>NC_143056.1:67472500-77472500 GCF_052426305.1 Pelodiscus sinensis
TTGTCAAAGGCTTTCTGGAAATCTAAGTATACTATATCCACTGGATCCCCCTTGTTCACATGTTTGTTGGCCTACAGAAACCATGTTGACTTCCCCCCAACAAATTATATTCATTCATGTGTCTGACAATTTTATTCTTTACTATAATTTCAACTAATTTGCTCGGTACTGACAATAGATTTACCAGTCTGTAATTGCCAGGATCACCGCTAGAGCCCTTTTTAAATATTGGTGTCACATTAGCTATCTTCCAATCATTAGGTATGGAAGCCAATTTAATGGATAGGTTACAAACCACAGTTAATAGTTCCACGATTTCCCATTTGAGTTCTTTAAGAATCCTTGGGTGAATGCCATCTGGTCCTGGTGACTTGTTACTGTTAAGTTTATCAATTTGTTCCAAAACCTCCTCCAATGACACCTCAATGTGGGACAGTTCCTCAGATTTGTCACCTAAAAAGAATGACTCAGGTTTGGGACTCTCTCCAATATCCTCAGCTGTGAAGACTGAAGCAAAGATTTCATTTAGTTTCTCCGCTATGACTTTATCATCTTTGAGTGCTCCTTTAGCATCTCGATTGTCCAAGGGCCCCACTGGTTGTTTAGCTGGCTTCCTGCTTCTGATGTACTTAAAAAACATTTTACTATTCCTTTGAGTTTTTGGCTAGCTGTTCTTCAAACTCCTTTTCGGCTTTTCTTGTATTTTTACACTTAATTTGACAAAGTTTATGATCCTTTCTATTTTCCTCACTAGGATTTGACTTCCACTTTTTAAAAGACGTCTTTTTATCTGTCACTGCTTCTTTTACCTGGTTGTTAAGCCACGGTGGCACTTTTTTGGTTCTCTTACTTTGTTTTTTAATTTGCAGTATACATTTAAGTTGGGCCTATATTATGGTGTCTTTGAAAAGTTTCCATGCAGCTTGCAGAGATTTTACTTTTGTCACCATACCTTTTAAATTTTGTTTAACTAACTTCTTCATTTTTGTGTAGTTCCCCTTTCTGAAATTAAATGTCACAGTGTTGGGCTGCTGAGGTGTTTTTCTCACCACAGGATTGTTAAATTTTATTATATTATGGTCACTATTTCCAAGTGGTCCAGTTATATTAACCTTTTGAATGAGATTCTGCACTCCACTTAGGACTAAATCAAGAATTGCCTCTCCCCTTGTGGATTCCAGAACCAGCTGCTCCAAGAAGCAGTCATTTAAGGTATCAAGACATTTTATCTCTGCATCCCATCCTGAGGTGATGTGTACCCAGTCAATATGGGGATAGTTGAAATCCCCCACCATTACAGAGTTTTTTAATTTGATAGCCTCTCTAACCTCCCTTAGCATTTCATAGTCACTATGACTGCCTTGATCAGGTGGTTGATAATATATCCTAATGCTATATTCTTATTATTGGAGCATAGAATTACTAACCATAGAGATTCTATGGAGCATTTTGGCTCATTTAAGATTTTTACTTCATTTGATTCTACATTTTTTTTTATATACAGTGCTACTCCCCCACAAGCACAACCTGTTCTGTCCTTCTGATATATTTTGTACCCTGATATGACTGTGTCCCATTGATTGTCCTCATTCCACCAAGTTTCCGTGATGCCTATTATATCAATATCCTCCTTTAAAACTGGGCGCTCTAGTTCACCCATTTTACTATTTATCTTCTAGCATTTGTGTATAAGAACTTTACATATTTGTCACTATTTATCTGTCTGCCATTTCTTGATGTGTTAGACTCTTTTTCATTTGATTGTGTCTCATCTGATCGGACCCATACTTCCATCCTCTCCTCCTGACTAGAACATAGATCATCTCTATTAATAGAACTTGCCCTAATAGATGTCTCTGTCCGATCCATGTGCTCCTCCGCACCTGTTGGCTTCCCCTATCCCTTAGTTTAAAAACTACTCTACAGCCTTTTTAATGTTAAGTGCCAGCAGTCTGGCTCCATTTTGGTTTAGGTGGAGCCCATCCTTCCTGTATAGGCTCCCCCTATCCCAAAAGTTTCCCCAGTTCCTAATAAATCTAAACTCCTCCTCTCTACCACAAATTGAGACTCTGAAGCTCTGCTTGCCTACCTGGCCCTGGACGTGGAACTGGGAGCATTTCAGAGAACGCTACCATACGTGTCCAGGAGTTCAATATCTTTCCTAGCAGCCTAAATTTGGCCTCCAGAAGCTCTCTCCTACCCTTTCCTATGTCATTGGTACCTATATGTGCCATGACCACTGGCTCCTCCTCGGCACTACATATAAGTCTATCTAGATGTCTCGAGAGATCCGCAACCTTCTCCCCAGGCAGGCAAGTCACCATACAGTTCTCCCGGTCATCACAAACCCAGCAATCTATGTTTCTAATGATTGAATCCCCCATTACTAGCACCTGCCTTTTCCTAATGACTGGACTTCCCTCCCCCGGAGATGAATCCTCAGTGCAAGAGGATACCGTAACATCCTCTACAAAGAGGGTCCCAAGTATGGGATCATTTCCCTCTGCTCTAGTTGAATGTTCTTCCCTGAGCCTTTCATCCTCCTTAACAGCACAGGGGCTGTGGGTGACAGGGGCGTGATCACATGAGGATTACCTGTTGTGATTCTTTCCTCTGGGCCATCTGGTGTTGGCTACTGTTGGCAGACAGGATACTGGACTGGATGGACCTTTGGTCTGACCCAATATGGCCATTCTTATGTTCTTATGTGCTGTCTGACTGGAGGTGAGATAGTTCTACAGTGTCCCAGAAAGCCTCATTTATGTATCTCTTGGCCACTCTTAGCTCATCCAATTCAGCCACCCTGTCCTCCAAAGCCCGTACGCAGTCTCTGAGGGCCAGGAGCTCCTTGCACCAAATGCACACATATGCCACCTGCCAACAGGGCAGGTAATCATACATGCTACATTGAGTGCAAAAAATAGGATAGGCCCCACTCTGCTGCTCAGTTTCGGACTGTATTCTCTCCTACACCTACTTAGCTTATTGATAGGGTTTTTATTTAAATCAGGAAGTTTTGTTTTTAGTTTAGTTTAAAAGTTTTAAAGAATGGCAAGTGTACTTCACCCCCTTCCAACTCCCCTTCAGAACTCCCTCTCTAAACTCGCTGTTAGCTGCCCCTGTTCGTGAAGCTCCCTGGTCGCTTACTCATGGGCTTTATAAAGCCCTGGCTTTCCTGATAGCCCCACCCCTTGGCTAAGGCTCAACCAATGAACAGAGGGTTATAGATTTCAGATCCTCGTTAAAAAGCTTACAGCTTCCAACTGCCGGCCACAGCACATGGTCCTTCAAACAAACAGCTCAGCACTTGAATCACCAGACAGGCAGGCAGGCAGGCAGGCAGGCAGGCTCAGCACACAGTTTCTTTCAGGCAACTAGCAACTAGCAAGTAACCCACAAACACAGACAGCCACTTACCTCAGGGGTCACGTATTCGCTCCTTCTTTGCCTGGAGAACTCCCTCTCAAAACTCCCTGTTCGCTGCCCCCGTTTCTTGTCACAGCCATCACCATAGTAACTGGTGCCCAAGTTGGCATTCTCAGCTGCGAATGGTGAAAGACTGAATGGCACTGACACTGAATTCCACTCTTATCCCTAGGGTGGGGACAGGGCAGAGCATTATGGCTAAATCAAGAACTTCAGTATCCTGGGCTGTTTTGCTGGTGAAAGGAGCTAGCCTAAGATGTACTTTAAAAATATTTTAAAAAAAAGAAAGCACCACACTTGTACCTCATAATGTTTTGAGCCTGTTGTCTGACTGATTTCACAGTAGCATTACCTCTAGCCACAAATGGCTTTATTCCCTCCCATTCATTCGTTGATTAGGCTCAATACTTGAACACCACCTCCTGTGACTGGGGGACTATCTCTTGACTGACTATGCAGTGGCAGTGAGACAGGAATCATTATAGTGCTGTGACTAATCAGGTAGGGGTATCTATTCGAAGGGACCTCTGCTACATTTAAAGCTCAATGAATATACAGTGAGTTTTAGAAAAAGAAGTTCCCTGTAATCTACATTTAGTCCCTAATTTATGATGGTTGGGGCAATTGAAAGTTTTGAGGGGCACCACTGGAACGGTGTTGACATCCTTATTCTCATTGTAGGCTCGGGGATCTGGAGGTGGAAGGAGAAGGAACGATGCTGCATCCCAGGATGACCATGACAAACCTTATGTTTGTGACAGTAAGTAATACCCAGACCACCAACTCTGCTTCTGGCCTGGTTCAACCAGATCAAATGCAATCAGGGCGTCATCTTCTCCTTCCCTGCCAAGAGTCCTGCTGCTTCTGACTTGTATGTCTTGCACTTGCTGCTGCTGCTGCTGGAGTTTTGTCCTGAAGGAAAGAAAATGAAGTTCTCAGGAGGACTCCACTTCTGTTGGCACTGTAATAACTCACCTCTCATGCTCTTTGTCAGTCTTTCTCTTTGTGGCTTCTCTGCCTTCCCTCCCCCACTCTCCCATAAGATTCATTCTCTATTTCCTTCTCTGTTTCAGATAGTTACAAACAAAATCTTAACTCAAAAATCTCCGACAAAGGTATTTCACCTATATGTGCATCTCACTTATGTTTGTGGTGATTCCCTTTCTTTCAATCCTTCCTTAAATCTCAGCAGGCTAAATCTCCAAGTCCTAACTCTCCGGCTGCGTCTAGACTGGCAAGTTTGGAAAAACTTGCCAGCTGTCTACACTGGCCGCTTGAATTTCCGCAAGAACACTGAAGATCTCATGTAAGATTGTCAGTGTTCTTGCAAAGATGCTATGCTGTTCCCATTTGGGCAAAAGCCCTCTTGCGCACATGCTTTTGCGCAAGAGGGCCAGTGTAGACAACGTGGTATTGTTTTGCGCAAAAAAGCCCCGATCACGAAAATGGCGATCGGGGCTTTCTTGCGCAAAACCGCGTCTAGATTGGCATGGACGCTTTTCCACAAAAAGTGCTTTTGCGGAAAAGCGTCCGTGCCAATCTAGACGCTCTTTTCCGCAAATGCTTTTAACGGAAAAACTTTTCTGTTAAAAGCATTTGCGGAAAATCATGCCAGTCTAGATGTAGCCTCTTAGTCCTAACTCAGACTGAGCTTGTGGGCACATCAGTGGGAGCTGTTCCTTCATAAACACAGACTAAAACCCAACTGACTCCTAGCTCCAGCTTCCTGTTTTTCCCTTTGACTTTCCATACCCTCTGCTCCCTGTCCCCCACTCCTCTCCTTTTTTTTCCCTCCCCGCCTTCTCTCCTATTTATTTTGGGTCTGCATATCCTAAACTCAAAACTCTGGTCATCTGAAGAAGTGGCCTGTGCCCATGAAAGCTCATGATACCATCTACATGTTTTGTTAGTCTGTAAAGTGCTACCAGACTATTTGTTGTTTTTTCCTGTACAGACTAACTCAGCTACCCCCTAAAGCTTCTAAAACCCAACTGTCCTGTAGGGTTCAAATACACACCAAAGCAAGGTGTGATGGTAGCACTGGTTGGCATACCCATGTGGGCATTAATCTAGGTAGCTCAAGTAACAACAGTATTGTATATGTGGTGGTAGAGGCTTCTGCACGGGTTAGCAGCTGCAGTGCCACCTGCCAGGGACTCTGGGTACGCAGCTCAAGTGGCCAGTCGGGACTGAAGACCATGCTGCCATATTGTCACTACAATTGTTAGCCTAGCTGGCTTGATTAAAGCTAGCTTGGATAGGGCAAACTGCACCACTATCACAGCTTAATTTGCTGTGTAAATGTACCCTCACTCTCTGTGAGTAGTAGCTGACTCTGTGATGGGTTCCATAGGGAGTACATGTGAATTAAGGCATTACTCAAAATGAGCAAGGGTGCCAAACTGTGTTAAAAAAAATCCCCATGATTTGGCACAGGACATATTCATTTTACTGCTAGGATCTATCTACTGACATTTTTCTTCTTCTTTTCAAGTCTTTCTTACTTTGGTATAGCCTACTCAGTGAATGACATCCTGGGCCAAACTCATCTTTCTGAGCATCTCCCACTTCAGGGCCTAGGATAGACTGTGTGTGCAATAGGAATTTCTGCTATCAAATATTACCTAGCATAGAAAGTGCCAACTCACCAAAGCTAATAGAGTGCTGTTGTCACTGAGTTGGTCCCAGGATATTAGCGAGATAATGTGGGTGAGGTGTTATCTTTACTGGAAAAGTTGGTCTAATAAAATATATTACCTTACCCACCTTGTCTCTTTAAAAGCTAAGAGTCAGGAGGAGAAGGACTATCTTCACAGCTTGGTGGGATCTGGAATGAGTTGGTACACCCACTTCTTTCTGCCCCAACTTCCCAAGTCTTCCAGCTGCAAAAAGACCAATAATCACAGTAGTCATCTATGAATCTGTATTTTTTTTTAAAATGAAGAAATCTGGAACATAGATGTTAGACAAAAGATTTATTCCTGACATTCCAACTAGGCTCTTTCACAGTGATGTTGGGTGACTCTTGTACAGTGCTATGATTTCCAAGTGTCTTGCTTTGGCACTACGAATACAATGGGGTCTCAATGGATGGAGTTCCTTAATGGAGTAATTGATTTGGGAGGGAGAAAGTAAAGTCTTGCATATGAATGGGAAGAATGGTCTCTAGAATATCTGCCCACAAGTATAACCTGATCACAGGAGGAGGAGGAACTCATTAGGGTGAGAGGACGGGGGAAGTCTGTGCTGGTTTCTACGTAAGGATCTCATTTTACGTTGTAGGGTTTGTCCAGAAGTTCAACACGTATTTTCTGCTTAAAATTCTGAGCCTTTCAGTGAAAGTGGATGTATGGGTGGGATTGTCTATATTTACATTTTTGGAAATGACCCTGCATACAAGGACATTTCTGCAGATTATGGGAATTTTAAACATTGTGACTCTTTCTGTAGCCAGTCATATTGTGACCACTTCCCTAGTGAAAGTATAAATGATCTAGCTCAGCTGCCAGATCACCCAGGCACCTAGTGACATGCAGAGAGGGTGATTCCCAGATAACGTGTGACATATCAAAGAAGGCAACAGAAGGCAAGCTAAGGTTATGGTGTCTGTAGTATTGATATTATTTTGCCCAACTTTAATTCCTGGTTTATGTTTTAGAGCATAATTTTTTGGTTTTGAAAAACAAATCTTCCACAGTCCCCGTGGCTGAAACCTTTCATTTTAAAGCAGGCCTGCACAACATACAGTCCCCAATGCCCTTACTATCTCCTTTCCCAGCATCACCCTGTCCCCCCTCCCACTGACACCTCCCCTCCTGCCCTTTTCATCATTGTCTCCACTTGGCCCCCTGGCATTTGTCTCTCCTGCATCCTGTCCCTTGGTGCCTTCCCCTTTCTCCTGACCTGCCCCTCTCCCCTCAGCACAAGCCCCTTCCCCTCCCCCACCTGGCTTCCGCCTTCCAGTTTGTGGGGCTGCCGGAGCCTTTTTGAATCTGGTGGTCGCCGGTCATGATGTCACAACCGCACATCATGCTAGCGTCCTGGCGTCTGTCGGCATCCTGCTCTCTGGCTCGCACCCTGCCTCCTCGCGCCGGAGCTGCACGCAGGCAGCTTGGTGGCGAGACTTGCTGCACTTCCCCCTCCCCAGAGGCACTCCGCTCCTCCGCCCGGCCGGCAGATAGGATGGGGCTGCGCTGCCCATAGTGGTCACAGGCCGCACAGTGAGCCCCTGCGGGTCGCATGCGGCCCGCAGGCCATATGTTGTGCAGGCCTGTTTTAAAGAAACATATGATCAAAAGGCAGAACAAAAACAAATTTGCTAGGAATCTAGACTTTATACAATAACCTTTTCTTATCCAAGTTAGATGGCTAAGAGAATGTTATTACAGGTTACGTCACTATGGGGGAACAGAAAAAGGGTTGCTCCAGCGATAATGCCAAGTTTCTTATGTGTTGTCCTCCCCCTTTCTTTTAGTATATATTAGAACTTATATAAATATTAGTAGTGAATAATTTATTTGACAAATTTCAACCTCTTTTCTATTAATGAATCATCAACAATCAGTTTAAGATTTTTTAATGTTAATTTATTCAAAATGATTTGCCAAATATTTTTGGCAACTATATCTTCATCAAAAGATGGATTGGGAGAAGTTTCCGTCCAATATTCAGCATACAAATTCACAGCTAGATTGGCTGGTTTTAGATGGGAACATACAGGTTACATCATTACTAGTGTGAAAAATTGCCTTCATGAGTCCAGAATTTGCTTTTCCTGCATTTTCTCTGTTGTAGAGAGTGCCTAATGACAATAATTGTATCTTGTTTTCCATATACAGTACTACCTTTTTTGTGTGTGAAGACAATAATGTCTCTCCTCCAGATCTCTTATCAGGCTTGCTTGTGTTCTCTGCACTTTATCTAATGTGTCTGTTAGGCCAAATTAAACCTAGCTCACAGTGGAAGGCTGAAGTAGGGTAGAAGAGAGGTATTAGGTTCAGTAACTATTTTTGCTATCATGTTATACTCATAATACTTCTAATTTTCACCCCAAATTTTCTGTTTCTGCAAATATGCCAGTCAGAAAAGGTATTCGTTTGAATTTTTGTGGAAAGTGAACAAACCCAAAAGGAGCACAGACAGAACTGAATGGAAGCATTATTTATTTATTAAAGGATATACTCACAGAAAATTCTTTGGGGAATTTGCCCAACTCCACTTCCTCATTTATAAAACTGTGTTTATAGGAAACAGAATCTACTTTAACAGCAGTGTTCCCTCTAAGCTGCATGGCAGCACAGCTTCACAGGTGAGTAATCAGATCTGCACAGACAATGAGCTCCCTGCATGGAGCCCTGAGTCTCTGACTGGGCAAGGCTGATTAATCACCTATGAAGCTCTGTTGCTGTGCGGTTTAGAGGGAACACTGCTCAACAGTTGTCAGTACTTGCAGAAAGATCTGTGAGGCTGCCTGTCCCTGTATCATCCGCATGGTTGTGAAGGAGCTAACCCTGAGCCAGGGTTAGTCTCTTCACCTCTGACTTCTTGCTGGCAGACCTCCTACCAATGGACGATGGGAATTCTACTCCAGAGAAGGAGCTCAGCCCTGACCAAGTGGGGAGTCAGGGACAGCCAGTTATTGGATACATATCACCATGATTTGGTTGTCTTTGAAAATCAAACATCTTTACATGTGGAATTTTCCTTTTCTGCTTCTGTAAAAGGCAGATTGCACATAGCTTTGTCAAGTGTTTCTCCTCTCTGTTCTGTTTCACTGCTTCCTCTCATCTCTGTGTTACTCTCTATCCATGCTTTGATCAAGAAAAGCTTACTTTATATAGCATTCTTTGTGTTTAGACTCTTTGAAGTTGGAATCCCAAGTGAGCTTTTTAGTCCATCCTCATCACAATGGCAAAACTAGTTTAATTCTTGCTATCATTCCTAGTGGACCGGTGACTAATCCAGCTTTGAGTGTCTCTAGTGATGGTAATTCTTGGCTAGGAGCTTGTTCTGTTGCCCAATTGTCCTTTTAGCTGTCAAGTTTCTTCAAATATTTAACCTGCATTTTCTCTGTTGTAGAGAGTGCCTAATGACAATAATTGTATCTTGTTTTCCATATACAGTACTACCTTTTTTGTGTGTGAAGACAATAATGTCTCTCCTCCAGATCTCTTATCAGGCTTGCTTGTGTTCTCTGCACTTTATCTAATGTGTCTGTTAGGCCAAATTAAACCTAGCTCACAGTGGAAGGCTGAAGTAGGGTAGAAGAGAGGTATTAGGTTCAGTAACTATTTTTGCTATCATGTTATACTCATAATACTTCTAAGGGTATGTCTACACTACCCTCCTAATTCGAAATAGGAGGGTAATGTAGTCATACCGCAATTGCAAATGAAGCCCGGGATTTGAATTTCCCGGGCTTCATTTGCATAAAGCCGGCCGGCGCCATTTATAAATGCCGGCAGTTCGAACCCCGTGCCGCGCGGCTACACGCGGCATGGAGTAGCTAGTTCGGATTAGGCTTCCTAATCCGAACTAGCTGTACTCCTCGTGGAATGAGGAGTACAGCTAGTTCGGATTAGGAAGCCTAATCCGAACTAGCTACTCCGTGCCGCGTGTAGCCGCGCGGCACGGGGTTCGAACTGCCGGCATTTATAAATGGCGCCGGCCGGCTTTATGCAAATGAAGCCCGGGAAATTCAAATCCCGGGCTTCATTTGCAATTGCGGTATGACTACATTACCCTCCTATTTCGAATTTGGAGGGTAGTGTAGACATACCCTCATATAGCATATTCCTTTTGTGAATATGTCATGAAAGCTAGAAAGGCAATAGTCCTATTAGATTAAGTAGTTCATTTTTTGCCAGTGCAGTACTGTATTCTCCAGTGCTGTGTTTACTTATGATTTAAAGATCTCAAGCAAAGAGACTTTCTCAACGGCCACATTAAAATAGTCTTCATATTTCATATACCATTTTCTTCTCTATGCTAGATTCTACGACCCCAGGTAGTTGTCCTCCAGCTTCAATTTCTTCATTTTATAATCTGTCTAACTTGAAACATGTTACATTTATCTTTATTGGATCACACAATTATTAATCCAATAACTGATTTCAATTCATTTCTCCAATCTATCAGGCTCATGCAGGGCATTTTGTGTTATCTTCCTAAGTCTCTGTGATCATTCCCAACAGTCTGTCCACTGCACACGTGATTCTTGTATTCACCACTCCATCTGCCAAATCAGTAGGAAAAAAATATAGACTGGCACTGAGATGGACTCTTGCAAGAGCCTAAGACCAGTTTTTCAAAAGCATTTGGGGGCTTAAAGTTGCAGATAGGCACTTAGAGGAATTTCCCCCATGGTATCTGAACACTTCATAACCTTTAATAGGTTTATTCTTACAACGCCCCTATGAAGTAGGGAAGTGTTGTTATCCTCATTTTACAGTGGGGGTGAGGATGGGGGCCCTGTGGCACAGAGAGCAAATGCTCATGGTCAGGCAGTCAGCCAGGAAGTCAGCCCAGGTCTCTCAAGTCCTAAGTTAGTGCCTCAAACACTGGATCATCCTGACTTCAGTTTACTTTGAAATTCCCAGTAGTTGTACCCTTTGGTGTATAAATGTAAACCCTGGTGAATATTTTGAGCTTGGCATTGAACTATTAATATTTTCTCTACATTTGATATAAAAAGCAGCCTCTATCTCCAATTCATTATATGTTGATCTAATTTTCTTGTGTGTTATTGTGGCATAGTATCAAAGGCCTCATTAATGTCAGGATACATTCCCTCTGCATTTCCTTTGTACACTAGACTTATTCTGTTAGGCTGGGATTTTCAAGCATTGTAAGGGAGTTCCACTGAATTTCAATGTATTAATTGTTCTAACAACTTACCAATAATTGAAATTAAATGTGCTTCTCTTCTACGCTTCCCTGCCTTCTTTCCCCACACCTTTAAAATTGGCATGGTCCTGCCATCTTCCATGGAGCAAACATCTATTGATCTCAGTGGAAGGTTTTCTGGAGCAAGGACTTCAAGATCAGGCATTATGTTTGCTCTTTGTCTGGACTTGGATACCTCACCTGGCTTTTTTTATTCTCAAAAACATTAACCATAGCTTCAATAGTGCGTCCACTAGCCTCTTGAGCTCTCTGTGGTAAATATCACTCTGTCCAGATGATCTGAATCCATTCTGATTATAGCCTTGTGACATGCTCCCTCATAAGTCTGCTTTGTGCCACCCTTCCCTTGATAACTATCAGAAGCTTATGTGCTAAACTATGTGATGACATTGCTCTCCTTAGGGAAGACTGAAGAAAAAGTAGCTATTTAGGCAATAAGAACTAGATTAAAACAGCACCAGAAATTGATGGGGTTACTCAATACTGCTATTAAGGATGGGGGAATAGGGTGATATTTGGATTAAGAGGGCATTGGAGTTCAGAGGGCCTATTCTTTGGATGATATTTAGATGTCCAAAGCCAAATATCAGCCTTTTAATCCATCCCTCACAAGACTCAGAGGGGTCCTGTCCCTGCAGCATGTCCTAGGCCTCTAATTACTGGTGGTTTTTCAATGCAGGATGATGGCAGTCCCAGCGAAACTGTTTGGGAGCCAATGTTAAATGAATCTGATGGTCTCCATCCAGTTCTAGATAAGTGTTTGTTAGACGATTTTATATAGACAATTATCATCACTCCTGCTCCACTTAGTGATTATTGATCCCATTTTTGGCAGTGTCAGTAGAGAAGTCAAGGATGAAATAGATATGGCGATTTAACACTTCTCTGACCGGTAGAGATGGACACTACTTAGATCAGGGTTGAGGCACATAGGTGGAGCAGCATGGGACTCTGGTGCTCTTTTAAAATGTGCTACTGGTGCTCTATGGATTAACAGAATTCATCAGTTTTCAGGGTTTACAATCCATAGCTTTCACCAGCAATTAGTATAATGGTCACATTTAAAAAAATGATATTTAAATGTTTTTTTCCCCTGGTCTTTAATGTATATATAGCCTGAAATTAGCACAGGTAACAGAATGTATCCAGTTGGTCAGCCCAAGCAGCATCACTCGTTATATGTTTGGAAAACCAGTGGGAAATATATTACCATTTTGTTATTGTGATCATCTATATTTGCAACATGACACTCTGGGTTAGCAAGAAGCAAACCTGCTGCTTTTCCACTGAAAAGGATCAGAATGCAACCTGTAGAACGTTAGAGATCTCTCCATGTTCCAGAATCTGGTTATGACAGTTGTAACAATGGAAACTATATTCCAGAGCCAATGCAAAAGAGGGTTGGAATTTTGTGTGTGTATGTGTGTGTGTGTGTGGAGAATAGGAGGTGGGGATTACAAACTGGCTCCTTGACAGTGATGAACTGAGGCTTTAGCATTTGACATTCCCAAATGCAGCACTCACGACTTCCCCAATTTCCTGTTTCCACTGACACATGGATGATTTTCTTCTGTCTCATTCTGGTGATAGATTTTGTGTGCGTGTGTATGTGTGTAGTGCTGACTAGAACATAGCTCACCTCTTGCCAAGGACTACGTGTGTAGCAGTCTCAGAATGAGAGCAGTGCAGCCAGTAAATAGCTAATGATGAAGCCTTTTGAGCCATGGATCCCAAAGCACTTTTGAAAACAAGAAGTGTTGTTATTCCCATTGTACACATAGGAAAACTGAGACACAGAGAAGATAAGTCACTTGTCCAAGGTCACAATGCTCTTCAGTGACAGAATTTGGAATGGAACTTTGTGTTGTAAGGTTCCCTGTGTAGGTAACCAAAGTGTTTCAAAGTAGGGCTTGTTTTCCCATAAAATAATTGTGTAAAATGTTAATGTCATGTTTAAAAATTGAAACCAATATAAGATAAATCACAGAAGAGCATCTGGTGAATGATTCTTAGTCAGAGTGTAATCTGCACCATTTCATTATGTGGCTTGCTCAGTCATTTTGTCCACAACATTGGACTCTATGGTTTGTGGCTGTCTGAATGCAAAACGTATCATTTAAGTGCAGGACGGACCAAAATGAATATTGGGCCAAACCCTTCAAAACATGGTTTGGTTGCCCGATTAAAGTCTAAGTCAAAAAGGGAGGACTTGTCTTAGTGTTAGGAGACAGGAGAAAAATCTGTCAATTGATAGACTCGTGTCCATCTACGTGGAAAGAGGGAAAAATGCAATGCTGTTTGATGGAATGCAAAGTACACAGTGAAATTTGAAAAATGCACATTCTTCACTTAAGTGGGAGGTGCATGGTAGCAGAGCATAACAACCAACATATAGTTTTATTGCGTTGTAAGATTCTATTCTGATTACAGCTTTGGCAATTAAGAACATGAGAGACCTGTTCTGAGCACAGGAATGGGACTCAAGAATTCATGAGTTCTAATCTAGGTTCTGACAAAGGATCACTCTGCGACTTTGGCAAGTCACTTATCCCCTCTGGGATTCTGTTTCCTCATCTGTTTAATGAGGATAATGCCACACAGGAGCATGGAGAGGATTAATTAGTTAAAGTCTGAAAATCCCTTTGAATATGGAAAACATTATGTAAACGATAGTTTCTATAAAACAGTAATTATTAACAATACCTATCTCTGAACACACTAATAAAATAGGTTCTATCAGGAAAATAAGAATTAGGATCAGAATTAAGAAAATAAGAATAGCCGTACTAGGTGAGACCAATGGTCCATCTAGCTTAGTATCCTGTGTTTTGACAGTGGCCAGTGACAGCTACTTCAAAGGGAATGAACAGAACAGGTAATCATCAAGTGAGCCATCCTGTCAGCGTTTTGGGAGAATCCAGTCTGACAGCCAATTCCTAAAATTCTGAGTTTGTTTTTATTCCAGCATACTTCCAGGGGAGGTAGTAATTGTTTTGTAAGGATAAAAACATAGGACCCCCTTTTCTCCTATAAAAAACCAACTTGCATAGAGACTTGCATCAAGAAAGAAGCTGTGGGTTCAGTCTACAAAATCTGTAGATCAGCTGAGATCCTCTAAACACTCAAGGGATTTATTGTGCCATGTATAGTGGGCCCATTCCCACAGTGGCTTAAAAGTTAACTGGCCTCCTTCATTGTCAAGAATGCCTATTGGTGTCTTTGGAACCCCTTGCAGTCCCCATCATAAAGATTACTCCAGAAAAGAGCGGCCAGCTGCAGAATTTAGAATGGTCTTAGGCTATGATCAACAAATAACTGACAAAAACACTGAAATTCAAATATTGCAGTGAAGTCTGTGAACTGTAGCTGTAGCTCACAAAAAGAGTGTTATTATTTTAAAAATTCCATTTCATTCACATGCACATGAATGGAATAGTACAATTTAAAAATCAAATAGTCTACTATCAACATATCTCTATCTGTCTTTTCTATGATATGTAATGAGTCATATAAACCAGATAATTTTACCTTTTAAAATAAACCTTCATTGTACTATGAACCATGTAAGAGTAAGTGTTTTATATATGTCTTATTTGTGTAAAATGTTACAGTTGTGAAGTTTTGTGGTTTGCCGGCCTTTTAGTTTTTGCATCACCAATATGTCCCATGTTCTATGAATGAAGGAAGATCTGGGTGGGAGTTCTTTTCTTTTCTGAAATGCAATCAAAGAGTATCTGGCTGACACTGAATGATGAGAGATCAAAGTTGCATTTCTTCAAGGACCTAAAACACATTTCTTAAAGGACCTGTACCTAAAGAACAGTCTAGTTTATTACTTCCTCCTCTCCCCTCACAACAGGAAATTCAAAGTTAAATTTACACTTAAAAGAAGCTTAGTGGGTTTCACATTTGGATTAATACATTTAGGGAATCCAAAGAACCTTAACTCTCCCACTATATACTTGCTTCTTCATTGTGAGTGTTATTTTTGCATTAAAAGTGTTTTTAAAGGGTTTTATGAAGCCTATGGCTGTTAATTAGGAAAAAAGTTTGTACTGTTACAGTGAGCTTATAATTGCCATCTTTCCATTTTCTCTTCATCTTTTTTCATAAGGGCTATAGGAAGTCTGTGGTCTGTTACTGTGAAAAACTTATATTTGAAGGAGACTCTGTATTTCTGCCTTGCTCTTACAGTGAACCAGTGGCCACAGGATCTGGGCAATGATAGAAGTACAGGGACTCAAACCAAATGTGGGCGTTATTCAGATCTTCCTAGAGTTTGGTTATTTGTATTTAGATTCCCCCCATCTCAACTTCTGTTGCTGTGATTAGGCATTTATATGAATATAGGCTGCAAGTTAAAACTGATACAAAAATGCCTGAGGATAGCTTTGACTTTTCTTATTTTTTAAAAAGAATTGTAACGAAGTTTCCTTGTGATCAGGTTACTTACATTTTGGATTCTGTTGTGCCAAGGAAAAGGGATAGAGACCTACTTTTTAAAAATAAAAGCTTAGCTTTCCCTTCAGTCACATGGCACTCTGTCACAAGCCTACCAGAGCCGATGGGCTGTTCTGATATTCCAGTTGAAAAGTGAGCAAATTCTCAGGCATGCCTTCTACCCCTCCAAGAATTGATCCTATGCACCACGTCTTGCCAAGATCTTTCTATTACACTTAGGCTACGTCTACACTGGCCCCTTTTCCGGAAGGGGCATGTAAATTTCAGCAGTCGTCGTAGGGAAATCCGCGGGGGATTTAAATATCCCCCGCGGCATTTAAATAAAAATGTCCGCCGCTTTTTTCCGGCTTTTAAAAAAGCCGGAAAAGAGCGTCTAGACTGGCCCCGATCCTCCGGAAAAAGTGCCCTTTTCCGGAGGCTCTTATTCTTACTTCAAAGTAAGAATAAGAGCCTCCGGAAAAGGGCACTTTTTCCGGAGGATCGGGGCCAGTCTAGACGCTCTTTTCCGGCTTTTTTAAAAGCCGGAAAAAAGCGGCGGACATTTTTATTTAAATGCCGCGGGGGATATTTAAATCCCCCGCGGATTTCCCTACGACGACTGCTGAAATTTACATGCCCCTTCCGGAAAAGGGGCCAGTGTAGACGTAGCCTTAATGTAAAGTTTGTAGAACAAACCAAAAAAAAAAAAAAGACTTCAAAACACACCTATTTTTTTTAGTCCCAAATCTTAGAAACATCTTGTTTAATTCCCCACAAATGTAATTAAAATATTTTCTGATAACTACCAAAGACACCTGCGAAATTTGAAGAGGAAAAGATCTTTATTTTTTATTTGAAGAACAAGGGGTTCCTCAGATAAAACAAGGGGTTAAATTTAAGTTGACAGAGGAAAGTCTCTGCCTTAACATAATATTTAAAAATACCAGCAAGAAACATATATAATACTTTCATTAATGGACCAAGCAAATGTAATCTAGTAGTGTCTTTTGATAACTACCAACCAGGGCTGGACTGACCCTGGTGACTTAAGGTGAGGGAAACCATATCATTTTATCAGTCCCCCGACCCAAGCAGCCTCCTGGGAATTTCAGTGTTAACATTTTAACCTTCTTTCACAACCTTATGCCTTAGATCTAATATGTTTATTCATTTGGTGCCTGATAACCCTTTCAGTTCTATGGACACAATTACCTACCACTGAAGTTAAAGAGACTTACACTGATCTTAATGGCACTCTGATCCAAGTTAATGGCCTCTTTTTATGTAAAGTTAGTCAACATTTTACTGACTCCAATAAAAAATAAAAAATTCTGGTCTCTTTGATAATAGGCCCTTGCTCTTCTTGACACTTCCCTCTCCCCCCACCCCTCCACTGTTGGAACTCTCAGCAAAGTAGGCAAGGCCTGTATGTGTCATACAGACTGAATTCACCTCTCACTTTGGGAGATGGTTCCTCCAGGTTTTGTAGCTAGTATGGTGAAAGTTTGCACTTCTGTTGTCTAAGCTATGTGTTTCCTGCCCATATTGAGGCATTTCTGTAACTTTTTAAATTATTTTATGTATATATTTTATTTTACACATTAACATAAACATTACACACATGCTATCTACCCATACTGAATAAAGAAAAGTAGGCCAAGAATGCCTATCGTTATGAATCAATTATTCTTATTCATATCATGCCATAGATAAGCATGCTTTATACAAACATAAGGCAAGTTGTGTTCCCTAAGGGAGTTTACAAATAAGTTAGAACAAGTGAGATTAAAATTTTACCTCACCAATTTACAGTTTACAATTTCATATAATCTCCTCTTGAATGTGGATCATCCATCTGCTTTTTGTAAGAAACAGCAGAAAAGTTTCATAATTAAACCTGTTCTCTCAGTATAAATGAACAAGTGCTTCTTCAGCTCATTTTGCTGAGCATTAGAACATTGTTGGCTCCTGCATGTGAGGAAAGTGAATGGGATGGGGTCTATTAAGTCTTATCTGTTTAGCCACAATTTGTGGACAGTGCACGGAATGCATGCAGTACCATGTTTGGCCCTGCTTTGCACAACCTGCCACGGTGAAATAAAGTTGACTAGAAACGGCATTGTGTATTCCAGTCAGACAGATCACATGGGTAAGAGGCATTTTCAGAATCGGACTATCAGAACACCTTAGAGGGAATGCTGATAGTAAGAACAGGGTGGAGATCCATAAATTGCTGGCTTCTATTTCCAGTGCTGACACCAACTGCCTCTCTGGCCTTAGTCATGTTACTTAGGGTCCAGTCCTGCAAACACTACTGTGCAAAGTGTGTACTAGCATGGGTAATCCCTGGGGTGAGTGGATTACGTAGAGTAATAAATACTGATCTGGTAATAAGAGCTTACAAGATCTGTCCCTTACTTCTATCCCTCATTATCTTATCTGTAAAATTGTAATAATGATATTTAGTTCAAAAATTGCTTAGAAAGAGAATAAGGAGACATTTTATAACGTGCTTGGAAGATGAGAAGTGCTCAGGGTCAGGCTGTCATTTTCACTAGCAATAGCCTGAATAAAAATATTAAAAAGCGTAAGTATAAGTACTTTTATGCGTGGTTTGAGTCTGTTCTTAAGGTCTGTTGACTTGATGATCAAATAAGTGCATGCACCATTTAAGGGAGGCTTCTCCATCACACAACAATGATATTTACTAGAATACTCCATGCAAGGCTTCATTGGATAGAAGCATCAATGCTTTTATTTCAAAGACCATTCAGTAGTGAGTGATTCCCAACATTTGTGTCTGGATTTAAATCTGGAAAGTAGATCTTTTCAAAATATTTCTCCTTTTCTTGCTGTTAGTAATATTGGTTCCTTCTCCTTGAGATCAGTAACCATGAAACAATGCTGCTTGGTCTGACTCCAATTCCCATTATATCACAAAACACTAACACCACAACTGGTATTTAATTTAGTCTGACAGACAACTTGCTAGTAGTCTCAGTGGACAGGTCAAAGACTGAATGGCCCTGGAGATGGAACAACCCTCTAAACCTTAGAGATGCTCCATCCAGGACAGGGATAGGGACCAATGCTGGTGTAGTGTGTGGGAATCTTGAGTGTGCTGCACATGTTCTGGGGATAAATAGATGACATTAGCTTGCAAGGCTGTCAGTGTGTCATCTTTCATCAGCACTACATTCGTGAGGTTTCCATTAACATCCGCAAGAAGGATGTACAGTGAGGGGACTGGGGTATGATGCATTAAAGGCCATTCTCTCTATTACTGAACGTCCTGATATTCCATTCTCTTCTCTCTTCCATCATGTTTCTTCCCTCCCAGTCTGTGGCAAACGTTATAAGAACAGACCTGGACTGAGCTACCATTATGCTCACACTCACCTCGCCAGCGAAGAGGGGGATGAAGCCCAGGAGCAGGTGACACGCTCCCCACCTGTCCACAGAAACGAGAACCACAAACGTGAGTAGTGTTTGCATTAGTCCTCTCTTCTGTCTTTTTTCTGGGTTGTTACCTCTGCTTTCATCTCTGCATTTCAGCACTTTTTATGTTTGTTCTGTTTCTTTGTGAATGAGTGGAACCTGGATGTTTAGTGGAGCTAATCAACTTCAGCTGGCCCAGGTGCTGAACTCATCTAGTCAAGAATTCAATTCTCACTCAACATTAACTCTGCAAGTCACTCTTCCATCACTGCTCCTGTAGGGAGGAGACGGCAAGGAGGGGGGGGGGGAGAAGGAATGGGTGCCCCACCTGCCAATCATCAAACAGTAGTTACTGGAGAGGTTAAGAAAATGCACAATTCATGGCAGTAGATCCTCTTTGCTGTTTTCTTTGAGATAAAATCCTTAGTCTCATCTGAGTTTTCTGATATAAAATTCCAAACAAATGCCCAATGATCCCGCATCCCCAAACACCACTTTCTAAATACTGTGTTAATCTGGAAAAGACGGAAGATTAAAAAATTATCTGCACAGATTTGATGGCATGAGAAAGGACAGAAGGGCTGTGCTCTAGTAATCCTAGCACCAATGTAAAGGGAAGATAGTGTGTGTGCTGGCACGGTAAAGCCCATTTTAACCTTTTAAAGGCATAGGACTGGGAGTCCGGAGATCCATATTTTGTTAGTGGCGTTGCATTGATTAGCCCTCCTCTGCCTCTGTTTCCCTTGGTGCAAAGTAATTGCCTCCCACTGAGATATATCATATGGTTAAATTAAGTCCATTGGCTGAAAATTTTAGTTCAAAGTAATTATTACTGTTGTTTATTAACAACAGAATGAAATGCTTACCTGAACAAACTACAGGGCAAATACTTCATTTGTATGTCAAAAAGAAAAGGAAGAAACTTGGATTTAGGAAGCCATTTCCCTCTTGGGCAGGATAGTCTATAATGGTCTCATGTGGTTGCAAGAAGAGGTTTCCTTTTCTGCAAAGCATCTATTACAAGCCATTGTTAGGCAATCCTTAGATTTCTGTCCCTTTTCCACTCTGCCTGGTAGGTTTTAACATGTTTTGTAAGATGTTTGACTTGTCCAGAAGCAGTTTTGACTTGCTGAGTAGTTGATAAACTTGAACTGCCCATTACTCTATGGAGTTACTTTTCTGGCAGGCTTTAAAATATCACCATCTGGCCGTTATCCCACAGTGAGCTGTAGGAGAGGTTTTTTTTTTTTGTTTATTTTGTATGCTCTTTTTAGATTAGTTTTTTTGGTGTCTGAAATAGGGTCTTGTATACTTTCCTACCTGCCAGGGGGGTTGTGAATCTTAATCAATTTGTGTTGATCTTAACCATGCACAGATAAGCAAACAGGGAAGGGCAGTGCCCCTCACCATGCTGGTTGGCACAAGTGACAGGTGCAGCGTAGTTCATGGGGTTTTGAGGTTCAGGGATAGGGAGAAGTGAGCACTGTAAGTGGTAAAATCTCCACAAAAGGAGCTAGGAAGAATGGGATGATATACTTCCTTCATTCCATGTCAGCCAGCAAACCTGGGCCATTGTGGAGGAAAGCACACTTGGTTCTCTGAAAAACAGTGTAGGCAGGAGCTGCTCGGACTTATGCATTGCCTGAGCTCCTGCAGACATTGTGCATGAGGCAGGTGCAATGCCTGCGAGAGAGGCAGCTGGTGTGCAGTCCCCAACATGGAGAGTAGCTTAATGCCACTGTCATGCCCTTTGCATTTGTAAATCACTGTGAGGTTCAGATCCTTGAATCAGTGGCCATTGAGGGTGAGGATGGAAACCATGTAGAAGTGCCATGAGATTTCTGCTAGAGGGAGTCAGAGTAGATAGGGAGGCAACTCTCTGGCCTGGCTGTTTGTTTCCTTTTTCTGTTTGTTGGTTTATGGCCCTGAGCTCAGCTCTTGCATATTCCCTCTTTCACTTGGCAATATTTAATTTATGCTGCCATCCATCTTCCAAGTGAATGCTAATTGTCCACATTGCTAATATACAGTCATTAAACGGTTCCTTTGTACATGGGCATGGTGGGGAGCCAGAGCATCAGATCCTTCCTTTTCCCTAAGTACTGCTGGGCATGTGTTATGAATTAGATTTGACAGGTCTGCTGTGTCACAGGGTCTGGGCTTCAGAAATCCTCTTTGTGTGGGCTTGTGGAGGGAGGAGGGGATGTTAATCCAAACAGCTAATCTGCAACCTACAGAAGAGAAGGGCCAGACATACAGTAAACAGCAGGCACCACTGATTATTTCTTTAGCAGTGTGGCAGAGAAATACAATCAGCCCAATTTAGAAAAGGCAAAGCAAATCCAAGGCAGCCATTTGGAATTTGCAGTGTTGTGGGAGGTGGGGGTTCATGGTCGCGAGGTTCAGGCATTCTGCTCCAGTATGAACTTCTTGCCATTTTATTCTCTCTCCCCATTCCCATTTCTCCTGTATAGTGTCTGCTTGTAGCAGTATCCGCAGTAACAACCACCCTGCTAATGCAGAAGGATCCTCTCTGGATCAGAGCCACTGCCAGAGTCACTTATCGATCCTCTGACTAGTCCCAGCTCAACAGTTGATAGTCTCTTTTCTCTCTCTGTCAATCCTCCTCTGTCCTCACCCCCTCAATCACCCACAGGCCAGCTTGGATGGCTACATATATTTCCTCGCGACCGACAAAAAATTATATAGGAGCAGCCTAATTTAAATTGACTGCCTTCTGATGGGTCTTTATCACAGATCAACCACGCAGATGGGATGTTCCATTTCCTCTGAACCTCTCACTTTCCTCATCACAGTTGTGTGGGTTTGGTTGGTCTTACTCACTAACATATAATTCAGCTTTTCCCAGCTCACTTTCTGACCTTCTCTTTTCCCTAAAACATTGTAGCCTATGTTTTTTAATACAGGCTATGACCATGCAGCATTGGTTTACTGATATGTCATTGCTCACTCCCTTGATATCGGGATGGGGGAGACGTTCCTTCCTCAAGACCCAAACTTGCTTCAATCCCATATCGACTTTTTATCTAGTGTTGCAAATATTTGTCAGCAAGGTTTGAAATAATGAAAAAGAAGCATAGAAAACTGTTTAAAAACCAAGTAAAGCTGAACCCCAAGAATAGAACAAAATGGTTCCACATCATGTCAGACTTCTTTTTCTGCTGTTGTCATTCTTCACTATTTGGCATTGGCAGGATATGAGCTGCGAGTCCGTGAATCTGCCACTGAACACATGTTGCAATATATGTACATCTCATCCTAAAGTTATAGGATGACTTGGGATAGCTGGCACCTGCAGATTTTGAAAGGTTTCTAAAATGGGATTGTTATTAACTTGATATCTGTCTATTTAAATATATGTTTAGATGAATGTGGCATTGTAAAACTCATTTCATTGTGAAAGGAACCAGTAGGTGTATGCTTGTCTGTGAGGGCATGTCTACACTAGGAAATTATTTTGAAATACCTAAATTTGAAATAATAATTCCCGAAATTGAAATAGCATGTCCCCACTACAGGGGAGCCTCGAAATTAGTCTGATTTAGGCTCCATTAATGTGGACATGCTACCTCGACTTAGAGCCCCAGAAAGCACTGGGGAGTATTTACTTCAAATTACTCTGGGGAATAGTTATTTCGAAATAGCAACAGCAGAGTGTCCAGACTAACGCTATTTCCTGAGGAAAGCAGGAATACAGATTCTGATATAACTAGCCTGTTCTTTCGAAATAACGGGCTTGGTAGTGTGGATGTGATACTTACTATTTTGAAATAAGGGGGGTTCAAAATACCTCCCTAGTGTAGACCAGGGCTGAGGCACAAACCTTTTCCTTGTAAATGGGAGTGAATCAACTAAGTGGTACTTTGCTTTTTTAAAACTTAAACATTAGGGTAACTTCGAGTGTTCAGTAAAATTGGGGTCTTATAGCACTATCTAATGTCAGTCATAGTGCGAACAGATGCTATTCAGACTTCATGCACCATGTACACCTCTACCGATAGCACTCTGGATTTGCCACGCATTCTGTTAATCCTGCTGGAGTCCAGAGCACACATACAGCTCTGCTAATATGAAGAGTTGACCTGTAAAACCAACTGCTGTATCACTTCAAGGCATCTGCCAATTTTGCCCATTTCTATGGCAATAACTTGTGATGTGGACAAATCTCTATATGAGATATTTGTCAACAGCATTTGTGTATTCTAAGCATAATTAGATACCCAGTCTTCAGAGATGAAAAATTTATGCACTAACCTCACTGTGCTTCCAAGCTGTCCTCCAGCTCCCCTACACAGCCCTTTTTGAAACATTTTTATTTCTATCCAGGCAGGGGGCTAGAGATGAATAAATGACAAGAGCCAGCCCCTCAGTTGGAGATGAACTGTTTGTTCTTCTCCACAAGCAGCATCAATTTGAAAAGCTACATCAGGCCTCCCTTTCTCTGCCTTAGCACTGCTTCTCACTGGGGAAGTGATAGGAGCTACATTTGAATGCAGGAATGCTCCGATACCCACCTTCCTACAGGAAATCCTATAGCGGTGCCTTTTCAGTGAACAGCTGCATATATCCTGATTAGATATCTCATTAGTTCATTCAATTTTTCCTTCTTTTCCTGCATTGTTTTTTTAAAAGAAATGAATGTAAATGCCACTTTAAAAATAAAAGTTGAGGGTGCTGTCAGAATTAGAAGCGGCTGCTGTCATTAAGGTTTTTTAACAGTTCCCATTTGTATCCTCTGTTTTTAGTTAATCATAACTTTCCCAAACATTTACCTTTTGGGCTGACATTTTCCATGCATGAAAGTTGTGGGGAAGTTTGAGGAAAACCTGTTCAGTCATTTTGAATGTTGGGATGGTTAAAAACTATGTTTTCCCCATTATTTAAAATCTTCTTGAGCCCTTAAATGTCTAAGTGCTGAAATTTTGGCAGGAAAGTAGCCTTCATCAAGGAAAAGCAGTTGAAAGTGTTTTGGAGGAAACTGATCCTGATTTGATTGAGTAATTAACCTTTGAAAATCATATTCTGCACCACTACATCTTCCTCAAAAAGCAAGGCTGGCTTAGGTTTAGGTTCTCTATAGAGTATAATTTACACTTTTTTATTATAATGTTTCTCTCTCACCTCTCTACACTTTTCTCCAAAGTAGAATATAAACCCAAGAAAGCTCCCAGTGTTTGGCTGGGCTTGAAATTAGATAATACGAGTCCACACATGCCTCATGGGTGCAGTTTCCATCCACAGATTGTGTCATCTACCTTGTGTTATTCTAATCCAGAGCTCTGCCCTACACTAAAAAACTGGCAGGTCTGTGCAATGAGCCATTCCCTTTGCAATCCACCCCCACGAATTTCTCAATTTCTCATTAAAAACTGGGACTAAGCCAGGTGGAAGTGGGTACATCTCCAGCTGGGAATCCATCTCTTGTTCTGTTAGAGGGTGACTTTTCCTGAGGTATATCTTTTAACTGCTGCTCCCCCGAGCCTTCATTGGTGTATTTTTTTATTTTAATTTCTTGTTTCCTGAGTCTGTCTATTCTCTGTAGATGCATTTGGAACAGCAAAATAAGGGGACATGCTACAATTCCTTACACTTGAGAGATGAAGTAATAACAGGTGGCAAGACCAGAGGCAGTCAGAGCTAGGATTCTGGTTGCTATGGAAACGTGTCAGACCTGCAGAGGGATGAGATCTGTCAGCAGTAGGGGGGCAAAGAGAGCAAGAGAATCACGGTGGCACTTACCCTATAGGTTCAGATTATGTATCATTGAGTTCTCCAAGGGAAGACTTGAAATACACAGGATGGGTTATTGGCTTGCTTTGAACTGAATCAGCAGCCAAATGTTGGTCATAGATGTGAACGGTGGAGAACAGGGACAGGAGGGGAAAGCTGGATAAAAGTCTGAGACAGAAAAGCTTGTAATGTTTTCCAAGAAAATCTATGGGGCTTGTTTCAGGATAAGCTCCCCTATGCTCTGGAATTGTTGGCTTCAAATGGAAGCCAGTGGCCTGATTCAAAGCCCTTTGAATTCAGTAGAAAGACTCCTACTCATTTTTGTGAGTTTTGAATCAAGCCAAAAGTGAATCGGGTGTAGTGGGAACCACCACGCTGTGAAGATTATTACCACCCCTGTTTACCATGGTAGGGCCAGAGGGTCAACCAGAAATATCCCTCCATTGTGCCAGGTGCTATACAAACACTGAGTGGTATGTGGTTCCTACCCTGAAGAGCTTATAGTGTAAAGAGACAAGACAGATACAGGGTGAGGAAAGGGTTAGAACACATAGGCAGAGTGAACTCTGAGATGACAGCAAATAGAGTGTTCTATTTATTTGTTTATGTGGGTGTGTTAACATAGGCGAGGATAAGACAAATGGAAAGAAAAAAGTTAGGAAGGGAACAGAGCAAGAGTGAAGAGGGTAAGAAAATCTCTTTTTAATGTCATCCATCTAATTTTGAACAATTTCCTGTATTCATTTAAAATAGCATACACCAAAAACCCCAACCTAAAACAAACGCCTTCGTCCTGATTCTCCACTACCTAGCAACTTGAGTGGCCATTGTGCAAAGTGGGTGCAAAATATTACCAAATTAGACTTCTCCACTCATCATATAATAGCATTTTACACACATTTTGCACTCAAGTTGCACAGATATAAGGACTATAACATAGTGCAAGACAATGGACAATTAGGCCCTTTTCTTGTAGTGTTGCCACCCTAGGCATTTAAAAATCCAGAGTCAGGCCCCCAAAATTGAGATTGGCATAAAATCCATGACATTTTAAAAATAAACATGGAGCTCTTTTCTTTTGCCTTCTGGTTTGTGAACTTCTAGGGTGCACATATACAAGTACAGCTGAAACTTTTCTAATTTTGAAATATTCGGATGCATAACAGGGTCAAAACTGCTCTGCAACCATGAAGGCTTTATTCAATGAAAGCCCAGATATTCATATGACTCCAGGAGGCATAGATTTTAAGCCCAAGAGGGATCTCTAGATCATGTAGTGTGATTTTCTATTTATCACAAGCCACCAACACCACCCAGCCATCCATACACTGAACCCAACAATGACATGAGACAAAAGTAATTAAACTCACTCAAGACTAGACTATTATGTGCCATAAGGAGTGAATTGGAGGGACTGAGGTGTACCAGTGCTTGAGACCTAAGTAATGGCAGGGAAATGGTTAAATGAGATATACCCATATAATCCTGGCAAGTGACCTGAACCTCCACACTGCAGAGAAAGGGGAAACTCTACAAGGTCACTGCCAATCTGACATGCAGGAAATTCCCTCCCAGTTCCACATATGACATTCAGTTAGAACCTGAGCATGTGAGCAAGAACCAGGTAGGCAAGTACTTGAGAGAGAGAATACTTAGTGCCACCTCAAACCTCTGGCTCAGCCCACTCAGCAGCTCATCTGTAGCCAGGGCCATCCAGAATGCTTCAGAGAAAGGGGATACAAATATCCCAGAATACATTGGGGTGGGGGAATCCTTTTCTGATCCCCTATCAGTGGCCAGTTGAAATCCTGAAGCATGAGCTTCTTGGCCATTGAGTCCTGCCTCCGACCATCACAAGCAACCCCCTCATTCAACTGCACTCATGCATTTATCCAGTTTTCTGTTAAAGCTTGTTTGCCCCCACAAGCTGGGGCTTTAAAAAAAAAACCACTAAGTATTCCTGTTTAGCCAAGCCCAGCATTTTTAAAAATGTGTTTTGAACTAGAGCCCTATGGAATTTGAAAGTTAATTTTCTGAGGTTCTTTTCTTTTGTTTTTAAACCACATGTATTCAGTGGAGTCTCGTTTTTTTCCCTGCACATAAGCACTTCAATGTCCTGAAAAGAGGTGTATTTTTTAACTGGTGCAAACTCTTCTGCAGACACCCTTAAACCATTTAAAAAATGTCTTGTATTGATTAAGTCAAGTAGGTATATATCTGTATGTAGACAAATCCTTTGTTGAAATGAGAAACTGTGCATGATTTATATGCAGAAGCATGAATATGCACTAATTCATTCATCTGTTCATAAAACTTTTGGGAATCCTGGGGTGAATTTGGAGTTCTGTCGTGTTCTGTGGATTTACAATTTCCTATTTTATATTTCTTCCCCTGTTGGTGTTTGGAAGATAAGTGATAGGTAATACTGGCTAAGACTATGATTTTGCCTGCGGGTCTGTTAGCAGAGACTCTATATATTTGGGATTCAGTATGGACACACGGATTGCTAGCAGATTCCAGTGCAGGATTAGGTTCTAACTGATTATACAAGAAAACAGTGAGATTTACTGTGTATAAAGTGATGTCAAAGGGACAAAGTACACAAGCTAAAGAGAGACAATGCTTTTCTCATTTTCATTTTGTTCTGTTATAGAAACCCTAAGAGTTATTTATAAAAATCAAATAAATGAAGGTTAAACATTTTAGCGTGAGAAATGGGATGTTTAAGCTGACAGTGTTTCTTAAAAAACCCCTCACTTACGATTGCTTAGTATCAACACAACTTCTCCAAGTGTTAAGGGAGAACAGGATGTCACACAGCAAACTTACCCATATGAACAGTATGTTCGGAAGAGTCTCAGAGCTCTCTGCCATGGTACATAATGTACTTACAATGAAAGTGATTTGTACAATCCACTTGTCACCGTAATTGAAAATATTTGGGGAAGGCTATTGTCTACAAATTCATCAAATTCATGTGGCAGCAAAGAGGGGAAGGGAGAAATGTACATACTATGTGTTTTTAAAGTGACTATGATTTCTAACCTGCCTGCAGCCCAGAAAGGACCAGATGGGGCCATCATTCCAAACAACTACTGTGACTTTTGCCTTGGAGGCTCCAATATGAACAAAAAAAGTGGCCGTCCGGAGGAGCTTGTGTCTTGCTCAGACTGTGGACGCTCGGGTAGGTGACTCCTCCTTGCAACTTTCTAATATGAACACATTAGCATGATTTCCCTTTTGGTTCTTTCTAATATTTTGGGGCGGTTTGCTTATTGTTTGTGGGGAAGGATGGTTCTGAAAGTTTCTGTTCTGCTAATGTGCTGACAAGACCTGATATCATCTATGAATCTATCTATATAATGCTATATTTTATTTATTGGCTGTGTATACTTGTTTTTATTTAAATGGAGAGAGAAAATCCTATGACAATGTTAAAGGATGGGCTCTATCTTCAAATGCTGTAATTACAAATGTAAATTACTTTCAAGATTTATGAAAGTTGCATGACAAGCATTTCCATTGATTACACATTTCATGCATTTCTTCATCCAAAAAAGAAAGAGAGGGGAAATTACAGGGTAGGAATGGCAGTAGCTGTCAAGAATTATCCTCTTACAAGATGACTATCATTAATTTTGTTTAAAGAGCTTTTATTTATGTTTTCTTCCTCTGTCTCTTTTTAAATTTAAGAAGTTGCATCTTTTCCCATCCTGAACTTCCTGAAATCTTTTTATTTCTGGGTTGTTGGTTGTTTTTTCTTTTTTTTTCTTTCCTTTTTTCTTTTTTTCTTTTTTTGGTCCTAGCTAAGCTGTTATTTTTAGATGGAGAAGGGAATGGGGTCTCTTAACAGTAACGTATTCTGGCTCCAATTAAAATTTCCCAGTTGTTATGGTTCTTTGGAGGGGGAGGAAGAAAGGCCATGGATCATTCATCAGAAAACAAAAGAAAATGTTGACATTTGAAATTTTCATATTTGCTGCTACTTCTGCTCCTTATTTGTTGGAAAGTGTTTGTTGTATAACTGCTGAAATGTAATTTAGAGAGGTCTGGTATTAAAATAACAGCCTACTCATGCTCCCATTGAAATTTAATAGCAAAATTCCTATTAAATTCAAAGGGAGCAGGACTGGGCCCTAAATGACAAATGTCCTCTTTAGTTGTTCTGTCCTTTGAAGATATCCTGAGGTGAAAAAAATTAGTGATCAGGGGACCAGTGACAACTCTTAGTCTTCTGAGGGACTTTGCTACAAGTGCTGTACAGACACTAATATGAATCTGTTTTTACTTTTGTGTTTGCTTCATAATAAGGAAAAGAAGCTTACACTGACTATGCTGTGATACTGGAAAAGTGACTTCCATTTTCCCTTTTGCCTTGGGTATTATCTCCCAGCCTTGCTCACTTCAACATTGTCCCAACCTTGCACAATGACAGGGATCCAAATATTCAGTCATGTAGCTGTTTGTTATGGTAATTTCATATTTATCTTCAGAACATGACTGAAATGCACAAATGTGTTGGTGTCCTCATTGTATTTCAAAGGAAATTATCAGGCCCTGTGTAGCTGTTGTCCACAGATAGGGTACAAGCCCCCAAAACAATTCCATTAAACACTTTTTACAAATTCTCATCCATCTGAGTCATTTGCAAGGGTTCTCTGTCTGAGTGATACATGTGTGATGAGAATGGCTTAGGTGCAACTATATATAGACTTTTAAGCTGTAATAGTAATGACTGGTAGCTGCCATATCTACTTTTCTTGGTGATGAAAGACTAGTGGAGGAGAGACTATGAGGATTCTTTTGTTTCTTTCCAATATTCAGTCAGTCAAATCACATCCTTATGAAGTGTTTATTTTACTTATCAATTCTTTTATTATATTCATTTCCTTTTGAGGTACATGATTTGATTCTATGTCTGTTCCTTAGGAAATGCAGTATAATTGCAACAGAGCAGCTTCCTTCAGCTTAAGGGACCAAGCAATTGGTGTATCATCATGTTAGTTAGTGCTTCTGAAGAGGACAACAAACCTTCAGTACCAAACACAATGTTTTCATTTTCTTAGGCCTCAGGGAACATATTTCCCCCTGTATTTCCTGAGGTGGGATTCTGACATCTGTTACTGCAAATTACATATCACATTTGATTCTGAAAAAAAGTTCAGTTTTACAGATTTCATTAAAATTTTTGTGGCTGTTGTTGTTGTTGTTGCTTCTGATGGTCTGTGCTGAGGATTTCATACCCCATCTGGAAAAAATGGACTCAAAGACTTTCTAAACTTTTGAGTGTCCCCCGACAGCAGATCATTCTTTATTTTGGCAGTTTTGGCTGCTGGATGGTGTAGAATTTTTTTTTTCACAAGACACTCCATAAAATTTCTAACGTGGATATATTAATTTAATGAATATTTAGTTTTTAAAATGTTTTTCACTTTGTCTTCAGAGGAACCACTTTAGGGAAGGGACAGGAAGAGACAGGGATGAGAATTAAAAAACAAAACAAAACAAACCCCACTTCAATACTCATGAATTAACTAGTAAGTTAATCTACAGCAGTAAATTCATGACAGTTGATACCAATCTGAAGGACAATCATTGTGCTTAAAGCTAGCAGCTTCTAATTATTTATATGGTCTAAATATCTTTTAAAACGTAATCAAGAGAAAATATTTTAATGTCTCTTGACGAGAGGAAAACATTAACCCTTTCGCTGCCATGCCCATGGGCCTCTGTGTTGTTGTAAATTTTTTTCTTTAAAAAAGAAACCAACCCCTTTTTACTTTTTCTTACTGCTATTTTCTGTCCTATGTTGTTGTTGATTTGTGGGCACATTTACACCTACCAAGGTGATAGTCTGCATTGTTTGATAATTATGATTATTAAAAAAAATAATGATGATGCCTGTTGCTTAACCCATGTGCTGATATATTCATCATACATGTCAGCTCATTTGGGAAGAGAAGGCAGGAAGGAGGAAGCAGCGCCAGCACACACTACGGAAGACTTGTTCGGTTCCACATCGGAAAGCGACACCTCGACCTTTCATGGCTTTGATGAGGATGATGCAGAAGAGCCTCTCTTGAGCCGAGGAGGCGGCCACGGTAGCAGTTCTACCTCCAGAGATAAAAAGGGTGGCTGCTAAAATAATTAAACAGACACAGAAACTCTTTGAGCAATTTTCTATTATTTTTTACTACTTTGATTATTATTACTACTTTTTTAATTTTAGATCCTTGTTTTTCCCCTTTGGGTGTGTACACTGAAAGCACAAACATATAAAACATAGACAGCTACTTTGAAGTGATGGAAAGTTTTGATTCACTTTTTATTTTTTCACATTAATTTGTTTCTCTTCTCCTCCCCTCTTTCTCTCTGGAAACCTAAAAGGTGGATTTAATACTTTTTTTTAATAATGAGCAGAGTTGATTTTCTCATCTTTTAATATATATCAGCAAACCACAAAAATAAAAATGGGTTGGAAAACAGAAAACCAACCCAAATAATTTTTTAATTATTATTATTTATATATTCTATATATTATTAGAAAAAAAGACATTTTAAATAAAAATTGCAAAAAACAAAAAAGCAACGGATGTCTACTTGATAACAGAACTGTTTCTAGAAAAACCACTGTGGGGTAGATTGTTTGAGATGACAATGAAACCCTTGGTTTGATGACTTCATTTATGTGAGATTTTGCACTTACTGTAGCATGTGGAATTTGTGACTCCCCCTCACATACTCCTCTACAGCTCACCTTTAGCAGCTTGAAAAAGCAAGCAGCTCCGAAGAAGACCATGACATTGAGGAACACATTTCCATCATTTCTCTGGACACCTCCGCATTCACTGGAGATCTCCTCCTCCCTCACCTTTTTATTTCCTCCTCACGCTGTGTGGATTTTTTTTCCTTTTTTTTCTCTTCTTCACCTTTCACCTCATGGAGAGCAATTTCCAAGCACAGGGATGGAATATAAATGACAAGTTACAGACTCTGCAAAGACAAAACAGCTGGAAGAATGAATCATGGAAGAAATTAAAAGGAAAAATACCTCACCTATATTTTTCTTTCTTTTTTTTTAAATTCACACACACACATTCTGATTCCCAGATTTTTCTATCTGAAGTGTCTTGTGAGACACTTTGTGTAGTTTTTCAATAGCTTCTCTTGAAATAAACCAAAGCAATACTCATTAAAGTCCTGAGGGCAATGGAGAAGAGAGTGCTTCCCTCCCAGCGGCTGTCCCAGGACCGAGAAGCTATGCGGCAGATTTGAAAGGTATGTCCCAACAGAAATGTTTTTCAGTCACTGTGAAATCTTCGTGCTGTGTATTTTTTAAAAAAACCTTTACTATTTTATTATAGCAGTAAGTCCTTTAAAGTAAACTGTGTGATTGTGGTATGTACAGTAGACAGGAGCCTGTTCCATATTAATTCAATGGGAGTTTTGTAGGAGCTGGCTTTGGCACAATATATATATAACTGGGAATAAAGGATACTGAAACAGTAACCATGTAGGTTCCACCCTGCATTCCTAGTGCAGGCAATGCTCTCATTGCAGGATTAGACTGTAAGGAAATATTTTTGTCATTTTATTATGCCAACATAAGCCATAAGGATGAAATGCTGACCCAATTGAAGTCAATGACAGCATTTCCATTCTCTTCAGAGGAGCCAGAGTTTCACCCCAAGAAGGAAGCTTCAGTGGTGTGCTCATGTTACCAAAACTCATGATAGAAACACATCCGCACACTGTAGACTTTGGAGGTACATTATTTTAGTTCTTGAGTAAGACAAGTCCAAAAAGGACCAGTTACTTCTACTACTCAATTTCTCTTGCTGGAGCAGTATAGCTCAGTTTCTGACAGGTATTTTATGGCTTCTTCCCCCTTTGTTTGTGCTACATTCCAGTGCTAAAATAAACCCTAATCCTTATTTTGTTATTAGACAGCTGAGTGTGATGTTTCTGTGTATCTTTATGATTGACATCAGAAATGAAATAACCAATGGCCAGAATCTGCCATCAGATATGCAGGTGTAAATCCAGAGTGATGCCATTGTCTTCTGGATTCCATTAAGAATCTGCCCCATGACCTGTAAAAAAACAATGCTACTTAAAATTACCAAATAAATTTGTATTTTTATAGATAGTATATATTAATGCATGTATGATGCGAAGAAAATCTCCTTTAAAGCATCCTCCATGTTGGTAATCTTTTCCTGTTTTTATTCTTTGGGCTATGTTCCCACTGCTATGTCAAATCATATTATAATCGATCAAATGTCAGATAAATGGTAGTTTGACTTAACCATGCCAATGAAACATGAACTTTAACATTCACTCTTTCACAATCATTTTCTTTTGTTTGAACAAATATATGGAACAGATTTCTAATATTTTGTTTCTATAGTCTACAGTTTGTTTGAAACCCTTCTGTGTTCATTAAAAGCTTATATTCCATCTTGCTTCTCATGATGAACCACAAGAACAGAGCTGTTTGATTACCTCAAATCCCTAAAAGAATAAGAGTCTTGTGGTCATTGTTTTGCTTATCTACCTGTTATTTTATTCATATATATATATATATATATATATATATATATATATATATATATATATATATATATATATATATATATAAATTAAAATCCAGGCATTGAAATGTGAAGACTGAAGGAATGGAATTCAAAGTGGAGGATGGTGTGGAATGGACTCGCAGTTGAATAGACACATTGGCCACATTATTTTCTTACTGATCCTAATGTGAATCCAAAATAATACCAAAAAATTCAGTGGAGTTCCTTTGGATTTGTGTCAATGTAGCTGACAGCAGACTCTGGTCCAGTCAACATTTATTTTCAGTAGTGTACAAAATCCTCAGTAGCTATATTTAGTATGTAGACACTCATTGGGTTGATCTGGCCTTGTGAGATGAAGGAAGGAAAGGATAAATGTATTGTGAAGGAAGGCAGTGTAGTTACAGGACTTCTTCAGATATCACTTTAAAGACTAACAAGATGGTTTATTAGATGATGAGCTTTCGTGGGCCAGACCCACTTCCTCAGATCAAATAGTGGAAGAAAGTAGTCACAACCATATATACCAAAGGATACAATTAAAAAAATGAACAAATATGAAAAGGACAAATCACATTGCAGAACAGGAGGGGGATGCGGGGGGGGGGGGGGGGGGAGGGGAGAAGGAAGGAAGGTAAGTGTCTGTGAATTGATGATATTAGAGGTAGGGAGAGTGGGATGTTTGTGAGTTAATGGTATTAGAGGTGATAATTGGGGAAACTGTCTTGGTAATGGGTGAGATAGTTCAAATGTTTGTTAAGTCCTTGTTGGCAAGTGTCGAATTTTAACATGAATGACAGTTCAGAGGATTCCCTTTCAAGTGCAGATGTAAAAGGTCTTTGTAGCAGAATGCAGGTGGTCAAGTCATTGAGAGAGTGTCCTTTCTGGTTAAAATGGCAAGAAACTGTTTTCTCTTTGTGATCTTGTCTGATATCTGTTTTGTGGGCATTAATCCTTTGGCGAAGTGTCTGAGATGTTTGTTCAATGTACATAGCAGACGGACACTTTCGGCACATGATAGCATAGATTATATTTCTGGATGCGCAGGAATATGTGTTCTTGATCTTATAACTCACTTGGTTAGGTCCAATAATGGTATCAGCAGAATGAATATGTGGACAAAGCTGGCAACGGGGTTTGTTGCAAGGGAAGGTACCAGGGTTGGTATTAGTGTGGTATGTCCTGTGGTGGTTGGTAAGAATCATCTTGAGGTTAGGTGGTTGTCTATAGGAGACTATGGGTCTGTCTCCCAGAGCCTCTTTGAGTATGGTATCCTGTTCCAATATAGGCTGTAGTTTATTGATAATGTGTTGGACAGGTTTCCAGGTTTATGGATCTTGGGAAGTAGATAGAACAATCCTGGTCGGGGGTCAGAAGGTGATTCTGTGAGGATTTGTTCCCGAGTAGCTGTGGGGAGGCTTTTAAGGAGACAGTGTAGTTTCTTTTGGTAGTCCAAGGTGGGATCAGAGGGGAGAGGTTTGTAAAATGTGGTGTTCGAGAGTTATCTGGTTGCCTCCTGGTTATAGTCGGCCTTATTCGTAATGACCACAGCACCCCCTTTGTCAGCTGGTTTGATTACAATGTCCAGGTTGTTTTTGAGACTCTGGATGGCATGGTGTTCAGCGCGGCTAAGATTGTGTGTCGCTTGTTGTCGACAAGAACACCACTTGTCATCACCTACAACCCCCAACTTAAACCTGTCCAACACATTATCAATAAACTACAGCCTATATTGGAACAGGATACCATACTCAAAGAGGCTCTGGGAGACAGACCCATAGTCTCCTATAGACAACCACCTAACCTCAAGATGATTCTTACCAACCACCACAGGACATACCACACTAATACCAACCCTGGTACCTTCCCTTGCAACAAACCCCGTTGCCAGCTTTGTCCACATATTCATTCTGCTGATACCATTATTGGACCTAACCAAGTGAGTTATAAGATCAAGAACACATATTCCTGCGCATCCAGAAATATAATCTATGCTATCATGTGCCGAAAGTGTCCGTCTGCTATGTACATTGAACAAACATCTCAGACACTTCGCCAAAGGATTAATGCCCACAAAACAGATATCAGACAAGATCACAAAGAGAAAACAGTTTCTTGCCATTTTAACCAGAAAGGACACTCTCTCAATGACTTGACCACCTGCATTCTGCTACAAAGACCTTTTACATCTGCACTTGAAAGGGAATCCTCTGAACTGTCATTCATGTTAAAATTCGACACTTGCCAACAAGGACTTAACAAACATTTGAACTATCTCACCCATTACCAAGACAGTTTCCCCAATTATCACCTCTAATACCATTAACTCACAAACATCCCACTCTCCCTACCTCTAATATCATCAATTCACAGACACTTACCTTCCTTCCTTCTCCCCTCCCCCCCCCCCCCCGCATCCCCCTCCTGTTCTGCAATGTGATTTGTCCTTTTCATATTTGTTCATTTTTTTAATTGTATCCTTTGGTATATATGGTTGTGACTACTTTCTTCCACTATTTGATCTGAGGAAGTGGGTCTGGCCCACGAAAGCTCATCATCTAATAAACCATCTTGTTAGTCTTTAAAGTGCTACATTGTCCTGCATTTTGCTTCAACTACCCCAGACTAACACGGCTACATTTCTATCACTCTTCAGATATCCTTACTATGGTGAGATAACAGAGGCAAGAAGAGAGCTTCAGGTCCATGTTTAATAGAACAGGCTGAGCAGTGTAGGAGTGGAGCATGGAGGAGAAGCTGGATTTGAAGACAGTGGTCATGGAGTCAATATGCAAAGTTCAGGGCAGTCAAGGAAGGGAGGAGAGAGTAGAGAGCAGTAGAGGAATCTGATAGATTTATGGAGATTGAATGTCACAGATAGAGTGTTGCTGAGCAAAATGTGGGATAACGCTGAGGATACTAAAATGGAGTGGTGGGAGAGGAAACAGTGCCTCGTGAAAACCAGGCTTGGAGAATAGCCATAATTGTGACTATGGAAGTGAACGTTGACTTAGAAGTTAAATACATCCTGGAGTGTTGAGAGGTGTTGAGAACAGGAGAAGAGGATTGGCCATTGAAGGCAGAGATGACCAGGATGCTCATCCCCTTGTAGGAATGGGGAAAGGAGAGTCAGATCACATGCAGTTTGAAGGCAGAGGTTATGTGAGAGGATCTGTAATTACCAGAGGAAAAAGGAAGATCCTGACACCATCAGTGCCACAGACTTCTCTTTAGGAGTGGGGGAGTTGCACAGTCTTAGTAGTGTCCCAAGGAAAACAAGCCACTGATCAAACTGAGAAAGCACAAAGAGTTTCTGGACTTGAATTCCAGGTCAGAAATTGGTGGGGTGCGAGGTGGGAGGAGGCAGGGAAAGAAATGTTGCACTTTACAACCTCAGGGTATGTCTACACTGCAATCTGTCTGGAGTGAGCTCTGCAGCCTGGGCTAGCAGGTCTCATAGTAGTGCTCTAAAAACAACTGACTGGACAGCACTTTGAAGTTGCAGCTCAGGCTGGAGTTTAGGCGCCATTGTTTCTTAGATCGTACATCCAAGCTTTTGTATGTTCCCTTAATGATGTGGGGGCACATTCCTAAACATCTTCCTGCTCATGCATAGCACAGGACCTCAGAATAGTTGCAGGAAGACTTGCATTTTCTTGAGCTAACCCCTGCAAGTTCTCCTTGAATCTTATAAGTGGGGCTAGTGGAGTTTAAGGAGACTGCAGCCCCGCTTGAGCGACAGACTGGTGGGAGGAGAGGCCAGGTAGAGTGTCCAGGCCATTCTTGACATGATCCAACTCCTGGGATTTAATTAAAGAGTCTGCTTAGCAGGAATGGATCTTGCCTCTGACTGGAAGACGACAGTTTAATATCTTAGAATAATTTTGATCAAGTGAATTATAAATTGGAAGGGAATTTACATGGGCCTCACTGGTATAATGGCCAGGGAGTACATATGTGGCATGAGCTTTATTTGGGGGTGTGGCAAAGAAGGAATGGAAATGAAATTAGTTCATATTTTCATCTCTTCACCTTCCTCACTAATTTGATTACTTGTATTTTTATTCTTTATATACCAACTGCAACTGAGAATGAAGCAACTATGGGGGGCATTTCTTACAACAAACTAAATACCACATCAGGAAACAAATGAACATCTCACATTAACTTGTGTCTCCTAAGTTCTGCTGCTACACATGTCAGGGTATGTCTACACTACAAAGTTAGTTCGAACTAACGGACGTTAGTTCGAACTAACTTTAATAGGTGCTACACTAGCGCTCCGCTAGTTCGAATTTGAATCGAACTAGCGGAGCGCTTAGTTCGAACTAGGTAAACCTCATTTTACGAGGACTAACGCCTAGTTCGAACTAGCTAGTTCGAACTAAGGGCTGTGTAGCCCTTTAGTTCGAACTAGTGGGAGGCTAGCCCTCCCCAGGTTTCCCTGGTGGCCACTCTGGCCAACACCAGGGAAACTCTATGCCCCCCTCCCGGCCCCGGACCCCTTAAAGGGGCACGGGCTGGCTACGGTGCCCGTGCCAGGTGCAAGCCTGCCAGCACCCAGCTAGCAGACCCTGCACCTGGCACGGCACAGAGCCACCCACCCGATGCCCCCCAGCCCACCCCCTCTTGCCGGGACCAGGCTGGCGGCTCCCGGGAGTTTGCCCTGGACCGCAAGAGGCGGGCACCTTCCTGGGCTAGTGCGGACATCGTGGACCTCGTCCACGATCTCCGCACTAGGCACAGGAAAGTGGCCGTCTAGGGCAGGAGAGCTGCCAGCCTGGCCACCCAGGAGCAGGTGTGCATGAAAATCAAGGGGGTCCACTGAGACCCCCGACACTGAGCCCTGAGCTTACAATGGCCGTACTGGGTCAGACCAAAGGTCCATCTAGCCCAGTAGCCTGTCTGCCGACAGCGGCCAACCCTAGGGACCCTGGAGGGGATGGACCGAAGACAATGACGAAGCCATTTGTCTCATGCCATCCCTCTTCAGCCTTCCACAAACTTTGGGCAGGGACACCACTCCTACCCTCTGGCTAATAGGACTCCATGGACCCAACCTCCATCACTTTATCTCACTTCCCTTTAAACTCTGTTCTAGTTGTAGCCTTCACAGCCTCCTGCAGCAAGGAGTTCCACAGGTTAACTATTTGCTTTGTCAAGAACAACTTTCTCTTACTAGTTTGAAGCCTGCTACCCATTCCTTTCCTTTGGTGTCCTCTAGTCCTTCTTTATGGGAACTCAGGAAGAACTTTTCTGAATGCACCCTCTCCACCCAACCCCTGCTTTTAGAGACCTCTATCCTGTCCCCCCTCCATCTCCTCTTTTCTAAGCTGAACAGTCCCAGTCTCTGTAGCCTTTCTTCATCTGGGACCTGTTCCCAACCCCTGATCATGTTAGTTGCCCTCCCCTCTCCCAGCCTTTCTCTTCCCCTCTCCCACCTCCTTTTCCCAGTCTCCCCCAGTTTTTTTCAATAAAGACAGAGTCAATGTTGGAAGAAACGTTATCTTTATTTTGTACATCAAGAAGAAGGGGGGCTAGGGAAGGGTAAGTGGAAGGAGGTGAGGGAGGAATGGGGTACGAGCCCCCGATGGGGAGGACTGGGCTGGCTCTGCGGGCTTCTGGGGGTGGAAGCTCTCCTGCAGCCCCCCAATTACTCCCTCTCCCCAGATGGCAGCCTGCGGCAAGTGCAGCCGGGCTGATGGCCGAGTGGTGTGATGTGCCCAGTGTGGGCACTCAGGGCACTCCAAGCCAGAACTTCTTTGCAAGCGGGGCACCCCTTAGAACTGTGTGTCCGGGGTGGGGGTCGGGACCCTTTAAGCGCAGCCCTCGGCTAGCCTGAGACAGTATCTCCATGCTCTAAGTCCTCCTTTTATGCCCTGCCGGCACTGCTTCCGGCCATCCTTAAGCCCTGTTCAGAGTCCACTCAATGTGGACTTACTAGTTCGAACTAGCAAAACGCTAGTTCGAACTAGTTTTTAGTTCTAGATGCGTTAGTTCGAACTAGCTTAGTTCAAATTAACTAATTCGAACTAAGTTAGTTCGAACTAACTTTGTAGTGTAGACATACCCTCAGAGTGTTACTATTAGCTTCAATAGGACCAGCATTGGGCTTTCTGCTACTGCCATTAATCACACTATAAATACATAAATTAATGTGAGATGCTAATCTGTATCCCAATGCAATAGTTAATTAGTTATATGTAACCCCATCTTTACATTTTTATATTAGTATCTCATTTTGAGTTCAAATTTGCCATTTTACAACTCTCTACTTTGGTTCTTGGCTGGAAACAGAGGTTCAGACTGCTGCCTGCGGATGCGTGGGACAATCAGAGCTGCATCAGACAGTGGCTGAGCCCAGCCTGTGCTGGGACACCATCTGTTATGAATACATTCTCCCCCTGCTGTCCTCCTATAATTTAGGGAATTTTTTCATGATTATTCGAGATGGGCTGTAAACACAATCGCTGATCTAAACACCCCCAAACTCCAAGTGTTCAAAATGTGGCTCCTGATCCAAATTCTTTGGATTGGGCTCATTGCTAATGGCAATCAATTTTGCTTAGCCTATTCTTCAGGCAAATGTCTTATTGACTCTGCTGGGGGTTTTACTTAAATAAGATCTATCCAGAATGTGCTTTACTGTAACATAAGTTGATGCTTTCAGTAAATCCTGTTCCCTATTCTTCCTGTTTCCCCTGTTCCCTATTCTTCCTGTTTTTTATATTTATTTGTAGGGTGTAATTATTAACGTGTGTGTAAAAGATATATTTCATAGGAAAAAAAGCTTTTGAAATGTTTTAGAGTTCAAACAACTGAGTTGGTTCCATTTTTCATACCCCTCTATCTGTCTTTAGTATCATGAAAAAGAAGAAAATTGTAATATAATTTGGAAACGTCAGGTTTCATTATTTTAAAGCTTGATAGCTTATGATTTACTGGAACTAGAAATGAGTGCTGTGGCCAGAAGGAAAAGATAACTCCCCTGTCTCCCAGCATCTCTTTTGGTCACCAATAGTTCCCGATATTTTGCCTCTTAAATGCATCACTGTTCCAGGACTGAATATTTCCTGTCCTGGAACCTCTGACCATTGCAGTTTTGGGAGTGAGGGAGATGAGAAGGTTTCACATTTTGGGGGAAAGAAATATTTTAGTGATAGACTACTGCACTAGATGATAGGAACTGTTCAGAGGTTTGGAATTCAGAAGTTAGTCCTGGGGAGATGAACTAGTTGGTGGAGAGCCGGTGTGATATTCAGTTTTTCACTTGTTCCAGAATTATCACAAGGCTGTTACCACCACATACATGCATGAGTTCTAAAATTTGGCTGGCATCACATAACTCCTCAGGATAGGGAACATGTGTTCTTGCCTTGCATATACATGTGGCTCTATTAACAACATAAAAAGCTCAGGATCTCAAAAGCCAAAGGTCTTAACCTCAAGTCAAGAAGCAGTGGTCAGAGATGAACAATGAGGGGAAATGTAATTATATGTTTACAGTGAAAAAGTTCACAATGTTTGGGGATTTTTGGGTGTGACGTCTTCACATCCCTTTTATCTTCTCTTGGTATTCTTTTAGGACACCTACATTCAACTGAAACTGTGATTTGTCTATCTTTATTTTTAAAGTGTAAAGTGGAATGGGAGCCAACCTGGAAGATTTTGCTTTTTTTTTTTTTTTTTTTTTTTTTAAGAATTGCTTTTTTGTCTGTTTTGGGGTTTTTAGTTTTATTTTGTATTGCCTTTCCCTCTGCAGTCTGCCCTGCCCTCATGGACTCCAGCATCCTTCAAGCAAGCCATTTCCGAAGAAGGCCAAGAGAAGCCAGAATGCTTTGATATTTCTTCTCTCCTTGCCCGACTCCTCCCATCTGGCACAGGAGCCTGGACTGTGGAAAGCCTGCTGGCACCTGCTCAGAGAAGTTTTGGGATGCCCTAAGTTTGTGCAATACAAAGAAAACCTTTTCTTTGTTAAACGTCTTGAGTTCACTATCCTTTAAGTGTGTGTGTTAACCCAGGTCAAACTGGAATTGATCTACAATAGAAATGACTGAAAAACAAACAAACAAACTGAAAAAAGGACAACTATTTTATTTATTTCAATATTTAAGAGAGAAAAAAAGTGCTCAAGTTGCACAGTATTTTTGTTTAAAATAGTTTACTTCAAAATTTAAAAGCAATTTTGTGAAGACGTGACAATTTAAAAAAGCACTTACTGTAAAATAAAGGCTGAATATTTACTTTAAGGATTTTTTTAAATTATGAAAATAAAGATCAACTCTGCTCTCTTTTTAAAGAAGCCATTCATACATGTGCTGAGTATTTTTATTTTTTGCAAACTGGATGTGGTAAGTGAAGATGGTTCTGGTTTATTTTCTCCTAAATTCATGGTACTGATTCCCTGTTAGATATTTAAAGCTTATTTGCTTTACTGTATTAGACACAATCTGAACAACAAGCAAAGAACAGACCCAAAGGCTGAATTCTTGTTATCGATTTTTATGTCTGTGCTGGAAAGAATATTGATGTATCTTTTTTCAATAGAATGAAACAAGATTTGGCTTTACCAGTTTGGGGAAAATATTGCTGCTGAAAATAGAAGTATAAGAAAGGAACGACTCAATTTGCTGGAGTGCTACTTTTCATTTTAGTAACTCTATAGTTCATTTTGAGAGCTGCGTGAAATCAAAGGTCCTGATTATGTGTGCATTCTGAATGTGGAATCTCTCAGTGGAAGTCACCTGAACTCCAAGTGCAGAACCTTTGCCTAATTGAGTTTTAATTTGGGAACCACTGGCAGGGATCCTGGAACAGTTTTTAAAGTAGGAGTGCTGTGATCCATGGAATAAAACTGTAAATCCTATATATACATGGGAACCACTTCAAGCCAGGGGGCGCTACAGCACCCCCATACCTGTAGTTCTAGAATCTATAACCACCAGACATTCAGAGCTGCCTTTCAGCACCTCAGAAATCAGAAGGTGGGGTGAGGTAGGAGGAGGCAAGTGTGAGTCGCCATGTGCATAACCCTAAATTTAGTTTTATGGTGTGTAGGTGGGAATAGAGGAATTCAAACATTTTGAATTGTTAGTCATCTTCCCAGCCTGGTAAGATGTATTGGTTTATAGGTGAATTGGAGAACCTATTTGGTTACCTAGTCCATCCTCAAGGACCAGTGCAAGATTGTTCCTGACAGTATTTTGTGCCATCTGGTTTTGAGTGTCTCAAACTAAAGATACAGAATAGCCTACTCTTTTAAAGAAAGATAATTGAACATGAGGCCTAGTCTACCTAGGAAAAGGTTTGCCATTAAAATTCCACTTGTGTAGTAGGAAGCAGAATAGATTATACCTGTATTGGCAAAAACATCTTTATGCTGGTATAACTGGGCTTTTGCAGTATAGAAATGTTGTAAAATAATCACATTGACATTACTTTGCCAGCAAAAATTTCTAGCGTAGAAATCTCTAGTGACCTGAGAACCCTTGTCCATCCTCATCCAGTGAGTCATCTCTGCTGAGTCACTAAATTATTTATTTACTAAAGGCATCTGGAGAGAACATGTTCTTTTACCATTGAAAAGAAGGTGGCATATGAAACGAATGAAAGCCCTGACCTTTCATCCTATTTCTTGCTTACCCAGGACTTCAGTTGACTTCACTGGGGATTTTAGGTGTGTTAGGAATACAGGATCTGGAGAAGAGCCTTCTTTTCTTATCACCTGGGATCAAATCAGTAGGTGTAGGCAACATAATATCACTTGTAGCTCCCACTCCAGCTCCCACTGACTTCAATGGCAAAACGTATATCGCCAAGACAGGGAGCACAAACAGGACACTTTGACAGTTTTTGGAAATCTGCAGTTGTTAAACTGCCTTTAACAAAATCAGGTTTTGTTATGTTAAAATATAACAAAATGCACAACTGTAATGAAGCTTCTCAAACAGTAGGGTTTGGATTTAATCTGTGTAATATTCCCGTTCAATAAAAGTCTCCTTCTGATGCCCCCATGGTATATTTCTCTGTAAATATTAGTTTATCTAAAGATTCCACAAGATCTTTTTAGTGCACACTATTCTCTCCAAAACCCCGTTATCAGAGATACTTGCTGTACATATACTTTTCTAAGCTTTACATTGTTTACAATACTCTCTTCTAAGCTTAAAATAAAACTTCCTTCTCTATTGATTTTGTTTTCCTTTTCCATTTGGTAAATGATGACTTTTGTCCTTGGGTTTTGTTTTGTATTTGCTAATGAAGCTTGAAATTAACACAGCTTTCTTGTTTTTCTCTGTTGGCTGGATTTTGGGAACAGTATTTGTTACTTGCTTCTGTGGAGGTAGGCAGAGGAGAGAATAAAATACTGCTTTTGTGTAGGGGGCCATGTAAATAAGAATCATTGTTTCCCATCATTTGGCAATAGCAGTGGATCTTATTTGGAGGATACTCATGTATTTGGAGGATATTCCCCTGAAGATGAATATACCGTATATACTCGAGTATAAGCCGAGTTTTTCAGCACAGTTTTTGTGCTGAAAAATGCCCCCCTCGGCTTATACTCGAGTCAGCCTCCTGCTCGCGGGCGGGCTCAGCGCGTCTCTGCCGCCGGCCGGGTCTAGACGCGTGAGCCCGGAGCTCCGGCCCCCCAGCCCCTGCCCTCCTGACCCTCTCAGCCCCCTTGTCCCCCCCAGCCCCTGTCTCCTCGTCCCCCCAGCCCCTGCCCTCCTGGCCCTCCCGGCCCCCCTGTCTCCTTGTCCCCCCAAGCCCCTGCCCTCCTGGCCCACCCAGTCCCTGCCCCCTTAGCCCCCCAGCCCCTGCCCTCCTGGCTCTCCTGGCCCCCCAGCCCCTGCCTGCCCGGCACCATGGGCCCTTGCCGCGTGGGAGGAAGGGCGTTTGGGGCCGTTCGCCATGACACTCGGGTGCAGCACTGAGCTCGGGAACAGCTGAGCTCAGGACCAGCCGCTGCTCCCTGCTCCCCCTCCCCTCCCCTCCCGTGGTAAAATCCAGCCAGCACCGGCACCCGCTCCCCCCGCTGGCTCATTGGCCCAACGATGCCCGGCTCTGGTCTCTCACAGCCCCCCCCCCCCCGCTGGCTCGTTTAGAGGGGGCTCGTTGGCAGGCGAGGGGGCCGGAACGTGGGGGCTGCGGGGCGGGGGCGGGGGCGGCGGGGGCTGAGCTGGTTGGGCCGAGTGTCCGAGCGTCTCTGATAGATACCGAGATTTTATTGGTATCTATCTTCATTTTTTACATTTACCAGTAGCTGCCTCATTTCCTACCCTAGGCTTATACTCGAGTCAATATTTTTTCCCAGTTCTTTGGGGTAAAATTAGGTGCCTCGGCTTATATTCGGGCCGGCTTATACTCGAGTATATACGGTAATTGTTAAAGCAGTGAAAATGCAGAGTCTAAATTTCTTGACACTGCCCACTTTAACATAGATTTTAACTGATTACATCATTTTTTTGAATCCAGAACCTATCCATCACATTTCTAATGTATCATTTCTTCAGTATCAAAATGCCAGTTTCAAGCTTTTGGTTAACTTTTTGTGTTTCACAATGTAAATCATTAAACCTCTTCTTCCACACACACATGTTGGGGTGGGGTAATGGGGAAGGAGAGAGAGAGAGCTGATTGTTTTAGGTTTGCTGGGAGCAGTAGCCTTTTTAGGTAGGTTTTTCTGTATTTCTTTTTCCTCTAATGACGGTGCTGTCATTTATATGAAACTCTGCTGTGTTTACCTGTCCCCCATCACACTCCCAATGACCAGCAGTAGTTACAGAAGGCACTTTCAGTGCTCACAACTGCATGCAATAGTAGCAGCTGAGTGCAGTTCTTAAGTGGTCTTTTGATGTTTGCAAAAAGAGCCCCTGGAATAGTGAAACCAAAACTAGGTTTAAAATAACAAATAATATACTGCAAAGAGGAGAAAATCCAGTAATTCTCTATAGAATTTAATAGGGATGAATCCAGTAGGGTTGTGTAGGAATTGTTCTAAGGCCTTATCTACACTGGCATGTTCTGTCACCAAAAACTATGAAAGCATTTACACCATAATGTGACTTTTGTCAGGAAAAACAGCCAGTTTCAGTGGCAAAAATCTTCCACTCCTGTGAGAGACTTTTCCATTTCCCCTCCTTTTACTGTCGACAAAGAGCCAGTGCAGACTTCTGTTTGTTTTGTCGAGAGAACTGCGTGTCCACCAGTGTCCCACAATACCTACCCTGATGGCTGTGCTCCCTATTTTGTGACCTGTGCTGCCCTGCAAGCATGTGCTCCTCCCCTTTCAAAGCTCCGGGAAGTATCTGACAGCTGAGTGAGCTGTGCAGTTTGGGGAACAAAAAAAGAACAACTCATTGGTATGTTACTGTTCATCCCTGCTAAGAACACGTGGCAGACAGACTGCTGCTACAGGGGGAGAGCTGGAAAGACTGCTGTGCTGCTTTGACATTCCTCATCCTGGAGAGCTCACAGAGCTAAGAAAGAATCCCAAGAAGTGCAAGGATTGGCTCTGCCCTCCCACATTACTGCATTGTGGGATGCTTACCTACATTGCTTTGCTATTTCTCTGGACAGGGTGCTAGCAATGTGGTCATGAAATGTCAACAGTGGAAGGCAGAAAACATAGTTTGACTGTTTTTCACTCTTGGCAACTTTTGCATGTTGAAAGCACTTTTGTCGCCAAACCTTCCCAGTGTAAGCAAAGCCCAAAACACATAGAGAAGGAGACTTTATAGAATATTTAAATGCTCCTCTACAGTATTACTAATCTCCCTGTAATTGAAAGCTTACCATCCTCTGTTCAGTATAGCCTCTTTCCGTGTGTATTTTTAATTCAATCACTAGTTTGTTTCCTGACTCCAATGGGAATGGAGAGACTTGAAAATATTGGTGAAAAGCGTTTTGATGGGAAAGATGCTTTTTAAGCCACTTTGTCTCTCCCCCAATCACTGTGACTGCTAGGAGCCAGTTTGGCCCCTGGCAAAATTGATAGCATCCTAAAGGCTTTTGCAAGTTATACCATTAGTGATGGCTATCAAGGTGCCACTGTGCTTACTCTTACCATGCCCCTCCAATTCTTGACACATTACCCACAAAACTGTTCTTCCAAGGGATTTTAAACATGTTCTTCACTGCCCCATATCTGGACAGGGAGGAGGATTTGTCATAGCAGATCCCTATTCCTTTCCCCAAACCCTTGATCACTGAAGTCTCTGCTGCTCCTATCTCCAGCTGCAATGTGTCTGTGTCCTACATCATTTCCAGCTCCCTGATGTGCTGAACAGAGCAAATAATTGGCAGGAAGTCCGGTATGCGGGTAGGCTACTGTACACAGGGGTTGATGCTTGACAAGGAGAAAGGAAAGCTTCAGGGAAAATCCTTCTCTTGTAGCTCCCTAGACAATGGGTAAGAATCCCACTCATTTTCTCCATTTGTCCTCACTTCTCTCTTAGACAGAGAACTTTAGGCTTAGCCACCCTCAAATCAAGGAGAGAACAGATGTTATTACAGGACTCCACTGCTGGTAGCAGTGTACCTTTTCTTTTAAATTGATACAGACCCTCTTTTTTTGCTCTGCTCCACACCAATCACATCTGCCACTGTGTAGCTAGCTAAGTAGGGGAGCTAGATTTTTCTGCCAAAGTGATCAGGAGTGAAATCTGGCATTTAAATTAGCCTTCTTAGACTTTTAGTAAGACCCCCACCATTCCTACCCCTGTAGAGCTACTGTTTAGGCTGTTAGGCTCAGGCTTTTTTAACCATAAGGTCCAGAAACATAATCATACATAGATGAAAGTTTTAATTGTACAGAAACAATGTAGGATGTAAGGAAGCTTAGGTTCCCCACAAGCTCCCAAGCTGATAGCAATAGTGGTGACAGGTGGGTAGAATGAAACATTTTATTTTCCAGTTACATCTAATGTGGCTCCCCATGGTCGTCAGTGTTGCACAACTCCCAATTAATATGGAGATTTATCCTGAGGGCTGAATGGTTGAGGGCTATGTGAAAAATGGTTGGTTTATTTGGCCTAAATTAATCTTTTACTGGTATATTATTTCTCATTTGTTCTCATTGCTATGCTATACCTGCAAGGAGTCTTTGTCTTGTTAATATTTGCTTCCTAAAACTGTGAGTCCTGATTGTAATCAGAACCATGAAGCCAATGGGGCTTGAGGGAACATAGACCTCATCCCCCAAACAAAACCTTTAATGCTATTTTAAAGAGATCTAACCTCTAGCTCCCATCTTGATGCTCCCTGATTGAGTCATTAAGGCTAGGTCTACACTAGGGGAGTATGTTGACCTAAGATACGCAACTCCAGTTATGTGAATCGTGTTACTGGCGTTGACATACCTCAGGTCGAATTTCTGCGGCATATCCCAGTGCAGGAGGTCAACAGGGGAAACTCTCCTATCAACTTCCCTTACTCCTTGTGACCTGGTGGAATACTGGAGTTGTTAGGAGTGTGATCAGCAGTAGATTTAGTGGGTTGTTAATAAACCTGATAAACTGAACCCTGAGAGATTGAGCTCCACAATGTGGATCTCCTATTACATGGAGATAAGCCCTAAAACTTCCTTAGAAATAGCTTCAGTGGAAGAGTACTGTTTTCCCCCAACAGGGGCTTGTATTTGTTTAAGCACTCTATTGTCCCACAGCAAACAGCATAAAATGGGATTTCCTTCCACCAAATCTGGGCATTTAAAACAATTTAATTCCAGTTGTGATGAGGCCATCATATTGTAAAACAATAGAAATGTAGCCGTGTTAGTCTGGTGTAGCTGAAGCAAAATGCAGGACTATGTAGCACTTTAAAGACTAACAAGATGGTTTATTAGATGATGAGCTTTCGTGGGCCAGACCCACTTCCTCAGATCTGAGGAAGGTTTGATCTGAGGAAGTGGGTCTGGCCCACGAAAGCTCATCATCTAATAAACCATCTTGTTAGTCTTTAAAGTGCTACCCTTTATTGCATTTCTTAACTTCATCATTGTTTTCTAAAAGATCCCCCATGCATTTTTACCAATATGATATGACCTGGTTATGGCTAGAAAAGTACTTACCATCATGATTTGGATGACTGCTCATTCACTTGGCATCTAATTCTTCCATTATAAGGAATTGGACCACCTTTTAAAAAAACCCTAAATTTCTAGAACACAGTTTTGTCTATGTTGATGCCATCCTCCACAATGCAATTAGAAACCACTGACTGGATTTCAGTTTAAAGTTGTCTAAAATATATGGTGTTGTATTGAGTGACCTACAGACAGGGTCCAGTTATGAAGCTGCTATGGAAAATATGATATATTTTGAACAACAAACACTGAATGATGGATTGAACTACTGCTGCCTGCATGAAAGCAACAGAAGTCTTGGAAAATTCCTTAAGGGGGCTGTTCTTCTTTGAACTCCTGGCTGATGGACAGCCCCACTTGTCAAGAGGACATATCCCTATTGGTTTTACCAGAGAGACCATGTGCCACTTGATGCTGTTCTTAACCATCTATGACGGCAAATTCCCTAATTCCAAATTCCAGTTCATATCTATGTTCTAAATGTTTGGGATCCCTTTGAGACATTTTTGCTTGAACTGAACCACTCTGGCTAATCAGCCTCTGGGTCTCCGTCACTGAATCGGCAACAATATGATTTCACCATGCTCTGCTTTGGGAGGAGAAGGAGCATGTTCTTCACATACAACCAGCTTCCCTGAAACAGCCTGGGGGTTTTAAAGACTGCATTACCTGAATTATGTCAGTGTTACTGGAGACTTAAGAGGTTAAACATTTCTTTTACTAGGTAACAGGGATTAGTTACTTTTGCACTAATCCCAGTAGCAAGTACAGTGACTGAAGCCAACTCAAGGAACACATACCAGGAGAGGCAATCAAGAGCTGTATAGTAACAAAGGTGGATGTTTTTATTTTTGTAAGTGTCAGATACCCACTAAAACAACAGGTAGCCCATATATGCCTAACATCGAATTTCATACTACACCCTGTGCAGCAGGATCTCAGTTTCTCTTTCCAACGTATCACCCAGCTTCTGGGTGTATTGTATTACCACAATATAATACTCGAAACCTTTCAGCCTTCTTGCTCAGGCTCAGTTAGTTATTTCACTGTATAGTGGGGCTTCAGCAGCCATATAAACCTGCTCTTTGTTTATATATTTTCAAGTCCTTCATCAGGATGTCTCCTTCCTTATAGACTTCCCTCCAAACTCAGTCTTTTGCAGCCCTTCTATCTGGGGCTTCATAATAACCAGGTTTTTGTTCCCTGTAGATCTCTTAGAGGCATATTCCTCAGCAGGATTCTGGTCCTTGCAAGTTCCTCTACCAGGCCTCTTCTGGGAGCTCTAGAGAGCTGTCACCTGCCTTCTTCCCAGCAGGCTTCCTTGCCTGACACTAGGCACCTAAATACCTTTAATAATCTGGCCCTGAAGCCCCTTTTACACTGTTTTAGGAATACTGCAGTTCTGTTCTGGCAGGGTAAAGGGGCCCTGTGTACATAAGAATCAGGCCCTTTTGTATTTAAGGTGCCCAGCACTAGTTCTCATGAAGACTCTTACAAAGGCTGCATAGGTACTTGGATGCAGTTTCCTAGGAACCTGACCAGAGAGGTGCTGAGCATTCCCAACTCCCAATAATGTTAATTGGAGTCAAAGACATTCAAAAACTTGCAAGGCTGGGGGCTCAATGAGAAAATTCTTCAGGCCCTTTGTCATAACCAGAACTACCCATTACCAATCTTGTTTCCACTAAAAAAAATTAAAACTGCAGCAGGGCTAAGAGCTACAACTAACTCCCATAGGACAAGACAATAAGTACATAGAATAGTGTTTACTTTTAATTTTCATGATAGCCTGTACTCAGTGTTTCCTTTTAGTGATGAGTGGACTGTTTAATGAGAAGCATTTATGTCCACTGCTGTGGAACTTGCTAATTGGTTGTTTGATCAAATATGATATTTAGATTATATAAAATATCATGTATATGCATTAAAGAAATTCTATGAGTTTGGTAAAGCCTAAAATATGACTCACGTTTTGAATTTTTGTTCTGGTGGGGATGGTCATCGGGGATCTAACAAATGAATGTGTGTTAGTCTGCTGGTTTTCCCCCAATCCTTCCATCCTAAAAACAAACAAAAAACCCTGAGAAAACACACCACCGCTTTTGCAGGACTTACTGAAATCACCTTGTGAGTGTCCCCTGCTGGCTGCAGCATGCGGTTCACTAATTAAACACTTCCCACTAAATGATGATATTTTGATGGAGAAGTAAATAAAAAGCAGCCATGTTGACCAATGCTCCATTGGCAAGAGAGGAAACCCAAAGTGTTTAAAGAATGGAGAATGGAAAAGTCATAAAATCCTAGAATCCTAGAATACTTGGACTGGAAGGGACCTCGAGAGATCATCAAGTCCAGTCTCCTGCTCTCATGGCAGGACCAAGTACTGTCTAAACCATCCCTGATAGACATTTATCTAACCTACTCTTAAATATCTCCAGAGATGGAGATTCCGCAACCTCCCTGGGCAATTTATTCCAGTGTTTAACCACCTTGACAGTTAGAAACTTTTTCCTAATGTCCAACTAAACCTCCCTTGCTGTAGTTTAAGCCCATTGCTTCTTGTTCTATCCTCAGAGACCAGGATGAACAAGTTTTCTCCTTCCTCCTTATTACACCCTTTTAGATACCTGAAAACTGCTATCATGTTCCCCCTCAATCTTCTCTTTTCTAAACTAAACAAACCCAATTCTTTCAGCCTTTCTTCATAGGTCATGTTCTCTAGGCCTTTAATCATACTTGTTGCTCTTCTCTGGACCCTCTCCAATTTCTCCACATCTTTCTTGAAATGTGGTGCCCAGAAATGGACACAATACTCCAACGGAGGCCTAACCACTGCAGAGTAGAGTGGAAGAATGACTTCTTGTTTCTTGCTCACAACACACCTGTTAATGCATCCCAGAATCATGTTTGCTTTTTTTGCAACAGCATCACACTGTTGACTCATATTTAGCTTGTGGTCCACTATAATCCCTACATCCCTTTCTGCCGTACTCCTTCCTAGTCAGTCACTTCCCATTCTGTATGTATGAAACTGATTGTTCCTTCCTAAGTGGAGCACTTTGCATTTGTCTTTATTAAACTTCATCCTGTTTACCTGAGACCATTTCTCCAATTTGTCCAGATCATTTTGAATTATGACCCTTTCCTCCAGATTAGTCACAACCCCTCCCAGCTTGGTATCATCTGCCATAAGCGTACTTTCTATGCCAATATCTAAATCGTTGATGAACATATTGAACAGAGCCGATCCCAAAACTGACCCCTGCAGAACCCCACTTCTTATACCTTTCCAACAGGATTGAGAACCATTAATAACTACTCTCTGAGTATGGTTATCTAGCCAGTTATGCACCCACCTTATAGTAGCCCCATTTAAGTTGTATTTGCCTAGTTCATTGAGAAGAATATCATGCGAGACTGTATCAAACGCCTTACTAAAGTCTAGGTATACCACGTCCACCGCTTCTCCCTTATCCACAAGACTCATTATCCTATCAAAAAAAAACTATTAGATTGGTTTGACAGGATTTGTTCTTTACAAATCCATGCTGGCTGTTCCCTATCACCTTACCACCTTCCAAGTGTTTGCAGATGAATTCCTTAATTACTTGCTCCGTTATCTTCCCTGGCACAGAAGTTAAACTAACTGGTCTGTAGTTTCCTGGGTTGTTCTTATTTCCCTTTTTATAGATGAGAACTGTATTTGCCCTTTTCCAGTCTTCTGGAATCTCTCCTATCTCCCATGATTTTCCAAAGATGATAGCTAGAGGCTCAGATACCTCCTCTATCAGCTCCTTGAGTATTCTGGGATGCATTTCATCAGGCCCTGGTGAGTTGCAGGCATCTAACTTTTCTAAGTGATTTTTAACTTACTCTTTTTTTATTTTATTTTCTAAACCTACTCCTTTCCCACTAGCATTCACTATGTTAGGCATTCCTTCATTAGGCTTCTCGGTGAAGACTGAAACAAAGAAGTCATTAAGCATCTCTGCCATTTCCAAGTTTCCTGTTACTTTTTCTCCCTCCTCCCTGAGCAGTGGGCCTACCCTGTCCTTGGTCTTCCTCTTGTTTCTAATCTATTTATAAAAAGTCTTCTTGTTTCCCTTTATTCCTGTAGCTAGTTTGAGCTTATTTTGTACCTTTGCCTTTCTAATCTTGCCCCTGCATTCCTGTGTTGTTTGCCTATATTTATCCTTTGTAATTTGCCCTAGTTTTTATTTTTAGATCATGCAAGATTTCCTGGTTAAGCCAAGGCGGTCTTTTGCCATATTTTCTATCTTTCCTACGCAGAGGAATAGCTTGCTTTTGGGCCCTTAGCAATGTCCCTTTGAAAAACTGCCAACTCTCCTCAGTTATTTTTCCCCTCAGTCTTGATTCCCATGGGACCTTACCTATCAGCTCTCTGAGCTTACCAAAATCTGCCTTCCTGAAATCCATTGTCTCTATTTTGCTGTTCTCCCTTCTACCCTTCCTTAGAATTGTGAACTCTATGGCTGTGTCTAGACTGGCCAGTTTTTCCGGAAAATCAGCCACTTTTCTGGAAAAACTTGCCAGCCGTCTACACTGGCCATTTGAATTTCCGCAAAAGCACTGACGATCTCATGTAAGATTGTCAGTGTTCTTGCAGAAATACTATGCTGCTCCCGTTCGGGCAAAACTTTTGCGCAAAAGGGCCAGTGTAGACAGCCCAGATTTGTTTTCTGCAAAAAAGCCCCGATCGCGAAAATGGCAATCGGGGCTTTTTTGCGGAAAAGCACGTCTAGATTGGCACGGACGCTTTTCTGGAAAAAGTGCTTTTGTGGAAAAGCCTCTGTACCAATCCAGACGATCTGTTCCAAAAATGCTTTTAATGGAAAACTTTTCCATTAAAAGCATTTCTGGGAAATCATGCCAGTCTAGACATAGCCTATGATTTCATGATCACTGTCACCCAAGCTGCCTTCCATTTTCAAATTCTCAACCAGTTCCTCCCTATTTGTTAAAATTAAATCTAAAACAGCTTCCTCCCCGGTAACTTTTTTAACCTTCTGAAATAAAAAGTTGTCACCAATGCAGTCCAAGAACTTATTGGATATCCGTGCCCTGCTGTGTTATTTTCCCAACATATATCTGGATAGTTGAAGTCCCCCATCACCACCAAATCTTGGGCTTTGGATGATTTTGTTAGTTGTTTAAAAAAAGCCTCATCCACCTCTTCCACCTGGGTACGTGGCCTGTAGTAGACTCCTACCATGACATCACCCTTGTTTTTTACCCCTTTTTGTCTAACCCAGGGTACGTCTAGACTACATGCCTCTGTCGCCAGAGGCATGTAGATTAGGCTACCAGACATAGTAAAATGAAGCAGCGATTTAAATAATCGCTGCTTCATTTAAATTTACATGGCTGCTGTGCTGAGCCGACAAACAGCTGATCAGCTGTTTGTCGGCTCAGCGCGATAGTCTGGACGCGCGGGTGTCGACATCAAAGGTATTTGTCGACCACCCAGGTATGCCTCCTGGGATGAGGTTTACCTGGGTGGTCGACAAATACCTTTGATGTCGACACCCGCGTGTCCAGACTATCGCGCTGAGCCGACAAACAGCTGATCAGCTGTTTGTCGGCTCAGCGCGGCAGCCATGTAAATTTAAATGAAGCGGCGATTATTTAAATCGCTGCTTCATTTTACTATGTCTGGTAGCCTAATCTACATGCCTCTGGCGACAGAGACTTTTGACACTTCCATCTCCTGTGTCCATCTCCAGCTCAGTCCAAGTGTGTACATTTTTAATATATAAGGCAACACCTCCTCCCTTTTCCCCTTGTCTATCCTTCCTGAGCAAGCTGTACCCCTCCATCCCAACATTCCAATCATGTGTATTATCCCACCAAGTTACTGTGATGCCAACAATGTCATAGTTGTATTTATTTATTAGCACTTCCAGTTCTTCCTGCTTATTACCCATAATTCTCACATTTGTATGTAGGCATTTAAGATATTGATTTGATCTTGCCTCCCAGTTTTGCCCTGATTCTCCTCTCTCTCTGCCATTATAGCCCACGCTCCCTCCTATTTCCACCCATCTCCCAGGTCTCCATGTTCTCCACTTACCCGTGGGCTTTGCTCACTTGTCCCGGTCAAATCTAGTTTAAATAGACAATGAAATTTTATTTTCCAGCTTCTAAGAGTACATTACCAACAATGACAAGTAAGCTTGTATAAAATATATTTTCTCTCTCTCACTCACACACAATAGCTGAAGAAGTCCATTTAAGTAAACGAGTGAAGTAAATTATTCAGAATTGTTTTTCTTTCTGTTTAGCTGAGTGATGTGGCGCTACTTATGTTGGAGTATACAATTACATGGCTATATTAGCAATAGCATAAATGATAGGCAGTTCAATAGGCTTGCATGGGAAACCTAGAGAGGTTACATTTCCAATGTATGTATTTAGACTGTGTGCTGAATATCCATTGTGCTGAATTTCCCTACCTGTATGATACAGTTCCCTCATATAACTGCAATGAGGTTTCTGTGTACGCAATGGCATAATATCTTATGCATAGTTACTTCTGCAGTTTATGTAATATTAAATAGTGACATTTAAATACATTCTCCTGAGTTTGCCATTTGATTTGAATTTTTGGGAACCATTCTGGCTAGTAACTTAATTCTGAGCTGATTATGCATTCTAGGAAGAGAATTGGTTGGTTGGGAAGACTGGTTATATACTACCCCCTCTAATTCCCAAGTTTAAAACCTAAGTTAAGAATTCACTTGACTGTGTCTGAATCTTTCTTATCTAATGGCTATTTCATAGGACATGAGTGAAATCACCTCTGTTCAGAGAACCTAGGTCTCTGTATCACTAAAGCCTCTTTGGGCTTGAGTGGGATTTCAGTGGTGCAGCACAAAACAGCACCACTAGTGCTCCCTTGTTGGAAGTCTGAGAAGAGAAGCCAAGGTCTGAAAGGCCCTCAGAAATCAGACAACCTCTCACCATTACTAGTGGGCCCTCCAACTAGGTCTGAGACATGTTAGTATAGCAAAACCTGTTTTGTGGAAATATAGAGGGCCTCAGGGTTTTCATTCTGCATCTTTTACCCATACTAAGTGCACACAACAATTGTGTTGTGGAGCAGTGCTCTACTTGCAGCACGGCAGGTCTTCCTTACAGAACAGTATAGGGGGAAGTATTTTTTAAAGAGCCAAACAGCCTTATAAGGGGTATGGGAGAAGGGAAAGTCCTGTGGAGAAACGAATTTTAAAAACAGAATATTTATAACAACAACAAAACAGTTACAACATTTTATCCAAAGTCGATCCGTGGAATGTAAAATACCAACTTAGAAAAGAAGTGTTTTTAGTGCTTGAAACAGGGGAGTGTGTGACATTTTTGGTCCCAACAGCTTGGCAGGCTGGTTCTAATGTGTGGTACAAGATTGGTTAGGATCCAATCTTCTACCTTTTGGGAAAGGATGATGTTACCAGGGTCTGGTCTGGGGCATGACTAGGAAACTGTTATTTTCAAGGGTTACTTTCAATGTATCTGTATGCTGGACAGCACTCGGATCCCCTGCAGACGTGCTGCTGTCTGTTTGTATTAACACAACAGTTCAACGCCAGAGATATTGAAGAAGGAGCAGGTATTAGGGCAGCAGCAGTCAGGGCTGTTGGTTCTAACAGATGGCAAGATTATTGCTCATATAGGAAGGGTGGAGATCATATTTATTTTTTAGATAAGGTTCTTTTTCACACACTGGCAAATGGATACCCAGTCTATGGCTTCCCAAACACTGAAGACACTACAACATTCCTTTCATTATAACTACTGCTGGAAATTTCTGGCTTCCTTAGGATAGTAATGTTGTATATAAGCTGTAGGGCACTGGGAAGAGCTTAACTAAACTAAACTAAACTAAACTAAACTAAACTAAACTAAACTAAACTAAACTAAACTAAACTAACTAACACCCCTAAACCCCAGCAAAACAACAGCTTCACTCCCCATCCTTTATTTTAGTGTTTACGACCAAGTATTTTTGCTTCACTGCTCAATTTGAAAGGGTTAGTGAGCCTGCCAGCTGATTGAAAGCTCTCTGGTGTGTGAGCTGGCCTGGCTGGGGAGCCTGCAGTGCATAGTGACGAGGTCTGAGCTGTATTTGAGTTTTTTTCCAATGCAGTTTGTTGAGGGATAATAAAAGGTCCCTCAGTCAAGTGATATGTTGGTTTTCCAGTTTGTGGTGATTCACCCTGTCTGGACATGCAGCCTATCTCCCTCTTCCTCACTTTGCTAGACAATTGAATACAGAGAAGTACCTTGTATTGACATGAATGTAGTGCTAGGGATGCTTTACACAGCACAATCGCCAATACGTGCCTCTGCTGGGTGTAGTGCTGCAGCACAGCAGCAATAGCACTCTCAGCCATACTTTATAAGTTGGTATCATTTTAGTTATTAGGATCTGTGTTCCTGCTACTGAAAGCCCTGGTATACAGAATCTGTGCAGTGCCTGAAGGCGGTTTCTTTCCTGTTGGTACTGGTAAGCAGCCTAACTGCCTTTTGGCAATTAGCAGATCATTACCCATAATGCTATGCACACTGTGATGAGGGCTGGTGGTTTTTTTGGAGGTCGTGCTGACCTAGATTGCCCCCAGGAATTGTACAGTGCTGGATGGTTTATGCAGTTCAGTAATGAGCTGATGCTTCAATACAAGGTTATTTGAGTGCTTCCACATTTATTTTTCTTAGGCAAGAAATAGCCATTTTGCTTAGCAGCCAGCGATGTCTAATAGGGGTCAGTTTGGGAAAGAGGGAAGCAGCACATTGCTTGAGTCAGGATGGGAAGTTCTGGGAGGACAATGGTTTCAGTGGGTCTCAGGACAGATTCCACTTTTACGCCTCACAGCTGAGGCCTGTTTTACCACTCTGTTACCCACAGCTTGACAACAGTGTCCTCAAGCTGGGGGTAACAGAGTGGTGAAACAGGCCTCAGCTGTGAGGCGTAAAAGTGGAATCTGTTCTGCGACCCACTGAGGGACCCTCTGACTTCCACTGAAATCAACTCAGGAATGAATTATCAGGCCCTCTGTTGTCAGGAAGCTGGACACACTAATCAATGAGCAGAACACATTCTTACTGCTCCATGAGACACTGTGTCAGGTATGACGTGGGCCTGATTCTCTGCTTTGCGCAGTGTGTGCAAATAGGGATAATAGCTCTTTACTTCTGCCCAAGGTGCAAAGCAGAATCAGGCCCACCTTTCCGTACACAGTCTGATTCTTATTATAGTTACTCTGGTGCAAATCTGGAGCCAGTAGCATTGCACTGATCTGAAACTGGTGTACCTCACAGGGGAAACTCAGCTGTATCTCTCTGTAGCTTGGCATAAGTGGTGAAGATATTCATGTGAACTGAAGAGCTAGGTGATAAGCCTTTATTGTGGACCTTGCCCTTCACTTGCATTCTGCTCAGTAAGCCATCTCCTCTGGACTAGTAATATTCCAAACCTTTGAGCTGCTTGAAAGAGAGCTCAGTTCTTTTGCATAAAGCATTCTTAGGAATAGCCTAAACAGCTGAAACACCATAAAACCTCTCAGTCCCCAATACAGTAGCAAGTCAAGGAGTGGGACTTAGCCCATATACGCTGAGCTCTGGAGATCCCTGGCTGCCATAACAGCTTTGGGGCAGCAGCTGCAGGCCACTGTACATTAGAGCAAGTTGCTCTAATTTACCCCAGTGTCTGAACTGTCTGCTAGGATTTTAAAGTTTGAGGCCCCAAGCAACCCTTTCCTTATCAAATGTGGAATCTGGCTTCCATATTGCTTTAGCTTTAGATTCAGAGCTGCAGCACGTGCAATAGTAAGTTCTGCAGCTGTGACAGGTGTAATGTCTCATGCTGTTTGTTATGACTGCAGGATTTTACATGGCAGTTAGATACTGGTGGAAAGGAGAGATGCTTCCTTGAGGGTCCCATATGTATTACAAACCCGGGTGTGCATACGTGCTATGCGATGGAGCTGGAAGTTTTCAGTAGCAGTGTCTGTTGGCTCACCTGCATGTTGTTTGTTGCCTTGTGCTTGAGGTTGTAAGATGCTGTGTGGGGTGATGCTCCTTGAGTTCTCTCTTGCCACTGCATGGTCAGAGTTGGAATCCTCTGTCCTCTGTGCTGTAGTCTATATAGTTAGCTAGTTTAGTTATTCTTAATGGTGTAGAGACTTCTTAGTAATTGCTCGTGCCATGCTCAGGCCCTGCCTCAACTTTGTTGGGGGACTATGACTCATGTACTGTGTTTCAAAAACTGCATACTGTTCCTTTGCTCATTCTCAGTGAATAGCGAGCACTGCTGCTACTTGTACTGCTTGGGGGAGGTGCAACCTGCTGTGTGCCATGAGATCTGTAAGTCCTTTCTCCGTGCACACCTGCAAGGCTCGTCTCTTGCAACCCTGGAAGTTCCTCATGGAGGAGGTTCTCTGCCATGTGGGAAGTGTGATTCAGGAGTGATGAGTGATGGAATGGATAGTGTACCTTCCTTCTCCAGTGGTGAGTGCTCTACCCACTGCCTTTCACCTGGATCCATCAGTACCACCAGCACAGGACACATACAAGCAAGAGGGCTGTAAGCGCTCTCATGGGTTCCACGGCAAATACCCCCAATGGACGTTTCCTTGCTGAGCTGTGCCAGGTTGGGTGAGACTTCGCGTCTGGACCCCACCATGCCACCTCTTAAGGTTCCCCACTCAGAGGCTAAAGCTAAAAGGAAGGAGAAGGCACTGGTACCACAACTGCTTTCCCACCCATGTGAAGAGACAGCCCTCCATGGCATGTACCCCATTGCGACTACAGTCCCCACATGTGGACTGTATATGCCTTCATGCTCCAGTGATCAAAGCGACATCCTGTGACATCATGTGTGCTTCAAACATCTGTTCCCAACAGCTCATCCAGACCTGCTGTATCCACCTTCTTCACTGCTTTCAGTACTGCAGCACCCTTCTCTGGCAGACGCGCTGCTTCTCATTCGACAGAAACCACACCTGGCGATAGTTCACGGACCACCTATACTAACAGCTCCACTGATACTGGAGGTTTCTTCGGACTCAGACTGGATTCATCAGGGGAACTGTCATTCAACCGTGTGTCATTGTGCGGCTCATGTGACAACTGTACTAGGCATGGTACCCTTCTGCAATGCTGCCTTGGCATGGATACTCTTGAGGCCCTTCGTATCCGCAGGACCCAACCCCATAGGCACATTGGCTGCTCTGACACCCATACCTCTGTCCAGGCCCACCTTCCCAGAACTTGCACCCTTCCATTTGGGCTCCTGTGCCAGTGATCAAATCAGTGCCTAAACCCCTCTCAGCAAAGGCTTCTATGCCCTGTTCTTTCTCATCCCTAATCATCAAGCAAATTGATGTCCAAGACGTCTGAGCCTCTCCTCCCCCATATATGGTCTTGCATAAAGACAAACTTTCAGTACACCTTCATCCTAACTTTCTTCTGAAAATGGTCTCAGAATTCCAGCCACCTGCCAGTCTTCTGTCCTAAGCCACACACCAATCTGGTGGCCAGGCCCCCACACTTATCGGATATCTGTCACGCACTTGCATTTTAACTTTCCAGAACCATCACCTTTTGCACCGCTCTGTGCCTTTTTGTAGCCATTGTGGAGAGGTGACAGGGCCAAGCCCTCTCTTCACAGCATATATCAAAATGAGCCTCTACATGCATCACAGAGTGCTATGGACTGTCAAACACTTCACTGATCCACAAGATTAAGGCTCACATCTCATGGGCACATGCAACCACCTCCACCTTCTTGGTGGACATCCTATGGCATGACATATGCTTGGTGGAGACCTGGCTTACTGCGCATACCTTCACTACCCACTATGCCGTCACCCAGGGAGCAGTGGAAGACAGCTGTGGGCTCTGCCATCCTGCAGACAGCAATACCTCTTACTTCCTCGCACCTGCCTCCAAGCTGATCACTGCTTGATGCTCATCTATGTTTGGAATACATATAGAGTATGTCTACACTGCATTCCTCTTTTGAGACAGGAATGCAAATGCAGCTGAGCAAAATTGCAAATGAAGCGCGGATTTGAATTTCCTGTACTTCATTTGCATAATGGCATCTGAGCGCTTTTTCAAAATGCCCTATTTCGAAAGAAAAAATGCTGTCTGGATGGGGTTATTTCGAAAAAAAATCTTCTTTCAAAATAACCCTTACTCCAGGCTTAAGGGTTATTTCAAAAGAAGGGTTTTTTCATGAAATAACCCCATCCAGATGGCTTTTTTTTTTTGAAACAGGGCATTTAAAAAAAGCGCCTGGGCCATTATGCAAATGAAGCATGGGAAATTCAAATCCGCGCTTCATTTTGCAATTTCGCTCAGCTGCATTTGCATTCCTATCTTGAAAGAGGAATGCAGTGTAGACATACCCACAGAGACCATCACTGGAAGAAGAAGAGGAGGTTACTTACTTATAACTGGAGGTTCTTTGAGAGGTGTGGTCCCTATTTGTATTCCCGGATCTGCCCACTGCCCCTCTGCTGTGGACTGTGCAGTTCAGCAATAAGAGGGTAATTGAGGGTGCATCGCCTCACATGGCCTCTTATAACCTCGCCTGGACCATTAGGCAATGTATGATGCATTTGTAGATCAATGGATACTGCTACTGAAAACTTGTAGCTCTGGTGCATGGTATACATATGTATCTGCATTTGCAATACAAATAGGGACTACACATCTCAACAAACTTCCAGTTACAACTAAGTAACTTCCTCTTCCAATTGTCTAGTCAGACATACAATATTTGTTGTACCCTGAAGTCTAGCCCAAAATATAGAACTCATACATTATGACACTTTATGTATATTAAAGTGATTTTAGGGGCTGTTAAAATCTATTAAGTATATCTTTGTCTTTTCCTTCCAAGAGCAGTATAGCTGAATTATATGTGCTAAGGAAGTCTGGCTTTACAGGGGAAAAGATTTTTTGAATGCCATTTTAAAACAGTCTAAAACATTTGAAAGGTATTTATGGGTAAAATAGCAGTATATACATAATACATGGTGGTTGAAGTGGGATAAACATTTTACTGGAACTCTTTTTAGATGTCCTGAATAATTCTTCCCTAGCTTTGCCATGTGTGTGCTATAGAGGTCATCTCAAACATCTTCTAGAGCAGTGTTTCGCGGAGCACTTTCAGAAACCACTTTGAGAAACACATTAACTGGCTGCCCGGTTTGTTTATTTACTGGTGCTGCAGCCACGGAGCCTCGCGGCTCCCATTGGTTCCGTTTTGTCCTTTGCAGCCAAGGAGAGCCACGGGAAGTGGTGTGGGCTGGGCCACTGCTTCCCGCTGCTCTGTGTGACTGCAAAGAGTGAAACAGAACCAATGGGAGCCATGAGGCTCTGTGGCCGCGGAACCAGTAAATAAACAAACACTGATCTAGAGCACACCCTTCTAGCATGAAGTATTTTTTCTCTCTTTCAGGTAGGGGTGTGTCTGAATGTGCACTCCCCCAAAGATATGTACATAATTATAATACACACATCCTTTGAGTCAGATTTTGCTCTCAATTAATTTCATAATCAAGGTGCTTGGCTGTAATAGTAGAATTTACCCCAGTTGATGAAATCCTCACTTTCTGTATAAATGTCTTCCACATTTAAACACATTCCCTCTACATGTCTGGCCCTAAACAATTGGCAAACCCAATTTTCCCCAACACCTGTATTTATAATGGAGCTGAAATTAACGTAGCTATTTTTGACTTCATTATTTATGCAATATCATCCATTATGATAATAATTAGCACTGACAATTTTATCTGCTCTGTTAATAAAGACCTTGCACCTATAACACTTTATCTCCACAGAACTCAAAGTGTCTTATGAATATTAACAAATTATGCCTTACCCAACTCCTGTCACAATAATTAATGCTACTTGCCAGATGGGGAACTGAGTCACAGAGGTTAGCTGGCTTGCCCAAGCTCGCATTGGAAGTCTGTGGAAAGGTTAGGCACAGAACTTAGAACTGCCAACTCTTTTCTCTCTGTTTTAGCTACTAGTCATGATTTCTTTCGATCAGAGATTTCCTGGGTGTTAATGGGATGAACTCACAACATTATGGCTGTGTCTAGACTGGCATGATTTTGCGCAAACACTTTTAATGGAAAAGTTTTTCTGTTAAAAGTATTTGTGCAAGAGAGCGTCTATACTGGCATGTGCCTTTGCACAAAAGATTTGCTTTTGCGCAAAAGCTTCCATGCCAGTGTAGACGCTCTCTTGCTCAAGAAAGCTCCGATGGCCATTTTAGCCATCGGGCTTTCATGCGCAAGAAATTAACGTGGCTGTCTACACTGGCCCTCTTGCGCAAGAATACTTGCGCAAGAGGGCTTATCCCTGAGTGGGAGTGTCAGAGTATTTGCGCAAGAACCACTCATTTTGTACATTACAAAGTCAGTGTTCTTGCGCAAATACTCACGGTCAATGTAGACAGGCAGCAAGATTTTGCGCAAAAGCATGCCAGTGTAGACACAGCCTGTGGGTCTTGTGCAAAGAGTAGAAGGTATTTTTGTTGTACACTTTTTAATGTCCAGCAAGTGCTGAATTTTTCTCTTTAAAAAATGAATAATTGATAGCAGATTGGTTCAATTAGTATAAATAAAGAATCATTACAAAATATGTCAAATCAGAGCTCTTACGAGAGAAGGGCTGTGTCTAGCCTACACATTTTTATCTGTTTTATCTAAAATTGCCAATATTTCATATACACTACTACTCTCAAGGTACATATGGGAATGGAAGTCATGGTGGGAAATGTTAAGGGAAAATGTGTTGTATACTGAAAGCTAGAGAGAGAGATCTGGCTAGCTGGTTTCTTGGGGTACAGATGTCTCAAAGAACTGTTTGAGGTTGGGAGATAGCTAGGAACCGGACTCCCAGAATGATCCTTGGGATTGGCATAACTACAGTCCAGCACAACTCTTAGGAAGTATATGAGGTAATAGAGTGAAGCCTACACTAAGGCCCAAACAACCCACTGTAAAACTCCCCTAGCATTTCCAGGATAACTTCAAATATAGACCATAGGCCATTCTTTCTTCCAGCTGCACGTATACAGATCCCATGGACTCCATCTGGACTCATGCCTGAATAATTCAGAGGAGAATTAGACTGAATGGCTATTATGCAAGAGTTTTGTTGGTCCCTTGAATGACCACTTAAAATAGGAACAACTTAAAAAAACCAACAAATAGCCCAGCAGCACCTTAGACTAACAAAACATGTAGATGAAGTGGGTTGTGCCCATGAAAGCTTACGATACCATCGACATGTTTTGTTAGACTTCAAAGTGCTGCAAGACTGTTTGTTGTTTTTTACGTTTTTCCTGTTACAGACTAACTTGGCTACCTCTCTAAGAGTATGTCTACACTGCACTCTAAAATCGAAATAAAATATCCAATTTGCATTGAGCAAATTGCGTATCTTATTTTGATTTTATTTCAAAATAGGCTATTTTGAAATTTGGCACGCATACACGGTGCCAAATTTCAAAATAAAGTGCTCTTTCGAGCCATCCCTTATTCCTCCTGCAACAAGGTTTACAGGGGTGGTGAAATAGTGCGTCTATTATTTCAAAAAATATTTCAAAATGACGGGCGCATTTCTTGGACGCAGGGTAGCTATTCCGGGATATCTCTGGTATCCCAAAATAGCCTTGCAGTGTAGATGTACCCTATATTTAAAACAGGTTTCAGTGTATTAGTGATGAATATTTGATATTCTTTGTAATTCAAGTGAATTACTTCACTGAGACTGGCAATACCTGGAAGCATACTACCTTCTCTTGCATGTAGCTGCCTGTACTTCCCAAGTGATAGTGCATCAGAATCTCTTTTATTTTTTAGCTCTGTCCACACTGATCAAGCAGAAATTATGGGGTGAGGAATGGTGTGCTCTGCTACAGCTGAATGGCCACAATTACTGATTGAGCTAATTCTTCCACAATTACTGGCATCTTGGAGCTAGCTCACAGAATCAGACTGGCCTGAATACTAACTAAGGCCACCAAAGCCCTTTAAGGCTCATTCTGTAGCAGAGCAGCATTTGTCAGCAGCACCTGCAACACCAGGATAGCATGCCTGCAGAATAACTACTATCTCCTTGTAGGGAGCAGCAGTACACATATTCAGAAAGTAAATCCATGGTTGGATATTGAAATAAAAGGGCAGGTTTTCTCACTCTTATGTCACCAAAAGAGGCAGAAATTAAATTTTTAATGCCTTCAATTCTCCTTCTTTTCTTTAATAATAAAATACTAACTGGGTGTAGCAATATTCAGCACTTATGTTTTTAACATTTTCAGTATATTACAAAAGCTTAATTCAATTCTGGTCTGTTCTAAGGACAGGGAGCTAGAAACTCCTGAGTTTTAATCTCTGCTCTGATACTGATTATTTTTGTGGGCTTGGGCAAGTCACTTAATCTCTCTGTGCGCCCGCTATCCCATCTATAAAATGGGAATAATAGTACTTCCCTAATACACAGGTATACTGTGATAATCAGTGAATTAGGGCTTCATCCTGCAAACACATGCATAAATCTTGGCATGATTAGAGTTTGAGTATTCTGAGGAAGAGCTCTACTGAGAGAAAGTGCTATGGAACCACCCAGAAGAAATATCTAGTGTTTCCAAATTTTGAAATTTGACCATTGATTAATGCTTTTTCTTAAAGTTCCAGCTCCTGGAATCCCGTGATTATGGATAATTTCAGCTGACTCATATTTATAAGTTTCTAGCCTTTGTGGCTACTAAGGAACGCTTCAGAATGGGACCCTGAGTGGCAAACACCAGAATAAAATGAAAAAGAGCAAGAATCTATTATTATTTTAAAAAATCTTTTGCATTTTAAGATAAACTCATAATTTTTCAGAGGCCTGACTCATGATTTTTGAATGCTGGTGTTAGCAATACTTGACATGTATAAGCATAAGGAACTATAATTATAGGCAGAAAAGTGAGGACAGAATCTGTATGTTACATCATATCTCCCATTAGAATTACTGTTTACCTTTTTATTTTCAGTAATTGCTGTAACAACAGTGACACCAACATGGATTCAGTCATAGCAATATGAGGCGCTTGAGTTTTGCAGTGGCTTTGCTCTGGAACTTCCATTATATACATTGTGTGGCTGCAGCATTTGGCATTGTACCTGTACAATGTATCTGTGATTGTTTAAAGCCCTGAACGCTTTATGGACTACTGACAGAAAGTAACCAGGAGTCCAGAGGGTCTTCATTATACATTGATTAAAAAACAAACAAACAAACAAACAAAAAGTCCACCTCATATAGGAAGGAGAGAAAAGGACTGAAAAATACCATAATCTTGTCTGATAGTTTCACTGTATGCTGGTGATATGTTCCTCTTGAAATTGGGTGAAAATGCCTTTTGCCTGGCATAAATGTTTTCAGATTTGTTTCTTTTAAAAAAGGAAGCTGGTGCTTCTTGTTCTCTCAAAATCGCCTCTGCATTTGTTTGGAAAAGATTATTGATTGGATTGTTAATTTAAATAGTCTGTGGTTGTTGTGACAGCGCACATTGTTACAATTAACCTTGTGAGACAGAATTCATTATTGAAGAAGCACTAATGAGCCATTCTAAGGTCTGTACTGATTACAGAATGCCTGCATGCAGCAGCTCACTTTTGGCCGCAATGTCATTCCTGGTCTTTAGTGTCACATAGTCAGTGAAGGCTGGAAAGATTTAAAATATTGTTCAAGATATTTATGTGAAAATCTTCCACCCTCCTATCCTATACTAGCACTATATGCATGCCCAGTGAAACTGATTTCTCCTACCTCCAAAGCAGCCGTCTACTGGCTGTGTTGTAAGATCAACCAAAATGATGTTTAAAGCAACAATGGGGCACCTATGAAGTACTGGTAATGCAGGTGTGAGCCACAGAAATTCATTCAGATTTGGGTTCTGATTCTGGTCTATCTACGCATTAAACTAGTTGCTGAAGGCAAGGGGATTGCTTCGTGTCACCCTCCTTAATGCAGCTGTGACTGCATGTCTTTATGGTGTTCCATAGCGAAAGTTACCGTTAGAGTCCAGTGATGGTCTGTTAGAAAAGAAGCCGTGTAAATCTTTGTCTGGGCTACTACCTTTGTGCATTTTAGCCGTCTGTCTATTTACTTCAAGGACACTATACATGTGTACTACTTCTCACTCCTGTGAGCTTGCAGAGCCCAGACAGATATGTGAGACGGAACTGGAGTCTCTTATTATCTGTGTTATTAACTGGGTTTCAACTGCAGAACCTTCCCTGCACATCTCAACAGCACCTGACCTATGTTAAATACAGTTTATCACAGGACTATAGGAATAAAGTATTTCTAGGCAGTCACAACCCCATACACAGAGAGCAATACCATCTTCATAGCTCCCTGTTGCACACAGCTCCACCACGTCTTTCGTGTGGGCCATTCTGTGGGCTGCTCTTTGTGCAAGTCAGTAATTGTAAACAGGCCTTTTCTGCTATGACTATGAACCTGCAAAAATATGTCTGTCGGACTGGAGTTCAATTAGTCTGCTCTCCCATGCTTCGCAGGGGGAATGCCAGGAGCTGTTCTTCTCAGGAGCGTGGTACAGCATAGCCACAGAAATTCTCTCTGCTATGGCGTTTCCACTCTATCACACAGAAGACAAGGCCATTCTAGAGTGGAGCTGGAGAGAGCAGAAAGGAGAGCAGGGCAAAGAAAACTCCTTTGACTTCTGTGCTGTCAACTACACAGCGACAAAGTCTCCAAGCTTTGATCGAACTCCCAGTGCACTCAGTGTCAGTTTTTCCATTGCCAGCAGGGGCAGTTGGACTGGGGCTGTGGTCATCATGAGGAAGGGCCTTGAACATGAATCAGAACCTGACTTGGAGGTTGGAAGGAGAGAGAGCCATGAGACAACCGTTTTCTTCAGAAAGTGAAGAAACTCAGGTATAGCAGAGAGAGAGAGTGCTAGTTCTAGGGATATACAATCATTTGGCCATTGGAAATTGGTTCTTCAGGAATCACAAAGTTCTGGGACAGAACACTGTGGATTGAATAAACTGGTACCCCATGCACGTGACTTTTGCTCTTCCTCTAAAAACAGGCCAGGCTGGCACGGCTAGTAGATCCAATGGCTAGGAAATGTTTTACAATCTCCATTATCATTTATTACCCTAACTCAAGAGGCTGATTTCTTGTAGGACTTGTGGCAGAAGGAGCAGGGCGGATTAATTCAGGGAGGGCATACATTGGATGAGGAGCAGCTTGTAAGAAATTGCCAAGATGTTTTTGGGAGGAACAGATGGGAGGGGTAGAAAAGTGGGTGGCCCAGGCTGAGCTTGTTGGCAAAGCAGAATAGGGCCAAAGGTGACATGATAGAAGATAGATGTGGATAAGGGAGGAGGAATAAAGCTGTGGAAGCCCTTGGTGGCTGGAACAAGAAACCTGAACTTCCTGTGGTGTAAAGGAGGAAGCTAGTAGCGGGAATTGAAAAGGAAGAGGATGTGGCCAGAACAAGGGGCAAGAAGTATGTGTGCAGCAACGGTGCTGTGTGTGGGCAGGAAGAAGGTGATGCTGATGTCAGGGAAGCTGAAGAGGAGCAAGTGATAGGCATGTGGTGAGGAGAGCCTTCTTTGTGTCTAGACAACAAAAACAGTATTCTAAAAACATTATGGAAGAAGAAGTGGAAAGATTTGGAAACAGTCTGGATATATGGGGAAAGAGAGGGAATGATTCCTGGGTCGGGGTCTGATTGCCAGGCAGAATGGAGCTGTCGTCCAGACTAACAGATAACGCAGGCTTTGTGTGTGCATGTGTGCATACCGAGCCCTAATTTACTTTCTCTTAAATTTCATTCCTTTCCTTCTGGTGCTGATTTCATGTGTGACTGAAGCTGGTGACTCTGTGATTAGTGCATGGGGTCCCTGTCTGAGTGGGTTTGTTTGATATATCCCAGCACTGTGCAGCCTTTGTGGACATCGATTAGTTGCTATTGCAATGAACTCTTCTCTTACGTGTCGCATGGTGTGCTTGTTCAGATTACTGACATTAAAATGAACTTCTGTTTTTGCCGGGAGTTAACCCTGAAGGCCCAGCCAAGTGTCAAGTCAGGTTCTGCAGGCTCCATCTCAGCAAGAATGCCTTGAGTCACTCTCAGAGATAGCTCCAGTCACAAAATCTGGGCCTGGACATTGCATAGTTCAGGATGTGCAGAGCCTTAGTGTTGGTTTGATGCATTGTAATGATAGGTTCCATTTGCGAAATTTGAATTTAATTCTGGACAGAGATTTTAAACACTCCAAAGACTGGCAATCTTCTTAGCTAGGGTTTTGTTCTGGCCCTGCCAGTACACACATTGAGACAGTTTATTCTAGCTACTAAAAAAATAACATTAACAGACACTGACACTGATTTTAATATTGCCTCCCTTTTATGTTCTGTTCTTTTCTTAATTTCTGAGCATTTATTTTACCACTAGATATTTTTAGTTTGCACATCGATCCAACACTAATGTAACCAGGGACCCAGAATCCTACAGCTATTGGTGACTGTACAATAATTGATTTGTAAAGAAGGGCTATTCTCTATCAGCATTATTGGTTACCCAGCCAGTCTCAGAAACCATTTATGTAACTGCCTAAAAAAATAGAAGCTGCCAAATATTACATAGTAATGACTGGACAGTACAACAGAAAGAGAGAAACATTGCTGAGGGGTATGGTAGTGAAAGGAAAATTCCCACATCCACATTTGTAACCACCAGGGAATGACAGACGTTAAATTATTTTCAAAATATCTTCTACTTTTCTACTTTGGCCACCCTAGTAAGAAACGGCCTTACAACAATGGAGTTAAAAGGCTTTTTTCCCCCCCGGTCATACTGGTAACTGCCCAATATTAGCAGGTGTGCAAGAGACAAACCATTGTGTATTTGTACAGTATTCCTGAAGATGTCTAAAACTACATTGTGTGTGTGTGTGTGTGTGAGCCTTATATACATCCACACACACACTTCCTTTATGTACCTCTTTCCCCCCATGCAGTATGTAATGATAATACTTGTGTGTAGCACAGAAGGTGTAAAACACAATGGTTTCTGAGAAAAAAGACAATATTTAACTCCAGGTGACCCTTGCAAACTCGAATAGTGATCTTGGGATACAGTACTTTATTTAGTGGTGTCTATGGGGTTTTTTCTTGTTCTGTTTTACAGAAGAAACACTCACCCTACCTTGGTTTTCTTGTTTGTTTATATTTTCCCCTCCAGAAAGCCCATTGCTGACCCCGCTACCGTGGTACTGCTGTTTCACAAAGCTGGAGTTGACACGCATGTAGGAGTGGGGGTTGTCGCTCTGGCAATTTGTCCTTCCCAAATAGATGTGACTGTTTTGCTAGCTTTCCTGTATTTATTCCTTTTGTTTAGTTTGTTTGGGGGAGTTATTGGCTTTTTGTTTCTGTTTTTTTTGATCCTGGAAGGTTAGCTGTGCAATTTGGTTTCTTCTGTGCCAAACAACCTGAGTAGCACAGAGCTCTTAAAAACCCCATCCCCCTTCATGTTGTCCCTGGCTCTGCTGCTCCCACTCAAGCAAAGTTTACAGAATCATTCCTTTATGCGTAGATCTTTGGACAGTGGGAAGGGAAGCCTTGAAAAGAGAAATAAAATCCCATCTCTACCATGACCTTCAATCAGGCTGAATTAACTGGCAATTAAAGCACAATTCAATTCCTATTAAGATGGATAAGTTCCTTCTGGAAGTGGGAGCTTCTGATTTCTTTTCTTCTCTCACTTTCTTTTAAAATAAATGTTTTTAAGAGCTCTGAACAAAACTGCTTTGCCAATGGGGAAATGAGCCGGGATTTCTCTGATTTTTTTTGTGTGCCCAGCAGCGAAAGGGTTAATGCCTGCTTTCCTCTTTGGTATCCGTTAGTTGCCGCCCATGTTGTGATCAGTCCATGTCCATGTGTATTTTGTCCCCAAACTTAATGAGTAATTAAAAGAGTAAGCCTTAATAATGACAGTCCTCTCCAATTCTCTTCAGGACATCCGACCTGCCTGCAATTCACCACAAACATGACTGAAGCTGTGAAAACCTATAAGTGGCAATGCATTGAGTGCAAATCCTGCAGCCTCTGTGGGACTTCTGAAAATGATGTGAGTTTGTTTATTTTTTATGCAGTTTAGTGCTGGTGAAAGCTTCTGTAATGACTGCCTGTCCTCTGTTTCGCTACAAAATTCTATAACAGTGGCAACAGTGATGTCTCGCGCCTCCAGTATAAACACCAAAGAGGGGGTGGAGTTATTTAAGTGAAAGGCCTGTGCTGACATCAGAACAAATTCAACATAAATTGGCCATCAGCAAGTTTAGGGTTAACATTAGAAGAATCTTTCTAATCATTAGAGGAACAATGGTTCCGCATCAGAGGAGTGATGTTCTGGAAAAGCCTTCCAAGGAAAGCAACGGGGGAGGGGGAGGGAACCCAACTGGATTCAAGACTGAACTTGATAAGTTTATGTAGGAGGTGATATAATAAGACTGCCCACAACTGCACGTATCCCATATTCTCAGCAGCTGGAGATGGACACTAGGGATACATCTACACTACAGAAAAGATCGAAGCTGCCACTGTCAATCTTCCAGGATTCAAATTAGCGGGTCTAGTGAAGACATGCTAATTCAAACTGAGAGGATCATTCTGGTCACTGCCAGTAGTCCTGCATCCACAAGGAGTAAGGGAAGTCAAAGGGAGAGTGCTCTCCCTTTGACTTCCTGAAATGTGTATAGTGCCAAAAGTCGAGTTTAGGTACTTTGACTTCATCTATGCAATTAATGTAGCTGAAGTTGCGTATCTTAATTTGACCTTATCCTGTACTGTAGACATACCCTACATGGGGAGGGCTGTCTGGGTAAGTCTACATAGCAGTGCTATTTTGGGATAATGGATGTTATCCCGAAATAGCATTCTGCGCATCTTAACAACACGCCCATTATTTTGAAATACATTTGAAATAATGGGCTTCTTATTCCGTCTTTTTGTAAACCTCATTGCATGAGGATTAAGGAAGACACTGGAATAATGATTTATTTCAAAATTAGTCCTGTGTAGACAGCGCCAAATTTCAAAATAAGATATTTGAAAATAAGCTACACAATTTGTGTCGCTCAAATTGCATAGTTCATTTCGAGATATGTGCCACTGTGTTACTACAGAGAAATCTTTCCCAGGTCTCTGGCTGGTAGGTCTTCCCACATGCTCAGGGTCTAACTGGTCACCGTATTTGGGGTTGTAAAGGAATTTCTTTCTGGGTCAGGTTGGCAGACACCCTGGCTGCATCTAGACTGGCAAGTTTTTCCGCAAAAGCATCTGCTTTTGCGGAAAAACTTGTCATCTGTCTACACTGGCTGCTTAAATTTCCGCAAGAACACTGACGATCTCATGTAAGATTGTCAGTGTTCTTGCGGAAATGCTTTTGCGCAAGAGGGCCAGTGTAGACAGCTAAAAACTGTTTTGCGCAAAAAAGCCCCCATGGCGAAAATGGCGATCGGGGCTTTCTTGCGCAAAACCACATCTAGATTGGCACAGACACTTTTCCACAAAAAGTGCTTTTGCGCAAAAGCGTCCATGCCAATCTAGATGCTCTTTACCGCAAATGCTTTTAACGGAAAAACTTTTCCGTTAAAAGCATTTGCGGAAAATCATGCCAGTCTAGACGTAGCCCCTGGTTTTTTTTTTAACCTTCCTCTGCATCTTGAGGCACAGGCCACCTGCTGGGTTGAAGTAGAGTAAATGGAGAATTATCTTTGACTTGCTATGGGTCTATTAAGGAAGAGGAGGGAGAGGATCTGTGATGTGCAGGAAGTCAGACTAGATGACCGTGACTGTCCTTCTGGTCTTAAAGTCTGTGTGGGTATAATGAAGTGGGAAATCCAATCTCATATATAGATGTGGTCTGCATCTCTCCATTTATCTGATCTTGTTGGTGGATTCCCCAGCTCAAAGGGAGATTTCTCAGTTGGAAACTCAAGCTGTCTTGTACATCTCAGAGATGGCCAGGAGGGATTGCTGTGGCAAAGTGATGAGAGCGTGGTGGTTGACCCTGGAAGCAATAATGTGATGTTTTGTAAATCCGTTCATGTTCCTTATATCCTTATTGTTAAAGCTATGTTAAAAAATGCACACTACTGATTACATATGCTTGTTTTCCTACCTTGGTAATAGACTAATTTGCATTCTCTTTCCTTCCCCTCACATCCTCAACAATTCTGCTTCAGGACCAGCTGCTCTTCTGTGATGACTGCGACCGTGGCTATCACATGTATTGCTTAAATCCACCAGTATCTGAGCCCCCAGAAGGTAACATGTTTTGGAAGTCTACATCAAGAGCCACAGAAGGGCCTACAGGGAGGAGGGAAAAATTCAGAAGGTGGCCTTGGGCAAGGTGGATGAAGGAACCAGACTCAGAGCAATGAGGCAGAGGCAAAATGTCAGGCACCTTTTTAGTGCACATCTGATTGATGACAGTTGGCTAGCAGGGAAGCAGATCAAGGACCCAGTTTTGAAGGAATACGAGAGACCATTTGGAAGTGTTGAAAGAGTCTTTATTGGGAGAAACCTGAGCTAGAAGAAATCTCCTGTGTAGGAGGGGTGAGGGCTGATAATTTGGTGGATTGGACCATTAACCTATTTCTCAATTGTGGGGAATTCACAATATCCCTTGATGAAGCTATGCAGGGAGTAGCCTGTCCTTCCTGACGCATGCTGAATTTTTCAAGGGAAAAAGCAATCTCAGTGGCATTTCCTCTTGAAAACCACACTTCTCACCTGAATGTTGTGTTCTCCTTCCAGGTATTGTCCCAACAGGCATGCCACGTTATTAATCAGAGGTGTGTTTTGTCAGCAGTCTCTGCAGGTCTGGGCCTGCACAATACTCATCCTGGTGCTCCAGACCAAGGATGTATGAGAAGGGATGGTTCTGTGGCACACTACTTTCTCAACTGAGCATTGTGTTGTTTATTAGATTAACCTTTTAGTTATCCATTTTCCTTTTTTTTTAAATTTTCCTTGTCTTCCTTTTATTTTTAGTACTCTGTTTCTTTTTCTCCTCACAAGTTTGTGCCTTTGAGGAGAGGGGTTCCCTCCTTCCCATTTTTGTTAGCCATTGTTACAGCCTCCATCACCCTCAGCCTTGCCTCACTTTTGTGAGTTAAGATCTACACCCTGCCAAACCTGCCACACACTAGCTGGCATTCTAGCTACTTCCACTGTCTTAGACTCTCATATCCCATTGAAGTGCAAGGTCTGCTCTGGATTCAAGAGCAGATCAAGGAAACTGAGGGAAGTCATAATGAAACTGTTTCTTATGGAATATTCCCTGAGTCCTGACAGATCTCAGTGCCCCCATCCCCCATACATTGGCCTCATCTTCTCAGACTGTTCCGGTGACTTCTTTGGCTCTAGCTCTGTTTAGCAAAAACCAAGGCCCCTGAAGCATTCAGAGAAGAAGAGACCTTGGTCTCCTGATAGGAAGTCTAAATGGAGGGAAAAGTCTCCTCAAAGTCTAAGGAGACCTTGTATCCTGCTGAAGGTACTGCTTAGATTTCTGCTTTCTTCAATACTGAGGACCTGGCATTGTTGAAAAAGAACTCCAGAATGGTGTGTACTGAAAAATACCTTGTCAAAAAACCCAGCTTGGCACCAACATTGGTATCTTCAAAGTCCTCCAAGCACTGAGACTCTTCAAAGAAATTACCACTGGCCCCAGATCTTGCACCCTCTGAGGACCACAGACTCAAGGAGAGTGCAGAAAGCCCATCTGTACTGTCTTTGTACCACTTGAATCATGTCAGCTTAAGGAGCACTGATCTGGATTGCTTCATTCCTCTCCTATGAGGACTACTGAATGTCTCAGGCTTGAGTCTTTTCTCCTGAGTGGCTGAGGGCCTTTCAGCCTACATTAAAGTACCAGCTGGTATTGCAGCCCCCTCCTACAAAGACCGGGGCAATAGTATTGACGCAGATGCCAATACCTACTGAATGCCAGTACTGATTCTCCCAGCCTCTCCATTGGGCACAAGAGATGACAAATCTTCAAAATCAGACATCTCTGTCTAAGATTACACCATCTTCCTATTCCAACTTCCCATCCCAATGGTTTACCCTCATGATGAGAACTCCTAAAAGTAGTCACCACCTATGTCTGGTAGGAACACTGAGGGGATCCTGTTCCTTTTCCATATGCCCTGTTACATTGGGCTTTCTGGAATCTTGAGCTCCCTGTGGTGACCAATTTTATACAGAGTTCTTATATAAAAGGGCCTGCAGCTATTTTTGTGTATCAGGGTCTTCCTAGAAAAGAGCAGAATATACTAGATATTCCCTTTGAAGGGCCCAAGATCTTCAGCAATGAGACAGGTGAGTCCCTTCAGGGTCTTTGTGGGTTTCTTGAAGCAGGAAGTTCAATCTCTCCTATTCCTGGAGAGAATTTATTTGGTTCCTAATAAATTCAACAGGAGGGGCTTTTACATTTTTGCATTCATCTTCCACAAGGATTCATCTCCCACGAGGATCATCCTCATAGATACATCCATGTTAGACTGGGGAGCTCACTTTCAGCACTCCACATCACAGGACAAATAGATCCCCCAAAATTGTTGCTCTATATCACAGCTACTCAACTTTGGAAGCCCCCAGGGCCACAATGATACTCACAGAACATGCTGAGGGCTGCAACTTCAAAATGGCTGGATATATATCAATGCAAATATATGCAAATAGCTTCTTTCATACTGACGGGCATGAATACAAAGATTAAGCCTTAAGCCGCTGCGCCGGACCCAGTCGTGGTCAGTATAAACCAGATAGCACCTCTCAGGCTCTGCCCACAAGGCTAAGCAACCATAACATTCCCACAATGCCCCAGCACTCCCAGCACCTCCTACCTGGGGCTAGAAATGCTGACACCCTGTACCCGTCTGTTCCAGCCAGCCCGTCTGCTTGCCTCTTTCAATGCTCACCCCACATGGGAGTAGTGATAGAGATGCAGCTGTGTTAGTCTGGTCTAGCTGAAACAAAAGACAGGACTATGCAGCACTTTAAAGACTAACAAAAATGGTTTATTAGGTGATGAGCTTTCGTGGGCCAGAACCACTTCCTCAGATCAATTTGTGGAAGAAAATTGGCACGACCATATATACCAAAGTGATACAATCAAAAAAAGTGAACACATATAAAATTGTCAAATCAAATTTTAGAACAGAGTGGAGGTAAGGAGGGAAGGTTAGTGTTTGTGAAGTAATGACATTAGGGGTGATAATTGGGGAAGCTATCTTTGTAATGGGTGAGCTAATAGGGGGAGGGATAGCTCAGCGGTTTGAGCATTGGCCTGCAAAACCTAGGGTTATGAGTTCAATCCTTGTGGAGGCTATTTGGGGCAAAAGTTTGTCAGGGATGGTACTTGGTCCTGCTGTGAAGGCAGGGGGCTGGACTTGATGACCTTTAAGGTCCCTTCCAGTTCTAGGAGATAGGCAATCTCCATTAATTAATTAGCATCTTTGTTGAGACCCATACATAAAGTGTCAAATTTAAGCATGAATGACAATTCTGAAGCTTCTCTTTGAAGTCTGGAGTTAAAATCTCTCTGAAGCAATATGCATGTTTTAAGGTCATTGAGAGACTGGTCAGTCTGGTTGAAATGGCAAGCAACAGCTTTCTCTCTGTGAAAGAGCCTGATGTCTGTTTTATGTGCATTGATTCTTTGGTGAAGAGTCTGAGAAGTTTGTCCAATGTACATAGCAGACGGACACTTTAGGTACATGATGGCATAAATTATATTCTGGCATATATATATTTCTGGATGAACAGGAATATGTGTTCTTGATCTTGTAATAGGCATGGTTAGGTCCAATAATGGTGTCAGCAGAGTAAAAATGTGGACAAAAAGTAAAGCTGGCACCAGGGTTTGTTGCAAGGGAAAGTTCCAGGATTGGTATTAGTGTGGTATTTCCTGTAGTTGTAGGTAAGAATCATCCTGAGGTTAGGTGGTTGTCTATAGGAGACTATGGGTCTGTCTCCCAGAGCCTCTCAGAGGGTAGTATCCTGTTCCAGTATAGGTTGTAGTTTATTGATAACGTGTTGGACGGGTTTAAGTTGGGGGCTATAGGTGATGACAAGTGGTGTTCTATTGTTGGTTTTCCTGGGTCTGTCTTGAAGTAGATGGTTTCTGGGTATTCATCTGACTATTTCAATTTTTTTTATTTCTCTGGGTGGGTAATTGAGGTTTATAAATGCTTGGTAGAGATCCTGAAGTTTCTGGTCTCTGTCAGTGGGATTAGAGCAGATGCGATTGTATCTAAGGGCTTGGCTATAGATGATGGATTGTATGGTGTGTCCTGGATGGGAGCTGGAGGCATGTAGGTAACTGTAGGAATCAGTGGGTTTTCTGTAGAGAGTGGTGTCTAATTTACCATTGGTGATTTGTACTGTGGTGTCCAGGAAATGGATCTCTCATGTAGAATGGTCCAGGCTGAGGTTAATGGTGGGGTGTAGGTTGTTAAAGTCTCTGTGGAATGCATCCAGTGTTTCTTGGCCATGGGTTCAGATCATAAAGATGTCATCGATGTAGCGTAAGTAGAGAAAGGGTAAAAGGGGACGGGATCTGAGGAAATGTTGTTCTAAGTCAGCCATAAAGATGTTAGCGTACTGTGGGGCCATGCGGGTACCCACGGCTGTGCTGCTGATCTGGAGGTATAAGTTGTCCCCAAATTGGAAATAATTGTGGGTGAGAACAAAGTTACATAGGTCTGCTACCAGGTTGGCAGTGGTAACCTCTGGGATAGTGTTTCTAATTGCTTGTAATCTGTCTTCATGTGGGATGTTGGTTTAGAGAGCTTCTACATCCATGGTAGCAAGGATGGCATTATTAGGGAGGTTATCGATGCTTTGTAGTTTTCTCAGAAAGTCAGTAGTATCTCGGAGATAACTGGGAGTGTTGGTTGCATAGAGTTTGAGAAGAGAGTCTACATATCTGCATAATCCAGTAGTGAGCGTGCCAATACCTGAGATGATGGGGCGTCCGGGGTGTCCAGGTTTATGGATTTTGGGAAGCAGATAGAACAATCCTGGTCGGGGTTCAGAAGGGAGACACTTTGCTGTTGTGGAGCGTTTCTAGTGGAGGCCATGTTCAAAGGATCCCACCCACAGGCAGTGTAAACCCAAACCACACCGTGGGCTGCAAACAAATGGACTCTGGGCCGCATGCAGCCTATGGGCTGCGTATTGAGTAGCCCTGCTCTATATCAACATTCTTGAGCTCAGGACAGTCCAATACATGTCTCTTTACTTTCTACTCAGGATTCAGAGTCACTTCATAAGAAACATGACAGACAATAGAGCTACAATATACTACATCACCACCACGGAGGCACAGAACCCCAACCTTTATGTGCAAAGGCACTAAAGCTCTGGAATGGGTGTCTAGCCCACCAAATTCACATCTCAACAGCCTGTCTATCAGGTCTGAAGAACACCTTTGCAGGCACTTTGAATGGACATTTTTGCCAGGATCACAGATAGGAGCTGAACAATTCTATCTTTCAGAAGATTGTTTCTTACTGAGGGGCTCTCCAGAGATAGAACTCTTTGTTACTCCAACCAATACAAAATGCCATCCCCTGTGCTTGGGGGGAGGACTTGGTCACAAGTCCCTAGGAGATGCCTTCCGCAGCCCTTAGCTTCAGATTCTGCTATACATTTATCCTCGATACAGTTGCTCCCCAGAATCTTAAACAAGCTTTAACAGTAGAAAGCAGTGGTTATCCTCTTAGCACCAGCATGGCTGACCCAAAAATAATTCCCAAACCTGACTCATCTAGCTCTGAGGCCACCTGTTCTCCTCTCACTGCTGACAGATTACCAGACCAGGAATCAGGGTGTGCATCCCCCCTTGTTATACCTATGGGTCTGGCTCTTTGATGGCTCTTGGGCCTAGAACAGGATTTTTCTCCTGAGCTGCAGTCTGTACTGCTGAATAGTAGGAAGGTGTCCCAAGGAAAACCTATTGTGAGGGTCCAGACCACCTCAGACCAGCAGCTGACCTGCATCCTGACTAACTTCACAGATAGGTAACCAATAAGCCCACCTGCACTGCCTTGAAACTGACAAAGTAGCCACAGCTCATCACTGGCAACTGGTTCAGCAGCCCTGCTTATAACCCTGGCTTCCAAGCAGATCAGTGGCTGCTAATGCATACTATATCTGCAAGCATCTCTTGTTCCAGTCCCCTGTTTTTGCTGCTGCGCCAACCTATTTCCCTTTAACTTCTGACTTTGGACTTTGATGCCTGGCTTTGCCCCTGGCCTAGAACTCTAGTTCATCCTCCAGCTCTGGCATTCAACTTCTGTCCTTCTGGTAGTTGGCTTGTTTCTGGTCTCTGCCCACCCGGGACACTGGATAAAACAGTAGGCTAAGCTCTTGTTTCAACCACTGACTGAACATGGCTTGGTTGGTGACGTCTACCTGCAAAAGTGGAAGAATTTCGAGATTTGATGCTCACAGCTGCCGTTCATACTTGACAACCTCTTAAATAAATAAAAGAAGCCTTAGGCTTATTTTTCAGTTTTGTTCCAGCCACCTGAAGAAGTTTCACTTTTTTGCACAACCTGCCAATATAAGTTTCCTGAAGGGATTGGCCAACCTCTTTCATTAAATAGGACAATCCACACTACTCTGGGACCTTGATCTAGTTCTCAGTGTAATTAGAAACATATGGAGAGTTGTTCCCTGCTGCAAAAACCTGAGTTCCTTATAATCAGAAGGATAAGTGGTTTGGGAGCTCTTAAACTGATCCCCATACACTGTGTACTAGTGAGGCAAGGTGACTCTTTGTCTTCATCTTTGCTTCTTATCTAAAATCTCATCAGACTTTCACATCTATCAGGACATTCAACTCCTGGGTTTTTTTTTTACTCCAAATCTCATCCTTCAAAGAAAAAGATCTGTCTCCATATGCTAGATGTGAAAAGAGCCCTTGTTTTCTATCTTTACCCTTCAAATCAACTCCTAGATTTTCATCTCATTCCAGATATTTTCAAAGCTGCCATCTGGTATACGTACATGGGAAAGTTCCAGGGTTGGTATTAGTGTGGTATGTCCTATAGTTGTCGGTAAGAATCATCCTGTAGGTAAGAATCATCTATAGGGTCAAAACATCTTGAAAAACTCCAGTTACTGTAGAGCCAAAGACTCTCTCCTTTTCTTCCCCAATAGAGTTTATAAATGCCCTGATTAGAGACAGGCTTATCATTTAGGCCATTCTCTAATGTTTTTGGGGAATGGTTTTGTTTTTGTTAATCTACATTATGTCATTACACAGGGTCATAATGGCCAGTGGGACTCCAACTTTTTGTTTTGTTCAGACAGCATATGCAGTGCCTCCTGGACATATTTAGATTTAAAAAAAACTATTTAGAGTAGTTTTCAGTGCTCTTCAGAAGCTCTGCATCGTTGAAAGGAAAGAATTTTCAGATCTGTATTATGTTCAGTACATAGTTATGTCCTTGGAAAAAATTCCACTTGAAAGTGTTTCTGCTGGTTCTGGTTTTTAGTTGGTTTTAGAACCGAAGAACAGGTTTATTGATCTGTTAATTCTTGAGGTTAGTGGACCTTAAATTAAAGTCAACAGAGCTGAATAGAAACTGAGAATCCTACTGAATGATTCTATTTGAGTGTACTAGAATATCCAATAGGTACAAGACAAGAATAATTACAAATCAACTATGTAGCCATGATGTGTAAGAGCACAGGAGTTTTATGTTTTAAAAATTTTGTTAAAGAGGAAACCAAACTGATAGGGGAAGCATTTTGAAAATTGAATAGCCAAGATTTCTGTTTAATAGGGAAATGCTGGCATTACATTATCAAATGTCAAAAAGTATTGTGAGGCTGGGAATCACAACTGACAAGTAACTTCTGGGGATAATCTGACTCTACATAAAAAAACCTCAATGGGAAAGAAACAATGCAGTACTTGCTTCAGAAATATATTGGAAATTCCAGTTAGGGGAGATACCTGCAGTCCCATTGAAACCTAGGATACAAGCTGAATATTCAGAATTAATACTGTCCATGTGAGATTGATTGTTGATTGATTTACAGGAAGCTGGAGTTGTCATTTGTGCCGGGAACTACTCCGAGAGCGAGCATCAGCTTTTGGCTTTCAAGCATAAGGAGCTTCAGGGATCAAGACGCAATTTGCTTGTGGAGTCGTGGCACCATTGCACAGTTCCCATCCAGAACACAAAGACACACAGATACACACACACATCAAGAGAATGGACACTCAAGTATAAGAAGTGATAATGGTATTTATTGTCAAAGTAGATTTCACTAATACAGTAGGTGCTGGGTTCTACTAGAAGAAACATGTTCCTCTTTAATGCTCCAAATGGAATCTCTTGTGCATGGTTGATGCCGTATTGTAATAGGCTCACATGCATTATGTTAAGGGAGAAATTGCTATACTGATGCCGAGGAGTCAATTTTGTGCAGCCTTGTGCTTTTTAGTTTGGTCTTCTTTGTAAAGAACTAGCAACATAGTTCCCAAAACACAACTGATTAGATGCTTTGGTTGGGATGTTGGGAACTGTTTCTCCTCACAGACTTGCCTGAAAATTACTTTATTGCAACACTGTGTAGGACTAGAGAGGCTTTGAAGGTTGTGATAGCTCATTTTTTTCCTGAGTCGTGAATAACATGAGCATTTTGACACTGAAACAGGAACTGATCTAAAATTCCTGGAGTTACAATTTGTTTGCTGGATCATCAAGCCCTTTGATTTTACCAATATTAGAAATTTGATTTTAATTTAAATGAAAGAAGAATAGAATATACATATAGAACAAGAGACACGTACTCCACTCCTCTCCAGTTTCCTTTAATGTTCATGGAGAACATCTTAAAGTGATGCTGTTATATAACTCAGATCCAAAAGGCTGCTTTTATTTAAAAAGAGGTGAGGGGTAATGGTTTACAGAACCTGAAAGGAAAGATTGTCATGACGGTTTTAAAATTTAAATAAACATAGTTTTCCTTTATTGACACAGCCCCTTGCTGGGTAATGCACCCAAACAAAATAGCATTGGGTTTATGTATCAGAACAAGGAAGCATCACTGTAGTTCATTGTAGTGTCACTGTCCAAACTAAGTGAAATGGAAAAGAGTGAACAAAAACAACAAAACAAAAGCATCAGTGAAGAATAAGTATTTTTTAAACAATCTTCTCCATTTCAGTAATCTAAGGGGTGAAAAAAGGAAGGACTATTTTAAAAAATATATTATTTTTAAGGTTGCAAATTTGGTACTCCTGATTCTGTTAGGTATACAGAATTGTCCTCTCTTGGGTGTGATATATAAAATCTGTGTGTAAACAGACTGAAAATCTTGCCTGCAAGAAGGACTGTAGTATCAGGATGTCTATGCAAGTAGATAAGGACATTAAGGCTACGTCTAGACTGGCATGATTTTCCGGAAATGCTTTTAACGGAAAAGTGTAACAAAAAAAGCACTTTTTGCGGAAAAGTGTCCATGCCAATCTAGACGCGCTTTTCCGCAAAAAAGCCCCGATCGCCATTTTCGCGATCGGGGCTTTTTTGCGGAAAACAAATGTCAGCTGTCTATACTGGCCCTTTTGCGCAAAAGTTTTGCACAAAAGGACTTTTGCCCAAACGGGAACAGCATAGTATTTCCGCAAAAACACTGACAATCTTACATGAGATCATCAGTGCTTTTGCGGAAATTCAAGTGGCCAGTGTAGACAGCTGGCAAGTTTTTCCGGAAAAGCGGCTGATTTTCCGGAAAAACTGGCCAGTCTAGTCACAGCCTAAGAGTACGTCTACACAGCAGGGCTGAAGTCAAATTAAACTATGCAACTTGAGCTACATCAATTGCATAGCTGATGTCGGTCGAAATAGCTTAATTCAGATTTTGGAGTTGTCTACACTGCAGGAAGTCAAAAGAAGAACACTCTTCCTTCGACTTCCCTTATTCCTTGTGAAATGAGGGTTACAGGAGTTAGAGTAAGAAGTCCTCCAACTCGACATTATTTCAAAATAACGGCTTACAGTGTAGTCGTGCTCTTTGTTATTCATGAATAATGCCAGTTATTCTGAAATAATGCTGCTGTGTAGACATAGTTTAAGATTGCATTTGGGACATGCATGTTAATTGAAACCTTTGAAAAATGATTCACCCTGAGGATTCAAAAGGACATTATGAAAATAAATATAATTTAGTTTGAAAAAGGTCATTCCCTCTGTTACTAATAACGACTTAAACTATTAATTTTTAAATGAATTGTATAAGTTTAATTTACTTTTCATTTTTATGTGGTTTGTTTAGCTTTTTCACTCTTTCAGCTTGGACACTGGAACTATTCTGGTCACTTTCTCAATCTTATTTTCAAAGAGTCACAGACAGTACAGTTAAGTGTGAGTTCACAAAACTGTCCTAGAATTATTTTAATACTACAAAAACTTTTCTGTAAATTCCAGAGTGGTATCTGAGCACTTTATTTCTCATTATATTGCACCAAATCTATCTCTTGCAGCTCTCTTGTCTTCCCCTAGGATTAATTTAATCCATTAGTAGGGGACAGCCAAAGCCCTGGCTGGGATGCTTTAGTTGGGATTGGTCCTGATTTGGGCAGGGAGCTGGACTCGATGACCTCCTGAGGTCTCTTCCAGCCCTAGCCAATGCCCAAATGTGAGCAAAAATTTTCTCTGTGTCATGCATTGGTAGAGTAAATCTCTTTAAATCTCTACTAAAGACCTACATTATACAGTCCTAGACCATTGAATAAGATTCGTGTCTTCACAGCAGCTATATGATGATTTACATAGTGTTTAAACAAAACTACAATTTTAAATGATCAGCTTTCTTTCAACTCTATTGAGCAACATGCCCTTCAAACTACTCATCCCCATTGTCTCATCCACATCTCTGAACAACTGTTGCCTTTCTTTTCAGCTCTGGGGGTATGTCTACACTACCCCGCTAGTTCGAACTAGCGGGGTAATGTATGCATACCGCACTTGCTAATGAAGCCCGGGATTTGAATTTCCCGGGCTTCATTAGCATAAGCGGGGAGCCGCCATTTTTAAATCCCCGCTGCTTCGAACCCCGTGCAGCGCTGCTACACGGGGCTCGAACTAGGTAGTTCGGACTAGGTTCCTATTCCGAACTACCGTTACTCCTCGTGAAACGAGGTGTACCGGTAGTTCGGAATAGGCACCCTAGTCCGAACTACCTAGTTCGAGCCCCGTGTAGCTGCGCTGCACGGGGTTCGAAGCAGCGGGGATTTAAAAATGGCGGCTCCCCGCTTATGCTAATGAAGCCCGGGAAATTCAAATCCCGGGCTTCATTAGCAAGTGCGGTATGCATACATTACCCTCCTAGTTCGAACTAGGAGGGTAGTGTAGACATACCCTAAGAGAGTCTGTCACATTTCTACAATGCTTCCAAGCATATCACATTCTTAGCTTCCTCCATTGCAGAAGCTGGCTCCATAAGTGGAGACTGAATAGACACAAGAAACTAGAGGTGCCCAAACTTTTTGATACAGAAAGCTGCACTGGCAACTTGCTAGGATTTGGAGGGCCACAGTTTATTTACATACATTTGTTAAAAAAACTAAATTGCCAGGCCCTTCACATTTGTCTGTTGTTTCAGTTAAACCTGTACGAAAACTTACAAGTGTTTAGTTGTGTTAGCCACACCCTGAGCTTTCAGGGAGCCTGCAGTAACTGACCATATCCTTGGATTTCAGGAGCTTGAGTTGGCCTATCACCTGTACCTTGTGCCCCTCTACTCAAAGCATTAACAAGAACGAGTTGTTTTATAGCATCCAAATCCCATCTACAATCTACCAAGGCAGAGTTTGTTTGCTACAGTCCAGAACACATATGCATACAGCTTTTCCTGTTCCTTAAACCAGATTCCCTTCTCCTCCCTCTGCCATTCTGCAATGAACAAGGTCAACAGCATTTGGAAATATTCGTTAATGGCATTGCTGAAGTTTCACCACGAAGGAGGTGTGATTGGAGGTACATTGTTCGAGCTTCAGTTACAAAACGTTATTTACCATTTGAGTTCAGATTAATAGTAACTTTCTTGTTATGGTTCAGTTACATTTCATTCTTTCAGGCTTTATGCTCACATCTCTACCTGCACACACACTTGTAGCTAACTTGTAGATGCCTGATAGTCCAAATCTTCCACCTTTCTTACATTAAGATGTTCATGAAACCCATACTTCTCTTCGTCACAGCCTCATTCTTAGGCAATAGGCAAGTGCATTTTACTCAGTAATAATTCTTAGCAAGTACTGAGCTGGACAACTTCAAAGTGCTTTAAAAACATTAACTATTTAATCTGCACAATGCCCATTATGTAAATAGTGTTGTACCCATTTTACAAAGGCACAGCAAAATCATCCCATGTCTTGCCCATAGGCATACAATAAAAAAGTGGGGAATAAAACTCATGAGCCCTGATTCCCAGTTAGCTGTTCTAAATATTCATCACATTTTCTTACATAACTCCCTTCACTGGACATTTATTTAAAAGAATAATCCACAGTAAGGGGATTTTGGAAACCATGACCCTATCACAGGCAAACAAGGGAAATGTGGTCTAGAATAAATTATTATTAAACTAGCCAATTAGCCCATCATAAGATGGGATTTTCAGGTCTCTCCTCCACATCGGTCTTCTCTCCTGAGCCTCCAGTCTCTCGCTCCATCTCTCTTTCTCTCTCTCTCTTCCTCCCACTGCCTCCCCCCCCCCAGCTCTCCTCCACCTTCTGCCTCTCTCTCCGTCTTTCTTTCTCTTCTCCCCCTCCTGCCTCTCACTCTCCCTTTCTCTTCTCCTCCTGCTCCTGCCTCTCACTCTCTCTCCGCTCGGTCTCTCTCTTTCTCTTCTCCCCCTCCTGCCTCTCACTCTCTCTCTGCTCTCCTCTGTCTTTGTCGGGGATGCACATGCCTGGCTGAGTCCGGCTCCCCGCCAGCTGATTCCCTGTCCCCGTCCCCCCACCAGCCAGTTCCTCCTCCCGGTTTCCCACGGCCAGCCTCGCTGCCCCTGACTCCCACACCCGACTAGCTTTGCTTCCCGCTGGCCAGCCCCGCAGCCTCTGACCCCCACCTCTGACCAGCTTTGCTTCCCACTGACCGCCCCTCCCCCATTCTCCTCTGGCCAGCTATGCCACCTCTGACCCCCCAGCTCTGCTTCCTGCTCCCACCCCACTCCTCCCAGCCAGCCCCGCTCCTCTCCCATCTGGTCCCTCCCCCCTCCGGTCCCTGATCAAGGGTGTCCTGGGTTTTTTTTACCCTACCCTAGTGACCCTAGGGAGCAAGCGGCTGTTTGGTCTCCCCCGCAGCAGCCCGGCTGAGCGGCGCAGAACTCAGCTGAGCACCATGGTGGGAGGTGACGGGGGGCAGGGCAGTGACGTACATGGCCGGGCCCCACACGCTGGCTGTGTATGTCACCGCCCCACCCCCCTTCGCCTCCTGCCGTGGCGCTCGGCTGAGTTCTGTGCCGCTCAGCTGGGCCACCGCGGGGGAGTAAGCAGCGTAAATGGCCGTTTGGGCCCTGCACTCTCCATGCAGCACAGGAGTGATGCATGGGGACCGTGGGGCCCAAACGGCTGCTTGCGCCGCTTGTTCCCCCGTGGCGGCTCGGCTGAGCAGCACAGAACTCAGCTGAGCACCATGGCACGAGACAACAGCACCCCCAGAGGTGACTCGTAACGCTACAGCGTTACAAAGTCACAGACATTGGGCTACTATATATAAGATAGGTGCACAAGTGGTTGAAAGACTGTAATCAAAGAGTAGTTATCAATGGTTGCTGTCAAACTGGGAGAGAGGGGCTCTGTCCTGAGTCAGGTATTATTGAATATTTTTGTTAATGTCTGCAATAATATAGTCGAGAGTGTGCTTGTAAAATCTGTGGATGACACCGACATGGGGGAGGTTGCAAGCACGTTGAAGGACATGATTGGAATTGAGAATAATTTTGAAAAGTTAGAGTATTAGTCTGAAATCCCCAAGATAAATTCAGTTAAGACAAGTGCAAAGTACTTTTCTTAGGAAGGAAAAATCAAATGTACAACTAAAGTGGGGAAGAGCTGGTTAGAGGGAAGTATGGCTGAAAAGGAAGTGGGGGCTATAATGGATAATAAATTGAATATGAGCCAATGTGATGTGGTGGCAAAAAAAGGTTGTTATTATTCTGGAATGCTTTAACAAGAGTGTTGTATATGAGCCATGGGAGGTAATTGTCTGCTCTACTGGTGAGGCTTCAGCTAGAATATTGTGTCCAGTGCTGGCTGCCACACTCCAGGAAAGATGTGGAAAAATTGGAGAGAGTTCAGAAGAGATAAACAAAAATGATTAAAGGTTTAGAAAACCTGTGAGGAAAGGTTAAAAACTGGCCATGATTAATCTTCAAAAAAGAAGGGGTTAGGGGGACCCAATAAGAACCTTAAAATATGTTTAAGACCTATATATAGAGGACAATGATGAATTGTTCTCTTTGTCCACTGATTGTAGGAAATGAGATTTCTGCTAAATCTGCAACAATGCAGATTTAGGTAAGATGGTAGGAAAACCTTTCTCACTACAGTAAAAGCCCTTTTATCTCACATGCTTGGAGAACATGGGATACCAGTAAACTGGTGCCTGCACCGACTGCTCTATAAACTGGATATTCTGTGCAAATCAGAAATGCCAGTTTGTTGAGCTTATTGGTTGGTGAAATGCCAGATAAATGGGCTTTTGCTATGTACAAATATTTAAGCTCTCTTGGACAGGTTCCAAGGAAGAGTTTGGAATCCTCAGCACTCGATATTTCTAAAAACAGGTTGGACAAATACCTGCCAGAGATGGTCTGATTTTACTTGGTCCTGCCTCAGTATCAGGGACTGGAGTTGATGACCTGTTGAGATCTCTTCCAGGTTTACATTTCTGTGATTCGATGATTCCACAATCTAGTGTAAGGGAAAAACATTCTGCAGAACTTTATCATCTCACTCCTCTCTCTTTTTCATGGCAAGAAGTAACATTTTGCACTCTGAATAAATATAAGAGGGGTAGCTGTGTTAGTCTCTAAGGTGCTACAGGACCATTTATTGTTTTTTAAGCTTTTTTTTTAAGTTACAGACTAATACAAATATAGATGGTATCATGAACTTTTGTGGGCACAACCCACTTCTTATTTGTCATCTGAGGATGTGGGTTGTACCCAATGAAAGTTCATGATACTATCTATATTTTTTTGTTAGGCTCTAAGGTGCTACAGGACAACTCCTTTAAAAAAAATAAATATCAGTTGTTCAAAGAGGAATAATTGTCACCATTTTCACCATTTGTTTTTTGGAGGCTTTTTAAAAAACAGAATGAATAAATTAAAAAGTAAAGGGTTTTTCTCCCATTCACTCTTCTTTCTGACACATTTGTGTGAGTTGTTAGTGACACTTGATGTGAACCAAATACTGAGGGTTAGACTAAGATAAAAAGGTGGGTATTTAAAAACTGCCAGTGAATATATTTGGGCTGACACATTTTACAACTCTAGTATAAAGTGGTTTTAATGCAGATTGGAACAAACTACCAAGGGAAATGGTTGAGTGTCCATCTTTTGAAGTACTCAGATCAAGACTAGATGCCTTGTTGGATGATGTGCTTTAGTCAAACACAATTACAGTCAACAGTCAAACACAGGAGTGACTCAATGAAATTCTATTGTCTGTGACATCCTGGCGGTCAGCTTAGATGATCTAATGGTCCCTTCTGGCTTAAACTCTATAGATCTATTGAAACACACGTGAACTGGTTGTGGCAACATGAAAATACAGTGTCTCTCTTTACCACAGTCCTGAAATGTTTTCAGTAAAACACATTTGCTCATGCATTTCAACCAAACTTCCTCATGTTTTTTCCTGTTTTAGGTGAGGCCCTTAAAGTGTAGTTATGGGAAATGACTCACCTATGTTGGGACAGAGAGCTGCAAATTGCTTCTTGTATGCCCATGGGGGCAGTTGTAATGGAGGAGATATCTGTTAAAGCACCAGGCTTGTGCTGAATCCCTCAGCCTGATTGGTCCTGGCCATTCCATTTTCTTGGCTGTCCTGCCTGGATCCTGGTGGTCCAGAGTGGAATGGAAGTCAGCAAGGAGTGTTACTGCCAGTTTTCAGCACTATGCCTAGAAACCAGTGATTAAGTGAATGAGGTGCATAGTCAGACTCAGTCAAAGTGATCATGTCTAAGCAGTACCAACCCATGCAACATATCTCTTCCCCATGTAAACCTGAGTCAGCTATGCTTACTTTGCTGTCACAAACAAACATTCTCTGTGATCGCCTTTCAGAGCTAATAAACATGAGTTAGAGCCTATTCTGCCTCAGGGAACATCAATAACATTGTCAGAAGCTTGATTCTGAGATCCAAGATTGAGTTTACAGCATTGACAGCAAAACCATGACTTGGCTTTTAAATGAATCACATTTGTTGGAGAAGCAAAGAAAGAAAACTAAATATCAGATTCCCCAGTGTATTTCTTACATAGTCTTGTGTATCACTAGAGCCCTTCAACTCTGCTGGGAGGGAGATTTCTATTACTATCTTTGGCTGGAAAGGTGTGTCAAAGGATGGCATGGTACTAGTTTGGATTTCCAAGTGTCTGCTCCATCGGAGCCTTAATGTTGTGTAGCTGGTGATTGGTTTGAGTTTGTTTTAATGTTGGTGAGGGGTTCGATCATGGTACATTTAACCCTTAGTTCTCTCCCTGTAGTGCCTGAAAATAATTAACAATTTCTAAAAAAAGAAAGCAAGGTGCTGATATTTTCACTTCCCTCTCACAAAGAAAGGAATCTGCATTTTTGGTCAACAGCCTAAAGTGGTTGTGTTCTGCTGCCATAAGTGTGCTACTCTATCATTTTACATATCACTTTGCTTGCCTGAAAGTTAACAAGACTTTGGCTGTGTCTACATTGGCGTAATTTTGCGCAAAAACATTTGCTTTTGCGCCAAAACTTGCCTGTCTACACTGGCCGCGAATTCTTGCGCAAGAACACTGACATTCTAATGTATGAAATCAGTGCTTCTTGTGCAAGAACTATGATGCTCCCGCTCAGGAATAAGCCCTCTTGTGCAACTGTTCTTGCGCAAGAGGCCAGTGTAGACAGGCAACATGAATTTCTTGCGCAAGAAAGCCCTATGGTTAAAATAGCCATCACAGCTTTCTTGCACAAGACAGCGTCTACACTGGCAAGGATGCTCTTGCGCAAAAGCACATCTCTTACGCAAAGGCACATGCCAGTGTAGACGCTCTCTTCTGGAAGAGTTTTTGCACAAGAACTCTTCCACAAAAGAGTTCTTGCGCAAAATCATGCCAGTGTAGATGTAGCCTTTGTGTTTTCATAGCACCTTGCATCTGAGGCAGTCAAAGAACTTTACAAAAAGTCAATTTTACCTCATGCTGCCCAAGGAGTGCCAGTGTTTCCCACTGGAAATGCAGTCACAAAGAGCTTATTGCCAACGTTTTCAAAAGCATCTAGTAATGCGCACTGTCTCAATTTTCAGGCCTCCAACCGGAAACTGTGCACTGCTTTCCAGAGGCATTGAGTCCCCCCTCCAGTTGAATATCACCATATGCTAACACAACTATCTGCATACACTAGGGTAGGAGCAGTGTCCATTTTCTAGCATGTGTTTTTATTGTTAGTGTGGTTGGGGCCACACTGTCACATGACAGTGTTAACAAAAATATTTTAGCTGAGGTCTTGAGGCTAGAAAAGCTACCGTTCAACTGCATTTATATGAAGCAAACATTACTCCCTGTGGCTTTTAAACTGTTTCCTCCAGCTTCTCTCCTGCATGCTAAAAGGGATTTACTACACACTGACGCAAAAAAAGAATGTCCTACACAGCATATTAGGGGTGAGGCTGTTATGTTCTCTCAATATCTACAATCTGTTTTTGAAAGGGGTCATATAAGAGTAGAAAAAAGGATGAGTGTGGAAAGAAATATTAATGAAAGATGTCACTGCTGTAGGGCTAGTGTACCTTGTGCACACTGATATCCCAGGGGGGTTATTTTCTTCAGTGCTGCTTTTTAATTCAGAGCTCATGCATCAAAGTAGTTTTCTTAGGCTTGGTCTGCGCTTAAAATTTAGATTAACATAGCAACATCTCTCAGAGGTGTGTAAAAGCCACTCCTCTGAGCACTGTAGCTATGCTGACCTAACCCCCAGTGTAGGCACGGCTAGGTCAACCTAGCTATTAGCACTTGGGGAGATGGAGGTCCTACAGTGGTAGAAAAACCTCCTCCATACTGGAGGGACTATGACAGCAGAGCTTCAGCATCAAGCTATGCTGTTAGGGAGTCCCTGAAGTATAGACATGGCCATAGAACCAACTAAAACAGGGACAGTAGGAAAGTATTTCAAGTGTGTAAATCCCTTGGAGCAATAGGAATCATTTAGAGTGGTATATAAGGGTAGAACTAGCAGTAACACAAAGAGAAATAACAAGGGGAAAATTTAGATAATAGAAACATCTTTCAGCAAGATCCATCTATCCAATATATCTATGACTAAACTCTGACATTGGTTAATCTAAGAAACAGTTTTCCAAGGGGTAAGGGAAAGAAGCAACATTGCTCCAGTTCGGAAATTAAAAACTAGTCTGGATAATGCAATGGAGAATAGACAATCAGGAACAAATTTGCATCAGGCCTTGCAGATGGTTAAAGCCAAAGCAGGGCAAGATTTCAAGATGGACAGATGGACAACTGTATCTAAGGCAGCCAATAAGATGAGGAGGATGAAAAATTCACCCTGCAATTTAGCAAGGAAGAGATTGTCAGAGGCCCCATTGAAATCAGTTTCAGTGGAGCACAGAAAGTGGAAGCTTTGGAGAGGGTCACTGTTATCTTTGCTTCCCCGTCTGCGTGTTGTGTGTACCTGTTGTTTCTCACAGTGTACTCTGAATGTGAACCCTAAGGTGCAGGGACTTCCTTTTGTTATACATTTGTACAGTGCTTATCACAGTGAGTCATGGTCTCTAAGATGCTACTGCATTATACATAAACAATGCATCACTCCCATCTTCACTTCCATGGGACTGTTCAAACTGTTGTTGAGACTGTTGCATAAACCCTCTAATCCTTCTGGAATCAAACTTGGGATCTGAATGGCGCGAGGAGATGAAGTCATGAAGAAAGGGCAACACTAGCCCATTTCATGATAAACCTCTCCATGGATTTCACTGCTAACATCAGACTAGCTTATTGTGTGAATATTTTAGGCCTGGGAAGGCTGACTTGGGGCACATTTTATTTTATACCCACCCCTAGGACTGAATTAGTGGCATGTTCTCTCTCTCACGCCCACCCACACCCCTTCATATCCACCATGTCCTTTGTGGTTTCCTGATATGAAACCACTGAGCCAGCGACCTATGCTAGATAAGTTCTTAACTCCCTAGCTGCTGCCAAAGTCCACAATATCTGTAGTAAATGTAATGTACTCTAGTCTAGCTCTGCCCCTACAGTGTCTCTACTAAAATGACCAGTAGTGAAATAATCAACAATGATTAACATGCAATTGAAGTTAAATGCTTCTCTGGGACATTGTTTCTGTCTATGTAGTAGTGAAGTGTCAACAGCTGGAATTGAACCTGTAACCTCTAGAATTTAGCACATGAGCCGCTACAGCTTGAGCTATAAAGCTACCTGCTGCTGAGATAAGGCTATAGAAGAAACTCATTTGTTTTCATTGTAAGTGGGCTAAATGCCATTACATAGGACAGTGAATCACACACTGTAGGTATGTATTACACAGACTTAGGAAGTAAACTGCTGTAAGTTACTTGGGAGGTTTTCTTCACAGCCAGAGGGGATAGAATTTTTATTGTGATCCATTGGAATCAGGAAGTTTCTTTATTCCCAGTTCTGCCAAAGACTTTATGTATGATCATGAAAAGTCACCCAATCTCTCAGTGTCTCAGTTTCCCAATATGTAAAGTGGGGATGGTAATTTAATTTTTGTAGACAGCTTAGATGTGTGGATGAAAAACTCTGGATAAGTACTAAGTTCTATTATTTACTATTGTGAAACCAGGTCACAGCTGAAGATAGCAAAAAATTCTCTACTCATTATCCACTACACTAGGCCCTCCTAGTGAAAACTTAGCAACCTTAGGTCAGTGATACTACACACACAGATGAGATTCAGGTGACATTTCAGGGGTCTCATGCTGAACAATCAAGACCTTGCAAAGGAAATGAAAAGCTCTTGCTGATTGGCTGTGTTTCCTCATTCTGGTCAGAGAAGGGCAGGAGCTCGGACTGGCAGGCAGCCAAATCCGTCTTCAGTGGAGATATAATTACTAATAATGACCTCAGCCTAGGCAGCTAGTTAAGTGGTTTTTCAGGGCAGGCACCAATGCCAGTCTGGTTTATATGAGGTAAACTCAATTTTGTTGGAGGGGAAGGGAGCTAATGTCCTTCAGGGCAGGAGATCTTTCTGGGCCCAAGGGACCTCTCCCAGCAGCAACATCAGCCCCCAAATGCCTCACTGTCATAACAATGTGCTCACAGTCAGCAGCACTGTTATTAGCACTGGTACCTTTAATTAGCACCAGAATGTGAAACCCTCACTCTCAATGAGGCCCCGTTACACGCACACAAGAAGCACCACTGACCTCAGGAGGTATGTTATACATTAAGGCACTACTTAGCATAAGCAAGAGTGGCAGAATCTCGCTCAGAGTGTTAACCCAGGGATAAACTAAAAGAAGGATAATTAGAAGCTGCCAGCTGGTGTCTTAAGACCATGGACTAAGGCATGTCTGCATACTTAAGTGAGGTGGGCTGGCAGACCATACCCACATAATCTGCATGGACTGGTGGTTGGTGTACAAGATGTGATTGGAAGGAAGCTGAGTTCTGTTTTACCCTCTGTTGCTGAATTATGACCAGGTCTTTGGCAAGTGATGTAATTTTGTCATGCCTCAGTTTGTCTATCTGTAAAATGGGAATAATAATTAACTATTTTTACTCTGGCAGGAAGCGTTTATGCCTTGATTTTACATTACTTGATGGGAGCTGGAGGTGCTAAGCAGTCTTGAAAATCAGGCCAATAACTCGTTAATGTTTGTAATATGCTTTCAGAACCTCAGGAGAAGTGCAAAGTATTGTTATATTATTTGTGTATTCATTTTGAAATATCCACTGTTATTTCACAGATCCAGAGCATAGGCCACTTCACCAATGAGCCAGGAGCAGTACTCCGTCTCTTTCAAAGGATGAGGATAGGGGTTTAGCTCAGCTTTTTCATCACCATCTCACCAATTCAAACCCAGCCTGAGTCATTAGCAGCTATAGGTTGTTACCACCTAAATGCTATGTTCCAGGATTTGTTGATGGACATCTCTGTGCACTGCTAGCTAGAATCTTTCCTTTCATTATTATCATTACTCCAAACTAAGAAAGTGCAAATGCACACACAGCAGCCAATGTATTTTGTGAACATGGTAACAGATCTTTTGTGCAAATGTGTTCTGCTTAGTGGTTCTGCAGTAATAGCCACTCCACAAACACTATCCTCAGAAAAGTGTTGGCATCACTTGTGATGGTGAGCAATGGTGAAATGTTATTTCTAAGGTTCCAGCAAATCATTACATATGACAGGCAATCAATGCTCCAAAGAAACAAATCTTGTGGACATTTTATAATTATTGTTCCACATTTTCCCCAACCCTTTTATTTCAGACTGAGCATTGCTCTTGGCTTGTGAGTACTCATTCATTGCAACAACAGACATGTTCCTCTTAACTAGACATGGGTGCAAATAAATTCTCTTGGCACATACTATTACACTTTGGGAGGATGAGAATCTGGCTCTTTGTTATTGGCCCCTACCATAGTGATAAACCAACATTTCCTCTGATCATGATGGGAAAAGGAAGCAGAGTAAATCCATAACATCATAGCATGTTGCCTTGGAAATTGCTTTGATGTAATCCTTTCTAAAAAAAAATACTATGCTGATGATACAAAAATACTGTAAGCTGCTGATTGGGCCATATTTGGAACTTCTACTGTATGATTCTGTAATATTTTATTACAATAAGGGATAGACTCAGGTTGGGATATGAAGGCTAGTTGCAATGAATGAGGAACAGGAGCAGGGGAGAGCCTCGATTCCCTTTTTAAAATATTACATCGTTCTAGAGTAATGGTGCAAAATATTGTATCTTACAATAGTTCTCCTATACTATTTGTACTATTGTTTTAGAATGTGTTTGTAGACATGAGGGTTGAGTGAGGTGGGGAGCTGTTATTTCTGCAGGACAAGGTATATGGCATAAAGGAGTTTGAGCAGTGAACCAGATACTCTGCTGAAGTAAACTGGTATAGCACCACTGACTTTGATGAATCTGAGGCTCTTGCTCAATGTTTGAAACAGGCCCAGAATAAAATATTTTGAGTCCTGTTACAAAATGGAAGCATTTTAGGCATAACACTCATGCCTAGGACCTCACATTATTTTTCCTTAAAAACTAAACTTATTTTAAATGAATGAGAAAATAGGAATTGCTATCCCTCATCAAATCATCTAGTCTAGTATAATATTTCTGACAATAGTCAGTAGCACATGCCTCAAAGGAAGATGCAATAATCCCAAAGATAGACAATTGTAGAATAACCTGCCACTAGGGCAAATTTCTTCCTGAACTCAAAGAGTTAGCCTATCAGTTTTAAATGTATTGCCTGTTGTTTTCATTGATTGTCCCCTGGTTTTTGCACAAGGAGAAAGGGTGAACAGAAGGGTATGATCTACCTTCTTTATATCGTTCATCATTATGTACACCGCTAAACTGTCTTCTGTTATTCATTTCCTCTCGAAAGTCATCTTTCCCAGTTCTGTCAAACTCTGTTCATATGGAAGTCTTGCCCTTCCTCTAACTATTTGTGTTCCCCATCTCTGAAATCAGCCATTTTCTACTGTCTTTATTTTTTTTTAAAGAGTTTGATCAGAAGTGAACAGTGTTTAAGAACAGGACATGTTGTCAGTTTACATAAAGGTATTAAAACATTTTCAGTACTATTTCTATCCTACTTCTTATATATGACAGATTGTTTATTGAGCTGTCCATGGTTATTCCCCAGAAAGTTTTCCGTAGTGGTTATAGGTAATTTGGAACCAATCTATTTACTTACCTATGTAGCTGAAACTGCATGGGCTTCCTCCTTGATGATACTGTACCAAGACTAGTCTCCCAAGCACCACAGCTGGTGAAGTGATCATGTTGACTGATTATGAGATCACATGCATGATAGGAAGGAAGCCAAGATATTCCCTAAGGACATACAACTGCCATCAGTTTTTTGTCAGGCTATCACATAGGTAGGCAAAACCATGGTGTTTTTTCTTCATGCAGTACACAGTCAACCCATGGAACTCCTTGCCAGAGGATGTTGTGAACACTAGTACTTTAACAGGGTTCGATCAAGAGCTAGATAAATTCATGGAGGTTAGGTCCATCAATGGCTATTAGCTAGGATGGGTAGGAATTGCGTCCCTAGCCTCTGTTTGTCTAGAAATGGATGACAGGTGAGGGATCACGCATATGATGATTACCTGTTCTGTTCACTCCTTTTGGGGCATCTGGCATTGGCCACTGTTGTCAGACAGGATACTGGGCTAGACGGACCTTTGGTCTGATCCAGTATGGCTGTTCTTATGTGGTTCTTAGTATAGGGAGGGTCTGAGTGCCTCACTCACCTGAGTGTGTGAAGTGCTCCGGTCAATTCTCAAAGCCTTGGCTAAATTTGTAGGGCTGGCAGATGGGGAGAAACATCTTTTAATTTGAAAACTGAACATATCTCCTATAGAAATCAATGAGACACCTGACAATTTTGTTCCCTATCATGTTGTTTTTACAGACTCATTTTAGGTTGGAACTGTGCTTTAAATGTGTTTAAAGTATCAAAACATGCAACAAAATGTATGTCTTATGTAATATCAATTTTAGAGTGAGGCCAGTAATACCCAATTGTGGTGTCTTTGATCTTTCAGTCATCCAACATAGCATAAAATGCGAAGCCCGTTAGACATTATGAGCAACCCTGACAGATTCAAAAACATCCAGATTCTTGACATGTCAGCTGTGTAATTATTTAGTACATCAGCATACTCCACTAGTCCTTTCTAGACTATTAAAAAGTCGTAGTGCATGGGGATATAGAGTCTTTTGCTCCAAAGTCACATCTAGCCCAAGGAACATAGACAAGGACTGGAATCTATTAACTGATAGCTGTTTGGTGGCCATATGGAATGAATTGGTGACCTAAATCTAATTCCTAGTGTACAAATGTCCATAGCACAGACAGAGCTGGCGTGAATTGGCTCCTAGGCTGGCATTCTTTGCAGAGGAGCCAAGGACTGAATGGCGATGGGGACTGAATTATCCTTTAATCCCCAGAGTTGGTCCCTCAAAGTCAGGAGTGAGGCTGTTTGCTCTGGAGATTGAGGACAGTAAATGTATGATACATTATTTCTGTTAAACGTGGAAGTGAATCCATTTCTAGTCTCATAGCACCTTGACCTAGAAATGTGTTTATAATTTCCCTTATCTTTTAAGGCAGACAAACTGTTCTCATAAATGATTGGGTCAGGGAAGAGCTGGATGATAGGGTAATTTCTGGGCAATACTAAGCAACAACATCCATCTCTTATCCATCCAGGAGACAGAATGCTCTCTTTCTTCTGCCAACCCTGCATGATGAAATCAATTAAGCTGTTTTAATGTCAATTGAGTTAGCCAAAAAATAGAAGTGTAAGGGGTACTCTGCCACTGTTTATTCTTGTGTTCCTGTGGGGTTCTATATGTTTTTATAACCACAAACTTCTTTTCCATACTGGGGCCACTCTGAGAGACCCCCAATCTCATTCCCCTTCCCATTTAGGCATTTATCTGTGATGTCAAGCTCTGATGGCTGGAGGTGGGTAAGGATCCCTACTGTTAAGTCCAAGGCACCTTAAAATGTGAGGGGCTGAGGAAGCTTTTTAACTCTTGACATTTTAGTGACCACTGGGTTTTCCACAGCACACCAGATCTTCTCGCCACAAAGTAGCTTTAATGCTCTGATCTGGAGAGGAAAACTTGGCTTTTGCTCATCTACTTTACAGTGGAGCGCCTGGGAGGTACATGTAGTCATTTCAGATGGAGCTGATGTCTGGAGGAGACAACTTTGTTATGTGCTGGCAAGTCCCAATTGTTTCTTACCAGAGTAATCTAACACTAGTCAACAGAATCCTGGGAGCTCTTGGGCTGCTGACAACAGAAAGCCCCATCATCTTTTCAGGGTAAAGGAGATGAAGAGGGTGCAAGTGTTTTGCACCATGGTTTGTGGGGAAAATATGGCCATCTCAAAGAAAGTTGCTTGCCCTCTCAGGATGTGTACAGAGATGTGTACCAGAGGTATCCCGAAATAGCTATTCCGCATCCTAAGAGCAAGCCCATTATATTGAAATATATCAGGCTCACTATTCCAACATCCCTGTAAACCTTATTGCACGGTTAAGGGACGTTTCAGAATAGCGCTTTATTTTGAAATTACTTCGAAACAAGCTATGCAATTTGCATAGTACAAATTGCATAGCTTATTTCAAGGTAAGGGTGCTGTGTAGACACACCCTTAGTCACAAGTTGAGTATAGACTCCCACTTGTAGGGGTGTTGTGTCACTCAGCATGAGGGGCTGAGGGAAAACATTATGAAACCTCCTGCACTGAGCACAGCCAAAATCTTGAGTCACCATTTCAGAGAGAAAAGCTCTCCCTTTGGGGTGGTGATAGAGATGGGTGAGAGAGAGGTATCATTGTAGTGCTTTGAGGACCATGCAGTACAGATCTCTCACCTCTTTGACACAAGTGTCTTCTCAGATCTGAACAGCCAAGAATAGGAGAATCAATTTCTGCCAGTTGCCTCATATTTCTTTCCTTTTCCAGCCATTCATGCTACCTCCAAGTTGCCAGTTCTGGCTGTATGTCACCTAATTGGAGTTTACATTGTGCTGCTTGGTGCTGGAGTTAATTTATTATTGGTGGCTAGAGATTAGGATTACACGTGTGGAAACCAGTGCATTATTGTCAGAAGAGCTCAGCATATTTTTTTTTCAACCTTCCTCTGAAAAGCATGAACCCTTTAAAAACACTCTGAAATTACTGTACTGTTATTATGTGTGTATGTATACATTTCTTTTAATATGGTATGTTTGACGATGCTCTTTGCGCTCTCACAATTTTCTAAAGTGCTTGATATCCTTGTTAAACCTTTTTTTTTTTTTAGGGGGATTTGGGGAGGGGGGGGAGCTTACACTTTAAAACTTGATTTTTGTGTTGTTGAGGGAAATGTGCACAACTTTAAGTAGATGAGCATTTGAACCCGGGATGGTCCCAAATGTCTTTCCATTTCTAGATAGCCCTGACTAGTTTCTCTCAAAGGAAGCAACTCACTTCCAAAACCCTCAGAAAAATATGCTAGATAAAGTTACCAGATAGCAGAAGTTAAGAAAGCCCATCAATTTGTCCTCCATAAAAATACATTGTGTTTCCCCCACAAGTTTGCAGATATGTGAAGATACAGTGTTCTAGATCCTCAGCAGGTATAAATCAGCAGAACTCCTCTGAAACTAATGGAGATGCTCTATGTTTCACAAGTGGAGGATCTGGCCCACCATGTTTAGTAAGTTTTGCTAAAAACTGAGGATAAAAGCCAGTATTTGGGAGAAGGGAGAGAGAGGAGGGTGATGTGTGCTTGGGACCTCTTGACTTTACACAACTGCTTGGATCGTCATACACATCTGCAAGAATGTATTCCAAGCCTCTTGTACTGTTATTAGTGTCTTGTATTGTGGTTTGTTAGCAGTGTTGGCAACTTACCTAGCAAATATTCTGTTGCAATGTAGAAAAAGTGTTAACTGTTAAAGAAAACAGGATGTGAGAACTTGTATGTACATTTTTTATACTAAAGCACTTCAATTAAAAATGTGGAAAAAATGCTGCTGCCTAGGGCCTTTATTCTGTATTTAAACAGTTGTGTGGAACTGGAGAGCCATGGCTATTTTCACAAATGCTTCACTGTTTACTTTGGTTTCTTCAGAGAAGGGCAAAATCCAGATCAAACCTCCAAATATTGAAATGTATTCGGCAAGCAATAAACTTCACTCCCACCTGCTCTGTGTTTGTTACTAATGAAAGTTGGGCCAAAGCCCAAACCGCACAACTGAATACACCCAGATACTGCAGAAATTCAGATCCAGAGCCTGAACTTTGTGAGTACCTGGACAGACAATTTAGTACACAGGCTAGAAAAGACCGATTGGCTGGCGATTGGACTGGACATGGTCTGAGCCACAGAGATCCAGTCACTGGAGTACCTTAAAACCTAAAGAATATTAGTCCAGTATGGCTTGAGATCAGCTTAGCAACAGGCTTAAAAGGAAAAGCTGTAACAGAATGGATGACAGTCCGAAGTTCCTTGTCTGGCTACAGAAGTGTATGCAGTAAAAATGGGCATTTGAAATGCAGCTTCCTGCACAATGCCTCTCTTCTCCCTCCCTTGATAAACACATGCAGAAGGCTGTGAACTTGGAAGGCCTCAGTTTTCAGTGGCCATACTTTTGTGGCTTCCAATATTGGATAAACCAAGTTAATATGATCTTATTTTTCATGTTATCACTGGCAGTCAATGGATCCTAGAAAAAATCCTCGCCCAGGACTGGCTCACTCAGACAATGGTAATCAGAGGATGGAGTCTTTCATTTTTAGATTTCCTGTTCATATCTGGCACATCTCTAATCTCAGTAATAATTCCTCTTTTAAATGTTTTTATTTATTTTTATTTTTTTTCATTATCACCTGATTGCTATCCTGGGACCTATGCCTTAATGCTCTCAATCTAGTTCAGAGTGGACAGATGTCCATGTGAAAAAATCCAGCAGTGCTCTTGTTTCTTTTGCTGGGCCTCAGCAGACAGGACAAGAAGTGAATGGATACTGAGGAGAGAACCTGTCTTTCATTTTCAGAGGAGATCCCTGAATATCAAAACCGACGATGATGATGGGAAGCTTTCACCTCTTTTCCTCATCCCATATCAGTTCTATAGATAAACAAAGACTTTCAGACTCCAGGGCAATTAATCCAACACTTAATTAAACCAAAACTTCATTACGCCCCAACTCCCCCAGATGTCTGCTTAAAATATGTGGTTCCCAAACTTTTTTCTGTCAAGAGCTCCTTTGTCATCTAATTGTCCCAGACCCCTTTCATTTTTGGCATTACCCAGGCAGTGGTAAGAGCTGCCAATAGAGCCCTGAACCCCCCACCTACCCTGGGAGGGGGGCCAAGGTACCCAAGAGCAACCCCCAGCTCATGTCCCTTCCCCCTGGGGCATACCACCCAGGGAAGGCGGAAGGTCTAGAACTCCAGGGCTCCTGGGGTGGTTCTCATTATTACTAGGCTCCAGCTTCTGACTTGGGTCAGGGTCATAGGTGAAAGAGGAGCAGGGGGCAGGGCCTTGTGGCAAGAGGGGTGGGGGCTAAGGCCCACTTCAGCTCCTACCTCCTTCACTGGGAAGAAGTTGGTGCTGCCCCTGAACCTTGGGCATCTGCAAAGTGGCACTACAGGGGATCTGGGAGTCATTCAGCCTAGGAACAGGACTTGAAATATACATTTTGGAACTGTCCAGCCCAATTAGGGATGTGTGCTCACCTTAATTTTAGGTATGTTTGGGCCCTGGCTCAAGATACGGACTCCTGAGAAATCCACATCCAACACCCAGGAGTCAGGAGACCCCATTTTGGAAATCGCTGCTCTAAATTATTCTAAATTGTTCTATTTCCCTACACATTATGCTCAATTCTGTGTGAAAAAAAGAAAAGTCAGTTCCAGGGCCCTTTACTTTCCAAGAGTTCTTTTGCCACCCCAGCATTTCATAATCCTGAGACAGGATCAAGCAAAATGGGATAGAATAAACAATAGTGGAAGGATACGGGGTTGTCCCGTGTCTAGAGCCAAAAGCTGGAACCTACACTAACATGGAGGGGAAAAACTCAACATGACTAAGGAGAATGGAAGGATGATGATATGACTCTGCTTGGTGGAAAGGGAATCTGAAGGTTTAGCAAGTTCAGCCTTCTGAGTCATTATTTACATGGATGCCAACTGATTTCAGTGGAAGTCATGCCCTCAGCTGACTACTGGGCCCAGAAGGAAGGGAAGAGAGATTCACAAGTGGGCAATCAGTTTTAGCAATTTACAACTTATAATTCAACACCGAAGAAGAGTGAATTCAAACATTGTATCATAAGCTCAAAAGCTAATGTGTTTCCCCCCTTGCTTATTAGAGACCTTGGGGAAAGAAGGACCCAACAAAGAGTAAAGATAAAAATGTTAGTAGAAAAACTAAATACTGTGGCCTAAATCCTCATCTGATGTAAATCAGTATTGTTCCACTACTGACAATGTAGCCATGCCAATATACACCATCTGAGAACGTAGCCCTGTATGGCTAGATATACTTATATTTACAATCAACCAGCTGTGACAGGCTAGCTATTTTTTTAAGATGACAAATACTTATCCTTTTTCTTCTGTATCTATGTATTTATAAAGCACTCATTAGCATAATTTCCGAGCACTTCAGCCTCTCCAGTCTATGTCACTTAATGATCCTTTTAGCTAGGTAAACTATTTTTAATTGATTCACCCTGGATAAAAGACATCAACAAAAACCTTTGGGTTTAAATTACCATGAAAATGGAGGCCTAATTCATCCTAGTTTTGTGTACCCAAAATACAGGTCAGCATATTCATGAACCTTCAAGCTCCATCAGGCTGAAACCAGAAACATCCATTTTCCATTACCTTTGCATAGTCTGAAATATTCCTACTAATGGACAGAGTTAAGGCTGCCTGAAGTCTTATAAAAGAGAGTGTGATTTAACCAGAAGAGAAGCTATTTCAGCTCATGGTTTAAAAAAAAAATGTTGATTTCAAGGTAAAAGCATGAAGCCCCACATAACAGTGGAGTGTGGGCAGGGAGTTTCATTTGAACCCCAGAAGAAAGTCACTACGGACTTTCAGCACAGCCTACTTTGCTTTGGGTTCTGAACGGCAGTGTAAACAGAACCGTGTGGTAACATGCAAGTAGTTTATTTAAGTTTTAACACATGAAAATGGCAATTTATTTTCTCTCTGTGTTTTTACATATTTGCGGTTTTCAATAGCTGTAAAGACCTGTGACTGGTTGGGTTAGGTCCGGCAACAAATCTCTTCCCAGTGGGAATCATTTACCAGGAAATGCACTTGCATTGGTCATTATTAGCTAGTGAGTGTCTCTCTGATAACCTGAAGCCTGACAAGGATTTTCCAAGTGACAATCTCCTGTGTGGCTTAATGAGCTACTTTGAAGTTGAAATACATGTTTGAAAAATCTTGTATTGGGTACAAAAGGCAACGAGATACGCTGTTTAGTTATTTACAGTGATGGACAGAGCCAGAGCCAAACAAATATATCTGACCTGGTAATAACTATATCCTAAAATAGTGTCAGTATTTTTTTTAGGCAAGGCTGATCTTAAAACTTCTGTCAGTATAACTATGTTGCTCAGAGGTGTGACTGTTTGCCAGCATAATTATACTGCTAAAAGCCCTAGTGTAGATACAGTTATACTGATATGAAGGTGGCGTGTACAGGTTCCCTGTCATATTTTCCATCCACGTGCAGGTTGGATTTTCTTATGTGCAACACCAATATCGAGGTAATGGCCTGAGTACTTTGACATGAATATAACTATATCTGCAGTAGGAGGATTTTGCTGCTTTAATTATGCTGGTATGGCTAAAGCAGCAAAATTTGTAATGTAGGTAAGCCATTAATGAGCTCATTCTTCTATCAAATTATGCGAATGTTTGTGAGTTCTTTGCCTGCAGATTTAACTTAGTGTAGCTGATAAAGGGTTACCAACCACTATTATAACCCAGCTTTTTGTCATTTCACTGGCACGTTGGTTACATACAAGGATAAGCCCCCCATGGCAAATCCAGGAGAAACTTGAGGGGTGTTATTCATTTGAGTGCATAGCAAAACCTGCACTCATTAAATGGGGGCAGGATTTCACCCTGGGAGTATTTGGACTTCTCCAGTGAGTAGTGACTGTGATTCTAACTATAAAATGCAAGGCTCCCTGAAGCACCAGAGGTTGATTTAATGGGTCTATATATTATGCGCTCCCAGAAGGGCCCTAGTGCAAATGGCTATTTTGATACGAAAACCCGCCTATTGGTTGTAGTTGCTGTTTTAAATTTTCGTAATGCTCTCTGTGTTCCTGGGAAACTAAAAGCTATGTGAATGAAAATAGCCTCCTTCCCAAGGCTGCCTGCCCTGCCCTGAGATGAAGGAAGGCCTGTCAGTTGCACAGAGAACATCCTGAGAGCAGAAGTGCCTACTCTGCAGACTGACCTTGGCAAGGAGACAGGCAAGCCAACAGCCACTGCCACGGCTTCACTGTAATGAATATTTCACAGCAGAGACCAGCAGCAGTGGGGAGGTGAGGAGAAAATAAAGGGGTAGGATTCAGCGTGTGAAGCAAGATGATGTGTCTGGGCCTGTTTAGTGATGCTGGAGGCTGCTAAATTGACAGTCCCCATCCAGCTTTGCAAAGTGCAGCCCGTTGTCCTCTGGGGACAAAAGATAATTAAAATCACCCTCAGCGTGCAGAACTCGAGAATGCACTGTCACCTGCCAGGATGATGTCTGTGTGCTCATTTCGAGATGGCCAATACAGCCTGCTGAATTGCTCGGCACCTGTGCAGCACACCTGGGAGCATCAGAATGACCAGTTCAACACACAGCAGGCAGAGGGCCTTTGTCATGCTGTTCCCTGTAGAAACTGTGATAAGGGGATACAGACAGAGGCAGTAAACGAAGCGTCCAGCAATGCTGTTCAGAGCCCTTTTTATATTGTGTCACAGACTAAACTCCAAGGCTATGGAAGCTCAGCTGGTTCAAACTAGTTCAGAGAGTAAAGCTGTTCAGTTCAGTGCAGTAATCCTAACACCCTCCCCCCTTCAACCTTCCCAGTCATGACCTTGAGTTAGACTGTGCATATGGTATGGAGCAAAGGCCGTGGAATTATTCCAGACAGGAGACCGCTCTGGGGCTGCATGTCTGTGCACTGGAATCCTGGCTTCGCCGACACAGTCGAAAGCTTAGGCCGTGACAGATGCAGCTGTCTAGCTGAAAAAATCCCTTCCAGAGCTCAGTCCCCATCCACTTTACACAGCACACTGCACTTATGCAGAAATGCTAAAAGGCCTATCAACACCTTCCAAATTTTCTTAAGTGAGATTTGTCCATTGCAGGGCAATTTCCCTTTGAGGGTCCAGATTTTCCCTCTCTCCAGACGTCTCCTTTATTCTACAGCTTGGCTGTGGGAGCACCATTGCCACGTTTGTGTGTCTAATGCCTTGGTCTCATGTTCCCTCGCAAGCCTGGACTTGCATTTCAAGCCATCAGCACTTCATTTGGGTCAAAACAACAGCGCGTCTCCAAGGTATGGTTGGCTCAACTTTGGGTAATTAACAGTGTAAATGTCCTTTGTGTGACATTACAGCTGAGAACTTCATTAAAATGTTTTCCTGGGGGAAGCCAGGCGAAAAATCAGGTATTAGCTTTGCTTAGGGCTGCCAAATTTCTAATCACATAAAACCAAACACCCCTGCCCTGCCCCTTCTGTGAGGCCCTGACCCCTTCTCGCTCCATCCCTCCTACCTCCATTGCTCACTCTTCCCTAACCCTATCCTCCCTCACTTTCACTGTACTGGGGCAAGGGGTTGGTGTGTGGGAGTGAGTATGGGCCCTTGGCTGAGGATGCAGGTGCTGGGGGCAGTCAGAAGTTAGGGGTTCGGAGTGCAGGAAAAGACTCCAGACAGGGCTGGGGGTTGAATTGTGAGGCAGAAGGATGAGGTCTCTGGTTGGGAGTGGGGTTTACAGTGTAGGAGGGGACTCCAGGCTAGAGCAGGGAGTTGGGTATGCAGAGGTTGAGAGCTCTGGCTGGGGGTGGGGCCGGGCTAAGAGGTTTGGGGGCAGGAGGGGACCCTGGGATGAGGCAGGAGCTTGAGGTACAGGGCCCAGGCAGTGCTTACTGTGGCTTCTAGTAAGATGCTGGGCCTTGTGGTCTCTAGGCACATGCATGGGCATCCATGGAACCTCTATATGCTGCCCTCTGGCTGCAGATGCCACCCTCCAGAGCTCCTATTGGTCACCTGTCTAGCCAAATGGTGTGCTGTGCCTCCTAGTCCCTGGCTAACCCACTTTCAGGAGCAGAGGGAAGCCAGTAAGGTAAGGAGCCTGCCTTAACCCCAGACCCTCACTGTGCCACTGACCAGACTTTGAACAGCCCAGTCTGTGCTACCAACCAGAGATGCCGGCGTCCCTTTTCCATCGGGTATTCCAGTTGAAAACCAGATGCCTGGTGACTCTAGCTTTGCTTCTTGCACAGCTATGGGCCTGTTATTTTGAAGGGTTAAAAACTGGATAAACACTATTTGGTTAAACACTGAGCTTGGATACCAATGGTTTCCTTATTTCCTAGAACATCTAATATTCTGACATTAAGGGAAGTGTTAGGCATTGTCTGGAAAGTCTGCCTAAGGAAATGCTGGGCCTTTGGGAGGAATTCATCTACAAGAAGACTCTCATCTTCCAGGAGCCATTCCCTTCCCCCAAACCACCTCACTGACATGGCCCCTGACTGAGAAGCAGAAAGACACTCCATCACATTCCCCTTGCACACCAGAGCCTGCGGGGTTGAGAGGGAGGGAGGCTCGGACAGTAGATTTTGTGGGGCCTCCTAGGCTTTGGGATGGGCCAAAATGATGGTTCAGGGTGTGGGAGAGGGCTGCTGTGAAGCGGGCAAGGGTGTGGGGTCTGGATGGGAGGAGGGAGCAGGAGCCTGTGGGTTAAAGCTGGCTCTTGCTTTCCTGGCTTCCACTCACAAGGCCTGGGACTACTCCTTGCAGCTGGAGTGCCAGCCCTGTGGTGGGAACCACGGGTGGACAATGAGGCTGGAACTCCAGCGTGGGTACCCCAATGCTGGTAGGGGGAGCCCTGAATATTGGGGGCCAGATCCAGGCCCCCAGGCCTTAGGTTCCCCACCCTAGTCTTACAGGAAGGATGAATTTTGAACTACCATAAACTGCCATAAATGTGGGCTATAAATTCTCTGTTTGTTTGTTTTTAAAAAGCACCACAAAAGAATTAACTCTTCAGTTGGCATGATCAGGTTGTGCAAAACCTCAAAGCTACCTGGAAGCCAAGGGTTCTGCTGCCCGCAGCTCAGGTTCATGGACAGTTTGTAAACCTCGATTATTCAGTTGGTACACTTCCCCTTTCTTACTTTGTCCCGTTCCAAACTGTCAGCGTATATCCCCAATTTACCTTTGATGCTTTCAAGTGATTTTGTTGGCATGCCCCTTACTCATGGCCTTCAAAGAAGGTGGCTCCCTACACACCAAACTTAAGTGTCCAAAATTCATGTAGCCTCCCCTTCCCCCAGTAACAGACTCTCAAATAATTTTGTGGAGCCTATGATGCTGTATAAAAGACGGATGACCATTTGTATCATTGTTGCTATCACTGTTACACAATTGCTCCAAATCCTGTACAAAGTATGCCATGTAAGATGTGAATGGAAAAGTTATGATTTGTTAGGTATGATTCGCTTCTTTATATGCATGTATCATCCTTGGTAACTGAAGTTGGGTACATTGAATCTAAACTAATGTCTCTCGCTAAGTTATATTCTTGGGTGACACCCACCAGTTAGAACTTGCATCAGGGCTACACAACTATGTGTGGATGGGATATCCAGGACACTGCACTGTCACAATAGGCCATCAAAGAAATTCATTTCATCCAGATAGCATCTTCCTGAGGATGCCTCAGACAGCAAAGAGCCAATGGCCATCCCCCGTGATTCAGGAAACATGCTGGGGCATGTGATATGCTCATGTGACTCTGGAACTGTCCAGATTTTGGAGCTGTGCGCTTTGTTTGAGATATATTTCCATGTGCATGGTAAAGGATAAAAAAGATCCCCACGACAACTCCATTTTGCTTCTTTCCTGCTCTAATTCACTCGTCTGTGGATTTACAACTAACTGGAAAATCTTGAACTGTAGACCTTCCAATCTTTTGGAAGTTACCAGAATGATTTTACAAGCCAGTAGTCCATTCCATCAATGCTACAACCCCAACTTTTACAATCATTTGTATGTATAAGATCTATTAACCATTTAGAACCCTTCCCTTTAATTAATAAATCCTTAGTTAATTTAGTAAGGATTGGCTGACAGTGTGATAACTGAGTAAGATCTGAAATTCATACTGATTTGGAATATGTGTCTGACCTTCTGTGCATAGTAAGAACCTCACATATGGTGAAATAGGTTTTCAGTAACTTCGCTCTCTATTAGATTGACTTTCCTGGGTGGGTGCCAAAACTGGAAAGCCTAAAGAGGATGGTGTTTGGCTTCAGGTTAACCAGTATGGTACAAGAGCAGCTCTTTTGTTACTGGCTTGGTGAATCTAATTATAGAATAAACCACTGGCATGGGGACAGGGCATTCTGCCTTGTTGCTTGCAGTCTGCCCTGACTGGTGTTCTCACTATGGGCTAGCCCTAGCACCTGCCTCCAGAGACAAAGGTCAAGGGTTTAAGCCCTGCCTACCCAACGTGAGACCTGGCACCCTTAGAGGAAAGGAAGTATGGGGGTGGGGACAGATTGTAGGAAGCTGTGATTTCCACATGTGATTCCTGTTGTGTATCCTCTATGGCTTGCCTAATATCCAGGGCTAGGGATGTCCCCCTTTCAGGCTATTTTCTGGCAACCTAGTTGCCCTTACTGCATCACATGATTTTGGCAAGCTGCCTGCCTGGGTGGGGTTAGTAACTGAAAAACTGGTCCCCTCATCCCCTGTTAAGTGACCAGACTTCCTCCCTGTCCCCCTCCAATGAGAGAGGAAACTGGCTGGGGCAGAAATGGGCAGGAGTGGCAGCGGAACTGTGAAATACTTGGTCAGAAGAAAGCTGGAGGACTGGGCGGGGGGGGATGCTGGATGGGCTGGGCAGAGCAAGAGAACTCATGGACTGAGATGGGAAGAGGAGCGGCTGGACTGGGACCGGGTGGGTACATCAGCTATGTCTGCACTATGAGCTAGAGCTGTGATTTTCAGCTTGTGTAGACATTCATGGTGAGAGCTAGCATACTAAAAATAGCAATGTGGCCACATTAGTGTGGACAGTGGCAAGTAGTGACACGGGCTAGGTGTGCTAAGTAGAAACCCAGCTGATCCCTCTGAGTGTATAGTCAGAACAGCTGAGCTGGATCGCTGCTCACAGCTGGTGCCAGGGTGACTACACTACTGTTGTTAGTATTGGATCTTGCTGAATGCTAGCATGAGTATGTCTATGGAAACTGGGAATCATGCCCCTGGCTCTAAGCATAGACATTGCTGCCTGTGGGAGAGGGATTTGTCTAGTGGGCTGTCCCTTTGCATACATTATGTAAATTTTACACAAATTATTCAGTGTTTTCTAGGTTTTTGCTGTGTAGGAGTAAGAGGGCCAGCAGCTTTCTATGCTCACAGCAACAACCAAACAACACAATACTCCTCCCAGTGTTGGGCTGACATTATCGGCTGCCTGAACCCAAACGAGAAAGTCAGCATAGAGCATGTTGGTGTCTGCTAAGTTAGAAGCACATGACGAAGGGATTTGTGTTTGTCAGCTGGAAAATTATGGTGCAGAATCTTTCCAGAGTCTTCTAGAAACTACAGATACTCTAAGTTGCCTGGAGTATATCATAACAGGTTATGAAGGAGGGTTTTTTTTGCATCTATAAATGTATAGTGGAGAGGATGAGGGAGGTAGCCAAACTTCTGTCTGTCAGTATTAGCAGTGTAATTTTAATCTCTACTAAGGCTTTCTCCCCTTTGTTTTTGTTAAAGAGATATAGATAGGAAATGCCCCTTTGGAAACTGTTGGAGGGTAAAACCAGGGCAGAGGCCCAGCAGAGTAAATATAATGGCTTGGGACTGGTTGGCTAGTGTAAATCAGTGTAGCTCCACTGCCTTTGTTACACTGCTTTACACCTGCTGAGAAGCCGGCATTTAGTATTTTAGTGCTAATAGAAGTGTTGTCTGTTTTAAACATGTATCCACTGTCTAATCCCCCTTTTTTATTGCTTTTGCCAGAGGTAAGGGCCCTGAGGAGAACTTTCTATTTCTGCAGAACTGTTGCAGATCAGTTAGATTATCTTCATTCTCTCCTGTGTTCTAGGATGTGTTCCAACAGATCTCAGCCCAGCTAAATGATGCCTTAGTTCTTGGGCCTGCTAACCGCAGGGGCAGGGTGAGAAACAGGGGGCACTAGATGAAATCTGAAACCTCTCAAGTTTTACTTCAGCTGCTTTTAACTCTGGCTAAGTACTTTGAGCTCTGCAGATACTCATGATCTCTGTGGGCCCATGTAGACTTTGGGCATGTTCTTAGCAGATGTCAACTTGACCAACAGGGCTTTTGAAAGCCAGTAGCACTCCTAGGCTGTGTCTAGACTACATGCCTCTGTCGGCAGAGGCATGTAGATTAGACAGATCAGCAAAGGCAAATGAAGCCGCGATTTAAATGATCGCGGCTTCATTTGCCTTTGCTGAACAAACAAATCTACATGCCTCTGCCGACAGAGGCATGTAGTTTAGACGTACCCCTAGAAGGCAGTATAATGGACTCTTCTGCTGCCACTGCACATGCAAAATTTGGCCTTTGCTGCATACAAAGAAAATGGACTTGTCTCAGCTGCAAAATTTGGATCCAAATTTTTAATGCTTCTAAAAACAGGGTATCCAGATCCACGTTTTCAGTTTGACTCATTATGCAGTAAGGGTAGAGGCTACTTGCAAAAGTCAACTGCAATTCTAGGTTTGTGGGCTAGCCCTTACAAATGCCCTACCACTAAAAGCAAAGTAGGTACAGATATGTCCAGGCAGAGGGAGAATTACAGAAGGTAAACATAGCTGAGTCAGGAGACTTAGCAATAAATGTTTCTATGCTAGCAGAGGAAATAATGGTAAGATATCTACAGCCAGTATCTTCACTAATAATGTTAACTTTGGGGAATCACTAGGTTGAGGGAATTTACACTATTTGCCTTTCTTTCAGTATGAACTTGTATAGCTGAAGAGAATAATAATAACTATCTCTGAGCCTGCAAGTTCTTTGTACCAGAGATTAGTGCAGGCACAGGCGAAAGACACCAGCTCCTTTCAGGTATCAACTTTGCCCGGGTGTTAAACGGAGCCTGTGTTCAAACAGTTCTGCAGGGAGTTGGCTCTGGCTCTGTTAAAGCAGGGGGTGGGAAGACTTCTTTGCGTTGGGAGCCACTGACCCACAAAAAAAAAAAAAAAAATCAGTCGGGGCCACACACAAGTGAGTAGCAAGAAAAACAACCACCCCCTCACTGACCTGACTCCCAACTGAGGGGAAAAAAAAGACACTCACCTCCCTCTCGACTCAGTTCAGGGCACCAGGGCTCCACACATGCTCCAACCCTATGAGGGTGGGGGAGGGGCTCCAAAGCTCAGCAACTTGCCATAGGGCCAGAGTGTGAGCGCTGGCTCACTCCATTGCAAGGGGAAACCCTGAGCCTTGCTTTGGGTGAGATCAAAGTCAGCCAGCTCTGGCCTGTGGGCTGTAGCTTCCCCACTCCAGTGTTAAAGGATCAGCCTAGTGAGTCCGTCAGGGACCAATGAAAGGATGATCATTAAAGAGAGGGAGCTGGTTTCTGTAGCATCCCGTAATCATTAAGTTAGCCAGGTACATATATGTATACAGCTCTGTCTGATAAATAGCTGGATGCTATACGTTACCTACAGTTTTACAGCATATATAGTTCAATAATGGCATGGGGATACATATTTGAATAATGTAAATAATTGGCTTTCAATAAGGGAATTTCTTTATTGAATGAAATGAGACTAGGAAAGGCCCTGCATCAATTCATATTCATATCCTGTGCATTCCTTGTCTGTTAATCTGTGTTTTAAAGGAACCTGCCTCTCTGGGAATTCCATTGCCAACCCTCACTGGCCTCATTTTGTGCATGCTGCGCCTTCAAATATAATCCAGTTGCAAAGCCAGAGGCTGATGCTGGCTTTGTTTCTGGAGTGAGCGTTTAATTTCTACTTGGGTCTGTCCTTTAAAATTCATTATTTAAAATAATAACAGGGGGAAAGAAAAACCTGACAACACAACTCCCTCCTGATGTGATCACAGCCAAAAGCAGCACCTTATTACAAAGATGGCTTCTCTGCTCCACCCTGTTTTTAATGGGACCATGTCTAAGCTCCCGGGGGATTCCTTTTCTCCTGGGATACATTATAAATGCAGGGTCCCTGTTCTTCTTCCCTCGTCCACTGCTGTTTTGATTTCTCCTTTAATGTCTCCAGGAGCAGTATAAAGTTTTCAGAGACAAAGGCAAGACTTACATGTAGGGAATTGGCTGAGCGTGGCAGCTAGAGCAAAAAATGAATCTGCACTAAGTCTGGTTTCTATTTCAATCCAGCCATGCTTGTCATCCCCCCCCCCCCACCCCTTTTTTGGGGTGCTACGCTGTGAATGTTTATAGCCCCCATTTTTGTTTGTATAAATGTTTGGGAGAGGGAGAATTATAAATGGAGCCATGTTTTTGCATAACTTAGCGCTTTCACACCGGCAGTGGTGAACCAGCCTCCCTACCTATATAAATGCAGTTAGTGGGTGAGAATGTGGCAAAAGAAAATTGTTTAGCCAGCCAATACATTTTGTTTCTATCTTTCTCCCTCAGTCTGTAGGGAGTTTTGAATCTGAGCTCCACGCAGTCAAATCCCATGGCCTTTCTTGTGCAAAGGAGAGTCAGATTTTTATTATTCCATCAGTTTCCTAGGCCAACTCATCTCCTGTCTCCCTTTCCCTAAACTGCTCCTTATGCTGCCCTCCAGTGATTCAACACCTTAATGATTGCTTCAGGCGCTGCTGCTGTTTCTGAAGGGTAGGTCACAATACATGATGGAAGTGCGGTCACACAGGTAAAATACCAAATGCTGCCTACTCAAAAGATCACTCAAACAACCAGTCTGTGAAAACCGATATACTCATGTGACTGATTTATCAACCAATTACAAAGTGTAAATGCATTTGTTAAAAAGCATTATGGCTCCATAGCTAATTTCTGACCAGACATAAATGGGCCAAGTACGTGAATTAGTATTTCCCATCTAGCTATGGGAAGGCTCTAAATATAGAAACAGAAGCAGTAGAAAAGTCCTATTGAATTGTAATGGCAAATTAGAGAGTGGCTGTCCACAGAGCAGGTAAAAAGCCCACCCAGGCCTAATAAACAGGCGCAGTGTGTAATTTGTAATGAACATGGTGCAGGGACTCAAGCAATTAGCTGGGGCTCAAGCAATTTTTTTGACTTTAATGACTGATGTGTCAAGCCCAGAGATACTAGGTATATTAACTGCCAAAGCCTAGAGGTGCCTGGGCTTAGTCCTGGCAAGCCCTTGCACAAAATAAGCACCAGACAGGGGGCTACAGAACAAGAACCACCATTACAGTTGGCAGTAAGTGACCTCCTTGTTAGCCAAGCTGCAATGAGCCATGGAGAATGAGCTTCCTTCTCATCCCTAAGTGTAGTCCCCTACATTTGAGAGTTGAGGATGTTAAATGGATAGTGTGAAAAATTTGCCCAATCAATGGCTTCTCTTTTTTTGGATAAATAGGAGAGGTGACAAACCAGCATTTTTTTCCCATAATAAATTCACCACATTAGAGCGAGAGCGAGAATGAATGCAAGAGCTGCTTAAATACAGTCTCGTGTTTAATTTATGCTGAAACATTCTTCTCCTCTCCACAAATGCAATTAGGAGGAAAGATGCATGGAACGGGGTCATTAGAAAAGGGGGAGGCAGGACACAGCTTGTGAACATAATGAGATGAAAGAGCCAGAATGAGCAACATCTACTTTTTGCAAACAAGCAAGTTACCAATAAAATATGGTGGCTTTGGGCCAGATTTTGATCTCAGTTTAGCCCACGTACATCCAAAATACTGAAGTCAATCGAGTGGCAGCAAGCAGTATAGCTGAGAAGAAGATTAGAGCCTTTAATGCAATCTAGCTCCCCAAGAATGGACTGCCGTGCTTCACTAAGGGAATATGCAAAAACTAGTCCCCCTCCAGGCACACAGCACTACCACTGCAGCTATACATCTGTGTCTTGGTTTCCATGTGCCTTCTGAGCCAGGGATCTTAAGTTTGGAATGTATTGTTATTTTTCTGAACAGCCCACTGCTTTGATTTAATAAGCTACAGAACATGTAGCATCCCACACTTTTCATGGTGTTTTCTTGGCTTATAGCCACATGACCAGCCAGGAATTATGCCTTGAAGAATGCCCTGGCATCAGAGCTCTGACCTTTTCTGAAGATATTGAGACTAGTGGCCAGACTTCTGTTTTCTGCATTGGGCATTTGTCATAACCAAACCAATCTGCTTCTTCCTGTATTATACTTTCTTGCAGCTGTGTGGCAGCTGATTAGAAAAGATATTTGTTTCTTTGAAAATGGTGTTCATTGTTTAGTTGTTCAGTGCATAAATCAGCTCAGCAGACCAGCTTTAGGGCCGTGTGATCCAAGTGCTGAAAGTGTCCAACCCTAGACCACGCTTCTAATGTTGCTCCAGTGAGAGAGAAGCCAAGCGCAGGGGACAAGAGCCAGTGTGACCTGAAACCAACCACTTTTCCTGGGTGTTGTGGTGTTAAAACAATGCGAAGCTGTGAGTTTTGCATGGGTTGAACATATGCAACCATTACTTGGGACAAACTTGTTCAACTTGCAGCCCTCATCTGCCTCAAAACTAGGCTCTTCAATCACCTGAAACCCCTCTCTGAGCTCAGTTGCTCAAAATACTACTCCAGGCTAGTTCCAAAAATGACTGGCCCAGTGTTTTACTTGCAGCCTGATCCTTCCTAGCAACATGCCTTGAGTCTAGACTCACACAAAACATTCACCAGCCTTAGTAAGACTAGATTGGAGGCTGAGCTCAGCTTTAAGTCACCCATGAACGCAAAGGCCAAACATGTCACTTGGGTTCAGGTTTCCCCCTAGGTCAGAAAGCTTTAGCCTTAAAACCAATGTAACTATTATTTTTCCCCAAGGACAAGTGATCCAGACAATGGTGTCATATACTGTCATTCCTGAATGTCCAAAAGCCTTAGCAACCTTTTGTACAGATAACTTCTGGACAGCTGAGGTGTCTAATCTCCATATTCAAATATGCTTATTAGATTCCTATTTCCTCTCCTTCTCCAGCTCAACTGCAGCAGAACCAGACTTACACCAAAAATATAAATGACTCCTGCTGGGTCGTGTGATCAAATGGTCTGCCCCACCCTGGATACAGTGAAAATGGGATTTTGCTGACACTGCTTTAAAGACTGGGTCTTCTAGCCAGGGAATGCTGCAGTGTGTGATAGCTCCGTCAATCAGCAAAGCAGAAGCTGTGGCACTAGTGTAGTCCTGGAGCACACTCCAGTACAACCCAGTTAAAGGCAATACTTTGGAAACTGACTAGTTTAACAGCTGGAACCCGGTTTTCTAGGGAAGATACTGAGCCAAAAATCTGAGTATTTCATGCTTTAGCAAGGTAGGACAGCTCAGGGCTCTGGCCTAGAGCAAACCCAGCCTCACCGGCTTGCTGCCAGAAATCCTTATTTGTCTCTAGACTGTATGCCCATTACAGTCCTCTTGTAGATGGTTCTTGACCCGACCACCATCTTGTGCCTTTGGGGCTATACGAGGCTGGGAAATGACACAGAATCAGAGTAGATACAGGCTGGGGTACAAAGATAGTGGGTGATAGGAAGAAACTAAGCCACAGGGAGGCATGTACTTTGCAAGAGTACACTCATTTTCTATAGTGATATAAGGGTTACAGCCATCATTCCTCTCTCTCTCACTCTCACACACAGAGCCTCTGATAGACATAATCAAAATATTTAATTAGTACTGTGCTAGTTCAAATAGGTGCAATCATCTTCCAAGAGTATTTACATGTCAGAATGTAATTAGAAAGCTGCTTGGCACCAACCCATGATGTTTCACAGGTCATGGTTTCCATTACTTACTAAATCTTTCCACGAGGTCAGTCATGAGTGACTTGGAAATGAGTTGACCAGCCTCAGCAGAGATAAGGGTGCATGAGCGGGATTGGGCAAAGCATGAGTCATTTTCCTCTCAGCAAACTGCATACTTGCCTTAGCTAAGTAATGACCTCCTGGGTTCATTTTTCACAAAACTTTTAAGGGGTCTGAAAAGGAAATTGTCATGGTGAGGGAGGGAAGGCGAGGGGTAGGCATGGTCCTTTCTACATTTTCTAATGATGAGCAGCCATTTCCCCCCTAACCATACTCCTTGTTTTTACTGAGGCAGCTATTAATACTCTGTGGTCCCTAGGGAGATTGACAGGTTGCTTTGGTTACCATACAAGGGAAAGATGCAAGGGAACTGGCCTTTTAATAGCCATCAAATGCTGGAAAGGTGCTGTGTTAGGTGCTCAGAAACTGTGGCTGTATAAATGGAGACTGAAAGAGAAATTGAGATTTTTTTCAGCGTGCAAAGGAGTAGCTGTCTGTCTGAGGAAGCAACCTGTTTGGCTATGATATAAGTTTGAACAAAACTTCAGTGAGCTTAACAAATCTGAGTTGGTGTAGAAATTCTTTTCAACTGTTGTCTGACTCTGAGTTAGCCTGTAAACAAGACGGAGACGTGGGCCTCTTTCCGTATCCAGTGTGGGGTTATTTGTACACTGCCTTTTGTAGCCACACTGCTCAAGTCTTGTTCTTGTACCCCTTGCTGAGGGAAATCATACTCTGAGGTGCGTTAATATAATAGTTTCAGGAGTCCCCAGCCTTCTTCCCTTTGAGAGATTGAAAAAGTCCCACATTACTCACTACATTTCTTAATTCATAGAGTTTGCTTTCCTGAAACTCAATGTCATTTACTTCTGCGTTCTGTGAAATCATTTGTACTGAGTGGAATTTGAGTTGCTTCTGAGGAGTGATATAGAAACAAATTTCCCCACAACTTGTTCATTCTCAGTCCATTTCCCTCTCAGTAAGAAATAGACCCAGGATGGTTTCATCTCTGATTGTAGGTTCTACTTTCTATAGCATGAAGGTGTCCTCTGTGTCACATAGGAACCTCAATGACAACACAAGTGGCTGGATTTACTACCCAACCGTGGGCATTTTTCATGAGCCTTACAGTCACTACAGGCACTTTACAGTTACCAGTATTTTATTTATTCCAGGGGACTTGTTGCAATACCATTGAGCAAGGGCAAAGGAGATAGAAACAAGCCTTAAAATAGCACTTTTTAAAGCCTCTTCCTCCTGAATTGACTGATAATAAAACAAGTTATTAAAATCTATTCTAAAATTGAACTGTTGGTTCATACCAGTATAATGGTCCACATGTATAACACACAATGACTGTTAATCTTTTCACGAAAGAAAATATCCAATCATTTTAATGAAATTTGTGTAGGATTTTATTTATCTTTCCAATAATCTATTGCAGTTTTGGTTTGTATGTTTTTATTCATTTCAGGAAACTGTTGCTATTAATAACCTATATACATGCAAAAAACTAACTGCTTCTATAGACTTGCCTCTTACAAGTTAAACAGCAATACAGGGCTTTGTCATCAGAACTAATAAAGATACACATTGCAGTGAAAAGGTTTAGCACCTAAAATATTGCCCCTGAAGCCATGAGATCTTCGCCCTTTGTAGAGACACCTACTCTGCATTTGGTAGACTGGTGAACCTAAAAAGCAATGGGGAGCAGGAGAAATGCTGGGGAGTGAAAATAATGGCATGGGAAAACAGGAGTTAGAAACAGCATCATGCTTTTACTCAGTGAAAGTTTTACTTATAAATGTTCAAATTAGAAACATCTAAAATTAGAGACAACAGCAGCACTGGGCAAATTTGCATCTCACTCTAAGACATATTAGCAGAGGCATCTGTTTGTATATGCAAAAGCCTGTGCTTGCATATGCAAATTGGTTATTAGAGCACAATTAAACGTACAGTTACACAGAGGGCACACCTCTCAATACTATGGGGTCATTTTGAGCAACCTGGTGGATATCTAGCCCTAAATGTAGAAGGAAAGTGCAGTATTAGCTCTTGGAGAACTTAACAGAGCATTTCTGGTTTGCCTTGCTTTTAGTTGTTTGTTGCACCCTTTTGTCAGCAAGTAAAACCTCCTCAGCCCCCCCTCCTCCACCCCATATGACAACTTTCTGATTCTGCACCTCTATTTAGTATGGTCTCCCCACCAATACACTGAGGCCACACAAAGGGACCAAGGTGAGTCCGGTACGCTGGGCTCACAGAGAGGGCAAGAAACAGGGGAAGAAGCCCAGATGACCGACAAGGGTTATCAATGCATCACTGGCTTCAATTGTGGGTCAACATTCTCCAAGAGCTGAGCACACAGACTCTAACAAGTGTCCGTTCTCTGTTTTAGTTCCAAAAGTGATAACTGTCCTGAGTTTCCAAACACACTCCTCCACGTGGCAGTTTATAGGACTAGCTCTAGGTCAGTAAGCTGCCCAGTAAGCTGTGCATTATTAACACAAACAAATATCCAGGTTTAAGCACAAAAAAGATAGCATGGACCAAATACAGCCCTAGTATAAATTTATTAACTTCAATGAAGTTACATCAGGGGCAAATTTGGCCAGAAGAATCTAATTTCTGAATTCAACATGTAGTTAGCTAGCCTACTCATTCAACTGAAATAAGTTGTGCTCTGTTTGAGCTGAATTTGGCTTTTTTTCAGTTTGTAACAAATATGTGAAACAAATTGATTAAACCTTTCTGGGAAGTTGTGGTGGTGTAACAGGGGAAGATGAAAAACTTTAATTGCAAAATAGCTCCCCAACAACCATGTGCATTTCATCATGCGAGGTAGGAATCCACTCAGCCCTAGCTACATATTAACCAGTACATACTAAATCACCCGATATGGACTTCATACAGGAATTACTGGGGGAAATTCTATTGCCTGGTGTTACACAGAAAGTCAGGGTAATTTACCATAATGTTTCTATCTGGCCTGAATATTTATTCATTAGTAAGCCTTGTCCTGCACCCACTCGACTGCACCAACTTCACCTCAAGCCTAGCTGAGAAGATAGTAGAGTTTGGTCTAAATGGAGTTTGAAACATATCATATGAAACAAAAGTTGGTTGAGCATTGCTACTCTAACATGTGCACATAGAACCTTTTACATGGAATTCCTCTCATTAGCCAATACAAAAAGAGACACCCCCCTTATAATTTGGAGCACAATGTGTGGGGGGGGGGGGGAGAGGGAGGGAGGGAACTTGTCTCAAAAAGGCAAGTGAGAGCTAAACACCTTGTGAACCACATAGCTTCCAAATTGATACCCTGCCAGAAAAGTGGTAAGAATGAAATTATTGAACTAGTGCTTGTAAAGGGAACCACTGATTTAGTGGGCAAAAGATGCTAATGGAACTAGATACCCTCTTTTGGGCTAGTGAAAGCCAATGAAATCAAGCTGCTATGACTAGAGAATTACTGTAAATATAAATTTTTCAGTAAAGTTTTCGCCTTTCTTTCTCTACTGAACTTCTTGACTGATCCATGGTGATGATATAGGGGGACCATATTTCCCAAAGGAAAAACAGGGCACCCCTAGCAGCTTGCCTAAGGCACCCCTCCCAACATGTGGTTGCCCTCTCCTGGCACCTAGAGTAGCCCCCTCTTCTCCTTGAAGCTATCACCAATAGCGGGAATCCAGTGGAGCCGCCTCAAGAGACGGTTGCCTGTCACAGGAACCTTGCTAGCCCCTTCACCCCGCCAGCTCTGCCTCCTCCATCAACACTTGCACCCCTGGACCACACCCTACTTTTTTGATAAAAGTGGGCATTTGGCCCATTGGCAAGTGCAAGAGCCAATAGGACAAATGTCTCCTTTTGGGGGAAAAAAAGTCAAGACAGCTGGGGCAGGGCTTAAAAAAGAGACTGGCTCAGCCAAAATTATCCCATATGGTCACTCTATGATTATGTGTGTGTTGCCTTTCATTGCTGTAGAACACCTGGTTAGCACTTTCTCACATCTGTGACCATAGCAAGCTGTCAAGCCAGTCATTGAGAAGGAAGCATGATGATTGCCTTTCACGGCTGAGAGCTTTCTATTTTCTATGAAACATTTGAATGTATAACCTCCAAATGGGCACCATCTGGCCCACCACCTGAATGTGATTGTTGCCTGCATGGATACTCACATTATTTGCCAGCTTGTGTTTGCAGTTTGGATAGGAGGTAGGAAAGGTGAGCAGATTTGGCACAATTTTTGCATGCACAATATGGATGACAGGGCTTTGTTTGGAATTTAATTGATCACGTCTCCTTTTTGGAACCCTTCAACATTCATTCAGAAGAGTTATCAAAAGCTGTTTCCCTCAAATGTCAAGCTGGATGAAGAGTGCTGTATGTGTTCTAAACACCCTAGGGACACCATTGAGCAGTACATTTGACTAGGTTTATTTGACTACAGCACCTGTTGTTACACTGAACCCAGTGCATGCTGGTATGGTACTTAGGCGTTTGGGCCATATATGGTGGAGGGATGATCACATAGTGCAGCCACAGAACCATCAGCTTTGTTACTTAGGTCACACTATTGAATGGCTAAGTCAGCTTCTGCTCTGTTACAATGGTCTCAAACTAGTGTGAGTTGTTCTTACATGAGTGTAACATACTATAAGCCCCAGTGCCTTGGTTTAGGGGGCTCTCAGTTACCTGTGACACATTTGGATGGGATTTTGTGCTTATGAAGGAATGTGAAATATCAGCGCCATTTGACCATTATTGTGACATCCTAAAATAGCTACACTCTGTCCTAGATGCCACTTACAGTATAAAAGTGTTTGGGCTTGTCTACATTGGCCCCTTTTCCGGAAGGGGCATGGTAATTTTTGAAATCGCAATAGGGAAATGCGCAGGGGATTTAAATATCCCCCGCGGCATTTAAATAAAAATGTCCGCCGCTTTTTTCCTACTCGTAAGGGCCTTCCCCTGCCTGTCTCACTATCTAGCTTGAGTGACAGCTAGTACCATGGACAGGAGGGGATTGACCATTAAACACACTTGGTGGTGCCATGGGGCCCCTCAACATCAACGACAGTCCCGAGGCAGGGCCCAGGCAGGCAGGCATCCTGTATGCCATGGCTGGACACAGTGCCTGGAAACGGTTGGCTGCTGGCACATCTGAGTGCCCCTGACTGAGGGCAGGGAAGGGAGATGGCTTTGTGTGCTGCCTCCCCCACCCTGGGCATGCCAAGTCCCTCAACCCCCATGAAGGGGCATGTAGAGACATTCCAGTAGCTGCTAAGGAAGCTCCCTGCCTGCTCTGTCTCCCACCCGCCTCTCTGTCTGCTCCCAGAAGTGGCCATTATGTCCCTGCAGTCCCCGAGAGGAGCATTCCACATGTTTCGCCCCTGCACTAGAGCTGACTCTGCAGCTCCCATTGGCTGGGAACTGTGACCAATGGAAACTACGAGGATGGCACTTGTGGGCAGCAGTGCATGGAGAACCCCTGGCCACCCCCTGCCTAGGCATCACTATAAAGAGGTGTGCTGGTTGCTTTGGAAGCTGAGCAGTCTGAGGTAAGGACCTCCCACATCCCAACCCCTTGCCCCAGCCCAAAACCTGCACCCTCACACCCAAACAACATAAGAACATAAGAACGGCCGTACTGGGTCAGACCAAAGGTCCATCTAGCCCAGTATCCTGTCTACCGACAGTGGCCAGCACCAGGTACCCCAGAGAGGGTTGACCGAAGACAATGATCAAGCGATTTGTCTCCTGCCATCCCTCTCCAGCCTCTGACAAACAGAGGCCAAGGACACCATTTTATACCCTGGCTAATAGCCTTTTATGGACCTAACCTCCATGAATTTATCCAGCTTCTCTTTAAACTCTATTATAGTCCTAGCCTTCACCGCCTCCTCTGGCAAGGAGTTCCACAGGTTGACAACACGCTGTGTGAAGAAGAACTTCCTTTTATTAGTTTTAAACCTGCTACCCATTAACTTCATTTGGTGTCCTCTAGTTCTTCTATTATGGGAACTAATAAATAACTTTTCTTTATCAGCCCTCTCCACACCACTCATGATTTTATAGACCTCTATCATATCCCCCCTCAGTCTCCTCTTTTCTAAACTGAAAAGTCCCAGTCTCTTTAGCCTCTCCTCATATGGGACCCATTCCAAACCCCTAATCATTTTAGTTGCCCTTTTCTGAACCCTTTCCAAGGCCAACATATCTTTTTTGAGGTGAGGAGACCACATCTGTACACAGTATTCAAGATGTGGGCATACCATAGTTTTATACAGGGGCAGTAAGATGTTCTGGGTCTTATTTTCTATCCCTTTCCTAATAATTCCTAGCATCCTATTTGCCTTTTTGACCACCGCTGCACACTGTGTGGAAGTTTTCAGAGAACTGTCCACGATAACTCCAAGATCTCTTTCCTGATTTGTCATAGCCAAATTAGCCCCCATCATACTGTACGTATAGTTGGGGTTATTTTTCCCGATGTCCATTACTTTACACTTATCCACATTAAATTTCATTTGCCATTTTGTTGCCCAATCACTCAGTTTGGTGAGATCTTCTTGGAGTCCCTCACAGTCTGCTTCTGTCTTGACTATCCTAAACAGTTTGGTATCATCTGCAAACTTTACTACGTCACTGCTTACCCCTTTCTCCAGATCATTTATGAATAAGTTGAAAAGGATTGGTCCCAGGACTGACCCTTGGGGTACACCACTAGTTACCCCTCTCCAATCTGAAAATTTACCATTTATTCCTACCCTTTGTTTCCTGTCTTTTAGCCAGTTCTCAATCCAAGAAAGGACCTTCCCTCTTATCCCATGGCCATATAATTTACACAAGAGCCTTTGGTGAGGGACCTTGTCAAAGGCTTTCTGAAAATCCAAGTATACTATATCTACTGGATCCCCCTTGTCCGCATGTTTGTTAACCCCTTCAAAGAACTCTAATAGATTAGTAAGACAGGATTTCCCTTTACAGAAACCATGTTGACTTTTGTCCAACAAATTATTTTCTTCTACATGCTTCACAATTTTATTCTTTACTATTGTTTCGACTAATTTGCCCGGTACTGAAGTTAGACTTACCGGTCTGTAATTGCCAGGATCGCCTCTAGAGCCCTTTTTAAATATTGGTGTCACGTTGGCTGCCTTCCAGTCATTAGGTACGGAAGCCGCTTTAAAGGATAGGTTACAAACCACAGATAATAGCTCAGCAATTTCCCATTTAAGTTCTTTCTCCCAGAACCTGCACCCCACACCCTCTCTACAATCCTAACCCCAGACAAGGTACCTCACTTTATTTTCATTTACTTCCTATTACTTATAATATAGGAGGAAGTGGAAGAAAAAAGAATGAAAAACATGGGTGGGAGCAGTTGAGAAAGAATGTTCTTTTTCTTGCCTGGGTCTGGGGGTGGAGGCAACAATGAAGCTGTGCATGGGGCCCTGGGAATACAGCAAGTACAAATATTTTATAATGCATACTAAAGTATTCTAAAGCATCACTGCCTTCTTATTATGCTTTTAAAAATTTTGTTTATTTGGTTTGTAGCCACCCTGGAGGTAGAATGTTCTACCAGGAGGAAAACTAACTACAGAAAACATCCACTGTGCGATTAGTAACATGATTATGGGCAAATCCTGATTGTTCTACTCACATAAGCACATCCATTGGCACCAATGGGACTGTTTGTGCGAGTAAGATGAGCAAAGATTTGTCCCATCATTCACAGTGTCTTGTTCCAGTGATAATGTTGACCCTGCACTAGGCTAGTTTTGCTCACAACAATTTGTGACACGTTCAAACTGCAATTTTCCAGCTGTCCATCATACAGCGAGTTCATTATGGAAACACTGCTCCCTTTACAAGTTATTTTTCAGCAACATTTTTGAGCTAAAGGCCAATATTAAACTGCACTTATTTGGACTGCAGTTTTCTGTGCGCTATGCTAATCGTGGTGGCACCTATGAACCGACTTTACATGTATTACATGCTTAGATTACACCAACTCTGTTTGTGCTTTCCACAAGAATTAATGAGTCATGACGTATACATAGTTCTTATTTGTTGAATGTCTCTCAGCCAGACGGCAGCACTAAGCCTAACCCATAGAATAATCTCAAACCAAGACAGGCACTAGTAATCTGCAATACATCCACAGAAAAACTGACAACCCTACCTAGGACATAGCTCTTAACTGTGGGTGTTAAGGTGTGGGATCTGCCCAAAGAGAGCTTGTCTGGGCACAGTAACAGTGTGTGTGTGTGTGTGTGTGTCCTTTCTACTTCCTTTAGGGCAAAGTGTGATTTTTTTGACCCTGGAACCTCTTGATACCAACTGAGAGTGGCACAGAGGAGATGCATGTGGGTTTACATGGGGACCATGAGTGTGTACAAGTATAATAATTCACCAAAGGTAAATGACATATAAGAGCTGTACCAAGTCACAGTTTACTAGTTGACATTGTCATTCTAAAATGTATGTAAGAAGTCACGTCTCTATGCTGGAAATTGTGAACTTGAAGTTTAAAAGCAAATTATCAGGTGCCTTGGACAGCTTCAGGGAGGAAATGTTTCTTACTGTTTCGTTAGGAAGTGTGTCATGTATTGCCTGCATCACAGAGATGGCCTGTTTGCATTACTGAGACTGCTCTTAACCCACGTAAGAGGAAATCTGAAGGAAAAACAAAAACAGCAAGGGGGGAGGAGTACCCTGGCAAGAGTACCCCTAGGCAAGCTGTGTGGGGAAGGACCAGCTCTGTGCTCCCAGAGGGGACGGGGCCATAGGTAGAAGGGGCAGGGGCAGGGCCAGGGCTGTCAGCTCTCCCATTCCAGTCCTCAGGGCCATACGGAGCACACTGCGCAGCTCTCCAGTGGCTATTTAAAGGGCCTGGGACTCCAGCTGCTGCTGCTGCCAGAGTATCAGCAGCTGAGAGCCATGTGCCTGTTTGAATGGGCATGGTCCTGGATGACTGACTGCCCACTTGGCTCCCACTGCTGATGGGCCTGTTACAAAGTCAAGACATTGGCTTTGAAGGGGGGGCATAGCTGTAGGCCCTGAGATACACTCTGGCTCTCTCTACTGAAGAGATGAACTGTAAGTGTATTCTGTCTTATGCAGGTATGTCACAGTCACTCTGTCTGATAAACACCGCAAAGACTTTGGATCAACTAGACAGGAATGCACTTGTTATTTAAGTCTAGGCTCTAGGATGCATGCTATGTTTTTATTTACATGTTGCCAATATGGCTACTTGCTGTCATTTCAAACAGTACCCTTTGTTAAAGAACCCTTTGCTTATTTTCACTATAAACAGAGCTAAGTGTTGAGGGTTAAGCCACTTCGGGAGCTATGGTGGGTATTGTACCTTTGGGAATTCTGTGAGCGTCCAGTGGCCCAGGAACAGCCACTCCAGGGGGATGCGTGGAGGGCTTGAGTGTCCCTATCACTAACCTGCCAAAGGACAGTAGAGTCTGTGTAGGCTGAGAGGGGAGTGCTTGTGTTGCCTATGGGCAGGGCAGTCAGCAAGCTGACCCTGGGCAGACACAGAGAACGCTTCTCCATGCGAAAGGCTCCAGTGGTAACAAGGTGTCTCACAGCTCTTTGGACTCAACATAAACTCATGCAAGGTGCTGTCAGGCCCCTGATGCTTTTTATACTGCTCAGATAGCTTATTTAAATTCCTTAGTCACATCATGGCAGATAAAGGTTGTGTGCTGAGCTAGTTAGTCCCAGGGGGCTGCCGCTGCTAACTGGAAGACACACACAGTCCCCTGCTGCGAGGCAGAGAGCTAAGAGTTGGGTATGTATTAGCTCAACGCGTCTCCTTCACGCATTGTGTAAGACACACGTTCAAAAAAAAGGAGCTGAATCTATGCTGGGTATCCCTTGCGTGTCTCTCAGTCACTGCCAGAAGCATGAAGTCTGCTCCCTGGTAAGGCGCTCACACACTCTCGTTCAGCGAGACAGGCGCTGGGCTTGTGAGAACCCATGGTGCACAGAAGTGTAAATATGCTGGGTTACTGGCCTTTCTTTTCTGGTGCTCAGTTGGCTGCTTTCTCGACCCTACTGAGTGCTTCAAGCTGCCCCGAGTGGTGGCTCATTCTGTGCATACTGCTCAATGTCCAGAGCTGGACACTTGCGACCCACTTTTTTGGCAATAACTGACCTGTAGAATCCCTGCATTCTGTTACCCAGGGCACCAGCATTGACAGATTGTAACGTTTACTTATAAACCTGTTTTCAAAAATGTTTTTGACACTGTACTTTAAGGAAAGCACTAAAATCACTCCATCACATGCAGCCAGAGAGCCCCCACTAGCCGGCTTTAACCCTGGCCTCTCAGAGCCCAAATGCTGACTGCTACCACTTGAGCACATACACAGGCCATCTCACTGAGTCAGAGGGAATGTGACCCATTAGCAGCAAGTCAGTTCACAACTGGTCCCCAGGCAGCAGTAGAAAAGTGGTCGGGTCTAATGAGTGCTGGTTCTGGGAGGATGGTGTAGTCACTAGTGGCAGGAGACCTAAGAAACTGAAAGGCAGTATGAGAGAGCAGCTAAGATGTTGGTCGATGTGGGTGCTGTGTCCAACTCCCCTGAAGTAACTGGCATGACATTAGTTGACCTAAGGGCAGCTGTTACAGTGGGGCTGCAATATGAAGCCTTGGTCAGTAAGAAGGGCCGTGAAGCACATGGATAATGAGTAGAGCTGAGGTTTGCTCTCATTATTGGTGCTTTCTACTACCACAGAATTTCCCCCACACTACATCATATATGACGGCCTGGGCAGCTCCCACTCCCACTCCCACACCTGCCAGCCAGGGAATGCTGTTGCAGGCTCTTGGACTAAATTACCCTGGTCCCTGTCTCCAAGGAGAGCAGCTGCAGTAGCATCTCCAGCTGGAGACCAGGGACAGAAGCATCATGGGACTCCAGTACTGTTGCTTGTAGCAACACCAGGCCTCTCCACTGGTACTACCATTGTCAAAATTCAGGCTCCTGGCTAGTGCTAGCTCCCATCCAGGAGCAGTGTGCAGGCCAGGAGAGTGCCCAGAATGGGTCTCCACAGGTGGTATGCAGCTGCTGCAAGGCCCTTCAATGTGTCCAGAGGAACAAGGCTAGGAAAGAATTTTTCCTTCCCCACAGAGCTTCCCTCCTTCCCCCAGTGACTTGGTGCTGCTGCTCCCTGCAGAATCTGATGTCCCCAAGTTGCCACTCTCCGTTAAACATGCACCTGGCTTGGTCTTCAGCTACTGAACAGCTGTCGCATAGCACAGGAGACCCTACCCTGGAGTGAGGAACCAGGGCCAGAGCTACAAAACGTGAGTTTAGCCTCAATTGTGAGCCGCTCCACCACTGAGGTTGTTTACTGTTTGGTGCTCAGTTTTTGGTTTGGTCTAGCTCTAATTAGACCCTTACCTTATGGGCCACTAACAGTTGATTAAGTGAGCCTAGAGATTGGCCACCTCATGCCAAAAGTGAGTTCCTACTGCTTGTTGTGATGTGACACAGAGTACACTTGCCAAAGCATTGGTGCGATGAAATCCTTCACTAAAGACATGGATGCGAGGGGGAGGTAGATGGAGCTCTCCCTCAGGGAGGCTAGGCATCTGGCCCCATGGACAGAGTCCTGAGCCCCACTCTGCTCTCCCACAGCTGGAACCCAGAGCTCCCCGACCCCGCTGAAGCCTTAAGAGCCTTAGACCAGCCAGTGCCCCAAGCTCCTGCCATCTTCCCCTGTCCCCACAGCTGGAGGAGCCCTCTACAGTCACCCCATGCTTCCCTTTCTGAGATTTCAAGCTGCTCTGTGGGAAAAGTGCTTGTCTCTTTCCAAAGAATCTGAGCTGTTATATGCCTCAGGCAGATTCTAGGGCATCTGATGTGCTACTCAGTTTCCTGGGCATAATAATAAGCAAACATGTCTCCTGTGCAAATGGCCAAAACCCACAACCAATTGTCCAGCAGTGGCGGCTGTGCCAGAGGAGGCTTAGCCTTTCCTGGCCTATTAGACTCGCCACCCCTGACTAAAGAACACAAGACACTGAAGGTGGAAACTTTCAGTGATGTTGGAAATGGAGAACAGTGTCCTGGGGATTAAAGGCTCTTAGTTAGAGAGGGAAGAGGTGACCTGATGAGTTACTAAGCTGTACAGCAGAGGGAAAAGCAGTGGCATCTTAATCAAACTGGGGAGCTGATTTTTCTGAAGTGCTGAGGCTCCTCATCTCCAACTGACATCCCGGGGAACTGCTGCTGCGTGTTTTACCTCTCAAAAGGGAGCCCTGAGCCTTCTAAGAGATGCCCATCAGTAAAAAGGCTGCCAACTTCCAAAGTGAAAAAATACTAGCTGGGAGCAAGAAAACGCTGTTTGAATTATTTTCTGCTTTCAAAGTGCATGGTAGAACTTTTCTCAGTGCAGTTAAAAACACCAGCTTTTGTATTCTGGGTTATCGCTGCAGTAGGCTTAAGGTATAATTACCAGCTGTGTTGGTGAATCAGCGGGATGGCTAACCCATGATTCAGGCCTGCAGTATTTTCTTAGATAAAAACTCTTTAACAACTTCCATGACAGTCTGAGCTGAGTAAACATGATGGCTTCCCTATGCACAGGTTAGTGCGTACAGCACCTTGCATAGCCTTTGTGTAGAGCACAGTCAATGCTTCAATCATTTTTCTGTAAATAATAGTAAGCAACAAAAAATTAGCTTTGGCTGGTGCCACATCCCCTTGCTTTCCATGAATAATCAAAGTCAGACAGTTACTGGCAGGACTGTTTATGAAAACAGTCACATACAAGCACCTATTGGAGGATGTTTGTGGAATGTGAATAGTGAAAATACATACACCAGTTCATGCTGGAAACGTGATTCTAACTGGTATGCTCAGGGGGCAGACATGGCACAGTGCAACCTCTGCAGCCAATCAAAACTAATCAATACATTTTTGAATATTAAATGACAACTGCTGGTACCAACCTGCTTCTGGTGGCACTGCAGACCAAGAATTACTTGAAGACAAATTACTTGGCAGATGATTTCAACTACAGGAAGTGACTAATGTGCAAAAATGGCAATCTCTCACACAACTGTGTTCAGAAAAAGCAACGAACTCAATCAAAGCAATGCTTTGGAAATGAATGTGCTGTCGTTACTAATGGGTGCTGCTTCGGCCTGGCATCACCACCCTTGATACCTATTTTTGGCAAACTGTTAGCTAGAACAAGGAGGTAGAAAATTGTCAGGTGTCATTCAAGGGCACTTAAAATCTACAGGTTGGCCATGAGTGAAAAAGAGGAAGGCAAAAAAGCATCCTGCTCTGAGGAAATTTACTACTATGCTGAGTCCAGCACAAAGTCTGTGAAGCTCTTAATTTCTACTCAAGTCCACAAAAAATAGCTCTTAAGTGGGCTCCAAGTGGTCCATAAGCCTCAGGCTGGTCCTCTGCACTGGAGTGAATATTGCTGGACATTAAGTTTCAGCAAGGGGGAAAGCTATCCAGGGTGCAGCTTTCATGTCAACATTTTTGTTTACATTAATTCCCCACCCTCTGGCAGGGCTTTACATTCCCTTCTCATCAATATTTTGTGATGATGATACATGCAGCATTCCTTACTAAGTTTATTTGTAGCTCTAGCACAGACAGCTATGCCACCACCACTATAACAGAACTAAGTCTATAGCCATTATTGCAGTTATTTGAGTCCACTACAGAGGTGGATGGAATGTGTGTGGGGGGTGCCTGTCAAGTGCAGGGATCAGGTCTTGGAAGAGGTGGAAGGAGTTAAAGGGGACAAGAAGAGAGCTACTGCAGAGAGGGGAAGAGTTCCATGCTATAAGGGTTTTGGGATCATGGCTTCTGTTTGTTACCTGGGGTGGGTAGATGGGCCAGTGCCTCCAGTAGGGGGCTGGTCATTTGGCTCCCCCACCCATTTGGTCTCAGTGGGGCTCCTGAGGCTTTCCCCCCTAACTCCAGTGGGGAGCCCATTCATCCTGTCCAACTCTTCAACTGCCAATGCTGGCTAGAGCTGCTCCTGCCAGCCTGGCATTGCCAGTGGCTGGGTGGGCTCTAGTGTTTCCTAGGGAACATGCATGCAGATAATTTCAGCTACATTATGGGCCAATGCCTCAACTGGTATAAATCCAGACACATATTGATAATGAAAGTGGCTTTGCCCACTTAACTGCAGCAGATACATACATCCACACATATCTCATGCAGAATAGCATGAGATATCTACAGTACCAGATTTATGGTTGCAAAGCTGCCTGGGAGATTCAGACATGTTCTCATGCATTTCAATGGGAGTTGTACATGTAAATCCCTAGCGTGGGCTTTGGATCTCTCAATACTAGTATCTCCGTATGAGTATAAAGAGAGATGGCATGATGGTGCGGTGGTGTATAAAGCTTTTAGCAGTGTGGGTTGGGATTAACACGTTACTCATGAGCTGTGAAGGCCCAGGTCTGTTGTTGTATCCCACACACCTACTGGATATGGTTCACTGTCCCATGACAGTGGCACTTAGACCCCTTACAGAGAGGAGGAATGAATTTGCTCTCCAGCTTTAACTGCCAGGGCACTGGCTTTTTAGCTCAAGCTTTAGTGGCTCATGCACTACGCTCCAGAGATCCCAAGTTCGGTTCTGCTTGCCAGCATTACATTATGCAAGTCATTCTTTATGTTAAAAAACCACAATTAGTCTTGGAATGAATTCAAGAGTTGTAATTTCCCCCGTAGGGACTACTTTCCAAACTCCTCCCACTTCTAAAGGCAGGTGCCTTAGTCTCTGTGAGACCAACTGTACCAGGTTCTGAAAGAGCCATAAAGAATCACCTAAAATGGCTGTTCTGTTCCTAACATTGTTACAGTTTTAAAGACTCATCTCTTTTGCCCTTCGAAGGCTGGATTGAAGTGGTGGGTCCCATGGTGATCGTAGGCACCTCCCTCTTTTCCAGTGACATATATGTATATATCACCTTTTTGGTCATAACAGATTTATTTAAAAATAATAGTATTTGTATATATAACAATGTTGTCACTTATCTATTGTTGATTCTTGTCCATCCCGGGTCTGGAGTAATTTTGGGGCAGAAAGGAGGAAACATTTCTCTGTCAGGTTAACTTTTTAAATGGCAGCCAGTTGCAGCTGTTGGACGCTGTCTGGGGGAGATACTGTGCAGGGCTTGCACACACAATGCAGTACCTTGCCAGTTCATTCAAATGACTGGGAAATCCGTTATGAGGTGTTTATTTTTGCAATTCCTATGAAAGCCCAGGGATGTCTTCCCATTACTTTTAATGGGATTGTATTTGTTTGCTCACTGAATGCCTGATAAAAGAAAAGCAAGGCTACTGCATTACTCAGCAGTTTTTGGATAACTTTACTACTCATTATTTTAATCAGCTTGCACAAAGTTAATATTTTGTAAAAGAAGCTGTGGTCTTAGGGACCTGCTACTTGGATCTAAGTTCTAGTATCTGCTGTTCTGCCGAGAGAGGGAGGAGCGAGAGATGGGCATTTTTCTGCATGAGCTATAAAGTGCACTGATTAGTAATGGATGAGTTAGCAAGGTCTTTCTGTACAGTCATTAGTATATTTTTCTCAAGTGTTCAGAAAAGAAGAGGCAACAAAGCTGGTCAGGGTGTTTGAGGACCTGACATATGAAAAGAGGCTTTAAAATAAATCTGTATAGTCTGAGGGGGAAAAGGAGATTGAAAGGAGACATCACAATTTATCTACATGGAGTCAGCAATATCAGTGAGGAGGAAAGAAGAGGAAGATTGGTATAGGGAGAGATAAGTAGGAACAAGGGCATAAAGATGCATAAAGAAAACCTTTTGGACCAAAAGCTATTGTGTTTGATGTCATATGGGTTTCAGAGGGTGTGCCATGGTGCTGAAATCCGCTCAGAGATGGCTCTTTAGACATTACAGAAGAAGGAATGATTCTTATATTGCAGCGAGAATGCTTGAGGTATAGAAAACAGTGTCTGAGGGTATCTGCAGAGGCTCAATCCCAGGAGGTTTGCAAAGGCAGGCTGGATAAAGCAACCTGGTGAATATTCAGTAGGGAAAATCCTGCCGATTCCACACGCTGTGATGCCAGGTCTTTTATTATCTATGGTTCCATGATGATTGGTAGTAAAGGGCACTTTAATAACAAAGCTGTGAACTGCTTTATTTATGCCAAAGCAGCTTTCCAGGAAGAGAAATCCATTATGTCATGGCTGAGTGCAAACACAAGGCTCAAAGCTCGATCTTTCCTTTTGGATTTTCTTATCTTTTTACATAGAGCCCGCAGGTGTCCTGCTTATATATACTGCAGCTGAGTGAAGGATTCCACAGGAGGAAAGCAATACTAAGAGCAAGGACACCTTCATCTAGTAATGTAGCCCACTTTTGGGGAACTGTTTTCTTGGTCATTGCAGGGAGGGAGGAATGCATCTCATGCTGTTGGCCTGTGGAGATCCTATGAGTGATGCACTGTGCCATCTCTGGCAAAGAGCCAAGGAGAGGTTGCTAAACTGCTTTCCTTTACTCAGCACCACAGAGCACATCATGCCTGTGACACAACATAGCCCTGAAAGCCTTGGGAAGAAGAATTCAAGAGTTCTTGTGCAAACCCATCTCCTGGGTATGCAAAATGTTTGCCACCAGATTCACTAGATCTGTTTAGTAATATAGGTGTAGAGAAAGAAAAATACAGACAACCAACTCTTCATTCTGTTTGATGGTTATGGATTTACTGTTGGTCACTCTTGGGTCTCTACACTGACTCTTCCATAGTAAAATAATTTGGTTCACAAATGCCAGACCACGGTTTGCTTTGCTACTTTATAGAAAGCTGTGTTAACCCTTAGAGTTAAAGGATTATATAAAACAATGCTAAGCTATGGATGGCACCTAGAAACTGTGAATATTAAGGGGGCAGGATGCGGAGTTTAGCAGAAAGGTTCAAGATTTGGGGGAAGTAGTTAAGACAGGTGGAAGGGTGAGGAATCTTCCGTAAGTCCAAGAAAGCACTCCATGGATCTGGGCAGGCGCTTAAAAGTGTGGGGATGCACTTTGTAGATTTTCTGAGGGTTAGGCTCTTCCATTGTTTTTCAGTTGAGAGAGAGAGAGTCGGGGTGGGCAAGGTGCTTTTTGTTAGGCAGACATGCACTTTCTAGACCCCAGAAAGCACCTGTTACCTCAAAGCCTAGACCACTTTCCCAAAGCCTATTAGTGCCCTGGTATGGGGTGGGTCAGATGTCTGAAATCAGATGCCACCTGTTCCGGGCAGCCCAAAGTGAGGCTGCATCCCCTTCCCTGGTACAACACACGAGGATGCTGTCAGAGGAAGTGCAAAAAATGATAGCAAAGACCTCAACGGCAGCTCACACCAGCAGGATATCCCACTCTGGGGCTGAATCTGCTCCTCAAGCCAAACTGCAGTGCAGTGGCTTTGAGATTTGGACAAACAAGGCCTAAGACAATCTGATTCCCTCAAGTTTATTTTTAATAATAAGATTTGTATTAGGCACAAAGCAACTCCTTGTTGACACCTAAGAATGACGAGTTGCTGCCAGGAGCTGACCCGGAGGGGACTGAAGCAGCATTGATGATATGGTGAGACAGCCTACTGTTGTGAGGCACCAAAAAAGGACTCAGGTACTTGGTGGTGAGTGCCCAAGAATTGCCTGAAGATACGTAAAATAAACAAACAAATTTGCTCTTTGGGGTAAAGAGCTAGAAGCAGCAGCCTTCCTGAGTCTGACTTCCCATAGAATGTGAATATGCTCTACTGCAGGCCACTCAGAGGTCTACTGCCAGCGCAGCACAGCTCTTGACCTGTACTGCTTCCAGGCCGGCATCCTGCAGAGAGACCATGTGCCATTCTGCGGAAAGAAACTGGAGGAAGACAAAAAGGGGTGCAACCCTGAATCAGCCTGTTAACTCAATGTAGCCAGACAGCCCCCCCCCCCATCTCATCCATCTTATTTTGCCTCTCTGAGGTTCCTGAAGCATACAGGACAGAGAAGGAACAATAAAAAAAATCAGCATAGCCATTAAGCTTTGATCTGCTTTGATGTGAGATCAGGATATGCGAGTGTGCCCGGCTGGCACCCATGTTGATTCGAACACACACAGTCCCTGGAAGAGGAATTTCCCACTGAGAAAAGAATGCCCAGTACTTCCAATTTAGTTATCTCTCTCTTACAAGTGTAAATTAAGTTCACAACTCCCTTGTAAGAACTGGTCTCACAAAAGACAGACCAGCACCATTTGGCATCACAGATAAGAAAGAGAAATACATGACCCAATGGGTATAAAGGTGGGTACAGCAGCACACTCACTTTGGAGTGTCATTCTACCCTCTACCTGCTGGTCAGGTTAGGTGTTTGACCTCCCGAGGTTCTATGGGAACGCCCACCTCGTATTTTCGTCTTTCCTAGGAATTGAGGGACCGGCCCTGGCCTGACACGCTGGAGTTGAGAGGCACAGAAGGGGGTAAAAATTGTACCTGGATGTGGTCCTCTGTCTTAAGTGTACACAGACTTAGAGCTCTTTAAAGGTTAAGCTGTTACTTGGTACTATTATTTCTGTTTTTCCTATCTTTATCTTCTTTGTAACCATTTTTAAAATCTATATTTTGCTAGCAGTTAAGAAATAGAACAATAGCCATTGCAACCATATGATTTATAAGCTCTCTCTGTAAACTCATTGGGCGCCCGTCAACCTCCTCCAGGTTGCCCGCTGCAAGGGACCCCGGTCCCAGCAGTTGAAGTCTCGGGTGTATGCACACCACTCACTGCCCTGACCGTCGGCTGACACCCAAACAACCAACCTTGGAGGGAGGAGGAAATGAGACAGCTTTGTGAGGCTGTGAGGACTCCCAACTGGGACAAGAGTGAAACCTACTGGTCTAGCTTCTGATGCTTTCATGTGCACGTTGTTGTACAGCAAGTCTGTGTAAGAAGTAAAACCTAGTTCCACACACCTCTGAATGCTGAAGTATGCACAATCATTGATCCATAGCAGGTGGTTGCAGAGCCATCTCTAGTTACAAAAAATGTTTCCAGCACTGTTCAGTTTGCTCCTTCCCAGATTGTTAGAGCAGGCAGGGCAGCCAAGTCAGATGCTGGCGTTCTGGTGGATCATCGGGGGATTAAGAGTATTAGTGACCGCAGTCTGGGGTGGGAGCATACTGAAGGAAGAGGGTAGATTTAAGCAGCTAAACTTCAGTTATTTAATTGAACCTCCCACCTTTTCATTAGCTTCTATTTTCCTGATGTTGTGTCTTTTGTTTACAATCAATAGGCCGCAAAAAGCCATGTAGCCAAGGGTTAAATTGCCTCCAGAAGGAAAGCAGAGAGCACAAATGCTGCACTGGCTGAGCTGTGGTAGCACAACACGTATTCTATGATCCCTGCAGCGTAAGCATGCAGAGAGCTACCCACTCATTCGTGGTAGCCGGCGCAGCTGTGCAGTAGCACCTTCCAGCTGGCTCTAAGCCTTCCCCTAGAAGTCTCAAAAGGCTAAATCCTAAACAGGTTTCCATGCCTGCTTCAGGCCAAAAATACTCAGAGGCACTGATGCATTTCCACTGTGCTGGAGGGCCTAGCAGCACCGAGTCCCTCTCCTCCCCAATGCACTGTGGAGCAGACATCTGGGGCAATCCTGGACAACATGGGGGAAGGGCATGGAGAATGGGGCAAAAGGGTTCATGCACAGAAGACCAAAGCCTGGGAATCAGCACACAGGGGAATAGTGGGACATTGGTTAGCACTATGCCAGGTGGAATGTATCCTCCCCTCAGGCTAGGGAGTGGTTGAGGCTGCAGTAACCCCTGTGCTGATTGTAACACTGCTTCTGAAGAGCCAATGATTCATGAATCCATTAGTGAGAGATTCCCTGTCTGCAGCCCTTATCACCCCTTTTCTGCCCTTCATGCAGTTGCTTATGGGACTGCTGAGGAGTTGTGTTCCCCAGGATGAGCCTCAACCTTGCATTCTGCAATGCAGAAAAACGCAGTGCTGGCTCTGCAGGATATGGATCCACCTGCATTCCATGGAAGGAACTTGGATTTGGTTCAGAGGGAACTCACAACCCTCAAACGCAGAGGGATCCATTATCCACTGAGAGCTAGTCTGGTTCCTGCTATCCAGGCCTGGGTGCCCTAACACACACAGTTGCACTGGGCATTCCTTTCCCCACTTCTGCACTGCAGCACATTTTTCTCAGAACAAAAGCCTACAGGTTTTCATTTTTCACAGTTCAGCCCTAAGCAACTTCAGAACAACACTGAGAGTCATTTCAGAGCCTTGCTTGCTTCAAGAGGGAATGATGTCTCTATATAGTGCTGGTCAGGGTTATCAACTCTCATTAAAAAACCTGGCATGAAATTGTCAGCTCTCCTCCTGATCTAGCCTCTGTGGACAGGACAGAAGAGAGCTCAGTTTAGCATTCCTGCCAAAGGATTACCCTCCTATTTATACTGCCCACCAGTGGCTGCTTTCAGTGAGAGATGAGACCACAATCTTCTGTCCCAGAGGCAAAAGGGCAGCCATGATGACACTTATGGTGATAGCCATGAATTCATGTTAAAAGCACCCATGTGATAGGCTCAGAATGACAAGCCAGCCTTTTGAGTTTACTTTCAAGTGCTTATCTATCGGCAGGATTAGAAGCTTGTGAGCTCTTAGCTGTGAGCTTTGCAGATGTTTGGGAGTGGAGGCTAAAGCTACAGGCATGTGAAAAGTTGGTCAGTTTGGACTCTCTCATGCAGTCAGATTACTTTTTCTCACAACAAAGTGCTTCTTCCAAACGCTAAATCCAAAGCACAGCATGGGCACGAGACTAGCGAATTGTTTACGTAGCTCACTGTTAGCATGAGCAGCTGTCTTGGTTATTTTGAGTCTCAGGTTATAAACTGAGCTTCGAAGCGACACTAGCTTTCACAGTTAAAATCAGAGCAACCTACCTTACAATACCGAGTGGTATAGGAAGCAATATGAGATAATCCTGCTTAAAAATTAAACCAAAACTAGGGAAAGACAAGGAATCTGAAGACAGAGCTGAGCTGAGACATCACTACACGAGCCAAATCATGAATCAAGCCATTTATAGCTAACTGTATCATCTAGGAAGAAGAAGCTACACAAAGTGACACTGAAACTATTGTGTGTAGGGACAGGAAGAAATGGCAGGACTTTGACACTGGGACTGATTCATGGAGCCATAACCAGCTGTACTCTGTCCCTGCTATTCAATACCTTGCTGTGAAGCCCCAATTCCTTCCCCAAGAGACCATCAATCTATTTATCTCATACTCAAACTGCTTGAGTCTTGCTGTCTTTGCTTTAGTTTCTTATGAGCACTTCCTTACATGTGATGTCTCTGTCTGGTACGATGAGCAACAGTCTGAGAAGTGTTTAGCCCAATGGTGCAGACACAGCAATGGATTCATAGTCTAGTCGCCCCACATCAAACACAGTACCTTGTGGCAAATTTATGTCACAATTGCATCCAAGAATACAGAATGCACAAATGGAATAAACAATAAAAAAGAACAAAAAACAGGAAACACTATGCTATGCAGGGAATCCAGACCAGACTCAGTGGGGAGATGCATACCCATGCCTTTCACAGGGTACATCTAAACTACATCCTTTTATCGAAAAAGGGATGTAAATTAGACATATTGAAATTGTAAATGAAGCCGGGATTTGAATTTCCCATGCTTCATTTACATAATGGCAGCCACAGCTTTTTTTCCCGAAAAGCTGCTTTTTGAAAAAAAACCACGGTTAAGACGGGGATCTCTCAACAGAAATGGCCCGTTTTGAAAGATCCTCAGGTTAGAGGATCTTTCAAAACAGGCCATTTCTGTCGAAAGATCCCCGTCTTAATTGTTTTTTTTCCCGAAAAGCGGCTTTTCAAAAAAAAGCCACGGTCACCATTATGTAAATGAAGCACGGGAAATTCAAATCCCGGCTTCATTTACAATTTCAATATGTCTAATTTACATCTCTTTTTTGATAAAGGGATGTAGTTTAGACGTACCTACTGCTGTTCAGACTCCTCACCCTGATTAGGCTCAATAGTCCATAGAGACTCAGTCAGAAAAAAGACAGAGGTGCATGGCTCATGTGCATGCATGCAAGTAAGTGAGCAGGATTCAATTTTCCAGGCTGCTCATTTTATTTGTGCATTTCAGGAAGCAGAACAGTAAAATTCATATTCAGTATCTTGCTGTTTGCAGGAATTCAATAATTTCATGCAAAACCCCACCACTCAACCAAAAGAATCAAAGAACCGGATCCCAAAGCCCTTATCAAGGCAAAGACCCCATTTAAGTTTGTGGGACTTTTACCTGAATATGAGCATATGGCTTACAAGAACTTAGCTGCTCAGACACTTTGAGTTTAGTCGTTTATTTTCAGACAATAGCAGTGAGTGCCACGTTGGAGTTCTACTTACTACTCCAGCTTCGTTAAAAGCAAAGTGACAAATGAACAACTGTAGAGAGTACTAAAACATTTCTCGTTATCTTGCAGCAACTTTTTTGTGGTCTCGAGTGGAAGCATTTTGTCTACATTGTCCATTGACAGTATCTTGTGGTATTTAACTGCAGCATTTTAGCAGTGTGATATTTTACTACAGCATCCTGCTACTCTTTATCTTGCTATTACTTACTGAAGCATCTTCTTACTGAAACATACTGGGGTGCCATAGTGCTGTACGACCCTGCTCCTAATGTATCACAGTTTCCTGGCACACGCTATTACTGCATTATCCCCAAGCTAATTTACTGCAGCATCCCAATGGCACTTTACTGATACATTATCCAAATATTACCTTACTTCAGTGTCCTGTGTTGCTTTATTGCTACATTATCCTGGTATTATTATAATAGAATGTTGTGACATCTTATAGTTGCATTGCCAAGATACTATTTCAGTGAAGGATTCTGTGGTACCTTATATACTCAGAGTACTTTGTACTAGTCTGGGGTATCTTATTATTGCCATAATCTAACATTTGCCTGCACTGCCTTGTGGAGCCTTCTTCCTGCCTTGTTCGAATACTACTTCCCTGCATTATCCAGAAGCACCTGTGTTATCCAAAGCCAATTTTATAGTCATATTTCACAGCAGTAGCCCTGCAGTAATGGGAAGCTTTATAAAAGGCTTCCATGCTACTGAGATTTTTAGAAGCCCTCCACCTTGCTAATTGGCATAAGGCCTTTCCCTGAAACAACTGCATTTAGCGCATGCGTGTGTGTGTGTATAAAGCTGCTTTGCTAACTCATTGCCACAATGGTGAGGTAGTTGGAACACACCAGACACGCTGTAAAATAGCAGGATTGCTGTTGCTATGCCCAATGGGATCCTGCTGAGCAGACAAAAGTAGCATCACATTCACATGGCATGAATACAGGCATTAAAACCAATTCAAGAACGCAGTTTGTATAGAAGTAGTTGCATATAAATACTGAAAGAAAGTGAGACAAATGCAGAGCAATTATGTGTGTCCTCAGAAGGACTTGGCTGCTGTCTTCCTTTTTTTTTTTTTTTTTTTTTTTGAAGAAATTGAGTCAGAAAACCAAGTAGGAGCAGAGCTTTCTGATCTCCAGAGAAAATGCAGCTTTGGCTGCTTCTCTAGTCATTGTTGAACAGATTAGATTGCATGTGTGTTCACTTAGCTAGGAACTTGTTCGACATCCAGGCCCCCTTGGGTACATGCATAGACACACTGTGTCTGTAAAACTTCTATGCTCAGCATGCTATTTACAGTGCACAGCCACAGAGGAGTCACTAACTTTTGCCCTTTCTGACCCGGATATCCGGCAGAAAAGGAGGAAGGGGACAGCTGCACAGATCCAAGGCATATCCTAATACCAGTACTTCTTGCTGGGAAGATGGCCAGGTTTCTCCATCCCTGTACACCTGCCAGCATGAGGTAGCACCAATGGGTAAGGAGCAATATAGCATACTCCTTACAAGCCCCATGAGGCATTCTGCTTGCATGTGTCCTATGGGGAAAGAATAGCTCAGAGCACCTTTGCTCAGTTGCTCCAGCTGCACACTCCTTCAGAACCCAGCATTCCAGAGCAGAGCAACAGCTCAGTTTGGGGCTAGGAGTTCAGTGTGAATAACTGTTTTTACCTGCCTGAAAGCAGCTACATTCTCCCCCTAACATTCGGAGTGCGCACAGCCCACCTGCCTGCCCCTCACAGAACACACTACCAGATGCTTTACTTTTCATATACACACCCTGCTCGTGATCACTCTGCGCAGCCTGACTTGGAATTTTATAAGAATCTCTCCTTATCAGCGAAGCTGACAGGGTTGAAAAGCCTCTGCCCACAGCAGCGTTCATGCAACAGTAAAATAGCCTGGGGTGGAAGCAGGAATTGTTTTATAAAACTCCAGTGACATGTGCCACTGTGCTTTACACAGAAAAATACCTTTGGGAGGCCAGCCATCACAATCTCAAACTGTTAGGGATGGCTGCAGATACGAGTGCTTATGGATACCCAACTGGGCTGGCTGTGCAGACGGCCCCATTATTACCAGAGGCTGGGTGCAGGAAAGGACAGAAAATCTGGTCCAGTGGGGATGGACAAAGTAATATCTTGAAGGTGACCAATGTCACTTTGGGCCATGAGATCATCTTAACATGTATGTGTGCATGCCCTGATGTAGTAGTTCTGAAATCCTGGGACTCAGCTGTGGTTTTGGTATACAAAAGGGAAGAGTTTAGTTTGAGGCTGTAGGTTAACATACTATTTAGGATAATATAGCAAAAGGTAGCACATATCACCTCTCAAAGCTGTACTGTGTATCCATACAGGCAAAGGGCCTGATCCTGCACTCTCTTAGGCAGAACATCCGTTGATGTATCCTGAAACATACCATGAGTTTCCTGTAAGCAATAAGGTGCCCATGGGCAGCATTTCATTTCAGAGGGAAGGGAGAAGAGGACCAGTCTTTTTTTTCCTGATAGAAATTGTGATACCCTAGTTTTGAATATGCATAGAGCTTAAATGCTAGTGCATCTGCATGTATTGTACATAGGTGGCTTAGATAGCTCTGCCTGAGTAGGAATGCAGGATTAGAACCCTTTCAGAAGTTTCTACCTTGTGCACCAAAGACATGTTAGCTGGGTGTGAGTGAAGAAAGGCAACAGACGTACTTATTCTGAACCACTTGCTAGTTCATGAACTTAAAACTATCATCACTTATTAGGCAGTTATTGTGACATAAATCAACTGCATTATATTTGGAAATGATTGGTTTTGGAAAGTTTTGAATATGCACAATATGTTGCAGGTGACTACAGGTCACTTTTTACTTCCGCAGCTACTATACATGGCTATTATTATTAGCCAAATAAATTACTGTACTTCAGTTCTTTCTTCCTCCTCCTCCCAAGACACATTTCTCAGCTCTTACGGAGACTACTGAGAACAGTATTGGATCTTTTTTCAGCCTGTACTCTTGGGCATGATGGTCACATGCAGTTTCAGCCAATCCTCATTTTTCTAATGTTATTAGAAATGGCACATCCCAGGGGAGTGGTGTGTCTGAGAATTAAAGCAAGGTCTAAGCAGTGCCCATTATTATTCAAAAAGTGGCCTCTGAATCAAAATTCCTGACCTATTCACAACATGCTTCTGCTTCACCCTTGTGTTACCTTAACCAGGAACCTGTTCCTCTCTGAATTTTGCCCTCAGGTGTAACTCCTAAGTGACCAGCTGAAGTCAATTGAATTAGCTTCACCTGCATAAAGGATAGCAGGTTTTCACCTTCTCTATTTGGAGTGGCTAGGAGTTTCCCCAAAGTGGTTCAGATCAAGCTGTTTTGAATTAAATTGAAAAAACTGATAGGCATGTAACAAAAACTTGAAATAAATAGGAAACCAAATACAATATAAAACATATTACCGTAGGTGTGTATGCTTTTTACAGCTCTAACATTGCCTGGTGACCACAGGGCAGACACTGATCACATTTGTGCTACTGTACATGCAGAGTAACTCCGCTGAAGGCAGACGATTTACACAGAGATCAGAATCTGATTGTATGGACTAGACCTTCAGCTCATGGAAATCATAAACACTCCACTGATTTCAGCTGATGATCTAGCCATGTATCTTTGGACATACTACATGCTCTTGGAAGGACAGGAAGTGAAGAGTTAAAAAGTGCCCTTTCAACCATTGTTTTAAAAAAGGAGAGGAAAGAATAAATATATAGTCAATGAAATTGCTCCTATCCGCAGGAGATGTGGATTAAGCATTTTTTGAGCAGGAGAAGCAGCTTCAGGTAGGTAATTTATTGGACTTGGATGATCACCAGAAAGAGAGCAAGTGGCAGTGATGGTGGTGGCATTTACCAGGGAGAGAAGAGATGATGGGTAAATATTGATCTCGCTCAGCTCTTCTGTCTCTAGTTTATGGTTGGGACTGATTCCTTTCATCATATGCTACTAAGCCCTCTGTCTTGTTGACCTTTCATATACAATGAAGTGTGCTCCTTTGAAACCAAGTAGGAAACCAAGTACTTTTATAGAACTCAATGTCATTACAAAGCTGTACACGTAAGAAAGTGTTGATGTAAACTATGAAAAGAGGAACCTCCGGTGAGCTGATCTCTCCACCTTGCGCTCCTTTGTCTGCCCTCACTCTCATTTGCGTCCTCTCTTGCAGTGACCCATTCTCCCCAAAATGAATCTTCCTCCATGGGGGTGGAGTGCAGTGGTCCTTCAGGAATGTCAGCGACAGCGTGTCGGGCTGAGGCTGTCAAGAGGACTGCATCAGGCCTGTGAGGCGCTTGCCTGCCAGAGACTTTCCCTAGAGGAACAAACAAAGAGAAGAACAAAGCCAAGCGGTGAGTTAAGCTGCTGCACTGTAAAATAGACCAGCCTGCCCAATCAGCTGGCCCATGACTGATCACGATGAGCAGGAGCCTAAAATGGTTGAGAGGCGGCAGATGTAGCAGCGTGCAGGGGATAAATGCCATACCTATTGGTGGTGATGGGAGTAGGTGGTTCCTACCCATGCCAGTGCTTATATAGAGGCAGTAAATCTGGGGTAACATAACCATTGGAATTTTAGCCTCTCCATGTGCCTCAGGTAGCTGAGCCCACAGTGCACCACAGGCCATACTTACCACATGGGGGAGGATTTAGGGGGCCTGGTGGATACTAGGGATGTAAAATCCCATTTAATTGGCTAACTGACTAAACATATTGTTTAACTGGTTGACTGATTAAAGGGGGAATGGGCTGGGCGGGAGGGAGGGGCCAACCTGTCTGGAGTGACCTCCCTGCCCGCCACTGAGCTGAAGCAGCCCTCCCCCTCTGTCCATGGTGGGCCCCCTGCGGGACTGGAGCAGCCCCCTTCCCACGGGAGGTGGGGAGTATTTCCATCCCCACCAAAGGTTAACCTTAACTGGTAGGCCTGTTAAGGGTGAGGTTAAACCTTCACATCCCTAGTGACACCTGGCTGAATGTGAGCTCCCAATGTGATGCTGTGGGCAAAAGAGCTCATGTGATCCTGGGATACATAAACATGGTGATCCTGAGAAGTGGGAGAAAGGTTATTTACTTCTGTATTAAGCATTATATTAGAATGTTGCTGGCATCCTTATCCAGGACTGAGTCCCCTCAATTAAGAAGGATATTGATGAAGAGGAGAGGTTTCAAAGAAGAGCTGCAGGAATTATTAATGGATTAGAAAACATGCCTTATAGTGACAGATTCATCGAATCATAGAATCCTAGGGCTGGAAGAGCTCAGTCTATTTAAGCTAAACAAAGAGAAGGTTAAGGAGTGAACTGAATATAGTTTATAAGTAGCTACATGAAGAACGAATATTTAAGACAAGTTGTTCCTCCCTAGACCGTGACTCTCCAGTCTGGCAATATCCATGTTTCAGTAGGACCACAGATGTTCCTGGACCACAGAGCCCAGGTACAGGGAAGTCTGGAAGCGGGGTTGGCAGCGTGGCAGGAGAGGCTGGCGACTCGGCTGGGGGCCCCATGGAAGAGGAGTCAGGCAGCATGGCAGGAACTCCAGCCACAGCAGCCAGGAAGCGCCAGCTACAGTGGCATCCAGGAACTCTGACCCTGAGGAGCTCTGGCTGGGCCAGAGACAGGGGGGCTAGGGCCAGAGCCCAGCATCAGCAGGGCTGGGCTGGAGCCTGAGCCCAAAGGTAGCAGGGCCAGGCATGAGCCACAAGGAGCCAGAAGCAGAGCGGGATGGTGGGCTGGGAGGCCAGTGGCAGGGGACTGCCCGTGGTGCAGCAAAGCTCCTCATTCAGGACTGGTCAGGTCCCAAGGGTTCCAGACTAGGGAGGTCCAACTAGGCTCCTCAGTCTAGCAGAGAAAGATTTAATACGTCTAACATGTATGGCGATCCAATGGCTAGAAGTTGTAGACAGACAAATTCATACTGGAAATAAGCTGTATATTTTTGACAACAAGGTTGATTAACCATTGGAACAACTTACCAAGGGACGTAGTGGGTTCTCCAGCACTATCAATTTTCAAATCTAGATTGGCTGTGTTTCTAAAAACTCTGCTCTAGAAATTATTTTGGAGATGGTCTCTGAACTGTGCTATACAGAAGGTCACAGTAGATGAACACTGTGGTCTTTCTTGGCCTGGGAATCTATGAAATGAAGTTCAGCCGAATGTTCAACAAAAAGGGGATCAGCTCAGACACTGAAGTCTGTCCACAAGCATTATCTCAGCGGGATTACACTCTCTCTCTCGGGCTCAAGAACTGTTGAGTGATGGTATGAAAATTAACCCAATTCTACCTCCCTCTGGCTACAATTTTTTAACCTACTATTTGTTACAAGTTATATCTAACAACACTCTAACTGGAAGAGATCAGAGAAGAAATATTTTTCTTTATTTTTCAGTTTGTTTATAAATTTGAAAGCATTTTGTATGTAGTCAATTTCATAGTGTAGTTTGTTTCTCTTGGCTCATTGAGTGAGTCTTTGAAACACCAATAAATAACACTTTACCAAAAATGGCTATTTTAGCAAATACAGTAACGTAAAATAAGCTCTGTATAAAACCCATTAGAGGAAGCAGAGATCTGATATTCCCGTAGGCTTATTTCAATTTTTTTTTTAAATAGAAGAGTATTATTGTCAAACAAGAAAAAATCACCAGGGAGAATTGGCAGCTGCTGCTATTACCTGAAATTACATGCCCACACATGGAGTACAATTTACTACCCCTCCATATGTTGGCAGATTTTTGTTAAAATTTTTCTTCACATGAATAGTGTGTAGTTTGCAAAACTTCATAACTTGGCCCAGTCTTGGCCACTGGTCTCCAGTTCCTATTGCAAGAAAAGAGAGGGGAGTTGTCAACTGAGGAGGTTTGGGGCTAAGGGGAGCCAAGGGGAGGGAGAACTGAGAGGCAGTCCACTAACAGTGTGTCAGCTCCTATGCTGTAAAAGGGGCATCCAGTCCCCCAATCCCATGTTGCCTCCATGTTTGACCGTCCAGCTTGAGGTGAGGAGTAAATCTATGCATGCTTAAATTGTTCCAGGGCTTGGCAGTTCAGAGGAATGGGGCAGCTGAGAGCAGAGTAAGGATAGAAGGGTTGTGTGGTCTCATGGAGAGTAGAGAATGAGTCTACAAATAGAGATTGGAGCTCCAGCCCTAGGGCTGTTAAAGCAGCAGAAGGAATAACTGACAAGTGACTAGCTAGCAGGGGTTAGGCCTTTGAATCAGGACACCCATCTCCCCACTTCTTTCCTGCCATCTGCAGAGCCTTCTGTATTGGCCTGGCAGACTTCCTGTGTGTGAACTTGGGCAAATCACCAACACTCTCTGCACCTTCGAGTTCTGAGAGGATAAATGTGTCAATCAAGTGGAAAAGGTTGAGCTAGTACAGGCTGAACCTCTCGTGTCCGACACCCTCAGGACCTGACTGGTGCTGAACCACAGGAGGTCAGTATTGTCTAGTGGCATGACCAACACTTCCACCGCTTAGTAGGCTCTTAGAGGACATTTAGGGGTAAATTAGAGCTAAATAACAGCACAGAACACTGAGAGCCAGGATGGTGGCTGTAAAGAAACTTTATGGGACCGCAGGAAAGTTGGCCACACCTATGATAAAATAGACATCTGGCTAACTAAAATCATGCCAGACCACAGATCAGAAAGTGCTGGATTAGAGAGGTTCAGCCTGTATGGATCAGAAAGAAATGTGAAGTGAGGAAGAAACAAAATCCATTGTCTAGAATATGAAATTTTCAGAAGATGATGCCAAATCAACTGTCACATATATTTTTCTGTGTGAAGACAGAATAGTGGAGGGGCTCAAGAAGTACCCAGAAAAAATGAGTAGAGAAGGATAGAAAAGGGCCCCTACATGAAAATTTCAAATCTGAAACCAGAAAGCCCTATATGTAGGTAGATTTAGATACAAGGTTTTGGTTCAGCCCAGAGCAGAGGTTGGTCCCTGCCACAAAGCTTGGCTCTGGATTTGATCATCTCCAATGGTGGCGGAGTAGGTATCGTGTTTTTTCTTTCCATGGATCATTCTTTTCCTTTTACATTGTGAACTAAATTTTGTGAGGAAAATGGGCTCAAATCTTCTGTGTTTCATATGAAAAAATTCACAGAGGAGCATACTGGGCCACAGCCGGTACAAATCAGCTTCACTCTGTTGACTCTGACGGAACAGTCCTGACTCTCACTAGCTCAGGACCTAACCTCATGTATTTATGTTTCCTTCTTAATCTCTGCATTGCTTTGTGCTCCCAAATTCCTCCAGGGAAAGGCATAAATCCCCATAGCATTGCTGAGTGCAGCACTTCACGTTTGTAGTTAGCAGAGAAGGGTGAAATAAAACCCATCGGCTATGTCTAGATTGGCACGATTTTCCGCAAATGCTTTTAACGGAAAAGTTTTCCGTTAAAAGCATTTGCGGAAAAGAGCGTATAGATTGGCACGGACGCTTTTCCACAAAAGCATTTTTTGAGGAAAAGCGTCCGTGCCAATCTAGACGGGGTTTTGAGCAAGAAAGCCCCGATTGCCATTTTCACGATTGGGGCTTTTTTGCGGAAAACAAATCTGAGCTGTCTACACTGGCCCTTTTGTGCAACAGGACTTTTGCCGGAAAGGGAGCAGCATAGTATTTCCTCAAGAAGCACTGATTTCTTACATGAGATCGTCAGTGTTCTTGTGGAAATTCAAGCGGCCAGTGTAGACAGCTGGCAAGTTTTTCTGCAAAAGCAGTTGCTTTTGCGGAAAAACTTGCCAGTCTAGACACAGCCATCGTGTTGTACAGTTTCTTAGCGGCTACGCACCTGGTCATGCCCAGGAGAGTCAGCTGGCCACTGTTCTGTCTGATTTGAAAGAGATGCAACAGAAGGGTGATGGAGTAGTATGTCCCATTAAGGGCAACGGTGCCCAGGGAGCAGTTCTCCCTGATTATGGGGCATGGCTCTTTCGAATTCTGAGAGGTCTGATATTATACAAGGATTTAGGCCAGAGCCGGGCAAAATATGGCCTGGGGGCCAGATCCGGCCCACCAAGCCACCAGATCCGGCCCGCAGACCACCCTGCTGGGACCCTCAGGCACATAGCTGCATGGTTTAAAGCTCACTCTGCGGGTGTCTCTGCTCTGCAGGGAGGGGGGAAGCTTCATGCAATCTCTCCACCCCCAGCCCAATCCTCAACTCCTATTGGCCAGAAAGAACCAGCCAATAAGAGCTGGGAGATTGACCTGGAGGATGGGAGCAGTGCAAGTCTCTTCCCCCGCCAGGAGCTGAGAGCCACATGTGATTTGCAGATTGCAGCTTTAAATGATTTGGGGCTGCAGCAGGCAGGGAGCCCAGACTGCCTTGGGCATGCTGCAGGGCTGTTGGCTTGGGTAAGTGCCTCTCAGCCAGAGCCTGTTTCTGGCACCCTTGCCCCTCCTGCACCCCAACTCCCTCCCCCGGTTCACCATCCAAACCCTCTGTACCCCCTACCCCTGGTCACAACTTCCTCCCAGGCCCCTGAACCTCCTCCTACACTTCTCCCCCAGGCCAGAATCCTCTCCTGCATTCTCACTCCCTCCCAAACCCTGCATCCCATTCCACCACTCCAAGTCGTTACCCACCCCCTCTGTAGTCTGCACCTCCTTTTGCCCCTCTCCCAGGTCACAGCTCCCTCCCAGACTTTGCACCACCTCCTAGAGCCCCTCTCCCAGGCCAGAATCCTCTCCTGCACACATGCCCCTCCCTGACCCTACGCCCCCATCTCCTGACCAAGTCACAACCCCCCCCTACTCCCAAACTCTCTCAGACCTTACACCATCTCTTGCATCCCAGTGCCTTACCCTGCACACCCTTCTGCACTCAACCTCCATCTTAAACACTGCAATCCCTCCACAAGAAAGTGCGGCCCTTGACTGCTTTCCAATCATCTCTCCAGAAATTATTGCCCACCCCTGATTTAGGCAATATTAGTAGAGAGGAAGTGGTCACAAATTCCTTTTTTTCTCCATCCCGAGGCCAATCTCAGCTGCCTTACACAGGTTCTCCAGCATGGTTTGGTGCTGCTCTGCTCTGCTACCCAGAGGTAGAGCCCACTGTTTTTGTTGTGTCTTCCAGATTTCCCAGAGGCCTGCCAGAATTTCTTTGGAGGACTGCATCATCCAGAAACGGGCATGGGAATGCCAGAGACAATGTCTGTGCCCCATACACCAACTCCCTCTTTGGGCACTTCTGCTCCTCCCCAACTGCAGCTGTTCATATTCATTCCATTACTGCTATCACGTGGACATGGGAAAGCTGCCCTCCAGTTTGCTCTTTTGTGGTCCATCCTGACCCTAGAGGTGCATTGTCCTCAGCACCGACTCGGGTTCTTTCAATCAATTACCCAGATCAGATTAGTTCAAAACATAGATCCCTTCCATAGGGTCTGGTTTATTACTTCTCTTTGCAAAGTGTATCATACTGCTTTGTTGCTCACGTTCATTGCCATTCTGGCACCATTTCAGAATCCCGATAAGTTTTCTTGCTCCGGTTTAGGAAGCCCCAGCCTTCCTCCCAGAGCTGGGTTCTATTTCAGTCAGTCACACGCTCTTAAGATGGGAGTCCCCAGTGTTCTTCCTTGGAGCTGGGTTATGATTTCAACCAGCTGTAGTGCCTTAGCTAGTTTCTGCTCCAGCTGGTTGCCAGGATCAGAGGGGTCAGCAGGCCAGTCCTCTCCTACTATGAGGGAGGAGACAGCTATAATCTCACCCTCTTTGTTAATGATCATCCTAAGAACAGGGGGACCTTGCTCTGCCCATTCTGCAAAGCTCCTGTTTCTGGGCCCCTAAATAAATAGCAACAGGATTTCTTCCCAAGTGCCACTTCCTCTCTACAATGTCTCATAGGTCCTCATATATATCAGAATCTTTCAAAATCTTAAGGAGCCATGTCATGTGACTGGGCAGGGCTGGGTTAAGTTCTAGACACCACTGCCTTTAAAGGGGCTGTCTATGCCATTACCATACCATTTTTCTGCATAATTTGCAAAGACTTTGAGATGTCATCAGCCTCCCTGGACCAGTGGGCTTTCTGAGTCCTTCTCTCTCAAACTCTGTGGGAGCAAAGCTGAATACACAGATTGCAAGGTAGGGGGTTCCGGAGTATGGGTTTGTGCTAATTTGATCGCAATATCAGGCCCCCTCTGTGGGATGTGTCTAGCTGAGATGTAGGAGTCAACCAGGAGAAAGATTGGAAGCAGTTAAATTGATCCTCACTTAGGTCTGAGAGATGCCAAAAAAGTTAACACCCCAATAGGATATTTTGGGCAAAATCCCACAGTCCTGACTCAGCCAAAATAGCCTTGTTGAGAGCACTGATTAAGGAATCTAGGGCTTGGCAGTGTCACACAAGGTGTGTCTATGGTGTTAAAATACGACACTCTGGATTTGCACTTTCTTAATAAACGCTCCAACCAAAGTACATTTTTTCTGCCACTTGGTCCCATCAAAAGATAAAATCAACCCAACTTCGGTCCCATGTGGCTATGGTGCAATTGGCAGGCTTGCCACAGTTTATGATGATAATTTCAGCCTACTCCCACCAAATATGGATTTTGAGTGTCAAACACATATGCTGATCCACCTACTTCAAGGATAAATATGGGCACGATCTTGGGGATTAAAAACAAACAAAAACCACCAACCAACCCTCCTTCCCATACACCTAAAGTCTTTTAGCGGCAAGATGTTCTTCATTGGTAGTTCATTGTTCTTCATTGGTAGTTACAATAGCAACATTAATCAATAACATTAATCAACTAGTCACACTTTTGTCACTCAAACAGTATGTTACAGTATTGCTGGAGAGTGTTGGAAAGGAAAAGCCGTTAGTTCCTTTTTTCAGCAGTTCCACTGCAAACAGTTGTACTTGGCTGTAGACTTCAAGAGAGGATCCAGTCCACATCTATTGCTGGTGGCTAAAGCACTCCTCAGCTCTGTTTATAGAGCAGAATGAATTTGTTACCCTTAAACTCTACCATTTGCAGCAGTTGCCATTTTAGAAATAGGGACACACTGGGGTTGTGGTAGGGAAGCAATGAGTAATATGAAGCTAGATTAACCCCACGGGAGTTTTCAGAGACTTCTGAAATAGACTTTGGCAATTAATATTCAAAATCTGCCTTTTGATTGTCCAGTCCATTCTACTACTCAATTAGCTGTAGGACTTAGGGATCCAATCCTATGGGGTCTTGAGCACCCTGAGTTCATGCCAAAATCTACTGAAGCGAAGAGTACTACTTGTGTCTCAGGAAATGATTAACATCTTGCAAGTCTGGGCTCTAGCTGTCTTGCTGCTGCTCTAAGATTTAAATTCCATTAACATTCAGCTTCTTAATGAAGCATAATACAGTAATTAAGCACAAGAGCCCCATACAGGCAACAAGGCAAATGAAAACAAACTTTCTATCGGGCTCTCTGCATAGAGAATAGCTGTTCTTTCTAGCTTACTTAAACAGATTGTGTGTTTTGAGTGCTGAGTTATTCCCCATCTTGTACTTTGCCAGTGATGTGTACAACAGGGGACTATCCCTAGTTTGGCTGCCGTTCTCATGGCTAGAAGTTTGGGAGGAAACTGTGAAATAATCTTTAAAAAAATTTAAAAAGCAGCACTGTTTTAGCCCGCTTTTGTGGTTTCAGAATACTTTACTGTGGTCAGCACACAGACACATGCAGACATTATCAACCTCAGCATGCACTAATCAGCAACTGCCATGCACTGGATCAGTTACTTACCTGAGCAGCATTGATCGAAGGGGGAATTTGGTGGCTAAGGGAGGGCAAAGAGGTGGTATATGGGAGGCTTCCTGAAGCTGAGTTTTCTTTGCCAGACTGACAGAGACCAAATGATCCTTTGCTATGTGAGTTCCCATCCTCAGTCCCTGCCAACCTCCTCCAACATCAAGTTAGGACTTTGAATCATTTTCTTGGTTTCCTTCCCCCTCCCCCATTCCACTCCATGCTGCCATTTGGTCCCTATGAAAATCAGAATCATCAGCTTCTCACAGGGCAAACCATTCCTTTGAGATGCTACTCTACCCCATTCCACCCTCACAGTAGGGCTGAGACATGACGCTATGTACATCTTTCTTTTCGGGGCAAACAAATGGTACTTCAATCAGACCTGGGTTTAGGTTTCTGATGCGGTGATAGACATTTATGACATTTTGGACAGAAGGAAATCGTTACTAAAGTAGCTCAGGCTCATCAATCTGGTATTGACTGAGTGATGCTACCCACCAAAATCTGTTCCTGGAGCAAGACATTTTCCAGCACTGTCCATCTCTTCATGGCTAGAGTTCTGTGTGGACCTTAGGGCCATTTCATTTTTAATGTTCTTTTTATTAGACATTTCCACAATAAGATACATTGCCACGGTAAGGTAAGTAATAAATTAAGAAAACAAAAGATAAATATGAAAGAAGGCTAAAGAAACCCAATAATGACAAAGTAAAATAACTTAGTTGAACACCAAATCCATGCAGACAGTAACATAAATGAAAAACATTTAAATTAGTGTACACAAAAGTAATGGACAATACAACCAAAAACATGCTTTACAGAGAATAGAAACCAAACATATAGTGTGGCTTTCAACATTAGGGGTACGTCTACACTACATGCCTCTGTCGGCAGAGGCATGTAGATTTGTTTGTTCAGCAAAGGTAAATGAATCTGCGATTTAAATGATCGCGGCTTCATTTACATTTACATGGCTGCCGCGCTGAGCCGACAAACAGCTGATCAGCTGTTTGTCGGCTCGCCGCTAGTCTGGACGTTCCCCCTGTCGACATCAAAGCCCTTTGTCGGCAGCCCCGGTAAACCTCATTCCACGAGGAATAACGGGGCTGCCGACAAAGGGCTTTGATGTCGACAGGGGGAACGTCCAGACTAGCGGCGAGCCGACAAACAGCTGATCAGCTGTTTGTCGGCTCAGCGCGGCAGCCATGTAAATGTAAATGAAGCCGCAATCATTTAAATCGCGGCTTCATTTGCCTTTGCTGATCTGTCTAATCTACATGCCTCTGCCGACAGAGGCATGTAGTCTAGACACAGCCTTGGATGTACAAACAACAGCTCACCTTATTTCCAGCCATGCCTATCACTCTTTACCACTATGTTCAACAGAGTTCCTCCCAAAACATTGCCGACTGGACCTTTTATATGCATACATTTGACTGTGGAACTGTATCTCACTATTGCTCACAGTCTAAATTATGAAAGTTTAGTCTTCCCCAAAACAACTAGTTCGGGCATTTGATCTTGCTCCTCCCTTCCCTGCCTCACTTGTGTTTCTGGCTATCCCTCTATGGACACATGCTTGGACAACAGGTGACTTAAAGATGAAATTATCAGTCCCTGCTGTATTTTCAATTTACTGAGCATTTCCTATGCGTAAAGTGTTTACTTCACCAAGACATTGTACTTTACCATGGCAAACAGCAATGAAATATACAATGTAAAACAAGCAAAGAACAAAGACAAAATTCAAACCTCATCAATTCCTAGAGATCCATTTGCAAATCTTGATGATCATCCCTACAGTCTCAGACTAATGAAAGATCTTCTATAGTCAAGGAGCAGTTAAGGCTCCTTAATTCTGAGGACCAGTTTGTGCCAGCTTTGGCATCAGTTACAGCAACCATAAGGCAGCTCTAAATTACACCATTGGCACGTAGTCCTAAGCAAACTCTGGAGAAGGATGGTGATCAGAATTTGTGATCTGGAACATAGAACTATATTGCAGGAATTGACCATGCCAGAATCACCAGCAACCTGGTATTCTGGTAGTGGACAATAAGAATTCTGGAAATCAGTTCTACTTGTTAAATTTAACAATAATATCTCAGGTCAATTAACTTCAGTGAAAGTTTTGCATCAGCACGGAATACAGGATTTGGCCCACTATATGATAAAGCTTGTGCAGGAGTTTAGTTTTTTTTAAAAATACAGCAAAACAGAAAGTTGAAAACGCTCTTCTAATAGCTAACATACTCTTTATGTGAAAATAAGTAATGCCCAAATACCCTCTAGGTCACAAAATACCTTGATTGCTAGTTAAAACATATATGCTATTTTCTGATGTTCATTAGAAATCCACCTTCTATAACATCTTGTGTTATATTCAACTCCTAAATTATTACCGCCAATTATTCTATGGCAGAATGTGGCCTATTAATGCTGCTGGAGAAGCCAACATTGTGTATTAGTTTTTGAATGCAAATACAACATTGAGTTCTAGTTTTCTCTTCATCAACAGGAAGTTTCATTTGCTTAACTCCCTTTAGAAGAAATAAGAGTTATTCATGTACCTATCTTGTATAATAGAAATAGAAACTCATGATGTCAAAGTTCACTCACTTGCGCCATTGAGATATTGCACTTATTTTGAGAAGGAAATTTAGACTACACTAGGTTGAAATCAGAGCTGGATCCAAGCCCGAAAGTGAACCTGTCAATTTATGGGTATTCTAAATCTGGATTTGAAGTTGGCAGCCAGAGCTCAGTGTACAGCAGAAATGCATTGAGGTTTAATCGTTCAGAGCTTGAATGTGTACAGAATAAAAGACATTGAAGGAATAGTAGTTTGTTTTACAGTTCATAGAGCACCTTTCATCCAGTAGGATCTGAAAGCACTTTATAAACTGCATATATAAGGATCACTCTCCCATTGCTGGAATGTAGCGATGTCTGGAGTGTAACACGCAGCCATTCTGTGCCAGCTAGACTACACAACAGGGTTTTCAGGAAGGGAAGGGAAGGGAAGGGAAAGGAAGGGAAGGGAAGGGGAGAATAAGTTATGCAGTAAAATCTATGAATACTTTTCTTTAAAGGTGCCCTTGTATAGAAGAGAATAGCAGCATACATGCAATATATGCAGCCTATTTTTACAGTAGATAAAACATGTTGTGTGAGCTCATGTAGCAGATACATAATACAGATACAGCACTATATAGATTCAGGGAACAGATGCAGTATACTAAAGAATGCAGTATATTTTCAATACATGAACTGTATACTCCTCTACAATTATAGGTATTAACCAATCACAATAAATGTTACAATGAGCAGAGGACATGTTGTGAACGTATATTGGCTACTCTCACACAATTGGTGCATTCTGTTGTTTTCTACCACCTATGTAGTGCAGGTACCTTTTTCTAGTATAGTTACACCTCTTAGAGTGATTGTAAAACAATTAAAATGCTGGGTGTACAAATTATTATTTTTATTTTAATAAAATATCCTTGCTCAAGTTAAAACAGCCCCTTTTCCAGGTAGCTCCCTTACTGCAACATTTGTGAATCTTTGAAATTTATTTCAATGTGTTTCTCTGAGCTAACTGGTACCCAATACTGGCCCATCATGATTGCTGCAATTTGGGTGTATGTATTCTCTGTTCACTGGTGTCTTTGATTTTTAATTTTAGGCTAGATAGCATATTTGTTTTCATATAATGCAAATGGTGCATACTTTCCATGTCCTGTCATGCTGTCACTTTTTTATTATCTCCACCATTGGAGATATTTAAGAGCAGGTTAGGTAACCATCTATCAGGGATGATCTAGATTAGGGGTGCGCAAAAGGGCCTCCGTGGGCTGAATCTGGCCCACCAAGGGGGTTGATCTGGCCCGTGGAGGCGTTGCTGCTTTCCTGCCCCCAGGTCAATTAGGGCCTGAAAGCGGGAGGGAAGTGCACACAGTTTCCTCTGGCCTGCAAGGAGTGCACATCGCATCTAAGCACCAACTGCTCCTGGCAGGGCGGGAGAAGACTTCTCGTGCTCCTCCGCCCCCAAGCCCTGATTGGCCTGGGTGCAGAAAGGGGAGCACGCAAAGTCTCCTCCCACCGCCAGGAACATTGGCACCTAAGGGGAACCTCTGGGGGGGGGGGGGGGAAAGACTTCACATGCTCCTCCACCCCCAGACCAATTATTGTCTGTGAGTGGGGAAGCAGGGAAGTATCCTGGCACTGCCCCTTCCACTTGAGGCCCCGCCCCTTCTCGTGTTGCCTGGGGCCACTTCAAAAATTTCTAAAAAATTATTGCCCACCCCTGATCTAGACAGTGCTTAGTCCTGCTGTGAGTGCAGAGGACTGGACTTGATGATCTCTCAAGATCCACTCCAATTGTAGCAGTCTATGTTTTATCACATTTTGCATTTGTGCAGTGTTTGGAAAGCCACAGGTAAATAACAGTGAACTGAAAGATCTACATGATTTTTAGGGAACAAGGTTTTTTTTTTTTTTTTTTTTTTTTTTTAATTTAAAGTCCTGACCGATTGCCAGGTATTTACCCATCAGCCAACCAGAAGCCTCCTTTCACAATGTTCTCATCATACACATTTATATTGTGTCACATTAAAATCGATGTAAAATAGAATTCATTCAGCTGTGAAGGATTAGATCTTGTCCATACCTTTCAACCTATGACATAATGCGCATTAATTATAACATTAAACCAGCTTCAGGGGGTAGCTGAGTTAGTCTGTACAGGTAAACTGAAAAAACAACAAATAGTCTGGTAGCACTTTATAGTCTAACAAAACGTATAGATGGCATCACGAGCTTTCATGGGCACAGCCCACTTCTTCAGATGACCAGTGTTGGCTGTCTAGGACCAAAATAAAGAGGTGAGACGGGCCACCCCTCTTTTTGTCTCCCCTATTTATTTTGGTCCTAGACAGCCAACACTCTGGTCTTCTGAAGAAGTGGGCTGTGCCCATGAAAGCTTGTGATGCCATCTACATGTTTTGTTAGTCTATGAAGTGCTACCAGACTATTTGTTGTTTTTTCAACATTAAGCCAATAGGGACTGGGCTCTCGGAATGTGATGTGAGAATTACTCCAATGGCAGCCAAAATGAGTGCACATAATAAGCAGAATAGCATAAGGCAGCAGCCATGTCCAAGGATCTGGGGTCAAGAAAAGGAGATGGTAGTATGAAAGTGGTAAAGAGGGAGGCAGCAGGGAAAGGATTACATAATAGGCAGGGTGGGGCCAGTAGGGAGAGGAAAGAGAACGTAGGAGAGGATACAGTTCAGTGAGGATGGAATGGCATCCCACGTGGGGCTTAGACTCAGGAGTCAGATTTATGTATAATATACATGAAAATAGAAGAATGGTGACTTTAAGGTTCTTTGGGCTTCCTTGATACATGTGGCTCACAATGTCACTAGAATATTTTGATTCAGTTATAATCATATAATGCAGTGGACAAACCCTCTGGGCATGCAGGATCTCTCCTATTTGACTCAGACACTATACACTCTAATCTCAAGCTATGGCTGAAAACTGGCCCTTAAATTCACTTTTACACATCACTTTTGCCTACTTGTTTTCACAGGTCACTAGCCTCTATTGTCAGTTGATGATTCTAGCCTAGTTAATATTTAACAAATATGGCAAAAATACTGCCACCAGCTACCATATAAAGACCTATATAATTATCTAAACAGACTTCATTAATACATATCAGCTTTCACAGCATTCTAGTCCCTAGATTTTTAGTATGCAAATGATCTTACATCCACTGCAGGTCCATTGCCTCAGTGGGGCCCACTGTTGCATTTCCCAGTCACCCATCAAACAGTGATCAATCTGAGCCTATTTTGAAATAACATTTGAACATGAACAAAGCTCCTAAAATGGTTTCCTACTTCTCTATACCTAAAAAGAGGGTGTCACAAAACAAAGATGAACTATTAGACTCCTCCAATTCTGGGACCAGCCTGGCTCTTGGAATACATTAAAGTAGCATCAAAGCTTCCCATGGTTGCCAACAATCCCAGCAACTAAGTATAGGCAGGATATAGGAATGCTGCAGCCATGCTCCTTTTCCCTGCTCATGTCCGTAACACCAGGATGAAGGGTGGTGTAGAAGCAAGTATGATGTCTCTGTACCCCTGCTGTGGGGAGAATCCTCAGGAAGATGTATCCACGTCCAGTCAACATTAGTGATACCAAAATCTCAATTTTCATGTTTAAAAATTCCCTAGGTAACCTAGACAAATCAATGAGATGCTAATAGGCTAGAGCCTGGTTGGAATCTCTAGGCTCACAGTTCAAATCTTGTCTGGGTCGGTGGTAAATTAAAGCTCTAATAATCTTACTTTTGCTTGGTGGCCTGTGTGAAAGGGTCTGAACCCAACTCCAGATGGCCCAGTGCCTAAATCACAAAAACTGCCATCACCATGAGCACTAATTAACAAGCCTTGTCACACATGGACAGGTAATCAGAAATATCCTCTCACTGCTAGGCATGGTCCATCCACGTTGTAACACCTCACAACAAGAGGTCAGAAATGCTAAGAGCAAGCCATGATATCCATCTGGATACTGGATAACGTAAGAACAGAGGTTATTCTGGTAAGACATGAATGATCCCACTGACAAATTATCAAGAAATCTGCAGTTAATACAGGAAACACAATAGAAGAGAGCCACTGAAACTACCCTGAATTCCTCCTCAATCTCAGTCCAAAGTCTGGCAAAGGCCTATTTGGATTAAATGAGAAAGATTGGATTTCCTCTTATTAGTGAAGTATTTACTCTTAAAAAAACCCAGAGCTGTTGCACAACACAGTAAGAACACACCATTCATTGCAGCTCGCTCATGACAGAATTCCATAGGAGTCTGCAACTCATGAGTGTGTTATGCTGGGAAGTCTCTTTGACGTCTCGGTTCACAAACATCACATGTACCCCTTAAAATGCAGTTAAATCAATTAGTAGACAACTCAGTACAAACAACAGAGAATTGATTTTAAAAATAAAAATCCTAGAGGATTCAAGAATGCCCTATGTAGCACTGCTGGAATATCACCACACAATGCTTTATTGGGATCACAGTTCAGGGGCTTATGGCTGAAGGAGAAAAACAAAAAAATGCCTCTCCCCCTTATTTAATGCCAACTTCTTATAAGCTTCTTGAACCAAAGTCAATTAAAACCGAAAGTAGAAACAAAATAACTAAATGCTAGGATACTAGACTGAGAGAATTACTATCACAAGAACAACAAATAGTAACCACCTGATGCTGTCCAAGTCATGGGCAGTATTGCCTAGTGGCTGGAGCAAGAGTCCCGCCTACCAAGTAGTGTTGAATACAAACAGGGGTGTCCAAAAGTGAAACCAAGAGCAGGTAAAGGTTGGGGCTGGAGCAAGGCTAGAGAGCACAGATGTAGGGACAGTCCAAATGCAGCTGACTGATAAGGTACAGTAAACTTCCGATAATCTGGCACCTTTGGGACCCAGGGGGTGCCGGATTATCAGATATGACGGACTACCGGAAGGGGGGGCTATGAGGTTGCTGGGGTGGGGGGGTGCCACCCCAGACCCCTCATAGCCCCCCCCTTCTGATAGTCCGGCTCTGCCCGAGGCGTCCCTGATTCAGCCGCTGCTGAAACTGACCAGCAGCGGCTGAATCGGAGACGCCTGGGGCAGAGCAGCTGGAGTGCTGCCGGGTTGGTCGGGGTAACGCCGACCCTTGGCGTGGCGAGACCAACCAGGCAGCACCCCAGCTGCTCTTGGGGACGCCTGGGGCAGAGCAGCTGGGGTGCTGCTGGGTTGGTCCCGCAGCGCCGCTCCTTGGCGCTACTGGATCAACCCGGCAGCACCCAAGCTGCTCTGCCTCATGCGTCCCCAAGTCAGATGTTGCTGATACTGATCAGCAGCTGACTCCAGGAAGCCCGAAGCAGAGCTGCTCTGTCCCGGGCTTCCCTGAGTCAGCCGCTGGTCAATTTCAGCAGCGGCTGACTTGGGGACGCCTGGGGCAGAGCAGCTGGGGTGCTGCCGAGTTGATCCAGTAGCGCCGAGGAGTGGCGGTGCGGGACCAACCCAGCAGCAACCCAGCTGCTCTGCCCCAGGCGTCCCCAAGTCAGCCGCTACTGAAATTGACCAAGAGCTGACTCCAGGAAGCCTGAGGCAGAGCAGCTATGCCTCGAGCTTCCTGGAATCAGCCGCTGGTCAATTTCAGCAGCGACTGAATCAGGACGCCTGGGGTGCTGCCGGATTGGTCCCGCAGCCCCCAGGGGCAGCGCTAGGGGACCTACCTGGCAGCGCCCCAGCTGCTCTGCCTCCGGCTTCCCCGATTCAGCCGCTGGTCAGTTTTAGCAACGGCTGAATCGGGGAAGCTGGGGGCAGAGCAGCTCCAATGGTCCAGCTGCGGAGCACTTCCGGGTTCCTGATGGTGCCGGACCATCAGGAGTGCTGGACCGTCAGATGCCGGACCAATGGAGTTTTACTGTATATGTTGAGCAGCCGCTGAACTGCTGCTACTACTGAACCTAAGATCAACTTCAGTCAACCATGTGGCACTCTCAGACAGCTTCTGACAGGGCCATCTGTGCTCTCTAGATTGCCAGGAGATTGGTTCTGCACAGGCTAGGCCTCTGACATTATCCCCACCTTCATAGGAGCAACAGGATCAGGTTTTAGAGTGTATTTCTGATGGAAGGCAGCTCCCATGATCTTCTATCAGCTCCCATGATTGCTCTTCTGGTCCATAAACTTCCCAGTCCACTTGATAATAGCTTTTAGCCTGAATTTACTTAAAGGCCAGTATTTCCCAAATTTGGTACTTCTCTTGGCCTTGGATATCTACAAGAGATGGTGATGAATCACAGTGGTCAGGGAAGGGATTCTCCACATAATGTTTCAGACATGACACACAGAAAACTGAGTGGACCTTCAAGAATTCTGCAAACTGGAGACTAAATGCTAGTGGGTTAATTTACACTGTGATCTTAAATGCGCCTAGGCACTGATGGCCCAGTTTGGCTGAGGAAGATGTGGATATCCTACCAACAAGGTTGGTGGGGCTTGGCATTTGTTGGCTGGCATCATATTCGTAAGCATCCTTGGCAGCTTCCAAATGTTTGATAAGTTCTAGAAGATGGGCAACTAGATCTGCTGCAGCAGGAACTTTGACATCTGTAAGTGCAACTGACTGGAGGCAAGGATAGAAATCATAGTTTGTACAGTATTTTTTAAGTTGGGTAGATGCATGGGTGGAGCTGTACACAAACTATGCATATGGAAGAAAGACAACCCAGTAATGTTGATGACAATTGAGAAAGTGTTCAAGATCTTGGTTCATTTGTTCTGTCTGCCCACTGGTCCATGGGCGGTAGAATGAGGAAGTAAGCAGTTCCATTCTTAATAGCTTCAGGGGGTAGCCGAGTTAGTCTAGAAAAAACAACAACAAGTGGTCTGGTAGCACTTTATAGACTAACAAAATATGTAGATGGAATCATGAGCTTTCGTGGGCACAGCTGGTCATCTGAAGAAGTGGGCTGTGCCCATGAAAGCTCATGATATCATCCACATGTTTTATTAGTCTATAAAGTGTTACCAGACCATTTGTTGTTTCAATCTTAAAAGTTTGCAGAGTTTGTGCCAAAATCAGGATGTGAACCCATGAAGCTGGAACGTGATCTAGGAAAATACAGGTCTTTTCCTGGAAGGTGAGGAGGGAGTGTGACGGGGCAGACAAGCCCTGCACTGAAGGGCAGAGAGTAGCCCTGGCCCAGCTGGCTGAGAAAGCCCCGCCTATCCACCTGTGCTGGGCATGCTCCCAGCAGAGCCATAGTATAAAAGCGGAGAGAGCCCTGCAGTTAAGAAGGGAGCTGGGGGAAGTAGGTCAGGCCACATACCTGACACGTGTTTCTGCAGCAGCTGATGCCGCAACCGCAGCAGCAGCCACCGGCCCAGCAGTCACAGCCACAGCCACAGCCCGCAGCTGACCCCGGAGCAATGCCAGCAGCCATCACCACCTGGGAGGGAGGAGCATCCACAAAGCAAGCCCCTGGTAAGGACTGGTCCTGGAGGCCAGCAGACTACATGGGGACCAGGGCGTGGTAGGAAGCAGCCCAGGGCAAAGGACTGACAGAGCGGCTCGGTGTGTAGCGGCTGGATTCCCGGCCGAGCGGGCAGGAGCCATAGGCCCTGCCTAAAGGGCCCTGGGCTGGGACCCGGTGGAGAGGGAGGGTCCAGGTCCCTCCCACCGCCCCTTTCCCCTACCCTGGACAAACGACTCCCTGGCCAGGAGAGGCTTTTTTGTGACTAGGCCTCAAGGGCCATATATATCTTGATAGAGGGACATATAATTTGGGGTTGCACAGCAAGGGTGGTATATACCCTGATAGAAGGTCATAGAGAACGGACAGAGGGGCTGACGCGTGGGGACATTATCTGGCAAGGCAGCCCCAATGCCGAGGGAGAACACACCCCTCGACAGGGAGCAAGTGGAAATAAAATATGCCATCTCAATAAGGAAATCAACAGTAATGAGGATACCCATGCAACTTTGGGAATAAGGTAGTTTTACAATGAAATCTAAGGATACCAGTGACCAGGGTCAAAAAATGATAGGCAAAGACTATTGATGTGTGGTTTGGCATGTAGGCATTGTCTTCAATAGGAGAGATGATGTGAACTAACGTATCTCTTAATGTCAGTAATCAGCCTTAGCTAATATAAATTATCTAACACTAGGTCTTGAGTTTTGAAGTGGCTTGAAGTGACCAGCAGCCAGTGCATCATGTCACTTCTTTAACATCCTGAGATTGAGCTGGCCCTCTGGGATGTAAAGATGCCTTCTACAATTAAGCAGACCAATCCTTCAAATGAAATATTGAGCTTGGCAGATTAGTGGATAATTTAGGGTTTGACAAATGTTAGTAGTTTGGTGGTCTTGGGGAAGCAGGTCCCTGTTTGTTGTTGCTTGAATAAGATGTGATGGACATAAAATAGGCAAGGGAGCTTCTCCGAGCTTATCTGGTTTGGGCACAATCTGTTCAGACTGTGGTGTACATGCTACTTGCGGGTTTTGTAGTGGTGGTGGTGGTGGGGGGGGGGGGGGAAACAACAAGAATATCATTCAGTATTATCCAAATAAATAGCCATGAATCAATTCAGTATGTCCCAGAAGAGATAACTGGTAAAATACTGGAACATTGCCATAGCATTACATAGCGCAGAAGGCAAAGAAAAATATTCAAAATGCAGGCATCGGTGAAGAATGCAGTCTTTAATTCATTGTCTGTCCTGATTTGGACAAGGTTGTAGGCCCTACCAAAATCCAACTTGGCAAATGTTTTGGCCAACTGGAGCTTCTCAAAAAATTCCTTATTAAGTGGCACAGGGTAATGGTTTTGGACTGTCAGTTTGTTCAGAGCTCAAAAGTCAACACATAGGAGTAAGAAGCCATCATTAGGTTGCCAGATGGATGGAAATCATAGTTTTAATCTCAGCATTGTCACTGGACTAACTACCAGTTGGACTTCAGACAATGGAAATATTAAAGATGCTACAAGCATCCAATAAGGGAACCATCAGCTATTTCTTCTTTTATTAAATGTGGGAAATATTATGTGCTCCCAGCAGCAAGATAGGCATAAACTCAGTGGCTTTCACTGTAATACAAAACTATCAACATTTCCTCTCCATTTATTCATTAAAATATATTTTCCTTCCACTCCTGGCCCTGATGGATCAGCCCATCTTATGACAACTAAGCTTCTGCTTATCTGATAATGAAATCACTTCCAAAGCAGTTTAAACATCTAGGCTGAGACTGCATGGCTAAAAATAATATTGATAAACTACTTTTAATTAATAAGATGATCACACATGACAGAGGAGAAAAATGTAGCTATGGATTTATTTGTGTATGTGTGTGTGTCTTTAAGCTTGTTATAACCTCTCAATACCAGGTGCTACTTATGATACATGACGTTTGATTTTTAGGATATCATTTATCTATACCAGTGGTCTCCAACCTGTTTACACCAAAGATCACTTTTTAAATGACAGAACAAGACAAGATCTACCGCCCCGCCCCTTCCTTGAAGCCCTGCCCCTTCCTTGAAGCCCCGCCCTCTCTATTCTCCTCCTCTCCATCACTTGCTATCCCCAAGCCTTATACTGCTGCTGCTTTTTTCGCAATTCTTCTGTAGGAAGAAGTTTTTCCAACATTTGGCCTGTCTAGACTTGACCAAATATCAGAAAAACCCCTTCTTTTGGAAGCCCCCTTATTCCTCGTGGAAAGAGGAATATAGGGGTGACCAAAAGATCATGTTTGCTCTTCCACTAAAAGAAGTGGAAGAAAAAATGCATCCCTGGATGCAGAAGAGTTTTTCTGGGATATCTCCAGAATCCTGAAAGACTCCTGCAGTCTAGCCGTACCCTCGCTGGGTTGAGACAGGATGTGTAGGCTCTGGGGTGGGAATGAGGGATTTGGGTGTGGGAAGGGGTGAGAGGTGCAAGCTCTGGGAGGAAATCTGGATGCAGGAGGAGGTGGATGAGGGAACGCTGGCTCGGGGAGGGGGCTCCAGGCCGGGCAGTGTTGGGGTCAGATGTAGGGTTAGGGTACTAAGTAAGCCACAGAATTCTGGATGTGAGGGTTCAGGAATTTGGGTTAGGGTATGTGAGGGACTCAGGGCAGAGGGTTCCAGTGTATGATAGGCTCAGATGTAGGGTCTGGGGAAGGGGGAATGCAGGAGTGTCATGATGCTGTTGCCAGATGGGGGCTTGGCCCCAATTGGGGGTTTGTTGGCCAGGCTTCATTTTCAAATAAAATACTATGTCAAACACAAAAAGTTTCTGCATTGTCTTTATTTCTGAGAAGGGCGGGGAACCTGTTTTGAGTCAGGGGTCACTGACCCACAGAAAAGAGAGTTGGGGCCACACAAGTGAGATGCAAAAAAACCCTCCTCCAACTCCCCCCCGCCCCGAGCTTCACTAATGTGGCCCCAATTGTGTTGGTGGGAGCAGGGGACATAGTACTGGGGAAGGGTGCTAGTGGGGACAGAGTTCTGTGGCTGGGGATGGGAAGAGGGGACAGGGTGCCAGTGAGGACAGGTTTCTGCGGCTGTGGACAGGGGAGAGGGAACAGGGTGCCTGGAAGGCAAGGGACAGGGTGCCAGTGGGGACAGGTTTCTGAGGCTGGGGAGTGGGGAGAGGGAACAGGGGAGTGGGGAATGCAGGGCACTGGGGGCAGAGAGTCCCTTGCACCCGCCCCCCCCCCCCAGAGGAAAGCTGGCACGTGCCTCCTCTGGGGCCGGTGCATGCCTCCCGTGACAAAGCCAAACCCCCACATGCACCTGCCCCAGGGCCAAACCCCCCTCCTGCGGTGCAGCCAAACCCTTGCGCTCGACTCACCCCTCCTGCGGCTCAGGGAAGCCGCCACACTCCTCCTCCGAGGCCGATACCCCCTCCCACAGCGCACCCAGCATGCCACAGGGCTGTGGGAGGGGAGCAGCCAGCACACTTCTGGAACCCCCAGAAGTGGCGCGAAGCTGCAGGCAGGACTCCCATCCACCCCCCAGGAAGCTGGCACTACACTGGAGGTAGGTAGTGGGGCTTCTCGGGGGTGGGGGTACCCGAACGCCTCACGATCGACTCATCAAGGCCTTGCAATTGACCAGTCGATGCAATTGACCGGTTGGTGACCACGGATCTATACTTCTAAGGAGAGATAGGTTAATTCAGTTTTGGTCATGTTACTCCAGAAAATCGTAGTAAGTTAAACTTGCCACTTGCCGGGTGCCATCTGCTAAAATGAGGTAGATTAGAAGAGACATTGAAGCAAGGAGAAGAGGGGTAACCATGTTAGTCTCTATCTGCAAAAACAAGGAGGATTCCTGTGGCACCTTAAAGACTAGCAGATTTATTTGGGCATATGTTTTTGTTTGCAAAGACCCACTTTGTCAGATGTTCTGAATGAGCTAACAATGATACATAGGGTACATCTAGACTACATGCCTCTGTCGACAGAGGCATGTAGATTAGGCTACTGGACATAGTAAAATGAAGCGGCGATTTAAATAATCGGCGCTTCATTTAAATTTACATGGCTGCCGCGCTGAGCCGACAAACAGCTGATCAGCTGTTTGTCGGCTCAGTGCGGCAGCCATGTAAATTTAAATGATGCGGCGATTATTTAAATTGCCACTTCATTTTACTATGTCCGGTAGCCTAATCTACATGCCTCTGGCAACAGAGGCATGTAGTCTAGACGTACCCCTAGTTTTGAGCAAGATGGAACTGCTTTGCTAACATGAACACTTTTGGGTGGTGCTGGATTACATATCACTTTGTATTAAGTGCAGCATAATGAAATGCTATCCTTATTGTATGAGGAAAGGTCAGCAGAACTGTACTTAGCCTGCTCTGAATGAGGAGTTCTCTCTAAACTGAACCTCATTCACTCAGTAGGGGTTAAGGATGCCAAATCTCAGGCCATGTCTACATTAACTGGAAGACTGCTGCTGCTGTGATAGATGTTCTGGAGTTTAATTTAGTGAGTCTAGTTAAGACTTGCTAAATTGAACTTAGAGGATGTCCACACTGGTGTCCGGTACTTCTGCTTTTGTGAGGAGTAAGGAAAGTTGACAGAAGAGTTTGCTCCCATTCGCCTCCCACTGTAGGGAGCCGCACCAAGCTCAGTTAAGGTAAGCTGACTCCAGCTGCCTATTCTACATAGCTGAAGTTGTGTACCCTAAGCCAAGCTGCTGGGTCTAGTGTAGACTTGGACCCAGTGAAGAAGAGAGAGGATGGGTGCAGGTTTGCTGCCAAAGGGTGTGGGCTCTCCTAAGGAGCTTGGGACAACATTTGACTCTCCTTTGAACTGTTCAAAGACAGAGCTAATTAGACTCCACTGAGAGTCCTTGTTTTGTTCAGGGATCACTAAAGCTGAAGTCACTAATAAAAAGCTGCTGAGTCTTACACCTGGTGTGATGCACTGTAGCACTGAAAGACACCGCACTTTCTTCACTAGCAGTGAGGGTCCCCATTACCCTCTGAAATCACTGAGAGCTGGACTCAGCGATGGAAACTAGACCATGATGTTGTGGCAGAGAGACAGAGGTGGCAATAGGATATTGGCGGCAGAGTGAATGACTGCAACAGCAGAGTGAATGGCAATGACAGTGAGCCAGCTGCCGCAGCAGCACAACAGCTGAGGTAATGCTTAACGATACCACCCCCCCCCCCCCAACTCACTATCTATGGGTGATGAACTCAGATGAATGTAGTTCTGAACAGCAGGTCTTCACTGATCAACGACAGGAACTGTGGGCGTGGTGCAGTGAAGGGAGAGGGAGTAATGTGTTAAACTGAGGCAAAGGTTACCACCCAATATGCTCTGGGGTTGGTGTTTGCTCATGGTAATTTGCTTCAAAAGTGTGATTGTGGTCCCTTCCCCCCCAAACTAACGCTGAGTTCCTTTCCCCCATTTATTACAACTTTTCTGAACTCGCTTCTTGTGAGAGTGGAAGTATTGCCTCTCAGAGACACCCAAAGGTGGGTTTTAATTTTCCCAGATTACTAAGTGGGGGCTTAAGTCACTTCTGCTTTGTATTGCTAAGAGAAATCTCTAGATGTTGAACCTGGCCCTTGTTGCCGCTGACTCCACCTAGTAGAAGGGTTACATATGTTTACATCCAAAGTGTATATCTGTCCATACATATTTTCAAGACTAACCCTATTAGAAAAGAACTTTGCATTGCTCCACACACAGAGCTTTCATGTGAAGTCAGTGACAATTCTGTGTAGAGAAAGCTGTGAGATCTGCCCCCACAATATATACATGGAACACCAATGTTGTGCTGTTGGCAGTGACAACATAGCTGTTACCCTGGGCTGTGGTGCCATCGGGAGGTGGGATGGGGGGCCAGGGTTTGAAGGGAGAGTGCGTGGGGCTAACTAGACAGCAGTGCTGATGATGCAGAGGCAGCCACAATGTACAGTGATATGTTGGTTGCCCTTGTGTTAATTCCTGGCTGCGTGGAGGAGGCCTGAGGCTCAGAGGGCAGAAAGGAAAATACAAATAAAAATATGAGCTGCAAATATTTCATAAGTTGAGGCATTATCTGAAGATATCTGTCAGGTTGTGTGTTGTCAGGTAAAGTGAAATGCAATGCCCTGATTCTGCAAGTGGAGCTGCTTTTGGTGGCAGCATAGAGCTCCACCTGGGGAGCAACTGCAGAATATATCCTTTCCTACAGAGGGGTCTTGGAGGTACCTCCTTGTGGAGTTGTAGAAACTAAGGTTGAGGATGGAAAGAATCATCTTAATCAGGTATTGCTCTTCCTTACTCCTCATTTGTCTTCCCTGAAATCTCCAAGTTTCTGGCTGGCTAGTGGGATGCCACAGTGTCTTTTCTGGTAGTAGTCTACTTGCTGTGGAGTTAAACTACATCACCCGAGGAAAGACTTTGATGGTAGCAAGAACCCCCGGACCTGAAATTATTTCTAATTGGTTTGGGGCTGAGCTCACAGAGCCAGGATTGGACTTTGCAAAGCATTGCACCCAACTAAGAAGGCAATCTGGCAGCAACTACAGCTAAATGTGAGACAAACACTGCAAAATATTTTGTGGTTTGACAAACCCATACAACAAAATAAGCTTTGGCCTTTTTCTCCAGTGCTGTGAATCTCTCTTCTCACTCCTTTATATTTATCAAACAAGTGTGAGAAGCCACAGGTCCTGCACCCAGGGCCATTGGCTGCTGCCACATCCACAATTCCACCTGTCAGCTCTGCCGGAGACTGGCAAATTGGGAGCCCTACAGCTGTACATTCCACTGAAAGTACCACCCACAAAGGCCTGTTTGGAGGAGCTCTGGAGGCTCTAATTGGACCAAGTCCCCTATATGAGCCAGAAAGGGACCCAAGAAGTGGTCTGCACAACAAGGTGGATCCTGGCTTGCTGTTGCTACTCCCAGCCTAGTCCCTGGTTTGTGGATTCATCATGGCCTTTTTCCTGGTTCTTGCCCTTGTTCTCTGACTGACCCTTGGCATGACTCTCTGACTCTAATACCTGCTCCGGCCTCTTGCATGGTTCTTGTACACAGTGAGCACAAAGGTGACCTAAAACTACCCCTCCATCTCTGTCTTAAGTGCCTAAATGGTGTAATTGCAAATCAGGCCAAAATAATATTGATTGCATGATGATAGGCATAAAGGTGAAAATTTAATAATACGATCCGTTTTCCTGATCTCATAATATTTTAAACAAGAACATTTCTTTTGTTTAAAGTGACACTAACAGGTTAAAAAGTATATGGGTCAGATTTCAGGCAGCATAAATTGGTACTGATCCATAGAAACCAAAGTACTGTCACACCAATTTATACCAGCTATTAAATGCAAAGAAATAATTTACACCCTTGTAACCAATAATATTGCAGTATCTAAACAATAGACTAATCTATGATGTTTGCCTTGGCTATCTTTTACATCATACTCCTAGCACTCCAAATGAGATTTTTATACTAGTCTTGAAATCAAAATGCTAAGTACCATATTCTGCCCTGTGTTATGCTACTATAAAACCAATTACTCCAATGAAGTCACACTGCAGCAGTAAGTCAACCTAAGTTATTCAGCTCCAGCTACGTGAATAACATACCTGGAGCTGATAAAGCTTAGTCACCTTACTGCTGCTGTGTCTAAACTGTGTTGGTTCAACAGAGGATGCTCTCTTGTTGATTTACCTTAGGCCAGGTTTACACTGGAGGAGAAAATCAATAAACGATACTAAGGGTGTAAAGAGGTGGGTAACTGAGAAATTGTGTAGTCGACACAATTTGTATCGACTACACAATGAGTTGATAAGGGAAGGTGTTACCCCCGCTGTAGCTATACAGCTTAAATGAAATAATGTAGCCTGGCTCCTACTACATTTAAACTACAGAGATGAAGCAGGGGTATCTCCTGGACCTGGCATGAGCAAGGATTGAGCTGGGTTTGCTCAGTCCAGGAGCTGGGACAAAGCAGCCCCTGTTTGCGGGGGTCCCAGCAGGGAGTTGGGCCCCCCCGCAGACTGGGGCTGCTGCTTGTGCAGCCTCTCTTCCCCCCTCCTCCCACAATGATGCCTCTGAGAGGTTGCAGTGAGGGGGCAGGAAAGCAGCACTGCAGAGACAGTGTTGGGGGGAACTGGCTTTTAAGCCGGCACCCCCCAACACCAACTCCTGCTTCCTCCCTCCCTTGCTGCCTCTGATAAAGAGGCAGCAAGGGGGGGAAACGCCAATAGTTGACTTAAGTACTCGATAAGCCTAAGCTTATCAGGTAGTCAACTAATTGACTACTTTTTTACATTCCTACAAAATACACAACTCTATTTACGTGATTTGCATAGCTGGAATCGACATGTCCTGCATCAATTTTCTGGGGTGGCCCCATAGTGGGAGGTCGACAGGAGAAATTCTCCTGTTGACTAACCTTACTCCTCACAACAAGGGGGGGGGGGTACCATGGTAAATGGGGGCACCTTCAGCATTTGATTTACGGGGCTTTACTAGATCTGCTAAATCAAACCCAGGAAGAGCTATTGCTCAAGCGTTGCTCCTCCGGTAAGTGGAGACATGGGTAGAATACAGAGGCGGATTTGGGGCAGGGTGAGTGGGGTGGCTGCCCCGGGCCCCGCGCTTGCAGAAGCCCTGCGCATGCGCCATGTCAAAGGCGGGGAGGGGCTGCGAAATTGTGCTGCCCAGGGCCCCGCAGCACTCTCATCCGCCCCTGGTAGAATACCAGGGTAGAATACTAGGGTTGACTGGAGAACGATCTGTAGTCGATTTGGTGGGTCTTCAATAGACCTGCTAAATCAACGCCCCCCCACCATGCATTGACCCAGCTGTAAACGTAGCCTGAGTTACTCTCACTATATATTAGCATAACTTGCAGCAGAATCTGTCCCCAAGTGAAAAAATATTGATCCTATATTTCTTTTGCTTTTCTTTTCTCTCACTTTCTGGCATTTTAAAGACTATATCTACAAACACACAGAGATGAGCAGAGTAATATTTTGTATATGATTCTACTATAAACACCTTATGTCCATCATATACATCAACCGTATAAAGCACTACAGAGGAAACCTGCCAGTAGAGATAGCACACATCTCTGGAGTCTGCTAATGTATCAGATGCCACAATTGAGTTTTGCATCAGAAAGAACCCCTTGATGCCTTCATATTATGTTATAGCTCACACTTACCTGGGTAGTATCCCCTTCTCTGTGTATGCAAATATTTCTTTATATATGATGTACACATATGTATTATATATACACATATATGTACACACAAATACAAGCATATGTACCATATATTCACAGCACAATTCCTTGTTTACAAAGTAGTTATGAAAAAGTAATAAAGATCATCTTCTTTTCACAAGATCTTGTATTGCACAGTAGCTTCTAACATTCGGCTATCATCTCCATCACCATATATCACCTTCTTACAACACCTCCAACAAATCTGAGCTACCAAGGAAGTTGTTACACTTGATATAATAAAAGGTGCGATATGGGTATATATGCAGTTGTGTATATATGTTATTATTAACCATGCATAGAAATCAATATGAATACAATATAAATGATGCTATAATCATGCTGTTCTAGTACAATTTGCAGGGGAAACCATAACAAATATTGTAGTGTGAAAATAGCAAAACCATAATCTGCCTTTAATGCTAAACCAAAATTGGTCTATTGATGTGGTGATTTTTATCCAGAATGCACATTATAGAATTCTGTTCCACTTGCACAACCCCCTTTTTTAAGTGCTACAGTGTAGGTGAGCTACTTAGAAGAAAAGCACAAAAATGCTATCTGCAAAAATGTTTTTAAAAGAAATGAAAAGTTTAAGCACCAACACCCCACAACTAAAAGTAAAACGCTGAGGAAAGAAAACAAAATAAGGAACTTACCACACTGCGAGTGAACTTTTCTAGAGAAGTTCTACGACCTTGCTCATTCTCTGGCTTTAAGGGGAAAAAAAGTGGGGAGAAAAAATACAGAAAAAAAATCTTCAGCTTAAATGCAGTTTTTTGAAACAGCAGTAAAAGATAAAGAAGCAAAAAAACCCAAAAACAAAAACCCAAAATAGCAGCAACTGCTGTTTGTTGCTACGGCAAACATAAAACCCTTAAAGAATGAGAGCCACCAGCTACCTTAATTGTTGGAGAATGTCACCTTTCTTCTCCTCTGTTATAAATGTGGCTCTGATTTAAAGCTATAAAACAGGGTTTGTGTGGCATTGTGTCCCATAGCCATTGTTATTGATCTCTTGTTGAACTTTCCTTCTGTAGCTGTTTGTGCAGAGACCTCGGATTCTGGTTAACATCTGCCAAACAGCTGATTGGAGGCTCCTATTCAGATTTTAGAAAGAAGAAGGAACCACATCAACTTTACAATTTTGGAGGTAGCAAATATAATACTGGAGAAAACAGTGTTGGAAACAGAGCCTGAACTCCTCTGTTTACTGGGAAGGAAGAAGCAGATTTTCACCACACTGCAGCACTCAATATGCCTCACCCCTTCTCAGGAAAGGCTACCTCCAGCAAATGCATACTGCTGGGGAAAGATGAGGCCATATTTTTGGCTCTGGTTTTGGTTAATACAGAGCATAGGGGTATTCACATGCTAGAAGTCATAAAACTTCATTGCAATAAGACTGAAACACATACACCATTGGCTTATTAATATTTCCATGAGGAACATGGCTCACCTCAACACTGAACAATGTTTCATTTGGTACAAGACAGATTCTTTCCTCATTAGAGGTCAAAAGAAATTGAGTTATCGTCATGTTTATCTGTATGTTGAATCGAAAAGACCTAATAGGGGGAAAAAACCCACCACCAGTATACCACACCACCAACCTTTCCACTAATTGGCTGCATTTAGACATCAGTAAAGAGAGGTAGAGAACACACCATGTCGCTACATTTACACAGATCTGTCCAATCCAGCAGAACAGCTGCAGATAAAGTATTCAGGAATTTGAGAATCAGCTCTTAAAGAGACTTGAGGAGTACAGTGAGATACAGGGCACCCATCCCACACTTGACCATTTTCAAAAAACCTAATTGAAAGGGTCTGCAGAACGCTCTCAGTACTGATACATTCTCTGAGGAACAAGCTATTCAGAAGGAATGCCTATTCCATGTAGTGCATGATTAAATTGGTCCAAGCATAAATGGGTACTCTCCATTTTACAGCTGTATGGTCCCATCTCCAAGATTTCTTATAGATAGATTTGACTGTGTACAGAATAAAGTGGAAATACTCACACCACAAGTGACAGACTGAGGATATCTCTGTATCAAACTGTGAAACCTAGTTTGTTTCAGCAGCTCTGTTTTGTACTGTAACCTTCTTGGAATGTGACCTTCATGTTGAGTTGCAACCTCCAGGGTCGATTAGAGCATCCATTTTGGGGCAGGGACTTGGAGCTAGTGGAAAATTCTAAAAAGCTGAGACTGAGGAAACAAGGGCCATCAATACTGGATAACTCTTCCCTAACAGAACAATAGATTTTTCTACCAGGACAGTCATTGACTTTGAAGATGATGGGCACATAGCTGAAAGAGAAGTGCTTCTTTAAGCAAGAGGGCAGACTACTGCTACTTGCAAGTAAGAAAACAAGAAGGGCTGCCTAGGCACATCCTGGACTCACAAGAAGTGGGAGAGGGGAGATCAGGTTTGGGAATGTTCAAGACCTATAATTCCCTAGTGTGCTTTGTTTAAGAGCAAAGTGCATGGCTAAGAAATTCCTTTATTAAGCCTGCTTTCCTGGCTCATCTGTTGCTGAATGAGTTAACTGAAAAAATGAGATTCCACAGCCAGGTGGCTCCTGGGGGAACATGTCTAAGCAATTTGGACATATTCCATGGCCCAAGAATAGCATCAGACACAGGGGATCCATCTGAGAGATCCATGGTCAGGAACAATGATGAGTCATTACCCATATGCAGGAGTCTTAGAAGCATATGGGTTCTAGCAGGGGGATCCACTAACTACTGGCTGGTATACATCAGCTCTACAAATTATGGAGAGAACAGGAGAAGATGGCCTATACTTTGTTATTGAAAACCGTAGAAATTGTGTGACTGTAGAGAGAAAGCTTTGAGACAGAATCCTGGAAAGAAACTTATCTGAATGTGGTAAACCAGGAAAAAGATTATATTGGAAGGATACAACTTACACTGTTGAAGAGGGAAGAAGAGAGGACCATGCATATGAGCTTAAACCCTTAAGAGAAACAGATACAAGTGAAGTACTTCTTTAGAGTTTTCTGCCTGTGATTAGCTCACAGCTGTGACTTCAGCTGAATATCAACCCAAAGGGACACAGCAGGAGTACAGAAACAACAAACAGAAGATACAAAGAATCCAAAAGGAAGACAGGTGAATTGACGAAGGCACCTGTAATTGGCTATGTGCCAAGTCGTTAGCAGACTATACAGCTACTTGATTACATCTACCACCAAAGAGCAGCACTTTAATGATCAATAAAACAATGTTTAAAAAACTGTATTCATTTACTGTGATTTTTAATGATAAGTAGTGAATTTCTGTAGTGTGGGAAGAGGAACTGTGAAACTCTGCGCTTTCAATATTGGTGTTTACCTTTGTAGACTACATTGATATTCATACTCCAGCATCATGTATAAAACAATGTTAAATTGAGGGGTTAGGTCAAATATGTTAAAATGGCCGGTGTAATTCCAAACTGGACCACCGGGGGAGCTGTTCATTATGGCTTCCATGTGGTACACCAGCTGCACTGCTTTGCACTGTATAAAAGCTGACATATTAAGTAAATAAAGGAATAATAGGCAAGGGATGGTGCAGACAACTGGACTTTTCCCTCTGATTTTTGTAAACTGTTGGACATTCAGAGAAACCTACCCTGCCCAAAGAAGTCCAGGATAAATCAAGATTGGGAAGAGTCCCGCACAGAAAGACGACCTCTGCTTGGAGTAGTTAAGGAGAAGTTGTTGTAAGTGATGGTATTAGTCTCATTGCATTAAATTTCTGCTTTCCAAGTGAATGCTTTACGTCTGTGAATTACAGCCCTTCTACCTAACCAAAGTGCAACACCTTCCACGATGCCTGCTTAGTGCCCGTTGTGACAGTGATCTTTCTGAGTTGGATTTCTTTTGAACCTGTCATAATTTGGTCACTGTATCATAGCCACTAACTTTGGGGGACTGAACCAGGACATTCAGACCTGAAAGCAGAAATATTTATTACTGGAGCTAAAGGACCAGACTCGATAGCTAAGGCCTATAACTGATCTATAGTGTGTGTGGATTGGACTTGGTGCAAGGAACATACTTCATAAGCACACCACAGTGTGGGAGTGGAGGGGAAGGTGGAAGATACAACAAGCCTTTAGACTCACTCGTGTGTGGTCTGCATAAGAGCAAGTCACAGCTGCAATGGGGAACGACGGAAATGCTTCCTTCTAAGCACTTGTAGGTGGGCATGTCCCCCTAAGGAGACACATAGAACAGGTAGGGAGGAAGTGAGGCATGGAGCTGCCCTTTGACACAGATTGGGCCAAGTGCACAAGCAAGAAGCAATCCAGAGGACAATACAGACTGTGCAGTTTCTTTGCATGTTAGAAGCACAGTCCTTTCCTGAGAGTGGTGTAGCTAGGAGTGGAAAAGTGGGTGAGCCCTGACTTTTGGGTAGATGAGCAGTGACAAAGTGCTAGCTCAGCTTCTCCCCTGACAACACACCCTCTTCTTAGCCCTGATGCCTTTAGACACTGGGCATCACCTGGTGAGCTAAGCACGTGCATGGAGCTGCTCGGAAAATGGCAAAGCAGAGCTGTTGGAGCGTAGCTTTCTGAAGGGCAGGTGCATAGCTCGGTCTTGGATCTCAGGTGCCTGACTGCCACTGTGGCATCATTACACCCATACTCAGAGCTGGATGGGCCCGGACCTAATTGAGTGGGGTGGGGCCCAACCGTGATTGTGCCCCCTACTTCTTGACCTCTCATTGAGGTGTTGAAGCTTTGCCTTATCCCCAGCAATGCTCAGTGCCTTAAAGGCAAATGTTTTACAATGAAATGTCACATTTAGGCCAGTGGTTATTAAACTCTTTCCACAAAACTTATTCTCCCACATGACCTCTCTGAGGGTATGTCTACACTACCCCGCTAGTTCGAACTAGCGGGGTAATGTATGCATACCGAACGTGCAAATGAAGCCCGAGATTTGAATTTCCCGGGCTTCATTTGCATAAGCCGGCCGGCGCCATTTTTAAATGCCGGCTTGTTCGAACCCCGTGCCGCGCGGCTACACGCGGCACGGGCTAGATAGTTCGAACTAGCAAGGTTCGAGGACGAGGCGTGGAACGAGGAGTACAGATAGTTCGGAATGGCTTGCTAGTTCGAACTATCTAGCCCGTGCCGCGTGTAGCCGCGCGGCACGGGGTTCGAACAAGCCGGCATTTAAAAATGGCACCGGCCGGCTTATGCAAATGAAGCCCGGGAAATTCAAATCCCGGGCTTCATTTGCACGTTCGGTATGCATACATTACCCTGCTACTTCGAACTAGCGGGGTAGTGTAGACATACCCTGAGATATGTTCTGACCCTATCTATGGAAACAAAAAAAGGTCTGTAACAATTCACAAGCCTCACAGTGTCTTGTCCCAGTTATGATTCTTATAGCAAACATAGGAATAGTTTAACATCTATATTTGGGGGAACGTGGTCCCAAACCAGCAGCTGCTGCTCTTTGGTCACCCAGCTCAAAAGGCCGCTGGGTGGCATCGCAGAACAGAGAACTGGGAGGCTCAAGAGCGGTGGCTTCTGGCTGAGGAGTTCATGTCGTTTATGACACGAGAGGGCTGTTTTTAATCCTTTTCCTGTCCTGCCCTGCAATACCCATTCCTACCTGCTGCCAGGCCGTTTCTTGAATTTTTACCCCACACCCACTCTTATGGCAGTGAGACCTGTGGGATCTCAGATCTAGAGCAGGGCTCTGCTCTGAAGGCAGCATTGCCACTAGTAGCATTATAGAAGTAAGGAACATAATGGGGGCAGGCGGAACATGAGGGCATCCTACTCCCTTTGTAGAATGATGCATGGAGGCTTAGAAGTTTCTAATCCTTTGGGGTAGGGAAGGGGAGATTAAGAGGTTGCTCATTCCTTGTAGGGGTGAATGAGGACTCTGATCTCTGCCTGGATGAGTTGGGAGGGTCCCATTCCATTGCATAGGGAAGCAGGATGTTTGTGGGTGCTGGTGGACAGACATTTGCTGAAAGCAGCATGTCCAGCCACTGCTGGGACAATTTTATAATTTAGATGTGGGAGTGGGACCCCACAGGGGCCATGGGACTCACTGACATAACAGCAGGAGTTTGATCAAAATTAAAGAAACCATGCAGGAGTTGGTGGGAGTGAAAGTGGGTATTTCAGGGCGGGATTGAAAAAATAATCCTTCTGCATTGTGAACCCCATGAATGCCCATAACCAGCAACCCAGTGCTTTGCTGCTGCCATCCACAACTAGAAGATCTGGAAACAGGTGTTTTAGAAAGGCGAGACTCTGGAGCTCCTTTGGGTAGCAAAGGTTCAATTCTCTGGCAAATTCTGCAACTGCAGAATTGGGGGAATCTCTGGAACATTATTCCAGGCTAATGTCATTTCCCTTTCTTAGGGAAACTGGAGTGGGTGGTGTAAATGAACCACACAGATTTGGTTTGGGGCACTAACTTTTTGTATCAGCTGACAAGCTACAGATTATATACAGTTTGTTCTCTTCTAATACTGAAAGGGTTCACTGGGCACTACTATCTGAAAAGTTAGCCATACTAAGGTCTCAAATGAAATCTGCCTTGCAAACACTCCCAACATGAACAATACCCTGCAGGAGATGCAACAGCCCAGAGTTTAAATGTACAGTAACTGTCTAAGGTAGCTACAGAACACCAGTCACCCTAGTCTCTAGTTGTTGAGCAAAGCACTGCATTTTTTTAATTAAAATAAAAAGCAATGACACTTGGCTGCATGCCAAGCAGCTGATGTGCACAGTTTCAGCAGGAGTGCATGCTTGTGCTGGCTGTATTGCTCTCCAGCATTTCCTGCCTGCTTGTCTACAAAATGTGTGACTGGCTACGTGTTATTGAGGTAACCGCTTGCCTGTCTCGGTCCAGCTCAAAGCAAAGCTGCTTGAGGCTCTGTTGCAAAGTGGAGGAAGGAAATTTAAAAATAAAGTGTAAGAATTTAGAAATACAGAGTAAGGGTCTCTGCACATTGATTGAACACATGTCAGGTAAAGCACAGGAAGTGCATCAAAAATACTTTGAAGTATGACAACAATGCTTGTACAGACACACACACACAAGGTAGTTCAAGCAGCCCTTAAACATGCAAAAGGAAAACTTACCTTCATCAATGGTAAACAGATCAACCTACCGTACAAGCTAACAGTAAGATACAGATACTTAACATTCTAAAAAAAGATTTTATTATAGACAACTGAGCAGAAAAAATTAGGTGAAGAAAAAATCCTGAATATTCTTCACTGCATTGCTACATTCCCCCTGCCCTCACTGGTTAATTATTTCTCATACTGTTCAGATTTGTTGTTCTTTTGAGGAAAGAGTTTGTTAGCATAGGGTAGCAGAGACATTAGAAAATCAATTACAAATGATTATGAACACAGTTAGGAGGAAAATCCGTTGGCATTCTTGTGGCACTCAAGTAAAACTCTAGCAAGAAGAGTGAAGTCAGTTGCAGCTCCTTCCTCTGAAGAGACTGAGAAAAGGATGGAAAGGTGCTCAAGTTCCTTTGAAGGGACTGCAGAAGTGGGTGAGTAGGTTTTTCAAGGCCTAAATGTAACAGTAATTTCTTTCTTACATAAAGTTCACTGTTATCGATGGGCATGGCCCTGGCTCTCAAGGGGAAGACAGGGGGCTTTTTGCTACTATAAAATGTGGTAAGATATGTATCAGCAGAAATATGGGCAGACTGATGCTTGGTCTCGTACAGCACCGGTGTATCATGTTGTGTGTATGCACAAGAAGTAAAACTCAATGGGTAGGTAAGGGAGTGCAACAGAACCCAGCCCTGTGTCTGAGAGATGGGTGCTGACAATAACCTAATTATTCCTACTAGAAGCAGGAGTGAGGCTGACAGACAAAACGGCTAAATGGCTCATCTGCAGGCTTACCAAGCTAAAGTCCTTTTCTTCTCAGAAACATGGAGGCATTGCCTACCTCCTTCCTCTTTTTCACCCTTTTTCACCCTTTTTCACAGTAAGGCAACAGGCATGTAGGGAGACTTACTTCTGTGCAGTGCAGAGACCTATACCTTTTTTCTTACACGTACCCTCCAATTACACCCCTGCTGAAGCCCAGTTGTGCATTCCCAACAGCATACCATGGATTTAAATGCTCCATGCCATCATACAATGGTACATATAAAAATGACAGTGACAGGAAAGAAGAAAAATTCCATAATGAATGGAGAAGGAACTCCTAGCCTATACATGGCCCATGTCCATCACCTGTGCCTCCATGAGTCTGTGTACATGCTGTTCATTTCCCCCTCTCCTCCTCATAACTCTGCCAGTATATTTGAACTCTGGCCCACAAGTCCCTTTAGCTTATTTCAGTTCCAGACCCTGGATCAGAAACTCTCACATGGGCAATTGTTTTGTGATGTAGAAAATGATTGTACTTTGCTTTGCATTTACATAGTGCATACTATATAGATTTGCACCTGAGGATATCAAAATATGCCAGACATTTTTACTGATATTAATTAAGACTCAACATGTTGTCTACACAGGTCAGTACTATTATCTGCATTTTACACAGTGGGCAGTATAAGGCATACCGAGATTAAATGACTCACCCAAAGTCACACAAGAAAATTAGTGGAAAAGCTAGGCAAAGAACACAGATCTCACAACTCCAAATCCTCTACTTTTGCCACAAAGCCCATATATGGGCTGAAATGTATAACAATGACCCAAAACGAGGGGTGGTGGTGGCCAAAAATACATTCATACAAAAAACTTAAAATGCAGGGAGATTCATTTCTTTAGTGTAAATAACTTTCTGTAATCTCAGTTCCATGATTCTGCATCTCTGCCATAATTAATAGTCAACAAGAAAGTGAGGGCACATCACAGGTATGGAATGTGGGCCAGTTTTTGGACTAAAATGAGTGTGAACCCTTGAAATGAGGGATATTTGGGAGGTATACCTAACAAGGGCTCAAAATTTTGGGGTGTAATCCAAGCCCTACTGAAGTCAATGGCAAAACTCCCACTGACATCACCAAGGCCAAATTTTTATTCGTGAGATTTAAACCCAAATCCTCAATACTGAAAGGGCTAGGGTACCCCATGTTTTTCACTTACCCCCAAATCCACATTCCAGGCTGTATCCGGAAGCCCTGAAGGACTCTCTCAAATGTACTGTAAAACTACCAGGTAGGTCAGCATAAGGAAGCTTTATTCCCTATCAGTCTCTGTGCTTTCACTGGTACTTTTGTAACCCAGACACCTACTGGGTGTGGTTCACTGTCCCATCTAGTGGCACTGAGACTGCTTACAGAGAGAACAATGAGTCTGCTCTACAGCCTTAGTTAATAGCCAGCTGGTTTTTAGCTGTTGCGGTAGAGCCTCATGTACTAAGCTCCAGAGGTCTCAGGTTCAATTCCATCTGTCAGCATTACACAATGTCTACTAGCCTAACATAGTGAGATATGCTTTATGTCTGCGGATGTAACTTTAATTCCCCCTCCCCCATGTACATTATATTGGTGAATGATTCAGCTTCATGATTTTTGTCACTGTCTTCTTTTTCCTTGGCTATGTTTACTTGAGTTCCCAACATCTCTTTCGGAAAGGAACTAGATTCTTATTTCCACTGTAGAGTGAGCATGCCACTGAAATCTGTTCCTAGGGGTCGCATGAGAATCATGCAAGTCATGCTGAGAGATCTAGCACTTGGTCTGACAGCAAGCAATGATTCCAAAGAAATCTTTGATTCAACACTGGTTCAGTTAGGAGGAGAACTTTTCTTTGTATTAACACATGAACCATTCGGGCCCAATGTTTTGAAAGAAAGAGTTTGAGAGGGAGAACATACAGGGATGCTCATAGGGATAAGACAGCAAAGATTTTTTAATTTTTTCTTTTCCCTCATCGTAGGGTGTCCAAGAGTTTTAACTGCATCCCCTTCTTTCCCTCTGCCTCTGAATTCTGTCCAGGTTTAAAGAGCACCTTAAAATTTCAAATGGCATCTAGGACTTTGCTTTTCTTTGTCTGGTCTTCACTTGTCTAAAACCAGCTGGTTTTAAAACACAGGGGCAGCTCATGTCTTCAGTTACACCACTGCAACACCAGGCACAACAGAAAGTAAAGTTTAGTTCATATGCACTTTAAGGACCCATAATACCAATGAGTATGTAAAAGCCAATGGGATTTCATTGAGATGCGCCAATGCATTATAATTTGACAGCCCATGGAGAATGAAGTGAAGAAGCAGCAGAGCGCATGGTGATGGAAAACCACAAGCTCAGACTGCAGGAGTTGCAAGTTAATTGTATCTTGGGTTTTGTAAGTCTGAGACCTAAATTGTAACTGGGTCACAGAAAGAGAGGTACACGTACAAAAACATATTCTCTCTGGCAAAGTACTGGAGTAAGCTGGCAGGTAGAGAAAGCATTTAAACAAGCCACAAATGCAGAGATAAGTATCTTACCTTCCACACCCTGGCCCCCTTTGCCCAAATAGAACTAGCAGGATAAGAACTCACTTAATCCTACAGAATCAATCATTTGCTACTCTGAGTTGGGGATTCCTGGAAGAAAATATGTTGCTAGCTGTGGCCATGCTAACACACAGGGGTAAAGGGAACCGAGGCCCAGGACTTTGGTGAAGAAAATGGCTGAAGTTCTTGGCTTCTCTCTGTGTTGCAATTATTTCTTGTTTAAAATAAAAAGCAAACATTTCCAGGGAGCAAAGAGCAGGGAAAAGGGGGAAAGGAGCAGGGGGTAAGACATTATGGGGAGGTCCCCAGATACGGCATCCCAACGGAGGACCACATGGTTTCATCTTGGATGCTGTACCTAGTCTGTTATCCTGACTAGCAAATTAACACATTTCTGGTAGCTAATCGTGATACAGGAGATCAACTTTGACATGAAGATGAGACAATGGACTTTTAATTCCTTGCGTCAAGTTGGGAAGATACTCATACAATCTGAGCATTTTTTCATATTCTGTATTTGACTGGCTTGCTATTCTACCTTTCCCTTACAATGGTTTCCAAAACTGCATATAGGGATGCCATACCCTGGGCCTTGAAGGAAACAAATGTTCTCATTCCTTTTCTAAAAAATAAAAAGTAAAAAATAAAAATGAAACAATATTCCCGTTTTCACACTAGCAGCAAGCAGCAGGCGAGAATCAATAGGCGCTAAGAGATGCAAGCATGTCCTTCCCAAAAGATACCTTCTTCTTTGCCAGCAATAAGTCTTGGTATGCGTTAGAACGGAGGAAACGTGCGTAGCTGTCACTCTTCATCAGCTTGTAAATGTGCTCCTGTGGGGCAGGAGGAAAGGAAAGATTGAGAATTGTTACCAAATACCATTCAGAAATCAGAAACGCCATTCAAAACAGTCCAATGAAAGGGAGAAGGAGAGATACAATTAGAAAGAGGGATTAAAGTCCCGGTTTTTCCTTTGTATTGTGGCAGTATCCTGGAGTCCGCATCCTGGACAATCCTGTTATGCTAGACACTGTACATCCTCTTCCAATATAAGGACCCTGCCCCAAAGAGCTTACATGTATTCATCTGCAGCCTAGAAAGGAGCTGAATTTGTAAAGCCCAAAGTTCTCAGAAACTACCATATTATGACCAGATTCTGCCATCTAATGCTACTGAAATCCAAAAGTCTACTGAAGGAGAGTTGTGCTACATAAATGAAAATAAGCATGAAAGAATCTGTCCCTTTTTGTCTGATTATCAAGTTTTGAAGAATGATTAAGAGTTTTCTCTGAGAGCATCATACTTACAATCGGATACTCCACTTCAGAGCTTTGGTGGGTGGAGTTTCTCTGCAATCAGACAGTGCTGTTCCCCCCCCCCCTCCCCATCTCTAACTCACTTGTTCAGTTTTAATTAATAATTCAAACTATCTTGAAAAACTCAGTTTTCTACTTCCTCTCTTAACTCTTAACAACCCTTGTGCCAAATGCAACAAAATCAAACCTAAATACACCTGATTGAGTCAAGACAGAATATCAGTAAAAAAGAGAGTCTTATTCACAAGTGGCAAAACAGGAATACTGGGCATTCCTATTAGTCTTTGCATGTGGAAATCTCCTTTATCTTGCTAAATTATGTATATACATATAATATTAAATTCCTCTCCTTCCCCTTTCCCTGCACTATCTAGGTGTTCATGAACCTTTAGGAAAAAGGGAGAATCAGTGAGTTGGCTGAGCTTCATATGTCCACAGTAGTGGCAAACCTAGCAAAGCTCCAGTATTGCTATAATTTTGTTCAACCCTGGAGTTGTAGGGTGTGTGTGTGTGTCTATTATCTTATTAAATTTTTTTCCTGCACTCTCTGTACAGTAGATATTGCTGGCAATCGTTTTACTTAAACACAGTATCATCTTTACCCTTTGATGTACTCTGGCATGGAAAGTCATTTATTTGTCAATTTTTGTTATTCACTTTCAGATACCACCGTCTTCACGAATAGCAGAAGATTTTACTGAAAAAAGCCTGTTTACAGCAAAGTCAAAGTCTGTCTGTCCTGCTGCATTCTTAAAAAAGAGAATCTCAAACAAGTATTAAACAAAAGAAAAGTGGGAGGATAATTTTATTTCCCAAGACTAATACAGCCAGGAGATTTAACTTCCCCTCTTCAGCAACAATAGAATATTTGCTCTATTTTTTCAGCATTGAACATGGAGAAGTCACAGCCAACACAAGGGGAAAAAAGAATGTGGACATAACGGGTTTGGTCATCAAAAGTTTCATGTTTTTCTTGTGTGCATGTGACTTACTTAACTCCCACAGCATTTCAGTAAGATTGTAGGACTCAATTGTACTAAATTAAACCAGATGATGACTGGCTCAAGTTAATTTCCTCTTACATCACAAACTCCATTCCCAACAAGCAGCATTTCATAACAGGGCTAGAAATCTAACTATGCTAAAATATATATAAGGTTTCCCCCTCCTGGGACCAAAAGCAATACAAAAATGATTCTCTCTTAGGTTAGAAATATTTGGAGATATGACATTCCTGGTCTTTAGAGAGTAAGTGTGCCTGAGACTGTCATAGAGGACCATTGTCTGTGGAGAGACTGGGCCAGTCCTAGAGATGACATTCCCAGCCTCTGAGGACATGCTGGGAACATGGTAGAGATTATGGTCTAGCTCTCTGAGGAGTGGGTGGAGGAAAGAATAAATTTCATGACTTTTTTAGCATAGTTACAAAGAATACTCTAGCCTTGGAGATGGCTACAAGGAGACCTGAGCACAAAATATGTGCTATAATACATTATTGGTGCAGGGGTGTGGAGGCCACTTAATGGGGAAAAAAACCCACACTAGTTTATATTGCCAAGGACCTGGCAAATTCTGCATGGTCCAATCCCACATGTCAAGAATCACTGCCTCAGCAAGTGTCCATAGTGAGTGCTGAGGTCTAAGATCAGGATGGAGAAACCTATATCAGATTCTGGGGGCTTGCTGTCAAAAGGAAACGATCCTTATGGGATAAAAATTTGTTCAGTCCTGATAGCCGCAAAGTCATACAGCCAGATGGCACTAGGTGTTTGAAGATTAGAGACAGACATACCAAACCAGGTCAGTTCACATTAAAGCTGTTGCCCCAGTACTGTTAACTAGGGCAAATTGTCTTCATCTAAGCCAAGACAACAGCCTCTATTTGATCTTTGTTAGAAGGAGTAGGGACTTTACATCAGAGAACAAAACAATGATTTATCATATCTTGAGATGAAATAAATAATGAACCGACACCTTGACTACGTCCCTCCAATGCAAGACAATGCAGAAATATACCCAAAGCTCTAATGTAGATATATTCATGTAATTTTTCCTAAGCATTCTCCCTGGGTTTCACACCTTGAAACCAGCAAACAGTGATATTGCTACTGTTCCTCGATGGCAGCATTTCTTAAAGTGCGAGGCAATTGGAGGGGTGCGGTAGAGAGAACAGAATTCAAAATGGCCACCCTTAAAGGGACAAGCCTCTTTTTTTTGTTTTGTTTTGCTCTCAACTTTTCTTTGGGGGGGGGGGGCTTTTTTTTTTTTTTTTTTGGTCAACAACTTTTCCCTGGGGAATGGCCATCCTCAACAAAAAAATCCTTGGTGTTCCCCATTAAAAAAATTATTGTTTGGTGTTCCTCGGTCTTAAAAAGTTTAAGAAACACTGCTCTATGGGCACTGACTTTATGGAATTGATAACTATTTCTCAACTTTAATTGTTAATGAGGAAAGGAAATGTTAAGGAGGTTGAGCATGGGAAATATGTAGCTTCCAGAAACAAATCTGTTTTTTCAGTTAGAATGATTCAAAGGTTGTCTTAAACTCCTGATTGATGACATGATTGATATGCTGATCATTTAATAACATAGCTTTTCTGAAACATTCACTGGACACCTGAACCAGCTCATATCTACCGGGCTCTGCAAAGAGTGTCTTTCAGCTGACACCTGCTCAGCGTAGCTCCCACGGGCTCACTTGAAAAAGCTGCTGTGAATGGACCACAAAGATTCCAGTTTGAAAGGTGGGTGCCTGTATGTAACGTGCATACACAACAAATCCAACCACAGGATGGTGGACTCTAATAACTGGCTAAGTCCATTCTGCTCTTTGATACCTTTTATAAACAGATCCCAATATATTGCTGATATATCTGCTGTGCTAAGATATAGGGAATCTGCATCCCACTGAGAAGACTTGTAATTACAGTGTCTAGCTCCTCACAATTTCTGAAATACTGTACACACACAAAAAAACAAGTACATTCAAATAATAAATACTGGGGAAAAACAGATTGACAGTGGAGTATGTGTGAATTTAACTGCTCTAGTCTCATATAGTGCAAATGGGTGAGTCCTATTGTGCATATGACTTTAATTCATTCCTTGTTCTGGGCTATTATTACTACCTACTGCGACCGCATTTCCTAACCTACAGACCAACTGAATGTTTTTCTCTTCTTTACTGTGTGGCTGAGAGGGCGAATAGCCTGTAGTGAGGCTATAATCTTCCTCTACAGACAGCATTTTTAGGGATGGAAAAGTGCAATGCCCTCCATAGACATGTATATTCCAGGACATGCCTATCTATATGGTGCTGCTGACATGAAATTCAGGACATTCCAGCTGGAACTCTGGAAGAATATTTCATTTCACAGAACACACATCCCAAACCGAGTTAACTGCAATTAATACAGCGATTATGTAAAGCAAATGTAACAATGACTGGTGGAATCACACCTGGGATCTCTGGAACTTAGTGCATGAACCTCTAGAGCAGACACATTATTCTCTTTGTAAGTGGTCTCCCTGCCACTAAATGGGACAGTACACCACACCCAGTAGGCGTGTGGGTTACACAAACACATCATTCATGCAATCCACATCAGCTCATCTGCAACTCTGAACAGGAGAGCCTGTTTCATTAGGCAAAGAATGGGCAGGCGGCTGGAACTGCCCATTATTCTTACTCAAAGAGCGCCATGGAAAAATTACATTCTGCCTTGTACTGTCATTTAAAAGATGGAAGAGACATTTTATTTTAAGAATTGCTACAACAACTCCCCTACTACCTTTAGGTACTGCCCCTCAACGTTAGCAATCAGAATGAAACTAATAAAACCCCAGTCCTGTGCACTAAGCTTTAGACAACACTCCTTTGGAGTGTTTTAAAAATAAGTTTAAAATATATTCTGGAGCAAGACAAAAAGAACAATTTCCAAGAACAGGCCAGGTGGCTGACTTTTATTATGTATCCCATTGGCTCTGTCTAGGGCCTTCTCTCAGAAGCTCAACTCACAAAATCGCAGTCTAATGTTGTTCCCGTCACAGATGGTTACTAATGAGAACACCAACATCCAACAACAGTGGATGAGGTGCCTGATATTGCATAGAATCATGAAAATGTAGGTCACGCCTTCAGGACCTAGTTAGACCTTTGCTGACAGATGTTTATTTAACCTGTTTATTAAAACCTCTAATGTTGTGAATACCACAACTTCCCTTAATAACCTATTCCAGTCCCTAACTACTCTTGCAATTAGAAAGTTTTCCCTAATACCTAAACAGACTCTTCCTTGATGTAGATTAAGCCCATTACTTCTTGTTCTACCTTCTAAGGACATGGAGATCAACTAATCACAGTCTTCATTAAAATAGTTCTTAATGTATTTCAAGACTTTAATTGGTGCCAAACAGTCTTCCTTTCTCAAGACTATGCATGCCTCCCTCCACCACCCCCAATCATTCATTACAGATCAAGTTTTTTTTAAAGCTTTTGTCATTTTTGTCACTCTCCTCTGGACTACGTCCAATCTGTCCATATTTTTCTTAAAGTCTGGCACCCCAATACTACAGGTGAGGCCTCATCAGTGCTCAGTTGAGCAGAATACTGACCTCCCATGTGTTACATATGAGAATGTTAATACATCTGAAAATGTTATTTGCCTTTTTTTGCAATTGTATTACAGCGACTCGTATTCAATTTGTCATCCCTTATAACCCCCAGATCCTTTTTCTGGTGAAACAGTTATTTCCCATTTAGTATTTGTGCTTTATTTTTCCTTCTTAAGTGTAGTATTGTGCATGTGTCTTTAAGGAATCTCACCTTGTTTATTCAGACCAATATTCTAATGTATTGAGGTCATTCTGAATTCTAATCCTGTCCTCAAAGGTGCTTACAATCCCTCCCTGCTTCTTGTCACTGTCATATTCTATAAGAGTATTCTCTACTCAATTATCCACATTATTAATGAAAATATTGACTAGCATCTGATGTAAAATAGATCCCCCCACTGGATTCCACTAGCAGGGGTGCTGAAACAATTTTGTTTTGGGAGTGCGGAGAACTATTAAACAAAACTGTAATATCTGTATATGGTGGAAACCACTTCAAGGTGCAGCAGCACCCCTCTTTCCAGCTCCAGTTTCTGGCAGAAACTAGCCAATGGGAGCTGATTGTTAGAATAACAGGCAGCTAAAACGAATCACGCCCCTTCTCCAGGGTTCAGTTATTCATGAAGCACAGAGCCAGGCAGGCTGGCTAGCTGGGAAACATTTTAAGCTCTGCAGGAAGGCAGGCTAGTTTGGCAGCTGACAAGTAAGTCTCTTGGCCACAGCCTGCTTCTGGCTCCACAGCCCTTTCCTGCCCCAACTCTCTGCCCCTCCACTCAATATACCCAAACCCTCTGTCCCCCTCTTACAGCCATATTCCCTCCCAGATCTGGCACCCCAATGTCCTGCTCCAGATCACAATCCCCTCCTACCCTAGAGCACATCCCAAATCCCTGCACTCTAGTCCCCTGCCCTAGATCACAACCTGCCTGCTTCATCCCAACTCCCTCCCAAAACTCCAACCTCTCTCCTGCACCCCGGTCCCGTACCCCAAGCTCCCTTCTGCACCCAACCTCCATTCCAGACCCTACATCTCCTCTATTAATAACATGGAAGAATGTGGCCCTCGACCACTTTCCAAAATCTTGGAGTGACCCGCTATCAAAAATTATTACCCACCCCTGTTCTAAGGGTTTCATCCTATATTCTTTCTGCATAGTATTATATAGTGTCCAATTTTGCAAATAACTGCTTAGTGGCTGTGGCAACACGTTACACTGTAAATGTGAAAATAAATAACAAAATATAAGTAGGAAAACGTTGACACTTCTGTGGATTGGAAAACAAAGGGCCCACTAGGTAATAAATCTGGGAAACTTTCTTTACCACTGTTAGGAGCGACGTAAAGGAAATCACACCCTAGCTATGGCTGACAGCTAAAGTGTGGGGAAATAAACCCTGATAAGATGCAGTGCCCCTCTGCTGTTTTCCTTTCACATGCCACATCTTTGGAAAGAGATGAAGGACAAGCTCTGTAAATTTTCTTGACAAGAGGGGAAAGAAAAAAAATTATCAAAGTTGGAAATCCAGACGGGAATGTGGGAGGTGGATGAGATAGCAGAAGCTGTCTCAAAGCTGCACCTGCTTCAAATCAATGTGTTGCAACAAGATCTTAAGTCTCTCCCCCCCTGAGCAATCAAAGTACAATGACCCTGACTAGGGCAGAGGGTGGCAGCTAGCCAACCAACCAGGACCTTGGGAGTACCAGACAAGGATGTTGGAAACGGTTGAGTGACTTAAAAAATAATTTCATAGCACACTCCTCTAGGCTGGGTTCCTGGTAGAACTCAGCAAGAATACTCTTCCTTTGAAGTGTCCTTACTAGTGGGAAATCTTGGGCTATTTTTTCTGAAGCTTGTCTACAAGAGAAGGGCAGTTTCTGTGTTTGGAAAGTGAGTTTTTTTTTTTTACATCCATCTATAATCTCATGTGTTCCCTGCCTGGAGCAAAATCCATACAAAGTCCAAGCTTGCCAGGTCTTGTTAACTCTGGGCTCAAGTATATATTCTTGCACCCCTCCAGCCCAGATGGCATTCCGATATGCCCCCAGATTCTACCTTGCTCATGTAAAGTATACACATTCTGGTATATACTTAGGAGTACGCAGAAGCTAATGCCTGTCTGCAGCTGTTTGGATGGAAGAAGATGCATTCTGAGATTCTCTATATTCTTTGTGTGTCTTAGGTTACTGTTTCTATCACATTTGGAGTATAAAACATTCTTATAGAATAAAAAAAATTGCCCCTTTACAGAGGATCTATGCAAGGCCTATGCACCACCTAAATTCCACAGGCTTCCCATTACATTTCTCCTCCGGAATCCTGCCCTGGTTTACAGGATTCCTGTAGCACAACAACACAAACACAGACCCAGGGATCGCCAGCAAGCTTGGTGCACTAAAAGAACAGAACAAAACAAATGCTGAAAGAGAATGAGTTACAACATTTAAACCTTTCCCGTGTCATTGGTGAACCTAACGTTCTTTAAAGGCACCCTTAATTGACTGCCATTTAGTTTAAATTAGTTCTGAGAACTACAATGACACTTGATTCAGACAAGGTAGGAGGAATTGCCACATCAGCAACAGAAGCAGGAGCTAGTACAGTAGTAGATGTAGTTCACAGTGTGCATGAAAAATGTATCAGAAGGGAGGACCTAACCTAGCTAGACTCTAAGGCTACGTCTATATTGCCGCTTTTTTTTGGCAGAAGATATGCAAATCACGCTCTTATTTGCATATATTCTGCCAATCCTTTTTGTGGAAGAGGTTTTACTGCTAAAAAGCCTCATGGAGATGAGACCATTTGTTGGAAAATACCCTTTTTTACAAGATCCCTTATTCCTCCAAAAATGAGGTTTACAGGATCTTGCGAAAAAGGGTTTTTTTCCCGACAAATGGCCCCATCTACATGGGGCTTTTTAGCAGCAAAATCTCTTCCACAAAAAGGATCGGCAGAAGATATGCAAATAAGCGCAATTTGCATATCTTCTGCCGAAAAAAAGGCAGTGTAGACATAGCTTAAAAGAAAAACACCCATTAAGAACTCAAAAGGTTTTCATTCAAAAATACCCTTAGCTTCCCTCAGTCCACAACAACACCCCCCAGTCTACTGTATTTGCTTTTTTTCTTGTTTCTATTGCATTCTCAATTTTCTTCCCTTCCCCCCACTTTATGTAGTTATTTTAGTGGTTCTCTGTATGGACCAACTATAGCAAAATTACAAACTTCCCCACTTGAGACTCTGGTTAAAACAGAGTGTTGCTAGCTAGTATTGCTTCAGATAAATGACCACAGGAAAACTCTGTTGCAGCTTATAGTTTATGTATAGTTTAGAAATGAATTTTTTCAGACTGGTAAGTGACACAAAAGGTCTTTGCCTGAGAGTGAATTGCTCTGGAAAATTTGAGAAAAAGCTATGTGACTATTCTCAAGTTATTCAAATGACACAATACATTTCATCTGAAGTTTTAGCTGTTGGTTTTCCTTTGTACTCAAGCAAGTGATTCTGTTATTTAAAAACTGATGTGTAATTAGATCATAATATGGATTTACCTCCTTGCTAAACTAGAAATTATAAAACCATGATTGAAATAAACATTGGGCTGAAGGTACAGTACGATGGTGATCAAGCAAAAGAAATTACCTTAAACATTCACAGTTCACTTTGTATAATGTACAGGAATCTACTGTTTATTTCTATAGATCCATAGTTGGAAACGCAATGTAAAGCTTTACCGTGAGTTTATAATATATAGATGTATCTTTAGCATCAGAGCTATTGGAAATCTCTTTGATACATGTTTTTAAACCTCAAATATATAGTAGAGATGCAAAACTGCTGGGTGTTCTTTAGAGATGTAGCCTTCTGGATTGCAGTACAAAGCCAGGGCCATCCTCTTACTTCAGGGAGATTTAGAACTACCTATAGAAACAGTTCTTCTGGGAGACAGGAGTGGCTTCAGTATTCTAACTCTGGATGAGCAGTGCTAGGTTTTGAGAGCAATGACCATTGCTAAGACCAGTTCCTGGCAAGAAGTCTATGTAGACAGGCTTTGCAGGGAATGGAATCCCGTCAACCAGGTGACACTGCAGCCTCCAGCACTGGTAGTAGTGGCCATACCCATTGCAGCCCCATACATATTGTTCAGTTGATCCATACAGTTCTTGAGCTCATTGGTCACGACGCTGTCACAACCCCAACCTACCTGCCACTCCCCTTTCCATGTTCCCATGGAGAAAGTGCTACCACAAAGCTGACTTTCATTGTGCGAAGGGACGTCTGGAGTTCCTCTGCAGCAGAAGTGTCATTTTATTGCATTTTGGGCATTCCCATGGGTTAGAGCAGAGGGTCAGGATTTGGCCTTGACTAGCCTACAATAGCAAATATTATACAACATACCAATGGCAACAGCTACATACAAGAAAGCAACCCTGCTGTGACAAATTGTGTCAGAGCTTTCAGAGATAAGTGAAAGTTATTGCAAAGTATCATATCATACGTGTGTGCTCTGACTATAGCTCTCTGATCAGATTTTGGTTTCAGAAGTTGCATGCTGAGTCATGAAAGAGGAGCTGCTTTTGTTTATGGCACAGGAAACTGCAAACTGCTGTTCCTTGGGGAAATACCGTGTGGACAAACATGCTGGTCAGTATAGTTATCATCATGTCCCCATATGCTTTGGAGAGCTTTTATATCCCTGAATGTACATGCTGGGACCTTGTTCCTTATGCCCTCTTCTAAACCCCTCACCCTTGTGCAGTACAGGAAAGGAGTCAATCACTGATTTCCCACCCTACAGAGAGACAATAGCTTGACAAAGGCTGTCATTTGAGACATAACATGTCATTTGTCATAAAGTGGTGAGATTTCAAGTTCATCAGTTCAGTCACAAAATATGGATACTTCACAATACATTCAAATGAAAATTGTTTCTAAGGCATGAACTACCTGAAGATATGCAGCATGCACAGACATCCTTTTTATTGAGTCTGGAAACTGAAAGAATGAGTTGTTGAATATCTGCTACTATACAGATCCCTGTTTGATATCTTTTGTTTTCTGCTTCTACAGTAACAGGGACTCAGCTCTAACCCTTCCACTTTACTTTCCTGGTTTTCACTATTTGCTACATACACTTAATTATTCTCTTGAAGAGGGTCCTCCCTGCCCCCATTTTAGATTCAGGATGTTTGGTCACAGACTGCTCTAGGAAATCCACAGAGAATGTATTTATTCTTTAGTCTGCATATTAATGCAAGCTGAGCAGATAGACATACATGGTGAGTGAGGGTTCTGGGCGGGGGAGGGGGGAGAGGGAGGAGAGAATTATGCTTCTGCAATCACAATAGACCACACATAGGTAGAGATATTGGAGAGAAATGGAGGGAGATGTTGCCCCCTACAGCCCAAAGGAGTTGAACACAGCCAGAGAAGTAAAGAAGAAATGGGTCTGGCTTAGTATCTTCCATAGAAGGACATCACAAAAAGTTTAACAACCGAGAATGTTAATTAGGAAAACAATGTAGTCTGGAGAGAACAAAAGATTGTGAGAGGATTCCTGAGTTCTGGTCAATGCTTTGTGTGGAGGTTGAATGATATGATTAAATTGTTTATAAAGTGCTTTAAGGGCTTTGGACAAAAGATGTTGAAGTTCTGCAAAGGATTATTATTTTCGAACTTTCCTTTCTTCCAGTCATTTTTACTCAAGATCCATGAAAGAGAGATCACTCTGCTGAACAGACAACATGCAAAACATTGCTCCTCATCTGCTTTGTTCATTTCTTCCTTGCTTGAAAACACCAATCAACCAATACACATACACACAAACCTGTACACCTTTCATTTCCCTGAAAGAAAAACCTCTGGGTATGTCTACACTACAGCGCTAATTCGAACTAAGCTAATTCGAACTAACGCATCCAGACTAAAAAACTAGTTTGAATTAGCGTTTTGCTAATTCGAACTAGTATGTCCACACAGAGTGGACCCTGAACCGGGGTTAATGATGGCCGGAAGCAGTGCCGGGAGGGCATCAGAGGAGGACTTAGAGCGTGGAGATGCTGTCTCAGGCTAGCCGAGGGCTGTGCTTAAAGGGACCCGACCCCCACCCCGGACAGACAGTTCTCAGGGGTGCCCCGCTTGCAAAGCAGTCCTGGCTTGGAGTGCCCAGAGTACCCACACTGGGCACATCACAGCACTCGGCCATCAAACAGGCTGCACTTGCCGCAGGCTGCCATCTGGGGAGAGGAGGCAATTGGGGGGCTGCAGGAGAGGTTCCACCCCCAGAAGCCCGCAGAGCCAGCCCAGTCCTCCCCATCGGGGGCTCGAACCCCATTCCTCCCTCACCTCCTTCCACTTACCCCTCCCTAGCCCCCCTTCCTGATGTACAAAATAAAGGACAATTGTGTTCAAAAATAGAATCTCTCTTTATTGAACAAAACTGGGGGAGACTGGGAAAAGGAGGTGCGAGAGGGGAAGAGAGAGGGTGGGAGAGGGGAGGGCAACTACAATGATGAGGGGTTTGGAACAGGTCCCATATGAAGAGAGGCTAAAGAGACTGGGACTTTTTAGCTTAGAAAAGAGGAGACTGAGGGGGGATAGGATAGAGGTCTACAAAAGCATGAGTGGGGTGGAGAGGGTGCATACAGAAAAGTTCTTTATTAGTTCCCATAATAGAAGGACTAGAGGACACCAAAGGAAAGGAATGGGTAGCAGGCTTCAAACTAATAACAGAAAGTTGTTCTTCACAAAGCAAATAGTCAACCTGTGGAACTCCTTGCTGCAGGAGGCTGTGAAGGCTAGAACTAGAACAGAATTTAAAGAGAAGTGAGATAAATTCATGGAGGTTGGGTCCATGGAGTGCTATTAGCCAGGGGGTAGGAGTGGTGTCCCTGCCCTCTGTTTGTGGAAGGCTGGAGAGGGATGGCACGAGACAAATGGCTTGGTCACTGTCTTCGATCTATCCCCTCCAGGGTAGCTGGTGTTGGCCACTGTCGGCAGACAGGCTACTGGGCTAGATGGACCTTTGGTCTGACCCAGTATGGCCATTCTAAGCTCAGGGTCGGGGGTCTCAGTGGACCACCTTGATTTTCATGCAAATCTGCTCCTGGGTGGCCAGGCTGGCAGCTCTCCTGCCCTAGACAGCCGCTTTCCTGTGCCTAGTGCGGAGGTCGTGGACGAGGTCCACAATGTCTGCACTGGACCAGGCGGGTGCCCGCTTCTTGCGGTCCTGGGCAAGCTCCCGGGAGCCGCCAGCCTGGTCCCGGGAAGAGGGGGAGGGTTGGGGGGCATCGGGTGGCTGGCTCGAGCCGTGCCAGGTGCAGGGTCTGCTGGCTGGGTGCTGGCAGGCTTGCACCTGGCACGGGCACCGTAGCCAGCCCGTGCCCCTTTAAGGGGTCTGGGGCCGGGAGGGGGGGCAATAGAGTTTTCACCAGGGAAAGCTGGGGAGTGGCCACCAGGGAAAGCTGGGGAGGGCTAGCCTCCCACTAGTTCGAATTACAATGAGGCTTAGTCCTCGTACAATGAGGTTTACCTAATTCGAACTAAGCGCTCCGCTAGTTCGAATTCAGTTCAAACTAGCGGAGCGCTAGTGTAGCGCCTATCAAAGTTAATTCGAACTAACGTCCGTTAGTTTGAATTAACTTTGTAGTGTAGTCATACCCTCTGAGAGAGCCTACCTTACACTTAGAGAACATCTCCAGTGACGCATTAAGTGTTTGCTTTTAATCTTTGAATTCAACATGAGCCTAACACTACTATTGCAATAGTCTCAGATAAAGATGGAATCAAAACAAAATCCTGAACATTTTTCAGATGTTCCTTTTCTTATAACGTGCCAGCACACACTAAATTCACATATGCGGTTGCTGAGATCTGGATTTGGATCCAGATTTCACAGCCCAAATATTTCTCTAGTCTGAGCAGCATGAAGGTTGGCACAATGATCTAACTCTGCTTTGGAATTAAGTATGGGCACATCTGCACAGCAGGACTAAACTCAAAATAAGCTATGCAGCTTGAGCTACGCTAATTGCTCAGCTTAAGTCAAAATAGCTTATTTCAATTTTTGGTGCCGTCTACACCGCAGAGTTGTTGATTTGAGTCCCATGACTTGAACTCGAGTCCGACTTAAGTCGCCTAGGTGACTCGACTTGAGACTCGACTCGGGTTCATTGTTTGTGACTTGAGACTCGACTTGAGACTTGCTAATTTTGTTAAATCGACTTGGTGAAAAAATTGACCGAAAATGCTGATATTGATGGCTTGTACAAAAGTGCCTTGACATTTTTTAAATTAAGACTTGAGACTCGACTTGGGACTTGACTCGAAAGTGACTGTAGGGACTTGAGACTTGACTTGAGACTTGAACTGCAGTGACTTGAGACTTGACTTGGACTTGACAATGATGATTTGAAGACAACACTGCTACACAGCAGTTATTTCAAGATAGAGCACTCTTCCCCCGACTTCCTTTACTCCTTGTACAATGAGAGCTACAGAAGTCTGAGTAAGTAGCCCTCTAACTCGACATTATTTTGACATTATGTCGAAATAACTGCTTGTGTGTTGACGCAGACTATGTTATTTCAGAATAACGTCAGTTATTCCAAAATAACACTGCTGTGTAGACAAAGTCTATCTGAGCAGTACTCTCAGATCCTATACTGAGCTAAGACTGGAACTGAATTTCACTAAATCATCTCCATAGTAATCAAGAGCTGATTACTTCAGGTAATTGAATATAAAGCTACAATATCTGTTTGGTTTATCAAACCAGAAAAATAATACAAAAATTCAACCAACCATCTACAAAAGAAACCTCAAGAGCAACTATATGGCACATTCTACTACAGTAGGCTTGACACCATAATCAACCAGGAAATGTCCTACAATTGAGCATCAAACCGCAGTGCATTCTTCTGAAATTGGTTCATAATGCCATGCCTGAGAGACTGGAACATAGATCATCTGCTCTCTGAAGGCTAGAGGACATTTCACTGGGCTAGGGACCTAGTACAAATTTGAAAAAATAAAATGGGACTTATAAGAAAAGCCCCCAAAATGTCAGGACAAAGCAGAGCTTGTGTGTGTCACATAATTCAGCCCCTAGTTCTACCTGAAGTAAGCAATGGGTTGGTAATAAGCAGCTTCATTTGCAGAAGGGGGATGTTTGGAAAGACTGGTACCTATTTACTTTCCAGAGCTGACCCCGGCAGTGTCATGTCTTGGGGCCTCATACTGGTTGCTCAGTGATGCTGATAACTGTTCTGAGAGTTTAGAACTTGCTAAGTGGTGCACTGGTTTAATTGAGCTGACCTTTCCCCATGGTGTCCTTGTATTAAAAGCTGCTTTAGTCCCAAGTGAACACTGTTTTGATCATTATAATCTTTTGCTTAGTGGGCAGTTGTCTAAGAGCAGAAAATAATCATTTAAATTGGCAGCGTCTCCTCCAGAGGGGCCTAGGATTGGAATAACAAAAGATGCTGCAGATCAAAGTTGAGGAGCATTAGCATAGCTGTGTATATGGGGAATCAGGGCCAAATTAGAAATGGGGGACACTTATAAAGTCCAGGGTGGAAATGGGGAGCTGGGCTCAAGAGAGGAATAGCATAGGACAGGACTGGCTAGGACTTACATGTGCTGGCAAAGATTGATGGGGGCATGTGATGTGACTGGAATAGCAAGAGGTGCTACAGTGCAGAATGGATACAAACAGCAGTGTGAGAATACAGGAGTAAAATATCAGATGCATGAAGCTTTGCAGGGCAGGATTGACTCACCCTAACATACTCAACCCGGGAAAGGTGGCAAAATACTTATTTGTGCATAAATCTATCTGATTGGGACCACTGTAATGAGACTACATTTATCTAAAATTTAGATTTGGATTACAACTATTCAACAGTTCAGAGATGTTTGGACCTAAGATTTTCATTCGCCTTAGTATAAAGTTAGGGGCCATTAGCAAAATGCAACCCTCCTTAAAATGGGGTTGGGAGTGGGATTAGCATCAAAAGGTTTTGCCTGGGGCTCACCTAAAATGCTTCTTAATATGTCAGCAAAGGTAGCTCTGTGTCCTCCTTTTTTTTTTTTTGTTCTATATAGTTGTATCTTTTCTAAGTTATTAGTGCAGGGAAGCTATCTTCTGTGCCATGTTGTATAAATCTTGTATACATTTAAAGTGTTATATAAATGAATTATAACAGTAATAAGCTCCAGTTTCAATCTGTGGTCCTTAAGTGTTCATAGTCTGAAGCACATTTTGCCTTTTCCCATGTATTGCTATGCCAAAATTCCTTCCCAGTAGCCTGCTGCTGGCATTTTGTACAGATGCCATCTCATAAATCAGCATACAGACAAGATACTATTCCATGGACACCTTTTCCTATTTTATTAATTCAGATGTAGTGTTTTTCTTTTCTCAGCTGAGCCAGCCTTCTTTTTCCCCTCTTAGGGCATCTCTAAGCCATTGGAATTTAATGAATGCACTGTTTGGTAAACGGAATTGTTGTCTCTCCTTATCTCCAGACTTTCACATTGTTTTTTTCTGTGTCCTGTCTTGTGTAGTTTACAACATAACTGTCACATTTCTGCCTCCTTGCCATGGGTGTGTTTTGACTCACTATGTCTAGCTTGCTCCACAGGAATGTGATGTGTTGAACTCTCATGGGACCTTGGTGCCTGTACACTAAGGTAAAGGAAAGGTGCCCACAATATGCTAGGGCTCTAGAGGCAGCCAACCCAATTACACAGGAGGGCAATTCTCACCTGGGAAGGGATGTAGTTAGGATGCTCAAGGCACACTATGTGGAGCCTACATTGACTGGGCTCCAGTTGAGCCCATACCACATCTTAAAGTAGACATCTTCAGAGAGAGCCCTTACGAAAACTGGCAGTGCAAACAGAGCCTGCCTTTCTTGAGAGTAAACCCATGGTAGCTCCAATATTTTAGGTTTTTTTTTTAACTAGACATATGGCATTTATGTTACCTCACATTTCTGTTTTTTTGTATTATTTAGCCTCATTAGTTAATTTGCCAATTAACTCAAATTACTGGCACAGCTTTCTAAGGATTATCAACTATTAGATGCAATCTTCAGTGTACAAGCAGATAACTTGGATACCTACACCCCATAAAGTCTCTCTCTGAATTCTATCTTTGGGGTGTTTTTGTAGGTGAAGGATTTGATCTTCACCCAGAATAGAGATTACAGCAGAGCAACTCTGAATCACTTAATCTCTCAGTCATGGGAATATTTCCATTAACTGCAACAGAAAGTTGGGGAATCAAATTCTACCAGAAGATGAACACATTTAACTAAAACTGGTTTAAAGAACTTCCATTTGATTATATTAGCTCCCTTTGGGCTGCAATTAAAATAGATCAGTCCAAGTCTAGATTTTTTTGCCTTCTTCTAATTAAAAGTTTATTGAAAGCAAGATGGACTTCTTGACAGTAATACTACTTATTTTAATCATTATCTTTGGCACTCACTCTGTTCTATCCAAAATAAGTTTGGGCTATATTCTCCCATTACATTTTCACCTCCACAGGCGACACAGAGGTATCATAGCACCTACTCACCTGCTTCAGGGTGTGGCTGAGAAAGAGAGTTATTATTTTGCCTTAAAAGCAGCTTTCAGGCTGCTTTACTTTATGCTTAGAATCTCCACACGCCTCTTCTGATTCGTGACCAAGGTTCAGAGAAATATAGTATTTGATTCAAGTTTCAAGAGTACTCTCCTAACCTTACAAAAAGCATTGTGCTACAGTCTGTCTCCAAAATACATCCCTGTTGACTGCACTGTTGGTGCAGCAATTTGGAGCATCACTTTACAATGGTGACTTTTAAAAATCAGGGCTCATTCATGACTTTTGTTGTAGTTTTTACTGTGCCTCTTTGATAATGAAATTGCTCTCCGTTGTTTTCCTGATCTTATTTGCCAACCCTATTTCCTTGATCTGATTTACTCTTCCACTTCTCTTTTTGCTTCTTTATATAATGTACTTTAACTGTGACTTCCTGAAATTCCGATCCAGTTTGGCTCTGACTCTACTAGTTATCTTCTGACCACAACTTGACAGTTGACAAGTACATACTAGCTGCCCCTGTTGTCAGCACTGAAAACCCAGGACACTGTCTTGCTAGATCATTTATCACCTGAGAAACTGAAATAGGAAAGCAGATGTTTTATCACAAAAGGGGGACTGCTACAGGTAGACACTCCATAATCTGGACTTCACTCATCCAGCAACACTCCTGGTCCAGCATCATCAGGATGCCCCCGAGGGGCCAGAAGCATTGCCAGATGGAGGCGGGTAGAGCATGGAGTCTGTGGATGCAGCGGGGCCACTGGGGAGAGACTCTGGCAGCAGGGGAACTGCCAACAGGAGCATGGAGCTCCGGGCATGGGGCCATTGGGGAAAACCCCTGGTAGTAGCGAAACTGAAGGGCAAAATCAGAGCCTCGGATGTCAGTAGAACCACAGGGAGAGGAGGTGGGAGGAAATGGAGTTCCAGGAGACCCCCAGCGGGCAGCAGGGCGGCCAGGAGGAAAAGTGGAGAGCCCAGTGCATTGACCTCCCTTGGTCTGACAAATTCCCTGGACCAGGACCAGTCAGGTCCTAACTGGGTCCTACAGATCTGTTTTATCTAGGAGGAGCTCAAGAACCAGCCAGAGGTGAAGAAGGCTTACAGGCAGCATATAGACGGTTGATAACAGGGAACTCTGGCCTTCATAGTAGGCCAGAAGATGTGGCTTACCACAAATATTTTCAAGACCAGCAGACTCTCCTGGGCCTTCTGGATATAAGAGATCAGCTTGGCTACCTTTCATCTACAGCGTCTCCAGCCCCCCAAAATACACCCAGGTTTTATGTTTCTCTTCTGAAGTACTATACTAATTCTTTCCCAAGCACCAACCCAAATCCAGGGTCAGGAGGAGTCTAAAGTGCATGCCATCCTCCATTCCCAACAGACACATGGCTATCTGTACTATCTTGTGGACTGGGAAGATTAAGGTTCCAAAAAATATAGCTGACAATGTGCTTCCCTTCTCCACACCCCAGACCTGATGAGGGAGTTCCAAAAAACTCACCCAACAAGTCTGGATCACTCTGATGGAGAGCCTGAAGATGAGGTATGATATATGCCCCTGTGGGACTAGAACTTGAGACCATATTGGTTCCAGGATGCCAATGCTTTCACATTGCCATCAGGAGCTCAGACTAGGCCTTTATGGGGGAACCCTGTGAAGTTTGACATTTCAAGAAGTATAATCCAGTGGGGCATGTATGGCAGCTCTTTGACTGGTCCATGCACATATATAAATCAGTAAGCCATCACAGGGAGCTGTTTGAGCAATGATGCAGACTACCTCCTTGCTTCCACTCCACACACCTTGCCTGTGAACCTTAGGCTCCATCTCTTGACTCTGGCTCAACCCCAACTCCACAATTTGCTTCCTCTCTGCAAATGGTGTCTGCTCCTGATTTCCTGGTATTCTTACCTGATTCAGCCCAACTCTGCTACTCATATCTTGACAGTAATTTGATAACTGTCCAGTATATGCTGGTTGTCCATGGCCCAGACCCGACATTGCTCCAGCTTCATAATCCTTGTAGATTTGTCAGCTTAGGAACATCTTTGTTTCTAGGGTAGTATTAGCCTCTTAAACCCAACAGACTTAGAGAAGAAAATACAGTTCACCCTGCCTGAACTGAAATCACTGATGTCCTTTCCAACTGCACACTCTTAAAAAAAAAAAAAAAAAACGAAGTGGATACTGCTCCCAAGGTAGAATATAAGAAATTACCATCAAATTAGCTATTAATTACTAGTTTCTTACTAGTAATAAAATCAAAATCCAAACCTGTGCATCTTCAAATGTGTACCTCCCCGGGTCTTTGACGTTTTGACTTGTTCTCTCATAGCTGTGGGAGTCCAGGTTGATAGCGCTTTGTGCCCCTGGAGCTAGAAACTCTTGCCAGATTTCTTCCACTCTGGTGGCTACATCCTGCAAAGGTTGTTTTTTGAGATCTTGGACAGCCAACCAAAACCTTTCATGGGAAGCAACAAAACAGAGAAGAAAGAGAAAAGAAAAAAGATTCAGAAATAATTTTGTGGACCAGCCTTAGTAATTCCTGAACTAGTGTGCCCTGGGCCTAACACTCACTGGAGTTAATGGCAGTGTCTCCCTTTATGTACGTGACTGGAGAGGTCCAATGTGCTCTATACCAATCCACTTAACTTTTATGAGGGGCAGAAAAGCAACTCTAGAATGTGTTATATTCTTATTTAAAACACTGCACTTCTCTCCATCTCTGACCATCTGCACACAAACAGGCTGCCACTTCTGCAAGCCCTGCAGGGTCCATACAGCTACAGAAAAATGGATAGTTAATATCAAGTGTTTCAGAGGAAGGCCAAAGAATAAACCTTGATGAATCTGGCCCATCACATGTTGGTGTAAAGGAATATACCATGTCCAACTACCTGGCCAGCAGCTGGCTTTTCCCACACACCTGAACTTCTAACATGAGTGAGCTGAGTTTGCACCATTTTCTCTCGTTATTGTTAGTGCCATAATAATAGATTCATCTCCTGTTCCTCCTTGTTGTTACAAGCTCTCACAAGACTAAAGTACTTAATCCATCATGAAATCTGTGAGAGACTGCAGTGGGCTGCATTACTTTGACCTTTTGAAGCCTCCTGCAGCTTGATTGACTGGCCATTCGTGTTCTCCTCCTCCACAGCCCTAGCAACCAGCAAGGAGGAGTAGAGACAATCGAAACAAAGAACACTGCAAAGATCAACAATTGTCTGGACCCCCAGTCAGCATCAGCAGTTTATATGGGTCATTGCATTGAATATTTTTCATTCTCAAGGCAAATGGTACTAGCTCATCACTCAACCCAACTTCATTACAGTCCTAAGCCTGCAATCTGGTGTGGTTCTTGGGACATTATAATGCAGGACAGATACTGTTTAATGCACAGGGTCAAACTATATTTATAAAGCAGATCTGTTGAAGGCCTCAATCCCTAATTTGTGAAAATTTTCTTCTCTGAGGTTCTGACTACAATGGGACAGGGAATGGGAGTAAGTATATCAGTTCATGGCTAAGATATGTAAACAAGATTCCTTTAGCAAAAAGGGCACAGGGCAGAGCCACATGGATACTGTACTCAGTGGTTGCCTAATATTAAAGGGAGCACAGCTGCCTGGAAAAGCAGCATAGCCTAAACAGTCTCCTTCCAATCAGCACACATTGGTCACAGGTGCAAGCAAGTGGATACAGACCAGATTTCCAATTAGGTACAATAGGCATGTGCCTAGGGGTGCTGGTGCTCTAAGGTACGTTACCTCTCTAAAATTGCGTGCAACATAAAGGTCAGCTGTAGGCAGTGGAGGTGCCGAAGATGCTGTGTCTAGAGGAGTGTAAGGTGTATATCCGGCCCCGAGTGCATAAAGTAAACCTATGCAGGAAGTAGCACCCACACCAAGGCAGAAATAGATAAGTCTGGTGGGTAGCATTCAACAGACTCTGAGCAGGAGGTTATAGGTACAGAGTGCCCTGGACAAAGCAAGGGCAGGGAAAAGCCAATAACAGCACCAGATGTCTGCTCCTGTCCTTGTCCTGCCTGGCTATCATTGGGCGAGGGTGCTCAAAAGAGCCTATCTAGGCATGACGACTTATCCTGAACTAATTCACATGAAGTGACTGGCTTACAATGAGAAATGCTTATCTAGACCCCTTTATATATAGTTGCTATTTGCTTACTTCCTCTATAATATGCTGCCAATTAAACGCACTAGGACTGCACTGAGGCCATTTAGCCAAAGTTCTCTAAGTTGGAATTCTGCAGTCAGTTTTACAAAACAGGCAGAGATTTTTATTGTGGGGTGGCTGTGGTGTCCTCGTGTCCGTATTTCTCCTTGCTTCTTTTAAGATTCCCACTTTAGCATATCTTTTTTCCTTACTGTTAAATCAGACTGCAGAAAGCTGCCCTAAAAGGAGTGTATTCGGGGTATGGAGCTGCAGGAAGGTAGTGTGCTAAAGGCAGGATGGAGCACTGATGCAGCAATTCCTGAGAGAGACTGCAGCAGCTGGTGTAACTTAAAGCAGCCTTTAGGTTGATGAATTGACCTTGGCTGGAGAAGCCACCTTCCTACACTCAGACCTCTTCAGCTGAGGGTCTGACCCTGCATTTATAAAGCCTATGCTTCCTTCCCTATCTTGTCTGCTCCTACCGTCCACCGGGAAGCTGCTCTCATTTCCTTTTTTTGCTCTGTGGGCAGGAGTTTACTTGTCTGCGAGGCACCTAGCATGCTCGAGAATATGTACAAATAAATAAGTAAATGCTCCTTCCAGTTCACAGCATAGGCGGAATGCCTGGGTAAAGTCTAGGATGAGAGTACAGAAGGAGAAGGATTTTGATCCCACTCTCTTGTATGGTTATGTGCAGTTTGCTACCAACCCAGGTAAATGTGACAAAAATTATTGTCACTGTTGAAACCCACAGAAGTTCTCTCTGTATGTACAATAAGTACAGAAATAGAGTTTATGTGCCCCCTGGTGGCCAAGAAAAGATTAGCGAAATACATGTTGAATGTGAAGGCATTTCAACATCAGTACAGTTTTGGATTTTCATTGCAGCATTTGCAGTAAAGAGTGCAATCGTCCCAGTAATAAATCTAACTGAAAATCATAATACAGCTCAGACATCAGTAATGTCTTATATCCAGACCTCTTGTAAAATTACCATGTATAGATATAGATATAAATATATACATATGCTAGAGAGAGAGGGTATGTATGTCTACACTACCCTCCTAGTTCGAACTAGGAGGGTAATGTATGCATACTGCACTTGCTAATGAAGCCCGGGATTTGAATTTCCCGGGCTTCATTAGCATAAGCGGGGAGCCGCCATTTTTAAATCCCCGCTGCTCGAACCCCGTGCAGCGCGGCTACACGGGGCTCGAACTAGGTAGTTCGGACTAGGGTGCCTATTCCGAACTACCGGTACACCTCGTTTCACGAGGAGTAACGGTAGTTCGGAATAGGCACCTAGTCCGAACTACCTAGTTCGAGCCCCGTGTAGCCGCGCTGCACGGGGTTCGAGCAGCGGGGATTTAAAAATGGCGGCTCCCCGCTTATGCTAATGAAGCCCGGGAAATTCAAATCCCGGGCTTCATTAGCAAGTTCGGTATGCATACATTACCCTGCTAGTTCGAACTAGCGGGGTAGTGTAGACATACCCAGAGAGAGAGAGCATCTGTCTGTCTGTGCGTATGTCTGTGCATCTGTTTGTTCAAGAACTCCTCCTAAATAGTAAGAACTAGTCCCACCAAATTTGGTATGCCACTTCCTCCTCTCCTCACTTAAAGCAAGGTCAGGGTTTGGTTGTGAACACCCCAGGAAAAGGACAGATTTCCATAATATGCAAAGGGAGGGGCTGCTGCTCCAAGGGACAGGATATGAGAGTGGACATTGTGGCCAGCAAGCCCACAGGGGAGAGTTATCCTGCAGAGTGGCCACTGGAGCAGCTCTACCATCAAGGGAATGGCCAGCAGGGCTGGGGCTCTGCTATCTTACCTGCCAGAACACAGGTAAGTAGCCCCCCACCACGCCAAACCCTTTCTCCAGGGGATGACCTGGAGGGGAGAATAGACCTCGGGTGGTTGGGGGTGTTTTGGGGTGTATGTGTGAGGAAAACAAGCCCTAGGTAGGCAAGAGGGGTGCTGGGGGAGAGAGATATGCCCCTGCACTTCCCCTCCCCCCCCGCCGCCACATCCCCAAGGGCCTGCCCTGCCCTGAAGGACCTGGGCAACGCTGGGTAAGTCTGCTAGTGCCATTCTATTTTGGTGCAAATGTGAGGGCTTGTCAAAAATTTCCCACCCAAAGTTTCTATTCAATAGAAAATTGGGGTTTCAATTAACCCTCCCTCCAATTTTTGATGTTTCATTCAAAGGATGGATGTGCCATCTATTTAGGTCTGTGGTCAGGTGTACAATTTTCCTTTTCCTCCTGGTGTTTCCCATGATTCCTTTTATCTCTCTTTCCAACTGACACGCACTATGATTACTGCACACATCTATTGGATGCAGGGTCTTTAAAGAATGGCTGCATGTGGGAATTTTCTAGCAAGTGTGCAGCATTAAATAATCATTCATCCTAAAGAAATTACTTGCAACTTCTCCAACATTCACTAATAAGTACAACTATACATTTTGCCTGATCATTTTAATGTCTAGCACTAGCCTTTCTTCTGTTCCTCCACAATATTCCACACCACTCTTGATGCAAGAGCCTTCTGCAATCCATCCCATTTTTATTGAATATGTCTTCTTTTTTCTCTCCTTCTGTTAGGGTATGTCTACACTACCCCGCTAGTTCGAACTAGCGGGGTAATGTATGCATACCGAACTTGCTAATGAAGCCCGGGATTTGAATTTCCCGGGCTTCATTAGCATAAAGCCGGCGCCGCCATTTTTAAAAGCCGGCTAGTGCGAACCCCGTGCCGCGCGGCTACACACGGCACGGGCTAGATAGTTCGAACTACGTAGCCATTCCGAACCATCTGTACTCCTCGTTCCACGAGCGTGTAGCCGCGTGGCACGGGGTTCGCACTAGCCGGCTTTTAAAAATGGCGGCACCGGCTTTATGCTAATGAAGCCCGGGAAATTCAAATCCCGGGCTTCATTAGTAAGTTCGGTATGCATACATTACCCCGCTAGTTCGAACTAGCGGGGTAGTGTAGACATACCCTTAGTTATTATCAAAAGGCCTCAGACAGCATGAGCATCTGCCAATATGGACCCCTGTGTTTGTGTGGAGTCCCACTGGAGTCAAGGGTCTGTGTTAGTGGATCCCTATGCAGGCCCCAGATCTAGTCTGTAAACTGTTGTTTAACTCTGTTAGGCTGTGGGATAACTTGTGTGAAAGCCACTATACAACACTAAGTATATTCATATTTTTATTATATATCCAAATAATTGTTCATAGGACTCTGCACTGTGTTCTTGGTGGAGTTCCTCACAATGTGCTCCATGCATCAACAAAGTGTAGAGAATGCTAGCACATTATTTTCCCATGATTTTCCTCTAGCTATCATCTTTGGAAAATCATGGGAGAAAGCAGAGATTCCAGAAGACTGGAAAAAGGCAAATATAGTGCCCATTTATAAAAAGGGAAATAAGAACAACCCAGGAAACTACAGACCATTTAGTTTAACTTCCATGCCAGGGAAGATAATGGAGCAAGTAATTAAGGAATTCATCTGTAAACACTTGGAAGGTGGCAAGGTGATAGGGAACAGCCAGCATGGATTTGTAAAGAACAAATCCTGTCAAACCAATCTGATAGCTTTCTTTGATAGGATAACGAGTCTTGTGGATAAAGGAGAAGCGGTGGATGTGGTATACCTAGACTTTAGTAAGGCGTTTGATACGGTCTTGCATGATATTCTTATCAATAAACTAGACAAATACAACTTAGTTGGGGATACTATAAGGTGGATGCATAACTGGCTAGATAACCGTACTCAGAGAGTAGTTATTAATGGTTCACAATCCTGTTGGAAAGGTATAACAATTGGGTTCTGCAGGGGTCTGTTTTGGGACCGGCTCTGTTCAATATGTTCATCAACGATTTAGATACTGGCATAGAAAGTACGCTTATTAAGTTTGCAGATGATACCAAGCTGGGAGGGGTTGCGACTGCTTTGGAGGATAGGGTCATAATTCAAAATGATCTGGACAAATTGGAGAAATGGTCTGAGGGAAACAGGATGAAGTTTAATAAAGACAAATGCAAAGTTCTCCACTTAGGAAGGAACAATCAGTTTCACATATACAGAATGGGAAACGACTGTCTAGGAAGGAGTATGGCAGAAAGGGATCTAGGGTTATAGTGGACCACAAGCTGAGTATGAGTCAGCAGTGTGATGCTGTGGTACAAAAAACCCAAACATGATTCTGGGATGCAATAACAGGTGTGTTGTGAGCAAGACACGAGAAGTCATTCTTCTGCTCTACTCTGCGCTGGTTAAGCTTCAGTTGGAGTATTGTGTCCAGTTCTGGGCACTGCATTTCAAGAAAGATGTGGAGAAATTGGAGAGGGTCCAGAGAAGAGCAACTAGAATGATTAAAGGTCTAGAGAACATGACCTAAGAAGGAAGGCTGAAAGAATTGGGTTTGTTTAGTTTGGAAAAAAGAAGACTGAGGGGGGACATGATAGCAGTTTTCAGGTATCTAAAAGGGTGTCATAAGGAGGAGGGAGAAAACTTGTTCATCTTGGCCTCTGAGGATAGAACAAGAAGCAATGGGCTTAAAACTGCAGCAAGGGAGGTGTAGGTTGGACATTAGGAAAAAGTTCCTAATTGTCAGGGTAGTCAAACACTGGAATAAATTGCCCAGGGAGGTTGTGGAATCTCCATCTCTGGAGATATTTAAGAGTAGGTTAGATAAATGTCTATCAGGGATGGTCTAGGCAGTATTTGGTCCTGCCATGAGGGCAGGGGACTGGACTCGATGACCTCTCGAGGTCTGTCCAGTCCTAGTATTCTATGATTTTATGATTATTATAAAGAAAGCAAAATGAGAAGGGGACAACTAGGCTACATTTCTCACAACAAAAGAAATGTAGCCTGGGGGGGGGGGGTTATTTTTCTTTTACATGGCCAAATGTGCAGAATGCATCATCAGTAAAATCCTTGCCTTAAAGTAGAAGTTAACACAAGTCAACCCACAGGAATTCCCTTCTCTTCCTTCACTCTTATTTTCCAGCACTGGTCAATACAATCCCTCCTTTCCTGGCACACCTCACAGGCCTTTTTCCCTTTTGCACATATATAGGCTTAACCTCAAGGTTAAGGAGAATACCTATCACATGAGGAGTGATGGTGGTGATACGGAAAGGTAACAACTTAGTTTCTAATTATGATGCCCTCTGGATTAATGAGAGTAGGCACACTTGCCAGGGCAAACATTCTGCCCTCCATTAGTCCAAGCATTACTGCATTTCACAGAAGGAATCTGAGTAACGCATCATATTTAAATGAAAAAGATCTAACTCATGTTTCATTATGGCAGATTACTTGCTAGAACAAGAACACAAACGTACCTAACTGCAAAGAAGATAAACTTAAAAAACAACAAATGGTCTAGTAGCACCTTAAAGACTAACCAAACATGTAGATGGTATTATGAGCTTTTGTGGACACAGCCCATTTCTTCAGATGACCGGAGTGCCCACGAAAGCTCATGATACCATCTACATGTTTTGTTAGTCTTTAAAGTGCTACCAGACCATTTGTTGTTTTTTAAGTTTATCCTGTACAGACTAACTCAGTAACCCCCCGAAGCTGCAAAGAAAATGTAAAAGTTCTTAGCCACTTAAAGGAGTTTTATAGGTTAATAGTCATTTTAAAATAATGCCTTTGTTGTGTTACAAAATAACTTAGATTATTAAAAGTAAAAAAAAAATTGAAAATTGTAATTTTTAATGTTTATGCTATTCTTTTTTTTTAAAGATTTCTCATTTGATTCAGTTTTCCTATAAGTTAAAACATTTTCCAGTCATTTTCACTTTTTTCATGCACTAACCTAGAGCTATAATGTCTGGATTACTCACTCACTTCATTCATATTTCATTCTTACAGTTCGAAAAACAACTGCACAAATGTAGAGCCAGTGAAAGACAGTGGGTTAGGTTCTTAAGCTGGTGGAAAGCGGAGTCATTCCATTGATTTCAAAACTACATTATTTTACACTTGATGAGACTGGGGCACTATTTAATTCTCTTTCGTATCCTCAAAACAGATATTATGTTGGCAGCATAAATGCAAGCTGCCCAATATTGCCCTGCCAACATGCTGTAACGTTATACTAGAGGGACTGTGTTAATGAGAAAGGGTAATTCAGTCTCTATGTCCACTCAGCTCTTGGCCACTATACTGAGATTGCCAACAAGAGTAATATTTGATGGCCACTGTGATGATGTAATCTGGAATGTGCACATCTGTCTATTTTCACTGGATTCCACTAACAGCTGTTTCCTCATTCCTGAATCTTTAGAAACATAAAATTAAGCCATAGAAACATACAGGAATTTGCAGCCATCTTCAATCTTCAAATGCAGTTACAGTCTCTTGGCGACTCTTATCCTTACCCTCCTGCACTTGAGTTAGTAAATGAGATCACCACCCATTTTGTGCAGCTCACCAAACCTGGAATTTGCAGCTTTAATTTCCTGACTTTTAGTCTCTAAAAGCCATACCTTATTTTTTGTGGCTTACATTTCCCATTACACAGTGGTGTTTACTGTAAAGAAAATACTGTAGGGAAATCTATGGGGATTTTACATATTCAAGGACTGCACAGCTTGGCTCTGTGTTAGAAATATTACACAAGTGCCCAGAATATAAACAGTACTCTACATTTGCTTTCGGACTGCATTCCTCCTATGGACTGTGTTTCCATTATGCATACCTATGGGGAACTATTTAATGAGATTAAAAATTGTTGAAGATTGTATAATTTTACTCTTGTCAAAGAATAGGTTTTGTTTCTGCTATTCTTCACAAAAATATGGGCTAATAGTTCAGGAGTTTGTCACATCCCATTTCATGTTATATGAATTATTTAATCTATTTACTTTAAGGAAAATTAAGGATTATGTTTTTACTAAAATCCCAATAAACTATGATGTCCCTTTCTAGCCTGTCATTTCCTCTGATTGCAGATATGTGTAAGGTAGGTGAAACATGGGCTCTCCCCTTTTTAACAGCCCCAGTTTTCTATATCTTCCCTGCTGGATTAATTGGGTGATGCCAGGATTCCAGATGTGGCAAACCAAAGTGTTGAACACATGAAGCTAGCTTTAGGCATAAAGCACTGTGAATTTGATCCTGAACTTCACCAAAAATGACAACAAATCAGGACATAATACCACTGCCTCACATCATTATGCAACCTTAATTTGGCCCCCTTCTCTGTGTGCTTTATGACATTCTCTAATTATATCATCACATACTGCTTCTTCTGTAAGCTCTGCACTATTTATTGTATATGAACCCACTTGTTGGTCCTGTTTCATCACAATGTTCAACCTTTGCAAGCTGCAGGTTTATTATAGTCTCACTCAGTCTTTACTCCTATAGACTTCGGCGAGAGGTTTTGCCTGAGTCAAGATGGCAGGATTTGGTTTCAAGCATGAGTGCAGATCTGTGCATACAGCTCAATTGGAGTGTTTTTACCTGAGGTTTTCAGAACTGAATTCTGACTCCAGAAAACGAAGGAACAGATCTCTCCCCACTGGATCCTTCAGCACCTCATCTATAGAGAAGCCCCATCTTTTCACACGCTGTTGGCTGGGCTCTTTGCTGTTAAGGTGAGGGAAAGGAAAGTTAAGAGTGAATGCATGTTCACCTGTGGTCCAAAAAGGCTGAATACCAAGTGACTCTAGCCAAAAGCATGACAAATCAGCTGAGGGTGAGGCTGCATTAGTAACGCACACAAATGGAGGCTGCCATATACCGTTTGAAAAGAAGAAGAACTGGATGCTAGAGTCCTTGCTATGGCAAATTTATTAACCTGGGAGGTGCTTATATATTAAGGAGATGTGAGCCAATACAAAATCCTGTAACAGACAGAACCAGAGTGGCATATCACCTTAAAGATGTTCTGAAAGGAGAAATACAAGTTTAAGTGTTGTTGTGGGAGGAGGAGAGTCAAGACAGAGTATGGAAGATATAGGACAATGCTGATGTTTGAAGGGCCACCTTCCCATACAATGTTTTATTCATAGCACAAGATGATGGATGTTTTTCACAGTGTATGATCCTTGCATGATTATTGATCATGCACTTTTTTCACATATTTCTTAAAGACACATGGCAGTTGAGGAAATATATTTCATTAGACCAACTTCTGCTGGTGAGAACAACATGCTTCCTTGCTCAAAAAGTCTGTCTCACTCATGAGCAGAAGTTGATCCAGTAAAAGATTACTTCACCCTCCTTGTTTCTCTACCATCCTGGGCCAAGAATGGCGCCAGTAACATTGCAAACACCACATGTTTCTTAGTAACTTCTTATTCTACAAGGCAGAGCTCTTTATATTGTGGTGCACAAACCACTGCTGGTCTACAAAGAGCTGGAGTGGGTCGCATGGTTCAGGTGTCTTCTCATTTTCAATGGTAAGACTGCATTACAAACTAGCTTAAAATACGGTAAGGCCAAGATATTTAAAGGTGATTAGTGATTTTTCTCAGTGCTCAACTGGATACACTTCAAAGGGAACCCAATTGTCTGAAAATCAAGCCTTTTTAAGGGGTCTTAAGTTGGACATCCAAAAATGGAAGCACATTAGTCACCTTTGAAAAAGCCTCTCCAAAATACTTCCCTAATGTTACTGTTCCATGGAAGTAATTCCTATAGTTACATCAGGGATATTGTGTATTTGCAAATGGGAAGAAGTGGTGTCTGCTACTGCAAATTAGAAGAGATGTGTCTGGGGAAACAGCATTGAATTCAAATGTGGCCCACACGATGAAAATGTTTGAGGAGTCTCTGATTAAGGGGGAAATGATGTTAGGTACCAAATAAGAGGCATTCATTAAAATACAGCATGGTTGCTGAGACTGGTAGTATTTAAATTCTGTTGCATTTCCCAGAGTATGGGGTTCCAAAAAGGACTAGTGGCAGCGTCACAGTAGATGCATAAATTAAGATAGGTAGGCCTTTGCCAACACATGCTTGGTTTGAATGGGATGTGAATAAGATCATTTTCTTGAAAAAAGGGGCAGCAGGGAGCATCAGCATTCCAAATTATTTAAACAAGTTGCATCTAAATGCAGATGCAGCTAATGCTCTGGGAGTAGAGAGTAAAATGGATTTCTCAAGCTGTTCTCCCATCTCTCAGCAATATCATCTTCTCACATTCACCACCAGGAGAATCATCTCCATGAACTTGACCTGAGACTCTAGTGGCAGTGAGGCATTTCTTTTATGTTCATACATAGCACTGACATCATAGTCCTCAGGAGCACATAAGTCTATCAGGAAACACTGTGCTGACCACTTAGGGAGACAGTGTTAATATAATGTCAGGAACCAGCGTACCAGCATTCTGTTTACCTCAGAGGGGTATTTTGCTACATCTATGGCTGTGTATTCCATACAAACCCAGTCAAGAAGATTAAAATTGCATCAGGATCTTTCAGGGGAAGCAAAATCTAAAACGTGAAACAGATTTTTTAAAAGTCCAGGGCGTCACGAAATAAAACACAAGGGAAGTTGGGATTAAGAAATGGACAACTGGTTCCTGTGGGCAATTGAGTGAAAGTGGGGAGGTACCTTTCGCAGAAGGAAAGGTAACAAATGCCCATTTGCTATGTCCTCAGATTTGTTTTAGAACAGAATTTGATGTCAGGCTGCTACTCCCCATAAATAGCCATGATTCAGCATACACTGGCTCTCCAAAGGCAGCCCGAGGATTTTTTTTTTAACCTCTGAGTTGCAAGGATCAGATTTTACCATAGGTCTCACATATAGTCAGGTATGAAACTGACTGGAGTGAATTTGGAGCTCTCCTGTCCAATATTTGACTATTTTAATATCACACTCTGGTCATATTTGGTCCTGAGTACGAATGCCAATTCAGTAGTCACACGGTAAGAGCAAGGGCTTCAGAGAAGTGGATGGTGCCTAATTACCATGATATCTGAACTGGGCTATAGTAATGTGACCAATGGTGTGTGTTAATCATCTGGGGAGGCAGGAACCTGGTATTCTAAGGCCACATTCAGAGCTGCTCTATACTGCTAAACCTATGCTTAGGTGTGAAGATGCTAGTCCCAAGTGCTACTATCAAGCAGAATAAAGACAGACACTGGGCTTGACTTTATTCTGCCTTCCATCTTGGGCAGTCATTCACTCCTGTGCAAAGTGGGTTTGACCCACATAACCATTTTGATTTAACAAAATTGCACCCCCATTTCTCAAGGATGTAAACAAGTACAGAATGTGCATGGCAGTGGAGAATCACAACTAGATTATTTCCTTTACATTTTTACATATTTATTACATATCATAGAATACCAAAACAAACAAGAAAGGCCCAACCCTCTGTGGCCATCTAATATAACTCATGAAAAGAAAAGTTATCATAAGCCCTTATTTCTTGCAAGCATGTATGACTTCTGCACTTACATGCATACCTAACCTACTGTCAATATGGAGCATAAGAGGAGCTCAATACAAATACAATGAAAGGACTGCTTTAAGATTATTTATAATTCCCATGGAATTTCCCCTTCTTACCTCATTTCTATGTCCCATAAAGTAGTGTCATCACTTATCCAGGGATTGGAAGGTTCAGCAGTAGTTATAAATGGATCATATTCAATGTACTGGTCTGAGTAAGTTATTAAACTAGGACAGTGGAAAAAAAAAGAAAAGAAAGTGGCCTAGATGCAAACATGTGAACTGGCGATCTACAGTTAAGAATTTTCCATTTAGTTTTACATGTTGGTCAGATTTTCCAACAGGCACTCACTGCTTTGCCCCGTGCCACCACTCATACATGGAAATAGTGCTTTATTATGACAGGGTAGGTAAAGCACATGTCATAGTTTCTATGCCTTGACTGAATGAATATGAAAACACTTCCTGGGCAAATAACTGAAGATGCAAATTTAAAAAGTGGTTTCCACATATACTTGCAAAAACATCTCGAGAATTCCCTTATGGAAACATTTTTGTGAGTAAAACTTGATCAGTGAAATAACTACAGTGGGGGAGAGGGGAATCACAACATGAAGATGAACACAGTTAACGGAAATTCATTTATTCATTTAATGCTATCCACTGAGTAATTGTAGACATTTTTAAATAAATAATCATAGAATCATAGAACTCTAGAACTGGAAGGGACCTCAAGAGGTCATCGAGTCCAGTCCCCTGTTCTCACAGCAGGACCCAGTACCACCTAGATCATCCCTGAAAGATGTCTATCTAACCTGCTCTGAAATATCTCTAGTGATAGAGATTCCACGACATCCCTAGGCTATTTTTATTCCAGTGTTTAACCATTCTGACAGTTAGGAAGTTTTTCCTAATGTCCAACCCAAACCTCCCTTGCTGCAGTTTAGGCCCATTGTCTTGTCCTATCATCAGAGGCCAAGGAGAACAATTTTTCTTCCTCCTCCTTGTGACACCCTTTTAGATACTTGAAAACTAACGTCTCTTCTCAGTCTTCTCCTTTCCAAACTAAACAAGCCCAGTTCTTTCAGTCTTTCTAATGAGAAGAACCTTTTATTGACAGTGTCAGAGAAGCCAGAAAGTTTGCTCTGACCTGTCGTGCTCCTCAACCCTCCCCTTTTTTGTTCCTAGATGTGGGCAGAAGGCATTAAAATCACAAACTTTTGTTATGTAGCAGGTACCAATGGCTCTTTGGGGCACTGAGTCTTATGATGTCTTATCTCATTTCAGTAATTACATTTCAGGACTGCTTAGGGGTTGGAGGAGGGAGCAGCATCTAGTTGAGTGGCATCCAATTTCAGAGAGAAGCAGCAAACCCAGAGATGGAAATGTGAGAGGAGGTCAAAAAATCAATCAGGTGCACTCTGCTGTGAAAGTTAAATGGGTCCTAATAAAATAATGAGAATGCATTGCAGGCGCCACAAGTAGTAGCAAAAAATAAGTTAATATTAAATAAAGCAACATGGGCTAAGTGCCTTTTGCTGATTCAACTTAGTAACAGCAGCTGGATCATTGCTCATCTAAATGAAGTTATAGGCATGGGCAATCCTAAGAAAAATAAATGTAAGCTAGGGCTTTTGGCCTTTCACATGATATATTATAATTCTAGCAGAAGATGTAGTGGTTATGCTTCACTGAGGGGTGCAAGAATAGTGTGAGGTACTTCTTACAGACACATTCACAGGGGTACTATTAATGCAGGGAATTCACAACTCCCTAGGCATGGTTCGCTACATAACGGTTTTCTACCAGCACACATTCATGCAATGTCAGAGTACGAACAAGAAAAGCTCAAAACACTGTGGAAGGGTGTGGATGGATTTTCTGAGTAACAGTCACTTCACTTAAGGTATCCAAACCCTAAAGCCAGTAGTGGGCGGGACAAGCTGAGAAATAAATGTGGAGGAAGGAAAGAGAGTGGTTTTCACTGCATATTTCTTACACATACAGCAATAGAGCAATGTTTGGTTCCTCAAGAATTGTTGTGGTGGGTAGATTAACATAGAATCATGGATACCTAGAGCCAAAAGGAACCTGGACTGAGGCAGGATCATGTAAGCCTAGACCACCTCTGACAGGTATTTGACTGATTTGTTCTTAAAAACCTCCAGTGATGGAGATTCCATAGCTTCCCCAATCTAGTATTTATCTGTTCTTTACAGTTAGAGTGTTTTTCCTAACTCCTAATCAACATATCCCTTGGTGCAGATTAACCCAATTACTTCTTGTATTACCATCAGTGGACATGAAGAATCACTGATTGCTGTCTTCTTAATAGCAACTCTTAGCATATTAGAAACCTTATCAGGTTCCTCACTTCATTCTTCTTTTCTCAAGACTAAATACCCAATTTCTTCAACCTTCCCTCAATGGTCAGGTTTTCTGAACCTTTTGTTGCTTTCCTACGGACTCTATTTTGTCAGCATCTTTCTTGAAGTGTGGTGCTCAAAACTGAACACAGTACTGCAGCTGAAACCTCACCACTGCCAAGTAGAATAGAACAATTATTTCCTGTGTCTTAAATATAACAGTCCTGTTAATACACCCCAGAATGGTATCTGCCATTTTTGCAACTGTGTCATATTGTTGATTGACGTTCAATTTATAATCCACCATTACACTTTGTGGCTCAGGGACTTCTTGCTGCCTAAAAATTCCAGATCCACAATTTGAAAGGATGTTTCATTTCAAAATTTAAACTAAAGTAAAAAAAGTAGGACAACAGAAAATATTCAAAATAAAAACAAAACAGTTGAAATTAAAGATTTTGGCTGGCCTGAATCATTTTTTCAAATTTTTTAGTTCACTTTTTAATTTTTTTTTTAACTTTTTGTCATTCTGAAGTGGCAGCTGGCAGAAAAGGGATTAAAAGCAGCCCTAAGGAGACTATGTCAGAGGCAGCCAATTATAACAGGGCTGAGAAGAGCAGCCAATCCTGACCTTGCAGGCTCATATGAGAAGGATTGCAGGACAAAGCAGAGCAGAAGGGAAAAGACTAAGCTCCTACCAGTAGGAAGGAGTGCCAGGTATGAGGGGGAGCTAGAGAGAGTTCCTGATGGGAGGCTAAGGTCTGCAGGTCAAGGCCCTGGGGTAACGGTATAAGGGGGTTGTAGAGGTGCATAGGAAGTGGCTCTGGGATAATGAACTGCAGTTACCACCGAGAGAGAGGCTGGACAGAGACTGCAGGTCCCCCAAATGTCAGAACACAGATTGTGGCACAAAGGGAGGACAATGTCTCTGAAGAGGATGCTGGAGTCCTGGGAGGACACCCTGGTGAGCAGAGCTAATTCCAATGACAGCTGGCAGGAGGCACCAGAGCGGGACTGTGATGGTGTTCACATACCAATTTGGGATAGTAAATCTCAACTTTTTTTGAATAAAAAAAAAGAAGGTGCTCAACATCTTGCAGGAGTGCTCAGCATCATGCAGGACAGACCCACCAGTGATCAGCACATTTCATGATTTAGCTGCAGATGAGAAACACAACTGTGCAGGAGAGTCAGAGTGTATCTGCACTGCAATTAGACACGTGTGACTGGTCTGTGCCAGCTGGCTCAGGGGAAGATTCTGTTTGATTGTGATGTAAACATTTGGGCTTCGGCTGGGAGTCCAGGTTCTAGACCCCGATGAGGTCAGAATTTCAGGTATCAACTGCACCTGGAATGGCTTAGTGTATTATGTCTTGCTAACACTGCAACTTGTGTCCCCTTGCACCCCTCCTGCACTGCAGAAATCCCTTTATACTGAACTAAAAAAAATGCATTGGTGTCGCACAGGGTCCTGCTGTCAGTATTCGGCTGTCTAATGGAAATCACAGGAAAGAAGTCTCCATTGTGCTGAAGCATGCAAAACTGCCTCACCATCAGCTAAATTAATCTCTCCAAGTATGGACTTTTTCTGACAGTGACAGTAATAAACGCATCTTCTTATTCAACAGGACTGGTCCTCATGTGTTCAGCATTTTACATGCTGACTCAAGAGACACCACTCTTTGTTTCAGATTATTGTTCCCATCAGCGCATTCCTTCTCATCTGCCCTCTCCTCTGTCCAGCCACATAACTAATCACTCCTTTATTATTTTTTTCCTGATCTGGTCTTCACACCTCATTCAGTACAGCTCCCCATGTCTGGGATTCTCTTCAAGACCCCATTTACCATGCTTTTAAACTCCAGAACAAATCTTAAGATTTGACTCTAAAAGAAACATGTAACCCTATAATAACCTACCAAAGTAACGCTTGTCCTTCATGGATTACACTTGTCTTTCTCCCTGTTTTCCAATGCCTGCTACATTCTGAATACCAGAATTATGAACTGATTGGTCAATCATGCACCCCATTTGCAACTGGAAACATGTAATTAGGAAGCAGCAGAGATTTTTTTAAACCAAAATATAGTACAGTGATGTGTGAAACAAACTGCTAAAATAAAAGGGAAAACAGCAGTTTTCTTCTGCACAGTAAAGTTTCAATGCTGTTTTAAGTCAATGCTCAGTTATCAACTTTTTAAAGAACAGCCATGACATTTCGTTCAAAGTTACAAATTATCTCCATTCTTGAGGTGTTTGTAGCTCTGAGGTTCTACTGTATCTGTTTTCATTACGTCTTATAGTTTTCTCTGGTGAATATTTCAACATCTATCGACTTAAGTGACCTGTTATTCCTGGAGGTTTTCAAGCCTTGGAACATTATTAATAAGAATACTCTGGCTTGACATAACCATATTGCATAAGACAAATTAATAGAACAATAACATTTTTAAATAAAAGGGTTTTTTGTTTGAAAAAAGTAGTTAAAGTAGAAAAAAACCCCTTTTTATTATTAATTGTTAAAATTAAAGCAAAACATTTTGAATGAGTTGATCTGAATTTTTTTTCCAGATAATCAATTTATAAACAAGTTTGAGATTTTGACTTGTCTCAGTTTGGGACAGGAAAATGTCTTAAAGCCTCTTAAATTCTCATGGGATGGGAAACTATTTCCTGACCAGCACCAGTCAAAATAACTAATCACTTTTGAAAATACTGGCAGTAATAAATACTACTATTAATGATGACAGTTCAGGACTACCTGAGAAACATGTATGTTCCTCAATGTTAATAAATTAATGAATTCTACCAATTTTATCCTTCAGAATTAATACAATTCTTGAAAATCTACAAAAAAGAAACTTATTTGTCTACAAATTACCTGTCCGTAGGTAGTTACTGCCTCATGATATCAACATCATTATTGGTGAAATCGATGCAAAATGACCTTTACTATAAAGAACAACATTCAGCTGCTAACTGCCAATGGGAAGAAAGGATTCAAAAAGCCTAGAGCATAAACATGAATGTAACCATTTTCAATACAGGAAAATATCATTACATTTATGCAAGATCCCATAAAACATTTGAATGTTTCCTTTTTAATTGGATACGTTTCTATTAAAATGGTTAGGTTTGATGACCCGTCAGGGAACTCACTTTCAACTGTGCGCCTTCTTAATTTGCCTAATTCAGTATAAATATGTTGAACCCAGGAGCTGATTCTGCAAAGCACAGAAGTTTGCAAGGTAATGTCTTTTTAATTTATTCTAAGTATGGCAAATGCCCACTGTTTCTCAATTATTTAATAATTTTCAATAAAGGGCCAGCCTTCACCTGGTACTGCATAAAATATAATGACCATTGTTCCATTGCTTTAGATTACAGTGCAGTTCTGCTTTGCAAAACAACTCTACATTGCATTGTGGGGACTCCTGTTTGTATCAAAGATTCCATTGCTCATTGTTATAAAACAACAAGTAACTAAGTTGTTTTATAACTGCCAGCCCTGCAGCCTCACCCACTGGGATGTTAAATCCAAGCAGGTTCTTTTCTGACTCATGCTTCATCACCAGCAATAAAGATGCTACAGAACAAATTGTGCTGACATTTGCATTCGTGTGGCCCTAACGTCTTAAAGCAGTGCCTGTTAGCCTTTCTAGACTATTGTACCCCTTTTGGGAGTCTGGTTTGTCTTGCTTACTCCCTCATTTAAACTGCTTGCTTATGAAATCAGACAAAAATACCAAAGTGTCACAGAATACTATTACTGAAAAATTGCCTACTTTCCCATTTTTACCATATAATTATAAACTAAATTGATTGGCATATAAAATATTTACCTATATATCCCTGTACAGTATATACAGCAGTATAAGCAAGTCTTTGTATGAAATTTCAGTTTGTACTTGTGTTGCTAGTGTTTTTAATGTAGCCTGCTGTAAAATGAGGTACATATCTAGATGAGTTGATGTACTCCTTGGAAAGCCTCTGTATTTCCAGGGGTACACCTATCCTCGGATGAGACCAGTGTCTCAGGGTCTTCAGTGAGATTGAAAAGCTGTATGTGGAGGCAGAATATGGCCATGTAACTGAAATTGCACTGTCAATTTTATACATGATGTGTGAATCAGAAGAGAATCCAGCTCATTCTCCTGGAGCTGCATTGGCTAACAGGAAGAAAGAGCAACCAAAAACGAATTATTTTTGTACAAAATGAATTGGGAAATGCTGTAACTGAAACGGAACTGTTATCATCCTTTGGCCTTGCACCATAACTTTACAGAAAAAATGACCAATGTGATAATCTGACATGAAGAACCACTAAGACAACCAGAGAGCATTATAATAATGCAAGTTAAAAAACTTACCTTTCAGCTACTTTGGACATTTTTAAACAGTGTCTGTCTATCTGCACATTCAGAAAGGTTATCTGGGAAAGGAGAGGATGATTAAAAGAGATTAACAACCCTGCAGACTGAGAGCCAGCAGAGCTGGAACCAGGGACTCCAGGGGGCCCCTCTTTTTAACATTTGCAAAGTAGCCTTGGGAAGGTGCAGAAAATTGGTTACAATGGGTGATCAGCTCCCCCCACCACAAAGTGTAACCTCTTCCTAGTGCAGGGCTGGGTTCATCCTTAGCCCTTCACCCTTGCCCAGGGGCCCTGCCTCCTGCTCCCCATCATTTCTCCCAGAAGCTGGGCTATTATAAGGACCAAGCCTGGGCTGCTGTAGGGAGCCTGGACCTACAAGCTGCCCTGGGTGGTGTGCCATAGGAAACAGTTCCCAGTTACCCTGGCCAGGCAGCAGGGCCTCAAGGGAAGAGAGGGAGCAAGGAAAGGGAACAATGTGTGGAGCCACAGTTCTGACACCAGTGGCCTCCCTGCCCCCATGCCTCTCCAGAGGTTCTGGCACTCCTGTCTGGAGCATCCCGATTGCGTCACAATGCAGTCTCCCTTTGCATTTCATGTGACATACCAGTTTGCAAGGGAGTAGCCATCTGTTCTCTCCGACATATTAGAGAGAACACAATCATGAGACAGGATTACTTGAGCTGGAACAGAGATATTGATGTTGCCCTTCCCTGCCCGCATTCATCCGGTTGGCTATGCCCTCTGATCACAACTGCGCAACCTTTTGCTACACTTGGGTGTTACTGTACCAGCTTCCCCCTGTAGGGTTCTACTACAGAAAGCAGCCTTTATTCCGACTGGAAATTCCTTGGAAGCCCTACCTGTGGAGGCTGTACTGAATAAGCAGAACCTCCAGCTGCTTTGGATACATCCTCCTCGCTTGTCAATACCACCAACTTTTTGAGTATCCCTGATGATTTGAAGGAGAGGCAAAATCATGGCTAGAGATGGTCCACTACCTCTACAAGTCTTTAAAATCTGGTTGACCTTTTGCTTGGTGGTGGCTTGCAAGCCTATCCTGATTTTCATTGAATGCATTCATTCTTTGAAAGTACTTGCCAAATATTTTGGACACATAATTTTCCGAGAGTCGGTTGTTCACAAACTTTTTGTGTTGTCTATTTGCTATTCGTGGTGTGTTGTTGGTCACATGACATTGCATTTGCTCTCTGATTGGATGACTGGGAGCTTTTTAAAAAGATAATTACTTACAAATTTGTGCTCAGATTTATTTTAACATTTTATGGGAAATATGGTCTGTGAGCAGGTAAGGAGAGTGGAATATTGGACTCTTCAATATTGATTGGAAAGGAGAATATGGCCTGTAGCATTCATCTCAAGGTAACTGCATGTTCCCTTTCATATTTAGTTTTTGATACACGATATTTTGTTCAAAGCATGCCCACATCACCTAACATTTCTGATTTTGCACCAGGAAACATCAAGCATGTTTCTGGCTCTATAGATATTTCAAAATAAACTGTGACCATCCTAGAGTAGCTGGCTACAGTAGCTTGGTGGAAAGTAAACACACAGGCCAGTGGACAAATAGTTTTCTGTTCCCAGAACGACCAGGGTAGGGACTCCTGTAGAGCAATTCAATCAGACAGGCACCTGGAGCCAATTAAGAGCATGGCTAAACCAAGAGAGAGACAGGCTAATCAAAACACCTACAGCTCATTAAGGACCTGCTAGGGCTAGTTTAAAAGAGTTCCCTTCAAAGAGGGTAAGGCAAGCTAAGGACTGGGAGTGAGAAGAGGTGCTGTGGAGGGGCAGGAAGGATGTAGTCAGACACCAGGAAGAAGGTACAGGGAGAGGTCATTTGGGGAAATGGCCAAGGGAAATACTGTAACACTGGTAATGGAGGAAATATGGCATGTCGCCACAGCCTTTGGGTATGTGTACACAGCAAAGTTATTTTGAGATAACTAGTGTTATTTCAGAATAACAATGTGAGCGCCTAACTGCCATTCTGTTATTTCAAAATAATTTTGAAATAACGGATGGCTTATTCCGAAATCTGTAAACCTCATTCTATGAGGAATAATGCCTATTCCAAAATAGTTATTTTGAAATAAGGCATGTGTAGATGCTCCACTGGTCCTATTTTGAAATAGCCCCTCACCAGGGCCATTCAAAGTTATACTCCCCGGTGCCTCCTGGGGCTCTAAATCGAGATAGCACGTCTACATTAGGGAAGCCTGTCTTGGACTAATTTTGAATCTTTCCTGCAGTGTGGAAGCTTATTCTGAAATAACTGCAGTGTGGATGTACCCTTAGGGTCTCTGGACTGAAACCTGTGTAAGGGGACTGTTACCCCTTACTAAAACTCTGTGGGAGTTTTTGGTTTACCAGCTTCAGAAGGGGAAGGGTTCATGAGACTGACAGACCCCAGAGACAATGGAAAGCAGTCAACACTCCAGCTCAGCCTGACTGACAGGTTGTAAGTGGGGATTGTTCTGGCTCTGTCTCTGAACAAACAAGCTGTGTGCAGAAGTGGTCCTGCAAAGACAGAGAGCTGAAAGAGGAGTACAAGAAGAAGTCCTGCAGCGACAGAACCAGACACAGACAGGCCAAGCAGTGCAGACCCTGTGTTGAGCAGCAGACTGGCAGTGCTCAGAAAGCCAAAAGGAACAGAGAAACAACACAAGGAGCTGGAACTGGCCAAGCAGCACAGCCTGCAGCTGGATGTGGTGAGCTACTGGGACCTGCAAAGTGTGGGGAAAGGCTCTGGACTGGGAGAGGGGTCTGGCCACTTAGAGACTGAGGCTGTGTGGTCACTGCCAGTGCAAGCGTGTCCAGCCTGCAGCCCCTTGCAGCACATCCAGGGCTTCTAAGGAAGAGACTGTGAACTGTCCTTACACTCTGCAGACTGCTGTGTTGATGTCCCTGTGCTACAGAGCAGGGCTGTGTGTTCTCATTTAACCATTCTCATTGTTTCTTATTCTATTCTCTTTAATCAGTTGATGTTTAATAAATTGTATTTGCTTTGAACCTTATGAAGTGATCACTGGGCCAAGAAGGCCTGCAGTGTAAAGAGAGCACCTCGGAGTGGGGACACCCTAACTCCTGCCCCTAGTGACTACAAGGTCAGGGATTAAGCCCCAGGAAACCTGGGCCCAGCCTTGTTGGGGTTTCAAGGGCTCTGCTACTCAGGAGAGTGGAGGGGGAGCCCTCAGGATCAGGGAGCCGTGGGGTAAAGGAAGTGGGAGCGGGGACTCAGATCCTTTCGCTGGTTCATTTCACCGGGGTGTATAGAAGCCAGGAAAGTTCCCCACAAGAGCGGGACCATTCCCCCGCTTACACCTGGAATAGTGGGTGGGCCTGGATTCCCCCAATACTCTCCCACCACTACAAAGTGTCCTCCTGAGAGAAAAGACAGGACTATGCAGCACTTTAAAGACTAACAAGATGGTTTATTGGGTGATGAGCTTTTGTGGGCCAGACCCACTTCCTCAGATCAATTTGTGGAAGAAAATTGGCACGACCATATATACTAAAGTGATACAATAAAAAAAAATTGAACACATATAAAATTGACAAATCAGATTTTAGAATTGGGGGGGGGGGAATGTTAGTGTCTGTGAGGTAATGATATTAGGGGTGATAATTGGGGAAGCTAATATCATTACCTCACAGACACTAACCTTCCCTTCTCACCTACCCGCCCCATTCTAAAAACTGATTTGTCAATTTTATATGTGTTCACTTTTTTTTGATTGTATCACTTGGGTATATATGGTCATGCCAGTTTTCTTCCACAAATTGATCTGAGGAAGTGGGTCTAGCCCACAAAAGCTCATCACCTAATAAACAAACTTTTTAGTCTTTAAAGTGCTGCATAGTCCTGTCTTTTGTTTCAGCTAGACCAGACTAACATGGCTGCATCTCTATCACTATTCTCCTGAGAGGGGAGACTGGGCTTAAGGAGGGGTTTCACCTAACCCACTGACAGGCCTGTGATGAAGGAGGCTCTGTAGGTTGTGACTCTTGCCTCTAGTAAAGGGCGAGAGGCTATGCTGAAGGCCCCAGCAAGTCTCTGAGGCAAATACTAACGGCCTAGATGCACAAGACTCCCTGAGGTAAGGCTGGAGGTCTGTCACAAAATATAAACATCTGTTTGAAAACAGTGTACCCAGTTCGTGGAGGAGTTGTTCTAAGGTGATCTACTCACTTGTTTTCGGAAGTCCTCTTTTGTAGTTTTTCGTACAGGTTGGGAAGGCATATGTACAGGGCTTTGGGACTGAGAATCTTCTGTAACCCCATATACTGACTGAAACAAATTAAATGGAAAATTACAGAACTTTGCTGTTATATACATAAGGGAAATCTGTGCAAGAAAACAGTCGATCAATGAGTCAGCAACTTTCTACTGCTTGTCTTTTCAGAGACCAATAATTCTTAAATTTGGAACAAATTCATAAATGAGATTGTATCTACAAATTCCTGAATGCTGAATAGCTGTAGATGTGCTAATTGAAAATTGTAATTTTTCTGTGATGAGCCCAACGGATAACAAATGTCTCTGCTTGATAATCACAGATATAGAAGATGTTTTTTCTTCTGATTCCCTATCTTAGTATGTTAATTGCAAAAGTGAAGCTTCTACTTTTCATCAAAAAAGTTTCATTTAAGGCTTCGTCTCTGTTTATATTTATTTTATAACAAATCATGATACTTCAGAATTGCTCAGTATTTGCTTGTTTATTATAGAATTTCCTCATTTTCAGTCAGTAAGTCACACCCTCCATTTATGATGGCTGAAACATTTATTTAGACATAACTGTCCTTTTCTTTACTCTACATATCTATAGCATTTCTACAATGAATGGAAACATATTTATACTTGAGAAGTGACATTTTGATAGTCATACATTTTTAGGGTATACAGGCTACAGGGAGACTTCTGTGTGCATGAAGTTATACATGTGTGTTTGTGTGTGTAGGATAAGTAATTAAATTAGGGGTGGGAGTAGGAGAGGAAAATATAGGGGTGGTAATTCAACGCATACTCCATTTGCTCCTTAAGATGATACTAAAAAACTTTAATAGAACTTAGGGAAATAATTTTTAATCCTAAGGCTTTGATATACAGTACTGGGGGGAAAAAAGGGTTAACTTGAACCAAGTTTTCCAAAAACCTTAAAAACAAACAGCAATAATAAAAACTCACCATCAGATTTACTGATAGTACATTTATTTGTCAGGTATTGAAGACAATATCAGGCATAATCTTGTTCACTTATTTTTTTCTTTACTTGACATTTGTATGAAACATTAAATGGTTATGATAACTTTTAATAGCCAGCATACTGACATATTTGGACCATTGTGTTGGTATGCACCAGCTCATTTGTTTGCCTAGATTTGTTAAAACGGCAGCTCCGTGGACACTGAGGCTATGTTTACACTAGGGAATAAGTTCGAAATAAGATACTTTGATTCCAGCTATGTAATTAACATAGCTGGAGTTGTGTATCAAATTGCATTTTGGTGCCGTCCACACAGTGATAGATTGATGGGAGCACACTCTCCCTTCGACTTCCCTTACTCCTCATGGAAGCAGGACTATTGGCACCAACGGGAGCACCCTCTCAGTCTGAATTAGCGTGTCTTCAATAGACCTGCTAATTCAAACCCTGGATGATCGACTGTGGCTAATTTGATCTCCTCTGTAGTGTGGACGAGTCCTAATTGTTACTATCCTAGACAAAAAGAAAAAAAAACCTCAGTTCTTAATTTGAAAAGATTGCTGTCAAGTGGCTACCGCAGGAGTCTTGAAGTTAGCACTCCCTATTGCTGATCTCAACTTGGCCAAGACTTAGTCTGGTATCTGTCCATTTGTAAAACAAACATAATAAACTTACCTATGAATATGGAGGCTTAATTAATTTTTGAAAATTACTTCCAAATTCTTATTTGAAGGATGCAACATACTGTATCAGTGTGGAAGGTTTAGATTGGATATTAAGAAAAACTACTTCACTAGGGGTGTGTCCAGACTCCATGCCTCCGTCGACGGAGGCATGTAGATTAGCCAGATCGGAAGAGGGAAATGAAGCCGCGATTAAAATAATCGCGGCTTCATTTAAATTTAAATGGCTGCCCCGATCTGCCGATCAGCTGTTTGTCGGCAGATCGGGAGAGTCTGGACGCGATGCCCCGACAAAGAAGCCTTTCTTCATCGACACAGGTAAGCCTCGTGAAACCAGGTTTACCTGTGTCGATGAAGAAAGGCTTCTTTGTCGGGGCATCGCGTCCAGACTCTCCCGATCTGCCGACAAACAGCTGATCGGCAGATCGGGGCAGCCATTTAAATTTAAAATGAAGCCGCGATTATTTTAATCGCGGCTTCATTTCCCTCTTCCGATCTGGCTAATCTACATGCCTCCGTCGACGGAGGCATGGAGTCTGGACACAGCCTAGGAGGGCTGTCAAGCATTGCGATGGGTTTCTTAGGGAGGTGGTGAAATCTCCATCCTTAGAGGTTTTTAAGACCAGTCTTGAGAGAGCCCTGTCTGGAATTATTTAATAGGGGTTATTCTGGTTTGAGTAAGTGCTGAGGTCTCTTTCAACCCTAATCTCCCACAATTCTATGATTCATAGTTATTAGTATTCTGAAAAAAACAAACAAACCCAAAAAACAACTAACCTTTTTGACCTTCTGTGGGTTTTTCATACGACGACACTTTCTGATGTCCATTTCTGTTGTGTTCACACAGCCTGGCTAAGAAAGGGACATTTATAATATTACCAATGATATTAACAACTTATGTACCAGCTCCTCTTGTGGGAAAGCAATAATAAAGTTTTCATCCTTTGGTTGCAGTATAAATGTTACAAAAATACATAAAATCTTTTTTTTCAAAATGCTTTAAGGTGTGTCCTATAAATCATTTATTAATCAGTAACTGCATGTGTTAATTAAAGTTGAATCTCAACATCCAGTTCATTTGCTCATAGCTTTAGCACTCAGATCCCTTTCAGGCTGAAATTATTTGGTGTCAGGTAGAAAATGAGTTTTTCTAGAAAGCTTGAACAAAGCTGGTTTAACTGCTTTTTAAATATTCTTTTGAGGAGGGAAACACCCTTACACTTAGCCTGTACAGGCAGTCCCCGGGTTACATGGATCCGACTTACATCAGATCCCTACTTACAAACGGGGTGAGGCAACCCCGCACTAGCTGCTTCCCCCCAGCAGACCAGGGAGATGCGAAGCTAGCGCCCCCCCCAGCAGACCAGGGAGACGCAGAGCGGCTTTTCTCAGCAGACACCTCAGCTTGAGAATAAAGGACTGAAGGAAGTGAGGTGTGGGAGAATAAAACTGAGCTCTGGAGAAATGTTTGGCTAGAGTTTCCCCTACAATATGTACCAGTTCCGACTTACATACAAATTCAACTTAAGAACAAACCTATAGTCCCTATCTTGTACGTAACCCGGGGACTGCCTGTATGTGCAAATCAAAAAACTTTTTTGAAACAATTTTGTTCATACTTGGATTGTTTTGAGGATTTCTTAATGGACAATTGAAACGTGAAGAAAATCTGTTCAGCAGTTTTGAAGCCAACTTCTCCGTGTACCATGTCGAACACTGCTAGGAAGTGTAATTTAAAAAGAACCTTACCACTGGTCTGTGCACATCCCAGAATGCTCTTTCTTGACTGTCCAAAATTTTCCTCTCAGTTTTATCCTTTTTTCTGTCAATTCTAGGAGGGGAAAAAAAATGAAACAATCCCTGACTTCACTTTTCTGACTGTCTCACAATTTCCCCTTGGATTTGTGGAAACGATTGACAGCAGTATCCAGTATGTTTTTCCATACAAAGAAATGTCAGAGCCTCAAGTTGCCAAGTGACTTACAGGGTCTTGTGCAGCAAATAAAATGTTCCTGAAGTTTATTCCACCAGCCTTATGAAAGGGATCTTTTTGTTTTTAGTGAGACCTTTTTTATTGATATCAGCTCTTCAGCTGTCAGCAAGTAGCTTTTCTGATACCAGACTTCCCAGTCCCAGTCGAGCAGAGCACTTCCATCGGTGCTTAACTTTAAACATGCAAGGAACCCCACTGAAATCTGTTTACTTAAAAGTTACATATGAACTTAAAGGCTGTGCTGGATCAGCATCCAACAAGTCAGATAAACATATGATTTCACAAACCTGTTCCTTGGCCCACCGACAGAGAGAAGAGGCCACTGACCCAGGCCCCAACAATTCAAAAGGGCTAGGGGCACCTCACTGCTGCTGCTGTAACCGTGGTAGCTGGAGACCCAGGCCTTTTAAATCACTGCTGGAGCACCATGTGGTACACTCCAGGTGGCTCTGAGCTGTTGGGGGAAGGGGAACATGATGCGGTACACTTTGGGTGGCCCTGAGGTTTGACTAATCTAGCTCTTCCTCTTCTGCCTGAGGCCTTGTCCCGCCCTTCCAGGAACGTGGAGCCATTCCTCCCCTTTGCCCAGGGTCCTGGCAAGGCTGACTGTTCCCCATGGGACATACTAACAGAAGTATTGCAAATTCCTTATGGGCAGATTCCCATATCATAAAGACCAATCGCACCATCAAAACTGGCAGTGATACCCTTCTAATGCATTTCAGAAAACAAATTTACAGCCTATCCTGGAAAATGATTCCTCACTCTCACAGACCTTGGGAAACAGGCCAGTCTTTGCTTACAGACACCCCCCCCCCCAACCTGAAGCAAATACTCACCAGCATCTATACACCATACCACAGAAACACTAACCAGGAACCTATCCATGCAACAAACCCCATTGCCAACTCTGCCCACATATCTACTCAAGCGACACCACCATAGGACCTAACTACATAAGCTATACCATCATCTGGTAATGTGATAGATGCCATCATGTGTCAGCAATGCCCTTCTGCCATGACAAACCGGACAGACTCTGTGTCAAAGGATAAATGGACACAAATCAGACATCAAGAATGGGAACATACAAAAACCAGTAAGAGAACACTTCAATTTCCCTCACTCAGTAACAGATTTTAAAATGGCCATCCCTCAACAACAAACCACCACCTTCAAAAACAGATTTCAAAGAAAAACTGCAAAGTTGCAATTCATTTGCAAAATTGGCACTATTATTCTGGGTTTGAATAGGGCCAGCAAATGGCTAGCTCACTACAAAAGCAATTTTCCCTCTCTTAGTATTTACACCTCCTCATCAACTATTGCGATTGGGCCACATCCACCCTAAGGCCATGTGTACACTGGGAGATTATTTCAAATTTACTAAATTCGACTTCTGGGCACCCAATTTTGCAAATTCGAAGTTCCGTGTCCTCATTATGGAGAAGAATCAAATGTAGTCTGAGGCAGGCTCTGTTAATGTGGGTATACTGCCTCAAACTCAGAGCCTCAGGAAGCAATCTGGAGAGCTATGGGAGCCCTCCTGGAGGCCAATTGTTTCAAATTAGTGGTACTGGAGCATCCACACTAATGTTATTGTGGACTTACAAGTTTGTGAATAGCATTATTTCTCATGAAAAGCAGGACTACAGAGTTTGGATTCCATGGTTCCTTATTCCGGAATAACGGTTTTGATAGTGTAGACACATTGCTTACAAATTCGACTTTGGTGAGTTATTTTGGACTAAGGTCCTAGTGTAGACCAGGCCTAACTGAATTGGACTAGTTAGTACCGGTCCTTTACTTGGTAAGTAATTTCTTCCTTTTCACGTGCTAGTACACTTATGCCTGCTTCTGTAATTTCTACTCCAAATGCATCTGACAAAGTGGGCATAAGCTTTCATGGGCAAACAAATCGGTTAATATTTGAGATACCCTAGGACTCCTCATTGTTTTTGTAGATACAGACTAACACAGCTGCCCCTCTGATACAAGTCAGACTGAATGGAACAAGGAGAATGAACAATCCCCCTTAAGTATAATGTGGCCCCCTCAGAACACATTTGAAGCATATTGCATTGGGAAGTGGGGTAGAAGCCTGCACTGGAGGTGCACATGCTGTAATTGTTTTGTGTCTACACATAGGGCATCTGTTCCTAAAGCTCTTAGTTCTTAGTTCTGTACATTTGACACTGTTTTTAAATCATAATATAAAGTAGTATTTGGGAGAAAACCCATCATTGTGTGTGTGTGTGGGGGGAGAGGGTATTAGTTATTTCTCCTCTTCTGCCCCATTGGAGAGGTTGTGATAAGGCCTATAAATTGTCTTATAACATCACCTCTTGGAACCTATCAGTGAGAAGCCTCTTTGAGACAACGATCCAGATTCTTGGCTGCAGAGGAGGGTGGCATGCAGAGGTGTGTGCTCCCCCTGTCCCAGGTCACCTATGCACTGGTCTGGCCACCTAGCATAAAGTAAGAGCAGCCTTCAGTTGGCTGTCAATAGCCCTAAGGCATGGCCACCAAGGATAAGAGACTCACGAGGCCTTGTCTACACTGCTAAGTTTGAGTGCCGATGTGGCAGCGCTTTAACACAGCAGTGTGGCCCAGGCACAAGCGCTGGGAGAGCTCTCCCAGCACCCTAGGTAAACCATCTTCACAAGGGAAACATCTCCACACAGGGAGCCTGTGTATACTGGTGCTTCACAGCACTGTAATGTGATACACTGCGGGGGGGTGTGTGTGTGTGGAAATGTGTGTGTTTTTTCACACCCGAGTGAGAAAGTTACAGCACATAATGTGGCAGTGTAGACAAGCCCTTGGACACAGCCCACTTTCTTCAAGCCTAGTGCCTTATGCCAGATAAAGGATTGAATAGGAGATCTGATGCTGGCTTTCCACCACTGGAAGATTCCCACGCCCATAGTGGGTATCCGCCTGTGGCTGGCTACACCGGCTTTCAGGCTGCATTGTGCTAATAGTAAAGCATAACATGGTTTCAACACAATCTAGGATCTGGGCTTTTTATATAAATGTCCAAGAATATGCCATTGATTACAATATTTTTAAATTTTTAAATATTGAATTATGACAATACAATATAATTAATTGCTTTAAGGCCAGGATTGTTAGTCACTGCAACTAAATCCACTAAGGTGGCGGCCTGATATTTAAAACACCAAGCAACCACAGCTCTCATTGAAGTCCACATTGAATACTACTACTCATTTAATATGCCCAGGGCTTTGCAAGTCTATCCTGCAGGTAAATACACCAATGGAACTCTATATGCAAGGCGACGCCCAATGGTGCAGCTCTTGCACAAATGTTCCCAGATATTTTTAGTTTTTTCAATTTAAATCTTACTCTGCAGTGCTGAAAACCTAAGCCCAAACAGTACTGATATAATGGCTGAAAACCAAGAAAGAAAGCCAGCTAGTGACAGGAAGTGACTGCCACCAGTTGAGCTTTTCTGCTACAAGTAAACAAAATGGAGAAAAGAAAATAAGACTTAAACTACTTCAAGTTGTAATGATCTATGCTACTAGGGACAGAAGTACATAAATCAAAGTACATTTGTTTTGATTATGATTTTTATCTTGACAGTGAACATTTAAGCATCTTAAAGACCTAATTATTGTAACTTCTAATTTTCTCCTCTCATAAGAACACTAGTATTCTGAACTGAAATAATCCCTTAATTACCATGTTATTTTTAAGGATAATTACCATGTTCTTAAATGATCCATAATTGCAATGTAATTACAGTGTTAATCAATGAAATACTACAAATATAGATACACGCATATATACACATACATAAGTAGCAATATTCTTTCACTTTGTAATGTTTATTTTGCTCTCTAATTCTCAAAGTGCAACTTCTCTCTGTTTTTTGGTGTTTCCCAAGAATACAAATATCTGCATTCTGTATCACTAATGTGTGATCACTTTCATCTTCTTTGTATTTTCCACGTGAGACAACTCCTTCTGCAAGATGGGCATGCAGATTAATTTCACAAACCCAGAATCATGCACATATTGTGACAGTAGCAACATCACGTTGCATATACTACTAAGAGACTGCACATCATGATCACAGATAAAGACAAGGTAGACTGGTGAGTCCTGGTTTTGGCACAAATGATAAGAGACTTGAACAAAAGCAAGAAGCTTAGAAATTCCTGGCATCCAGCATAGATTATTAGATCCATCTTTCTCCTGGCACTTTTTCTCATGGTATGTGAATTTGTCCTATGCTGTTTCCATTGTGACAGGGAATAGAATTTACCAGTAAATCCTGAATATAGTTTTGGCAAAGGCTTTCCACGGGAAACATCTTAAACAGATCCCCTTCTCCAACAAAGTTCTAAAGACTGCTGCAATTCACTGAACTGGCAATACTTACTTCACTTGGGCCTCTGCTTGCATAAAGATGAATTCCCACTTCCTTGCAAAAGCCCTCTGTAGTCTTGCTAAGTTTTCCTAGTAAGAGAAACAAATAAAGTGAACAAACGATCACACTAAATTGTAACTGCAGTTCAAGAACTAAATTATTACATCAGATGTTTTAACCTGGAAAGCTCAAAACACTGAAATTAACATTGGCAAATTGTCTCAGTAAGCAAAGTACGATAGGAATGTGAATGCCATGGTGTGTGTGTCCCTTTCAAGCCACCACATAGCGGGAATGGGAAGGACCTAAATAAGAACTGTAACAGGGTGAAACTGACTCCCAGAGCTCTGCTAATACAGGTTGAACCTCCAAAATCTGGGACTCTCTGGAGTGGATGTTGTTGGATCAGAGAGCCCCGGAGCCTGGGAGCGCAAACTGGCTGGGAGCCCCGTCCCCCATGAGCTGCAGCCAGTGGGGCAGCAGTGGCACCAGAGAGAGTCAGCCGGGTGGGGCGGCAAGTGGCAAAAGCAGGGCAGCTGGCAAGCCCCATCCTGGGGATCTCTGGCAGAGTGCAGAAGAAGCAGGGAAGCCAGCAAGCCCCATCCCTGGGGATCCCTGGTCAGGCGGGAGAGAGGCAGGGCTACTACAGCAGGGGAACTCTGTCCCTGGGGAGCCCCAGCAGGCCAAAGCCCAAGTCCAAGCCCTGCAGGCTGGAGCCCAGTGGCAGTGGGGCCTGTGTGGAGACAGCTGCAGGGAGAGGGAGCATCTTGGAAGGCCGGTAGCAGGGGACTTCCCCATATCTGACAAATTCCCTCATTAGGGATGGGTCAGGTCCAGAGGGTGCCAGATAAGGGAGGTCCAACCTGTATTGTGTTGAACTTATTTCCATGTATTTCTCAGTTTAGTTTCTACAAGACAACACTGTGAATGTTTTTGGAAACGGGGCTCTCTGTTCCATTCAGAGAACAGCTGACTTCTATGTGCACGCTTTGCTTTTGTGTGGGGTGGCTAGGTGGAGGAAGGGAGGGGGGAGTGAAACAAGGGCCTTACTTATTTCATAAAGGAGACCATCCTCAGTTGTTCAGTGGATTATTAACCCTGAAGGCATTTCACAGTGTGGAGGACTGAAGTATGGGCATCATCTAAGCAGTTCATGAAAGGAAATTGATTATTTGATAGGACAATGGAAATAACTAGAGTTAGGCCCACACAGCTAAGTTTGGATCCAGATCCAGATCTTCCCTGAGTCTGAGGTTCAGTTTAGGTTTCTGCTCCATGACTGTTATAGAGTGTGGCCTGAGCCACACAGTTTGGAGCTGGATCTAAACTTTATCAGACCGATGTGGGGTTTGGGACAAGGCCCAAATTCCAGGTTCAAGCCCATTTCTAAAATTAACTTCACAACACTGACAATTATTCTGAAGTCACTTACACATACAGGCTGTGTCTAGACTGCACCCCTTTTGTGGAAAAGGGATGCAGATTAGACACAACGCAATTGCAAATGAAGCGGGGATTTAAATCTCCCCCACTTCATTTGCATGAACATGGCTGCCGCTTTTTTCCGGCTCGGGGCTTTGCCGGCAAAAAGCGCCAGTCTAGATGGGGCTCTTTCAGAAAATAAAGCCTTTTCCGAAAGATCCCTTAGTCCTGATTTTAAGAGGAATAGGGGATCTTTCGGAAAAGGCTTTATTTTCTAAAAGATCCCCGTCTAGACTGGCGCTTTTTGCCGGCAAAGCCCCGAGCCGGAAAAAAGCGGCAGCCATGTTCATGCAAATGAAGTGGGGGAGATTTAAATCCCCGCTTCATTTGCAATTGTGCTGTGTCTAATCTGCATCCCTTTTCCGCAAAAGGGGTGCAGTCTAGACACAGCCACATAGTGGCATGGAACCATTGAGTACTATTAGCACGACCCTCTTCTTCTCTCACTCACTTTGGGAGAAAATGTTTGAACTTTTTACTGGTTGTAAGCTATTATTGGTTCTACTATTATATCCCATTATGGCTATAGCGCTAATTCAGGGAAGCACTTGTCTTAAGCTCATACAAGTTGGTTCATAAATTCAGACTCCATGGCCAGAAGGAACCATTAGATAATCTAGGCTGACTTTCTGCATAACAAGCCATTGAATTTCACCCAATTACCCCAACAGTCTACACATTCATAAGTCTGAGTTCATACACATTCAGGAAACCATTGAAGAATGTGCGCTTTTATTGTATTGAATTCTGCATGAGTTAACCATATGCCTTAACTTAAGCATGGTCCTGAATTAATGGCATGGGTGGTAGGTGAATGCCCACTTCAGGAAAACAAGCCCCAGTCCTGCCCCTTCTCTCCACGGCTCCACCCTTTCAACAACCCCATAGAGCCAAGCCCAGCACCCACCCTAAGTATGACTACACAGCAGTTGTTTTTTGGAATAACTGATGTTATTCCAAGATAACATAGCCTGTGTCTACACTAAAAGCAGTTATTTCAACATAATTTCAAAATAATGTAGAACTGGAGGACTTCTTATTCCAACTTCTGTAATGCTCATTATATAAGTGTAAGCAGGGACTGTGTAAGGGAATTTGGAGGAAGAGTGCTCTCTCTCGGACTTCCTGCTATGCAGACCGTGCCAAAAGCCGATTTTGACTTAAGCTACGCAATTGACATAGCTCACGTTTCGTAGCTTATTTCGGCTTTATCCCCACTGTGTAGATGTCTCCCCCATCCCAGTGAGTGGCATGGCCTCACTCTTCTCACCCAGCTGGAGCACCTGGGCAGCCACGCTGTGGCTCCAGCCCTCCTGGATGGGCAGAAGGTCAGGCAGCCATGCCACAGCCCCCTGCACCCAGGATTGTGGGTATAGGAAATCAGCAATAGCTGGTAAAAGGCAAAAGAGAACATAATTATGCCCACTGTATATTGGTGTAAATCAAGAGTAATACTACTGACATCAGGTAAATCTGGTGTAACAGAGAAGATTCAGACTTGTATTTGGCCAATAAGGAAAAAACATAGGGCATCTGAACTTAATCTTTCAGTCCATCCTACAATTTACCAATAGAAACTTAAGGACCCTATGAATGTGTGTGCACAGCCCATGACCAGGAAAGGTATCTTCTAATGAGATCTCCTTTGTCAGATTGAGGGGTGGAGTTGATTTAAAGAGAGTTAACTGAGGAGAGAAAATGGAAGAATCCTCCATTGAGCCCACCAATTCCAAAAAAGTATATAACAATAGCCATGAAGAGGATTCCTCCCCAATTCAACAGGCCTGATTCTCCTCTCACTTGTATCCGTTTTACACCGCTACCGCTCCATTAATTATTTAGGATAATGGCTATAGGAAGAGCTGGAGCCTGTATCTTTTTGTCTCTTATTAAAAGGGCAAGTTTGCAGTTCTGGAAGTGATCACTAATCATGTGATACATGATAAAGTGACAGAACATCAAAATCTAATTGTTTGCCATCATTAGAGCTTTAGTATTCTCGATAGACACTTGTATGCAAGTGTACCTAGTATCATAGCTTTATTGCACATATGGTGCTGAACAGGCCTTTTATTTCTTTTTAATGAACCCTATAGAATTTACAGTTACACAACTGAGTCGTTATTTATGATTTTTTAAAATAATGAAGCCGGAAATATTGCAGAAGCAGCAACTCAGCAAAAGGATATACAATGCCTGTGGATTTTAATATTCCACAACTTGTCTGCTGTTCCAGGGCAGTGGTACTGGGAGTATGACATGCATTTTAAGGAACCTGTGGCCTAAATGAACAGAGGAATTTAAGCTCCTAACTGCCATTTTAAATGCTTAAGTCCAAAATTTAGATCCTCAAAATCACTGCTTGGTTGCTGCCTATCCCCAAAGGAACCTACATTCCCTAGTTGCCTAAGTTTCTGCGACTAAAGTCTTCTAGGGCCTGAGGGTTTCACTACATAGAAAGTTAGTGAATAGTAAGTTAGGACATGAATTTAAAGTGCACTAGCTATTCTGCACTAACTCCCCCTGGGGACACACTTACTAAAAGTTCCTTTGTGAGGTTTAGCTTAATAACTTAAAAATGGATAAGCTAAACTGCCCAAAGGCACTCCTAAGTACTGAGTAAGGGTGCCCTCCCACATGGGGAGTTCATGAAAAATAGCTAGTGCACTTTTAAATTCACATGCTAGCTTATTCCACCCAATTTCCCATGAAGACAGCTTTATTTCTTCTAGCAACTACGTGCCAGTTCTCATGCCACCAAACTGCTCAGTGCCTAAGCTGCAGTGAGATCCTCACACTAGACATCTTACTTCCTATCTCTATTGGAGCAGGCTCTGTACAAAACACAGGAGGAAAAATTGGTGCCCTTCTGATAGCCCAATGGTTAGAGCACTCATCCTGAGTACAAGAGACCTGGATTGAAACTGCAGCTCTCCCTTCCTGGGAGCAGGGACACGAGCCTCCCAAGAGAATGCCTTAACCACTGGGCTATAAGGTTCTCTGGGGTGGGTCTTTTTCAATCTCTCCTGTTGAATGTTTCCCATTTTGTATCAAATATTTACGCAGTGGATTGGGAACTAGAGTCTGGGCCTCCCAGGACACTGTATTACCTGCTAGGCTATAGAGCAGAGTTTCCCAAAGTGTGCTCCTTGGAGCCCAAGAGCTTCACACGCTGGGTCTAGGAACCCCATGAGAAAATATTAATGGTAGTTGTGTGACCCTGTTATTTTGTTATTAATTTTCTCATATTTCTCAGTGGGGAAGAATGTGTAAGAAATATGCAAGAAATAAAAATAGAATTCCCAAATATTGTCTATTTATGTGGGTACCTATTGAATTAAAAATCACGCTATTTTAAGGGTTCCGCCAAATTTTCAGGACCCTCCAATGGTTCTGCGGCCAAAAAAGCTTGGGAAACCCTGCTATAGAGCTATACTCACTCTGTCAGGCCCAATGGGAGGTAAGAGATTTAAATTAGTGTTAGAGCAAAATTTAACTCTGTACATGGTGGCTAGAAAATTCTGTCCACAGTTATTTTTATGTACATGGAAAGGCAATCCATATATGGATTCAGCAGCAGCATGATTCCAATTAGTCACTGAAGGCTGTATTTTGTCCTCAGTATATTTATATACCATTCCTATTGTCATCAACAAGACCTGTGTGCAAGGATCCAGTGGAGCACACATAGTCCCTTGTGTGCAAAAACAATCAATAGACAGTTCCTTCTTTCTCTCTCATCTAGTCAGGGCACATTTGATGCACGATGGGGACAGAATAAGCTCTGAGGATAGGTTAGGCAATGAGATAGGAGGAGGATGTTAGGTTTTATTTTATAAATAAATAAAACTAAGACTAATTCAACTGTTTTTATAAAATTAAAAAATAGAAACAGTTCTTCAACCAAACATTCCACTGAAGTGCCTGAAATGCAATCACTACTTGGTTGAGTTAGTTAACTGGAGCCTGAAAGGGAGACTGGCTAGATCCTGATTACATATAGAAGTGAAGTCATCTTGAATGCTTTCATTGCCTACATTCAGAGTAATGCAAAAAGCAAACTACTTGTAATATAGGTTAAGGGCCAAACAATGCCTCTTTAATAAACATAGCCAATGCTATGGAATTTGGAAAATGTATCTCAAATTTATTTTTTGTAAATCATTCCTTTTAGAGTCTACAAATATATGATATGAATCAGTGGCAACGTAATTGTCCAAGAATACTACTTTTGTAATATATATGAACATTTATCACCCACTGTCACCTGCAAACACAACTCCAGGATAAGCTCTTGTGCAATTTGTCCCAGATCTCTGAAGGAGTATGCTGTACATACTTACAAATGAGACACTAAAATGTGTATCATAGACATCCTTGTTTATGAGTTTGATGGTTTCTCAGGGATTAACGAATACCATGTTTTCAAAATAATAATTAATAATAAACAATAACAACAACAACAACAACAACAACAACGGAGGCTCCCTGCTCATGGTGAATTCCATTTGCTAAGAAGAAAGATTCAGTTTATGAACCAAGCATTGCTTCCTTGCCATGAACTGTAACATTGGTATACCTACGGCTTCATAATCGGCCAGCTCCAGCCTAGCTTTGTTCTGCATGGTCCGCTTGCAAAGATAGATAGCTAAGGAGAGAGCCATAATTAAAACAATTAAGAAAACAGCAGTTAGTACAGGAACAAACCTTCCCCCCCTCCAAACATTAGTGTGCATGTCTTGTTCATTGACATCAAAGTTAAATCTGATCTATGGAATGACAGAGCTAGAGGGTTTTGTTTGAGGGAAATGACTTTTTCCATCAAAATTTTCACCAGGAGTAGAAACACAAAACCTAGCTGGTGGCCCCTCTTCTAATTAGCTGGGCTGCATTTAAATCTCTCCTGAGTAGTCTCATAAGCACTCAGCTTACAGGGTACACTGGTCATGGTTATGGTCCTTCCCTTTACCCTAACAAATATTATTTCCAGAATCCACAGTGATTGTGGCCTGGGGGGAAAGGAAGAATTTATTTAGGTTATTAACTTGGCCATAGTTACTGAGAGGTCCTGTTTTATAAGCACACACGTGCACTCACTTCCTCTGCCAATGCCACAGTAGGATGGAATAATTGATTTTATCAGGTAGATGTGAGAAAAGCATAGGACTACAAGTTACAGCTATAATGCTAATGCAGAAATAGCTTAGGACACCACTGATGTATTTTTTCTTTATGAATTATTCTTGCCCTCAGCCATTCAGATGTTTAATAAGGTGTCCTGTGGTTTATTAGCTAAAACCACTGCTATTTACCTGTCAGCAGGTACCATCTGGTAATTTACAAGGATTTTCTCTCTTCATGGTTTTTAATGCTGAACACCAAAAAGCTTAATTTTTTTGTTTGACATTACTAATGGTATGTTATTGGAGGTTAGATAACTGTATTGATCAGCTACTTCCATGCTCAATCAGGATTTAACGCTTATCAAATTCAGCTACAGATCAAAGAGTATCCTACCATAGGAGCAATCTTTGTGCTACTAGATCCTATTCATTCTTATGAGGGAAATTCTTATACCTTCACACTGACTATCACATTTCACCCCAAGTAGTCTTGTTGAAAAAAATAGGGCTATTTGAAAAGAAAGGTGCTACTCAATGGGTAAAAAACCTGGCTCCATTGAAGTCAATGACAAACTCATTGCCTTCAATGCAGTTGGGATTTCACCTAATGTAAGGATAGCATGTGGCATGGCTCTTTTGTGGTGTTGAAGAGGAAAATCAGAATTTGATGTATTGTAGACCACCAATAAATAATTTCTGCAGGGCAACAGTGTGACTTGTGCAGCTTTCAACAGGAACTTTCAAAAACTAGAACACTTTATTCTCACCATAGTCTGTGTTTTCTGGTTCCCAGCAGTTTGAAGGCCAAAAGTACGGGGCCTGAAAAAGAGCACATCATATTTTAACCATTTCATTTAATCTTAAACAACTGAACCTTGTGCAGCTGAAAATTATAAATATTTTGATGCCCCTGACAATGTAAGGTCCAAACCCTGTTGTTATGGAGTCCAATGGAAAATACTGCTGTTCAGATCAGTGGACACAGGGTTAGTATCAGCAAACTTTCTCTGCATGTATTGCTTAGGGATAAATAAAGAGACCAACATAGAGATTCAGAGTTCCTTTAGATTATCTTTGGACACCCTCTACCCCTACATTTGACTATTGGCTTGGTCTCCATCACCCTGCAACCTCTCTCATCCCCAAAAGAACCTGTTCTTGCCTTGAACCATCTTTAAGGAGTGGGAGAACATTCCTGTGGCCTTTTTACACATCATTAGGTTTTGAGCACAGTTAATGTACTTGGCACAGTGGAGTAGGAAGGTGATTCAAGCAAAATATTTTTTGGCACACCTTGCAAACAAAGGTCTCCTGCCCCAATTTACATTTACTGGACAACGAGGTTCCTGCTAAGTTTTTCCGTACTTGGGAAGAATAAATTTTGTTATATGCACTGAGAAATGTGTGCATGCGCACCACCAATAGAAATACATGCTGTCCATTGTGAGCAGCTGTGGGCACTCTGCTAATCAGCTGAGCAGCACCTGAATTTTTACTGGGCGGCCACCTAAGTGCTCAGCTTGTAGGGAACACTGCTAGACAATACAATTCAAATTAAGAATGAAGTTAAGCAAAAGTAATTTACCCAAAGACCAATGTAATGTATTTTTGAAAGAAGGGCTCATACTAACATCACTGGTTTTCCCTTCTGCTCAGGAGAGGACATTCTAACCACCCAGTTTAAACTTTCTGCTATGATTAACTACAACAATATTAACTACATGTTAGTCACAATGCAGTTTTTATGTGCACAAAAGAGTAACTCCTCTGTAATCACATGAGTTACAGAGGTCACTGTTAATTATAAGTGCCAAAGATGGGGGGAGCACTTTGCATGCATGTAAGAAGATAGCTCTTTGTGCCAAGGAGCAGTGAGAGGAAGGGTTGTGTCAAAAAATATTTGGTCCAAACACTACCCAAGCACATTACATGTGAAAGCAAGAGGCTGATATAGTTAAATTAGTGGAGTAGGAAGGTGATTCAAGCAAAATATTTTTTGTGTAGAATGACGGGGCCAAATAACATGGCAGGACACTGAGAGCTGACCAACAGGTTCTAGAAGAAAATACACTGTTTGGAGAAAACAACGCCATCTGGGGACAGAGTGTACATGAGATGAAAATGGGAAAGAGGTGTTAAACATGATACTGATGTTAGCGCCTAGTTGACAGGGTGGAAGATAGGAATTTGACAGCTAGAGATGACATCCTGCTAATCATCCTTTTTTGATAGATCTTTTAATGAGTCCCAGTGGGAAAATACAATTGCACAGGTGAATTAATGACTATTTGGTAATTAATCTATGCTTCTGCTGACTGTTGGCATTAATGAAGCAGTAGGGCAGCGGGAACTAGTGGTGGCAGCAGCAGCAGCGGTGGCAGAGGTGAAAGCCTTTTCAATAAAAGCTAAAAAAAGGGTGGCAAAAGAAGGCAGGGGAGACTTAGATGATAGAGAAGGCAGGAGTACACAGAAGAGAGCGAACAGTAAGGCAAATGGCTGAGTGGAAAGATCACTGAAACCTATTTCCAGATGCGATGCGGGCCTGCTGGGTAACCTGGGGCCAGTCACTCCACTGCCTTTAACCTCAAAAGCTTCTCCTTCTGTAAAATGGGAATAATGTTTGCAAAGTGCTTTGAGCTCTGTGAATGGAAAGCGCTATGGAAAAGCCAGGTATTGTTAGCATTATTAGGGACCATTTAAAAGGGAGAAACAACTTCACACGAGCTCCAGGTTTGCTCTTTCCTCATAATTTTCAACAACAGACAAACTGTTACAGAAAATGAGCTTCTGAAGCACAATTAGTGAATTAACAGGGAAGCCTCAGGCCAGCAGATTTCAGGAGGGCTGTGTAAAATGACTAGGTCTTGCAGAGGCCCAGCCAAAGAGAATGTGGGGCTCAAGGCAGCACGCTGAGCTGCACTACTGCATGGCTTGAAGTTGGGTGGGTGGGGCGGGCTGGAAACTGGGCAGCGCTGGGCCCTGAATGCACAGGGCCCAAGGCGACCGCCTCACTCACATTGCCCAAAGGATGGGTCTGGTCTTGCAGTTAAACACTATACAACTGGAAACAGTGTCAACATGAGGAAACTCAGGCCTGGAGTGTTTAAGTGATTTTTGCCAGGGGCACAGAGACTTTCTGGCAAAGCCAGAAATGAAACCCTGATATTCTGACTTCCAAACCTATGCTTTAACTGAGAGATGTTCCAACTAACCTAATATAAACCCGAGCATGGAACTAAGATGCAAATTCTGGAGTCAGACTTCTAACACTTCAGTATTTCCATGTGTTCAGATCTGGGGTTTGATCCACATAGCAAACTAATTACCAAGTTCAGGGCTATGTTGAGATTCTGAAAACAACTTACCTCTAGATTTGGGGGTTTGATTCAGGCATCAGATAAATATACTTTGGTGCTGTAGAACCAACATTTTTAAAGGGACTTCACTGGTACTGTCCAAGGGTATGTCTATACTGCATCCCTCTGTTGGCAGAGGGATGCAGATTAGGCAGGTCGACATTGCAAATGAGCAGGAATTTAAATATCCTGCGCCTAATTTACATAAAAATGGCCACCATGTTTTGCAGACTCAACACTTTATCGGCAACAAGTGGCAGTCTAGAGCGGGATCTTTTGAGAAAGAAAGCCTTTTTCGACAGACCCTGTAAACCTCCTTGCAAGAGGCATAAGGGATCCATCGAAAAAGGCTTTCTTTCTCAACAGATCCCCCTCTAGACTGTCACTTGTTGCCAATAAAGTGCTGAGTCTGCAAAACGTGGTGGCCATTTTTATGTAAATTAGGTGCAGGATATTTAAATCCCTGCCTCATTTGCAATGTCGACCTGTCTAATCTGCATCCCTCTGCCGACAGAGGGATGCTGTCTAGACATACCCTAAATGACCTCAATAAGTGAAGGGATCTTTGTGCTGTATAAATCTGTAAGTCTCTAAGGTGCCACAGGACTCCTTGTTTTTGCAGATACAGACTAACACAGCTAGCCCTCTGAGACTTTTCAACCAGCACTGGCTGGCTTAGTGTTCAGGTAAACATTTCAGTGATAATAAAAACAACAATGTAAGAAGCAGAGGGCTCACCCACCTGAAAACGATAGAAGGTCCCATCATCTTTCAGGGTAAGAACATGATCTGAGATTGGAAAGATATAGCCCTGAGCTGCTATAAGACTTCCCATGTGTATTGCTTCCCCTGTGAGAGAGCAGGAAAAGAAAAAAAACACAATAGAAATCTGACAGACTGATGTACACAAGAGAATCCATTGCTCCCAACAGATCTGAAGGTGGCTCACAGTCAGACTTAGTGTGTCCCATGTCAAATTATAACAAAAGTGAAAAACAACCTTATAGTACTGATATGACTCTACTGACAATGTTTAACTGATGACTTTATTATCCCCATTGATGTGCACAGGGTGTAACACTGCTCTACATGGTGAAATTGAATTCAAAGCACATTGTACATTTCCACTAATAATCCTATTCCAACAGAGAATCCATCAATTCGCTAAATAATACAAACAGCTAGAATGATACACTGCTAACAGCATCTTTATTAATAAGAAAACAAATCATTAAAAGGGGATGAAGGGCTTTCCTCAGAGGGAAATACACTAAGGGTGTGTCTAGACTACTGAGTTTTGTCGACAAAAGTGGACTTTTGTCGACAAAACTATACCAGCGTCTACACTACCGCTGAGTTCTGTCGACATAACGTTGACAGAATTCAGCAGTTTTGTCGACGCTGGTATACCTCATTTTACAAGGCAAAACACCTTCTGTCGACAGAGTTCTGTCGACAGAAGGTGTTATTGCCTATAGGGTTGCGTCCAGACTACGGGGTTCTGTCGACAAAGCAGCTTGCTTTGTCAACAGAACTCAATGTGTCTGGACGCTCTTTGTCGACGGAAGTTTTGTCGACAGTATCTGTTGACAAAACTTCAGTCGACAAAACGCGGTAGTCTAGACGTACCCTAAGGCAGAGAGGGATACTATTCTGCAACTTTGCCAGCACAGGGGATAACTTCAGCCTTTTCTCTATAATGCAGGCTGCAGGTCAGGGGACAGAGCTCCCCAGCTGAAGCAAACTGTCAAAGTTCTGTTGACTTCAGAGCTCTGCAAATTTGTACAAGTTGTGGATCTGCCTTTAGATGTACAGTCAGGGCCCCAGTCTTCCAGCGACACAGGCCTTCTTACCTAAGCAAATGTTTAACAAATGGCTTGGAAGTATTGCATGGGATTCTGTAGTTAGCAATATAGGTTCTATATTTCACTAATATTCTGAGAAACAGTAAATATGATTCATATCACTTTCCTTCCCACTTCTCTCCAGCTGACTGTGACCTCATTGTTTTCACAACACTAGATTCAGCCTCTCCCCTTCCCTCCCCAAATCTCTAAAGGTACATTGCTCAGTTTCACCACTCAGATTACCTGGGTCCTCGATGCTGAGATTCTTCATGAGCCATTGCACAATGTCAGTACCTGGAAAGACAGGAAGGCATTACACATATAAGACCTCATATGTACAGAAGCTGTGGAAAACCACCAGATTTAAACAGGAAGGAAAGATACAGAAATTCAGTCAATGCATTTTCTTTCCTATTCCAAATGAAGGCTTGAAGGATCTGTTTATCTGTGTGACACTATTAATTATTTAGAGTTATAAAAGCCCATAGGTGCCTCACAGGATGGACATCTTGATACAAGTTTAAGTTACACTGCATGTGAATTCCACTGAATCTACTCTCCACACAAGGAGTTAGGTTTGTGAAAGCCCCTGTAGATCAAAAAAATAAAACACCTCTTTACTAACACTGTCACCGATAACTGTCATAGGTAATTCCTAGGCTGAAAGTCTCAGGGGTAGCCATGTTAGTCTGTATCTGCAAAACAACAAGGAATCCTGTGGTACCTTAGAGACTAACAAATTTATTAGGGCATCAGCTTTTGTGGGTTTCTGTTAGTCTTTAAGTTGCCACAGGACTCCTCGTTATCCCTAGGCTAGAGCAGTAGAACAGAGCAGCTAGTCAAAGATGAGGGGGTGAAACTAGTTCACATCAGCTACAAAAGAAATGTCTTGGGGAAAGAAGTGGAACAGTGTGTACTGGGGAATAGGGGGAGTCTCTCTTTGAATGTGTTGTTTGCTGGTGACATCACTGGAGGTTTGTGGAGACTAGGGAGCATAGATTGGATCTGGGTTTTTCGGCTCTAGTCAGGTGCAACAAATGTAGTTATCTTGTAGTGGTGTAAGACCTTTAGAACTGATTCCCTACATGTACATGACCCACTCTGCTGCCTGAATCAAACACATGCGAACAGAAAATGTCACTATTCATAAGCAGACACTGTTACTGATCAGCAAAATGTAATATAATGGGAGGCAAAATTTTGTCACCTTGTTTAAACCATGTACTGAGCTGCTAACCATCATTTAGGCCATGTCACAAATAGACATCTAAATCCCTTAGCTAACTTTGTCCAAAGTCAGATAGCAAGTCCATGGCAATTTAACAAGTCCATACTGGAGCTGAACTGGAGAAATGAACCCTTTTGGCAAGCTTTTCATGGGACTGCCGTATATTTTGCAGACTAAAACTCTGGAAGCTTTCACCTGCTGCGCCTTATGTGCTGATTAACACAGTATTAGTTACTGGAAGACTTACCTGGTGTTGCCCAAGTCCGGCCCACACACTCAGGCTGCTGGCTTCTCCCTGGGACCAACCCCGGGGGAGAGTGCCGGCCTGGGGGCACAAGAAGCGAACACCCCAGCCTTGCCCAGGGGCCATCCTGGGGCAGGAGGTGTGCAGGCCACCTGCCAGCACTCCCTAGGCCCAAACTGAGGGCTGGGAAGGAGAATACACAGGGTGGCCAGCAGCTGCTCCCTAGGGCTGTCCTGGGTTCAGTGGGGGCCATGGAGTAGTCAGCAGCTGCTCTCCAAGGCAGGCAGGTGTATCAGCTGCTATCAGCAAGTGACTTCCTGCTGGGGTACTTTCTGCCCCCTACGGTCATTCCATAGTATAACTCCCTCCTGCCAGACCCCTCCCTTTCCATTTTATGAGAAACAATTGAATTCTAGGAACATCCCATTGAGCCTGCACAACCAAACCCTGAACTTGCTTAAAGTTCGGATAAAAGGAAGCTGCATAGCAAATTTGGTGGGCCTACCTTTTATTGTTTAGGAGAAGCTTTTGAACAAATGAACTCAGACAGACAGACAGATGCACATTTCTAAACTCAGTCTTTCTTCTCAAGCTTATTTTTGGTAATCCCATGAAAAATTCAAATGTGGAAAGTTTATTTGCTGTTTTTTTGCCATTTTATTATGATTTTTACAAATTACAGGTTTAACAGCTCTTGTTAAACTGAAAACTTCTATATCAACTTTACTGACGGAATATATTGCCATTTTGTCAGCCATCTGTCACTACACAGTATATGAACTGAAAGCATAACCCAAAAATAAATCCAAAACCATAATTTAAAATAATGAATCTTAATTTGTCTCACTTTAAAAGTCATTTCTGAGTGTTGCCAAGAGACAAAGATTTTACAGCCATTCTCCAGCTTTCCTCATGCAGGCAGATTATCTTTCTGCTGAGTTTGCTGAACCACTATTTATCTGCCAAGATAATTTATTATTCAACCTCTGGACAAGGAGTTGCTTTTCTTTCCCCTGTTTAATTACTGTCACATTAATACCTAGGTCACTAATTATTATTCAATCACAATGAAAACAGATTCCCCTCAAACCACTTTCATCTTTTTGGCTTACCCTGGTTTCAGATCTATCTCTGCCAAAGACCATGTAGCACTTCAGCCCAATCTCACCCATCTACAATAATTCAGTTAATCCATCTCTCAAATTATCAATGTGCATTTAACTATAAAAGTCAGGGTACAAGTTCCCTTGAACAAGATCCCATCTTTTCAAGATAAAAATTCTTTTAAACCCATTCATTCATAATAAAGTTCCCCATAGAATCTCATTTTGCTCTTCTCCTAGAGACCATACTAAAAGTTCTCAAACAATTCACCTGACCGCAACAGGACTCAAACAATACACATAACTTCACTTTTCTGGCTGTTTTCTAGGGTCCATATTATACTCTTCTTCCCTGCTTGCCCAATAATCAATTGAATAAAATACTTTTGCAAGGCTACTTGACTCTGGCAAGTTTCAAATTCCTGCTATAAACTGTGAAAACAAAATAGTTGGAAGTGTCTTTATTACAGAAAGTGCTGGTGACTCAAAATGAATGAGCTGCTATCATTCCCTTTAGCCCAGGACTACTCAACATGTGGCCCATGGCCCATTTGTTTGCGGTCCGCAGTGCGTTTTGGATTTACGCAGGGCTCAACACTTGGCCCATGGATGGGAGCCAAAACAAAAATTAGTCAATATGATGGTCTTCTGTTGATATGCATTTTAGAAGTTAAATTCCTGGACTGTCATTGCTTATTAAAAGTGCTGTCAAATGGGTGGAAATCAGGTAAATATTGCATTTTATTAATATCAGAAGAACTGACTTAAATGGGGCCTGTGTGTTGTACAGTCTTGCCTTAATCTTTGTATTCATGCCCGTCAGTGTGAAAAAGCTATTTGCATATATTTGCATATATATTTGCATGTGTATGCAAACACGCTTAAGTTGTGGCCCTCGGCATGTGCTGTGAGTATCGTGGCCCTCGGGGCTTCCAAAGTTGAGTAGCCCTGCCCTAGTCTATACACATACATTCCTCTGTGACAATATATCCACTTCAAGGATGGGCATGTTTATTTTCCTCTTATATACAGTGACACTCTACTGTTTTAGGCTATTATTTGAGGCAGCTGTATGTGAAGTTAGGTAACAACATTGAAGATTTGTCTACATGGTCAAATATAGACAAGCAGCAACATGGACACAGGAAGATGGCTGGGAGAGATCCTGTTTACCCTGGCACGCTACAGCACTGTACCGTGCTACACTCCGGGGCAAGCCAGTTACAGTGCAGTAACTTGCCAATGTAGACAAGCCATTAAGTCTTAAAGGCGTAAGCCTAAGGTATAACTAGGTCCATTCATCTACCTATCTGGTTTAGAGACTGAATAATAAAAAAAAACCCTTTATATTTCTTGCCATTTTCTCTTTTTACTTTAGGCCTCAGCGGTCTCATAATGTACCTAGAGTTTCCAGAAGGCCAATGCCTGTCAGCATGACAAATTGCAAGCCAGCCATGAAAAGATAAAATACAAAGAAAAGGTCAAGTGGTATGGGCTCCAGGCAGGATGTATGTAATGAACCAAATCACCACAGCTACACTTAGCCCCTTTTCGATCCCATCTGGCCTGATCCTCTTCTTGTAGAAGAGTCCATCTTGATCTGGGAGGGCCATTCCTAGGGAGCCCAATGGAGAGATTCCCCTACCTTCCTCTTCCTGCACCAAGCACAATGAAGCAACTGCCTAAATACCTAAAACTCCCAATGGCTCACTGCTTGGAACAGAGAATGTATTGTTGATTCTGGGCTAATGGACTTGGACCCTGAAGGGTTTGTTTACTCATCAGTGCGCTGGGTGTGTTCCTAACATGTCAGAGTACATTTTCAAAATCTTACCACACATGTGTATGTCACTGCCTATATTTTTAGGCCTGGGTCCCTAATGATACTTTTATTTGTATGAAATACAAATACTATTGAAGACTATAGGAAGTGAATTCCCTGAAGAACAAAGAACCCAGAGCTCAGTATAATTCCCAAGCTTTAAAGGAAATGCAGAAATGGAGATGGAACAGGAGACAGGCTTTTTAAAAGGTTCAGTTTTTCTTTTGCTGAGTTATTCAAAATCCTGCATAACAATCTGGGGCAAGCTGATAAGCATCAGTGATTGTGGCTAGGGATGTAATAGTATAGCCGATTAACTGATAAGCAAAAGCTTATAGGTTAATGCTTCAGATGATACGCACTTCCTCACCCTACCCTTGCCAGTAAATTTTTTAGCAGGCTGGCCAGCAGCCCACCTCAGTTCTGGCTCACACCAGGTCTAGAACCTACTCCTGCTGTGGCTCTGTATTTAAAGTATACTAGGAGCCGGGCCGGCAGGCAGCTCGGCTCAGTTCCAGCTTGTGCTGGGTTTGGGAGCTTCAGATGCATTTTAGACAGGGGTTGCTGCCACCCCACACTGCTGCCTCTTTATCAGAGGCAACAGCACTGAGCAACAGGCAGCTAGTCCACAAGGGGAGCTGGTTTTAAAACTGGCTCCCCTCCTGGACCAGCTCCTGCCCGACACCCTGCATCTGATGCAGCTGCTGCCAGCCCCTGCCCCCGGGACTACAGAATAGTTGACTGACTGATAAGAATTCATGAGGTTACTCGACTATTCCATTAACTGATTTTTAACATCCCTAATTGTGGTTTGACGCCTCCCAGTGACTGGGAGTATAAGACATCAAACTGCCCACCTATAGCATCAATAATTGAGGACTAGAATTTGCCCCTTCTGGAGCAAATGGAGCAACGTACACCTACTTCCTTCATTCCATTCCATTCCATTCCATAACAATTCCAGATCAATTTGCCACATTCATTCTTGCCAACATATGCACTGAATGAGGCAGACTCTTGAAGAAAAGTACCGTATGGTCAAGTAATAAAAGACTATAATATAATGCATTGGGGGCATGGTTTCACAGCCGCTCAACTTTATTCTTTCCTTTATGAGTGCTTAACTTTACAACTTTAGCATATTTAAAATGTGTTTTAATAGAAGTTTCAATTTTTTTTCAAACGGAAAAATTAAAAAAACCACCCAAATAAATGAGCAGAAAAGAGATTCCTCCAGGTTCATCTGGAGAAATCTACATACAGTATATGCTAGGCAGGAGTGGAGTGTTATGGACCAACACTACATAAGCAAGCAATGAAGCAGGAGCCTTTGCCTCTGTCCACACACAACTTTCTATATCATACATAAAATGACAGAAATCCTATGAAGATGCACCATCTTCTATATGCCCATGACCCAGAGCACTCATTCACTAACTGTGGAGAAAGATGCGGTACTGCCTACACATTTTCCTAAGTTATGCATATGAGCAGAACCAATCAACCACTGGAAGCCACTGAGAGACTGCATTACAAAATTCAGTCTGCCTGTGGTGTGCAAAATACATTTTCAAACTCTTATCACTGAATCTGATCAAATACCGAACTTGCGTGTCAGCAACAAAATAGAAAAAAATCTTAAGTAACCAAAATGGCCCCTTACAATATAAACATGGGGATACATTTAACTCTGCAGGTCATTCCATTCTCTGCTAATAATGACAATAAATAATAAATGGAATCATGCCAATGTCTATCTGGGGGCAGCAATTGCCTCCAGGGTGCATCTGGGAATGACAAGATTAATTTTCATGCCTTCACTTCCAGATCATGTTAGAAAGCAAACAAACAAAAGAACCCAAGTTGAAGGACAAAACTGGTTACTGTGGAATCTCCCAGCAAGGCTTATTTCCTCAGAGCTCAGTCTTATATCTTTTCTTTGGCAAACCCCTCAGTAGAAGTTTTGCTTGGGGATGAAGTTTAGAACCTTAGCTATACTATATATTGAGTATAGTGCTCTAATTTTTGTGATGTGACCCTTCTAGGAACTGTATCACAATACAGGGAAGCAATTTTTAGTATTTCCTCGCTAAAAATCATGTAAAAACATAGTAGGGTCAACTTGAAATGCTCCAGCATTGCTGTCTGAAAGTGTGATAATTATCTCTCCTTATTAGCACTGATAATTGCACCACTCAGAGTCAGCATGGAGCCTCATCACAGAAATAGCATCATGGAATTTTTAGCAATTAGGATTTCCCTTTAAATTTCTTACATTTTCCATCTTGCCTGTGCATTATTTAGTATTATGGCAGCACCTAGAGGTCCTATTGTGCTGGCAATGTACACGCAGATAGTGCACAGGCATTATGCTCCAAAGAGCTTGCAGTCTATTTAATAATTTACAGTCAAAATCCCCAATTCCACCATTCATAGCATGATGGCAGATTTCTGCACCTGCTCAGATCTCCTTCACCTCTATTGGGATCCACACAGGTATTGAAGTCTGCCTATGTGCAACAAATTGCAGGATCAGAGCTTAAATAATGATTATAGTATTATGAAAAATAATACAGGACTGTGCCTTTATGCAGGTGCTGCCCCCAAAAGAGCTGACAATGTAGATAATATTGTATTACACAAATATCAAACAGCTGGATAGATGAATTACTGAAGTAGTAAAGCAACACTGAGGGAGTCTAATGTCATTGCACCCACAGCTTATTTTATAAAACCTTCTTGACAGTTTCATATAATAATTTATGAACTGATATCTTGCTCATCCACAACTGCTTGATAGTCAATTCTCAGAAGCCAGGTATATGATCTACAAGGGAATAGCGAGCACAAGAACTACACAGGAGAAAACTTTGGGGGAAAAAAAAGCAATGTTAATAGGCAAAATTAAAGCCGGAGAAAGCAAAGGATACAACTTATTCAAGTCAAAACAATAAATTGTGTTTTATCAACTAAACTTACAAAATTTAATCAGCACCTATAATGTGTTTCTGTAAAATGAAACACTGTATGCACCTTCAGTTTTTATTACACTCTTACACTTAACTAAAAGGGGGACAAGACATTTTGAAAAAATCAAAACCTGAACAAAGCCTATAAAAAAAGAAGCTGTGTTCAATCAAGATTAATCAAACGGTGGGGACTATGAATGTTTTAGTAGTACCTATGACTTCAGAAACACTGGGGCTGGAAAAGAACCCAGCTACTTTAAAGATAAAAAATTATCATAGCTTATAACCTACCATATTTCCTGGCAAAGCTTTTGTCCTCAGCAATGTGATTTGGAAAATGTACGTTCTAAGCCTCTTCTGCTTGAAACGATTTGTAGGGGAAAGGCATTGAGAGGTAAAGGGTAGGGAAACTCTTATGATGCAAATTTTGTAGTTTACAAGTGCAAAAAAAGTATCCAAAACTTCCCATAAGGAGCTTGTTATGAAAGTGATCAAAAGAATTTATATAATGCTTTTCATCTTGAAAACCGTATTAACTAATTCTTGCACATCCAGTAGAAGGAGATAAGCATTATTTCATCCTTATTACAAAAAGAGAAACTGATGTTTAGAGAAATTAAGGACACTTGCAAATAAAGGTATCTAGTGACAGGTACTTAAATCCATATTTAGTGTTGGCATGTAAATAATTGGCTTGATACTCACAAATGCTGATCATTCACAACTTCTATTAACTCTGAAAATGTGTCAAACTGAAAAAATTCAAAGTAATCATTTAGTTTCTCTGCAATGATCTTATCCTCTTTAATTGCTTTCTTAACTCTCTGGTAGGACAACTTCCTTCCTGCTTCTGAATGAATTTCTTGTTACTTGCTTTTCATCATGGAGGCTGATTAAAGTGATATTATCATTATTGATTACAGTTCATTTATTTTCTACATTTTGCTCCATCCCATTAAATAGCATTCTGGATGCTGACTGAAGAAAGAGACCCATTGCTGTAGGCATCCACACAGACAGTTTATCACTTTGAATGAACAAGAACTGAAGTGTCAGAGAAACAACACAGACAGCACCTTTCCCGGGCTTTTTCTGTAGCCCTCCTTCTCTTCCTTTTCCCTGCAAAAGCCACTTGGAGAGTGCTGGATACAGAGGGAGGCAGGAAAGGGTTGCTCCATTGTAGCTGGAGCTGGTAGAGATCTCTAAATAAGGTTGTTTAACTTTAGAATAAATCCCTGTTTTCAGAAGCGTGGAACTTTGCCAGGCTAACTCTTTGGTCCAAAATTTCCATGCCGCATATCTGCTTTAGGCTAAATTATTTTATAATTTGAGCTAAAATGGTTAAATTGTTTCCAATAATGAAGCTAGAGAAAAATAATTGTTTTCCCCAAGTTTATATATATATGTATATATAAAAACAAACTACTAAAAGATGTACCAGGCATTATTCGGGTCCTTAATTTTTGGTGTTTGGAAAATAAAATGAAAATGTACGTGTTTCATTTAAATAATTTATCTGGAGTGGGACTGGGATGAGGGGTGCAATATACAGTATGAGGACAAACCCAGCCAACCCAGCCCTCTCTCACTGCAGCAGCTTAGAGCCAGCTGAAGCACCTCCCTACGGCCACTGCAGCTCCAGCAGGCACAGTGAGGGGAGGGGTGCATGTCCCCTGGCTGGGGCAGGTCCAGGTTTTTCTGCTTTCTGCGCTCTCCACCAGCCAGAGTGAAGAATGCAGCAAACTGTGCACTCACCCTCACTCCCTAGCAAAAAGGAACAGCCAGCGATATGCTGGGAGTGGGGGGCTGGAGCAGTCCTGGATGGGGATAGGCACGCCCTCAGCCAATCTCTTTCACCCTCTCTGGTGACTGTCTCTTTTCTGTATGCTTTTATGAGAAGCAATCCCATTCTGGGCACATCCTTTTTCCTTGCACAACCAAACCCTGACCTGGCTTTAAGTTATGATAAGAGGAAGCTGCATAATGAATTTGGTGGTCCTAGCTCTTACTATTTGGCAGGAGTTCTTGTACAGACAGACAAACACTCTAAAATATATAGTCGATTTAGCTAAGAAGCTCGAGTATCCCCATGCTTTGGGGAAAGAATTTTTAAATTTAGTAGCAAGGAGGAGACTTTTTCCATTCCTGTGAGTTTTATACCCAGATAATAAGCCTGCAAAATTTTTTAGTTCACACATGTTTTGGATTGGAGTCCTGGAAGAGAAGCTATGGCGTCATGGTTAAGGCAACTGATTGTTGCCCCAGAGAGCTGGATTATATCTCTGCCCTACTACAGACTTCTTATGTGATACTGAGGAAATCACTGGAGGCAAAATTTTCACAGTTGTGTGTTCTACATTTCTGTGGGCGCCTACCATGAGACACTTGGAGCTAAACTTGCAAAAGACTCTCAACTGCAGCTAAAGATGACTTGGAGCTGTGCTTTGACTATTCAAAGTGCTATTAAAAAAAAAAAGCTAAGTATGATTTAAAAGTTATCAGGCCTATGAACCCAAAATTAATGGATACTTTTGACAATTTTGTCCTTAATCTTTGTTCCTCAGTTGTCCACATATAAGTGAGGTTAATGCCACGCCCTCATTTCAGTGATGTTGGAAATATAAATTAATTAGTGTTTGTGAAACACTTAAGTACTATAGCGAGAACACAACAGTAACACCCAGGAGAAAATTAATAACTATGTTTTCAGTACAGGGTTGAGATGAGGAATAGGGAACCCAGGGGCTGGATGCAGACCGTGGGTTGCCTGGATCTGGCCCTCAAGGCTTAGGGCTTCCCCCAACTCTGGGGAGCCCGTGATGGCACACCAGCCCCCTCCCCTGCCACCTCCCTGCAACTCCGGCCCTCGATTGATTTTTCTGTGGATCATCGGCCCCTGGCCTGTGGCCAGACAGACTAACCCCATATCATCCATCTTATTTGCCTCTCTGAAGCACAGGGCAGAGAAGGAGCAATAATATCAGCATAGTCTATGCTGGCTCATCTGATCCTGAGAAGCTGAAACACAGATATGTGGATAGAGAGCAGTTAAGTCAATAAGCTGGCCTCGGCTGCGGCTGGCACCTATGTTGATTCGAACACACACAGTCCCTGGAAGGGGAATTTCCCACTGAGAAAACAATGTCCTGTACTTCCAATTTAATCACCTCAAATCTCTCTTACAAGTGTAAATTAAGTTCACAACTCCCTTGTAAGAACTGGTCTCACAGCAGACAGACCAGCATCAATTGGCAGAAAGAGAAAATACGGGACCCCATGAGTATAAAAGATGGGCCCAGCACACACTCACTTGGAGTGTCATTCTACCCTCTACCTGCTGGTCGGGTTAGGTGTTTGACCTCCCGAGGTTATATGGGGACGCCCACCTCGTATTTTCATCTTTCCTAGGAATTGAGGGACCGGCCCTGGCCTGACATGCTGGAGTCGAGAGGCACAGAAGGGGGTAAAAATGGTACCTGGATGTGGTCCTCTGTCTTAAGTGTACACATAGAAAGAGTAAGCTGTTACTTGGTACCATTATTTCTATTTTTCTATCTTTATCTTCTTTGTAACCATTTTTAAGACCTATATTTTGCTAATAGTTAAGAAATAGAACAATAGCCATTGCAACCATATGATTTATAAGCTTCCTCAATAAACCTGTAACTGTTTAAGTTGTAACCTGACTCCTTCAGTTGCTGTAACAGAACCAAGCACAATTTAAAAGAACTTCAGCCGGTCTAAAGGGACAGTTATAGGAAGAGCTTGGGCGTTTGGATCTGTGTCACTCCCAGGTGACAGGATCCACTGGGGCATCTTTCAGTCTTTCCCCAAGGCTGCCCGCTGCGAAGGAATTATGAATTCTAGCAGCTGAAATCTAAGATGTAATAAGCTCTTCCTATATAACGGGGCGTCTGTTGGCCTGCTGGCCACCCTCTGCGATGGGACCCCGGTCCTAGCAGTAAAGGCACGGACGTTAAACCTTTTCTCGGAAACATACACACACACACTGCCCTGACCGTCGGCTGACATGGCCCCCAAAATATTTCCCACTCTGTTTAGATCAGGGTCTGGGAACCTTTTTGGATCGGGGGCCACTGACCCACAGAAAAATCAGTCAGGGGCCACACACACACTCATGAGAAGTAGAAATAAAACCCTCACTGTGGCCCTTGACTGAGAAGGAGAAAGACACTCGCTACATTCTCCTCGCACACCAGAGCCTAGAGGGCCCAGCCTAGTAGATTTTGTGAACTCCAGCCATGGGGGCAGTAGGAGGGCTAGAACACCAGCATGAGCTCCCCAATAGTCAGAGGGGAGCCTGAGCCTGGGGGGCCAGATCCAAGCAAGCTGAGGGCTGCATCCAGTCCCTGGGCCTGAGGTTCCCCACCCCAGGTTTAGAGTGAGATGAATAAGGTGAGGGCTACTCACTGAATGTGAAGGATAAAAAAGAAATATTGAATAACTACTCAGTCATTGAATGAGGCAGGGTTCTGTAGAAAAATATAGACTTTAGAGAGTGATCATGGAGTTAAAGACTGTCTTGTAACGCGCACAGCATTACAAGGGCAGCAAATTCAGGTTGCACAGGAAACCTTAACTCTAGTGTTTCCTAATATTTGCAAGCTTGATTTTACAACATAAATGTTTAACAAAGATGTCTGTGGTGAGGGATGGGGGTTGGGTGTTTAGTGTTGTAAAAGGTAATACTTTTGTACAAAGCAAAAGAATCACTTACTAGCATGATAGGAAGCAACACATTCAGTGATCTTTTCATGTCAGTGATACAACAGCATCATATGGGGATAGAGCAACTACAGGGACAAATTACTTTCTCCATATGATAAATATGCAGCTAACACTCTGCTCCTTTACATGTCCTAGATCTCAGTGTGGCTTCTGGCTCACCTGTTGGACAGACATGCCATTCCCATTCACCCATTCCTTCAATTCTCCTGTACTAGGTCAGGTCTGTGGCTGTCTCTGAAGCTGCTGAGACACTCAAGATGAGGTGAGATGATGCATTCCAAGAGGCAAAGTTTGCACCCTTATGCAAGTACGATATTTCCAAAATGTGTCATCTCCTTTGACCCCAAACTTGGGCAGCACAACACTCTTCTGCTGCTTCAGAGTACACGTCTGCATAAGTAAATGGATATTTGAATCAGATTATGGAAGGTTAACCTTGTCATTTATTGAAAGCCCATTAAAGTGAATGACTTTCGCCTTGGCTTGTACTTGTCATTGACACCAGGCTCTGAAGTACGATAGGCAGCACTTATGCAAGAGCAGAATAATTCTCTCACAAAGATGGGAAATGTCCCAGACCCAACTTGAACTGTAGGGTGTTGATGCACATTCCTGCTGGGAAGAAGGTTAGAGGAGATAGCCTGTGAAGGGGAATGGAAATACCATGCACTGCAATCATGGGGAGTGGGCAGGCAGAAGAAAATAACATGAACCACAGAATCTCAGAGAATGAGACCAGCCTGATAGCAATTAATAAAAGAGACAGAACTGCCCCCATTGTAACTAGGATCTAGGCAGCGATTTCAAAATTTCTTCAGTTTAGATCTAGTTTAAATTAGTTCATAATGTAAAACCTGCAATTTTACATCGCTCACCATTCCATTCTGCAGCTTTGGTCTTTCCATCCAATATGTTTATTTCACACAGGCAGCAACACACAGGTTAGCTTTATACATCCTAAGGAGGTAGAGATTAACATTAGAGGATCCCTGGATCCTAAACATCCGTCTACCAGGCCTCCTCCTTTGAGCTGCTCAAACTTTCCCTCCATGATCCTCTGGCACAGACCCGTGGGATAGGTCTACCCTGCAGTTTAAAAACCCGCAGCTGGCCTGAGCCAACTGACTCTGACTTGCATGGTCCAGGGTAAGGGGCTCTTGAACTATGGTGTAGATATTCAGGCTCAAGCTGAAGCCTGGGTTCTAGGACCTGGGATGGCGAGAGGGTCTCAGAGCTTGAGCCTGAACATCTATATCACAATTATCAAACAGCCCCTTAGCTTGAGCCCCACAGCCCAAGCCAGCTGGCATGTGCCTGCCGCAGGCGTCTAATTGTAGTATAGACATATGTTTGGTGGTTTCTCACTGTTGAGCTAGGTTGGCTCAAATCATGCCTATGTAGGTCTCCAGGTCAATGCTCAATATCCTACTAATCCATAGACTGCCATAGCATTCTCACTCCCAGTGGACATAAAGCAAAGCAGCACTGAAGACCTGCCAGTGAATGCTGAGGAATCCAGCTGGCTGAACATGAGCCCAGAAATGAAAACTGGCATATCATACCTAGGCCATAACAAAACAGCCCCTTGACTGGTTGAATATTGTGAAAGCGGTTTTCAAAAAGATGCCAAGCCACATTCTCATCTCAGCTACAGTGATGTAAATCAGGAGTAATTACACTGATTTCAGATAAACTATGTCTAATCCCAAACTCCACAAACTTTGGCGGGATTCAAAAATCAGAAGCTGGTGCAGATTCAAATTCTGTAAATGATCCCAGTCTGTATAATGGGCCAAACCAAAGCCCAAGACATGGCCCTTTCTCCCGACCAAAAACCTGAGAACAATTTATACAGAAGTTCAAGTTTTTTGACTTGTGCCCACCTCTACTCATCTCAGAGAGGAAGATCCATCTTCTATATTAGGTACTTATAGGGCCATTCGAGCAACTCAAGAACCGTTAAATATTTATCCCTGAGAATTCTGCAGTGGAACAGGGAATAGAAAAATTGCATCTTCAAATGGCTCAACTAGTGACTGGCTATTAGCCTATCTTTCTGTGGTTCACTGAATAACACAGTTTTACTGTCACAGTTGCAGCAAGTTTCATTACAACAAAGTTATAAATATGAAAAAAATGTGAAATCACATGCTTTGCACCAGCCTAATAGCTTACTGCTGTCATCTCTATAAAAGACCCACACAGCCCTCATGAGCGGTTTAAAAAATATATATGAGATGGGAAAGTTTACTTTGTGTTCATGCAGCCTCAGCAGTAACACAGTTATCAGCATTTACAAGAAAATGAGAAATAGGCTCCTTCTTCTAATAGTTAAGCACTGCAGATGTATTTTTCTCCCCATCTGCATTTTTAATAAAGTTAGACTTGTTTTTCTATCCTCTCTAGCATTAAATTACAACACAAATGACTGAAAGCAGCTTGTATAATTTACCAGCTTGGCCTTTAGCCATACTCTAACATTTAGACACTACCCCTCATCCTGTCATAATAATTCAGTAACAAAATTGCAAAGGAAGCAACTGAAAACACTGCTGGAATCAGGGCACTGAAAATTCTGGTGTGCATATATATTTCATACTGACACACTTTAAACAAACATCAGTGTTCTGTCACATAAATAATATTTGATACTTTTTAAATAGAACATTTTCTTCTAAAAGGAAAAGAAAGACTGTAAAATATCAAGGGCCAGATACCTGATCGGTGTAACTCAACATAGCTCCACAACTGTCTGATTCTCCACTACCTCACACCTTGCGTCATGATTTACACCTGTACCAAGTGGGAATCAAACATTACCAAATCCAAATGCTTCAATCACACAGTAACATATTTAAACACTCTTTGCAAAAGTATAACACAACAAACAATGCACAATGCATGTAGAGGGGAGCCAGGCCCCAAGTAACCCAGCATTTTTAATTATTTGGTTTACTAGAGACCTTACATAAGCAAGGCTCTCATTGATTTCAGTAGGAATTCTGTTTAATGCTTCAGTGCTTGAACAGACACTTAAGAACTCCGGTCATGATAAATCATTTTATTTATTAAGAGGTCACATGGTTCCACTATAACCCCATCAGCATTACCTGTGTATTGTTCTGATGTAGCTGCAGAAGGATAACACCAGCTTTCCCACCATGAGAAGACCCTTCCTTATCCTGACCTCCTGCTTATATTCTCCTCTTGGGTTGTGCTTTAGTTCAGCAGCACCCGTAACATGAACTGGGGAACTCAGTACCTAACAGCCTTAGGTCCTCCACTCTTCCTTGCAGGTATGCAAGAGATGAAGTCTGAAACATCAGCCATGAAAATCAAAGGTCTATCACCCTCTGCCTTTTCCCATCTCTTTGTAGGTAGAGCAGGGGTGGGCCTCCTGAGGCCCACGGGTCGCATGCAGCTCATTAGGGTTCTATTTGTGGTCCACACTCCCCTCCCCCACGTGTGCATCTCTCACACGGGGGGCCCTGCACTTATCTACTCTTCCACCTCCTTCCCAGAATTTCCGGAGAACCAGGAATGAGCTAATTCAAGATCTGGGAGGGAGGGAGGGAGGAGGAGGAGCGGGGATGGGGCATGAACCTGCCAATTCACAGTGCTCCAGAAATGCAGGGAAAGAGGGGGAGGAGAAGGGATGGGATGCACTCAGGGAGAAGGTAAGGAAGGGACCAGGTGGGGGTTTGAGGGAAGGGGTGGAGTGGGAGTGTCAGCCCCTATCAAAATGACAAGTGATAAACCTTTAAAGGGCACAAGTGAGATGGATGCAGATTGAACCCGCATTGAAGGAGCCATGCGCTCCCTCTGCTTCTTTGTTACTTTTGCCAGCAGTGAAATTTGCCCCTGATAATGGATGACTTCATGCTGAAAAGGCATGATAAAGGAGAATCAAGTGCCATGTATTTAATCTTATTCTTGAGGTCATGGTTAATGCACGTGCCCAATTTCAATCGTGTGTCCCACTGAGATGAAGGAAAGGGCCACTCAAGAGGCCCGTTCATTAGCCGTAGCTGCCCCAAACTGAGCTAAAGACTCTAATTCTCCAAAAGCATCAGTGTGCTTAGCATCACTGGGTCTACACTGCAACGCAAGCTAGGGCTCAGAAACAGGATTGAGCTCAGCCGTCCTTCCTCCCATTTACACACAAATCTCTCAGACTTGGGCTCAGATCAAGGCTCCTAGGACCCTGCAAGGCTGGAGGGTCCAAGTCCCAGTCAAGCCATGATACAGCATTCAAATCTTATTACTTTGCAGTTAGACGCAGCCCCCCTCTTGGGTTAGGGCCTGAAAGTCCATCAAAAGTATCTCACAATCTCATGGGCCAACTTCTTCTGTCTTCTCTGTCCCAAGAATCTTCAATCCACTCCAGTGAAAATGGAAATCACTCCCCTTCATGTACATGGCAGCATCTCCGTGAGTCAGCATGAAGTCTTATGTTACTGTTGAGCACTGAGATGCAAACCACCAGCTGAGAGCCTTCTTTGTTTGCCTCAGAACCAGAACAAGCCTTGTGCAAAGCATGCTGCTTCACCGTCACAAGAGCATAGACAGATGTTGGTAAATCCCTGGTATGGGGCCAACAAAACTGTGGACTTTAGGAAGAGTACCAGGGATGCCCACACACCAGCAAAGAAGTTGGCAGGTTTGCAAATTTATTGGACTGGTGACCAGTGCAGGGAATGGATTAAACAGCTCAAAAGTGAGCACCAGAAAACCAGGGTCCAGAACCACACCTCAGAGAACTAACTGCCATTGTGTCTGTGTTAAAAAGGCCACATTGTGCCTGCCACCTGAGGAACAGTCTGCTGCAGAGCATGCAATAGACAAGTGGAACAGAAGCCCTGGTAAGTTTTTTATTCCATTTTAATATTTATTTATGCAGTAACGGGAGGTCTTTCTACTCTCTGAGCTAATGAAAAATATATAAGGGTGGGGGGGAGAGGGTCCAGCTAGCAGTGTGTATCCATCAATAGCAGATTGTATCCCAGCATCTTGAATTTCAAAATGGCAACCAGGAAATGGCAAACAGTCAAGAAAACCTTGGAAGTGTATTCTTGCTGCAAAGGCACAGATTTTTGCAAGGGCCATTCCTGTTTCTTAAAGTAACAAACCTTACATTGCCTTGCCTGTAAGTACCTCACTCTGTATCCACGCAAATGTCTATTGAGCTACCTGGAAACAGTGAGCTGTAAGGAAATGTGTTCCATTTACAAATCTAGTCCACTTCAGTTAGAGGCAGTCCATAGGTGACAATCATTTACATTTTGTCCAGAAATGTGCCAGAGAGCAGGAGGAAGGCTATGGTGTCCTGCTCTTTGCTTGAAGCCATACAGGCTACGCTATGTGGGTGCTAATGCAGCACCTTGTTACTTCCTTCCTAATTCTGACCCAGCACTGATAAACTGCAAACTTTTTTGGAAGTACTAACTCCGGATTGGTAATCACATTTTGGGGAAGGGCTGGGGAGCTGACTAGCCCACACCACTCACAAATGTGCTATTCAGTCACTATATGTTTGAATCCTTTTGTTGCATAAACTGCAGGTTTTCCACCAGTAGCTTGAAATAACAACATCTTCCTATTGCTAGCTGGGCACCACAAAAACCATCCTGTCCTCCAAAAACATGGAGGACCTGAAGTGACAGAAAAAGCTTTTGTAGCAAAGCCCTTGATCACCAACTTCTCTTCCTCTTCACAACCTAAATATTCTGGCAGTTTTCTAAAAATCAGAAAAGCAGCATAGCATTTTAAATGTGCACATCTGCCTACACATATTTGCTAAGACTGACCAGACTGTGTCCAGGGACCTTCTGTGGTCTGAAGCCTCCTTCTCACAGCCCACTGAAGTTCAATTTGTAAAAGAATAATTTTTTGTGCTAGAAACGCCACAATGATTTTTTCTGTGCTCCTCCTGGTTGTGACAATAACCCCCTCTGTGGTTTGTCCTGCTCTAGGACCTTCAATCGCTAGTGCCTGAAGCACCTCCACAGCTTACTCACATTGCAGCAAAAGCCCAGCCCAATGTACCTTCATGGACCATTCCCAGAGGAAGCATTTCCATGATAAACTTATGGTTGAAGCTCTTGAGAAGGCCCACAAGCATGTCCAGTACCAAGACAGAGGGACTTGTGGATAGAGGAAAGGCATGCTGAGAGGCAAGACCAAAGGTTCAGACTGTCTGCATACTTGAGGACAGGGTTTCAGAAAGGGAGCATGCAAATTATAACCAGGTGGGAGGTGTTGAACTGGTTTATGCCTGTTTTTCCCCCTGTAAGGTTCTGTTTTAGTGGTATTTTGGTATGGTTATGGTAGCTGGCCTGCCTAGGAATGGGTGAATGTCATACTTTTCAAATATGTGTTTATAAGTACAGGTTTTTTATTTAATCATTACTATCATTGCTAATATTGTGCATTCAAAATAATAAAAGTAAACACCTAATTAATTAATACAACCTGGATGGGGCTACTATAAGGTGGGTGCTTAACTAGTTGGATAACAGTTCCCAGAGAGTAGTTATCAATGGTTCACAGTCTTGCTGCAAGGGCATATTGAGTGGGGACCCACAGGGATCAGTTCTGGGTCTGGTTCTGTTAATATCTTCATTGCTTATTTAGATAATGGTACAGAGAGTACACTTAAAAAGTGTGGGGATGATACCAAGCCGGAAGGGGTTGCAAGTGCTTTGGAGGTTAGGATTATAATTGAAAATGATCTGGACAAACTGAAGAAAGGGTCTGAGGTAAACAGGATGAAATTCAACAAGGACAAATGCAAGGTACTCCACTTAGTAAGGAACAATCAGTTGCACACGTACAAAATGAGAAATGACTGTTTAGCAAGGAGTACCGCAGAAAGAGATCTGGAGATTATAGTGGACCACATGCTAAATATGACTCAAAAGTGTGACACAACTGTAAAAAAAGCAAACATAATTCTGAGATGTATTAACATGAGTGTTGTTCGCAAGACACGAGAAGTCATTCTTCCGCTCCACTCTACACTGATTAGGCCTCACATAAAGTATTGTGTCTAGTTTTGGGCTCCACATTTCAGGAAAGATGTGGACAAATTGGAGAAATTCCAGAGAAATGCAACAAGAATGATTAAAGGTATAAAAAACATGACCTATGAGGGAAGATTAAAGTAATTGGGTATGTTTAGTTTGAAAAAGGAGAAAACTGAAAGGGGAAAGCTTTCAAGTACCTAGGAAGGATGTTACAAGGAGGAGGGAGAAAATTATTCTGCTTCATCTCTGATGATAGGAGAAGAAGCAATGGGCTTAAATTGCAGCAAGGGAAGTTTAGGTTGGTCATTAGGAAAAAGCTCCTAATTGTCAAAGTAGTTAAGCACTGGAATAAATTGCCTAAGGAGTTTGTGCAAACTCCATCACTGGAGATTTTTAAGAGCAGGTTGGACAAACACCTGTCAGGGATGATCTAGATCAGGCATGTCCAAAGTCCAGCCCGTGGGCCAATTGCGGCCCATGTTCCGGTTTAATACGGCCCACAGATAATTTGGCAATTTCTATCTTTTATGGCCCCCAACAAATCCATATGTATTGAGATGAATACATTGTAAAATCTCAGTTAATGTCAGTTGATCTAAATCAGTTATAAATATATTTAGACCCAACATGTATACTTGGTGTTATGTTCCTGTTCATATTTTTTTAACTTAAAAGTTGACAGACAACCTTTATTACCAATAATATGTAATGTACTTTACAATGTTCCTGACATATATTTCAGCTTCCTGGATTTTTTTCATCTGGCCTTCAGATATGAAAGGCAGAGTGATTTAACACCTGTTTAGATTTGTCATCCATGTGACGAAATGAAAAGTATGCCGTTTGCAATAAACTTTGCATAAAATAGTTAATCTGCATTTAATTTTAATGGTTCAAAGAATGTCAGGCAAAATGGTCGGCCCTCACGCATGTTCACTTCATCAAATCTGGCCCTCTTTGAAAAAAGTTTGGACACCCCTGATCTAGATGGTGCTTGGTACTGCTGTGAGTGCAAGGGACTGGACTTGATGATCTTTTGAGGTTCCTTCCCATTCTATGATCAGGGAGAATTGGGAATTAATAGGCAAAGATTATACCTTCATACAGTTATCTATAGCAGAGGCATTCAACCGTTCCAAACTACTGTACCCCTTTCAGAAGTCTAATTTTACCTTATAATTATAAATCAATTGGAATATAAATATTGCACTTACCCTTTAGGTAAGCAAAGTGGCGCAAGCCTACTAGCAGCTTTCCCAAAGCGGGCCCATGGCCCAGTTTTGGAAACACTGATCTAGTTTACTAGACCTTGTGATGGGGTGCACCAGTCCTGTACTGGGAAAGTTGGGCTTAGCCAGGCTCACCTAGCTGAAGAAGTCCTGCCTCCCGACTGCAGCCCAAGTATAAAAGCCTGGAGAGAGGCGCAGATGGGGTGGCTGCTGAGGAGGAAGGAGGCATTGCCTGAGCCATCGATGTAGCCATGTAGATGAGTGTACTCGGCAAAGGGAAATGAAACGGCGTGAAACGAGGCTTACAGGATCTGATGACAAAGAGTTCTGGGGTCGGCAGATCCCCGTCTAGACTACCGTGCTGTGCCGACAATCAGCTGATCAGCACAGCACGGTGGCCATTTTGATGTAAACAAAACGGCGATTATTTAAATTGCAGCTTCATTTCCCTTTGCCGAGTACACTCATCTACATAGCTCTGTCAATGGAGCCATGTAGTCTAGACACACCCCTAAAGGTGAACATCAGAGGAGAAGATGGCCTTCCCAACACTCTTTGGGCTGTTTTAATTTATCACGATGCCTTTCGGCTTGCATGGGACAGCAGCCACCTTCCAGGGGCTTATGAACTCTCCAGAACCCTTCTTAAGGGGGAGGGTGTGTGATGGGGTGTACCAGCCCCACGCTGGGAAACCAGGGCTTAACAAGGCTCACCTGACTGAAGAATCCCTGCCCCCGCAGCCCTGCTGGGCATGCTCAAACTGCAGCCTAGGTATAAAAGCCTGGAGAGGCGCAGTCAGGAGTGGCTGCTGAGGAGGAAGGAGGCATTGCCCGAGCTCCTGCAGACGAACCGCCAGAAGGACTGGCCCAGGAAACCAGCCAGTGAGACACCAACGCTGCAAGGGATATGGAGGAAGGACCCCAGAAGCAGGCCAGCAGAGATTGGTAGGAAGTAGCCCAGGATGGGATACTGTAGCCTGTGGCTCTCAACATGGTGTGGTGGGAGGTGGGATTCCCTGCTGAGAGAGCAGTGAGCTGTGCCACTGCTAATAGGTCCCTGGGCTGGGACCCAGTGGAGTAGGGAGGGCCTGGGTCCCCCTACCATCTCCTCAACCCCCGAGCCAGGGAGCCAGCACCCTTTTACCATAGAGACACTGGCAGCTAGGCTGTGCTGACCTTGTGAAAGGGGTGTTGACGAGGGACTCCAGTTACTAGGCTGCACTGCCCTAGTGAGAGGGGTGTTGACTAGAGACTCCAACTGCTAAGCCCCACTGGCCTGGTGGGAGTGGCGTTGGTGCATAACCACTGTTGTGTTGCAGGACATGTGGGGTTGGTGGTGATCCCAGGAAGCCCAGGGACATGGCAGGTCTGCCTGGGAGGGGGACAAACTTATCACCCCACAACAGACCTTTACTCTCAGGAACACAGTTTCATGCAGGAAGCTCTAAGGGAGGAAATACAGAAGCATTTGCATGTAGTAAATGCTACAGAAGGGCTTAAAGCCACTGAGTCAAACATTGTTCATCTGGAACTTTGGCAAAGTTCAGGATCCAGATTTTTCCAATGAGGCCCCTCTCTAGTGAGCAGAAATGAAATAGAAGCAGCATAGAAGACATGGAGGAGGACTAAATGTACCCAAATATCAGAAGAAACCTGTCGTGACTACTCTGTTTTGACACAGTGCCACACCAACCCCTTTAGCAGCGTGCATATAAAAGAAATCCCATTCAAACTGCAATTCAAGTGCAGTGCTGCTGCAGAAGTATGAAGCAACCATTCCTGAAACAAAGCACTTTTACTTAGCCATCTGGAGAAGTCAATGCTCTCTCTCTCTCAGAGCTTTCCCTCATCTTCCTCCACATCCTTCCTCCCCAAACCCTTCACTCTTCATTGTTAAAACTCTTTTTGAAGTTAGTTAGGAGTTGTCTTACACAGAATACTTGTTGTAATAAACACTCCAGTGGAAAACAGCAACTTGGGTCTGTTTCATGGGCCATCAACTACAAAGGGATGTGTCTTGCTTGCTGTACAGTATTAGACTCCTTTCATGGCTAATTCCTTTCCCTCCTCCCGCCCCCTCAGCTCAGCAGCACCTATCTACCAGCAAAAGCATTATTAGGTTAGAGTTGTTACTAACCACAAGGTGGTGCTGCTATCCATGAATTATGAAGCAAAAGGCTTCTTCAGCAGCTAGACTCTTTTCTGAATGTAGATTACAGGCTGAATGGGCATATCGATTTTGAATTTCTTCTAAATTAGCACTCACTCTCACCCCACCCCCACAAATAATGCTTAACACCACAGCTATATAGCTATTGATCTGAAATCCATCTAACTTCAATTCACAGAGGAGTAGAGAGAGGAGAAAAGTCCATTGTCAGAGTCATAGCAGAGCCTTTCTTGCAAGAACTGCGCCTGATTTAAAAATGAGACTGATTTTACAGATAAAAACATAAAACCGTGCAGACCTGAGAGGCTAGGCTGGCTCAGGCATCTGAATAGGTAGAACGAGAAGAGGATAGGGAGAGGGACAAGGAACAGAGATCACCCTTGAGACAGAAAGAAAGCAGAACACATTGGCATTCTACCATGTCACGGTCAGAGTTGAATCCCAAGGTAAGATGAGGGGGAAGAGAGTGAAGGTTCTGTTGATTCTGAGTATTTCAGAGTTTCTTCATGTAAGCGGTAGAAGGAACACCCAAGAGGACCACACTGTGGTGGTGGGTTTTTTTTTTTAATTAAATAATGGAACTTTTGTCCTGAAAGCCAATAAGAAAGATTTTGTCATATTGGTTGCTTGCTCTGTAATTGACTGGGGATGTAAGGCAGTGAAGTATTTGCACCCATTATATATCTGTATATACCACCCATGCAAGCTTATGCAGGCTTAGACTACTCCCATGCATGATACTAACCACAGGCAAAAATGTTTGCAGGATCTGGGCCTTAGGTTACTGCATCTGTCTTTGATTCTGGGAGGGGGCACCAAATATTTCTGACATTGTGGAATCTGCTTATTTTTATCAAGAAGGCTAACAGGAACCTTTGCTTCTGAGGATCTGAGACACCAGGAGTGAAATCCACAGCATGCAGCACACCACTACACCTGGCAGAATATAAACACGTAAAACAACAAAATAAAATTCAGAACAAAACTTTGGGATTTGGAAATGGAATTCAGAATTCCAAAACAACACAATTGATTTAAAAATAATTATTTGGAGATTTTAAAAATATTTGCTTTTGTTACAATTCGGACCAAAACCAAATTTCTGAAATGCCAATTTCTCATGAACCAATTTTTCTAACAATTCCAGAAATGAGTGGAGAACACATTAAGTGGCAGAACATTCATGTAAGGAAATACTAGGGAAAATGTGAATTTCCAAACAAATGATATTCAGAACTATGTTGATCTCAGCTCACATAGGGCCTGCTGCCAACCCTAAGTTTATTATTAGAAGCTATTTCGCTTCATCAGCTCTATATTTTTTAATAGCACCAGCCTGGAAATCACACCTGAGTTCTTTCTGCTCCAGAGCTTTAATTTTTGCCATGTTTTTCCATATTTCACAGTCAGAGCCTACAATTTGGTACCATCCTTTGCTTTTAGGGGATGGATTCTCCAAGTGCTACATGGATGTATGGACATAAATTACATTTGTGAATATAAAAGGGGGACACATTTTGCCACTGAATTTGTGAACAGGCTTTCCACTGAAATCCAGAAAAGACCCTTGTGGTAACCTGATTGAAGAGTTGGCCTTAATGAATGAATAGCAGCACTGGGTTTTCTGCAGATGGAATGGGTGGTGCACATGGATCCTCTAAAACATATATTTACGAAGAAACCAATAATTGAATCTGTTGATTTATTGTTGACCTTGTAGTCTCCCTTTCATAAGCTACCTCTCCTGTTTCCTGGTATTATATACCAGTGACAGAGCCACTTATGGACTTGCCTTCACAGCATGACAATGCACACTAGAGAGGTGTGATTCCTAAAGTTTGCCAGTGTGTTGCACACCAACTGGCCTGCACAGACTCTGGTAGCACAAAATAAAAAAAATCCCTAAAATAGCACCACACTAATGCGCAACAGAGAACTTTTAGAGTCACAGGTTCTACAGGGGTCAATTAATGCATAGAACAGCACACGCTAGAAAGTCACACTCCCGTAGTGTACCTTCTGCACCTTCCAAACAATCCCTATGAAAGTTAAACAGTTTCCACTCCAACCTCCCATTTTAGCTGGCTTATTACTTTTCCAAAACTTTCATAGTTTCATCTATTTGCATATATTCCTCAGTCAAAATAAAAAAATACTGCCAAAATAATCAAAGAGTAAAAAAACAATCAAGAGGCCAAAATATGGTTCTGCTATAGATGGTGTGTTGAATACCTGATTTAATAGACTGAAGCTTGGAATCAGGATCTCCTGAATTCTACTAAGTTGCCCTGTGCTGTGCAATCTCTCTATGGCTCAGCTTCTCTATCTGTAAAATGAGGCTAATAATATTTCTCTCTCAGAAGTGTTGTAAAAACAAATTAGCATCTCCTTTGCAAATGCTCATTTCTATTTTTTACTCCTACAGCGCAAAAACTGTCATTGCTCTGCAAATAAAATTCAGAGCAACAAAGGTAGAATCCTAAGGCAGGTAACTCAGAATATTATTTCCTACATGTGACAACCAAATGAAAGGACAATGTATAGAGGCCCTCAGCAAGTTGCACACAGTATCAGACAAATCAATGAAAGTCTGAATCTATTATCCTCATCAAGTAACTTTATAAACATGTGTCATTCTGTATTTGTTCTGTTTTACATAGTGCTGTACTTTAGCTCAGTAGTGCCCAGAGATTTTAAGCTATCTGGGAAGAGGCTTTGCTATTTGTTTGACATATTTACCCCAGTATCAGTCTGTAATCACATATCGGTTCACAGAGCCATACCCCATGACGACCTATGTTGCAAACAGACTTGAAATACAGAGGTATCATGACTAAATCAGAAAGAGAGAGGTAGAGGCAAGACAAGTGAAGAATAAAACTATAGTTGATATTGGCCAGGTCTACACTAAGACTTAAGTTTGCATTAAGATACGCGACTCCAGCTACGTTAATTGCATAGCTGGAGTTGATGTACCTTGATTTAAACTTTGGCGCATCCCCACAGCAGAAGGTTGATGGAAGAAATATTCCCATTGACTTCACTTACTCCTCAGAAGGAGGAGAATTGCCTTCAGCATTCCATTTAGCAAGTGCTCTGAGCCTTCCATTTAGTCTGCAGTGGTTCCCAAACGTTTTGGCATCACGCCCCTTTTTTTATTTTTGAAGAACCCTCCCCCCACCCCCGAAGATAGCAGCAAAACTTGTTGAGCAAAAAAACCAACCAAACAAAAAAAAACCCACAACCACAACTGCCCAGGGCAGCAAAACTTGATGGGGGAATGGGGGGGGGGGGAGGGGGAGGCTAAGTTGCCTCATGCTCCCCTTGGAATTTCTGCATGCCCCCCAGTTGGGGAACCCATGTGGGTCCTTCCTAAACCCAATGTCTAAATCAAATGCCAGAAGATTGACCTCCAGAGTGTTGATCTGTGGGTAAATATAGACATGGTCATTGACTCATCAGACTGCTAGTGCTAGCTTTGAAAAGTTGGTGTGCGCAATGTTTTTGTACATTCCCTGCCCACATATGCAGAGTTGATACATATGTAGTATGTTGCAGACCATGCAATACATTATGGAATCTTGTGTTAAATAAACTTTACTGACCACTTCTGCCCTGAGAGTGTTATTGCATCTCTCCTGGGTCTAATATTCTAAGCCCCCTGGCATCAAATCAATTTACTAGAGAAATGTCTCCTTTCCCACTAAAGGTGAAATCAGTCCCAAATTGCACTGCATGAGGCCAGAATGGGTATGAATTACTGCTGGGACAGTGACTGCTTTTCTATACATGAATACATTATTATATCATGACTTTAAAGTATGTTATCTTGGACTCTTGCAGTGTTATAAACAGAGAATTTAAACCACAGGGAAGGGGAGATTCCCAGCAGTCACTTTTTGCCCGGAAGGCATATGAGATAGCAAACCTAAGAATCAGAACATTTGTACAGATAGAAAATCTATTTTTAGAGGTACTTAAAATGTAGTATATTTTTCTGTTGCCCAGAACCTTGAAAAACTGGTAACCAAAGAGCCTGTCTTTGCAGGGAGAGGGATTTTTAGAAAAAAACCCACACTTTCTAAAATTCTCAAACATTTGATGGTGTTTCTGTAATGTCATCTGATGTAATGTCATCTGATGGTGTTTCTGTAATGTGTGTCTTTAGCTCTCACAATGATATATTCTGAATAAAAGGTCTTACCAGCATTCAGGATAAGGTGCACAATTCACTCATGACCTTGTCACTCATCAGTACTGCAGCCAACCCCAACTCATGCTGATAAAACTGCTTCCCAGGCGTTGTAAGACAAATTCTGTTTGTTTGGACATTGTATGTGGCACACATAATGGTGTGGTCTAAAAGGTTTTATCAGCATGAGTTGTGGATGAATGCAGTGTTGTTGAGTGGCAAAGCTATGAACAAGTGATGCATCTCATTCCAAAAGAGTGAGAAAACCTTTGGACTACACCATTGTATATTCCCATATACACTGTCCATATACCTCTGCTCGTTCCACGTCTTATGCTGCAATCTGTTTTAATGGGCCATTAGACTTGCTTTATTGTTCATTGTAGTGTTTGTAGAGCATTTTGAAGAGATGAAGTCTAATATACAAGTGCCAAGTACAAACGAAAGCACTAAACAACATTTTTTTAAAATTAGCTGCAGGGTGAGTGTCACCACTTCACCACCCACCAGGAGAACTGATATAGGACACGAAGAAGAGGGAGTATAATGCAGGTAGATATGAATGGGTAGAGGGGAAGAGATCCTTGGTACTTTAAAATGCAGACCACTTCTCTTGGGGGAAAATATTTCACATGGGCCAGTCACTGAATAAACTCAGTAAACTTATACCAGTGATTACTTTGGCCAGTTTGTTTGTTTTCACTCTTCCCTGGAAACAGACTGAAATTGCAACTGCTAAACCATTACAGGAAAATAAAACAGCAACACAAAAAAACTCTTTTTAAAAAAGACTCCAACTGAGATTATCGAGTTGAGAGAAATCAATGATACATACAGACTGTGTCTGTTTACACTGTCCTATCTAATGATAATTCCTAATCGGTGTATAGTTTATCCTCTTTCTATGGCTTGTTTATGTACCTATGGTACTTACTACACTCACAATGGCCAGTATAAATCAATTTCTAGAGCTACTAGAGCGCAAAGGAGATGTAATGTCCTTACCTGCCAATGAGGAATGAATCATTTTGAACTTAAGGAAGTTTTTTTCCATATGCCATCTGTTCTGAAAATGGTACCAACTGTAATAGCTGTGGTCCAGCCAGAATTAGAACTGAGAAATACCTTGCTTCCTACCCTGACCTCAGCCAATTAGAAAAACCGACTCCTCTTTAAAGGGCCTGATCCTTTGAGTCACTGAACACCAAAATCTATAAACATTTAGATACTAGCCAATTAGGCCGTCATAAGATGGGATTTTCAGGTCTCTCCTCCACGTCCGTCTTCTCTCCTGAGCCTCCAGTCTCTCATTCTGTCTCTCTCTCTCTCTCTCTCTCTCTTCTCCTACTGCCTCCCCTCCCCCCCTCAGCTAGCCTACGCCTCCTGCCTCTCTCTTTCTCTTCTCTTCCCCCTCCTGCCTCTCACTCGGGGGACCACGGAGCCCAAACAGCCGTTTGGGCTCCACACTCCCCATGCTGCATGGGGAGCACAGAGCCCAAATGGTCGCTTGCGCCACTTGCTCCCACATGGTGGCCCAGCTGAGCGGCGCAGATGTCAGCCGAGCGCCATGGCGGGAGGCGAAGGGAGCGGGGCGGTGACATTCACGGCCAGGGGGCGGGGCCTGGAGCTGCTGTCACCGTCCCGCCCCCCTTCGCCTCCTGCCATGGCGCTCAGCTGACTTCTGAGCCACTCAGCCAGGCTGCCATGGGGGAGCCCAAATGGCCGCTTGCTCCCCTGCAGCAGGGAATGTACATCACTGCCCCGCCCCCCTTCCCCTCCCGCTGTGGTGCTCGGCTGACTTCTGCGCCGCTCAGCCGGGCCGCCGCGGGGGAGTAAGCGGCGCAAGCGGCCGTTTGGGCCCCGCACTCCCCATGCAGCACGGGCCGCCCAGAGGGAACAGCCAGTACTTCAGCAACAGCACTGCCCAGAGGGAACAGCCAGCATTTCAGCATTACAGACTCACATTGGGCTACTATATATATGACGATGGTGAAGAGCCTAGTAAACATTTATGGGGGGAAAGAGAAGAGACAAAAGTGTCCATATTCTTCAAGATACCTGACAAGTGTCACTATGGATTGGCTCCTAAATATATAGATATAAATAACAACAAATACAATTGTAAAGAGACAAGATATTTAACTGTTAAATTCAAATTGGAACTGAAGCACAATTTTTTAGCAGTCAAAGAAGTGTTGGATTCTCCATTTTTTACCATCTTTCAATCAAACCTAAGTGGTCTTCTGGAAGATCTGCTTTGGTCATTTGCTACGGGGATCAATACGGGGTAATTTGGAGAAATGTTATTACCTGTGATGCACAGGTAGTCAGTCTAAATGATCTAATGCTTCATTCTGGCCTAAACTCAATGAATCTATGAATAGTTTCTCTGTTCTTACTTTTTAGAGCACTGTGAACCTAGTGGTGCATGGGAAACACAGAACCCTACATGCCAGTATCTTAGCAGGCGATGAAAGAAAACAGATTTTCCAATTGTTTTGAATTCAAATGCAAAACTTTAAAGCCGTGCACACATTGTGGGGCTCATTTGAAACCTACACTCTTAGAAAATGGTCTATTTTTAAGAGTTGAAGTCAGGCTGGGCATGGGGCATTAATCCAGAATCAAGGTGGTGACAGAAAAAAAGAATGTACAACAGAAGGCAGAAAGAATGCAGCTTTGAAATAGTTGCTGTGCACCAATAAGCACCTAAATGGTTATTGGTTAATACCTACCTGAGCCATGATGTAACCCCATTGCACACCTTTCCAGTACCAACTGCATGTCTCAGTACTACAGTTGTGCAATTTGCTCAGTGAACAGTTTAACACATACCCATGCTGGTCTGTTCTAACTCGGCAGTAGCAGCTGTGTTAAGCTTGGGTAAAAGGGAAGAAACTATTCCTTTAAAATAAACGGATTTGATTTGTGATAAAATCTTTCCTGAGGATTCCGAAGGCTCCAAATGCATTGCATGCCCTGCCAAATTGCATTTTAATGAAAACGGCCATATTGCTGATGGGACCTAATTGGTTCACTCGAATTTAAAGGAGATAAAAAAGTTGATCTAATCCAAAGCATTAGGAGTATTTTTTATCATCTTGTTTTTATCTCTTTGCAGGAAGAATAATCAGTGGCTGTCAGGACTTGGAGACTAATATGTTCCCTGTTGGCTTAGTTTCAACTAGAAATGTCGCCTTAGGTGAAGGGTGCTTTCATTTCAACATTTGGTTATTAAACTCACTTCTGTTTTAAAAAAAAACCTTATTGTGGAGTGATTATGTAGTTTATGCTGCTTTAGATTGCTCCCTTTTGTGAGACTAAATTGTTGGTTACTTGTGTGCAGTCTATAATTTTGTATTCTAAAGTAATGATTCCAGTAAGTAAAAAAATCCAGTCCTTTCTCGGTTTCCTTTTCTCAGGTGTCTGCATATCTCGCCTTCTGTAAATGGAATTCTTCCCCAATATGTGTAAAGGGACAAATAAGCATTAGGTGCCCAGATTCCGCTGGCTATTCATGGGAGCTGGGTGTGTAAGTACCTGCAGTGGTGGTCTGGCGCAGAACCATGGTTACATTTCTGTGTCAGTTTTGACTAGTGGGATTTCAATAAGCTAAATGAGTCTTGTATGCAATGGAGAGTGCTCCTGCAAGGGTCTACTTTATTTAATCAACTGACAAACATGGTATGTAAACCAGCCTTCTTTTGCTTTAAGTCCCCAGGTATGTCCATCACATGGAGTTCTGATGTCTCTCCCTGGCTAACTCTTTCAGACCATCTCCTTCTGGAGAACATTGTTGGGTTTTTTTCCTCTGGAACTTTTTCCTCTATGTGTTCTGGGGGCTGTTGCTCTCCCCAGGAGCCTCTTCCTTTATGCTGGAAGTAGCTTCCTACTCAAGAGCTTCCTGAGCATTCATAACCCTTCATTAGGCCCATATTCTCCTCACCTAATTAACTGCCGCTCAGCAGCTTATCCAATTAACTAGCCACAAGTCGATCTGGGGTGCTCATTCTCCTTACAGCCTGTCACAGGCAGGCTAGGCGTCTACCCGCTGCGACATTGCCATTTGTACATATTTTAAATTCTCCCCTAAGTCTAGTATCATATGTCTTGATTTTTAAAAAAGCTATCACTTCAAAACATATAAGGTGCCACAGGACTCCTCGTCGCTTTTGCAGATTCAGACTAACACGGCTACCCCTCTGATACTTGACTTCAAAATAGTACTTACTCTCTAGCTGCTGCATCCTTTCATTTCCTAGACAATGGAACAGCAAAAAATAGCTGCTGGATAAATTTTCAAAAGTGCCTAAGCAATTTAGGAGCCTAAAACTCATTCTCAAAAGTGGCGTAGACATTTAGAACCCAGATCCTCAAATGTAATTAGATACCTACCTCCCATTGATCAATAAGGAATCTAGTATGATTCTCAGATGTACATAATTGCGAGTTTGCATCTTTAGTACATACATATCTTTGAAAATTTGGCCCCAAGAAATGTAAGCATTTTTTGAATTTTTTTCCAACAGGTGCATATAATCCCTACCAATTTTTACCCTGAGGGGAGGGAGGGGGGAAAGAAAAGACTTTGGAAACTGGTCAGTGTGGCTGCTCACGTATTACAGAGATTATCAAGATAGATGCAATAGGACATATATAATTATAGCTCAGTGCCTTTGGTTAAGGCACTAATATACTGCCAGTGTAAAAGACATTAAGTTTTGGCAAACATGAAGATTTATTATCCCTCAAGGTAAAGATAGCAGCTTTGCTTCACTTAATTCAATATTTACCTCTCAATGGCCCAAAATCTTGATCTTCACTTCACCAGTAGTCAATATCTACTTATTATATATGCAGTCCATGTGATTTACAGTATTTATGCTGTGCTTCTAGAGTATCTATCAGAATATAAATATATCCATCCTTTTGTGAATCACCACATACACGCTGATTTCTCAGTACAAAACTCAAGAAACTATCCCCAGTGTCTTTGAATGACTTCATGATATACATAATCCTATTTTCCAAGCATACTTTTGGTTTTTGTTTTTAAAACATTGGACCAGAGTCTCACCAGGTGTAGTCTAGCCCATATTATTTTACTGAGGTTAAGGCTGGAGCACACAGAAGTGTAGTTATGTCTATAGCTTACTGCAGCAGAATCATGCAGTCTGATGCAGCTACCCTAAAAATAACAGGAACTATTTCTCCATACATCATATATTATACCCTCTTACAAGCATTCACCTCTTCCCTGATTCTGCAGACAGTCCCCATTTACAGTCCATGCTGTGCTCCTTTTTCACTTGCAAATTACAAATCAGATTGCAAACTATCAAACAGAAGAGACTTGCTGGTAAGACCACCTTCTTTTTTCCAGTCACATTTTCAGTGGTAAATACATATTTTACCCCCCTAATACCCTTGGGATAGTTTAAGTTCACATGATATGAAAACAGATAAAAGCAATGCTGTTCACATCAGCCTTCTAGGATTGCAGCAAGAGATTTACTTTTGGATTAAGCAATTAGACAGATCAAAACTGACTGACTACTGATTAGCAGATCATTTCTTGTCTGTATGGATTTGCCTCACACAATTAGAGGGACAAAGCTTTTGTTAGGCTCTAGGTATGACCAACATTAAACATGGAAGCTGTAGATTAAGCCAGTCATGTCCTTAGATCTATTTTTAGATCTTTCATGTCTATTTTTACATCCCTAAGATCATTAGCAAGAAATATTTTCTATTATCACCACACTGGCATGATCACTCCAAAGTGAAAGGAGTGTGACTCCAGTGTGGTCCAAGGGAGGGGAAGAAAAGGCAGTGATGGTAGACAGTCAGTGGACAAGGTACTTATAGCACAGGGCTACTCAACACACGGCCCGTGGACCACATGCAGCCCGCAGCCTGTTTGTTTGTGTTCCGTGGTGCAGTTTGGGTTTACGTGGGGCACAACATGCAGCCCGTCGGTTGGAGCCAAAACAAAAGAATTGTCAATGTAATTTGTCAAGGTTGATATGCATTTCAATAGTTGGGGGCCCGTGTGTAGTATAGTCTTCCCTTAATCTTTGTACTCATGCCATCTGTGTGAAAAAAGCTATTTGCATATCTTTCCATATATATTTGCATTTTTATGCAACCACATTTAAGTTGTGGCCCTTGGCATTGCTGTGAGTATGTGGTCCCCGGGGCTTCCAAAGCTGAGTAGTCCTGTTATAGCAGAATAAGTAATATGTGGCTAGGACTGGTGTGTGGGGTTAGGAAAGGGAGGAAGTTTTAGGAAAACACTGGATGGATTGTTTGGTTTAAATAGGAAGGAAAGGAACTTAGTTATTCCTCATCCAGGACCTAGATGTTCTCAAGCCAGGACCATAGAAAGGGATAGATGTCCTGGTTCCCCAGAAGCCTCAACTGTTATCAGACCAGGCAGATCTTTCTCACTGAAGCAACTCATTTTCCATGCCATATTATATAGGAGGCCAAGCGGCAAAGATCACATTTGTTTTGGCTGGTGGGTGTGGCAGTGCTTTCTGAGCCAATGTCTTCTGTCTCAATAGGACTGAGTTAGCTGCTTGCCTGCCACCCCTTACATTGAAAAAGTGCTGTGATGTTTAAAATATCGGAATGAGCGTCCTTTATGTCAAACACTAGACTGCGCCTTCATGGCAGCACATCTCAGGATGTGATGGACAAATGCAAAAACTGGGAACATTCTAATTGACTCCCCCACCCTCCTTTTGTGTTTTTCATTACAAAAATATCTGGTTTACTTACACACCTGAAAATTACAATTAAAAATACAACTGAAAACAAACACAAGACCACAGTTTTGGTGCTGTTGGTGAAAGAGTACTCCATTAGGTAGCTCACGCTTCCCGGAATACTCTTACCAACTCTCCCCACCTCACTGACTCTGTCTAATTTAAAATCTATTGTCAAAGCCATCTTTTCTTCTCTCTCGTCAGCATGGACTGTCCCCTCAAGATCTGCACGTTGCTAGGAGGATGGAAGAGGCAGGAGGAGATGGGCATAAGTTTCTGCCTCAGCAAAGGGATCAAAGAGAGTCTCCAGGCTAATTCCCTTCAGTGGTGAGGCCCCTGCATAGTACAACCCTCCTTCATAGTGATCCCAAGGGTAGCTGCCTGGGTGGGAATCCATAGCAACAAGGCTCCATCCCTGTCAGAGTGCTTCAATCAGCACTGGGGCATGGAATCACTGTCCCATGGAATCAAGGGCCTTGTGTGCTCAGAACCACCTTTGTGGTACCTTGGGGCTAGATCCTTCTTTTCACAAGGTGAAAGCACCATGGGTAGAACCCATTTGGAGTCTCCCTCACCCCAAAAGCCCCTTGTGAGGGTTCCCATAGAAGGTTATGATCTGCTCCTTTATCACGCTTATAATCAAATGCTTTAAGTATTCTGTATTCAATGGCTCTCATTCTCCTGCCATTCAGAGAGGGCACAATAATGACAAGAAACAACTTTCCAGACCACGAGTTCTACTATTCTTATTAACAAACACGATAAGGTGTACAAGAAAATGCAGTCACATTTCAGGGTTCCACAGTAGCATGGAGTGGAATTGCATTAGTGCTTTAGAGAAATAGGACAAAGTAATCCCATAATACTACTTGCAGGATGAAAGCGTCAGGCAGCGATCTCACTTAGCTATCTGTCAGAGGTGCTCATGTAAGAGATGAAGACATTTACTTCGACTAATTAGGCATTATACACTAGACAAACTCATCACTAAAGAGCAGATATTACTTCCCTTTAATTGAAAAAAAGCCAGCAAGGTGGCTGAAAAGACTAATTTAGCGATTCCAGCTTCTGTTTCAAGTCCTGGATTAACTGTTCAGGATCATGAGTGCAGAAACTTCTGCCTTTTGCCTATTCCGTTCATTTGCTCCAAGGCAAAAAGTAAAAATCACTTCTGACCTACAAAGCCAAAGCCCTTGCTGGAGTCAAGAGACATCAAACTGAGCCCCAGGAATGGGATGCAGATGCTGTATTTGAAGAGCTTTGACCTCTCCAGTAAGCATGACTGAAAGTAAGAAGCATTATCATGGAGGCTGTGCATGTAAAGGGAAGGGAAAAGAAGAAGTTTCTATTCCAATCCACACAAACACACACAAAAGGAATTCTCAGCAGTAAAAGAGTTTAACTCTGAGCTCAATAGAGAGCATCTATTAAAAAATGGATCAGGTGCCTCTGGTGGGCACAAAATAATGAGGGTTGACAACATATGCTTTAGTATCATTCAAGTTAGATTTAATGAATGTGCAGGTTACAGCCAACAAACACATAAAGAAAGTTTCTTTCCAAAATCCTAAAACACAGCAATGGAGTGATAGAGTTTATATCAAGACTCTTCAAGTGTAAATTAGGAGTAACTCCGCTGAAGTCAGAGTGACAATGGTGAAAGTGAAAGGAAAATGAGATGCACTATTGCCTGGTGCTTTGGCTAGGCTAAGAGCTGGATTAACAAGCTAGCCCTTATCTGGAAAGGAGTGTGTGCCTCTTTGCAACACTGAAAATGAGTTAGTGTTCTGAAAGGTTTTTTAAAAACAACTCACATTTAAAAAAATGATGTCTTCAAGTTATGCTAGTGTAATGCCACCACCTTTATGTCTTTGGGTGGAAGCACATGACCTTCAGCGGCTTTGCCTAGCTGTAACTGATTAGGAAAAATAAATAGGGTTGCCAGCTTTCTCAGGGTATGTCTACACTACCACCCTAGTTCGAACTAGGGTGGTAATGTAAGCAACCGGAGTTGCAAATGAAGCCCGGGATTTGAATTTCCTGGGCTTTATTTGCATCTCGCCGGGCGCTGCCATTTTTAAATGTCCGCTAGTGCGGACTCCGTGCCGCGCGGCTACACGCGGCATGGACTAGGTAGTTCGGACTAGGCTTCCTATTCCGAACTAGAGGAGTAACAGTAGTTCGGAATAGGAAGCCTAGTTTGAACTACCTAGTCCGTGCCGCGTGTAGGCGCGCGGCACGGAGTCCGCACTAGCGGACATTTAAAAATGGCGGCGCCCGGCGAGATGCAAATGAAGCCCAGGAAATTCAAATCCCGGGCTTCATTTGCAACTCCGGTTGCCTACATTACCACCCTAGTTCGAACTAGGGTGGTAGTGTAGACATACCCTCAGAGAGGTGGACTAGACACCCTTGCTGCTAATATCATCCGGTCCCAGATAATTGGCAACCCTATACATAAGCCCTGTTTCAGCAGTTCTCTTAAGTGCATGCTTATGTTTAAACACATCCACTGGTCAGTGAAGTGGGAGAAACAGTAACAGGAAACTTGGAAATGGCAGAGATGCTCAATGACTTCTTTGTTTCAGACTTTACTGAGAAGTCTGTAGGAATGCCTAACATAGTGAATGCTAGTGGAAAGGGATTAATTTTAGAAAGTAAAATAAAAAAAAAAACAAGTTAAAAATCACCTAGAAAAGTTAGATGCCTGCAAGTCACCAAGGCCTGATGAAATGCATCCTAGAATATTCAAGAAGCTGATAGAGGAGGTATCTGAACCTCTAGATATCATCTTTGGAAAATCATGGGAGACAGGAGAGATTCCAGAGGACTGGAAAAGGGCATATATAGTGCCTATCTATAAAAAGGGAAATAAGAACAACCCAGGAAACTACAGACCAGTTAGTTTAACTTCTGTGCCAGGGAAGATAATGGAGCAAGTAATTAAGGAAATCATCTGTAAACACTTGGAAAGTGGCAAGGTGATAGGGAACAGCCAGCATGGATTTGTAAAGAACAAATCATGTCAAACCAATCTGATAGCTTTCTTTAATAGGACAATGAGTCTTGTGGATAAGGGAGAAGCGGTGGATGTGGTATACCTAGACTTTAGTAAGGCATTTGATATGGTCTCACATCAATAAACTAGGTAAATACAACTTAGATGGGGCTACTATAAGGTGGGTGCATAACTGGCTTGATAACCACACTCAGAGAGTAGTTATTAATGATTCACAATCCTGCTGGAAAGGCATAACAAGTGGGGTTCTGCAGGGGTCCGTTTTGGGACCGGCTCTGTTCAATATCTTCATCAACGATTTAGATATTGGTATAGAAAGTATGCTTATTAAGTTTGCAGATGAAACCAAGCTAGGAGGGATTGCGACTCATCTGGAGGATAGAGTCATAATTCAAAATGACCTGGACAAATTGGAGAAATGGTCTGAGATAAATAGGATGAAGTTTAATAAAGACAAATGCAAAGTGCTCCACTTAGGAAGGAACAATCAGTTTCACACATACAGAATGGGAAGCGACGGTCTGGGAAGGAGTACAGCAGAAAAGTATCTAGGGGTTATAATGGACCACAAGTTAAATATGAGTCAGCAGTGTGATGCTGTTGCAAAGAAAGCAAACATGATTCTGGGATGTATTATCAGGTATGTTGTGAGCAAGACACGAGAAGTCATTCTTCCGCTCTACTCTGCGCTGGTTAGGCCTCAATTGGATTATTGTGTCCATTTCTGGGCACCGCATTTCAAGATAGATGTGGAAAAATTGGAGAGGGTCCAGAGAAGAGCAACCAGAATGATTAAAGGTCTAGAGAACATAACCTATGAGGGAAGGCTGAAGGAATTGGGTTTGTTTAGTTTAGAAAAGAGAAGATTGAGGGGGGACATGATAGCCGTTTTCAGATATCTAAAAGGGTGTCATAAGGAGAAGGGAGAAAACTTGTTCATCTTGGCCTCTGAGGATAGAACAAGAAGCAATGGGCTTAAACTGCAGCAAGGGAGGTTTAGGTTGGACATTAGGAAAAAGTTCCTAACTGTCAGGGTAGTCAAACACTGGAATAAATTGCCTAGGGAGGTTGTGGAATTCCCATCTCTGGAGATATTTAAGAGTAGGTTAGATTAATGTCTATCAGGGATGGTCTAGACAGTATTTGGTCCTGCCATGAGGGCAGGGGACTGGACTCTATGACCTCTTGAGGTCCCTTCCAGTCCTAGTATTCTATGATTCTATGTGCCTGATGTGGACACAGTGGCAAAATGAGAACAGACTAATACAAGTGAGTAGCAAGCTGCAACTTTTATTCATCTTTAGCACAGAGTTTAGTCACTACTTGTCCATCACCATATTCTCCTACACCAGGCATTGAATTGCTTCCAGTTCAGGGTTTCCAAGGCTCCTTATTTTTTAATCCATAACGTGAGATAGGCTCGCTTGAATCTATCCCATAGGACTCAGCTTTCTGAGCCCTAGAACCCGCCCCGCCATGAGGTGAACAGAGGGTGCAGCATGAGCCCAAGGCCCAAGCCCCAAATTCCAGGTATTTCCCCTCTATGACCTATTCATTCTATTCTCTTAGTCACATTGGAAACTGGCTGCACCTCAGGCAGGGACTAAGTGTGTTCCTATTCAATTCACTGTGGCTTCCAGGTGCTGCAAAGAAGGCAAAAAACTTCCTGGGCTTCTCCCAATTGGTCCTTCAGACACAAAATTCCTTCCTGACCCCTTAACGGATGTTTGGCTAGAACTGCAGCACCTGTCAGGCTGTGTTCCCATTCATTGTTTGGGTGAGTAGTGGTTCTCCCTCTATTTCCCCCACACACACATATGAGGAATGTTTCCCTTCTGTAAACTGAGATAAAACTTCCTTGCCTCATAGTACCGCTTGGATTCTATGGTAAAGGAGAGCATAAATATGTATCGATAGAAGACTACAATTAACTGTGTGCCATATCCCTGGACCAGGCACTTAATTCTGTGGGCCTTAGCTTCCCCATTAGTGAAGTGGGGAGTGAAATCTACTGACTCATGGAGAAAAAGTGCATACATGAAAAATACTGTTGACAGTACACTTGTATGAAGTCATCCCTTTTCGTGCTAATTTAACTTTATAAATAAACAATACCTTTAAAAAAGCAAATCGGCTGTTTGCAGGATCCCTCTCAAGAATGCACCTTTTATTATTACTATGTTTATAGCACTGTAAATGTGCATGGCTTTTTAAACAACATATACTAAAAGGCAAAGTCCTATGTTGAAAATCTCACCCAGACAAATACAATAACTAGAAGAATACTCAATGCATAGGAAGTTAGAAAGATCTTTGATGACAGTCACATAGGGTTTTCACAACAAGGAGTCCAGAGAAGCAGAAAGATGCAATACACACAGGTTGTGGGAGGCTAATCCAAGTATAATACAGCAGTATGGAAGAAAGTATGAAGATGAGGGCATAAGGAGGAGACTAAGCAGAGAGGATAATAAAGCATGCCATAAGAAGCACAGAATTATATTAGATCTGAGATAAAGGCAGGCATGGAGTTACACAGATTCTGGAAGGTAATGATGCAAAGACTGAAATTAGTGCAGGAAAGGCACAGCAGCCAAGAGAATCTCGCTAGAATTTATTATATCTAAACTACTGTTCTGGCAAAGATGCTAATTAAATCCATATTGTGAACAATTGCTGTAAATACTCAATATTATCTCCCCAGAGAATGGGTTAACCAAAGAAAGCCTAGATAAAGGATCCCAGGGTGGAAGGCTGTAGCAACTACAGTTGTATGGCCCTTAAGGGGATTGGCAGACTCTCTAAATACATTCTTTAAATAGGATGGGGACTAGCACAGGACTTGCAGGCTGAATCCCATCTTATTAAAAATAGCTACGGTAGCACTGACATATCATGATGTGGGCCCAGCACACTAATTTTGTCTCCCGATTTCTTTTTCCTTACCTACCTGTATCCCTCTAGATGAGTGTTTCTCAAAGTGAGCCACGGGCCCCCTCTGATAAAGCTTCTAATAGGCTGCTCTTATTTGTTTACTTATTGGCTCTGCAGCCACAGAGCCTCCCCGTCTAAAGAAGGGGAGCTGAAGTTCTTGTAGAAGGGTTGAAAGAACTTGAACTGGTAGGGCCCTACAGGACTGATGGGTGATCTCTGGTAAGCAGTTAATATGAATATAGGAACTTCTATGGTTGTAGTGTACTTTCTCTGTAATGTTTTAGCTTTGGAAAAACTGTGCTGCTCAGAAGGATCTGTGTGGTAACATAACTGTGAGAGGAAACAAAGTGCAAGCCCTGTATGGTTAGGCAGTCTGGGGCTTGATGGGAATAGCACACTATAAGGCAGGAGACTGTGCAGACTTTAAAAAAAAAACCTGCTCAGAAGGTAGTTAGATGCAGGTCTCTATCCAGGAGGGGTGATGGCTAGGAGCTGGAATCATTTAAGTGGGTGCCTTCGTTAGACCACAGAAAGAAGGAGAAAACTAGTATAGTTACCTTTTAACTAGCCCTGTGAACAGGGATTCATTCAACAGACACACAAGCACAACAAGAAACATATCCAGAGCAAATATTGCACTGTGGCACTCCTGCACAGAGCTGTTACAAGATTAGTAAGGGGTTTCTGAAGTACTGACATATTTTCCAGGCATATTACACCTGGAAATAGAAAAAATAACGTATCCACTCTAACACCTGCCTTGCAGAGCATCCTTTGCATTAGGGGAATAATAAAGCTAAATGAAAAAAGGAATCAGCCACTGAAGAGCCGAACATTTGCATACACCTAACAATGCAAAGAACTAAGAAGAGCTTACCACCAAGTGCTAAGAATTAAAAAAAATTGCCACCTGCCTTGACAAAAGTAAAAATATTCTCAATATTTGATGCTGTAGATTAATATTGGCAGTTGCTACTGGATAATTAAAGTAGCTACCTCCCTACATTTTGGATACATGTGGTTGAGAAAGCTGTTTGGGATTAAACATGCAATGGAAGAATATCAATGCCAAAAGAAAGACATTCACAGGACTTTCAGGGATCAGTATATCCCTGATGACATTCTGGTGTACGGATGTGGAGACACTATGGTAGAATCTGTGGCTGACCATGACCACAATCTTATCTGTCTACTAGAAAGAGCCATGCAAGTAAATTTAAAATGAAAGAAAATCTAGGTGAAATTGCCGTAGACTAAAAGCATACATGAGACCCTTAACTGACTTCTCAAGGACTATGAACTGACCCTTGCAAGGTAAAAGCAAGAGAGCAGATGCCCATGCTCAGAGATATTATATGCCTAATCCAAATAATTGCATACATTGGAAAATACATGAGTGAAACCAAATCCTGGAGCACAAGGCCTAGAGGTGAAAGGTGATGGGAGAGAGAGGAAATACTGCACCCAATGAACAGAAGGCCCCATTAAAAATCCAGCTTTTGTCATTTTGCAATGATTGTGGTTTGGTGGTGTCTTTTATTCTAAATTTTTATTTTAGTAGTTACTACAGAAACTGCTGTTGTCAATGTTCAGATTTTAGTGTTAGGAACTTTAAGCCATGAAAGCAGGGCTATGAGAATTACTAATGGCTTGTGCTTCTATCCCCAGTTCCCAACATGTTAATTCCTGCTTTATCTCTCTCATACAACTCCCTGAAAGACAATTTTCTGTAGCGATGTGATGAATACCCAGATCAGAATATTTTACTCCAAGCCACAATACTAATACAGGTTGAACCTCTCTAGCCTGCCATTCTCTGGTTTGGGAACAACCATGGTCCAGCATGATTTTAGTTAGCTTGATGTCTACTTATCGTGGGTATAGCCAAGTTTCCCACAGTCCTATAAAGTTTGTTTACAGCCACCAGTCCTAGCTCTCAGTGTTCTGTGTTATTATTTAGCTCCAGTTACCTCCTAAATTTCTCCTAAGAACCCAGCAAGCAGTGGAAGTGCTGGTCCTGCTGCTAGACAATACTGACTTCCCTTGGTTTGGGAAATTGTTTGGTTCTGGATCAGCACTGGTCAGATCCTGAGGGTATCAGACTGGAGAGGTTCAACAACCTGAACTTAAAATAGTGGGTCATTGCTCAATGAAGGCCAAGTATAATAGAACTTTACTCCCCTTTCTGCTGTGGTACCAAATGACAACCAAAGGCTGTGCTGTCCCATTCTCTCACCCATCCTCTCTCCACCCCATTTACATTGCTCAAGTATCCCCCTCCTGCTCATATCGCTTCTTCCATCCATCCTCTCTGTGCCTACCTTTAGAATGGCAATAAGCATCTGAACTATGATTTAGTATTGACAGATACCAATACTCTCTGTATCTGTGCTCGGTCATTTAAAAAGAAGTGGAATCATCTGATCTCCAATAGAAGTAAAACCAAAAGCACAGGACAGGGAATTCTGCTAAATGCGATGCACAACTATAAGGATTAAAATAATTGGATGGCTCACTTTTTATTATGAGAGAAACATGTTACTTTTCTCATCAAGTTCATGCAATATTTGAACTTATGTTTTAAAAGTGAACATGCTTGAGAGGTCCTTTCAGTTAGGGTGCTTGTTAAAGTTCATTTGTATAGTTTCTCGATTTTAAGAGTTACTCACTGTGAAGCCCTGTTTATACTGTGAAAGGATCTGCTCCTAGAATTTCCCGTTCAGTAAATTACTATAACACTGAAGTAGACACAAGAGATGTCATTCCAGAGATCCTCTTCCTGCAGCAAAACCATGCATCATATGGGAATTAACTGCAAGATCACCTAACTGTTTAGTTGTATTCTTTGCAAAACAAAAAATATATAGTTTTCCCTCTGAATGTGGTTGTGAATCATACAACAAAAATATCCAAGCTCCTCAATACACACTGCACTAAGAATAAATCCATAGAAAACCAATGAATAATTTTGCCGGCTTTGTCAGTTAAGAAAAAAATATAGAATACTAGAACTGGAAGGGACCTTGTGAGGTCATCAAGTCCAGTCCCCTGCCCTCATGGTAGGATCAAGCACAGTGTAGACCATCCCTGATAGATGTCTATCCAAACTGCTCTTAAATCTCTCCAGTGATGGAGATTCCACAACCTTCCTAGGCAATTTATTCCAGTGTTTACCCACCCTGACAGTTAAGAAGTTTTTCCTAATGTCCAACCTAAACCTCCCTTGCTGCAGTTTTAGCCCATTGCTTCTTGTCCTATCCTCAGAGGCCAAGGAGACCAATTGTCCCCCTCCTCCCGGTGACACTTTTAGATACCTTTTAGATGTATGTACTTTTTTCAAGAAAATTGGGACCCTTCCCATTTTTGCTTCTTTATAATATATTAGAAGATTTACCCAATGTTGCTGAGGTCCTTAATTAATTTTTGTTTTTTGGAAAATAAAATGAAAATGTACATGCTTCATTTAAATCATTGCTCTGGGTTGGGACTGAGGATAGGGGATTCAATATGCAGGTTACCTTGGGGAGAGAGGACTACCCCAGCGTGCTCTGACAGCAGCAGCTTGGGGTCAGGTGAGAAGCACATCTCCATGGCTGCTGCAGCTCCAGTGGACACAACCGGGGGAAGGGTGCTTGTCACCCAGCTGGAGCAGATCCATGTTCATCTGCCCCCTGCACTCCCCAGCCAGAGTGAGGAATTCCCATTTATGCATCTCAGGAACACATTGCTCTTTTGACCACTGCAACACAACACAGAGCTCATCTTCAAATGAGTACAGGCAGTCCCCGGGTTACGTACAAGATAGGGACTGTAGGTTTGTTCTTAAGTTGAATCTGTATGTAAGTCGGAACTGGCGTCCAGATTCAGCCGCTGCTGAAACTGATCAGTTTCAACAGCGGCTGAATCTGGACGCCAGTTCTGACTTACATACAGATTCAACTTAAGAACCCCAGGCATCCCCAAGTCAGCTGCTGCTGAAACTGATCAGCGGCTGAAGCCCGGGGCAGGAGCTTCCTGTAGTCAGCCACTGGTCAGTTTCAGCAGCCGCTGACTTGGGGACGCCTGGGGCAGAGCAGCTGGGGTGCTGCTGGGTTGGTCCAGTAGCGCCGCCGCTCCTCGGCGCTACTGGACCAACCCAGCAGCACCCAAGCTGCTCTGCCCCAGGCGTCCTGATTCAGCCGCTGCTGAATCTGACCAGCAGTGGCTGAATCAGGACGCCTGGGGCAGAACAGCTGGGGTGCTGCCCGGTTGGTCCAGTAACGCCCAGAGTGGCGCTACGGGACCAACTGGCAGCGCCCCAGCTGCTGTACCACAGGTGTCTGGAGCAAAGCCGTCGATCACGGGGGCAGCGGGACAGCCCAGACGCGCCGTGGCTGTCCTGCTGCCCTCGGGCTCCGTGGCTTTGCTCTGCTTTGCTCCCCGTCCCCCTGGTCTGCAGACCAGGGGGACGGGGAGCAAAGTGGCGGAACACGCGGGCAGCGGACAGCCCAGACGTGTCTGGGCTGTCCGCTGCCTGCGTGCTCTGCGGCTTTGCTCTGCTTTGCCCCCCCCCTCCCCCTGGTCTGCAGACCAGGGGGATGGGGGGGCAAAGCAGAGCCAAGCCGCGGAGCGCCCGACCAGCTGACAGCCCAGACGCTTCTGGGCTGTCAGCTGATCGCGCGCTCCGGCTTGGCTCTGCTTTGCCCCCCCCCCCGTCCCCCTGGTCTGCAGACCAGGGGAAAGGGGGGGGGGCAAAGCAGAGCCAAACAGAGCCAAGCCGCGGAGCGCGCGATCAGCTGACAGCCCAGAAGCGTCTGGGCTGTCAGCTGGCCGGGCGCTCTGCGGCTTGGCTCTGCTTTGCCCCCCCCCCCTCCCCCTGGTCTGCAGACCAGGGGGAGGGGGAGGGCAAAGCAGAGCCAAGCCTCGGAGCGCGTGGGCAGCGGACAGCCCTGTCCGCTGCCCACGTGTTCCGCCGCTTTGCTTCCTCTCCCTGGTCTGCTGGAGACCAGGGAGAGGAACCCCGTTCGTAACTGCGGATCCGACATAAGTCGGATCCGCGTAACTCGGGGACTGCCTGTATCTATCAAGCGTCCCAAATATTTTTCTGAATTGCTGCTTTCCATGATGGAGTCCCCAGCATTTTGTAGTTATGACCTACATTCTTTACTCCTAGATGTATACATTTACATGTAACCATATTAAAATGCATACTGTTTGCTTGAGCTCAGTTTATAAAGAAATCCAGATCTCTCTGTATTAGTAAACTCCTATCCTCATTATTTATCTCTCCACCATATTTTGGCTCATCTGGAAGATTTACCAGTGGCAGGTTTACATTTTCTTCCAGGTCATTGGCAAATAGTATAGGACTAAGAAATTCATTCCTGTGGGACCCCACCAGAAACTTACCACTTGCTGACAATTTCCCATTTATAATTTCATTTTGAATATTGAAACCCTGTATCTACCTAGTGCTGTACAAAATCTTTTCACTTATCTGACCCTTGGGGTGCATCTACACTGCAGGGCTTAATTTGAAATAAACTACGCAAATTGAGCTAAGTCAATTGTGTATCTTATTTCAAAATAGGAACGTCTACTCAGCACTTATTTCAAATCAGAGCACTCTTACTCATAGACTTTAAGGTAAGAAGGGACCTTATGATCATCTAGTCTGACCCCCTACACAATGCAGGCCACAGAATCTCACCCACCCACTCTTGGAATAATCCTCTCACCTATATCTCAGATATTGAAGTCCTCAAATGGTTTAAAGACCCTAAGATGCAGAGAATCCTCCAGTAGTGATCGGTGCCTCATGCTACAGAGGAAGGCAAAAAACCTCCACGGCCTCTGCCAATCTACCCTGGAGGAAAATTCTTTCCCGCCCCCAAATATGGTGATCAGCTAAACCCTGAGCATGTGGGCAAGACTCACCAACCAGACACCCAGGAAAAGTTCTCTATAACAACTCCTATCATCCCTCTATTGGCCTATTTACCACTGATAGTGAAAGGTCAATTAGTTACCAAGATCATGTTATCTCATCCTCTGACTTCCCTTCTTCCTGTAAAATGAGGGTTACAGGAGTCGGAGTAAGAAGTCCTCCAGCTTGACAGTATTTTGACACTATTTCGAAATAACTACCTGCTGTGTAGATGCTTATAAAATAAATTAATGGAGACTGCCTATCTCCTAGAACTGGAAGGGACCTTGCAAGGTCATTGAGTTGAGTCCAGTCCCCTACCTTCACAGCAGGACCAAGTACAATCCCTGACAAATTTTTGCCCCAAATCACTAAATGGCCTCCACAAGGATTGAACTCACAACCCTGGGTTTAGCAGGCCAATGCTCAAACCACTGAGCTATCCCACCCCCTTAAGTTATTTTGGAATAGCACTAGTTATTTCAAAATAGTGTTGCAATGTAAACGTATCCTTGGAAAGCATTCCACTGTTTCTGGAACAGTACCCAAAAGCAATTAATCCTGGGTGATTTCAGAAAGAAGCTTCATTGGGAATAGTGGAAGGATCATTTTAACCCATTTCTTTTTAATGTTTTTGTTCTCTTTACAATAAACATTAAAACTACACTGAGAGAACTTAATCTGAAATTTGAACTGCACAGATAGCTCCAGTTATATTTTCTCCATAAACTGTAACTTGGCTACATTGTACATAGAGTAGGCATCCTGCTATTAACCTTACTGTGTAAAGGAATAAAAAATTCGATCTATGAGATTGGTGTTATAGTTACTGGGGAAAACCATAATTTTGAATTTCCTGACCTTAGTACATAGATTGCATTAACATAATTTCTTCAAATGAAATGCAAAAAAACCTATCATGATTTATAATTTAAGCCTCTTTAATGGAAGGTTAAGGCTTTCCCAATAAATACCTTGCAAATTTGTTTGACTGCGGCAACTGCAGAGGAGCAAGTAAAATGTATTTACTGAATAATGTGAATGATTTATTTCTTTAAGTGCTGGAATGTAACCAAATGAAAATTGAAATACACTGTTATTGATTCAGGATGGTGCCTTTCAAATTAGGTTCAATAAAGATTTGTGGATTCAATTTGCTATTGATTGCCACTTTGTATTTAGCATAATTTGTTCCACAGCACTTAGTGGCATAAATGGTTGGTCGGAGGGTCAAATCTCCCCTTGTGCCTTAAAGGATGTGGATGTCTCTAATAGAAGTGAGGTGGCTTTGTTGCACCGATGATGGGGGAAGCTCACAAGAGAACAGAGAAGTACAGAGAAGGAGCGATCAGAGAAAAGGAATGAAGCTGGGCTAGTGAATCAAGCACTATCACAGACCAGTTGCACCCACTGAAAAGCAAATGCAAAATGGCTGCAGTATTACAGCCTCAGGACAGTTCAAATTCAGAGACCACATGCGATACCTGGCCCTTACATTTAATCTCTGCTCTCGAGTTATATCGTTCCAATCCCAAAATAAACTTTCACAATAATGAGCTTTTGAAGACATCAAGTCAAAATCAAGAGCCATTAATCATTCATTTTCATGATTTTCTTTAGGTGCTGAAATATCAACACCACTTTATAATGCTCCATCCATTAATCAATGATGTGTGTTTCATAAGACTGTGGTCAGCACCAAGAAAACTCTTACCTGGTAAGACTTGATTACCTGCATCCTGCTTCAAAGACCTTTTAAGACTACACTTGAAAGAGAATCCTCTGAACTGTCATTCATGCTTAAATTCGACACTTTACGCCTAAGTTTGAACAAAGACTTTAATTATCTTACCCATTACAAAGATAGCTTCCCCAATTATCACCTCTAATATCATTAGCTCACAGACATTTACCTCCCTCCCCCACCTCTCCCTTCTGTTCTGAAATTTGATTTGTCCTTTTCATATGTGTTCATTTTTTAATTGTCTCCTTTGGTATATATGGTTGTGACAATTTTCTTCCACTATTTGAGCTGAGGAAGTGGGGCTGGCCCACGAAAGCTCATCACCTAATAAACCATCTTGTTAGTCTTTATTAAAGTGCTACATAGTCCTGTATTTTGTTTCAGCTACACCAGACTAACACGGCTACATTTCTATCACTTACCTGGTAATGTTTTTGATACCATGAGTGAACTATCAATTCATCTAACCACTATTTCTATGGTTAAGTTATCATCAGGTCAGCTCCTAAGCCTGTGCTGAAAGCTAAAAGTCCTGAAAGAAATCCTTAAAAGACAAGAAAAAATGACTGTGGCTGCTTGTACAAAGTGCAGAATTCTTGCTGGCTGCTCTCACTAGCAGTCTGGTCTATTAACCTTTATGCCATCTATTTTAAAGCTCACAACAATGTTTTTGTGATGTTCCAATTTAATAAAATGGCTGTCTCTCTTTTTCCTTTCCTTTTAGCAAGTCTCTGGTGTCCATAAAGCAATGGTTCTCAATTTTTTTTGGCCCACGGCTCACCCTGCTCAACACAAACCTTTCCACGGAACATCAGCCAACCACCCATGATGACAAAATGGGTGCAGGACTGGGGTAAGGGAGGGGGGTCTGAGCAGGATTCCAGCCAATGGGAGCAGGGGGAAAAGCCTCCAGGTGAGCGGTTTCCTGTGCTGCCGTTTCCCCAGTTGAGGGGAGGGAGAGCAGCAGCATGTGGATCACTTCCTCCCCCCACCAGCTAGAACTGGCCTGCAAGGCTTGGACTCACCCACCTTTGCAGCGGGAAGCCAACCTCACGGGGGTTGGGTGGAACATGGACTGGGCTGGACCACCAGCATGGGCTGCCCACTAAGGGGGGGCCAAGCCCTGAGCCCATGGGCCACCTGCAAGACCGTCGCAGATCACTAGGGGTCCACAGACCATACTTTGAGAACCACCGCTGTAGAGAGAAGACAAGCCATGGCAAAAAGCCTCCTTTGATTAAAGGTATATTCCCATTTGAAGCTGGAGCTGTGATTCCCAACTTCAACGTGCACCTGTTTGGTGGCTAATTTGAGCACTATCGCAGCTACACTATTGTTTCTAGAGCTGGGACTCTCACCTCCCAGTTCAACTATAGGCATACCTTGAGAATGAGCAAAATCCTGTTTGCTAGACAGCTCCTTAAAAAACATCAAGGTGTTAGATCTGTTGTCTAAGCCTCCGGCTCATTATACCTTAACTTAATGGTAATCACATGTTCAGTTCCTGGAAGGGTATGTTCAGCCCTTCATTCTTCCATATTACATAGATTAGTGTCAGAATCTCTTACATAATACCTTACAACTCTTGCTATTGTGTAGACATGAAAAATCCCATAATATATTGTAAAAGTTGGCTGCAATATTCTAAGTTACATTTTATTCCTCCCTACTATTCTGTGTTGTGCTGTTCCCTTAACTACTGCTTTCATCTCCAGACATAGCTATTGTCATGTGAAAAAAAAATTACTCATAATTGAAATTATTTTAAAAAAGCGAACTTTAAATTATATAGGGTCAGTCCCTGAGACCTGGAGTATACATTCTTACATCAGCCCCGTATGATTTGTCAGCAGGCTCTGCCGAGGGATGAATAATCTTTAAAGGAGCAGATGGCTAAAAATCAGTTCTTTGGGAGCAATGTATACAGGCACCTTTGAAGAAAGGCTTCCTTACCTCCTTCATAAGCTCAGTGTAGCTATGCCATAAGAATGGCCATAATGGGTCCATCTAGCCCAATATCCTGTCTTCCAATAGTGGCCAATGCCAGATGGCCCAGAGGGAGTGAACAGAACAGGTAATCATCAAGTGATCCCTCTCCTGTTTTCTTGCCATCAAGAAAACCCTGCAGTTTGGTCTGTTTCTCTGTCACAGAGCTGGGAAAGAGCCATATTAGGGGATGAATTGTTTAAATTAGAAAAGTCCTCAATATGGCTGTGAATATTAATGTAGAGTCTGATGCACAACTGTATGGTGGCAATGTGCAGTAGCACATAATACACAAAAGCCACTTCTTTACTCTATAGATGGACAGCAGGTAGAAATAATGCAGAACCTGATAGATATTTAGTCATAGTGCACAACACAACTATTGTTCTTAAATTTATTTTCTTGTTATTTTTATTTACTGGAGATTTATTTGCTGCATATATGGCTGTGTGTGTGCGCGCACACATACTCGTATCCCAACAAAAAGACCTGCAGAAAGTCCACATTTTAATAATTTAGTTTCAAAGACTGGCCCTTTTCATTTACACTTTTACAATCTTGTTTTAATCTACAATATTCCCAAACCCTATGAAAATCAGGCTCTCTGTATCTTTCCTACAAAGGACTGAATAAAGACTTAGCAACCGGCAGGGATTTATTGTACTTGTAGCGCTAAACTCATTCTCCCCCCTTCTTTAATCAAAACTAGCAAGTTCAAAAGGAAAAGGGGGTAGAAGGAATTGCATGTAATGTCAGCATAAGTCTTCAGCTCCTTAGCTTGGTTCATTTGTCTCTTGGCACTAGACCAAAAGAGCTTAGGAGAAGCCCGAAGAAGAAAATTGCAAGCCATGCAGTATGTGTATTGGAACCAACACGTCTAATACTATATGATTCATGGAGGCTTTGGCCCATGCTAAATAAAGACATACAACGTCTTTCCTATTATAGTAGAGTAGATTACATTTCTTATTGTCTAATGTGAAGAGGCATAATAGAGAATATCACCTAATTGTGGTGAAGAAACCCACTTCTCTCTTAACCTGAAATAATTCAAATATAACTTTCCAGTAAGAACCAAATATATCAATACGGAGGCTCAGTCTTTGTGAGCTAATTTACATCAAGTGACTATTGGACACCATTGAATTTCCTGTATAACATTGCATTGCTTGGATCCTTAACTCATTTAATTGTGGGTGGTTTCTTTTTTTTTTAAAGAAAATAATGTACCTGCTTCATTGGAATCATTGCTCTGGGATGGGGATAGGGTTGAAGTGTTCAGGTTGCAGGCTGGTGCAGGCAAAGAGGAAAACTCCAGCCCTCTCTCACTGCAACAGCTTGGAGCCAGGTAAGCAATGCCACTGCAGCTCCAGCAGGCACAGCCAGGGGAGGGATGCATGTTTTTCTGCCCTCTGCACTCCTCAGCCAGGGTGAGGAATGCAGCAAACTGTGCACTATCCCCTCTCTCCCTGATGGGGATGGGGGAACAGCCAGCAACATTCCCATACATCCTTAAAGGGCACCTGGAGGCACCAAATTTTTTCTGTATGGTTTTATGACAAGCAAACCCATTCTAGGCACATCCATTTTCCTGGCACAACCAAACCCTGACCTTGCTTTAACTTATGAAAAAAGGAAGGTGTATACCTAATTTGATGGTCCAAGCTTTTACGGTTTAGGAGGAGTTCTTGAACAAATAGACACAATATATTCAGATAGACAATCTCTCAAATATGTATAAGATATCTGGAAAATCACCAGAAACCCTTTAAGGTTAAATTTGAAATATATAAAAGACCATATTAACCTGACAGTTATTTTGGGAAACTGATTTGAGTTTTGGAAGAGTCTTATTTTATCAACATGGGTTCATTCATCATCAGCAAAAAGAAATGCATATGCAAATTAATCCTTAATTTATTTAGATGTGGGCCCATCACCAAAGCAAAATGAAGCATCCAAACACTGTCTACACTATACGCCCACTTGTGGTACTGAAAATACTGTCACCATGTGATTAATTTCAAGTCCTATATGAGTTCATTTTTTCAGGAAGCAAAACTGTACAAAGAAAGATGGCTCCAAACTAGATGTTCAGATTCACAATTTGACAAGCAGGTGAGTTAGGGAGCTGAGCTATTGGCTTCATCTATTACAAAGACAGGGTCCTGCTGTAAGTTTGGGACAGTTTTATTTTGGATCTCAAAGTTCAGGGATGCTGGATGAGGCTTAGCTAACCTCATGTTGCCAGGATAGGTAGGCAGATGTGCAGAAGAGGGATGTAAAAGTGTGGCTGATTAACTGATTAACGGATAACCAAAGCTTACAGGTTAATGCTATAGACTATACACATTCCCCTCCCCCACCTGCCAGTAAATTTTTTAGCAGGCAGGCCAGCAGCCTGCCTCAGTCCTGGCTTGCAATGGGTCCGGGACCTACCCCTTCTACAGCTCTGCATTTAAAGTATATTAGAAGCCAGCAAAGCAGCCTGGCTCAGTTTTGGCTCATGCTGGATCTGGGAGCTCAGACCACCTCCTAGATAAAGGCTGCTGCCACCCTGTACTGCTGCCTCTTTATCAGAGGCAGCAGCACAGGGCTACAGGCAGCCAGTCCACAAGGGGAGCTGGGTTTTAAACTGGCTCCCCTCACAGACCAGCTCCCACCTGGCACCTTGCGCTGCTGTCTGATACAGTGGTAGCAGCATGGAGTGGAGGGGGTCTTTTTGGTAGTGAAGTTGGAGCGCACTGGCTGCCATCCCTGCCCCCAGGGACTATAGAATAGTTGACTAACCGATAAGAATTCATGAGGTTATTTGACTATTCAATTAACCGATATTTAGCATCCCTAGTGCAGAAGAGCCAGGGAAAGAAGACTCCTTTTCGGAACCAGTCTGTGGAAACTCTTTCAGGCTAACAACATAAGCAGTCCTTCACAGAATGAAAAATACAGAACTGGAAGAGATCTTGAGAAGTCTGCCAGTCTAGCCTCCTGCACCGAGGCAGGACCAAGTCAAACTAGACCAACTCTAATAGGTGTTTATCTAACCTGCTCTTAGAAACCTCCCATGACAGGCATTCCACAACTTCCCTTGGAAGCCTATTCCAGTACTTAACTAGTCTTTTAGTTAGAAAAGTTTTCCTGCTATCTAACCTCAATTTCCCTTACTGTAGATTAAGCCCATTTACTTCTTACCTTATCTTTACTGGCTATGGACAATACTTGACCACCATCTTCTTTGTAACAGCCCTTAACCTATTTGAAGACATATCAGATGCCCCACCCACCCCCTCCTCTTTTCTTAAGACTAAACATGCTCAGTTTGTTAACGTTTCCTCCTAGCTTACGTTTTCTATATATTTAATTGTTTTTGTGGTTCTGCTCTGGACTCTGATTTGTCCACATCTTTTTTAAAGTGAGGCACCCCCAAATTGGACATTCTCCCATTGATGCCTCACCTGTGCAAGGTGAGACAATAACCTCCTATGTCTTGTTAATACATCCCAGAATGAAATTAGTCTTTTTTAAAAAACTGCATCACATTGTTGTCTCTCATTCAGTTTGTGAGCCACTATAATCCCAGGTCTGTAGTGGGCCCCCGTGTGACTCACCTACATAGTAAATAGGAAGATTCATACAGAGCAGATCCCCAGGCCCCATGTCTTACTCTGTGTATTGCTGAGGAATGGATTGCTTCACTATCCCAACTCACGCTGTCCTCCCCACTTGCACACTTTCAAGCACAGGAGACCTTCGTGACTGCAGAATAGGAGCCAATTTTTGTCCTAAACTGCAGTGTTTGGTTTTTGTACTCACATGGAAGAGAAAAGACACTCTGAACTTATTCTCACCATGGTCTCAAGAGTTCCTCTCCACTATGGCCAGCCACAAAAAATGGTTTTGACAGAAAGCCCGCACAGCCTGTGCTGCAGGTGGTAAAATGGTTCTACTTTGCCATTTTAACACACAACTTCATTGGCCAGGAGCACTATTCATAATACATTCTCTCTTTTCCAATTACAAGGGTATATACTCCATCTGAATGCCACTCTATCAAAGAGCTGGCATTCTGATTTCTTTGGGGACCTCTGCATGCACACTAGTCAAAAAATAGATGCTGGCATGTAAAGGAGAAATATACAGCAGTTTAATCTTAGTTTAGAGCTCTAGTCTCAAGTGAATGTTTGTTCACGGCAAGAAAACTACAAGCCAGCTGGCACATGTCAGCAAATTTGGCAGTTTCCGTTCAGAGATGCCCAGGAGTGAAATAAAAGAGATACTACCACTCAAGAGTGATGTGTCATGGCAGAGCTGGGGGGAGGTAGCTTGTATCGCATCTGTCTGCAGTAGGCCTGGTACTGTCGCCCCTGAATATTGGAATGCAAGAGGAAAGCTGCAGGTCAGGGGTGAAAACCCTTTGACAGTTAATATCCTAGAGGTGAGGGGCAGCTGAAATATTAGGGGCAAGTAGACATCAAGTTTGAGTGGAATCTGCAAAACCAGGACTGAATCAGCAGGGATCTGACAGCTGAGAAGCAAAGTGACAATGTTTTGAAAGCAGCATACAGGAAAAGCAGGTGTGTAGTAGGATATTGGTCAAGAATAAAGAGGAATTAATGTGCAAGATGGATCAAGACAGGAATAAACATATGTAGGTCAGAAATCAGATATAGTGGTGGAGCTGTGTGAAGAGAATTGCAGTTCTAGAACAGAAGGATGTTAGTGGGTTACAACAGAGGCATTGAGAGGGGAAATATCAACTCATCTAGATAGTTGCCTAGTTTTACAAGAGGTTACGTCCCTGACAAGTGTTTGTCTAACCTGTTCTTAAAACCTCCCATGATAGGCATTCCACAACACAGCAAACTCAGCACAAATGAAAATTTCATACAAACCAGTTGTTTATATTGCTCTATGTACTATTCACGGAAGTACAAGTACAATATTTATATTCCAATTGATTGATTTTATAATTACATGGAATAATGAGAATGTAAGCAGTTTTTCAGTAATAGTGGGCTTATGACACTTTTATATTTTTATGTCTGATTTTGTAAGCAAGTAGTTTTTAAGTGAGATGAAACTTGGGCATACACAAGACAAAATCAGGAAGTGGGTCTGGCCCATGAAAGCTCATCACCTAATAAACCATCATGTTAGTCTTTAAAGTGCTGCATAGTCCTGTCTTTTGTTTCAGCTACACCAGACTAACACGGCTGCATCTCTATCACTATAGTAGCATATACAGGCAGTCCCCGGGTTACATGGATCCGACTTACATTGGATCCCTACTTACAAACGGGGTGAGGCAACCCCACACTAGCTGCTTCCCCCCAGCAGACCAGGGAGACGTGAAGCTAGCACCCCCTCCCCAGCAGACCAGGGAGACGCAGAGCGGCTTTTCTCAGCAGACACTTCAGCTTGAGAATAAAGGATTGAGGGAAGTGAGGTATGGGAGAATAAAACTGAGCTCTGGAGAAATGTTTGGCTAGAGTTTCCCCTACTATATGTACCAGTTCTGACTTACATACAAATTCAACTTAAGAACAAACCTACAGTCCCTATCTTGTACGTAACCTGGGGACTGCCTGTACTGTGTTGCTGTAGTCAAGAAGTAACCCTATGTGCATTGCAACAGGACTATTGTTAGCTTGACTATAAGTTTGACAGCCTAACTCTAACCCTAACCCTAGGCATTGCTGTTATATTTTCCATGTGTAATTGAATTGGTTGTGAAAAAATAGAATTTCACTGGATTCCTGAAATTAAAATCTTTCCAGGGAAATCTATTCTTAGCATCAAAGGCTTTGAAAGTATGTTATTTTATGCTAAGAATACTAATCAAATCAAGGGTTAAGAAATATACTTAATTTGGCATTGTATTATGACAAAACAATCTTTGCTTTTTTCACAAACATAAATCAGAACAGCATCAATTGGCGGGGGAAGGGGAAGCGCGGGCGAGGGAGAAGAGGAGAGGAAAATGCAGGAGACTTCAGATTAAGCTCTGTTTTTCCCTGCTGTCCATCTTCCAAAGCTCCAGATCACAGCTACAGTTGGCTGAAAATTACAGGCTGAGGCTTCAAGTCCATTGAAAAGAAAAACTGAAAAACACATTTCCCGCATCCTCTCCTGAACAGCTTTCCATGCATTTTGGACTAGGTTCTGTTATTTTAATCACACTCCATTGATTCCATCCCTCTTTACTCAAAAAGTTTGGAATGTGGTTCTCCTCTGAAGAGAGAGAGAGAGAGAGAGAGAAATTCAAGGCGACTATTATATTCTGCTGTTCCTGAACGGAAGCTGAAAAAGGGCAGTGTTCACTCTCTCAGAGTGCTGTCTCTCATGGTGGTGCTTAAAGATAAATATAATCAGCTTAGAGTCGCTGTTATGTCTCCTGATTTTTTCCTCCTTTTACTGGCCTAATGACTAGATCAATTGCTTAATCAGGTTAATGAATATTAACAAGAACAGAGGCGATTTCTCTTAGCGGAATAAGGACTGAGCCATCCTGTTGTTGCACTCGGTATTAGAACTTATAGTATGAATTTAGATAAACTAGATAAAAGGTATTTTCCCTCAGAACAGTCAATACATGCTCCAGTCATAAGCCTCCATTTAGTGTCTTTTCACATCTCGTTGGAGAGTCTTGTTTCTCTTCCATGCTTAATCCTAGCCTAATCCTGCACACAGCTCACTACACTGAGTCATACCTTTCAAACCAGTTGGACTATTGTTTGATAAGAGGTATTTGCAGGACTGAACTCTAAAGCAGTAGCAACCCCCTGTTCTCACTTTGACTCCTTCACTGCTGGAGGTTTGTATTTTACTCCTGTGCTAATCTTGGACAAGAGCCATTGTTTGTGAGATAGAGATATCAAATCATGCTTCCTTTCATCCCTTTGACTGAAACAGCCTAGCCTGAAAGTCTCTAGTCCATCCATCCTTCCTCAAAGTGGATTTTGAAGGCACAGTATTACTTGTGTTCGCAGATGATGCACCATGGGAAAGAACCAAATGCTTGACAATATCTGTACTACCTGTATTTTCTAGTGCTCTTGTTTTCTAATTATATGCTTCTCTTGTTTTACAACAAATCCACAAGCAAGAGGTTTTTATTGACCGGCTAACCTCTCTCTCAAGCCTCAACATATCTTTATTGGCTTCTCCCCATTTACAACAGGATATTGGCTTTTTGCCTTTTTATTAATCATTGTAATGAGTTGATTGTCAGTGAAAGGTGCCACAGATAGTGAAGTCCATTTATCCACAGCACAGGTAAAGCAGCAATGAAAGCTTCCTCAAACTGTCCTGACAATGAGCTTTGGACCTGGCCTGGAAAAATATACTTAGTGCTGAGAAGGTTAAAGGTTTATTCAAAGCCTTGTTTTCTCCTCTGGAATGGTAAACAAAACAGAAAATTAGAACTAGTAGCGGTGATGAGATAGCTGTCCAGTGGGAACTGAACCGAGACCTCTAGCTCATTCCACATCCATAACCAAGAGCATCCATCACATGGTAATGACTTTAGGTCTTGAAAGCCACAGACAAATTCCAAGCTGGAGGTCTGGCAAGGAATGACTCTATATTCTGATGCCAAGCTCTGGAATCACCCCAGTTTCTTACTGAAATGCGTAACTTCAGAGAGCTAGAATGGTCCCTGGCAGTAGAGATTTCATATTCCTATGTGGGGCCTGTGCACTCAGGAGAAGTCTAAAGGAACTATGATGAAGTATCTGGGAAGGACAAGAAAGATTCCTCACATCATCTTCCCAGCTGCTCTCCCAAGCTGGTCTCCCAAGCCTCTTCACATTATCTGACTTTTTGTCCATCTGCTGATCACGTGCTGCATTTGCAACTTTATTTCTAATGTTTCGAACAAGAGCCTGCATGCCACTGCTATGCAATATCTTGTATAATGTGGTGATGCAGACTAGAGCTAAACAAACACTTAACATATTTTCAGAGATTAGCCTAAAGAAAGCCAAATACTTTGTTAAAAATTGTTATCTTTACAGAAAAGAATCAATTTGGCATCATCTTTGTGCCCTGATGCAAGTGCACATCCAGAAAATAAGCTTTTCTCTTCATTTCCTTTTCCTCCAGCACTCACCCTTTCTTGTAGCACTAATTCGTAGTCTTTCATTCAAACCATGGCTCTTACCTGTGACAACACTGGGGATTTTAGACAGAAAGCTCTTGACTGTTCGGATGGGAACTCCACCTGCCTTGTCATCTTGCATTCTTGTAATTATATCTTCAATCTGGCAATGGAGAAGGAAAGAATAACATTATGTTTGCAAGAACAGTGACTCTAGAGACTCATAATACTGATAAAGTATTGACACCAGCAAGAACTGGGTGCCATACAATCTTTTCATGTCATTTGCTAAGATTTGCTGAGCTATTCCAACTCCCTTGTCACTGGGGACAAGGGGAAAAGAGGTTGAGAATTGATTGATATGATGGGTTAAAAGAAGGTTTACAGGAATGATCCTAGAAGTGGAAGACTAAGTTCCAGCCATGTCAACGACTGCCATTTTCCCCCTATTGGGCTATATTTGAATTCCTTACTTAGTCAAAACTCCCATTGAAAAAAACAATTGAAAAAAAAATGAAGCAAGCAGAACATTTCAAGCAAATCTAGATAGTTTCAGTAGCTCTAGGAATGTGGGAATAGCTGCATCACACACTCATAACATAAATAAGGTAATTAGTCCAGACACAAAATAATGTTTATATATTCTAGATTAATAAATATGAAAGATGTGACAGGTCCTGCCCAAGGGGAAGAAGTTCCAGTGCTAAAGAGATAACTCATGATATCCAACATCATTTTCCCCTCTTATTCCACTTGTCTTCCCAAAAAAGTGGAACAAAGCTGAATTTGCACCCTTAAAAAGTGCAGTGCTGTGAGCTTCCTTGGGACTCAGACACATGGGGCTATGTGCATTGCTATACTATTCTGAATAGTTGGCATCTGACTAAAACTAGCTGAAGTGTGTGCGTGCATGCGAGAGCATGTGTGTGTAAAAATATTAGTGTTGATGAAAACAGATGCCAGAAAGACAAGTTAATATGTCTTTTTAGTGATATAATAGGCACAATGTGGGTGGCATAAGCAGCTCAAACTTTCTAAAACTCCCTTCTCAACTACAGCTGTGTGAATAATGGTTTTTTTGGCTTGTTGGCAATTATGAAAAACAAATAAAATGCATTTTAGTTTGGGTCAAAAAACAAATTATTTTTTTTGTCAAAGCAAAAAGTTGAAAAATGGCTCGTTCAGGCTCAAATATAATAGCTCATTGCAACAAAAAATGACCGGTATATCTTTTGTTTCATTTTTAACCTTGTCAAAAAATTTTGGAAATTGGAACCAAAAAAATCATTTCAAGCTGAAAAATTGAAACATGTGATTTTGGAAAAATGTCAAAATAAAATCCAGATTTTTTAAATGAATTTTTGACCAAAGAGCAGCAAGAAATGTACATGAATAGGCAAAACATTTTGGTGTTCCAAAATCTACATTTTTTGCTTCAAGAATTTTGGCAGAGGCATTTCACCCAACTCTAGACCCAATCTTTACGTGCAGGACGATATCTAGGAGTGGGAAGGGATTTCAGTCTCCACTCCCATCTTATTGATGACATCTCTACTGAAACTGCTTTCACAGGTGGTGCTTTCTGTAATGTGGGCCATTTAGGCTATGTCTATACTATCCAATTATTTTGAAATAAGTTCAAAATAGTAACTCCCGAAATAACTATTTCAAAATAAGCTTATTCTTCTTCAGAAGCAGGAGTTATTATTTCAAAATAACAGGCTTGGTAGTGTGGATGCTCGTGTTGTTATTTTGATAGACATGCCCAGTGTAGACATGCCCTCTGAGTCACTGTTGACCTGAGCTATCTGAGTCAGCAATCTTGAGGAGAATACTCTGCTTAATAATCACCTGAGCCGTGCAGCAGTCTCTCTTTCTCTCTCTGACTCTCATTATCTACATGACCATTCTGCTAAATTTAGAGCTTATTTTCCATACAGGCAGCATAAAAGGGGAAAGGAGATAAATCTTCGAGCAGTCAGTGTTTCAGTACGGGAAGATGGTAAAATCAGGCCACTTAATTTCTCTAATAGAATCGCAACTTTTGTCCCTTTTTAATATTAATAGTAGAAGAAAAGAATTGAAAACTCAGGTAGTTCAGTGACATGCCTTCTAATTTAGCCAAACACATAACCACCAATACATTTCCCCCCTCCCCTTTTTTGAGGCCCTGATAGTTTTTATATAATGATATGTGAATCGTGGGCTTTTATATAATGATATGTGAATTAGGGCTTTCACTATATCCTAAAACTTCAGATTTTTTTTGACAATCTTGTTTCCAATACAATAATCCTTCACTCAATGGCTTTGATTACAAGAGACAAGAACAGGAACTGAATGCCAATTAAGTCAGATACTGAATTGCAAGCGAATGTGATTTATTCTAGATATATCTGTATGAGTCCCTGTTATGAAAAATATACCCATGCTCAAGTGTGAAATGCAGACTGCATTAAGTTTTTCAATCAGCAGAAGAAGGTGTTTTGCACTACCACTACTATGTTAGCACTAACACCATATAAAAAATACAAATAAAAGTGAATTCACTAAGATGTTTCCAATTGCAGTATCAGGAATAAAAAGATGGCAATGTGTACGTACATGACCATTTAACATAACGTAAGAACATACAGAGTCACACAGAGACTATATCTAGACTACATGCTTTTGTTGACAGAAGTTTTGTTGACAGATACGGTCGACAAAGCTTCTGTCGACAAAGAGCGTCTAGACTACATCCAGTTCGGTCAACAAAGCAAGCCCCTTTGTTGACACGACAGGACATGACATGTAGACACAAAGGACAGTGTAGATGCAATAACGCCTTCTGTCAACAGAACTCTGTCGACAAAAGATGTTATTCCTCATAGAATGAGGTTTACAGCCATCGACAAAACTGCTGAGTTCTGTCGACGTTATGTCAACAGAACTCAGCAGCAGTGTAGATGCAGGTATAGTTTTGTCGACAAAAGTCCACTTGTCAAGCCCTTCTTATAGCCATTGATGGACCTATCCTGAATGAACTTATTTATTTCTTTGTAAACCAGTTATAATTTTGGTCTTCAGAACTTTCCCAGCAATGAGGTTCACAGACTGACTGTGCACTATGTGATGAAGTACTTCCATTGTTTTGGTTTTACCCCTACTGCTGATCAATTTCATTAGGCGACGCCTCATTCTTGTGTTATATGAAGGAGTAAACAACACTTCCTTATTCACTTTCTTCAAGTCATGATTTTTTAAATCTTGTACAAAGCATATAATGTAAGATGTCAATGAAAAATTTATCCTGTTTATAGGCATGTATCATGTTTGTATATGAATATTGGCTATATAAATCTACATTTTAAATGTGTTTGCTCCTGGTATTACACCCATGAGGTAATTTATATAAATATCTGACCAACACATTGTAAATGAGCTACTCAGGTTTAATTGACCATAAAGAGCATGTAACTCTCACAATGGACCACAGAAGAATGGTCCCAGCCCATCCTGTGGATGCTTTGACCAGAATAGGGGTAATGGATGCTCATGTGAGTTATCAAGCCATGTAAGGGCATGTGACTTGCTCATGTGACACTGGACTCCATCTTGTGCATATAATTTTTCACAAATTTAAATGAGAACTTTTGTTTGGGACAGTAGAAGTCCCTTCACATAGGAGAAGGTATAAAATACCCTAGGGGCATCTCCATTTTGCCTCTTTCCTAATCCGGATTATGGATTTACACTAAAAGCAGCATATTGACTCTGGACTGAGGACCTTCCAATTTTTGGAAGTTAACAGACATTTTTCAAGCCAGCTGTCTGTAGCATCGCTGCTATAAACCAGACCCAAAAGCTTTGCAATGATTATATGTATATGACTTCCTTAACCATTTTAAGGGTCTCCTTTTTCTTTTCTCTTACAATAAATGTTTAGATATTAGATACTAAAGGATTGGCAGTATGATTATTGGATACGATCTGAGTTATATATTGACATGGCTACGTAACTAATCTCTTGGGATTAGCATTTGTATGCATGCACTTACAAACTTTGTCAATATTTGTTGTCTAACTACATATCATGTAACTGAATGAGGTTCTTTCATTTGGTTGTTTCTCCATTTGGTTGTTGTGCTTCATTATCTTATATCCTCTCTGCTTTACTAGAGAATGTCCAGTAGTAGATCCTCCCCATAGGATGTCTCTGTCCACACTGTGTGCTCCTGTGCAACTATCAGCTTTTGCATCCTGAATGTTTGAAAACTTCTCTACAACCTTTTACATTTTAAATGCCAGTAATCTAGTTCCATTTTGGTTTAGGTGGAGCCCCAATCTTCCAGTGTAAGGTCCTTCTTTCCCGAGAGGTTCCCCAGTTCCTAAGAAATTTAAAACCATTCTCTCTACACCATTGTCTCATCCATACATTGAGACCCTGCAGTTCTGCCTGTTTAACTGGCCTGCAGGTGGAACTGGAAGCATTTTACAGATGGTTACTGTGGACATCTTGGACTTTCGTCTCTTACCTAGAAGCCTAAATTTGGACTCAAGGTCCTCACTCTGATCTTTCCATGTGTCACAGTTACCTATATGTACTATGATCACCCACTCTTCCCCAGCACTGCTCATAAGTCTGTTTAGATATCGAGAGAAAGCTGCATCCTTTACATACAGAAGATAATTTGCCATGTGATTCTCCTGGTCATCACAAACCCAATTATCTAAACTTCTAATAATCAAATGTCCCATAACTATTATCTGTCTCTTCCTAATAACTGGGGTTCCCTGCCCCAGAGGGGAATATCCTCAATGTGAAAGAATACCATGACAGCACGTGGAATAATCTTCTTATGCTCCAGGTTGATGTCTTTTTCATCTGAGACTTTCATCTGTCTCAACAGCAAAGAGGCTGCTGTCAGACTGAGGGTGAGACTGCTCTGCCTTGTCCCAGAAATTTTCATCTATTCACCTCTCAGTATCCCTTACTTACTCTAGTTCAGCCACTCTGGTCCAGAGTCCAGACTCACTGTTTGCGTGCCATGACCTGCTTGCACCAAATGCATACGTATACCACCTGCTCGCAAGGCAGGTACTGTTCATGCGACATTCAGATCAATCAATTGGCTAGCCCATACTTGGCACAAAAGCATATGCCCAAATATAGTGAGGTCTGATTGATGGGGCAGTAGAAAACTCAAATCCCTTCCTATTCACTCTAAAATATGAGAGAATTTTTGCCCCTTTGAGAACATTCAATCCCTGCATCCACCTGGAGACAAGGGTGCCAATTCCAGTGGGAATGGCCAACTGAACACTAGTGCTGTACAGATTTCAAATCTCCTCAGGTCATCCTTTCCTCTGATCAGAGGTCGGAGGTCAATGACACATGCAAGGCTCCTCTTCTTCCAATTATGGATGTTTAAACTATACACAGTGCCCCTTTGTTACACTAGGAGTTGCAGTTCTACAATTCTTCTATTCCCTTTGGAAAAGGTCCACAGTGCTTATCTTTCCCCTATACTTTCCATTGGCTTGATGGACAGGAATGTAACTCATTTAAAGAACCTCTTTCTACCACAAGGACAGACAGAAGCATAATAGCCATGAACTTGAATGATTTCTCCTTACACATAGAAGCATTTAAAAAAAATCTCAAGTCAACTTCGATTTGCAGGCTCTACTTCTACCATTTAAAAATGAATTTCATTCCAAAGTTTCCTGGGGTTGTAAGACAATCTTGCCTACTGCAGGTGCTGAATTTGATCGCTGTGTGCATAACTTCAGGCTATTACTGAATGAACTTCTCACACTGTTTATATCTGAATTTTGAACTGACACATGCACTGGTGAATAGATCAGCAGCACAAGACACAGCAACAATGCTATTTGAGTTGCAACAAAATCTATTGACAACTGGTTATCCATATTTAATCTCTTATAGAATAATTTTGCTTTCCTCCCCCATCAGACCACTGAGGAACAGAACAATTTTACTTACAGTCTAGCTCTGTGCACCACTGAGAGCTATTAGTTGACCATAATAGTTTTCCCCATTCAAAAACTGTTGGAAGAGCTCGTGTACCTTCAGGCTGTAGAGTACGTACATCCACAAGGGCTTTCAAAGAGGCAAGAGCATCAAGACATCAATGAATGGCCTGGCAGCCATAGCAGAGCCCTGCAGGGCACTCTTAAAATTACTCAGAGAACAAGATCCAATGCGGTTACAGAGCCCCATCTCCAGTGAGTGAATTGTGAGTGAACAGTAACCGGGGGAATTGTGTCACATCAACTTCTGTCTCCACGCAGGGGCCACGTCATCTTCAGCCTTGGCAAATATAATCTTGCCCCACTCAGAGCCTTGCAGAGTATGTCTGCAAAGATCATTTTCCCAGCCTGTCACCTGGACCGTGTTACCCCTCTCTCTGAATCCCTCCACTGGTTGCCTACACCCCAAATCCGTCAAACATAAGCTGTCTATATTCATTTCAAGGTCCTTCAGAGTCAAACCTCATGCCATTACTTCTCATGCACAATCAAGCTATCAGTGCTTGCATCTGATAAGCTCACAATGCCAACCATCATTGCTTACTAGTTAAATTATCAAGGTGCCTCCAGTTCTCCCTCCCATGTTGTCCCTCTGACTTAAAGGTAAATATCTACAAAGCTACCACCTTCCAACCTCTCTTCATTATGCCCCTTCATTTTCCACACTCAAAATTCTTCATCACAATGCTTACATATAGCTGGAGAATAGTTAGGCTGCTGCTGTGCTGAGACCACCTCCCATCATGCCAGCCAATAGTCCAGTGTTTGTATTCCTCCCATCTGTACCATCTGTTGTGTTCAGTCCTACAGCAATATTGTAAGCCTCGAGGGGACAAGGATCACCTCTTTTATTCTGGGTTTGTATAGCACCTTTATATAATTAGTTCCCTGATCCATGGCAGGGCTACAAGTGCTACAATAATACAAATACCAAATAGTCATAAAAAAACCCAAGAGTTAAGCAAAACATCCCCTCCAAAAAATTAAGTTGAAAAGTTTGATTCACGGATGTTCCATTATCCCTGTTTTACCAGTGGAGAAACTAAGATATATAGCAATTGACTGACTTATCCAAAGTCAAACTGCAAGTCTATGGTAGATCAAAAGATAGATCTCAAATCTCTTGTCTTTCGATATTTTTAGCCATGAAAGACTGATCTTTTAAAGACGGGTGCCTTTCGTTCATCTTCTAAATTCTTATTTAGATGCTGAGCTAAGCACTCTGATTTTTTAAAAATGAACATCCAAAAGCTTCCAACTCCTAAGCAATATATTTCTTCCAGTACAGCTGATATTTGGAATGGACCTGGTGGCTCCATGCTGTTTCTTTGCACCTCTATGATGAAATGCAGCTTTTGTCTTCTTCATCCCCTCTCTTGCTCTCTGAGAGCACCTCCCATCATGCCAGCCAATAATCCATTTACAGCTCTGTTTACCACAGGGGTGGGGAACCTAAGGCCTCTGGGTTGGATGCAGCCCCTACCTTGCCTGGTTCTATCCCCCAAGGCTCAGGGCTCAACATTAGGGAGCCCGCGCTGGTGTTCCAGCCCCCTGCCATCCCACTGTGGAGCTGGAGCACACAAGCTCTACTAGCCTGGCCTACTCTACTACTGCTCCCTGGCCAAGGCTCCAGTGTGCAAGGGGAATACGGGGAGTGTTCTTTTCCTACTCCGTTGGGGGCCATGTCAGTGAGGGTTTGTTTGTTTTGCTTCTCACTTGTGTGCAGCCCCTGACTGATATTCTGTGAGTCAGTGGCCCTGACCCAAAAAAGGTTCCTCACCACTGGTTTACAGCTTCTATGCAAATTGTGGTAATGCCTTGTGATAGTTTGAATGTATTGACCAGTGAGCTATTTGTTTTCAAGTGACAATACACAAAGCACATTTTGTACAGACATTATTACAATAGCATGCAGAACAGGGGGTGGGGAACCCTTTTTCGGTCAGGGCTGCTGACCCTTAGAAACTACACTCACCATTTCAAAAGCAGGGTTGCCAGATGGTTTCAACAAAAAATACCAGACACACTGGACATTGCATCACAATCTACATTATATCTTATTTAGAAAATACCAGCCATTTATATTTTCTCAATTTGTTTCCTGAACAGAAAGCTCAAATACTGGACTGTCCAATTCAAAACCTGACACCTGGCAACTCTATTCAAAAACCCAAAATTCAGATGAGTTTTCTTGGAGAGTATTCAAACCATTATAAAGATTTTTTTCCAGGGTTTCTATTTTCAAACCTTCCAAAAAGTTTGCAGATGTTGTCATCCAAGGTTTTGGTTTGTGCTCACCTTTGGAAATGATTCAGGAAGTAGGTTACAGTCATAAGAAAAGAAAATGCTCATTCAAGCATCAGGCATGTAGGGAAACAAAGGGAATATCAAGTGTGAAGGCCATTTTTATAACTGTTTCATCTCAACTTTGCAAAGCACTGCCTATTTGTCGCTGCAAATGACTCTCTAGTTCCCGCATTGCATTACAGTTCTCTTCCATGTCTGTATCTGGGAAGTAGCAAAAATGAATCCTTGGATACCACATCAGTGTGGGAGGCAGAAAACAGCACAATGAAATGATAACCATATTTCTTAATCCAAAGTGCGTGAGCCACATTGAACTGGCTTCTGCCAAGCAAAAACCATGGTAGGAGACTTTTTTCCCCCATTATGTGGTCATTGATATTTCTTTTAGCTGTTCATTCCCTTTGTAAAGGGGAATTTCACTCATCCATGGACAAGGGTTTAATAGCTCCTTGAGAAACCAATGGAACATTAATTTATAAGCTGACAATTTCAGCCACACAGTATATAGCAAACCACACAGGCATTATTTTTCTCATAACTGGACATTGTTATAGGATTCCAACGACCCCTCTTCCTGGTCCCCAGTCTAAGGTAGCTGCATTTCACATAAGCACACTTACACTGCATTTACAAAGTGCTTTGAGTCTTTAGGAGTATATCAGCACAAAGAGGATTCTGACTGTAACAGTTGGCAATATACTATTATAGTTGCATGTAGCAAATCCCAAATCCCCTACTCCTTTACCCATCCAGTATTAAGGGACATTAGACCTTTCCCCCACTACATTCTCAGCACGTCCACTAACAAAAAAGCAGGAAGAGCTTGAATTCCAAGTCCAGCCAGTTGCTAGCTGTTTGGGTTTGGACCAGAAAGGCTGGTCAAAAAGGGATCCTAGTGGGTCCAGTCAGTGCTCCCAACCAGGCCAATGAAAAGTCCATCCGGCAGTGCAGCAGGAGTAAGGTAGGATTCCTGCCTGCCCTGACTCTGCATGGCTCCTGGAAGTGGTTAAAGATTCCTGCAACCCCTAGACGAAGGGGCAGCCATGGAGGCTTCATGTGCAGCCCTGGTCTCAAGCACCGATTCCATAGCTTCCACTTGCTGGGAACTTCACCGCTACTGAAGCGAGAAGGATTCACAAGTCACTTCTGCAAACTGCCTGAGGTAAGCACCGCCTGGAGCCTGCACCTCTTTCCCCCTTCTGTGCCTCACCCACTTGCCCCATCCCTGAGCCCCTTCTTGCAGCCAAACTCCTTCCCAGAGCCCACACCCCCTCCCTTGGCTCCAGTCCAGAGTCCCTTCCTGTATCTCACAACCCTCATCTCTGGCCCCACATGAAAGCCCGTACCCCCAGCTAGAGCATTCACCACTTTGCACCCTAACCCACACTCCAGCCTGGAGCCACACACCTCCTCCCCCCACACCCTGAGCCCTTCATTTCTGACCTTACCCATGAGCCCACACCTCCAGCCCTAACCCCATGCCCTCTTTCATATCCCAACCCTGACTCATCCAGGAGTCTCCTCCCACATCCTGAACCCTTCTGGCTCCAGCCAAGAGCCTGCAACCCCAGCCAGAGTCTGCATCCTCTACCACACCACAATCTGTTGCCTCAGCCCAGTGAAAATCAATGAGTGAGCAAGGCTGGGGGAGAGCGAGCAACAGAGGGAGGGAGAGGGAAGTGAGTGGGGGTTGAGGCCTCAGAGAAGAAGTGGGGTAGGGGGCCAGGAGAAAGTGTTCAGTTTTCTGCAGTCAGAAAGTTGACCACCCTATCTATGCAGTGTGTCTTTGTATGACTAAGACTCACCTACATTTGATGAATAAAATAGTAAGTAAAAGGGGAGCCAGAGTTATGCAAAACAAAATCAAATTTATCTTGATGTTTCTCTCTCCATTCCAAAATGTTGCAGGATTTCTAGAATGTCCAATCAGTGTCCAAAGAAATAGACTCTGTAATTTCAGGGCTGTATCCCACTGCCAGTCCAGGGTTGTCATCTAATTTTCTCAAAATCTAACACTGTTCATTCAGTAGTAAGAAAAAAAATATTCTTACCTCAGATGTGAACTTGCTTTCTCCCAATGCCACAGCAAAGGACACTACTAGCATGTGGCATGTTTGCACTGAAGCATACAAACAGACTCATTTAGGTTTGTGGTGAGCCAGAAACCCATAGGTTGACCACAGCCTGTACAGGGGGATATGACAGAGAGATAAATCAGAAATACATTAAAAGTTCTCTCATCTGCCAAGGCCCAGTTGTGTGGTTGCCAGTTTTCAGCTTTACAAGGCTCCCTTATTGAACATTTGTCAGTACTTAGTAATTGTATCTAGTGAGTTCAATTCAGAGATCACCAGAATCTAATTTTGCCAACACTTTCTAGTAACCTTGTAATGGAAACAGCCCTTTTGGGACAGTCTCTTAATCTACACGTCTTCCCTCTCCCTCCATCCTCAACTACTTTCTTCTAAATGATCCACTATATCATGTGCCAGTCTGATTCCCTGCAACAACTGCCTGAATCTCAGGAATTCATAACACACACTAACAAATGGCAGAATGTTCTGTAAGTATTACTCATCAGCATGAATACTAAACCAAGAAAGGAAATCACACACCTTACATTGAACAGACACAACATGGTTTGCAGTTTATACTGCTTTGCTTTCTAAACCGAGAAATCTCATGAATGCTGATAGGAGTGTGATGGCATGGGGAAGGATCAACCTCTGTGAGCTAATGTGGTGGCAAAGGGTGTGTCTACACTGCACCGTTATTACGAGATAACTAGTATTATTTCATAATAACAATGTGAATGTCTAGGCAGCCATTCCCTTATTTTGAAATAATTTCAAAATAACCAACGGTTTATTCCAAAATCTGTAAACCTCATTCTATGAGGAATAATGCCTATTCCAAAATAGCTATTTCGAAATAGGGCATATGTAGACACTTCACTGCTGCTATTTCAAAATAGCCCCTTACCAGAGCCATTTTAAATTATTCCTCCCCAGTGCTTCCTGGGGCTCTACCTCAAGATAGCACGTCCACATTAGGGAAGTCAGATTAATTTTGAGGCTTTCCTGTAGTGTAGTGCTATTTCAAAATAAGCTATTTCAGAATAACTATTCCAGAATAGCTTGTTTTGAAATAGTCATGCAGTGTAGATGTACCCGAATGGATTATCAAGTTTGTTGTACCCTCTAAATTGAATTGAAAATAAAAATTGGTGTTTATCAGTCCCAATCCCCACTCACCACTTATCAAAATTTTCCACTGGACATACCCAAATCCTAGCACTCTGCCTCCCCTCTTCACTCTCTAGCCCCTACAACACAGCTCCATGCGTGCACAGACTAGGAACGTTCATTTGACAAGATTTATGGACGTTTACCTGATTTTTACCTTGCTGCTCCACTCAGAGAGAGAGGTGTCAGCAGGCAGGTGACACAGTTGGGTGTCAGCAGGCAGGTTTTATTCCCAGAGAATCCACAGTGATTTTAGTTAACCTAATTTTCCTTTGAAAAATCACTTGGATGGAAAATTTTCAAACAGCTGTAGTTTAGTTTTCTACTAGTGTAGCTCATTGTGACTGGGTCTACACGTGTTTTATGCTAAGTCTCTGGATGCCAGTATATATACTTTTATTCAGATACCTTGCTGTATGCATTTCCAAAACATTTCCTTGACATTGTAATTGCCACTTAAGTTTTTCCACCGTAAGTATATTTTTTAGAGCTGGTTGGAAAAGGGAATTTCTATGCTTTGGAAAATACAGACATTTGTTTTTGTCTCAAGTAAGGATGAGAAGCTGAAATTTTCCATGAGATGGAAATTCTAAAAATTTTCAGTTAATGTCAATTTTTTTTTTATCAAAATGAAAGTGTGACTTATGAGAGTCACATGACAAGGGCTGCATCTGGACTGCAGGGTTTTTTCAAAAAAAGTAGCCTTTTTTCGAAAAAACTTCACCTGCATCTAGACTACAGCTGCGTTCTTTCGAAATTGAATTGAAAGAATGTGGCTTTTCTTTCGATGGCGGTACTCCTCATTTCACGAGGAATAACTCCTTTTTTCAAAAGTGCTCTTTTGAAAAAAGGTGCTATGTAATGCCAACTGTGCTTTTTCGAAAGAGAGCATCCAGACTGCCTGGGTGCTCTCTTTCGAAAAAGCAGCTTGCTTTTTCGAAAGTACTGGTTGCAGTCTAGATGCTCTTTTTCGAAAGAAGCTTTTTCGAAAGTATCTTTCGAAAAAGCCTCTTTCAAAAGAGTCTTGCAGTCTAGACGTAGCCTATGTTATTAGAGGAGAAGTAGTCCTCCAAGGAGCCTAGTCTATAGGAAAGAATAAGGCAGAACTAAAATACTCACAGGGGAATAGGTGCAACAGGGAGATGTAGATTAATACTGAAATAATTAAATGACGCATTTTGGGCCATTAAAGAAACCTAAATATTCTGTAAATGGTAAAAAATATTTTACATCAGCTTTTCTGATTGAAAATAGACAGGGGGAGGAAATCAGCATTTCCCTGTGGAAAAATGTAAATTTTGCAGAACTGCATTATTCAGCAGAAAAATCACTCTCACTCAAAATTGCCAATCATTTTTAGTATTAATATAGTCTGATGTCAGGTTGATAGCTTTTTGTGGCCAGCAGGTTGGGGAACACTTTAAACATTACTAAAATTGATCTCCTGTCTGGGGACTGCATAAATGGTTTTAAACAAGGTGGCAAACTTGGGCTCTCCTCGTGTGGCATTTTACTGTAAAATCTAGTAACATACACGTCTTATGGAGAAATGGACACATTTTCTACTTCTGTGCATTTCACATGAACAGCAGAGCAGCTATGTACATGCAGACCTTTGACTCTCATATTGCTGTCTGTTGATAGGTTCACTATCACCATTGTTACCATCTTTATTATTATTACTATTACTAGTAGTACTAACTGTCCTAGGATACTACTGTAATGCCAAGGAGTGATTTTTCAAAGGAAAATTAGGTTTTTAACTAAAATCACTGTGGATTCTCTGGGAATAAAACCTGTCTGCTGACACCCAACTTTGTTTCTTGGGGAGGACCCAATTGCGCTAGGAGCTGTACAGAAAAAAAACACTCCACAGCGCTTACAATCCGAGACAGAAAGAAGTAACAACAGATGGTGACAGGCAGAGCTACTATCTCCTTCTCTTAAAAAACCCCAAAAAACTAAAATATCTAACCAGATGGTTTGGCATAGTCTAGAGACTTCCCAAACTTCATTTAAGATAAGCCAAGTCTATGCACAAGTCTATGCACATACGTTTTTTAAACAAATGAGCATGATTGCTGCAGTGGAGAGCACACACAGTCTGATTAACTGGCTGCTTAATGAATCCTACAGTGTACAGTAAACTGAAATGTTACAATTACTAATGAGCTATGATGTAAGGCTAAATTTCAGTAAGCTCCTGCAACTGCTCCTCTACTGTATGTATCCAAGAATAAGTGGTGGGTTTATGAGCTGTATTCAGAATTAAATCTCTCTCCACGAGCACACTTTCCCCACTCAAACAATCATTCCCTGAAACGTTGTGTTCTATTGCTCCAGCTCATATTTTGGTATTGCTGCTCATCTCTTTCCCCCCATTCACACTTCCATTCCTCCCCTCTCCCCCACGTTAATTGGAATATCAATGAAAGAGATGAAAATTGATAACCCTGGTAATACAGACTTCTCTTTGTTAACAAATCAGGCATAGCGCTGGTTGCAGCAGAGGACTCTTCCTCCACATTGCTGCTCAATCATACCTCAAACTGACCTAAAGGAACCATGGATACGTCTACACTACAACGTTAATTCGAACTAACTTAGTTCAAATTAATTAATTCGAACTAAGCTAATTCGAACTAACGCATCTAGAACTAAAAACTAGTTTGAATTAGCGTTTTGCTAATTTGAACTAGCATGTCCACATTAAGTGGACCCTGAACCGGGGTTAAAGGATGGCCGGAAGCAGTGCCGGAAGGGCATCAGAGGAGGACTTAGAGCGTGGAGATGCTGTCTCAGGCTAGCCGAGGGCTGTGCTTAAAGGGTCCCGACCCCCACCCCGGACAGACAGTTCTCAGGGGTGCCCCGCTTGCAAAGCAGTCCTGGCCTGGAGTGCCCTGAGTGCCCACACTGGGCACATCACAGCACTCGGCCATCAGACCGGCTGCACTTGCCACAGGCTGCCATCTGGGGAGAGGGGACAATTGGGGGACTGCAGGAGAGCTTCCACCCCCAGAAGCCCACAGAGCCAGCCCAGTCCTCCCCATCGGGGGCACGTATCCCATTCCTCCCTCACCTCCTTCCACTTACCCCTCCCTAGCCCCCCTTCCTGATGTACAAAATAAAGGAAAATTGTGTTCAAAAATGGAATCTCTCTTTATTGAACAAAACTGGGGGAGACTGGGAAAAGGAGGTGGGAGAGGGGAAGAGAGAGGGTGGGAGAGGGGAGGGCAACGACAATGATGAGGGGTTGGGAACAGGTCCCATATGAAGAGAGGCTAAAGAGACTGGGACTTTTCAGCTTAGAAAAGAGGAGATGGAGGAGGGACAGGATAGAGGTCTCTAAAAGCAGGAGTTGGGTGGAGAGGGTGCATACAGAAAAGTTCTTCATTAGTTCCCATAAAGAAGGACTAGAGGACACCAAAGGAAAGGAATGGGTAGCAGGCTTCAAACTAGTAACAGAAAGTTGTTCTTCACAAAGCAAAGAGTCAACCTGTGGAACTCCTTGCTGCAGGAGGCTGTGAAGGCTAGAACTGGAACAGAGTTTAAAGGGAAGTGAGATCAAGTCATGGAGGTTGGGTCCATGGAGTGGTATTAGCCAGGGGGTAGGAGTGGTGTCTCTGCCCAAGGTTTGTGGAAGGATGGAGAGGGATGGCACGAGACAAATGGCTTGGTCACTGTCTTCGGTCCATCCCCTCCAGGGTCCCTAGGGTTGGCCGCTGTTGGCAGACAGGCTACTGGGCTAGATGGACCTTTGGTCTGACCCAGGACGGCCATTCTAAGTTCAGGGCTCAGGGTCGGGGGTCTCACTGGACCACCTTGATTTTCATGCACACCTGCTCCTGGGTGGCCAGGCTGGCAGCTCTCCTGCCCTAGACGGCCACTTTCCTGTGCCTAGTGTGGAGGTCGTGGACGAGGTCCACGATGTCTGCACTAGCCCAGGCGGGTGCCCGCCTCTTGCGGTCCCGGGCAAGCTCCCGGGAGCCGCCAGCCTGGTCCCGGGAAGAGGGGGAGGGCTGGGGGGCATCGGGTGGGTGGCTCGATCCGTGCCAGGTGCAGGGTCTGCTGGCTGGGTGCTGGCAGGCTTGCACCTGGCACGGGCACCGTAGCCAGCCCGGGCCCCTTTAAGAGGTCCGGGGCCGGGAGGGGGGCAGACGAGTTACCCTGGTGTTGGCCAGAGTGGCCACCAGGGAAACCTGGGGAGGGCTAGCCTCCCACTAGTTCGAATTAAGGGGCTACACACCCCTTAATTCGAACTAGCTAGTTCGAACTAGGCTTAATCCTCGTAAAATGAGGTTTTCCTAGTTCGAACTAAGCACTCCGCTAGTTCGAATTAAATTCGAACTAGCGGAGCACTAGTGTAGCGCTTTTTAAAGTTAGTTCGAACTAATGTCCATTAGTTCGAACTAACTTTGTAGTGTAGACATACCCCATCTCTAGCAATGAAAGGGAAGTGCAGTCTTTAAGTCGTTTAAGTCTTTGGCCTCTTAGAGAACCGGTTAGTACCAAATGTAATGGTGATCTGATATGGATACTTATCAGCTAGTGACAAGACTAAGGGGATATCTACACTGCATTCCTCTTTCGAGAGAGGAATGCAAATGCAGACAAATGAAATTGCAAATGAAGCACGGATTTGAATTTCTCGTGCTTCATTTGCATAATCACGTCCAGGCACTTTTTCAAAATACTCTATTTTGAAAGAAAAAATGCTGTTTAGACACAGTTATTTTGAGGAAAAAACCTTCTTTCAATATAAACCTAATTTTATAAGGAGTAAGGGTTAAGGGTTGTTTTGAAAGAAGGTGTTTTTTTTTTTTTAAATAACCCCATCTAGACTGTGTTTTTTCTTTCAAAATAGGGTATTTCGAAAAAGCGCCTGGACACGATTATGAAAATGAAGCACGGGAAATTCAAATCTGCGCTTCATTTACAAATTCATTTGTCTGCATTTGCATTCCTCTCTCGAAAGAGGAATGCAGCATAAACATACCCTAAGGCTCCTAGGTCATTTTATGCAGACCACCTATTCCCTTCATATTAATTAGTTTTGGCCAACACCATTCCTTGACTAGAGCCAGAATGGTGACTTAGAGCAATTCTTCAAGAATTAACTGCAGTTTAAAGAAAGAATAAAAATGTATGAAGAAAAGAAAAGAAAAGAAAAGAAAAGAAAAGAAAAGAAAAGAAAAGAAAAGAAAAGAAAAGAAAAGAAAAGAAAAGAAAAGAAAAGAAAAGAAAAGAAAAGAAAAGAAAAGAAAAGAAAAGAAAACCCATAGGTTAGAGTCTGAAGTGGGGAAAAGGAGAAAAGCTGAAAACTTATTCTTTCACCAATAAGATCTCTACAGGCTGTGTGGGTGTTGGGGGTGGGGAAGAGAACACTGTTTAGATAGGGTTTTAATAGAGTGATATATTGCAGGGATTGATGGAAGTCTGCTGCCTCACTACAGAAATTTTTAGACGCACAAGTTGCCTTGGTAACAGGAAAGATTCTCTTTTCTGTTGCATCACTGCTCCTAATGTAAAAACAGCCAGTTCTTCAGACTATATTAGTTTCTATAATGATGACTCAAAAAATAGCTTCAGCAGACCTGCCTGATAGAAATTCAGCTAAGGTGTTTGTTTTAGAAGGGGCGAATTCCATGCATTCATAAAAGAACTTCCCCCTTTCTCGTGCACACTTTCATTCAGGATATAGCAGAGTACCAGGGCAAGACCCACTAATCTAATAACCAAGAGCATGAAGATGCTGACCTGTGTCACAGAGAAACCTCTTCTGTACCAAGCTCATCTATAATAAGCCTATCCGAACAAACACTCTGAAATGGCAATTAAGTGTCAGGCATAAAAGTTGGCCAAAGCAGTTTCAGATCACCAACCTTTCCCACCAGTTACACTTGGTGTCATGTTTGCGGCCCAAAGTATCACTTTGATTACTGACTTTGAGCCAGTCCCGAATATATAAAATGAAATATGGCTGAAACTAAGGATTTTCATCTGAATTTGGGAAGGAGCCATAAATGAGCGCCTTCGCACTGAAAAGGCTTCAGGAATCTTAAATCCTTCAGCAAACCTGAGCTGAATTTCATGTTTCTAATGACACCCAATAGGCCAGGTTTGCAAGATTTGGGATTTTTGTCACAGTTTTTTTTTTTTTTTTAAACAAGGCTTAACTTTCATTTGAAATTCTAGGAATGAATCAATGGAAATACGGATAGAAATGTAGCCGCATTAGTCTGGTGTAGCTGAAACAAAAAACAGGACTATGTAGCACTTTAAAGACTAACAAGATGGTTTATTAGGTGATGAGCTTTCGTGGGCCAGACCCACTTCCTCAGATCAAATAGTGGAAGAAAATTGTCACAACCATATATACCAAAGGTTTATATGGTTGTGACAATTTTCTTCCACTATTTGATCTGAGGATCAAAGGTTTATATGGTTGTGACAATTTTCTTCCACTATTTGATCTGAGGAAGTGGGTCTGGCCCACGAAAGCTCATCATCTAATAAACCATCTTGTTAGTCTTTAAAGTGCTACATAGTCCTGTTTTTTGTTTCAATGGAAATACAGAACTGCAAAATCCTCCTCTGCCAGCCTCACTCAAGAGGCAGTCAGAAAAAGGAAATCCCAGCCCTGTTAAGAACTTCCATTTGCAACTCCAGTGCATCTGGAAAGGAGATTTTCTATGGAGCAAGCTGGAAGCAGCCACAGCCTGGCAGAGTAAGGAAAGAATGATCTGAAGTAAAGCTGGGCAGGTGAGACAAAACAGGCTGCACTTGCCAAGTCATTTATTTTCTTCCCTGTCACAGTAAGCAGCTGCTTCTAAGTTGTGTTGTAAAAGAAGAAAAACAGTTTGTGCAGGGTATTGAGCAAGGGGAGAGGAAAGATGGGGAGAAGGAGCAGATGGATACTCACAGCAGAGATCTGTATTATTACACAAAAGGTGCTTGAGAAATGTTATGGTGTCACCAGCCAATGGGTTCTCATAGGACTGTCTGGTTCCCCGCTCTTGCTTGTTAAAGGAATACAACATTTCTACCCAACATGTAAGTCTCTACCAGAAAGTAAAACTCTGCAATAAGGGAACAACAACTATATGGAAAAGTTTTTAAAGCAAAGCATCATTCATTTACAAAATGGACATCATGTATATTTAAAATCTCAGGGCCTAATTTTGCACTCAGATAAAACATGAGGGCATCTCTGGGTCTTAGTCTATCTTCACACACTGCAAGGCTGAAAGATCTTCTGAGTGAAATCAGGGAACATTTCTGACTTTTTATACTGCAAGTGTGTTTCCAACATGTAGGTTCAACAAGATGCTATAAAATGTAGGCTACAGTTCCAGGCAAAATGAGGTAAGAATAACTGTTTCACTACCTACTCTGTGAAATGTATGAAATTGGATAGCACTGGACAAAAGTTTCTCCTTACAAAGTTACAAGTTTTCATTAATACATTTCCAGCTTTCCACACAATAACTCACAGGTTAATTTGGAGCTATTCAGAAAATAGTTAAAATATTCCCACTATGAAACCCAGCCATTTGGCACTGTTGTTTTTGAGAAGAATGTCACATCAAAAAGCTCAGTATTTCACATACTAGCTTCCCTAGAGAACTGATAAGCAAAATTATATCCTATATAATCCACACCTTTATGTTTATGGCCACTCCATTTATATACATTAACAAAAGCAACCCAGACTGGACAGTTACAAAATGATTAGCAAATGCTCCATAAAAACATTAAAGATGCCCCAAATATTCCTGTGTGTGTTATATTGCACCACATAATGCAGTATGGCAGGTCATTTCATGCATAATTTAACTCTTTGCATTGCAATGTATCACAAGAAAGATTAAATCTAAAAAGGTGTAGCAAAGTGGATGTAAAACAGTCTGGTTTGTATTACTGGCAATCCAGTTTACCACCATCAAAAGGGGCATATTTTCAATACAGCTCTTAATAAGGGTATGCAACCCAACTGTCTCAATTTTTTTATAAAGTAATTCTCAACTAAAAGATCATACTGGATTAAAAATGTTAAATGCAGCTATCAAATGGGGGAAGATAAGTTTGTTCTCTATCTCTCCGATGTTAATGTTGTGAAGTGGCAGTGTTCTTTCCCGGAAGAACCCAATCCAGAAAAACCTGCTTAAAAGATTTCAGTTTGCTAGGGAGTTGATAGTCAGGTCAGTTTTGCTTCTCTCTTCTAGGTACATGTGATTTGCACAGTGATTTTTAAAAATAGGTATTAAAAACTTGAAAAGTTCATGCTCCTGACAGATCCACAAGCTGGAAGAATGAAGTTGTCAATTTATCCCTCTGATTAGGTATTGCTGGAGCACTGGCACAGCAAGTCTTTGCATGCTGCTTCTGGACAGCATACCCCAGCCAATGCCATAGAGGGTGAGCCCACTGTCTTTTCACCTGTAGAATTTCATCCCACTTCCAGGGCCAGATTATAAAATGGGCTTTAGAGGCTACTCCCCAGGGCCCTGGGCCAAAGGGGGGTGGGGGTGGATGGCAGTGCACAGAGCTGTTCTAGGGCTTTATCCCAGGGCTCCAGCTCAGTCAGAAGGGGAATGGCAGTGCACAGAGCTGCGTTCTCCCTTTAGCCTAAAGCCTTTGTATGCTGTGGCTCTGCCTGGCTGGGGCAAGGTGGGGAAGTGGCTTCTGTGCACTGCTGCTCCTCTTCCCATCCTCCAGGCTAACAATGCTTGCTTGCAGGCTCTACCGCCGCTGCTCCCATTAGTCAGGAATCGTGGCCAATGGGAGCAGCAGGCGATGATGCGTGCTAACAAAGGGCTGCGTGGAGCCATCTGTTTGCTCCGGGAATGTCCCTAGGTAAGCAACCCAATCCCCTGCTCCCTCCTGCACCCTACCCTGTCTCCTGCCCAGACCTTGCACCCCAACTCCCAGCCAGATGCCTTGCCCTCCCCACCCCCCGTCTGGAGCTGCACCTGCTTCCTGTACAGACCCCATCCCCCAGCCCAATCCTATACACCGAACCCTTCATTTTGGCCCTAGCCCAGAGCCTACGGGGCCCCACAAAATCTACTAGCCTCAGGACTCCAGAAGAGGTAATCTGGCCTTGCCCACATCTACAGAGGGGAGAGACTAATAAACTAACCTACTAGGCCACTTTGTATTAATGATCAACTATATTATCAATGGCTAAACAACTTTGTGACTGTTTTATGATGCTAATTAAATCTTCTTATTGCATCGTTAATTTAGATACCTACAAATACAAGCTGTTTGAAAAACAGTTTAAAAAAAGAGTTGAGAACATTCCGGAAAACTGGAAAACTTTCACATGAAATTGCAACCAGTGGCAGGTCAGTTGCAAGACGACACTACAGAGATAGGAAATGAGTATCTGTATGACTAAATACAGTAATTAACAAACATTGTGAGTACAGGCAGTCCCCGGGTTACGTACAAGATAGGGACTGTAGGTTTGTTCTTAAGTTGAATCTGTATGTAAGTCGGAACTGGTGTCCAGATTCAGCCGCTGCTGAAACTGACCAGCGGCTGACTGCAGGAAGCCTGAGGCAGAGTTGCTCTGCCCCGGGCTTCCTGGAATCAGCCTCTGATCAGTTTCAACAGGCTGAATCTGGACGCCAGTTCCGACTTACATACAGATTCAACTTAAGAACCCCAGGCGTCCCCAAGTCAGCTGCTGCTGAAACTGATCAGCGGCTGATTCCAGGAAGCCCGGGGCAGAGCAACTCTGCCTCGGGCTTCCTGTAGTCAGCGCAGGTCAGTTTCAGCAGCGGCTGACTTGGGGATGCCTGGGGCAGAGCAGCTGGGGTGCTGCTGGGTTGCTCCAGTAGCGCCGCTCCTCGGCACTACTGGACCAATCCACCAGCACCCCAGCTGCTCTGCCCTAGGCGTCCTGATTCAGCCGCTGCTGAAACTGACCAGCAGTGGCTGAATCAGGACACCTGGGGCAGAGCAGCTGGGGTGCTGCCGGGTTGGTCCAGTAGCACCCAGAGCGGCGCTGCGGGACCAACTGGCAGCGCCCCAGCTGCTCTACCACAGGCATCCGGAGAAAAGCCTGGACTGCTGGGGGGGGGGGCGTATTAGCTGCGCCCGCCCCCCAGCAGACCAGGGAGACGCGGGCAGGGGACCGAGACGCACCGCGGTCCCGCCGCCCGGGTCCTCCGTGGCTTTGCTCTGCATCTCCCTGGTCTGCTGGAGACCAGCAGACCAGGGAGACGGGGAGCAAAGGGGAGCAAAGCCGTGGAGCACGCCGGCAGTGGGACAGCTGCGGTGCGTCTGGGCTGTCCGCTGCCTGCATGCTCTGCGGCTTTGCTCCTCTTTGCTCCCCGTCTCCCTGGTCTGTTGGTCTCCAGTAGACCAGGGAGACGTGGAGCAAAGCTGTGGAGCACGCGGGCAGCGGACAGCCCAGACGCGCCGCGGCTGTCCCGCTGCCGGCGTCCTCAGAGGCTTTGCTTCCCGTCTCCCTGGTCTGCTGGTCTCCAGCAGACCAGGGAGACGGGCAGCAAACCCCGTTCGTAACTGCGGATCCGACATAAGTCGGATCCGCGTAACTCGAGGACTGCCTGTATTGCCATAGAATAACAAAACTAACAAGAGAATTTAGAATAAGATGTTCCCAAAAATCAAATCTTGCTATTAAAGAAACTTTACATTTTATGGACAAGCATCAAATAGCATAAATATGATATGGTTATTACATGTACAGTAGGCAGATCACATTCCTTCTTGTCTTTATGGAAAGCATCTAGTACACGGTGGGCACTACCACAAATAAATGGTGGTAAAACGAATAGCTTACACATGTTACATATATAGAAGTGTGAAACAGCTATGGATTCAAATCAAGACACCAAATCTGAATTCTTCTAGGTTTTGCAAAATACAGATCTGAAGTTCTAGACTCAGACCACTTTTAAAATGGGGTAATACAATACCCCAGCATCTGGATAGTTCTAACCTTTGGGAAAATGTGGAGCTGTATTTGAGCTTTGTTGCTCAAGCCCATCTTTATAGTGAAATAATGCTCAATAAACAAAGTGGTTATTGTAAAGAGATCCCTATGAGCCACAAAATTAATTTCAGCAAAATCGCATTGACAAATAAAGTCTCTTTTTAAAAAATTATCCATTTCATACTCTTTTATTGAAATAAAATCAAAGATGTGACAGCAGCTACAGTAGTTTGGTGGGTAGCAGTTGTCAAACCTAAGAAGCATACAACCGGAGAATAGAAGAGCCAAGTATTCATTTTAAAAGGTATCAGTAGAATCCATTTTTATTTAAAGAGTCAAAAAAACTGCTCTTACGAATCTCTTTAGGGTCTTAAGCTAAATTGATGCTGATTCCAGTAATGCACAGACAATCTGGTCATCTTAAAGGATGACTAGAGACGCTAACATGGAAGCATTAGAACGTAAGAACGGCCATACTGGCTCAGTCCATCTAGCCCAGTATCCTGTGTGCCAACAGTGGCTGATACTAGATGCCCCAGAGGGAGGAAACACAACAGGTAATCTTTACGTGGTCCCTCTCCTGTCATTCATTTTTAGACAGACAGAGGCTAAGGACACCGTTCCTATCCATCCTGGCTAATAGCCATCGATGGACCTAACCTCCATGAATTTATTCTAATTGATTCTGACCAGTATGTATTATTACAGTTAGCATGGGCCCCATGTAGCCCTGAAAGTAGGCTTATAGTAGTTGACATATGTACATTTAAAGATATACAAAATAAATATTATGTGCTAAATGAAACATGTTGACGGAAACAAAATATAGCAGTTTTAACCCCTTGAATGCAGGCATTTTCTAAATTACCGGCAAAGATTTGATCTATAAAAGTGATCCACAAAAGTACTTAAACACATACTTACCTTTAAACATGTGCGTTGTTTCATTGATTTCAGGGTTTGTACAAAATCACTAAAGGCTGTTGTCCCTTCTTTCTAGGTCAGTATCCCATTCTCATATTACTATTGCCCTTCTGCCAAATGATAACATAATTCTGGGTCCTTGTAGCTCAGATTCCTTGTCGAGAAATCAGTGATGGGTATATTCTAAGTGTAACTTGTTTTGTTTACATACATATACCAGTCCTGGTACAGAGATGATCAAACAGCATTCAGGCAAACATATCTTTCCAGAATCTGTGCTCAACTCCAATGCCCAGCTCTCAGCGAGCAATTCTGCTTCAAGGATTGACATTAATCAGAGACCAAGAACAAACTCTCCAGCTTCTTGGACAACTCCTTCTCCCTAGACTCGTGTACAACCAAAAACAAACACTAGCATTTCTTCTAACCTTGCAGATAAGAAAAAAACTGGAAAATGATTTCTAATAGCACCACCTGGTAATGTCTGCCAAAACAATACAAACGCATACACAAATTTATGTTACTCTTGTACTTATGAAGTGGACAGTACAGTAACTAATAGCTGTAATAACTAACTGTGTTGGATAGTAATACTATTTAACTTGGAGCGGACACTTGAAAATCAAAAAGACAACATGAAAAAATGGCAGAATTTGTTTACCTCCAGAAGAATTTTATGTTAGGTTCACTAACAATCATGCACAGACTGTGGAAAAATCAAGAGCAAACAATATTCACAATTCGGCACATCAATGAGAGGTCTACTGAACACTGTTATGGGATCTCCACATGCAAATCCAGCATCTGAGAGAAATCAAGATGAATAATGATCATGTGTGATCCTTAGTGATCAGAGACACAAAAAGAAAGATCAAGTCGTCTCAATAAAAGGAATCCAATTTTCTTAAATTTGCAGAAATGAGGGATTTAGTAAGTTAAACTCTTTTACTAAAAATATCTCCACTTCATTCATTTTCCTAGGTAAGTTAAAGGGCTCATATCCAGCTATTGCCTAGATATTAGGACACTTATATGACTAGCCACCTGCCACAGTAAATTAAAAGAGAGACTGCAACAGATATTAGAAAAGGAGCAAGAGGAGGGGTACTGAATAGCTAGAAGATCTTGTGCCTTGTTTTTTATCTGATCCTGGTCTGCTTTGACCTACGGAGAGAAGAGAGAATCCAAAGATCTCTGGTTTTATCCTGGAGATATTCCATCTAATATTAAAACTTGTACATTAAAATATAGTTGTACTTTTTGTGGTAGATTTTACTCTGAAATGTTATCCAAACTCAGCTCTCGCCCCCAATCTAGTCTCCCGAATGCTACTTCAAAGGTGCTTCACAAGGAGAATGGAAAAAATCACTTTTTTATTAAAAAGAGAAGAAAAAATAGGGCGCTTTGAAAATTTAAATATGCTATTTCCATTTTTTTTCTTTTTCATTCAGAATGTATCATGCTTCTTTTACTTCTGGCATGGCCTGGACATAGTCTACACATGGAAATAGCATTTAATTGAATCAATTTGGCACAATCCATAGAGGTAGACAGTTTTTTATGCACTGACCCTGTAAAACCATATGCATGCACTTAACCATACCCACTATGAATAGTCCCTTTGAAGTCAGAGAAACTGCTCATTGGCCTGAAGTTAGAAGTGCGCTTCAATTTTGGCAAAATCAAGGCCTTGAATAGGTTTGAGAGTGACTAACATTGCTAATTCAGTTTAAGTTCAATTGATATCAGCCACTCAAACTGATTTATGAAAGTCTAATCAACTTACATTAATTTAGAAACTTGTTTAGTAAAATTGGTGCAATTTCCATGCTTACACAGTTCACAAAAGCTGCAGGCTCCAGAGCCTCTTCCCCTGAGCCACTCTGTTCCCAAGCTACTTGCCTTTTATATTAGTTATAATTATAATGAAAATATATTCAAAATTAAACAGAAGACAGAGAACAAAGGGATAAAAAAATCAGCTATGTTTATAACAAAATGCGGTCATCAGTACTGAATTCATTAACATTTTAATTCACTGCCACTCTCATTTATTACATTAAGGGCAATAGGCACTTTCCCTTCAGCAAATGTATTTGCAGAATAAGGCAAGGGGATCAGCTTCTGTCGTCACTCATTACATTTCTCACCATGACTGCTATTATTAAGTTCACCTACTGAATTCATGATTTATTCAGTAGTTCCACTACTAGCTGAATTGTTTGGTAGCAGCTGTATTGCCAATTTACAGTGAGGATTAGCGTATAAAAATACTGTACACATAGTTAAAAGAAATGCATGCAATTCCCATTTCAGATGGCTAGAAGGAAGAACTTTTCACACCACCCAATTTTCTCTGTTCTTCAAGAGTGAATCAAAGATAATGTCAGTTGTGCTGACAATTATGGCAAAAAAAAATTTCTCTGCCTTTATTTCTGATCTCAGACTGAAGTTTCTACATGAGCTGTCTTTTCTACTTTGCATCAGGAAAGCAATTGGAGCCAAAAACTAATGTAGTCAATTATCTTCTTTGCATCTAGTTTCTCCAGAGGACAAGACAATTATTTATTTGAGAGCAAACAGAAACTAGGAGCAACTAGGGGCTTTTCCAGAAGACCTGCAGCTTGTAGTAGTGCTTAAGTCAATATCTCACACAACTATCAACTGTATATTTCATAATGCATCTTGAAACCTTTCCTTCAAAGTACTTGGAGATACCTCCCCTTGGTAGAGTACACATTCATTTTAGTGAGATAATAAAGCCTGACAAATACCATTTTTTTCTAAATGTCTTTTCTTTGGAAGCATCTTACTCATACATCCATGAATAACTGGTGGTATGATTCTCTGCAAGCAGCTGATTTGGGCCCTGCCCTTCTGGATACTTCACAATTCATCAAGCAGGACTCATCTGCTATCTCTAGCAACTTAAAGGAGGTCATATCTCCTCCCTGCTTCTTTCCATTTTACTTGGGCCTTTATGAATGCTTACAAGGACAGCAGCATAGAGCCAACTTTATTCCCACTGATGACACCTCCACACACAACTGAAAACTGAATATGAAGTTGTATGTTTTCTGCACACAATTTAGGCATGCACACCTTGATCAATCTTAATTTGTTAGTTTACAGCTCTAGGTAGAACTGTATGACTGAGCATTATGATTTTCCTATGGCCCAATTTATACTGGAGAAAACAGTCCATGCCCTGAAAACAAAGTAAAGACCCAATCTTTAAGAATGACTTTAGATATAGTTGTGCCTCCTAATGCTGGGCAATGTGCAGAGAGCCAAATAGTTGTAAATTTAGTCCTACATGTACTGTTTGTGGGACAGGTGATTTTTATTGGTGTTTCCACAAACAATGGGTTAGGTGGCTACTACAGGAAATGTGACAATGTTAGCACCCCTTAGGATCTTTATGGTAAATAACTGTAAGGAAATATACATATTGGCAGTGATGGTCTTGTGTAGACAAAAAAGCCAAGCCATCTTCAGCAGCTAGACTCCCCGTCCCCCAAGAGGTAATCATTACTTACCTGTATTGGGAGGTTCCACAAGTTGTGTGGCTCCCTAACTGAGGGTTTACCATGCACGCCATATGTCTGCAGTGAGATTTTTTTTTAATGTAATATGTACCTTTGGTGCACGCATGCACTCTTGGCTCACCTCAGGTTTCATTTGAGACTAACATATGAGGAGGACTGATCACTTCTCCAGCTCCTTCTCAACTGCAAATATATGAGATCTGCAGCAGAACAGAAGGAAGGCAGAACGTGGACCATAGGGACCAATCATGTTGAAAGATTTCCAGTTACAGGGAAGCAACCTCCTTTTCTTCTTCAAGTGATAGCCCCCATTGTATTCCATTCAGGCTTGTTCACAAACAGTACTCAAGTCAGAGGAGGATGTGAGGATGAGGGCAGAACAGCTGAGCAGAGGACAATCGCAAAGAATGAAGTATCCCATTGCAGAGTGCTGCGCTAAGGTATAATGCATAGTGAAGATACATACTGAACTACATGTGGCCACTCTGTCACAAAGTGGCACATTGTGGAGGGTGGCTGCGGTTAATTCCAAGGCTTTTATCAGGGGTGGAAGTAGCACTAAAAACTAATAATACAGTGAGGGGGAAATCTCGCTCCCCTGGGGTACAGAGCCCCCAGAAGGGTTGGAGGCTGGAGGTCAAATCAAATCAGTGAGGCAGGAGAGAAACCTAGAAGAGAAAACTTTATTATGCATGCATGCAGGCTGGCAGCCATAGCAGTCAGCCCTGAGTTACAGGGTTTTTGATCCTTTATACAGAATGCTTAGACAGTTCAGTTGTGGATTGTTATTCTTTAACATATCAAAGTCTCAGCAGAAGTACTCTGAGACTTCTGTTCCCCCCAGGAGTGCTAGAAGTAAGTTTTACAAAACAAAGGCACATGAGAATGTGGAGTGAGTGGTCTTACAAGACAAACTGTGACAAAGATAAGAGTTTACATGATAATTTGTGACAGACTAGGAGTATCCATGAATTTGAGATAGTCATTTGTAAGGGTCTTTGATTAGAGTTAATTTGATTTCACTCTGATACAGGGAGAGAGATCTGGAAAACTTTTAAACCCTTAAAGCAGTTTTCTTTTAGAAAGTTTTGATTTCTGCACAGTCCCCCCTTTGACACAATTGGAGTTATTGGAATTTTTCTCCCACAACAGCATAATGCACCGCAATATCCACTTCCAGATTCTCTGTGTGGAGATTGCTTGTCCCTTTAACCCTCGTAGATATTGCCATAAACAATCTAGGGGGATTTTCTCACTGGTCTCATTTTTCATAGGTAGACGACCAAGGCCCAGTGGACACAGAGGGACTGAAGGTGTCATTCCTCTTCTGAGATGTGAGGCTTCTGGAAGAAAATAGGTAAATGGATAGGTTGGTTGATGTGAAACTGGGAAACTTTCTTGCACTTTCCAGAGAGGCAATGGATTCTGGGAGAATGGACTATAGGAATTCAGTGGGAGTGCCATTTCAGTATGAATCATTTAATGATCTTTGCAGTCCAACTTCTAGCTCATCTGAAGGAGTGGATTTTGCTCATGAAAGCTCATGATCCTGTATGCATATTTTTGTTAGTCTCTAAGGTGCCACAGGACTACTTATTGTTTTTAAAGTTACAGACTAAGATGGCTACCCCTCTGAGGCTTTTCTGCAATAATATGGTTCAAGCTGAAGCAGTTTAGACAGAGCTAGTAGAATAACTTTCAGCAAGACTAAGTCAAATGGAATCTGTAATATATGTATTAGAGCACTTGCGTGTGTGGACCTAATATGCTTGACAAGCGTGCTGAAAAGACCAAGCCATTTAAAATGGTAAATTTCTCTAGCATAGACAAGGTCATAACAAAGTGCTTCTCTTCCCACTTCCTTTGCTATGAGCAAATTTTCATTATAAGGAGAATTGACATTTATAATACCCCACTGGTCTGTAAGATATAAATAAATTCACAGTCTCCGAAGTCACTAAGCAGCTCATTTATTTAAATACAATATATGATTGAGTTAGAAGTCAGTTATGTTAATTTGTCAAAAGAATAATTAAAATTTAAAAAGTAAAATCTCTTCCAATCTTCTTTAATTCATTATTCCTTCTATGACTATTTCTTAGAAGATCAAAGATTCCCTATTCACCAATTCCTTCACGGTTCTTTTGGCTATTGTTAAGTTTCTTTCTTCTGGGTATCTGAAGAAGTGTAATTTTCCAGAACTTGAAAGAGGTTAAAAGCATGTTAATGAAGTGATATAGGTCTCTATTAGCATTTCAGTTATCCTAACTGACAGCTGGAGGTGATCTGCAGCCAATGAAAGGCGTCTAGGAGGTGTTCCGTTGTTTCTGTTGAATAGTATCAGCCCCCTCAGAAATCCCTTATTCTCTATATCTTGAGTTCTGACCAGTTTCACAGGAAATAATTTTAAAAGGATTTTGTATTTAATTGAAAGAGAAGCTTTATTATAAGGAAGTTCATTATCAGCAGGGTCCATAGTATTATTTTGGATTGAATAAATACAAGTACTTTCTCACTTACTGCCTTGACATTGTAGAAATAGGATTAAATGAGGAGTACAGTTTCCCTAGGAGATGGGAATCATTGTAAAGTTCCCAGCGTGTATGACTTTGTTCACACTAGCATTTTTGGCCCTAAATGTTCCCACCACAGCTATTGCTACTGCAGCTTAAAGGGTGGTAACTACAACAGGAGTGCTGATGTGGACAAGGGCAAAAGCAGTTGCTGATAGTTTAATTACCATCTTGTCTGTACCTGTTCTGAACCGGGGTAGCTAATAAACTGGGATTCATCACCGAATTTGGTCTGCTAGTTGGATCATTAGCTCAGGCCAGGTACTGATAGGGAATACAATATGAACACTGGTCCATACTCCCTGAATACTGCCTGTCTCTACTTCCCACTTGCCTGGAGCTGGACTGGTGGGGCATTTTATGGAAAACAGTTTAATACAGATATCCCATGTCAGACAGACATGGTGTAACATATGGTTTAGGTCAGGGCTACTCAAAATGTGGCCTGTGGCCCACATGCAGCCCGCGGCCCATTTGTTTGCAGCCCACAGTGCCGTTTGGATTTATGTGGGGGATCAACACACAGCCCAGGGACGGGAGCTAAAAACAAAAAAGTAGTCAATATAATGGCCTTCTGTTGATATGCATTTTAGTAGTTAAATTCCTGGACTGTCATTGCTCACTAAAAGTGCTGACATATGGGTGGAATTCGGGTACATATTGCATTTTATTAATATCAGTAGAACGGACTTAAATGGGGCCTGTCTGTTGTGTAGTCTCACCTTAATCTTTGTATTATGCCTGTCAGTGTGAAAGAAACAATTTGCATATATATTTGCATGTATATGCAACCACGCTTAGGTAGCAGGCTATGGCACGTGTTGTGAGTATCATTCTGGCCCCTCGGGCTTCCAAAGTTGAGTAGCCCTAGTTTAGGTTAAGCCACATGTCAGAAGAGAGCTGTTACATCTAATCTCCTGTGATACTATGAGAGAGGAGGTCATTACAGACAAGTATTTCCATTTATGAACTAGTTAATTTATTTTCTCTAGTTTAAATGTATTTTTATATAGTCCCAGATTTTAAGGAATCTTAATTTTAGGAAACGTTGAGATCAGTTTCTGTGGTGTTCAGAAAAACCCACAATTCTCACATTTCATAGTTAAAAAACAGGACTGTGTAGCACTTTAAAGACTAACAAGATGGTTTAATAGGTGATGAGCTTTCGTGGGCCGGACCCACTTCCTCAGATCAAATAGTGGAAGAAAATTGTCACAACCATATATACCAAAGGATACAATTAAAAAAAAAGTGAACACATATGAAAAGGACAAATCAAATTTCAGAACAGAAGAGGGATGGAAGGGGGAGAAGGGGGGGAGGAAAATGTCTGTGAGCTAATGATATTAGAGGTGATAATTGGGGAAGCTATCTTTGTAATGGGTAAGATAATTAGTGTCTTTATTCAAATTTGAGCGTAAAGTGTCGAATTTAAGCATGAATGACAGTTCAGAGGATTCTTTTTGAAGTGAAGTTTTAAAAGGTCTTTGAAGCAGGATGCAGGTAATCAAGTCGTTGAGACAATGTCCTTTCTGGTTGAAATGGCAAGAAACTGTTTTTTCTTTGTGATCCTGTCTAATATCTGTTTTGTGGGCATTGATCCTTTGGCGAAGTGTCTGAGACGTTTGTCCAACGTACATAGCAGATGGACACTTTTGGCACATGATTGCATTAATTATATTTCTGGATGTGCAGAAATATGTGTTCTTGATCTTATAACTCACTTGGTTGGGTCCAATAATGGTATCAGCAGAGTGAATATGTGGACAAAGCTGGCAACGGGGTTTGTTGCAAGGGAAGGTACCAGGGTTGGTATTAGTGTGGTATGTCCTGTGGTTGTTGGTAAGAATCATTTTGAGGTTAGGTGGTTGTCTATAGGAGACTATGGGTCTGTCTCCCAGAGCCTCTCAGAGTTTAGTATCCTGTTCCAGTATAGGCTGTAGTTTATTGATAATGTGTTGGACAGGTTTAAGTTGGGGGCCTAATAATAGATGATATAGGAGACAGTAAATTGAACTCTGTTGTTTATAGGGCTTTTGTATTTATGAATCAAGGAGCCTCAAAAAGACTTCTGTGATGGATGTGAGGGGCCCTTTTCTAGACATCCCAGCCATTCAGTTAATAAAATTGCCTGTGAAGGCTTAAACCCAGAAACAGTGGGTATCCAAGATGTGTTGGCAGGAAACCAGAAGAGCTAGTTGTAAGAGTGAGAAATTTGAATTAGGAAAACCAGTTTCTGCCTGCTTCAGTCTTTTGTGTGAGTTCAGAGCAAAAGCTGGGGGAAAGCTTGGGAAGCAGGCATGGAATTTTCAGCAATATCCATGTCTAGAAAGGACTGGACCTTGGAACAATAAATGTGAGTAGAACAGGGAATGTTTAGTTAGACATGATCAGGTTCTTCCTTTATTTTGGGGTTTGGTTAAGTGCTGAGCCCATGTCCATTGTAACTGAAACTGAATTCCAGGGAAGCAATTCTCTGTGCTTTAATCTTTTTGTTGTTGTTGCTCTGTTACACCTAGCAACCACGTATGTTTTACCAATAATATTTTCTTTGTTTTGTTAATAAAATCGCCTTTTAAAGACTATGATCTAATTCCTGTGTCCTAGAAAGCATGTGCCTTAAACTGAAGGCCAGTTATTAGGTATTATAGTTTGTTTTCAAGCTCTCTCCTAAGGGAGGATTAAAGAGCTTGGGGATACCCCACAGCAAGAAATTCCCGAGTACATCCTCCTGGGTTCAAAAAGGGGATTTTGCATTTGAATGGTGGCAGCGTATCGCCCATGGTCAGGGAATATGTAACCTTGGAGAGTTTCATTTGTTTTAACAAAAGCCTTTAGTGGCAGGGAACCACCTGAAGTTCCAGAGTGGGGAACCTTGACAACATCCAATTTAAAAAACAGACCAAAGGAAAATATTTACGTAACTTAGGATCAGACTTTGGAACTCATTGCCACTATATAATAGGAATACCATGAACCCCGTAGGATTTTTAAAAGGTATTTGTGTGTGTAATAAAACCATCCATGCTTACTTTAGTAGCGCAAAAACAATTACAAAAAGTTATAGATAGTAACTCTACAGAATTCATTGAATAACGCCCCCCACACACCCAGGGCTTGATCCTGCTCCACTGAAGGCACTTTCATCATTGACTACAATGGGAGTTATTTCTTTCTACATCACAGGACCTTAATCTAAAGCTGCCACAATGCTTTATAGCACTAAAACCACTCTTCAAATAATTATGAAGACACCAGGACAAATTCAGACTGAGTTTGGTTTGGTTCCAGGACCATGCAGCTGATATGAAGAAATGGCTATGAAAACTCTAAGCCCCTGACATCATATTATCAAAATCAGGGTTGTTTTGGTTTATGAGATTTCAGAAACCCATTACCCTTAGATTTATAGTGAAGGGCTACCCTTTATATATTAGGAGATTAGGTTTGGTCTAGATAAGCAAGCAAAAATTCAGAAGCCTATCCTACTAATCATTTCAACTATTAGCCAAACTTTGTAAAATAAAATTGATGTCAGAGTATCATGCTCCAGGTTGAACCTCTCTAGTCTGGCTCCCTCAGGACCTGACTGGTGCTGAACCAGAGAATGTATGGGAATGTGGGAAACTTAGCCTAATATCCACTTATCATGGCTGTGGCCAAGTAAAATCATGCTGGACCAAGGATGTTGCTGGACCAGAGTGTGCCACACTAGAGAGGTTCAACATGTAACAGAATCTTGTGTGACATTTTGGGTCTGACAGAGATGTTAAAATCAAGAGCTAGTTATGATTTAACATTTTTTCAGTTGTGTTCATTTTCATAATATATTCATTATTCATAAATTTTTGTCATATAATCTGCATAAACAGTTTTTTGGCCGATTGATTTTTCATAAACTGTTGCCTTGTTTTTGCTATACGTGATGCAGAGGTGGTTACCTAAGTAACATGTTATATTTGCTGCATCCTGGTGGGAGGACAAAGCTTTGAAGAGGAGATGTGCAAGGGACAGTTAGCAAATAATATGGGTAATGAATGAATATAATTGTTTATTTATCACTATGGCTATTTACTTGAACTAAAGCAATTCCCCAAACACCCGTGCAGATAACATCTCATCCATGTGAATGTTTGTGTTGAACAAATAAAAAAGGCACAGGTGTTCAGACCAAAACACTGATTTGGAAACTGAATGAATGCTGGTGAACAGAGTTTATAAAGCATTCAGCCAGCACAGGGTGCTATAGATATACATATTTAAACTTGTACACACATGCACAAGCACTAAGGGCATGGGGGGAACCATATTTTTCCTACTTTTGAGTGTCTTTAAACCTAAAGCATGACACATCTCTATCCTCCCTTAAAGTGACACAAAATTTAAGTCTCTTGATTACATAGCACTGACTGCCAGCTGCTGTTTTGTCTTATTCACAGCAGTAGTTTTATTGAAATAAATGGAAGTATGCATGTGTATGGCAACTAGGATTTGGCCCATAATGTGGTTAATTATAATGTGAGAAAATCGGCAGGAGCTGGGCACCTAACTTCCATTTGTTCTTTAGACAAATTCCCCCTTGTGCCTTGTTCACACGGATTGTGCTCCAACCGAAGAAAGCTAGAATACAAGCAATGCTAATCTCTTATTTTAGATAAAGGCCCAAACCATTGCAACTGTAAGTAACACAACTCAACAAAACTGAACCTAAATTGCGCCCTCGGAGTGCTTCTGCTCCTCCTAAACTGCATGGGATTTTCACCTCTTTCTCCCAGGCTCAGGGACAGCTGCAGCAGGGCTCTCTTCTCCCCTTCCCAGGCCCAGTGCGAGAGCTCCAGGAGTTACTTGGCCTCCTTCCCAGGCTTGGTGTTGCAAGAAGGGAGAGGAGTAGAGTGCCAACTCACTCTCTGTCACCAGAGAAGAGTGGGGAGCAGAGCCGCCCAGAGCTATTGGGATCTTTCTGCTTTTCTCATCCCTCCAGTGTGAATGGTGCTGGCTGTTCCATTGCTTCCCTACCCTATCCTTAAACAACTCTTGAATCTGATGGGTGGGAGGGTGAGAATTAAGCCTGCCTGCTGCAGGATCCTAGCGGTGTGCACAAGAGGGCATGGGCCCTGGGGACCACAAAATAGGTCCCTCCCAAACCTATCAAATTTGTATTCCTGTACCATGCCCCTGAGGTGCCCTGAACAGCTGCTCTTCCTCGGAGGTGAAAAAGATAGTCAATCACAGGGCTTTTCCTTATATGGTGGGGACCTATCAATTGGACGTGATGGAGGCAGTAAAAGCCTTGAGTGTACTGGTCAATAACAGGATTACTATGAGCCACCAATGTGATGTGTCTGTGAGAAAGATTAATGCAGCCCAGGATATGCCTCACAAGGTATTTCCAGTCAAGACAGAGAAGTGTAGTTACAGTTATAGGAGGCACTGGTGAGACATAATGTGAAATACTGAGTACCAGTCTGGTCTCCCATGGTTAGACCATGGTTATGAAGGATACATTAAAAATGTAACAAGTGCAGAGAAGGACTAATATGATGATCTGAGGAAAGGAGAACCTGCCTGAAGAAACAAGACTTGCTTAGCCTAACAAAAACAGAGGCTGCTCTCTATAAATACATCAGAGGGATAAACTTCAGGGAGGAAGAGGAGTTATTTAAATTAAGGGCAAATATTAGCAGAAGAACAATGGACATAAACTGGTCACCAACACATTTAGGTTTGAAATTAGACCTTAGTGTCTTAGCATTAGAGAAATGAAGTTCTGAGACTACCTTGCAAAGGGAATAGCAGGGGCAAAACACCCCCACAAATAAACCTAATTTATTTCAAGACTGCACTTGAGACATTTATGGAGGGGATGGTATGATAAGCTTGCCTACTATTGCATATGGCCCACCTATGACTGCAGTTAGCAAATATCTCCAGTGGCCAGAGAGGAGGCATTCGATGGGGAGGGCTCTCAGTTTCTATAGAAAATGCTTTCCCAGGTTCCTGGCTGGTGGGTCTCACACACATGCTCAGAATCTAACTGACTGCCATATTTTGAGTCAGAAAATAAGTTTTCCCCAGAGATCCTGGGGGATTTCTAATTTTCACACTGTCCACATGGGTCACTTGTGGGTTTAAACTAGAGAAAAAGTTGGATTCTCTGTAACTTGAAGTCTTTTCATCAATATTTGAGAACTTCTGTATCTCAGCCACAGGTTGTGAGCTATTATGGGAATGGGTGGGTGAGGTCCTGGAGTCTGCAATGTGCAGGAGGTCAGAACAGATCATCATGCTGGTGCCTTCAGGCCTTGATGTCTAGCAGTCTACATACAATCTTTAAAAATGAAAAGCCAAGCCATCAATTTCCTGCCTAATGAAAAATTCCTGCCTAGCTGCTGCTGCTTCTGTCCTGGAGCCAAGTGGTCCCTCTGTTTGTGCTAGCAAGTATGCATGAAAAGAAACACGTCCTGACAGCCCTGAGATCAGCAGTCTGGGCTTCATGCTGATTGCTGCACAGCGGAGCACAAGGGATTTGAGGGCAGTAGGTAATAGAAGATGGTGGAAGTCCATCAATAATAAATGTTAAAACAGCCAGAGAGAGAAAAAGGAAGGAAACTACATGGTGGTGTTCAAAGCTGGCTGGAATTCTTGAAAGGTTTCTCTGAACTCTGTGCTACAGGAAAACACCAGCCAACACACAATGTATGTCTGTAAGTGAAAAGAGAAGTTAGGAATAGCTTGCTTTTGGAATCACATACTAATTTGAGGTATTCTGAGGCAGTGCCATTTATTTTAAGGAGATGGAATGGTGTAGAAGCTCAGAAGGAAGTTCACTGGAAATGGACAACAGTAATTCTCCAGCCTTTCCAGAAAGGTGGGAAGGTGTGTACAGAATCTCAATGCAGATTTTTTTCTGCCTTTGTTTCATAATTCTACATACCAGACTAAATTTTAACACAACCTCCCAATATAGGTTATCAACATTTTGGTTCAGAAATACAAACTACTGTATTAACAATCATGTGCAGAATAGACTGGATCTTGTCAAGCTAAATTACCTAAACTGAAAATCTTAACGTCAAATTCTCTCTCACATCCATACAGACATTTAACTGTAAAATTCACAATGGCTAGCAGCCAAATAGCCTTGCCTATGCCCCTGCCTTTTGGAAACTACTCTAAGCCCTGATTCAGTTTCCATTAGAGTCCCAGAAAAGACTATCACTGACTTCAGTGGAAGCAACCCCTTATAACACTTAGCATTATAGATAACTGAATATATATCTAGATTGTTCAGTAGCATTGTAACTGTAGTATTTTCAATTCCAAGTATTTACAAATATTTTTTAAAAGATTATATTGTGTTTTTTTTGTCAGTCTTGAGTTTTGAATCCCTCTGCCCACTGCTAATGGGAGCGTGACAGTCACACTCTTGCTAACTATCCCAAATTTGACCAGAATTTCAGCCCTTGCTCTAGAATCTCTGGCTGGGTGTCTGATGGTTCAGAGCTATCAGCTTTTCCCCCAAAGTTCAACATTCTAGTTAAATGATTTTTTGTCTCCACCTAGTCACATCTGTGCATCTCCTAGCCCAGCAATCAACTATTCAACCCTCCAGTCCCCACATCAGCATTGCCCCCTCAATTTACTTCTGCTCCACATGCAACTACATCGGATCTTTCTCCCTTTCTCCCAGGGCTTAGGGTCAGCTTTTCCAAGATCCTCTTCTCCTCTATTCAGGCCCAGAGGGCAGCTTCAGAGGTTACTCACACCCTCTCCTCCTTCTCACACTTAGGGCGTGTCTAGAATACAGGTTTTTTTTAGAAAAAAGTGGCCTGTTTTTTAAAAAAAACTTCACCTGCATCTAGACTGCAGCTGTATTCTTTTGAAAGTAAATCGAAAGGACGTGGCAGTTTTTTTGACTGCAGAAAACCTTGTTTTACAAGGAATAACGCCTTTTTTTGTAAGTGCTCTTTCAATAAAAGGTACTATGTAATGCAAACTGTTCTTTTTCGAAAGAGAACATCCAGACTGCCTGGGTGCTCTCTTTCAAAAAAGCAGCTTGCTTTTTCAAAAGTACTGGTTGTAGTGTAGACGCTCTTTTTCGAAAGAGGCTTGTAGTCTAGATGTAGCCTTAGTGCTGCTAGAGAAGAGGAGAGAGGAGCAGAGAACAAACTGATCCATTCTCCCAAGAGGGAAGGGAGAAGGAAGGAGCAGATCCACTAGAGTCTTTCTGCTCCCTCTTTCTTCCTCCCCTTCAGTGAGAATGGTGTTGGTTGGACCCTCTCTCACCTCCCCATTCCAAAACATCTATTGGCTCTCAAGTGGAGTGTGGAGAGCTAAACCTGGCTCCTGCGGCAGTGCTGATCAGCTGCTCTTCCCCAGAGGGTGGGAAAGGCAGCCAATCACAGGGGTTTTCCTTAGAGCAGGGCTAGAAATTGCATGTGGATTTGAACATTTCCTGCCATGGCATACCTGGCTCACATTGTGTGATATTTTCTGTTCCTTAAGATTTTAAGCCTCATGGCTGAGCAGAAAAGCTTAACAATGGGATCCAGGTATAATCTAAGACTTCAGAAACCAGAAAGTACATAAAAAGCTTCTCAAATGTATTTTTCTAGCAGTCACTATACTTTTGAGCTCACTATTTAGCGGGTGGAGGGAGCGGGTGGAGGGGCTCACTCCTGATTTTTTTAACACTTGGTGCTAGCAATACTGAGCTTCTGCTCCCTAATCCTACATGGAGGATTCAGAACTCTGGAGTCATCCCTGAAGAATTCCAGCTCCAGCAGGTGTTGGTGGGAAGGAGTGGACTAGCTGGAACTCATGTTCCTCTATCCTTTCCAAAATGTTATAATGGGACTTTTTTTCCATTTAAAAGGAGTTTCAACTGTAACTGAAAATAGCATGCATCTGACCAAGTGGGTCTTTGCCCATGAAAGCTTATGCTCCAACACTTCAGTTAGTCTATAAGGTGCCACAGGACTCCTCGCCGCTTTTGTAGATTCAGACTAACACGGCTACCCCTCTGATACTTGAAAATAGCATAGCTTTCTAGCGCACACAGCTTGGAAGGTAGGCAGTAGCTCTAAATGTATTGGCTCTTTTGGGGGGTGAAAGATACACCAAAAATATTAACAGGAAGTGATAACTAGGTTAGAGAGCTGATTATTTAAAACCAATTTCATGTGTGTTTTCTCTTAACAACACACGTGAAAGACAATGACAAAACTCATTGACTTTGGTGGGAACAGCATCAGTCTCAAATCCCCAAAATAAAAATGCAAAATACACAATTGCCACAGCAATTGCTGGCTCAATGCTGGCTACTAGTAGGCCAGAGATGTACAGGGCAGCCCTGCTACAAGTCTTCTTGGAATACATCCGTTCTGCATTAAAATGGTTGGTGCTTGTAGGAACCGATGCATTATACATCCTCTCATTCCCCACTCTTATGTCACACACAAAAAAACCAACCCCAATTTGCACAAATGGAAGTCAGCTGCGGGCAAAAAAAATTCCCAGCTTTAATTTGTTTTGCTATAAGTCCAAGTTTTTTGGAACCTATCCTGGACTTATAGCAAGGATGGACAGTATGTATGTCTTTCAAAACTTCCAATCCCTTGACAAAGCAGTTTCACTCTGTGTTCCTTTACCACAATTTATTTAATGTCAGAGATCAACCATGTTCTTTGGTGCTTTAGTTCCCTGCAGTACATATGAGAAGGTATTAGGTGAGTCTGGGTTTCATATGAATCATGCCCACTTTCAAGACATGCATATTTTCTCTCTGCAGCTATGAATGAGACTCCCACATCTTTTCTGTACCTTTTTTTTTGAGGCAGATTTAGCATCAAATGACCTAATTTCCAAAACCCTCTGTATTCCTACATTAGCTTAAATGGGAATTGCCCAGCACCTCTGAAATCAGGCTAATTGCTTGTTTGTTGCATAGTGACTTTCAAAGATCTTCCACTAGCTCACTTCTGTCTTTTTCCTACAGACATCCATGGGAGCTCTAACCGGAATTCAGATATTAGGTTTCCTTCACAAAAAATCTCTACAAATGATGTAGTGTTAATATTAAGTATATCTTTACAGTTTGTTATTGCTTCTTCCAGTGTTTGAAATGCTACCTTAGAATAAGTTTATATTTTTGACAATATTGAATCTTCTTTTAGCCAATATTTCTTTATTTTCATAGTTGTGTTTCTGCTTGGCAAACATTTCTTCATGATGAGCTTGTATTTACATTTCCCTCTTCTTGCCGCAACACATTTGTATCCATATATTTCTGGGGATCAGATGTTTTTTAGTTCTTTCTTTTGATTCTATACCAATGGATCAAAGCATATTATAAACCTTATATGTAAGCTACAGGCTAAGGAATGGTTGGCTTTAAGTATCTTGATGACGTGGTAGGGGATATTTACAATCCATTGACCATTGCTCACCAGATTAATAGTTTAAAGAGTCCATGAATAGTGTTGGTAAGAGAAAAATTCTTATTAAGAAGCAAAGACACGGTTGCTTGTTTCTTAGCCTTCCTTTTGTTTATAATAGCTCTAGAAAGCATTAGCTTTTGTTGTAGGAGCTACACACATAATAAGTAAGCATAACAATCTGTGATTATTATTTATGAGTAGCTTTCTACAGGCAGTCCCCGAGTTACGCGGATCCGACTTACGTCGGATCCGTAGTTACAAACGGGGATTTCTCACCCCGGAGAACTAGAGCAGCGGGACGCCTGGTCCTGCCGCCCGCCTTCTCCGGGGCGAGAAAAGCTGCTCCCTGTCTCCCTGGTCTGCTGGCGGAGCCAGCAGACCAGGGAAACGGGAGCAAAGCGGCGGAGCACCGGGGGCCTGACCCGCGGCCGCTTCCAGATCAGCTGGAAGTGGTGCGGGTCCTGCCGGGTGCTCCGCCGCTCTGTTCAGCGTCTCTCTGGTCTGCAGAACAGGGAGACGCTGAACAAAGCGGCGGAGCACCCGGGGCCGGACCCGCGCCGCTTCCAGCTGATCTGGAAGCCGCGGGTCCGCCCGGGTCCTCTGTGGCTTTGCTCAGCGTCTCCCTGGTCTGCAGACCAGGGAGACGCTGAGCAAAGCCGCGGAGGACCCGGGCCGGACCGCGGCGCTGATCTGGAAGCGCCACGGTTCGGCTCGGGTCCTCCGCAGCTTTGCTCCACGTCTCCCTGGTCTGCTGGGGGGGGGGATGCAGCTAGTGCCCCCCCAGCAGACCAGGGAGACATGGAGCAAAGCCGGGGGCCTGTGGTAGAACAGGTGGGGCACTGCCGGTTGGTCCCGCAGCACCGCTTCTTGGCGCTACTGGACCAACCCGGCAGCACCCCAGCTGCTCTGCCCCAGGCGTCCTGATTCAGCTGCTGATCAGTTTCAGCAGTGGCTGAATCAGGATGCCTGGGGCAGAGCAGCTGGGGTGCTGCTGGGTTGGTCCAGTAGCTCCGAGGAGCAGCCGCGCTACTGGACCAAGCCAGCAGCAACTGAGATGCTCTGCCCCAGGCGTCCCAAAGACACCCGCTGCTGAAACTGACCAGCGGCTGACTACAGGAAGCCCGAGGCCGAGTTGCTCTGCCCTGGGCTTCCTGGAATCAGCTGCTGATCAGTTTCAGCAGCAGCTGACTTGGGGACGCCTGGTGTTCTTATCTTGAATCTGTATGTAAGTGGAACTGGTGTCCAGATTCAGCGGCTGTTGAAACTGATCAGTTTCAGCAGCGGCTGATGCCAGTTCCGACTTACATACAGATTCAACTTAAGAACAAACCTACAGTCCCTATCTTGTACGTAACCCGGGGACTGCCTGTACTTTGTTTATTTTAACTTGTAACTTGAGGGAAGCTGTAGTATTCTAAATACTTTTCAATCATTTTAAAATATCATGCATAACCGGATGCACTTGTCGTGTGTGATTAACAATTTGGCATACACAGGTTGTGACAAGGAAAGCATACCATTAGCTACACTCATACTGAAGTTCAATGCCAGTTTGTGACCAAAGCTTAAGTGGCAACCTTTAAAAAAGCCTCTTTTATATGTGTGCTAAGTTTTCATGTCTCTCTCTCTCTCTAGGCTTCACTCACCACAACTACACTGGAAAGGGGAAACCAAATAGACTGTCCATTTTTCACCCAAATAAAATGTCTTTTAGTCCCCTAATTTAGGACTAGATTGTATTACCTGCCAAGGTAAGGGGTTGTGCAAAGGTGGGCAGAGTGCCCCAGAGGGAGTGTTGAGAGAAGGGGTATCAGTTTAGGCAAATCTGGGCAGGGGGCAAAGTTGTGGCAGCATCCCAACTTCCACTCCCCACTGAGGCTATGGTTGCTCCTGGGGAGGTTAGCAGAGTGATCCCATGCTGGATGGGAGAGGGGAAGTGATGGGCCAGTCCTATCCGATGGAGTGGGGAGGACTCAGAAGGTCAGGAGTAGGGTGTTTTACCAGAGGCCATTCTGGAGCAGGTATCTGAGCTGGCTCACTCTGCATACAACTCCAGCCCAGGACACAAAAAGGTGCCCCATCCCCTCTTAGCCAATCCTACCACATCCCTCACAGACCTAGGGGAGACACCCTAGCTCCAACTGACAAAGGGCTGTGAAGAGTCTGAGCAAGTACATAAGAACTGGGTCAAGCCGAAGGTCCTTGTAGCCCAGTAGCCTGTCTTCCAACAGTGACATATGACAGATGTCCTAGAAGGAGTGAACAGAACTGATAACCATCAAGTGATCCCTCTTCTGTCATCCATTTCCAGACTCTGACAAACAGAGGCCTGGGACACCATTCCTACCCATTCTGGCTAACAGTCATTGATGGACCTAACCTCCACAAATTTATCTAGTTCTTTTTGGAGTCCTGTTAAAGTCCTAGTCTTTACAACATCCTCTGGCAAGGAGTTCCACAGGTTGACTGAGCGCTGTGTGAAGAAAAACTTCCTTTTGTCTGTTTTAAACCTGTTACCCATTAATTTCATTTGGTGACCCCTAGTTCTTATGTTATGGAACAAGTACATAAATTTTCCTTATTCACCTTTTCCACACCAGTCATGATTTTATAGACCTTTATCATACCCCCGTCCCCTTTAGTCTGCTCTTTTCCAAGCTGAAAAGTTCCAGTCTTTTTAATCTCTCTTCATATAGGACCCATTCCAAACCCCTAATCATTTTTGTTGCTCTTTTTTTAATCTTTTCCAGTGCCAATATATCTTTTTTGAGATGAAACAACTACATCTGTACTCAATATTCTAGATGTGTGTACCATGGACTTAGATAGAGACAATAAGATATTCTCGGTCTTATTTTCCATCCCTTTTTTAAATTATTCCTAACATTCTGTTGGCTTTTTTGACTGCTGCTGCACATTGAGTGGATGTTTTCAGAGAACTCTCCACAATGACTCCAAGATCTCTCTCTCTCAAGTAGTTATAGCTATTAGTCCCCATAATTTTGTATGTATAGTTGGGATTATCTTTTCCAATGTGCATTACTTTACATTTATCAACATTACATTTCATTTGCTATTTTGTTGCCCAAACAATTAGTTTTGTAAGATTTTTTTGAAGCTCTTCCTTGTCTGCTTTGCTTTTAACAATCTTGAGCAGTTTGGTATCATCTGCACATTTTGCCACCTCACTGTTTACCCTTTCTCCAGATCATTTATGAATAGGTTGAATAAGGCAAACTGAACCCTGCCTCATAACAAGTAATGCCCTTGACAAAAGCAAGTTTTTGCACCTAAAAGCAGGACAGGACCATATTTTAGGAGCTTAAAATGAGGGCTGGGGAGCAATGAGACATCCCTTTATCAAGTGTTGCTTAATATTCTCAAGCAACGGGCCACCTATGCTGGTCAGTGCCCAGTGGGGAGGACCAGAGGGTGGAATCCTGGCTGTGCCTATTACTCACACTTTTGCTTCCAAGCAGTATCAGGAGCTGGTAAGAGCCATAAAGCAACCTGTGTAAGGTGATGTGGGGGAGGGCAGAGGTCTTATTTGTTGTCATTGCATGTTCACATAGTCTCAGGGCACAATCTGATATTGAAATATTTGTCACCAATGACCTTTTTATGATGCCTTTTAGGCACAGAGCTTAAGGACTTTAATAAATATTAACTAAGCTTCAGAACTGCGTTGACCAATTGTTGCTAAATATGTACTTCTAAAAATCTGTGGAAAATTTAAAAATGGAAAATTATGTTTTTCCACATACATATGCTGCTTTTATGGCACTAAATGGTTTATATCCAATATGTCTAACACTGCTCTATAGTGTAAATAAGGAGCAACTCCAACATCAATGGTTATTCTGAATGAGCACTAACAGAACAGCACTTGGGTCACTGGTGTTTTTAAATGCTATTGGCATCAGCCTGCATGCTGGACTTGTGCTCTATCATGACAAAAAAGAAGAAAGAAACTATCAGACAAAGGTATTTTGCCCACAATATTTTGGGGTAGGTATTGGCAGACCCACTCACACCCTCCCTTCCCTTTGAAATCAGCAAATAGAGAATCCTCTTTTGACAAATGGGTAAACTGAAGCAGAACAGATCCTAAAGTTGTAGAGTGCTGTTGACTTCAACACCGGTTGAAGAGCTGACCCAGAGAGAGTTTAAATGACTTGCTCAAGGTCACTGAGCACGAGAAGGGAACATAACACAGAAGTTCCAGTTACCAACATGCCTTAAAGCTCTAGATCCAGTTGACTGAGCTGTATTTTTTAAGTTTAAATTAATGCTCACACCTCAGTAATGCAAAGGATTGCCATACATTACAAGTCACCATCAGCAGACCAGACAACTCCAACCAGCTTCATGCTTTGGTAGTTTGCTGAACAGAGGTGAATTTAAGCATACTCTTAAAGTCAGACTCATGCTGCTTAGCCCATGTCAGACACGGATTGAGTATGGACGTTTTCAGGTAGGGAAGGCGAAATTACAGCTCTGATTTAACAAAATTAATAAAGGATTTATCTGTCCAGGTAGGGGTGACCATCTGTCCCATTTTTAACGGGACAGTCCCTTATTTTAGCTCTCTGGAAGGTGTGTCCCCCTTTAAAAAAATGGGCAAATTGTCCCATATGTTCCACAGCAGAGACTGTCTGTTGAAAGAGCTGACTGGGGATGTCTGGTGCAGGCTCTTTAAACAGAACCTGTGTGCCTATGTGCTGTTCCTGGCATTCGCTGTTGCCAGCAGCCCCTGGGAAGAAGCTAGGGAGGCTCTCACATTGCTGTCAGGTTCCCAGCAGCAGTGCCCCCACATAGACAGCCCCCAGCTCCCTTGTGACAGCAGGTAAGGTAAGTAACCTGGTCCCAGGGCTCCCCCACTCTCTCCCCCCCACCACCTGCAGCCCCCTGCCCTGATTTCTGCACCTCCCTCACACTCCAAGTCCCCTGCTCTGACTCCTCCACATACCCCACAGCCTCCTGCCCTGACTATTGCACTCCTACCCCCACCGCCTGCCCCCCCACATGCAGCCCTGACTCCTGCAGCACACCCATGTCCCTTCACACACACACCCCCCCAGCAACCCTGCCCTGATTCCTGCAGCTCCCTCTCACACTACCAGCCCACGCTGGAGGACAGCGAGATGAGGACAAGGCAGGCACTTCTAAAGAGCAGTAGCCACTTAATTGTAAGTGTATATATTTACCTAATTTAGTTATAATAATGCAGTATGTCTTTTTAATATAGGTTCAATCAACTTAATATTTGTACTGCATAGTTCTGATTGCTTGCCATCAAACTCACTTACATCCAAGCAATTTTACCAGGTGTCCCATATTCAGCATAGGGAAATATGGTCACGCTATGTATATGTAAGATTTTGCTCATGATTCTCTGTTCTATTCTTGGCCTGCTACAAGAACAGAGGTGGGGAGGTTGCAGAAAGAGGTTGCTTTAAGTCCTTTGGAACTCACTGTGGTCTAGGTGGTTGGGAGTTTGCCCATTAAGTCACCAGCAGGCTTAGGACTGTTGTAATTCATGCTGAGGCTGCCCATGGCCCTCTTGAAGCTAGAAGCAGCTACAAGAGCTCCAGGCACTCTCTTGCCCTCCTGCAGGGAAATGATGGAGAGGTATTCAGGAAGCACACAGTAAGAGAAATGCACCTGAACAAAAGCTTAGGAGCAGAGTATCAGATTTTGATTCTTTTTCCTAGCCCTTTCCAATCCACATGCTCAGGTTAGACAGAAGAATTCAAAGCTCATTATATGCACATGGGATAGCTCCTGACAACGGGTGTAGTTCCACGTGCGGAAATACCAAGAAAGACGTTTCCTATTTAGTCAAGAAAAATATCTGTACTTAGCAACCAACTTTCACGAATGTCTTCAAATGGAAATTTTAATTGGCATCCACCTGGAAGGATTTTTATCCTGTTAATTAGAAACTACTATCCTAACCAATGAAACCTCCATCCAATACCCCAGTCCTCCCATGTGAAGGGGGCATCTGGCAAAGGTATGGTGTAAGGGTTTCAGAAGTGCAGTGCTCTCTAAGTCCATGTCTGCACTAGGAAACTATTTTGAAATAACTAACATTGATTTAATCACAGATTTAGTACAGATTTCAAAATAAGTGGTTCATAATTTTGAAATAATGGGCTTGGTAGTGTGGATGTTCCACTTGTTAATTTGACCTAAGGGGGATTATTTCAAAATGTAGACCAGAGCTAAGAAAGAAATAGGAAAGCCAGAGTTTAGAGAAAAGCTAACAGAACCCTAAGGACAGGGCTCTACGGTTACTCCCCAGCTGCAATGTCTTGAGAATCAGATTTGCCAGCCCTCCTGGCCTCTGCCAAACCAGGAGGGAATGACATAACATTTGTTTCTTGTGCAAAATAATCCTGATGAAAGAGCAGGGTGGCAGGTTGTTCTGCTGCCCTAACCACAATATTCAACCCAGGAGAGGGGAGCTGGAATGTCCACCAACACTGCCCTCTACCCCATAGATCATCCTATATCAGGGGCATATAGTTCCCCCCATCGCCAAAGAAATCTTTCTGATCTTTAACGGTCTTGCCATTGGATCCAAACATGTATTTACAGTTAGTAAAAGTGATGACATAGTTATTGAAACATGGAACCTAATGTTAACTGCTGCAATATCATGCTGCTTGTTTCTAGTGGCCATTAACTATAGAAACAATTATTGGCATGCTCCAGTGCTACAGAGCATGTACATTCTCAGAATGCATCATAACAAAGCTGCATACAGCCTAGCAACGGTACGCACTGACCTTGTGTTAGACTCCAGTGAACAGTCACAAGCAGAGGAGCACATCTATTTACGTATCTTCTCCACCTGTAGCACCGACTTTCAGGAATGGCTTTGATGAATGACATCTGTACCAAGGTCAATTTTGCAGGTTAACTTTTAGCTATTACCTTTGCAGGTTCTCAGTCACTATGTTTACTGAAATACAGTTTACTGGAAATCCAAAGGTTTTTATTTGGGGATATTATTAATATTTATACAAATTCTCATTGTCAAACAACCCCCCCCCCCCCCCAACATCTCAGCAAAAATTACCTAATTTAAGTAATGTTTTAAAAAGGTTTACTATAATTAAGCCAAGCTCTCCTTAGGCTTATCGGAATTGTGCTCATCTTCTCTGGCAAAGGTATTTCAATGTCGCAGAAGCCTTGACAGTGTTTTGCTGAGTGATTGATTATGCAAGGACTGCAATATCCTGTTCACATCACTTGCTTGACAGCCCCAGCTGATAAATATATACCATCCCTTCTGTGCTTTGATTTTCCTTTGCAATATTTTTGTTGTAATTACTTGATACCTGTCAGATTTCTCACAGTACCAGCCACTGTTTTTACTTGAAGCATACATTTATAGCAAAGAGGAACTGATATAAGAATTGATTTTATCTGTAGTAATTCCAATTAGAGTCATCAGGACTTTATTTCTTTATTTCAATCAGACTACTAAATACACAGTAGATGATTAAAGGGCACTATCAAACCACAAGGTTCATGATTTGACCTACCATATGTGTAAATGATTATAACTTGAGGAATATTGCATAGCTGGAAAATATTTTATGGCTTAGATTCACTGTGAATATTTTTTTGTAAAAAACAATTACTCTTCTTGTTGTCTGTTCTATATCTGCAGTGACCAAGCCCGTTCCTTACATGATCTGTGTGCATTATAACTGGCAATGTTTTCTGTACTGGTGCACCAAAAAGGAAGTAGCAAACATAATCTCTGCTAGAGTTTTGGCCACCGTCATTAATGAGGCTGTGGAAGTACTGGAGAACCCATGTTCTTGCTGACAGATGAAGACTGAGAGGTATACTAGGCCCACTTTACACTAGAATCATATTAATTGTAACACATAGGTGCTACAGTGCGATTCTTCAAACACTTACAACCCAATCAAAATCAATTTTCACTGCAATGCTCACAGGCATTTCTCCTTCCTAGGGGGATGATTTCTCTGTTAAGTGTTAATATTCAACCCCTATCCCCATTTCAGCACTACAGCTGTGAAAAGTAAACACACACAGTTGGATGCCCTGGGAAGTGTGTTTTGTTACTCCATTTTGACACCAGAGCTCCTTCGTTTACAGCACTAATGTCTCTCTGGCCATATTATCAAAGTATTGTGCGCGGTCATTCTTAGTTATAGTCGTGTCAGACTAAGAAAGCATTTGCATGTTTAAGCAAACCAGTTAATACAATGTAATTACTTCCCTTAGCTTTTCTCCTCCATGATAATCTGAATCACATCAGCTGACATGTTATTGCAGAGTTGCATGTCAGCAGGCTTTGATTTATCACCAAGCAGATGATGTGCTGCAGGTGAGAACTGAGGTGCAGTGGCCAACCTGCTAGAAAGCACAGAGTACTACCACAAAGGACAGTACAGATGAAGACTGAAGTCCATTGGCAGAGTTGCGTGACAGCCCAGGACTGGCACAGCAGGGCATGCTACAAATCAAGAATGAGACCCATTGGCAGAGCTGTGTGAGGAACTTGCACATAGATTACCCAGACTCTGTCTGACTCAGTGCTATTAGTCACATTTTGGTGAACACAATAATCTACCACAACATTTACATGGAGAATGTTTAGGGAACAACATCCATTGGGGAGCAATGAAACTGACTCTCATGGTATGTGTAATTTTAGGATGAATGAGCTGCTGGTAAAATTTGAGGTGATCTATAATTTCAAAAATTATAGTACTACAGAAAGGTATTTCGCCAGCCAATTTGAAAAGAGGGCATGATAATAGTAAGGGATTTTATTCTTGTAGTTCTTCCACCTACATAGAAAAGAAACAATAGGCAAAACAGAACAAATGCAGCAGCACAAGTCTGAGCTGTACAGTTTCTCCTGGTCTATTATTTCCCTGATCATCCTTACCACCTTTTCTAGAGAGGGGTACAATTTGTATATGTTAACAAGACCTGGCTCTACAGCTTGAAACTGGTGAGCAGAGTGGATGTAGGCTGTTTCAGATATGATGGGTAATTTGCTATGATGCTTGTATACCAGGTGCCAGCTTTTGCCAAGGCTTTAGGCATCAGCTGAGAATGGGCAAATTCATAGCTGAAAACCAGACCAGTTCATCTGTATGGTAACTCTTTTGTAAACGTCTGTATTAATCTTATTTGTGATGTCAGTACCTCATGCCATAAGGTAATATAAGGGCTGCTTTATAAAAATGCTTGCCATGAAATTGTGAACTCAGTTAGGAGGAGTGGTTCCCCTGCCCATCAAGGAGGACAATCAAAGCTAAGCAGGATAGCGTGAAACTTCCCAATAGAAAAGGCTTTCCTATATGCCCCTGCGTAGGATATGGGCAGATGGGCTTGTCTCATCAGTTTGAGTTCTAGGAGAAGGATATCAAGATAGCTGATATGACAATTCTTCATCTCTTTCTTGTTTGGGATCTCATGGGACTAGAGCTAAGAAACCAAAGCAGAGATCCTCAGGTTGAACCTGGGTTAACCCTAACATAAATTCAGTGTTGACAGTTTACATCTCTGTCCTCTTTTGGAACCAAATACTAACTGACTTGTATGTATGTGTATATAAACCTGCAAATAACTTATTTCCTTTTCTAGTTAACAAATCCTTTAGTATAGAGTTGGCTACAAGCATTGTCTTTAGTGTGAGAGCTGATGTACAAGTTGACATGGAGTCTCTCAGGTCTGGGAGTAACCTGAATGTTTTGTGATTTTTGGAGTAAAGCAGCCAGAATTAAATCCAACTTGCTGCATGACATGACAGAGTGGAGTGCTGAGGGGCACTATGTAAATCCATGGTAAGACTGTAATTTTGCTTCAGGAGAGCAGATTTGCTGCTGAATTGGTGAACTGTAGCAATAGAACCACACCACCGGTTTGGAGTGCCCAGGCTGCTTTGTGAGAGTCTTCCCTGAGGTTGGCATTCACACTCACATCATGACTGGGCCAAACCTACCGCATGGTGGCAGCGGTAGCAATTTTAGATACAGGTGATGAGGAATATGGTAGAGAGGATGAGGAACTAGCATAATTCTCCACTTGAGGGTAAGGTTATTTTATTAGCATGTATGCCAGCATAAATGAGAGGCTGTGGGATCTACTGGTGAGAAGGGTAAAATGCTGTAGACAGAAGCTAGTCCAATAAAAGATACGTCCTCCCTCAGCTTTTCTCTCTAATATCCTGAGGCCAACATGTCTATAACACAACAAAGGACTGATCTGGAGCATCTATTCTAAAATAGTTTTTAAGGCACCATCCCCTTCACCATGAGCCCCTCAACCCTAAAGGCACTCTGACTACATCAACATCAGATAAACCACTAGATCTCAAAAATCCGTTGGGTGCCCAATTCAAACACGAGGCTCTGAACAAACATCCTGATAGCTATTGGCACCTACCAAGCTTTTTCCTATTGTCAGCCCCACTGTACCAGTTCGACAGTTTCATAAGAGGACTATAATATGAATTTATCTTACCAAGGTCTTGAGACTTATTTATATTTAAGATCCCAGGAGGAAAGCTCTGTGTAACCACAAAGCGTTTGTTATATTTGTTAGTCTGAGGCTTGGTTCATTCAGACTCCACCAAACAATAAATTGCCAGGTTTGAATGGATTTTTCCCTCTCAATACTTCCATCTGACAATCTCTTACCTTCTCTGCCTCTAAACAGTAATCTTAATGCAAGCACTTCCTGCTTCTCTTTTAAATAAGATGTCTCATCACCTAGTGATGTGTGTGCGCTAGGAATCTGAAGTGACAACTTCACTCTGACCCACATATGAATGTTATTAATTGACACAGGATTTTTTTTATCATTGAATCCATAAAAGAGGATTCAGATTGGCCATGCAAGATTTTAAAGAGGTGTTGGTAGGACATGTGAGTGTCTGAAAAACTCATACTTATAATCTTTTAATGATGACAGCAGTCATCCAAGTAATTTCTTTAAATAAGTCATTTTATAATAGCTACTGTACAAGATGACTCTGGAGGATGGCTACTAGGAGCTAATCAAACTCAAGGGATTAGAATTTGTCTGCTGAGTCTAATGCCTTGACATCCTAGGAGTATTTACTATCTTATGATAATACATGAGAGAAAATGTGGTTGTTATTTGAATGTTAATGAGACCCTTACAGCATTCAAAAGCTTATCAGGCCCAGCACCACACTGTAGTTTATTTCCTCTCTCTGTGTGTGTATTCACACACGCAACGCTACCATCAATGTCTGTTTTCAAACCTTTTTAGCTGTTGACCCAATTTAATGCCTGGCTGAAGATTGTCCTCCCAGCTGTAATTAAAAGTAAAAAACCTTAACAATAAATGTATTCCTCTAAAGCCCCGTGGCATCTGTTTATTCTTTTCTCTGTGTGCATGAGCACAGACTCATTCAAAATAAATATATACTTGATAGTATTGGAAACTATCAAGGACATATTTATAGACATAATATAAGATCATTTTAAACACTTTCCCAATCAAAAGAATCTATCCAGAATAAATACTTCAGTTCTTATTAAGAAGTAGCTAATCTGTTAGCAAGCATTTTTTGCAGTACTTTATAAGCTAAGAAAATATTTCTGTCCTTGCAGCCATCTGTAGCGTGTTATCCATAATGCTTCACAATTCAACTTTATCTCTGCAGGGATTACATTGTTGCAGTCAGTCACTTTAACTTAACGCAGTCACTGCTTCTCTGAAATAACCCCTACCTAGACTATAATTAATGTGACACAACAGAGTAAAATGTGGTTACTCTGCTAGATTGGTTTGCAACAATTACTGAAATGTCCTTAGCCAACACCTATTTAACACCATATGTTTTTCTAGTCAGAAGTGCTGTACATGTGTATTTCCCACTCACCCCATTTGAATCTCTTTGCCCTGCCATAGTTCCCTCCTGTCTGGAACTCAGCCCTGTGCTGAAAAGAGACTTACAGAAAACGAGACACACATACCCCTAGAACTTGACAACATTAGGTCAGGAATTTGAAAGAGCCCATGATAGAACACATCTCTTCAGCTTGGATGATCTGATACTCCTGTGCACAGGAGTAATGCTTTAGAGGAATGGAAGTTGCATGATTTTGCATGTGTAGCTTTTTTCTGACTATGCCATGGGTGCAGAGGGGAGATGTGATATCTTGCAAGGGAGGCCAAGGATTCCACCACGCCCATGGATCTCAGACAACCTAGCATAGGTAAAGGATGGCCCCATTGCCACCCAACCAGGTTCTAACCAACTCTTTGCTTAGATCCAATCATGAAATTCAGTCAATCAATTACTTACATGCTACTGCCCCAACACAAGTACATGAATGTATCCCTTTAATCTATCTCTGCTGTTATTTCTGAAACCCATTATTTTGTCTTGTCTTATATTTAGAATGTAAGCTCCTTATTTTTTTACTCATCTGTATGATGTCTAATACAATGGGCCCTCTCTATGTATTGCACTTGAACCTCTGTAATCCGGGTGTGTCTAATCCAGGAAGATTTGTCATTCAGACCTGGCAGGGAGCAGAAGTGGCAGCTCTACAGGCTGCCGTTTCCCCTCCCTACTTTAGTTGGGGGAATGGCAGTGCAGCGAAATGTTTCTCCAGATGCCTGGGAGTGGCGGATTCTGTGGAGCAATGTGTGCCCCTCAGAGCGGGGCACCAGATAAGCACCCCACCCTATCCCCCTCACACACACTGCCTCCTCCCAGAACACACACCTCCACCCTCAGCACCCACGCTGTCTCCCGCAGTTATGTCAGATCCGCAGTTACGAACGGGGTTTGCTGCCCATCTCCCTGGTCTGCTGGAGAGAGACGGGAAGCAAAGCCGCGGAGACCAGCAGACCAGGGAGACGGGGAGCAAAGTGGAGCAAAGCCCTGGAGCACGCGGACAGCCCAGACACGCCGCAGCTGTCCCGCTGCCGGCGTGCGCCGTGGCTTTGCTCCGCTTTGCTCCCCATCTCCCTGGTCTGCTGGAGACCAGCAGACCAGGGAGACGGGGAGCAAAGCCGCGGAGCACGCGGGCAGCAGGAGAGCCGTGGTGCGTCTGGGCTGTTCGGCTGCCCCAGTGCTCCGCGGCTTTGCTCCGGACGCCTGTGGTACAGCAGCTGGGGCGCTGCCGGTTGGTCCCATAGCGCCGCTCTGGGCGCTACTGGACCAACCCGGCAGCACCCCAGCTGCTCTGCCCCAGGCGTCCTGATTCAGCCACTGCTGGTCAGTTTCAGTAGCGGCTAAGTCAGGACGCCTGGGGCAGAGCAGCTTGGGTGCTGCTGGGTTGGTCCAGTAGCGCCGAGGAGCGGCGCTACTGGAGCAACCCAGCAGCACCCAAGCTACTCTGCCCCAGGCATCCCCAAGTCAGCCGCTGCTGAAACTGACCAGTGCTGACTACAGGAAGCCGGAGGCAGAGTTGCTCTGCCCCGGGCTTCCTGGAATCAGCCGCTGATCAGTTTTAGCAGCAGCTGACTTGGGGACGCCTGGGGTTCTTAAGTTGAATCTGTATGTAAGAACTGGTGTCCAGATTCAGCCCGTTGAAACTGATCAGAGGCTAATTCCAGGAAGCCCGGGGCAGAGCAACTCTGCCTCAGGCTTCCTGTAGTCAGCCGCTGATCAGTTTCAGCAGCGGCTGAATCTGGATGCCAGTTCCGACTTACATACAGATTCAGCTTAAGAACAAACCTACAGTCCCTATCTTGTATGTAACCCGGGGACTGCCTGTATTGCTGTCTATGTTACACGTGAAATACAAATTCAGTACTTTGCAAAATGTTATGCCTCTCCAGAGAGGCATAAAGATCTTGCACAAAACGGAGGGGGGGGGGGGTTGCACAAAACAGAAGCAGCTACACTACTACTTTTTGTGCATAAACTCACAGAGTAGACAAAGCCTCAGTCTTCTCATCTACAGACTGAGGTAACCCATTTTTTAAATCTCTCTCATAGGTCATATTTTCTAGATCAGAATCATTTTTGTGGATCTTCTCTGGACTGCTCCAGTTTGTCCACATCTTTCCTGAAATGCGTCATTAGGTTGAGGGCTAATCAGTACAGAGAAGAGAATTACTTTTTATGTCTTGCTTACAATGCTCCTGCTAATATATTCCAGAATAATGGTTGGGGTTTGTTTCTTTCTTTCTTTTGCAACAGTGTTATAACAGCATACTTATAACTTGCGATTGACTGTGACCTCCGTATGCCTTTCCACAGACAGGCTCATTTCCCAGTTTGCATGTGTGCAACTGGTTGTTTCTTCCTAAAAGGAATATTTTGCCTTTGCCCTTATTAAAATGTTATCCTAATTATTGCAGACCATTACTCTAATTTGTGCAGATTATTTTGCATTTTAATTCTATCCCTCAAAACACTTGCAACCCCATCCACTTTGGCACCATCTGCAAATTTTAGAAGTGTGCTCTTTTTGCCATTGTCTAAATCCTTGATGAAGATATTGCATGGAGCTTGACCCAGAACCAGTGTTAGCTATAAGCTGAGCTCTTGGGCAGCTACCCAGGAGAGATTCAAATGCCACCTAGCTAATTAGCAGAGCACCCACAGTGACCACAGCTGGAAGCATGTGTTTCTACTGGTGGTGAACATCCATACATGCCTCAGTGCATATAAAAAAATGTATTCCATATCTGGATGGAAAAAATAAGAAGGAATACTGCCCAAAACTGATCCCTGCAGGACCTCACTTGATATGCCCTTCATAGTCAAGGTAGAACCACTTATAACTCTTTAGGAACAATTTTCCAACCAGTTATGCACCTACCTTATAGTAACTTCATCTAGATTGCATTTCCCTAATTTGTTTATGAGAGAGTCATGCAAGACATTATCAAACCCCTTACTACAGTCAAGATATAGCACTTCTACTGTTTTCTACCTATCCACAAGGCTTGTTACCCTATCAAAGAAAGCTATGAGGTTGGTTTGACATAATTTGTTCTTGACAAATCCATGCTATTACTTATCACCTTATCTTCCAGTGTCTGTAGATTAAGTATTTGCTCCCTTATCTTTCTGGACATTGAAGCCAAACTTACTGGTCTGTAATTCCCAGGTTGTCCTTATTTCCTTTATTTGCAGATGGGCACTATATTATTGCCATTTTCCAGTCCTTTACAATCTCCCTCACCTTCCATCTCTTTACAAAAATAATAGCTAATGGCTCAGCTATCTCCTCAATCAGTTCCCTGAGTATTCTAGGAAGTATTTCATTAGGGCCTAGTGACTTAAAGACATCTAATTTGTCTAAGTAATTTTTAGCTTGTTCTTTTTCTGTTTGAACATCTGATCCTACCTCATTTTCACTGGCATTCACTATGCAACATAGAATCAAGACTTCCCTCTGTGAACTTCTGATTGACTCTTCCGTTACTTTTGACGGCTTTCAGGGTAGGCAAAACTGAAAATCACTGCATCTATGAAATCAAAGTCAGCAGAAAGGGCCAATCTAATCTCATGCTTCAAGGCATAAAATGATTCTCTGCAGGATGGGAAAAGATTTTCTGCTCATTACAGTACTGTACAAATGGTGGTTTTTGTTTTACTCTGAAATGGGAAACAGTTGGAGATAAGATATTACTGGTCCATCTATTGTAATAGAATATGTTGCAAACTATATACAACGATAATTTAGTTATATGAATAATTAGAATCTCTGTCTTATTTCTGCTTACTTGTCCTTTTGTGATATGGAATCGTTGGAAAAGAATCAATTTATGTCAATTTCTGCAATGGAATGTTTAAGACAATGGTTAAACTTTAGCAACATTATAAGTAACTGAAAACATGATCTTATAATGGGAGCTGTCAGACAACCTTGACTTTAAGAGGTGCTACAAGCTTTACCTACAATACAGAATGTTAGAAAGAGGCAGACACGGCTTTATCTATTTACTTCCAGAACCTGTTTGGAGAGGGGAGGAAGAGGCTCCTGAATAACCGCCCAGTTTGCATAATGGTGATCAAATCCAAAAGAAACCAATTATCATCAGTATGGAAAACATCCACTGAAAATGTAGTTTTAGCCTTCAAGCATAACATGAATAAGATGTGACATGAAAATGGAACAGAATATATATATATAGAGAGAGAGAGCTATGAAATATAACAAGTTGGTCTGGAGCACTGCTGAGAGGGTCAAATCAGGGTGAATTGCTCAGAACCAGGGCTACTTACAGCCCAAGACAGGAGTCCTCCCTGTAAGGCAGCAAACCAGTCACACAGAGCTCTTCAGCTGCCAATCTGGTTAGCAAGAAGCTTCACAAGCAAAATCCCTTAGACACCCCAGCGTTCCCTGTGCCACAATCAGCACCACACCTTACACGGGTGAGAGGTTATAAGAACCAATCTCACCAACTCCAAATAGGCTCTCCTAGTCCCAAAGGACTAACCACAGTCCCAGATCAATGTATACCTCAGATATTACCCAAGGTGCCAATCCTTTAGAATCTAAAATTGAAAGGTTCATTAATAAAAGAAAGAAAAGGTCGAGAATAGGACTGTTAAAGAAAATACATTATATACATCAGTCACCAAGTTCCTGATCCGGGCTCTTGGCAGAAATGTAACAAACTGCTAGCTTAAAAGTCTCTGTCATCCTATGTTAGGATGTATTGATGCTCCTTCCCGCTCCCTATCCTTAGCCCAGTTGCTTCTGGAGCAGAGAGCACGAGTGAAGACAAAGATGGAGGAACCCTCAGGATCCTTTTATAATCCTGCACATGTGGAGAGAAATCCATTCTTCTGAGTGATAGTACCTCCCAAACTGGAACTGATCACATGACTAACTAAGCTGTCTAGATCCCCTTAGGCAAGCAGCCATGAAGTGCCTGCTGGTCTGCAGGTTCCCAGCCTCATTGCTCAGGTGTTTATCAGACTGCTTGAGAGCCACTGTCCATGCAGCATCACTATTTAGCATAGCCAATCACTGAATAATCATTCCTCACAATAGGTGGTTGATGCCTATTGCTGTCTCCCAGACAGAGAATATTTAAAATACAAGTACAGAGCCCATATTCATACTTTACATATAAAATGTATACAAGTACCTGAGTAGCAGATATAGAATCAGCATAGCATAAGCTTTCATTAGACACCTCACTTGGCCCAGAATTTGGGGTAAAACATCCAAAATTGGGTACAACAATGATCTGCAGTTCTCTATTACAACCCAATGACATGACAAGCTATATTACCTTTATGACAACTGAACACACTGTGGGAGGCAAAGAGCTCCCATTTATCACATCTGCACAACAACATTCAAATGATAGGAACAGGACTTAAATGTTGTCTTTGTGCAATGATCTGTAGCCAATCATGGAATTTCCAGCCAAGCCTGGAAAAAGTGCTCTAGTCTCACAGTAATATGATCTTCTCCATCAAAACATTAAGATGGCAAGAATTACACAGGTAAATAGCCACTGGCATTATTCCCAGAACAAGCAAGAAGTGGTGTCAAATTGGTTTAGAGAAATTTGATGGTAGGTTAGGTAGACAAGCTATCAGCTCTTCCTCTGTATAAAAAATGGACAGGGCCTTTAGAACTGGTGCCAGCCTGATCCGTTAGTGACTATAATGAAATAAATTGGAAATATTGTGCCTGTGGGGCTAGTACTTGACTTTCACTAGTATTGGAAGCAAAATAGGTCCCCATGCTACATGCAGTGAATTTTATTTTATTAATTTGACACTGTCTACAGGTGGTATATTCAGGCTTAATTCTGCAAGCTCTCCACGTGTGGCACTTCCCCTCTTTAGCTTTATCTACACTGGGAAAATATCAAGTGTTCTTGCACATATAAAGGGGGGCGTTACAGGGGTATAAATACAAATTCACTCCCACTTTAAATCCATATTTTGAACTCTAGTGTAAAACTGATCTGGATACAATCCAATTCCAAACACTCTAGCTTCTGGTAAGTTTATACACGCTTTTCCTTTGGAGAATTTGCTGAAAATTTATAACAACATTTTAAACAATTCAAAAACAAAGAGAAAAGAATAGGTAAGGGAATCAAGTTATTTGCTGTTTCCTTCCAGATCAGTAACGCGCCAGTGAGATCATGCTAATGAAGCACGGGATATTTAAATCCCTGCTTCATTGACTATTTCAAATGCCTACATTTGCATCCCTAGTTCGAAATAGGGTGCAAGTGTAGACATACCCTGAGAATGGCTGTCCAGCCAGTTATGCACCCACCTTCTAGTAGCCCCATCTAGTTTGCATTTCCCTAGTTTATTGGAAAGAAGGTCAGGTAAGACAGTGTCAAATGCCTTATTAAAGTGTAGGTATACCATGTCCACCACTTCTTCCTTATCCACAAGGCTTGATATCTTATCAAAGAAACCTACCAGACTGGTTTGACACGATTTGTTCTTTACAATTCCATGCTAACTGTTACCTATCACCTTATTATCTTCCAGATGTTTGCAAATGGATTGCTTAATTACTTGCTCCATTATCTTCCATGGTACAGAAGTTAAACTGACTGATCTGTAGCTTCCTGGGTTGTTCTTATTTCCCTTTTATAGGCAGGCACTATATTTGCCCTTTTCCAATCTTTTGGAATCTCTCCCAACTTCCATGAGTTTTTTCAAAGATGATAGCTAAATATCTCTTCTATCAGCTCCTTGAGAATTCTAGGATGCACTTCATCAGGCCCTGGTGACTTGCAGATATCTAATTTTTCCAAGTAACTTTTCCATTTCCAAGTTTCCTGTTATTATTTCTCCCTCTTCACTGAGCAATGGGCCTACCCTGTCCTTGGTCTTCCTCTTGCTCCTAATATACTGTAGAACATCATCTTGTTCCCCTTTATACCCCTAGCTAGGTTCAGCTCATTTTGTGCCTTTGCCTTTCTAATCTTGCCCCACATACCTGTATTATTTGCTTATATTCATCCTTTGTAATTTGACCTAGTTTCCACTTTTTATACAGCTCCTTTTTATTTTTAGATCATATAAGATCTCCTAGTTGATCCAAGGTTGTCTTCTGCCATACTTTCTATCTTTCCTACATAGTGGAATATTTTACTTTTGGGCCTCACTAATGTCCCTTTAAAAAACTGCCAACTGTCTTCAGTAATTTTTCCTCTTAGCCTTGCTTCCCATGGGACCTTACCTACCAGTTCTCTGAGCATACTAAAATCTGTCTTCCTGAAATCCATTATCTCTGTTTTGCTTTTCTCCGTTCTACCATTAGAATTCTACCTAATTTTAATATTAGGGTCTCTTTCTAGCACCAGTAGAAGTTTGATTTCTTAGCCAGACTTGATTCAAGTTTCTCCTTCAAATTTGCACCTGAAGCTGATTTTTCACTCAGTTCAATTTCAGAAAGAAAAATCAAGGCAAAACTTCTGATCTATTACAAAGTTTAGGGATGGGTTGCACTTGGGTGCTGGTTTAAGTCCATTCTGTCTATGGCAGGAGACAGGAAATAATAGTTATGTGAGACTTTTTTCCTTGTTTTTTTTTTTAACATTAAAATACTATTGAATTTTTTCAGCAACTCCACACAAGACAAAATGTGTACATATTTTCCATGGAATAGAGCTCTGGATTTCCTTCCTAAGTTTGTCTTTAAGAAGTTTCTCCATTTCATTCTGACCTTGGAACACTAAATTTGTTTTCAGATTAAAAACTAAAAGCCCTTATTGTGATTAAGTAAATCCGAGCACAGAAAGTTTGTTTTTAATGAAGTCTGTGCACACAAACTTTTGTGAGAAGTGTTCTTCAGATTGTTCACCTTTACAAAAGTTTGTATTTCTAAAAATCCTTGTGTCACTAGCTAGGCTCAGAGCTCAAATCTCCAGGGAGATTGCTGCCATTTAAAGTCCAATCTCTATTCTGAGTTTCTGAAATGAGGTCATTTCTTTATATCATGTCAGTGAGTGCCTTTTACCAAAGCTGTCATTTCCTCTTATGGTGTACTCAGGAGAAAGCTTTTAATTAGCTTTTCTTCTATTTGCATTTTCCAAGAGAACTTGCATGAACACTGCAAAGATCTGATTAAAACTTTCTATATTCCAAACAAATTGCCTAGCATTTCAGTCTCTATAGCCATACTGAATCTTTGAAAAATAATATATTTCTCCCCTACTATTAAAAAAAAAAAATCTAAAAATAATATAGTTCTCCCCCAATATTAAAAAATTCTAAACAGTCTGGTAGCACAATAGCCTTCAACACCCATACAAGCCCAACCCAAACTGCTTTTAAATCTCTTAGAGGAGTAGCCATGTTAGTCTGTAACTTTAAAAAACAATGAGTAGTCCTGAAGTACCTTAGAGAATCATGAGCTTTTTCTCCACTCATCTGAGGAAGTGGGTTTTGTCCATGAAAGCTCATGATTATATATACAGTAAACTTCCGATAATCCGGCACCTTTGGGACCCAGGGGGTGCCAGATTATCAGATATGCCGGACTATCGGAAGGGGGAGCTATGAGGGGTCTGGGTGGGGGGGGGGGGGCGGGTGCCACCCCAGACCCCTCATAGCCCCCCCTTCCGATAGTCCGGCTCTGCCCCAAGCGTCCCTGATTCAGCCACTGCTGAAACTGACCAGCAGCAGCTGAATTGGAGATGCCTCGGGCAGAGCAGCTGGAGTGCTGCCGGGTTGATCCAGTAGCACCGAGGAGCGGCGGTGAGGGACCAACCCAGCAGCACCCCAGCTCCTCTGCCCCAAGCGTCACCAAGTCAGCCGCTGCTGAAATTGACCAAGAGTTGACTTCAGGAAGCCTGAGGCAGAGCTGCTCTGCCCCGGGCTTCCCTGAGTCAGCCGCTGGTCAATTTCAGCAGCGGCTGACTTGGGGACGCCTGGGGCAGCGCAGCTGGGGTGCTGCCAGGTTGATCCAGTAGCGCCGAGGAGCGGTGGTGAGGGACCAACCCAGCAGCACCCCAGCTACTCTGCCCCAAGCGTCCCCAAGTCAGCCGCTGCTGAAACTGACCAAGAGCTGACTCCAGGAAGCCTGAGGCAGAGCTGCTCTGCCCTGGGCTTCCCTGAGTCAGCTGCTGGTCAATTTCAGCAGCGGCTGACTTGGGGACGCCTGGGGCAGTGCAGATGGGGTGCTGCCGGGTTGATCCAGTAGCGCCGAGGAGCGGCGGTGAGGGACCAACCCAGCAACACCCCAGCTGCTCTGCCCCAAGCGTCCCCGATTCAGCCGCTGCTGAAATTGACCAAGAGCTGACTCCAGGAAGCCTGAGTCAGAGCAGCTCTGCCCTGGGCTTCCCGGAATCAGCCGCTGGTCAATTTCAGCAGCGGCTGAATCGGGGACGCCTGGGGTGCTGCCGGGTTGGTCCCACAGCCCCCAGGGGCAGCGCTAGGGGACCTACCTTGCAGTGCCCCAGCTGCTCTGCCTCCGGCTTCCCCGATTCAGCCGCTGGTCAGTTTTAGCAGCAGCTGAATAGGGGAAGCTGGAGGCAGAGCAGCTCCAATGGTCCGGCTGCGGAGCACTTCCAGGTTCCTGATGGTGCCGGACCGTCAGATGCCGGACCAATGGAGTTTTACTGTATATTAGTCTCTAAGGTGCCTAACCCAAACATCTGTATGTTATTCCCATAAAAAGCTAGGCATGCTGACCAGTGTTGTCTTTGTAGTTTCCTTGTACATCTCCCACATCCACTGTATCCACTAAATGACTCTTGTCTTAGACTATAATCTCTTTTCCTTCCATATTTGTAGTATCTAGCAAAAGAGGGATTGTAGGCACTGCTGGCATAGTTAGTTGTTAATTCATATGAAGTGCAATAACTCAGACTGCAGTCTCCTGGGAACTGCCCAGAATCATATGCCTTTAATAAAAATGATAAAGGAACCCAAGCAAATGTAAGTATTCTAGAACATTATCTGCATTTGGGATGATTTTGATCTGTTCAGAGAATAGCAATGTGCGTTCAGTTCTCTGATAACTATTTCATGTTACAGTGGCTAAAAGAATGCAATAGAAATGAAACAGCTAATATGATATGTGGAAAGACGTTGCAGCTCTTAGTGACATCTGGCATGCAAGTCAGGGAGATGAAAAGTATGGCATATACTTGTTCTGCTGTAATATAAGCCTTTGCCTACGCCATGCCACAAAATGTGTTGAAATAATATGGCCCGTGAATTTGCCCTAATTGTAAGATTAGTGTAAAGAGTAAAACTTCATAAAATGACACAATAATTTATAAGAACTGTTAATGAAAAAATTGTGACACCCTTTATATTCCCCCTTACCCTCAAAACTGTGTACAAACGAAAAGGCCTACTAATGTAATTCATGGCTTGTGTTAAAATTATGCTTGGAAAAAAACCCAGAAGTTAATAAACCAGAACTGGTATGTCAAATGTCAGGCCTATTGCTGGGCAAGATAATGAGAATGAAACATTCACTGCATCACTCCCATTTGAGGTTTTTAAAAAGACGTGATGGGTACCATGATGTTAGCTACAGGAAAAAGGTCAGATGCGAGCTTCACCATCTCCTGGAACCCCATCCTGACCAGACTAGCTCAGAGACAGATGACACCATCACCTCCAGATGAAGCCTATATACCACCTGGGATATGAGACTGTTTCCCCTCCTTATCTGTCCATCTCCCCTAAACTTCCCCAGTGCCTGCTTTCTTCCCTACCTTATGTCTTCCCTTTCCTTTTTCCATCTGGCTTGGCCAGCCAAGACAGCATATTTTGAAACAGTGCTGCAATCCTGTAACCAGAGCGGCATCCATATGCAGTGCTCCAAACAATAATATATTGATAGAATTTTGCCAGATCTCAAAGTGGCCAATAAGACTATGCGTTCTGCCTGTATTTTTCCAACAGAGAAGTTGCAAGTGAAAGTCAACATCAGGAAAGAAACTACATTTGCTATCTTTGCTCTTCTTATCTCTCCCTTTACATGTTTGTCTTGCTATTAATTTTATTTTTTTAAGACAACACCACCACGAACAAGCCATCTCAGCTACTTTATTTTCCTCTCAAAAACCGACAGTGATTGCTATCTAAAATATTGTTTGCCATGTTGTTGTAGCTGTGTTAGTCTCAGAATATTAGAAACACAAGGTTGAAGTAATATTTACTAGCCAACTTCCTTTGGTAAAATAAATACAAGCTTTTCAGATACACAGAAGTTAAACTACCCTGTTCATCTAAAAGACTGGCAATTGCAGGGGGCAGGGTGAGAGAGGAATTCCTTTAAAAACTCTCCATCAGTTAATTGAAAGGGAACAAGGAATGAGCTAAAAGCCTTAAAACTAGCCGCTTGGATCCCACCTGCACCCTTCCTTTATGCAGTTTTAATAAAAGGTTAAAAAAAATATGATATGTTTGCCATGGTCCTGTTAAAAACAGTAACTGGATTATGCTAACACCTTTAACTTTTTAGACCCATATACTAACTGATTAGCATATTTTTGGTGTCCTGAGATGAGCCTAAATGGTTAACATATACGCCAAAGTTGGCATCTTGGCAAACAAGCAATTATTTTCAAAGGGCTTAAAACTCTTAAATATTACATTTATTTTAAAAAAGCATTAACTGCAAATTTTCTTTCAAAAAAAGGTTGTGCTAATTTAAAAAAACTAAATACTTCATTTTGTTCTTTTTCTTTCGTTTCTTTTAGGGTTTGCCATTTTTGTAAACAGAAGCTTTAAAAATTTAATGTAACGTAAAAGCATTTTTAACAGCTGCAAAAAATAAAGATAAAGGTAGAGTTAATTTTCAAAAGTAAAATTACTATAGTAAAAGTTTGTTTTATCATCATGACGGGTAACCTTCACACCACACACCCTTCATCCCCATACTCTGCTTGTTAACAAAAGGACATCTTAATCCAGGATTGCCACTTCATTGACTATGAATTACATTTTACACCAACCACTCTTGCATCAGCAGTCTGTAATTATTAAAGCAAACCATTAAGGGAAAAAGCCACAGAACAAAACAATTTCCTCTTGTTTTTAATCTCATTTTTCTTGTAGCTGTTTGTGCCTATAAGACAGCATGGTGCTAGTGTTGCAGGTTAAATCCCCTTAGTTATCAGAACAGCCAACACAGCTTCACAAATCATCATGGTAAAACAGGTGGGCAGGATCTGTCAAAAATGCCTGCAAAATTTTTACCATCTTTGGGTGTTTGTTCATCAGTGCAAAAATGGTTCCAGGAAAACCCCACATGATTTTGCTTCTTCTTTTTAAAAACTGCAACACAGTTGGATAAAAAAAATGCTATCAAGTCTCAAGTTTTTTTCTCTCTAACAAATCAAAATTAACCTACAGTGCATACAATTTTCATGGTTTGTGTCACAGGTGCTGACTCTGTAGGTGATCCAGCCCTAGAGCTCCCATGAAAAAAGTAGTGGTGCGGAGCACCCACTAGGTACTCAATCAGTTGTTTCACAGCCCCCACAAGAGACTTGAAGGATAGGAGGTGGGGCACTGGAGGGAGGGGTCAGAAAGAGGGCAGGAAGAGGCAGAGTAAGGGCTGTGCTTAGGGGAAAGGGAAGGGTGGGGCAACTACCCCCCAAAAAAGAGAAAGTCAATGGCTGAGATTTGTATATATGACTAGCTATAAATGTATAAGTAGCAAAAGGAAGTCAAATTTCTTTCCTCTCTACCCATTCTGGGCATGCAGCCAAAAGAGTAATAAAAGTTGACTTGTTTTTAACATCTTATAGCTCTAACAGCAGTTTTTAGTTTCATTTTAGCTGCAAAAAAAGTTCTTTCCTTTATTAACATCTGGAAGGGTTAACTGTAACTTGTATAAACTTCTACTCAAGCAAAATTTGCAAACAAGGAATTTACAAATCTTAAAATAAGAACCCCTTTTTCAATACATGTAAAACAAATTAAGGTTTTTGTTTGAAATTGTAGTTTTATGAACAAATGTCTGATCATATATGAAACAATGTAATGAAAACATTATGTTATAAGTGTGTAGGTCCAATTAAGTGTAAAAATAGAAAGTTCATAGAATCATAGGGTCAGAAGAGACCTCTGGAGGTCATTGAGTCCAATCCCCTGCTAAAAGCAAGACCAACCCCAACTAAATCATCCCAGCCAGGGCTTTGTCAAGCAGGGACTTTAAAAGCTCTAGGGATGGAGATTCCACCACCTCCTAAGGTAACCCATTCAGGTACTTCACCACCCTCCAAGTGAAATAGTTTTTCCTAATATCCAACCTAAACCTCCCTCACTGCAGCTTGAGACCATGGCTCCTCTTTTAGTCATCTGTCACTACTGAGAAGAGCCTCTCTCCATCCTCTTTGGAACACCACTTCAGGCAGTTGAAGGCTGTTATCAAATCTTCCCTCACTTTTTTCTTCTGTAGACTAAATAAGCCCAAATTCCTCAGCCTCTTCTCAGAAGTCATGTGCTTCTGCACCATAATCATTTTTGTTGCCCTCCGCCGGTCCCTCTCCAATATGTCCACATCCTTTCTGTAATGGGGGACCCAGAACTGGATGCAATACTCCAGATGTGTCCTCACCAATGCTGAATCAAGGGGAATAATTATTTCCCTAGATCTGCTGGCAATGCTCCTACTAATGCAACCCAATATGCTGTTAGCTTTCTTGGCTAAAAGGGTATGCTTTTGACTCATATCCATCTTTTTATCCAATTAATCCCCAGATCATCCATAAAACATCATAATAAACTATAATAAGTATTCATGAAAAAACTGCAATGCCCCAAGCCCAAATTCAAACAGACATGAAGGGCTATTTATATACAGTAGTTCAAAGGCTATTACAAAATGATATCTGATAAACAGTATATCAAAAATTAATAAACCAAAATTGGTGCATTAGAAATTAAATATATTGGTAAATAAAATAAGAAAAGTTTCCACCGATCATTCCTTTTGGGGGATTCTTAAATATATAAAACCTACCACAAAGGCAACTGCAAAACAAGAAAGCAAGATTCACCATCATAGCTGTTACCTCCACCGTCTCCTACAACTCTAGACCTTTCTTCACTCCTATCCTAAAAAGAGTCCTAATGAAACTGGGGAGGCGGGGGGAGAACCAGATAACACTGGCACTTCCAGCAGCTCTGGCTAAATCCTGACCATTTCCCCCACTTCCTTCCAGGCATCCTTTTCCTTCCCTACCATATATTGGCTCTTTGCTTTCACTCTTCTTTTACATTCTGCCTAATAAAGAACTAGCTTAGCTGGTCAAAGCTACATATTTTGCAACATTGCTGTAAGTTTGTAGTCAAAATGCAAACAAATGCCATGCCCTACATAGTCTAATATTGGTACAAGTTTGTCAGATCTCAAAGTAAACCAGAAGTCTGATTATTAAATAAAGCTTGCATTTTAAACGTATCTATTAACTGTAGAGTTTTTGAAGGTGGCAGGGAGTGAACCCTTGTTGGACTGTCATTAACAGTTTAAACTTTAAAAGTTTTAACCCATCCCTATCCTGGCTTTTCTTCTGTATTTTTAATAACCAACACATTTATAAGTGTGTTCACTCTGGTACTAAGCAGGCTGAAGTCTCTATACCAAACCCCACATCTTGGTTGAAAACAGTTTATTGTTAAATAATAACTAAATTATATTAACACCTTTAATTCATTATATCTGTACATTTCATCTAAATTAATACAACAGATGCCACAATTTTCCCTGTTTGATTTTGGAACCCAACACCTTGATAACAATACCTATAATTTGAAGGAGTCTCTAGCATAGGAGGTATATGGTATTTCACATATATGTTACAAGGCAACTTAATTGGGGAATATAGTAGTCATTCATTTTATTCAGTAACATTGTTTCTGAAGAAACATCCATCAGGTGACTCACAGGGAGTCACTCTACAATTGCCAGCAGGAAAATGATCTAGGACTAACAAAAAATACTTGCACTAAGCATAGTTCCCCCTGCCACGTGTGGGCTGGGCCAATAAATGACTATCTCTGAACAGCAATCACTCATTCACTAGGTTTGCATGGAAAGTTGGGCAAATGAGACTAGCCAAATGACAAATACATTTCCATGCCTCACCCAGACTGAATCTGAGAATACACATATTGGGTGGGGGAGGGGAACAAAAAAAGCCCACCACGCTTTGTTTCTAATGCTGTAGCTCCTTACAATCACCCTATTGTAATTCATTTGCTAATGAAACCCAAAGGTGGAATAAAGACAACTAGGCTGAAATACAATCAATCCATCTTGCTACCACTATTCCCCAGAAGGCTCTGGTCTCAGCCATTAGTCATGGATCTCAGTTTATAAGAGACGAGACTAGTATAATTCACAGTTCCAGTTTATAAATGCTGAAGGAAGCTGGTTGTAGATCAAACCCATTTGGGTAGAAGCAGGGAAGGCTCTGAGTGTTCCATAACTCGATACTTCAGAAAAAGACATATCTCTCATTCGACTAACAATCAAAACTAAACTAAAAAGCTCTATAAAATAAACAAACCAATAAAAAAGACTAGTTAAGAGCCCCAAGTTAAGATCAGAATACATTTTTTTAGTCTGTGGCCTCTGACCACCTCTATTTTCAATTCATCAGAGCCTCTATAAAAACTCATGAAGTTCCAGTTCAAAATCCATTAATTCACTCTTCACTGGGCTGGCAACAGTTTGTCAAAAACAGAACTCAGAAGTCCCCCAAAAAAGTCTTTCGCCCGTTCCAGCTCATCTCAGTTGCTCTTATCTCCCTAGCCCAGCAGTTGTCCAGGCCTCTGGGGGCCACAAGCAGGTTTCAGGGGAGTTGCCAAGCAGGACTGGGCTTATTAGGGGCCAGAGCAGAAAGCTGAAGCCCTGTTATGTGGGGATAATGCCTGTCGCTCCCAGCCCTGCCACCTGAGGCTGAAGCCAAAGCCTGAGCAACTTAGCTTTATTGGGACCCTGTGGTGTGGTGTAGGGATGTTAAATATCGGTTAATTGAATAGTCGAGTAACCTCATGAATTCTTATTGGTTAGTCGACTATTCTATAGTCCACAGGGGGCAGGGCTGGCAGTTGCTGTATCAGAGGCAGCAGTGCAGAATGTCAGGCAGGAGCTGGTCCACAAGGAGAGCCAGTTTAAAAACCAGCTTCCCTTGTGGACTGGCTGGCTGTTGTCGAATGCTGCTGCCTCTGAGAAAGAGGCAAAAATTGTGAGATTATGCCTCAAGGGTTGGGCTATTGCTATTCTGGGATAGCTCACTTGCTCCAGAAATTTCATCTTGGAACTAAGAAACCTTCCCCGATGAAAGTTTAGTCAAAGTTGGTACATTCCCATGACTTGTTCTGGTCCTGATGAAAAAAAATTGTTTAATGGGAAAATTCTCAATCATCTCCAATTAGAATCCAGTTCACTCAGTCCTATGCCACCACAAAGCCATCCTTCCTTTTTGTGCTCATACAATATTTGCAGGCACAATTTCTGAGTATGATGATAAAAATTGACTTCACAATTATAAAAATATTGTGCATAAAATAGTTTCTTTCTTCACTTGCTAAAACTTGCATCCAGGCTCCTATGTCTCCACAGTCAGTGTCCTCCCTAACAACTAAAGTAGGTGATTGTCATTAGAACCTGTGAAGGAAATCTAGAACTCAGACTTTGACAAACAAAACAAACCTCGGTTTTCCTTTAAATTGTATCTCTGTACGTTTTAAAGCCCGCACATGCGGAATTCAATTAACAACTGTGGATTTCAAACACGCTGAGGAAAGATGGATTTAGGATAACAGGATTGGCAGTTAGAACTCACATCTTCTGACGATGAAACAAATTGTCCTTGCAATTAAGCAAATTATTTGAACTACTCAGTGCCTCAATTTCTTCATCTTGTTTTTCTTAGGGTTCCCTGTAGCATCCATAACCATGGTATCTAGCTGGATGGCAATTATCTTGTATATGTCCTAAGGGAGGGAGTACACATTAATTCTTTACTCAATGCAGTACCTAAATGATAGGTATCATAGACCTGAAAAGCATTAAAACTATTAAATAATATTGAAAATGTTTTATATTGTTCTGTTTTATATTTTATGGTTTTTATTTTATGTTTTATATTTCTATTCCACCAAAAACTAAGATAGCAGAACTGCTCTCTGCAACAGCTGTCAGTGTTGTGGTCTCATTTGCTAACATATCCTAGTTCTAGGCTTGGCCTGGAGGGCTGCCTAAATTTGAAGCCTAAAACATATCCACATGTTTTATTCTAGATAAAAGGACTGGACTGTCTAAGTCTATAATGATGACAGCAGAAACCAGCTTGGCTTTTCTAGCTAATGGTTTCTGTGGGGCAAAGTCAAACATACATAGAGACTAGAGGATGGCTGTATAGATAACAAATTGATTTGATTAAACCAGTGGTATCCATCTTGTGGCCCTGAAGGCTGTAAACTGCATCACTTGAGGGCAAATGTGTTAAGAAGAAAACATTTTCTGGATTATGAATTGAAGATGTTCTCCCTGAGCAGCACTCAGAAGCTTTTAAACCACAGCCTCTATGGTTTGGTGAGGTGATGGGGGTATCTTCTGCCCAGCTGCTCTACCTTTGATTCCCATGCAAGGTAGTGTGAAACCCCAATGTTCTGAGTAGCTCGGTCCCTTTCGTGCTGCAGCTGATTGGCAGTTTCTCTGCTGGTCATCTGCTGCTATCACAGTGAAAGAGAGGAGAGCGTAGATCAGGCTGTTCTACCACCTGCTTCCCTGCCCCAGGATTGAAGAGGGGCTCATGTAGCTCTGACTGAGCCTGGGGAGGTGCTGAGCAAAGGACGGTGCCAGAGATGCTCTGGGCACCACCACATGGGGGTGCCAAATCCCCAGTTTGTTTGTGTGCTGTTTTGCTTGTGTCTTGACTGGGGGGCTAAGAAAGGTTTGAAAACATTTTTTGCACTGGGTGACAACACACCTAGCACTAGCCCTGGAGGGCTCCACTTGCCACAGACCCACCCACCGCTGCCCAGGCAAGGGGAAAAGGAAGGAGAAGCTGAATACCAATCACTAGTTCCAATTCCCTGATTCTCTGTCCTGGCTCTAGAGCAGATGAAAGTACCCTGGAAGGTTACATAAATCCAGTTCCATAAGAATAGCTGAACTTTGCATTCAATACATGTCCCGCAAAGATACATGAACTTAATTCAATAAGATTTTTCTGTCACAATAACCACACCATATCTTTTTGCCCATTTCATTCCTTAAAGAGAACAAGAAAGCCATGAAAGGTAGCACAGAGTGCAGGGGAGACCAAGTGATTATCGCTGCTTTATCATCATCCCTGAAAGTACCATTTATATGGACAATGGGAAGGGGACTGTCTGGACAAGAGTGAGAACCAAGGGGATAATTTGTAAGGTTGTCTGAGTGGATAAACAATCCTCATCCAATTATATTGTCCACAAATGCGATCATCCAGAAGACCTCAATTCAGTAAATCCATTCCTTTAGAGCAAAGCACTTAGGGCACATACTTAACTTTATGCACATGCTTAAGTCCCAAAACATCCCTTTGAAGTTAAACAAAGCACTTAGGCATAAGCGTAACACAGATGATTTGTTGATATGGTAACTAAATAAACCCATACAATGCAACATCAAAGAATAATATTCCGGTTCTTTGGCCCCAAAACACACAAGAGTGTATCCAGCAAGTTAACTGAACAAGTCCATTAGCTCTGTCAGTAGAGGGAACCCAAAGACTGTAAACTTGAAGAGATCTTAACATTCCATCAACTACAAAGCAATCTGGTGTATATAGAAGCAGAGAGCTTAAAACTTCCTGTTCTTACCACTGTCCCATCTGCTGGGACTGCACCATCTACAGTACTATGGTGTTATAAGAACTTAATAAGATTCCATGCACAGAGATAAAAGGAAAGCAAGTGCACATATAGATGAAAGTTTTAGGACCAACTTCATCAGCTTGCTATTTTAATTCAATTGTTTTTTCTTTTTTGGCACTGCTCCCCAACATCAGGAAAGATGATTTCGGAAGATTTCAGGGGCAATGAAGAAGTTGTTTGCTAACAGATTTGTACATTATTCCCAGTGTTTATATAGCTTTTTCTGCTGAAGTGATGTAGAGTTCCAAATGTTCTTGGAATGAGTAATGTTAACAAGAGAGTCATTAAGTATTTTGGCATCAGTCACAAGCAAAGGGCTCTCCCCACGCCACCTCCAACTCCCTGAGAATTTCCTCTACCAAGCTGTGAGGTTTTGGAGAGGTCACAATGGGTTTCCCATGAGTTTTCTGGCAACCCTCATGAATCCCTCTGCAGCATTTTGAACTCCATTTGCATGTGAAAACACAGATTACTCTAAAACAATACAAATGTCAACTGACTGAGAAACTCTTCCACTACATTTCATGGTAGAAATTATTTAAGAGCAACAAAGAGAACTTTGTGAGCAAGTGAGTACATATGAAATATTAGGAAGCTTGGAAATAATATTTTGTTGTTACATGAAGTCATGTTATATAGAAGAAAGCTGTCAGTAATATTCACTATCCTTGCCCTTTTTCATGGATGTGACTTCCCCAGAACAGTCTGTACCCACTTCCAGGTGCACCAATGCTTGAAATGGTCTAAGTACCAGGACAGACAAGATGTGGGTTTTTATTCCCCATGAAGCAGTAAAAACAACTGAGCTCTGTTTACGCTATTGCTTACTCTAGTGCTAGCATAGCCGTACCACTGCTGGGAAATGGATACACAGTTGTGTGTGCTTAGTCTATAGTGAATATTAACTATGCTTAAAGTTACCTATTGCTGAAGGTATTTTGGAAGTAGCTACCAGTAAATGAGAAAAACAAGGGAATATATTGACAAATTCTGCAGCTTCTGGACAATGCTTCCCTCTTCTTGTGCTCAGGAATGTATAAAATTCAGATCTCCTCCTCATGCCCTAATCTTAAATAAGTATTATTCAGATGAAAATAGCCATACAAATTCTTTTATGCCTGAGCTGCGGGTTTCTTGAACCATCTTCCTTAAAAGTTAACTGTAACTCAAGACAAGCGATCTAATTACAAACTAGATTTTTAAATCAGGCATTTAAATTATTTTTATTTTTATGTGTTTTAAGTCTGAGCAGATCTCTTACTTTGGCTAAAGCAACGTTAGATATTAGAGGTCGGAGGAAATAGCAAAATCTACTAAACGGCTGTCTAAACAGGATTATATTTTTCAGTTCTTACAATTTAGCAGACAGAGGCTACAGATTGTCTGTGGATGGTTTTTTCCATTCATCTCCTTCCTCTCTTCCTAATTCAAAAGGTTTCCTCATATTTGACACTTCAGAGACAGCTTCTGTTATTTATGAGATCATTCAAGGTCTATTACCCAATCACTCTGGTATTCCTCACAGCAGATTGTACAGAGCTAAAAAAGGGCAGGATATCATAGTATGAGTTGCAGGACTCTGATGATCCTTTACAGAATTTTACTGACTTTTTCCTATAAAGCTATGTTGCCACCCACAACATAGATGAGTTGTTTGAAGTGTGACTTTGTGCAGTTTCATGGCAGTTTGACACACTATTCAGCTGATAGCATTGTACTTACTTGAATACTTTCTGGGACATTGTTATTAAAAATGGGCAAATAATGGATTTTTGGTTTGCTGACAATTTCAAAAACTGGGAAAAAATTGTTTTGGGTTGAACCAAAATGATTTTCTTTTCATTTTCAGTGAATCAAAAAAGTTTAAAAAAATGTTTTGAGTCAAACTAAGTGTTACATTCAACCCAAAATGAACCATTTCATTTCAATGTAAAGTTATTGTTAATATTTTTTCATTTGTTTAAATAAAGGAAATGTTGACAAAAAAAAAGTCATTTCAAGCAGAAAAATAGAAAAAAATAATTTCAAAATTATATTTCAATTTCAGCTTTTGTAAACAATGTTGAGAAATTAAGATGAAATTGTGAAATGTTTAAATATTGCCAAATCTGCATTTTCACTGAAAGAGTTTTTGTTGAAAAGTTTTGCTCAACTCCAATGATTACTCTCTTGTATCGTAAGCGTACTTCAAGTTTGGTGATTTTACCCTCATCCTTTATATAGAGATATCCAACTTACAACACTGTGATTTAATTGGTGATCTCTGTTCTGAAATGTCAGCACTGGGAGAGCAGAGGATTATATATTAAAATTGTAGTCTATTGCTAAAGCTCAGAGCTACATGGGGAAAGAAGCATATGAGACCAGCTGTAGAGCAGAACACTGGTCTCCATCTCCAGATGATCTGCAAACAGAGCATGGGAAGAATTGAATGAGTAGGGGATCCCATGCAGCCCACAATGGAGGTTAATCAGCAGCACTAGCTCTTCCTAAACCCTATTTAAAACAGTTCACAGTGACTGGTACTAACCCAATATGGAAGCTTTGTCCATGATCTTGAGTTCAGGTCTAAAATAGAACAAAGTTCTGCAGGTCAACATTGGTCACTGGCAAAGCTCCAGGCTGCAACAGCCCTGTCAGTGAAAGGCTTGTCAAGAACCAACCTGCAGCAAGAAATCATAGAAATGTGCACTTGGAAGGAAACCTGAAGAAGTCATCAGGTCCAGCCTCCTTTGGGGAGACAGGACCACAACCTCCCTTGGAAACTATTCCAGAGTTTTTCCTATTCCAGAAAGCTTTTTTTCCTAATATCTAACCCAAATCTCCCTTAAACCCATTACTTTTTGTTGTACCTTCAGTGGACATAGATGTAATCAGTCACTCATCAGGTTCCCCCTTCATTTTCTTTTCTCTAGACTAAATATGGACAGTTTTTAAACCTCTCCTCAGAAGTCAGATTTTTCTAAACTTTTATCTTTTTTGTTGCTGTCCTGTGAACTCCCTCCAATTTATCCATAGCTTTGATAAAACGTAGCACTCAGAATTAGACAGTTCTGCTCATGCCTCTCCCATCTCTTACCTACAGCATGCCTGTTAATACTCCTCAAAAAATATTGGTCTTTTTCACAATTGTGTCATTGTTGACTCATTCAATTATGATCTGCTATAAATCCCAGATCCTTTTCAGCAATATATCATGTAGACACTTATTCTCAGTATTCTAGTTGTGCATTTGATTTTACCTTCCTAAATGAAGTACAGTGAAAGAGGTGTTATCTGGCATGTCAGGAGAATGAGTTGGTGGGGAAGGTTAACTAAGGGTTCAGAGTATGGGAGAGGGCTCTGGGCTGAGGCAGGGGCATGGGAGGGAGCACAGGCTCTAAACCAGGGGTGTGGGCTCTGGGGTGGGAGCAGAAATAAGAGGCTCAAGGTGCAGGATAAGGATCCAGGCTGGGAATGGGGGTTGGATGAAGGAGGAGATGAGGGCTCTGGGTTGGGGTCAGGGATAAAGGCTTTGGGGTGCAGAAGGAGGCTCCAGGCTGGTGATGAGGAGTTCAGAGGGTGGGAGGTAGTGTAGCGTTTAAGTTCTGGGAAAGAAGGGGCTCAGGATTGGAGGTTGAGTGCAGGAGAAGTGCATGGTGTGGGCTCTGGGAGAGAGATTGGGTGCAGGAAGGGTCTTGGGGTAGGGGAGCTGGGCCTTAGGAAGGGGTTTGGGGTGGCTTGGGGCAGCTCTTCACAAGTGGCAACACGTCCCTGTGGCTAGATGGTTCTGTGTGCTACTTGTGCCTGCTTGCACAGTTCTCATTGGCCATGGTTCCTAGCCAATAGGAACTGTGCAGCAAACATTCAGGATGCCCCTGCAGAACAGAGGCGACACACACAGCCCCTCTGTGGCTGTTCTTCTGCTTAGGAACAGCAGGGACATATCACAACTTCCAGGAAGCCACAGAGAGCCAGGTACAGAGCTTGCTGGCCCCATGCCAACTGGACTATAAACCAGACTTTCAAAGAAGATAAGAAATGCTGGCTTATAGAGCTTTCTGGTTTGTACACAGCCAGATAACACAGCTTTTACTGTTTATTGGATTACATCTTATTAAATTCAGACCAATTCTCCAATGTGTCATGGTCATTTTGAATTTTAATCCTGTTCTCCAAAGTGCTTGCAACCCCTCCCATTTTGCTGTCATCTTCATATTTTATCACCATATTCCCCACTCGATTGGACAAACAATTCATGAAAATATTGGTTAGCACTGGCCCCAAGACTGGATATACCCAGTACTAATTATTCTTCAATTTTATGAGCCCAAATTTCACACAGAGAACATTTCTTAGAAATCCCCAAACCAAGTAAATAAGTAGGCTGCCCCTGAATGCTAGATATTAGTGACTGTTCATAGCTCATTCTTGGCTCAACTCTGCTCTATCACCCATGTATTATAGAAAATGTCTCTGAAACAAATGGTGCTTTCAGAGCCTGCTTTTTGGAACCAGATAGCCATCATTTCCAAATGGAGAAAGTGCTGAAACTAGTTTAATGAAGGGAGTTCATGGTTATTTTATAAGAATCTCTATTTTTGAAGGGAATGTCAGTGCAGGGAAAGACAAGAACACCAAAATACCATCATTATTTAAACATAAATCCATGTATTCTTCATGGACTGATTTTCCTCTCACAAGGGAGATTTTTCCACTCAGGCATCTAATGCTCACTGATTTTTTTCTTTCAAAAAGGAAAGACAACACTCTCAGTGTGACGCCCAGGGATGGACTTGCACAAATTCCACTAGTGGAATTAGAGGGTTAATCCCAGCATACTGAACTGGAGTTGTTCCCTTGCTGCCTTCCCCACATACCTAGAAGCAGGAAAGAGACAAATTTCAGAAAAATGCTGTACAGAACATTCCCTCAGAAATCCAGAGGTCCCTTTGTTGTTGTCAGTGCTGTTTTAGCCATGTTGGTCCTAGGATATTAGAGACACAAGGAGCGTGAAGCTGGCTCAATAAAAGATATTACTTCATCCACCTTGCCTCTCTCATAATTCCCTTTAGTCTTGTATACTCTACGAAAATTCTCTTTTGGTGACTTTGGATGTCAGCAATAAATGTATCTTAACTGGTAATGAACATAATTTACTGTTAGAGTTCTCCTGGATAAACCACCCTAAGCAATATTTCTACTTATCCTCCTGCACCTTTGAGGAGTGAAATGTGCTTGCCATGAAGTTCACACACCTTTACATGCTGCCTTGGTTCAGGGTGGCAGGGAGGTGAGGGGAAAGATGGGATGATTTCCCTGTTGGAGTTACTCAAGTCAGGAAAGAAAAGTATAACTCTACTTTCATACTTTTAGATTGGAAACATGAGTCCATAATTCATTACATTAAGCACTTTGGGAGCAAAAGATTCTCTGGCTTGAATTGGAGGCTCATCCTACCAATACAAAAGTAGGTATGTGCTTTTGTGATTTATAATAGAATATAGTATTAGCAGGATAAAAGCAGATTTATGTAGCATGTGTGTAATTTAGATCCAAAAGGAGCTGCAGTGTCACTTATAATGAGCCTTAGCTGTAAGGTATGTTCCCCATTTTCTTGCTTGTCAGGCATTTCAATTATCTCTCTCACACTTTGTTATAAATAAAGCTGCAAGAGATGTTCAAATCTAGGTGGACTTCAAAAGTCAAGGGCTTAAGGGACCCAACCTTTCCTTGCATATATTTGTTTTTAACTCAGGATTAACAGAATCCAAGATAATATCATTATGCAGAGGAGACCAGGTCAATTTTCCACCACAAAAGTTCAGATTTGTTCAGCCCCAATTATCCTGCTCCATGGCCACTTTTGAAAGAAAAAAAGAACAAGATAACCTCAATACATTTAAACTGCACAGTTCAGAATTTTGGAACTCTAGACTTTACAGCTCTGGAAATCTCCTGGGTTCATTAGCCTCTCTTGCTAACCCACGAAATCTCAGAATTCCTCTCAAAAGCATCTGTTTTCAGACCTTGGCAATTATATTAATAGCTAGTACCAAAAATAGACTAACCATCCCTCCACTATCATTTCCCCCTCCCAGCTTTTGTCCTACATTTTCATCCACCACTTAGCATCTCTTTCTACCTCAGAAAGAGAGAGGAAGAGGAGGATACATTTCATAGCATAGCCTTGGACAGATATGTTCTGTGTCTACACTACTTATTTCTCCCAGCACAGCTGTGGTGACCAGGGTATGGAGAGACATAATCCATGATCAGAGGTGTGCTGGCAGAAACCATCAGTGTAGCTGCATTTATACCAGCAAAACTGCACTGTTTTGCTCCTAGGGGATTTTACTGGTACAAAGTTCAGTTTTGCTGTATAGCTAGGTCCATATTAAGAGTGCTTTGCCAGTATACAATATTGATGTTCCTAAATCACCAAAGTATTCCTAGTGTTGACATACCTTTATATACCATGTAGTTCAGTACAAATTATAAACATACAATTTCTACATAATCAGGCTGAATAGATAGACATTTGCAACTTCAAACAAAAACCATTAAAAGTTTTTTTTTTAAATAGAGGAGTTGACTTCCCTGATTACTAGCTTCTACTTAAAGTTAATATTCTCCAATCTATCAAATACTTGCTTTCCACAGACTTTGCTTCTTTTATAATCCCATCTGTTCTTTTTTTGGGGTGGAGGATAGGGGGGACTTTTTTTTAAGAATCATTCAGATTTTAAAATATAATCACGTGGATTTAAAAGATAAATTGTATCCACTCCTCTCTGTGATTCTGCTGCTCTTTCCATGAAATTTAAGAGATCATTCTGTAACAGGCAAAAGACCTCCCCATTATAATCTTCCAGAACTTCATGAATGCTAAAATAAACTATTAAAAGACTAAACATATGACACATGATTTTTTTTTTGTTTTTTTTTGGTGAATAGTTTTTTTCCCTCCTGCTAAAATAAGGATTCTTTCTCCAAGCCTGGAAGGGAGTTTAACTTAAATGTAAATGATAATTCTCTCCTATGGAGAAAGCTTTCATATGGAGTTTCTTATTCCTTATTCTTCTTCTCACACTCCTGGCTTTACCGTTTGTTGATATTATGGAGGAGTTATAGCAGGTTTATAGTTAAGGAAAAGTTGAATTTAAACAAAGGCAAGAATTAAACCACTGAAATTGACCATGAATGTCAGCCAGAGCTTTACCAGTGTATATCATTTCAACAGGGACAAACCTGAATTTTCTGGGGTAATCTTTATACTGTATTAAGTTACACTTAAAGAATGCAATAATCTTACTGTGACAGTCATGCAAAGGCTATGTAATAATCTAAGAACATTGAGATGCAGTAATGTTAGGAACACTGTATGTGATCTGGTCAGTAAGGTAAAGTTACTGTATAATTATGGTCAATTACACAGTATGAATATTTAAACCAAAATAAAAACACTCATAATGTGTACAGTGCTTGAATTCAATGCAGACTGAGAAAAGCAGCAATACAATGGCTTTCCAAAGAAGACGATCCATGTATACACTTGAAAGACATGAGACAGGCTATTGGTTTCAAGGATCCTACCTCCTGTCAGGTTTCACCACAGTTAGGAGTTAAAGGTCTGCAAGCTGTGAAAAAAATGACTTGATCCCTGTTGAGGAGATGCTCGCCGGGCTGGGTAAGAATTAAAGAGACATTTCCTGACACAGGGGAGTGATCAGTGAGCTGTGATATGGAAGTAAGCTGCAACAGGAAGAGGCTCTGCAGAGAAGTTAGACTAACCAGGTCCCCCATGTTGAAGATAGCTACATAACTCGTAAGCAAGATAAGGGTCTAGTCTGTTTTACTGTTTTAAGACCCTTTTTCCCCCATCATAAATGCTATTGTTCTAACAAACTTTGCAGAAAAAAGGCTGGCTGCTCACTGGTTACCACTGCCAGGGCTTTGAAAAGGAACAGAATTCCAGGGTCTGGACACAAGTCAGCCTTGCTGAGGTACCATGGTTGATATACATGGGACTGCAACCCAGAGTGCTGCCTGAGAGTGAGAGAATTGTGTTATTCCACCCTGAGTGACAGGAGATGGCTACATGCCTGAGACATGCAGAGGTGCACTTGAAGAGACCAGGAGGGGTCACAGATGCAGTTTGCCTCCTCACTGTCTTCCTTCTTGATATATTTTCCCTAGAAGTAACTTTTTTCCAAGTCATGGTGTGACGTAGTGTGGGTACCTTGCTGGTTGCTAGGCTTGGGTCGTGAGTGACCTCCACTGGCTGCTGTCTGCAGCAAGGCCCAGCAGGGCAGGGGATGAGTCATTATGCAAGGGGACTTCAAACCTGTCTGACCAGTTATCTCCCAGGGAGTGGAACAATGGGAAGACGGGGAGAGGAGCCCTGGCTGGGGGCAGGGCTGGAAGTGAGTTAGTTAGGTTTCTGTCTGGGAAGCAGGGGAGAAGGAGCTAGGGAGGGGGGGCTGGGATTGTAGGGCCCAGCCAACCCCCATCTCAAGGGGAGGACACTGAGGCCTCCTAGCCCCAGTTCCTGTAACCAGATTACATCTGTGCTGTGCTGTATCCTGAAGAAGCAATAAACTCCCTCTATTCTACTGGTTGGTGGAGTCTGTTCGTGTCATTACGGGGGTGAAGGAGATGGGAAAACCCCAACGCGCCCTCACACATGGTATTATAAAAAACACAACGCTCCAAAGCTTTCAATGTCACCCAGGGCTAATCCTGCATTAGACATTAATAAAATGAAGTTTTCAAACACTATTATAAAGGCTAAACAATAATAGTTATTTATTGCAAGGGGTTTCATTTGTACCAGGGAGCACAAAGAAGATGTCTCTCCTATGGTCTTCTTAGTGCAGAAGCAAGGGTCTGCAGCCTGTACCTGTCAAACAGAAACTGGGAGCATAGACTTGTCAACAAGCTGAGGATTTACAGAAACTTAGAAATCTAGGGCTGGAAGGGATCTTGAGAGGTCATCCAGTCTAGACCCCTGCACTGAGAGAGGACCAAGTGACCCTAGACCATCCCTGACAGGTATCTGTATAACTTGTTCTTAATACACCTCCACTGAAAGTGATTCCACTGCCTTTGCTGGCATCCTGTTCAAGAGCTAAACTACCCTTATAGCTACAGGTCAAACCTCTTTAGCCCAGCACCCTCCGTGCCAAACCATGGAAGGTCAATATTGGCAGCTTTAGCAATACTTCCATAGCTTACTAGGCTCTTAGAAGACATTTAGGGTACGTCTAAATTACATGCCTCTGTCGACGGAGGCATGTAGATTAGCCAGATCGGCAGAGGGAAATAAAGCCGCGATTAAAATAATCGCGGCTTCATTTAAATTTAAATGGCTGCCCCGCTCTGCCGATCAGCTGTTTGTCGGCAGATCGGGGCAGTCTGGACACGACACGCCGACAAAGAAGCCTTTCTTGATCGGCACAGGTAAACCTGGTTTCACGAGGCATACCTGTGCCGATCAAGAAAGGCTTCTTTGTCGGCGCGTCGCGTCCAGACTGCCCCGATCTGCCGACAAACAGCTGATCGGCAGAGCGGGGCAGCCATTTAAATTTAAATGAAGCTGCGATTATTTTAATCGTGGCTTCATTTCCCTCTGCCGATCTGGCTAATCTACATGCCTCCGTCGACGGAGGCATGTAGTCTAGACACACCCTTAGAGGTAAATTAGAGCTAAATAGCAGCACAGAACACTGAAAGCCAGGACTGGTAGCTGTGAACAAACTTTTTGGGACTGCGGGAAACTCAGCAACATCCCGATAGGTGGCAAGGAGTCCTGTGGCACCTTATAGACTAACCGACGTGTTGGAGCATAAGCTTTTGTGGGCAAAGACCCACTTCGTCAGATGCATGTGATGAAGTGGGTCTTTGCCCACGAAAGCTTATGCTCCAACACTTCGGTTAGTCCTTGCCACTTTTGCACATTTAGACTAACACGGCTACCCCTCTGATACTTGATCCCAATAGGTGAACATCCAGCTAAATAAAAACATGCTGGACCATAGATGTTGCTGGACCAGAGGGTTCAACCTGTAAAAAATGTGTTTTGCTAATCTTTAATCTAAATCTCCCTTGCTGCAGATTAAACCAATCACTTCTTGTCCAACTTTAAGAGGACATGGAGATCAGTCACTGTCCTCTTTACAACAGCCTGTAGATCATTTGAAAATGTAACAGGGCTCCACCACCATCTTTTCTCAAGACAAAACATTCACATCATTACAGGGTTTTTTAATTTTTCCTTTCTAGGCTAATCCCTTTATTGTTTCTCTTATTCTTCTCTGGACTCTGACCAATTTGTCTACCTCTTTCTTAAAATGTGACACCCAAAGCTGGACACATTACTCTAGGTAAAGTTCCTCCAGTGTCAAGTAGAAATTGACAACTACTCTCATTTCTTACATATTACACTTTGGTTAATACATCCAAAAGGATAGTTGTCTTTTTTCCCCCAACTTCACCACATTTGACTCATATTCATTTGCAATCGACTATAACCCCCAGAGCCTCTTCATCAGTATTATCACAGAAAGAGAGAGATTCCCCATTTGTGCATGTGATTTTTCCATTCTAAATACAGTACTTTGCACTTGCCTTTAGTGAATTTCATCTTTTTGAATTTCAACCCTTTCTCTAATTTGTCAAAGTTCTTTTGAATTGTAATCCTGTTCTCCACAGTGCCTGCAATTCTTCTCAGTTTGGTGTTATCTGCACATTTTATAAGCACAGCGGACCCAAGATAGGCCCTTCACTGGATTCAATTAGATAAACCCTCCCAGTTTGACAACAAGTCATTGATAACTACTCTGAGCACAAAAATTCAATGTTCTGTTTGTTGCACAAGGCTCACCTGGCTGTATAGCTGATGGGGAATGAAACCATGAGTAAAACTTTTGGACTTTTCAACAAATTGATGCTGGCAAAGTCACTGGCTACCACTGAGAATCAGACCCTTAATCTATTACTCTATTCCTGCACTTGAAGCAGTGATGGACGGGTGGAGCATTAATTCACCTCTGCATGATCCATATTCTGGGTCCATGCAAGCAGGGCCATTCTTAGGATCTAGGGGACCTTCCCCAGGGAGGGGGGCACAATTTGTTAATAGATGTGGTTTTATAATCTTCAGCAACCAATTAATGAAATGTTTTCAAAGCAAATTTTAAATTAAGGTCCTGTAGATTAACACAGTAAATTCAGAAACTGACAATATGTAGCTGGGGTTGGAAAAAGCCCAAGTGGATTCATTACCACTTGAATGGTTCTTTCACAGGTTCAATGATCTTCTAATAGGTCTGGTGGACTTATCTACTTTTAAGTCAACTAGATCCTCTTCAGAGGAAGCAGAGCCACAGAACAGGGATTGGAATAGGCAGGTGAGTGGACATTAAGACCCACTGGTGCCCCAAATTTGTGCCCCTATCCAGTTGCATATTCTTTGTATGGGTTAGGATGGCTCTGTATGCAAGGGTCTGCCAATACATTCAACCAATATATCCGGAATGTTTAGTACGGAATGTACATTTGTAATTAATCTAAGACCCAATGTTGCCATGTACTGTGTGTCCTAACCTCCCATTAGATTTTAGAAGAGTTGAGTGTCTCTTGCAAAGTGCCGAGCAATTGTGGACTGTGCCTGGTGTGGGTCACAGCTGCGAATGTCACGCTTAGGGTGGAATGCAAGATACAGAGCAAACATTGATACCTTATGTGACATACTTTTTATCAGGTGTAGTGCAATTTTACAACAGTCGTGATGCATTAGTGATAGTAATAGCAATGTACATCTGATTATCACTCTTTTCATACAGCACTACAGTAGCTTCAACCAATCACAGCATGAGACCCTTGTATTATAAGTCCCCATAAGCAGAGAAGCCATCTCCTTCTATATACTGTACATGATGCTGTACAGTAATGGCACTCAGTAAATAATGTGAACAAGGGCAACACTGGGAAAAATGCTGGGCTGTCTAGCCTGATGCCCTTTCTCCTACAGTGGCCAAAACTGGATACTGAGAAAAACTGAAAATTTTCCTCAACCTCGGGACATATGCACACAGATAAGGCACCTAACTATATCTGCACCATTTGAAGAGGAGACAGAGGAGGGGATTTTATGTTCTCCTGTCATTTCCACCGAGAGCCATCTCATAGCATTTCCATTAAAATTACAGAAGTATGGGGACAGAGTGAACAAATCCAATTATGTTGTCTCCACCTGTTTAGAAGGCTTAGATTCCTTAGAATAAATAACCTCCTCTCCCATTTGGCTTATGTGGATATCCAACTTGTTAGACTAAAACTGGGCAATGATACTACAAAGATGTATTACTATCTGAGAATGCAGGGGTGCACCTATTTAATGAACCACTGGCAGGCATCCTAGACAGGAGGACACCAGGTAGTGTCCTATTTTAAAGCAGTAGCCCAAAGAATTCTGGTAGCTAACAAATTACAAGTACGTTGCAAATTGACAAAAATATAGCCTCACAATCTATGTGGTTATTTAAGTGATGATAATTGCCTTGTAAACAAAACCCTTCAAACAAGGGAAAGTTTGTAGTCAGCGAGAAGCAATGCAATAAAATGATTAACTCCCTGACCACTACCCCATCATTAAAATCTCAGAACTGCCTGCAAAAAAATACCCAACAAGTGTAAATATTTCTATTTTCTTTCTTCCTCTGCTGCATAAACCTAGAAATTCCCAGTGGAAATTGCTCCCACTGTAAGTTTATATCACCATAATTAATAATGAAAACAATGGCAGAGACAGCTGCTAATGATAATGCTATACAGATAATTAAGAGCAGTAGGGTTTTAATTGACTCAAGTGTCACTTGACTGCACTACACACACACACACACACACACACACACACACACACACAGAGAGAGAGAGAGAGAGAGAGAGAGCTCAGAAAACTCTGCATCCTGCTTACCCTATACAGAACTCTTCTGCATTTCAGTGCATGTTACACACAAAGTCTCCTACTTTTGACAGGTACTTTCACTGCTCTTTGTGTTAGGTCAGATTTTTAACTTTTCAGGAAGGTCTCTTGAAAAGTAAATGAATAAATTCAGTATCAAGGGGATTTAGATGACACTTTTTTTTTTAACATGCAATCTTCAGAAAACACTGCACATGCAAAATTATGGTTGTGGGCCATATGATAAACTGCAGAAGGAGGTGGTCATCATTAGGATTCTCGGCATGAAAGAAACCAGGGGAAAACAGTTACAAGTTTTCTAAAACCTTCAGGTTTCCCTCAAATCTCACAAATCAACTGTTGATAGTTTTGAAGCCATCTTTAGTCAGCATCTCATGTGTTATTTTAAAAGTGATATTTCTAAAATGGTACTCAAGAGACATTCCAGAGGACATCAGACAGTTATAGAGTGATATGACACTGCATCACAAAATGTCTACACACAGGGCTACATTAAGACAATTTGGGGTCACAGACCCCAATGGCTGTGCTCCATGCTTGAGATCTGACCCACCTCACATTTAGGGTGTGTCTAAACTACATGGCTCCGTCGACGGAGCCATGTAGATTAGGCTGATCGCGGCTTCATTTAAATTTAAATGGCTGCCGCGCTGAGCCGACAAACAGCTGATCAGCTGTTTGTCAGCTCAGTGTGCTAGTCTGGACGCTCCCGCGCCGACCTGAAAGCCATTTATCGACCTCCCCGTGTTGCCTCGTAGGATGAGGTTTACCGGGGAGGTCGATAAAGGACTTTCATGTCGACAGGGGAGCGTCCAGACTAGCGAGCTTCCCAAAACCAGGTGGGTTTTATCTGAAAGGATTCATACAAACATTTTCCTCAGTTCTGAACTGCATTTCTCTGCCTCTTTTTGTCCTGCAATCACTTTGAGTCTCATGTTTGAACAAGTCCCAAATCTGTAAGCAAACCTCAGTCATAAGAACACCTTCATTTTTCATTGTCACCTCAAGCCAGTAATTCTGCATGATTTTGATGCAATGCAAAATGGGTCCAGAGCCACACTGAAGTTTCAGAAATCTTAGCAATCCTTTTTGGAAATCTGGTCTGACTTTCATATTTGTATTAGATCTTCAAACAAGTTGAACATCAGTTGCTTTGGGGTTTCAGTGCAAACATTTAACTCTGTTCTGTTATATGCCATCCTCATGTGCCTGAGCAGTTTACTGAGGTGCAAGCCAGAATGCACTAGTTCTTACAGAAAATCCCTCCAGTGCCAAACCCAAGACTACAGGATTTGAATCCAGTACATTTTTCTAAAAGCTTTAGGTCATTGCAAAGAGACAGGGATACTGAACAATGTAGTATATTTAGTGAATAGAAAATGTATGTAACATAGAACAGACTAGCTTTCCAGACATCCTCTAACACAGTGTTTCTTAAACTGTGTTCTGTGGTGAGGCAGTCGGAGGCATGCAGGGGAGAACAACAGAATTCAAAATGGCTGCCATTAAAGGGACTGGCGACTTTTTTTTTTTTTTGCTCAATAACTTTCCCCAGACCCTTTTCCTCCCCCCCCCCAACTTTTTTTCCCCCCTTCAACAAAAAATCCTTGGTGTTCATCATAAAAATATTATTGTTTGGTGTTCCTCGGTCTTAAAAAGTTTAAGAAACACTGCTCTAACTGATCCCCACTCCTGACCCACTGTAAGGAAAGAAACTGACATACAGCACAGAAGGCTCAGCTGCGATGACAGCCTTGCACATCTGACCCACAGGTATTGCTTTAATTAACTAGCCAAAAAGAGAAAGACTTATTTGGTCAGAATATACCGTGGGCATAGTACGTGTATACATAGATATAAACATGAGAGGGAGAGTGACAATATGAAGAGTGTGAGTGTGTTGTGGGTGAATAGGAACTAATAATATTCATCTTTGATAATACATTCATTGCTTGAGTCAGCACCCCTACTCTCACTCCTCCACCCTGAATATGAATCACTATCGTGTTCCACACTCCTCTCTGCAGCAGATTGTATGCAGGTGGCACCACCTGCTATAAAGATCTTAATTGTTTGGGTAGCTTCATGTTAAGTGTTCTTTGACTTCGCATGTTAAGAATTTCCCCAGAATGAGAAGAAAAGGAATAAGAGGCAGCGGGGTTATTATTTATCAATAATAAATAAATAATAGTTGATACAGGGGAATCCCCAGATAGCACAATGCTGGCAGAGATACTGACTGGCAGGAATAAGGGGGGGGGGGGGGGAGAAGGCATTATTTTCTCAAACTGCCAGCCTAACCACACCCAGGCTCCGCCCCCAGAATAACTACTAGAGGCATATTCGGGGTGAAGTGTTGCTGCCCCTGAGCACGCACCCACCCTGTGCTCTGGGGCTGGGGAGACTCAGGCCTCACATCACTCCAGGGTATGGGAGGCTGGGTCTGCATGCAGGTGGGGGGAAATAGAGTCTTGTCTCCCATGGGGGCAGTACCTGGGTATAGGGGGGGCGGGGAAGGGGACTTGCCCATGCATATGGCTCTAAAAGCCCCAGTACAGGAGACAGGAGGGGGCAGGCATTGGAAAGCTCTGGACTCAGGCAATGCTGGGTCCTGAGACTGTCCCTCAGGGTGTGGAAGGGAAAGAAAGAGAAGTCATTGGAATCCACCTATGCCCCTGCCATCTTCACGTGCACCAATTGCTGCTCCAGTGCACCTGAGACTTGGCTCAGTCTTACATGTCTGTTAAGGTACCTCACACATATTTGGCTCAATAAAAAACCCACCAATGCATGCACTGCCTTTTTGCCACCAGCAAGCACACATGATCTTTGAGATGAACCAATGACATACCTGGCTAAGCAGCACCTATTTTAGCAACTCACGTTGTTCCTGCTCAGGATTTAAAAATATGTTCTGGAACCTGCCCACGGCACTAGTCTTGCTGAAGCAATCACTCACAGATTCACAGAGATACACCAGAGAGCTGTTGTCTCCATTTATATGGCACAAGAACTTCGACTTCTCTGGTCTCTCTACAACTGCTTTCAACAGCTACATCAGCCAGTCTACAATGGTCCTGTTTCTCTCAGGCTGAGAACCAGCACCAACAGTTACTGAAGAAAAGAGCTAAGTGTTTTTTTGATTGGGCAATATCTCAGTGATGGTCTCACAGACAGAGGCAAACTGAAGTGGCTGCTGGTACATCACTAAAGAAGTAGCTTCTGAGGCAATGAGAGCTATAGGCTGCATTATGCATAATGCTATTGTCTGCATTAGACTCTTCCACTATTGGTGTGGATGGGTTGTCTAAATTCTATCTTTTTGGTAGTGGATAAAAAAATACCAGCTCTGTCTGCAGATCAAGCAAGGTCTTCAGAGACATAAGAGCTAATCTGAAGCACTTTTGGGGTCATTTTATCTCACAAGCTAAGGTTTGATGCTACCTGATTTACATCCAATTCGATTTGCTTTCTTTACCACCCACCTCAATGAAAACATGATCTAATAATTAAGGCTCAGAGTACGATCATTGCAAAATAATATTTATAAAAGGGGCATCTTAAATGGCATAGTTGCGAAGATGACCATGTAAATTACAGATTTGATTTAGATGTTAAACCCTCTGGAACAAATATAGCTTATTATAGACAAGTGGCTCTCTGCCAAGTAAAACTTTGAGGCAGACAAACTAGACAAATGTCATCTATTTAGGTGTCTTGATAGCCAGGGTTGGTCTTTGCATTTCGAGAAGCAGGTTGCATTATAGCCTGTATTTTCAAAGCAACAGCTACTTGATGTAGGATCAAATAAAAAAGCATGTCTGGGAAGATTTTTTTTTTTAAATTATTCCTGCCAAAGCCTGCCCCGTTGCACTTGTTTGCACCAGTGCTAATTTCCTTAACCCCAACCATTCAGCATACTCTTGTCTACACTGGGAAATTATTTCAAAGTAACTTATTTCAAAATAACTCCCAAAATAAGTATTTTGAAATAGCATGTCCACACTACAGGGAAGCCTCAAAATTAGTCCAAGGCAGGCTCCCTTTAAGTGCATCTACACTGCACCACAGATGGAAATAAGATATGCAACTTGAGCTACCCAAATTGTGTATCTTATTTCGATGTTATTTCAAAATAGCTTATTTCGAAATTTGGCGCGGTCTACACAGCACTTATTTCTAAATAAATTGCTATTCCAAAATGTCCCTTCATCCTCATGAAATGAGGTTTACAGGGATGTCGGAATAGCGAGCCTGTTATATTTAAAAAACATGGGCACTCTCAAAACACACGGAATAGTTATCCGCATTCAGTATTCCAAAATAGTGCTGCAGTGTAGACATAGACTCAATGTGGACGCGCTACTTTCACTTAGAACCTCAGGAAGCACTGGGGAGTATTACTCTGAATGACTCTAGGGAGTACTTATCTCGAAATAGCAGTGGAGCATCCACATTACCACTATTTTGAAATAACTATTTCAAAATAAGCAGTATTCCTCATGGAAAGCAGGAGTTATTATTTCGAAATACCCAGCCCATTATTTCAGAATAACAGGCTTGGTAGTGTGGATGCTTCATTTGTTATTTCAAAATAAGAGAAGTTATTTTGAAATAACTCTCTAGTATAGATCACAGCTTAGAGTAAAAAGGAAAATCAATACATACTTCCATCTCATGGTTTACCCATTACCAGCTGGTGTCACGCTAATCCCTGTCTACCTATTTTAACATCATATTAATTAATGGGATCTCTTTTTAGCCATCAGCAAGTATTGTAGCTGGAGCTGCTTTTACGAATTGACTGTTCAAGGAAGAAAACACCCATTCACTCTTTTGTGGTAGGGAAAAGTACATGCTACTCAAGAAAAAGTTTCAGGAAATTGTGCAGTTCTGGAACTCTGAAAAATAGCTTATAAACATATATTCAATAGTCCGGTTTGGATCCCTGATTTAGAATAATCAAAGAGACATGGGGCTTTGCATTGCAAAATATGAATGGACATAAATATGAATCACAAAATGATACCAGTCATACTCAATAAAATTCACTTTTAATTAGCATTACTTATAGCAATCAATCAGTTTAGATAGCCTTTGAAGGGCAATTTTTGATCTATTGCCTAGTTGTGGTAATAACCTCAACTCTTATCTCAAAGCAAGGGGGCAAACATGGCTGTAAACTTCTTATTCTCTCCCCCATACAAAGTCCAAGACAATACTATAAAGCCTAGCAATTCTGCTTTTATTCATATTTCTGATTTAGGATATTCACTCTATGTTTTTGGACACAGCAATCATTTGGATGTAACAAACGAAATGGGGCTCTCTTAAATCCACCATTATAACAGAGTTTCATTGAAAATACATTATTTTAAAAAATATTTTCTTCAACAGATTTTGAAGACCATCTGCACTCCAAAAAGCTTTTACAAATAAGTTTAAGATGAAATATGCTGTGCTTCAGTTTTTCCCAGATATAACAAGACAACATAAAAACAAGAGTGTATTATGGAAATGGAAACTATATTATAAATGGAAAGACTATAAGATGGAAATGTTAAAGCCCAATGGGGAGCATTAGTTAAACTCCTTACTCATACATGATTGTACTTGGATTAGAGACGCCAGAGTTTTGTTTCATGGAAATGGAGCTTTTATGTTTCACTAATGATGAAGACGGGAAGCTGGAGAGGATGCTTGCACTGAAGACAACAGACAAGTTATTAGATAATTCACACTAATACATGGACAGCTGGGTCTAGAAACGTCATCTTGTATAGCCAAAGATACAGGCATCTAGCACGTGAGCTCTGTTTACTAGTCACAGGCATTTTACTATGTCAGGAAACATCCCTCACTCATCAGCCAGAGAATGTTTACCCCAGACACCTGAAAGTTCAGATGCAATCAAGTACTTGTTTAGAAGCCAATATAGAACACAAGTATGTACACCCATTTGACTGCCTATTGTCACTTTCCTGTGAAGAGCAATCCTGCACTGGCAGGAAGAACAAGTAATTGGGCTAGCTAGGATCACAGAACCCCAGTGCCAACTGGTTGTAATCACCACTGACAGGCCAGAGCCAATAAATAGATTGCACCTCTGCTTCAATTTCTTTTCATTCCAATATACAGGAGGTTTGGGTCCTGGAAATGACAATGATGTTTTTATTCATCCACATCTAATAGTTAACAATATGAAATTATGAGCACCATCTGGGTAGATATAAAACCAAGCTGGATTATGCTCTTCCACCCCCAACACAACAAAAATGAGGGGGTGAAGAAGAGAACGCATTTGAGCACAGAGCTTTCTGAACTTGACATAGTAGGCCCAGTGCTATGATTACAGGCTTATAATTTCATGCAATTTCCCTCAACCAGGCACTCATTTGTAGCACTCTTTAATTATTGTTTCCTTATAGATAGGGTTATATGCAATGGCATGCAATTTGATCTGTGCATTTTCATGCCTGATGTTGGTAATTATGTCTACATTTGTTAGTGACTAATTTTAAATGTTTCATTAAACTTGAAATAGGAACTTAAAAGGAAATTTAAACATCACTGTGGGACTCTATTGTTCTTTGACTTTTATGGGTCTTTGGGAGACAGAAAATTCTTTGGACAGCACAGATTTAATCAGCCAGCCCATCCCCTCCCTGCACACAATACTTACAACTGCTAATTCTAGCATCTCCAGTATTGCATCAATAGAGACAACCCTTTTACATGTTGTGACTGCAGTGATTTACAGAAGAAGCTGACACTGGTACAGGCTGTCGACAGATTGCTCCTTGCGGTGTCATTCCCAGGACCCTTATTTCCTGGGTCCAGTGTGCAATGCTCCATTCTAGAGGAAGCAAGCAAGCACCTGGACCATATCCCATTATGCTGGGTTCAGGTTTTTAAAAGGAAATGACCCCTTGGAATAGGCAGCAGTCTCCAGAGCTGCATATCTGAAAACTGAAAAAAGCCAGTTGCCTCTGTGAAGACATTTCCAAAATCACCAAACTACATCACCATTTTCAACCCAGGAACTTGGTTACAGTTCAGAAGCAATTGCTTGTGTATTCCCCTTCTATGGTCTAGCAAGGGCATGTGCTCCAGCTCACCAGCAGTCACCTCTCGGATGGAGACATCTGCCTTTTTCCCTTTTGACCAAGGTATTTCCAGGTTGCATACTTCCCTGCTCAGCACGCTGCGACTGCCTAAGTTGCTCTGCTTTTCTCCTCTGAGATTGTGAATGGTGTAATTGCTCACAGTTAAGTTGCACACAGCTCTTTCAAAGCATTGATTCAATACAAGAATCTATTGCATGTTAATAAGATTACTAGAATCAAATCCATCTCCCTCGCACATAAAAATTCTGGCTGCTGTCAGCCCTTCCAACCCCATCCTTAGGCAGAAGGTCAAGCCTGCTTCCTGGATCAGAATGGAGGCCTTGACCCAGATTTTAAAAGTCCTTTGTTTGATAGTCTCAAGAGAATCTAGTTTAATCCTGTTTATTTAAGAATCTCTCCATGCTTGAATAATAAGATATAGAAGTGGAGATACATTGCCAACTGCCTAACCAGGATAGGAAAGTGACTGTGAAATGCTCAGGAGATTAGAGAGGCTATAAAATATTTCTTAAAGAAAAACAATAATAATGGGGGATTTCCACTATCCTCATATTGACTAGGGATATGTGAGCTCAGGATGGATGCAAAGATAAAATTTCTAGACACCTTCAATGTGATTGCTTCTTGGAGCAGCTATTCCACAAGAAGAGAGGCAATTCCTGAGCTAGTCCTAAATGGACCTCAGGATCCGTCCAAGAGATATAAGGGTACGTCTAGACTACAAGCTTTTGTCGACAGAAGTTTTGTCGACAGATACTGTCGACAAAGCTTCTGTCGACAAAGAGCATCTGGGCTACATTCAGTTCTGTCGACAAAGCAAGCTGCTTTGTCGACATAACAGTGTAGACGCAAAGGACAGTGTAGATGCAATAACACCTTCTGTCGACAGAACTCTGTCAACAAAAGGCGTTATTCCTCGTAAAATGAGGTTTACAGCCATCGACAAAACTACTGAGTTCTGTAGTCTACATTACGTTGACAAGAACTCAGCGGTAGTGTAGATGCAGTTATAGTTTTGTCGACAAAAGTCCACTTTTGTCGACAAAACTCTGTAGTCTAGACACACCCTAATAGTGTCCAAAGCAAAATAAAATTTAACATCCCTGTTAGGGGAGAAACACCAAAGCAGCCCACCACAGTAGCATTTATTTTCATAAAGGAGAACTATGCAAAAATGAGGAAATTAGTTAAACAGAAATTAAAGAGAACAGTGTCAACATGCAGTGTCAACATGAAAACTGCAGGGGAAACTTTTAAAGACACCATAATAGAAGCTCAATTTAAATGTATACCCTAAATTAAAAACATGGTAAGAGGAGCAAAAAAGTGTCACTGTGGCTAAAGAACACAGTAAATGAAGCACTTAGAGGCAAAAAGGCATCCTTTAGAAAGCAGAGATTAAATCCTAGTGAGGAAAATAGAAGGGACCTTAAAGTCTGGAAAACAAAGTGTAAAAAATATAAATAGGAAGACCAAAAGAGAATTTAAAGAACAGCTAGTCAAAGATTCAAAAAGTATCAGCACATTTTTAAAAATGCATCAGAAGTAGGAAGCCTGCTAAACCACGTGCAGTTCATACCTCTTGAAAAAAACACATTATGGATTGTAAATTAACAGACATTTATGCTCTCAGCCTCTATGACACCTTTAAATTTACCCCCCCCCCCAAAAAAAAATCCTGAAAAAATCCTGAAATTAACATCAATTAACAATGATGGACTATAATACCATCAGAATAGTAACTCATTTTACTATACTCCCTTCGAACTGATGTTCTATTTACAACAAATTAAATAAACTACAGGCAGTCCCCGAGTTACGCGGATCTGACTTATGTCGGATCCGCACTTACGAACGGGGCTTTCTTGCCCCGGAGCTCGCAGGCAGCGGGACCGCCCAGAGTGCAGCGGTCCCGCCACCTCGACCTCCGGGGCGAGAAAAGCTGCGGGTGCCCCTGGTCTGCTGGGGACTGTCTCCAGCAGACCAGGGACACCCGGAGCAAAGCCAGGAGGTGGAGGGTTCCCGCGCCTCTGAGGCTCTGCCAGAGCAAAGCCTCAGAGGCGCGGGACTCCGCCGCCACTGCCGCTTTGCTCCCAGTGCCTCTGGTCTGTTGGGGACCGTCTCCAGCAGACCAGGGACACCCGGAGCAAAGCCAGGGAGGCGGAGGGGTCCCGCGCCTCTGAGGCTTTGCTCTAGCAAATACAATCAGATCAGTTTCAGCAGCGGCTGAATCTGGACGCCATTTCCGACTTACATACAGATTCAACTTAAGAACAAATCTACAGTCCCTATCTTGTACGTAACCCGGGGACTGCCTGTATAACAATTTATAAAGCCAACCCAGACAGGACTGGAAGAAAGAGAAAAGTGCTTCAAAAGGACTCAAAACTGTATGGTTAAATAGCCATGGTAGCTATTCTTGACTGACCTGAAGATCATATCTGACAGTAGCCACAAAGACACACTTACTGGAAATCTCCAGACTCGATTATTGCAGTACCATATGGCTAGAATTGAATGTGCACACCTTGAAAAAATGTCCCTAGACAAAAAGTAGCAAGTTTCTTTTCATAGCAACACCAACCCCCATGAGCACATCATTATAGTGGTCTGCTTTAGCCCCCCATGAACAAACAAGCCAATTCAAGATCTCTGCCTGCATAGCCCCTCTGCCCTTCATGGAACAGGCATTTGCTGTCTCAGAAACTGCTTCTCATTCCACAACTATGACGTCTAACAAACCTCTTTTGCCTGACCAATTTAGCTGACCAATATGATGCATTGTGCGGTGACAGAACTTTCTCAGGAGCTGGACCTAAACCATGGAATTTGCTCCTGCAAAAGATGAGAATGACCTCACCACTTTCAGAAGTGAATGCAAAAGCCATTTCTTTGTAGAATTTGGTCAAAGAAAAGTGAGCCAATCACAGACACACTCTCAGTCACACAAACCAAACACACCACTCTGAAGAATTAAGCCATTTCTCCTAAAGGCAAGGAAGGGGGGACAGGACTAGAGATATAGATATTACTGTTTCAATTTTTAAGTACGTGGGCTACTTCCAGGCCATGTACGTACGAAGGTAGGTGGATAATTACTCTTTATGCTCATACGGGACAGAACTGTCAACCTGAGAATTCCAAAACACATTAGAAAATGCATTAATTTTAGCCTCAGAACACTCCTGCTAACTTCATTTTACAGATTAAAAAAGTGAGGAAGAGAGAGTTAATGATTTTTCCCAAGGTCACATGGGAAATCTATGGCATAGTTGGGGCTGAAATTTAGGCATCCTGGCTCCTAGCCTTATGCCTTTAATCACAGGCACTCCCCTTTCAGCTTATGATGTGCCATTTTTCTAACCGCCACTGCCCTGATATCCTTTCATTCCATAACTACCCAAAGATGGCACTTTCTTTTTAAAAGAATAAATGGTTAAAAAAAAAGCCTGATTGACTCAGCTTCCTTAATAATTAAAGATAGTCAACCTAACTCTACATAGATTAACATACAGTAACTGGCTGTAACTTAATCAAAGCACAGGCTGTGCAGAGATTTTTTTTCATCTAAGGAAACATGGATATATTTTGTTGTAATAATACATAACTTTCCCTGTAATTGTATCTTACTGTATGGCGTACATTGGCATATTGTTTTATTACCCACATTACAATGCTCTCAGGTAAGTCAATTCAGTAATTCCAACAGCCATTATAAAAACTGCCAGGGGTGGGAGGGAAGATTGTTACAAGTGTCTGTTCAGCATTCTGAAAAGGTTTCATAATCTATGCAAGCCACCATACAATGGAAACTGCATTCACAGAGAACAAAACCATAGCTCGCCATCCTGAAAAGCAATTTCATGACAGCAAAGAGGCAACCTTCAGAGAGAGCAAAATTCATTAAGTAGCTCAGATTCAAAAAAGATTAAAGCTCATCATCATAAATCTCCTGGGGTGATCTCCTCAGACAGGCAGAAAGGAGGAGTTGGAAGGTCACTCAAATACTGTGCCATTTATTGACTAAACTGAGAAGCATGGTCAGCTAGGCAATCATTATCCCTGCTCAGAATAATTTGCTGACACTTTATGCTTTATTTTATTTGTTTGAAATGCATATGGATAGATAGTAGCAATACATGGAAATAGTTTTGCTTGCACATAATCAAATGTGTACTAAGGAATTGGTGTTGCACAGTCCCATTCTGGAATTCATGCTGCACACATTTTAAGTAATTTTTTTTCATCTTATTAATTTACTCAAATTGTTTGTGGTTATACATTTTTGGGCTGCTCTAGTACTGTGGCAACATTTTGCAAGGTATCAGGGACAGTAAAGAAAAATACATTTGCCAAAAGTGTTAACCTACTGTCCTGGCAAATAGCAATACCAAAAATACAGGACACCCATCAGAATCCAAGGATAGCATCCTGGTGAAAGGCTAATATATTCCAACCATGACTTCACTGTCTTTGCTATTGGGGAAAAACGTTCCCAGTGGGGCAAGGTACTAGACCCTTTTTGTGGAGAGAAAACGGGCATTGTGGGATGATTCTTAGCTAAGAAACTCAAGATTTTATTTAGCTGGTGTCTGACAAATTCTGAGCTATGCCTCATCCCTCAATTGCTGAGAGTGTGAGAAGCCTGTCTCCAACTCTTTCTCCTTCCTATGCCATATAGTGCTTAGAGAAGAGACTGCGAGTTAAGGACATTTCATGTCCTCTCCCTCCTCTAGATGATATGGGAAGAAATGGAAAGAGAATAGAACTTCCTTGTAGAATGAACTGGAAGGAGCACCTCTCTTTCATACTTGACACACACTTGACCTAGCATGCTGTTCCCCATTCTTGCCCAAATAAAGCCAAGTGAGGAAAGTGTCAGTGAATCAGACCCACAGTGTAGGGGCCATGGTCTCTGCTACTAACTAGCAGTACACTTACCTAATAGCTAATGTAACCCATCAAGGGAGAGAGCCCTAATAAAGCCTTGTTAATAAAGGTGAGGGCAATGTGCCTCCACCACAAATGAACAGATCACTTCTAGTGATGAAAGGGGACAGTGATCAGATTATTAAAAAACCAACATTGACAAGCAGTTACCGAGCCAACCTACAAGATACTTGAACTATTTCTTGTTCTAAGTACTGTGAAATTCTGTGTTTTTTTTAAATACAATGGTATGCATAATTTTGTAGAAACAACAACCCTGAACCTATTACTCCTATAATTAAACCATAATCTGACTTTACAAATAAAGCTGCTTGATTATTTTAGCCTTAGAAGATCCACATGTAATAAGCCCTTTAAAAATTCTATGATTTTTTTTAAACTCAACACTATTTATACAAATATGTCTAAAACATTTACAAATAAGAGCTCTTTCATGATTCTGGATTTCATTTGTTCCCTCTCAGCAGATTTGCTAACATATCTACAGCCAACCTAGTTGTCTGTTGTTGAATGGTAGATATTTCTCTCACTACGGTATTTGAGGTTCAGAGGACATTTCCCAACTACATATCTTGTAGTAGGGGACAGCATCATGTTCTTGAAAAAGGATCAGATTTGATCCAAGAGGTCTTTCCCATCTCCAAGTCTTTTGTCCTAATACCCTAGGTAGTGTCAGTCTAACTTGAAGCTTAAACTATTTTGCATGGTATCTCTTCCCATCATCTGATAATAATCCAATTACATGAGTAAAATGAAGTAGCAAGAGAGGTGATATATTATTGCATCTATTGTATCCTGACAGCACTCCTGAGAGCCAGGACAGATAATAGGATAGGATTTCACTAATGGAGGATATTAGAAAAATAATTATAGACCATGAGATTTTCATTTGGAGTCACTGGGCATGACTTTGCTTTAATATCTTTGATAGCGTGATACGGTGTTGTTGAAGTCACATTGGTCCCAGGATATTAGAATATCTACCCTACCACTTATGTTGGTATAACCTATGTCATTCAGAGGTGTGAATAAACCAGGCCCCTGAGCATCATAAGTTACACCAATGTAAGTGCTGGTGTGGACAGCGCTCTGTCAGAGGAAAACCTCTCTCCCTCCAGCACAGAGCAGCCACATGAGCAATCTTATGGTGGCACAGCTGCACTAATACAGCTGTGTTGCTGTAAGCTCCCTAGTGTAGGCACACTTTTATAGAATCAGCTCCTGTTTTAGAGAGACGCTTTTTGAGCTTTATGCCAAGGTCTTCTTCAAGGACTGCACTACTAAGACGATGTCCTCTTTCCCTTGCAGCAATATGTCTGCTTTGGCTTCTGAACAGCTCAGTTTATAGCTCAGGAATGACATAAGAGGTATCTCAGTCAATGATTATACCCCACCAGAAGCTCAGTTGCACACTGCAGTCCCATTGGTTAAAATAAAATGAGGCATTTGCAGGGAAACAAAACAATGAACTTTTCCTGGCTTTCAGATGGCACCAGCCATTTAAAAATCAGTGGCACAATGTCAGAGTCTTTCTCCAGAAATATCTTCATTAATCAATGCACTCATCCAGATTTGGCAAATTGGTAACATAGATATTTGTGACGTGTTTTGAGCTCTTCAGAAGTAACATTCTATCTACCTGGAAAGATCTATTTTTATTTTTATCTTAGTTATTAACACAGGCATTTCAGTACACTCGGTTCACCCAAAGCAGAACTGCTCATGTGGCTTTTCCTAATGGCAACCGGAATGTAATGGTTCCACTGAAATGAAGAAAACTATCCAGAAAAAAAGTGAAAATCTATTAATCAGTTTGCTAGTCAAGGATTTCCACTTTCCACTAGCCTGCCATTTGATGGACGCATCTGCTCAGTGAATGAAAATAATACACAATCAAGCTCTCCCATTCTGCATGTTATTTTAGTCTCCAGTTGCTCACAATATTGAAGTGACAAGGTAGAGGAGGCATCTCAGTGAATTAGTGCAGTCGGGGCCAAACAGCAGCCTGCTCTGCACTGCCCCACCATCCATCTCCCAGCCGCTGTGATGAGGTGGAGCGCAGTGGGCCAGGAAATGGGCGGCAGAGTGGAGTAGGCTGTTGGGTTGCTCTGCCTCCCACCACATAGTGAGTGTGGAGCGGGAGGGGACAACCCCTGCTGCCATTCCATGTTAGGCTTCCCCAGGTTATCCACCAGGACGCTCTGGTTCCCATGGGTCCTGTCCATAGGACTCTAAAGTGTGGGACCTAGAGTGGCCATTCTGAACTGTCCTATGGATGAGATGGGTCTGGATCAGTCCTACTGTCCCTTTCTCCACTTGTGCATTCTGCTGCTTTGACACCATGCACTGCTGGCTGCCCTGGTAGCCAGAGACTAATCTAAAATGTAAGCCTTATGAAAAAATATACTTTTAGCATACTTATAGGCATCAAATATATACTTGAAGTAAAATGCAAGCAAGCTACTTCTTGCATCAGGAAAAATAGATGAGCTGCCAAGTTATCCAACACATAGGGTCACATTCATTCCTGTTATTATTTCATTAAAATATATGAAATTACACCAAGTAGAAACTGGGCTGTAGATGCTCTTCCCTCACTCATGCAAAGTGCTGCTGGAATCACCCCTCTCCATAGACCACCTTTTTGTTACTAATGCTTCCTCAGCACCTTCACTTTCATTTAAAGCAACCTTTCTGGTCCTTGTCACTTCAGAGAAAAAGACTGAAAACCTGAACCATGAAAGGTCAGAGACAGACTTCATTGCTGTTGATTGTTTTTAAGTCTCATGCTGATGTAAGGCCTGGGGATGCTCATGCTGTGAACTTCAACTGAGCTCAGGATTGGTGCTCAAGCTGGTGCTGCCTCAACATAAATTCAGAGGAACAACCAGCAGGGTGTTCTCTGCAAGGGGCCCTCGATTCTGGAGCTTGACCATCACCACCCTTTGGTCTGCCAGAACCCAAATTTGTTACCCTTCCTGATTCCCTGAAATGCCCAGTTTTCTCTCTTTTCCGTATGGCTGGTGAAGAAGAGGTAGGGCCAGGTGGCTGTGTTTGTGAACAGTAAGGTGTCCACTAGGATGAGCCCCTCCAGGTACATTTTAGAAATCAGAAGGAACACTCTTTTCTATTCTGCTGCAAGCATAAGCAACAATTAATATCTGCTGCCTGAGTTGGAGAAGCGGACAGGGAGGCAAATTATCATATGGCCAAGCACATTGGATAAAGAATTTCTGAGACAAAATATAGATGGGCTCCTGCCATGTCATATTTAGGGGTAGACTTGAGACTGAGAATAAGCTTATTTAAGGTAATGGGCAATAAGAAGGGGAAAATATTGGTGATCAACTCCCCCCCAATCTTGAGTGCAATTATAGTTTAGAATTTTTTCTCCTGATATCATATTGAGCTTTTTCTTGAATGATGCTGCTTCCCAACCAAAAATGATCCCCCTCAGCCCAATTTCGGTCTCTTGTGGAACAGAATTACCCGCGCTGCCTCAGTTTCTTTTGACTACTTATTGCTGCACTTAAAATTGGTCACAGAAGGGCTGCCTGTTACCTTGTAGCAGCCAAATTAAGTGAGCGAGCAGTTGAGAGAAAGACTCTCTAGATCAAACTGAAGAGAAAAAGGCACTGTAATGTCTCTGTCAGGCATGGTTAAGTTAAGGTACATAGGACTGAAAAATAAAAGAGGGAAAGTAGGAACAACTAATCTAGAGCTTTCCCACTGCACTTTTCAGTAATTATCCCATATGCCCAAACTGATAGAGGAAAATAATAAATTGGTTGAGAGAGAGACACCACAGCACTCTGAGGCAATGGGGGAGTGGGATAGGAGAGGGCCCCATGCAGGTAAGTGATTAGACAGTTAAACTAATATAATGTTACAATTTATTAAGAGCAAACAATATATATAAAATATTGCAGGGGTGAACGTAACTCAGATTTCCTACAGGTACTGTCCTATCACAACTCCCCTTGGGGAGGGGCTCTAGGGAGGAGCTGGGGGGTTGTGATACAACAGTACCTGACAAAAATGTGAGTGTGGGGTGGAGTGTGCGGGACTTAGGGCAAAGGGTCGGGGTGTGGAGGATGCAGGAGTCAGGGCAAAGAGCTGGGAGATGGGAAGTGCAGTAGTCAGGGTTGGTGGGTGTGGGAGAAGCTCAGGGCAGGGATCTGGGAGTGTGTGTTTGTAGAGGGGGAGAGGGGGCTGGGATAGTTCTTGTCACTGCCAGGTTACCTTTATCAGGCTGGTGGATGGGTCCCTGCTTTGCTGCTCCTGTTGGCTGGCCCAGGGCTCTCTTGTGACAACACAGTGGTGTGGGAGTGCTGCTGCAGGGAAACTGGCGACAGTGCAAGAGATCCCCTTCCCCGTACACCTACCGTTCCTTTCCCCTGGTTTCATCCCAGGAGCTGCTGGCAGCAGAGCATGCCACAGACTTCATGTGTGCTTGCCTGCCATGCAGCACGAACGGGGCAGCAGGAGCCCAGCTGGGAGCATGCCTGCTTGTCCTACAGTGCTCCACCAGCAGGACCTTTTCATGCTTGCCTGCCTCATCTGGCAGCACACACAGGGCCACCAGTGCCAACCTACAGCAGGAGCCCCAGAAACCTAGCTGGGAGAGCACGGAGCAAGCAGCACACCTCCTGCCTGCTCTGAGTACAACACCCAGCCAGCTCGACAGAGTGACACACCGCCTTACTTTCACCTCTGAAATATTGGCAGGTAAATGTATATTTAATTAGAACAGACACTGAGTTATCAAAATGAGGGCACAACAAACCAAAATAGCTCCATAATCTTTGCTTGGAATCACTTGCCCTCCCTATGATTAGTCCACCATTTCTAATGTGGCATCATTTTTTATCACGGGCCCATTGGTAAAACAATGCCCATGTGGGTAGAGGAATTCACCCGTGCAGATGTCCTTGCTGGAGTAGGTCTGAGGTTGGCCATCTCCGTATACCTATGTCATGGCACTTTATAAATGGCAGACAACCATCTCCAGTCCCAAATTCTGAGAGAAGATGACTGTCAGATTCTGCCCACAAGCCGAAAGACCTAATGGTCAGAGCAAAAGTCAAAGCCTGATGTACGGCTTAGCCTTGCCCAAGGATGGTTCTAGAATCAAGATTTAGGGACAGATCAAGCTCAGAACCAAGATCAGAGTCTGTAGACAAGCCAGAATGAGTCCCATAGCCAGAGTCAAGGTAAAAGTCAGGGGTTAAAGCCAGATGGTCAGAGTCTTAGGGTCAGGAAGCAGAGGCAAGTCTGGAGCAGATCAGCAGTAGGACTGCAGCAAGATCAGAGCGGCACAAGAACGAGACTAGAACAGAACAGATCTCGGGCAAGGTTGGGGCAGAAACAGGAAATGGGACTCTCCAGGATGTGATACATTGTGTTAGGGAAAATACCTCAGTCTGGGGATCATCAGTCCCAGGCCCAGCTCAGGGGCAAGTTACTACCCCATGCCTGAGTGCTCGGTCACTTCTGGCTCTTTTGGTAGGGTAAGCCAATGCAGCTGGGTTGTTGAATGCCCAAGTGGGGACTCACCTCCTCTCTGTTGGCTAGGCACTTGTGTGAACAGCCCAGGATTGATTGCAGGTTTGCCCCACAGTAAGAAATGAAGCTCTCATTCTCTCCCTTCCTGAGGAGGAAATTCATTTCATAGGAAGAGGAAGATGTGCTGCTCCCCAGCCTTCTTTGAATCTAGAATTCACTGATCAAAAACAATTGTAGAGAGCTATGTAAAAAGTGTATTAGTGGGACAGCTGGCATTACAGATCACAGGACCCAAGGTGAAAATGCAACTGTTGTTCTACTCTGGAAGAAAGTGGCCACCGTAACATCGAACAACTATTTGTGCTACCAAGAAAATAAAAAACGTAACTACTCTCTAGCAGCTGATTAGTAGCTGTATACACAAAACAAACATCAGCACAATTATAGAACTCACCAAGCACCACTGACGGCTACATGAATTTAATTTTAAACCTCTGAGCAGGCAAAACATTGCTCCTAATGAGAAAATAAAAGTCCAGATATGATAATACCCTACATTTGGCAAACAGAAACAGGGGCAGATGGATTTTTCTATTTACTTGGCAACCGAACATTATACATTTTGACACAGGCTGTAAAGCAAGTGGCAAAGAGTAAGAGGATAAATAGCAATTTTAAACAAAACTGTTGCTTAAAACAGGGGCACATACTGAGCCAGCGATGAATTTCATCACTAAAAATCATGGACACTCTTAATGGCTCATTAAAGATGCTATCCTGAAAATGACTTAGGGACCTGCCCTTTAGAGGAATGTTAAGACATGTCCTGCTGCATATAACATTTCTACAGGAAATTAACTATTGTGATGAACAATACTGGAATCCATGACAATTGAAAGCAAAACCAGCCCTAGGATTCTATTTCACAAAGCCAGGGAAGAGGCCTCAGGAGGTCATCAAATCCAACCCCCTGCCCAAAGCAGGTGATTTAGTTCACAGTCCAGGAAAAGTGTCATATCTCAGTATCTACCACCCTTGTAGTCCATCACAGCAGAGCAGCCGAAGACTGAATAGGTTAAATACATTACATTCTTCTTTCATCCTAGAAATGCTCTCTTCTGATCAGACTTAAGTTATAATGGAGGGCCAGCAAGAGGAAAGCAATTACTGCTGTTGTTGTTTATGCTGAACCTTCAGCCTCCAAGGTAATCAATCTTTATCAACCCTAAATACATGTTTGTTTTCTCTCTCTCTCTCAAAATAGATTCAAATGTGGTTTTATTGAGAACATGAGTCAGTATTTTCACTGGAAACGGTGAAATCATCCCTGTTTAAACAGACTGACACTATTCAATAACCTGGGTATGAACATATAGAATCAGAAGTAAGGAAGAAGTTTTGTTACTTTTACTTTTCTCCTTCCTTTTCTAAAGAAGGATTGTAATTTCAAATACCACGGCTGAACATAGAGCAGTGAATCAGAAATGACCCAAAAAATTTAGAATACTCTCTGGAGACGAGGATAATTCATACTGTAGCTATTTGTTTGAAGTAACAAGCAACTATTAGCTTCTGTTTTTCCAGTACAAACACTGGCAGTTTTCCTATTTTTCAGACAGTTTCAGCCCACTCTTTGTCCTAAAGGCATGATTCTCCCCACTAGTATAAGATAGTATGTGGTCTTGCTAATATCCTATTCTGCACTCAGTAGACTAGAATGCAAAAAGATTCCTCAAGTCCCATGGCTGCCACTGCAGATGGCCCCACTAATTCACTATATCTCAGAAACTAATATCCTATGGTAAATGTGAGTGTAGGACACACATGTGGAGGTATTTTATTGTTTGTCTTGTTCCTATTTATGGAGCAGGATTATTGCATATAGTAATTGCAATTTATAGCCTTTTGGAGATGTCATCTTAAGAGACAACTTTCTCTTTTTCTTGTAAAGCAATGAGGACCTTTCACAGTGTTATTTTTAAATGCTGCATATGAAGTTGTGTAAACAAAAAACAGGAAAAGTCTGTGAACAAAACCATTAGATTTATACAATAATTAACATGAAACAGCAAGGTATGTTTGCAATATATTTGTATGGTCTGCAGTATGTTTTTTTCCTACCCCTTCCTGCAGACAACTGATGAGCAATTTATTTCACAACTTCTCTAAAGTATCATCAGAGACAATACACCTGACTGAAGCTACCAAATCCTTCTGATACCTCTACTAAGTACACAGTACTGCACTGGATAACCAAAGTGGGAAATCAGCAATAAACCTTCTTGTTTCTAGACAAACTTCTCATATTGTGTTGTAAGGGACTGCCTCAGAGTCAACTGTGAAACTTTCTTCAATCAAAGATCAGACACTCAGCTGTCTTAAGGGAAATTCACTTCACACTCTGCCTCCAACACCAGAATGAACAATACTTTATAGTTCTGCATCTGTGATGAATTTGATCTCACACATACATAAGTATTTAAACCAACATTAATGGCTCACTGTCTTTTCAAAGCCATTATAGGAGAACAATTTCAGATTGATTATTACTCACATAACTTGATTAAATATGATCATTCAACATATCCACTGATGTTCCTTGGATCATGGAATCAGTACAGTTTGGTTCACAGGGTGCTGAATTTCCAACCACTTGTGCTGGTCTGGTGTCATAGGAAATACTCTATACTGGAAGCAAAAGCAGAAACTATGAAGCAAAAATTCTATACATGGCTGGCAACAGTCCTGGAGTGTGCCATCTTTTGCAGTGTGATTTTAAATTCAATTGCTAAGACTACAGGGGATTTCTAAAACAAATGAGTTACTAGCACTCCTTTAATAAGCACTCTTTGTTTATATGTTCTCCAAGCTGACTTTCTACTCCAGATTCACCCTCAGGGATCTTCTGATCAGCAGATTACGCTATCCTATGCCTTTCCTAACTTCCTGGTTCCCTTTGGATTTGCCAGCACAAATTCCCACCTCCCATGAAATAACTGTAGACTACTATCTATCATCCCAGACACACCACCCTGCACCTAGATAGTCACTGTAGACTATTGACTTGCAGCCACAACTACTCTCAGTTACTGGGCTTCATACAAGCCCCTCCTGTTCCAGTTCAGCTGAGTTCCATCTAATTAATCCCTGTAGACGCGGCCTGGGAAGTTAATTGGCACAGCTCTCTACCTTCACCCCTTCAGGCATTGTAATGTTGGGTGGACACTCCATCATACCACCTCTTCTGTTCTCTCCTTGGGGTTGTTTTGTTTCGTTAACTGTTTTTCATGGTATCAGCTTGCTCACTTATAATTCACTAGTGGTTACTGGGAGAATGCTTTGCACAGGAAATGGTTAGGAGATGTCTCTACATCATGATTTGTTAGTCACTTGGATTGTGTTTTATAGTTGCAATATATTAATATTCTATATGCATATACTTTAATTTAAAATTACATTAATTATTAATAAAAAATGTTGCTTATGTTGGTATGATCAACATGCTATATCTGAGCTCATTAAAATCATAATGTTGACATTTATTACAGGCAGCAGCTTGTGCATAAGCTTTGAGGTGATTTGTAGGTAATTCTAGAAGACAATAAAAATAATTAAGGGACCAGAGGGATCAACTAGGAGGAAAAGATTAAAGACTAAAGATGCATGGTTTGATTAAATGATGACTTAGGGGAGGTATAACAACTACCTACACATTTATGGAGAATGTAAAGCCCGCAGGAGGAAGAGGAATTATCTATGGAGGTTGCAGCAAGATGGAACCAATGAAAAGAACAATCCAGCAGAATGACACAGAAAATCTTCCTACTGTTGAGACTTTTTTAAAGACAAGAATCCTCTTCCAGCTGAGTATTTAATAGATGAGTATATTTGTGGCATAGATAGGGAGTTGATTGGGTTAGCTTCCCCCTCCCCCTACTTTGTTTATAATTAGTCATCAATGGAGGATTTTCCAATTGCCTTAATGTCCTTGGTGGCAACAACCTCCCTCTCCTGGCCACAGGAAAACACTGCCAGCTAAGCAACACAGTCTAACAACCTGAGGATAAGAACCACAAAAATATTGGACCAGTCAAATAACTTCACTATTAAACATCAAGGGCCCAAATATTGCCCTTTATTCTCAATGAAAAATACATTACTCACAAACTGGCCCACTGATTTATGCTGAATTACAAAATATAATGGCAGAGTAGGACCCAGAGGGTATGTCTACACTGCAACACTATTTTGCGATACCAGAGCATTCCAAAATAGCTATCCTGCATCTTCACAGCAAGCCTGTTATTTTGGGCTCACTATTCCGACATTCCTGTAAATCTCATCCCATGAGGAGTAAGGGACATTTCAGAATAGTGCTTTATTTTGAAATTTGGCACTGTGTAGACAGTGCCAAATGATGAAATGAGCTATTTCAAAATAGCATCAAAATAAGATACGCAATTTGCATAGCTTAAATTGTGTATCTTATTTCAAGTTACAGTGCTGTCTAGATGCACCCAGAATGCTTAGTCTATATGTGGATTATTATTAGTAGTAGTAGTAGTAGTAGTCTGTAATATTTCTTGCTTTAAAAGTCACTACTAAGACCAATGGATACAAAATGGATACTCCCTATATTTGACGAAGTTTATCTCTGAGTCCAAAAAAAAAAAAAAAAAAAAAAAAACCAACCCTGAGCAATCTGTAAGTGACAAGAACAGCAGCAACATAGATAAAGTGAGAACTTTTCCAATGGCTAGCCAGCTCAAACACACACAGGCCACTAAGGTCAAACAAGCTCTTAGACACAGTACACTGTAAATGAGAGTAGAATTTTACAATCTATTTTATACAGGAGGTGAGACTAGATGACTGGGCCTCCAAATCCATGATACTATAAGCTCTTTCTTATCACAGGGTGAATACCAACACCACACCCACTTCTGTGCTTTACTTCTCTATTTGTTCTTAAGTTTCTTCACTGTCTTTCCACTTACCTCAATTAATAGCGGACTTTCTTCCTCCCGCTTCATACAATCTTGGCACTGGGGGTGTGAGAATTTGCTCTGCTGCCTGCTTCTAGGCTAGGGTCTGATATACTCTTCCTTCACTGTCTCCATCTCTTAAACTCTACATCTCATGTAGAATCATAAATTGACAAAGCTTCCTTCCTCCTTGATCTTATCTTCAATTGTTTAACCTCTTCTGCCACTGTTACTTTTAAAGCAAACAGAATCCACAATTCAGAAAGAAACAAAGAAAACTGAATATTTTCTTTCCTGATATTCAGCCACCCTGTTTACTTCCGTAGTTTTAGAATGCAGTTGGCATAACAGACATTATATAAAACTTCATGTGTGTACATCTATTTACAAACTACCATTTGCCTTCTATTTTCATTTAATCTAGTGAGTTTACAGAAAACCCTCTTAGAGGAACCAAAAATGAGTTTTTTACACCAATTAGCTACTTTCCACAATGTGGTTTCACTGTGAAGTAGATCCACTGGGTTAACAGGAGGTCAAGCTGTGCTGATGTACGTGTGCTGGGAACAGTCCTTTATCCCAGCTGGAAAGAAGTCACTTCAGAACACCTCATGTTTCTGAGCCAAAATGAGACAAACGCCTTTCAGCATTTCAGAGACTTTGTTGCGCTCAATATAAATAAAAGTAATGCGAGCTGGCAGAGCAAGACAGAAAAGCAGCAGCTATGTGGAAGGTGAGCCAAACTACTCAATGAGAGGTGGGCCCATGCAAGCTATAAAATCTATCATCTCTTGGTGGGAGAGAGAAGGGAAACCCAGGGCATCATTCTCCAAATGGAAACTTACTCTCTACCCCTTTATTCTTCAGAATAGCTTTTTGTTTGCATGTTATAATTTTTTGTTTTTTGGTTCACTTAATGTTAGAGATTAATCACACATGTTCTGATTTCACAAGCGTGTACATACAGTACAGAGAGCCATGGGAGTGCTTAATATTTGTGTTGCCTGCCTACTAGTTTGTACTAGGGTTTCTCATTAAAAATAACAGCAATATTGAGTCTGTGCACACAAGCCTCACGACCCCTAATGGTTTCTTTGTTAGAACTCCCCAAGATTTCAGTTTACTTTGTTGTGTCTTTTAGAAAGTATGATGCCTTTCACAAAAGCACACAGTGCCGATACACATGCAGGGGCGGGATAGATGGGAAAACAGCAGTACTCTTTTGTAGCTAAACTACGCTCAAAGGACCATACTTTTGACAGGTTTTTATATTTTTTTTCCTTTTTATTTCTCTCGTACCTTTATATCTGGAATATTATTCATGCCCTTTCAACTATCCTTTCCCCTAAAGTTTTACAAATTGATGTACTCTTTGTGTGTTGACTGTGAACTGCACATTGCACTTTCAGTCTGAAACTTAATAATTGTTATCAATAAATGAGTGATAAAACATTGTATTACAGAAGGATATAAAATGTAACTTATTACCAGCCTTAGTACCTGCTATTATTTCTGCATTAATAGGTGGTAACTTCTACCTCTGAGGCCAATTAGAAGCCAGATCACTGGCCAATAAATTAGCCAAATTATACAAGTGACCACATTTTCATTGTAACTTCAGGCTTTGATCTAATCTAGATATGGATGCACAGTTTGGAACATAGGAGACTCTTCCAGGGAAGAAGTAATGTAAATGCTCCAAACATCATAATGTAAGCACCCAAGGAATATTAAAAACAGAAGAGGCCCTGCTATAGAACCAGCAGATTTTCTATTCCATATTTTAGTTATATTTAAATGTTATAGGAGATTAAAATAATTGACAGTTTTCTCTTTCCAATATGCAGCACCTGATTGTACCAGGGCTTGTGTTGGGGACAAGGGAGGAGTAGGCATATGTGTGAGAGATGGGAGAGTCAAGTAACCCTTCCTACCTCTTCTTCCCATCTAGCACACTTGCAGACAATGCAGCCACAAACCTTGTTTTTGCATTCCAAGGGAGGTTTACAAAGGATCCCATGGGAATTGGATGCCAACACCCAGGGCTCGACAAATAACTCGGAAGAGCCAGGTTTGGGCGATCTGCGCATGCACAGAACGATCTGCGCATGCGCAGATCGCGAGGCAGAGTGGCTGGCAAGCGGGGCTCGCCATGGTTCGGTGAACCCTGCCAATACCTATTACATATCAATGGCATTTGGATATTTGACATCGTTAGACACCTTTGAAAACCTCAGCCCTGGTGCTCAAGAACATTAGAACAGCAATACTTGGTTAGACCAAAAGTTTATCTAGCCTAGTATCCTATTTTCTTAAAGTGACCAGTGCAAGGTGCTTCAGAGGGAATGAACAGAACAGGTAATCATCAAATGATCCATCCTCTGCCACCCATTCCTAGCTTCTGGCAAATAGAGGCTAGGAACACCATACCTAGCCATCCTGGCTAATAGCCATTGATGAACCTATCCTTGATGAACTTATCTAGTTCTTTTTTTTACGCTGTTATAATCTTGGTCTCTGGCAAGGAGTTCTACTGGTTAACTAGATGTTGTGCAAAGAAATACTTCCATTTGTTTGTGTTAAACCTGTTAATTTTGTTTAGAGATGCCTAGTTCATGTGTTATGAGAAGCAGCAAATGACATTGCCTTATTTACTTTCTCCACTCCAGTCATGATTTTATAGACCTCTATCATATCCCCTTTTTAGTCGTCTCTTTTCCAAGTTGAAAAGTCCCAGTCTTATTTCCTTCTCAGAAAGGAAGCCTTTCCATACACCTAATGATTTTTTGCTTTTTTCTGTGCCTTTCCCCCATTCCAATTTTTTGTTTGAGATGGGGTGACCAGTTCAGCTTGCAGTATTCAAAATGTGGGTGTAACGGGGATTTATAGAGGCAAGATTATATTTATTATCTATCCTTTCTTAATTATCCCCAACATGCTATTAGCTTTTTTGACTGCTGCTACACATTGAGTGGATGTTTTCAGAGAATGAGCCACAATGACGCCAAGATCTCTCAAGTGGTAACAGCTAATTTAGACCCCATTATTTTATTTATATAGTTAGGGTTAGGTTGTCCAATGTGTATTACTTTGCATTTATCAACATTGAATTTCATCTGCCATTTTGTCACTTAGATCCAAGAAGTGTAGAACAAGCAGAGACACTAGACCAGTATTTCTCAATGATTGGTCTGTGGACCAGCACTTGACCCTCAAATCTCCCTGACAAAATTTAAGAAGGTAGGAAGCCAGCCCCTGGTATTAAACTAGCAAAAACACTGCACTAAACAACAGAAAGGGATGCAGCTCTCACACTGTTCACCTGCTGCACCGGTCAAGAAGGGGTATATCTTGCACTATTTGAAAAGGGATCCACGGCCATGTCCCCCAACATTCCTGCATGGATTCTGGTTCAGTCAGCATATACTATCCCTAGAACTGAATGGCTCTATTGTGTCTTTTACAAAGGTGGATAGTATATTTTAAGGGCAGACAGAAAATTTAAAGCTCCTATAAGATCATGAGAACACAAACTAGAATCTATCTCCATCTTCAATTTAGGCCTTTCACTCTAGAGATAAACGTTTCTCTCTTCCTTTATTACCTTACAAGTATATTTGGCACCAGCATCAGAAAACTGGAGATGCATGCCATCGCATCAACCTCAAAATCCTCATCCCTACCTTCATCAACTCTTATCTTGACTACTGTCTCTCTCTTTTCTAGGGGCCCATCAAGTTCCATACCACAGTGTATATTGATTGGTGTCCTCTGCACTCCTCTGTGAAGCACAGTACATCACATTCTCATACAAGTGCCCTCACAGATTGCTAGTTGAAATTTAAACTTATTTGTATGTCCAGCATCTCAGACTCTCTGCTGTCCGTTTTTATCAAACGTTGGTCTCTGATCTTTCTATTCAAGTAATCTCACTTGTGCTGATACAGCAGCCTCCTCATCTGCAGCTCCTGCCATCTGGAGCAGCTTTCTTGTTTTTCTCTAATCAAATCTTCAGCTCTTTGCAAATCTCATTAGAAAAACCTATCTTGTCCCCCTCGCTTAAAACCTCTTAATTTCTTTCTGCTCTTATTCACCATTGTAATTTTAAATGTCTCCCTATCCCCTCCCTCAAACCCTCCCCTGCACACAAATGGGCTTTTGAACTGAAACAATAAACCCAAAGCCCTTTAGAATTTGAGATGTTCAGATTTGGACTCCATAGGTTGGGCTTATCTCTAGTTTTAACCATATGGTATAGTTATAAGACAGTTTTCCATGAAAGCTTCTCTTCAAAATAAAGCTGTGTTTGGTTCCATCAAGTAATTCTCAGAACAAACAGCCTCCAAATGAATAGCACAAATGAGTTATTCATGTTGTCTTCCCTGAAAACATTTGTTTCAAACAGAGCAATTAGTAATTTGCCACATAAAACAGTGATAACTGATAACTGCTTCTAATACACTGCCTACTATGGCTGTCACACCATATTTAGGTATAAAAATAAGTGGCTGATAATGCACATTTATTATTTCAACACTTCATATAATATCAGCTATTTATTTCAATAGTATTTATGTCATCAGAAGTTTCACTGACCATCTTTTTATGTTTAAAACTGCTGTCGTATAAACACCACATGATCATAACTTAGCTTTCAGAGAGTGCAAACTTAACTCTGATAGATGCTGTGGAATTCATAATCACATTCATTTATCCATCCATCACAAGGAGGGCAATTTCAACTTCTGAACATTACAATTTTTCATGAAAAGAGATGCTTCCTAGTTAGAAATGGGCAAAGAAATAAAACACCCTGGTTTAATGAAATTTATCATACACACACACAAAGTTAGCCTTTGAGTATTTTCTTCACTTGAGGGAGCTAATTGGACATGGACTGAATATGAGTAAAGAGACAGAATTACAAAACAGTTGGTTGGGTATTCTTGGGTGCCAAAAAGCTGTGATGCATTAGGAGGCAATTCAATTCCAGTAGCCTCTAACAAGTCACATAATAAAGGATTACAGACATATTGGTCAGGATAGATGGGAGGAATTGCTCCCAGAGGAGAATTGTAAGTCCAAACAGAACCACAATTCTCAGCAGTTTTAATGAAGAAAAATGAAGAAATGACAATGAACCTCATTAAGGACAGATGAAATACATTAATGAGTATACACAGCTGAATTGTAACAGCTGCTATTGAGGACTTGCAAATTATGCTCAAGTGTGTACATCTATGGTGTTCTCTCTCATATTCCTGCCAGGGACCTTTCACAAATATTGAATTAAGACTTTTTTTGGTCCACGTACTTTATGTATAAAGTTACTTAGAATAACTTAACCAAAATAACATTATAGCTTTTTTTGTATAAATATTAATACATTTTCAAAGGGAAATGATGATTCTTATAACCAAAGGCTACAGCACAAGCTCTTCATTTGTAAAATGTTATGAATTTTAGTTTTATGTGAACAGTTTTATTGACATCATATACTGTAATATTGGGAGCTTCCTACAGATGGCACCAAGTTTTGTTTCTGTGATGGTTATGTGAAAGGTTATGTGGTTATGGTTATGTGAAAGGAAGAAATTTAGGTGAAAATGGAAAGCATCAGAGAAAGGATACTACACAGAGCCGGAGTGGACTATATGCTGAAATTGTATCTGCCATTTCTATCTCACACCTCGTTATTTTTTCAGTAACTTGACCTGCTACATAGAAATGCAAGTGGAACCATTTAAGCCAGGCATGTCCAAAGTCCGGCCCGCGGGCCAATTGCGGCCCGTGTTCCGGTTTAATACGGCCCCCCAGGTAATTTGGCAATATCTATCTTTTATGGCCCCCAACGAATACGAATCCATATGTATTGAGATGAATACATTGTAAAATCTCAGTTAATGTCAGTTGGTCTAAATCAGTTATAAATATATTTGGACACAACATGTACACTTGGTGTTATGTTCCTGTTCATATTTTTTGAACTTAAAAGTTGACAGACAACCTTTATTACCAATAATATGTAATGTACTTTACAATGTTCCTGACATATATTTCAGCTTCCTGGATTTTTTTTCATCTGGCCTTCAGATATGAAAGGCAGAGTGATTTAACACCGTTTCATTTCATGTGACGAAATGAAAAGTATGCCGTTTGCAATAAACTTTGCATAAAATAGTTAATTTGCATTTAATTTTAATGGTTCGAAGAATGTCAGGCAAAATGGTCGGCCCTCACGCATGTTCACTTCATCAAATCTGGCCCTCTTTGAAAAAAGTTTGGACTCCCCTGAAAGCAGTGATGTAAATTTAGGACTATTTTGCACTCCAACATGATGAAATTGAGCATACATGTCCTTATCAGGTTCAGCAGTGGTGGTAAAGTCAGTGGTGAGACTAACTTGGCAAACAGTATCTCTATTACTGCCAACTCACTCTGTCCAAGTGCAAAAAGGCTGTGCCTGGTGCTTTCAGCATTCTGGACAGGATCATCTCTGGAAAGAAATGTATTCTGCAACAAGCTGGTGTTAATATACACAATGCTCCAACACAGTATGAAATTGTACCAAAACCTTTAATAATAATGATAAGTTGTATTTACACAACACTTTTTATCCAAGGATCACAAAGCACTTTACAAACATGACTTAAGTCTCTCAACACTCCTTTGGGTGAATATTATCTCCCATTTTCCAGACAGCTAAACTGAAGCCAAGACAGAGTGAATGTCACAAAAATGCATCAGCGGCAGACCTAGGAACAGAATCCAGGATTTCTAATCCCTCACCCCACCAACTCCAGTCAGTGAACAACATTCCAGATTGCAACCAGATAAAATACATTTTAACAATATTGAAGAGTATTAGCTTAATTTTGCTATTTAGAGCCAGGAAACATTTGTGTGCTTCAATCCAGGAATCTTCTTGTGCTTCCCAAGGAGAAAACCAACCTAGAACTGATCTTCAGGCTCAAAGACAATTGAAGAAATTGAACAATAGCTGTATCACAGTCATTCAGATTAGGTATGTCAATTATATTTGTTAATACAGTATTTGGATCTCTTGGATTTGATTCTGCTCTCACTGTAGTGAGAATCAAGGGTCAATAGAATTACACTAGTGCACAGCAATGTAAGTAAGAGAAAAATCAAGATCTGCATCTCAAAATGTGGTTCCCCCAAAAGTCCACATAAGCACTAAACTTTTGAGATACTTGCCTCATGTTACGCTAAAGGATATGGCCATTCTGTATGTCACTTCACTGATTAACATTGTATTTCTGGAAATATTGTGGTGATATTTCCTCCTTTAATTAAGAGATTTCTGGCTTCCTTGCTACCGCTTGTTAATATCCACAGGATTCAATTGTCCTCTGCTGGCTTTCTTCAGACCAAAAGAGTGTCTATTTATATAAAAAGGAAACTTCTCGACTGGTGATTGACTGGTGAGTTCCAACCTAGCAGTCACAAGCTCAGAAAGCAGCCCACCACTTTGATGACCTTAATAAAACCTGTGACAGACTGTTGGAAAGTTAAAAGAATGAAAACTGGCAAAGGCAAAAAAAAGTTTAATAGCTCCCTCTTCACACAAGTCTCCTTTTCACCTCGAGCAATACTGGGTGGTTCTAGAGAAATTGTATCTTAGTGCTGTGGATCAAGAGGTACAATGTAATACCTGGACATAGTAACAAGCATACTTCTATAATTTACTGTCTAAAATACTATGTTTCTATGTTAGCAAGCCACTCTATAGCCTCACATTATAGCAATGATAGTTTGCACTTGTAGGTCATCTTTCATCCAAAACGCAAAAATGCTTTTAAAACGTTAAGCTTTGCAATGTACCTTTGAGATAGGAATATCATCACTTTACCTAACTTTAAGGGAAAAGAGGAAATTTGGGAGTGAAATACACAAACTGTTTAACTGTTTTCGGGGGCTCTATGCAAGAGATTAAGGGAGGAGTACCATACCCAATTCAGAATGCAAGGGGAATTTAGGAAGGCAAAAAGTAATTGAGTCCAATAGAATGGATTTAACAAAAAAGATGAATGTATTATTAATGACAAAAGGATAGGTCCTCAATTTTGTGCCTCATTCAGAAGATGATGCCTCCTCCAGCCAAGTTCTCTAACACCCTGCTGTGGCAGTGTTTCAATATTGAGTCAGAGTGGTGTGTTCCTCCTCCTACTGAATCACTTAAAAACTCTTCCTGTCATCCTCTAGGCAGGGTTTCCCTGAATACTGAATTAGTATGACCCTCCATAGCTTGTGAGATAACAGAATCACAGCTTGTGATAAAACTCGAGGAAGAAACATCACTCTAGCATTAGTTTAAAGACATATTATACATGCAAGATGAAGTAAAAAATTGATCGTATGTTGTGGTACACCATGATACAAAGAGCATAGAATATTTGCTTTGCTTGTGTGACCAAATGCGCAGTGCAAGCAACAGGCCTGCTGAGTCCAAATTCAGCTGCTTGTGACAAGAGTTACTAAATTGTTGGACCAAAAGTAGTTCTGAGACTTGGGGTACGTCTACACAGCAACGTTATTCTGAAATAACTTAGTACATGTCTACACAGCAGGCAGTTATTTCAAAATAATGTCAAAATACTGTCAAGCTGGAGGACTGCTTACTCCGACTCCTGTGAGGAGTAAGGGAAATCGGAGGAAGATTCCTCTATTTTGAAATCAGTGCTGTGTAGACACTCCCAATTTTGAAATAAGCTATGCAACTGACGTAGCTCAATTTGCATGGCTTATTTCTAGGTAAGCCCTGCTGTGTAGATGCACCCTTAGAAATATGTTTGAGAATAATAATCATTTTTTATTCTTTAATTATGTAGAAGCTAAGTTCACTGTGGGGGCAGCATGTGGCCTTGAGAAAGGTGGTGGAGCGGGAGGAATTGTGAGTTACTGTAACTGAAGTCGCATTTTTAGGATGCTTATAATATTCCTAAATATTTAGCACTTATATAATGCTTTTCAGCACTAGGTCTCAGAGCATTTCTAAAGGCAATCCTCTCCACCCTCATTGGTAAGAAGGATGATGGCTATGAAGTAGGATGGATGGTGTAAAATTGCAGGGAAAGACTTGGGATTCCAATAGGAAACAAGGGATTCCCTAGAGGAAAATTAAAGTCCTAGAGTATATAATAACATTCAACATTCCTGTGGTGGGAAGAACACCTCAGCAGTCCAGCACCCTGGCATTTAATTTCAAAAAGGGGAATTACACAAAAATGAGGAGGTTTGTTAAACAGAAATTAAAAGGCACAGTGACTAGAGCCAAATCCCTGAAAGCTGCATGGAAACTTTTTAAAGACACCATAATAGAGGCCCAACTTAAATGTATACCCCAAATTAAAAAACATAGCAAGAGACCTAAAAAAGAGTCACCGTGGCTTAACCACCATGTAAAAGAAGCAATGAGGGACAAAAAGGTATCTTTTAAGAAGTGGAAGTCCAATCCTAGTGAGATAAATAGAAAGGAACATAAACACTGTCAAATCAAGTGTAAACATGTAATAAGAAAAGCAAAAAAAGATTTTGAGGAACAGCTAGCCAAAAACTCAAAAAGAAATAACAAAATGTTTTTTAAGTACATTAGAAGCAGGAAGCCTGCTAAAAAGCCTGTGGGTCCCCTAGATGATCGAGCTATAAAAGGAGCAATCAAGGACGATAAAGCCATTGCGGAGAAACTAAATGATTTCTTTGCTTCAGTCTTCACGGCTGAGGATGTTGGGGAGATTCCTGAATCTGCACCGTCCTTTGTGGGTGATGAATCTGAGGAACTGTCCCGGATTGAAGTGTCATTAGAGGAGGTTTTGGAACAAATAGAAAAACTTAATGTTAACAAATCTCCGGGACCGGATGGCATTCATCCAAGGGCTCTAAAAGAACTTAAATGGGAAATTGCTGAGCTATTATCTGTGGTTTGTAACCTATCCTTTAAAGCGGCTTCCGTACCTAATGACTGGACGGTAGCCAACGTGACACCAATATTTAAAAAGGGCTCTAGAGGCGATCCTGGCAATTACAGACCGGTAAGTCTAACTTCAGTACCGGGCAAATTAGTCGAAACAATAGTAAAGAATAAAATTGTGAATCATGTAGAAGAACATAATTTGTTGGACAAAAGTCAACATGGTTTCTGTAAAGGGAAATCCTGTCTTACTAATCTATTAGAGTTCTTTGAAGGGGTTAACAAACATGCGGACAAGGGGGATCCAGTAGATATAGTATACTTGGATTTTCAGAAAGCCTTTGACAAGGTCCCTCACCAAAGGCTCTTGTGTAAATTACATGGCCATGGGATAAGAGGGATGGTCCTTTCTTGGATTGAGAACTGGCTAAAAGACAGGAAACAAAGGGTAGGAATAAATGGTAAATTTTCAGATTGGAGAGGGGTAACTAGTGGTGTACCCCAAGGGTCAGTCCTGGGACCAATCCTTTTCAATTTATTCATAAATGATCTGGAGAAAGGGGTAAGCAGTGAGGTAGTAAAGTTTGCAGATGATACCAAACTGTTTAGGATAGTCAAGACAGAAGCAGACTGTGAGGGACTCCAAGAAGATCTCACCAAACTGAGTGATTGGGCAACAAAATGGCAAATGAAATTTAATGTGGATAAGTGTAAAGTAATGCACATCGGGAAAAATAACCCCAACTATATGTACAGTATGATGGGGGCTAATTTGGCTACGACAAATAAGGAAAGAGATCTTGGAGTTATCGTGGACAGTTCTCTGAAAACTTCCACACAGTGTGCAGCGGCGGTCAAAAAGGCAAATAGGATGCTAGGAATTATTAGGAAAGGGATAGAAAATAAGACCCAGAACATCTTACTGCCCCTGTATAAAACTATGGTACGCCCACATCTTGAATACTGTGTACAGATGTGGTCTCCTCACCTCAAAAAAGATATTTTGGCCTTGGAAAGGGTTCAGAAAAGGGCAACTAAAATTATTAGGGGTTTGGAACGGGTCCCATATGAGGAGAGGCTAAAGAGACTGGGACTTTTCAGTTTAGAAAAGAGGAGACTGAGGGGGGATATGATAGAGGTCTATAAAATCATGAGTGGTGTGGAGAGGGCTGATAAAGAAAAGTAATTTATTAGTTCCCATAATAGAAGAACTAGAGGACACCAAATGAAATTAATGGGTAGCAGGTTTAAAACTAATAAAAGGAAGTTCTTCTTCACACAGCGTGTTGTCAACCTGTGGAACTCCTTGCCAGAGGAGGCGGTGAAGGCTAGGACTATAATAGAGTTTAAAGAGAAGCTGGATAAATTCATGGAGGTTAGGTCCATAAAAGGCTATTAGCCAGGGGATAAAATGGTGTCCTTGGCCTCTGTTTGTCAGAGGCTGGAGAGGGATGGCAGGAGACAAATCGCTTGATCATTGTCTTCGGTCAACCCTCTCTGGGGTACCTGGTGCTGGCCACTGTCGGTAGACAGGATACTGGGCTAGATGGACCTTTGGTCTGACCCAGTACTGCCGTTCTTATGTTCTTATGTTCTTATGGTACAGAAACCATAGCAAATAGTCTTCATTCACTGCTACAGGGACAGAGAAGAGAACTTTTCTTAGTGTGTCTATTATAGCAGCATTGTACTCTGTCAGAAATGCATCTGGAAAATTTCCCAGATTATATTTGATCCTCTAATTTAAGCATCAGAGAATGACTCTCAACTAACAACAACAACTGGGTGATTCCTTAAAGTGCTGCCAGCCACCTCACCACCCCCTCAACCTAGCCCCTCCCCCCCAAAAAAAGATCTGGCTGCTACTAGTTAGTAAATGCAAAATGAATCACTTGTGTGATAAATATGCATAGCTCTTTGTACATAGCTACTGATGCATCTTTACTTGCTGTTTTTTTAATAAGACTCTGAAGCTTTCAGACTTTGCACAGAGATACATCTATGCACTAATAAAATACTTCCTCTTCCCAAATGAAATGTAGTAGCCATTCTCACACACATAGCAAATATATGATGCAACAATCTATGACTTTGCATGTAAGTACAGAATGGATGAGTGAACTAGTTTTGCCCGTTTACAAACTCATCTAAACAGCTTGGGCCAAATTCGCCACTGCCTTCTGCCTTAAATAGTTATTTACACTTGTGAAGTGTGAGTATACAATGATTGCAGAATATGCAAAACTGAAAAATCAGGCCCCATGGATCTGAAAGCTGCCCTTGAATTCTCACATTGGTGGGTTTGTGTTTTGGTTAGGAAAGACTGAGAAAAAGGAATGGAGGGCACAAAAACAACAAAAATCTAGGAGAAAGTTAAGGTGATAAATGAGGGAGACAACATGCTGGTTTCAGACTGCTGAAGGGTAAGAGGAAAGACGCGTTAGACAGAGATGGCAATCTGTTCAAATGCAGTTTGTCAGTGAACTTCTCCTGTCTTCACAGTATAAAAACATCTTCCAGTTTATTATAAAAAAAAAATCAATATTTTGCAATTACCTAATTAAGCAATCAAGAGTATCTAGTCTGAACTGGTTGAATATATAATAGACTGTATGTGAATGGATCAGTAAACAGTGAGGGTGATAAACCATTGGAATAATTTATCAAGATTCATGATGGATTCTCCATCACTGGCAATTTTAAAATCAAGACTGGATGTTTTTCTAAAAGTTCTGCTCTCAGAATGATAAAAATTCACTGCACTATAAAGGGAATGTCAGAGAAGTCCTAAGTTATCTATCACTAGACAGGAAACAAGCTATGAAAATAAATCCTTCAACTAAGGAGGGTTTGAAATCTCTGGAAGCTGAATATAGGTGAGAAAACACATCTTGAACAGAACTTGTATTTTGCTAGTTAAATTTTAGACTTGCAGATGCAAATAAAAGGAGAAACATGTTTGTTCAGATTGGACCTCCCGGGTCCAGCACCCTCAGGACCTGACCTGAGGACAAGTCCCGAATGAGGGAGTTTCCTGGACTGGGGGAGGTCAATGCTACCCCCTCCGTCCCTCCCTCCCCGGGTTCCAGGCTGCTCCATGTGCCACCAGCCCAACAGGGCTCCCAACCTTGATACGCTGGCCCTGCTGCTGTCAGCTTGGCCAGACTCTCAGCTTCCAGGTAAGTCCTCTGCCCTACTTTCACTGACCACCCATGCACCCCAGGCCACACAGCAAGTGGTGACAACCCCTCAGTGGTCCAGATTGCACCCCAGGATGTGATACTTCACTGACCCGACAGATCCCTTCTGGCATCTTGAGCTCTGCTAGCAACAATGGCCATCTGTTCTCTGCACCTGGTGTATTAAGGGAGAACAGGTTCCGTACACTCTGCTTGCTCTAGGGCAGGATCCAGACCTCACTGTCCTATGCACTGTATAAACACCGAGCTAGCTAGTCCCTGTCCTGAAGAATTTATAGTTAAAAAGAGCATACCTAGGCAACACACAGAGATCAGTCAATGTGGTGAAAGGCACAGTTCTTGTTCTACTCTCCTAAATCCTAGTTTCTTTCTTTCTTCTCCCTTAGGTTGGTTTTGTTATATTTAATGTTAGACTTATTTATTAAGAGGCAGGGAATCAGGAACAATTAGAGGAGGAAGAATTTGAAAGTGGCATGCATTATTTTGATAAAATGATTAAACTGAGTCCTGCATCACTGGACTGGTTTATATGAACAAAGCTGATCATATGAGTTTCTTTTGTTCTTATATCCAGGTCAAATGATGCTCAGGTAGATAGATGCTCATCAAACTTTGAAGCAGACACTCCAAACATACTGTGCCCGATTAAGCCAGGAAGAAAGTGTACAAATCTGAAGTCAGTATTGTTCACATTCTATTTAGTCATGCATCACAAAAGGTATTTAAAGTATAATGAGACTTCGTGCATTTGGGAGATGAAATGCATTATAGTTTTCAGACTTATACCAGCTTTGTAATAGAGAGGCAATGAAAATTTACTGCATTCCCTGGCAAGTGAATCTTTGCTCTCAGTAATTAAAACAATTCCTATTATAAAATAAATATGAGCTCAACTACTTTTCCGTCTCCCTCCTCTACTGCTTCTGAAACAGCTGGCTGTATTTAATACATTATAGCATATATTCAGAAAACCTCTTTCAGGACCAACCTTCCCATCCTGACTGCATGTACAAACTAATGTCCTTGGTTTGTGACAACTCAGTCATTCCTCAAACAGCAACAGTCCCTGAACATACAGGGCCAGATCCTTTAAAGCCTGGGAATCTCTTTCATTTGACTTTTTCTCTTCAGATCCAATCTGACTTTATCAACTTTTATCCTCTCCTTTTTACTAAAAGACAGAGAAAATCCATTAATATGTTCTCCTCTAAGGAATATGTCTGTCTGAACCATGTTCTTTTCCTCACCTTATCCCCCAGCCTCTAGTTTAAAAACTCCCCTACGACCTTTTTAATTTTATATGTCAGCAAATTGCTTCCATTTTGATTTAGGTGGTGCCCATCTTTTCTGTGTAGGCTCCTCTTTTCTCAAAGGTTCCTCAGGTCCTAATAAATCTAAAACCGTCCCTTCTACACCATTGTCCCATCCATTAAGATCCTGCTTTCTTCCTGTATAATTGGCCTGTACGTGGAACTGGAAGCATTTCAGAGACTACCATCATGGATGTCCTTAACGTTTCTCTCTTATATAGTAGCCTAAATTTAGCCTCCAGGATCCCTTATAGTACAACCTAATATTGTGCTGTTCCAATTACCCACTATACTTTCATTCCTCTTATCCTTAGAAAAAGTTAAATGTATCTCAATCCCTGACAGTCCTGATGTTTTGATGTTAATTTTAATTCTGTATTATTTTGCGGGCCTGACATTACTTTGTTGTGTCCTCCATTTTGCATCTTTACTCAGTATTTGTATTATACTGCTGCCTCTAAGCTGAATAGCAATACATTTCTGGAGCCTTGAAGGTCAGCTTCCCATTGAAGGAAAAGACAATTATGTGGAATCTGGGACTGATTGTAACTGTAACTTATTTTCTTTGCACATTTACACCAGTACTAGAACAGAGGTGGTCAAACAGCTTGCAGTTAATAATGCTCTTCAGGAATCTCAGCCCAACATTAATGCATTTTTCAGAGAGCAGCTGTGCATCAAATATTTAGGAACTAATGCAGAGAACGAATCCTCCTGTGGCTCATATAACCCCTTCTACCTCAATCATTTTATAACAAAACTAGCACCACAGTATAAGTGGAGACAGGGAAGGTGGGAGAGAAAACGAGGCAGAGAGAGAGAAGAAGGGTAACTAAGTTTGGGATTAGCTGTGCATGGCAATTGAGAGAAGGAGGAGACTGGATCAGGGACAGGGAATCCAGAGGGATAAGATTAGGACTTGCTGGTAGAAGAGACTGGAACTTGAATGAGAAGCCTGAGGAGTGGAGAGTGAGGCTGGGATGCTGGAGCAAGGCTGGAAAACAGAGTGGACAGGGACATGGACAGGTTGGAGAGGATGTGCGTGTAGAATGCTATCAAATCAAATGGAGGTGTTTTATATCTATACATGTGTTTTATGGTAGTGTTCACAAGGTACAAGGCTACAGAGAATCAATCCCCATACTTTAGAATTGGAATAATAGAATCATAGAGCTGGAAGAGACCTTAGTAGGTCATCAAGCCCAGTCCCCTGCCCAAGGCAGGACCAATCCCAACTAAATCAACCCAGCCAGGGATTTCTCAAGCTGAGACTTAAAAACCTCTAGAGATGGAGATTCCACCACCTCCCTCAGTAACCCATTCCAGTGCTTCACCACTCTCCTAGTGAAATAGTTTTTCCTAATATCCAACCTAGGCCTCTCCCACTGTAACTTGAGACCATTGCTCCTTGTTCTGCCATCCATCACTACTGTGAACAGCCTTTCTCCAGCCTCTTTGAAACCTCCCTTTAGAAGTTGAAGGCTGCTATCAAATCCCCCCTCACTCTTCTCTGCTGCAGACTAAACAAACCCAAATCCCTCAGTCTCTCCTCATGGGTAATGCGCGACAGCCCCCTAATCATTTTGGTTGCCCTCTGCTGGACCCTCTGCAATGTGTCCACATGCTTTTTATAGTGGGGGGCCCAGAACTGGACACAATACTCCAGATGTGGACTCACAAGAGCCGAATAAAGGGGAATAATCATTTCTCTGGATCTGCTGGTAATGCTCCTCCTAATATGCACCCTAATATGCCATTAGCCCTCTAGGCTACAAGGGCACACTGCTGACTCATATCCAGCTTCTCATCCACTGTAATCCCCAGGTCCTTTTCTGCAGAACTGAAGCTTAGCCATTTGGTCCCCAGCCTGTTACAACGCTTGGGACTCTTCCATCCCAAGTGCAGGACTCTACACTTGTCCTTGCTGAGTCTCATCAGATTTCTTTTGGCTTTCCCATATCCACAGAGCCAGTTACCTCATCATAGAAGCTAATCAGATTGGTCAGGCAAGACTTGCTCTTTGTGAATACATGTTGAACAATTGAACAAGCAGTCTGCTAAAAAAATATTTCAAGCAGAGTTTTACACTTCTCTGACCATAGTAAATAAGTAATGGCTCTATAGTGGGCTCCATCAGACCTCATACAGTGACTGTGAAATGTAAGGCAGGGTGTGGTAAAAAAGCTCTTCATTGCATGTTAGAATGGCTGGCAGTCAATCTTCATTTCATGACTTATCCCCTCACCTGTTTTTGTACATTTAACTTTGGTGTTGCTAGGGACAAAATGTAGCTAGGTTTCTCAATGTGCTTATAAGCTGGTTATGCAGCTAGAGATGGAATGGGCGTGTAACATCTTTGTTATGGCTTAGCAATGCAGACTTGGAGTTGGAAGACCCAGAATCAGTTCCCCACTTAATCCTGCCTCTGTGTCTTTGGACAAGTCACTTCACTTTTCTATTGTAAACCTACTTCTGACCTTCAGATGAAAAGCACTCAATGCAAAGTATTCCGGTTGTTTAATATATTTTAGTAGATTGTAGGCTGTTTTCACACTATAAGCTTCAGGGTGTAATTGCTTATTGGTGTAGACTTACTCTTGCTAACTCTTACCTGAGCTAGCATGCTACAAACAGTAGTGTAGCATGGGCAGCAGCAGTTGTAGTGTGGGCCAGCTGCATTGAGTACAATCCTGCTTGAGCTCAATGGCAGCATTCTTGACAAGGCTACCCCCAGGCCACCACAACCCTTGCTACTCTGGCTACATTATTGGTTTAGTGTATGCCTTCAGATGTGAGCTGCCTGTATGTATCAGTTTGTCTACATGAAATGGGAATCATAGCTGTCAAGGCTGTTCCCCACTCGGGCACACTGAGGGTATGTCTACATTAGCCCCCTAGTTCGAACTAGGGAGGCTAATGTAGGCATTCGAAGTTGCTAATGATGCCCGGGATTTCTGGAGCCTTGAATGTCAGCTTCCCATTGAAGGAAAAACCAATTTCTTCAGTAATACCTAGCAACCAAGTATGCTTTATCGTGGAATGAGGTGTAACAGTTAACTCAAACTAAGGACTTAGTTCAAGTTAATGTTTGACTGCCGCCTGTAGCCACGGGCAGTTAGTTTGGACTAGGGGGATTTAAAAATGGCGCCTGGACGGGAAGATGCAAATAAAGCCCGGGATATTTAAATCCCAGGCTTCATTTGCAACTTCGAATGCCTACATTAGCTTCCCTAGTTCAAACTAGGGGGCTAGTGTAGACATACCCTGAGTGCAGAAGATGAGGGCCCACAAGAGACCTTAAAAATTCTTGCCTCTATAGACTTCTGCTTAAACTCCCCAAAATCACAGATCCCCTGGCCTTTGGAGGTAGCTGCCACCACCAAGTGAAACAAAAGTAACCCTTTTTCTTCTTGAACCCAGGAAGAAAGCATTTGGACTTCTTCCAGAGGGGTACCCCAAGCTCTTTTACCACAAGAGAACTGGGAATAAAAAGAGAAAAAACCCTGCAATCTCTGATAGCTGACCTCTCAGTTTTAGGCATGCATACACAGACCTCCTGTTACCTTCCAGGACACAAAAATCAAATCATTGCCTTAAAAAAAGGTGATTTTAATAACAAAATAAAAAGATACACTTGATAAAGCATACTTGGTTGCTAGGTATTACTGAGCAGCCAAGAAAAGAACAAATTAAAACACCGAGAAATAGTATCTCTGGGCTACAGCTTAAAATACAATGTATGGGGGGGAGGGGAGGGCACATGGACTTAGCACAGAGAAATTTAACCAAACAACAAAACAAAGAAAATAACCTGATCGTAATTTAATAGACATTTTCCTATCTACTTATAATCTGTGCTTCAAGGTCCAGTCCATTTCCATGCCCAGTATTTCTTGTAGGCATGCATGGTCATTCTGACTGGTTCAATTCATCTTGTTCCCCTAGCTTCTGGCTTAAAACTAACACAAAGAAAACAGCAGACAGGTATATCTTCCAATTAAAATTTCAACACCTTTTTCCATTGGCTCTCCTGACTCCCTGCCAACACCCCTTTGCTATGTGACTTTAACCCTTTAGTCACCAAATGCTGGCCAGCAGTACTCCTATCCATCACAACACCCCTTGCTTGTAGTTCAGACGTAGACTTAAAGCTATGAAGTGTACTGGACTGACAGCACTAGAAAATTATTTACTTTTCATAATAAGTACAGTCCCAAAAGAAGCCAAAAACAAATAAACATACAAAAATACAACTAAAAACAGTTTAAATGCAACTGGAGCTATCCTGATTCTCTGTTGTCTCTATCCACTGGAGTTAACTGAGTTCTCTCCCTCTAACTAAACAGCCTAATTACTCCCTCCTTTCCATTAATATGAATGATTATGATACAAAAGTTCTTGTATTTTCTTTTCCTTTAAATGCTCAGGCATCCAAATCTACAGTAGTTGGTACTTTGCTAGTCTAGTTCCTTTCATTATCTGGACTCTTGCACCCATTCTTGTTTTTAGAATATGCATATGGCACTGACAAAGATGGGTTTCTGTATATGTCTGCCAGAACTAAACTCATTCCAAGGTTGTTGTTGTTTTATTTGTGTGTGTGTGGGTGGGGGGGGGGGCTTGCAAGGTGGTGCAGTTATGGTCTTTCACATTCTTTTCTAGTGTGTGAGCAAATGTTCAATCATGGAAAAACCTCTTGCGCAAAAAGCATCAGCGGAGATATGCAAATGACAGCGCGACAAATACTAATGAGTGCTTCATTAGCATACTCTCTGCCGACAAATACCTGAAGTGTCGGTGTAGCCTGAGTGCGCTGAACCCAAGAGCCTCACAATTCCACAGGGGCAGCCTCACAGATTGCACTGCTCTGAAACTGGGCTTTTGGGTGCCAACAACCCCTGTCTGTCTCTGTGGCTCCCTGTAGCAAGTCCAGCCAAACCAGACTCCCCTGGGAGGCTCTGCTCCAGGGTGCAATGCTCTGAATAAGTATCTGCAGTGACATCAGGCAGCCTCTTCAACACAAGGTAACAATTTATTTATCACTCAACGTACAAAGTCTTTGAGTTAGCCTGAGGGTATTTCTACACTACCCCGCTAGTTCGAACTAGCGGGGTAATGTATGCATACCGAACTTGCTAATGAAGCCCGGGATTTGAATTTCCCGGGCTTCATTAGCATAAAGCCGGCGCCGCCATTTTTAAAAGCCTGCTAGTGCGAACCCCGTGCCGCGCGGCTTCACGCGGCACGGGCTAGATAGTTCCACGAGGAGTACAGATAGTTCAGAATGGCTACGTAGTTCGAACTATCTAGCCCATGCCGCGTGTAGCCGCACGGCACGGGGTTCGCACTAGCCGGCTTTTAAAAATGGCGGCGCCGGCTTTATGCTAATGAAGCCCGGGAAATTCAAATCCCGGGCTTCATTAGCAAGTTCGGTATGCATACATTACCCCGCTAGTTCGAACTAGCGGGGTAGTGTAGACATACCCTGAGAGAGGCAAGCTTAGGATATGGTTCACAGTGGAAGCCAAGGTGTTGGCATGTCCTGCTCCACTGAGCTCAGTTTCACCTGCCCTGTCTATTTTGTCTCCCAGTTCCAGGAGGTGGGGGGAGGGGTATACCTTGCTCTTTTTGAGAGGCACTTGACAGATCTTGTCTTTGTTCTCCAGATGCAGCCATGCTGTGCTGACATGTTCAGCTGCCTCTGTGGCTAGGTGTTAATTTTCGGTCTTTCAGGTTCCTATTGTTTGTCAACCTTTTCATTCAGACATGTTGCTTCTAGCCCAGACAATCCTAGCCACTGTACACGTCCAAGGAAGCAAATGAACTCTGCCTCCCACCCCAGGTGGGGAGTAAGACCAAGGTAATAGGTACATAGTCATAAAGCTCATAAAATATTACAGAAACTGCCCACATTTGTCACACCCAGACTTATTCAACATTTCTGAAACACAATATTTATAAATATAGAAGAAGGAAAATGTCAGGTCTGTGAGGGGAGGAGGGGAAGGAAGAGTTATAATGGCATGATCAGGAACAGCTTAAAGGTATAGGCAAGAGGTAAAGATACACACTAGAAACAGAGTTCAGGATGGTAACATTTCACACTATGCACTTCCATAGCACTGTGTGTGTGAGGGGAGTGGGAAGAAGAGAATGTTATGAAATTGTGTGTCTTGTTTCCTACAGAAAGAAAGGGAAGCCAAGCCGGGGTAAGGATGGGGAAATTCTTAGTACTGTATAGACTTCACAGTGGAGCATAGGCAGTAGATTTAGGGATGAACCTATTGGCCTTATTCTAACAAAGCTCCTTGGTTATGTGAGAAAAAACATCACCTTCTGCTATTCTTCATCACTGTCACATGACTAATGTCTGAGTGTTAAAGAGTGCTACAGCAAATGTGCTGTATCATCTTTTTGTGAGCCTTCTTTATATTCCTCATGCAGTATGCCGTGCTCCTTGGGAACCTGAGAGACTAGAAATGGTTGTAGTTTGCTACAAGTGTACTTCATGTCATCTGAGCAGCATGCGCGATTCATACAGTCTGTACAATGCAACACTTGTGTATTTCCACAGATAACCCTCCCTGTTTACTTTCACATCTTCTCCTTGCCTGATTTCCTAGATACATTGAAGTGGGAAACTAAAATAAATAATTCACCAAGCAGAACCAAGCTTTTCTCCATGTGACCCCATTTTTCTTCACTAGTGTGTGGTATTACATAATGTTTGTATTAATGCACCAGAGCTCTGTTCCTCTTCCTTTTCATCTCAAGATTCTTGCTATTCTTTTCAGAGGCCAGTGTTTACTGATTCATAGTTTACCTTTAGCATTAGGAAACCCCAAATCCCTCCGTTCTCAAAGGCACACTAGCCCTGGCTGATATAATTTTTCAAATTTTGACTCCTAAAATCTAAAATCTGGAACTATGACTTTAAGGCAACAAAGATCTGTTTTAGAAAGGCGGAAAGAAAGGATGAGACATAACAGTGTGTGTGTGTGTGTGTGTGTGTGCGCGCGCGCGCGCGCGCTTTAGTTCAGTTGATTAAAAATTTGATTTTCATTCCTGAACTGGAGTTTGCAAACTTTCCAGTTTAGAAATAAAAGTGAATTTAGCGTGAGGCTAACATTGCTGATCTATATTTTTATAACTATGTTGCACAGGAATGTGAAAAATCCACCCCCTTAATAGGGTTGTAAAATCCCATTTAATTGGTCAACTAGTTAAACATTATGTTTCACTGGTTAACCAATTAAAGGGAGAGCGGGTGGGGTGGGGATACTCCAGCCATTCTACTACTATCACTTAGGGAGCTGGACTAATCTAAGCTGACAGGAGAACTCTCTTCCATCAATTTAGAGCATGTTTATTACAGTGATTCAGTGGTGCAGCTGTGCTGATACAGCATTTAAGGATAGACTTGCTCTGACACTATTCCACAAAATGATTACAGAAATGGCTGAGGGAATGCAAGCTTCTTAACTCCCCTGGACTACTCAACACAATGCTGCATGTTGTTTATCCTTACATTTGTTGTTCTGTGGTAAATGAAAGATGAGCCAAGTGGAATTGTAAAAAAACAGCTGAGGGACTTGGAGAGGAAGGCTGTTCTCCCAGCCATGGGATGCACAGTATCTTCTTGGCTAGAGAGCTAAAAGCACAGCAGCAAGAAACTAGGTTCAGAAGGGAGTCTGGTTAGCAATTCCCTGAAGCTTTACTATTTGCCAGGCTTCACATAGTTGCATTTTTCACCTTGAGGTAAATAGTAGCTGTACATTCATTTAAGGAATAATCTAGCCTATACCTGTTCTCTTACAGAATAAAGTATCCATAAACATTTTAAATGCAATACACAATAAAAATAAACGTGTTTAAAAAATGACAATGTACCAGCCATGTTGTAACATTTTTGTTTAACAGTTTGGACAAAACAAACTAAGTGATAACATTACTGAATCATGTGTTAACCATGGTGTGTACCTACATCAAAAAACAAATAATTATAGTAAGGAACTGGGGAATTTTTAGTCCACACAGCTATATTAAAAAAAAAATCACATTTGCTGCTGAGCTACTGTTCAGGAATGGATATTTATGTAGTGTAACTAAGGCTTTAAAGCTGCATCTTTTTGTTTTGTATTTGTACAATGCCTAGCATAATGCAGTTCCATTCCTCAAATGGGGATCCTACATGTTACTGGGATGCATATAAAGAGAATAATAAGTAATAATATTAGGTATTTTTGCAAAAAAGATCCCAGTGTTGCAACGCTGGTAGCACTTAAATAGCAAATGTTCCAGGTTCTCCCTGATGCTTTAATCACCACCACAGCAGGTGGCTATGCTGAGGCTCACTCCATTGCTACCGCCACAGAAGGTGATTTCATTGTGGTAGCAATCATGGGAAATTTGTCAAAAAGAGGCCTATGATAGACACCGCTTATAAGTGCTCTTATTTTTACCTACCCTGTTCTGATTTTCATTGTGTTTCTCTTTTTCTAGCAGTATTCATATAGGATTTGCCTTAAAAGTGACTAAACCTGCATAGTGCCCCAAATTCCACCCACCAATGAACTATGCTGAACATTTTTTTAAATTCAAGTTTTAATTAAGTTCTCTCATCAAAACACGTCAGGAAAACATAGTAAGTAATTACTTCCACAATCTGTTTCTCACATACTTGTCTTTCTTCTCGGGCATCTAGTCTCTCTTCTCCACTTCATTAAATCCCCCAGGCGCCTCAAGAAAAACTTGTGCCCCTGTTGTCCTTACCACAGACTAAAGACTTCTGTGCCTCCACAAGTCAAGTACTGTACTTGGAAGTACAGGCAGTCCCCGGGTTACGTACAAGATAGGGACTGTAGGTTTGTTCTTAAGTTGAATTTGTATGTAAGTCGGAACTGGTACATATTGTAGGGGAAACTCTAGCCAAACATTTTTTTTAGTTTTGGATAGCATAGGGAAAGGTTAACTCCCCTCTAATGTTTGTTTTGCTGTCTGTTCCCCTGTTCAGAAGATTTCACATCTATTTCTGTCCCTGTGACAAACTCAGGACTAAAGGAGTAACTCATCAAATACCAAACAGCTCTGCACCATGCTTTGAGCTAATAGCTTTATTTCCACACACCACCCAGGGTTCTAGGAGGAGGGTCCTTTTTTTGCTAACACAATGAGGCCAGCACTTTGTTTGTTTTGGTGGAGTCTTTGTTTGCCCAGGGAGCCCAGCATGTATAGGGGAATGAGGGGCGGAGAGGCTGCTTTTGTCTGCTGTTCGGCAGCCTGTTGCTCAGGGGGGGGGGCAGCCTGTTGCTAGCAGGGGGGGAGGGGGGAGGCGTGCAGGATGCGAGGCCGCGGGGGGGGGGGGGCAGCGGGCGTGGGGAGGCACTTTTCCTCTGCCCGGCAGCTCTGCGGGATCCCTGTCCCTGTGGCCAGCTTCTGCAGGCAGAGGCCAGTTGGAGCCGGCCGAAGAGGAGGAGGAGGTGGATTCTAGGACCCAGGTGAGCGAGCCCCCGGGACGCTGCTGCGCTCCGGGAGCCGGCATGTATAGAGGGGAGGAGGGGCAGAGAGGCTGCTTTTGTCTGCTGTTCGGCAGCCTGTTGCTCAGGGGAGGGGGCAGCCTGTTGCTGGCAGGGGGGTGAGGGGGGGCAGCGGGCGTGGGGAGGCACTTTTCCTCTGCCCGGCAGCTCTGCGGGACCCCAGTCGGAGCCGGCCCGAGGAGGAGGAGGATCCTAGGACCCAGGTGAGCGAGCCCCGGGAATGCTGCTGCACATGTGCCGGAGTTGCCTCACCCCGTTCGTATCTAGGGATCCGACGTAAGTCGGATCCACGTAAGTCGGGGACTGCCTGTACTCATTTCTTGCCTCACCACCATTTTATATTGTTGATATACATTTACTGATAATCTGGGGCCAGGCACAGACCACAGACACTGGGAATAATCCATTTAACATTGTTTTATTGTCCAAATAATTAGCATATTAGATCAAAAAAGAGACAGATTTTCTCAAGAAGCCTTTTTAAAAAAAATTGCATCTACCTGACAATGAAACTCCTTTCTCATTACCCAGCACAAGAAAAAGGAAAATGTCAGAGGGGTCAAAAGCACCTTCACCTGTCTACTACCAATCTGTAACACCAATCAGTGCCACAGGAGTTTGACACTGACTATTTTTAAATTTTGTGGTCTATGGGATTCACATGTAATGAGATTTAAAGCTTTTCTGGAAGTAACAATTTTATTAACTCTTCTGGGAAGACAGTAACAGATCACTTAATAATGTGTTACATTAGCTTTAAATGTCTTCCCAGAGGTGACAGACATTAATCTTAGTTTATTATTTTTGACAGAAAAACACTACACTGTATAGTTTACCTATCATTATTGATATTGTGAAAAGGAATCAAATTCAAAACAGGATAAATCAACGTGGTAACCTATTTTCACCTTAGCCCATTTCACTTTGTTCTATATACTTCATCTACCTAGCCTTGAAAATGACATTGTAGATATGGTATTCAATAATGCAGAATATTGCTTAGCATGGACATTTCTATAAGGAGAAGTCATGTGTCTTCACATCATTTGTGAAAAAAACTATATCCCACCTTTGAGAAAAAGGGTGTCTAAGTTTAGAAAGAGCTTGTCTGCTCTCAAACTGGGACTGAAATAACTCACCCAGCTTTCGTCTCACAAGTTTAGATCCTGTGTATATGGAGACATGCCCTGGGTTATTTTCAATAGAAGCCTCCCCTCATGTTTATGGGCCAAATTTTGGTCTCTTACCAGGGTGCTGCTGCAATCAAGGAAAAAGCACTCGCGTAAATGGGAGAGGATTTTGGCCCACTCTCCCCTGCTGAGGAATGTTACACACCAGGAATCACTGTTCAGGGACAAAGCAAAGTGCATACTAAAATTTTAGTTAGCAGTATAAAATTGAAACACTCCATGTATACAAAACATGAGCAGATGAAGTATCCTGTTGCTAGTGCGCATTTGCCAATCCTTACTCTCATAGCCAGCCCACACTCTCAGACTTTTGGTACTGCCAAGTTGCTACTACAAAGGTAATTGAGGAAACAGTGGCAGATGCTGCTTTTAAGAATGAGAATGAAAGATCACACATGACATTGCCACCCACTTTTGCCAACCAGGGCAATTTCATTCTTATAAGGGACAAAATAGACAATACTGCATCAAAAATCCCACTCTTAACATCTGTGGACAGGGAGATTTTTAAGTGGGCCATAATTAAGTAGTGTTCCAGTAATGGGCTGTTAATCCTTTCAGCCCTAAAGGTGATTGGGAACATATGTTCTTAGAATTCCAACATGAGGAATGGGAGACAAGTATCCTTTCCCCCTCTCCCCCTTCTGCTTTTTTGAACAATTTCTTCCCCACCTCCCTAGCTTTATATTGGGCCTTCTCCACAAATATGGATGGAGGGACAGTAAATCTCTTGCTAGTCTCCACCTCTTTTAGTGAGCTGACAAGAAAGCCTCTGAATGCTATGCTTGCAATCCCCCATCCCTAGAGAAGGCTTCTCCTTTATGCTATATAACACTTGCTACTGCTATGTGAAGGAATGCTTCAGCCTCTCCTTCTGACCATGGTGTCCTTATAAACCTGCCCTAACCCAGGAAAAGAGATAGAAATGTAGCCGTGTTAGTCTGGGGTAGTTGAAGCAAAATGCAGGACAATGTAGCACTTTAAAGACTAACAAGATGGTTTATTAGATGATGAGCTTTCGTGGGCCAGACCCACTTCCTCAGATCAAATAGTGGAAGAAAGTAGTCACAACCATATATACCAAAGGATACAATTAAAAAAAATGAACAAATATGAAAAGGACAAATCACATTGCAGAACAGAAGGGGGATGCGGGGGGGTGGGAAGGGGGAGGAAGGAAGGTAAGTGTCTGTGAATTGCTGATATTAAAGGTAGGGAGAGTGGGATGTTTGTGAGTTAATGGTATTACAGGTGATAATTGGGGAAACTGTCTTGGTAATGGGTGAGAAAGTTCAAAGTCTTGTTAAGTCCTTGTTGACAAGTGTCGAATTTTAACATGAATGACAGTTCAGAGGATTCCCTTTCAAGTGCAGATGTAAAAGGTCTTTGTAGCAGAATGCAGGTGGCTAAGTCATTTAGAGAGTGTCCTTTCTGGTTAAAGTGGCAAGAAACTGTTTTCTCTTTGTGATCTTGTCTGATATCTGTTTTGTGGGCATTAATCCTTTGGCGAAGTGTCTGAGATGTTTGTCCAATGTACATAGCAGACGGACACTTTCGGCACATGATAGCATAGATTATATTTCTGGATGCGCAGGAATATGTGTTCTTGATCTTATAACTCACTTGGTTAGGTCCAATAATGGTATCAGCAGAATGAATATGTGGACAAAGCTGGCAACGGGGTTTGTTGCAAGGGAAGGTACCAGGGTTGGTATTAGTGTGGTATGTCCTGTGGTGATTGGTAAGAATCATCTTGAGGTTAGGTGGTTGTCTATAGGAGACTATGGGTCTGTCTCCCAGAGCCTCTTTGAGTATGGTATCCTGTTCCAATATAGGCTGCAGTTTATTGATAATGTGTTGGACAGGTTTAAGTTGGGGGTTGTAGGTGATGACAAGTGGTGTTCTATTGTTGGTTTTCTTGGGTCTGTCTTGAAGGAAAAGAGTGTGCTGAGGGCTAAGCAGCTGCTATGCTACAACCCAGAGAAAAAGCTTTCAGTGATGAGGGAGGTGATCACCTTCCCTAACTAACCAGGATATTGTGAAGATCAATTAAGGAGGACACAAATTTCAAACACCAGAGTGTAAAGCCATGCAACTAATTCCATTTTTGGATACCCAGTTAAGTCACCTGATTTGAAAAGGTGCCGAGCACCAGCAATTCCAAGTCAATGAGAGCTGGAGATGCTCAGCATTTCTGATAAGTCAGGCCACTTATTTAGAGATGTTTGCTCTGGCACCCTCATTTGAAAACATTAACTTTATGTGACAGGGGTGCTTGACTCACTGTTACAATGGTGTCCCCACCTGGCCAACATAGGAATTAGCTTTGTGAGGTGGATGCCCCTTCTCACAGTTGCACCACCTCTCTCCACTTCTCTCTCTCGCTCTGCTGCCCTTATCTTGATCCATGAGCTGATGCCACTTCTTTGTGACAGACTCTTAAATGAGGTCATTATTTGTATTTTCCACTTTCTTCAGTAATCTTAGGCAGCCTTCCCCACTGGGGTTCTTGTACATTTCAAAGGAGGAAAGCGGAACTCTGCTTAGAGCCCGGGGCCAGTGGGAAATCCTGCTGACTCTGGGCTACAAGTGGGTGCCTGCTTTGAATCCACAGGAGTCCCCAGCTGGGGCTCTTGTGCATTTCAAAGCCGTGGAGCCTGGGGTCAGCGGGGGACTCCTCTGCTGACCCTGGGCTCTCCACGGCACTGCCCTGGAACTCGCCCCAGGTTTTGGGGAAGTACCACGTGGAGCCCAGGATCAGCTTGGGAGTCCCCAGCTGACCCTGGTCTCAAATGCCCCTTTAAAAAGCAACCTCTGTACGTTTCAAAGACTCCCCCAGCTGATCCCGAGATCTGGGGAAATGCCGCAGGGAACCCGGGGTCAGCTGGGAGTCTCCAGCTGACCCCAGGCTCCATGGCAGCTGCCCCTTTGAAATGCCAGAAGCGGTGTTTCAAAGTGGCAGCCGCTGCACAGCTGATCTGTGGATCAGCTGTGCGGTGGATGCCCTTTTAAAACACCACTTTGGGGTTTCAGAGTGGCAGTGCTGCATAGCTGTGCAGCGCTGCCACTTTGAAGTACCCCTCTTCCCTTGGTGCCTCTATCTCATAGAGACAGCAAGGAGGGTGGGGAGAATTGAGTAGTCGACTAGTTAAAAGACTATCCAATAAGCAAATGCTTTAACATCCCTGGCCAGGAGATCACTTTGCCACCTCATTCCTGTCAAGAGTGGCCCATCATTAATCAGCCCCATTCTGAATATACATTACCTTTTTCATGGCCATTGTGGGGTTAACATCCCAACCCCTCCCATCCACCCCCATCCCACCTTTGGCCCTTTGGCTTTCTTCAAATGAAATTTTATCAGAAGTGATATGTAAAGTGGGGATTTTCTTAAAGCCCTACATCCAGGAGTCATGCTATTATGTGAAATTCTCAGCTTTTTTTTTTTTAAGTAAGATTCTAGCCATGGTGGTTATGGAGGATAGCTACACGAATGCTAATTGCTCAAACACCAGAAATCACATAAAAATCTCCAATCTTATCATGCATTAAAATCATTCTGTTAAACTAGGTTCGTGATGAATGGGGTAGGGGACTGACCTTTGTCAGTATTGCACTATAGAAGTGCAAAGTATTTATTTTTCCATGGTCAACTGGTCATGGATTATTTTTAATGTTATAGTCTACTAATTCATTCTCTGATTCTGCAAGTCACTGCATCTATGCAGAAGGGGGAGGAGGTTTTTCATGGGCACAGAAGTCCACCCATATAAAAACAGTTGCAGATCTTTGTTTTTTATCTTCAAAAACAGCCCTTTGAGTCTATTTTTTATATAATTAAATGTAGGGAAACTGGTGTTTCCCCTTCTATTTCCAGTCTTCAGCTGCTACATGTTACTACTTGTATGTTGATAAGCTTTTGTCATTTGGTTGAGACTGGAAAACATTTCAGAAGTAATCACCCCCAAAGCCTTAAAAGTTTTCTAATTTCCAGTTTAAACAAGTAGGGATACATAAATCTCTGTGGTCTCCTACGCACAATTCTTCATACAATTTATTGCTATTAATGAACTGCCGATTAGAGAGAGCACTCTTTCCCTCTGTATCTCTCTTTAATAGTCCCTAAGTGGTCTTTATGTACAATTTCCTTTCTAGTAATTCAAACCAGATGGTCAACTGTCACTACGCTCTGTAAGTGTGTGTATGGAGAGAGAAGGGTGGATTGGCATAGGAGGGGATAATTATGTTTCATTAGGAAGCAAACATAGTATAACAAAGAATGACAAATTCACTGCTGATCTCTAACGTAGAGCCATAAGAGCAAATACTTCTCTGAATTCATCAACAGCATTTCTAGGATATGCAGTTCTCACATAGTATGGCCAAGGATTCAATTGACCTCAACCTGCGTTTCAGTTTCTCACCTGTAAAATCACGACAATAGTAATATTTTATACAAAACAGTTTTGTGTGCTTTTACAGCTTAATGGTAAGTGTTATTATCCCCATTGTAGGGAATGGTTGAGTGACTAGCCCAAGGCCAGAAGTTCATATCAGAACCATTTTTTTCTGACTTCTACGTACATGACTAATCAACTAGACATTAAATAATGTCTGTGTGCCTCAGATTCCCCATCTGTAAAATGGGAATAATAACTCTTTCAGCGAGGTTTGTGAGATTAATGCTTGTCAACTCCTCCCAAATCATCAGACATGATGGTTATACTATTATTACATTTTGCCTGTCTATGCCAGTCAGAAAAAACACGTCAATGGCAGCAGATTTTTGTGCTGTTTCCTGCCTCACTGTATTGGGGGTGGCCTCTCATTCTCCCTCTTTCTCTCCAAAGACTATGGAAGACTTGATCATTCAGAAAGCATGTGAATAAAGGATGTGGAATCGTGGATAGATCTCCGCACCACTTCGAGAGGAAGGCTAGAAGAGAAACAAACGAACTAATATAAAACCCACCCACAAAAGCTTATACCCTAATAAATCTGTTAGTCTCTAAGTTCGAACTAGGGGGGTAGCGTAGACATACCCTAAGTCTCTAAGGCTACGTCTACACTACACTGTAATTTGAAATAAGATACGCAATTTGTGTAGCTCAAATTACATATCTTATTTCAATCTTATTTTGAAATAGCTTATTTCGTAATTTGGCGCTGTCTACATGGTGCCACATTTTGAAATAACCTGCTATTCCAAAACATCCCTTCCTCATTGGGGAATGAGATTTACAGGGACATTAGAATAGCAAGCCCTAAATAATAGACTTGCTGATAAGATGTGTGATAGCTATTTCAGGATACAGGCAGTCCCCGAGTTACGCGGATCCGACTTATGTCGGATCCGCAGTTACGAACGGGGATTTTCTCGCCCCAAAGGATTGGAGTGGCGGGATGCCTAGTCCCGCCGCCCGCCTCCTCCGGGGCGAGAAAAGCTGCTCCCCATCTCCCTGGTCTGCTGGGGGAGCCAGCAGACCAGGGAGATGCTGAGCAAAGCTGCAGAGGACCCGGGCCGGACCGCGGCGCTGATCTGGAAGCGCCGCGGTCCGGCCCAGGTCCTCCGCCGCTTTGCTCCGCGTCTCCCTGGTCTGCTGGGGGGGGGACGCAGCTAGTTCCTCCCCACAGCAGACCAGGGAGACGTAGAGCAAAGCCCGGGGCCTGTGGTAGAGCAGGTGGGACGCTGCCGGGTGGTCCCGCAGCACCGCTCCTTGGCGCTACTGGACCAACCCGGCAGCACCCCAGCTGCTCTGCCCCATGTGTCCTGATTCAGCCGCTGCTGATAAGTTTCAGCAGCGGCTGAATCAGGATGCCTGGGGCAGAGCAACTGGGGTGCTGCTGGGTTGGTCCAGTAGCGCCGAGGAGCGGCCGCGCTACTGGACCAACCCAGCAGCACCCGAGCTGCTCTGCCCCAGGCGTCCCCAAGTCAGCCGCTGCTGAAACTGACCAGCGGCTGACTACAGGAAGCCCGAGGCAGAGTTGCTCTGCCCCGGGCTTCCTGGAATCAGCTGCTGATCAGTTTCAGCAGCAGCTGACTTGGAGACACCTGGGGTTCTTAAGTTGAATCTGTATGTAAGTCGGAACTGGTGTCCAGATTCAGCCGCTGTTGAAACTGATCAGTTTCAGCAGCGGCTGAATCTGGATGCCAGTTCCGACTTACATACAGATTCAACTTAAGAACAAACCTACAGTCCCTATCTTGTACGTAACCCGGGGACTGCCTGTACTTTGGTGTTCAGAAATAGCATTGCAGTGTAGACATAGCCGAAGGTGCCCAAGAGCTCCTCATTGTTTTTGCAGATACAGACAAACATGACCACCCCTCTGAAAAATATTTGAGATTATTTTTAAACCAAAAACTATTTTGTTGCCTATATGCTATACTTGAATCATTCCCTTTCCCAACAAAAAAAGGCCATAATAAAAGATACCCACCAAATTCTATCAGTTCAATGTGATAAAAATTTGCTTACAGCCTCGGGAAGTTTCTACAGTGCCAGAAACATCAAGGTGGAGTGGTAGTGCCAATATGAATTGTCATTTCCTGTAGGGTTGTCAGGTGTCCGGTATTGTACCAGACAGTCCAGTATTTGCGTGCTCTGTCCGGTAAAAAAAATCAGAAAATACCGGACATGTACAGAAAATACCGGACTGAAGCCTGGCGTGGGTGGGGGGAGCAGCTGGGAGTCCCAGCTGGGAGGCAGGGCTGCGATTGCTGCTGGGAGCTCTCGGTTGAGTGTGAGGAGGAGAGGAAGTCCAATACAGCAGTACACAGACAATCCAGGAAGTTTTTGGAGAATGTTGGAGATAACTTCCTGCTACAAGTGTTGAAGAACATAACCAGGGGCAATGCACAGCTTGACCTGCTGCTTATAAACAGGGAGGAACTATTGGGGAAGTAGAAGTGGGTGACAACATGGAAAGCAATGATCACGAGAGGGTAGATTTCAGGATCCTAACCAAAGGAAGAAAGGAAAGCAGCAAAATACACACCCTGGACTTCAGAAAAGCAGACTAACTCCTTCAGAGTATGGCTACATTCAGGAGCGCCTCGAGGTGAGCTGCCGGCAGTTGGTGCCCTAGCCGGAATGCATGATCGGCGCCCTCGCCTCCATAGCCCTCAATGGCGTGATGTCATCATCGGGCGCCCCATGGAATGAGGCGCCCTAGATGACTGTCGAGGTTGCTTGCATACACGGGCCATCCCTGGCTACACTGCGGGGGGGAGAGGTCCAAAAGAAAGTATGCAAATCGCACTCGGATTTGCATATCTTCTTCTGATTCCTTTAATGGAAGAGGTTTTTCTGATATTTGGCCAGTGTATGTCAGGAAAAAAAACCCTCTTTAGAAAGCCCCCCTATTCCTCATTAAACGAGGTTTACAAGGGCTTTCAAAAGAAACTAAATTACATTCCTTTTCTATTATCCCTTTTCAGGGTAATCATACTAATATACCTTACAATTTAGACATTTTCTAATAGAAAATATACCCATTTAAACAATATGGAAATCCTCTCATACAGTTGACTTTTTTTTTTAGGTTTTTATTCACAGCAAGGTGGTGGTATTGAAAAATGGGCTAAAGCATTCTGTTATTAGATGAAACCAAAAACAATACAGAAGTGTGGAGAAATACATTTCCCAGGCCAGGGCTTCTGAGAAGCAAGCCTCTACATCAGTGGTCCCCAACGTTGCGTGGCTGCCGGGCACCCGGGGGCAGGGCCACCCACGAGCCGCGCGCCCGGGGGCGGCACTGCGCATGTGCCGCGTGCCCGGGGCAGGAGCCGGCAACGCCCACGAGCCACGCGCCCCGGGCCGGCCCTGCACATGTGCCGCGCGCCCAGGGGAGGGGCCGCCCGTGCGTCCCGCGCCTGGAGCGGGCACCGCGTTGGGGACCACGGCTCTACATGATATTCTGGGTGACAAATGGCTAAAGTTGAGAAACAAATAATAGTAGAGTGCGGTTTAAAACATAGGCACATTTACTCAGTGCCAGATACAGGGAGGAGAAGCAAGATACTGTCGCTAGATACAGCATATTCAGAACTGAAGAAAAAAGCCCATAACTAAGGTGGAATATATTTGAATCATTCCTGAAATCCAGCTGACCCCACCCATGCTTGTCATGTCACATCACTAGACAGCTGGGGGGAAAACAAGAACTGAGAAAAAACTACTCACAGAATTAAAGGGCTGAGACTAGGGTCTAGGACTAGGGCTTCAGGGATCCAACAGTCTAGTAGGCACCCAAATCATTTACTTAAATGACATTCCATAGGACACGATACACAAATGAAGTGAAGGACACTTGCCCTTCCTTTATCCTGGTTCAGTTAAAAACAAACAAGCACAATAACATTGATAAACGTGAATGGAGTTACATTACTTGATGGTGCCTATTTTTATTCACATACCGCTTTGTCTATACTCAACAGCTTAAAGGGCATCCATGTGGCAGCACCTTACACTGAAAGCATATAACCCAAATCAGAATTACTTCAGTGGGGATAGAATTTCACGTGGGCTACGTCTACACTGGCATCCCTTCCGGAAAAGGGATGCTAATGTAGCACGTTGGAATAGGCAAATCCGCAGGGGATTTAAATATCCCTTGCGGCATTTGCATTAACATGGCTGCCGCTTTTTTCCGGCTTGGGGAAAAGCTGGAGAAAAGCGCCAGTCTAGACGTTATTCTCTGGAAAATAAAGCCTTTTCCTGCGGATTTGCCTATTCCAAAGTCTACATTAGCATCCCTTTTCCGGAAAGGGGTGCCAATGTAGACACAGCCGTGAGGTATGTGTGTGGATACCCATAGAGATATAATATATGCAAATGATAATACTCAACTTTATTTTACTTGCTTCAACATTTGCATTCATAATGAGACAGTTTCCTGCCACCCATTTAAATCATGAGATACAAAGAATAATCAGTATAGATAATGCACATTAGCACTGCAAACCTGTACTTATAAAATCAGATACAAAGAGGGTAACATGTAATTTGATTTCAGATCACATAAGAGTATAATTAATACAAATGAGTTGTACATTATAATACTAACCTCTAAAATGCTTCTGAGGGCCAAGTTATATTCAGATAATACCCGCCCCTCTTTAGACTGAATATATCCAGTCCATTTCCACATTCCTCTGATTTCCATAGACTATTAGCAGATGTTCAAAACACCTTCTGATTTCAACACCACACAGTCCACTGAATTCACAGTTTATCAAAATACCTTTGTAGCTAGGGATGACAGACATCTGAGATCATGTGAAATGTTCTGTGCCATGTCCTTAACTCTTAATTTGCTTCCTCTTTTGGGCTGTAGTCAGTCCTTTAATGTAACTTTAAAACCAATACTTGGGTAAATTTCCTTTGTTTTTAGATGTCTGTAACATTTACATTGATTTCTACAATATGTATAGGTGTGTGGGTTACACATACATTTTGTTAACATCAAGTAATAGCCTCCTGGAGATCATATATAAAAAATATTTAGAGGAACTTGACCCAATTCTATACAGTGAAATAACCATTCAGCTCAGCCCAACATCTTGTTGCCCCTCCAATGTACTCTGTATTTGTTTGAAAAAATAGTGCATAAGGGGTTGCTTTCTCCAGTCTCGCTCACAGAAAAGGTGAGAGACCTGCTACTGCTACCGACAGCTAAATTAAGCTACTCTTTAGCTCCAGTGGAATAGATGTAGGGTTTGGGGAGACAGAGATATACAGCTTGGTTACTTGTAACTGGAGTTCTCTGAAAGAACTCAGCATAATCATGCCTATGAATAATGCACCAATTGGGGTTCTACTCCCAGCACCTCGCATGTGTGTGAAATTAACCTGGCAATTGTGTCTAATGCTGCTGCATATTGATTTGGTACAATATTACTTTTAGAAGAATAAGAGGAGGTTCTTGTTCTCTATAGAATGATGTCTAAGCAGCAACCTGTATCCTGTACATTTAGCGCACACTATGGAAGCTTCACTGAAGGCATAGTACAACTAACTTATCCTAGTGCATTGGTTCCCAAAATGTGGTCTGAATGGGGGGCTCTAGGGGCTACAATAATGCAAATAAATAATTTCCTGCATTTGAAGAGCTGGCTGGTCATATGGAGACGACTTTTTCCCTTTTCTCTAGCACAGGGCTACTCAACATGTGGCCCGCAGGTGGGATCCTTTGAACATGGTCTACACGCTCCACAACGGCAAGGCGTTTCCCAGGCAGGGTGAGCATTGAAAGACACAAACAGACAGGCTGTCTGGAACAGACGAGTACAGGGTGGCAGCATTTTTAGCCCCCAGGGAGCGCTGGAGCATTGTGGGAAATGCTGGCTGCTTAGTCTTGTGGACATCTGATCGACTATCTCCATGTTGCTACTACGAAATACAAACCTGATGTGAAACAGCTGGTGTAAAGTTTGCAGATACAATCTTCACATTGATTGTACTTACATCCAGCAAATTCCAGTACTGTATTGTCAGTTTTTCATTGATTTGTTAAAATTGTGAAGCCAAAACAAAAAAGTTGTCAATATAATGGTTTTCTGTTGATATGCGTTTTAGTAGTTAAATTCCTGGACTGTCATTACTCATTAAAAGTGCTCTCATATGGATGGAAATCGAGTAAATATTGCATTTTATTAATATCAGCAGAACTGACTTACATGGGGCCTGTGTGTTGTATAGTTTTGCCTTAGTCTTTGTATTCATGCCCATCAGTGTGAAAGAAGCTATTTGCATATACAGCCACTCCCCGAGTTACGACCACCTCCACTTACGACCATCCGCACTTATGACCAAAGTGGTCATAAATGCGGATCCAAGTTATGAACGGTGATCCGTGCTTACAAACAGCGCGGTCGCTATGTAACTCATTGGGATCCGAGTTACAAACACTTCGAGTTACGGACCAAGTGTTGGTCTGTAACTTGTTCGTAACTTGGGGAGCGGCTGTATATTTGCACATATATGCAACCACACTTAAGTTAAAGCCCTTGGCATGTACTGTGAGTATCATTGTGGCCCCTGGGGCTTCCAAAGTTGAGTTGCCTGCTCTAGCTACTACATTGCATTAAAGACATCTAAGAACACCTGAAACACTTTCCTAATACTCCTTGCCCATGTAAGCAACTGTAGTTCTCACAAGGAAATTGTGAGGACCTTGCAGGTCCCTGTGATCATGAATGAGAGGAGAGGTGTCCTTGTGTGAATCATTAAGATATGGTCCCCATTATGAAAAAAAATTACAGCTGCTATTCTTATGTACAGAAGCGATAACAAGCAACTGTTTCTTACCCCATGAATTACCATCTATGTTTTTTTTTCTCGAGTTTAAAATGTAACAAACACATTTTTAAAAATTTTGCACGCTAAGAAATAGTAAACCCACTGTGATTGCTTATATATATTTACTGGGTAGAGGTGTTGCAGCTGCAACTTATGTTCATAAATCAGTAAGCTTCCTTAAATTTACTAATTACTTAGTTAGCAACACACCTTTCTATAAATCTCTGCAGTGTGTGCCAATGCCATGTTTGGAGTTATATTCCTCCTGTGAAATAACCGAAGAGATCAAGACAAGACAAAGAAACAGTTGGTAAGGCAGCATAAGGAGATATTTCATTCATGTGAAAAAGGTAACTGCAAAACAGATGGTACAAATATATCTATGGCGCGCACACACAGCAGCTAAATTAAATAAGCAATAATGCACAACAAGGATAACATAAAATAATTGTAAATGCCTTATCATTTACATAATGGTGCAAATGTATATGATGCTTCCCAAAACAAAGTAAAGCATGCTCCTTTCCCAGAGGAACTTACAATTTAAAAGAAACAAGGTAAGACACAGCTAATAGCATACATACCAAGAAAGGCAGAGATCTTGGAAGACATGGGGTTTAAGGTGAGATCTGAAGGGGAGAGTGTGTGTGTGAACTTACAGAATGAGGGGGGCAGATCCTCAGCTGGTGTAAATTGTCACAGCTCAGTTGAAGTCAGTGAAGCTACACTAATTTACACCATTTCAGGAGCTGACCCTGAGCAGCAGTTCTAAGTGCAGAGTGCTGTACTGGCAAAGGCACAAAGGGAAAGGACAGAAAGAAAGTAAGTGGAGAACATGGAGACCTGGGAGATGGGTCAGAAATGGGAGGGAGCGTGGGCTAAAGTGGCAGAGAGAATGGAGGGAGAGGGCAAAACTGGGAGGCAAGGTCAAATCAGATGACTTAGATGCCTATATACAAATGAGAAAAGTATGGGTAATAAGCAGGAAAAACTGGAAGTGCTAATAAATAAGTACAATTATGGCATTGTTGGCATCACAGAAATTTGGTGAAATAATAGACATGATTGGAATGTTTGTATGGGAGGGTACAGCTTGCTCAGAAAGGATAGACAGGGGAAAAAGGGAGATGGTGTTGCCTTATATATTAAAAATGAACACACTTGGAGTGAGGTGGAGATGGACATAGGAGACGGAAGTGTTGAGAGTCTCTAGGTTAGGCTAAAAGGGGTTAAAAACAAGGGTGATGTCATGCTAGGAGTTTACTACAGGCCACCTACCCAGGTGGAAGAAGTAGATGAGGCTTTTTTTAAACAACTAACAATATCATCCAAAGCCCAAGATTTGGTGGTGATAGGGGACTTCAACTATCCAGATATATGTTGGGAAAATAACACAGCAGGGCACAAACTATCCAATAAGTGCTTGGACTGCATTGGAGACAACTTTTTATTTCAGAAGGTTGAAAAAGCTACTTGGGGGAAGCTGTTCTAGATTTGATACTAACAAATAGGGAGGAACTGGTTGAGAATTTGAAAGTGGAAGGAGGCTTGGGTTAAAGTGATCATGAAATCATAGGGTGTGTCTAGACTACAGGGTTTTGTCGACAAAAGTGGTTTTGTCGACGCTGGTAAACCTCATTTTATGAGGCATAACGCCTTCTGTCGACAGAGTTTCTGTCGACAGAAGGTGTTATTGCATGTAAACTGTCTTTTGCGTCTACACTACCGTGTCGATAAAGCAGCTTGCTTTGTTGACAGAACTCAATGTAGTCTAGACGCTCTCTGTTGACAGAAGCCTGTGGTCTAGACATACCCATAGAGTTCACAATTCTAAGGAAGGGTAGAAGGGAGAACAGCAAAATAGAGACAATGGATTTTAGGAAGGCGGATTTTGGTAAGCTCAGAGAGCTGATAGGTAAGGTCCAATGGGAATCAAGACTGAGGGGAAAAACAACTGAGGAGAGTTGGCAGTTTTTCAAAGGGACAAAAGCAAGCTATTCCGCTGCATTGGAAAGATAGAAAATATGGCAAAAGACCGCCTTGGCTTAACCAGGAGCTCTTGCATGATCTAAGAATAAAAAAAAGGAGTCATATGAAAAATGGAAAGTTGCACAAATTACAAAAATTAATATAGGCAAACAATACAGGAATGCAGGGGCAAAATTAGAAAGGCAAAGGCACAAAATGGGCTCAAACTAGCTACGGGAATAAAGGGAAACAAGAAGACTTTTTATAAATACATTAGAAGCAAGAGGAAGACCAAGGACAGGGTAGGCCCACTGGTCAGTGAGGAGGGAGAAACAGTAACAGGAAACTTGGAAATGGCAGAGATGCTTAATGACTTCTTTGTTTCGGTCTTCACCGAGAAGTCTGAAGGAATGACTAACATAGTGAATGCTAGTGGGGAGTGGGGAGGTTTAGAAGATAAAATAAAAAAAGAACAAGTTAAAAATCACCTAGAAAAGTTAGATGCCTGCAAGTCACCCGGGCCTGATGAAATGAAAACTCAAGGAGCTGATAGGAGGTGGTATCTGAGCCTCTAGCTATCATCTCTGGAAAATCATGGGAGACAGGAGAGATTCCAGAAGACTGGAAAAGGGCAAATATAGTGCCCATTTATTAAGAGGGAAATAAGAACAACCCAGGAAACTACAGAGAGTTAGTTTAACTTCTGTGCCAGGGAAGAAAATGGAGCAAGTAATTAAGGAAATCATCTGTACACACTTGGAAGGTGGCAAAGTGATAGGGAACAGCCAGCATGGATTTGTAAAGAACAAATCATGTCAAACCAATCTGATAGCTTTCTTTGATAGGATAACGAGTCTTGTGGATAAGGGAGAAGTGGTGGATGTGGTATACCTAGACTTTAGTAAGGCGTTTGATACAGTCTTGCATGATATTCTTATCAATAAACTAGGCAAATACAACTTAGATGGGGCTACTATAAGGTGGGTGCATAACTGGCTGGATAACCATACTCAGGGTATGTCTACACTACAGCACTAATTCGAACTAACTTAATTCGAATTAGTTAATTCGAACTAAGCTAATTCGAATTAGTGCATCTAGACCTAAAAACTAGTTCGAATTAGCATTTTGCTAATTCGAACTAGCATGTCCACATTGCGTGGACCCTGAACCGAGGTTAAGGATGGCCAGAAGCAGTGCTGGCAGGGCATCAGAGGAGGACTTAGAGCGTGGAGCTGCTGTCTCAGGCTAGCCGAGGGCTGTGCTTAAAGGGTCCCGACCCCCACCCCGGACAGACAGTTCTCAGGGGTTTCCTGCTTGCAAAGCTGTCCTGGCTTGGAGTGCCCTGAGTGCCCACACTCGGCACATCACAGCACTTGGCCATCAGCCCGGCTGCACTTGCCGCAGGCTGCCATCTGAGGGGGGGGGTCAATCGGGGGGCTGCAGGAGAGCTTCCACCCCGAAGAGCCCGCAGAGCCACCCCAGTCCTCCCCATTGGGGGCTCGTACCCCATTCCTCCCTCACCTCCTTCCACTTACCCCTCCCGAGCCCCCCCTTCCTGATGTACAAAATAAGGGACATGGGTGTTCAAAAATAGAAACTCTTTTTATTGAACAAAACTCGGGGAGACTGGGAAAAGGAGGTGGGAGAGGGGAAGAGAGAGGGTGGAAGAGGGGAGGGCAACTAAAATGATCAGGGGTTTGGAACAGGTCCCATATGAAGAGAGGCTAAAGAGACTGGGACTTTTCAGCATAGAAAAGAGGAGACTGAGGGGGGATATGATAGTGGTCTATAAAAGCACGAGTGGTGTGGAGAGGGTGAATAAAGAAAAGTTCTTCATTAGTTCCCATAATAGAAGGACTAGAGGACACCAAATAAATTGAATGGGTAGCAGGCTTCAACTAATAAAAGAAAGTTGTTCTTCACAAAGCAAATAGTCAAACTGTGGAACTCCTTGCTGCAGGAGGCTGTGAAGGCTAGACCTATAACAGAGTTTAAAGAGAATTTAGATAAATTCATGGAGGCTGGGTCCATGGAGTGCTATTAGCCAGGGGGTAGAAATGGTGTCCCTGGCCTCTGTTTGTGGAAGGCTGGAGATGGATGGCATGAGACAAATGGCTTGGTCATTGTTTCGGTCCATCCCCTCCAGGGTCCCTAGTGTTGGCCGCTGTCGTCAGACAGGCTACTGGGCTAGATGGACCTTTGGTCTGACCCAGTATGGCTGTTCTAAGCTCAGGGCTCAGGGTCGGGGGTCTCACTGGACCACCCTGATTTTCATGCAGACCTGCTCCTGGGTGGCCAGGCTGGCAGCTATCCTGCCCTAGACAGCCACTTTCCTGTGCCTAGTGCAGAGGTCATGGATGAGGTCCACGATGTCCGCACTAGACCAGGTGGGCGCCCGCCTCTTGCGGACCTGGGTAGGTTCCTGGGAGCCGCCAGCCTGGTCCCGGGAAGAGGCGGAGGGCTGGGTGGCAGCGAGTGGCTGGCTCGAGCCGTGCCAGGTGCAGGGTCTGCTGGCAGGCTTGCACCTGGCACGGGCACCGTAGCCAGCCCATGCCCCTTTAAGGGCTCCGGGGCCAGGAGGGGGACAGAAGAGTTTCCCTGGTGGTGCCCAGAGTGGCCACCAGGGAAAGCTGGGGAGGGCTAGCCTCCCACTAGTTCGAATTAAGTGGCTACACAGCCCTTAATTCGAACTACTTAATTCGAACTAGGCATTAATCCTTGAAGAATGAGGTTTACCTAGTTCGAATTAAGCGCTCCGCTAGTTCGAATTAAGTTCGAACTAGCGGTTTGTATGTGTAGCGCCTATCAAAGTTCATTCGAACTAACGTCTGTTAGTTCGAATTAACTTTGTAGTGTAGACATACCCTCAGAGAATAGTTATTAATGGTTCACAATCGTGCTGGAAAGGTATAACAAGTGGGGTTCTGCACGGATCTGTTTTGGGACCGGCTCTATTCAATATCTTCATCAACGATTTAGATATTGGCATAGAAAGTAAGCTTATTATGTTTGAAGATACCACCAAGCTGGGAGGGGTGGCAACTGCTCTGGAGGATAGGGTCATAATTCAAAATGATCTGAACAAACTGGAGAAATTGTCTGAGGTAAACAGGATGAAGTTTAATAAAGACAAATTCAAAGTGCTCCTCCTAGGAAGGAACAATCAGTTTCACACATACAGAATGGGAAGTGACTGTCTAGGAAGGAGTATGGCAGAAAGGGATGTAGGAGTTATCGTGGACCACAAGCTGAATATGAGTCAGCAATGTGATGCTGTTGCAAAGAAAGCAAACATGGTTCTGGGATGCATTAACAGGTGTGTTGTGAGCAAGACACGAGAAGTCATTCTTCTGCTCTACTGTGCGCTGGTTAGGCCTCAGTTGGAGTATTGTGTCCAGTTCTGGGCACCGCATTTCAAAAAAGATGTGGAGAAACTGGAGAGGGTCCAGAGAAGAGCAACAAGAATGATTAAATGGGCTAGAGAACATGACCTATGAAGGAAGGCTGAAGGAACTGGGTTTGTTTAGTTTAGAAAAGAGAAGACTGAGGGGGGACATGATAGCAGTTTTCAGGTATCTAAAAGGGTGTCATAAGGAGGAGGGAGAAAACTTGTTCATCTTGGCCTCTGAAGATAGAACAAGAAGCAATGGGCTTAAAACTGCAGCAAAGGAGGTTTAGGTTGGACATTAGGAAAAAGTTCCTAACTGTCAGGGTAGTCAAACACTGGAATAAATTGCCCAGGGAGGCTGTGGAATCCCCATCTCTGGAGATATTTAAGAGTAGGTTAGATAAATGTCTATCAGGGATGGTCTAGACAGTATTTGGTCCTGCCATGAGGGCAGGGGACTGGACTCGATGACCTCTCAAGGTCCCTTCCAGTCCTAGTATTCTATGATTCTACGAAACTAAGAACAGAGTGTAGGAAACAAGAATGCAGTGGAGACAGATATGTATATTAAGCAGTTGAAGGGGAGAACTGAGCCAGATTTTGATGTTGGGAGCAATACAAGAACCCAGTGACAGTGGTGGTTTATTTATATTTTTGTCCAGGGGAGGGGAGAAAGGGGGGAGAGCACAGAGTGGCAGCAAAAACATAGATTGACCTCAATTAAAATCTTCCTCTGTGATTAGATGCATTTAATCTAGCGGAGTCCATATGCTTATGACACCCTTCTTATAGGGAAACAGATTTTCTATTTTAACTGTTTCTGAGATTACAGCCAGCACAGCCATCTGCTAGCAAACCCTTTCTCTCCTTCTCCCACCCTCCAGCATCAGCACCACCACAGACACCGACCTAAAGAAAGGAAAACTCACAGGGCTTAATTTGTGCCAGGGGTTGGCAGGGCTGAGCCCCAGCACCTCTAGGCTTGCCACATCAATTATGATGGTAAAAAAAATTGCTTGAGCCCTGGCATCTCTTTCTTTACAAATTTAGCAATAGAAACCAAACTGCCTCAGAGATTGTGGTGTCACTTCTGTAAATAAAGGAATTTAGTTCAAAAGGAATGTGATGCAACGTGCATGTAGGAAATGGAAGTTTAGCACATTCATCTTACTCTCTATACAGCATATGCATTCCTATATCAGAGACAATACTGCAGTAAAGCTCATAAGCATGTGCTCAACTTAAATCACGTGAGTATTCCCATTGAAGTCAAAGACTCTATTCACGTGCTGAAAGTTATGCATGTGCTTAAGCGCTTGCTGGATCAGGGATGAAATACAGAAAAGTTGACACAAGGTGAATGAAATGCCAAACTGAGTGAGACAGTAGAGCTAGTCAAAACATTCAGGCTACGTCTACACTGGCCCCTTTTCCGGAAGGGGCATGTAAATTTCAGCAGTCGTCGTAGGGAAATCCGCGGGGGATTTAAATATCCCCCGCGGCATTTAAATAAAAATGTCCGCCGCTTTTTTCCGGCTTTTAAAAAAGCCGGAAAAGAGCGTCTAGACTGGCCCCGATCCTCCGGAAAAAGTGCCCTTTTCCGGAGGCTCTTATTCTTACTTCAAAGTAAGAATAAGAGCCTCCGGAAAAGGGCACTTTTTCCGGAGGATCGGGGCCAGTCTAGACGCTCTTTTCCGGCTTTTTTAAAAGCCGGAAAAAAGCGGCGGACATTTTTATTTAAATGCCGCGGGGGATATTTAAATCCCCCGCGGATTTCCCTACGACGACTGCTGAAATTTACATGCCCCTTCCGGAAAAGGGGCCAGTGTAGACGTAGCCTGACAGTGCTAATTACTGTCAGAGAATGCAAAACCCTTTGCAAAATCATGCTGGTTTCACCAAAACTTTGTTAGGAGGAAAACTAGGGAGGGGGGGGAAATGGAGTTTTCATTTTGAAACTATTTTTTAATCAAATGTTCTATGATATATTATAAAATTAAATTAAAAAGCAAAACAAAAAATATTTTTTTTCAGAATTTCTCTCTGATATTTTCAGGTTTAGTTCCTAACTGGAATTAAGGCAAATGTTGTAATCACAAAATACTTTATGAAATGGAGGCTCTGTCCTTTGCAAAGCTCAATAATATAGTAATAAAGAGAGAAGCAGAACTTTAAAAAAAAAATCCAAGAACAGCATTCACTATAACGTCAACTTCCTAAACACCTAAAATCACTCTTGAATTTTAGTGAGGTTTTTTATTTTATTGTGTATATATTCAAATTATATATATATATATATATATATATATATATATATAAAAATAAAGCAAAAAAGAACATTTATTCCCCTCCAATTCTACTCCATAAAAAGTAGAATTTTAAATTCCCTTAAATTTAAACTATACCAACTTATTTTTAAACAGAAGTCTGTTAAAAACATGAAGTATGATATTATGATTCAAGGGAATTTAGCTGACACTGCCTCGCCAACAAAAATTACAGTCTGTTTATAAAAATTCTACAACTTCAACAATGCATTTAAAAAAACATGGAGATGATCAGCTAAGGCATCCAGCCATATCCCCACTCTTGCAGTTTTTCATCACAAGCGATCATGTCACTGATATGACTTACAATATAATTTAAAATGTTGGTTTCTAAAACTTGAAAAAAAAGTCCAATGCTCCTTAGCAAGGCCAACAAAAGAAATCTGGAGTTCCAGATCGTTTTAGAGATATTAGCCAAAAAAGACACTGAACTGTCATTCATGCTTAAATTTGACACTTTACGTATGGAGCTTAACAAAAATGCTAATTATCTCACACATTACAAAGATAGCTTCCCCAATTATCACCTCTAATATCATTACCTCATAGACATTAACCTCCCCACCCCCCATTTCCCTCCTCTGTTCTAAAATCTGATTTGTCTATTTTATATGTGTTCACTTTTTTTTGTTTTTATCCCTTTGGTATATATGGTCGTGCCAATTTTCTTCCACAATTTGATCTGAGGAAGTGCGTCTGGCCCACGAAAGCTCACTATCTAATAAACCATCTTGTTAGTCTTTAAAGTGCTGCATAGTCCTGTCTTTTGTTTCAGGAAAATAAAAGGCATTTTTCAACTAAAGCAATTTGTTCATAGTGTGGCCAAATAGGGTCTCCAATCAGGCCATAATAGGATGGTAGCTTTTTCCTTAACTATGGATGAGAGCAAGCCAATCTATAAAGTAGGTTCCAATTTTTTATATTATTTCAATATTGATGAGAACTCCAGAGAGAATTTTTAATCTCCCCCCTTGTAATATGACTTCCCTTAGGGATATTGCAAATTCTAGAATTTCAGTATAATTCCAAATCTAAATTATGCATTAGTTTTCAAACTCCAGAAGCTCAAAGCCTAGTTCTCCATTTCTCTAGGTGCTCTACACCATTAACTCCAAATGCCTAAATTACTAATATCCTTCTGAATCCTGTCCTATATCATCACTGCAAATAAATATTTTCCATCATTTATCTAAATAGAAAGAGGTTCCCACAAGATAAGGAGGCTCAATTAATGTAATGGGCAATAATACTAATAATAGAATTTATATTTGGGAAGCTGAAAACACTTTACAACATGAATTTGTGCCAAGATGGAATCCCAACTTTAGAGCCAACACATTTCAAAAGGGAAAAATTGACTGAACATTTTGCAAGAGTTATATTCAATACTGCCCACTTGCGAAGACCTGATCTACAGGCTAATCTTTGTAAGAAGCTACCCATCTAGGTCCTCAATCCTGCAGTGGGGCCCACCAAATGGTCTTACCAGCATAGTACCTCCACTGCTTGTCTCCCTTTCATTGGCAAGTATTTTCTTAGATATGTTCCCCAACATGAGACTTGCTTTTGAAAGGACAAACATATTGACAGACATGTAGAAAATCCGGTCTCAACTTTTGTCTACACTGCCGGCTTTGCTGGCAGAGAGTATGCAAATGAAGCGCTGATTAGCATTTTGTCACGCTTCATTTACATAATCTATTTGCGCTGTTTTTGTGCAAGGGTTTTTTGGCAAAAACAGGCAGTGTAGCTGAGGCCATTTTCCATAAACCCCCCGTTTTCCGCAAGAGCCTTATGCCTGTCCCGGAGAGGCATAAGGATCTTGTGCAAAAAGGAAATGTCCACACTGCTCATTTTTGCACAAAAACCTCCTGTGCAAAAATGGCTCAAATAGATTATGCAAATAAAGCGTGGCAAAATGCTAATTAATGCTTAATTTGCATACTGTCTGCTGGCAAAAGCCAGCAGTGTAGACATAGCCTATGAGATGTGACATGTCAGCAAAGGTACCTCGAGGGAGGTGCATCTCTGCAATGAACTGAAGGGCTCCCTGGTGTGATGATTAACTTGATTAGCATATCAGATAGTAATAAAATGCTGCAGAATTAAGCATGATGCACAAAAAGCCAAGTTCCTTTCTCTGGTATCTTCCTACTTGCAAAAAAACACCTACTTTGACTCTAATTTGATTAGCTGTTCGTAGGTATGAAAATGCATTTATAATGAGAAAAATAATCTTGTGGCCCTTTTTCATTTCCCCCTACTACCTAATAATAAAACAGATGGCAACAATTCCTTTACACGGGATGTAGAGCATGGAAGACAAAACAGTGTTAAGACTGGCAAATCTGTCACACTGTAATGGATGAAGGCTTATTTGTAAAGATCCTCCCACAAAGGTCATTTTACTCTTATAACCTTACTGTTCACACACACAGTATATTTGGTTTTTATAAACTCTAACAAAGAAATCTCATTTACGTTATTTGATTTACCAAACCTGAGCATTAATTATTCAAGGCATGTAATTAACTCCCAGCAGAGTCAATGTTCTAGATGTAGGAAGATTCTGCCTGGGGGCAACAAAAGTGAGTACAGCAGTTCCATATGAGAGCCTTGCAAAATAATTTGAATTGCAAGTCTAAGCATTGTAGCTGGAGATAAGTTGGAGAAGCCTTCTTATATTCTGGAATCTTTCACAATCCAGTGGCTTTAAAACCTTGCACTATTGACTTCCTGCCTTTCTGCCTCCTCTCATTTCTTTTCACTTCTCCCAAACTACATGACCATCTCCCACCTTCATCTCTTTCACCGCATTCTTACCTCCATATCTTCTTCCATTCAGTCCTCAATATTTAAGACCCTGGACCTCACCAGACCCTCCACTCTCTCCTCCTCTCATCCCCCCAACTCTGTCCTCAGAACACACTTTGTTACGAGGTTTATAAACCCTGGAGTACTTCCCTCCAAGAACTGTTTTCACCAGAGAGAGAGAGAGATGCTTTTTTGCTTTCTTCCCTCATCTGGGCAGAGACTATGGTTTCATCTTATCTCTGAGATGAGCCTGGCCCACTCTGGGCACTATAGATGCAATAAACAAAGGAAACAACAAATGTTACATTTGATTTGGAAAAAAATAGCATTTGGTGCAGAGTCAAAGATGGCTTTCCTTTATGGGAAAGGGGCGATGGGGAGGAGAAGGTGTTCTTTCCTGAATTCCCACACCCATATTTCTCTCCCTGTCCCAGCAACTTCGGTTACTCCCACCAGATTCCTAAATACTTTCTCCTAATTTCCTCATCTGGAAACATTGGAGATTGATTGGCTCCTATGGACCCCTGACACTTTCCCAAGCAGAAGCAGGATGCTCTTTTGGAGGTAAGAGAAGCAGTCACTTTACGGTGGTTGCTGTAGCCCCCTTCTCTCTCTGCACTGAGAAAAAAATGAACACAGCTGCCCTTCTCTGACTTAGAGGACTCTGAGCTGGAGCTTGTTAGCCCTCCACTCTATTTCCTTTTGTTGGTCACTGCACAACTGCTAAAGCACTACACAGCTGGACAGAAAATAACAATTCTGTTACATGGCATTGTTAAGGTTTTGACATTTGGGTTTTGATCTTCATGAGAAGACAAATGATATGTAGCCACATTTTTCATGAAAAAAGAGAGTCAAAGAAAGAAACCCAACCAAGAAAAGCCAATAACCTGGTAGTTAGGGGCACTCATGTGGGATGCAGATGGTCCAAGTTCAAGTTATTGGCAGGCAGAGAGGGGACTTGAACCTGCTCTTCTATGTTGTAGGTGAATGCCTTAACCAAAGGGCCATTGCCTACTGCATTATTTGTTTAAAACAAACAAAAGGAAGTTTTTCTTCACTCAGTGCATAGTCAACCTGTGGAACTCCTTGACAGAGGATGTTGTGAAGACTAGGACTTAAACAGGGTTCAAAAAAGAGCTAGATTGATTCATGGAGGTTAGGTCCATCAATGGCTATTAGCCAGGATGGGTAGGAGTGGTGTCCCTAGCCTTTGTCTGTCTGGAAATGGATGATAGGAGAGAGATCACATGATGATCACCTATTGTGTTCCCTCCCTCTGGGGCATTAGGTATTGGCCTCTGTCAGCAGACAGGATACTGGGCTAGATGGACCTTTGGTCTAACCCAGTATGGCCATTCTTATTTGGTAGCATTCAATAAACTCTTAAAAAAATCAGATTGATCTAGAGGGAAGCCTATTACTAATTCTCAGGCTTCTGGAAAAAACTAGTTCACAGGTGGCATCCTAAGACACTTACACACAACTGTATCACAATTGGACACCTGCATCCCTTACACACACACATGCTTCCTCAAATACTGTTGGGTTTTTTTGGGGGGGGGGGAAATAGCATATAAGGCAGTAGTTCTCGAACTTTTTGACCAGTGACCCACTCTGCTCAAGGCAGAGCTTTCTTCGGACCACTAGCCAACCATCCATGATGACAAAATAGGTGCAAGAAGGGATGGGGATGGGGCTACAGGGTCTGGCAGGGATGTAGGGGGCAGGAGTGGGGTGAGGGTGGGGGATCTGGGACGGCAGATGCAGGAGCAGACTAGGGTGATGGGGTTGCAGCAGGAGGGGTGTGCTTGAGGAGGATGGGGGTACAGGGTACTTACATGGCTCTGTGCCTCCCACCGCTCCTAGGCACTACCCCCTCACTGTTCCTATTGGCCTTGATTCCAACTAATGGGAGCATCAGGCAAGTGGTTTCCTATGCTACTGTTCTTCCAGTCAGGGGGAGAGGGAGTGGCAGTGGGCAGAGTTGCTTCCTTCCCCTGCAAGCCAGATCTAGCCCATGAGGCTCACCCTTTCCCCCGCCCACAGCGTGAAGCCAGTGCTGGCACTCCAGTCTTATGTGAGAAGAAATGGGTCTGAAACACCAGAGCAGGCTCTCCACTGCAGGGGGGGGGCAGAGTCCCAAGTTCACTGCTTACCTCCAAGATGGCCATAGACAACAGTTTGAGAATGATTGATATGAGGTAATCCTTGGATCAATGTGCCATTTAACTCTTAGCAGAGTGGAGATTTTCATTCTTTTTTCATTTGTAGACTCCTAACAAATATTGAATGGGGGTGCAGATCCCATTGGAAATCTTAGGCATAAACTGTGGACCTACAGGGGTCTGCAGACCATAGGCTGAAAAACCACTGCTCTAGTGTTTACTTGTGCAGACATACATGGATGCACAAATAGAGACCGTTTTGGAAATGAGTAAATGCTTCCATAATCCTTTTTAAATGAAATCATGTCACTTCTCTGCCATTTCCCCACATGCTCTAGAGTATCATCCTCCTCTGCACTTCATCAATTTCTAAAATCTTAAGATCTTAAAAGTAATGTATGATCAATTAATGAAGCTTTGATACACCCCGGTGAAACAGAAAAGTCCTGGTACCTCCATGTGACAGAGAAGTAATCTGCGGCAGAGATTGTAACATTTTGAAAAGCATTTAAGGGCCAGCTTTTAGATGTCACTTTCAAAAGAGACTAAGGCTATGTCCACACTGTACGAGCTACCACAACACAGCTGTGCTGCTCTTGTGCTTCTGGAGAAGACACTGAAAGCTGACAGGGAAAGCTCTCCTGTTGACTTAACTACTGCCTCTGTGAGAAGTGGTAGTTACGTTGGTGGGAGAAATTCTCCAACAGATATACCGCTGTCCATACTTGTGTTTAAATCAGTATAATTTATGTCACTTGGATTATTCACATCTCTGAGTGACAAATTATATAGAAGTAATTTGCAGTGTATACATAGCCTCAGGTCTAACTCACTTTCAGAAGTGGAATTTAGGTGTTTTTGAAAACTAAGTGAGAGACTGAGGCTATGTCTACACAGCAGCATTATTTTGGAATAACAAATTATTCTGAAATAACAGTGTGTGTCTACGCATCATGACCGTTATTTGAAAAACAAATTTGAAATAACAGGCTTCTTACGCCGACTCTTGCAATCCTCATTGTATGCGGAGTAAGGGAAGTGGGGGGAAGAGTGCTCTGTTTCAAAATAACGGCTGTGTAGACAGAGCCAAAAGTCAAAATAAGCTATTTCAACTTAAATTACGCAATTGACGTAGCTCAAGTTGCGTAGCTTATTTTGAGTTTAGCCCTGCTGTGTAGACATGCCCTGAGAGATTAAATTAACTGCATACCCACAGTAGAGATTACTGTATTTTGTTCAAGAGTTGAAGCAGGGGTGTAACCACAGGAGTGACTGAGTGGGCCATGACTCACACATTCTGCACCTAGCCCCACTCCCTCCAGCCCACTCAGAGCTCTGGCTGGGGTGCGGGGCCAGAGCTTGCCTCACTTGGGTCAGGGCCAGGGCTTACCCTGCTCCGCCGGGGGCAGTCTGGCCGGGGAGTGAAGTCGGGGCTGGGGTTTCCCCCACTCCACTCTGGAGTGGGCCTGAGACTTGCTCCAATCTACCTCTGTGCTCCAGCCACGGTTTACTCCCCATCCCTCCTGTCCCACTTTTCCTGCCTCTCCTCCTTGCCCATCCAACTCAAGTCCGGACCCTTTCTGGCTATGCCACTGAGTTGAAGAATGGACGATGGCAAGAGAAGCAAGGCAGAACTAGAGCCTGACAGGAAATAGTTTTCCTGCCTCATGAGTCTTTTCAAGATTTCAAAACTTGTTCCCATCCCAAATTGGGGTGAAAAGGCAAAATTTCTAAAAATTTTGCAGGTTGATAATCTGAAAAATATGGTTTGGGTTAATTACAACTTTTATTTCGATAATTTCAAAACATTTCTGAGATTGGCCTTTTTACACTTTAACCATTTTCTGTATAAAATCATTAAAAATTAGAAATAAACAATCATTTTGAACCAAAAAACCCCATAAAACTTTGTTTTGAAAACATTGAAATGAAACATTTTGAAACTTTTCAAAAAATTTCAAACTAGGGAGCATCACTGAAATTCACCATCTCCTGCAAAACATTTCAGTTGTCTGGTGAACAACACTTCTCTGGCAGCTGTAACCTGGATTATCACTGTAGCACCAGAGAAAGGCATCACATGGGATTAGTGCAGTGTCAAATTGTGTCATTTCTTCAATAGCATCAACGTTCAAAGGTGATTCTTCCAGGATTACTATCATTATCATCATTCCCTGCATGCTAAGAGCATCATAAAATATGGATATGCAAATATTTTCAGCATCATAGGGTAAATACTTATCCCATTTCTGCTTATTAGCCAAAATACTATCAGTACATATACAGACAAAAATGAGCAAATAAAAACTCTTAATTAAATATTAAGAGTGTAATTCCATTGTGCCGTTATGCTGACTACAGGTGTATTGTCACACATGACATTATAACATCATTTTAACCTCATGATTAAATTCAAGCCTTTAATTTTTCCTAGCTCACTCTGTTCCTCCAAGTCCAGCCCTCTCATCCTAAGGAAATTCACCCACAAGTCCTTTCAAAGAAGGACATGGAGTTTTTCTTTCATTTATTCAAGAGACCCTTTTATCTGTGATCTGAATCAAGACCAGAAACAGCTCCATTTTCATTTTTGTAACAGTGGAATGGAGAGTTCAGCAAATTCAGAAGCTTTATTGCTCAACTTTTTTTCATATAGCAAATTATTATATTTCACCATTTAATTTGAGTCTGTGTAATTTTACTCACATCAATCAAGTCTCAACACCTGTAAAAGGAGTTTTATCATCCTATTAGGAGATGGGTAAATTGAAGCACAGGATAGTTAAATGACCTTTTCAAAGTCAGTGACTGGGGTGGTAAGAAAACTCAGAAGCCTAAGCTTCCCATCCTGATCTCTAACCTCTTTGTGGGAAGAGCAGAGGAAAAACGAGCAGCTGATTAAAAGTGAATGCACTGCTTTGTTTGCAAAGTTCTCATCCTTTGCTCGTTACCCGGCCTGCCATCCAATATCATATATCAAATTCTTCCCTCCTAGTCCCACAAGCCTTTATAAGGCTGTTAAAAGCAGACGAATATGGACAAAAGGCCAACAGAGAGGGAAGAAAGAACCAATAGGTTTTTCTTCTACAGCTTTATGACAAATATAGTAATACTGCCAGGTGCTAATAAAGTTTATTTTTTAAGATTGAGTGGTGAGAAAACTGCTGGTTTAGGTGCTTCATGAGGAGGTTATATAGTGCTTTTTCAAGATAGGATGCATTTGCTAGCTCTCTCAGGACTTGCTACTTTTTAACTTCCCTCTTTCTTTTCAACCTAACTTTGCAATGAAGAGTTTACTTTTTGGCAGGTGGCATTCTTTATTTTGTATGTGATTTTCTTCTTTTGTACATTTCTAACACTGTGAACCATTCTGTATTTCTAGTCCCAGCTACAATGGGACACAGAGGTTGGGGATCAGAGGAGTTACTGTTATGATGGCTGTGACCTGTCCATGATTTTTACTAAAAATGCCCCTGACAAAATCTGTGAGGTACCCCTCAAGGCCACCTCTGGGGAGGGTCTGCGTTACCAGCTACCAGGGGCCACTGAACAGAGGCGGCTCTGGATATCTGGGGACCATTACCAGGAACTGACAGCAGCTACTCCAGCCACCTGAGCACCATTGTTGGGGGGCACCAGCTGCTGCCAGGAGCCACCAACAATGGTTGCTCCAGCCACTAGGGGAGGGCCATTAGTGACTGCTCCAGCTGTCCCAGGGACTGCTGCTCAGGCAGGCGCGGGGTCAGTTGCCTGAGGAATTATGCCTCTGAGTCCATAAGGTTAGAGTTAAGCAACTGGGAGGTCCAGGTTCTGAGCTACTCAATGACATGAAGCAAAAAAAATTAAGTGGTGAAAATGGTGATGCAAACAGGAAGAAAGTTCATAGCAAACTTGGATTTGAGAGTTCTCTCAGTGAACAAGAGACTGGGGACAAGAAATCCAAAGAAAACCATTTTTTAACCTTGGAAAAGATTTGGTAAAAGTTGGGTTATATTCAAAGGAATGAATGAAAATTTGATTTTATTCAAATTGTTAACGAATTGGTTCACCCATTCCTGATTTAAACTTGTTATCCACAGAATCATTCATTCACCATGAAATTTACTTTCCTCAATTGTCTTCTGATTCTACATGCTAGTGTAAAGCTGTAGTGTTAATGTGACCCAGCATGTATCTACTATAGGCATGTTAACAGAAAACTGAAGTCCAGTGCTGGAATCTAGGACTGACAGAAGGAAAGGTGCAGAGGATTAGTACAATGCACCACTAACACACGAGTTCAAATTTTTGCTGAGGTAAAAACAGAAAATAACTGTGGGTGGCAGTTTTCTGAATTAAGACTCAGGGACACTAAGATGAGAAAAAGGATTTGGCACAATAGGTCATCTTTGACTGGACCGAAACACTGGGCTGAGTTATATGGCAGCATTCAGAAGAGCAGGGGAGAGCATAAACAAAGCCTATCCACATTAGTCTAGATCTAATAGGTGCTATTGATGTAAGCGGTCAGGGTAAACTCCATCCTGACATCTGGTGGTGAACGGTGGCAAGCGGTGTAAAGAGACCTCAGGGGCTGAGCCGAATTTGCATAGACACACCCACCCTGTCTAGTATGGGCTCACAGCAGCCCAAATGGTCACTTTGGCCACTGTGGGATCCCCCGTCTCTCTGTTATTGAGGCAGGGGGGATAAAAGTGTTGTTACCCTAATTATGCGAATCCAGGACAATGGAATGGTGGAACTGTTTATGACAGAGGGATTCGCCATAACCTAAGTAGCACTCGCTAGACAAGGGGCATGGGTTTCAAACCCAGTCAAATTGAGAGAAGCTGGGGACAGGTCTTTGTACCTGGTGGTGGGGCTCTGTCTGAGGGCCTGAACAACACTGATTGCACCTTCTCTCTCTCCACTATGAAATATCAGAGTTAATTTGGATTCCATTAGGAGTCTAGTTGTGACCTGTGGAGTTAACTTCACTGTGGGCCAGTGGAGCACTAATGCTAAGGCTCCTTTGTTATGAGCTGAAATCACTGTGTGCTATGGGGAGCCTGGTGCTGTGCTGCGGATGAGAGCTGAAATCACTGTTGCTGAGGGGAGCCTGGTGCTGTGCTGCTGGGCTACTAGCAGAGCAGCTTGCAAGGGACAACCAGCAAGCACAGGCGGACAGCAGAGCGGTTTGCTGGGATGACCGGTGAGTGCAGGCGGACAGCAGATGCAACTGGCGGGGGCGACCTGCGAGCGTGGACCGAGACGGTGGTGGGACCACGTAAGGTGCATCAATCCCCACCCCTCCAGGTTGGGATGGTGAAATTCTGCCGGGTGAACTTTTGAACCCTGGGGCGGCACTGACCCGGGGCAGAGACTTTTGGGGTGTTGGATTTTTGGGACTTTGGGGGGATTTGTTGGCTGGGGGGAGGGCCTTTGCTCGTGTTTGGTCTGTAAATCCGAATTGTGGTGTTTCCCCAATTTAATGCAGATGTTGGTTACCTCATGTTATTAAAGGTTTGCTACTATACTGAGGCTCTGTGCTTGTGAGAGGGGAAGAATTGCCTCTTTTGAGGCACCCAGAAGTGTATGTAAGATTTCCCAGGTCACTGGATGGGGCTCGAGCCGGTGTTGTATTACCTTGTTGGGAGGAGACCCCTAGATACTGAACCCAGCCCTTGCTGCTATTTACTCGGCCTGGCAGAAGGGTTACATTAGAATCCCACTTTCAGGAATAGGAAGCTCACACACTAGCAAGCTGATACACTAGTACAGTAAAACTCCGGTGGTCCGGCATCCAGTGGTCCGGTACGCCTGATGGTCCGGCACCAACTGCAACCTGGAAGTGCTCTGGCAGCTGCTTCAAGTTGTTAGTGTAATTGATAAACTGCGGCTGGGTCTGCAGGCGACAGGCTTGCAATTTATCTTTGCTCTATCTATTGCCTCTGGGGGGCGGGAGGGGAAGGAGAGAGGGAGGAGAAGGGGACCGAGGTCGGCGGCAGGGGCGCGGGCGCCAAACTCTGTCATGTTGCAGGGTGGTGGAGAGAGGGCAAGAGGCAAGCAGCTGCTTCAGGAATTTCTAGTCAATTACACTGCTTCGGGCTGGCTCCACAGCCGACAGACTCTCAGTCTACCTTTCCTCTCTACTGCCTGGGGTAGGGGGTCGGCAGGCGGGGGGATGCTGAACCCTCCCTCCTGTTGCAGGGAGGCAAAGCCTGCGAGCGGCGGAAGGGGAGAGGCAGGCAGCCGCATTCAGGAACTTCTAATCAGTTACACTTACTCTGGCTGGATCCACAGCCGACAGGCTCTCAATCTACCTTTCCTCTCTACTGCCTGGAGGAGGGGGGGCAGGGGAAGGTAGGGGTCGGCGGGGCGGGTAGCAGGGGGTGTGCCAAACCCTCCCTCCTGCTACAGGGAGGCAAAGCCTACAAGCGGCAGAACAAGAGAGGGAGGGAGAGGCAGGCAGCTGTTTCAAGAAGTTCTAATCAGTTACACTGCCCCAGCAACAGGCTCTCAATCTACCTTTCCTCTACTGCCTGGAGTGGGGAGGAGCGGGGGATGGGCGGGGGCAGGGGTGTGCACAAGCTCACTCGATCTTTTGATCCTGGACTATCCGGTCTACTGGTAAAAGCAGCAGGGACAGGGAGGGGAGATGATCTCTTGTGAGTTTCAGCAGCAGCCTGTCACCTGCGGATCTACCCGTTCCCCCCCCAACAAAGTTCATTAAACCAAGATTTTTTCAGGGAGGAAAGACACCTTAGAATCATAGAAGACTAGGACTGGAAGGGACCTCGAGAGGTCATCAAGTCCAGTCCCCTGCCCTCATGGCAGGACCAAATACTATCTAGACCATCCCTGATAGACATTTATCTAACCTACTCTTAAATATCTCCAGAGATGGGGATTCCACAGCCTCCCTAGGCAATTTATTCCACTGTCTGACTACCCTGACAGTTAGGAACTTTTTCCTAATGTCCAACCTAAACCTCCCTTGCTGCAGTTTTAAGCCCATTGCTTCTTGTTCTGTCCCCAGAGGCCAAGATGAACAAGTTTTCTCCCTCCTCCTTATGATACTTTTTAGATATCTGAAAATAGCTATCATGTCCCCCCTCAATCTTCTCTTTTCTAAACTAAACAAACCCAGTTCCTTCAGCCTTCCCTCATAGGTCACGTTCTCTAGACCTTTAATCATTTTTGCTGGTCTTCTTTGGACCCTCTCCAATTTTTCTGCATCTTTCTTGAAATGCGATGCCCAGAACTGAACACAATACTCCAATTGAGGCCTAACCAGCACAGAGTAGAGCGGAAGAATGACTTCTCTTGTCTTGCTCACACCTGTTAATGCATCCCAGAATCATGTTTGCTTTCTTTGCAATAGCATCAGACTGCTGACTCATATTCAGCTTGTGGTCCACTATGACCCCTAGATCCCTTTCTGCCATACTCCTTCCTAGACAGTCGTTTCCCATTCTGTATGTGTGAAACTGATTGTTCCTTCCTAAGTGGAGAATTTTGCATTTGTCTTTATTAAACTTCATCCTGTTTACCTCAGACCATTTCTCCAATTTGTCCAGATCATTTTGAATTATGATCTTATCCTCCAAAGCAGTTGCAACCCCTCCAAGCTTGGTATCACCCGCAAACTTAAGCATACTCTCTATGCCGATATCTAAATAGTTGATGAAGATATTGAACAGAACTGGTCCCAAAACAGAGCTCTGAGGAATCCCATATGTTATGCCCTTCCAGCAGTATTGTGAACCATTAATAACTACTCTCTGAGAACAGGTATCCAGCCAGTTATGTACCCACCTTATAGTAGCCCCATCTTATCAATAAATTAGGCAAATATAACTAAGTATATCATGTGAGACCATCTCAAATGTCTTACTAAAGTCTAGGTATACCACCTCCACCGCTTCTCCCTTATCCACAAGACTCGTTATCCTATCAAAGAAAGCTATCAGATTGGTTTGACATGATTTGTTCTTTGTAAATCCATGCTGGCTGTTCCCTATCACCTAATTATCTTCCAAGTGTTTGCAGATGATTTCCTTAATTACTTGCTCCATTATCTTTCCTGGCACAGAAGTTAAACTGACTGGTCTGTATTTTCCTGGGTTGTTTTTATTTCCCTTTTCATAGACCTGGAACATCTAGACCTGGAACTTTTAAAAAGACATTTGAGAAGTGTGAAACTAATTCGGCATTCAAAGAATAATCTTGCAGCACTTGATAAATTGCTGCAGAAGAAGTTGACATTGTAATTAAGAATTTAAAATCCATTAAGCACCAGATCCTGATGGCTTTTCTGGTGCTATTTCATGATGGCAGTGAGCAGGACAACATTCTGATGCAAACAAAAGGAAAAGGAAAAACTTGAGGCAATGTGTAATATTTATACTCAGCTGAACACTACTTTACATACTGATCGACCTTGTTCCTGGTATAATTCCATTAACTGCACTAGAGTTAAAGCAATGATGAGTTTGGTTATTACACACATACACACCCCTTTTTATATTAAAAAATAAAATATACATATACACACGTGTAATAGAATATGATATATGACAAAAAATAATTCCTAGAGCATATCTTTTAGAAAAAGATCCAATCTTGATTTAAGAATGGTCAGTAAATTAAAAATTCATCACAAACCCTGGTAAATTGTTCAATGGTTAATTCTTCTCACCTTATTTCTGGTCTGCTACACTGAAGAGACCATTATTTAAATATATGTTCCCCATGTAGGTACAATCAAGACATCACTTAACTTTTCCCCTTTGTTAAAAAAAATCAGATTGAACTTGAGTCTATCTTTGTAAGACACGGTTCCTAATCCTTTAATCATTCTCTTGGCTCTTCTCTGAACTCTCTCCAGAACTAGAGGCAGTTCTCTAGAGAGAGTATTCCAGATACCATCTACATGTTTTGTTAGTCTATAAAGTGCTACAAGACCATTTGTTGTTTTTTAAGTTTATCCTGTACAGACTAACTTGGCTACCCCCTGAAGCTTTTAAAAACGGTTTCTACAAGCATGTTAGCAATAAGCGAGTGATCAGGGAGGGTGTGGGGAAAACTGAAGTACTCAATGCTTTTTTTGCCTCTGTCTTCACAGAGGAGGTCAGCTCCCAGGCTACTGCACTAGGCAACACAGTATGTGAAGAAGGTGAGCAGCCCTCGGTGGACAAAGAACAGGTTAAGAACTATTTAGAAAAGCTAGACATTCACAAATCTATGGGTCTGGATTTAATGCATGCAAGGACACAGAGTTGGCAGATGTCATTGCAGAGCCTTTGGCCATTATTTTTGAAAACTTGTGGTGATCAGGAGAGATCCTGGATGATTGGAAGAAGGCAAATGTAGTACCCATCTTTACAAAAGGGAAAAGGATGATTCAGGGAACTACAGACCAGTCAGCCTCAAATCAGTCCCTGGAAAAATCATGAAGGGGACCCTCAAGGAATCCATTTTGAAGCACTTGGAAAAGAGGAAAGTGATCAGGAATAGTCAGCATAGAGTCACGAAGGGTAAGTCATGCCTGAGCAACCTGAATACCTTCTATGATGAGGCAATTCGCTCTGTAGACATGGGGAAGTCAGTGAATGTGACATACCTTGACTTCAGCAAAGCTTTTGATATGGTTAAGGTTGGATTGGATATTAGGAAAAACTATTTCACTAGGAGGGTGGGGAAGCACTGGAATGGGTTACCTAGAGAGGTGGTGGAATCGCCCTCCCTAGAGGTTAAGTCCCAGCTTGACAAAACCCTGGCTGGGATGATTTAGTTGGGTTGGTCCTACTTTGAGCAGTGGCCTGGACTCGATGACCTCCTAAGGCCGTGGTCCCCAACATGGCGCCCGCGGGGGCATTTCCATGCGCCTGCCAGGTGCTCGGGGCTGGCCTGGCACCGGGCGCATGGCGGGGGGAGCGCCGGCCCCGGGCGCGCGGCGCATGGCGGGGGGAGCGCCGGCCCCGGGCATGTGGCTATGGGGGGGGCCGCCCCTGGGGCGCAAGTGTCCCCGCCCCCTGGCGCCCAGCGGGCGAACGGCCATGCCCCCTGGCGCCCGACAACCTTGAAAGGTTGGGGACCACTGTCCTAAGGTCTCTTCCAGACTATGATTCTATGTAAGTTGACATTAATTATATTGCCCTCCCTTAATTCTTTTTCAATTGAGACTTGACCACAGTCATATGTACACACTCATACAATGACTATTCACCATGTGGTTGGGGGATTGTTCCAATTAATTCAACTCTAGTGTCTGGCTACTAATTGTCTCACACGATAAAAGGAACATGCAGGAAAAGAGGAGGCACCTCTTAATCAAAAATGGAGAAACATACAATAAGGCAATGAACTCCACTGAGGTGGGGTAAAGAAAGGACCTCTTAAAGAATATTTAGCTTTTTTGTTTAACAAACAAGAGAGTATCTAATGATTTTCTTCAGTCTTATCTCTCAATTTCTTCTGCTGCTCTTCCAGCAGTAGAAAACAGAGAGAGCACTTTACAACTTGTCAGTGCAGTTCCCAAGCCAGTGTAAATAACATTGACAGTCTTTATTTAATTATAAATCATTTCAGATTACTAATGAGCAAGCAAAACTCATCTGCGACCCCATCCTGTGTCGCAACAATCTGGAAAAGCTATTTTTTCAGCACCTGATATTATGATAAAACATCCTTTAAAGCCAGGCAGAATTAACTTTCCAGTGGCTTTTAGAGTGACTCATTTGCTTCTGGTGCCAACTAGAGTGTCTGTCTTGTTATGTCGTGGGGAGTTTCACAGCATAGGAAGAAATCAGTGGAAAGGCAGAGAGCTGGAGTAGGTTCAAGTGTCCATTTTATTGCATAGCACAGAACTCACTAGAACAAGCCCAGACTAGCTGGGCTGACCCCAGTGACCTACTCAGTTACCATAACAACAAGATCTATATCTACAACCCAATATACAACATGTCTGTCTGTCCTCTCTCAGTGGGGAAATTGGAGTGCTTGCTAATTCTACCACAAGTAATTTAAGTATTTTAGGGGTGCCACATCCATTCTATATTTGCTGATCATCTGTGCAAAAGAATAACATGGCCGCTGGCTGAGAGTTACCTTAGGTACATTGGCTTAGTGCTTTGTTTTTAGTCTTTAACATCTGGAATTAGCTCCTTCTTGTGAAAATCAGAGACTAATATTTCCCAGACCAAACAACTGGATCTGAACTCCTCTGCACTCTAATTTTGGAGCCCAGCCTTTTGTCTGCTAATGTTGGCTATAAAGGCAGAGACAATATGTTATTGGTCAGATTTTGGAAAGAGCTCAACACTCAAAGGCCACTTACAAATGACTGGGGGAAATGCAGAAAAACAGACTCACACATCCAGTCATATTTGAGTTTACTACATTAAATCCAAGAACAGCCTGTTCAGGTTAGTCTTACTCTAATGTTGTGAGCATGTCATCAAACTGCAATGTGATGGCAGCACTTCATAAAACCTCATCTCCTAGCATCCTGTTCCTGCCATCTGGGTGGTCAATGAAGAAGGCATGAATGAGAAAGTGTGTGGGGGGGGGGGGAGGGAGGAGGAATCAAGAACCACCCTAAACTGTGAGGATCTAATTCTCATTTATACTGAGGCTATTTTATACTGCTTTAGCAGTAAAAAGGGGTCTTAAAGTGGATGAAAATTGCATTTAAATTAGTTGCACCCATTATAAGGCCCTTTTCTAGTACCAGAGACTGGTGTGGTGAGGTGCATCTCCTACTAGGTCTGAGTCATCAATCACTAGGACTTAACCTCAAATATTTTCAGGTTTGCCCACCCTTAACAATTTTACAGGCTTTATTAACATTTGCAGCTATTGAGTTAATACAATAATGGTAATCAAATTATATTCCAGTGTGAAATCTGATCAGTGCAGAGATGAAGGAGGAATTCCCTCTACCACCCTAACACAACCCTGTGCAGTATTGCATAAATTAGCAGATGCATTAATTGTGTCAGTGCATTTGTTGCGGGGGAAGAAATTACCTCCATCTGAAGCACCAGCCATAGACTACTGTCAACAGCAGGATATTGGAATAGTTAGGCTATTGGACTGATCTGGTACAGCAACTGCTGTGGTCTACTTTCCCTAAAATAGAATGACAATTCCTTAGCTGCAGAGAGGTTGAAAACCCCTGCTGCACTTTCCCTCCTGCTATAGTTGATAATGAATTAGATTAGAGGAATACAATCCCAGGAAACACAGGATTTCTCACCCATGAAGGACGGATATTATGATTTCTTTCACAAAGTGTTTAGGAGCTACTGTAGTGAGAGACTCTTTTGAAAATGAAGAAAATTTAATCTCTACAAATGAAAGAAATATAATTACCCTTCATGGGTGAGATAGTCTTCTTGCTCCATGGGGATTAATTTCAGTTTATTTCAAATTAAACTCCTTGGCTTTCAATGTGTTTGGCACCAGCAGGAAATGAGACATGGGAAAAAAGTTCAGTGGTCCTCAAGACACAGGCTGAGACAGCCCCCGATCACTATTTTTCACCTGATTTTGCAATATGAAAGAAAAGCTCTAACAACACTGATGGCCGAAGCCAGGCACGTACTATAACAAGCTTCCACAGCACACATGTATAAATGCACTTCAGTCTTGACTTGCACTGCGGAGTCTCTCCTAATCAAATAATGCCATTTCTGTTAAAAATCTGATTTTTTTCTAAAACAAGATCATAAGAGCAGCCATGCTGGGTCAAACTAATGATCCATGTAGCCCAGTATCCTGTCTTTTGACAGTGGTCAGTGCCAGATATTTCAGATGGAATGAACAGAACAGACTAACAATTGAAGGATTAATCCCCCACCATTCAGTCTCAGTTTCTAAGAGACAGGTTTAAGGACACACAGATCATGAGGTTGAGTCCCTGAACATCTTGGCTAATATTCATCAGTACACCTATCCTCCATCAACTTATCTAATTTTTTTAAATCCAGATATACTTGTGGGCTTCACAAAATACCCTGGTTGGCTGTGTGCTGAGTAAAGGTGTACTTTCTTTTGATTTTAAACCTACTGTCTGTTAATTGGGTGACCTTGTTTACTGTGTCACATAAAATGGATAAATAACACTTCATCATTCACTATCTGCACAGCTTTCATTGCTTTATACATCTGCTCTTAGCTGTCTGTCTCGTATGTTAAAGTCTTTGTAATCTCTCCTAATATGCAAGCTGTTCCATAGTCCTAAACATTTTTGTTTCCCGTTTCCATACCTCTTCCAATTTTGATACCTCTTTTTAAGATATGCTGATCACAACTTCATGCAGTATTCAAGACATGGGTGCACCATGGATTTATATAGTGGCATTATGATATTTTCATTCTTATTACCTATCCCTTTCCTAATGACACCTAATATTCAATTACATATTTGACTGCTGCCACACATTAAGTAGGCAATTGTCCACAGTGATTCCAAGATCTTTCTTGAGTTGTAGCAGCTAATTTAGACCCCATTATTTCACATGTAGTATGTCCAGAAGACCCCCAAGATGCAACCTCCCGAGTTCCAACCCCCTCCCACACACACACACACACACACTTACAGCCATTCTTGTAAGTGTGGAAGAGGCCAGAAACCCGCGACTTACATCTTTGGCCCACATTTACGATGCTCCCAACATGTGACACTTCCTCGGGAACGAATCGCATCACAAGTCGGGGGCCTCCTGTATGTTTTTCAATGTTGCTTACCTTTGCATTTATCAACATTGAATTTCAACTGCCATTTTGTCTCCCAATCACCCATTTTTGTGAGATCTTTTTGTAACGCTTCACATTCAGCTTCGGATTTTACTTTCTTGGGTAATTTTGTATCACCAGCAAACTTTGGCACATCACAATCTACTCTGTGTCCTAGATCATTTATGAATATGTTGCACAGCTCAGATCCCAGCAGAGAGCCTGCTATTTACCTATTTTACCCTGTGCAACAGGAGCTAAACTGCTGGGTGAAAACCCTTTTGTTTTGTATATTTTAAGCAATTACTGATCTAGGAGAGGACTTCCCCCACCCCCTTATTCCATCACTGCTTACTTTGTTTAAGAGCTTTTGATGGGGGACCTTGTCAAAGGCTTTGTGAAAGTCCAGGTACACTATATCCACCTGTGTCCAGCTACTTGTTGACAGTCTCAAAGAATTCTAGTACCTTGGTGAGGCCTGATTTCCCTTTACAAAAGTCATGTTGACTCTTCCCCAACATACTGTGTTCAGCTCTGTGTCTGATAATTCTATTCTTTACTGTAGTTTCAACCAATTTTCCTCATACTGAAGCTTTTATTGGCCTGTAATTGCCAAGATCGTAACTGTAATCTTTTCTAAAAATCAGCATCGTATTAGCTACCGTCCAGTTAGCTGATGCAAAGGCTGATTTCAGCAACAGATTTACATATCACAGTTAGTAGTCCTATAATTTCATATCTGAGTTCCTTCAGATCTGTTGAACGAATACCATCTGGTCCTGGTGATGTATTATTGTGTAATTTATCAGTTTGTTCTTCAGTGAAGACATCGCCACAGAAATCATTATGCTTCTATGAAACAGTCTTGTCTTCCTTAAGTGCTTCCTTAGCTCCTCAATCATTCAGTCATCCTTCTGACTGTCAGGCTTCCTACTTTTGATGTACTTTTCAAAAGAAGTTTGCTGCTAGTTTCTGTGTCTTTTGCTAGTTGCTCTTCGAATTATTTTTTGGCCTGCCTCTCTACTTCTATACTTCACTTGCCAGTATTCGTGTTCTTTTCTATTTTCCCCAGTAAGATTTAACTTGGAATTTTTTAAGATAATAGACCAACTTCTGCCCTTCTGATACTCTCATACAACTGCATTGACTTGTACATCAAGATACAATTTGGCTTACTACATATTCATTAGGTACTAGAAGACTGAGCCTAACTTCGTTATATTTGTGAACAAAACAAAGATTTTACAATAAAGCAAATCTAGACCAGTGGTACACAGAAGTATTTCAGGGAGCACATCAACTCATCTAGATATTTGCCTTGTTTTACAACAAGCTAAATAAAAAGCACTAGCAAAGCCAGTACAAACTAAAATTTCATGCAAACAAAATGAGAAAGTAACTAATTTTGTTAGTAATAATCTCACCTCACCTTACATGTGCATCTTCTCCAAGGTCCAGGCACCTAATTAATGGAGTCACACCTATACAGCTCCTCTTATTAGGTGGGCAGCCTTTTGTTTTCTCTGTGTAGCTATCAAGGAATGCATCTTAGAAGGAACTATCTGCAAAGTATGACACTTGGGTATTTTTATGCCTGATTTTGTAAGCAAATAGTTTTAAAGTGAGGTAAAATGTGGGGTACACAAGACAAATCAAACTCCAGAAAAGGTTACAGTAGTCTAGAAAGGTTAGGTTAACTTAGCCATTAGGTTAGGCCTCCACAGTCATCCAACTTGACACCTAGCACCATATTTTTCTTTACTCTTATAAAATTGCAGTCATTTTAAGTACTTTTTTTGCCCTGGTAGGATAAAAAGATGGCAGATGAACTAACCAATAAATATTTTTAAAAGAGAAAATCACTATGAAAATAAAAATAAAAGCACTACAACCCTAGCCATTCTAACATTGCTTCCTATTGGCTTGTTTCATGAAATACAAGCATTGTAGCTGAACTTGCACTCCACAAAAACAATCTGGCCTGAAAATATTAGTTCTTCCAAATGGCTGTAATTTTCAGCCCAGCATTTACTTTGACATATTACCAGCTAAACAGACAGTTGGTCTCTGTGGCATGCATGCAATCTTCTTTGCTGCCACCTTAAAAGTGAAAGACAAGCAAGATTTTTATTGATGTTGCTTTGTAATTTGCAAGATAACAGCAGTGTATAACCTATAATTTTGCCTCAAATGTATTAAAATACTTTTCTCACACTCCGAAGTGCTATCTATACATAAAACATCCCAACGAAAGGCAAAAATTCAAGTAGTTTGTATCTAGAAAAGTAAATTTCATGCTCCAATTAAATGAAATCAACTGGGTCAAATGTGACCCACTACAGTAGGACAACCTGGATGAAAGCCACATAGGTAAAACTGGCAAATGGCAGAAAACTGAATTCTAAAAAATACTGAGGAAAGGGAATACATTTTTTGAGTGTGTACACATGCAAAAAGCAAATTATGCAGCTAAAATTATGTTCAGGAGTGAAGGGCTTTCAATGGCAAGGGAAAAACTTGAAACTGAGCAAGAAAGGAAAAAAGCAAACATTTAGTAACAGAATCACATCCAAAGAACAAAGCTCACTCGAGTATGAGTAACCGGGTATTTGGACAGGTTAAATCAATAAAATTTTACAACAATAGTCCAACCAAGAGAGAGTCAGAGCATGCACCAGTTATTGGATATGCTGAGTTCTACATGACAGTTCATAAATGAATGAGACCACTAAAGAATTCAAGCAATTAAACCATAAGCTTACATTAAAAATTATGACATTGGGAAGAAACATCAGAATTTACCTTTAGATTCTGAAATGAAATGTCAACTGGTAGAGCTAAACCACTACATTTCTTTTATTTATGTCAGTGATTCTCAAACATTTTTCTTTGTGGACCAATTGAAATTTACTGAGGGTCTCAGCAGGCCACTTAATGACCTTTTCAAATGTTGTTTGTACTGTAAGCTATTGTAAAGTGTTTTGGATGAAAGCATTATATTAAACAAACATTTTTTGTTCTACAGGACATCCATGCTATACGTCACCCCAGTGTACATCGGTTCTGCACTAATGTCGTTGATGCTTGTAGGAACTGTTGTGTTATAAGTTCTCCCATTCCCCGCTCTTATATTGCACACACAAGAAAAGGACCAATTAGTGTAAATAGAAGTCAGCCATGGGGAAAAAAATATTTTACATCTTTTCGCTATACATCCACGTTTATTGGAACATATCTTGGGCATATAGAGGGGACATCCTGTACAAATAAAAACACAACTTATTAATATCAGTAGTCTTACCTTTCTAAAGCAATGGTTGTGCCTGGTTTTGTGAGCAAAGTTCAGGGAAGTTGGCTGCAATGTTTGTCAGCTTTAGCTTCTCCCTCCTCCCTTCTGGAAGCCCCTGAGCTGGGCTGGGAAGTAGTAGTGAGTCTCTCCTCCTCTCCCCATCACAGTAGCCCCCATGCTGGGGCTGAGAAGAAGGTAGTTCTCTCCCCCACCATAGCAGTCACAGAACTGTGTCTGAGAAAGAGGTCCATCTCTCCCCAGCAACTGCAGCCCTGGAGCTAAGGAAAGTCTCCTCTTTCTCTGGCTGCCTGTCCTAAATGTTCATCACCCTTTCTTCTTACCCCACTGACCCCACCTATTTCCCCCACCTCACCTCAGTGCCCCACCTATCTATCCTCTAGTTCCTCCAAGGCCACCACCTCATCTTACATGTGCATCTTCTCCAAGATCCAGACACCTAATTAATGCAGTCGGACCTGTACGGCTCCTCTAATTAGGTGGGCACCCCTTTGTTCTCTCTGTGCAGCTGTCCAGGAATGCATCTTAGAAGGAACGATCTGCAAGCCATCTGAATGGAGCTGGTGGACCACTGATTGTCCGCGAACCACTGTTTGAGAATCTCTCATCTATGTCTTATACTAAAAGTTTAGTATGTACCTAATTAGAGAATCTCACAAAGGTGAAAGAGTTTCAGGTCATGCAAAAAGAGATATATGATGGCATGATATGTCAGAGATGTGCCAGAAGGATTTTTTTCAGTGGATGGGGGAACAAAATACCACTGGCTGCTTAATGAGTGACAAGTCACAATATAAAAGAAGAACCAATGAAAAAGACTAGCTGTTTTCAAAATGAGGTGTCTGCTATTCAGCAGCCCAGATAGTTAACTTTTAAAAATCTTTAGAGTCCTTCCTTTTATGATAAAAGGGAGTCAGATCTTAAAGTACAAATGTATCTGACATTCTTCAAGTCCTGATTTATAAATAAATTTCACAAAAAGTTGTTCAGATAATCATCTGAATTAGTCCAGCATAACAGCTCCCCATGTTTAAGGCAGTACAGTGAGAGAAAACACTGTTAAGCAAGTGGTTTGCTGATTTATTTAAACATATATAGAAATTTTCCAGATACCAGACCCTCTATTGTATGGGGTAGTTCAGATTCCAACACTAAATCATTTGATCAGCCTGTGAGAACATTTCCTGATTTGTATTAGAATAAAATCCATGTAACCAATGATAAATCACAGACCTTCTACAAAGCAAGAACCAGTAATTTACCAATTATATTTGATTTTTTTCTTTGGTTCTGGATAACACAGGTATGGACTTGACACACAGATGGTTCCAGAGGCAACACAACTTACAGTCACAAATACTTGCAATTTTAATACTATGTTTCTGGGGATACTTCCTTTCTATATTGGTATGTAGTGCATAAGTACATGGACATGAGCGCACACACATAATTAAATACTCATTGGTGCAATTAGCTATTAGACTGCCAACAATTCACTGCTTTTCTTATCTACTGCTAAAATTGGTTTTATTTTAATTACTGTGTTCATGCTTCATAATAGCAAAGTCAGGATTTTGTTTGTTCTAAGATAACAGAATAAGCCTGACAAAGAGATTTTGTAAACAATTTCCCTCACTTACATAATGTAAACAATTTCCCACACATCAGATTTTTATCTTACATTTCATGTAATATTGTCATAGATAGTGGGACCAGAAAAGACAACCTGGAATATCTAAGTCTAATTTATACATTTTTTTCTGGGTTTCTCAGTACACCATTTCAACCAGCACCTTAGATGGTTTGATCTAGATTCTGCAGCATTGCAGGCCACCTACTTGCATTTCCTTTTTGCTCTTAATGTTAACAATTGTTTCTGAATATCTGGCTTTTAAACTTTATCCCTATTATTTACAGGCTACTGTTCATATTCTACCATCTTCCAAGACTAAATAATCCTCTTCCTTCATTTAAAGTCTTACCTTGAAGTTATTTATAGCCTATGCTCAATTTTGCAGTCATACAGGGAACATAACTGGAGCACAGACTCCATAGCCCTGGGGAAATGGTCAGGGAACAGAGCTGCATAAGAACACATGAAGGATAACCAGAGTCAGAGGGGCTACCACTGTTCACTCAGGTCATCTTTACCTTCATTAAATAATAAAAAATGCTTAGCATATAGCTTTGCTTTCTTTGATCAATATTTTATTATTGTTGAATCTGCCATGTAACATGGAACTGCAGGAATCTAAATAAATGGCTTGAAAGGTCATCTAGCATGATTGCAAATTCTGTAAGGACCTCTCATAGATGCTGCTATTTTAAACTTCCTACAGTGATTTCAATGGAATCATCTTCACTGCGAGTTCTTCTGGCAGAAAATATGCTAATGAAGGACTCATTAGCATAAGTAGCCATCTCATTAGCATATTTTCTGCCATTTCTTTTTGCGCAAAAAGAAGCACTGTGGACGGGGTTTTTGTGCGCAAAACCCCCATTTTGCGCAAGATCCTTATGCCTCTCAGGGACAGGCATAAGGATCTTACGCAAAACAGGGGTTTTGCGCAAAAAATAATGTCCACACTGTTTTTTGCGCAAAAATCCCTTGCGCAAAAAGAAATGGCAGAAAATATGCTAATGAGATCACAACTTATGCAGAGTCCCTCATTAGCATATTTTCAGCAGGTAGAACTTGCAGTGAAGACGAAGCCAATAAGTCTATTTCCCTAAATAATTTCAGTGTTTGACTATAGCTGTCCTATATTAGGGTTCACTTTTACAATAAGCTCAACAGATTTTGCACTAGAACTGATGACCTGGAAATGTTTGTATTGGAATTTACTGAATATACCCAATCATTGCCTAAGAATATTTACATAATTATATATGTATGTGTGTGCGTGTGCGTGCACGCGCATGTGTCTACACACACACATGCACACACACACGACTGTGATAGGGTGTTCAACCTATAAACCTCCTGAAAGGTTTTAAATGTCCTAGGCTACTTCTACACTGCGCATTGTAGCGCAAGAAGATATGCAAATGAAGCACCATTTTTGCAGAAGGGGCTTTTGCGCAAGAAGAAGCTGTCTACATTGCTCCTTCTTGCGCAAAAATCCCCCTTTTGTGTAGGAGCCATTCTGCCACTTATTTTCAGGAAGAACGGCTCCTGCGCAAAAGGGATTTTTGTGCAAGAAGAAGCAGTGTAGACGGCTCCTTCTTTTGCAAAAGCCCCTTCTGCAAAAATGGAAGTTCATTAGGTAGTCATCGCCGTGCGTTATCTGCATATCATCTTGCACAACAATGCGCAGTGTATACGTAGCCCTAGTGTAGACATCTGGGGCCTCAGACTGGGAAACCAGCGTACAGACTGAGCCTGGGTTCCCCTGCCAGCCACTGAGGCGGCAGCACACATAGGGCAGTGGACTTTAACAAACTGGGGTGCCTTTGTTTAGAGACACCAAAAAGGGAAAGAAAACTATAGTGACCAGATAGGAGGACCAAGCCATAAAGAGAAAACTCTGCAGCTTGTAGACCATGAGAGAGGACACAGAGTGAGAACTTGGGGAAAGCAGCAGAGAAGCTGCAAGACGGAGTATCATACCAGTGGTGAGCTGATCCCCAGATGAGCTGCAAGGAAGTACCAGAGAGGTAAGTGGCGCAAACCCCATGACACTGACTAATATCTAAATTATGCCAGTTGCACCTACCGCTCTACATTGACTCCTCTTTATATTATGTAAAAATTAAAAGAGAGTTACTCAACACATGGCCCGTGAGCTGCATGCAGCCTGTGGCCCATTTGTTCGTGGTCTGTGGTGCAATTTGGGTTTATATGGAGCTCAACACGCAGTCCACAGGTGGGAGCCAAAACAAAAAATTAGTCAATATAATGATCTTCTGTTGATATGCATTTTAGTAGTTAAATTCTGGACTGTCATTGCTCATTAAAAGTGCTGTCATATGGGTGGAAATCAGGTAAACAGTGAATTTTATTAATATCAGCAGAACTGACTTAAATGGGGCCTTCATGTTGTGTAGTCTTGCCTTAATCTTTGTATTCATGCTCGTCATTGTGAAAGAAGTTATTTGCATATATATTCAATCACACTTAAGTTGCGGCCCTCTGCATGTGCTGTGAGTATCATTATGGCCCTCAGGGCTTCCAAAGTTGAGTAGCCCTGAATTAAAATAAGCACTTGTCTTATCTCTCTATTTTGTATTTGTCTCTCTCACCAGCCTAACTCTGCCTGTTGTCCTTGTACCAACCTTGTCAACCTTCATATTTAATTAAGCCAAAACAGACATGCAACTCATCCAACCTCTGGAAGAGCCAGACAATCCTTTTGTAATCATGTGTAGTGGGTCAAGTATCTTTTGATGTAGCAGTCGTAGCAGGGCTCAGGAGTCAGGTATCCTGGATTCTGTTCCTGAGTCTATCACTAACAGGCTGCATGAACATAGGTAAGGCATTTGGGTAAATTTCTTATGGATTTAGAGGGCTTGTTTTAGGCCCTATGCACCACAATGAGTATCTTAAGGAGGTTCTAGGTGGTATATAGGGTCTCAAGAAGTCCTACTTCATTTGGTTAACTGTCAAATTTCACGTTTATATGCCTTACTTCACCTTTATTTGAAATAAGTACAATACACCCAATTATTCTACAGGGTTTGAGAATTATAATTAATGTTTTAAGCCATGTTGAGATTTGCCAATGTGTGGAATTACAAAAATACAAACTACTGCTATTACGGTTTGTTAAGCTTTGAATACATGCATATGCCACTAAGGTCTTAAGATAAGGAGATTGAAGGACAAAACTGGGGGGAGGGGGGGAAGGGCGGGCGGGAAGAGATGTATGATCATTTAAAATATAAGCTCTGGAATCATATTTAGTTGTACTCAATACAATCCATTTTTTAAAAACAAGCTCTTTCTTGGATTTGCTTTTTCTTTCTAATCTAAGATTATCATGATTTAATATTTGAATTTAGTGGTTAATATTGTACAAAACATATTGTCAGCCAAATAAAGAGACTAGTGAAGTAATATAACTTTTAAATTTAGAAGGCAGGTATTCTTATCAAAGAGAATTGAGAAAAATGAAGCAGAAAAATGAAGCAGACAACTTGTCATTATTTACTTTCTTTGCTATATTTACAAATTTTAGAACATAGCTGAAAATGCAGAGTATAAAAATTGAATACAGGCAGTCCCCGAGTTACGCGGATCCGACTTATGTCCCGCTGCGGGCGTGCTCCAAGGCTTTGCTCCCTGTCTCCCTGGTCAGCAGATCAGGGAGATGGAGCAAAGCCGTGGAGGACACGGGCGGTCCACCACCCGTGTCTCCCTGGTCTGCTGGGGGGGGGGGGGGGTACAGCTAGTGCCCCCCCCCCAGCAGACCAGGCTTTTCTTGCCTACGCCTGGGGTAGAGCAGCTGGGGCGCTGCCGGGTTGGTCCCGCAGCGCCGCTCCTTGGCGCTATTGTACCAACCCGGCAGCACCCCAGCTGCTCTGCCCCAGGCGTCCTGATTCAGCCGCTGCTGGTCAGTTGCAGCAGCGGCTGAATCAGGACGCCTGGGGCAGAGCAGCTGGGGTGCTGCTGGGTTGCTCCAGTAGCGCCCAGGAGCCGCGCTACTGGAGCAACCCAGCAGCACCCCAGCTGCTCTGCCCCAGGCATCCCCAAGTCAGCCGCTGCTGAAATTGACCAGGGGCTGACTACAGGAAGCCGGAGGCAGAATTGCTCTGCCCCGGGCTACCTGGAATCAGCCGCTGATCAGTTTCAGCAGCAGCTGGCTTGGGGACGCCTGGGTTTCTTAAGTTGAATCCGTATGTAAGTCAGAACTGGCATCCAGATTCAGCAGCTGTTGAAACTGATCAGTTTCAGCAGCAGCTGACGCCAGTTCCGACTTACATACAGATTCAACTTAAGAACAAACCTACAGTCCCTATCTTGTACGTAACCCAGGAACTGCCTGTACTGAGGATAATAATCTTCTATCAGAGATTCATTGTAGAGCCGGGTGTATATTTTGAAAAAAAAAGTGACTAGTAATTTTGATTACCTAACCTGAGATCTCTTAAATGGGTCTGATTTTCAGAGAATAGGTGCTCAGAGTTCTATGAAAATTTTATTTTTATAGCGTCATCTAGGATGCCAAAACTTGAGGCACCCAGACTCACTATTGACTTGAAAATTCAGGTAAGAATTCTAAAGTTGTTTCTTTTTCCTGTTATTCAGAATAAATAAATAAATAAATAAATAAATCAGTCAGTCAGTCAGTCAAACACAAACTCTTGCATATGCACAAATGCTTTCTTGTTTGTTTGTGGAGTTCTCTCTCACTAAGTCTAGGATTAAGTAGGGAAACAAAAATGAACTGTGGTGAACTGAGCTGTGAAAATTGCTTCATAAGCCAAACTGCATGGAAGATTTGGATATTGAATTCAGTTTCAATGAATTAGAATCAAGAGACAGATAACGTTGATGTGTTCTAAAAGGCATGTTTCCTCTATGTAGCCTATTCCTACAGTCCATTCAAGTTGTAAGACAGGGAAATGGCTACTTGACATGTTTGGGAGATTCCAGGCACTTAGCCCCAAGACAGAGTACGCCCAGGGTCAGACCACCAGCATCTCCACTCCCCAAATAAACCACAAGTATATATCAAGAGTAAGCAACAGGCTGCCAGTGGACCGGATGCAGCCTGCCAAGCCACTAGATCCAGCCTGTGGCCACCTTTCCAGAACCGTTAGTTAGAGAACAGCTCATGCTTTAAACACCCAGCTGCTCTCCATTCTGGATGGGTTAGATGGGGGGACAGAGTCTTCAAATAGGAGCTGAGAAATTTTGCTGGTGGGCAGGGGCAGCATGGGAGGCCTCCCTCCCTTCCTCACATGCCCAGAGCACAGCCATATGGAGGAGCCAGAAGCCTCGGACTGCAGCAGACAGTCTGCCTCAGTGTAAGGGGACTGTTACCCCTTACTAAAACTCTGTGTGAGTTTTTGGTTTGCCAGCTCGCAGTATCTGAAGGGGAAGAGTTCATGAGACTGACTGACCCCAGAGACAATGGAAAGCAGCCAACACTCCAGCTCAGCCTGATTGACAGGTTGGACAGGCCAGTGAGGAAGGGGAGAGGCCAGGCCCCATCCTCCCTGTGAGCTGGGATTGTTCTGGCTCTCTCTCTGAACAAACATGCTGTGTGCAGAAGAAGTCCTGCAAAGACAGAGAGCTGAAATAGGAGTACAAGCTGTATGAAGAAGTCCTGCAGTGACAGAACCAGACACACAGGCCAGGAGTACAAGCTGTGTGGAGAGACAGTTTTGCAGCAGCAGAGCCAGGCATACACAACACAGGGAGTGCAGACCCTGTGTTGAGCAGCAGACTGGCAGTGCTCAGAGAGCCAAAAGGAATAGAGAAGCAACACAAGGAGCTGGAACTGGCCAAGCAGCACAGCCTGCAGCTGGATGTGGTGAGCACCTGGGACCAGCAAAGTGTGGGGAAAGGGAGAGGGGTCTGGCCACTTCGAGCTTGAGACTGTGTGGTCACTACCAGAGCTAGCGTGTCCTGCCTGTAGCCCCCTGCAGCATATCCAGGGCCTCTAAGAAAGAGACTGTGGACTGTCCTTACACTCTGCAAACTGCTGTTTTGATGTCCCTGTGCTACAGAGCAGGGCTGTGTGTTCTCATTTAACCATTCTCATTTTTTCTTATTCTTTTCTCTTTAATCAGTTGTTGTTTAATAAATTGTATTTGCTTTGAACCTTATGAAGTGATCACTGGGCCAAGAAGGCCTGCAGTGTAAAGAGAGCACCTCGGAGTGGGGACACCCTAACTCCTGCCCCTTGTGACTACAAGGTCAGGGATTAAGCCCCAGGAAACCTGGGCCCAGCCTTGTTGGGGTTTCAAGGGCTCTGCTACTCAGGAGAGTGGAGGGGGAGCCCTCAGGATCAGGGAGCCGTGGGGTAAAGGAAGTGGCAGCGGGGACTCAGATCCTTTCGCTGGTTCATTTCACCGGGGTGTATAGAAGCCAGGAAAGTTCCCCACAATAGCGGGATCATTCCCCCGCTTACATCAGGTTTCTGCAGGGCTTCTGGGTGGGAGTCACCTAGGTAAGCACTTCCTAGCCACAGCCTGTCTCTGGCACCCCGCCCACTCTCTTCCCTCTGACCACCTGCCCCAAGCCACCACCCAAACTCTCTGTGCCCCTTTTTCCCCTTCTCCCAGGTCATAATTCCCTCCTAGACCCTGCACCCTCTCCTACATCCCTCCCTCAGGTCAGAATCCTCTCCCGCACCCATACCCCCTTCCTGGCTCTGCACCCAATTCCCCTACCCACGGTCACCACCCAAACCCTCTACACCCAGGTCCCAACTTCCTCCCAACAATGCACCCCCCAGGCCAGAATCCTCTCCTGAACCCTTACTCCCTCCTGAGCTGTGCACCCCAAATCCCTGCCCCAGATCACAGCCTCTTCCTTCACCCAAACTCCTTCTCAGACCCTACACCCTCTCTTGCACCCCAGTCCTCTACTCCAAGCTCCCTTCTTTACCTAACCTCTGTCCCAGACCTTACACCCCCTTCACAGAAGCCACTTACCAAAATCTTGGAGTGCCCCCCCCCATTAAAAATTATTGCCCACCCCTGCTGTAGATGCAAGGGGAACTCAGAGCTAGGAGGATCTATGCCAATGAAGGGTATAGAACTGTGAAAATAGGCCGTGATCAAGGACCTAAGCATATGCTCTCTGTTAAAGATATTTCAGTCTAACAAAAAATGTTGGTCATATAATCAGTCAGGTCTGGGCACACAAGTTGATATTCTTAGAATGCACTATGATGGTCAGTGGATTCTGGACCCTGCATAAACTATCTGCACAGTTTTAATCATAATCCTTGTAAAATTTGTGCACACAGGGTTTCATCTGTCCTAACTGAGGAATGTTTTTGGTTCTGCTATGGAAGATGAACATTTGCCATTTTAAAGAGAAGAATTGTTGTGCTCTTTGTTCTATTCCTATGTTAATACTCCCAGAAACATGTCTTATGCATGATAGATCACGAAACTCTTTTTTCAGTTGCACTCAAATGTGTTAAGAGGAAGTACAAAAATGGCCTGGTTTGTGTGGATGCTGGGTGGATAGGAGGGGAGCTGTCAGTTTGTGTGGAGGTTTGTATTTGTTTTTAAATCCTCCTCCTGTCCTCCACAAACTACTTTTTCTGCAATGGGGCTTTTTGGCAAAAAATGAAGCTCCTATTGCTCTAACTTCTGCCATCATATTTCTTTAGAAAATTAAATACGTAGTCTTACTGCTCTGAGCTTTGGCTACTGAGGGATCACGGTACATAATCACACCCTTTACACATCGCAACAACCTGCTTTGCAACTTCACAAATAAGCACTAGTCACACTCATCGAATAAAAAGAGGCCAGTCACAAAAAAAACTTATTCTTGAGATGGGGGAAAATATGCTAAGATAGCTATACTATACAACAAAAGATCGAAAGGGCACAATAGATTTCATGCCACTGCCAAATCAGCCTGTAAAGCATGAAACACCACCCACTTCCACATAATCACAATCTAGACAAGACCTAAAAGTGTTTTATAAAATGCCTCCTGGGAAGCTCCCTTTGAATGCCAACTGCACAAACTCCAAAAGACAAATGCACTTACCAGTGAATGCCATTGAAAGAGAAGTAAGAAAGAATGAAAATCCAGGGCATCAGACAACACAAACTGGGGTGATCTAGATGAAACATACATAAGCCACTAATCAAAGCCTGGTGTCCTTTACCACATGACACCCACAGTAACTGCTGGGAGCTTATTATCTTCCAATAATAGTAAGTTCATGCCCACAGTGGAAGGAAATGAATCTTGTTCTTAAAATAAAAGTCCCTTCACCAAGCCTGACATTCAGAAGCCGACTATTTGCTGCCTAAAATCACACATTCACAGTCACTGGCTCTACCAGTTACAAGGTGTTGGAATTGCCTGAAATGTGATTTGTGGAAGCATCTGTAGCTGCTTTTAGGAACCTGCAATGCTGTTCCCACCATTTACAGACAAGTGGCATAATTATCAGTCATGACTTCCATTAAAAAACCCTGACTTCAAATCCCAAGTGCCAGATTGTCAATGGTGCCTAGTTTCAAAGAGATGAACTTTTCCTGCAGCAGCTGCTGCTTTGGGACTCTGCCAACGAGTATTTACTGGTGGGGTAGGATAGCACTGCACACCAGAGGTGACCAGCAGTAGTGGCAGAACTCCAGAGAGGCAGAAGAGGGTCGGGGGCACACTGGGGGAAAGCACCTCTGCAATGGCAATACTGGAGGATGATGTATGTTTCTGATTGACAATAACATGAGGCGGAAAGAGTGGGGCACAGCTCTTTCTTTCCACCATGTACTCATGCCAAGTAGGGGGAGGTGCTAAGGCAAGACCAGGACCTTCAGCATCTGCTGCAGCATGTGCCATCAGGCTAATAGTTGGGGAGCACATAGGAAACATCCATGCTGGGCAAGGAGCAGAACTCATATCAAGTGTGCTAGCTGCTGGAATGGGGTGGAGAACTAAGCCCTCGCATGTATCCACCAATATTAATGTGGATATGGAATCCATGATCTGCAGAAATTCTGGCCTGTTTTCTGCAATGAAAAATGGAACTAGTTCCAGGACCACCAAAGACATTAACGGCATTGAGTGTGCTCCTTGGATACTGGAAGACTCAGCTTACATAAGCTATGGAAGCAGAGGATACTATTTTACTGAACACTTGAACAGGAGAAAGGAGGTGTTTATTCTCTGAGCAGCTAAAGAATGACAATGGAGTGTGCATTTGGAAGGCTGAAAAGCAGGTGGAAGGCAGTGTTTCCTGTAAGCTGTGCACTTGGGTGGCCACCCAGGAGAGATTCAAATGCTGCCCAGCTGATTAGCAGAGCACCCCAGCCACCTTCAGATGGCAGTATGTGTTTCTACTCATGGTACACATTTGCATATGCCTCTATGCACATCACAACATTTATTCTACACGTGGATAGAAACAATTAGAGGAAACATTGATGGAGGTCCCTTCTGACATGGCCAGAGGCTGCTGAGCAAATCTGCCTTGTGGGATAGCTGCTTGCTGCATTTTGCACAACCTCTGGGAGACCAAGGTAGAGTGTCTCACTGGTGGTTAGAAGGGGAAGTTGGACAGACCTTCTGAATGTTACGAACTTTCAGTGGCAGGCTCTAGTAAATGCTTCAACTGGTCACAAGCACAGAGTCAGATGTGTTGTGCTCTTATTTTGAAATTAGGGTATTGTGAAAAATGTATATAACTTTGTTTAGATTTTATCCTGCTTTACATAAAAATATTATACTTTGAGGGTTTCCTGATGCTTTAAATAACAATTTTATGATTTTTTTCAAATGTCTTCATAATTTGTAATATATTTTAATAAATGATCAAGCAAATTGTAAGTAGTAAATAACAAAAAACTTTAGTGAACAGAAGAGACAGCAAAGGCGGGGGGAGGGGGAGTTATGAGTGTTTTTCAGGAGAAGTGGCACGTGACCCTGCAATGAATTTGTCCTCTTGTTTGTTTGTTGTACACCTGCTTGCCTGAAGTTTACAGTGTAGTCTCTTTTTTTGGGGCAGGGGGGCAGGTGGCAGGGGGAAGAGCACGTGTTAAGCCTAGCCACCTGCTCAGCAAGGCTGATGAGGCTTTGGTTCCTATTCCCTTTAGGATTTCTTAACCTGAAGGCAGTTCAACTCAGGAAGAACAGAGATTTAAAAAGCCAGTTCCTAAGCTACCAGAGGAGCTACTGAACAAGAGCAGCAAACAGGAGGGAGTTTAGAGGGGAAGTGTGAAAGCCAAATAGATCTAACATTCTCTAAATTTAGGCCAGTAAACACCCCCCTCAAAAAACAAAAACAAAAAAAGTCACAAAAGTAAAAATAATGCAGGCAGAAGTCTACCTGAATTCAGAATATATGATTACCTACCTTGTGGTAGGCAGCATATGTGCATATCGGACAAGTAAGTCATGGCCCTTAGACACCAAATATGAGCTCTTAAGACTAGAGTGGCTGAATAGGAGGAGCAAAGTGAGACAAAGTTACCTAAATAATGAGAAGTCCTGTGGCACCTTATAGACAAACAGATTTATTGGAGCATAAGCTTTCGTAGGCAAAGACTCACTTTGTCAGATGCATGTCATGACCAATAAATCTGTCTTTAAGGTGGCACAGGACTTCTCATTGTTTATGCAGATTCAGACTACTACAGCTACCCCTCTGATACTTGTTACTTAGACAAGATTCCCAGGACAATAAGTGATCCCATCGTGTCTGATAGCCTCTGTGCTGTTAAAAATGAATGTCTCAGGGAAGGAGACCATGAAACTGGAGCAGAGAGAAATAACCACATTTTTGGGACACTCCTTCCAGGTGCCTATCTTTCTGATGCCTTGAGTCCCTCCCCCAGAGAGGTATCCTCAGTTCAAGAGGGTAGCATGACAATAGTAATGGGAGATTCAATTATTAGAAATACAGTGGGGTTTGTGATGACAAGGAGAGTCACATGGTGAATTGCCTGTCTGGTGTGAAGGCTGCAGATCTCTTGACACATCTAGACAGACGTATGTGCTGTGCTGAGAGAAGTGGTGGTCATGATACATATAATCAGCAATGACAGGGAAAGGAGGGAATGAAGTATCTTGGAGGCCAAATCTAAGTGATCAGGTAATAAATGAAAATCCAAGACCTCATGGTAGCATTTTCTGAAATGCTTCCAGTTCCACATGTAGGGCCAGTTCTTTAGAACTTCAGGGTCTTACTGTGTAGATGAGACGATGGTATAGGGAATGGGGGTTCCATTCTTTAGGAAACAAAGAACCTTTTGGGAAAGGAGGCTCCTGTACAGAAAGGATGGGCGCCATCTAAACCAAAATGGAACCAGGTTGCTGGCATTTAACATTAAAAAGGTTAGAGAAGTTTTTAAATTGAAGTGTAAGCAGGGGCTGAACTGCTGCTTGCTATCAGCCAGCTAAAAAGAGAGGTGGGTGTGCCTGCTACAATTGTTTAGCTCTGCAAGGTAATTAACTGTTAACTGTTGATATGTAAATACAGCTCAGGAGAGAATCCGAGGTGTGGCTATGTAAATCCCATTCAGTCAGGGCTGATGGAGGGTCAGTGTTGAAATGGAATGTGGAGAATTGTAAATAATTTGGGACTGTTGCGGGGGTCACTAATCATGCTACCCCTAATTGTAAAACATGCCACCAGTGCTTGCAGGAGACACACCACCATCATGGTGAGAGGTCTTGGTGGAATAAGCCTCCCCCTTCCAGAGTTGAGTGAACTGAGCTGGGGGGAAGGATTGAAGGGCTTGAGTCAGCCTGCTTCACACCTGCCAGATGTGAGCTGTGAGACTGGCCCAGCCTGCACCTTTCCCCCTTTGTTTTAAGGACAGACCTAAAGCAGACTCCCTGAGGAGTCTTTTCTTTTGCTAGTCCAGTGAAAGCTGGATTCATTTGCCAGTCCAGCTGGTGGCCTGAGTTGAAATCACTGAGAGCTGAAATCACTGGTTTGGCTGAGAGCCAGACCTATTGCAGACAGTGAAGTGGTGGCAACCAGTGGAGTGGTGTGGAGCGGTGGCAGGCAAGGAGCGGTGACCAGCGGTGTGGCATGGTGTGGAGCGGCGGCAGGTGAGGAGCAGCAACTAGCGGCGGCAGCAGATGAGGAGCAGCAGCAGGCACCCAGTGGAGCGTCCAGTGGCATGGGATGAGACAGCTGGTGGAGCGTGGTGGAGTTTCGTATAAGGTGCTCCCCATCTATCTTTCCACCCCCATTTCTACCTAGGTTGGGAGGTGAAACCCTGCGGGTGAACTTTGGGACTCTGGGTGACATGGACCAGGGACAGAGACTTTTGGGATGTCAGACTCTTTGGACTGCGGGTGATTCTTGGCTGGGGGGAGCGGCTTGGTTCATGTTTGGGTTAAGAACTCCGTTTGTGGTGTTTTCCGCCAAGTTAATGCCGAATGACTTCTCTCTCTGTTTCATTAAATGTTTCTTTCCTACACTCAGAGTCAGTGCTCTCAGAGTCAGTGCTTGCGAGAGGGGAAGCATTGCCTCTCAGAGGCGTGTGAATTTCCCAGATTACTGGGTGGGGGCTTGAACTGGTTCTATGTGAGATGGACCCCAAGATATTGAATCCAGCCCTGGTTACTGCCAGGTCTACCCGGCAGAAGGGTGGCAGAAAGCTCACAATGCAGAGGAGCACATGGTCCAGACAAAATAAAGCACTTTACTGCAGTATTCTATTTATTTTGCAGTGCACTGTGTACTGATCTGTGGGTGTTATAAAAGAGAACTAAGACAAAGATGCTTTAAATTCTCTTTCAAGACACCCACAAATTAGCACAAAGTGCATTCCAAAATAAATAAAACTTGTTCTGAACCCTAGAAGAGAATATCCATGAATGTCTTATAATAGCTTAAAATATCTATGCATTTTGAAATACCTAGGTAGGCACTTTATATTGACACTCAAGTCAACTCAAAGCTGAGGGCATTAAACTATGTGCCAAAGAACTTTTTCTGTTGTCTTTTTCTCCTCCTGTATCTGCCACTAAAATAAACACGACTTCCATGTAGTAAGTTTGACTTTTAATCCTTGTGATATCACCATTGTGAGAAGAGGGGCCAAAGGGCCTGAGATGGACCATAAGGGAGAGGTAGCAATTAGCCACATTGGAAGGGTATGATGTAGCATGTTTAGTTGACTGCTGAATCTGCTATTTCACAGAAATAATTATATGAGACTATTACATTCTTTAGTGTGGCCGCCATTTTGAGCATGCAGAGGCTAAAACACCGAAGAGGTGGAGTGAGGCTAGTTAGACATGATCAGCATTCTGCTGGTCCCCACAACAAAGATGTACATATCCCCTATATTACAGTGCACCCCCTGTTGAGGGGTATTGTAACATAACACACAATACTTATTGGAAGAGACCCCAGCACTGTCTGGCTGGTTCTCTGCAATTTGGGGTTCTCCAGCACTGTCTCTGCCTCAGGTTAAATTGAAGGGATTCTGGCTGTCTGCTCAAACTTCTGCTCGGCATCCAGGCCAGCATTCACAAGCTATCTGACCACAGGAATGCCAGGACGTATACGCTAGTAAGCTAGGGGCAAAAGAGTTAGTAAGCTGTGGGGGGAGGGCACCTCAACATTAGTAGAGAGAAGAAAAACAAATAATGAAAAGGGGATGAAACTCAATAGACACAGTGGCATTACCACATTTATAAAAGTTAAATCCTGGTGTACATGCCCAGGACTGGCGATAGATTTTACCAGGCCTTGGCCATGCTGGTGAGGCTCACCTCCAGGACTGCAGTAGGGGTGGGACCTCAGGCAGAAGGGGCAGAGTTAGGGGCAGCCAGCTCTCAGTGCTGCCTGGACCATGCCATGCAGACCTCCAGTGGTAATTTAAAGGGCCTGGAGTTCTGATTGCTTCTGCTGCCACACCAGCAGCCCAAAGCCTCAGGCCCTTTTAAATTCCTGGGCCCCAGGACAGCTGATCCACTGCCTTCCTCCCCCATCCGCAGCCCTGTATATGCCTGTGGAGATGTAACTCTGGGGAGAAGCCAGGATGCTGACCACTGGGGATGAATGTTAGTCATCACTGGACTCACCTTGGGGTCTTTTTACCAGGATAGTGAGAGTACACGGATGCTCTCACATATTCTGTATTTTCTCTATCGATCTTACTTGAAGGAAGTGTTTGAAACATCACTCGTCGTGTTAATACACATCCTGAACGTTTTCTTAAGTGAAAGTGTTGCAATAATCCATGTTATGGCTCCCAACTGACTACTACTTTTAACAATGCAGGGCCTGATCTTGGTATGAGAACTTGCCAGTGTATTAACTGAGAATTCTTAGATAATCAGTATAATTAATACATAATCAATAAATCAGGTACCACCAGATAAGATGACCTCAGAGCAGAAGAGGACAGAACAGTAAACTGACAGACCAATTCAAGTGGGTAGCAGTGGGAGGACTGCCAAAGGCAGAACAATTGATCCAAAACAGTAATGTATCCACACCTACCTCGTTATGGAAAAACTCATTCTGAATTCAGTAAACTCACTTCCAAAGTGGAGTAATGAAAATGGGTTACGGTGTCAAATTATTCTAAATACATTTATGTGGCTGAAAAGCAAGGGCAGCCTGAAAACAACTAAGATTTTCATAAAATCATAGATAGAACTGGAAGGGACCTTGAGAGGGATTAAAGTCCAATCCCCTGCACTTTCAGCAGGACCAACCACCAACTACATCAGACTGGGCAAAATCTGGCCTGTAGGCTGCCAGATGTGGGCTGCCCAACCTGGCCCATTGGCTGCACTGCTAGGACAATCAGGCACACAACAGCCAGCTGCTTCAGAGTAGCCACACGCCACTTAAGTTCTCTGCGCCAGGTGAAGGGGGAGGCAAAATCTCTCAGCTTGGAAACCAGCCAATGGGAACCGAGAGATTTTTCTAGTGGGTGGTGGCAGTGCACAAAGCCTCCCATGGCCCCCGGAGCAGAGACTCACAGTGAGCAGCCAGCCATTTTGAGCAGCCTGAGGTTGTGGCAGTCAGGGAACTTGCCTCAGGGTCCTGAGGGCTACTGGCTGGGAGCCACCTAGATAAGCGCCTCCCTGACAAGGCCTGTCTCAAGCATCCTAGCCCTTCTCTCTCTCCCTACCCCAGGTCACCACACAAACTCTCTGCACCTCCCCTTTTCCCTTCTTCCAGGTCACAACTCCCTCCCAAACTCTACAAACACACACACCCCTACACCTCTTATCCCAAGCCAGAACCCATACCCCCTCCTGGAACCTACACCAGGTCACAAACCCCTCCTTCTACCAAACTCCCTCTCAGACGTCACACTCTCTCCTGCACCCAGTCCTTTTTGTACCCAAACTTCGTCCTAGACCCCGTAACTCCTCCATAGAAAAGTGCAGCACTTAATCACTTAGCAAAATCTTGTAGTGGTCCCCCATCAAAAATCATTGCCCACCCCGATCTAGATAATCTTTGATGGATGTTTGTCTAATGTACTCTTAAATAGCTCCAAAGATGGAGATCCCACAACCTCCCTGGGCAATTTATTCCAGTGTTTAACCACCCTGACAGTTAGGAAGTTTTTCCTAATGTCCAGCATAAACCTCCTATGCTGCAATTTAAATCCATTGCTTCCTGTCCTATCCTCAGAGATCAAGGAGAACAATTTTTCTCCCTCTTCCTTATAACACCCATTTAGGTACTTGGAAACTGCTAACATGTCCTCTCTCAGTCTTCTCATTTCCAAACTAAACAAACCCAATTCTTTCCGTCTCCCCTCCTATACCTTTAATCATTTCTGTTGCTCTTCTCTGGACCTTCTCCAATTTCTCCACGTGTTTCCTGAAATGTGGTGCCCAGAACTGAACACAATACTCCAGTTGAGGCCAAATCAGCACAGAGTACAGTGAAAGAATTAATTCTCACTCTTGCTCACAACATTCCTGTTAATGTATACCAGAATGATATTTGGGTTTTTTGCAAGTGTCATGCTGGTGACTCATATTTAGCACGTGGTGCACTATGACCCTTAAATCCCTTTCTGCAGTACTCCTTCCTAGACAGTCACTTCCCATTCTGTATGTGTGAAACTGATTATTGTTCCCTAAGTGGAGCACTTTGCATTTGTCCTCATTAAACTTCATCCTATTTACTTCAGACCATTTCTCCTGTTTGTCCAGATCTTTTTAAATTATAAGCCTATCCTCCAAAACACTTGCACCACCCCTTCCTATCTTGGTATCATCCTCAAACTTAAGTGTACTCTCTATGCTATTGAACAGAACTGGTCTCAAAACTGATCCCTGTGGAACCTCACTTATGATGCCCTTCCAGCATGCCTGTGAACCACTGATAACATGTTAAATAACCACTCTCAGAGAATAATTATGCCCTCATTTTATAATAGCCTTCTACATTATATTTTCTCTGTTCACGGATAAGAAGGTCATGCAAGACTGTATCAAATGCTTTACTAAAGTCTAGATATACCACATCTACCACTTCCCACTTATCCACAAGGCTTGTTGTCCTATCAAGAAAGCTATCAGGTTGGTTTGACAGGATTTGTTCTTGACAAATCCATGCTGACTAGCACTTATCACCTTATTAATTTCCAGATGGATTTCTTAATTATTTGCTCCATTACCTTTCCTGCCACAGAAGTAAAGGTAACTGGTCTGTAGTTTCCTGGGTTGTCCTGAATCTAATCCCAGACAGTTGGGAACCACAACATGGATGATTGCAACACTTTCACTTAAGAAAACTTTCGGTATCTGTAGTAATCCTAATCTGAAATAATTTGCATGAGAAGAAAAGGGCTTTGATGGCTAAGTCTCATCTTCAGAAGTGACTTGGGCTCTCAGCCTGTCTCTTGGAAAGTCAATGGGACTTAGATTCCTAAGTGCCCAAGATATTTCTGAGAATGGGATTTAGCTAAATCACTTGGGCCATCTCTACACCACGCAGAAGATCATCACTGCAGCTGTTGATTTTACAGGGTTAAATTTAGCAGGTCTAGTGAAGACTCACTAATTTGAACGGAGAGGGAGTCCCCATCAGCATCCAGTACTCCTGCTCCTGAGGAGGAAAGAAAGCTGATGGGAGCATTTGTTCCCATCAACCTGCCACTTTGTGGACAGTGATTTAAGATCCATTGACTCCTGCTACATAATCAAAGTAGCTGGAGTTGTGTATCTTAAGTCGACTTTCCCCTTTAGGGTAAATGTGTCCTTAGGCCCTGCGATGCTGAGCAGATCAATATCTAAATACTTTAAAAAATAATCTCAGTTTAAGTCAATTTTGAAAATCGGATTTAGGCTCCTAATTTACTTAGGTACTTATGTTACTCATGATCTTCATCACCCAGCTGGCCTGTTACCGTGGAAGACCCTTCCATGAGTTTTATTACATAATCTTCATTATTTTAAACACTATGTATTGCAACACTTAAGGATATTTTGCTTAGTATTTTATAACCAATTGCTTTTCCCCAAAAACATTTGAATTTCTACACATTTTCCCTAAGACCACTGCATGATTTCTCCATGACAAACCACCAGCCTTGACATAAATGACATGTGACATGATCATTTATTTTTGAGCAAGAGGAAAATTCCTTCTTTACATTTCAACCAGTATATTTTCTCCTGGAAACATAAGAAATAATGCAAATCCTAAATCTCAAGATAAGAAACTAATTCATATGCACATGAAAATTTAAACCATCTATAGTATATAGAGTGGGCTGCAGGAATGGTGGACTATATACCGATGACCACAAGATAAGAAAACTTTAAAATAGAGACTCCTGGCATAACTTTTCAATGATTGTTATCAGAAGAATACACACAGAAAATAAATGCTAATGATGGTCTTGAGTAGCAAATTACTTAAGTATGTGCTTAAATCCCATTTACTTCAATGGACATTAATAAGCATATGTCTGTGTGCTATACTGAATTAACGTATGTCTCTACATTTTTCCCCCAGTGGCATTTAATAACACAAGTATCTTAATAACAAAGTATACCTAACTTTGGGCTTGTTTGTATACCTCTTCTTCCAAGACACAACAGGGTATCTTTATGAATACTCACAACAGCATCCTGAGTAGACATTGCACAACAGTCAGATTGAATATAATCCTTACCAACTACCATGCTTGGAAGGCTTAGCAGGTATTCTAAGAGAAAGCACTGGATGCATCAGCATGGCTTTCTGAAGTCATAATTAATTTGGTTTAATAATTCATTTTATCATTTCTAAAGGTCACAATTTGTTCATGAGACAGAAAAATCTCAACTTGTTCTTTGTGGTGGGTTTCTTTTTCTCCTCTTGCTGTCTCAGGCCATCATCCAGGAAAGCATTTATACATTATGCTTTTGAGACACAAGCTATATTCCTGAACCAGGGCCTCACTTTGAGGATTTCAATGTCAATCAAAAGGACTGGAACTTCCAAACAATCCTTAGTTCTGTTTTACTATTTTCCTTTGTTGTGATACAAGCATCATTGTAATAACTGAGCCAGGGATTAAAGTAACTTAAATTTCTTACAGATACAGTCTTATTGCAAACACACACACCCACTGGGGCAGGTGGATGGCGACGAGTGGAGGTTGCTATAGGAAAGTACCTGTAAGAAATTTAAGTGTGGGATGCAGTGTAAGGTGGGGATCAGGGCATGCGGCTGAGAGGGTGCAGGAGTCAGGGCAGGATATTGGTGTGTGAGGAGGGGCTCAGAAGGGGGGGTAGGGTGCAGGAGTATGGGAGAGGGGTTGGAGTATGGAGAGGTCTCCGAGCAGGGGACTGGGGTGCAGAGGGGTCAGAACAGTGGCTGGTAGGAAGAGATCAGCACTGACAGTGCAACCACCATGCTGCCCAACCACCTGATACCCAAGGTTGTCTGGGGCAGAGGTGGGGGAGAAATCACACTGCCTGGCCGCCCAAGTTCCAGGGCTGGAACATGAGGATGCTGTGGTCATGGTGCCCAGAGGTCATGGGTACTGGCTCGAGCTCACTGGAGCTAGGACCTCACCTGCCAGCTGTCCAGCACTGGAGCTGGGTCCCATGTGAAGAAGCGGTTTGTGCTCTTGTGGGAGGGAGACCAGAAAGGGGAGGAGTGATCATACCATGCCCAGCACTGACATGGGAAACTTACCCATGTATGGTGGCCAGCAGCATCCAAAGCTCTGTCCCCAATAGGCCATGCTCTTACCAATGCACTTCACTGGGGCACACCAGTTTACTTTCATCTTTAATCTGAGCACTTGCCATGCCATGATCTGAACATTTATTCATCCATAAAACACTTTTCTGCTTAGCATAGTCTGAGATCCATTACACAACAGCAAACCCGGTATTGGGACTCTCACTGAAAAAAGCCTAAGGACAATACTAGAAAGATGGGCCTCGTCTAATAAAATATACTTTTAAAAGGTTGTTTGAGGAAAGGACTATTTGGGGATTTCAAAGAAAATAAATTCACAGTGACCATTTTAGCTGCCCCTTTCAAGGGTTCACAAATAGCCTAATTAAGAGACTGGAAGAAATCATTACCCGAGAAATTTTATCCTCCAGAACACTGTTTGTAGAGACTCACTTATTCAATGAGGACTACGAGATGTCAACCACCAATAACAAAAGTCAAAATATATAGATGGCACTGTTTGTTTTTAATGGAGTTACCACAAAACACCATCAAGCATTTTGTGACAGCTCAATAAATAACTTAGGCCACTGCTGGAGAGAATCCATGCAGTTACTTCATTGCTATCAGAGTGAAGTGATTTTACCTATTCCACCCCAAAAGAAAACATAGCTCCAATTCAATAAACATTCATCTCTAGTGTTTTACTTAGTTTTGTAATATTCTCAAATGCAGCATCTAATCTAGCAAGCTACCATGCCTTTACCTTATACCACTGAGCCATTCAAAACTCTTGGATATCATATATATACACTTTTAAAGATCACCTTTTAGTTAAACATAATCTCCTCTTCCTGTCACCATTTGAAAAGTGAGATGTACATGCTCTGTCCTGTACAGGTAGAGTGCTTCTGACTTTAAATAGTCAATGCTGAATGCTATATGACTACGAATTACATCTTGAAAGGAACTCTTTGACCAGAAATGAAGAATGTATTCAGACTCCTGTTCTGAGAGACACAAAAAGGACAAAAGCTTTCTGGAAAAGCTAATGAGTTTTAACCAGTATCAAATAGATCCGTGTGAAAAAGCAAGGGGACAACTAAAGAAATCTATGAAGCACACTTCTCTCTCCCCCCCTCATCCCCTCAAAAAAAAAAAAAAAAAAAAAAAGATGTAGAAAGTGAAAAGGATAACCTTAGTTTTTTTGGGTGTCAATTGAATTGTACTAATTACAGCATTTGGAAACTTTAGCAGGTGTTCAGCATGAATGCAATAAAGATTTATTTGTGGAGTCTAAAACTGAGTTGAAGAACCTAAAATCTATACAACTCAATAAGTTATCAGAGCTGTAAAAGTAGGGCCAGTTTGTAAAGTATCCAACAATTAGGGAAAGCCCACAGGAAAGAGAGTTAATAGAAACACAATGCTAAAACCCCAAAACTGGTACAATTTCAAATTGAGCTGTGAACGTGTGAAAAGGCAAACAAAATTCCTGTTTGTTGACTTAAGAAGGGATCCCAGAGAATTAGATTTTGACTATTAATCATTTTTATTATCTAAAATGTTTTCTATGACCTTAGCAGAAAGTATATATGCTATATAAATGACTTGGGGAAATTTGATTAAACTAATAGATAACTCTGTTCTCTAATCCCACTAGCCCTGAAATGGTTCTTCTCTCATAATTGCATAGATCCAATTCTGACAGCATAGCTTTGCACAATATTTGAGAAGCTCAAATAAAAGAAGGCTCCTGAGATACTTTTACCCCATAGAGCTATGGTATTATTGCAGCTGCTACTGCTTCTGCTGAAAGTAAACTATATAGTTCAAAATTAAGACCTCATTTAAGATTGTGTGTACAGCTTTAATTTTAGTTTTTACTATGACAGAATATAAGAAGTGTCATTACGTAACACAAACCCCAGTTATCTGAGGGAAGAATGGAACCTGGGACCACTGGAGCTTAGAACATGAGCCTCACATGAGCTAAAAGCCAGCTGGCTATAGCTAAGGCTGTAGAGCAGGCTCATTATTCTCTAAGGCAGTGGTCCCCAACCTTTTCAGGCTGTCGGGCGCCAGGGGGCGTGGCCGTTCGCCCGCCGGGCGCCAGGGGACGGGGACACTTGCGTGCCAGGGGGCGCCCCCCCCAGCCGCATGCCCGGGGGTGGCCCCCCCCATAGCCGCATGCCCGGGGCCGGGGCCCCCCCATAGCCACGCGCCCGGGGCCGGGGCCCCCCCATAGCCACGCGCCCGGGGCCGGGGCCCCCCCATAGCCACGCGCCCGGGGCCGGGGCCCCCCCATAGCCACGCGCCCGCCGCTCCCCCCCCCCCCCGCAAGCGCCGCACGCCCGGGGCCGGGGCCGGCGCTTCCCCCGCAAGCGTCACGCGCCCGGGGCCGACGCTCCCCGCAAGCACCGTGCCATGTGCCCGGGGCCAGGACAGCCCCAAGCACCTGGCGGGCGCGTGCAAATGGCCCTGCGGGCGCCAATGCGCCCATGGGCACCGTGTTGGGGACCACGGCTCTAAGGGGTCTCAGTGCCACTAGATGGGACAGTGCACCACATCCAGGAGGTGTTTGGGTTACAATTACATAACTCTCAATCTTCAAAATATTTTCATTTGCTGAAATGAAAGAATATCATTGGTATCTCTGGAGTATCTCTCACTAGGCAAATGTTTACAAATCAGACATGTAAATTATATCCAGCAATAGTAAAATATTTACATCTGACAGATGTCTTGTCAGAGAGTTCAAAGATTTTTAAATTGCAAATCCTAATCTGTAGCAAGTACAGCGAGGTGGACAGTCACTGCAGGACTTGGGGCAAGGTGTAAAGAAGGCCAGCTCTGCACCCCCTGGAAGAGATGGGGCCATGGGTAGAAGGAGCAGGGCCAAGAACATAAGAACAGTCAGCTTTTAGCAATGCCCAAACCTCAGTGCTTCCCACCCACCCCATAAGCCATCAGAATCGCATTGAGTGACGCTCCAGCCACTATTTAATGGGGCCCGGAGTTCTGGCTGCCATCGCTGCCACATTAGTGGCAGTGGTGCCCAGGAGCTCTGGACCCTACTGAATCTCTGGGCACTGGGGCAATTGCCCTGTTTAGCCTCCTCCTCCTCCCCCCATTGATGGGCCTAAGCAAGTACAGAATTATTTCAGATTAAGAGCATGAACATAGATTTAGACAGATTGATCCTCCAAAGCAGAATGAATTACTATGTTTCCAAGTCAAAATATGACACTGAAGGAATGTATATTTACATCAAAATAAGCAATGTTGCAAAAATAGAGTGCACAGTTGAAGTAATCAAGTCAGGAAATGGCACAGTTAAGGTTATATATGTAACCTTAACGATCTTCCCCTATCATAGTCTAATTAGAGGCTATTTCCCACAAGAAAACATAACACATCATTTTTATAACTACTATAAATAGCAATGTATCATTTTTCCAGTGCTATGTGCTATCACTGTATAACAGTTCTTTAATTTGTTATGGTCTTATACAACTTACAGGCTATGTACAACAACACAATATACATGAAAATTTGTTTGTATCTATCTATCTATCTATCTATGATAGTCTGCCTAAAATTAGTTCCATAGGTCATTGCTCTTAGGCTCTGTTGTTGATTGAAACTAAGTTCTATGGAGCTGCATACTAAATGTTACAGGAATATTTCTGTGTTAATATTTTTCTTTTTAAAATAATCACTAACATTGTTTTATGATTTGCCTCATATTCAAAACAGCAAATCAGAGTTTGCTTAAACTAAAAAAGAAATTTCACTTTCCAGGCAGAGACCAAATGTCAAAAGGTTAATCCCCAAAGGGGTAGCTTTCTGAAAGTTATAAGCAGCGGAAAACAGGACATGAAAGAGAAAACATTATGCAACCTGAAGCTAAACTGCTATTGCCCCACTCACTAAAACATATAACAAAAGAAAGATTGCAGCCCATCTCAGCCTTGAAAAAATAAATATCCTTTCACAAAAAAAGGCCAAAATGGTCCCTGGCACTATACATGTGACGTCATATCACAACTTTTCCATGCACATCAGTCCCTTGAACAATTGTTTACTTCTTAAACTTTCCATTGAATAATCATTTCCTGAAGTTCTGCAATACCAAAAAGCACAACCATGGAAGCAGCAACACAGGCATTTCAAATTCTCACCAGGCAAGACAAATATTACTGTCTGGTTTACTTCATTTCTCTTCCTTTTCATGTAATCAGAATAATGTTCATGGAACTGGAGAATAATCATAATCAACGGCTTTTGTGATTAAATGGTACAATGAAGCTAAGATGTCTGATAATCATTCACAAACACCTGCAAACATTGTTTTACATAGTCCTCCTCTGTGCATTATTCCATAATTAAAACAAGATGAAAGTAAACAATATTAAGAACATGAATTTCATTACACAGAGAGTGATTTTAAAAAACCTCACTATCAAAGACAGGGACATGACTAACTGGAGCTCCAAAACAAAGTGACTGGTTGTTGTTTATCCTCCAATTATTTGTTTGAATCTGTTAAAGTATATAAGGTACCAAATTCTGATAACTTAAACAAAAGCTTTGATTATGGACTTCTTTCCTCTATTTATCCAGTGTGTCTAATGTAAATATAGCATTAGCTCTTTCTTCATATTTAACAAATGTAGTTTCATCTTCTTGTTACTGCTTGGGTCAAAGACCGGAAGGATGAAAGTTCTCAGCCATTGTTCACTTGGAATATAAAGTTACAACACTATTTATTCATTCCTTCAATTTCTTTAGATGGCCATGTTTTTGTGAATGATTTTATACTATATTATAGAAGAAGATTCACCCAGCTCCTCTCAATTTTTCATTTTTGGAAAATAAAATGAAAAATGTACATGCATCATTTTAATTGCTGCTGTGGGGTGATGATGATGGGTTTAGTATGCAGGCAGCCCCCAGGAGAGAGGACTACTCCAGCCTTGTCTTACCACAGCAATTTGGGGCCAGATGAGAAGCACCTCTCCATGGCACTGCATCTCCAGAGGGCACAGCCAGGAGCGAGGTGCATGTCCCTGGCTGGGGCAGTGCAGGTTATTCTGCCCCCTGTGCTCCACAGGCAGAGTGAGGAATGCAGCACTTTCCCCTCACTCCCTGGCAAGGAGGAGCGGCCAGCAATGTTCCCATATGAATGGTGGGGGGGCCTTCAGTATCCCCCTCCAGCATCTCTAAAGGATGCATAGGGGTGGGAGGCTCAGATTTGGGGCAGTCCTAGATAGGGGAGCACACTCCCAGCCAGCCCCCTTTACCGGCCTGATGTTTCTGTCTCTCTTCTGTATGGTGTTGAGAGAAATCATCCCATTCCAGGCACATCCATTTTCCTGGCACAATCAAGTCTTTACCTTGCTCTTTAGCTCAAACTGAAGGTGGCAGACGTTCTCTTTGAATGGACAGCAGAGAGATAGGAGGGGGAGCAAGATGGGTGCACTGTCTGGGGAGCAAGGAGAACTATTGAGAATAGCAGCCTGCTCCAGGCATGGCAGTTGATTAGTCTCCAGCTGACTGCTGGGGGTAGCCACTCCTCGCCCCAGTCTGATTTCCCTGGTGCCCATCTGCTCCTCAGCCTGATCTCAGGGGTACTCCACTACTTCTGGATCCCACTCTTCTCTGCCCCCATGTGTGGTAGAAGTTGTCAGGGAACATTGGTTCCCAAAAGGAGAAGCAGAACATCACTCAGATTAGCAGCCACAATGCTTCCATTGTGGGGGCTCTAGTCCCTCCCCTCCAGTCCTAGTCTGCCTGTTCTTTCTTCTACCCCATCCCAGCCCATTTCTGCCTGCCTCAGACAGTGGAAATTTATACTTTCAGGTCCAGAAACACCAGTTCATTCCTCAGCATGGGCCTAGCAGGATACTATCACATTATCAAAATGATAGGGTAACAAATAGCCCTTGCCTCATTCCCTGTTTATAGAGGATTATGGAAAGCTGCAGTACATTTTCAGCCTGATTGTCTACTCACTCCACAAACAATCCCACTGATTTCAGTCTTTGTTGAATACTTGTGGGGCAAGGTGCTAAATAAATATAGCGAAGAGAGGCAGAGCTGTGCCTTTTTAAGGTATGGAGGAGAGATCCCTCTCTGATGGGTAACTCTGAAGTTACTGGACTTACTAAAATGGTACTCTGGTGGTGTTTAATTAACTACTTCCAGATTACCACTTCATTCCTGCATGTCACAAGCTCATCACTTTGGAGTATCAATAGACAAAGCAAATACAAGGCAGTAAAATGTATTAGTGTAAAATAATTTGTCAGTCATCAACACACGTAAGTAACAATCAAATCTGGACCAAACTCACTGTCGTGAGACTACATTCTAGCACAGTTCCTATTGAAATAAAGCCTTGCCTACCAAAAATTCCCCTTGCAGTTACAACTAGATATACTATTGTTCATGATTACCCCTATTGTGGGGGAAAGTGCAGAGTAAGTGTGTGCTACAGAGACAGATCACAGCAAGGCATGGAGACAGAAAACGAAATGCAGAGGCCCAGAGGCAACAAAATAATTAATTCTGTAGCAAGAATACTGCATTCTGTAGGATCTTGGAAAAATACTAAATACATTAGCTATACAATCACAGAGATCATGGGAACTGAATGAGATGACTGGGAAGTTTACCCCTCTCAGAGCACATCTACACTGTGGAGCTATTTTGGGATACTCTGTCTATTCTCTGTCTATTGAAGCCGCTTATTATTTCAAAATAGATTTCAAAATAACGGGCGGCTTATTCAGATGTCCCGGTAACCCTCATTCCACGAGGGTTAAGGGGCATTTCGGAATAGTGAGTTATTTCAAAATTTGATGTAGCATAGTGAGGGGGAAATCTCGCTCCCCTGGGGTACAGAGCCCCCAGAAGGGTCCGAGGCCGGAGGTCAAATCAGTGAGGCAGGAGAGAAACCTAGAAGGGAAAACTTTATGATGCATGCATGCAGGCTGTCACTTCCAAGAGTGAAAGCAGCAGCAATGAGAGACAGATTCAGGTATCCTATATACAGAATGCTTAGACAGTTCAGTTGTTGATTGTTCTTCTTTAACACATCAAAGTCTCAGCAGAAGTACTCTGAGACTTCTGTTCACCCCAGGAGTGCTAGAAGTAAGTTTTTACAGTACACAAAGCCACGTGAGAACTTGAGTGGAGGAGTCTACAAGGCAAACTGTGACAAAGATAAGGGTTTACATGACAAATTGTGACAGACTAGGAGTATCCATGAACTTGAGATAGGAGGCATTGTAAGGGTCTTGATTAGAGTTAATTTGATTTCTCTCTGTTACAGGGAGAGAGGCCTGGAAAACTTTTTAACCCTTACAGCAGTTTTCTTTTAGAGAGTTTTGATTTCCTGCACAGTCCCCCCTTTAGACACTATTGGAGTTATTGGATTTTCCCCACATAAACAGCACCAAATTACAAAATAAGGTATTTCAAAATACACTCAAAATAAGCTATGCAATTTGCATAGGGAAAATTGTGTAGATTATTTTGAGCTAAGGGTGCTGTGTAGACACACCCTCAGAGACATTGTGGGCACATCTGCACTGCAGATCAAAAGTCAAATTAAGATATGCAATTTCCACTACATCAATTGTGTAGCTGAAGTCGAAATAACTTAATTTGGCTTTTGGCATGGTCTACACAACAGGAAGTCAATGGAAGAACACTCCTCCATCGACTTCCCTTACTCCTCGTGAAATGAACGTTACCATGAGTCGGAGTAAGAAGTCCGCCATCTCAAAATTATTTCAAAATAACAGCTTGATGTGTAGACATGCTCTTTGTTATTCCAAAATAATGTTCCTGTGTAGACGAACCCTTAGTGAAGCTCTTTGCCAGCTCATACAGAGATTGGTTTAAAGTCTTCACATTTTCAGTGTTATCTTTACAATATTAAAGGCTAGAAACTTATTTTTAAAATACAACCCAAGATTCTGGAACACAATTCAGTGGTGAGGGATTGGTTTTGTGACAAATCCCAAAAGCATGGAACCCGTAGACTACATGGAGGAGAGGGAAACTCAAACTTCTAGGACGCTGTTCTCTCCTTGAGTTCAAATGACACTATCAGAGCAATATGATTTCTCTAATAGGGAGGATTAAGCTGAGTAGGAAATCTTTGGCCAGCCTCTCTACTTTAATGCCATCTCACAAAGCCAAATCTCATCTTGTGGCTAAAACAATCCACATAATGCCTGATGCTATTTGACTTGTTTTTATCTTTTTTATCTTCCTATAAGTAATAAAGGTTGATGTCATCACTGAGTCAAAGAGAAGAATGATTAGGTTAGATAATTATTTGACCTGGGGAAGGGGGACAAAATAAACAACGAGAGCAGCACCGTTTCCAATAGTTAGAATTGACGAGTCACCTTCCTTTCTTACTGGTAACGGACATTAACAAGCTCTGAAAGAAGGTCTGTTCTCTTTGATCCTAATGGTGAACAACAGGACATGAGGTGTGCAAGAGTTAAACACTTTGGGAGTGCTAAAGGAAAAAATAGTAAAATCCTTTTGATAGTTACTGAAACTGTCATGGCTCAATTGATGAAACAATTTTCCTGTTTTTTATAATCAAATTCTGGTTTTTTGCCACAGCCAGCTGGTCCCAAAGGACATGGGTCAATACCATTGACAGAACAATGTATGTGGGTGTGGAGCCCTTCCGTCCCAAATGAGTCTTCTTCAGTCATGTCATTCCTAATATGCCAAATTTCTCTAGAGTGCACAAGGTCCTTACTTTCCCCTAAGCAACTGTGAAAAGGAAAAGAGATATCAGCATTAACCCCTTGTTCACTGGAAGCTTGCTACCGACAGTGAGTAGACACAAATACACACTCGACTCCTATGTATGGTAACCTTTAGAATGCAATACAAAATGCACCTGATCAATATGCCTGTTCTTAAACATCTGTAGCAAAGGAGGAGGAAACGGTACTAGAGAAATGGTATATTTTGCTGCTGATTTTTTGCATTAGATTCATTTTAAATATATGTCAATATAGTAAAAACAATTTTTTAAAGTATTTTGTGTCAGTCGCCCATCACCCACCCGATTTATCAATTTTTTAAGAAAATGCTAGAGACTAGTTCCAACGCCTCTTAAAGTCACTTAAAAACTTCTATTAATTTTAAAAAGCACTGGATTAGGCCTTAACTTTTTCACACTCACACAAACACATGATTTCAGGTTCACGGCTTTTATCTGATTCATCAAGAACCTATCATGATTATCTTATTTCTAACCCTTTTGCAACCTAGGACTCAAGCAATTTCTCCTGAATGCAACAATCATCACTCTCTTCCAAATTAGTCAAATTTCAAAATGAGTTCTGTTCAGATGGAGAATTTTCTTCTGCAAGGGAGAAGAAAATCAAGGAAACAATGGAGTTGGGAATGTAAATATAGGTGAAGCATATTTAGCATTCCAGTAACCGTTGGTCAACACGTACAGTAAGAAATGTATCATCATGAAACCAAATGAATACTGATGTACTTTGAGCAATTGGAAGCAGAATGACCTTTAAAGCAAAGGGCCTTTGGATCCAGGGAATTTGCCGAACACTTTTTCATCTCCCTTTAATAGTGTGCCTTGGGCAGAAAGTAAGATCAGTCCATTTTGTTAACATTTTTAAAATAGAACACTTAATTTGAGTCTTCTTTTGGAAACAGAATTCACTTTGCATATTTCATCCCTCAATAAGAAAAAAAATTTAGTGTGTTCCTAAGTGATACCTGCATGTGAGAGAGAAAAAGAAACACAGTCCTGAACTTAAAGGAAAGGGTACAAGGGATGAAGAGAAAGTATGATGAAGACAAAAAAAATTTCCACTTACACTTAGGGAGATCAGATGAATTACAAATGTGTTATTAGACAAGACATTCCTTCTGCACAAGAAAGAAATGAATTACAGTGCAATAAGTTTACTTGGATAATGCATTCACATTGCCCTTACTTTGAACTTAGTGCACAGGATCTTATTAAACTTTCCAAATCTTTAGTATATAGCTGACTTAGTGGCAGTATAGTAACAAACTGACATGTAAGGAAACAATAAGATGGGGGCTCTCTCTTACTTTAGAGTAGCAGTTCTCAAATTTTTTGGGCTCCGGAGCCCTTTACATGCATAAAAATTTATGCGGCGCCCCAGCGGTCCACTGACTGTATGTGTTGTACCTATCGATGTTTCCAGTTTGTCAATCTCACGGAGCCCCCTGGAGATGTCTCGCGGAGCCCTAGGGCTCCGTGGAGCACAGTTTGAGAAACACTGCTTTAGAGGAAACTTAGGGGTCTCATAGAAATAAAGTTTGTAAGGACATACTGAAGGATGTCGGTCCTACTAGCCACACTTGGTGGACAATACAATTAGTAGTGCCAGCCTTTGGAGGATAAAATAGGATTAATAGTGACCTCAGAAGTAAGGGAAAAATCTGAAGATCCCATTTGGATCAGACCTGGGGAGAGGTCAAGCTAATCAAGACAAATTGAGGTCTTCAGTACAAACTACAAAAAGAGATCAGAAATACTCAGCTGAGCCAATAAAATTTTGTTATAAGCAGCATTTTACAGATCATCTAGTAGAGAACTGATTAATACACTAGATCCAGGCACAATGTTGCCCTTCAGTAGGAAAACACAGATTTTATGATGCCAATTTGTTGGTCCCTTGAGTAGTCACTTGGGAGATTTTCACTGTACTAATGGATTAAGAAACTCAAAATTCTGAAAATCTGAATGATAAAAGTACAGAAAATAATTCCCTCCACTCTTACCTGAAAATTAGTCTCAATGGAGCTATTCAATATTTTAAAAGTTGATTCCAAAAAAGAGATTTCAAAATGTAAAACAAATTATTCGATTGGCTGAATAGGCATGCTGTGGATACTCCGTAATGAAAGTCATTTGTCACTATATGACAGGGAAAGAACAGCTGCGACTCATTTCATAGTCTACCAAACATGAAATGAGTGTTTCCTTCTACAATAAGTTGCACCATCTCTTTCCATAACTATTAGGAATTACCACTATCATCACTTTGAACAGAATAGGTGGGTAAAAATTAAATACTAGTTAATATTCAATAAAAAGCAGTTAAATAGCTAGTACATGAGACTTAACTGACCTTTGATCAAGTTGGCTGACAGTTAGATGTAAAGTTTGACTTCTTGTCTGCATGAAGATTAATAAAAGATTAAGCGTTACTGCCCATCTTTTATCACAATACTGCATTGTGTGGACCCTGGACATTGGTTCATCACTTATTTTTAAATTGGAAAGACTTACTGAAAAACCCATTGCTGAGATAGGAAAAGGACTGCATATCTGTATTGATTAGAAGGGAGCTTTTAAAGGTTACCTATAACTTGCACTTTCATTGTTTTGCCAGCACCAGAATGAAATCAGTCACAAGGGCTTCCCAGATCCTGGAAAACAATAGAAGAAACAAATATAGTGAAAGTTTTGTTATCCAGCACTCACTGGGAATAGGGGTTACCAGTTAATTGAATGTGCCAGATAAAAAGCTTATTGCTCTGCCCCTACCCCCGACTGACAGAGCCAGCTCCTAGCAGTTGGAGGAAGGCAAAGCCAAGAAGAGGGACAAGGAGCTGGCAAATCTATTTGTTTTTCTATTTAAACAAAAAAAACCTCTCACTAATAACCAACGAGGTATGCTACAACACTTGCACGAACACCTTCTATTAAGCTTCACTTTCCTGGAGATATTTTTACGTATGGTTTCTGTACAAAGTATGTGGAGAACATAAACGCGTTACATAATTCAAAGTTAGAGAAGATCCACTTTTGGAGAAAGACAGAGTCTTCCTTGAGGACATTGTAGAATGATCTAGTCGACTGGTTTTCAAACTTTTTTTTCTCATGACACAGTTGAAGAAAATTGTTGATGCCCATAACCCAACATAATTTGACTAGAGCTGAGGATGAGGGGGCTCCAGCCTTGGAGGGGGGAAATCAGGGCTGGGGCAGAAGGAGCTTACCTTGAATGGCTCCCAGTCAGTGGTACAGTGGGGTGCTAAGGCAGGCTTCCTGCCTCTTTTGGCACCACAGACCATGCTACTCACAGAAGCAGCCAGCAGCAGGTTCCCAGCCAATGGGAGTGAAGAGCTAGTGCTCAAGGCAGGGGCAGTGTGCAGAGACTTGTGCACTCTCTTCCCACCCCCACCTAGGAGCAGGGCCTGCTGCCAGCCACTTCTAGGGCACGGCACAGTCTGTGGTGCCAGGAAAGGCTGGTAGTCTGCCTAAGCACTCCCACTGGTCACCTGACCCCTCTGTAGCAATGAGACCCTGTGCCTGATATTCCATGATCTAGTATTAGGTTGCAACCCGTAGTTTGAAAACTATTAATTTAGTCCATTCCAGAGTCCAAAAATTTGCTCTGGAGAAATATTATGACCACTCCCCGCCCCCCCCCCCCCCCCCGGGTCCCGCTAACAGTTCGGGAGTTTGCCACTCCACCATGGTGCGTAGCTCTGTTCCCCCAAAGTCACACAGTTTCCCCTCAAAGGGTGTAGTTTCTCAGTCAGTAATGCCCATCAGACTCTACTGGTTCAAAACAGCTGAAGCTTGACTGTAGAATGGGTTGGGGAACCCGGACCCTCCCCCTCTACTGCGTCCCAGCCCAAGGCCCTAAAGACAGGATGAATCCATGTCCTGCCCAGCTGGCTGGGACTCTGCCCGAAACTAGCCAGCTCGCGGGCCACTATATAAGGCCCCACCCTGGGCCACTTCCTACCCCCCTTCCAGCACACCTCCCAGACAATGACTTACAGCTTGCACTGCCCAGAAGGACGCCAAGTCCATGGAGACACCAAAAAGTCCTCTTGGTTGCTGTGTCACGAGCTGCACCCGAGTGAGGGTGCCCTAGTTGGCTGCCACGATCCCCGCTAAACTTCCAATGCAAACTGTGAGTCAGGGGCTTCCGCCGTCCCGTGCTTCATCAGGGCCTGGGTTGGTGGTCCGGTGCTCCCCGATGGCCCCCTTTCCAGTGCGCCTGGGTGGGTTTAAATCCCCCACGAGACACCTCCTGAGCGTGAGGACGCAGTGTCGGCATCCCTCCTAGCCCCGCTCCACCCCTTGGCATCGCGCCAGTGCTAAACTCCCCGGACACCAGGGAGCATGTGTCATACCGGTGCCACCATGGGGCCTGCTCCGCCCACAGTGCCAGAGTTGGACCTGCAGGAGTGCAGGGCACAGATGCCCCGTCACAAGCCCATAAATGAATTCTCTCTGACAGAGATGATGAAACTTTATCCAGAAAAGGGATGAACTCTCGCAAAAGCCGGGAAGTCACCCCAACACTCTTGTTGATATGATGGGAAATCAAGAAGTTCTTGAGACTCTCCTATGGTGCATCAGTAGATTCATGCAGTTTTTATACATACAGTTTACCAAGCACACACCAGTGAAGGCAGCAAGAAAGCTCATTATGGGGAATAGCTTTATTGTTAGATTCATAATCCTGCCTCTAGGATGGCGTGAGGCACGAGCTTTGCCTAGCAATGCTAATTCTCTGTGGGTACAATTACCTTATGAAAACTAGCCATCCTTATCTGTAGAAGATTAATGGAAAGGTTCAAAGTTTCATACAAAACAAAAAACATCTGTTAAATGTTGAATGATTTACTTGCATAAAAGTCTTGAAAAACACAATGCCTCCTGTTTGTTAGCTGGTGAATGTTATATGATAAACACTCATTACTAAACAACCAATTCATTTATACTGAATTCCTTACTCTTAGAGAAGTACTTTATTGTTTTGGGATTTTTACTGGCTTCCCCTCCACTCCATCAAAAATAAGGGACAAATTACTGTCATTATAGTCATACTTGAAATCTGAATGGTAAATGTTAAATTTTTAATTCCAGAATTAAAAGTACCTATCTCTGAAATTAACATATTGCTTTCTCAAGGACTGACTCAAAAAAAACCCGTTCGCTGAATATTTGCTCTGTTCATATGAGAGAGAGTGAGTGTGTACATTTAGAATAAGTGAGAAAACTGAGATAAATGTTACCATTCACATCAGTTTCAGACAAAATGACTTTAAAAATATAGATAAAAATTTTAAAATCATATGCTGGGAGAGACCAGCAAACTGAAGACATTTCAAAACATAATGATTTGCATATCTAAAACTCCATGAATTGTACTGAATATTTATCCCTTGATATACAGAATGAAGATTTGCATTTCCTTACTAAGATTTTATCCACACTGAAAATCTTGGCAGGAGGATAAAATTCTTAAAGAAAAGTGAAAGCTTACAAACAAAAATTTACAACTAACTGGAGTTACCCTGCCGGCCAATTCGCTCCCCACCCTCCAAGCCCTGCTCCTTCCTAGCTGGTTCTCCTCTTCCCAATCTCCCCCAGCCAGTCCTGCTCCCGCTGGCCACCCCCTTACCCCTATCTCCCCCAACCAGCTCTGCTTCCCGCCAGCCGCTCCCTCCCTCCCCTGCCATCATCCCCAGCCAGCACTGCTGCTCCCGACCCCTCCCCCACAACCAGCTCTGCTTCCCGCCGGCCAATTCGCTTCTCCCCCCACCAACTCTGCTTCCTGCCATCTGGTTCTCCTCCTCCCAATCTCCCCCAACCAGCTCCGCTCCCACTGCTCCCTTCCCCCCCGGATCTCTCCTGGCCAGCTCTGCTTCCCTCCAGCTGCCCCTTCCTCGATCTCCCCCTGCCAGACCCACTACCCCGGCTGTCCCCCCGCCCCCCCCGACCAACCCTGCTTCCTGCTCCTCCCCCTTCCTCCCAGCCAGCTCCACTCCCCTCCTGGCTGGTCCCTCCCCCCCCATCAAGTGTGACCATTTTTTTTAAGACTACCTGGTAACTGTAGCCGTAGGGAGCAGGGCGGATGCCTGAGCCATTGTGCGCATGGGGGTGGGGCGAGTCCCAGATGGCTCTTTGGGGCTGCAGGCGGCGGGCATGTGACCTAGGGTGGGTGGGGCTGCCCCTGCAGCGCGGTGGGTTATTTTTTATTTTTACAGGTTGAGATTGGGCCCGATCAGGTCAAAAAGTACCTTAAAACCTTCTCCTGGAGGAAAGGTTATCCCATGGAAGGTTTGGTTGCGGTAGGTCTTATAGCACCCAAGTTATTAGAGCACAAACTTACAAACATTCTCTAAAGTGTGTTCCTATTTCCCTCTAACCTAGGAGTGAGGGATCTCAGGCACTGGGGCCAGATGTGGCCACTGGCTTGCCTGGATCCGGCCCCCAAGGTTCACATCTCCCACAGCATTGGGGAGCCCATGCTGGTGCTCCAGCCCCTCCTGCTCCACCGGGGGGCTGGAGCACCACAAAATCTACCAGGCTGAGCCCCTCCCCAGGCTCTGTTGTGGGAGAAGAATGTGGAGAGTGTTTTTCTCCTTCTCATTTGGGGGTCACGTCACTTGTATGCAGCCCCCAACTGATTTTTCTGTGGTTCAGTGGCCCTTGGCCCACCCCACTCTAACCTCTATTCTAAACTATATTGATCGCAGTTTAGTGGCAGAATGACAGTGATGTGTAATACTAGATAACATTCTTCAAAAAACAAAAACAAACTGTCCACCACCTTGAAAATGTACCCATGGGGAAATACATTCATTCCAGCATCCTGCCTCCTATTCTTCTAATCTTTTGGGAATTTTAATACCACTAGATCATCATGTTATGTAATGAATATTTTGCATGTACTTTTGTGTGGATTTCATAAGTTCTACCCATAACAATTCTTTATCTCTTTTGAAGATTGTGGATTACATATCTTCCTATGCATCCATCTGGCCAGTCTTTTGTAAAATGCAAATGTTTTAAGGGTTAACAAATTTCTTTGGTCCACTATGTGACGTTCAAATTGTTAATGTAAGTTCTTCAATCTATTTTTACTCCTTCTATTCTAAGTTTTAGGATAATTTGCTGGCTGTTTTTTCTGACCTATAGCGAGCGGACAAATACAAATTAAATTAACAGGACTCTTTCCATTTTAACATGAAATGGATTAGATGGACACAATAACTTTCATAGTCCTTTGGCAATTTATAACAGCTATAGATCTGGTCTCAAAGTCTCGGACACGGGAAGACGGAAAAACAGACTTAGGCCATGTAAACTCTAAAAATATTTGCCAGTAAATACTGTTGGTTGTGGGGTGAGGGAGTAATTATTTATCTACATTTTTATCCCCAAAGCCCTAGTCTAAGCAGTTATATCAGCAAACAAACAAAAGTTCTTGTTGGTATTGCTTATTTTATTCAAGGAACTAGTATGAGCTATGCCAGCAAAAACGCTCTTTTACCAGTAGAAAGTGCATGTACTGAATCAGGGTTTTCTTCTATAGTCAGAGTTGGCCCAAGCTACGGGCTGACTGAGCGATAGCCAGGGGCGCCCGATTGTAAGGGATGCCGCATGGTGCTGCTGGCCTGGCCGGGGTGGGGCCGCGCATGCGCTGCACCCTATGGGACAGCTCCGCACGCTCGGGGCCCAGGGCGCAAGAATGGCTCGGGCCAGCTCTGTCTATAGTTATAATGGTAAATCTTCTCTAGTGTAGACTAGGCCTTGATTATGTAAGTCATACCTTCCACTCTATGTAGAGCATAGCAATAAAGTCTAGTTGATGGATTTTTTTAAGTTATATGATTATGTAATCATTGTTAACAGAGAAATAGAAGTCTAAAGACAAAAAAAGGATGAATGATTCAAGAGAAAAAAAGCAATTAGGAAAAGAATCAAATAAGTTTCATGAGATCTCAACAGCTTCTCTCTTTCTATTCTGTCATTTTAAAAAGATCGCGCATGCATGCTTCATCAGTGGCTTATATTCTTGGAAAACATGTTTGTGTATGTTAGTGGAATTAAGGGGCTAACACAACAACTGTACCATAGAGAACACAGCCATTCATAGGTAGAGCTAGCAAGGTGGGGAAATACCCTTGGAAATACTATAAATTCCATCACAAATTGGAAAAAACGAAAAAGAGAGGACTGGCAAAGCAAACATTTGGTTTTTAATTGGCTTATTATAAAAATGGCATTGAATTCTCAGAAAAGTGTGTGCACACAGCCAAACAATGAAGGCAGTGATCAGAACAGCTGTATGAATATTATTGAATAGCTGAAGCCATATGTGAAAAATGTTTAAATATTTATTTTTTTTCTTCAGCCATAATTTCTTGCCCTCTTTTACTCTTTCAACTCAGTGACTGCAAAGCTCTTCTCAACACTAAGTAACTGCACAGTGAATCTGGTTTATTCATAGAGATGAAGTGACAGATGGGGCCTATTTTTAGAACACTGCCTAAATAAAATGAAGGATGGTTTCATTCAAAAAGGTAATTTGTTCCTCATTATAAAAATTAAGGACACTAATGCCATCAAAATGATCAATATATTGATGTTTATGTTGCCTGTGATTAATAAACAAACAAATAAAAAAGCCACTTAAACATCACCAGCATCATACCATCTCTTGTTCTCACTGCTGCCAGCAATGCAATTACCAACACATTAAAGTCTATATAAAATCTATCAAGAAAATACCAGCCAAAGACATTATGCATTTTAAATATAGCATAACATATAAAAATTTAAACAAAACTTGTACCAAATCTTTATTAGTATAAATGCTCTTATAAATCAATACTTACACTGAACAAAAGTGAAATATTTTAGGCATATGTACTTAAATATTAGAATTACTGGTAAGCGGATATTTTTAGATATAGAGGAACTGCTGAAGAGACACTTCTCAAACTAATGAAACACAGGGAATAGCCTGTGCCACACTCAGCTTAAGTTAAGTCTTTGTGTTGTGCATCGGTAACAGAAAAAGACTATGAAATCTATCCTTTCATTTGAATTGCACAATCCATCTAATACACTGCAAGGCTTAGCATCCTCACCTGAGCATTACATTATGATGCCACTTTACTTTTAGCTCAATTCTATTTTTGTCCTTTTGATTAAAATTGCTTCCTCTCGCTGAACAACAGTTCACTAGAAGACATTATTAAGAAGAGTAAACATTTGCCTTCCTTTACCACAGGTCTTTTCTATTCTAAGGTATGAAGGAGAAACGGTGATATCACTGTGTGATAGCTTTTGGAAAATGATAACTTTTTAAATGGTGACAGCTAAATATAATGAAGTCACAGGACAAGCCAAAACAAATATTAAACTTCTTGGCTGTAAACTGGAGTTCTCTGGAACTATTTTGTCCATATAACTATAGCTCAGTGAATGCACTTCAAGAGCTTAACCACCATCACCAGGAGCCTCAGAGTGAAATGCAAGGTCACGTTCACCTCTCAAAGGGGAAAAATGTTTTTGTGGTCGGTCAGGGCAGAGGATCATGAATCAAGAGGTTTAGGATCCACCCCAGGATCCTTGATCCTTATATGACCTTAAGCAATTCAAGTGATTTCTATGCCTCAGTTTCCTTGTGTGTAAAATGGAGCAGACCTTGCAGGAGTGCTGTTAGGTTTAAAATAATGAGTAAACAAAATCTTCAGATGAGCCATTTTGTGCAATATCTTCAGCTCCATTTGAGGAACAAGATGCCACCCCACTTCTCAGCCTTAGCACAGGAATATGGGGCAGGTAAAGACAGGAAAAACATTCTTTCACTGATACCTGAGGCTTCATTTGGGATTCTAATGAAATGACTTTGCAAGAAACCCTGGAATTGCTTGAATCACATATATAGCCTCATATGGTCATGCTCAAGGGTTGCTACGTCTAGACAAAATGGAACCTGGCGGGAACACTAAAAGTCTAGTTACCACTAGTAACCAGCCTCCATCACTTGTGAGGGAGGGGAAGAGCAACTGCTGCTGCTGGAGCCTGAAGGAGCAGTGAAGCACTTAGGAACAGCTGTGGTGCAGAGGGGCTGGTGGCACCAGGAGCTACCTCTTCCCCACTCACCCTTCCCTCCCTTGCACCAGTCACCTCCCTGACCTCTAGAGCATGTCTCTCCTTTCCCCAACTTGTCCCCTTAGACACCCCTAGGCCTGATTCTCTCTCTTCAACATCCAGTCCCAGTCAGCCATCCATCTGTAGAGCCATGCTTAGCTTGCAGAGGGAGGGTGGTAGAGAGAGCAGCAAATAATGGTGGGGGGGACAAAGGAGAGGGAGAAGGGCAGGGCCTCAAGGAGAAGAGGCAGAGCAGAGGGTAGAGGAGGTTCCAGTGCTCTGTTGGCCACTATCTTGAAGTCACAGCTGAGGTGTGTGAACCCCACAATAGGCTTTTACAGGAGCTGCCATGCACCATGAAGTGTCAAATGGGTCAGATTCATTCTTCTGCTGAGGAGAGGCACAAGTTACTCTTCTTTGCCCCAGCCTGGCCTGCTCTTCCATGGGGGAAAGTGCTAAATAGCTTTCTCACATGTCATTGCCATGCATTTGGGAGCTGTGCTGGCTCTGCATATGGATCATTCATGGAGAGGAGGTACATCATGCCTTATAGCTAGCCCTCTGGAAACCTTCCTGTCACCCGTTGGTCTGGGTTAACTCATGAAATGAATCTGGGCCAGTATGTATAAAGTCTGAGGTACAGCAATTTGAGCCACTCCCTTCTTGAACATTTATCCAGAGCTCTTTATCATTGTTGAACTGAACCAGGAAAGGAAAGCTCTAAAAAATCCAGTATCCCAGCTCTAACTCATCTAGGGTACTTGGTTTCCTGTAACCAGAATGTACAGACTGAACCAGTAATAGAGGGCTGCAAAGAATGCCTTTAAAGAACCTTTTATACAAAGACACAGGAAGTAGGAATGCAGGGGGTAGTGCAGCACCATCAAGTTTTGCACCCAGCTTCCCCATGTTAGGGACTGGCCCCACTGTCTACCAGCTTTGCCAGCCGTGGATCCCAGGTCCCTGAGAGGTCCCACCAGGCCTCCAGGCTCTCGCCAGCCTCACTGACTGACTATGCCCATCACCCATCAGCATTGCACCTATGGCCTCTGCTGCCCACTAGATCCGGTGGCCCTGAAGCGCAGGCCACTGGACCTGGAGGCTTGGCAGCCACACAGGGTTCCACTGCTGGCCTGGGGCTCTGCCTCTGGTGCTCAGCAGTTTCCCCCCCGTTGTGGCTCCAGTCTGGGGATAGTGAGGGGCTAAGGTTGCCAGATTTCCCAAACTGTATAACCAGTGTCATAATTGGTGTATTTTTGTCCAGTCCAGACGAGCAGGCAACCTATGGAGGGGCATGAAACAGGGCTAAGGGGAAGGGGGGGAATGTAACTCAGCACCCTTACCCTAAAAATTATTCCAGTCCCACTGCTTTTCTTCTGGCTTGTTGCACGAAAGGCTTAAAATCAACAGAGCAGATCACTATGGCTGTAATCATTCACTGGACAACAAGAGTTACAACAGTAACTCAGGACTGATACAGGAAGGAATAGGCAGAGTCTTAAATTCATCCCTTGTATAAATAAAATGGGAGCACTTACATGGGTGCTGGAAGTAGGGGTACTGCTGCACCCCAGCACAGGATTTACAGTTTTGGTCTATGATTCTCACCACCCCCACTACAGAAATTGTTCCAGCACCCTGAGCACTGAAGCTAAGAACTGTAACCTCTTATTCCATGCCTGAATTTCACCCAAACTGTCCAAATGTCACTGCTGCCTGTCACTTGGATGAAAGCATGGGTATGATTCAGCAATCTAATTGAGTGAAACTGAATGAGGAAAAAACAAAAGATGTCACATTCTATTTGCAATATTTTTTTAAAAAAATAGAATACTTTCAGCATTAATAGAATACATTCAATTAATATGAATTTTTCAGAACTAATGGCATACATATTCAATTATTCTAATAGAGCTAATTTATAACTGAAGGAAGTCTTCACTTAAAAGGCTACACCTCTCCTCTTTCTTATGCTTAATAGCATCTCTATAGTCTACATTCAAGCTGTCAGTCTGAAAGACATTTTGCTATAAACATCTCCATTTCCTTTTATTTCTACAGACACCTATAAACAGTTCTACCTCTCTTCTAATTCATATGCTATATTAGGGCTTTCACTGTAATACAACATCACTTAATGTATTGTGGCATAAAAATAAATGCCTGTTTAGCTATTTGCAAACCTTAGAGCAGTTACTCCAAATTTTCTCCATCCTCTCTTTACTATTGCAACCAGCATGTGAAAACATGTGATTACTACACCAGTAGGTTTTACTATAAAATGTCATCACTATACACACAGTGACAAAAACTAAATGCCTGTTTGAGAGGTAACGTTATCCCTAAAATATCAAATTTTCTATCACTCTTACCAGGCTACTAGAAGAATAGAAATGAATAAATAAGAAAAAAACTGACCACAGAAATGTTGCCTGCACAAAAACACATAATCTCCCCTTGATGTCTGAAGAGTCCTCATAATGTAGTTAGAAAGCACTTGTATTTTAGTATATTTAGTCTAGAGTATGACATACTCATTGGTGGTTTTGGCTTACTTACTTAATATTACTCCTTAACTTTAAAAATTCATCTTCTTTGAGAACTAAAGCCCTCAGAGTTCACCACTTTGGGTGTTTTATCTTACTAGTCATTTGTTGCATCCAATAGTTTTACCTCACTATATCCAAACGGATCTACCTTCTAACCTCATGCAGCATATCTGTGGGATGATATCCTTCTGATAAATTGCTTTATTTCTACAATATAAACTGCATTTCTCATGCATCTTTGACCAACTCCTCATCTATATCTTGTCCATCACCTCCATCACCAATTTAATGTCAAAATTCTGAGCAGCTTATCAGCTGCTACTGATGTATTTAAAGAAAACCTGCCACAGAAAATGTTTTCCCCTCACTCCAAAACTACATTGGCCCAAAGTCTAAGGGTTGGTCTATACTAACGCTGTAGGTCAATCTAAGTAATGTTATTTCAGCTATGTAAATTACATAACTGAAGTTGACATAACTTAGGTCAATTTACAGTGGTGTCTACAGGATGCTATGTTGATGGGAGAAGCTCTTCAGTAGATCTGCTAAATCAACACTGTTGCACTGATCGTAGCATTGCCATTTTAGCTGGTAAAATATACGTGACCTCAGATGAATATGAAGGTCTGATACCTCTTAACATTTTCATAAAGACTCAGAACACTTCTCATCTCACAGAGCAAATGGTATTCAAGGTTTTCCTGTGAAATATACAACATTCATTTCTAGTTAGAATTCTATCCACATATGCTTAGATATTAAAGTACATTCTCATTATATCACAATATCTTTGTATATAAATAACATAACACAAAGAAATTTGGATACATAAAAGTTCCTTTGATGGATTACTTAGTAGACTTTCCGAATAACTGATTTTTCAGTTTATTGGCACTCAGGAGAAAAAAAAAAATCAAAGAAACTGCAAATCAAAAAAAGTCAAGAGGTTTTGTTTCAGATTACATGAAACATTTTGTTCAATCCAAATAAAATATTTCATTTTGAATCCTTTTACTAAAAGCAAAGGCATTGAAGGACGAGGCAAACAAAAATCATGGCAATGGTGGCATAACTCTAGCCCAATGGTTAGGGCACTCATCTGTGATGTGGAAAACCCAGGCATGTTTCTGAATCTTTCTTTTTTTCATATTGACTGAAACACAATTTGCCAAAAATCAACAAGACTTTTAAAAAATGTTTTATTTGATCCCACACTACGTGTTTTGATGAGAAAAGAGTCCAATAGTTGAACTCTACTGTTGAGCAATATAGACTCAGCATTTGAAATGAAAGCTGAGGATAGTATCCTTTTTAAAAAGAAAAAAAAGTAATAAAGTGCAAACCTTCTGATTAATACACACACAGACAACTATACAGAACATTTTCAACATGTGTTATTTCAAATAAAACAGCCACAAGTATGTAATATCGTGTAACAATGAGTGTTTATTAATCCTTTATACTTACTAACAGTGACAATTATAAAAAAGTATCCTTCGAGTATATTTAATTTTCTTTACACTAAAATTTGGGATAATGCCACACAGTTTAATATATATTTATATCTCATTTGCTGTAAACACCAAAACTCTGGCAATCTATAGTTACATAACAGAAGTTTATGCAATTCCATGTGTTCTAAACTTCTCTACAGTATGGATGTACAAAAAACTTTTAGCTGAAGCATTATGAAGTTTTGCAACTCCATAATTCCACAGACAAGCATGAAACAAAAAAAGCCCTCATAGAAATGTTTTTATCTATAAGCAATAAAGTGACTTTTCAAATACGAATTACTGTATTATTTAAAATAAAAATGCAATTCACCTGAAGCTTATTCTTCACTGAGGACTTCCCACATAGCAAGTTAAAAGTTTCTGAGCTCTCTGCACAAGAGTCCTAATTATATGTGCACACATTCAAATATTATATATTTAAGGAGATGGTTGAAACGTCCATTCAGTGCAAAATTCCAAGATTTTGAAATTTGTTTTCATTTTTAGTCATAACAAAAACAATCAAAATTTTGAACACTGCTATGGCAGAATCATTTAAAAAAAACAATCTGGAAATATCTAATTGTTTGATAACGCTGAATCATTTTGACAAGGTACATCATTTTGTTTTGATAATTTCTGAGCATTACTACACACTATTAAATAAATAAAACACAAATTAATATTTTAAATAGGTCAAACAGAATTTTAAAAAACAAAATGATGTGTTTCAATACGTTGCTATCAAAACTTTATTCAAAACTGACACGTTGCCAAAAAATGTTTCAATTTTGACAAAACTACATTTTCCAATGAAAAACTTGTGTTGAAATGTTGTAATTCCTCTTCCTTCTCCTCCTCCAATCTAAAACTGGCTAAAGAGATTTTGCACAAACTTGGCTAAAGCCAAGTATGGGGGATTTCCATTCTAAGGGAGAATATGAGAAAGTATGGAGGCTAAAATGCAATTTACCAAAGAAATTCCACCAGTCACTTCCCCCCTCTCCAGCAGAGTAGAGGGACATAGGAAGAATGACCAAAGGGTTGCCAGGTGTCCTTTTCAACCAGAATGCCCGATAGAAGAAAAACCCTAGTAACTCCAGTCATCACCACTTACTGGGCTGTTAAAAGTCCAGTGAGTGGTACTAGTGGGTAAGGCAGGTTCCCTGCCTGCTTTGTTTCCATGCGGCTCCTGGAAGCAGCTGGTATGTCTCTCTAGCTCTTAGGTGTAGGGGTAGCCACAGGGGTCTGTACTATAACAGTAACAGTTATTTTAAAAGTATCCTTCAAGTTTGTTTAATTTTCTTTACACTAAAATTTGGGATAATGCAGCACAGTTTACATATATAATATATTTGCTGTAAACACCAAGGCTCTGGCAATTTCTGGCAAAGCTCTGGATTGGAAGCACAGCCAATGGAATCTGCAGGAATGACACCTGCCAAAAAGGGCAGTGCGCAGAGCCACCTCTCTGTGTCTCTACCTAGGAGATAAGGGATATGCTGTCCACTTCTGGGAGCTGCCTGAACTCAGCACTCTCTAGAGCCCACGTTCTGACCACCTCCCATACTCAAACTCTTGCCCCAGTCCTGAGACCCTTCCCACACCCAAACTCCCTCCGGGCACCTGCACCCCTTGCCACACTCTGAATCCCTCAGCCCCAGCCAAGAGCCTACACCCCAAGCCAATGCGTTCACCCAACCCCTGTCCCATCCATAAGCCTCTTCCCGCACCCAGACCCCTCACAGAGCCTTACTCCCATCCTGAACCCAAAACCCCTCATCTCCAGCCCCATGCCAGAGACCTTACCCTCTTCCACATCCCAGCCTAGCCCAGTGAAAAGGTGCCGGAAAGCAAGTGACAGAGGGAGGGGGCATGGAGTGAGTGGGGGTCAGGGCCTCAGAGAAGGGGCAAGATAGGGATGAGGAAGAGGTCTTCAGTTTTCTGAAATCAGAAAGTTGGCAACCCTATATGACCATCTCATTGGAACTCCCTAAATTGTGCCCCAACATGCATCAGGCAGAAATGTGGATGGAAAGAAATGGCACAGCAGGGCACACACAAATTATGTGCATTCTTACTTGTGCCACAAACAGCACTAGAGAGACGGCCATAACGCAAATAGCTACCTCCCAATAGCTGCTCTTAATTAATCTGACCCCACCAATCCTAAATTTGCTTTTACAAATGCAAAAGCAACACATTCATACACAGAAAGATCTACGATTTGGTATTCAAGAGTAATGCTATACAGAATATACAGAAAAGATTGCTGACATGTTTCCTCTAATATCATGCTGCAGACAGAACAGTGTTATAAGAAAGACTAAAATGATTCTGTAAATTAATGTGAAGCAGAGAAATTTTGATGGAAATGTGAACTGGGAACAAAAGCAAACATTAAGAGCAAAATCAAACAGGGAGCAAAAATAAAGCAAGGGAAAAAAAAGACCCAGAGACTTTCTATCTTTCTCTTGTCTGTTACCCACATTGCATATCATAGGGGGAGAAAGTTTCTGCATTTGATCATGCTCTTGATCAAAACATAAAGCAGATTTCTAGAACCATGGGAACTTTATGGGTCCCTTTTATACCTTTCATCTCTCAAAAAGATGCCTACAGAGTCTTCCACGCCTCCTTTCATAAAGTACCAACCTAAAAACAGGAGCATAGAGCTGACAAGCAGAAGAAGCAAAGGGTTTAACATGCAGCTCTAAAGTGAGGCTTCTATTTTATTTTATCTAGTTTAAGCTAAAATACTTTCAGCAAGAGTGTGCATGCTAAGTGGACACCACGCTGCATTCTGTACTCAAAGCAATTTCCATCGAGAGTTTGGTGCCTTTTTAACAGGATCTATAGTTTCCAACTTCTGTTCACAATGAGATCGCATTTTGGGAGGGGCATGGGAAACCAAAAGTCAACACTCTCAAATGAGACTGAAGGCTGCACATAACTAGTGGAAAAATTCTCAAAAAGTAAAAAAATTATGGTCTTAAAGAAACAATATTATTCAATGACAATAAAAAAACAGAAAAAGAAGGCAGTTATATACAACATCTACATGGTTTACTGTACTTGATACAGCTACCTTAATAATTCTAAAGCTGAGTGAACACAACAAATGATGTGCTACAAACATATGTTTCAACTATAATTATGTCTCTCATGTGTTTGTGTTTTCTGGACATTCAAATACTAGCATTTTACTGACATGCATGCTCATCTCAAGCAAAATGTTGGGGTTATGCAGCCAGGATATTACCTGGAAAATGAATGTTATATTTGTGTTGCATGTATGTGCCCCATCATGGAACAGAAACAACATGGGATTTATCTGTCCAATCACAGCCAAGCAACAGATCTTACATTTCTAATATTGCCTGTAAGTACTCCCAGTAGACAGTATGCAATTAATCTCCCAAGTCAGATACATTAACATTAACAAATTAATGTGATAGCAATGTGAATTGTTAATTGATAGACAACTGAAAATAATTAAAAAAGCTATAGGTTCTACAGTAATAAATTAGAAGGCGAGAAAAGACCTTTTAAACCATCTAATCTGACCCTTGGTAGTCCATAAGGCTTCTCTGAAAATTAATTCATGTTTTCAACAGAGCCTATACTTCTATAAAGCATCCCATCTTAATTTTAAACTTGATGAGGACAATCCACCACAATGCTTGTTAAGTTGTTCCAATGGTTAATTACTCTCATTGTTATAAATTTGTCTTTTAATTATCATCTGAACTAATTTGGCTTCAACTTCCAACCACCGGATCTTTTTATCATGGGCAATGCATGATCCTATCACCTGGAGAGCAAGCCCACCCATTTCTTCCATGCCAATCAGAGCCTAGCACCCTCCAGTGGCCACTACTGACCCCGGCCCAGCCCTCCACCCCATGTGACTAGCACTTGCCCCCTTCCTGCCCCAGGTTAGCACCAGCAGCCTCCCCCTACCCCAGAGCTCTGAAGTGCTGCTGGGCAGTGTGGCTCTAGCCTGCCTCAGACCTCAAGCTCTGAAAAGCTGGGCTGGCAGGCTCAGCACAAGGAGACATTGGCCATGCTTCCCACACCCTTGACCAGCAAAGCCCCCCTCACCTCTCCCCCGTAGGCAAGCCACGAGCCCCAGCACTGGATGGCCAGAATGGTCCCAGCTCCAGGAGAACCCACAGGGCAGCACAGCCCCCAGCCTGGCCACCCCAGGCCTTGGCACCACAACAGCAGACTGGGGGGAGGAGATCTGGGGGACTCTAGTGGTGCTTAGGCAGGTGAGACAGTTTGGGAAGGCGTTGCCTTCCCCTGCTTATGATACCCACCACTCAGGTTGTTATACCAATATCTGCTAGACTAAAGAGTTCTTTTTTTTAAAAAAATCAACTGTTCCACATATAATGCTCGCAGACAGTGATCAAGTCACTCCTTAACCTTTTCCTAGAGAAGATCAGCAAATTAAGCTCCTTCAGTCTATTGCTAAAGATATGTTTGCATGATGTAGAGGTTTCTTGAAACTGTTATCAGCTTTAACTTTAGAATTAGCTACTTCAGGACAGAGTACCATCAGACAAAGCTCAGTCAACCCTGCCCTCTCCACTGTCATGCAAAATGCATAGCTCTAGAAATTCACAACAAGATTGTAAGTGCCCCCTGAAGCAGTCCAAACAGAATCACAACCACTACCACTATATACCCACAGAGCCAAATGTTTTTTAAACATCTGCAACTTTAATTTGTACTTTAGCTGATATTTTAAGAAGCCAAGAAATTGTTGGAAAAAGATGTATTTATAATTGCTTCACTTTATCCTTTTACTCTTTGCTTTATATTTCTTTTACCACAAATCCATCCCTAAACTTGTCCCTTCTTTTACTCTTATGCCTGTATCTCAATCCAATGGGCCCAATTTGAAGTTAATAGCTATGACACTATTTGTACCACAGTAATGCCTAGAGTCCCCATTCAAGGCCCAGAACCCCATCGTGATGAACATTATTAATATTCAGTCTTTGCCCCAGCAAGTTCACAATCTAGGTTTATAGTGAGATTCAGCAGACAAAAGGAACAATCATGAGCCAGAGGTGAAAATGTGTCATGCATAACAACACTTTCCAACACACAATCTCAAAGCAGGTTGGAAAGAATTGTATATATTATACTCATTTCATGTGTCCAAATACTCCAAGTAGATTAGGGGCAGAGTCAAAAATAATAAAAATCTAGGTCTCCTGACTCCCAGTCCTGCGTCCAAAGTAATGAAATTCACTGCCAACTCCTCAAAAATTAACGTGATTTGAATAAGCAATACTCCAAGCTCCCCATCTGCCTAATCATCAGTAAATCAAATCACGCTGAAGAGCTAATGAGTTAAAGGATAACAGAGAGCCAATGCCAAAGTGAATTTGTATAGGAGATGAGGGGGTAATTGTTTTTTAAATACAGAAAAACACTTAACCACAACAGCCTATAAAATATTCGACCAAGAGTAAGTATTTTCATCAAACTATAAAAGGCTTGAACACAAAGAAAGAGAGAGATAGGAAAATGAAAGATTTGGTCTAATATTTCATAGTTTGTAAGATGCCTATTTTCACTGGAAAGCAAAGGTGCTGGATCTAGGGGTTCTGGGGATGCTGACACACCCCTGGCTTTCCATTATACAGTGGGCTTAGAGTTTGGTTCAATGGCTCTCAGCACCCCTACTATGCAAATTGTTCGAGCACTCCTGTCTAAAAGTGCCCTTCAAGGTGAAAAAGTCCAGCAACCTTATCTTTGCTTCTTTATGTTGACTTACTTAAGGGCCACAACAGTTTCAACATGAACAAATGATTTTCACAGCCTTAAAACTGAGTCAACCCACTTGTATTCTCTCCATTTCTGTGGACCCTTCCCTTCTAACTCCATTCCCAATAGCAACTCTGAGCAGTTTTTGCTCATCCCAGTGAGAACTCTTTGGCTAGTGCGTGGACTAAGGTTGCCAGATGGTTCAACCAAAAATACTGAACACCCCTCACCCCTCCAAAAAAACCATGAAAAAAATTCTGTTGAGAAAAAAAAAGGAGGGGAGACTAAAGCTGTTGCAGAAAAAAAAAAAACCAAAATAAAAAATCAGCATGGCCCCTTTAAGAAGAGGCTTTTTTGCCGGTGGCCATTTTGTTTTTCTGTTCCAGCCACAAGACAAACCCCTGTGGAACCAGGTTGGTGGGGAGCCTGGGAGGGCGTCCAGAGGGGCATCTGGGGCGGGGGGAACTGGGCCAGGTTGCTGAGTGTCATAGCGTTGCCAAGTGTCTGGTATTTTCGCCTCCTGGCGGGGGGGAGCGGGGAAATCAGAAAATACCGGACATTTTAGGGTTTTTTACCGGACAGGAGGCGAAAATACCAGACTATCCAGGTCAGTACTGGACACCTGGTGACCCTAGTATGGACGGGCAACAGGGTTTCTTGCACAAGAAACCCCTATGGCTATAATGGCCATCAGAGCTTTCTTGCGCAAGAGAGCGTCCACACTGCTATGGATACTCTTGCAGAAAAGCACATCTCTTGTGCAAAAGCAGATGGCAGTGTGGACGCGCTCTTGCGCAAGAATTTTTGCACAAGAACTCTTGCGTAAAACAGTTCTTGTGCAAGAAGCCTGCAGTGTAGACGTAGCCATCCAGTATATAAGGAACTTGATCTTAGCCTTCGGGCTTTGTTTCCCTGATAAGGAATAAAAACACAGTAAAAGGGTTTTGCTAAAACAGGGGCTCGGAGATCTTCACCAGCAGATTTTCAACATTTTGAGCTGTAGGATATTGGAAAGACAGTGAGTAAGATTAATCTGAGAGGGTTTCTACAGAATCACTTCCTTCCATCTAAAAGGACATAATTTTCATTGGCTAAATGGAACTCTCAGAGCATACTATATACAGAGAAAAGAATATAAAATGCATCAGAACAAGGCTTCTGACCTTTAAGTCCATGATTCTTACATCTTTGTTATCACAGGAGTTCACATGATTTGTAATATTTAAGGTGGAAGTGATGCATAAACATTTTGGGGATTGGTACAATAGATGTTGTAATTACATTCTGTCTCTGCATATACATAACAATCATAAAGTTATTCCTGACCTGAGACGGTCTCCTTAGCTTCAAGCTTAAGTTATGAAGTCCAGGGCTGAGTTAGACACACCAAATATTCCAAAACGCTAGTGTGATTTGTTTTCAGTCGTTTGTGGTCTGAAAAAGCTATTTTGTTTGTCCAGTTACAATCTGAAGTGTGTGGGCACATTTCCAAAGCACAATCTAATAACAGGGTCAGCTTTATCTGTTATTTCATCAATATGGATAGGACTAAACCACAGACTAGCTATCCAGGCCTCCATGCATCAGGAAACATTTCTAATTCCTTTTATTCTTTTTCACATAGCATACTGACTATGATTACGTTACTGCTGGAGTTATTCCCAGCATTTATGAACACACATTACAACAGGCACCATTTTGTTCCTTCATTTCATTCATTGTTTTTGTTTTAAAATTCAACTTTGAGATTAAGGGTGAAATCCTGGCTCCACTGAAGTCAACAGCAAAATTACCATGGACTTCAGTGAGGCCAGATTTTCACCCTTGAATTTTAGCTTATTTCAATTTACATGTGCCACAGTTCTAAGGATTGTATTCTGTCCTCAGCTGCACCTGAGAGTCTCATCTGAAGTCAGTAATGTTGCCCACAGAAAACCAAGGGAAGAATCTGGCCCACATAATCAGTGATACCATACTTCTCCACTCTACGGGTAGAAGTGTACATTTGGGACAGAAATAAGATGGTAGCATAATACAGCCATTTATTGCATGAGCATGTGATTGCAGAATTTGTTCCTTGCCACAGAAATGTGCTTTAAATCTAAAATTTAATTTTAAAATATCTTTCCAGTTCTCAGGATTGTGAAGGTCACTCCAAAAACATGAACCAAATGCAAACCAATGCAGTGCTGTCTTTCTGACTCAACCTAAAACTAAAGCTGTTAGCAATTGGGAACAGACCCATTCTCCTAAAGACACTTCATTGAACCATTGCATTGCTGATTAGCAGGAGCATCCAGTTAAGGAGTTCTTCAGGTGTCATAAACCCTAACTGGCCCCTAACTAACTGCCAAAACATCCAGCTTTCCTTCATAGCACCTTTGATTCATTTTTGAACCATAGTACAGTAATCTGTAGCCTTAACAAAAAAAAGTGGGACATAGCAGAATATAAATTAAAATCCCACAAATATCACAGGGGTTTCTATGACAATACAATTCATTTTAATACTTAATTCATTGCAAACCTGCAATAATACTGTTACAGAATTTGCAGTCTCTGCACTTGACTGCCACAGAATCCAGGATCCCAGTTTAATGCCTTAGTTTATCACTAGATGAAATCAAAACAAAAAACTTTAAATCCAAATTTTGCAGACACTATTCTGGACAGACTAAGACTGACCACCTTGAAGTTCAAATGCTCAATATCAGAATCAATTAAATAAAATTTTGAAATTGAAGAGAATGAGCAATGTTCAAAGTATTTGGTTCAGTTTGTCTGGTTAGAAATACCACAGGATTAATCCTCTGGTGCATTCTGGTATCTTGATTTCCAGACTCAGATAAAACCAATAAGTCTGATTATACAAAAACATTAAAAATTAATGACAAAAAAGTTCAGATTTGGAGATTTTGAATCTCCAGTGTCAAATTCTGACTCGGGGAAAAAAAATCACGCACTGAGATAATGGCCGTTAACAACTTCCATTAACAAAAGCTGAGCAACATGATACCAGTAAGCAAAGCACTTTAAAGATCCATTTTTAGAAAATGCTTCTAATTTTTACAGATACTTGAATGTTTTTTCTGTAATTTAATACATGTTCATCCAAATCTAAAAAAAGCTTTTTCTGGGGTGGATGAGGTAATTAAAAGAAGACTGACAATAGCTGTTGATGATTTAGCTGGAAATGAACAACGCAGGAAATGCCATGACTTTCACTATTAAAGGTGAAAAGTTTGAATACAAATGCAAAGTTGATGGAAAAGACTCATTAGTGAGTATGAAAAGCTAATTAGTTTATTTAGCTTTGTCAGGAATGCTACAGGAGTGAGGATTTTCAAATATTATTGTTAGAAAACAGTGGGCATGTTTAAAGTTAATCCTTGATCTGGGGAAAACATTTAGAGAGGTCAATAGAGAAATGTCAAAAACTATTAGTCAAACAATTCATATCCATTAAAATTTTGACACCAGGTAGCAATGCACATCATGGCAAACAAAAAGTGGGATTCATTCTAAATTATGAAATGGAACTTTATGCTTTCTGGTTATATTTGCATAGGGACCAAGAAAGACCTTCCATCATCAACACAAAACAAGCTGATTTAGATAAACTAGGATGACAGCAAACATCTCTCTGAATCAACTTCCCTTTTACTATATACCCCTACCTGTCTCCTATTATTGCATTCACTCCTTCCTTTCTTCCAACTTGACATAACATAACAAAAACGTGCATGTAAAAAGTTGGCACAAAACTTGGGCAGACAGTGGGAACACAACATGGTATACCACAAGAGTACCAAATTTTAAACATTTTACTAGGCTTAATTGTTAGGAATTGGAAGCAATATGGAATCAGCATTTTCATCCCCTTTGGAGTGAGGGGGCAGGGAATGACTGAGTTAATTCTCTATGCTGTTCTCAATTGCTATCTCTGAAATTGCCCATGGGCAATAATGCATGATTTAGAGAGAACCCCAGATGACATGCAATAGTACGAACGAGACCCCAAAGAAGCCACATGTGGAACCACTTAATTGGAGTATCACTGCAAGAGAAAAGCTTCAACAGTGATGCTGAGTCATTCCAAATAAGATCATGGAATAAACATTGCTACTTTCTCTCTATGGGGTGAAGGTGACTCTTGCACAGTGTATTTTACTTGTTCATTAAATGATTCCCCCTTTCCCACCCTTCTTACTAAATGCAATGACCAAGAGATTAAATTATTTTTAGATTACCAAAATCATAACCAGTATGTGCAGCACAGAAAGAACTGCCATTATATCAAAGGCAAATATTGCATAGTTCCATCTCTGCATAGTAGTATGGACAAGGCACAGAGTGAGTAGCCCATTAAAGAATTAAAATTAAAAGAATGAATTTTATAGAAAGCCACACATCTATTTATATCATGGATAGATGAAATACAAAAATGTAATTAGATACAGGTAAAGTGGTTTAGAAATCACTGTACTGTTTCTTCTTTTGAACGGGTTAGAGGAGAATATTAGAGTAGATACTGCAGATGAATCATTCTTCAGAAATCCACTAGATAACAAACTTCTACTTAAACATCCCTATCAAACTGAAAATAGCTAACTCTGCAGTTGTCCAAAAAACTTCTAAATCTAAATTCTGCACACAGATTTCAGAAAGAAATTATCCTACATTCGAAGCATAAGTAATAAGACCAACCTTTCAACTTGCATTCAGCTAAGCATGACTATCCCATCTCTGTGAGGCTGCATAGAGGTCAACAAAACACAGGCAAAGCAGCTTTGGTATAACAGGAAACGCTTCTGATACCTCTGTGTCTGATTGACCCGACTAAATGATAATTTTTTATCATGCAATGTCAGTTGATTAAAGAGTGATGAATAATGCGTTGAACACTGCACTTACTATTACAGGTTTAACCTCTCTAGTCTGGCCCTTGGAACTTGATGGTTCCAAATGATTGAATTTTCCAGAACACGGGAGGTCAATATTCTCTAGCAGCATTACCAACACTTCCACAGCTTACTGGGCTGTTAGAGGACATTTGGGGCTAACTAACAGCACCAAACACTGAGAGCTAGGACTAGTGGCTTTAAACAAACTTTATGGCACTGCAGGAAACTTGGATGCATCCATGAAAAATGGATGTATGGCTAACTAAAATAATTCTGGATGATGGAAGTTTCCAGACCAGAGAGTTCTGTACTAGAGAGGTTCAACCTGTATAAAGAAAAGTCATCGCTATGGCCATCAAAGTAGCAAAAAGAGTGATTTGCAGTCAAAATAGTGTCTCAAACATCTAGCTACTAAATTCAGCACAAATGTTGCCCTTGTTAATATTAGTCTATATATTTACCCTAAAACACAAACACACACTCAAATCTGCCCAAAGATTGAAATTCCAGTAAACATGTCACTTACATCCCACTGTTGATACAGGAGTGGGTAGAGGAATGCTAATTCTACTTCAAACATGGTCTTTTGCACAAGAATTCAAATTCAAAATCTAGCACTCTGATGTGTGTGGTTAATGTGTTTTGGGTGAGAACTACAAGAGCTACCTCTACTAAGCCATTAAACCAATCACAAACTACAAAAGATATTCCTGGCCCCTGTATGGTATGAAGCAGAGTTAGCAATGAACAAAACTGTACAAATTTAAGTAAAAAATATATATAGAATGCCACAGAATTTCATCTCTGAAGAGACCTCAAGGTTGTTTCATCTCATGTACATATTTTTCTGCAACATCACGATTTGTTACAAGTTTTCAAGAATAGTTTGTTAACTATGCTGAGACTGAAGGAATCTGTTTTGTGGTGCTTTTTTATTAGTCTTAATCATTTTGAGAATGAGGAAAAAAGATGTTCTTTGAGATAGTACAGGTTGAACCTCTTTTGTCCAGCAACATGTGGTCCAGCATGATTTTAGTTAGCCAGATGTCCACTTATCATGGGTGTGGCCAAGTTTCCTGTAGTCCCATAAAGATTACTTACAGCCACCAGTCCTAGTTCTCAGTGTTCTGTGCTGTTTTTTAGCTCCTAAGTGTCTTCTAAGAGCCCAATAATCAGTGGAAGTGTTGGTCGTGCTGCTGGACAATATTGACCTCCCATGGTTCAGCAAATTCTTTGGTTTGTCACCAGTCAGGTCCCAAGGGTGCCACCCTAGAGAGGTTTAACCTGGATTATTGGATTTGAGAGCAAAATGAAGGAAGTATTGAACATACTACAGAACTGCAGATGGCTGGTGAAAAATCTACAGTGGTTGCAGCCTTAGCATTTGTAATAGCCTACACATACGTTAAATGAAAGGAATGAAGAGCAAAACCTTCACTGGTTAATTTAAGTGGAGAATGGAAGGCGGGTTAGCTATAGGCCCAAATCTCCAGCACCTAAATGCTACCGAATGAGAGGAAAACTTAAATAATTTGTCTGAAGCCCTCTCTACAAAATATATCTTCTTGCAAACTTTCACTAGAATGAACAGTGGCAATACTGATCTCAGCCTCCAATCTCAGCTGGTTCAAAGTGGTAGGTACTTAAATTGGTTACCCAAGATGATACCCCACTTTGGATAACTACACAACTAGCAATCTTATGCTAATGTGATCTGGGCGTAAATATATTAAGGGTTCTGTGAGAACTTAACTCACCTATGGAAGTGGCATCATAGATAAGTGCCATGGAACACATGTGAAGGAAAATAGATCACAAACAATAAAAGTTAAAACACAGTTAACATAAAACATTGTGCCCCAGACTTCAAACTTTTTTTTTTCAGATTTTCCATGTTGGTGCAGTAATTCTCCTTTAAGAGCTTTAATTATCATAAATTAATCACACCCTCGAGGCATTAAGAAGCAGCAGGCACTGGTGGATGCTTCTAATCCCTCTGGAGAGTAATTATTTTATGATAACCATACCTCAGGGTTACCTGATTGCAGTTATAGAAAATTTTCTTCTCTTCCCCCTCCCCAGTCTACCCTTTTTAAAATTAAATACATCTCTGACCTATTTTACACAATCCCAGTGCTTTGACTTAAAATGCAATATAAGACAATTTGTTTTACTGTATAAGACATTTCAGTACAATATAGAGTATTAGAGGGAAGTATTTTCAAAGATGACAGACTGGATTTCTATAAGGGTTTATTTAGTGTTTGACTCAGGTAGGATTATCATCACCTGTATCACAATGGAAAGTTGGGAAAACCTGTTACTATAAAAGCTTGCCTGTACAAATGCTTAGTTTGCTGCAAGCTGGAGTGTAAATCTACTTCGCGCCCTAAGTGTTCATGCGGACGCTGCTGCTGCGCACTAAAAGAAATGCACTTTGAAACTCCCTCCTCCCTCCATATGTGAGCAAGGTTTAATCAAGAGATTGTTGAAGGAAAGAGCCCCCCAAAACTGCTGGCTTGTTACTAAGCCAGTGCACAACTTCTCTATTGTCCCAGCTGTAATACTTGGGCAGCAGTAGCCAATAGAGCTACACACAAAATGTTTAGGATTGCTTACTACTCTGTTTATCTTATCTAGATGTTACTACCATCTATATCTATGCTACCATGCCATAGTCTGCAGACTGCCTACCTTCAACAGATTCATAGAAGATCTGTGAAAAGGGATAAACAGTGATGTGGTAAAATTTGCAGATAATTACTCAAGATAGTTAAGTCTGAAGCTGACTGCAAAAAGTTACTAACGGATTTCACTAAACCACACAACTTGGTAACAAAATGATAGATGAAATTCAATGTGGATAAATACAAGGTAAAGCACATTAAAAAAAGAATCCTAACTATACATACAGAATAAGGGGGGGGGCTAAATTATTTGCTACCACCACCAAAACATCTTGGAGTCATTGTGAACAATTCTCTGGATGTATCCTACTCTCCTCTCCCCCTTATCCCCCCCCCCCCCCCACACACGGGTTAAGAACAATTAGGAAAGGGATAGATAATAGAACAGAACATATCACACTGATAATTCCACTATAAATCTATGGTACATCCACACCTTGAATACTATGCACAGTTCTGGTTGTCCCATCTTATATAAAGGTATATTAGAATTAGAAAAGGATCAGAGAAGGGCAACAAAATTAAGGATCTAGAACAGCTTCCATATGAGGACAGATGAGAAAGATGGCAACTGTTCATCTTACAAGAGAGATGACTAAAGGTTCATAAACTCATTAATGTTATGGAGGAAGTGAATAAGGAAATGTTCATTCCCTCTGAATCATCTGCTGCTTTTAGAGACAGTATACTAAGCTATAGAGACCAATGGTGGCCATTCATATGTTCTTTTTTGAGGCCTGTGCTAGAGCATAGCCATATTTTGAGGGCACAGTCATTAGGATTAAATAATTCTTTGCACAAGACAATTCAAAACTTACATCATCTCATCTTTCTTTGTTGAGTCCCTTCTAGCATATGTATTTCATTTATTCATGTTTGTTCTGTTCAGCAGTAGTGTCTTTAGGATACTAAAAGATACATAAGCACAATAAGCCCACAACAATGTGTTGGCGTGAATTTTAACTGCATGCATATTAAAGAAGAGTTTGACTTATCAGTCACTAACTTATGTTATACTGCCTAGATTTTTGTTCTTGCTTAAATGGATGCCTAATAATTGGCATTTAAGTCCACGTTTATCTGCTTAAATAAAGTTATCACTTTCAGAAAAGAGCATTCAGCAATTCTCACTAAATTCAGTCAGAGCTATCAGAGCACTGCACTTTTCAAAATCTGGACGTTTATTCAGTTACCTAAATATGAATTTAGGAGCCTATATTCATGTAACTATATTTGAAAATCATAGCTATAAAACCTAAATGTTACAGAAATGTAAAATAAGACAGATTCCAGCCCCAAGGATGTTAAAATGTAACAAGGTAATTAAAGGGGGAAAGGAAATCATTAAATTATACCAATAATATATTAGAACACACATTCTAAATCGTACTTTTCATTATTACTTAGCTCCATTCCTTGTGCTGATTTACTTTATCCTTCCTAAACATTGCCCATTTCCTCTTTTCTGTTACTATTTGTATTGTTTGTGAAACTACATTTTATTGCCGTGTTTTCCTTGCCAGTTTTTAATCCATGCCAAATACCCTTTTAACAGCACACCTCCCAGACATGGAGGCTAACTCCTGTCACAAGCCTAAGATAATTTTGCTTAGGAAACCAAAGTCTGCCATAGATTTTTCCTAACTGTCATAATATTATTGAATGCAAATGCTTAAGGCAGAACTTTTACATTGAAGATCAGCTGCCAAATATCTGAAGCTGCAGACACCAAATCCTTCATTTAAGAATTAAATTTAAATTTTGATTACTGGAGGAATGATAAAATTTCATCAGAGCCTCACAACAGATATGTTAAATTTGGCATTTATGTTCATAAGTTCTGGACCATGGATTATGCTGTAGACTTCATTGGCATTATCCTATTTCCGCTAAAAAATGATACCTTGCGCTTTCATCCAAGGATCTCAAGGCACTTTGCAAATATTGATTGATTCTGTCAGCACTACTGAGACAGGAAATCATCATCATCATCATCTGTTTTATAACAGAGAAGATAAGCAAGTTACTTAAGGACACATAGCAAGGTTGTGGAAAAGCCAGGAAGAGAACTCATTCCTATTGCCATATTCTGCTCACCAGACCTTGCTGACTGAGTATGATCTGACCATCAGTGAGTAGCATTAGTCAAAATGCAAACTATGGAGTATGATAAAAACCAACCCTAAAAGATATTTGTCAAGCTTTATGATTACAAATAAGTGCCAACCATTGCTGAAGTAATTTGTACACTCAAACATCTGTTTATGAAAACCTCTAAAAATTCACCAGTCCTCATGAAAGTATTTTATGTAGGGGAGTCAGCTCCACACAGACATGGAAAACGGCCCTTTTCCCGAACACTTAATCACATATACAACCACTGTCAGTCTGAAAGGCCTTCCCAAAACCAAATGTATTTGGATTTGAAATGGTCCCAATTGTCTTGCAGCCCTTGGAATGCATGGTGTTTTGCTGACTTGGACGGACGGACGCACACACGCATGCACGCACGCACGCACACACAGTATCCAAACACAGCTGGTGACTGATGGGAAAGTACCATCACAAACTAATGAAATAAAATAAATTCCAAACTAATAATAGAAGGAATTAATCTTTCTGAAAGACCAGACTGTTCCATTGCTGTAAAACATAGGTTTTAGTCACAGCACAGAGCATTTAGGATAAGCACTCAAGCATATCAGAAAATCACTCTTCTAATAGAACTATAGCAAAATGGCAGGTAAACTATTGCCACAAAGTTAATGTATTTGCATTGACTTCCTGGGCCTATGCCAGGGAACTTTAATTCAAACTCATTATGGAGAAGCAAATAAAAACTGATGCTTGCGTATGCACTCTTCTTTTCCTTTGTTATAAAGTATTAATTAAATCATATACAGCCTTAACAGAATGTTAAATAACTAGGAAGAAGACAACAAATTGTGACTCTATAAACAATGGTAAAATCTGGACCAGTTTGATTAAGAGTCAGGATTCTACAATGCATTCTGTAAGAGTATGAAAAGGACAACTCCTGCCATATCAGAAACATTTTTTTTCCCACTGTGCCTTTACTGAAAATAAATAACGTGGCTGATAATTAGATGGCTTGACAGATTGAGGAGATATACAGCCTTTAACCTTTATGTCACAGGCCTGAATCTCACCCAGCGGGGTTTGTAACCAAAAGTTTTAAACTGCCAGTGGCTGCATGGGAGTCTAAATGGAGAGAGTGCATGGTATCAGACCACATCTTTATTGAAAGATATCACAGAACAATAATCACCATCATAATTGGCACCTTTACCGGCAACCTCAGGAGGAAGGCAAAAGACTGAATGGGTGTAGATACGCAACTGCATCCATCACAGTACTTCCTCCAAAACATAGAGGAGGAGCCTCATTTGGATGACAGCCTGGGGAAAGCTAGTTTTGTGGATAAGTGGAAGACTTTGTGATCAAAGGTAACCAAGGGGATGGATCACTTGATGATTATCGGTTCTGTTCATCGGTTCTGGGTGCATGGCATTGGCCACTGTCAGAAGACAGGGTACTGGGTTTGATGGGCTTTTGGTCTGACCCAGTATGGCCATTTTTATGGTTCTTATATTTCTAATCTGGCACCTTTCACCAGTACTTTAAAAATTAAATGAAGATGACACTGTGACCATTTTAACATCTGTTTTTGAACATCAGCAGCAATAATTTCACCACAAGGTATGTGGAAATCCTTTGTAATATTTACAGCTGCACAAATAAGTGTTTTTCATTCAGCTACAGTTGCAAAACAGTTAAAACATTGGTTCTAACTATGCTGAAAAATCATGAAAATGATAATTTTTGGAAATTTTACCCATATAATATTTGACAAATTTTGTTTTGACCCAAAACAAATCATTTTATTTTTTCAGACATTTTAAATCAATTTTTAAATGCCAAGGAAACATTTATTTTGGATAATGTTGTAAAATAGTTTGTCTAAATTTTTTATTTATTTGTATCCACCAAAACAATTTGCCAAAACCAATACATATTTGCAAAATATTTCAGTCTACCAGAATCTGCATTTTTAGTCAAAAGTTTCATCTGAAATATGCTGTTTAGTTCTGTTAATATCTGCGAGACTGCCAGAATCAGCAGTGTGGGAATGGGGAGGTATCAGTCATTACATAAGGTTTCTCAGTGATGAACAAGAGGGTTGCTTTGAAGACATATTTGGTTTCTGAGGACTGTGTAGAATGTTTCAACTGGTCCTATTCAGAATTGGTGTTGGGGAAAGGAGATGAGAAGATGGGGCTGGTCAATCTAAAAACCACGGAAATACAGGCAGTCCCCGGGTTACATACAAGATAGGGACTGTAGGTTTGTTCTTAAGTTGAATTTGTATGTAAGTCGGAACTCGTACATTTTGTAGGGGAAACTCGAGCCAAACATTTCTCCAGAGCTCAGTTTTATTCTCTCACACCTCACTTCCCTCAGTCCTTTATTCTCAAGCTGAGGTGTCTGCTGAGAAAAGCAGCTCCGCGTTTCCCTGGTCTGCAGGGGGGGGGAGGGGACGCTAGCTTCGCGTCTCCCTGGTCTGCTGGGGGGAAGCAGCTAGTGCGGGGTTGCCTCACCCCGTTTGTAAGTAGGGATCCGATGTAAGTCGGATCCATGTAACCCGGGACTGCCTGTACAGCAGTTTAGTCCCATCTAAAAGCACAGAAATACAGCACTTTAGTCCCAGTAAGTTGCAAACATTTGTTCCAACTGCTCTGAGGAGATGAGTTTCAGTTCTTTAAAATATGAAGTCACTTAAATCTTCAGCGTTTCTGTCTCCACCCACAGGCAGACAGGATGATTAGCCTCATTCCAGATTTATAAGTGGAACAAAGTTATAAGCCTTTCATTAAATAGGATGTCATTTAGCTATTCCTTTGAGTTATAGTCCAAAAGCATAAAACACTTCATTTTACTTTAAAATGCTATTTACATGATTATCATTTAAAATGCTATTTACATGATTATCATTAAGTAAATCTCAATAAATCCAAGAAGAGCGGTATGCTAGGATATGGATATTTCTCTGATTAGTACATGACAGCATTGTGACAAACTAAATACTGTCAGAATAATTATTTTACAGCACAATATATGCACACTCAGGGCTTCTTGCCTGAGTAAGAAATCTAAGAGTATACTTAATAACTACACACATTTACATAGTACTTGATTTATTACCTATATTAGGATAGTAGCACCTACAAGCCATATTGTGCTTAGGATTGTCAACCCTCCCGCTTTTGCTGGGAGTCTCCTGGAATCACATCCTATCTCCTGGAGGCTACCTCAGCCAAATAGGGAAGTTTTGGGCACTGACAGTCCAGTACAGCAATGGAGTGGAAGCAAGCCCTCTTGCCTGCTTTTATACTGCATCACTCTGGAAGTGTTCAGCACCATCCTTGCAATACCTAGGGAAGAGGGAGTCTCTGCACACTGCCTCTGCCCAGAGCACTGACTCTGCATCTCCCATTGGCCAGGAACTGCAGCCAATGGGAGCTGCAGGGGTGGTGCTTGAGGGTAGTAGCACGTGGAGACACCCTTGCTCCCATGCATAGGAGAAGCTGCTGCCAGGAAGATCAGAGAATCATAGTATAGTAGAGTTGGAAGGAACCTCAAGAGGTCAAGTCCAGTCCCCTGCATTCATAGATGTACCATAAAGAACCACACTGCCTGGGGGTTACGTGCCAACCCCATTCTCCCCTTCTGCATCTGAACTCCCTCCCAGAGCCATCCCCCTCCCCCTTCCCACACCCAAATTCCCTTCCCAGAGCTCAATCCCTTTCCCTTCCCTCCCACAGACTCCCTTTCGGAGCCCAACCCCTCTCCTCTTCTTCACCCAAATTCCCTCCAAAGCCAGTCCCTCACACCCTCTCCTGCACCCCAACTCTCTGCCCCAGCCTGGTGAAAGTATGTGAGGATGGGGAAGAGCAAGTGATGAAGGCAGGGTGGATGGAGTGAGCAGACATGGGGTTTTGCATCAAACCATAGTGCAATCTAATATATATATAATGTTTAAAACTCTTTCCTGGACACTTCCTGTACTTGCTACATCAACTACAGCTTGAACCTCTGTAGTCTGGCATTCTCAGGACCTGGCTGGTGCAGAAGCAGAGAATTTTTGAATCGCAAGAGATCAATATTGTCTAGCAGCATTACCAACAATTCTACTACTTACTGGCTCTTGGAAGACATTGAGAGGTAAATTAGAGCTAAATACCAGCTCAGACCACTGAGAGCCAGGACTGGTGGCTGTAAACAAACGTTATGGGATCACAGGAAACTTGCCACATCCATGATAAGCGGACATCCAGCCAACTAAAATCATGCTGGATCATAGAGGTTGCCAGACCAGAGAGGTTCAACCTGTAGGTGCTGGTTAAGCTTTCTAAGCTACCTTTTTCTCTCCATGCCCTCCACCTTCCCATTATAACATTAATATCTAAAAAAAGTGGTGCATTAGTGGAGGAAACAACTCAGGAAATTTAACCCAGGCCCTTGTTGTGAAATAACGGCGACAACATGCACAACAGTTGAGCATTGACAGAAGGATTTTGTAATTGAGTCTAATCTGGGTGCTCCTATTGTAGACTTATAATGATGCATGGATATTTTAATCATCAGAATTAAACTGACAGCTTTATGATATAAGTAACTGGAGTGTGTCAGAACTATTGATTTAGTGTATCTGTAGATCTAAGACACTGCATTAGCAACAGGACACTTCTCTCCATATCAGAAGTGGTCTTCACATCCAGAAGAAATTTTAACAAGCTCTGCATATTCCTGACAATGACACCTAACATTCTGGAGAATACAAATACACAAAGAAGAGCATACATAACATTAAATCTAGTGGAACTGTAGATTTTTCATTCCTGTGGATCTCATTTACCTTTGCACTTCAGACTCCACTACTTCTAGGATGTCAGGTTTCCACCTGAACTATTTGGACTTGAAGCTCTACAATAGATGAGGTGTTGCCTTTTCTATTTACATGTACAGTAAAACTCCGGTGGTCCGGCATCCAGTGGTCCGGTACGCCTGATGGTCCGGCACCAACTGCAATCCGGAAGTGCTCCAGCAGCTGCTTCAAGTTGTTAGAGTAATTGATTAACTGCGGCTGGATCCACAGCCGACACGCAGTTAATGTAACTTTCCTCTCTACTGCCAGGAGGGGGGGGCCAGGGGAAGGTAGGGGTCGGTGGGAGAGGGGGAGGGGGAGCAGAAGGGGGCGAGAGTGTGCCAAAGCAGCCGCATTCAGGACATTCTGGTCAGTTACAGTCACTCCGGCTGGATCCACAGCCGACACGCAGTTAATGTAATTTTCCTCTCTACTGCCGGGAGGGGGGGACAGGGGAAGGTAGGGGTTGGTGGGAGAGGGGGAAGGAGAGGAGGAGGGGGCGAGGGTGTGCCAAAGCAGCCGCATTCAGGACGTTCTGGTCAGTTACAGTCACTCCGGCTGGATCAACAGCCGACACGCAGTTAATGTAATTTTCCTCTCTACTGCCGGGAGGGGGGGGGGGCAGGGGAAGGTAGGGGTCGGTGGGAGACCCCTCTCTCTCTCCCTCCCTCTCTCCCACCGACCCCTACCTTCCTCTGCCCCCCTCCTTCCAGCAGTAGAGAGGAAAATTACATTAACTGCGTGTCGGCTGTGGATCCAGCCGGAGTGACTGTAACTGACCAGAACGTCCTAAATGCGGCTGCCTGCCTGTCACCGCCTCTCCTCTTCCGCTTGCAGGCTCTGCCTCCCTGCAGCAGGAGGGAGGGTTTGGCACACCCCCGCCCCCTCCTCCGCTTCTCCTTCGACGAGACCCGCCCCTGCCAGAGTACCTCCTGATAGTCCGGCATTTCTGATAATCCGGCACCACCTGGGTTCCAAGGGTGCCGGATTATCGGAAGTCTACTGTAAATAGACAGCTACAACTATAGTATACATCACTGTTATTTTAAAATATCTATTAAAGTTCTGACAGCAGAACTGTCTTTCAACTGGAAAGTAAAGTGTATTTGCATTTTTCACTGCTCTGTGGATCTCTTAGTTCACAGCTGGCATTTGAAAATAAAAACTATTCTTGCATTTTTTACAATTACATTTCATGCAAAATCCAGCAGTTATGGCAAATCCTGTCATTGTTCTAGTTTGGGGTCTGATTGGAAGTCCACTGAAGGGAATGGGAGTCTTTCTATTGATTTCATGGATCAGGCCTGTACTAAGATCCTGGCCAACTAATATTGACTTGACTTTACTGCATGGAAAATTCTAGTCAGTAGTTGTATGGGGCATCTCCAAGGCAACAAAGTGTGCTGCAGACTGCAATGTGGATAAGGCAGTTGGGTGAGTCAGTATTAATCTACTGCCCCAGTATGGTATTAAGAGGAATGTGATTTTGGAGTTGCCACTTTTAAGATGAAAATTTAAAGTAAAGTACTGATCTAATGTTCCTTTTAGGGACAGGAGTGTCAGCCCCAGCATCCTAGCCAGATTCCAACTTCAGTTATTATATTCTGAATCGCTAAAATGTCTTTCTACAGTTTTGTCTAATGTAACATTGTTTTCCAGTTCCTGTCCAAAAATGTAATAGATTTGAGCTGTTAAACTTCTGCTGCTATTTTCATCCCCAGGGTTGGCTCCATTATATGATGAGATATACTAAAGCAAAGGCTCTAGGAACATTATGGGTATTTATTTAATTTTAATCAGTATTCATTAGCTAGAAGGAAACCCTAATCCACAGAAGTATACCTGTTTAAGCAATTTTAGTTCTGTTTTTTTTAATTGTTATTTCAGAATTGCTTTTCTCTAAAATTATAGCCAGCTATGAAAAGTTATTAATTTTTATCTAGAAAATAAACTATATATTGAGATCTAATGAGCACTTTAATGATTTTTGGGATAACTGAGATAATTAAGTTGAAGGAAATGAAGAAGAAGAAGAAGAGTGAATTGCACACTGAACGAAATTAGTGCCTCATTTTCCTTGTAATTCTATACTGTAAGTCTGAACTCAGTAGCATATAGTGTTATCAGCAAGAACTTGCTGCCCAAACATGCTGTCACTGCAAGAACTGGCAGCCTATAAACTAGAATAATAGACAGCACAAGATAGGAAGGTAAATTAAAAGTCAGGTGATCAAATAAAGCTATTAAGAGTATGTTCTTTTTTACGATGAAAATATAGGTGCTTATATTTCTCCATTCCTCTCTCTGACAGTGCTACTTTTATACACACACACACACACACACACACACACCCACCCAAACAAAGTGCAAATGTCAACTAGCATTCTTGTTTTTCTTTCCTATCAAACAAAAAGGATACATTCTATGGTAGTGGCAAGCCACCCTCTGATATCACTAGCTTCCTGTTAATGGATCATTTGCATTATTTATACCATTGAACCCTTAGTATTAATATCCTTCAGTTAGAAATGGCACTTAAATTACAGTAACTTAAATTCTTATGCTTTAAAGTGCTACCAGACTATTTGTTGTTAAATTCTTATATCATCTAAGATTTCTTTAAAGATACTCAGATCATGATTTCAAATTATGCTGCAGTATAACAACTTGTTGTCAGAGATACTATATTTAGAAAGGCTATATTTTAAAAGCCATTTAATATGAAATACTGAATTGTTCCCATCAATGCTACTCCCTAGAGCACCCAGAGGCAAGTACACCAGCCCACCATGCTATCTCTATCTCGTCCCACTCATGCTATTACAGTGTCCTCTAACCTGCCCATTCCAAATTACCAACTCTCCACCCACATCACCTCCTCCACCTTTTTTTGTTTTTAGCCATTGTCAATGTTACAGAACAATCATGTGGCCCTAGCACCAAGACAGAATTAGACATCACAGATCAGCTCTAAAACTTTGGAGGGGAAAGACCCACATTCACTACTAAGGAAAACATAAAAAAAGATTTGCTATGATTACAACTCATTTCACATAGGAATGAGGAGACAGTATTTATGCTAATTAATGTCCCTCAAAGACTAACCATAAATATGAAAAAATGTGGTCTCTTGTCTTCTCTCTTAATATTGCTGGTTATCTAAGCAATCTACTGTAGAACACATCCCATGAACCTGATGGAATACAGACTATAAAGAAAAAACATTGCTCTGATTGGTTGGTTAAGCCATCCTTGCATTGCATCACTTACATGAGCAAACACCAAAAGTCACCTTGTAAGTCATTAATGCTCCACAACTAGAAAAAATAAAGGTAAAATTATGTGTAAATGACCATGAAGCGAATTGGGGTGGGACAGGAAGTATGGAGTAAGATGGTGCCTCAGAAGAGACTAACTGGACACACCAGTAGCATACTATTGGTTAATGCTACTCCAAAATGAAGCAGCATATGCTCTCCCAGTACTTGCTGCTGAGGAAAGTATGCATGTAGTAGGAATTGTGTCACAGCAGTGTTAACTGTGCCCTCTATCGAGTACTCAGCGGGAGCCATGGATTTGCTATCTTCCCTGCTCCTCCACAAATGTGCTATGCAGGACTGTACCAAGAGCAAGGCGAGTGAGGCACTTGCTCAGGCGCATAGCTGAGGAGAGGGGGCACAATATATAAACATGAGAGGACACAATTTTATATTCTTGACTCAGGTGCAAAATTAGCTAGTTACGGCACTGGTACTATGAACTACAAAGAGTCTCTCTGATTTGTTTCCTCCCCCCAGCTCAGCTGTACACAGGGGCAGATGACCGTTTTGCGGGGCCCCAGGCAGCATAATTCCGCGGGGCCCCCCTTTGCCAGGGCGCATGCGCAGTGACGCCATGCGCATGCGCAGTAGCGCCACGGCACATGCGCGGGGCTTTCTGAAGCACAGGGCCCAGGGCGGCCGCCCCTTTCGCCCTGCCGTATATCCGCCCCTGGCTGTACAAGAAAGATTTTAGGGGTTTTCCATAAGTAGGAATTGTGTGTAAGCAGGGTCTAAATGAGCTCTTCCTGACAGCTAGCTGGGTGAGGGAGAGACTTCAGGAGAAAACTGTATTTACATGAACATACCTCATCTGCTTAGATATCCAGCAGAGAGAGTGGTATTGCTCAAAGCGATCACCATTGACTGGTGTCAGGTGACAAATCACTTCAGTATCCAGTAATAGTTATCAACATTGTTGTCTTTATTGTACAAATAAAGAAGAACAGAATTGTGCTCAGCATGTCCCAAATGAGGGACTCACTTTCATCAGAAAGAACTTAATTAAGCCAGAGGTTTAATGTAACAGGGGGCAGGTGTCCCAGACACAAAGTGTGGAGATCCTCTCCCTAAGGATCTCTGATCTGGTTTAACCTGTTACTCCCCACTCTTCAGATAAAGCTAAATAGTCTCTATTAGGAGCCTGTGTTATTTTAAGTGGGATAGCATTTCTGCCCAGTCTGCTAAAAGCTGAAAATCCCTAAGAGACTGACCTGCAGAGGTCACAGGAGAGAGGCAGCTGGCAGCACAAAATAAATGACAGCCGATGGGTGTGATGAGCAATTGGCCAGCAGGAGCAAAAAGAGCAACTGACAGGGCAGTCAGTGGAGAAGAACTGCAGCTGGCGAGGTGGCCAGCCAGAGCAAGTGCTCAGATGGTAGAGGAAGCAAGATGCTTTCTTCCCTGGGTGGGAGGTGAACTCATACAAATGCATCTCTGAACCCAGGATCCTCACTGACCACGGACAACCATTGTGAGTGGGATTGGGTGGGGAAGCAGAGAGAGACACAGAAAAGGAACTTTTGATTGTAGCGCTCAAGAACATGTGGCAGAAGGCACTGCCCCATGCACTCTGGGGTTGGTGTCCTGCTCATAGTTTTATGATTCAGAGTCCTGTTTGTGGCATTTTCCTTAATTAATGTTGGGTGTCTTCACTCATTTCATTAAAAGTTTATTTTCTACACTCAGATTCTGCACTTTCAACTGAGCAAGTATTATCTATCAGAGGCACCATGAGGTGGTGTGTAATTTTCCTAGGTTACTAGATAGGGCCTTGGCTCAGTTCTGCTTTGTATTGTTGAGAAGGGTTACATGTGAATGCACCTGAAGGGTACAGAAACTAAATATCACTCCTTAATTCACTACAGTCATTCAAAAAACCTTGCAGTTCAAAATAGAAAAAGTAAATTACCCTAATTTATCAGCTCCACCCCTTTTCGGCAACAGATTTATTTCTGGCAGCATTTCTCTCTAAAACCATTGATTCAAAGGTAAGCTTTTAATTAGTCATGGCTCAACCTGTCCTTGATATTCCAAAATGGAGCACAATACCAAGTATCTTTTTGTATTTTTAAAGACAATGCAAACAAACTTTAAATATTAGAACATTACAACATTTTTAATGCAACAGTTGATATCACTGTTAATACTTTTTATAAAGTTAATAATTGACATACTTATTTAAATTCCCACCAGTATTATATCTGAGCACACACTTCAGACAAAGGATGCAACAATAGCAAATCTTCAATGGATATTTCTGAGTTATATTGAAGTCCTAAAATATTTAACTTTTTTTTTAACTGGTTTCATGCCTGGGACCCTTAGAAAAAAATGTTATGTGTTCCACATATGCAAATTGAGGTCATTATATCCTAAATGATAAAACCAAACAAAATGATCTAATCATAAATTTTCTGGAGTGTCTCTGTATTTATGTTTAGTATTACTGTCAGACACTTTGGTTGAGAGGAGGGCAGTAAAGTAAAGCTGTGCAATTCTTTCATCTGAACAGAACTTTTCGACAGAGACAAGACAAGACTCAGGAGACTATATAAATATCTTATAAAGCTTTGGAACACTCCATAATTAATTTTCAGTAAGAAGTAGCTTTTATTCCAACAATGTGAAATAGCAGACAAAAAAGTTTCAAATTCCGTACTTGCAGTCACAGTATCCCTGACCTGACCCCAAAGAAAGTGTGAAAATGTAAAATTAATAACCTTACACAAAACAGGACCAGGGTAACTGCTCTGAGTTAAAATGGTTTCTACAGCACAGTGCATGGCCTACATCTCATTTGCATAATTATACAGCAATACTGTTTTCTTTCTGTAATAACTTAATGGATTCACATATAACACAAGAGCAGGAGATCACAATGATATTAAGAGATATCAGGATTAAAAAATATGAAAGGAAGTTCACACAACATATAGTCAACCTGTGGAAGTCATTGCTGGGGATGTCATGAAGGCCAAAAGCATAACTGGGTTTTAAAAAATAATTAGATAAATTCATGGGGGATTGGCCCATCAGTGGCTATTAGTCAACATGATCAGAATGCAACCCCATGGTTTGGGTTTCCCTAAGCGTCTGACTGCCTGATATTGAGACTGGATGACATGACAGGAGACGGATCACTTGCTGATTGCCCTGTTCTCTTCATTCCCACTGACACACCTACCATTATCCACTGTCAGAAGATAGGATACTGGGGTACATGAACCATTTGTCTGATCCAGTATGGCTGTTCTTATAGATTATGAGTGTTTCTGGTTTTAGCTAAGGATGGGAGAAAACATCATGAACTCCACCCAGTTTCAGAATAAAAACATCTTTGAAGTCCTGAAACAGTGATAGACCAGCAGTGCAAGAAAACATGCACGCTTAGAGAGAGTGTAAACACCTTTATGCTGAGCATTATCTGGTCAGAATAGAAAATGTAGGCTGTTCTGTTCTGCACCTGACTGCCAACCAAGTACTGCAGGGCTTTCCTCAACCAGAGTAAAAGGCTGAGATGAGCCGGTCTTCAAGTTCCACAAAGGAAAAAATGCTTTGTCTTCTACTTTCCCATGGGGGTATGTCTACACAGCACACTTATTTCGAAAAAGGCTATTTCGGATTTTTTTTTCCAAAATGGCTTATTTTGAAATAGCACATCTACACTGCAAGGAAGCCTCAAAATTAGTCCGAGGCAGGCTTCCCTACCTCAATTTAGAACCCTAGAAGGTAGTAGGGAGTAATTTCTCTAAATGACTCTGGGGAGTAGTTTCAAAATAGCAGCAGTGGAGCATCCACACTAATGCTATTCCAAAATAGCTATTTCGGAACAGGTGTTATTCATCGTGGAATGAGGTTTACAGATTCGAAATAAGCCATTTGTTATTTCAAATTTATTTGAAATAATGGAATTGCTGTGTAGACACATTGTTTTTTCGAAATAATGGCCATTATTTGTAGATGCACCCCCAGTTCCCTGCTGAGTGCCATTGCCAGAGAATTTTTCCTTCCTGATTTTCAGCCCTCAGTTCCCTACTATATACTGCTCTTCTATTACACCGGGAGCAATTCCCCAACTTTAACACCCACTCTGCTATTCTCAGGATAGGCAACTGTAGTCTTTCCTCTAAGCAGAAGAACATCTCCTTTTCTACCAAGATCTGGATATAACTATTCAGGTATATCTATGGAGCTAATTTCTCCTCACCTTCAATTTTCCAGCCAGAAGGGAACATGGACAAGGGTGCTGGAGCAATTTATAAAATTAGATTGCTGAGATTCATTGAACCAAATTGTAAACCTCATTCATGATGGAAACCACTTGATGTCAAGGAGTGCAGTAGCACTCCCAGTACCCCTAAGTCCAGCACTTATGGATATAGGAGTGCAAGAACTTTGACAAGAACTTGTTCTTGTGAGGTTTCCAGTCTAATTTTGCAACAGATTATCTGAACTAAATCCTAAAAAGCTGGGGTTTGTTGAGCCTTAATCTTAATAATATTAGGTAAGATGGAGGAATTTTTAAAGACCTGGTTCAGGTCCTAGCCTACAGGATGCCCTATGCATCCTGAAAGCCACAGGAAAGTGATATTGGCCAGAAAACAAGAATTTTACTTTTCACAAGATTTGGTTTCATTCTGATATGGAATATAAATGATACTTTTTTCCCCCAAAAAGCATGGATAGATTCACAGAAAGACAAACATCCACCCCAAAACAGTCCTAGCCTAGTGGGCAGAGCCCTCAGCTGAGACATGAAGGACCATGGTTTAACTCCCTAGTTCGAATCAGGTAGAGCTAGGCTACTCTGGTGTGTTTCTCTTTCTGGTTTTGACAAAAAAATCATCCTGGAGTTGAAAAACCTTTGTGACAAAAGTTTAATTAAAATCAATCTTTTTCTGTAAAGTTATGGTTTTGTCCAGCTGTCATTTTCTGACCCCCTTACCACTCCACTCACAAAAAAAATGTGTCAAAAAATTGCCAGCCATCATCACTATATAGCACATAGTACCTCAGTTAATTAGTGCCTTTTCAGAACGATTATTTGCTCAGCAGTTTGCACAGTTGATCTCACAAACAACAGAGTTTCCTCTAAAAAAGCCCTCATCTTGCAGAACTAAGGAACAAAACGTTTATTGATTTGTATTTTGCATGCATTTGGTCAGCAGTAATTTGAGATTTATACACCAAGCATTGCAGGGAAGTAAAAAGGAGTTTCTTGGACAGCATCCCAGCATTAGTTAAGAACATTGAAAGTCTGAGAAGGATATGTCCTCTGTAAAAAAAAAAAAAAAAAAAAAAAAAAAGAGCAGGGGCCCAGTTTTGAATGTGCCTGGTTAGCACATACAGAATACAAAATAATAGAGAAAATGTCATTTTACTGATCCGGATTAAAAGAGCTTGTCTGTCTGCACTGACGTGCTATCTCTGTTCATTTGCTGCTGTTGAGTAATAGGGGAAGTTGCTTCCTACTGACAAGGGGAAAGCTGCTCTTTGACAATCACTGAACATCTGATTAGGCATTCCTTGCTGAACCTTTCACCAGAAAAGTCTGACTTTGCCTTGCTCCGTTTCTCTGGGGCAACCAGACCCTTATAAAAGGTACTAAGAGCGCCACAAAAAATACTCCTGAAGTCTCCTAGACAGCCCTTCATGGCAGGTGGCTCTTTCCCTGCTAACCAGATGATAGCCAAAGAGATTTTTGTTAAGCAAGCCCACACCATAGATGATCCTGGCTGACAAATCCACTTCTGGGGTAGACTGACAGAATTATTTATTCCTGTCATCATAGTATGCTCTCAGAATAATGGGTATGTAATGTGCAAGCACAGGTCTCATCATGAAAATTGTTCTCCTTGCAATATGAAAGAAAAATAAAAATGCTATGCATGGTCAGACATTTTTAAAAGAGATAAGCATCTCCAGTCCCATCCCTAGGGCTGGAGGAGGTGTTTTATGACTCATGGGTCACCCTTACTCCAAGTAACACTTATTTCTGAGCAACAATAAGCACTACTGCTGGGGTGTAAGAAAACCCACTGACATTCTAACGTCATGGACCACAGCAGAGAGACAAAGATGTACAACACTCTCCTGCTGGAAGTGGATGGGAAAATATTTAAAATTGTATTTCAGTATATTTTTCAGACTGTTCTGAGGCGCCTCTACAGTCTCTCTTCCTTGGCTCTTTCTGGGAATATCTGCTATGACTATTACTTTTTTGTCCACTTAGAACTGAAGGCACTAACTTATTTCACATAGACCCATAAATAGCTACAGACTGTAATAAGTGTCTGTCACTGTGACTTCAAGGCTGTATTTGATTGTGGGCCTAGAAGTTGAATGTTCTTTAATTCATGACAATCCCCCTAATCGGAGGCAAAATTAGGCTGTGTCTAGACTGCATCCCTCTGCCGGCAGAGGGATGCAAATCAAGCACTTCGGAAGTGCAAATGAGCCCGGGCTTCATTTGCATACTCACATTTCAACGCTGTGCCGATCAGGCTCAGTGTCGAAAGTGAAAGTAAAGTGTAGCCGCGGCTCTGCTGACGGCGGGGAGCTTTTTCGGCTGCTCCCGTACTCCTCACTTTTGCTCAACAGAGCGTCCAGACTGCATGGACGCTCTCTCGAAAGAAAACTCTGACGGCCACCAGAGCACCTGTGCTTTTGTCGATTGGCTCTTTTTCAGCAAAAACCCTCTGTTGCCTGTCCACACATACCTTTTTGCGCAAGAATGCTAACGCAAAAAGGAGTTATTCCTCATAGAGGAATACCTACACCTCAAAAACCCCTCTATTCTTTTGATTTACTATAAATTTACTTGCACTAAAACGTGCTTGAGGTGTGGATGCTCTGCAGGTTTTTGTGCAAAAACCCTGTAATGTAGACGTAGCCTGAGACTTTTTCCCCATGAAGAGGTTGTCAAATTAGCAAGCCACCCTAGTACCCATGGCTGTAACCAGATTTCGAACAAATAGTTGCTGAATACAAAATTGTTATAGGTTAGGATGAAATGGATGAGTTCGGTGCTATGTTTGGGGTGGATATATGAGGGCTGTAACTAATCTTGTAAATACTCAAGGAAGGCAGTTATGCCATCATTGTGTGGGGTGTTGGTACATTGGGAAGTGACATCAATGGTGATGAGGATGGAGTTTTGAGGGAGGTTATTAATGTTTTGGAGTTTGTGGAGGATGAGAGTTGTATCCTGGAAGAAACTGACCCTTTGTCTGGTGAGTTGTTTGAGGATGGTTTCTAGGAGTTCCAATATTCCTTCTGTAAGATTGCTGTAGCCAGATATGATAGGTCTGCCTGGGTCCCCTTGTTTGTGTGTTTTGGGAAGCATGTAGGGAAGCAAACCCTGGGGTGGGCTTGTGTTGGATGAGTTTGCAGAGTTCCTCTTGGACTTATTTGGGAAAGGATATGATGATATCCTTAAATTCCTGGTTACAGAATGTTGGATAGTTGCAAATCTCATGACGGTAACAGACTGGGAGAAACTGGAGAACAGTCAAGAAAACAGAAGTGATCCATTCCACAACATTTTCGTAATCCATTTCAAAGAGAATATCCACACCTACTACAACCTTCAAAGGAGCCTTCATCAACCTGGTCTATCTTAATTTGAGCTCATTTTTTCAGAGCTTTACAGTTGATAGTATTCTCAGCTGAATTTGAGCAACATCTACCAGTTATCTTCAAATGTATAGCAGCTTCTCCCAGGTGAGAAGCAGACTTCAGATCAGTTTACTTATGGAACCCAAATGACATTCAGTCTTCAGTTAATATACACCATATTACAAAAGCTACATTCTTAGAAGGGTACAGTTACAAAGTGCAACACACAAAAGTCAGGAAATGGTGACATTAAATTTGACATGCAATCTTATCTTTCCCCTCTTTTGTATCTGCATTATACTTTAGTGTGTTTCCCAGCATCTACTACCTCTTTCAAACATTACACAATCCCTCCCTCTCATGATGACCCGTTCATCACACTATCTTCTCCCAACACTATTTATTATGAATGTTTGGTGTAGTAGTTTGGAGAAGACAGCTCAGTAAAGGGAGTCCTGGAACACTGGCCACTTCCAAACAACTTTTGACCCCACTTCAGAGGCAGAACTTCATTTAAATTGAACTCAGAGCTCCTTCCTTGCTCTCATACTCTCATTTATACAGCATATTCTGTTTTCAGTCAAAACATAAATTTTGAGGCTGAACTGAGAAACTTCAGTCATCCATTTGCCACTAAGTAGTTGAGTTTCCCAGGCTACAAGCTATAGGGGAAAGAGAGAAAGGACTTAAATCATTCGTTTCTATAGAATTTAAACTTTCATTAGCTAAAGAAACAACCTTCTCATCCTTGTGATTGTGCAGATAACCTTCCGATTGTGAACTACTGTTACAATACCCTCACTTTACAAACAGAAAACTCTGCTTGCAGTTCAGATTTCTGCTGCAGTCTGGACAGTATAATTAACAAGGGTCAATCTCACTATTCAGCACCCCATGGAGGACAGTGAAACTGACACATATCCAGAGATGCCAAGTTGTTTGTGATATTTTATGCTAGGTTTTTAGTGAAATAATTTGCATAAATCTATAAACCTTATTGTTATGGCTTTTCACCACTTTAAATCATCTGATATAAAGCAATGTGTGGTTTAAAGGCATAATATTAAATTGCTTTTGTTCTGAAAATTACCAAAAACATTTAGTTTAGAGAAACAATAAATGGTATTCCAACTTGTGCTAATTTTTTCTCCTACTGCCACCTCAGCAGTACAGGTTTCACTCGTTACAGAAAGGCTGTATTTTTACATACCTTAGGGAATACTACGATTAAGACCAAACTAAACAATTATAATTATTAGCCATGGCTCTTTTATTATTAAAAAAAGTAGAAGAAAAATATGAAACCCCACAAATGACTGAACACAAATGCTAAACTAATTACTTCTGTTGCAGTATCTTTGGTTTGTCTCTATGGAAAACTTTTAATAACTATTTCAGCCATGAGATTGAAGGGCAGGTGGCTCTATTGAATATGAATATATAACCAGCCAGTTTACAGTAGCCAACGTAAGCAATTGTAACTATATTCTATGAAACCGAAGAAAATATTTAAACTAGTTACTTAGAAGTCACCATTTAAATGGTCTTGAAACAGAGAAAATTAACCAATATAAAACATTTTAAAATTTAATTGTTTTTGGTTACCAATGTTTAGCCCCTGTTTTCTTTTCGGAATAAGTGGTCTAATCACTTGAGGTAAGTCTAAACTGCAGCATTATTTTGGAATAACTGACGTTATTTCTAAATAATATCAATCTGGAGAACTTATTCTGACTCTAGGTAACCCTCATTTTATGAGGAGTACTGGAAGTTAGAGAAAGTTTGTTCTTCCTTTGACTTCCTGCTGTGTAGACAGCGCCTAAAGCCAAATTAAGCTATTTCGACTTAAGCTACACAATTGACGTAGCTTATTCCAACTTTAGCCCTGCTGTGTAGACTTGGTGATTGTCAGGGAATTCCATTAGTTTAAGTTACAACAGAATTCTAGTATTTCAACACATTATAAAACTTTATTTTTTTTAATTTCTTGGCAGTATTTTAGTCAACATCCTGTCACCAATTTATGCTGAAATTTTGGGAAAGATTTTTTTGGGGGAAGCTGTTCAGTCTCTGGCAGCTTGCTTATAGAGCAACCACTCTGGGCCCACGCTTTGAGGGGCCCTGAAGGATGCCATCATTGGCTGGCTCAGTGAGTCCCAGAATTGATGAGTGGTCCTAGAAGCGATGGATGGTCCCAGAAGCAACATATTTGCCACTTCTGCCTTACACCTCTCTAGGGACGTTCTACGGAAGTAACTTTTTCTTTAGTCCTTTCTTAAAGTCCTCTCAAATAATGTTTCACTTTAATAAGAAATGAACTTCTCGGGTTTTTTACTAAGTCCAAACACTCTTGTTCTTTACACTTTTAACGTGGAAAACAGGAGTTGGGTGGGGGAGGGGAGAACAATATTTACTGAAAAATATTTACTACCGTAAATGTTTTTCAAGCTGAGAGAATGAAGACTTTAGAGTGTTTACAAAAGAAATAAATGTTAGCAAGTATATCTCTAGAATTCTTTGGGTGGGTTTAAACTCAGGTTTTTCTTTCAAAAAGAAAAAAGTGTAGGGGTTACTACAGACCTATGTTACCTCTAGAATTATTGCTCTGATAGTACAAGCCTGCATTTCTTTTACAATTGGGGGAAGCGGGTTCCCCTAAAGTGTTTACATAGCTTGCTGGCTTGATGTTTACTTGTCTTTAGAAGTTAGATGCAGAAATCATCTGGAATTTTTATGATTAGTTTAATATTTTGTAACAATTATCTAACTATGTGCATTGTTATACTTCCAATTATTCTAGCTATAACATTATTATAGTCAGGGTTCAACAATTAGGGCAATCTACAGTTAGGGCAATCTAGATTTTAGCCCGGTGCGACCGCGCAGTGCAGCGCGCCAAACCGCACGGCTGGTGAGTGGGGCTTGCCACCGCTTGTCAAGCCCTGCTTATAGTTATATTTTAATATTCAGTAATGGTGCAAACATGTTTGTAACAACTTAAAAAAAAGACAAGTTTATTAATATTATTTTGCATTAATATTTAGACCTTTACCCCCACATCATGAAGTACTGTATTTGCCTCTGGGGCAGCAACACACAATTTGTCATCTGGTTAAGTTAATCCGTCTGCTCTATACTTAATTTTCCATTTTTGGGGGTTCATTTAACTTTGGAAATAGAGAGAAAGGAAGAAACAAGACAACAATTAAAAATTCAGGTAGTTGCTCCCCTTGAACATGGTATGACAAACTTCTCCGGGGGGGGGGGGAGGATCAGAATGTCTTAAGATTCACAAAACAGCATTTTAAATGGAATTTAATTTGCATCTATTCAGGGTCCTGCACACATAATTCCATTTATTGAAATGAATCCTCCCACTCAAAGCTTAACTCAGAGCCTCTTGAACGAAATTCCTAACCCTCCAAAGTGATATTTTATTAATCAGGACAGAGAAAAAGTTTAGTTGAAGTTTGCATTTAAAAAAAACCCCTCTCATCCACTTTCATCTTAACTCCTCCCTCTTCCATCTAATTTTAACGTTTGAGACAGTATTAAAAGGTCTAAAAGTCATTAGTGAAACCAGTGCTGGTGGCAGCTCTCTTTAAACTGCCAACCTTGCTTCATTAGGGGAGAGTGGCTTTATCTGTTCAGGACTAAGCCACAGCACGTGGGTGGCAGCACATCCACATCACAGTTTACTCCTTCCTCTCAAACAGGGGTGGGCAATGATTTTTGATAAGGGGCCACTGCAAGGAAAGTGGTTGAGGGCCACACTCTTCCATGATATTAATGGAGGAGATGCGGGGCCTGGGATGGGGGTTGGGTGCAGAAGGGAGCTTGGGTAAGGGATTGGGGTGCAGAAGGGAGAATGGAGTCTGGGAGGGAGTTGGGATGAAGTAGGGGGTTGTGACCTAGGGCAGGGCACTGAAGTGCAGGGGTTTGGGTTGTGACCTAGGGTAGGAGGGGATTGTGATCTGGGGCAGGAGATTGGGGTGCCAGATCTGGGAGGGAGTATAAGAGGGGGACAGAGGGTTTGGGTATGTTGAAAGGGTGGCTGAGAGTTGGGGCAGGAAAGGCTGAGGTGCCAGAAGCAGTCTGTGGCCAAGAGACTTACTTGCTAGCTGCCAAACTTGCTGCCTGCATGCAGAGCTTAAAATGTTTCCCAGCCTGCCTGCCTGGCCATGCGCTTCATGAATAACTGAGCCCAGGAGAAGGGGCATGATTCTTCTTAGCTGCCTGTTATTCTAATAAGCAGCTCGCTTTGGCTGGGGTCTGCCAGAAACTGGCCAATGGGAATGTACTGGGGGCGGTGTGGCTCCTAAAACTTCTCCACCCCTTCAGTTTTAAAACTCAAATTGAGCCCTGCAGCTGCATTTCTGCATGGCACACGGGGCTGCGGTACAAGCTGGGGAGCCTGCCTGGGGCTCCCCGCTGCCTCTGCGGGCCATATCTGATGGCTTGGTGGGCCATATCTGGCCTGTGGGCTGTATTTTGCCCAGGTCTGCTCTAGGAGGAGGAGGCGGAGGAGGAGAAAGACTGTGACTTGTTATATCACAATCTCCAGGCCTGTATGCAGACATTTCTGTGGGGGGATGCTTTTTTTATAAATGTATTTTTTTTTAATATAAAGGAGTTCAAAATAGTCATGCAATGAGAGTGCATAAGAGAGATTAATGAAAAAATTAAGTGGAAACAGTGACTGATAAAATGATTTTGTTAGAACATACTAAAAATGTATACAGTAATAAAGGTTTTCTAGAAATTATGTTCTGCGATCTTGCTGTAATATCGTAAGTGAAAAACAATATTTCAAAATATCCCAGTCTTTGTCTTCAGAGTTTTTCAGTTAAGACCATATGTAGGCTAGTAATAGTGAAATAGATTTTAGGTAACAGCAAACTTTTCTTCATGACAGTAAATTCACAGCAGTGCGTAAGACATGTTCAGGGTTAGTTTCTACCTTTAAGGAGAGTTTGAAGCTCCAGTCTTCTAGAAAACTTCCAGGCAAAGATATCCACTACTTCATCCAAGTCCACTGTGGCTGCATAATGGATGTGCATGAGTGCAAGACTCTTCAAAGCACACTTACACTGTGTTCTCATTCACAACTCATGACAAAAATGGTAGAGCATATCTTCAAGTGTAAATATGTTAGGAAACATGACATCATCACATTCCTTGAAGGCTTTGCAGCTGTATCTGGCCGTTCACTTTCTGGTTTGCTGCTATATTTGACTTTCCACCAAATGATTTCCTGATGAATGAGGTCTGGTGCTGGAAGGTCATCTCTGAAAGTCTCTATTCCTTCATCATTATTTCCACATAACACAAATGGTACTAAACCTAAAAGATCAGAAGACTTAACAGCTAAATCAGAGAACTGCCCTTCATGCTCTGCAGTGATATGAGCCAAGAATGGAAAGGTCACATTTCTTCTGTAATATTCCATTGTTTTGAGTGAGGATGGGTTGGTTGATTGTTTTTATATGATCTTAATGGTTATGGATGCTTGTTTCTGGCTTTGTTATAGACTGGTTTAGGTGTTATGCAGCAATCATAGAATTGTTATGGTATTTTGTTTGCTGATGATCTTTAGCCCTCTCATCAATTTTGTGCTATTTGATAAAGGGAGTACTGACAAATTTCCCACATTTGCTCCTTTTATCTTCTGGACACATAACTGTGCAATAAATACAGAAGGCAGCATCTAATGAGGGACTATACACCATCCACTTGTAGTCATGCAGGTACCAATACTTGAACTCGCGATTACATTTATGCAGAAACCTTGAAGGAAAAATGTAGTCCCTGGGCAGAATATAGTGTTCAGTAAGCAGGTGGTATTTTTGAGTAGGTGAGAATAAATTGACAATTTGGATTATCTCTTCTTTCATTTTGCATTCAAAATAGTGCAAATATCATCAACAGAAAGACTACCTGCTTCTATCTTCATCGCTCTTTCCATCTCTAGCAGATGGCTTTCTTCCTCTGCATGACATTCGCTGACTTCAAATCCTGATTCTACATTCTGATTGCTGATAGATGAAAATCAAGAACCAGCTATAGTCTGTCTCAGCAACAACCTTTATAAAAGCATCTGTCTTCATGCAAGGCTTGGCTACGGACTTTCATTTTATTTCCTGCTGCTCTTTTCTCCCCATAGCACTATTTAAATCCGTTTTGAATATGATGGAAACCATATCAAGCCGGGGGGAGCTTCTTCTGAGAGAGGAGGGGGAAGCAGCTGAACTAATCACAGCTACAGCCAGAGCCAAGAAAGAGAAAGTCCCCGGCCATCCCACTCTCCCTCCACTAGAGCGTGAGCCAGGCTGGGCTTTGGCACAGTGGGGGGAGAGGGGGTGGTTTCCAAAGTGCCGCTAAAAGGCAGTGGCCTCCCCCACGAAGCTCGTCAGGCCCAGCACTGCTGTTTACTTGGCCTCCACCCCAGTTTGCAGCAGGGCACCCCATGTGCCTAGAGCTCTGGTCCACCAGCAGCAGCTGCATTCTGCAGCCTGCAGCTTCCTTCCCCTTGGCCATACATAGCGAGGGAGTGTTGCATCATGCCGGTTGCACATGGCCCAGCAATGCAATGCCTATGGGCTAGGATTGCCAGGTGTCCAGTTTTCTATCAGAGAGTCTGGTTTTTGGGCCCTCTGCCCAGTAAAGAATCCAGAAAATACCAGACATGTGCAGTCTCTGGTATTTCCGGGTTTTCCAGCTGGGCACCAGACGGAAGCCTGGTGGGGGCAGGGTGAGTGACTGGGAGGTGAGATGTGATCGGCTCTGGGAACCCTGCTTGCATGTGAGGAGGAGGAGGGGCAGCCCGGTCCATGCTTCTGCGTGCTGGTCAAGCGCGTGGTGGAGCCGTAGCCGGACTGACTCATGCAGGATGGGAGCGCCCTGAGATCTACACAGCCCGGGTCAGTCCTGCTTCCCGTCAGCTGATTCGTTCCCCCGCTCCCTCCTAGCCAGCCAGTTGGTTGATTGATTGATTCTCCCTGACTTCTCCTCCTGGTCTTCCCCAGCCAGTCCCCTCCCCCCCCCCCCCCCCCGGCCCCGCCGCCAGCTCTGCCTTCCACTGGCCAGTTCCTGCTCTTCCCCGGCCAGCCCTGCTGCACCCCCCGCCAGCCCTGTTTCCAGTGGCCAGTTCTCCCCTCCTCCTCCTCCTCCTGAGCTCCTCTGGCCAGCTCCGCCCCCACCAGCCGCCGCACACCCTCCCCCGATATCCCATGGCCAGCCCCGTTCCACCCAACCCCCCTCTCCACCGACCAGCCCTGCTTCCCATTGGCCCCCTCCCATCTCCCCCGGCCAGCCCGTTGCTCCCCCATTAGCTCTGTTCTGTCCCCTCCCCCCCATGAAGCATGTCCGTTTTTTTTTTTATGACTACCTGGTAACCCTACTAGGGGCACCATCAAGGGACCAAACTCCCTTGCTGGCTGGTGTACGGGAAAGGCTGACATTAGACTTCCCCTGCCCCCTCATGTTTACTTAAAGGATCATCCGGGGGGCGTTCACACCCTTCATATCCCCCTCTCCCATGTACGGGCCTGACTTCCAGCTCTGCTCCGGGGCAGCACACCGTAACCCAGTCCCTTACTAAGGGCAGAAAGTTAGTTCTCAATTACATTACAGTTTCTTTTTCATAATATCAAAGAATAACTTTTTCTCTTGATTATATTTCTCCAATCCACTTCTGCACTTAATCTATGATTGGGCACTTTTATTGCAAGTGTGCTACCACGTGAGAAAAATTACTTAAGTCCTGAATTAAGGTGAGAAAGTCAATACATAGTTGACCAGTGGAAAAATCTTTGCACTGTTGGAATTTTGTAAGGCCTTACATGAACTTTAGCACTTCCTATGCACATAGGCAGAACTGAGTTCCAGAACTGTTCTGGAATTTAAAACTAAAATATCACTGTTTCACTGCAGTATGAAAAGAAACTATGAAATACTGTATAAAGATAATGATATTTAAATGTTAAAGGGAACATTTATGCATGTGTCACATTCAATCTGTTATCAAGACTTGATGCTGCTTAATTTAATCGTCCATTCCACATGTTGTGCTTCTCTAGATCAGATCTTTGTTGCAGGCTTGAAGCTTTTAGAACCACAGGAGACAGAAAGTAACCTGATGGATAAGCACATTCTCCTTTCTCCTCAGTCACCCCCCTCCAACTAAAGGATGTAGTCAAATGTAGAGGATGCATCAGATCTTAATCTTGTAATGACCAGGGGCCTGTACACATTCATGCTGCAGTCAACAGAAGCAAGCCTGGCCCTTGATTAGTTCTCTCCCATTTTTCATACCACTTTGGGCAATGTATAAACACTAGAGATCAGTACTGGTAACTCCAACCATTCAAAAACTATGAATCAGGCAGCAAAAATTCATGTCATTAGCTTTAGAGATTTAAAAAATAATAATGAGTTTCTTTTTAGTTTGTCTTCCGGCTTCCAGGCATCAAGGGCATACTCATTTCTTGATTTCAAACTCTTATCAATAACCATAAACACTAGAAACTTACTTCAAAGAAAAATGAAAACAGAGATTCTCAGTAAATCTCTTGATTCCAGCATTAAGAAAAATACCAGATATAATGAGATTCTTAGAACCGGCAGTCCAGAGATATTTGAAGTTACCTACAAGTGACTTTTACTATTGCTTTAAAGGCATACATAAAAAACAAAAAGTTAATCACAGTATGTATTGGTCAGTTGTTTAATCCTGGAGGTGCGACAAGAACCTGCCATTTTAAAGATCAATAAAGTCAGCCTCTTCACATCTATCCAAGAGATAACCAGAGTAACAAAGACAAAGAAGAGCAGTCGTGGAAATCTCTTGCTGCAACTCTAGAGTTACCTTCTTGACACATGCCATCAAGCTGACAGCATGGCTGCTTGCTGAGCTACGGTTTCATACTTAATTTTTCTTATAAAGAGAATTTTAAAGAAATAATTATTAGTGATTTAGTCATGATTTACATCGTATCAAGTGATTGGAAACTATTTTACATTCCATCACAGTTTTCTGTGCGTGGGGTGATACGAGAACATTAAAATAATGGGATAAATGTTTTTTTCTGAAGGATTAATAGATTATCAGATGCACTGTACAAGGAGGAGGAGAAGGGAGTTAGTCAGCACTGCTAACTTCTAAAATCATCTAAGAGCAGTTTTATAAAGTACAGGTTGCTTCCCTTTGTAGCACCCAGAGAAACAAAAGCTCCAAGAGTATGTGTATGGAAGGGGCCCTAACAGCCAAATTAGACATGGGTCAAAATCATAAGATATGGGAGTATAATAAAAGTAAATGTGTGACTGATACCAGATAGCTATATTGCAACTACTGTATTGGTACCATAGGTCTTGGTTTAATGAAGTCATCTAGTTTAGGCAGGACAGTCCCAGAGTTTTGCTAAGTTAGGTAACACCAGATTTTTACCAGAAACTTGAGCCATCTCATTACTCCTGGCCCTCTGCACCCCAGCCAGCACCCAAGAGATAGAAGCAAGAAGCAGCTCCAGGCACATACCATTATCTCTCACTTGCACTCTTACAAACAAAGAGTTATTCAGGTACATATGAACCCAGTCTAAAGTCACCTATGTTACAACCTGGTTAGAAATGCGGTACAAAAACAGATGGGCCAATAGTAGATGCTCTTTTGTTTCTAGAAATTGCTGCTGAAAAACACAAGATAGCTTATATTCAAGTATTAACATTGATTGTTGAGCTTGGCAGTTTCTTAATTTGGTTTGGTTTTTAAATGAACAATCTGATGCTTAATGATGCTTTAGGCAGAAAGAAAACAAACATTCATATTTAGCTATTTTCCCAGAACATGTGAAAATAAAATGAAAAAAACATACTGAAAAGACTCCAAGATCATAATGTCTGAAAAATGCTAGCAACAGCAAACACACATGGACTGCTTAAAAAACAACAAATGGTCTGGTAGCACTTTATAGACTAACAAAGCGGGTAGATGGTATCATGAGCTTTTGTGGGCACAGCCCACTTCTAGACTGATATAAGACAGATGTTAAAAGAGAGAAAAGGACTCCTTCTAACAAAGTATAAAGAGTTTCACAGGCACTAATGCTTGAAAAACCTAATCCTCTGGTTGAATTGCCCTAACACCCTCCCCAGGCCAGCAGCAACTTTGTTTGCACAGTGCCTAGCACAATGGAGACCTGACCTCAGATAAGGTTTCCAGATGCTATTAGAATATTAAAATGCCCATAGCTACACCAGACTAACACGGCTACATTTCTATCACTATTCTACATGCAAGGCACTACATTTAGCCGTTTGGAATGGAAATCCATCAACCATATGAAGAAACTTGCACAGATACAGACAGACATCTTTCTATCCAAGTGCAAGAAGATGGACATCGTACAAACAGCTACACCATAGCATAGGCACACTTTAGTTGTTGTACCTAGACCACCACCATGTCATTTTAAAAATATGCTCTTTTTTTGCCATTTGTACAAAGTTTTAGAGGTGTGGAGTTGAAGGTGGAGATCAAATGTGCCACAAGCAGAGCAGGTGGCAACACAAACCAAGGCCTCAACTGAACATTGACAAGTATGAAGCTGGAGCAAGTCAGGCTCACCTCTGGGCTAGTATTGTTAAAATAAAATTAGGTATTAGATTTACAAAAATGTGTCTCGTATTTAAACTATGAAATGCTGGCAAGTTGCTGCGTGCATTAATCTCACTTATTTCTGTATCCCATGTTATCAAATAATCTTTAAGTGTTTGCACTATAACTGAAAAAGTGTTTGCTGTCTGACAGCAAACCAGCACTCAGGAAAGAAGTATTACCAAGTGTGAAATACTAGTTAAGCAGGAGATAGCATCTCCTGTGGCAAACAAAAAAAGGCACATACATCTCAAACAAACCACTATGGAACAGGAGATAACAAAATTAGTCTCCCCACATGCCTGTAGAAGAAAAGTGGTTGTGAATTTCTCCTATCATCTTGAACATTCAGGGGCCAGGAAAAAAATCCCTGACAAGAAGAAAGTGTATCTCTATGCCGCTTAGATTTTGTGCGGTCAAGATTTCTAAGCATAAGCAAAGGACCCCCCCCCCCCCTCCCAGGGCTTGGCCTGGGTTAGCCTTAAAGGACATAAAGAGCTTCCTTATTATAGAAGCTTCTATTACCTTTTGAAATGTAAGACTAACTCCTTTATATTTGTATGTTTACCAGCTTTAAATTCATAAATAACTCATTTCCTTTTCCTAGTTAATAGGTCTTTGGATAGTTTTGTATTTATATTTATTAGTACAAACTGTCATTGCTATAAGACCTCAAGTACAACTGAGATAAAGTGACCATCCTTAGAGATTGGGGGGAGGGGGGGTTACCTGAATAGAATTGTGATTTTTGGTGTAAGTAACCATCTATCACAAAGGCAGGTCCACCTGCACAGCAAGAGAGACCAGAGTATCCAAGGGGACTGTCTGTGACTCCTGATAAGGCTGTTACAGTATTTAAGGAGTTTAACATTTACACTTAGATATAAAATTCACATCCAGCCTAACATCCTGTCCAGAGGTTGATATTCATATTTCCTGCTGGCCCTGGGCTCCATGCAGTGTTCCAACTATGAAATGCGCAATAGCCCCCATTGGGGCTCTTGTACAATTCAAAGGCGGAACGCAGAAGTGCTTATCAACTAATCAAGTAGTTGATGGAAATTCCATCGACTACTTGACTAGCAAATTAATTGCTACTTAATATCCCTAATTTGGACTGTTTGCCTTAAAAGAAACATCTATAAAAATAATCAATGCTTGACTCTTTGAAACAATAAAAGTACAGACAGTCCCCGGGTTACGTACAAGATAGGGACTGTAGGTTTGTTCTCAAGTTGAATTTGTATGTAAATCGGAACTGGTACATATTGTAGGGGAAACTCTAGCCAAACATTTCTCCAGAGCTCAGTTTTGTTCTCCCACACCTCACTTCCCTCAGTCCTTTATTCTCAAGCTGAGGTGTCTGCTGAGAAAAGCCTCTCCGCTTCTCCCTGGTCTGCTGGGGGGGGGGCGCTAGCTTCGCGTCTCCCTGGTCTGCTGGGGGAAGCAGCTAGTGCGGGGTTGCCTCACCCCGTTTGTAAGTAGGGATCCGATGTAAGTCGGATCCATGTAACCCGGGGACTGCCTGTATAGGGAACCTTTCAGAAAAATGTAAAGGTGGCAAATTCAGATCAAGAGGAAATATTTTTTCATATAAACACAGACTTCAGAATTCATTGCCACGATATGTCATTGAAGTTAAGAATTTAGCAACATTTAAAAAAAACAGCTTTAATGTTGAAAACAAGTGGGATATAGAGTCTCTGGAATAATCAAGGTGATGGGATGCACAGAAAATCACCATACATTGACAGTTTTCTGCTCCCTTACTTGCTTTTTCTCAGATCTAATCTAGACCAGAACTTTTTTTTCCAAACTTTCTAAAAATTTCTACTTGATTGAGGTGTGCCATGTCACATTTCAGAAAGGACTTATTCATTTGTGGAAAAGCTGGAAGTAGGGGTTAACAATAAGGCTTATATTGGATGCTATCTTTAACATTATGCAGGAGCTTCTGCTGCTTCATAATTCTCAAAGGCCATGTTTACTCTATGCAGAAGATCAATGCTGCCACAGTCGATCTTCCAGGGTTTGAATTAGCAGGTCTAGTGAAGACCAGCTAATTTGAACTGAGAGGTCACTCCTGTTGGCGCTAGTAGTCCTGCTCCTCATGAGGAGTATGGAAAGTAGACGGGAGCATGTGCTCCTATGCGCACAGCAGGAGGTCAACCGCACCAAAATGTGCATATCTTAAGTCGGCTTTCTCCTTTAGTGTAGACTTGGCCAAAGATAAACTTACCTCAGGACAAGGTTACCTCAGGACAAGGTTAAAATCAGTTTCTAGTTTGCTGATTATGCTTTCTCTGAAGATCAGCATTTATTATCTTTATTGTAATAGTACAAATAACTAGCACTTTTCCTTTTTTCCTATAATTTGTCTGGATAAATTTGTACTTATTTCTCAGAAAATTAGAGGATAGAACATAATTTAAGGACTATACATTTAAGCATTACTGAAGCAACGGAAAATAAAAAACTCACATAACCAAGTTCTTTGAGTTACATTTAATCTAGACAGATAAAAATCACCCTTCCTCCAGCAAAGAAAAATGTTTTTACCTAGCTGCATTTTAAATTATGCAGATTTCTCTTTTATAATAGCAGTGAAATAATGAAGGGTGCTGCCAGTTTAAGGCTGTGATCTCTGGTGGCACTGAGAATATTTTCTCACACAAAGAAAGTCAACGTGGGAAAGTGAGTAAATTCTGCACATTAAAGGAGGACAAAGAACAAGTCAATTCAGCCCATCCTAGCTAGAGGAAGGAACAACAGCTCTTGCTGGGGATCTGTCTGTGGGAAAAGTGGTTTTACCTGTCAGAAATAAGAGGGATGCCTTAGGATCCAGGAATTAAATTAACTATAGAAGATAATGATGTACATTATTACTAGCTATGATAATAAAAATCAAAGAGCTAGAAACCAAAATTCCTACTGTATGATTATTTGTAACATTTACTGGAGGAAGAGAAACTATCCCCAACCAAAGATTCAGATATTTCCAATTCCATAAAAATACCTGGCCTCAAAGAACAGTACCATCATGCATCATCAACCAGTTTGTTAATAAGCTAGTCTCTTTCAGGCTTATCAGATAACTGCAGTGCCCCCATTTTACAGAAGGGATTGAAAACAAAAACTACAATAATAGGCAAAAGTCAGAAGTGGTCTTAAGACTGGTTTCTCTTTTTGGTGGGAATAAGTATGTGATCTCCTGATCTACACAATGGTAATGGCCTCTGAGGAATTTTCAGAGGACTCAGCATTCAAAGGAACTATTTAACATGTGTTTCATTGAAGTATGTATCAAGTCATGAAAGTCACTTCAAAAGTTTGCAGTATGTGACCTATTCTACAGGGTGGGGGTGTAATGTCTGTATTAGTAAAGGGAATTTAAAGCGACTGAGTTTCAATAATCATTTTGATTTGGTAGATCAGTGCATCATAAAATATATATATGCAGAGCAAATAACTTGGTTAAGTGATTAACTCAAGAGAGTCATGCATTTAGCTCTGAAAGTTCCCAGTGACAGCCAAGATGGGGACTATTGCTATAACCTCTCATTCTGACTGGCTACACTGGGTGAATTTTTTCTTCTTTTTTCATTAAAAGAAAAATGCACAAACTTAAAGAAGCAGGCTGTTTAGCTGCAGGCTGTAACAAACTCACATCCGTAGTGGACAGCACACAAAGGTAATAATACTCAGCAGTAGGTTACACTATGCACTACTTAAATCTTACTTGAGCTCTCAATTAGGGCCCAACTGGTGGAGAAGCTTTGAAATGGCCTTTTGAACAAGAGTGAATTTCACCTCAAAGCTCTTTTTCATCTCAAATCTCATACCTGGAAAGATATATAAGGGATATTGCTCACCAAAGTATTTTCCATGCTTTCTAGCTTGCGCTAAAACCTTTGATCTTGTCCTGAAATCTCAGCAGTTTCATTACCATGGCATGTGATATATGCCTCCCCCTTCCTCCCATGTTTCAGCTGTGCTCCTTCAACTTTCAATTTATGCATGAAAGTATTTCTTTCTCTCCCGACATTGTTTTAGTCATCAGACTGGATTTACAATCAACTACACTTTTGCCTTTAGCTTCCAGTCCAATATCTTTACAGGTTGTACCTCCGTGGTCCAGTAATGTGGGACCTGACCAATCCCCAAATCAGGAATTTCCTGGACCAGGGGAGGTCAATGCCAGCCCCTCTACTGCCGCCAGCTGTGGAGCTCCTCTCCAGTGGCAGAAGAGGGGCTGGAACTGATAGAGCGGTTATGGGGGTGGGTGCTTCAGGGAAGATGTTAGACAGCTGCAGAGGCCAGGGGCCAGGAGCAAAGCCCCACTGCTGCCAGACTGTGCCCCCAGTTCCCAAATGCTCCCCAGGCCAGCTGCTCTCCCTCCCCTGAACTTGAACACTACAAATCAACAAATTGTGGTGATCTAATAGCTCAGGGAGGACAGGGGAGAGTTGCTGAGCCTGGAGCTCTCGGCTTTTCTTCCCATGAGTACTCCAGCCCCAGAGCACCCACAGATGCTGTACCATGGATGTTGCCGGTTGAAGGAAGTCCGGATTATAGAGGATCAACCTGTATTAGGTCTGAAAGATGTAATCTACTTCCCATCTTCAAAATACTGTTAGTTTTATTACATCGCTTGACAAAATAAACCTGTAACAAGAAAGGAGACTCCCTCTTTGATCTCTGCAATTTTTGCATTAAATTTTTCCAGTGTCATGTCTACAGTTGTAGTAGATTGCAGTAATTCTTGCCTGGCCAGTAGATTTTCAACAGACATTTCTTTAAATTGCCAGCCTGAAAATGTTTCTGCAGTAGCTTCACCTACATTACTGGCTTGTGTCTTCATTGAGGAAAAGCACGTGGCCTCACTGAAGTCTATGATATAGAATCAGATTTGCTTCTCTGTCAGCAAATTGTCTAGGCATTCTTATATCTCATGTGCAGCTTGAAGTAAAAACCTTCGTTACTTTACAAGATTTAAATAGAAGTGATATTAGCAATGAAGTTCTGTTACTGTGCATCTATCTCTATGAGTAGTCCCCTACTAGCCTTCTTATGAATAATAATTTGTACAGACTACATCTATTCTGTACAGTATCACTCAGTGCTCCACGGAAGTGTAATCACATCTGAGGTAAAACAATGCAGCTGTTGACAGTGATCGGCAACAGTACATAACAATTTAGGGCAGAAAACAGGAGAGGCTCTCCAAAATTAGCTAAGTAGATTTGTCTCTTCAGTCTCAGGTCACATGCACTGGGACTTTAACCTGTAATATAAAATAGCTCCAATTGAACAATTGTACGTATTCAGTTGCAAATGTCACTCTTTCCAAAGACAAGTAGTAAAATAGTTTGTTTTATCCCTTGAAACAGCAGTAGAATTTACATTGAGAAAATCTTCCCACTGACTTGTTATAGTTTAAATCCCTCTTGGCATATCCCCCTTCTTCCCCTGTAGAAGCAATCCTGCTGTAGCAGTCATATTAACTCTGATCACTCTAATCCATAAACTTTCCTATACTTTTGATTCACTCCTCCTTTCTCCTTCACCTCCATCTTCTGTCTTCTCTGCAGAGGATTTGCCACATTTAGCTTGAAAATCACTAAGAGCATGGGTCATTTTCTCCATCTTTTCTATCCCTTACCTCCTCCTTAAGTCTTCTTACTGCTTCATTACCTGATAACTGTATTCTCTCAATGTGACATACAGACTTTTTTGTTTCTTCATGTAGGACCATCTCCTTTCTGCTGCTTTAAATGCTTGCAACACTCTTTATCTTTTCACTGATTCATCCTTGCTCAGGTCTTTTCTGATCACAATTAAGCAAGATTAAGGCTTGGTCTGTACTAGTAAGTGAGGTCATTTTTAACTATGTTGGTCAGGGGTGTGAAAAATCCACACCTTTGAACAGAGTAGTTAAGCTGACCGAAGTTGCCATGTAGATAGAGCTAGGCTGACAGTACAATCTTGCGTGTACCCAAGTACAGCTTCTCAAGAGGTAGGGCTACCTATGCCAATAGGAGAACCCCACTCATTGTCATAGGTAGGGTTAAAATTCACAGAATCATAGATTCATAGAATATTAGGGTTGGAAAAGACCTCACAAGGTCATATAATCCAATCCCCTGCTCAAACCAGAACCAAACCCAATCACTGAAGCACTACAATGGAACAGCTGCAATTCCAACAGCCAACACCCTATGTCAAACAACTATAATCTCTTTTCTCCCATTTCTCTCATGCTGTGAGGGTGTTGTTCATTCCTAGCGGTAATGCCACTCCCTATTTCACCCACTACACAGCTTTTCTCTGACACATTGTAAATTTATCATCTGCTTGTTCCATTTTACTAAATATTTCTTCACCTTTTTTTAAGCTTCTCTGATACAAAGATTTTAGGTCCAGAAGGGACCACCTGTGATCATCCAGATGCATTGACTATAAAGGCCAGAAGGAGCTACTGTGATCAATTCTAATCTGACCTCATGTGCAGCATAGGCCACAGGGAAATTGTTCCATGGATAATTACCTCACTTTTTAACTTTTGAATCATATTTGCAATTTAACTTTTTCTCGCTTTCATTTCCAGGCACTGGAACTTGTTATACCTTTGTCTGATAGCCTGAAGATCCCATTATCAAATTTTTGTTCCCCCATGTGTGTGTTTACAGCTTGCGATCATGTCACCTCTTAACCTTCTCTTTGTTACATGGAACAGATGTAGCTCCTCAAGTCTACCACTATAAAACTTGTTTTTCATTCCTTTTATCATTCTCATGGCTCTTCTCTGAATGCTCATCCTTCTTCATTTAGCAGCCTGTAATCTGAAAGGCATCTTTTAAGATGCCCAACCCAAAAGCCAGGTAATTCTCATGAGCCATTTAAAAAAAATCAAAAGGTAATGTTAAGTTTGGACATCCATAATTAGACACCTATCTGATTTTCAAAGTGCTCATCTTCTGAAGGTTTCTTCTGGTCTCACCTTCTCTGAGAAAACATCTCCAAAATAATTCCTTTTGAACCAAAGCATATCTTTTAAAAAATCCAAACTTGACCTTTCTTTTCCTTTTAGTAGTGTTGACAATAGACTCCTCAAGTCTACTATTTTCCCTCCCTCACAGCATAAGTGATTCTGTTTTCTCATGGTTCCCAGCTTACCTTTCTAAACATTTTCACCAGATGCCCAGTTCTGACAAAGTCAACTGCTCATTTTTGGGGGCTGAGGTACCACAAAGTTTTCTTTGCAGTCCCTACTTTCCTTTCTATAGTTTCTAGGACTGTTCACATCTAACTTTAGTTTCCTACTGTTATCCATATGCCAATGACTCTCCAGATTTTCGCTTTTCCCCCATTTCTTATTTTGTCTGTCACCAACCAGATTTCTTACTGTTATTTCTTCCAAATAATGCCACTATCTAAACTTAATCAGAATAAAATAATACTTTACTTTCTTTCCATACTTCCACTTCAGACTTGCTGACAATAACTATGAAACACATTTTGTCGTCATAATCACTACTATTTCCAATCAATCTTGACATTATTTGTGAGCTTGTCATCTTTTTGATTATCTTAGCATACCTGCTGTCAGAATGTGCCAGATCCTCTTTTAAATACCTAAAAAATTGCCTTTTCTTTTCCTTTCCAGATTAACTGCTTTTTATTGGTTTTATCTTCTGTCTACACTTCTCTACATTTTCACTAAGTTGTCCTGCTTTTTCCTTTAACTCATTAAAGTTTTTCTTCTAAATTCTCCTTCCCATAGATCCAGCATTTCTCCAGGTTCTGACTCTGTAGGTCTCTCCTTTTCTTCTGTACTCTTAACCTAGTCTTCAGGTATTGTCCCTAAATTTAAGTTGCCTTTGTCCTTCACTCACTTCATACCGTGAGATGCCTTTTTTGATGCATTCTGCCTCCAACTCTTCTGAAAAATTCATCTCTAAAATAGTTTCTCTTTTTATTACTTTTATTTCACATCGCCTTTGTAAATCTACTCTGCAATTTGTTTTTAATGCCTTTACCCTCAACTCTCCATTCTCTTATTAGTATTTCAGTTTATGATACTATTTTAAAAAATAATAAGGTGCCTCTGTTAACGTCCTTTTTGTTAAGTAACGGTCAGATTTTATTCAGAGCCCTGCATGGATACAAATGTCTTCACAGATAGAAAACAGTGTCCACAGCCACAGAAATGGGAGGAGCTGCCAGCATTGGGTGCTGATTCCTGGGAGCAGTAGCATCATGCTACTCTCCTGAGAGTAGAGCTATGCTACTCTCCACAGCCTCTGGGGAGTAGAACCCTGCAGATCAGTGGATACCAATTTCTATCTGCAGATGTCTGGCTCCATGGGTAGACATTTGTATCCATGCAGGGCTCTACAGTAATTGATGCTGAGGAGTATCTCATTTTATAAATATCCCCACTGGTTGCAATGGGACTATTCAGAGCATGGGAGACAGGTAAAGGCCCAGCTAGGGAAGGCAAGCCCCCGCCCCACCCCTCCCACCTGAGGCCCCACCCTTTCCTTCCACCTAAAACAACCTCCACACTTTAAGCAACCTCCTACCGTGTAGCCAAGCCTTGTAAAACCCCAGTCCTGAAGCTCAATCCTTCCTGGCCGGACAGAGAGCCAGGGCTGCCACATCACAGCCACAGCCCTCCAAGGCAGCCATGGAGCCTAGTCAGTTTTGGGAACACAATGCCTGCCCTTGACTAGATTACCTACCACCCATGATCCAGATTAAGTTACTCCTTAATGCTAGGCAAGTGGCCTAGGTCACTAAAGTAACCAAAAGTTCTGAGGAATACCCAACATAGGTTCTATGTTCTAAAGCAATCCAAAACCCATTTGCTTATAGGTAATATCATGGTCTGTGTATATCCAATAGCAGCTGTAGAGAAATTCAAAACTGTTTCCAGGTCCTCCCCGCTTTTATTTCTAGACAAGGAATTTCTGATACAGTATTATTCATATCATTGGTTGAATGGTTTTATTTGTTCACTGCAGACAGATAGCTGTATAGGAGTGAAAAGCTACAAGCATTACTGTTTTTCACTGGCAATGAAAAGCTTCTCCCTGCAAAAATACTTTTATTAGGCTTATACGTAACAGTCCAAGGCAGTAAGTGGGGAAGGCAATAACCACACTCCAGTCTTTGTGACTGGGTAAACTCCTTGTTCAGGAACCTCTTCTTTCAAAAAGTTGGACAATCTGTCAGATACAAAATTAAGATCATTCTTTAGCTCAGCCATCCATTAACATTGACTATGTGCAAGATATTTTAGCGTATACAGACCCAGATTAGATTACATTGATTTTAATTAGATGTGTTTTTCTATATGGGAGGGCATAGTTAAGGCTGTCTGGGTCCCCTGACTCTACATTCTTATGGCCTTGTTTATAAGTCTGGGTTTATTTTATGGTTTAACCTGAAATGAATTTCTGGCTTACTTAGGGGATAATTATAATAGCCCTATACCAATATCCTTGGCTGCATGTGTGTGCTGCCCTAGCTCTGCAGAGAGCTGGCACAGCAGACCTTGAGAAACCATTCATTGACCACAAGATTTGTTAAGGTACAAAGCCACCAGCCCAGGCTTATTGTTGACAAAGGACAGCAATAGCACCTGGCAGACTTTATGAGGCTACTAAGACATGTATGCCCATGACAATGGACACAGTTCGCTGAATGGTGGGACTTTACATTCTCCCACTCAGCTGGCCCAAAATACAGGCAGTCCCCGAGTTACGCGGATCCGACTTATGTCGGATCCGCAGTTATGAACAGGGCCCGTCTCCCTGGTCTCCAGCAGACCAGGGAGAGGAAGCAAAGCGGCGGAGCATGCGGGCAGCGGACAGCCCAGACGTGTCTGGGCTGTCAGTTGCCCGCGTGCTCCGCGGCTTTGCTCTGCTTTGCTCCCCGTCCCCCTGGTCTGCAGACCAGGGGGACAGGGAGCAAAGCGGTGGAACACGCAGGCAGCGGACAGCCCAGATGCATCTGGGTTGCCCGCGTGCTCCACGGCTTTGCTCTGCTTTGCTCCCCTTCTCCCTGGTCTGCAGACCAGGGAGAAGGGGAGCAAAGCAGAGCAAAGCCGCGGAGCACGCAGGCAGCAGGACAGCCACGGCGCGTCTGGGCTGTCCCGCTGCCCCCATGCTCCGCGGCTTTGCTCCGGACGCCTGTGGTACAGCAGCTGGGGCGCTGCCGGTTGGTCCCGTAGCGCCACTCTGGGCGCTACGGGACCAACCAGGCAGCACCCCAGCTGCTCTGCCCCAGGCGTCCTGATTCAGCCACTGCTGGTCAGTTTCAGCAGCGGCTGAATCAGGACGCCTGGGGCAGAGCAGTTTGGGTGCTGCTGGGTTGGTCCAGTAGCGCCGAGGAGCGGCGGCGCTACTGGACCAACCCAGCAGCACCCCAGCTGCTCTGCCCCAGGCGTCCCCAAGTCAGCCGCTGCTGAAACTGATCAGTGGCTGACTACAGGAAGCCCCTGCCCCGGGCTTCCTGGAATCAGCCACTGATCAGTTTCAACAGCGGCTGAATCTGGACGCCAGTTCCAACTTACATACAGATTCAACTTAAGAACAAACCTACAGTCCCTATCTTGTACGTAACCCAGGGACTGCCTGTACACTTTCATAATTACATCTGTATACCCTAATACAAGTATGTAGGGCCAAAGTAGAAAGGCCAAGGCATAAAACCAGCTCAAACTACCCAGAACCATAAAGAGTAACAAGAAAATGTTCTACAAATATATTAGAGGCAAGAGGAAGACCAAGGTCAGCGTAGGCCTATTACTCAATGAAGAGGGAAAACAAGAACAGAAAATGTGAAATGGCAGAGGTGCTTAATGACTTCTTTGTTTTGGTTTTCACCTAAAAGTCTGGTGGTGACAGGACACCTAACAGAGAAGGTCAGTAAAAATGGGATAGGTTCACAAGCTAAAATAGGGAAAGAACAAGGTTAAAATTTACTTAGATGAGTTAGATATCCAAGTCACCAGGCCTGATGAAATTCATCCTAAAATACTCAAGGAGCTGGCTAATGAGATGTCTAAGCTATTAGCTATTATTTTAAAAAGCCATGGAATATGGGAGAGATCCCAGAAGACTAGAAGTTCCCCTCCATAAAAAGGGAAATAAGGGCAACTCGTTGAATTACAGAGCAGTCAACTTAACTACTGTACCAGGAAAGAAAATGAAGCAAATAATTAAGGAATCAATTTACAAACAAGTCAGCATGGATTTGTCAAGAACCAATCATGTCAAACCAAACTGATAGCTTACTTTGACAAGGCAACAAGCCTTGTGGATAAGGGAGAAGTGGTAAATGTGGTATAGCTATACTTTAGCAAGGCATTTGATATAGTCTTGCATGACCTTCTCATTCATAAACTATGGAAATACAACCTGGAAGGACATAACAAGGGGACTCCACAGGAATCAGTTCTGGATCCAGTTCTGTTCAAGATTTTCAGCAATGATTTAGATCAGGGGTGGGGAATCTGTGGCCCCCGGCTTTCCTGGATTCAGTCCCCGAGGCTAGGCGCTCCCCACCCCCAGCATTGGGGAGACATCACTGGCACTCCAGTCCCCCCACTATCCCATGGTGGGGCTGGAACACACAAAATCTACTAGACTGGGGGTCAGCCCCAGACCCAAAAAAGATTCTCCACCCCCGATTTAGATAATGGCATAGGGAGTATACTTACAAAGTTTGTAGATGATACCAAACTGGGAGGGTAACAAGTGCTTTGATGGAGAGAATTATAATTCAAAATGATCTGGACAAACCGCAGAAATGGTTTGAGGTAAATAGAATGAAGTTCAATAAGGAAAAATGCAAGGAGGGAGAAAAATATGTATTCCCTTTAACCTCTGATGAGAGGCCAAGAAGCAATGGGCTTAAATTGCAGCAAGGGAGGTTTAGGATGGACATTATTAGGAAAAACTTCCTAACTGTCAGGGTGGTTAAATCTTGGAATAAATTGCCTAAAGAAGTTATGGAATCTCTGTGATTGGAGATTTTTAAAAACAAGTTAAACAAACATCTGTCAGGGATAGTCAAGATAGTGCTTGGTCCTGCCACAAATGCAGAGGACTGGACTTGATGACCTCGCAAGGTCCCTTCCCATTTTGTGATTCTATGATCATATAAACAAGTTGCGTACCGCCTCTCTGACATAGTTGATTACTGCTCCCTGATACAGCTAGCTATTACACATTTTTTGTACATATTGGTTTAATTAAAACACTTATCTTTTAGGAGGGATGGGCGTGCTCCTGCTATCCATCTTTTTTATATTGGGATGTTCTGGTATCACTCTTCTGAAATGTGTTTGTGTACGTACTTTGTGCCTGGCACTTCAGAGGAATGGGTGTTTCTGAAATATCAGCCCTGTTCTTGCCAGATTCTGTAAACACAAGCAGGCAACACCTGAAGTTTGCCCATAGTCTGGCTTTCACTAACTTTGCTTTATGTCAGCAGTTTGCCTGCTAAATTAGGTCAGGCCTCATACCAGGCCTCTAATACAGGGGTCTATAACTCAGGCTCTCTTCCTACTACACCCTGCAGTGTCATTTACTCTTAAATTAGTGGTATGTCCTCTAAACCTTACTTCCTTGCTTTAATTTCATTTTCTTGCTTTAATTTCATTTTCTTGCTTTAATTTCATTTTCTTGTCTCGAAATATTACACAAACACAGGTCATTATAAAGCTCACTTAAGATATCAGCGGGCAATTTCATCTCTACAGTCTTTAGTGTTGGCAGTACAGGCAGTCCCCGGGTTATGTGCAAGATAGGGACTACAGGTTTGTTCTTAAGTGGAATTTGTACGTAACTCGGAACTGGCTCCAGATTCAGCCGCTGCTGCTGAAACTGACCAGAGGCTGACTACAGAAAGCCCGAGGCAGAGTTGCTCTGCCCCCAGCTTCCTGGAATCAGCCACTGATCAGTTTCAACAGCGGCTGAATCTGGAGCCTGGGACAGAACAGCTGGGGCGCTGCCGAGTAGGTCCCCCCAGGACCAACCCGGCAGCACCCCAGCTGCTCTACCCCAGGCGTCCACAACAAAAGCCTGGTCTGCTGGGGGGGGGGCGCACTAGCTGCGCCCCCCCCCACCCCCCCAGCAGACCAGGGAGACCCGGAGCAAAGCCGCACAGGCGGCGGGGTCCCGCGCCTCTGCGGCTTTGCTCCTGTCTCCCTGCTGTGCTGGGGGGGGAGTCCCCCCCAGCACAGCGGGGAGACCCGAGCAAAGCCGCACAGGCGGCAGGACCCCGCTGCCCGTGCGGCTTTGCTCCTTTGCCCCGGAGCAAAGCCGCACCGGCGGCGGGGTCCCCCGCCTCTGCGGCTTTGCTCCTGTCTCCCTGCTGTGCACAGGGGCAAAGGAGCAAAGCCGCATGGGCAGCGGGGTCCGCCGCCTGTGCAGCTTTGCTCGGGTCTCCCTGCTGTGCTGGGGAGTCCCCCCCAGCACACCAGGGAGACCCGGAGCAGCTTTTCTTGCCCCAGAGGACGTGGTGGCGGGACCGCTGCGCTCTGGGCGGTCCCGCCGCCCACGAGCTCCGGGGCGAGAAAAGCCGTTCGTAAGTGCGGATCCGACATAAGTCGGATCCACACAAGTCGGGGACTGCCTGTACTTGCAATTCTATTGCAAGTCTTGTGATAGGTAATATTTCATATAAAGCCCAAGAATCTGGAGACAAGGGATTTTGTGAGAATCTCAGTTTTTGTTTAAAAAAAGTTCCTACTGGTTGCCAAGAAAGGCTTGAAAATATGCCCAAAGCCTCAAGAATCAGACTACAAATAAAGAGAAAACAACCACAACAACTTTTTTCTTTTAAAATATCACACATTTTAAGCCAGTCTCATAATTTTGGGAGGCTTGATTCATTGTTCCTGAATGTTTGGGGCTCACAATACTGAGACAACACTTTGATATACAAAAGCATTGCAGACAAGAACAAACTACAGTGATACTGCATGAAACAGGAGAGCTGAATCTCATGAAGGGGCATGTATTTTTGGAAGACGTCAGTGAAATCTCAAGATACAGCTGTTTTTCTTTCAATAAATATGAAAATTAAGTCAACTCATTCTCATGTTCTGAACCACGCACAGGAGCCTTTTCATTCTGTGTGGCTGTTGATGCTAGTAGAACATCCATTAGGATACGATGGCTAACTTTGAGATGGTTTTTGCTTCCACCATTTAGAATGGTAAAACAGAACAGACTTGATATTCTGACCGGATTCTAAAAATCAGCAATATATTCTTTAGCATCTGACATTAAGTTTTGTTACTGCCGGTTGCTCTACTATTTTTACTTTTCCCCATGTGGCGGGGTAGCCCCACCACTCCCTGGAGCGGCCGCGGCACGGGGGCATCCCGAGCCAGGAAGGGCGCTAGCAGGGCCCGGACGCCAGTGCGCCAGGGAGGGCAGACGCCCGTTCGGGACCGCGCCGGGGGTGACGTCACTGGCGCGCCTCGGGGGCAGGGCGCCGGCCGATGACGTAGGGCGTGACATCATCTTCCCGCGCCCGGCGGGAGATTTAAAAATGGACTTGGAGCCCAAGGAGGGGGGGAGTCCGAGGAAGGAAGGAGCGGCTCCGGCGGAGACGGAGCAGACCGGGTATTGGCGGCCCTGGGTGCAGTCCAACCCAGGGGACCAGGACTAGGGGGGGACGCTGGCTGGGGGGAAAGAAGCGGCCCAGGGTGGGGCCGTGGAACCCGTGAGTGGGGGAGTTTAGGGTGCGCAGACCCCCCCCCCCCCGTTGTGAGTGAGGACAAGTGTCCTGACTCTAGGGCCCTGGATCGGGGTCCGGAGCGAGGGCGGGTCCGGACCCCCTTTCCTCCCCCCCTTTCTGTCAGCTGGATAGGCTGTTGGGTGGCCGGTGCTTTAAGCGGCATGACGGGACTAGTCACGAGTATTGTACTATTGGGACAAGAGGGGCGCACCCTGAGGAGGAGTGGCTAGGAGAGGGGGGCGGCCCCCCCTTTCTGTTCACGGGGGCGTCTTACACCCCATCTAAACTGACCTCTGTCCTCTACCACTCTGAACCAGCTACACTATTATTCTGGCCCCTCTCTCTCTGTCCTCCTGGTTAATACACCCTCTCCGCTCTTCTTGTACTATTCCTCTCTACATCATAATTCCAGATTTGCTTGCATTCGTTCATCTAAAATGCTTGTCAGTCCTGGGTTTCTATAGAGCTTAACTGGGACATAGGCTGTTAATGTAATTTTTTTAATGAAATTGTTTTAACTAACTTTTTTTTAAGTGAAATGTTTAAAAATTGGCAAGACTTTTAAAAACTGAGGTAAGCAGATGATTAAAACTTTCAAAAAGTATCATGAATCAGCTGCAAATTCACATCAAAATTACCTGTAGCAGCAATTACTTTTAGAAACTGAATTGTATTGCTTACTTAAAAAGACAAAATGAACAACAAAAATTCACAATTTGAGAAGTTCACTCATGCCCAAAACTCATGTGTATATCTGGCAAAACTGACCTTCAGAGACAGAAAAGTCCTATTAGATCATTCAGTTCATCTCTGCCCCTGTAGGACTGTTCCCTATAATGTATTCACTAGAGGTTTGTTCAGTCTTGTTCTGAATATCTCAATCAATGAGGCTTACAGACCTCCCTTGGGAGACTATTGCACAGTCTAAGACAGCTCACTGAGGGACTCTTTCTTATACTCAGTCTAGAGTTTCACTTTTAAAAAAATGTCATCCTATTGCTCTTACGTATATTATCTAAAAACTACCCTAAACAACTCCCATTCCCCTTTAGTGCTTACATTCTTTGATTATTTTGCCCCCTACATGCCCCAAGCCTTTTAATCTTTCCTCATATATCTTTTCCTCAAGCCCCCTAATTATTTTTTGCTGCTGTCTCTGAACTTCCTCCAAATTCAGCAATTTATTTCTGGTAATCACTCAGATTTGTTTTGTTTATTTACTAGTACAAGATGGCATTAGTGACTGCTTCCTCTTTTGATATGGGCCACGGAGCTTAAACCTTCAGGGGCTAGATTTTTGGAAAGATGCACCAGAGTTTGGATTTCAAGGAAAAGTGACAGCTGTGAAAAAAATCAATTAATACTTGATCATCTTTTTTCTTCTTCCCAGACTTCCTTCTGCATTTCTCTGTCTTCCCAAAACACCCTCAGTACCACCCACAAATAGAAATAAGCATCAAATTGCACTCACTTCCAGTGAAAGCCCTTGTGTTTAGACTACTGCTACAATAAGAACTAGGCTAAAGGATAAAATAATGTGATTTAAAGACAAATTTAAAGTCTATCTTTCCCCCTCTGCTGTAATCCCATGAAAAAAAAATCCAGCATCTTTGCCAGAACCACATGCACAATGTTGTTACTACTTTTTAGTCACCGCTCAGTACATGAGTGGCAGGAATGGAATGTGTTCTGCAGAGTGCAGTAAAATTCCCAACCAGTGCCAGTGCTCCACAGAACAAGACAAACCACAGCAGGCACTGCAATACAACCCACAACACCCTGTCTGACCCACCTGTTTGCTTCTTTGGGCTACATCTTAAGGTATACGCCCAGATAGAAGGACATCATACGTGTTATCATACTGGAAACCACACTCTGTGATTGATGGTGGTGTCACTACAGAACACAGACTTCTTCTGTGATGAGGTGAACAAGGCCCGGCTGCCCACCAAGAAAGAACATGTGGTAAACTACTGGTTTTGAAGGAATCTGCTGGAGAGTACCTTTTCCACATTCAGTAGTCACATGCCTTGTGACTTATCAGCCTCAGCACCAGAAAGTTAATTCTGAAGGAAACAGAAATAAAAAGGATTTCTCAACCTCAAACATCAACCAGAACAGTTAGGAGAAGGCATACAAGCTGCTATAAAAAGCAGCCTCTGTGTCAAAAAGCCAACTGCCTGTGAGCACTAGCTCCCACCTGTCCCCTCCCTCCTGCATGCTGCCTCTGATACAGAGGCAGCAGTGTGGGAGCCAGGTGGGAGCCCATGCTTGCAAGGTCCAGCTCCCCATTAGTACCAGCTCCTGCAGAGCCACCTGCCCTTCCCCCTTGCCCCTGCACTCCTGCCTCTGACACACACAGAAGCCTCTGAGCTGCCTCTCCACCATCCCCAAATGCATAAATGTGTAACCCTTGAATTTTTCAGCAGTTGCACATTTACCTGAATACACGCATTCTAACATCTCTCACAGAGATATAAAAGTAAATAGTGACTGTAATAGGATACTTTACACCTTGTGGAGGGGATCATCAGACCCACTTGGGAAGAAGTCAGGCAATGACCAGTTAGGACCTAATTCCTATAAAGGCTAAAAGAACTAGGGAGAGAGAGAAGCTAAAGGAAGAAGGCTGGCTCCTGTGGCAGGCCCCAGACCAGGGGAAGAGCCCCAGACAAATGGAATATAGGAGGACTGGAGAAGAGACATCAGAACAGGGAGGGCTCTGGCAAGAAGCCCCTGGGTCAGGGGAAGTTAGCTCTTGGCTTTACTGTGAAGTGTTTATTTTGGGATTTGCTGAAAATTGTCTATGCACTCAGTAAATGGTACCTTGAAGAAAGAGCACAAACAGACATTGGTTATGACATTAATCCTTTCTGTGCTGGGGAGACAGACCGGCGTATACTCTATATAACATATACACTAATTAACAAACCACTACACAGGCCCAGAAAGTCAGCCAGCCAGCCACCAGATGAGCAATGTCAAAAGAATAGTATTGACCAACCCTAAACACAGAAATGCCATCTCAGTGAAACCCAGCACCAGAAGAAAAAAAAAAGAGTTGCAGCAATATATTGTAATAGAGAGAAAGAATTATTATTGGGTGATGCATAGAACCTGATAATTAAGAAGTATAGGTGCACTTGGATGGTATATGCATGGAACAATGATAGTACTGACACCAGGTGTACCCACTCTAGAGGAATAAATCAAATGGCAGGAGCATTTTCCCCCAATAGTATGGCAGATCATGCAACAATTATTTTACAATGATAATAGTATAACAGCAGCTGTCACAAATTTATTCTGTTTAAGTGTAAACAACATGTCAGGAATAGAAAACTGGTGAACATACAAGAAAAAGCACATTTTCAGGACTGGATAGAGTCTCAAATGGAACCAACACCTCCCAATTCTGGATGATGAACTCAGAATCCTAGCAGCCTAAGTATAAGTTCCAGATGACCCTGATCGTGCTGAGAGCAGTGACTGGACCTTTCAGATCGTAGACTCTGGGTAGCTACATCTGATGGTTAACATCTACAGCTACTTTTGAATTAGAAGCTGAAGTGAGTTTATATCACATTTAAAACCAATGCCCATAATTACTCAGAGAGCTGTGCTAGGTCAGCATTCACATTCCAGATCTAACAAGCAACAACCAAATCCAAACCGGGGTTATCAAAAACAAGAAGTTCAAGGCTCAATAGGCATAAATGTAACCTAAATTATGTACCAGCGTATCTGAGATCACGATCATGCAATGGAAAACAAAATTGTGGTATGGGACAACAGCATATTTCCTTTATTTATAACCATTCTGTTAGTCAAATAAATTATTAAAAGCTTTTAAAACAAGAGTGTTCTGTCTATGCAAACATCATTTGTAACATAGTAAAACTCAGCATTTCTCTCAGGGTACAAATATATTGATGGTGGATGTAGGAAATTTTCATTTTTAGCAGCACCACATAGCAGTTTCCCATACTGTATAGAAAATGTTTTCAGGGTTTTACTGCTCCTTATAGACACCCAATTCCATAGTCAACAGACAATTCTGAAAATAAATCAATGCTCTCATGCCATAATTTAAAAGATTGCTTTTCCTTCAGCGTTAACTCCCCACTCTCCAGAGTATTTCAGAATGAGACATTTTATCACAGTGAATATATATATTACAGCCACAACAAAAACAAAAAACAATTCTATTAGGGTTTTCTGCTACAGTTTTATAAGTTAAGCTTCATATGCTGTCAACTGAGACACATCAGTCAGGATTTCAAGTCATTTCTACCTCCCATTTTAAGCTCTATGATTCTTAAACACACATAACAGTTACCTCAAAGCCAGGGCATTCTTTATTCTGTGAAAAATGTATTTTAAAGAAAGCGTAGAGGCTTTTTAAAAAAAACAGAGGAAAACTCTCCAAAATATGAATTTGGGAGGCAGATCTGGTTCATTAATCCCTCTTAAAGTTTAAATGCTCCCTAAGCTTTGTGTGTTACAAAAAACTGGAAGAGTGATTTAGGGGGTTAGATTTAACACCAATGGAAACTGAAGTCAGATTAGAAGGCATGCGTATGCATTCCAGGACAGGAACAGTTTCCCCTACCCTGTATTACAGAGCTTTGTGTACAGTTATAGAGTCATGGTTATTAACAGCCACTATATCCCATGGTAACCATTAACATGTTTATAATTATCTTTTGCGTAATTCATTTTCCCCTAGCACTTTGTTATTGCCTATACTTAGCATAAGGGATGCCATAGTAACTGGTAACACTAAATTATATGCAAAAAGACATTTAAAAATTTGTAATGAAGCCACTGTATGGAAGAACAAACTATATATTGGATAAGGGTCATAAAGCACATAAGGTTTTAGACAGGTATATTTAGTAAATTGAATAGGTAAATAAATGTTCACAATTAAAAATATTAATTGCAAGCTGTATTACCATTGGCCTTATCATTAAGATTTATAAAATATTGTTTATATACTACAGCTACAAAAAAAGTAGTACTTGCAAGCATACAGAAAGAAGCAACATCAATCCTCAAATCTTGTAGTGTAAGAATTTGTTGCCCTATGAAATGTTACATATGTGCTCTAAAACAGAATAAAAGATGTATTTAACAATCCAGCCAGAGATGGCATAGAAAGTTTTTATAAATAAACCCAAATTCATTACCTTTCTGTAGACAATCATATTTGGAGAACTCTCCTCTGGGTCAGCTGTTTCCACATTACTTTGATCAGTAGCTCCTTGGGCCATACTTAATAGTTGTCACTCACACTGCAAGAGTAAGAATAGAATCCAATGGAGCATCAAGTCACATAGGAGTATGATGAGATACTGTGCAAATTCACAGATACAAGAGAGGAAGGGACAGGGAAACGTGCTCTGTTCTCATTACAACAGATTTGTCACATTCACTCACATGATTGCTTGGAAGTAAGAGAGAGAAAAACATTTTCATTTTAATGAAACACTCAGAGAACAAGAAATACTTAGCAACAATCAACTGTCTTTATCAAATAGCTGTCTTTCCCCATTTCCAGCCTGGCATTGTAAGACAGGTGAGTGATTTGCATAAAACTTCCTCTCTTTATAATAAATCCAGCTAAATAGAGCATTACTGACTGGTATCTTCTTAGCAATTTACTTCTTTTCCTTATAGGCTATATGTGCCTGAGACACCCCAAATCAAAGTCAAAATAGAAAGACTACACTTGAATACATTTCACAAGAACAAGTAAAAACTGCTACTGTTCTTATGGCAAAATTCTCACTGGTAGAAACAATAGATTATCATGGAGGTGTGACACATGAATATTAATCCAGCTTCCTCAGTGTTATGGACACATTTTGATTTTCAGCATCCGTATGGGTTATGAACCTGTTAGTAATGAACTATAATGACTGGAAAAAAACACAGAGGGCATTACTGCCCTGTGGAGACCATTTTTAGCCCAAAGGATAACAGGTTTGTATGTAAACTAAAAGCTCCAGTCTACATGTGATTTATTAGACACTTAGGCTGGCATTTTTAAAAGCAATTAAGTGTTCTTGAAACACAAGTCCCATTGAATGTCATTTTGGATCTTTTGAAAAACATACCTATATGTTTTGTAACCTACATCAGGTTTTGTATAACCATCACCCCTTGTTATATCAAATATAACATTGACTTCAACAGCCATTGAATCAAGATCTCCATGTGCAATGTAAGTAATTGTGCAAAAAACAGGACTGCATAGCACTTTAAAGACTAACAAGATGGTTTAACAGGAATCTTCCACTATTTGATCTGAGGAAGTGGGTCTGGCCCACGAAAGCTCATCACCTGTTAAACCATCTTGTTAGTCTTTAAAGTGCTACGCAGTCCTGTTTTTTGTTTCAGCTGCACCAGACTAACACGGCTACATTTCTACAGTTATTGTGCAGTGAGACTTTTTAGACCTTGAAGTTTCCATTCCTACATGTCATTTAATATAGTGACATCCAGTTTCGCTTACGATTTCTTCTCTTTAATTTGATAGTATAGACCTGCTAGAACTGTCTGTCCACAGCCAAGTCTCTTTCAGGCCCTTCCCTCAATCAATTCAATTAAAAAAAAAGAATAATAAAAACACAGAAAAGCTATTTCCCTGACCAACAGAGGCTGCACAGGCCCAGTGACCTTTAATTCTCCACCACTCTTTCTGCTCCCTGGCCAGTTGCAGAAACCATCTTCCCTTCCCCAACTGAGCCACTTCCTGGCTTTTCAGATTGCTGGGTCTGATAACTCAACAGTGCTGGGTAGCCCCAGAATCCCTATCCCTATAAAGGGACAGACCATCTTCTTACAGATACGTAATGAGAATTGAAGTTTTAAATCCATTGGTGCTATTTCCAGAGGAATGAGGTTGCTGGTAAAGGTTGTCTCGCCAGCTGTCTTAATTATTAATGGTTTCAGTATTACCTCCACAATGGCTTTGATCAAGGTGGGGGGGGGGGGGTCTGAATTAGTGTTAAGGTATCCAGGCATCCAGTCTACTGTGAGCTAGCTATGCATTTACAAAATGTACAAAACATATAAAATACTAGATGTTACCCATACAATTCAGGGATTGGTACTCTACACATGCACAAACACACCCTTGAGCAGCATGTTCAATCTTTTATGTCCAAACATTTTATTTAAAAAAAAAGATCAAGGAGGTGCAGTTAGTATTTTAGGGCAGATTCTGAGACACCACAAGAAATGGAAACCATCTACCAGATCCCAGCTGGAGGAATTTGTTAGCATGGGGCAGAAGGTATAGAGTTGGCAGAGGCAGTTCCTGCACCAGCTCCCCTATAACCTCTCATGTAGTGGGCGTGTAGGAACCAGGTCAGGAAGAAGCAGTGCACTTTGTTTCAGCCATCCCCAGCTGGTGGGTGGTCCATAAGGATTTGTCCCTGAGTGATTCAGATAAGGCCCAGAACCAGGAAGTCATACCTGATTGCTGGTTTTAAGTTTCTCCTCCTTTTCCCCTTTCCTGGACTGTTCTGTGGGGCCGTGCAGAAGAGGGGAACCATCCTTTCCTTCATGCTTCCCCAGGCTCGGGAAGAGGCAGTCAGTTTATTAATTGTATTATTGTGGCACCTAGGAGCCCTAGTAATGGACCATGATCCATTGTGCTCAGGGATAGAAATAAACTAGTAGTTACCCACAAACAGCTTCAAATCTAAATACATGACAAGCAACAACAGATGGATACGGGTGGCCACAGAGCACAAGGAAATAGCAAGACAGCATTTGGTCAGCACAATCAGATGTGGTTTCAGCACAGCAGCAGCCTACTCACTGTCAAGATTTCTGACTGCATCATGGCAAAGGACTGTTTCCTTTCCTTCCCTCCCTGCAGCTCCCATAGCCCAGCAGGGAGGTAGGTAATGGAGCAAGCAGCAATACTCTCTTCTCCCTGGTGTGATGCCCTCATCAGGGAACTGCTGAACAGCCAGAAAAGGACAGCAACTACTTAAAGTGCTCCCAAGCTTATACCCAAGCTACTTCTGAGCCTGCAGGGGAAGCAGCAGGAATCAACTGGAAAAGCGGTGCCTCCTCTCCATAGTGACAGGGTTGATTCTAACACATCAGTTTAAAATTGCAGAGTGTGATTCAGATAGGAACGGTAACTTCACAATCATATACAAAAGTTTTTATTCAACAAAGCTGTCCTCAAGAGCCATAGGTTTTGCACCACTGCCTTAGATGAATTAAGCACTGTAGGAGAGTGTAATGATCCACAAATGCTATGGTCTGAGCCATCGTGCTATCTGCTCTGGACTTTAATATTAGAACTGACTAAAACCAGAATTTCCATTCCCCAGAAATTCCAGTGCTTTAATGAGTTTTTATCCCCCCAAAAAGGCAAAATATTTTAGCTTTCCATAAAATTAGAAGTTCCGTTTGGAAAAGGTGAGGCATTTCATTGTTACATTTTTAAACTAAAGGAAATTGTGACAAATATAATCAACAAAGCCATACATTTGAGACAGTTGTAACTTTATAAAAATGTTATTGCAGCATTCCAATAGTCTAATGTATGTTCCAAAGAGAAAGTCCAGGATACACTTAAAACCTTCTCATCAACTGACAACATTCCAGCAAACTACATTGTGGAGCAAAATGCAGGACAATGTAGCACTTTAAAGACTAACAAGATGGTTTATTAGATGATGAGCTTTCGTGGGCCAGACCCACTTCCTCAGATCAAATAGTGGAAGAAAGTAGTCACAACCATATATACCAAAGGATACAATTAAAAAAAATGAACAAATATGAAAAGGACAAATCACATTGCAGAACAGAAGAGGGATGCGGGGGGGTGGGAAGGGGGAGGAAGGAAGGTAAGTGTCTGTGAATTGCTGATATTAAAGGTAGGGAGAGTGGGATGTTTGTGAGTTAATGGTATTACAGGTGATAATTGGGGAAACTGTCTTGGTAATGGGTGAGAAAGTTCAAAGTCTTGTTAAGTCCTTGTTGGCAAGTGTGGAATTTTAACATGAATGACAGTTCAGAGGATTCCCTTTCAAGTGCAGATGTAAAAGGTCTTTGTAGCAGAATGCAGGTGGCTAAGTCATTTAGAGAGTGTCCTTTCTGGTTAAAGTGGCAAGAAACTGTTTTCTCTTTGTGATCTTGTCTGATATCTGTTTTGTGGGCATTAATCCTTTGGCGAAGTGTCTGAGATGTTTGTCCAATGTACATAGCAGACAGACACTTTCGGCACATGATAGCATAGATTATATTTCTGGATACATTGTGGAGAGGATCACTCAAATACCAAGAGAACTTGCTATAAAACAGGACAAAAAAAAACCAGTTACATATTACACATCCCTATTTGTCAGCTACCATCCCACACTAGAACCCATACTGGGTATTCTCAAACAATTTTACAACCCATACTCAATGGAGAATATACAACCCGAAAGAAATCTTTCCCGAACCCCCTTTTCTGGCCTTCAAACAATCCCACAACCTCATAAAGCTCATCATAAGAGCATAAGAACAGCCATACTGGGACAGACCAAAGGTCTATCTAGCCCAGTATCCTGTCTGCCGACAGTGACCAATGCCAGATGCCCCAGAGGGAGTGAACAGAACACAGAATCATCAGATTATCCTTCTTCTGTAATCCATTTTCAGCCTCTGACAAACAGAAACTAGGGACACCATTCCTATGCATCCTAGCTTATAGCCATTGATGGACCTAACTAACCTCATTTATTTGGTTATTTTTTTGAACCCTGTTAAAGTGCTGGTCTTCACAACATCCTCAAGCAAGGAGTTCCAAAGGTTGACTGTGTGCTGAGTGAGGAAAAATTTATTTTCATACATTTTAAACCTTCTACCTTCTACCTATTAATTTCATTTGGTGACCCCTTGTTCTTATGTTTTGGGAACAAGTACATAACTTTTCCTTGTTAACTTTTTTCACACCGGTCTTGGTTTTATAGAGCTCTATCATATCCCCCCTTAGTCTCCTCTTCTCTAAAATAAGAAGTCCCAGTCTTTTTAATCTCTCTTCAGATGGGACCCATTCCAAACCCCTAATCATTTTTGTTGCCCTTTTCTGAACCTTTTCCACTGCCAATATGTCTTTTTTGAGATAAGACGACCACATCTGTATGCAGTTTTCAAGATGTGAGTGTACAATAGTTTTATACAGAGGCAATAAGATATTCTGTCTTATTCTCTATCTCTTTATTAATGATTCAATATTGTTTGCTTTTGACTGCTTCTGCATACTGAGTGGATGTTTTCAGAGAACTCTCCACAATGGCTCTCGAGTAGTTATAACTAAATTAGTCCCCACCATTTTGAATGTATAGCTGGGATTATTTTTTCCAATGTGCATTACTTTACATTTACCAACATTAAATTTCATTTGCCATTTTGTTGCCCAATCAGTTTTGCAAGATCTTTTTGAAGCTCTTCAAAGTCTGCTTTGGTCTTAACTACCTTGAGCAATTTAGTAGCATCTGCAAATTTTGACACCACACTGTTTACCCCTTTCTCCAGATCATTTATAAATAGGTTGAATAGGATTGGCCCCAATGTGGGCCCTTGGGGGACACCACTAGTTACCGCTCTCCATTCTGAAAACTCACCCATTTATTCCTACCCTTTGTTGCCTGTCTTCTAACTAGTTATCAATCCATGAAAGGACCTTCCCTCTTATCCCATGACAACTAACTTTACTCAAGAGTCTTTGGTGAAGGACCTTGTCAAAGGCTTTCTGGAAATCTAAGTACACTATAGCTACTGCATTCCCCTTATCCACATGATTGTTGACCCCCCTCAAAGAACTCCAGTAGATTTGTAAGGCATGATTTCCCTTTACAGAAACCATGTGACTTTTCACTAACAAATTATGTTAATCTACAATACTGATGTAAGACTTACAGGACTGTAATTGTCAGGATCACCTCTAGAGTCCTTTTTAAATATTGGCATCACATTGTCTATCATCCAGTAATTAGGTACAGAAGCTGATTTAAAAGATAGGTTACAAACCACGGTTAATAGTTCCACAATTTCACATTTGAGTTCTTTCAGAACTCTTGCATGAATGACTTGTTACTGTCAAGTTTATCAATTTGTTCCAAAACCTCCTCTAGTGACACCTCAATCTGAGACAATTCTTCAGATTTGTCACATAAAAAGAATGACTCAGGTTTGGCAATCTCCCTAATATCCTCAGCCATGAAGACCAATGGAAAGAATTAATTTAGCTTCTCCCCAATGACCTTATCCTCTTTGAGTGCTCCTTTGGCATCTCGATTGTCCATCGGCCCCACTGGTTGTTTAGCAGCGTTCCTGCTTCTGATGTACTTAAACATTTTGCTATTACTTTTTGAAGTTTTATATTTTTACACTTAATTTGACAGAGTTTATACTCCTTTCTATTTTCCTCACCAGGATTTAACTTCCACTTTTTTAAACAGTGCCTTTTTATCTCTCTCTGCTTCTTTTACTTGGTTGTTAAGCTACATTGGCACTTTTTTGATTCTCTTAATTTGGGACACACATTTAAGATAGACTCCTATTATGGTATATCTTTGAAAATTTCTATGCAGCTTGCAGGGATTTTACTTTTATCACTGTACCTTTTAATTTCTGTTTAACTAACCTCCTCATTTTCACGTAGTCTCCCTTTCTGAAATTAAAGCTACAGTATTGAGCTGCTGAGGTGTTTTTCCCACCACAGGGATGTTAAATTTTATTACATTATGGTCACTATTTCCAAGCGCTCCAGCTATATTTACCTCTTGGACCAGATCCTGTGCTCCACTTAGGACTAAATCAAGAGTTGCCTCTCTCCTTATAGGTTCCAGAACCAGTTGCTCCAAGAATCAGTCATTTCAGGTATCAAGGAATTTTATCTCTGGGTTGGATATTAGGAAAAATGATTTCACTAGAAGGGTGGTGAAGTACTGGAATGGGTTACATAGGGAAGTGGTAGAATTTCCATCCCTAGAGGTTTTTAAGTTCTGCTTGACAAAGTCCTAGCTGGGATGATTTAGTTGGGATTGGTTCTGCTTTGGGCAGGGTGCTGGACTGAATGATTTCCTGAGGTCTCTTCTAGGTCTATGATTCTGGCCCACAAAAAAAAAAAGTTGGCCCAATTAGAGAAATTACCCCTCCCATATTGTCTTTCATCTGCCTCTGAGCCAGACGTCAGAAGCATGAAAACTTTGGAAACTAGGATTTTGAGATGGGGGAAATAATCTATGTTATAGAATATTCAAAGTCTTGTGTGTCAATACACACTACATTTATCTGTGTGTTCTTAGCTCACTGGATAGATCCCCTGTGGAATCTGGAATCCCCAGGGAAAGATCAATAAAAACCCCAAAGCCCATTATACAAATATCCTGTCTTTGAATGTTTATGCCCTGAAGAAAAAGAAATGATTGTTTCAGGAGGCCTGGGCAACAACAGACACAAACTGTATAAAATTGTGAGCTTGAACTGACAGAAGGCCTTCATTTTGCTCCAACAAACTGACATGAATTTTAACCACAGGGACAAATCCACAGGGAGGAGGAAGAGAGCTGGGAAGAAGCAGAGTAGAGGCTGGCTGTGTTCTCCCCAGCAGGAGATTGGAGGGACGTGGGTGAGCCAAGAGGACTCTGACCCCGACCCAGAGCGTTCGGCCCCATCGAGAGCAGAGCAGAAATGCCGGAACCCCAGAGGAGAGCCCCTCCCAGACATTGAGTGACGGGGACAAATGAAACTCTGAGGCATAGACATTGAGAGAGGGGAGGCCATAGAGGGCTAAGAAGCATAAGAGACAGAGCAGGGGATACGGTGTGGGGTGTACCCTGGAGGCAGTCCTTAGACTCTGTTACATGCTCTCATTTACATATTCTTTTCCAATCCTTTTTTGCGGAAGAGGTTTGGGGGCAAAAAAGCACTATGCAGAAACCTCTTCCGCAAAAAGGATTGGAAGAGAATATGCATGTGAGAGCGCGAGAAATGCTAATCAGCACTCCATTTGCATTTCCTTTCTGGAAAAAGTTCGTAGTATAGCCATAGACTGTATGGAAGATGGGTGAGGTGACATGTAGTAGATGACGTAAGTTTACAGACTTTACAGAGAAACTGCATCGTAAAACAATAATGCTTTTGTCCAACAAATGAACTTTGCTTTGTGAAGGTTTCCTGGTCTCTGGTAAACTATTTTAATCCCTGGGGGAAAGGAAACTGCAAGATCTGAGTTCAGGTCAGACCTTCTTGGATAAACACAATGAAGTGCAGAGGGACTGCAAGCCTAAATGCCCCAGGGTTCGGAGAGAGAGGGACACAGGTCACAATCCATAGAGAGGTGATTGCTAGAAGCCAGAAACAGAAGGGCAGTATCCCTTGAACAGACCACAGATAAATCAGAGGTGCAGTTACCCTGAAACTGTGACAAACATTTAGAGATTTCCCCCCAAAAAATTTTGGTTTTGAGTCAGAATTAATCTCTGTGCCCACCTGAGCTGCCATGGTGTTGTAGTTCAAAGTCCATTCTCCCCTCAGATACATCTACATGTACATATAAAACCCGTGGCTGCTCCAGCTCAGCTGAGTTGGGGGCACAGAATTGCTCAGAATTGCTGTGCAGAAGATTGGGCTTAGGTTGGTGTCTGCCTGTCCCCATCTTATCGAAGGGCCTGGCAAGTCTTTTGGCTCCCCTGCCTCCCTGAAGCCTAACTCATATTTTCCTGTAGCAAAGACCTCCATCAGATTTCTTGTACACTGGCAAAATCCAGCTGTACTATCTGTAAACACACGCAAATATAATTTGCCGACCATTGCCTCTCCTTCCAAGCATTGGGATCCCACCATTTTTGGCTGATCCAGAGCAGCAGACATTGCATCTAAGTGGAGAAATGTGGTTTTCACTACCTTTCCACACTTCCTTCCCCTAACCCTACAGACTGCCAACGACCATACCACACCAACATACATTGGAGCAGTTTGGGGGCTGTTCTAAATTACTCTGTCAAATAACAGCTCCCAAGGATCTACTCCAGGATCATCTTTACTCTCCAACCCTGCTCTCTCCTACCCATGAAAAGCCCTGAGCCAAACTTAACATGGCTAGCTATATCAGTTGAGAAATTCCTTCATGAGCAGAGGCCAAAGAGGGTCTTTTTGTTATTACTGATGTGGTTCAAAATATATTTCTTCCTCCACCAATAATCCTCATTATCCCAATTTTATGGATTGGGAAACTTAGCCAAAGAGGTTAAGAGACTTTTCAAAGACCTCTCAAAGTCAAAGTTGAATTGAGAATGGCCCTCATGTCTCCCAACTTCATTTTAAAGACATTAGAGCACAGATGTGGTTCCTTTATTTGATCACAAATCGAGATTTTTGGTTTTTTAGTTTTTGCTTTTTAAAAAATGCATTCATTTTAAACTGACAGAGCACACTTTTCTGATATCTAATTAAAGGTCTCCCTGCAGTGTTACTCAGCTGTGCTTCATATTATCCAGACATCACAATCTTCATCCTGAACCTTAAATGACCATATTTTCATATTTCTTAGACAGGTCTTTAGTATCTTCCTACTCTGAGGAAAAAAAAGAGAAAAAAAAAGACTGATATAGTGGTGAAAGGTTTTGCTGAGGGCATATTCCCAAAATGTACACAACATCAGAGGAATGACAGAAAGTAAAAGATACTTTATTCAGTGTTCCCTTATATGAAATCGGGATTGTTTTACACAGCATTTTGTCTGTTACAGTTCAGCAAGAAAAGAAAGGAAAAGAAAAAAAAAGAAGTCTCATTTAATTTAAAGTAATAGAACACTGAGTTTTTGGAGGGTATAGTAGTGGCAAAGTAAATTCAGCCAAAGCACTGCTGAACAGCTCCTAGAAGAGCAGCAAAATTATGTTTTCTTTGCTTCATTTGATGCAATTAGTTGAAAACTGCTTTGATTTATTAATTTTCTTTTTCCATTGACGTAAAAAAGGAAGAAAGAAAGAAAACAAAGGGAGATAAAGTGTGCTCAGAGCTGCTATTCAAGGCAAAAAGCATGGCAGTGCTAGGTTCTTACTAATGCCTGTTCCATTTGTGCTGTTTACACATGCATATACTGTACAAGTTAAATAAAAGCTAAAAAGACCACCAGCTGTTGATTGGAGCTCTGCCCTTACTTACATGTTAATGACCAGGCTCAATTCAATTCCCGGGTCTCCTTTCTGTCTCCCTTCACCAGAGGTGGCTAGGAGTGCTACGCTAGCATTATATTTAAGGCACCTATTTGAAGTGCCTCATGGCTACAGTGACCCTTCCAGCTGGCATAGTAGCAGTATTGATACACTGTAAGGGCATATGTGACAGGGTCTGCCCACCCCACACTGCACAGGAGGGGAGCAAGCACGCCTATTGGGTTGCATACGCCCCTCCTCCGCAGGCCTGCTGGGCATGCTCCCAGGGAAGCCTAGGTATAAAAGCCCGCAAAGCAGCTCGGTATGGGCTGACCTCCGGAGAGGAAGGAGCTCAGTCTGGGGAATAGTTATTGTGAAATAGCAGCACCGGAGCATCTACACTAATGCTATTCAAAATAACTATTTCGAACTAAGCGTTATTCCCCAAGAAAAGCAGGAGTAGAGATTTCAAAAGACCATGTTTGGTAGTGTGGACACTCCACATATAAATTCAACCTAAGGGGAGTTATTTCAAAATAACACCCTAATGTAGACCAGGGCTAAAAGTAGTGTCTGTCCAGTCTTTCACAACAGAAAAGGGCATCCCCAGCACTCCAGAGTTACATGGTACCTAGATGGGGAAGAAAGATTTTTTTCCGAAGTGAAATATAACCTTACAAATAATGTTATATTTTGTGTTAAAAAACAAAAAAGTTTTGTAAAGTATCACATTTTTCTTCAATTTTTTTGTTTCAGCATGATTAATATATCCTGCATTAATACCATAAACACAGTTTAAGCAAACAGAAATCTGTTCTTTACATGGTAAGAAAGGTTCAGTTCATCCATTGCTTATGTAAACCAAGCCTATAATATAGTCATGAATGTTTAAGAAATGACAGATTATCCCTTCCATTAATAATCAGACCTGACTCTGAAGACTGTGGTATTATCACAGAAAGATAAAAAGTCACTTTGAAATGAGAAAAACAAATATTTTTCTCTAATCAGAGTATTTCTCTGTTTTACTTGATTTTGGATCATACCACCACAAGGTATAAGCATCTGGACTGCATATTTATATCTAGGTAGATGAACTCTATAAATGTAACCTCTCTATATGGATGTAAAAATAATTAGTCAATATTTCAGTCATGGGTTTCAATGAATGGTCCAAAAAAAATGGGTGGAAGTGAATAAAAATAAAGTCATCTGAGAAATTATTAATAATGAAATTACTGTATATTTTCCCTTTTCCCCACATGCTCCCTGGGCTGTATGACTGTAGCCTTGTAAATAATATTAATAGAATGAATCATCTTTAATTTATCAAATGTAACAATCAGCTTAGATCTGATCTATGCTTACTTCATTAAAAATTGACTAAGTTTTGTGAGAGATACATAAACATGCAAATAACTTTAGTTCTTTGTTTTATACAACTTTAGAACTAAGCCCCAAATTTTTCAGTTTAAGAAGTCTTAGGGAAAATATGTTGGCAAAATAGTATACTTCTATTTTATATGCTTTTATAAACAAGGTTTTCACACCTACCAACTGCAACTATAGTTGTTTTAAAAAAATCATCATCTTTGGCCTCAGTAGAATAGAAAAAAGTTTCATTTATAGGTGCTTTAGGTATATAACAGAAAACACCGGAAAACACATCACACAATGTGTGCATAAAGACCATATGTTGTTACTTGTTTCTATAGAGAGTTGGAGAGGCAATAGGAAAGGTAACAATATTTTCACAAAAAAATAAAAATATTTTAAATGAAAACCAGTGAGAGTATGGAGAAAAAAAATCTCTCTAAGAACTCAAGATATAGTATAACTGGGGACAAGATAGTCCAGGGAATGGATAATGGACTATGTGACTGTCACCACTAGTTCACTGGTTCAAAGCCAGCCAACGCCAACGTGGGTAATGACTGTAAATTGTAACTACCTCAAGACTTCAGTGTTAGTTCACACTGTGAGCAAGATAACAGAATGAAAGCCATTTAACTAACTGGTCAGACCAAAAAAAAAAAAAAAAAGACCTACACACACCCCTCTAGGATGCAAAGCAGTGCAGTATTGGAAATGTAAAACATACTTCTAGATTTTTATTTTTCAACTTTTGTGGCTATTGTCTGAAAAGTGACCATGTAAAAATAGGATCTTCTTAATCAATAAATCTGTTCTCCAGATGAATTCAAGACCCATTTGTTTTATCTGGTCTATGAAGAGAGGTAAGTGGACTGAAGTACAAACCAACCCATTGATATTTGATTATATAGTACTGCTGGTAGCAAGGAGGAGTTGGTTGTATTGTGCTTTCTTTGTGCAAAAAATAATTGGAAGGATTTTCAGAGTTTGTGTATTCATCCATTTATTCTAGATCTAGATATTATAACTACTTTATTAATTATTATTTGAATTTCTGTAGCACCTAGTCCGGACCCCCACTGCACTAGATATTCTATAAACACAGAACAAAGAAACTTCAGTGGCTAAAATTATTTTTTGCTATTCTTTTCTTCTCCTAGTCCTAACATAGCTACAGGCTGATAAAATGGATTCTCTTCTGGCTGATGTATAATTAACATAATCATAGAACACTAGAACTGGAAGGGATCTCGAGAGATCATCAAGTCCAGTGCCCTGCCCTCATGGCAGGACCAAGCATGGTCTGTATCATCCCTGATAGATGTTGGTCTAACCTGCTCTTAAGTATCTCCGGAGATGTAGATTCCACAACCTCCCTAGGCAATTTATTCCAGTGTTTAACCACTCTGACAATTAGGAAGTTTCTCCTAATGTCCAACCTAAACCTCCTTTGCTGCAGCTTAAGCCCATTGCTTCTTGTCCTATCCTCAGAAGCCAAGAACAACAATTCCCACCCCCCATCCCTGTGACACCCTTTTAGATACCTGAAAACCGCTATCATGTCCCCACTCAGTCTTCTCTTTTCCAAACTAAACAAGCCCAATTCCTTCAGCCTTCCCTCATAGCTCATGTTTTCTAGACCTTTAATCATTTTTTTTGTTCTTATCTGGACCTTCTCCAATTTCTCCACATCGTTCTTTAAATATGGTGCCCAGAACTGAGGCCTAATCAGCACAGAGTAGAGCAGAAGAAGGACTTCTCATGTCTTGCTCACAACACTCCTGTTTATGCATCCCAGAATCAGGTTTGCTTTTTTTGCAAGTGTCACATTGTTGACTCATATTTAGCTTGTGGTCCACTATGACCCCTAGATCCCTTTCTGCCATACTTCTTCCTATACAGTCACTTCACATTCTATATGTGTGAAACTGATTGTTTTTTCCCTAAGTGGAGTACTTTGCATTTCTCCTTATTAAACTTTATCCTATTTACCTCAGACCATTTTTTAGTTTATCCATATCATTTTGAATTATGACCCTATCCTCCAAAGCAGTTGCAACCCCTCCCAACTTGGTACCATCTTCAAACTTAATAAGCGTACTCTCTATGCTATCATATAAATCATTGATAAAGATATTGAACAGAACCAGTCCCAAAACAGACCCCTGAGGAACCCTACTTGTTATGCCCTTCCACCATGAACGAAACCCATTAATAACCATTCTCAGAGAGTAGTTAGTTATCCAGCCAGTTATGCACCCACCTTAAGTTGTATTTTCCTAGTTTATTAAGAAGGTCATACAATACCATATTAAATTCCTTACTAAAGTCTAGGTATACCACGTCCACTGCTTCTCCCTTATCCACAAGACTTGTTATCCTATCAAAGAAAGCTATGAGATTAGTTTGACATGATTTGTTCTTTACAAATCCATGGTGGCTGTTACCTAGCACTTTATTTTCTTCTAGATGTTAGCAGATGAATTCCTTAGTTACCCTGCTTCATTGTGCTTCCTGGCACAGAAGTTAAACGGACTGGTCTGTAGTTTCCTGGGTTGTCCTTATTTCCCTTTTTATAGATGGGCACTATGTTTGCCCTTTTCCAGTCTTATGGAATCTCTCATGATTTCCATGATTTTTCAAAGATGATAGCTAAAGGCGCAGATACCTCCTCTATCAGTTCCTTGAGTATTCTAGGATGCATTTCATCAGGCCCTGGTGATTTTTTGACAGAGCCTGTATTCCTCAAAAAACAAGGAGTACAGGATCTGTCAAAAAAATCAGCCCGCTGTCAGAAGAACCGTGTCTAAACCGCAGTTTCAGTTTCAAAATGGCGCTTGTTCGAAACAGCACCAGAACGTGATTATGCAAATGACGTGCGGGATATTTAAATCCCCGCTTCTTTTGCACTTTTGAGATGTTTTATTTACATCCCTCTGCTGACAGGGGGGGGTGTAGTGTAGACCTAGCCCAAGTGTGCACATTTTAAATATAGAAGGCAACACCTCCCCCCTTTTTCCCCACCTATCCTTCCTGAGTAAGCTGTACCCTTCTATACCAATATTCCTGAGTAAGCTGTACCTTTCTGTACCAACAGAGTGGGGCAAAAAGAAGGAAACATAATTATTAAGTCCTGATCTACACTAGACTTTATTTTGAAATAACCCCCCTTAGGTAGAATTTACATTATAAGCGGAGCATCCACACTAACACTCCCACTATTTTGAAATAAGGGGGCGCTTATTTCAAAATCAGTACTCCTGCTTAACTTGGGGAATAAAGCTAATTTCAAAATAGTTATTTGAACTAATTACTCCCCAATGCTTCCTTGAGACTCTAAGTAAAGGGAGCTCATCCACATTACCAGAGCCTGCCTCGGACTAATTTCAAGGCTTCCCCGCAGTGGAGACACGTTATTTTAACTTTATAAAATCTGGAGTTAAGTCAAATTTAGCTATTTCTAAATAGTTTCCTAGGGTAGACGTCACCTAAGAATTCAGACTGCAGAATCTTTAGTGGTGATGACAGTGATAGCAATGCAGAAAAATCCTAGTTTGACTTTCAAATCCTAGGTTGAAGTACAAGGCAGGCAGTGAGAAAAAGCCTCAGGGAAACAGTATATTTGTCTTTTCAAGGAATCCATTTCAACCTTTGAGCCTCTTGATGCTATTTTAGAATTATTTTTCTGAGTAGAAGAGCATTTTAATAGCTGCTCTCAACAGCATCTCAGCACAGGTTTAACTCATTCTGGGAAGGGGCAAAATTACAATTTTAATTATGATCTGTGAGCTTCTCATTTAGAGGGACCACCACTAGTAATCAGAACATTTTGTTCTGCTTAGATTATTCAACCCACAGAGACTCTGCTTGCCTAGAAGGGTGCTAGCTTTGATGTCAGATTTTGACTTGTGGACGTACGTTCACTCAGGAGTGGATTGAGACCACTAACTTATTCACATAGGCCATTTTTCTGACATTAGCCACAAAGCAATCAAAAGTAAAAGTGAAAAATCTAGAAGCATATTTTAGATCTGACACATTGAACTGTTTTGCATTCTCTACAGTGTTTGGTCTGACCTGTTGCCTAAAGGAGCTTCATTCTGGTTCTCTCACACACCCTGAGCCAACAATATTTGACATTTTGGTTTTGGTACGACTATAGAACAGAGTTTCTCAAAGTAGTCTGCAAAATCACTTTGAGAAACCTGCTAACTGGTCATTCCAGTGTGTTTACTTACTGGCTCCATGGCCACAGAGAATCTGGGAATGATTTCCCTGCCTCTGATAAAATTTGCCCCAAATCTGGATACTGAAATCTTTTGGTTCTCAGTTACCCCTCAGATATATTTCCACAATGTGTTATCTCCTTCAGTAGTCACATATTTATGAGCTTTCCTGGAGAAATCTACCTCAGCATTTATTTCTGTTCCCCCTCCCCCACCCCGTGAGCTATACCCCAATATGAAATCTCAGGTGTGGTAGCTGTTTCCTGCATGTTCGCTTTCCCATCCAAACACGTGGTTCCTGCATTTATATCCTTTCTTTAAAAAACCCATCCACCCGCCCCAATCATTTTTCTAGGATGAAAAAGCACAGTCTTCTGGTCTAAGCTGGTCGCTGACAACCAGAAACTCTCAGGGACCTCAGACTACATCGGAGAAGGATTTCCAGTGGTCTTCAACAAGCCACTTTGTCTCGTTTGCCCATCAGTAACAATAGCGATAATAGTATCGATCCATCTCACAGAGGTATTTAAAGGAATGTTAGAACTTGTCTACACTACCACATTTTGTCAGCAAGACTGCAGAAAGAGGGCCTAACCTAGAGGATGAAATTATTAATAAATAGGTGAGCTAGACAAAGAGCTCTCAGCAGAGTCATCTGGTAGGGCAGGGAGCCAAGAATTGTTCTTCACTCCTGAAGTACATAGCCAGGCTCAGCAATCTCTCTCCAGGGTGCAGGAAGCAGGAGAGGAGACACAGGGTAAGTGGCTGTGGCTTGTGGAGTATATAACTAGGTGCGGAGTATAGAAAAGTGGAAGGCTGGCTGTGTATGTGAGAGCTAGACATTTCCCTGTGTAGCTAATCAATATGGCCAAACAGGGTGTTGATGGACACTGAGATCTCAATGGAATCCTCCAGAGAGGTCTCCAGGAAAGTTTCAATCCTCTGCCACAGGTTCCAGGTCATGCGGATTTGTTCCTTCCTCCATTGCAGGACACTGTCCCATGCCATTCTGCAATCACTTGTGCAGAGACCAAAGCAACACATAGGTGAGCTGCATATAGAGCAGGGCAAAAGCTGCAAGCATGCAGTAGTAGTACCCTGGTTCGCCTGCTTTACCTTAAACAGTGAGATCGGAGGAGAGGAAGGTGACAGACTTGCTGGGACCCTGGGCAAGGTGGGGAGGGTGGTTGGCTCCACGCTCCCAGAAGGAGCAGGGCCTTGGGAGGAAGGGGCAAGGCTGGGGGCAGCATGCCCTTGGTGCCACCTGGAGCATGCTGCTTGGTGGACCGGAATCAATTTAAGAAGGCCTAGGGCTCCAGCTATGACCCCTGGGCTCTTTGAATCACCGGGCCTTAAGGCAACTGCCCCTTCCCCCTCCCCTCCCCCCCATCAGTAGGCCTGAGTGAGAGGTTTGCTAGAGTGATCCCCACTTGTAGAAAAGTGGGCTAGTGTTAGAATGAGTTCCTTGCAAAGCCGCACTGCAAGCCCTGCAAAGACTGTATTTTTATTTGTTCATGAGTGCGCACACACACATACACACTCACCATGCTTTGGGTGCTTTCTGAGATGTGTGCATAGCAAGGGTCCGTGAGAAAGTGACTAGCATGTTGCAAAAGGTGCTTATCAGTGAAACATATCAATGCTGTGATTGAATTTAACAATCCCTCATGTATGCATTATCCACGTGTGCTTCTGCAGATGTGTCTCTGAAATATACCACACACATCCCTGAAACCATCTCCAGTAGGTAAGAAATAGGGCAAATTGCAGTAAAAACAACATGTTCAGTGATGTGCTATAGTGCTCCTCTACAGAGGAAAGGGATGAAAGGTGTGCTGGGAAGCCAAAAGGCAGGACAGAAGAGATAATCAAGTATTTCCTAGGGATGTAACAGACTCCTCCATTTTCCCTTCACGCCACCTCCTTTTACAAGTTTAACAAGGATAGCTGGATGTACACACAGTTGTGAGGTTTTGCCCTTTCCAAGCTCCTCCTTTACTAGCAATGTGTTTGGTGAGCATCACAGAGTTTACTCTTGAACAATAAAGTCAATGGTTTATAATGGTAATTAGTTTTTATTTTGTGTTCCACAAATTCACATAGCAATCATTTCAATTCTAAGTACAGGCTTCTTAATCATTATTTTGCTTGGATGTGTGGCCCCAAATATTTACATGGGATACACCAGAGAAGCAACTCCAAAAACAAATACATGTTACTGCCCTTCATTGTCAATATGCTTCCTCAAAGCCTTTCTGATGTCAATTGTAGCCCTCTGAGTGCCTCTGAAAGCCGTAACATCTAGCTGCTCAGACTCTACATCTGCACTCTGTCTCAGCACTCCACCCCCGAGCAAACACTTCACACAGGTTATGCAAAATGCAGCCCATGCTATAACCATAGGAATATTATTCTCTCTGAGGTCTAACCTGCCATAAAGGCACCTCCTTTAATTTGTCAAAATTACATTTGATTGCAATGCAGTACATACACAGCCTGTTAAAATGCTCCTTAGTGCTTCCCAGGTGCAACGTATGTCTATAGGGGTAAGCTGGGTCTCCCAGAATAACTATGGGCATTTTCATATCCCCACAGTCTTCTTGTGATCTGAAAACAGTCTCCACTTGCAGACTTCTGTATGGGACACTGTCCCTGAAGATACATACAGCATGCACCTTTCCAGACCACCCCACAAGTCCTGATCCACAAGCAACTTCAACACCATGAAGAAATATCTCTTCTTATTGCCTTACTCTATTGCAAGGTGGCTTGGTGCTAATATTGGAATGTGGATGCTATCTATTTCTCCACCACAGATAGGGAAGTCCAGCTCTGTGAAGTTACCCACTATTTCATGCACATTTACCATGGCCCTCTGTAACATGATGATATTTATTGCCCTGGCCATTTTCAATAATATGTCCCCAACGGTCCAGTTTCCCATTCTAAACTGATTTGCAACTAACTTGTAACAGGCTTCCAGACACCAATCAGCACATGGTTCTTTACTGAGACAGCAGATATCCTGGTACGCTTGCCCTGCATGTTTGGGACCAGCTGTGCACACAGCTCCAGAAAGGTTACTTTATGCATCCTAACATTCTGTAGCCACTGCTCTTCATCCTGCACCTGCATCACGATGCAATCCCACAAATCAGTGCTGGTTTCCCCATGCCCAAAGTCTATCCTATGCAGCTGTACTTTGAATGCCAAAAACAATGCTAAGTTGCTGCTAGCCATATCACACAGACTGTCAGGTGCCTGAGAGTCCTCATCTGTCAGTAACTTCACAATTAACTGTGCTGCCATGCATGATGCTTTGTGATATTTAACCATAGGTGTGCGCAGCACATTCCATTAGGGTGTGCACCCTAAGAATTTTTTTAAAATGTACTTTGATCCCCCCCATTAGCCACACCCCGACCCCTGTTAACCACGCCTCTGGCCCCCATTAGCCACGCCTCTGGAGGTAACCCTCTCCAGGCAAGATGGGCACATGACCAAAAGTGTTGTGAGACCTCCCTACCCCCAAGGACTTTTCCCACCATCCTCCTACCAATAGGGATTAGTTTGGCCCCCACCAATCCCCTCCCCCATGCAACTATCCTGCAATTGCATTAACCCAAAGTGTGTGACATTAATGCAGAGGTGGAGAGGCTGGGGGGGGGGGGGGGGAAAAGAGGGGAAGTGTTCACTCTAAAAGTTTCCTCCCATGAGCAGAATGAATTTTGTGTTGTGCACCAGTACTGAGTTCATGTGGCTTGTTTGGATGCGCCATTGTGGCACTCAAGTTATTAATAAATATCTACCTTTCCCCTCTGCTGCCATGTCTCCTCCCCTTCCTCCATCAACTCCCCTGGTGCCTGCTGTCCCCCAACCCCTCACCCTCCTCTGCTGTCCTGACTCCTGCCCTTCTCACTGCCCTCAGCCTTCCTGAGACCTGCCCCCTCTCCCCCAGCCCTTCTCTCCCCCGTGCCCACTCCTCCAGTAGCCCCACTCTGATCATGTGAGCTACCCCTCCTCATCCCTTCATTTAATACCCCCCTCACCTCTCTCCTCTAGTGCTGGTCCCTCCCCTGCAGGTGTCTGCCCTTTTGCTTCACCCCCAGAATCCTCTGGCACCTATACCTTCCCTGCACCCTCCTGGTGCCTCCCCCTTCCCTCACTGCCCCTGCCTCCTTTGCCCTTTTTTCCCCCTGATGCCCATCCCCTCACCACCCTCTGCCCCCATTCCCCTCATGCCCCTGTGCCCTCACACATGACTTGCTCCAACCCCATCTTCCTCATTCCTACCCCTTCTGTCAAGCCTTCTCCCAGCACTTCCCCCTCCAATCTCCAATGCCCTTACCCTCTCCTCTTCCAGCATCACCCTATCCCCGCTCCCACTGACACCTCCCCTCCTGCCCTTCTCCTCATTGTCTCCACTTCGCCCCCTCGCATTTGTCTCTCCTCTACCCTGCCCCTTTGGTGCCTTCCCCTTTCTTCCTCCTCCACCCTCCCCCACCGCAAAAGCCCCTTCCTCTCCCACCCCTTCCATACCTTCAGCTTCTGCCTTACAGCTTGCAGGGCTGGAGTCAGAGCCAGCCCAAGCTGCAGGGCCGGGGAGGGGCACCCCCGGGGCGCCACGCGGTGCTGCTGGGCCAGGCGCTACCGGGACAAGCGGGGGCGCCCCTGGGGCACCATGTGGTGCTGTAGGGCATGGCCCAGGCTGCAAAAATGGCTCGGGCCGCCCTCTGTAGTCGGGCCACAGCTGCTTTTGGAGCTGGGCCACTGAGTTTTAAAGTTCCTGGTGTTTTCCCTCTCACTTGTTGCGCAGCATTTGAGGACATCCCACATGCGCTCTCTCTGCCCCACAGTGCCCAGTAGATGGCTGCAGGGAATTTAAAGTGAGGGGCTGTGGCGCTCCATCACAAATCCCCTTCTTCCTCCAGCAGCTGCTGGCTGGCCTTACACATTAGGGTGTGCCTGGGCACACCCCGCACACATGCCTATGTACTTAACAGAGCATTGGTGACAAATGTAGGATCCATCCCTTCTTACTGCAGATGCTGGAGCGCATAGCAAAGAATGACAGTTGAATAAATGGCACAAAAGGATACCAGAAGCCAATGGAGATCTGGGACAGAAAGCAATGCATGATGGGATATCCCAAGATGCACTGTGCTCCATTCTACCTTCCCACAATGCCTAATGACAGTGCATTGCACATGCTATCAGTGATTGGTGATCCTAATGTGGACATGATCTGTCAACAAAGGGAGCAAGTATGAACCCTCTCTGGTGATTATTTTGTTGTCGATTTGTCCATGTTGCCAGGAGTTTCATCAACAAAACTTTGTAGAGTAGACAAAGCCCTTATTGATGGTGTGGTTTGAAGGTAAAAAATTCTAAATGTTACAACTGTTATTCATAGGTTCCCTGTCTCTCTCATCTGGCAGGAAATCAGATTACTTGGTGATTGTGATTCCTTATTTTTATTTATTTAGAATATTTTTATCCCGCATCTCTATTTAAAATATTCGAGGCAGCTTACAAAATTAAGATTTTTTTTTTGCTTAAAGATGACAGACCATTTTTCTTCCATAAGAAAACTGCATCTCGTTTTGAAGATAGACAGACAATTCTGTTTCTAAATGAAACATAACAATGTGCAGTTATTTGTAGATATTTTCAGATGTTTTCAGAGTTGGGTGTTAAACATTTTACATGTGTAGACATGAAGTTAGTTGCCCAAGGTCTCATACCAAATAGAACCATGTCTCCTGATAACCCAGACTCCTTCTCTAATCACTAGTCCATAGTCTCCTTCTACAGAAAGGAAAGTATACACCATATTTATTATTTCTGAACCTCTAACATATGCTAGAAACATCAGACTCTCAAACGGAGACATACCCATCTCAAAAACTTTAAGTTTAAATCTGATTTAACAAGTGAGTGTAGTAAACAAACGAAGTGTGTGGGGAGGGGAACAGAGCGAGGTGGTGTGGGGAAAGGACAGGTATTGAACACACACACAGATCACAACTCAGCTAACCAATTAGATTTTTTTCCTGATATTCAGCCTATTTTTAAAATTGGCATTAATACGCCCAATTTGTCCATAAGTGTTTTACCTTCCAACAAAGAGTGTCACCGTGGGAAGACTAACACCAAAAATCTTATCATCAAGAATAGCCATAGAAAATGTAATAGTGAAAATACATTGAAAGTTTTAACTAATATAAGTGTCAGAACTACAGGAATTCAGAAATGCAAAAGAACAAAAACAATCCCACCTTAAAATTCATCTGAACTTGTGATCCCAAACTAAGGTAGGATTTATAAAGAATTATCAGTCATCGGCGAGGAGATATAAAGCTGCACACAGTTACTTTGCAATTAAGCCAATTCACTGGCCAAACCCTTCCCTTTCGGGTGAGGAAATGAGTAACCATACTAGTGCTCTATGGACTGGGGGAAGGGGATGAAGAGAATTTAATCTCCATTCCCAGAAAGAAATCCCACTTTACAAAGACAGTTTACTTTGGCACTACACAGTGACTCAAGATCTGGTCCACTAAATGCAGTGATAAGGGGAAAAAATACATTTTGTCTCCCACTTCAGTCTGGGGATGAGATTCTCTTGTTCTCTTCTCCACAATAAAAAATGCTAATTGTGAATTATAAAAGAGACTAACACTGATTTTTCTGTTACACTGGTCACATAAGCAAGAGTTTGAAAACTGCTAGAAAAAGATTAATTTATAAAAGAAATGTGGAGATCAAAACTGCAGTGCTGAAATTCTAACATGCTGATCAGAAAGCAAAAAAAACTAATACAGTAAGATTCCAAACCCAGAGCCACTCAGTTTAAACTCCCTGTGCTGAACAGGGTTTCATTAAATAAATAGTCTTAAAGTAAGCTTAATATAAAATGGCATGATAGTCTGCCGCAGTAGTGGACTGGTTATTATACAATCTCACATCAAACTCCTCAAGGTGCTCAGAGTTCTTACAAGTCACTCCTTTTTCAAGAAAATTGATTGCCAATACCACAAATTTAGTTTTCTACCCAAAAAGTACAATTGTTGTTGTTGGGGTTTTTGTTTGTTTGAGGTTTTGTTTTGGGTTTAAAAAAAAAAAAGATTTAGGCCTACACCATGCCCCAATCTACTTGCAGACAATCAGAATTCCATGCATGGATTATGACCATTGTGATAAGATATTATTGAGTTGCACTTTTATAGCCCCTTTTACCTCAGGAGCCCACATCTCTTACAACATGAATGAATTAGTACACCTAAGATGAAGACAGGCATTATTATTCCCAGTTTTACAGAAGGCTGAACTAAGAGGCTAAATTACCTGCCCAAAGTCATAAAATCAGCAACAGAGCAATGAATTGAGCATGGGGACCTGCTTCCAGACCATTAGTTAATATTCCCTCATCATCTATGGCCCTGGGCACATAGCTTATTGCATCTACCATTACTCAGATCAGGGGTGGGGAACTTCCAGCCCACAAGTCAGATATAGCCTCTTGCTTAATTTGATCTGGCCCATGGCAAGTCTCCATGCCACAGGCCAGAAGTCCCATGTCTCAGTGGCCCCATGCAGGGCTGAAGCGTGAGTACCAGTACCCTGAGCCTGTTCCCACTGCAGGCGGGGCTGGATTAAAACAGGGCCTTTAGGGGCTGTAGCCCCTAAGATATCTAATAGCTCTCAAAAGCTAATAGCCTCAGTGCTCCAGAAAAAATAATCTAGCCCTGACTACAGGTGAACTGAGTGAGGGTTTTTTTGGTTGTTGTTTATAGCTTGTGTTTGGCCCCCAACTGATTTTTCTGTAAGTCAATGGTCCCCTGACAGAAAAAAAAAATGATTCCCTACTCCTGACTTAGATATTTGTACTAGTCAATTTTCCCCTGTGAGTAAGACATTGCAGCTACCTTCAGAGGCCTCCATGGCTGCTCCAAATTCAAACTACAAAGAAATGGGAGAAACACCCTTTACATTTGTCATTGTTTGTAATGTCTTTTCTGGCTAGAGAGCTCATCGATGAGTAATTAGTGATTATTCTTTATTATTCTATACTCCTAGCCCAGTTTCAAGTGGGACAAGCACACTGCCTTTAAGTTGTTCTGCTATTGTTGAGTCCAGAAGCAGAAGAACAGGACAGTAGTTTCCTACATAGCAGTGAAGAGCAGAGCATTGTTTCTAAACTCTCAGGACTCCCAAAAGTCAAAATGTTACTGCTCAATTTAACTTACACATATTTGATAATATTCATTGCCACTGAGAGGCTCAAAAAGTAATAATAAAATCTGATACAAACACAATTGGGCCACAGCAGCCTTTCCATACACTTGAGAACCAAGGAGAAAATTACTGCTTAGCTTTTCTTTCTTGCTGTTCCTCACAAACTACAAGAGCAGAAATCAGTTTCCTCTCCAGTCACCAAAGAATCGCAGCTCACTATTGCCAACTGCACCTTTGAAAAGTTGTGGCAAGTCTATATGACTTTGAAAGGAAAACAAAATCAAATACATAGTGAAGAATTCTACTGTATGTGGTGAAATCACCACAACCACCACTGTAATGCAGCCTCTTTCATTGTGGAAGTCAGCAGCTATTTGACAATACACCACAATACTACACAATAGTTTACAACTGGAGCTGAGGACACTATATCAAGTTTAAACTGTAGAGGAAATGTTGAGTAGGCAGAATGCAATAATCTGGACTGAGAGAAGGGGGGGGGAGAAGAGAGAGAGAGAAGATGGGTTAGGTAATACCTTTTACTGGAATAATTTATGCTAGGAAACACAAGCTTTCAAGCCACACAGAGCTCTTCAAGTCACAACACTAGAACAGCACTGCAAACCATCATTCGAATTGGAATTTGGGACCACAGGTATTTTCAAAGGTGCCTAAACACATATATATGTATGTGGATAAATCTCTGTAACATTTCCATATAACCATGTATCATTCTCATATAACTTTGTATTAAGAGACTTTATATATACATATCTTGCTCTTTTAGATATATCTTTATGTTAAGATTTCTTATAGAATCCTTATATTAAGAGAAACCTTATATCCAGTCTTTTTCATAGAAACTTTGTATCAAGCTCTTTATGCTATAGGTCTTAGGAATCCACAGAAGCCCGGCTCCACCCCTCCCCCCCAAGTCACCTGGCCAGTGCAGTTAGGGGGAGCAACTATTGGTAACAAGATGGAGTGTGCTTTGTGTGTGTGTGAGTGAATGAGGAGTGCATGAGTGTAATGTATCATATGCATATGATAAAGTATTGATTGATCTATGTATCTTCAATAAATGTGGCGTATTGCTTTATCCCTCTGAAAAATGACCCCGGGTCCTTCTTTTAAGCACAACATGTATGTGTGTGCCTAGTGTGGTTTTCAAAAGCAGATTAGGTGTCTAACACCCATCCCATCATAACCAGCAGAGTTAGCACTTAAATGAGATAGGTGCCCTTTGAAAAAAAAATCTCATTGGGTACTTATCTGCATCTTCAAATCTTCATCTAAAAATCTGGCCCTGGGTCACTCACATCTCTTCTTTTGTATATCTGGTGGTTTACATACCTCCAGTATAAACAGCACCGTGGAATCTTTAGTGACAACATGTGGTTCAGATGTCAATTTTACATCTGATCTGACATTTCAAGCAGTAAAGTGACAATTTACATCATGTTGGTTCCATACTGATTTGAACAGACAGAAGCCTGATGAATTAACAGTGTGATTCCCTAGAGAACTAGGAGTTTCTTTTGCAGATCTTCCATTCAAATGCAGACCAGGCCTCACCATGATAAGTCAAAAGAGATGAAAAAATAATACCACAAGATGGTATCCAAAATAATGCATTTAAAAACCAATTACAAAAATCCTATAAACGATTTGCATTATTTCTGTTGCTAAAGCAAGATAGAATAATATTAAACTTATAATAATCCACTGGTGCTTGTTACAGCAAATCTACTCAAATAGTCCCCATGACTATCTAACCAGAGTGTCTTACCAGAAATGTCAAGACAAAGGCAAGTACAGATCAAACTGTCTCTGGTGGTAAGAAGGGAGGAAGTAACTATGTTCCTCTGTTTTATAACATTGGTAAGGAATGACGAACCCTAGTTCAGACATCACTCTTGTTAGATAAGTCTGTCACTGCTGTTTTTAGTGAATGTATCATGGCAGACATCAGATTTTATATCAAACCCTGTCTCAGTGAAATGGACAAGATTGTTCTGAGCCAGATTCTTTAAGATAGTGATCATCTTTCTTAAAGTGCAGGAGAAGATCATCTCCACGGAATGGAGTCATAAACAACCACAAAGTAATTACAACATGACAACTTGAGAATGCACTGTAAAGATGGAATTGTGACATGACAACATCATTAATCAATTTTAAATGGATGATTTAATATCACAACAAACTATGTCAAGTTGCCCTACTGAGTCTCTTTATGACTTCATTTGGCACAGTACTTTTTCTTTCTTTTCCATCTACTAGCCCACTGCAGTCTTTGGGAGAGTACTTCCTTCTTTTCTTCCCTGCCTAGATGCTGAAAGAGACTTTGATGGATTCTGGCAGTTCTGAACCACACATTCAGTTTTGCTCATGCTGCCTTGCACACATTAAGCAATGCAGAGAGCATTCCTGTGAAGAGCACCCTGTTCACTTTCATCAGACTTGTGGGCTACTCCAGAAATACATGCAGTACCCTGAAGAGCCTCCTCTGCCTGCAGAGAGAAGGGGTGAGGATCACTCCTTTGTGGGGACATGGTTTCGCCCTGGTCTCCAGGGCTACTTGGATGAAAACAGTTTGCAGTACCATCACCATTATAGTAATGATCAGCCACAAATTGAGGGCAAGCAGTGTCCATAATAATGATGCTAATGATTATAATTGCACAGATGCATATTGCTTTTCCTGAAATAGCTTTAAGAGGGCAATGAGAAAATTATTGAGGTGGCTTAACTGGGGCTTTTAAACTCACACTGAAGTACGTGAAAATTGTTACTGTCTCACACACAAGTTCATGATCTTTGCAACATTTGAAAACTGGGATGGGGCATTTGGGAACTTTAAATTCTATCATAATTGCATACACTAACATTTACCATTAATTATTCTAATAAAATCAGTGCATTAGACCAGACAGTATTTCATGCAAAAATAAAGTCAATATTGCCAGGTTCCACACAGTTTCTTCCTCAGTTACTATAGAGATTCAAGCAATTTCCATTTATTGTTCTGTGCCCCTAGGTAAATAATTGTTCTTCAAGCATTGGACCCTGTTTAAGAGAACTGTCCAAGCTGATTTTGAAGGGTATCTATGAAATGTATTTAAAAATCAGCTGGGAAATAAATTATTGCACTTAATAAAAAAACAGCAGAAGATTTGATCATTGTTTTGATATCCAAAAATCAGTATACCTGTGGTATACTGTAAAACCAGGGGATGGGAGAAATGAGGGAGAGAAGCATCTGCAGTCCCTTAAACAAATCACAACTACAATCTTGGAATGCTAATGAGCTTTGTATCCTCTTAAAACTCTCAATGCTCTAATTTACAGCTAGCATCTTTTGGTCAGAGAGGTGCAACTTGGTCTTTTATTAAGCGCTTTTCACGCACAAGGATCTCAAAGCACTCTGCAAACTGCGCACTCAAGCATTCACACACACACACACACACACGCACGCGCAGCACTGAGCACCACATCACAATTGAGGAGAGAAGATTTGCAATGTGATCCTATTTACAGAGAGTTTCCTACTATGCCCAGCAGCACTCACCAGAAACTACTGAAATAAATAAAACCAACAAGAAGCAATTGACTTGCAGGCATGGCAGGAGCCTTAGGATGGGTCTACACTGCAGGACTTAACTTGAAATAAGCTACTCAAATTGAGCTACCTCAATTGCATATCTTATTTCAAAATAGGGAGTGTCCCACAGCACTTATTTCGAAATAGAGCACTCTTCCTCCAACTTCCCTTACTCCTCATACAATGAGGGTTACCCAAGTCAGAGTAAGAAGTCCTCCAGCTTGACAGTATTTTGACACTATGGCTGTGTCCAGACTCAGGGGTTTTTTCGAAAAAAGTAGCCTTTTTTCGAAAAAACTTCACCTGCGTCTAGACTGCAGCCGCGTTCTTTCGAAATTAAATCGAAAGAACACGGCTTTTCTTTCGACAGCGGTAAACCTCATTTCATGAGGAAGAACGCCTTTTTTTGAAAGTGCTCTTTCGAAAAAAAGGCGTGCTTGAAAGCAAACAGGGCTTTTTAGAAAGAGAGCATCCAGACTCACTTGCTGCTTTCTTTCGAAAAAGCAGCTTGCTTTTTCGAAAGTTCCGCGTGCAGTCTAGTCGAAAGTATCTTTCGAAAAAGCCTCTTTCGAAAGAGGCTTGCAGTCTAGACATAGCCGTAGGGTCCGGATAGACTATAGCGCATTTTGCATACCTTTTTCTGATTCTTTTGTTGGAAGAGGCTTTTCCAACATTTGGCCAGTCTAGACTGGGCCAAATGTGGGGGAAAAAAAACCTCTTTCAGAAGCCCCCTTATTCCTCATGGAAGGAGGCTTCCGAAAGAGTGTGTTTGCTCTTCCACAAAAAAAAGCAGAAAAGCAAAGGTGTTCCCTGGGCAAGGAACAGGGAATCCCGGAAAAACTGTGTAGTCTAGTAATACTCCATTTTGAAATAACTGCCGAACTAAATTACTTCGGAATACTGTAGCAGGGTAGCCGTACTTTCACAGCCATCCAGAAGCATCCAGCTAGTCTGCCGCATACAGGTTGTAATAAAGGCATTTTCCTAGCAAGCCGTCCTCTAGCCAGGTTTACTCGTGAGCAGCCAGGTTGGCTTCTGAGGGGACAAGTACGGGCTCTTTGGGCTGTTATTTCGGTGCGGCCCGACGTCCGGAGACGGGACAGTGTATTGTCACTCATCCGAACTTCGGCACACGCCCCTTACAGACCGGGTATCTGTGACGCTTTTGCTGACTGTGCAGCCGATTCCCTACTCTTCCCGGGTGACATCACAATCGGTTACCGTAGCCAGCATCACAGAGGAGAATGGCTTTGCGCGGAGAACAAGGCGCAGCTGATCTCTTGAGAGCAACGATCTTGGCTTCAAGGAAACGGCATTTGTCATTAAGCAGGGAAACAATTATAGCTACAGGCAACTGCCTCAGCAAAACTGTCCCCGAAAAGCGTGTCGTTCCGTAGTGTCCCTAGGGGGCATCTTTTGTCTTAGAGCCACCTCCTGGCTGCGTGTGTCCCCCTCCCTAGGCAGTGCCCCGTTTCATATACTCCTTGCCCAGAGAGCTTTGCTGCGAGCTGTCATGTGGCATGACAACCTGTCTCCTCAGACACAAGGCAACGGTGCTTGTGTCGGGTCCCAGTGACGTGGGTTCAGTGAGCATTGCGGGGACTGAAGGAGGCAGGTGACACACAGGGATGCACATTTGCATTTTACACACAGGCCAGCGCGCGCGCCATCTCCTCCCTCCTTCACCGCTCTGCAGGAGCGGACGTGGCATTTCTCGCCCACCGCCCCGTGGCTCTGAGTGGGGTCGGCTGGCGGGGAGCTAGGGGGTGGCTCCCACGCACCACAGGTCTCGGTGTTCGCTGTCGTGAGGCGCTTAGCACGGGCAGGGGCGGGTTACTCGCTGTCGTCACAAAAGAGACAAAACTTTCAGCAGGGGTGCTGGGCGGAGAAGCCTCCCGCTCGGGCATCTCCCAGGGAAGCCGACAGTCCTCCAGCCCGCCCGCCACTAACCAACATCAAAGCGCCTTCCCCTTCCCACCCGCCTTAGTCCACTCCCATATCCCTCCCCAGAGCTCCTGTCGGCGGGAAACTTCTGAAACGCCCGCCTGAGGAGCTGAGCTGCGCCCGGGCTCTCCCGCTACCCACTGTGGTTTGCCCTTCAGCCACATGGGCTTCCTTTTCCCGGGGAAACGTGCTCACCCAGAGCATCCCCTCGCCCTGGGAGCGAGCCAATGCCCCCGCCCTGCAGACCGACCTGCTGCCGCTCCCCACCAGAGCTTTCGCTGCCGCGCTTAGGCTGAGCCTCCTCGTAGTTTTGACAACCAGCACCGTGGAGACGCGAGTAAAGTACCGCTCAACTCCCACCTTCCTTCATTGATAAATGCGAGTGAAGCTACACAGCAGGAGACCCACACACCAAAGTCCCCGCGTTGGAAGCTGAGTGACCCCCGCTGGCTTTTCTTCAAAGCGATTTTTTCCCATCCTGCTTAATATAGACAGAAGCCTCCCCCCCGCCCCTTTGGAACAAGTCCTTCTCCAAGCCGTCTGCGTGCATTCACAAATACCAGCCTCAACGAAACCCACAACACAACCGCATTTTAGCAGCACTCCGGGGAGCAGAGTTACCTAGAGCTCGTTCATGCCAGCTAACCAGTCCGTTCACTTATACTTTCTTCCACCATTTGATCTGAGGAAGTGGGTCTGGCCCACGAAAGCTCATCATCTAATAAACCATCTTGTTAGTCTTTAAAGTGCTACATTGTCCTGCATTTTGCTTCAACTACCCCAGACTAACACGGCTACATTTCTATCACTACGCGCACACACACACACACACACACACACACAGTCGCCTTACCTGTCCTCAGACACACACCCAGATCATGCAACCCACCTTGGGAGAGAAAAAGGGTAATACATTGTCTTCAGCCTATAATCAGAACTCCCTCCCCCCAAAACACACACACACCCCAAAAGGGTTTCTGAAAACACTGAGCCCAACCAACATGCTTTGACTCTCAATCGGTTTTGTGGACAGAGCTGGACTGTTGATTTTAAAGCGCTCGCTCTCTCTTTAAACAAACAAAACATCCCCGACATGTATAACATCATCGGCCCATCGGGAAAGCTGTGTGCAACCACTCCAATTACCTTAGCAACCAAAGAAGTGCTGAATTCCCCTTTCTGCTTTTTAATTTCTCCTCAGGGACGGGGAAGAGCCTGGTTCATGGCAAAACAGGAGGAAAAAATAATGAATGAGAGAGCCTTGCAGTTTCTGGGGCTCTTTCCCCCCTGCTCTTTCAAAATGTCTTGTTCTTCTCCGTGTCCCCGGCTGCAGAAGAGTCAGGCTTTGGGGTGCAGTCAGAGGAGATGGAAATAGGAAGGCTGCTGCTGAAGAGCCATTGACAAGACTCTCTCCCCCCTCTCCAGCCACTGAATCTTTCTGCCTGATTTTTCTGTCCTCCTCCGGCTCTCTCTCAGCGCACCACTCGCACTCCGGTGTCTCAGAGAGTGGAAACCGCACACACACAGCTGTGGGAGCCCTGTGCTACACTGAGAGAAGAAACGGGGATGGGGGAGGAGAAGCTGATTCAAGGAAAAGATTTGTCCGTTGCAAACGATTGCAACAGCAGCGCCTGCTGTAGGGAGGAGCGAGGATCTACAGCCTCATTCCGTGCACCTGATAGGCAATAAGGGATAATGGAAGCAGGAACTGGGTTAGGAGATCACGCAAAGCACCTTAAGCCCTCTGCAACAACAGCAGATCCCCGTTCAGTTGGGTCCCACTACAGCTGCTCTCCACTTTTAGAAAAGATCTTCCTGGGAAGAGGTTGGTCAGGAATTTGTTTTGGGATGAGCTTCCCCGCCCACCCCAAACTATATGTTCTCCTGGAATATGGCAATAAGTTCCCTGCCTCCGGCTGTTCCTCCGGGTTTTTTTTTCCTGCGTGTTTAACTGTTTAATAACTATTACTATGAGGCGGCATTATTTACCTTCGTTCACCAGCTTTGAGCTCTTTATGGGACTCCTTCCCTTGCATCGGGGGGGGGGGGGAAATCACACAAAAGTACTGGGGAGATGCACAAGTCGGGTGGCAAAGTGAAGAACTAATGCAGAGTGCATGCATCAAGCTAGTAGTAAATCCTGTAGGTCCCTCAGATAACTTAGCAGATTTTCACAAATTATTGTGAATTATTTATTATTATAGCAGGTCAAGTGCTTCAAAACATTGGGAGTCTAACGAGACCATTTGCAGAGGGACAGGCTGAGCGCAATAACTACTGATGATGTAGCTCTTCCAAGCAGAGCTACCTCTACGGGTGTGAAGCCTAATCAGTCAAAATTTCCTATAAAACTCAAAATCTCAAAAAATTCCTGTAAAACGTAAAAGCACACTACAGTACCGAACAGAAATGGGAAATAGGACTGGAACCTGCCAAGTGAGATGCCTCTGCTGGGAGAGTGAGAACAGGCAGAAGAAAAAACTTAATTTTTTTTCTGTGAAATGTTGTGTTGGAGCTTCATGCTACCTTCAAAGCTTGCTGTTCCCCGCTTATAATGAATACCAAATGGATTTTTTTCGTTTAGGATGCTGGACGTAAGAGTTCTCAGTTCCTGGACTAACTAAACAGTGTATGTGAGATTTAACGTCCTATACAGGGTCTTCCTGAGTCCGGACCTAAATAGTGTTGTATTGTACTGACATAGAACTCTGGGGAGATCACGTAAGGAGAGGCTCACAGCAGCCAAGTTTTCTGCAGCTTCAGGTTGCACACTTGTCGAGCATATCTATTTGTTCGATACACCATGCATGTCCAAGCAATGATAAGGCTGGAACATGGATCTGTAGAAACCTTGGCAGATGTGAGTGGATGCTGTGTGGTAAGAGAATATTAGGACTAATATGCAGTAACTCCGCTGCTGCTACCTGCTCCAGGCTGCACCTTCCCTTTTTCTCTGCCTGGGAGTAGGACCAGCAAGAGATAAAACAGACAGGGCATCTGGTTGCCTGCAGATCAGGCACCATAGTGACTCCCAGCGGTTGCAACAAGCAACTGCAAGTCAAAAATCTGAGCCAAGAAGCATGGATGACTGGACAGCCACAGCATCTAATAAACCATCTTGTTAGTCTTTAAAGTGCTACATTGTCCTGCATTTTGCTTCAGCTACCCCAGACTAACACGGCTACGTTTCTATCACTATTGGACAGCCACAGGCATTGGTGTTATGAGAAATGCATCACACTTAATCATAGAAGCCACCGTGGGGCGGGGGAGAGAATTCACAAACCAGTTATGGCCACATTCCCACCTCCCTGCCCTATACAAACCTCTCTCCTGCATCGGCCACCCCTTCCCCCCCCCAATAGATGGTAAAGCAAAGCAGTTTGAAATAGGTGTGAGGAAAGAGGATACATACTGAAGGACCCAAGTAAAGGGCTTCCCACAGGTCCCCAGTTTTACTTGAACCTGAATTGCTGATGACTGATGCTATTGAAGGTCCCTAAGACTAGTAAGGAGGAAACCACTCTGCCCTCAGAGCCTCCCCATCTCTGGGGGATGTTATTGGGAAACCAAACTTCTCTGCCCTCTTCCCAATAGAGAGACCCCCTGATTCTTTGACCCTCTTGCTTCTTTTCATGGCACTGAATGTAAGGAAATGATATTGTAAGGACAATGATATTTCATGTATTCATAGTGATTAATTCTTCTCTCTCGTGACACCATTCATCTCAGGAACTCAAAGATCTTTACTGACAATGTGCCACGGAGTGCCCTTTTGAGGGCTTTCCTACAGAGAGGCTTGGAAACTGAGTTTTTCATAGATTATTCTTCCAGGACAGAAATTGGTGAAGACTGATAAGAGTTTGCATCCCTTCTCCCAGAGGGGAATGACATGTGGTTTAGCACACTAGGCTCACAGATGACCCTAAGATCCATAAACATCTCAGAACACCCCAGGGGTTAAAGGCTTTGGGGCCAATCTGTTAGCAGTGTAAGTCACAAGACAGCCATGTGACTCCATACAAGTACATATAGCAAAAAAAATTCAGAAGTTACAAGTATGGATTTTCACACATACTACCATCACCTTTGTCCAAATTCCTTACCTTCTTCACAGAGAGGCTGCCATTTACTTTCACAAAGCATATCTTCTCGAGGGAAGAAAAGCCATACCTTAACTATCCTCTGGCACATACCAGGGCATAATGGAATAAAATACTATCTTATCGTAATGGAGTTACACAGACACACATCAATTTAGATTCACCACATTATATAAAACAGTAAAACAAGTTTATTACCTACAAAAATAGATTATAAGTGGGTATTAATAAAGCTAAAACAATTACTAGTATCTATTTAAGAAACTCTCTTAGCTGCAAAACAAACTCTTTCACCATATGGTCTAGGAGCCTTAGGACACATCTACACAGCAGGGTTAAAGCATAAACAAGCTACACAACTTGAGCTACATCAACTGCGTAGTTTAAGTTGAATAGCAAAATCTTTTGCGCAAAAGGACTTTTGCCCGAACGGGAGCAGCATAGCATTTCCGCAAGAAGCACTGATTTCTTATATGAGATCGTCAGTGTTCTTGTGGAAATTCAAGTGGACAGTGTAGACAGCCGGCAAGTTTTTCCACAAAAGCAGCTGCTTTTGCGGAAAAACTTGCCAGTCTAGACACAGCCTATGAGTTTTTAATGATACTTTACAAGGCATATTTTGTGCACAGATTATTACAATAGTATGAAGGGTATGAATACAGATTTGTATTCAATTATATCCACCTCACTAAAAGATCTTAAATTGCAAAACAACTGTGTACCGGTATCCATACTCCATCCTTATCTTACCACAATTCCTGTTTTAACACTATTTTTTCCACAGTATTCAAAACAACCAGTTGCATTTGACAAACTTAACAGATCATTGTGGAACCAGATTGCAGTGTCATATTTTTGTTCCTTACAAGCTGCAGTTGCCCAGCTGTACTGGCTTAATGACCAAGACTCACCTTCCCAGCCTACAGCTATGTGATAGTTTATGTTGTTGTTACCATTATTCTCAGTCTCGTTTTTTCTTGAAAATTTAACTTTTTAACTGATGCTTGGAGGATAAAAACAATTTTTAAAGCAACTGCCAAGGAGCAGTGACTGATGTGTACATGGAGGAATTTTAATACAATACATTTGTCATACATATTTTAGATTCTGATTGTATTGTCACTCAACTTTTGTGCTTTATCTTAGCCTGTAGCTGTAGAAGCAGAAGGATTATAAGAACAGAGACAGCACTGAGAAATGTAAAAGGCATAAAAAGCTATTCAAAATACACAAGTTAACACTGAAACCCCTCAGGGTGCATAAAATGGGCACCTGTGATGAATGGGCAGGGTACTACCTTTTTGTGAACATTCCAGCCATTCGGTTAAGTAAATTGCCTGTATGAGTTAAAACAATACAGGCAGTCCCCGGGTTACGTACAAGATAGGGACTGTAGGTTTGTTCTTAAGTTGAATCTGTATGTAAGTCGGAACTGGCGTCAGCCGCTGCTGAAACTGATCAGTTTCAACCGCGGCTGAATCAGGACTCCTGTGGCAGAGCAGCTGGGGTGCTGCTGGGTTGGTCCGGAGTGGCGCTGCGGGACCAAGCCGGCAGCCCCCAGCTGCTCTACCCCAGGGGTAGGCAAGTAAAGCCTGGACTGCTGGGGGGGGGGCACTAGCTGCACCACTCTCCCCCCCCCCCAACAGACCAGGGAGACGGGGGTGGGGATGCCCAAGTCCTCCACGGCTTTGCTCCATCTCCCTGGTCTGCTGACCTGGGAGACACAGAGCAAAGCCGCAGAGCACGTAGGCAGCGGGACAGTCCAGGCGTGCTGCGCTGTCCCACTGCTGGCGTGCTCCGAGGCTTTGCTCCCCATCTCCCTGGTCCGACCAGGGAGACGGGGAGCAAAGCCTTGGAGCACGCCCGCAGCGGGACAGCCCGGGCGCGCTTGAGCTGTCCCCTGCGGGCGTGCTCCGCGGCTTTGCTCCCCGTCTCCCTGGTCTTCAGGGAGACGGGAAGCAAAGCCTTGGAGCACGCCTGCAGCGGGACAGCCCAGGCTTCCCCCGCAGCCCCAGCCCCTCCGCGGCTTTGCAAAGCCATGGGGGAAGCCGGCAGCGGGACAGCCCAGGCGTGCCTGGGCTGCCCGGCTGCCCGAGCCCCTCCGCGTCTTCCTGGTCTGCAGACCAGGGAGACGCAGAGCAGCTTTTCTCGCCCCGGAGTACACGGGCTGCGGGACCGTGAGGTCCCACAGTCCGTGTCCTCCGGGGCGAGAAAAGCCGCGTTCGTAACTGCGGATCCGACATAAGTCGGATCCGCGTAAGTCGGGGACTGCCTGTAGACAGCAGGTCCTAAAAAGTCTCCAGGAATGCTAGGGAAGCAGAAAATATTGGTAGGAAGACAATGAAAACAGAGTGTGGGTCTTTGAATTGGAATCAGTGACCTTTCTGTTGCAGTCTTCATATGACCAGAGCTGAGCTGGGAGACACGAATTGAGCCAGGGAACAAGGTATGGTGGATCCTGAGACATCTGTGCCTAGGGAAGAACTAAACCTTGTGACAACAGATATGTGATTAGAACAAGGAATGTTTAGTCAGATGTGAACAGGTTATATTCTGGTTTGTTAGACTTCTCTGTGCTGAGTACTGTGACAAAGTGCCTACAAAAATGTGATGGTTTCTGAACTTCCTGGTGGATTTGCTTGCCTCAGACTCACAGCAGCCAACAATATTAGGCACCCCGCCTACGGCTTTAGTTTGCTGAGCTCCTTTCATCATTGGCCAGCATATGGTAAATGGAGAATAAACTCCACAGACTTCTCCGCCCCCCCTCCTCCAAGTGGAAATGGGGAGGCGGGTGTTGTGGGCCTCCCTAGCCCAGGGTCCTGTGATAGTAGCTGCCTGCATGGGTCCCTGACACCTGCTATAAGACAGCTCCAAGACCCTGGTCTACTTCCTCACATCTTCCCCAGCACCTTTCTTCCATCCCATTCATCCACCTAGTGTTCAGTTGTTGTTTCTTTCCCACCTGCTCTCAGCAGCACTTTCCTCTCTCCTCTCAGCCATGCATGCATGCTCTAACTATAGGCAAAGCTTCTTTTATAGCCAGTCTGTACTCATTTTCTTAATTACCCCCAGGTGTCCTAAATAGCCTAGGCTGGCCTGACTCTTCAGGCCTGGTCAATTAGCCCCAATTGCCACTGCTGGTTCTAAACCAGCCCCTCCTGTTACTCTGGGAACAGAGATCTCCTCAGTCTAAGGCGAATATTTCACATTTTCACTGCTTTTTGTCTCTCTCTGATCTGACCCTGACACATAACCCCCACCACTGCCCCCTTTCTCTCTTCCTTTTTGGGATGGGTGTGGGGGACTACTTCTCTTGAGACAGGCAGGCAAGCCTTGGCTAGTGTCTTATTCTGGGTAAAACCCCCTCATCTCTCTACCTGTTTTGGTTGTAGGCTGCTTCCTCCTCCCCCCCCCCCCCCTTCACCTCAGCTAGCTGAAGGAGCTGCTAGGTGTGTGGTGGTGGGGCCTCTGATGCCCTGTCCCTGGGTGGGGGAGGAGGACCCCCCTTTCCATCTTCTTGGGGGATTACCTGGCCCCTCTCTTCACTGCTACAAGTCTGGACTACACCATTTCTGTTGCTGCTGCTTCCTCTAGGGCACAGGCGGTAATGGGGTTGCTTTAGAGCAGCTCCTGGGACCCTCTTTCTCTCCCCACAGCTTGCTCTGTTGTGGTGGTGTGGAGGGAGTCTGTAAGTGACTCTCTCCCCATCTGGATCCCAGGGATGATTGGTGTAGTTTTTTGGGGGGAGGGGTCCCCCCCCCGCATTCCTGCTGCCACCGCCACCGCTGCTCCCACCCCAGCCTCAGTTGCTGCAGGGGCCTTTTTCCATTCTTGGCCCCACTGCTTCCATCCCCCCTCCCCCCATTTTCTCTCCTGGGTCCTGAAACAGGTGCTGTGGCCTTGCTACTCAGGTGCCCGTGGGCACACCTGCCCTCCTCCCCCAGCAGTGTCTAGATGCCCTTCCCCTTTCTAGCAGCTGACCCTTTCTTGCTGCCTGCTCTCCCCTCTCCATTGCCTTCCTCCCTTTTCTGTATGCCCATTCCCCCTTTCTTTTAAGGCCTCAGCCTCCCTTTCCTTTCTTAGTCACCCTCATACACAGTTTCACTTACCCCATGTTAGTATAATTTACGTCCTTATCTCCCCAGTGCAGCCAGTCTTTCCATCCTGTGTTGGGAGCTCTACTTCTTGTTCCTTTATCTCCCTTCTTTATTGTTGCCCTCCCACCCTGCTTCCAGCCTAAAGGTGGGTTGGGGGTGGTGGCAAACCTTCCTCTTCCCCTTCCTTGCTCCTTTCCTCTCTTTTCCCTCTCCCAATTGTTCCTCTCTTTCCCTCCCCACCCATGACAACAGCAGAGGCGCTGTCTTGTGATGCCCCTGCTGCCCTTTCCCCACCCACCCTGCTGCATCTGAGTTGCCCCAGGGTGCAAATCTCTGCCCAGCTGGGAGTGGTGCTTTGGCTGTAGCCATTGAGCCCCGGGGTGCTTCTAGTGGGTGGTAGTTCCTGTTGCTCTCCTATCACCCCTGGAGCTGGGGCTTTCAGTGCTACACTCCTTGCAGCACCGGACCAAATACTGTCTGGACCATCCCTGATACACATTTATCTAACCTACTCTTAAATATCTCCAGAGATGGGGATTCCACAACCTCCCTAGGCAATTTATTCCAGTGTCTGACTATCCTGACAGTTAGGAACTTTTTCCTAATGTCCAACCTAAACCTCCCTTGCTGCAGTTTAAGCCCATTGCTTCTTGTTCTATCCTCAGAGGCCAAGATGAACAAGTTAGTTTTCTCCCTCTTCTTTATGACACCCTTTTAGATACCTGAAAACTGCTATCATGTCCCCCTTCAGTCTTCTCTTTTCTAAACTAAACAAACCCAATTCCTTCAGTCTTCCCTCATAGGTCATGTTCTCTAGACCTTTAATCATTCTCGTTGCTCTTCTCTGGACCCTCTCCAATTTCTCCACATCTTTCTTGAAATCCGGTGCCCAGAACTGGACACAATACTCCAATTGAGGCCTAACCAGCTCAGAATAGAGCAGAAGAATCACTTCTCGTGTCTTGCTCACAACACACCTGTTAATGCATCCCAGAATCATGTTTGCTTTTTTTGCAAAAGCATCACACTGCTGACTCATATTCAGCTTGTGGTCCACTGTAACTCCTAGATCCCTTTCTGCCATACTCCTTCCCAGACAGTCGCTTCCCATTCTATATGTATGAAACTGATTGTTCCTTCCTAAGTGGAGCACTTTACATTTGTCTTTATTAAACTTAATCCTATTTACCTCAGACCATTTCTCCAATTTGTTCAGGTCATTTTGAATTATTACCCTATCCTCCAGAGCAGTCACAACCCCTCTCAGCTTGGTATCATCTGCCAACTTAATAAGCGTACTTTCTATACCAATATCTAAATCGTTGATGAAGATATTGAACAGAGCTGGTCCCAAAACAGACCCCTGTGGAACACCACTTGTTATACCTTTCCAGCAGGATTGTGAACCATTAATAACTACTCTCTGAGTATAGTTATCCAGCCAGTTATGCACCCACCTTATAGTAGCCCCATCTAAGTTGTATTTACCTAGTTTATTGATAAGAATATCATGCGAGACCATATCAAATGTCTTACTAAAGTCTAGGTATACCACATCCACCGCTTCTCCCTTATCCACAAGACTCGTTATCCTATCAAAGAAAGCTATCAGATTGGTTTGACAGGATTTGTTCTTTACAAATCCATGCTGGCTGTTCCCTATCACCTTGCTACTTTCCAAGTGTTTACAGATGATTTCTTTAATTACTTGCTCCGTTTTCTTCCCTGGCACAGAAGTTAAACTAACTGGTCTGTAGTTTCCTGGGTTGTTCTTGTTTCCTGGGAGGCAGGACCAAGTACACACAGACCATTCCTGACAGGTGTATGTTTTACCTGTTCTTAAAAGCCTCTAAGAATGGAGATTCCAGTCTTCGGCAATTTGTTCCAGTGCTTAAATTAGCATTACAGCTGGATTTTCCACCTCTAATATCCAACCTGAATTTCCCTAAGAAGATTACTTCTTGTCCTATCATTGGTGAGCATGGAGAACAATTGACCACTATCCTCTTTATAAAAATCTTTGACCTAGCTGAAGACTCATACTCCCGTTCCCTAGTCTTCTCATTTTGCCCTGTGGCTGTTTCTGTTTGTCTGTCTTTGAGTTCATGAAAGCTATTTTGAACATAGGTTGCCTTTTACTTGGTTAATGCAGTGCCTAACAAAATCAGTTCCCAGCTATTGTTAGTGCCTGAAGATGCAAAAATAATACAAATAGTAAATAGTACAAATAGACTTCCAATAATCCGGCACCTTTGGGACCTAAGTGGTGCCGGAATATTGGATATGCCAGAGTACCAGGAGATACTGCATACTCCCAACCCAATGCCCCCCCACCCCCCAACCTTATGCTTGGGTCCTGGAGCCACTGGTACAGACAGGTGTCTCCCTCCAGGCACTGGAGCATGTGCGCTGAGCGGCCGGCTTTTCAATGAGCTGGCCGAGACGCCGTGCATAACCCAATCCCCCTCCCCTTCTCTGGAGCCAAACACCTCCCCTCCCTGCTGTAACCCACGCGAGAGCAGCTGGTTCCAAGTTCCATCAGGAGTGCTTGCCATTTTGAAGCCAGACTATGGGGAGTGCCAGACAATTGGGTGCCGGACTATTGGAGTTTTACTGTAATTAGCAACATTCTGAAGGAAGATAGTATTTGTGTAAATCAAATAGTAAACAAAAATATTGATTTATCAACCACTCTGCAATGTTTCCTGTATATGCCTTCAGCTCCACTTATATTGAAATCCTAATACATACCTTCATCTGTTCTTGTCTTCACTATTTCAGCTCCTCCTATTTGGTCTCCTCAAGTTCCAGATTCTACTATGTGCAAAATATCACCCCCTACTTCTCAGGCAGTAGATAATCCTCCCTCATCTTCAGATACTACAATGAATGCATATCCAGTGAAGTATCTTGTTCAAAAAACTGCCTATTGGCGTTAACATGTTCAGTGATGTGCAGAATGTATTTTTACAGGGTGTAAGTCAGTGGACATTGAGAACATTCTGTGGATCAATTCTAGTTTTAGACTGGACATAGTCTCCCTTTACCCCTTTTTTCATTTCTTCCACTCATCAACCCAGGCCTCCTTTGACATAATCCCTAGTTAGTACTTGAGATTTCTGCTCTGTTGCTCCTGCATCTAAAACTTTTCTATATCTGCAACCTCAACTCTTGAAATTATCTGAAGCTTCCCCCTCCCACCTTTAAACATTACAATGATTATTTAACTCTGTAATCTGTTTTGGGATTGTCTGTATGAATGCTATGCAAAATAAGGCTGAATTTTATTGTTTGTTTCTTCCTCTCAGCTCGTGTATTAACCTGAAGAACTTGAATATGTGCTTCCAAAATTGCACAGAACTATTTTCTTTTTGAAAACCTGGAACATGTTACACATTATTTGCCTGATAAATGTTTCATAGCTATTTTTAGGACTTATGCAATATACACTTATCAGGATTTTAATCAGAAAAATAGTTAAAGTTACTACTGACAGTGAACTAGAACATTATTCAAGAATATTATTCTGTATACCATCAGTGTCACATCAAGGACTGAATATTTCATTGCCTTACATGACTTCAGGGCCAGACAATTTGATTTCTATTCTGCTTTTCTTCTTGTATCCCTCCCAAAAAAATAAATACAGATAGAGCACTTAAACGTAAGCTACCTGGTCAAATTCAGATCAAAATATAGATTTTATAAAGTTATTTTTACAGAACTAAGATCAATGGAAAAGTTGTCATGTTTAAAATTCCAGTGCAAACATTTTAAATATGTTTTCCTACAGCATTTCCAGTCACATTTCAGCATACTAATATAAGCCACACTCCTGAGTGTGGTGTAGCATCCTATGAAGTGGCATTTAGACCACTTGCAGTGAGAGAGAAATCAGTTTGCTCTATAGCCTTAGCTGAGAGCCAACTGGCTTTTAGGTCAAGCTATAGAGCAGGGGTGGGGAACCTAATGCCTAGGGGCTGGATGTGCCTACAGGCTTGCCTGGATCCAGCCCCTAAGGCTCAGGGCTCCCCCAGCATTGCTTCAGCCCCACACCCCTCCCCACCATGGGGCAGGAGTGCATAAAATCTTCTAGCTTGGGCCCCCTCATGGCTCTGGTGTGTGAGGGGAATTCAGGGAGTGTTTCTCCTTCTCAGTTGGAGGCTGCCTCAGTGAGAGCAGTGTTTTGTTGTGGTCTTTGCTTCTCATTTGGGTGTAGGTCAGCAGCCCCCCAATCCAAAATTGCTTCTTCCCCCCCCATCCCCCCCAGCGGTAGAGGCTCATGCACTAAGCTCCAGTGTTCACAGGTTCATTTCCAGCTGACAGTTACACTACTACTTAAACCAGAAAATGAAGTTGACTAGGAATATTAATCAAATGGCCAAGTTGCTTTCATTGTTCAAGCTCAAAGAATCAGTAAACAAGACAAATAATAACTGGTAATAACAGTATTAAAAATTCAGTTTTAATACTATCAAGTGCTGTTAATATTTTATTTGCATTTGTTTGTCAAAGTCTGTGGAGAATGAATCCTCTCATGTGAGAGAGGCATCTTTCTTACCCTAAACTAGGTCATGACAATAGGAAATAAGAGCAATCATATGGCAAAACTCCTGTGCAACGTGGTTAGGTCAACCTAATCCCCACTTCCGACACAGCTACATCAACAGAAGAATTCTTACAGTGACCTGGCTACTGCCTCTCAAGGGGGTGAATCTACTATAGCAAACAGGAAAACAAGCCTATCACTGTAGTAAGTATTTACACTGCAGCATAGTTGCAGTGCTGCTGCCAGCCCCCTGCACGCTTAGGCTACATCTACACTGCAATGCTATTTTGGGATACTGGAGTACCCTGCAATAGTTATCCCATATCTTCACAGCAAGCCTGTTATTTCAAAATATAACAGGCTCGCTATTCTGATGTCTCTGTAAACCTCATTCCACTAGAAGTAAGGGATGTTTAGGAACAGTGGGTTATTTCAACATTTGGCCCTGTCTACACAGCACCAAATGAAAAAATGAGCTATTTCAAAATAAGATACACCATTTGAGGTACGCAAATTGCGTATCTTATTTCAAAATAGCTTATTTTTGTAATTTATGCTGTCTACACAGTGCCAGATTTTGAAATAACTTGCTATTCCAAAATTCCCCTTAACCCTCATAGAATGAGGGTTACCAGGATGTCAGAATAAGCCACCTGTTATTTTGAAACCTTTCAAAATAATGGGCTTCTTCAATAGACGTGGAATAGCTATTTCAGGATACTTCTGGTATCCTGAAATAGCTCTGCAGTGTATACGTATCTTGCTGAATGAGGAACTGTTGCTCAAAGAAAAATAAGTCAGTTCAGGTTGGATTTCCCTGGTCCGGCACCCTTGGGACCTGACTGGTCCTGGATGAGGAATTTTGCCAGAGTGGGAAGGTCATTTCTGGCCATCCTGCTGCTGGTCCCACCCCCCGGACCTGTGATCCCACCGGACTTCTTGGCTCACTCAGGCAGCCCAGCTGGGCTTCCCAGCCCTCCCTTTCCCTCCCATGTAGCCCAGCTGAGCTGGGTTGCTTGGCTTCCCGCCCTCTCCTGTCCATAATACAGTTGCGGCTCTCCAACCCTCCATGTAGCACCCCAATCCCCTCTCCCACAGTACACCAGGACACTCTGATCCTGGAACATCCATGGTCCTATTGGACCATGGATGTTGGTGACCCAGAGAGTCCCAGCTTATAGGAGTGCAACTAATAGGTTCCAGTAGCATTCCACGGCTACTGGTAAGTAGTTAAAGGATTTTGGCTTCCTGCTTTCCACAACTAGGGATATTCCATGATTTCACTATCACCTGTGAGGAAATAACTGAATTCTGTATAGGCAGAGATAAATTATTTGCTATCTAAGAACAAAACTTAGGTATTCCTCCTTTTCTCTCCCACAATCAAGATTATCCATTCCAAACTATTGCCCAGCCTCCCTACAATTTAAAATGACAAACTGGTTTTTACAGTTTTCAGAGCAGGGACTATGTCTTCCTGTGCATTTGGACATTTACATATGGTGGGTACTACTGCAAACCCAGTAATAAATATGAAGATGATACATTATTTGTTTCCTGCCTGGATGATTTATGTAACCAACAGCTCAAATTTCAAAGTATTTATATTCAGTTGTAATATTTTCAGTTCATAGTGTATGTTAGTTATGTAAGTCATCCTATTATGGAAAACAAATATCAGTCAAGTGACAGCGAAACTGACAGCTTGAATTTCAAAATGTATGTAATTTACATTGTGTCAGTTATGTAAGTCACATGGTGCTGCTTCTATTCCCACTTTAGCTGTGTAAGTTACTTCATCTCAGCACACGCTCTGATTTAGACAATAGAATATGCAATGTAAAACTGGCTTTTGGTGAAGCTAAAACTCAGTTTTGTGAGCACTTATTGTCCTCAGTCTCTCTAACTGAAGTTCCCCTGAAACTCTGTTTGGAACACTCTTTGGGTACGTCTAGACTACAGGCTTCTGTCGACAGAAGTTTTGTCGACAGATACTGTCGACAAAACTTCCTTCGACAAAGAGCGTCTAGACTACATTGAGTTCTGTCGACAAAGCAAGCTGCTTTGTCGACATGGTAGTGTAGACGCAAAGGACAGTTTACATTCAATAACACCTTCTGTCAACAGAAACTCTGTCGACAGAAAGTGTTATGCCTCGTAAAATGAGGTTTACCAGCGTCAACAAAACTGCTGAGTTCTGTCGACGTTATGTCAACAGAACTCAGCGGTAGTGTAGACGCAGGTATAGTTTTGTCGACAAAAGTCCACTTTTGTCGACAAAACTCTGTAGTCTAGACACACCCTATGTTTCAATATGGGAACCACAAAGCTATTGTAAAGAGAATGATAGGGCCTGATTCAATTAAAACAAAAATAAAATTGTTCTGAGCTGTTAAGCTGGAACATGAGAAGAACGTGTGTGTATAATGGCCATCCTAACAACGCAGAGGGCTTATTTTAAAAAGACAAGATTTTTAATTTGTAAAAACAAATTGTCCAATAAGCTGTTTTATAAACATTTTCACCAATGTGTAATAAGCCCCCAAATGTTTTAAAAGAGATTACACTTGGTACAACCCTTTTCATCCCACCAGCTCAAAGTGCTTTACAAACATTAAGGTAGTTATCACAATTGTCAAACCTATTTTGATGTAGGTAAGCATTCTAGGCAGAGCTGATAGCAGCAGAACCCTGGTTTTAATTACTTATAACTGTGCTAAAATTTAACTCTTTGGCCTGAAATTTTCTATTCTGGGTGTCAGCATCAGGAGAATTTTTAATCTTAATCTGTTTGAGAAAATTAGGCAAAACACCACATTACCCCTATTTAAAAAAAAAAAAAAAAAAAAAAAAAAAAACACTTACAACTTTCATTGAGAAACTCTAGTGCCCTCATGTTTTGGAGTGGGAGCTTGACATTATAGAAGGAGTTGGCCAGTTTAGACCCCCAAGCATCATCTAGGAGATCATTGTATTTCTCAGGTAATTGAAGTACTCCTCTGACTTGTATCTTATGACAGTCACTTGTATCTTCAGAAACTTAGAACATGGACAAAAGAGATGAAACAATAGTTTGTAAAATGCTATCCTGTTTTTTTACTCAGCTCTGCCTTATAAATTACAATCTCTAAGACATAGTAACTTGTTAGTTGCACAAGAGTATGACTGTGTAACACATTGTAACTGCCATGTAAGATAATACTCGGGAGAATAGCTGAGAGGACAACCTGCATTAGGTACAAGGAATTGGACTCATCGCCACAAGGGACATCAAGGGTAATTATGGATCAAATTCTGCCGTCAGAGCCACATACAGGATTACTATGGAACCCATACCTACATCCAATGTTCAAATTTAGAGCTGACTTCTGAGATACCGTTCTCAGAAGAGATACATTAACAACAATCTGAACAAATGGAACTGAACAAACAATTGTCACAGCTCAATCCCCCAATCTGGTTAATTAGAATAAAAAAATCTTAACAAAACTACAGTTGCAAGCATAGTAAATGGTCTAGGTGGAAAGAGACACAATTTGATATACAGGCAGTCCCTAACTTACGCGGATCCGACTTATGTCGGATCCGCACTTACAAACGGGGCTTTTCTCGCCCCGGAGCTCACGGGCGACGGGTCGCCACCCATGTCCTCTGGGGCAAGAAAAGCTTCTCCCAGTCTCCCTGGTCTGCTGGGGGGGGGGTCCAGCAAAGCCGCTGGACCCCCCCCCCCAGCAGACCAGGGACACCAGAGCAAAGCCGCCGCCTGGGTGGCTTTGCTCATTTGCCCGGGAGCAAAGCCGCCCAGGCGGCGGCTTTGCTCTGGTGTCCCTGGTCTGCTGGGGGGGGGGGTCCAGCGGCTTTGCTGGACCCCCCCAGCAGGCTAGGGGGACAGGAGAAAAGCCTTGGAGCACGCCCGCAGCTTTGCTCCCCGTCTCCCTGGTCTGCAACACGCCTGGACTGTCCCGCTGCCCGCGTGCTCTGTGGCTTTGCTCCGTGTCTCCCAGGTCAGCAGACCAGGGAGACGGAGCAAAGCCATGGAGGACTTGGGCGGTCCTGCCACCCCCGTCTCCCTGGTCTGCTGGGGGGGGGGGGGGACACTAGCAGACCAGGCTTTTCTTGCCTACCCCTGGGGTAGAGCAGCTGGGGGCTGCCGGGTTGGTCCCGCAGCACCGCTCCGGACCAACCCGGCAGCACCCCAGCTGCTCTGCCCCAGGAGTCCTGATTCAGCTGCTGCTGGTCAGTTTCAGCAGCTGCTGAATCAGGACGCCTGGGGCAGAGCAGCTGGGGTGCTGCTGGGTTGCTCCAGTAGTGCCCAGGAGCCGCGCTACTGGAGCAACCCAGCAGCACCCCAGCTGCTCTGCCCCAGGTGTCCCCAAGTCAGCCGCTGCTGAAACTGACCAGTGGCTGACTACAGGAAGCCCGAGGCAGAATTGCTCTGCCCCAGGCTTCCTGGAATCAGCCGCTGATCAGTTTCAGCAGCAGCTGACTTGGGGATGCCTGGGTTTCTTAAGTTGAATCTGTATGTAAGTCAGAACTGGCATCCAGATTCAGCCGCGGTTGAAACTGATCAGTTTCAGCAGCGGCTGACGCCAGTTCCGACTTACATACAGATTCAATTTAAGAACAAACCTACAGTCCCTATCTTGTACGTAACCCGGGGACTGCCTGTATGTACACTCAGGGAACGTCCCTGTAATACTTAGTTACAAAGAGAAAACAATTAACCAGCTCAGACATGATTTCTAAACCCCCATATAAGGTAAACAATAAACCCCAATGGACTATCTAAACTTTTCCCTACTTACACATTTTAAGAAGTTCTGAATACCTGGGAGAAACTGCTCTGAACTCAAACCTGGGAGGATAGAAAACCCCCTCTTTTACAGTTTGAAGTTCCTACCTGCATTGTTATTGACTGATTGCCTGAACACTTTGCTCAGTTAACCCCTCAGTTAACCCCTCAGTCACCAGTTGGTCAGCACTCTTTCTGATCATGACAACAATTATTTCTGTTTTAGCCTCCTTTGTTATGTAATACTTTATTTTACAGATTATTGGTCTGAGGTTTCTTTTTTAGCAGTTCACTGCAATAATTTAATATTACAAATTTATGGTGTTATGTCCTTATGCTTTATGAAAATTAGCTTATGAATATAAATATGTCTAACTCAAAAAATGCTTTAGACAAAATACCCCAATGTAACCTATCAATTTTAATGTTAACATCGTCTGGATCTGTATGTCCTATTTTGGTGCATGTATCATTTTTGTATGTAAACTTAAAAATATTAAGTAGGAGACTGTTTATAGTTTTAAGTGTGCTAATGAGACCCATTACTGATTCCCCCCTTTTTTCCCTGCCCACCCGCCAGCTTTAATGGTTTGGTGATCAGTTTTATGACTTGTAAACAGCCTTGTTTGTCCTGTAAATCTAAGCAGTGGTTGGTCTTAGGAAAACATGTGACAATACCTCCTAGTGCTGGAATCCATCTTGCACCTGGTAAATTTCCACAAGGGACAGAGGGGTGGGGGGAAGAGAAATAGAACAAGAGATTCCCACTCTGGAGAAAAGACTATCAGCCCTTTGTCTTTGGCTGGTCTGACACATTCAGAAAAGATAAAGAGGGTAGAAGACCCAAGTCAGAGTAAAAATTCTCTTTTACAGGGCAGTAAAATATTTATAAACCTAGTCACAAGGGGCCTCATTCTGTGAGGTGCTGTGTATACTCATCTCTCATTGACACTGATGGCATCTTGATATCATGCCAGACTAGTCCCTGAGCCTAGGGAAAGGCAAACAAATAGAAGAGGCATAATGGGCCAAAGCACATTAAATTCCTTCCAATATTTGCTTCCATTTCAACCTTTTATGACAAATTGTGATAATATTTATCAAGGAAATTAAATGCAGTATTAAATATTATGGCTGATTTTAAAGTCAGTCAGTACAAATACCACTGAAATGAGACATTACATATTGGCTAGCATGGTAACGCATAGAAGTAGTAATGTGATGATGGTAATCACCAGGGCTCAACAAATTATATAATCTACCCGCCCGTGGCAAGTAGATTGTAATCCGGAAGAGCCGGGTTCGGGCGATCTGTGCCTGCGCAGATTGCTGGACAGCGCAGCTGGCGAGCAGGTCTCGCCGTGGTTCAGTGAGCCCTGGTAATCACTATATTTTCAATAGGGGAACAATTTGAGTCAGCATCAGAAGCATTTTACATGCGGAACTGGCTGCAGAGGGAAAGATTTAGCTCATCATAATCCTTAGTAATTTGGATCAAATTTCCTCCCTAGCTAGACCAGCATACATACATTTTCAGCACTTGAACACAGTACAGGTTGAACCTCTCTAGTCCAGCAGCCTTAGGACCTGACCACTGCCAAATCATAGGAGGTCAATATTGCTTAGCAGCATTACCAACACTTCCACTGATTACCGGGCTCTTAAACGACATGTAGAGGTCAATTAGAGCTAAATGTCAGCACAGAACAGAGAGCCAGGACTGGTGGCTATAAACAAACTTTATGGGATCATGGGAAACTTGGTCACACCCATGATAAGTGGGATGAGATGTTGCCAGACTAGAGAGTACTGCTATCTGCAGCTACTGGACCATCAAGAAGAGACCTGGAATGAAAACAAAAAGAAAATAAAAGATGCCTGTCCTCATCTCATTTAGTTTTCTACATAGCCCCTTGCCTCCTGTTAGCTTCCCAGACCAGTAGCTGAAAACATCCTGCCAACACGTAAGAGCATCTTGCCAACTATAGGCCAACTCTATCCTTGTGGCCTTTGCAGTAACCAGCTGCTGAATATGCTGGCATTATTTTCCCCACACACAAATTATCGGATATATTAATGTATCTATCAAGGGAGTTAAGTATTATACTTAGTTTTAACAAGAGCAATTTAAATACAGCTACTCCCGCAAACCCCCAGTGCACTGGCTCATGAGGTGTAAAAAGCTAGAGAGTTGAAAAGAAGAACTGCTTTAAATATTACAGCAGGGCCTGCTTCCACATACCAAATGTTTTGGTTAAGGCCAGATTAAGATTTCAAGTAGCTTTAGGCAGGGAACAATACTATTTTGGGGCTGAGAGGCCATGGGAATGTTCTTCAGTCTCAAACAGCCCACTATATCTGTCCCTCAACTTTGTTTAGATACGGAACGTTTATGAGGCCGCTGAGTAACAGATCTAGCTAAATAAAATAATAACTATAAAAATCTTCAGTTTAGGATGCAATTTACCACCTAAGTGGCCCAATAAATATAAACACTATCCCCTTCAACTGATGGGTCTTCAAAATACCTTAGAATGTTCATCAGTCTCTATTCATTCTTCCCTCATAAACTTGATTTAAAAATAGCTGCTGTAGGAAATGTAAATCCATTTTGGCTTTTAATGCCCCATACTATGCTGCAAGTAATGCAACTCAATCTACACTGACAACAATAAAAATTCACTAATAGGCTCTTTATAGGAAACATTTTAGTTCATTGGTTTAATCGACTGCTGAAGAAATGTAACCAGTTACATCAAGATTACATGTGAGCTGTTGTGTTTACTGCAATTACTTGAAACATTTTAAGGTAGTATAAACATTGCCTAATTCGGTCGGTTTCGGTCTCTCTCTCCCCGCCCCCTCCCCCCCCCCATATGGTTTATTTCCTTAGTCAAAACATAGTTCTAAGGACCACTTGTTTACCTGTATTACTATGCTATACTCACCAGCATTATGTTACTAGGCCCTCTTTCTATTCCCATGTCTGATTGCTCCAATAGAGTATTTGAAGGAGCTGCCTCATTTTTCCTTTCCAACACCAAGGGCCAACTGAGCAATCCAGGGCCTAGGACGCTACATGACATGGTTTCTCTCATTCTGGTCCCATCCCCAGCTTGGCATGCCACCTCTAATATAAAAAAAATTATGGAAGCTTCCATCCACATCTCCCCTTGACCCCTAATACTAGCTGCTTTCACTGTCCAGTTGCTTCCTTTAGTCTTGCTTCCTGTGCTGAACTCCAGATGACGATTGCCAGCAGGAATCACCTGTGTCAATGAGGGCTTTCACAAACACAAAGGTTACACAAAGAATCATGGCTGACTGACAGTTTCAGTATAACATCAGGCATTTGGCTACATATGGAGCGCTGCTGTTTTGATGGTAGAGAGATGTACATCATACTGGCAGAGATGAGGGAGCCTCCAGGAAGGAGGAGGAACACAGCTGAAAGACACCTCCTTTCCCCCTGCCACTGAGTGCAGGGATTGGGGGGACAACCCCTGCTGCATGTGCCACAACTCTGGTAGTCCCCCAGGCTGCATCATTCAGAGGAGAAGGTTAGGGGAAGAGGTGGGACAGGTAAAAGGCGGCAGGGGAAAGGGAGTTGTCCCAGCACATGGAGGAGTCACATGGGGGGTGGTCATATGGCCAGTATGGCCTTGAAGTCACCCTTGAGAAGTCTGGTAGGTGCTGCCATAGGACTAAGATAGTCTCCCTACCTACCCTGACTCCACATAACTCCTGGAAGCAGCCAACATGTCTGGCTCCTCAGGGACAACCAGGGGGTGGGGTCTCCTTGTACCACACCCCTCTTCCCCGAAGGAGACTCAGCAGTTCCCATTGGCTGGGAACTGCAGCCAATGGGAGCTGCAGGAGTGGTATCTGTAGATAGGGGCAGCACACCAGAGCCACCTAGCTACCCCTGAGCCAGACATACCAGCTGCTTTCATGAGCCACCCCACACAAAAGCATCACTCATCCAGAGCCCACACTCCTCACCCTCTCCTGCATTCCAACCTCTTGCTCTAGCCATGAGCTGCCTCCTGCTCTCAACTGCCTTGACTTTGGCCCCACCCCCAAAACTCCACCTCCTCTCCTTGCCTAGTGAAAGTGACTAAGGATGGAGGATAGCAAATGATGGAGGGAGGGTGGGGCCTCAGAGAAAGTTTTCAGCCACGATGAAGTGTTAGATACAAAGACCTTCCACATCCTATGATATGTTGCCCTCAGAGACCCCTTCAGGAATAGTCTAAGAATTTTGAATGGATGCGATCTTTGGGCATAATTTATTCTTATGCATACACAATACTCCTTGGACCTCACAGTAAAACCCTTTCTCTCAAAGGCACACCTACCCCGAGAACAGGTACAGTCACAGAAGTTTTTCCAGCCCCCTCAGGAGACAATACTATCAAGGTCCCCACCAAGAACCAGTTTCCACTCTATTCATAGTTTCTTGGCTCTTGTTTCAGGCCCCAACTTTCTGGGCCTCTCACCTGAGATACTCTAAAGTTGCTTCCCTCCCACAGCCCCCAAGACAGGTCTCCCTCAAAAGCGCTCCCCATAGTGTTCTGCTCCCCAGACCTCCATAGCTACAAATCCTAACTTTACTCAGAAAGCACCCCTCCAGGACCAATCCCTTGTTCTGGGCTCAGCTTCCCACAACCTTCCACTAAGGCCTAAGGCCTATTGCAAAGGAATTTCCTACAGTGTTCCACTCAGTCTTTCCTTCCTGGGAGTTTTAGCCTTTGATTTATGGGTTCCCAAGGAGTAGTTTAAAGATAAGGAATAAACCCAAAGTGAGCTGTTTAAGATTGAGATTCCAAGGCAATTACAGATCATTTAATTTCGTGGAAGACTGGATGATAAGTGATCAAATTAAACAGTTTACTTAAAATAAAAATTGTTAGCTAAAGTAAACATTATAGTATAACTAGGCATTCCATTCATTACTCACTCTCCAAAATGAAATGACCTACATGGGGTAATCAGTGTCTGGACAAGAACAATAGGCTAATCTCTCCTTTATTAGTCCTCTGATAGTGACCATTGGCACCTCTCTTTAAAAAAAAAAAAAAAAAAAAAAAAAAGTCAGGGTAATACCCCTTTTTCTAATCACTTGCAACATCACCCCATACTAATTCACATATAGCCTGCTTGTCACTATATCTATTTCTGCTACTATTCTCAAGATACCATCTATTCCCTCATTCACTATGTAGATGTTAATTACCATATTTAATATTATATAAATATTCTAACAACAAGCAGCATAGACAACATTTTTCCAAAATATTTACATTTCATCTAACATTCCTGTTAAAGCCAGTTACAACAAGCAGTTATGTCCTATCTTATTTCACTTCATCATACTCATTTTGCCAGGATTCACTTGACCATTGTCAGGTATATTTTTAACCAAATAAAGGCTTGGACTTATATGTTTGAACATAACCCTTACAAGCAAAATTTCTATTGGCTACAGAATTCTGCTCCCGCAATCTGCCCTGCAGCATTATCCTTCTTGTTTCAGGCTGGCATTCCCTTACCTAGACAGGGCCTTCCCTGGTTTAGGAGCCACTACTCAAGCTCTCATGTAACTCAGCACAGATTCCCAGAGCTGAAGAAAGTCTTCACCACTAGCTGGCTCTGGCATTTATTCATCCTAACAATACCGTGGCCTAATATTCTGTTGCTACTCCTGTTTCTAGCTAATCTTCCCTTTCCTCCTTAAGTAGCTCTCAGCTGCCCCTTTCCCTAACTGACTGCCCTAATAGCCCAGTCTCTCCCAATTCAGATGGCTCAGGTGCTTTCTCTTAAAGCCAATGGGAGGCAGCTAATCAGCCACAGATTCACTGGACCATGCTCCTTGAAAGGGCCAGTCACCCTTGACAATGTTGACACAGATATGGCAATTTCCTGGAAAAAACCTTCTTGAATTAAGATAAATCTTATTGGAAAAAATGTAGGTAGTTTAAGAAAATGGTATGAGTTTCAAAAGATTCTTAAAACAATAGAACAGACAAGAATGAATTTTAGATGAGTGGATTTCCTAGGAAATACTTCAGAAGAAGGTAATATAAGTTACCCTTCTTCAGACTCAGCCTTTTGAAATTACATCATGAGGAGTAAAGTGAGGAGTTATGGCTTCCTCTCCAAGACTCACAGGGAGAAACCATTCTCCACCCCCAACCCTGCCACAGTGGGCAGAGCCAGGCAAACCATCTCCATCCCACTAGAAGAGGAGGGTGGGGACAAGAAATTTAAAAGATGGCTCCTGCACTGAGCTGAGCAAAAGCCAGAGTTGGAAACCGATGTCTCTTGCCCACTGCTGAGCCCAGAATGCAGTTCTGGTGTTGAAGACCCAGAGGAGGTACCAGGAGCTACCATGTTCCCCAGAGAGGAATTCCAGGTAACAGACGTACACTCTAAAGGGATAGTAGGAAGTAGCCCTGGGATGCCAGATGATAGTCTGGTTGTGTAGCCAGAAATCAGGTCAGTGTGTTTTGGTGAGATCGCTGCTGACCCTGGAATGGAAATCTCTGCCACTCTTAGAGTCCCTGGACTGGGACCTGGTCCCTTGCCCTCTGCATGCACCCAGTTCCTGGCGTGAATTTGGCTGCTGTCTGCCTGAGCGAGGGCAAAAGTCTGTTTATTATTCTACCCTGCCCAGAGGGGCTTGAGCATGGGCGAGCAAAATATGTCCTACAGGTCAGATCTGGCCCACCAAACATTTGGATCTAGCCTCCTGCAGTCCAGTGTGACCTTCAGGCAAGCTCCCTGCCTGCCGCAGCCCTACTCGCTGTTCAAAGCAGCCATGTGTGTCTGTGTGCAGTGCCCCTTGGGGGGGGGAGGGTCTCCATGCACTGCCCTGCTCCCAGCACTGTCCTTGCATCCCATTGACCAGTTTGAGCTGCAAGAGCGGTGCTTGCAGGTACATGCAGTACGTAGAGACTTGGTGCTCCCCCTCCCCACAAGGGGTGCATTGTCAGACACACACACCCTAGCGCTGGCTTTTTTGAGGCTACAGCAGCCAGGTAGTCTGCCTGAGAATCCCACTGAGCTGCCAGCTGGGAGCCACCTATGGTAAACGCCTCCCAGACTGAGCCTGCACCTGGCACCCTTCCCACGCCCCATCCCCCTCTTGCAGCCAACCTCCTTTCCTGACCCAAGTCAGAACCCCCTCCTGAACTCACACTCCCTCCAGCACCCCAATTCCCTGCCCAGGGCTCCCTCCTGTACCCACACTCCCTGTAGAAAATTGCAGCCTCTGACCACTTGCAAATTCTTATTGCCCATCCCCAGACTAGTGCCTCAAGCCTGCTAATTCCCCTTTGATCTTTGCCTTTGCCTTTATTAATAGGTGGTAGTGAGAGGGTATGTATGGCCTCCCTCCAGGACTGATGGGAAGGAATAGTCACAGACCCTTACATAGATAAATCTATTCTCTCTCTAATTACCTATCCCTGGTTGCTGAAGAACAAAGATGCAAAACTGGATGTACTAGTGAGTCACACTCCCAGATTTCTTGGTGTGTTTGGTCTGAGCTTTTTTGACTACAGAAAATCCCTTTAGTGGGGGCTTGATAGACTTTTCACTGGCTAGAGCCCTTGCTGAAGTTGGGGCTGGTCTCTGGTAAGTTTATTTGCATGCAAGTAGGTTCTTTTATAGTTTTTAATATTTTCCTCTAACATAAAAACCTGTATGAATAAATGTGCTTGCTTAGAAAGAGCTGTGTGGTAACATCACTGTCGCAATTACCCTGTTCATGGTGAGAAAAAGCATTGTAAAGCAGGCCTGCTTCGGCACTCTGACTTTGCTGGAGAATTCACAGTGAAAGCAGGGAATCCTCCAGCCTGGCAATACTCGAGGCAGGAGGAAGAGAGATTTTACCCAAGAGACATGACAGCTAGGGAGCAAGCACCTTAAAAGTAATTGCCCTTGCTGGGCCATGGTGAGGAAATACTGACGCTGTTGTCCATAAACTGTGACAAAAGTATCTGTTCTTTTTTTAATCCTACAAAGCGCTCACCCTCAATAACAGCTTATGCCAAGGAGATCCACAAGATAATTAAGGGGTGTGTATAAAAAAATCCTTTTATCATTTCTAAATTTATTTGTGCATCAGATTTACTATTGAGTGGTAGTCTGTAAATCTGTTTTTGGCCACGGTTGTTGTTGGTCTCCTCACTAAATTATCCATTTTATTTTTTTCCTCTTTCAAAGTCTCTCCATGCCCCCAATCATTTTATTGCCCAATCCTGGACCTCTTCTATTTCTGCTATATTTTTTTTCAGCTGACTAGAACACGATCTCCCAGAAGAAGGCATAATTTGAATATTTGCTACCCTGCAGTCCCACCCCATCCTCCAGGAAAGCAGCTGATTTTACAAAAGGCTATGTTTTTATCAACCACTTCATTTTTAAATTTCTTCAAAATGATTTTCCCTCCTTTGCCTAGGCTGGTTTCTCTAGGAGTTTTTTATTTTTGTCTTGTGAGGTTTTTTTCTGAAAACTTGAAGCACAGTAGAGTTGGGCTGAAAATGGTTTCCCCATCCTGTCAAATTTGAGATTTAAAATTGTCCCTGTGGCATCAGGGCAAAACTGAGACTTTTTCTTCTTTCAGTAGGGGAAAAAACCCAGCCAACCCCATACCTAGATGCTCACTGGATCAGACCCACTGACAAAGGGGCCAATTGCCATGGGAGCCAACAATTCAAAAGGGCCCAGAGCTCTGGGCCCTTTAAATTGCAACTGGAGAAACACATGACACACACCAGGCAGTGCTAAGGGGAATATGCCACAGTTCTAGTGGCACTGAGGACTGGATACCACTAGCTCTGCCCCTTCTGCCCAGCACTCTGCCCCTTCAAGAAGTGCGCACACGCACACGCACACACCCTTGCCCAGGGACCCAGCAAAGCTGTTGGCGCCCTTCACTGATGGTTAGAGCACTTATCTGGGATAGGGAAAAGGTCTGTATCAGGCAGAGAAGGGACTTAAACCTGGAATATATTAGAATCAGATAAACTCCCTAATTACTCAGACATTGACTAGTCTGGAGAGCCAGGACATCACTGGCTCTACTTGAGAATCTAGTTTTGATGCAAGAACACAACTGCCAGTTCTAACCTTAGAGCAGTAAGTTGCAACTGAAAGGGGGAGACAGTGGGGTCAGGAGACGGCTGGGACTGCAGATTTGCGAGTGCATTCTGAGCACAGAAGTGCTGCAGTTTTCTCCAGTGACGTCATAGGTCTGGGACACTGGCCAAGAAAGCAATCAGCTAGGACAGACTGACACAACCTATAACACTTCTCACCAAATTGAGAATGTCAGCAGCTCTGCCTGCCAGAATCCAACATGCATTTTTCTGGACTGGCATTTTGACATTGCCTCACGATGCAGGGTTATTGAGACTCGAGACCATAACTAGAACACAAACAGAATTGGGTTTGCCTCCCAGCCTAAGTTCCCTCTAAGCTGTGCAGCTAGGAGAGAGGCACCCGCTCCCTGCTGGTCCCAAGCTACCCCTGCCCTGGACCTGCTGTGGCCAGGGAAGAGGCATCTACCCTGCATCCGCTGCCACAGCAGAGACATGCCTCTCCACACAGCCCAGCTGGTGCTTTGGAAAGAGGACTCCTCCAGCTTTCTATCCCTAGCCATCATCCCAGGGCAACTTGCATCTCAAGCTCCTCCCCAGAGCTCATACCCTCACTCAGCCAGCCTTGTAATTGTCATGTGGGAGGGTTTTAAATTATCATTCATCTGCATTAAACTCACACATAGTATGTTCTGACTGCCCACCCCACTAGCAAGGCTGTAAGGTGTAGTCAGTCCAGAAAAATTTAACTAAACTTTTTTTTTTAATTTCTCTGAGAATAAACTGAAAAAAAAGTCTCTAATCTGTGACACCACTGGTACTTTGGATTAAGGCTCCATGTGTTAGTGTAACTGCCACTGGGCAGATTTAAACCTGGGACCTCTGAAGCTTAGGGTGTGTCTAGACTACAGAGTTTTGTCGACAAAAGTGGACTTTTGTCGACAAAACTATACCAGCGTCTACACTACCGCTGAGTTCTGTTGACATAACGTCGACTAAACTCAGCAGTTTTGTCGACGCTGGCAAACCTCATTTTACGAGGCATAACGCCTTTTGTCGACAGAGTTCTGTCGACAGAAGGTGTTATTGCATCCAGGGTTGTGTCTAGTCTACAGGGTTTTGTCGACAGGTTCTGTCGACAAAACTTCTGTCGACATAGAGCGTCTAGACACATTCAGTTCTGTCGACAAAGCAAGCTGCTTTGTCGACAAAACCCTGTAGTCTAGACGCAACCCTACAGGCAATAACACCTTCTGTCGACAGAACTCTGTCGACAGAAGGTGTTATGCCTCGTAAAATGAGGTTTACCAGCGTCGACAAAACTGCTGAGTTCTGTCGACGTTATGTCAACAGAACTCAGCGGTAGTGTAGACGCTGGTATAGTTTTGTCGACAAAAGTCCACTTTTGTCGACAAAACTCAGTAGTCTAGACACACAAAGCAACTTGCTTTGTCGACAGAACTGAATGTAGTCTAGACGCTCTTTGTCGACAGAAGCTTTGTCGACAGTATCTGTCGACAAAACTTCTATCGACAAAAGCCTGTAGTCTAGACGTACCCTTAGTGTGTGAGCTATACAGCCTTAGCTATACAGCCAGTTGGCAAATAAAAGTTGGGGCTCATCTGGGATCTCAACTGGGTCTCTGAAGCTCGGGACTCACTTCCTCTACTAGGGGAAATAAGTAACCCACATACCTAGTGTGATTCACTGTTCCATGTGGGGGCACTTAGACCACTTAAAGTGCGAGAAAAGAACAAGGGAGCCTCCACTGGTAACCACCACTGTGCAGATTCGAACCTGGGACCTCTGGAGCACCCTTGTTCTTATCTCTTGTATATATCTGTCTTTTAGAGCATGACTTTTTGGAAAGGGGCTGTATTTTGTGTGTGTGTGTGTGTGTGTGTGTGTGTGTTATTCAGTGCTATATAAAAATATATATTGTGCTGGATTCTCTCCCCTTCCCATTAACTTATTGACACCATCAGTCATAAATAAATAACTCCCCTTCAAGTAGCAGTGTCCATGAAAATACAGGAAAAAAAAGATACATTAGGAGCAACCTATAGGACCATCAAAACAATATTTAGATAATGTGGGGCCTGATTGGAGCCTATTGGACTTGAGTGGAAGCAGAGTCAGACCCATAGCTCTGGGAAATACAGTGCATCAGCTGAGAGCCCCATGCAGCCCTGAGATGAGTGCAACCTCCATGTCCCTGTAACTTTCTATGTAGGAAATAAAAAATCAATTCAAAGGCCTGTTGCTACAGCCCCAACTCAGAACTCCATTGACTTCAGCAGGAGATTTGCCACAACTGTAGCTTTTAAAATTACTTATGATGAACTCAATTGCCAAGCAATTTCTATCCATCTGTCAAGGAGGATGCAAGTAGAGGCAAATGTTATGGTTATTAGCTTTTTTTTTATAAAGAGATGTAAATCTGTACACAAGACACTTCAGTAATCCAGTTCCCGCAGCACTAACGATGACAGCTGTGATAGTCATGCTATCTCAGAAGCTGCAAGTGACTTATGCAGATTGGGTAAGTGATTCTGCACTGCATGATTTAATGTGCTATGGGGGTGAATCTAATCACCGCTACACAATACTGTAACTTGGTGGATGAACAAGTAGATCAGGCCCAATACATGTGAAGAATAAAAATCTTTGCTCTGCCACCACTAACGTATACTTTATTTACCATCTTCTCTAACTTGGAATTTAAGTTAAGTTCCTAAGGTAGGAACAGCATCTTCCTCAGTTTTGCACTGCATCAATTTTAAAAGACAGCACTCAGTAAATAATTAATAAAAAATATTGGAAAGGATATTGAATTACACAGTTTTGTCTTTAAAATATGCATAGCATAGAGAAATAAAGATTAAGTATTACAGCTCAAAATGCTCATGGGTCTTGATTAGCTAGTTTTTTAAAAAAAAAATTGATAACATTATTTTAAAGTCAGCTTTATGCACATTAGACTTGTGTGGTGCGGCTTTAGAAAGTGCACATGCCCAATGGTACAGTTTTAGACTATCTGTTAAAATAAGAACTAAACTGCTAAGTGGGGAGTGGATTTGCTGGCATCATCTGCTTTTAAGTTCAATAAAACATATTTCTTAGAAGATAATAAGGCACAAATTCAGTGCTAGGCAGACTTTCTTCTTAAAGCACTCTTTCTGAGGTTAGTTGCAAACAGAACTAACATGAGAAGGAGAGAGAAGGTGGATACTAAATGCAAGAGAATCCAGTGAGTATTATTAACCCCATGTGACAAGCTTAAAGACATGATTTCCATTTCTGTTGGACTGGCATGAAAAGGTGAAGCCCTTTAGTAGATAATTAATGCCTATACATCCACTTACAGAGCAGCATAGTCAATCCATTACTCAGGAGACCCATTGACTTGATATTTTTGTATGCACAGACAGTAAGCAAGCAAACAAACAATAAACCCACAATCTCCTGTTTATTGGATGCATCTGGAAATTCAGATGCAATCAGTATCTGAATCTTACTTTAGAGTAGTTGAGGGCATCTATGCCCCTGTATTCTCCCCTTGGCCCAGCACTGCCACTCATGTTTTGGTTCCTTACCCATCATCTCTCTTGAAAGATCTCACCCTCCCACACACACTCTGCCTCAGGCTCTGCCCCCCTACTATTCCTTCCCCCTAAGACCTCCTCCCCACCTTCATCTCTTCCTGCCACTGCTACACCCCTACTCTGCCTGTTCCTGTCTCCTTCCCCCAAGCATGGCACATCCTTGCTCCACCCTGCCATAGCTTCTGACTGCTCTTGAGCAGCTGATTGTATAACTGCCCCAGGAAGATTTGAATCTAGGACTGCTGGAGCTTAGTGTAGGAGCCTCTACAGCTTGAGCTATAAAGCCAGATGGCGCTCTGCTTAGGCTCCCTTGTTCTTATCTCTGACAGCAGGTGGTCTAAGTGCTACTACATGGGACAGTGAACCATGCTACGCATGTGGCTTGCAGTTGTGGCCAGTAGGAGGCACTAAAGGGAAGAGAGAGGCACTGATCAATGCTGCTGTTGGTAGGTGGTGGGCTCCCACAATTCTTTTTTCCCTCATGGGTGCTCCCGCCCCAAATCACCCACAAGGTTGGCACCTTTGTCTGTTGGGATAGAGACCCACGTGTCTTTCTCCTTCCTGATAGAAGCTTTTCCAGGCTACGCAAGTGCCTTGCCTCCACTGTGAATTCCCCCAGCAAGCCAGACAGCCTGAACATGCCAGCAGTGGCTCTTTGTTTTCAACTCAGCATAACTGCCCACGTAACTTCTCATACAGCCTTCTCTCAACAAGCACCTTTATTCTTAAGATGAAAACAGAGAACACATACTCAAACAGTAAGAGAACCAATTTGAATGCTAATACATTTACCAGAAATCATGCAAACGCCAACAAGGGCTGTGGCCACTGATGGGTCCTTCAAACCTCACCAAAGTCTGTAGTTACAAATTCATAGCTGTTAGCACGGAACAAGCATCCCCATGAATCCGATTTACTTTTTTTAATACAGCTTGGCTCTTTGATCTTCAGATTCCAAGATTAGGGCAGCAAAAAAAGGTTTCTCACCTCAAAGCATAGCTTCAAAAAGTTGGCTCTAAAGGAGCATGTTTCCCTCCCAACGGGTATTTCCTAAGAAATCCAATTAACTTTGTTCCCAAAGTTCCTAGTCAGACACTTTGCTGAAAATAGCCCTTTGAAGCTCCTAATATGCTCTCACAGCTCATGCTGGCCACAACTCCCCCTCTAAAGAAGTTACATGCAATCCCATCAGAGTACATAAACTTCCCGTTTATAATACACAACGGACTTCAAAAGTGTTTAAACTTGATTCAATAAGCTCTCACAAACATATTGCAGATAATTGGTATATCTATCACATACTTCATTATACAAATATCTAAAGGTGAGCCAATTAAATAGCTAAAATAAGGAACAATACAACTCTCTATGCAAGTTTTTAACAGACCCCTTTTAGAAGTGTAAAAGGATTGATTGAATTAATCTCTTTTGGAAAAAAATTGTGCATGCTGCACATTTCTGTTGCATGAAATTTCACAAGAAAACTAGAAATGATGTCTCTGTATGGTCACCAAGCAGAATGTCTCTTGAAAGAAACAAGAAGAGGGATCTTCAGCTACATCTTTCATTATCCTAAATAAAAAGTTTTCCACCGACTCCAGTAGCATTTGGCTTGGGCTCTTAATCCTTGCATCACACTCTTCCAGATCTTCAAGGAGGCATATTACAAGGGGCCTCACGACTGGGACTCCTCTGCTCCACAGCGCTATGAATAATAATGTAAAAGGATGGTTCTGCCCCCTAGATCAAAGGGTATGTCTAGGAAATAGCACTGAATCTAGGAGTTCCTAGTCTAGATGAGGCAGTTGAAAAGTGGGCAGCAAAAGTGGTGCTGTTGATTTTTAAACTGAAGTAACGATACATGCCGTGGGAGTTTTACAATATTTTAATTCTGCCAATATTTTCAGTTTCAGATTTTTGTTGTAGCATAGGCGGGTATGAAGATAATAGGCCAGATTTTCAAGTGGTGTAAGTTGGCATAGCTTCCCTGAAGTCAGTTGTTCTGTGCCAGTTTTGGATCTGGCCCAATGTTTTCACAAAGCAGTTATAAATCCACGTAGCACCTTGCGAATTATCATGTTTTCAGAGCCGCAAAAATCAGAGCTCTTCGAATTGTTTGTTTGAATCCAAGTTGCCTGTGTTGTGGGTTCCCCACCCCCATCACCTATTTTGGCAGCTCAGTATTGTTGCTTCCAACCAACTTCACTGTGATTATCAGAGCAAGTTCTGGGCAACTTCAGGATTTCCTGACCAGTTTTCTTTTTCTTGATTATAATGAACACATGCTCCTCTTCCTTAGCAGGGATCAGTGTCGCAATTGTAGAGCTTGTCTGTATGGAATATACAGCACACTAGTTTGCCACACAGTAACCTACAGACACTACTTTACCACACTATCTGGTCCCATAGTGTGCTTTGACATACTGCTATTTGGAATGGGAACATGCTAAAGCACATTACTGACCTTATAGTGCATGTTAGCTGTGTCCACATCAGACGCACTTCATAGCAAACTAGTACAATATAGATTCACATGTTGCCTTGCTACACAATGAAGTCCTATGTAGATAAGCCCAGAGCCAGATTCTTGCATAATTTTCCTTAGTCTGGAGTCTTTTTCTGCAATGCACATAAAGAGAATGGAGAGCAGCTGATCAAAGTATCAGGGGTTCTCAAACTTCATTGCACTATGACCCCCTTCTGAAAACAAGTTACTACATGACCTTGGAAGGAGGGACAAAGTCTGAGCCCATCCAAGCCCAGCCACCCTGGGGACAAAGCCAAAACCAGAGACCCACTGTGGAGGAGCCAGAGCTTCCGGTGCAGGCAGGGGAGGAGATGGCTGTAAACTGAGCACCACCACCAATGATAGAAGCCCTCAGGCTTGGACTTCGGCTCCGGGAGGTGGGGCTTGGTTTTCTGCTTTGTCCCCTGGCTCCAGCAAATCTAACACCAGCCAGGTTACCCCCATTAAAACAGGGTGTGACCCACTTTGGGATCCCAACCCACAGTTGAAGAACCACTGCTCTACATCAGACTGAAGCTGCCTGGTCTGGGGGGGGGTCCCCCACATGCTGACTCAAACTATAATATAAGTTGGACTTCTTTTCTTTTGTCCCAAGTCAAGTGTCTGATACTTCATATCCAATTAAGAGGCTCAACGCCTCTATATAAAAAGCAAGCAAGTAGGAGGTGGGGATTGAGAGAGAGATCAAACTGCTGCTGATGTTCAATGCTTGTGGGTGACAATTTCAAAGATATTTCTAGGGATATGCTTGGCAGGCACTGCCTACAATTTCCCTCTAGATACATATAAACAGCACCAGCCCAACAGCAGTCACCAGAAGAGAGAGAATTACATTAATTTTTCTACATGTAGAAAATATGGTTTAAAAATGGGTAGTTTAAAGCAGCCTCCCCCCTTACTGTCCTCTTGAGTCTCATTGCACCTCACTCCAACATATCAAGCTTGACTTTTCAGCAGTCAGCTGTATCTCAGGAGTGAAAATCCAGGACTTTGTTTTGGTTCCCAGTCTTCTGCTCAACAAGCCCAGGCTGTTTTTGCTCTATGGGCAAGTAGGTAGCTCAGTGGTTTATTAACTTTCACTGAGTGCTACTGAATGGCGGATACAAAAATAATAGGTCTTATTGAGCCCATTTCACAGATGATGACACTGAGGCCCACAGGAATAAGTGATTTGCTGAGGGCATACAGGCTGTCTTTGACACTGTCAGGTAACAGAATGTGGTAATAAGCTATAATCTGTGTTGTGGAAGTCTCACTGCCTTTCTATCAGAAACATATATTCTACTCGGTCTCTAAAACTTTTTCTGTGGTTAGTTTTGTTTTGCAAGAAAATCAAGATAACAAATTTAGAAGTTTGGGGAGAGGTCCAAAGAAAAAAAAAGGGTGACCGACTTCTAATTTCATCAGTTCACTTCTAGTTATTCACATATTAGTTTAGTTAGCCTCTGTATTCCTGATTTTATTTTTAAAATCAAAATTGGAGGCTAGATTTTGGGGGTTAGGAAGTAGTGGTGGGGGGAATGGCTGGAGAGAATGGGGGGGAGTAATAAGGACAAGAAGCAGATAGTAAGTTAAGATTGGGGAAGCCAGGGGAGCAGGAAAGTTAGATGGTGAGTTGATATTGGAGGTGGTGGAGATCATAGCAAGATGCAAAAAAGAGGCAGATGTCATAGGGAGGGGAGAACAGGGAGTTTTGGGAGGGATTCCTGGGGGAAGGAAAGAAAACTGGTAGATGAGGGAGGATAGGGAGGAGTCCTGTTGACCAGTGTAACCCCCAAGGAGATTGCTTGGATTCCCGGGGCTTTGTCTGCTGGCAGCTCAGGGACAGGCACTCTGAGTTTGCCTTGGCTCCCCCTCCCTACCAGGGCCAGAGTCTGCCTGGCAACCCACAGGGAGGAAGACTCTGCCAAAAAAGGCAGCGACTATGGTGAACATCGCTACAGATGCACCCATGCAATTGGTGTGCATTGACTTTTTGTCATTGGAGCCTGATAGAAAGAACCACTCCAGTATACTTGTAGTTACTGACCATTTTACAAGGTATTCCCAAGCATATCCCACAAAAGACCAAAAAGCCAGTACAGTGGCCAAAATTTTATGGGACAAATTCTTTGTACATTATGGTTTCCCGGCCCGAATCCATTCTGACCAGGGAAGAGATTTTGAAAGCAGACTAATTCGTGAACTTACAAAAACCCTGGGAATAAGGAAGTCCAGAACCACTCCTTACCATCCCCAGGGAGATCCACAACCGGAGAGATTCAACCGGACTTTGCTAAACATGTTGGGAACACTACATCCATCCCAAAAGACCAGATGGAGTGAGCATGTCAGTTACCTTGTGCATGCTTATAACTGCACTAAAAATGAGTCCACTGGGTTTTCGCCTTATTATTTAATGTTTGGCAGAGAAGCCAGGCTACCAATTGACTTATGTTTTGGGATATCCTCTGATGAAGCTAGCGAAACAACTTATCTCCAGTACATTCAGAGTCTCAGGCGTGACTTGCGGGAAGCTTACAGACTGGCCTCCCAAGCAGCCACAAAAAGCAACCTTGCTAACAAGCAGAGATATGATAGTCGGGTCCGTGAACAGGATCTGCAGGTAGGAGACAGAGTCTTAATCCGAAATCTAGGTCTCACTGGAAAACATAAATTAGCTGACCGGTGGAATGCAGACACCTACATAGTGGTTGATAAGCTACCAGACTTGCCTGTATATCGCCTTAGGATGGAAAATGGAAAAAATGTTTGTAAGACTATTCACCGAAACCACCTCTTGCCAGTGGGGCAGTTAATAGGTGAAGAGAAAAATAGTGAATGTGGTTCCTCCCGGCGACCCATTACTCGTTCAAGACTAAGGAAGAAAGTTCCTGCAGAAAGAACCCTTACTGCACAACTTGAATCTGCTGAGGAGGCAGACAGTGAGTCTTTAACCTCCTCTGGAGAAAATGATCCTCATTCACAGAGTAGCAGTGAAGAGGAATTCTTCCCCTATTATCCAATACCTCCTATGCTTCATGAGCAGCTATGTGAGGTAGAAACTGTTAGAGAGGGAGAATCTGAGCCTCCTCTAGCTCAAATACTTAACCCTGAAGCTGCACCCTTTGTACCCCCTCAGTCAACAATACAGCATGAAGAGGCAAGTGGTTTACCAGCTAGGATGGTTCCACCTGTAGAGGATGTGGGAGAAGCCATGCAACCTGCAGAGAGGGAAATCATTGATTGTCCTGCAGTCATTACTGCTGAGAACCCTGAGAATGAAGAAGCTCCTGTACTTCGACGTTCAGAACGAGAGCGAAAACCTGTACAGAAACTCACCCATGATGTCCCAGGGTCCTCCACCTCTGTCCCTCTGCATTTAGTAAATAGATGGGTGCGGGTGGCCTATTATTGTTTGTGTCTGATAGTTAACAATGGAGACTCCAAGGTTAAGTCATTTATTTAAATATAGTAAGAATGTTATTAATGTAAATTGAATAACAATTTAATGTTTAAATTAATATTGTATGTGGACACAGCAATACTTACTTATTGGCTAATGATATTTATTGTCAACTAAACAATGTATACTATTACCTGATGGAAAGGACCTTGCATGTTTGTGTTGTGGTTAAATGACCCTTGCCGAGGACGGCAAGAACTTTCGCACAGGGAGAGTGTAACCCCCAAGGAGATTGCTTGGATTCCCGGGGCTTTGTCTGCTGGCAGCTCAGGGACAGGCACTCTGAGTTTGCCTTGGCTCCCCCTCCCTACCAGGGCCAGAGTCTGCCTGGCAACCCACAGGGAGTGAGATGCCCCTCCCAGGGGGAAGGAGAGACCATTGTTGAGGGGAGTCTAGAGCCAGCCAGGAAAAGGGGAGGACTGTGTGGGAGCTAGTAAGCCCCAGGCCTGCATGCAGGGTTCCCCCTGAGAGCTAGCCTCTAGGGACCTGAAGGCAGGATCCCTCAGCTGGGTTTATGTCTCCACTGTTGATTCCCAGTTGTGGAGTTTGCTGGGAGGCTTCCCCAGCCAGGCGGAGTTGGCTCTCCAGCTCCCTGGGTGAGAGAGTCACTGCATGGTCAGCTGAGCTCTAGCAGCAAGTTCAGGGCTGCTGCCTGCTGTGTGGGTCTGGAGGCTGGCCTGGGAGGCTGTAGTTTTGAATTTTGGTGCAGTTGTGTGGTCTGCATCTTGAGCCCTGCACCCCTTCACGGTGAGGGGAAATTCTGGGACCGAAGCAGCCTGGTTCCTGCTTGAAGAGGACCCCTGTGAGAAGAGAGCAGCCCCTTTGCAGAGACTGAGTCATCTCTCAACCTGAGGCTCATTCATGGAGTGTGTGAGTGCACCAATTTTTAGTTAGTAAGTCAGGGAATTTGTTTGGGGATTTTATTACCTGCAGCCTATTAAACTGTGGAGGGATTTGCTGCCTTCTCCCATTTGTGAGTCCTTTGGGCTGTACTGGACCTAGTCAGCCCCACTACTAAACCACTGCAGAGAAGGATTGTGTGGTCAACAGTCATCAAGGGCCCCAACAAAGTACGCGTACCAACGGGACACTAACTTCACAGTTGCAGGGCACCGGTGACCCTAAAAATAATGTTTTACCCTGTTCTGTTATAATTGTCTCCTGTTTAATATAATTGTGTTTATTATAGTGTATGTGTTTGTGTTATTTTCTGGGAGTCTCCAACTATCTGACGAATACGTGGGGATTATCCTGGGCTAGAATTTTCCTCCCAAGCTGCCCTGGCAACCCTGCTAGGAAGGAGTGAGGGGGGTGGAGGCACCGCCAAGTACATCAATCAGAAAGAATAAAATTGAGTAGGTGGCGGGATCCAGAAGAACCCAGACCTATCCATCCGAACCTGAAAGGAGATTGGCTCTAAAAGAAGGTAACCAGGTGGAGAGGGGGCGCTACACCAGTAAGAACTTGTTGCAATGACTCCTGGCTGGCTGAGGAGATACTTTGGCAGTGTGCACCAGCCCTGCTCTGTTGGCTAACTTAGTGCTACTTCCAGTAGCACAATTGTGGCTGGAGATTAAAAGAAGAGGCCCGGCAGGGGAGGGAATGAAGCTAAGAGCTGAGTAGAAAGGAGCTGCTCCCTGCAGCCTTCTCACATCAAAGGTTTGCAGGGCACAAAGGATCATGCAAATCCTTTGAAATGCAAGTGATTCTGATATGCCACTAAAATGATGCCCCAAACCAAAAAGTTAAGTAGAAAAAATCAATATCCACACCAGGAATGCAGCACTATAAACCTAGGTGAAATCCTAGTTCCATAGAAGTCAATGGCAACATTCCTATTGAGTTAACTAGGCTTAGGGTTTCACCACTGAAGTGCAAGGTAGGCTTGATTCTTGCTTTGAATAACTCCCTATGTGCCAAGTGTGCCACTGCGGTAGCAAGCCAGCACTGCTCTTACTTCAAAGGGCCTGTATGACTCAGAGAATGTCCCCAGTCAAAAGGCATATGAAGTGTCAGCCATCCTCAATTCCTAATGGGCACAGATGACTTGCTGGCACTAAATTGTTCAGTCACAGACCCATAACAGTCTGGGGTAGACAGAGTCCAGAGGGCAATAGCAGCCCACTTCTGCTCTACCAGGGCCTCCTTTAATCAAGTGTTCTGGTACTGGAGGGTGTGGCATGGTCAGTCCCACTCCTGGGTCCCAGACCCCTGTTCTGTCCTCAGTCCCACAGTTTAGGTGCTGCAGTAGAGGTCCCACTTGCCCTGTCTGGCATTTGGGCTTAAAGGACAGTGGGGCAGGCACCCTGAGCCAGCCTGCGCAGAGTAAGTAGTTCTCAGCTAATGGCTGGATTCTTTGGCCACCTAGACTACATCCACATTGGCATGATCTTGCACAAATACTCTTTAACGCAAGAGTTCTTGCATTAAAGTATTTGTGCAAGAGAGCGTCTACACTGGCATGTGCCTTTGCACAAGAGATGTGCTTTTGCGCAAGAGCATTCATGCCAGTGTAGACTCTCTCTTGAGCAAGAAAGCTCTGATGGCCATTTTAACCATTGGGCTTTCTTGCACAAGAAATTCATGTTGCCTGTCTACATTGGCCTCTTGTGCAAGAGCAGTTGCTCAAAAGGGCTTATTCCTGAGCGGAAGCATCATAGTTCTTGTGCAAGAAGCACTGATTTCACACATTAGCACATCAGTGTTCTTGCGCAAGAACTCCCCGCCAGTGTAGACAGGCAGCATGTTTTTGTGCAAAAGCGGCAGCTTTGGCGCAAGATCTCGCCAGTGTAGACACAGCCTTAGGGTACAGAGTCCCAAACCCTCCCTGTCAGAGCCTACACCTTCTCTGCTGTCTTTGGCAATACTGAGGTGCTCTTTATTAGCTGTACCTCCTCTCCACCTTTCTCCACACTCCTCTTCCACTTTCCTCCTCTCCCAGCAGGGAAGGCTCTTTTTAAAAGAACATTCCCCGTTCTCCCCCCCCCCCAAGCCTGAAGTGAAATCAACTGGCCTTTAATTGATTTATAGCAACCTTGGCACTGATGACTCTGGGTCAGCTGTTCCTGGCTGCCCTGAATTAGGCTCTGACTAATTAGGAAAGGCTTTTCTGCTTTTTATAGCTGCCTCTCACCCCTTCTCATCTATCCGGCGCTCACCCTGCTCATGGGGTTCTCCACCCTACATATTCCCTGGCACATACTTCAGGAGGTGAAGGACGTTTTGCCACCCACTGCTCGGGTTTATCTCAACAGGGTCCTGCGAAAGGGTGCACCCCGCCCACCCAATCTTTTCATTGGCCTTCAGCCCCACGTACCTTCCCAACCTCCTCCCCCTTGTCACCCAAGCCAGCTGGTCCCCTTCCGAACCGTGCCAAAGAGTCACCTGTACACGCTTGTGCTTCACGCTCCACTTCCTCACCTTCATGTTCCACCCAGACACCAAATGGTGAGACCTCCTACCACCAATAGAGGGTGGGGAGCCCCGGTTGGCCAGTCTCTATTCGACCTTGGTTCCACGGCCCACCAAGGATATCAGCTGGAGAATCCTGCACAGTGCTGTGAGCACGGGCATGTACTTGGCACGGTTCATCCCCGTTCCTGACACTTGCCCCTTCTGTGGCATGAGGGAGACCCTGGCACATGTCTACCTCGAGTGTGCCAGGCTACAGCCCCTCTTTTGGCTCCTCCAGAACCTCTTGTTGAGGTTCTGGCTGCACTTTTCCCCTCACCGGTTAATTTACGTACACCCCATCTGTGGCCCCACAAAGTCGCAGGACCTCCTCATCAACCTCCTCCTGGCTATGGCCAAACTGGCAATTTACAAAACCAGGGAGCAGAGATTGGCCGAGGGAGCGGCCTGCAACTGTGGGGGCCTATTTCCATTCCTGCATCCACTCATGCATGCGGGCAGAGTTCCACTGGGTGGCGTCCACTGGCTCTCTCGAGACCTTCTAAGGGTACTGGGCACTGGCCGGAGTTCTCTGCTCAGTGTCCCCATCCGGTTCCCTCATTTTAGCCCTTTGACCGTCACACCCGTCCCTGTTTTCTCTTTATTTTTCCCAAGTAATTAGTTGGTTTTCTGTGCTCTGTGGACCCTCCCCGTAGGCTGGGGGGAGGTCCTTTAGATGTGGGTGGGCTGGTGCCCACCCACCTCCCGAACATCAAATAGGACCCCTTCTAATCTAGCCCTCCAGCCTTACCTTATCACAAGGGTCAGAGCAAGTTCCCCCCACAGCTCCAGGACAGTCTGCTTCCTCATTCAGAAATTCTGGAGTCACTGTTGGCCATTCCAGGTCTGAAGGTCAACATGGTCCCAGCACACTGTGCTAGTTGTCCTGCACCAGAAATCCTGTGCCACGCATGGGGGGGTGGAGGAGAGTACCAATTATGGCATGCATTAGGGCTGTGCCATCTGTCACAAATAGAGCCTTCTCTGAGTCCCAGTGCCTTTGTTATCTCAGAAAGTGTTTCTGAAATGGCATCCAGCATCTTGCCAAATGTAGGCTCCATGACAAAAACCATTCATCTGCAAGCAGGAGCAGCTGATTAAATGGATCCATGATTAGTCCCTGGCAGAAGCGAGTGATTTGCAAATCCAGAAGGGACAGTCCCTCATGTGTGGCCTGCTGAAAGCACTTCTACCTGGGTGTCTAGAAGGACAGACAAGTTCTCCAATAACAAACTGCAAACCAAGCACTAGAGCAACTCCAGGTCTTGAGAACCACTGGCACTATGGGATATATGAATGCAAGCACCAAACAACATGTAGCTGCAGTATCAGCATGAAAGCAGCATGGGTGCAACACGTGAACACTCTGTTGTGTCGACTGTGGTGGCAAGCTTAGTTAATCCATGGCTGCATGCATGTGAGTCAGGATGCAAATACGCCCCCTTGAACAGACATACCATAATTGTTTCTTGGTGCTGCCCTCCTCTGCTTATTCTATCCATCTGTTGTCTGTAGTCTTACACCTAGGCTGTGTCTAGACTATGGGGATTTTTTTTCTAAAAAGGTAGCCTTTTTTCAAAAAAACTGTACCTGCATCTAGACTGCAGCCTCATTCTTTCAAAATTAAATAGAAAGAACACGGCAGTTTTGTTGACGGCAATAAACCTCATTTTATGAGGAATAATATCTTTTTCAAAAGAGATCTTTTGAAAAAAGGTGTGTGTGTGGATACTGGGGAGCCAGTTTTTTAGAAAAAAAGGGCCTCCAGGATAAAGCCCTGGTGGACACTCCATCTACATGCCTAGCACCTCTATTGTTCCTGTCTGCAGCCATGTTTTAAAGCCACCTGGACAGCCATTTATATCAGGAAGCCAGCCAGACCACACGGCTCTTCCAGTCACAACCATGTCTCAGCTCCAAGGCTCCCTTGGCCCTTCCCGGGGGACTGAAGAGGACCCACCCAGGGGCACCAAACAGTGGGCACTGGCATGGTCAGGGCCAGAGATCAAGACTCTCCTTGAGCTCTGGTCCAAGGAGCAGGCCCTCCACCCATGCTGAAGGAATGTGGACATTTATGGGCACATGGCCCAGGGACTGGCCAGGAGAGGGCAACAACCCCGTACCCTGGACCAGGTGTGGGCCAAACTAAAAGAACCGTGGCAGGGGCATGCCAAGGCCCAAGACCAAAGCTCCCGCTCTGGAGCAGCCCCACAGTGCTGTCCATATTATGTGGACCTGGAACACATTCTGGCAGTGAGGAAGCCCAGACTCCATTGCATCCCATGGAGTCGGGGTTACTGCAACATGTTGTGGAGCAACCGCAGAAGAAGCACCATCAGGCAGGAGAGACAGGAGAGCGGCATCTAGAGTTGGAGGAGGGGGAGGAGACAGTCACTCCTATCCCTGGAGCTGGTCCCCCAGGTCCGGGGGCCTCCCAGGCATCTTCAGACATTGGGAAGGGCACGTCAGCTGAGTGCTGTGAAGTTACGCCACACACAGGGCAGGGGAGGCTGGTGCACAGTGGCTGATGCACAAGTGATACGTGTTATGCTCAGCCTGGACAGCGTGCAGCTGGCCATGCATGTGCAACCACATGCACTGGCAGTGTACAACACATGGGAGTGTGACATGTGGTGCCAGGAGCCATTCCCAGAATACACACGGGTGGGTTGGCAGTGCGGGGGGGGCATCTGGTCCCATTGGCACTTTGGGGCCTCTGTGATGCTCAGGCTGCTGCCCAGCTCACACATGGTGTTACTTGAAGAACCTCTGGGTCCCCTGTCTGAAGGAGAGTCCCTTACAGCAAGGGCATGCCCTCAGGGACAGCGGGTGCACACATACCTGATTGTCTCATCCTCTTTTCCTCCACAGCCAGACTCCCCATGCAAGAGGGTCACAACACACCAGCCCTATCACCATCTCAGCACCCGCAGACACTGGCACCTGCAACACGTGGCACCCTCAGGCACTGGTGTCTGAACACGGACATATTGAAAGAACATTTAGCGACCCTGCAGGACCTGAACAAGACTGCAAGAGAGGACGCGGGCAGAGGCCTTGTGGCACGACCACCTGCTGGATGAGCTTGTCCAGCAGCGGACTTCCATCTGTGCCACTATGCGGGAGGTCCTTGCCTTGCCTGCTCCTGTCCCTGGTACCGCTCCTCCTGCACACCATGACCCTGCCCCACCAAACCTCCCTTCCCACCACCACCCTGTTCTCCCCTGGGCCCCCCCTTCTCCCCCAGCCACCCCTGTTCCCCAGCCTCCCCTTCTCCCCCAGCCCTCCCAGACCCAATTGCTGACCCCCCCCCCCACCACATCCAGCACACTACTGTCTCTCGCCCCACCCGACCCCAAGGCCATGGCAGTCCCCGGGCTGCGAGGTGGCAGGAGCCTGTGATCAGGGAAGCACCGTCTGCCCTGAACCACCTCCCTTGTCCAGGTTTTCAGCCCCCCTCCCTCCCATCCAGGCTTTCAGCCCCCAACCACCCTAGTTACAGAAAAGTTTGCTCATTTAACAAAACTGTTATTTTTGAATGAAAAACTTTGCTTTCCCAGAAATATATGTACAATGAAAATGGTAAGGTATATTTTTGCAAGTTAGCACATTTTCATTATTGATATTGTTTATAATACAAGACAAATTTATGTTTACAAACAAAACCTGGTGTTTCTCTATTATTTCTGGAAAGAGGGTCATGGTGAGGGTTGTGGAGGGAAAGGGATGTGTGGGCCAGACCCAAGCCCCCCTAGGGGAGACCCTGGGGAGAGTCAGTGGGCTCCTTGAAAGAATCTCTCCCTCAGGGCCTCCCAGATGCGAATGCCGGACTGGTGAGCCTGGCAGATGGCAGCTGTCTGGGGCTGCTCCAATTGCCTCCCCTCGCCATCAGCACCTGTTCCCCACCCCGGCAGGAAGGCCTCCCCTTTTCTCTCCACAAGGTTATGGAGAATGCAACACACAGCCACCACCTCAGGGATGTTGCGTTCCTCCATCTCCAGCCGTGTGAACAGGCAATGAAACCTCCCTTTCAAACGGCCAAATACGTATTCCACCTGCATGCAAGCCGGGCTAAAATAGTTCCTTGCTCACATCCAGGTGGCTGGTGCAGGGCTTCATAAGGGGGTAGGCCATGTCGGCCACAATGCACATCGGCATCTGCATGTCCCCAAGCGCAAGGTCCCGGTTCAGGAAAAAGGCTCCTGCCTGCAGCCTGTGGTAGAGGTACAAGTTCCTGAAGACGTGGGGATCATGTGCCCGCCCTGACCACCCAACACAAATGTGCATAAACTGTCTCCACTGGTCGACCAGGGCCTGGAGCACTATTGAAAAGTAGCCCTTGCGGTTAATGAATTGGGCTGCTCGATGGGGCAGTGCGTGGATTGGGATGTGTGTCCCATCGAGTGCTCCTCCACAGTTAGGGAAGCCAAGCCCAGCAAAGCCGGCCGCGATGGTGTCCAGGTCTCCCAGATGGACAAGCCTGTACAGCAGCTCCGAACTGATGACTTTCACCACCTGCAGAAAGAGACAAATAGTCAGACAAAAACCAGGAAGTTGGATGGGGTGCCCGAGCCCTTGGAAGGAGACCCCCCGCCCACCCTCAAACACCTCAGGATTCCCCTACTCAGGACGTCCTCCCCCCCAGAGCAGTGCTGGGTGAGTCGAAGCTCCCTCCCACTCCATCCCCCACTCCATCTTGCCCTTGCCTGACAGTCTCCCTTTGTCAGCCCCCCCCCCCCCCACTCAGCAGGGACTGTCCCCTGAAAGTGACTTACCTCCATCAAGATGGCCCCAATAGTAGACCTCCCCACGCCAAACTGGTGTCTCACTGAACGGTAACTGTCGGACGTTGCCAGCTTCCACAGGGCAATTGTGACCCACTTCTGCAAGGGGCTGGCGGGCCACAGGTGGGTGTCCTGTCTTTGGAGCACATGGGTGAGCCAGACACACAGGTCCTGGAATGTGGCTTTCCACATACAGAAGTTGCGGAGCCACTGCTGGTCGTCCCACTGCTCCATGATGAGCCAGTCCCACCAGTCCAAACTAGTATTGAGCCTCCAAAAATGCCTCTCCAAGAAGAAGTTTGGAGGCAAGGGTATTGGTCCTTCATCCCGGAGAGGGTTTCATATCTCTGGTCTGGGTCCAGATGGGACAGGAGCATCATTACGGTCTCATGTAGATGAAGCAGAATTTGCAGCATGGTTATGTGGGGCCATCGCCTGCCCAGGGGAAGCTCCGGCTCCATTGCAAAAAAAGAATGAAAAGCGGAAAAAACAACAAAAAAACAGATGGCCGTGGTGTCCAAGAAAACAGGGCAACCAGAGCAAGCACTGCAGCAGCTTTGCCGTCCCTCTGAGACTTTCACCACCTGCAGAAAGAGACAAATAGGTAGGCAAGCCAGCAGCAGCAGCAGAGAAACGGCTGTCCAGGGAGGTCCCTTTAAGCACGCGTCTCAGCAAAGGGCATGCAGCAGCACCCAGAAGTCAATTCTGCCCCGTGCCCTGCCAGAAATGGTTCCAGGTGCCATTTTCTTTCAAAAGAGCATCCAGGCAGTCTGGACACTCACTTTCAAAAAAGCGGATTGCTTTTTTGATCCACTTAGTGCAATGTAGTCTTGACATAGCTTTAGATTGTCAGTTCTTCTGGGCAGGGGCTGTCTCTGTTATATGTGTGTAAAGCACCTAGGACAAAGAGGCTCTGGTCTGTATGCTCATCTACAAATAAATAATACACATCTAAAAACACAAACAAATCAAGACCAGGCTATTTTAGGTTCATATAATAATATAAGTTATAACAAAGTATAATTAATACTATCAGTGTAACCCCTTTGATAAATGTACAAAGTATAATTTCAGAGTAATTAAAATGTGATGTATTAAGTCTGAAAGTCAAGAAATAAATAATTCACTCAATTAATTAACCAAACACATGAATTACTGGTAATTGTAGGTATCATATAGCATAACCACAATGTAATTACAAAGTAATTGCAGGATAACTACAGAGTAAGTTACTTAATTAAAATATAACCCCTGCATAATTGTTTTGTTACAATGGGAAATGAGTTTAAAAAACAGGGAAAACAAAATCTCCACTCAGAATCCAGCCAGCTTGAATAGAAGTGGAAATGATGTTAATTCAGCTACACTTACCAGCTGACTGTCTCTGCCCAAAAGATGCATTTCAAAAGTGTTTATGGAGTGGCAATGCTATGGGATGTGAAATGTTTTCAGTAATAATACACACTGCTGTAAGTTAAAATAAAGTATTCCAGTAGCAGATGCTCTGTGCCATTAGCGGGGACAGGCAGAGCTCAATAATGGGAGTAAATTGTCAGCTGTGCAATTTTCACACTTTCCCTGCCATTGTTTTGGCTTGGCAGGCACATTGTTTAAATGTATGTGTTGGTCTGGAGCCATCCCACCCTTCCCCTTCAATCGCTTTCTGCCAAAAGCTAAAGAGTGCTTCTGGTAGGTACACTTTGCTTTTTCAAGAGGCAAACTTCCTGATTAGCTCAGTGATTCTTTCAGCACTTGGTCAGCTCTGGGGAAGCAGCCTTCTCTAAGGAACAGAAGAGGAGTGTAGGAGGAAAGAACTCAGAAGGAAGTGAATAAGAGAATGACCAATTTTATAAGTATGAAGATGGTTTTTCCCACTACCAGATCTACAAACTCAGCTTGGCCTCAGAGCCATGCTCAGTTATTTCTATCGTGTGCATTATTACCACTCATAAAGGTTCTTCTAATGGAATTCACAAAATTCAGATGAGAAAGGATTATCTAGTCTAACCTGTACACAGCAGGCAATTAAATTTCACATGGTTACTCTTGTATTGTGCCCAATAAAACTTGTCAACTAATGGTGCTCTCATTGACACCTGTCCAAACCCATTTTCTTCATTGGATTTGCAGAGATGTAAGTGATAATGGATGTGTTAATGGTAACTCTATGATTCAGTGTGATTCAGATTAGTGGTTGGAACTTAATACCTTGCCTTATGTGTAAAAAACATGTTTGCATTGCACTTTACAGCACATACACTTAGGCTATGTCTAGACTGGCATGATTTTCCGCAAATGCTTTTAACAGAAAAGTTTTTCCGTTAAAAGCATTTGCGGAAAAGAGCATCTAGATTGGCACGGACGTTTTTTCGCAAAAGCACTTTTTGCGGAAGTGTCTGTGGCCAATCTAGACGCGCTTTTCCGCAAAAAAGCCCCGATTGCCATTTTCGAGATCGGGGCTTTTTTGCGGAAAACAGTACCGTGCTGTTTACACTGGCCCTCTTGCACAAATCATTTGCGCAAGAGGGCTTTTGCCCGAACGGGAGCAGCACAGTATTTCCGCAAGAACACTGACAATCTTACATGAGATCGTCAGTGTTCTTGTGGAAATTCAAGCGGCCAGTGTAGACAGCTGGCAAGTTTTTCCACAGGAAAATCTTGCCAGTCTAGATACAGTCTTAGAGGAAAATTGATAGCTGTGCTGAAATCTTTCCCACTGTATGCAGTGTCAGTATCATACCACTGTTACAAATCCATAGTAATTTGTCATCTGTCCTAATGGGTACATCTACACTGCAATGCTGTTTCAGGATACTGGAGCATAGCTATCTTGCGTCTTCACAGCAAACCGGTTATTTCAGGCTTGCTATTCAAATGTCCCTGTAAACCTCATTCTATAAGGAGTAAGGGATGTTTCGGAATAGCGTTTTATTTAAAATTTGGTGCTGTGTAGACATCACCAAATGATGAAATAAGCTATTTTGAAATAGCATCGAAATAAGATATGCAATTTGCGTAGCTTAAATTGAGTATCTTATGTCGAGTTACAGTGCAGTGTAGATGCACCCAATGGCATCAGTTTCGCTTACTTGGAACCTTTAAATATTTTCAGAGTCAAATTATTCAGTGAGGCCTTTGCTAAAGACTCCTCTTCAAGGAGACAATCGAGAAATAGTTTAAATTACTGGCAAATATTTGGATTACAACTTTGTCATGAAGTATGGTACTAGATTTTGGTAGAAATCTGATTTTAGAGTCATGCATCAAGGGTCTGATCCAAAATGCAGTGAAATCACTAGAAGACTCTTGCTGACTCACTGGTCTTAGGTGAGTGGGATTTTGTATTTCACGCATAGTAACCACAGATGGCTTTTTAATTTTTCCTGCCATCAGGGCAGGGGACTGCACTTGATGATCTTTCGAGGTCCCTTCTAGCCCTAGTATTCTATGAAAGATTCAGAGAAAGTATAAGGGAAATAAAGACAAGTGAGTCTAATCAATAGAGGCCAGATAAACTGAAGTTATACCTACAAGCATCCCCATTAATAATATCCACATTACACCCACTGCAAACCACTAATGCTTACCAAAGTTTGCCATTATTTCCAAAGGTGGGACTCATGTAAGGCTGCCAGCCAATACTACCTCTCTTTCACTAATCCTGATGCCTGAATGTCAGCTGCTCCTGGTTAAAGAGCAAGTGGTTACATCTAAACCCCAGCCAAATGGAGTCAACGCTAGTGGGAAGAAAGAAATAATTACCGTATATACTCGAGTATAAGCCGAGTTTTTCAGCACAGTTTTTGTGCTGAATAATGCCCCCCTCGGCTTATACTCGAGTCAGCGTCTCGAGAACAGCGTCTCGGGCGGGCTCAGCGCGTCTCTGCCGCTGGCCGGGTCTAGCCGGGTCTAGCCCCGGAAGTCGGGGCGAGAAAGCCCCGTTAGTAAGCTGCTCCAGTGCCCCTGGTTTGCTGGAGACCGTCTCCAGCAGACCAGGGGCACCGGGCGGGTTCTCGCGCTTCTGAGGCTTTGCCAGAGCAAAGCCTCAGAGGCGCGGGACCCCCCGCGGCTGCAGCTTCAGTCCGGGAGCCTGTGGTCTGCTGGGGACGGTCCCCAGCAGACCACAGGCACCCAGATTGAAGCGGCAGCAGCGGCGGTTCCCCGCACCTCTGAGGCTTTGCTCTGGCAAAGCCTCAGAGGCGCGGGACCCCCCCCGTGGCTGCGGCTTCAGTCCGGGAGCCTGTGGTCTGCTGGGGACGGTCCCCAGCAGACCACAGGCACCCAGATTGAAGCGGCAGCAGCGGCGGTTCCCCGCGCCTCTGAGGCTTTGCCAGACCACAGGCTCCCGGACTGAAGCCGCAGCCGCGGCGGGGTCCCTCCCTCTGAGGCTTTGCCAGAGCAAAGCCTCAGAGGCTCTGCTCCCCATGTCCCTGGTCTGCTGGGGAGGGGGGGGCGCAGCTAGTGTGCTCCCCCCCCCCCCCCCCCCAGCAGACCAGGCTTTTGTTTTGGACTCTGGGGCAGAGCAGCTGGGGCGCTGCCGATTGGCCCTGCAGCGCCCGCTCTGGGCACTACTGGACCAACCCGGCAGCACCCCAGCTGCTCTGCCCCAGGTCCTGATTCAGCCGCTGCTGGTCAGTTTCAGCAGCGGCTGAATCAGGACGCCTGGGGCAGAGCAGATGGGGTGCTGCTAGGTTGGTCCAGTAGCACCCAGGAGCGGCGCTACTGGAGCAACCCAGCAGCACCCCAGCTGCTCTGCCCCAGGCGTCCCCAAGTCAGCTTCTGCTGATACTGACCAGCGCTGACTACAGGAAGCCCCAGGCAGAGTTGCTCTGCCCCGGGCTTCCTGGAATCAGCTGCTGATCAGTTTCAGCAGCAGCTGACTTGGGGACACCTGGGGTTCTTAAGTTGATTCTGTATGTAAGTCAGAACTGGCGGTCAGTTTCAGCAGCGGCTGAATCTGGACGCCAGTTCCGACTTACATACAGATTCAACTTAAGAACAAACCTACAGTCCCTATCTTGTACGTAACCCGGGGACTGCCTGTACTGTTTTATTAAAAATATTTAATCTGTCAAACTGCTGAATAGTTTCATATTAGTACAGTAACTTACACCAGATTGTTGGTGCACTAAACACAAGAAAGACTGAATACTAGGACAATTGTCTGAAGAAATGTATTTAATACAGCTGAATATTGGAAGGTACGTAGGAACAATTAAAGGGTTCTACTTTAAAAGAAATTACTGCCCTTCCCTGGTGGATTTGACTAAATGTTGTAGATAGAAATTCATTATACTCTTGGGTCTCGTTTATATACCAGTTGAATGACAATTGGTTTTGCCAGTATTTCACAATAAACTTTTAAAGAGAATTTATAATCCAGAGCATATTAAAAGTGCTCAGTTCAGTTCCTAAAACTTGTGAAAAGAAATGAAATGCCACATGTAGCTTTATAGGAACTTTTTAAAAATGATATATTAAAAGGGTATAAAACATTTCTAAGATTAAGTTGGAAGTATTTTACTTAAACTTTCATGTACTTGAATAGCTGCTGTAGATTGGCAATGATGCTACATTAGGTGCTATTTTTACTTGTTGTGGAAGAGGGCAGATTTACTATATTTTTCTTTCAACTTTTTCTACATACTGCATTTTGATGTTCGTAGAGCTGGGACTGCTTCTAAGTGAGTTAAATACATTCCAATATGCTTTCTTAAAAAACTACTCCATAATAGTTTGTCAGTGATGATGACAATGTCTATGCTGATAACCTCACACCAGCTGAAGCTCTGTTTGGACATACAGATGATGAGGAGGAGAACTCCAGTTTTGAAGGATTTTAGCTCTTGTGTGTTAGCTTGGTTGCTGATTGAGCTAAGGTTGTTGTACTTTTAAAGTTACGGTATTTTTGATACCATATTGTTTTTGTTGACCCCCTTTTCCACTTACAGAGCTAGGTTATTGTTTTTCTTTGAAATAAATATTCATGTAATTTTATTGGTATCTATCTTCATTTTTTACATTTACCAGTAGCTGCTTCATTTCCTACCCTAGGCTTATACTCGAGTCAATACTTTTTCCCAGTTTTTTGTGGTAAAATTAGGTGCCTCGGCTTATATTCGGGTCGACTTATACTCAAGTATATACGGTAAAAGAATGAGGCAACACCATATGATCACCCTTAAAATAGAGCCTGCCTTATTGTAAAACACACAGAAGCTCCTGGGATCCTGAAGCACAGTGGCAAGTAGGAGACAAATTAAGAAGGAGAACTCTTTTAACACTCTCCTATATATTGGACCCAGGAATCACAGCACCTCCCATACAAGCCAAATTGCCATACTTTCTCATACCTGTCTATATTGCTTTCAAATTACATTTCCTTTAACCTTCCGTTTCATATTCTTTGCACAATTTCCTTGTTTCAGTGAAGAAATAAACTTTAGTCAATTCTGTTGAGTTTACAGCCTCAGTTTTTCCATATTTTTTAAAAAATATATGGAGTTCTTTCTCACACTGAGCAGTTAGACTCCCTGTGTTACCAGGGATGAGCAAACCAATTGGGCTAAAACAAGAACCCCTCACAAATGTCATTCATTCCTCAAACCAAACCTCATGTACAGTTTGAAACTACTGAGATAACCCCAGCCACCTTCTTTTTACCTCTCCTTCAGCCAATTACCAACCCCTAAGCATTGTTGGGCAAATGCAAACAAGCACTGAAAATATGTTCTCCAGCCATGGATCTGCCATCCACACAATGCAATAAATTAGCCACTCTTAGCTGATAGTCACTTCAGCCTCACACATGCAACTTTTTCCTTATCATTGGGAAATGAGTGTGGATAGATGATGGTGAATTACCTAAGCCATATATATGCTGTATATATATGGCTTAGGTAATTGTGAAGGATGGGAGTATGAGACTAGGCTTGTAAAGTCTTTGGCTAAATAGCCTAACTGGCTCAGAGCCTCCTTTCTGATCTAATGAAGGGACCGGACTTCTTGTTCAAGGTGAACCCTAATCCTTAGGAAAAGGTTGGAAGGACTTTGGCCTACTGAGATCCTATAAGACTGCATGCTTGCTCTGAGCTGAGGCAGTATTGGGTTCAGTATTGGGACTAATCTCTATCCAGAGTTCTCATTGAAACAAGGTCGTCATTTTTGGTAAACTTATTAGCATGTATGTAGGGTCTTGTATAGTTGTCAGTGTTTTCTCTGTAATACATTCTATCTTAAGAATAAATCTGCTTGCTTAGAAACAGCTGTGTGACAACTGTGGAAATCACATTTTGTGCCATTTCTGAGAAGAAAAGTGAAACAGGCCTGCTTAGGCACTTTGTCTTTTGCTGGGAAAAATCATAATAAAGGCAAGGATCTATTCAATTTGGAAATACCCCAGTTAAAAAGGCAAGTCTCCACCCAAGAAAGGCAAAAGCTGGGGACCACAAGCCCAAGAGCAGGTGCCCCTGCTGAATCACCATAGGAAATAAAGGTGCAGTTGCCATGAACTCTGGCATTTACGGAAATCCCTTTATTAAATCTTCATCTGTTCTGTGGTCCTGCTATTGTCCTCTGCAGCAATGAGAGCCCACAGTCTCTGCTTAAGGCTGCCCAAGGAGCCTGGAGCACTTGCCAAGAATCTCTTCACTGAAGGGAAATGGGAAGAGTGTTATTAATATGGTATCAGTTTCTGGCTCTGTGTAATGGAATTCTTCCCCTCCCCCGCACTCATTCTCTTGCCTTCTCTCTCATCAACCGTAAAAGAAGCTGTTACTTTTGCCATTCTGGGAATATTTTCAAAGGCACAAATAATAATGACTTGCAGTGAGAGGTAAGTATTCTTCCCTCACCTTACTGCTGCTTAGACAGCACCAAAGCTATATTAAGCTATTTCGACATAAGCTACACGGTTGACGTAGCTGAAGTTATGTAGCTTAATTTGGCTTTAGCCCTGCTGTGTAGACATGCCCTAAATGCTTTGAAACGTCCCCAGGTCTGTGGTTTCTACCACTCTCCAAAAGGGTTTTAAAATGGCCTGGTTTGACTGCCTTTTTCTGGATGTCCAGATCTTATTCATATTGGTAAAATGATAATTTGCATATCCTAATTTTCACCTAATAAAAACTCCCATCCACTTATATAGCACCAGGAAATTTACATGGAGTTTCTGACATATCTGGCTAAGTATAAGTTACCCAGATCTCTGCATGCCTGCCCCCTTCCCTCGCTGGTCATCCCAGGCTCTGTGTATTTTTCTGTGTGTATCTGCGTCAGAGAAGCATTCATTGCTTAGCAACATCCAGTGAATGAAGTCACAAAGAAAGCACTAGATCTCTGATATGAAAATACAGTTTTCTAGTACTGAAGCATTATGATAAATTTGCATTGTAGTAATGTTTAAAGACCTCTTTCAACCAGGGCAACAGGGGGGTACAGTCTGTGCTGCCATTGCTCCTTTAAAGTTAGGCCTCTTGTAATTAACCGGAAACCTTGCTTAAATTTCCTTGAAACAAACTAAAGCTGATGGGATTTGCATGCAGTTTGTGCTGGCTACAATTCTAAGCCTTTAGAGCCAAGCAGGAGGAGGGCCAAGTCCTGGAGATTGGCAAGGCACCACTAATAGTCTAGGCGGGGGAGGAGAGAGGAGGGACTGACAGGTTTGTCACTACAATCTTCTTGATTACCTTTGATGTTCATCAATGCCTTGATTCAGCAAATAAATGAAGCGCGAGCACGCACACACACACACACGTCTCCCTATTCCCATCTCTCATGTGCCTAAGTGCTTTGGTGAATAGAGATGGATTTCTCACCTGATTAAATACTGAACTGGGGGCAAAGGGTATATTATTTGTGAAGACAGCAGTTTCTCTGACTTATGTAGCTGCCCTGTGGACAGATTTGCCTAGATCCAGAAGGAAAGCAGTGGTAAACACCCAGGCTACGTCTAGACTGGCATGATTTTCCGGAAATGCTTTTAGCAGAAAAGTTTTCCATTAAAAGCATTTCTGGAACAGAGCGTCTAGATTGGCACGGACGCTTTTCCACAAAAGCACTTTTTGCGGAAAAGTGTCCGTACTAATCTAGACGTGCTATTTCACAAAAAAGCCCCGATCGCCATTTTCGTGATCAGGGCTTTTTTGTGGAAAACAAATCTGGGCTGTCTACACTGGCCCTTTTGCGCAAAAGTTTTGCGCAAAAGGACTTTTGCCTGAACAGGAACAGCATAGTATTTCCACAAAAACACTGACAATCTTACATGAGATCATCAGTGCTTTTGTGGAAATTCAAGCGGCCAATGTAGACAGCTGGCAAGTTTTTCCAGAAAAGCGGCTGATTTTCCAGAAAAACTGGCCAGTCTAGACACAACCCCATTGACTATATAAGCACCATTCCTCTTCCTATGCAATGTTCCTTTTCGTGTACTTCTCTGGTGTTTCCAAGGCTGTTCAATATTCCCTGTCCTCATACTGGAGGACTCACAGGGAACATGGTTGCTCCAAGGGAAACACACAATCACAATTCAATCACTAAGAGGTTTGTTAGTTCTTTCTCTTGCCTTTACCTAATAAAATTTGATGAGATGCAAATTTTATCATGACCGAAAGGACACTCAAAAACCACAAGATCAAGTCCTGATTCCTGTATTTTAGGAATATGACATCTAAAGCATTTTACTTGTGGCAAGACCCCCAGAAAGAGGATATTTCAATAGTTTCTTGGCATCTTCTAGCCACTCTTTCTTTGCAAACCATTAAAAAAATTAGACTAATATATCAAGCCACTATACTCCTTAAGTATTGCTCATTACTTAATGCAATACTAATAAACCAACATCATAAATCCTCATATGTACACAAGACTCTCTCTATATATCTTTCTGTAACTTCAAACTAGGCGTTTTCTTTTTATGAACCCAGTGCAGATTTTTGTTCATGTCTGTTCTGTCATCCTCATTCATCCGTTCTATGGAAACTGCTGGGATCTCAGCAAAACAGTTCATATTTTGAATCTATTTGCCACCTTCCAGGAGAATGACCTCTTGTGAATTATTCGGAGATCAAAGTTCCTTCATCACACATTAAGCTGATAAAGTTGTCCTTGAAGAGCATACAAACTCCTCCCACTTATCCCATTCTTCCAAATTAAGAGAGGCAAAATGATTATTAAATAATACTCTTACAGGCTAACAATGACTCAAAAATAGGTATGTTGTGCTTTGGTGAGATATACACCGCACTCCAGCAGGAAAATATTTCTGAATTTGGTAACCCATGGACATTTTTCTGCCTGCCTGAATAGTCAGGAAGAACCCTGCCATGCATCACTGAATTAGAAAAGAAAACTTTAATGTAATTTCTAGAATAATGTACTGTATAGCTGAGGGAATATGAACAAATGGATGTTTCCTCTATTTTACTGCCGCTATATTTTGTTAATACTGAATGGCCCATATGAAAATTTAATAAAAGGAATGCCTCTGGGAATTGCATTTTTAAGCTTGACTTGCAGAGATACATTCTAACTAATTAATAAAGCCTTTCTACCTGCTGAAGCTTCACAGACCCCCACAGTATAGCTTTCATGTCCATACGTTTACAATTTTTATTTCTGAAATATGTGCTGCAACACTCCATTTTGTGGCAACTTATTTTAAGTAAGTGTGAGACATATACAGAATGATACAATAAATACAGTCAAAATAAAGTGAAAACACTAGGTCCTAATTCGTTTATGAGTGTCTTTTTGGCTTACTTAGATGGAAGGGTGTTCTCAGAAGTGATCCTTCAATTTCAAGAAGTGATGGAGAAAAGGTTCATGTTCATCTTTAATTATCCTTTCAAGTAGTCTACAGGTTTATTCAAGATCTGAGCATATTGCTACCATCATCAGTCATCTTTTCCAAACCTCAATGTTCACTTTTATTTAATCTATTATTCAATAAGGATATAGTATCGGTTGTTCAGTAGTTAGGGCAAAGGGTTAATAATTAGGATTCCTGAGTTTTGTTGTTAATTCTGCCCCAGTTCACTATGTGATGTTGGGCAAGTCACTTAACTTCTCTGTGTGTCCATTTCCCCACCTATACAATGAAGATGATACATATCAGACTTGAAAGGGTATTTGTGAGGAACTTTGAAATTCTTACACAAAAGGAGCAATATTTTGCAAATACAATGGGTTACTATTAATGTATCATACAAGCCATCATCACAGATACATCTATTCTGATTTGGAAATAAACCATAGATTGGCATGGCACATCAAGAGACCATTATCCAAAGCCAATGACTATTTATAGGTCAATTATATTGCAGGAAAGAACAACTGTAAACCCCTGATACAAAAGTGTACTATGCAATAAAGGTGCACAAGATGAAAATCACATTAAAAATGAATTAACCATGTCTATCCCACACACAAATAAAACTGAACTATATCTGTCGACCTATCTATGTCAAGATTGGGTTTGCATTTCACCATTTGTGATAGCTGATGACTTTGAAACAGCCGTCTACGTTCATTGCCCAAACTTATGGTGTCGCCAAACTCTGGTTCTCATGCAGTATCCCAAGACTTTTGTGGTTGGGTTCCCACCTCTGCAGGTGAGTACTTAGAAGAAATATTCATTTTTTATATTGAAAACATTTCCATTGATAAATCAACCAGATTTCTGGGTGGCATGCACTGGAAGCTAGGGGAGCCTAAGCCTCCACTAATGCTCCCTGCCACAGTGAGGCTCAGAACTCTTCCAAGCAGCTGGGCCTCAGGCTCCTACAGGTGGCCAGGGCTCAGGGCTGCTCAGGCAGGCAGGCAGGCTGGTACTCAAGGTAGCTCAGTTGGGCAGGCTGAGGTCAGGGTGGCTCGACCAGGCTTCTTCCAAGCCCAAGTATGTAGACCCCCAAGTTCCGAGACTCTCTGCTGCAGGGTGGGTTTTGTGTGTGCACGCTATGGAGACATACCCTAACAGGGCCAGCTCTTCAGAAAACATTAAGCTCCCATACTCTGAAAATGAGACCCCTTTAAGTGATCTCATTTTGGGAACCCAAAAGTTAAGGAACTCAAGATTGCTAGTCAATTTAATAAAGGCCAGCAAATATCTTCTTCTCTTTGTAATGCAAGAGACAACACATTATTGGCCAGCTCACTGTACCCTCTAGGTCCGTGGGTTGGTGATAGAGCTTAGAGGTTCAAGTCCTCAATCGGCAGAACTTCCTGGTGGTTCAAAACTGTGTCTTAGCAGTAGGGGAACCCAGGCGTTTCCACTCCACCGAAATCCAATCCCAGACTCTGGGCTTGGCAATTCAGTTGTGCAGCCTCTGAAAGGGTGTCACCAAAACCTCATCCTACAAGGCATAATGGGGAGGTCGATAAAGGGCTTTCAGGTTGGCGTGGGAGCGTCCAGACTAGCGCACTGAGCCGACAAACAGCTGATCAGCTGTTTGTGGGCTCAACGCGGCAGCCATTTAAATTTAAATGAAGCCGCGATTATTTAAATCGCAGCTTCATTTCCCTTTGCTGATCAGCCTAATCTGCATGGCTCCATTGATGGAGCCATGTAGTTTAGATACAGCTGAAGGTGCAACTCTATCCCTGCAGGAGCTACAAGTGCAGGTCAGCTCTCTTGCACTGATCACCTGAACCGTGCTGTGCCCTTTTAAGTTATACCTCCCTTGCAAGTATGCCCAGCTGACATGGCTGCTGGGCCCAGAACCGCTCCTTAACCCTTTGTTCCCCAGTGTGAGGTTCATACACTCCATCATATACCCCTTCCCTCCTGCCCACCCAGTTCCATTTTGGCTAAACGTTGAACTCCAACTAAGGTGATCATGTCCCTTTAACAGATCATAAAAATAATCTCTGAAAGCTTAATATTTTTTACTTTTTTCCAATTTTAACATTACCTCACCACATTCTACAATAATTTCCTAAGGGAACAGAGCCTTTTATAGTGCATTTCTCTATTAGCTTTTAAATCTTTCAATGCCCCAAATGCTTCCAGTTCAATAATCCAATTATGTAGGAGGAGATTAGAAAGGGAAGCAACCTGTGAAGACAATTATGTTTCTATGAAGTGGAATTAATTTGCAACAGATTCGTATGTTTTAACCATATTTAGGGCTCTGCTTGGCAACCATGCATAGAATCATAGAAGGCTGAGATGGGAAAGACCTATTAAGTTCCATCTAGTCAGTCCCCAGAGGTCTAGTGCAGGATTCTTACCTAGAGTGTGCTCTTGAGTTCTTTGTCCTCTTTATTTTCAAGTTACTCTCTCAAGCAATGGGGCTTTCAACCACTGAACTAAAACAGTTTTGACAAACAGTGAAATGCCATCAAGTTGTGTGTTAGGCTTTACTTTGCCCAGCCAATTAATACATTGTAAGTAGGATAAGATTCTCCACTGCATTACACCCTGGGTAGTCATCTACTTCTTCGCAAAATGGGTGTAAAATGCTATTATTCTGACTACCTTGTTACATTTACTTTACCCAAGTGTAACTAATGATACAAGGCAGTGGAAAACGAGGCTCCCAGTTTTATTATCCATGTACATTAATAGTTTGTCTAGCATCAGTCATGTTGGGTGACGTAGTTACTTGAAAACAGTTGTATATATCTTTCTAATTCCTTCACTAGCCTTATCACACCGAGAAGAACTTCACTGCAGCATGGCCAGTTTAGTAAAACAAATGAAGAGTTTGTAGGTCACAACACTGTGGCAATACAAGGAGCCAAATTTAAAAAATTCAAAAGCTGAAAGAATTCTTCATTTTTTTTGAACCCATGGGCTCGACTGTCGGTCCTTGCTCTAGATGAGTTCTGTTTCTTAGGCAGGGTTTACAAGCCACCTTTCCCCCTCTCCTCCTTACTCCATTGAGCACTGCCTTTGACACAGCTAAAAACTGAGCCCTTAATCTTGAAAGAGCTTGTTTAACTTGAACCAAGCTTTCAAAACAAAGCAGAAATTCTCCCCTAGGATGCCATATAAGAGTCACACGGTATATTGGTATAAAAATAGTGAAATTTTGGGTATGTGTCAGGCTTAGAATGGGAAGTCTACTTACACCTTAATTGGAGGGGTGGGGAAATAATGTCTCTGTAATAACAAGATATTTTCTTATAAGCTGCCTGTAAAACTCTCCCTGTCTCTGGAATCTGGTAGCATGTCAGATTATAGCTTCATTTCAAGATTCTTTGGATATGAGAGAAATTACCTATTTTTTCACACACACAAGGTCCTCCTTTACGTCCATGTCTAATGAAGGAATTTTACTTTGGACTAGATTAGGAAGTTTTCAACTTTTGTTTTTGTGGGGAGGTCTTATAAGATCCTAATATTCCTGCAATGGATTATTATGCAAGGAATTCAGGATGTCTGCCTGTTCACAAACTATATTTACCAAAGTACAGTTTTATTCCTGTAGTAAATTTCAGCTGCCATATTGTGCTATTTGAATTTTAATTCCTCGATTCACACAGTAGCACTGGAACTCTCTTTAAAGTACATTCAACGTCCTCTAAGCTTGTGGTAGAAATCTTGTAGGGGGTGCATGAACTCATCTGGATATCCCTGGTTTTAAAACAGGCTACATAAAAAGCACTAGCAATGTCAGTACAAACTAAAATTTCATTACAATGACTTTTTTATCCTGCTCAATATACTATACACTGAAATGTAAAGTACAATATTTACTTTCCAATTAATTTATTTATAATCATATTGTAAAATTAGAAAGTAAGCAATTTTTGGTCATAGTGCGCTGTGTTCTTATGTCTGCATTTTGTAAACAAGTAGTTTTTAAATGAGGTGAAGCTTGGAATGTGCAAGACTAATTGGCTTTCTGAAAGAGGTACTGTAGTCTGGAAATGTCAAGATCCACTGCTCTAAGCCAGCCAACCTCAATCTTCCACATGAATCTATTATTATAAATCAGCACATTTACTCTGTCATCAGCCTTTGTCAGAAACAGTCTACTCAAAGAAACTAGAATGAATTGCTGAAGTGGCATGGTTTTGATAGCACAAAATCAAGGCAGTAAGAGAGATGAACAGTGCCACTTTGATGTAAAATAAGTAGACTCTGTGCTCCTGTAGAGATTTTATTATTATCTGTGTTTTTCCTTGAAATTAAGCAACTTGGCAAAATTCTAGAAATTGACTTTCACTCCCTGTAGCCAGTTAGTTCATTTTACCATTTAATTGAATTCTCACTGTAGTTAACTCATATGTTATTTCCTATGTAATCAATGTGTGATGAATAGATAAGTAGGATAGGATTGTAAGAGTAGAAGCGTGACAAACATTAAAAGCGGCAAGTGTGTATGAATGATATAAATATGGGAAGATTCCATCTTAGTGACACTACAATGCAAATTTAAGGAGACTAGACATGAGTGAGTGACCCTATGCCAGTAAGACCACAGAATTACTGAAAAAGATGAGCCAATGAGTGATGTTACTGAAAAATAGATCACAAGACACCTCGTAGTAATATGATGGAAAAATCTGTTCTGACCACACACAACCCTGAAAATAGGTTGACAAAAATGTTAAGATGCTAAGAAGGAAAAGAGGATCTTTGAGAACAACTATTGGAGATGAGTGAGACAGGGGAAGGAACACAGTTAAATACACCACCTGATTCAAATGAAATTGAGAAAACACTTTAGTCAAAAGTTCAGGCTGTGGTTGTAAAGTCACTTTATCCTTGCAGAATTGTGTATAAGAGGGCTCTGCCAACAGAGCTTGCAACTCATTCATTTTCCTTGTGGATGTTATTGCTCCCAGTAATGCAGTTTTCTGAGACGGAAGCAGAAAGGAACAAGATGCCAGGGGCTCAAATGGAGGTCCCATTAAAGGTGCTAGGTCCATATGGAGGTCCTCCAGTACGGCCGTTCTTATGTTCTTATGTTCTCCAGAGGAGCCAGATCTATGGCCAGAAGATGGAGACAAAGAAGATGTTGTATGAATCTTGAAACCATGATATGGAAAAGACAGATTTTCCCTGAATGGGGGAGAGGGGTGAAATACTGTTGATTCTGTCAAACATCAGAATCATATTAGAGCCTCAATGAGGTGAGCACACATCTCAATGACTGAAGATGCAGCAAAAGGGCCAGGATATCTTGGAGAGAGGCTAGCATCATTGAATTCTGTGGGCCAGAGACCACACTGAAAAATACTTCAGTTTCTCTGAATAGACTCTTCTGGTAGAGAGTTTTCTACTTTTGAGTAGAACCTGCTGAGCACCATTCAACAATTGAGTTTGCTCCCTTCTGTGGTTAGAGGAAGAGAGAGAGCAGCATTTAGCTCTGCTTCTTCATTCCCCACTGATCTTATCTGTATGGAACCAGTGCATGATCCAGCGGTTAGTAGGCAAACACCAAGAGTTCATTCAGACATGGTTAAAAATAGCCATTCGTCTTTGGTAGTTAAATGGTGACCTCAATCAGTTTTCGACAGGCTTTTCTGTCTCATAAATACATCATCACAACTGGCAGTAAGGGACACCCATTTTGTAAGCTGCAGCAGAGAAGCTAATGGATTTAAGTGGCATGGGGACTTAAATAATCTTTCACACATACCAATGTTACCTCCATGGGAAAGCTGAGGCAGAAGAACGAGCTTGGGCAGAGTGTGAAAGCCTGGAAGAGGAAAATAAAAATGGATGTTTTAGCAATAAAAGTTCTTTGACAACCTATTTTTAATGTATTAATTGATATATGGGGGGGAGGGAGGTTCCAAAAGTATAACTATTTGCAAAAAAAGTACCAAGGAATCACTGGGCTTTGCATTTCTGCCCTCTCCAACACTCTTTGGTATATTCTTGTACAGAGATAGTCACACACAGACCAAGAAAGCAAGAATAGAAAAAAAAATTCTGAAGTCTTTTCTCCAGAGTAGTAGTTTGTACTAATTAGAAACAGTGCCATTTTCCCAGTACTAAACTATTATCTGCACCTTTTCCGCATGCTGTTTGCTGAAATCCTGTAACATGATCACAGTAGACCTCAGGCAAGGAGCTAGTTGCTAATGAAGTGATAGGCTGCTTTCAAAATTTTCCAGATTTTTTGTAATAGTTCTCTTCGCTGGTCCCTTACTGTTTTGATGATACAAAAGAAAGGCTTGTCTGTGAGACAGCATATCAGTTCATCTCCTTGAACTTTTTATTAAGGGAAAACTGCAATAATGGCTAGAGACTTTATAAATAATTATTGATCAAATAACAATATGGAAAGTGTCTTTTCAAAGTCATGTCTAGAAATACCTATCATTATTTCCCTATCGCCATTGCCCTGACTGGCCTTGATAGGTACTGACATTTTAATAATATTTTCTTATAGGGGGCTTAACGACATGCAGAGTATTCAAAACCACCTTTGCCTCCTATCCTCTGTTGCACCGGTTGGATGCCCAGCACAAAAGCTCCACTAGAAGTTTGTGCTTTTAAGTTCTAGACTCCTGCAACAGCAATTTTTAAATAACCATTTAAGAGGTGTAAGTAAATCTCTTGCAACTACAACAAACTCCTTGAAAGATCAGTGAAACATAGGCCCTAAAATACCTTGGTAAAGTCCCTGCAACATATAACAGAGGAGAAACAAAGGGGATTGCTGAGTGTAGATATGGTGGAAAAGGATTACTGTGATGGGGGAGAAATATGTGATATGGAAATAAACAAGATTCAGGTGGCTGCAATGGTGACTAAGGATAAAAGGTGACTAAAGGAATCTATTCGCATATCTTGACTAAAATCCATGTCTATGGTTTTTTAATATTGCATTGTGATAATCCTAATGTTTTTAAATGCTTCACAATTTCATCAGCTAGATGTCTTTCCTGCTCCTCCAGTAAAATATTACTTTCTTTTTAACCTTGTAGCTAATTTTGTATATACACATCCCATATGAAGTAACTGAGAAATATTAAGAATTTGAAGCTGTTGGGAAAAAACAGTCAAGTGTGGGTAGAAGAGAAAGAAAGAGTGGGATGAAGTCTATTGAATTTGTGAGGCAGAATTCCTTGGTAGGAAAAACCAATGGACAATCACCACATTGATTATCATTTACCCCAGTTTTATATAAGGACTAGTATTATATAGTATTATATAGTTCCTCAAGGCTGCAGTTTTGGCAGAGAATATCATGTTTGTTGAATCTCAGGTTGGAGTTTAGTCATTACATTGTTACTTCTGGTCGTGCTTTTAAAACAATTTTAAATTCTTACTAGCAGGCTGCACCCCATGCTCGCTACACTCGCCAACCTTCCTCCTCCTCCCCCGCCCCCCCGACCATTTTTGTGGCCAGAGAGTATGAGGACATCATTCTGACATGAGAGAGTGATGATGTAATTCTGTCACCCAGCAGGAGAGAGAGAGAGAGAGAGAAAATAAATTGTACAGTATTTCCAATCAGCTGCTAATGGCAGCTGAGATAAAGGGAAGACTAGTGTCATTCTTATAACAGATATTCTAATCACAGTACATATCATTTCAAGGAACAGTAAATCACAAGAGCTAGAACTTGGGATCCAAAGGAATCTGAAAATCTCAGGTTTTTATCAGTCTTTAGAGATAGGTCTTTACCAGTGCGCCCTCTAAGCTGTGTGACAGGACAGCTTCACAGGTGATTAATCAGCTCCACCCAGTCAGAGGCATTCAGCGATCCCTGCACTTACTGACTGGGCAGGGCTAGGGAACACTGGTCTTTAGCTTTAAGTCAGGGGTGTCCAAACTTTTTCAAAGAGGGCCAGATTTGATGAAGTGAACATGCGTGAGGCCGACCATTTTGCCTGACATTCTTTGAACCATTAAAATTAAATGCAAATTAACTATTTTATGCAAAGTTTATTGCAAATGGCATACTTTTCATTTCGTCACATGACAAATCTAAACAGGTGTTAAACCACTCTGCCTTTCATATCTGAAGGCCAGATAAAAAAAATCCAGGAAGCTGAAATATATGTCAGGAACATTGTAAAGTACATTACATATTATTGGTAATAAAGGTTGTCTGTCAACTTTTAAGTTCAAAAAATATGAACAGGAACATAACACCAAGTATACATGTTGTGTCCAAATATATTTATAACTGATTTAGACCAACTGACATTAACTGAGATTTTACAATGTATTCATCTCAATAGATATGGATTCGTTGGGGGCCATAAAAGATAGATATTGCCAAATTACCTGGGGGGCCGTATTAAACCGGAACATGGGCCGCAATTGGCCCCCGGGCCGGACTTTGGACATGCCTGCTTTAAGTAGTGTGGCCAACCAGTTAGACATGAAGAGCCAAACGAGCTGTAGATAATAGTGGGAAGAGCCACACATCCCTCCCCCAGAGCCATGCACCCCCCGCTATTGTAATTCCTTCTGTGAGGCAGGCAGTTTTGGTAGACGTAATGTGCACAGGCAGTCACCAGTTCTATTGATAAGATTTTAGATAAAGAAAAATCCATACATTTGTTTATCATATGTGTTCTTTTTTAATTGTATCCTTTGGTATATATGGTTGACACGATTTTCTTCCACTATTTAATCTGAGGAAGTGGGTCTGGCCCACGAAAGCTCATCATCTAATAAATCATCTTGTTAGTCTTTAAAGTGCTACATAGTCCTGTATTTTGTTTTATCAGGTAGATGATTAAAAATTACAAGAACTTCAATACTTGTCAGCTAAGGGCATGATTTCCCAAGATTTTTAGTGGCTAAAGATGCAGAAAGCTACACTAGATTTAGGCTTCTAGGTACGTTGGAAATGACCTGAGGCACCTATCCATATATCTTTAAAACTCTGATCTTGAGACATCATAGGTGAAATTCTACTCCCAGTGACCGAACTCTCATTGTCTTCAGGAGGAGCAGGATTTCACCCAATATATTTGTTTACATTGTTTGTTGCACTATGGTTTGTGTGATCATGAGTGACTCAAATTCCAGATGAAGCTAAATGGAATATTTCCCTTAATTTTAATAAAAGTCAGACTAGGGACTTAGTTTATGGCAGCGGTTCCCAACCACTAATCTGCTGGCTGCTGGGCCGCAGCGGCTGCCGGAGCTGAAGCTGGCTGTTCGCAGCAGCTCTGCTTTAGCAGCCATGGTGGCTGATTTTTGTGCTGGGTCTGAGGCGGCAGCAGGGGAAGACAGAGCAGAAGGCACCTCCCGCCCACCTTTCCCCTTGGCAATAGCGGCCCAGCCAGGGCTTTGCATTCCCCTACGCTTGCCCACATGACAGATTTTGCCAGTAGTGGTGCTAGGGCTGAGGCAGCAGCAGGAGAAGGTGGAGCAGGAAGCACCTCCCTCCCTGGTAATGGCAGTCTGTCCAGGGCTCCATGCTCCCCCCCAACCCCGGGGTGCAAAACACAGTTAGGGTTAGAGGGGGCACAGAGGAGGGAGTGTCAATGGCTGCACCCCCTGCCTGCATGGCAATAACAGCCATGCTCCCTAGAAGGGGCAGCTTCCTTCTCTGGGGAATGTGAGGATGGGGAGAAAGGGGTGTTGGGTGAGGGCAAGGTGGGGAGTCATGGGGCAAGAGGAAGTTGGCATGAGCTTTAGGGTTCAGAGGTCAAAGGGTCAAAGGATGCACAGGGCATAGGTATTAGGCACTGGAGAGGAAGGGGCTGGGTTGGGGCTAGGTGGGCAGGAAACATTTTATTTGCATATTTGCATATTCATTATTTTTAATGGATTTGCCCGTCCACATTAGAAAAGGTTGGGAACCACCGGTTTAAGGAAAGACTGTCCCAAAGGCTAAATAGACACAAAATAAGAAGTGGTACATCTTTGAGAGAGCGGGTTATAATCCTATCAGTTTTACAGTGTTTTAAGGCTGAATGACATTTTTTCATTCTGTTATCATAGCACATTAAATAAATGAAATATAGTATCATAATCAAGAAGCTGAAAAGCTGCATATTTATGAATAAGGGATCATCTGGTAAGATACAATCTCCTCTTTATTGAGTGGAAGCTGTTCTCCTTGATTAAACTTTTAACATAAATAATCTTGCAACACTGAAAAGTTGGAGGTTGCTAAGAGTGAGTGTTCTCCTATATTGGCTGTCAAACCCTAGCCATATCTATTCAAACTGCAGTCTGTGGTTATCCCGGAAGGAACTAATGGATGCCTTGAAGTGCACCTCTAATCTATGAGCAGTCACTGGCCTCATTTAAGCTGATGGGCTAGCCACACTTCATGCAACAAAATTGAAAAACAAAACAATTAAAGCTATATATGGCGTAAGATAGCTGGGCACACTGGAAGCCACTTCCCAAGGCATTAGCAATCATCAGCTAACTCAAACAAACCAAGTGGTTTCCCCAGGAACTAAAGGAAATGACAGTGCTCTGATGCTCTGATTAGGTTGCAAGTGAGGTGTCTCCATGAAAGCCAGCAGAAAAGCATTCATGAGCATGTCCCTGAGAAGGAACGGAGACAGAGCTCCTAGGGACACAGTACTCACGAGGAAGGCCGACTTGGAAGCTGTGAGCTAGAAAATTACCTCCTGTTGTTTGTTCCCACTGTGGTTAGGGAAGTAGCACTCTGTGTACATTCTTTGTAAATCAGCAGGTTTGCTCCAAAGGCATACCTGACCCATTTAATCATTTTTCCTCTTAACCGAAACAACAAGGCAAGGCCCTGCATTGCCTAGCTGCTTGGGCCAAAGGGGAACCGTGCCATCTAATGTCGGTGCCTGTATACAGACCGATTCATGCTGTGGCTCCAGATGTTCATGAGATAAGAAATCAATGGAGCTGTGAAATGAGGACATCCATATAGGAATGAATCCTCCCAGCCATGCACTGCAGCTACAATTGCTTCCAGTGGGCTCAGCATCTCTTGCTTCTATAGTACCTTTCCCTCCAAACTATATTACCACCCCCACCCCCAGATCAACACAGCACTAAGGAGCTCCTGTCAGGCTGTGCTTCAGACCATGCAGCTACAACTTTCCCCAGAAGCAAGCTTCCTAACACCCAGAAATCCCCATAAAGGACTGTCTCAGCTCCCTTGTCTTCAAGGCCTGCTGTGGCCATGGGAGGAGTGAATGGCACAGGATTTGTCATTTGGTCAGTCGGAGCTGAGGTTTGGTGTTTGGGAGGGGGAAGAAATGGTGTTAGGGGAAAATATCCGATAATACTCTGATCCCGTTTTCACTGCCTGTCAATATTCATGAACAGTTTACACTACTGATAGGTGGGCTGGTCACAATTTACTATACATTTCACATTTATTAAATATTAATGCACCTAATTAAAAGGATTCACGTGGACTTTTTTTGCCCCCTGCATCGTCTCTGCTGATAGTAGTATAGTAGGTGATGGATGGATTTAAATGGTCCCATATTGCTCTTTTAGAACCCTACAGAAATAAGTTATTTGTAGCATCTCTCCACAGCTGGTAACATATTGCTATCATTCATGCTTCCCCAATCATCAGCCACTAGGGCCGGATTCTGGATCTCATGTAAGAGGGAGAGGACACAGGGACCCCTTCTCCCACAAGTGCATCTGCTCACAGCTAGACTTCTGCTGCTGCTGTTCATGCTGCTGGTGAAGCACATCATTAGTCTTAAACACTCTGCAAAGAGCAGTAAAGGCAGAGTAATGGCCCAGTGCTCCTACCATGCCAACAAGCAAGCTCTGGCTGGTGCTGTGGGGAGAGCACACCTCAGAAAGGAAGCTCTAACCCCTCTTTCCAGTAAAGACATTTGGCTTGCCTCAGTTGGCTGGGGGCAAAATACAGTTAGAAATCTTCACTGGTGCAGCAAACTCCACAAAAAATGGAAGTGTTTTTTAAATACTGCAATATACCCCTGAATCACATTTCCTGCCCTGTCCAGGGCAACTTCGCATTATCTGAAGTCTCTGCTCCAGAGAGGCTCAGGACTGAAATAGGAGCAATGTTGCAAGAGAGGAGTGATATGTGGTGGCACAGCTCTACCAAGAACACTTGGACTAGTGGTTAAAGCGGTGACCTGCAGAAAATCACAGTTCAGCACCCACCCTTCCTACAGATTTCCAGTAATACCTGGGGACAGTCACAATCTTTCTATGCCTCAGTTCCCAATGTGGATAATAATATTTCCATTGCCTCCCTTACCTGGTTAGACTTTAGGACAGGGCCTGCCTCTTTCAGTGTCTGACACTACATGGTTGGGATTTGGTGGGGGCCACTAGGAGCTATCATTAATTAAAAGAATAAAAATAATAAATCTCCTACAGCACCTAGAATCATAGAGCTGGAAGAGACCTCAGAAGGTCATCAAGTCCAGCCCCCTGCTATAGGCAGGACCAATTCCAACTAAATCAACCCGGCCAGGACTTTGTCAAGCCGAGACTTAAACACCTCTAGGGATGGAGACTCCACTACTTCCCTAGGTAACCCATTCCAGTGCCTCACTACTCTCGTAGTGAAATAGTTTTTCCTAATATCCAACCTGGACCTCTCCCACCACAAATTGAGACTATTGCTCCTTGTTCTACCATCTGTCACTACTGAGAACAGCCTTTCTCCAGCCTCTTTGGAACCTCCCTTCAGGAAGCTGAAGGCTGCTATCAAATCCCTCCTCACTCTTCACTTCTGCAGATTAAACAGACCCAACTCCCTCAGCCTCTCCTCATAAGTCATATGCTCCAGCCCCCTAATCATTTTGGTTGCCCTCTGATGGACCCTCTCCAATGCATCCACATCCTTTTTGTAGTGGGGGGCTCATAACTGGACACAATACTCCAGATGTGGCCTCACCGGAGCCAAAGAAAGGGGAATAATGACATCTCTGGATCTGCTGGCAATGCTCCTCTTAATGCAACCTAATATGCCATTAGCCTTCTTGGCTACAAGGCCACACTGTTGACTCATATCCAGCTTCTCGTCCACTGTAACCCCCAGGTCCTTTTCTGCAGAACTACTACTTAGCTGGTTGGTACCCAGCCTATAACAATGATTGGGACTCTTCCGTCCCAAGTGCAGGACTCTGCACTTGTCCTTGTTGAACCTCATCAGATTTCTTGTGGTCCAATCCTCCAATTTGTCTAAGTCACTCTGGACCCTATCTCTGCCCTCAAGCATATCTACCTCTCCCCCTAGCTTAATGTCATCCGCAAACTTGCTGAGGGTACAGTCCATCCCTTCATCCAGGTAATTAATAAAGATATTGAACAAAACCAGTCCTAGAACCCAACTTTGGGGCATTCCGCTAGAAACCAAACCTTGGGGCACACCTCCTAGCTCCACACCTGCTTTTACACTACACTATGAAAACTCACTTCCCTGAGCAACTAAATCACTGCATTTGTTTTTAGAAAAGAAATGCAGATAGCTTATTTTACCTTGAATATTATTTTAGAGATACCTTTTCCATTAATCAATATACAACTATAATCAAATAATAGATAAGCCAGGTAAAATAAAAAAGAGTCATATGCTCTTAAACCAATGGGACACTTCTGATGTCAATGGAACAGCAGAGGTGTAACACAGATACACTGAACTAGATATCTCCACATTGTAGTTGAGGCAATAAATCAGTTAGAAGAAATCACTGGGCATTTCTTAGGAGGGTTAAAATTTGCTAATAGGCCTAATTCACAAGAGTCTTGCAATGCCCAACTATAGAATGTTTTGCAGGAAGTAATTAAGTAATTGGGGTTAGACCAGGCATAAACTTGGCTCAAAGACTATAAAAAGTCAACACTCCAGTTAATCCTTGTTAATTTACTTATTTGCGGTACGCACAGTGTGGTAGGCACCTTAAAAGGTATACCAATAAATACTTCCTACCCTGAAGACTTTACCATCTAGTGATGGGCATAATGCAGAAGTGAGACTTGCAAACAATAGGTGGTGAAATAGGAGGGTGATAGGACCAATGTTACTCAGCTGTTAGGCATGAATTGTTCTACAGAATGTATAGGTTGGACCTCTCTAGTCCAGAACACTCTGGTCTGGAAACATTGGCCGTCCAGAATGATTTTAGTTAGCCAGATATCCACTTTTCATAGGTATGGCCAAGTTTCCTGCGGTCCCATAAAGTTTGTTTACAGCCACCAGTCCTATGTTATTTAGCCCTAATTTACCTCTGACTGTCTTCTAGCAGCCCTGTAAGCAGTGGAAGTGTTGGTAATGTTGCTAGACACATTATCAGCTTCCTGTGGTCCGGAAAATTCTTTCTTTTGGAAGTGGTCAGGTCCCAAGGGTGCTGGACTAGAGAGGTTCAACCTGTAAAAAGTGTTTCCCCTCAACCTACAGAAGTCCTATTATAAGGCAAAGTATCCTATTGCTCATTCTTTCCTCCTGGCCCCTTTTCCTCTCTTCTTCACTAGCCAAACCAAGTACATCTTCCACCCCACCCTATCCTCAGACTAGATGGCAACAACATGTATGTTCCCTTGCCATATCAACCATATCTTTCCCTGACTACTACCTTTTTCTAACACAATCCCCCATCCTGAAATCAAAAGTTTTTATAAGTGAGCCTGTCGCTTTTGAAATGTGACTAGTAATTCCAGATGCTTCAATATCTGAATTGTGTTTGAGACATCTTAAAGAAGCTTGTTTGTCAAAAAGATCAGTGCTGAGCACAATTATGCCTCTTTAAGGTATTCAAGTTGGCTACCCACAATACCTGCAGTCCCTTTGGAAAATGTAGAGTCAAGTATGTTTACAGATGTCTTATTTGCCATAGAATAGAAGAAATTAGCCATTGTTAAAACACTTTCACATTCTCAACTAAATAAAAGCATAAGGCTACATTCACTAAATAATAACATCTTCAGTGCCCAGATATGATGGTGATTGACCCTCTGTACTTATTCTTATGAGTGTAAAACAGAATATTATTGCTGATTATTAGAAAGACCAAGGTGATAAATCTCATTCATGAAGATGACTTCCCATCTTCATGAATGATATTTATTGCCTGGGTCTCTCTAATAATCAGCAATAGTGGGACTCATAAATGGTGTGAAAATAATAAACATTACTGATCTCACTCCTGTTATATGCTCTGTTGCAGTGCTTGTGGAATATTTTGATACAATAGCAAATAAAAAAACTGCTCTGTAATCCTTCATTAAATCTCAGAGGAATTTCTCCGTTTCCCCCACCTGACGAGTTTTGTATCAAAAGGTTTTTCACCTTAGAATCAGAAAACAAGTGACAGTGCTTATTTAATGACATCTAATTAAATTACTAAAGAGAGACAGATGCAGTTGCAGCCACGGGCTTGGCAATGGATAGAGATAAATATTTACCAACACTTTTTGTCTCTCAGCTTGATTCTAAGGCAGTATTCATGGCACAAAAATGTTTTCTATCTTTGGCCTTTACAGCAGGAAAAAAAAAACACTCTTTTTCCTTGCTATATATTGAAAACAAATCACATTTCTTTGGTTGTGCTGTTTTCAGTCCCAAATTTTCATAGCTTCCAGAACATTAATATACTCTAAAATATCTTCAAAGCTCATGCTGCCATCAGGCCTACCGACCGGGGGAAGAGACACAAAGGGGCAATTGCCCTAGGGTCCGGCGGTTCTGAAGGGCTTGAGGCTCTCAGCTGCCTGCACAGATACTGCAGCAGCAGCGCATCTGGAGCCATGGGCTCCTTAAATTACCACCAGCGCACATGTGGCGCACTCTGGGCAGCACTGAGGGCTGGCTGTCCTGGCCCTGCCCCTTCCAGGAGTGTAGAACTGGACCCACCCACACATTGCCCATGGCCCAGCATGGCTGTCGGCTCTTCTGGCTGCAATACATCAGGGCACTGTCTTGGACATTTCATGTAGAACTGGACCTGAAGTCAATGTTAACTATTTCAAAATCAAGATGTTGAGAACAAAAATAATCAAGAAACCACAGGACATGACAAAATTCTTGAATTATCAATAACATCAATAGTAGAAGCCTGGGAAATAAATACGAGGAATTGGAATCTCCCGTTTATGAACACAAATTTGATCTAGTCGCTATTACTGAACCCAAGTGGAAAGAGTCACTATTAGAATGAATGGTCATAATCTATTTAGGAAGGACTGAGTAGGCAAAAAAGGAGGGGGAATAATATTATACAAAAGTGGCATAACCTGTTTCTAAATCACTGACAGCTGAAAAGAAATTGGTCTTGAATAATTGTAGACAAATTGCCTGGCAGCAGATAAAGCACAAGATGGAGTGTAAATTGGTGCTTGATGCTACAGATCACCACATCACACTATGGAATACATCAACTGCCTCCTTATGCCTCCTGTCTATAATTTGTAAGGGGGTAAAAATTGTGATCATGGAGTATTTCAATTTGAGTGACATGTGTAGGAGATCTCATGTTGCCAGTACAAAACATCCTTGGCATTTCTAAAAAATATAGGTGACAATTTTCAAACTGTAGCCAACACAGGAGAATTCTGTATTAGATCTTGTCCTAGTCAATAAAGTTCATGGTAGGTTAGGTATACGTATCATGATTTGATCACATTTATCATGTGTAAGCAGAATAAAGTCCAGAACAGTGATGAAACACACACACACACACACACACACAGAGCTTTAATAGGGCCAATATCACAAAACAGCCAAATCATCTGATAGGAAGAATTTAATGAGAGAAGTGTGAATAATAATTAGGATATAATACACTATAAACTAAAACAATCCTGAAAATAGTATGTGTCCATTACAAGATGGAAATGGAAGAATCAACAATAATAATTCAGAAAAGGCAGAAGCGTTCAATAATTATTTCTGTTCTATATATGGGGAACAAAAAGATAATACAGTCTCATCAGGAAAAAACACTTTCCATTTAACTAATATCTACAAAGGATGTTAAACAGATGCTACTCACATTAGCCAGTTTTAAATCAACAGGTCCAGATTATTTGTACAGAAGAGTTTTTAAAAAGATATCTGAGGATCTCACTGGACCATTACTGTTGATTTTGCAATAAATCTTGGAGCATTGGTGAAGCTCCAAAAGACTGGAAGAAAGCTAGTGTGCTCATTTTTTAAAAGGGCAAATGAAATGACCCAGGTAATTATAGACCTGTCAGCTTGATACTGGTCTCAGGCAAAATAATAGAGTGCCTGATGTGGGACTCAGTTAAAGAAAAATTAAAGGAAGGTGCTGTAATTCATGTAAATCAATGTAATTTATGGAAAATAGATCCTGACAAACTAACTTTTTTTATAAATGCAATACTGTTGTAATACACACAGATTTCTGTCATGAGCACAACATGGTGATTAAAAAACTAGAATGCTATGAAAACAACATGGATTAAAATCTGGTCAAGGGATGTCTCACAATGCAGCTCTAAATCAGTAATTGTCACAGAGCAGGTGTATTTCCATTCAGGTCCAGCAGAGAGCTATTCTTGATCCTGCACTTTTTAACAGCTTTATCAATGTCATGGAAGAAAATCATCCCTTCTAAAATTTGTAGATGACACAGAAGTAGGGGAAGAGGTGGATGAAAACAATTGAAGGGGACAGATCATTGATTCAAAATGATCTCTATAGCTTGGGAAAACTGGGAGAAGTAAGCAATATATGTTGTAAGACAAAGCATGCAGCCATACTTAGGATGAGGTCAGTGACTATTCTGGGAAGGAGTGACTTGGAAAAAGATTAGGGGGCCATGGTGGATAATCGGCTCAACATATACTCCCAGAGTGATGCTGTGGTCCAAAGAGTTAATACAATCCTGGGATGCATATAAAGGAGACTCTTGAGTCAGAGGAAATGTTATTTTACTTCAGTATTTGATACTTGTATTACCACTGCTAGAATCCTGTGTCCAGTTCTGGTGTCCATAATTCAAGAAGGAGGTTGAGAAAGAGGAGAGGGTTCAGAGAAGAGACATAAGAATGATTAAATGATTGGAAAACATGTCTTACGGCAATAGATTCAGTTAACTCAATCTATTTAACTTATAGAGAAAGCTACAAGCGATTTGATTACAGTATATAAGTATCTTCATAGGGAACAAATATTTAATAATGGGTTCTTCAATTTAACAGAGACTGGTATAACATGATCCAATGACTGCAGGTTGACGCTACACAAATTCAGGATGGAAATAAGGCACACATTGTGAGTGGTAAGTGGAATAATATAGGATGATGGTGGTTAATCTTGATGTGGCTCCTGAAATACTGCCAGACTCTGATGTTATCCTAGATTTCACAATTACAAGATCTTGCTATGAATAGCTCTGAATTTATTGTCAACCCTCTGCCATTTTTAGAGTTATGGGAAAATTAACTGTGCAATAGTATTAACAACAGCGTAGGAATTACAAATATTTGTTAAAGCATAAAGCACCATATTTGCATTTACTTGTACAGTAATAGGCATAAAGAAAAGTAAAGACCAAGCTCCTTCAAGAACCAACCCCTTTTAGAAGCTTTGCTTGTGTATGGTGCTGTGGGTTATGTGATGGTTTGGTTTGGTTTTTTGAGGCTATAAATTTTGACTAACAATATTTTCAATGGTTTGCATGTTGCTAGTATTCTCTTACCCCAACATTACACATTGAATTTATAACATTTTTTATGAAATATACAAAATCAAACAGCAAAGAGGTAACATTAAAAAACTGAGCATTGTCTTCTTGAATGTAAACTAACCAGCAGCAAGGGCTAACTAAATGAACATTTAGAAATCAAAAGGAAAGATTTAGACGTAGACAGACATTTACAGCTCCCATATATTAATCCCATGGTGGGGATGAAGAACATTGGCTCGGGAGGAAGATCAGCCATAGGCAGAACTCATCCATTCAGTAGATCTCTGTACTACAGGGTTTCCCCTTTGAGAAGGGAACTTCAGGAGGAGCTGGTTGCTAAGTAAGTCCATTGCACGAATAAGCAACATCTTGATCAAGTGAAATGAGAAAGTCCAGGGGAAAAACAAAATGAAGGGACAATCAAAGACAGATAGAGATGAGGCAAGACCTACAGAAGGAATGGAGAAGAACAGGACACAGCAAGGAAGGAAAGGGAGAAGATGACATAGCTCTAGGAACAGAGGAGTTAGATCACTTACTCTGCTGATTAGTCGATACCAGAGGTTACCAAATAAAGTCCTTGCCTACAGTTCTAGCACACCTATAGATCCTAAATAAAATCAAAGGCAAGTTGTTAATTGAATTGAAATCCTTAGTTGAGGTGTAAATCTATGTCCATTTTACTTATATACTGAAGGTTTCCACTCCATTGTATAACTTGATTTTCTAATGGATCAGCAGCCACTGAAAGTAGGAAAATAATGGAGAGACATGAGAACTGAGCACACTGACAAATGTACCTGCCTGCATCTCTAGAGCTGGAGTGAAGATCATGAGTGTAGGAAGTAGGCATTTAACAACATAATCACTACTTGAGGATTCCAGCAGGAAGGTTATTGCTTAGTCCCATAGGTTAACTGAGCACACATTATAGTGTCAGTGGTTAAAAAGGCTGAATGACTGAAAAGTGGCAGTGTTAAACAAACTTGTTCTCCCCTCCTTGAAATGTGCTTCTTTTGGCTAGCCTTTTACAACTAAGTACCTTCAACTACCCTCTGGGCTACAATTAAATCTGATTATGGATATGATTTGATAATATAAGATTAATATGTTATTTTAAAAATCCTGGAACTACTATGTGCCAAATCTAAGCAACCACATTCAAATGGACTTATCTCCACTTTTATAATAATTAGCATTACTATTGTTAACTCATTGCCAAAGTAACACAGTAAGATTTGGGGGTCAAGGAACTTATCTCCTGTGTCTGGCTGATATTTTATGCTGAGTAAAATCTCCCCGGGAAATCATTCTGGGAAAATCTGATACCCTGTTCGGGTGTCTCAAGTTGGACAAACAAAAAAACCCTGAAGGACTCAAAATCATTAGTTGTTTTGAATTATAGGCTATAGTGCCTAAAATACTACCAATGTGTGCTGGAGAAATCATTAGCAATAACACAATGGCACAAATGAACAACTGTGGGAATTAAAATTTGCTTAGGAAGGACTTCTAGATTCTTTAGATATCAAAAGCAGCCTGATAGTCATTTTCTGTTCTTAGACAACTAGTCAGCACATAAAAAAGTCCATGTTTAAAGAGGAAATAATTCAGTGAAATCTTCTGACAAAGACCATCAGCATCATTCTGTATGTTGTCAAGATATAGATCACAGTTTACTAGTTCTCAGGGGATAGCCTGCGTGGAATACTAAGGACATGCTTTATGTTTGCTTTCCAAAGTAAGTGCTCTTAAGAATGCAGACAGTATTTGGCGGCTACTCTATATTCAGGAAACATTCACTGAATTGCTGAATGGAGATGATAATCACACCAAATAAGAACAAAACTAGTGCTGGAACAAGTGTTGCTTAAAAAAACCCTGCAGCTTTTGACGGGTTCAGCCAAATGACAAAAGCTGACTATACAGGCTGTGAGCAATACACCGACATCTTCCAACTAGGATAGCCTGGTAAAAGATCTTCTGGAACTAACTGTGGCAACAATAGACAAGCGGCAAGCTTGAATGACCTTGTTGGAGGTGAAGTTTCAAGCCTTCAGTTCAACGATCAATGCTCTCGACAGGTAGGTTGATGAAGCAGAACAACAGATTCAGCATACAGAAGATGAGGTACTAAAATACACCCGGGGAATAAGAAACTCCTTCATACTGAAAATGTTAATGAAATGCAATTTACTTTTGGAGGAAAAGTTCAGACCTTGGAGAACTGAATCCATTTCCAGGAAATAGTTAATGAGCATACAGGGGAGGAGGGAACTCTTTTTAGTTATTTCTTGCTATTACTTTTATTAATGAACTATTTACTATACACACATTATGTCATTATTATTTCTTACTTGTTAACTGATTTTGTAGGAAACTTTTTCGGTTGAAGCTGAATGTTAAAAAGGAAAGATGTTTCCATATTCTGATGTGCAAGTCAACAAGATTACTTGCATGCTTAAAGTTAAGCATGTGCTTAAATGCTTTGCTAGATCATAGCCAGAATGCTCTGAAGCTTGCAGAATTGAGCCACCAATGCAGGAAATACTCATTTATTTCAGCAGGAATGGAGCCTGCATAGGACTGCAGGATTGGAGGTTGTTTTCTGCACAGTAGTACAAGGATTGTACACCTCAGGTAGTGCTTGGTTCTAATGTCTGGATTGAGTCACTACATGGAAATTCTCTGCTGATCATGACATTAGCAGAGATGATAGAAGAGGGAATGCTTTCTCGCCTTTATTTTCTGCAGTGGTACAATCTTGTAGGAAATCTTTGTGCTGTTGGAAGATTGGCTTCATGGGTTTCACATGACCAATGCACTTGTCTTCTGCCTGTGCCCTTCATTTGACCTGGTATAGGAGTGACCCCAGGGTATATTCTCAGTAAGCACAGAATACACTGATTTAGGAGCAAGGTATTGATGACTGAGGTCATCTGGTGGTTTTACTGATTTATCAGTTTAAGGGCACTGCATATAGGCTTTGCAATTTGGTAGTTTTCTAAAGCATGCTGAAGGCTGGATGGATTCAGGAATGAATTTGCTAATACTGCTAATAAAGATAATAAACAGCACAGCCTGTGGTTGTGATTTTGAGGGTGTGAACTCTTGTCCCCTGCGGTAGTGGACTGAGAAACCCAAAACATTTCATATAAAATTCCTAAAAGCCTTCCAATATATTTTGTGCATTAATCAAGCACTATTCTCTGTGGGTACATCTAGACTGCAGCGCTATTTTGGGATACATCCGGTATCCCAAAATAGCGTTTTCTCCATCTTTACAGCATGCTCGTTATTTCGAAATGCAATCGAAATAATAGGTGTGCTATTCCGATGTCCTGGTAAACCTCATTCCACGAGGATTAAGGGACTTGTCAGAATAGTGGTCTGTTTCAAAATTTGGCACTGCATAGACAGTGCCAAATTTCAAAATAGACTAGCTTGAAATAAGCTCGAAATAAGCTACGCAATTTGCATAGCTCAAATTGCGTAGCTTATTTTGAGCTAGCACCCTATGAGTATGTCTTTCTAGTAAAACACAGCACAGGGTTGATAGTCTGTGTAACTTTTGTTATTGGGTATTTTTTCTGTGTGAAACTGCAGCTACTCCTATATTCAGAAACACAATGTAATAAGAATTTTCAGACAATATTTGTAAAGTCTGGTTGTAACTCCTGATGTCTGAAAGCTCTTCTGATACGTACCACTCTTGAAAATATTGTTAGCAATGCATATTTATAATACAATGAACATGATTACAATCTAATAAAATCAGCATCTGGTTGGGCTTTGTTTGGCACTGCCCAACTGCTTGTTTTCACAGTGTGGGAAGGTGACAGATCTCTATACCAGCATCTACATATGGAACAATTAGATGTCAAAATTCTCTGCAAACCCACTTAATGGCAAGGATTAAGGTACAAAGAAGACAACATTATTTAAATGTGATCATGCCATTTCAATGAGCCTAATTGGCAACTAAAGGTCATTCTCATTAGGAGCGCCTCAGGAAAGGTTTCATTGAAATAAATTACATAGTGACAATTTTAACATGCTGCTTTCCCTTGCCTGCTTCAAACGCTTTGAGGAGTTAGTGGGGAAATTGGTTTCTAGGAGCAGAGATGCTAGGAGTGTGGAGTTGACATGTGCATGCTCAGTGATCTCATATAATCATATATAGCCCAGCTATGAAGAGGCGCTTTCACCAGCACAATAGGTTTATATTGGGAGGTGGAGGCAAGAGAGTGGTTCATTTCCTATGTGTGCAAGTTCTGGGATCACCCTCAGTTTCTCGCAGGTTGAGAATGTGGAAAGGAGTTGCACCAATGCGGATGTTGAAGGTTTCCAAGTCAAGAAATTCATCACTCCATGTGACGGTTCTTGAGGTACCCACGGACTGTGCTTCATTTTGTTTCCCTTGGCCTCAAGCAAGAGTGAGCCTCACCTAGGGGGTGGGCAAATTCCAGTCCCTGGGCTGGATCCGGTCTGCTAAGGTTAGTCCGTGGCAGGCCCTCACACTGCCATATGCATCTGTGCCTCCGCAGGTACAGGGCAACCACAGCTCCTGCTGGCCGTGGATCACTGTTACCAATCAACGGGAGCTGCAATTGCCTGTACCTACAGCAGCACAGGTAGCTATAGAGGCAGCAGCCCTCCAGGAACTAATCCTGGTGAACCACCACCAATTTATTGCCCACCCCAGACCTAGCCCATAGTATGGCTGGTTGTTAGCTCCACACCATCACCTTTTGGCCTCTGAGGCGCTTTCCTTTGGGCTATGCCAGCTGTCTCTGCCTCTCAGGTTAACAAGAGGTACACTGTGATCCACAAGTCCCTTTGAGTCATTTCCCTGCGATACCCTGCCCATGACATTGGCAACAGAAATTTAATATTTGTATTGATCACATAGTTCATTGTAATCAAAGCTTTAGAAAAAGTTTCTATCACTTTTAATATGCCTCTCCCCGGGAGGCATAAGGATCTTGTGGAAAAAGGGGGTTTTGTGCAAAAAGGAAACATCTACACTGCTTGTTTTTGTGCAAAAATCCCTTGCAGAAAAACAGACCGGAAGAGATTATGAAAATGAAGTGCAAGAAAATGCTAATCCGCACTTCATTTGCATTGCCTCTTCCGGAAAAGTGTGTAGTGTAGCCGTAGCCCAAGGCTATTTTACACCTTTGTTGTCATATAGGAAAGTTTCTAGCCCTTTTCACTGGAGTTTGGTTTGCATATGTTAATGGATCATTATTCTTGCCAATATGGTTTCTACACGCAAGCCTTTGTTTAAATGCTACCACCCGTGCTCTCCGAGCACTTTCCTTGTAACTTAGTTTGATTTTTTTATCTAGATCTTTTTTTTTTTTTTTTTAAAGTGAGTGAAACGGAAAGTGTTTGCAGCACATAATAAGCAGTAGGCTGCTCCACCCAGTGGGTACATGTAGTAGCAACAAGAAAAGTAACAGAGGGGTAGCCGTGTTAGTCTGATCTTGGTAAAACAAAAACAAAAAAAACCAGTCATGTAGCACTTTAAAGACTAACAAGATAGTTTATTATGTGATAAGCTTTCATGGGGCAGACCAACTTCTTCAGATCATATTCTGAAAGTGAATTGGCATGACCATTATATAACAGAGGGATACAATGAAGAAGTAAACAAATTACACAGTAATGAATCAACTACATAGAACATGGATGGATTGCACCCTCAGCAAGTTTGCAGGTGACACTAAGCTAGGGGGAGAGGTAGATATGCTGGAGGGCAAGGATAGGGTCCAGAGTGACCTAGACAGATTAAAGGTTTGGGTCAAAAAAATCTGATGAGGTTCAACAAGGACAAGTGCAGCATCCTGCACTTGGGACGGAAGAATCCCAAGCATTGTTATAGGCTGGGGACCAACTGGCTAAGTAGCAGTTCTGCTGAAAAGGACCTGGGGGTTACAGTGGATGAGAAGCTGAATATGAGCCAACAGTGTGCTCTTGTAGCCTAGAGGGCTAATGGCATATTAGGGTGCATTAGGAGGAGCATTGCCAGCAGATCCAGAGATGTCATTATTCCCCTTTATTGTGAGGCTACAACTGGAGTATTGCATCCAGTTCTGGGCCCCCCCACTATAGAAAGGATGTGGATTCATTGGAGAGGGTCCAGCGGAGGGTGACCAAAATGATTAGGGGGCTGGAGCACATGACCTATGAGGAGAGACTGAGGGATTTGGATCTTTTTAGTCTGCAGAAGAGAAGAGTGAGGAAGGGTTTGACAGCAGCCTTCAACTTCCTGGAGGGAGGTTCCAAAGAGGATGGAGAAAGGCTGTTCACAGTAGTGATGGATGGCAGAGCAAGGAGCAATGGTCCCAAGTTGTGGAGGGAGAGATCTAGGTTGGATATTAGGAAAAACTATTTCACTAGGAGGGTGGTGAAGCACTGGAATGGGTTACTGTGGGAGGTGGTGGAATCTCTGTCCCTAGAGGTTTTTAAGTCTCAGCTTGACAAAGCCCTGGCTGGGTTGATTTAGGGGGATTGGTCCTGCATTGGGTAGGGGGCTGGACCTGATGACCTCCCGAGGTCTCTTCCAGCTCTATGATTCTATGAACAGAAGATGGGGGCGAGGGTACAAGGAAGAGACAAGGAAGGAGGAAATTGTCTTGTCTGGCGGCAGCTTCTGTTTTTCCCTTGGCACCAGAGATGGTGAATGGTGACTTGATTCTCTGACAGTGAGAGGGATGCATCTCACTGACACTGAGGTACTCCATACAAGTCAGAATGGCACGGCTCTGAGAAAAGTCTGAATACTGCTTCCATTGGAATGGACTTCAGTCTAGCCTCCTGCTCCTTTTTGGTATGGGGCTTGAAGTCTCCAAGTTTTGCCATGGTTCCCAATGTGAGTTTCCCCTAAGCTCTTAAGACAATCGGAATGCAGGTTATTCAGAGGCACAGTTTTGCTGCAGGAAGCAGAAGACTTGAAGCCCAGCAACTAAAGCATGCTTTGGTACTGTGACTAGATGTATTCTGCTAATAGAAAACAAACTAATCCTTAAAATTTAAATTAAACTATATAAAAAACTTCAGAGGGATAGCCGAGTTACAGACTAACTGGAAAAACTTGAAAAAAACAAGAAATAATCTAGCAGCACTTTAAAGACTAAAAAAACTAAGGAAATCATCTATAAACACTTGGAAGGTGGCAAGGTGTTAGGGAACAGCCAGCATGGATTTGTAAAGAATAAATCATGTCAAACCAATCTGATAGCTTTCTTTGATAGGATAATGAGTCTTGTGGCTAAGGGAGAAGTGGTGGATGTGGTATACCTAGACTTTAGTAAGGCGTTTGATACGGTCTCACATGATATTCTTATCAATAAACTAGGCAAATACAACTCAGATGGGGCTACTATAAGGTGGTGCATAACTGGCTGGATAACAGTACTCAGAGAGTAGTTATTAATGGTTCACAATCCTGATGGAAAGGTATAACAAGTGGGGTTCCACAGGGGTCTGGTTTTGGGACCGGCTCTCTTCAATATCTTCATCAACGATTTAGATATTGGCATAGAAAGTACGCTTATTAAGTTGGCAGATGATATCAAGCTGGGAGGGGTAGCGACTGCTCTGGAGGACAGGGTCATAATTCAAAATGATCTGGACAAATTGGAGAAATGGTCTGAGGTAAACAGGATGAAGTTTAATAAAGACAAATGTAAAGTGCTCCACTTAGGAAGGAACAATCTTTTTCACACATACAGAATGGGAAGCGACTGTCTAGGAAGGAGTACGGCAGAAAGGGATCTAGGGGTTATCATGGACCACAAGCTGAATATGAGTCAGAAGTGTGATTCTGTTGCAAAAAAAGCAAACATGATTCTAGGATGCATTGGGGTGTGTTGTGAGCAAGACACATTCTTCTACTTTACTCTGTGCTGGTTAGGCCACAGTTGAGTATTGCATCCAGTTCTGGGCACCGCATTTCAAGCAAAATGTGGAGAAATTGGAGAGGGTCCAGAGAAAAGCAACAAGAATGATTAAAGGTCTAGAGAACGTGACCTGTGAAGGAGGGCTAAAAGAATTGGGTTTGTTTAGTTTAGAAAAGATAAGACTGAAGGGGGACATGATAGCCTTTTTAAGGTATCTAAAAGGGTGTCATAAGGAAGAGGAAGAAAACTTGTTCATCTTGGTCTCTGAGGATAGAACGAGAAGTAATGGGCTTAAACTGCAGCAAGGGAGGTTTAGGCTGGACATTAGGGGAAAAGTTCCTAACTGTCAGGGTAGTCAGACACTGGAATAAATTGCCCAGGGAGGTTGTGGAATCCCCATCTCTGGAGATATTTAAGAGTAGGTTAGATAAATGTCTACCAGGGATGATCTAGATAGTATTTGGTCCTGCCATGAGGGCAGGGGACTGGACTCGATGACCTCTTGATGTCCCTTCCAGTCCTAGTTTTCATAGAATCATAGAATACATGTAGATGGTATCATGAGCTTTCATGAGCACAACCCATGTCTTTCATCTGAAGAAATGGGTTGTACCCACGAAAGCTCACGATACCATCTAGATGTTTTGTTAGTCTTTAAGGTGCTGCTAGACGATTTGTTGTTTTTTAAGTTTATATACAAACACTGAGGGCATTGAAGTCACCGAGGGCACATCTACACAGCAGGGATAAAGTTGAATTAAGCTACACAATTTCATATGCTAAGATGAGCAGGAGCTTGGATGGGAAACCTCCAAAGAAAACCACAGGGGGCTGCAGAAGGTGATATTGGGAACGTAGCATGTGATGTTCTCCCCAAATTCAAATTCGTACTGAGCCAGTCCCTCAGTGGTATGCTAGCTGGAGGTACCCTGCTTCTTTGAATGCTTTCATATGTCCGTTCCACTAGATGCGTAGCTTAACTTGAAATAGCTTAATTCAGCATTTGGCGCTGTCTATACAGCAGAAAGTTGAAGGAAGAACACTCTTTCTTTGACTTCCCTTGGTCCTCATAAAATGAGGGTTACAGAAGTTGGAGTAAGAAGTCCTCCAGCTCGACATTATTTCGAAATAAAGGCTTTTCATGCAGACACACACTATGTTTTTTCAGAATAACCTCATTTATTCTGAAATAACGCTGCTGTGTACACGTACCCTAAGAAACTTGCAAAAACAAGGTTAGAAGAGTTCCAGCACCCATCACAGGCAGTAAGATGGAACTACACGAGAGCGGGGTCAGCTGGACACTTTAAACTAGGGCTGATAATGTGCAGCACCACAGCTTACCCAACAGATACCATTGAAAACAAATTTCCAGCAACTGTGCTTCCACACATCTAGTGGAACGGACATATGAAAGCATTCAAAGAAGCAGGGTACCTCCAGCTAGCATACCACTGAGGGACTGGCTCAGTATGAATTTGAATTTGGGGAGAACATCACATGCTACGTTCCCAATATCACCTTCTGCAGCCCCCTGTGGTTTTCTTTGGAGGTTTCCCATCCAAGCTCCTGCTCATCTTAGCATATGATTTAATAAGCCCATAGCCCTAGTACCACAATTATGGAAAGCTACTAGATCACCCTTGTCTATATGGACAAAACAGGTGTAAGGAAAAACTATTCAAAGCCCACTGATTTTCATGCATTTCCCACCTTCTGTTCTGCAAGACTTCTCCCTCCCCCTTTGTATAACTGAAGCCTGTGATGGCTCTGGCTCCATATCAGACCATGAATTATTCACTCTGACAAGTAAAACCTCAGAAGAGGTCTTGTGCTTTAGCAAATATGTCAGGGGAAATCCATTTTAGGTGATAACTCTGCTTCTGTTGACTCAGGCTATGTTTCTTTTTAATACAAAGAAAGACAAACACATTGATTGCTGGGGAGAAGAGTTGCAAGGTCCAGGAAAATACAGTCTTTGTCTCTGAAGCTTGCTACTCAGTTGCTAGAAGAACACAGACACCTTTACAGTCCTGGACCTGGCTTTCCTCTTCTTGCTTTTGGGGAAAGGTTTGGTTAGATTGTGTTGATTTTACTCTGGCTGTTCTATAAGAGGCAAATCTTTCACCACAGGTCAAGCTGCTCTGTATCTCTTAACTTGCCAAACAGGTCACACTAAAGTACTGCAAGGCTAAATCCGGTTTAGGTGGGTAGGACAGAAGGAGGAGGAACAAGGTTAGGCTGGCAATTGACTTATGATGAGACTGGGGGCAGGTCGGGGATGGGAAATGAGAAACCTAAGGTTGCCATCTCAAGACTTTGTCAGAACACCATGCAGAGATGAAGATGTCATTGGGTCTGGTGAGAACATCTTTTGGGATCACGAAAAAGAATGTCTCAAAACATGATGGTAAATCCCAGGAACTCAGCAAATGGTGAGCATGAGGTACGTGCTCCATTTCACTACTGAACTCAGAGTAAGCTGCCAAGTGCTACCTCCACAAGAAAAATCCCCAATGTGGTGGCAGATTTTCCTTGGAAAATCTGACCATTAAAAACAATTCCAGTGGTCTGTGTTTCCTTTCAGCCTAAGAAGGTTCTGATCTGTTGTTATGATCATACTATGTAACCCAAAACTATCAAAAAATTCTTTTTCATTTAGGAAAACTCACTTTGCATCATTTCTTTGACTCTGTTCTGCTTCCTTTCAGCAACCATATTGCATAAAATATTTAGAGATTAAAATGCCCCTCTTTCCACCTCTCGTCCACTTTGGACAATTTAAAATGTCAACCCAAGCTAGGGGATATCACAGCACAGCTAGAGCAGTTTATCTGCCTGTTAGATTTAAGGCTAGGAATAGCATCCATTAGTGTAGGAGGTGGATCTGATGAGCGGAAGCCGCACACCTCTTATCACTGACAGCTGATTCTTCCTACTGAGAGGAGGCACTGCTGTCTGAAGTCCTCACTCAACACAGCAGGGGGGAAATGGCCTATGACAACCATACTAGATACCTAAAAGGTTTTACAAGAAGAAAAAGGTAGGAGGAGAGACAGGGAAATCAGTGGAACAGTCACTGATAAAAACAGGGGTAAATTATATGGGAAAGTGTTTTTTCCATTAATAGTCCCAAAAGTACAGTCCCTTTTAACTCCAGACCTTGTCTGTTAGAGATGTAAGGGGAAAGGAGATTTTTAAAAACCACCTATTTTGAGCATATATTACTAGCAAAAAAATGCATCTAATCAGTAAAGTGTTGACTCAGTCCTTCATCAAGAAATCTACATGATATTAATGAAGGATGATTTACTGAGGGTACCTCTACACTGCAACACTATTTCAAAATAACTAGCGCTATTCCGAAATAGTTTGCGTCTACACAGCAAGCAGTTATTTTGAAATAGTGTTGAAATAACTCTCAAGCTGGAGGACTTCTTACTCCGACTCCTGTAACCCTCATTGTATGAAGAATAAGGGAAGTCAGAGGAAGAGTGCTCTATTTCAAAATAAGTGCTATGTTGATGCTTCCTATTTCAAAATAAGATACGCAATTGATGTAGCTCAATTTATTTCGAGGTAAGCCCTGCAATGTAGATGCACCTTAATTGAGACACTCAAATCAAACCACCCAATGTGCAAACACTGTCACAGATGAGGTGAAACCCATTCTATGATTTCTAAAAGAAAGAAACGGACTGTAGTCATGTGACTATTGTATGTGACTATGAAACCCACACAATCTTTTCTTCCAAGGAACACATTTAGAACCAGAAAGAAGAATAAGTTAACACACATAGGAACAGAAAATTCTTCAGTTTGGGAATCAACTCAAACTTGTGTGCCTGGGTATGGAGTCTCTATGTGCCTTCCCAAAGGCATTCTCTCTCCTCCTTCCTCCTCCTAGAAGACACTCAACAACCTTGCTCTCAACGCGTGTTAAAGGGAAGAAAGATGAATCAGACACTAGAGCTAATATTAATTTCTTGTTCATCAGGGTCCAAGTACTGGCATGGACACACCCTCTTAATATCCTAATGGACCCCTATTGTGGATAAATAGGAACACATGAATTTTTGGACTTTTATTGTGGATAAAATAAATTGGAAATCATCAGAGTACTTAGTTCTGGTTTTGCTTTCATCTTTTTTTTTTTTTTTTAAGGGAGAGAGAATGGTGTTTAACACCTGTGCCAGAAATGATTAGAGAGAGGGCTGTCTAATAGTGGCACTTTATAGAGCAGTGTTTCTTAAACTATGTTCCGTGTGCTGCGAGGCAGTCAGAGGTGTGCTGGGGAAAACAGATTTCAAAATGGCCACCCTTAAAGGGGCAGGTGATTTTTTTTTTTTTTTTGTTCAATAACTTTCCTCCAACCCTTTTTTCCCCTCAACTCCCATCCCCCAATCCTTTTTCCCTCCAACCTTTTTTTTTTTTTTTTTCGTTCAACAAAAAATCCTTGGTGTTCCTCATAAAAAATATTGTTTGGTGTTCCTCAGTCTTAAAAAGTTTAAGAAACACTGTTACAGAGCCTCTGGAAGAAAATTAAAAGGAAAGTTACAGAATAAATAAAAGCAGAGATGAAGGGAAATGGACATATGTAGAGAAGATATAGGGACAATGAGGAAACAGAAATGGAGAGGGAAGGGAGAAAGAAGTATATCCTGGAATAGTTATCTGCCCCAGTTTTCCTAGTCTCCTAATGTCTCCCATGCCTGGCTCACACCAGCAAGTAGGCTAAGATTATCAGTTGGCTGTTCACACTCTCAATTGTCCTTCCCATAGTTAACACTGTTTACTCAAAATACTTTTGTCACCCTTGTCTTTCCAGCCCCTGGGATTAACTCCCATTTCATAAACATGAACATTTCCCTTCTCAGTGCCTTTCACAATAGCCTGCAATATTAACCAGCTGCTAAATAGATGTTATTTTTTCAAGGAGAAAAGAACTGACCTTGTTTGTAGAAGCCAACACTAGAGGGAGCCAACAGTCTTCTTTTCAGTTTTCTAATCTTCTGGGAGAGCTGCTTGCACAGTGCTTTTCTAAAGATTTCTGTAAAGGATGTAAATTAACTAATAAAGTGCAGTTAAAATTAGCTCCTCATGTGGGAATCCAAAAAGCCTTCACTGAAAGCCATATTGGATTTGTTTTTCTTTTGAATGCTGCTGCAGGTGATAGTTCACACCACTTAGCTGGAGAGTAAATTTATTGTTGTTGCTCTAGCATCGAGTTTTACATTAGCAATTAATTGTTGGTTGCCTAATAGGCTTTATACCATGTGCCTTAACTGTCAGTATTGTGATGGAAGCTTAATCTTTCAAGGCAATTGTTAGAACTGCAATTTTTTTTTTTAACTGTGATCTTAAATGGTCTCTTAAAGCAGCATTGAGAATCACAGCCAGCAGGGCATATTGCCATTCCTATGTGTCTGATTAGAGGAAAGTTATTTTATAGCTGTGATAGTGTCAAAGAAACATGGAGACTTTCTTCAATCAAAAATGAAACAATTTAATGGAAGTGACAGATCCTTTTGTCCATGAAGTACAAAATGTGTTCTTCACCACGGAATTAATTCCTTGCACATTTTTAGATCTGCTGAATTCTTCTGGGTGTTGGATGAATAGACAAAGACAGGTGTCTGGACTGCCAGCACTGGGTGAAAAGGTTGAGGCTTCAGTAATGCAAATGATATGATCAACATGCCAAGAGGGTTTATTTTTCCTCCTCTGGCATTTTATAAACACACCCTGAAGACACTGATCGGCTGTCACTTTGAGTTCTAACTGTTGGAGCTCAAGTATAGCTTTTAGTCTATAATCTAGCTTGTATTCGTCTATAGTTAACATAATGTTATAACAGCTTAGGAAAATCTTACTGAAAATTTATCAGCCCAAGGACAAAATATACTTGCTCATATTTACTCATGTGGACAATTAAAAATAATAAGAACTATATTGTATTTCTTGTAAAAAAAAAATCATTCACCCCAGGTAAGCAGACAAGTAAAATTTTACAAGGCTCTTCTACAGCACTCTCTTACTCTAGCAAGTCTGTGGCCCAAATGCTGTAAGTTTTTGGAATTAAGTGTTTGAGATCCAAGCAGTGAGGGATCAAGGAGGGAGCTTGTGCAGGAAAGATCTCTCCAATATGAGGTGGGCTGCAAGACTTTCAATCAATGGGACAAAAAGGTCAATGAGTTAAGAAGGAAAGAGTGAGAGTATAATTAAAAATAGGTTATGCCACTTATTAGCCATTTCTTCCCAAGCACTATAATTCTTGGTAAGGACCCATTTCGGGTAGGCTTCCCTATTTAGGACAACATTTAAGCATAAGTGTCATTGAAGCTAATGACACGGAAGCATACATACACTTAAAGTACTGTCCTACATTGGGGGCTAGATGCAGGAACTGAGGCAGAAAGAGGTGATCTGCCCAAAGTGTGACTCAGAGTAGAGGTGAGATCAGATCCCAGGTGTCCTGACTTCTAGCCCAGCACCCAATATGCTGGATTGACCTCCCATTGCATAGTCCAAACACCTCAGGTGTCTCCAGTGGCACTCTCGTGACCAAATGGTCTTCCAAATAGTCTTTCAAAAGTAGAAGTAAGATTTGTACTGTTCCTCACAACTGGCCACCCCGGTCAAACAGTGCTAGTCATCCTCAAAGAGTTATAAAATCAAAGAAAACAAAAACCCTCCAAGGATGAGCAGATTTTTTTAGTGCAGATTTTCTTTCCAGCAGACTACTTGTGACTTCCCTACCCACCTGCCCTCCTTCTCATCCCAGATGTTCTGTGAGCCTGGGGAGCTGCATCCCACTGTTTGATATAAAGGGATTTGCAGGTGCATGGATTTACTATACCACCTGTATTTGCCAGTGGGATGGATCAACAAGCATTAATCCTGTGGAGCCAGGAGTCACATTTTCTTTGCCACACATGCTCATCGCATCAATAAGAGCACAGAAAAGTGTTCTACAGTTCAGCCTGCAGCAAGTCCTGTTCCCATTAAAGTCCTGTCCATCTGCCTCATAAAAGTTTAGACATGTAGGCAGACCAAGGAATAGATAGAAAAGTTCAGATAGAAAAGTCTTCCATGTTTCTGAGCCATTAGTCTTGCTGAATCATCCGTCAGTCCATTCCTTCCCTTCACAAAAGAGACACTTACTGCTTCTGGCATCCTGACTAGGCGTTTCTAGCTGCCCTCTTTGAAGGGGAGCTTTAGTAGGTAAATTGCTGTGTATTTTAGATGATTCCACAGAGCACATTTGATTTTCATAAAGTGCACAGAGGCCTCCCACAAGTGCTAATCTTCTCTTATTTTCAAGCTTACCTATGTTGTGTGTGCCTGGTGATTGGAAGGTACTCTCTACTTTGCATGGAAAATTGTATTTATGTGCTGCATACTAATGAATACAAACCAGTATTATCTAACTTCTCTTTAAACTCTGTTATATTTCTAGCCTTCACAGCCTCCTGTGGCAAGGAGTTCCACAGGTTGACTATGCGCTGTGTGAAGAACTTTCTTTTATTAGTTTTAAACCTGCTACCCATTCATTTCATTTGGTGTCCTCTAGTCCTTCTATTATTGGAACCAATGAAGAACTATTCTTTATTCACCCTCTCCACATCACTCATGCTTTTATAGACCTCTATCATATCCCCCCTCAGTCTCCTCTTTTTTAAGCTGAAAAGTCCCATTCTCTTTAGCATCTCTTCATATGGGACCTGTTCCAAACCCCTGATCATTTTAGTTGTCCTTTTCTGAACCCTTTTCAAGGCCAGAATATATTTTTTGGGGTGAGGAGACCACATCTGTACACAGTACTGAAGATATGGCATACCATAGTTTTATACTTCCCCTCCTCCTTCTTCCCCTGGCTTCCCCCTTTCAGCTCCCTCCTCCCAGGTTTCCCCCTCCCCTCTTCCACCCTCTCTCTTTCCCTTTCCCACCTCCTTTCCCCAGTCTCCCCAGAGGTTAATCCCCTCCCCCACAGTTTTGTTAAATAAAGAGAGTTTCTATTTTTGAACACACGTGTCCTTTATTTTTTACTTCAGGAAGGGGGGCTAGGGAGAGGTAAGTGGAAGGAGGTGAGGGAGGAATGGGGCACGAGTCACCAATGGGGAGGACTGGGGTGGCTCTGCGGGCTCCTCAGGGTGGAAGCTCTCCTGCAGGGCCTCCTGGATCCTGACAGCCCCCCAACTGACCCCTCCCCTGGATGGCAGCCTGCGGCAAGTGCAGCCGGGCTGATGGCTGAGTGCTGTGATGTGCCGAGTGTGGGCACTCAGGGCACTCCAAGCCAGGACTGCTTTGCTATCCCCCATCGAGTTAGACAAGCAAGCGGGGAAACCTGAGAACTGTCTGTCCGGGGTGGGGGTCGGGTCCCTTTAAGCACAGCCCTCGGCTAGCCTGAGACAGCAGCTCCACACTCTAGGTCCTAACCTGATGCCCTGCCAGCACTGGTTCCGGCCAGCCTTAACTTCGGTTCAGGGTCCACTCAATATTGACATGCTAGCTCGAATTAGCAAAACACTAATTCGAATTAGTTTTTAGGTCTAAATGCACTATTTCGAATTAGCTTATTTCGAATTAACTAATTCAAATTAAGTTAGTTCGAATTAGTGCTGTAGTGTAGACATACCCTAAAATAGGTGGAGAGGTAGATATGCTGGAGGGCAGGGATAGGGTCCAGAGTGACATAGACAGATTAGAGAATTGGGCCAAAAGAAATCTGATGAGGTTCAACAAGGACAAGTGTAGAGTCCTGCACTTGAGATGGAAGAATCCCAAGCATTGTTAAAGTCTGGGGACAAACTTGGCTATGTAGCAGTTCTGCAGAAAAGGACCTGGGGATTACGGTGGATGAGAAGCTGGATATGAGCCAGCAGTGTGCGCCCTTGTAGCCAAGAAGGCTAATGGCATATTAGGTTGCATTAGGAGGAGCATTGCCAGCAGATCCTGAGAAGTGATTATTCTCCTTTATTCGGCTCTGGTGAGGCTACACCTGGAGTATTATGTCCAGTTCTGGGCCCCCCACTATAGAAAGGATGTGGATGAATTGGAGAGGGTCCAGCGGAGGGCAACCAAAATGATTAGGGGGCTGGAGTGTATGACCTATGAGGACAGACTGAGGGATTTGGGTTTGTTTAGTCTGCAGAAGAGTGAGGGAGGGTTTGACAGCAGCCTTCAACTTCCTGGAGGGAGGTTCCAAAGAGGATGGAGAAAGGCTGTTCACAGTTGTGATGGATGGCAGAGCAAGGAGCAAGTTGCGGTGGGAGAGGTCTAGGTTGGATATTAGAAAAAACTATTTCACTAGGAGGGTGGTGAATCACTGGAATGGGTTACCGAGGGAAGTGGTGAAATCTCCATCCCTAGGGATTTTTAAGTCTCAGCCCTGGCTGGGTTGATTTAGTTGGGATTGGTTCTTCCTTGGGCAGGGAGCTAGACTTGATGACCTCCTGAGGTCTCTTCTAGCTTTACGATTCTATGATTCTAACATGCTGCTGGGGACACCCAGAACTGTGAGATGCTGTGTTACTTCACTGCTTCAGCAAGAATGAATTTTACTGGAGATTGATCTGCGTTTCAGCTACCTGCCACTTCGGTCTGTCTTCCTGATAAACAAGCAGGGGTGAGTGTAACATATTTCTTCCAGGTATTGTTCTATCACACACACGGGGGGGGGGGGGAGGGGTTTGTTGTGATATAACAGTGCCTATAAAAATGTAAGTGTGGGATGGAGTGCAGGGGACTCAGGGCAGGAGGAGCTCAGGACAGAGGTGGGGGTGGGGATGTGGGCAGTGCAGGAGTCAGGGCAGGGGTGAGAGGGTGGGAAGTAGGAGAGCAGGGGATCGGGATACTTACCTGATGCACTTCCTGGGTGGGGGACAGGTGGCAAGTGCAGCCCTGCACTTGCAGGCACCACCCCCTGCTATTTTCATTGGTCTTAATTCAAGCCCCTGTCATAATCCAGCCCTATTGCCTAGTATCACACCCTCCCACTTCCTCCTGGAATCAGGCCACCTATGATGTCTAACCTGCCCATAAGCTGCTCCTCCCTTGCTAGTGCCCTTCCATTACCCTACAGCAAATAATGACGTCATCTGAGGATTACTGCTCTTGTCTAATTGTGAGACTCACCTATCACAATAGCTCCATGCCTGACTCAGGGTGGGGACTTGACTCTGTACCTCCCACATCCCAGGTGAGTGTCCTGACCAGGTGGGGTCTCCTGTAGGTTTTGGTGGGAGCATTTTCAAACTGTCTCATGTTAAGTTCATACTGGACAGGAACAAAATGAAATCAAACATTTTCATCAAACAAAATTCTTGTTTTCTGGCCAGCCCTACTGATGACCCTGGAGACTTCAAAAACTCTTCTCAACATGAGGCCTAATCCAACACTGACCCAAGTGGGTGGGAATATTTCCATTGACTTCAATGGGCACTGGTCAGACCCAGGGAGTGAAAGTTGCCCTGCAGAAAGTCCTCTTATAAACCTTGTCTGACTCCCCCCTCTCCCCCCCCCCCCCCCGAGGCCTCACAGGATAGTTTCCAGGTGTTAGCTGCTTGGGAACTACAGTGATTAAAGTGTTAAGTATAGAAAGACATTTGGCACAGTGGGCTTGTCTTCACTAGTGTGGGTTGAGGTGCAACTTGAGTGGCACCCTAGCCCACCTTCCATCTGTGCGCCCACACACACACATATCTAGACTGAGCAAAGCGGTGCTTTAAATTTGAGCCAACCGCCCAGCAGAGGGTATGGGCTGTAGCTCGAGTGCTGCTGATGCTAGTAAGGCAGCGAGCACTCAGCATTCTCTGTCGCTAATACAACCACTCTGCGGCTCACGTGTTGTTTTGCAAGGTGACCTCTCTCACTTGAGCTAGGCTAACTCAGTTCGCCTCAAGTAAACTCAGTGCAGATAATTCTAGCTAGCCCTGAAGTGAAGGAAAGCCTTGGATAGTAACTTTCAACTCAAAGCACTTTCCGAGAAGAGTGTGCGTGCGAGAGAGAGAGCATGGGATATTGTCTCCCTTCTAGAGCTGAGAAATCTGTACCTCAGAGAGGTTAAATAATTTGGCCCAGGTTATGCTGCACATAAAGAGCAGAAAAAAGTACAGGTCTCATTTTCTGACTTCAAATACCCTTGCCAATCTTACCTGGTATTCAATGTTCTGAAAGAAAACACACATGTATGATACCATGTATCAATATTGTTACTCTGTCATCATCATCAGTGCCCAAAGACCTAACAGCCCAGGAAGAAATCTCTCAGAGGAGATCACATATTGCTTAAGCTCATTTTGTGGCCAGATGTCAGGGCTCGTGAATAAAAAGTGAATTATAGTGAGCATTAGAATATGACTTTGTCAACTAATCCCTCACAAAGGTTTCTGGTTTTATCACAGGCATTAGAGATGGGAAAAAACATATTACATCTAGTCCATCCTCAGGGAGCAAAGACGGATTAATCTCTGCAGGGTATTTTCCAGTGCTTTGTTCTATTTAGAGATGTGATTAATTTTTCCATCCATGAGAATCTGAGGCTAGAAGTGCTCGAGTCATGCTGTGCAAGTTTTCTCTGCTAATCTTTAGCAGCTATAGTGTCATCGCCATGCCAAATACCGAGTCCAATTTCTCTTCTTGCCCTTCAAGCAGCAGTGCTGCTGGAGGGACAGGTTAGTTGCGGGATACGGCACAGAGTGCCTTTCCTTGGCAGTAGGGCCAGCTTTTGTCCTCGGGGTTTCTCACCACTAACAAAAGCAAGTTAGTTCCAGGCTTCATATCCGCTCTATTTGCATTGTATTTAATTATATTACTCCAATATAAGCCTCATTTCAATTTTATTCCTTTACAACAGCGTCCACCACTAGTGCTACAGTAGCAATTATTGATGTTTATGTGGTTCTGGATGGGTCAAGGGATTAGAATTACCAGGATCCCCTTTATCCTGATCAGAGTAACACCGGAGGGGCGGGGAGGAGAGCACACTGAGATGCTAACCGAGCCTGACCTCTCCCTCCATCAGACAGCAGAATTGGCTCACAGCTTTCCAGGTCTGGAGAGTTGTGCAAGATGCTTAAAATACCACAGGAGGAATTTCTATAGCATTGTTAATAACAAAGCATGACTTTACACCACAAGGCAGGTATTACCAGGGGATCTCAAAGCTTTGCACAAACTACAGTGGCTGCGAGAAGTTGTAAGGTAAATTTTTATACAAATGCTATTAATTTTGAGTGCCTCCATTTTTAAGTGGTCACCTTAAAACTGAGATTGGCTTTATGGGTGCCCACAAGCTCTGAGAATAGACTGTTGGCATCACAGTCTCAAAAACTGGTCAATAAACATACTTGTCCACTTTTGAAAATTTGGGTCTAAGTGACTTGCCCTCGCCCCATCATCACAGCACAGGAGGAGTGCCAGGCCTGGGAAGAGAACCCTGGAGTTCTGATATCCAGCCCCTTGCTCTAAACACAGACTGCATGTATCAGTTCAACTTCAGATTCCAGCTTTTTTTTTTTTTTTAATATTCAAATAATTTACAATAGCCAAAAGAGATATTGGCTGGTTTTGTAAGAGAAAGATGGGTCTAAAAACCATGGCCTCCAACCCGTCGATCACGATTGACTGGCAAATCACAATGTTTCCAACAGTCGATCTCAGGGTTCCCTCTGAGTTGCGTGCCTGTGCAGCTATGCACAAGAAATTTTAGGTCCACTCACCTCATTTGCAGAGCCGTGCAGCAGGTCTCACTAACACTCACTTTCCTGCTGGAATAGAAGGTTAGTGGTGGAGGTGGCGGCCTGGTGGATTCTGGCCAGATTGCGTGGTGGGACATCTGCCCCTCTTCACTCCGGCTGGAGCTGGGACGCGGGGAGGCTCTCCCTGCAGGGGCAGCCTTGGTGGATAGAATGCTGTGGCTGACTGGCCAGGCAGCGTGGCGGTGGGCAGCTGTCCCCCTTTGTTCCGGCAGGAGCTGGGTCATGGTGCAGCTGTCCCTACTGGGTTCCTGCTCCAGCAGACCATATACGGACTGCCAGGGAGATGTGTACATTTGCCTGGTTTTGACCCCTTGCTTTCAAAATTTGTGTGTGCACGCTAGTGAACCCATGTTAAAGCTGCACTGGCTTATAGGTCTACATCTGCTTGTGTAATAACGATCATATGCACAAATAAATTTATATCACAATTTTAAAATAGACTGTTCTATAATTATATATACTTGATTTAGAGTGATATAGCATAAACTAAAAATAGACTGTTTAGTCTACAACATTGTCTTAGGGTTAGATCTTGGGTTACATGTAAATTCAAGAAGTGATCTTGTGCTGAAAAAGGTTGGTGACACGGGTCTAAAAAGAAGGACAGTTGAGCTTTCTGTTAAGAAGTGGCTGATTTGTTGTTGGAACAAAGCACAGAAAGAGAGCTCAGTTTAGAAGGGAGAGCCCTTCTAAACAACAGGTAGGAGCAGCTCAGAGGTTTGGTCATCACTGGAAGAAAAGAAGGAATGGAGGGAGGGAGAGATGATGCAGAGCTGGGCCATACTCCAATCTACCCCCAGACTTTGATGTTTCTGGTAAAACTGAACTCAAATTCAAATGTTACTGGGAATTGGGTCAGCAAACCCAAAATCTGATTGTAGCTATCTTTTTCCAAATCCCCTCCACTTTGCTCCTTATTGGGATGCAACAAAACCAAAACCTTTCATGCAAACCGGCCTGCAGCACTTTGGTCATCTAAAAATAGAAGCTGAAGCCAAACCACTTCTGATTGGGGATTTAGCATACAATGACCTATTAATGATAATTTATAAACATTGAAGCATTTTGCTTCAGCTACCCCAGACTAACACGGATTTCTATCACTATTATAAACAAAAAAAATTTCTCACACACCTCTCTTGTAAATTACAGGAACCACTTGCTTTCTTGATAGCCCACGAGAACAGACCGGCTTTGCAGCATGGCATGCTAACATTTACATACCAACGATTCGGAAAACAGAATTTGTCAGACTGGCTCAGACTATTGCATTCAGACTTGTATCCTGCCTCTGGCAGTGTCCAAAAATCCCCGTATTTCATTTACCTAAATGTGTACCACAGTGCACAAGGGAATAACCCCTTAGAGACTGCAGAAGCGATCAGCTTATGCCCCCAGGCTTGAGATTTGATTAGCCTTATCTTAACAAGCATATGTACAAATAGCATTGGCCATAAAGCAAATTATTCAACCCTTTAAAAAAACAACAACAACATAGCTACAGTCACTGGCTATGACTTTCTGCAGTAGTGGGTTTCATATGCTGACCACTTGCTGTGTATATACCTTGGGCTAAAGTTTTAAAAGTATTTAGGGATCTAAAAATGCAGGCAGGCATCAAATGAGACTTTTAGATGTGTCCCAGCATCTAATTCCTATTGAAACGAATGGGAGTCAGGCACTTAACCCACTTAGGCCCTTTTGAAAACCCCACTAGGGGCTTAGCTATATCTTTAGGTGCCTAAATACCTTTAAAAATCTGGCTCCTATTTTCTTTGTACTTAGTCTAAATTTCAGTGCCAGCAATTTTGAATGACCCCTCTCATAACATCAGACAGCTTAAGAAAAGGACTTACTGGTTTTTATTACATCTTTTGGCAGAAGCTCGGTGAGTCCCAGAAGTCTTAAAATCAGATGGTTAAACTCATGCCAGCCCATACCTTGTCTTCTGGTTTTGGCAGCTATATAAACAAAAACCTTGGCATGTCCAATGTTCTCTGATCATTGGTTTGTCCACATTGGTCACACCCCACCCCCGCTTTCTCTCCTTTTCGGAATGTAAAAGATCCTGGTAGTCAGAGGCTAGGGACACCCAGACCGCAGGGTTGTGTGCCACCGGTGCAGGCCAGAACTTACTCCTGCCATACAGTTAACCTTAGTCATTGCCCTTCTAGACTCAGGGATAAGCAAATTCAGGCCTACTGTAAGTGGATGCCTGAATCTCACGTGACCATGCATATTTTGTCTGAGCAAAATCTTAGAGCAGATGATACACATTGATTTTTTATTTGATTCCTTTCACTTTAACAGGCAATAGCCACGTGTGATTGTTTAATGAAGTGCTTCAACGTACCACATTTTTTCTCCTGGACTCCATGATATTAATTTTGTTTCCTCTGCCATCTGTTTGCCAGAATCAGAGTTGCAATAGCTGTTGCTGCATTGGATGTTGCGTGACTGGGAGAGAAAGCAGCTGGGAGAGAAAATAATCAGTCAAGAAGAATGTATTTATTTTCTACAAGAGGTAAACGCAGGGATTAGGGTGAGATGGAGGGAAGGGAAAAGAACAAGCATAAAGCTCAATCAGTGATGTGATATGAGCATCCCTCTTCCTCTAACCTTTAGGTGAAAGACCTATTTATGGCTATTCAATGGTATCCACCAGCATAACAACCAGAGGTTAGGAAGGTGCAAGGAGTTTGTCCTTGAGTGGATACCAGTCTTAATTAGGCTTCTTTTTGGACACTGAAAATTGACGAGGCAAGATTTCTCTTTTGATTACTAGCAAGTGCCATTTGCACAGCATCCCCTCCAGCTGCTCTCCCAGGCCTAATGAGAGGTGCACCCTTCTCAGGAGTACAATTGTGTGGAACAGCATTCTGAATCAGAGATTTTGTCCAGGCAGTTGTGTGTGTATAAATAAAGCTGACTAATGTTTAGCTCAAGCTAGTACTTGCTACTTCTGACTCTTAAGAGCCAGAACTCTACCAAATAGCAAAGATCTGGTCTTACTAGTTAATTCATGTATTGCATTAACACAGATTTTTCAAAAATCATTAAGTTCATAGTTTTAGATATCTGCAACATTCCAAAAACATTCTGTTAAAAGAATATTTTTATTTCTTATGTTAAGCCATTAACACTTATGCAAACTTTGTTTGAAATGCAATCATTCAAATGTCCTGGCGCACACATACTTCCCTTGCAGCCTGTTCCCCCCCTATACCCAGTCAGACAGAGAGGACTGCAGCTAGTCAGATACCCCAAACACACTGCCCTCTGCTTCTACCTCTCTACACAGATGTCAGCACCCACCCACCCTCTCTTTCCCCCAGATACTCCATGCAGTCAGCTCCTTCTCTCCCCCTTCCCAGGAGGCTTGAGAATACTGAGTTTCTGCCTCTGTCCTCCTGCAGAGGGACGCTCTAAACTCCTCTCCCCTCTGACTCTTCATCAGTCCATTACTTGCTTACTCCCTCATCTCTAGGCCACTAAGTGTCTCCTCATCTCCCCTTTTACGGGCTCTGGGAGTTTCTCAGTTCAAGCAGGCAGCTAGCTCAGTTTAGGTGCTTGCTCAGCCAGATGCCCCTCCCCCTGCCAATCAGCTGAGCTCCCTGCCTGAGCAGGAGCTTTGAACTGCATTGTATTTAATTATATTAATCCAATATCTGCCTCATTTCAATTTTATTCCTTTATAACTGCACCCAGCACCAGTGCTACAGTAGCAGTTATTGATGTTTTATGTGATTCTGGAGGGGTCAAGGGATTAGAATTCTCAGGATTCCCTTTGTCATGATCAGCATAACACAGGCAGGGGGGGAAGCACACTGAGAAGCTAACCGAGCCTGACCTCTCCCTTCATCGGACAGCAGAATTGGCTCACAGCTTTCCAGGTCTGGAGAGTTGTACAGCTTACAGGGAACCTTGGTGCAGAAATATGCCAAACCTTCAGAAAATCAAATAAGCTTGGGGTCATGACCAACTTGAGTTAAATAGAGGTTGTATAAATGGAGTGGCATCCTGTTACTCCACATACCGAATAAGACAAAAATGTTCAAAGATTTAAATTAACTTTTCAAAAGCTAACATGTTAGGAAAAATGGCCTGTCTTTAGAATTTAAAAGAAAACATTCAGATCCATATTCTTCCTTAGTTTCCTCTCCACAAGCAGGAGGGGTTATAAATCCCTACACATACTAGAAACAGTCAGACTTGGAGTTTCCACCACTTCCATCGATGTTGGCACTGTTCCCACACTCTTACCATTTCTGCTCAGCTTTGCTCAGTTTCATTGTTGCTGCAGGAATGGGGAAGGCGGACGTCTCTATTCCCAATGGTGCTAAAGCACACAGCTTGATGTGGTAAGAACAAATACCAATACATGGTCTCCTTGGAGAATCCCTGATAAAAAAAATTGATCCGGAACCCTACCTGAGCCAGAAAATTGAATTTTAGATGTCTGCCTAATTAGGAAATGGCAACCAACTCTGTTTTCTTTCTGCCTGTGCAACGTGAAGTGCTCTGACTTTAGACTAATCACACACAATTTTACAAGGAGCCAAGTAGGCAGCAAATGAACAAACTCCTTCTAAAAAGGGAGACTGTTGTAGATCCACCAAAAGACAACAGCACCAGAACAGCGGGTGAAGTCTCATGCAGAGATTCCTTGGGTGGAAAGGCAGGCAGGAGTTCTTAAAGAGTTTGCAAATTTAGCTTCATCTCTGTGATCAGCATCTAACTGAAAGGTTTCAAGAATGTTGTTTGAGGAGCCAAATACAACTTGTCCACCTCAAACATAGTACAATTCACTTCAACAAGAGCTGCTGGAGGCTCAGCACTCAGTGGGTTCCTTCTGCTGACAAAGTAGGCAGTACTCTACCTGCCGGGCTGGGGTATCACTTGATGGTTATCTGTCCTGTTTATTCCCTCTGAAGCACTCGACATTGGCCACTGTCATCAGACAGGATTCTGGGCTAGATGGACTATTGGTCTGCCCCAATATGGCCATTCTTAACTGGGTTCTACAATACGGTGCAATGCATTGGATGGACTCCTGTTCTATTGGCTCACCCTTCTCCCCACCATTTCCATGGAAGTCATGAAAGAGGAAACCCCAGAAGGCCAACATTGGGGAGAAAGCTGGGATATTTGTTGGGATTTTTAAAAATAAAACCAAAGCCCAGGAAAGGAGACAAGATGGCATTTTATCTACCATACTGAGTAGACTAGGTTTTAGAGTAGGCTGGTAAAGGTATTGGCTTGTATCCTTCCTCATTCCCTTTCCTCTCCTACCCGAGATATATACATACAGTGAAAGGGAAGGGATAATGAAAAAGTATGTGAAGAGGAGGAGATAATGAAGGAGGAAGACGAGTAAATCAAGTGGAGGGGGAATGAGTTGACAGTGTTGGAGGGGGCGGAAGGGAGTAGAAGGAATGAAAACAGGAATTCCTGTGCTCAGTCTTTGAACTAATATAGGTGTTTGTTCCACACAGAGATACAATTATAAAAGGATACCTGACTGTGCAGTGATTTCAAAGTTAATCAACTGCACATTTTTTTGTGGGTGGCCTCAATCAACAAGCAATACCCTATCAATGCAGAGACAAGTACAAACAACACTCTTTGCATATATTTTTCAGAACAATTTAAGTGAAGTCTACAAGTCAGCTCTTCTTGCCCTGGTTTCCTGCCAAGCTACGAGTATAGCCCATCATACGTAGTGTTTGGAAATCTCCAGCTCTACCTGAATGTGGACATGGGTAGGGGAACTCACTGAGAAGCATAACCTTTGTCCCTCAATTCACACACCAATCAAAATAGAAAGACGGCAGCCAGTTCTCTTAGCAGGATTCCATAGATCTTCCCCAGTCAGATCCTGGCACATAACACTCTTGCCTTGAGAGCTCCCATGTGGTAGCTATTTCTCTATTGGAAATAAATTTCATTCTTCACTGTCAACTTTCTGGGAATGCTCTGGATCTAGCCATTAAAAATGTGGTCAAGTAGTAACACTCTTGTCAGGAAAAATTTTAATTAAAGTGCTGCCCCTGACTCACCAGTGGATGCTTGTGCCTGAGGTGAATGGACCTAGAAAATTTTCTACCAGCTTGGTGAAACTGTTACATGGGAATCAAAATTAAGAGAAGTTCTTCATTAGAGAAATATGAATATTCTATTGGGGAAGATGGAGAGAAAAGATTTTGCACTAGTAGGAATAGAAAGTATAATGCTAAAGTACAGGAGTATATAAAAGGGGATGGTCAACAAGGGGAAAGCAAAGGAAAAAACTCTTTGGAGAATGAAAGTCTTGTCTCTTTGGGTGTTGATCAGTGTTCCCTGTAAGCTGAGCACTTAAGCGGCCGCTAAGGAGAAATTTAGGTGCCACCTCGCTGATTGGCAGAGTGCCCACAGCTGGTAGCATGTGTTTTCATTGGTGATGCACATCATATATAGCTTAGTACACAGAACAAAATTTATTTCACACTGGTGCAGTGAAGAAGGGCCAGGAAAGGAGGCTTTGTCATTAGGGAGTTTCAAGCAACATAAAACACCAACAAAATCAATAGAAAATGGTTTTTAGAAGAGCCTTTAAAATTAGTTTTATTGTCAGAATTTTACAAGTTGCCATTAGTGGCTTCATACAAGAACTCTGTTGCAAAACTCTAATAAATAGTCTGCCCCAAGTCCCATATTTTTAAACAAAATAAAAACCAAACAAAACTGAAAAATAGAAGAGAATAAGCAAGACTTCAGGATGCTCGGGGATGTTAGCAATATTTCCCATTTACAAATAATATCAGGCATTATAGAAATCTCCTTCATACAAGTAATTTTTTAAAAAATAACAGGACATTCTCAACCTTTACAAAAACATTCCAGAAATAGACCCAAATAGATTCATTTCCATGACAAAACATTATCAGAGAAGAATTCCATGGGGATTATCATCACAAATCAAGCTTTAGGTCAAAGTGTAGTGAGTGAGCTTGCGTGTAGTATGATTACAGGGCATCGGAGAAAGCTTGGAAGATTCACTGACAATGCAAAAGAATAGTTCCACTAATGATTTCTTCTGAGCACGCGAGTGACTAGGGAAGAAAGGGAGGTTATATCTGAAATGGCCAAATAATACAGTGTTGTGGAAGGCAAAGTGTGTTTCAGCATGAGGGTGTGAGTGAATGCATAGAGAGAACGGCAAAGAGAATACACTGCATGTGGCTTGCATCAATATCTGTGCAGGTTGTAGTATGAATTCTATTCTGATGCCAGAAAGGTATTTCTGGAGAGGTGACATTTTATGGCAAGTTGGTAGCTCCTCCAGAGAAAAACAAGTTTATCTGCCTGATGCCAGGCAATGGAGAGGTCTCATGCTAGCCATTTGCACTGGAAAATGCAGATATCAGAAATACAAGAGTTAAAAATACTGCTTCTTTTCTTGGTTCACTACTTAAGGCAGGGGACAAAGTCTCTAATTCCATCTTTATATTTCTCTATTTCAGTAATCCATAACAAGGTTATTAAAGGTTTACTAATGCCAACTACCTGATAGCTAGTTGAGATTAATAAACATTTCTTCAGCCTTTTTTTATTTGAAAAGTTCTATGACCAAACTGTGTGGGGATGGGAGGGCAGGTGCAATGACATGGAAACACCTGCAGTTTGAGAGGGAAAAAAAAAACCCCACCAAGCATTTTATAACTTCATCCAAGGACTGACCTACTATATATAGGTAGATAATAGATCCCCAGGTTGGGAAGGGATGGAGACAGTGCTTAAGCAGAAATAACAGCAGTTATTCTCAGTATTCTCTCAGCCCGATGCAGTATGCCATTTAGAATGCCAAGTTGCACTATTCTCTAAATACCTGGCAACCATTGTTTCCATAGGAAACAAAGGCAATTAGAAATGCTAATGCAAGGACATCTGTGATAATCTAACTCATCCATGGCTCAAGTGTCTGATAGCTCTTTCAAATGTTCTGATGCGGATTTGTACAGTATCATACACTATGGGCATATGTTCTGTGTAACATATGTGAAGATAGGAAGATAGCACTAGCACAAATCATTAAGGAGACACCTAAAACATTGTGTTACATCCCCTTGTCTGTGACACACTTCAGAAAACAATGAAAGGAAAGCAGCAAAATAAACATTTCTTTCTAGTTTCCTAGGAGTCATAATTTGTCAAAGCATCAAGGAAAAAGCAGATTACCTGAAACAGACAGAAAAGAGTTAATAGAAAGAAAATGGAGGCCAGTAGACTGAGCAATTCTGTTCCAGCCTCCAAATCATTTTGTACATAACATGTAAAGAGATAATGTGCAAAAAAATAAAGACATTCACATTTTAACAGTTAAACTTTTATTTATCTTTTTAAAATTATTTTTTGTCTTTGTTTTTCTACAAAAGGCAGACAATGATTGTTGATCTGCGATTGTTCTGAGCGCGTGCAGAAGCGCAAAGAGGGGTCATCGGAGTATGAAGGGCAGGGAAGTGCTCTGACTATACTTTCACATATCATGATTAAGGTGGCATTAAAGCTAAGTCTCACTAACAATTATTTATAATTGATGTTTGTCTTCCCCATTTACTGTCCTCAGGTCATATCAATCGTGTTGAAAACCCATTCAGTGAATTTCTTCAGTTTCTCAGATGCACTCTGGGATTCCTCCTGTAACCGTAAGTTATCTTCTCGCAAATGCTGCACTTCGGCTTGAAGACTGGCTTTGTCTTCTTTTTCCTGAGAGATGAGGAAGAACAAGTAAGCTCAATGGTGATTCCAGGTCACATTTTCTGCCCTTATCAATAAGAAAGACTCCATCAGAGAGATGTTAGATAGTTTTGTTTCCCAGGAACACACTACAGGGGAAGGCCAGCTTAAAGTACACAATTCCAGCTATTTAACAAATGTAGCTGGAATCAATGTATCATAAGCTGAGGTTTGGCACTGTCCTCACGGAGGGAGATTGATGGGAGAAATGCTTCTGTTGACTTTCCTTATGCTTTGTGAGGAGGAGGAGTACCGGTGCCAATGGGGGCACCTTCCGCATTTGATTTAGTGGGTGTTTGCTAGACCTTCTGGCATTTGATTTTAGCAGATCGACCACCGCAGCATCGCTCTTCCTGAAAGTGGAGATGTGGCTTAGGAGCTTTAAGTGCATTGACAATTGTGTCCCTGGCTTTAGGATATTCTGTGTGGTGACATTCTTTCCTCCCTATGCTCTTGTGGCACAGATTGTTGAGATTTCTCAAGACTAAATTCTAATGTAAATGCTAGCTCCCTAGTGATCACCTGAAAATGGTCACAACCTATTCCATGTGGTTAATACAGACTTCCTATGGTGTGACTGCTGAAGAAAGCTAAATAAGAGATGGTAGACACCTCCAAGAATATTGTACTGCATAAGAGACCTTTGACCTGAGCACAGCAAGATCCTTTCTGCACAGAAACATGTATTTCACCAATAGAAAGTAGATGTGCTGACTCTTAGTCATCTTAGGAAGTGTGTTTAAAAATAAAATAACCTAGGCTACGATCTGAGGAGAGAAGTAAAGAAATGTAATTTTCTCAACAAAGCACGAGACTGTTACAAGCTTGAGCGTGGTAGGAAGAGATTTATAACATGACTAGTACTGCCTAGCAACAACATATCTACATCCTACAGGCTTCCTGTATAATAAATGTTTACCCTCTTTAAATCCTCTTGGAGCATCTTCAGCAAGCCTTCCAGTTGGTCCACTTTGGAAGCAAGAGTAGGAGGAGACTCTTTACTGTTGGAAGCAGGAGACAAAGACAGTGTTGGCAGGATTTTCTATAATCATTTTTCACTCCTAACTCTGGGCTGGATTTCTAGCAGACTTTACTATAAGGAGCTGTTCAAAATCCATGCTTGACACAGTACATTCTGAATATATATTTTTATTTAAAAATATTCACCACAGACCTCAACTAACAGAAACAATATACACATGCTTATGCAATATTATCACTCAGCAAAATGGCTATTAGCAGTAACTGAAGTCTCATTGCTTGCTTTCTCTCTCTCTCTCTTTCTCTATTAGTTACAGGATAATTACATAGACCTCAGAATGAGACTGCGTTTGATACTGTTTTAAATATGTCAGATGAAAGAACCTTCAGAAATGTGCTATTTTTACAAAGGAAGAAATATTCTCAGCATTCTTGTGTTTCCACCCACTCAGTTTTTCTTATGTAAAAATTCAGAAGGCTAAAGGTATGTAAAAAAGCAAAGCCTCCCTCAATCAAGTCTCTCCCAATGTTTCATTTAAAAAGCCTACCTCTTCAATGTATTTACTCACCCTGTGTAAGGCTTCATCTGTGCAGTAAGCTGCTCCTCGGTTTGATCGCTATTAGAAGCAGAACTCACAGGTCTGTTTTCATCACTAGCAGCAAAAAATGAGGCTCGCTGAACTGGAGAGAGAGAGTCAGTCAAACACAATTATAATGAAGTGGTAATTTGATTTCACATATTCGAGCATCTGCATTTTAGGATTTCAAAACAACACAAACTCTTAGGCTACGTCTACATTGGCATCCCTTTCCGGAAAAGGGATGCTAATGAGACGAGCCGGAATTGCAAATCTGTGAGGGATTTAAATATCCCCCGCGGTATTTGCATTTACATGGCTGCCGCTTTTTTCTGGCTTGGGGATAAGCTGGAGAAAAGCGCCAGTCTAGACGCGATTCTCCGGAAAATAAGACCTTTTCCAGAGGATTTCTTATTCCTACTTGTAGGGCTTATTTTCCGGAGAATTGCATCTAGACTGGCGCTTTTCTCCGGCTTATCCCCAAGCCGGAAAAAAGCGGCAGCCATGTAAATGCAAATACCGCGGGGGATATTTAAATCCCTCACGGATTTGCAATTCCGACTCATCTCATTAGCATCCCTTTTCCGGAAAGGGATGCCAATGTAGACGTAGCCTTAGTGTCACAATACGACACAAATGACATATGCAATCAAAGTAGCCATTTAACATAGGTAAATTGAGGCACGGGAAAGTTAAATACAGTACAAAGTGACAAAGCAATACAGTGGCACTGAGAGAAATAAAACGCAATTACTATAATTCCCGGCTTACAGGTCTACCACCTACATCATGAATAACCTTTGTATTGAAATGGGACTGGCATTTTGAAATGTACAAATATATGGCACTCCTTCCACTGAGAGCTAGTGGTAAAAAACAGTTTAGGAAAACGCCATGAAATGATACATCGTCCTTCAGGCTTCCTAGCAATAATGATCATATTCCAAGAAATGAAGTAGTACTGTCCCATTTGGCTACTAATGGTCTCTCACTGGGAAGAGAAAAATAGTCATCTTCTATTTCGCATAAGTTTTATTCTACATTTTAGAATATGGCTAAAATGAACATGGCTGTTTTGTTTGACAGAGGTTTGCTGTGCCCATTTAAAAAAATGAAAAACACAGGAGAACTGAATGACTTAGGACTTCAGTAGCAAGGCATGAAGGTTTTCAGTTCAGCTGTTAGAGACTAGAAAGTATCACCAATTGGGACCTAAGTGAGATGAGCTCGAGACCCCTGCCTAGTTTCTAGTCAACCGGTATCCAAAATCAGAAAAAGCACCAATTATTTACTCTAATTGGTACTTGCAAGTCCTACACTGGCGCACAGCAGGGAGGCCACTGGACTGAGTTGGCATAGAAACTAGACAGTTTATCTCCCCAGGTCAAGTGTGAAGTCTATTGGAGAAGTAGTGGAAGAAAGCTGATAATACACTGACCATACTTTACTTGTTCCATCAGTAGACAGAGGACTGTCAATCAGATACCTTTCACCACTGAAACTTTTAATTAAAAATAAAAGTGGCTTTAGTGCCTATGAAAGTTGAGGAACACATTCTTGACTAGAACCAGGTATACTGTGAACAACTACAGTAAAACAGATTGCCAGTCATTACAAATTGCACTACATTGCTGGCCTTGTTCTAATCCTTGTTTGTGCATTTCACAACACCTCTTTGCAATTTCACTTCCCTCTGTGAATTAAGATAGGAATAGCACTCCAGAAGTAAATGGCAAGTATGTTAATCCATGCACCACACAGTTCCCATGTTAATGTCACAGCATGTTCTTATATCACTGACTGCTATCAGTACTAACTAGGAAATACTGTGTGTTAGTTACTCATACTGCTGCTACCGTAAAACTGGCAGGGGAATGGATGGAAGTAGGTTACTTAACAGCAACTGCAGTTCTCAATGGATTGCCTGCAGGTATCCGCATTTTTGGTGTCCATGCAGCAGTGTCCAAAAAAGCAGTGTGAAAGCAACTTTATAAAGGTAGAATAGCATTTTTGTGGAGATTTGAAAAGTGACTTTTGATTAGAGTATCCGCATGGCTTTTTCCATCAGATTGTAGCAGCTTTAAAATGGTTTACACTTTGAACTTAAAATCTTTAGTGCGTTTCTTTAAATTCCAATGTATTTTTGACAACACGCATTCCTCTTTAGTTTACTATTTGTGAAGGAGATGGAACAGGATAAAGTGATGCTGAGGTGCAAGACCATGTATTTGGAGATATGCTCAGGGGAGAATAGCAATGGGAATGCATGTGCCAGCAATGCAGACTTTCCAAATTACTTTGGCAATGCACTTCAACTGTAATACAGAAACTTCTTTCTAGTGCAATTTGCAGTCATTAAAATGACTGCACTGCTTTCCACCACTGCTTCGCTTTGCTCTTCATTTTCATGCCAGATGACTGTCTATGACTGCTGTGATCTTTGTGAAGGGTCTGTATTAACGACAAATATTCAGGGTACCCAGCAATGCACTAAAACTTTTTATGTTTGAGCTGCAATAGTGAAATCTGTAGCATGATTCAAATGCAAAGAAATGGCATCTGAATATAATAAGTAAATACTTATTAGACTGTTGCAATTTGGATTACATTTTCAAAAGAACATTGACTTCAGAGTAGAAGAGCAAGCTAAGAAATGAAAAAAAAACCCCATCAGAATTAAAAACGCACCGTTAGTGAGGTGTACACTTGCTTTTAAAGTAAGATATTTTGAATACTCACCCTCAAAGGCTTTAGCAGCATCTACCAAATTTGACCAGTCCAGATCAGAGGCAGAATCAGGTAAGGGCATAAGACCTGGGTCTGGCATGGGCTGCTTTCTCTGCTCCTGGATGTCTGTGAGGGAGCTGTCTGAGGCAGAGAACTCTCCTGAATCAATGCAGAATAAAAATGAAATAATCAAAAATTCAGCCATTTCCCTCACAGAAAGTTATTTCATTTCCAATTAATAAAGAACTGAATCCCAATTCCTCAGTTTTCTGGGATGTTGTTTTTCAAACCTACACAAATGCCATTAAAATCTGTTATGAAGCTGATCAGCCACATCATTCTGCAAGTTAACTATTTGGGGATCATATTAATCTCTCTCCCTCAGACTCAGTTCTTTCCAACATGCCCAAGTTATGCAAATCAGCACTTGGAAATCCAGGCTCTCACCTGACATGATAAACTGTGGATTCTGCTACCCTAACAACTTGAATGCTCAACAGTCTGCTGGCTCTGCTACCGCAACCCCATATACACTTTCTGTCATGTAATCAAAAGAAATGTGAAATGTTTGTACACATTGACAAAATTAGTTGTTTCAGTGGTGTTAACTGGATCTTCTGTTAAGACAGACTGATAAATCAGAAACTTTCTAGCTCAGGTTTTCTCCTTCATGTTGTATGAAGAGCAGCCTTGAGAATGCCATTGTTATTAGTATGCTTAAAATTAACAAAGTTATCAGTGAATGGAAGTTAACAAATATTGGGTGGTATGAAATATCCATTTCTATTTAAACTCTCTCTCACCAAGGACATGTAAGACAGACAATTGTGTGTCATTCACATGTTTGGATCCTTTTATCTTGGAAACCTGAATTTTACAGAACACTGAAAATTCCAGTTTAATAATAATTGCATAAAATCTCTATTTTAGAATTAGAGTCCTAACACTTTCAGCTCAGTGAAAAGGAGAGAATGACAGAGCAGCCAAGTTTCTTTTGGAAAATACAGAGGTCTAAAATGAAAGGAGACCCTATACTGCATGCTCCCTTTTAAGGTCACAGGGTGTAAAGGCACTTTTTCCACAAGCCAGTTACAAATGTAACTCAGTCTAAAAATATATTTTATTACCTGCGGAGGGAAGGAGTAAATGAAGCTTTATCCCTCCCACCGCTCTATGAGAAGTATGTTAAATAACAGCAACTAATTACAAAAAAGTCAACCTTAATACTGAATAAACTGATATGTAGAAAGGAGAGGCAGCTGAAAGTTATGTAGATATTTTTCTAGCAGAGTCTCCAGCTGAAGAAAATGTATCGTATGAATCTGATGATGTTCAATGGACAAACAGTGTTCTCTGTGATGCAGGGAACAGTTTCTTTTCCTAGTTATATGGCTAGGATAAGACAGTATTGGACTTTAATTCACTTCACAACACCTTATTTAACTGCCAAAGTTGTGATAAGACAAGTACTCCTAGTGGCAGATAAAGATTTGAAAAGAGCCGGATAATTTCCTGCCTCTACAACCTGCCTGTTATTTGTACTCTGTTCATTTGTTTTTTGGAACAGAGTTTAGGTTTTTTAGGTTAACCTGAGTTCCTTGATGCCCTGAAGACTCATTTCACTCTTGTTTCCTTGATCCATTCTGGTTTCTTTTTCCACTCTGATCATTCCTGTTAGGTCATAGTATCTGAGTGGGCAGATTGACCAATCAGGGCCTGAGCTCTAAATTCAAATCAGAGAAGATCAGAGGCAACATTCCAATAACAAGAGTTGAGGAAGGACGTTCAGTACTTTGGTTAAAAGAGGACATCTCCAAAGAGTGGACAGGATAAGCAGTTACTTTCACTCCTCCAACTCAGGAGAAGAGAAGCTTCTATAGTCTTCCCTGGTACTTCTGAGCTAGGGCTGCAGAAGCATTCTCCCCTCCTTTCTTTATCATATTTGATCAACTCACTACATTTGACAAAGAATGCCCTCCCATTTTTGGGAAACTACAGCCCTCCTCCTGTAAGTCTCCTTAGTTGCTCCGATGAATACTATTCAGTCCCAGGCTACATTCTGAGGCATGGGATTTGACTCCCCTTATTTTAGCAAAATCAAGAGGTGATTAACAAATAGCCAGGCAATTGTTTCTTTGTTTGTTTGTTGTCAAAGTAACTGCCATGGCATCGCTCCTTTACTATAATAAGGCTGGACAAATACTTACCATGTAATGATTTCATTCCTAAAGTGTATGATGGCCTTCGTAAGGGTAGTGATTTGGGGAGAGAAGGATATGTGCTGCTGAACAGGACGTCATTTGGCAGGGCTTGGTCCAAGAGCGAGGCCCGTGAGGTGAAAAAGTGTTCTCTTTGACCACTATAAATACTCTCATCTGACAGAGTCCTCTGCAAGGCACGCTTTGTGGTAGGAGTGCTAGGGAAAGGAGACTGAGAGGAGAGAAAGTTGTAACTATAAATTCTTAAGAGTACATCTCTACATGGTAATATTTCAAAAATACACTAAAATTTGTTTATTAAAGCAATCTATTTGTGAATAAGGAATCAGGCTTTAACATACCCAAGCTTTGTCAATCTGGATGGGACAAAGTACTATATGAACACTGTCTAGATGAATATCAAGTCCAGATGTCCTGTTAAATCTTTGCCACCTCTAATTTCTGTCATTCAACAGGCAGCTTGTAAGACATATAACCTCAAAAAAGTCGTTACAGATTCAGTAAATAACCTGCAGACCATATATACTAGGGAAAATGTTTACATAAGCAAGTTACGTGACACCTAAAACAAAGACTTCTCCCTCTTATACTATCCCCCACATTCTCTTAAGACATTGCTAAGATGTCAGTTGGCCCCATGTAACAAAACAGTGAAGAAAGTCTGACAAACTAAAATCCTTTGGAGAGCTTTAAGAAAAAATTAATAAAACAAAAACAGTACCGCTAACTGAAATCCCTGCAGCAGATACGACTTAGTGCATTCTGAAAAGCTGCTCACTTAGGGTATGTCTACACTAGCCCCCTAGTTCGAACTAGGGAAGCTAATGTAGGCATTCGAAGTTGCAAATGACGCTCGGGATTTAAATATCCTGGGCTTCATCTGCATCTCGCCGGGCGCCGCCATTTTAAATGTCCCTTAGTCCGAACTCCGTGCCCGCGGCTACATGCGGCATGGAGTAAGTAGTTCGAATTAGGAGGAGTACCGGTAGTTCAAATTAGAGATCCTACTTCGAACTACTTACACCGTGCCGCGTGTAGCCACGGACATGGAGTTCGGACTAAGGGACATTTAAAAATGTCGGTGTCTGGGAAGATGCAAATGAAGCCCGGGATATTTAAATCCCAGGCTTCATTTGCAACTTCGAATGCCTACATTAGCCTCCCTAGTTTGAACTAGGGGGCTAGTGTAGACATATCCTTACATAGAGAAATGCTTAGCTGTTCCCATAAATAAACAAACATATAAATAAATACAATTATTTAAAGTATTTTGCTAATTAAAACCAACACCCAAGGGTGTGACAGAAGTAGCGAGGAGGGGAAAGGATATTGCTTTTGCACACTGGAGGACAATCTACCAAAATGAAATATGCTTTTAATCAAAAAGACCAGAATCCCCTGCCAAAATCAGCTGCAAGTTTTGTATTTAGGGTTAAAGAACTAGAAAAGTAGTTAAAATGTTTTTAAGATTTGGTATTACCACCTGAAAAAACAGGAGAAAGACCATTTTCATGCTAATTGTTTGTGTATTCTGCTAGTTCTCTTCCAGGGAATCGTTTGTACTAGGACACAGACACATGCTCGCTATTTGGTGAGCAAGATGAATATTTCAGGGCATGGACAAAGCAGGTATCTAAATTAACCACAAACAGAAATGACATTGTAACGGGATTTCTGAAAACATACTGATGTACAAATTACATGTTTATTGAAATGGGGGGGTTTCCCTGTTTATGGGGCTCAGTGGGCCCGGAAATAAGACTGGCTAATTTCATTTGCTATGGTGTCAGGAGGTCTGGAATGATCATCACAATGTGAGTTTTCCATTTAAGGCTGCACACCAAAAAAGTGACAACTCTTGGCACCAAGAACGCAATAATAAAGGTTTTACATATGTGAGTAAAGAAATACTCTGTTTTTTCCTTTTGGGATCAAAAGGTTGGCTGGCAGTTTCTTGTTGTGACCCAGCCAAGCCCCACAATACTGTCCTTAGGAGGAGGGGTGGGGGGAAGAAGAACCCGCTGCCAACACTAAACGCTGCTCAATTAAAGAACACCTACAGTCCTCCTTGTGTTAGAGCTCCTAGAGTAGAAACACTTGCAGCCTCAAACATTAGACACTTCAAATATAATTAGCACCGGGATGTTACTAATATTTGAGCAGTAGGTAGAGTTAGGAAGCAACGGCAATGTGATCAGGGAAGTGAAAAGGAGAGTGGTCAGGGGAATTAGAGGAAGATGTCAGGAAGGTGAAGGGTATGAAAAAAGAAGAAGCAGTAAGAGGAGGGAAGGACAGACTGGCAGGAGAATTGAAGATGACTAGGAAAAGGGCTGAGATAAGAAGGCAGAAGGATTAGGAGACAAAAAGAAAAGTGTCATTTCTACTGGGAAACAGGACCTCTTGATTACCAAATACAAGTTAGCTGTCTTCAGGACACCAGGGCCTGACGAAATGCATCTTAGAATACTCAAGGAGCTGATAGAGGAGGTACCTGAGTCTTTAGCTATACTGGAAATCGTGAGAAATTCCAGAAGACTGGAAAAGGGCAAACAGAGGGTAGAAGACAGAGGGGACATGATAGTGGTTTTCAAGTATCTAAAAGGGTGTCACAAGGGGGAGGGAGAAAAATTGTTCTCCTTCACCTCTGAGGATAGCACAAGAAGCAATGGGCTTAAATTGCTGCAAGGGAGGTTTAGGTTGCACATTAGGAAAAACTTCCTAACTGTCAGGGTGGTTAAAACTGGAATAAATTGCCTAGAGAGGTTGTGGTATCTCCATCTTTGGAGAGATTTAAGGGCAGGTTAGATAGACCTCTATCAGGGATGGTATAGACAGTGCTTGGTCCTTCCCGTGAGGGCGGGCGACTAGACTTGATGACCTCTCAAAGTCCCTTCCAGTTCTAGTGTTCTATGATTCTATAATTCTAAGATGGGCTGCTACAGAAAAAAAATGGATTCAGGTAGTTAAGGAGGTCCCCAGTTGTCATGTAACATCAAGAACAAATTGTACACTGTGTAGAAATGATAGTAATGTTTACATTTTAACATTTATTTTCTTTATTGGGCAGACTATTACAGCACTGATAAAACTGAGCAGGTCACTAGGCTGAGCTGACACATTGATCCCAATCACCAAGAAAGGCCACTGGAAAGACTGGCATTGTGAATAAAGTGAGAGGCTCATAGAAGATATACACTATTCATGGACTTGGGCACTTAACAGTGTAAATGGAACAAGTCAGGAGGAGGGTGGTTCCCTTTATGCCTCCTTCTCCTTATAAACCACTATGCTGTTAAAAAAAAATATTCCCCATGGCAAACTTTTTTCCTCTCCAGCCTCTGAGATAACACATGAAGTAATCCATATACGGACTCTGGTATTTCTAGATTTTAAAATGCCTTTATGGGTTTTGACAAGCAGAGAAAGAAGTTGCAGCTCTCTTTTTTGCATGGTTGCTGTGGAAACCATTTGGGGCCCTGGGTGATGAGCTTGAACTGCTAATCATTGACTTAGTACTCAGACTCTAGAAATCAAAACACTCTCTCAAAAATTGTCTATTTTATTAGCATTTAAAATCATAAGTCGTTATAATTTCTGATGGAACCTTAGGACATTTTTCTGAATTGATTTAGTATGTATAAATATTTTTTTTTAGGTTTCAGGAGCATTGTACAGCAAGTAATAGGATTAGAGAGGCACTAAGGCATTTATGCTGCAAGAAGGTTCAATGCTCTGTCAACATGCCGCTCCTCTAGTAACCAGACTGTGGAAGGAGCACTCAAGTGGATAAAGCACTGTTCCGGTTTCCACATTCAAACAGTCTTAGGTGTTCTCTTCAATTAAGTGTGCTAGTCTCCTCAAAGGCTGGCACAAAAAACTGCCACACTGTTGAAAAACCTCTCTAAGTACTATAGTAGATAAGCTCCGGGGCAAATGGCCAGCTTTGTGTCCATATCAAGAATTCAGGAAAAATTAACACTTTGAATTTTTGTTGTTGTTATGGATGAAAGCAGGAAAGTTCCACCTGAGAAACTTATAGGACAATGTGAGGAGCTGAGCAGCTCCTGCAAAGAGGTGAATGCCTTCAACTCTCCTTAGAGCTGACAAGTATTCACATTTTCCATGAGATACTCAACACCCTGCTGCACAAGCAGTGGCACATGAACAGAAGAAAATTAGCGGGTATCTAGCACCCACCAGCAACCAACTCCCATTCCTTCCACTAGTGTGTCTCCTACACTGCAATCAGCTGTTCTCTGGCATCCAGGAGGTGCTGAGAGGGAGAGGAGGAATGATGATGGAGTGCGCTTGCATGATGGGGTGTAACTCGGCAGAAAGAGGTGGAGTGGGGATTGAGCACCCCTGGGGGAAGGAAAAAGACAGGCCTGTACTCTGCAGTCTCAAATATGCTTTTATTTTATTTTCACCCATGATGAACCCTATTTTGTGAATGATGAACCCAGACACTAATGAAGTCATTCGATCATGATCCTCAGCTGCTGTAAACTGGCAAAGATCTTTGAAGTCAATGGGGCTTTGGTCCCTTGCCTCTACCTGGTTCATGAATTTCATTTAACAGGGACAAAGAAGAACGGTTCATTTCTCTAGCATACCTTAAAATTCTTCTGGGACTCTGGCGTTGGGCTGTCGAGATCTATCAGTTTCTTCAGCTCTTCTTCAACATTGGATTTGGACGCACGTTTTGGTGATGCCCGTAGATCTCTGGCTGATGCACGCAACCGTGGATGGGCCATTTCATTGCCATCACTCTGGTGACGTCTTAAAGGGAAGGGAACAGAGATGTTCAGGACCCAAGCCACTCAGGGCTACATCTATGAATGTAACAAGCGATAAAGCATCAATCAAGATTTTCAGAGTGATAAATGGGGTAATAGAGGGAAGAAGATCAAGTTTTGTATGATACAGTAGAGTCCCATATGAAGGAATACCTGTTAAAGGAATAAACCTGTTGAAAACATCAACACCCAATGCATGAAAAGAGCGTCATAATAAATTTTCCTATTAAAGGACCGTAGCTATTCAAAGAATGAGTGTTCTGCACAAAGGACAAATATATAAACTAAAACCTGTTAAATACTAACTGGGTGCATCAACATACCAAAGTCCTATTCTTTTAGCTGGCTTCCACTGTATAACTTATACAAAATACTTTTTATTTTAGCATTTTTCTTGCATTTCCTTTGGTGATCTGTTGCATTATTTGGGAATGCTGTACTTAACACCAATAATGACTTGAAACAGCCCTATTTGCCCAGGCATTTGAATCTCCACCGAAGTGGGTCAATGGTTCCTATACACGTTTTTCCAATTTCCACCTTTCCAGGTCATCTAAGACACCAAATCACAAAATTCTTGATGCAGGATTTAGAATCTGAGAACAAAATGAAGAATCTAAGTGTAAGGGGACTGTTACCCCTTACTAAAACTCTGTGGGAGTTTTTTGGTTTGCCAGCTCCCAGTTTCAGAAGGGGAAGGGTTCATGAGACTGACAGACCCCAGAGACAATGGAAAGCAACCAACACTCCAGCTCAACCTGATTGACAGGTTGGACAGGCCAGTGAGGAAGGGGAGAGGCCAGGCCCCGTCCTCCCTGTGAGCTGGGATGGTTCTGGCTCTCTCTGAGCAAACAGAGAGCTGAGACACAGCCCAAGCAGTGCAAGCTGTGTGTAGAAGTAGTCCTGCAAAAGGAACAGAGAGTTGAGAGACAGCCCAAGGAGTGCAAGCTGTGTGCTGAGGGGCAGTTTTTGCAGCAGCTGAGCCTGACACACACAGCTCAAGGAGTGCAGACCCTGTGTTGAGCAGCAGACTGGCAGTGCTCAGAGAGCCAAAAGGAACAGAGAAGCAATGCAAGAAGCTAGAGACTGGCCAAGCAGCACCCTGCAGCTGGATGTGGTGAGCAGCTGGGAACTGCAAAGTGTGGGGAGAGGCTCTGGACTGGGAGAGGGGTCTGGCCACTTAGAGCTTGAGGCTGTGTGGTCACTGCCAGAGCAAGCGTGTCCAGCCTGTAGCCCAGCCCCCCCCCCCCCCGGCAGCACATCCAAGGCCTCTAAGGGGCCTCTAAGGAAGAGACTGTGGACTGTCCTTACACTCTGCAGGCTGCTGTTTTGATGTCCCTGTGCTACAGAGCAGGGCTGTGTGTTCTCATTTAACCATTCTCATTTTTTTCTTATTCTATTCTCTTTAATCTGTTGATGTTTAATAAATTGTATTTGCTTTGAACCTTATGAAGTGATCACTGGGCCAAGAAGGCCTGCAGTGTAAAGAGAGTACCTCGGAGTGGGGACACCCTAACTCCTGCCCCTAGTGACTACAAGGTCGGGGATTAAGCCCCAGGAAACCTGGGCCCAGCCTTGTTGGGGTTTCAAGGGCTCTGCTACTCAGGAGAGTGGAGGGGGAGCCCTCAGGATCAGGGAGGCCGTGGGGTAAAGGAAGTGGGAGCGGGGACTAAGATCCTTTCGCTGGTCCATTTCACCGGGGTGGTATAGAAGCCAGGAAAATTTCCCTACAATAGCGGAACCATTCCCCCGCTTACATAAGGGAAAACCACACTAAGTGTTGATGATTGTTTTTATCATTTGTTCAATTAATATTTTAATTCCACTTATGAAAAAAAATCTACAATTTAATAGGGACAAAATTTACAGCATTGTGTAGAATTTCTATAGAAATCACTTTAAAAGCTTCTACAAAGTACTGGAGAACGATAATCAAGATATAGAATTATTAAGCCACACTATGGAATTCTAGGGCAGAGATTCTAAAGTTTTATAGAAATATGGTCATTTCCTTAAGTTCTATTGGGCGTTTCCATATGAGAAACTTATCTGAATTTCAATGTTTCTTCATGTTTAAATTAACAACCAAACAACAGAATCAAAAAAACGCTCTTACTTTCTGGAATCCATAAACCCCACAGAGTTTATTGTCCCTCCAGGTTTTTTCCATCCAATCAGGTACTTGCTGGTAGCACCCTGGCGAGGGTAGAAAGTCCTAGGACCAGAGGAGGAGGAAGAGGAGGAGGAGAAAGAAGGTGCGAGTTGTGGGGAAGTAGCAGAATGAAGCTCTTCTTTAGGTGAACTTCTGGCACTGGTGAAAACAACTGGACTGGCAGAGTGTCGTGAGCTCATGGTACTGGGAGAGAAGCATAACAAAGACAAAGCTTAACTAAAGTATGTGTATGCATCTTGCATAACTTTTTAAAAACTGCATGTGGTTATTGGGAACACAAAGTATTACTATTATTATTATTAAGTAAAGTTAATAATAATAATACTGGTCTATTCTCTAATGTCTTCCATTAGAGGTTTTCAAAGCACTTTCGAAAAACCACCAATGAATTAAACTTTACAAACCACCTGGTAGGTACAAAAGCATCACCCTTTATTTACAAATGCAGAACCTAGGCCACAGAGGTGTGTCTAATTGCAGGGCTTAACTCGAAAAAGCTATGCAAATTGAACTACATCAACTGCATAGCTTATTTTGAAATAGCTTATTTTGAGTTTTAGTGCTATCTACATAGCACTTATTTTGAAATAGAGCACTCTTCTTCTGACTTTCCTTACTCTTCATAAAAGTCCTTCAGCTTGACAGTATTTCGACATTATGGCCAAGTAACTGCTGGCTATGTAGTCGCGGACTATGCTATTTCAAAATAACGCTAGTTATTTCAAAATAATGTTGCTGTGTAGACATAGCCAGAGAAATTAAGTGACTTCAGGGTAACACAAGACGTCTGTGGCTGAGCTAGCAAGAGAACTCATATGAGAGTCCAAGTTCAGTGTTTTATCTACAAGACCTGTATTCTCAACACCACAATAGGTTTTTAGTATTAAGAAATCCTAACAATATATAACTCTAGAGGATATATATTACTGCCTTTCTTTATCATTGCTCAGAATTCAGACTGCTGCTAGCATAGCTGACAATGTCACCATTAAACAACTGTCCCTACAATGTGATAAGAAAGGAAACATTTGAGATTCCTGCAGACATACAAATGTTTCACTGTAACAGAACTTTCATTTCAGTTTTACCAAAAAAGGCTAGAGACAGGAAAGGAAAAATAAGTAGTTAGAGAAAAACAGAGTTTTGATTTGCCAGGAATCAGTGTGGATGAATATACTGAATGCTTCTTTGATGAAATACACTGAGGAACATTTATCAGTGCAGGAGGGTTGCACTGACTCCATCGAGGACTTACCTTCATTGAGAGCCAACACCTGAGGATGCTACAAGAACTGAATCATTCTTCTGTGAAGTCTGAGTTATGTAAGCCATGATCAATGCAGTTGCTTGGGTGCCTAGTATTTTAAAGTTTAATTTTCAGTTCTAAAATGTTAGGGGAAAAAATAGGATTGCTCAACACAGCAGGAGTCCTCATTTTTTCTAACTATGAGCATGTAATCAAGAGGAAGAAATCATTTGGCTAACACATATTCCCCTAAATAGCATTCTAGGTGGACTGGACCTTGAACCTAGAAAGCTGAATTATTTCTAGTTTTCCTTAGTAATTTTAAGGCAGTTACCTAAAGGAGCAAGTAATGTTGTGGAGAGATGGCAAATGTTATTTAAATAAGTTACTTCCTTATTACTAACACACTGTAAACAGAAAATCTGTGAGAACAGTTTCATTAAAAAGAAAAATGACTAGGCAATTAATTTGCTGTCTAGCAGGCTGGGCCTTAACTGAAACGGAAGGATTGTCTTTTAACATCTCTAATTCCTGATATAATATATCTAGACAAAGAATGAGGGAGAAAGTGCCCAATGCCAGCTTGCTTGCATCATAGGACGTATCTTGGATAAAACTAGTTTGCATTTATATGTTGATATTAAAGTTAGATGTGTCTAGGAAGGAAAAGGAACATTAAGTTTTAAGAAGACAATATATTATGTTATGCTTTAAAAAGGTGCAGTAAGCACAGCAAAACCTCAGGAATATATTCAGTGCTGGAATGTCATATTTTAAGAATAGTGTCACACCATTTTTTGACATTGCTTATATTCATTGTCTTCTCTATAACTAGCATGGTGGAGGGGAAGGGAAAGGCGGGAAGAAGAGTTATTCTAATATTTGAAACAGATGAGGTTTCTGCTATAAAGTTGTGTTTTCTGTCTGTGAATGTTCATTGTATCATTTGAGACAAACAATTATAGAAGGCATTGAAGGCAACAGTTATGGAAACATGTTGTCTACACTGTTCATAATAATACTGAACACTTTTCATCTGCAAATCTCAAATGCCTTTGCCAAAGAAGGTATTGTTATTCCTTTTTTTTAATAACAGATAATGAAACTGAGTCAGACTCATGAAGGGCACAAATTAGTGTGCAAAAGAACTCAGTTCTCTTGATTCTCACTTGTGCATTCAATCCAAAACTTTCTTTTTAAATCTGTTCAGGCCCAAAAAACACAGCTGACCATCATAATTTCTTCCAATTATCTGTCAGTAAAAGTCAGATTAAAAACAAACAAACTGGGAACAGCTTTCTCTTAATGGGTCAGAATACAGTCAGTCTGAAATTGCATGTCCCAAATCTTGTCCACTTATATCCTGCACAACTACCACGTCTGTTAAGGAAACCAAGCAGAAGGAAAGACAAATTAAGAAGTCATTTGCCTCTTTCTTTTTAAAGAGAAACGCCTACACATGCTGTGGAAACTAGTCCATCTATAAAACATCTCCTTTATCAAGTTAAAACAACAAGTGCTTGGCTGGGATGTGCGTCTTACAAGAAAATTGTATGGGGCTGTTTTGTTTTTTTTAAATATTTTATCGTTCAGAAGGAGCGTACATTAGGGATGTTAAGAAGTGGGTAACTGACTAATCGTGTAATTAATACATTGTATTAACATACAATTAGTCGATAAGGGGAGGCATGAGCCACAGTGGGGGTAGGTCTGGGTCCCGGACTTCTGTGTCTCTGCCTCCCCCCTGAACCACAGAGACGGTGCTGGGGGGAACCAGCTTGTAAGCTGGCTCCCCACAGCAATGGCTCCTGCTTCCTGCCCCCCTTGCTGTTTCTGATAATAGAGGGAGCAAGCCGGGGGGGGGGGGGGGGGGGAAGAGCAGGGAGAGAGTAGTCAAGTAGTGACTCAACTATCTGATAAGCCTAGGCTTATTGGGTAGTTGAGTACTTGACTAAATGCTTACATCCCTAGTGTGCATTTGAAACACAGAGTTTTTCTCTTTTGTGTGAGAATATTAATATTCCCATTATAGTTCAGAATTTTTAGTGTGAAAGGAGTGTTACACAGGGAATGTATCAATGAGGAGTGAAGAGAGGGCTTAGAAATAAATTTCCAAATATATTCCATGTGTTCATTTATACCGATTATTATTATAAAGATGTTTCACTGAGGAGGTATAATAAATGCATGAAATAAGATCCAAGCAGCAAGGACCACATGAAATATGCAATATGAGTGGTAGGGGTAGAAAAGTTAGCTCACAAGAATTTTTATTTTTAATGCCCTTTGTTTATATATTACATTACTCCCCACTTATCCTTGTTTAGATACAAGTTTTAAATATTTTTGGAGGGACTCAGTATTAGAACATGAACATTCTGCAGCATACTGTGCTGTTGATACACAGGAATCAAAAGTCCCTCAGTCTACAAGTTGTTGAAAACACAGTATAAACACTTTGAGGTCAGTGGGACATTGCACAAGTAAAGATGTGTATATAGAACCTGAAGATTTGGTGCACGAATTTGGGTACAGGCTACATGGGCTAGAAGTACTGTAAAGGCAGCACATTCCTTCCTTGGAAGAAAGAGAGGAATTCATATTGTTTTAACTTGCAGTCAGATCAGTTTGATTGTCTTTTGACGAGTCCAACCCTGATGCTTGAGGAAAAGTTGTTTTAATATTGAACTTGAGTGTGGTAACAGGAATGAATTAAAAAAAAGGTTTTCTTCCAACACCCATAAAAGAATCCTAGATGATCTAACTACTCAAGAATATAGCTGAATCATGAAATACAACTTTTTAAAAAACAATTTAATACCATATTGTGCTGGAAATATCAGTGTTTCTGTTTTTAGTTATGATAGTGAAGACCATAAAAGACCATTTTGCTAGAGAGCAAATGCAAGTTTGACATAATATGTTTCCTTTTCTATTTTAGGAAATTCAAAGCATCAGTGCATATGGTTTATTTTAATGATTTTCAGATATAATGATTCTGTGTAATTACTGCCCTACATTAACACAGTCCTCTTGGGATGCCACAAGAAACCTTCACAGTCATCAATAGGGATTTTGGGAATGGGGTGGAAAAGGAAAATAAAGCCCAGCCAGAAATACTGCTGCAAAATTTAATCACTATAATTTACATTTTGCCACCAATTCCCAGGTACAAGTTCCTTTAGGCACTGTTAAATGATCTACACACTAATTACTGTCCCTGTCTTTTAAAGGCATGAACACCCTAACTTAGTTATTTTATTTTCTGCAACTCTATTCATTTTGTCACCCAACTAAGTTCCTCTTCCTCCAGCTTGGAATGACTGCTTTTATACATCATACCAAAAGTATTTTAGGTCTACAGGCATAAATTAACCCTAAAAAGGTGAAGGAGAGGCTAAAAAAATGGGATATGGGGCAGGGGAAGGATGGAGAACCTCAAAATTTGTACATGCCTTATTGACTAACAGCATGGTCTTATTTGTCACTCTTGACTTTCCTCTCTCTTTCCTTACCTGTTAGTAACACCCATTTAGGTGTCATGTCTAATTATGACTTCTTTACTTGGTTTTGAGGCACTGAATAAATGTTTGATTTTTCAAAAATGCTAAAATAATGCAGGAATACTAGCTAGCCTGTCTTTTCTCTGGCTAATAGATCAAATACTGTGCATAATTTTTCAAGGTATTACCATATTTCCAAATGAGGATACTTCAGTTCTGTTCTACACATTACTATATCATTCCTCTGTGTGAAGAACTGTACTTTGTTTTCAAATCAAGCAAAACAAGACTGTCATATTTAGTGTAAAACCAGAGTTGTTTATCAAGAAAATTCAACACCATTCTGAAAAAAAGAGTTACAGGAACAAACAATTTAAGTGTAACTAGAGAAATGAAAATTGGGTAAAATCAAATAAGTCATAGAAAAAAGCCACGTTTGGAGGCATATTGCTATAATACAGTGATTAATTAATGCAATGGTTTGACAGGCTAAGCCTAAAATCAGTTGGTATCAGTTTGTATACCGCTTGTATTTCATTGATATCATGTTTCCTTTTTTCTTTTCATTCACTTCCACTTCTTTAGTTCTAGTTTTCTATTTACATTATTTGCTGCATGGTGGAGAGAATGATAGAACATCAACAGTGCAAACACTTTTTACCATTAACAATGTAACTTTTAGTATTGAATGGTACCATGGTCCTTTTTCTCCTTTCTGAAAAATTTCTCCTAAACAAAAATGTTCCTGGCAACTTTCAGTATTGTCTTAAAATAAGTTATAAATATCAGATAAAAAAATCAGTTTAAAGAGATGCTTAACATAAGGAGACAATGCCCACAATGTCCCTAGAACATAGGTAGGATAGGATGGAACCTCGTTAATCAAATCCCTAACCGAAATTACCATGACAACAGTGCAAGGAAATAATTCACTGCTTTACAAACTTGTGGGAATCTCAACTTGCAGCTACATATCAGAAGCTGTTAAACTGGCTGGTAAACGTCCAGCTTTTGCCTCATCTCATTTCTGCTCCAACAGAACTGAAGACCTTTTAACATCATATTTTATCCCGTCAGTCCATTAGATAACTGTCTCTTAAAAATACAAAAAGACAGTGTAGAAAACTTCCTTTCTAAATCAGGAAGAAAAAAAGATAAATGCTTTTACATTGCAGATTTGTTTTTGCTTTGTTTCCCCCCCCCTTATTACGGTTTCATAGATGAATTTTTCTTCATCTAATAATTAATAACATTTTAAAAATAATTTTATATAATATTCTGGGAAGCAAGCTAGAATATCTGAATTTTTTCATCTCTAATTTTTTATAATTCATTTGTAGAATGATTGCCTTTCACTTAAAGAACATGAAGCACTTTACAAAGATGCTCATTATCTTCATCTTCATGAGACATAAAGGTAAAGTGACTGTCCTATATCTCTCTCACAGTCAGTGGCAGAGTTGGGACTAGAATCAAGGTCTCCTCACTTCCTTGTCCCTTACACTATATATTAGATGGCACTATCTCCCACATTTTTAAACAAAAAACTGGGGGGGGGGGGCATGGAGAGAGGGAGCAAATGTACAGATATATTGTCCTGCATGAAACCCACTACTTGGAAAAAAAAGAAACAAAAATTCCAAAATCAGATGGGCATTGTTAAATTTATTTATCCCCCTTGTTGACAATGATTTAAGAAGTAATGCTTGCATGATGTTCCCTATAATACACCTATCATACCAAAAATCTTATGTTATGTAAAAGTGGTAGAATGGAGAATGTTACTTCCATCACAAAGTCACAGACTCCTTGGAAAGAAGGGGCCCCGTCAGTAGGAATACACATACCACACCCCGTGTCCCTTGTCAAACACTTTATATATAGGGATCTTTCAAATCTCTGGGTTAGCCAAAACAGGCATACAATTTTCCCCTAACACCCACTTCTCATCTCTGATACATTAGCGAGAGAGAGAAAGTGGCATCGGTCATTACTTGAGAAAATATTACCTTGTGTGAGAAACAGCATCACTAAGACTATAAGCACTGTTCTCTCTTGTTAAAGGATTGGAGGCTGGTTGATTCTTGGTGTGAATATCCAGGCTTAGTGAGGACTCCGACTTCCGGTCTATAACATGGCTTTCTTTTTCTAAAGTCCTGTCTGCTATGGAGACGACTTCACTGGAACTATGCCACAATGGTGCCACTTTCTCCTTTGTAAGCCCTGATCGAGGAGACGTCGCTGAGGTTCCCAGAGAAGCTGTGCTGCCATGGCTGGGGCCATATGAGGTGGTATCTATGCCACTATCAGCTGAAGTCCCCTGAAGGTAGTTGTAGCTGTTTAGCTCTGACTCCGTGCGATCGCCACTGTCATACCATTTCTCATCACTATGGGCACTGGAGGCATTGCTGGAGAGAGTATTGCTACTGGAGTGGCTGGAGTAGTGGCTGTCAGACTACAAAAAAACATGTTCATGGCTTTAATTCAGAATAATCACATTGAAGAAAAGACAAGGGAGGCACAACTGCACTGTGGGAGCTCTACTATTACACATGTGGGGGCAGGGTCTTAGAAAGTCTAAAATTCGCAGACATAATTCAGGACATCAATTTAATGTCTATTTTAAAGGGTTAGTGTGTGTGTGTGTTATTTTAAAGGGTTAGTGAGACCCTAGGCACCAATGCCTTAATTTATCAGAAAAAGGCAAATTTACTTGTAATTTGCCCCACAATGTTTTTTACACCATTTGCTTTAAAATTCAATCACCTGTACTAAAGCCCACTCCCAAGAAAATCTGACCATTCATGTTTAAATGTGCAATATTCAATCTCAACTGCATACCAATAGAGAAGTGCCCAATTCTTCAATAATGTTTATAGTTAAAGACAGCACAGATGCACATTTTAAGGTATTTTAGAACATGAGAACCCATCAATCCACAGCTGAAGTGTGTGTTATTTTAATAGTCTAATTACTTACCCCAAAATCTGAGAAAACAGAATGGACCTCTGTGGCTACTCAGATCCCCCTTTACCATGAAGCTTACTGATTCCTCAGCAGCAATCTTCTTTGCAAGTAAGCACTGAAATGTCATTACTTGATTTGGAAAGTATCAGCTTCGAAAGGCAGAGTTGCAAGAAAAGATGTTTCAGTGCAGTGAGCAAAAAGAGGAACAGATGCATGACCAGACCAGAGTCCATCTGGTTCACTATCCTCTGATAGCAGCCAGTGCCAGATGCTTTAAAGGAATGCTTTAAACTGCATTGTTGGCATTTGTGAAATAACTTGATTATACAAGAAATTTCTTCCTCTCTCTTTTCATCAGTTAGTGGTTGATTAATGCCCTTCTGAATTTCTTGCTTTTAATTCCTACTGAATGCCATTCTGGATATTCTACTCATCCTTATCATAGAATCATAGAATACCAGAACTGGAAGGGACATCAAATCCAGTCATCAAATCCAGTCCCCTGCCCTCACAGCAGGACCAAGCACCATCTAGATCTTCCCAGACAGGTGTCTTACTAAGCTGGTCTTAAATGTCTCCAGTGATGGAGATTCCACAACCTCCCTAGGCAACTGTTACCAGTGTTTAACTGCCCTGACAGGTAGGAAGATTTTTCCTAATGTCCAATGTAAACCTCCCTTGCTGCAGTTTAAGCCTATTGCTTCTTGTTCTATCCTCAGAGGCCAAGCAGAACAATTTTTCTCCCTCCTCCTTGTGGCACCCTTTTAAATACTTGAAAAATGCTATCATGTTCCCCCTCGGTCTCCTCTTTTCCAAACTAAACAGGCCCAATTCTTTCAGTCTTCCTTCATAGGTCATGTTCTCTAGACCTTTAATCATTCTTGTTGCTCTTCTCTGGACCTTCTCCTATTTCGCCACATCTTTCTTGAAATGTAATGCCCAGAATTGGACACAATATTCCAACTGAGGCCTAATCAGCACAGAGTAGAGTGGAAGAATGACTTCTTGTGTCTTGTTCACAACATTCCTGTTAATGCATCCCAGAATCATGTTTGCTTTTTTTGCAACAGTTTCACACTGTTGGTTCATATTTAGCTTGTGGTGCACTATAATCCCTAGATCCCTGTCAGCAGTACTCCATCCTAGACAGTCACTTCCCATTCTGTATGTGTGAAACTGATTGTTCCTTTCTAAGTGGAGTACTTTGCATTTGCCTTATTAAACATCATCCTATTTACCTCAGACCATTTCTCTAGTTTGCTCAGATCATTTTGAATTATGACCCTAATCTCCAAGGCAGTTGCAACCCCTTCCAGCTTCGTATCATCTGCAAACTTAATACGCTTACTCTCTATGCCATCATCTAAATCATTGATGATGATATTGAATGGAACCAGTCCCAAAACAGACCCCTGAGGAACTTCACTTGTTACGCCCCTCCAGCAGGATTGTGAACCATTAATAACTACTCTCTGAGAACGGTTATCCAGCCAGTTCTACCAGTACTACCTTATAGTAACCCCATCTAGGTTGTATTTACCTAATTTATTGATAAGAAGGTCATGCGAGACAGTATCATATCTGAAACTGCTATACATTATACAAGAGACATATCCCTCCATCCCAAACTGTTCCACTCTCAACAGATCCCATTGCACAAGCACAGCTCAGGTTCTGAGCCAAGGTCTAAGAAATACAGATAGAGCAAGTCCCCAACTTATGAAAGGGTTCTATTCCAAAAGTTTGTTTGTAAGTTGGCTGTTTGGAATTCAGAACATATTTTCCCATAGAGAAAATATTATAAATGGTGGTTAGGTTCCCATGCTAAACCATCTAGGTTCACAAAAGCTTATTTAACCCATAATGTAGCTGAAATACTGTACACTTTAAATGAAAAATAGTAGAAATACTTTTTTTGTTTAATCTTGAATGCTGGTGCCTGAGGAAAGGCAGATTTAAATAGAAGAGGATGAGGAAGAAGGTGGAGATTCCTGGGCATCCCCCGGCCACCTTGCCCCTGTGGGTTCTGCATCGGCTTTTGCAACCAACCCCACAGAGGACTGTTTGGGTAACGTGTGGGGCTCTCTGAGTGGTGCTGAGGGCTCCCTAGCTTCAATCCCACCTCTTCTGGGAGTGCAGAGCAGAGCCCCCCCATCATCTTGGCCAGGGATCCAGTGATGCTATCAGCCCAACTGAGCAATAGCAAATAGTAAACAAACATCTGGATGAGAATGTTAGTTGTGTATAAGTCAATATAGTTGATCATTTCAGCATAATCAAGCAATTTAGAATAGATAACTGTATAATCAAGAAATTATCTATCTATAGACAGAGTCAGATCAGAGGAATGCATGAGAGTAGTGGAAGACAACTATGTGAACCCTAAAATGGTAAAGTCCTATTTTTCTACAAACTGAGAAGGGATTACCTCAGGTTAATTAGAGACATCTGAACACAATTTAGGGCTCCCTAAGACCTTATAAACCCCTCCTCCGGTGAGAGAAAGGGAGGAGAGACTGATTAACCAACCAACCAGCTGTTACCAGGCTAGCAGCAGCAGGAAAGTATAATCAGACAAGGCCGAGTGCCAGCTAGAGGAAGGACTGAGACCTTGGGACAGACAACAGAAAAAATAACATCCCAGTGAAAAGATAAGGAAAGATATCACTCTTTGGGTCAATGGAACTATTTCCCTTTTTGAATGGGGAAAGAGTAGCCCTTAGGCTTACTCTCAGGCCTATGCTAAAGATATAGCCACAGGAACATCCAAGGAAGAAGGCAAACCCTGACTGAGGGAGACTGATTACCCCAGGCCTACCCTTGCCAGAAGGGGAGAAATACTAAGGGTAACGCAAGAAAAGAGATGCCTTGCCATTATATCTATCTATATATCTTAGAGTGAATCTGTCTGTCTGTGAGTCCATTTGTTCAAGAACTCCTCCTAAAAGATAAAAAGCTACGGCCACCAAATTTGGTATGTAGCTTCCTCTTCTCCTAACTTAAAAGGGTTTGGTTGTGCCAGGAAAATAGAAAGTGCTAGGAATGGAACTGTTTTCCATAACATTGAAAGAGAGGAAGCAGAGAGGAGGGACTCGATACTCAAAGTGGCCACTGGGGGGCAGTGAGCGCAGGGCAGAAGTATACTGCAGAGTGACCATTGGAGGCAGCCACATCACCAAGAGAGTGGCCAGCAGGGCTGGGGCTTGCCATCTTGCCTGCCACCAGACCAAGTAAAAAGCCTCCTGCCCCCAAATCATCACCCCCGCCCTTGGATGCAGCGCTAGAGGTGGGGAGAGAAAAGGCCTCAAAAAGCAGGGGGACACGGGGGGGGGGGGGGTGAGGGGGGAAGCCAGAAAGATAGCTAAGATGATTCCAATTTTTAAAAAGGGCTCCAGGGGTGATCCTAGAAAATGCATGCTGGTATGGCTAACCTCAGTACCAGGAAAAGTGGTTGAAACTATTATAAAGAACAGAATTGTCAGACACCTAGATGTACATGATTTGTTGAGGAAGAGTCAACAGGGTTTTTGAAAAGGGAAATCATGTCTCATCAATCTAGTAGAATTCTTTGAGGAAGTCAACAAGCATGTGGACCGATAACTGAGTAAAAACCAGAAAACAATGGGTAAGAATAAATTATCAGTTTTCAGAATGGAAAGAGGTAACTAGAGAATTTGTACTGGAACCAATCCTATTCATCATAATCATAAATGATCTGGAAAAATGAGTAATCAGTGAAGTGGCAAAATTTTCAGATGATACAAAATCGCTCAAGATAGTTAAGACCACAGCAGGCTGCAAAGAGCTTCAAAAGGATCTTTAAAAAAAGGGTGACTGGGCAGATAAAATTCAATGTTGATAAATGCAAAGCAATCCATCTTGGAAAACAAAATCCCAAAAATACATATAAAATGATGGGGTCTAAATTAGCTGGTACCACTTAAGTAAAAAATCTTGGAGATATTGTGGATAGTTTTTGGAAAATATCCACTCAATGTGCAGCAACTGTGAATGTTGGAACTCATTAAGAAAGGGATAGATAATAGAACAGAAAATATCTTATTGTCTTTTCATAAATCCATGGTATGCCCACATCTGGACATGGAATGACTGCCATATGAGCAGAGATTAATAAAACTGGGTCTTTTTAGCTTGGGAAAGAGAGGACTTTGAGGGATATATGATGGAGTTCTATAAAATCATGACTGGTGTAGAAAAAGTGAATGAAAAAATGTTATTTACTCCTTCCCATAACACAAGAGCTAGGAGTTACCACCAAATTAAATAAATGACAATAGGTTTAAAACAAACAAAATAAATATTCTTCACATAAAGCCTAATCAACCTGTGGAACTCCTTGCCAGAGGACATTGTAAAGTCCAAGACTATAACAGAGTTCAAAAAAGAAATAGATAAATTCATGAGGGACAGGTCCAACAGTGACTACTAGCCAGAATGGGCAGGAATGGTGTCCCTAGCCTCAGTATGCTAGAGCTGGGATTGGATGCTAGGGGATGGACAACATGATGAATGCCTGTTCTGTTCATTCCCTCTGGGTCACTGCTGTAAGTCAGGATACTGGAGTAGATGGACCTTTGGTCTGACAGAGTATGGCTGTTCTTATGTTCAATGTATATATATGGATTGTCGCATCAAGCCCCAAGAAGCGCGTTGGTAAGTTCCCAAGACTTGCATGTGTAGCATGGGACTAGCTATGTGGATTTATAAAAGATACATACCTTTGGAATAATCCAAGTTCCCACAAATCTTCTGCTCATCACCAGGTACCAAACTAAAAACCTGCTTTAATAGCAAAAACTTCTATAAAATGTAAAATGCTTCTGCTAATAAATTTGCTATTAAAGCTGTGCTTAGCTTCTGGGTTCTTGAAAAGGGCAACAGATCTGCTTTGTTGCCTCCACCATATTCTAACAGGAGTATATGGGTTTTAGCTGATTTTATAATTATGTTTTTGAAAAGTACTTTGCCTTTGAACTATACCCCAGTTTTTTTGGGCAGGAATAGAGTCAAACATTTAAAAATAATTTTTAATGTTAACTTACATGACCCTGCTTATTTGGAGACAAGTGAACGACAGGATCCTGCCTTATGAGTCTTCCACTGGGGCTGTCTCTGAAGGATGGCAATACTTTTGATACAGCTGGGAGATGGCATGTTGGTTCTGCAATACAGCAAACAACATTGCACTTACAAAATATGTGCACTGTGAGGGCATATGTGACAAATTAAGAAAACTTAAAATCTGATGTTATAGTTTGATTTTCTTAGTTGCTGTCATTAATCAAAACTTTATGATGTTCAGTTGTAAATTTATTTGAAAATACAAAACGTGTGGTATACAAACATGTAAAAAACCAAGGGCCAAATCGTCACCCACAGTAAATAAGTACAGCTTCACTGAAGTCAATGGAACCATGAATATTACATTGGGTGAGGACTGTGCCCCAAGCGTCCAAGAGGATGGGGACAGGATATTAACCCAGGTGCTGGCATTCTCTGAAAATGAATTAATCTTTGTTCACTTTGTCAGGAGATAATAAATTAGAAAGCTTGAGGTCCATCCTTGTTTAGTTGTACTGTAAGCAAAAGAGAACAGGCATTACAGTGATCACTTAATTATACACATTTACTTCCCCTTTGAACTTCAAGCATATCTCGTAGAAGTACCCCAAGTATTTCCCCACTCAAACCATCTGTAAATCAACATCTCTAAAAGACTCTATTGTGTAGTACTAAATAGCAGTGTCTGTTGAATTGTTTCCAGGCCACTCAATGGTTTTGACTATACTCGATGAAAAACTGGTTACTTACCTGTTGTGTAACTTGTTCTTTGAGATGTGGGTGCAGATGTGTGTTCCACACAGGTGTATCTGTGCCCAGCTCAAGGAAACCAGCACACTTTGCTTAGTAGTATCCATTTGGGTAATGTTCATGTCTTCTAGGTCTCAGTCACTTCCATGGATAACTGAGGTCAAGTCTACAGTGGCAAGTTACTGTGCAGTAAATCAGCCCCCAGCACTGTAACATTTGCAACGTCCACACTGGCATGGTACTTAGTGCACACTAATGCCACGCTAACTCTAGGTAAACCACCTCTGTGAGAAGCGGAGAGCTTGCTGCACTCTGGATAGTGCACTGAGGTAACAATGTGGACCCCGTGATGTACTGCTGTGTCCTGATTTGCCTCCAGCACCCTCCCCACAATGACTGGTCTGGCCTCTCTGGTCATCTGTTTGAACTCTACTGCCCTGCTCAGGTGAGCAACCAGCTAACCAACACAAGCCCTTACATTCTGTTCACTTGGTGATATGTGGTGTGTTCTCAGCACATCTTTCCAGCTGTCCTGCTCCACACACCAAGAGATCACCGGCTTGGAGTCATGCCGACATGCTAGACCTCATCAACATTTGGGGAGAGGAGGCTTTCCAGTGCCAGCTGTGCTCCAGGCGTAGGAATTACAATATCTACAGGCACATCTCTAGATGCCTGACTAAAAGTGGCCATGACCAGGACACACTGCAGTGCAGGGCCAAAGTGATGGGGCTGCAAAACACTTACCGCAAGTGGGAAGCAAACCACCGTTCTGGTGCTGTGCCCACTACTTGCAGGTACTACGAAGAACTGGATGATATACTTGGAGGTGACCCCAACTCCACTCCGAAGACCCCTGTGAATACTTCAGGGTTTCAGGAGGCAATTGGCAGTGAACCGAGCCAGGAGTAGGAAGTTGTGGCCAAGTGTGTTCAGGGGGAGAGGGACCCAGAGCAAGAGGACGACTGCATCTGCAGAGGCTTGCAGACGGGAGCTGTTTTGTACCCCAGGAAAGGCAAGCCACTCGTAGTCCTCGGAGGCTGCAGATGATGCAACTTGTAAGTGGTTGGGAAAGCCCTCAAGCAACTTGCTAGGAGTGGGAAAGTTACAGAAAGGAGACTGGGTTCTGGTCAGATAGCGATCAGACCATTGATGAAATCTCATACTTCTTGGTAACCTGCCTTACTGACCTCATTGAAAGCTTCATGCAGCTGCCATGCCAACCTTCTCAGATTATCTGGCAGAACAAATATGAAGGCGACATTCCCTGGCCACTGTGCCATCACCAGACTGGAGGGGACAATCGCTGCACAAAGACAAGCTGCATATGGTCCCGTGCGGAATCTGCAGTCAGGTAAGAGACCCTATTTTGCTTCCTTGCTCACCTGAAGCAGCGAAATGTTTCCAGATTGAACACAGCCCGTGGAAATGACTGGCCATTATTAAAAATTTTGCTCTGCACTGTTCACTCCTGCCCAGAACACAGTATGGCCATGCATGAATGATAACTCCTGTTCCTTGGCACTCTGCCTGGCTACCCCAAGGAATTTTGCAGAAAGGGGTTCCTGTGCTCTTTCCCTGGCCAGCTGCACGAAGGGATATCCCCCACTTACTGCTACAGCAAGTGTTTCCCTGGCTCTTTCCTCTATCCTGCTGCACTTAGGGTTTCCCTTTGATGCCTTTAATAGTGACTCATCATTGTGGGGTTCTTGTATGTTAGGTACACACACTGTACACATCCAGGCAGTACTAGGTATGTGGACAGTGTGTTTCAAAGCGGTTGGAGCAGTGTTGTGTCGAGTGTTAACAATGGGCCTTCTGTGACACGTTGCATTTTTGTCCTTGATAGCGCCAGCCTCGGAATGCCAGTCTCAGGAAGTTCTACTTCCTGCAGAGCATCTGAGACAGGCACAGAAGTCCCCAAGAAAGATTAGATAAGAGATTTTACGAGATGCCCTGAGCTATGTTGATGCTGAACACAAGGAACTGAAGGAGTGCAGGGACAGCAACAGGAGAGAGAGGAAGAAGAGCATGCAGCACTTCCTAAGTATTATGGACTGTCAAGCAAACATGCGGGAGGCACTGCAAATGGAGCAGCTGCATCACCGGTCCCTCCTATAGCCAGTCTCCCAAAACTTTTTCCAATACATCCCTTATCACTGCCAATGCAGTCTCCACAGGCCATCTGACACACTGCACATCTGCCTGCCCAACCTCCACCCATGCAGATTCCCACAGGCTGCTGATGCACTCAACACCAATCCACAAGCAGCTTAACCTGATGAACTACAGATGCCCTTCCATAGCACTTCAGACAGCGGGGCTGCATATGAACTGTGGACATATATAAACCTGTGACATTCTCAGGCCATGCCTCACCTCCTGCCTCTCCCTCCCTGTTTCTCACAGTCAAATGCTTGTTTCATGCTTCACAGGTGACCTACATTTACTTTGTGATTAATAAATGAAATTCATGTGTTTCAAATAAATCTTTATTCCATTACATGAAAGCAAACAAGTAAGAGTACTCCAGCAAAGCTAAGGTAAGTATAGCACTAAGTCCAGTGCATGGACTGGTGAAAGTAACCCACTAGCAATGCAGCCACTGCACTCACACATAGCAACCAGTTTTACTGACTTTCAGCATCAAATCCCTGCTTCAAGAAATCCCTGATGTTTATGTCCCTGCACTGTGCTCTTCCAATAGCTCTGGTCTTGGGCTGTTCAAACTCACCCTCCAGGTGCTGTGCCGCAGTGAGCCAGCCCTCAGTAAAGCTTTCACCTTTCCCTCCACAAATATTATGAGGTATTCAGCATGTGGCGATAAATATAGGGATATTATCAGCCAAGTCCAGCTTCCAGGTCAAACATAACCAGTAAGCCTTCAAATGGCCAAAAGCACACTCCACAATCATTCTGCACCTGCTCAACCTGTTATTGAATTGCTCCTTGCTTCTTTGAAGACTTCCCATGTATGGTTTCATGAGTCATGGCATTAACGGATAGGCAGGGTCTCCAAGGATCCCAATGGGCATCTTCCTGAATAGGCCAGTGTTCTGAAAGATGAGTGTATCTTGCATCATGCATCTTTCTGAACCAGCCTGTATTAATGTCTGTGAAACGACCAAGGTCATCCACAAGCATCTGCAGAACTATTGAGAAGTGCCCCTTGCAGTTAATATACACAGAGGCCAGGTGATCTGGTGCCAGAATTGGAATGTGTGTGCCATCTATTGTCCCTCTGCAGTTTGAGAAGCCCATCCATGCAAAGCCATTCACAATTTCATGCACGTTGCCCACAGTCATGGTCTCATGGTCTTTTGGAACAGGATGTGCTTGATAGCCCTGCCCTCTTCCATCAGCATGAGTCCAATGGTCAACTTTCTCACTCAGAAATGATCAATGACTAAGCAAAAGCTCTCTGGAGTAGCCATCTTCAACACTGCGATTGCCACACACTTCTCCACTTGTAGGGCAGCTCTCATTCATCTGACCTTGTGCCTCAGGGTGGGGGTGAACTCAGAACACCATCCCATGAAGTATCTTTCCTCATCCAAAAGTTCTGCAGCCACTGCTTGTCATCCCAGACTTGCATGGTGAAGTGATCCCCACCACTCAGTACTGGACAGCCCCACTGAGCAGTTCTGCCGAGTGACAGTGGGGTTGCTGGGCTCTTTGCTGCCCCGCAAGGTAGCCCCACTCTTGGGTTCCTGGCCCCAGTGCCAGGCAGCCTCGCGATCCGGCTCCCAGCCCCAATGGGCAGCCCCGCTGACTCCTAGTCATGCTGTGCACTGCTGTGCTACTGGACGGCAGTGGGGCTGCCAGATTCCTGGATGTGCTGCTGGGTTCCCGACCCTACCACCAGGCAACCCAACTGCCTCCTGGGTCTTGCTCCGCAGTTTTGCTACCAAAGCAGCAGTCCTGCTGCCAAGCTCCAGCCCTGCTGCACGGCCCCATTACCTTCGGCTCCTCAGTCTCGACCCAGGGCCACCACTGGAAGAAAGCCCTGATGCTGGGCTCCCAGTTTCACTGCCATAGGGTAGCCCTGCTACTGGGCTCCAGCCCCATTGCAGGGCTTCCAGCCACTAGCCCTCCACGGGACTTTCTTGTCCTGGAACACCCCTGTTCCTTCTGGACCAGGGACCTTGCCGAACCAGAGAGTTCCAGTTAAGAGAGGTTCAACTTGTAGTGAGATCTGCCAACATTTTCATCAACAGCTGGGGATCCATTCTTGCACACTGGGGAGGGAGAATGTGCAGCACAGAAGCTGTTGAAAGATGGCTCCAAAGTGGATGGAAGTGCAGGAGTTGCTGGGATGCAAAGCGATGCACCATTGGGCACTGGGACAGAACCCAAGATTCACTATGTCTCCCTACAATACTCTGCGGCAGAAGAGGAAGAGGTGCTCTGCAGGACAGCTGCCCAGAATGCACCGCTCTGAAAGATACTGCAGGTGCCACATGTGTGGCCACACTAATGTGCTGGTGGCTGACAGTGTGGTCACCCAATAGCATTTTTGGGCTGCACTTCGTGAGCAGTACTGTAACTGCCAGTGCTTTACATCTGTCAGTATGGACATGGCCTAAGAGCAGCACTACCACAAGCACCCTCAGTTCCTTTGCACCAGAATCCAGGACTACAACAAAGGGTGGGTTGTGGAGTTCACATCTGCACCCATATCTTGAAGAACAAGTTATAATACAGGTAAGTAACCATTTTTTCCTTCATCTGTTAGCAGCGTGGTATTCCACTGAGGCAACTCACAAACATTACTGGTAGCAAATAAACAATGACTAGAAACCTTCTTTCCTATATGGTCTAGATCAGTGTTTCTTAAACTTTTTAAGACCGAGGAACACCAAACAATATTTTTTTTATGAGGAACACAGTTTAAGAAACACTGGTCTAGATGCTGTGGTAATCACATAAGGCTTAGCAAAAATACGTACAGAAAACCATGCCACAGCTCTGGAAATGTATAAGACTGGAACATCACTCAAAAGACCCAATATGCCCTCTTTCCCATAGATGAGGCTTGAGTCCCTGCCTTGTTAAATAAGAACATAGAGACTGTAGGGTTGTGGTCTGAGCAATTCCATGGAGCTGTGGTAAAGCAGGAAGTTATCAACATGGAAATCATCTGCACCAATACTGGCTGACCTTTCAACTGACTCACTGAAGAGATGAAGAGCTGGAGATGGCAATGAACAAAATTATTTAATTCTTTCCAAACAAAATGTCAGGAACCATCTCATATCTAAAGTAGGACGCTGCTGCTCATCTGCATTTAAGTGTGCATTAGGAAAGAATACAGGTAAGTATATAGCACGGTTAAGATGAAACTACAAAACTATTTTGGACAAAAACATTGAATGTGACCTCATGAACACTTTCTCTTTGAAGTACTGTGTAAATACAGACCATATCAAGTAGGCATGCAGTTTGTTTGTTCTTTTTGCAAAAGTTATAGCAATAAGTAACGCTGTCTCTGGGGAAATGAGAGACATCAAGCATGATTCTACTAACTCAAATGGAAGACCCATGAAGCCAACCAGTACAGTATTCAAGTCCCACACAGAGACTGTTTCCTGTAACAGGAGGAAAAAGGTAGATAGTGCATTTCAGAAATCTCACTACTATTAGGTTTGAGAAAACTGACCTCTCTTAGACTGGAGGACAGAATGCCAAGACTGTTGCCAAGGAGCCCCTCCACAAGATAAAATCCAGATCCAAGGACTTCAAGTGTAATAAGTAATGCAAATCTCCCGAACACAAGTCAACATTGCTTCAATTCTCTTACTCTCCAAACTGCAAAATCGTTTCTACTTAGCCAAATAAGTAATCCTGCCTCTCCTATCTGCTTCTAAACATGGATCTTGCTTCTGAACTAGCCTTCCAGAATACCTGCTGTGAAGTGTAACACGGCTCAATGCCATGGTGTTGAGTCATTTGGATGGAAAACTGAGGAAGAGATCAGAGTGTTTGAATGAGGTCAAAGTATCAGCACAGTCTTGGTCAACCTAGTGCAATGAGAATTAGTTTGGCATGGACCAATTTCAGCTGGAGGATACCCTGAGAAAAACTGTAACATAGCCCTGGAGTTCTTTAAAAATAAAAATAAAATTAAAAAAAAATTTAAAAAATCCTCCCATGTGTCTTTTCAGAAAACAAAGACTGTCTATCAAATGGCATGTCTTCTATGCTCTATTTTATATACTGAGCAATACGTTTTGTGTACTGAGCTCTGCAGCCAAGGGGCTCTCTTCACTGAGACATGGCAGTGTGCCACACTCCTCTTAGAAAAGGAAGAAGTGTCTCTGAACCCTGGAGTGGCTCTGACTAGTTTTATGAGTTCTCTTCCTCAGGGGAGCAGATGAAGGATTTTGGTCCCTTTTTCTCTGATAAGGAGAGTCTGAATCTGGGTCCACACAGGCTGTGTTTCAAACACAAGTAAAAAACAACCTAAGTGCTTTTCTAAAAGCAATGGCAAATGGCACTCTCTTTATTACATCTCTCTCCTAAAACACAACACCATGTATATGGGGATCATTATTCTGAAATGCCACCTCCCATAAAGAATGGAGCTTAAACCCTGGTGAGGACTTCGTATCATTTAGACAGAACTAATTCCCAAACTGATTACAAGATTATTGATAAATAATTTAGAGGCAATCTCACTGTTGTTAGCAGCAACTGAGAGGTAAAGTCCAACTCAAGCCGTGGGTAGTGAGAAAGAATGAGGGGGGGAAGGGGAAGGGGGGGGGGGGGAAAGAGCTGTGGCACCTTTATGCCAGCATGGAAGAAGTTAGGAGAGACACTGGGTGCAACTGCTGTCACAACAGGGACTGCTAAGCAAAGTTCTCTGGCTTTGGTGCACTAGGTGCATGCAAACCTGAGTGCAACCCAGGTCTGCAATAACGTGAAGAAGAAACAACATATATTTCACCTTATCTACATGATGAAGTTGTAGCAATTTAACTAAAACAATTTAGAAATGGAATTAATAAAATGTGGGTGATCACTCTGTGTGGACACTTGTACTCAGTTTAAGTGGGCCTTGTATCAATTTCAGGTAAGTGGATAAAGAGAGGTTTGAATACGAAAAGCAGTTAATTTTTTTCTGAAAGGTGGCTATAGAAGTATAAAGGTCTTGCATGGCGGGTTCCCCAGCAGTATATATTTGCTTTCAAAGATCTAGAAGTGTATCTTTCAGTTGAGTGGGCCTTGGTGATAGGTCTTTACATGGACCTTATCGAGATACTGAACACTACATTTTTAAAATGCAACATTTAAAAGAAAGTTGTGCTTACAAAACCCAAAGAACTGAGAATAGTAGAGGATCGCATGCTCCATAGCTTTCATAGGCTAAACTTATCACACTTACTAGGGGCTCCTTGCATCCCTCCATTTCATCTCACAATCTCCCTACATGCCACCCTTCTATTTCCCAGTTTCAGGGATTCCCCTGAAATGCCAACTAGTCTCCCCTGCTGCCTAGGGTTCTGTGTGACCCTTCCCCCCACTATGTGTCTTCCCATGATTCCCCATTTCTCCCTCACCATGTTGGCAGTTCCGTGTACATCCCCATTCCTACTTCCCCTGCAGCCTCCATTCTCCCTTTCTCTTCACATCCGTGTGCTCCCCATTTCCCTCTTATTCCCCACTCAAGGGCTCTGTGTGCTGCCCTTTTCCCATTGCTCTGTGTCCCCTCCTTCCCTCACTCTAGCTTCTTCCAATGTCTTCCGCTGCCAGGCATGTGCCCCAATTTGTCCCTGCCTCCATTTCAGGGTCCCCTATTTTCTGTGTTTGCCCCTATTCTCTCTCTTTTCTCTCTCATGGGGAGTTTGCCTGTTCCCCATTTACTCTTTTCCTTATATTAGGGTTCCCCCATGCTAAGAGCTGTGTGTGTACCCTCATTCCCACCTTCCCCCCCAAAAGCCAGGAGCTATATGCCCTCTTTCCCATGTGTAATGGTCCCCCCAATTCTGCAACTCTGAGGTGTGGGGTTGTGGATGCTCAGGACTGATGCCGGTGGTTGGGGAGTGGACCCTGGCCAGGCACTACTTACCTCAGCTGACTCTCGATCAGTGGCGCTGCAGAGCTAAGTAGGCTCCCTCCCCTTTGCCCTGGCACCATGTTGCTCCCGGTAGCTGCCACAATATGGCCAGGTGGCTCTGCACAGTGTGCACTGCCTGTGCCCACAGGCACTACTCCCACTGGCTGAAGTTCCTAGCCAATGAGACCTGTGGGGGCAGGCACAGGCAGATTCTGAGCTTCCCTGATCAACCATCCCAATGTCTATGGACCACACGGACAGCCGACCAACCTGGCACCCTAGCTTCCCTCCCATAACGGGGCAAATTGGCGCTCATGGTTCCATCCCCTTAGGGGGGTGCTGAGGCTCAGAGCTTCTGGTCCATGGCATAGAGACTTGAAAATAAGCAGGTGGGCAGAGGTTCCCTGTCCCACTTTAAGCCAATACTATAGCACTTATGGTCTCACAGCAAAACTTACTGGCAACTCTATTCAGTACCAGCACCAATACATAGCAGAGAATTCTGAACAAGAGATCAGTTTTACATGTGTCGTTACCATCACAACAGTATCAAAACATATGCAATTAAAAAGCATTCTGTCAAAATGAGAACAGCAGATGAATATAATCACAGGTTTTCCATGTTAAAAGGAGAAAGGAGGAGGGGACGACAGATGGCTTCATTAATAAGACACAGCTCAATGCGGTTCTGAAGTTCCTGGAACAAAGTACGTGTTCAAGACCTGAGACTCACATTACACTTCCCAAACTCCTGCTGCACTCACTGAATACTTTATTCTATATTCAAGACTACCACATTTATATAGGAATGCAATGCAGTAAGATCTTATGTGCAGATAAGGGTGGGAAAGATATGGATTTAAAGAAGAAGCTTCAATTCCTTAGTCCTAAAATGTCCTAAATTCCTCTTAACCTAAGACTAGGAATTTTAGCTTGATCAAGCTAGTCATATTGCAATAATGCAACTCGTTGGCTATTATAGGGCAAAACTTGTATGAGGGTCAAACTCTCATTGGTATCAACTAGTGTCAAGTTGTCATCTCAGTGCACAACAGCAATACATAAAGGAGGGAAAAGAACTATGTATGGAAACTCCAAATAAGGGTTTAACAATGCAAATCTTTAATACTCAGCTGTTTTATGTAGTTCATATATTTCTTCAGCTGACAACTTAATTAAAAAATGCAAAGAAATGTATACAGTGGTGGAATGCAATCTAACCAAGCTATAGATTAATGTCACTATTTAAACTAATTTCATTTTTCCATTTTGTACATGGAATTTGTATAGCTTCAATGATCAAACAATCAAATTGCATTTATATGGCATAATTTGAAAAGAAACATCACAAGTACTAAGATAAACTGAGAGAAAATTAAACTAAGCCAAAGCACCGGGGAGCATAGGTGAGGTGAAACAAGGCTTCAACAGCAAGATAAACTAATAACCCTGTCTATTCAACCACTTCTTAAGGACAGGGTTTTCCTGAGAGTGGGTGAATTATGAAAGGATTAGCCTCACAATGACTTCAGTTCTTCCTCAGGTGATACTCAGAAATCTCAAAGACACAGACTTAAGTATATCAGAGTATATAATAATTTACTCTCATGAGTAAAAGTAACATTCACAGAGGGGAAATACATTGCTTTAGAAGCTTCTCTCACTGCATAGAGAAATAGATTGCAAAAGTCACCTTGCAGTTAACACTGTTCGCTTACTGCAGAAGTTAATTACCTACCCATCTGGTCAGCAATACTATCCTCACTCCTCTGCCAGCTAGGTGTGGATTTGCCGCTGCCACTCGTATCAGTCTGTGTGCTTTGCCTGTCAATGGAGGCAGGGGATCTACGACTCATTCCGAACCTGTTGTAGTGTCCCCAAAACAAAGGTAAACAACAGTTTAATTGTGATTAAATCCCATGTAGGAGACAAGTACTTACAGAAAAACAGGTTTTTTTACATCAAGTAACTTGACCAAGAAATTCAGAAACATACTGCTTGCAGGGTTTCTATTGTTTTGGTTTTTTCCCCCCAGTTGTTGGGAGGTCACTTACCATTTCTTATATAAAATATACAGTACGCACGCGCACACACACACACACACACACACACACACACACACACACACACACACACACACACACACACCTATAAACCATTAAACTGAACAGCTCTGCTCAAGAATCCCTGGTTTCAATTAAAAAAGAATTATTTAACCAAAAATGGGTCCTACGTACTAAATGACCAGTTCTCATTTGCACATGTTAAGTGGAAAGTGATCATGGAGATAAATGGTCAGAGAATAATGGACCCAAACAGTCATGACTTAAGAAGTTTGGTAAAAGCCACTGAGGAGACTCAAGAAGGGAGCTCCACAAATGGACCCGCTGAGAAGGTCCCTTCCCTAGTTCTAGTAAAAATGAATCTCAGAAGAGACAGCAAGGACAATCCATTACCTCAAATTGCCTCACCAGGTCTCTGGACAACAGACTGTCAAATAATGTTCAGTCATACCTATACATGGCATAAACTTTACAATCATACTCTCTTGCATGCTTGTATTTGGATGACAGTAAATCATGACAGCTAAATGTGAAGCTGATACAATTATTAAAGGATTGATAAAAACTAATTGGAATGAATAGTTCACAATGGTTAAGGGTTTAAAATCTGAAGGTATAAAAGTTTCAAATGATAAAATTAGTACTGCATAAAGAACTTGGTCAGAGTTATTTTATTCAAATACATATGTAATACATGCATCTGACGAAGTGGATCTTTTCCCATGAAAGCTTATGCTCCAATAAATCTGTTAGTCTATAAGGTGCCAAAGTATTCCTCATCGCTTTTGCAGATTCAGACTAACATGGCTACCCCTCTGATACTTGATATGTAATACAGTAGCTGAGAGGCAAATAAAGCAGAAAGTAGAAATTAAGGCATCTAGACTTGCTTGTGTAGAAAAGCGCATAGGGAAAAACAAGAAGATGCAGTTAAATTAAAAATGTCAGAATGGTAAAGCCAGCAGAACTTTTTCTATTCTTAAAATATACTACATTATTTTGTTGAGAGATATATTCTGGCAGCTACAATAAAGTGTTAAGACAAGTAGGTTTATATTAGTACAAAACACCTAGCATTGAGTTTTGAGCAGTGCTTACTTTCTGCTATGCCTTGCCAGGGCTGAGTCCTGACACCTCTAGGCGTGACAGTTCATAGCCCCCACATCTCTGGCCTTGATGTTTCAATTATTACTGTAAAAAAATTGCTTAAGTCCCGGCACCTCTTTTATTACAAATTATGCACTGGTTTTTAAAGAGCTATTTAAGTCACAAATAAGTGGCACCGTTGAAAAAGTATAATATTTATATAATTTCATCATGTCAATTTGTTTTTCACAATTTCCAATCCCAACAGGCATCAACATGAGATTTTTAATTCTTCCACCAAAAATGAATGAAAAATTGGGGGAAGGGGTAATAGGATGTTTAAAATGATTGGTGTTCAGTGTCGTCAGAACTATGTTGGTTCAAGAATACAAGAAAGACAAGACTGGAAAGGTAGTATCTTTTACTACACCAAGTTCTGATGACAGAAGGTCCACAGAGCTGAGGACAATCTCTGTGAAGCTTGAAAGCTTGTATCTTCCAACAATAGCAGATGGCTCAATGTATGATTGGTTTGTCACGTGACTAGTTATGAGGAATTCCAAAAGGATATTTTGACCTCCAAAGGCTGAATTAAAATTCTTTTTTTGTTCAAGCACCCATTTTATATCAAAGTGGAACTTCTTAAAATTCTGATTTCATTCACTAGAGGTGTTATTTAAAAATTACAACTTTTACTGAAAGCCAATGGAACTGTGGCCCCAAACTCACTTAAGCAATTTTGAAAAAATTAAGTATATAAAAAGCTGCTCGATCAAAAGTACTGGAACATGATGTGCTATCTAGCCATACAAGTACAATATGGGAGTGACAGCATAAGTTACCCTACACTGCCATTAAAGTGGGCTGTGAGGTTTGACTAACTTCATAGTCAATTATATTCTTGGTCTATCTGCTGAGGTCACCAGCATGTTACTTTGTGGCAACCGCAGTGGTTAATTGTGGGATGTGGACATTTGCCCATTAGTGACTAGTTTGAAAGCACCAAAGCATTACACATAGATATACCCTCACTGACTAAAGAGCACATGCCTGATTGACAGTCCTATCTTGATGAGATCTGTCAATCAATTTCATTAAGACACTGCATACAATATATTCAAATTGTGGTGCGAAAATTTCTATATGTTTGTTCAATAAACAAGTATCTCACAAGCAAAAATTCACAGCAAAAAGCAGAAAGAAAGCATATCAAGAAGGTACCGAAAGAAGAGATTATAAAAGGCTAGGTATTCAGGATGTGGTATTAATCTGCACAGTGGCTCTGCAAGGGAAGTAGATAGGGAAGAGTAAAATATATCTTAAAAATGAACTTCAAGAGAAGTGGCTATGTTTCCCACAAATACAATTGTAGTGAAGGCCTTTTATATGTCATAGCAGCCTCAAACTAAGTTCTAGGGCAAGACCCTATGTATTGAAAGATACTCCAGTTGAGCAGACTGGTGATTCCGTGACAACTTCAGGAAAAATCACAAAAATAAATTAAGGTTTTATCTAATTATAAATAAAAATGAACAACAGTCCCTATAATATCTTCCCCATCTTACTTAATGACATTATACTTTTCTCATGCAGTCCCAAAATTTTTATATTTCAAATGTGCTGCAGAATAATGTACTGAAAAATGCGTAACTAATAAAGAAGCACATGATTCTGGCAGTTAAGAGTGGATAGTTGTGGTTTTTGGCATCTGAAAACATTTGAGGTGTGGCAGATAGTTAAAGCTGTGGGATGAACCAATTAATGGGATGTTAAAATGATCCATTGAGAAACAGTTAATTTGACATTGAAATTTGTATTATATTTCAAAATGAATAAACGGATACTGTTCTGAGAGGTACTGGAGCAACTCCCATTTCCGAACAATCATTTTCAGGGTGTCTGCAGATTCAAGGAAACACAAGGCAACAGTTTTACACTCAACACATATTTGTTCGGTTCTATTTGCAGCCATGCAAATTATTGTTTTTTTCAGTTTAAATGAAAGCCTAAATTCTGAAATACAAATAAAGGATGGATTCTGGCAAATTCCACTGCTAAACAATTGTGAAATACACAAGTTCCTGCTTTATACATCAATATCTATAAATGCAACATGTTTCATAAAGTGCAAATATTATATTCAGATACTCTATTCAATTTTGGGCATCACTTGAAGGATTTCATGAACATATCCACAAGTTAAAATAAAAAAAATTAAGCACATAAAACAAACATTTTAACACAGATGAACAGCAACAGAAGATAAACTTTGCAGACTTCACAATAATTCACATCATGGAATTTCCCCAGTTCCAACTACTTAACATAACAGTTGAAATGAAAATAAACACATCCCGCCCTGCATCTCTGATGATCTAATATTGAAAGGGAACCTGCCAACCGGTGGCATGCCATCACATATTTAGTCACACATGCAACTGAACACTTGCACGCAAATGTCATCCTCTCTGTACAGTGTGAGCTCTTACACTTCATACATGTGAGGTCATACTGTGCAGAGGACTCCATTCCGTCCTATAAAGTCCCATCCTTTCCCATTAGCATTCCATAAATTTTAAAGGATATACAAAATTCTATCTTGTAATCCAAGAGACAATGGGAATCGTGTAAATTAAACATTGTGAAACACTTTCAAACAAGTATTACTGTATTAATCTGTATTACAGATTGACGGGTTTTATTTATTTATTCTTTTAAAACCTGATCATTCCTTTAAACCCGTGATGTTCAACACGCTAGCCACATGTGGCTATTTTGCAAGTTGAGTATGGCAGACCTGGTTGGGTGCCATAGCCTTAAATATTCGCTGAGTGATTATGAAACAATGGTAACATCTGGTAGCAGGTATCTCTTCATATTACAAAAAATAAAAAGGAGTAATTAGAAATAAGTATTTAAAAAAAGAGAAGTTCAAGACTTAAAAATTCAGTTATCAAATTGTGTAGCATCAGTATTTTATTCTTCACATTATATTTTCATAATTAACATCCTTGATACCAGTATCCATTGTCAAGTGCAATCTAATATGCTTTGCTTAATTTATGATGTATTTTTATCAAAGAGGACATCAGAGCTCTATGAAAATACTGTTTGTTAATCTTAGGTCTAATTATTTCCCTACTAATTAAGATTCAACAAACTTGTTTCTTTTTATTTATTTTTATTAACTAGGCCACTTAAAACTTACTAATTAAACTAAGAGATAATGAGTGCTGGCACAGTGGTATCTTTTACATTATAAAAGTTGTTACAGGCCTCATGAAAACAGCAGATATGCATCTTGTATTCTTAGAGAAACACAGAAAAATAGTTTATTTCATACAGCCAGAGAAGGAAAAACATTCATTCATTGTTTTATACTTCTTTTTTACATTCTATTAACATTCATACATATACATAAAAGTCATACAATACAAACAGAAGTATACATGAAACATATATCTATAATATATACAACAAGCCCCACCTCAGTGAAGAAGTGGGCTGTGCCCATCTACATGTTTTGTTAGTCTATAAAGTGCTACCAGACCATTTTGTTGTTTTTTAAATTTATCTTATACAGACTAATTTGGCTACCCCCCGAAGCTTCCCTTTTCTATTGTTTGTAGTGGGAGAATAATCAGGCCAATAATACATTAGGGTCACCAGTTACTGTAAAAAAAATATTGTTGGCTAAAGGTTCCATCCTACCCTCTATTTCCAATTACTCGGATTCTGAAACTTTCACCCTTCAGGCTGAACTTTTCCATGCTTTGTCTCTATTCCTGGACATGAATTTTTGCACAGCTGTAGCAAATATGGTTCAGTCATTTAGGAGCATGAGAATAATAGGGAATGGGAGAGAAGAGTAAGGTATTTTCCCACCATACAACAAATGTGCTAAATTTCTAAAGTGGTTCTACAGCTCTGTTGTGCTCTGAAAGGTAAATTTGCCAAAGAAATGGCTTGTTTTCATGACTTGTTTTCATGATCATGTTATCATTGTTCCTTTCATTATTCTAGTGTAAAGTAGTTTATTTGGCAGAATTATTAATCTTTTAAAACAGTGAAATTAGAATGCAAGCATGGTTTTGTTTTCTGGACGTATAAAGTGCTCTGTACAGAAGGATTCACCTTGGTTGTGTGTACAACTGCTTTGTAAATTGAAATGGGCTACGGAAGGACTCCTGTGCACGTTAGGATGATTCAGGTCAATCTTTAGCCATATGTATAAATCAGTACTTATTCAGCACAGTACATAATCTGTCCTGAAGAACAGAGAGGCTTTCCTAAATCTGGACCTTTGTGTTGGTGTGCAGAAGGGATCCTGCTCTGCAACGTGGGAATGCACACAGAACATAACATTTGCAAGGGGAAGGTCACTTTCCTGAAAATTTCCTAATCTATGCTGGAGCAAGACCACCTCAGAGGCACCTCAGGAAATCTGAGGAAGAGAAAGCACTTGATACGTTGCTAAACTATATGATTTTGTGCTGCACAGGACAGGGACTCCTGTCTACAGACTTTCCTAACATGCATAGGACAGGATGTTATACAAGTGTCTAGCTAGCTAGTTTCAGACAATGGAATTAATATCACTATTGCCATTATTGTAATACAGGAGCAGAAATTTCAAATTTATAAGCACCCAAAATGGAGAGGATTACACATTGACCAAACTACCCAAAGAGATTCCACAGGGGCAATAATTTTTGATGGGGTGGGGGAAGGGAGCACCAAGATTTTGGAAAGTGGTCAAGGGTAAGTGGCCACTTTTCTATAGAGGGGATACAGGGCCTGGAAGGGAGGCAGAAAGGGTGCAGAAAGGAGCAGCGTAAGAGACTGGGGTGTGGGAAGGAACGTGCAGGGTCTCGGAGAATTGTGACCGGGGCAGAGGTGCAGGAGACGATGCAGTGGGTTTGGGTTCTGTCCTGGGGCAGGGAATCAAGGTGCAGGAAGCAGTGCAGGGTCTAGCAGGAAGGACTCTAGGTAGTTCCCAGACAGCAGCCCAGAGGGTCACTTGGGCAGTGTCTCTGCCTGCTGCATTGCTGGGGCTATGTGAGTCTCTGTATAGCATGCCATGGGGATAGGGAGAGGGCTTCGTGAGATGCTTTTACTTGCAACCCACCCCCTCTCCTTTTCGGGGTGCAGGCCATGCAGAGATGCACAGGCTGGCCCCATCTGCTAGCTGCTTTGAGCAATGAACAGAGTGCAGCAGGCAAGAAGCCTGCCCCAGGGTCCCGCTGTGCTGCAGGACACTGGTGGCCCAGAAGATTGTGGTGGGCCAGATCCCAAGCTTTGGTAGGCCGTAGGCAATCTGTGCGCCATGTATGTCTATTGTTGCCAATTATTTTTCTTCCCCCCAAAACATTTAATTCATTTTTCCTTTTCAGTGTTCTCTGAAAATGATACATATTTAATTTCTTCCTCCATGAGTTTCCTTCAAATGTGAATAGTTGATCACTTCAAGGAGTTCTATAATTTCAGTAAAGTTGGAGGAAACAGACTGAAATCAGAGAAGCTTTTACCATATGAAATAAATGCTATTTTGAACAGTCCCTGTAGGTCTCTTAATACCCTTATGCTTAAACTATCCAAGTCTTAGATGAATGTATCACTTTCTTACTTCAAAAGAGCAGTGCAGGCTGCAAAGTGAAAAGCCTAAGAACTCAGTCTGAGTATTGTGCATTATTGATATCATTTAAGAAGCGAAAGCTGTGAAGTTAAGATGTTTGTGACATGAAACTGAAGCATTTAATGAAGATTCTGAACTATTTCAAGATCCCTGCAGATGTTAGCCTGAGCATTGTCACAGAGTGTTGAGAGAGAAAAAGTAAGAGGACTCTTTAACCGCTTTAAAAAAAAAAAAAAGGCAAGGCAAGAAAAACTTAAGTAATTGCATGTAAAGAACGGTTTATAAACCAGCAGAGTAAGCACAGTTTATATAGTTTATCTAGCTGCATAATGGAGGAGGGAAACCACAACCAAACAGCACCTAAAAAGAAAAACTAGGTGCCTACCCTTCTGGCATAGATTTTTGTCTGTAGGTTCCCCCACCAGAGCCAGTTTCACTCGAGGACAGTAAGTTGCTGGGAGAGTTACGACACTGCTGTGATCTTGCTAAGGCAATGGATGAAACTGTGACGTAGACATCAGAACCAGGAGGCAACCTGTTTAAGACAAGCAAATAAACCCAGTCAAAGTCAATAAATCACAGTGCGAGGCATAACAGGCAATATGATACAAACTGCCACATCAGCAGTAAAAGTGGTTTCATGGAGGTAGTAACTTTGAAGCTGTTTGGAGGGCTCCGTATATTTTGCCCTATTAATTTATTTCCTGTGGGAAGAGTGGGAAAACAGACTTCGAAAAACAACTTTAGAAAAAACATGCCAATTTCCAAAGACTGTCAGAAATAAACTTGCTGAATTGTTTTTGCAGTTTGCTAGCAGGAGTACTAAAGCACAACATATTTTATCCACATACTGTATAACTGATTTATTCTTATAATTTCAGAACAGGCTTTTGTGTGGAACTGTAACAAAATGCAGTACTTGTCAATATCAACCCTTAAACAAATAAAGCTGGTCTCTTGGCTTACATATTTTTTTATTAATTAAAATGGTAGGATTGTAGACACTTTTAATTTATAAATAAAAACTGAGATGGTCATAATTCCTAAATGCAAAGAATTATTTGGTTAACACCTTATAACAGGGGTTCTCAAGCTTTGTGATACCACGATCCCCTAAAATGCTAAATGAATGTGTGTGACTCCCTACCCTCACTGCTCTGGGTCGCTTCCTCCCCCCTTCTCACCAGAATCCTTGCCCTCCTGGGGTTCCTTCAAGGCATTTGCGGCCCTCAATGCCCTTCCCCCCTGCAGGCTCCGTCCCCCCATCTCTTTCTCCTCTGTGACTCTTTTCCGCTCCGCGTCCCTTTGGTTCCTTCTCTCTCTCCTCTCCTCTGTCCTCCACTCCTCTCCTGTGTCTCCTCTGACGCCCTACGGGTCCTCTGCCCCGACCCAATCCCCCAGCCCGCTGGCTGAGGGACCCCACCTTCTACCAGTTGGGGAAGCGTTCGGTCGCCCAGCAACCGTGCCTTGGCCGGCCCCTCACACATCTGCTCCTGCGCCGGCCTCACTCTCCCGTCGCCTTGCCTCCTTCTGCAGCTGAGCCACGCTCCTGGAGTCCTGTGGCCTCGGCCACACTGTGCAGTTTGCCGGCGGCTGCCTTCTGCCGCCCTTCGTGGCCCGGGAGAGAGGGGTCACAAGTGAAAAACCAAATCCAACTGCGACCCCCTTCTAAGTTGCTTGCTACCCCCCTGGAGGTCACGACCCACAGTTTGAGAAACCCTGACTTATAACATTGCTGATAACTACATACTTAATCACAAGGAGCAGTGAATACAACAACAGTATATCATATATAAATGGTTGGAGTTCCATTTATATATGGACAAAAAATGTGAACATGGGTATCCTTATTTTGTCCAACAGGTGCATCAGGGATGTTAAATATCAGGTAACTGAATAGTCGATTAACCTCACAAATTCTTATCAGTTACTCGACTATCCCATAGTCCCTAGGGGTGGGGCCAGCAACCAGTGAGTTGCAGCCAGTCCGCTCCAGCTCCACTCCAGAGGAGCCCCTTGCTATTCCATACTACTGCTAGGTGGGAGATAGTCCACGAGGGGTGCCACTTTAAAAACCAGGGGCCCGCTGGTACTGCTGCCTCTGATATGGAGGCAACAGCACAGGGTGGCAGCAGCCCCTATCCGGGAGCGGGGTTTGAGCTCCCGGACCCGGCATGAGCTGGAACTGAGCTGGGCTGCCTGCCTGCATGGCTCCTAATACACTTTAAATGCAAAGCCACAGTGGGGGTAGGTCCCAAACCCAGCACAAGCAAGGACTGAGCTGGGCTGCTGGCCAGCCTGCTAAAAATTTACTGGCAAGGTGTGGTGAGAGGTGGAAAAACGTGTGTGGTTTATAGCATTAACTAATAAGTTTTGCTTATTGGTTAATCAACTATACTATTATATCCCTAAAGTGCACCTGCCCTGCAATATAAGTTTTGGATCACTGTTTTGGTTCCTGTGCATTTAGTGTTCTATGCATCAGAATCTATACTGTTTTAACAATTCTACATATTTGTGTTCTATTTGTGTTCTATTTGTGAGTGACTAACATCAACATGAATCTTTCTAGTGACTTAAAATTACTTTGGATCAGGGCCATATTTTAAACAAACTGCTTAGCATACAGTAACTGCAAAAAGCCCAACACATTGCAACTTAAAGCCTTTCCATCATGTGTTATGTGTGAAAAAACCATGACAGATTGACAATCAGAAAAAATATGGTTTACCTGTTTTAGCACAGGACTTGGATCCAGGAACTTCCAAGACATTTAAGCAACCCACATGCCTCAGCATCCCATTTTTATGGTGAGTGGTAATATTTACTTAGCTTTCTCACAAAGATATTGTGGGAATTAAGTGTTAAAAGATTAATTATTTTGAAGATAAAAGGCTTATAATTCTGATCACTGTAAGAAATACTTTTTTGGAAAAATTCTAATTCTAAATTTCCAATTATTATGATTATCTACTTATTTGGTTGATGGGGAATAAAAATAAAGACTGACCACTTAAATTCAGTCTCTATAAATGAAATCAAGAACATTTCTACCCAAGCAAAAAAAGCAGTGAATTAGATGCCAATCATTAAAGCATGCCATCAAACCCAATAATGCATCTTTATTCTACGGACCTAAATTTGACAACTCACATTTATCCATGTGGGCTACAATTCTGAAGTATTTGCAAAGAAAACAAACAGTTCCAGAGCTGGAAATTTAGAGAGCCAAACTGATTAATAGCAATTTCTCATTTTTCCAGTGGCATTCTCAAGCAGAAAAAAAAAAAGGCCAGCCAAGAAAAATGCTTTGCTTTAAAGTAAGAAACACATACTCTTATTTACATTCAACATGTAGACCCAAGATCACTTACCTGACAATACATAAATCACATTTTGTTTAACTATGACCATCTCTCATATGATTGCTGATTAGAATTATAGAACTATAATGCCTTTTATAGTTTTGGGTAAAAATGTTCCCCCAATGGAATAATTTGTATTTTCAAATTTCAGTTTCAGATATATAACTTTCCTTATTTCCCATGACCTACCTAAAATGACAGCATTGTTCTGCGGTGACACAGAGGCTGTGTCTACATTGGCATCCCTTTCCGGAAAAGGGATGCTAATGAGACACATCGCAATTGCAAATCCGTGGGGGATTTAAATATCCCCCGCGGCATTTGCATTTACATGGCTGCCGCTTTTTTCCGGCTTCGGGATAAGCCGGAGAAAAGCGCCAGTCTAGATGTGATTCTCCGGAAAATAAGCCCTTCTTCAAAGTAGGAAATAAGAGATCCTCCGGAAAAGGGCTTATTTTCCGGAGAATCACATCTAGACTGGTGCTTTTCTCCGGCTTATCCCGAAGCCGGAAAAAAGCGGCAGCCATGTAAATGCAAATGCCGCGGGGGATATTTAAATCCCCCGCGGATTTGCAATTGCGATGTGTCTCATTAGCATCCCTTTTCCGGAAAGGGATGCCAATGTAGACACAGCCAGAGTGTTACACAACTTTGAGACTGGGCTATAATTCCTCTACAAATCTGGAAGACTTTTAGTATAAGCCAAACAAATAATTATAAACTTGGTATGAAACAAACAGCCCCACAGGAAGGATAGTCTGTTTTTTATAGCAGAATTGAATTTCAATTAGTACTAGCTACCATCTAACTGAAGAACATTTTGAATAGTGAGTTTTATTTTACTATGAAGAACATAGTTAAACCTTGATAAAATGAAGGTATGGGAGAAATCACTTGGACAAGATAATCAGTATCTTCCAGTGACAGCTGTTAAGTTATTCTGTAATTTCCTTCTATTTATAATTACAAAATATCATTTCAGAAGATTATTTTGAGAGGCACTCTCACACTGAATGTGACTTAATAGATTAAATAACAGGGGCACTCCAGAACGGCTGGCCTCATCATCTGCCCCACTTAATTGCTTAAACAGTTAAATAATGTATAATCAGTTAACTAATTAAATGGGATTTTACATCCCTACTTTCAACCACTGGCCTATAATCTGAAAAAGAGCAGCAACTTTGTCAGTAAGTCCAGCCATCAAAAGAATCACTGCAGTGATGTTTCAAATCAACATCACAAGAAAATATGCATAGGGCCAGGATAACAGAATTCACTAGCTGGCACATATTCATACAAACTGTCCCCTTTAAATCAATGGAACTACTTGTGTAAGTAAAAGTTAACTGTGGAACTCTATGAATAAGTCACATTTACCACTGACAAACAGATGCAACTCCATTCAGATCAATGGAATTGTATCCCTTTATTCTACTTAGTGAATTTAGACCTAATAGTGTTAGTCTATGCTGGAAGCACTGGTTGAGGTTGGAAAAGGAAGGGAAAAGCCCATATTTCTCCACATTCAGACAGGGTAGAGAAAGACAGGGAGTGAGAAGCATGTATGTACACAGAAAACAGATTCACACATATAATTTGGACTGAGATTTTAAAACTAATCAATAAAGGTCGTGAGAACATATGCGCCACAATCACCTTTCAGTATTCTTACATTTTTCAGTAAAAGGTAATCACTTGTCAGAAACATTTTGCTTTAATAGCTAGATGCTCTTGAATACATAATATCATAGAAATATTGCACACAATATAAAGAAATCTCAGAAGAGTAATAGTTTCCATTCTTGAACAAAAGGATACTATAAAACCAACTATATAGCCTGACGACAGATAAATATGTATTTTATTTTCACTTAATACATGCTTATCTGGTTTTACAGGTATTGGAGAGGTCCCTCTTCATGAATTCACGGTCATGTTATTTGCTGTTATAATTCTACTGTTAATATTCCACTGATAATATTCCACTGTTTCCTATATACTAAAATGATTAATAATAGTAACCCAGATACTCAACTCCATTAATATTAACAAGGGGGAAAGAACACAAATCAAAACCGGGAAATAATAGGTTAAAATATCATTAGATGTATTAAGTCAGCTAGGCCTAATTAATTAATCCTGAGGTACTTAAATATGAACATGTGAATTTGGGAAAAAAGTATGGCAGACATAAGACACAGGAAGTAACTATCCCACTTTAGTCAGCAATGGTAAGGCCTCAGCTAGAGTAACATGTCCAATTCTGGTACCCACATTCTAGGAAGTGCGGGTAACCAGGAGAAAGTATAGAGGAAAACAACCAAAGTAATACAATATATAGAAAACCTGATCTATAAAGAAAATAGTGAAGAACTAGGAATATTTAGTCTTGAGGAAAGAAGACTGAAGGGCCATCTGATTTTATTTTCTTGATTTCATTTGCCATTGAAGAAAATTCCTGTTGAGATTTTTGTCAGAAAGTTTATAGAAGGTTTCTCTCTCTTTCCAGTCTCATGTTATTTATATTACTGTACAAAACACTAGAGTGTATGATCTAGTTATAGTACTCATATATATTTGAATATATTACACACACACACACACACACACACACACACACACACACACACACACACATATTATATTTAAAGAACATTCTTAAGGTTGTAAAGTCAAGCATTCAAGAGTTAGTAATGGCCAGAATTAATATCACGTGTAACCTCAGTTTGACCCTCTGCACTATGATATGAAGTCCTTATTTACATGATTACATACAATTTTTTTTCACAGGACCATGGCCTCATTCAGTGCACATGAGGGACCTGTTCTGAGAATGAATCAAAGTTATATAGTGAAGGGGAAGAGAAAGGGGACACTCTTAAAGTTAAGGATGTTCAATGATGCCCTGAAGAACTGGAGTTTCTGCCTCTGCCACAGAGCTCTTATGCAATGCTAGGCAAGTCACCTAAAGTCAGACTTTTCCCAAGTGGTCATTCATTGTGCAGTAATTTTCTGGGTGTCAATGGGAAGAGAGACCCGTGGGTCTTATTTGCACAAGTATTAAGCAGTCACAACTACAGATAAAATCAACAGTAGCAGTTTTCAACAAAGGGGCAACTGAACCAGGGTAAGTGAGAGAGTTAGTCCTCCTGCAAGGCAAATATTGAGGGGTGGGGACCAGAGAAGCATCCATAAGAGGATAGAGCAGCCTAGGCAGCCTACAAGATTTGGCTGGCCACCAGGAAGCAGGTTGGACTCTTTGGCTAGGTCCCGCTTTCCAGCCATCACAAGTCCCAACCAAAATATCTGGACAAGAGCATGTGCACCAGTTCCCTGATTAGTGGAGGAGAAAAAGAATGAGACAGGGCACCAACATCAGGAAAGGAAGCAGGGAGGCATTGGTGTACAGGGTGACAGATGGCAAGGGGGAGAAACACAGGGTACCAGCCCATGAGGAACAGCTTTAGGTATAGCAGTAGAAACAAAGGCATCCCAGCCAAGCTGGCACTGGTTCCCCTCTCTCCTCTTCCTATCGTTCCATAACTCCACTTACATGGAGCTTCTCATTCCGCATTCCACTGAACATATAAAGAACTACTCTGGAAAATCTGGCCTTATGTTTCTCAAATTGAGCACTCAGAATTAATGAATACTTCTGACTCTAATCTCTCTCTGCTTCAGTTGCTAATCAGTTAAATAGAGATAAAAATATCCCCTCAACTCAGGGGACTAGTGAAAATAAATTCATTAATGTCTGTGAAGCACTCAGTTACTACAGAGATGAGTGCTACAGAAAAGCCATAAGGAAATTAATTCCATTTTTAGAGCAGGATTTGAACAGTGTGCAGTAAATAAGGTCTGGGAGCACACACTAAAAAAAGATGAGAAAACGAAATACTGAATAGCTACACAGTACATGAATGCAACCCATTTCATAAACTGAGTAACATAGGTGTCTTGTGGAGAAACAGTAAATAATAATAATTGAAGACAATCAATACATATGCAGAAGAGAGCTCAAATAAGGTTGCCAATGCAACCTTAATTCTAGAATCTGCTGACATTTGATGCACAACTTTGCAACCTTAGTAATGTTCTGTTTAGTGTAGTTTTGTGTGTAGAATATGTACATTGTGTACAATGACAAGAACCATAACTGACAATCTGAAGACATCTAGGGCTGCTGTCATGTTTCAATTGCAAGATCTCACCTCCAGTTTTCCAGTCATGAGTGAAGGTATTGGGCCTGTTGCTTGTACAAAGTAGGGATGTTAAAATATGTTTAATTAAGTAACCGTGTAACTGCTGAAAATGTCATCGTTTATACAGTTACATATAGGGCAGCAGTTGGCATGAGCCTGCATGTAACCGAAGGTTCACTGATGAGCCCAGGCACACATGTACATAGTGAACATACTATCTAGGCACTGATTCAAGGTTTCACATTTTCTAACCCCAAATCCCTAAGGTAGGCAAACAGATGTATTGCATATAGCAAAATCACATATAGGCCAATTCCTGTCTACATTAGGAAAAATAAACAGTTTTGACACCAAGGCTGTGTCTAAACTACATCCCTTTTTTGATAAATGGATTTAGATTAGGCATGTCGATATTGCAAATGAAGCCGGGATAGAAATATCCCGTGCTTCATTTGCATAATGGCAGATGCCACTTTTTTTCGAAATGGGGCTCTTACGGAAAAAAAACAACACACCAAAAATGGGGCATTTTCGACAGAAATGCTCTGTTTCAAAAGATCCTGTACTCCTCAAAAAATGATCCTATACTCCTCAAAATTTTTTGAGGAGTACAGGATCTTTCAAAACAGGGCAGTTCTATCGAAAATGCCTTGTCTAAACTGCCATTTTTTTTTGAAAGCCCCGTTTTGAAAAAAGCGGCAGCCACCATTATGCAAATGAAGCATAGGATATTTAAATCCCGACTTCATTTGCAATATTGATGTGCCTAATCTACATCTCTTTATTGAAAAGGGGATGTAGTTTAGACACTGCCCAAGTATCACCAACAGAAACTCTTGACTTCTGCTGACCACTGTTCAATAGCATGCATAGATAAGGACAAACTGTATTCAAGTACTATTACAACAACCTGTTTAGAAACAGGTTTCTTGTAGGGTACTCAGTACACCACCATGAGTACTTACTCAACAGGCTTGACTACACTTTTACAACAAATTCTGTTTAAGCTGCATTTTTCCTCACTTTGCCTCAGCCAAAAGAAGAGTATTTTTTGAAAGTCTGAGCAAAACTCACTCATGTGCTAGAGCTGGCTGACATTTTTTTTCCCTTCTCAAAGCTGTTTTTATTTATTTTTCAAATGAAAAGTGGCTTTTTGACTAGATGGAAATTTTTGTGAGAACATTTATGATCCATCAACACTTGAGGAGTTTTGTGCAAAATTCTGAGAAAACAGTGAATTTTTGTTTTGAATTAAAATGAAAGAGTTGCTTCCTTCTAATGTTTTTCTTTTAAAAACTACATTTTCAATTTATTTCTTCAGCTCAGTTATAACATGTATATTCTGAATTTCTGTGTAACTGTAATATAAAATAATCAAACTTGGTGCATGAATTTGCAAACTAATGTACATGCAACTAATACCATTGATTATACAGGGATTACTCTCAGATGCAAGAGTTTTCAGGACTGGGCCCTTTGCTTACTTTGTGGTTCTTAATGAGATTTAAAGCCAACCTTGAGGAATATTATTCCAGTATTGTTTAATTTATAGAGTTTTAAAGTCTGTCTTTGAATGTAACCACATCATAACAGATGCCATTTGGCTCAGAATGTTGACTGGGTTCAATAACATTTTATCTTAGGAGTGTCTGTATAGTTTAAGCCTTAGGCTCAGATCCAGCAAAATATTTAAGAAAATACATAACTAATCATGTGAACAACCCTATTGACTTCAGCTCACATGTTTTCACTCACTTGCTTAAGTGCTTTGCTGAATGAGGCTTCAGCTAAGGCTGATTCATTTTGGGATGAGTCAATTAAGAGCAGATTGTGATATAACAGCACTCTCTCCCACTCCCAAACTCTCACATACTCAACCCTTCCCTTCAAAACAAACAAGAAATTAAATACAAAACCCCAGCATTAAGACAACATTAAGAGTGAGAAATCAAAATCTAAGAAAACTATAGATTTCAAAATATAAGACTATATCTATCCTACAGCCTACATCAGCAAAATTTATATCACCCATGAGTGTGCGTATTCCACCTCCCTGTGAGATATAAACTGCACTGACATAAATGTTCATATGCACAGTGCTATGTTTGCAGGAGAGCTTCTCTGTCTAACAAAGCTTATGTTCTACCACCAGCATAGAGTCTATTCACTATATACATTGACTGGTAATTAAAAAAAATCATATAAATAACAGAATTATTCTCCTTCCCACAACAACTTTGGAACTTGCTCTGCCATGATCCCATTTTGGGTCAAGACCCCACTGTTAGAATACTATAACATTTCAGAAATAAACATATGAATTCATGAAATTGATCAATTAGATAACTATCTGACTCTGCAATTCACCAGAATGGACTGAGAATTTGGCAGAACCTTACATATAACCTGTAACTAGCAGCAGCAGAGTTAGAGGGCTCCTTACCATATAATCCGTAATGCTGAGTAGGGTCTCCTCAGGACTCAACTCTGTTTGCACTGTCCCCACTGCAAGGGAGAGAGTGCAGCAGGGTGGGAACCTCAACCCATGAAAGAAACAAGATCCCATCCTGTCACATGAACCCAAGGCCAATCACCAAAATGCCACGTCTTTTTTTCTATGAACTGTTTATGTTATTCACAGTCACACTGGAGACTGGCTGCTAGTTGTGACAAACAAACAATTCCACCCCTGTATCTCAGGCAGGCACTAAGTGCATTCCTACTCAACCCACTATGCTTGCAGGTGCTGTAAGAAAGGCAAAAAACTCCTTGGTCTTCTGCCAATTGGCCCTTGGGAGAAAATTTTCCTTCCCAACTCCTGAACAGACTATTGGCTAGACCTGCAGCATCTGCCAGCTGGGTTCCCATTCCTTGTTTGGGTTGGTAGGGGAAGCTGCAGGAATGCAGCCAAAAGAGGCTCCATGTGGCCCCTGCGCAAGGCTAAATCCTGGGTAATCAGCACCTCTCTCCTGCAGCAGGCCAATGGGTGTCAGAGACCTCCCACAAGGAGCAACCTACTGTTCCTTGACAAATGTCAACCTCCTCTGCCGCAGGCACTGTCCTCCCTTCACTGCAGGCACCATCAATTGTCCCTCACTCGTCGATACAGGTGGGTGGCATTTGTGAAAAGCTGTGTATAGGATAGATGGGTTTGACAGTCAATCTCATTCACAGCAGTAAACAGAGTGTATTTTGTAAGCTATCAAATGTATGATAGATTGGTTTGAAATGAATAAAGCACTTTCCTGCTGCAATATTACTGAAACTAGTTTCTTAACTGAATAACTATATGTCTATGTTTTTTTTATAATGCACATCTTTAAATAAGGTTAGAAAACTAAAAAGAATCTCTCTGTTAACTGGAATGATTGTACCATTGTCATGTTCTGTTTCCATCCTCCTATACTTGACATGACTCAAGTACTCTGAAAATGAAACTGGACACTTTAAAAGAGTCACTCATTGTTTCAATATATTAATATAAAGAAATTTAACCTCAAGCTTAAGCCTCCAATTCAGAATATATTTAGACTGTATACTCTGCTTCTCACCTGACCCATATCAAAGTAGTTTGTAATTTTCCAGAGAACCCTGAGGAAATGAGGCACCTAACACCACTGAATTTCAATAGGAATTTGGTGCCTAGTTCTGTTATGTTCCTTTGAAAACCCTGACCTATGCATGTAGATGCTGATGCTTTGAGCCCTGCGCGGATATAAAATTGGTATCTGCATCTGCAAAAATGATCTGCAGATATCTGCATGTGCATCCACAAATACCCACAGATATAAAGTGGATATCCACAAATTTGCAGATCTGCATCCGTATCTGCAAAAATGAGCAGTTATCAGTGGATTTGCAGGGCTCTACTGATGCACCCTGTCAAAGCAAATTCTTAATTGCAGATACATTCAATCTAGAATAGGTATGTTTTTATTTAGTTTAAAAAGGAATTTCCTGTAGCACAACTGGAAATGGGGTCCCTGGGACAATCCAGATTGCTTTTTCAGATCACAGATCTTTTACAGCACTGATGGTGTGTCTCATAAGTCTACAATTAGCTACTGCTTTGAGACTGCCTTCATGTGAATGGAATTCTTTTCTATGAGCTTGCCAATGAATTGTAGATCGCTTTCCCCATTTTAGCTGCCATGCATTTTCAATGCAAAGTTACCATGTTTCAGTGAGAGGCTACACAGAGATTTGGAAATTATCTCCTTATTTTACTTCATCCATCCCCACATAGTTACTTTCCTCTGCCCATCTGCTCCCTTCCTCCACCTTCCCACAACACTATGAACTGCGGGAAGGCTGCTCACTTTCCGCTTTTCTTTCAGCCCTTGTCTCAGTAGCTTTCCCTCCTACTTAGACTGAAACACATGGCCAGAGCATGGAGCCAAGTCCTACTCAGAGGCTACTTTTTAATATTTGCTTTGTGTCTGGTCTGATTTCTATAACATTTAATACTTATGTTTTCTTTTTAATAAGCCAGGGTACGTCTACACTGCATCCCTAGTTCGAACTAGGGATGCAAATGGAGACAATCGAACTAGTTAATGAAGCGGGGATTTAAATATCCCGCGCTCCATTAACATGATCTCGCCGGCGCGCTAGTTCGAATCACAGCTGATTCGAACCAGGAAGTGCGCGCCGGGACGCGTTAGTTCGGACTAAAGCCCTTAGTCCGAACTAATGTTACTCCTCAAAAAATGACTAAGGTCTTTAGTCCGAACTAACGCGTCCCGGCACGCACTTCCTGGTTCGAATCAGCTGTGATTCGAACTAGCGCGCCGGCGAGATCATGTTAATGGAGCGCGGGATATTTAAATCCCCGCTTCATTAACTAGTTCGATTGTCTCCATTTGCATCCCTAGTTCGAACTAGGGATGCAGTGTAGACATACCCCCAGAGTAAGTCAACTTCCTATTGTCTCTCTGGCTCTTTTCCATACCCCCTCCCTTCACTACATTGTATGCACACTTTACCTGTAGACATACATATACAGACACATGCCTCTGAAACCCCTACATTTTGACTATGGCTATTCAATTCAGATGCCATTCTAGCTCCTTGTGCTGCTAGCACAATCAATTGCAAAAGAAGGACAGCTAGCTCTCAAGTTAAGATTCACTTTGCAGTTTTAAGTACCACAGAACAGCTGAATAAAACACAACCTGAAAACGACAATAAGTAGCAAGTTTAATTTTGACATGCTTTCTGGAGTCAGCATGATGTACTACAGTTAAATGTCTGGGGCAAGAATTGTGAGCATGGGGAAAGAATAACAGTGGCGGGTGCACTGGAAAAGCCCCTCCTCCCCCCAAAAAGGCTAAAAAAGCAGACACTCCAATCTGAGGTAGAAGTCTCCCCTAGAAGCTGGATGCAGATCCATCCATAACTTTTTTTCTTAATATTGAGTGTCAGTTAAAACTTTCAAACCATAAAAATATCAATATGTATAAATAAAAAGGTTCATTAAGATAGCAAATGTTCTATTGACGTGGAAAATAATTTGTTCACATTTTTATCCCAGTTGAAAAATACTGTAGCATGGCTATCTTGAATTTATGTAGAGATGGTTTTGGTCAACCAAGAGTAATTCATATTCCAGTCCTAGTTGAATCTGAGCCCTCAGAAAGAATGATTTACAGCTTTTCAAGGAGAAGTCTAAAATGAACAAACAAAAGTTGCTGAATAAAAAATTTGCTTAAATCCCCATTTTCTTGTTAGACAACATTGACCACTTCTATATTCAGCACAATCCATCATTTTTTTTTCAACAAAATGAATTCATATCACCATCTTCAGGAAATACTGTAATTGCTTCCTTAAATTAAAGCTTATTCAGTTATTTGTTTGTTTTTTGTATATTTTCCTCCTCACCACTTTAAAGTAAATCAATTATTGTCTTGTAAAAGAATGCATCCCACACATTACGTTTTAATGAATTAGATATTTAGCACTGGACTTCATCAATGCCTAAAGTATACAACATTAATCTTCATGCAAGTTCCTACATGGCAACAATTAAGGCTGAGGGAGATACACATTTGGTTATTGTCTAATTTATACATGCAGTTCCAACCAGATGACTTTTCAGTATCCTTATATTCAGGGTTTATTTATGCTGTGGCTGTAAAATTCATCCCTTGTCATAAAATTCTGTTCCAGAAACTCACTTTTCTTTATCAAACAGTTGTTTTACCAAGGGTTGAAAACCTGCACAAGCGTGGGGGGAAAAAAAGCATCCTGTGCAAACCAATTAAGAGGTGCTAGTTGAAATGATTACTTTGATAAGCATTAACTGCCCCATTCATTTTAATCATGGCTCCACAAAATCCATGATTCTGCAGCTCTAGAATTTTTCCAAGGTGCCATGGAATTCAACATCTTCACCATGGAACTATTTTCCTATAATTAAATGCACAAAAATTTTATCTCCTTGTCCTGGTAAGATTTATTCACAAGTGCCTCTTGCCCAACACAAGAGACTTAACCTTGGCTACAGTGCATATTTCCTGCATTATTCAATGGAACAACACTGGGATAAGGGAGCTAAAGCTGAAGTCTACATGGGAAGCATAGAATCAGAAGTATAGACTGGTGTTTTGGGCTGCCTGTAAAGGTCCCTGATTCCTGGGCTCAATGGGCATGGGGGACGAAAGCAAGATTTTGAGCTAAACCAGCTGGAAGACAACACAACTGGGGTCTAAAAACCAGGCTACCCTGAGGAGAACCGAAAAGTACTCTGCCTCAAATATTATTACTGTAAAAAATAATCATTGATTAATTTTATACTTTCGACTATTTTCAAGCATAAATCATGGTTGTGTGTGTTTATGTAGTGGTAGGAAATAAGAATGAAGAGTATTTCATGATGATTACAGGCAGTCCCCGAGTTACGCGGATCCGACTTATGTCGGATCCACAGTTACGAACGGGGCTTTTCTTGACCCGGAGGACGCGAGCAGCAGGATGCCCAGATGCGCCGCGGTCCCGCCGCCCGTGTCCTCCGGGGCGAGAAAAGCTGCTCCGCGTCTCCCTGGTCTGCTGGGGGGAGCACCCCCCAGCAGACCAGGGAGATGTGGAACAAAGCTGCGGAGCACGCGGGCAGCGGGACAGCCCAGACGTGCCGCGGCTGTCCCGCTGCCGGCGTCCTCCGAGGCTTTGCTCCCTGTCTCCCTAGTCTGCTGGGGGGGGGGGGGGGGGACCAACCCGGCAGCACCCCAGCTGCTCTACCCCAGGCGTCGTCGGCAAGAAAAGCCTGGTCTGCTGGGGGGAGGGGCCGCACAAGCTGCACTCCCCCCCCCTCCTCCAGCAGACCAGGGAGATGCAGGTGGCGGGACAGCCGAGACGTGCCACGGTCCTGCCCGCATCCTCCGCGGCTTTGCTCCACATCTCCTTGCACTGCTGGGGGGGGGGGCTCCCCCCAGCAGACCAGGGAGACGGGGAGCAAAGCCTCGGAGGACACCGGCCGCGGGATAGCCGCGGCGCGTCTGGGCTGTCCTGCTGCCTGCATGCTCCGCGGCTTTGCTCCGCGTCTCCCTGGTCTGCTGGGGGGAGGTTCCCCTCAGCAGACCAGGGAGACGCGGAGCAAAGCCACGGAGGATGCGGGCGGGACCGTGGCGCGTCTTGACGGTCCCACCACCTGCGTCTCCCTGGTCTGCTGGGGGGGGGGGGGGGGAGGCGGGAACAGCTTCTGCGCCCCCCCAACCCCCCAGCAGACCAGGCTTTTCTCGCCGATGACACCTGGTGTAGAGCAGCTGGGGTGCTGCCGGGTTGGTCCCCGCAGCGCTGAGGTGTGGCGCTGCGGGTACCTACCCGGCAGCGCCCCAGCTGCTCTGTCCCAGGCGTCCAAATTCAGCCGCTGTTGAAACTGATCAGCAGCTGATTCCAGGAAGCCCAGGGAAGAGCAACTCTGCCTTGGGCTTCCTGTAGTTAGCCGCTGGTCAGTTTCAGCAGCGGCTGAATCTGGACGCCAGTTCCGACGTACATACAGATTCAACTTAAGAACAAACCTACAGTCCCTATCTTGTACGTAACCCGGGGACTGCCTGTAATTAAATTAGCCTGGCCAGAAAATTTAGGGTTTGTATGAAACAGTTACATTGTGTTACAAAATAATCCTTATATCTGAAGAGAAATGAGTTGATGTTTCAGATCAGGCTCTAGTGGATAAGTGCCTTTATTAGAAAAACACCAAAACATCTGGCAATAATTTGCACCTTTCATGGTATCCAGAAGCCAAAAACGGTTACTGAACTACCATTTCAGCCCTAGAGGCAAATCCCTTCAGGACACATATGATATATATTTAGAGGACAATATGGGAAAACTATGCATTATTTATACATTGGAAAAATGAATTGCATCAGTTTCCAGGACTGTTAATCCAGCATCTTTCGCTGTAGCTGGATTCACTAAAGAATGATCTCTGATGCAGCAAAAGTCTACTGGAAACTCACCTGAATGACAGACAGGTTTTCGGTCTCAAAAGCAACAAGATTCAACAGCATAAAGGCACCAACCAGTTAAGTCCCATTAGTTGATCACTCAAGAAAAGGTAAGAGAAATACTTATTTTCTTGTAAACTTTTTTTGCTTAAGTTAAATCCCTGAAATATTTAGTGTTTCCCAGATGTGAACATAGGTAACAGTTTTATTACTGATACTATTAAATTCAATATTGTGTCAAGTCTAATGTAAGCCAAAAATTTCACAGTGCTTCTCTGTTTCATCCTTAAACTCTGCACTGTTGGAATGGAGATGAGGATGATGGTGTTAGATTACTTTATGTCTGCTGAATGGTTGTTGTTATTGCTACAATAAGCCTGTCCCACAAATCATCTCAAGTTCATAGCTCAAAGAGCTACCTGGATCAATTTATTATGTGCAAGTTTCACAGCTGCAGCATCCCTTAAAACACAAACCAAGAACTGAAGTCAGACTATAATCCTCCTGGCCCTCCTGCAGCCTTTCAGACTTTTCTTTTCAAAATAGCATTTTTTTGTTTCAAAATTTAATTTTTTAAGAAAGGATGAATAAACCTGAAAACCAGACTGGAAACAAAAATTCATTTCAAGTCAAGATGTTTTATTTGATTCCAAACAAAAATCTTTTTCCATTTGAACAGTACCATGCAAGACTAAGGGGTATGGGAGAGAGGAGAGTAATTGCTCAGCTCTACTCCTTATTTCCGTCTTAGACAGTCACCCCTATTCCTCTTCTCCACAGCCATCCTCTCATAACCAAAACCATCATTAAAAACAAAGAGGAGAAAAAAAAATCCCTGAACATACACTACCAAGAATGAAATGATAGCAACCAATTTAATGCAAAAAGTTATGACAAATAATGAAGCCAGGTAAGTTTCTGACCGGACAACCCTGTAGCAGACACTGAGTAACTGAAGAAACTGTCAGTGTTATTCCAAGTCTACCTACATGGAACTTTAATCGCAAACTAGCCAACAAAAACAACCCCAGAACCACAATTTTTCTCAATATGCAGTCCAGCAATAAAATTTCAACCACACTGGAAAATTTGAAGGCTCACTGTCAATTGCTCTTAGGGTTGCCAACTTTCTAATGGCACAAAATTGAACACCTTTGTCCTACCGTGCCTCTTCCCCAAGGGCCTGCCCCCCTCGCCTCTTCCTCACTTTCACTGGGTTGGCGTGGGGGTGGGGGAGTGTGGGCTCAGGGAGGAATTTCAGTAGAGGGGGGCTCAGGTCTGGGTCAGAGAGAACTGACAGATAGGGAAGATGTGGAGCTGGGTATGAGGGGTTTGGGGTGCAGGAGGACTCTGCCCTGGGGCCAAGGAGTTTGGAGTACTGGTAGGGGTTTGGGATTAGGACAGAGAGGTTGGGGCATGTGTTGAGGTTTGGGGCTCTGGCAGTGCTTACCTCAGGTGGCTCCCAGGAAACAAACGACTGGTCACTGTGGCTCCTAAGTGGGGGCCATGGAGGGTCCACGTGCTGCTTGCATTTATAGGCACTGCTCCTACAAGTCTCATCAGCTACAGTTCTTGGACAATGGGCACTGTGGAGCTGGTACTCAAGAAAAGGGCAGCACATGGAGCCTTCCTGGTTCCCTGTATACCTAGGAACCCCATGGACCTGCTGGCCACTTAACAGAAGCCATGTGGAGCCAGGGCAGATAGGTAGCATGCCTCAGCTCTACTGCATTGCTGTCCAGATTTTTAATGGCTTGGTTGGTAAAGCTGGTTAGAGATAAAAGGGTCCTTTTTCAACCAGGCGTTCCAGCTGAAAACCGGATACCTAGCCACCCTACTGGTTCTCTGTTATTGTGTCTGTTTTCTTAAGCAGAAAAATAGCAGCACAAAAACCTTTTAAGCAAAGTACACGGAAATCGCCTCCATAACTCCTAAACACCAAACTATATACAAAACTTGTCATCTTATTTCACCCACATCCATCAAATAAAAGGTATTTATTTATAGCACTAATACCACACATGAACCAACAATAACAACAAAGGGTTAGGTGCTAGCTATTGCTCCTGCCATTTAGTGACAGACCAGTCAAGATCAAAGTAACCATAAAGCCAGTGTATTTTTGCTGCCTAAGCATGTCTATTGGAGCATAGGACTGGCATAGCAGAGGGAATGGGGTTGGTCACAAGCCCATCTTACACTCCATCAATTACTGGCAGCTCCAAAGAGTGGGCAGCAGGCACAAGTCTGAGCAGACTTGAAAGTTTTTAAGTCTCTCTTCAGGACTTAAAAGCAGCTTTGGTCTACAGCTACGAAGTGGGTAATTTGAATCTGTACATTCACAAGGGGAAATGCAGAATTAACTGAAGTATGTCCCGTATCTGAAGTATGTCCCAAAGGTGGGTAAAACTCTGTGTCCCAATCATTAGTAGTTATTATTATTTGTACTATGCATTAGTGCTAGGAAGTCAAATCATGAACCAGGATTCCATTGTGCTGGATACTGCACAAATACAAAACAAAGACCGTCCCTGCCCCAAAGTAAGGGTAAAATAAGTGATACAAAATAGATACAGACAGAGGAGAGGGTATGTCTACACTGCATTCCTCTTTCGAGAAGGGAATGCAAATGCAGCTGAGAAAAATTGCAAATGAAGTGCGGATTTGAATTTCCCACACTTCATTTGCATACTTGCATCCGGGCACTATTTCAAAATACCCTATTTCGAAAAAAGAAACGCTGTCTGGACACGGTTATTTTGAAAGAAAACCCTTTTTTTGAAATTACCCTTACTCCATATAAAATGAGGTTTAAGGGTAATTTCGAAAGAAGGGTTTCCTTTCGAAATAACCTCGCCTAAACAGCATTTCTTTTTTCGAAGTAGGTTATTTTGAAATAGCGCCCAGTCGCGATTATGCAAATGAAGCACGGGAAATTCAAATCCGCGCTTCATTTGCAATTTCTCTCAGCTGTATTTGCATTCCTCTCTCGAAAGAGGAATGCAGTGTAGACATACCCAGATAGAATAAGGAAACAATGAGGTAATACTGGGCAGCATGTTATCTGGGTTTTTTTGGAGGTCTCAGAGCAATGCAGAGATCCAAAGAGTGTGTTCAAGGAGAATAATGAATTAGGCTGCTCCACCAGCTGAGCCAGTCACACTAGGGTTACCATATTTGAACTTTCAAAAAATAGGACACTCCTGAGTAGGGTTACCAGATGGTTTAAAAAAAAATACAGGATCTCAGATGGGGGAGGGGTGGGGGGGGGGGGAAGGAAGCAGGCCTGGCCAGTACTGCTGGGCCAACCACACCACGCTGTGGTTGGGGGCTCTGGCTGGGCTGGAGCAGACCTATGCCTCTGGCTGGTCTGGAGCACCTCCAGCCCAGCCAGTCCGCCTGCACCATACTGCAGGCAGGAGTTGCACCAGCCCAGCCAGGTTGGAGCAACTCCCTGTAATCGGTTAAACATTACATTTAATCAGTTAACTTTTGCTCTGGGGTTTTACATCTATAACCAGTATAGCTTTTCCCCACCACCAAACCAGAATAAGATATAATGGTATAAGCACTTTTATATTGACATAACAGAAACTAGATTTGGATGCTTTGCCAAAAGAAGTAACATAGCAAACCTTTGCATTTTAGACCAGGGGTTTTAAACCTCTGGGTTGCGGCTTGTAAGGTAAGCCACTTGCTGGCCGTGAGACACTTTGCTTACCTGAGCGTCCACAGCTACAGCCATGGTAGCTCCCAGTGGCTGTGGTTTTCTATTCCTGGCCAAAGGGAGCTGCAGGTAGTGATGGCCTAGCTTGCACCACTTCTTAAAGCTCCCTTTGGTCAGGAACAGAGTACCACAGCCACTGGGAGCTGCAGGTGGCCATGCCTGTAGATAGTCAGAGATTTAAAAAAAAGCATCTCATAGCCAACTAGTGGTTTACCCTTACAAGCCACGACCCAGAATTTGAAAACCACTGTTTTAGACAATGCTTTGTCATTTTTGCGTATGAGAAGGAGAATTAATCCTTGTGTTTTTGCCATATTCAAGTCTGTAATTATTCTGCCTACCTAAAATTTGAATTCAATTTAAACTAGAGAAATTGTTCTTCATGTTCTGTTCTCAGACACATGTAAATTGCTGGTGAAGAATGTCAATATTACAGAGAAATAAATGTTTTGTATGCAACTGTGGCAAATTTTTAAGGGATATTATTTTCATTATATTAAATGACAATTTTAGAACAATTTGAAGGGATCCAGTCTCATCATAATTAATAGTAGTTATAAAGTATGTAGTATGTGAAAAAGAGACTTCATTTATCCCTCATGTCAAAACACTTGTGATACAGGATTTTTTTAAATTTATTGCAAAAAACAAAATATTTACGCATTCAGACAGTATGTAATCAGTTCTACTGTCAATTAATGATCCTACCACTCAGCATTGGATAGCTAATATCTAGAAAAATTCTTGTCTGTAAACCTAACTGATAACAGCTGTCTAAATCCAAAGGGGCTCCCGCCAACCACAAATATCAACAGCGACTAAAGGCATTTCCCTCAGATTTTTACTGGCAACTACATCTCCATTCTAACTACAGAAGGGAAAGAAAAGATTAATCAACTTTATGTCCCAGTTAACCGTTGCTCACTGAACAGAGAAGTTCAATTTTTTTTCCTTTTTGAAATCTCATATCAGTAAGATTTCTAACTAGTGCAAACTAGAGATCAACAAAGTACAGTTGCCTCAGTGTGCACCAGAAAAATGGCAAGGATCATGTACAGAATGTGCAATGAATGTCCTAACTCAGCATTAAGTGTTAAAACTTCACATGTTCCTTGCTTGTCTTGCATCATCCATGTGTGATCCCTGCACTTTTGGAAGTATGTGAGTCAAAGGTGAAAATTCAATGCAGACAACATATTTCTTCACTAGCTATAAACATCTCATCTCTGTATGCATTAGGACTTTGGAAAGCATTTGGATTTTATTTACTAAACATATAAAGCATTCCACAACTGAAAAAAAATTACAATGCACAAGTCAATTAATATTTCAGTGCTCCATTAACATCACAAAAGTATTTGTTTCTTTATCTTAACTGGAAACAAGTGAACATTAAACAGCAGCTGTTTTATATAAACTCGATCCAGCCTACACCTCTTTAGCAGGGAGAGAAAGGGACAGAGAGAGAAAGCAAAAAACCCAAACAAAAAACTTAAACAACACATTTTTAAAGTTGAACAGACTTAATACTGACCTTTTAAAAAAATGCTTCAGAAAAAATGTTAGATTTTAAGGAGCAGGGATAAAAAAGTCTCAACTGTTTTTAAACCAAGTAAACTCAGACTCAAGGTTTCATATTTACAACCCAAACACTGAATGGTATGGAAATTAATTTCTGTTTTGTCCTACTATTATTTATTATAATTTAAAATCCTACAGTACAGGAGTGGGCAAATATCAATCCATGCAGCTCTTAATCTATCAATCCTGTGGATGCTACAAATCTGAAAACAAAATACTCTATTTTGGCCCAAATAGACTCATCACAGGAAAGCTAATAAACATTAAACTGGCTTCTGTGACTTCTGTAAAGAAGATAATTCCATCTGTGCTAATGTAATGCTAAAAAGCAGAGCTGAACCTGGAACCTATGGCGCTTACCACATGAGCTAAAAGCCACTGGTCTATTAGCAAAGGGCATAGAGGAGACTCAACATGGTTTCTGTAAAGGGAAATCATGCCTTACTAATCTGTTATAGCTCTTTGAGGGGGTCAACAAATATGTGGACAAGAGGGATCCAGTGGACATAGGACATTTAGATTTTCAGAAAGCCTTTGACAAGGTCCCTCACCAAAGGCTCTTAAGTAAAGTTAGTTGTTATGGGATAAGAGGGAAGGTCCTTTCATGGATTGATAACTGGTTAAAAAATAGGAAACAAAGGGTAGGAAAAAATGTTAAATTTTCCAAATGGAGAGAGGTAACTAGTGGGGTCCCCCAAGGTTCCACCCGGGGACGAATCCTATTCAACTTATTCATAAATGATCTAGAGAAAGGGGTAAACAGTGAGGTGGCAAAATTTGCAGAGGATACCAAACTGCTCAAGATAGTTAAGACTAAAGTAGATTGTGAAGAGCTTCAAAAAGATCTCCTCAAACTAAGTGACTGGGTGACAAAGTGGCAAATGAAATTTAATGTTGATAAATGTAAAGCAATGCACATAGTAAAAAATAATCCCAACTATATGTACAATATGACGGGGACTAATTTAGCTATAACTACTCGAGAGAGATCTTGGAGTCACTGTCAACAGTTCTCTGAAAACATCTACTCAATGTGCAGCAGTAGTCAAAAAAAAAAAAAGAATGTTAGGAATAATTAAAAAAGGGATAGAGAATAAGAGAGAAAATATCTTAATGCCTCTATATAAAACCATGGTACACCCATATCTTGAATACTACGTCCCATATGAAGAGAGATGAAAAGACTTGGACTTTTCAGTTTAGAAAAGAGGCGACTAAGGGGGGATATGATAGAGGTCTACAAAATCATGACTGTTATTGAAAAAGTGAATAAGGAAAATTTATTTATTTATTCGCACAATATAAGAACTAGGGGCCACCAAATGCAATTAATAGGCTGTAGGTTTAAAACAAACAAAAGGAAGTTTTTCTTCACTCAGAGCACAGTCGACCTCTTGCCAGAGGATGGGGGTGAAGGCTAGGACTTTAACAGGGTTCAAAAAAATACCTAGATAGATTCATGGAGGTTATGTCCATCAATGGCATCCCTAGCCTCTGTTTCTCTGGAGGTGGGTGACAGGGGAGGGATCACGTGAGGATTACTTGTTGTGTTCCCTGTCTCTGGGGCATCTGGTATTGGCCACTGTTGGCAGACAGGATACTGACTGGGCTGGATGGACCATTGGTCTGACCATATGGCAGTTCTCATGTTCACTATCCCTGTACATGGTCTCAGTGCAGTTGGATGGGACAGTACACCACACCCAGGTGGTGTGTGGGCTATACTAACATTGGTAAATCAACAGGAAACTGTGTAATCAAGGTTCAAGAAGCTTCTGGCTTTTAAATGTTAATATCAATTTAACTGACATAGTGCTAAAAATGTTGGTGTTTGCACTGAATACTGGTAATACAAGTAAATTCCTTGCTAAAATTCTCAAATGCAGATTTTCCTTATGAGGCAAAATACAAATCAAGGGTGTAAATGCAATATAAAATCACTGTGACTAATACAAAGAAAGAAAGAAAAGTATAATCGATACATTCACTAGGAGTAATCATCATTTGTCAACTGCTGGGCCATACTTGACCTTCCAAGGTCCCTTCCAGTACTAGTATTCTGTGATTGAATGCTCAAGTCTAGTCCTCTTCACTCATGGCAGGACCAATAACCATCTAGATCATCAATGACAGATGTTTGTCTAACCTGCTCCTAAAAAGCTCCAATGATGGGACTAGAACTGAAAGATTCCACAACCTCCTATGCAATTTATTCCAGTGGTTAACCATCCTGACAGTTAAGAAGTTTTTCCCAACATCCAATCTAAATCTCCCTTGCTGCAATTTAAGCCCATTACTTCTTTTCCTATCATCAGAGCTTAAGGAAAATATTTTTTCTCTTTCTTCCTTGTAACACCCCTTTAGGTACTTGAAAGCTGTTATGTTCCCTCTCAATCTTCTCTTTTCCAGACTAAATAAAATCAGTTCTTTCATAGGTTATGTTTTCTAGACCTTTAATCATTTCTGTTGCTCTTCTCTAGACTTTCTCCAATTTGTCCACACTTATTTTGAAATGTTGTGCCCAGAGACATAATAGTCCAGTTGAGGCCTAATCAGCACATGGAAGAGTGGAAGAATTACTTCCCATGTCTTGCTTACAACACTCCTGTTAATCTCATTGCTACAGTTTCCCTCCCTCATCTATGCTACCACTTAATTTCTCCCTCCAATTTTTGGCTACATGAATAAATGCTTTAAAGAATTAATTCACTGTATCATATTTTTTAAGAGTTCTGAAATTTATAGCATGTATTGTTCCACTTCTTTGTATTTTTCAGATGGGTAAAGCATAATTCAGACATGGTATATATACACACTATACATAAGGTAGCATACAAAACAGACTTCCTGCACCACCCCGCCCATTGTCTATCTCTTTATAAGTCTAGTGACACTATCTGATTTAAACCAAGTAATCAAAACAAAGACAGTACATTTCAGTACTATCATCCACATCATTCTGTATTAAAGGGATGGAACTACTGTGATATGATGGGGCTGCTACATCAAAAATAATCAGTGTTTCATTTGTAAATGAGGAGAGGCAGAAGAAATTCCAACTTTAAGATACCTGTTTTCTGGCTCTAAAATTAAATGAAAACTTGGTCATAGCAGGAAAATTTGCCTCCCTCATCTCTCTCTATTGTGGTATGCATTATCACTCTTCCTAAGTATTTTACCTCATGCTACTTCTCTGTATCAACAGCTGTATCTGACTTAAAACAAAAGATACAAAATGTGGATCTAGCATTTGAACATCCAAAAGTCCAGTTGTATTTGGATCCAGGATTTCAGTTCTGGTCTCATCAAATTTAAAACAATACATTAATTTCAAAATCTGACCTAACAAATCAGATTCCAACAATGCAATATCACCTCATTTTGCAAATAGATTAACTTATTCTATTCTGGTCTACATTTGTAGTTATTTGTAAGATATAATGAATACAATATTTGAAAATACATATAATGTGTGTTGATTAGGAAAAAAATCTGAAGTGTTGAAATTGATTTGTGAACAGCATACATACCGCCGGCTCTCCAATGGACGTCCGTCACTAGAAATGCTCCGGGGGATGTTGGCTGCTCGTTCTTGAGGTGGCATTTTTCCTTCTCCTTTCCCTGAACCAATCCTAGATGTTACTGGACTTTGTATCTGGGATGGTACCTGTGCCATATGAGGCCCCTGTCCCTTGTTTGCATTTCGTTGCCATTTGTTGTTGTTTCTGAAGGGAAATTTGAATTCATATGGAACTCCTTCATTCATTTTGTATTCCATCACTGGCATACGACAGGTTTCTGAGCAACTCCTAGAAGGGAAAAAATGAATACAGAAGTAAGAGATTTGTTCACACCAAAGAAAGAAAAATAAGTATTGTGTTGAATTACATTGATATATGTTGGCAAAGGTCACAATTAAACAGAAGCTTTTAATGCCATTTAATATATATCTTTTCTGTTGCCTTAACTTTTCTTGCAGCAGGCTTATACAAATACTAAAATATAGACAGTAAGAAACTCAGAGAAACATAGAATGGATTAGATGAGCTAATATTGATAGAGATGCAGCAGTGTTAGTCTGGTCTAGCTGAAGACAGAACTATGTAGCACTTTAAAAACTAAGAAGATGGTTTATTAGGTGGTGAACTTTCGTGGGCCAGACTCACTTCCTCAGATCATTATGTGGAAGAAAATTGGTATATATGGTTATGCCGATTTTCTTCCACATATTGATCTGAGGAAGTGGGTCTGGCCCACAAAAGCTCATCACCTAATAAACCATCTTGTTAATGAGCTAATATAGTATCTCTCTCTCTCTACTGTCTACAATTCAATAATAATGAGTCTGACAGATGGATTTTTAATTGCAACGAGCCCAACCCAATGACCTAGGTCCATGAAAGGTCAAGATCAAATCTGACTTTTACAGATATCTATTTTTTTTAATACAGTAGACAGTGTGTGTAAATGTATCTATACATTTGCTCAGAGATCACTCCTCTAAGCATCCAAAAGCATATGTTGTCCTTTGCTGTACTTCACTTCTACTTGAACTGGAAGATCAGGTCAGTTACAGGTACCTTTACATCTTGAATTCTGAGTTCAGTATTTGACTCTCTCTATTAATGGTTCCCTATGTTTTTTAGTAACTATCAATTTACCAAATAAAGAACATGGATGTCCCAGTGAGTGCCTCAAATTTCCGCTCAACTAGATGTGCTTTAATCCAGTGTTTCTCAACCTTTTTGAGCTCTGGAACCATTTGTAAACCTGGATGACCTATTCTGACAGTAGTAATTAATAAAAATATATATTTATTAAGCCATAAATTTATTTAATTTATTATAAACTCACTAACATATTCAGAAATAAATACTCTGGAGGAATGCTACACCAAAAATTAAAACGTTTGCATATTTTATTTGTCAAAATAACAATATAATCGTGCCATTTCAATTACTTCAAAATATCTTTCAGCAAGTTTCTCTGTAATGATATAGGCAATAAAAAGATTCAGATTTTTTTTTTTTTTTTTTTTTTTTTTTTTTTTACAGATAGATTTCTTACTAGGCATACTAGCACATTTAGTTGGCTCCACAGCAAGCAAGAGAGTCAGAATCTTGCAGTCATGCATGCCGAGCCATACTCATGTATCCAGATGTGAGGCAAACAGGTTCAGCTCAGCAGAATCCAAGTGCAGAAGAGCTTAGTGAAGGGGGATCCGGGTGTGGAATGAGTGGGAGTCTGGGGCAGGAGGATTTGGATATATGGAGCTCAAAGGGAGGTTCTGGGTTCAGGGGAAATGGGACTCTGTTGGGGGATACAAGTGAATGTGATTGGGGCTCAGAAAGGAATCTGGATGCAGGGGAGGAGGGTCAAACTGCAGGGGAGGGTGGGCAAACAGGGGGATAGCTCCTCATATGATGACTGTGATAGTCCCCCCCACAATGCTTTATGAAATTGATTTATGGACAAAATATGCATAACTCGAAGATGCTTTGGACAAAATACCTCATGTAACCTATCAATCTTAATGTCTCAATCTGCTGGACCTGTATATCTTATTTTGGTCTATGTATCATTCTTGTATGTGAAGTTAGAAATATGGAGTATGGAATGATTTATGGTTTTAAATGTGCAAACAAAAATCATCTAGGGTGTTTTTCTCAATGTGTGGTGATCACCTGTAAGCATCTTCTTTTGTCCTTTAAGTCTTAGCAGTAGTTGGTCTTAGGAAGTCATGTCATCTCCCAAACTAGTAGGGACTGATTAGGTAATTTTCCATGTACGGGGAGAATGTAAAACAGAGAATTCCTGCCTGAAAGGTAGGCTATTGAAGATGCATAGTTTTTCAGTTCTTGGTCTTCAACTGGCATGTCACTCCCAAGAGAATGAACCAAAGACCCTAGAGGGTAAAAAGATCTTCCCTGGTTTGGAGGCTTAGCTGCAATAAGAACAATTTTTGGGTACGTTTGTGGTAAGTGTTAGAACTAGACATGCATTTTCTGTTATTTTAAATTTGTAATCTACTTTGCTCTACCTGTTTTCACTTGCAACCACTTAAATCCTACTGTTGGTACTTAATAAAATCACTTTATCAAGCCCAGTGTAAATAACTGTTACCTGGGAGAGCAATCAGTGTGCACATCCTCCTTCCATTGTTAAAGGAAGCTTACCTGAATGATTTATTTGGAGTTCTGATCCCATTTGGGGAGTGGTTTCCCTGGAAGCTGGGCCTAAAACTGCATTTTCTTTGGACGGAAGAGGTTCAGTGTCTGTATTGCTCCTTGGGAGAGTCAGGAGGTGTGCCTTGGCTGAGGGAGACCCGCGGAACTAGCCCAGCAGGACAAGGTGGTGAGAAGCCCCAGAGAGCAAGGAGGTGAGTGTCAGTGGTTATGTTAGCACTCTGGGAACCACCCCCAAAGGGTCTTCTGTGACCACATCCCGTCACAATGACACACAGCCGCCATGACTGGGGAATGATGAGATTCCTGGATACAGCCCTGGGAGCAGCCAGTACAGGGGAAGAAATCATCCTGTTCTCCCAACCCAGCAGTCAGGACTAGCATCTAGAGCCCAGCAGTGACAGGAGCCATCAGCTGGGGCATCCACAACCCTGCTCCTTCCAGGGTGCACCACAGCAGCGAATGAAACAGGAAGCCCAGCCCTGCTTCTCAAGATGGTGATTTGCAACTACCCCACCTGCTCTTAACACTCAAACCAGATGTTCCCAGAATTCCCTCAGGAATAACTAAATAACCCTATGCTCACCAAAGTGGCCGCTCCTATTTCATGGGTCTGGCTAAGAATGGCTCCTGCTCCAGGTATTGAGAAATATGGGATCACAGTGCAGTCACTGAAATTTGGTCCAGCCTGAGCCCATGTCATCACACTGTGAGCCCAAGCCCCAGGGCACACTGCCTGAAGCTTGGAGCAGAACCCCAATAGGACCAGATGCACAGAAGCCAGCTCTGCAGGACAGACTTTGCAACTCCCCAAAGTCTGGCACCCTCCCCAGAGGTAGAATCCAATCTCCACAAGGGCTAGATTTTCTCACTGACCTTTGTGACACATTCTGGCAACTCATGGATTGAGAAATCCTGCTTTAACCCACAGTCATGATTAGGAAACTGGAAGAGGAGGTTACAGATAAGTAATGGGATTTTCTCCAACATGTGTGGTCCTTAAGTGTATTGCTTATGTAGGTGCTTTCTGCCTGAGTCCAGAAAAGTTTCTTAGCAGTGTTTTTTGAACTGCACATACATAGTACATCTCATTGAACCCACTGCCAAGGGTGTATCGGGTAATGCAGGTTGATGGCACTCCAGTTTCCCTTTTACCATTTTGGATCCAGTCCAAAGCAGAGAGAATGGAAGGCAGGTAATGGAATACAAATAAGGCCATACATCTCAAAGTGCTTCCAAGTTACAGGTGAGTAACCTCCTCCTCTTCATGTAATGGTCCTGATGTGTATTCTATGCGTCGACGACTTGCTGGCAGTGATGAGTGTGGAGGAGAATGAGAGGATCCCAACAGAAGTGCAGTCTGAATATGACTTAGCCCCACAATGGCATTTCTAGCTACTACTTATGCGATGGCAGTGTCTCATGAATATGTGGACAGAGCACCATGTTGCTGCAAGACAGATATTTTGCCAGGACATGTCTTTCTGTAAGGTCTATATGGGGGCTTGCACTTGCATAGAGTGCACTGTGACTATCTGGCAGGGGCATACTGGATTGCTTATAGCATTCACGGATGTTCCCTGAGACCAATTAGGAGATTCACTGGGATGACAGGGGGCTTGATCTTTGACCATTTGATGAGGACTACAAACAGCTTTGGTGATATGTGAAAGTAGAGTATACTGTATAGATCAGTGGTTCCCAACCTTTTCGAGAATACGGACCCCTTTTCAATCTATTAAAATTTCATGGACAGCCCCCTTCCCCCAAATATAGCTGTTTTCAAACATTCCATTACTTGATAATCATTTGAAATGTATAATAGTTCATGAAGTTCAAGGGTGGAATTTCAGAAGGGTTGGGGGCAAGGGCAAAACTTCAGAAGGGTGTAGGGGGGCAGCAGCCGTGCATGCCAGGACATGGCTTACTTTTGATCACGTTCTCTGGACACTAAGGGAGTGTAGGGAATGTGCTTGCATGCTGTGCATGCCTCTCATGCCTGGCTGATGTATAAGAAGCATGCCTGGCATGCAAGAACTTTCCCCACGCTCCTTTAGTGTTCAGGGAACGAGATAAAAAACAAGCCATGACCTGGAGTGCAGGGGCGGAGCAGCAGCCATGTGCTCCAGATCACAGCTTACTTTTGATCCCATTTCCCAGATGCTAAGGGAGTGAGGGGAAAGTACTTGCATTCCATGCATACCTCTCACACATCAGCCAGGTGTGAGAGGCATACATGGCATGTAAGCACCTTCCCCACACTCCCTTAGCATCTGGGGAATGAGATCAAAAGCAAGTTGTGTCCCAACGTACACGGCTGCGGGAGGGATGGGGGAAGGAAAAGAAAAGTAAGGATACTTTTACATTTCCGCAGACCCCCTACAGTGCCCTCGTGGACCCCCAGTGGTCCACGGAGCATAGGTTGGGAGCCACTGGTATAGGTAGAATGCCAGTGCACAGTAGACATTAAGGAAATGCAAAGGGGAGGCATGCAGTTTGGAGCAGAAAACCAGCAAGTGGATCCACTGATTTAGCTGGAACTCTGATAGCACTTTTCAGAGGAATTTTGGATGCATCTCTAAGGAGCCTTCTTCTTGTGGAATATAGGCGGGTGGAAGGATCTGCTATCATGGCTGCTGAAGTAATGGTTCCAAGAATGTCACTTTATTTCAGAGGTGGGAGAGGGACTATATTGCTAGTGGCTCAAGGGGTGGCTTTGTGAGGACAGAGAGAATAAGATTAAGGCTCCAGTTGGTGTGTGTGTGTGTGTATACATACACACATGCACGCACACCCCTCGGGACAATAGTGTGGCTTTGGAGTTTTTCTGCAAGTGGAGGGATTTTGTCTTTTTTTATTTTTTTTTTTTTTTTTAAAGAACTTGTTCTTTATAAAGATAAGTTTCTCAATTGTATTTTGAACCTCCAGGAGGAAGTCGGATAATGACAGCCATCACTTCCAGTGCATATGACAACTGCAGTCACCAGAGAGAGAGGATGTGTCGGTTGCATCCACTGTGACCTAGAGGCCTACCTTGCTGACCTGAAGCCCTTTGTCTACCAGCCCCTGGAATTGCAGCAGGTACTCTGGCAGCTTGACCTTCAACAACAACACTGTTGTTAAAAATCATACTTGGCTAGCAGAGCTTGGTAGTTAGCAATGCAGAATTGTAGTCCTGCCAAAGACTGTACCTTCATGCCCACCGCTTAACTACTCTGTCTGGAGGTTAGACTGCTGAGGGCATTGGACTGCCTGCTCTGCTGCTGAATAGACAACCAGGGAGCTGGCTGAGTAAAGGGAAAAGCTACCCCTTTTGCGTAAAAGGAAAAGCTGCCCCTTTAGAAGACACAAAATATCTCCTCTCTGCTCTCTTAGGTGTGGGGGCACAGGAGGCAGGGATGTGTTACACTGCCTTGCTGGTTGGAGGATGGACTCATTAACAGGTAGAACTACCCAAAAAGGCCCCTAGGGTTGGAGGATGTTCAGAAGCTGATGTTGCAGGTCCTTATCATCCTCAGACAGGCTACCTAGGTTTGGATGCTACCCTCTGGAGCAAATAATCATATTGGTGGTGATTGTATAGTGGACAGTGGGAGAAAAGTAAGAGACTCATCAGGTGATGAGGATGCAGCAATGGGGACCAGTGGAGCTGGCAGTACCAGTTCAATGTCTGCCTCCTCTTCATAAACTCAGAGCACTGGTGGGCAAGTGGGAGAGCCAATGGGATGCCTGAGATGGCACCTGGTATTTGTGATAGAGATCCCAGGGTCCCCATTATGGCCCAGAAGGAGGATTCCTCAGGTATGGCAACCTTCAGAGGTAGCAGTACCAGGCCTCCACGGCTAGACCATATGCTGTGGAGTGAGGCAGTCTGGGCTGAAAGTCCAGACTCTAGTGTGACACTGGGGAAAAACAAGGGTTCCAGCTCCAAGAACTCTTCATACTTTTTTGACTGTTCTGGCAAAAAATGAATTGACGGTACTGGAGGACTATGGCGTTAAAATGCGACAGACTTCTTGGGTAGCAGGAGAAGAGTTTAATTATAAGTGAGAGAGGGGCGAATCAGGAGTTGAGACTGCAGGCAGTGTAAAATCAGCTCCTCTGCTAAGAGCAAAGGCTTGGAGCATACAGTAGTCCACCGTGTGCCTGTGGAGAAGCCAGAGGGGCCTGGTGGCATCTTCTGAGCCAATTTATCTGGTAAGGGCAGAGTACCACCAGAATGGGCAGTGCATGTTGATGGGCATTCCAAATGTCTGGGTACTAATTGTCGTTGATACTATCAGATTCCATTTGCACCTGATTTTACCCTCCACATGGGGAAACATGGGCACTGATCTGGCTAGATCAGTGTGCGACATCTCACCTGACCTGGCCCCACTTGGGGAGGAAACACTGTACTTGGGAACCGGACAGTCCAGTATTTGAGTTCTCTGTTTGGGAAACAAATTGAGAAAATATAAATGTCCGGTATTTTCTAAATAAGATGAAATGTAGATTGCGATGTAATGTCAAGTGTGTCCAGTATTTTTGTTGAAACCATCTGGCAACCCTATGAATTAATGGTCTATTTAAAACAACATCACTTGCACAGTGGGTTAATTTACACTTTAAATGAGGCAGGACCTGAACAAAGAACTGAGAAACAGCATGAACCAGGAATTCCTGCTTAACCAACAAAAAGGTTTTTGTTTCTTTTTTTTTCACTGAACAATAGAAAGGAAAGAAATCCTCAAACAATATTGATCTTCTGAAGACATTAAAACATACCCATTAAAAGTAAATATAAAAGTGATTATCAGGAATTCTTCAAACATAAAGCCTCTCACAAGAACATGCAGTCACAGCTGCACCAATTGGGATGTGACTTTATTTTTAAAGTTTGATTAAATTTTATACCTTTGACATGTATTAGAAGATAATCAACTTCATTTTCCCTAAAAGTTTAATGCTTGCTAGAGACCACAAATACCAAACTAGAATCTAAAGGGATATTTTTTAAAAGGAATTTGTTGATTTGGGAAGGTGTAAAAATTGGGCTAAAAATGAAAGTGGCCACAACTTCAGCAACTACAGAGTCGGCAAAGTAACCACTGCACCTCCATAATCATTCTAAAGCCAGGATATGGAAGAAAACAAAGTAGTTACAGATCAAATTTGTAAATGACGAAGATTGGGGGACTGGTAAATAATGAAAAGGATTGATCACTGATACGGAGTAATCTGGATTATTTGATAAACTGGAGAGAAGCAAACAATATGTATTTTAATATGACTAAACATAAAAACATTAGACCACACTTTCAGGACGGCAGATTCTATTCTGTGGGACAGTGACTCAGAAAAAGATTTGGGGGGTCACGGTGGATGATCATTTGATTCTGACTTCCAGTGTGATTGGCCCTAAGGACTAATGAGATCCTTGGAATTATAAAATGAAGAATCTCAGGTAGGAATAGAAAAGTTGTATTATCCCTGTATTTGGCATTGGTGTAACTTTTACTGGAATACTGTGTTCAATTCTGGTTTCAACAGTTCAAGAAGGAATGAGATAAATTGGAAAGGGTTTGGAGAAGAGCCACAAGGATATTGGAAAACATGATTTACAGTGAAAGACTCAAGATATTCAATCTATTTAGCTTAAGAAAGAGAAGGATAAGGGGTGAGTTGAGGGTGAGTTTATAAATACCTAAACAAAGAACAGAAATTTGATAATAGAGGACTTTTTAGTTTAGCAAACAAGGCATAGTAAGAGCCAAAGGCAGACAGACTAGAAATAGGACACACATTTTTTAACATTGTCATCAACAATTGGAACAACTTACATGGGTTACTGTAAAAACTTAAACAACAAATAGTCCTGCAGCACCTTAGAAATTAACAAAAAACATAGATGGTATAATGAGCTTTTGTGGGCACAACCTACTTCTTCAGATGAATGGAGTTTAAGGGGTCGGTCTAGTTTTAAAATACATAGAACAGAGAGGGGGTGAGGTGCAGGTAAAAGGAGGAAAAAGAAAGGGGAAAAAAAGGGAAAAGAAATTGTCAATTAGAGTGTCCATGCTAAATGAAGCTGAAAAGAATATTTAGTACCCTCTTTAAGAACCCTTTGTTTTTTTATGTCATTAGGATGTGGAATGTAGCGGGTCATCGAGCCAATGTCTTTGTTTAGACTTCTGTTATGGGACTCAAACGTATAAATGAAATTAAGTTCTGTAGCTTCCTCATCGAGCTGGCTTTTGAAATTGGTTTGAAATAATACAGTGACTTTGAAATTCAGTAATGAGTGCCCAGGCAAGTTAAAATGTTCCCCAACAGAATTCTGTGCATTGCTTTGTTAGATATCTGATTTGTGTTCATTAATTCCCTCTCATAGAGACTGTTTAATTTGGCCAATATACATGGCAGAGGGGCACTACTGGCACTTTATAGATCACATTGTGAGTGAGACCATTAAGATTCCTACCAGCAGTGTCTGTTGTTTTGCACTTTGCCCTTCTAATGCCATGAACTGAGGTATAAGGGGCAGTGCATTATTGGCTCCCACGCTTTGCCCCTTCTCACCATTGCCATGCCCTCTTCACCCATGACACCTCAGTCCTTAGGATGCAGCTTGGGGGATTACTGGGGAGGGGCTCTGGTGTGGTGGTGCAGCAGGAGTGTGGAAGAAGCGGAATACACTGGATGAGCACACTTGCTCTGCTTCCAAACAGTTCCTGCTGCCACAGGGAGCGGGGGTGCAACCCTTGCCGCCACTCCACACCAGGACTCCTGCCATGATCTTCAAAATCACATCCTCGGAGACAGGGAACGGTGGGGGGGGGTACACGGGGAGAGAAAAGGGTAGAGGGCAGGGAGATGGCAGGGCTTGGGGGCTGCTAATGCACAGTGTCTTCCTCCCCCAGCTGCCAGGAATGCCAGGCTAGATTGCGTAATTGCTCTGGCTAGAGATGGCCAGCGGGCTGGGAGTTTGAGACCCCTGAACAAGACCTTGTCCTTATGAAATACTGAATTCCGTGGATCAGCCACAAGGGCAACAAGTTCAACTACATTTCTGGTAGAAGTGATGGCCAGTAGAGAGGCAACCTTCATCAATAAATGAGACATCAAACACATCTGATAGTTCAAATAGTGGCCTAATTAATGTTGAGAGTACCAAGTAAAGATCCCAAATTGGAACTGGTTTGGTTACAGGCAGAAAAGTTCAAATTAAAATCTTGAGAAGATGTACTATCATCAAGGTGGTGCAGATAGACTGGCTATCAGTTGGAAGGTGTTAGGCACTGATCGCAGATAAGTGAACTCACAAAATACGCAAAAGGCCTATTGACTTGAAGGTGGGGAGATTATCCAAGATGTTGGGAATGCCTGCTTCTTCTTGGGACACTTGGGGTAAGTCTAGACTGCATCCCTCTGTTGGCAGAGGGATGCAGATTAGGCAGGTCGACATTGCAATGAAGCAGGGATTTAAATATCCCGTGCTTAATTTGCATAAAAATGGCCACCATTTTTGCCGACTCAGCACTTTGTCAGCAAAAAGAGGCAGTCTAGAGAAGGATCTGTCGAGAAAGAAAGCCTTTTTCAACAGATCCTGTAAATCTCCTTGCAGGAGGCATAAGGGATCTGTCGAAAAAGGCTTTCTTTTTCAACACATCCCTCTCTAGACTGCCTCTTTTTGCCGACAAAGTGCTGAGTCGGCAAAACGGCGGCCATTTTTATGCAAATTAAGCATGGGATATTTAAATCCCCGCTTCATTTGCAATGTCGACATGCCTAATCTGCATCTTTCTACCAACAGAGCACACACCACAGGCTCTGCTGCCAGCGGGTATCAGTGGCTGGCTCCGCACAGCAGGCTCTGCTGCTAGTAGGGTTGCAGCTGCTGGCCCTTCACCATGCAGGCAGGCAACATGGATGAAGCCCAGGCACGGAGCTGGAAGGAAGGACTCTAGCAGAGTTTAACCAGTAATAGAAGCCGATTAGCATCAGCTTATCAATTAACTGGTTAAATTCTTACATCCTTGGTTAGATGTGGCTCCAGTTAAAGCAATGAGACTATGTAATTTTTCCTTGTTTTTTCCTATGCCTCCAATTCAAAGTCAGAAATGACCAATTAATTGCATTCAATGGCAATGGTAAACCCCTTGCTGCTCTGCCATAAACACAGGCCAGAGCACTTGACTGTTCGTGCCTCACTTTGCTTTAGGGCCAGGGATCGGAGAGTCACTTACTCAATTCAGCTCAAGCAACCTAAGCTTTAAAAACAGTTAATTCCCTAATTGATGACCATGCTAAGGATGCAAATGCAATGAGGTGTGCTCTCCCCTCAGATGAAGATCAAGAGGGATGGCCACATACTTGCACAATATGCTCTCATATTTAGGTTATAAACTCTGAGAAAGGGATGATTTACTACAAGTTTGTACAGCACCTAGAAGAATTGGTTCCCTCTAATTAGAGCCTTTAGAGTATTTAGATATTACTGTAATAAAAATAATAAATTATCTCTTGGATTATTCAAAAAACAACTTGACTTTGGAAAACAATGCTAAAAATAACTTGTTTTGTGTAAAGATTTAACTTGAGGTTTTAACGGTATGTTTATTATTAATTATTTAAGAACATTTATAAATGTAACAATTTATAAATTGTTTTATGGATGCAGTAGGCAGATATAGAAATTGGCATTCAAGAGTTTATTATTGAGTAATAAGATACTATGATCTTTGATCCCCTACACTATCAAAACCCACTGACTCTGGGATGAGTATTTTGAAAAATACTAAGATAGCTCTTCCTGCTGTGATAGTGGACAAACTGAAGCTAAGCCTACTTTTAGCTATGTTTAGTATAATCAGCAATGATATTTGAACTAAGTGGCATCTGAGCTAGATTTTTACGTTCTAATCTTTTTATCATACTTGCAGCTGAACTTTTCATTTGATGATCCTGCCAGATACTGTACAAAAACATTTCAAAGAGCTTCCAGGAATGACCTTGTGTCCCTGCTCATTTCAATCCCTAATATGTATTCACTTTTGTACCAACAATTTTGGGACAATTGAAGCTCCTGTTCTTTCCCTCTCATTTGACAGTAAATCACAGAAGGGGTTACACTCCTGTTGATTATATGGCAAATCTAAATGACTAAAACCAAAAGTAGGTTTTTTTAGAATTAGGACTGCTATCTAATATGCAGGTGATTTCCTTTATTATGACAGATACTCACATCTCAAAATAATAATCATCTCACAAATCACTGTAACATTCCCTCCTTCAAAAGAGGATTTGATTCTTATACTTGGTTTTCTTCTAACCAAATTTAGCATAAACCTTGAGCTGACAGTGGGCAAGTTCAGACTACATAGGACTCTTCTTTCATATTTAAATACTGTTTATGAGGAATAATACATGCTATTAGAGAGATGGGAATTAGATTCCGTGATATGATGGGAAAGAAAAGCAATAAAAATGATAAATAAATTGGGAAAATGGAGCTATAAGAAAAGAGGAAGGAGAGTGGGAGGGTCCAGGTTAGTGAGAAAAATCACAAGATAAAAGTTTATCCATGACTTAAAAGTTATCAAGGCAATAGAAAGTTGTCAGCTAGACTGGAACTTGGCAAGGACTGAGGCAGCAAAGCTCACACATTGGAGAAATAGACTCCATCTGCAGCAAGTTCCATGATCAAATACTCATGCAGGTAGACTGATAAGCTCAAGTCACATGCGTTCTTGCTTATTTGGAAGGGGAATGGAACACTTAGCTTTGAACAAAAGGAGCCACAGGAATTAAAAGTCTGAACAGGAGGAGAATTAACTATTATTTTGACTATCGTAAATGTACATTTCTCAGTTCAAAGTTGTTTGATGTCCACAAGGTATTTGTGGGAGTCTGAAGAATACCTTGAAAGTATAATTAATTATACAAAACTACGGTATACATAGTAGATACTTTGTGGAGCTGACGTGTAAATTTAGACAGCGTGTCCACTTTTGCAACTTGTTTCAGTTGACAGTATGGGATGCTGTAATGTGATTCTTTTATAATCTTTACTCAAGTTAAAATTTATTTCAATGGCAAAATACCAAAAGGCAAAACACTGTGCATTTTTACCACAAATTTCTTGCACAAGGATAGCTCTAGATGGCATTAACTCTCGTTCAGTCACCTCACAGTACCTGCGTGGAGTGCAGTCCTCATGTGGAGGAATGATGACAACTTTCACAGTTACTGATGTTCTCAGGAGATCAATCATTTGCTCATGACTTAGAGTGGCCACAGCCACTTTGCAGATCTCCACTAGCCGACTGCCCTGTCGTAATCCTGCCTGCCAAGCATAGCCATAGGGCTCAACATCTGCCACAATGCCTTCATAGTTCACATGGAAACCAAGCTGCCCCAGTCCATTCCTACGTAAAGTCATCTCCGTGGTCTCACAGCCCTTTGTCACAAACTGAGAAATGAAATAAAGAGGAAAGTGTTTAGTGCAATGGATTACATTCTGAGAAGACTATAATTCTGAATTTTATAGGTACATTCCAAGATGGGGCATGGGGAAAGGAAACAAGCACTTTCTCTCAGGGAAAGTCCCCATTGCTGTGTATGATACCAGTTCAAACAAATCCTCTTTATTCAAGCTGGATATTTAAGATAGCATCTGATTACACAGAATTAACTAATGGTTTTATAGCTCTGCCTTAAAGTTCCACTTATTTCATAGGAAAATTAAAGGAATGTGCCAGTTCACAACAGGTAAGTGTGGAAGCTGCATAAGCACCTGTATTTCATTTTTTGTTTAAAATTTGACATTTTAAGCAAGTCTGTGGTTATTTCACAAAACTACAATTTCTCCATTATTTAAGTTCTGTAGTTTGATGGTGTGCAACTATCCAATTTACTGTAGGTGGAACTAGAACCTTATGCCACTCTCTTAACTGGAACAGGATGAATACACATTCTAAAGGCTTTGATCAATGGAATGAATCTCTCGTTCCTTCTTGTTCATTATACAATTGCTATTTTTGATGCAACGAAGAACAAAGCTGCTACATATACCAATTTCCTTCACAACAGCTGGAGAAATAGTGACAATTGACAGAGAATGCATTTAGACAGACAATAAAAATGCAATGAATTATTTTACTTTATTACCATTATTTGTATTGAGACAGAATTTAGGGGCCTCAGTCTAGATTGAGGCCTGATTTGCTTGGCACGGTCCAGACACACTACTGTCCAGCAACTCCTACTCCAATTAGTTTACAACTTCATCTGAGATTAATATAACATGGATATGACTGGGAAAGGAGCGAAAACAAGGGAAACAGATTGTGTAATTTGTCTAGTCAAATGATACTACAACTTGATGGTTCCTGAAGAAACCACATTTTTTCTAAAATTTTTTTTCAAACACTATCTGCTACTCATGACTGATGCAAAACAACCCACAATGGCTGGCTATTTATTGGTACATGCCAAAGTAAAAATGGGGGGGAGGGAGGTCCACAGACAGAAAGAGAACACAGAAGTGGCCTTGTGGAAATAATTAATTAGCAAACATGGCTACTGCAAGCATTTCAATTCATTTGTTACCAAAGTCCAAATTTTAATTAAAAAAAATTCTAACCTCCAGCCTTTTCACAACCTCTTTGATATCGTCCAAGTTGTTGATAAAGCTCTCCACCGAAACACATTCACCTCTGTCATAGAAGAGTTTGATGCTTGTGTCCGTTGAAGTCCACCCTATCACATCTCTGCAGGAACAATTGAACACCACGCTTTTTGTATCCTGCTCTATGAGAACTACAAACTCATTAGATACACCCAGGAGACAGTCTATTTCCATACCCTGGCAATAATCTTTTGCATGGACACTCCACACAATGGCACCAGAACTATTGAGCTCCGCTCCTGCATAAGGTTTAGACTTTTCCTTCTTTTTAGAGGCAAGTGAAATGAAAGGAAACTTCCCAGATGGGTCAATTGGTGTATTGGTAACATTCTTTTCTGCTAGATCTTTCAAGTATTCTTGGCGAGTCCTGGTGGCCATGGCACGGAACTTCTCAGATTTATGAGCTGCATTCTCTGCATTAATCACTTTGGCCAGTAAGAAGTCCCTGAACACATTTGATTTAGGAAAGGTAACACCTTTTGGGATTGGTGGTCCAAAGGATGGTACATCTCTGGATCTTGTCACAGCAACACTGGAAAAAAATACAGAAATGAAGAAGTGATGAGTCAATATTTTAATTTCTCTTCAGTATTTTATGGAATCCAGAGAGATAGGCAAGCCCTTCTCTCAGGCCACCTTCTGATTTTCCAACAGACATACAATAGCAAAGGAAAGGACTGCTTGATTCACCTGCATATAACTCACCATTATTTTTTCACTTTGCTACTTTCTCAGAAGTTTTCTATAATCACTTATAACTTTGAATACTTTATTTGTGAGTGAAGGGAGTAGAAGTGAGAGATAAATAATCACTTATTCTTCTTAATGTTCTCAATTGCCATTTACTTCAGGTACAATACATGCAAAAATGTTAACACAAACTTGAAGATTTGGTTAATATATTGTAATACACATTAATAATAACAATTAAAATGTTAATAGCCATGTATTTTTGTAAGTCTCAAATAATTAAATTTATTGTAAATCAAAGCTGTTGGGGTTTTCTCTTAGTATATGACATTCTCCAAGTGGTACATGGCTCACCTAGAAGATGAAGGTGAATAATTCTGGCTCCTGTACTTATTCTTTAATATTTATATAGGGCAGCACCTATGATTGTCCATAAGAAGACTGATAATTCATTGTAAACCATTCCTGATTTTATTTTTACCAAAACTGACACTCTTGATGTTTTCATTTAGATACTCTACCTCCAATTTTCTTTATTATGTATGAAACTGTGTGTATATAATAGATATGTACATTCATCCATTGAAAGAACAATTTTAAAAATGTTGGTCTGCTTTCCTTAAGGCCAGAACTGCTCTGTGTTAGTAGGAAAAAAGCTTTCTTAACTATGGCGGGGGTGGGGGGAGGGGGAGAAATCAAGGGAGAATGGGATACATGCCATTCTCTGATGGTCAGGAAAAGGTTTACAGAGCTGTGTTGCACCAAAGTAAAAAATATCCATAATGTATACCCCAGCTTCACCCTCGCTGCTATTTCCTTTCCTGCATTCCCATTACATAACCCCGAAACTTCTCCCTCCTTGCCACCTCATATGTTAATCTGTGTACACACTCATGCACTTTGTATATATATTTCACTCTCGTCACCTTCCATTCAGTGCCTCTTATGCAACTGTTAATTCTAAATGTTAGTTTTGAAAAATTAACACTTACGTTTGCCATTATTCACAACTATCCTTACCAAAGACTGGTCCATAATACAGGGGTGGGCAATAATTATTGTTGAGAGGCCACTCCAAAGATTCTGGGAAGTGGTCAATGGCGCATTTTTCTATGGAGTGAATGTGGGGTCTGGGGTGGAAGCAGGGTGCAGAAGGATACTCAGGGTAGGGGACTAGCGTGTGGTGTCTGAGAGGGAGTTTGAGTGAAGGAGGGGGTTGTGACCTGGAGCAGCAGAGAATGAGGGTGCAAGGTCCCCCCATGGGAATGGGGTGGGGGGTAATAGGTGCAAGAGAGGATTCTGGCAAAGGAGAGGGATATAGGAGTGGGTGCAGGGTCTGAGAGGGAGTTATGACCTGGGGTGGGGAGAGAAGGGTGCAGAAGGTTTGACTGGTGACCTGGGGCTGGGGATTGGAATGCCGTGTCCAGGAGGAGGTGCAGGAGATGATTCCAGCCTGGGGAGAAGCTAAGAGGGGGTGCAGGATCTGGGAGGAAGTTGGGTGCAGGAAAGCGTGAGGTGCCAGAGTAAGTAAGCAGCTCCCAGCAAGCAGCACTCTCAGAAGCTTCCCTGCCTGCTGCACCATATGGCTCTCCGCACTGCTGCAGGCCAGTGCAGTACACCAAGTCTTATTTGTGGGACTCAGGCTACAAGTCTCTGAGTTTAGGTGGCCTTCTTAAAATGACCGTAGTCTCCTGTTGATCCCTATGGGAATGAATCCAAGCTGCCTTTGGGGAAGACAATGGATCTCTGTTCTGTCAACAGGAGCTGGAGAACGAAGGTAGTGACCACATTAATTGAAAGCAGCTTGAGGTTTCAGTTCCATTGAGAGAAAGCGGTGGCAACCATTCTTGAGAGTTTTTCTGAAGGACAACATTAATCTTCAGCCTCTACTGAAGAAGAAACTCCAGAATTATAACAGAAAACTAAACACAATTATTAATCCTAAAAGCTTATTTTTGAAACTATGCTTAGAGATTCCCATCTCTGTTAAAAATGCGGAGTTGAACTAATTAGTGACCAGAAAAGAGACCCGACAAATAGTGTTACATTTCGGAAAGGGCCTATATTCAATTAATTTAACCTTAAACAAATAAAGGTTTTTACTTGCTAATTATCAGAAAATTCATTTGGTGTCCAAAAGAAAGTTCTGTAACTTTGGTGAGGATGCCATATATTCTTCATACATATAATACAGGCAGTCCCCGGGTTACGTACAAGATAGGAACTGTAGGTTTGTTCTTAAGTTGAATTTGTATGTAAGTCGGAACTGGCGTTCAGATTCAGCCGCTGTTGAAACTGACCAGCAGCGGCTGAATTGGACACGCCTGGGGCAGAGCAGCTGGGGTGCTGCTGGGTTGGTCAAGTAGCGCCGCACCTTGGTGCTTTGGGACCAACCTGGCAGCCTCTCAGCTCCTCTACCCCAGGTGTCGGCGAGAAAAAGCCTGGTCTGCTGGGGGGGCGGGGGCGTACTAGCTGCGCCCCCCCCCCCCCCCAGCAGACCAGGGAGACGCGGCGGCTGGACCGCTGAGACGTGCCGCGGTCCCGCCGCCCGCGTCCTCCACGGCTTTGCTCCGCGTCTCCCTGGTCTGCTGGGGGACCCCCCCGCAGTAGACCAGGGAGACGCGAAGCAGCTTTTTTCGCCGCGGAGGACGCGGGCGGTGGGACAGCGGCGCGTCTGGGCGGTCCTGCCGCCTGCATCCTCTGTGGCGAGAAAAGCCCCGTTTGTATGTAGGTATCCGACGTAAGTCGGATCCTCGTTAACCCGGGGACTGCCTGTACCTGAATTCAACTTAACCTTAGCCATAGAATTGCAACCATTAAAAACAAAAGTAACCTGATTTCTATGTATTTGAAACCCTTCTTGCCCCCCCATCCTGTTTTTCTCTTTCCTCATCACATGTGTCTCTAATAAGATTTCAAGTCCTTCAGGGCAGGGACCATGTCTTCCCAATAAATAAATGTAATTTAATAATCAGGATCTGTCAATATTTTGAAACTACACCAAATAGCACAACTTGAAAAGTGCTGCAGTTGCAGAATGATTAATGCTGACTGATTTATGAGGAAAGAATTATGTATGGGCAATTCTGTATTTCAATTTATGGCACAAGCACCAGAGCATAGCAGGGGCACCCACAGAAAATTATATAAACTTGAAATTAAATAATGATTTGCATTCTAGACAAAAATTTCTGGTACACACATTTCCAAATGCCAGCTTCATCTTTTCTGCCTCAGTAACACATAAGTAATGAAAAGGATGAAAGGCTCAAATGAAACTAGCACCTATCTAGTTTTTTTAAAAACCAGATGACATACACAATCAACAAAAGGTATCTTTCTAGAAAAAAATGTATTAAAATGAGGAAGTGCACAAATATAGATAAAATGAAGCAAAATTAATATATATAAAACTCTGTCAGCATAATCAAGTAGGCTATGAAATACTCACTACAAAGAAACTTATTAAAACACATTTCTTTCCCCTTAAGGTTTTACATAAATTACTTGAATCAAAAGTGATCAAATATAGGCATTACAGGGCTAATAATGGAAACACCACAATTTTTTTCCTTTCTTCCCTATTATACAGAATAAATTCTCAATAATTTTTCAGTAAAACAATAGGTTTGGAAACTTGCTGAGAGTTTGGAAACATTCATGTAAACATCCAGGGGTCCACTGCCAAAAGATGAAAGCACTAGTGAGGCAGAGCAACTGACTGGCCACTTTGCTAAAAATGTCATATAGTTTTGAATATGGACCAGAGCCTCGTAAGGCCTAGCTGAAGAATCCCAAACATATTTCACACGATTCAACATAAATTTCTATCCTGACCACATTAACAAGGTCATTCAGTGAATTAACTTTCTGTGTCCAGAGCCTCATAATGCTGATACTCTAAAAAGAAAAATAAGATAAAATTACTCGTATACTAATTAACCTGATGGTTCATTTTGAATGTTCATTGGTGTCAAAGTCTCTGAGTAGGTTTTCCCTTCTGAGCCTGTCTTACCTACACTTGAAATTTCCCTCAAGCGCCTAGGTAGACACGACTTAGTCTTGTTGCCCTTTGTTCTATTTTCTAGGCAGCAAATAAAAGCTTGTTTGCCAAAGACCCTGGCTTTCCAGTCAGTCAGTCTGTGTCTCAGCATCACTGCATGCTAACTTAGTGTCTGCATTAGCTTCCTTTATGACCACTTCCTACTTCCCTTTCTCATCTTTTTAACCTCTCATGATTTTTGATCTCAGCTTTAGGAAGAGAAAAGCATCTTTATCTGGATCATGCTAATAAGACAGTTTCTTCCCCAAATTGATGGCTCAGCCACTCTTGACTTAATTACTTTGGAGCATGTAACTGAGAGATTAATTTCTCTCTGACATTGTTTTACCCTTAGTGGGTTCCCTAACAACCATCCTTTATAGCTTTCTTTGATTCAAATCTATGCATTCAGTCAGACAGCAATATAAAATTGAACAAGAAAATCAAGTCATACATAATATTTAGCGTTATGAAGCAATTTTAAAAATTGTGCAATTAATTGTGATCTTAAACAATAATAGAAAACCATTTATTTAAATTTTTAGGTCTACATATTCAATTATTTTTATTTCAGTTACAACACAGAATACAAAGTGTACAGTGCTCACTTTATATTTATTACTACAAAATATTTGCATTGTAAAAATAGTATTTTTGAATTCACCTAATACAAGTATTGTAGTGCAATCTCTTTATCATGAAAGTTTAACTTACAAATGAAGAATTATATAACAAAAAACTAACTGCATTCATACACAACACAATGTAAAACTAGAAAGTGCTCTCAGTCCTACTTCTGATACAGGCAATCACTCAGACAAACAAGTTAGTTTATATTTGCAGGAGATAATGCTGCCCTCTTTTTCTTTAAAATGTCATCTGAACATGAGAACAGGCATTTGTATGGCTTAGTTATAGCCATCATTAAAAGATATTTACATGTCTCTTCATGCTTCAAACCAGTGCCCTAACTAGCTAATTTTGTGCTGGAGGCAAGACTATAAAATTGCACCTCCCCTCATGTTTATATATTCATCGTAGTTATTTCGTAGAAAAAGGGAAAATACATAAATAACAATTAATTTTAGTTTACCAAAACTTCTTTTGCAAGAAGCCACAGTCACTGGCAAGCACAGAAATATTTGCATTTTATCATTTTACAGTGCAAATATTTGTAATAAAAATAAAAGCATACAGTGAGCATGGTTCATTTTACATTCTATGTTATAATTTAAATTGATATACTTTAAAATGTAGAAAAAAATCCAAAAATAGTTGTTAAATTTCAATTGCAATTCTACTGTTTAACAGAGCGATTAAAATTGTGATTTAATGCAATAATCACACGAGTTTACTGCAATTAATCAACAGCCCTAATAATATTCCTAACAAACAATGATATTTTATGAGTTTGTTACAGTTGTTAGATATGGTAGATAGTTTTTGTTCTTATTCAACCTATCTCTCATATGACCGCTGATCTGAACCAGCAAAATATAATCAGAAAACAAGCATTCAAGATGTTAAAATCTCCATTTCTATGAAAACCAAGGAAAATTAAAGAACTCTCCCAAAACAGTGAGGCTGATACCGCTTTCGAAAAGTCATCTTTTATCATCAAGTTCACTTTTCAATCTCATTTTCTAACAACTCTTTGGAAGCAGTGATAACATATCAGAAATCACTCCACACGTGCTGCTCAAATGGTGCAGTCATTTGGCTTTCAGTCATCTCCAATAGTCCTGGAGAGTCGTTTTCTTAGCAGACAGGCTGTCTATGAGTTAAATACAACTGTTGCATATATGAAAAGCTACTACAGGTTGTACCTCCATATACTAGGACTCTCTGGTCTAGCAGGATCACGGATGTCCCTGGACCACAAAGCCTAAAGGCAGAGAGGTCTGGCAGTGGGGCTCGGAGCACAGCATGGGGAGTTGGCAACCAGGCAGGTAGTCCCATGGCAGGGAGCTCTTGCCCTGGTGGCAGTGGGGCTGGCAGCAGGCATGGAACCCTGGAGATAGCGGGGCCAGCAGTGGCCACGGAGCTCCAGCCGTGGCAACCATGAAGCTCCAGCTCCAGCAACAGCAGGGCCAGTGGTGGCCAGGGAACTTGGGCCCCAAGAAGTCCAATCCAGGCCGGCAGAAGGGGGGGCTAGGGCTGAGGCTGGAGCCCAAAGACAGCAGGGCCAGACTTGGGTCAGAAGCATCCAGAAGCAGTAGGGGAGGTGATCTGGGAGGCCAATGGTAGGAGACCACTTATGGTCCAGCAAATCCCCTTGTTTGTGTCTAGTAAAGTCCCAAGAGCACCAGACCACGGAGGTCCAATGTGTAGCCACATTTTGCAGGTTTAAGAATTTAATTTTGGCTATATGGCTATCAATGCAACTAGTTTAGAAGTTGAATACCAATGATATTGGAGTTAATACTTTAATAGATTGTTTACCCTTGGAGAGAGAGAAATACTTTGCAATATGGTGCCCAATTCTGCTCCTTTCATATGATGTTTAATGCAAGACATAGAACAATCTTACACTATTTGCTTTCAGTCTCTCTCAGAATTTATGAACCTATGATATTGTTCCAATCCAGTGTAGAAAAAGTCTAACTTACTCAGATTTCCTATTAAAGCTTTTCAGAACTGAATTGTATAAATCTGTATCAAGTATTTATCCCGTGAAAATCCATTGATGAAGGATTTTAAGGCCATGCAAGGCACATGACACACACAAAGGTCCTGATCATGCACATTATCATACATGGGAAGTCTCCTGTATCTGTGTAGAGGTATAACTGAAACCAAGTGGTTTTGCTACTTTTTAATAAAAAACTACATTTCTGTACAGAAACGAATTGTGTAATAAAAATATTGTTTCAGGCAGAAAATGTAACTCTGTTTCTTCTTTCTGCAAAGCTAACTATACTTCTTTAATAGCTTCACTAAAATGGCAGCACAAACTCAGATTAATGAGTCTTTTCCACAAAAAGCAGTGAATCCTTTATGAATTAACAAAAAAATAATACATTTTCCATTTAGTTTACAACTATTAAGAATATCATAAAATGATATATAAATTAGTTACCTAATCTTGAAAAATGTAACATAAAATCCACTTTCAATACAAAAGTTTAATGAGCATAAATACATTAATGAAATTAGCACTCTGTCAATCAATTTTTAATTGGGAAGATTCAGATATTTTTCAAAATAGGTAACAGCTTAATTTACCTACTACAGTTTTATATAAGGATCCCAGAGAACTCAGTTTTATATAAGGATCCCAGAGAACTCAGTACCTAATCAGTAACAAAACAAGTCTTATTTTATATGTCCCAAAGCACCTATTTAGGCACTATTCTTTGCAGCTTGTTTCCTGAATATGTCTATATACCCACCAGTACCCATTCTAGTTTGTGATTTTAATAATGTTCTCTACCTTACAACACCCAGAAAACTGTCTTCTTAAAGGCAGCAATAAAATGTATTTAAGAATGCAAAAATATTCTAAGCTTCTGTGGGGTTTTTTTGCTGTTAACCTGGCAATAGCTACCTGTAACAGATGTTATCAGTGCAGGGGTTGTGCACTCTTACAATGACAAAGACGTGCTGGAAGTGAGAGCGAATGTTCTTTGGGCTGAATGGTTGTGCTCCAGTTTCCTGGAAAACAATCGTCACAATATCGTTTCCAATATGTCGTTTTCTCAGGAGCTAAAAAAAATTAATGACGACAACAGAAATCTTAGCGAATAGGTTAAAATGCACCAATCTTTTCATTTTTTTATTTTTCATGTAATTATATTTTTAAATGTCATTACTAATTATGGGGTATTTTTGTGTAAGTCACATAGCAATTGCCAACATTTTATTCTACAAGGCAATGGAGACATTAATAAACAGAATATCTGAGGACTTCAAAGAGGATCTTGCCAATATCTGACATATTAAGACAAAATGCTAGCATCTTGCAATTTCTGTTTCCATAACAATTTTAATTCTATTTTAAACCCAAAGAAAGAACTACATATGGGGAAGACTAAGTGATTTGAAAATCAAATACATTGTAACACACGGTATGTTACAGTTTAGATTTTCTAGTTGTTTCTGTGCAAGTTCTAACAATTTGAGCTGGCAATTAGAGGTTGAAAAACACTCCTATACATATAATTAAGTAGGTTAACATTTCTTGTTTAAACCGGTAGTGCAAGTTACTGTTAATTTTTCAAAGGTATGTTTCTTTTTAAATGCAACATTACAGTCTACACATTTTTTTCTTCTGCATAAACAACAGCAACAAGAGTGCTGGCGAGCAGACAACAATAACAAAAATTCATGTTAACCGTGATCTTACATTAACAAAAAGGTTTCAGTTTTTGTTTATGAAATAAATACGCCAAGTTCCCTTATTCACAGAAAAGCAGCCACTTCTGGACTGAAATGTAGTTATTCCATAGTGCACAGCAACATTACAGAGTACTTTAGGAAAAAGAAGAGATTATTAAATGTATTCAGTTGAAAACATATAGATAGGAGGAATTTATGTAGGTAGAATGTGACTGAGTTTGAAATTGTCCAGGATACCTGAGTGAACATCTCTGTTCTTATAAAAGATACCAAACATGCTTTAATGACTGTAAGACCTTGATTTTGTGTTTCAGCCTCAGGACAGAAACTCAAATAGTACACTACGTCTCCCCTTCCTCACCCCCGCAAATACCACAAAAGGCACTGTTTTAACTCTGTCTTTAAGGAGAAAATGCCAACTACAGCATGGTCAAAATAACTTTCTGCAACCACACACACACACACACACACTCTAACAGGGGTTGACAAACCGCTGTTTCTACTCGCCCATGGCGAGTAGATTTCAGCTGGTTGCTCCGTGCGCCCCATTCACCAGTGCTGAGCGCATGAGCAGTGCCGGTCTGGCACATGCATGATGCGGGGCTGGCAAGTAGCTCTCGCCACAGTTTGTCAAGCCCTGTGTGCTTATATATATATATATATAAATAAAAATTTCACAGCCAACTTGTGCCACAACAAGTGTTTTTCTGTATATGAAAGCCATTAAGAGGTAGCAAGCAGGGCAATTCTCTAGGGCTCATGCCACAGGGGTCCCTGTAAAGCTAAGTTATTCAGGTTTTGGCTTCAGCCCTGGGTATCTGGCTCAGGATCCCAGGCTTCAGCTCCATGTGCTGGTGCTTTGGCTTTTTTCCCTGGGACCCAGCAAGTCTAATGCCAGGCCTGCTTCGCACCCCCTTCAAACCTGTTCCTTGCCCCCTAGCGGGCGGGAGTGGGGAGGGAGAAGGCAGACACCTGTTTGAGAACCACCGTGAGAGAACCCTCTGGGAAACTGTATGATATAGGGATGTAAAATCCCATTTAATTTGTTAATCAGTTAAATGTTATGTTTAACTAGATAACCGCCTAAACAGGAATGGACAGGGGATGCTCCAGCCAGGCTGGTCCGTGGTCATGGGCTTCTCTGGCCAGGCTAGACTGCCCCCTAGCTGCAGCACAGTGGGCTGTTCTGGCCAGGACAGACCCACTGCGGGAGCATGGCACGGTGGGCCTGCCGCCCTACTGTGGGCATGGAGCTGCTCTAGAGTGGCTGGGTCTGCTGCACGCGGGGGGAAGGGGAGGGGAGACTGTTTTGGCCTGGCCCGCTACAGGAGGGGGTTCAGGTTGGCCTGCTGCAGGTGGGGGGTGGGGGTTTCAGCCCAGCCAGGCCCACTGGTTGACCATAACTGGTAAGCATCACCTGATAGGGTGATGATCAGTGTTCCCTCTAAGCTGTAGGGCAGCACAGCTTTACAGGTGATTAATCAGCCCCACCCAGCCAGTCAGTTCCTTACAGGGAGCCCTGAGCCTCTGACTGGGCAGGGCTAATTAATCACCTGTAAAGTTATGCTGCCATACAGCTTAGAGGGAACAGTGGTGATGATTATTGATTAACCATTCATATTCCTAATATAAATATATGTCTTACACCTAACTAAAATTCCCACTGAACTTTAAATAATTTTTCCATATCTTGTTATAAATAATGGCTTCTTAATGGCTTGTCCCCTTTCCCCCAGCAGCTGTGGGGAGAATGCGGGGCTTGGCAAGGCCTCAGCCTGCCCTTGGCAGCTGGGAGGAGACAGCCAGGGCTGGCATGGGGAGAACGGGAACGAAGTAGAGCCCGGGCTGGTGCCATCAGTGGTGTGGAAGCTGGGGCTGGGATGGCCTCTGCCCAGCAGCGGGGAGGGGGTAGGCCAAGGCTGCCATGCCTCACCCTCGCCCTCCTGGGCAGCCGGGGTAGAGCCGGGCTGCCTACCCCCAGAAAGATGGGGGTTGGCAAGCACAGCAAGCAGGAAGCACAGCCCCCTAGTATTTATTTATTGTAAAGTGCACTAGGATCTCTTCTCATTTTCTATATCTTATTAATATCATTGTACAATGTTCTCGCTTCTTGAAAACATCAAATATCAACCAGTGCTAAAATATACTGAAAAACCATTTTTTCACAGGACTTTCTTTTCTGCCTATTCAGAACCTACAATGACCTACATAAGCCTGTTTGCTGAGCATGCTGTGACAGAATTAGCCAGTTTCATTCTTGATATAGATGTAATTCCCCGATAAATATCGTTTATTTCTGTGTTGTTCAGATGCTGGGAAATTATTCTTAACAGGCTGCATATACTGGTTGTCAAATATGTTTGCCAATCAGCCAACATAATTATTTACTATTTTAAGTATGAGATTATTTACAAAACTAACCATTGACCTACAATTTTTCCTGTTTATTTATCCTCTTTTAGATCATTTATTTAATACTTTAACAAAGTTAAGCGCTTCCTGCCACTAGTATATGTAAGAATTACCTGACAGTATAATTACTTTATGAGGTGGGGGACAAAGGAATTCTAAATGGTCAAAGCCCATCCTACCTGTTGCTTGTTGTTCGGAGTGTATGGCAGCATGGTGGAAACATGGAACATGATCTCATAGTCCTTGTAAGTTGTATAGAGAGAATGAGTTCCTGTTGAATCAGCTGCAATTAAAAAATAATAAAGTGAAGAAAAAAACAAATCACGCTATTAAGTCCTTAAAAATACTTTAAAAACAAGATTGCCATGAAAAACTCACTCACCCGGGCACAAAACCCACTTTTCATTCATCTTCAGTTTAATAACAGTGATAATAATGAAAAACCTAACCATAATTTACTCACTTGCCAAAACTGTTCATCCTGAAGGCAAGTATAAATGTACAATGGTATTTTAATTCAATATATTAGAAAGAACCTGTAAGAAGTAAGGAAATTATGAAATTAAAAATCCTGAACATCCTGAACTCAATCTAATTGAGTCCAGTATTGTAGGAAACACCATGGGAAACTTTTAAGAGTACCACATATATATGTATGAAATATATGTTAATGTAATATGTAATGTACAACTAAGCTAAGTAATAGCTTTCTAACGATGCCTGATAGCTTTACCATATGGACCAATATGGTACTTGCACGGGTCAGTTAGTGGTTTCTAGTTTAATGTCCTTATTTGTACACTTCACCTTATTAAAGGTATAAATGAATGGGAAAATACCGTAATAACAGAAAGTGTCTAACTATGACTAAAGCAAAGTACTATGACAAAATGACCAGTTTTCAACATGGCAAAAAGTTGAACATTGGAGTGTTTTTATAAGAAAAAGTGTTCTTTAACATGGATACTAATGACGTTGGGAAAAAATGGGTGAAGACTGTGATGGCAAAACATGCAGTAGCCACAAAAACTTTTAGGTCAATGATGCATAAACAGACCTATTCTTCAAAGGGATTTAAAGCAAGATGATGGACAGCATTGATGGCAGATGAAACCCAGCGTAGACACACTTAACATAAAGCATATGAAGTAAGGAATTCAAAGAGATCATTTAAAATATCATGTAGAATAGTGATAGAAATGTAGCCGTGTTAGTCTGGGGTAGTTGAAGCAAAATGCAGGACAATGTAGCACTTTAAAGACTAACAAGATGGTTTATTAGATGATGAGCTTTCGTGGGCCAGACCCACTTCCTCAGATCCTGGCCCACAAAAGCTCATCATCTAATAAACCATCTTGTTAGTCTTTAAAGTGCTACATTGTCCTGCATTTTATTTAAAATATCAATGCATGATGCAAGTTTCTACATTACTAATCAGAAAAAAAAAACTCATTGAAAAACTCTGTTCAATGGAGAGTGGCAGTCAAAAAAAAGCAAACATGATGTTAGCATGCTTATGGATCAGGAGGAAAAATAATCATAAAAAAAATATTATAATGGCATTCTATTAACCAAAAGTACTTTCCCACCTGCAATACCTTGTGCTCGCCATCTTACCTCAAAAGAGGTAGAGCAGATGTGGAAAGGATGCAGAGACGGATGACAAAAATGATTAGAATGGAAAGAAAGACTTCTGTATGGAGAAAGATTTGTACAGTTGTGACCTTGTAGTTTAGAAAAGAGAAAAATAAGATGGGATATGAATGAACTGAGCAAGTACTGACTGATCAAAAACAGGTAAATTAGGGACTTCTAATTTCTCCCCTCTCAATAAAAACAAGATTGCATTGTATTAAAAAACAACACATTTCAAACTGAAATAAGAAAATATATTTTATATACCATGTAATTAATGTGTGGAACTCATTTCCACAAGTCTATGATTTTAATATTTTTTCAGAATTGTCAGTGAGCCAGCAAAATCTGTTATTAGCACTGCTCTAATGAATATATCCTTAAACTGTGTCATCTAGAGAACTCACTTTTGTCCTTACTCATATGTCTTCTCTCCTAATAGTCCACAATGCTTTTCACCAAAGAACAAAACCAGCCATTTTATGGAAGTGGCAGACTGTTGACTGCAGAATAAGTAAGTGTAATTCCAGAAAAAGCCAATGATTAGGGATTAGGATGTTTTTCACAGATTCATAGATTGTAAGACAGAAGGAGCCATTGTAACCATCTAATCGGATATCTTGTATAAAAAAGTTCACAGGACTTCCCCAAATTGACTCCTGTTTAAATCAGAATGTATCTTTTAGATAAACATCCAGTCTTGAAACAAAAATTGCCAGTGATGGAGAATTCATCAGTACTCTTAATAAGAAGTTCCAGTGGTAAAATACCCTGTTAATAATGTGCACCGTATTTCTAGACAACTAGTCTAGTTTCAACTTCCAGTCACTGGATTTTGTTCTACTTTTGGCTGCTAGATTAAAGAGCCCTCTATTATCAATTTTCTGTTCCCAGATAGGTACTTACAGACTGTGATCAAGTCATCCCTTAATTTTTAGCTAGACTGAATGCATTGTGAATTTCTTTATAAATCTTATAGTCCAATAGCTTAAGCATTCTTATCACTCTTCTTTGAAGTCTTCCCAACTTATCAACATTCTTCTTGAACAGCTGACACCAGAACTGGACACAGTATTTTTCAGAAGTAGCTGTACCAGTTCCAAATAATAAATATAGATAACCTTCCTACTCATGATTTTGCTCAATATACATTCAAGGATCACATTAGCCTTTCTGGCCACATCACCACATTGGGAGTTCATGATCAGATGATTATGCACCATTACACCCCAAGTCTTTTTCAGTCTCTCTGCTTCCCAGGTTAGAGCACTATAAGTCTGGCCAAAATTAATTCTTCTTAGATAGATGATTTTACATTTGATCTTATTAAAATGAAAATTATTTGTTTGTACCTAAGCTTACCAATTGATCCAGATTGCTATTATTTAATCACTCGCCCATTCTTTGCATCCTCTGCAAACTTATTGTTTTATGTTTTTCTTCCAGGTCATTGAAAAAAATAATTAATTAATATTGCTTGCAAATATCTAATTGCTTCATGCAGAATTTGAAGAGCCTGTAATTCTTATTAATTTTGCATTTTAAAGATTACCCTTTTGGGATTTGAGGCATGTGAATTTTTCTTTTCTGAACAATAGAAATATTAGCCCAGTTCAAAGTGAAAAAGAAAAAACCCACATCATCACTAGGGAAAGATCAATTCCTCACCCATGCACTTAAAAACTATAAATGCTGACTCCTCCCATCCCTAGGTTCTTAAGGGTTCTCCCATATGACCTGTCTCAGATAACAGTAGGAAAACTAGGTTACATGACTCTGTCTTGATAAGAGGTGAGTACAGAAAATTCTAAGGAAGTTTCATACATTCAATATTGACATTCTTTACTGGTTGCAGCAAATAGACTTTTGAAATAATACTTGAGAAGCTGCATAATATCAGTTCTTGCTCTCACTTGCCTGTAGTTATAATACTAGTGACTGCAGAACCATGGCAACAGAAGATTTTTGCTGAGCTGAAGTTTATAAATGTTTTTCTATTTTCATGACTCAATTCCTTATTTAATTTCCTGTACTGCAAGGAGCAAGATAAGGATAGACTTCAATACAAATGGGTTAATCTCAATGTTCAAAGATGTCAGAGTTTTTTAAAAGATTTTAAAATGGAAGAAATGCATACAGACACTGTGTGGACTGTCTGATAAAAGCAGAGCTCACTATCTGTATTATTCTCCATTCACACAAAAGGCACACTATTTCTTTTACAAATAGTGCCACATAAATCAAGATTGTCATTCCAGTGCATTTTTGAGACAATACATTTTGTGGTATAGTTGTCAAAAAGAGTTTAATTTACATAGGCCAATTCAACAGAGGTCACTAAGACGACGAGAATAAATTTAGCAGTAAGGGACAGGACAAAAAGACCTAGAGGAAGCAGCTACCCAAGTTGGACACAGCATAAAAGTAATAGGTCAATTTACTAGCCAAGATTATGAACTTGAGCCTGAAAAGCTATTTCAGCATATTTTTTGTTTGGCAGTAACAGATCATTAAGATTAAAATTTTAAATTAACCTCAATGCAATTAATGTAATGTAGTTCACTGCACTGTTAAACTGAAATTGATTCTATAGGCTACTCATTTTTTTACCTTGAATTTTTGGAACATCTTTGGACCAGAGTTTTGGTTCAATGTAAAAGTGAAACTGTGTGTTGTGGACATGGTTCAATGTACATGTTTGCTTTGTTTTTATCCATCCTTTGATAATGAACAGATGTTTGCAGCCTCTCTCCGAGATACGAAAGAGTTACGGACCAAACACTTGGCCATAACTCGATCTGTTCGTAACTCGGATCCCACTGAATTACACGCGACCATGCTGTTTGTAAGAGCGGGTCACGTTCGTAACTCGGGGACTGCCTTTACGACTGCTCCATGGGAGCTTTGGTCGTAAGTTCGAACAGTTTAACTCGACCGTTCGCAACTCAGGGAGCGGCTGTATAGCCAGGAATGCAATTTTTGAAGAAGGATGTTCAGTAACCGACAATCCTCTAATAAGATACACTTTTTAGTCTAAAAAATAAGCAGGATGCCTTACTCTTGGTGTCCAGCTGAGCACGGTACTTTTCAAATCCTTTGAGTCGAACTCGTTCTCCCAAGAGCTGAAGAAACTCTTCAAAGGCTGGCCCTGCTGACTCATTGTTGTACATTTCCTCTTCGGTGCTCTGTCCAGCTTTACAATACATGATCCCCACCTTCAGCTGATAGCTTAACTACAAACAGAAATACAGATCCAAGATTTTTATCCAGTTATATAGCATTTATTCTGCCTAATTTTCTGAAGTGGGTTGAACCCACGAAAGCTCATGATACCATCTATATGTTTCGTTAGTCTTTAAGGTGCTGCTAGTCTATTCATTGTTTAAGTTTTTCCAGTTACAGACTAACTTGGCTACCCCTCTGAAGCTTTCAATCATTTAGTTAGTCTGCAGTTTACAGACTCAAAACAAACTTGCAGATGTCCCTGTTGTCTTCTACTATCTTTGCCGCAATGATGATGAACATTCTGATTCATAGATTCTAAAACCAAAAGGAACCACTGTGATTATCCAGCATGGCCTGCTGCATAACACAAGTCATAGAACTTTGCAAAAATAATTCCTAAATCATATCTTTTAGAAAAACAGCCAACCTCGATTTAAAAATTGCCAGTGATATAGAATCTACCCCGACTCTTGGTACATTGCTCCAATGGATCATTTCTCCCACTGTTAATAAAAATGAAGGGCTGCAAAAGCCCAAGATTGAACCAGGTACATTTAGATGACTAGGCACATTTCTCCTGAAGATCTCAAATTGCTTTCCAAAGGTCAGTAAACATTATTCACCTAATTTGCAGATGAGGAAACAGACACAGGAGGACTGAATGACTGGAGTCCACACAAAGTCTATGCCAGGGGAGTCCAAACTTTTTTCAAAGAGGGCCAGATTTGATGAAGTGAACATGCGTGAGGGCCGACCATTTTGCCTGACATTCTTTGAACCATTAAAATTAAATGCAAATTAACTATTTTATGCAAAGTTTATTGCAAACGGCATACTTTTCATTTCGTCACATGGATGACAAATCTAAACAGGTGTTAAACCACTCTGCCTTTCATATCTGAAGGCCAGATGAAAAAAAAATCCAGGAAGCTGAAATATATGTCAGGAACATTGTAAAGTACATTACATATTATTGGTAATAAAGGTTGTCTGTCAACTTTTAAGTTCAAAAAATATGAACAGGAACATAACACCAAGTATACATGTTGTGTCCAAATATATTTATAACTGATTTAGACCAACTGACATTAACTGAGATTTTACAATGTATTCATCTCAATAGATATGGATTCGTTGGGGGCCATAAAAGACAGATATTGCCAAATTACCTGGGGGGCCGTATTAAACCGGAACATGGGCCGCAATTGGCCCCCGGGCCGGACTTTGGACATGCCTGGTCTATGCAGAGGCATGATTGGAACCAGACTACTGACTCCCAGCCTTGCGCGCTATTAATGAGATGACACTGCTTCATTATATTGTATAATACAGCTCATATCTTTTCTTAGCACTGTTGTGAATATTAAAAAGAATAGCACGTTTCCTTTAGCTAGAGGAAACATCAGAGGATGCATAAAATTTGACTGGACGATACCAGTGTGCCACAGTAGGAAGGGTCATTTGCTGTAGAAGAGCAAGAACTAATTTTCAAACAGGCAGCAAAACAATTACACAAAGAAAACTATTTTTTAAAACAGTTTTATTTCTTTTAACAGACACTGTCAATTATTTTAAGCTATTATTTACCAGTTTAGACGTTTGAACATGAATTTCTCTCTTGCCATTTTTGTTTCTTTTTTTTCCATTTAACAACTGGGATTTTTCTCATATGCTTCTAATAAAGCTAAAATTAAATATTAAACTTTGTCTGTATTCTATCATCAATGTCCAAATTCTCAGAGTTCATATTTTTGGCAAAAATGTTAGCAATCAGACACACAATTTAAACAAAAATAATATTTATACTTATATAAATACCAGATTCTAATGGCTACCAGTAAGATAATGGAGGCTGATTTTTGGATCAATGCTACTATACTGTGTTGTGTTAGAATAAAAACATCAGAACTAACACTTGTAAAACTAGACTTCATTATAAAACAATAAAAATATTTCTATGTAACTGCAGAAGCGATGTTTAATAATCATTTTCTCCCCCTCTTAAATACTGCACTTAATCAACAACAGAACTGAACACGAGGCTGCTGGGGGAGGAGCACAGACTGGGATTCAGAAGGGTTAGTGGGGGGTACACTGGGAGGGAGCACACAAGCTATTGGGTGATAGCACTGAGCCATGTGGTCAATGGGAGTGGATGTGCAGGGCCACATGGGAACAGGAGTGGTGATGAAAGGCTACATGAGGACCAGAGTGGGGGCACAACTGCATGGGAGTGCAGAGAACATAGCAACTGGGGAGGAGAGGTAGCGAAGGCTTTTTCTCTGCTGGCATGTTTTGTGAAAGAAAAGTGCCTTTTGGTCAGAAAAACTGAGAACGTTCACACTGCAACATGACTGTTGTCAGGAAAAAAAAAATCAACCACTTTAATTGACAAAAACTTCTAGCCCCAAAAGGGACATTTTTCTTTTCCCCTCTCTTTATTGTCAACAACTATGCAGTGTAGACATCTCAGGGCATTTTGTCGCTGATTCTGGCCTCCAGAAGTGGTTCACAACTCCCAACCAGCTGCTCTGTCCAGCAGTTTGAAGTCTGCTGCCCAGCAGCCAGCTATCCACCCTTCCCCCTTGGAAGTCCTGCAAAATTTAAATTTCATTTCCTGATGGCTGGCTTTTCTGTGTGAGTTTATTAGAGGGGATACTGACTGTCTGGTTTCATCCACATTGTTGTTCAGGCATTTGATGCAATGGATGAGGTACACCCCCAGGGCTGATCTTACCCCAGTGATCTCCTCTACAGCCCAAGGTATGGCTCAGCGCATGCAGTTGTCTTGTGGCATCTTCCCTGGTCCCCATGCCTGGCCACTGCACCAAAAGCTCCCCTGCTTGGTCCACTGTGGAGCTGTTGGATCTGATTAACGTATGGGGAGAGGAGTTGGTTTAGTCCCAGCTGAGTTGAGCCATAGGAACTGTGATGTGTATCAGCACATTTCTCGATCCTTGTGTGAAAAGCGGTGTGAGGGGAACATGCAGCAGGGCAGAATGAGGATTAAAGAAATGAGAAAAGCCTATCAAAAGGCTCATGAGGTGAACCCATGCATCAGCTCTTCACCAAAGACCCGCCATTTCTATAAGAAGTTCGACTCCACCCTCAGCAGTGACTCCCACCTCCACCGCAAAGAGCCTGTGGATACTTCAGAGGGCACAGAGACAGTACACAGAGGACCTAACCCGGAGGATGAAATAGAAGATTGAGAAGTTGAGGTAAAAAAAAAAAGCAGGGGCTACTCCTAGAGTTGCCGAATGTGTCTGGCAGCCAGGAACTGTTCTCCTCGCTGCCGAAGATAATCAGTCTGAGCAAGCACTTTCTGGGGATCAGGAAGGAGGGAATGAGATGCAGGATAAGTGTCTGTTGCTTGTGGCATGGGGGTTGGGTGCACAGGAAAATGAGCACTCCCAGAGAGTGAAAAGAAATGGGAGGGAGGCATAGAATTTTGAATCTGTTGCAGGGCTCACAACAACAAACCTCTGTTGGCTCACTCTGCTGTTTGACTAAACACTAGAGCTGTGGTTCTCAACCTAAGGTGCATGCACATCCAGAGGGTACAAGATGCTCTTTCTGGGGATGCGAGACATGCCAGATTTTTATGATATATCTTAGGTTTAAAGAACTGACCTACTTCAACAACTTTTAATAGGGGTGCAAGAACATATTTTGAGAACCAAAAGAGTGCAGGCTGCACTTCACTAGAGGATCTCGGTCTGTTCCTCCATCATTCTGATCGTGTGTTCTGCGGCCTGCCTGGCAAAGGCCTGGGTGGAGATAGAGTATAAAGGGCCTCAAAAGTGAAGACACACAGTTTATGTTTGAGGCAATAGAGAAGGTGGAGTCATTGAAAAGATGCAAAGAGGGGAGTGACCTCGTCGAAGTGAATGGCTAGGAAAATGGATCTTTGAAGCAGCATTTTTAATAGATATGAGTGGGACAAGACTACATTTATCAAAGTCAGGGAGAAGTATGCTGCAGTAACTGAGATGCAAGAGTTTGAATGAGAGTTTTAGGCGGCTGGATTAAAAAAAGCCATATCCTGGAGAAATGGGGGGGAAAAAGGATCGGCAACATTTAGACATAGCTTGCATGTTACTCTTCAAATATCATCAGTAAGACATGCTGAGTTATTTCATTGTTGCATAGATTACCAAAACTTCAAATAAAAATCTGTCCTGTGCCTTCCTTGCAAACAGGTCACCTCCTTTTTTGCGCGGGGGGGAGGGAAGGGGGAGAGAGGGGTGATTTCAAATCCTTTTCACATTGCTACAGCTGGAACGTGCTCTTTAAACATTAAATTATAAAGACATCCAATAATGTGGACGATTAAGCACTGTCACCAAGTATTTTGGATAAACAAATTAGGAACAGCTGAAATACTCACTGTTGAACAATAACTGAGCATGTACAAATTAATGTTCTGAATATGATCATCATAATCTACCTAAACTCCTACACGAAAAATTGGAAAAGTTGAATTCAGAACAACCACCTGGGTACAAAATATAAAAGTCTTCAATTAGGACTGCATGTTATTTTCTTAGGAAGAGATGATACACAGGTAGTGACAGTGCTTTGACAGTTAATTCAGAGAATTCACAATAATAATCACAGGGGATTATGTAATGTGGCACAATGAATATGCCTCTTTGCACCCCTCCCCCTTCCTTAATTCTAAAACATTTAGGACAAAATGGATTCTAACCCTAACCCTCCCCCTTCCTTAATTCTAAAATTAAGGACAAATCCTTGCCAACATGATGGCCACCAAAAAGGTAACTTTCCATGAGAGGAAAGGGGGCTGAACGTGGGTGGATGGGGGAGGGACAGGTGTGAGCTCTGTTAGGACTAAATTAAGGTCCCAGGGTTGAAGAGGCTGTCAAATGTGAGGGTACAATCTGCCTAGCCCATTCAGAAAACACTTGACCACCACACTGACAAACACTGTCCTGCCCTGGTCCCCTGGGTGGAATGTGGAAATGGTCATCAGGTGGACCCCTATTGAGGAGGTATACGGAACCTGTTCCTCAGTCCTAGCAGGTAATCGAGGATGAATGGCATGGGAGTTTCAAGGGGCTCCTCTCCCCTCCCCTTCCCTCCCAAGAGGGCTTTGATGAAGAAGACTTCCATTTTGGCAAGGACGTGGCTGTTAGGGTTTCCTACTCTCCAACAGCACCTTCCTCTCTGACTCAGAACATAGGTGTTCCATGCCATTCAACCACGAATCTTCCATTCTGTGAGGTGGAGGGACTGAAGGTTTGGGTGACAGAACTGATCCTCCCTGCATTCCTGGGTGATAAGGTTGGGCAGCAAGGGAAGCACAATCAGTTTCTCTACCAACAGATCCAGAAGTGTGAGGAACCAATGCTGGCAGGGCCATGCTGGCACCACCAAAATCACTGAGGCCTTGAACCTCTTGATCCTGAGCCAGACCTTGGCTATGTCTAGACTGCAAGCCTCTTTCGAAAGACAGCGTCTAGACTGCACGTTGAACTTTCGAAAAAGCAGCTTGCTTTTTCGAAAGAAAGCATCCAGTGAGTCTGGATGCTCTCTTTCGAAGAAGCCCTATTTACATTGAAGAACGCCTTCTTTCGAAAGAGGAACTTTCGAAAGAAGGCATTCTTCCTCGTGAAATGAGGTTTACCGCCATCGAAAGAAAAACTGCGATCTTTCGATTTAATTTCGAAAGAACGCAGCTTGAGTCTGGACGCAGGGGAAGTTTTTTCGGAAAAAGGCTACTTTTCCCAAAAAAAACCCTGAGTCTGGACACAGCCCTTATGTCTCAACAGAAAAATAGGGAATGAATAGAGGAGCTGCCGACAGTGGCCAATGACAGATGCCCCAGAGGGATTGAACAGAACAGGGAATCTTCAAGCTATCCTTCTCCTGTCACCCACTCCTAGCTTCTGACAGAGGCTAGGGACACCATTCCTACCCATCCTGGCTAACAGCCACTGATGGACCTATGAATTTAGCTAGTTTTCTTGAAACTTGTTACAGTCCTGGTCTTCACAACCTCCTCTGGCAAGGAGTTCCACAGACGGACCACGCGCTGTGTAAAGAAAACTTTCTTTTGTTTGATTTAAACCCACTACCTATTAATTTTATTTGGTGACCTCTGTAGCCAGACAGCCTCCCCCCCCATCTCATCCATCTTATTTTGCCCCTCTGAGGTTCCTGAAGCATACACGACGGAGAAGGAGCAATAAAATCAGCATAGTCTATGCTGTCTCATCTGATCCTGAGAAGCTGAAAACATAGATATGAGGAGAGAACGATTAAGGCAATAAGCTGGCCTCGAGACTGCGAGAAGTACCCGGCTGGCACCCATGTTGATACGAACACACAGTCCCTGGAAGAGGAATTTCCCACTGAGAAAAGAATGCCCAGTACTTCCAATTTAGTTATCTCTCTTACAAGTGTAAATTAAGTTCACAATTCCCTTGTAAGAACTGGTCTCACAAAAGACAGACCAGCACCATTTGGCATCACAGATAAGAAAGAGAAATACGTGACCCCATGGGTATAAAGATGGGTACAGCAGGACACTCACTTTGGAGTGTCATTCTACCCTCTACCTGGAGGACGCCCACCTCGTATTTTCGTCTTTCCTAGGAATTGAGGGACCGGCCCTGGCCTGACACGCTGGAGTCGAGAGGCACAGAAGGGGGTAAAAATTGTACCTGGATGTGGTCCTCTGTCTTAAGTGTACACAGACTTAGAGCTCTTTAAAGGTTAAGCTGTTACTTGGTACTATTATTTCTGTTTTTCCTATCTTTATCGTCTTTGTAACCATTTTTAAGATCTATATTTTGCTAGCAGTTAAGAAATAGAACAATAGCCATTGCAACCATATGCTTTATAAGCTTCCTCAATAAACCTGTAACTGTTTAAGCTTTGACCTGACTCCTTCAGTTGCTGTAACAGAACCAGGCACAATTTAAAAGAACTTCAGCCGGTCTTAAGGGACAGATATAGGGAGAGCTTGGGTGTTTGGATTTGTGTCACTCCCAGGTGGCAGATCCGTTGGGGGCACCTCTCAGCCTCCCCCAGGCTGCCCGCTGCAAAGGAATCACAGATTCTAGCAGCTAAAATCTGAAGTGTAATAAGCTCTCCCTGCAAACTTACTGGGGCGCTCATCAACCTCCTCCAGGTTGCCCGCTGCAAGGGACCCCGGTCTCAGCAGTTGAAGTCTCGGGTGTATAGCGCGCACACACGCACACACACACACACACACACACACACACACACACACACACCGCCCTGACCGTCGGCTGACAACCTCTAGTTCTTATGTTACAGGAAAAGGTAAATAACTTTTCCTTATTCACTTCTTCCATACCAATCATGATTTTACAGACCTCTATCATATCCCCCCCTTAGTCTCCTCTTTTCTAATATGTGAATTCCCCGTCTCTCTAATCTCTCTTCATATGGGACCTGTTCCAAACCCCTAATAATTTTTGTTGCTCTTTTCTGAACCTTTTCCAATACCAATATATCTTTTTTGGCATGAGGCAACCTCATCTGTATTCAGTATTCAGGTTTTATACAGAGGCAATAAGATGTTCTCTGTCTTATTCTCTATTTCTTTTCAAATGATTCCTAATATTCTGTTTGCTTTTTTGACTGCCGCTGCACATTGAGTGGATGTTTTCAGAGAACTATCCACAATGACTCCAAGATCATTCTCAAGTAGTTATAGCTAAATTAGTCCCCATCCTATTGTATGTATAGTTCAGATTATTTTTTCCCATGTGCATCACTTTACATTTTATCAACATTAAATTTCATTTGCCATTTTGTCACCCAATCAGTTTGATGAGATCTTTTTGAAGCTCTTTTCAGTCTGCTTTGATCTTAATTATCTTGAGCAGTTCAGTAGCATCTGCCAAGTTTTGGCACCTCACTGTTTACCCCTTTCTCCAGGGCATTTATAAATAGGCTGAATAGGACTGGTCCCAATGTGGACTCTTGAGGGACACCACTAGTTACCTCTCTCCACTCAGAAAACTTACCATTTATTACTACCCTTTGTTTCTTGTCTTTTAATCAGTTACCAATCCACTAATTGATCTTTCCTCTTATCCCATGACAACTAACTTTACTTAAGAACCTTTGGTGAGGGACCTTGTCAAAGCCTTTCTGGAAATCCACTGGATCCTCCTTTTCCCTAGGTTTCTTTACCCCCCTCAAAGAACTTTAGTAGATTAGTAAGGCATGTTTTCCCTTTATAGAAACCACGTGACTTTTCACCAACAAATTATGTTCATCTATGTGTCTGACAATTTTATTCTTCATTATAGTTACAACTACTTTGCCCAGTACTGACATTAGACTTACCGGTCTGTAATTGCCAGGATCACCTCTAGAATCCTTTTTAAATATTGGTGTCACATTAGCTATCTTCCAGTCATAAGGTATGTATGCTGATTTAAAGGATAGGTTACAAACCACAGTTAATAGTTCTGCAATTTCACATTTCAGTTCTTTCAGATCTCTTGCATGAATGCCATCTGGTCCGACTGACTTGTTACTATGAAGTTTATCAATTTGTTCCAAAACCTACTCTAGTGACACCTCGATCTGGGACAACTGCTCAGATTTGTCACCTAAAAAGAATGGCTCGAGTTTGGGAATCTCTCTAACATCCTCAGCCATGAAGACCGCAGCAAAGAATTCATTTAGTTTCTCCCTAATGACCTTATCGTCTTTGAATGCTCCTTTGGCATCTCAATCATCCAGGGGCCCCATTGGTTGTTTAACAGGCTTCCTGCTTCTGATGTACTTAAAAACATTGTGCTATTACTTTTCTTGTTTGCTAGCTGTTCTTCAAACTCCTTTTTGGCTTTTCTTATTATGTTTTTATACTTAATTTCTATATTCCTCAATTGGATTTAACTTCCACTTTTTAAATGATGCCTTTATCTCTCACTGCTTCTTTTACTTGATTGTTAAGCCACAGTGGCACTTTTTTGGTTCTATTGCTTTTTTAATTTGGGGTATACATTTAAGTTGGGCCTCTAGTACGGTGTCTTTGAAAAGTTTCCATGCAGCTTGCAGGGATTTTACTTTTTTCACTGTACCTTTTAATTTCTTTTTAACTAACCTCATTTTTGTGTTGTTCCCCTTTCTGAAATTAAATGTCTCAGTGTTGGGCTATTGAGGTGTTTTTCCCAAAACAGGAATGTTAAATTTTATTACATTACGGTCACTATTTCCAAGAGGTCCAATTATATTTGCCCCCTGGACTGATCGTGTGCTCCACCTAGGTACCGGAATATTCACGGCCTCCCTGACATCTGTCATCAGTGCACAGGCCGGTGAAAGCATCGGCTCAATGAGGTGTTGAGCTGTGTCAGAGATATCCAGTGTCAAGGGCTGTTGGACATCCTCCATGAGCATGTCCTGCAAGCCCGGGCTAGCCGCTTGTGCTGAGCTTGAGTGACGCTCCACCAGCGCAGGAGCATCAAGGTGGTAAGGGGGCAGCATGGCTTCAGAGTGCCCCTCCTGGTGCCATAATCTGTGCCTGTGGTGAGAGGCCAATCTACCCCATTTGTCCTCTTCATCTACGGCACCAGTGATTGAGAATGGTGCCGTGAAGAGGTGCTCTTGGGTGATGCCATTAAGGGCCTCAGTAAGGGCCTCAGTGAACCTGCGGTTTTGTGTACCGAGCATGGGGCACTCCAGACAACTTTTGCTGGCTCTGGTGCCAGGGGCTGGAGAACCAATTCTATTAAGAGAGCTTCAGCCTAGTATCTCTCTCCCTCTTAGTTCTAGATTTAAAGCCCCTACAAATCTTGCAGCTGTCTGCAAGGTAACCTTCTCCCAGACACTTTAAGCAAGCATCATAGGGATCAGCACAGTGCATAGATTCCAAACACTTAAATTAGGGCTTGAAGCCTGGCTGCCCGGTGGTTCCTCTCTTCTCTGCCCCCAGAGAGCAGACAAAGCAGGAACTCGTGCTGTGACTATACTACTACTTACTAACTATCTGCTAACTACTGTGAACAGTAAAACAACTAACAGCACTAGAAGAATTATCTACAAATGATCTGAGGATGGACTTGAAAACCAAGCCGAGAGTGTTCCAATGACCGGTTGAGGGCCAGCAGGGTATGTATGTACCGATAGACCGCTGGTCCAGGAGGCATCTTGGCTGGCCCAATAGCTACTGTTGAGGGAAAAAGCTTCCAAAACCTGTGCACACAGCACATGCACACCTACATGGAATGGACATAAGCAAACACTCAAAAAGGAACATGCCTTGCACGGAGTATCAGCTAGTACATGCAAACAGTAATGAAGAAATCAATAACGTGGGAGATTTTTCACTTTTCCTTACAACAGTGCCAAAAAAAAAAAACATTTTAAAAAATGAGGGCTGGAATTCTTAAAATAAGAGTGATTAAATGGAAAAACTGCCACTAAAGTTAATATTTAAGGTTTGATCTCCTTTGACGATGTCCCTTCCACTTTGGGCAGAGAACTATGAGAGAGAAAAAGCAACTGCACATGTACAATTTTCATTTCACTGATCTAGGCAAAGTCTTAATTATGATCTAGTGTGATGAAACAAATCCCTTACTGTCAAGAAAATTAATTTGAATTAAGATTTTACACGAGTAGAGTTTAAAACAAGTTAACTAGAAAAATCAGAATGTTTTATTTCATTCACTGTTTGTGTTGTAAGTACAAGCATTTAATAATTCAACATGGAGAGTTTGATTTTAACCATTCCTAAAATACTGGAAGACCTGACAAAAAAGACAATCATTTCAACTTTCAGCATTGTGAAAATGCCCCATTTGAACTAAAATACTTAATTGAAATGCTGCAGTATAAGACTAAGATATAATTTTGCAGTTCAAGGCAGTCTCTCAATTTAATTTTATAACACTGATGAGTCTAATTCTTTAATTTGGGACTTACCCCTTGTTCATCCAATTTCATAAGCTGCTCTGTGACTTTAGGAGTATTGAAAGCCAGTCTGAGGCAATGAATATTCAGCTCAGGAACCACGTGCTCAAGTACTTCTTTTAAGGGAAGTCCTCTAGCTGTGCAATGCTTTGCAGTTGATGGGATAGCATCTTCTAGCACAGAGCCTCTTAAAGTCAGAAGCTAGAACACAGAAAGAATACATCATTTTGACATATTTAGGAAGTATCAACTAAGGGTAAGAGCAGAGAACTTACTCAGTACTAGTGGGCCTATTACTGCCTTTGACACTGACTTGTGACATCTAGAGCAAGTCAACCATTTGGAATCTTAGGCCATATCTTCACTACTGGGAAGATTGACACAGTGGTGGAAGATCTTCTGTTTGATTTAGCAGATCTAGTAAAGACCCTCTCAGTCGAATGCTGAGTATGCTCCTGCTGACGCAGGTATTCCTTGATTCATGAGGAATAAGGGAAGTTGATGGAAGTGTTTGTGGAGATGGCACCAAAGGTCAAATTAAGGTACCATGACTCCAACTATGCAATTAATGTAGCTGGAGTTATATATCTTAATTCAACCTTCCAGGTAAGTATAGACAAGGTCTTAGTGTATCTTTGAGTAAACCAGAACAATATTACCTCTCCAACTCTCAATTTTATTTGAAAAAACTTTAACAACAACAAATAGTCTGGTAGCACTTTAAAGACTAACAAAATATGTAGATGGTATCATGAGTTTTCATGGGATGACCGGAGTGTTGGATGTCCAGAACCAAAAACATGCAATACTCCGGTCACCTGAAGAAGTGGGCTGTGCCCACAAAAGCTCTTGATACCGTCTACATGTTTTGTTAGTCTTTAAAGTGCTACCAGACCATTTGTTGTTTTTTTAAGTTTTTCCTGTCACAGACTAACTCGGCTACCCCTCTGAAACTTTATTTGAGACAACTAACTTGTGTTATATAAAGTAGATACAGATGTGCTGAATGTTATTATTTATACCACATAATAGGCATGATACTGCAAGTGCTTTGTAATAGTCTGCTGAGGCTCACATTTTGTATGAAATTGATACTTAGGGAGGACACACAGAAGTTCACATATGTCTTGTGAAAATCCATGAAGTAGGGCAAATTTAAAATTGCCCCCAGCATCGCATGGGAGGTCCCATGTAAATGTTTGAAGGCAAACTGACCAGCATATACAGTACACATTTATTGTATATAAATAAGCTCTGACTACATGAAGGTCTTTCATTCAAAAACAGAAAAAGTCCTCTTAAGCACAAAAATGACTAGAAATTTCCAAACAAAATATTAGCTTATCAATAAAACCCAGACTATATTAAAAGAGACAGTAATTTAGAATAGACATAGTTTTTTGTTGTAACTGGAGCAAAGCATCAAATCATAAGCATCTTCTCTCTCCTTCTTCCTTTCCCTCAACAGCTTCACTTTGGAAGGAATCTGAAGACTTGTCTGCACAGGATTATTACTCAACTAAAGTTAGGAAGCCAATGTGCATATATTAAAGCCAATGAGAAGGAGGAGGAGGAGGAGATTAGTCTACTTTACTCCTGAAGAAAAGCAAAGAAGTGGGAGTAGGGCAGAGGAAGAGAGAAAAAACGTTAACACAATTTAAATTAAGCACATCGACTTTACATCTTTACTTGATTCCCCTCACCTTTTTTGAGTGTTGGGCTGGAGCCACATCAGTGAGTGCCAGGGGAAGTTCTAGCTCCATGCTATCCTTGCCTGCAGAAATTCTGGCCAAGGGGAACTGATGAGGATGGTGCCAGCAGTGCCTGCAGGCGAGCCCAGGGCAGTGTGGCTCATGCTGAACCACCTGCTTCCCCCTCACACCAAAGGGGAGCTGTCCCAGGTAAGCACTTCATCCTCAACCCACTGTTCCCTGTAAGCTGAGCACTTGGGCTTCCACCCAAGAGATATTTAAATGCCTCCCAGCTGATTAACAGAGGGCTCACAGCTACCCATAGCCAGTGACATGTGTTTCTGTTGTGGTGCACATCAACACATCTTACTGCACATCAAATTTATTCTACACACTTAAGGTGAAAGTTAGAGGGAACATTGTCCCCAACCTCTTGTCCCAGTCCTGAGCCCCCTTCCACAGCCTAATTCTTTCCCAGACTCCACACCTCAACCCACTGCCCTGGCCCTGAAATCCTCCTGTCCCCAAAGTCTCTAACTTCCTCCTAGACCCTACACTCCAACCCTGAGTCCCAGCTCTGAGTCTTCTTCAGCACCTAGAACCCACACCCTCACCCTATCCTCCTGTCCTGAGCCCCCTCCCACACAACAAATTCCTTTGCCCCACCTGGAGCCTCATCCTCAGACCCATCCCAGAGCCCACACCCCATTCCACACCACCCTCCTCAACTTGCAGCCTCCTTTCACACTCTGAACCCATCACATTTGGTCCAACCCTGGAGCCTGTGGAGGGGGACACACAATCTAATAGCCCTGAGCTCCCAAAAGACTTAATCCAGCCCTCTTTACAGGTGAGTTGAGTGAGGGTTTTTTGTTTTGTTTTGTTTTTTTGAGAGTGCATGTGTGCACTTGGGAGCAGGTGAGTTTAATGAGTGTTTTTTTCTCATTCTGGACAAACGTCGTTTAATGAGTGTATGGCCCCGACTCATTTTTCTGTGGCTCAATGGCCCCTCATAGAAAAAAGCTTCTCTGCTCCTGGTTTATGAAATCCAAGCAGACAAACACTTTCCAAGGATGGTCTAGATAATATTTAGTTCTGCCTCAGTTCAACTCCTTTCCAGTTCTGCATTTTGATGATTCTATGACTTACTGGGATGTTGAGATGAGAATACTTACTACTACTTACAGACTTGAACGAAGAACATATACCAGTCATTACATAGTAATGTATGGTTACTACAAAGCTGGACTAAATTTAAACCAGTAATAGGGTAAAAAACCTCATTTACCTAATTATCTGGTCACAAATCTATGCAAATTTTATTTTAATTCAGTATGGAAAACAGTAGTTTTTTACATAAATCCTTCGATTATCTTATTTACTCATGCAAAAAGACTACTATTCTGTTGAAAGACATGGGCTATCTTCCACAAACTAATAAAATAGAGATTTTTTTAAATCTGATGGTCTAAGTGTAAGCCTCTCTTCTCTTAGATATAAGAGACAAAAAGAATTCGCACAGCTTTTGCAAGTGGTACTCTAAGTTTAGCCAGAGGTGGTCTGCAAGCAAAACGCTAATATTCATTTATCAGGGTTTGAGTTTTAAATAGGAAACAAAGTCCTACTTGTGCATTGAACTGCATTTGAACTGAAGACTTCAGATGAAATAAACTAAGTGAAGTGTTCATCAGAATCTTCTTGGAGAAGAAAGTTACATCAGCCTTACATAGAACTTTATTTGAAATGAATGGTGAGAAGTTTCAACAGCATTATAAGAGAAGCGTAAATGTCAAATAAGGTAGCAAGCTACACATAAAGCAACAGCAAGAAAATCTGTAATTGCTTTTACAGTGTGTGCCAAACAATGTTGTGTGCCCCTTTATAACAAAACTCAACAGATAAAACACACATCTTCAGCTATCAGAAAGCTTAAAAAAAGGCAGCATTCTGTCCTATATGTCACTGACAAGATTCTCCCAAGAGTGTAACAATCCCTTTGTTGTAACAAAGTGTAATTTACAAGAGATTGGTCAATTTCACTTTTGCTGCCCCATCAGTTTGAAAAACAACAGATCACATTAACAAGTGATTTCAGAATTCATTTTGCAGCTCCAGAAATCTAACAGAGCAAGAAGAAATGGTGAAAAACACACCTACATAAGTACAGAACACACCTCCTCACTCCCTAGTAGACAGCATTCTTAGCAACAGCTAAAGATTAGTTGTGGCTTAGATTTACAGAGCAGGAGACTGAGATTGGTAAGAGTCTGGTCATGATCACTCCAGGTAAAGTATAAGAACTGAAGCAGTGAAGATGGCCACTCTTACAATAAATGTACCATGAAGAACAACAATGGTAGGGATGTAATCTGGAATGAGAGAAGAAAAAGAAGAGGAAGAGAATGAAATTCTCCAGTTTGGAAGGAAGGATAAGTGGAATATCCAGCCTTTCATACTGCTAGAAAAAGGGGGGGGGGGAGCCAAGAGGAGAAGCAATACTCTTTCCCACAGATGAGAGGGAAGGAATGAAGAATATGGGAGAGAGCATCAGACCTATCAAACATCTACTACCCAGCAAAGATGGGACTGTGACAGGGCGTTCGCCCTGCACTGGCCCTTTAAGGGCAAACCCCAGCCTGAAGCAGGGCTGGGGAGTTTAGCCCCAGCTGGGGCTGCATTAGGGGATGAGGGCCCAGCTGGGGGCTATATAAGAACCTGGGCAGCGGCTCCCAGGAGGAAGGTCAGTGAGGGCCTGGCTGCTGGGGAAGCAGGAGGCTCCCTGGAGCTAGAGCAGGACTTGGGAGGCAAGGCAGGGCTAGGAGAGCTCTAGCCAAACAAACCCCCAGACTGCAGGGCCTGCACAATAGCCCAGTGGAGAAACAACAACCCCCGGTAGGGGGGCTCAGAGACGGACTTGGACACTGCCGGAGGGCAGTGTGGTGAAGAGGACGACGTGGCCTGGAGGAAAGAGGGGAAGCCCCATGTAGCCAGACAGACACTCCCTCCCCCCCATATCATCCATCTTATTTGCCCCTCTGAGGTTCCTGAAGCATACAGGGCAGAGAAGGAGCAATAAAATCAGCATAGTCTATGCTGGCTCATCTGATCCTGAGAAGCTGAAAAAAACCCACAGATATGTGGAGAGAGAGCGATTAAATCAGTAAGCTGGCCTCGAGGCTGCGAGAACTGCCCCTGGCTGGCACCCATGTTGATACGAACACACAGTCCCTGGGAGAGGAATCCCCCACTGAGAAAAGAATGCCCAGTACTTCCAATTTAGTTATCTCTCTTACAAGTGTAAATTAAGTTCACAACTCCCTTGTAAGAACTGGTCTCACAAAAGACAGACCAGCCCCATTTGGCATGACAGACAAGAAAGAGAAATACGTGACCCCATGAGTATAAAAGATGGGCCCAGCACACACTCACTTTGAGTGTCATTCTACCCTCTACCTGCTAGTCGGGTTAGGTGGTTGACCTCCCGAGGTTCTATGGGGACGCCCACCTCGTATTTTCGTCTTTCCTAGGAATTGAGGGACTGGCCCTGGCCTGACATGCTGGAGTCAAGAGGCACAGAAGGGGGTAAAAATTGTACCTGGATGTGGTCCTCTGTCTTAAGTGTACACATAGAAAGAGTAAGCTGTTACTTGGTACCCTTATTTCTATTTTTCTATCTTTATCTTCTTTGTAACCATTTTAAGATCTATATTTTGCTAGTAGTTAAGAAATAGAACAATAGCCATTGCAACCATATGATTTATAAGCTTCTTTAATAAACCTGTAACTGTTTAAGCTTTAACCTGACTCCTTCAGTTGCTGTAATAGAACCAAGCACAATTTAAAAGAACTTCAGCCGGTCTTAAGGGACAGATATAGGGAGCCCTGACCGTCGGCTGACACCCCACCAGAGGGAAGGTACTCTGACAGCAGAAGGAGCTGATTCTGGAGGCAGACGGCAGACCCCCGCTATGGTGGTGAGTGAACCCCCTCACAGGGGCCAACAATAAAACACAGACACAGCACCAGAGGAAAAGGCTATTTCTGTACACTGTTCCCATCTGCTCCCCCTCCCCATACACACCAGTTAGATGTTAGAAATACAGTAGGCTTCTCTAATGGTCCAGTAATTTTTTCAAGCTGCAGCCAAAGTGCCCTACTCAAATATACTATTGCTTATTTGTAGAATGCTACTGTGTAATTAACTTGGTAATATATTTGTCTATTCTGTAAAATATTTATCATGGTTGTCGGTAAAGAGATTAGTGTAGTTCATGCATTTTCATGTAAAACAAAAAAAGTATCAATATGATGAGCAACACACAGGCTTCTTTCTGATTTCCAATATCTGCAAAACTACAACTACTTCATCACATACTATTCTTTGCATGTTACTTTCCACTCACAACTTTGCTTACCTCACTGGTTCTGAAAATGATGCGGTAGTTATAAAGAGGTCCATTTTCTTTTATTTCATCTGGTTTTTCTCTTCTAATGCTCACAGCTACGGGACCCAGGCTCTCATCTACCCCAAAATAATTCCAGTGTTCTTGGGTATAAAAATAAGAAAAGAAAAATTCATGTTACAGCTCTCTCAAACATTCTGCATTTAAATGATTGAGTGCGAAATTCTGGATCCATAAAGTCAATGGAAGTTTGCCACTAACTTCAGTGAAGTCAAAATTCACCCTCCACTGTTACTTCACCAATGAGATCTATCTATATTTAAAGGGTGAAATTAATCCTTGTATCTATGCTCAAACACAGCTGAAATGGGACTTAAAATATGTATACCCCGTATTCTAGCCCTTTGCAAAGGGGCAAGTTTCACTAGCACTAAATTAATCAACACATTTGACCCAATGCATTAAAAGTACAAGTATGTAAAACAAAACAAAAAAATCAGATCTACATATTTAAATTTGACATGACAGTGTTGACTATACCACTAAAAAGTAGTACACACTACATTTGCCTCTCTCTGTAGACAAAGGATCAAAATTGTAACTTGGCATATAACAGTTCAGAGGCAATACAATAAACCTCTACAAGTATTCAAATTAGGGATGTGTTAGTATAAGTGTGTAAATGGTTAACCAATGAGCCTGGGGTCATGGTTAACTCTCAAGATTACATAAAGCCCCCTCTCCCCTAACCTGATGCCTCTAGATCAGCCAGCTCCCTGCGAGCACCAGCTCCAGTAGAGCCACTTCCTCCCCCGCTGCCTCACATCAGCGGGGGAGGGGGAAGCTCACCACGATAACCAGAGGCAGCCACATGAGAGGGAGGGAAGGATGGAAGGGTGACGGGCAGCTCCCTGGGAGCTGCCTCCCCCATATAAACACTCATTTTTCAGCAGTTACATGTTTACCTTAAAAATGCATTTTAACATCCCTAATTTTAAGGACATAAAAATTAGGGAGTCAAGTATTAGAGTGAGGGGGAAAAAGCATAAAATTAATGCAGAGAATAAATAGTGGAACTATTTCAGAACAGTGAGACCATGGAGAACCCCAAGAGAAATTGGAGTCTTGAGTTTAAAATTGGAATGGACAGAGGAGTGGAAAATCTGATAGTCTTTTTTTTTTACTCATGTAAATTACTCAATTCATAAGCACAAATCCAAATTCTGGTATAGAAAAAAAAAATAATAGTCCACAATCACAGACCTGAAAATTTAAGCAAAAGCATTCAGATGTTGGGTTATGAGACCTCTCTACTATTTATAATTCTTGGACTGTTCTGCAAAAGGATTGAAGCAGGTGAGGTGAGAGAAGAGTTGCCACTAATACAGTATGCCATACAGTTAAATGCAAACCTATCTTCAGTGATAGCAATTAAACTGAAACCTAAACTGCCTGTCAGGTTAAATTTAGAGAAACACTCAAACTATAAAACACAAATATTTCTCAAGGTAACAAGTCCTATTATATCATTTATTGCATATATTTATGGACTACCCACAGTAACAGGAAATTATAGGTCCTACCAAAAAGCAACCCGGGTCCTATTTGAACTTCAGGATGGAAATTCATTTTTTCAATTAAAAATAAAAAGACTCAAGGCAGGTGAAGTAACCTATGATTTTCAGTATTCTCTGGGAATTTCCTAGTTTAAATTAGACTCACTGGGTTATTTTTCATTCTAAAGCAATATGCTACTATAGGTGTTTAGTTTTATATGTAGATTTTGCACAGTTCATGGAATATTTGGAAGTTTCTTATTAAAATACTAATTACAATTTGGCAAGCACTCTTAGAAACTTGGATAAATTTGTAATTCTTACCTTGCAAAAGTATAGTTTTCACATAACGGAATGTTTAATCTCATAGCAGGTTATACTGATCTATTGTTTTGTATAGAAATCAAAATGCGTATGGCCTATAAGGGTATGTCTACATGGTATCCAGGAGCAAGCATTCCAGCCCATGTCCATAGATTTGTGGAACAGGAGCTAATGGAAGAGTGCTAAAAATAGCCCTGTAGATGGTGCTTTGATATTGTAGCTCAGATTGTAGTTTGGGATCTGATCCCACCCTCCTCCTCCACTCCCAGGTTTCAGAGTTTGGCAATTAAAAATATATAGATATTTTCATATCCTATGATTTTTTTTAGTTTTTCCAGTAAAAACTTTGCTTGCTGCTTCCTTAACATTTTAGATTATTATAGACTCCCTCTGATCAGAGATACACAAGCCAACAATTCAACCCAGATCAACACAAGATGACTTATATCTAGATATCTGTCTGAAACTGGCATGATATCACTATACCTATTACAACCAGCTCTGAACACTTAGGTACCCCAAAAATTGTTTAGCTAATGCTGCATGGGAAATAGGACAGCCCTAATTGTAACCTTTTCCCCTTTGCTGAAGATTAGGTATATTCTTTTCTCCTTCACAAGAAATGTTTTTCATCAAGACTAGAGAAAAGGCACATAACTTGCTTTCTTTGTTCTGCCTGATGATTTTATTATTATTTGTTTGTCTTAAGAGACAAGCTTCTCTTCCACCTTTAATTTATATGTGGTCATTTCACTTTTAAAATCTAAGATTACATGTTGTTAAAAGCACACACAAAAAGGCTAGACTCTGCCCTTATTTACTTGGAGGGAAACAATGTACTTCCTCTTCCAACCCTTCTATGCATAACTCCCTAGTCACTCCCCTTACCCATCCTCTCAATTTTTTCTACACCTCCCAACTTACCACACTCATATTTTCTTATCACAGTGTTCTAATCTCCTTACACCTTTCTTTGTGTCTTCCCTCTTCCACTCTCCCTCCTGCTCCTCATATTCCATTATGCTCCCCTCCGTTTCTACTCTGCATCCACATCCCCTTACATCCATTGACCATTTCCCTCATTACATCCCTCTCTAGCGCACACTGTTTTGCACCGAAACTTAATCCCTCTGACACCCCCACACATTCTCTTAAACCTTCACAGTTTGCTGCACAGCTTCCAAACCAGACTGCTGGGCACTCTGCCCAGAAGTGTTCCATCCCAAATGTTTTGTACAGGCTATTGAGACTGTGAATAGAAGGTACCAGGAAAATGACACAGATACCAAGCTTTGTGTTGCTTCACGTCCTGAGCCACTGATTGGCTGCTTGGGGCAGAGTATGTTGATCAGAAGCTGAAATTTATTACTGCATGCATATTATCTGAAAATATGCAAAATAATTCATTACATTGTGTATGTCATGCCACATGGAACCATAGAATTAGGCACATATATAATAGGGATGTTAGAAATCATGTAGTAGTCGTGTAACCCTATGAAATCTTAGCAGTTACATGACTATTCGATAGAACCCTGGCGTGCTCCTGGCCCCACCTCTGGGAAGTCCTCTGCCACCCTACTTTGTTGCCTTGGTATCAGAGGAGCTGGTCTGCAAGGGGAACCAGTTTAAAAACCAGCTCCCCAGCTGCCAGCTGCCTGCTGGCCTGCTGCCTCTGATAGATGCAGCAGCATGTGAAGTGGAGGGGCAGGTGGCACGTGTAGGAGACAGCAGAGGCAGGGGCAGGTGGGTTTGCGGAGCTGGCCCCTTAGGAGACTCTACTTGAAAGCCAGCTCCCAACGTGTATCAGCTCCTGCCTGCCTCTCCATCAGAGGCAGCAGCGTGGGGGTGGTGCAGGTGGATCCAGTGCTCAAAAAGAACCAGCTTTTAAGCCAGCTCCTCGTGGGTACTGACTCCCACTCCCTTTCCTTCCCCCAACCCCCGCTGCCTCTGATACACGTTGACATCCCTAATTTATAAGTTTCTGTATGTTTAGATGGTCAGTAGGTTACATGCTTGCTTGAAAAACAGGCATTTTCCAAATGAAGTATCTACATGTCTCTTATCTTAACATGTCTGTCTTCCAGTTCTTTATATCAAATGTCGAAGTCTTTCAGATGCTCATTACTGTGAATCCAATTATCATTCACTCACTGGAATAGAGTAAGTTACACTGAGAATTAGTTTGTAAATTTGGACCTAATCAGACAGATGGGAAGCAGTTTTGTAGAAGATGTAACTGCAGACAGGAAACTACAAAATACCAGGCTCAACTCATTGTCAACAGCTGGAAAAGACATGGGGAGGGGGCAAAGTTCATACTAGCATATTGAAAACGACAGCCGCAAACAGCTTAACTCTTGCTGGTGTCCTCTGAAATTATCATATGTTAAACTATATTATACTGTAATCAAAAATAAGCCATCACAGGACATGTATTGTAATGCCATGTATCCATGCATTTTGAAGCACATCACCAAGGTACAGTGGCCCAAACACTTGATGAGCAGTAATACCATGGCATGAACATTCCAAAGTTATGAATTGTCATTATATGATCTTGAGTCCTACAATTTTTATGTGGCTCATCTTCTGAATTTACTCAAAATGGTCATCATCTCCCATTACGTTCAGTAGAACTGAAGCCACAGTTTGGCCTTCACTGAGATGGTCACCCTTCCCTTATAGGCTTTGCTACTGGCACCAGGCTGCCCTGAAAATAAGGGTTAAGTAGATGACTGCTTGGAGTATCTGAGGTGATGGTTGGGGACTTGCTGGTGGTTCTTGAGGCCAGTAATAAGCCCTGATATCTTTTTGCCCCTGCTATCTGGCCACTCACTACTGCCTGTTGTTCTAGCTGGTCCATCCTCAACAGATTTAGCAGTAAGAGGAGGGTAGAAGGGCTTTCTGCATAGCAGGTGCTAAAGTGTATCCTTGGCAATCAACAGAAGCAACTACAGCCCTACCCATATGCCTAAAGATTCATCTGACCCACAAGAACACATGCCAGGTCATGCACTCAGTGCATGCCAGGTCATGCGCTCGACCAGGTAATGTGCTCGGCCAACTGCATCCTGGACAAACGATTCTAAATTCAAATCAGTTATCAAGGAAAAGAACAACAGAAAAGCAGAGTATAGGCACTTCACATAGTCAGTTCATTTTGCCAACATTAAAAAATAAGATTCTTTACTACAAACATTTCTGTATATGAATGTTTGATTCAAGTGATGCCACAATTTCATATTTAAAGGATACTAGTAGGTACTTTAATCCCAAAATATACATTTTATTACTTACTGTATATAAATTTATATTAAGAGCAGCATTCAAACATTTAAAAATAAATACAAATAGGTTTATGTAAATATCAAACATTGGGAATCCACATACTGCTCATTTTCATAGCCTGGTGCTCATCTTAAAGTATCTTATGGATTCCTCCATACCCAGTCATAATTACAGAGAGTTTCCATGTCTTTTTAGCTGCCTTTTAATGTAACTTAGCAACTAGAAATCAAGTTCCAGTCAGTACAATCAATCAGTTTTTCTGCATATTGAAAGAAAGTGTTCTATAGACCACACTTTGAAAACGTATGTGCTCCTAAATGAGGACCAGAAACTGAGTAGTCCAGTTTCATTATCTATGCCAAAATGAAATGCAAAAAGTACACACACAAATTCAGTTGGTAAATGCTTTTCCTTTCAATACTTCAAGCTTTTATAAATAAAGCCAGGTCTACACTAAAAGGGAATATTGAATTAAGATACACAACTCCAGCTACGTTAATTATGTGGTGGGAGTCGTAGTGACTTGTTTGGAGTTTCTCTGCCATCCCCACAACGAGAGGCCGATAAGATTAAACACTCCTGTTGGCTTCCCTTACTCCTCGCAGGAGCACTGGATGCTGACCGAGGAACCCTCTGAGTTTGATTTAGCTAGTCTTAACTGGACTTGCTAAATCAAACTCCAATAGCGATCTTCCCCAGCATGGAGACTTGGCCTAAGACATGAACAAAGACTTTTCAATATATGAGTTTTACTGTATGTTTTATTAATAGCCTAAATTTCTGACTTGAATGTAATTCTAAGCAGCAATATTAAAGTAGAAACAAATGCATTATTGAAATTCTCATTATTTTTGTTACCCTTAGTTTCATTTTATAAAAACAAACATAATACCTGGATTTTACAGCATTATTTATGCAATATTATGGGCTGTTTGATTAAGATAGTATAATTATCCTATAGGCAGCATGGTGAAGGAAGTGTGTGCGCTTTCTTGTCTTCCCTTCCTTCCCTGTGCTGCCTGCCTACCTTCCTGCAGGGGGAGGAAGTGAGGTAGGGAACAGACTCTCATGGCTGCACACCAGATCCAGCTTCTCAGGAAGCACATCTGCTGTTGTGGAGAGGGGAGGAGCAGCGCATGCTTCCTGAGATGATGGATTTGGCACACAACCATAGGACCTTCTCTACTACACGCTGGAAGAAGGAAGGAAGGCAGCATGGGGAAGGAAGGGAAGACCCGAAAGTGCATATGCCTTCCTGCCCACAACAGCATGTGCACTTTGTCCTCCCTTCCTTCCCCATGCTCCGGGGAGGTGAGGGTGGTGGTGTGTGTATGTGTGTTAAGATGGCAGCGCAGGATTCGGAGCAGCTTCGTCCAGCGCTACCCAGAGATCCTCGTCCCTGGAGACCCCCAGGCACTGACCAAACTGTCCCTCCCCCACCAGCACCCTGCTCCTGCCCCCCTAGCCAGATCCCCACCATCACCCTGGTCCCTGGCCAGATCTCTACCAGCACCCGGCCCAGATCCCCACCAGTACCCTGCCTGTCCCCTGTCCAGACACCATCCAGAACCGTGCCCCTGCCTCCTGGTCAGACCCCCATCAGCAACCTACCCCTTGGCCCAACACCATCCTGCTCAGACACTATCCAGCACCCTGCTCCTCCCTCCTGGCCAGACCCCTCCCCCCAGCTTGCTCCTGTACTCTACTTTCCACTCAGATTCTGCATCTCAACCCTATCCCACTCACTGGTAGCCCTGTCATTGGTAGCACACTGGAACCCTCATTTTTGGCCCCAACTAAGAGCATAGAGGGGCCCACAAAATCCACTAAGCCTGGAACCCCAGAAGAGTTAATCTGGTCTGAGGCCTTAAACCTCATTTCTACCTATCCCCCTTCCTTCCCCCTATGGGGCTGGAGTACCAGGGCAGGGAGGTGTCTCAGTTGGGGCCACATCAGTGAGGCTTGGAGGGGTTTGGAGGGTTGGTTTTTTTTTTTTTTTTTGCATCTCACTTGTGTGATCCCCGAATGATTTTCTGCAGGCCAGTGACCCTGACTCAAAACAGGTCCCCCGCCCCTCCCATAAAGGCAGACAATGCTGAAATGTTTTGTGTTGACATAATATTTTATTTAAAAATGAAGCCTGGCCAACAAGCCCCCAATTGGGGCCAAACCTCCATCTGGCTGCAGCATCATAACATTACTGCACCTCACCACATCCTCACCCTGAGCACATCATACACCTGAACTCCCTGCCCTGAGCCCCTCACATCCCCAAATGCCTGCACTCCCACATCCCCAGTCTTCTGCCACAACACTTCTGCACCATCCATACACTGCAAACCTATGTCCTGAACCCATCATACACCCCAACCCCCCTATCCTGAGCCCCTCATGCACCCCAAACTCTTGCACCCCCACATCCACAAACCTACGACTTGCTCAGCGCCTCAACCCTCCACCTGACCCCAACACTCTCCAGCCTGGAGCCCTCTCCCTGAGCCAGCATCCCCTTCTCCACTTCCTCCTGAACCCAGATTCCTTCCCAGAGCTTGCACCTCTCACTCCTTCTCACAGCCAAATCCCTCATTCCCACCCCAGAGCCTATACATCCTGTCTCAATCCAGTGAGAGTGAGTAAGAGCTGGGGACAGCAAGTGATGGAGAGGAGGGGAATGGAGAGGGTGGGGCCTCATGGAAGGGGTAGGGTAGATATTGGCTTGACCTGATATTTAAATAGTGACCTTGGGTGTAAAAAGGTTAGAGACCACTGTCCTAAATCAGGTGGGATATTTTCCAGGGAATGCTTTGCTGCACAGTCACTGACTTTCATCTTTCTCCCCCTCCCCGCCCGCACACACACAATGCACAGCCTCACCACTCCTCCCTCCCACCAGCCTCCTGAAGACCACAAAACAGTAATTGCTGCAAGCAGAAACACAAGGAGAAGCGGGAGGCAGTTCACCGCCTACCTTCACCAATCAGCTGATTGGCAATTTAAGATGGCTTTGGATGGTAAAAGAAGATGAGGAGGGGGTGTGCAGCCTCCCCTTTCCATTCTCACTCCTCTCATCCCTGCAGCAATCAGCAGTTTGGTGGCAGTCAGAAGGCTTTGGGGAATCCCTGCTCCTCCTCATTCCCTGCCAGAACTCCCTGAACACTGGGAACCAATTGACTGCTGTGGGAGGTGGGGGGATGGGCTGATGAGGTACAAGGCCCACCAGTGGGCAGGAGGAGCTTGGGGTAATGAGGGAAGGGATAGGGTGGTTGTCGGCGCACCCTGTTTCCAAGCCCCATTTGCTAGTAGGTAACCAAGCAATATTATAAGGAAACTGTGCAACTTTAAATCAGTATATTCTCTATAAGATCAGAGATGTAATAATGAAACAATGTTAATCAGGACAATGTTATGTGAGGAATTACTGTACTTTTAATTCAAATGAAATTAACTGCTGTTTTTGCCAGACTTCCATAGAAGCAGAAATAGGCACTTTTTTTTTTTTTTGCAAAATAATGTTGTATTTTACACGTGTTGGTGCTTTGATAGTGTGTTCGCATAATCAGAAAGAGAGCGCGAGCAGGCGGAGGGGGGAGAGAGAGAGGGATTTTAGAGTGTGTCTGTGCATGAATCCATTCAAGGACTCCTCCTAAGAAGTAGGGCCACCAATTTTCCTCTTCTCCTAACTTAAAGAAAGGTCAGTGTTTGGTTGTGCCAGGACAATCAAAAGCCCCTGGAAAAAGATAGTTTTCCATAATATGCAAAGGGAGCAGCTGCTATTCAGAGGAATGCAATACGAGAGTGTCCACTGGGGAAAGAGAGTCCGCAGGGGAGAGCTATCCTGCAGATTATCCACTGGGGGCAGCCATTCCACCACTGCCTTGGGTTGGGGCTGTGCCATCTTGCTCGTGAGCACACCAGGTAAGTACCTCCTCTGCCCCATACCCTTCCCCTCCCAGTCCTTGGCCATTGTAGAATTATTTGAATATGAAATCCCTTCCTAGAGTGGTGATATAATGAAAAGTAACATAAAATCAAGATTATTGCCTTTTAACATCATTTAAATGGTGGTGGTGGTGGTGTTGTTGGCAGCCATGAATCAAGCTATTTCTATTTTTTTCTTATGGGTAAGCTTGCGTCTAAATTGTTAAAACGTCAGAAGAGCACAGAAATCTATAATTCATGCAAATCTTATGATTACATGCCAAAATAAGTACATATTTGGAGAGACAGCAAAATACTGATATATTATAGGAAGAAAAGGTTACTTACCCTTTTGATAGAAGAATTTTCTATAATAGTATGCACCAAGATCCACATGTTCAACAATGTATCTTTTCACTCTATCTAAATGTAACACTAGATTTTCCTTGGGTACTTCAAGTACTGCCACTCCTGCATTTGTGCAATGGGAATTAAGAGTAGACTCAAAAGAGGCACTTTCGCATCCACTGAAGGAACCTGAATTAGATTTGGACAGGCTGATCTTCCGTTCTCCTTCCCCACCAATCTCATTACGAAAATAAGGACAACTCATCACAAGTTCATTGCTTTTATCATCTCCCTGGTCCATATTGAGATTTCCTTTTGAATTCAGATCTTCAGTACTGCCCATAGGAGAATTGAAACTTGCAGAATGGGACAAGGGTCCAGAAGCCAATGATGCTGCTGCAGCAGCAGAAGCACCTGTTGTGGTGTTTCTTCTTTTAATAACGTTATGCCGGTTGAGTGCTGCTTCATTTAAATCAAATAATATACTCTGAACATCATAATGGGCAAAGCATTTAGGACAAGTCCAAGGCTTGAGACTGTCTTCTAACCTGTTATCGTCAAGGTCTGAAGACTTTGAGAGTTCCCCTTCACCTTTGGCATTACGCAACTTACGAAAAATAGAAGAATCTCCTGTCTCTGATTTTGAGCGCCTTTTAAGTGGTTTCTCCCTTTCCTTAAAGAGTCTGAGGTTCTCTCTCTGAGTGATAGGTCCATCTATCACATCCAAAGAGAATCCTGAACCCTTGCTTCCACTAGCTATCAGAAGTTCACTGAACTTGGCAGGGGCTGGGCTTCTCTGATCAGACTTCTCGTCTTTATAACCTTTTATTAAATCAAAAAAACTCTCCCCTGAAGTTCCCTGCTTATCTATCGAGGATGTGCTGCCATATTCCCTGTGCAGTGATGGCCCAGATTTAAAAGTGGGTGAGATACATTCATCAAAGCTATCCACATCAAGCTCACTTAAGGTAATGTCACTGTTACTGCGCTGTCTTATTCTGCGAAGGGCTTTCCTAGGGGAACTGGGGTAACCATCTGGTGTAAGAAACCTAGAATCTAGGTTCTCAGATTGTCTTGTTTTGTTTTTAAGAGTGTTCTGGATACTCTTTAACATGACAGAGTCACTAGCATTCAGATTAACAGAGCTCCCCTGACTCCCAGGGCTGCTTTTAGAGGACATACTATCAAGGCAACTTGCTGTTTCAATATCCTGACTTGATCTGCTAGTTTCTTTAACATTGTCCTTCCTTGGGGGCCAGTCAGCAATCCTGGCCCTAACTCCCATTTTGGGAACACCAGGAGTAGAGGTAAGGTGGTGGGAACCTTCACTGCGTGGAGGCCCTACGGGAGCCATGACTGCAGATCCTAAGCTGCCATTCTGTGACCTAAAGCGTCTCATGTAAAAGTCATCTGTGTGGACTTTAGAAGCTCCATCTGTTCCAACTGCTACCCCAGTGGCAACAGATCTTTCAGTCTGGGACCGCTTCAAGCTGGTCATGATTTGAGAATATGTTTAGCTTTAGAAAGTTCCAAAAGAAGACATAGTCATCTTTGCTCTTTAAATGTGCAATTCCCTTTTGGAGAAGAGTCTCCAAAATGTACACCGGTTGCATGAGATCCCAATCGTGATCATTTAAGAATGCAGTTAAATGAGAGAGATCCAGGAAATTCAGGTCTTCAATAAGTTTTGATATGTAATAGCTTCTTTAGCTTCTGCATTTTAACAGGTGGCCATGTTCCAATTTGCCTCAATTCTTTTACCATCAATGGGTGCCATAACTTCAGTTATTATAATCCAATGATTTTATGCCTAGAACAGAGGAACAGGAAGACAAAAGTATTAGTAATCTGATGCAAATGCATTATCCCAAAACTAATAGCATTAAATAAATTACTACACTAAAGTTATATGTACAACAAACACTCTGTTTTTAAATCCTTCTACACAGTATAAAAATGTAGAGTGGTGGAGTTTTCATATATTGTACCTATTGATTTGCATACAGAAAGACTATTACTTTTGGATGCAATGTTTATGTTCAAACAAAACCATCAATGAAGAGCAGTGCAGGAAGGAACTACTTTGGAATCTTGCAATTCATAAGGGGCAAGGGTTCCCAGTTGCTGGGGTGTTCTCCAGATGGCTCTGAGGACTGCCAGGATAGAAGGATGTAGAGTGAACTCCAGGAAGCTCTGAGGGCTAGCTACCCATAGCTCTGCCCATTCTGCCTGAAGCCCAGCCCCTTTGTGGAGCCTAGAGCCAAGCCCCTATCATCTGGCTAGTCTGTCAGCCCCCCATGTACTAAACACATCTACTGAGCAGGACAGTACTGTTTTATGTGTTATTCGTATTACACAACAGAGACCAGTCTGCTCCTAGTGACAGATCTAAGCCCAACCTCAGTATTCTAACGAGGTCATAAAATACTTCAACATGTTAGGTAAGCTCCCCAAAAAGTAAATCAAATATATACTGTGCAAATCATTTCATTTATTGCACATTCAATAGACCAGTTGAGTTAGGAGACTACAATTCTTTTAAGGTTTATAAGACTGACATTTAGATGACAACCATCTTTGAGTAATTATAAAGCATTATCCACTATTCCCCTTGGTTACTATTTCACAATTATTTATACTACTGATATCAAAACTGCAGAAAGCTAATGAGAGATTTTAAAAGGTTTCTACAACAAACAACTTATTTCAATAATAATTATTCTATTTGCTCCTCTTCCTCAACCAGTCCTTTTTTGCATACTTCAGAAAATATATAGCCTCCTCTCAACTTCCATACCTGTTATGTATCACAATATGAATGTGTACAAACATACATGCATTTTGCATATCCAGCTATGGAAATGTTTCATTTGCTGACAAAATATTGTGAATATCATAGCTCCTCTATATTCCAGCTTCACAAGGCTACTGAAATAAATGCTCTCCTACACGCTTCAGCACAAAAACTGATGACAAAGCATTGTTACCCTTTGAAGAGCCACAAAAACTTATACAAATACGCCCCAATTGGTAGAAGACAAAGGCATGAGAATGTCAGCATAAAATCCTGTAGAGCTGTACACATCCTTTAGCACAAAGAAGTAGATCATTTTCAAAGACTAAACCAATTACACAAAATGTAGCTTTTAAATACTTGCCAAATATCTGCGGAAAGATGCTGCTGAACCAGCACCACATTGACAATGCAGTATTGTCTATGAATCAAGGGTTCTGGTGCTTCTAGGAAAACTAGTACTTTCCGCAGTCAACTCTCAAAAGTAATGAGTACTTACTTCCACAGTAATTAAATAGCCTGCCAGAACATTTTCTACTTCCACAGGCAGTGTGTTTTAATTTCACTTTCCATAGACAGCACTGATTTGAAACAGCAGCAGGTATTTATATAAAGCTGAACATTTAGGAATGTTTAAAAGTGCAAGTTGATTTCAGTACACATAGCAAAAACTGAGCAAGTAGCTTGTGACATTGATGTTTCTGTGCAGCCAGACATGCAATTGTTTTCCTAGTTACACTTCATCAACCATTATAAAAATCATTTTACATAACTAAACAGTCTCTTGAGGCTGACTTGCTATTTCTGTCACAAATTACTGAATTTTAAATTATTTCACTAGCCAAACTTTTCATATGTGGTCACTAATTGTGTGTTCCTCATTTTGAGCGTAGGCAGGACCAGTCAGCAAGTACCTTCATTGACAACAGAAGATCTAATATGCAGAAGTGCTGAGCCCACTCAGGAGCAACTCAAGTCAACCATGAACAAACAGATAAAAGCTCCAGCTAGTGCAGCATCTCTGGCAGTGGCCAGTACCAGAGGCTCCAGAGGGAATCGACAATAGAATAAGGTGATTTCAAGTAATCCACTCCCTGTTGTCCAAGCCCAGTTTCTGGCAGTCAGAGGCTTAGGGGGCCATCCAGAGCACAGGGTTGACTGTGTATTGTGTGAAGTATTTTCTTTTGTATATAAGCTTGATGCATATTCTTTTCATCAGATGCCCCCTAGTTCTTATATTACGTGAAGGAGTAAATAACCCTTCTCTATTCTTTTTCTCCATATCACTCTTAATTTTATAGACATGTATTATCTCCCTGTGACGGGACACCCCCGTCCTGCACTGAAACCCCCGGCGAGCAAACCCTGTTCGGGGCATGGGGCACCAGTGGTGTGCCGGGTGCTCCCGCACCACGGTGCAGCTGATGCGCTCGTATACCGCGGCAAGCAGCGACGGGAGCATGGCCAAGGGGAAGGGAGGCTGTGCGATCCAGCCCCTCCCCTAGGATGTCCGAGTGGGCTGGCCCCGCCCCGGGTAGGGGTGGAAGCGATGGGGCATTTGAAAACGCTGCCGCCATAGCCGAGGGGAGTGGGGGGGGGGACAGAAGTGGGAGGCAGGCGTTTGAAAACGCCGCTGCCCGAGCAAGAGGAGGAAGGAGCTGCGCAATTGAAGTGGCTCCGGGAAGCTGGTGCCCCTGACCAACGTCCACCCTAGAGACACCCTGTCAGTCAGAGGGTAGGTGAGCCGGGGGAACCCCGGGTCAGGGGTGGATGGAGGAGAGGAAGTAGCTCAGGGAAGAACCAGGAGTGGTCGGTGGGCTGACGTGTTTCGGCTAGACGCCCCGTCAGCCGGACCAGATCACAGAGGACCCGTGTCCTTAGGACCCTGGGCTGGGGGCCGTGAGTGAGGGCGGGCCTGGGCCCCCCTCTCCGGCATGGAGAGCATTGTACTTTTCTTCTGGTGACTAGGACGTGCCTAACGCAGGACACTGGACACAAGTTACACCTGGGTGAGGGCGTAGGGGAAGCAGCAGTGGCCGAAGGGGGTCTGCCCCAAGAGAGGGGGGCGTACCCCCACCCTGGACACGGTCACACTCCCCTAAACGGTCTTTTTTCTAAGTTAAACAGTCCCAGCCTTTTTAATCTGTCCCTGAATGAAAGCGGTTCCACTCCTCTAAAAATTTTCAATGTCCTTCTCTGCATCTTTTCCAATTTCAATACATATTTTAGAGATGGGGTAATGAGAATACATACACTATTCAAGATGTGGACATTCCATGGATATATTAGTGGCATTATGATATTTTCTGTTTTATGATCTATTATTCCAAAAGATTCCAAATATTGCTGGCTTTTTTGACAGTTGGGTTGTTGTGGGTTTTTTTGTTTAGTTTTTTTTTTTTCTGTTGCCGAAACTGAGCAGATGTTTTCAGAGAACTATTCACAATGACTCCAAGACTGCTTTCTTGAATGGTAACAGCTAGTTAGACCCCCATCGTTTCAAATACAGAGTTGGGATTATTTTTTCCAGAGTGCATTTGTTTGCAATTATCAATACTGAATTTCTTCTGCCATTTTGTCACGTTTAGCGATACCCCTTTGTAAAACTCTTTGCAGTCAGCTATGGACTTAATTACCTTGAGTAATTTTCTATCTTCTCTTTCCAGTTCACTATAAATGATCTGAAGAAGGGAGTGAAAAAACATGTTGAGCCGCACTGGTCCTGTAGAGATGCCTGGAGACCTCTCTATTTACCTCTGAAAACTATTAGTTTATTCCTACCATTTGTGTATCTTTTAAACCACAAATGAAGCTTCCCCTCCTGACAGCTTACTTTGCTTAAGTCTTTTGTGAGGGCTCTTGTTAAAGTTCAAAGTCCAAGAATATCAGCTAGATCACCTTTCCCCCCTATTCTTGCTGACACCCTCAAAGAATTTCAATAGATTTTCAAGGCAAGATTTCCCTTTAAAAAAGCCATGCTGATTCTTTCCCAATATTTCAAGTTCAGCAATGTGTCTAATTCTGGTTTTTACTATGGTTGCAACCAATTTGCTTTATACTGAAGGTGGGCTTCTAAGCTTTTAGTTGCCAGGATCACTTATTTTAAAAATTGGTGCTAACATTAGCTGACCTCTGGTCATCAGGTACAGAGGCTGAATTGAATGATAGGTTACATTAGGTATCACAGGGGTAGCCGTGTTAGTCTGAATCTGAAAGTGGAAAGGAGTCCTGTGGCACCTTATAGACTAACAGAAGTGTTGCATGCATCGGACGAAGTGGGTCTTTGCCCGTGAAAGCTTATGCTCCAACACTTCTGTTAGTCTATAAGGTGCCACAGGACTCCTCCCCCACTTTTTCACGGTACATTAGGGATGTTAAATTTTGATGAATTGGCTAATCGAAACAATATGAAGTATAGCAACTGCCCCAGGGAGCACGGTCCCCAGCTGGCCCCCTGCTCCTTGTGGTATGTCAAAGCAGCAGGAGGGATAGCTCAATGGTTTGAGCAATAGCCTGCTAAACCCAATGCTGTGAGCTCAATCCTTGAGGAGGCCATTTAGGGATCTGGGGCAAAATCTGTCAGGGATGGTACTTGGTCCTGCTGTGAAGGCAGGGGACTGGACTTGATGCCTTTCAAGGTCCCTTCCAGCTCTAGGAGATAGGCATCTCCATTCATTTAACCACAAGGAGCCCAGGATCCGGCTCCATGCAGCATTTCAAAGCAACAGCACTGCATGGATCCCAGGGCCTCCTTTGCCTCTCTTTCTGAGGGGGGAGAGAGGGGAAGAGAAGTGACTAGTGCAGGGGTGGCCAACTTGTGGCTCTTCTGAAACTAATATGTGGCTCCTTGTTCAGGCACTGACCCTGGGGCTGCAGCTACAGGTGCCAACTTTCCAGTGCTCAAGTCCTGGCTCCACCTCCTCCTTCACTCCCCCCACAGAGCCTCCTGAGGATCATGAAACAGCGGATTGCAGTGGGCAGGAAGCACTGATCAGTGGGGCTGCTGGTGGACAAAAGATACTGGAGATGAAAGAGGAGGCACCTGATGGGGACTGCTGACAAGTTACTGTAGCTCTTTGGCAATGAACATTGGTAAACTGTGGCTCCTTCTTAGCCTCAGGTTGGCCACACCTGAACTAGTGGATTAATGTGTTGACTATCCGATAAGCATTTGCTTATCGGACAGTTGACTAGTCATTCAGACCCCAGGTTATACGCCATAGTTAGTAGTTTTGCAATTTCATATTTGAGTTCCTTCAGAACTCTTGAACAAATATCTCTAGTCCTGGTGACTTATCACTCTTTAATTTATCAGTTTATTACAAAACCTACTTTACTGATACTTCATCTGGAACAGTTCCTCAGGAGTGTCACTTAAAAAATGCCACACCCTCTGCAGTGAAAACCAATGCAAAGATTTCATTTAGTTTGTCTGCAATGGCCTTGTCTTCCTTGAGTGCTCCTTTAGCACCTCAATTGTCCAGTGGCTCCACTAACTGTAGGCCTTCCTGCTTCTGATGTACTTTAAAAAATTGGTTATTTTGTGTGTCTTTAGCTAGTTGTCCTACCAATACATTCCTGGCATGCCTTCTTATATTTTTACACTTGACTTGCCAGAGTTTATGCTTCTTTCTATTTTTTCCACTAGGGATCAGACCTCCAATTTTTAAAGGGTGTACTTTCTGTCTCCAACGTTGTTGGCCATAGTGGCTTTTTCTGGTCCCTAACTTTTTTTTTAAACTTTAGAGTATGCGTTTAGTGTGAACCTCCATTATTGTGTACTGCATGCTTGTGAGTGTTCAACATAGAATCACAGAACACCAGAACTGAAAGGGACCTCAAGAGGTCAATGTGCCTCCTTATTTTAGTATAGTTATCGTTTTTGAAGTTAAATGCTACTGTGATGGGTTTCTAAGGGAGCCCAGGCTAGTAAATATTGCGAGCCGCTCCCCTCCTCCCCTCCCTCCCCCCAGTATCTGGGATGTAGCTAAAAATGAGGGGTTCAGTGTGTGAGGGGGTGCCAGGAAGCAGGTTTGGGATGTGGAATCTAGATGTGAGGGAAGGTGCAGGAGTGGTTTGGGAGTGCTGGAAAGGTGCAGAGGCATGCAGGGGTGTTATGCCCACAACAACTCATGATACCCTCTACATTTTTGTTATTGTCTACGGTGCTGCAGGACTATCCATTGTTTCTTAAAGTTTTTTCATATAATGCTATATACACTGAAAAAATTGTCCTAAATGTCTCAAATTGGTCACCAAAAATGACATAGCAGGAAGCAATCAGACAATCTTTTCTTTGAAGATAATGAAGATGAACTGTCAACAAGACTAAAAGGGACTGGGGATGATGGTGGCAACAGCTACAGCCAGGGCCCAGGGAGCCTTCTGTCATCAGGAGCAGACTGAGTTCCAGGGCTAGGTTGTTCTACTGATGAAAAGGATCTGCAGGCTATAATCAATCAAATCAAATACAAGTGCATTATATAATGCAGTTTTAAACAAGGATATCAACCCAGGGGTTATTAACATGAGATTAGTATGTAAGACATTGGAGGTAATTGTCCCACTCTACTTAGCACTAGTAAGGCCTCTATAATGTTCAGTTCTGGACATACTTTGTGAAAGATGTGGACAAACAGGAAAGAAAGTTCAAGCAAGACCAAAGAAAAGGAGACAAAATGTTCTCATGCAGCAAATTAAGTTGATGCCTCAATGTGTAATCAGCAGTGGAGGTGGCAGAGATATTGCTCTGTCTACAATATCCAGTAATCTAAGGATCCTAATTTTCTTGTGAATTAGGGATGTTAAAGTGTTTAACTCAAGAGGTTGGGAACGTCAGGCCTGGGGGCCAGATGCAGCCTGTGGCTTGCCTCAATCTGGCTCCTGAGACTCAGCACTGGGAAACCTGCATTGACATTCCAGCCTCTCAACCACCTGCCTGCAGGGCCGGAACATACAAAATCTAATAGGCTCTGCGGTGCAAGGAGAATGAGGGGAGTGTCTTTCTCCTTCTCAGTCTGGGACTTCTCATTTTGCTGCTTTCTTGTGTATGACCCCCGATGCAAAAAAGGTCCTGCACCCCTATTTTAACTGCTTAAGATAGAATTTAACCAATTAAGTATTTTGACTTTGAGCCTGCCACCTGGCCTGCTGTGGATCAGGGGTCCAGTTGCAGCCATGAAGTCCCACTGCCTGTCTCACCAGCCCCTCTGTGGCTGGGGCTGCTCTCACATGACAGAGCTGGCCACCACAAGGTCCACTGACAAGAGCCAGTTAACTAGTAAGCATATCAGTAAGCCCGTGTTTCACAAAGTGGTCCACAAAACCAAGAAACCTGTTAACTGGCTGCACCAATTTGTTTACTTGGCAGCGCTGCAACCACAGAGCCTTGTGGATTCCCATTGGCTCAGTTTCACCATTTGCAGCCAAGGGAAGCCACAGGATGCGCCATGGGCCAGGCCACTACTTACCACAATTCCCCTTGGCTGCAAATGGTGAAATGGAGCCAATAGGAACCAGGAGGTTCCATGGCTGTGGTGCTGGTAAGTAAACAAATCAGCACAGACAGTTAACAACAGGTGTCTCTCAAAGTGGTTTTGTGGACAACTTTGAGGAAAAACTGCAGTAAGCCTCCTTCTTACCAGTATACTTACCAGTTAACTGTTTAATATCCCTACTATGAATCATGATTTTTGGTGTTCCAATTTTCAGCAAAATGTGACATTTCAAATTTACATTACCAGCAAATAGAAATGCCATCTAGTTGAATGTTAGACTGCTCTCAGCAAAGCCAATATCTATTTAAAAGTTACTGTCCCAGACAATTACTGGTTCAATGTCCAAATATCCAATGCTATATTCTAAGTACAGGCAGTCCCCGAGTTACGCAGATCCGACTTATGTCGGATCTGCAGTTACGAACGGGGCACTTCCTCTCCCTGGTCTCCAGCAGACCAGGGAGAGGAAGCAAAGCGGCGGAACGCCCGGCCAGCTGACAGCCCAGACACGTCTGGGCTGTCAGCTGGCCGGGCGTTCCGCCGCTCTGCTCTGCTCCCCCTCCCCCTGGTCTGCAGACCAGGGGGAGGGGGAGCAGAGCAGAGCAAAGCCGCGGAGCCCAAGGGCAGCAGGATAGCCACGCGCGTCTGGGCTGCCCGCTGCCCCCGTGTTCCGCGGCTTTGCTCCCCGACGCCCTGGTCTGCAGACCAGGGGGACGGGGAGCAAAGCAGAGCAAAGCCACGGCGCGTCTGGGCTGCCCCGCTGCCCCCGTGCTCCGCGGCTTTGCTCCGGACGCCTGTGGTACAGCAGGTGGGGCGCTGCCGGTTGGTCCCGTAGCGCCGCTCTGGGCGCCACTGGACCCACCCAGCAGCACCCCAGCTGCTCTGCCCCAGGTGCCCCCAAGTCAGCAGCTGCTGAAAATGACCAGTGGCTGGCTACAGGAAGCCCCTGCCCCGGGCTTGAATCAGCCGCTGATCAGTTTCAGCAGCGGCTGAATGTGGACGCCAGTTCCGACTTACATACAGATTCAACATACAGATTCAACTTAAGAACAAACCTACAGTCCCTATCTTGTACGTAACCCGGGGATTGCCTGTACATTTCAATAGGTTTAGCATTCAGCATATTTATTTACTTCGTTGGCAGTTTCAAAAATAATCTACAGTCTTTGTACAAACAAAACTACTGGGAGTTATGCACACAACTGCTACAGAATCAGGCACTCTCTACTAGTTTCTATTAAAATTTAAATATTTTGACAGTTGACTACTACATTTATGGAAAAAATGTTTCTGTTTTGATCATTACAGAAAACACAATATCCAGATATGAAAACACTGACTACTAGTGAGTGGGCTTCAGTGGTGCTGAGACTTTGACTTTTAATTTGTAATGCACTATAAAAGCAATGAGTTCTCTCAGCAATGCTTTCTAGTGATTTTAATAAATATAGTATTGACCTATGCTCTGGCTACAGCCTTTTACAGCTCAGTAGAATTATTTCTGCTTGGAAAAAGGTAAAACACCTGGGATCCTGTGTGCCTCAGTAAAAAATCTCTTCATCTGCCTCTGAAAGAATTGCTTTAGTCTATCTAAATCATTCCTTTTATTAATATTGCATTGATACTGCAATATCAATAAAGACTATGTGAGTTGCAAAGACTATTTGTCCTTATAGAATCCTAGGGCTGGAAGAGACGTCAGGAGGTCAGAGTCCAGAATCCCGCCCAAAGAAGATCAAGCCAATTAAATCATCCCAGGCAGGACTTTGTTAAGCTAAGACTTAAAAACTTCTAGGGATAGAGATTCTATCACCTCCTTAGGTAACCCATTCCAGTACTTCACCACCCTCCTAGTAAAATAGTTTTTCCTAATATCCAACGTATAGCTTCCCCACTGTAACTGGAGACCATTGCTTCTTGTTCTGTCATCTGTCACTACACTACTGACAACAGCCTCTCTCTATTCTTTCAAACCTCCCTTCAGGAAATTGAAGGCTGCTATCAAATCCCCCCTCACTCTTCTCTTTTGCAGACTAAATAAGCCCAAATACCTCAGCCTCTCCTCATAGGTCATGTGCTCCAGCCCCCTAATCATTTTGGTTGCCCTTCGCTGGACCCTCCACAACTTGTCCACATCCTTTCTGTAGTGGGGGGGTCCAGAACTGGATGCAATACTCCAGATATGGCCACTCCTGCGCTGAAAAGGGGGAATAAAAACTTCTCCAGTTCTGCTGGAAATGCTCCTCCTAATGCACCCTAAAATGCCATTAGCCTTTTTAGCTACAAGGGCACACTGCTAACTCATATCCAGCTTCTCATCCACTGTAATCTTCAGGTCTTTTTCTGCTGAACTGCTACTTAGCCAGTTGGGCCCCAGCCTGTAACAATGCTCGGGATACTTCTGTCCCAATTGCAAGACTCTGCACCTGTCTTTGTTGAACCTAATCTGATTTCTTTTGGCCCAATCCTTCAATTTGTCTAGATCACTCTAGACCCTATCCCTGCCCTCCAACGTATTTACCTCTCCCCCTTAAAATGAACATATTTCATATATACATTAGGGACATAAAATCCCTTTTAATCAGTTAACTGGTTAAATGTTACATTTAACCCATTAACCAATGAAACACACCCTCTCCCGTCTGGGCCCCATGAGCTGGGGGTTGCTCCTGAGCACCTGTTAACCAGTAAGCACCACCCCGCTACTGATTACCCGTTCACGTCCCTAACATACATAAACACGTTAGGAATGCTTCTCCACAGAGAGTTTCTAGACCTAAATAGACAAGGAAGTAACTTGGGAAGCCTAAATCATTTTTAAGTAATTCTGGAATTATTTTAAGAATTGTCCCTTTCTGAAACTAACTATAAAATGCATCATTCTCTAGAAACTATGCAACGGTTGTATTTTTCTTGCTAGACCTATAAAAAAGTTTTTCCTGCAGTACAACAGCATGATGTCATCACATCACTCTGGCATTCCCCAGCCCCTCCTTCCCTTTTCCCCAGTACTGGCTGCCATGCCACACCAACCTCCTCCCCTGAGCTTGGCAGCTGGGAGAAGAGCTCTGGGTGCGCAAGGCCTCAGAGCAGCGCTCTCACCTACCCCCAAGAGGAGAGTGCGGTGTGCGCGAGGCATCGAAGTGCCCCCCTCCTCCTCCAGCAGCTGAGAGGAGAGCACGGGGCACGCAAAGCCTTGAAGCACCACATCCCCCGATGGCTGAGCATAGTGCACAGGGCATGTGAGGCCTTGAAGTGCCCTCCCCCTCCTCCTCCTCCTCCAGCAGCTGGGAGAAAACTGGGACCTGATTGGGGGGGAAGGAGTGTGTGTCTGTGTCTTGTGTCTGTTAGGCCGTGGCAAGGTAGGGGAGCGAGAAAGGGTCTGGGATGACATGGTTGGGGAGGGAGAGGGGCATGGGCTGGTGCAGTGGGAGGAAGGAGAAGGGGCCCAGGCTAGTACAGCTGCAGCCCAGTTCTCCATGCTGCGGTGGGAGGGAGAATGTGGGGCCTGGCAAGGCCTCAGAATGGCCCCACTCCTGTGCCTCTGAAGGCCAAGGGGAGAAAGCTGGAGTGGCGCAGGCCCGGCAGTCAGAGGGAGGGCATGGAGCATGAAAAGGCCAGATCTGGCTGCAGACGAGAAGGCAGACCAGAAGCCAGGGCTGGTGTGACTGCAGGCCCTGCCTAGCAGCCAGGGAGAGAGCCAGGCCTGCCTACCCGGATGGGGGGATTGGCGATCATAGTGAGCAGGGGGCACTGCCCGCTAGTAAAACTGTAAAAAAGTGAACTCAACGTGAATTTAAACTGAAGAACTACACTGAATTTTAATTATGAGATTCTAAAGGCAGCTCTCTGTTATGAAAGCTATTAAGCTGAAGTGGAGGTAATGAGCAGAGCACAAAATCTTAGCATTGCTGATCTCAATGAGCAATAAATAACTGCTAAAAAAAAATCTAGTCAACAGAAAACAGCATACACATTGTCCTAGCAAAAATCAAGATCCATAGATGGTCTAGTCCAGTTCTATTCAGTATTTTCATTAAAGACTTCAGTAAAGGAGTGGAAACTAGGCTTATAAAATGTACAGATGACATCAAGCTGGGAAGGGTTTCAAGAACTTTGGAGGACAGGATTAGAATTCAAAACAAGCTAGACAAACATAATAAAACACAAACTGGTCTGGTAGCACTTTAAAAACTAACAAAACATGTAGATGGTATCATGAGCTTTCATGGGCACAGCCCAATTCTTCAGATGATGGGATTTTTGAGTTTAGGATGTGCAGACCCCCCAAAAATAAAAATAAATAGGGGAGAAGGGGGAAGGGAAAAAAGAATGGGGGGCAGGAAACAAGGAGCAGAGGTTATGAAAAAATTAGAAAACAGGAAGGCAGAATAGGCGATCCGTAATTACCTGAAGATTGGATGGTTAAAACGAAGCAGATAAGGATCAAAGTCAACAGATAAAATATCGATAACCTCCCTGATATTGCCATCCTTGCTACCATGGATGTAGATGCTCTCTACACCAACATCCCACATGAAGACAGATTACAAGCAATTAGAAACACTATCCCAGAGGATACCACTGCCAATCTGGTAGCAGACCTATGTAACTTTGTTCTCACCCACAATTATTTCCAATTTGGGGATAACTTATACCCCCAGATCAGCGGCACAGCCATGGGTACCCGCATGGTCCCACAGTATGCTAACATCTTTATAGCTGACTTAGAACAACGTTTCCTCAGATCCCGTCCCCTTTTACCCCTTCTCTACTTACATCGATGACATCTTTATGATATGGACCCATGGCCAAGAAACACTGGATGCATTCCACAGGGACTTTAACAACCTACACCCCACCATCAATCTCAGCCTGGACCATTCTACACGAGAGGTCCATTTCCTGGACACCACAGTACAAATCAGCAATGGAAAATTAGACACCATTCTCTACAGAAAACTCACTGACTCCTACAGTTACCTACATGCCTCCAGCTCTCATCCAGGACACACCATACGATCCATCGTCTATAGCCAAGCCCTTAGATACAATCGCATCTGCTCTAATCCCACTGACAGAGACCAGAAACTTCAGGATCTCTACCAATCATTTATAAACCTCAATAACCCACCCGGAGAAATAAAAAAAACAAATTGAAAGAGCAAGACGAATACCCAGAAACCATCTACTTCAAGACAGACCCAAGAAAACCAACAATAGAACACCATTTGTCATCAACTATAGCCCCCAATTTAAACCCATCTAATGCATTATCAATAAACTACAACCTATACTGGAACAGGATACTACCCTCCGAAAGGCTCTGGGAGACAGACCCATAGTCTCCTATAGACAACCACCTAACTTCGGGATGATTCTTACCTACAACTACAGGAAATACCACACTAATACCAACTCTGGAACTTTCCCTTGCAACAAACCCCGGTGCCAGCTTTGTCCACACATTTACTCTGCTGACACCATTATTGGACCTAACCATGCCTATTACAAGATCAAGAACACATATTCCTGTTCATCCAGAAATATAATTTATGCCATCATGTCCCTAAAGTGTCCGTCTGCTATGTACATTGCACAAACTTCTCAGACACTTCGCCAAAGAATCAATGCACATAAAACAGACATTAGGCTCTCTCAGAGAGAGAAAGCTGTTGCTTGCCATTTCAACCAGACTGACCATTCTCTCAATGACCTTAAAACATGCATATTGCTTCAGAGAGATTTTAACTCCAGACTTCAAAGAGAAGCTTCAGAATGGTCATTCATGCTTAAATTTGACATTTTATGTATGGGTCTCAACAAAGATGCTAATTATCTCACCCATTACAAAGATAGCTTCCCCAATTATCACCCCTAATGTCATTACCTCACAGACACTAACTTTCCCCCCTCAGCCCCACTCTGTTCTAAAATTTGATTTGTCAATTTTATATGTGTTCACTTTTTTTGATTGTATCGCTTTGGTATATATGGTCGTACCAATTTTCTTCCACAAATTGATCTGAGGAAGTGGGTCTGGCCCATGAACGCTCATCACCTAATAAACCATCTTGTTAGTCTTTAAAGTGCTACATAGTTCTGTGTTTTGTTTAAAATAGATAGGGGGGATACTAATTCAAGAATCTACATAAAGAGCTATTTGCACCTTCATTGAATGTTAGGTTGGTAATGGCCTAGCCATTCCTCATCATGATTGAGTCCATTAGCATGAGAACTGAACTTGCAGATGAACTGTAATTCCAACACTTCTCTGTGTATTTGACTTCTAGAATTTGATTGTGACAAGACAGCCACCTGGGGATCTTTTAAAGAGTGATTAGGTAGATTGAAGTGCTGTCCACAGGTTCCCTTTACATATATCTGATGTGTCCATTGATTCTCTCTCGTAGGGACTCTCCAGTTTATCCAATATATATAGCCGTGGGGCATTGCTGGCATAGATCAAATTACTGGATGTGCAGTTGAATGATCCCTTGATTTGGTAGCTTATGTTGTTGCTCCAGTGATTAATTTGCTTGTATAGATATGTGGGCAGAGTTGGCACCACTGCTGATTTAAGCTCTGGGATAGACTTCCAAGGGAGGAAATGGAAATGCCATCACTGAACATAACAATGGCCATATTAGGTCAGACCAAAGGTCCATCTAGCCCGGTATCCTGTCTTCTGACACTGGCCAATGCCAGGTGCCCCAGAGGGAATGAACACAGCAAATAATCATCAAATTATCCCCTTTTGCCCATTCCCAGCTTCTGGCAAACAGAGAATAGGGCCACCATTCCTGCCCATCCTGGCTAATAGCTATTGATGGACTTCTCCATGAATTTACCTAGTTCTTTTTTGAACCCTGTTAAAGTCCTCACCTTCACAACATCCTCTGGCAAGAAGATCCACAAGTTGTCTGAAAACATACTTCCTTTCTGTTTCTTTTAAACCTGCTACCTATTAATTTCATTTAGTGACCTCTAGTTTGTGTACTATGGGAGACAGTACATAACTTTTCCTATTGTACTTCTCCAGACCAGTCACGTTTTATATTAGGGATGTTAAAAGTGTTTATTTTCAGCAGTTACACATTTACATACAGAGGGGCAGGTGTGAGCTCTTGAGCAGTGGCTCCTGCCTGTCCCTCTTTCCCCCCATGCTGCTGCCTCTGATACAGAAGTTGCAGTGCTAGAGGCAGGAGGCTCCATTGGAGTTGGTGCTAGCAGGGAGCTGGCTTTTAAGCTCCACATGCTGCTTACCGGTTAACCGTGTACACACAAGTACACGTTAACATTGCTACTTCATATACCTCTATCCAGTTCTTTTTTTGTTAATAAAAAGAAAAAAAGTTGCCAGTACTAGGGTTGCCAGACGGTTTCAAAAATTTGTCAAGGAAAAAAAAATAGCCGGGGAGTAACCAAGGAGACCTGGGAAGTTGGGGCCAAAATGTGGTCGTGGCCCCTTTAATTGCCGCATGTCCCAACCAGGCTTCCGTCCGGTGTGGCGCAAGTGCTCCCAGGGCCAGCTGGACGGTGTGCCAGGGGAAAGCGGCGAGTGCTCCCAAAAAAAAAGTGACAGCACACTGTACTGGTGCGTACAGTCACAAAAAAAGCAATGCCTCAATCACATTCCCCCTTAGTCTTCTCTTTTTTAAGATGAAAACTCACAGTCTTATTAATCTCTCCTCCTATAGCAGCTAGGATGTTAACGGTTAACAGGGTAGCCTCACCCTCATCCTCCAGCCCCCTCCAGTTAACCCTAGTAAGTGAGCATCACCTGGTAAAGCTAATGCTTACAGTTAACCATTCACATCCCTAATTCAAGATGTGGGCATACTGTGGATTTATATAGAGGCAATAAAATACTTATTCTCTGTCCCCTTTTTTTTTAAATGATTCCCAACGTTCTGTTTGTTTTATGACTGCTGCTGCACACTGAATGGATGTTTCCAGAGAACTATCCAACAGTGACTCCAAAATGCTCACATCAGCTCTGTGGGGCACAGTTATACTAGGTTTTCGGGTCCAGAGATCACCATAAATGGGTGCATGTGTAACAGCAGAGAATGGAAACAGAGTAATTATAGGTACATATAGACTTGCACACAAAGATTTTGTTTTGATGATAATACTGGACAGAAACTAGAATTAACACTCAAAGATAAGGAGATATTTATCCAACTGCTCCTCAAAAGATTCCTGCACAACATTCCCTTTAATAATATTTAAGAAGTCAATCAAATGTTCTTTAAAACTGAATGCCTAGGGAAAATTTTTCTAAGGCCAGGATTGCCATGCTTTAAAAAAAAAAAAAAAAAAAACACAAGTATTAGCAGTCCTGAACAGAGTTTAATCTATCATCCTTATTAAAATTAATCAGTTTGAACATACTCTTTGCTTTATATTTTACATCTATTTTTAATTAAAAATCTAGCTCCATGGAGTAATATTTCTTCTTCTAAAATTAAATATGCATGCAGCATGGAGAACTTTTTAAGAATACAATTCAGAAAGTTCCTAACTATTATTTAAATGATGCTTATTGCTGCGCCCTCTAAAACTCAAGAAAAAAAATGAAAGCTCTATAATGGAAAAGCTTTTTGTTATATAGTTTTTTTTATTTAAATGCTATTTTTAGTTCCATGCAGATCTCAGAACCGGGGTCATATTGTATACCAAAAAAGGAAAACCATCTTCTGTTAAAGTTTGGCACACACATTGTATATACCTAAATTCATGAGGTTTCATAAATCTAGCAAAAAAAGCTTTTAGGCCTCCAATTCTTATGTAATGTAAACAAGCATAACACAGCTCCCTGTGAACAATTCAGTCTGCTAATTTTGAGAAAATCTTAAACAAAAAAAAGCTTTCTGCCCTTTAATAACCATGTTTATTAAGGATTCATTTTCCAAAACAACCTTCATAAAATGTAAAGAAATAAACAATACAAACTCTATATTGCGAAACAAGATAAAAAATCCTAACTAGCTGCTTCTCACATTAAGTATATTATAGATGCCTCCAACACATTTTGAATTTAAAGTAAAACAAGATTTAATGGCACAATGAATTAAAATTTTCAAGTCCATGCACATAGCCTTTATCTCTAGCTAATTATTTAGCACATTCTCATATCAATAGCTGACACTTATCAAAGATTATGTGAAATTTTTAAATTTCAAAGCTTCACTTGAGTTTCTGAATATTGAGAATCTGGGGACAAATCTGAAAGGACTTAACTATTAACAGTGTAATCCTAAAATACAAAAGTTACAAGGAGACCCTAGAGCTTTCAACCTAAAACAATTTTATTGGTATAGAACAAGTATGACCACAACCCTTAGCGCACAGCAGAAGCACTGATACAAAAGGCCTAGTGATCTGAGGAGTTTTAAAGTGTTCTGATCATACTCATCCCACATGTAAGAATTTACTTTAATACAAGAATCAGACTGTTTATAGTAATACAACATGAATAAACGAAATACTCCAAATGCAAGCTCCTCCACAGACACTGAATTATTCTTTTACAACACCCACAAGTGTTGTAGGCATCATGAAAGGTCAATGAAACAATGGGTGAGAAAAAAGGCAAAGGCAATAATACTAAATTTATCTCAGTATAGGCTTAGACACTGCACGGCCCGAACATATGAAATTAAGAAAAAAAAATACATATAAAATAAATATTTTATTTAATAGCAATGTTGTGCTTGGCTCACATTAGAAATGAACATTAAGGACAGATTGTAAGAGAGAATAGTCAAATGGTGAATGAGTATGCCCTGCTCAACAAGAAGTACAAAAGAAAGATTCTCTTACTAGATTTTTTTGTATGAATTCCTTCCTATCAGTCATGGAATGGATGCTCTTCTTTAATTTGTCTACACAGAAAAAGGCAATTATATAGATAACTAGCAGAAATATCCGGTGTCACCCGGGGAAAATATAGTAAAAGGTGTGATGAATGAACTACGTCAATGACATTAACATAGCATATTTTATTGGAAATACTTTTCTCTTTGCTCGGGTCCTTAACACAAGTAAGTTTTGTTTTTCTTCATTTAAAACACTGTTCTGGGGTGAGGCTGGAGATGAGGGGTTCAGCCCTGCCTCACCCACAGCAGTTTGCAGCCAAGTGATAAAAAACCTGTCCATGGCTTCTGCAGCAGGCACAGTCAGAGGAGGAGTGCATGTCCCCTGGCTGGGGAACAGACAGACAGAGACAAACAAACTCACTCTCTGAAATATACAGCAGATAGCGGTCCCTTTCTTCATCCCTACTCAATGGAGTTATAGGTATCTCGGTACCCATCTCTGGGCCCTTGCTGCCCCTCTGTGGTTATTCTACAGTATAACTTCCTCCTACCATACCCCTCCTTACCTTTCCATTTTGAGAAAACAATCAATTGCAGGCACATCCCATTGTCCTGGCACAACCAAACCCTTCCTTTGCTTTAAGCTATGATTAGAGGAAACTGCATACGAAATTTGGCAGTCCTACCTCTTACCGTTTAGGAGTTCTTGCACAAATAGACTTACAGACAGATGGACAGACGTGCACATTTCTAAAATATATAGTAAGAAGATACACAAACACACAATGATATTTGTACCATACACCTCTCAATTATGGAAAATCTCAATCTTTTTAAGCTATACCTTGAGAAGTGGAATTTGATTTGCTGATCACCTGTTAACTGAGACCAAGATCAAAGGTGCATGACAAATAGGGAAATACTGAGCTGTCCATTGTTGATCTGACTTTTGAAACAATTAAAAAAAAATACCTCTGTGCAATTTGATGGACTGTCCAGTGTCCTTACTGGAGATGAGGGCGATATTAGCATATGTTTAATATCCTTTATTGGGTTTCATACATTTTCTCAGTAATGCTTTCACCATGAGAGTACATGTATTGTCAATTATATTGTTCATAACCTGCAACGGGAAAGCAAACTGCAGATGATGGCCTATTTACCAGTCTGGCTTGATGGGGTTATCACAGTGTAGGTAGGGAATTGAGCAGTTTGAAAAAAACACAGTGAGGACAGGAAAATAAACTAGTGTCTACCCAAGAAAGGTGATGGCTTAGGAGCTGCAAAGGATCATGAATGGGGAAATGCAGGTGCAGTTGCCCTAAACTGAGACAGACAGCTCTACAAGTTAGTTCCTAGCATAATCCAAAATGTCAACTTGAGTTTATTAAAGAAAAAAGGGTCTAAAGTAGTTTACAAAACAGACAACTTTTGTCTTTTGTAGGTTTATATATGATTACTGTCTTACTTATTTAGTCAGTAAAGGAAAATATCTACATCTGTTGCCAGTTTGCATTTCATAAAATAAAAACAAGTTCTAAATTATTTAGATTCCAATGTTAAATTTTCACAAGCAAATCACCTACAGTACAGGACATGTGTGGGTGTATTCCAGTTTCAGGGCATCAACAGCTTAATCAGCCTTCCATATTATATCTGATTATAGTTTATTATATAAAATCAGGCTGGTTACAGTTTAGTAAGAATCGTGCTTAACCCTTTCTGAAAAAAGATAGGAATCATTTTGAACACACTGGATTGATTTTCCCCAGTGTCCCTACTCATTTAGGGCCGGCTCCACAAAAGAATTTAGGTGTATACAGTCACTTTTGGTACCTAAATCCAAAATGCATACCTTCTAAACCCATTCTTAGATGCTGCCCACCCATATAAGCACCTAAATTTCTGGCGGTAGCATGAGCAAAGCTCCCTAATAATCAAGTGATCTCTCTGGCTGTCATCTCTCAGCTTCTGTCAAAGGCTAGGGACACGATTCCTGCCTAACCTGGCTAATAGTCATTGAACCTACATGTGTGTGAGCGTATGTATGTATTTATGTACGTACGTACTTAAGATCCAATATAAAGGAGTTTTAGGTAAATGTAGCCAGACAGGAACCCCCCCTGTAACATCCATTTTTGCTTGCCGGAAGCATGCAGGGCACACAGAGCAGTAAAACAGCATAGTCTTTGAAAGCCTTGAACAGAAGGCCCGGATATGCAGGCTGCTGTGACCCTGGATGGCTGTAAACAGAGATACGCCTATTGCTGACCAAGAGGCTGCCAAGGAGTGCCCTTGACTGAAACCTATATTGATACGAACACTCGCTGTCTGAGGAAAGGAATCTCCCACCCAGTTCTCTCTTGCCACTGTAAATTAAGTTGAAACTCCCTTGTAAGAACTGGCGTCATAAAGACAGACCAACACAATTTGGCTTCTTAGATAAGAAAGAGGATACGGGCCCCTATGGGTATAAAGATGGGTCCAGCAGCATACTTACTTTGAGTGTCAATCTACCATCTATCTGCTGGTTGGGTTAGGTGTTTGACCTCCTGAGGTTCCACGGGGAAGCCCACCTCGTATTCGTCTTTCCTAGGAATTGAGGGACCGGCCCTGGCCTGATACGCTGGAGCCGAGAGGCACAGAAGGGGGTAAAAATTGTACCTGGATGTGGTCCTTTGTCCTAAGTGTACACATAGACTTAAAGCTCTTTAAAGATTAAGCTGTTACTTGGTACCATTATTTCTATTTTCTGTCTTTATTTTCTTTGTAACCATTTTTAAGATCTATATTTGCTAGCAGTTAAGAAATAGAGCAATAGCCATTGTAACCGTATGATTTATAAGCTTCTTTAATAAACCTGTAACTGTTTAAGCTTTAACCTGACTCCTTCAGTTGCTGTAACAGAACCAAGCACAATTTAAAAGAACTTCAGCCGGTCATAAGGGACAGATATAGGAAGAGCTGGGGCATTTGGATCGTGTCGCTTCCAGAGGACAGATCCGTAGGGGCATCTCTCAGTCTTCCCTAGGCTGCCCGCTGCGAAGAGATCCTGTATCCTAGCAGTTAAAATCTGAGATGTAATAAGCTCTTCCTATAAACTCTGGGGCGTCTGTCAGCTTGTTGGCTGCCCCCTGTGAAGGGATCCTGATCCTAGCGGACAAAGACATGGACATTAAACTCCTCGGGGCGCCCGTCAGTCTCTCCTAGAGTGCTCACTGCAACACGGCCTTGTGTCCCAGCCATTGAAGACTTGGGTGTAACACACACACACACACAGCTCTGACCATTGGCTGACAGTAAAGCACTCTGATTTCTATCAATCATATCAGATGAAGAAACTGTTTCCCCATTAATTTATTATTGATATTGGCTTTAAAAAAAATCAAAACAGTGAAGTTATCACTGGCTTTGGGTTCAGAAAGCCATAGGTAACAGCCCCTTCCAATGAGTCCTGAAACAATGATATATAAAACAGAGATAACTATGTGCTCCAGGTTTATATGGCTTCCAGGAGATAAAGAATCAAGCAGGTTAAGATCTCTGTGCTGTCAGGCATTTTCTAAATTTTCATTTATGAGTACGTGTATAAATTCCCAGAGCGCGCATAAATGGTCTTTGAGTCTTAATGTGTAAAGCAACTACATCCATGCTGTCTGCAATCAATTTGGAGCCATTGAAAGGAAGGTCCTTGACTATTCGTGACTTCCTTTGGAAATCCTAAGAGCTGGAGACAAGAGGCTGTCCTCATATGTATAAATGCAGACCTAGAACAAGTAGCAATGCCAGAAGTGTCAAGAAATGCCTGCAGAGACATTCTGGCAAGAAGCTAGCTTTCCACAACAATCACCTAAAATTCTTCTCTGTGCTCTAATAGGAAGTGCTCAATAAAGGAATTCAGTTAGGAATAATTTGTGTTACTGTATTTTACCATTTGCATCTCAACATGGACAGCTAAAGTTCTCTCATTCTAAGGCAACCATAATGCAGTTTCCTCCCTCCCTCCCATGATATTAATGGCAACCAATCCATACTGTAACAATATGGCTTTTCTGTAGCCATGTTGGAAGGCCTGTGCTAGGCCTGAACCAAAGCCACCTTCTACAGCCAGATTGAAGAGTAGCAGCCATAAAATGTAAGGCCTGGAGTCACACTCTCACACTCCATCTATTTTGTATTAAAAAGTGTTATACCAGGCTGGGAGGAGGGGACTTTGACCTGATAGGTCCCCCACTGTCACCAGATATAGAAACAGATCTCAAGATAGGTAAAGAAAACTTAAGTAACACCATTCTGTCTGACAAGAAACTGCTTATCAATAGAGAATGTTGTGGAATCCTCATCCTATGATCATTGTCACTACACTTTCCTATCGTTTGACGGTGAGATTTCTGTCTGGTTTGTAACTGTTTTTCTGCTCTATAATTAATGTTGCTAAGTGTAAATCAATGAAGGTGGTGGGGTAGGATTGGTTAGGTAATTTCGTTATGATTGGTTAGTAAAATTATACTAAAATTATTGGTTAAGGTATAGCAAAACAAGACTCAGGTTTTATTATATAAACTGGGGTTCAAGAAGGAGAAGATGATGATCAGAAGTAATAGAAGGAAGAAAAGGCTGGAAGAGGACCAGGAGGAGGGGGGGAAAACCTGGAAAAGAAAAACTCACCTCCTCGACACAGCCTAAGACCAGAGATACTGATATTGCCTGGCCAACAGGGGAAGTCTGCCTACCTTTATCAGGACTGGTGAGCAAGAGCTTAGCATGTGCATTCTGCTTGTTTGGGAATTGTCAATAAATAGAGGATAAGGACATTACTGTGTGAGGCTCTTTCAGTGGCTAAAGATCCTGCCAATCCACGGGTTGTTACACCCTGAGCCCTAGAAATTGGGGAAGGGTGGGTGTGTAAATTCACAGAGTTGCACCTTGAGCCGTAGGAACTGGGTAAAGATGTGTGTCCCTACAGTGTGGAAGGGATAGAGAAATTTGTGCGGGGAACAATACTTCCTTGCGCCTTTTCTCAGAAGCCTGGCTTTAGCAATGCATATGTCATAGCCTAAGAAGTACAGACCTCAGTCAGTTCACAAAAAACTGCACATTACTACTTGTGCCTTATCCTGCAGTATTTCCAGAGCTGAAGCATAGAACACTGTGATGTCATTCCAGTAGCTCTACTGGAAGCCACAGAATAGAACTTCTGACTGCTGCTGAAAGTTGCACAGCAGCCAAACAAGATGGGGTGTCATCTTTAGTCCTAGGAAACAACCATTGTCTGGTAAGATCACATCACTATGTGAGATGATGAGCAACAATAAAATGAGATCTGCTCTGACAGTGGAGAATCAAGTGGCAATAGCTCTGTGGAAGCCAACAAAATCAGATTGCTATTTGATCTGAGGAAGTGGGTCTGGCCCACGAAAGCTCATCATCTAATAAACCATCTTGTTAGTCTTTAAAGTGCTACATTGTCCTGCATTTTCCTACTGATCAGTGAGGAATCAGTTCAGAGTTGGTAAATCCACCAAGGGAGCTGTTATGACCCAAGCATGCAGGTCCATTAATCACCTTCTGCTAATAAGGGCAGTGACTCTGGGCAACACACAAGACGTAGTAGATGGTTTTGCCATGATGGAGTTCCCATGTGGGACAGCGACGAGGAGTCCTGTGGCACCTTATAGACTAACTGAAGTGTAGGAGCATAAGCTTTCGTGGGCAAAGACCCACTTCGTCAGATGCACGAAGTGGGTCTTTGCCCACGAAAGCTTATGCTCCTACACTTCAGTTAGTCTATAAGGTGCCACAGGACTCCTCGTCGCTTTTGCAGATTCAGACTAACACGGCTACCCCTCTGATACTTGACACCACGTGGGACAGTATATGACACACATATGCCTATCTTGGCCAGAGAACATAAGTCATAAGTAATGCTGTGCACTGGTGGATCACAACAGAGCAGGGGCATTTTACAGACATCAATATTAAGATGGTCAGGAAAGGTGCATGATGTGCATGTCTTAGGAACACAAGTCGATTCAGAAACTTGCAATCAAGAACTTGCTTTCCAGATTGTAAAATCGCTATTGGCATTTCAACATCATCAATGGTTGTCTTGGGAGACCCAGCCTACCCCTTGCTCCCATGACTCATGAAGCTGTATATGGGCCACTGGGACAGCAGTAAGAAGCCATTCAATAATAAGGAGAGCAAGTACTGAATGGTGGTACAATGTGCTTTTGGACAATTAAAGGGTTGCTGGAGCTGTTTGCTTACTGGGGATTTGTCTATGCTAGTACTTTTGTTGACTAGGAATGTGAAAACAGACACTCCTGACTGACAGAAGCTTCATCAACAAAGTGCTTGTGTGGACAGCACTATGTTGGCAGAAGAGTGTCTCCCACAGACTTAGCTACTGCCACTTGTTTGGGCAGTTTACTTATGCCAGTGAGAGAGTTCTCTTCCTCCAGCATACAGTGAAGTTTACACCTCAGTGAAAGCCATATCTCCATATTTATCATTGCATGCTGTGTACTCCTTAATATCTATGAGGCAAAGAGAGATGTTTCTGTGATGGTGGAGCCCGAGTTGGATAGGCTGGCAGCTAATTTTGAGTGTCCAGATGGTAGGCCAATAAAAAGAGCCCAGAAAGGAGCTCTGTGTTTCTAGGAGACTGAAAACCCATTTCAGAAATGAGTCACAGTAATATGTGCTATTTATCTGTGTTGTAAGCGTTCCTCTCCAATTTCCCTGTACCCTCCCTACTCCACCAAACCCCCATGGTTGGGACAAATAAAGAGCATTTCATTCTAAAACACTGACTAAGTGCACAAATAAGCTGAAAGAAGTGGGAAATAATTTAACTATGGGTAAATGGTGTGATCAAATTTGAAGGGGAGAAAACAAGTTAGCTTGTCTGTCAAAGTACAGTAGTCTTCAGTATTAAAAGTCTTCAAATGGCTTCTTTTGTTCGTGGTACCTTCTCCTGGTTTTGAGTGGAAGGGATACAGAAGACTCTGTCCTGCCCCCTCAGCCTACCCCCTGGAACATTTGGGGGATGGGATTGAGAAAAAGACAAAATTTGCCAGGAGTTCACCAGAAGCTACAGGGGCCATCTATCCTCAAGCTACTTTTCTTGAAATTTAGCCAGATGCCTCAACATGTCTGATTGATCCTGCATACTCGATAGCATCTTATCCTCTGTTGCAATCTCATGCTCCTGGGATGCTCTCCATTCCCAATTTTAAAAGATACTGAAATCCATGAGGCTCTTAGCTCCATGTCAGCATGTATCTTCATTTTCTGCCTTTGGCATGCCTGCTTAAATTTGATTTTCATGTGGCCCTGTTGCATGTCCCTGCTATAGCCCTTCTTTCCCATACCCCATGTGATCTTTTCACAGACGTCCAGATGTGCATGTAAAGACTCTTCTTCCCACATACCGATAAGATCCACCACCTCCTGTGTATTGCAGGCATATTTGGAACAATGAGTAACCATGATCAGGTGAACTCTCCAAGCTAATCAAATATGAAATGGGAATTCAAAAGTTCACAGGGTGCTGTGCAGCAGAGTTGAAAATGATAGCCAAGGCAGTCGCAGCAGAGCATTGCAGTGCACTTCCTGGAGGACAATTCAACTTACACAATGCTGCATCTGTACTGCTTCTGTGTTGACAGACCAATATGAAATTAAGCACTACGCCTCTCGTGGAGGTGAAATAATCAAATAAGTATTACAGGTAAGTTAGGTGAGCAGAAGGGACATGGCAGCATATATACATACATTATTATTCTGATATATGGCACTTTCATTGATACAATTTTGTGGTTTAGACCAGGCCTTAAGCTATGTCTGCACAGTAAGCTTGGGATGTGATTCTCCTGCATGCATACACAAAGCTAACCTTCATCAAGCAAGCACAAATATAAAGAGTAGTGACGCTGGAGCAGCATTGGTTACAACAGTGGAGGCAGAGCTGAGCTGTGTCAACGATACACCTGCCTGAATCTGGCAGCTATGTATTTATGTGTACAACAGCAGGGGCACCAGACCCCTTATTTACTTACAATACAGATGTAAATTCTGACAATTTTAAAACTGTTGTTTAAATCTCTACTCTGCACTAGAAATTACTTTTACTAATTTCAAATTATGAATTAATTCAGAGTTGAGACATAGCAGGGGCCTTCCAAAGGTGTACAATCCCAATCAGAAAAAATGTTTCCAAATGTCATTTTCGAGCAACCATGCTGCAATGGTTTATCAGGCATAATCATCAAACAAAAGGACATAATAAATTAAATTAAATTGAGAGTCTGAAATTCATAAGGGTATCTGAATAACAAGGAAATAAAGAATAAAAAGAGATGCTTGAGAGGAAACATAGTGGGTATTTCAACTGTAAAGAAAGGGAAGAATAGAAAGAAAATCAAAAAATGGGGGGAACATTCCATTTTCTATTGCAACCTTGTTGGCCAAGAACTCACATTTTTTTCTTCTACAACAAACATTTAAACTTTTTCATTCTCTAGCAGGAGCAAGAATTTCCCCCTCCCTCAGAAATAAACACAATTATAGAATATTGCATACAAAACTAAAATTTAATCAAGCTAAAGAAGTTCTTGATTGTATGTGCTTCCTAAATAAACATTTTCCTTGTTAAATTCTACAGATCTATGCCCACACCTATTACTAATGCTAGCAAACTTCAAAAAATTAAAAACAAACACTGAATTCTAACCAGGCATTCAACAGAAGGCAGATGCTACCTAAGAGCTAGGTACTATTATTACAGACATAAAAAATTCTTTAAAAATTAGTCAGTCAGTGATGTTTTAATGGTATAAAATAATTTATAAATAATACACCTGGAACAGACTGATATTGCCATTTTGCAGTATAGATTAATTTTAGATTTTTTTTATGTCAAGAGTTCCCACAAAAAAATATTGCCTTCTAGTTCCCTCATCCTTGTATTTTATTGAATTCAATTAAAATCTGTAGGGTGTGAATGGAAAAGATCTGTTGGTCATATGTAAATGAATAATGGGAACAGAGAAAGAAAGTCAGATTGAAAAAAAGAGATGTGCTAAGATTAAGATGGAAACACAGCATGTAGAAGGAAACTGGGATGCTGCAGCAGAACCATGAGGAATCTGGAAGGCAACAAAGACAGATAAGCAGAAGAAGGTGGCATCTGCCAAAAGCAGCAGCTTACTCTAATGTGAGAGCACCCCAGCCGTGTACTATGGAAACATATTGGCTCCCTTACATATATACAATATTCCGTTTTCAGAAACTCCATTAAAAGTGTTATGCCCTAATACATTGCATATATGCAATGTGGTTTAGTTATTGCTGCAGTGAGAAAATCAACATTTGATTTTCAGGCATTTAAAGCATTTAGATTCTTAAACTGTCAACCAGCACACAGCATTAACTTTTTGGTATTGTATTTCCTTGCCTTTTTATTTATTCAATGAATCAATTAACCAATAGTGGAATGCAACATTTATTTCAGTGACCACATAAAATGAATATAACCACATAGATGTGAAATGAAGTATGAAGTTCATTATTTCAAAGCACAATCCTTCAAATAAACCTTACTGCATGCCTTTCAAAGTGCAAAACAAGAGAAGAATGTTTGTTGTGAACCTCAGTAAATTTAAAAACCAGTCAAATCAATAAGTAATTTCTAGATACTTCTAATAAATGCATTATGCAGAAACCAAATTTCTTCCAGAATGTCAAAGAAACTTGTCCTCTTTAAGGACTATAGCAAGTCTATAGCAAGGATGCTACTTCACTATGTGATTTTTTTCAAAATTTACCTCTGTATTTTGCTGCTCTGTGCTGATTTACAGTGCTACAAATATCTACAGAGCAAATATTCTATTCACTGTCTGTCAACTAGAAGTAGCACTAATGCACCCTACAAAGCTTTGCTTCTGTCATTGCAAAAACAGAAGGCAAAGTCTTCTGGGAAGTATGTTCAGAAAAACAAAAGCTCTAGGGACACAGGTATAAAATCTAAGAATTGGCATTTGAAGGAACTGGAGTTAGAAGACAATCCTATTTCAAGACATGAAGTAGGAAGAATCCCTTGAGAGAGATGGGGAATTATATCGAGAGATGAAACGTAATTGTATAGGATTAGAGAATGAAGCACGGGAGAGGAAAAATACATCTGCAACTGTGAGCACAATACCAATATGAAATGGCAAATGGAATGTTAAGTCGGCAATTAAATGGTTGGTGGTAACCAAGAGATGATAGAAGAGGAGAATAAAGTAGCCGGGGTACTGTGGGCTAATTATTTCAGACTTTGGCTTATTGTATTTTAAGACAGCTGAAAGACGTTTATTTACAACATAGTTAACAGTGTTCTGTCATGCTTGAAAAACAGTGCATGAAAGTTGGCATAGCCACTGTTTCAACTTTGTTTTGGTATCAATATACTACCTACCAGAAAGGGAAGGAATGGAAACATTATTCAACACTAGTAGCTGAAAGCCTGTGCTGTCACACTGGTATAATCTATAAAATCACGCGTGGAAAAAAACGGACAGTAATAAACCGTAAATCCCAGTGGTCACTGCATCTGGTGATATTCTAAGCAAAAAGAGCTCACAGCCATGCTTGCAGTTGTTTCTGTCACTTCACGCTGATTCGACAGACATTCCAGGCTTCAGAGGTATGTTTAGAGTTGTGTGTACTGGTTGCATTCTTGTGTTGATTTTTATGTGGGTTGTATTGTGCTAGAAGACTCATGTTCATTTGTGCACATGACAAATGAGAGTTGTGTATTGCCATGAGGGGTTGTATGTGTTTAGGGTTATTATACGTGCCAACAGTGTGTTTTTTCAAATCCCAGTTGGTTTCTTAATTTTGAACCAACTAGTCATTGAACTGACCTATTTGAATAAACTGAAATGAAGTAGGGATGTGAAGGACTAGTTGACTATCCGATAATCAAATGCTTATCGGATAGTAGACAGGATAGTTGACTAGTCGCTTCCCCCACCTTGCTGTCGCTATCAGAAAGAGGCAGCAAGGGCCCAAGGGAGTGGAGGGGGTACTTCAAAGCAGCAGAGCCGCCTGAAGCTTGGGGCCAGATCCTGGGCTACACCTGGCACTGCTGCTTTGAAACGCCGCTTGCAGCCCAGCATCAGGCTTCCTGTGGCATTTCAAAGCAACAGCGCCACATGGAGCCCTAGGGCTGTTGCTACACTTCAAAGGCAGAGCTGTCCTATTGACTAATCAAATAGTTGATAAGTCGGTTAGTTGATCCTTAACATCCTTAAAATGAAGTAAATATTCTTTTTCTCCTTCCACCCCACTCAAATTCAATAACCAGCCACATTCTCTTTCTTTCAGAGGAGCAAGCAACTTACAGTTAGGCCTGGTCTACACTAGGACCTCAGTCCAAAATAACTTCCCTGCAGGATGAATTTGTAAATGATGAGTCCACACTTTCAAGCCTGTTATTCCAGAATAAGGGGCTGTGGAATTTGAACTCTGTAGTCCTGCTCTTCATGAGGAATAACGCTATTTACAAATTTGTAAGTCCAAAATAACATTAGTGTAGATACTCCAGTGCCACTAATTCAAACTAATTGGCCTCCAGGAGGCCTCCCACAGCTTCCCAGAGTACTTCCTGGGGCTCTGAGTCCGAGGTAGAGGCTCCACATTAATGAAACCTGCCTTGGATTACGTTCAATTCTTCCCCATAGTGAGGACATAGAACTTAGAATTTGTAAAATCGGGTGCCCAGAAGACAAAATTAGTAAATCTGGAATAATCTCCGAGGGTACGTCTACACTACAACATTAATTTGAACTAAGGTAATTCGAACTAACGGATCCAGACTAAAAAACTAGTTCGAATTAGCGTTTTGCTAATTCGAACTAGCATGTCCACATTAAGTGGACCCTGAAGCGGGGTTAAGTATGGCCGGAAGCAGTGCCGGCAGGGCATCAGAGGAGGACTTAGAGCGTGGAGATGCTGTCTCAGGCTAGCCGAGGGCTGTGCTTAAAGGGTCCCGACCCCCACCCCGGACAGACAGTTCTCAGGGGTGCCCCGCTTGCAAAGCAGTCCTGGTTTGGAGTGCCCTGAGTGCCCACACTGGGCACATCACAGCACTCGGCCATCAGACCGGCTGCACTTGCCGCAGGCTGCCATCTGGGGAGAGGGGGCAATTGGGGGGCTGCAGGAGAGCTTCCACCCCCAGAAGCCCGCAGAGCCAGCCCAGTCCTCCCCATCGGGGGCTCGTGCCCCATTCCTCCCTCACCTCCTTCCACTTACCCTTCCCTAGCCCCTCTTCTTGATGTACAAAATAAAGATAACGTGTCTTCCAAAATGGAATCTGTCTTTATTGAACAAAACTGGGGGAGACTGGGAAAAGAAGGTGGGAGAGGGGAAGAGAGAGGCTGGGAGAGGGGAGGGCAACTAAAATGGGGGTTGGGAACAGGTCCCATATGAAGAGAGGCTAAAGAGACTGGGACTTTTCAGCTTAGAAAAGAGGAGACGGAGGGGGGACAAGATAGAGGTCTCTAAAAGCAGGAGTTGGGTGGAGAGGGTGCATACAGAAAAGTTCTTCATTAGTTCCCATAAAGAAGGACTAGAGGACACCAAAGGAAAAGAATAGGTAGCAGGCTTCAAACTAGTAACAGAAAGTTGTTCTTCACAAAGCAAAGAGTCAACCTGTGGAACTCCTTGCTGCAGGAGGCTGTGAAGGCTAGAACTGGAACAGAGTTTAAAGGGAAGTGAGATCAAGTCATGGAGGTTGGGTCCATGGAGTGGTATTAGCCAGGGAGTCGGAGTGGTGTCCCTGCCCAAGGTTTGTGGAAGGCTGGAGAGGGATGGCACGAGACAAATGGCTTGGTCAATGTCTTCGGTCCATCCCCTACAGGGACCCTAGGGTTGGCCGCTGTCGGCAGACAGGCTACTGGGCTAGATGGACCTTTGGTCTGACCCAGTACGGCCATTCTAAGCTCAGGGTCGGGGGTCTCAATGGACCACCTTGATTTTCATGCAAACCTACTCCTGGGTGGCCAGGCTGGCAGCTCTCCTGCCCAAGCCGGCCACTTTCCTGTGCCTAGTGCGGAGATCGTGGACGAGGTCCACGATGTCCGCACTAGCCCAGGTGGGTGCCCGCCTCTTGCGGTCCCGGGCAAGCTCCCGGGAGCAGCCAGCCTGGTCCCGGGAAGAGGGGGAGCGGTGGGGGGCTTCGAGTGGGTGGCTCAATCCGTGCCAGGTGCAGGGTCTGCTGGCTGGGTGCTGGCAGGCTTGCACCTGGCACAGGTACCGTAGCCAGCCCGTGCCCCTTTAAGGGGACCGGGGCCGGGAGGGGGGCAGTAGAGTTTCCCTGGTGTTGGCCAGAGTGGCCACCAGGGAAACCTGGGGAGGGCTAGCCTCCCACTAGTTCGAATTAAGGGGCTACACACCCCTTAATTCGAACTAGCTAATTCGAACTAGGCTTAATCCTTGTAGAATGAGGATTACCTAGTTCGAACTAAGCGCTCCGCTAGTTCGAATTAAGTTCCAACTAACGGAGCGCTAGTGTAGCGCCTATGAAAGTTAGTTCGAACTAACTTCTGTTAGTGTAGATATGGTCTTAGTGATTAGGGTTCTGTAACAGTTTAGAAAGCCTTGTATATGGAAATCATAGGCTGGCTACAAGAATATCTTCTGATATCGTATTTTTTAAGACTTCCCCATTAAAACTGGACCAGGCTTATTATGAAATCTAAGAAAGCATTTAGTTTGAAAAGATGACGCCAACATAAGATTTTTTTAGCACAGCTTCCAGAATTAAACTGATACAGGCGTATCAGTGTGGTATTCCTGATGAAAATCTCACAGTAGGCAATATTTTTAATAAGACTGACATGATGGGTTAATAGCAACTCTTGTAGGAATACAACAGTCCTAACTCTTCTATAAAAAGCACATATTCCTGCAGCTAATAGTCAATAACTATTAACAGAAAAGAAAATACTAGAAAATAAGTCGTGAAAGCATTTGGGAGCATACAAAACAGCATCCAATATCTGCAAATATTTCAGTGTAATAGAAAAATGTTGTTTTTTTTTATGATAGAAACTACAATGCTAAGTCAGTAAACAACTTTTCTATTTCTGCATGAACTACCGTTGTAAATGATTTTAAGTGTAGCCCACACTAGAGATGTAAGGGAACAGTCCCCTAGACTACTACCCAAATCCTCCCCGCCCTCTTCCTTTGTATCAGGAGCCATCTTCGCAGTGCCACCTGCCCTCTCCCCCACTGCTGCCTCTATTCTGGGACCACCCGCAGACACGGGCTGCCCAGCTCAGTCCCAGATCATGCTTGGTCCAGGACCAAACTCTGTTGCAGCTCTGCAATTTAAAACGCAAGACTACTCAATTAGTTAAGAAGTGTGTATTTAACATTCCTAGTCCACACCACCCAAACCAGCAACTATGTGAACAGCATTGAACTTCAAAGTACTTAAGATGGATCAAATCATCTGATGTATAATTAGACTTAGCAGAATTGGATTTTTATTTTGTAATTTAGATTGGTAATACTGATGTTTTTTTTAAATATTTTAAAATTTTAACCTATTTACATGTTCAGAGTTACACAACATTTTGAAGGGGTCAAAAGTTGGGATTTTGGAATATAACCCATTAACCAATATGTAGATGCTTATCGGTTAATGTTACCAGTTAACCATGGCACTCCTTTCCCCCCCAACTGAAGCTCTGAAAGCTAATCTGGAGCAGGCAGGCCTCAGTCCCAGCACATGCTGGGTCTCGGCAGCTACCACAACTCCCGGGCTGCTCCCTGTGGCTCTGAATTTTAAGAAACTTAGCTGGTAGCAGGGAGCCCTCCAGTTCCTAATGCAGAGCCATAGCGGAGGCAGCCTGGGAGCGGGGGCAGCTACTAGGACACAGTGCGTGCCGAGACTGAGCCGCCATCTCCTACTGCAGAGCCTGCAGCAAGCGATAAATTCCCTTCGTAAAAGTAATGGTTAACCATGCAACCAACAGAATATTTAATGGTTACATGGTTAGCGTATTACACGATTTTTAACATCCCTAGTAAAAATAGATGGGGGAATCCAAATTATTTAATGTCACTACATCAGATGATCTAAAACTTCATTGCACCATGACCCTTTATGACAAATAAATTGCTATACAACCTAAGGTGGGTTAATGCAAAGCCAAAGTCCGAGCCGCACCACCCTTGTCCTATCAGTAAATTTTGATTATTGATGGAAATATGTCAAGTTTGTATATGAGCAGCAAAATCAAAGTTCTTACCAATATTTACCAATAAAAATATTATCCTTCCAAGGCCCTGTATAATTTAAATATTTCTCTTCATAAATGCTTACACACTTCAAAACAAAATAGTTATGACTGCACAACTGTGGAACACCACAAAATGCAAAGTTCGTACAAAGTGGCTAAGAACCCCTTGATTTGGGAAAGAGATAAATAGGCAAGAGTCTCATTTGCTTGTTCTGTATTTATCCACAATTGTCTTGTGACTAGAAACCGTGGTTACCCTTGTCAGCAAACTAATTTACTGCATCTCACAGGCAATACCACTTCCACGAAATATAATTAAGAGGTCAAATTGGTTATGGCATTCCAAATAAAATGTGTGGCTTCAAGAGGGAACCATCTGACTTAAAGAGTGCATTGCTGTTTTCCCCCAACCTATCATCTCTCCCTTTCTCTCTATAAAACTTAATGACATAACTTGAACTTTGATTACATTTATGTATAGACTATTCAAAGTTTTATTACATTATAGGAAAGAAAGGAGTATGACCACTGCTTCTTCATACACAAAATGCTTAAAAGTTAATTTACCTCAATAAGCTATTATAGACTACTTGCTTTTATATCAAAGAACATGGGTAACTGCTTGCCTGAAATCATCTCTCTGCTTGTACATAATTCTTTCAGAAACCAGTTTGAACGTATAAGTCATTCTGTCTAGGTATACCACTATTCTCCCGCTGACACAATTCTGCCATAGCAAATAGTAGTATGGTTAAGTATTAAGTTCTTTAAGCAGGTGAAGAAATATTCATTATTAAACAACTGACAAGATCTGCTGCCTATGCTTTCAGTCACAGAACATGTTTGACTACTGTGTTATGTAACATGTTATGCACTCCTTATCTGATGAGTCAAAGAATCCTACCAGTATAGATAATGAGGAGTCCAGTAGCACTTTAGATACTAATAGTCTAAGGGTACGTCTACACTTGCTCCCTAGTTTGAACTAGGGATGCAAATGTAGCTGACCAAAATTGATAATGAAGCGGGGATTTAAATATCCCACGCTTCATTAGCATAATCTCGCCCACGCACTATTCCGCTTGCCAGCTGATTCAAACCAGGAAGTGTGCTCCAGGACGCGTTAGTTCGAATCAAACCCCTTGGTTCGTTACTCCTGAGGACTAAACCCGAAGACTTTGGGGCATACTACTAAAAATTATTTACACTATACCAAAAACAATAGCTGCTAGAAAGTAGCCTGCTATGGAGGTGACTTGCAATCACTAGATAAACTAAGGTGAGCATCACTCTCCATTTCATCTCATCCTTTGCAATTTCCAATTTTTGTTCCCTGTTGAAGTCACACTGAAAATAGTGCTGAGATAAAGCTCAACTTGTCTTCAGTGGGCACAGAACTGGTCCACCTGATAGAGCTTTTACAGAATTATATGACCTACAGCATCATGTAAAAAAGCACAGAACAGAGAAGATTTAAATAATAAGGAACAAATTAGGAAAACAAAACACGCCAAAGGTAGGATCTGGAAACCCAGAGCAAGAAAAGCAAAACAGTGCCCCTTTGATAGCATATATACAGTGTAAGCAACTCACAACCTTTCACAGGCTAATGGAGAAGTGCAGACCTAGGATTCAGGAGCCCTAGTTGCTGTTCCCAACTCTGTCTGAGTAAAACACAACCTATGTTTCTTTATTTTCCCATCTGAGGAATAGTGAATGAGATTCTTGTGAAATGCTCTGACTTCAACAGGTGAAAAGAATTTTCTAAATATCATGTATTATTTGTGGACAGGAATAAAAGAAACTGTTTTAAATACAGGCAGTCCCCGACTTACACGGATCCGACTTATGTCGGATCCGCACTTACAAACGGGGCTTTTCTCGCCCCGGAGCTCACGGGCGGCGAGTCGCCGCCCGTGTCCTCCGGGGCGAGAAAAGCTTCTCCCGGTCTCCCTGGTCTGCTGGGCGGCTCCATCAAAGCCGCTGGACCCCCCCCCCAGCAGACCAGGGACACCCGAACAAAGCCGCCGCCTGGGCGGCTTTGCTCGTTTGCCCGGGAGCAAAGCCGCCCAGGCAGCGGTAACCCCGCCACCTGGGTGGCTTTGCTCCTGTCCCCCTGGTCTGCAGGGGGGGGGGTGCAGCAAAGCCGGGGTTCCTGCTGCCAGGGTTCCCGCTGCCTGGGCGGCTTTGCTCGGGTATCCCTGGTCTGCTGGGGGGGGGGGGTCCAGCGGCTTTTCTGGACCCCCCCAGCAGACCAGGGGGACAGGAGCAAAGCCGCACGGGCAGCGGGGTCCCTCCGCCTGTGCGGCTTTGCTGGGGTCTCCCTGGTCTGCTGGGGGGCACTCCCCCCAGCACCCCAGGGAGACAGGAGCAAAGCCGCACGGGCAGCGGGGTCCCTCCGCCTATGCGGCTTTGCTCGGGTCTCCCTGGTCTGCTGGTTTGCTAGTGCGCCCTCCCTCTCCCCCAGCAGACCAGGCTTTTGTTGCGGGATGCCTCAGGTAGAGCAGCTGGGGTGCTGCCGGGTTGGTCCTGTGGGAACCTACTGGGCAGCGCCCCAGCTGTTCTATCCCAGGCTCCAGATTCAGCAGCTGTTGAAACTGATCAGGCTGATTCCAGGAAGCTGGGGGCAGAGCAACTCTGCCTCCTGCTTCCTGTAGTCAGCCCCTGGTCAGTTTCAGTGGTAGCAGCTGAATCTGGAGCCAGTTCCGACTTACATACAAATTCAACTTAAGAACAAACCTATAGTCCCTATCTTGTACGTAACCCGGGGACTGCCTGTAGTTTTTAAGTTCCAGTGTTGATTATGAGATCTTATGCTAATTGACATGCTTTTGCAATCACATTTTTCTATTTAAAAAAATTCCCCAACTGTTGCTGTGTTAAAACACCACACAAAGAAAACTATACAGGGAAAAATAAAAGTGGCTACACACAAAGTAAACAGATACATATAGAGGGGAAAGTATTTTTATTTCCTTCAATCATAGTTATCCTAAACAATTATAACCATAGTAAAAGAATGGCTTAAAGAAGTGTGATTTTTCTATTCAGAGGTGTTCTCTCCTTGGAACATGCAATCAGACGCATATGGATACACCCTACACACACGGAGCTCCACAGAAGTCAGTGGGGATCTATGAAAGCACAAGGATCTGCCTATATGGATCCCAAGAGTAGAATCCAGGCCTCAAGTTACAAATTTAAAATCACAAAGTCCAAAAATTCAAAGTTAAGGTTCTAACAATAACACAAAGTAGACTACACTGCACAATCTAAAGTATTGTTCCATATATTGTATTTAAAACACTACATAAACTACATAGTTACTCAGAAGCAATGGTAGCAAATAAAATCTGTTCACGATGCAACTGAAACTTGGCTGAAGGGAATGATCAGGCATGTATAATATTATGCATACTGAGAATATTAAAGCAGGAAAAATGTTTCTATCAATACTATCTTAATTGTAGCACTTTGATCAAATGCCACCAAATTTTTCAAGGTTCTGCTGTAGATAATATCAGCTGACAACAGTATCTGTCAGTCGAGAATGGCAAATTTCCCTCATGTAGTTGCCCAAATTGGTGGATAACTACACGAACGGAAATTTCAAAATGAATGACATTAATGGCAAGCAAATAGCAATATGAAATATGCAATCATAAATAAATACAAAAAATGTTAATATCTATGAAGCAACAGATATCTGAAGTGCCATGTTGTCTACTGTCAGCGTGTTTTCTTCCAACCACTGCTTTTTCGAAATTTCATTCCTTTTGTGGTTATGGGCTCAACCCACTTTTTTTTTTCTTGTATAAAATATTTAATTTGGCAAAGAACAGAAAAGACCACTCTGGTGGCTACATGGGAAGCAAAGATTCCTTACAGATTTTCAAAATGTAAGCCCTTCATGTTGAAGTAACAGAAGTCAAATCTGTATGACTACACACTCTAGAAAGAACAAGAGTGAAAAGAACAGAGCTACCCTATCACATCTCCACATATCCCTAGAGTTGCCAGGTGTCCAATTCTGAACTGGACAGTCCAGTATTTGAGATTTCTGTTCAGGAAACAAATTGAGAAAATATAAATGAGAAAATATAAATGTCTGGTATTTTCTAAATAAGATGTAATGTAGATTGTGATGTAATGTCAAATGTGTCCGGTATTTGTTGAAACCATCTGGCAACCCTACATATCCCAACCAGTGTCCACAGACATATCAGTAGTTTTTGGTGAACAAATAGAAAGGCACAAATATAAAGTAAACCATCTTGGACAACTGGTTTTGATTTATCAACAACAACAAAAACCATTGACCTATGAGTTTAAGTCTTTGCATCAAAATCAGACCTAAAACCCAATAAAAGGATGAAGGAACTCAGATCTCTAGAAATCAGAGGTGTTTCACCAAACATTTTGATTATCTGCCCTGAAAATGGGTTATTAGATTTAAAGCACCGATTGACAAAACTTTCTTCGCCAAATGACAGTTTAAGTAGAGGCTTAGCCATCACTTTAAGAGCTCTTAGGTAAAATATTCAAAAGTAATTAAGGCAATTAGATGCTTATGTCTCATTGGCTTTCAGTGACAATGAGGCTCCGAAATTCCTCTTGAAAATGGGACTTAGGAAATTACTGGAACATTTTACAACTTAGCTCTTTTTTCCTCTTTTATAAACCTAAGACCTGAGGTATGCTGAAAATTAACTGCTCCACAAGTGAATTTGTATGGTTAGATTTGGCTATGATAATAGGATAGTTTGTGGTTAAAGAATTTAATTTCAACTGCCACGTAAGTGTTTATACAACAGGGTAAAGATAAGACAATTGTATTTAGGCTGCTTTAATAATACAAGAGTGTATGCCCCTAAGTGTAAATAAAAATTAATTTAAAATTCTATCATTAGCCTAGAAAAATAAAAAGATTAATTTTTCTTCCCAGTTACTTTAAGAATGCTAGATTTTTCTTTCTCCAGAGGATAAACAACCATAACTGGTCTCTACAGCCTTCAATTAATATATAATAACTAAGCCTTAATGCTCAATAGAAAAAGCAAAGTAATTGCTTTTCTGAACCTTGATTAAACACACACAGATGCACATACTGCATTAATAAAACAGAGATACCTTTGAGGTTTATGTAACACAGTTAAAGACAGTTCATATTTATTGACTCTGGTGAACTACATAGCTATCAGTGTTCTTCACTACAATGCTGTCTGGTAAGAACAACACTAAATATAGACATGTCAAAATTTATCAAAAGTACTGTATTCCGCAATTGTCAGGAGAACTAGCCTGATTCATTTCAAAAGAACAAATAGCTGTTATGTTTTTATTCCTTTTATCTGACCCCAAAGGGAAAATGCATTACAATGTGGAGAAAGCTCTTAGGGAATACTAGTGGAAAAAGTAATGTAAGCACAAATTATAAGAATGCCCTTTCTGATTACCTTGAATTAAAAGTGGGTATGTATGCTGGGAATAGCCTTCAGATATTTATAATCCTTTTGAGTTGGTTTCGATATTTTGAAAGAAAGGCTATCTAGATCATGTAGCTAGCCAACTAATTCAGTAGAGGGCGATTTATCTGTGTCAGGCACTTTTCATCTACATAAGTCAGGGGTAATTGTGATCAGCAGAAGGAAAACATGAATTCTCATTAGCTCACATCCCATCTCCCAAAAACACCTGCAGATCATTGCATGATTAATCAGTCAACAGGTTTCTTCTTATTAACTCCTCACCTGATTAAGAACTCCCTGCTAACAATCTGTTTTAGTTTTTCCTGTTTTGTATCTATGAACCTTTTCAACATTCACATATTAGCAATCTACCTCTACATAAAGGATGTGCTTTGTGGGAACAAGAGGAGGAAGAATCCATAAACTCACTTCTAAGGGTTCCCTGTCGAGTATAATAGCCTTCTTGTTATGTACAGCAGTAGCGTGGGACAGGCACAATTTATACTTGCATACACACGTGACCAAATTGGGGGATGAATCTGTAATTAAAAATTTTCCTTTGGAAAAAATAATTTTAATTGGACTTCACTGGCAATGAGCCAGGTAAGGCTGATCAACTTTACTGTCTGAGCATTAGATAAACTAATTTCTGTTAAATCTGTAGAGTAAAAATTTTAAATGAAAAACAAATGACTTAAGGTGTCTATGTCTACCCCACAGTGCAGTGCAGACTACAATACGTGAACTGAAGAGTACAAAGTGTTGCGCTGTAGCTGCCCAATGTGAATGCTGATGAGACAAACTAGAAGGTACCCAGTTATGTTAATCTAGGCCTCGAACCAAATTACATTAGCGTGAACTGGGTTTGTACCAACCAGTAGTGTCCATGTGGGGCAGCTGAAGCACAACACTTTGATGTGCGCTGCAATTCACACTTCCGTAGTTTGCACTGAGGTGCAGTGTAGACAAGCCATAGATTTCATGGATTTAGGGTAACCAATTAGATAGGCATGTAAGGGAGCAGAAGGAAGAAGATATGGAGGAAAGCTTCAATGTCCCCAACCAGTCATTCACGATTGAGTGGCCAGTCATGGAGCCTCTGACAGTATCTCCATCTCACTCCCAAGTCTCGGCCTCCCCCTTTGTTTTCCAGTAAGACAGTACTATGGAGTTTTGCTTTAACAAAGCATCACCTAAACTCAGAGTACAGGCTGCATGATACCAGTAGTCCCAGGCTGATTTGCTGGAATACCATCTCAAGGAGGGTTGTTGTCTTTTTGTTGAAAGGACAGAGAGGTGTTGAGAGGGGTATGAGATGGGCTCACTGCTTTGAACTGCTGCTTGGTTCCCCTCTGGTTGTGAAGAAGAGTCAGCAGAAAACTAACCTGGGCAGGAGTTGTGTCTGCCGCACAGAACAAGTTCCAGCAATGCCCAATTAGTAAGGGTGCTTCCTTTCTACAGCCAACCAAAAGAGACTACATGGGGCAGGAGGGAGTCCTCTGCAAACCCCCAGTTATAGCAGGCAGGAATGGGAATGAACTACCAAGGACAACACTGCACTAACTTCAGAGAGGGGAAGAAAAGTGTCTATGCCTTCCTGAAGAAAATCCAGTCCCATTCTGGGGTATTCATCAAGGAGAGTGTGGGACTGGGATGGTTATTACAGGGGCAGGTATGTGCATATATTTATACTGTGATGAGTTATTTGTGGAACCAACATAACCAGCATTTTTATAAGTATCTCTCAGCAAAATAAGCTATATTGGCAAACAACACATTTGTCTTTCTTCTGCTTCCAGCCCCACCTCTATCCCTCTGTTCCACATAATCCCTGCTTTCCTTCCACACTCAGAACTTACCTCACCTGCTCTTCATTATCTCCTTCCTCTTCTCTAGGAATCTGGCTCCTCTTTTCCCACTCCCCACAATCCATCTTCCCTTTGCTGACCCTACTTTCCATCTAACCTTGCTCCTACTTTTTGTTGAAAGCTTCAGCTGAGTTGGTTTCTCTGTGGAATTGATTTGGGCTTCTTTAAAGTGCTGTGCATACTGGGGTTTCTTTTTCCTTGCAGGGGGGTGAGTAGGTGGCAGGCACAATGTATTCTGAACCTCCCCCAGCATGACAAACCAGGAACCTCTCCCTTCTCCTTTCATGGAGGCCCAAGAGCATTGTGATGCTTGTGATGACGAAGGGATGTCAGAGCTAGGGATGTAAAGAGTGAAAGTGTTACCCGATAAGCATTTGCCTTGCCAGCATGCTTACCAAGGTAACTGGTTAATTGGTGCCTAGCTCAGCTGGAGCAGCCCCCTGCTCACGGCACAATACGGCACGCCAGTTAACCATATAGTTTAACCGGTTAACATTTTAAATGGGATTTTACATTTCTAGTCAGAGCTGTTCACATTTCTCCAGCAAGGAAAGGGGCCATTTCAATGACCTTTGGATTACTGATGCTCCTTCCCCATGCCCTTGGCTTCTCTTTGCTGCTGCTGCCTCTCACCCATGTATCCCTCAGTTTTTGCTACTCCTCTCTTCTTCCTTTCTCTTTGGACCCCTCTAATTTTCATCCTTCCTGCTGCTGCTGCCTCCACCCCTGTCCTTTCACCCTTCTGCTGTTGCTTCTTCCCACTCTTTGCTGTCCTCACCAACAATTTGCCTCCTCCTGCTGCTACCACCCCCAGTCACTGACTTCTCCTTTTCTGACTACCCAGTGTTCAGGAAGACTGCTGGTGCTCCGGGGAGGCAACTAAACTGGGTCTGGTGAGAAAGAGTTGGTCCAACTGCTGTGGCAAGTGATGATCTGGACAGCAAGAAGGTATTTCTCTGAGTATGGCCCCCAAAGCCTCAGGAAGAAATGTGAGGCTGCTTGCATGGATTGTGCCTGTGCAAATAGCAGGAAATTCCATGGGTAAAGGGGAGGGGAGTTGTAACCAACTGGATAACCAGCTGACAAGGGGAGTTGGGGATGTCTGAGCATTGAGAATAAGGCTCTGCCTCAGTTAGGAGTACACATGGAGTTAGGTAACATTCCAGACCACGACTTTACAGGATTTGTGATCAAGCAAACTCCGCCAAGCCCTGTGCCATGTCCACCCACACAGGCTTTTCCCTTGGGCCTCCAGCCTAGGAGGAAACCATCTTGCAGGGGGCTGAGGAAAAAAAACTCAAAGCCTGCTTCTCCCAAGCATTTAAGAGTTTTCTCCTTGGCCTGGGAGCTTGTTGAGTACACCACACTCCCACATGACCCCAACACTCTGCCTAGTCTAGAGCCCCCTCTCAGCATCTCCTTCTCTACCCCCTCCTGCATCCCAATACTCTGCCCCACCTGGAACCCTCTCCCAGAGCCAGCACCCTGCACTCTCTCCTGCACCTCAACAATCTGCCCCAGTGTGGAGTCCCCTCCTACACCCAAATTCCCTTCCAGAACTTGCACCTATCAGACCTTCCTGCACCCAAATCCCTCAATCTTGGTTCAGAGCTCTCACTCCCTATCCCAGCCTAGTGAAAGCAAGCATGGAGGAGGGGAGGAAAGAGTGGTCGGAGCCTCAGGGAAAGGATGAGGTAGATCCTGGGTTGCTCTGATATTTAAAAAGCCATCTTTGGCATAAAAAGGTTGGAGGCCACCAAACTAGAGGGAAAATCAGGGAGCTGATTCCCTACCCACCTGCCTCCCTACAGTAATGGCCATGGTCATTATTGCCCAAAATCAGCTCAGCTCCAATGCCCAACTTCCATAACCTCTAGTTCTTGCACCCTCCGTACTAATTTACTTCTCCATACTAATCATATAGAATTTTATTTAAAAACATAAACCTATAAACACTGAAATGTCAAATGCAGCACAGAGGTATGGAGTGCAAATTCACATGCACGCACTACAGGGCAAAGACACAGAAACAGATACCTGTCAAATTACCCAAAATCAAATGATGCAAAAAAAAAAAAAAAAAAAAAAAAAAAAAGATTTTATTAAATCTCTTAATGACGGGGCTGTTTTATTCACACATCTTGAAAATGTAGAACCACTAGTTGCTAAGTGATAAAGAGTGAAGGGGAACCCACCCAGCACCTGCTTTGGCAGTTTGGTTTAATAGCAGTCCTTTGCTAAACTTTGACATTTACTCCTACGTTCCCCCCATGAGAGACTAATGGAGACTAAAAATAACATGGAGATTAGCATTTATAGTGAACTGCTCGAGCAATTCACAATTTGACAGAAAGTGAAATCAATCAACTTTGTGGCATGCTAATGGTCAGATTTTTCTTTGACTGTCCAGATTTAAATTTAACCAGTAACATATTTTTATTTAAATTGCTGGCACAAAATGCAGCTTTTGTCCTCCATTTCAGACGCTTGGTATATTATAATACAATAATAAAGCTTCTCACTTGATTTTACACGAGTATCACAGCCCTTTGTTTAGCAACTGAAAAAGAAAAAAATCTTACAAAAAAATGGATTTAAGCAACAGGCAAAAACTTACTATAATTTCATGGCATGTTGGCCAATTCACAGATCTTAGCCTCAGCATCCATACAATGAATTCTATGACCTGGGAAAGAAGGCAGAATATAACCATTAAAATATAATGAAGAAAACATAACAATAATATTGCTAAGTGTGTCATCTGACAGCCTGTAAATATGATTAATGATGAAGTTACAATAAAAAGAAAGGAGAAAAAAAAAAAGACTGGCAAGCTTCTCTTCTTTTCCATGGAAGCACAAAAATCTTTAAGCCATTGGAGACACAGAGAGGGGGGTGGAAATGTTTGAAATACAATTAGCCAGTTACTTTAAACAACAAAATAGGTGGTCTTTTTAAAAAGGTATTTTTTAAAAAAATATTACTATTACAAATACTGCTGATGTAGGCAGAAATTCCTCAGTACTATACTATTATTTTTGTTTAAAGATTTAATAACACATCATGTACTTGGAACAGCATGAATTGCTATAAGAAGCAGAAACAAAATACTTCTAATCTTTCCCCAATTACACACCAACCAACTTCAATAGATCATAGGCACCTTTATAATGATAAAATAACTGCCAGTAGTTTGGAAAGGGGACTCTGAGTGTATGAGGTGGGGAGACTCAGTAAGAGGGCTGCTAAAGTAGAAAAATACTGCAGTGATTCAAGAGAAACCTGATGTTACTAGGAGACAGCAGAGGAAGCCTGCAAGTATGGGGAACACAGAAGATCCTAGTTCTAGATAGGAAGATCATTTTAAAATAAGGATATTAAAGACTAGTTGACTATCCGATAAGCAAATCCATATCGGATAGTCGATTCGACTAGTCGCTTCTCCCCCTTGCTGCCTGTATAGGATAGAGGCAGCAAAGGGTGGGTGAGAGATTGGGTACTTCGAAGCATCAGTGTCGCATGAATCCCGGAATACTGGATCCGTGCAGTGCTGCCCCTTTGAAATGCCACAGAGCTGACCCCAGGCTCCATGCAATGTTGCCGCTTTGAAACGCTGCCACAGCATTTCAAAGCGGCAGCACCACGTGGAACCCGGGGTCAACTGGGGACTCCCTGGCTGACCCTGGGCTCTGTGCAGCATTTCCGTCGAACCCGGAGTCAACTGGGGAGTCCCTATCTGATCCCGGGCTCTGTGTGGCACTGCCGGTTTGAAATGCCACACAGAACCTGGGATCAGCTGGGGAATCCCCAGCTCCATCCAGCATTTCAAAGCTGGCACACCGCATACAGCCTGCGGCCAGCGGGAAGTCCTGCTGACTCCGGGCTGCACGAGTTCAAACTTTGAAATGCACAAGAGTGCCTGACTACTCGACTAGTAAATTAAGCAGTATTTAACATCCTTAGTTTAGAATCACAGGGTTAGAGGGTACCATAAGGGACATCCAGCCTAATCCCTTGCCAAGATGCAGGATTTATATAGAACATAGGATTTTGCAGAAGATGGGGAGGGTGGGAAACCTGATTGTGCGTGGGTAGTGGTAACTTGCTGTAATAGCAAAAAGTGAACTTTTCAGGGTTTGGAACACAAAATAGGTCAAATCCTAGATACATTGTAGTTATTGGAAATTTTATCACTGACATCAATGACAAAATGAAGTATTTTACTAACTGTTGATGCTGCATTTCTGCATGTTTTTACTATATTCAGTTGCAGAATCAGGGAAGGTTTCTTTAGCAGGAAAATATTTTTAGTACAAACTTACATATGAGCAGAGAAGGGTAATAAAAAGTGCCTCAATTGTTGTCTATACAGAAATTTATAATTCCCTCCAACCTTGCTTTTTTTTTAGAATGATTCTGTTCTCTCTCCTATCTCTTGTTTCTTAAAACTAAAGAAAAGAAACACATACGATCCCCATTCATGATAGAACTGTACTATATTTAGACAATAAAAAGAAACATTCTAGAAAAAATGCCTTGTATGCTAGATAGTACATACTAAATTCTTTTGCCATTTCACTGAATAGCTGATGCTGAGATGAGTGTTATATAGGAGAGCATTTCTTTAACACTGACTTGTAAAGAAAAGGTTTTGAACTCTGTATGTATATAAGTTAACTCACAAGAAAAATCATTTTAAAGTGACATTTCATCTAGCACCTTTTGATTGTCCTCATACTTGTCAATTTTTTCTTCTAAGGCTATCTTTGTTTTAAATATTTTCAACATCAAGAACTGCACATAAAAACAAGCAAAGAATTTTTGTAGAGACGTGATAATTATGCTCATGAATATCATGAGATATGAGCATTCATCAAGGACAAACCTCAATGAAAAGATGAAGGTATCCTATGAAGAGGATATGTATTTGTTTCAATCCCACAGAAACCAATTAGGCATTTTTTTATATCTCAGTATTCATTTTGTGTGTAAGCACTACTAAACAAACTAGCGTCATGTTATTGTCCACTAGGAGACTCTACTTTGTCAATCTATTTAGCATGCATTAAAATGTTATTGAGGAGGCTACAATTGCAATATGAGCCACAGTGATCATAGACAGGAACTTCTCATCTTGCCAGAAGGTGCTTGGGCACCCTGCCCTCACTCAGTAGCTCTTGAACTAGTTTTGGGGTGTGCTGAGATCCCAAAAATAACTCCAGTGCAACAGAGTATGAGGGGGAATCAGGCACTATTTGGCAAGATGAGAAGTTGGTGTCTATAGTCATATTTTCAGTTGTAGCCTCCTCAATACATTTTATTATCAAAAATATACCTGTTGATATTGGATCATCAACTCTCCCAGACTGGATGGACCAAACTCCATTACTGCAAATGGTGTCCAGTCCAGGAGAGTTGGCAACTCTCACCGCCCCAGACTGAAGCAACAGATTGGGGAAGCTGCAGTGCCTTGGGCCAGCAGCGGGACTGCAGGTGTGGCGACAGGACTTGAGACCAGAGGACTGCAGAGCCCATGGCAGTGCTAGTGAGACCCAGAGGACCTGTGGATGATGGGATCTGGAGGGCTGACAGAATCCCAGGGGGCTAGAAAAGCCTGCAACGGTGGGATCCCAGAGGCCCAGCAAACCACGTGGTACTAGCAGGACCCTGTGGGGGCTTCCCAGAGACTGGGAACCAGCGCTGCAGGAACCAGGAGCAGAATAGACCCCAGGTACAGGGAAGCTGAATTCAAACCTTGGGAATGCTTGCAGCATGCCCTGCACCCCTACTTCCTGCACCTATTTCCCCACTACACTCTAGGCCCTGCACCCACTCCACCCTTCCCCCACCTCTTCCCTGTCTCCTCCACAAACTTTCAGGACCTTGAATGTTGTGAATCATGTGGGGAACGGGATGGAGTGGGAGGCTTGGCACTAGTGGGTGTTCCACACCCACTTATTTTTCCTTGTGGATGCTCCAGCCCCAGAGCAGTGCCTATGGTGGTGATTTCAATTATAAAGAATTATAAAGCATACATATGAAAAGTAAGAGCAACCGTACTGGGTCTGAACAAAGGTACATCTAGCCCAGTACGCTGTCTTACAACAGTGGTCAATGCCAGACCAAGGCCACAGCAGCCACAGCTCTCCCCCTGGCTGCTGAGGAGGGCCAGGATGAGGCATCCCTGGCTTTCCCCCCTCCCCTTGGCCGCTGGAGAAAGGGAAGTGGGTCCTACCTCCTCATAGAAGCTGCTCCATGGGATACGGAGCAGCCTCTGTCCGCGGAGTGTGTGTCTGAGCTCCCCATTGACAGAGGCTGCTCCGCATCCCTTGGACAGAGGCTACTTCCACCCTGCACTGTATCAGAGGCAGCAGCACAGGGCGGCAGGCAGCTGGTTCATGAGCTGGTTTTATAATTGGCTCCCCTCGCAGACAAGCTCCCACCTGGCACTCTGCACTTCTGCCTCTGATAGAGAGACAGAAGCATGGAGTGGCAGGGTGCTCCCTGGGAGTGGAATAAGAGCACACCAGCTGCCACCTCTGCCCCGGGGGATTATAGAATACTCGTGTAACCACTAAAGTCTCATGTGGTTTCTCAACTATTCAGTTACAGGATATCTAATATCCCTAGTGCAGACGCCCCAAGGCATACCAATAACTATCACTCTCCATTCTTTGAACAAACCATTCATTTCTATCCTTTTTTCCCCCCTATTTTCTAACCAGTTATCAATCCAAGAGAGGGCCTTCCTTCTCATTCCATGACAGTTTACCTTGCTTAAGAGCCTTTGGTGAGGGACCTTGTCAAAGGCTTTCTGGAAATGTAACTACACTAGAGATCCATTGGATCCCCCTTGTTCACATGCTTGTTGAGCCTCTCAGAGATTTCCAGTAGATTGGCGAGGCATGATTTCCCGTTACAAAAACCATGTTTATTTTTCCCCAACTAATTATGTCAGAAACCCAGATGAACACTTCTATTTTTTACTATACTTTCAGCCAACATGTCTAGTACTGAACTTACACTTATTGGCTTGTAATTGCCAGGAACACTTCTAGAGAATAGTTCCCACTAAGGTGCGCACCTGAATAGCCACGCATAAAAAATTCTTCCTCTGCCCACCTCCTCTGGAGAGCTGTGTGGCAGGAGGCTTCTCTGGCAGACAGGGCTAGCTGAGACAGTGTGGTGAGGGAACAGCTGGGGTGGGGGGTCAGGACCTACCGTATGGGGAGGAGGCCTGCTTCGGTGGCCAGGGCGGTCAAGAAGGGAGGTGGAGGAGGAGGGGCAGGGCCTGTTCTGGCAGCTAGGGCCTAAAACAAGACCTGCTGCATGGTTGATGGGGTGGGAGTTTCTGCTCCGGCGACCAGGATTGTTTGAATGTTAATAAATTGGATGTGGCACACATGACCTCAAAACTGGTGCACAAGCCAAAACTCACTCCACTCGTGGTTGGAAAATCTTCAAGGAAACATTGTTCTACAGCCCTTTTTAAAAAACTAGTGTCACATTAGCTATCTTTCAGTCATTTGGTACAGAACATCAAAAATAAGTGTAAAAAATTAGATCAAGAGAACAAATGGCCTTGTGTCCTATGCAAACTAAAAATGTTAGATTCAGATTAATCAGCTAATTGAATAGTCGATGCAAATTGCATCGACTATTCAATTAGTCAATAAGGACACTTCTGCCTTTGAAATGTAGCAAGAGCCTTGCTGGCTCTTGCTACCTTTTGAAGGCAGAAGTGCTGCAGGGTGCACGGGGCCAGCGTTGGACTCAAGCACTGTAGAGCTCCCCACGTGCTTCCCCTGCGTGCTTTGCAGTGCTTGAGTCCCCCCTGCTGGCCCCGTGCTCCATTTCAAAGGGGGAAGCACTAGTAGTTCCCTGTTGTGCCTCGACCCCCTACCACAGAGATAGTGCTGGGGGGAACTGTGCTTTTAAATTGGCTCCCCCCAGCACCAGCTCCTGCTCTCCCCTTGCTGCCTCTCTCTGATAGAGGCAGAGGGAAAGGACTAGTAGAGTCAACTATCCAAAAAGCATATGCTTATCAGATAGTCAACACGTTGCTTACATCCCTGAGGGGAAAAAAAATAAAAATAAAATATGTATTTTGTGTTTTAAATGTAGAACAGTCCTGGAATGTTCTTGGATCATAAATATGGAATCCAATGAGAGACTGTCTGAATCCCACAGAGTGAGGTTAATGTCAGAGCAAATGTGACATTGTTTAGCTCTGATCAGTTGTTTGCCTTTTGATAAAACAAAGCATTTTTTCTGATAAATCGTGAAAGATGTTTTACCATTTATAAGTAAAGGAAAAGTATTTTTCCTTAAGTTATATAATTTCCACATAGTCAAAATGTCACAAAATTGAATTATTAGATTTTTAGGATGTGATGAAGCAAGCAGACACCTTTATATACAAAGTATTCTTTTCAATTTGGAAGCTAAGGATCAATTAACTTAACCCAATATTAATTACATTTAGTAAAGTCATCAGTTTGCAGCATGAATTTTATGCACCCTCTGATTCAGTATGCTGCATAAATCAAATTTCAGTTTTTGCTTCCTTTATACAGTAATAACTTAGCATTTTGGTTTGAGTTCTCAATAGCTATGTCCCTTCTAGAAATGTAGCCAATACAGAGTTCCATTCACTATAAAACCATACAAAGCAAACATGCTTATTTCCTGTTATCACTTTTAGCTGCTCAGCATTATCCACTACAGACTAATCAAAACAAAAGTTCGGTACACGTTTGTTTCTTGCCTTCACACACATAAAGGTTGCCAAACACACAGTTCAAGATGTAAACAAAATTATTTATTAACCACCCACATGATCATTGCTTTACAAGACAATTATTCAGACAATTCCTACCCAGATAGCTAAAAAGGCAAATGCAGGTAACCTGCTCTGAGAAAGGTAGAAGAAAGTATTAGCTTACAAATCCCTCTGCCCCAATCTATTTAGGCTAAATATTTTAAAACAAAGTATCTGCATTATAATCTTGACTGTAAAAGAGACAGTGCACTGTAAGTATTTCAAGCTAAGATACTGCCATGTTATTCAATCTTACAATTTTTAACATGTCTCAAGTGTATTGAGACTTTTAAGCTATGTTGAAAAGGATTAAAATACCAAATTTGGGCAATTTAATCAAGAAGTATTTTTGGCCTTAAAACAGGTTAACATCATAATAAAACAATGCTCCCAATATATTTAGTGATATAAAGACAAAAGGGAGAACCTACATTTAAGTATTTCCTTTTATTTTTCAGTTTAAATTTTCACAGGTCTGCTAGCTATTATTAGATTGATCACATTGTATCCTAAGTTAAAACATCTATTTTGCATATTATGAGCTCTTAAACATGAAAAGGAAAGGATGGGAAAGACTATCTTCTTAGCAGCAGGGAAACGAATATACAAAACTGAAGCATTTAACAAACTACTTTGTGTTGCTATGGTAACTAAAATGGTCTAGAGAAGCAGGAACAAATGGAGAATAGCAGTAAGACCTTCTGTAAATTCAGCTAGGTTTCATTATTTTTGTTTTTCTTCACAGAGGTTTCAAATGGAATGGAAGGAAGTTCTGTATAAATATTCAACATCGCAACACCTCAAGATGGAGGTAAACATTTTGATTTTACAGATGGAAAAACAGGGGCAAAGAGATGAAGTGGCTGTAAAAGTTGACTGTCACAATTTGCAACTCTGTAAGTTTCATCATCAGAACTGGATATTGTGAAGACAGGACTTTAAGAGGGTTCAAAAATGAGCTAGATAAATTCATGGAGTTTAGGTCCATCAATGGCTATTAGCCAGGATGGTGGGAATGGTGTCCCTAGTCTCTGTCAGAGACTGAAAATGGATGACAGGAGACAGATCACATGATGATTACCTGTTCCATTCACTCCCTGTGGGGAATCTGGCATTGGCCACTGTTGGAAGACAGGATACTGGGCTAGATGTACCTTTGGTCAGATCCAGTATGGCCATTCTTATGTAAGGGGTGACCTTTTTATCCCCACCGATAACAACAGATTATCCAGGACCTCTATCAGAGGAGCAAATAGTTCATAGTCACCAGAAAGAGCAGTGGAAGCCAAAATACTATTTTTGACCAGGTAGAAGAAATGGGACATCTTCCTGGATACCCAAGGATCATCTCCATCCTCAACCTATTCCATATCTTCATACAACTTAAAAGATCATGATCAAGACTGATAGAGGAGGTGCACCCCAATGAGAGCAGAATTTTATTATCTACCTCAAGTGCTTTTAAAAGGGTGATCTAAATCAATGTAATGATTCTCTTAGTCATATACTACTTGAGTGGTTGGACTCACTGCTCATGGGTACAGTGTGGAAGACTGCTAAAGGTAAGAGGCCTAAGGTTGGGATCATGGTAGATTCCAAGGTGAGAGAATTCTAAAGGAGAAAACTCAAAATTTCTTCAGACTGGCCTGGGTAACACAATAGGTGAGATGTTAGGAGACTATGTATAAACCCTAACTCTTGAAGACACCCTAACACTTGAGGATTGTTGCAAAAAAGCTGAGGGATAGGCCCAATCACATCACAGATTGAAGCAAGGTTGAATCTATTATCTCATATCCAAGGCTTTGGAACAAAAACTAATATCCTATGATAAGAGGAGAAATAACAAATAGGAAATTCCAGACACTCATAAAAACGGAGGGAAAAAAGTTAAGCTGAAGAGAATAGAAAATAGATTTTTATATTCTAAACTTCCAATGAGAAATGAGATGATAAATGGATCTCTCAGAATCCACAAGGCAAAGACAAGCATAAATTATGAGCCTCAGATTAAAAAAAAAAAACAACCCACAGTTTTAATATCCACCTGGCTGCCTTTCAATCATAACTTGGTGTGTATAAGCAACAACACAGATCCTCTCCAGTGCCAGAAATAGACACACCAAATACTACCTTTAAAAAGGTGGCCCCAATTTCAAATTTACGTTCTTGGTGTATTTTTTAAAAAGGATTTATATCTGACAACTTAGTTCATATGCCAGTACTTTGAGTGATGTAAAGTCTTAACTGGTTAACCAGTTACACTGTAAGCATGCACCTTACTGGCATGTTTACCAGGATAACCAGTGGAGGGCAGGGATTAGTTCAGCCTGGCCGGAGCATCCCTTGTCCAGGAAACGGTGCAGTGGGCTTGGCCCAACTGCAGCATGCAGTCACTCTACCTCGGCTGGGCCAGCTGCACAGTGGGATCGCTCCAGCCCAGATGGATCAGCTGCCTGCACATTTAGCCGTGATTTTACATCCCTAGTTTGACACAGTCCTGGATAGAGAGAACAGATTCATTCATTGAGCCTTGAATCGGAGAAACAGAGTAAGTTCAGTCAACAGGACTATTAAGGCCCCCTTCCATGAAAAGCAACTGCATACAGTCCCACTACAGAAAGTCTTGAGTGATAAACCCAAGGTTGACTGAGCAGCCCTCAAAGAGCTCAACTCACAGATATTTCAGATACTTGGGAGTAGAAATACAGTACAATGGGACAGTAAGAAATTTCAATTTTTAAAATCAAGATCCACTGCAACCAACAGCTAGAAATCATACAATTATCTGGATTTAATCAACATATAAGCAAATCTAGCAAGTATGTGCGTGTCTATATAAAAAACTGAAAGTCCCATCAAACTACAACCAGTAAGAAATATAGCAATGCAGAGCCCTCAAATGAAGCAATAGTTCAAAGATTCGCTGCCTGTTGCAATAAGGAAAAGAATTGTCAGTGGAAGGAGTCTTGTTTTATTATGTAAGCTTCCCTCCCTTTCAGAATTATATTCAGCGTTCAGATCTGTATGTGTGCATCTACACAGCACAGGTATTTCAAAACAGCCATTATTTCGAAATAATGTGAGCATCTACACAGCAATTCCATTATTTTGAAATAAGACGTTGATTATTTCTAAATTATTTCAAAATCTGTAAACCTCATTCCACGAGGAATAATGTTTATTCCAAAATAGTTATTTTGGAATAGCATTAGTGTGGATGCTCCACTGACGCTATTTGAAATAGCTTCTTCACAGACCATTCAAAGTAATTACTCCTCAGTGCCTCCTGGGGCTATAAATCCGGTAGCACGTCCACATTAGGGAAGGCTGCCTCAGACTAATTTCATGTAGTGTAGATGTCCTATGTCGAAATAAGCTATTTTGGAAAAAAAAATCCGATAGAGCTCATTTCAAAATAAGCATGCTGTGTAGATGTAGGCTAAAATACCATGAGCCTCTCTCAACTGGACGCTGCTTTCTACATAGTTCCAGAAATCAATGTCTAGGCCTACAGTTTCCTCAGGAGTGGAGATCCAGACAGGCAATTCTCAGTGTAAAGCATTTTGCACCCTTTCAAAACCAGGCCATGGTGCTGAACCAAACTTTTTAAACTGATGGTATCTTCTGCTTCTAAAGCAATTACAGGTAGTCCCCGGGTTACATGGATCCGACTTACATCGGATCCCTACTTACAAACGGGGTGAGGCAACCCCGCACTACCTGCTTCCCCCCAGCAGACCAGGGAGACGCGAAGCTAGCGCCCCCCACCCCCCCAGCAGACCAGGGAGACGCAGAGCAGCTTTTCTCAGCAGACACCTCAGCTTGAGAATAAAGGACTGAGGGAAGTGAGGTGTGGGAGAATAAAACTGAGCTCTAGAGAAATGTTTGGCTAGAGTTTCCCCTACAATATGTACCAGTTCCGACTTACATACAAATTCAACTTAAGAACAAACCTACAGTCCCTATCTTGTACGTAACCCGGGGACTGCCTGTATATATAACCTTTAATATTCCAAGAAAAAAGCTACCTGTATTTTCAGAACAATGCTCAAGCGTACCATACTAAAGCATGACTAGAAATGGCTTTTATATCAACCAACTCTGCAAAAGAATGAACAAATATTTGTCCCAACAGATGTCTGAGTTATCAGTGGAGACTGAAGATTAATATCAGAGGAATTCATTTTGTCCCAATAAATAAAACACAACCAAAAAAAATGAAAATTTATCACCCACACTTTAAACACCAAACAAAAAAACAGTGCTAAGTAACTACATTTTAAAAATGTGGTTAGATTCAAATTCAGAAGAGCACCTTTTAAAAAAATATATAAAATCAATTCAGACAGTTGATGCTCTGAAGCAGTTAGATTCACACCCCCATGAAATGAGATTTACTAGAATACTGAGCTGCTGAAAAGATCAACCTGGTGAATAATTCTATTCTAAGCAATAATCACCCACCACCTTGTTAATTTAGATAAAAAAATCTGCCAACTCAGTCAATAAACAAAGAAATATTGGCCCTCTGGGAAGCCAACTACAAAAGTAATAAGAAAAACTCCTATTGCCTTTAGCAGGAGAGGCAGAGAATAAGTTTAAAATGCAAGTGGGGAGAAAGTACATAAGGTTCACAAGGTAGCCAGGAAAACAGGACAGAACTCTAACCAAAAAGTAAATTAAGCTCAGAATATATTCATTCTGCTCTAGCCAGCACAGCCTTACTTATGGCACACAAACATCAGAAAAAAACAGTAAGGTAATTTATTAAGCATATACAGTATTAAGTTCATGCCAAAATGAAGTATTTCACCTGGCCAGCAGCAGCCATCCTTTCCATGCAATAAAAATACTCTAATAAATTCCATGTGTTTTGCAACAACAGTAGCAAAAGAGAGCTGAAAGAGAAGCTTAGTTTGGTTTAATTATGAAGCTTTACTTCATGAAGACTGGTATAACATCAGGACAAGCAGCGGAAAAAACACTAAATCTGTGAATGCCATTATTTCAGTAGCTAAATCCAAAACCTGGAAAAGATATTTTCTCAAGAAAGCAAATTTTTTGAAATTATCAAAGCTGTCAGGAAACCACAATCTTCTGATTTATTTTAGATACTTCAATGGAAGAAATCTACACTTCAGCTCAAAGGCAGTGAGAACGAGCATATGATCATGCAGTATACAAAATAGCTGAATTCTTCCATGGAGTCTCAGTATGGAAAAGAAATATGGGGAAAAAGGAGGGGAGTAGATTAAAACATGTCATCTGGTGAAAGTGGGACTGGAGTGGGGGAAGAGAGACACTAACCATAGCTAGCTAGGCAAAGTGTCTCGGGCTGTAGAACCCTTTGGCTGTAAGCCAATAAGGCCAGAAAGGGAAGTTGAAACCAGGGACTTTTCTAGGCAAATAGATCAGGGGACAATCACCAAGATGAAACAAGGAGCTGTGATGTAGTGGTGAATTATAATTTAGTGAGCTAAGAAACTAAGACAAGGGAGAGAGAGGAGAGGAGGGGAGAGAAGGGGCTGATGAGGAAGGTTGGATGAAGAGTGAGTTATTGTCTTTTACTCCTGGGAGAACTGTGCATCACTATGCATGCACAGAAATCATGCCCCTGCAGATTTCTTTGATTCCCTGCAGAAAAATGGCTTCTGACAGGAAAGCAAAGGAGTGACGCAAGAGCAGTCATACACAACTCCCCGGCAGTACAGGCAGGATGGTTCAGGCACCTGGAACATCCGATAGAGTTGGAAATGAATCCTGAGGTGGTGGTGGTGAGGTAAAGGTTGGATAGTCATGTGTGCATGTGAGACATACACTCTGTTCCACTCCCACATTCACTACTGTAGCATACTTGGAATGGCGGGACAAGGTTTTTGGGGGCAGTAAGCCTGGAGCAGGCTCCTTGCCAGGCAGAGCAGAATGTAGCAGCCTGCCTGAGTAGTGTAAGAGCCCTACTATCAAATTCTGGTCACATCTGTTAACCTGTCAGGCCCCGCCTACTTGTCACTCGAAGGGTATGTCTGCACTACATAGCTCCGTCAACGGAGCCATGTAGATTACCTTTGTAGACATAGGAAAATGAAGCGGCGATTTAAATAATCGCTGCTTCATTTAAATTAAAATGGCTGCCGCGCTGTGCCGATCAACTGTTTGGCGGCACAGCGCTGTAGTCTGGACGCTCCTCAGTGGACATCGAAGTCATTTGTCGACCTCCCCGGTATGCCTTGTGGGATGAAGTTTACAGAGGAGGTCGACAAATGACTTTGATGTCCACTGAGGAGCGTCCAGACTACAGCGCTGTGCCGCCAAACAGTTGATCGGCACAGCGCGGCAGCCATTTTAATTTAAATGAAGCAGCGATTATTTAAATCGCTGCTTCATTTTCCTATGTCTACAAAGGTAATCTACATGACTCCGTTGACGAAGCCATGTAGTGCAGACATACCCCCAAGGGGCCAATCTTAGGGTATTACTTCTGGGTTAAGATAAACAACATAAGGATACCTTTCTAGAGGACCCAAAGGCCCTGGGCAGTGATACATCAGAGTGAAAACGAAGACGACCCATCTCATTTCTGCTCAAAGCCATTGAAGAGGATGCCAGGTCTGATGACAAAACATATCAGTGTAGACAAGGCCTATGATTCCAGTAGCTCTTGCCTTTCAGGGCCAGAGGATCCAGCTTTCATAGGCTCAAAGTGTGCTATACCCTATCATCCCTCAGAGACAAAGAAGTCTTTTATGCTCCTTTTATACTACTCAAAGTCCCTTGTCTCTGCTTCAAAAGCCAAGAAGCCTTTCTAGAGTTTAGATTTTTTCTCCTGGTGTGACTGCTAAACAGTTTCTATACTTACTTTTTCAGGCTGATAATCTTGTTTAGGGTGTGTGACTGATCCAGGGCAGCTTGCTACAATAGTTTGGTGGATGGAAGACATACCCAGGGCTCCGTGAATGGTTTTTTGAATAAACTGCCAGAGACTGCTGTCACATAATCAAGACAGAAAGGCACCTGAGGCTAATTAAGAGCTTAAAGGAGCAGACTAATCAGGCACCCGCAGCCAATTAAGGCATGCTGGGCTACTTTAACAGGTTCCCCCCAGGTAAGGAAGGAGAGGAAGGAGAAGAGTGAAGGAGGGAGGAGAGGAAGTGTGTTGTTCAAGTGCTGAGGACCAGTGTTCCCTCTAAGCTGCACAGCTTCACAGGTGACTAATCAGCCCCGCCCAGTGAGAGGCTCAGGGCTCCATGCAAGGAGCTGACTGACTTGTGGGGCTGATTAATCACCTGTGAAGCTGTGCTGCTATGCAGCTTAGAGGAAACACTGGTGAGGACTGAAAAAGGAAAGAGTATTTGTGCTGAAGCAGGAAAGATTCGCTCAGGTATCAGGGAGAAGGTACTAGGGAAGTGGCCCAGGGAAAGGGCTTTTGTATTTGGGCAAGAGGAAAAACTACCTGAGGTCCCTGAGCCAAAACCTGAGTAGTGGGCAAGCTCGGTTCCCCCCAGCCTTCCCCACATCACTGATGTCTGCTCCTAGAAGGGGATTATGGAGCATTGCACCTCAATCCTTTGACTTTGCTAATGATAAGGATGACTCAGTAAGCTGTGACCCTGACCTCTAGATAAAGTAAGACACAATGTAGAAAGTCACAGAAGCGCCTAGAAGCGCAAGACCCACAGGGCACACCTGGAGCTTTGCCACGTTACATTTAAAATGTTCTTCCATTTCCTCTGCCAGTAACCAAGCCTCTGAGATAGGAAAACATACATTCTTTTGTCTATGGTAAGCTGGGTTTTACACTCTGTACATTCTAAAACACATTTCTAGCACATCCATCTATAACTTTGTACGCAATCCATACATACACCTCTATGATGTTCAAGAACATGTGATCAGTTTACATGATATCTTACAAAACAGCTTTGAGATATGTATTACAGCAACAGTGTATTGGGACAATCACTGTGTCAAACTTGCTGTGAGTTACAATGTTTTGGAGACCATCTCCCAGTTGACCCAAGGAGCTCCAATGCCCATAACCATAAAATCATAGGATTGGAAAGTCCTTGAGAGATCATCTAGTCCTGTCCCCTGCATTCCTGGGAGGATTCAGTATTATTTTAGACCATGCTTGGCAGATGTTTATCTAAGCTGCTCTTAAAACTATCCAATGACAGAGATTCCACAACCTCCCTAGGTAATTTATTCCAGTGGTTAACTACTCTGACAGGACGTTTTTCCTAATGCCTAGCTTAAACTCCTCTGGATGCTGCTATGTAAGACAACTGATTCTTCTCCTGTCCTCAGAAACTACAAACAGGCTACGTCTAGACTGGCATGATTTTCCGCAAATGCTTTTAACGGAAAAGTTTTCCGTTAAAAGCATTTGCGGAAAAGAGCATCTAGATTGGCACGGACGTTTTTCCGCAAAAGTACTTTTTGTGGAAAAGTGTCTGTGCCAATCTAGACGTGCTTTTCCACAAAAAAGCCCCGATCGCCATTTCGCAATCGGGGCTTTTTTTGCGCAAAACAAATCTTAGCTGTCTACACTGGCAGTTTTGCTCAAAAGCTTTTGTGCAAAAGAACTTTCGCCTGAACGGGAGTAGCATAGTATTTCCGCAAGAAGTACTGATTTCTTACATGAGATCGTCAGTGTTCTTGCGGAAATTCAAGCGGCCAGTGTAGACAGCTGGCAAGTTTTTCCGCAAAAGCAGTTGCTTTTGCAGAAAAACTTGCCACTCTAGACACAGCCACAATGTTTCTCCTTTCTCCTCACAATAACCCTTTTATGAACTCAAATGATTACCAAATTCCATGCGTTAAACAGCAAGCAAATTCCATGTGTTTCATTTTGTATCGAATAGCACATCACTATGCTGCTTCCTAACTATTCTAAAACTTGGCAATATTCTTTAAGTATTATTTCTACAACATGAAAGCACAATGCCAATAGTTGAATCTATCCCATAAAATCAGATCAGCTGGCAACTCCATTTTAGTACAATAATGGACTCATACAATTTATTTTTTTTAAAAATCAGTCCTTTCTAAATGTGCATAGTTTAGACTCAAAATCTGATCTATCATAAATCTACCAGAGTTTGCTATGAAATATCTGGATTCTCTATAAAATGCAAGCAGCATAGAATAAACTCATCTTGCCCATTACCACAAATACCTTTCAAAAGAATCTGGGTGTGGACCACAAGAGAAGCAGCAGCTGGAAGCAGAATGCCATCAGACAGCTGAGCCTCTGGTAGATTTCCCTTCTAGTGTAATGGATAACACATGCCATTCTTTACATATATTTGATAATTCGAACCACTTTTTATGCGCTGTCATAACCAATTGTTTGGACTACTTAAGTCTGTTCTAAATTACTGGACTATACCTATTTGAGGAAAATATTTAATACTGTTGCACAGATTGTGTTTGGTTCAATTGAAAATTTCTAGGCTTCATTCCTGCAAACAAACTACTGTCATATAAGTAACTTTACTATAGTCAATAGGAATGTAATATTAATGATTTATTTGGCTACTTTTGGATTGTACATTCTGTAAATAAATGTAATAGTGTCCTGTAATAAAAGAAAACATTAGCTTTATAAAGGTAGTCTATAAGCTGGGTCTCCTTTCCCTTTTCCATTTTAAAAAAGAAAAAGGGTAAAGTGGCAGATATATGGCAGAGAAGATACCTTTCCAATGGTTTTTCATATTGAAAAATTGGATGTCTGATAGATCCTGGAAGACTTATGATGCATGGACAACTGCTACTGAAACAAGGAAGTGAAAACTAAGCAACTACAAGGGAAAACTATTTTTAGGAATACAGTATAATATGCCATTTTTAATTTGTTTTTCCTTTACCCCATTTAGTTTATTTTCACTAGAACATTAATCACTGATGTCTTTCCACCCCCAATTAATCTAAGAGAACTTACAATATCTATGAGTAAGGCTAAGATTTAATCATGGCTATTTTTAATAAATGTCATGGACAGGTCACAGGCAATAAACAAAAATTGACAGGTCCAAAAATTCACTTGTCAATGACCAGTACTATAAATTCCCCAACTAAATCTTAGCTACTCTGGGAGGAGGAAGGGACGGTGTATTATTTTTGCTTTGGAATGCCTCTGGGGCATCAATATTGCTGACACTATGGGAGGGCTGACACTGGTCTAGTTAGTGAGGTAGCACCATGGGGAACAGGGAGGGGTGTGATGACGCTCTGGGGCCACCCCTGAGAGAAAATTTTTAAAAAAAGGGATATATACCTAATTTTTAATAGTCCTTTGCAGATCAAATATCTGTGAAAGGTACCAGAGATACAGCACTGAAAATGAAATATTTTAACCACTTCATAGGAAGAAAGTAAACAATGGCAGGTTCACTTATAATATTCTACCAATATGTTTCACTTGTTACTTTTACAGACCCATCTCCAGTAACGAGATAATAGTCCAGTCTCAATGACTATTCATTGTTTTGCATTGCTACTAAACTGTCTACAAGGGTCTCAATTGCATAGGCAATTTTTTGGATGCTGACATAGGTCTATAAATAAACTGGCAGAATCATGCACCCCTTTTCACATAACATTCAAATTCCATTAGACAGTCTTTTTTAATCAATAGAGGATTAAATGGATACGGAAAATCTAACTTCTAAAAGGGAATTAACAGTGCTGATGAATTATTTCAAAACTATTTGAAAACACTTAAGTTTCTTGTTAAATAAACATTTTAAGGTTTAGCCTATTAAAATACAAATAGCACCTGTTTGTTATAAACCAAGTACTGTGCCAGGAGGAGCCTACTAAAGCAAAATTTAGAAGGCAAATTTGGTCAATAAAAAGATCCAAATGATAAGCAAAATTAAACACAGCAATCCTTTATCATGCTCTGTGGGATCCGGTACAGTGTGATACTTCAGTTGTCTCTTTTTTAAGAACTTGGCTACTGACAGGAAAATGTTTAATTACCTTCTTATATTTTTGCAAGAGTGTCATTTTAGAAACTGAATAAAAATGCAAAATATGTTATACAATACCATCCTAAGAAAGGGACTCCTTAACTGAAGAATACTGACGTGTCTCAGGGTTCAGGGGAAAAGTACAGATCTAGATACAGCGTTATAATCACTAGGTAAGCTGCAGAGATCCCTAAGTAGCAATATTTGACAGTGTGAAAAGAACCCAAAATCTGCTTCCAAATCCTTTTATGGAAATTAGCACAACATTGATTTTATTATCATCCATTCATTATTTTCTCTATTACGACTGTTGTGTCTTTAAACATCAACCTATGCTGAATTGTTCTATGGTAATTGGTAGATATTTCCTTAAACATAGGAGGATGAAGTAATATTTTTTATTTCACCAACTTCTGCGCGGGGGGAGGGGGAGGGAACCAAGCACTAACTTGTTCCCCACACAAAGATCTTCAAGTCTGGGAAAGGTGTTTCCAGCTTCATAACAAAATGCAGGGTGGAATAGATTCTTTATCATAAGCACATATTGTAAGGAACTATTCAAGGCAGAGTGACTCATTAGCACCTCTATAGTGATAAGACCAAAAAAGGGGGGTTTACTGATTTACAGATTGTTATAATAAGCCATAAAATCAGTCTCTTTGTTAAGTCCATGATTTTTTGTGTTTAGCAAAGTAATAAATTTAAGCTCCCAGGCTCATCTTTTGAAAATATGGTGCAGTTTTCCTTTGAGGATGTAGACTGATAGGTCAGATACAGAGTAATCACTTTGTGGAAAGTATTCATCCACAGCCAGCAAATAAGGTGTTTTTAATCTTTTATCATTTTTTCCTGTGCGAGTTCATTCGAGAGCACCCACATAGATATTATTGGAGCATTTAATGCAGTAATGAGGTATACCAAATGTTGTGATATGCATACATAGGATCCACAGATCTTGAAAAGTGTGGGGCTTTTCTTGGGGATGGTGGAGCCACAACTACAGCAGTGAAGGTATGTTTTTGCATCTGTTGTTCTGGCAGGATCTGGTATTGCTTTTAGTTAGCATGTTCTTGTCTATGGGCAGCTTGCTTCCAATTGTGAGCCATGGCTGAAATCCAGAAGCGAGGGTTCAAGATTGGGCCTCCACTGAGTATGGTTCTAGTTAAGGAGGTGTTTTGGTCATTGGTATTTTAGTAAAAGTCATGGACAGATCACAAATAAATTCACACCTGTAATCCCGCCATGGACTGGTACTATGTATTCATGACCAAACCTTGGGGGGAGGGCAGCAGAAGGGGTGCTATGGGTGCTTGGAAGTGCTATGGGTGCTTGGAAGTGATTCGGGGAGCACCACAGATGTGATCACATTGGACCCACAATGGTCCTGGGCCAGTGACGGGGGAGGTTGGCAGGTTCCCTACCTGGCTGCTCAGAAGCAGTGACATGTCCCTCCCTTAGCTCCTAGCTCTGCTGACTGCCCCATGTTCCAAACCCCAGCTCTGCAGCTCCCACTGGCTAGAAACCATGGCCAATGGGCATGTGGAGTAGTGCCAGCAGGCAGAGCCAGCACGCAGAGGTAGGAGCTGAAGGAGGGGAATTTTGCTGTTTCCAGGGAGCTCCTCATCCCTCATTGAAGTAAGTGCCACCCAGAGCCCTCACACAAGCTACCAATCACAATGAATACTCATTACAGAAAAAGGGAACTGTTTTCTTCGAGTGCTTGCTCATGTCCATTGAACTTGGGTGACTCCAAGGAGTACCCATGGAGGCAGGCAGGAGCTCATAGACATGTAGATTGCAACACAGTACTGCCAAACCCAGTGGTGCCTCTGGCCTGCTGAGTGATGACATAGTGGGCCATGAATGTGTGTACAGAGGACCACACTGCAACTCAACAGATGTCCTGGATTGAGATGTGCGCCAGAAAGGAAGTTGTCCTGGCTCATATGAAAAGTAGACATGACTTTGGAAAGAAAAGCTGGGTGGGGCCAGAGCTGAACCTTGTCCTTATAGAAGACAGCAGCTCTGGACTCAAGTCTTGCAGTTTGGAAATTCGTTTAGCTCATGCCACTGCCCACAGGAAAGCTACTATCAAAGAAACTGAGGAACCACCTGATCAGCATCCTGTACAGCAAACAGGAAAACATCAAAAAAGAGCTCTCCAATCTGGAGACTTTCATAAACAAGTTTGTGGGGACTCTCTTTTTGCCCCACCACCGAACAAACATGATACAGTTGTTCGGTGATATGGAAGCCTACTTTCACTGTCTCCGATTCAAAGAATACTTTCAACACAACACTGAACAGCACACTGACACACAGATACCCTCCCACCAACAGCACAAAAAGAAGAACTCCACATGGACTCCTCTTGAGGGTTGAAATGACAGTCTGGACCTATAAATAGATTGCTTCCGTCGACGTGCACAGGCAGAAATTGTGGAAAAACAGTATCACTTGCCTCAGTCTCAGTTGTGCAGAACGCAATGCCATCCACAGCCTCAGAAACAAATCTGATATAATAATCATCAAAGAGGCTGATAAAGGAGGTGCTGTTGTCATCATGAACAGGTCTGACTACCAAAAGGAGGCTGCCAGACAACTCTCCAATACCAAATTCTACAGGACACTTTCCTGAGATCCCACTGAGGAGTACACTAAAAAACTGCACCATCTGCTCAGGACACTGCCTACACAAGCACAGGAACAAATCAACACACCCTTAGAGCCCCGACGGGGGTTATTCTATCTACTACCCAAGATCCACAAATGTGGAAATCCTGGATGCCCCATCATCTTGGGCATTGGCACTCTCACTGAAGGACGGTCTGGATATGTGGACTCTCTACTCAGACCCTACGCCACCAGTACTGCCAGCTATCTCCGTGATACCACCGATTTCCTGAGAAAACTACAATGCATTGGTGATCTTCCAGAAAACACCATCCTCGCCACCATGGATGCAGAGGCTCTCTACACAAACATCCCACACATAGATGGAATACAAACTGTCAGGAAAAGTATCTCTAAAGATGCCACAGCACAACTGGTGGCTGAGCTCTGTGTCTTTATCCTCACACACAACTATTTCAGATTCGATGACAATATATACCTCCAAACCAGTGGCACCGCTATGGGCACCCACATGGCCCCACAATATGCCAACAACGCTTCCTCAGCTGACCTGGAACAACTCTTCCTCAGTTCTCGTCCATTAACGCCCCTTCTCTACTTACGCTACATTGATGACATCATCATCATCTGGATCTATGGGAAGGAGACTCTGGAAGAATTCCACCACGATTTCAACAGCTTCCACCCCACCATCAACCTCAGCCTGGACCACTCTACACAAGAGATCCACTTCCTGGATACCACTGTGCAAATAAGTGACAGTCACAAACATCACCCTATACTGAAAACCTACCGACTGCTATGCCTACCTTTATGCCTCCAGCTTTCATCCTGGACAACCACACGATTCATTGTCTACAGCCAAGCACTAAGGTACAACCGCATTTGCTCCAACCCCTCATACAGAGACCAACACCGACAAGATCTTCACCAAGCATTCTTGAAAATATATACCCGCATGAGGAAGTGAGGAAACAGATTTACAGAGCCAGACATGTACCCAGAAGCCTCCTACCACGAGACAAGCCCAAGAAAGAAACCAACAGAACACCACTGGACATCACCTACAGTCTTCAGCTAAAACCTCTCCAATGCATCATCAGTGATCTACAGCCCATCCTGGACAATGATCCCTCACTTCCACAGGCTTTGGGAGGCAGGCCAGTCCTCGCCCACAGGCAAGCAGCCAACCTGAAGTGAATTCTCACCAGCAACTATACACCGCACCACAGTAACTCTAACTCAGGAACCAATCCATGCAACAAACCTCCATGCCAACTCTGCCCACATATCTACACCAGTACACCATCACAGGACCTAACCAGATCAGCCACACCATCACTGGTTCATTCACCTGCACATCTACTGACGTAATATACGCCATCATGTGCCAGCAATGCCCCTCTGCTATATACGTCAGCCAAACTGGACAGTCCCTACGTAAAAGAATAAATGGACAGAAATCAGATATTAGGAATGGCAACATACAAAAACCCTGTAGGAGAACACTTCAATCTCCCTGGACACACAGTAGCAGATTTAAAGGTAGCCATCCTGCAGCAAAGAAAATTTCAAGACCAGACTTCAAAGAGAAACTGCTGAGCTACAGTTCATCTGCAAATTTGACACCAACTAGCCAACTACAAAAGCAGTTTCTTCTCTCTTGGTGTTCACACGTCCAGATCAGCTGCTAGAAGTGGGCCCACAAAAGCTTCTGCTCCAATACATCTGTTAGTCTATAAGGTGCCATAGGACTCCTTGTCACTTTTGCAGATCCAGACTAACATGGCTACCCCTCTGATAAAATTCAATGGAGTGAGGAGTGCTGATGAAGGGGACTCCCCTTCCCGGATATTCGTGGGGCTGGTCCACCATCATAGTGAGGTTAGTATCGGTGTGGGGATAGGGACTACTTTTTCCAGGTGGGTACCTGGACTGGGAGTAGACTGTTGCCAGCCACTGCTGCAAGGATCATATCTGGAGCTTGGCATAGTGCACCACATATGTACACATTGCCACATGACCTAGGAGACGCAAGCAAACCCTGGATGTGGAATCAGAGGAAACATGGATACTTCTGCAATGAGGTCCGCTAATGCCCTAAATCTTTCTAATGGCAGGAATGCTTGGACAGGGATCAAGTTGAGCACCGCTCCGATGAAGTCTATCCTATGTATCAGAATTAACATGGATTCTTTGTCATTCACCAACAAGCCTATGTGGCTGATATGGCTTTCACCTAAGCACCATAAATAGCTGTTATGTGGCTCATTAAAAGGCATGGGCCTCTTACAGTGATCACAGGGCTTAAAGCCTGGGGCACAGGGTCCCAAACAGGACTTGCAAAGTCTGTAATCATAAAATAGTATACCTTAGCTGAAAACTACGTATTCTGTAACAAAGTGAGTTCAAATGAAAAAGAAGCAACAGTGTTAGCTTAAGCAGTAACAGCTCCAGCATTGTCAGTACTGGCAAGAAGGAACGGAGGGTGGGGGGAGCTGCTACTGCCCCATATACCATGGCAAGAAGGTGCCAGATCCAGTCCCCTATGGATACTGCTGAAGAAAAATCTTCTGGTACCAGTGCATGTGGTATGTACACACACCTAAGCTGAATGGGCATGAGCAAGCATTCAAACCACCACCACTGTGCACTCCTGGATTACTATACTAGCCATGGAGTCACAGTCCCCCTTGATTTTCTAACCCCTACTCTACAACCCAGACAAACTGTATTTTGTGATAAAAGGTTATTAAAATAAGAATTCACCACACATTAGGTTACTCCCAACCCCAAAGGATTTGTCACTTGCTCCAGGTCAACAGATACTCTGGATCTCACACTAAGAACAATGATGATAGCTAATCTCTTAGCTAATAAATCTTTAGTTAGTTTACTAAGAAAAAAGAAATTAGTGATACTGAGAGGCTAAAGTGGTTAAAATACATAAACAGATGAGTCAGAGCTTATATTCCAAATGATAGCAGAGATGTAGTATCTGTTGGTTCTAAATAAGTGTCTCAGAATTGCCCAAAATGTTTTTGAAGACCTCTGTCTACTTCCTCAGAATTCTACCTTTTCAGAATTAATTGGTCCACATATACAGGCTTATTCCTCTGAATCAATATTTATAGCATCTGCTCATAAAAGACATGTTGACAAGCATCTTAACTCATATGGGTGCATTCTTTGATGACAAAAATACAGACTGAGGCTGTAAATCCATCGTTGTTTAATGGCTCTTGCTCTGAAGTTGACATTTTCAAGGCTCCAATCTCCAGAAGGTAAACGATGTGATAGCCAGAAACAACCCTTCATTAGTTTTTCATAAAGTTTTACATATTAAGTGAACTTATATCTAAACACGGATACATCCATTAGATCTAGGCATAACTAAGTCCAATACAAATAAACTTTTAGCTGAGTGACGATAACAGCATTTCACTAATTATCAGGCTGTTAGCACTAATGTAACTATTGGGGCATATGCCACATAAATGCTATGTCATAACATTTCCCTTTTTAATAATCTAAGAAATTAATTGGCCTGAACACCTTTTAACATTTCTTTGGTTTCTATCAGTGTGTGAGCAACCTAGCCTGCCACCTAGGTTTGAGCTGGTACCCTGCTATGCAGTGTCACACCACTGCTGAACGTGAATGTAATGTTCGGGATGTTGATGCTAGTCTATGAGTGTTCCAAAGGGAGTTTAATGAAGTTGCAGAAAGTTGTGGTAGAAATCTATGAAGGAATTTAAACCATACCTTTAGAGGATAAAAACATCATCATCTTAGGTATATCATTGGTTTTGTGGCGCATTTGTCCAGAGGATGATAGTATATTGAAAGGTCATCTCAGTACTGATGTCTGTGTCCATGATTTAGACAAAGTGTTGCTGAACATAAAAATACGGGTAGAGGATGAAACTGATGAGTTTAGTGATGTATTTTGAATGGATCTCTCAGGGCATGTCCATGCACTGTATCATATCTGGTGAAGATATATTATGCCAACAAGAAAGTTTTCTCCAGTCAGCATAATTATTCCAACTCTGCGAGAGTAGAATCTATGTTGGTGAAAGACTCTTCTGCTGACACAATATGGCACGAATACAGCTTTTAAGATGTAACTTATTCAGGGAAGGGACTCACTTTCATATCATTAAGAAATGTAATTTACACTGACTTGAACAGACGTTGGTCCATTAAAAGGTATCACCTCACCCACCTTCTCTCTCTAATATCCTGGGATTAAAATAGCTATAGCCACATGACATATAAGGATAGAGACAGAGATATATGCACACATATAGAAACAAAGACATCATCCATACAACGGGAAAATATTTGCTTGCAAATGCACGTGCGTACAAATCAAAACAAGATGGTGATGAATTCCTAAGATTACCAGGAATACAAATGGCCTTAAAGCTGCACTGTAAGTCCTTGGGCCAGAATTTGAAACTTTTAAAAGAAAACTGAAAATATAAATCTGAAAGCTTTTAGGCCACTGTTTTGGAAAACAGCAGAGTTTTCCTTTAAATATCAAACTTAGGCTTATGTATAACTTCTGATTCTCAACAAAGGGTAGAGGGAAAGGGAAGCACTGAGGAGATGAAGTGAGAGAAATGGAAAGGAACAAGCACTGCACCATTATTCAGAAAGACAATCCTATGTCTGATTTAGCACAGTATTATAATCTGGAAGGGCTGACAGTTCATTTGCTGTATATCTAGAGGACAAAATCAAAGTTTCCATTGACGGAAATGATCCCAGCTAAGGACAGCCATAATTCTAAACCCATACATGTCAATTAAATGAAAATCCACTTTTGCTCAGATCTTTTATCAGCAATGAGTAGTCCTGTGATAACTAAGAGCTGTGGTCACCAACCCGTCAATCGCAATCTGCTGGTTGACTGGTCTGGCCCCCAGGATCGATTGCGAGGCTTTTGGGGGCCCTCCCCTCAATGCCCCTACCCCCAAGATGAATGCCACACTGATGCTACCTCCAGGAACAACGGGGTAGCGCAGGCTTCCAGCGGGATGGGAAGAGTTCTACAGCCGCACACCTGGTACCGGAAGTGCGTGGGCTGCTCTTCCTCCCCCCGAACAGCTGACGTGGTACCTAAAATGTGGGTCTGTCATACGCTGGAGACTTCATTCCTCTGCTGCCTTCCTACACGTGGGGAAGGGGTTGGGTGTCCCGGACTGTGCTGGCTCTGGCTGCTCAGGCAGCTCGTGCTGCCGCGGGGAGAGGAGTAAGGTGCAAGCTTCCCGAGTGGTTGCAGTTGGCGTGGTCTGGGACCCCCCCCCCACAGGCAGGCAACAGGGGAATCAAGTCCCCAGCATGCCGGCTCCAGCTGCTCAGATTTTATCCCCCTGCTTCCTGCCTGGGGGGGGGGGGGGGGGGGGGCGGGGGGGGGGGAAGGGAGAGAGTCCCTGACCACACCAGCCCCAACCGCTTGAGCAGCTGGAGCCAGCGTGCTGGTGACTTGATTCCCCTGCTATCTGCCTGCGGAGGAGAGGGGAGTCCCAGACCATGCCAACCGCAACCGCTCGGGAAGCTTGCACCTTTACTTCTCCCCTCCCTGCGGCAGCATGAGCTGCCTGAGCAGCCAGAGCCAGCGCAGTCCTGGACACCCAAGCCCTTCCCCGCACACAGGTCTGGGACTCCCTTCCCCGCTCCCCCCCCCCCCCCCCATGAAGGCAGAGTGGAATAAAATCTCCAGTGCGCCAGGTAGCACTGGCGCGTCTGGGACTCCCCCTCCCCCTCCCACACACACAGGAAGGCATCAGGCACACGACAAACCAGTGTTTCAGGTACCGTGCTACTGTTTCGGGCTCGGGGGAGCAGCCCATGCACTTCCTGGGCTTTGGCCTGCAGCTGCAGGATCCCCAGGTACTGGTCACTGTCCACTCCCCCTGTCCAGACCCCCACAAGTACCCTGCCCCACCACCCACTGGCACCCTGTCCTTTGCCCCAGGCCCTTCCCCCGGTACCCTGTCCCTTGCCCCAGCCCCCGTCCCTTTCCCCAGCACCCATTGGCACCTTGCCCCAGCACCCTGTCCCCTGCCCTGGCACCTAGTCTCCTGCCTTGGCACCCACAAGCACCCTGTCCCCTGCCCCAGCACCCATTGGCATCCTACCCAGCACCCTGTCCCGGTACCCCCTGGCACCCTTCCCCAATACCATGTCTCCTGCTCCCACCAGCACAGTTGGGGCCACATTACCAGAGCTCGACAAATTATGGAAAACCCTACTTGCCAGACAAAAAAGGGACTCGCCATCCTCCCTCCCCCCAAAAAAGTGGTTTTTTATGGCATAAATTCCGAATAAGAATAAGAACAAGAACAGCAATTACTAATACGTTCTTAATAAATATCACCCAAGTTATTAATAAATACCTTATAAACCTCTACCTTTTCTCTCTGCTGCCATGTCTCCTCCCCTTGCTCCATCAGCTCCCTCGGTGCCTGCTGCCTCCCAAGCCCTCACCCTCCTCTACTGTCCTGACTCCTGCCCTCCTCGCTGCCCTCAGCCTTCCTGAGACCTGCCCCCCTCCACCAGCCCTTCTCTCCCCTCTGTGCCCACTCCTCCAGTAGCCCCACACTGATCATGTGAGCTACCCCTCTTCATCCCCTCGCAACACCTCCCTCTACACACCTGCCCTGCCTCTCTCCTCTGGTGCTGGTCCCTCCCCTGCAGGTGTCTCCCCTTCTGCTTCGCCCCCAGAATCCCCTGGCACCTGCACACTCCTGGTTCCTCCCCCTTCCCTCTTTTTCCCTGCCCCCTTTGCCCTCTTTTTCCGATACCCACCCCCTCAGCAGCCTCTACCCCCAGTCCCCTGTACTCTCACACATGCCTTGCTCCATCCCCACCTTCCTCATGCCCACTCTTTCTTTCAAGCCTTTTCCCAGCACCTCCCCCTCCTCCCTCTAGCCCCCAGTGCCCTTACTCTCTCCTCTCCCGGCATCACCCTGTGCCCCCCTCCCACTGACACCTCTCCCCTCCTGCCCTTTTCCTCATTGTCTACACTTGGCCCCCTGGGATTTGTCTCACCTGAACCCCTGTCACATAGGGTGTGTCTAGACTACATGCCTCCTTCGACGGAGGCATGTAGATTAGCCAGATCGGAAGAGGGAAATGAAGCCGCCATTAAAATAATCGCGGCTTCATTTAAATTTAAATGGCTGCCCCGATCTGCCGATCAGCTGTTTGTCGGCAGATCGGGGCAGTCTGGACGCGATGCGCCGACAAAGAAGCCTTTCTTCATCGGCACAGGTAAACCTGGTTTCACGAGGCTTACCTGTGCCGATGAAGAAAGGCTTCTTTGTCGGCGCGTCGCGTCTAGACTGCCCCGATCTGCCGACAAACAGCTGATCGGCAGATCGGGGCAGCCATTTAAATTTAAATGAAGCCGCGATTATTTTAATGGCGGCTTCATTTCCCTCTTCCGATCTGGCTAATCTACATGCCTCCGTCGAAGGAGGCATGTAGTCTAGACACACCCTTGGTGCCTTCCTCTTTCTTCTTCTCCTGACCTCCTCTCCTCCCCCTCCCCTCAGCACAAGCCCCTTCCCTATATTTTCCTCCTCCCCTCCCCACAGCCCAGCCCAGCCGCTTTCCCTCCCCCAGGGCCAAGCAAAACATTCCCCCCGCCTTTTTTGTTGTCTTTTACACATTTGCATTTTGCAATTTTTTTTGTTTTCATTTTTGTCCCAGCATTTTAGCCCTATAAATATCAAATAGCATTTCCATTCATTTTTTTCCCATAAAGGCAAAAGCGCTTCAAGTGAAGTCCCCCCCTCACTCGCTGCTGGGTCACAGAAGCCTTTTCCCTGCCCTGTCCAGCCTCTCCCTATGGGCACCACAGGGGAAACAGGGTGCAGGGACAGCACAGAGCCAGAGATGTGCAGGGAAAAGTGTGGGGGGGACAGGTGTGGCATGGGGAACAGGAGGAACAGTGGCAGAGGGACGCAGGGATCGCGGGGAACAGTGTGTGGGGTATGGTGGAGGCACGGGGAATGGGAGGGGCAGAGGGATCGTGATCTAGGGGCAGTGCAGGGAACGGGCAGCACAGAGCTGGGGGGGGAGCAGGGATCGGGGGGAGCAGGTGTGGGGTGCAAGAGTGGCGCAGAGCCAGAGGGAGAGCAGGGGATCTGGGGTGCAGGGGCAGCGTGGTGAATGGGCAGCGGGAGCCAGATGGGGCGCGGGGCGGGCGCAGTGAGCCAGGCAGTTGGCAGGGAGCAGTCTCTCGCCAGCGAGGGGCTGAGGCCGTGGCAGGACTGGAGCCTGCAGGGCGGGGCCTGGCTCCGCCGCACGCCGCAGCCAGGGACACGCAGCCAGACTTGAGCTGTCATGGTCCTTTAAAATAGGCGGGGCCACATCATGCCAGCGTCCTGGCGTCTGCCGGCGCTCCACCTCCTCACGCCGCAGCTGCACGCAGGCAGCCCGGCACTGAGAACCGCCACAGTTCCCCATCCCCAGCAGCGCTCTGCTCCTTCGCCAGCTGGCAGATTGGATGGGGCCGCGCCGCCCATAGTGCAGGCTTCAGCCAGCCTGTTACAACAGCCCCAGACCCTAGATCTGAACTTATCATACACTGGAACCCCCTGCCCTGAGCCCCTCACATACCCCAACCCAAATTCCTGCACCCTCATATCCACAAGCCTGTGGCTTGCTTAGTACCCCAACCCACCATATGACCCCATCACTGCCCAGCCTGGAGCCCCCTCCCCGAGTCAGCGTTCCCTTCTCCACCTCCTCCTGCATCCAGATTTCCTCCCAGACCTTGCACCTCTCACTCCTTTCCACACCTAAATCCCTCATTCCCACCCCAGAGCCTATACATCCGGTCTCAACCCAGCGAGGGTAAGGCTAGACTGCAGGAGTTTTTCAGAATCCGGAAATATCCCAGAAAAACTCTTCTGCATCCAGGGATGCGTTTGTTCTTCCACTTTTTTTAGTGGAAGAGGTAACCCATATATTCCTCTTTCCACGAGGAATAAGGGGGCTTCCAAAAGAAGGGGTTTTTCTTACATTTGGTCCAGTCTAAACAGGCCAAATGTTGGAAAAACCTCTTCCTACAGTAGAATTGGGAAAAAAAGCAGCAGTATGAGGGTTGGGGATAGCAAGTGATGGAGAGGAGGAGAACAGAGAGAAAGGGGCAGGGCTTCGAGGAAGGGTTAGGGCAGCAGATCTTGGTTTGTTTTGTCATTTAAAAAGTGATCTTAGGTGTAGAAAGGTTGGAGACCACTGCCTTAGAGACTAACAAAAATATACAATATCATGAGCTTTCGTAATCAGGATTGGTGTTGGCTAAGTTAAAAACATCACACTTATATTTCTTTCATTTTAAATACTTGTTACATTTTTATCAGAGATTAGGAAAGGAGTATTTAAGTCATTAGCTTTACCAATTAATATATATTAAATAGTCAATACCAAATTTTTCATACCATGCCCCATATCTGCAGACCTTAGACACTAATGAAGGAGATGCTAAGAATTTGGAAGGGGGCATTCTTCTCTCTCAACACGGACAGTATTAAAGATTGGTGCTAACTGATGTTATGTTGAAATTGCAGCCTATTCAGCAGTTACACGTTTACCTAAATAAATGCATTTTAACATACCAAATATGTACAAATCAGAATTATTATGGAGTATAAAATGATAAACAGCTAATCATTTACTTTTCCAGTAGTTGAAAAATTTCCCCAAATTTTCACAGTTAAATGTTGTTTGTGGTTTTTTTATTTTTTTTTTTTTTCCTGATCATGTTTCTGTTCAATGGTATTGGGAATGAGAGGGCTTTTTTCTGTTTGGTTGTGGAAAACTGGTTTAAACTATGCAAAATATGAAGAGAATGAGAACAAATACAGATACTGAAACTTAAAGAAATCAAAACCAGCTCTAGTTTGCAAAGCACTGCCGTTTGAGGAAGAAAGTTTAATTATTTCAGAGAAATAGTTCCAAGATTGCAATCGTGTGGTTAAGTTTTTATTTGCCCAAGGCATAGATTGTTAAAACTCTGGGCATACATGCAGATATTTTTCTCCAAATTAAAAATGATGGTGTGTTTTTTTAGTGTCAAGTTACTCATCCATTCTTTATATAAACAAATAACTTAAGTGTAATTTACACTCACTTGTAGAATAGAACATATAAAAAAAAGTAAAGATATTTCAGATACTTACATGGACAACAGGTGATTCGATATTTTGTCTAACTCAGCGTGCCTTTTGACTATCACACAGTTCTTCTGCTATCTAGCAAAGAATTTCACGTTTCAATTTTATTATTTGCCTTTAAAAAAAAGAATCCACATTAAAATATTTAAAATATCAAAGTTACACAGTGAAGCACTCAAAAGTCAGGAAATGGCAAAGTGAAGGTTGTTCATCCAACCCTAACTACCCTTGTATGTATACAGATCATTACTATATCCCTGCATCATTCACCACATGGGTTAGACTCATGCACAAACATTAAGTCAGGGATATATAGTGAATGAGCCATCTCTTGCAGGTTTATGCTTTATTTTGGGCAAAAATAGATTTACTATTACCTGCAGTAAATCTAGTTAAATTAACTCCTCTTCTTTGAATTTACACCAACAAAACTGAGCATATTTGAGTTGTTTAAGGCAGAATGCGTGTAGTGAGACAGACAGGTTATATTCATTGGACAAATACGACAAAATAAAATACTAAATAGGTGCCTCATTCACCAGAAACCATCCCATCTATACTCTGAATGAGGGAAAAGTTCAACAGGAAAATAATCATAGAATCATAGAATAATAGGACTGGAAGGGACCTCAAGAGGTCATCAAGTCCAGCCCCCCGCCCTCAAGGCAGGACCAAGCTCCGTCTACACCATCCCTGACAGATGTCTATCTAACCTGTTCTTAAATATTTCCACAGAGGGAGATTCCACCACCTCCCTTGGCAATTTATTCCAATATTTGACCACCCTATATAATGTGATGATATAATTTAAGGGTGCCTGACCAGGAAGTCTTAACTACATTATTTCCTGACTTTTGAGGTGCCTCATTTGCTACCTTTGTTCTTTTTTAATATAAGATTACATAAAAAGCTAACTACACAATTCTAGGATCAAAGTGCATTTTCAAATATGTACACATTTTCTGTAAGAGGTTGGCTTGAATATAACATCTGGCACCAAAAACTATGGCCATCTATATATATTTTAGAGTTTGTCTGTCTGCAAGTCCATTTATTTAAAGAACTCTTCCTAAACAGTAAGAGCTTGGGGCCAACAAACTTGGTATGCAGCTTCCTCTTCTCCTAAGTTAAACCAAGGTCAGGGTTTGGTAGTGACAGGACAACCAGAAGCCCTGAGAAAGGAACTGTTTTCCCTAACATACAAAAGAAGGGGCTGCTGTTTGGAGACACATGATATGAGAGTGGCCACTGGTGGCAGTGAGCACACAGGAGAGAGCTATTCTGCAGAGTGTTCACTGTGAAGGGCTGTACCCCAAGCGAGTGGCCAGCAGGCTGGATCTCCATCATCTTGCCTGCCAGTACACCAAGTAAGTTACGCCCCCTGCACCAAACCTTTTTCCCCTTCCCAGCCCTTGGTCATAGCAGGGAGGGGGGGGGGGGGGGGTGGAGGAGGCCACTGACAGCTAGAGGGGAGATGGTTTGGGGGAGAAAAAATGTCCTTGGTAGCCAGAGGGGAGGACTGGGGGAAAAAAGGCCCATGTTAGATGGGACCCACGCCTTAAGCCCCTTCTCACCCCACAACTCTCACTTTCACAAACCCCAGCTTTCTACACTTCCCCTCCCCATCCCCAGGGTCCTGCCCTGATTCCTGCACCCCCATACTATCAGCCCCCTACCCGCAAGGACCAAGCAATGCTGGGTAAGTCTGCTATTTTTAAGATAAACACTTGGCTATTTAACTTACCCAATCATCTGTTAAAAGAAAAAAAACACTAGATTTCAAAATTTACCAAAATTTAACAAAAAGAAAAAGTTAAAAATCACTTAGGAAAGTTAGATGTCTACAAGTCACCAGGGGCTGATGAAATGCATCCTAGAATACTCAAGGAGCTGATAGAGGAGGTATTTAGCTATCATCTTTGAAAAAATCATGGAAGTTGGGAGAGATTCCAGAAGACTAGAAAAGGGCAAATATAAGTGCCCATCTATAAAAAAGGGAAATAAGAACAACCCAGGAAACCACAGACCACTCTGTTTAACTTCTGTGCCAGGAAAGATAATGGAACAAGTAATTAAGGAATTCATCTACAAACACCTGGAAGATAGTAAGGTGATAGGGAACAGCCAGCATAGATTTGTAAAGAACAAATCATGTAAATCCAATCTGATAGCTTTCTTTGATAGGATAACGAGTCTTGTGGATAAGGGAGAAGTGGTGGACCTGGTATACTTAGACTTTAGTAAGGAATTTGATATGGTCTTGCATGATCATCTTCTCAAACTAGGCAAATACAACTTAGATGGGTCTACTATAAGGTGGGTGCACAACTGGCTGGATAACCATTCTCAAAGAGTAGTTATTAATGGTTCACAATCCAGCTGAAAGGGCATAACAAATGGGGTTCCTCAGGTCTCTGTTTTGGAATCAGTTCTGTTCAATATCTTCATCAATGATTTAAATATTGGCATAAAGAGTACACTTATTAAGTTTGCAGATGATACCAAGCTGGGAGGAGTTGCAACTGCTTTGGAGGATAGGATCATAATTCAAAATGATCTGGACAAAGTGGAGAAATGGTCTGAGGCAAATAAGATGAAGTTCAATAAGGACGAATGTGAAGTACTCCACTTAGGAAGGAATAATCCATGTCACACATACAGAATGGGAAGCGACTGTCTAGGAAGGAGTACGGCAGAAAGGGATCTAGAGGTCATAGGGGACCACAAGCTAAATATGAGTCAACAGTGTGACACTGTTGCAAAAAAAGCAATCATGATTCTGGGATGCATTAACAGGAGTACTGTGAGCAAGACACGAGAAGTCATTCTTCCACTCTGTGCTAATTACGCCTCGATTGGAGTACTGTGTCCATCCAGTTCTGGGCACCTCATTTCAAGAAAGATGTGGAGAAATTGGAGAAGGTCCAAAGAGGAGCAGCAAGAATGATTAAAGGTCTAGAGAACATGAGCTATGAGGGAAGACTGAAAGAACTGGCCTTGTTTAGTTTGGGAAGAAGAAGACAAAGAGGAGACATGATAGTGATTTTCAGGTATCTAAAAGGTCTCACAAGGAAGAGGGAGAAAATTTTTTCTCCTTGGCCTCTGAGGATAGGACAAGAAGCAATGGGCTAAAAGTGTAGCAAGGGAGGTTTACATTGGACATTAGGAAAAACTTCTTAAGTGTCAGGCTGCTTAAACGCTGGAATAAGTTGCCTAGGGAGGTTGTGGAATCTCTATCTCTGGAGATATTTAAAAGCAGGTTAGATAGACATCTATCTGGGATGGTCTAGAGTAGACCGTACTGGTTCATGCTGTGAGGCCAGGGGACTGGACTCAATGACCTCTCAAGGTCCCTTCCAGTTCTACTGTTCTATGATAATGGAACATATAAGACATCTCGTGTATTGCTATCATGAAGCCTGCATAAAACAAAAAATGCACGTTTATTGGCCAAAAGTTGGCATTACTAGTTTACTGCAAAAATCAGAAGTGGGTTCTTACCAGTTCTTAACAGATTGCCTGACTATTCAGTTAATGAAATTAGGAATCCTACACCTGAACACTGTAAAGTTCAAATCTAAATGCTGATAAGTTTTAACAAGAAAAAGCTCCCCTTCAATTTATCCTCTTCATCAATCCACTTAACAAATTGAACCTTACTTCCTTGAGTAATTCAAACTCTGTCTAGAAGGCACAAAATGCAATCTTGCTATTAAAATAATATCTCTGTGATAGAGTTTGGTAAATCCTATAAAATTACCACATTTGTATACAAACAGAAAGCAGTTCTCAATATGTGACAGAGGTGTTTGTTTGAACTCAAGAGTTTAAATCAGGATTCTGGAAAGACATTTTAATGACTCATGAGGTTCCATGTTTACAGTTGCTTTTAAGATCATATTTACTCAATTTCAGGTACAAGCTATCATTTATTCATTTGTCCCTAAGTAGCAGCCCTGCAAACTTGACTTAGGATGTAGAAGTCAGGTATTATTCTTTCTGGCTTACTAATCACTACCATGAATATGTTCTGCAAGCTAAATGGGCTTTTATAGATATAAAGTTAAGGGGAAAATATAGCCCTGCAAGTTAACTAAGTTAATACGTAACTGCACAAAAGAGGAAAATTTAATTTATTTAACATTGACTCTAAGGTGTTAATTAGCCTATAAGCATTAAAAATGTATTTGCCTCTGAGGTAAGCAGTTATAATAGTGAATATGTGATCTACAGCACAGCAACACAGCATATTACATACGGACTTTCCATAAAATAAATTCAACAACAAAAGATAATGAAGAATTCTTCTTCTAAACCTTGTCAATGACCTCAAAAATGGAAGACTCATCTTAATGAGTGTGATCATTTACTGCTAACTGAATTTCATCATGCTTATATTAAAAAGCAGCAAGACATTATCAGGCAAAAACTCTCATTAGGGCTATGTCTATACTGAGAAGGCTGGGCAACATGCAAAAGTTGCCAAAAGTAAAAACCGATCAAGCCTGTTTTTCTGCCACCCATTGTCAACATTGCATGACCACATTGTTCACACCCCGTTGACAGATACAGCACAGCAATGTGGGTGAGCATCCTACAGCGCTTGGCGTCACTTTCAGTTGCTAAGCAATGTGGGAATAAATGCACAATGTAGTGCAATGCATTTTGGAAACAAAAAAGTCCCAGCAAGCCACCTTTTTGCTTCCCAGCCCTCCTTGGGCTTCCGGCTTACTTTCATACCACTTGAATCACAGTCCTTGTTGCAAACTCCAGCATCTGCTGTGAGAAATCATGGATCGCACAATTCTCTCCCATGCTGTGTTCAATGTACTTAGGACATTGCACGTTGCAGCATAGCTACTTATGCAGTTAACAGAGGAAGAAGATTCTGAAGTGGATGGCAATGGTGAGGACAATACCAATGAATTGTATTGGGCTGTCACAGATCAGCGGTGCACCATAGAGAGTCACTTTTGGGCTAGGGAAACCAGCACTGAGTGGTGGGACTGCATAATCATGCAGACGTTAGGAAGACCATTGGCTACAGAACTTTTGGATGCATAAAGCAAACTTCCTGGAGCTGTGTGCTGAGCTGATCCCTGACATGTGGCACAAGTACAACCGAACAAGTGCTGCTCTCTTGATAGAGAAGCATGTTGCCATTGCTTTGTGGAGGCTGGAGACTCAATTGCTACCATTCAGTTGCAAATCAGTTTGGAATGGCAAAGTCTACCATGGGTGGGAGGGAGGAGGAGGCAGCACTTGCACAAGAGTGTAGGGCAATAAATCACAATTTGCTGTGTAGGACTGTGACTCTGGGAAATGTAGATGACATAATGGCTGGCTTTCCTAACGTGGGCTTTCCAAACTGCCAGGTAATCCATGGCACATGCATTCCCATTGTAGTGCCACCCCAGCTTGTCTCAGAGTACATCAATCATAAGGGTACTTCTCCAATGGTGTTTCAAGCACTTGTAAAACACCATGGGCATTTCACAGACATAAATATGGAGTGGTCTAGAAAGGTGCATGATGCAACTGTGGCCTGCTTAGAAAGCTTCATGCTGGGACTTTCTTTCCAGACCAGAAAATTACCAGGTATCTGTGTAAATGTCCATAGAGATCCTAGGTGACACGGCTTATCCCTTACAGCCCTGGCTCATGAAGCCTTACACAGGGCACCTGGATAGCAGTTTAAGGACTGGTTCAACAATAGACTAAGCCGATACTGCACAGTTGTAGAATGTGCCTTTGGCATACTGAAAGTTAGATGGAGGTGTCTGCTTGGCTAGCTGGACCTTTTGGAGAATCATATCCCACAGGTGCTGGCCACATGCTGTTGCTTACATAATTTGTTTTAGTGTAAAGGTGACACATTGGCAGTGGGAAAAACAAAGCGAGACACTTGTGCTGTCAGAGGAGCCCCCAGAGTAGCCATCAATATCGGGGGGAACTGTCTAAAGAATCACTTGGACAATGAGGGGTGCAGACATTTGTGTGTTTTGGGTTTACTTCCCGGCCTCATTCCTCTGCTCAGCCTGAGCGAGGCATTCCAGTGAAACCCAAGGGATATTGTAGGCTTCTATACGGGCCAGAGCAATTGGTGAGAGTTGTGTTGCACAAATTAACTCATGGAAACCTGCATCAGATTTGTCTTTATTGAGGTCTTTCAGTCAGTATGTTCAGTTGTAAGGAATGGTAAGGCTTAAAGTAAAACCTCACAATGGTGTTAATGTCCAGCTGTTAAAGTCACAGCTGCTTTCATAGGGAGTGGACCATGATGGGGAAAAAAACATTACTTGACTGAGAAAATTTGTGTGTGGGTATCAAGGGAGGGTTACCGGATAAAGAATTTTGCATGTGAGGCTATGGAGACTGTGTGGACATGGATGGACGGCTGCTGTGAAAAGAGTTAGTCATGTGGTGACAGTGAGGTCTCTGGTTATGTTTGCTTTGAATCTTGATAAGACTTCAGCATCTTATTTTAGTCTTTGATGAGCTTTAGCATGAGCTCAGCTGTTTGTGTTCTTGCTTCGATCTCTGTGGCTCTTTTTTGCTCTCTTTTCTCTGCCTGAAGTGTTGAGTGGCGCAACACACCCTTGACCAGATTCTCCCTTGTCTTCCGCAGTTTCTTCCTTAGTTGATGGAGTCTGTCTGCTGGTGAATGTGCATGATTTCTCAAGGTCTAGTCTGGAAAAAGTAACTAACAATGAAGTGACTGTACTATTCATGATAGATTGTAACATTTCACTAACACACAGATCTCTGAACATTTCACTAACACAGAGATCTCTGAACAGATCTCTGGCCACTTTTGTTGTAACCTTAGAGGCAAACGCAGCTCTCTTTAGACCCTCTTATCATGGTGAGTTTTAAAAGGTTGGGGGAGGGAAGGAATCCCCAAGAACACACAGTCTGGGCTTGTGCAGCAGCTGCATATGCAACCAATCTGTAATAATCTTACACTTGTCCACAGGCTGCCATTACTCTGGCTGACATATCCCTGCTGACTTAACAGGCAAAGCTGGTCTCAGCTTCCACATGTGAGCAGAGGGGTGCCCCATTCCTTATGCAGCCAAACTCTGTGCTGCCTTGGGTCTGGCAGCACAGTCTGAGGAATAGTTTGGGAGAGCGTCAGACCATGGCAGTGGGGAAATGGCAGTCCTAACATGCAGAAATTGATAAGTACATAAGCCAAAGTTTCAAAACCACCTCCCAGCAAGAGTCTTGATATCTCTATGTACATAGATGCTCTGTTTGGACATAATGCAGACCCAGGCGGGGCTCAGCCAACTCACAAGACAGCCTCTGATCATCCCATGCCACCACTTCCTCATGCCTACGGCTGCAAAAGCAACTTCCCAAGCCGTTGCCCCTCCTCCACCCCACTGCAACAGCAACTTACCACCCACACTTCCACTCACCCCACTCTGCTGCAATGCACAGTGACTAACTGTCCCACGTGGCCTCTACCCTCCCCCAGAATCCGCTTCCCTTGGCTGCAATATAACTTTGTGCCGCACAGGGCCGCCAACAGACCCTCTCCCCACCTTCACAGCAATGTAGCCCGCGTCTCTTTTCTTTCCTCATGTTTCACATCCAGTTGCTGAGAGTCCTCACAAACATCGGGATTTGAGAACAATTCCTTGCTGCCTAAAGCACTGATTGCCACCAGACTGACCCTAAACCCTTCATCCACTTCCACCTCTTCATCAATAACTTCTGTCTCCAGGACAAGTGTTTCTGACACTGTTATGGGAAGTATCCATGCTCTCCCTCGGTGCAGACGTGAGGTCCCCACCCAGGATTACGTCCAATTCTTTATAAAAACGGCATATTGTGGGTGCAGCACCTGACCAGATGTTTGCCTCCTTCATTTTCGGGTATATCTGCTGAAGCTCCTTTATCTTGGCTCCACATTGTAGTGTTTCTCGCTCATACCCCTTTTCACAAAAGGCTTGAGAAATGTGACTATAAATGTCCCAGTTCCTACGGGTCACTCGCAGCTCTGTTGGCATCGATTCTTCACTTCACACACTGAAAAGATCCAAAAGCTCTGCATTGCTGCAGGTAGGAAACATGTTGAGTGATACCCATCCCAGGTTCCCTGAGAAGATACCATGAGACCCATTACACAATGAGCCAGGAATACCACTATACAATGAACCAGATACCAGGAAATGGATTTTTAAAGTTCCAGTGGTTTACAGGTGGGAGGGGTGTATCTGTTTACAAGGTTGCAGAGCAGCAGAGTTCAAAGTCCTGGCCAGAGTGGCTCATATGGCATAGTGGAAAACATGATGGAGGTCAATAAACTCAAAAATCCCCCACTCCTTCTGTAATGCACACTATATGACTGTCGACAGTAAGGATAAGGGGAGAAACAAAAGTCACATGCAGAGGTGAATTTTTTTTGTCACCAAAAATGGACTTTTGCGACTCAACAAAAGTCTCCACAATGTGAATGCTCTCTGGGTTTAAAACTTGCAAATGTCAACAAGGCCTAAGACACATCTGCAGTAAAAGAAACAATCTTTTACCAGAGTTCTTCTTCAAATTATTGTTGACCCTTGTTGATTTAAGCAACTAGTTAAAGTTCTGGGCCCTGGAGATATTCTAGTGAGGAGAATTAGGTGATAGCCAGGTATATTTTTTACACCATCCTTACTTCTGCCTTCACAGCAAAGCAGCCATAGAGTGGCAGCTGGTGACAGAGGGCTCAGTTCCACAGGCAGCAGCAAAGAAGTAAGGACAGCAGCCGCCACTCTCCAGATACTCAGCTCTGAAGGCAGCACCACCACCAACAGCAGCACATAAATAAGGGCAGCAGTATTGCAGCCTTCCCCCCACCCCCAACACACACAATTCCTTTTTGGCCAAGACCCTTGAAATTTGGGTCAAGACACCAAGAAATTTCAGATATAATTAGGTGAAATCAGAAAAATTGAAATTTTTAATATCCTATGATGATGAAATTTACCAAACTGGACTGTGAACAGATGTTTAGAAGAGTACACACCCAATAATTTAATTTTTTCTTTATAATTTCTGGGTAATTCTTATTTTTGTAAATCCTACGATCAACAAACCTTTGGAACTATTACTTAATACTATGAGAGAGCTTTTCCTCCATATACTTAAAAATTAAAATAATTTTATTTACCGTTTTAAAATAGCACTCAATTAACCCCTAATCATTGCTACTTGTTCAAAAAGTCAATTTAAGTTGTTTCATTTAACTTCAAAATGCTATAAATATTCTCTATTGCATTTTGTGGTTTGTTGAGTAATTTGAAATTCTTCTTCCTATGGTTTTTCAGTTTCTCACACTGACAACAAAATCTCAAATTTCCTTGGCAACATGAGTATAATATATAATAAAAACATCTGAGTACAGTGCTTTTAAAATATATTTGCTCTTCTGCTGTTTGGGTTAGGGTCATCTCTCTTTACTAGTACATCCCATGATTGCCAACCTTTACTTGACTCCACAGTCATCAATCCGCATTAGCATATCCACTATTCCACTTATTCATATGCACCATAGAACTTGATTCATTTGCCAAGCAGCTACCAGGAAAAAAATGATGTGAAATGTAGAAGCCCCTACTGTCCAATGGCAACAAGCAGATAAGAAACTTTAATGGATTCCAGCTGCCAGAAAAGGAGAGTGTGATGCGATTCCTAGAAGGGTGCACGGGCCCTGTTCATAAAGTCTACTGGTTTGTATAGTGTCTCGCACAATCAGGCCCTGATTTATGACTGGGCTCCTAGGCATTACTGGAATACTACTACTACTGTTTGTACCCCTCGCTAATAAGCATTTAACAATTCTGAGGCATCCCTCAATACCTTCTATTCCAAGACCTTTTAGGCTGCTATATTCCACCTTTACACCCCCCTCTCACTGTTTAACCTTCTCCCAACATCTTTCCCATAAAATAGTAGCTCCTCACTTTTTCAACAGACCCCTTTTCAATCTATTAAAATTGTACAGACCCTCTCCATCCTCCCAAAACTATGCAGCTGTACCTGGAAGTGGGTGACAGAGGAGGGATCACGTGCGGAATACCTGTTGTGATCCCTCTCTCTGAGGCATCTGGTATTGGCCACTATCGGCAGACAGGATACTGGGCTAGATGGACCTTTGGTCTGACCCGGTCTGGCCATTCTTAGGTCCCTCAGTCCACGCTGCTCCCCAAGCCATGTCCCTCAGCCTGCTTGGGAAGCAGTGCAAGCTGAAGGACTCGCTGGTTCAGGGAGCAGCTCGGGCTGAGGAACATGCTTGCTGCAGGTATAGCTATATTGGGGGGGGGGGCGGTTGTACAATTTTAATAGGTTGAAAAGAGGTCACAAAAGTAGCTTATTTTGTGGGGAAACAGATGAGTCATGAATTATTAGAGCATGGAAAACTTATGGAAAGATACTGAAAGTACTAATTACATATCTTAAAAGAGAAGACAAGATGGAATATGATTAAAGTACATAGAATAGTGAATGTTTCAGCAAAGTTGGATCAGGAAATTCCAATCACCTCTCAACATAAGAAAGGGAGACGTACAATGAAATTAAAAAGTTGACATTCAAAGCCTGCAACATTTTTACACCACATAGGTTGCTACAGGATAATATTAAGATCAACAGCTCATCAGGATTCAAGGACAGATTAGAAAATTATATGGCTTTCCACAATATACCAGTAATAATTGGAAATATTTATAAAAATGAAGTTGGAAAATTACATAAAACCTACACCAGATGCCACTCTACCTACCAGAAGTTGAGAGATTATATGACAACTGCCCGATGTAGAAATGAACTTCGATAGAACTAAATGATAGTCCTGTTTTCTTTAGTTACAGCAGGTATTCTAGGTCAAGCAGACATGAGGCAGATTCAGGTACAAAATTCTGGAATTCACACACATGACTAAGTCTTCTTTAGTCTTCTCCTTTCCAGCAGAGTGTTGTACCATGGTTGAATGGCTGCTAAACACACTGTGGCATGATGTCTAGAGACCTGGATCCAAAGATGAAGGGAGCACTCCATCATTAAAAGTTGGAGTTTGATTTCCCATTTTCATGCCCTTGGTTTGACAGCAAAACAGAAGTTACACACCTGTGGGACCTAGGACTCTCCCAGACATTGTCCATAAAAGTGTCCACTGGCTGACTGACACAGCCTTTCTACACCTGAAGCAATGTTTAAACACCAGTGAACTGGGCATGCCCTTGACAGGGAGGATTTTCCCGAAGGAAAAAACAATCTTTCAATAACTACTAACAAACAAGCTAATTAACTACACTAAACTAGGAATGTAAACGACTGTCAAGTAGTCAACTACCACATAAGCATATGCTTATCGGGCAGTCGAGTGATTACTACATTAGTCGCTCCCGCCCCCCTTGCTGGCTCTATCACAGCCAGGAAGAAGAGAGCATGAGCTAGTGCTGGGGGGGAAATAGCTTAAAAGTCAGTCGTTGTCCCCAGCACCATCTCCATGGGGGGCAGGGGAGGCGAAGGCACAGTGGGGGCCTGGACACGAGCTGGGAATCAGTTGTCCTGGCTCGTGCCCGGTTTGAGACGCTGCACCTCTGCTTTAAAAAGTCTTACTGCATTTAAAAGACAGAGGAGCAGCAGAGTTAGCTCCCAAGGCTGGGAGCTAACTCTGCAGTGGCTCTGCAGTTACCCCCTTATCAACTAATTGAGTAGTTGATGGAAATTCCATTGACTACTTGATTAGCTGATTAAACAAAAATTAACATCCTTAGCAATTAGTCAACTACCCGATAAGCCTAGGTAGCTCTTACTACATTTAAAAAGCAGAGCCGCAGTGGTCTATGACCCAGCACAACTGGGACTGCTTAGTCCCGGCTTGTACTGGTCCTGGAAGCTAACCCCTTTATCAGCTAAACAAGCAGCTGATGGAAATACCATTGGCAACTCAATTAGCTTATTAACCACTATTTAACATCCCTAAAATAAACTAAATAGGACAAACTCAGCAAACAGCCAAAACACACACAATGCAGAAACGCTAAACCATCTCAAACTGATGAAGCTGAGATGCAACTGAGGGCAAGTCATCTGCACAGCTTGATACTGCTTCAGTGTAAGGCACACAAGGATATTAGCAGCAGATAGGCAGGCCCAACAGACAGTGCTAATGAAAACCTCCGATCAAAAGCACATGGGGACACATACAACCCTGCAGTGAAGCACCCACAGGGACTCTACCCAAAGAAATTAAGGCTGCAGAAGCAACCATAACTCCCAAATTTCCTAACCTCAGGCTGCTTGGCTTTGCAATTTTAATATTCTCTTAATGTTTTGTATTCCCATGCTAGTGGCATTTAAAACAAGTTAAAAAAATACTTAGTTACAATTAACCACACAAAAATAATATATTGCTGCACATTACTTTGCTCATTGAAAAGGTTAGCCAATGGAATGGATGTTATAATGATTTGTGACAAACCATTTCCTTTAAGAATTTAAAGGCATAGTTCTAATATTGTTTTACCAATAAGGTGTGAATTTGCTACTTTTGAATTAAATTTAAAGTTGGTTTTATTTCCTATAAAATTTTCCTAAGACATCAAAAGAAAACCTGATGTTTTTGGCTTTTATTTTTTGTCTAAATGTTAATATAGAAACTGTGGCTTGTGATTTGTTGACTCACTCTATCACACTCATCTTGCCACATTAACAGCATGATTGCTAACACATTGTGTTACTATGTGGGTGATCAAAAATTATCAGTTCTGTTATTTTTTTCTGTTTTAGGCAGAGTCTGGAAGCACTGTGGAAAATTACAGTAGCCTGATTACGGATGGGGAAAGGATGGTTAAAACATGCTGATCTAAATGAATCGAATAGTAATATATTTCACGTAAAAGGTATGTAATAGGGGAAAGGAATTTAAAGAACAAGTAGCACTTGGAGAGGTCACTAATGAGTGTGAAAGACCAGAGGCAGAAAACAGTTCTTGAAACCTGTGATCTTGGGTATACTACTCACTCAGTAACAAGGGTGGAGGGGAGAATTAACAGAAGTATTCCCCAAATCCCACTTTTACCCTAACTAGTTAAAAACGTAAGAACTCTAAAAATTATGTAAAACTGCTCTCAATAACTCACAAATATGTTCGGGTCTTCAGCAGATAAAGCCAAGGAAGCTGCAGACAATGAAGTGAATCCATCCCAGACAATAGCAGGCAGTATAAAAGCAACTGGAGAGGCATTCATTCAAACTACCCCATATATCAGTGATGGGCAACCTAGGGCAGTGGGTGGGCTGCAAGACTATCATAACCAACACAGTCTCACAGGATAGAATAGTTTGCTAATTGCACTGTGTACCAAGAATTTGTGGTGTGCGCCAAATGAACTGTAGTAGCACTTTGATTGGATGCAGAGGGGACACACGGCTCTCACAGTCAATGTTCTGTGCAATCAGCACGCACCTCACTTCATGTATCCTTGCTTTGTGTGTATCACTTTAATAATACTGGTAGGAAAAAGTGACATGGATGGAAGCCAGCAGAATCTGTCAACCCTGCACGTGGGCAACAGTAAACAAAATGTCTTGTGTGCCACACACAGAACCTCAGTGTGGCCGCAGGTTGCCCACCATTACTTTATATACTAGTTTCAGAATATGAGGAAGCGAAAAGTGCATGAGTAAACCAATGGGTATTAGTAGCAAAAATCTTCCAATCTTAGGCACCTGGAGTGCAAGCACAATCCACAGCGGGACACATCCAGAGATCACCACTTGAACATTTTATTTTTAAATTACCACTATTCTGGTTGAAAATTAAGCCTCCAAATTTGTACTTTGCCTCCTGCTTATGCTGAGAAGTACATCTGCTCTTGTCATAAGACAATGAGAGTTTGACTGCAAATACCATCATCCAAACAAAAATTGCTACAAACTAAAACAGTACTTTTGTCCTTGCATAAATGTATTAACAATTGGACCTCTATAATCCTGGACTTCCCTCATTCAGCAACATCTTTGGTCTGGTATCTGTGAGTGCTCTGATATTGGAGCGCTCAGGGGCAAAAGCTGGGGTCCTGTGCTCAGCAACTCCTCCTCCTTCCTCCCAGAGTTTGTAGAGCACTGCAAATAGCTCAGGTATAGGGTTGGGGTGCTCAGGCATAGGGTTGGTGATACTCGGGGGGAAAAGGCAGGGCAATGGCAAAGCCCTGCAGATGGGGCTAGGAGGGCAGCCCCACAGCCAGTAGCACAGCTCCCTGGCCAGTGGCACAGCTACATGACTAGGGCAGAGGCCAGGAGCACAGCCCCACCACCGAGGTGCTATGCTCCCAGCCCCCAGCTGCAGGAGTGAGCGGCCCTAGATGAGCTGCTGGCAACTGGCTTCAAACTAGGCGAAAAGTGTGATCAGCGCCCCTGCCTCCAAAGCCCTCAATGGCCGTTTATCCTGGCACCCTAGGCGACCACCTAGTTCGCCTGTACTGATGGGCCGCCAAGGGCTCTGCTGCCGCCCTCCTCTTCATACGAGTACCCTCCCATCCCCACTTGGTCATCTCTGCTGCTGCCTGAGTGGAGCCCCACAGTCCAGCAGTAGCAGAGGGGCTGGCATTGATATTCCCTGGTCCAGCAAATTCCCTGGTTTGGGACCAGTCATGCCCCAAAAGTGCCAGACCACTATCAACCTGTATGTGATATCCCTGAACAGATATTTTGCAATATTTATTTGACAGCAAACAGACACCTGTTGAGGTAAAACATCACTTTACAAAGATCAAAGCCTATAACCTCTCTTTGTGAAAGCAAATGCATGTACATGTGAATTCTAATCTACTTGGCTCAGAATTGTTTTCCCTTCATTATGTTTAGAACTGTGGTAAAATCTGGATGCAGAAATGCAATGCAGTAGTGGTTTTTATTTTTCATGACAATTTATAGTGCTGCTACCAAGCATCAAGAAAGCATTTACAAATGTTCTTTGAACCATGCTTTGAAGGTTGATATAACACTATTATACCCTACTTCTCCTAAACCTTATACACTGCTGTAAACACTGAACATATAAAGACAGGTAAAACAGATCTGCTCAACAGCTTTTGAAAAATATCAGTACTGAACAGTAGACCTACAAAAAAGAATAAGTCGCTTACGGTAGTAGTATCACAACACATTTTAAAGAAATGATTCACAATGACTAATGTTTTATAAGCATTTTGTACAGCTATTACATCCCTCCTGTGAAAAGTCTGTCTCCTTATTAAATCTTAAGCATCTACCAATTTGTAATATACTTGAGAACTAGTCAATTATAGTCCCCCCCCCCCAAAAAAAACCCAAAAAATCATCAATAGCTAAGATGCTATTCCATATCTTTAAAGTGTGTCTTGTAAGCTGGTGCATGATGTAGTTTTTACCAGTGTCTAATTGAGTTCATTAATCTGAAAATTAATGAGACATATTTACTAATTGCTAAATAATTCTGATTATGTACACATCTTGCTCACTATAGTATCAAAACGACTATGCTATTTTAATGATCAGTGGCAGAAAATTATGACCCGGAGCGTGGTGGGGTCAATTCACCCCACAGTGGTCAGGGAAGAGTTAATTCCTCACTGTTGGCTGAGGAAGCCACACCCCCACATCTCTTCTGGGTACACTCCAGATGCAACACTAGTATAAATGGGAGCAACCCAGCTCACTCTGGGCTGACTGTCAGGAAGGAAAGATGCTCCTTGCCAATGCCAGCCCCAGAGCATCTGGAACTCCGGATAGTGCAAGCTGGAGCTGCAAAGACTCAGACCAGTGATTAAGTGCCTGTATATATCAAATAGGGATCAGAGTCACTGGGACCTACATGTACCAAAAAGCCCAGAGTCTCTAACAATGCTTCAACTACAGCTCCAGATGATATGGTAGGAAGTGGCTCAGAGAGGGACTAGCTATTAGGTATGTTAAAATGTGTTTATTAAAGTAAACGAGTAACTGCTGAAAAATTCAAGTTACAAGCGAGAAAGGAATGAGAGTCAGCTCTCTGGGAGCTGGTGTACGCCAGAAGCCGGCTTTTAAGCCAGCTCTCACCACCTCCTCTCTTCCTCCCGTACCCCTGCTGCTGCCTCTAATATAGGCTCCGCAGCAGCAGGAAGCAGCCCAAGCTCATCCGTTAACTGTGTAAATCTTTACACACTTTCACATTCCTACTAGTGTGGGAAATCAGAGTGTTTCAGTTGGAGCTCCACTAACTTAACTGGGGACGCTAACACTGTTAGGACCCTGGTCAAGGACCCAATGAAACAGTAACATTTTCAAGAAGGCTTTGAAGTGACCTTAGGCCCTAAGTCACTTTTCAAAAAGAAACACACTACCTCAAATCAGTTATTATGGAAACAATGTTTTGGTACCATTTGAAAGTTCTGCACAATGCACTGTATTCCTGTTTGTCATTTTATTTCTGTTATGGTGACACTTGTCTATATGAGGGGACTGGTTTGGAGGGTGTAGCCAGACATGAACCCCATCTTGTTTCCCTCCCCTCTTAGAGAGCAAGAGAAAGGCAGTCAGCCTTTGATGACCTGGGAATGCAGGTGTGCTGCCTGTCCCCGACTCTACCATGAACAGAAACCAGACAGTAAATGGGCTTGCTGACGACCTGGGGCCTCCCGCTGCCCTGATGGCTAGTAGCAGTAATTGACACGCCTGCACTGTCCCACTAGAGGAATCTTTGCCCATCACATACCACAGGTGCCCATTGTCTGCATTTTCCCAGGTGTGAATTATGCTTTGCACCCTTCGTGGGAAACTTGGTGTTCAAAGCCACTTTTCCTAATTGGCCACTTGAGACCAGGAAGAAGCCTACGTAACCCAAGGGATATAAAGAGGGGTTTAGTAGCCCACCCCATTTGAGCTCCAATCATCTACACCTGCTGGCAGGTATTGATTGACTCCCGAGGTCTGTGGGACGCCCAACCTCGCCCTACTTCTTCCCGAGGGATTGAGAAAAAGACGCTGGCCACGCCAAGTCTGGAACGCAGGGGTGAGAATATATACCTGCTAGGTGTCTATTTTGCATGCATTTAATAAGAGCTCAGAGAACCAAAAGGGTTTCATGGTACCTGTAAGTAACTTATTAGTGTAATTTCTGTCCTGTCCTTTGTAGTGGCTGTGTTATCTGTAACACAGCAATAGCATTTAACAGCTAAGTTTACCCTGTAACAATAAAACAGTAACTGTTTAAGCTTTAACCTGACTCCTTCAGTTGCTGTAACAGAACCAAGCACAATTTAAAAGAACTTCAGCCGGTCATAAGGGACAGGTATAGGAAGAGCTTGGGCATTTTGGATCGTGTCACTCCCAGGTGACAGATCCGTTGGGGCATCTCTCAGTCTTCCCTAGACTGCCCACTGCGAAGGGATCCTGTATTTTAGCAGCTGAAATCTGAGGTGTAATAAGCTCTTCCTATAAACTCGGGGCGTCTGTCAGCCTGTTGGCTGCCCTCTGCGACAGGACCGCGGTCCTAGCAGTAAAGTCACGGATGTTAAACTCTTCTCAGGGCGCCCGTCAGTCTCACCTAGACTGCCCACTGCAACGGGGCCTTGTGTCTCAGCAGTTGAAGACTCGGGTGTAACACACACACATGCACTGCCCTGACCATCGGCTGACAGAGGGGTTTTAGCAAGAGGGATGTGAAGGAACAGATTGACAGACAGATGAATCACCTACTTCAAGACAGGTCCAACAAGAAACATAAAAGAACACCATTGGTTATCACCTAAAGTCCTCAGCTAAAACCCCTCGGCTATGTCTAAACTGGCACGATTTTCCGCAAATGCTTTTAACGGAAAAGTTTTTCCGTTAAAAGCATTTGCGGAAAAGAGTGTCTAGATTGGCACGGGTGTCTAGAAAGCACTTTTTGCGGAAAAGTGTCCGTGCCAATCTAGACACGGTTTTGCGCAAGAAAGCCCTGATGGCTATTTTCGCCATCAGGGCTTTTTTGCGCAAAACACTTTTTAGCTGTCTACACTGGCCCTCTTGCGCAAATACATTTGCACAAGAGGGCTTTTTCCCCCGAACGGGAGCAGCATAGTATTTGCGCAAGAACACTGACAATCTTACATTAGATCGTCAGTGTTCTTGCGCAAATTCAAACAGCCAGTGTAGACAGCTGGCAAGTTTTTCCGCAAAAGCAGCTGCTTTTGCGGAAAAACATGCCAGGCTAGACGCAGCCCTCCAGTGCATCAACAATCTACAGTCTATCCTAGAAAACAATCCCTCACTCTCACAGACCTTGGGAGACAGACCAGCTTTGCCTACAGACAGACCCCCAACCTGAAGCAAATACTCACCAGCAGTCGCACACTACACCACAGAAACACTTACCCAGGAACCTATCCCTGCAAGAAACCACATTGCCAACTCTGTCCACATATCTGTACAAGCAACACCATCACAGTTTCTACAAAACTACTTCAAAACCCAATTACAAAAAGACACAGCTGGACAGCAATTCATTTGTAAATTCAATACAGTCAAATTAGGGCTGAATAAAGATTTAAACTGATTAATGCACTACAAAGGCTATTTCCCCTCGCTTGATATTCACATCAGCTGCTATGAATCACATCTACCTACCTTGATTCGCTTCGTTACCACTGGTCCTACACTTGATAAGTAACTTCTTTCTTTTCTTGTACGTATATAACTCCCCTGCCTCTAATTTCTACTCCAATTCATCTAATGAAGTGGGTTTTACTCATAAAAACTAATGCCTTAATAAATCTGTAAGTCTCTAAGGGTGAATCTACACAGCACCCTTAGCTCAAATTAAGCTATGCAATTTGTGCTATGCATATTACATTGCTTAATTGGAGTGTATTTTGAAACAGCTTCTTTTGTAATTTGGCACTGTCTACACAGCGCCAAATTTTGAAATTACTCACTATTCCGAAATTCCTCTTAACCCTCGTAAAACGAGGGTTACCGGGACATCCGAATCAGCCGCTTATTATTTCAAAATCTATTTTGAAATAATGGGCTGCTTCAATAGATGCAAAATACTTCTGGTATCCCAAAATAGCTTCACAGTGTAGACATACCCTAAGATGCCACACAACTCCTTGTTGTTTTTGCAGATACAGACTAACATGGCTACTCCCTCAGACTTTTCTACATTCTCCTATTAGCACAAGTCTTATATTATGTAGGGCTCTTGCCAATTTCATGGACTGTATTTTCATTGCTTTCTGAACTTTTAAGAACGGGTTTATTGTATTTTCAAAGCAATATCAGATGAAATATTTAAATAATACTAGGTTACTTAAACTATTGGATGATTGGACAGAACTGCAAAACATTGGATTTTTGGACAGAGTTACAAAACATGAGAAACCAAATGCCACCTTTGAAACAGAAGAGGGTTTCTATACAAAACAGGTACAGAAACGGCAAGGTTTTCAATGTGCATTGGACTAAATAATAAACTTTTTTTTTTTGCTAAACCCTATTCTATATTAGTCTATTCAAACGAGTTATTTCATGTGCTTTTAAATTTAAAAACAAAAAATTACTACAAGATGGAGTCCAGAGTCATGTGGCCTGATTACATGCCCTTGCAATCTTGCTGAGTTATAGCACTCATTATAGCATAGGCTATCTGGAAGATTAAGTTCTTCCAATGTTCATTGGCTTTGCTGGTCTAGCTTCTTTATTGCTGTACCAGAAAGGTTAGGTGTGGGCATGATTTAAGTACAGATGCATAGTCAATATTACTAACAAGAATACTAAATACAAGGATAGTTTTACAGAACACACAGTGTTGCAACTACAATAAAACCTGTGTTATCCGGCACGCTCGGGGATTAGGGCATTCTGGTTATCTAAAAATTCCAGTTATCTGAGGGCCCAATCAACCTAGAAAAAACCAATGGATAACAACAGTAAAACTCAAGTTTTTAACACTGGTAGTTTTGTAATGCGAGGCAATTAGTCTCACATTTCTATTTTGAGTTAAAGATTAGCACTTAAAAAATTGTTACGCCAATCATGGTAAACCAAGCCAGGTCTGTGTGCCTGAAAATGTGACAGTATTGTGGCTGGGGGCAATGCCGGTTAACAAAGTTTTCTGATTAACAGTGCAGGATAACAAAGGTTTTATTGTACTAGGTAACTCTTGCATTCAATGAAACTTCACAGAAGTAAATTCATCGCCTGTGGTGTATGGTCAAATTCTGCCTTTTAAAAGAAGCGTTTATCAGCAAAATACAACATGAGGCCGAGCGCTGGGTAATTCACAATTCAGTTTGCAGATAGACATGGTAAACACACAAGAAAGGGAAGTAAGGGAAGGTCTTTTGCTGCCACTTTTCAAACATCTGTGACTGATAGGTTCAAACTGTAGCCCTCTTTTCCCATAGCAGGCACCAGTGTCCATCCCCACAGAAGCATAGTGTTTTTTATTCTGTTTGCTTTTGTGAAATAGCACCACGTGATTGGAGAGAGACAGGATTTACACAGGCAGCATAGCTCCACTAACCTTCCTGAACATGATGGAAGAAGTCTGGGATGACCCCTTCCATGAGTAAACAGAGGACTTCCATGGACTTGTGGGGTGGTTTGTTTTTTTTAAGTGGAGATCAGCAGAGAGAGGCTTCAGGACTAGTACTTAGGAAACTTCACCCATTTCACCTAGGTAACCATATGCAATATCACTCTCCTGAAGGTAACAGAGATGGAAAGGGAGTAGATGCTGCTGGCTTCAGGGCACAGACCTGGACCTTTTGCTACTATGCTATGTGCCGTGATGATGCCAGAACACTGAATACTGAAGTGGCATGAGAAAAGTATCACTGTGGGTGGGATAACAGACTTTTCAAGAAGTCTTCTGTAATGGATTGCAGGGTATCTCCATGAGAGTTTCCTAGAAATATCCATGGAGGATTTGCCGTCCATCCCCTAAGTACATAAATGGATTTTTCTAGAGAGCAATCTTTGCAAAACTGAACTGGCCGCTACTGCATCCTAATTGTTTACCTCATATTAAACATTAAATACAATTGCATTTAACCCCATAGTGTGATTACAAATACACACTCCTCAGAGGCGTCTCCCCCACCATCACGATCGCAACAATAAGTCCTTGGGAGGGTTTTAGCTCCAAGTTTAACCAGTTAACTGATTAAACGGTGGCTGGTTGGGGGGGGGGGGTGACACAGAAGTGCCCGCCTTCTATGGGCAAGGGCTGCTTCAGCCCTGCTGCTTCTGTCCCTATGTGGGGCTGCTGCTTTCCATCCTGCGTGGGCTAGGAACTGGCAGCCCCGCACATGGGCCTAGCAGGGCTGGATCAGTCCTCCATCCATGGCAAGGCCCAGGCCAGGGACTGCTCCCTGGGTACCAGGTAACCATTTAACATCCTGAGCCCCATCCAGACTGCATTTCCCTAGTTTATTTCTAAGGTCATGCAACACTATCAAATGCTTTACTAATGACTGGGTATACAACATCTACCGTTTCTCCCTTATCCACAAGGCTTGCTATCCTACAAAAGAAAGCTCTCAGTTTGGTTTCACATAATTTATTCTTTACAAATATGATCAATGTTACTTATGTTATTATCTTCCAGATGTTTGCAAATGGATTCCTTAATTATTCCATTATCTTTCCTGGCACAGAAGTTAAACTGACTGATCTGTAATTTCTTGGGTTCCCCTTATTTCCCTTTTTACAGATGAACAGTATCTGTGCCCTTTTCTAGTCTTCTGCAATCTCTCCTGTCTTCCATGACTGTTCAAACATAGTAGATAATTGCTCAGATACCTCCTCAATCAGCTCCTTGAGTATTCTAGGATGCATTTCATCAGACCCTGGTAACTTGAAGACGTCTAACTTTTCTAATAAATTTTTCACTTTTTCTTTTCCTATTTTAACTTCTAAACCCTACCTCCTCTTCTCCAGCATCCAATCACCACCAACCTTCTTGGTGAAAACCAAAACAAAGCCGCTAAGCACCTCTGCCATTTCCACATTTTCTGTTACTGTTTTTCCCTCTTCATTGAGTAACATGCCTATTTTGTCCTTGGTTTTTCTCTTGCTTCTAATAGATTTGTAAAAAGTGTTTTTTTGATATCCTTTTTGCCTCTAACACAGGGCTTCCCAACCTATGGGTTTGGACCCAAATATGGGTCGCCATTACATTTCAAAAGGGTAGCCATGTGTCTCCCCAGGTGCTCTTAAGGAACCATTCACACATTTGAAAAGGAAGGCTCCTCAGTTGGCTTAGTCTTAAGGAGCCATTCACCTGAAGTGCTACTCAACTTAATTGGTTTGACAACTTTCAGGCACTTAAACCAATCAACTGAATACCATTTCAGTGACTCAAAGCAGAGTAGGGAAATATACTCAGAGTAGTGGGCTAGGGAACCCAGAGAAGCAGCAGCACCCAATTCTGGTAAGTGGGGGTGGGGAGGTCAGGTGTCCGGGCGTCTGGTTGAGAGGTTTCCAGCCGCCCCAGCCAGGGTTCCCACAACTGGCATTGGCTGTCTAGAACTCTGCCCTGGCTGGCTTGCAGCCGCAGGGGGGGCCAGAGTAAATCAAGACTATTCAACACCTGACTGGTGCCCATTGGGGAGTGACCTTGTCTGCAGCCTCCCCGGGCCTGCCTCTGCACCGGTGAGTTCTGCGTGCTGGGCCTGGGCGGGGGAGGCAGCTCAGGTCTTGTGGCGGAGTCTGCGGAGTGGGCTGGGACTGTGCTCTGTGGGCAAAGGATAAGTGCCAGGACTGTGCTGAGGTGGGGGGTGGGGGAAAGAGGTTGGCTAGGGCAGGCACTGGTACTGTGCTGGGGAGTGCCAGGATAGGCATTGGGTCTGTGTTCAGAGCCTGGGGGAAAGAGGCTGGGACTATGTTGTGGGTGGGGGGAGAAATTGGGTTGTAGCACGATAGCTGTAGGGTGCCTGGCTCTGAGGGAGGAGAGGAGCACTGGGTTGGAGCAGGGGACTGGGGAATACCTGGTTCTAGTGGAGGGGAAGGGGACTGGGTTGGAGCAGGGGAGCTGGAAGGTGCCTGACTCTAGAATAGGAGAGGGGACTATTTTAGTAAATTATGTGATCTGCATATAGTTGCATATATGCAGCCGCACTAAGTTGCAGCCCTCAGCATGTGCTGTGGGTATCATTGTGGCCTCCAGGGCTTCCAAAGTTGAGTAGCCCTGGTGTAAATAACAGCTAGTAATATACCATCTCAGATTTATTGCGTTGCACAATCATAATGCGTGTAAGTGCTTTTGTTAGTAAAGCAGCAATCTGATGTTTGCTTGGTGCAATCTTACTGTGTGCAAGTGTTTTTGTTATTAATACAGCAGGGGATGGTAAATTTCATTTTGCCCTTTATTTGAAAAAATGACTTCAGCAAAAAGAAAGTACGTTGACAAATACATCAAGTATGGATTTACTTTGATATTACAGCAGGAGTGGAAAGGCCGCAATGTATCATATGCATGAAAGTTCTTTCCAATGCATCACTGAAACCAAATACATTGCAATGTCATTTAAATATTAAACACCCTCAATTTAAGAGCAGAGATGTGTTTGTTTTTTGTTTTTTTTAAACAAAAAGCAGGTGTCAAAAAATGTCAACTTGATGTTGATTAGTCTTATCAGCAACAAAAGTTAGCTGCCATAGAAGCCTCATACATTGTAGCACTGAAAACTGTGAAAGCTAAGAAAGCGCATATCATAGCCCATAATCTAGTTCCCTGTATCAAGGAGACTGCCAACCTTTTAGTAGGTACCAATGCTTTGAAAAAGCTGCAACTTTTGTCCATGTCCAATAATGCAATTAAGTGTAGCATTACCAACATGTCTAATGACATCAAATCTCAAGTCATCGAAGAAATTAAAAATTCTCCCAGAGGATTATTCAGTATGCAGCTTGATGAGACAACTGATGTGTGTAATCTTGCACAACTCATGGTGTATGTTTGGGATATTAAAAATGAATATGTAAAAGAAGAATATTTGTTCTGCAAACCGACAGAAACTACGACCGCTGCACAAGATGTGTTCACTATCTTGAATATTTTCTTTGAAGAACATTCCACAGAATGGAAAAACTTGTGCAGCATTTGCACAGATGAGGGTCCTGCTATGCTTGGTTGCAAGTCTGGATTCCAAACCCTGGTTAAAAACATTTCTCTAAAAGTAACTGGAACTCACTGTTCCATCCATCGGCAAATACTAGCAACTAAAACTTTACTTATTTTTTTAAACCAGGTACTTAATGAAATTATTAAAGCTGTACATTTTATTAAGTCCAGCATACTCAGAACTCACATATTTAAAAACCTTTGTCTGGAACTAGGTTCTTTGCATGAAGTATTATTGTTTCACACGGAAGTAAGGTGGCTGTCAAAAGGTAAAGTTCTAAATCGGGTGTTTGAGAAACAAAATGAACTTAAAACATTTTTTGTGTTACAGAACAAAACTGAATTTGAATATTTGTTTACAGAAAACAAGAATCTGTATAAAATAGTATACCTAGTGGACAGTTTTGGCCTGCTAAATGATTTAAATGTGTCACTTCAAGGACCAAATTCTACAATTATTGGAGAAAATAAAATCCTTCAGAATGAAACTCCAATTATGGAGTTCAAAAATTGATAAAATATGTTTCCAACCCTCGCAACCTCTCAAAGTACAAATTACATTAATATTAACAACGATTTGCGATTGTCGATACAGGAGAATTTGAGACACTTAAGTGATGAGCTACTCCGATATTTTCCAGATACAGATGAAAAGTTGTTTGCTCTTGCAACAAATCCTTTCAGTATGGATGTTTGTGTTGTACCTCAAGGCACACAGGAACAATTTATCGATATGATCAACAGCAATGATATAAAAACAGAGTTCTCAACCATGCCAAATAATCCGTTCTGGATCAGATGCAGAGTGGACTACCCACTTGTCAGAAATTGTTTTGAGAATTTTACTTCCATTTTCAAAGACTTTGTGTGAATCAGGCTTCTCACACTTGCTTACAATTATTGAAATAAATTAAACATTAAAGATGATCTTCAATGAGCACTCACCACAACAATTCCACGGATACAACAGTTAGCAAAGCAAAGGCAAGCTCAACCATCCCATTAATTTAAGTTCAGGTGAAACTGTCTGGTAAAATACTAAATTTTACTTTTTTTTTTCGAATGTGTATTATGTTTTTAATATTTGTGATACCTGTGAGACACTCAGCCCCTCAGTGTGACTCTGTGATTCCCAGCTCCTCAGTGTGACTGTTTGTGTGTGACTCCCAGCACCCCCAGCCACAGAGTGTACCCCCCAGGCCCTGACTCCCAGCTCCTGAGCATGAGACTCCCCCTGAGTGTATGACTCCCAACCCCTGAGTGTGACACTCAGGCCCGTGAGTGAGTGTGCACCCCAGATCCCTGACTGTGTGACTCCCCACCCCTCTAGCCTCTGAGTGTGGGGTTTAAGCCGGGGGGAGAGGGGAAGCTGTTTGGGGATATGTGTCTTTCCCCCATCACAACTTAAATAAATTTACTATTATTTTATTATTAATGTATTTTCAGTTTTTCTATGAAATAACTATGACTATATAAACAGGAGGGGGTACAATTTTATATTCTTGCCTCAGGAGCAAAATTAGCTACCCTCCACCCTTGTTTTTTAATAGGTTGTCATGGGATAAGAGGGAAGATGCTTTCATGGATTGAGAACTGGTTAAAAGACAGGAACCAAAGGGTAGGAATAAATGGCAAATTTTCAGAACTGAGGTGTGTAACTAGTGGTGTTCCCCAAGGGTCAGTCCTAGGACCAATCCTATTCTACTTATTCCTAAACGATCTAGAGAAAGAGATAAGCAGTGAGGTGGCAAAGTTTGCGGACGATACTAAACTGTTCAAGACAGTCAAGACCAAAGCTGACTGAAGAACTTCAAAAGATCTCACCAAACTGAGTGATTGGGCAAGACAATGGCAAATGAAATGTAATGTGGATAAGTATAAAGTAACCCCAACTATGCACACAATATGATGAGAGCTAATTTAGCTACAACTAATCAAAGGTATATAAAATCATGAGTGGTGTGGAGAGGGTAAAGAAAGAAAAGTTATTTACTTGTTCCCATAATATAAGAACTAGAGGACACCAAATTAAATTAATTGGTAGCAGGTTTAAAACTAATAAAAGAAAGTTCTTCTTCACTCAGCGCAGAGTCAACCTTGCCACAGGAAGATGTGAAGGTTAGGATTATAACAGAGTTTAAAAAAAAAAGAGCCAGATAAATTCATGAAGGTTAGGTCCATAAAAGGCTATCAGCTAGGAGGTAAAGAATGGTGTGTGTGTTTCTCAGAGGCTGGAGAAGGATTGCAAGAGACAAATTGCTTGATCATTGTCTTTGGTCCACCCTCTGTTGGGCACTGGGCACTGGCCACTGTTGGGAGAAAGGATACTGGGCTAGATGGACCTTTGGTCTGATCCAGTATGGCCATTCTTATGTTCTTAATTGCCTTGGGTCACCACGTCTCCCTGAATTGTCAAAATGGGTCCCCATCTGGAAAAGGCTGGGAACCACTGCTCTAGCAAGAATGAGCTTGTTTTGTGCCTTCACCATTATAATTCTGCTCCCACATACTTGTGCCATTTGTTTACATTCATCCTTTGTAAGTTGACCTAGTTTCCACTTTTGTAGAACTCCTTTTTTATTTTTAGGTCATTAAAAATTTCTGATTAAGTCAAGGTGGTCTCTTACCATGGTTCCTATCTTTTCAAGACAGCGGAATATTTTGCTCTTGTGCCGTTAATAATGTCTCTGAAAAACTGCCAATTTTCTCCCATTTTTTTTCCTTTTAGTCTTGCATCCCATGGGACCATATCTACCAGATTCCTGAGTTTGCTCAAGTCTGCCTTCTTGAAATCCATTGTCTATTTTGCTGTCCTACCTCCTACTATTCCTTAGAATCATGAACTCTCATTTCATAATCCCTTTCACCCAAGTTGCCCTCCACTTCCAAATTCTCTACCAGTTCCTGCCTACTTACTAAAATCATATCTAGAACAGCTTCCTCCCCAGTAGCTTTCTCCACCTTCTGAAATAAAAAAATTGTCTCCAATACATTCCAAGAGCTTGCTGGATAATCATGTTGTATTGCAAGAAAGTGTGGTTTAATGTCAAACTAATGCAAAATGTTTTGATTCAGCTCAACACATCAAAATGGACATTCAATTTAAAACGTCAAAATACTCTGATCAAAAATATTTACGCAACATTTCTATATTGAAATGTTTGGCACATTTCATTCTTCAAAAAGTGTCAAATTAGGGCAAAAACAAAATGGTGAAATACTGCATCTTTCTATGGCACAGAAATTCCTACTTCCAGATAGCTTTAAAGATGCTAGGTTTTTAACTGAGTTTAGAGGACAATGTGGCTACCTTAATAGGTCTTTTCAATCTAAAACGTCTATGATTCAAGCTCATTCTGAACACACGTTTTAATTTTAGTAACTCATTGTTTCCTAGCTGAGTGAGATTTTTCAGGAGGGTAGAGTAACTGCAGCTAAATTTTAAAGAACCAGGATGTATTATTTTAATGTCTACATACATAAATGATTAACTGCACTGAAGGCTAGAACACCTTCTACCTTATAATTTAATTTTGTTTAACATCAGTAAATAATCCTATTGCTTTCTATCTTGCAAAATGTTAAGGAAACTATAGAATTTTCTCTTTGAAACAAATGTCCTACAAAGCTAAAAATATGGTCGATATGAAGCTTCAGATTCAGTCCCCAGGCCAAATACTTATAATACAAGTTCATTTTTTGAATAAAAATTATTAGAAACCACACATACAACTATTGGTCTAATTTACCAGAGTTAAATAATACCATATTGATGGAATTATCTGTGTTTAAAAACACTATGCGCAGGGGAAAAGTGACTTTGATTGTACCACTACAATTATTTTACAGGTTCGAAAAGACTTAATTTTTTTTACTTGGACTGGTTTTGTTTGCTACTAAATATTTATGTTACCCATTTCTGTTAATTAGAAGAAAGGCTGAGCTAGTCAGAGATGTTGTGCATTCTTTCAAGAATTCATGAAAGAAATTTGTCAAGCAGCAGTTTAAATGTTTAGAAAAACAGAGAAATCAACAAGGGAACTCCCAGGACCATGAGATACAAAACATTTACAGGATATATACATGCATGCTACAGGAAATTTATATTTAAAATGTGTGAAAAGTCTGTGTGGTGGGGGGAGGGGGAGAATGGCCAACTGCACCTTTGAGCCATTCCAGTGATTGGGGGTGTTACTTCAGCACTAAGCAGCTACTGGTTTCTGTCACTTTTTTTTAATAGTTCTTATGAAAGACAAACTCTCAGCATGGATTTACATAAGAGTTTTGATTGATTGAGCATTTTATTGCCAAGTTGGGCTTTTCAAAGAAGTTTTAAAATAAAAATTTCAATTAAACAATGAAAGGAGTTCCTTTATGTTTGAAAATCATTACATAATGAAAGAAGCATCCCATTTGAAAATGAGTTACTTGGTGAGTTTTTAGCAGTAAAATTCTCTGCCAGTAAGGACAGTCTATTTCATTCCTGGATCTCACACAGGTTTACAAGGCTTGCAGGAAGAGGACTCATGGGAGGAAGGAGTGAATTACATTGCTATCCAGTTTCAGAGTTATTGTTAGATGTTCTTTACTGTCTCCTCTACTATAGCTAACAAGGTCCTCTCATATCATGAAGCAACCTTAGAGAGAAAAAAAGACCATTTCACTAGTCTTAGGCCAGGTCTATACTAGACCTGGAAACTCAGCTTTAAGATACACAACTCCAGCTACATAGAATACATAGCTGGAGTTGGCTTACCCTGAACTGAACTTGATGCCGTCCCCACAGTGTGAGGCCAAAGGAAGCAAACACTTCCATTGGCTTCCTGTCAACTGGCATCCCAAAACTGTGATAGCTCAGGAAGTCCAAAACACTATTTCAGATGACACTGACAAAACCTGAGAGAGGCAGGTGTTTCCCCAAACTCTTTAAAAAGACTTATGTTGCTCAACTTTAACAGGCCACTTCACCTTCAATTGTCCATTGAAATGTATTTTAACTATTTATGCTCAACAATCTGTTCAACCTTGTATTTAGCTTTAACACTCAGAGGGCTTGTCTACACTTGAAAATGTTGCAGCAGCTGATCTGCTATAGCATTTACACTACCTACACAGACAGGGGGAGATCTTCTGTTGGCATAGGAGACCCATCTCCCAAAGAGGCAGAAACTAGTTCATTGGCAGAACTATTTATCTTTTTCCTCACTCACTTAAGACCACCATACAGATGATGATTACAATTTGGATGATTACTATTACCAATACTGGATGAAAAAAAAATACTCCAAGCCTTGCTGTAATCTGAAGATTTTCCTGCCACAGGGAAAAAGCCAATTCCCTGTCTTTTCATTTTAGAATTGTTTTAAGTCTTGAGTAGAATGATGACTTATTATGACCTCTGTATTTTCTTTCTCTAATTGCTTTAGAGGTTTCTTGAGGTTAAGGTGCTGTATCATGTACCTTAATACAGAGATGTTAATTCCTAGAAGAACAAGCTCAACATGATCATTTAACAGGTAATGAGCAAGAAAGATTTGTATTGTGACACTGGAAAAGGACAAATATATATTTTAACTGTAGTGATCAACAAGGAAAACAAGGAGAGAGAGAAGGACTGGAGCCATTCCAGGGATGAAAATCTTCATCATTTTCCCAGAGGCTTTACAGAACTGAGAGTTAAGACCTTCAGTTGACTGTCAGCAGCTCCCCACTACTTGTACTTGTGCTTGTGTGACAACACTCTCCCTTCCTCCCAACACACACATGCGGGATTTTTTTGCACACACTTGTGCCTCCAACTTGTGACTCTCTGCACATAGTTGAAGTTTACTGGAACTTGACTTAATATATTTTATATTTTAAAAATAATAAGTGCTTAGATATTAAGGTGATAGCAACAAATTAACAAAATGAGTGTTTTTCCCATACTTTTTCTTGGTGAAAGGAACAGTTTAAAGAGCTTCTGTACAATGGCACACCTCCGAGCAGCAATCCATTTCTTATATCTCAGCTTTCTGGTTGTACTCCTTTCTTTTGCTTCCCCGTCCTTTAGTCTCCCTAATACTCTCAGCTTTACATCTACTTTACTCTTGCTCCCTTTCCTTCAGCCAGACTCTTATTCTCTGTGAACCAAATAATCTTCCCCTCCTTAAAATCAACTTCATCAAGCCTTCTGTGTTGACTATCATATAGATGACTAATGCCAACTTGCATTTATACTTTGCACAGTGCATTGTATTTGCCCATGTCAGATTATTCTTTTCTTAAATGCTATGAAAACACACTGTGCCTTTCTTATTATAAAAATTATCTTCTAAAGTAGTACAGGGTTTGTTTGTTTATTTATGGTACATGTTCCAAATCCTAAGCATCAAGCCTTAGCATACTTCAAATTTTCCCCGTAACAGAGAATATAATCTTCAATTTATCCCTCTTCCAACAGCTAATTAGACACCTCCTTTCCCCTCCTCTTCCCTCCCCTCCCCGCACCAATACCATAAGAGGAAAGGTGTGGTACTGAATGTCAACTGAGGCCATCATGCCAATATTCTGAAGGACCACAACACTGATGTATTCTCTTCAAAGTCCTTGAACTTAACAGTATCCTCTTCACTAAGCTGAAGTGCTTGTTTACATGTACAAATGAATGATAGGTTATGTTACAATAATGGAAGCCATGTTTAAGTTTAACTAGTGGACATCTGAAGGATGTGCTAATATTTACAGTGTATCAGAGTTTGGGGATCACAATGGAAGAGCCAATCTTCACAAGAGAGGATGGGACTGGCAGATATACCCCATTCTGTAAGCATCTTCTCTGTTATATGAGAGATCTGTGCTTCCTATAATTTCTAACTGATTGGAAACATCTTTGCATCTTCTAGCCTATTTTATTGAAAGTGAATTCAGAAATGTTGTAGTACAGGGTTTGGCTCTGTAGGCTACAATTTCAAGCTCAACGGAATGAAAATCACCTCTGCTACCTGCTTCAGATTTAAAGTCTGTAGAGAACGTATAAATTAAAAATAGTGACACCACACACATTAGTAAATGCAAAGCCTAAATTTAATAAAACTTGTAAAATAAACTACAGTTAACATTATGATTACTCAAATATACAGAAAATCTATGCTGGAGTTTCCCATAAGGAGCTCAATTTTCCTAATCTGGGCATATGCTTTTTAGAAGGTGATTCTCACTATACCTCATTAGTATTTATGCACATATGCCCTAACCGAAAGGCGCGCTATGTTACAAAAATAGGACTATTGGAATACAGCCTTTCCCCGAGTTGCAAACGGTCGAGTTACGACCGTTCACACTTGTGACCAAAGCTCCCATGAAGCGGTCGTAAAGGCGGTCCCTGAGTTACAAACGCGACCCACGCTTACGAACAGCGCGGTCGCGTGTAACTCAATGGGGTCCGAGTTACGAACTGATCGAGTTACAGCCAAGTGTTTGGTCCGTACCTCGTTCGTAACTTGGAGAGAGGCTGTACCTTGTAAGCAAAAAGCTACTCTGTTAATTTTTCACAGTATTACTCATTGGTACGTATTTTCCCTATAGACTTGTGGCACAGGATCATTCTTTTATCACTTAGGTGAAGTACTTCCTAAGTCTATGACCTTGTATGGCTAAACTATAATCTTGCAAGTCTCAGCCTATGTAAGCTTTATGTTTCAGCTCTACCTACCTTACATACTAAATACATAATTTATTCCTTTTAACTACTCATCTGTCTTATTTTACTGTACCTATTGTAAGCCGAAGGCCTAAAACAAAAGCCCATGTACCACAGGCTTGGTTTGAGGCCTGAGGCCTACCTAACAATGGACAAAACATGGCTAACATACGGCTAACATACGGCTAACATACGGCTAACATACGGCTAACATACGGCTAACATACGGCTAACATACAGCTAACGGATGGCAGAAAGCAACATGAAAAACAGGGGGAAACAAATTGGTGAAAAAAATTAAGTTACATAGTATCTACAAATTGGGTAAACAAGTTATCTGTTAGTACCAGTCATCATTTGGATCAGCAATACTGCATCATAACTGAGGCACATGTCATTCAAAACCATCTCATTCAGTGTCTGGATACTAATGCTAAATCCTGACACAGCAATATTTGATAAATGGATTACTATCCACTCAGTAGGTTATCTGAAAGACAATGTCCATAACAAGCAACATATCTGTCAACTACCAGTGTATCACAGAGCACGGCAACTAATGGATCAGAAAAGTTAACTGTTCCTGTCTCTTGCTTAGCAAAGCTTATGCCAAAGAGTAAAAACCAGAAGTGAGAGTAACCCATAACATAAAAGGTCAGGACTGAGTATTGATCGATTATAAGACGTTTGAATATCGAGGCCTCATTTGTAATGTCACTACTCCAAATCTGTTTTACTTCCTCTATACAGAATCTTGTGGGACACACTGTAATAATGCCTAGCCCAGTATTTCAAAAGCTTCAGAAGGGTAACCAAGTTAGTCTGTAAAAGGAAAAACTTAAATAGTTTAGTAGCACCTTAAAGACTAAATAGCTACAAGAGGCTAATAAGAATCATTAGTTTGCACTTGGAAAGGAAGATGAACACCACCAAATTCTACAAAAACATCAAGAACCATTAGCACCTTCATTTGGTTAAGTCATTAATATGTGGAAGATAATGTGCAAGCCATTTGATATCCCAGTTCATACCATTTGCATAAGAATTAAAATTGTAAATGAAATTAAGTTCCAACCCTTCTCTGTGTATTTGGCTTGTGGAATTGGTCTGAAACAAAACAGTGACTTGGAGATCCATTAATTATTTCCCATAGAGACAGTCCTGTTTGGCCACTATATATTGCAGTGGGGCATTGCTGGCCAATTCTTGCTTATGGACAACCCTGTAACTTCAAACAAATTCTTTCCAGTAACCATGCTACACACCTCCATCATAATCCTCCAGGATCCCACCCCTGCAATCAGCCAACACATCTACACAAGTGATTTCAACACTGGACCCAATCATATCAGCCACTAAATCAGAGGCTCATTTAACTGCACATCCACTAATGTGATCTATGCCATCAAATGCCAGCAATGCCCCACTGCGATATATACTGGCCAAACTGGACAGTCTCTACGGGAATGAACTAATGGGCACAAATCAGATATCCGAAAAGGCAATACACAAAAACCTGTTGCAGAATACTTGAAGATCCATTAATGAGTGTCCAGGAAGATTAAAGTCACTGTTTTGTTTCAGACCAATTCCACAAGCCAAATACACAAAGAAGGGCTGAAACTTAAATTAATTCACAATTAGGGATGTTAAGGACGTTAAGGACTAGTTAACAAATTGTCTATCCAATAAGTATTTGCTTATTGGATAGTCTGTCGACTAGTCGATCCCAACCCCTTGCTGCCTCTATGAGATAAAGGCAGCAAAGTAGATAGGGAAGGGATACTTCAAAGAGGCAGTGCCACACAGCTGAGCCGGGGATCAGCCGTTTGATGCTGCCACTTTGAAACTCAAAGTGAAGTTTCAGAGGGGCAGCCGCCACACAGCTGATCCACAGTTCAGCGCTGCCCATTTAAAATGCCATTGAGCCCACGGTCAGCTGGGGACTTCCCAGCTCACCCCGGTTTCGAGCGGCATTTCAGCAAAACCTGGGATCAGCTGAGGATTCTCCAGTTAATCCCGGGCTCCAGAACCTGGGGTCAGCTGAAATGCCATGCGGAACCAGGGTCAGCTGGGGACTTCCCAGCTGACCCTGGGCTCCACAGGGCATGCAGCAAAGATCAAGTATCATGTTCTCATTCTTTTCTCCCCCACAATTTTAAAACCCAAGTACCGTATTTTCCTGCGTATAAGGTGACTGGGCGTATAAGACGACCCCCTAATTTTCCAGTTAAAACATAGGTTTTGGCCTATACTCGCCGTATAAGACTACCCCCCCCCCCCCCCCACTTACAGAATGTCCCTAATCTTTTAGGCCGCTGGATGTGCGGTAATACAGTACTGTAGCTTCAGCTACATACAGAATGTCCCTGTGCTGATACTGTATGTACCGCGCTGAGCCAATCCCGGCAAGTGGTGTATTCTATTAATGCATACAAAGCCTGCTCGGATTGGCAAAAGGTTGTAATAGCCCGCCTCTCTGACTCAGCCAATCCGAGCAGGCTTTGTATACATTAATAGATGACACCGCTTGCCGGGATTGGCTCAGCGCAGTACATACAGTATCAGCACAGGGATGTTCTGTATGTAGCCGAAGCTACAGTACTGTATTACCACACATCCAGCGGCCTAAAAGGTAATAGGGACGTTCTGTATGTAGCCGAAGCTACAGTATGTTTATACCCAGCGTATAAGACGACGCCCGATTTTTGGGGGATGTTTTTTAGTATAAAAAGTCGTCTTATATGCTGGAAAATATGGTATATACTGTTGGTCTAGTTTAAATATATACTAAGCTGCTGACAGATCTGCAACAGAAAAACCTCCATAAAACAACTTACTCTCACTTTCTATAATGAATTAAAAAAAAAGACAGGACTATGCAGCACTTTAAAGACTAACAAGATGGTTTATCAGGTGATGAGCTTTTGTGGGCCAGACCCACTTCCACAGATCAAATAGTGGAAGAAAATTGGCATGACCAAAGGGATACAATTGTCTTCCACAATTTGATCTGAGAAAGTGGGTCTGGCCCATGAAAGCTCATCACCTAATAAAACCATCTTGTTAGTCTTTATAGTGCTGCACTGTCCTGTCTTTTGTTTCAGCAAGACCAGACTAACACGGCTACATCTCTATTACTTTTTTATAATGGGTACATTTCAGTAAGGAGTTGGGTGGTACAGTAGATGGTACGTGTTTAGACTTTAATCAGATACGAACATGAATTTGTGGTCTCTCCTAAGTTCCAAGGGAACATCTGCCCACATAATGAAACAGTACAGCAATTTAATAAATTTGCCAATCTTCTCAAGAGTGGACTAGAATAGCATGGATGTGCCCAGTGATAACTGTACTGGCATCGCAGTACTGGGGAAAGTGAGGATTTGTACAACTGCCAGATCTTTAGTATGTTGTATCCTAAGTAGATTTAATCAGATGCCTGACCATATTCACCAGATTGCCAATGTTTAAATAACATTAAACATACATTTTTCAGAAACATCCATTTCCTACAGAGAGCTATTTCATTGATAATGAAAAACTTTGAAAGCAAAGAAAATGCAACATAGAAGTGAAGCTTCCACAGATTTTAAAAATAAAATCTGTAAATCAGCACTCTGAAATTTCCCTGCCAGCATGTTGTTTGCAATTATGATCAATAATAAAATCTCCATCTGTCAGAATTACTTAAAAGTGCTTCAGGAGAGTCTCAAGTTTATGCACAGTAAAATCAAAAATACAATGACCATCATCAACTGCTCAAACCAAGGACAAAGCTCCTCCAATCCCTGCCATTCTGTGTATTTCTAAAATGTTATGTTGCATACAAAAGGATACAAGAAATAACCCTGGTATCAATCACGTTCTAACATAGGATTAAAAAAAAGTAGGAACTATCACACAAATTGGGAATTAGGGAAACCTATAACTTACCCAAAAATATTAATCATTTTATTTTGTGTACAAAACAAAATCATTTGTTTTGTTCTGTATATAAGAAGGTCAATATTATTCTGCATTTCCTTAAATAACTGTTCTATGTGTAGTCCCTTTACTAAAGGTGCCTCTGCTTATTCTCTGGGAAGATCCTGTGTGCTACAGTCTAGCCGCAGAGACTACAATTCCCATGAGCCCTGGAGGAAACCAGGAAGGAAGTTACTTTTGGTTGGGACATCAGAGTCTCTCCACATGTGTGGAAGAAGATTCAGCAGTCTGTTTTTGGAGCAGAAAGGGAGCCAGGCTGCTGTGGAGGAGTTTGATCTAGTTCAGGAGCTGTTATGTTGCAGAAAGACTGGGACAGCGAGCCTTTGGAACTGGGATCTAGCAGGCTACTTCTGATTGCCCTAGAGGGGAGGCCCTTTGGCTGTACTTGTGGCTAGAAGCTACTCTGCATGCAGCACACAGAAGGAGACTGAGTAACTGGACATCTTTGCGAAAATGCTGCCTGTGACAGACTAACTCTGGGTTCAAAGAGAGGCAGAGAGGCCAACAGTGAACCAGAGCTGCTTCCTTGTTTGGACCCATATACATACTACCTACAGAGAATCTCCATTACAGCCGCAGTTCTTCAAGAGCACCCATATAAGCAAGAGTCTGGGCTCTGAGTCCAGGGGTGTGCACACTCTGGGGTGGGATAAATATTGGCAGTGCAAATGGCAGCTAAAGAAGTTCCTTTTACTTCTGTGTATTTCTTTAATTGTTGTTATTCACTGTTAATTTGTTAAATCCTGTTTCTTTAAGATAAGTAAAGGTTGTTTATTCTAATGCAATCTATTAGATATATATTATTTATTATTTGTAATTGTTGTTCTGGAGTTAGATCCAGTTTATTGCTGGAATAAGTTTATTCCTAGAGGTTCCCAAGGCACACCAGTAAGTGTGTACAGAGCCAGCCAAGTGGAGGCACCATCATTGTACATTCTTTATGAGCAAGGAACTGCAGCAAGGGAGTGGAACTATGCGGATGAGAAGGCGATACCAATCTCTGGGTCCGTGTTGATGGGCTGTTGAATGGTGTAATGGTGGAGCCCAGTGACAGTACGGAGACCAGCAAGGTGGATAATGGGGATGGTAGGACCATTCCAAATACCACGGAGTGTAGCGTGGGTATTAAGATTAGTGTCTGTCATAAGATGTATGTGCCCTGGCAGGAGAGGAATGTTGAGATGAAGACATACTCCCACAATCATTGTCATAGTCATTGTAGTGAGACAGCACTGGTGACTGTGGTCAATGGGGAGAACCCTGGGCTGATGAAGGAGACCGAGATGTCTTGTGGAGGCATTGTGTGGAGATCTGAGTTGCTGTTCTGGATTCAGTACCGGTACCTCGTATTTCTGCCTACGTGCAGAACAACAGCGGTGGCTCAAGAAATTTTCTTGTGGTGCTGTCAAATGTGGTGCCAACGTAGGAGGCATTGGTGCCAGTAGTGAGGGCACTGGTTCTGCGCTCAGCATGCAGGGCAAGGGTCTAACTAATTCTAACCAAGTTCTTATGCGACCCTGGACATCAGCCTGCCTCAGTGCCACTGGCTCTGGTGCCATGGGATGTGCAGCCCATGTTTTGGTTCCACTACTGATGCAGCATGGGGTGCCCAGTGCTGGAGATGCCTGGCTTATCTCCCGTGCTGACTCTGGGAAGCAGAGAGCGGGCTGGCAAAACCCTTCTTTTTGCAGGTGGCATAGGTGAAGAGAAGCTTCCATGTTTCTTTTGCTTACTGGCAGGTTCAGGTTGACTGTCTGCATCTCTGTTTGTCTGAGGCTCAAGAGCCTTGTCAAACCTCAGTTCTCTGTCTTTGTGCACCCTGGCCATGAGGCTACAACAATGAACGCATTTCACACCCAGGCATCAAATGCAAGAGCTTTGTCTGTCTGAGGCAGACATTAGGTCTCGACACTTGTTGCCTTTTTTTTCCTAAATAGTAAGGCCCAAAAGGGCCACCACAGAGCCTAGGGCTCCAGCAGCAACTATTTACACACAGAAGAAAAAAATTTTTTTACTAGCAAACAACAACTATGAACAACAGGAAAAAACAGTTACTTACCTGTCCATTCAAATGAGGTGGGCACGCACCACATCCACAGTTCCCGGAGCATTTTTTCCCCAGCAGTACACATCGAGCTGGCAGGTTGCCCCCAGGAGCGGCGCGATGATAACAGCACATAAGTACCCCTGCTGGCTCTCCCCCTCCTCAGTTCCTTCTTGCCAGAGACTCCAAAGAAGGGGAACTAGAGGGGGAATCAAATGAACATGAGCAACATCTCAAAGAAGAACAGTTAGAGGTAAGTAACTGTTTTTTCTTCAAGCGCTTGCTCATGTGCATTCAAATTAGGTGACTTCCTAGCTGAAAAATATGGAGGCGGGGTCAGAGGTACACCCTTAAGTAACCATATACTCTTTCTTCTATTAATTCAAATGTGTACATTGATTCAACCTACCAAGTTTTTTTTTTTTTTTTTAAACAGAACTGAACTGAGAACTATAGAACCCAGAGGCGCATCGTTCCTGGCTTGCTGTGTAATGGCATAGTGCAACGTTAACTGTATGTACCGAGGACCATGTGGCCTCCCAACAAATGTCAACTATCGGGACCTGAGGATGCCTGAGTTTGAGTGGAGTAGGTCTTAATGTGGGGCAGTTCCTTATGTGCTAACACATAACACTCCCGATACATGAGGAGATCCAGGAAGACAGCCTTTGAACTGATACCGGCAGCCCCTTCATCCTTTCCGTGAAAGAAATAAAGAGCTGAGATGATTTACAAAAATGTCTACTTCTATCTATGTAGAAGGCTAACACACTCTTTATGTCAAGTGAGTGTAGGGCTTGCTCTCTGGGGGATCGGTGAGTCTTTGGAAAGAATACAGGTAAGTATATATCCTGAGACATGCGAAAAGGGGAGACTACCTTTGGGAGGAAAGCTGGGTGTGGTCGCAACCTTACCCTATCCGCTGAGAAGACTAGGTAAGACGGGTCTATTGTCAAAGCCCTGACCTCAGATACTCTCCATGCCGAGGTGATTGCTACAATAAAGGCTACTTTAAAGGAGATGTTTAAGTGAGCATGTGTCAAACGGGGGGGGGGGGGGGGGGAGGGGGAGGAGGAGGACACACAAGCTTGGTAAGTACTAAATTAAGGTCCTACTGAGGTTCTGGTGCCCTTACATGAGGGAACAACCTGTCTAGCCCCTTAAGAAACCTCTTAACCATATTGTTTGTGAAGAGAGATCTACCATTAAAACCTAGGTGAATAGCAGACATCACTGCCCTAATTTATGAGGTAGATAGGCCTGCCTGTTGTAACTCAGAAGTAATCTAGAATCACTGAGATTGGGACAGAACAGGGGTCCAGCATCTTATTCACCACCTATAGGGAAAACCTCTTCCATTTAGCTACATAGGATACTCTGGTATCCTACTCCGGAGCAAGACCGACCTCACATCCTGAAAGCAAGCTAGTTCTGGGCCAGTTAACCATGGATAAGCCACGCTGTGAGGTGGAGAGCTCTGACATTTGGATGGTACAGGAGACCCTTTTTCCAGACCTGAGTGATTAGGTCCAGGCTGGTAGAGAGGTGTTGTGGTTTGTCCTGGGTCCTGACCAGAACCCTGGAATTATGAGAAACAGAGGGAATGCATACAGAAGGCCCCTTGGCCAATTGTTGATTAGAGCTTCCCCTCTGGACCCCATTCCCTGTCCTAGAAATGAGAAGTAATGTGGGCACCTCTCGTTCACCTCTGAGGTGAGCAAGTCCACTTGGGACAACCCCACCTTTGGGAAAGAATTTGGAGGAGTTTCTCTTATGCACCATTCGTGTGCCCTGAAGGAGCTACTTAGTGTGTCTGCTAATACATTCTTGTGTCCTGGCAGATATTCTGCCTGGAAGTGAATGTCGTGGGCTATACAGAACTCCCATAGGAGTAGGGCTTCTCAACGTAGGGGAGAGGAGTGAGCTCCACCCTGTTTGTTTATATAAAACATGACTTCTGTGTTGTCTAAAAGCACTGACACCATCTTGCCCGAGTTGAGCTAGAAAAACTTTGCATGCCCACCTGACTGCCCTCAACTCCCTGTCATTTATGTGAAAGTCCATCTCCTGAGGAGTCCATAGCCTGTGTCCTGTGATGTGCTACATGTGCACCCCAACCCTCATCATTAGTCTGACTATAGAGACATCACTCAGGAAGGGAACTCCTCTGCACACCTCTTCCTCTTAAGTCTACCACTGTAAAGAGTGCATGACCGCCTGTGAGTGTGATAGAATGGAGTCCCAGTGTGCCTGTGTCTGGTTGAACCATCATGCTACCCAGGCATGCAGTGGTCTCAATCTCAATCTGGAGTGTCAAACAATGAGAGCAAGCCGCCATGTGGCCCAGCATCCTCATGCAGCTCTTTGCCGTTATACGCAGGGACAGTGATGGCTACTATAGCCCAGAATCTGGATGTGGGGACATACGTCCTTCCTTTCCTGGCATCCATGTAGGCCCCCCCCAAACTCCATGTCCTGTGAAGGAGTCAACAGATTTTTCCTCGTTTATTAGGAGACCTGGCTCTGAAGAGAGAGATTTTTGTGAAGGCTATCTGGGCCAGCACTTGATCTCTCAACCGACCCCTGATGGAAAGCCACCACCACTGCCACACACTTGGTGAACACTCTGGGGGCAGTGGAAAGTCCGAATGGTAGTACCATAAATTGAAAATGTTCCTGAGCCACCACAAATCGAAGGACCCTTCTGTGATTCGGTCTTATGGCTACATGGAAGTAAGTGTCTTTTAAGTCAAGGGTCACTTACCAGGTCCCCAATTCCAGGGCAGGAATAATAGAGGCGAGTGGCACCATCCTGAACCTCGTCTTCTTTATAAACTTTTTGAGGTCTCAGATCCAGGTCTGAGACCTCCTTTTGTTTTGGGGATAAGAAAATAGTGGGAATAAAACCCCTTGCTCTCTAACTGTGACGGGATTCTCTCCACCACTCCTTTGGCAAGAAATATAAGGAGCTCCTGCTTTAGGAGCTCCTCGTGCGATAGGTCCCGGAAGAGGGACTGGGAGGGTGGGTGGTTAGGGGGCAAACTTATAAAAAGGATGGAGTAGCCCATTTCTACCAGGCCTAGTACCCACTTGTTGGAAGTGATGTGGGCCAAGGCCTGGGAAAAATGCGACTATCTGTCCCCAAAGGAGAGGATGATGGCGGGGGCTGTTACAAGGTCCTCGAGCACACCTTCAAAATGGCTACTTGGATTGTTGGTTGGGGGGGGGGAGGGGGGGAAGGTCTACATTTCTACCGGTATCCCCTCGTGGTCATCTGCATCTAACACAGTTACAGGACGCCCCCGCTACATTGTTATTGCCCACACTCGGCCTACACCTCCATTGGTCTTGCCTGAAGGGTTGGTACTGTGACCTCCCTGACTGTCTGGTGTTAAGTTGCCTCCTTTGTGGGGCAGGTGTGTGAATGCCCAGTGATCTGAGTGTGGCTCTAGTGTCCTTAAGGCTGTGAAGTCTTGAGTCTGTGTGTTGTGAAAACAGGGATTTTTCCCTTGAAGGGTAGGCCCTGGATGGTATTCTGCACATTCAGAGATATTCCTGAAACTTGGAGCCATGCAATCCTGTGCATGACCACACCTGAGGCCATAGTACAGGCAGCCAAGTCCACAGCATCGAGCGCTGCTTGCAGGGCTGTTTGCGCTATGGTCCTCACCTTGTTGGCCATAGCCGAGATTCCTGTCTGGAGTCCAAGAGTAACCATTTGCGGAATTTGTTCATCACTTGCCAAGTATTATATGCATAACAGCTCAGCATCACTTGCTGATTAGCGATGCACAGTTGGACACGCCTGTGACAAACTTTACATCCCATAAGGTCGAGGTGCTTAGGTTCCCTGGATTTTGCTGTAGGCCCCAGTTGCTCCTGTCTCTCCTTCTGAGCAGCTGCTTGTACCACCACGGAACAGGGTGATAAATGTTCATGTCCCGATTGAGGAACAAAATTTCTCTTTTCAATCCCTTTTTCAGTCAGAGTAATTGAGGCAGGGGTCTGCCACAATGTGTTGGTAATCTTAGTCACTGTTTTGTTCAGGGGAAGTGCGAGCTTTGTAGGGGCATCAAGCAGTAAATGTCCACCATGGGGTCAGTGTCCTCTGTCACTGACTCCGCTTGTACCCCAAGATTTGCCATCAAACTGCGTAGCAGTTTGTAGTGTGCACATGCATCCATCGATGGTGCCGGATCTGTCATGGCCTCGCCCAGAGAGGAGGAAGAGAACTCCCTTCTGCATGGTCCTCTAACATCTCAGGAGAATGGGTCTCTGAGGGGGCTCTGCTTGAGCAGGAGCTGGGCTCATGTCAGTTGCTCTTTCCAGTCCAGTCTCCTGTCTTGGTGGTCTTTCTGCCCTAGCAGCAACAGGGAATCTCGACATCGAGGCAGATGGGGCACTCCTACAGTGTGAGATACTAGATCCCCACGATGGTGGCATGGGCCTTTGCCACTGATGATAGGGCCAGCGTGTCCAAAAGGGCCAGGGCAGTTGGGCTTGGGGAGGCCAAGTCTATTGAAAGTCACTTGTCTTAGGCCAGTGCCAAGAGCGAGACCGGTGCCAGGAAGATGTCCTGGATGATGCCACGGACCGCACTGATTCAGCCTCAGACTCCGATGAGTAGTCGGAGGTGGACCAGAGTGGTACCATAGACTGTGCTTTTGAGAGGTGATGGTGTCTCTCTCTCTCCATAGCCACCGGATTCTCTGTGTGGATTTGCCTGGAGGGCCCCATGGTTGCTGGTGCCGGGGCCCTGGGGCCGGATGCAAGCTATACAGTGCTGTGTGTGATAAACATTGTCGCTGGTGCCGCCTGCGCCCCAGGGGAGGGCGGTACCGCCACTAGTTGCAGTGCTGCTTGATGGCAGGCACTCTGCAGGGGTGTCCCCATGATCGGTGCCACTTGGCTTGCCGCAGCACGTGGTATAGCCGGCAGTGCCACCGTTGTCAGTGCTGGTGCTGACCAGGCAGCCAGTCCCATTGCCGCCACCGGTGCCCCTCTGGTCCCCAGTGCCGCAGGCGAGTGTTCCTGATGAGCAGGAGACAGTGGAGGTGATATGGTGAGCTCAATCAGCTCTTATGCTGCATCAAAAGTTTCCGGTGTGGATGGTTGGTGCACATGTATCAGCCCTGGGCTCTGTCCCCGTGCCAAGTCTTCTCTCCGTCTCTGTATGTCGGCCTCCCGTCTGCATCTTGGAGAATCCAGGCGTAGTGATCGAGGACGGTGCCGGCTCCCATGTGTCTTCTGGCTGGGTGACCTGCCTCTTGCCTCTTTTCTCTTCTTTGGCACCGGAGATTGAGAATGGTGCCTCGGTGCCGATGACTTTGGTACTGAGGTATGGGAAGGGGCCGGTTGGGCCTCACGCACCGAAGCTGGTGCGCTGAGCACTGTAACGTCTCTCCCCGGTGCCAGTTGAAGTGCTGACTACATCAGCAGCAGTTTTAAGCGGGAATCTCTCTCCCATTTAGTTCTAGGTTTAAAATTTCTACAGATTTTCCAGAAGTTGGTTAGGTGGGACTCTCCCAGATCTTTTAGGCATGAGTCATGGGGAGGGGGTCTCTCCTCTGGGCATCGGCTTTGCACTGGACACAGGGTTTAAATCCATGCAGGCCTGGCATCCCCCACCCCTGAAGGAGAGAGAAATAACTACTAATCTACTCTAACGCTAACAAACTATTTACAGGTAAGAAACAGTTATCACTGGGTTCTATTAGGAGATCGAGATAAGTTCCAACAACCGTCATGGGCAGTAAGAAGGAACTGAGGAGGGGGAGGGCCATCGGGGTACTTAAGCACTGTAATCACAGTGCCACTCCAGGAGGCGACCTGCTGGCCCGACAGCAGCACGAGCACACCTCATTCGAATGCACATGAGCAAGCACTCAAAGAAGAACAATACTAACTAATTCCTTCTCTATAGCTTCAAGGGGTAGCCGAGATAGTCTGTTACAGAAAAAAAAAAAAGCAAGTAAATGGTCTGGTAGCACTTTATAGTCTAAAAAAAACCATGTAAATGGTATTATGAGCTTTCGTGGGCACAGCCCACTTCTTCAGATAACCGGAGTTATGATTAGAGGATAAGGAAACTCGAAATAAATAGGACAGGGGTTCCCAACCTGGGGTATGCGTACCCCCAAGGGGTACGAGAAGCTTGTCAAGGGAATACGGGGAATATTTGGTAAATAACTAGATTATCCTAATTGAAATATTCCAAAAGTAGTAGTATAAGTGAAAAAAGTTGTGGATTCTAGAGTCTAGAATTTATTTCCTTTCATATTGAATAGGGGGTATGGGAAGGTTTACTAAAGCCAAATGGGTACGGGGTCCAAAAAAGGTTGGGAACCCCTGAAATAGGAGAAGGGAAGGGGGAGGAAGGGAGAAAGATGTTCTGTCATCCCCCCCTCCCCCACCTTTATGCATGAAGTATCAGGAGAAAGGGTGCTAAACATGAGTAGATAAAGATCAAAGTTAGTGGATGGATAAGGCAGGAAGGATACTATTCAGAAAATAGTTAGCACCTTCACTGATAAAGATTCCACCACCCCATATCTTGATTAAATCCACAGGGAAAGCTTGGAATTACAATACATATGCAAATTCAATTCAATTAATTATGGACTTAATCAAGATATGGGGTGGTGGAACCTTTATCAATGAAGGTGATAACTACTTTCTAAATGGTATCCTTCCTGTCTTATCCATCCACTGACTTTGATCTTTATCTACTCAGGTTTAGCACCCTTTCTCCTGATACTTTATGCATAGAGGTAAGAGGTGGGCGATAGAACATCTCCCCCCCCCCCATTTATTTCAAGTTTCCTTATCCTCTAATCATAACTCCAGTCATCTGAAGAAGTAGGCTGTGCCCATGAAAGCTCATGATACCATCTACATGTTTTATTAGTCTATAAAGTGCTACCAGACCATTTGCTTGCTGTTTTCCTTCTCTATAGGTATCAACTAGAAGGAGAGGCATCGAGCTCCGCCTGCAACTAAGGGCAGTAACAAAGGAACTGAGGGGAGGGAGTTGGTCCACAAGCACCAATCACAAAGGCACAAACTGCATGTACTTACTTTCCCATCGCACATGCGTAGGCCACCAGATACTACTGGGAAAACTCCGATCTACAGCACCGGGATGAGCCCAGCATCCATAGTGACACTGCTCAAAGAAGAACTTCCTCTTATAAATTCTATGAAAGTTAACTCAAACACTACAAAACACAACTCACAACAGAGATTATTATGTGTTCATTTTTCATATTTTGGCATATCACATATAATTAGTACATTACGTTGAAAAAAGTATGAGTTTACTATCATGGTGTCTGTCACACCAAGTGCTGTCTCTCATCTGTGCTTGCTAGAGTTATAGGAGGTGGTCTTTTAATATGAATAAGCTATGACTAAAATGAGACTGTAAAAAGCTCATTTTCACTTTTGTTCAGAGAAAAAGATAGTCTGATTTTCAGAAGTCAAAGTCCAAGGCATTAATTCAAAGTTTTCTCAGAGGGGTAGCTGTTTTAGTCTGTAACTAAAAAACAAGCAGTCCTGTGGCAGCTTAGAGACTAAAACCCACTTCATCAGATTCGCTTAAAGTTTTCTGTTCGCTTTCTTGAGCATTTTTAGATAAATGTGAGCTTTCGGTGTATACCTATGGTCTAATGCAATTCTTTGATGCATTAACAAAAATATAGAATAGCAACATGAAGTAGGACTGTCAATCGCAGCTAACTCGAGTAACTGAAAAATTAATTATTCAAAATATTATTCACAATTAATCACAGTTTTGATTGTGTTGTTAAACAACAGAATACCAATTTAAAATGATCACATTTTGGTTGTTTTTCTACACTTTAAAATATTATTTCAGTTAGAGTACAGATATGATTTCAGTTACAATACAGTGCTCATTATTTTTACAGATATGTGCCTATAGTGCAATTTCTATCATGAATGTGCAATTTACAAATGCAGATTTTTGTTACATAACTTCACTCAAAAACAAAAAAAATGTAGAGCCAACAAGTGTACACAGACCTACTTCTTATTCAGCCAATCACTAAGACAAACACGTTTGTTTACATTTACGAAAGATAACACTGCCCACTTCTTATTTACGAAAGATAACACTGCCCACTTATTTACTGTTTCATTTGAAAGCAAGGTATTTATGTGCCAGATATGCTAAACATTCCTATGCCCCTTTGTGCTTCAGCCACAATTCTAGAGAACGTGCTTCCATATTGGTGACAAATGTTAAAAATAACATGTTAATTAAATTTGAGACTCAAATCCTTGGGGAAGTATTTTATGCCTCCTGCTCAGTTTCATACACACTTTGTCATATTTCATATTACGGCAGTAGCAATCTCAGATGATGACTCAGCATACATTGTTTGTTTTAAGAACTCTTTCACTGCAGATTTGACAAAATGGAAAAGTACCAATATGAGATTTCTAAAGATAGCTACAGAACTTGAGCCAAGGTATAAGAATCTGAAGTACCTTTCAAAATCTGAGAAGGCCAAGGTGTAGAACATGCTGTGAGAAGTCATAAAAGAACAACACTCCAATGCAGAAACTATAAAACCCGAACCACCATAAAAGAAAAATCAAACTTCTCCTGATGGCATCTGACTCATGATGATGAAAATGAATATACAACTGTCTGTACTGCTTTAGACTGTATTGATCAGAACCCAACATTATGGATGCATGCCCTCTGTAACGGTGCTTGAAACAAATGGACATACTACAAGTGACACTGTAAAGATGACACTTATGTCCTGTAAATGTAGACACTTTTTCATCTGAAAAACCGGCTGAACAAGAAGGAGGACTGGGTACACTCGTAGGTGCTAATGTTTAACATGGTTTTATTTTTGAATGCAGGGTTTTTTGTTTTTTTTTTTTAAACACATAATTCTACATTAGTAAGTTCAATTTCTATGATAAAGACACTGTACTACAGTCCACGTATTCGAAGAACTGTTTTAGTTTTTTACTACAGTGCAAATATTTGCAATCAAAGAAATAAAGTGAGCACTGTACACTTTGTATTGTTTGTTATAATTGACATCAATATATTTGAAAAACGTAAAAAACAGCCAAAATATTTAAATGGTATTCTATAGTTTAACTGCATAATTAAATTGCAAGATTAATTGTGATTAATTTGTAATCACTTGACAGCTCTAACAGGAAAATAATATTACCTCTGCATTTGGCACTGTATATGACCATTACTGGAATTCTGCGCATAGTTCTAGTGTCTGCAGTTCAAGAAGGACATTAATAATTAAGACAGGATTAAAAAAAGAATGATGAAAAGTTTAGAAGACATAACTTGTAGGGAAAGACTCAAAGGATCAATCTGTTTACCCTATCAAAGAGAAAACTAAGGGTTGATTTGATCACAATTTCTAAGTACCTACATGAGAAAAAGAAATTGGGTAACTGCTCTTCAGTCTAGCAAAGAAGTTTATAACAAAATCCAAGGGCTGGAAGTTGAAGCTAAAAACATTCAAACTAAAAAATTAAAAACATACTTTTGAGAGTGAGGGTAACTAACCATTGGAACAGCTTATCAAGAGCGGTGATAGAATCTTCAAGTTTTTAAATCACCTTTGGATTTTATTTTTTTAAGAGGTATAACTCTAGTTCCACCATGTCTACTGGACTTGAAACAGAAATTAATTCAAGCAAAGCGGCCTGTGCTATGAAGGAAGTCAAAATGGATCAAGACAAAAGTCCCTTCTGGCCTTAAACTGGCCTTTACCTTTTCTTAATTTACAGATCTTGGTTTCTTCTCGGTCCCTCATGAACTCAACAGTAAATACTCACTAGAACCTGCAAAAACAAAAAATTTATTTATTTTAGTTTTAAAATTTCAATAATAGGTGCTAGCACAGATACAGTATAACATTTTGTCATCCAACACTTATGTCCTGTAAATGTAGACACTTTTTCATCTGAAAAACCGGCTGAACAAATATTGGAATAAATTGCCAAGGGAGGTGGTGGAATCTCCCTCTCTGGAGATATTTAAGAACAGGTTAGATAGACATCTGTCAGGGATGGTGTAGACGGAGCTTGGTCCTGCCTTGAGGGCGGGGGGCTGGACTCGATGACCTCTCGAGGTCCCTTCCAGTCCTATGATTCTGTGATTCTAAGAGATACGAAGACAGAGGACAGACAGTAATAGAGAAGGAGAAAGATATGGCACGAGAGTCAGAAACAGCTAGAGGAACATATTCCCCCCCTAAAAAGCAAAATAAAGGAATGAACTAAAAGTTTACTTACTCACTGCCCTATTCTATCTACTCTATCTTGGAGCAAAGTTCCCACTGGAAATTTTGGGAGCAGGGCTAAGCCTTTCACTGAAACGAGGAAAGGATCTGGCAGATACAAGACAGTAGGGAAAGGCTCTGGCCAGAGGCGCCTGCCAGAACCTTCCCTTGTTGCCAGAGTCTCTCAGTCCAGTGAGACGGTTCCAGCAGCAGGAAAGCAGGATTCTACATTACTAAAAATTGCAGTGTAGATGTGGGAAGCACTGCTTGGGTTTGTAACTAACAATATAAAGCATATATCTTAGGATCCAGGCTTGTACAAGGGCACTCTACTCACCTAAATCATACCTCACCACGTACATCATGGAGCAGTGAAAATACTCTGCACATAATAATAAGTGTTGATGTAGCTTGTACATTTGAAAAACATCACTTATGCAGAAAAAAAATCTAAGTAGAGGGCTTACACAACTTCTCAGACATTTTTGTATTTATTTTATACTTCAGTTCAGTGAGCACTGGAATAATCTATTGCAGGATCCCTTCCTACTGAACTCATCCAAACAACTAATGCTTGTCTCTCCAAAAAGCAATACAATTCAAAAATATGCCATGTAACAAAAGTATTGACAAATCAACAATGCCTAGAAAAAATGCAGAACCTCAACAGTAGATTTGAACACCATGGAATCACTGTAATCAGGAATATGATTTTACTGAATTTCTACAGTTTGTGCAGTACCTGGTATAATAGGGTCCTGCTTCTTGATTAGGTCACTGTTAATACTGTTTAGTATTGCTAATTACAGTAACTACAGAAACCACTATTTATACCCTAAATTAATCTATTATAAAATGTGGGCATACTGGTTGGATAACTGTTCTCAGAGTAGTTATCAATGGTTTACAGTCATGATAACAGGGCATAATAAGGAGGGTTCTGTAGGAATCAATTTGGGGACCTATTCTGTTCAATATCTTCATCAACGATTTAGATAATGGCAGAGAGAATACTACACTTAAAGTCTGCGGATGACACCAACTTGGGAGGGGTTGCTATTGCTTTAGAGGAGAGGGTTAAAATGATCAGGTTGCTAAGGCCTCACAAGAGAGTCCTATTAAGCCAGCTAACACTATGCTAAGGTTCCAAGAAGGAGAGGACTCCCAAACTAGGGAAAATATCTGATGGATGAATAAATAAATGAAACACTTAAATAAATGTGGTATCGGTAAGACAGGAACATAGAATATGATTCTCAACTGGAGAATGATGTTTAGATATTGTGCTAGATGTACTCTCAGTAAACAGAGTTAGGGCTAGCAGATAGCTTCCAAATGAAGTACCTTATATTTTGCTGTATTCTCTCAGAAATTTTGCTGTTATGTACCAACGTGTTCTAGGCTGTGGCAGAACAGCTTCTTTTGGAGGTTGTTAACCAGACTGCATCCAGGTTGGTGACTGTAATCAAGCTGGTTAAGTTCTGATCTCTATTTTGCAAAATCATATCAGTTAAAACAGGGATTGTGATCAGATGCCAAACTCAGACTTGAAGAAGAGCTCTGTATAAGCTCAACAGTTTCTCTCTCACACCAAGTGAAGTGGGTCCAACAAAAAAATATTACCTTACTCATTTTCTCTGAGGTTTGTTTCCTGTCCATCTTTAATACAAGTGTGGCAAAAAGCTCTAGGAGCAGACAAACTGAATTTCTCATTTGCTAAGTTTGATCTTCCTCAGATGAGCCAACATCTTTCTCATTTGATTCCTTAGATGTTCAGCCACAATTGCCAAATACTTGCTAAATTCTGTTGATAGTGTGGAAAGTAGGAGTTTTTATTGGTAGTGAGATGCTCCTATTCTGAATCCTAGATATTTCTTGTGGATGGATGAAGAGATGTGAAAGCAGGTAACTTGCAGATCAAAAGTTACAAACTGGTCTGCTGGACTTAAGAAAATTAGAGAGGCAAGAGTTACCCTCCTGAATTTGCAACAAGGGGTGAATCTTTTGAGATATTTTTAAATCTATAATTGGGCTCCAGCCACCCATTTTACTTTGGAATTAGAAAGTAATGAGAATAAAACCCCTCACTCTGAATTCTAAGGTACCTCTTCTACTGTTTCAAACTGCTGAAGATAATCCACAATAACTTCAGAGGGGAGTCCCAGAAAAGGAGATGGGAAAGTGGAGGATAGCGGATAGGAGAGAACTGAAAATGGATAAAGTACTGTTTGACCACAAGTTTCAGGACCCACTAGTATCAGGTGATGTAAGGCTGGGCTTCTCAAAAATTAAAAATGTGGTTGCCCAAAAAGTGGGATGGGGGAAGAGAAGGACTATTTATCCTTCAAAGGTTCTCCTCAGCTCTCAATGATGTTATCAAACTTGCTGCCAGAGGAAAAAGGCAAAAGATCTTCCACATGAAGAATCTTTAATTCCTTCCTCAGAGATTCCAATGGTCTTTGAGCATTAGAGTAAGACACAAAGGGCTTCCATCTGGTGAAGTTTTGGGATGTGGTTTGCTTCCTCCGTTAGAGCAGAGTATAACTCTCAGGTCCTTTAATAAATGAACAGCTTCCTCAGTCTATGTATTGAACAATTCATAAACTTTGAACAGGATTCATAGTTGATTGGTCCACCCTGGATAGTTTAGAAGATTACTGCCACAAAGCCATGCGCACAACAATAAAGGTGGCCACTGAATGTACAACCATATCAGAGGTATCTAGAGCAGGTTGCAGAGATGTTCAGGACACTAATTGTCCCCAAGACTCCAGGTATTTTAGTTCTTCCCTTTATTCACATGGAAGCTTCTCTGAATAGGACTTAACAAGACTTTGAACTTTCTCACCCATTACCAAGACAGTTTCCCCAATTATCACCTGTAATACCATTAACTCACAAACATCCCACTCTCCCTACCTTTAATATCAGCAATTCACAGACACTTACCTTCCTTCCTCCCCCTTCCCACCCCCCCCCCCCCGCATCCCCCTTCTGTTCTGCAATGTGATTTGTCCTTTTCATATTTGTTCATTTTTTTAATTGTATCCTTTGGTATATATGGTTGTGACTACTTTCTTCCACTATTTGATCTGAGGAAGTGGGTCTGGCCCACGAAAGCTCATCATCTAATAAACCATCTTGTTAGTCTTTAAAGTGCTACATTGTCCTGCATTTTGCTTCTCTGAATAGTGACACCTTGTTGCAGTTCAGATAGCAATATTTTGACCGCAGAGCCTAATAATTACACATACACATCTGGAGAGTAGCTAAGGAATACACTTTCCTGTCAATTCAATCAAGCTTCTTTAGGGTCCTTCTCTCGGTGTCATTTTTTGAGCCTCTTATTTTTTTCATCTTCTAGTGGGAAATGGATGCCACTGATGTTGGGACATGCCTCAAAAACTGGAGTGTGAACTGCCTTTTGGTCAAGTCACATTACCAGATATACAAACATAATGGGGCTTGTGTTGTCTTATATTAGAGGTATAGTTAAACTTCAGAGAAACACATGTTTTTCATGGGTTGATCACAGCATAAAGAACAAATCTGGTGGATGTGTTCATACAGTAGATAAACACAAATACTGTACTGTACTACTGTTATGTTTGTAATTTGTCCTATATAAAAAAACCACACATATTGCTTTTGTATACTTTCATTAGTTATAGGCGTGTAAAAGTACACAAGACCAAATTTCAGGGTCTATGATGTGTTTTTTCAAAGCTGTGAATCTGATAGAGCCCTACTTCAGCAGCAGCAGGATGGACGACCTTTAGTGAAATGTAATATGCATTTCATGAAATGAAATCCCTTAGCCTTAGCACAACTACTTTAATGTTTTTTAAAACTATCTTGGCAGTTCAAAAGGATGAATCTAAGTTATTCATCTCTTCTATAGATGAATCATTGCTCACATTTCTATGGAGAAATGAAGGTGCAGCTGTCTTCCTAAATTAAGAAATACAGCATCGCATAATTCCACATGTATTCCTCCCTTCAATGGTATAGACTACGGCTCTTTCCAGCAGCTGCAGTCTCTTCAGGCAACCCTGAAGGCCCTACCTCCACAACGAATGAATGAACCCACTAGGCTTCAATCTGCAAACATGAACAGAGAAGTAAAGGTACATTAGAGGCCTTAACACACCCTTCCCACAAAACAGAACTACTTTTTAAAATCAAGATTCACCCTTCACTGTCTTGTACAATATGATGGCCAGTGGGAAAATTAGTCAAGTCACACTTACAGTTTGAGATTAAGTTGTGGGATATGCTAATATGAACAAAAGATCATACTGCATCTAACAAGAAGGTGAGAATTACAGGGGCTATTTATAATTACTGAATAGCCCTAGGTATTTAATTAACTGCACACGTTATTTGGAACATAAGCCAAAATGCAGTTTGACACACTTATTCTAGAAAAAATTACTTTTTAATGCATGTAAGTGCTACTTCAAAAGTTTAATACCCTAAAATGTAGCTTGCTTACTCATTTTTTAAAAAAGAGACTCCCAACAAATGTCTGCCCATGGAAATAAACCTCATGAATATGCTAGAACAGTTCAACAAACTTCCCAAATTGTACTTCAGAGCAAATTTAAACACAAGTTCATAACTGCATTCAGAAAGGAAGGCAAGAAATATGTTGTCTGACTGCAAGTTAACTCTGACTAATAAACAAGACCTGTACATGTAGTAAAAGCGTGTATGACCCCGAACAAGCAATTCAGTAGTGTAAACATGAAAACACGTTTGAAAAATTCCAGTTTAAATCTCAAGCACTGAAATAACTTCACCTTTTCAATAAATGCAAACATTACCTGAGCGATAGCTAAATTATATAGTTTTCAAGAAGCTGGGGAATGCTCTCGCACTTGCCAAGGTGCGCCACTGGTAAATACAGTTACTCACTAAGAGCACATCTGCCCTTTCCAACAAAGAGGCTCCAGACTCAGTGTGAGTATGCCTGGTCCCCCCCATACTTAGTCTAGGGGTACCAGAACAGAGTGACTTTTTACTGGCCATACGGTCAAGCAATGTGGGTAAGGAGATGGAGATAAAGGTGGGGCTGAAAGGAAGGGGCAGGGCTGCAAAGGAAGGACCACTGTTCCGGTGCCAGTGGCCTCCCCACATTTTTAGGGACCTTTTGCCATTCCTGACTTAGTCTTGTATTTTGCATAGGACCCATGGAATGTACCAACCACTGACCCACGGAATGTACCAACCACTATGATACAAGGGAGATGGGATGATAATTACCAGTGACTCAATCATTTCTCTACTTTTATATGAGCTATCCACCATAAGGAAGTTAAGAGTAATAGTTGAAAGAAAGACAAGAACCAGAAAGGTTTATGTCAAAAAATCCTCGAGAGCCAACTCTCAAAAGCCTAAACACACTACTTAAAACTACAAGATATAGCTCAGATTTCCAATCTAAGAGAGCCATGTGATGGCAGTTTTTTCTGACTTCAGCTACCATAGAGCAAATCAATTCTCAAAAGACAGATAACCTAAAACAGGCTTGCTCTCCAGTCCCCTGGGAATGCAATACAACTTTACTAACAACAATGCTGAAGAAAAGTTTTAATTTTAGAAGTTTTCATCTATCAGTAGCTTTGCTTTAAAAAAGCATGCATATTTCCCATGCATTCCCTAGGGAAATTGACTTTTAAAAAGCACTCTGAGAAAACCATGCTAAACAGAGGAAAGTGTTGTATGGTAGTGTGGTTTGTGTTTGGTTTTAGTATAATAATTATTAGAAGGTGAATATCATTGCAGTAACTGGGCTAACTATACATAAACATCATCAAAATCATTCCCTCATTTCTTAAGGACAGAGACGTCTAGCAGTCAGACCACCCTATTCCACAGCATGGCACTTTGATCTTTTGGATTCTCAAATATATACACACAAGAACCGAAGAGTTACTATAGGATGTGGTCCCAAGAATAAGCAATGCTTGAGAAGAAATCCTGTCACCGTGTCTTAAGACCTCAGAGCATGGAAATCTTGCAGAGTGGGTCAGGCAAGACTGCTTTGTCAACCAACCAACTGGGGATGAACTTGGAGAAAGAAACCAAAATACCACAACAGTCTTGGACTGTGTCCATAGCAAATAATATCACGACTACCATGCTTGAACACACATACTGAACAAGAATGTTTCCAGAATGAAGTTGAGTCACTTACTACGACCCTCAAGTATCTCTCCAATAAGACCAAACAAATGAGGCCATTTCTTCTATCCTTGCTCAATGTAGTTTTGAAGTATTTGCAATGATGTCTGATCTCTCAATACCGCCATTAAATGTTTGGATCCCAAGATGAGGGTGCCATAGAAAACCTTAGATTATATAAGCTCACTGCTGAGATCTAAGGTTTTTATATCATAGTAAGCTCCTGAAACCTGAATGGTTGACATCCAAACATTTAGAGGCTGAGAGAATTGGCTTTCCATCACAGTCTCAAAGATCTTTTCACAAAATAGGGGGATTAAATGAGTGTGTTGGCAAGAACTTCATTATCTACATATCATTTATTTAGCAAAGGCCAGACTACATAATTGTTGAGTGAAGTTTAAAATACGTGTAGCTTTTCTTAATTAAAACCATTCATTTACACGCCCCCTCAAGTTTTTAATCTAAAAAGAAAGGTTTAAGTTTACTCAAAAAATGTCTGAAATGAAGACCCTCAAAAAGGTTGCAAATATCACTAAAGAGACTAAGGCACTACAAGTGAGCAACTTAAATTAAAACAGTCTCCAAATAACATGATTAAGTTCATTTTTTAAAGTTAACAGTCACTGAAGAAACTTGGACCTTCACATTAAGGATCAATCGATCATTACATCTGAAAGAAAAATGTGCCAGTTGCATGGTAGATGGTTTCAATTCTAGATTAAGTCTAAAGAAGGGTGGAAAATGTCTAAAAATATCTACTGTTCCTTTCATCCTTGCCCTGCTGACATTTCGGTAGCAATAATTTGTGAAGTAGATGAATGTGAATAATTTTCACAGGAGGTGCCTTTTAGACAAGGTCTTGACAAATATACCTATATACACACACAAACACACATTTCCCTTTTTTCTTAGAACTAGATTCATCACCCTTTTGTGCATTATTGAAATGCATTATCATTCTAAACAAAACCTCTTTACATTTTCTTTGTTATAAAATTATAGATTTGCTCTGCAGAGAAGTTTTTAAAATTTCCTGTGAAGCTCAATTGTGAGAGGGAAGGCCGCCTACACAGCAGAGAAAGTGAGAAAAACACACTTGCAGAGCTGAAAAAAAGTCTACCAATGTGGGCGTACATAGGGGGAGAAAAGGAAAAGATCCAAATTCTAGTGAAAAGACTGTTTTCCTATATCAGTATGGGAAAGAACTAAAATGCATTGCTTGGAGATGAGCAAAATGACTGATTTCTATTCCAAACAAGTAAGTTATCAGATGTCAAGTGCCACTACTATAGGTAATTCTAAAATAAAGCTATTGTAAATTAATATCCTTAATGTGAGAAGCTTTAAATCTGGGCAGGAATGCTGCATTTCCCCTCATTTTTGGAACTCCTTGTATTGGATGCACTTACAGAAAGAAAACCACTTATGTACTAGCAGCTGTTCAAAGCTTAAGGAGCTAGTGATGGAGTATACAAATCCCATACCAGAGACCTAAGGGACTGAGGAACAGCTTTGGGCCCAATCAGCCCCACCCAACTACACCTGCAAACCCTGCACAAGTTAAAAGCAGGTCTTAAAAAAGGGGAGCAGAGCAGCTCAAAGGCAGGCAATGAAAGGGAAAAGATGGCTGTCCTGAGCTCTAAGGGGAAAGTACTGTACAGGAAACCATTACCTGAGGCCTGACAACAGTCCTGTGCAAACCTATGAAAGACAAGCGACTGACTGAGTATGCATTGAAGCTAAAGATGACTGGATAGTTGTCCACAGAAGCAGCAGCTTAGCACCAGAAGATGTTCAATGCAGCTGCCCAGCATAGGCACTGGACCAGTGCCTGGTGAAGAGGATGGGCCCCAGCACTCCCATCCACTCCAAGAGGATGTTACGACAGGACCCTGCTTCTAGGGTGAGAAGCCAGTTAGAAAAGACTGGCTGTTCAAGAACCCAGCCCCCAAAAATCCCACTGCTAACGGCAGAACTGAAGACTCTTAGGTGGATGGGGGAAGACACTGAACGACAGAACTAGTCAGCACTGCTGGTAGTTGTGCCCCACTTAATACAATAAAACAGTTTCATTAAAATTACATCCAAAGACTTCCCTCCATATTTAAATCAGAAAACTATTGTCACAGGTTCTTCAGCTGATTTCAAATGCCACAAGGATGGAAACATTTCTAATGTAGATAGCACAAAAAGGAACATCAGTGCAAATGCAGAACTTAGTGACAAAAGGCCTGGTCTTGCTCACATTTAAGATAATGAGTGTGACATTGACTTTGATGGTAGTGAAATCATAACCCCATAGTAGAGAAGACTACCCTAGCACTTCTGCGGTACTGCACACAATCTTGGCACTTACTTAACGCTGGAATCTTCAAAGTCAATGGGAGCCGAACATCTCATTCCCTTAGAAATTTGACTGAGATTTTCAAAAGGGTCTAACTCCCATAGCTAGTCAAAATTTGGACTCCTGCAACTACAGGACAGTCAGCCATCATGATGGATAGCTTCACATATCACCCACTAGGGACCCTCCAACTGAATGAAGTTATACATGTTGAAGGACTCAAAAAATCTTCCTCTAGAGGAGGAGGAGGTACTACCATAACAATCATGCTTATAAGCTTACCTTACAACTGGTGCTCATGCTAGAAAGCAATGAATCTCTATAAATAAATTGCAAAAAAATTGCACATTGATATTGCCTTCTGGGCTAAGGAACTGGAGCTTTAAATATTAATTGCACTTACATATTTGAATGGGTACATATTATCCCTATTTCAAAGATTCCAAAACAGAGGCAAGAAGTTAAAAATGAGATTTTAGAAGTGCCTACATGACTTGGGAACATAACATCCCATTGACCTACTCAAAGTTTCAGTGAGTTTGATAGAACAAAATAGTAGAATAGGATAGAGAATAAATTATTACTTCTTTATAAATCCATGGTATTCCAACACCTTGAATATTGTGTACAGATGTGGTTGCTTCATCACAAAAGAGATATCTTAGCATTGGAAAAAGTTCAGAGAAGGGCAACAAAAATTATTTGGGGGTTTGAACAGTTGCCCTCTGAAGAGAGATTAAAAAGACTGGGATATTTCATATTAGAGAAGAGAAGATTCATGGGGGATATGACAGAGCTCTATAAAAATCAACATATGATAATCTTTGGGAAGAAAACAACCCTGCTGATGTGTAGGAAGAGAAGAAAAAGATACCTTGAGTAGTAACGATGGTTTTTCAAGATGTGTGTCCCTATAAGTGCTCCCCCATAGACATGTCTATGTCCCTTCTTCGTGACAGAAGACTTTTAGATAGCAGTGACTGTTTGGTCTACACATGTACTCTCTCTGTCTTATACTGCATGTCCGAATCCCTCTCATTCCTGTTAATGAGAATTCGAAGTAGAGGGGAGAAGGCACCAATAAGGATGCACATCAAAAAACTGTCATTACTGCACAGGGTGAATAACTTTTTCATCTTCAAGTAGTGCTCCACTGTAGGTAAATCCCTAGCAATACTCCCTATAGACCTTGAGGCTTTGGAGTCAAATCTATTACAGAAGTCAATATTGGAGCCAAAGACAGCATCAGAAGCTGAGTCTGCAAAGGTACGAGCAGTTCCCCAAACTGCTAACCTACATACCTCTGTAATAGGGAAATTTGATGAATACCACAGAAGAGGAGGTGGATCTTGTGAAATGAATTCAGATTCCAGGTAGAGGCTGCAGATTGCAGGCACAATAGCAATAATTTATGCAGCCTGGAATTAATTTAGAAAGGCTGCGATTTGATATGGCAAATCCCTTGCATCTGCCCACAATTGAGAGGAATAGTTTAGGAGATTTCTCAAGTCTTTTGTTCTATCCAAATACAATGCCAAAGCTTTCCTGACCTCTAGCATATGTAGTAGTGCTTCTCTGTTGTCACAACTACAGAAACAAAGGCACAGAAAGCTAAGGTATCTTACCCAAAGTTGCCCAACAGGTCAACTGGAGAACCAAAAAAACAGAACTCAGTTCTCTTAAATCCCATCCTGGAAACCTTTGCTGTGATCCACACACACCATCCTCTGATCTCTAAGATTTGAGTAGTCATGGTATAAAAGTAACACGTCAATGACTATATGATCCCCGGCATGCTAGCTGAATCCCTGGCATGCTAGCTGAAAGTGACTATTAGCCAGAGTACAGATATACACAATGCATAGCATGAAAAATACAATGAATATTTAAATAAGACACACCAAACTACGTAACTGAACAAGCCTAGGCTGCTTTTCAGTTACTGAACAGCAACTCTGCACACGATATACTTAATACATGCTAACAAAGTAAAACATCTCCAATGTTGCATAAAATTTGCTTGCTAGTGGTATATCACAAAGGTGGCTATAAATTCAGTGTTACCTGTCTGTGCCTCAATGTCCCTATTGATAAAATAAAAATAGTAATGATCTCTCTAAAAGAGAAGAATGATTAATATTCATAAAGGATATGAAGATTAAAAGCATTGAGAGGGGATTGAAGGAATTTAGGGAATCTATTTTCTATTAATGTTCTCAATGAAAAAAGTTGCGTCATTTAGTAGCACTAATTTCTTTTCTTCGAAGGTCTAAGAATTTTATCAATAGCTAAACATGAAGTAAAATCATAGCTAACAAAACTTCACTTGAGCTTTATGCCCAGCCATGACCTGCAGCAAAGGCTTCAGAAAGGACCTGTCTGTCTTTAATCTTGTCTTTCCTTTTAATTCATCTATCTAAACTTGCATTTTTAATTTTTTCTCTCTCATTAAAAAATTGATAAAATATTAAAAGGTAGGACTTAGCAAGATACTGAAATAAAGAAGAGAAGGTTAATTTGCAGTAACTAAAATACTTTGAATACATTGTTTCTAACTAGGGACATGAATAGGTAACCAGGAGCTGCTAGCGGCAGTCCCACCACCAGCCTATGGGCTGGAGCATAACCAGACCAGGATCCTGCTTATTCAGTTAACCAGTTAAACGTTAACATAATTAACTGATTGTAATTTTACAACCTTATTTCTAACAGATCCATTATGAAGGATATAGAGTGAATTATCTTGCAAGTCCCAGAACGATTAAAGTTATAACTATTAAAGTGCAATGCAAATCAACCTATAGCTTAGACTAAAACTGGATGTGTAACAAACCTCCCATTGCTCCAGAAAACTTGATTCCTCACCATCTTCCCTGAACCTTCTGTGTACCACATTCTTAGCTGGTGTAAAAGCAGTCTCAGGATTAAAAAGCTACAAATATCTCCCACCAGTTATACTCAATGTTTACTGAGCACAGCTAAAAATCTGACCCAATATTTTCATCTTATATGAAAACTGGAGGAAAATGGTCTTGATGCTTTCAAATTAGATGGACTCATCAGTTTTTTAGGTTAAGTATTTCTCGTGCACAAAATCCTCGTTCAAAACATTCCCATGCAACAGCACCAGTCAGTATGAAAGAGTCCAAGATCTACCACTAGACATGTGGTCACCAACCAGTAGATCGGGATCTACTGGTAGCAGTGGCGGTCCGTCAATACAGGTGAACTAGGCGGTCACCTAGGGCGCCAAGATAAATGGCCTTTGAGGGCTTTGGAGGCAGGGGTAACGATTGCGTGTTTAGCCTAGAGCACCTGTTGCCGACAGCTCATCTAGGGCCACTCCTGACTGGTAGATCTTGGAGCCTCTGACAGGTGATCCTGACTGGTTTCACCAGGGAGCTATCAAGCATTGGCACTTCAGTTGCCCCTCCACCCATTGTCATGCTGCTCCTACCCTCTGTCTTGGAGCTGCCCGCATGGGAGCCTCCTGCTTGCTGTGCAGAGTATGGGAAGAAAAGAGGGGGGCACTGATATCAGTGTGTTCCACCACCCCCACTTCTGTACCCTATCACCCCACAGTGAAAAGGGGATGGAGGGAGCTTGGCAATGCAAATCTCTAGCACTCACACACCATATGCATCTCTGACAGTCTCACAAACACCAACTGTCCTTCACTCTAATCTCCAGACCCAACATACACATGGGGGTTGTGATTACTGCTGTTACTGCTTGCAAAGTTTGTTATTTTTGGTGTTTGATTGTTCTGTGCATTTCACTTTTATGCTTAACTTTAATTATTTGAGTAGTGAGTTCTAAAATGCATAGCCTGTCATGGCTGGAGTAATTATCTCTATGGTAACCGCTGCTCCTGCAAGTGGCTGGCATGTCCCTGCAGCCCCTGTGAAAGGTGGAGCAGGGGGTCTTCACATGCTGTCCTTGCCTGCAGACACAACTCTTGTAGCTTCCATTAATCAATTACAGGCAGTACCCGGGTTACGTACAAGATAAGAACAAACCTACAGTCCCTAAGTTGAATCTGTATGTAAGTCGGAACTGGCATCAGCCGCTGCTGAAATTGATCAGTTTCAACAGCCGCTGAATCTGGACACCAGTTCCACTTACATACAGATTCAAGATGAGAACACCGGGTGTCCCCAAGTCAGCTGCTGCTGAAACTGATCAGCAGCTGAATCAGGACGCCTGGGGCAGAGCAGCTGGGGCGCTGCCGGGTTGGTCCAGTAGCGCCAAGAAGTGGTGCTGCGGGACCAACCAGCAGTGCCCCACCTCCTCTACCACAGGCCCCCGGCTTTGCTCCAGGTCTCCCTAGTCTGCTGGGGGGGCACTAGCTGCGTCCCCCCCCAGCAGACCAGGGAGACGTGGAGCAAAGCTGCGGAGGACCTGGGCCGAACCGTGGCGCTTCCAGATCAGCGCCGCGGTCCGGCCCGGGTCCTCCGCGGCTTTGCTCAGCGTATCCCTGGTCTGCAGACCAGGGAGACGCTGAGCAAAGCCACGGAGGACCCGGGCGGACCCGCGCGGCTTCCAGATCAGCTGAGAGCGCTGCGGGTCCGGCCCGGGTCCTCCGCCGCTCTGCTCAGCGTCTCCCTGGTCTGCAGACCAGGGAGACGCTGAGCAGAGCGGCGGAGGACCCGGGCCGGACCCGTGCCGCTTCCAGCTGAGACGCTGAGCAGAGCGGGAGAGTTTCAGGGAGACGCTGAGCAGAGCGGCGGAGCACCCGGCTGGACCAGCGCCGCTTCCAGATCAGCTGGAAGCGGCGCGGGTCCGGCCCCGGGTGCTCCGCCGCTTTGTTCAGACGCTGAACAGAGAGGCGGAGCACCCGGCAGGACCAGCGCCGCTTCCAGCTGATCTGGAAGCGGCCGCGGGTCCGGCCCCCGGTGCTCCGCTGCTTTGCTCCCGTCTCCCTGGTCTGCCGGCTCTGCAGGGAGACGGGGAGCAGCTTTTCTCACCCCGGAGAAGGCGGGCGGCGGGACCAGGCGTCCCGCTGCTCTAGTTCTCCAGGGCGAGAAATCCCCATTCTTAACTACGGATCCGACGTAAGTCGGATCCGCGCAACTCGGGGACTGCCTGTATAGGGAACTGTGGCCAGTAGAAGCTGTGGGCTCAATGTCTGTAGATGAGAGGCAGCACTTGGTGCCATGGAGCCATTGGTGTATGTGTCAGCTGCTCTCAAGATAGGTGCAGGCCAGGGCAGGAATAAGCCTGCCTTCACCCCACTGCTCCACCAGCCGGAAGCCATCTTAGTTAAATAGTGCCCAGCAGAGCCTGCTTTCTGAACCCGTCTTAGCACCGAACCTCCTCTTACACCCAACTTTCTGTCCAGATGTGAGACCCCTGCATCCAAACTTCTTCCCAGAGCTTGCACCTGAAACCCCTCCTGGACTCCATTCCCCCACCCTAGGCTAAACCCAGAACCCCTCCCACATGCCAAACCACTTAGACCAAGACCAGAGCCTACACCCCAACCCTTTACCTCAGCCTGGTGAAAGTGAATGATGTTCTGTTAGGAAGGAGGGTGGAGTGAACTGGGTGCGCCCCCCCCAGCAGACCAGGGACACAGGGAGCAAAGCAGCAACGGGGGTGCCTCGCCTCTGAGGCTTTGCTCTGGCGCGGGACCGCTTTGCTCCCGGTGCCCCTGGGGGCCCCTGGTTTGCTGGAGACGGTCCCCAGCAGACCAGGGGCACCGGGAGCAAACCCGCAGCCGCGGCGGGGTCCCCGCGCTTCTGGAAATATCAGAGTAGGTTAGATACTCCGGCAAAGCCTCAGAAGCGCGGGAACCCGCCGCGGCTGCGGGTTTGCTCGCGGTGCCCCTGGTCTGCTGGGGACCCTCTCCAGAAAACCAGGGGCACTGGGAGCAAAGCGGTCCCGCGCCAGAGCAAAGCCTCAGAGGCAAGGCACTCCCACTGCCGCTTTGCTCCCTATGTCCCTGGTCTGCTGGGGGGGGCGCAGCTATTGTGCCCCCCCAGCAGACCAGGCTTTTGTTGTGGACCCTGGGGCAGAGCAGCTGGGGTGCTGCCGGTTGGTTCCGCAGCGCCGCTCTGGGCACTACTGGACCAACCCGGCAGCACCCCAGCTGCTCCGCCCCAGGTGTCCTGATTCAGCCGCTGCTGGTCAGTTTCAGCAGCAGCTGAATCAGGACTCCTGGGGCAGAGCAGCTGGGGTGCTGCTGGGTTGGTCCAGTAGCGCCGAGGAGCGGTGCTACTGGAGCAACCCAGCAGCACCCCAGCTGCTCTGCCCCAGACGTCCCCAAGTCAGCCGTTGCGGAAACTGACCAGCGCTGACTACAGGAAGCCCGAGGCACAGTTGCTCTGCCCTGGGCTTCCTGGAATCAGCTGCTGATCAGTTTCAGCAGCAGCTGACTTGGGGTTCTTAAGTTGAATCTGTATGTAAGTCAGAACTGGCGGTCAGTTTCAGCAGCGGCTGGCGCCAGTTCCGACTTACATACAGATTCAACTTAAGAACAAACCTACAGTCCCTATCTTGTACGTAACCCGGGGACTGCCTGTATGGGAAATAAACACAGATATTGAACAGTAATCCTTTCAAGACACGATTACTCTGAAGCCTTATCCCAAATTATTGTCCAAAGTTGTAGTTCCGTATGGACCAATATAGTTATTTCCCATACAGGCAGTCCCCAGGTTACGTACAAGATAAGAACAAACCTACAGTCCCTAAGTTGAATCTGTATGTAAGTCGGGACTGGCGTCCAGATTCAGCCGCTGCTGAAACTGACCGCCAGTTCTGACTTACATACAGAATCAACTTAAGAATCCCAGGCATCCCCAAGTCAGCTGCTGCTGAAACTGATCAGCAGCTGAATCCAGTAAGCCCGGGGCAGAGCAACTCTGCCTCCGGCTTCCTGTAGTCAGCGCTGGTCAGTTTCAGCAGAAGCTGACTTGGGGACGCCTGGGGCAGAGCAGCTGGGGTGCTGCTGGGTTGCTCCAGTAGCGCCGCTCCTCAGTGCTACTGGACCAACCCAGCAGCACCCCATCTGCTCTGCCCCAGGCGTCCTGATTCAGCTGCCAATTGGCAGTGCCCCAGCTGCTCTGCCCCAGGGTCCAAAACAAAAGCCTGGTCTGCTGGGGGGGGGCACACTAGCTGCGGCCCCCCCAGCAGACCAGGGACACGGGGAGCAGAGCCGCAGTGGCAGCGGGGTGCCACGCCTCTGAGGCTTTGCTCTGGCAAAGTCTCAGAGGCGCGGGACCCGCCACGGCTGCCGCTTCAGTCCCGGTGCCTGTGGTCTGCTGGGGACCGTCCCCAGGCACCGGGACTGAAACCGCAGCCGCGGCGGGTTCCCGCGCTTCTGAGGCTTTGCTCTGGCAAAGCCTCAGAAGCGCGGGAACCCGCCCGGTGCCCCTGGTCTGCTGGAGACGGTCTCCAGCAGACATGGGGCACCGGAGCAGCTTACGAACGGGGCTCTCTCGCCCCGGAGCTCGCAGGTAGCAATTCGCCACCTCGACCTCCGGGGCGAGAAAGCCCCGTTCGTAAGTGCGGATCCGACATTAGTCGGATCCGCGTAAGTTGGGGACTGCCTGTATACTATGATTTTATGAAAGGAAGACAAGATTCAAGTTTAAAGTTGTGATAACTATCAAACCAGCAGTCTTCCCTGATAAATGGTAGAGGACTGCTAAAGACTTGGGGGGGGGGGGGGGGGGCTGTGAAGTCTTATTATATTGAGGCCCTGGAAAGAAGGGCTTCTGAAATTGAGGGAAAACCACGAACAAGGAACCTTACCACCGTAATGTGAAAAAATACTGTGGCCATGGTGAGGACAGTGATGTTTTAGATGGATCCTTATGGAATGATAGAAGATCCACATTGCTTCTGGACTAGAAAATAATCCAATATTGCATACATGGATGCTGTCAGAGGAGATGGCTGGTTCTGAGACAGAAAACCTTTTCCATTTAGAGCTTCTTGTTTTGGAGCAAAATGTTTTGAACTACACCTGAACAGCTTCTTTTGGTGGACATCAGACACCAACATGCAGACTGTCAAACAACAATCCTGGGTCAAGGTGCACAATCTGACCATTCTTCTGCAACAGGTAGAGTGAACAAAATGATTAGAGAAGGAAAGGGATGCTGTGAGGTTCACCAAATACAAACAATTGCCCTTGGAGGGGTGTCACTATCATTGATGCACCTTGCTGCAGTTTATTTAGTATTCTTTCTCACCAGGAACGTACTTATCAGTCATAGCATTCAAATTATGAGATAGGCATCTGACAGGAAATCAGCCTGGAGCCCCTTTCAAAGAGGAACATTTTGCATTTTTTGTCCTGGTCTGTAGCAAACAGGTCTATTGATAAGTAGCCCTGCTTGTAAAAGATGTTTTGCAACCCCACACCCATGGACATCTGAAAATGTCTACTAAGATGATCTAAGAGCAAATTCTGAACACCTGGGATGTGTGTGTTATATTCATCACTGGATCATGTTAAGTCCCAAGCCAAATGGCCTCCTTACCAACATAGCTCTTCCCTGTCTAATAATGCAATGAATAATTGGTGCTCTCTGTCAATACCTGGACAAGAGTAAAGGCAGACATGCATTTGCACACCAAGCAAGCGGCCCTGAATTCCAAAACATTTATGTGATGATGGTCGTTGTAAGAATATCATCACATGCCCGGGATTTGGGGATTCACTATTTTCGGTCAGCCTTGTATGGAGCATAGGTGAAGTCTGGCAAACACAATGAATACTAGTGGATAAGCAGCAGAAACCGATCTAAGCCAGAAATGATGCAGTTGTCAAAAAGGCTATCATTTTAGGCTGTATTATTGACACAAGAGGTGTCTGTAAGACAACAGAGAACTGTTTCATTCAACTTGGCACTGGTGAGGCCTCAGCTGAACTAATGTGTCCAGTTTTGGATGCCATACTTTAAGGAAGAAAGGAACAAACTGGAGACACCTTAGAGGAGAGCATAAACAATTATAAGAGGTTTAGAAGAAAAAGGGCTTCTAAGGAAAGGTTAAAAAACTGGGCATATTGAGCTTTTAAAATGAAGGCTGTGGGGAGGGAACTGATAAAAAGTCTTCAACCATATTATGGGCTAGTACAAAAAGGATCTCAATAATTGTTTTTCATAATCATTCAAGGTTGGACAAGTAGCAATCAGTTTAATCCACAGCAAAGGAGATTTAGGTTAGAAATTAGAAAAACTTTCCAACTATAAAGAGAGTTAAATATTGCATCTAGTTATCAAGGGATGTTGTGGAATCCCCACACCAGAGTTTTTTAATGTCAGGTAAAGTTCTGTTCAGGGTAGTGTGCTTACCTACCTCAGTCTCTTTACTGGTTCCTACCTCTTTAAGTCCCTTCCAGCCAAACATTTCTATGATTACATTAAATTGTGTTATATAAGCACACTGAGGTCATGTGTTCCAAAAGCGTGAGGCATGTTCTTACTGATATCTTTGAGTGAGCTGATTTGGTTAATTAACGAGGATCATTATAATCTGGAATCCTCCTTTTGGTGAGCAGATGAGCCATGACCTCAACAATCAGATCTGATAATCCTTTGAACCAGGTCTCTAGCAGCACCACTCTAGCTCAAGCAAAGTCGGGGACACGCCAATAAACTCCATTCTTTGAAGTGGAATCAATGTTGATTTTTGCTCATTTATCAACAGGCCTAGAGCTTGACAAGGTGCATGCAACATCTTGACACTGCATTGGACCTTGATGAGCCAGTCATCGAGATATCAGGATATCTTGACTTATCCATGTCTGAGGTAGACTGCCTCATGAACTTGATAAACACCCTTGGTGCAGTTGCTAGGACAGAGGGAAACTCTACAAATTTGTAGTAGGTCGTCCCATCTACAAAACATAGGAACCTTCCACGTTAATGAAAGAAAGCCTCTTTCAGGTTGAGGGTGGCATCCAGAAAAGGAATTATGGAGGCCAGAGAGGTCATGCAGAACTTCACCTTCTGAGATACTCATTGAGTTCAGATCAAGGATAGAATATTACCATACACACCCCTCATCTTGCCTGTAGGATCAAAAAAGTAAAAATCTTTCCCCCTCAAGTGCAGAGGGGCTTCCCTCCACAGCTCCCACTCTCAGAAGGCCCTTCACATTTTGAACAAGGAGATACTTGTGAAGAGGGTCCCTGAAGATAAGGGAATGGGTAGAAATAAACTGGAGAGGTGTACTCCCTGCTACTGTGCTGAGGACACACTGCTCTGATGTTACAGAAGACCAGGCAAAGAGGGATCTGAACTCTCTGGAGTAGGGATGTGAACGACTAATCAATTGTCTGATAAGCAAATGCTTAAGGATACTCAACATTCTAGTCGACTAATCACTTCCCCCCTCCTAGCTGTCTATCAGAAAGAGGAAGCAAGGGGAGGGAGTAAGGAGGGGGTGCTTTAAAGTGGCAGCACTACATGGAACCCAGGGCCAGACCCCAGGCTCCATGTGGCAGTGCCACTTTGAAATGAGTTCCCAGCTGGCCTGGGCTACACGCAGCATTTCAAAGCGGCAGCACCACGTGGAGCCCAGAGTCAGCTGGGGACTCCCCCACTGACCCCGGGCTCCATTAAGTGCTGCCACTTTGAAATGGTGTGTGGAGTCTGATGCCTGCTGCTGCTGCTTGAGTTGGCCGCTGGCACCATGCTCCCCGCAGCACTTTCACCTTTCGCCCTAGGGCTGTTGCTACACTTCAAAGGCAGAGGCGCCCTTATTGACCAATCAAATACAGCCTCTCTCCGACTTACGAATCGGTTACAGACCAACCAATTGGTCATAACTCGGTTCGTTTGTAAGTCAGACCCCATTGAGTTACACACGACCGTGCTGTTGGTAAGCGCAGATCGCGTTCGTAACTCAAGGTTCGCCATTTATGACAGCTTTGGTCATAACTGCGAACGGTCATAAGTCAACCGTTCACAACTCGGGGACCAGTTGTAGTCAATACAAATTGCATCGACTATTTGATTAGCCAAACAGAAATTTTACATCCCTACTCTGGAATAGTGTCATGAGTTTGGCAATTACATTACCACTCCAGGAACCAGTGCCAGGACTTTGGGGACTAGCCAGGGCCCAGACTAAGGGGTGGGCAAGTCAGGCAGCAGCCTGGGGCACCAACCAATGGGGGGTGCTTGATGGCAGCTGTAAGGGGCGAGCGGTGTCCCTTATAGCTGCCATCAGGCGCCATGCACCTGAATCCCGCAGCGCCAGCCCCCCGCGTTCCCGCAGTGCCAGCCAGCAGCGCCCTTCCCCCAATGGGCACGGGGCCCTGCATGGCCAGGCGCTGCATACCAGCAGCAGTGGCCAGGCCGGGCTGGGCAGCGCATGCGCTGCGCACACTGAGGGAAAGCCCATGCTCCCTGGGGAGGGCAGGCCCCGGGCTGCGCGCCAGCGGCCAGGCAGCACATGCGCCATGCGCACTGGGGGCAGACTCGTGCTCCCTGGGGGGGGCGGACCCGCAGGGGCGGGCACGCAAATGCACAGTGTGCCCGTGCCTGGGGGCAGCACCATGCACCCGTGCCGCCAAAATGGCTCAGGCTGGCCCTGGGACTAGCAATGCACCTTCAAGAGCCTGGATCAGACAGACAGCAAACAACATGAGAACCCCAGGAACACCACCAGGAACATCACTGATGCATGTAGCTGGTGGTGCTACTCTTGTGTGTGCTAATGGAGTACTCCCTGCTCTGGCGAGTGGTGCCACACCAATGGGGACTGCTGGAAAGGTCCTACAGCAGTTCTGCCCCTTGAGTAGGACACCTTGCTGACTGGCACTGGAAGTACTGGAGGGCCATATGTCCTTGGCGACCTGAAAGGCTCTGTGTGGACTCAGAACTTCCAGATGCTGAGTTCCTCTGCCACTTCCTGTGGTGGCAGACAGTTCACAAGTTGGGCTCAACATTGCAATAGTTATTGAAGTCTGGCCACTGTCTGGAGGGAAAGAGCTGCTCCGCACAGGTCTTTGCATTCCTCCTTTCCTTTACAAGACATAGCAGAATGCCCTCTTCTGGTCTCTCTCATCTTGTTAGTTGGCACTAGGTATGAGGATCAAGGCAAGTCAGAGGACAGTGCTGGTGGCATGCTCCATACAGAAGCTGCGGTGTTTGGAGCAGAGTCCAATCTTGCCATTTCGGAGGCTAGTGCAAGGGCCACATCCACAAAGCACTCTTAGCCAAATGTCCCACTCCTTTTTAGTTCAGCACTTGTAATTCTTACAAAATGTGATACTTGACACTCTTAAGTATTTGTGAGAGGCCCACATGGGACCTCTGATGGGGATCACTGACTGCTGGAACCAGTGCATGCCCCTTCTCTGGGCTATGTCCCACAAGGGACTACCTATTCCTAACCTCTACACTAAAGGAACTAATATACCACTCAAACTTTCTAAAAACTACATACAAGAGGAGTCACAACTAGGGACAGTTGAGAAGGAAAGCTTGCCTGAGGCAAGGAGATATTCCAAAACCGTCACTGCCAATAAGAAGGAACTGAGGGATAGCGGGGAGTGACACTTATGCCAGTGTGAACGCATTCTACTCCAGAGGATGCTAAAGCTGGTCCCCTACAGATACCACTAAGGGAAAAACTTTGTACCGGTGCATGTGCAATGCACAAATATATGCAATGGAATGGAAATGAGCAAGCAAAGAACAACAGATGTGAAAATGGCACTGAGCATTAGGAAAGTTCTCAGACGTATTTCTGATGACTTAGAATTTAGTATGGATACACAACAGGCTATGCTAGGGAAAAAAAGTCAAGTTTTGCGGTTCAACTTTTCTGGTGTCACTTAATAAAAACAGACCAGTTCTGCATACCTCTAGCACAGTGGTTCTTAACCTTTTTGGCACTGTTACCCCTTAAGCTTAACCAATAAACCAAAATTACCCCTCCTCCTTTCAAAAATGGCAAAGGTCAAAAATTATGATTAATCATTTTTATTGTATTTCGTTTTCTCATACAATCAGTGTTCAGTTTTGTTCAACATAATGTATTTTAAATGTATTACCCCCTGAAATATGCCAAATTACCCTTCAAGGGATAATTACCTCCAGGTTAAGAACCACTGCTCTAGCAGAAACTTGCTCTGATATCTATAATTTAAGAAAAAATGCTATGTACCTCTAACATTAATCTGGGGGCAACCGCTTCAGAAAAGACAGTTCTTTTGCGTTTTACTGATTGAGATTTCAAAAAAGAACAGTGCACCACAAAACAACATCACAAACGTTCAGTGCCAAATATATCCTTAGGGTTACTACTGACTTCAGTAGTTATAGCAAATATTTATTTGTCCCTCAAAGTTCAAATTTCTCCTCTAAATAGATTATCTCCTGATCTTAACTCAGGCATGGCTGCAAGGTATCATGTATGGTGGAATAGCTAGCAACATGGTCCAAGCCCAACTAAGGAAGTAGCAAATTAAAATGATTTTGCTCTTCTGATTTGTCTGTATATACTTTGCTATCTAATTAGAATTTCTGGTCCTTATGTTGTAATTTTACCACATTATGATCCTTCGCTATATCTTGTAACAATTTATTTACCAGGGTTAAAATATTTCACTTCAGATATTACAGTACAAATTATGGCATCTAACATATCGTTTCTATCTGCAGTCAATCTTACATCTTTGGGAATGGAATACCAAAAGGTGGTCAGAGAGTTTTCAGTGAAATGAAACAGAATATGGGAGTGCCTACATTAGGATGTATGCAGTGTTTTAGCCGTGTCAGTCCCAGGATATTAAAGAGAAAAGGCAGGTAACAATATCTTTAAGTAGATCAACTTCTGTTGGAGCAGGTAGATGCTTTCAAGCTACACAGAGTTTAGGAAAGGTACTCGGTGTCACTTCCACATACAGGCTCAAACAGATTAATAGTACCTTACACCTTGTCTTCCTGCTTTCAGATACATAATTCAGGAATTTAGGAATATGGGGTACAATTTGCCAAATCTAAGCAAATTCCAAGGAAAGGCAATGGAGGCAGAGAAAGCACATCCAGCCTCCAGCAACTCAGAAAAGAGAAAGTCTCTAGTCCATTTTCTCCTCAATGTTACCTTGCTCTTCAATTAGAAATTTTAAGGGTCAGCCAAATAAAATCTTCACAGGAATCAGTAATTACACTGAGTAATATCACTCTTCAGGGAACAATATCTACTTAAGGTAATCTCTCAATGGTGGACAAAATCCCACATAGGGAGCTAGACAAATCCCACACAGGGAGTTACAACCCTTGCAACAAAGTGCCTCTGAAATAAGACCATTCATTCTTTATTTTCCACAATGAAGCTTGAGGAGCTCCAGATTTTCTCATACCTTCAAAGATTTTATTCACTTGAAGATGAAAATCAAACATGAGACTGGAATCCACCTAACTGATACTGAAGTGGATTCTACAGGGTATTCCTTGCTAGACAAAACCAAGCTAAAGAAACTATTACCCTGAGAATTCTGGATGTTCTTCCACCAAATACATATGCCATTCTGGTACTTTGTGTTGACTATTCATTGTTAAAATCTTTATCTCACCCCATCCCCTTGCACTGAGACTGTCAATTTTTTAAAAGTTGTCAAAGAGCCTCTTACATGAAAAGAATAGCAAAACGTCACTTCACATTTTTCAGTTCATGCTTCTGAAAGAAAAAAAGGAATAGTCTTGTGAATTTATCATTTTTGCTTCTATTATATATATTATCTTCTATAATATATTCTACTAGATATTATTAAATACAAGGTTTGAATAAAAATGTACACCACTGCATACAGTCAAAGGCAAATAAACACTCTACCTAGTAGACCCTATTAGACTTCAAAATTAGGTGTCTTTTTCTAACGCTTAAAATATTGCCTTTTTTTCCCCAAACTCAGCATATTTTATGATCCAATCATCTAAAACTACCTTACACTGGGCTCTATAATAAGTGAACGAAAATAAGTTTTAAAATTATATATTCCTAATAAGAGGAGGGTGATCTATATAGCCCATATAACAAAAATGTCCCCCACATAGCCAAAGAAGGAATATTACTCAGACAAACATGAGTAAGTTTCCACACATTATCCATCAATGTGCCTCAACTCTAAGTAGATTCATCAATAAGAAAGAAAGGTGGTAGTTTAGTCACATGCCCTTAGACTATCACAACGATGCTCATTTATGATACATTTACTGGTGGCTTAGTGAAGACATTGGTATAAACTAGAACCCGAAATGACACTATCCATTTTTTTCAAATACGGTGAGGGTTCTCTCCAGCCTCTTAGCCAACAGAAATTTCACAGAGAGAAATGTTCATGGGCCATCCCCTTCACAGCTCTCAATGGTCCCTCGTTACTCTAATCTCAATGGCATTTCTCAAATCACACAAAGCCACTAACTACACTTTTAGTTACTACAGACCTGGACTTTTTATGTATGGATAACAATAAAAAGCTTTTTGTAACATCAATAGAGGCTATAGGCCTACACTGTCATTCCTCTTCATGCCTTGAAATAAAACAAAACCCAACCACTTTTGTAAGATACTTTTCAAAAGCCAGACTTGACTAAGTATTTTAAGATTTTTTTTAAGTGAACTTCTACAGTTCCTAATTTAGTGGGATGCTCATCTATATCTTGGCTACTATGTTTGAATTCATATCGTCTTTTAGTGATTTACCAACATAAATTTGTTAAACAGAAGACTGGAGTCTTAGAGTGCTAGCCATTTTAGTCTGTAACAATCTTAAAAAACAACAAATGGTCCTGTAGCACCTTAGGCTATGTCTACACTACCACGTTATTTCAAAATAAGTTATTTTGAAATAACTCCCGAAATAACTATTTTGAAATAATTTCTGCTTGTGAAGAGGAATAAGTTTATTATTTCAAAATAACAAGACCATTTTTTGAAATAAGAGGCTTGGTAGTGTGGATGCTCTCCTTGTTATTTTGAAATAAGGGCACGTAAACATGCCCTTAGAGACTAACAAAAAATATAGATAGTATCATGAGCGTACGTGGGCACAATCCAAGAAGAAGATTGGGATGTAAGTTCAGAGTGCAAGCTAAATACACCCAAATATCCCACTCAATAGACTGGGTATTTTCCCCACTTCAATTGCTTTTAATAGCCAAGTGTTCTCCTATTCTTTTTGTAGCTACAAATAATACTGTAGTAAACAAATCTTAATATATAACCAGTCAAATCCTAAATTGATTACGCAGATTAAATTGAGGGAAATATATGCTGTACAACTATTATGGCTAGCAGATAACATCTACAAATACTTTTCTGTTGCTGAGATTAGTATAAAAAAAAGATAGAAGATAGAAAACAAAAGGTTTTCAGCATCAGCTTAAAACTGTACAAAAGGCAGGCAGCACACGAATGCTCAGCATTCCAAAAAAGGAAAAAACACAGTAAGAGAGAGGATGGCTTCAAACCAGGACCATCGACATTGAACTTGGGATCTGAATTTGAGTGACCTCAAACCTTTTCCTTCCCATAATGACCAGAGTCCAGAAACAGGAAAAGGAAGAAGCATTTATCAATTTCTGAGAACTTATAATCTAAACAAGACAAATATCAACTACAGTATTCTTAATCAGATATAGCCCCATAATAAACTGCATACTTACTATCACAGAAGAGTATTTTTGGCTGCACCATGAAAGCATAAAACAAAAATCTGGGAATTATGAGAATGAATGTAATACTCAGAAATGCTCTGTTCACAATTAAATGCACTGAATTGAGTGTGTCCAAATATCATCCATTCACATTTTGATTCTTAATAATCAATTCACCACCAAATTATAACTGTAGACAAGTGTATAAGGAAGACTAAGTTACAAATGCTTTTTGTTATTTTGTTAAAAATATATGAAGCTAGATGTTTGCTTTAAAACAAACTTCTCTCAGGTTCAGGCCTTTACCTAACCTTCCTACCAACCTTTGCATGCCTGACAACACTTGGCATTCAACTGCCAAGAGGATGTTTATAAGTTTAAAGGATGTTTATCAATTGATTCTAGTAAGTTAGAAACCAAAACGTGGATGCCTTGTTAAAAATATTTTACTGGATGCCTTCTAGCAAGCAATATAATTATAATTCACAACACAATTAAATAAAGTTATTTGACTCACTCAGGTGCTGATCCCCTTCAACCTGCACAAGTGGCCCCTTTCACCTACATGGAGCCCCTCAAAACAAAGCCCTATGCAGACACAGCTATAGGAGTATTGCCTTGTGTAGATTCTGCTGTCAGTTTTATATTTAACCATTACTTTATTAAGGAACAATGCTCAACAAAACTTGAAATATTTGGTTATCAATAACTTCAGCATCTGTTAAAATAGTAAATTGTGGAGGAGTAGGTTGCCTTCACAATGCCTACAAAGTAATCAGTATCCAATCCATAAGACTTTTTTGCTTCCATCTCCAACAGATATTGAAAACCTTATATTTGATCAAATTTGCAAAATAGCAAAAACCTTAACAGACAGGTAGCAATGTAAAAGCAGAGTAGCTTCCCAAGTATAAGGGGTATGAGAGTCAGATGGGTCTATTTGTTAAGACTTTGCACTAATATATTTTGTATTCATATGATCCTCCGTAGCATATGAGCATCTCATAATCTTTAACATGATTACTGACACGGCACTCCTATGCCGTTCTATTATCTATCACCATTCTACAGATGGGGAAATGAGGCACACAGCAACTAAGCCATTTGCCCCTGGTTTCACAAGGGATATGTCTAGACTGGCAAGCTTTTCTGCAAAAGCAGTTGCTTTTGCAGAAAAACTTGCCAGCTGTCTACACTGGCCGCTTGAATTTCCGCAAGAACACTGACGATCTCATGTAAGAAATCAGTGCTTCTTGCAGAAATACTATATTGCTTCCATTCGGGAAAAAGTCCTTTTGCGCAAAAGCATCCGTGCCAATCTAGACACTCTTTTCCACAAATGCTTTTAACGGAAAACTCTTCTGTTAAAAGCATTTGCGGAAAATCATGCCAGTCTAGATGTAGCCAGGAAGTCTGTGGAAGAGCTGAGAAGTAAACCCAAGCCTGCAGCCCAAGACTGATGCCCTAACCACTAAGCCATTCTCCACTAAAGCAGAAGTTTGATGAAAAAGAACTACCAGTATGTATTCCTTTTCAGTACCTTTTGGAGATGGAAATAAAATCCCTACAGTGTGTTATCAGCAGTGCAGTAGGCAATTTGAAAGTGGCAAGTAAAGCAGGAAATTCACTCCTTAACTTGTGGTTTGATTCAATCTTAACCGTTACTAAACAAAGTTTGTGCATGTTTACCATATATAGACAGTTTATCATCAGACAATGTAATATTAGCTTTTTTTTCCTGTATCTAAGATCACATCCTTATCAATAGCTCCATACTGTATCAGAACCGGAACACATTCAAACAGCTAGCAGTCCAGACAGCTATCACCAGTGAAATTATGCCTGTTTCTTAAAGACACAGTATTAATTTATTAATAAATGTAAATCTTTACCATACACTGACTTTGGGTAAATACTGATTTAATAAACAAATGTATATGACTATTTAGAAAGAACTTTTTAAATAACCTCATGAATTAAAAACAAGAAAAATAACTATACAATATATAAACTAGGGGGATATGCAGAAATTTTCGAAATTACTTGTCCATTACTGCATTGCTTTGGCTAAAGCTGCTACACTGTTGTGATGAAAGCTATTGCATTACTACCTCTCAGCCCAGACATAGTATGTATGTGAGGAATGGGGTGGGGAGTCTCGCGGACAAGGAACAATTCAGAGTGCAGTTTGTAATTAACATGTCCACGGGATATGTGATGCCACTATTTTAAAGAAAATAAAGTTACACCAGCTGATGAGAACAGAGGGTTGTCTACCTAAAAAGCTAACTTTAAAAAGAACAAGACAAACATTTAGATGAATTTATTTGAAAGCCTTCATCATATGAATGATGGTAGAAAACTTCAAAAGTTTCCAGATCACTCTTTGCTTTCACCAGTTTTTCAGAATGTGTATTTTTAATTAAAGGTCTTACACTGAGAATCTGTAGTATTGACAGGAATAGGATTCGGATGTGCCTGTCTCCAATTCCTCAACTCATTTCTCTATATTGTGTTGCTCCTAGAATTAAATATATATCTACATCTACCTCTACATACACACACATACTAAAATAATATTAATAGTCATCTGCTCATTCATTCCTGTATCAGCCTTACAAAATTCAATTAAATTTTATTATATCTGGATTTCAGCACTAAAATGTTCTGATCACAAGAAACAAAACCCCAGAGAGCTTATAATGTCATGGTAAAGTGCTGGCAAGTAGTTTTTTTGTGCTAAAACCAGAAAGTGTACATGCCAGTTTTTTCAAATCTGCCCTAAATGCTGAGCACAGTAGCCCTGGCTTCGTAAGTTCAAATCACACCCAATATATTCAGAGCCATACTATGGTCCACATATACTTTCATCCCTATTAAGAAATGCCAAAATAACATTTTTATATTTAATTGCACTCAAATTTTCCAAACATTCTTACTGAACACAGTTCCTACTTTTTCATTTTTATTGATTTCTCACTCTAGAATCATTATAGGCTAATTCTATAATTCCCCAAAAATGTTATTTTCATTTGTCTCAACCACTCAGCTCAACCCTGAATTCACAATCAAGATCTGAAACATGATTGGTGAGTATTAAACCAAGTCTACAACCGTTAGAAAATATATTTTCAGCAATAGCTTTCCTTAGATTGTGTGTACAAAACAATTAACTGAATAGTCATTCATCTGAATTCTCTGCACAAGTTTGTAAATGTTTCTGTATGCACAAATTGGAAACCAATAATTTAGGCCATCTGAAAACTTTACTTTGACACCCAGTAGGGGTGCATAGTGGGGTGGAGTGGTGGCTCACTGACCCTGAGGGAGAGGAGCCCCTCCCTGAGCCTTGGTGGGTAGCACCTGGCCCTAGCAACTCACCTGACAGGAAGCCAAGAGGCAGGCCCAGGGATATAAAAGGCCTTCCAGGAGAGCCAGTCTTAGGGGCAGGCGAGCCGGGCAGTCGCCCGGGGCCGCCATTTTCAAGGGGCCGCCAAAATGTAACACAATGAATATAAATAAATATAAATATAAATATAAATATAAAGGGGAAAATTGCATGAGCTTTGGCCAGATATTTTTCATGTTTTCTCAGCAGCAAAACTGCCCCACCCGCCCTGCACTGAGGCTGCTTCTCACTCTCCGGTGCCAGGAACCCGCCTCTGGCTCCCCGCATCTGCAGCTCCCTGCATAAAAATCACTGTGGCAATTTTTCATCGTCTTCCTTCAAAGAGAAAAATCAATCAACCACACTAGATAAGTTCTCATCCTTCAGAAGTGGTACCAACAGTGCACCTCGTCCAACAGTCAGAAAGGTGTAGGTGAGTGTCTCTAATTCTTTTAAAAGAAAATGAGATGCAATGCTGTAACAAGGAATTTTGTCACCCAGTGCGAGACCAAACCTTAACTGCCTTTAATAATTAATATGTCTAGAAAATAATTTGAAAATGCTTCTTTAAAATACTTCATTACCATATATGCAAACTTAAGGATCAAATAACTTTTTTTGAATATTCGGGCTACATGGCATACTGTTGTAAGGGCCACAAAAAGAAATTTGCCCGGGGCTGCCAATTGGTTAGGACCGACCCTGCCTGCCAGAGAAGCCAAAGGAAACCAAAGGAATCAGAAGCCTCCCCTGTGCACCTGAACGAGGAGCTGGACCCAGGGGAAGCCAAGGACTGGCATAGGCCGCAGGGCCCACCTCTGGATGAAGGCGCAGAAGGACTGCTCACCTGGCCAGAAGTTCTAGAGCGACAGAGCCCCGCAGACCTGCACAGGACACAGGTACCACCAGAGGGAGAAAGTAGAAAAAGACCAGAGGTAGCAGACTGCTAGTGGGCTGAGAAAGAACCAGGTCAGTGTGTTGCAGTACAGATCCTCACTGACCTAGCAGCTCTGCTACTACTATGGCCCTGGGCTGGGATGCAGTGGAGTGAGTGGGCCTGCATCCCCCCCTGCCACCCCACCTTTGGGTGGTAGTCTCCCCCCTTGGCTATTACTCAACAGCAGCCTGAACCTCCCAGACTCCCGCCTGAGCAAGGGGATCCAGTTGGGCACTTGTATTAAGACTGTTCGCTGCACTGCCCTGAGCAAAGGCTTGGAATACTGAACTGTTTTGCCTGCTGCCCTGACCTGAACAAGAACTGGGGCTCGGGACTAGTGATTTGCCAGCCAATAGCTAGCTGAGGCTGTGGACTGCCCCAGTGCTAAAAAGCCACAGTTAATTCCCCCAAAAGACTACACCAGGCGTAGTGGGGTGGAGTGGCCGCTCACTGACCCCGAGGGGGAGGAGTCCCTCCCTGAGCCCTACAGGGTGAAATATCATGTGACTGAAAATATTATTTTCAACAAAAAAATTAAAAACTTCTAACTTGAAAGTCTTTTTACTCGCCATCATGATTTGGAGAATAGGGTCGAGCGGGAGAAAAAGGGGGCACAAAGAGAAGGGCAGCTGTGGTTTGCATTTAGTTTCAGAATATTCAGAGATAATATGCATTAACTAAACAAATTCTTCTAAATCACAGAGTTTAAAATCAAATCTAGATACTCTGCTTAGGGAACACCATTTATATTAATAAAGGAAAATTAAAAACCCACATTTTAGTTAAAGTTTGATATTTTAAAAATAAAGCAAAGATTTTTTTCTCTCAATTTCTTCTGTTCCAACATTTCTCTCATTCACATTAAGAGAATGGAATTTAACCCCTCCTAAGAAAGGAATGATATGGCAGAACAGCCAGAGGAACAGCTTCAAATGTAGAGAGGGAGATTTAATACCAGCATTTATTCTGTCAGGAAAGTAAATAACGCATTCAGTTCAGCTTTTTTTAAAAGACAAAAAAGGGATTCTCTCCAGTAGCTACAGTGCAAAAAAGTTTTTCTTCTGAATACTCACTCCTGGGATTCATTCCCAACACTTTCCCCACTACCGATGAACGTTCTAAAGGACTTGTCTACACTAGAAAGTTTTGTGAAGGAAAAGTGCCTTTTGTCCACAAAGTTGCATTAGCATGTCCACTGTAATGCAATTTGTGTTGCGAAAAACATTTTACCACCAAAAAAATACAGCTCCACACAGGACTTTTGTCTTTCTTCCACCTTATGTTGTCCACAAACATTCAGTGCAGACATTTTGAGGCATTTTTTCCACTGATCTTGGCCTCCAGGAAAAGTGGCCAGTAATTCCCAATCAGCTACTCTGATCAGCAGTTTGATCTCTGCTGCCCTGAAGCCAGGTGACCAGCTACCCACTAGAGATGTTAGATATCTGTTAATTGAATAGTTGAGTAACTACATGAACTCTTATCAGTTACTCAACTATTCTACAGTCCCTGGGGATGGGGCTGACACACAATCCATGCTGATCCTACTCCCAAGGAGGCCCCTGCCACCTCACACTGCTGCCTCTGTCTCAGAGACAAAGGCATAGGGTGCCAGGCTTGAGCTGGTCCACAAGGGGAGCCAGTTTAAAAACCAGCTCCTCTCACGGACTGATTGCATGTTATCCTGTGCTGCTGCCTCCAATAAAGCAGCAGCAGCACAGGATGGCAGCAGCCCCTGTCCAGGAAAGTTGTGAACTCCCGGACCCCAGAGAGAGCTAGGACTGAACCAGTCTGTCTGCCTGCCTGGCTCCTAATAAGAACATAAGAATATAAGAACAGCCATACTGGGTCAGACCAAAGGTCCATCTAGCCCAGTATCCTGTCTGCCGACAGTGGCCAGCACCAGGTGCCCCAGAGAGGGTGGACCAAAGACAATGATCAAGCGATTTGTCTCCTGCCATCCCTCTCCAGTCTGACAGACAGATGCCAGGGACACCATTTCTATCCCCTGGCTAATAACTTCATGTAGGTTAGGTTCATAAAAGGCTATCTAGCTTCTCTTTAAACTCTGTTATAGTCCTAGCCTCACAGCCTCCTCTGGCAAGGAGTTCCACAGGTTGACTACGCACTGTGTGAAGAACTTTCTTTTATTAGTTTTAAACCTGCTACCCATTAATTTCATTTGGTGTCCTCTAGTTCTTCTATTACGAGAACTAATAAATAACTTTTCTTTATTCACCCTCTCCACACCACTCATGATTTTATACACACCTCTATCATATCCCCCCTTAGTCTCCTCTTTTCTAAACTGACAAGTCCCAGTCGCTTTAACCTCTCCTCATATGGGACCCATTCCAAACCCCTAATCATTTTAGTTGCCCTTTTCTGAACCCTTTCTAAGGCCAAAATATCTTTTTTGAGGTGAGGAGACCACATCTGTACACAGTATTCAAGATGTGGGCGTACCATAGTTTTATACAGGGGCAGTAAGATATTCTGTGTCTTATTTTCTATCCCTTTCTTAATAATTGTTGAAGCAAAATGCAGGACAATGTAGCACTTTAAAGACTAACAAGATGGTTTATTAGATGATGAGTTTTCGTGGGCCAGACCCACTTCCTCAGATCAAATAGTGGAAGAAAATAGTCACAACCATATATACCAAAGGATACAATTAAAAAAATGAACACACATGAAAAGGACAAATCACATTTCAGAACAGGAGGAGGATGCAGGGGGTGGGGGGAAGGAAGGAAGGTAAGTGTCTGTGAATTGATGATATTAGAGGTGGGGAGAATGGGATGTTTGTGAGTTATTGGTATTAGAGGTGATAATTGGGGAAGCTATCTTGATAATGGGTAAGATAGTTCAAGTGTTTGTTCATTCCTTTTTGGAGAGTGTCGAATTTTAACATGAATGACAGTTCAGAGGATTCCCTTTCAAGTGCAGATGTAAAAGGTCTTTGTAGCAGAATGCAGGTGGTTAAGTCATTGAGAGAGTGTCCTTTCTGGTTAAAATGACAAACTGTTTGTTTTTTCTTCGTGATCTTGTCTGATATCTGTTTTGTGGGCATTAATCCTTTGGCGAAGTGTCTGAGATGTTTGTCCAATGTACATAGCAGACGGACACTTTCGGCACATGATAGCATAGATTATATTTCTGGATGCGCAGGAATGTGTGTTCTTGATCTTATAACTCACTTGGTTAGGTCTAATAATGGTATCAGCAGAATGAATATGTGGACAAAGCTGGCAACAGGGTTTGTTGCAAGGGAAGGTACCAGGGTTGGTATTAGTGTGGTATGTCCTGTGGTTGTTGGTAAGAATCATCTTGAGGTTAGGTGGTTGTCTATAGGACAGTTTGGTCGCTCAGTTTGGTGAAATCTTTTTGAAGTTCTTCACAGTCTGCTTCTGTCTTGACCATCTTAAACAGTTTAGTATCATCCGCAAACTTTACCACCTCGCTGCTTACCTCTTTCTCCAGATCATTTGTAAATAAGTTGAATAGGATTGGTCCTAGGACTGACTCTTGGGGGACACCACTAGTTACCCCTCATTTAAAATACATTTTAAATGCCGAGCTGCAGCAGGGGTAGATCTTGGACCCGGTGCAAGCCAGGGCTGAGTGGGGCTGCTGGCCAGGCTGCTAAAAGGGAGTGGTGCGGGAGGAGAAACATGTAGTCTATAGCATTAACTGATAAGCTTTTGCATATTGGTTAATCGACTACACTATTACATCCCTACTACCCACCCCGATCCCTAGCAAGCTCTGCAAAATTTAAATCCTTTTTCCTGCTGCCTGAGCACCTACAATGCCCCCACCTTGTGTGCTGGCTTAGCATGCAGTGGTCTCATAGCATCTTCCCACGTCCCCATGCCTAGCTATCACACCAAAAGCTCCCTGGCTGAGCCTGCCAGAGCTGCTGGATCTGATCAGTGTATGAGGAGAGGAGTCTGTCCAGTCCCCGCTGCAAGTGACCTATATGGACTAGGATTTGTGCAGGCACATTTCTCAAGTTGTGTGTGAAAAGTAGAATGAGAGGGATACACTGCAGTGCACAGCAAAGATTAAAGAACTGAGGCAAGCCTATCATAAGGCTCATGAGGTAAACCAATACTGCGGTGCTTCACCAAAGATCTGACATTTCCATATGCAGCTAGATGCAATCCTTAGTGGTGACCCCACCTCTACTGGTAAGAGCCCTGTGGATACTTCGGAGAGCACAGAGACAGTACATGGAGGAACTAACCCTGAGGATGAAATTGTAGATGAAGAGGCTGAGATATAGATGAGGGCCAGGGACTTCCCCAGGGTCACCAAGTGTGTCTGGCATTCATGAAATGTTCTCCACTTCTAACTGACATAACCAGTCTGAACAGCCACTTTCCAGAAAAGTGTGGAATAATTAGAAATATGTTTATTCGGCAAAGATAATTTTATAGCCCTGGCTACAATTTATGTTATCTGTATGCACAGATGACACCATCCCCTTTCACATCAGTCACTGTGATTAAAGTGCTTGCCAACATGTGTTCCTTTCATGGGTCTGTGGACAGTGAGAGAAAAAGGTGGGAAAGTGGTTTGTAAAAAGTGAAATGTTAAAAGGTAGGACTTGATGTTAAGATATTTTGTGCATTGTGTCCAATATCAGAGACCTTGGCGACCCCTTGCACAATACCTCGCAGCGACTGCCCTTGCAGAGATAGGGAGGATTTGGTTTGCAAAGTGCTAAATCAATCATTGAGTGAGCACTGACATTGGAAACAATGCTTGAAAAGGGAGCTCAGGACCCACAGAGACAACGAGGCTTTTGCCAGAGAAGCCACAGAATGCATCATCAAGGCCATGGAGGAACCGATTGAAATCCTAAGGTGCTTGGTGATGCAGCACAGTAAGCCAACAAGGGTCTCTAGCAGTTTCAAAACTCCATGTTCAGCAAACTCCTACACCTCCAATTCCTTTTCCTTCTTTGGGAGTCCAAATTTTCTCAAGAACTCCATACCCGCCCCTTATTGTGATTATGATGGCTGGACCTACACACCTTTTAAATGTCAGACTAGTCATTGCAATCCCAGGTGCATGCATTAAAGGTATGTTCCCAAAGCGATGCACTGAAAGGGGACAGGGGCTGTGGAAGCAACTATTACAGAGATTTCAATGCCCCTCATTTTCAAAGTGCACCTTCAAAGCCTCCCTAATGTTAATAGCAGCCCTTTGAACTCCTGTAACAGCTCTAGTGTCTGGCTGCTAAAATTCTGCAGCCAAGTGGTGTGCCTCAATGCTTCACCCCAAGCAATCAATTACCCTTGAGTCACACAAATTATGGAAAATACAACAAGCCATGATAACTAAGGGAATATTGTCCTCAGTGAAGTCTAGCCTGCCTGACAGTATGTTTTGCATGGTTCCAAAATGCCTTCATGATCTGTTCCAAGGTCCCACAATACCTAACAGACAGTGTCGCCAGGAATCCAAACCCACAGTGCACTGCTCCCACTTTTGACGGGATCTAAGATGTGGACACAGCTTTTGACAGAAGCAGCAAGTGTAAACACACTCTGAAGACCTTCTTCTGCGTGTCAACAAATTTTCTCAACAACACTTAGTAGTGTAGCACACTCTAAATAAATAGGAGTATTCAGAGCCATATGATTATCCTGTTGAAGTATTATCCTTACAGAGCAGAGCGCATCATAGGGCTATAATTGCATCAGTTCCTTCCACTAAACTCCAGAATCTTTTGCAGAACTCCAAAGAGAAGTCAAAACTGGTAAACCTACAACTGCATTAAATCTGGGAATATACGAGGGCAAAAATACTGAACTTTTCCTGTATAGTATATACCTGTTCCAGACTTATGAGCAACAAAAGTACTGAAACTTTACCAGAAGTCATAGTGTCAAATATGGCCTAAATTTAAGGATTTCTAAAACTAAACTTTTAGGATCAACGCAAAGGTGTTGCCATGACTTTTTTTAAACAACATAATGGAAACTAACTTACTTCATTACCCCAATCAATGTGTCCATCACTTAATACATTTGTTAGAAAATAACTATAAACCATGGCAAAATATCTAATTAATTATTAGAGTCCAAAAAAAATAAAATAAGCAAACATGTAAACAGCTAAAAGCAAAATTATAGCATTCAGTGTTAACAAGTCAAGGACTTATCTGTAATATATGCAAGGACTTGTTCTTTACATGTTTTAACAAGATTTTCAAAAGTGAGTAGCAATTTTGATACCTCAATTTTTAGGGTTTTCAATGCTAAGCACCTAGTCTTTTGAAAATCAGGCCCTTTCAATGAGTTACAAGTTGGGCATTCAACAAATAAGACATCCCAAATCATTATCACTGTTGTATGTGCAGGCCACGACCGTCAAATTACCTGGATCCATTTATAGTTATTCAATGTCTATTACCATGGACTCTCTCTCAGTCACTTATCGAAATAATCATGTTCCTTTGATTCGTATATGTTTCTGATCTCTTCCTGCAAGCAAGAACAGGACAAGCAGAGAGAACTGAGGGATAAATCAATATGCAGTTGTACAGTGTCATGTTACTGGATTTTAAGGGGAGCAGCCAGATCACTAACGTACCCATGGGGAGGTGTTTGCCTCAAAGTCTGTACACAAAGGGGGCCATGTGAGGTATCAAATGAAAGCTTATGTTCTACTGATGCTATGCATGCTATTCATGTACTTGTGTGATGTCTGTATGTGGAGTTATGAATTTTGACTCTGTGCTTATACTGGGTACGTTCTTGCCTGAGACAGGAGCAACAGGCTCTGGATGGCCTGTTGTAAAGAATTGTTCAGTCAATGACTTTGCTAATTGGTGAGGCTCCAGGAACAATGGCTCTCAAGGTACCCAATACACAAGTCTGAGGAATGCGTCTGGAACCTGACAATCAGCCAATATTATGGCTGATGACATGGGACACAGGGATAGGTTACTTGGCCAGGTGACCCACTCCAGCTTGGAAGGTACCAGGGATGAATATAAACTGCCATGAGACGGACTGCATCTTGTCTTCAATTCTGTTCCTGATCCCAAATTGTAAGGGACAGAGAGCCGGGAAGAATCATGGACCCATCCTGACATAGGATGTACACTGGAGACTTTTAAGCTAGCAGTTTGTAACATCTCTGCTGAGAGCCTGTATCAAGAACTTGGTGATTGGTGCATGTAATGTATTTTCTTTAACAACCTTACTCTCCATCTTTTCTTTCTTTTATTAATAAATATTTTGATTTTAGATTCTAAAGGACAGGCTCAGAGTGATCTTGTGGGTAAGATCCAAAATGTAAATTGACTGGGAACTGTGGCTGGTCTTTTGGGACCGAGAGAACCCATTCGGGGTAGGTCAGATTGTGTGTAAGGCCCAGGGCTGATTGTGGCAGGGAGAGCTGGGATACCAGAGGGGTTTTGCTCATGAGGCTTCCTGCTGGCCGGACTGGCAGCTGGAGTGCTCGGTGTGACTGGTTTGTGGCCTATTTGGGAAGGGTCTCCAGTCAGGGGCTGTAAGGAGCCCTGAATATGAGCAATTCGCCCTGAGCGGGTGCACAGACTCAGCCCGGTCCGTCACATCCAGTCACAAAGAATTCCAATCCAAGTCATAGCTACTCAGTAAAAGAATGTAATTACAGCTGCAGTACTGAAAAGAATTAAGTAAATGCTTTAAGGATTAAGAGTGCATTTTTTAGAGAGAGGTAAATCATTTGAGCACCCTATAGTCCACAATGACCATTTTAATAAATTGACCATATTTGCATGTTCAACACCTACATCTGAGGTTTCCAGTGACCATAACGTAAAAACGTGTATAATAATAGTAATCAGGGCTCGCCAGCCGCGCGGTTCTGCGCTCTGCGCCGGCTCTTCTGGGTTGTAATCTACTCGCCATGGCGAGTAGATTACATTATTTGTCGAGCCCTGATAATAATTAACAACATGACTATCCCTCTGAAGTAAGTTTTGGTTATGGTACCTCAGTATTAGATTAACCTAAAGAAGCAGCAGATCAAATTGACTGAATCCTAATCACTCTAGTCTATATTTCTTGCACCTATTCCAATACAAAAGGTGTCATTAAAATAGGATTCCATTCTGTACCGTCCTGGTACAGTTTTGTTCCCTTTTACAATATTATTTTCACTATTAACATAGAAACCTATATAATCTTCCAAAAAGCTCCGAAAAGACACAATATGTTAGTATGTTTTGTAATATGATACATTCCAGCAAAGATTAAATTTTGGTTACTTAAAAAATAAATGAACTGCCTGACTTGGAAAAAAAAAATATTAACAAATAGGGGGAAAAACACACTACAGATTTACACAGAAAAAGTGGGCATATACAGAAGACCGATGGTGGCATTAACTATAATTATGTTGACCATATGGCCCCAAAAATCCAGGACTGTCCCAAATTTTAACATGCTGTCCTGAGTGCCCCATGTAGCTATGATTTGTCCCGGAAAAAGTCCCTAGCCTCCTAGTGAAGCAGGAAGCAGCTGATTCTCCTCCTCTTCTTCCCCTCACTGGGGGAGGTGTCAGGGATTTCCCTGAGGCTGGGGATCCAGCCAATAGAAGAAGCGGGAGGCACAGCCTGTTAGGAGCCTGGGGAATGCAAGTAAGAGGCGGGGCTGGGGCGGACTGGGGGGAAGCAATGCAGTGAAGAGCACCCCCCTCTTCCAGCGGCTCAGCTGGATAATGAGGAGTGAAGAGTGCCCCCTCCCCATGGCCCAGCTGGGTAGGGGAGGAGAAAAGTGCCCACCCACAGTAGAATAGCTAACTTGGTCAAGTGGCTAGAGATAAATCAAACTTCACATTTCTCCTGGAAACTAGCCTTTAAACTATGGCATAGTTGGAAACTATCCTTTAAAGTTGCCTGAACTTGCAAATATTACTACCTTCTGTGGTAAATGTTGCAACAGATGACCCTGAGAAGTGCTGAGTTGTGTCTGAACAATATACTTATTTTTAAAAAAGTGTAAATGTATTGCTGCATTGCCCATTCTCTACATTCGATTTTATTTTCCTCTCCAACATAGACTATGTCTACACTGCAAAGACAAACTGGAAAAAGAAACGCAATGTTTTTCCGCTTTACTGTTGAGAGAGACTTTCCGAAATTTGGCGCGTATACATGGTGCCAAATTTCAGAAAAAAGTGCTCTTTCAACACATCCCTTCTTCCTTGTAAAGCGTGGTTTACAGAGCTGGAGAAAGAGTGCGTCCAGTTTTTTGAAAATTTATCTGAAAAAGCAGACGTGTTCCTTGGACATGGCATTGCTTTTCCAGGATACCTCCAGTATCCCGGAAAAGCATTACAGTCTAGACGTAGCCATAGTGTTCTCCATTTTTTATTCCTTCCAGAGAAGTAGTATATGTTTTAACTTTACTGTAATCCAGTGTATCAGTTAGAATCAAATAGTCAGTGTCTAACACATTAGTATTTTAAAATTCATTCTTTATGGGGGAATTTTGTTTCCTCGCCAGTTAAAAAAATTAAGACATTCAATTAGTACCCTGCTTTCAAATTCATCTGCTAAATGTGTAACTAAGACTAATGGAAAAAGAATGGGGAGAGCAACTCCTAGCAGTCTGTTAATAATATCAACAGATCATAGCGACAGCCTGGAGTATTCGAGCTATAAAAGTTTGCTGAATTCACATAACCTGACTGAAAATAAATTTTTCAATAAAATGCTTGATTACAAAAATTTGGTTTACCGTCCAAACCATCTTCTTACATTCTTTCTTAGCAAATATCTATTTTTCCCATTCTCTTTTCTGTTTAAGATATTAACTTTTCTTCATACCATAAAACACAGCTAAAGTACTGCCAGCAGCTTAAAATAAAATGGAACCATTAAAGCCTCTGGAAAAAAAGGGAACTGTTTAATGTCCTCCCCACCCACCTCCCCGCGCCAAGCAAACTTTTACGAACCTTTAAGACTGTAGCTTTTGAGACTGTACTTTTAAAACACTTTGGAGAGTTTGAATTTAGAGTTTAGTTTTCACGAGCTGATGACATTGACAAAAATAAATCTCTGTAAGGTTTCCCCACTCAAGACAGTCTTGCCAACACATCACAATCCTGGACTGCAATATTTCTACTACAGGCAGTCCCCGAGTTACGCGGATCCGACTTATGTCGGATCCGCAGTTACGAACAGGGCCGTTCCTCTCCCTGGTCTCCAGCCGGTGGTAATTGTTGAGCTTGGTCCTGTTTAGGAGAAGCCGAAGATGACATCTGGGATAGCTTCGGTTATGCATATTGTGATCCTTTCGGTAATGATGGCTTTGAACAGAATTTTGCCACGAATAACAGCGGTGGTGAACCAGGCTGTAGCAAAGTGACTGTATGGGGAAGAGTGTCTAGAAGAGACGCTGTATCTATAGTATATTTGTTGGTGTCTGTAGGATGATGGTGGAGGGGAGTACAATGTATACACTCTATATGGTGAAAGAGAAAGGTCATATCTAGACCTGTATCTGCCATGTCGACGTGTCCTGTCTCTATCTTCTCTGGTTAACTATGGTGAGTGTGGTGGAGAAGATGGTGTTGGAGAGAAGGATAATGGCTGCAGGCTTAACTGTGCCTTAGGGTAAGTTGCTGAGATGCTTTCTTTAGGGTTGGAGGACTCCATGGAGGCGACAAACGGCCCGTTGACCTTGTGGGAGATAAAGGGGTATCAAACCTTCCCGTGCCGACGCTGAGTCTGACTGTGCGGATACAGGCAGTGCCAATAAGGTCAGCGCCAGGTGGTCCATGCCTGTGGTGCTGGCGCCAATGTGACTGTTGGGGCGCTGGGCACCCGCACGGGCAGTGCGTGGTCTGCTGGTGCTGGGGCAGTCGGTGCCGACAGGCGCTTTGGCGCCAGTGCCGATGTTGTCAATGGAGACAGCACCGATGTACTCGGCATGGTCGCCAGTGGTGTCGAGCGACCGACTGTTACAGCGGTTGGCGGCACCAAGATAGTTTTTTTCCTGAGATTTCGGCTCTGAAGCCAATTTTTCCCTCGGCAAAGCAGTGCCCAAGGTGCCTTGTTTGTTGCCTATGCTCACTCTATGCGAAGGTAGGGACTGAGCCGGAGATGGACCCTTTCAGGCTGGACTAGACAGCAGTGACCGATGGAGCTCTCCTTTTCTGTGGTGAAGGAGACCGTCATATTGAGGCTGGAAGACTTTGTCAAATAATACCATTTTAAGCCTCATCTCCCTACCCAACACACCCTCACAGTGAGTTTGGCACAATGGGCGCACTTCTGCAGGATATGCACCTCACTGAAGCACTAGATGCACTCCACGTGGCCATCTGAGGCAGGCATGGTGTCTCTACAAGTGGCACACTTCTTAAAACCCAGAGAAACAGGCATTTTTTGTAGTAAGTCTAACAAGAAATACAAGAAATATTTTTTTTTAAAAGAACTGCTAACTATGAAGTAACTACTAACTAACAAACAAGGAAACTATGTCTAAGACACTAAGTTAACTTTTCTTTTGACTCCTGACAGAGATCTGTAAGGAGGTCGAACTCACTCCGTCTGCGAGCGTGGGCAGTGAAGAAGGAACCAGCAGGAGCCAGACCGCGCAACAGATCAAAAGGCGTGAATGGCTTGAGGTATGAGCCGTGCATGCGTGGTCCGGCTGGTGACTGCTCATCAAAACTCCGACCTGAGGCACCGGGACAAGCCCAACACCAACAGTGGAGCACCCACAGGGACACCACTCAAAGAAGAACTACACATTTTTTTCTGAAAAAGTTTCGCAAAACGTGCTGCACAATTTGCGTACCTTTTCAATTTTTTTTTTTCTTTCAGAAGAGGCTCTTCTGACATTTGGCCCGTATACAGTGGGCCAAATTTCAGAAAAAACCCTCTTTCATAAGATCCGTTCTTCCTCGTGGAATGAGGAAGACAGGGTTTCCGAAAGAGCGTGTCTGCTCTTCCGCAAAAAAATGCAGAAGAGAAGACACATTTTCCCTGGACGCGGAAGACCCCCCCCCCCGCCCTTTCCCCGCAATCTAGACTTATCCCTAATGACATAAAAAAAGGGTACATAAAGTGGGTAATAATTATCCGTATAAGCTTCATTTAACATCGACAATCTCAATTGACAGTTTCCTCTTTTTCCCCCCCTTTTTCCTCCTCTTTCCCCCCCTCCATCTCCTCTCTGTGCTATTTATTTGAAAACTGGACCAACCCATTAAACTCTATCCATCTGAAGTGGGTTGTGTCCATGAAAGCTCATGTCATCTACATTTTTGTTAGTCTCTAAGATGCTGCAAGACTATTTGTGGTTGTTTTAAGTTTTTCCAATTACAGACTAACACAGCTACCCCTCTGAAATTTTGAAAATGATTCAGTAGGTTAAGAAAGACTATTTCATGTTTTGGCCATCAAAATGCTCTTTTGATATGCAACACTTTATTTACTCTAAACTCTGCTCCAAAATAGAAATGTTTTTCAAGTTACAAACACGCTTTAGTCTCCATTAGCAGGGCTTGCCAAACCGCGGCGAGCCCCGCTCGCCAGCCACGCTGTCCGGCAATCTGCGCATGTGCAGATCGTTCCGTGCATGCACAGCATCGCCTGAATCCGGCTCTTCCGGGTTGCAATCTACTCACCACGAGCAAGTAGATTGCATTATTTGTCAAGCCCTGTCCATTAGTATGTTTACACAACAGCTGAGAACATGCTGCCCCGTAGAGGTAGATACACACTAGCTGTGTTCAAATTAGCATACTAAAAATAGTAGCTGCAGCAGCCAGGGTGATGGTCTAGGCTAGTCAGTGAAACACAAACCTGCCCAATATCTTGAGTAAATACTTGGGTGGTTAACCTAAGTGTACATCCATGTCACCATGGCCTCACTGAAGTTTTTTGGTCCACTAAACAAGTACAGCTAGTGCATGTCTATTTATCCATGCTCAGAAGTACATTCCCAGAGGCTGCGTAGATACACCATTATGCAAATTGTGTTTTAAAGTTACTATGTAGTTCCAGAGGTGCACACAGAATTTTACAAACAACTAAAATAACACACCCCTCTTCCCAGAAATATAGAATTTAAATTAAACCTACCGAAGTAAGGGAACAAACAGGATATGGAGAGATGGTAAGTAAAAGGACAAGAAGAACTGCAACACAGAAAGATTGGGAAATGTTTATTAATATTAGAGGAACACATGATGAACTCCTCTTCTCTTTGTTTAAACTATATTAAAATTTAAGGATAGATTCCAGTATCTCTCAGTGAGTAGGGGTTGGTAACCAGAAGCCAGAGCAAAAAGTTGGAGGAGGAATTTGAACAGACTTTGGAGATGCCTTGTATCTCCAAATACCCAAGGACTATAAAATCAACTTGTACCCCACTCCTCTCAGTGAGCAGAACTGAGCTACGGACAAAGTATGTTTTTAAGAGGAAAGTCTACAAATTAGTCATAAACCTTACTTAGTTAAGCTCCCATATAGATTACTTGAAAGAAGTCTTAGTTTGTTTTTGTTGCCAAATACATTCTGGTTGCCATTACTCAATCTTTATAGTCTACAGAGTGCATGGTAAATGCTTAACTACCAAAGTACACCCCTTTGATAAGGCAACCCAAAATAACCTGACAAAGTTTACTGGGGATGGTGTAATCCTTTCCTTTACATCAGAAAGGTACATTTCAAAACTTTAAATTTAATTTCTGGATCCAGTGGAGTCTTACATCTGTTGAGATCCAACCCAGCAGAGGGCAACAAAAAAAAATGTCTACTTGAAATACAGAAATATGAACTACTGTCATCTGATTAAATTATCTGAATCTTTTTTCATCAGTGCAAGAAAACTTGCAGTCCTAACAACAAAAATAAAACAAGTCACAACACAAAATTTAAGGTTACTTTGAGAGTGTAGCATGTGAGAACCAAAGTTGTGCGCTCACAGCACACTTGCCAAGGACTGGGAAAGGTTGAAAATTATTCTATATTGGCCCAAACTTCAGTTACATTGCCCCAGAGAAGTCTGCAAAGACTTCTCCAAAAGTGTCAAGAGTGGTCTTGACAGGCACCCCAAAGAACTTTAACCTTTTTCTGCAAAGACAGGAATTTTTAAACATGCAAGTTGTTAAATGTGGCAAGAGAAAGGGGGATTAGAGTCAGAGGTTTAGATCAGTGATCTTCAACCTTTATGAGCTCAGGACCCATTTGTAAGTGTCTGTGGTTTGTTGCAACCCAGTAAAAAGGCTGGGGTTGTTTCAGTATGACCCTGCTCCCTCACACTGGCTGGGCCTGTGTGGCGCACACACAGTGGCAGCTCCAGTGCTGTAGAGCTGGCCGGGCTTGGCTATCATCTATGCGTATTGCAACCTCTGAGGCTTATCAATCATGTAAACAGTTCTATTACATCCCTCACCACACACACCCGTCTTGCATCAATTAGACACACACAACTCAACTGCAGTTTTAAATGCAAGTTTTTAGCCCTTTTGTTTTCAAAGGTAACCTAGGAAACATAAAACTAACAAGCTGAAAATGTTGAAAAGTAGGAAGCTGAGCTTCACTTCAGCAGCCTCCTTCTGGGCAGGAGGACCTGAAAAAAATCTCTCTACATATATAGAAACATTTTTTGTAAGATACATGCGTTAAATATGGGATACATATTCCAATTAATCAACCTGCTGACCTATCCAAAAACCTTTAGCCAGTTCTATGCATGATGGGATAATAGTGGGCAGAAAATATCTTGGGAGTGAAAGTACAAAAAAAAAACATTTCAGTGACATGCCCCAGCGTACTAAATCCATCTTTGTGTACAGTAAGCATGGGGTTTTGTGCCAGTTTATGAAAGTACCTTACAGGTAGGGGTTAACCAGTGGGGGCTGCAGGCAGAGGACCCCTCCAGCTCAGCCACAAGGAGTTTGTGTGGTGGTGCTCCAGCCCAAAGAGGCTGAAGCGCCCCTCCCCATTATTTGGTTAACCAGTTAAAGGTCACATTTACTGTCTTTTGCCAATCAACATCACAGCGTGTACATGTGTTTTGTATCTATTACTCAATGGTATCTATAAGATTTGTGTTTCCAGGAAGGTATTGCAATCCACAAAAAAAATAAATACAGGATATCCTTTCTACAACAAAACTGAGGAACAAATTTATTGTTACCAAATACATCTTATAAAGAGCAGTGTTTACTGCTCAGCCACATAATACAACAGATTTGTAGGCTTAACAAACATAAGTGAATGTCAACAAAAACTAGTATAAAAAGGAAAATGAAAACAGGAATTAAATATAATATGCACAAAGCTTAGCTGTCTGAAATCTTTAAAAAAAATACAACTTTTTTTTTTACTTGACTTTCATTTTGAAGACATTCATTCAAGAACACATCATCTGTTACTAGAGCAAGATCCCAGTCATTATCTTTGACACAGCAAGCCCAGAACTTTCTCTAGTAGAGGGTGACAGGCAAGTTTTACAATACACTCTGAGTTTGATTGCCTCAAGGTATCAGTGTTTTCTGCTTTGTTTTTTAAATAAAAAAATGTAACATACAATAGGGCTCTCTGCCCTATTGAAGTAATGCTCAAACACAAAGGCAAATGTACTCACTTAACCTGGAAAAAAAAAAATCTAGGATTATTTTAAAAGGGAAAGATCAAACAGAAGGATAACTCCAAACTGGGTGTGACAGAATGCCTCCCTTTATTCACATGTTACGCATTACTGTAATAATCTTTGTATAAGGTTTTTCTTGTGGTGTATCATTTGAAATTTCACAACCTGCTAATCAGTAATATGTGAAAATGTGTGTGGCAGCACTATGTGTCAAGTTATAAATATCCTCTTATATGACATTAAAATACATGTTCAAATTCTCGGCGGCAAGCCCATCACAAAGACCTGCCATGAACAAAGGAGTGTGTGTTTGCTGATTAAATTCAAATAAGACAAACAGTGAGCAAGAGGAAAGGGAGGACACAAAAGGAAGCCTGCATTTGGGTATACAAAGATGAAAAAACCCATCAGGGACCATCATGCCTCATCAGGGACCATCATGCCTCACAGACTCTCTCCTGGTTCTCAGCTAAAAATGTTTTTCAAGGGGAGGACTGAAACTACAAAAAGGAAGAACACCCTCTCTCCCCAACACACATCTCCCTTAACCCTCACACTGTCCACCTGAAAAGATGAAACAAATAGCCATTGTACTCTGGGGAGGAATCAAGACCTGAAGAGTTTGGTTAGCGTGTGGTGAGAAATGGCTTGAATTTCATATAGTTTGTTGAATTAGACGGTAGAAAGCATTTTTCTTGCAATCATTTCTGAATCTTATGTCTCACTGCTTCAACTCACTTTAAATCTCTCCTTGATAAAATAAAGTTTATTAGCTACAACTCCAGTATGTTAAAGTATCTGGGTAAAAAATAATCAACAGGGATATTATTTCCTTAAAGGAACGGCATATATTTACTGTCCAAGAGGGGAATGGGCAGTATAAGACATACTTGGAGGGGAGGGGGGGGAAGGGGAGTGTGTTTGTATCACCCTGGAAAAGTAACCAGTGTTGGTGAGAAGCCAAAGTGTGGCTGGCAGGTTACAGTTAAACACAGACACACAAGAGTGTGATCTGCATGCTGGAAAGCTGTTTGTCAACAGCCCAGGTGGGAGACACAGCAAGAAAGCTTTGAAAAGCACTCCAGGTTGCAGGGCAAGGATGGCAATCTCTCAATGATCTGGATTAAACTCGAGTATATCACATTGGGGAAAGTTCATTTCATTAATTCCATCAGCAATGTATCCCACAACTTTTGTTTAAATAAAAATAAAATATATTTTACATTCAGAACTAACTTGAAGTTATGCATATCCTTTTAATATGTTTTCTGAACAAGTGGAGTCAACTTTCTGCAAGATGACAAGGGTCTTGTTTCACTTTTCTGAAAATTCTCGCAGTCACAAAGTTTACTCTCCGCATATAAGAGGGGAGAGGGGGGGAGAGGAAAAAAAAAATCAGGACAGTCCATATACACAGTCCTGCATGTATTCAGTAGGTGTTTGTTTTTCATTTATGTTGAGTACATTTAAAAGAGGGGTGACATCAGTTTAGTATCTTAACACTGAGGATCAATCTACTCTTGCCCCCAATTTTTTCTTTACTGAAGACAGAAAGTTTATCTTTTAAGAATACAAGCTGTGGCAGCAGCTTCTTAGCTTTTGCATTTTCTTTGCTACAATCTGAATTTAAGCAGCTTTTTGGCCTAAGAACTTAAATTAATTTCAGACCTTCCTATCAAGATCCAGCTCAACTGCTTTTTTGCCCATGATCCCAGAACAGATTACATCACTTGGAATAATCAAGTCATGACAAAGTTATATTAGAAGATGCACTTTGCAGAAACACTCTTATACAAGCAATTCTGGATTTCCCAGAGACCCCTGCTGAGGAGTCCATTATGGCCCCCATATCTTGAAGCAGGTATCTTTCCCATTTTTACTCGCCTCAGAGCCTAAAAATTTTGGAGCTTCATATAGGTAACAGTTTTTATGGGAAAAAACATTAGACAATATGCAGAACCCACAGACATTACTGTTTATTGGGCTAGTAGATCACCAGTGAAAAGGCGGCTCCTGCAAACTCAAACCATTTTTGAATTACAGTATCATACATAGACCATAGTCTCCTGGATAACCATGCTTCCAGGGAGAAACTTACAAAAAGCACAAAAAGGAGTTAGACACTCAATTCCCACTGAAAGGCTTAACTTCTCTTTGTCCTTTCAAAACACCTGTCCCATAGTTTTCAAACTTGTTTTAAAAAGGCTAAAATATAAACATGTATTCTTCACGTAGCTTTTATTTTAGAAGACTTTTTTTAATAACAGACCTCATAATATGGTGTTTTTACTTCAATGTTAATTATTTAATTTCTGCCATATAAAATCTCACCAAAAGCTGGGCATGCATATGGTCAACCCACACACAAAATTTTGGCACGACATTAAGAAATCAGAAATCTTTCACACAGAGACCCACTGTAATATGCAGTGATTGATGCCTGTGAAATATTAACCCAGAGAGAACCCCAAAATGTCAAAGCTAGGAAAACCCAATTAGTCCACATGTGAAAATGCATTTCATATTAAGGAGCGACCAGTTTGTCGATGCCATGAATCAAATAAAATTTAAATGCATCAGTATAATAAATTTCAATTTAATCTAAAAAACTGAGGACTGGAGGAATTTCTAATTCCTAATCCGTTTCTCATGTCAAAACAAGAAGGATAAATAGTTCTGAAGGCAATAACTGGTTAATGCAAGTATCTAATGTAAGAATTCTCAGTCTTTATACTTTTTTGAACAGTGGTTTGGGCATTGTGGCCAGAAAAAGGAGATGAATCCACACAGGCAAGATATGAAGAACTTTCCAGGGGCCAATGTACTAATTTCCTCTGCATACTCCTTACAGTTCTATAACAAGTGATGTAATCTTTTCAATTTTGCTCAAAGTTAGTAGTACTACACTCTGAAAGCAGCCTGTTCATTTCAATACAACTACTTACAGAGCGATGTGCCATATAACGTGATCATGTGTGGCAGAATCAGGCCCTACATTACTTATTCCTCAATATTTGCATACCTGGAGTGCTTTATCTTCATACTGCCGCAAATTTGGAAAGCCATTCTTGCCTTAGTACTCTAAATTCAAGTTAGCTCAGTCACTGGAACAAAGGTTCATTTTTATCTTCACATTGTTTTTCTGTATTGCCAAGAAATAGATGTAAGATAGCCTCTGTGCTTGGAATTTCCACTTTTTCGACTTATTTTCTAGTGTATAGGAACTTTTTTGATTATGCATAGTTAGCTCTATTGTTAAATCAAGAGATATCTGAGTATTTAATATCTACCAAAGAGTACGATAGCGAGGAACTGTCTTCAACACACAGAAGGTTGGTGTCAAGTGCTGACATTGTTGGATTAGCTACTGGAATGATGGGGCCCATGCGCAGGAGCCCCAGCTAACTGGGATGCTCCAGAAAAATGGACAACCCCATGTCCTCGCTCTGTTCATACTGAAAGAGGGAGGGGCTTTATCATTCCCATGCTGCTTCTCATTTGTGATTTATCTTATAGAAACGAGGTGCTTAGGCACCATTTGCCTTTGAGCAGAATGGACACAAAATCAGGAATACATCTCAATAGTCATAAAACACACTAAATGACAAATTCAATTGACAAAACAAGCATTGTAATGTAAATAGAAAGTTACAACTATTCATAAATCATCCTTTTTTAAAAATGGGGTGATATTTAAATGGTTTTAACTAACATTTACCTAGTAATTCTCATGACATTCTTTTCCAGATGTAAAGCATAACTTCCTACTGGAGAAATAAATTTCTCTCTATACAAAGAATATTGTAATTCTTGTTTTAAGTGCAAATCTCCACAGAACTTCAAATATAGAACTCCGGCATAATAATCGCCTTTAACACTGCTGACATTCTAAATTCACTGTAAAATAATTCATTTCATCAGCACTATTTTCTGTAATTATTTTATAAAATCAACATCACCACAGAATTTAGTGTTGCTTTGCTAAAGAAATCAGGGAGCTCTGCCAAAGAATGTAGGTGATATCTACAGAGTAAGTGAAACTTACCGGTGAGAGGTTCAGGGCTAGGATCAGGTTCAATATCTCAAGCTTTTTACACCAATGTAGCATTCCCAAAACATTTCAGGAAAATGGCCATGATTTATTTTGTTTGCTTAAATGATAGGTAATTTGATAGAGTAAAACTTTATAGGAGAAAAAAAGCCCTCATGTTTCATGATAGGCTCACAGCAAGGAATAAAAAGTTATGTTCTAATTGTCTGAACAGGCTTTTTCTTGCACCATCTGGTATCGAGGCCTGTCAGCATGAGGACAGTGGCCTTAGAAGTACCTTAGTATGTTTTCGTACGGCAATTTCTGTGCTTCTATTAGACAACAGAATTTGGCTTACAGAAATTCAGTTTCTTAAACTGTCATAACTTAACTTTCAGTTTCTAGATTCAGTTTGCAGTTTTATGTATAAATTAATCGAACATGACTTGGAAATCACAGACAAAAATACGCAATCTGATGATGCCTTTTTTGCAGTTATTTTTCAGAGCAGAAATGGTCTTATAATTACTACCTTGGAAAAACAAAAACTATAAAATGTGCACATTGATAATTAGATAATAAGTGCGTCACGGTCATCATATTGGTAAAATTTTTATATTAGGCTGATAGCCTAATTTTAAAATACCATTTCCTTTAATTCTTCTTTTGCAAGGAGACAAATGAGTTACTGACTCTCACATAACCTACTTATAATAATTACAACTTTCCCTAAGCTGGAGATATAGTTTTTTATATACATTGATTCAAGGTGGAAAATTTAAAAAAAAAAAAAACACAACAACAGGTGGATTGATGCAATTTACTTAAACTTACTTTTGGGGGGGCTTTTGGGTAATCCATATAAACAATGGTAATAAAGTGTTACCTAAAGCAATGTTTCCCAAACTATGGACTGCGGGGGAAAAGATACCGGGCTTCCACCTGGCTACCGGGGTGTTCCGGGCTCCTGGAGTGCCTGTGTGGCACTAGGTCCCCCAAGCCCTCCGCTGGGCTGAGCAGAGTCTGCAGCCAGATGTTCCAGGCTCCCGGCAGAGGCGTAGCTAGGGTTACAAGGTGAGTTTAAAAAAAACAAAAACAAAAAAAAACCCCTCTTGATCTTAGATGAGGGGGCGCGCGCCGGGAGGGAAGCTGGGTGGGCAGGGAGGAAGTGTGGGGGAGAAACCAGCCACCAGGAAGCAGGTCTGGGGGGGAGGGGGGAGTAGGGGGCAGCAGGGCTGGCCGGGGGAGGTCGAGGAGGAGGGGGGAGAACCGGCCACCGGAAGCAGCTCTGGACGGGGGCAGTGGGACTGGCCGGGGTGATGGGGGCGGGAGGAGAACTGGCCAGCGGAAGCAGGGCTGGACTGGGGCAGCGGGGCTGGCCGGAGTGATGGGGGAAGGGAGGAGAACTGGCCAGCGGAAGCAGGGCTGGACTGGGGCAGCGGGGCTGGCCGGAGTGATGGGGGAAGGGAGGAGAACTGGCCAGCGGAAGCAGGGCTGGACTGGGGCAGCGGGGCTGGCCGGGGTGATGGGGGAGGGAGGAGAACTGGCTGGCGGAAGCAGGGCTGGACTGGGGCAGCGGGGCTGGCCGGAGGACACTGGGAGGAGAAGCAGGGGAGAACCGACCAGCTGGGAGGGAATTGGGGGAGCAGGGCTAGTCGGGGGGGGTCATCGGGGCAGCAGGTCTGGCCGACAGAGGTTGGGGGGGGGGCGCCTGCAGAGGCAGGGCTGCCGGCGGGCGCGAGGTCGGGGGTAGCGGGGCTGGCCGGGGGAGATCGGGAGGGGAAGTGGGGGAGAACTGGTCAGCCAGGAGGGGTTTGGGGGAAGTGGGGCTGGCCAGGGGGGCAGCGGATGGGAGTGAATCAGCCAGCGGGAAGCAGGACTGACCCGGGCATGTGCAGATCCTGGGGCACTGCCCATCCCACTCACAGGTCCCAGCAAAACACAAGTGAGTCCTTCCCTGGTGATTCCATTTTGCCCCGCCCCCCACGCCCGCTCAAGTAATTGAGCACTGCCTGGCTGGCAGACACACTTACACAGCCTGAGCACATCTACCAGCCAGGCAGTTCGCAGCTAAGGACTGATACACCTAATAATAAATAAAATAATAATAATAATAATAATAATAATAAAACTTACCTAATGAGAAAATACCAGACATTTAATATGTCTGGTATTTTCTCAATTTGTTTCCTGGATAGAAGCCTCGAATACCTGACTGTCCAGTACAAAACCGGACATCTGGCAACCCCACCCCTCCTTGTACCCTCCTTCCTAGCCAGATACCCTACCCCCAATCTGCTCCTGCTCCCACCTCCCGGAGTGCCTGTGCGGCACCGTGTCCTCCAAGCCCTGGCCCAGGCTAGGTGGAGGATACAAACATTTATTAATTTTTCATTTTTTTTAATATGCATTTATATTTTGGCAAAAAACAGTACAGAAAAAAAAAAACAGGTTCCAACTAAAGTAAAAAGTTTGGGAAACCCTGGTCTAGCCAGCTTTTTGTCCATCTTACAGTCCATATACCCTTAACTTGCTGGCAAGAATACTGAGGGTGACCATATCAAAAGCTTTGCTAAAGCTGGCACTGGGGGCTTTGGGAGGACCAGAAACAACTTATTTGAATATTCTTCATTTGCTTAATGAATATGCAAATATGCAAATGAATGTTACCAGTCCTCCAAAACCTTGGGAATGGTTTTACTGGTCCCCGTGTCAAAAAGTTTGGGAACCCCTGACCTAAAGCAATACATGTATAGTGGTCCATGGGTGGTTAGAAATAACATGTGTAGATTCCTTTTTCCTTGTGATTAGCTTAGTAACTAGATAATTACTGCAACACTTATTTTTCTACTTTTAGCTCAACAATTTAATAGGAATGAAGTAACATTATCACAGTACACCATGCTACCATCGATCAAGTACTTGAATAAAATAATACGCTAACTCTGAAGGAGTGTGATAACATTATGCAGAACTACAGAGAATGGAGTATTTTGCCATCAAGTGGGAGGAATTGGTTTGTGAGAAGAGCTTGAGAGTACCAATATTTCATCCGCCACCACCCCTTTTAGACTCCTGATTATAATAATATAGAAACATAAGAGACAAAAACATTCTCCAGAAGCAAGCATCACCACCACCACAGGAAAAGGTTCTATTTTGATGTGGGAGAGGCTGTTGGGGGAGGAGTTGATAAGGTCAGTAGCAGCAGCAAATATCCTCACTATTCCCATGATTTTATTCCCAACAACATGTCTGAAGAGAAGGATTTTCTATTATTGGATACCAGTCTGAGGCTTTAGAGGGTTTATTTTGCTTATCTTGTGCTCTCATACTTTACAAGTTTACAATAAACAGACAAAAACAATAAGCTTTTATTTGAGAAAATAACATGCAGCTCCATACTGGACTTGCAATTAATTTTCAAAAGAAAAAAGTTAATTTACACAAAATCCCACTGTCCATGAAAACGCTAATTACATTGTGATTAACATGGATTTTTAGAATGCCAAACTAGAATTAATAGACAGTACTTGGGGACACACACACACACACACACACACACAGTTTAAACTCAAAAGTTTATTATATATAGCTAAAAAACAAAAGACCATATAACAGAACACTTTTGGAGCACATACATGCAGAAGCCGTGGTGTCCAAACACACTAGCCACTAGCAACATGTGGCTATTTGGCCAGTTGAATGTGACTAGTTTGCTACAGCAGTATAGCACTATAGTGGGTACTGCTTCAGAACTTATTGGACACCACGGTGCTAAAGCTTTTAGAGAGACAGAAAGGAAAGTTGGAAAAAAAAAATCTAGAATCATGCTCAACACCTCGCATGTTAAAAATCTCAACCTAGGATTCCAACTTTCAAAATACACATTAAAATTGGATCTTCTCTATCATCTTTTCTTACAGTGCAATACTGATTCATCAGCCAATGAGTGAATTGGCATGCAGAAAAATTAACTACAGAGCATAAGTATATTAAAACAGATTTAACTGTAATCAGATATTTTATCCATTACTGTCAATCATTCCAACAAAATAATCTTAAGTAAAGCTAAGAGTGTTTTATTTGTTTCTTCCAACAACTTCATTAAATTGGATGTATATTGTATAATAAGTGCAAGGAACTGTTTACAATACATTAACAAAAACAATGTGTAATTGCAACTGCAAGTCAGGGAGTGACCAAAAATTTCCATTTATAATAAGCAGGGAATATACTATACCAAATTACAGGTCTAACAAATATTTCTAGTTCTGCTGTGAAGCACCTTGTGCCTGACACATCATAATTCAACAAGTTAAAACACATTCAAAGTTACTTTACATCAATTTTACAGATATATTTGGGCCAAGAGGCATACCTACTGTACACTAATAGTCAACATCAGTTACTCTCTTGGTCAATGAGAAGGAAATAGTATCAAACAAAAGTTACAGCTTAGCATTCTTGGTGCAACTCTCAAGATGGAGAACAGAGACAGCATCTTGAAAAAAACAGGTGAACTGCTAGTCTGTTTCAACAGCACTACAAACCATGATTTACTATCATTGTAACTATTCTGAAGGGAAAACATACAGTAGTTTAAATGTTTACTAGAACTGCTTGACTTGAAAAGACTCCCTTTGTCAATTAATTTATCAAATTAGCAAGTCACAAAAAAAACCCTAACATTTGTTTTCATTCTATTTAAAGATATATAGAATATTTCTACATGGGTGTTAAACTAACATTCATTCATAATTGGCAAATCTGGTTACCAATCATTTAAGAAAACACAATCACAAGGATCAAAAACATGTCACTAGGAACTATCAATTATTAACAAAAAAGTTGAAGGGAATGCTGCCTTATTGAAAAGGGTCTCCTAAAAAGATTGAAGTAACTCCTGAAAAGTTATGCAAGCTTTATAATCATCCCTCTCTGCAAAGTGCATAATCCAAGATTATGCAATTTCATAGTGATCAGAGACATTGCATGTTTGCAGTGCCGAAGTGTTTACGGATATATCCTGCCAAACAAGTACAGTATCATTTAACCTCACTTCAACCACTACTTGATTAAACTTGTCAGAACTAGACTAAAATACAAATATAAAACACTATGTTAATACTAGATTCCAACACTGGTACAAAACCCCCCGTCATATGCAAATTTGGGGGATAAGGAGGAATTAACTCAAGTCAAGTTTTATCACAGGAATACAATGTAAAACAGCAATCCATGTCACTAACAAAATGAAAGTTTCAGACGGGTAGCCGTGTTAGTAACTTTTAAAACAACTTTAAAAAAAACAAGTAGCCCTGTCCTACTTTAGAAAGTAACAAAAATAAAGGTTTAAGTAAATTACTTGTTTGGAGTTGCACTAGGGCTGTTAAATATTGATTAAATATTGGTTAATTGAATAGTCAATTAACTTCATGAATTCTCATCGGTTAATCGAATATTCTATAATCCCTGGGGGTAGGGCCAGCAGCCAGTGTGCTCCAGCCTCACTCCTGGGGAGCCCCTGCCTCTCTATCAGAGACAGCAAGATGGGGTGCCAGGAGAGATTGGTCTGCAAGGGGAGCCAGTTTAAAAACCAGCTCCCCTTGTGGACTGGCTGCCTGCCACCCCGTGCTGCTGCCTCTGATACAGAGGAAGCAACATTGGGTGGCAGTAGCCCCTGCCCGGGGATGGGAGGGGTTTTGAGCTCCCAGTTCCGGCTCGTGCTGGGTCTGAGCTGGGCTGCCTGTCCACCTGGCTCCTAATACATTTTAAACACAGAGCTGCAGTGGCAATAGGTCCCAGACCTGACAAGCTGCGACTGATCAAGGCTGTTGGTCAGCCTGCTAAAAAACATACTGGGGCCACCAGGGGTGGGGAACAATGCATGTAGTCTATAGCATTAACCTATAAGTTAACACATCCTTAAACAATTGTCAATTAGCATACCCTTGTTTACAGACCCATCCTATACCTGGTCTACATTACAGTTAGGTCAAGCTAAGGCAAGTTATGTCAATCTAATTACGTCAGTGTCTACAAAACAGTCTTCTATTGCATATGCAAATGCCCAGCTACACCAAACTAACAACTTCACTTCAACAAGAGGCATAGAGGTTATGCTGGTATAGTTAGGGTGACAGTGTAGCCTAGACACCTTGGTTTACTTACATAGGCTGTTGGCTGTCATTCTTATCAATTTCAGGTCTGTGTGGGAGCATGTAAGTTTGGCACCCCAAGTTGGTGTGGAGGGGCTGACACACACACACACACACACACACACACACACACACACACTCCATGCTCTGACTCACTATTCACTGGGCTGCCACCATACACCCATGCTCCCAGCTTCAATCTCCCCCACCCGTGCCCCAGCTCCTTGGGTTTCCAGCTTCCCACTCCCAGCTATGCTGTCTTCCCACACTGGGAGTCTCAGTGCAGTTGGTCTCAGCAGTGAGCAGGAGAAGCACAGCCACGCTGCCAGCGGAGAGTTGGGAGCGGAAATGGGGCAGCCAGCGGAGAGTTGGGAGCTGAAATGGGGCAGCCATGCTCTCACAGTGCTGAGGGGTTGCCAGGCTCCCAGCTGGATACTAAGGATGTAAAATCCCATTTAATTAGTTAACTGGTTAAACGTTAAGTATAAACAAGGGCAGGTGGGCGAGCGCTTGGCTGGGAGTCAGCAGCTTCATGCAGGGGCAGAAACGGAGCAGGAGGGGGAGCACCCTATCCCTACTAACCCTGCACCCTCCCTCTTGGCCAGATACCCTGCTACCAGCTTGCTCCTGCCCTGTACCTCCCACTCAGACCTCGTACCTCACCCTCCCGCCCCCCCCCCCGCAGCCCACCTCCTGCCCAGATCTTACACCCCCATCCCTATCTCACTCACAAAATTCACTAACCTAGAACCCTAGAAGAGTTCATCTGACCTATGGGAAGCCCTGAAGCTCAGTCCTTTCTGTCCCTCCCCCCACCACTGTGGGGCTAGAACAACAGAGGAATAAGGTGTCTCAGTCAGGGGCCGTATCAGTGAGGGCTGAGGGTTTTGGAAGTTTTTTTGCTTCTCACTTGTGTGGTCCCCAATTAATTTTTCTGTGGATCACTGACTCCCAATCCAAAAAAGGTTCTCCACCCCTGCCATAAAGACAATGTTGAAACCTTGTGTGTTGGACACAAATTTATATTTTACTTTATTTAAAATGAAGTTTGGTAAACTAACATGAGGAATTTAAAGTGCTTCATCTGCTTAATAATTTTGATTAATATTTCCTTTCTTATTGGTTAAATAAAACCATTCTCCCTAGCTGTAGCACTAGCAAAATGGCTCAGGAGTAATTATGTAATTAATGACAAGTTTCCATTAGTAACTGGTAATCCGGGGAAAGCTTTGCATTGAGCAGGGTGGGCTAAAGGCCAAAAAGTTTGAAAACCACTGCTCTAATGGGAACTGTGCAGGTAGCCAAGAGGCCAGGCTCTCAGCCAGGGTTGTTAAATAACGAGTAATTCACTAATCTAATAGGCATTTTGCATCAACTATTCAATTAGTTGATGGTCACCTCTGCCTTTAAAGTGTCACAACAGCCCAGGACTATTGCAATACTTCAAAGGCGAAAGCATTGTGTGGGACCCAGGATCAGCTGGGGACTCCCTCGCTGACCCCGGGCTGCACATGGCACTGGTGCTTTGAAATGATGCGTGTAGCCTGGGACCAGTTGGGGTGTCCACAGGCTGCATGCAGCGTTTCAAAGCAGCAGTGCTGAGTGGAGCCCAGGCTCTGGCCCCAGGTTCCACACAGCACTGCCGCTTTGAAGTACCCCTCCTTTTTCTCCCCCTTCGCTGCCTCTGATAGAGGCAGCAAGGGGGAGGGAAGTGACCAGTTGACTATCCAATAAGCATTTGCTTATCAGATAGTCAACTAGTCCTTCACATCCCTACTCAGTCCCATCATACTGTCCCTATTACCACAGATGCCAACTTCCCCTGTAGCTGAGGAGTGCATAAGCCCCCACTTCCATCTTTTGCCCCACCTGCTCCCCCAAGCATGCTGCATTCCCACACTTCCCATCTCCCATAGCATCCCATTCACAGGAGGGATGTGGGCAGGAGGCATTTGGAGGGAAGGGAAAGGAGTTTTCAGCGGGGGGGACACGGTGAGCTTGACTACCAATAGGTGCTAAGCACCTTCTAATATTTCCTGTGGTTGCTTTAGCCCCAGAGCACCCATGGAGTCAGTGCCTAAGCCTTTTACGTCACTGGAAGAGTTCCTGCTGTGGACACACCCTACCGACCAGAGGAGTGTGTGGATGTGACCCACACATTACAGAGGTGGGTTGTTTGTTGTATAGATATTCCCTGAGGTATCTAGACTCTGAGTGTGGAAATATAACTCCCTGCAATGCACTATTCCTCACAATAGGACAGAGATAGTCAGAGCAGAGCAGAGCACTAAAGCCTGCCTTTGGTGCTGCCTTGTGTTCCACTTGTTTTGTGGGTAAGAAATTGTATCAGTTTTCAATGTTCTTAATCCAGCAATTTCCCCTTCCAGTTTAAACTTCTGTGGTGAAAGTTATTTATTTTGGCATTTTAGACCATGGTAAAGTGTGGGTAGGGGCTTTAAGAGAAGGGAATGTTTGAGGGTAGGAAATAAAAGTGCTTAATTCTTAATAATAGTACTTTCCTCCTTCTGACTGGAGGGGTGTAAACAGGCCACTTCACCTTGAATGGTCTGTGTTAACTATTTATGCTAAACAAATCTGTTCAAATCTTGCAGTTAGCAGTGACACACTGAAGCTTGTTTATGCTACAGAAAATCCACACCCCTAAGTGAGACATTTACACCAACCTAACCCACAATTTAGACAGCACTACGTTGATGGAAATACTTCTCCCATCAACATAGCTGTCACGTCTCTGGCAGCGCATCTAGACTGCCCCGACGACAGAGGCATGTCATCTAGACATACTTCACCTCCCAGGGTATCTATGCTGACAGGCAACCTTCACTAAGATTTGCAATACTGGGTATATAGAACAAATGTTGAATTAGGCTATAGCAGTGTTTTTTAAACTGTGAGAGGCAGTTGGAGGTGTGCGGAGAACAAAAGAATTCAAAATAACCTTCCTAAAAGGTGCAGGCTTTTTTTTTTGCGCGCTCAACAACAAAAAAATTCTTGGTGTCCCTCATAAAAAAAAAATGTGTTCCTCGGTCTTAAAAAGTTTAAAAAACACTGGACTATAGTGGATATATAGCCTGTGTCAGCAAAAGTTATATGGCTCAGGGGTATGAATATTCTAACTAAAGCAACATGAGTTACACCAACAAACACTCGTGCAAAATAGTTGCAGGAGAATTTCCCCTGTGGACACTGCTTATGACACTCATGGAGGGAAAATCTCTCCCCCATCAGCATACAGTAGTAGTCTCCAACCGTTTTACTCTCAAGATCACTTTTTAAATGTCAGGGCAAACCAAGTTCTACTCCATCTCTTCCCCAAGACCTCACCCCTTCTTTGAAGCTCTGCCCACTCTATCACTTGCGGTCACCAGCCCTTCCTTACTCTCACTGGGTTGAGACAGGAGGTGCAAGCTCTGGGGTGGCAATGAGGGATTTGGGTGTGGGAAGGGGTGAGACGTGCAAGCTCTGGGAGGGAATTAGGGTACATGAGAAGATGGAGAAGGGAACGTTGGCTCAGGGAGGGCGCGTGCCAAGCCGGAGAGCGTTGGGATCAGGCTGAGGGTAGTGGTGCTGAACAAGCTGCAGATTTGTGGATGTGGGGGTGCAGAAGGTTGGTTTGGGGACTATGAGGGGACTCAGGGAAGGGGGGCTGTGTGTATGATGGGCTCAGGGCACAGGTTTCCGGTGTGTGGATGGTGCAGGAGTGTTGTGGCAGAAGACTAGGGATGGGGGGGTTGCAGGAGTTTGGGGATGTGAGAAGCTCAGGGTAGGGGGTTCAGGTGTATGATGAGCTCAGGGTTGGGGTCTGTGGGAGGTACAGGAATGTTATGATTCTGCCATCAGATGGGGGCTTGGCCAGGCTTCATGTTTAAATAAAATATTATGTCCAACACAAAAGGTTTCAACATTGTCTTTATTTATGGGAGGTATGCGGAACATTTTTTGGGTCAGGGGCCACTGACCCACAGAAAAATCTGTCAGGGACCACACAAGTGAGATGCTAAGAAACAACCCCTCCAAAAAACCCAAACCTTCACTGATGTGGCCCCAACTGAGACACCTCACTCCCCTGGCACTCCAGCCCCATGGGGGGAGGGGGGAAGGGAGGAGGGTAAGTAGAACTCAGGTTCAAGGCCGCAAGCAAGATGATCTCTTCTGGGGTGCCAGGGTTAGTATATTTTGTAGTCCCCCTAAGCTCTGGGGTTGGGCCGAAAATAAGAAGTCCAGTGCGTGGGACAGAGCTGCCAGTGAGTGGGAAAGGGATGGGGTACAGAATATGGGTAGAAGGTAGGGGGCAGGAGCAAGCTAGGGGCAGGTGCCTGGCCAGGAAGGAGGGGGCAGGAGATGAGTGCTGCCGGGTGTCTGGCCACAGAGGAGGAGGCAAGAGCAGGGTCCTGGTGGGTGTCTGGCCAGGGAAGAGGGGGCAGAAGCAGCTCAGCTGGTAACTAGGGATCTCGAGGGCTGAGTATCTCTTGGGCAGGATTTGCAGGCAGCACTGGAAGATGGGCACATGGGGCTCCTTTAAGAAATCCAGCCACTCCTTGTACGATTCTCTACTGCCATCTTAAACCCTCCTCTCCACCTGCCTTCTCGGAGCACGGGGGAAAGAAGGGAAGATAAAGTGTGTGCGCTGCCGGGGGGGGGGGGGGGGGGAGGAGGAGATGAGCAGTGCACACGTGCATATTCCTGAGAAGCCATCTCTAGCGCAGAGCCGCAGGATTCGTTTCCCCAACCCCCCACCACAAGAAACCAGCTCTGGCTCCAATTCTGCAAGGGACAGGAGGCTATAGTGCCAGCACAGGCTCCTCACTGCAGGTGGTGGAGAGCAAGGGGGGCTGGGAACACTGCCTCAACATCGACTGACAGTGCCATCATGATCAACTGGTTGGTGACCACTGGCATATAGTATCTTCACCAGATGCACTGCAGTGGCAAATCCTGTTTAAATTCAGGATGTAAACTTATTGTTTAAACCGGTTAACCAATTAACGGTGGGCAAGCAGCTCTCCCGCCTGTTGCTGAGCTGAAACATACACCCTGCCACCGCAGGCAAGAACTGCTCCAGCCTGCCCAGAGCAGCCCCTGCCTGCACGAGATGCAGTGGGCCCCCCACAAGGCTAGAGCAATCCAGCCCCACTGGTTAACCAATTAAACCTTCACATTCTTCCTTCACACAGACATGACCTTAGTTTCCCAGATATGAAAAGCTCAAAAGCTTGTCTCTCTCAGCAAAGAACTTGATCCAATAGAAGATATTACCTCATCTACTTTTTATCTGGGAAATCATCATTAGTTCACTTGCAGTCAGAACTTAGACATCCTAAAACATATATATGTTCTAAAAGCTATTAAAAGCAGTCATCCCATTCTTCATGTCTGCCTTTTTTCAGGAATCAGAAGCAAAATCCACCTGTACAAAAGAAAGCTAGTTTCCTCCATTCTGTTATCTGACACACAACCTTTGTATTTATTGAAAAACTGCTAAGTCAAATCTACCTTAGAGGGCAGCACTATAATTTGTATTCAAAATTCTGCCCTGCAGGAATTACATGTTCTTTTGTAAAAAAGAGTAAGTTTCAACGCCTGAAATCAGTGTATGGAAGCAACTTTGCTATGCATACTCACTGTATCATACCATGGCCATTTTAAATTCTAAAATATTAAAAAAAAAAAAAAATTCTGCTGTTGACTCCATGAACTTAGAACCACAAAAAATGAGCGAATCACCCACAGTTATGTCCATGGAAACACACACTAATTCATTAGGAACATCAGAGAACACATACACCTTTTAGCTACACTGTGGAACAGATATTCAAAAAGATCAGAAGGTTCTGTTCTCAATTCCACTTCAGCGGAACTTTTTTGCAACATGGGCTTTTTGAGGTTTGTAAAAAATTTTCCAGGCAAAAATATATTAATACCCAACAATCAAAAAAAATGTTCACACTATTCTAAAGTTGAAGAACCTGGACCTCCTTAGGGCTCATTACTCTCAGCAGTGCTCAGAGGATGATCATTACTCCGAAATTACAAAGAAACTGTTCGCTTGTTCTAGGGATATAAGCAACTATTCAAGTAGTAACTACTCACTTTCCCCCTCCCCTCCCCTGCCGCTGCCTCTGTGGGGGGAGGGAGGGGAGAAGAGGTAGAGCTGCATTGGTCCTGGAACCAGCCCTAGCAGAAACTAATTAGGCCTGTGCACCTGGCTCCTAGAACATTTAAAATGCAGAGCTGCAATGGAGGTAGCAAGTGCCCCCTTATTGATCAATCAAGTATTGGATGGAAATTCCATCAACTGCTCAATTAGCTAATTAACCACTACTTAACATCCCTAGCTTCTTCTATTAGGTTTTATAACTAGTACTCTATGTTGATTTTTATTCATAAATCTCAAAATAGATACCAGAAAGTATATCACGTTTCCTCTCAAAAATATATTCAGTTAATCTTTTTGGGTTATATTCCTGTGCTATACAAAGCGGCTCATCTTTGCCACATTTCTACTGCCTAGATTTGGCATACAACCATAGCGGCATCTCATCAAATCCATCTGGAAATCAGAGTCCAACTTCACATTTTCCAGCAATGTACCAGAAAGTCATACCCTACTCTTCAGTAGCCAAAATCTGTACACATTTTTAAAGCATCAATTTTGAATTCATACCCTGTTCCTCATTTGTCTTAATTACTTGTGAGTATGAATTCTTTAGGTTTTTGTTCTTCTTGCCAGAATCAATACTAAGTCAATTTGAAAAGAGGAGTTCCATCTGCAGATTTTTAAGTCACAGATCTTATTTTGTAGCAGCAATTTACCAGAGACTGAAACATTCCTCCCTCCTCCCCCATAAATTCTAACAAAAAAAGCAACTGCCAAGCAAGAAATTTGTTTCAGTAATTCAAAATTGGAATGGATAGCCATTTCACTCTGTGTATTACTTAGGAAGAACAAGACAACTAACTGAATCAAGTTTCATACAACTCACACAAATCCGGTCCTGCCATCCACTCTAATATTCCTTTAGGTCAGAGATGGGCAAGACAGCCTCCTCGAGACAGATCCAGCCTGCCAAGCCCTTTGGTCCAACCACAGGCTTCTCTGCCGCTCTTCCAGCCCAAGGCAAATCGAGATCTGGGAACAGGGGAGCACACAAAATCTACTCCCACCACCAACAGCATGTGGCACCTAGAGGGAACAGCCAGTTATTCAAAACTGGTGGTTCTTTAAAGGGTGGTTCTCCGTTTTGCATCAAACGGAAAGGGAGGAGTAAGAGAGCAGTGACAATTACACTGAAAAATTACTACAGGGTGCAACAAGCACAGGGAGAAAGAGGGGAGACAATTATACTCACTCTTTCCTTTTTTCCATTTATCTCAACTTGAACAATGAAAACAGAATCATAGCATCTTTTGCTTTAATCTTGCTATTTCACAAGCTAATTAGAGAGAAACCTTTTCATTACATGAATGGGAAGCCTTGAAGAACCACTTAAGCGACACAGGACAGGTCTATACTAGGGGAGAAACATGACCTAAGATACACAATTCCAGCTACAAGAATGGCATAGCTGGACTCGACGTACCTTAGGTCCAATTTCTGCAGTGCGCCCTCTACGGGAGGTCCACAGGAGAAACTCTCCCATTGAATTCCTTTACACCTCATGACCCAGTGGAGTACCAAGGTTGACAAGGGCACCATCACCAGTCAGTTTAGCTGATCTTTACAAGGGATGTTAAATTTCAATTAATCGGCTAACCCAAACTCAGCTAATCGAGTAGTCAATGCAATTTTCACTGACTACTCAATTTGTCAATAAGGGGTGCGGTGGGGCAGAGCACTCCCTATCCCGGCTGCGCCTCTGTCTTTTAAATGTAGTAAGAGCCACCTGCAGCTCTTGCTACATTTCCAAAGAAGAGGTGGCGAAGTGGCAAATCCCATGCAAGCATGAACTGATTGAGTCCCCTCTCACCCTGGGTTCCTGCTGCACAACCTAGGCCTTTGAAATGTAGTAACAGTTCTGTGGGGCTCTTGATACATTTACAAGACAGAGGCACAGCAGTCAGACTAGTATGAGCAGGGACTGCTCCAGTAGCCATTCACACTTCTTCCCAATACACCTCAGTCTTCCCTGCCACTCTCTCCCCACCCCCACGGAGACCGTGCTGGGGGGAGCTCCTGTCTGCCTCCCCCTTGCTGCCTTTGATACAGAGACAGCAAGGGGGGGGGAAGCAACAAGTTGACTTGACTACCCAATAAGCCTGTGCTTATCGGGTAGCCAACTAGTCGCTTACATCCCTAATCCTAAATCGGGAGCCACACAAAAGCGACAAACAAAAACCACACTTCACTGGCGTGGCCCCGACAGAGGGAAAAGACACTCCCCACATTCTCCTCACACACCAGAACCTGGGGGGGGGCTCAGGTTAGTAGATTTTGTGGGGGGCCCCCAGGCTCTGGTGTGGAGGCAAAATGAGGAGTTCAGTATGTGGGAGGGAGCTACCAGGAAGCAGGCTTGGGGTATAGGGTCTAAGCAGAAGTGAGAGTGCAGGAGTGGGCTGGGCAAGGAGCCATGAGCCTAAGGTGCTGAATCCAGGCAAGTCTTAGGTTCCCTACCCCACACTAAATCAAACCCTGGGTGATCGCTCTCTGGAGTGTCCATTTCAGGGTCAATAGAAGCAAGTGCACAGCAAGTATCATTAGTAAGTGACATTCTTTCCTCCACTTCAACATGGGGCCAGTTTTCCGGTAACGTATTATGGCCCCCTTTTTAAATGGGGCAAGAAATGGTGTCCTTACCATTCAGGATCATTAAAAGTTCTCTTAAAAAGGGAGACTAAGTCTCATGACTGAGTAATTATATTTTTCCTACCTAAATTCATCCAGGTCTCTTAATTTCTCTTTTGTCTCCTTATCACACGTTAACAGTGACAATGTTTCACTGCACTTCTGTTGAAGAGGGTGTATATTCCATGTATTAATTTTCTGTGTTACATTTCAAATCCTGTAGGATAAAAGGTATTATCTAGGGCTACGTCTACACTACAGTGTATGTCAGCAAAATTTACGTTGCTCGGAGGTGTGAATAAATCACCCCGAGTGACAGTTACACTGACACAAGCTGCACAGAGCTATGCTGGCAGAAGAGTTTCTCCCACCAAGTCAGACATCAAGACTAGTAACATACAAAAACCAATGGACACAAAATTATAGACTAGAAAATGTCTAGTCTTAAGCAAAAACACTTCAAAAACAAACTGAAATGTGAAACGGCTGAGCTGGAATACATATGCAAATTTGACACCATCAGAATAGGTCTGAACAGAGACTGGAAATGGCTCTCTCATTACAGCAAGTAATTTTCACCTACAGGTATTCTCATGTTCTTTTCACTGTTGGAAGTGTGCCACATTCATCCTGATTGAATTAGCACTGATGTAACACTCATATCTCTGCATCCATAGCATCTGTTTCTTTCACTTCATGTATCTAATGAAGTGTGCTGAAACTCATGAAAGCTTATCTCCTAGCACAATTTTTAATCTTTAAGGTCCCACTAGATTCCTTGTTGTTTTTGCTGAAACAGAGTAACATTGCTACCTCTCTGAAACCTTCCTAGGAAAAAGGCAGGTCATAACTGAGATATTTGATTATGAGAAATATAGGCAGTTGGTTTTCTGATGACTAGGAGAACCATATGGTGAATTGCCTGCTGGCTATGAAGTTGTGGACCTCTTGAGACATCTAGATAGATAGGGTCATAATTCAAAATGATCTGGACAAACTGGAGAAATGGTCTGAGCTAAACAGAATGAAGTTTAATAAGGACAAATGCAAAGTACTCCACTTAGGATGGAACAATCAGTTTCACACATACAGAATGGGAAGAGACTGTCTAGGAAGGAATATTTGCAGAAAGGGACCTAGGGGTCATAGTGGACCACAAGCTAAACATGAGCCAACAGTGTGACGCTGTTGCAAAAAAAGCAAACATGATTCTGAGCTATATTAACAGGAGTGTTGTGAGCAAGAAACGAGACATTATTCTCCCACTTTACTCTGCACTGATTAGAACTCAATTGGAATACTGTCTTCCTGTTCTGGGCACCACATTTAAGGAAAGATGTGGAGAAACTGGAGAAGATCCAGAGAAAAGCAACAAGAATGATTAAAGATCTAGAGAACAAAACCTATGAAGGAAGACTGAAAGAATTGGGCTTGTTTAGTTTGGAAAGGAGACGACTGAGAGGGGTCATGATAGTGGTCTTCAGGTATTTAAAAGGGTGTCACAAGGAGGGAGAAAAATTGTTCTCCCTGGCCTCTGAGGATAGGACAAGAAGCAATGGGCTTAAACTACAGCAAGGAAAGATTTAGGTTGGACATTAAGAGAAACTTCCTGTCAGGGTGGTTAAACACTGGAATAAGTTGCCTAGGGAGGTTATGGAATCTCCATCTCTGGAGATATTTAAAGAGCAGGTTAGATAGATATCTATTGGATGATCTAGACGGTACCGGGTCCTGCCATGAGGGCACGGGACTGGACTCGATGACCTCTCGAAGTCCCTTCCAGTTCTAGTGTTCTGTGATTCTAGATGTCTAAAAGAAGGGTCACACCTTGATATAAAACAGGTAGAAACTGAAGGGAAACAATTATATGAAAGAAATTCCCATTCAATTATATCACATTAAAATAGATAACTAATACTGATATATTTTCTAAGTGTTTATATACAGTGAAAGAAGTCTAAATACTAAGGTGGGTGAACTTGAGAGCCTGATATTAAATGAGAATATTGATATAAGCTTCACAGAAACTTAGTGGAATTTTGATAATCAATGTGGCACAGTAATACCAGGGCATAAAACGTATAGGAATTACTGAGTTGGTCATGCCAAATGACCATAACATTATTACATTTAATATCCATGGGAGAGGTGGAGACACCAATAAAGCTCACTACAGTAGCATTTAACTATACGAAAGTTGTGAGTGGTTCAGCTACATTCCCCTCTTGGACTTAAACAGAGTAAAAGATGGGTTAGAGGCAAAAAGGGATCTTTTAACAATTCAAAATCAAATCCTATGAGGAAAACAGAAAGGATCGTGAACTCTGGCAAGTAAAGTATAATTATGCAGACCAGAAAGAATCTGAAGAGCAACAAACAAAAATAACAGCAAAAAAAAATATGTAGTACATCAGAAACAGGAAGCTTATCAAACAATCAGTGAGATAACTGGATGAATGAGGAAAACAAGGCCACTGGAGAACATTTAAATGAATTCTTTTCATCTGTGTACACCACAAGCATGCGAGGGACATTCCCAGACCTAAGCCATTCTTTCTAGGTGACAAATCTGAGACTGAAGTGTTGACAGAGGTGGTTCTGTATCAGATGTTTAGCAAAGTGTCAGGATGTACAGAACCACAAAAGCATACTTGTTAACCCTCAAATTTCAACCTGTCCATCTCCATTCAGGGAAAGTGACAAAGTAGGTTCCAGTCCATGAAGACGTATGCCCAAATAAATTCGTTAGTCTCTTAAGTGCCACAGGACTCCTCATAGTCTGTTTCAGGAAAAACCAAACACGACTCCTCATAAAATGGAAATGCTTTTTAGCTGATTTATCAGCAAAATGCATAAATCAATTACAGTTTCAACAGGAATACTCTGTATTGTACTGTGCTTATAATCACTTGATTTTAAAAATGTTAGCTTTCAATGGTGCTGTACTTTAGCTGCAAGCATGTGCATGTAACACCCACGTACTGTAGTAGAGCCAAGAGCTTTTTGTTGCCACCTGTAAAATATTGCTGAAATAATACTGCACTACATCAGAAACTCTACTCTTGCTCCATATAAAGAAAATAAATTGAGTACAGAAGATCACACAAAAACAAATATACCTTCATTATCCAGTGTTATAACTTTATATCTAGTACTCAAGATGAATATCTAATTCCCAGATCTATTTAAAATTACTGTAAATGAGAAACCATTAAACTGTGTTAGAATCCTTCAAACAGTACCTAGCATTTTTTGCACAAATGTACTACCATCACCGGGCTGCACCACTAGTGACAGCAATAGCTCCAGCATAATAAGTGCATTTCAGCCATTATGTCATCTAATCATACTAAGAAAAGGCCTATGTACAGCTATGGGTATAAAGGTTCTACTGTAAAAAGCCTTGTTATCTGGCATGTTTGGGGAATGAGAGGTGCCGGTAAGTAAAAAATTCCAGTTAATTATGAATTATACTTACCGCTAACAGTCCTGTGACATCAGCTCTCACTACTTTCCCCATAATTCCCCAGTTGTGCAAGTGGCTGCCATGGAGATTGGGGCAGAGCACAGGGCTGAGAGAGACTGCAGGACCCAGCCTGGATGCTCTGGCATACCAGGGAACATGGTGAACACCCCCAGCTGAACCAGAAAGGGGGTTCTGCAGGTAGCAATCTGGGCTACTCTGCTTCCTTTCCTCCTCCAAGCCACTGGGTAGAGTCCTGTAACTGCAGCAAACTAAGCAGGGGTGCCACCTCCCTGCCCTACACAACATTCCATTGGGAGGGGCTCATTCGATGCAGATACAAATATGGAATTTTAAAAATCAAACACAAAAATCTCTTCCAATTCTGCACAGGGTTATTTGCCTTCTTTGGGTGAACTCTTACTGATTCTGAGACAGATCCATCTTGCTTGTGCACTACAAAAATTTAAATATTATAAATAAGAACAGTCAACATACAACACCAAAGTGTAACTTTTATAGTGGTTATTTGTTCCATTTTGCATACATGATGGTCTGAAATGTTTGTTTTTCCAGTTTTCAGAGAATTCTATACCATATCAGCTGCTGAACAAGCTGAAGAGCACATTCACAATGCATGCACTCTTGTCTTTGACAGGAATAAACCTGCTAGCAGTCTGAGATAAATATCTCCTTGTAAATAATGGGACAGTGAAATTAAACACATTAAAAGAAAGGAATAGCTGTCCAATTACAGAACATTGCACAATGTCTTTTCAGATGCTTCTAGTGTGAATGCATTCACTTACAAATATTGGGGTTTGACCAAACTGGCAGTCAGCATTTAGTGGCTTTTTTTTTTATTTAGTTTCAGTTTATACTAAAGCTGTGCTCCTCACTAGGATACATTGAATTTTATCATACTACAGTTGCCAATTTATTAGTATACACTTGTTTTAATAGTCGTTTTAAGTTATCATGGTTTAAAAATCTTGACTAAATCAACATTTTCTTGAGTGATTAAATCCCTATAGCCATTTTACTGTCACAAACAGATAATTTCATTAGCATGCTGGAGGGAAAGAAAGGTTAGTCTCTTTTTCCTTAGTCTAGTGTTTTGACGGTTTTTTAAAATTCATGATTGTGTTACAAACAAACAAATCTAAGTAGGTGTAAAAGAAGACTGTTGAATTATCACAATTCACAGATGTGATTAACTCAAAAAATCAATTATGATTAAAGAAATTGTGATTAATTGCACTGTTCAACAATAGAAATGTATTAAATACTTTGTATGTGTTTCTATATTTCAAATATTTCATTTCTATTACACAGAAAAAATGTGCAATGCTCACACTATTACTATTTCTCATTTTATAGTGCAAATATTTGTATTTTGGTAAAGTAACAAAAATCTAGATATATTTTTACATGCCTGCAATCAAAAACAAAACAATGTAAAATTTTGAACCCTACAAATACACTCAGTCCTACTTCTTGTTCAGCCATTCACTAAGAGAAACAAGTTTGTTCACATTTACAGGCAATATTGCTGTCCGCTTATTTACAACGTTACCTGAAATGAAAATAGACATTCACATGGCACTTTTGTAGCCATAGGTGTAAGATATTTATGTGCCAAATACTCTAAACATTCTTATTCCCCTTCGTGCTTTGGCCGCCATTTTACAGGACATGCTTCCATGTTGATGATGCTCATTAAAATAATGCATTAATTAAATTTGTGACTAACTCCCTGGGAGAGAACTTTAGGTCTCCTGTTCTGTTTTACCCAAATACTGCCATATATTTCATGTTATAGCAGTCTTGGATGATGACCCTGCATATGTTCATTTTAAGAACACTTTCACTGCAGATTTGACAAAATGCAAAGAATGTAAGATTTCTAAAAATAGTTACAGCACACAACCTAATATTTCTGAAGTGTCATCAAGAATCTGAGAGGGGTGACACATGCTTCCAGAAGTCTTAAAAGAGTAGCACTCAAATATTGGAAAGTACAGAACCCAAGCCACACTAAAATAAATAAATAAATAAATAAATAAATCTACATTCTGTTGGTGGTCTAGGTTTAATGAGAAAAACCCATCAGCAGCATAGAGCGATATCCTCTGGAACCATAGTTGAAGCATGAAGGGACATGAATTTTTAGAGCATGGGGTCCCAAACTGGGGGGCATGAAGCAATTCCGGGAGCGGGGGGGGGAGACACGGGACAACCCAACGCCCCCCCCCCATTCCATCCCCCCATGTTGTGCTGCTATTTTTGTTTTTTGGCCCGGTCAGTTCCTTTTTTTTTTTTTTTGCTCACAAGTTTTGCTGCTATGGGGAGGGCATGAGGGTTTCTCAAAAATCAAAAAGGGGGCATGATGCTGAAAAGTTTGGGAACCACTGCTTTAGAGCATCTGGCAGGTAAGTATTTTGCAACGCCATCTACAAAAGTACTATGAGAATGCCAGTTCTCACTGTCAGGTGACATTGTAAACAAAGCGAGCAGCAGCATAGCGAGCAACAGCATCTCCTGCAAATTGTAACTAAACTTGATTGTCTGAGCAATTGGCTAAACAAAAATCAGGACAAAGTCAACTTTAAGCTCTAAAGTTTTACACTGGTTTATTTTTAGTACAGATTTTTTTAATATATATAAGTCTACATTTATAAGTTTGACTTTCACCAGTATGTATATTTTACAGCGTGTCTGTCTGCAAGACCGTTTGTTCAAGAACTCCTCCTAAACGGTAAGAGCTAGGTCCACCAAATTTGGTATGCAGCTTCCTCTTCTCCTAACTTAAAGCAGGGTCAGAGTTTGGTAGTACCAGGACAAACCGGAAGCCCGAGAAAAGAACTGTATTCCATAACATGCAAAGGGAGGGGTTGCTGTTCAGAAGAACACGATGAGAGTGGCCACTGGGGGGCAGCAAATCTGCAGGGGAAAGCTATCCTGCAAAGTGTCCACTAGGGGCAGCTATACCACCAAAGGAGTGGCCCGAGCTCTGTCATCTTGCCTGCCAGCACCTCTAATAAGTAGCCCCTCCAGGCCCAAACCTTTCTCCCTCTTTTTTTTTGGGGGGGGGGGGGCGGCGTGCGCTCTTGCAGGCAGCAGGGGATTTGAGGGAGCAAAAATGCCCTTGCCAAATGGGGCTCCCACCCTGAACCTCCCCACATTCCCATGGCCCTGTCCTGACTCTTGCATGCCAGGTAAATCCACCAGTGATAAATAAATTTCATTACAGTACCTGTAATGGGGGAATTTGTATTTTGGGTTGTAACTGAAATTAATATATTTGAAAATGTAGAAAACATCCAAAATTCTATTAACAGCCTAATTAATTTTTAATCATGCAATTAATCATGATTTTTAATTGCTTGACAACCCTAATGTAAAGATTAAGGGTTTATCTACAAGAGTGTTATTCTGCAATAAATTAAGCTGTGAATTTACAGCAGAATAGCAATTCTACAATATCTTCTTGTGTGGACACTCTGGCTATAACTATGCAAGAGATCATGCAGCAGTACAGTTGCACTGAGAGCTCTCACATCAGGTTAATTAATCCACCATTGGTGACAGCTATGTCGGCAGGAGAAGCTCTACAGTCAACATAGCACTGTCCAAACTAGAGATGTAAAATCCCATTTAATTGGTTAAACATGATGCAAACAATGCGTTTCACCAATTAAAGAGGGTTGGCAGGGGGGCTGCTCCAGCCCAGCTGCTCCTGGCCCCCAAGCAGGGGGTAGGAGCCAGCATCCTTATGCAGGGTCCCAGAAGAGCAGGAAAAGCCCCCCCACCACCACTACACTGCAGGCGGGAGGCTGCCCCCAGGTACTGGTTAACTGTTACTTGGTAATTATTACCCATTTAACCAGATACCCATTAATATCCCTAGTCCAAAACAGCATTTAGGTCAGTATAACTTATGACACTCAAGAAGATGGCTTATTCACACCCATGGAGAATTTAATTAATACTGACATAAGTGGTAGTTGTCTTTCAGGAATCAGAGTGCCCATTTCCAGGTTAGTTTAATCTAATTACAAACTGAGCTACCTGAAATAGAAAAAAAGACTAACTTCATCCTCAATAAGTGCATCCACATGGGGAGTTATTCCTTAACTATTTCAGTCAATTTCCCCATGTAAATAAGCCTTGATAAGGCCAAAAAAATAAAATCTTTTCATCTTAGGAAAAAACACTCAATACCATTTTCCCTTTAGTAAAGGTTGAACCTCGCTAAACCGGAACTCTCTGGTCCTACTACATCAACCACGGATGTTCCTGGAATAGAGAGTCCCAGTGGAAGGATAGCAACAGGAAACCTGTGAGCACTGAGAACCCAGCCACAGGAATCCAGTGGGGCTGGTGCAGAGTCAGGAACCTCAGTGGGACAGCACGCTGCAAGCGGGGTCAAGAGCCCAGTGCAACAGTGGGCTGCTGGTGGGGCTGGGAGCCCAGGAGGGCTGGAGGCAGGTGGAGATCCAGCAGCAAGGACAACAAGTGGGAGCTGGCAGCCCTGATGCGAGCCTAGCTGGCCAGTGGGAGTGAGGGGGAAAGCTAGGCTGTGGGGCCGGTGCCAGGAATGTTCTCCCCTGGTCTGGCAAAATCCCTCATTCGGGATTGATCCCACGTGTGTCAGGCCAGGGAGATCCAACCTGTATATATTTTAATAACTTCCTCTGGCTAATTAACAGGCATTTTTAAACAAAGAGATCACCTCTACTCTTTTCTGCATGCTATGGCAGTAAAGATGTAATGCTGACATTTTGACATCACCAGGGCTCGACAAATAATACAATCTACTCACTATGGGCGAGTAGATTGTAACCCCAAAGAGCCGGGTTTGGGCTATCTGTGCATGCGCAGATCACCGGACAGCATGGCTGGCAAGTGGAGCTTGCCGCGGTTCGGCGAGCCCTGGACATCACAATATCATTAGGCTGACCGTATGTCCCGTTTTTTCTGGGATTGTCCGGAATTTAAATGCTCTATCCCGGTGCCCCATCAAGTAGTGAAATGTCCCAGAAAGCCCTGCTGGATATTTCACTACTTGATGGGACACAGGCGCAGTGCAGCAGCCTCCTCTCCTGCCCTCCCTCCCCCCGGCAGGGCATGTAGGGCAGCCAGGACAGCTTGTGGTGGTGCATGGCCCCTTCCTCTTTTCCTCCCCTCTTCCCCTCCCGCAGGACTCCTTCTGCCGCACGGGGTCCTGGCCCGGCTGCCCCACCTCCTCCGGGCTGCCTTAGAGCACTGGCAGGAGCCGCACAGTACCGGGTGCGGTGCACTCAGGCCTGGCACATGCCAGAACTGGAGCAGGGGCCACCTGTGGAGCTATTTTTAGTGCCACAGTCCGGGTCACCGCAGGCTGTCTGGCTCCAGATGGAATCAAGCAGCAGCCGCACTCCAGCTGGGGCAACCTCACTGGGACGCGCCTTGTGCAGCTGCCACTTGACTCCAGCTGGAGATGGGCAGCCTGCGGGTACTGGACTATAGCACTAAAAATAGCACCCTGGATGGTCCCAGCAAGTGGTCCTACCCCAGGAGCAGTTGGGGCCGGGGCTGCGGAGGCTTCTCGGCCAGACCACACCTTCCAGCCCTGCAAACTGGAAGGCAGAACATGAGGGAAGGGGCAGGGGGAAAACTAAGTGGAAGGGGGGGTGAAGAGAGGAAGGAACTTGTGCTCAGGGGAGGGAGGCAGGGCAGGAGAAGAAAGGGGAAGGCGCCAAGGAGCAGGGCAGAGGAGAGATAAATGCCAGGGGGCCAAGAGGAAACAATGAGGAAAAGGACAGGAGGAGGGAGGGGAGAGAAGGTGTCACAGAGTGGGAGAAGGAAGGGGACAAGGTGATTCTGGGAGAGGAAAGGGGAGGGACAATGGGGGCAAGAGGAAAGAAGAGGAGAGGGGAGGAGTGGGTGCCAGGAGAAGAGAGACTGAAAGGAGGGGTGGTCATGAGGAAGGCTGGTGATGGAACAAGTCGTGCGTGGGGCACAGAGGGACTTGAGGAGAACTGGGACAGAGGGTGGTGAGGGGGTGAGCACCAGGGAGAAAGCAGGCAAGGAGGACAGGAGCAGTGAGGGAAAGGGAAGGCCCCAGGAAGGTGCAGATGCCAGGGGATTGTGGGGGTGAAACAGAAGGGCAGACGAGAGAGGCAGGGCAGCTGGGTAGAGGGAGATGTTAGAGGGGATGGAGAGAGGTAGCTACAGATAATCAGAGTGGGGCTAGAGGAGGAGTGGGCATAGGGGGATTAGAAGGGCTGGTGCAGGGGAGGGGAGTGGAGCAGAGCAGGTCCCAGGAGGGCTGAGGGGAATGAGAAGGACAGAAGTCAAGAGAGCAGAGGAGGGTGAGGGCGGGGGGGGGGGGGGGGGGAGTAAGCAGGCACCAGAAGAGCAGATGGGTCCAGGGGAGCATGGGAGACATGGCAGCAGAGGGAAAAGGGAGAGGTTAGTAAGATATTTATTAACAACTTGGGTGCTACAGTGGAAAACATCCAAACAAGCGCACAAGAACTCAATACCGGTACACAAAGACAAAATTCACTCTGCTCATGGGAGGAAAATCTTCCCCCAGCCTCTCCTCCTGAGTTAATGCAATGCAAGTTGGGTTAATGCACTTGCAGGATAATTGCATGGGAGGGTCGTGTGGGGACCAGACTCATCCCTATTGGTAGGATGACAGGGGAGGAGTTCTTAGAGGGGTCACATGACAGCCTTTACTTCTGGTCATGCGTCCAATTTGACCTTGGGATCACTACCTTCAGGGGTGGGACACCTTGTGTCAGGGGGCATGGCTAATAGGGGTTGGAGATGTGGCTAATGTGTCCCTAATTTTGGTTCAGAAAATATGGTCACCATAAGTATTGCCCATGGAAACAAACCTATGTCAAATACAGGCTGAGGGCTTCACTGCAGGAGGCAGCAGAAAGTCTAGTGGGACAGTTAGAAAGATTCAAATTATCATATTCAAATATGACCTTTTTCAGGAACCAGAGGTGGAGAAAACTGCAAAAACAAGTGACGGCCAAGTAAATTCCTTTTTGTATAAATATTTGCTTTCTTTCTCTGCCTTCACAAGTTTGCTTAAGCTTGTAAGTTTGTTCTCTAGGTTTCATTCTTTGTTCAGGTTGCTGAAAACAACAAACATTAATATAACGGTCTACTTCTTTTTAGAAGTAGACCATTATATTAATGTTTGTTGTTTTCAGCAACGTAATCAAGTCACCAAAATACGTACAACAAAATGTTTAGCCAACTTGAATATGGAAACTACAACAATACTGCCAATATGTAAAAAATACACTAATTAATGAATTCAAGAAGTTGTGAGGTTCTCTCCAAGTATGAGAATATTAAACACATACAATTTACAGAAGTATTCAGCCCTTCAGCGTAGACTAAAAGCTTAAAATGCAATTTAGTCTTTCAAAATTAGACATTTACTGTTAGAAGTCTGGACTGTATTCAGCAGAAACCTGGCAAGCCCTCTAACATTTACTCTGCAGAGTGCAGTATCCACTTACATGAGACATGTTCAAATATCTCCTTTGCTATACAGTTAAACTGTTCCATGCAATATCAGTTAATTAAAAAGAACAAAAGAGAAAGGGAAACAGACTCCAAATAGTGTTACTCCTTAACTGAGTAGCTCATTCATAAAATCTAAAGAATTCAGACTACCATTTCAGTAATGAAATGTTGTCTGGAACAATGACCAAAAGATATACTTACCTGTGAACAAATTAAAATAGTTTTCCTGTGAAGTGACAGGCTTAATTCTATGAATCTGTAAAGGTATCTATTTGTATTGAGACAATACCTCTCAAAAAAGTCTTTACTTGATTGGATTTACTTTTCCACATTTTCAAGGTATATAAATTATTATTTGCTGACCACTAATTTCTAAAGCTTCAGGGGGTAGCGGAATTAGTCTTAAACTTAAAACACAACAAATAGTCTGGTAGCACTTTAAAGACTAACAAAACATGTAGATTGTATCAAACTTTCATGGGCACAGCCCACTTCTTCAGATGACCAGAGTGTTGGATGTCCAGAACTAAAATAAATATTCTCTGTGTTGTAAAGAATGCTGATAAGGTGATACCTTAGGGTTTCTTTTTTTTTTTTGCAAGAGTGTGGCATAATATCTGGCGGTTGTCTGTGGGATATGTAGATTGTAGTGGGTTTTTCACCTTTAGACACTTAGGACTAATTTCTAATCTATTTTTTTTAACTGATACATTACAAAGGTGAGACCTAGTGTAATACTGAAGTTTACCTTATTCTTCAACCACTAATTCTTCAGAAATTTGAGAGTTCACTTTATTGCACTGTTCAAAGATTGACATTAAAAAGACATGTCTAGTCACCTACAGAATTATAGAATCGTAGGGTTGGAAGAGACTTCAGGAGGTCATCAAGTCTAGCACCCTGCCCAAAGCAGGACCAATCTCAACTTACAGAAAACTGTGTAATTCCTAAGTGTCAGTGGATATTTAAAAAAAAAAAAAAAAAAAAAAAAAAAAAAAATAAGGCTGACAGAGGTCTGCAACCTCACAGCCAAAATTGGAGCATACAAGTGCCATCGATAACATGGCTGATAGCCCAAGCAAAAAAACAAAAAACAAAAACCAAACGGACACAACATGAAAAGAGTATAAAGCATTTTAGCTGAGCCACACAAAGTTTGCTACCGAGATGTTTTGGATTTTTTAAAAGACTGCTATGAAATTCCTATAACTACCACTTCATGATTTAGGAGTTGCTTTTTTCATCATTTATCTGAACTGTGGTTTGGGCTAGCGATGTAAAAGCCACCCAAAACAGTTAATCGGTTAAATAATTTGTTTAACCGGTTAACCACACAGCCCATAACGCCCCCCACCCCACACACACACACACACACACACACACACACACACACACACTACTCGGGTCCTCTAGTTAACCAGTTACCCAGGAGGGATGTTAAATATTGGTTAATTGAAAAGTCGTGTAACCTCAAGAATTCTTATTGGTTAGTCGACTATTCTATTGTCCCCGGGGGCGTAGCCAGTAGGGCTCTGGCCACATTCCTGAGGAGCCTCCTGCCACTGCACAGTGATGCCTTTATATCAGAGGCAGCAGTGTAGGGTGCCAGGCAGGTGCTGGTCCGTGAGGGAAGCCAATCCACCTGTCGCCCAATGCTGCTACCTCTGATAAAGAGGTAGCAGTGCAGGGTGGCAGCAGCCCCTTTCTAAGGAGGGGGGGGGGGGTTCCTGAACCTGGCATGAGCCAGAACTAAACTGGGATGCCTGCCCACCCAGCTCCTAATACACTTTAAATGCAGAGTTGCAGTAGGGGTAGGTCCCAACCCCATTGCAAGCCACTACTGGGCAATCTCCTAAACAATTTACTGGCAAGGGGAGGGAGTAAAATGCACGTTGTCTATAGCATTAACCTAAAACCTTTTGCTTATTGGTTAATCGACAACATTTTTACATACGTATTACCCGGTAAGCATGCTGGTAAGGTTAATGCTTGCCGAGTAACCAGCTAACCTTCCTAGGTTGGACCCACTAAATCACTGTCAAAAACACTCCGATCGACTCCAATACTCCACTGGTATAAGGCACGTAAGTTAAGCCAATATGATAGTTTCTCACATCAACACAATACTGTATAACCACAGGTAGTCAACCTAAGTTATATCAACTCCAGCTACATTATTCATGTAACTAGAGGTTCATAACTTTGGTTGACTTTAGCCCCGGGTTGGGCAATGATTTTTGATGGGAGCAGAAGAGGGGCAAGATTTTAGTAAGTGATCATGGGATGCACATTTCTGTGGAAGGGGTGCAGGGTCTGGGACAGAGGTTGGGTACAGAAGGGAGCTTAGGGTAGGGGACTGAGATGCAGAGAGGATTCTGGCCTGGAGGAGGGATTTTGGAGGGGATGCAGGGGATGGGGGGGAAGGGGAGAGTTGTGACCTGGGACAGGAGGGGAGGAGGGTTTGGGTTGTGACCTGGGGCAGGAGACTGGGTTGCGGGGTCCAGGAGGGGATATAGGTACAGGAGAGGATTCTGCCTTGGAGAAAGATTTAGGAAGGAGTGCAGAGTCTGGGAAGGAGAACCAGAGGCAGGCTCTGGCCGGGAGGCATATACCTAAGCTGCTCCTGGCAGCAGCACACTCAAGCAAGTCCCCCTCCAGTGGCTCCAAATCGCTGGCTAGCTGTGCATGTGGCTCTCTGCACTGCTGAGAGAGGAGGAAGGGAGTTACTGTCTCCCCCTGCCCCCAGAAAAATCTCTCAACTGCTATTGGGCAGAAACCAGCCAATGGGAGCTTACAAATCATGTTGCACTGCCTCTGCCCCCAGCAAAATCTTTCAGCTCCCATTGGCCAGTTTCTGGCCAATAGGAGTGGAGAGATTATGTTGGGGGCAAGAGGAGCACGCTGAAGCCTCTTTCTCCTTCTCCGCACTGCAAAGAGCAACAGAGAGCAGCAAACTGCTTTGAGCGGCACTGCTACCTGCCACATGGGCTTAGCAAAAGGCTTAGCAGGCTACATTGATCCCCATTTCTTGCCCACCTCCACTTTAGCCCATAGTTTACACCACCCCTTAAAAACAAGAACATTTTAATTTCAAAACCATAAAATTTTAAATTTTCAATACTAGGTCAAAACTAGGTAACTACTGGATGGAAGAGCTACTTTAAAAAAAAAAAGTTTGTCAAGAACATTTATCACCCCTTTGAATTCAAATATTAGCCGTATTTGGTTATGTAACCAAGTAAGTGACAAATGTAGATGGAGATATTTGCTTACTTTCCTGCCTGAAGAAAAGTTTCTATTAAAGCTAGTACTGTGATACTAACTAGGCAGTGACTATATGTTGCACTGAAACAGAATTCCTGATAAAGAAAGTTTGAAAGACAACTTTTCCTTATAAATGCCCTCAAATACTACTACAGTTTGTAGTTTATACCAAGAGAGAACAAAAGACCCCAACAAGAATAATAAACTGGTTTAAGAAAATGTTCTGAGACACAATAATATTTATATCGGTTATCAATATTTAAAAGACTTTCTCCAGTCTACTTATCTTGAAAAATCTAACATCCTTCAAATCACTCAAACAGTTCTTAACATAACTGAGGTAAATAGTATCCCCATTTTACAAATGAGAAAACTAAAAATATAGGATCATTCTGGACATAAAGTCACAGGAGTCTCTCAGAGATGGAGTTAAAACTTGGAATTCGTATCTCACAATCCTATGCACTAACCAAAAGGTCACACCATCTCCCAATAGCACTTAGTACTTTCAAAATATCACATGCTAATACTAATGTTATATTCTCTGTACTATAACAGACTTAAAATATTCTGTGCAGCTCTCAATTAGTATACATTTGTTTTCATATATTATACATATACTGTACACTATTTATCTCAACACAAAAATAATCCAGATAATCTATACATAAATAAGTTGTTTTACAGAACCTTGCATTTTCCAAGCCTATGTAAGTCTGTCAGTAATGAACAGCCGCATACAACTCTATGGCTGATATTTATTCTAGCATCTGAACCAGGCATTTAGGTTCCAAAAGTACTATGAATAGAAGCAGCTAGGATGAATTTTCATCTCTACTAACCAAACAAATCAGAGGTTTTTTCATCAATTTTTCAGGCCTCTTTGAAACTGCACTGAAAAGTATCCTTCATTAGTGATTATAAAAAACTCACCAGTTGCAGATATTTAATCACTTTGCTCTATTAAAATGAAGTTATCTTCAAGGAACATTCCCACAAAAACCCTCAGAACTACTACAATCACTTTACACTCAGTAAAACCAACTGATAGTAGATCCCAATCCAGAGTTTAAAAAATCCCAAATGTCTACATGCTACTTGTAAGCAGAAAAAAAAAAAAAAGGACCAAACTCGTAACTTTCTGTAGCATTTTAAGCTTGCATCTTAAAAATAACCAAGTATCTAGCCCTTATGTTATGAGGATACCCTTGTAAATGTAAACCAATACAGGATTCTCTTCCTGAACCCACAAAGGACCCCAGTGTCTCTGTAGCTACTCATAAGTTTCCCACAATGGATACGAAAATACAAGACTTTATCAAGAACCCATAGACAGAACTGGAACTGAAATGAATCATCTTAGTTTTACAAAGCAACTGATGGGAAAAAGCTAGAACCAGTCAAGAAAAAGCTAGAACCAGTCAGAGGCCTTAAATATCGCTACTTAAACTCATTGATAGTTAAAGCCCCATTGTCATTTTTGGTAGCACTCTCTAGCTATATTATTATTTACGCACTCAGCTAACAAGTGTATGGCAAAGTGTTCAAGCTCTGAAAATAGTTGGGTTCCCCCCCCCCAATTAAAAACAAAAGACTCCATAACCTCTCACATCCCATAAGATAACACTTTAAACGAATTCAGCATAATGTCCAATTCTTTGATTATTAAGATTAACCTACTCAAAATTTCCCTTTTAGAGAGATCTATTTGAAGTCAAGCCACTGACTCATATCTCCCTGGAAACGTAAACAATAGAACAATTTAACATGTATTTTTTTCCCTGCTAACAAAAAAGATATTTAACATATGATTACCTTTAAAGGCAGAATACTGCATTGCTAAAGGAATAAAAGATTGGGATTCGCATTTCCTTTAACTGGAAGTACGTACAAGAAGCTTTACAGCTGGATCTCTTCAAACCTAGAAAAGAATGTGGGCAGTGTTCTGGATGGCAAGTAACTTGAAATCAATGGGAATCCATTTTTATACTAGGAACTATACAGAAACAGTAAAGCAATCTTCCTTCAGGAAGAGGAATTCTAGAACTGTAAAGCCTCCATCTGCCTTCCAATGCATAAAACTGGAAAAAAAGAACCACCTAAATACTGACTTCAAAGTAAATAAAACAAGGGCATAAAGGTACTATGGAACTATGATATAAAATGTTTAAAAAGTTAATCATGTGAACACGCAGACAGTAGCGACTGAGAAAAAAAAAAATGCAGAAATTTTAAAAATCAGGGAGATGTTGCAACAACCAAAAAAACCAAAATAAAATATTGTTTCCAAACAAACCAATGTGCAGGTACAATCAGAATAATTGTTAAAGCACTGAGAATATCAACATTGGAAAGCCAACCAATCTGTGTTTTGATGAGGGCAATGATCCAGCTGTTTCACATCACAGTGGAATACCCTGGATTTCCAATAAATATATCTCTAAGAGCTGAATCATTACTAAAACTTCATATTGAAGAGATTAAACTATTTATACAGAGAAAATTGTACTTTTTTCTTCTATACTATCAATACACTAACACAGAAAGATTGAATACAAAAATTAAATAGGCTTCAATTTCCCATATTACAGTAACTTCTGTGTTTTATAAGTGTCTTGTCCGTTTTTCACCTGGCTTTTGCAAAAATCTGATCTTCCTGAACCCAATACTCTTGCTAAGGAAAACAAAAACAAAAATTAAATAAATTGTTTTGGAAATAGAATCTGCAATTTTGCAAATAAAGGGCACAATGTAAGATATATAGTTGAGAAAGATTGAGACTAGAACATAAGTTACATTAGGATGCAACCAAAGTTTCTAAGATATACAGGTAAGGAAAAACCTTCCAGTCATTTTGAAGGCACAGGGAATGAAGGTAAGATTTATGGACACATGATCAAAATAGATTTAAAACAATAGATACAAAAATGCGAGTAGTAAAAAAGACATTTTCTAGACCAAGAGGGAGAAACAAAAACAAAAACAAGAACAGGAAAAAAAATTAACAAAGTGAAGACATGTGAAAACAGAAAGATCAAAGAATAGAGGTGCACAAATCCCAATTAAGATTTCATTTCAATTCTTTATTTTAGTTCTTTCCCTGATGGACTTCTTTATTCTTCTTGCAGATTCCTACATTCAAGTCATAATGACCCCATTTCTCTTTTCATCTTACAATATAAAAAGTTTGCTTACCCATAATTGTTAAACTTGTATTTCCATCTCAATTAGTAATATTAACTAAACACAAATTAGAAGCAATAGCACCTACTCAGCGCACTGTTGAGCAACTTGCAAGTGTATTTTCCTTAATCAACTGACCACGAGTAAGCCAGTTACACAGACAGCTTAAAAGTTTTTCTCTTCCTGATTATCCACTGTTACAGAGATGGTATTAATTATGCAAATAATATCTATCATGTAATTCAGACACTTCTACTTCCTGAAGTCTATCAGAGCTTTCATTACAAAAAACTAATTAAAAAGGAAATGCAATATGTTTTACAGTATAAGCAAAGAAATCCCAAATTCCCGCATTGTGTTTCTGACTTGACTGGTATGAAATCTGATGGCCTGAGGCATGAAAGCCTTGACAGTGAAAACAATTTTTAAGCAAATTCTCTGAGACTTCTAATGCAAACTTTTTGCTTCATTATCTCCATTTTCCTTATCCTCCCCAAAGAAGGGGGGGAGGAATTAGTTTGGCTTAATGGCACCTTCCAAATAGAAAAAACAAAAGACCAAAACAAACAAAAAAAAAACCACACTGGCCAATCTTCCCATCAAACAAGACTACAATTACTTACTTTCAAGCAACACTTATGCAGATTACAAGCAAATGTAACAGAAAAAAAATCTGTTTTCTCCTTTAAAAAATTACTTTATGACAAACTTTAGAAAGCTAACACAAATCCTGCATAGCATTCACAATGGTCAAGGGTCTGAGTCACAGTTTCACCATGAAAGAATTGCTTTCTAAAGGAAACACCAGTCTAAGTTCACACAGATCTATTGAATCTAATGTAATTCGACACTTTCAACCCTGAAAACAAATTCACATTGTATTATCATCTAAGGACCTAGCTCATAGATACACTTTAGGCCAGCATGTATTAAGAGATTCATTTAAAAAAAGCATTAATAAAATATTCAGTGTAGATACTATTTTAAAGAAATCTTGTGTGTAATATCGCTCACAGAAATGCCAACACGCATTTTAGAAAAAAATGCCTTCTCCTAAAAAGTCTCACACACTCGGTAGTCAAGGTTACACAAGGAGATTTTTCTTTAAGTTGGACAATTCCCTTTCCATATTGCTGCTTTATCAGAAATTAATAGGTGCATTCTTCATTAAATGAACATGCTCAGCCTTATAACTCATCAGCTTATGGATATATTTTATTTATGAAAAATACAGTGAGAAAAATCACTGTCACTATTTGAAAATATAAATTGAAAAAGGGTGAAGAATGAGGTTGACATCTGCTCCATCATCTTTTGTCTCTTTACCTGGTTTTCCTCAGACACAAAACACAGCAACTACCTTATACCATGAGATCCAGTTTAAAGCATTTCTAGTATTTCACTTCTCCAGACTTCAAGGGAGGAAATTAACCACGTCCAAATATTTCATTCCTCCACTCCCTTTCCAACAATATAAACATTTAGATTATCAGCACTGCCTTTAACTGAGCTAATAGTCATTACTGGGTGTCAAAACTGACTCAAAATAATTACAGCAAATCTGGCTATAATAAAGTGAATAAAAAATAAAAGCTACTTGTGCACTTACATGGAATCAAATAAATAACTCACTTCTGATAGTGCAAGGCTGGGGAATCTAAGGCCCAGGAACTGGATCCAGCCCCCAGCTTGCCTGGATCTGGCCCAAGGCTCAGACCTCCCCCCCCGCCCCCGCATTGGGGAGCCTGCACCAGCCCCACACCTTCACTACAGCTCCCCCTGCGGGGCTGGAGCACTGGCTACCCTCAAGGGCCAGAGTCAGGCAAGCCAGAGCCCAATCCAATCCACATGCTGCCACTCCTCCTCCCCACAGCCAGCACAGTGAAGTGCTGCCTGAAGGCTTTTTCCCCTACAAAATCTACTAGCCCAGCCCCCTTAGGTTCCCTTGTGCGATGGGAATGTGGGGGAGTGTCTTGCTGCTTCTCAGTTGAGGGCCATATCAGTAAGATGTTTGCTTTTGTTTTTGATTTTTCGCTTCTCAGTTGCATATGGCCCCCAACTGATTTTTCTGAGAGTCAGTGGCACCCGACCCAAAAAAGGTTCCCCATCCCTGTTATACTGGAAATAAGATTATATTCCTCTTGAATGAAGGAATGTCTCTGCAATCTGAAAATATCTGTAAATTGAAGAGATTTTGCTTTGTGTGTGCTTAATCTGTTTTATTGCTTTCATTAAATAATACATGCATTACTATAAGTAATGAGTATATTGCCTAAATCACAGTATCTTTTGTCATCTCAGAACAACCTGTGCCTTGGTTCACTTAAATAACTTACCCTCTTTTCTTTTTGCCCCTCCTTGGGATCATTTACAACCGTTCCCACTCCACATTCCCCTTCCTAAAGAGAAGACACATACACACAAAAGCCATCACTACTGCAACTCCTTCCATCACCACCAGCTCCCTCAATTTGTTCATAGGGGGAAAATACCATCCCGACTGGGGAAGAGTGGGCAGATAAGTCCATGTCAGTCTTTGCTGAAAGAGGAGGTATCCATGGAGCAGCAGATGAAGGTGGAGGTTAGAAAACCCAAGTTAATATTGCTGCTTCTTCTGCCCTTGATTAAGCTGGGGGGCAGGGTGACTAAGTGGGAGGAATCCTTATATCCAGCCCCGTCTTTCCCCCGTCCTTCCGTTTAATCGGAAATCAGCTCCAGACAGGGCCCCAGGACTTTCTCCCCAGATTGTCTTGGGGCCGCTAAAGCCGAGGACGGAGGGAGGAAGAGAAAGAGAGATCTTCTCAGCACATAAAAATCAATCCATCTGCGCTCCGCGACTTCTCCCTCCTCCCCCCAAAAAATCTGGGGGCCGGTGAGAAAAAAGCCAACGAGTTGGGACACGGAGCGTGCTCTTCGCAGGGTCAGTGCCATGCAAGGCTCAAGGACTCCCCACAGATGCATGTCACAGTTTTGGGGGGTCAGGATCTTACTGACCCAGAAGCGGAGGAAGGAGATAAAGAGATTAAATTAAAGGTCTGGAAGGGGTCTCTCCTCGTGAATGGCCAGGTCTCTCCCTCCCCACCCGCTCACTATGGGCACTGCAGAGGAGGCGGGTTTCGATTGGGCTGGCAGGTCTCTCTGTCTCCTTGCGATCCGCTCCAGCCTCCATTCACTCTCCCCCAGGCTCGGGAAGGGGAAAACGGGCACCCCCTCCAGCTCGGGACGAGTCCCAGGCAAGAGCTCCCAAGCAAGGGGCAGAGGGACGAGGCGAGGGTCCTGGCGCCCCCCAAGACCAGCCGCGCTGCCTGCCCAGCTCCCGCACTGAACTCACCCAACAAAGTTGCTGCGGCTGCTGCAGAAACCTCCGAGCTGTGCTCCCTCCCCAGCGCCCGGGATGAGCTCACCGGCGCCGGCTCCGCCTTCAGCCAGAGGAGCTCTCGCGAGAGGGCTGAGGGGGAGGGAGAAGAAGAGCAGCCGCCCCTGAAGTTACTATAACAACGGCCAAGCGCTGGGCCTAGCGGGGCAGTTGCAGCCTGCGGCGCGGGGAGGGAGCACAGCGGGGAAGGTTTGCCCCTCCCCTTCGGCGCGAAAACTCCGCGCAGCAGGTGCCCCGAAGTAAAGCGAGGCCGCTCCGCAACCGCGGCCCTACAGTGCCGGGCTCTTGAGAGTCCGGATTTCGGGGGAGCGGACCGGTGCCAGGGCAGGGGACTTTCAGCAGCGATTCAGCATGGAGGCTCGGGACTCGCACGGGACCCGGCCCGAGGATCGGTCACTGCTGCATCAGCCGGAATGTAGGTTTTGTTCCAAAAGAAAAAAAATCCTTGTAGGCGCTGCATCCTTCGGTAATAAGGTCACCGCCTTTGAAATGCAGCCACGCTCCCGCCAAGCAAGTCCCCTCTATCCGCAACTGCACGGCAACTCCGCACATCTCCCCCCCCCCCCCCCCAACACAACAGAGACTCTACAGAGCTACTGCACACAAGCCTGGTAATATCCCACCTCGCCTCACTCTTGCACACGCGTGGCGCACTCACCTGTTGGTGGGCAAACAGCTGGGGGTATTTCCAAAGGTTTCCAATTGTTACCACTTAAACTGCAGAATTTGGGGCACTGCAAGATATTTCGGGAGATACAAAGGTTTAACATTACATAGCCTAGTGTAATGTGATAATAATGCAAGTCTTTAGACCCCCCCCCCCCGTAAAAAATCTAGCAGATTATTTTTCTGATAACTGTGAAATTCATAGTAAGACTGCTTCTGAGGGGTAGTAGACTTAGTGGCTGTGTCTACACTGGGCCACTTATTCTGGAAAATCAGCCGCTTTTCCGGAATAAGCTGCGAGCTGTCTACACTGGCCCTTGAATTTCTGGAAAAGCAACGACGCTGTACTGTACAAAATCAGCCGCTATTCCGGAAACCCTACGCAGTTCCCACTCGGGCATAAGTCCTTATTCTGGAAAAGCTTTTCCAGAAAAGGGCCAGTATAGACAGCTTTTCTGGAAAAGCAGAAGAAACGGAAAAAAGCGGTTTGGACGCCGCGAGACCCCGTAGGAGCCCCGGACTTCCTGCTAACCCGAGCTCTTAAAGAGCTCAGAGGCTGCTGGGCGCCCGTGGCAGGAGCCTGCCGGAGAGCGTGCAGCTTGAGCTCTGCCACGTGCCGCTGTGCTGCCCAACAGCCACCTCTGAGCCCAGCATGGCAGCCCCAGGTGGTGAGCCACCTGCACCTGCAGGGGAGGAAGCCCCCAGGGGCCGGAAACGCCGGGCCCCATCCTGGACTCCCAGGGAGCTGGAGACCCTCCTGGACCTCTGGCAGAAGGAGGAGGGTCTCCACAACCTGCAGTCCCGCCGCCGCAAGGCAGACTTGTACACGCGGCTGGCGCAGAACCTGGCGCAGCAGGGACACCCCAGCCGCAACTGCGAGCAGGTGCGGTTCAAAGTAAAATAGCTGCGGCTGGGGTATGTGCGGGCCACCGACAGAAGGGGGGCAGGACCCGATGCCTGCCCCTACTACGACCGGCTCCATGCTTTTCTGGGCCAGCCAGCCCCGGAAGCCCCAGCTGTCCCTGTGGACACCTGCCAGTGCCCCCCCCATCAACCGTCCCACCGTGCCAGGGGAGGGAGAAGACCGCGCCAGGCGTCTGGCGGTGAGGAGGCGAGCGTTGCCACCTCCCAGCAGGCCCCCTCCAGCAGCTCCTCCGAGGCTGAGGCCGGGGAGGAACCCACGGGTGAGTTTGTGCAGTTTGCACTCCCAACAGGCCGGGGGCAGAGGGTGGGGGGGGCAGGTGCCCGGAGGGAGGAGGGGGAGAGCATGTCACTCAGGCCACGTGAGCTGCACACTGCGTAGCATGAGGCAGCAAGCAGCACGTGCAACCACGTGCAGCCTGGTGACCGAGCAGCACGTGGCCATGGCAGGCAGCTGCAGGGCACGCCTGGGACCATGCTGCTCACTCACATTCGGCGGGACCAGGGGAAAGGGTGGATGCTGGCTGGAACCGGCCAGGGCCCCAGGGACTCAGCCCAGAGTCCGCAGCTCTGCCAAGGGTGCAGCACGGAGAACGGCACACTGTCCCATGCCTCGCTGTGAGGCACAGCCAGCTGCTATTGGGTACACCGCAGCGTCACGGTCCTGTGACCGTGGACCCCCACCGAGCCCCTCGCCTGCTCCCGGTGCCTTGGCTGCCTCCCCAAGGGAAGTCCCCACTGTGGCCACACATGTCCCTGGGCTACCGGGCTTGCGGGAGGGATAGTGGGAGGGGGAAGGGCCCCTGAGTGTTGCTGCACGGATGGAACATCCCCCCACCCAGTCACTCTTCTGGTTCCGTCCAGGAGATATCTCACGCGAGGGGATCTGAGAACCCAGACCGCCTCTGCCAGATGTGCTCCCAGGCACTGCGTGGAGATGCATCTCGCTCCCTGTCTTAACACCAGTGATTAGCCCAAAGCTTTTCACAGTCTCCACTGGCAGGGAGTTCCACAAGTGAACGCAGCACAAGCACCCTCCCACCCTCCACGGGGCCAGGATACATACCGGTGCTTACAGTACTGGAGGGGGAACCCTACTCCAGGGGCGGTCCTCCTTGCAAACATACAACACGGGGGCAGGAGGGGAACCGAGTGGGCCCAAGCCACACAACTGTGGGGTCACCTGGGCTCAGGGGTGGAGGGCATGCGGTGTGGGGACAGTGGACGGCCTGCCTGACTGACCCATCCTTTCTTCTCTTCCCTGCAGCGGGACCCAGCACCAGACCCTCCACTGCAGCAGCAGCGGCACCCCAGCAGGCCAATCCCGGAGGCACAGGCTCCGCCAGAGGGACCAGCTGCTTCGCCGGCACGTCAACGCCGTGGAGGCAATCCAGGCCTCCATCGCGGAGCGGGTGCAGGGGGACCTGCAGTGGCGGCAGGACGGCTGGGCTGCCTTCCTGGACGAATGCCAAGGGATGCGCACCACAATGGACACGCTGACGGCACATATTGTACATGCGATTCACTATGGCATGGGCAGAGCCCAGGCCCCCGCCATCCCTCCCGTAGCACAGCTCATGACCCCTCCCATCCCAGCTCCTGCCCCTGTTCCTGCCCCTGCCCCTCCTCCTATCCCAGCTCCTGCCCCTGCCCCTGCCCCTGCCCCTGGCCACCTCCGCGTGCAGCCTGCCCCGACGCAGTCTGCCCAGCGTGGGCAGGCTGGCCCCCGGAGGAGCGCTTGCAGGGGCCGCCCGTCCCAGTAACTGCCCCCCCTTCCTGTCCCAGTTGAAGGTTCCCCCCCCCTTGTAAATAAACAGTTCTCTATTTTGCTGTTCATTCCTGTGTTGGGTATTGTGTAACTCTAGATAGTGTACGAAATGATGTGAGATGCCAAGTAGCCACTTAAATTTAACATGGTGGCAAACTGTGGAGAACGAAATCTGTACTCTATCACGGGGGGGCGGGGGGGGGGCCTTCGTAAGTGGTCAGTAGTTTGTGGCGTAGAAATAAATGCTGACACTTTTCAGTAAAATGTAAACCACAAACTATATTTACATAGATAACAAACTAGCAAGAACGGTTACAAGATGCACACAACAGATAATTAAACATAGTCTAGGCGCAGGGAGGACAATTGTGGTGTTGCTGGCCACCTCAATCCTTTGGTCCTTCCGGGCCTCAGGAGAGGAACAGCCAGCAGATCCCTCGACGGAAGATGACGGCGAAGCTGGCCACCTCAATCCTTTGGTCCTTCCGGGCCTCAGGAGAGGAACAGCCAGGAGATCCCTCGACGGAAGATGACTGGAAGCAGGTACGCTGACTTCAGCCTTCCGCACGAACCCCACATTCTCATGGCTGTTCTTTGGGACAGGCGATGGTGGCCTAAACCCTAGCCTAAGCTAAAAAGAAAAACCCTAACTAAGCCCGACGCACCCGACGAACAGACTCGATGACGGCCGGCATGCTTTGACCCGACGCTTTACAATTAGGGGGGAGGTAAGGGGAGGGGGTGGGGAAGGGTAGGGGACGGGCGGGAGTAGTCTGGGGAGACCCAGGCGACCCTACTACGGGGCTTGGGCAAACATGTCCACCAGGGCCTCTCTGATGCACACTGCATCCTGGTGCGCCTGGCGGATGGCAGCTGTGTCGGGCTGTTCCAAGGTCTGTGCCTCGGCTGCCATCCATGCAGGGAGGAAGGCCTCCCCACTGCGCTCCACAATGTTGTGGAGCATGCAGCACGCGGCCAGGTCCTCTGTTGCATTCTGCTCAACCATCTCGAGACGGGTGAGCAAGCAACGGAAGCGGGCCTTTAAACGTCCAAAGGCCAGCTCCACTAGGTTTCGGGCCCGGTTGAGGCGGTCGTTGAACCGGGCCCGGTTCTGGTCCGGCTGCCCCGTGTAGGGCCGCATTAGCCAGGGCATCAGGGGGTAGGCCGTGTCCCCGACGACGCAGATGGGCATAGGCACATCCCCGACAGTCAAGTCCCGCCGGAGGAAGTAGGTGCCCGCCTCCAACCTGCAATACAGTCCAGAGTTCCGGAGGATGCGGGCGTCGTGTGCCCAGCCGGACCAGCCCCCGTAAATGTCCACGAAGCGGCCCCGGTGGTCCACGAGGGCCTGCAGAACGATGGAGCAGTACCCCTTTCGGTTCATGAAATGGGCCGCTCGATGCTCCGGTGCCCGGATGGGGATGTGGGTGGCGTCCAGGGCTCCCCCCGCAGTTGGGGAACCCGAGGGCAGTGAAGCCGGCCATGGTATCATCCACGTCGCGCAGGCAGATGATTCGTGGGAGCAGGACGTTGTTGATGGCGTGGACGACCTGCAGAAGGGTGCAGAGAAACACAAGGGAACACATCACATATGGCAGGGGTGAGTGTGCGCTCCCTTGGGGCCCCCCCCTTGATTCCCTCTGTCCTCTCTCTCACACACACACACACCAGGGCCCCCCTCGCCGCACGCTCCCCCCCCCACCGGGCCTGTGCAAGGGAGGGGCAGCCCAAACCCCTGGGCTACCCAGCCGGGAGTCTTGGCTGTCCCTGGGCCTGGAGTGCAGCACCCTCCCCCATCCCACTCCCCCTGGGACTTACCTCCACGACGATCACTCCGACGGTTGATCTTCCCACCCCAAACTGCTGGGCCACTGAGCGGAAGCCGTCCGGTGTGGCCAGCTTCCAGAGTGCGATGGCGACCCTCTTCTTCACGGGGATGGGTGCCCGCAGCCGGGTGGTGGCTCTCTGCAGCGCGGGGGTGAGCCAGGTGCACAGCTGCAGGAAGGTCCGCTTTCTCATTTGGAAATTCCGGATCCACTGGTGGTCGTCCCATAGTCCGAGGACCACCCAGTCCCACCAGTCGGTGCTGCTCTCCATACTCCAGACGGGCCGGTCTATGGTCGGCTGCTGATGCCACACGGTTGCCAGGGCCTCCCTGGTGAGCGAGTCCAAGGCGATCTCTGCCTCCTGGTCCATGAACAGCATGGCACCAGCCTGCAGCAGGAGCCACAGCCACCTGTACAGCCCCAACAGGGGCCCGACCAGACACATGGCCACCCGTGGCTCCATAGCAGACAGAGCAGGGCAGAAAAAAAAAACTCGCAGGCAAAAGCAGTTGGCGGCCAAAGGGTGGTGTCCCCAAAAGACAGAGGGCAACCACAGACCCTGCAAAGGGTGTCAGTCCCTGGCAGAGGCCCCAAGACACGGGAGCAGGAGACCAACAGCTGCCCGGCGAGACCCCTTTAACCACGTGTCTGAACGGCGCTCTGGCCCCGCCCCCGGAAAGGTCTGGTGGCCTTTGCCCTCTTCAAAATGGCTCCGGGCTTCTGCTTTTCCGGAAAAGCGTGCCGCCAATGTAGATGCGCTTTTCCGGAAAAGCGCTTCGTTACGACGACAACTCTGGGGCCAATGTAGACGCTCCTTTTCCGGAAAAACTGAAAACGGAATAGTATTCCGTTTTAAGCAGTTCCGGAAAAAGGTGCCAGTGTAGACGTAGCCAGTCTGAACAGGATAAACTTAAAATACAACAAATAGTCTGGTAGCACTTCAAAGACTAACAAAACAGGTAGATGGTATCATGAACTTTCATGGGCACAGCCCACTTCTTCAGATGACGGGACCTTTAAAAAACTTGCTGCCTGTCTACACTGTCCGTGAGTTCTTGCACAAGAACACTGACGTTCTAATGTAAGAAATCAGTGCTTCTTGCACAAGAACTATGACGCTCCCGCTCAGGAATAAGCCTTCTTGTGCAAGAGGCCAGTGTAGACAGGCAACCTGAATTTCTTGCGCAAGAAAGCCCGATGGTTAAAATGGCCATTGGAGCTTTCTTGCGCAAGAGAGCGTCTACACTGGCACGGATGCTTTTGCGCAAAAGCACATCCCTTGCGCAAAAGCACATGTCAGTGTAGACGCTCTCTTGCGCAAATACTCTAACACAGAAACTCTTGTGTTAAAGAGTATTTGCGCAAAAACTTGCCAATGTAGACGTAGCCACTGTGTCTAATGATTCCAGAACATCTTTGTTTCTCAGCCATTCATTTTCCTTGAAAACTCATTTAAAGGAATACTTGCCCTGTACTTATGTTTTCCATTTTTGTTTTGAAGTACAAAAATCATTTTTTGTGAGTCTTTTTTCAATTCATACATTTTCACTCTTTTTGTGGAAAGGAATGAGCATATGGCTAAGAGCATGTCTATGTGGAGAAATTGACCAAAATGCTAATATCTTCCTGTGTGGACATGCTAATATAGAATACAAGTAGTTTTATTCCAAAATAATTACCCAGTTTTAGAAGCCACTACTTATTTCAGAAAAAAGTAACTTTTATTCCATAGTAAAAGGTTCATACATGAAGCTATTGCAGAATAGCTTATTCCACAGTAGCTGTTCAAGACACTTTCTCCTGGAAAGAAGCCCTAAGAAATGGAAACTTTTGTATGTCATTCCTTCTGTTACTGACTTGCTCTGTAGCTTTATGCAAGTCCGTTAATCTGGAATTACTTTTCTTCTCTAGAAAAAGAGGATAATGATACATACTTGGTCACATCACAGGGGTCTTACGAGGATTGATTAATTAACATTCATGCAGTACCTTGGAGGCATGCAATGTTATGTATGTAGTATTATTGTTCTGACCAGCTCTATTTGGAAACTAGAGTCCCAAGCCAACTACCTCAAAAGACTGGAAAATTTGAATCAGGATCTGAACTTTGCGGCTCTGCTTCCAATAGAACATATTTTTAACTGATGAATATCAGTGTGCTCACCATTGTACAGAACGTAGTATTTTTCTTGCCCCAAGGAGGAAAAAAACAATATACATTGGATATAAAATGCACCAGTTGACTGGAGAATGGATTTAACACAGAGACAGCCAGATAGAACCCTTAATTAATAATCTTCAGGAAATGATACAAGGCTCATCTTTTCACTCTATTCTTCTGAGAGATTGTATTATGTAGGAACAGTTTTCTTGTCATGCCTTTAGAACAGCTGTTAGAGAGTTCTTGACATTGGGATAGATTCAGTAATTTACACACCTGTGTCAGCTAAACTCACTACTCCAAAAGGGGAATTTATCCTGGCAGGACGTAGACAGTGTTTCACTTGCAATCCTCCCTTGCAGCTTTCCTCTGGGGGAGCAGCTTTAACTCAATATCTACTGAAGCTTCACAGAGATAAAGTATAAAATGATTACACTGTCCAACTGCACTGGCTACACCATCTTTGCAGCCAGCATTGCCTGCTTTTTGAGCACCACAAGCCTATGTTTGCAAGGGAGGTTTAGGTTGGACATTAGGAAAAACTTCCTAACTATCAGGGTGGTTAAACACTGGAATAAATTGTCTAAGGAAGTTTTGGAATCTCCATCTTAGAGATATTTAAGAGCAGGTTGGATAGACATCTATCAGGGATGGTTTAGACCAGAGTTGGGCAATGATTTTTGACTGGGGCCGCTTCAAAAGGTGTGGGGCCAGGACGTTTCCCTGCCCACAGACCCTGATTGGTCTGTGGGTCAGGGAGCATGTGAAGTCTTTGCCTCTACCTCTCTGAGAGAACCGTCAGCTGTTCTGAACAGCTGGTGATTCCCTGTAGGTGCCCATGCCCTTGGCAGTGGGAGGAGATTTCGCATGCTCCCCCCTCCACCCTCAGGTCAATCAGAGCCTGGGGGCAGGGGAAGCATGCAATGTCTGCCCCCATCCTGCAAGAGAGCACTGTGCTTAGAGTTACCTACCAGCTGAGCAGGACAATCAGGGCTTGGGGGTGCACAAAGTCTCATCTCTCCCTGCCCTCATCCTGCAAGGAGTGCCACGCACCCCTTGCAGAGTAGGGACAGAGCAGGAGGAGACTTTGCATGCTTCCCCCCACCCCAGGCCCTGAATACCCTGGAGGTAAGGGGAACGCAAAGTCTCTCACTCCCTGCCCTCCGGCCCACGGCTCTTAGAGTCAACCACCAGGGTTGACTCTAAGTGCTGCACGCTCCTCCGTCCCTAGGTCCTGATTGTCCTGGGGGCGGGGGAGCAGCAGGCCCTTTTGCCCAACCCTGATCTAGACTGTGCTTGGTCCTGCTGTGAGGGCAGGGGACTGGACTCGATGACTTCTTGAGGTCTCCTCCAGTTCTATGTTTCTATGTCCTCCCCAATACAAGGGAGCTTGCAACCATTTTGCATAGCAACCTTGTCCATAGTCTGCACCAGAAGTGGGCAATAAACAGCCCACGGGTGGGACATGGTTTGCCAGGGTTAGCTCCTGGCAGGCCTTCCGATGCTTTATTTACTCACACATCTATAGGTACAACCGCTTTCAGCTCCACTTGACTGCAGATCACCAGTGGGAGCTGCAAAAAGCAGTGTTCCAGTTCAGACCATGTTTCGCAGCTCCTATTGACAGGAAATGGCGATCCGCAACCAATTGGAGCTGCAAGCAGCCATACCTGGGGATAGGCAGGTAAATAAAGTGTCTGGCAACCCTGGGGGACCATGTCCAGACCATAAGACATTTATTGCCCAAACCTGGTCTACACTGATTTATAACTATAAAATTGTGTTTCTTAAAGTGGTCCACGAAACCACTTTGAGAAACCTGTTAACTGGTCATGCCAGTTTGTTTATTTACCGGCGCAGCTCCCATTAACTCCATTTCACTGTTTGCAGCCTAGGGGAGCTGCAGGAATCTGTGTGGGCCAGGCCACTGCTTCCTGCGGCTTCATTGGCTGCAAATGGCAAAACAGCCAATGGAAGCTGCTAGGCTCCGTGACCATTGCGCCGGTAAATAAACAAACTGGCGCAGCCAGTTAACAGATTTCTCGGACCACTTTGAGAAACACTGCTATAAAAGAATGATGGAATCTCCTGTCCCAAATAAAGAGGAACAATCTCTGTCACTGAAAATAATGAATACCATAATATTTTAATAATATCATTTTTAATCCTAAAGGATTCCAAGCAATATTCCCTGTAAGCTGTGCGCTTGTGCAGCTGTGCAGAAAAGATCCCAATGCTGATTAGCAGAGTGCTCACAATTGGATTTGTGTTTCTCCTGGTGGTGCACATTTGTGTGTGCTTTAGTGTGCATAACAAAATGTATTCTGCACATGAATGGGAAAAAATCTGCACATTGATGAAAAAGATCAGAAGGAACATTAATTCCAAGTTATTTTTACTGACTATATAATGCAGGGATGGGGAACCTAGGGCCCAAGGGCCAGATGCCGCCCAGCTTGCCTGGATCTGGCCCCTGGAGCTCAGGGCTGGAGCACACAAAATCTACTAGCTTGGGACCTTTTAGACTCTGATATGTGAGGGGAATGTGTGTGGCCCCTGACTGATTTTTCTGTGGGTTGATAGCCCCTGACCAAAAAAAAGTTTCCCCACCCCGATATAATGTATTGCACAAAACGTGTTAAAAGATTACTGAGATTGGAAAACTAAACACTTAAAAGTTAGGAAATGCCAAAATTCAGATTGCCTAAGAAGCTATCTTAAATTTGCATCTTTCCCCCCATTCACATGTGATTACATTATAATACTGCATTTAATGTCATGATCATTTACTATTTTTTCCATGAGGACCTGTACCTCATTCAGTGGACAGGATGAACCTGTACGAGGGATGGGTCAGGGTTGATAAGTGTAGAAAATTGTTGTCTGTAGGACCCAGGTTTGCATGGTACAAACATTGGAAGATGTGTTGTGAATGAAAAAGGGTGTTGCCCAAAGAGAAAAAATCATGGTTTTATGGCTAAAACAGTTAAATGCTATTCCAGGCATTTAACAGAACTTAATGTGTAGTCAATTTCACTCAGTCTCTCCTCTGTACAAAACACTAATTGGTTGCCCTTGCCCTTTGTGCACAGCAGTAGTGACCAAACTTTTCTTGTCCTCCCATGCCTTGCCAGTAATGGAATCCGTCTGTGCTACTTCTCTTCCCCCCCCCCCCCCCGGCTTCCTCCCCTCACCTCATTACTTCATCGTTGGGTCAACAGAGGCACTTGAGCTGAAGGTGGAGCTGAGAGCTGAACTAGGGATGGAAGAGGAGATGTGGCTAGGGGCTGAGTGGAGCTGGGGCTGAGGTTTGAGTTGGGCAGTGCTCCTTCCCGGGTCCCTTCCCCTCCCTGCTAGTCCAGGCCTTGCCATTTGCTGGGAGTGTGACCCACAGTTTGGGCACCACTCACGTAGAGTCATACAGCAAGAAGGGAGGGGGAAATTAAAAATATTGTAAAAACTCCAACAATTGGCAGGAAAACTGCACAACAAAGAAAATACTTAAAATTATTTTTAACACTTTTTTTAAGCTGATAGAGCTGGTCTACATATAGCACTTTTATTTTGATAGATACAACTGTATCCATGCCAGTGGCTGCACCAATGAATTTATATTATAACTACGCTGAACTAGAAAAGGATACCTACATAAAACCTAAAATTCAGGTTGATCTTTTAACAAAAACAGCTTTTAAAAGTTTCAGGTTTCAGTTGGAAATGTTTGGGAATATGACCAGACCAAAAAAGCATTGATAACAATAACAAAAATAAAACATCATAGGATCCAAGCAATTCCTATTGAAGTCAATGGGGGTGTCTACACTAGCCACCCTAGTTCGAACTAGGGTGGATAATGTAGTCATTCGAACTTGCAAATGAAGCCCGGGATTAAAATATCCCGGGCTTTATTTGCATGTTCCCGGGTGCTGCCATTTTTAAATGCCTGGTAGTTTGGACTCCATGCTCGCGGCTACATGCAGCATGGGCTAGGTAGTTCGAACTAAAGCTCCTAATTCAGACTACCGTTACTCCTCATTGCAGTAGGGGCTTTAGTTCAAACTGACCAGCAGTGGCTGAATCAGGACGCCTGGGGCAGAGCAGCTGGGGTGCTGCCAGGTTGGTCCGGAGCGGCGCTGCGGGACCAACTCGGCAGCCCCCAGCTGCTCTACCCCAGGGGTAGGCAAGAAAAGCCTGGTCTGCTGTGGGGGGCACTAGCTGCACACCCCCCAGCAGACCAGGGAGACGGGGGTGGTGGGACCGCCCAAGTCCTCCACGGCTTTGCTCCACTGCCTGGGCGTCTTTGCTCCCGGGCAAACGAGCAAAGCCGCCCAGGCGACGGCTTTGCTCGGGTGTCCCTGGTCTGCTGGGGGGGGTCCAGCGGCTTTGCTGGACCTCCCCCCCCAGGAGACCAGGGAGACCGGGAGAAGCTTTTCTCGCCCCGGAGGACACGGGTGGCAACCCGCTGCCCGTGAGCTCCGGGGCGAGAAAAGCCCCGTTCATAAGTGCGGATCCGACATAAGTCGGATCCCCGTAAGTCGGGGACTGCCTGTATACAAGTGCAAGAAGTATGAGTAATATGCAGGAAGAACTTGAACATGGGATAATGCATCTGATTGGAATACTGGTATAGAGGGGGACAGCTTACTCAGGAAAGATAGGTGGGGAAAAAAGGGAGGAGGTGTTGCCTGATATATTAAGTTATACACTTGAACTGAGGTGGAAATGGACATAGGAGACAGATGTGATGAGAGTCTCTGGGGGTATGTCTACACTACAAAGTTAGTTCGAACTAACAGACGTTAGTTCGAACTAACTTTCATAGGCGCTACACTAGGTGTGTAGCCCCTTAATGCGAACTAGTGGGAGGCTAGCCCTCCCCAGGTTTCCAACACCAGGGAAACTCTTCTGCCCCCCTCCCGGCCCCGGACCTCTTAAAGAGGCACGGGCTGGCTACGGTGCCCGTGCCAGGTGCAAGCCTGCCAGCACCCAGCCAGCAGACCCTGCACCTGGCACGGATCGAGCCAGCCACCCAATGCCCCCCAGCACTCCCCCTCTTCCCGGGACCAGGCTGGCGGCTCCCGGGAGCTTGCCCGGGACCACAAGAGGCGGGCACCCGCCTGGGCTAGTGCGGACATCGTGGACCTCGTCCACGATCTCCGCACTAGGCACAGGAAAGTGGCCGGCTTGGGCAGGAGAGCTGCCAGCCTGGCCACCCAGGAGCAGGTGTGCAAGAGAATCAAGGGGGTCCACTGAGACCTCCGACCCTGAGCCCTGAGCTTACAATGGCCGTCCTGGGTCAGACCAAAGGACCATCTAGCCCAGTAGCCTGTCTGCCGACAGCGGCCAACCCTAGGGACCCTGGAGGGGATGGACCGAAGACAGTGACCAAGCCATTTGTCTCGTGCCATCCCTCTCCAGCCTTCCACAAACCTTGGGCAGGGACATCACTCCTACCCCCTAGCTAATACCACTCCATGGACCCAACCTCCATGACTTGATCTCACTTCCCTTTAAACTCCAGTTCTAGCCTTCACAACCTCCTGCAGCAAGGAGTTCCACAGGTTGACTCTTTGCTTTGTGAAGAACAACTTTCTGTTATTAGTTTGAAGCCTGCTACCCATTCCTTTCCTTTGGTGTTCTCTAGTCCTTCTTTATGGGAACTAATGAAGAACTTTTCTGTATGCACCCTCTCCACCCAACTCCTGCTTTTAGAGACCTCCATCCTGTCCCCCCTCCATCTCCCCTTTTCTAAGCCGAGAAGTCCCAGTCTCTTTAGCCTCCCTTCATATGGGACCTGTTCCCAACCCCTGATCATTTTAGTTGCCCTCCCCTCTCTCAGCCTCTCTCTTCCTCTCTCCCACCTCCTTTTCCCAGTCTCCCCCAGTTTTGTTCAATAAAGACAGATTCCATTTTTGAACACAATTGTCCTTTATTTTGTACATCAAGAAAAGGGGCTAGGGAGGGGTAAGTGGAAGGAGGTGAGGAAGGAATGGGGTACGAACCCCCGATGGGGAGGACTGGGCTGGCTCTGTGGGCTTCTGGGGGTGGAAGCTCTCCTGCAGCCCCCCAATTGCCCCTTCTCCCCAGGTGGCAGCCTGCGGCAAGTGCAGCCGGGTTGATGGCCAAGTGCTGTGATGTGCCCAGTGTGGGTAGTCCGGGCACTCCAAGCCAGGACTGCTTTGCAAGCGGGGCACCCCTGAGAACTGTCTGTCCGGGGTGGGGGTCGGGACCCTTTAAGCACAGCCCTCGGCTAGCCTGAGACAGCATCTCCACGCTCTAAGTCCTGCTCTGATGCCCTGCCAGCACTGCTTCCAACCATCCTTAAGCCCGGTTCAGGGTCCACTTAATGTGGACATGCTAGTTCGAAACGCTAATTCGAACTAGTTTTTTAGTCTAGATCCGTTAGTTCGAATTAGCTTAGTTCGAATTAACGTTGTAGTGTAGACGTCCCCTATGTGTAGACGTCCTCTATGCTTTCTAGAGTGAAGAAGTCTGGATGTTCCATTAGCTTAACATCAAAGTTTTTAAACTGATTGTAAGAATTAATGCAGTGTTTTTGTAGCCATGTTGGTCCCAGAGCATTAGAGAGAGATAAAAGGTGGGTGAATACCTTGTATTGATCATCTTCTGTCAGTGAAAGAGACTCCTCCCTCTAGGTAAGTTAGAAAGCTTGTCTTTCTTACCAGAAGAAAGTTGGTCCACCAAAAAGATATTACCTCACTCAGCTTGTCTGTTTAAGGGTTCATTGCAGCATTTGAAACAAGGAAGTGATTGAGGTCTGAATAAGAATTTCATCAGTGGCAGTGTTATAGCCAAGTTCTAGAGTGATGACAGGCAATCTCACAGTAACGAGAGATGTGTGAGGGAAAAAATAAGTTCTAAGTCAATTTAGGATGAGTTCAATATTTTTTCCATGGCAATATTAGGGTCTGTGTTAAGGACAGTGATTGAGGAGTCATGAAGTAAACACATGAATGTTTGTTTTATCATGAAATTAGTTCATTGTTATCTAAGCAACAAGATCTCTCTTGCACACCCAACAATTTTTTTGTCAATAAGAAAACATAAGTGTTTGATCCACCAAAATCTCCTCCTGACCTGCAGAGTCACAGAGACTTCTCAGCTCTTTTATGTTCTGAACACATTCACTAAGGAAATCCGTTCAGTTTTTCACAGCCCTTTTCTTCTCAAGAGCAGGACTCTTTTAACCCATTATTATTGCTATGTTGCAGAATCCTCACAAGCAGTGTCTTCACTTAAAAAAATCACTGGATTGTAAATTGTGGTTCAAAATATGGAAGTTGGTCTGTTAGCATAAACACTCATTGAATGCTGACAAGTTTTAATAATAATTCTACAGTCAGACAAAACTTTCTCCATATGATCAGGCCAAAACACATTCTGTCTTAACCTAGCATTGCTTAATTGCTTTTCTGAAATAGCAGATTACAGGTCTGAGATTCTTCCATGCTGAAAGCCTCTTAAGCCTTAAGGCATTCTGAGGGCTAGTAAACCTATTGACATTAATGCTAATTGAGAGTACTCATGACTGCTAAGAAAGTACTCAAAAAGTGGGAGAATTAGGCCAGTGGCAAGTGTCTGGGAAGTTAAAGAGAAAAGTTGAAATTAAAAAAAAAAAAATTAGCTGTTGGTTTTCCAAACTATTTACAGGATTCTTGTTCAACCAAAAGAAGATTAAATCAACAAGGTCTCTGTTCACTTTAACAATGCGTAAAACTGCAGACAACAGCTGGTCATATGTTTTCAGTTGCAACTTTTTCAACAAAGTATTTCTTAAACATTTTTGTGAAAAAAATAAATTTTATTTCGAGTTTTCTATTGTTTCCATGAAAAAGCAAAACCTGAGAGCCAACATATTCAATTCTAGGGTTTTGGGTTTTTTTGTTTTTGAAAAATGAAACTTTAATTTTACTGAAAATCTTACTAAAAATCAAAGACTATTTGTTGTTTTTTAATTTATTCCGGAACAGTTATTCTGAACTAACTTATTTTGAAATAGCACATCTACACTGCAGGGAAGCCTCAAACTTAGTCGAGGCAGACTTCCCTAATGTAGATGTGCTATCTCGATTTAGAGCCCCACTGAGGAGGAATAACTTAGAATGGCCCTGGTGAAAGGCTATTTTGAAATAGCAGCAGTGGAGTGTCTATACACACCTTATTTTGAAATAGGTATTTTGGAATAGGGGTTATTCCTCGTAGAATGAGGTTTACAGATTTTGGAATAAGCCATCCATTATTTTGAAATTCTTTTGAAATAACGGAATGGCTGCGTAGACATTCACATTGTTATTTTGAAATAACGCTAGTTATCTCGAAATAATGGTGCAGTGTAGATGCACCCTTAGTTATAAAAACAGGATTGTGAATGTGATTTTAGCCCAATAATATTTGTAATTTCAGTTATTCTGTCCCGATCTCAAGTCACCAGGGGCACATCTATACTTACCATAAGATCGACACTCTGGAGGTTGATCTTCTAGTGTTAGATTTATGGGTCTATACTAGACCTATACTATACTAGACCCGCTAAATCGAATGCTGAGGGCAGCTCCTGCTGGCGCCTGGTACTCTTCCTTTAGTGAGGAGTAAGGGAATGCAACTGTCAACTTCCCACAATGTGGACACTGCCATAGTTCAGTTTAAGGTAAACCAACTCCAGCTATGAATTTTGTATAGTTGGAGTTGCGTATCTTAAGCCAACCTTCCAGGTCCAGTGTTGACTTGGCCCTAGTGATTTGGATAATTCTGTGAATTTATTTATGCGTGCATATGGATGACAGGAATTTCTATCTTGACATTTTCTATGCAAACCTTAAATATTTTTTGCATTTTCCTCACAATGTTAATGCTTTTCAGTTGCTTCAGTCTCCAGAGGAATGATACAGCTTTCATTGATATATCCATAGTCAAATATTTGCAAAATTTATATTGTTTTTATGATACTGTGTAGGGGAGTTCATTATGTTTCTCACAGCAAAAACATAACCTAATTGCATCATGATATCTATGAATCATATTAATCAGAGACATCTGTTGATAACCCCTGAAATGATTGTATTTCAACACTGCAGGAATTAATAGGCCTTATATGAAACAAACAAAAACATGAATGGAGTAATAATTTTAAATTCTGTCTTGTTATGATTTCTAGACTCTTAGGAATGTGCTGTGACTCATAGGCAAAAAATGAAGTACATTTTTTAGGTAATCTTAGAAAACCTATCCTATACACTACCAAGTTCAAATTTCTTCTAAAAGGTGTTTCTGCCGATATAATATTGAACAGAACAGATAGAAATACAATAAAGCCTGTATCCTACCCTACAGTAATTCTTTTATACAGGTTGAACTTCTGTAATCAAGAACTCTCTCTTCCAGAAACATCCATCATCCGGAATGATTTCAGTTAGTCAGATGTCTGCTTTTTCTGGGTATGGACAAGCTTCCTGTGATCCCATAAAGTTTGTTTACATCCACCAATCCTAGCTCTCAGTGTTCTGTGCTGTTATTTAGCTCTAATTTACCCTAAATATCCTCTAACAGCCCAGTAAACAGAGAAAGTGTTCATAATGCTGCTAAACAATATTGACCTTCTGTGGTCCAGAAAATTCTCTCGTTCAGAACCGGTCAGGTCTTGAGGGTGCTGAACTAGAGATGTTCAGCCTCTACCTCATTTTCTAACATCAACATGGCATTCACCACAAACTGGGATTTAGGATGTCCATGTGTTAAAGACTTTTTTGTCCCCTCATCTGGTTGTTGTTATACCCTCCTCCCTATAAGGGAGTGACCACAGCTCAGGAGCAAGCATTTTGCACCAAAGTTTCTCCTTTGAGTAGTGTCCCCGTGGGTGCTCCCATCAAAGGTGTCGGGCTCGTCCCGGCTCCACAGCATGGAGATGTTTCTGTAGCAGTAGCCCCTGGCAGACCGCACATGCGCAGAAGCCGTCTTGCGCCGTTCACGCCTTTTCTGCGTCGTGCAGTCCAGCCCCCCCAGTTCCTCCTAACCGTCCAAAGTCGCAGATGGAGTTGAGACGAGCTCCTGCCTCTGCCCTGAGGAGAAAATTAGTATAGCACTTAGAGTATTGTAAGTTTGTTTATTCGTCCCAGTTTAGCCTCTACCCTATAGTTCTAGTTAGTTACTTTGTTATATATTAAAGAAGAAGAAGAAGAAGAAGAAGAAGAAGAAGAAGAGGAGGAGGAGGAGGAGGTGGTGGTTGTATATAGTTATCCATCGGCCGACCAGTTCATTCAGGCCCAGTTTCACGGACTTCTAGTCATCATGCCCGGTTCTCTGGGGTTTAAGAAATGTGCATCATGTGGAGACGCCATGCCAGCATCTGACAGCCATTCCCGATGTATAAGGTGCTCGGGGGAAGGCCATATCCCCCAGAAATGCACCCATTGTTCAAAATTAACTGCCCATGTGAGACGGGACAGAGAAATGTGGCTGAAAATGCTGCTGTTTAACAGAGCATTACAGCCTCCATCTACGGAACACCCACTGGACGGCGTTCCTGTGGTGCGTAAGTCACATGAAAGGAAGAGTCCAGCTCCAGCCAGAAGTGCAGGGGACGCATCCACCACGGGCAAGAAATCTAAAGCCCGTAGTACTTCTGCGCCTAGCCCCGCCATGTCTTCCATAGCGGTGCCGACAGCACAAACGGCACCACGGCCTGAATCGGCACCGGCTGCAGCGGCACTGCGAGCCAACATGGCACCGTGAACCAATGCGGCACCACGAGCGGACACAGCACCCTGGAAAGCAGCACCGCGACCCGAACCGACACCGACAATGGCACCGAGTGAGATGCGTACTGCCCCGAGACCGACATCGTTGGCACTGTCACCTGCTTCTGTACGCCCAGCACCAACATCACCACCATCGGCACCAAGGACACCTCCTCGATACCGGGAGATGTCACAATTGGGTTCCTTGGCCTCTGCACCGGCTAGTCCGGCAATCACGGTTCTAACTAAAGCACAACGGAAGACTCGACACATGCGCACACCAACTTCCAGCCCAGCCTTCCTCTCCACCTCCCCGCCGCTTGGACAGACATGAGCACTACCGCTATAGATCACCTGCACGGCGTTATTGGAGATCCCCATGTCAATCCCGCACACCTCCTCACTATTACCGGTCCTCTCACTCTTGCTCACCTTCGCACTACACAGTACGGTCAAGATCTCCCCAACTCATTCATATTACTCTCGATACAGGAGTGCAAGTTCATAATCTCCTAGGCACTCCCCTTATAGGTATCATTGTCGCCACCAACACCACAGGGACTATTGCCATGAACATCCACACTCCTGCAGTGTAGTTCGCTCAACATCCAAGTCTCCAGGCCGTGCTCAATCACACTCTCCACACACCCCGACCCAGGACACTTTACCTCTGGGGCAAGCTCCTCCAATACCCACGGGTGATGCTCCCTCTACTTCTACCCAACATGAGAGGGATGATAATCAGTCCCCCATCCGTGAAGAACAGCTCATGGACTCCCCCACCGACCAATCATCCTTTTCACCGGATGATGCAGTCTTTCAGGGTAACTCTTCTCCTGTAGACAATTACAAGCCGAGAAACACAATTGGCTAGATCTGATATAGTGTTTCATTTACAACAATCTATTCCCTTTGCTTTTAGATAGCTCCCTGCAGCCCTTTTAAAAATGTAAACATGTAATTAGTGTAAGTGTAAGCAATAAAATATTCTTTATGTTCTTTTAAATGATATCTTTAAAACTGACCCTGTGTTCTATGGAGACATCCCATAGCACTCTTTGCTAAAGTAAATATTTGCTCTAGAGCAGGAGTGGGCAATCATCTTTGGAGAGGGGACCACTCCATGATTTAAGTGATCAAGGGCTACACTTTTCTGTGGAGGAGGTGCGGGGTCTAGGATGGAGGTTGGGTGCAGAAGGGCACATGGAGCAGGGAAACTAGGCTTCAGGAGATGGTGGGGGGTCTGAGGGAGAGTTTGGGTGAAGGAGGGGGTTGTGACCTGGAGTAGGAGCTTGGGGTGCAGGATCAGGGAGGGACTATGGGTCCAGGAGAAGATTCTGGCTTGGGGGAGGAATTTAGGAGAGGGTGCAGGATGTGGGAGGAAGTTGTAACCTGGGACAAGGGGAGGGTGCAGAGGGTTTGGATGGTGTGTATGTGTGTATGCACATGCGTGCGCGCCAAAGGCAGGCTTTGGCTGGGAGGCGCTTATCCAGCCAGCAGCCCTGCAGCTCTCCCAAGGCAGCCTCAGACCACTGAAAACTGCTCCATGTGGCTCTCAGCTCCAGAAGGGAGAGGCTTGTGCCACCTCTGCCTCTCCCTCTCCCCGGCCAATCTCTCAGCTCCTATTAGCTGGTTGTTTCTGGCCAATAGAAGCTAAGGATTGGGCTAGGAGTAGGGAGATCACATTAAGCTTCCCCCTCCTCCCAGAGCTCAGAGCCACATGGAGCAGCCAGCCACTTAAAGCAGTGGCTGCTCTTTGCCTGAGGGTTCTGGCAGGATAGACCGAAGGCCAGATCATCTGGCTTGGTGGGCCGGAAGAGACCCATGAGATGTATCTTGTTTGGCCTTGCTCTAGAGTCTTTGGCCAAAATTTACTGTTGCCATCTTCTGCAACATATTTTGTAAAAACTTATAAAACAACAAATAGTTTAACAAAACATGGGGGTAGGAAGTAGCTCCATGCACTGCCACTCCCCTTCCCTCTGGCTAGGAGAATGGAAGTACAGGAAACCACTCACCTGGAAGCTTTCCCCGGTGCTCCCATTGGCCAGAATCATGGCTAAAGGGAGCAGCAGAAGGTACAAAGCCAGGTTATTATCCCTCCATCCCTCTACTGCCAAGACCTTGCACCTCCATCTGCACTCTTCCTTCCTCCCTCCCTCACCCTGCACCTTATTCCTGCACCCTTCCTCCCGACTAGATGCTTCCAACCCCTAGCCTACTCCTACACCCTCATCATGGGTGGTTGGCTGGTGATCCACAGAAAGGTCTGCAATGAGCAGGGTGGGTTGCAGGCCAAAATGTTTGAGAACCACTGAGCTATAGGTTATTTTGGAGCCTAGTTATAGTACACACTTGAACATTTCTTTTAGACTTATGTATAATCATGTCATTTTTCAGGTGTTACACAAAGATGGAATAGTAACTTTAGCTCACTAAGAACCCTACACCTGGTCCTGCTGTAGGCTATTTTGCAATACACTGTCCATTGTGATGTTACCGAACCTGATACATAAGTAGGAAATTGGAGCTCCTTGTCAATAAACAATCATGCTCTAGTTTCAGCACAGAGGAAGGAGGCAGAATTGAGAGACGCCTAGAAAACTGAAGAGAATTCAGTCTATTCTAACTCCTGCCTAAAATGCTTTCACACATCAGTACAATTGAGAGAATTACTGCTGTAAAATCAATTTGCAAGACTCTTCACCCACACCTTCTTTGTACCCTGCAAATCTCTTCAGGCCCAATTCTGTCATTCTTATGTTGAACAGTCCTTAATGTTGCAAGTAGTCTATGATGGGTATTAAGTGTGCGACCACCCCCTCTCACCTGGAAGGGGGTTCAGCGGACCCACCGCCTAACTAAAGTTGGGTCTTGGGTCCTCTGTCCTCCGGGACAGGTCCCTCGGGTGCGATCTCCCTCCCCCGCGTTGGGAGGAGGGGCTCAGCGGACCCGTAAACACCCCTGGGGGAAAGGGAGGGAGATTGTGATGGGGACCCCACCCCCAGCCCTGTGGTCTAGCCAGTGCTCAGTTGGGGTCCAGCAAACGTGTGCAGGGTCTGGAGTGGGGGGTCTGGCTGACAGGGATGTCGTGAACTTCTCGTATAGGAGTAGGTGGGGGAAGGGGGAAGAGGGACCCGGACCCGCCCTCTCCTCCAGGTCCCAGCCCAGGGCCCTAAGTGCAGGGTGCGATGCTCCCCTTGCACGGTGGATGGGGGTTACTCCCGAAACCCATCCACCCTTGGGCACCAGAGGCACACCTCCCCGGGCTGCTTCCTTTCCCCCTCCTGGGTAATTTAGTCCAGGGACCCATCTCGGAGCCTTACCCCTGCTGGGTCTGTCCCGGGTCCTCCTGGCCGGTCCGGTGACCCGCGGTTCCCGCGCTGTTCCCTCCAGCACGGGGGCCAGTCCTCCCTCGCTCCACCACGATGGGGCCACCTCTTCTGAGCGCCCCCTTTTCGCTTCTGGTCCCACCGCTTTTCAAGCGGCCCGGGGGCGGATGCCGAGTGACAGCGCCCCACCCCCTCTGCGTTGTCCCGTACTGCGACGCCAGGCGGAGCGGCAGATGCCCTGCCTCCTGAGCCTCCTGATGTTTGCCGGCTCTTACGCTCTCCCGGCCTCATGCCAGGGAGCGCCGGTGTGGCCTGGCCCCGCCTCCCGTGTGGCAGGGCTGCGCCGCTTACCCGCTCGGCCCCGCGGAGTCGGAGGCCAGGGCTGCCCCGGCCGGCTGCGGCACCAGCTCGTCTTCTCTGTCTCCGGGGGGGGGGGGGGAGTGGGACCTCCCCCTCGGCAGTGTGGACCCTCGTGGGTCCATCACATAGACCAACTGACTTCACTGAGATTATACATTACATAAAGGCCGTGTCCAGACTCAGGGGTTTTTTCGGGAAAAGTAGCCTTTTCCCGAAAAAACTTCCCCTGCGTCCAGACTCAAGCCGCGTTCTTTCGAAATTATTTCGAAAGAACGCGGCTTTTCTTTCGATGGCGGTAAACCTCGTTTCACGAGGAAGAACGCCTTCTTTCGAAAGTTCCTCTTTCGAAAGAAGGCGTTCTTCAATGTAAAGAGGCCGTCTTCGAAAGAGAGCATCCAGACTCGCTGGGTGCTCTCTTTCGAAAAAGCGGATTTCTCTTTCGAAAGATCCGCCTGCAGTCTAGACGCGATCTTTTGAAAGAGGCTCTTTCGAAAGATGCTTTCGAAAGAGCCTCTTTCGAAAGAAGCCTGCAGTCTAGACATAGCCAAAGTACTGCTCAGCTGCATAAGGGTGGTAAAAGCTATTCTTACACTACTAGAAGCTGCAGGCATGCCTCTCTGATTGGAAATAAAAGATGTGAATTAATGTAAAATGATTAACAGAAAAATGTAAATATCAGAGGACAGTTTTAAAAGGATTGGTTGGAGAATAGAAAGGCATTTTGACTGGATCAGAAAAACAACTTTTTTCAAAAACATGTGGTTCAGAAAAGTAAGAAATATGATTGCAAGGAATTACAAGATTTTAATTCCTCTATTCAGTTTAGAATTACTTTTAGATTCTACTAATTATCACTTGGAAGAAAGGAAGCAAATAATTGGACAGAAAAAATACTTTAATAGAGCGCTTGTGCCCAGAAGATACACTATTGTTTGGGAAGACCACCAAAAGAGAATTCGTTATTTTTAATTATTTACATTAAATAACTATGGAGAAATTTTACTCTTAGCTACATCAGTGTGAAACACTAGCAACCAGTCTATGACTTGGGCAGCCACTGGTGATTTTTACATTATGGTTCCTGGGAACACCTGTGCTGAATTGTTTTCATTATGAATTTACAATCTGTTTCCTGAGCAGCACCTTGCAAATGTTTAAAATTAACAATTTGAATCACCCCCATCACTATATGTTTCAACTGCCTCCTTCTGCTTCCTCTGATGCCCCAGAGCCATTTCTGATCTGATGTAGGTTTGCTCCAAGCAGCTGTGCTCCTTTTCAATTCTAGCTACTCACCAGCTTCCCCCTTCCCTGCTTCCTGCTGTCTCTCAGGGAGAAAGAGGAGAGTAGCAGCACTATTGCTTCATCACTTGCTTCCCCTAAGGGATATGGAAGGCTCATGGAGATCAGGATACAGATCAACTGGCTTTGCTGGACCATACAGGAAAAACCCAACAAGGATGGCTCCCTTCTCCAACAGAATCACCCAGGGCAACACAGGGAAGGGGGAAAATACAAAGGTGAAGAAAACCAAGTTCCAGTTTTGACTCCTGATTCTGTGCTCCAATCCTGGTGCAGGTTAAAAGAGTTTGGGTGGAAGATAAGGGTATGTCTACACTACCACCCTAGTTCGAACTAGGGTGGTTAATGTAGAAAACCGAAGTTGCAAATGAAGCCCGGGATTTGAATTTCCCGGGCTTCATTTGCATCTTGCCGGGCACCACCATTTTTAAATGTCCGCTAGTTCAGACTCCGTGGAATGAGGTGTAACGGTAGTTCGGAATAGGAAGCGTAATCCGAACTACCTAGTCCGTGCCGTGTGTAGCCGTGGGCACGGAGTCCGAACTAGCGGACATTTAAAAATGGCGGCGCCCGGCAAGATGCAAATGAAGCCCAGGAAATTCAAATCCCAGGCTTCATTTGCAACTTCGGTTGCCTACATTAACCACCCTAGTTCGAACTAGGGTGGTAGTGTAGACATACCCTAACTGATTAAATGAGGGTGAGCAGGAGGCAGGGACTTCTCCAGCCCATGCAGGCTGGGAGTCAGCAGCCTCACGGGGGGGGGGGGGGGGGGGAGAGGAGGGTCAGAAGCAGAGGGTGGGGAGGGCTGTCAGCTCCCAGCCCATGAAGGCTTGTGCTGAACAGAAATGGCAGCGTTCGAGGAAAAGGCAGCATGAGCCAGCAGCCTCCCCACCTCCCGCTGCTGCTTCTGCCTGCTTTCCTGCTGCACAAGGCTGCTGAATCCCAGCTCATGTGGGCTGGGAGCCAGAAGCCCCATGAGGCTGCTCCTGTGTAATCGTTAACCATTACCGGGTAAGCATCACATGTTAAGGGTGGTGCTTACCAGGTAACCAGTCAACCAGTATCCTATTCACATCCCTAACTTTGATACTCAAAAAACCCAGTGGAACAAATTATTAAATAATCAATTTTTAAGCATTTAGAGCATAATAGGGTAATAAGGAATAGTCAACACGGATAGTCAGACCAACCGAACTTCCTTCTTTGAAAAGATTACGTGCCTCAGGGAGAAACGGGAAGACACAGATGTAACATATCTTAATTTTATAGGTTGATCCTCTGTTAACCAGGACTCCCTGGTCCAACAACATCCCTGGTCAGGCAGGACCATGGATCTCCAGGACCAGAGAGTCCCAGTGGAAGACTGGTGGCTGGGGTCCCTGCAGCTGGGCTACTTGGCTCCCCAAAGCTGGACTGCTAGGTACAACCAGCGGGGCTGCCCAGCAGGGTCTCCCCTGGTCTGGCACAGTCCTTCATCTGGGACAGGTCAGTTCCTGAGGGTGCTGGATGAGGGAGGTCTGAGCTGTAGTAGGTTTTTTGACCCAGTCCCACATGACATTCTCATAAGCAAACTAAGAAATGTGGTTTAGATTAAATTACTATAAAGAGGACGCACAACTGGTTGAAAGACCATACTCGGAGGCTATGTCTACACTGCAGGCTTCTTGCGCAAGAACAACCATTCTTGCACAAAAACTTGTGGAGCATCTACACTGCACACACATTCTTGCTCAAGTAAATTTACAGTAAAGCATCAGAACAGAAGGCTTCTTGCACAAGAATTATTCCTCTCCCCATGGGGAATAAGCCCTCTTGAGCAAGAGCTCTTGTGCAAGAGGGCAGTGTGGATGGGCAACAGGGGTTTCTTGCGCAAGAAACCCCTATGGCTAAAATGGACTTCAGAGCTTTCTTACGCAAGAGAGCGTCCATGCTGCCATGGATGCTTTTGCGCAAAAGCACATGTCAGAGTGGACAAACTCTTGCGCAAGACCTTTTGCACAAGAATTCTTGCGCAAAATAGTTCTTATGCAAGAAGCCTGCAGTGTAGACAAAGCCAAAGAGTAGTTATCAATGGTTTGCTGTCAAACTGAGTGGGTGTAATCTAGTGGGATCCCTTGGGATCACATCTGTGTGATCTATTATTATAATCTATATAATATTATGAAATATTTTTATCAATAAGTTGGATAATGAAGAGGCCAGTAAGCTTATAATATTTCCAGATGGCACCAGGATATGGGGGGTTGAGTGCACTTTGGATGACTGGATTAGAATTCAAAACAATCTTTACAAATTGGAGAATTGGTCTGAATTCATCCAGATGTCTATTGAATTTCAACTGTAGAGTTCTTCACTTAGCAAGGAAAAATCAAATATACAACTATGAAATGTAGAATAACTAGTGAAGTGGTAGTACTGCGGGAAAGGATCTGGAGGTTATATAAGATCACAAATTTAATAACAATATGATGCAGCTGTGAAGAAAGCTAATATTTTAGGGTGCGTTAAAAGGATTATCATATGCAGAGTTCCTAGTTTTCCATGATTAAAAAACCCAAAAACTCTCCAATTAAAAAACCCATACAAATCAGTGCTTTTTCCATGATTAAAATGAAATGCTGAACTTTAGTGTCCATAGCCAAAATATCAGTATCAGTTGAAAATGTTTTATTGATAAAGTGCAACCCAATTTATCCAATCTAATTGGGACCGTGGCTAGATTGATAACAAAAAACAATTAGATAATTTGGAGACCTTCAGATTTGGGTGGCAGGGCTCATGCTTCAGAAACCAAAGCTCCAGTCCTCTGGGCTTGGTTTGGTTAATATGGTGCCCTGGTTTGGTTAAAATTGAGAGCTGGATAGTGGAGGTTTGGATAGTAGGGTTCTGGTGTATATGTTTTTATTTTTTCTCAAAACATAACAATTAAAATGATTCTTTGTCAAAACACAAAGTCAACTTTTTCTCATGGCAAGTGGTCCCTGATCATGTGCAAGATTCAGGAAGTAACTGTCCCACTCTACTTGGCACTGGTGAGGCCTTCGCTGGCGTACTATATGCAACTTTGGGTACCACACTTTAAGAAAGATGTGGAACAAATTGAAGACAGACCAAAGTGTAACCCACACACCCAGTGGGTTCACTGTCCCACATAGTGGCAAGACCACTTACAATGAGATATAAGAACAAGGGAGTTCTACAGCTTAAGCTGAGAGCCAGCTGACTTTTAGCTCAAGTGGTAGACACTCCCACACTAAACTTCAGAGGTTCCAGGTTCATATCTACCAGGTAGCAGTTACAAAAGCAGATCAACAAAAATTATCAAAAGTTTCAAAAACCTGACCTACAAGGAAAGATTAACAAACTGGGCATGCATAGTTTTGAAAAGACAACGACCAAGGGGAAACCCAGTAACAGTCTGCAAATATGTTAAGGGCTCTTCCAAAGAGGACTTATATCATCTAGTCTCTGTGGCCACTGAAAGCAGGACAAGAAGTAATGGGCTTAATCCACAGTAAATGAAATTTTGTTAGATATCAGGAAAAAACTTTCTTACTCTAAGGTTAGCTGAACTCTGGAACAGGTTTCTATAGGAAATTGTGGAATCTAGAATCATCGGAGGTTTTTAAAAATATGTTGGCCAAACCCCAGCCAGGATTAATCTATGTTTACTGGGTCCTGCAACAGCCAAGGGGGCTTGACTTCATGACTTATCTATGTCCCTTCCAGTCCTAGATTTCTCTGATTTTTATACTAACCTGTTGCTCTGCCTCAAGTAGACAGGCAATGCCACCACCATTCTCAATGACGACAACACTTTTCTTTGCCATTTGTTGCATTGTTTGGCTCACATCATCACTTCAGAGTTTGTCCGTTGTATTGTAAAAAGAGATGGTCTGAAAGTCTACAAGCTGTAGAGCATCCAAATTCCAAAGAAAGATCCAGATCTGCATGTTGAAAAAGGAACCTATATTTACTACAGCCTTTTGAATATCAGATGCAAATTTGGTGGTTTGAACTCATTTCTAGTTATAATGTGTAACATGATGGATTAACATGTAATACACTTTCTTTCTTTTGATAACAAAAAAAGTAATTAAAGAATGTATGATTGAATTTGGCAGGAGCATCCCATAGGAGAAACTTAAAGGCTATGTCTAGACTGGCATGATTTTCCTCAAATGCTTTTAACGGGAAAGTTTTTCCGTTAAAAGCATTTGCGGAAAAGCGTCCATGCCAATCTAGACGCAGTTTTGCACAAGAAAGCCCCAATCGCCATTTTCGCCATTGGGGCTTTTTTGCGCAAAACAGTTTTTAGCTGTCTACACTGGCCCTCTTGCACAAAAACATTTCCGGAAAAGGGCGTTTGCATGAACGGGAACATCAAAGCATTTGCGCAAGAAGCACTGTGCAAGCGGCCAGTGTAGACAGCTGGCAAGTTTTTACGCAAAAGCAGCCACTTTTGCGGAAAAACTTGCCAGTCTAGACGCAAACAGTTTTCAATTGATGCTGTTGATTTAAATGCATCACAGTTATGAATGCAATAGTACCTGTGCAATCATGAAATATTCTAAGAAGGATCGATAGCACATACACCATTCTAATACTAAAACAAAACCCAAATATTAATATTTAGAAATGTAAGTAATTTGTTTAAATAAAAATAATTCATTCTTTTTTCCCATTGATTTTGGAGACTTTTGCCATAGGAGAAGTTTGCCTTTTTGGGGTAAGAAGATTTGCTGAGGTATAAGAAGAAAGGGGTGTGTGTGGAAATCTCACTGTGCCCTTCCCTTCAGCAAAGCCCCAGCATTAAATGAGGAATCAGCTTGTTACTTACTGCTTCTTCTCCTATCATCTATTTGCAGAAGTTCATTACTTAATTCCTATTCATATCGCCTCTGTGGAGAATAACAGGCTGATGACATTTCAGTTAATCATAATCTTCCTCTCCTGTGACAGCCTGCCAGCAGCCCTTTTGAAAATAAACTTGCAGAATGAAACGTTTAAAAAGGATTTTTCTCTCACTCACAGAGGAAAAAATTGACAAGAGGAATATGTGAGAATATTACACAAATGAAAAAATTTCACATAGGCTTATTACTATGTCTCTTTTCCTCTCAACATTTTCTATGCTATGCTGTTACCAGTCATATTTTTACTGACATAAGTTTATACTTACCTCTTATAACATGATACCTCTTGCTTATCTACAGTTTACATAATAGCAAGAAAAATGCCTGAAGTCTCTATGTATTGACTTTAAATATCAACTAGTTATGGATAAACTAATAAAATGATAAATTGGGTAAAAAAATCTGAATTTGATCCAGCATATATGCAGTTTATAACCCAAGAAATGCATGCTACGATTTCAAGCCATTACTGGTATCCATCTTATACGAGAGTCAGTATAACAGCTCAGTTAGAGCAAAATGCAGGACAATGTAGCACTTTAAAGACTAACAAGATGGTTTATTAGATGATGAGCTTTCATGGGCCAGACCCACTTCCTCTATCACAGCTCAGTTAGAGTAACTCAATTACAATACCAAAAGATAAACAGGAAAGGTGAATAGGCAAAAGCTGTTTGGGGTTAAGGAAGCCTCAGAAAGCTTGAGAGAAGGCTTATTGGGGCTCTAGCAAGCAGTTGAACTTAGGTCAGCGAAGGTTTGAGATCTGAATGAAAACCACAGAAATCCACAATAATGAGGGCCTGTGATTAAGGATGTTAAAATGCAATTATATGGCTAATCAAATAGTCAATATAATTTGTATCAACTCCAGTGATCCCCAACATGGTGCCCACGGGTGCCATGGCGCCCACCAGGGCATTTATGTGCGCCCGCCTAGTGACCAAGGCCGGCCCGAGCCAATCTTGGGCCCCGGGCTCCAGGCGCATGCATGGCCCCCAGGCATGCAGCGCATGCGTGGTGCTGCTCCCAGCTGCGTGGCGCATGTGTGGCCCTGCCCCTGGACACCCGGCAGCCCCAAAAGGTCGGGGACCACTGAACTACATGATTAGTCGATAAGCCCCGCTGTGCAGAGGCACAGCAGAGGTAACTCCAAGAGCTGAGTCCGGAGCCACCTGCGCTGCTGCTTTGCATTTTAAATATAATAAGAGCCACTGGGCTCTTACTATATTTAAAATGCAGAGGCGCAGCGATCAGCATAGAACTGCTCGGTCCCGGCTCACACTGAGTCCAGCAGCCCCTCTTCATGGCAGATGCAGGACCAGTTCCTGTTCGTGCCGGTCAAGGCTGGCCACAGACAGGGGCTGCTGCCTGAACAGCCCCTGCCCACGGCAAGCCCTGTCCATCGCGAACAGGGGCTGCTTGGTAGCAACAGCCCCTGTCTTTGTGGGACCCTCCTCCCTGTGGGGACCCCTGTGGACAGGAGCTGCTTCCCAGCAGTGTCCCCGGTCCCCCCCCCCCACACAGCGTCTGGCGGGGGCGGGCAGACAGCACCCCAGGGACGGTGCTGGGGGGAACCGGCTTTTAAGCTGGCTTCCCCCAGCACTGTCTCCTGTCTCCTACCTTCTTATAGAGGCAGCAAGGTGGGAATGCGCTGCAGAAAGCACGGGGCAAGCAGGCACTGCCTGAGTCCCAGCTCACCCCATGTTCTCTGTGGCACTTCTGCTTTTGAAATCTACAAGAAGCCCAGAGTCTTGGACATTTCAAAAGCAGAAGTACTGGCAGTGGAAACCAGTGCTCATGCTGTTTCCTTTGCTGTGCCTCTGACTCCCCTGCCACCCTGTTCCCCCCAGCACTGGCTCCTGCTCCCCACCCCCATTGCTGCCTCTCTCTGTTAGACGTAGCAAAAGGGGGGGAAGTGGGTAGTCGAGTGGCTACTCGACTTTTCGATAAGCATTTTGCTTATCAGATAGTCAACTAGTTGGTAAGATCCCTACCTCTGATAGGGTATACAACTGGACAACAAGGTGTTATAGAACTATTCTGCTGTCAGTTAGCTCCACCCTACCACATCTGCAAGGAGTTGGAGCTTAATAAGGGAGCAAAATAATTTACTTGTTGGCAGAACAGGGGAAACAACAGACCTTCAACCCCCAGTTCCTGAGAAAAGCCCTTACGGGCAGGAGCTTTCCAGATGATCATGGTCTGAAGGACAACATCTGATAACTCCCTCTCAGGATGTATCTCCCGCACTTACTAGCTCAATTTATGTGTGTTAATTGTCCTTGCTTTTTTTTTTTTTTTTGGACAGGCTACCCCAACTTTGACATAATCAGGCTAGAGGTTCAAATCACAAGACAAGGCAGGCCACTGCAAGGTGGAACAGACATCAACAGGAGACACTCAGTGGAGAAAGACCTGTTATACCATGGATGTACCAGTGGTAAGTCAGTTCCTTCACAGGGACAGATAAGCTATACGTAGTGTTCTACATTTTCAATTTTTATTTGTAAAAAAAATTCTGAGAATTTTTGGTGTCCTTTTTTCAAATATTAAAAGGCAGAAGGAATTGGGTTAAAATTATTTTAAAAACTGGGGGAAAATAAAAAAACTTTAATATACATATTTTACTACTGTAAAATACAAACTTTTTTTTAATATACAGAAGGTATCTTTTGTTTCAAGGGTATTAGTTTTTCCAGAAATCCTATCTGTGTACACTTGCATAATTTTCTTCAAAGAATCCTCACTCATGTTCAGCCTCTTGATGTCTTGGAGGTAATCCAACTTTGAAAATAAGGGAATACCCTCAATGTTTGTCCATGTCATTTTGGTGAAGTTGGGAAGCATGTCTTGACTGTTCCAAAAAGCCAGGCCATCCAGTTTCACATTGTCAGGGTTAGGCATGTTCATGTAAGTAGTAAATTCCCCTTTTCAGATTTGAAATTTAATCTTTGGTGGCAATTGGTTGAAACACTCTGGCATAATGGTCATAAGTCTGCTACAAAATTCATTTTGAGGAAGAAGTGCAACCTTTCAATGACATTCTGAAAAGAATCTTTGTCACCAAAAACTTCATAAGGACAAGCCATCCTCCATCTTGCTGTCCTCCTTTGGGCTTCTGGCGCCTTTTCAATTTTTGGCACTAAAATGAAGGAAAAGGTGGGAAAATCAGTGTGTTGTGAGAGTAAAATCTGCCTAGCAATTAAGAGCACATATAAGGGAGTGTCTGTCAGCTTGAGGTGGCTCCGTGTCTCTGGATGTGGTGCAAGCAGGTTACCGTGGTAAGGCATAGAGATGCTCTGTAGTGGAACTGGGAAGGGGTTAAAGCAGGCTGGAAGGACTCTGCACAGAGCCCCAGCCTATCAGGAAAAGGCTTAGAGAGAGCCAAATGGAAGGCAGCTTGTTGGGGCAGTCCTGGCCAGAGAAGGTGCAGGACTGGCTCTCAGTCAAAGAGCAGCATCTGGGACAGAGCAGTGCTAGGCAGGCTCAGAGGAGCTGAAAAGCAACCCCATCCTAATACTTGCCAGGATGTTGGCATTGACACAAGGGCCAAGAAGATACAAGGATCATGGGGAAGTGGCTCAGGGAATGAGAGCAGTCAAAAAAGTGAAGAAAGGCAGGACAAAACTGCTGCCAGAGGGTCCCTGGGTTGGAACCCAGAGTAGTGGGCAGGCCTGCTCCCCCCTTTCCCTTTGCACTGCATCGAGCCACACTAAAAAGTGGCCTTTATAAACTGCGGCTTGCTTCTGTGGTGAGAGAGTAGACCTTGGAGCTGCAGTTGTCCCTGATGGTGGGTGCAAGACTGAGGACTGCTGATACCCCTGGAAAGGGATGAGAGACCAGACTAGTGGGAACCGTCAGAGTGCAGCAACCAAAAGAGGATGCCACGGTCCAGGGAGCGATAAGGGTCCAGAGCCAGAAGTGGAGACAATGTGCAGAGGAAAGCAATGACAGATGAGACACCAGCCAAAAAAGGGTGCCCTGTATGGGTCAGAGATAAGTCTCAGAGTGACCAGCAGGAGGCACCATGGCAATGAGTCAATCTTTACACCCTCCCACTGTGTACCAGCTGAGCTTATAGTTAGGGCCCTTAAAGAATAAGATCAAGAAGGAACCAGAAACATCTGTTAAGGTAACTTTACATTTACTCCTCCATTACATCATCAGATAGGTTTGTGTCTGCAATCAGCACACAGGGCAATGTGGTCAAGAATAAAAGGCAGAATACATCATACTGAAGAAAATCTGCTTACTGGTCCAGAGGTTCCTGAAATCCAGTTCCTGGTTGTCCTGTGTTCTGATTCCCATGTGTCATCCTATTGTCTATTGGACATGGTACAGTTCTTCTGTCATTATTATGAATCGAGTTTGTATGGGTTTGGTCTCTGGCGTTCATCCTCCTGTGTACTAACAACCAAATTATTGTTTTATATTTGCAGGGAGTCCCAGTTTACTGTGTTATCCATAATAAATATCTTATTTTCCACCTTAGCCTGCCTGTGTTTTAAATTACACCATATACTGTTGATAGGTGCAGAGGAAGGGATATTGCAGATAGCCCAAAACAGTTAGGGCACATCTAAACTATATTCCTCTTCCGAAAGAGGAATGTAAATGAGGCCGATTGAAAATTCAAATGAAGCGCAGATTTACAAATCTTGTGCTTCATTTGCATAATCGCGTAGTGGGCTTTTTTAAAAAAGGGTTTTTCGAAAAAGAAACCACGGGCTAGGAGGGCTTCTTTTGGGGAAAAAAACCACTTTTTTCGAAAGAATCTGTACTCTTGAAAAAATGAGGTCACAAACCATGAATTTTTATTTATTGCATGTGACTTGTCTATGACTTTTACTAAAAATGCCCATGACTAAATCATAATCTTTGTGGTAAGTCAAGAAGCACAAAGAAATGGGTAGGTAGAAAGAGCTGGAGGAGGTCTGTAAATTCCAAATGCTTTACAACAGTTAGGCTGTGTCTACATTGGCGTGAATGCGCAAAAGCAGTCGCTCTTGCGCAAAAACTTGCTGCCCAGTTAGTCCCACAGCACCACCCCTCACCCTCCTGCTCGGCGATAACTACTGCAGTCTGGGGGGTGGGGAGCCCGCTTCCCTCCCGGAAAGTCTCAGCGGCAGCACGGGGCTTCTCCCGCCTTCCTGCAAAATGGCGGAGGGTTTGCCCCTCGCCACGCCATTCCCCACTCACCCTCTGGACGCAGTGCAGGTCCCGGCAGACCCGTCACAGCCTCCCCCACCAGAGTACCTCCCGATACTCCAGCATATCCAATAATCCGGCACCACGTAGGTCCCAAAGGTGCCGGATTATTGGAAGTCTACTGTATATTAAACAGATGCATGTAGAATGGCTCTCGGACCCTGGAGATAGTGTACACTGTAGTGTTCCTTATGACTGGCTCCCTCCACTACCTGGTACTAAGTGACAGCAGGCACTGGGTGAGCTAGGGCCTGGACAACCCCTCTTGAGGCTGAGAAGTGTTAGCATGGACATTACGAAGACCCCTAGCTTAGCACAGTGGAACAGTTACCGTTATACTTTAAGAACAATTTTCACCTTCTCTATCAGCTTCTTGAAACTTGAATACTCTAATTCACTATTTTTTCCTTGCTTCTTCCCTCCCCCCCCATCTCCTATTTATTCTTGGATCTGGACTTTTTATACTTCATTCATCTAAAGAAATGGGTTGTACCCATGAAAGCTAATTATATCATCCACATGTTTTGTTAATCTTTAAGGTGTTGCTAGACTATTTTTTAATTTTTTTCCAGTAACAGAGTAACTTGGCTATCCCTCTGAAGCTATTCTACCTGGCTTTATTGTGGTTGTGTTATGTGAGGACAGGGCTGGCATTACCATGAGGCGAAATGAGGCAGCCGCTTCAGGTGCCAGAGTATGGGGGGGCACCACTAGGACCCAGAAAATTGAGACCTTTCAAAGTTTTGGCCCAAGTGAGAGGGCACGGGGGCGTCATTTGAACTCCCCACCTCAGGTGCCAAAATGTTGTGGGCCGGCCCTGTGAGGTTAAATATTTCAGGCATCATCTTCCCAGCCTGTACATGCATGTATGACAACCAAGGCAGGAGATTGCCCACAGAATGGACCAACTCCCTTTCAACTTTATAACAGACTTCCAAAGGATGCCTTAGAAGCCAGATATTTACAGCCCTGCGCATCTGTGAGTATCTGTGGATGTGGCTATCCACAGCTAATTTTTTTGGATGCAAATTTTATATCCACACAGGGATCTACAGATATTTGCCTCTTAGGCTAGTTTCTATGGGTATGTCTCCATAGTAGCTGGGAGTGTGCTTCCCAGTATGGGTGTACATCTGTGCTAGTCCTGTTTCAGCTAACACCCAGAAAATATCAGTGGGGCTGAGGGAGCTTGGGCTAGGTAGTGCAAACCTGTCTGAACCTCACAGGACCTACTATTCCGAGCTGCTGCTTGTAGCGCTGCAGCCACACTGCTGTTTTTGGTATACCAGCTTGAACAGAGCAAGTGCATTTTTCTACTGGAGCAGAACACACATACTTTTGCTATGGCTACACTGCCATTTTTTTCCAGAAGATGAATGCAAATCGTGCTCGTATTTGCATATCTTCTTCCAATTCTTTTCGCAGAAGTGGTTTTGCAGCTGTTTTGCCCTGTGTAGACGGAGCCAAATGTCAGAAAAAACCATCTTTTGTAAGACCCTGTAAATCTCAATTTACAGGGCTCGACAATTAGGGCAATCTACTCGCCCATGGCGAGTAGATTTTAGCCTGGCACAGCGCTGCAGCACGATCAGCGCATGTGCAGCACGGTCTGCACATGCGCAGTGAGCCAAACCATGTGGCTGGCGAGTGGGGCTCGCTGCCACTTATCAAGCCCTGTCGATTTACGAGAAATAAGGGGTCTTGCGAAAGAGGGTTTTCTCCTGACATTTGGCCCCATCCACATGGGGCCAAAAAGTGGCAAAACTTCTTCCTCAAAAAGAATCGGAAGATATGCAAATGCAAGCGAGATTTGCATATCTTCTTCCGGACAAAAATGGCAGTATAGCTGTAGCCTCTGTCTCCAGCAACAGAGCAAATGTGCTTCCTAGCAGAGGTAGAGGGTTTCTGCAGTCCTGCCATAGCCAATCACCCATTCTTAAAAAACACGCTGTACAATATTTTCATATTCACACACAACCTCATTTTTTTTTTAGGTCTCATTCAAAAGACACCATTTTCCCCACCCACTTACTCTGAGTAAACTCGGTTTTATTTGCTTATCAAAAATAAAGGACACCAGTAGTTGACCCGCCAGAATTAGAACTAGTATTCCTGGGGTTTCACAATCAATTCACAGACCCTAAAGCTACCCTTTCAGCTAATCTCTGCAGAGTTAAGACACATCATCCCATGTTAGCAGCATCACAGTCACCATTATTTCACTTTGATCATCTTAATTTTCATTTAAAAATAGCAAACGGATGATTGGCGTGGCTGTGCCTTTTTGCATTCAGGAACAGTGTGTTTCAAGTAATTGTGCCTTCTATGGGGATATTGCAAGCAGTATGCCATCTCTCTCTCTCTCTCTCCAAATCACCAATTAAACCCGCAAATAATTCTAAATTAAAAAACAATAAGAAGTGATTGATTACAAAGAGACAGTGATATAGAAATGGTTTTCTTTTTCTGGTAATTCAAAAGAAATCTATAAAAGGGTGACTAATGGATGTGAAAGAAAATGTGAGGCATATTATATTTTGGGATTCTATATGTACACTGCTGAATGCATATTATGTCAATGAAAAATATTTCCATGCAGATGATGAAACTACATTTCTTTATGATTTAAAGGTCTGATTTAAATCATGGCTGTTGAGGTTGGGCTAAGAGGATTGCTGAAACCAAAAGCATACATATCATTGTAATAATGCAACTGTAATAGTCCTGCTGTTGGTATACAGTGAACAGTTCAATAGAAGATCATCAAGGCATTTACTAAATGTGTACACACACACACACACACACACACACACACACCCCTCTCTCTCTCTCTCTCTCTCCAGTTTAATATTTTCTACACACAAAGAGCAAACCATGCATTTTCAATCTGGAGGAGTTATTTTTGATCCTCTCACAATCCTGCCACCCAATGGACAGGCAGAGGATTTTTTTTTAATGTTTAAAAACAGAATTATAGGTACATACACTACACACAGTCAATGAAAACTTAAATCCTCCCTGTTCAGCACACTGTATCCCCCAAAGAAATTCTGGGTAAATATGTAGGTTTTCTAGTGAGTGCTGAAGGCCAGTGGAGATGTCACAAAACTACCTCTGTTTTGACTCATTTTTAGTACTTATTTGCTATATGGCTAAAACTAGCAGGCACTGTAATGGTGTACATCTTCCTGACATTAAGAAAATCCTGGATACATGTGACTCTAGGACCAGTAGCTTTTGGTTTTGTATAAAATATAGTTATGATTTTCAGTATTTACAACATTTTAAATAACACTAATAATGAGCAGAAATTCCTTACATTGTTTAAGGGTGCCCATAAGAGTAGTATGCAGACCAATTACAATTGATAGACATTCCATTCCCTTTGGGCGGGTGCCATGAGAAAAAAAATGCAGTTTACTCTTTGTGGTAAATTAGTCCAATGTCCATAGTTTTATGTAGACACAAATAAAAGGTCTTGATTCTCATTCCTGTATTCCTCTATCAGCCTTCTTTGAGTTCCCTAAGGCTACCTGGCACCTGGCTCCTTTGAGTTCCTTGTCTGCCTGACACCTGGTGCAAATTAGAGCAGCACAGTGTACTGTGTCTGTGTCCTTCTTTGAAAGATGTCCCCATGGGTGTTGGGCTCGTCCTGGTGATGCAGATCACAGATTTTCGTAGCAGTAGTCGGCTGTACCGCGCATGCACAGTCAGTGTCTTGTGGCGTTTGCGCCCCTCTGCTCACATGCATGGTCCAGTGCCCACCAGTTCCTCTCAGCCGCCCCAGCCATGGACAAAGTGAACAATCTCTCTTCAACTAATCCAGTCAGACTTTTAATTCCGTGTAAATTTGTCAAAAAGGTGTTGTCATTTTCCCCTATCTCGACGATTGCCACTTAAAAAGTCATTCATCTGCGGAGACGCTTACAATGATAACTATTGCCAGACAAACATTCAATTCCCTTGGTCTATTGATCAACGACCAAAAATCAGTCCTGGTGCTGTCTCAAAACTTGGAGTTTATCGGCACTCGTTTAGATGTCCTCACTGCGAGAGCTTACTTACCCGTTCAAAGATTTCAAGCTATCCAGGATTTAATTTCGGTGCTATTCTACAGTCCATTGGTCCAAATACTTACTTACTCATGGGCCATATGGCAGCAACTACATACGTAGTGACTCACCCGTACCTGCACTTTCGTGCACTACAACACTGGATAGCATCCATCTATTCTCCTGCAAAATACCACGTCCACAAACTGGTATCGCTTCCAACTGACATTCGCGAATCTCTCAAGTTTGGGACAGTCTCATGCAATCTCCTGTCTGGTGTACCTTTTTACCAACCACAGCCTTCATTTCACATCACCACAGATGCTTCCCTCATAGTTTGGGGAGCTCACATGGATGGTATGCCAGTCCAGGGCCAATGGTCGCCACATGAGACATCCCTTCATATAAACCTTCCAGAACTCAGGGCTGTATTCAATGCTTGCAAATACTTCTACAATTACATTTTCAACTCCACGGTCAGAATTCTTACAGACAACCTCGCCATGATGTATTATATTAATCATCAGGGCGGCGCACGATCCCAACCCCTCTGTGCGGTGGCAATTCGACTGTGGAATTGGTGTATTCGAAACAACATCACACTAATGGCATCGTACTTACCTAGTGAGCAGACACTTCACACCAGAGTGTCTTCCAATGATGGGGCTCTCCCCTCACAGATCACTTTGCTATCTATTGCAACAAGCAATGTCGCCACTATTGTTCCAGAGCAGGCATAGGTCCTGGATCCCTAGGCAGTGCTTTTCTTCTCACCTGGAGGGGACCACTCCTTTATGCATTTCCCCCTACCATGCTCATACTCAGAGTACAGGCAGTCCCCGGGTTACGTACAAGATAGGGACTGTAGGTTTGTTCTTAAGTTGAATCTGTATGTAAGTCGGAACTGGCGTCCAGATTCAGACACTGCTGAAACTGACCGCCAGTTCTGACTTACATACAGAATCAACTTAAGAACCCCAGGCGTCCCCAAGTCAGCTGCTGCTGAAACTGATCAGCAGCTGATTCCAGGAAGCCCGGGGCAGAGCAACTCTGCCTGGGGCTTCCTGTAGTCAGCGCTGGTCAGTTTCAGCAGAAGCTGACTTGGGGACGCCTGGGGCAGAGCAGCTGGGGTGCTACTGGACCAACCCAGCAGCACCCCATCTGCTCTGCCCCAGACGTCCTGATTCAGCCGCTGCTGAAACTGACCAGCAGCGGCTGAATCAGGACCTGGGGCAGAGCAGCTGGGGTGCTGCCGGGTTGGTCCAGTAGTGCCCACGGGACAGTCCCCAGCAGACCACAGGCACCCGGACTGAAGCCGCAGCCGCGGGGGGGTCCCGCGCCTCTGAGGCTTTGCCAGCGCAAAGCCTCAGAGGCGCGGGGAACCGCCGCTGCTGCCGCTTTGACTGACCCCCAATGGCTGCGGCTTCAGTCCGGGTGCCTGTGGTCTGCTGGGGACCGTCCCCAGCAGACCACAGGCACCGGGTCTCATGCGGCAGCAGCGGGGGTTCCCGCGCTTCTGAGGCTTTGCTCTAGCAAAGCCTCAGAAGCGCAGGAACCCGCCCGCTGCTGCCGCTTGGGTCCCGGTGCCTGTGGTCTGCTGGGGACGGTCCCCAGCAGACCACAGGCACCGGCACCCAAGTGGCAGCAGCAGCGGTTCCCGCGCTTCCGAGGCTTTGCTCTGGCAAAGCCTCAGAAGCGCGGGAACCCGCCCGGTGCCCCTGGTCTGCTGGAGACGGTCTCCAGCAGACCAGGGGCACCGGAGCAGCTTACGAACGGGGCTTTCTCGCCCCGACTTCCGGGGCGAGAAAGCTCCGTTCGTAAGTGCGGATCCGACATAAGTCGGATCCGCGTAAGTCGGGGACTGCCTGTACTAGATAAGACCAAGGTGGATGGGACCAACCTGATATTAGTGGCACCCACCTGGGCCCATCAACACTGGTTCCCCTTCCTGCAACAAATGTCTCCGTACCCTCCATACCCTCTTCCAACCTGATGGACCTCCTTACCCAGGAGCAAGGAGCCCTACTACACCCCCAGCCTCATACCCTGAAGTTGATGGCCTGGCTCCCAGTTGGTTCAGTGTATCTGAGGACCTTTGTTCAGCACACTTCAAAGAAATACTAATGAACAGTAGAAGACAAGCTACTCAAACTACTTTACTTTCTAAATGGAGACGATTCACATCCTGGTGCACCGGACTCCACATAGAACCGCATACATCCCCTCTGCATGCAATCTTAGACTATGTTACCCACCTGAAACAACCAGGCTTAGCATTAGCTTCCTTGAAAGTGCATCTCATGACAATTTCAGTGTTTAGACACTCAATAGATGGCACCTCTGTGTTTTCCCACCCTATTACTAAAAGATTTTTAAAGGGACTCATTAACCTTATTCCCCCCTCCCCTGAAGACCTGTCCTTCCTCCCTGGAGCTTAGACCTGGTGCTCAGAGTTCTAACTAGGCCTCCATTGAGCCTCTGGCTACCACTTCGCTTCAGATGCTAACTCTTAAAGAGGTCTTCCTCCTCGTGAGAACATCTGCCTGCAGAGGCAGTGAGACGGCAGCTCTCATGGCAATTCCGCCTTACACAATCGCCAACAAAAATGGGGTAATCCTAAAACCCCACCCAGCCTTCATTCCTAAAGTCTGCTCCGAGTTCCACACCAACAAACCAATAATCTTACCCTCCTTCTATCCTAAACCACATACACCTTCTCAGGAGGCAACTATGCATTTCCTTGATGTCCGTAGGGTGCTCGCCTTTTACATAGAAAGGACTAAGCCATTCCGTAAAACAAACCATCTAATAATTCCGCTTGCGGACCGATCCAAGGGAGAAGCGATATCACCTCAGCAAATCGCAAAACTCATTATTTCTTGCATTATCTCCTGTTACTCTATTTGACACAAACCACTGCCAGCTCAACCAAGGGCTCACTCCACAAGAGCTGTAGCGGTATCAACTGCTTTTCTCAAAGGTGTGCCTCTTAGGGATATTTGCCACGCAGCCACGTGGTCTTCCCGTGATGCCTTCATGAGACATTACGCTATCCAACACCAACTGGCTGCAGATGCATTGCTGGCATCAGAACTACTTTCTTCAATATCAAAATTGTGACTCTGAGACCCTCCTTCCAGTCTTTTGGGTACTGCTACACAGTCATCTACAGTGGAGCACCCACGGGGACATCACTTGAAGAAGAAAGCGAAGTTACTCACCTTGGTGCAGTAACAGTCATTCTTTGAGATGTGTGTGCCCATGGGTACTCCACTACCTGTCCTCCTCCCCTCTCCGGAGTCTTTTTCTTATATTTTTCATATTCCAGGGCAGATTTGAGAAACTGGTGGGAGCCAGATGTAGCCTGATCTAAGATTATGTTTAAATTCTAATTACCCACCTTTAGGGTTGACAGGTTCTTTATCCCAGGATCAGGCCCAGTGCTCAATTATACTGTGGTTGGGAACCCTGATGTGCACGGTTGCAACACTCACACTATAGAAACTCTTGTATACTTAATCATAGAATCATAGCATAATAGGACTGGAAGGGACCTCGAGAGGTCATCGAGTCCAGACCCCTGCCCTCATGGCTGGACCAAATACTGTCTAGACGAACCCTGATAGGCATTTATCTAACCTACTCTTAAATATCTCCAGAGATGGGGATTCCACAACCTCCCTAGGCAATTTATTCCGGTGATTAACTACCCTGACAGTTAGGAACTTTTTCCTAATGTCCAACCTAAACCTCCCTTGCTGCAAATTTAAGCCCATTGCTTCTTGTTCTATCCTCAGAGGCCAAGATGAACAAGTTTTCTCCCTCCTTTTAGATACCTGAAAACGGCTATCATTTTCTCCCTCAGTCTTCTCTTTTCTAAACTAAACAAACCCAATTCTTTCAGCCTTCCTTCATAGGTCATGTTCTCTAGGCCACGTTTACAATATTTATAGTTTCTTAATATGGTTAGCACAGTCACAAACGCCCCAATTTCATAAGACAGGGAATGTACATCCATATTTCCTTATCATATACTTACATTATTCCTTCTAAAACAATCTTAGGTGTTAGCCCATCATCTTGCTCATTATCTTCACCTTCTCCATCACCAGGAGCCATCCATCTGGCCCTTCCAAGGACTACATCTTCTCCTCCCTCTCAACCCTTGACTGGGGTCCCACTTTTTATACCAAGTGACCCTAACGATAACATGTTTTATGTATATTCGATAAGGTGTGTTTTTAATGCTGAAGTGTTTTTTCTTATTGGTCAATATATCGTTACTCTTAACTTATTATCATATACATCAATTCATTGCCATGGGTCTTTGTGGTTATCTATCGCAACCTGTGTCCTAATTGCTCAACTCAGCCTGAACTAATTATTTGGGACTTATATTTAATAATAAGTCTACTGAGTTTGAGGGTATTTTGCCCACCATCCTGAGTGGGTGAGAGGTCCAGACCTAAGTTCCCCTTTTTCAGGCCCAGGAAATCATAAATAAGTTATGACCAGTATCTAGGTGAGACTGCGACTCAACAACAGAAGTCTGCAAACCTCAGCTCCTGCTGATCTTGCAAATGGCCTGTTACAACATGGACAAAAGATAAAATATAACCCCATATTACTTGACCTGGACTGTGAGCTTATGTGTGTTCTTTTATTCAAGTGCAACCCTGCCCTCTAATTGATTGTAATGCAGACATGGCACTCATTGGAAAGTGCATTCAGAGGCTGTACTATCTTGTTATACCCTAGAGCAGGAACCACTGCACTGCAGGGGAACCCGACTCACCTGACAGCCTAGGGCTGGGCTGTACTGCACCCATGCTGTTCCTATACCTAATGTCATCTGGACTGCCACACAGCCCAGTCAGTCACTGCACCAACAGGCTTGTGGTTGTGTGTGGGGGAAGGCAAGCAGCATATGCACACAGACAGGTACAAGCAGCAGGACCACTAATTTTGGGCTCTTGCTAGACTCTTATATAGCAACATGTCTTGGCCCCAGCTTGGAAAGGGCATGGGCCTGCACTCAGGTGGATTAATGGCAAAGCCCTCCCCCAAGGAGTTGAGTGCTGCTGTGTTAGTATTAGCGGGCCTTCACAAACTTGGGCAGACATAAGGCCTAGTGTATTACACCTGATCCCAGACATCAGTCAAGCTAACACAAAGGGCCTACAGGAATGCTGAGAGCAGCTTTTAGAAGATTTCTTGCATTACAGCTTTTCTCTATTACCGAATTAATCTAAATTAACACAAACATATTATTAGCATGATAGGAAAGTAACTTGATAGGCTACATTGACTGCGCGTGTGAGCAGAAGGGCACGAACACCGCAAGGCGCTAACTATGCATGCGTGGTCCAGTTGACTACTGCTATGAAAATCTCTGATCTGTGTCACCGGGACCAGCCTGATACTTCCAGTGGAGCACCCACGGGGGGGACACATCTCGAAGAACAACAGTTACTGCACCAAAGTGAGTAACTTTACTTTTCTTCCCTTCTCTGCTCCTGACACCAGAGGCCTTACATCAGGCATGTCAAACTTGAAGCCTACTGAGGGCCACACAAATGAAAACTGATAACTTTCAGGGCCACCAATGTACTTCTATCAGAAAGTCATAATTATTTATTATTATATATTATGTTTTAGATATATTGTATAATAATTATTCAGGTCTTGTTTGAATATAATATAATAATTTGATGTGTAAAATTGTTATTTGCTCATATATAATATTTTTAATAATTTTTAAATATAAATTTAAGATACTTTATTATTTTTATATCATACATAACTTGTTTTGTTGAAATAAAAACAAACATAGACCAAAACAATAAGGGAGAGACTCCTATTTCAGAATAATTGTTTCAGCCTGGCAAACAATAGCCTTTGAATTTTCTTTAAAGAAACACAGTATAAACCAGGTACATACTAATTCTTTTTTGCCCTGGAATTTAAATATGATATCTGTGCTGGCTGCCTTATTCTGCATTCATACCCCCTCCCCTATCTGCTCTAAATGTCTATTTGTCCCCAGAAGGATTACCAAAATGAATCGAGTGGCTTGCAAAGCTGGCCTTTATGCTATCTTTAGGATTTCTTAAACTTTGCACTTTCAAAGGTACATGTAATATTCTTACACAGAAAATGAGTTAATTGCCCTTTGGCTGACTGATGTACAAGTGCATATTTATTAGCAATATTGGTATGCCTTGGTTACCCCCTTGACTGGCTGGTACGTCTTAGATATAAAACTGGATAATTTCCTTTTCCTTTTTTATCTTTAAAGGAGATGTTATTTGTATCAAATCGGTATCCTTTAGAAACTGGAAACCCATCCCAAGTCAAGATTATAGAGCAGAAAATGAAATAAGGATAGGTAAAATGTCAGATAGATATCAGGTGTACAAAGTGGGAATTGTTGAGCAAGCAGCCAAAATATGACAAAAAAATTGATAAAAGGAAACTTTTTTTACTCAATTGATCTGTGAAACTCACTGCCATTAAATAGCAGTGAGGAAAAGTTTGTAAGATTTTTAAAAGGATGAAGGCTTATTGATAATGAAAACATGTAAAATACCATAGGTAGGATAAAAATCAGATTAAAACCCACTCATGTTTCAGGTCATAAGCCAGCCACAAACTGTTGGGAGTGAAGAAGAAACATTCTCTATTCAGGGATAACTGTTCACTATAGTTTCTTGTGGACATTTGCGAGCACACTCACACCCCATCCTGTGACACATCTTGTATTGGCCACTTTTATAGCTACAATACTGGACTAGATTAGAGGGGCCCATTGGCTGATTTGGCAATGCCTACATTCTAAGGAAATCATATGACAAATATTAACACAGCACAGTTAGGTACTTAAAACTCAAGACACATGAAAATTAAACTGGGAACCACAAATCAGCCCCTTGTGTGTGTATATATTACAGTACTCTTTATTCCATTCCATTCGGTGGAAAAAAACTGTATGCTATGATATTATTTGAGAAACAGTATGTGACACCATGCAATTAACTATGAATTGTATGCTTGTAGAAGGGGAAGAGCTAAAAGGCTATGGTCCAATGCCTCCCCCCTCCCCCAGAGCCAGGCCCCCCCACACTCCCCTAACCCAATGCCTCACTGCTCCCCCAGAGCCATCCCCCCCATCTAATGGCTCCCCCCACCCCCAGAGCCAGGCACTCCCAGCCCCACCAACCTAATGCCTGGGTCCCAGAGCCACCATCACTGCATCGCCACCACACACTTCTTCCTCAGGCACTGGGGCGGCGTGAGTACAGCGGCCAGCTGTGAACAGGCACTTGATGCCTGTGCAGAGCGGCCTGGCCGGCCGTGAGCACATGCTGGGGCGCTGAGCGGCCTGGCCAGCCCTGAGCACATGCTGGGTGCCGAATGCAGTCACTGCAGCACAGTGCACAGAGTGGCCATCTTGCTGTGATCTGCACTCAGCAACATGATCCGAGTGGCCAGTGGGCCGCACTTTATTTTTTTATATACTGTAGTGGCGGGCCACAAAAAACTTCGATCGGGCTGCATGCAGCCCTCCAGGTGCCTGTTTGACATGCCTGCCCTACGTGAAGGGAAGAAAGGATACACTTTACTAGGGTCCAGAGAGTCCCAGTCAGGCTGCAAATTGTCATATGTGAGTGGAAGGCGGGTGGGGGGAGAGGGGCTGTATTGTAAGTTTGTACTAGACCTGAAAAAATTATGCTTGAGCCCTCACAATAGGGACTAGTAGATTCATTGTGGTAGTTCAATTCTGACTGCAGAACATCCATATAGGGTGGAGTTTTTTTTCCAGCCTATATACAGGGCCCAAGGAATGCAGATTCAGGGGTTAAAAGTGGATCTTTTAAAAGTTAATTGCATATCATAGCATTCTGGCTGTGAGATGGAGTCAAACCAAAAGGTGTGGATATCTGTATCCCAACTTCCTCATTGCTTAGAAATGTTCAGATCTGGGATTTTGATTCAGCCCATTATAAACAGAAGGCAGAATCTCCACTTAATATTAAGAAAATCCTTTAAAAATATTAAGAAATCCCTGAGCATACTAATCATTAGCTGCACAAGGTTCTAGTAAAAAGCTGCTGGGACTATAAAAGCTCTGTCAGAAATTCTCTGCCTTATGAAAGAGACCCACACATTTTCCATTCTTGCAAGAAAGCACATGTTGAAATTCCTTGACTTAGCCAAATTGAGCAGGATAGTTCCTATGCTCTCTCCCAAGAGAGGAAGTATAACATGTCTTTTTTCCCTCATCCTGAGGATATCTTCATTATGCTGAACTCTCAGTAGAACATCATATACTGTTATACTAGGAAGTTGTTAACAGTCTCTTGTAGGCTTCAAAGGACAAAGTCTCAAAAGAGCTTTCTGACTAAATAGTTTGCCCTTCTATAGCACTTCCATCCAAGAACCTCAAAAGCTGCTCAAATTCCTGTAGAATACAGTCTGTCTCTCATATGAAGGAGATATTTGTGTCCAGAAGTTGGCAAGAAATGAGTTAACCCTCTCCCTCTGGCTAGAAAATGAACCACAGTTGCCTGTGCTGAGTATGGGGATTTACAGGATAGTAGGCCAGAGCAAGCAGTAGGAAATTAATCACTGCTGGCATTTATCTGTAGGAGGGATGTGCCCCGGGGTGGAATTGGGGTCTGGATTTAGCAGGTTAGCGGGGGGCAGATCTTGAGTTACTTGGCACCTTGTACCAGGGAGTAAAATGCTACCAAATCAGATTGGTAACAATGTACATCAACTCTGCCCTAGTATAAATGATTGCAGGAGGTGTAGGACAATGGAGCCCAGAAGAAAACCTTGCTTCCCTCTTTTCCCCCAAAACAACTTCTCTGTGGAATTTTGCTTAAATGAATTGCATCGTATTCCATTTTTTTGTACATAATGACCTTCTAGCCTGGTGTTAGGATCTTAAAGGGCCAGGAGAGATTTTACATTTTGATTCACAATAAAATGCAGTGCAAAGGTATTAAAACTCCACCAAGAAGTGCAAAATCCTTTTGTGCACCAACCACAGTATCATCTCATGTTACAGACTGAGAGTTTAATTGACTCACCCAGGTTCACATAGAATACAGAGGAAAGAAAAGAATGATTGATTCCCTTGCGCTTTAACCACTATACTATGCAGGAACAACTTCAATTTAGTGTGACTGATTCATTTATTTTCACAAGAAAGGGCAAGGAGAGAAGAAAAGACCCTCATGTACTATAAAGCTTCCCCCCAACCCACGCATTTGCCAAATGGTTTTCTCTTATGGCTCGCCAATCTTGGTATGGAACCAAAATTTTGGACTCAGTGATTAAAGATTCAAGAAAAGCTACAAAGCTTCCTGACAAACTGCATTTCTCCTCACCCCTTTTACGTTTCCTGCCCCAGGCATTGCTGCTGCCTGACAGAATATTGTGCTCTGTCCCCAGCAAAAGTGTGTGTTGGCAAAATGTTTCAAGAGAAAAAATGAGACAGCAGACCTATTTTCCATTCAAATTAGTCTGAGAGAGTCATCAAGATAGCAATACAGAGCACCCGTCAAATGCTCCTAAGTGTTTTTTGGCTCAGGAAAAACACCAAAATCAAAGCTGGGACTCAGATTCCATATGATATGGTCGTGTGATGTGCTATTATATCCCGACACTTAAAATTGCACCAACTAATTCACATTAATTAGAGAATTAAAGCCCCATGAATCAAACTTGACTCTCCATGAAGCCCTTTATTGGCAAGTGGTTTCTGGGAGCAAAAGTATCATATGCCAAACAGACAGGTTCAAGTTGCAAGCTTCAGATCCAAAATTGTTCAGATTTGGGGGTTTAGTTCAAATCTATTTCTAGGTTTAACTGTCTCAAGCAGGAAACTCCACTGATTTTTAAGTCACAAAAAGTTCAAAGAAGCAGAAGCATAATACATCAGAATTTTCCTGATTAGCTATTAATCTCTGTAAGTCATTTTGCCAGGTAGAAAAGATAGACATGATCTCTGGAAGCACCAGATGTGCTGTTTCCAACACTCCTCAGACTCTTCAGGGGGTAGCCGAGTTAGTCTGTACAGGATAAACTTAAAAACCAAAAACTGGCCTGGTAGCACTTTATAGACTAACAAAACAAATAGATGGTATTATGTTACAGATAATACACAGGGAACTGCAAAAATTTCTCTCAACAACATGGGGAAAACAATACTATGGCCAGGCAGCTGATGAAATGCTGCTGAGGAGGGGGGAAGGGCAGGGGCAGGGGAAGGTATGAAGCATGACCAAATCCAGGCACTGTAGTTAAAAGGAAATGAATTCACCCAGACAGTTGAGAGAATACCCAAAGGTCACTGAGGTAGCTAAGCAACACCGAGGAAAAATCCTCCATTATGGTATTTCCAATTGGAAATAACACAAGAAACCACATTTCTATTCATCGGTAGTATGTCTAGTGGTTAGATTACTAGACTGAGTTCTGTTTTTGGGTTCTAATGCTAAACCTGTTGCAGAGTTGCTACATGATCTTGGATAAATAAATTAATTCTTCTGCATCTCTCAGTTACCTTGTTTTTTAAATGCATATAATTGTACATCCCTACTATGTCATGAGAGCATTAGGAGGCTTAATTCAATAATGTTTGTAAAGCAGTTTGAGAATCTCAGATAAAAGATGCTATAGAAGTTCACAGTAGAATAATTAATTTCTGTTTATTTCTAACAGGTAGACACACAATGGGAACCATTTTGACATGTGTTAGTGTAGGTGGGAATGACTCACTTGGCTGGCTTAGAAGCTAGCTGCTGCTACAGTGCTAAATAAATTCCACAAAATAAATCTTGATAAATTATAAACAATGAATCTTCCCACATGCTTCTAATAAAACCTAATATTTCATATTTAATATACAAGCGTGCATACATTCAAATGTATGTATAGCTATGTCATCCATAAAATGTCAGTTGCCTTATATAACATCTCGGAAAATTAAGGGGAACATTCTGTCCTGGAATCACAAAAGTGTGCTGAAGGATGCATAATTTCTTGTGAGGCATTTTGCATACTGCAACAGTAATTCTGCCCTCCTTGTAGAGGACTGCTTGCTCCTTGACCAGATGGTAGCAATGGCAAAGCAAGCTACCTGAGTCCATTCTGCAAGCTTTCAAGGGTGTCTGCTATATCAGGGGTGCTTACACATTATATTCAATATATTTTACTAGTGTAGACAAAATCGTAGTGTTAAAGCATAGGACTAAGACTTAAGAGATCAAAGGTCTATTCTGAATTCTATCACAGACTCTCTGGGCCTGATTCCTGACTTCTTGGCATCTTGTGCAGTCATACACCTGGGGAAAGTAAGTGTAAAATATTACAATTGACATGTGTAGCTTTTATACTTGTTACAAGTGTCAAATATACTTCAAAAGGTACAAGGCAGTGGAGAATCTGTCGGTGTGAGAGAACTGGGGAAGATGAAATCCTCCATGCCTTAGGTCCCCCTTTTTTAAAATAAGGATTTGATTTCGAAAATCTTAGATGGAAGCTACTAAAAAGCATCGTATCAGTGAGAGTTTGCTTGGACAGTACTTCTGTTTGCAAGTTTTTATTTTGGGTAAGTCTACACAGCAAAGAAAAAACCATGGTTGGCCCATTCCAGTCAACTCAGGCTGCAAGGCTGTTTCATTGCTGTGTAGACTTCCAGGCTTGGTCTGGAGCCCAGGCTCTAGAGCTCTCTAGGGTGGGAAGCTCTCTAGGGTGGGAGTTAGGACTCCAATCCGACTCAAGGGCTAGCCTGAGCCCTAGCCATTTGGCATAGGCCAGCAGTGGGTTTTTCCTTGCTGTGTAGATGTGCCTTTATTGGGCGTAATAGTTTTTAGTACATACTGCATTTTACGTCACAAATCATCATTGAGTAATATAGGTATAAACTGGTGGTGCTTTGATAGAAAATGTCATTGATTACCTTAAGAGCAGATAATATTACTACTTAGCTAAATGATCAGAAAAATATTACTGCCCGCTCAAAGTTTCTCTTTTTGCCTAACATGCATATAAATTCTTGCCCAACCACCCCCTCTCTCTCACACACACATATGTTCACACGCAGAAAGACTAAAGTAACCATTAAGAGACAGTTTGTGAGAGCTCTTCTGATTTCTATTAGTTTTGATTGTAATCAAAATTGGATTTGTAGAACCGAAAATTTCACTTAGTGATAGTCTGGTTTGAGTGTCAAGCCTTGACATGTCCTTCAATTAATTGAATGAATTAGCAAAGATATTTGGAAGTTTTCCAGATATTAAAAGAATCTCAATTCTTGTGAAGTCTTGCTTAGAATACCTTATTGTAACTGTAAGAACTAATCCTCCTTTAGAAAACTGTGTTACAATAGTTTAGAGTAGATGCAGCAAAAGCCACTAATTCCTTTTTCAAACTATTCCTGAATCCACAACCAGTGATCCCCAAGCCTCTAGCTACATAGACTTGCCTCCTTTTTTCCTGATTAGGAAAGGTCAATATTTTTAATAGAATGTCCCCAATTGTTTTATCAGTTTCACACTCATCTAATGTCAATGCTTCCCAGTAAAAAGTATATGAATTCAGCTTCCCCTACTAGGATTTCAGAGAGTCTCAAGTTGCAAAATTGGATTTAATTTATGTATCTTTTGTAGCTATTTATAGAGCTCCAAATAACACAGTACCATAAGGCCAGATTTTTAAAAGTATTAGGTGCCTAAAGAGGGAAATAAGTACGTGGTTTGATTTTCAAAAAGCACATCCATTTCTCCTTCCTATTGAAGTCAATGGAAGGGGCCTGTTAGCATCTTTAGTCATCTAAATGAAGGTTGAACCTCTGGTAACTGGGACTCCTTGGTTCAGCAACATCCATGGTCTAGTAGTAGAACCACAGATGTTCCAGGACCACAAAGTCCAAGTGGAAGACTGGTGCTGGACTCCCTGCAACTGGCCTGCCTGGCACGCTGCAGCTAGGCATAACTCAGTGGAGCTGCCTGGCAGGGATAGGAGTGCAGCACACCGCAGTGGGGCTGATCAGCATGTCCAGGAGCCTAGCACATCTAAAAGTCCAGCTTGTCACATCCAGGAGCCTGGTGCACAGGGTGCAGGGATATCTGGCATAGCAGGGAATGGGGGTGAAGGGGAGCGGCAAGTCAACGTAACTGGCAGGGTAAGGGGTGCAACCAGGAGGCCAGAGGTCAGTCTAGGGCTGAGGGGACAATAGCGGAGGGGGGAGGCATATATGACCTCCCCTGGTCCGAAAAAATCCTTTATCTGGGACCAGTCGGGTCCCAAGGGTGCCTGACTAGGGAGGTCCAACCTGTACCTTTACAAATCTGGTTTAAGTGCTGAAATTGAGATTCCAAATGTACAATCAGGTACACTCAAATCCAAAGTTTTAATTCAAACCTGACTCTAAAGAAAAAGAGATACCATTTGGAAAAATCAGAAGTAGTTTTAGATTGTGAATACTCCCTAAATTAAAGGGTGGTATGATCCAAAATTGGTATTATTAACTTTTCTGCCACACATATGCATCCCAAAATAGTGGCATCTCAAAGGATCCCGATCCTCACTAGGTCATTTCAGTCTGGGGCAGTGTTTCCCAACCAGGGTTCCGCGGAATCCTGGGGTTCCGCAGACCATTGTCAGGGGTTCCGCGAGAAATCATGGAATAAATAAATAATTTTTTTTCTTACAATATAAGCTGACATATATATAACAGCTATTTACAAATACATTTTCTTGACAATAATTTAACAGTAATTGAATTGCGCTCCCTGCTGTCAACTTTTTCTGGCCAAGCAAACTTTTTCATAGGTAGGGGTTCCTCGGGATATGAAAAATTATTTTAGGGGTTCCTCCACGGGAAAAAGGTTGGGAATCACTGGTCTGGGGCAATGTAATTAACCTTTAGTACACCTAGGTGTAATAAAACCTGTGTCCTTGAATAGGCTTACTCTGACCTTTCAGGAGATAGACTAAATATAGTGGAGTTCTGATTCTCTCGGATTATTTTTGTCATATCAAGCTTTCTGATAGATGGAGTTTTAGGCACTGACATTATTTCTTCAGCCTATGTTTGCCTTTCTCCTCCTTCGCAGAAAGATACATGGGCTACGTCTAGACTGCATCCCTTTGCCAACAGAGGGATGCAAATCAAGCACTTCAGAAATGCAAATGCGCCCGGAATTTAAATATCCTGGGCTTCATTTGCATACTCACGTTCAACACTGTGCCAATCAGGCTCAGTGTCAAAAGTGAAAATAAAGTATAGCCATGGTTCTGCCGCGTATCTCCCGACAGTGTGGGCTCTTCTGGCAGATCCTGTACTCCTCATTTTTGGGGGAACAGGATTTGCCGGAAAAGCCCCTGTCAGCAGAAACGCAGCAGAACCATGTCCACACTTTACATTCACTTTCGACACCGAGCCTGATCGGCACAGCATCAGAACGTGAGTATGCAAATGAAGCCTGGGATATTTAAATACCGGGCTCATTAGCACTTCCGAAGTGCTTGATTTGCATCCCTGTCGGCAGAGGTATGCAGTCTAGACACAGCCATAAAAAGACTCACATCAGGAAAACAGTGGTGTTATTCCAATAATCTGGGAGAATTAGAGAGAGAGACAATGTATAAATAAAAGTAACTCCATTTGGAAAGAACAGATTTATACTGAGAATATGCAGAGTGTAGAGAGATTGCTAAGCTTCTTTTGCAAAATGTAGTAAGAAATACCTGCAAAGTATCTCCCCTAGGAGAGCAATTAAATGAGAGAAGATCTAATAAGCACCAGCCTATCAGACCTCTAGGAAAATTAAAGTATATTTTTTCCTATGGAGGATTTGGAAGCAATTTTAAGGAAGCATATTTCTGAACAGAGGAAATATTAAATGACAGCTAGAGGTCCTTGGTTGTATTTCCATCTCTATTTATTATTGGTATTATGGTAGCACAGAGAAGCACCCCAATAATAAAAAGGGCCCTTTTGTACAAACAGAAAGACAGCTCCTGACCTAAAAGATATAATGTCAAGGACCTTGAGCGAATCACATATGGCTTGATCTCAAGAAAGGCACTATGCTAAATTCTGCACACAAATACCCAATGTGCACAGTCAGATATTCAGCTGCATGTTTAGATGGCCACAAGAGGAGACATATATTGGTTTTGTTCTCATAAGTGTGGTATTTGTTTGTGCACAAGCCTTATTTGTAATCATACTAACATACTTTGGAAAACAGGCTCCAGGACTCAATTTTCCTCATGGGATTATATTAATTATTATTATTATTATTTAGATGGCAGTGTTGCCCAATGTGATGGATGCTTTCCAAATACAGGGGACAATACTCCTTTTCCTTGGAGGGTAATAAGCAAAGACACATAGACAAGAGGGGGGGAAAGGGGCTGAAAAATACAAGCAGAGTGATAAAGGTGATAAAACAGGCCTGTAGGTAGGCGAGGTGTGAAGGGTGCAAACTCACCCCCCCCCCCTCAGGTGCCCAAGTAAGCATGCTCCAGCTAGCCAGGGGGAAGGCAGAGCAGCTGCCTGAGTCTCCCTCCCCCATGCTCCGGCTGGATGGTGGAAGACTTGGGCGGATTTTCCCCTCTCCCTCCAGGAATGAAGCCACAGGCTGGGCCTCTCTCCTGGAGGAAGTGGAGGGGAAATCAGCCCCAGCATTCCCCCGGCTGGCCAGAGCATGAGGGATGGAGGGTGGCTCAGGCAACTCACCGCTCCTGCCTTCCCCCAGCCGGCTGAAGCACGCTTACTTGGGGGACCATAGGGAGAGGGGCTTCACACCCTTGCGGTCCACATTTACAAAGAAAGCACAGACACCCCAGAAATTCCTGTGTATGGGCCTGTAAGAGGTAGATCTCTCTGGAGCTTCACATTTGTTGCTCTCTTTTTCGTTATATTTGTAACTGTAATGTGCTACTCAAGCATTGGGTTTTATTATTAGTTTTGGTAATCTATGCCAGAAGTGTCTAGAATTTGTTAATATTATATAATGAATAAGAAAGGAGATGGTAGGAAGAGAAAGGATGGTCTCTTAGTAAAGGCAACTGAATGTTGCCTTGCAAGATTCTATCCCTGTCTCTCCTTCAGAGTTCCTATGTGGCAGCAGGCAAGTTGTTTACCCAGACTTTTTACAGGTGGTCATTTATTGTGCACTCCGCATGTTCTGAGTGCCTGATTTGAGACCCTGAAGGTTTGATTTGCAGAAGTGCTGAGTACTCAGAGCTACAAATGGGAGCTCTTCGTTATGTGTATTATGTGCTATATAATAATAAGTACTCTGAAAAATCAGATCCCAGGCATTTCAGATTGAACACCCAAATTTAGTGGATACGTTTAACAAGTATTTCTCTGCCTCACCTCCCCATCAGTAAAAGGGGGTTAACAGCTCCTCATCTTATAGGGGTGGTTAGAAAAAAAATTAGATTCTGAACACTTCATAAATATAGTAATGAGTACCACAAAAAAGCCCCTGAGTAAATTAATAGTTTTGTTACCAGAGCAAGGTTTCAGTAATCTCTCTATCTATATAAAAAAAGTTTTTCCTGTCAGGTGACAGAATGACATTATCATGCTCTCACATTCTCTGACTGCGAAAGCCACCACTCTTGCATTGGTAAACGTAGTGAACACAGTGCGCAGCCCCATAGTATTCAGTAAATAAAACATAGGACTGCACACTGAACGATGAGGAGAAAACAAATAGCTGCTCATTAAATGAGTACTATCCATGTGCTGAAATAAGCAAGGATCCAGTGAAAAATAATGCATATGCAAAAGGAAGGTAAATTAAGCTTGCAGCGATTTCCTACCTTTTGAGTGCTTGATTTTGGAACCTAAGCAATGCTTTAGTAATAGAGTTTGTGGGTGTAATTTCCTAGGTTTTAAAAAATAGCTAAATGAAAAAATAAATTCCATCTCATGGCATCATGTTAACATCAGTACTGGTTATCAACAGGGATGATGCATGTGTGTGATGGTGGGGGAGAGCACGAAGAGTCACTTGTCCCCAAATGGCTGTCCCAGGCCCCTGACTTTGGAGGTTCCCAGGGGCCAAGAGCAGACCAAGGAACTAGTGGGTGCCTGGCCGTGGCAGTGGGGATTTTCCCCCACATTCACTGAAGCCAGCAGTGAAAAGCAGAGTGACCCAGCCCCAGTCCACTCCACTCAGTCATCTCCCAGCTCTGTCACTCCACTTCCCACTGCCGGTGAGTGCAAGGGCAGTTCAGACCCTTGCACTGAGTCCCCACCCCCAAGCCATGTGGCTTGAGGAATTGTGGGGTGGGGACCTGGTGTCAGCTGCAGGATCATGGGTCCCCCGCACTCACCAGTAGCAGCAAGAAGCAGAGCAATCTGGCCTCAGCTCACTTTGCTTGGGGAAGAGGGTTTAGGGGGAAGGAATGGAACCACCCCCTGCACTCACTGACAGCGGGAAGGGGAGCAACATGGTTGGGAGCTGAGGGGAGCAGAGTAGGCTGTGGCTGGGTTGCTTTGGGCTAGATAGTTGTGAGGTATAAGCATCAGACTGATAAATGCAAATAAAATACACTTTGGAGCATGGCCAGCATTTTCACATGGAAAGTGCAATAATACTAATACTTTGCTATATGAATAATAAAATCACTCATATAGTGTTTACATCCATAATCCCAAAGCACTTTACAAAGGTGAATATTTTGTCCCTAGCATAGGAAAGTGAAGAATTTGCTTAAAGTGACACAGGAAATCAGCAACAGAAGCAATATTAAATGCCACAGTTTGACTGTTAGTTTTATACTCCACCCACTAGATGCTGCTGTTTTATGACTACATGAGAATAAGTATAACTGTATTTGATTATATATAAAATTAACTGTAACAGTGCATAGAATCATAGAATACTAGAACTGGAAAGGACCTCAAGAGGTCATCAAATCCAGTCCCCTGCCCTCAGGCAGGACCCAGTACTGTCGAGACCATCCCTGATAGACATTTATCTAACCTACTCTTAAATATCGCCAGTGATGGAGATTCCACAACCTCCCTAAGCAACTTATTCCAGTGTTTAACCATCCTGACAGTTAGGAAGTTTTTCCTGATGTCCAACCTAAATCTCCCTTGCTGCAATTTAAGCCCATTGCTTCTTGTCCTATCCTCAGAGGCCAAAGATAACAATTTTTCCCCTCCTCCTTGTGGGGAAAAAATTGTTTTTTCCCCCACAAGCAGGAAAGGTTTTCAGGTATCTTTTTTAGATACCTGAAAACCCCTGTCATGTCCCCTCTCAGTCCTTTGCAAACTAAAGAAGCCCAATTCTTTCAGGCTTCCCTCATAGCTCATGTTCTCTAGACCTTTAATCATTCTTGTTGCTTTTCTCTGGACCTTCTCCAATTTCTCCACATCTTTCTTTAAATGTGGTGCCCAGAACTGGACACAATACTCCAATCGAGGCCTAATCAGCACAGAGTAGAGTGGAAGAACAATTTCTTGTGTCTTGCTCAGAACACTCCTGTTGATGCATCCCAGAATCATGTTTGCTTTTTTTGCAAGAATGTCACACTGTTGGCTCATATTTAGCTTGTGGTCCACTATGACCCCTAGATCCCTTTCTGCAGTACCCCTTCCTAGACAGTAACTTCCCATTCTGTATGTGTGACACTGATTGTTCCTAAGTGGAGTACTTTATATTTGTCCTTATTAAACTTCATTCTATTTACCTCAGACCATTTCTCCAGTTTAACTCTATCCTCCAAAACAGTTACAATCCCTCCCAGCTTGGTATCATCTGCAAACTTAATAAGCCAATATCTCTATGCCAATATCTAAATAGTTGATGAAGATATTGAACAGAACCAGTTTCAAAACAGATCCCACTTGTTATGCCCCTCCAGCATGATTGTGAATAACTACTCTGTTAATAACTACTCCGAGTACAGTTATCCAGCCAGTTATGCACCCGCCTCATAGTAGTCCCATCTAAGTTGTAGTTGCCTAGTTTATTGATAAGAAGATCATGCAAGACCATATCAAATGCCTTACTAAAGTCTAGGTATACCACGTCCATTGTTTTTCCCTTATTCACAAGATTTGTTATCCTATCAAAGAAAGCTATGACATGATTTCAAACCAATCTGATAGCTTTCTTTGATAGAATAACGCGTCTTGTGGTTAAGGGAGAATCACTGGATGTTGTATATGCTGGCCCTTTAACCGCAGGCTGCAGGTTCAGCTCTCCTGCTATCATCATACTCCAGGCTTGGGCAAAATACCCTCCATGGCCCAGATCCACCCCCTCTCTCCCCACCACCATAGATACAGTGGGGAGTCTCAAGCAGATTCCCTGCTTGCCCCCCACTCCATGCTTCTGAGAGATGCTGCTGCCAGGTTCTCTTTGAACAGCTATGAGCCTTCACGTGCTGCTCCCACTCTGCACAATCCCATTGACCAGTTTCGGCCAATGGCCAGCTGTCAACAGGCAGCTTGGGAAACACCATTCCCCACCACCACCCCCTCCTCAGGTTCCTATTTGTTCAAAAACCACCTGGCCCCTGCAGCCAGTGTGGGGATGGGAGTCAAGCAGGTAAGTCTCATGGCCAGAGCCTGCCCCCCAACTCCATATAACCCATACCCTCTGCCCCCATATTCCTCCCAGATCCTGCATCCCAATCCTCTGTCCCAGATCACAGTCCCTTCCTGTCCTAGGTCACAACCCATACCCTCTGCCCCCTCTCCTGCACGTCTACTCCCCTCCCAGATCCTGCCTTTGAATCCCCTTCCCCAGGTCATAACCCAACCCCTGCACGTCCCACTTAACACGTTTTCGTGATAGCACGATTTTTTTTAGGGAACGTTTTTTGAATTACACAACTGTCCTCGGAATAACACGATTTCCCCAGTTGGCCCGTTGCCAGCAACTGCGCAGAGCTTCCCCCGCCTCCCTTCAAAGCGACGGAGGGTTCGCTGCTCACCACGCCATTCCCTGGTGACCCCCTCCCCCGGATGCAGTGCGGGTCCCAGTAGACCCGTCACAGGGGCATACTCCCCTCCCCTCTCCTTCTCTTCTCTTCCCTTCCCTTCCCTTCCCCAGAGCCAAACACCTCCCCTCCCTACTGTAACCTAGTCCCCTTTCTCCCCTTATGTCCTGGTCCCAACAGACACCACCGCTTGAAACGCAACCCCCACCTTTTCCATTATTTTCAATGGGAAAATTGACCTCGCATAACACATTTTCACTTAACACGATCATTTTCTGAAACATATCTATAGTGTTAAATGAGGAGTTACTGTATCTGTTTAAACTAATGCATGTGCACATATAGGAGAGAGAGTCCTTAGCATGGAAAGTAAAAAGAGCTCAAATTCCCCTAGTGCCTAGGTGAGATGAAACAATTTATAATCAACCTAGAGTTTGCTGTGTTCCATTGAATCCTTGATTGCGAGACGGTGAGGTTTTTTTATTTTTATTTTCATTTTCAAGTGAGTTCTTGTTGATGGTGGTCAATGAATTGTTGGAGGCATACACTAGGAATGCTAAAATTAATCAACTAATCAAATAGTTAATGAAATTTCCATCAACTATTTGATTAGTTAATAAGGGCGCTTTCACTTTGAAATGTAGCATTTCAAAGATTGAATTGCCGCATGGAACCTGGGGCTCTTTGAATGTACAAGTGCCCCAGAGAGGACTCTTATGGATTTCAAAGGTGGAACATTGCCGCTGCGGCCCTGCCCCTTTCACAGAGCTGGAGCTGAGGAACTGGCCTTTTAGCCTGTTTCACACACACATACCCCAACACTGCCTCCTCTCTCCCTCCCCCCTTGCTGCCTCTTTCTGATAGAGGCAGCAAGGGGGGGAAGTAACTAATTGACTAGTGTGTTGACTATCCGATTAATCACTTACATCCCTAGCATACGCTACTGCAAAAATGTTTAATAATTATTAGTTTGGGTTTCAGATTATTATTGTCAGATTTAAAATGGAAGAGGTCAGGAGGAGAGTGTTTTACAAGCAATTTACAAAGCAGTGGATACATAATGGCAGCTTTCCAAATGAGGGCCCAGGAGTGATGTTAATCAGGACAGCTGCAGCTCAATGGGATGGAGAGAGGGTTTCTGGAAATCCTGCTTGAAGGAAGTAGCAGTTCTGAGAAGATGTTCAGTAAAAGTCTTTGGGTAGAACAGGAGCTGGAACCAGAAGCAGGCAGGGACAGAAAAAGGCCCCTCGTAGGAGCAGCCACGTGACTTGGATTAGAGAAGTGGGAACCTGTCAAGGAGGTAAGGATGCTGATGCATCTCAAATATCCCTTTATTCTGATGTGTTCTCTGCAGGGCTCATGGAGCTAGGGAGCTGCTAATAGTTAGCCAACCCTTATAGAACTCAGAGTCTGAAAGATACATGTACCTCACTAACCATCTTCCCCAATCCACGCCTTTGGATGTAAGGAGTATGTACAAAATTCTCTCTCTGTGTGTGGTAGCCCATCCCAGCAGAACCATATCTGTTCACTACAACTGTTAAAAGACACACTGATGAGATTACTGCTCATTAAGTGGTGTTCTCCATATCTTACATCTCTCTTATTCTCTACATTCCTTAATAGATGATAACATCTTACATTATCAAGGAGGCACAGCAAACTAGACATTCCTTTATAGTCCGTGCAACAGTGACATGAGGAGTTTAACACTTTCAAGCCCAAGCAAGATCAGGGAGAAGGAAGGAGGATGGTTTGCATTAAGAGAAGAGCAAAGAAAAACACACCAACACTTCATCTTACTCAAACAATACATGCCCAGTCCTGCACCCACTGAAGTGAAAAGGAGTTTTAGCACTGACTTTGATGGGTGCAGGACTGGATCGGCAGTATTTTGCACCTTTGACTTCGGGCATTTCTTGTAGCAGTTGACCACATTCCAATGATATTAGGTTTCCCTTCGTGCACAAGTGGAACATACTAGCTCTCTCTTCTATGGGATATACAGAAACCTAATGCAAGGAGCTTTTTGCTACCTCCTGGTGGGTTTTACAGAATCTGGAGTCAATAGATATGTCTGCAATGCAATTAAACACCCTCAGATGGTCCAAGCTGCCTGAGATGAAACAATCTGGGCTGGGCTGTTTAACTATGGTGTACGAGCTCAGTCTCAGGTTGGAGTCTGGGCTCTCATACCCTCCTTCTTCTGGGTTTTCAAGAGCCTGAGCCCAAATGTCTACACTGCAGATGAGCAGCCTCGTAGCTGTTCCCTGTGAGCCCAAGTCAACTGACACAGACCAGATCTGGAGATGTGTAGACATAGTATAGCCATACCAAACATTTGGCCAAAGCATCTCTTCTTGTGGGAAAAACCTAGAGGTAGGTGTCAGAAAACCTATAACAATTTCCCTAAAGTACTCCATCAGGGAATTTTGAACCCCTCCCTCCACAGTACAAGCAGAGTTACAGCCCAGGCTTCCAATGGTGCTTTTCTGCTATGATTTCCTTTACTGGTTGTTGCCCCTTTCAGAAGTTTATTCTGTTAGGCTGAGTGGCTTACACCCAATAGATAAGGCTGCAGAGAGGAAAAGGAGGCAGACAGAGGGCCTCTGGCATGTGGGGAAGGCTGTAATATAGGTGCACCCAGAGCTTCAGGCATGAGGGTGAGAGTGGTAAACCATGCTATGATGGGAAAATGGGTTTCACACAGAATCCCTGCCATGCAGATCCTATTGAGGGGAAGAGAATGGGAGACATGCAAAGTCCAAGGCATGAGGGAGGGGATTGGGAGAACTGAAGGGAGTCCCTGAAATAGAGATAGAAAAGTGGAATGAAGGGAGAATGGGGAGTGGGAAATGGAAGAGCACAAGGAGTCCCTGGTTTGTGTAATGAGCTTAGCCTACACAAGCCACAAAGTGTGCCATACTCTAATATTTCCTTATGACACCCATAAAAGTGTTTTATGGGCTTCAGCTATAAATAACACACCCTTGGCAGTAGTTTTTAAGTGAATTTAGCACTAGTTTGATAGATGGATGATATCAGTTTCTCGTACTGGCTTGAATGCCTGTGTAGCAATGCAAATCTACTACATATCGGCCAGCTTGTTTTAGTCATGACTTGGAAGTGCCATTGCTGAGATAAGAGGTGAGCTTGATTCTGTGGTCCATACAGGCAGTCCCCGAGTTACGCGGATCCGACTTATGTCGGATCCGTAGTTACGAATGGGGATTTCTCGCCCCGGAGAACTAGAGCAGCGGGACGCCTGGTCCCGCCGCCCGCCTTCTCCGGGGTGAGAAAAGCTGCTCCCCGTCTCCCTGGTCTGCTACCAGGGAGATGGGAGCAAAGCGGCGGAGCACTGGAGGCCGGACCCGCGGCCGCTTCCAGATCAGCTGGGTGCTCCGCCGCTCTGTTCAGCGTCTGCAGACCAGGGAGACGCTGAGCAGAGCGGCAGAGGACCCGGGCCGGACCTGCAGCGCTTTCAGCTGATCTGGAAGCCGCGGGTCCGCCTGGGTCCTCTGTGGCTTTGCTCAGCGTCTCCCTGGTCTGCAGACCAGGGAGACACTGAGCAAAGCCGCGGAGGACCCGGGCCGGACCGCGGCGCTGATCTGGAAGCACCACGGTTTGGCCCGGGTCCTCCGCAGCTTTGCTCCACGTCTCCCTGGTCTGCTGGGGGGGGACGCAGCTAGTGCCCCCCCAGCAGACCAGGGAGACGTGGAGCAAAGCCGGGGGCCTGTGGTAGAACAGGTGGGGCACTGCCGGTTGGTCCCACAGCACCGCTTCTTGGCGCTACTGGACCAACCCGGCAGCACCCCAGCTGCTCTGCCCCAGGCGTCCTGATTCAGCTGCTGATCAGTTTCAGCAGTGGCTGAATCAGGATGCCTGGGGCAGAGCAGCTGGGGTGCTGCTGGGTTGGTCCAGTAGCTCCGAGGAGCAGCCGCGCTACTGGACCAAGCCAGCAGCACCCGAGCTGCTCTGCCCCAGGCGTCCCAAAGTCAGCCACTGCTGAAACTGACCAGCGGCTGACTACAGGAAGCCCGAGGCAGAGTTGCTCTGCCCTGGGCTTCCTGGAATCAGCTGCTGATCAGTTTCAGCAGCAGCTGACTTGGGGACGCCTGGTGTTCTTATCTTGAATCTGTATGTAAGTGGAACTGGTGTCCAGATTCAGCGGCTGTTGAAACTGATCAGTTTCAGCAGCGGCTGATGCCAGTTCCGACTTACATACAGATTCAACTTAAGAACAAACCTACAGTCCCTATCTTGTACGTAACCCGGGGACTGCCTGTATAGTCCATGGCTTTTTCATTGAGACTGTCAGTAAGGTAACATCACAATTGTCAGCCTGTTTACTGGAACAGGAGTAAGACCATTAAATAGCATTGCTAGCAATAGTTAGTACTGATCATAGCTGAATTTGAATGATTGGCCTACAAGTGAGATTGCGTATCTTATTATCACTCCCCCAAAGCCATTTAGTTCCCACATTATACAGATTCTTTTTAAATTATTTTACACCAAATTAATACAGTAATTACTCATTTAATATGTTTTTGCAATAGCACAATTTTTTTTTAGGGAACGTTTTTCAAATAACATGACCGTCCCTGAAATAACATGAAAATAATCAAGTTGCGGACTACTTTGTGTAGAGGTATAAGTTGGTGAAAACAGTGGTAATACGCATGAGCGGATGAATACACATGGTCACAGAGCTCCTCCGCTCATTCATGTGTTTATCTTTGTGTTTTAACAAACTGTGGCGTCTTGTGTTGCTAGTTATCTTGTGTTGCTAGATATCTAATGTTGATGTTGATAATCCAGCACCAACAAAAAATTGACTTTGCCACCACTACCTGAAATGCAACCCCCACCTTTTCCATTATTTTTAATGGGAAAATTCACCCCGCATAGCACGTTTTCACTTAGCACGAACATTTTCAGAAACACATCTATAGTGTTAAATGAGGAATTACTGTATACTATTGGCTTTTAGTAGTGACATAGTTCTCAATGGGAACATTACATGAATTAAAAATCAAGCCCTTTATAATTGTGGAAAGATGTAAATGATTTTAGGTTATTTGGTAAAATAGGATCTTTCAGCAATCAGACCTCCTTTGTGAAACACTGCAGCTATGTAACATGGAGCACTTTCCAACAGGAAAATATCCATGCTAGTAATGAAAATCTGCTTCCAGCAACATATTAGTGCCTTTGTGCTACAGCTATTGTGAATAATGGAAATAAGTAGAAGTTCTGGACTGGTACTGGTGTATAAAAAATAAAAATATCATGGGAGAGAATGAAAAACATAACAAAAGCCTCTAAAAATAAACCAGATTAAAACTAAGTAAGGATGGGAAATTGTCAGGGTTCATGGATCTCTGCTTACTATGGGAGTACTGGGACTCAGGTGATGCCTCATCTTCTCCATATGTGGCTTTGGAGGAAAAACTGACCTCTTCCAAACATCACTAGGTAGGTTGTTGGGAACTAGCATGAAGTCCCTGCACTATGGTGTGTAGGTGATGCAAAGCTAGTAATGTGCTCTAATTACTGGACTACAGAGTCATTCACTCCTTTTGTGTCTAGCCCAATGCATCTTTAACTATACAAAGTGGAACAATTTCAATAAGAAAGATCGACAGAGCACTACCTCGGAATAGTCCATAGCTCAATCATTAGTGTATTCGCTAAAGAGGTAAGAAACCCCTGCTCCAGTCTCTTTTCCTCATCATGCAGACTGGGGAATTAAAATGGGGTCTCCCAGCCCCGGTTGAGTTCTCTAACCACTGGGCTAAAAGAGTGCGCCAAATTGGGAGGGGCAGAAGAGGCTAAGGCAGAAACCTCTGGCCATTTGGATAACCTGCTAGTGATGATAGGACTTTCTCTGCTATGTGCTGATTGACTATTTGTTCCAACCCTTTCCTCCCTTACAGTTTCTTCCCTTTAGCTGCACTCCACACCTACCCTTCTTGTCCTCAACTTTCCATTTAGCTGATCCCCCATCTAATTACACCCCACCCCCAAATACTAATGGAACTAACATGACGTTTGCTACCATCAGTGATCACTCTGCTTGTGTAATTTGCCTCTTCCCCTCCCCTTTGAATGTGTAAGCTCTTTAGGGACAGGGAGTATGTGTATACCATGCTTAGCACAATGGGGCTCCAATCATGGTTGGTCCTTAGGCACTGCTGTAGCAGTAGTAATAACAACAAGCAATGACTTCATACCTGTTGGCAGGACTTGGGGCTGCAGTCCAGCTCAAGACATGAGTCCAGTGACCTCTTCCAAACACCACTCAGCAGTATCCTATTTGGAGCTGACATGGAGTACCTGCACCATGGTGTGTAAGGTGATCCAAAGGCTCCAGTGTACAGCCACTTCTTCCCCTCTCCTGGATCCTGTAGACCTGTCATGTCTCTCCTTTCCAGCAATGGACTTTCTCCATTCTCCCCTTTATTACTGGATAGTTTGCTCAGCAGTAGAGTTGGAGGTTGACCTGGGGATGGGAAGGAATAGTTGGAATGAGGGCAGGGCTGGGCTGGGGGCAGGATGGAGAGGAACTGCAGCTAGGATTGCAACTGAACTGGGGATGGAGCAGAGCTAGGGTCACAAATGAACTGGGGATGGAGCGGAGCTAGGGTCGCAAATGAACTGGGGATGGAGCGGAGCTGTAGCTGAGGTCAGAGCTAGGCTGGAGGCAAAGTGGTGCTCCCTCCCTGCTCCCTGTGGGGGCTGACCTTGTCCCTGTCATGTGTCCTGCTCCAAATGTTTCTCCATGCCCCTCTAGGAGAGTCTCCCCCACCTCCTCCACTTTGGAGCCTGCTGCAGTACACCTACCAGAGGGCTTAAGAATTACAGTTATCGCATCCAGACCTTCCACAGAAGAGTGAATTTGATCTTTACCTTTGCTTACCATTACTTTACTTAGCTGTGTTTGAAAATGTTACCTAAATGATTTAAGAGCTGAAGTCTCATGGAAATTCAATAGCACTTTGGCATTTAAATCAATTAGTCTTATTGATTTTTCTATGAAACTTTGGTTCCTAAATCACTTGGATGTTTTTGAAAATCTTGCAGAGGTGCTTGGTCACAATTCTATTAATTTTTAAGGAGAGATTTACTTCTCAAGTCACATCATTCCATTAATTACAAGCAAGGACATTTTGAGTGAAAGGTCTAAAGTAGGCCATGACTGGAATGAATTAACATCAGATATTTGCTGGCAGTTAAATGAAGAAGAAGAAAAAAAGAGATGTTAATTTTTGGTTCAAAATAAAAAAAGATAGTGTCAACAGATCCTACAGCTTATAAAAAAGCAGAGCTGACAAAAATACATGTGTGTTTTTGTTTTGTGGTTGTTGTGGGGTTTGTTTGTTTGTTTTTTGTTATTCTTGGACAATAAAGCAACATACATTTTGACATCCATGAGGCATGGTTTTCTTTGCTGTTATACCACCTTCCATAAAATATCCCTTCAAACTTATTTTTAGAATTTTATCAATTTGCTCATTACAAACAAATTGGAATGTAGCCATTTCCTGCACCAACCAACCCCCCGCCCCCCACAGGGGACAGAGAGAAAAAAATGAGTCATACTTTTGTCCATTTGAAAAGACTTGAATGAAATATTATGCACTAGTGATTTAGCAATGGGAAAAAATGGGGAAAATGTAGTTAATCTGTCTCTAGGCTAGTTAGTATGACATTGAATTGCTAACAAGTATATTCAGGGTTTAGCTCAGAATCACTTAGGTAAGAATAATATAACCCACACCTTCTTATAAGTAAAAATGTCTGGTATTGATTCTAAATAATTCATCTTCTTGCTCTGTAGTTTGAAGCACATGTCACCTTCAACTAATTCAGGAACAGTAAACACTTATTCATTGTAATGAAGAGGACTGCCTCCGGGAGATGAATTGCTTTTGGCTTTCCCCCACCCCCTTATAAAACACTGTTCCTTTTTTCTAGATATGTTATTCTGGGACTTCATCCAAGCACTCAATAGGGAGGAAAGCACACTAGACAGACTTGAAATTCCAGACCAATAGCTCCTGATTTTATTATTACACTTTTTATTGATTTTTTTTTTTACACAGCTATGGTTTCAGGGGATCCTCTCTAGCTCCTTTTCCTTGCGCAAGTCACTTATGCAGAATATTGCTTCCACAAGACCGTGAAGATACCCCTAGATGGTGCCCACTCTTTGCAGTCATATTTGCAGGATCTTCACGATAGTGTTAATTTGAGTTATCTGCACTGGAGGTTCTCTTCTTATGTTAGCCTAGCTTGAGCAAGAGTGCCATGCCGCAAAACACCTCTTAAATTCCTGCATTCGTATGGGTGCTGAGCTCACTTGTGTGGCAGTGAGGATATATCTACACAGGGATAAAATATCCATGGCACTGCTGCAGCAGACCCTGATCAGCCAACTCAGGCATCCAGGGTTTGGGATGTAGAACTACAGGCAGTCCCCGACTTACGTGGATCCGACTTACGTCGGATCCGCACTTACGAACGGAGCTTTCTCGCCCCGGAAGTCGGGGTGAGAAAGCCCCGTTCGTAAGCTGCTCCGGTGCCCCTGGTCTGCTGGAGACCGTCTCCAGCAGACCAGGGGCACCGGGCGGGTTCCCGCGCTTCTGAGGCTTTGCCAGAGCAAAGCCTCAGAAGCGCGGGAACCGCTGCTGCTGCCCCTTGAGACCCGGTGCCTGTGGTCTGCTGGGGACGGTCCCCAGCAGACCACAGGCACCCGGACTGAAGCCGCAGCCGCGGGGGGTCCCGGCCTCTGAGGCTTTGCCAGAGCAAAGCCTCAGAGGCGCGGCACCCCGCTGCCGTTGCGGCTCTGCTCCCCGTGTCCCTGGTCTGCTGGGGGGGGGGGGGCACAGCTAGTGTGCTCCCCCCCCAGCAGACCAGGCTTTTGTTTTGGACTCTGGGGCAGAGCAGCTGGGGCGCTGCCGATTGGTCCTGCAGCACCCGTGGGCACTACTGGACCAACCCGGCAGCACCCCAGCTGCTCTGCCCCAGGTCCTGATTCAGCCGCTGCTGGTCAGTTTCAGCAGCGGCTGAATCAGGACACCTGGGGCAGAGCAGATGGGGTGCTGCTGGGTTGGTCCAGTAGCACCCCAGCTGCTCTGCCCCAGGCGTCCCCAAGTCAGCTTCTGCTGAAACTGACCAGCGCTGACTACAGGAAGCCCCAGGCAGAGTTGCTCTGCCCCGGGCTTCCTGGAATCAGCTGCTGATCAGTTTCAGCAGCAGCTGACTTGGGGACGCCTGGGGTTCTTAAGTTGATTCTGTATGTAAGTCAGAACTGGTGGTCAGTTTCAGCAGTGTCTGAATCTGGACGCCAGTTCCGACTTACATACAGATTCAACTTAAGAACAAACCTACAGTCCCTATCTTGTACGTAACCCGGGGACTGCCTGTATAACTTGCTGTGTGGCTATTCAGGCTCAAGCAACGACATGTCTTTTTGTAGTTCCTCCCCATCTTCCCTATACTGGATGGAGAGATGCTGAGAAGAGGGGAGATAAATCTCAAGTTTTGCCCTTCTCAGGAATTTATGTGCTTACATCTGCTGAAGAGAGGAAAAATCTCACTTGGGATGGAAAACTGGGAGTCCCCGTCAGGAATCAAGCATCTACACCGTTTTTTGCAAGAACAGCGGTAGTGCATGCCTACTTCCAACAAAAGAGGGATGGGGAAGAGAAGAGAATTTCCTTATATCCTTTAGTCCTATGGTTATGGAGCTCCCCAGGATGTGGAAGATGTTGCTTCAGTTCTCTTCTCTGTGAAAGGATGACCTGAAGATTGGCTTCCCACCTCTCGGATGAGTGCCCTCACCACTTGACTACATTGCCATTCTCTCTCTCTCTGGCCCAATATATCTTTAACTACACAAAGTGGGACAGTTTGAATAAGAGAGACTGTGAAAGCTCCACATCAGAATATCCCATAGCTCAGAGATTAGTGTACTTGCCAGATAGGTAGGAAACCCCTATTTCAATTCCTTTTCCTTGTCATATGGTGGGGGGAGGGTGGAGAAATTAAACTGGGGTCTTCCACAACGTGTGTGAATTTTGTAACTACGCTACTAAATGCTGTATGGGAATGTCCTTCCCTTTTGGCAATTTTGTGTGAAGTTAGGCATGATCTGAATATCCTGGATTGGGCCCTGGAAGGAACCTAACTGGATCTATGCTATCTTCACCTGGCTCCAGGATCAGGAAGGGACTCAAGCATGATACAGGTGCCTGAGTGCCACTGCCTATGATAGCAATGCAGATGCCCAGATGCTGAAATATAGGCAGTCAAGGAACTTTTGCAGCAAATATGTAGATGCTTATAGGCTAGATTGCTGTAGAGCAGTTTTTGTGGGGTTAGTAGTGCCTAAATCTGTAAGTGGATCTGGACCAAACCCTGCCTATGGGACAGCCAACTAAACTTCAAAATACCACTTCATGCAAGCATTCTCATCTGTGGGTAGGCATTAAGTTAGAGGCAACAGATGAGTTAACTTTGAAATGAAGACAAGCTCTGAGTGTCTGTGACAAAACTAGGTTTGATTTGAGAGGCTATACAGCCTAATGATTGAAGCAGGGATTAGATTGTGTATTCTGCCAGTGATTTGTTTTGGTTTGCTACTGAGGATCTTTACCTGGGAAAGGGGAATTCTTTCCTCTCTTTCTATCCTAGAAGTGACAACAGATCTGCTTTGCTGAGGCTTCAGCAGCTCATCAGTTAGACAAGTGTCAGAAGCCATAGTGCAGGCCCCCTTCACAGCTTGTGAAATGGTGAGGTAGGAAGGAGGGAACTAGGGGATTTGTGCAGTACATGGATTTGTGCATACACCTTGTGAGACCCCTCTATTGCTCCTCTTCTTTACACAGTAAAAGTGCCCACAGTTTGCTAGGAGCAAGTCCTCCACACCCACAGAGACATTAACAGTTGTTCCTTTGTCTCTTTGAGATGGGGGTAGGTTACTAGCACCTGAGCTTTTGATGGTTCAGCAGAGAAGCCCTGTGTTCCTGTACTGCCGTGGTCACCAACCAGTAGATCGCAATCTACCGGTAGATCTCAGGGGTTCTAAGAGTAGCTCTTGGGCCCTCTCTGAACAGCGCACCTGCGCAGTACATTTACATTAGATTTCCTCATGTAATGTAGGCAGGGCTTCAAGGAAGGGGCGGGGCAGTAGATCTTCGCCTGTTCTGAGACTTAAAAAGTGATCTTGGGTGTAAAAAGGTTGGAGACCACTGCTGTACTGGATCTCAGGAAGTGTCACCCCCTACAGCAAGGCGCACCCCTAAGGGCATGTCTACACAGCAGGGCTTAACTCGAAATAAGCTATGCAAATTGAGCTATGCCAATTGTGTAGTTTATTTTGAAATAGCTTATTTCAATATTAGGAGCGTCTACACAGCACTTATTTCAAAATAGAGCCCTCTTCCTCCAACTTCCCTTATTCTTCGTACAATGAGGGTTACAGGAGTCAGAGTAAGAGGTCCTCCAGCTTGACAGTATTTCAACATTATTTTGAAATAGTTCACATCTACACAGCAAGCAGTTATTTCAAAATTACTAGCGTTATTATGAAATAATGTTGCTGTGTAGACGTACCCTAAGGGAATAACAAAGGCCTGCCAGTTACAATACAGAATATTCGCTTGTAGACACACACACTCAGTTCTTGGGGGTGGTAGAAACATGCCTCATAGATCTCTGTAATCACCCCCTGCTGCACAGCCCAGCAGTGGTAATGACAAGCTGAGATGTGTTCACATATGATTATTAAAAAGAAATAAGGGAATCTGCAAGGAGCCTTCCCATTTCCTGGGGGGAAAAGCCAAATCCCTTTCAAAATATTTGAAAGGTTAAAGGGTTACTGCAGGTCACTGGAAGCAAAAAGGCTTGTTGAAAGATGAAGCCTATCACCCCACACTAACTGCTGCTGCTGGCTGGTCTGCCCACAGTCTTGTACCAGATGTCAATACAGATGCTTCTCTTTCCTGCAAAAGATGATTAGCAAATGCCTGGGAGAAAAAGACAGAATTCCCTTTTTAATATAAATTAGAGCTCTAGGCTCTATAGGTTCATTTACTAGAGGGTTTCTTCAAAGGTGTGTTTCCTCATAGGATTTCTTTCCAGTAATCCATGTGGAATGCGTATAGAACAGAAAATGTAATAGGAAATTTCCAGGTCACAGTGGAGCCCATGGCACTAATTGTACTGAATTATAGATGCCTGGAATGACTCATTTTTAAACATTTTGGGACATCTTATTGGATGGCTGTGTTATTTTAGGAAAGGTGAAACCAAATATCAATTGTATCCTCGATATGAATGAAATCATAGCTTTCTGAGACAAGGAGCTTTGCTGTAAAGATCTGAATGTTAAAAAGAGGTTTATTAAAAAAAAACCAAGTGTGTATTTCAGAGCACTAGTATTTTGAATAATACTATGCTGCTTCTCATCCATCTTTCCTGCTAATGTGCTTCGGTAAGCAGCTATGTAATGAGTCTGCTTTTCCTTTATTGGTAGGATTATAGTTGCGAGGGAAAAGAAGAGAAGGCAACATTATTGATATGAAGCCTGAGGAGGAAGAGAACTATGGGGCATTTTCTCCTGTTACCTAGGCCTGTTTGGAAGTACAGTATCCATGGTTCCAAGAAAATTGCCTCCATTATTTTACCCTGAAATGTATCCCTCTCCTTAGTTGTCTCAGAGGAATTTGCTATAGCTGCTTTCAAAGGAGATGTTTTATCTCTGTATTTGACAGGAACTACAGCATTTGACAGTGCCAATTCAACCTCTTGAGGCAGTAAGTAGACAGATGGCTTAAGGAAAATGTACTCTGTTTTTTCTTCATGTAGAAGACAGACACATGGGGACACAATTCATGGTCTTGGTATAGCTCCTGATCTGTGCCTGAAATACTGGAGTGATCAATTTCTTGCTTTGGTTCTGTCTGGAAACTCTGGCTGGCTGGAGGAGGTCTGCTCTCCATTCTTATGTTCAGATAGTGCTAGGCTGGGTGCAGGATCTTATGGTTAAGGCTCTGATATTGTAGAACTCCTTCCCAAAAGAGAAGCTCCCTTGCTGTCTTTAGGGATCTCTGAAAGTCCTGTTTATTCTGATTGGCCTATCTTTTTTTGTAGTCCCTTCCTGTCTTCCCCCTCACTTTTTGGATCCATAGATACGGCATACACAAGTAACTTTACCTGTATCATTGGGAAATAAACCCATTTAATTGATGGCTTATGTCTTGCAGGCTACTGTGTCTTGTACTGAACATAAGAACAGCCATACTGGGTCAGACCAAAGGTCCATCTAGCCCAGTATCCTGTCTGCCAACAGTGGCCAGCACCAGGTGCCCCAGAGGGGGTGGACCAAAGACAATGATCAAGCGATTTGTCTCCTGCCATCCCTCTCCAGCCTCTGACAAACAGAGGCCAGGGACACCAATTCTATCCCCTGGCTAATAGCCTTTTATGGACCTAACCTCCATGAAATTATCTAGCTTTTCTTTAAACTCTGTTATAGTCCTAGCCTTCACAGCCTCCTCTGGCAAGGAGTTCTACAGGTTGACTACACGCTGTGTGAAGAAGAACTTTCGCTTATTAGTTTTAAACCTGCTACCCATTAATTTCATTTGGTGTCCTCTAGTTCTTCTATTATGGGAACTAATAAATAACTTTTCTTTATCAGCCCTCTCCACACCACTCATGATTTTATATACCTCTATCATATCCCCCCTCAGTCTCCTCTTTTCTAAACTGAAAAGTCCCAGTCGCTTTAACCTCTCCTCATATGGGACCCGTTCCAAACCCCTAATCATTTTAGTTGCCCTTTTCTGAACCCTTTCCAAGGCCAAAATATCTTTTTTGAGGTGAGACCACCACATGTGTACACAGTATTCAAGATGTGGGCGTACCATAGTTTTATACAGGGGCAGTAAGATATTCTGTGTCTTATTTTCTATCTCTTTCTTAATAATTCCTAGCATCCTATTTGCCTTTTTGACCGCTGCTGCACACTGTGTGGAAGTTTTCAGAGAACTGTCCACGATAACTCCAAGATCTCTTTCCTGATTTGTCATAGCCAGATTAGCCCCCATCATACTATACGTATAGTTGGGGTTATTTCTCCCAATGTGCATTACTTTACACTTATCCACATTAAATGTCATTTGCCATTTTGTTGCCCAATCACTCAGTTTGGTGAGATCTTTTTGGAGTCCCTCACAGTCTGCTTCTGTCTTGACCATCCTAAACAGTTTGGTATCATCCACAAACTTTACCACCTCACCGCTTACCCCTTCTCCAGATCATTTATGAATAAGTTGAAAAGGATTGGTCCCAGGACTGACCTTTGGGGGACACCATTAGTTACCCCTCTCCATTCTGAAAATTTACCATTTATTCCTGCCCTTTGTTTTCTGTCTTTTAGCCAGTTCTCAATCCAAGAAAGGACCTTCCCTCTTATCCCATGGCCATGTAATTTACACAAGAGCCTTTGGTGAGGGACCTTGTCAAAGGCTTTCTGAAAATCTAAGTATACTATATCTACTGGATCCCCCTTGTCTGCATGTTTGTTAACCCCTTCAGAGAACTCTAATAGATTAGTAAGACATGATTTCCCTTTACAGAAACCATGTTGACTTTTGTCCAACAAATTATGTTCTTCTACATGCCTCACAATTTTATTCTTTACTATTGTTTTGACTAATTTGCCCAGTACTGAAGTTAGACTGACCAGTCTGTAATTGCCAGGATCGCCTCTAGAGTCCTTTTTAAATATTGGTGTCACATTGGCTACCTTTCAGTCATTAGGTACGGAAGCTGAATTAAAAGATAGGTTACAAACCACAGATAATAGTTCAGCAATTTCCCATTTGAGTTCTTTTGGAACCCTTGGATGAATGCCATCTGTTCCCAGAGATTTGTTAATGTTACGTTTTTCTATTTGTTCCAAAACCTCGTCTAATGACACTTAAATCCGGGACAGTTCCTCAGATTCATCACCCACAAAGAACAGTGCAGATTTGGGAATGGTTTAATGGTTACTGTCTGCATGTCTGCACTGACTGGCCATTGATTTTAATGGGTTGTATTTTGGCTTTCATTGAATGGAGTTGCCTTGTGATAGGTAGTGTACAGTGTAAATGGGCCAAATATATAAAAGAATCATTGTCTCTTGTGCTGGTGATTGGGAAGGAGAACTTTGTTTGTTTTGATCTTTATCCTGAATAACTTTTTAAAGGCAGATTAGGGCAGTTTGAATGCATAATTGACCAGCTTTGAGCTACTCTTAGAATATTAAGAGATAGCAATCATATTTCTGTCACTGGAGATGTCATCTTCTGTATGTTTGCAATAAGATTTATCAGGTGGGCGTGCATGCACTGATTTTAGAATACCTGCTAGGCTGTGCACCACTGTAATATTTTCTTATCAGTTTTACATTTCTATTTGATTATGACCTTCATCTGCATAATAGTAATCTACAATAAAATATATTTATGGGAATACATTTTTGTGTAACTGGTATAGTGAAAAATTTCAACTTCTGAAGGTGTGGGGGAGGGTGTCTCAATTTTGGAAGCAATTGAAGACAGTGGGAGCTGCAGATTTTCCGCAATCTGAAACCAAAGTTCAGTGTTTTCAAGAGAGGCACAGAAACATTGCAGCTTCTAAAATCAGAGGCCACTTTTGAAAATGTTGACCTGAATAACATATTCAAGGACACACACAGTCATCCCATGGCAGGCCTAGATCTCCTTACTCCCAGCTACAATATTGTGTTCTCTCTTGTACAATTACAGTGTTTGGAAAAGAATAAAAAAAGTGAACTGAGTGTTTTACATAAATTTGTTGAAGGTACTTAAATAATGTTTCAAATGTTGAAAGATTATTGGCTACTGGCCAAAGTAACCAGCCAAACAAACCCCACACCTGAACTGTACAAGAAAGGAAAAGGGAATATAGATGTTTGCCTTTATCGTTCTGTCTCTTGATGCTCCTCTCAAATTTCACTATACTACTACCAGAGAAATACAAGAGTGAGGTGCACATGCAAGAAGCACCACTGAGCTGGAGAAAACATGAAGAACAGTAAAAAATGCCCCGGTAGCAATAAAGGCAGAGGTGCTGTAGTTACATTGTGTGATAAACAGAACTGAAGGAGGAGATCGTACTGAAAGCACAGGACAGCCTTAGTAATGATCATACTGCCTTTTATGACAGCATGGGTGGGAAGCACAGGTGAAATGCAATCCTCCTATTCATTGTCCAATATAATACACTACAGCGGTGATCATATTACAATAGGACCTGAAATATGGTTATGTAATATTCTGCTAGTTTGTTTTCCAACCAGATAAAGGTAAAGTTCTGTATATTTTTGGAAAGGAATAGTGATATTTGTTGGTCAGTTAGGTTAATTACAAGTAAACTGCACATACCATGCTTGTGATTCACAACTAAGTCTTAAATTCAACTGGAGCTGTCCAGAGCAGAGTCCAGTAAATATTTTCAAACCCTTCCTACCCCTCTGAAGTTTTTATAGCATGTGAGAGCAGTAGGAGTGGGAAGCTCCAGGAAATACTCTGAGAATTTAATCCCTGTTCACAACAGTTAACCTAATCATGTCATCTTTGTTTATACTCAGGTCAAGCTGAATAGAAATCACATGCTAAATAATTTGCCTGATGAACTCCACACACTGCTACAAACAAATTTATTTTTCTTATCCTCACCAAGTTCTTGGTCTCATGATTCTGTCTGTGCAGGTGTTTGTATAGTGACAACTACCTACTATTCTAGGCAATGACAACTGGTGGCACACTCACACCTGAGTCTTGACATGGCACCATATGCATATGTTATAAAGTTTCTACTGCCAAATCTAGTGACCTGACCCCTTGTAGGCCTCATACACACCTTCATAGTAGATTGTTATCCTCCTAGTCTCTTCTCTGTCCATCTGAAGGCGAACAGAGCCATCCTGTCAGCATCTCTGTGAGGCACATGCAGTAAATTACAGTTCTTCCATTTTTATCATCAGATTGGATTCAAATGTGACAGGATAGGGTAGAACATCATTCTACTCTCCGGCTCTCACCTGTTAAGCCTGTCCTCTCTTTCCTTTCAAGTATAGAACAATCTCTCAGGAAAATTCTTTTTTTTTCTCTCTCTGCAGAATCTCTCACACAATGCATTTATCACAGCATGTTCCAATAAAATGAAAGTTTTAGTAGGCAGGGCTCATATTTGGATTTTTCTATTTGTTTGCATGCATGTTTTTGATATTTTTTCCATTTGGTATGTAATTGAGCCCAGTGCCTTCTAAAAATCCCCTGAGACCAATTGCCATTCTTATTCATGGCAGAGCTGAGGTAGCTGAAAGGGAACTCACCTGCTCAAGCATCACTCCATTAATCAGGACTGTACATAGGATCTGCTGCATGTCATGACCTTGGGTTTTATGGACATTTCTGACAGAAGAAGAAAGGTAGGTTCCATATAATTTTCACATCATATTACGTGAGTCTCAGTAGCACAGCAGCTTACACACACTCTCTCTAGTCTCCTTAGCAATTACTCTGCAAGTTATTTCTCACTTCACCAGGGCTTTCTGTGTGTTTTAACAAATATCTCACAGCTTTGGTGTTTTTCTTTACACGTTGAAAGAGAGAGAGAGAGCGAGTTTAATCTTGAAAACATAAAGCTTGTGATTTTCAGGATTTATATTTTATTTTACATTTTAAGCTCCCTTTTAAAAATAATGGACTGATACACACATTCCACTTTTTGTGTGTTCTTTACACTTTCCATGCTGGGGTCAGAGTTTTCAACCATGGTGTAGCACGGTCCAGCACTATTCTTCTCACTGAAACAGGTGGATTTCATTCTCCCTGCAATTCCTTCTAGCCCAATTGCTTTTTTGGATATGTCTGAATCTAAGGTTCCTCTTCAGCCCTGCTTTACTTGTAACATTTTCAAATCCTGCTCTTTGGGATAAGAGAATAAGATCCTTATTAATAAATTACCATTAAGATAGAAGAACCACGTTTTCTCTGTTCCCTTCCCAAAGTCCTTGTCTGCCCCTACTCAAGGGGCCAAGTGCAGTGCTAGCGACTTACTGCTTTTGTCACTGTTAGCATTAATAGTAGCAGTGGATGTATTTCATGCACTTGCTTTCACTTCTGGAGACTTGCTTTTAGAATTTGTTGTATCTAACTTAATAGAAAAGGCTAGATTGGGATTAATTCACAGTGGCAGCAGAGTAGTTCAAGAAAACTTTATGAAGATATTTTGTTGACCTTTTCTAGTGCAAGGCCCCAGATGCAACAGGTAACTTTCTTCTTCTCATCTGCACTAAACTTTAAGCCAACCCATTTTGAGGAAGGGACATTGTTGATCCTAGTGGGAGAGGTGGACAAAAGTAATAGGACAGAAGGCCATTTGTATGTCTTCTTTTCAGAGTTTAGCAGAGGCTAGAATGGCCCAACTAGGTCTATCCTAACTTCTATTTCAAGGACTCCTCCAGTGGATCTTAGCAGGGGAACAAAATACCTGGGCCACATGCCACTTTCTTCCTTCTTCTCTGTCCCATTGGAGAACACACCCAAATTCTTCCGGGCCTCTTATAAAGATAGAGCTGGTAAAGCTAGATCCACATCAAGTATATGCCCTCTCCCTCTGCTGAGGAAGAAGTTATTCCTCTGGGGACCTTTATTTCTGTCATGTGGCCTGTTAATGGCAGCCTAGCTGACCTGTAGGGGATATAGCACAAAGCTTAATTGCCTGGGTCCATAATATGCATATGTTTGTGAAGGGTACTCAGCAAAGGAAGGCTTCCTGTAAATAGAGAAGGAAAGAAGAGAGATGACAAATTATGTAATTTGATACAGGCAGGACTGCAGTGAAAGGTGAGAGAGTCATTCCCATCCCCACCAGCTCCCATGTGGCTTAAGCAGCTGTCTAAATAAGGGGCTTTGTCAGTCAAAGCAGCTTGTATTTCACATCAGGAGACAATAAAGCATTAGCAGGTTAACATCACACTAGCATTTGCACCTGGAGCCCCTGGTGTTTGGCAGTTTTGGCAACATGGCACTCAGATACCACAGAGATGGGCACATGAGAAATACCTTGGTAGAGAGTCAGATACTGTCTGTTGGAAATATCCTGAAAGATGTGGTTACCAGAGTGACATAGTCTATCAACCATATGCAAATCCCATGCCTCAGTAAGGCAATTCAAAGGAAGGATATATGAAAGAGCTATGTAATGCAGCAAGGAAGCTGAAAAATCCTCATTGATAAAATAAAGGTGTTGGTTGGGGGGGGGGTGTAATAAACAGCCTTGTTAGAAAGAATCTTGCCATTATGTCAAGCTAATGAGTCATATCATATCTAATATTCGGACAAAGAGACAGAACTTCATTTTGCCACTAACTTGACTCCTGTTTTTTGGGATGGGGGGTTGTTTCTGTTAATGTGACAAATTCCTCGCTGTTCACTGATCACATCCTAATGGGGCTCAGGCTAGTGTAAAGGACTGTTATCTGGGAATACAGGCAGTCCCCGAGTTACGCGGATCCGACTTATGTCTTGGTAGTAGCAGAATGGTGACAACGGCTCTATTTCCTTCACCACTCTTCCCCCTTCAAACCCTCTTTCCCCATCCCTTTTCAGGGACCCCTCTCACAATCTCCTGTTGCGGCAGGAGGTCATGCGACTACTTACCATCGGAGCAGTGGAAGCGGTCCCACATCAGTTCAGAGGCAAAGGCTTCTATTCCCGTTACTTCATCACACAGAAGAAGTCCAGTGGGTGGAGACCAAGCCTCGATCTTCAGGAGCTCAACTGTTACCTGACAAAACAAAGATTCAAGATGGTTACCCTAGCCTCTATCATTCCGTCTCTTACCAAAGGGAATTGGTTTGTGTCTCTCGATATTCAGGACACCTACTTTCACATTACCATCCACCCAGCACACATGAGATTTCTCAGATTCACATTCAGCAACGACCATTACTAGTACACCGTACTACCTTTCGGACTTTCAGCGGCCCCAAGGGTGTTTTAAAAAATCCTCGCAGTCGTAGCCGCTCACCTCAGACATTTGGGGATCATGATTTTTCCGTATCTCGACAACTGCCTCATAAAAGCTTACTCAGCAGTTGAGGCACAGAGGGCGGTAGCTGTGGTCAAGAACACGTTCGAGGCCCTAGGCCTCATTATCAACCTGCCAAAATCCTCTCTCGTGCCTTCCTGGACAATCGATTTCATAGGGGCGAGGCTGGATTCCACCACCCCTACCGCCTACCTACTGGTCGACAGGTCTCAAACCATTCATGATCTTGCGAATGTCCTACTCACCACTCCTGTGGGCTCCATACTTACATGCCTCCAATTGCTAGGTCACATTGCAGCGGCAACCTACGTCTTTCCACATGCCTGCCTTCACATGAGATGCCTACAACATTGGCTTCTTCAAGTCTACAATCTAGTCACAGGTGATACACGCAGTCTTATTCCTATCCCCATCCGGGTGAGAGACTCCCTCGCATGGTGGCTCAATCCGAACAACACTTTAGCGGGCGTCCCTTTCCATGCTCGGGCTCCATCCTTCCAGGTTACTACAGATGCTTCCCTTATTGGCTGGGGAGCGCATATGCAACATCATCAAGTACAGGGACTGTGGTCACCACACGAATCCCTGCTTCATATAAACTTTCTCAAGCTCCGAGCGGTTTACAATGCCTGTCACCATTTCGCTCAACACCTCCGTGGTACAACCATGCAGATCCTAACAGACAACATGTGCACGGTCTACTACATACATTGACAGGGAGGTGCCAGATCCCGGTCCCTGTGTGCGGAGGACATACGACTATGGAATTGGGCAATTCGGAATGGCATCACGCTTACGGCTGCTTACCTCCCCGGCAAGAGCAATACCATTGCAGACGCTCTGAGCAGGACCTTCCATCAGCAGCATGAATGGGAGCTCCTTGACAATGTAGTGCACGATGTCTTTCGGTCTTGGGGGTACCCAGACTTAGACCTGTTTGCCACCTGATGCAACAAAAAGTGCCGCCTATATTGTTCAAGGACCGGAATGGGATTCAGTTCGAAAGGCGATGCCTTTGTTCTCAATTGGGGATTGTATCAACTACTATACGCCTTCCCACCTTTTCCCCTCATACCGAGGGTAATACGGAAGATATTGGCAGATGCTGCAACGGTAATACTCATAGCACCGTTTTGGCGTCACCAGACCTGGTTACCACAACTCATGAGGATGTTGTCTCAACCCAAACGACTTCCACACATACACAACTTACTTTCCCAGCAATACGGCACTCTACTCCACCCGAGCATCGACTGTCTCCACCTCACAGCGTGGCTCCTCAGTGGCTCCAGAGCTCAGAGTCAGAATGCTCACAAGCGGTCAGGGACATCCTGATACAAAGCAGACATCAAACGACCCAAAGGTCTTATTGTTATAAATGGTGCCGCTTCCAAACCTGGTGCCATTCACGCGGCATGGACCCCTTGTGTGTATCTATCCAACACATATTGGACTACATCCTCCATCTACATTCGCAGAAGTTGGCAGTCGCTTCATTGAAAGTACACCTGACTGCAATCTCAACTTTTAATCCACATATAGACGGTGTTTCAGTGTTTGAGATTTATGAAAGGCATGCGGAGCAAAGCCGCCGAGGACCCGGGCGGCGGGAGCGCCCAGATGCGCCGCAGTCCCGCCCGGGTCCTCCGCGGCTTTGCTCCGCATCTCCCTGGTCTGCTGCCCCCCCACCCCCAGCAGACCAGGGAGACGCGGTGCAGCTTTTCTCGCCCTGGAGGACAAGGGCGGCGGGACCTCGGTGCGTCTGGGCGGTCCCGCCGCCCACATCCTCCAGGGCGAGAAAAGCCCCGTTCGTAAGTGCGGATCCGACTTTCACTAGTAACCCTTATCAGTTAATCATGTGGTCAACACAAGTTTTTGTCAATTACATTATTAATGAATTACACGCTTCTTAACATCCTTGCTGACAACCCCTGTATACCTTGTTATACTGATAAGATCTCATTGAATTGAACCCAGCCCTGTACATTGTCTTCATCATTCAGAGCCTGCACTTCAAAGCACTTTTGAATTTCATCAGTCTAACTTAGCCATTCAAATTCCTTGATACCTTTCCAGAACTCTGCTATCTCCAATGTCAAAGAGTTGGTCTGGTGAGTACAAGTTTGAAGTACTCGTACTGTCTTGGAACATGGATTCAGATTACATCAGGTTTGACTCCTATCTTTATCTTTCCAAGGTATTCTAGACAGAATACCATGCATCTTAATGTGGGGAAGTTTCTGAGTGGACAATAAGATCTCCTGGCCCTCTTCAGAAGGGAAGAGATTTGGCCTTCTATCTTTGCCTAAAATTTCCTTTCCTTCCCACTCATTATGCACCAGCTAGTAGAAGTATTTCAGCAGTGCTATCTGTATGTTGGAGTGCTGTGAGATAAAAGGAGCTGTATACATTCTGATCACATACTCTCTGTTTAGCATCTTATAAGAGCCCTAGTGAGAACATTTTGTGCAGATTTAGTGATGTGTAGTGCTGTATCATGATTGTGGGCTTCCTTTGACTGTCCTGAATATGAATTTTCTTGGTGAGGTCCTGATTCCTAGGAGACAGAGTTATGCTACCTTATTCCCCTCATATGCATGGGCAGGAAGATGCTAACAGCTGGAGCTGGACAGGTTAAACTTCTCTTGAAGCAGTAGAGCAGTGGTCTCCAACCTTTTAAACCACAAGATCACTTCTTCTTTGGGTAGTGTCCTCATGGGTGCTCCACTGTGGGTGTTGGGCTCATCCCAGCACCACAGTTCAGAGATGTTTCAGCTGTTGTTTGCCGGACCGCACGTGCGCGGCGGCCATCTTGTGGCTTTTCGTGCAGTTTCTGGTTGCACAGTTTGGCTCCCACCAGTTCTTCCTATCTTCGGGCACAGATGGAGAAACAGCTCCGTCTTGTGTAAATCCTTTCAGCACTGAGAGGCGAGTGTTGTTTATAGTTAGTTGATTAGTTCGTTTCTATAGTTTTTATAGTAGTTAGAGTTAGTTCAGTCATTATCTTCTTAAAAAATCCACCAAAATGTTCCTTCACCATGCCTGGCTGCAGGGACATACCAGCCATTTCTAGGAGCAGCAATTACCATAGAAATAATTACTCCAGCCACAGATTAGGCATTTTAACCTAGGCATTTTAACAACAGGTTAGGCATTTTAAAACTCACTAAATTTAAGCGTAAGAGAAATGAAAATTATGAAATGCACATACCAGTCAAAACCCCAAAATAACACACTTGGCAAGCAGTAAAAGTAGTAACACCTCCCCATCCCCCACCGTATGTGTTGGGTCAGGAGAAGAGAGTGAAGGACAGTTGGTGTTTGTGAGAATTAGTGACAGAGATTTGCATTGCCAAGCTCCCTCCATCCCCTTCTCTCAGTGTGGAGATGGGGAACAGAAGTGGGTGCCCTGTGTACACAACAAGCAGGAGGCTTCAGGGGTGCAGCTCCAAGGCAGAGGGCAGGAGCAGCATGACTGGGTGGAGGGGCAACTGAAGTGCCAGCACTTGATCCTGACTGGTTTGGCCAGGAAGCTCTCAACTGTCAGAGGCTCCAAGATCTACCGATAGATCCCGATGTACTGGTTGATGACCACTGCAGTAGAGGAAGAGGCAGGGACTAGCTGGGCCTACCTACATGGATCCAAAGTTTATATTCACATGAGATCTGCAATCACGATTTGCTGAGGGACATATCTTTGATTCACTTCTGTCAAGCAGTGCAAGTGGAACACCTGACCCTGGACAATATCCAAAGACTCTATCAAAAATCCCCTCCCTCTCTAGCTATCACTGAGGCTCACATTCCTCTCTCTACTCATTTCCATCCCCATTCCCAAGACTTCATCTCCTCTCCTGTCAGATCTCCCCTTCTTTTGATTCCTCAGATTCATTCAGAAATTCATTCTCCCCCATTTCCATTCACCAAGTAGATATACACATATTAAAACAAAGAAGAAAATTCTCTCCCTTCCCAGAAGAAACATTAATACATCTTAATGAGTATTTATCATCCAGATCAGTTACTTTGTACGTTATATCCCCTTCATCCATCTTCTGTCTTGAAATTGTAATCCTTTTAGGTCTGGGGCTGTCTTTTCTAATGTATTTTTATGGTTCCTAACAGAATGGACCCAAATCCTTATCCTTTAATTGCTATTGAAATCTGAATCAATAACAGAAGGAGGTAACGGGCAACACAATAACATAAGCCTCCATCTATCATGAACTGTTCTAAAATGCGCAAAGAAGGAAAAAGCAAAAGCAAAGGAAACAAGCAGAGTCAAATTTTAGTCAGTTCTTTAGATTTATCACCAGGATTGGCAGGAAACCTCAGGAAAGCGCGAGGGGAGACCCTTAGCTCCAACCTCATCTACATGGTTTGTCTCATGTACCTTAGGATATGCTGAAGTTTACTACAGCATATCCAAAATTTAGGGACTATTGCAAAGAAACTAAATGTTTATTTTCATTGAGGGTTAACCCAAACTCAAATACCATGTGATATATTCTGTACCAAAATTTCTAAGCATATGCTTTCAATCTGAATGATGTTTATATCAGATTAAGAGAAACAACAAACTAAGGCTGTACTCTTGGAAGTGCTTATGCAAGTGCTTAATTTTACACATGAATAAACTTCAACGGATGTGTAAATGTTTGCAAGACTAGGGCTAAAGAAAGGACAAATACAAAATTTCTACTTAAGAGCACATAGTTGACCTCCTGGGATAGGCTATCACACTGAATGAGGTTCCTTTCAGGGACCATACGGAGCTGAGAGCACAAGGCCTGTGATTACATGAACATACTTAATCAACTGTAAGGCCAGAAGGGATTGTTGTGGGTCCTGGGCCCTGCATCTGGTTTTATACAATATATTAAAAAATGGTTTGGATAATAGCACAGAGAGGACCCTGTGGAGAATAGCAAGGTGACAGAGGTAGCAAGTGCTGTTGAAGACAGAATTAGAATTTAAAATGAACTGGACAAACTGGAGCAATGGATGAAATAAATAGGATGAAATTCAATAAAGACAAATACAATTAAGGAATAATCAGTTGCACACATACAAAATGGGAAATGGCTGTCTAGGAAAGAGTACTGCAGAAAAGGATCTGGGGATTATTGTGGATCACAAACCAAAGTATGAGTCAATTGTTCCAAACATCACTCTGGGATATATTAGTGGGAGTGTTGTAAGCAAGAGGCAAGGAGTCATTCTTTCACTCTACTTAGCATTCATAAGGCCTCAGCTGGAGTACTGTGTCTAGTTCTGGGTGCCACATTTTAGGAAAGAGGCGAACAAAATGGAGAAAGTCTAGAGGAGAATTGAGGAAAAAAAAGTTTAAAGGTTTAGAAAACCTGCCCTGTGAAGGAAGATTGGGTTTGTTTAGTCTGGAGAAGAGTCAATAATGGGAGAGTTAGATATCATGTATTTTAGTAACCATATAGTTGCAACAAATGTTAGTTGTTATACAGTTACTAAAATAATCTCCCAGGGCAGGGCTGGCAGCCAGTGCACTCCTGGCCCCATTACCAAGGGGCCCCCAGCCACCTTGTGCTGCTGCTGCCTCTCTATCAGAGGCAGCAGCGTGGGATGGTAGTTAGAGCTGGTCCACAAGGGGAGAAAGTTTAAAAATTGGCTCCCCATGCAGACCAGCCTTTGGCAGAAGCACAGAGCAACAGCAGCCCATGTCCACAGGGGACTTGAGCTCTCTCCATGGATAGATGCTGCTCCGGTATGTCTCAGATGCAGTGATGGGGCAGGTGGCTCTGTGGAGCTGGCACATGCAGAGAGCTGGCTTAAAAGCTTGTTCCATGCGTATATTGGCTCCTGCCTGCCCCCCTCGCACCTGCAACTGGTGCCTCTGATAAAAAGCCAGCTTCCTGTTTATACTGGGAGGTGACTCTGTGGGAACTGGCACATGCAGGGAGCCAGCTTAAACACCAGCTTCCTACGGACAGTGGCTCCCACCTCCCCGCCCTTGCTGCCTCTGTATCAGAGGCAGCTGGAGGGAAGGTTTTGTGTAATTGTTTGGATTAACCGATAAACCTAGGCTTATCGGTTAGTTGTTTAAATAGCCATACATTAACATCTCTAGTAAATAAGACTGAGGTGTGACAAGTCTTCGAGTATTGAAAAGGTAGTTATAAAGAGGAAGGTTATAAATTGTTCTCCATAAGCACCAAGGACAGGACAATGAGTTATGGATTTAATTTGCAACAAGGGAGATTTAGGTTAAACATTAGGAAAAACTTCTTAACTACCAGCAGGACTGTACCTAGCAGGGACATGGGGTCTGGGGCAATTCTGCAGGCCACACTCCTACTCATCCCTTCCCCAAAGTCCTGTCCCACTCCACCCCTTCTCATCCCTGTTCCATCTGCTCCCGCCCCCATTGCACCTATTGCCTGAAGCAATCTCTGCAGAGCAACACAACCTGGGGATTACTGAAGGACTTGGAGCAGGGTGGCAGCATGGTTGGCCCCCACCAGATTCACCATGGCAGTGGGAGCTAGACTAACCCAGAAGCCTGCTCCCCTCTGCCCATCTCTCTGCCTGCTGCGGGGACAGATCACTCCGCTTGCCACCACCACCACGGTGAAGTGCAGCGCAGCAATCAGGGAGATGGGTTGAGTAGAATAGATACACCTACCTCCCTACTGGCTGGGAGAGACTCGCTGCTCTGTACCCAGCAGGGAGCTGTTGCTGTAGCTGAGGGAGAAGTACCCTTCCCCAGCCAGGCAGCTCTGTGCATGAGCCCTGAGTCCCTGGCTGGGCAGGGCTTATTAAGCAGCTGCAGGGCTGTGCTACCACACAGCTTAGAGGGAACCTAGGTCAGAAATAGTCTAGACTAAATACTTAATACTGCCTCAGTGCAGAAGTCTGAACTAGATGACCTATTAAGGTTCCACCCAGTCCTGAATTTCCATGATTTTGTGACCATCAAAGTCTGACCTTTGGAGGTCTAGATTGGATATTAAGAAACAGGGAGTTGGTGGAATCTCTATCCTTATAGTTTTTGAGTTTTTTTAAGGCCAGGCTTTACAAAGACCTGGCTGGAATGATTTAGTTGGGATTGGTCCTGCTTTGAGCAGTGGGTGGGACTAGATGACCTCCTGAGGTCTCTTCCAACCCTAATCTATGATTCTATGACCTCGTGGACTTCTCTGAATTAATTCCTGTTTGAAATTTACTGTGGAAAGGACCTTGCATAACATGCGACAAGCAAGATAATAAGCAATCTGAAAGACAGTAGTCTTTCTAACAAGAGTAATACTGATTTCATTTTATGGAACACATCAAACTCTTCCTTTTGTAGTTATACTGGGTCGTTATGCCTGTCTTCTGTGTGCTTTAAATAAACTAACTTATGCCACATGCTGTTTCTGTAAAGGTACACTTGAGTCATTGGGTGGATTGTGTAAAGTGCGTTGGTGGGTTTCAATCTATTTCCCTTTGGACTGGAATAAACATCACAAACCAGCTCAAATTCCTCCCTTATTGTCAGTCTCAAGAAGACCAATGACTGAAGTGTTAGAGACAGTGACATAGGTGACTTGTGGTAGTATTCAGGAGGTAGACCATAGCCCTGTGCCCCCACCAAAATTGTAATTGGTAAATGCGGTGCCTCCTCATGCCCCTCCTTGTTCCTCTGGGTGCCCCCCCCCCCCCGCACACCTTCCCCTTACAGGCAGAAATGGCCTATGAATACTGAATTCCCTCATTAAAAGATGCTTTTGTAGCAGAAGTTTGTGTTACATTTAGATGGTCTCTTGAGCTCAATCTGGCATTGTTCAACATTAAATGAACACTATTTTTAGATTACATTTGGGAAATTAATGTTCTCATTGCTTAATTACATCCTATTACCTTCAATAAAAGTCTAGGAACTATAATGGGCTTGCTCTGATAGTTATGAATTGGACTGTTGCTCTTACATTCATTTATAGACTATTTTAAGGTGTTCTACCTTTCCTGTACTACCCAGGAGGAAGTGTGCACACTTGTATTTTATCTGATGCTGTCCATTATGCTTTTCTGCTATTAGAAATACATTTCTTCAACAGTTTAAAAATACCACAGTATGAAACATTTCAACTTCTCTCCTTTGCAGTAAAATGTGTGGGAGTTAACTTTTTTCCTTAACTGAAGTAAAACGCCCAACAATATTCACTAATATCAATTCAGCTGCTCTTGTTCTGGTGTGAGCTACTGATGCACAACATTACTTACCTTGTGTTCTGTGCTGGGAGGAGGCAGCATGGCTTAGACGCAGTGTTAAGAGTCAGAATTAAGTTCTGTTTCTGCATCTTCTATCTTGCTCTCATAGATGCCAACTCCGTGGGTGGCTCCAGGGCTAGAACACCCATGGAAAACAATAGTAGGTGCTTAGCACTCACCACCAGTCCAGCTCTCACCCATCCCCCTCAGTGCCTTTCATTTGCCAGCAGTCTCATTGATCAACTCCTTTCCCTTCCTCCTACCACTTCCTGTACACCACAGTCAGCTGTTGCACAGTGTGGAGAAGGTGCTGGGAGGGCAGAGGGAAGAGTGGGGATATGGCACATTTGGGGAGAGTCAGGGTGGGGCTTTGGCAGAAGGGATGGAGTGGGGCAAGGCCAAGGATGGAGCAGTGTTTGGAAGGGATGGAGTGGGGGTAGGAAGAGGTGGGGCAGGAATTTGGGGTATGGAGGAAAGGAGTGATGCAGGCCTGGAGCAGAGTGGGGGTCAAGCACTCTCCAAGTAGAAAGGAAGTTGGCACTTATATTTGCTCTATTATGTCACGGAAGTCTTTCTGGCTGTTCTGGGCAAAAGGAATTGGCAAGTATAGCTCATTAGGGATATGACTTGGTAACTGGTTAACTGGAAACACAGTAATTATAACTCTTGCCAGGTGATGCTTACCAATAACCAGTTAACTGTCAGTCCTGCGCAGCCGGGGACCTGTCTGTGGGTGGAGGGCTGCTCCAAACCAGTTAGGCTGGAACAATCCCCTGTCCAGCTGGGCTGGAACACTACCTTGCCCATGGGATCCTGCTTAATTGGTTAATCAATTAACTGATTAAACAGGAATTTACTTCCCTATAGCTCATCCTATGATAACAGTTTTTCCATTCTGCCAGTATTTCAGAAGGGTCTTAAATAACAGCCACTGAAGTAAGGGCTGGTCTGCACTTATAGTGCTGCAGCCCCTGTTGCCTTTCCACCCTTCATTCCCTCAGGCAACCTTCTGCAGCCTTGCAAACAGAGTCCACTGCTGAGCTGTGGTAACTGCAAGCCCAGTTTCACTTCCCTGTTGTGGGCACCACTTAGTGGGACTCAGTGGAAGTGCTCAGTGCCAGTGCCTTTCCTAGGCATGCCCCCCTCAGTTGCACCTGATTCCCACCCTGGCAGAATACTGGGGGGAAGGGAGAGCACAAGCTAAAGGGGAAGCCATGTGACCATCTTATGTGTCTTTCTCTGCCCATGACGCTTCCTGCTTGGTGCCCAGCATGTCTCACTCGTGCATATATACACACCTCCCAACGAGAAGCCACTCTGTCTCACTCCCTACCACTTGCAAATACAAAGGCTGACCTGTCAAGGGAAGAGGTTCCTGGTTGGTAGTACTTCAGGACATTATTATTTGTTTCAGTGTGTCAAATGGTTGCTGTTGGGGATCTGCCCAGTCTCATTCAGTATCCTGTCTTGTGATCCAATTTATGGGTTCCACTACTGCAGGCAGGGGTAGAGAGAACTCGGACAGAAAATGTATCATTCCTGTCAAGGAATGTATCATTCCTTTGCATGCACTGGGACTGGCATGTCTCTGACTGCCCTGATCACATTGGAATCTGTTTCAGTCCCTATGCTATGAGCAGCTGTCCAATGCATGTTCACTCTGTCATATTTTGTCTGGGTTCAGTTTCATATTCTTGTCTTTTTCCATCTCTGTAGAAAAGCTTGTAGTTTTCTCTCATGGTCTCATTCAGCTTCTGTATCATTGCTCTGTTTACTTACAATGATGGTATTACCTGCAAACATTTTCCACTCACACAGTCCTTCCTCAGAGCTTAGGGGAATCTTCTCTAGAACACCTCTGATGATGGGCTTATGCCCATCAGCATATGCAGCTCTCTGGAGAAACAAATGGTGCAACAAAGGTCATCAGCCTACTGGACTCTCTATTCATTCTTTTGTGCCAAAATCTTTTCCTCACATTACAGACCATAACATTTCTGGCTTTGGAAAATTCTGGGAAGAGGTCATCAATTGTGGGAAGTGCACAGTAGCATCTTCTTAATGCCTCGTTCAGTGGCTCTGGGTCTTTGCAGCCACTTAGTACCTCATGGCTTCTTTAGCACCTATTATGCTACTTACTCAGACTACTAGCCTCCACAGGGGCTATGATACCCCAAGACTTTTGATCTCCTTGCATACTGGATTATGTAGTGCCATTGGCATTTTCCTTTGTGGTAAACACATGACTGTAGGATCTATTAGTCACAGCTTTTTCTTGAGGAACTCCTTACCCTTTGAAAACATCCCCATGTGTTTTAGGAAACTGTCTCCACTGTTCTTGGAATTCCGCGTATGTGTGGCACTCTGATCAGATTCATGGTTTGTATGGTCTGTGGTATGGTTGGTACTGGCTGTTATTTTTTGGGTTAGTTACTATGAGGTCACATTTTCCCATGTGTCTGCAAAATTCAGGGCTCTTGCACCTTCAGACAGTTTCATGGCTCAGTCTGCCAGCTGCTGCACTGCAGAGATGCTGCCACTGTGTTTCAATAGCAATGGGTGAAGCTGAGTGAAGGTTCAGTTGAACAAGTAAGGCATTATTAATCACAATGCACTGTTCTGGTTATATGGCTGCATTGCTTTCCAGCCTAACTTCACGTATTTCCTAGATCTTTGGGTGTTTCATAAGAGTCCCTCCTAGAACGTAGACCTCCTGCATCCAGTTCCACTGATCATGATATGCTCTTCAGCTTGACTTCATCAGGCTCTTCCCAGAAAGGGAATGTCTACCTGCCCTTCCTTCTGACTGAATTCTTCTCTCTCTATAGTCCTGCATAACCCTTTCATATCTGCTGTCACTAATGGCAATTAAATCACCTGATCAGTATTAGCTTGGAGTATGCTGTTAGGTCACATGCAAGGCTCAGCTTGACTCCCATCAGTAGGATGGTAGAGTAACTGTCTGTGAGATGGGATAGTAAACTTATTACACTACTGCATGTTTTTCTCTGTTCATTTCCTTTTCTGATTAGTCTTAAATCTGCTCCCCATGCTTTGTTTTAGAAAATAATTTTATGCTGGCCTTTTAGAGATAATAGCGCATTTCTGAGATGGAGTCTATTGTATTTAGCAGGAGTTGAGATTCATTCTGTAATACTTCTTCCAGATTATATTAATTCTCTCTAGCTCTAGCTTGAAAAATGTTTTGTAATAGGCTGTGTTGAAAAAAAAGGCATGTCTCCATTGTTTTTGACATTGTTCCAACAATATGAATTTGTGTATAATAAATCTTGCAAACATTGGATCAAAGAATCTAGAGACGGAAAAGACATATTGAATTCATAACCCTGCCAATGTAGGATTGCACCAGATTGTTAGGAAAAACACTATACACCCTTTCTCCCCCCCCCCCCATCTGATCTTTTCTGCATTTTTACCCTATTCTATACTATATAGATTTCTGGGGAAGATCTGCATTTCTCAAAATGGGAGTCTTAATCCAAAAGGAAGTTGCAAGAGGTCACAAGGTTATTTTAGGAGAGTCAGAATATTGCCACCCTTACTTCTGTCCTTGTAAGTCAATCTTGTAGTAGCCTATGTAGTCTGCTGTACTCCCCTAAGAGGGAGCTCTTCTGGTCCCTGCTAGCAGTTGCTCTGTCCAAGGTGCTGACAGTTCTCTGAGCCCTCCAGGGACATGGTTCTTACTCCCTTGCAGCAGTAGCTGATAGAGCCCTGCACGGATACACAATTTTGTATCTGTATCTGTGTCTGCAAAAATAAGCCTCAGATATCTGCATCCACAGATATGGTTACCCTTAGACAGGGCTTGACAAACAGCGGTGAAACCTACTCACCAGCCCCGCACCGCACATGCGCAAGACCCGCATTGCACATGCGCGCGCCGCTGGTGAACAGGGTGACTGGCTAAAATCTACTCACCACTCTAAATTCAGTGATTTGTTGAGCCCTGCCTATGAATAACCACAAATTTGCAGGGTTTGAGATAAAAAATTTGTATCTGCATCCGTAAAAATGAGCTGTGGAGATCTGTATCCATGGATGTGGATACTTGCAGATATAAAGTAGATATCCAAGGATTTGTACCTCAATCCCTGCAGTGCTTTTTGTGTCAGACTGCTATGCTCTGATTGGCTGTTTCCTATGCAGGACTTTATCAACCCCCCTCTGTGCCAATGCAGGTTAAATGCTCCATCATAATATCTATTAGTTTGCCCTGATGTGAGGATGAAGAACGTGCTGGGGCCTCAGAGAAGTGGCCCAGGGAAAAGCAGCATTGACAGGATTTCAAGTGGTACAGCAGGAGACTGCTATTTACAGGGTCACTGGGTCAGGATCCAGAGTAATGGGTGATCCCAGGTCTCCCCCAAGTTTCCACAGAAGAAGTGGCTGGACTGTTGGACAGAGATATTCACCCTCAGAAGGTGGTGCCCTAGCCAATGGGTTGAATTAGGAAGGAGGACAGTGAAGTTCCAGACATGGAAAGTGGGATAGTAAGCAGAGACTGAGTGGCGTGTGCTGACCACAGACAAGGTCTCAAGCTAATCTCCAATGTGACCCAGAGGAGACACCACCAGTCCAGTGGTGAGAGCTGCACCCTGTGATAATTTGATGGAGAAGCGGGCCTTCCCCCTGCAGGGAAGAAGCAGGGGCCTGCAGCACGGGAGACTGACAGGGATGACAAGCCCTACCAGGTCAGCCCAGACATGGGGGAAGTGTATAATGCAGTGTAGAACAGAAATCCCTGAGGTGAGATAGAAAGAGTAAAGACTACAGAGTTGCCTTGAGCACTCTGTGCAAAAGGCAGCAAAATGCTCCCAAGCTTGCCCCCTGCAGTGAAGGAGATAGAGAAGTAACAAGATCAGACCCAAGACTTGTTGATGCAGGTACTTGAAAACTATCAAAGATTGTGGGAGGTGACCCAGTACCTGAAAGGGTGAGAGCTGTGTCTTATGATAGATGTTATCTTCTTACTCCTCACTATTATTCATCATTTGAAACAGAAAAACTAACTTTTCTGCTTTGTCCCCAACCATGAGATTTCCAAATTTAGAATTAGTCATTGAACTACGCTACCTGAATAAATTGAAATGAAGACAGTATTTTCTCTGCATTTGCAGGAGAGACTCTTGCTCCCAACAGCTGATTTACCACTTCAGCAAACTCTGGTTAGCAGAATAGTAACAGAAATGTAGCCGTGTTAGTCTGGTATAGCTGAAGCAAAATGTAGAACTATGTAGCACTTTAAAGACTAACAAGATGGTTTATTAGATGATGAGCTTTCGTGGGCCAGACCCACTTCCTCAGATCAAACAATGGAAGAAAATAGTCACAACCATATTTGTGACTATTTTCTTCCACTATTTGATCTGAGGAAGTGGGTCTGGCCCACGAAAGCTCATCATCTAATAAACCATCTTGTTAATCTTTAAAGCGCTACATAGTCCTGCATTTTGCTTCTGGTTAGCAGGTACTTAGCTAGTATTTTCCATCAGTTCAGTGGTTTGGCTTTCTATAAAACATTGGCAGCAAATATACGCTACTTTAATATTATCTTTTTAATTTATATTATGTTTATAGACTACAGTAAGTTTAGACTAACATAGGTTGTCAATTTCAATTTGAAAAGTTTTTTTCAAGATATTTAAGATTTACAAATCCAATCTAAAAAATTATCAGTTTTTATCCATCCTAACTGTTTGTCTAATTTAATTTAAAGTATGCCAAGAGATGGCACTTCCACAATTTCACTGTTGGAAAGTAATTGCAGACATCTCACTTCCAGGAAGTCTGTTCTGATGCGCTATGTTTTCTTTTCCTAACTTCATCCTTTAATTCTAGTCTGACCCTCTTTTATTATGCTCAATAATTTCTCTATCTTCAGAGTGTTTATACTTTGTTTTATCCATCTAGCTATCACTTTGTTATGCTATATGTATTAACTCTTTTAGAGTCAGATCCATTTTTTTCTTGAAAGTTTTGCTGCTGACTTTAATAAGAGAAGCAGCAGACCCTTAACATAGGCTACAAGATTGACTTACAAGCCTATGAACATGGGCTTTTCCCTGTACTCCCCCTAAATTAGTATATTTTAGTGATGCAGTATCCAGCACCAAATGCACTACACAGCAGTTTGTTCATACCAGAGATTTGTTCAGAAGGACTATTAACTTCCTGCTCTATGATGAGATGCCTCTGTACAGAACTGATCTTCATTTTATAAAGAGTTTTAAGAGTCAGTGGGTAGCTCTGAGTAAAGACACTGACAGCCTATATTTTTATCCCTTGATGTTTCCCAACAGTTTGAACATTTTTACTCTGAAAGTTAACATGCAAATATCTCATTTTGAAACCATTTTAGGGCGTGCTTGCAGAATGTTTTGAGGTAAGAGGTCTCCCGCTTGAGTTTGATCTGGTAGATGTCAGGGATACAAACTGGATAACAGGGCAAAAGCGTTAGACTGACATTCATAAATTTGGGTAATATAGTGACTTTCCTTCTCTAACAGAAGGAAACAATTGCTTGGTTAAACAATTCCCCCAAAATTGGCATAAGAAAAGAACTTATTATGAAGTTTAATTATTTAAAAGGCAAACTTCCATTATATGGTTTATTATGTTAGATAATAAGTATTAAACATTATACTCAGGGTGGCAGTTTTCTTTTGATTGTTAATTACTTGTTTTCATTATACATAAGATACAAGAGTTTTTAGCTTTTTTTAAATTCTCTGTAATTAAAGACAGTGAAGATTAATTTATATCACCCTGAAGTTTTCCTTTATATAATACTTTGGTCTTCTCTGGAGCCTTCTGTTTGAGAATCTGAAGTGCTTGAAAACAAGAAAGCTATTAAGGATCCAAAGAGAGATGTTTTAAAAATATTTATATTTGGATAATGGTGCGGAGGTGCAATCAAGAATTATGCTTGGAGGGACTGAAATAAAATGGAATTAATGAGTGTACAGGCAGTCCCCGGGTTACGTACAAGATAGGGACTATAGGTTTGTTCTTAAGTTGAATTTGTATGTAAGTCGGAACTGGCTCCAGATTCAGCCGCTGCTGCTGAAACCGACCAGTGGCTGACTACAGGAAGCTGGAGGCAGAATTGCTCTGCCCCCAGCTTCCTGGAATCAGCCACTGATCAGTTTCAACAGCGGCTGAATCTGGAGCCTGGGACAGAACAGCTGGGCTGCCAGGTAGGTCCCAGCAGGACCAACCCGGCAGCACCCCAGCTGCTCTACCCCAGGGTCCACAACAAAAGCCTGGTCTGCTGGGGGAGGGGGAGGGGGCGCACTAGCTGCGGCTTTGCTCCCGGTTTCCCCGGTCTGCTGGAGACGGTCCCCAGCAGACCAGGGACACTCGGAGCAAAGCCGGGGAGGCGGAGGGGTCCCGCGCCTCTGAGGCTTTGCTGTGGCAAAAGCCTCAGAGGCGTGGGACCCCGCTGCCGCTGCGGCTTTGCTCCCGGTGCCTCTGGTCTGTTGGGGACCGTCTCCAGCAGACCAGGGACACCGGGAGCAAAGCCACAGCGGTGGCAGAGTCCCGCGCCTCTGAGGCTTTGCCAGAGCAAAGCCTCAGAGGCGTGGGACCCCTCTGCCTCCCTGGCTTTGCTCCAGGTGTCCCTGGTCTGCTGGAGACGGTCCCCAGCAGACCAGGGGCACCCAGAGCAGTTTTTCTCACCCCGGAGGTCGTGGTGGCGGGACCGCTGCGCTCTGGGTGGTCCCGCTGCCTGCGAGCTCCGGGGCGAGAAAGCCCCATTTGTAAGTGCGGATCCAACATAAGTCGGATCCGCGTAACTCGGGGACTGCCTGTATCTACAAGATAGTAAAAAGTTCAGTGGAGACTCCTGAGTGTCTTCACCTTTTTAACATGAATTCCAAACCAATGATTGTTAGGAGAAACCATATCTAGTTGTTGAACCATTTACATGTTTCAGTAAGTAGAAGGTTTATAGGTTGTCACATTATTCACCTGCATTGCAATAGGTATTTCGTGGGTCTTTACGGTGGAAGAGCTTTTTGTAGTGTGCTGCCTTCTGGAATAACAAAGCTTTATTAGAAATAATGAATAATTCATTCTTTTTTAACCAATTTATGGCTAGTCAAAAGCATTCTCTTAAAATCCTGAGTATTTAAAAACATGTGATGCAAGACCTCTCTGGGATTAAAAAAAAGAAATTAGTAAACCATCCTTGTAAAACCTCCCCTATGTATATCCTTTCTAAGTTGTTCATTATTACAGAAATACAGCTGCCAGGGGTTCTACCTTGCTCACCAATAAAGAGAATGAGGACCAGGCAACCCTGTAAGATTCCCTAATAGGAAAAAGGAGGATTTTTAACTAGATTTCCTCTCCAGCAAGCACTTTTATACAAGAAAAAAAGGTTTCTAAAGGTCCTTTTGTGACCCAGAAGAGGGCAGTATAAAGGTTGAATCATGCAGACAAAAACAGACGAAATTGCCCCTAATGATGAAACCAGCTTGGGGCTTCATATGAACTAAAGCCTACCTATGGGCTTTAGACTTCTCTACAATAAAAAGAATATGGGTAGAGCAGTCAGGTGCCCTCAAATAAACCTGCACATGACCTAGTAAATGAATTTCCAATAAATCAGTTAGTCAGTTGCAAAATCAGCAGATGACAGGAGCACATTAGAATATATTTGGATTTGACAGAGAACCTCAAAATTAATTCAAATCGTCTTGGATACGACAAAGCACCTGAGTATAAAAACTGACTGAAGGCCTGTAAAAATGGCTAACAGTAGGGCAAAATATTAGTCTGAGGCATGGAGGGGGAGGGGGTGTCAATGTAGTGAGATACTTCGGGAATCTAGGATAGGTCTTCTGGTCTTAAATATTGTTATTAATCTAGGAGAGGGAATAAATGTTATGTTACTGATACTCACAAACACTACCAAATTGGGGGAAGGTGACAAACATCATGTGAGTACAGAAAAATAACATGTCTAGAAAATACCAAAATGAAATTCATTGTGAAAAAAATGTAAGGCAATTCCCAAACATGGCTATTGTCTGGGAGGATATAGCTAGAAAGTAATAATGTAGAAAAGAGACCTTGGGCCAGAGATCTGAAGGTAGTTAGGAATAGCTGTCCTCAGCAATTGATTTAGGAGCTTAACTCGTTTTCAAAAGGGAATTAGGGCATGTCCACAAAAACATTTTGTTTGTGGCAAGCTGGTATTTGAATATACTCCTTACTAGCCTACCATGAGCTAGCTAACTGTCCATGTATTCCTTGCTGATGCTCATTAACAAATTGTTAATGAGCTTTAATATAGTCTCAAAATTGCATTGACTCAATGGGATTTAGGCTTTTAAGTACCTAAATCGTTTTTGAAAATGAGATTTAGACTCCTAAATCAGATAGGCATTGCAATACTGATACGTATATACCTTTAAAAATCACAAATGGCATCTATTTGTAATGCAGTAAGTATCAAGATATTCATCACCATGCTACCTGAAAACCTTGAAGAGATTATATGAAGAGATGCATCCCTGATCATCTCTTCTTTCCTTCCACTGTTATAGAGATTTTAGGCACTGATTTTTCACTATTAGGGTGTGTGTTTGTTTTTGGGCTTTATCTGGGGTAATAAACTAGGATGGAAGATGAGAGTTTTGCATTTAATCCTGAACCAGAAAAGATCTATGTGTATTCTTGTGAAAACCAATTCAATGAATAGTGATGGTACCATTGCTGAGAATATCTCTGGCCCAAACACACACAAGCTTGTTTAGCTTAGAGAGTTCCATTGTTCCTGGTGAATGCAACTGCTGTATCTCCCTGAAATAGCCCAAGCCTAGTCTATGGAGGGCTCTGAAGTTCAAAATCAGGACCCCCTAAATCTGAATAGTGAAACCATGGCAACAGCATGATGTGTGTGCAGTAATCTGCATGGGCAAGCAGAAGGGCTGCTGATCTCTGATCCACATGGCTTTTTTTCAGAAACCCTACGTTCACTTCTAGATGCAATACATTGCAATAATGAAAGTGGGAGTTGGCTACAGGTCAGCCATAGGCAGAAGGTGGTTCTCTTACCTGAGCATTCTGGTAAGTAGCAAAATGTGTTGAGAACCACCACTAGGCTGCAGACTGTCAGAGGGCAGAAAACATATTGGCTAGTTCCTGTACGTTTTTTCCTCTTCTCACTATAGTGTCTTATTGAGAATGATTTTCAGCTCTTTTTACTAATCTCATCCAGATTAGATGACACTAAAGCTATAATTAGCTAACAAAGCATCTAAGCCCCCAACGGTGTGCAAGTGGGATGGGGGGATTCTGAGAATAACTAGGAACCATAAATAGTTCTGAAATCACTATGCAGAATCCTGTACTTCTATGCCAGTGCAAACCCATTGAAGATAATGAAGTTGCCCCAGTGTAACCAAGAAGAATTTGACCCTGTTTTCTACAAAAAGGTATCATATGGCTGAGAAATCCTAGAACCTGAGTGATAAAAAGGCAGGTGTAAAGGGTATTGTCGTCAGAGACTGAAAACACTGCTGGTAGCAAAAGTCTGCAACACATTGAATGACTCAGTGGATCTTGGAGCAGAAATAACTTCCCTTCGCAGCTGAAAGGGTCTCTCTGTTCTATTAATCTTGCTATTGTAAAATAAACAAGAAACCAGATGAAGACTGGCTATAGCTTCTGGATGTTTGCTTTCAAGTAAAATTACAGTGGTGTGCTTATTCCATGCTGCCTTGTTCTGGCTGTAGTTTTAAGTGAAGTACATTAAAGCCCCTCATCTGAAAGAGGCTGGGTTAGTGTTAAAGCAAGAACAGTAAGCAGCACAGAAACAAGATCATGTGCTTTCTTTGATTTACATCCTCTTATTTACACTGGCCAATTGCCGTCACAGATATATTTCAGTACCAGTGCAACCCTAAAGCAATGACCTATGCATCTAAAATACTATTGCAATTAAACTGAAACATTCCTTGAACTTTAGAGGCGAATTTTTCCTTAAAAGGTCCATGAGTTTTTTTGTCTCTCCCTAAGTCAGATGTCTAGAAGGGTGCCATGCTTGAGGAGCTGCCATATGTGCAACAGAGGAAGGGAGAAAATGATTTGTAACAATAACAACTCATTTAAGATAAACAAGAAACAATAGCAAGTTATCAGCCTTTTCCCACATCCAGTATTAACCATTATTGTGAGCACCAGTAAGAGAAAGGAAGATGATTATGATAATTTATGCTGCCCTAAGACCTTCCATTTGTGCTTTAGAAACACTGAATTTTGCCACAAGGCACCCTTACGAGGTAGCTATTATTGTTATATAGATTGAAAAACTGAGATGTAGAGATTAAAGTGATTTGGCCAAAGGCACATGACACTTTTGAGTAAGAGCTGGGAACAAAACCCAGGTCCCCTGCTCCTCTTCTTTAACCACAAGACAATCTTTTCTTCTATTATGAAGACTGACCTTCCATCCTATGTATAATACCAAGTCGTAGTCTCAGTGTGCTCAAACACTGTGGGCTAGTTTGGCAAATTGTCTGGAACCAGAAGGCTGCATTTAATGAACATGTACATCTATCTTTCATAAGTAAACATCTGTAATACTAATATTTGCTTCTATTTCTCTCTTCTTGGACACATGAATAGAAATTGCTTGTTGCTTAAATTCATGGGTAATAAAATCCTGAAGTTGATTGGCATTGTTCTTACTCTGGAGTTTGGGCAGGGGTGGGCAAAAGGGTCTCCGCAGGCCAGATCCAGCTCGTCAAGCAGGTGGATCTGGCCCGTGGAGGCCTTGCTGCTCCCATGCCCCCAAGCCAGTTAGGGCCTGGGGTGGTGCCAGAAGCCTTCTCTGCTTTGCCCCTGCCCTGCAAGCAGCACATGAGACTTCCAAGCGCCACACGCTGCTCGCAGGGTGGGGGCAAAGCGGAGGAGGCTTTGGGCGCTCCCCGACCCCTAGGCCTTAATTGGCTGGGGGTGGAGGAGCACGTGAAGCCTTCCCCCACCCTGCCAAGAGCACGTGGTGCTTTGAAGTGCCACGTGCTGCTCACAGGACAGGGGAAAGAGCACAGGAGGCTTCACGCGCTCCTCCGCCCCCAGGCCAATCAGGGCTTGGGGGCGGGGGAGCTGCATGAAGATTCCTTTGCCCTGCCCCAGCCTTGCGAGTCGCCCACGGCACTTCAGAGTGCCACGTACTCCTCGCAGGGCGGGAGGAGGCTTCCCCGCACTCCCCCGCCCCCAGGCCCTGATTGGCCTGGGGGTGGAGGAGCGAGCCAAGCCTTTTCAGGGCATGGGTGCCTAGTAGGAAGGGGGGGCAAAGGGGCTCCCCCACCCCCAGACCAATTATGGTCTGGGGGTGGGATAGCCCTGCCCCTTCCTGTTTAGGCCCCACCCCTTCTGGGGTGGCCCAGGGCTACTTCACAAATTTTTGAAGTGGCCCCCAGGCAAAAATTATTACCCGCCCCTGAGTTAGGGAGAATGTAAGCACCTTTAGGCCGCAGGACTCATGAGCTGGCTTACTCTTGAGTCTGAGCCCACTTGGGGTATGTCTGCTGGTGAAGTAGCACAACAGAATAAAAATAGCTGCAGTCCACAAAATATTAGTGTTTATAACCAAAAAGTACAATAAGTCAGCATAGTGCAGGAGAACAGAAAGCAGGGCATGGTTTTACACAGCCTGTCTATTTAGATACCAAGACAGCCCACATCACCATAGCACCTAAGCACATCACTGTTTAATTACCGTGAAAAAAAATGTACTGTGGATTTCTTAATCCTTTCAAAACCCGTCAGGTGGAGAAACATCATCATCCCTAATTTATAGATGAGAAATTGAGGTGCAGAGTAGATTAAGTGTGTCTTGCCTATGGTCATGGAAGAAAGTTACAGGAATTGAGCCTGAATATCCTCCGTCCCAGTCCAGCGTCCTGTCGACTATCCTTCCTATGGTCTTGGTGTGAAGTCCAACCTTTCTAAAAGCATTCTCTCCCTGCCTGTTCCTAAGCAGCCACTCCTGCAGGCAAGGAAATTGAGCTGAAGTTAACCCATTGCCTTGTTCCATGTGAACAGTTTCACTGGCAGTACCAGCCTTACAGATGATTAATTAGCCCCACCCAGTCAGTGAGCTCCATGCCTCTGACTGGGCAGGGCTGATTAATCACCCGTGAAACTGCTGCCCAGCAGCTTAAAGGGAACATTGTATCACTGGCCATATCATGGAGTACTGTAAAACATCACTGGAGGCAGCAGAATCTGACACCAGGATGACCCTGCAGCTAGAAAGAACTTTGGAATAAAATTAAGCATTGCTAAAGCACATGACTCAAATAGCTTCTCAGAGTTATGAACACTGGTATTATGAACTAATCAGTCAAACATGTAGCTCATATGGAACTGGAAGTACACAAGAAGGCAGCAGCAGAGACAAAAAAGTCTTACCCTCCCCAGTACAGCCCTGTTAAACAAACTATTAAAAATAAAGGGAAATCAGCTTTTCTCTTCTGCATAGAGAAGTTACAAAGCAGAATCAAGTCGATATTTGGTTGTAAACTTTTGAAAGAATGTTTTGTTCAGCATTACAAACAACCTTCATTTCCAAGGTGTTCGTAACTCTGAGGTTCTACTGTATACACTTTAAAAAATACACTTCTACTATGTGAAGACTATAGGGAAACTTTAATCTTCTTATTTCCTTGCTTTTCAGTAACTTAACCTTTATTAATATAATGTTTAAGAAACATTATTCTTGGCGTGGAGGGGTTTTTCTTTGTTTTTTAAGTGATAAAGAAATGCATCCAGTGCAACTATTCATTCCATAGTAGCAGAGCTCAGTTGTGCAGAAGAGGCTCACTCTGTTGTGCATGAAGATGTCAATTCAAAGGTTTATTTACAACCTTTGAACTTTCTCCCTGCCTGGAAGTATATACTACGGTGCCTACCTCTGCAGTATATGTGATTGTACATGATAGACACTTGTCGGCCACGGCAGAATTTTATAGATGAAGTAGTGCCACAGGTGTTAGGAATGTTGAAGATTAGCTGAACTGGTAGGCATATGACTTACTGGACTACTTACTGTCTAACAAGTTAACCAGAGCCTCCCCTCCACCCCACTGTGACCCAACCGTCAAAGCCATGACAGGCAGTGGGCCTAGAGCAGCCCCTGCCACCTGCATCGCAGCTGTGGTAGGACCCGGACAGTCCCTGCCACCCATAGCTGTAGGTAGGGACAGAGCAGCCCCCACTGCCTGGAACTGCTTTGAGAAGGGGCTGGACTAGATGAATTCCTGAGGTCTCTTCCAACCCTAATCTTCTATGAGATATAAAATCTCCTCTGACTGCTATTTTTAACCTACTATCCTACATTGGAACCCATATAGAATGTCATCAAACCATTTTAACTGATGCTCAATAGGGACCCCATCCTGAAATAAATCTTTCTTGAACTGCATCTAGTGGCCTTCCAACAACACTTCAGTCTCCCCAAGCACATCATCAGGAGAAAGATCCCCATTCAAAAGAGCACCAGACATTTCCAGAACAACAGACACAAAACCTGCAGATGTATCTTCACCACTACAATGATCAACACTGCCCATAACAATCTTGCAAGATCCATGGTTCCTTCCCATTCATATCACAACATGCAGTGCACTAGGTGCCCCAATAACAACTTTGTGGGTGAATCAGAAAATCACTATACTCTTGAATGAACTGAAACAGAAAAATGATAAGATAAAAACACCACGTCATCACCTATGCATGGACATTTTTCACAAAAAGATCACTCCATAGTTAACTTCTCAGTTATCATCCTCAAGGAAAACCTGCACACTTTCTAAAGCTGAGCCTAGGAGCTCAAATTCATAATTTTTCTTGATACTGAACAGAGACACTGGATTTATGGCTTATTACAACACTCTCTAACCCGTTTATTCCCCACTGCATATAATTGAGAACACCATTTCAAGTCTCACACACTGCTGAGAAATAGAGAAAAAACACCCATAAATGTTAGTGGTTGTTCTCCAATAAGGTATATCAAATCAGCTACAAAAATAAATTTATGTCTCACCAAACTGGCTAACAAAGAGTCATAAAAGCAGTTTCCTGGGGCACTCCAGTGCTTGTATCACCCCCAAAAATACTGGATTTAAAGATGAATGATTCTTTAAAACCAGTATCATCAAATAGAAGGTTCCTCTCATCCCAAAGGACCACCCACACCCCCTCCTGCGTATTCGCAAGGTCTCCTTTCTTGCCATTCGTGGTGGTGCTAGGAACGCATCCACTGTGAATGTCAATCCTTTAGTATCTAAAATCTGAAGGTTTCTTTGAGAGAAAGAAAGAAAAAGTTAAAATGAGTTAAAAGAATCAAATATATACAATAATTGAAAAGTTCTTGGTTCAGGCTTTTAGCAGTGGTAGAATGAACTGCCGGCTTAAGTCAAGTCTCTCTGGTTGGTTCCAAATCATCATTCTCAATTCCTTTGCTAGGATGTTCCCCTTAATACAATGGTCTTCAACCTTTTTACACCCAAAATCACTTTTTAAATGCCAGGGAAAGCCACGATCTACCCATCCCTTCCCCGAGACCACACCCCTTTCTTGAGACCCTGTTCTCTCCAGACCTATCCGTGGACTACCCATTGCTAATAGAAACTCACCATTAATTACATAATTACACCTGAGCCATTATGCTAGTGCTGCAGCTGGGGAGAACAGTTTAATTTAAATTATTAAACAGATTGAGCATTTTAACTTTCTCCAGTTAGTTGATCAAAATTCATTTTAAATAAAGTAAAACATTATGTCCAACACAAAAGGTTGGAATGTTTTCTTTATTTATAGGAGGAGTGGGGAATCTTTTTTTGTTTCAGGGGCCACTGACCAACAGAAAAATCAGTTGGAGACGACACAAGTGAGAAGCAAAAAAACTCCTCCCAAAACCTCCAACCCTCAGTGATGTGGCCCCCAACTGAGACACCGCATTCTTCTGGCACTCAGTGAGGAGAAGGGGCAGGGAGAACTGAGGTTCAGGGCTTCCCATAGGCCAGACTTACTTTTCTGGGGTTCCAGAGCTTGTGGGGTGGGGGGAGGGGTTTGAGCCCATAGCCCTGCTCTCCCCCAGGCAAATGCCCTATTCTCTGAGCCACTCGAGAGCCCACCCCACCTCCCTACCTTTGGAGGGTCCCTTATCTTGGTTTCCTAATGTGGGAGCCAGGCTCTGGGGTGGAATCAAAAATGAGGGGCTCAATGTGCAGGACAGGGCTACCAGTGAATATGATAGGGATGCTAGATCTGGGTGGAAGGTGGGGTACATCTGGAAGGCAGTTTAGCGCCAGGAGAAGGAATGGGATAGAGGTACAAGAGGGGGTTGGGGAAGTAACGCAGAAAAGGTGAGAGGGTGAGAATGCAGCCAAATAGCAAGTTGGGGAGGGAGACAAAGAAGGGGGGAGCAAAGGAAAGTTCAGCTTCTGCAAAGTAAAATTGTATCCCCCTCAAATCTTCCCTCTGCTCCAGCCTCGCTCCTCTCAGCCCCATGATCCCCCCCCCACCTGATCCCCTGCATTGTCACATGCCCCTCAGTGCAATCCCCACCCCCTCCTTCACCCTCCACCTGCCCACACATCCCTGTGCCCCCAGTGCACTCATTGGCAGGGCAGCAGCACTGAGACTCAGCCTCTGAGGAGCAATGCTGGGGCGAGGAGGGGGAGGGAGCAGAGTCTCCTCCTTGTATGGCCCAGCCCTGTGCCTGAAGGCAGTGGTGCTGGGTCTGGGGCAGGCAGAGCTCAGGACTGCTCAGGTCTGGTGCTGGGGAAGGCGGCTCTCTGATCTCGCACACAGTGGGGGAACAGCGCAGCGTAGCTCTGTCCCCAGTGCGCCACGTGTGCCAGCTACCCAGCTCCCTCACACAGCATGAGGTAAGAGCGGGGACACGCGAGTGCAAAAACACACGTTTCTTCCCTCATCCCAGCTGGCAAGTTAACAAAGAGAGGCAGCTGCCCAAGTGGCTGCCCCTCTTTGATTCAGCCCAACTGGAGTGTGGCGATTGACCCCTATGGGTGCTGCGATTGACTGGTTGGTGACCACAGCCTTAATACAAGTCCACACTCCAGCGGACGGAGCAGAAAAGCAGCAAAATGAAAGTGTTTCCAGGGTCTTTAACAGCTTGTGCCATGTGGAAAATTACAGGTCAATAAGGAGGATGAAGTCATATGGGCAAGTCGCATGTCCATGCATAATTTAGCTTAGTCGCAGCAGGAGCCATTAGCCACACTCCTGTTTGAACTTTCACAGGGAAGTCGCAGAAGGGCACCTTCCATGTAGGGTTACCAGATGGCTTCAAAAAAAATACCGGACACACTTGATCTCAGATGGGGGAGGGGCAGGGGACACCGGCCAGGAGGGAAGCGGGGCTGGCCTGGAGGATGTGTGTGTGTCGTGGGGGGAGAACTGGCTGATGGGAAGCAGATCTGGCTGGGAGGGGATCAGGGGGAACAGGGCTGGCCGGGGTGGGAGCAGGGGGCGAGCAAGACTGACCCAAGTGTATGCAGATCCCAGGATGCTACCCATCCCACACATGGTCCTGCGAAATACAAGCGAGTCCGGCCCTGGGGATTCCTTCCAGCCCCCCGACCCCCACCGCATAGTTGCATACTGCCTGGCTGCTAGACACACTCTCACAGCATGAGTGTGTCTTCCAGCGAGGCAGTTTGCAAATAGGTACTGATACTCCTAATAATAATAAAGCTTACCAACCTATGAAAAAAATTTCCCGGACAGAACCCTCAAATATCGTACTGTCCAGTTCAAAACTGGACACCTGGCAACCCTACTTCCATGGTCCATAGTGAGCTAAGTATTCCTTGATGGGCCCTTCAAAATGTTCTGTCTAAATACCTTATGGGTCTTACCATAAGGGCCAATAATGTGAAATACAGATACATGGGTAATATTTATATCTTCAGGTACAAAAAAGATACATGCATATAAATAGCACAATCATATTCAGTAAACCATTATTTTTCTAACTCCATCTCACATGCCCCAGTTGTACAAAATGTGTTGCAAATCTGTAACAGTGGTTGCAACGATAATCTATATGATATTTTAATTTGCTAATGTCATACCCACCCACCTGCTAGGTTTTTTTCTCTCTCTCCTATGACTAGAGTGGTACTAACAGGTTGCAAACAAGTGAGTGCTAACAGGGAGTTTAGAGAGGGAGTTTGGAAGGGGAGAGGGAAGGGTGTGAGGTTCTCTTGCCTTTCTGTTTAAATCCCTTCTCCAGGACAGCAGTGATGGATGGTGATAGGTCTGCTGTTGTTACCTGCACGGAGTGTGCAATGTTTGTCTTCCTCCCAGAAGAAAGAACGGATTTCATCTGCACTAAGTGCAAGCTGGTCGCCATTTTGGAAGAAAAAATTAGAGGACTGGAGGCCCAAGTGTCGACCCTACGCTCGATCAGAGAGGATGAAGACTTCCTCAATAGAAGGCAACGTTTAATCCTTCAAGCACGGCAAGCAGAAGAGCTGGAGAGGGCAGTACGGGACCAGGAAGAGAACTGGCAGCATGTAACTTCTAGAAGGGGAAACAGGCCGGCACGAGAATCCCCCAATGCTATAGTGGTAAGTATCACTTTCAGGCTCTCTCCACAGGCTCTGCAGTGCTGAATGCTTTGGAAGGGACCTCACAAGGAAGAAACCGGAAGGGAACACCATCTACTGGAAGGCATGGGATGCGTAGTCTTTGGGATGGGAGTTCCACGGCCACCACCCCCAAAAGAAAACAACGGATGGTGGTGGTCGGGAACTCCCTCCTAAGAGGGACTGAGCCATCCATCTGCCATCTGGACCTGGAATCTCAAGAGGTGTGCTGCTTACTGGGAGCTCGCATTCAGGATGTGACTGAGAGGCTTACCAAACTGATCAAACCTTCGGATCGCTACCCCTTCCTGCTTCTACATGTGGGAACTAACGATATGGCCAAGAATGACCTTGAGCGGGTTACCGCAGATTATGTAGCACTGGGAAGAAGGACCCAAGAATTCAGAGTGCAAGTGGTGTTCTTGTCCATCCTCCCTGTTGAAGGGAAAGGACTGGGCAGGGATCGTCACATTGAGGAAGTAAATGCGTGGTTGTGCAGGTGGTGTTGCAGAGAGGGCTTTGGTTTCTTCAACCATGGGACGCTGTTCCGGGCACAAGGATTGTTAGGAAGAGATGGGATCCACCTAACTAAGAGAGGAAGGAGCATCTTTGTGGGCAGGCTTGCAAACCTAGTGAGGAGGGCTTTAAACTAGGTTCGTCAGGGGACGGTGACCAAAACCCCGAGGGGAGTGGGAAAGTCGGATACCGGGAAGAAATGCAAAGAGGAACAAGCAACAAAGAAGGACCCCTGATTCGAATGGAGAAGATAGGGCGATCAACTGGTTATCTGAGGTGTTTGAACACTAATGCAAGAAGCCTGGGCAACAGACAGGAAGAACTGGAGGCCCTGGACCAGTCCAAGAAATATAATTTAATTGGGATAACAGAGACTTGGTGGGATGACTCGCATGACTGGAGCGCTGTCATGGAAGGTTATAGACTGTTCAGGAAGAACAGGCAGGGGAGAAAAGGAGGAGGAGTTGCACTATATGTAAGAGAGCACTATGATTGCTCTGAACTCCAGTATAAAGAGGGAGAAAAACCTGTTGAGAGTCTATGGGTTAAGTTTAAAGGAGCAAACAACAGCAGTGATGTTATGGTTGGTGTCTACTACAGGCCACCGAATCAGGTGGATGAGGTAGATGAGGCTTTCTTCGGACAACTGAGAGAAGCTTCCAGATCGCAGGCCCTGGTTCTCGTGGTGGACTTTAATCACCCTGACATCTGTTGGGAAACCAATACGGCAGTACACAGGCAATCGAGGAAGTTTTTGGAGAATGTTGGGGATAACTTCTTGGCAAAAGTGCTGAAGGATCCGACCAGGAGCCGTGCACAGCTTGACCTTCTGCTCACAAACAGGGAGGAACTAATAGGGGAAGTAGAGGTGGGTGACAACCTGAGAAGCAGTGATCATGAGATGGTAGATTTCAGGATCCTGACCAAAGGAAGAAAAGAGAGTAGTAAAATACACACCTTGGACTTCAGGAAGGCGAAAGTGCAAATGGAATTGCAACTGGCTAAGGATGTGAAGGATAACAAGAAAGGAGAACAAGAGGTCCAGGTTGGATATTAGGAAAAACTATTTCACTAGGAGGGTGGTGAAGCACTGGAATGGGTTACCTAGGGAAGTAGTGGAGTCTCCATCCCTAGAGATGTTTAAGTCTCGGCTTGACAAAACCCTGGCTGGGTTGATTTAGCTGGGATTGGTCCTGCCTAGAGCAAGGGGCTGGACTTGATGAGGTCTCTTCCAGCTGTATGGTTGTATGATTCTATGATTCTACTTTACCTTGAATGGTCTCTTGAAATATGTGTTAACTACTTATGTTAAACAATATGTTCCACTTTGTATTGAGCTGTTACACTCTGGGTATGTGTACACTGCAATTAAAAACCCACAGTGGGTCTGTGCCAAGGGGCTGTTTAATTACAGTGTCTTTTTCAAGTTCACCTGGAGCCCAGGCTCTAGGACCCTGTGAGGTGGGATGGTTCCCAACCTTTGGCTGCAACCCAACTCCACAAATGTCTAGTCTGCAATTAACAGTCCCTTAGCTGGAACTCCTGGAACTTCAGTTGACCATGGTGTCTAATTGCAGTGAAGACTTTTTTGCTTGTACCGGTGTTGCCCTGTTGCAATAACAGTGTAATTTTTGGAGGGAACAACTTTTAGCCCTTCAGACAATTCTCATTCTGTACTGCCATTTGTTAGAAGTTTTAAATCTATTTAATAGCCACACTGGCATCTAAATAGCAATGACAGTGCATGTCAAGTGAATTTTAACACAGGCTGAGTGTTTATGGTTTTATAACTCTAGTACACTCCTGAGTAGCTTAATTAGCAACATAATTTCCTGCAGACCTCACTGCACTTATGGGAACAGAATAGAATTACAATTAAAGTCCTGGGTGCTAGAAGGCCAGGGACACCAGAGGGGAAGAGAGAGAGAGAGAGGGAGAGCAAGAAAGATGCACAAAATCATTTCTCTGTAAATGTCATAACGAGGAAATGACACTGAGTAATGCAGGCATATGGAACTATTCATAGCCATGTTTGATAAAGGAATCATGAGTCACTATATGTGCAGTCTCAGGGAAGGTGTCTGTTATGCATAGGGAGAAATGACATATATTATAATGAACTGACTCTTGTCTATACTACTGGTCTATAACACATGGAATCAAAGCTTCTCAGCTGTGTGTCACAGAGCTTCTGCCGTTGGAGATTCTCCTTTCTCGTAGCAGATGTGCAAGGGATCTGTACTTGTGAAGCAGAATGATCTGAATTATATCACCATTGTGTTTATGAAATTTGAATGGTAACTGTGGCTATTAACAGAAGTATTATGGTAGCATCCAAAGGCACCATTGTTTTAGGTACCGTACATTCACACAAAAATCCAAGATCTTTTCCCTTTAAACTTAAGTCAAGGTGAAATGAGTGAGTGTAACAAATAAGAATCATGATGAGAGGAAGGATAAGGGCAAAGGTAATAAGGCCACAGAGTCACTGAGGCCTTGTCTACACCTACCACTGTGGGGATTGATATCCCAGAGGTCGATTATTATGTCTAGTAAAGACCTGCTAAATCGAATGCTGATTACACTCTTGTCAACTCCAGTACTCCACCAGCGTGAGAAGAGGAAGGGAAGTCGACAGAGTTTCTCCCATCAACCCCGTGCAGTGGGGATCTGGTAGTACGCTATTCACGTAGCTGGAGCGGCAAACCTTAGTTCGACATTGATCCCTAGTGTAGACCTGGCCTTAGGTTAACAGTGCACAATCTGAGGGTTTAAATCCTCTTCCTTTCAAAAATAAATAAAATCAGCTATATCTCACTGGAGATCAGTATGCTTGTCAGTAGCTGGTGATTTCTTAAAGGCATAACAGCAGAAATGTCGTGAGTGTGGCTGTAGCCTAATGGATCCGTTCAAGGAGTTCACTAGATATGTAAGGAACAGTGTGGAAGAAGACTGGAGAACATTTGTGGAAGAAGCTGGAATTCAAGGCTGATTTCACTTGTGGAGAGTGAGGCTTGGAAAGTGGCCCAGTAAGAGACAAGAGCAGCACTGACACAGTGCAGTGACATCCGTGACGTTCTTAGATGGCTATAAAATTGTTAGAGCATCTTACAGAGTGCGTTAACTTCCTATGTGCTAGTTTAAATTAATTCTTAGTGGGACACCTTTTAAGCTTCACCTGGTAAATTGGTGAGCTTTCCTGGTTACCAATGAATTCAGTCAGCTCTTGTCTTTTTAACATGCATGGTAAAATGGTCATGTCTGGATATTTTGTATAATTAATTACCTTGATTAAACTGATAACAGGAAGCTGCTAATTTGACAAGAAAGTGTCAAGTATTAGCAGTTCTGACCCCTTTTGATTTAGCCAAGTTGACAGGTTTTTGAATCTCAGACAGTGTGTTTTAAAATGTAATTTGTTTCTGGGTGGTAAGATATATTTACATTCTTCTCCTCATTTCCCCAGCAGCTGAAGGTAGAATGAGTATTTTGGGATTTGCAATCCAACTTTTAAGCTACTCTGTAGGCATTATTTTCTTTATTTTTCCCCTTCTCACACACACATGTCCCTCTTTTCCTTAAAAAATTGTACACATCCTGCCACCAATACTCACAGACAACCTGACTTTTCCTAGGATCGTTGTTTGACACTTTAGTGAAAGAGTAATTATCTGGCCTGATGGAAAGAAGACTCAAAAGTTTAGATTCAGATCTAGATTTGATGGTTTGGGAGTATTTGAGCACAGGACTTTAGGTTAGTCCATTTATATTCATTTAAAGAAAGACCACATCTGCAAAATCCAAGTCCTGTGTGTGGTGTGGATTTTTAACACTGCAGTTCAGCAATATTCAGATCAAGTGATTTGGTTTGGGCAAATTTCTAGTTTTGTGTTGAATTGCAGCTGCTCAATTTTATCTTAAAAACATATAGAAAAGCTCCCACCTATTTCAGAGATAACAATAATACTTCATATATATTGGCTACTATGAAATTACTAATGGCTTCACAACACACCTCTCTCTTACAAGGTAGCTAAAAATGTTTCCTCCTGTTTTACAGATAGGTAAGTGAAGGCACAAGGAGTTCAAGTGACTTACCCAAAGTCACACACTAATGAAATGTGGATTGGAACCCAGGATTGAGGTGGTCCCATTCCCTGGTTTAATTGCTACCTTAAAGTTTCACCCAACATTTATAATCAGTCTCTATATACTTAGGCTGTGTCTACATTGGCCCCTAGTCCGTAATAGGGATGCTAATGTAGCACTTTGGAATAGGCAAATCCGTGGGGGATTTAAATATCCCCCGCGGCATTTGCATTAACATGGCTGCCGCTTTTTTCCGGCTTGTAGATAAGCCGGAGAAAAGCGCCAGTCTGGATGCTTTCAAGTAGGAATAAGAGATCCTCTGGAAAAGAGCTTATTTTTCCGGAGGATCGCGTCCAGACTGGCGCTTTTCTCCAGCTTATCTACAAGCCGGAAAAAAGCGGCAGCCATGTTAATGCAAATGCCACGGGGGATATTTAAATCCCCCGTGGATTTGCCTATTCCAAAGTGCTACATTTGCATCCCTATTACGGAATAGGGGCCAATGTAGATACAGCCTTAGTGTAAGGCTTCCCAGTGGTAGCCAGAGCTGTGAGGCACCATACTACTGTCTACTCTTAGTTTGAGGAAGGTTGCTGTGGGTCAATTCTCCAATTCCACCAGCCACAAGCAACATAAACTCTCCCCTATATGCTTTGCAAACTCTGCTGTTAACTACAGGTTAATGATTGACAAACCCCAAACCTCCTCATGCCCTCTAAGCATCTCCCTGGAGCATTCAGCTCCTGGTTCACTGGTCACTTGGAGTATTCATAGATCAGCTGCTTTCAAAGAAGCAGTATACCCCAGTTCACCAATGATGCCAGATCATTGCTCCATTCAACACACAGTACTTAGATATGTTGATAGTGAAACTAAGGGATAACTTCATTTAACAAAGCATGGAGCCTTACAAGATATCAAGCATTATTCATTCTAAAGTCCTTGCAGCAGTTTATAGTCAAGCGAGCTATGACCCTCCTTCTATGAGACAAGCAATCTGTCAGTTTCCTTCCTTGATGAGGACACAAGTTTGCTTTCATCCCAAGATGCTCCAGAATTATCCTTTGTCTTTATTAACAGGATTCCCTCTTCCTCCACAGGTTTGTTGATACTTCTAGATTTCCTTTTTTGTATTCAATCTCTTATTGAGATTCTGGCTTAGTATGCAAACAGACATATATTTTGAGGCTCGCAATACTCAGATAATCAGATAGGTAGATAAGTGTCTATTACCGCCTGCCTGAAGGAGGCATTTTCTAATGTATATCACCTTCTGGTGACCTGCTTTAACTCCATGATCTGAAGAACATTGTTTTTAGAATAGATATTGTGACAGGGTCAGAGCAGAAGGCTATAAAAAAAGTAGTGGAGGGGAGATATATAAGCCTCAGAATGAGGAGATATCTGTTCCCAGAGTAACAGAGAGGGGCTGGTTTAGAACCAGCGGAGGCAATTGGGGCAGTGGAACACCTGGGACTAATTGACCAGGCCTGCAGAGTCAGGCCAGCATAGGCTAATTAGGACACCTGGGGATAATTAAGAAAACCAGTACAGACTGGCTATAAAAGAAGCTTTGCCTACAGTTAGGGCACACGTGTAGCTGAGATGACAGAAGAGGGTACTGCTGGGAATGGGAGGAAAAGCGATAACAACTGAATGCTAGGAGGACAAATCAGAAAGAAGGAAGGTGCTGGGGAAGTAGCCTAGGGCTCTTGGATATGTCTTGTAGCAGATGTCAAGGATTCACACAGGCAGCTACTATTACAGGACCCTGGGCTGGAACTCAGAGTAGGGGATGGACCTGTGTTCCTGCCCCAACACCCACCTCCCCATTACCTCTCGGGGAAAAGAGTTGTGGGGTTTATTCTGTGTTCTACTATACACTGGCCAATGATGAAAAGAGCTCAACAAACAGCAAACTAAAGCCCTAGGTGTGGTGCCTAAAACTGTGGGCTGCTGTGAGCCTCTGAGGCAAGTAACATCTGCCAGGAAGCACAGGACCCATCAAGTTTTCAGAGGAGCTTTATCACAATACAGAACTTCTAAAATATTATCCGTTCATACATTTTTCAGTGACTATGATGATTGGTCTCAGTAGACGCCTCATACACCATCCTTTGATAAACATTTATGCATAACCCCAGGGATCCCAGTAAAACTATTCAGCCCGTGTCCTCTTCCACTTAGCATCAAGCAGTCCCTGGATCACACACATTGCTACCTAAGTCAAAACTACTACTTGAAGCAATTCTTTTTCAAGTGGTTATGGTTTTTAAAAAAGCACGTGTAATTATCTGCACACGAGGTGCATAATTTCACATTATAGTAGCACAGCCTGCACTTTAGCCTTTCAAATCTAGTGTTTATTAAACTCGTGAGGGGAAATTTTTTTTGAGAAAAAGTGATGTGTGTCTGTGAGAGTGAAAAAAGTAAAATAATGCCTAAGGGTTTTTTTAAAATCATGTATTGCAAAAAAAAAAAAAAAAAAAAAAAAAAAACCCACCAACCCACCATGTAGTTACATTCAAAAATCTGTGCCCATTACCCAGGTTGTGAGAGGCTTTTAGGAAGGAATAAGTTACAACTAATTTTTCCTCAAACTCCCCGCCCCCACCCCCAGAAATTCTCTGGCACTTCCTCCTTTACTTAAAGACATCCCGGAATGCACCATTCTGTGACATTGATGCCTGATACTAGAGTTTTCATGTATCAGATTAATGCATTCTGATATATCATTACCAAACCAAGACACACAAGGGGATTATGCAGGGAATAAAGAACTTTTCCAAAGGTTAATTATTGCTGGATTTCTGTCTGAATACCCTTCCTAGCCAGGTTAATGGGAGCAGTTAGTATGTATTTCTAACGTTAACTCACTTTTCATTTTAAAGCTTTGCAATTGAACTTCAACAGAATACAGATTAAAAAACTGAAAACACTTTGGGAAGCACTAATCAAAGGTTATGATCAGAGTTCTGGGGCAAAGCCATTATTTTAAAGAAAAGATTTCTCACCTAGGGCGTTGGGCATATTTATGCAACATGCTGCCTTTAATGCACTGGATGTCATTACTGAATGTGAGGGCTCAGTGGGAATGGGGATTCTCCTTTAGTTCAAGGGTAAGGCCAGAGGCTTTTGGTATAAGTGAACTGTCCAGCTTTTCAAAATGCAAAACGGGGAGAACTATGGTGAGGAGAGTAACCAGAGTAGTGTGCAAGAGAGGTTGTGGCAGCTAGGGAGAAAGAGAAAGAAGTGCCTTCTCCTTAATCTATACCATGTAGCATCCCAGAAAGCAACCTAGGATATATGACAATAAAAGGTGGGAGAAATCTGTTTGCCCATTAGGGTCCCCTTTACTCTTTTCTTTCCATGTCTATACATCCAGCTCCTTCTAAATACTCCCCAGCCCACACTGATTTCCTACTATACCCCATGCTCTTCTCTTTGTGGGTTTTCTCTTTTTACACTTTCTGTGCTTCAGTTTTCTCTTTTCGCCACATTCTGTGCTCCTTTTTTTCTTCTCTCTCCATCCTTCAGTCTATCTTCCTCCTTTATTCCCTCCCCTCTATCTTATCCTCCTGGCCAGGGTTTGGCACTAAACCTTGTGGAATTATGGTGGAAATTTGACAAAATTACAGCACTTGATGATGGACATAAGGGAGGGGGTGATGTCATTGGGGTTTTTTTAATTAAAAATTTTACCACAGACACTGGTCTCCATGTATGGACATGTTGCTGACCCCTTCTCCTGGCTCTCCCTCTCAATCTTTTGTCATCTCCACCAAAAACAGGCTCCTATGTGTCTTCCTGTGTCTGCTGCAAATTGGTGGTACAAGGCATGTAAGGAGAAACACAATCACCAGCCCTGTAGTCTGCAGCCTCACCACTCACATTAGCTGGAGTCAGAGAGATCTGCAGCTCTCTCAGTTTGATTGTATACAAGGGGGAGACTTACCTCAAGTACTTATTGGAGCTCTCATAGCTGCCAAATTTTGGGCAGCTCCATTCTATGTAAATTATTTCATTCATATCTATAAATTAACATATAATAAAATTCAGTTTATGATCAACACACTCTGCCCCAAGCTGTGCATGTAGGAGGAGGAGGAGAAGGAGGTAGGACATAGAGTTATGCAAATCTTGGTAGCTATGGCTAAGCATAGCTGAGGGGAGCTGGAGGTTGTGTAGGGCACTGGTTTCCAACCTTTTTACACCCACGATCACTTTTTAAATGTCAGGACAAACCAAGATCTACCCCATCCCTTCTCCAAGACCCCACCCCTTCCTTGAGGCTCTGCCTTCTCTGTTCCCCTCCTCTCCATCACTTGCTACCCCAGGCCTTATACACTCACTGGGTTGAGACAGGAGGTGCGGGCTCTGGGGTGGGAATGAGGGATTTGGGTGTGCGAAGGGGGTGAGAGGTGCAAGCTCTGGGAGGGGATTTGGATGCAGGAGGAGGTGGAGAAGGGGATGCTGGCTCGGGAAGGGGGCTCCAGGCTGGGTAGTTTTAGGGTGCTGAGCAAGCCACAGGCTTGTGGATGTGAGGGTGCAGGAGTTTGGGTTGGATGTGTGACAGGCTCAGGGCAGGGAGGTTGGGAGTACAACGTGCTTAGGACACAGATTCGCGCTGTCTGGGTGGTACAGGAGTGTTGTGGTAGAAGACTGAGGCTGCGGGGGTGCAGGAGTTTGGGGATGTGAGAGGCTCAGGACAGGGGATTCCAGTATATGATAGGCTCAGATTTGGGGTTTGGGAGGTGCAGGAGTGTTATGATGCTCTTCAGCATTGTCTTTATTTATGAGAAGGGCGGGGAACCTATTTTGAGTCGGGGTGACTGACCCAAAGAGAAGTCAGTCAGGGCCACACAAGTGAGATGCAAAAAAACAACCCCTCCAAAACCCCCCAAGCCTCACTAATGTGCCCCCAACTGTGCTGGTGGGGACAGAGTGCTGATCAGGGCTGGGGCAGGAGACAGGGTGCTGGTGGGTGGCTGCAACAAAGTACTCATGCGGGAGGAGGGTCTGGCCACGGGGAGGGAATAAGGACAGCTGGGGCTGGTACCTGGGGATCCTGAAGATGCATGCCAGGTCCAGATCTTAGGAAGCATGTGCGCTGCTTCCACCTCCCCAAACAGCTGGTGTGTTTCCTGAACAGCTGGGTCTATCACGCACCAGCGACTTCCTTCCCCCTGCTGCCTTCCTGTGTGGGGGATGGGGAGGACTAGAAGTCCCGGGACTGTGCCAGCTCCAACTGCTCAGGAAGTGTGCGTGCCCTGCTCCTCCGCTCTTACAGCAGCCGTGTGCTTCCTGAGCAGTTGGAGCTGGCATAGTCCTAGGACTCTTACTCCCCACCCCACTTCCCCATGTGCAGGAAGGTAGCAGGGAAAGGAAATCACCAGCACGTGACAAACCCCGTGTTTTAGGAAACATACTGACTGTTTGGGGGAGGGAGGAGCAGCCCACACACTTCCTGAGATGCTGGACATGGTGCGCAGCTGTGGGACCCCACCCTCCACCCCGCAGGTAGCTGGCACTACCGCCATTGTCATTGGAGGTAGCATCAGCACAGGCTGCTTCTTGGGGCTGAGGCAAAATGGAGGAGGGCCCGAACACCTCCCGATCGACTGGTTGATCATGATCAACGGGTTGGTGACTATAGGTCTAGAGGAAGCCATGAGGGTGCTGTAGTAGTGGCAGCTATTCTGTCTTAATGTATTTTTTTGCTGTTAAGTTTCCTAGACTTTTAAACAGGAAATGATATGTTGTTGGTGGGAGTTGGTAATCACTTAGGCAGTTTGCACATCACATCCTGCAATTTGCAAACCGAGCCAAATCAGCCTGTAGTCAACAATCACTATGTCGTGGTATTCTCCTCACTCTCCAGAAAAACTCTGCAACCTCCTAATCCAGGAATCTCATGCTGGCCTCCCAGGCAGCGTACATATTTGTTTTCTCTCCGTGATTAAGGTACCTGCGTAGTCAATTTCAAACCTCAACACAGTGTGTCTTTAGAAACACCACATTAATCTACTCCAGCAGCAGAAAATACTCTCTCCCCATTCCCCAGCTTTCTCCAGGGGCTGGTAAAATCCAGATTTTCCTCAAACAACCAATCTAGGATTTGCCTACCAAACATCCTCATAGCCTAACTCCTATGCAGGCCCTCTCCCTACCTCCTCCTCTCCCCAAATCCTCTGTCTCCAGCTTCTTCCCTCATAAAATAGAAAACATTTAGGTTAAACCAGCTGCTGATTATTCTGCTGTGTTCACAAGAAACCACCCCATAAAATAAAACCTGTTATAACGAGATAACTGATCGCAAGCACCAAGAGGTATTAAATCTTTATTGCACAGCTGTCCAAAGACTTGCCCTACAAGTGTCTAAGGTGGAATGCTCCTGGGGAGAAATGGCATCCGCACAGTTTCTTGAACTACTTGCGTAAAAACCGTCTCAGGCTTTTCTCTTTTTTGGAGCATGCACACTATCATCCTTCCAGACTGTGCACCCAAAGAAATTCTTCAATACTGTTCATGAGCTGATCCCTCAAAGTCTTAAAGCAGAGGTGTGGAACCTATGGTCTACAGATTGGATCCAGCCCGCTGCTTCATGTCATTTGGCATATGGCAAGTCTAAGCACCATGGGCTAGGAGTGCTGAGCTTATCTCTGCAGCCCCTATATGCAGGGGCAACCAGGGAAGCCTTCCTTAACCCCACTGTGCTACCAGCTGTGAGATGCCTAAGGTAAGTGCTGCCCTGCTGGAGGCCACACCCAAATCTTATTCTGCACCCCCCATCCCTTATTCTGCCCCCTTCCATACCCAAACCTCCTCCTGCCTCAGCCCTGTGCCCATTCCTGGGCTCCAGACCATTTGGCCCCAGACTGGAGTCCCCTTCTGTACCCCAACATCTCTAGTCAGAGCCCTCACCCCCCTGCCACACCTCAATAACCTGTTACAGCCCAGAGCCCCCTCCCATATGCCACACCCCTCATTTCTGGCTTCACCCTGGAGCCTATGAAAAGCCTTGAGACTGCACCCCCCGCTTCCTCCACCCCAGCAGGTGTAGGTGTGTCCCATGACTCACATTCTCTGTCAATCCCTTAGTAGAAAAAAGGGCTCATCTCTGAGGGTATGTCTACACTACCCTCCTAGTTCGAACTAGGAGGGTAATGTAGGCATACCGCACTTGCAAATGAAGCCCGGGATTTGAATTTCCCGGGCTTCATTTGCATAAGAGGGGCGCCGCCATTTTTAAAACCCCGCTCGTTCGAACTAGGCTTCCTAGTTCGAACTACCGTTACTCCTCATTTCAGGAGGAGTAACGGTAGTTCGAACTAGGAAGCCTAGTTCGAACTACCTAGTTCGTGCCCCGTGTAGCTGCGCTGCACCGGGTTCGAACGAGCGGGGTTTTAAAAATGGCGGCGCCCCGCTTATGCAAATGAAGCCCGGGAAATTCAAATCCCGGGCTTCATTTGCAAGTGCGGTATGCCTACATTACCCCGCTAGTTCGAACTAGCGGGGTAGTGTAGACATACCCTGACTGAGTGGATTCCATGAATTACCCTGAGTAAAAAATGGCTGGCTGAGACTAGTTTGACCTGCTTTGCAACAATTGTTTGATCTCTAACCCTACAGAAAAAAACTCCACCTGGAAACTTTTTGAAAAATTGCCATTTGGGCAGGGCTTGTATCTCTGCCCTCCCCTTCCTCACTCAAATGACTCCAAATTTGGATCACTAACCCTACCCTGTGCCCTCCTGAGGCACACCCCATTTCAAAGAAATCCAGCAAAGCATGTCGACCTTTGAACAGAGGTCATAACGCTACTTTAATTACAGTGATGCTGCCTTGTCACTACAGTAAATAAGCTGTAGCACATAAGGCAGGGAATTAGGGACACTCCTGTATTTCTTTGACATTTTATTGGACAAGGGACCCAAACTCCATCCCTATTTATAACCAAGACATCCTGTGGAGTTAAGATTACAATTTAGTCACAGATTCCAGAACTTCACTGGTTTCTGCAACTTCTTCCATTGCAGCTGTCAGCAGCTGGAGGGTTGGACTATGTACCCCCTGACCTGCCACTGCAGATGGCTGGACACTGGACCCTCTAGTTTGACCCTGTGGCTAGTGGGGGGTGGGCCCAGCAGGCTCTGAGCCCCTGTCCCACAGCTACAGCCAGGTCACAGGGAGCAGGAACTGTGCATATCCTGTGGCTTTATACACCCCTCTTCCCCTGTGCCCCAGCCCAGTGGCTTCTGACAGGGGCTGCAGCCAGGCCACATATCCCTCCCAGCTGGGGCTGCAATGGGGGACACACATTCTTTTTGCTGGCTCCTGCACTCTGGCCCCCTGGCTGTGCCTGGGGCTTAGTGAGGGCTGCACATGAGGCCATGCACCCCTGTCCTGCAGCTGCAGCCAGCTCCAGCACAGGGACTATTATGCATCCCTGTGGCTGTATCCCCTGCTGTGGCTGCTGGGCTGAACCCCTGTCCTGGCAGGTTCTCAGTCTGTCACCCCCTCCTGCTTTCCTATGGGACCCTATTCCTCCCTCTCCTTATCTGTGACCAATAAAAAGGGACAGTGTTAAGTCACAGAATCATAAATTTTTGTTGATTGCCTGTGATCTGTACTAAAAATAACTATCACGAATCCTTAGCCTTATGTGTAGTCATAACTATCACACCAGCTGTACAATTCCAGAATGCCACAGGGCAGACACTTTATGGCAGCAAGTCAGCAATTCCACAGAAAAGTTCTCACTGCCCTCCCAACATTTCTCTCATTTCAGAACCAACTCTTCTTCTGTACTTTTTCCTCTCTAGATATCTTCCCAAACACTTCATCTTTTACTAGTGAATCCTGCTGCCTGCCTAAGAGCAAAGGAAAGGACTTGTTACATGGTTGATAAATCTGAGGAGTACTGATTTAGACTAAGTGAAGTATCAATCAGTAATTTTCTTAATAATTGAATGTCCTTATTGTAAAATTTTGAATTCAGCCAAGGTAACACAGAAAGCTGTGAAAAGCACCCTTCAGACTTCGCTTTTCAACGAGTTTTCTTAGTGTTAGTACAGCTGTCACCTATACTTAACCAAGCAGAGATTAGTGTTTTCCAAGGAAACATTGGCACATCACTCGGACATTTAAAATTGAACTGGATTAAGCAATAGTGAGCATATTGTAGGAATAGATATTTCATGGTCCTTGAGAGAGATGAGTCTATGGCTTTGATTTTTTTCAAACCAGAAGCAGAAGAAATCCATTGCAGAAAAACTGAGCGAATAGAGGGAAATCTTACCATATACAGTTCTTTGAACTCTAGGAACACAATTCACATCAGCTGTATTTGTGGCTGTGATGCTTGCTGAACATCCACAGTGCAATATGTGAAGTTGGACTATTATTAGCTGTTTGCAAGCCATTCACAGGATGAGAAAGGTATTTGCAAAGCAATACGTTAAAACTGTACAGTAGAGCATACCTCAAAATAAGCTATGCAACTTGCATAGCTTATTTCGAAATAGCTTATTTTGAAATTTGGCACTGACTACACAGCACTAATTTTGAAATAAATCACTATTCTGGCATCTTCCTTAATCCTCGTGAAATGAAAACTACAGGAAGCCAGAATTAGAAGCCCGTTATTTCAATTGCATTTCAAAATAATGAGTGTGTTAAGACATGCAGAACGCTATTTCGAGATAACGTATGTCATACCAAAATAGCGCTGCTGTGTAGATGTACCCTAATGGGATTACTGAATTTGAAAATACTATGATCTATTTGTATCCATTTCAGGAGAGGTAGAAGGTGAAGTTTGATACTTTGTTTTGTAAATTAATTATTGCTCAGTATACTAGTTAGATCATCCATTCCATCTTCCTCCCGATACAGGAGAGCTCACTACATAACACATTCTGAAGTTGTGTTCAGCCTTAGGTGTAAGTATCCCAATCAATGAAGCTTCCGATGTCAATCTGTTTCTCAGACTGACAATTCAGTGAAAGGAAGTTTCTCACAATACTCTCTCTTAATAGAATCCCATTATTCATGGGCAGCTCATAAATCTTTGGCTTGGGGAGGCTAGCCCACAGTCCCACTCCCTCTGCCAAGCCCCCGTACCTTCTGTGTTCCTCAGAACCCAGATTCTAATCCACTGTGGATGCTGGCCTCCACTCCAGGCTGGCTAGTGCCTGTATCCCAGCCCTGGAACATCCTTTTTTCCAGCCAGGAAAAATAGACCACTGTGGTCTATTATATTCAAATAAAGCAAGTTTCCTACCTATATCAAGTATGCTACCTGAAATTGTTAAAAATAAAATGATTAAGATAAAACCCAGCTTGATTTTTTTTTTGCTCAACATTCACTTTGGACTTTGAAAATACACAAAGCAATTTCTAGTCACTTTCAAGTTTTGGCTCTCTTGAAATAGCCTTATTACATAAACCTATGTAGTCAGTTTCCTGTGTAAAAGAAATATGTGAGTAGCAGTGCTCTCTTATGGAACTGTAAATATAGTTTGTTGTTTTCTAATTTAATTATTCTAACATTTATTATATTAATTTTATATGTTTAAGAAAACAATGTCATAGATGGGCTTTATGTAGTGTCTTTCATCTGAGAATTATAATTCACATTGTAAACATTAGTGGGCAAATCCTAAACTGGCTTGCATTTCCAGAGAATTTACATAATTTGAAGATCTGCGTCTAAGCCTCGCAAACTCCTGCACAGTAGAACAATATTGTTATCCCCATTTTGATAATGAGGGAACTGAGGCATAATAAAAAAAAGAGGTTAAAGGACCTGCCTAAAAGTTGCTCACCAAGTGGTAGAGTTGGAATTAGAATCCAGAGCTCCTAACATCTGGTTCCATGATCTAACTCCTTCATTTCTAAAGGAGAAAGGGACCACACTTTTCTGCCATGTTAGGTGTTGACAGTTTTGGGCTGTTATAATAGAGAAAAAGGGTTTGGACCATGCAGATGAGTGCAAGAAAAACCTTTCCCCCAGTTTTCTTGGAAATATATCTGAATTTACATCATTTGTTTGTTTGAGATCTGAATCAGCTTTGCAGTTCCAGATTACTTGTACTTCACATTGTATCAATTTCTGTTCCACCATGAAAACTGAATAAGTCTAAAACAGAAGATCATGAAACATAATGTAATAGCCAGATGAACCAACAATCACAGTCAATGTTGAATTCTGAACCAGTTATTCATTTCACAGGTCACTGCCATTCATTAGTCCACAAGAGAAGGGTTTTAAAATGCAAAGCAAGAAATTGGATTGTGCTGTAGAATGTGCCTCTGACAAGTGATCAATCAAGGTAATCATCCTACATACAGAGAAGTCTCCAAAGGGAAAGTCCAGTAATAGCTGGTTAAACACTAAACTGCAGGCAGTGGTGAGGCCTAAGCTGTAATTTAGAAAGATTTCACCTAATCACCAGTGGGATTGATTCCGCTTACTTGCTTAATAGCAACCAGCTGTTTAAAAGTGGCTGTTACACTAGCCACACAACAGATCATGAAATCTCTCTCATGTCTGGAGACTTTCCTCTACTGCCATTATGTAAACATCCTTACTGATGCATCTGTCCACCAGGGTCATTGAATGCTTTGAGCTCTTCAAATGGAAAGTGCTATATAAAGAAAGGGTAGTGCTTGTTATTATCTGAAAACAAGCTCAACGATGTAAATTACCCCATAGTCCCTCACCCTTGCCTGTAGTCTCCCCATAATTTGAAATGTAGCTCCATCAGCAGGGCTTCAATTTGACTCAGAGATCCACATTTTTGATTCTTAAAAAATGTTTCTCCTAGTTAATAGAGAAATACTGGACTGTATCTTACCCCACAGGCAGTTTTCACCAAAAGGGCCTTGCCTGGTGGTAGGGTACTGAGAACTGGCACACAAACAATAAGGAGTTCAAATCTCAGTCTTGGTTTTCTGCATGTAAATAGGAGACAAGAATGAGAAGGACTTTAAAGTAGGTCCAGAGAGAATAGGGGACAAATCCACAGGTAAGCATAAAAAAGGGGACCTGTTAATAAGAGTTAGATATTTCAGTGGACATAAATAGCTACAGCAGGGTTGCAGGAGCAACAAAAGGGAAATCAGTGGGGGAGTCTGTTTAACATCTTTGATATTTATACACAAAATCAAGGAGAATGGGAAATAAACATGAACTGTAAATATTAATACAAATGTCAAAACATAAATTAATTGGGAGCACAGAGACATCAGGAATATATACACATTTGTTCTGAGGTCCAGAAGGAAGCCAGCTGAAAATCTCTAGGTAAAATAAAAGGAGAAAAATAAGGGACTTGGATCTACCATAATCAACAAACTGGGAAGAGAACAGAAATATCCTAAACACAAGTCCTGGTAGTAATGGGAGAATAACTATCCAGACATCTGTTAGAAAAATAATATGGCAAAATACAAAAATTCCAATTAATTTTCTGGAATTCCAAGAACTGGAGACAACTTCCAAAAAGTAGACGACATAACCAGGGTAACAATGATTTTAGATCTGATTTTGACCAATAAAGTGAAGTTAGTAGTGAATCTGAAGGTTGGAAGCAGTTTGGGTGTAACAATAGCTTTCAGTATTCTAAGGGAAGGAAGGCACAAGAGCATCAGAATAATCTCCATGATTGCCTATTGTTCAGCTGAGGTTTCTGGAACTGTATAAAAACCATTGGGTTCTGATCCTTTTTTCTCTCATAGCTGCTTGATGCTTCATGCAAGGGAAGCTTAATTTATAAGACCAGGATCTCCAGTCCCACTTGGGTCACCCTGAATACAGACATCTAACAGTAATTAGGGCTGTACCAAACTCACATCCATTTTGGTCAGTTTCACCATCATAGGATTTTAAAAATTGTAAATGTAATTATTTCAGATATTTAAATATTAAATTTCATAGTTTTGTAGGAGTCCTGACCCCAGAAGGAGTTGGGGGTTGAAAGATTATTCTAAGGTTTGAGGTAAAGCTATCCTTACTTCTGTGCTGCTGCTGGCAGCAGTGCTGCCTTCAGAGCTGGAGAGCAGTGGCTGCTGGCTGCGAACTCAGCTCTGAAAGCATGGCATGCTATTGCCACCCTCTCTTCTGTGCTGCTGCTGTCGGAGCATTGCCTGGCCAAAAGCCACCATTCTCTGGCCACCTAGCTATGAAATCAGCATAGAAGTAAGTGCATCAATACTATGACTCACCTAAAACAACCTTGTGACCATAGTTCCCGCTAAGGTGCACGTCTCTGTGGTCATGCACAAAAAATTATCCACCTGCGCACCTCCCTTGCAGAGCTGTGCAGCAGCACTCACCTTCCTGCTGGAAGGTGAGTAGAGCAGCAGGCGACTGCTCTAGTAGGTGGGGCTGGCTGAGGTGGTGTGGTGGGAGGGCCACTGAGGCTGCTCTAATGGCTGGTGGGGGCCGAGTGGCAGGCAGCCAGGCCCTGCTCCAGTGGGGGACTGGGACCTGCTTTGGCAGCTGGGGCTGGGACCTGCTGCATGGTGGGGCGACTGGGGACCTGCTTGGGAATCTAGGTGGTAATACTGCTGAAAAGGATCTGGGAGTTATAGTGGATCCTTTACTGACAATAAAATGAAGTAGCAAAAAAGACTAACAACATTCCAGGGTGTAATAATAGGAATGCCGTATGCAAGACATGAGAGGTAATTGTCTCAGTCTGCTTGGTCCTGGTGACACCTCGGCTGGAGTACTGTGTCCATTTCTGGCCACCAAATTTAAGGAAAGATGTGGACAAATTAGAGATAACCTTTCCTCACAAGTCAAGTTTTCTAGCAAAACTGGGTACGTTTAATTTTGAGAAGAGAAGACTGAGAAAGGGACCTGATGGTTGTCTTCAAATATATAAAGAACTGTTACCAAGAGGAGAGTGATCAATTACTCTCGTTGTGTACTTGTCACCGAGTGTCCCCAAGTCTCGGGAGGTCACTCCAAGTTCGGGCGCCCTCCCTGTCTTATGACCGACCGCCTGCCCGCGGTCCTAACTGTAGGCGCTGCCAGCCCGTGCTCCGATGGGCCTGAGGGGGCTGGGAAGGGGGCTCGGGCCCTCCCACACTCCGAGCCCCGACCCAGGGCCCTAAGACAGGGACGGTAGTCCCTGGATAGTGGAGGGGGAAAAGTTCCCCCAAACCCTCCACTCGCAGGGACCGCGGCCCCGCCCTGGGTCTCTTCTTCCCGGCTCAGCCCCGGGGAATTCCCCAGCTGGGGAATAGGCTTACCCCCGGTCTCTGTCTCCGCCGAGAGTTCCCGCCTCCGGGTTCCTCCGGGTTCCTCCGCCCTTGTGAGGGGCTGTCTGTCTCCCCGTTCCTCCTCCTCTCCAGGTTGGGGCTCTCGTCCTTTTGAACCCCCCGCCGGAGCCGCAAAGTGGGTCCGCCCCCGACACCTGCGCCCCCGCCCTCCTGAGCGTCCTCCCCGACGCTCCCCGTGACGTCATCCAGCCGCGCCGGAGCATCCTCGCAGCCGCTTGTCCTTTTTCCCTCTGCTCGGCCTCCCGGGTCCCTCTCAGCCGGACTTCCCCCGATCGCCCGCTTCCCCGGCAGGCCAGTCTCTGTCTCGGACCCCGGCCCCGTGCGGGGTGTTGCGGGAACGGCACCTGCTTCCCCCCCCCCCCCCGGTTCCTGACTCAGTGCGGGGGAGCGCGGATACGGCGCTTGCCCCGTCACAGTACTGAATATAAGAAGAGAACTAATAGGCTTCATTGGCAGCAAGGAAGATTTAGGTGAGATATTAGTAAAACTTTCTAACAATGAGTAATTAAGTTCTGGAATAGAGGTTGTGGATTCCAGTGACTGGAGGTTTTTAAGAATAGGTCAGACAAACACCTGTCAGGAATGGTTAAAGGTGGTTAACTTGGTCCTGCCTCGGCATAAGGGGCTGCACTTGATAACCTCTGTAGGCTTCTTCCAGGCATTCATTTCTATGATTCTGTGTTGGAGGAGATGAACATGTGAACTGCATGTGCAAAAAGAGAGACATATTACAGTCTTACTGATACTCAAAGGGAAATTGTGCCTCCCCAGGGAAAACAGGCTCTTGCCTTTGGCTGCTGTAAGTTATCAGAGCCTGAGTAGAGACCAGGGTGATCATTTTGTGCAGTCAACATTAACCTTTTGTGAGGAAGATAAGTTGCAACATTTCATGACAATACAGTATCAACCTCTTAGAATACCTGCCATGTGAAGGTCCTGGTTCTCAGCTGTGCCTCACTGATGATGGGCAGAGAAGAATCACAGAAGAAAACACCACCCAGTGTTTGTGGTGTGGTCAGATGGAGAACTCTCAGCACAAGTGAAGTCATCTCAAGTTATTAGTGAATTAACCAAAATGTAATTATGCCTTCTACGTTTCAGTTCTTCTGTCTCTCCTTTCACTCTTTATAAGATGCTACCTCAAATGTCTGTTTTTGATAAGAAGAAGAATTTTTACTTTCTTGGTTGGACCTGCCAGCCATTTTCCTGAGTGAATCTCCAAGCCTGCTCCATTTGACTTAAGGGGAACTTGCAATAGTAGTTACCATTCTCAGAGTACTACAGAACATGTTACTTCATCAGAAAATACAAATTAAGCAAGGAAACAAAATATTTCAAGATACCAGAAACTATTTCAAAACATTCAATGTCTGAAGTGGGCAGTTGTGCAATCCTTAGGGGCTACTGACAGAAAATGCGGACTGATGATGTGTGTCAAGACAGGAAGAACAGACACAGGAAGCAGCTTTTTCTAAGCACTCATTTCTGAGGGAATGATTCAAGTACAGTTATTATAGCTCAAGGATCATCATCAGTTAGTCTTTTCTGAGGTACGTTACATGGGCATAACCCAGCAGGCACTAAAGGAAAATTACAAACCAGTAGTAAGTGTAGTGGCTATGTCTACACTACACTGATCTATCGGAAAAAGGTACAGAAATTGCGCTCCGCAATTTGTGTACTTTTTTCTGATAGTTTTTTCAGAAGAGGCTTTTCAAAATTTGGCCCATCTACACTGGCCCAAATATTGGAAAAGTCTTCTCTTTTGGAAGAGCCTTTCTTTCTCATGGGAGGAGGAAGACAGGGCTTCTGAAAGAGCGCATCTGCTCTTCCGAAAAAAAGAACAGAAAAGCAGACACATTCCCTGGACGTGGCGGAGTTTTTCTGGGATATCTCTGGAATGTTAACATTAACATTTAGAGAAATGATAACAAGTGTAATGAAAAATGGACAAGTTGGCCTTGCATGTCACAGACATCCAAATGTCATGGAAAGTAGGTAGAATACCGGAAGAGGGTATGTTCCCTCCAGTATCACCTCTTTTTATTTAAACAGTTATTCTAGACATTAATGAATATTAACTATTAGAATACCACCCACCCAATCTTCAGATCCAACAACAGAGCAGCTACATGAACAGTCGTCTTCCCCAGGGAAAACAAAAAACAGCATACAGTAAATAACAAAAATACTTTGCTCTTACATAGCACTTTCATACATACATGTCAAAGCACTTTACACTTCCGTTTTATTGATGGAGAAAACTGACAGTAGGATGTTTTTCCATTAGCACCTATGACCCAAAGCAATCAACATAATAAAATGCTCTATGTGTTAATGCTACCCAGGTCCAGAAAGTTTAGAGCAGGGGTGGGCAATAATTTTTGATGGGGACCCACTCCAAGAATTTGGCAAGTGGTCAAGGGTTGCACTTTTACATGATATTAAAGGAGGAGGTGCAGGGTCTAGGATGGAGGTTGGGTGCAGAAGGGAGCTAGGGGTGAGGTTGGGTGCAGAAGGGAGCTAGGGGTGAGGAATGGCTCAGGAGGGGGTGTGGGATCTGAGAGGGAGTTTAGGTGAAGGAAAGGGCTGTATCCTGGGGCAGGTGATTGAGGTGCAGAGAGTTTGGGTTACATGGGGTAGGGATGAAGAAGGGGAGCAGAGGGTTGGGAGGAAGGAGGAGTTGGGGCACCAGAGGCAGGCTGTGGTCAGGAGGCATTTACCTGGGCAGCTTCTGGCCAGCAGCCCAACAGGTTCCTCAGCCAGGCTCCCTGCATTCCATGCCCCTGCAGACCACTCAAAACCGCCAGCTTAAGCCAGCCGTGGCTATTGTGTGCTGCTCTGAAGCCTCGAGCCCAAGGGGAGAGGAGGAAAGGGGGTACTTCACATATTGCCTGTTCTTCAAACAGGCACTTCCATTGGCTGGAAAACAGGGCCAAGGGCAATGCATGAAGCCTCTTCCCTCCTCACCCCAGACTCACAGCATTCACAGACACACATGGCCCCACAGCCAGCTTTTGAGTGGCATGTGGGTGCAGGGGAGGCAGATCTGGTCTGTGGGCAGTATTTTGCCCACCCCGGGTTTAGAGTAATGGTAGAAAGAGAAATAGTGCTTGGCACAGTTGGATTAGATTTAGTTTCAACCTAGGAGAGGAAATATCACCATATCTAGTTGCCTCCTGGTTAGATGTACACAAGATGTTTTGATGGAACAAAATGCACAATTAAAAATGAACATTACCAACAAAGAGTGAAGCTGTATTTTGTAATCTCTTCTAATATGTGAGTGTTGTTCTTCCAAAGAACTGCGTGGTCCTATAAATCACATAGGGATGAGCTGCTAAGAATCTTGCTTTCTTCACAACTGAATTAATGTTCAACAACACTCAGGCAGTGAGAAACATTTAGAATGTATTAGGCTTCCTTTCAGTAGGTGTAAGTAACAATAAGGGCTAATCACTCAAAGCTCTGGTAAATATGAAATGAACAAGAGGAAAAAAAAAGTTAATGTACCATGGCAATTACATTGCTTGGAATGGGGGAGGAGAGGAACACGTTTGCTCCAAAACCCGGAGGTTTCTATGGTGAAAGAGGAAGGAGACTAGAGTAATTTCTGTTCATGAGAATTTAATTTCAGACTCTTTTCCCTTCATTCCCTTAAAATAGCTTGTAAAATGTGCCAGATTAAAAAGGACAATTTTCAGTCTAGTAAAAAAAAGTGTTTTGCTTTTTATTGACGAAAAGCTTTTCCTTGTGATTTTACGGAAGTGTGTGTTTGCACATACGAGGTAGAGAATTCTGAGTACCAGCTGTATGAAGAAATATTTTGGCTGCAAGGAGGGGAGGGGAAGTGGCTAATATGGCTGTGAAACAGTGATGGCTTTGTTTTTTGTGTATTGTACCTTCACATTTCTAAGAACTCTGCCTGTGTGCAAAGACGGCAGCCATTTTATTCTGAGTGTTAATAAGTGCGTCTTACAGAGGAAAGAGACTCAGTGCTCTCATGGAGATTTTATTTAGTAGACTTTTCTTGTTTTCTTTAATGAGAAGTAGAATGAAAATACATTGCAGTATATGGGGCACATTACATGGAAGAACCTGCCTTTTTTTTTAAAAGCATAACTAGTTCCCAGCAAAGTGGATTGATTTAAATCAAAATGATTGAAATAATCAATTTTATTCTTGAGTTAAATCAACAAGCAGGAAACCTTGATTTAAATGATTTTATCATATTTTGCCTTTGTATTTTTTTCTTATTTGCCTAAAGAAATGTTGGTTCCCATTATTTTGTAACTATTACACCATGTTAATTTGTAACTTTGGTGGTTCATTTTGCTAATTTGGTAGATATTCTATGTACATGTATTTAAGCAATTATATAGCTTAAATTTTTACTTAGGATGCATGTGAAGCTTTATTTGGATAGAAATTCCAGTTCAAGGAAAAATCCAAAAACTAGCATTTTATTTGTGTTTATAAAATAAAACTTGACTATGTGGTTTACATAAGACAAAAGTTTTAAATGCAAAATATATTTTGATATACTAACTGATACGTTAAACTAAGGAAAGTATTATCTGTACTAGTGAATTGAGATGACTCTTCTGATCACCGTGTCCTTTCACAATCTAAAAACAGTAGACTTCATCCTCCCACATAGAGCTTTCCTCCCCAATAGACTAGAGAAGAAAACACCTGGTTTAGCACTTCAACAATCACTAGTTCTTGTCCTTAGCCAGTGACTTCCACTAGTTCAGTGATTTAAGTTTGACAGCAAAGTGATTTAGATTATTTTAATGTTCATAATACATGTAAGCCTGAATGTAGATTGTCAATTTCAAATTTAATTGTAAATAGGTTTATTTAAAAATAGTACATGCATATTTAATGTACATGAAAATCAAATTTTACACACACTGATTTAAGAACTCTTAAAGTTATTTACCAGCAACGAAAAGGCCATTGCAGTAGCAGCATTGTATGCAAGGTCAAACCATAAATTTGGGGCATTCATCTCTTGACTCGAGTCTAAGACAACATAGTTAATGGAGAGAATGCAGAGTTCTGTCATCAGAAGGTGTTATTGCATGTACTCTGTCCTTTGTGTCTACGCTGTCATGTTGACAAAGTGGCTTGCTTTGTCAACAGAACTGGCTGTAGTCTAGACGCTCTTTGTCGACAGAAGCTTTGTCGACAGTATCTGTCGACAAAACTCTGTAGTCTAGACGTACCCTAAGAGACAATTATCATCATCATCACCACCTGCAAAGAGGAAAAAAAGGCATTTTGCACCAATTTCTCTTCCTTTGGGGAAGAGCTGAAAGCAAATTTGTGGGCTTTTAAAGTCAGCGTCTTCTTGTTTTTCTTATTTGAAATTCTAATCTTTTCTACCCTGCCTTACCCAGGAGAACTGGAGAATGGGTAGATTTATGACAGACACCACATAAGTGAAACTTAATTAATGGATGACAAACGAGTCAAGCCTCACTCTGGCTCTACTGCTCTGAAATTTCAGTCAATCCTCCACTAAAACCAGAAAAGAGCAGACATGACATCCTTGCTATTTCTAGGGTTATGAGAAGCAGTCACACAAATTATTTCTGGGGTAGAGATGGAAGAGAAGTCACTTTCAGGCCTTGTCAATCTGTCAAAGAAGCAAAAAGAGCACAAGCCCCATGTTTTCCCTTGACAGGTCATATTGAAGTGGTTAGATGTGATCAGTGCTCTATAGGACACAAAGTTTCCAAACTGAGAAGATGACAAAGGATTAAGATTGACAAAGAATTAATACTTTATATATTGAACGAATTGCATTCAGAAACTAAACCACCATCTCCATTAGAAAAATGATCAGTGACACAGGAACCCCTCAACGAAAGCAAACAGCAGTTCACTCATTAGTATAGACAGAGCTAAATGGTTTAGAACACTAGTCACAAAGTCCGTGGTGCAAGATATCTAGCATATTGCTTTGCTATAACAGATATTAGAGTTACACCCCATATGATGAATGGGAGGGATACTGCATTTTTCTAGACATCTCAACCATTCAGTTAACTAAACTGCCTGTAAAAGGTCAAACCCAGAAACAGTTGGCATGCAGGATGTGTTGGCAGGGAGCCAGGAAAGCCAATGGGAAGAAAGTGAGAGATTTGAATTGGGAAAACAGTTTCTGCCTACTTCAGTCTTTTGTGTGAGTTCAAAGCAAGATCTGGGGGAGAGATGACATACACCTTGGGAACCAGGCATGAAATCTTCAGCAATATTCATATCTAGAGAGGACTGGACCTTGGAACAACAGATGGGAGTAGAACAGGGAATTAGACACTATCAGGTTATTTTCTTTATTTTGGGGTTGAGTTAAATTCCTCTGTGCTGAGCCCATGTAACTATTGTTTTCCAGAGGTGAAAATGTCCCCAAGTAGACATGTAGTGTCTGTTCGCAACAAAGTACAACAGGAAGTGCCTTCAGTTCTGCTCCTTCCTAGGTCACCATCCTGGTTCGCTCATATGTGCCTTCTTCCTCCCTTAGTCAGACCAGCAATTCTACAGGTTCCCTCTTGACTCCTCTCATAAAAGGCCTCCTGCTAAAGGTCAGAACAGACAGGACATGGCTGATCCTGAGAGCCCTAACTGCATCAGCACTGGTTCATCCACTCTTCTAGATTTCTCAGTGAACACACAGATTAGCTTACCACTGTTCCTGGATTTGATTTCTCATGTTCACAGTTGCCTACATTACCTGAATCTCAGCTCCTTCCAACTCACAGCAAAGAAGCTCTAAGGGTGAACCCAGTGGATTGCTCATGCTCAGGGCCAGTTCATGACCCGCTCTTGGGAAACAGGAAACTCTCTACTAGAGCCACTTACCTTGCAAAGTTGAAGAGACCCTCAGACTGATCAATGCAAAAGGGTCTTTCACTTACTGCATCATCACTGCCCTTCATTCTAGATTACCTACTCCACTGAAAGCAGGAGTATTTGATGGTGTCATTCATAAGGGTCCAAACTAGAGATGCAAATGTAGCATACCAAAGTTGCTAATGAAGCGCGGGATTTAAATATCCTGTACTTGAATAGCATATTCGCATCCGGTCACCATTTTAAAAATCCACTAGTCCGAATTAACTCACCGCGTAACAGTTAATCCAAGGGAAGGGGTTTCTTTCAGAATACCGCGTCTACACGCAGTGAGTTAATTTGGACTAGTGGATTTTTAAAACAGCGACCGGACGCAAATATGCTAATCAAGCATGGGATATTAAATCCTGCGCTTCATTAGCAACTTTGGTATGCTATATTTGCATCCCTAGTTTGGACTAGGGAGCAAGTGTAGACATACCCTATGTTTCACACTTGAGTGAGCAGCTAGACAGTCTTCTCAAACTCAATCTACGGTTGCTTTTATAAGGGGCTGGAACAGCTGCATCCACAGATAAGTGATCCCATACCTCCTTGGGACCTCAATTTGGTTTTAACTAGGGGAATAGGACCCCCCCCCCCATTCTATCCAGTAGCAACATACTCTCTGATGTGTCTTGAAAGGTGGCCTTCCTAGTTGCCATTACCTCAGCTAGAAGGGTGTCAGATCTGAGCTCATGCATCTGAGACATTGTGTTTAAGGACACAATACAGCAATGGCCATACCCATCCTTTCAACCAAAGGTGGTCTCTCAATTTCATAGTAACCAGGATATAGAATCATAGAATACTAGGACTGGAAGGGACCTCGAGAGGTCATCGAGTCCAGTCCCCTGCCCTCATGGCAGAACCAAATACCATCTAAACCATTCCTGACAGACATTTATCTAACCTACTCTTAAATATCTCCACAGATGGAGATTCCACAACCTCTCTGGGCAATTTATTGCAGTGTTTGACTACCCTGACAGCTAGGAACTTTTTCCTAATGTCCAACCTAAACCTCCCTTGCTGCAGTTTAAGCCCATTGCTTCTTGTTCTATCCTCAGAGGCCAAGATGAACAAGTTTTCTCCCTCCTCCTCATAACACCCTTTTAGATATCTGAAAACTGCTATCATGTCCCCCCTCAATCTTCTCTTTTCTAAACTAAACAAACCCAGTTCCTTCAGTCTTCCCTCATAGGTCATGTTCTCTAGACCTTTAATCATTCCTGCTGCTCTTCTCTGGACCCTCTCCAATTTCTCCACATCTTTCTTGAAATGCGGTGCCCAGAACTGAACATAATACTCCAATTGAGGCATAACCAGCGCAGAGTAGAGTGGAAGAATGACTTCTCGTGTCTTGCTCACAACACACCTGTTAATGCATCCCAGAATCATGTTTGCTTTCTTTGCAACAGCATCACACTGTTGACTCATATTTAGCTTGTGGTCCACTATAACCCCTAGGTCCCTTTCTGCCATACTCCTTCCTAGACAGTCGCTTCCCATTCTGTATGTGTGAAACTGATTGTTCCTTTCTAAGTGGAGCACTTTGCATTTGTCTTTATTAAACTTCATCCTATTTACCTCAGACCATTTCTCCAATTTGTCAAAGCCATTTTGAATATCTTCTTACTAGTCTTCTATCCTAAACCACATGCTAACCGGGAGGCACAGAGATGCCAATCACTCAATATGAGGCATGTGCTAGCCTTCTACAGAGAGAAGACCAAACTCTTTAGGAAGACTACCCAGCTTTCATAGCCATCAGGGATAGAATGAAGGGCCATCCAGACTTAGCCCAGAGAATCTCGCCAGGAATCATTTCCTTTGTCTGCACATGCTACGTTACTACAACCTAGTGAAGGTCCTAGCTTCTCAGCTGACAATCCATTCTTATGGGAGCCAAGCATAAGCAGCAACATTCATGGCACAAGTTTCAATCCACAATATCTAAAGGGTGGCAAACTGGTTATTAGTTCACATATCTTTGGCACACTGTGCCATCCCCCAACAATCTAGAGATAGTTCAGGCTCTGGCAGAGTGATCCTGCAATCAGCAGGTCAGTGAACTCCAAACACTCCATCTGCTCGGGACACACCAATATTGGAATGGACATGGACTCAAAGAAAAAAAATGGTTACTTACCTTCCATAACTGTTGTTCTTTAAGATGCGGTGTTCATGTCCTTTCCAACTTCCCCTCCCCCTCTCCTCCTACACCACTATCAGAATTGCCAGCAAGAAGGAAGTGGAGGATCAGCAGGCCCCTATATACCAGTGCTACGAGGAACAACTGTAGGAGCACTAGAGCCAATACAATGAACATCATAGAGGCTACGTCTTCACTGCAGCCTTTGTTGGCAGATACAATGCAAAGGTTTTTGTGCAAAAAAAGCCGTATAGATGGGACCATTTTGTGCAAAAAAACCCTTTTACACAAGAACCCTTATTCTTGCAGGTATACAGGATCTTGCACAAAAGGGGTTTTTGCCCTGTCTATACTGCTTTTTTTTTTTTTTTTTTTTTTTTTTTACACACAAAAACCTCTTCCGCAAAACGGATTGGAAGAGACTATGCAAATGAGAACGTGAGAAATGCTAATGAACGCTTCATTTGCATTGTCTCTGCCGACAAAGGCTGCAGTATAGACGTAGCCAGAGGGAAAATTTTCCAGCAGCAATGCACACATCTCAAACCTCCCCCCTCCCTCCCCAGTCTTGGAATGGGTATGATCAATACATCTTGAATAACCACCATTACAGAATATTAGTAACAGTTATTTCTATTCTATTTGTATCTCAGGAAGACTAAAGTTAGACATTTTTAAATCAATAGGGCCAGATAATTTTCATGCAAGAGTTTTAAAAGAACACAGGGGACCATTAGTGTTGATTTTTAGTAAGTCATGGAACATTGGGAAAATTCCAGAAGTCTGAAAGAAAGCTAATGTTGTGCCAGTATTTAAAAAGGATAAACAGGATGACCTGGGCAACTAGAGGATTGTCAGTCTGACATTAAAAAGATAATAAAGCAGCTGATATGGGACTCAATGAATGAAGAATTAAAAGAGAATATAACTAATGCCAGGCAACATGAATTTCTAGAAAATAGATCCTGCCAAAATAACTTAATATCTGATTTTGGATGGGATTACAAATTTGGTTGATAAAGGTAATAGTGCTGATACAGTATAGATAAAACTTCTATAGAGCATTTGAGTTGGTAATTTATGGCACTGTAGTTTAAAATCTGGGTCAATATATAATTAACATTGTACACATTAAATGGATTAAAAGCTAACTGATAATCCCAAAATTAAATTGTAAATGGAGAATCATTATTGAGTGTGTGTGTGTAGTGGGGACCTGCAGGGATCTGTGCATAGCCCTATCCTGTTAATTTCATGTTTTTTATCTACGTGATGGATGATGTGTGTCAGTGATACATTTTATAGATGACACAAACATTCGAAAAATTGGGGTAATGGTAAATAATGAAGGCGACAGATCGTTGATTTATATCCCTTCATAAAAAGGGCTCAAGCAAGCAAAACACATTTTAATACAGCTAAATGTAAATATATACATCTGGGAGCAGAGAATGTAGGCCATTGTGAAAGACTTAACTCACTGTTAGCACATTCATTAGCCAGTACTTGTATGGCAGCTCTTTCCATTGGGTACCTCCTGCCAACAGTCACTGCCTCTTCCTGTAAGTTGGCCCTCTAGCCAAGTCATTCAAGTCTCTCCTCTTTCCAGGGGTAGCTCATGAACAAAAAACAAGGGGAAATTAATGCAAATAAACAGTGTTAATTGGAAATAAAGGGGAACGATTCCCTATGAAGTTGTGTTAGACTCTGGCACCCCTTTCTATCAGGGAGTTACTGCTGGGCTGCAGCGGTCTAGGAAGCTCTTGTAGGGGACTTTAATCACCCTGACATCTGTTGGGAAACCAATACGGCAGCACACAGGCAATCGAGGAAGTTTTTGGAGAATGTTGGGGATAACTTCTTGGCACAAGTGCTGAAGGATTCGACCAGCGACCGTGCACAGCTTGACCTTCTGCTCACAAACAGGGAGGAACTAATAGGGGAAGTAGAGGTGGGTGACAACCTAGGAAGCAGTGATCATGAGATGGTAGATTTCAGGATCCTGACCAAAGGAAGAAAAGAGAGTAGTAAAATACACACCTCGGACTTCAAAAAAAGCAGATTTTGACTCCCTCAGAGATCTGATAGGCAGAATCCCCTGGGATGCTAACATGAAGGGGAAAGGAATCCAGGACAGCTGGCAGTATTTTAAAGAAGCCTTATTGAAGGCACAGATAGAAACCATCCCGACGCATAGCAAGAGAGGCAAACATGGTAGGAGACTGGATTGGCTTACAGGAGAAATCCTTGGTGAACTTAAGCTCAAAAAGGAAGCTTACAAAAAGTGGAAACTTGGACAAATGGCCAGGAAGGGGTTTAAATGTATAGCTCGAGAATGCCGGGGGGGTTATCAGGAAGGCGAAAGCGCAAATGGAATTGCGACTGGCTAAGGATGTGAAGGATAACAAGAAAGGTTTCTACGGACATGTTAAGAAGATGATGATCAGAGAGGGTGTACAGCCCCTACTGGATGAAGGAAGTAACCTAGTGACAGATGATGTGGGGAAAGCTGAAGTACTCAATGCTTTCTTTGCCTCTCTATTCACAGACAAGAAGGGCTACCGGACTAATGTGCTAAGTGACACAAGATGGGATGAAGACAGAAACATCCTGGTGGGTAAAGAACAGGTTAGGAACTATTTAGAAAAGCTAAACATACACAAATGGACTTAATTCATCCGAGGATACTGAGGGAGTTGGCAAATGTCATTGAGGAGCCTTTGGCTATTATCTTTGAAAAGTCGTGGAGATCAGGAGAAATTCCGGATTGGAAAAAGGCAAATGTAGTGCCCTTCTTCAAAAAAGTGAAGAAGGACGACCCAGGAACTTTAGGCGGGTCAGTCTTACCTCGGTTCCTGGAAAAATCATGGAAGGGATCCTTAAGGAATCCATTTTGAGGCACTTGGAAGAGAGGAAAGTAATTAGGAATAGTCAGCATGGATTCAGAAAGGGCAAGTCGTGCCTGACCAATCTGATTAGCTTCTATTATGAGATAACTGGCTGTGTGGATGTGGGAAAGTCAGTGGATGTGCTATACCTTGACTTCAGCAAAGCTTTTGATATGGTCTCCCACAATATTCTTGCCAGCAAGTTAAGGGAATGTGGATTGGATAAATGGATGGTAGGATGGATAGAAAGCTGGCTAGAAGTCTGGGCCCAGCGGGCAGTGATCAACAGCTCGATGTCAGGATGGCGGTCGGTTTCTAGCGGAGTGCCCCAAGGTTTGGTTCTAGGACCAGTTTTGTTCAATATCTTTATTAATGACCTGGATGAGGGGATGGATTGCATCCTCAGCAAGTTTGCAGATGACACTAAACTAGGGGGAGAGGTAGATACGCTTGAGGGCAGAGATTGGGTCCAGAGTGACTTATACAAATTGGAGGATTGGGCCACAAGAAATCTGATGAGGTTCAACAAGGACAATGTGCAGAGTCCTGCACTTGGGACGAAAGAATCCCAAGCATTGTTACAGGCTGGGGACCAGCCAGCTAAGTAGTAGTTCTGCAGAAAAGGACCTGGGGGTTACAGTGGATGAGAAGCTGGATATGAGTCAACAGTGTGGCCTTATAGTCAAGAAGGCTAATGGCATATTAGGTTGCATTAAGAGGAGCATTGCCAGCAGATCCAGAGATGTCATTATTCCCCTTTATTTGGCTCTGGTGAGGCCACATCTGGAGTATTGTGTCCAGTTCTGGGCCCCCCACTACAAAAAGGATGTGGACGCATTGGAGAGGGTCCAGCGGAGGGCAACCAAAATGATCAGGGGGCTGGAGCATATGACTTATGAGGAGAGGCTGAGGGAGTTGGGTCTGTTTAGTCTGCAGAAGCGAAGAGTGAGGGGGGATTTGATAGCAGCCTTCAACTTCCTGAAGGGAGGTTCCAAAGAGGATAGAGAAAAGCTGTTCTCAGTGGTGACAAATGGCAGAACAAGGAGCAATGGTCTCAAGTTGTGGTGGGAGAGGTCTAGGTTGGATATTAGGAAAAACTATTTCACTAGGAGGATGGTGAAGCACTGGAATGGGTTACCTAGGGAAGTAGTGGAGTCTCCATCCCTAGAGGTGTTTAAGTCTCAGCTTGACAAAGCCCTGGCCGGGTTGATTTAGCTAGGATTGGTCCTGCCTATAGCAGGGGGCTGGACTTGATGACCTTCTGAGGTCTCTTCCGGCTCTATGGTTCTATGAGCTCAGTGCATTGAGTTCAGAAGAGCTAACACAACTGTTGGACACACGAACACAGTAATCTCACATAGAAGTAGGAAGGTTATTTTATTTCTATATTTAGCATAGGAATACCGTGTCCCGCAACAGTTCAAGAAAAATATTGATAACCTGGAGAGGGTTCAGAGAAGACCCATGAGAAGGTTTAAAGGATTATAAAGTCTGCCAGGTAGTAATAGACTCTAAGAGCTCTGGCTCTATTGCTTAACAATGAGACAGTTAAGGGGTGAGTTGATAACACTCTATGTATCTACATGGGGAACCAATATGTGATGGTAGGCTCTGCAGTGTGGCAGAGCCAGGCATAAGAGGATCCAGGGATGGAAACTGAAGGGATTCACAGTGGAAATGTACATTTTTCACAATAAGGATAATTAAACATTGAAACAATTTACCAAGGCTTGTGATAGAGTCTCCATCACTGGAAATGTTTAGATCAAGAATGAACGTGTTTCTAAAAACTCTGCTCTACAGATTAGTGTGGAGAAGCTCTCTGGCCTGAGTTATATACTCCGAAGCACTTAACTTTACTAGATATTTTAGCAGGCTGGATATTCTGATTGGGGGTGGAAATTAAAGTAGTTCCCTCAAAAATATCTAGTTCCTGGCTACAACATATAAGAAAGCACCCAAGATCTGGTTGGAAATTATCCACTTTTGAAATAACCAAAGCAACTTTACAAAAGGAATGTACAGATTGCACTTTAATATTCCCTTTATGCCTGGACTTCAATAGTCACTGACCCTGTCTCACACCAAAAAGGTTACTTGAGCTACTTCTTCATGTCAAGCACATTATTTTATGCCAATTGAAAAACACAGCATTTATCCTGTAACAAACTGAAGCCTCCTCTCAGACAAGTGGGGTCAGGCAGTCTGCCTTAAATTGCATTGTTTTTGGCCATTACATTGTTCCAGGCATCTCAAATCTTCCTCTGTTCCAGAACAAAAAGTCTGTTTTTCACAACTTGCTCCCCAAGTATACGTAGTGCTATGAAGGCTGGAAAAAAAGGAAGCAGAGCAGGTGAATCCATTGAGAGAAGATAGGTGCATTGGCTAAAAAATTAGATGTGGTATATAATTGATATAGATATCCTCAGGAGACACCCCCACATGTAAGAGAAATCCTTCCATGTGGGATGTATACATGCTGCCATCTGCTGGCAGGTTTCTTGTTTTAATCCATTGTACTATGCAATGGAAGATGTGTAGAATTAGAGAAGTTAAGTGATAAGCAAAGACAAGTCAGGTGCCTAAAATCTATCCCACCCCCCTATTTATTTTAGTTCTGGACATCCAACACTCTGGGCATCTGAAGAAGTGGCCAGTGCCCACAAAAGCTCATGATACCATCTACATGTTTTGTTAGTCTTTAAAGCGCTACCAGACTGTTTGTTGTTTTTTAAGTTTATCCTGTACAGACCAACTCGGCTACTTCCTGAAGCTTTTCTATCACCGTAAGGCATATGAAAAAACTATAAGGCATGTTTTCCAACCCTTCAGTCATTGACGTGGCAGATGAAATTCAGTGTTGATAGATGCAAAGTAATGCACATTGAAAACATAATTCCAACACCACAAACTGATGAGGCCTAAGTTAACTGTTACCATTCAAGAAAGATATCTTGGAGTCATTGTGGATAATTCTGGGGACACATCTGCTCCATGTATAGTGGCAGTCAAAAAAAAAAAAAAGCTAACCATGTTGTGAATCATTAAGACAGGGACAGAAAATATATTGCCTTTATTTAAATTCATGTACACCCCTTTGTTGAATACTGTATACATGTGTGGTTGCTCCATCTCAAAAAAGGTATAGTGGAATTGGAAAATGTTTGCAAAAGGGCAACAAAAATGATTAGGCATATGGAACAGTTTCCATAGCTTATTGAGGCCTCGTCTATACTTACTCAGAAATTGACATTGTGGAGATCGATCTTCCAGGGTTTGCTTTAATGGACTTCCTGCTAAATAGAACACTGATAGGTCCTCCATCAATCTCAGTACTACATGTGGTCACAAGGAGTAAAGGAAGTTGATGAGTTTTTCCTGTTGACTTCCTGCAGTGGTGCTACTGCAAAAATTTGATTTAAGATACGCCAACTCCAGCTACACTATTCTTGTAGCTGGAGTTGCATATCTTAAAATCAAATTTCTACCTCAGTGTAGACCTGGCCTGAGCCCAGGACTTTTCAGCTTGGAAAAGATACAGCTAAGGTGGAGTATGATAGAGGTCTGGAGAAAGCAAACAAGTGTTATTTATGTCTCAATGGAAGAACTAGGGGCTAACCAAATTAAATTAATAGACAGCAGTTTTCAAACAAAAGGAAATATTGCTTCACATAATGCAGTCAGTCAACTGTGGAACTCCTTGCCAGGAGATGTTGTGAAGAACAATACTCATGGAGGATAGGCCCATCAATGGCTATTAGCTAGACTTGAGCTCTCTAGCCTTTGTTTGCCAGAAACTGGGAATGAGCAACAGGGCATGGATCACTCGATTACCTGTTCTGTTCATTCCCTCTGGGGCACCTGGCATTGGTTTCTATTGGAAGACAGGACACTGGGCTAGACGAACCTTGGTCTGACTCAGTATGGCCATTCTTATGTTCATTCTCATAGCTTTTCTCTCAACTCTCTCCAGCATTTTAGCATACCTTTTGAAGTTTAGATAGCAGATTTGCAGCTCCCAGCAATAGAAGCCACCATCTAGTAAGTGCAGCCTATGTTCTTTCTTCCTAGATTTATGACTTTACATTTAGCTATTATAAAACATTGATTACCTGAACCCAGTTTATTAAGTGATCCAGGTTGCTTTTTATCAGTGACCTATCCTCTTACTTACCACCAGAGTCTCTTCCCCACATTGTGTCATCTGCAAACTTAATCTGTAATTATTTTGTTTTCTTCAAGATTATTGATACGGTTAAACAGTATCAGGATAAGAACCAACCTACTAGAAACACAGCTGGCTCAGTGATGACTCATGTATCATGTTGATTGTGTAGTATTCTAGTTTCTTAAGTAAAATGTGTGGTATCAGATCACAGGCCCTACAGAGGTATACGTTTATCACATCAACATTATCATTTTTGTCAACCAAACTTCTAATCTCACCAAAGATGATATTTTGATAATCTATTTTATGTAAACCCATGCTTTTGATTATATTAATCTAATCTCATGAAAGGCATTCCATCATCATGTCTAACATCAATGACAGGCTAAAGGACAGTTGCTCTAGTCATCATATTTTCTCTTAAATATTGGCACAATGTTAACGGACTTTCAGTCCTCTAGAACTTGTTCAAAAACTTTGAAAAGTCAATATAGACCTTCTCAGACAGTTCTTTTACAACTCTTGCATGCAGGCTATATGGACTCACTGATTTAACAATGTCTGACTTTAATAGCTGCAGTCAACATCCTCCTGAGTTATCAACTGAGATTAGATACAGGTACACAAATTTAATAGTTACTGAAGGGGCTCCTCTTTTGGAGAGACATAAGAACGGTCATACTAGGTCAGACCAATGGTCCATCTAGCGCCATATCCTGTCTGCTGACAGTGGCCAATACCAGATGCCTCAGGCAGGGAACACAAGTAATCCTCACATGATCCCTCTCCTGTCACACCCATTTCCAGACAAATGGAGGCTTGGGACACCATTCCTACCCATCCTGCTAATAGCCATTGATGGATCTAACCTTCATGAATCTATCTAGCTCTTTTTTGAACCCTGTTAAAAGTCCTAGGGTACATCTAGACTGCATCCCCCTGTCAAGAGAGGGATGTAAATGAGCCCAATTGAAAGTGCAAATGAAGCGCGGATTTAAATATCGCACGCTTCATTTGCATGCGAGCATTGTTTCGAAAAAGGGTGTTTCGAAAGTGAAACCGCGGTCTAGATGCGATTCTTTCAAAAAAGCCCCTTTTTTCAAAAGAACCCGTACTTCTGAAAAAATGAGCATGGGTTTTCAAAGGTTCCCCTCCCCCACCCACCCACCGAAAGAACCGCGTCTAGACTGCAGTTTCACTTTTGAAATACCCTTTTTCAAAACAATGATCAGATGCAAATATAGTGTGGAATATTTAAATCTGCACTTCATTTGCACTTTTGATCGGGCTCATTTACATCCCTCTTTCGACAGAGGGATGCAGTCTAGACATAGCCCTAGTTTTCAAGGACTTCCACAGGTTGACTGTGCACTGAGTGAAGAAAAACTTCATTTGGTTTGTTTTGAACCTGCTGCCTATTAATTTCATTTGGTGACACCCCGCCCCCTAGTTCTTTTATTTATTTATTTAAATATTTTTACCCTGCCTTTCTATTTAAAATATTCAAAAAATTTACAAAAAAAACCCCACACAATACAAATATATATAAAAATTTAAAATATGAGACCTCTGAGGGACATAACCAGCTAAAAAGATATAGAGAGGAGGAACACACACATACAAACTCAAACATTAATAAAAGCACGAATAAAAAGGGTGGCTTTAGCCTGACACCAAAACAATGCTAGCATTGGTGCCATGCAAATATCCCAAGGAAGAGAATTCCACAGCCTGGGGAGCAAAAGCTGAGAATGCCCTGTTCTGTGTAGATGTTAATCTTATCTCCACAAGTGGGGGAACAAGAAGCAAAGCCTCCCCAGCTGACCTCAATCCCCGGGCAGGTTCATATGGGAGAAGACAATCCTTCAGCTACCCCGGACTCAACTCATTTAAGGCTTTGTAGGTCATAACTAAAACCTTAAATAGTGCCCAGAAACATACCGGAAGCCAGTGCAGCTGCTGAAGCACTGGCATAATGTGCTCCATATAACTAATGTTAGTTAATTATATTGTGGGAATAAGTAAATTATATTGTGGGAATAAATAAATAACTTTTCCTTATTCACTTTTTCCACACCAGTCATGATTTTATAGACCTTGTAATAGACATTTTTAGCTATAGGGGACTGTATCAAACCCATTCATATAGAAGCCTAGATTTAGCACTTGTGTATTGGGGCAAAGCATAGTGGAGTTATTCTTGAATTAAGGGATAAAACCTGCATTTGGTTAATATTTGATAACAGATTTGGTGTTTGTAATATACAGAGGTGCCCGGAAACTATGCTGATGAACAGAATTTTAAGTGACATGCTGTAAAACTTACTATGAAGAAGTATCTGGAGCAAAGCTTGTAGTAACTAATAGATAAAATCGAAATGTCACCACCTCATACAAAATAAGGGAACTCAATTTAATATGGCAGTTTATTATATATCATCATAAATGGGGAACAGTAATATACTGAGGCATAATATTAACAAAAATCTTTATAGTCACTTGGAAGGTTTGTATCCCATGGAAAAAAGTGAAAATGTAATACATGACAACAGCACAAATGAAAAAAGAAAATTTTATTTCTGTGTTTTTTTTGTTTTTTGTTTTTTTTTACTGTCAATACTGTCCTTTTTGATACAACACATTGCAAAAAAATCTCTGCTTTGTCCATTTTGAACAACTACAATATTTACAGGCTGTTTTCAATAACACACACGCAGACACATACGCGCTTACAGACACACGCAAATATATGTATCCCCATTCCTGGCAAGATATCCATATGCTGGTAGAGGCAATGTATATATTTTCATAGCCCATTAAAAACTCAACCCATTCTCCCACTGTATGTTTTATTCCCCATCTTCTTTATTTTACTGTTCAGCAGCTCATAGTCAGGTCTTCTTAGAGTCCTTGTGGAAAAAGTTAACATTCAGTTATATGATGTCTGTCTGTCAAAGTCATGGGATGATTGAATTTATCAGGGGTTATATATTCAAACTGTACACCAGAAATTTAAATTCTTTATATTTATATGTATGTGACTGAGTGACATACACATACTCCTGAAGTCTTTTGGAGCAGCCATCTTAAAATCACCTTTCTTGGAAATATTTGTATACAACATTAGGGTGATACCAGTCATGTATTGAAGGTTCCACCAAGGTGTTATGTAACCACTGTTTTATTAAGGCACATAAATACAACTATAATTTCTTACACTGTCTAGATATACTGAGTGAACTATATCAGGCTATCAGTTACTGAACAATACCAGACAGTAGGAAGAATTGAAGTCTGTATAACAGGTATAAAATCTCCTTAATAAAATTAGCTACACAAAACCTACGGTGGTTTAAACAGCTGCCCATTTTGATATACGTACATATTTTGAATGATTATTCATTACAAGAAATCCAAGTTATTCTATTCCAGCTTGTGGAGGGAGAATCCATTCTCTGTCTTTAAAAGTATAATTATGTATCTACACTACTGTGTCATTTTTCTCTAACAGTGAAGTGAATCAAAGTTGACTATTATTCCCCAAGGCAAAACTTGTAGAGCATATGCCACAATCTGCCCAGGGCACAAACGCCACAGCATGTCTATTCTGAATTTCCAGTTCACTATTCACCTAGGCTCTGCCCTAAGAGATCCTTGTCTCAAGAAAGCAGGGTGGGGATAGAGGAAAGACTGGTGATGAACTGTAAAAAGGTTGTATGTAAATTAAGTCAAGATCAGAAATGTGTCAAGTGCCCCACCACTAAACAGATATGGGGCCATTCAACTACTTCAACTTTTTAAAAATCCTACTTCCTCCAACCCCATTATGAAATACTTTGGCACTTCCTGGCTTGCAAGAGAGAGCTCAGAATCAATCACTATGACCTCCCAGGGTACATCTAGACTAAGTTTTTTTTCAAAAGGAGATATGCAAATCCGCACCAAATTTGCATATCTTCTTCCGATCACTTTTTTGAAAGCAGGTTTTTCAAAAGTGGAAGTCTGGATGTGTTTTTTTCCGGAAAAAAATGCTCTTCCTAAAAAAAAAAAAAAGGAGGTTTACGCGGTTTTTCGAAAAAGGGTTTTTCCCAAAAAACGGCATCCAGACTACTTTCACTTTCGAAAACCCCACTTTCGAAAAAGCCATCAGAAGATATGCAAATTAGCACTGAATTTGCATATATCTTTTCCAGAACAAAAAACAACAAAAAAGCCCCGTAGTCTAGACGTACCGTCAGATACCATGAGCTGTGTAGAAGTTTAGGTTATCAACAGTGGTCATATGCATGCTGGGATGTCACCAGCAAAACCAGGAAGTATCAATAGATTTCACAGGTAGATAGTTGCGAAAAGGGGTAATTTAAGCAAATTTAAACTGTGTAGTGTGGTTGAATGCACCTGTAACCTGCTTAGTGCAGACATTAAATGCATTTCTGTAGTTGAAATTTTATTCATTCATATTCATTTTAGCTCAGCAGTAAGCCCTTAATGTATGTATCTGTAGATACCACCTTTACAGAAATCTACTTATGGAAAAAGTAGAAATGGATCCATATTTCTGGAGGCTAACAAAGCTATTCTTACCTGTAATGTAAATACAATGCTGGCAGAGTATAGGAGTCAAAGTTCACTTTTACCTTCCTACAAAGCTGAAGTTTCCATGTGGGGCTGAAAAAGTTTAAGAACTCTCTTTTACAGCCACAACACTCTAGTCTGGTAGGACAATTTGAGAACATTCTGTGATTCCACTGCCAAAAAAAAATTCTTATGCCTCAGTACCAACTCCTGATCAATTATACCATCACAAAAATGAAAGCATAACAGTCAATTTAAAGTAAGTCTTGCTGAAGCATGGGCTAACCTAACATATTTGGAATTAGAATTTGGACAGGTTTTGTCCAAATAATCATGAAATCAAGAGCCAAACCCACTAATTTTTATACACATTATTAGACAATCCAATATAAGAGAGAGAGAATTTAAGGACTTCAAAACTGGAATACTGGAAGGTGAAAAGGCAATTTTTAAATGCTGTATGGAAAGGTAAAATTGCAATTAGCTGATTTTTAGTAGGCATGTCTGAAACAGTTGTTAGTAAATTAATAGGATTCACAAGCAGTTTTGGCAATGAAATACAACCATCTGAATTACTTCACACAGACATACTAATCATGTTCTTAGCAGAAGCTATTAGCCTAACTAACCAAGTTACAACCCATCTTCAAATGTCCAGACAGTGGAAGCCTCAATATTAAAAACATAGATCCACAAGTCATATTTTACTGTTTAAGAAATACGTTGGTTCTTCTAAACTTCACTTTTTAGTCTAACTTTGAATAATAAAATATTACTGTAGTATTTTTATATCCTCAAGTATTAGCAATGGACTTGTTACGTAGAGAAATCAGTTATCTTACTGGAAAGAAAGTAAAAGATTGCACATCAAAACCAGCCTTAATATATTTGATAAGGTGCTTCATCCAAATTGTGACAATTTTTAAAATAGGACATATGTATTTAATTTGCTTTTAAAGTATCCAATTTTCTCAAGGCATCACACAGAAAAGAATCCTTATATTACCACCAAAATTAGGGTCTTACAGTCTTTGTGAAATAATATTCCATCTGATAAAAGGAAATGGATCTTGTAACGGTCAGCAGAGAAAGGCAAAAGATGTACAAACTTCATTAAAAAGGGCTTCTTCAATTCTAATAGAAATTTTCTTCACTCATGCCAGCAAAGCTACAACTGCCAATGAAGTCAGCTACTTCACAATCTTCTTCACCAGAAGATAAAATTTGACCACACTATCATGTGCATGGTTAGTAAAATATTTGGAACAGAAAAATATTTCTAAGGTGGTAGATTCTGAACTGTGCATTTTTGCAAAGATTAAATATTGCATATGTATAAACTGTACAGAAATATGCAATTGTAAAATGCACCATACATAAACTGTATAAGCTTTGCACAGCATACAACATAAGCAAAGCTCGACAACAGTGCACTAGGAAAAGAGTCATAACTGATCAAATGCTAGGCATAGAAAAGGATACTTTTTCATTGCTAAAAGCATATAGTGATTTGAGTGAGTGTATCAACAATGCTTTGCAGTAGGCATTTGCTTCTTACATTTCTCTTACCCCTTGTATATTTACTCTTATATAATGAACTAGATTTCAGTGCTGACAGGGAAGTAATTGCAACAAATCCCCTGCAATCTGTTAAAAGTCTATCCCCAGTTACACCCCCTAGGAAGAAGAGGTAATGATGGGGGAGAGAAGATGGCTGCTCTCAAAAGCTAGGACTGTGTAAAGTTCTCTGTAGAACAGCACACAATTCTAAATCAGAGACAGGAAAAAAAAATCACAACATGTACACTTTTCCCATGGATTACGAGAAGCTAGTCAGAGGAGATGCAACTTCAAATTTAAACTGCAGTTTTCTCCTCACACCACCATGGTAAGTTTGAATTACTTGTTTCCCTGAATACACATATTTTTAAAAAACACAATAAAACCAAGAATATGTAATACATGAATAATTGACCTTCACAGTTATAAATACTCAAATTACAGTTACACAGAATATAGAATAACTGAAAATAAAATTCAAGTCATAGAAACGAATGAATACTAAAGAGAAAAGGGGAGATGGTAAAAATGATGCAACAGTTTCGGGCTGTGCGTCCTCTATAATTCTTAACCCCCCCCCCCCACACACACACACACAAAACCAACCAACCGTTAGCAGTTTAACTGGATTGAATCTGAAAATCTTCAAGATTGCGGAAAACAGACAGGAACCATGGACTAAGATTCACAACTATCTCCCTCAAAAATCAGGTGCCTCTTCCAGAGAAGGGCAATCAGTATAACTGAGTTAGCGCCACGCGTAAAGGAGCAGAGAAATCAGGATGATCTAAGGGAGACATAGGATACAAATGAGTGCATTGAGACCCACATTAAAGCTGGATGTGTTGTACAGATGTTTGATGTACCACCACCAAAATAGCATTTGATAGTTTATGGGGATACTCAGGTATGTTACTAGATATTTGGTATTCTGCCATTTAATCTGAAAAGGATGCAATAAATGCACTGATATGAAATATAGACTATTCAACCAAACAGAACCCATGGCACAGCTCTTACTGTCAACATGTATATGGAGAGGGAAGGGGTTAATCCCAAAAGGCAATTTAAATAATGATATTTTTTATATATATAAATAAATGTTCTGAGCAATCTCAGATATTTTAGTGCATTGCTGTAAAAAATTAGTGCAGTTCTCTCATTAAAGATTTTAGCTTACAAGGAAGGTAATCTATACGTCTGTTCCATCTCACCATACATAAAACCTCTATATTGTTTTCTGCTGAACCAAAGGTTTGTATGCTAGTGAGTCAATTTCTTTAAATAGGTTGCATGGACTCCACATGCTCTGTGACAAAACATGGCAATTTTTGGCAAAGCAATTAGAAAAATATGAGGCTCTCCTATTTTAGAACTGAAGTTTGTTGATTTAAAGCAATACACAATGCATAAAACAAAGTTTCAAAACAAAGATGATGGCTCAACAAATCTTTATCCTTCATGCAAATGTTTCTTCAGCAGCTAACAACTTAAAAAAACAACCCAGCTCTTACACTTTTTTATTTTGGGGAAGAGCCTTATCCAAGCACTCTGTTGTCAAGTCCTGTCCTATAACTGGACCAAATTTCATGCCCTAGGAGCATCCTCTCCTGACCCCCTCCTCTCTTCTGAATCCTTGGAGGAGGGGAAATTTAACTGCTCATGTAGCTCACACTTCAGCCCCAAGTTCTAGTACTCCAGTTTCAACCACAGCAACATATTTGTCTTCAATCTGGACCAGCAGGATGGTTTTATCTATGTGGGACCTACTTCCTGGATCTCTGCTGCAAGGCACCCAGCGGTGAATCACCTGGAGAAGGCAAGCATAACAATATGAAAGGTTAGTTCCACATGGATCACGGCAATTTCATCGTGTTGATTTATAGTTCTGTACCAGAACAGGGCAGAGGCAAAAGGAGTGAAAATGTATACAACCCAACCATACATTTTTCAATGCTGATACATATACATACACACATATATACACACACACACACACACACACACACACACACACACACACTGTTGTAATATTTTCTCAAAATCTGCTATCAATTGCCAATTGATGTGGCCAACTGCCAAGAAATACTCAGGCTGATATGCATTCTCACTGGGATATTATTTATCTGCAATGGCTAATGAACTAAGTTCAAAACTAGAAGGCACAACCCATATCTTAGTTTGCTTCTTATGTCGCATATACATGTCCTCTAAAGCTGCTGTATAAAGTCAAGATTACAGCTTACATTTAATGACGGGAACTGTAAGAGTGGACTGCCAATGGCAATATAAATTCAGTCACAGACAAGGGACATTTTGTTCTTCATTCATGCACTTAAAAAATAAAGTTAGACTCTAGCTCAGGGGTCTGCAATCTTTTCAAACCAAAGAGCCAAACTACATCAAAATTCAGAACAAGTAGTCAAAGAATACCCATTTGCATGACTGAAAATATACAACTTAATATTTCAACTTAGAAATATTTCATATTTCTTTAAAGTTTACATTATAACTGGTCAAATTCATCCTGAATGCATGCATGAAGTGGTCATCTGTCAATATTGAGCACAAATTACCTTTGATAGGATTCAAATGAGAGTAAGCCTGCTCACATATATAGGTGGAGCCAAACACTGAAAGTAAAGTGAAGCTTACATTCTGCATGGTGTTGTATGTGACAGGACATTCTTTCCAAGTTTGCAGGATCAGATTATAATCATGCTCCAATTTCTTCATGTCAGCCCAGTTTTGCCAATTCTTCAACATTCTCAAGGAAGGCATTCTAAATCAGAATTCAGCTTGACACATTTTTCCATCCAGATATCTGACTCCTTGAAATCTACTATTTCCATTTCCAAATCACTAACTAAGATGCCTGGAATGACTGTCAACTACAGTTCTTCAACAAATGCTTTATTATGGACAAATTAGCACTGTTTAGAAAAGTCAACAAAATGAAACTTGAATACCATCAGGCGCTCAGGAACAAACCCAGCAAGCTACTGCACATGAAAGCTGTTATTTGCATTCTCTCTCCAATACGAATCATGAAACATTCGTAATCTTTCAAAATGTGCCAGTTTTCCCATCTCAATAAATTTGACTGTCTTCATCAAAGGTAACTCCAATCCAAACACTGCCTGCTGCAGAGTCAGGATTGTATTTCCTTGCCCTTGTAGCTTAAGGTTCAACTCATTCAAATGACTGGTAATGTTGACGAGATAAAACCAGTCACAGTCTGAAAGCTCAGTGTGTTTGGCACTCTTCATAGCCAAAAATGACTTAATCTCATTAATGCAGGTGGCAAAACGAGACAAAACTTTGCCACGAGATAACCAGCGAACATTGTGAATTAATAGATGAGGTTATTCAGATTCAGGGCTGGGGCAAAAATCCAACTGACAATGCCAAACACCAGTCCCATTACATTTCCAAGTTCAGTTCCACAAGATTGCGCACAAAGTGCCGCCTGATATACAATGCAATGAAAGTTCAAAAGCGAGTGATTCAGCTGTTCTGATGAGTTAGGAATTCTCGGTATTTGCTGGCTCTGCTAGGTGCACTGTCCAGACACACAGACATCAGATTATCCAACTGCATTTCTTTTTCATTTTACAAAGTTCATCTCAGTTCTAATGATGTCTCTGCCCCTTGTTTGATTTTTTCATTGGTAATATCTCAATAATTTCTTCGTGCACAGCATTTCCGCAAATATATTGTCCCAGAATACTCAACTGATTAATGTCACATGTCAGATGTCTTGTCCAAAGCAAATGAAAAATAAGTACCTGTACTCAAATTTTGTATTTGTTCCTTGTTGATTAGATGGACCATTTTCAGAGCTGTGTCATGAACTGTTTTTGTCGATAACAGCTTGTCTTGAATTTTCCGTAAAATTTTGTCCTTGTTGTGGAACTTGTCAAATAGTACACGACCAAGTTTTAGTATGCATCTCTTCAAATAATTCCTGTCAATGAAAGGCCTCCCCTCTCGAATAATGCTGCATGTGCCCTCAAAACTAAGTTTAAGCTCTTGTATTTTTTGACCATGCCAGCAGGCTATTTTGTCCAATGTTCAATTTTATCTGCAGCTCCTTGCAGAGCTTTTTTTCCATGCATCATCCTCGGGGAACTTAGTAATAAACGTTGCATGTCTTGTCATGAAATTCATTTTTTTGATTGTTTGAGAACAGTCTCTCACTACAAATGAGAAAGTGTGGAGATCCAGACCTATGCACAAATGCATACAAGTCCGTTCACTCCTTTTGAAAATTTTGGTACTGTTGGGGGTTACAGAGTTCATAATCACATATGATGATGGAAAGATTTCTTGACCAATCAAATAAAAAGAGAATATGTACGACTCTAATGGGTGGAGAAGATGAATGGCTGTTAAAAGAGTTAAAGGTGAAATAGCCAAAAAATCATCTTCACATGAGTAATTACGCGTTTTTAAAATTTTGAATTAATTTTTCATTTTCATTTAAAAAAAAGTGTGTATTCCTCCGTCAAGGGAGGAAAGCAAATGTAGACATCCGAAATTGCAAATGAAGCAGGGATTTAAATATCCTGCACTTCATTTGCATGATTGCGGACTGCTGCTTTTCCGCAATAGCGCTATTTCAGGACATCAAACTCGGTCCCAGCGGGGTTATTTCAAGAGAAAACCCTTCCCTCAAAATAACCCCTAAACCTTATTTTTTGGAGTATGTTGGGGATAACCTCTTGGTACGGGCACTGAAGGAACAGACATGGGGCCATGCGCAGTTTGACCTGCTGCTCACAAAGAGGGAGGAACTACCGGTAATAGGGGAAGCAGGTGTGAGTGGTAACCTGGGCAGCAGTAATCATGAGATGGTAGATTTCAGGATCCTGACAAAAGGAAAAAAGGAGAGCAGCAAAATATACATCCTGGACTTCAGAAAAGCAGACACTGACTCCCTCAGAGAACTGATCAGCAGGATCCTTTGGGATGCTAATATGAAGGGGAAAGGAGTCTAGGAGAGCTAGCAGTATTTTAAAGAAGCCTTATTAAAGGCACAGGGAGAAACCATCCCGATGCACAGTAAGAAAAGCAAATACAGTAAGTGACCAGATTTGGTTACCGGGGACATCCTTGGTGAGCTTAAACACAAAAAGGAAGCTTATAAGAAGTAGAATCTTGGACAGATGACTAAGGAGGAATATAAATACATTGCTCGATAATGCAGGGGAGCAATCAGGAAGGCAAATGCGCAATTGGAATTGCAGCTAGCAAGGGATGTGAAGGGTAACAAAAAAAGTTTCTATAGGCATATTAGCAATAAGAGGGTGATCAGAGAGGGTGTTGTGTGTGGTCCTTACTGGATTAGAGAGGTAGCCTAGTGACAGATGATGTGGGAAAAGCTGAAGTACTCAATGCTGTTTTTTGCCTCTGTCTTCACAGACAAGGCCAGCTTGCAGACTACTACACTAGGCAATGCAGTACAGCAAGGCAGTTGGCAGCGCACAGCGGAGAAAGAACAGGTTAAGAACTATTTAGAAAAGCTAGACATACACAAATCCATGGGTCCGGATTTAATGCATCCACGGGTACTGAGGGAGTTGGCAAATGTCATTGCAGAGCTTTCGGCCATTATCTTTGAAAATTTATGGAGATCGGGAGAGGTTCCGGATGATTGGAAAAAGGCAAATGTAGTGCCCATCTTTAAAAAAGGGATGAAGGACAATCCAAGAAACTACAGACCGGTCAGCCTTACCTCAGTCCCCAGAAAAATCATGGAAGGGATCCTCAAGGAATCCAGTTTGAAGCACTTGGAAGAGGGGAAGTAATCAGAAATAGTCAACATGGATTCACCAAGAGCAAGTCATGTCTCACCAACCTGATTAGCGTGTATGATAAAGTAATTGGCTCTGCGGATATGGGAAAATCGGTAGATATGATATACCTTGATTTTAGCAAAGCTTTTGTTATGGACTACCACGATATTCTTGCCAGCAAGTTAAGGAAGTATGGATTGGACAAATGGACTGTAAGGTGGATAGAAAGTTGGCTAGACTGTTGGGCCCAAAGGGTAGTGATCAATGGCTCAATGTCTAGTTGGCTGTAAGTTTCAAGCGGAGTGCTCCAAGGAACCGTTCTAGGGCTGGTTTTGTTCAAAATCTTTATTAATGACCTGGATGAGGGATGGATTGCACCCTCAGCAAATTTACAGATGACACTAGGTTAGGGGGAGAGGTTGATACCCTAGAGGGCAGGGATAGGGTCCAGAGAGACTTAGACATATTGGAGGATTGGGCCAAAAGAAATCTGATGAGGTTCAACAAGGACAAGTGCAGAGTCCTGCACTTGGGACGGAAGAATCCCAAGCAGTTACAGACTGTGGACTGAATGGCTAAGTAGCAGGTCAGCAGAAAAGGACCCGGGGATGACAGTGGATGATAAGCTGGATAGGAGTCAACAGTGTGCCCTTGTAGCCAAGAAGGCTAATGGCATATTAGGGTGCATTAGGAGGAGCTTTTCCTGCAGATCTAGAGAAATTATTGTTCACCTTTATTCAGCACTGGTAAGGCCACATCTAGAGTATTGCGTTCAGTTCTGGGTCCCCCAATATAGAAAGGATGTGCATGTACTGGAGAAGGTCCAATGGAGGGCAATCAAAATGATTAGGAGTCTGGAGCACATGACCTACGAGGAGAGGCTGAGGGAGTTGGGCTTATTTAGTGTGCAGAAGAGAAGAGTGAGGAGGGATTTGATAGCAGCCTTCAACTTCCTTTAGGGAGGGGTGATGGACCAGACAGGATCTGGGCACCGCTGAGGGCACCTGCTCAGGTTGAACTGCTCAAAACCAGGGCTCTTTACAACCCCTGACTGGAGGCACTTCCCAAGTAGGCCACACCAGTCACACCGACCACTTCAGCTGCCAATCCTGCCAGCAAAAGCCTCATGAGCAAAACCCCTCGCACACTTTAGCTCTCCCTGTGCCAAAATCAGCCCCGGGCCTAACACACAGGTGAGGGGTTATAGAACCTAATCTCACCTACCCCAAATGGGTCTTTCTGGTCCCAAAGAACCAGCCACAGTTCCCAGTCAATTTACACTTTGGATCTTACCCACAAGAGCACACTGGGCCAATCCTTTAGAATCTAAAATCTAAAGGTTTATTAATAAAAGAAAGAAAAGCATGAGAGTAAGGTTGTTAAGGAGAATACATTACATGCATCGAATCACCAAGTTCCCGATGCAGAATCTTAGCAGAGATGTTACAAACTGCTAGCTTAAAAGTCTCTGGTGTACATCCTATGTCAGGATGGCCCTACGTTTCTTCCCGGCTCTCTGTTCCTCGCAAGGCTGCATCTGGAATCAGTAGCAGAATTGAAGGCAAGATGGAGCCTGCCTCATGGCATTTTATATCCATCCCTGGTATCTTCCAAGCTGGAGCAAGTCACATGGCCCAGTGACCTATCCCTGTGTCCCATGTCAGCAGTCATGATATTGGTTGGTTTGCAGGACCCAGACACATTCCTCAGGTGTATATTGGCCTCTCTGAGAACCTTGTCCCTGGAGCTTTGCTAATTAGCACAGTCACTGACTGAACAGTCCTGGCCCATTGCTCTGTCTCAGACAGAGAATCTTCCAGCATCAACATAGAGTACAGGCAGTCCCCGGGTTACGTACAAGATAGGGACTATAGGTTTGTTCTTAAGTTGAATTTGTACGTAAGTCGGAACTGGCTCCAGAGTCAGCCCAGGGACACCCGGAGCAGCTTTTCTCGCCCCGGAGGATGCCGTGGCGGGACCACTGCGCATCTGGGTGGTCCCGCCACCCGCGAGTTCCAGGGCAAGAAAAGCCCCGTTCGTAAGTGCGGATCCGACATAAGTCGGATCCGTGTAACTCGGGGACTGCCTGTATAGAGTTATAACTCCATATACAGACATCACACAAACACATGAGTAACATACATAAAATAAGTAGAACATAATATTTCATTTGACATCTCACATGGCCCCCTTTGTACAGACTTTGGGGCAGTCCCTCCCCCCCTCAGGACCTGTCTGATCCTCTTAAAATCCAGTAATGTGACAAGAGGTTCCAAAGAGGATGGGGAGAGGCTGTTCTCAGTAGTGAGAGATGGGAGAACAAGTACTAGTTTCAAGTTACAGTGGGGAAGGTCTAGGTCGGATAATAGGAAAAACTATTTTAATATGAGGGTACTGGAAGGGGTTACCTAAGGAGGTGGTGGAATCTCCATCCATAGAGGTTTTTAAGTCCCAGCATGACAAAGCTCTGGCTGGGATGATTTAGTTGGGGTTGGTCCTGCTTTGGGCAGGGGGTTGGACTTAATGACCTCCTGAGTGCTCTTCCAGCCCTAGGATTCTATGATTAAGTTCTGAATATCTTTGTGATCTTGAAGAGCACCCCTGTTGGGGCCATGGTGTCTCTCTCTCTCTATTTATAAAATGATGTGATTTCTGAAAGGTTTAGATGCAGTTTTCTAGAAAGGAAACTATTTTAGTACATAAAAATCCTCTCCCCTAGTTGTAGTAAAAGCCAAAGTTGAAGCAATAACAGAGGAGGAGGAAAACAGGGTTATAATTAACAGGCCACTGGAAAAATTAGTTAGACTCTATCTTTGTTTTCAGTTGACTCTCATAACTTCTTTTTTATATACAGAAATGAACTGGAGCCCTATATGTGTTATCTAAGAAAGTGACATTTAAACATAATTGACTCAACCTGCATTATAGTAATTTGATATAAATCCAAAGGCAATTCCTGTATTATTAAAGCTGGCTGATAGATTCATCTGTAGTGTACTCTCAGATGTTGATAATTTTAGGAAAGGAAATCTGAAGGCTGGGTGAATATTACAAAAATGTAAACAGTGCATATAAAGGGTTTTGTTTTAGACTTGTCGTCTTTTGCATTGAAGACTCCATTTTGCATCCTCAGGATTGATTTCAGAAATTTCATCTTATTCACGTGAGCACCTAGATGTCTTGCATACAGGTAATAAGTCAAAAGAACAGTTGCCTAATCAGCATATGATCAAATATACCTTTTGAATGGTATCTGCACAGTGTTTCAGACTGATCTTTAGCACATTTGACTCCCCCCCCCCCCACAATTCATAAAATCAGCTTCCAAGTGAAACTTACATGGCCTTCCATGCCTTCCTGAGGACTCCACTCTTTCCAGCTATTTCTTCCTGCTTTTAGCCGTATCACCTCATCTGGCCACTGCAGCTCCTTCCTTTTGGACATGTTGATGCCTTCCAGAACTTGGCTGGGATCCATGATCTAATGTGAAAAGAAACTGATTTTAGACTATTATGGAGTCACCAATGAATGGTGAACAGTGAAACTACAACTGGTCTCCTAGAAGCTAGTCAAAACTGTTGTTCTTTGAAGGACTGATCTTGCACCCACTAAAGTCAGAGGCAAAGCTTCAGAGGATGCATACTCAAGCTCTAAGCACTACAAAGCCTGTAGTGGAAGTTAGCTAAGAGCTACATTTTAGAAAACTTGAGTGGTACAAGCCTCCACATTTGGGCACGTAGAGCACAAGGCTCAGAGGATTTATCACTAGGCAAAAGAATTAAGTTCCATTTAAGATGCTCAGCAGAGACCAGCCAGTAAACAGGCTTTCTGCACCTAGAAGAAGCTAGCAGGAAAGCATTGTAGAAAACCTCCCTCTACTTGTGAGCAAGCAGGAATGAATAAGATATCCATCAAACAAGAGTTTACAAAGAGGACACACACACCAAATATTTTTTGGAAAATGTAGTTTTATAGAGGGGCCCTGAACATTAACAGATCTTAGCTGTATTTTACTTAACCAGCCCCTGTCTGAATACAAAAGATATACAAATGTATTCACAATTATCAAGTTTTACTGAATGACTACAACCATGACAGGCTTCCCTATGGCCTTAAGTTGTGTCACCATGTGAAGCAAGCTGAATACCTTTATCCTGTTAGATCAGCTTCTAAATTTCTCCCAGCAATGCTCTATTGTAAACATATTCAAGTGTTTACAGAGAGCCACGAGCTAGAGTTTGTGTTTAGCTTCCAGATTTCAACAAAACTACCAAGGTCTCCCCTGGCAACTTAAGTCAATGGTGAACTGGCACATGCTCAAAAACTTTGTACATTTTTATGTTATTACCAGCAAACAGTGATACCGTAAGCAAAACTAAACTGATTAGTTTGTAGTTAATATATGAAGCAGAACATATTCCAGCTCTCTCAGCTGCGTGCTAAAATAAAACATGTCTGTCATGTGACTAGATAGTGCTTAGTATACCAGTAGCCAACTGTTTAGCAAAATAAAGATGAAACTTCTTAGTCATATCTACACTTCTGTTCTGCACTGAGGAGCTCCAGGACACGTGTGTGGATAGAAGACGGCGGTCATGTTATTTTGTTACTACAACGTGTAAGATAATAAAAAAAATGAGGGAAAAAATACAACCTAAAGAAGTATAGATGCTGGTTGATTCACCTGGATTCTATAAATAACTTCATCCCTTTTGGCTTGCATATGGTTTGCAGGGCTTGCATTACCCCCTGACTGTACATCAATTACATTATTCCCTCCTTCTGTTCCCAGAAAGCCCACAAGAGCATGTTGTTTACAGGCAGGGATGCTCTGACTGGAGCTGCTTGAAGAGGGTAGGCCATGCTGCACGCTGACAATGCCAGCCTGGATAGTGGGTTCCATTTGATTCACCATGGATAGACGGGACTGGATGGAGGATGGGAGGTTACGAAGGGATATCTGACTGGTGGAAGAGCGTCGGCAAGGCACAAAGCCTGTAGTGGATGTGCGGAGTGATGAATGACGACTGCTGTAGCAATAAGATGAATGGCTGGCTACCGAGGCACGGGCAGGGGAATGTCTGACAAGGCTTGACTGCACTGAGTGGGAGCTGTGACTGGTGCCTAAAAGCAAAAAAACAAAAACACACAATCAAGAGAGTCAATCGTTTTAATACAAGCCTCCCACGCATTTTAGATTTTAGACACTTACACAAGTGTTTCGGCACCTTGATATACAGTATTCATGGACACATCAGAAACACCTAGAATACTTCAGAGACAAGTTGCACTGGTCCCATCAACAATGAAATGTTTGAATACAATCAACTAACCTCAACTGGTTTAAAGAACTGATATTACATTGCTAGGAGTGTACGCCAAAGTGTAAGTGTCCTTGGTAAATATGAGCCCAGCTTTTATTGCATTAATGCAGCATTTATTCAATGCTGAAGAATTTAGTTTCTTATTCTATGTTGTCTAATTCTGTCAGTAACATTTGCAATGTTTCAGAACACCAAATATCCTTAGCCAAATATGTGGCTTGACTCCATCCTAAGTGTGCACCAGAAAGTTTACAGTTACTATTGCTGCTGTTTTAACTAGTTCTGAAATGTTTAGTTACATTTGAAGTTGGCAAAGAAAAACCATGAGATTTTTAGCTTAGAGATTTATTCAATGCACATTAATTAATACCCCTCTCACAAAGCTATAGATACCCCATCATAATTATAGACCTTATAATGCATATGGCATGACAAGATTCAGAAGCTGACAATGGACTAGTCTGTAAAATAATGCTCTTTTTCCTAACAGCAATGAAAGCAACTACACCTCAGGAAACAGATGCTCAATCACCTCCAGTTCCTCATTAGATCACTAACTGCACTTACTTGGATACAGTTTAACTGAAATCCTGCAGCAAAAGACAATTTACTTCACAACAGCAGTAGTGGCAGCATAAAGACAAAGGTAATTTGCATTTATAAAACACTTGATCTGAGTTTGGTATTTGTGAACATAAGGGACCAGTAGAACTGATGTAGGAAGTGCTATGAAAGAGTCTCTCACTCAACAATGGTTAACATATCAATCCTGATCTGCTATCATCAATCCATTCTAGTAGCAGTCCAAAGACATGCCACAATGCTTAACTGCAGTGTGATTTTGGGATATAAATCCATTTACATTGGGAATTAAAATTACAGAATCAATTTTGTGCTTGTAGTCCATTCCTGATCAACAGTGGTGAAAGGCTAGCTGTCCCAGAGGAAAAGGTATTTCTGTACAACTCAAGGATTTTATAAAATATATACACTAAGTTAGTATTACCTAGTGTTGAGGGGTGAGATGTGACAGGAGGATGGAGAACAGCTCCAGGGCTCTGCCCCATAATTAAATTCCCTCCTCCTTGTGACATGCTGTTTTGCGACTCATTGGCAGCTGCATTGTTACTCGTGCAGGAAGCCCCACCTCCAGCATCTGAATCTTCTATGTTTCCACCACTGTTGCAGCCAGCACCACAACCTTTCCTTAATCTAAGAACACAATGAGAATCAACTGTGTTAGCTAACAGAAAAAAGTGATCAGACATCAATTTCAACTATGCTTTTTCTTCTGTATTATGCTTTCTCCAATTCTGAGGACTGCTACCTGGTATTGCATTAAAAATATTTTTTTGCTATCAAACATTTACATTAAATTTACTTTTCTTTATATAGTACCAGCTGTTTGCAAATGTGACGCATGAGAATTCAGTTGTCATATTTTTAATAGCAAATATTAGAATTTATTGCTTTTCTATTTTGTAGTCATATTAGCATCAGTTTATGCTGTTCTGTCTATAATGGCAGTCATATCGGATCTCTAATTTAAGCGTTTTCCTCATATTTCCTCTCTTATTGTTAAATGAACAGGAAAGAATTGCTTTTGCAAATGACTTCAGTTATGACATACTCTAGTGACTACAATATGCTAGGATTCTTTGAAATGTTTGTACTGCTCATGCCAGCTTTTTAACATTTAAGTGAGTTAATCAATTGGTTAGCTAAAGAGCTGGTAAGCTTGTATTTTTATTCTATTACGTGGAGGACTATGCTTCGTTTAGACTCATTAAAGAAAGCTTTACTCATTTACTTCTCCTCCAGTCCCTACCACTATCCTTGTTCTACTGTTCTCAAATACATTGCCAGTTCCTTATTCAGTCTCCTTGCTCCAGCATTTTGAGATATAATTAGTTTAAGTCTAATGCTTTCTTGCTGAAATAAACTTTTCACAATACCACTATATGCTGGAGAAATCGTTTGTGGGTGAAGAAGAGATACATTACAGTAAACGCATCACACAATTTTGGGGACGCAGACCCTTTTTATTCATATAATGTAGGTGTACAGCATATTGGATATATGTACATTTAGACAAACATTTGTGTAGTGCTAATGTGGTGTTTACATATTCAGAATGCTGTACAAAGTCCTCAATCCTGAAAACATTAATGCCTTGCATAATTTTACTCATGAGACAATCCCAGTTACTTCAGTAGGACTACTCACATACTTCAGTGTTTTAAGGTCCCAGACCCGCATGATTCTTCCCCACAGCTTTGTAAGGTAGATAATTGTTCTCCTCCTATGGAGGGATTAAACTGAGGCATTGAAAATGAGACTCAAACCCCACAATAGATCACTAACACAGCTGAGATTACAACTGTAGGCATAACTCTTCCACTTAGAATTTTTTGAGCTGTTAAAATTAGGTATGAGATTCTAATTGACAACATTCTTGGGATTTTGTTCACATGACTTCTTGCCATAACAGTGGCCATGTGTTGCAAGTACCAGGAAAAATACTGAGAGGCATCTGCACTTTTGTTACTGAATGCTGTAAATTATGCATGACTTAGTGATATTACTGAATATCTGAATGCTCAAGGATTCATTCCCACAGCTCACCTGTGCCATGTTGATACTATGAAGCTCCTGATATTTCCCAAACTGATAGCGCCCCCAAGAAACTCCTTGAGCTGATCATGGCTATCGGAATAGGAAGTAGTCAAAGGTGAGACATAGATTGGATATCCAATAGGCTGGTCACAAGAAGAGTTGATCATATTCCTCAAAGCCTGTTTTGCATTTTGGATGCTCCCTCTTTCTGGGTTACGGTTACGCAAGAAGACAAGTTCCTGCTGCTGACCTGCCCAAAGGCCACGTACACACTCCTTATTTACCTGCAAAAAACCACAACAAAAACCAAGAAAAAAAGGAAACATTAGAAAGCTTATTAAGGATGAGCAGTAAGAAAAGAAGAAGTTACTCATTCTGTGCAGTAACGATGGCTCTTCAAGTTGCGTGTCCCGTGGATGCTCCACTGTAGGTGTTGGGCTTGTGCCGGTGCGGCAGATTGGAGAACTTTTCTAGCTGTAGTCTGCCGGACCGTGCATGCACGAAGCGCGGCTCGTGCCTTTTCGCACCGTTTGTGTGCGTTCGGTACGGCTCCCACCAGTTCCTCCTGATCCTCTTGGTCTGAAAGACATAAATGAGAATTCCGAAGAGGGGAGGAGGGCGGGTTGTGGAGCACCCACGGGACATGCATCTCGAAGAACCATCATTACAGCACAGACTAACTTCTTCTTCTTCGAGCAGTGTCCTGTAGGTACTCCACCGTAGGTGAATTCGCAGCAGTAGCCCCTGAAAGGAGGAGGGTTCAGAGCTATCGTGCTGTGGCCGTGGACAGAACCGCTGCTGCCACTGCCTCATCTGGTAGGTGAAGGTTGGGAATGGCATAATGTTTGGCAAAGGTGAAGTTTGAAGACCATGTAGCAGCCCTGCAAACGTCTTTTAGCGGAACACCTTTCAAGAATGCAGTTGATGCAGCGATTGCACATGTTGAATGGGCTCTCGGTTTTTGTAATAGTGGTCTATTATGTAGCACATAGCATTCCTTTATGCAGTTCATTATGATCGATGAAATGCGCTGTGCTGATAATGGGTGGCCCTTAGAATGCTTGGCTGCAGACACTAAAAGCATATTTGTCTTTCTGATGGCTCTAGTCCTTTCTATGTAAAAGGCCAAGGCACGTCTGACGTCAAGGGTGTGTAGACGTGCTTGCTCTGCAGAGGTATGGGGCTTAGTGTAGAAAGTGGGAAGTACTATCGGCTCATTAATATGGATCCGTGAGTTCACTTTTGGGAGGAAAGTGGGTTGAGAGCGTAAGATGACTCCCTGATCGGTAAACACTGTGTATGGAGGTATAGCCGATAAGGCAGCCAACTCACCAACCCTTTTTGCAGAGGTTATGGCAATCAGACAGATAACTTTCATTGTGAGGATGCGCAAATCACATGTGGCTAGTGGCACAAAGGGTTTGTGCGTTAGCACGTTAAGAACTAACTCTAGGTCCCACGGCTGCGCTGGTTGTGTGCGATGTGGAAAAAGATTAGTCATGCCCTTCATGAAGCGCCGCATCATTGGGTGAGAGAAAACGGAATATCCTTCCACAGAGTGGTGGAAAGCGGTGATTGCGGCAATGTACACTTTAATGGAAGCACAACTCAGAGAAGAATCCTTGAGATGCACGAGGTAGTCCAGAATCCGGTGAATGGGAGCAGAATAAGGATCCAAACATGCCATCGAGCACCATGCAGAAAACGGTGCCCATTTGTGAAGGTAAGTGGACCTTGTGGATAATTTTCTGCTGTGTAGAAGGATGTGTTTGACCCCTTGTGAGCAAATCATTTCTGTTTGTTGGAACCAATTAGGAACCAGGCTGTCAATGCCAGAAGATCGATCTGAGGATGGAACAAGTGCTGGTTGTTCTGGGAAAGAAGGTCGTGTCTCTTGGGCAAAAGATACGGATGACGCGCCGACATTTGATGAAGGTAAGGAAGCCACGTTTGTCTTGGCCAGAAAGGAGCTATCAAGATTACCGTGGCTCTGTCCATGAGTATCTTTTCTAGCACTTTGGGAATTAGAGGTGTGGGAGGGAACGCATATAGATGATGGCTCCAATCGCGTTGGAAAGCGTCCCCCTTGGAACCCTGTCCGATTCCCACTCTTGAACAGTACTGGGGACATTTGGCGTTCATTCGTGTCACAAACAAGTCCACTGCTGGAAAGCCCCAGGAACGGAATATGGTTGAGAGCACGTCCGGGTGAAGCTCCCATTCGTGCTTCATGGAAAAATGCCTGCTCAGCGTATCGGCCATAGTGGTCTGTTGACCGGGTAAGTATTCTGCAATGAGGGAGATTTTTGTGGTGAATGCACCAACTCCATAAAGTGATCGCCTCGGCACAAAGTGACTGGGATCGGGCTCCGCCCTGCCTGTTTATATAGTATACTGTAGTCATGTTGTTGGTAAGAATTCGGATGGCTTGACCACGAATCTTTGGAAGAAAGTGTCGACAGGCATTGCGCACTGCACGCAATTCCAGGAAATTGATATGCATCATTGACTCTAAGGGGGCCCAAAGTCCCTGAGCCTGATTGTGCTCCAGATGCGTACCTCACCCTAGCAACGATGCATTGGTGGTTAGTTGTACTGTTGATTGTTGGCGATGAAAAGGGACACCCGACATCAGGTTTTTGGAAACCGTCTACCAAGCTAGAGTGTTTCTGACGTGAGGGGGAATTGATACCTGTCTGTGGACATCTCGAGCATTTGGAGTGTAAACAATAGCTATCCAATGCTGGAGACAACGAAAGCGTAGTCTCACGTGTTCGACGACATACGTCTTGGCTGCCATGTGTCCCATAAGCTGAAGACATTGAACTATAGATGGCTTGGGACTGGTGGTAATGGCTTGTATGAGGTCTTGCATCACTTGAAATCTGGTCATTGGTAAGAAAGCACGTGCGCTGGTTGAGTTGAGGGTGCCCCTATGAACTGTATCGATTGGTGGGGCATCATGGTCGATTTCGGGACGTTGAGGATCAAGTTCAAGGCCTCAAAAACTGTTCTTGTGAGGTGCGTCGCGTGCGGCACCTCTGCCGCCGAAGGAGCTCTGATTAGGCAATCATCCAGGTAAGGGAATATCATTATGCTGAGACGACGCAGGTAAGCTGTAACTACTGCCAGAGTCTTGGAAAAAACCCTGGGAGCCGATGAGAGACCGAAGGGCAAGACCCTGTATTGGAAATGGTCTGCGCCTAAGTGGAACCGTATAAATCATCTGTGGGTCGGGTGTATCGCAACATGGAAATAGGCATCCTGCAGATGGAGGGACGTGACCCAATCTCCGCTGTGAAGAGCTGTAATGATGGTGGTTAGAGTAACCATCCTGAAACGGTACTTCCGTAGATACCGATTTAGTCCTCTGAGGTCGAGAATTGGCCTCCACCCCCCCTGATTTTTTCTCCATCAGAAAATATTGGGAATAAAACCCCCTTCCCCTGAACTTGTTTGGTACTGCCTCTGTTGCTCCGATGGCGAGGAGGCGATTGACCTCTTGTTGTAAAAGAGGCTCGTGAGATGGGTCCCTGAAAAGGGGGTGGGGGGATTGAGAGGGGGTAGAGTGATGTATGGAGTGATATGTCCTAGCGTAATCATTTGCAGCACCCATCTGTCGGTGGTAATGCGAGACCACCGATGTTGGAAGGGTCTCAGGTGATGATGGAACAATGTCTGTGCAGGACTGGGATGGCTGCTGAGCGGAATACTGCAGAGACCCTCGATGGGAGCGTCAAACTTGCTGTTTGGTAGTTAAATGGCCAGATGGTTTTGGTTGAGGTCGTCTTCTCTGCTGGTGTTGCCGGTTGCATTGCTGGTCCTGCTGTCTGTATTGGGATGGCTGAAAGGTAAACGGTCTTTGTTTCTGATAGGGAGTATCCCTCTTACGACGAAAAGGAGGTGTATATATTCCTAGGGTCTTGAGCGTGGTTTTTGAATCTTTACCGGAATGAAGAACTTAATCAGTTTTGTCAGAGAAAAGATTCTGCCCATCGAAGGGTAGATCATGGACTTTGGAAAGAAGGTCTCTGGGAACTGCTGCCTGGTGTAGCAAGGATGCCCTGCGCATGACCACAGATGTGGCTGTGGTACGCGCTGCAGTGTCCACTGTGTCCAAAAGCTATGTGGAGAGCTGTTCTGGAAGCTGCATAGCCTTCTTGGACTACCGCTTTGAGGCCCTCCCTCTTGCTCTCGGGTAGATGTTCCAGCAGGGGCACTAGCTTAGAATAGTTGTCAAAGCTATGATTAGCTAATAATATGGAATAGTTCGCCATACAGAGCGTAAGAGTAACAAACGAGTAAACCTTTCACCCAAAGAGGTCTAGCTGCTTCATGTCTTTGTCCGGCACATTAGGTCTCTGTTGCGGGCCCTTCGTTCCTTGTTGGGCTGCATCAGCAACCAGAGAATTCGGTTGGGGATGGGAGAAGAGAAATTCCATCCCTTTTGCCGGGACAAAATATTTTTTGTCTGCTTTTTTGTTAGTGGTTGGTGCAGAAGCTGGCAGCTGCCATATATCGTCCACAGTCCCAAGGATGGCATCATCCAGTGGGAGACCCACCTTGGCCTGATGTGAGGGGTGTACGTTTCTGAGCAGATGATGGGACTTCTGCTGGACGTCTGCAATCTGCACATTTTGTGAGTCTGCAATTCTCCTGAAAAGGTCTTGGAATTGTCGGAGATCGTCCGACAGTGACATGTCTCCCTGGAATACTGCATCATCAGGCGAGGAGGGGGATTGATCAGTGAGGGACCGATCCTGATGCTCATCCTGAATGGAATGTTGTTGTTGTATGACCTGTGGCTCAGGTAGGTGGGAAGGTGGGATACCTGATGGAGTTGGCGGTCTGGTTGCTGGTGGTAAGGACCGATGTTCCCTGCTGGATGATATGAGAGACCGATGTGGAGAATTGGATATCGATGTATGCCGGGTAGAAGAATGAGAATAGTGCCTATATTAACGGTGATGCTGAGGCGAACTGTGATAATAACGAGAGCGGTGCGGTGATCTGCTGTAATAATGGCATCTATGGGAACCATAGTACCCCAAATGACCCGAGCCTGATGGAGACCTAGGAGATTGGGATCGTCCCCTGGACCTCAGGGGTGGAGAAGGTGACCAGTGGTAACAGCGTTTTGGTGAGATGTGTGGAGAGCAGAAGACTCTTTGTGAATGCCTCATGGATTGAGCTGAATGCACCGATGAAGGAGAAGGCAGCTCCGGCGAGAACTGGGTATGATCTGGGGTAGGAGATGGTGTAATGAATCTCCGAGATTTTCGGCATGTGCTACAGTAGTCTGCTCTGGTGAAGAAGTGATTAGAGTAGAGGGTTGTATAGACTTTTCTCCTTCCACCCTGGGAGCTGGGCGCGGTGCCGCGTTGCAAGGGACCAGTGAACTTTGTGGAGGAACATCCTCCAGAGCCGGGATGAATTCCTGTACCGAAGCTTCGGTCGGTGCCGGCGAGTCACTCGGTGCCGGTGAATGGCATGGTGCCCAGGAATCTGTCGGTGCCGAGGTGGCAATCGGTGCAGCGAGGGCCATCTGTGCCGAAATTGCTTCTGGTGCCGCACTCGTAGGCAGTACGGAGATTGCTCTCAGTGCCATGTGCAGCATCAGTACCGGGGAAGGCTTCAGTGCCGATGGTATCTTAGGTACCGAAAGAGTCGAGGGATGCGCAGCCGAAGTGCTACGACTGTGCTTCGCCTTAGGCGGGCCACGCATAGGTGGCAAGCTGGAGGTGCCCAGTTTGTCCCCCATGCTAACACGTCGGGGGAAGAGAACAAGAAGGCGATGGTCTTTTCTTTGCCTTCTTCGGAGACGGTTTGGCCAAAGGATCCACTGACGATACAGCAGCTGCCGTATCTTGTGGCTATAATGCCCTATAAAAGAGGAGCATTTTAAGCCTCATGTCCCTGTCCCTCCTTGCTCTCGTGGTGAGTTTGGAGCAGTGAGGACACTTCTGAGGTATTTGTCCCTCACCGAGACACCTGATACAGAGAGCGTGGCCGTCGGAGGTGGGCATTGATTCCCAGCATGAGCTGCACATTTTAAAACCAGGCGAACCTGGCATGGTTGCGTCTTTCTTCTTCTAACGACTGATAGGAAAACTATTTACAGGTAACTTCTGAGAAAATTTTTTTTTTTTTAACTAGAACGACTACGACTAAATAACTGATGAGTAACTTCTAAGAACTAATCTATCTAAATTCTTTGAGTTCTTCCTTTCTCTCACTCTGACAGAGTCTGAGGAGAAAGCATTAGTCCGTCCGTGGCCGAGGACGGTCCGGAGGAACTGGCGGGAGCCGGACCGCGCGCACACAAACGGTGAGAAAAGGCACGAGCCGCGCTTCGCGCATGCGCGGTCCAGCAGACTACGGCTGGAAAAGTTCTCCGATCTGCAGCACCAGGACAAGCCCGACACCTACAGTGGAGCACCCACGGGACACTGCTCGAAGAAGAAATATCGGTTACTTATCTTTCATGACTGTTGTTCGAGATGTGTTACTCATTCATGTCCATTCCAGCATAGGTGTGTGCTTGACCTGAACACCCCTGCTGAAAAGTTTTTGTCTCTGAGGTATCCATCAGGTCTGATGCCTTCTGGAGTTGCACTTTCATAGCATTGGTATAAAGGACTCTGACAACCCATTGACCCCTCAGCTCCTTCTTGCTGGCTAATTCTGACAGTGAGGCAGGAGAGGGTAATTGGAATAGACAAAAGCAACACATCTCAAAGAACAGCAACTACGGAAAACAAACATTTTTTTCTTCTTTCAGTACATGCTTGTGTCCACTCTAATGTACTGGGAGGATTTAAGTTAATTGACAAACATATTGTCGCACTGCTATGCCAAACCTAACCTGCTGAGGGATGGCACAGTGAAACGCAAGTGTAGACTAAAGATCACATTGCAATCTTACATAGGGACTTGTACAACAAATGCAGCTGAGGATGTTCATGTCCTTGTGGAGTATGCTGTCAGGACCAAAGTAGGGATTTTCATCAGACCATACCGTGTGGCTACAGGACATGATCCAGTTTCAGCCCAGAAAATTTCCTTGTGGAAGACCCTTCATCCTGTCTGTAACAGCTACAAAAAATTGTTTTCCAAAATGGATTAGTTCTTTTTATGAAGAAGGCCAGTATGTTTCTGACATCTAGCGAGTGAAGCCTTTGCTTCTGTTTGTTGGCATATGATTTCATATATAAAACCAAAAGAAATATGTACTGGTCAGTACAAAACTGTTAAAAACACCTTTGGGTTGCAGGCTGGGTGAGGATATAACTGTATACAAGTTCTGAACCAAGGGCTCTACCTCCAAGACACTCACTATCTATACACAAACTTTCACATCTACATTTGAACATATATGAGCAAGTATTCAAAAAATATTATGGAGAAAGCATACAGAATCAACATAGCACTGTATAACAGTCAAACATTCACCTTCCCTGCTTCAAAGGACTCAATAAATGGACAAAAGCTGCAAACAATACAGATTAAAATACACAAACATGGAATGGTGGATGAGCCCTTTAACAGGAGCTGGATTCTAGTTTTGAAGTGGCAGTATAGCATAGGTTAACTAAGGGTCATCTCACATACCAGGGGGTGAGGGCCAAACACAGAAGATTATATGAAGCAGATTAAAGGTCCATTTAAGAATTACACTTGAGTGGACAAACGGGAGCAGCAAGAAATAAAGCTGAAACCCAAAGTAAGGAAGAGACCTAGAAGGAAAGCTTAAGCTTTTGTGTAAATATTGAAGGGGCAAAAGTAAAGCCATGGTCAGACTAAGGCTACATTTATTACTCATCTAAATATATATAAATTCAAAGTGCCACCAACAGTACAAGTCACAACACAGATACACTTTCATGGGTGTAATAAATAGATAAACAACTAGAGCCAAAGAAACTAACATAAAAGGATGGCCAAAACTGTGTTTTGCTGATATTGTCACTAGGTATTTTCTGAGAAGACACTGCCCTTTTTCCTGTCAATATTTAAAGTTCATGGAAAGCACCACCATGATGATAAATTAAGTATGCTCTCTCCATGAAGACAGCCCAAGCAGTGGCCACTGGAGATGTAAAAAGTTGTGGGGGAAAAAAATGTAACTCTGTAACCGCTAAAATTCTAGCAGTTACATGCTGCTGGGGACTCTGCAGCGTCACTTTTGCCGGCCCTGCTCCCAGGGAGACTTCGCTGCAGCTATGCACTATACAGCTCCTGGGAGCAGGGCCGCAGAGGGTGCCGGTCTTGCTCCTGGGGGGAGCCAGATACTGCAGAGCTGCAAAGAAGCTGCTTCCCCAGGTGTGGGGCCAGGCTGCTACTGGCCCCCTGCTCCCAGGGAAGAGGCTGGCAGCACCCCTTGCCAGCCCCACTTCACTGGTGCAGCAACGCCTCCTCCCTGAGAGCAGGGCCAGTAAGGGCTGCGGCCAGCCCAGCTCCTAGAAAGGGGGCTTTGCTGCAGGCTCTGCACTTGGCTCCCCAGGAGCAAGGTCAGCAGCCTGTCAGCCTCACTCCTAGGGAGCCAGTGTGTACCTGGGAGGGTGGGGGGAGGAGAGGCAGACAGTCGGGCCCACCACGGAAAGCGGCTGCGCTGGAGAGCCCCGCAGGACTGGAAAAGCCCCCTGCCTAAGGGCAGGTAGAGAGCTGCTCCAGCCCCTGCCACTTAACCAGAACCAGTAAGCTTCATCTATTAAGGGTGAGGCATACTAGATATCTTTTTACATCCCTAGTGACCACTTACTGAGACAAATAATGAGTTGGGCTGAAGTAGTATTTTTCTGTAGTAATAACACTGAATTCTAAAATAGCATAAACAACACACACACCTTGATTACTCTGAAACTGAGATAACGTTTGTTCAGCATGATTATTTTATATTCATTGGTGCCATCATCCATCACATGGCGGAGGGCAAGCAAGGAGGGAGAGTTGGAAAGGACAGCACTCCTCCAGGCAGGGTCCCCTTCATGTGCTATAACGAGGTTGTGCTCATGGGACACAATGGCTTCATAGAGAACAGTGGGGTCATCGTATTCATCTGGGGAAGTGAAGTGATCCTAAATCCAAGAATAAAAACCATTATTTGAGGACCGCTTAGTGCCAGAGATGCTAACTGCATAAAAAAATACAGATTTCAGACATCAGAAACAATATTGCACAACATTACTTGTAATTAAAACCAGATTCCCACTATTATTCAGGTTAGTCCAATATCCCCAATATCAAATATTTAAGTTTGGAGGCAAGGAGAAATTTATCTAGTACTAGTAAAAGTTATAATTTTTATACTATTGAAGATGAACCACATCCATTCTGGTTTAATTAGCATCAGTGACAGTCCTGTCACTATATCCATCCTTCCTTCCTTCCTTCAGCATTTGAGGAAGTGAGTTTCAGTTCTCAAAAGCTTATGCTCTAATAGCCTAATACATTTGTTAGTCTTTTAAGTGTCACTAGACTTTTTGTTGTTTTTGCTGAAATAGACTAACACAGCTACCTCTCTCAAATCTATAATTTTTATATTGATTATATTGTGTATCTACAAGATCCATTTGTATTAAGTTATGGCTCTTTTTTATATGGAAGTACAGATTTAAATTCCAAAAAGTGAAGATCACATTGGGTTACTTTTTTTGTTGGTTTGCTTGTTTAAGTGCCTAGCACAGTGAGGCACCAAATCTGAGTGGCGATACCTCAGAGCACTACCACAGTGCAAATGGTAAGTCAGTAGTTATCTGTACTATGCATTAATGCAAAGGATTAGGTTTAAAAACATTTTGTATTGTTATGTACTTGTGTATATATTTTTATAGACATCTTCCATTTTTTCATGTTTATCATACCATAATCAGGTGCATATTTTGTAGTGGCCTAAGTAATATTTTGAGAGCATTTCAAGATTTGTGAATTGTAATCCTGCCACTATTACCAGGACATTATATTTGTTTACTGGAGTTGTTTTCTTCATTTACTACTACCGGTTGTCATTTTATATATGCTACTAAATAAATATGACTTAATGGCACCAGCTGACCCAATAACTGCTGTGCCACTACACGATAGTTTTTGGTGACTTTCAGACATTGTAGTGATACAAGCACCATGCATTTATTTTATTTAGAACAAGCTTTTTTATTTAACTCACTCAAAGCTTGGATCTGTATGATTGTCATAACTCAACAGAACAGATGTTTCAATTGCCAATTGTTTTTCAATCCAAGTTGCAGCTCAGCGGTTGTTTACTGCTCTCCTTGATTCTGTACCCCCAGTTCACTGGAGTGGAGGATGCCAAATTTATACTGTTTCAATATTAAGGATGTAGAAGGTTAACCGGTTTACCAATTACCCAGTAAGCATTAGTCTTACTGGCATTCTTGCCCACTAACCAGTTAACCAGATGGCTGGAGCAGGCCCCTGCTCGTGGCATGGTGGGCCCAGCCAGTAGGACCCTGGCAGCAATGGGCCTAGGTGGAATAGCCACCTGCCTGAAGGCGTGCAGGCCGGCCAAGCTGGAGAAGTCCTGCCCACAGCAAGGCTGGGCTGTAGGAGCCCCCTGTCCATAGCCAGATGGCCAGCAGGACCCCTGCTTTGAGCAGCCTCCACCAAGAAACCTCAGCCACTTTGCATTACCCCTTCATGATTAACTGGTTAAATGATTAAAATTATCTTGTTTAATCACATAACTTTAACAAGTATTTTCAAGTGACAGTGAAAACTGTTTCAGGACGGAGTGACACTTAGACATATAAATAATTTCTGGAAACATTTGCCCTCTAAAGGTACATTAGAATGAATTCTGGTTCACATGTTTGAGAGAATTCTTTCTGATTAATCCTGTTTCACACACATAATTTCCCAATAGGGTAAAAGCCAAGCAAGGGCACCAACAGTCTCTGTAGACCCCTGCGCAAGGGATGGGGTCGAGGGAGGAAGGGATGGGGCTTGGGACAGCCAGCCCTCAGTGCCACTCGCAGAACAATGCTGACCTTCCTTCCAGTCTTCAGAGCCACATGGAATGGCACTCTGGCAGCAATTTTAAGAGCATGGGCCTTTCAGTCACAGGACCCCGGGGCAACTGCCTCCTTTGTCCCTCCTTTCAGTGGGCCTGAGGAGCGGCAAGAGGACATGGAAGGTGTACTCTGATTCTGAGATTGGCAGCTGATGTCTTTGTGATGGGGTAGAGAAGTAACATTAAGTGTTGGTTATTATTGCCATACTTTTTCAAAGTTGCAGATCTCAGACTTTTTTTCTTTTTAAAAAGCCAGAGTCTCAGTCAAAAAAAAAAAAAAAGTCAAGGTCAGGAACTGCACTCTGGGATAGGACCCTCCACATTCAGCCAACTGCATATGCAGGTGTGGGTAGGTCTCTCACGGGCATTACCCATGGAACTTGCTAGGGAGCCCTTTTTAGGTTTTATACTGGCCACTGAATATTCAGTGTATGGTGATTTTTTCAGGCATTGACTCAGACTCATAGATTTTAAGTCCAGAAGCGACCGTTGTGATAATGTAATCTGACCTCCTACACATCAGAGGGCACAGAACTTCACCCCACTATAAATCCAGAACATCAGGCTGAGTTATTGTAGTCCTCACATCATGATTTAAAGACTCCAAATTACGGAGATTCCACCCCGTGCTTCAGTTTAAACCAGCAAGTGACGCATGCCACCATGCCGTAGAGGAAGATAAAAACAAAAGTCTCTCCCAATCTGACAAGGGATGAGAAGGGGGGAAGAGTCCTTCCCAACCCCTAATATGGTGATCAGTTGAATCCTGAGCATATTGACAATAGGGATGAAAGCGACTAGTTGACTATCCAATAAGCATAAACTTATCAGACAGTCAAGTAGTGACTCAAAAAGTCACTCTTCCCCTAGTTGCCTCTATTAGAGAGGCAGCAGGCAGGAAGCGGGGAGGAGCAGGAGCCAGTACTGGGGTGAGCCGGCTTAAAAGCCAACTCCTTCCAGCTCCGTCTCCATGGGGGGGGGGGGGGGGGGTAGAGGCACAGCAGGGACTGAAGCAGGTGCGGATCGCTGCAGCTCTGCATTTTAAATGTAGCTGGAGCTACCCCTGCAGCGGCTCTGCAGAGCAGTCCTATAGACTAATCATACAGTTAATATAAATTGTATCAACTATACAATTAGCCTTATAACCTCATTTTAACAAGACCCATATGCCATACACGTAGGAGAGAATTCACTGTAGTAGCTTAGGGCCCACCTCATCTGGTGTCCAATTTTGGATACTAGCAGTTGCAGATGTCACACATCATTGTAGGCACTCTCATCATATGGGAGTTTTTTACTCCCACTGCTCCTCTTGGAAGGATGACCTTTACCAGAGATGAGCTGCAGAGAGTACAGTGTGTGGAGGTGATGTGAATTAAGGGTCTACACTAAGTTCCCAGTTTATCAATTATCCATCCCCACCACAAACCCTTCTTACCCTCCCCTATCTCTTTCTCTCTCTCCCCTTTCTTTCCACTTTTCCACCAGAATGGCTAAATTAGATGTTCCAGTGGAATATCCCAACTCAAGAAATACCTGACATCAGGCATTAACAAGTGAGAATTTCATGTGCTTAGAGCTACTCAAAATACAGAGAGGGGAAGGAAGTATGACTGAATGAATTCCCAAAAAGGGAACAGAGCCAGTCATGCAAGTCAATGAGTTTGACCAGGAAGACATTATATTATATTGTGTTAACTGAACACTGTTTCACCTCAGTTTGATTCATCAGTGTCAACAGGGCCTTATAAACTTTTAAAACACTGTCTTTAAAAACATATTCTAGAATTAGCTAGTTCCAGCCAACACACATTTACCATAAATGGGATTTAAAGGTTGGTGCACTGGTGAGGCAAGCTGTGTGGAAAACTTCCATATACCCTCATTCAAATCAATCAGCATGGACAAAGCCAAAAGAACGTACATCTCCCTGTTAACCTTATTACCTGATGTAGTTTGAGTGACATGCGTATTCCAGGGACCACCACTTTTCTCAGCAATTCCATGTCTGTAAAGATCCATTCATCTCTGATTGAAGAGATACGGAAGTCGCCCTTAAACAGGGCATGCAGCCCATACAGGAAAGATTCCAAATTACTGTTCAGGATGGAAAGTAATCCCAAAACATTAACATATACAAAATCCTCCACAGGCAGCATCCCTTCCTAACATCAGTAGAAATACTGATTTATATTATATAACACTGAACTGTAGAGATAGGTACATTCCTCTGTACACTAAAGAATAACCACACTGCATCAGACCAACGGTCCATCTGGCCCAGTATCCTGTCTTCTGACAGCAGTCAATGCCAGGTGCTTCAGAGGGAATGAACCAAACAGTTTTATTACTGTTTGAGCCATTCTGTGTCATCCAACCCCAAGATTTGGCTCTCAGAGGCTCAGGGACACTCAGAGCATAGGGTTCATAGATTCATAGATTCATAGACTTTAAGGTCAGAAGGGACCATTATGATCATCTAGTCTGACCCCCTGCACAGTGCAGGCCACAGAATCTCAACCACGCATCTCTGTTAATCTTAGCTTGCAGTCACTATGAACTTATCCATTTTTTTAAACACAGTTATAGTTCTATGCACTGTATGAAGAAGTAGCTTCCTTATGCTTTAAATCTGCTGCCTGTTAATTTCATTGGATGATACTAGGTTCTTGTATTATGTGAAGAGGTAAATAAAACTTCCTAATTTATTTCTGCAGTTATGATTTTATAATCCTTGATCATATCTCCCATTAATTATTTCCTTTCCAAACTGAAAAGTGCCAGTCTGTTTAATTTCTCTTGATACAGAAGCTGTTCCATATCCATAATCACTTCTTATACTCTTCATTGTACTCGTTCAATTTCTAATTCATCATATCAATCAGGGAGGAAGAGACAGGGACAATAGCAGGCATGAATAAAATAATAAAATCTAAATTACAGGAACATGGGTTTAATTAAAAATACAATAATTATATTAACATTTGCAGGGCATGCTGTAGTTACAAGAACTTGACAGAATATACTAGACCAGTGTTTCTCAACTGGTGGTACGAGTGCTTTCTGGGTACTTGTTGGGAAATCTGGGGGGTACGTCAATAGAACTGAAATTTGGAGAAACCTGAATTTTTGTTTTAAGTTTTACAGCGTTTTAAAATTTTTGTAGTATTTACACCCAAAAATTTCCTCACCCGCCCGGCTATGATTAAGTTGTTTAAACAAATGTGCTGCAATTATAGAAAAGATTTTTGTGTGCCTGAAAACTGTAGGTACTGGGTGGGGGTACTTATAATTTTTTTCTTTTGCAAAAGGGGTACTTTATAAAAAAAAGATTGAGAAACACTGTGCTAGACCAGGAATCCTGAGTCAGATTAAGTCATGAGTGCATAATTCGGATGCTTTTTTAAGCAGCTAGAACTTTCCAGGGGAGAGCAATACTTTAGCATAGGTATCCATCAGGAGTTAGCCTCAGTTGTGCCCTTCTTGAAGTAGTGATTAAGAATTTTACTATCTTCTTTTGTTTCATTTCGTTACTTCCATTTAACTCACCAGGAGGATGTCTCACCATTTACAATTACTTATTTTTAAAATCTAAATTGCTATTATTGTGAGTGCTATTTTGCTATTTTCAAAAATGACTTGGGCATTTAGACTTAAGTTTTTCCAAGTGAATTTATACGAGCCTGTGAAAGTTATTGACCTTATTATCAGCCCCAATGAAGTTACTGTATTTCAGGAAGATCGTACACAGTGACAATCCTTCAGAGCAGTGTTTCTTAAACTGTGTTCTGCGGCACACGAAGACCAACAGAGTTCAAAATGGCCACCCTTAAAGAGGCAGGCAACCTTTTTGTTGTTGCTGTTGCTCAATTACTCCCCCCCACCTTTTTTTCTGCTCAACAAAAAATCTTTGGTGTTCCTCATTTAAAAAAAATTGTTTGGTGTTCCTCAGTCTTAAAAAGTTTAAGAAACACTGCTTCAAAGGGTGAACCTAGCAACCTAGTTTTTGATATGGTGAGAACTCAAAGGAGATAGTCAATAGCAATCCTTCTAGATGTGATCAAGAATAAATGTGCTGTAACTGGTGTTCAGGATGACAACCTTTTAATGGGTTTTTTTTTTTGAGTCACAAATTTCCAGTTTGCCAACATACACAACTAAGTTTTACACTAACCTGTAACACTACACCTAACAATCACAGGTGACAGGAACTTGGCAGTCCAATTAACTTGTTATACTGGTTTAACCTGCATCTTATCCTGATGAAGGTTATTCTGTGCGCCATGTGTTACAACCCTCCTACAGTCACCTTTTTTTAATATATAAGCATCATGCTTGGAGCAAGGAATGGAGTTCAATTTCAAAACTTGATTAATTCTGCTAATTTTTCAGCAGATACCATGAAGAAGTCATGAAGGCGCCCTACTCTACAACTCTCAACTTCCATTAGGTAAAGAAGTGAAATGTTCAGTTTCAAGTCTTCTACATCCTTCATTTGCTGAACCTTTGTACTTCATAAATACTGTAGATAATCCAGTGAAGGAAGGTAGCCTAGATTATCTGTTCATTTTAGAGGTTCATAACAAACACTGCTTATATATAAAGAATTAGCCATTACCCCAAACCTAGAGGCTCACAAGCTCCCCCCTCCAAATCCCTAAAAATACAAGTGTAGCATTACCTAGACATATGATGGGAAGCAGTCCCCAGAGCTCTTCGCCCCAGAACACACAATCCGTAACAAAGAGTCACCAAGGCAGAGTCTTTATCTGCATCCAACGGCTGGTAGTAATAAATATGTATTTAAAAAAAATAAAGAGGCATGTGAAGAAGGTAGGGAGAGGTTCATACTATTGCAAAGTGTGTTTTGATAAGAGTGACAAAAAGGCAAATAGAAAAAGCTACCAAAAATCAACCTCAGGTGGCACTTAACACTGAATGAAAATGGATTGGTATTCAGATGCACGTGAATTCAAATTAGGGTTTTTTTTTCCCATAAAGTGCTTTGTAAACATTGCTTAACTAATGAGGCTTGTATAAAAATGCACTACATTTGCCATTTTAATTAGCTGCAACCTGAATGCATGGATATACCATCCTGCATGGATACTCTGTTCTTGAATTCTAGGTTTGATTAATAAAAAGCCTAGTCTTGAGGAACAGAGATGTAACAGGCATTTCAATGGATAAGGCATACATCTCTCACTTAAAGTTATAAACAATAAATATTTCTGCATTTATTTCAGAAGTATGTAGGCTGCTTTCACTCATCAAAACACCCAGAGCAAAAAAGCCATTTGTGTGGTGCTCTGTAAAGCAGCACTACTGATGTATATGTATATACTTAGGTATATTTATAATTCACTAGGCAGTAAAACATCAGGTACCAAGTTATTAAATCTGATTTCCATCACTCCCACAAAATACTTGCCAAGTGACTATCATGTAATAGACACACATTTTTCTTTAATGGCCATTCTCTACATTTAAAAAAAAATGTTTCAAAAGTTTCTAGAAGAGGCCTTCTTTTAGTCACTTACCTCTAAAGCTGCTCCCCACTCCAAAGGCCCAAATACTTCATTAACTCTAAAGTAGGGTTGCCAGATGGTTTCAACAAAAATACCGGACACACTTGACATTACATCACAATCTACATCTTATTTAGAAAATACCGGACATTTATTTATATTTTCTTAATTTGTTTTCCGAACAGAAAGCTCAAATACTGGACTGTCTGGTTCAAAACACCTGGCAATCCTACTCTAAAGGCTCAATTGACCCTTTTGCCCACTCCCTGAAGACCACAAGACCATATCTAACCAGAGGCAAACTAGACATTTGAGAATTTAGGTAAGTAGACAGATGCCAGTGTATTTCCCTAGACATACTTCTGTATAAACTTCTTTAAAGGGGAGTAGGAAGTTTGGAGAAAGAAGAGGCCAGGAGGGGGATGAGCACTTCTCCATATGATATTGCACTACCAGTGGCCCAGAGAAGAGCTTTAAATTTGAGCATGACTAGGGCTCTATCAAATTCACTGTCCATTTTGGTGAATTTCATGGTCAAATTTCAACATTTCAGCTATTTAAACTTGAAATCTTACAATGTTGTAATTTTAGGGTCCCTGACTCAAAAAGGAGTTGTATGGGAGGTTGCAAGGCTATTGTGAGGGAAAGGGGTGCGAGTCTGCAACCTTTATTTCTGTTGGCAATGCTGTCTTCAGAGTCGAGCAGCAAGAGAGCTGCAGCTGCTGGCCAGGAACCCAGCTCTGAAGGCAGAGTCCCCAACAGCAGCAGCACAGAAAAAGAGATGGAATGTTAGGATTTTGGCACTATTAGTTTTGTGCTGCTTCCTGCAGAGGTTAGACCTCAGTCAGCAGCTGCCACTGTCTGGGCACCTTTACTTCTATTACTGCTGCTCACAGGGTGTAGTCTCCAGCTCTGGTTGCCTGGCCAACAGTCACTTGGCTCTCTGGTTAGCCAACCCTGAAGGCAATGCAGAAGTAAGAATGGCAATACCTTGACATCCTTAAAATAATCTTCTGACCTCCCCCTGGCAACTTACTTTTGGATCAGGATCCCTAATTTGACAAATGCTGGTCTCCCCTGTGAAATCTGTATAGGATAAGGTCAAAGCACACAAAAAAACGAGGTTTTATGGCGGGAGAACAGTCTTCATAGTCCATTATGTGTTTTTCATGGTTGTGAATTTGTAGGGTCCTAGTCATGCGGTACCTAGCAATGCTATGAGCAGTCTATTTTACACATTACAGACAAATTATTTTGCAGTTAGTGTTGTTTTGATGAACATGAAGGACACAGTAACTTTTCTAAGACCATTCTTATTTGAATAAGCAGAGGCCAAATCAAACCATATTATTAAGACAACTTCTTTCTCTAGTGCATTTCCAACTACATAATATACTACCTGGAATCTAAGGCTAATTTGAATTCAGGTTTTAAGAGATTAAAGTCAAAGCATTAACTCATCGCCAAAACCCAATGTAACACTTAGATTTCAAACTGATTTGTAGATAAATTTCAATAGACAGTTAACTTCAACCCTGCCAAAGAAAATATATTTAAGACTTTCCCAGAAAAGTGTAACGGTTCTCTGGTAATTCAGTCATGCCTACCTTCTCTCTTCGGGAGCAGCAGTATTCTATCCAATTGAGGTAAGTCACACAGAAACTCTCTCTGGAGACTCCAGCTAGATGGTGGTCATAATCTTCATCAATATTTGGATTAAATGTAGGGTCCACATCAACATAATTACAGTCTGCACACTGCCGCAATCCTTCCTGCATTGTCTCATTAGCTAGCCATTCCTCCAGCTTAGGGGAGGTTGTGACATAATAGATAATGCCCTGAAACGATAGCAGTTGAAGATATTGCAACCTATACAATTTATCCAGAAAGTAGTTTAAATCTAATTTACTGTACAGAATTGTTTTTCTCTCTGTTACACGCAAAGATGAAAATAGTACACCATACTGTTTTGAAAAAGTGCACAGGTTTGATTAGTGGGGGATAAGATAGGCCTATTTGTTTAGTGTACTTTTAAAAAGGACTGAAGCTAACATTTTTAATTAAGAGAAAACAAATGTTAAGGCCCCAAGGAGGGCCCTCGATAAGTCTGACAAGTATTTCAGGGCCAGAATAATTTATCTTTCCGAAATATGAAAGGTTATGATCTTTCATAATGATTTTCCTACTGACCTTTTGAACAGATCAAGGCCTGTTGGTTCAGGTTGGCCACTGAAGATCCACTGGCATCTTTTTGCTGAAGTAAACATTTGCCAGGGAGTCTTTGGCCAATATTTTCCCTCTACCACAGTGGCTTTCTCCCCCACTCACCCATCTCAGAGGTGGCTGCATTTCAAAGATGATGTCTGTACATACTAAGAGTTTTGGGATTCTTGGGAATGAAGAGTTCATGCACAATTTCCTATTATTAACACAAAATAATATTTACTTGCATCTTTTGCAAGCAAGAGAACATGGCAGGCTCCATACATTCCCCCAGGTTCAACAAGGTTTATCTTGATTTTGGATTTGCAATTAGAATTTTTTTTTTTAATATTTATATTTTCCTGCCTCTCTTACTGCAAATAACCTTAAAGGTCCCCTGACCTTGGATCTATAATAAAATGATTATACAAAAGTATCAACTGAACCGCAAGGATGAATATTGGGTTTTAGATTTTTATGGGGTTGGTGGTGGAACAACTCTTTCCTCCTTCAGCTCTGTCCTGACCAGATTCATATTTGGGTAATTACCTTCTGTCCCCAATTACCTTCTGTTTCACTGATATTTCAGTTGGACAGTCACCATTTTCTGTCCTCGATTATTGTGTTAAATGGCTGTGAAAGTAGCTGTTACACTTTACCAAAAGGCATGTCTACACTTGGAGCTGGAGATGTGATTCTCAACTCAGAGAGACCATTATACTAGCACACTAAAAACAGACTGTTGCCATGGTGAATGGAGTGGCAGGAGGAACCAGACACCCCAAACATATACCTATGGTCTCAGAAGGGTAGGCACTCAGGGAGATTAGCCCTTCCCACAAACTACAGCAGCTACACTATTTTTAGTGCACCAGCTCAATAACAGCAATTGCAAGTATGTCTTCTTACACTCTGAATTACACCCCCCAGCTCACTGTGTAGACATACTGCAAACAAACTGTTCTCCTATAGTGAATGAGAGATTCATGTATTCATAGCTTATATCACATTATGTAACCCTTGTGATGAAAAAAATCTATTTTATACATTTTATATTAAACACACACACACACACACACACACAAAGTGTTAACAGTTCATGCTTCCAATTCCCAAAATAACAATATGCCGAAAGAGAGCTGAATCCCCCCACAGCTGTGTTTGTTAGATGCACAGTCATACCTTAACATAATAGGTAGTGAGAATTTTACGAAGATCAAAGACTTGAAGCATGGATGCGGCACTGTTGTCTGTGATGCTGTAGCCTTCCAGAACATACTTTGTCACAAGCACTTCCCATGCCAGCCAGCGCTGGCCAAAGGCAGCATTGAACGAAAGCATATGAGGGATGTGGCCAGGTTCACAGCAACAAAACCCTTCATCTTCCTCCACTCCCTCAGTGATGGCCTCTACTTCTCGTTGCTGACAGTAAGTGCCTTAGGGGATGTTAAAGAAATAAGAATTTAGGTAACTAATATAAAAATGGATATTTTATAAAGTTTGAGACCGGAACAAATTATAAATTATGTTTCTGTGAACAGCAGAAAATTTAAACTACTATATCTGACTTAGCTTTTTAATGAAGAAAATTAAAATTGCTTAGTTTTAATTTACTAGCCTATATTAAAACATACAACTCAGATATACGAAAATAGGGTAACTGTAAATCATTGTACCTGTAACACATTTCAATGTATTGAGAAACCTATATTAGCTTTGTTGGAGAACCCTCATTTTCTCTCACTTACATAGGAGAGGATACTAGAAAGCCACTGGTTTAGAGAACCAAATTGTAAATAAATGAAATTTTTAAAGACAGTCAAAACATGTAGGTCAACCAAATGAATAATCAAAGCATAGACCTCTTACCTCTGAATTCAAGTCCCCTCAGCTGGAAGGTGACCAAACCATTTCCGATCTCTATAAGGTGTACTAGTGCATTGAGGTAGTCAGAAGCTAGGATGAAGCAGTCCCCGGTACTGTAGTTTCCCCACCGCCCCAGCAGCAGATCTCCACATAGGCTGTGCTGAAGGGAACGGGTTAAGTGCTCATAGAAGATGGAATTCAGGTTGTTATCATCTGAACCTGCAAGAAAAACCCTGGAGTGAATGTAATGTTATTTCAAAGATCCCAATCTCTTTTTGCGAAGGCAGCTATTCAACTAATTAGAGTTCACTGTGAACAGTTAGATAGGTTAATCATTTTTGTTTTTTAAATCTAGTAATTGATTCCTGTGATCCCCAAGCTACTCCTTCAGTTTCACTCAAGCAGCTTGAGGACAGAGGCACAAAGGAAAAGAACGGTTACTTACCTGTATCTGTTGTTCTTCGAGATGTGTTGCTCATATCCATTCGAAGTAGGTGTGTGCACCCTAGCGGTACCCGTAGCATGGATGCAGCACTAGCATTTTCCCTAGCGGTACCCGTAGCGCCGGCAGGGCGCCCCCTGGAGTGGCGCCGCCATGGCAGGGCATAAGTACCCCTGTCGGCGCTGCCCCACCTCAGTTCCTTCTTGCCGGAGACTCCGACGAAGGGGAGGTAGGGTGGAAGTCGAATGGACATGAGCAACACATCTCGAAGAACAACAGTTACAGGTAAGTAACCGTTCTTTTCTTCTTCAAGTGGTTGCTCATGTCCATTCGAAGTAGGTGACTACCAAGCTAACCTCACGGAGGAGGGGTCGGAGCAATCAGACCACCAGAGTCATAAAAAAGGTGAACAAATAGAACGGATTTATTTGAACAAGCCAACACACATAAGGCACGTGTAACAACAATGACAACAGAACATATTTACATCACAGATTCCAGGACTGCAGGGCCCACGCCTGCGTCTTCCCTGGCCTGCTGTGCTAGCGCATAGTGCACCGTAAAAGTATGGAGGGACGACCATGTGGCTGTCCTGCAAATTTCCGTAATTGGCACCTGGGCACCAAATGCTACTGAGGACGCCTGTGCCCTGGTAGAGTGTGCCTTTACTTTGGGTGGGGTTTTACCAGCCAGTTGATAACATTCTGTGATACACTGGGTCGTTCAGTGTGATAGCCTCTGTGTCGATATAGGTGACCCTTTCACCCTGTCCCCGAACGCAATAAACAATTGTTGGAATTTGCGAAAGGGCTTGGTCCTCTCAATGTAGAACGCCAGCACTCGCTTAGCGTCCAGGGAGTGAAGCACTCTCTCCTTAGGGGAGGTGTGAGGCTTTGGGAAAAAAAACGGGAGATAAATCTCCTGGGACAGGTGGAATGGTGACACCACCTTTGGGAGGAAGGCCAAGTGAGGCCGGAGCCTTACATTGCTATGTGAGAAAACAAGGTAGGGCAGATCAATAATTAGCGCCCTTAGTTCTGAAACCCTTTGAGCAGAGGTAATGGCCATGATGAAAGCAACCTTCAGCAAGAGGTGCTTCAGTGAACACGTGGCTAGTGGTTCAAAGGGGGGTGACATAAGTCTGTGCAGAACCACATTGAGGTCCCAGGTGGGAAGCGGGGACCTCACCGAGGGATACAGCTTTTCTAGACCAGTAAGAAACCTTTTAACCACCGGGTCAGAAAAAAGGGAAACTCCTGCCGTACCAACATGGAAGGCGGAGAGAGATGCCACATGGACTTTGACAGAAGAAAAAGAAAGGCCACTGGACCGAAGCTGGAAAAGATAGTCTAAGATAGTTGGGACAGGGGCTGAGGACGGGTGAACTCCTCTTCGGGACGCCCAAGACGAGAAGTGCCGCCACTTGGCAGCGTATGACCGTCTAGTAGAGGGTTTCCTGCTACTGAGGAGCACCATCTGAACCTCCTGGGAACATTCCCTTTCAGGTTGGTTCAACCATGGATAAACCAGGCCGTTAGGTGGAGAGACCTGAGATTCGGGTGAACCATGGTCCCCCCATCCCAAGTCTGGGTTAGCAGGTCCCGGACTGGAGGGAGTGCTATTGGGTCTTGTGTGAGCATGTCCACCAGGATAGGGAATCAGAATTGCCTGGGCCACCTGGGGGCTATGAGAATTATCGTGGACCGAAATGTCCGAGCCCTGGTCAACACCCTGGAAACTAGGGGGAACGGGGGAAAGGCATAGAGAATGCCCTCTGGCCACACAGCCATCAGGGCATCCCCCAGGGAATATTTCCCCACTCCCAGTAGGGAACAATAGTTCTGGCACTTTGCGTTGCATGCCGAGGCAAACAGGTCTAGGAGGGGATAACCCCACCTGTGGAAAACCTGATGGAGAACGGCATCCTTGGGCAACCACTCGTGGGCTCCAAAGGATCTGCTCAGGGTGTCTGCTAACAGATTCTTACATCCCGGAAGGTACTCTGCCTGTGGCGTGATGTCGTGTTCCACACACAGGTGCCAGAGCAGCAGAGCCTCTTTGCAGAGGGGAGGTGACCGGGCTCCCCCTTGCTTGTTGATGTAAAAGACCGCTGCCGTATTGTCCAAACAAACCAGGATTGAGCGGTGAGAGAGCCTTGGTAGGAAGGCTTCACAGGCCCTCCTCACCGCCCGCAATTCCCGGACGTTTATGTGCAGGGTTCGTTCCGAGGGGGACCAGAGGCCTTGAGTCCTGTGCCGCCCCAGGTATGCTCCCCAACCCAGGTCGGATGCATTGGTGACCAGCGTGAGGGAGGGGGAAGATGGCACTGAAAGGGACCCCGCTGCACACCATGGTTTCCTGGGTCCACCATAGGAGGGAGGTCAGGATTTCTGGGGGCCCGTTATGATTGAGTCCCAAAGACCCCGGGACTGGCTGAAGGCCTTCGCCAACCAAACCTGTAGGGGTCTAATTCTCATTCTGGCGTGGCGCACTGTGTACATGCACGCCGCCATGTGGCCCAGGAGCCTGGAGTAGACCCGAGGGGTCGTAATAGGGGACAGGGTAATCCCTGAAATCAGCTCCACTATGGAGAGGACACTGCTCTTGGGGAGGAAAGCTCTTGCCACCCTTGCGTTGAGAAGAGCCCCCAAGAACTCTAGATTCTGGGAGGGAGTCAGGGACGACTTTTTGTCGTTTAGCATAAGCCCGAGTCTCAGGAAGAGGGCTTTCGTGAGTGTCACATGAGCTTTCACCTGCTCATAAGAGCGACCTCGGATTAGCCAATCGTCGAGGTACGGGAACACGTGCACCCTTTGTTTGTGGAGAAACGCCGCAACCACAGCCATACATTCGGTGAACGCCCTTGGTGCAGTGGATAACCCAAAGGGGAGCACCGTAAACTGAAAATGGTGTTGACCCACCATAAACCTGACGAATCTCCTGTGGCTGGTTCTGATTGCCACGTGGAAGTAGGTCCTTGAGGTCGAGGGTCGCGTACCAGTCTCCTAACTGTAGCACTGGGATGACCGAGGCTAGGGTCACCATTCTGAACCTGTGTTTTATGACCGCCTTGTTTAAATTTCTGAGGTCCAAGATGGGACGGACTCCTCCCTTTGGTTTGGGGACAACAAAATATCGGGAGTAGAACCCCCTTCCCCGCAGGTGTGGGGGAAACTCCTCTATTGCCCCTTTTGTAAGGAGCACAGACACCTCCTGGCGCAGGATGTGTTCATGAGGAGTGTCCCTTAGTGGGGACAGGGAAGGGGGGTTGGAAGGTGGTGGGCCCAGGAATGGGATAGTATAGCCTCCATTTACTATGTCCAGAACCCAGGCGTCTGATGTAATTAGTGCCCACGCATGGGCAAAAAGGGATAACCTGGCCCCAAACGGGGGCCCAGGGTGGGAGACTGGTACAAGACCCTCAAATAGCGCGTCAAAACTGCGGCTTGCCCCGATGGGAAGGGCCATGGGGACCTCCCCGCTGGTTATCCACCCTGGGGCGACTACGTCGACCCCTAGAGCCCTGGGGGTGCGCAACCGCCCCGGAACCTCCACCAGAGGCCCAAGAGCGGCGCCTCCAGTAATCCCCATGGGGGACCTGGGGCTGCGCTCTCCCCTGCTGTCGATAGGGCAGCTGTCGACGTTGCGGGGCAGGTGTGTAGATGCCCAAGGATTTCAACGTGGACCTTGTGTCCTTCAGGGTATGGAGCCTAGAATCGGTGTGCTCCGAGAACAGAGTGTTTTCCTCGAACGGTAAGTCCTGGATTGTATTTTGAACATCAGGGGGAATCCCTGACACATGCAGCCAGGCTCCGCGATGCATCACGACGCCAGTCGCCATAGTGCAGGCTGCTGAGTCAACGGTATCCAAGGACAACTGGAGGGCAGTTCGTGCGATGACTTTGCCTTCAGAGGCAATGGCTGCAAACTCCTGGCGGTCCTCCGCTGGTAGCCTGTCCCTGAACTTTTCGACCGCCTGCCAGGTATTGAAGGCATACCGGCTTAACATTGCCTGCTGGTTAGCGATGCGGAATTGTAGTGCCCCTGTGGCGTAAACCTTACGGCCCGTCAGATCCAGCTGTTTAGGCTCTCTTGCCTTTGGAGATGGGCCAGGCTGAGGGAGCCGTTCCTTTTGGGCCGCGGCCTGCACGACCAAGGATCCTGGGATGGGTTGCGAATACAAATGCTCATGCCCCGAGTGCGGGACATAATAGCGCCTCTCGACCCTTTTTAAGGTAGGGGTCAAGGACGCCAGCGTCTGCCACAGGGCATTAGAGATCTTGGTCACCGTTTTATTGAGCGGTAAGGCCAACCGCATGGGTGCATCCTCGGTGAGGATGTCCACCATTGGATCTGTGTCCTCGACGACAGGTTCCATTGGGACGGCTAGATTCAATGCCATGCGCCGGAGAAGTTCCTGGTGTGTACGGGCATCCATGGTAGGCAGACTAGGTGCCGGGTCTGCTAGAGCCTCGTCCGGGGATGACGACGAGGACGATTCCTGGGTTGGAATAGGGCCGGATGGCGCCAAGTGCTGTGCCGGTTGGGCATCCTGCGTCCCCTGCGGGTTCATCTCCGGTGCTGGTGCCTGTTCCGCCGGATCTGGTTGTGGCGCCCCAAGGGGAGAGGGGGGCGCCCAAGACAGGGACGCCGAAGGTTAGGTGCGGTGACCCGAAGCCTCCGACACCGAAGGACGGGGCACCAGCCCCTGCCACTGATGGTAGGCCCAGGGAGTCCAAAAGGGCCACTGCAGATGCAGGGGCCAGGTTTGCTGAGGGCGGTCTTGCCGGTGCCGGGACCGAGACCTGTGGGACGAGGATGCTCCCGAGGACCCTGACCGGACAGAGGTTGCGTCAGAATCCGACAAATAATTGGACTCCAGCCAAGGCGGAGCCGAAGACAAGTGCGGGGCAAACCTTGCCATAGATTCTGGCTTGCCCGCGTGAGTACGGTGGGGCCGGACGAGTTACGGCACCAGGGGACCCAGGCTCGGTGCCGGGAGAGTCATTGCCAGCAGTTGCAGCACCGGGGTGCCCAGGCCCGGTGCTGGCAGGGTAGTCGCCGGCAGTTGCGGCATCGGGGTGCCCAGGCCCGGTGCAGTTTCAGTAGTTACTGCTAGTTGCGGCACCGGGGTGCCCAGGCCCGGTGCCGGGAAAGACGATGCCATCGTGTACGGTACCGGGAGACCCAGGCCCAGTACCGGAGGCGGTGCTGTAGGAGCCGCCGACTGCCATCGGGTTGAAGCCGATGCTTGTGAGGGCGTGGAGACAGACGTCAACTCCAGGAGGCCTGGTGCCGTGGAGGAGAGAGATGCCTGAGTAGACACCACACGGCTGCGGGGATACGGCACCGGTACCACCAGGCGAGGGGTTGGCAAGGAGCCCAGCTGCACCGAAGTTCGAGCGCAGCCCGAAGCTGACTGGGGGTGACGACCCGGCTTCGAGAACGGTGCCGTGGTAGCGATTGGTACTGACCCCACATGGGGTGGTCCCGACGCATGAGTTGCCTTAGCATGCCAACCTGGGCCATGCTTGGGCGAAGTTGTAAGCAGCTCAGCCTCTGGCGAGGGGGATCTCGACCCTTCCGTCTCGACTGACGACGGAGGGGAGGTTGTGAGGCTAATGAGGTCCTGCGCCGCTTCAAAAGTGTCTGGCGTGGATAGGCAGTGTGAAGGGAGGCGACCAGGACTATCGGGGTCTCCCCACCGACTGCGGTGCGCCACAGGCGATGTGTGCACCGGTAAGCCGGCACCGCCGTACCTGACCGAGGCCGACTTCTTTGCAGGGGACCTTCCGCGGGACTTCTTCACCCACTTGGACGGGGGAGAGTGAGATCGGTGCCGAGACCTCGACGCCGACGCACGGTGCCGGTGAGGAAGCCGGTGCACTGCGCACCATAGACTGTTCCGGCGGCACCGGTTGTAGCGCTGTCTCCATCAGGAGAAGCTTCAGGCGGGAAACTCTTTCTTTCCTCGTGCGAGGCTTAAAGGATTTACAGATCTTGCAAGCAATTGCGAGATGGGCCTTACCCAGGCACTTAAGGCAACTGTAGTGTGGGTCGCCTCTGGGCATAAACTTTCCGCAATCAGCGCACGTCTTGAAGCCCTGCGGTCCTGGCATTCCTTACCCCCAAAGGGGAAGGAAGAAAAACAAAGAACCTAACTATCTAACTAATAGAACTATTTACAGATGAGTAGGAGAACGGGAACCATTACTAACTAAGAGAGATAGAGACGCTCCAACGACCGTGACGGCGGTAAGAAGGAACTGAGGTGGGGCAGCGCCGGCAGGGGTACTTATGCCCTGCCATGGCGGCACCACTCCAGGGGGCGCCCTGCTGGCGCTACGGGTACTGCGAGGGAAAACGCTCCGGAAGACGCGGTGCACACGGTGCGCACACCTACTTCGAATGGACATGAGCAACCACTCGAAGAAGAATCAAGTAATCAGTAGTACAGGTTGAACCTCTCTATAGTCCAGTTCTCTCTGGTCCAGAAACATCCATTGTCCAGAATGATTTTAATTAGCTGGATGTCCACTTTTCATGGGTGTGGCCAACTTTCCCATGGTCCCATAAACTTTGTTTACAGCCACCAGTCCTAGCTCAGTGTTCTGTGCTATTATTTAGCTCTAATGTAACCCTAAATGTTCTCTCTCATCCCAGTGAGCAATGAAATGTTGGTAATGCTGCTAGACAACACTGACCTTCTGAGGTCCAGAAAATTCATTGGTACAGAACCAGTCAGGCCCTGAGGATGCCAAACTAGAGAGGATCAACCTGTACTACTTTAGGAGCCCACCATCCTGGCATGTAACTTCCCTTTCAGCAATACTCCGTTCTCAACTTGGCCTTGTTCATAGCACTCAAAAGCCCTACCAATGACTGCAACAGGAAAGAGGTAGGTCGGCACGGAAAGAAAAAAAACAAGGCAGAGTACATGGCAATTTGGGGAAGAGTGGAGAAAAGGGAATATTACGCAGAACTTAAAGGAATGGCAGAAAGGAAAAAAGAGGAGGAAAAGAAGATATCAGAAAATACAGCTGTAATGAGGAAGAAAGAGTTGACCATCGATCTAAAATAATTGGTTCCGTCATGTCCCCCCCATGCTTTACAACAATAAATACGCATAACTCAAAGACTAAGACAATATAGCTCAAGCAACATATAAATTTTAAAATTACATTCTGCCGAATGTGTATAATCTATTTTTCTGCATGTTGCTGAATGTGTATAATCTATTTTTCTGCATCTATCATTCTTGTATGTAAAGTTAGAAAATCAAGTCCAAATTTGTTTATAATTCTAAATGTGCTAATAAAGGCCATTTCTGATGCTCCAGAAACCTAATGGCTTGGAGATCAAGCCAACAACCCATGAATTATTGTATTCTTCCTGAAAGCTCAAATTGTGGTTGGTCCTAGAAAGATACATGGTCAGGTCACCTGATGCTGAAACCCATTTTGGATCTTGTACTTTTTCACTTGAAGTGGGAAAAGTTTGAAGTTAGCACAAAGAATTCCTGGCTTGGGCAAAAAGGGATGGGGAAGGAACCATACAATAGGGACAATCACCAGGATACACTCTGCTCTCCCCCCCCCCCCCCCCCAGACTTACCACCTAAGATGCCTGCTGGAAACATCTGAAACTGAATAGGGGGAAGGATCAGGCCTCAGGCCCAAGCTAGGAGACTGCTTAGCTTGTGAAAGATGTTTAGAACAATTGTTTAGGGTAAAAATTTGCATGAAACAATTTTCTTAGTGGATTAGGATTAGCTTGCATTTTACATTTTACTTCAGTAACTTACTTGGATATTACTTTGTTTTTACCTGCTACCACCTAAATTCTACTTTTTACACTTAATAACATTTTTATTATCAAGCCCAGTGTAAATACTTGTTACCATGTGTGTGTGGAAAGCAAGCAACCACTGTGCATCTCTCTCTTTCACTGATGAAGAGAACTGACCTTATGAACTTACTCAATGTAAAACTTTTACACAGGATAAAATTGATTTATTTGGGGATTTGGTCCTGTTTGGGGGTTGGTTTCCTGGTTGCTGAGCCCTTATTGTTGAGCCCTCCTGGAGCTGATCTAGATCAGTGTCTGCTGCTCTATGGGGGGCGGTAACCCCAACTCTATACCTTAGTTGGAGGAGACCAGCACTTCTGGCCAAGCAGGACAGGGTAGATAGGCAGAGGGCAGAAAGGCGGGCTAAGTGGCTAGATCAGCACACAAGGGGACAACCCCAATCGGATTTCTGTGATCAAACCTGTCACAGTTTCCACCTTTGCAATTGTGTGGCTTAGTAGGGAAGATAATGGTGGAGCCTGATTTATTTATTTCCCAAAAGAAAGAAGTCCTCATTCCATCATTGGATCATTCAGTTTGTTTTGCACCCAGAGTAAACTGTAACTGTTATGCTTCTTCTTAGGTAATTTAAACTGTTCCCTAATTGGTTCAGACATGATAAAAAATTCTAATGGTTAGACTATGAACACTGTCTATAGTTACAGCTATTCACAGTTAAGGTAAGAACTTCAATGTCAAAGTACACCGAGTTTATGTCCTTCGCTAGCTAACGCAATGCGCCTGAAAATTAACTCAACTTATAGATGAGATAGGTATTTCCCCCCACATAAATCAGATTACAGAGTTCTTCAGGATTGCTGTGTATGTAGACACAAGTCAAACACTTTAAAAAAAAAAACAATTATAAAATGGGCTATTTTATACACAACTGCAGCCATTTCAACATTCATTATATCAAGTGAACCTCACCTTGGAATGCAAACAGAATGTTTATTTCTGTCATAAGGACTTACAAGACATAAAAGAAGTTGATGTGTGGCCCTTTCATGTTAGTAATATTTGCAAGTGATAGACTAACATCTCCATTCTGTATCATTTCAACCAAAGGGTAGGAGTATTACCTGGATTTCTATCAAGCTGTGAAGCGAGTCTTGTGTTTGAATGATCCACACGCTTTGTGCTGAAGACAACAAAATGAACAAAACATATTTAAGGCAGGGCTACTCAACTTTGGAAGCCCCAGGGGCCACAATGATACTCACAGCACATGCCAAGTTTATATGCAAATATCTTCTTCTACAGGGCATGAATACAAAGCATAAACCTTAAGCCGTGGCGCTGGACCCAAACGTGGCCAGCATGACCCAGTCAGCACCTCTCAGGTTCTGCCCAGAAGGCTAAGCAGCTGGCACTTCCCACAATGCTCTAGCTACTGCATTTTAGTTCTCTTAGGAATGTCAGATAGCGATTAATTGAATAGTTGTGTAACTGCACCGGTTACACAACTACCTGATAGTTCCCCATGGGTGGGGCTGGCAGCCAGTGCGCTCAAGACCCACTCCCAGGGAGCCCCGTCCTACCCCTCACTGATGCCTCTGTACCGGAGGCAGCAGTGCAGGGTAGCAGGCAGGAGCCGGGCCGCAAGGGGAGGCAGTTTAAAAATTGGCTTCCTGTGCACACTCCTGGTCGTGAGCTAACCCCACTACGTCTCTGCCTTTTAAGTGTATTAAGAGCCTGTTGGCTCTTAATACATTTAAAAGGCTAAAGCGCAGCAGGAGGGACCCAGCATGAGCTGAGGGGAAGCAACTAATCGAGGGACTGGTCAACTAGCCAATAAGCTTTTGTTTATCAGATAATCAACTAGTTGCTTATATCACTAGCTGCTGCCTCTCTATCATCGTGGAGCTGGGGGAGCACAAGGCTCCATGGATCCAATGCTTGTGGGGAACTGACTCCCACTTCCCTCCCCCCTTGCTGCCTCTGACACAGAGGCAGCAAGGGGGGGAGAAATGCATGGAGTTGATAAGATAAACCAATAAGCCTAGGCCAATTGTTGACATCAGCAGGGCTCGCCGAACCGCAGCGAGCCCTGCTCGCCAGCCGCGCTGTCCAGCGATCTGTGCATGCGCAGATTGTAACCTGGAAGAGCTGGGTTCGGGCAATCTTCACAGGCGAGTAGATTGTATTATTTGTCGAGCCCTGGACATTGGTGTTCCAAGATGTGCGGCTTTACAGGTGATTAATCAGCCCCGCCCAGTCAGAGCTCTGTGCACACAGCTGACTGACTGGGTTGGGGTGAACACTGGTTGACATCCCTAGTTCTCTTCACCCCAAAACTGTCATTACGTTTGCTGAAGGTAATACCCAATTTTGTAACAGATTTTAAAAATAAGGTCTTTAAATTATTCTGCTCTGATAAGTGACTGCAAATGGCAACTAGGTTTCAGATTTCTTGCCTGTAACTACACGTGAAACTTGCTAATTTTGCATGTGAAATGATTTTCCCTTTAAATGCTAGTGCCACAAGTTCATCCTGCTATCTGAATGTCAAGCTGAGTTTTTTCTGGCTCATGGACCAACAACAGTAAAAGATTCTGCAGGCCAGATCTTACCTCAGTTGCAACTGCATTATCCCATTGTTTCAGTATAAGGGGAGATTTAATTCAGGTACTATTTGACCTGATGAATCTTTTACGATCTTTTTAAAGCGCCAGTCCTACAAAAGGTGCATATATGCTAAGAACTGATGTTGACTAAGATATCAGCGTGAGTTTTTGGTTTTGGGAGTTTAAAATGAGCAACTGTCAAGTGGAGCTGCCTGTAAAAATAAGGGACCACCAAATGCCCTGTATATAAACAAAATCACTTTTCAGACTAAAATTTACCTTAAAATTTCTGTCATTTTGGAATTTAAAATATTATGTTTACATATTACATATTTTAAGAGAGCCAAGAACAAGTTCTCTCAAAAAATAACTGTAGCACCTAGGAATAAAACAAAACAAAAAGACCACATTCTGTCAAAGCTCTCTCTACTCAACACAGCTGAGATGGGTTCTTAATGGCTTAACTTCACCCACTTGTAGTCTCTTTCCCAGAATTTGACAGGTCTGACATATGAAGTGATGAATATTGCACTTCCCAGAAAGGGATTCAGGGGGGTGGAGAAGAAAGCTGAAACAGCTGCTTGGACAAACAACATTGCAGAATCTGTGGGTGACAGGGTTAAGGAAACCAAGACTACTACCTGGTTGTTTGGTAATATCACCAGGCTCTCATATAGCACTTTTAATCATTAGATCTCACAACTCTATCAAAAAAAAAGTAGTAACATTATCTCCAGTTAGCAGATGAGGAATGTGAGTCACAAACGTTGGCACCAGTAAGAACAAAGCAAGATCTCCAAAATCCTTCACATATAGGGCCCTACCAAATTCACAATCCATTTTGGTCAACTGCATTTTAGAAATTGTAAATTTCATTATTTCAGCTATTTAAACCTGACAGCAGTGCTATCTTCAGAGCTCAGCAGCAAGAGTTACAGCTGCTTGACAGAATCTCTGCCCTAAAGGCAGAGCCCCCAGAAGCGGTGCAGAAGTAATGATGACATGGAATGGTGTTGCCACCTTTACTACTGTGCTGCTTCTTGCAGAGCTGCAACCTCAATCAGCAGCTGTCACTCTCCCACTCCCTAGCTCTGAAGGCACTGCAGAAGTCACGGTAACAATATCATGACATCTGTACAATAACCTCTCCCCCAGCTTCCTTTTGCATCAGGACCCTTAATTTGAGAAACGCTGGTCTCCCTATTAGCTCTGTATAGAATAGGGTAAAAGCACACAAAAGACCAGAGGCGGGGTGGGGACAGATTTCCTGATTTGTGACAAGTTTTTCATAGCTGTCAATTTGGTAGGGCCCTATTCATGAATTTATAAAGGAAAAGATTATTAAGCAATAAGAGGCACTACACTTTTGGGGAGGGGGACAAACAAGAAAAACAAACTTAAATTGCACATAGCAATTCTTATTCTGGAACTTCTATATTCAGTGAGAATCAACATCTGTCCCAGAACAGTCAACAATGTACAATTCTGTGGATAAAAGACTTCTAACCATGAACTAAAGACTGAAGATAGTCGTGGGGAAAAAAGGGAAATCTTCCTCAGAACCACCACCCTACAATTTTCCTGACAGAATAATCTGGTCTACAATTTTTCTGCGATGGAACTGTTCTGATTTTACTAGGATATCCAGACAGCAAATGACATATAGTTTCTTATTCACATTCATTAGGCAGGATAAGGTATTTTCTAAGTTTAGTTCATTAAGAATACTACAGTAAGAGTCAGATTATAAATAGATGTAATTAACAACAAGTTAGACTCTTCAAAGGATACGTGGCACAGCAAAGGGCTGGGCAAAGGCATGGAAAGCAGATCCCCAGGTGATCTGCCAAGGAGCAATGTAAGTGTACACAAATCTCAATTTATAAAAGAGTTCCCAAAGCTAGAAAGAAGGGGAAGAGAGAAAAATATACAAATCATTTTGTGACGTAAGTGAAATCAGGGTGTTTTACAATATGAACTTCAAAGAATATATACACAATTTTGATTTGCACTAAAATGTACACTCAATAAAATGTATTAATTTGTTTAAAAAATCTGTTATATAGATACTGAACAATCACAACAATAAAACAGATTAACATGAAAGTGTTAACATACAGTAAAACATAAGTCTGGGGAAAAAGTAAACAGTCTTACTAATAAAAACAAACAAATATTGGGCAAAAACAGAGTTTCCCTCTCTGATCTCATTGGAACATTATCAGCACTTCGGAAACCTTACTGGTCTTGTGTGTACTAGAACTGGTCTGCCAAAGTTCTTCCAGCCATACGTTGTGTCAGGAAACTAAAAACTAAATCACACAAGTCACAGCTTCTTTGCTCCAAAGAAGTGCTGGATCACATAAATACTACAGGTTGAACCTCTCTATTCCTGAATACTCTGGTCTAGAAACCTCCATTGTCCAGAATGATTTTAATTAGCTGGATGTCCACTTTTCAAGGATGTGGCCAAGTTTCCCACAGTCCCATAAACTTTGTTTACCAGACCAAACTCTCAGTGCTCTGTGGTATTATTTCGCTCTAATTTACCCCTAAATGTCCTCTAACAGCCCAGTAAGCAGTGGAAGTGCTGGTAATGCTGCTAGACTATACTGACCTTCCCTGGTCCAGAAAATTCTCTGGTTCGGAACCGGTCCGGTCCCGAAGGTGCCAGACTAGAGAGATTCAAACTGTACTAGGAAGCAAATATTCCCAGCTCTCTAGTAGTATGTGGTCATTTATTCATAATACTGATAGCCTGGGAGATTACATAGCCACCAGTAGTATTTCCATTCCCAAGATTTTCAAACGTGGTGATCTGAAATACCCAAGTTTCAGTAATATGTAATTTTGTGTAAAGTTACCTTGCTGAAGAGTATGGACATGAAGAAGAGGTCCAGCAGCATGGTTTCAGAAAAACTTTTGTAGTCAAATGTAAAGAAGAGCACTGTGAAAATAACAGTGACATACTGGCAGGTTGGGTTGCTGAAAGAGGAACGCAATAACTTCAAACCAGCTATGGTGATCATTAAAGCTCCAATCCTACAAAAGGAGTACAGAAAAAAAGTTATTCATCTGCAGTTTGCTGCTTTCCAGTTAAGCAATTCCAATTTCGTCACACTCAATACTTAACAGTCATGATAAGGTTTTTTTTACATTACAACTATAGTATTTCCTTCATTATTCCTAATTAAATCAATATGCTACAAAAACAATATCAGCACAAATTGTGGGATAGTCTCCCTAAAAATACAGCAAAAAAAACATTTGAGAGAAATGGAGCTAATATGTATAATGTCACAAATACTGAGGCAATAACTTTATGAACACTGACTAGGGATGTGAACAACTAGTTGAGGAGTGGACTAAGCAAATGCATATCGGATAGACAGCAAAGGTGAGGCAACAACTAGTCGACTACTGCGTTGACTATCAGAAAGAGGCAGCAAGGGGATGGGGGAAAAGAAGAGGGTGCTTCAAAGCCATGTGGAGTCCAGAGAAAAACCGCGTGCAGCCCAGGGCCAGCTGGGGAATCCCCAGTTGATCCTGGACTCCCCGCGGCGCTGCCACTTTGAAACGCCACAAGAAGCCCTGCAACGTTTCAAAGTGGCAGCGCCGCACAGAGCCCGGGGTCAGTGGGGGAGTCCCCAGCTGACCCCAGGCTCCATGCGGCTCTGCCATTTTGAAATGCTGTGGGGAGCATGGAGCTAGTGGCCCCATACTCTCAGCAGCGCTTTCACCTTTGAAGTGTAACAATAGCCCTGGGGCTGTTTCAACACTTCAAAGGCAGAAACACCTTATTGACTAATCAAATAGTCAATGCAAATTGCACCAACTGTTCGATTAGTCAATTAATTGAAATTTCACATCCCTAACTGTGACTGGGTCAAGGAAGGGAACTTTATTGCACATTAGTTATTAGAACGGGCTGTATGATGATACTGAACTAATCCATATGGGGGTGATGGAAAATTATACACCTATAGTGCTCAAATTCAATGAGGTTTGTGTATAAAGATGACAACGGTTTACTAGACAAGAACATCCAAGGAAAGACAATGAGAAAAGCTGTCAGTTTCAAAGATGTAGTCTTCCCTGAGTTGCAAAGCATTTTCTGAGAGATCTGGTAGTTAATAGATCAGGGTAGGCAATTTTTGACCGGGGGGGGAAGAGGAAGAGGGGGAGACGGGACTACTCCAAGATTTTGGAAAGAGATCAAGGGCCACTCTCTTACATGATATTAATGGAGGAGATGCGGGGTCTGAGATGTAGGTTGGATGCAGAAGAGCACCTGAGGTAAGGGTCTGGGGTGCAGGAGGGAGAATTGGGTTTGGGAAGGAGTTTGGCTGAACGAGGCAGTTGTGACCTAGGGTAGGGGACTGGAGTGCAGGAGTTTGGGTTGTGACCTAGAGTATGAGGGGATCGTGATCTGGAGCAGAGGATTGGGGTGCCAGATCTTGAAGGGAGTATGAGTGCAGAGGATTTAGGTATGTTGAGTGTAGGGGCAAAGGATTGGGGACGGAAGGAGCTGGGTGCCAGAGGCAGGCTGTGGCTAGGAGACTTACCAGCCAGCAGCCCAACCAGCCTACCTGCCTGTACAGCTCAATGCTTGCAGAGCTTAAAACATTTCTCAGCCAGCCAGCCCCATGCCTGCACAGGCTGCAGGGCCATGTGCTTGCATGAATAATTGAGTGGGAGGTGAGGGAGGCATGATGTTTCATGTGCTGCCTGTTATTGAAACAGGCAGCTCCCACTGTCCAGTTTTTGGCTGGAAACCAGCCAATGGGAATGTGTTGAAGGTGGGGGCAGCACATGAAGCCTTCTTCCCCTCCCCTCTGGGATCAGATTTGAAAGAGAAACGGCCTTGCTGCCGCTTTTCTGAGTGGTGTTCAGGGGAAGCAGGAAGCCTCCCTGGTGCTCCTGCTGCATCCCCAGGCCGGATCCAGTGGCTTGGCGGACTGCATCCAGCTCGCAGGCCATTATTTTGCCCAATCCTGTATTCTCACATTTCAAGTGTTATTTGATGCTTACGAAACCAAGGAGGCTACTGGCTGATATGGAGAGATTCTGCAGAGAAGTCATCCCAGATCGATAGGACACTAAGTCTTATGGAAAGATTGCATATGCATGCAATCAGTTTAGCTGTTTTAAGACTTTTTCTCTAAAATGCTGTTCTGAATAAATGTCATCTTGCTTTAAGATGACCATTTGGTTACTCTATTATTTCTCTCTGAGGGACCAGAGCTGCAGTCAGACCTGTTGTAATAATCAGTGTCAAGGCAGTGCAGTCAAAGATCAGTCTGACAGCAGATGAACTGTGTAGTTCTACCCAGCACAAGATGACAACTAAAGGAGGGGGTGAGAGGTGCATTTAGCTCAGTAACTTACTTATTTTTTTAAGCTTTTAAATGGACAACACACCAAAGAGTATTTTAGGGAATAATTCTGCATTGGCAGGGTTAGGCTGGATGGTAACAAAACTATTTTCTCGGATGGCTGCAATTTGATAGATTACCAGAAAATTCTGTGGCTTGAAATTTGCATAGTATTTGATATGACCCAAGGGGATTTTTGTAACAAATCTGAAATATTTCATTCAGTCTAAGTCAGATGGTGATTCAGCCATTTAAATTTGCAAGGTACCGAAAATAGTAGTTTGTACCTTGTTTTAATTGCAACTCATATTTACTAAACTTCCACCACGGATGTCCATTATGATGCCCTTTTCCATTTTCTTCTGCCATATTGGGTATAGTCAAGATACTGGCTATATCTTTTCTACTTACTCTGCGTCCAGTTTCTTTGGACTAGCAATGTTCTTGGCACTGCTGCTGAGCTCATTGAGGATGATCAGTGGGTAGATAACATTCTTCTCCACAAAGAGGAGCCATACATGAAGTTTCTCAAACCACATTACATGGGCAGCATCTAACAGGACAGCAAAACAAAGAGTACAGATAATACCAGGGATCTAAATAGTTCACATTAGGATATGATGCTGTTCATTTCAGCACTAGATCAGTTCCAAATCAGTGTAGGTCATCTAAGAACAGAAGTATTGGTACTCAGGCAATATGTGAATAACTGCTGTTTCCTTACCAGTTTCAGCAGAGAAGCCAAAGACTAATAAGGATTCTCAAATTGAACTACCTTTCCAAACACAAAAACAATCTTTCCAAGTCACATCTGAATATTACTGGAGGGAAGTTTGCACTATTGTATCTGTACAAAGTTTCCTATAGTTTGGATTCTGGCAAATGTATAGAGTTTTTGCATATCAGCAAACATGATTACTTTATTGAAGGGGGGGAAGTGGTTACCATAGCTATAGAGTTAAAATGCCTCAGACATACATCCTGTGGGTATGTCTCCATTTGCACCCTCTTTCAAGAGAAGAATGCAAATGAAGACATTCGAAATTGCAAATGAAGCCTGGATTTAAATATCCCGCGCTTCATTCGCATATTCACGTTATGGCGCTATTTTGAAATAGTGCTATTTCGAAATAACAGGCGCTTTTAAGACACGGTTATTTCGAGAGAAAACCCTTCTCTTGAAATAACTGATAAACCCCATTGTATGAGGAATAAGGGTTATTTCGAGAGAAGAGTTTTATCTCAAAATAACGTCTTAACGGCGCCTGTTCTTTCAAAATAGCACTATTTCGAAATAGCGCTAAAACGTGAATATGCAAATGAAGTGCAGAATATTTAAATCCCAGCTTCATTTGCAATTTCAAATGTCTGCATTTGCATCCCTCTCTCGAAAGAGGGTGCAAGTGTAGACATACCTTTACAGTGTAGAAGAATTTAATTATCCTGTCATAAAATAACACCTAATAACCTCTTCTGATCTTTTGCAAAAACCCCTTACTACAGGGCTGGACAATAATTTTTTATGTGTAGGGTGGGGGGCACACCAAGAATTTGCAAAGTGGTCAAGAACCACACTCTTCCATATTAACTGAGGTGGTGTGGGGTGGGGTCTGGGATGGAGGTTGGGTGCAGAAGAGAGCTTGCAGTAAGGGATTGAAGTGCAGGAGCAGGTGTGGGGTCTCGGAGGGAGTTTAGGTAACCAGGAGAGAGAACTGGGGTGCAGGAGTTTGGGTTGTGACTTTGGGCAGAGGATTGTGGTGCAGAGTCAGGGAGGTTATGGGTGCAGGAATAGGGGCTGAGGAAGGGAGGTAGTGGAGTGCTAGAGGCAAGCTCTGGCTAGGAGACTTAGCTGGGGGACTTCTGTCCAGCAGCCCAGCAGGTTTCTCAGGCAGACGCCCTGCCTACCCATGCACTCCGTAGCAGCTGCTTGGCTAAAGCAATCCCCCCCACTCGCTGAGGCCAGGCTGGAGTGACCCCCCCTATCACAGGCAGGGGCTGCCAGAGCCTGGCCATATTCATGGCAAACCCAGGCCCACTGAAGGTAGGGCTGCTCCAAGTGACTGTGGTGAGCCCCCCGCAGGGCTGTAGCAGACACATGCCCATGGCAGTCGGGGAGCTGCTCCAGCCCCACCGGTTAACCAGCTAGCCTTTAACATCCTTATCAGGAAGAGAAGACCACTGCCTACCCTATCTCAGGTGAATTCTTCTCTGTTGTGCAGGGGCCAGGCCAGGGTACCCTATGATCTGTAAAATTTCATACTAACATATATAGAATCATATAGAAAGAAACTTGAGGTCATCGAGTCTAGTCCCCTGTACTCATGGCAGGGCCAAGCACCATACATCATTCCTGATGGATGTGTATCTAACCTGCTCTTAAAAATCTCCTATGATGGAGATTTCAAAACCTCCTTGGGCAATTTATTTCAGTGCTTAGCCACCCTGACAAGTTAGAAAGTTTTTCCTAATGTCCAACCTAAACCTCCCTTGCTGCAATTTAAACCCATTGCTTCTTGTACTATCATCAGAGGTTAAGGAGAGTCATGCCCCTTCTTAGTCTTTTTATTTTATAGCTTGAATTGTGCATATACATGTAGAAAACAATATGAATATTAGCACACAATATTGCAAACATAAGCACTGCAGCCTAGTTACAATTCCTGCTGTCAAACAAAAGTGTTTTTCAGTCTATACATGTCAATTCTCAGCCATAACACTGCATTTAGATAGATTTTTCACATTTATATTTTTCTTCACAAAAAATCAGGTATCAAATTAGCAGAATAACTATTTATTTCAATGTGTTATCACAATAATGGAATTTAAAACTGCGGCTATAGGGACTGGTTTTGAAATAGCAATGTATCTGACTAAAACTACAGCTTAATATGAGAAGACCATACATACATTCTGGTATGAGATGAAGTTTTTTAGATACAAATATGACAGCACCTCTAGAACTAGGTAAAGATGCTTCTTTGCTACAAATTTATTTTCTCTTTGTTACTACTGAACTATCTACTAATTTCCATTTACAGGGCTACTAGAAAGTTACTGACTTTGTAGTTCTTATTTGCTGTTAAATGATTCCAATAGCAGACAGTACAATTTGTAGTTTCTTGTATGCAATGATAGATTTAGTTAAGGTTAACACTGAGTTCTTGTTATGTGTTAACTTATAAAACTTCAATAAAACTTGTTTTTATCTATAATGGGTGCCTGTGAATTCACGTTCTGAATGCAGAACTGGACAGTTCTCTGATGTATTTTCATTAGCCCAATCCAGCAATTAGAATGGGAAATGGGTTAGAAAGCTGAGGTTCTATACAGATTTTTCCACTGACTTGTAACATATTTTTGTAGCAAATATTTAGGCACTGATCAACATGGACAAATGCTTATGCATACACACTCCACAGCATGTAGAAGTAAGGCTTTACTAAAGCCAAGGCCCCATGCAAGTTATAACCACATAGGTGGCCTTTGGAGATTGGGGCCTTAGTTTGTTTTCACACTTACAAATGAGTGTAATCATTTTTTACCTTTATAAAGGCTTGAGAGCCTCACATGAATTATATTATTATATGTAATTTAAATCATTTTAAGACTTTTTGTAACTTTTATATATATAAATTGTTCCCTTTTGACAAACTCTATAGAAAACAAGTGTCATAAAAAGTTTCATTAATGAAAGAAATAAGATGGAGGTGCATTTCTTTAGATTTAAAGTAAAGATAAATGTATGTTTAAGCAAGTGTGTATATATGCAGTTTCACTCTATGAAACACATAAAATATACTACAGTACATTTTCAGACATTTGGCGGTTATTTTCAAACTACATTTCTACAAACATGCCAAAAGCATTAGTCTTTAGTATAGACCAATATAGCAAGCTGAAAGTAGACAAGTGGGTCTGAAATATCTAAAATAAAAACAATTCAGACCCTCCAAATGCTGAAAAAATTCAGTGGAAAGGCACGTTTGCCAAAATGTTACAAGAGAAAATTTCAGCACAGAGAGTAAGTTTTCAACACTTGTAAAATCCTGAAAACAAGAGTTCAATGAAATTGCCTTCATCATAACAGCAGCATTGCTAATGTGAAGCCATCATAATTACTTATTAAAGATACCCAACATGCCATATGGTCAAGCAAGGCATGCTGAGCTAGGAGACAATAAACATGGTCAACGAGAAGCCCTTAAACATTTAAGCAGTGGCAAGTTATAAAGCAAAAAGTTAAAGTAATGGTTAATATAAACTGCTCAACCATTAGTGCAAATTAAAAAAAGTTACTGTTACTTACTTCGGACTTCAAACTGATAATATTCCTTGGTTTTCAGCAGTGAGTGAGAGAAACAGTGCCAAGGAAGCTGCTTTCGGAGTTGAGGCAACACATAATGGGTTAAAAATCCTACAGACCCCACCAAAGCATACAAAATGTAGCTAAGGACAGGCTAAAGAAAAAGCAGAGTTGAACAAAAAAAAAGATATTAGTCTTATAAACATGAAACAAATGTGCTAACAAGCTTGATGCTTTCTATAATCTTTATAAATCAGCCCGTAAAAGCCAGTCTGAACAGCGTTTCCCCCTTTAACGCAAGAAAGTATTATGTCAACTTTAAGAATGTAAAATAGTAAGGGATGGCTCAGAGGATAACACTTCTAAACTAGACAGATTATCCTACTCTATGATAGAAGATCTTGCAGTACCATAAAAGAGTAGGATAATCTGTCTATGATAGAAGATCTTGCAGTACCATAAAAGACAGATTATCCTACTCTTTTATGGTACTGCAAGATCTTCTATCATAGACAGTTCATTCTATCCTGGAAAGAGTCTTTCTACTAAATAGAAAGGAGGTGCAAGTGCATTCTGATTATATTTTAAAGATATTTCTTGAGGAACAGTTAAATATCATCCTCTCACTACAGTGCACCTTTTACATACAGCGATATAATATCACCTCTATGTAGGTGTGTTCATTGCTGCTTTAAAATTTTACAGCTGCACTCACAGTATCTTTAGAGATAGAAATGTAGCCGTGTTAGTCTGGGGTAGCTGAAGTAAAATGCAGGACAATGTAGCACTTTAAAGACTAACAAGACGGTTTATTAGATGATGAGCTTTCGTGGGCCAGACCCACTTCCTCAGATCAAATAGTGGAAGAAAATAGTCACAACCATATATACCCAAAGGATACAATTTAAAAAAATGAACACATATGAAAAGGACAAATCACATTTCAGAACAGGATTGTTCTGAAATGTGATTTGTCCTTTTCATATGTGTTCTTTTTTTTAATTGTATCCTTTGGTATATATGGTTGTGACTATTTTCTTCCACTATTTGATCTGAGGAAGTGGGTCTGGCCCACGAAAGCTCATCATCTAATAAACCGTCTTGTTAGTCTTTAAAGTGCTACATTGTCCTGCATTTTGCTTCAGTATCTTTAGAGACATGGATATGCCTTTTCCATTACAACAGTAACTACTGCCAAAGTTAAACTGGCCACAAATTCACAAAGTTAAAACTTTTCATATGGGTCTCTGTTTAGAAGTTCATTTTTAAATTTCTAATCTCTTTGCCCATTTAAAATAAACTTGAGCATAATAAATGACAGATTGAACCTCTTTAGTCTGGTACTCTCTGGTCTGGCAACACCTGTGGTCTGGCATGATTTTAGTTGGATGTCCACTTATCATGGGTGTGGCCAAGTGTCCTGCAGTCCCATAAAGTTGGTTTACAGCCACTAGTCCTGGATCTCAGTGTTCTGTGCTGTTATTTAGCTCTAAATTACCCATAAAAGTCTTCTAAAACACCAACAAGCAGTGGAAGTGTTGGTAATGTTGCTTAAACATAAACATGTTTTTTATGCTTTAGTTACTTATTTCCTTGTGCCAATACAGTAAAATTGTGTAACCCGGTGTGTGTTTGTTATGAAGAAGGCTTAAACCTTGGCTCGGCATAGGCTTATATAGGATGTATCAGTATAGTCACATATTAAGCACCACTGCAAGTGCTGTTCCATTTATTCACCTTGGTAAAATAAAATAAAGAGACCCACTCAATACAATATTGAACTTCCATGGTTTGACACCAGTCAGTGCCCGAGGGTGCCAGATTAGAGCGGTTCAACCTGTATTTAACTAATTCACCACCACGTAACCAACTTCCTTAGCTGGGGATGAAAGCCACATTGATGGGTAGAGTTTGGGCTTTCTAGAAAATAAGAACGGCCATACTGGGTCAGACCAAAGGTCCATCTAGCCCAGTAACCAGTCTGCTGACAGTGGCCTGCACCAGGTGCCCCAGAGAGGGTAGACCAAAGACAATGATCAAGCGATTTGTCTCCTGCCATCCTTCTCCAGCCTCTGACAAACAAAGGCCAGGGACACCATTTCTATCCCCTGGCTAATAGCCTTGTATGGACCTAACCTCCATGAAATTATCTAGCTTCTCTTTAAACTCTGTTATAGTCCTAGCCTTCACAGCCTCCTCTGGCAAGGAGTTCCACAGGTTGACTACACGCTGTGTGAAGAACAACTTTCTTTTATTAGTTTTAAACCTGCTACCCATTAACTTCATTTGGTGTCCTCTAGTTCTTCTATTACGGGAACTAATAAATAACTTTTCTTTATTCGCCCTCTCCACACCACTCATGATTTTATATACCTCTATCATATCCCCCCTCATTCTCCTCTTTTCTAAACTGAAAAGTCCCAGTCGCTTTAACCTCTCCTCATATGGGACCCGTTCCAAACCCCTAATCATTTAGTCGCCCTTTTCTTAACCCTTTCCAAGGACAAGGTGAGGAGACCACATCTGTACACAGTATTCAAGATGTGGGCATACCATAGTTTTATACAGGGGCAGTAAGATACTCTGTGTCTTATTTTCTATCCCTTTCTTAATAATTCCTAGCATCCTATTTGCCTTTTTGACCGCCGCTGCCCACTGTGTGGAAGTTTTCAGAGAACTATCCACGTTAACTCCAAGATCTCTTTCCTGATTTGTCGTAGCCAAATTAGCCCCCATCATACTGTACGTATAGTTGGGGTTATTTTACACTTATTCACATTAAATGTCATTTGCCATTTTGTTGCCCAATCACTCAGTTTGGTGAGATCTTTTTGGAGTCCCTCACAGTCTGCTTCTGTCTTGACTATCCTAAACAGTTTGGTATCATCCACAAACTTTACCACCTCACTGCTTACCCCTTTCTTCAGATCATTATGAATAAGTTGAAAAGGATTGGTCCCAGGATAGTTACCCTTCTCCATTCTGAAAATTTACCACTTGTTCCTACCCTTTGTTTCCTGTCTTTTAACCAGTTCTCAATCCATGAAAGGACCTTCCCTCTTATCCCACGGCAATGAAATTTACACAAGAGCCTTTGGTGAAGGACCTTGTCAAAAGCTCTCTGAAAATCTAAGTATACTATATCTACTGGATCCCCTCGTCTGCATGTTTGTTAACCCCTTCAAAGAACTCTAATAGATTAGTAAGACAGGACTTCCCTTTACAGAAACCATGTTGACTTTTGTCCAACAAATTATGTTCTTCAACATACCTCACAATTTTATTCTTTACTATTGTTTCAACTAATTTGCCCGGTAGTGAAGTTAGACTTACCGTTCTGTAATTGCCAGGATCGCCTCTAGCGCCCTTTTTAAATATTGGTGTCATGTTGGCTACCTTCCGGTCATTAGGTTCGGAAGCCGATTTAAAGGATAGGTTACAAACCACAGATAATAGTTCAGCAATTTCCCATTTGAGTTCTTTTAGAACCCTTGGATGAATGCCATCCGGTCCCGGAGATTTGTTAACATTAAGTTTTCTATTTGTTCCAAAACCTCCTCTAATGACACTTCAATCCGGGACAGTTCCTCAGATTCATCACCCACAAAGGGCGGTGCAGATTTGGGAATCTCCCTAACGTCCTCAGCCGTGAAGACTGAAGCAAAGAAATCATTTAGTTTCTCCGCAATGGCTTTATTGTCCTTGATTGCTTCTTTTATATCTCGATCGTCTAGGGGACCCATAGGTTTTTTAGCAGGCTTCCTGCTTCTAATGTACTTAAACATTTTGCTATTTCTTTTTGCGTTTTTGGTTAGCTGTTCCTCAAAAGCTTTTTTGGCTTTTCTTATTACAAATTTCACACTTGATTTGACAAGTGTTTATGTTCCTATTTATCTCACTAGGATTGGAATTCCACTTCTTAAAAGATGCCTTTTTGTCCCTCACTGCTTCTTTTACAAGGTGGTTAAGCCATGGTGACTCTTTGCTAGGTCTCTTGCTATGTTTTTTAATTTGGGGTATACATTTCAGTTGGGCCTCTATTATGGTGTCTTTAAAAAGTTTCCATGCAACTTGCAGGGATTTGGTTCTAGTCACTGTGCCTTTTAATTTCTGTTTAACTAACCTCCTCATTTCTGTGTAATTCCCCTTTTTGAAATTAAATGTCAGAGTGCTGGACTGTTGAGGTGTTCTTCCCACCACAGGAATGTTAAATGTTATTATATTATGGTCACTATTCCCAAGCGGTCCTGTAACGGATGTCTCCTGGACCTGATCCTGCACTCCACTCAGGACTAAATTGAGAATTGCCTCTCCCCTTGTGGGTTCCTGTACCAGTGCTCCAAGAAGCAGTCATTTAAGCCATTGAGAAATTTTATCTCTGCTTCTCTTCCTGAGGTGACATGTATCCAGTCAATATGGGGATAATTAAAATCCCCCATTATTAGAGAGTTCTTTATTTTGGTAGCCTCTTTAATCTCTCTCAGCATTTCAATGTCAGTATTGCTGTCCAGGTCAGGTGATCGATAAAATATCCCCACTGCTAATTTCTTATTATTGGAACATGGAATTACTATCCATAGCGATTCTATTGAACATGTTGATTCATTTAATATTTTTATTTCATTTGATTCTACATTCTCTTTCACATACAGTGCCACTCCGCCACTCACCTGGCCTGCTATATCCTTCCGATATATTTTATATCCCGGTATGATTGTTCCCCACAGATTTTCCTCATTCCACCAGGTTTCAATAATGCCTATTATGTCAATCTCCTCCTTTAATGCAAGGTACTCTAGTTCACCCACCTTATGAGTCAGACTCCTAGCATTTGTGTAGAAGCATTTTAAAAATTTGCCACTGCTTATTTGTCTGTCCTTCCCTGATGCATTGGATTCCTTTATATGCAGTTATTTGTCTGCTCTGGCCCATGGTTTGTCCTCTCCCCTCCTCTCTTTCTGACTACAACTTAGAGAATCTCTATCAATGGAAGAGATGTCTGGCTTAGCCAAAATTAATGTGCATGTGGTCATCTCTGCTCAGCTAGAAGGATACTCTATCTGAAAAATGTTTAAGATTTAAAAATAAACCAACACGAGTGCTTAAAAAGAGCCTCTCCATTTTTTTAATTTGAGAGTGTAGCAGAGCATTAGAATCCTTCCAGTATTTATCACAGTTACTTTCTTTGAATTATTTGGAACAGTGCTGCTGAACAAATAAGACATGCTAGGTCTTCCAGGTAGCCAAAATCCAGCTAATGACATCTGTTACAACTTGTCCCATCATACTTCCTCTAGTAATTTGATTTTTTTTGGCTCAGAGTTCAAGTTCAATTTCTTCAGCTACTTAGGTAGCCACCTTGATGTGTAAATGGCAAATTCTACCACCGGATCTACTCAGACAGACTCCATCACCCACACAAATCCTGTTGTAAGAGCTGGTCTCAAGTCACATACAAAGTTGAAAATATTTAAGGGTATTCTGAAGTGTATGCTAAAGATAGCTAGGTTGACAAGTGCAAGCTTAGAAAGCAACTGTTAAGTAAGGATCTCCTGCCTCCTTGATATGCTGCAACCAACCATCCCTCCCATCCCATTGCCTACGAGCAACAACTGAAACCCTAAGGGAAAAGACCTTTTGAAACTTGTCAGTTTTACTTTCTCCTCTTGAATGAGTCTGAAGGCATTACTGTGTGGTGGATAGAGTGAAAGAAGGACACTTTATTAAAAAGAGTGGAGCACCTAGATTGAAGAGTAGAAGTGGGGAGGAGGGGAAGTAAAGAGAAATTTTGGGGACACAAAAGCCTGGAGATTTAAAAGGCCTTCACATAGGTATGAGTCACACTATATGTTTGAATAGCACACAGTGAAAGTCATGCCCCACAAGCCCAAATGGAGCCATTGGGCACAACCATAATAAAAGAGTAATAAATAGCAGCATTAGCAAAAAGGCATCTACTAGATAGACATTAAGTGATCCATCCCATTAAGGTATTTTAAATTGTGACGGATAATACAATAACTTACCTGCAAAACGGTGAATACTGTACTGACGTGAATTGCAAAATAGAGAACGCCAATGACAAGGCATACTATCAGGTCAGATTGCAACCGTTCATTCTAAGGAATAAAAACATAAGAGTTAAAAAGAATACAAATTTTGGTACTCTTCTTCCAGTCTTAGGGCTGGCTCATCTACTCTTACCTTCTTGGTTAAAGGAATTTGGGGAACTATTTTCAAAAGTTAAGCAATGACCTAAATCTGCTTCCACTGAAGTTAACTGAACTTTTTCCTCAAACTTTGACAGTAGCAGCAGTTAAATAAATGCTTTCAAAGTCCAACCATTTTTATTTCCCAACTCCCAGAAGAGGACTGCAATAAGCCTCAGTGCATGGAAGAAAACCCTTCCTCACTGGTCTTGACTAAGAGCATTCATCCAAATGACTTACTGTATGTACTCGATCATAAGCCTAATTATTTTGGTAAAAAATGACTCAGAAAAGAGCGGAGGTCAGTTAATGAAAGGGTATTTGCATTTTATCTTTTTTTGTAAACTGTGTGAAGGTGGGGGGTGGCAAACTTCAGTTCCCAGCACAGCAAATTGCTGACAAGCTGAGATATTTTATATACCTGGAATATCTGCAGGAATGAAGTCCCTCAGTTCCCAGTGGCTTCTGTTCACCATTCCAGATTAACAGGAGTAGCAGGAAGTGGTGGCCAGAATGTCCCTCAGCCTGTACTGCTTCCCACAGCTCCCATTGGCTGGGTATGGTGAACGGCAGACAATGGGAGTTGAGAGGCTCCGTGCCTGCAGACGCTCCAGGTAAACAAAATGTCCCAATGTGTTGGTGGCTTACACTGACAAGCTGGTACCAGAAGTATGCAAAGTGCCAATATAGAGTTGGCTTATGAACATGTCATTGCAATTTTTTTTTTAAAACATGGCAAGTCAGCTTATGAGCCAACAGTCTTATCACCAAAGTCTACGCAGTAATTCAAAACATCTAATCCACTGCCATACATGAGAAGTTAATGAAATGTTCTTCTTTTATTCTGGATAGTTTTCCCTTCCAAAATCTGAGCCTATTGCCTCAATGTATGAAAGTGAATTAATAGTTTTTAAGGCCAAAAAGAAACATTGTGATCAAGTTTGTCCTCCTGCATAACACAGGACAAAGATTTTCAGCAGCAATTCCTCCTTCAAGCCTATAACTTCTTGCTGTGTTAGATCATGCCTTAGAAAGATGCGTGGCTATGTTTTAAAGACTTTAAATGAAAGAATCCATCACATTAAGTGATTTTTTCCAATGGTTAATTACCTTTGATATTCAAAAAACACATCTTCTCCCCCCATACCTTTTCTGAATTAATCTAGCTTCAGTTTGCAACCACTGAATCTTTTTATGACTTGGATATTGGGCTCTTTAATCTAATAAATGGTAAATCTTCTCCCAGTTCAGGTTAATCATGCTCGTGGATAAATTTAATAGACTATGCTTCTTAAGTTTCTCACTTACTATTGCATGTTGGTGAAATAGGACAATGATTGGATCCTGTGGTCCAATAGAGAAATCTCTAGAAACAACTCATTCTTCATTAAAAAAAAAACAACAAATCATCAGTTTTTCTAAGTTTTTAGTTTCTGTTTGTGGTCTGGAACACTCAGAGCTCTTGATTAACCAAAAAATACCGAGTTAACATCTTTCTGCGATTATTACTCTCATTTGAGCCTTTATACATACACCAGATATTACCGCAGACAGCCACATATTAAATTATGAAATAAGTTACAAAACAATAGTTATCCTTTACTGCTCTATCATCTGGGAGTTCTCACCTCCCTACTTGTATGTCTCGATAGATTGCATTTACAAGGCAAAGGTAATACTTTCTGTCCAGGCTATACATTTTAAAATCAGGTGTATAAATAAAAATGCATTGTTTCTTCAATATTAATAATCAATGAGGCAACATATCCTGTATTTTATACTCAAAGTGGAAATACATTCTAAAGGTAGTCTTCTGAATGTAAAATTTCAACTCAAATACCCACTAACATTGATTCAGTTCTTAAGGAATTATTTTTACTGTGTTAAATGTAAGTATCTAAAATTCTTGAAGCCAAATATGTCAATTGGACTTGAATGCATTACTCCCTGAGGCTCCTTTGAAAGTTCCATCCATGGATTGCAGAATACATAGTGCTAACAAATTCCAACCAACATCACACCAACCTAGCACATACTCTACTGGCCAGGATTCAGTATATGCATGGGATGAGATTTACAAAATGCTAACCTACTTACCACTGAATTTCTAAGTTTTTCAGGTAATGGATCTTTGACTTCAGACAAAGGATCCTCCGGGTTTTTGTCTTCAGAATCAGGAAAAAATTTTGATTGTACTAAAGAGCTAAAAAGATGCAAAACAAAAATTCACAGGGATAAATTTATTATTTGAGTGGGTTTAGATAAGGGATATTATAAATTAATAGAAAATAAGGAATCCCAATCTTCTGTCTTGTGTTGCTCAATTTAAATGAGTTAAAGCTCAATAAAATTGATTCAGATTTTCCAACTCAACCCTCCCAGTAGTCTTTGTTAGCCAAAATGCAAAAGGCAGCCAAAGATTGGCACAAATTAAAGATCCAACAGACCAACGCATAATCCTTTAATTTGCAAGGCCATATTAACCGAGCATCCAAACTCTTACATTCTGCTAATAATAAAGCATAATATAGCCAATCTAGAAGATTCTGAAAATATTTTTATGGCCCCTGTTACCAATAGCATCTAAGTGGCACACAACCTTTCATGTACTTATTCTTGCAACACCTCTATGAGGTAGGTATGTATAATTATCTCTATTGCATACATGGTGAACTCAGACAGAGACTGAGGCTAGGTCTACACTATATGGTTTTTTAAGGAAAAAGCTATGCAAATTGCGCTCCGCAATGTGCATAGCTTTTTCCGATTGCTTTTTTGCAGGAGGCTTTTCCGCCATTTGGCCCCGTCTAGACAGGGCCAAATGGCGGAAAAGCCTCCTCTTTCACAGGAGCCCTTATTCCTTGTGAAACAAGGAATACAAGGTTTCCCCGAAAGAGCATGGTTGCTCTTCCACTTTTTCTCACGGAAGAGCAAACACTTTCCCTGGATAAAGCGGGGGTTTTCTGGGATGCCTTCTGGTATCCCGGAAAAACTTCACAGTGTAGACATAGCCTAAGTAATCTGCCCAGCGTTACAAAGGAAGTTGTGGCAGCACAATATCTGGGTTTTCAGAATTTCCAGCCAGCACCCTAACTACTAGGCTGTCACTTGTCCCTCCCTGCTTTCCACAGGGTTGGAACATCATCATCATTTTCAGTTGTACTACTTAGTTTCTACCAACAATCATAATGACTCTCCTTTGACAGTTCCTTAAGGAAAGATATACAATCAAACACTTACATAAGTACAGACGGGTCACTACTTTGTCTGCTAAGATGATAGGATATCGCTACCAATAAACCACAGAATATTGAGAAGAGAACTGGAATATGCTGACCATCCCAAGAATCCTGGAAACAGAAAAAATATTTTTTAACAGAAAGATTTGAATATTAACACAAATCAATAACAAATCAGAAAACTTGGAAATGAATGAGAAAGGAAAGAAAGTAATATGCTTTTTAAAGTAAAGTTATTTTGTTAAAATGTTCACCTATACTTTTTGTAAGAAAAACCCTTCAAATCAGTTTTCATTCCTGTAAAAGGTTTCAACTTTGTCCTGTTCAAGACAATAAAAAACTCCTATTAACTTCAAAGATCAAGTCCTAAGAGTGCTATGGTCTGATCAAGCATAAGATTAAGACTGCCCATTTTCAGACATTTTATTTGCTTCATTAGTATTTATTTAATAAATATCTACATATTCACTTCTAGTTTGAATATTCACTTTTAAGTTTATTTATAACCAAGTTATGTAAGTGGTGAATGCCATATGAACAGTAAAGTGGCGCTCCTATTTACTATGCCGCATCACTTGTGTTCAAAGTAATTCAAATGGAATTCTCATTTTGGTTTTAGAAGATCACTAGGGAGCTACATCCCCTGCGCACTATGCTTGCCAAACCCCTCCCCTCTCTCTAGGGATAGGCAGCCCTGGCTCGCTTCCCCTCCTCCCCCCCCCCCCCCCCCCACCTGGCCACCGGGGAAGACTAGGTCATGCCAGCCCCGCCACCCCAGGTTGAGGCTGCACCAGCCCCAGCTCCCCACTCCCACAACTGCTGGGGAGGGCCAGGCTGAGGCATCCCCCGCTCTCCCACAGCCCACCGGGCAGGGCCAGGCCACAGGAGCCCGGGCTCTCTCCCCCGCCCAGCTGCTAGGGAGGGCTGAGGCCGTGGCACAGCAGCCCCAGCTGTTGGGCCGAGGTTGCAGTGTGGCAGCCCCAGCTTTGTCTCCTGCTAGAGCACTGGGGATAGGGGAAGAAGGGAGCGCTGAGGGTGGAGGCAGGTGGCGTGATGCAGAATGATGTGATGATGTCACTCTGTCGTTCCGCAGGAACTTTTTTTTTATATATATACATAGAGAAAACAGTTGTATTTGGTGTTTATTTTACAAATACCACACATGTAATTTACCAAAGTAATTAAAAGATTGACCATTTTCATGTACTGTACATTACTATTTACTACATGCCCCTCAAACGTAATCCCTTATAAAATTATTCAAATTGCAGTTCTATTCTGAAAATTACCTATGTAAAATGGTTTCACTTTCTTACTCAATAGAACTAATTATTTTGTAATGTTTGCTGATTGAAAAAATATTCACTTTTTTTTATTCCTACTATGCTGGATCTGTGAGAGATGATTTTATTTAACAAAGAGTTAAAGAGCTCTTCCTCCTGCCCCAGCCACCGGGGAGGACTGGGCTACGTCAGCTCCGGCTCTCCCTTGCCCACCCTGGGCACCAGGGAAGGCCCCCAAAGAGTTCTGCTTTTCCCTAAGCAGCTCCACTGCCACCCAGGACTCTGCTTCTCCACAGTCCAAGGAAAAGGAGTTCTACTTTCCTCTCACAACTTAGTTGCTACTCAGGGCTCCCTGTGCCACCAAGCAGCTCTGGGCTCCTCAGCATTTCTGTCCACCGCCCCCAGCATGCTGCTATGGACCAGCCATGCTGCTTGCTCCCCTCCACCATAACAGGGAGCTTTGCTTCCACCCCGCCCCCCCCTTCTTTTTCTCTCAGCAGCTCTGCTGCTGCTGGGGCTCCATCTTGGCCCACTATTTTGGCAACGCTCCTGGCCCCAGTCTGATGACTTGTCCCTATAAGTGCTCTCACGGGGGTCACCCGATAATGCCAGAACAGCGATGTAGCCAGACTAGGGAATTCTGGATTCTCAGCCTGTACTTGTGATGATAGAAAGAAGCTAAATTGACTCTCAAAACCCAAACTGAGCATACAGGACTGACAGTTAAGAAATGTTAATCTACTTGTAAACTGAGCACATTTGACCTAGAAATAAATGACACTCTACACACAAACATGGAACCCACAGACACATTTTTTATGGTTGCTCTTCAGAGTAAAGATGCACTTTGAGCAAGTATACATTTTTCTTTCTTCCCTTGTGCTCCTCAGCTGCCTCTCAACCAGTCTCCCACATATAGCCATATAACACTTTGGCAGAGCAAACTATTTCCTGTTTTCTGTTCAAAATTAACATTAATATTAAACAACTTGTAGTCACATGGCCACCCACAAGACTTGATATGAAATATTTTTTTAATTTGCATAATCAGGAGTGAGTTTTCAAATTCAACTTTTTGGATGAAGAAGAAAAATACCAATGCATGAAGATTGTGCAGATAGATGACCAGTTATTATATGCCCCTCACAAGAATCAGTAAAAAATATTAATTTAAGGGAGATAGAGAGTCACTGAACACAAATGCATATTAGAAAGTTATATAACTTATGAAATTAAAAATAATGGCCAAGTAAGTGTAAAATCTTAATATCAGAATGGTAACATTTTACACCTACATTTCACAAATGTTAGTAAACAAAAGCGAAAAGTAGTGGCGAATCAAACTCTAAATATTTATTGATAGTCTTTAAATAGTCTGCTCACCTTCAGGGCACCATAACACAATCCATACAATAATGCTACTGCCACAATACTACAGATGAAACTGTAAATGGCTGCAAGCAGGCTTGTAGTTGCTGGAAGTAAAGGGGGGAGGAAAAGGATCAGCCGCACAAACTTGAAGACATTAGGTCTGAACATAAAACTTCTGAAAATAGTTGAAACCAAACACACACACCCCACAACTATGAAAAGTGCACCAATTTGTTGCTTCAATACCTGCTCAGATATTAGAATGCAGTGTCTTCCCCCCCCCACTAGTAATTTTTCTACCATTTAGATGTTTTACCATTTATTCAACAGTACTGCCTTGGGAACAGATAACTACTGCTGCAGCAAAACCAGTCTTAGTTTTCACCTCCTGTTGTGATGGTCCTACATGATCACTCACCAATAAATGAGAGAATATTCTCCCTTTTATAAGCAAAATATAAAATGTAGAACCTGGAGACCATTTGACATTGGGTACCTTTATGGAAGATTAAATTCAGATCCCCACACTGTTGCTAAAAATACTAGCTTTCAGAATCAATTCCCACTTCAGTTTTTTATTGATCAATATTTCTAGCAAAAAAATTCCTGAAACACAGAACTGAAAACAGTTAAGGTGGCCACCTGGTCATGAATGCATATATTTTGGGTTAAGAGGATTAGGTAAGATAACACTGGTCTACAATTTTTTAGAAGTCATCTGCTTCAGAGATAAAATGTGCTATTTATTATGTATTTTGATGTGCTGAATTCAAATATGACAATTAAAACAACTGATTGGCTACTGTTTCCAAGATATTTAAGTTTTTACATTTTACGTCTATGTATATTGTGTAGATAGTAGAGTTTTAATCCTAAATTGTAAATCTAGGTCTTTTCATGTATTTATAGTTGCTTTACATGATAATATTTCACCTGTCCTGTTTATGTAACACTTTAAAAATCAGCAAAAGGGTTATATAAATACAATTTATTATGAAACAAAAGGCAAAAAAACTATTATGTACATAGTTTAGTCCTATTCAGTGCCTACTCGGCGCTTCTTGGCTTGTCTCTTGTATTCATTAAATGGAGCATCTCTTGTCACTGTCCAGCAATAGTCTGCAAGCACTGATGGGCTCCATTTGCCTTAACAGCATTTCTCCATTTTTGCAATGTCACAGTGAAATCGCTCGCCGTGCTTGTCGCTCACTGCTCCGGAGTTCGGTGGAAAAAAATCTAGATGAGAGTGCAAAAAATGTATCTTTAGTGACATGTTGCAACCAAGGCTTTTGTATGCCTTGAGGAAGTTTTCCACCAACAACCTGTAGCTGTCTGCCTTGTTGTTTCTGAGAAAATTTATTGCCACTAACTGGAAGGCTTTCCATGCCGTCTTTTCCTTGCCACGCAGTGCATGGTCAAATGCATCATCTTGAAGAAGTTCACGAATCTGAGGACCAACAAAGTACACCTTCCTTTATCTTAGTTTCACTTAACCTTGGAAATTTTCTGCAGAGGTACCTGAAAGCTGCTTATGTTTTGTCCATGGCCTTGACAAAGTTCTTCATCAGACCCAGCTTGATGTGTAAGGGTGGTAACACAATCTTCCTTGATTCAACAAGTGGTGGATGCTGAACACTTTTCCTCCCAGGCTCCAATGACTGTCGGAGTGGCCAATCTATCTTGATGTAGGGGGAATCTCTTGCACGACTATCCCATTTGCAGAGAAAACAGCAGTACTTTGTGTATCCAGTCTGCAGACCGAGCAAGAGAGCAACAACCTTCAAATCGCCACAAAGCTGCCACTGATGTTGGTCATAGTTTACGCACCTCAAAAGTTGTTTCATGTTGTCATAGGTTTCCTTCATATGGACTGCATGACCAACTGAAATTGATGGCAAAACATTGCCATTATGCAGCAAAACATCCATGACTTCTAGGAATAATATGATGCAATTCATATCATGTATGATGCAATACCAGCTTCAGATTGCATCATTCATTGTTTTGCCTAAAAAGCAAGTACTGTCCAAACCCAGTCACAGATTTATTCATAGATCCAGTCAAAGATGTATTTTAGTCATTTAGTCATAAATTGAGATCCCTTCCCTTTATAACTCACTTATCCTCCGCCATTCACAAGTCAAGGGTTGTATATACTGACCCAACAGCATATCTTGAAAACTAGAGCCAATCAACAATTTTAAGCATCATTTTCGTTCTCAGTGACCCAGAATTAGTAAAGTTTGACTATATTTATTTCAGAAGCATTTTGGCTGTAGAGCAGTGTAATAGGTGAGATTGGCAATGAAGTTATGAGTGAGATGTTTTCAAATCCTACTGAAAGTTAAGGCAAGTCAGAATTGCATCAGGAGCATTTCATGACTAAAAGTGTCTGCTCAGAAATCTGACAACAGAAGGATGCTGTGGAAAAGGTATTAATTTAAACCTATACTTAATATTTCAACTGTGCCCAAGAAATCTCACTGATACAGGAACACTGTAGATGTTTACATCTCCACCACAACTAAAATTAGTCAAATGCATTGGGTACAGTGCTGCTTTTTTGCATTCCCTGACCCTGAGAAGTGTACAGTATAAATAACTTATCTGAGATGAAAAGAAAAGAGCTCTTAAAAGTGCTCAACATAGGTAAGCCACAATCTACTTAAATAGATATGTTCATAGATTTAAATGACCAATTTGGCACTGGTCATGTTGGAGAGAGGCTGTGGATAAGAGTAAAGAAACTTTAGGCTGGATAAGCAAGAAAGAATCAGTAATCAGTCTTTAAGGAATGTAGAGGCCAACAAGGAGATTGGGAGGGAAGGATTAGAGGTACACTTTCACCTGGGAACTGCAAGCACTTTGTCAAATGGGTTACAAAGATGTTACAGTTCTATGTATCTTCATCATTTATCATCTGTTTTTTATTACAGTATTTAGATACCAAATACAACAATTGAAGCAATAAGTTTTCTGTGAATGGAACATTTTTCTGCCATCTCCGATCAGGTGCAAGTTGCTTATTGTATGTACATTTGGTAGGTTTTAAATGGAAGTGAACAATTTTCTCTCTCTACCATGTCCAAGAACTTTAATTTTCTACCAGTAAGCTATTTTTGAAAACTTTTTGAAACAACCTCTGACAGAGGTCTCTTACTGTCACACTGGAGGAATTATTTTACTTGTATTTACACTGAAGAATTGCTATTAGCTACAGAACGGTGCTATAGGAGTTTGCATACAATTTATTTCACTGACTTCCATAGGTTCTGTATTTTAAGCCTGGATCTAGAAATCATGCTGCTAAACACACCTTTACATTACATTATTAATCCAATTCAGAAAATGATGGTAGTTGCCTGATCTACTGTGCCCAAGAAATCTAATACTTCCCTGCAGATTTGACAAAACTGTACTCCCCATCAGTGTTCCCTGAAGGCTGAATGGTGAGGTGATCACCCAGGATAGATTCAAATGCTGCCCAATTGATTAGCAGAGCGTCCAGAGCTGCCCACAGCCAGCACCATGTGTTTCTATTGGTGGTGCACATCAGCACATGCCTTGGTGCACATAAAATTTATTCTGTATATGGATGAAAAAAATTAGAGGGAACACTGCTCACCATTGCCACCAAAGATATGAATATCCAGCTGTTCACAGAGGTACATCACAAATGTATTCACCTGAGGCAGGAGACCAATGAAGAATACTATAGGGAAACACAGCGTAAATACTATGGAAAAGAAAGATAAATGAAAGAAGTGAGTATGGAAACTCCGATATATTGCAATACTCCTCATAGTTGTAGTTAAACAAGCATCGCTATAGCATATGTACTTTGACAGTTTCCTATTACAGGATGAATAGTGGTAGAAATGTAGACAGTTTTCTATTACAGGTTGGACCTCCCTGGACCAGGATCCTCAGGACTTGAGCGGATGAGGGATTTTGTCGTAACAGGGGAGGTCATATCTGGCCCCCCTGCTACCACCCTCCCCAAACCTGGACTGGCTGGTGGCATCTTGGCTGCCTTCCCCCCTCCCCCCCATCTTCTGCCCCTTCCCTGTTAAGGTGTGGTGCGCTGGGTTTCTGAATGCTCAGGGCTCCTGGACACGCTGGGAAGCCCCACTGGGTTGTACCTAGCAGCCCAGCTGCAGTGTGCCAGGGAGCCCAACCACCTCCCTTCCACCAGGACTTGCTGGTCCTGGAACATCCGTGGTCCAATTGTCGAACCAGGGAATCCCGATTTACAGAGGTTCAACCTATACATTAAACTTCATTTAAATTCCACCTTCTGCCTAGATTAGTCACAACATTACAACATTCAGAGGATAGCACATATCTGTTGACTCCCAATCTAATCACCACTGAAATCTGACAAGAATTTTATATCACAAGCTTTTCAATTTCATATAGTAAAATCACAGAAGTTCTTCAGGTATAAAGTCTTGAAAATGTCTCTCACATGAGAATTTAAGTTTTCATTCATCTCAGCAGATCACCTGTAAAAACTCCTGGGGGGAAATTCTGGTTGCATTTAACTCAAAGGGGCCAAAATTTCATCCTATGACACCACAGGTTTGTTGAACATTAAGAAAAACCTCACTGGAATGAATAAATAAGTTTATAAAATTGAAGAGAGGAAGTTTGTTTCTTTAATTCTAGCTTTCCTCCCTCCCTGTTTCCACCTCCCAAGACAGACTAACTGTTCAATTGGACATTACACATAGGTTATATATGCTTTCCCACTACAATAGACACACCCTAAGCTCCTTCTTTCACATCTAAGGCTATGTCTATACTTGCACAGACTTTGCACTGTCAATTTCACCAGTGAGTTCAGCTCCAGGAGTTCAAAATTACTGCAAGCAGGGGACTGTTTGCTCTGTGGAGCAGACATTATCACCTGACTAGATGATAAGAGAGCACTTGCCAAGACAACTCGAAGAGGAGTTTCAAAGTTCCCAGGGCTCTATTTATCTGACATCAGAACAGCAGAGCTGTTGGCCGGAGTGGTCACCTAGGCACTATGAGATATCTCCTGGAAGCTAAAAGCTTTTTAAACCAGAAGAAAAGGTCTTCCCTTGAACATCACTAGTAAGAGCTGTACCTTTCTTGCGCAAGTATGAGGTGTTTTTTTGGGGGGGTGGGTTGTTTTTTGGGGTTTTTTTTTTTGTGGTTACCTGTTTCCATAACTGGTATTCTTTGAGATTTGTTGCTCATGTCCATTCAATGTAGATATCCGTGCTCACCATGTGCACCAGTCACAGAAGACTGTACCTCAGAAGTATCCATAGGGGACCAGCTTCAGTGTCCCCTGGAGTGGTGCACATAGGCCACACAAGATAGGATACTGCCGGGCCTCTCCCTCCCTCAGATCTTTCTTGCCAGAAACTCTGAGAGGGGAAGGAGGATGGGTTGTTGAATGGACATGAATACCACATCTCGTAGAACGCCAGTTATAGAAACAGATAACTGTCTTTTTCTAGTGTTTGTTCATGTCCATTCAACGAAGAAGACTATAAGCAGGGTCTACAGAGGCGAGTAGGAGTTTAAGGACATCTTGAAAGTAACATGGCTCTGCCATCCTTGGCTTGCTGAGTGATGGCGTAATGGGATGTAAACTTGTAGACTGAGGGCTATGTTGCCACCTTGCGGATGTCTTGAATTGGGACGTGGGCCAGGACGGCTGCCGAAGAGACTTGTGCAAAATTTGAGCCAGATCAGATAGTGGGGCTCAGGTCTTGTAGGTCCAGGCTGGGATGAAGGCCCCCTTTGGCTTTCAAAATTAAAAAGTAACAGGAATAGAAGCCCCTGTTTCTGCAATGGGACAGTATCTCCTCCATGCTCCCACCTGGAGTAACGACCTGATCTACTGCTTGAGCAGTTTCTTATGAAAGGGGTCCCTGAAGAGGAACAGGGAGGATGAGTGGGAAGGGGGGAGTAGAGGATAGTTGCAGTGTATAGCCATGCTGTATTGTGGCCAGGACCCAACGGTCCACAGTGATGCTGCTGCAGGCTGGGAGAAAGGAGCGAAGGTGGGATGAAAATAAAACGTGGAGGATCTGGTCCAAAAGGCATGTCATGCCAAGGCACACACTCAAAAGGCCAGGCTAGAGAAGTGTTGAGAGGCAGATTGAGACTGATGGCTCAGCTACTTCCAGAAGGGCTTATATTTCCCTGGAGCTGGGTCCTGCCAGGGGTAGGACCCTTTCACCTGGGGTAAGTGGGGTCTGAATGTCTTCCACTCTTGCCCTGGGATTTACAACCCCAAGGTATTCAGGGTAGTTAGGGACTCTATAAGCCCATGCAATTTCATGTCTGGTTGTTTTGTGAATAGGGCAGCCCTGTCAAATGGAAGATCCTTGATGGAATGCTGGGCTTCCAGAGACAACCTGGAGAGGAACAACCATGGCAACCTTCTCATTGAGACTGTGGATGCCGTGGATCACACTGCCGAGTCCGCCACATCAGAAGCTGCTTGCACCCTACCTGTCAAAGCTCCCTCGTCCACAATGGCCTGAACTACTCCATGTGTGTTTCAGAGAGTGTAAAATCAAACTTGGACATTGCCTACCACATATTCAAATTATAGTGGAAAATGAGGGCCTGGTGATTCGCCACTTGGAGTTGGAAGCTCAATGAGGAATAAAGCTTACAACCAAACAGATCAAGATGCTTTGAGTCTTTATTCCTTGGGGCTGGGGCAGGTTGACCTTGTCTTTCCTAATTGTTTACCGCATCTACTAAGCAAGGAGTTGGGGGTAGAGTGACTACAGAAATATTCATAGCTCTTCATGGGGACAAAATACTTCTTCTGCCCTTTTTGAAATGCCACAGAGTTTTGGCAATCTTGTCCATTCCATCATACAGCAGAAGGGCCACCTTAGCCAGCACTACCTGTCTGAGGACTCCAAACGACATCAGAAGCCTCCTCCACCTAGAGGTCCAGGTTTGTGGCCACCCTCTAAGTCCTAGAGGGCCTTAACTTGACAGACCTCTGGAAGGAGTGTCATGAGACGACATTGAGGAGGCTTGTGCTGAAAGCCCTTCCTCTGCTACTGGGGGACGGTCATCTGCCTCTTCTTCCACCTGAGGGGTAAGTGGCCTGGTGGACTCTGGTGCATGCCAATTGCTAGCTGGAGGCCTCCAAAAGCCCCAGCCACTGAGCACATCATGTGGGGCTGTACGGGGAAGCTCCAGGGAGTCCATGGGTACTCTTGGCCTGGCCAAAGTGCCTGGGGCCACGGGATGTTTTGCAAAGCTGGCTATAGCACCATCTAAGACAGCACAGAGTACAGTGCAAACAACTGCACTTGGGGGGAAGGAGGGAAGAGAAACAGACTCCAATGCAGAGCTGACAGGTGGAGCTCTTTTAGTTCTCTCCAGTTCTGGGAACTGCCAGACAACACTGACCCTATTGACAGCGGACAATGCCTAGATCAATGGTCAGCAGACCAGCACCAGTCACCACTTGCTCCAGTGGTGACTGGTGTTGAGAAGTTGGTGTTCGATGCAGGGAAATCATGCGCAACCTGTAGGGCCTATGGTCTTGACACAAGCATCTCAATGCTGGTGAGTGTTTGCAGGGATCTGTCCCTAGAAGGCCTGTATGGGGGAAGTGTCTAGCTCCAGTGCGCTTTGGCTGCTAGGGGTGGTGCATGCCTAGACAGGTCTATGTGCAGATTCTGGCTACGCTTGAGATGACACGTCTGGCCCTGTCTCGCTCTCATCCACCATGCAGGGCTATAAGGGGCTCTCCTGTCCACCTGAACGGGAGTGTGAGAGCACTGTGTGCTCAACAACCAAGGAGCAAATGGCAGCTTCCCTTAATGCTGGGACCCAGACGATGCCAGAGTCAGAGGCACCAACATAGTAACAATGTCCTACACTTCCTGAAAAGCCTTCAGAGTGAAAGGGATGTGGACGGGCAGGTTGGGCAATAGGGAAGTAGGAGGGCTGCCCTGCTCGGTCTGCGTCAACAACTTGTCTGGAGTGTGGTCCCCATTGTGATCCCCTTTCTTTGCCTTCTTTTTACGTAGAGCAGGAGATTTATCTTTGACTGACTTCTTGGTCTTCTTGGCTGGAGCCACACAAGATGCCTGATGCTGGCTTGATGGCCCCGGGGGAACACTATGCACCAAGGCTCTGGTGCTCAGAGCCAGGTCCAACCACAGGTCCTGGAGAGTGAGGGGATACTCCATAATTAGGGCCTTTTGCTGGAGGATCCTATGTTTAATGTTCAAGGACAAAAGGATCTGAAGATCCGACATTTGTCCAAAATGAGGGCTTCACCGAGGCAGCGAAGGCAATGAGGATGCAGGTCACTGTCTGGCACAGGCCTGCAGCAGATAGCCCGGGAACAGGGCATGCCCCACTCCCCGGGTTTTAAAGTCTATGCTAAGTCCCTAACAGGGATCAACTAACTGCTAATCTGCAACTATATACAAATACTTAAACAACTTACTAGAGGAAAACTATTTACAATTAAATGGGAGAGCTAGCACTGAAAACTAGAGCCGAAGTTGGAGCACACAGTTCCAAGCACTATCAGTGGTGGTGCCCTATATAGCGCAGCATATTTGCACCACTCCAAGGGGCACTGGAGCCAGTCCCTATAGATACTGCTGAGGAAAATAAAACTTCTGGCATCGGTGCAAGTGGCAAGCACATGCACCTACAATGAATGGACATAAGCAAGGAAGAACGGAGTTTAACTGCAAAAAATCATTGGAAAGTGTAGACATGCCGATAGATTTTGCACAAAAAGGACACTTTTTGCTTCAAATGGCAAATGTAGACATGTCCTTTGTTCAGACTACTGTATCAAACTGCTGCAGCACTGTTCTCTGACAGACATTTGGAGTAGATATAGACTGTGTGAATTAGGTGTGCATGTCCCTCTTGGTAGACAAATGAGAACAGATACCCTAGCTGAGTTCTCATTGGCTTCACTGCTATATGCTGGCATCAGCCTAATTAACCCTGAGGTTTGTCTTGCCCTGCATCTATGTTCTCTGGCAGAAAGGGCTGTCTTTTCCAGGAGTGAACGAATTCTGACAGTCTTGTGGTTCTGATCTATGCTTGTTGATTCTATCTGGCAGTGTAAATCTGCAACCTATGTGCAGTTCTTTGTGGAATGTGAAACCGTGCCCTCAGTGTTACAATGCCTTCAAAGCAGCTGGTACCTGAAATAAATTAGTGTTAATTGTTCAGGAAGAAGAGAAGAATTTGGGGTTGATGTAATGTTCACTGGATTTTATGAGCACAATTATCAACTCAAGCACAAACTACAAGGGTGGAGACAAGCCTACCTAGCAGAAATTGGAAGAAAAAGAAGTGGATTTTTAGACAGTAAGAGGGAAAGTATTTTGAAAGCCATCTCGAAGATGGCAGAGCCTGGAGAAGATAACACTGCCTATCATGTTGAATAATATTGTCTCATTGTTTATTTCTACTCCCCAGTCTGTCTGTAGTCATCTGCTGCCTCTTGTGTTATAAAGTGTAAGCACCTGAGGCCAGGGACCATATTTTGTTCCACATTTGCATAGCGCCTAGCACAATGGAATCCCAATATATAGCTAGGGCTCCTACATCCTATATAAATACCAATAATTAACACACTGCCAACCACCGTGATGCACCTTTTTAAAATTCCTAGCGGTTTGAGAGGGGAAAACATTTTCATATTCCAAAACTCTGTTATGGACACCAGCAACTTAAAACTGCTCTCTCAAATAAAAAGAAATTGAACTGGGGTCAGAATGTAGTGCTGCAATAGTCTGACAGATGTGGACCTGATATTTAGAAAAAAGCCTAAAATGCTTTTGTCGAGGTGGAATAGCCAACTCTAACCCATGGCTATAACAACATTCAGGTTACTGGATGCTCATGTACAATAAAGTAACTCACCTATAACTAAGTCCCTGGCAGAGAGCAGCAGCAATGGGTTGGTGAAAACCATTCCATACAACCTGAACCTTGTAGATGTGTTTCTGCTGCCATAATCCAACAACCAGATAAGACCGCAACACAAACAGAAATAAACAGGCCTACTATAGGCTATGATACGATTATGACCCTGAAAACAACAGAAGATTTTTTTCATTAGTAGACAGAAATGTGCTTTTCACATTTCTAATGGACAGAATCAAATAATCACAAATTTAAACTTTTGCCCATACTTTTCTCCAAAAAAGCCTCTCACATCGTCAACGTCTTTCAACGAATATTTTAATCCATTTTTATTGATGTAGAGACAGTACCAACATTCAAATCCTTTCTATACAAAGAAAGGATTTACCTTTATTTTTCATCCAGTTTTAAAACAATGTTTCTTATTGATATGTAAACAAATTAAGAAACATTTTGTATTCATTGGTCAGATTTTGCTACTACTAAAAGGTTGAAGTGTTAGTTATGTAATAAAAATACAGTAATCACCACCAATAATGCCTTAAGGAACTTCCTTAAAAGGACTGACAGTATTTCACCAATGGCTTAGGTCACTATTAGAAACTTCTATCCCACCCATCTAATACATGCTCAATAAAAAGCCCTGCTCTCAGTCTTCAAGAGTAATAATTTAAACTTTCAATTTTCAAAACTGCTTTTTTAACAAATCCTCATACTGCACCTCAGAGTTAAATAAATATCCACACATTTTAGAGACAGGAAAACTGTAAGCAAGGAGATTGTGACTTGCCCAACCCATAGAAAGCCATAATTGGAATTAAATACTCAAATTCCTAATCCTGCACAATAACAGAAGTGTCATCCCAAAAATGGCACTTCTCCCCCCATATGCTAATGACTCAGTCAAAGAGAGAGTCAATCCTCCACGGTGGAAGTGCTGGACCCATTAGGACACTAAAATGACATATGCATGGACTTACATGTCGAGGGGAAGAAGAGTCTGGCTGAACACTCTGAAAGTAAAATGGAAAGAGAGGAATGTTAATTTTGAGTCCTGCTGTGTTTAGAGCATTATTCCAGGTGGAAATGCTGATTTAAGATAGGATTCCAGGAATAAACTTAAAAAACAACAAATGGTCTGGTAGCACTTCATAGACTAACAAAACATGTAGATGGTATCATGAGCTTTCGTGGGCACAGCCCACTTCTTCAGATAAGATTCAAGGAATGTCATTCCATCTGTGTATATCTGGCTGTGTCTAGACTACACCTCTCTGTCGACAGAGAGATGTAGATTAGGCACGTCGAAATTGCTAATGAAGCAGGGATTTAAATATCACGCACTTCATTAGCATCAATATGGCCGCCGCTTTTTTCCAAAATGGAGATTTTTCAAAAAAACAGTAGTCTAGACACAGATCTGTCAAAAATAAACCCTTTTTTGATAGATCCTGTAAACCTCATTTTTGGAGGAATACAGGATCTGTCAAAAAAGGGTTTATTTTTGACAGATCCGCATCTAGACTGATGGGTTTTTTTTAAAGCTCCATTTCAGAAAAAAACAGCGGCCACGTTTATGCTAATGAAGCGCAGAATATTTAAATCCCTGCTTCATTAGCAATTTTGATGTGCTTGATTTTTATTCCTCTGTCGACAGAGGGATGAAGTCTAGACGTAGCCACTGTGAAACCTATAATGTCAGTTAAACCAGAGTAAAGCAACGGTAATGGCTATAAGCATGGCTGAGAGCTCTTTTGATTCAGAATACCACCAAATGCAATTATCACCATGTTTCACTGTCTGTTGCTACCCAATTTAAGTTTTCAGCCATTTTATGAACATCTCTGCAACATCAAGGCACATATCTATTGCATGCCAAGAGTCTTCAACCACTGTAATAGACAGTAATGGCTGATCGATTTTCCTCTGACTCCACAGCTCAGATGCATGCAACAATTTCATAGGTTACATGACCGAGACTACACAGATGGTAAGTTATTTGGCAAGTACTAGAAATCTGTAATATCCGTAAATATTCACTAGATATCTTGTAAAATTTAAAATGCCTGTTGAGGACCTGACAGAACTTCCAAAAGTAACAAATATGAGTAACTTTTTACCTTGGAAATTAAATTCTGACAAGCTTATTCTATGTACATATTTTTGCTAAGGAGAAGTATGCAAAAGTAGTTTAAACTTCTTACAGCGAGCAGTTTTTGAATCATGAGTTGGAAGAGTCCCAATCTCTAACAAGAATATTAATTTTTTTACAAGCCCCATAATACAACATAGGATATCTAAGTTTTACAGAAGAAATTCTCATACTAAAGGAAACCCAAACTATTTCTGATGCATTCTTTTCTTAAACTGTTTTTGCTTTTTAGAATGTAAACAGTCTTCTAACCTTAACTATTTTGGGATGACCTCCTTGGCAATCTGACATTTGGTGAAGGGCTATGCTATACAGTAGAAAAAAGAATATCCATGTGCATTTATGGAAGGATAGCCTCTTTTATTTAAATAATCAATTACAATAAGTGTCCCTTCAATGTTCTGACCTTGCCTGTAAGTTGTTTAAAAATACACTGACTCATCAGATTAAAAACAACAAGTGTAACAACTAACATCTCCACGTAATCCCCACCCCAGAAGCACAAACGCTCATCCCTCAAATGGGCAACAGAGAAAGGATGGGCCCTTGCCATATGTCTGGAAGAGTAACACACTCAGACCAGACCAGAAAAAAGTGACACACATGGACCTTTGGAATTAACAGAACATGTTGCCAATCCCTCCCTATTTTATACCAGTGAGGTTTTAGTCCAATGGTTCTCCCTAATCACAGCTGTGGTGGTATGTCATGGGCAAAGAGGTTTAGATTTTTATTACACCCATAGGCTGTGTCTAGACAGGCATCATTTTGCGCAAAAGCAGCCGCTTTTGTGCAAAATCTTGCCACCTGTCTAGACTGGCCACAAGTATTTGTACAAGAACACTGACTTTGTACTGTACAAAATCAGTGGTTCTTGCACAAATACTCTGACGCTCCCTCTCAGGGATAAGCCCTCTTGCGCAAGTATTCTTGCGCAAGAGGGCCAGTGTAGACAGACAAGTTGATTTTTTGCGCAAGAAAGCCTGATGGCTAAAATGGCCATCACTTTCTTGCGCAAGACAGTATCTACACTAGCAGGGATGCTTTTGCACAAAAGCATCCGTGCCAGTATAGACGCTCTCTTGCGCAAATACTTTTAACAGAAAAACGTTTCCGATAAAAGTATTTGTGCAAAATCATGCCAGTCTAGACGCAGCCACATAGTATACAGTTCTCTTTCCAAACTTCTTGGCAGCTTAACTGTTCAACCTTCACAAACACCTTTGCACAAGAAAGTTTGTCACACTAGTCCTAAACAATTATATTGTACAAAACTGTAATTAAAAATGAAAATAAAAAATTAAGGTACCTTGAGTAATGAGTACTGACAACTGGCTATTACCAGGCAAAACTGGAAGACCCAGATATCCTTGAAAAAGCCTTCTATAAGGAGTACAGAACCCAGGAAAGCAACCAAAATAGCTAGGATGACAGCTAACACATTTTCAAGGATCTCACGATTCCTGTAAGGGAGAAAAAATAATACAAAATAGCTGGTAGCTTTAGAAGAGATTGGAAGAGAACTGCTAGCATAGAAACCTAGCAAATAAGCATAGTACATATTAGCCAACTGTAATACATGTCTGTTAGCAAAGCTTTGGCAGAAGCTCCCATGGAGTTCAAAGTGACTGAGATAAACAGGAATGCAGGCAAGAGTGAGGCAGAGTGTGACAATTGCCACTCCACCAGCATTTTGATGTATGCATGGTGCTTTTTAAGCAAATCATACAATTGATAAAAGGAGGCGTGTATCGGGGGCTGAAAGGTGAGTCTGGCCTCACAGCAGCAGTGGCTCCTGTCCCACGGAACTGAGCAGCGTGCTTTGCCATCTCTCCCTTTACGCAGTGTTGCAATGCTACTCACTCAAATCTGACCCAGCTAAACCTAAATTGTACTCCAAATCTGTCTACCAGGTTGTAATACCCAAGGGCTACGTCTAGATTGCATCCCTTTTTCGTTATTGTCCTGTCCCTTCCCTTCCTTCCTCCACCTCCCATTTGCCCCCACTCTTCATTGAACTCATGCAGTGGAAGACAGTCAGTATCCTGAAAAAATTAAGCATTCAAGAAGCAGCTTTGATGACCCCGGAAAGTAGTTTAATATTCAGCTAGAGGAATGTTGCCTGTTATATGGGCCTCTCTCAGAGATCCACAAAGGACACTCAGGATTCCATCACCACGTTAGGGAAGGTGAGAAAAAAATACTTTAGCTATCTTATGTGTATGTGACATGGTTATGCATTTAACAGGACTGTGCAGTGCAAGAGTTAAAACTATTCTCTCACTGAGTGGCATTAAGCCACTCACTCTATACTTAAACCACAGGGTAGCACTAACTAATAGAAATAACAGGAGTTTACAGAGTTATTATTGCATAGACAATTGTACTTAGGAAAAATAAAAATTACTGTTTAAATTTCAGCAGACTAAACATGGCCAACAGGGATTCGTGTTGACCTTATTTCAACGGGTGATACCAAATAACATGATTTGGTTGGGTCTGCCTAGAAGATGAAACCCTGGAATTGCTTGAATTATACTTGCATTTATTTCAGTTTGTAACCATCATTTGGAGAGGCTCTGAGGCTAACATTATCTTGTATCATCTCAATTTTCTGGCTTTACTGCGAAGAGTGCAATAGCAATCTTTTGTATTTAAACAGTTCCTAGAGAAGTCACTATCTTGTCTTCATACACATTGTCTCATTTTAGTATCAATAATTTGGAATTTTCCATTTAAGTACTAATGAGGAAATAGTAGAAGAAAATAAAAGATAGCTTTAATAATATTAGTACAATTACATTTTGATCAGTTTCTTTTTTCAGTGCTCAATAAATTTATATGGCTTGCCAGAGATATATTCATTTTTATCATTTGGTATGTTATTCAAAATTTAGTTACTATTCTTAACCTTGTTCCTTCAAGTTGTAATCAGGAGCATCTCACCTATCAAACAAAGCCAATAGGGTTAGTCTATCAAAATGAATGCCAATCCACAGTTTGGGTAGGATCCAAAAGCGGTAGTATTGTTTAACTTTCTTAGCTGCTTCCTCTTGTGGTTGCATATGGTCCTGGAGGTCAGGGCTTAGGTCAATGTCTTGCTGTTCCAGCAGATCAGTATCTATGGTTAGCAGCCTGTTCAACCTGATCTGAGGAAGAGAAAGCTAAAAGAAAATAAGTATTAACAGTACTTTCAAGTTCTAATTAAACTTTCTACTACACTTATTACACAAATCTGAAGAAAGGTGCAATAATAAGGCAAGCAAAAGTCTTGCCACAGATACAGACTAATTCTGATTTTAGATAAAGGTAAATGGCTATATATTGACATTTCATGTAATCAGCTATTCTGAGGAGGGAGAGCTGGGGCTGGGCTGGGCTGGGCTGGCCTTGGAAGGAAAAGGGGGGGGGGGGAGGAGGGCCCAGTAGGCTTCCATGCCTCAACCTGGCCTTTCCCCTGGTGACCGGGGGGGGGGGGAGAGGGGGAAGGGAAAGCTGGGGCTGCCTACCCCCCAGAGAGGGGGCACCGCCCTCTAGTACTTAATAAAAATACTTTTGTTTATTATCAATCCCAGTGTAAACAATTATCAATGAAGGAGAGAGATAACAAAAAGGGCAAACTTATTTCTATATAAAACCCTTTTACAGAGCAAGACAGATTTATTTGGGGGTTTGGTCCTATTTGGGGCTGTGTAGCATGTAACCATAATAGAAGCTGATGCTTATCGGTTAACCGTTTGAACAGTTACACTTCTGCATCTCTAGAAGAAAGTGTAAAGGTATGTTTGAAGCTGACAGTAATAATAGTGTTTTGTGTGCCATGGGAACACTGGGAACCACTGAATTTTTGCACCCAGGTACTGTATGTTCAATGAAGTGGTGTGGGCTTTTCACTTCACTTGTGTGCCTCATTTCACTTTATCTAACCTTTGCACATTACATCTTGGTGGCAACATGTATACCTTGATAGAGTCATGACTGGTTCTAAGAACAGCAGGACAGAAATTCATAAGTTCTGTCTCCTATAGATCTCAGAGGTAGAACCTTATTCCTATGCACCTAAGTACATGCATCAATCTTTTGGTCAAATGTATTACATTTGTCAGAACCTACTCCAATTTCAACATGCTTTATGATCAAATTATACAGATTTAATATTATATTTTAGTCTTAATTAAATTTTAAAAGGTGCAGTTATGCTTGTATCTTAATTTAGCTTTAGAATATGAATATATGTGTGAAGTCACTGCAATACTGAAAATGAGCTTATTTCCACCAGAACCAAGTAAAAAAAAGTTGCTTTTTTTAAACTGGTACGAGGTATGGGGGATCAGTGCTCTAAAATGTGCATGCAAGTAAGTAAAATGCTGCTGTATCATATAAATAAATTTAAAACTTACTAGATCGTGTGGATAAAATCGAACTGAGGTAGAACTTGATACATGAGAGTCCGTGTCACTATAGGAATAGAGAAAATACTTTAGATTTAATATTACATTTGATTTCAACAAGAAACTCCAGTGTATTAAAATGCCTGAAGTTTTATTTTTCTGCTAACACAACACCAAATTTTTAGTTTAAGGCTCTTCATTCATTTTTGTAATTTCTTAGGGAATGTCTACACTTGCACCCTCGTTCGAACTAGGGATGCAAATGTAGGCATTCAAAATAGTCAACGAAGCGGGGATATAAATATCCCACGCTTCATTAGCATAATCTCGCCGGTGTGTTACTCCGATCAACAGCTGTTTCAAAAGTGAAAGGATGCGCCGGGATGCATTAGTTCGATCCAACGTTACTCCTCATTTCATACCCTTAGACTTCATGCTTTAGCACATTTAAACAAATAAGTATTTGGTTTTTAAGATATCACTTCCCATGTATAACAAGGACAGTGACAACAAATCTTACCCATATATTGAATGAAAAAGTGCTCATATGGTACAAAAACAATAATGAAGATGCTCTATTCTTCCTCGCCTCTACCATCTTGTCACGGATTCATGGATTGGCTAGCAGTTGTCTCAGAAGAAACCCCATTTCCTATTGCCTAAGTGTATGCTTTTTTTAAAAAGCTTGCTAGCCCTCAGAAGATATGTGCTAGACATTCCTTAATGAAAGTCTGAGTGTGTCTCCTTTGGGCTCACAAGGTAGAAGAATCTAGTAGACTTATGTTCTATCTCCAGCTCTTTCTCCCATTTATCTTACACCCCCACATTGCTGCTGATCATTTTAAGGTCAGGGTAAAGGTAACCATCTTCGGAGTCTAGCCTTCATCAAAAATCACTTCTAAAACACTTCTGAAAATGTAACAAGCATTTTAAAAAAATATTACCTTCTATCTCGAGGCAAAAGTTCAAACAAAGTTCTCACCATTTTATCATTAGGGCCAAGGCCAAATTGCTTCTAATCAAACCCTTGGGCTTTTCCCAACAATGTTAAATATATAGCAATATACACACAAACAATTGAGTGTAAATATAGTCTGCAGTGACATGTCAGAATCACACGAAGTTTAAACACATTTTCTTTATTCCCTGTCCCTGAGATGCAATTAATTTTGATAAAATGCAAAATAAAAATACTGAGGTGTTTTACAAAGTAAGCAGAAGCGTGACTATCTAGATTTTTTTTCTAGTTTGTGCCAGCCCTTATATTTAGTTTGACATTCAGACTTTGCTCCTCATTGTAAGAATAAACTATGTGAAATAAGCAGTACTCTTCAGTTTAAAATGAAGAGTAAGTCATTCTGCAGGACTTTTCCAATTAATTGCTTCAGTTCCATCTTTTGCCCCTCAGAAGGCACTATGGAGCTAGTCTAGAGCAGCCAATTCCAACCGACTAGGGAAAAGAAAGAATATGCAGTGTCTGCTGCACAGCAAATGTTGGGCCAGGTCAGGAGATAAGAGAGAGAGATACTGGGTAGGGAGGTAGGGGGTAGGATGGAAATCAGACAAGGATTTATAGGGACTAGTGGGGTAGAACAGACTGGAGCAGGGGCTGAATGGGAATGGAGGTGTAGGGGAGGAGGGAGGGACCATATAGGGAGAGGGAGGTACTTGAGTCACAGCACAAACACATGAGGACAGGGTAGATGTGCCAAACTGAACAGGAGAGGCAAAGAGTTAGCCATGGCCCACATGGGGGAGCTCCATAACAATCCCTTCCTTACCTTCCCATAAATAAGTGACTCCATTCTTTTCCCACCCATATTCAACAATCATTCAAGTTCACACCCAAGCTCCTTCCCAGCAATTACTTCCCTCTCCCGCAGGTCCTCTATTACCACTGACTCTACCCAAGCGTTTGCACTGCTTCTTAAGGATGAGGGAAATGTGGTTCTGTATTGTAATGTAAAAGAATTTATTACTCAGAGTTCTGTATTAATATGCCTAGTGATGAATCTATTTATCAAAAAACATTTCCTGAATCTATTTTGTCAACTGTATTGTTACATATTTACTGAAAGATATTTAAAAATAAATTATCCAAATAATAAAAACTCAAACAAAATATGCACAGTTTTTACAGAATATTAAAATACTATATGCATATATTTTGGGAGACATAGAATTCCCAGAGTATCTATTGCTCTGGCAAGCAATGACCAAGATAGCTAGTTGCATACACCCTGCAGATGAAAGGTAGGAAGGAAAAACAAGACCTCCTTTGGATGTAATAATATCCTGAACAAGACAGGTCATTTATAATTGGGTCATAGTGTTGTTATTCCTTCAAGTGCCCAACTACTCGCTAGTCAACGAGCCTCACCTATCTGCCCTTGTTCTCCTACCTCTGTAACGTCTGCTCATGGAGGAGAGTGTCCTACATTTGTAAGATACAGAATCAATTTTTATTTTGCTTTTTGTAAACTGCAAAATTCAGTAATTAGTAATAAATTCAGAATAAAACTTCTAGTGTGTGTGTTCCTGCAAAGAGCATCTGGCCAAAAAAACCCCACCGAACCCCCCCCCCCAAAAAATGAAAGCAATAATTTAATGTCACCCCATTCAGAGATTTATTCTATACATGCCGATACATTCAGTATATGAACAGTCTGATGCAGATTAGGTGTGTGAAAGTGTAACCATGTACATGGCAATAATTTTCCATGGTATTTGTCACTTTGATGCTGTTTTCTGCTAAACTTGTAAAATCTGAATAACAGTAAAGAAACACACAGGCTTGCATTTTTTATACTTTGTCTTCTATAACTGAAATTAAATACCATCTTTTCCATTAAATTCTTGCAATTATCCTGCAGATAACATAAGAAGCCTTTTGACTGGTCTTCACACCCACCAGATGTTGGATGATCTTCTTGCAGCAGGCTCAAAGTTCACAAGTGACATGTCACAGCCTCCCGTCTCGTAGAGCGTAGAGCTAAACTTACCTATTAAAGAAAAGGTCAAAACGATCAAATACTCAATATTGCTTCATCCCAGCAACACTAATTTCTAAAGCGTAACATTTTAGTGGTTTGCTATAAATGTAGATTTCAAAACAAATAAGTCAACACATAACATATGACTAGCATAATGGATTAAGAAAATATTAGCAAGAGGAAGCAAAAAATTACAGGAGGCCCCCGACTTGCAACACAGCTGGTTCCAGGGGAACCATCATTTACGATAGCTGCTGTGCGCCATCGTAAATGCAGGCTGAGGGCGTAAGTCGGGGGTTTTGGCCCCTTCCTCACTTACAAAAATGGTTTTAAGTGCGGGGGGGATCAGAACTCAGGTGGTCGCAAGCTGGGGGCCTCCTGGAGATTGCTGAGCATTATCCTCTAAAACAAAAGTCATGTCACTCATGTCAAATTACAGGATATACATTTTAGACAATTGAAATTAATGTATCTGTTACACTTTCAGGATAATAAACAATATTAAGATACAGAGAAATAACAGTGAATTAACCCAACAAAAATACAATGGTATCCTTCCAGTGGACAAGCTACTTGAAATGGCAAATTGCACTGGTGGGATTTCACAAAATATACACTAGACTTTGACCCAGGTAGCTGTTACAACAGACTACTGAATCATGAATCATTATCAGATGGCAACCGTGGCACTTAACTGAGGGAGAAATGCCACAGGTGGCAAAATTGTGAGGCTTTTAAAGCCAGGTTTCTGCTTGGAAAAAAAATTCTACAGAGAGCGTAAGTGTTTTTCAGATATATTTGTGTCTGTGCTTGTCTTTGGAGAGCAGAAAAGAACTGCATTTGGACAATTAAGCCATTGTTGACAGCTAAAGGGACACCATTAATTTGATGTTTTATGTTAGCTAAAACAGCTTCTATTTTAACAATAGTAGAGAGCCAGCCTGTTCCTAAACTAAAAGTTACATTAGAAAACAAAGGAAAACAAGCCCAGACAGTAAACTGCTTGACCACAAGATACTTATCCTTACTGTGCCCTTCTCTCCCCAAAAGCCAGGAAACTTGCCTTGAAGTCCAGATTCAGGATATTTCAGCCCAAATATTTAAAAATTAATTCTCAACATTATTTTAATGGGAATGTCTTATTTCCCTCTTGTCTAGAATAAATATGTCTCCACATGTACACCCACATGTACATACTATAAGTTATTTAGATCTTTTAAATCAAAATCAACACAACTTTTAGCTTTTATTTCTTCTCTCTTTTAATTTTATAAGAAAACTTTTTCTGCTTCCTGATATTAAAAACTGTAGTGCACCATCCAAGAGCAACATCTAACATGATCAAGCCCTCTCTTTCTTCCACTCTATACATACACCTGACTGCTCAAACTTCTGTACCTTAAATTGTTGTAAAGTCTTGGAAGGAGGTACATCAGATTACCCCTAGAGAAGTGCATGAAGGTGAAGAGATAGGAAAGGCAACAGCCAACAAAGAGTAATAGAAGCAAAGTGCCTTTAAAAGCACAAAATGAGAAGAGAATATCTGCATAAAATTTAAAAAAAAATCTCTTTGAGTTAGAGACTTTAAGTGCCACTTTTAACAGCAGTAGTTATAAAAGTAAGGGAAAAGGAAACTTGGAGTTAATGGGCCACTTGTAAATTAGACCAAAAGGGAAAAGGCTGCTTTGGCCCAACATTTATACATTTTAGAAGTTATATACAATGTGCACTAAAGGAAAGTTTCTCCACTATAATTATATCTTATATTGATTATAGAAGTTACTGGACACTGTAGATATTTGAAGACTTACCTGTCCCACAGCTGGCTTTCTTTGAGGTGTTTTGCTTATGCCCATTCTACATTAGGTGTATGTACTTGCCACGTGCACCAGTGCCGGAAGATTTTCCCTCAGCAGTATCTATAGGGGAGCAGCTGTGGTATCCTCTATAGTGCATCTGTGTGGTGCACTCTGAGGGACACCACTGACTCTCCCTACCCTCAGTACCCTCTAGCCAGAAGCTCTGATAGTGGGGAAAAGAGGGCAGGTCATGGAATGGCTATCAGCAATACACCTCAAAGAATATCAGTTAAGCAACAGGTCTTTTCTTCAAGTGCTTGATCACATCCATTCCACATTACATGACTCCAAAAGAATACCCGTGGAGGTGGGTAGGAGTACACAGCCACACAGACTGCAACACACGTCTGCCAACCTAGCATCATCTCTGACCTGCTGGCATAATGATATCTGGACAGAGGACCACATCACAGCTGCTCTACAAATGTCCTGGATCGGGATATGCACAAGGAAAGTCTCTGCAGATGCCTGTACTCTAGTCGAATGAGCTCTGATGAAGGGGGCTGGCAGGACCTTTGCCTGCTCATAACAGATCCTTGTAACAGATCCATATGAAAGAGGTGATCCAAATGCAAGTTCTCTCTGACCTTGGATTGGCTGCTGTAACATAGAAATGGCCACAAGGTGAATTTTCATGGAAGAATTCGCTAAAGCCTGGTTCCTGAGCTACAGTCAGTCTAAGATGGACTGCATCAAAGAACACGAGGGCAAGATACCATGCTTCAATGCCCTCCATGAAAAACTCTTACATTTGGCTGGGTGAAGGAGAAGGGCCACTCTAGCTGTAGCTGTGGAGGAAAGGTCATCAAACAGGGAATCCACCTGCTCCTCCAATTCCTCTGCATGCAGGGTAAGGTTGGACACAACCTGTTTAGTAGTTCCTGGTGCACTTTGCCATCAACCCAAGGGACAGAGTGTGGGATCCCAGTGATAGCCTTGTCCAGTGACAAGGAGGCGGCATCTGGTACTGTGACTTCCACTGTATCCACTAATGGTCCACTAGGTTGATCCCTTTCACTCACTCACATGTACTTGAGGGTCTTTTCTTCTGAAGACTAAAGCACTGGAGGGGGCTGCGATCAGCCTGTCTAAAACTCCTGACACCAAGCAGGCCAGTTGGGATGGCCAAGTGAAACACTATGGGGATAGAAGAGTACCACAGAGCAGGTTTTGGTGAGTGTGATGTAGATGGCACTGTGGGTCTAGGACAGGGGTCTCCAGCCTTTTTAAGCATGAGATCACTTTTTCAATTTAAGGGCAATCCAGGATCTACCTCAAACCCAAACATCTTTTCCCCGCCTCCTTCCCTACCCTTCTACGAGGCCCCGCCTCTGCTCACTCCATCCTCCCTCCCTCCCCCAGCCTCACTCATGTTTACCAAGAGGGGGGCAGAGGACGGGCGTGTGGGGGAGGGGGATGCGGACTCTGATCTTGGGCTAAGGGATTTGGAGTGTGGGAGGGGCTCTGAACTGAGCCTGGGGAAGGGAGTTGAGGTGCAGGATGGGTGTAGGGTGCAGGCTCCAGGAGGGAGTTTGGGTGCAGGGCAACTCAGGGCTCGGGCCAGGGTTTGGAGTGAAGGAGGGGTTTAGGACTAGGGCTGGGGTTTGGAATGCGGGCTCCAGCTGGGCACAGGTGACTTCTTGATGGTGGTGGTGGGAAAAGTCAGGCTTACCCCTACTCTGGCCATGCACCACTCCCAAAAGCTGCCAGCGATCTCTCTCCATCCCTGCCCTTTCCCCCCCCCCCCCCCCCCCGCTCAGTGGAGATGGGGTACAGGGTGGGGAAAGAGCACCTTGACATCAGCACTCCCTCCTCTTTTTCCTGTGCTCTGCACAGCAAGCAACAAGCTCCAGGTTTGGGGCAGTTCCAAGGCAGAGGGCAGAAGCAGCATAGCAGTGCTGAGACGGGCAGATAAAGTGCCAGCACTTGACAGCCTCCTAGGCAAACCAGTCAGGATCATCTGTCAAAGGCTCCAAGATCTACCAGTAGAGCCCGATCTATGGGTTGGTGGCCACTGGTCTAGGAGGTTGCCCTGCCAATATCAAGCTTTGCTCCCTACCAGAGAGATATCTGGAGAAATCTGTACACAGCAACCAGAATCTACTGGAGCAAGTGTGTCCATGGTCACATTTGAAGGAGAATCATTCCAACCGTGATGCGCACCTCCAGAGGGCATTGCTGACTGCTGGCGCCCAATGGATCCGTGACAAAAGACCAGCCATCCATGCCTCATGCATTGAAACTGGTACCAGGATAAAGAGTGAGACCTAGATGTATCACAGGTGGGATGCTAGGGGAGGATCTTTGATGAAGATGGATGAAAGGGCCCCAAGGTGGTTATACCCTACAGTCTGCGTACCACGAGGCCTGGTACAAGTGGCACCTGGAGAGCTTCGGGCGTCAACAACACATGAAGCTGACTGAGGCCTTTTTCTGTGTCCAGGCTTCTAGCCCTGGAACAGGATAAGCTGCACTGCTTCATGAGCTGAGGCCTGACTTCCTGAATGGGGAGAAGAGCTGCCCAAGATGGGTCTTTAGCTCACTCTCAGCCCTGATTTTCTCCTTGTACGGAGTAGGAGATCAACCCCTACCAGCCTTCTTTGGCTTCTTCGATGGGCCTGCAAAGGGGAATCGGTGCTTGCTTGTCTACGGTGCCAGTGGGCATTACACACAGACACTGATGTGCTGGATGCTGATTTGGACCTTTACTTTGAGGCTAGATTGAGTGCCAACTCCATCAGGAGAACTTTGAGCCTGATCTCACACTCCTCCTTAGTCCTAGCGTTAAAAGACTTACAGATGTGACACTTGTCACCTATGTGCCCTCCACCAAAGCACCCGAGACAACTGCTATATGGATTGCTGATGGGCACAGAACATTTACAATGACCACATGGCTTAAAGGCTGGGGAAGAGGACATGCCCCATCTCCTGTCTGAGTCCCATCTGGGACTAACAAAACTAACTACTGCTGCAGGTTCACTCTATTACTATTTACACTAAATGTACAAGTTTCTACATTGCCTAAACAATGCTAGTAGAGAGGTCAATGTTCCATGCACTCTCACTACCTGCAAGAAGGAACTGAGGGTGAGGGGAGCTGGCAGCATCCCTTATATCACTCCATGCAAGTTGAGAGGGTTCTAGAGCTGCTCCCCTATGGATACTGCAGAGGAAAAAAAATAATACTTGTGGCACTAGTTCATGTGGCACGCACACACACATTTAATGTGGAATGGACATAAGCAAGCACTCAAAGAAGAATTAATGTTTCAAATATATCATTTTGTAAATTTAAGATTACGGTTAGGTTAGTTTCCATGATTTTCCAAAGCATCAATGTAGTAAGCAATTATGTTACAGAAGTAAATTTTAATACTATTGTCTCATACATATGTTCTACCACCACTGATTTATCCCATTTATGTAATTAAATTTCACAATCAGTAGAAAGATTTTAGTAGTTGAACTTCAACATCAGACCATGTGCCTCATTCTGGTCATGACACTATTATTTATGACTGATAAAAACCACCACATTTCATCACATGAACAACAAATTAACTTTAAAAGAAACTGGTAGTCAGCTTGAGATGTCCCCAATTCTCAAAGCTCTTGCACAACTGACCTAACAGCCTGCTAAGGAAAGCAACAGAGGCAATCCAGTTAATACAATCAGAATTGAATATTCACCAAAAATATCCTCTCCTTCTGTTAGTTTTAGTTAATTTAGTTGAATACAATTTATGTGCCATTAAGGACTAGGCTACTTAGGACACCAAACAAAGTTTGTCATCTTAAAAGATTATACTATTACATCAACATGGTCTCAGAAGAGTTTGCAACTGTGGAATTTAACATAGTTAGGCTTCATACTGGAACATATACGCTCACTTTCTTCACCCCAACACCTTTTTCAATCTATCAAAAACCCAACTCTGCAAATGCAGAATATTTTAAGTCCTTAAAGCCCATCATGGGATAACATACTCTATGTAAGTAGAAACGTGACCAATTGCAACAAAAGGAAAACACTAAAAATATAAGATTTCTTATTTGCATTTTAACTACAAAAAGATGCACTTTTACAACATCTGCTATGTTTCACACTTTTGCTAAAAATGGATACCCTTCATAGTGAAGGTTATCTGACTTGTATGACAAATATGGCTCTAAGATTCAAATTTTGGCATCTTTGTGATTAAATATAGTTGTCCTTTTTTTAGAAAGGAAAAAAAAGTTATGTTCTATTAACATCACTTTTTTTTTATTGTCACCCAAAGCAGGAAAGAAAACTACAAGATTGGGGGTTTTTTTGGGGGGGGGGAAGAGGCGGGGGGAGAAGGGGGTGGTTAAGCTTTGGGTAGCCTAAAAAAGATTCTATTATTAGATTCCAGACTTTCAGTCTGAGTTAATGAGTTTTCCACCTGGAGTCTTCATTAATTGCTAAAATGTGATTTGGTCATATGCTCAGAAAACCAATGACCTGGGCAGCATGGAATCTTGTGGACAGACTTTCAGTTCATGTATGAGATCCTGACAATGCAGTGTAGAAAATGATCTGACGAGGAAGTAGTCACAGAGTTCCTCTCCCAAGATGTAATCAAAAGTTGCCAATGGACACATCTAATTCTGTATTTAATTCTGGAAGACTCTAAATCAGTGGATCTTAAGCTTTTTGGACCACAGCCCAACCCACTCAATGCAAGTCTTTCCACCTGTAAGGCTACCTCCCCTCCCTTCGCCCCCAAGCAGGAAGCGGGAGTTGGGGCTCCAAATTTGCGGGGGGCTGGAGAGTCAGTACAGGCTCCCAACTCCGCAGGTCGAAAACAAGTCCTGAGCCTGCATCCCACCTGCAACACAGTCACAGATCACACCAAGAATCATTGCTCTAAATAGATGCTGAATGTTTAGCTAATAAGAATCTATCCCTCTCCATCCTCTTACCAAAGCAGTTTTAGCATATAAAGTTTATATATTTTTTTTAAATCTCATGCCATATTTAACTGCTTTGAGTATAAAATGTCTGTACAAACTGACAACAGTTATTTGTCATGTTGCAATTATTTGAGGCACAACAGAAGTAGTATTACTAACTCCTGAGAACAAAGAGATAGCAAATAAAAATACTGCTTCAATTTAAGTATTCAAACTCTCAATTTAGCTTTTTATTAAGTTAATTGTTTTAACAATTGTGGTTTGATAAAAGAGACTTAACAACAAGGAGAAGAGAGAAAAACTATTCTCCTTGCCTCTGATGATAGGACAAGAAGCAATGGACTTAAATTGCAGCAAGGGAAATTTAAGCTTCCTAATTGTCAGGGTGGTTAAATGTCATGGGGGCAGGGAACTGGACTTGACCTCTCAAGGTCCCTTCCAGTTCTAGGATTCTATGGTTCTAGCAAATTTAAGGAGAACAGCAGATCACCCAAGCTTATCCTGCAGGCACAGAAATATAGGCAGTAATATGGTTGGTCACTTAGATGGCATCAGCTCTCTCAGTCATTTTATGCGAAGGAAGAGTGGTGGGTGAATTCTAAGAAAGTTCTGCATATAAAAGTGTTTATGTTAAAAATACTTGAGTATTAACAGTTATGTTAACCTATTTAGAGAAGCCCTGGAAGAATTTGCATTTAACCTAACACAGTGGTACTTGAGCAGCAAAGTACAGATTACATTCTTGAATTGAGGTGGCAAGAAGAGAAGATCAATGTGGGCATTTTCTACAAAGATGAGAGAATACTACAGAAGTGGTGGCTCTAGAATGAGTGTAGAGATTCATGGTACTTAATTGGCCTTTGGCGGCTACCAGGTGCGAGAAAGGCAGACTCACTAATGCAAAGATGCCTATACATAAACTAGTTCCAGCAGTGAAAAGATGCCTGCGCTCTAGTGGAATGAGCTATCACATTCAGTGGCAGCAGGACTTTTGCCAGCTCATAACAGCTCCTTATGCAAGAGGTGAGCCAGCTGGCAATCTTCTGTGAGGAAACCGGAAGAACCATCCTCCTATCTGCTGTAACAATGAAGTTCTACAGCTTTCAAATTTTGCACACAATGCAACGAGAAGATACTTTGAGTGGCAAGTTCTATGCTAAACTGTACATAAAAAGTGCACTACACAAAGCAACTCTTCAAATTCTCATCTGCATTGTGAAGAATAATGATGTCACACATTTATCTCCTAATGTGGGATTATAGCGATGTCTAAAACAGAACAGCTGCTAGTTTATCAACATAATGATTTTACAGAATTCCACTCAAACTATGTGACCAGTAGCTCCTTAAAATAATTAGAATAAAGATTAAGTGTTATAAGGTACTCAATTTTAAAATCGTTGCTGTTTTCTCTGCCAAGGAAACTAGAAGGCCCATATTGACCTTAAAATCTTTAGCTAAAGTTAGGAGCCATGGTTCATTACTTAGAGAAGAGACCCCCTGAGATCACCTCCATTGGGAGGCTCGTCCTTGCATTCTCCAACTATGGAGTAGGCTTCCCAATGGAGACCCAGGAATGTGTTAAGTGAGGTGCAAGCTGTGTGCTTTTTTTTCTTTTTTAAATGAAGAACTGTGGCTGAGACTCATGCAGGAGGCCCGGGCACACCCAACAGACAGGACTGAAGGAGCACCTGGAACCTGCCACCCAGGTATGGGTTCTACCCTCCCACCCACAATCGCTCACCTTCCCCCACACTACCAATCCATCCCTTAGAAGTGGCAGGACTCCAGAAGTGGCAGTGGCATAGAGGATGGCAATGGGATGCTAGGTAAGCTGCAAAAAGTAAAACAAGTTGAACCTCCTAAATCCAAGATTCCCTGGTCCAGGAACATCTGTAGTCCAGCTGGGAGTACTAACTGGCTGGGAGCCCCAACCCAGGTCAGTCCTGGCTGGCTGGGGCAGCAGTGGGGCAACCATCCCCAAGGAGCCCCAGACAGGCAGGGCAGCAGTGGGGCAGCCAGCGAGCCCCAGCAGCTGACGGAAAAGAGGGGCCATAGCAGCTGGGAAGCTCTGTCCCCAGCTGGCCAGAGACAATGGGATGGAGCCCAAGTTCAACCCCTGAAAATTGGAGCCCAAAGGCACTGCACCAGAGCAGAGCCAGACACGGGGAGGGGGAACGTTCTGGAAGGCCAGTGGCAGAGGACCTCCCCATAGCTGCCAAATTCCTTCTTTTGGGACAGGTCAGGTCTCGATGGTGCGGGACCAGGGAGATCCAACCTGTATTGATGACACTCATTTTTCATCTTCCACATTTATTGTTATGCTGGTGCTGTCTTCAGACTGGACACCGAGTCAGCAGCCACTCCTCTCTACTCTTCCTTTAGAGCTGGGTAGCAATGATGTAAAATCCTGTTTAATTGACTTAACCAGTAAAGCAATTAAAAGAGGTGTGGGGGGCTTCCTCCTCCACCATGGACAAGAGTTGTTCTAGCCAGCCGGAGCATTTCCTGCCTATAGTGTGCTACTCAGGCCAGGCCTGCCACACAGAGGGGCTGCTACAGTCGGCCAGTTGGAACAGCCCCTGCCTGCGGTAGGCCCCGCAGGCCTGGACAGCTCCCTGCCAGTAACAGGCAGGGAGATGCTCCAGCCTCTACCAATTAATTAGAATTGGTAAGCCTCACCTGTTAAGGCTGAGGCTTACTGGTTATCCATTCACATCTCTACTGGGTAGCACTATATGTAGCTATTTACAACCCCCCCACAAGAATAGACACAAAGAAAGGGGGCAATGAAATTTGAGAACCACTGTCTCAAGTCTACTTTAATCTCGAACGAGATTACTGTATCATCTTGGGCAAGTCATTTAACATTAGTGAATCTCAGTTTCCCTATCTGTAATGATTTTACTAAACTTACACAAGTGGTTAAAGATGTTTAATATTTGCAAAGTGCCTTAAGACTTTCAAGTAAGCACTAAAAATCACCCAATGAATAAAAGACTGACTGAAAGAGGGGAAGTCCAGAAATTTCCAACCGACCAGTAACATTACAGGCAGAAGATATCTTCCTGACTGTGGTAACTTAATGCTGGTTACAGCAATAGCAGGACATTCACATAAAGTTTTATTAGAAATTCTCAGAAATATGAACAGTGAGATGTTTCAATAAGAGTTAAGTTTCTGACTTCTTACAAATGGAACATGCAATAACTGGCATTGTCTGTCTCCCTGCACACACACCCTGAAGGTCCAATATATCATGACCCACTAGGAAAAGGAATCCTTTGGAGACTTTCAGAGCCAGTACATTTTTAAACACTCAGACAAAACCACTGAAGTATAGAATTCAATCCCTGCTAAACTCGGAGATCAAAATGAAATAGAGTCAATAGAAACCAATAGAGTTAATTCAAGCAGCTTCTAAAGTGCAACTATTAGCTGTTCAAGTCTTGAAAACACAACATCACTTAAATCTCTCCCTCTTTTAAGGGTATTTTCTTAATATACTTGCTAAAAGAAAGGCAGGGGAGAAGACAATTACGAAGGAGTGGGGAAATTAACAGAAGTAATATTTCCCACTAGGAAATGCATCCACACATTTCTGAAATGAAGATCTCAGTTTAAATTAATTTCAGTGCAATATTACCCATAAATCTGCTGCATTTAAACGTCCATGTCACCAAGGTTACATAAGGCCTGCATACCAAGTTCATCGTGCAAACTGCTACCGCCTACAGCAGATGCATTGTCATGTGATGCTTCTAAGTGGACACTCCCATTTCTCACCAGCAAGGAAGCGCTAGCGCTGAGCACAGCTGCCTGGGAAGGGGGGCGGGACTGGACTTTGACCTGTGTTGTGGATTGCTGGCCTTGCTGACCATCTTGAAGGCTACGAAAAAACAGGGATTGGGGAAACATTACAGGGAAGAATAAAAATAGCTAGAAGTGACGTAACAAAGCTATTAAAAAGACAAAGTTAAAATAAAGCATACTGTAAGAAATCCATTGGACCTTTTAAATAAGCTAACTCCTCAGGAGTGCTGTACAGCAGAGTATTTAGAGGTTAGCCAAGTAAATATATTCCAAGTCCTCTACTACACCAATTAAAAATTGCTTATTCTTACTGCTTTATAATTTGTCGCACATAATGCTATTCATAACTTTCATTTGCATGTGAAATGGAAAGGTTGTATAAGGGATTACTTTAAAATATTTAATTACCAGAGACAACATCTTTTTAATTGTTAAATGCCTCTGGTACTTCTCAAAGCAAGAGCTGCTGACCTGTTAAATATCTGCTTTTGGTAGGGGCCCACATGAGTTACATCAACTCTGGACCTCAGCCCCAGACCCTAAGGCCACCGCAAACTGACAGCTTCAGCTCCGACCCCCAGTGATTCACAGCCTAGCACCAATCTGTGGTTGGGAACTGCTGGAGTAACACACTGTAGGTGGTCATACTAAGCCATGACTGAAGTCTTCCAAAATAAATTAGTCCTCCTCCCCAAAAAAAGTCACAGAATTTATGCTACTTTTAAAAATGTGGCTTGCAGATCACATATTAGGCTACTGTATTTTTAGTCTTCCTTCATTTTGTGAAGTAAGAAATTAAATGTTGCACAACTGCAATATATAATACATGTATTTTTTTTCTCTCTGTTCAAATAAGAAGTTATCTTGAGAGTCCTATTATGTTGAATATTTTATTGTTTGGTTGGGCAAATCAGGTTTCCCCTATGATTCAAAGAACATCAGCGTCCATTCTTTTTAGCAATTCAGTGTATAGGTGGTTTCTGGTGCCATTAAGGAAGATGCTATTCTACATCTGCATAACAAGACAACAACTGAGTTTTATATAAAAATACCTTATTACGCCAACAGAATATATTCTAGAACTTCTGTTTTCAGTTCCCTTCTCACAAAACCATTGGAAAAACCACAAGATTATGTATTCAGAATGGGTGTTAAAAAAGCACATGCACAAAAAGCAGACATGCACACAGCACATGAACAAAAGTAAGCTTCCACATCACTACCACTATTTAACGTATTTGGGTTTTAATGCTTTTCAATCTTATTTAATTTCGTGTTTTGCTGCCACAGACAAGGTTCTCAATGAACTACATGGTAACAGAAGTCCTTAGGGAAGTAAGATTCAAAGACACATCATCCCTCAAGAATACAACACTGACTCAGTTGAGCATTACCAAGCAAAACAATAAAACTAATCTGAACAGCCTATAATTACCTGAATAGACTTTCCTTCAAAAACAGCTACAAATTAAAAGTTGTACTTATTAACTTCCTTTAACTATCAAATACTATGACAATAAGAAAGCTAAATACCGAGGAACAGTTTGCAAAGAATATCTAACAGGGACAGCTATTCACAAGATAATTCTGAATACAAAAAGCTGCTTGAGCCATTCCATTTCAAACACAAGTAAATTTAACAATCTTACAAGTCCAGACTGTCATGCACATTGAAGTTAGTGTGCCAGCGTTATGTCTGAAGTGCCCAACACAATACTGGTACTTATCAGGTCATCTGGAAGTAATCTGTTTTTAAATGGGACACTATATATCCACATACCTACTTTATCAAAACGCCATCCGTTTACTAGAGACTAATTTAAAATCTTTTTCATGGTCAAATATCTAGTTACCAACACAATTTGTTTAGTTTAATAAAAATGTTTCAGTGCCAATATACCCTTGTAAAAATGTACATTGGAAATCTGAAGTGCAATTGCACATGTCTTCTAATTACCATCCCTAGGACATCTACTATTATGCCACAGTCAAGGGATAAGGAAAGAAAAGTCTCATTGGCAAGAATACTTAAGAAAACGGTATCAGGGCAACTGAAGGTTAATATGCCTAGCTGTTATTTAAGTTTGTAACTTGCAATGATTGAGTTTTAGCAATCTAAGAACTACAGAGAGAACTACTTCCTATTAGCAGAAATAGGAAATACCTACATATTTGCAGTAATCAACAATTTTCCAATAATTTGTAAAATCAGCTTGTAATGGATTATACTCATATTTCTATGGCGTGTGGTTTGTTTGTTTTTTTTGGCACCCTGAGGTTTTATTTCTTACTTGAGTTTCTTCAGTGCAAATACAACTCCCATTAACACCAAGTTACAAAGGGAGCACTTTCCCCTCCCACCCCTCACCAGTTGTTTAGAACTCTAAAGAATTATTAACATGAATCATTAAAAAAATCAGTTTGTATTTCAAAGAAATCTATAACCAACAACTGTTGAGCCTCTTGCTGTAAGAATGAGGTCATTTGTAACACTGGTTGACTGGAAGTCAGATATACCATAGGCTAAGACATTTTAAACTATACTATATTGAGCTCCTAGCCAGCACCAAATACTTTTTCTAAGGTGTCCACTACCAGTATTTGGCTCTACATGCACATTCCCAACACTTAATTTCAGTTTATTCCTGGTTATGTGCTTCTTTGTAGATCTTCAGAGATCTAAAATAATGGGTTCCACACAGGCACAAATCAGGGCAGAGGCAACATATATAAAGAAGATAATTTACTTGGCCAAAATTTGTCTGTATTTTCTCATTCTTGAATATTTGTCATTGAATAAAAAGTTATATTCTCAAAGTTTAGCGCTCTCATTGTCCCCACCACAAAAATCCACCAGTATGTCACAGGTGTCATGGAAATCTTGGTGTCTACATTGGCAGGTGAGAAGGTGGCAGCTGCCAGCTACAGTTTTAAGCAGCAGAGATATCTGAGATAGTTCCTCATTTGCTTCATATTCTGCTCTCTCTGGTCCAGTTCCTCATTTGCTTCATATTCTGCTCTCTCTGGTCCAGTTCCTCATTTGCTTCATATTCTGCTCTCTCTGGTCCAGTTCCTCATTTGCTTCATATTCTGCTCTCTCTGGTCCAGATATTACCAATCTCAGGCTTTTGCGCAGTTATTGGTACTCAAACTGAGTTGCATGATCTCCAACAGACAAAATATAATTACTCTACCTCCATCAGAAGAGCAGAGAACACACTGCAAATATGATGCCGAGCAGACAGAGGTGAATCAAGAAAATATGGAGAGTTACTATGGCCCTCAATGTTAGGTTATTCACTTTTCAAAACTGTTTAAAAATTATCTATGTTCAATCAATCAGAATAAAGATCAACATCTGCTTTTCTTTTAGTAAACTGTATTTTTTTTAAAAAAACCAACTCAGTATTGCTATGTATAGTAATAGCCAATAAAAGTGTTCCTCATTAACTTGTATCCTGGATAATGGAAGTAGGCTAGACTGGTATCAGAATCCAAGCTGCCTCTAATTACTCAAGTACCCCATACTCTAACAACATTATCTGAAATTCTTGAGTAGTTTCTCTCTCTCTCCATCTCAGCAGCCGATTACTGGTGCCTAGGGTTAGACCTATGCATCTTCATTAAAAAAGTGGGTTCCAAAATTCAGGGAGAGCATGTCTATACACATAAAACAAACCAATGCAACTGATTTGGAGGGGAGAAAAACAACTGATCTTCCATGTAGGAACAACTGAGAAATAACTATATTTGGGGGGAAATGGAAGACACACTTGAGTAAGTGTAAGACACAGGAAACAGATTTTAAACTTTCTCTCAGCCCCACCGTCTTATTTACATGAGCCACTGCATGCAAATGAGCAGAGTGTCAAATTCTGTATCTTATTTTTTAGAATCTAAGAGGAGATGACCAAATAGGGAGGAAGACGGAAAAATGTAAGCTGCTTTATACCAGATTTGCATTTTCTTCAAGATAAAACATCATCTTCAAAGAAACAGAAGATATGCACATTCTTACTTAAGGGTAACTCTCCTTTTTCCCCCCACAAAGAACAGAAAAATTGATGCCAAGTGTCTAAAGGCAAGACCTCGAAAGTTTCAATCCTAATATTCAATATTATTTTATAAATTCTGAATATTGGGAGCAATTAGTTGTTAACTAAGGTTGAGGGCAAGGCATTAAGAATATACAGATATATACACAGTATTTGGTCCTGCCATGAGGGCAGGGGACTGGACTCGATGACCTCTCGAGGTCCCTTCCAGTCCTAGTATTTTATACCCTAACATGTATCAAGTACCACATATAAGTAGAGTTACCTCCAAGCAATATTATGGGATTTATTACATCTAAAACCAAGATTATGCTAGTTTATGAATTATTTCATGTCTGCGTCCTAAGATTTAAAACATTTGCAAGATGGTTTAGCTATTTACATTATCCTAATAGTATGTTGTGAACCCTTCCCCTCTACAATCCCTGAGATGTGTGGATACTCATATTCCTCACTTTCCCCTTGGCAGAAAAAGAAACTAATTTAGCTTTTTCTTATTTATATTTGAAATGTAAAGTATCTAAAGACTTGACATGAAATTAAAGTTTCAAGAGAACTGAGTACAAGTCAGTTTGTCATTTTTTTTGGTGGTTACTCTAAACCACAGGTGCCATGTTAAGAGATTGGCTAACTGCCAATGTGGAGAAAGACTGCCACGTACACATGCACAATTCAACAACTCCAAAGACATGCAGAGACAGCCCAAAAAGGTTAAAGGTGAGGAGAGTGATTTTTGGCAATGCTAGTGGGTGTGGGAAATATGTAGTCTGCTGCATGCATGCTAAAGAGGGTGGAACATTTAGATACCATACCTGAGGGGTGATCCGATGAGCAATGTGGGAGGGGTGGGATTACTCCCTGCATTGTGCCGGCGCCGTACTGCCTGACGCCTAAATGTGCTGCGTTCACGGTGAAACATGACCATCTCCTCGCTGGCTTGTGCTGCTGCATCAAGACAGACTTTAGGTCAAACAGAAACCCAGTCCGAGATATATACACAGCAACTAACGTCTCTTCCCCCACCCACACCCTAATTAATGCATTTTGCAGCAAGAGAAACTAGTTATTTTCATTTACTGTACTCAAGTCATTTACTACAGTCATCTTTTACCTTAAATAGGATAAAGAAAGTACATTATAGCTAGATTTATATTTATTTTAAATATGCACTCTACTTTACTTTTCCCAGTGCCCAAATAGCCACGATTCCAAAAAGTTATTTCCTTCAAGACTTTAGATTTTTCTGAGACGGGAACTGAATGTACTTCTTCAGCACCCTAATATAAGGGATCAATTATAGGTAGCGCTGGTACCACTGCCTATTAAGGTTGCTTGATATTTCCCTTTATAGGACCCTTTTTTCTGTTGCATAACTTGAACCATTTGGTTGCAAGTTTTCTACACTGGATATGAAAAGTTTGTCCATATTGGTCAAGGTGAAATGAATGATATTCCTACTTATGCTACATACTTTCTATGTGATTTTACTCGAGTTATTCATATTAACCTTTTCATTGATGGTCATTAATTATGTGATATTCCTCATGCTTTGGTTGTCTGACTTCTGACCCTGGAATCTGAAAGTACTGAGCACTCACCACTGCAACTAAATTCAATGGGAGCTCTGTTTTACACATATTAAGTGCTATATAATGCTAAAATTGTTTTGAAAAATCAGACTATAGGCCTGTAAAACAGGGATAACACCACCCCATTCACATCACAGTGAGGTTTTGAAAACAAATTAGTCTTTGACCATTTCACAAGTATTTAGTGCTGAATGCCACAGAAAATCTCAGAAGAAAGTGAAAAGTCTATAGAGGCGGGTTTGAATACTGTGCATAGAACAATGGCCTGGAATGACACAATGAACCACCTGGAGAAAACAAAATAGTTGCTTATTAACTGAGCACTGTCCATTCTGCACACTGAATGAAGCAAGAGTCCTATGGATAATTGTGACCATGTACTTAAGGTTTGTATTAGAATACATATGCACAGGAGAAAGTAATTAATGTTGCCCAAGAAACCTTAACGCTGACATTAATGGTCTTTGCAACGTTAATGATATTCTTTGTACGTAATTTTTGCATGTGCTTTGTTAGATAATTTGACAATGACCTACTGAGCTTTTTCATTTTCTTGAAACTTTCTATAGGAGCGGCACAGGAAGCCCTCAGATGCATTTCAGCTGCTGGAACCAAAAGACCCCATTTGAGATTTAAATCTCTCTTAGCTGCCATTAGACAACCCAGTCAGCTTGTATGAAAACCATTACACTTTTTTTTTTTTTTAAACTGCAGGACAAAAAGATTTCTATTAGAAGACCCTCTCCTGCTGTCCAATTTAGACTGCTAACTTATTGTTAAAATCAGTGAATGTCATAACTCTGTCCTCTCAAGATGTTACATGTCAAAGCTGCAACCAAAAAAAAACCTCAGTCTAATGTAAACAAACAAAACAAAAACTAGCAACAAACTACCTTCTGGGCAATGAGAACTGTGGTTCAGATAAAAACTTGGGCTCTTAAGTCCTGAGCATCTGCATTCACATGTAAGTTTCAAATTTGAGAGGTAGATAACTTATGGCATCTTGGCAAATGTTCACTCCTCAAGCTACACCTACACTACAGCTCAGATTCACGCTCTGAGATCAATCCAATGGTTGTCAACCTAGTGGGTGTAGCAAAGACCTTCCAAACTGACTGCAGACTGCTCTTCTGTCAATCCTGTTACTCTATCCCAGAGAAAAGCAAGGGAAATTGACGGGAGAATTTCTCCAGTCGACCACCCCACAGTAACTTGACTTAAGGTACGTTGCCTCCAGCTATATTATTCAAGTAGCTGGAACTGCGTAGCTAAAGTTTCTTTCTGCTGTAGTGTAAATGTAATCTCAGTAAAACTAATTCCACTCTACGATGCTGGAATTTTTTTGTTTACTGAAGAGTACAGGACTGGCTCCACTATATACAGCATCACTCACAAGACTCACCTCACTGAATTATTTTAGGAATATTTCTAGACAAAGGCGCACTACTGTAAAGCCAATCAATCTAAATTCATGTGGGCTATAAAGTGGAGTATATATATAATCTTAACATTATAGAAACAAATAGTGCTATATTGTTAGCAGAGTGCAACAGGATTAAAATTAGCTTAAGACAGAAATGCAATAATGAATTAGCTAATTCCTGAAAAGCCCAGTTTTAGTAAGTCAAAGTCAAATCTTTGAAGTAAATCAGTTAGCATAGGCAAAGTTCCACAGGGTCATTCTCTCTCCATCTTAGAAAGTTCTATTTACAATACAACTTTGGCTCTCAAGCGTTCAAATTTTACAACAATATGGTGTGCTCCAAAAGAGTTAAACTGTTTCTTCTATTTAATGATTAATTTTAATGAGCCATCAGAGACTTGTTAGTATCTGTTTAAAAGATATTAAAATTAGATGTGAAGTTTACAAGACACATAGCAACTAAATATGTATGTTACTACTCAGAGATCAATACAAGAGCTTTTGTGGAGATGCAACAAAATCCATGTTGACAAACTCAGCCCACCCATACATACTCTTCCTCTCAACAGCTGGAAATAAGTAGAATTTATCTTAGAGCACCATACTTTGAACCTGCCGGGAGGTTTATCTTTCATGCAAGCCTTTCCATACTGGATATACATCATTCCTCCCTGATTTCTGGATAAGAATCTCTGCCTGCCTCCTTTGTTCAGATGCTGCAAAAAAACAGATGAGAGCGAGGGGATTCTTAATTAGTTTATCCCACCCTCAGGCTGGCTTGTTTTAGTCCTCTCTCCACTACAAACTGCTGGTTGCATGACTTGCTGTTTGTAGCTTTTTCCAAGCAGCAGTAAAATAAAGCCAAGAACACTGATCGAAATGAGTATTTTACATACTGATGTAGTTGTTCAGGAATTTTATTACTATGGTCTGCACTGCCTACAAACTAGTATCAATTTAGCTAGGTTCCACTGAACAGCACATGCCCTGGCATGGGCACATTTCAGTTTAAACCGGATCCTAATGTCAATGATTTTTTGTCAAGATCTAAATTTCTTCAATGAAACACAGGCAAGGTGTAGACTCCAGAGAAAATTATTAAAAATAATAGTAAGTAAATAAAAAGATTTCAGGGTTTGTTCAAAAGCAGTTGTGGTCTACTTATGACAACCTCTGTACCAATGGCTTTAAGCTAAACCGACAAAGGAATTCTGCTTCAAAGAGGGGCAGAAAGGGGTAACAGAAGTAGGAGAATAGAGAGGGTAAAAGTCAGAGGGGGGTGAGATTGCTTAAGGCATCTGCTTGACCCTTCAGGGCCAGATTCTCTGACTTAAGGCGATTAAAAATCATCCATGCAGTTTTCAGCCATCCTGGCTGCCAACACACCCTAATAATTAACAGTGTGCTGCTTCTCAGCCATCTGCTGCAGAGTTTCTACTTTAAAGTTAGTAAATTCCTGTTTCCCTCATTCTCTCCTCCCCCCCCCCCCCACTTCAAAGAGAGGTACACAAACATAGGACATTTGAAATGTTTAAGAAAGGGACCAGGAGGTATGGAGGCTAGTTAAAGACACCACTCTACTCTCCTTGCTAAATTGGTAGAGTAAACCTGTGTCCATGGAAAGGGACCATTCATCAAGAAGGGTAAAAAGGGCAGGGCCAGCCAGCTCAGCACAGGGACTTGAGGTAAAGGAGGGTGTGGGCACGGACCTCCCAGTGAGGGCTGGAGAGCTGCATTGCCACTGATACTGGTGAGTGATTCAAGGGATGGTGAATAAGGGGCCTGAGGTGAAGTATCTTTTATATTCCGGATCAAACTTGAATTTGGCAACTGGCCCAGCCCTAGAAAGGGGGTATCGAATACAATTTTAAGGAGCTACAGGGGGCCAAAGGGGGAATTGAGCCATTCGTACGTTGTGTTGGGCAATAAAGTAGTTCTGTTTACTCCCTCTTCTCCTGGGTCACCTGTTTCTTCTCTAACATAATTAGTCTGAAGTGAAGGTGTGATGATTTGGGTAACATGGTTGATATGCCAGAGTGCTGAATGATGAATACCTCTATGAGGCATCCACCTTGAGCTATCCTGTCTCTGCCAGACCAAGGACACAGGTAGATGTAAGAACTTAATCCTAAAACAGTCACTAAGCCAGTGGTCTCCAACCTTTTTAAGCACGGGATCACTTTTTGAATTTAAATGCAATCCAAGATCTACCTCAAAACCAAATATCCTTGCCCCACCTCTTTGAGGCCCCACCCCTACTCACTCCATCCTCCCTCCGCCCCCTCCCCTCACTCATTTTCACCAGGCTGGGACAGAAGGTTGGAGTGTAGGTTCTTGTCTTAGGTGAAGGGGTTTAGATTGTGAGGGACTCTGAGCTGAGCTTAGGGCAGCCAGTTGGGGTGCAGGAGGAGGTTCTAGGTGCCAGCCCTGGGAAGGTGTCTGGATGCATGGGGACTCAGGGCTCAGGCAGGGGCTTGAGGTATGGGAAGGTGTTTGTGACTGGGGTAGCGGTTCAAGATATGGGCTCCAGCTGGACATTGCTTGCCCCAGGTAGCTCCTGGGTGATGGAGCAGTGGGGCTAAGGCAGGCTCACCCCTGCTGTAGCCCTGCACCTCTCCCAAAAGCAGCCAGCAAACTTCATCTCTAGTCCTGTTGTGCCTCCCCTCTGTTCTGTGGAGATGGGATACAGGGTGAGAGAAGGGGGCACCTTGACATCAGTGCCCACCTCTCCCTCCTCTGCCCAGCAAGCAGGAGGGTTTTGGAAGAACAGCTCCAAGGCAAAAGGCCAGAGATGCACAGCTGTGGGAGGAGGAGCAGCAGCTGAAGTGCTGGCACTTGATAGCCATGGGGCAAAACAAGTTAGGATCACCTATCAGAGGCTCTAAGATCTACCAGAAGATCCCGATCTACTGGTTGGTGACCACTGCACTAAGCGCTCTGGGATAAAGGCTCACTATGGAGGTTGGCTCACTCCCAGAGGAGAATCAGTTTTCCCCAACCTTCTCAACCAGAGACAAAGTTACAAGAAAAAAAAAAAAAAAGACGGATGGCGAAGGCAAAAAGTTTAAAGGATGAATGGGGAAAGGCCTATAGGTACTGCCCTGCACAAAATTTGTATCCACATCCAAACCATGATCTGCAAACATGGTCCGCAGCTACATGCAGATTTTCTGGGCTCTATCAACCACAGACGTTCGAGCAGTAGGAAGAATGGGAATAGGTGGGTCAAGGTAAGAGGAAGCCAGCTGATCATGGGGGAAGAGACCCTATGTTTTGGAAGAGAACTCAGCTGAAGGAGAAGGACCCTGCATCTCCATGATGATCCTGAACCCAGGTCCTCTCCTCCTTCAAAACACACAAAACCCTGGAGTGGTATAGTAGAGATGGTTGGGAATTTAGTTTAATCAGGAAATGCCAGTTCAGTAGAGTGAAGTATTCTGCTGAATCTATTACAAATTCAGCAAAACATATGAAGCACAGCACACTGCAAGGCATTCCACCCACCCCTCTACCCATCCCCAAAGACAAAGAAGCACAACACCAGAGTGCCTTGCTTTTCTCCCTGCCACTTCCAACTCTTCTTAGGGACAGAGGAGCACAGCACCTCTGGAACTCCAAGGGGACACTGGCACTGGTGGCTGGGCAATCTTGCTTCTTGGCAGCAAAGCTAGAAGGCTCCAGTCAGTTTCACAAATATGAGGGTTCCTGGTCTGAAATCTTTCTATCAATATTTTGGTTTTGATGTTCCATCCTGCTTCAGGAGCAAGTTCTCAAAATTAAACATTTTCAAAGAAAGGAATTCCTTTTTTCAGCCACCTCTAGTGGAGAAGAAACTGAGTAAGAAAACGCCCGACAGGTTATTTTTGTAAAGGTCAGAGTGTGTGTAATGTTGGACATGTGTGTTAGATGCCACACCTATCATGTGGCCTCTTGAGGTATCCCTTAAACCTCATGCCTTTCGGTGAAGTTCTGCAAGATGGTGAGTCTAAGCTATTGGTGGGAAGGGAGCAAGAGGTCAAGACCACTCCTGGTGGCCTAGGCATATGAGCTGAAGTAATCCATTTCCATGAAAAGGATAACTCTGCTTGAACTAGTGCACTAAAATTAGCAGCATAGCTATGGCTATCGATGAGGCAGTTCTGGCTAACTGAGCAAGTACAATCCCACTCAATCTCCTGGGTCTATATTCTAGCAGCTAGCTCAAGCTGCCACCAGGGCTGCACTGCTATTATTAAGCACTAGCTCAAACAAAGAATCACACCTGTGAGCTCCTGTGTAGACAGCTCCTGGGCACTTAGGCTCAGGCTATGCACCAGGTGCATGTATCATTAAAGAAAAGAACAATGCTGCGGCTTACTGAGACCCAGAGAAGCTTAAAGCACACAAGGGTTTCAGAGTGTGTACTCGCAGTAAACTGGGGAAATGCCAGCAGGAAGAACCTGACCAGTTTGTGACAGCAGGTTAACCAGACTTTGGGGTAGGGTGGGGTGGGGACAAAAGAATTACACCAGGGATGGAGCTGGCACCCAGGGGGCCAGAAATGACCTCCTGTGGTCCAGCAAAATCTCTTATCTGGGACCAGTCAGATCCTGAGGGTGCCAGATCAGGGAAGGCCAACCTGTATTTATGCTGAAGATCTAACTTTCATACCTTAGATAGGAAGTAAAATGTATAAAAGCTTCATAAAACCTAGGTGAGATAAATAGAAAGATACTGGGAATTTGCAGGACCTGGTGGTATTGAAGGTGTTTTGTATTAAGCTCATATACACCACTATTTTCCTGCTTGTTCAAAGTCACATTTAACACAGGACCAAGTTATATTCTACATTCAAGCCCTACTTAAATTCTGTAGAGCTGAGAGTTATATCCCATAAATCCCTCTAGCAGTACTGTACAAAGTTTCACGGGTGGCGCATAGATAATGCTCATGGCTACCCATGTACCGATAAATTCAAGCATATCTATGAAGTACATTCAAGAAATGAACTGCTAGTTTAACTAGAAATCAGATTTTTTCAAGTTGGTTCCAGACTGACATGCATCAAATAACCAATACATGTAAACACTGAAGTCAGCAATGAATCCAGCAAACAGCCCTGAAATGTGAGAAGCATCCTAATGCTTGTTGTCATTCTCTTTCAGAAAAGTATACTCAGTTAAAAAAAAAATTTCAAACAGTTGTACGAGTGCTGCCAATACAAGACATTAATACTTCGCTTCCATTATTCACCATCATTTCATATATTTCAAAATTGTTTGTTGTTTTGTTTATTTTTTTACACTAGACACTGTTATTTCAGGTTCAGTCAAGATGATTTAGTCGTAGACGATGCTTCCCATTGCTGGTAGGAAACAAGAAAAAGTGCAGCCAAATATTTTAAGTAAACCGCAATAGCATGCTTTTTTTGGGGGGGAGGGGAGGGGGGACATTCTGTACTTTCTATCATTCCGCCCTGTGGAAAACTAGGTAAAGTTCCTAGCATTCTATAACTGGTATTCTAATGGGAACTTATCTCTAGGGCCATAGGGAAGCTCTCAATAGTAAATAATACTCAACACCAGTGGCAAGCAACTAGAGTAGTGGTTTCCCAAGTACGGGTTGCAACCCAGTTCTGGGTTGTGGAATGCCAGGCACTGGGTTGCTTTGCTGTAGAGTGATCAGATGCCTACTGGGAATTGCTAAGGCAGGCTTCCTCCCTGCCCTAGCACCATAGACCACACTGCACCCCAGAAGTGGTTAGCAGCAAGCAGGGCCAGCCTTAAGCTGATTCAGCTGATTCGAGCCCCGCGCCCCTGCATCCGGAAGTTGCTCCCTCGGCTCAGCTCCCCCCCGCCCTTACCTGCGCACGCTGCCGGCTGCTCCTGCTGTGCATGCAGTTCGCAGGTGGGCGGGGAGACGCCCGGGATTTTAAAACTGAAAAATGCCACGCAGCCGCCGCCATGGCACACGCAATTCACAGTCCGGCCCGGCAGACAGCAGAAGGTGGAGGAGTGGGAGGGGCTTAGACGGGGTGGGAAAGGAAGGGGCTTGAATGGAGAGGGAAGAGGCTTGTACAGAGGGAAGGGGGAGAGAGGAAGAGGCTTGTGCAGAGGGGGAGGGGCTTGTACGGAAGGTAGGAGGGAGAGCGGAAGAGGCTTGTGCAGAGGGGGAGGAGGAAGAAAGGGGAAGGTACCAAGAGACAGGGTAGAGGAGAGACAAATGGTAGGAGGCCAAGTACAAACAATCAGGAAAAGGGCAGGAGGGGAGGTGTCAGTGGGAGCGGGGGGACAGGGTGATGCTGGGAGAGGAGAGGAGAGGGGAAAGGCATTGGAGGCTGGAGGGGAAGGTGCTGAGAGAAGGCCTGAAAGAAGGGGGGCATGAGAAAGGTAGGGATGGAGCAAGTCATGTGTGAGGGCACAGAGGGGCAGGAGGGGAATGGGGCAGAGAGTGGTGAGGGGGTGGACATCAGGGAAAAAGAGGGCAAAGGGAGCAGGGGCAGTGAGGGAAGGGGAAGCACCAGGAGGGTGCAGGGCTAAGGGAAGGTGCAGGTGCCAGGGGATTCTGGGCGTGAAGCAGAAGAGCAGACACCTACAGGGAAGGGACCAGCACCACAGGAGAGAGGCAGGGTAGGTGTGTAGAGGGAGGTGTTAGAAGAGGGGATGAGGAGGGGTCGCTCACATGATCAGAGTGGGGCTACTGGAGGAGTGGGCACAGGGGGGAGAGAAGGGCTGGTGGAGGGGGGCAGGTTGCAGGGGGGCTGAGGGCAGTGAGAAGAGCAGGAGTCAGGACAGCAGAGGAGGGTGAGGAGTTAGTGGGCAGCAGGCACCAGGGGAGATGGAGCAAGGAGAGGAGACATGGCAGCAGAGAGAAAAGGTAAAAGTTTATAAAATATTTATTAATAACTTGGTATGCTGCCCACGACCAGTTTGTTTGTGCCCCACGCTGCAGTTTGGGTTTATGTGGGGATCAACACGCGGCCGGTGAGTGGGAGCCAAAACAAAAGTAGTCAGTCTAACGATCTTCTGTTATGTGTTTTAGTAGTTAAATTCTTGAACTGTCATTGCTCATGAAAAGTGCTGTCACATGGGTAGAAATCAGGTAACTATTGCATTTTGTTAATATCAGCAGAACTGACTTAAATGGGGCCTGTGTGTTGTGTAGTCTTGCCTTAATCTTTGTATTCATGCCTGTCAGTGTGAGAGAATCTATTTGTATATATTTGTTTGCATATGTAACCACACTTAAGTTGAGGCCCTCAGCATGTTCTGTAAGTATCAGTGTGGCCCCTGGTGCTTCCGAAGTTGAGTTGCCCTACCTCATCCCTGACAGGTGTCTGTCTAACCTAGTCTTAAATATCTGCAATTTATGCCCATTGCTTTTCATCCTAACCTCAGAGGCCAAGCAGAACAATTTTTCTTCCTCCTCCTCCTCATGATACTCTTTTAGATACTTGAAAGCTGCTCTCATGTCCCTTTTCAGTCTTCTCTTTTCCAAGGTAAACAGGGCTAATTTCTTCAGCCTTGCCTCATATCTGATGTTCTCCTGATCTTTCATCATTTGTGTTGCTCTTCTCTGGGCTTTATCCACATTTCCTGAAATGTAGTGCCTAGAACTGGACATGATACTCCAGCTGGGGCCTAATGTAGATGGCTCATTCCCTGCCTAGGGGACGTGAGACTGGGTGGGTTAATTTCCAATCCTCCTGTTTATTCTTTTCTTAAGGAGGGCACAGTAGTTCTGATGGGGCTTGGAGAAGGGATGGAAGCCAGATCCAAGATCAAGGAGCCCTGGGAAGTGGGCCCATAGAAAGGAGACTGGACCTGTGGATGCCTTGGGAGTCAGCAGCAAGGGTCTGCTTTGGGAAGCCCCCTCTTTGGAGGTGAATGTGGCAGCATTGAGACACCACCCAGAAGCAGGCACCATCGGAACTAACTGCAGATTCATGGGACGGCTCTCACAGATCTTGCACATGCATAAGATGATAGATCTGCAGGAGGGGGAGCAGTGGCTTAGTGAGGGGGCTGAAGCTGTCAGTTGCCCCGGGAGAAAAATATAAAATTTAGCTAAAAACAGATGTCACACATTTTTAAAAGGAATACCGTATCTCCTGCCTTTTGTCTATTTTTCTCTCTTTAGTCACTCAGTTAAAATTTTCAAAGGCACTTGAGTGACTAAAGTCATTTTTGAAAATTGGACTTGGAAATCTAAGCTCAGATTTTTCAAAGATAATTAAGCTCCTAAAGAGACAGTTGCCAACTCGGATCTTCAAAGATATCTATCTGATCTTTACACACCTTTGAAACTCTGGTCATAAGTGTCCTAGTCAGTTCTGAACGTGAGATGTAGGAGCCCAGTCCTAATTCCTTCAGTCTTTTTTTTTTAATTTAAACATTTATCTACACTAATTCCTCTTTCTCTTTCACTATCCAATAAATGCATGGATCAAAATTATAGGTGCTTTTTGAATATGCTGACTTGAGAATGGAAAGATTTCATATTGTCATGTATGATTCCTGGTAACCCATCTCAAATATGAAAAACTAGGTTGATACCTGTTCATTTCAGGAGCTGTTGAATTCAGTTTACCATTTGCAGTATCATTAGGATGTTTAGTGGAGAAGATTTTATTTATTTATACTGTGGGCAAAGCATGGGCTTACAAGAATTCCTCCATTGTTTTATCATGAGTCTCAAAACATTTGGGCTGTGCCTAGACTGGCAAGTATTTCCGCAAAAGCAGCTGCTTTTGCGGGAAAACTTGCCAGCTGTCTACACTGGCCGCTTGAATTTCCGCAAGAACACGGACGATCTCATGTAAGAAATCAGTGCTTCTTGTGGAAATACTACGCTGCTCCCATTCGGGCAAAAGTCCTTTTGCGTAAAAACTTTTGTGCAAAAGGACCAGTGTAGACAGCTCAGATTTGTCTTGTGCAAAAAAGCCCCGATCGCGAAAATGGCGATCGGGGCTTTTTTGCACAAAAGCACGTCTAGATTGGCACGGACACTTTTCTGCAAAAAGTGCTTTTGCAGAAAAGCATCCGTGCCAATGTAGACGATCTTTTCTGCAAATGCTTTTAACGGAAAACTTTTCATTTAAAAGCATTTGCAGAAAATCATGCCAGTCCAGACATAGCCTTGGTGTTTTTCTAAAGGCCTGGAGTCAATTGATTATGTAGGAATCTCAGCTTTCATTTAAAAAAAGTTTTCTATACTTCTGGGCCTTACAGCTAAGGAGGAAAGCTTTAAAACATGAACCTTAAATACTCAAAAAACAAAAGGCCAATAAAACTCCAACATGTTTTATTTTTAAAATATCTTATGATTTGTAGACCAGTCTCATAACTTTGTATAGGCGTTCCTTGTGATTTTTTGGGTTGGCCATACTGCTCTTTGGTGAATTTAGAGAGGTCTCTCCCTTCAGTTTCCCTTTCCATCCTCCTTTTTTGTCACATCTCATCAGAGAATCATAGAGACAATGGAAAGTAGTGTGAGTAGGGTGAGTTAATGACTGGTCAGGGTGACTAACTATTATCAGCCAGTGGTCTGAATGAGCCATCTACTGCCATCTGTTAATCAACTGTAGGAAAAGGCTTCACAAGCAGACCTTATTTATATAGACAACCTACTTTGCCACAGTGATCAGTAGACACAAGGTGATCAATTTTGGCTCTTTTGGGTTGAAATTCACTTAAGACTTGGAGCTGGGAGAATGAAATGTTATCCATATTGTATGATTAAAAGGTTAAAGACCTGAACTTAATATGACCTGGCTTAGGGTCTACCATAACTTGAACACTAAGCAGAGGACAGTGAGTCACATCTAACTGAAAGTCACAAAAGATAGAAACAGGTTTTATTTCTGGTGGTGTAGAGTCTATTTGGGAATCCTCAATTATATCTGACACTTTACATCCAGTGTTTAAAGGCAGAGATGACTCGAATCAATTGAGAGTCCTTGTCTTGTCACAGTGATTGCTTGAGCAAAAATCATTGATAAAATCTTGTGTAGACTGACTCTGGACTCAACATGCAGGGAATGTGTTGAAGGGCAGTGCAAGGAGGCAATGGTGGTGAAGTACCATATTACCTAGTGAAATCATTGGTGCTGAAGTCACTAAGGACTGGAATTTGACCACACAACTGACACTTTCTTAACAAAGACTCCATTTTTGCTATTTAAAAAGTAAATCAATGTAACAGAAAACTGCAACACTCTAGTAACATTTTAAAAATTAAATTTTAAACTTTATTGAAAAAATTGGATAGTTTGCAATTGAAAATATTTGACCTACACTTAAAGCAACTGATTTAATTGTGTAAAATTTTGCATAATAAAGGATGGCTTTTTTTGAAAAATGTTCAATTATGTAGATATGATTTTGATCAGATCTAATTGATGTGATATTTGTGTGTGGTTGTGGTTTGGTTTTTTTTTGCTCAACAAAAAATCCGGGCTGGGAGGAGGGCACCACCAAGACGGTTCGAATTGGGCCCCGCACTTCCTAAAGCCGGCCCTGGCAGCGGGTCCAGCTCCTAAGCAGAGGGCAACAGGGTGTCTCAGCCAGTGGTTTCCAGCCAATGGGAGCTGGATGGATGGTGCTTGCATGTGACAGCAGCACGCAGAGCCACTTGCACACCTCTGCCTAGAACTCAGACCTGCTACTGGCTGCTTCTGGGGCATAGTGTGGTCTGAGGTGCCAGAACAGGTGAGAAGCCAGCCTTAGAATCCACGCTGTTCAGCTGATTGAGTCTCACTGTACTTAAGCCTATGCCCAACCAGGGCCCCAATCCCTTGCCCTAGCCCTGAGCCTCTTTCTGCACCTCTAACCCTTCATTCCCAGACCCACTCCTGAGCCCACAGTCTAGTCAAAAGATATAATTATGTTAGGGCATAGGCATCAACAATTTTCTTCAAGTGGGTCATGAGAACAAAAATTGAAAACCACTGAACTATAGGGTACTCCTTACAGTTTGCTGACTCAAGGTAGTGGCTGCTAATTTATGCTAGTTACACATGCTTCCATTCTTTCTATGACTGCTCCAGCAAAAGCCTATCAAGCTGTCGTCTACTACCCTGAGCATCTGTTGCAATAAGCTACAATCAGATCAAGGTATCACAGATCTACAGCTCACTGGGCACCCAAGATTGAACACAATGCTAAGCAGTTCAGGGACTTTCTACACAACATACTGTGCTATCCAACTGTGTTAACCTTTTGCTACGGTGAGTAAAGGTTTATGTCGGAAATATTTATACTGAGTGGCTAGCCTTCACTGACATTGCCATTTGTGGATGTTGTCCATAAATAGAGCCAGTGAAAGCAAAAGCAGGAAAGCAAAAGGAGGAAAAAAAGTGGGTTAGGGTGGTTAATGACAAACCTGTTCTCAATCCTGAACTTGCTTACTATGCAGTCATATTTCCACTTTTGCCATGAACCTGGCCCCTACCATATACACCATAAAGGGTTAAATAGCTACTTATGAAGTTGGAAGTTTAACTACTCCATTTCATTCAATTGCCTCTTATGCAACTGTGTCTAAGTGATAAGCAAGCCCTACAAAGAAAGAAAAAGTGGGGGGGGGGGGATAAAGTGTTTTTTCCCTATCTTTCCTTCTCTCTTCAGCATCGGAGGAAGTGAGTTGTAGTTCACAAAAGCTTATTCTCTAGTAGTCTTTGAAGTGCCACCTGACTTCTTATTTTTGCTAAAACAGACTAACACACCTACCTCTCTGAAACCTGTAATACTGTGGAGGAACACCAGGAATTATGAATTCTTTGTTATGTTATTGGCTTAAGAGGGGAATGTTGCCTAAAGATTATAGTAGCACAAGCAGGCATGTACATACGACACATTCAGCCTGAAAAGGAACTAAGACTTAGGTTGCCCATATTAGAGATAGGATTCTAGTTGCGGCTCATGATTACATGGTTATGGCAAGAGTATATTATACACCACCAAATAAGACAAGGGAACAGGATGAGCAGCTTCTTAAACACCCTCTGCGTTCTATAGGAAAAAAACAACATCATGAGGAATTTCAATCTAGAGGGGATAAAACTAGATTTTAAAAGGATTACTTAAGCTACACACAATCTTCTCTTTAAAAATAAACCTGCTTAAAATTAAATTTGCAATTATAATACATTTAGGCCTTGAGGCATGTTGTTATAATCTATTAAAATTTAAATACATAAAAGCATGGTGCAATGAGTCCTCATATTAAGATCAGTTATCTCTAGAGACAGTGTACTGTGTCCATCCTTATTTGTACATCACAAACCATTAAAACAACAACTTCTACTAAAATAGTTTAAGGTAAGTGAATTTAAACTAACAAGAATGCAGTTATGGTCAGAACAGAGATTACAAAAAAAGACCTTTTATTAATTACACGTTCCAGTTGGTATTAAAATCAAAGCTGCTTACCATTTTGATGGCAAAGGTCTTTTTACTATGTTTAACAATATTAACCACTAAGCGCTATTTGTGAAAAAGCAGACTGGATTCTTTTTTTTATTCAGATTTGCTCAGAAGGTGATTTGCTAAATTCTACAACTCATTACTAATGATTAGGACTCCATGTCTGTCAAGTGGTCCAGGGCAGCTGACCACAGGGACCATCCACATAGTGGCTGGTACAACTGTGCCCAGGGATCATTTGAGCAGTAGTCATGAGAACAGAAGCAGCTGCAGCTTGGCAGCCCCTGGCAGCTGTCCTTGGGGCAGCCAGAACAGTGGTGCAGCCCCCTAATCAACCCCTCCCCAGGCCAGCAGCCTTCAGGATCATCCCCCTCAACAGCTGACACCCCTCAGCAATGGCTCCCCGATAAGATTTAGTCAAGGGTATTTCATAGTGTAAATCAGTGGTCTCCAACCTTTTAACCACAAGATCATTTTTTCAATTTAAGGTCAATGTAAGATCTACCTCAAACCAAAATACCTTTGCCCAACTTCCTCCCTGCCCCTTCTTTGAGGCCCTACTCCTCCCTCCACCGTTTCTCCAAGGCCTCACCTTACACACTCCATCCACCTTCCTCCCCCATCCTCACACACTTGCACCAGGCTGGGGTAGAGGGTTAGGGTGCAGACTTTGGTCTTGGGCCAAGGCGTTTGGAATGTGGAAGGGGCTTGGGGCTTAGGTTTTATTGTTTTCTGGTTTGGGAATGTGGAATTAATGTTCAAAGCTGTTCAAAGTGTATTTTTTTCTTTTCCTTTAAAAGTGTTTTCCTTTTGTACTTAAAGTCCTGAGCCCAGGGGATCCTCCATAGTATCTAAATTAACAGATGGCTCTTTTCCATCTAGTCATTATCCTGGCACCTATAAAAGTTGGCTTATTTTTTTTTTAAATTAACCTGGTATTGGCTCATTTCTGTGACCTGGAAAATCTACCTGTGAGTATGGATGCCTCTGACTACAGCTACAGCAGCCTGCAGCTTATTTTCTCTTTTCTTTTTCACGCTCTTTGGGGGAAAAATCTTGAGGCACCCCTGATGTTTTAGGGAGGAGGTTTCCCAAGTGATCCCTTCCCTGGTTTCCTTGGAATACTTGGGTGGTGGCACTGGATATTCCCCAAAGTCCGGGTATTAGGATTTGGGGTGGAAGTTTTGGTACCAAAGCCTGTAGAGATCAGGTTTTGGAGTGCTTTTGCAGGCCCCCACTTCTGCATTTGTCATGCGGGAGTAGGGAACAGCCTTGACAAAGCATAAGAGAAATGAAAATGATGAAATGCACAGACCAAAAATCCACAAACACCACACTTTGCAAGCAGTAAAAGGAAAAACACCTCCACCTTCCCCTTCCTCCTCCTCACTCTCTCCCCCCCCCCCCCCCCATGTGTTGGGTCAGGAGATGAGACTACGCCCTTTCTGTTTTGAAACTGGAGGGGAAGGGGGAAGTTTTAGAAGCTGCCCCTCCCCCAGCACATTCTGGCAGAAACCAGCCAATGAGAGATGCTTGTTAGAATAACAGGCAGATAAGAAGAATCAAGCCCCCTCTCCTGGGCTCAGATATTCATGAAGAACATGGCCAGGCAAGCAAGCTGGCTGGCATGGAAACATTTTAAGCTCTGCAGGAAGGCAGGCTAGTTTGGCAGCTGACAAGTCAGTCTCTTGGCCACAGTCTGCTTCTGGCACACCAATTCTCTGCCCTCCCCACTCAACATACCCAAACCCTCTGTCCCTCTCTTACACCCATATCCCCTCCCAGATCTGGTACCCCAATCTCCTGCCCCAGATCACAATCCCCTCGTATCCTAGGTCACATCCCAAAGCCCTGCACTCCAGTCCCCTGTCCTAGGTCACAACTGCCTGCTTCATCCCAACTGCCTCCCAGACTCTGGTCTCCCTCCTGCACTCTAGTCCCTTACCCCAAGTTCCCTTCTGCAGCCAACCTCCACTCCAGACTCCGCATCTCCTCCATTAATATCACGGAAGAGTGCGGCCCTCGACCACTTTCCAAAATCTTGGAGTGGTCCCCCCGTCAAAAATTACTGCCCACCCCTGTACTACAGGCAACTAAGCAGGGCTATATACATTACCAACCAAATTAAATTTGACCAAGAATCACTGACAGAATCCTTAATGCCAGTTTCACAATTTTTCAGAAAGTAAACATACTTTAAGTTATAAAGCTTGCTTCTAAATCATGGACAGTAAATGGATACTGTCGGTTGTGTTTAGTTTTCCACTTGGACTTTAAACAAATTCCACCTTACAAGTTGAAATGTGATTACTTCTTATGATTTAAGCAAATTCAGTACTTGCTCTAATAAAAGTAACTTAATTACAATTTCTTACAACTTAATTACAAAATGTTTTTATAAGTTGCATCTACCCACACACTTGCAGTTTTATTGTTTTCATGACTTTCATTAACAGGATCCAGGTATCAGACATAAAATCCAAATTCAAAGAAAACTAGAAGTCAGACAAATCATATCTATACAGGAGATCTTGAACATTCTTATTCATTCAATTTCCAAAAACCAAGTGACAAGACTCGACCTTTTGGTGTAAGGTAGTCTGTTTGGCAAAATGACTAATAAAAACTCAGAAGCTAAAACAGATTACTGACTGATTGAGATGAAATCCTCAATATTAACAAAAATTATGTCCCTGTGCTCATTTTGCCTGCAACCAATAAATAATTCAAGTTTATGTCTGATGTTCCCTTGGTAACCCAAGCAATTTTAAACAGCAACAAGAAGCTGTAGTCCCCTCGCTGTCAGGAGCACTGAGTTGGATAATAATAATAAGGAAAAAAGTTATTCCTGATGCAAATGATTTTGCACCTTGGTAACAATGGCAAAGCTAAAGCCAAACATCAAATTCCAATAAATATGAAGGTTATTTCAGTAGCTGGGTCAGTTGGGACGGTGTGTCTAGGGACTGAACCTCTCTTCCCTTGATCACCCTCAGTCAGCCTTATGATCACCCTCTTCTGTGTGGTTAAAGAGGGGAGAGAGCAAACCTAGGAGAGAAGGCATAAAAAAGCCAGAGGCTAAGTGACAAGGGACAGCTAGTAATCAGGACACTGCAAACCAGGGAGTTTAAATGTGTTGGAGTCCTAATACAGCCACTTTGGTGAGAAAGGGCTGCATTGCCTGTACCATGCTCTTCCTGTCTCCTCTACCTATGCTTATATCCAGATAAACAACCTGGCCATGGATGCCTCTACCCAGACCCCGGTATGTTTTTTCAGTGACTGAGGCCTACATTTCCCATGCACAGAAAACCAGGCTAGGGGAACCATCCAACGTGAAAGGTGACAACTGGTGGAATTTTTCAGGAAGCAGGTAGAACAGCTACAGGAGGTGGAGGATAGGCTGAGGAACATTCATGCCCATGAGGAATTCCTCAAGAGTATGCATGTGGAGACATCCAAGGTTGAGGAAACTAACCAGCTACAGAGGAGTACTGTCACACTGCTAGGGGAAGAGGTCACTGGCAGCTGGTTACTTGTGGCAATAGGCAATGCTCAACCCCTGCTCCCAACCCACCCACCATGGTGATTGAGAACAATTATGCTACAGTGGCAAAGACAGGCGGTGGAGGAGAAGCCATGTATCCCAAAATGCTGGGAGGTCCACGGCAATCGCTCCCGGGCGGCGACACTGGGTAGTGGTGGTTGGAGATTCTCTTCCGAGGGGAACAGAAGCAATAATCTGTCACCCTAATATGGCATCCTGGGAGGTATGCTGCCTGCCATGAGCATGTATCCGAGATATTACGGAAGGATTCATCCAGCCATCCGACTACTATCCCATGTTACTCATGCATATGGGCACAAATGATGCTGCAAGGTATGACCCTCAACAGATCAGAAGTGATAAAAAGCTCTGCGAGTACAGGTGAAAGTCTGAACTGTAGGAGTGTTCTCTTCTATCCTTCTAGTCACGGGTAGGGACCCAGGCAGACACAGATGCATCCTGAAAGTGAATGGCTGGCTAGGAAAATGGTGTTGGGAGGATGGCTTCAGCTTCCCTGACCACGGAATTAGGGATATCAGCGTATAGTCGTTTAAATGATTAACTGACAAGTCTTGACTCGTTGGTTAATCCAAACAGCACGCACCCACACACATCCCTTGCTGCCTCTGATACAAAAGCAGCAAGGGTGGGGGAAGAAGAACTGGTGCCCATGGGGAGCTGGCTTTTAAACTGGCTCCCCGCAGAGCCCACTGAATCTGGGAGGAGCTGCCTCCCCACATGTATCATCTCCTTCCTGCCCTCCCTTCCCCCATGCTGCTGCTTCCAATAGAGAGGCAGCTGTGCAGGGAGGAGGACAGGGAGAGAAGACACAACTCCATGGGAGCCAATATGTGCGGGGGGAAGGAGGGAGCTGGTTTGAAAGCCAGCTTCCCATGTGTACTGGCTCCCACCTGCTCCCATCACTCGCTCCCCCCCTCCCCCGCTTCCCTATCAGAGTCTGGTGCTTAAAAGCTGGCTCCCCGAGCACCAGATTCTACAGAACCACCCGCCCCCCCCACGCTTCAGGGCCAGGAGGGATCTGGAACATATGGGAAGCTGGCTTTTAAGACAGTTCCCCGCACATACAGGCTCTCACATGCCACCCTCCACGCTGCTACCTCCAATAAATATGCAGCAGCATGGGGGAGAGGGGCGCAGGTGGGATGCTAGAGCAGCGTGGAGTGGCAGGGGGCTCCCCGGGAGTGGAACCAGGAGCACACTGGCTTCCAGTCGCACCACGAGGGAGGGGAGCATTATAGTAACTGCTAGAAATTGTTGCTGCTACACAATTACTAAAATAACCGATATCTAACATCACTGTCACCTTTCAAGGAACGGGGAGAGCATATTTGGATACAAATTGCCTAAATGAGCGACAAGGGTACAGCTTGTTCAGGAAGAACAGTCAGGGAAAAAAGGGGGGAAGGTGTTGCCTGATATTAAAAATGCATATACTTGGACTGAGGTTGAGATGGAAATACAAAATACTTGTTTTATCCTTGTGGCGTAAGGATAAAAGGGTTAAAAAACAATATTATTATACTAGGAGTCTACCACAGACCATCTAACCAGGAAGAAGGCAATGAGGTTGTTTTGTTGTTTTTTTTTAAACATCTAACATATCATTCAAAGCACAGGATTTGGTGGTGAGAGGGGACCAACTACCCAGACAGCTGTTGGGAAAATAACACAGGACCCAGATAATCCATCAAGTTCTTAGAATGTAATGGAGACTTTTTTTTTATTTCAGAAGATGAGGAAAGCTACAAGAGGGAAAGGTAGTTCTAGATTTGATTTAATTTTGTCAAACAGGGAGGAACTTGTTAAAAATTTGCAAAAAGAAAGCAGTTTGAGGGGAAGTGATCATGAAATGGTAGCGCTCGCATTTCTAAAGCATAATAGGAAGGAGAATAGCAAAATAAAGATTGGATTTCAAGAAGGCGGACTAATAAAACTCAGGGAATTGATAGGCAAAATCCCAAGTGAGGCAATCTAAAAGGAAAAACATTTGAAAACAGGTGGCAGTTTTGTTAAAATATTATTGAGGGGACAAGAGCAAACTATTCAACTACTTAGGAAAGATAGCAAGTATGGCAAGAAAGCACCCTGGATTAACCAGGAGTTTCTTGATGATCTAAAATTCAAAAAGGAGTCCTACAAAAAGTGGAAACTAGGTCAAATTACAAAGGATGAATATGAAAACCGCAAGCACATAGGTGGAAATTAGGAAGGCCAAGGCACAAAATAATATCAAACTAGCTAGAGAAAAAGAGTAACAATTCCCCCCTCCCCCAATATGTTATAAACAGGAGGAAGACCAAGTACATGGTAGGCCTGTTATTCAATGAAGAAAACAGAAAATCTGGAAGTAGCAGAGGTGCTTAATGACTTCTTTGTTCCAATTTTTAATGTTGGTGGAAACTGGATGCCTAACCTAGTGAATGCCAGTGAAAACGGGGTAGGTTCAGAAGTTATAAGAGGGAAAGAACAAGTTAAAAATTACTTGGAAAACTAGATGGCCTCAAGTTGCCAGGGCCTGGTGAAATGCATCCTAGAACACTCAAGATGTTGATAGAGGATATATAAGCATTAGCTATTATCTTTGTATAGTTATGGAATGAGAGAGATTCCAGAAGACTGGAAAAGAGCAAATACAGTGCCCATCCATAAAAAGGTGAATAATGCCAACCTTACACACCAAACAGGAAAGAGAATGCAACAAATAATTAAGGAATTCATTTGCAAACATCTAGACGATAAGATGTTGATAATAGTCAGCGTGTATTTGTCCAGAACAAATCTTGTCAAACCATCAGACAGCTTAGTTTGATAGGATAACAAGCCTTGTGGATAAGCGGAAACTGGTAGACTTTAGTAAGGCATTTGATACAGTCTCTCATGATTCTCTCATTAATAACAACTAGGAAACTACTGTAAAGTTGGTGCATAACTGGTTGGATAACCTTTCCCAAAGGGTAGTTATTAATGGTTCACAGTCAAAGGAAAGGCAAACGAGTGGGGTTCCATGGGCATCAGTTTGGGATCTGGTTCCGCTCAATAACTTCATCAGTGTTTTTTATAATGGCACTTATGTTTGTGGGAGACACCAAATTGGGAGGGGTCCCAAGTGCTTTGGAAAACAGGATTATAATTCAACACAATCTGAACAAATTCAAGAAAAGGTCTGAGGAAAATAGGATGAAATTCAATAAGGACAAATGTGAAGTACCTGATACTTTAAATGACTGCTTCTTGGAGCATCTGGTTCTGGAATCCACAAGAGGAAAGGCTATTTTTGATTGAGTCCTAAGTGGAACACAAGATCTGGTTCAAGAGGTAAATATAACTGGACCTCTTGGAAATCGTGACCATAATGTAATAAAATTTAACATCCCTGTGGTGGAAAAAACACCTCAGCAGCCCAACATTGTAGCATTTAATTTCAGAAAGGGGAACTACACAAAAATGAGGAAGTTAAACAGAAATTAAAAGGTACAGTGACTAAAGTAAAATCCCTGCAAGCTGCATTGAAACTTTTCAAAGACACCATAAGAGAGGCCCAACTTAAATGTATAACCCCAAATTAAAAAACATAGTAAGAGAACCAAAAAAGTGCCACCATGGCTTAACCAAGTTTAAAAAAAAAAAAAAAAAAAAAAAAAAAAAGCAGTGACAAATAAGACATCTTTTAAAACATGGATGTCAAATCCTAGTGAGGAAAATAAAAAGGAGCATAAACTTTGTCAAATTAAGTGTAAAAATATAAGAAAAGTTTAAAAAGAGTTTGAAGAACAGCTAGCCAAAACCTCAAAAAGCAATAGCGAAATGTTAAAGTACATCAGAAGCAGGAAGCTGGCTAGCCAACCAGTGGGACCCTTGGACATTCGAGATGCTAAAGGAGCACTCAAAGATCATAAAATCATTGCAGAGAAGCTAAATGAATTCTTTGCTTCGGTGTTCACAGCTGAGGAAATTGGGGAAATTCCGAAACCTCAGCCGTTCCTTTTAGGTGACAAATCTGAGGAATTGTCCCAGATTGAGGTGTCTCTAGAGGTGGTTTTGGAACAAACTGATAAACTTAACAGTAACAAGTCACTGGGACCAGATGGCATTTACCCAAGAGTTCTGAAAACTCAAATGTGAAATTGCGGAACTATTAATTGTGGTTTGTAACCTATCCTTTAACATCAGCTTCCATACCTAATGATTGGAAGATAGCTAACATGACGTCAATATTTAAAAAGGTCTCTAGAGGTGATCCTGGCAATTACAGACCAGTAAGTTTAATGTCAGTGCCAGGCAAATTAGTTGAAACTATAGTGAAGAATTAAATTGTTAGACACATAGATAAAGTGTTCAAGATAGTTAAGACCAAAACAGACTGAAGAGCTTCACAAAGATCTCACCAAACTAAGTGATTGGACAACAAAATGGCAAATGAAATTCAATGCTGATAAATGTAAAGTAATGCACATTAGAAAAAATAATCCCAACTACACATACGGAAGTAGGGGAACTGATTTGGTTACCACTACTCAAGAGAGAGATCTTGGAGTCATTGTGGATAGTTCTCTAAAAACATATACTCAGTCTGCAGCAGCGGTCAAAAAAGCAAATAGAATGTTAGGAATAATTTTAAAAGGGATAGAGAATAAGACAGAAAATATCATATTGCCTCTACATAAAATCATGGTACACCCATGTCTTGAATACTGCATAGAGATGTGGTAACTTGACTTCAAAAATATATTGGCATTGGAAAAGGTTCAGAAAAAGGTAACAAAAATGATTAGAGGTTTGGAATGGGTCCCATATGAAGAGATATTAAAAAGACTTGGACTTTTCATCTTAGAAAAGAGAAGACGAATATAAGAACTAGGAGTCACCAAATGAAATTAATATGTAGCAGGTTTAAAACATACAAAAGGAAGTTTTTCTTCACTCAGTGCACAGTCAACCTGAAGAACTCCTTGCCAGAGGATATGGTGAAGTCTAGGGCTTTAACAGGTTTCAAAAAAGAGCTAGATAGATTCATGGAGGTTAGGTCCATCAATGGCTATTAGCCAGAATGGGTAGAAATGGTGTCCCTAGCCTGTTTCTCCAGAGGTGAGTGACAGGGATCATGTTGTGTTCCCTCTCTCTAGGGCATCTGGTATTGGCCACTATCGGCAGACAGGATACTGGGTTAGATGGACCATTGGTCTGACCCAGTATAGTCGTTCTTATGAAGTATTCCACTTAGGAGGGAACAATCACAATCACAACCACAATTACACACACAGAAATGACTGTTTAGGAAGGAGTACCACAGAAAAAGGATCAAGGGGTGAAAGTGGACCACAAGGTAAATACTGTTGCAAAAGTAGCAAGTGTCATTCTGGGCTGTATTAGCCGGACATGAAAAGTAATTCTTCCACTTTACTCCATTCTGCTTAGGCCTCAACTAGAGTGTCGTGTCCAATTCGGGGCATTGCATTTCAGGAAAGAAGTGGACAAATTGGAGAATGTCCAGAGAAGAGCAAGAAAAATGATTAAAGGTCTAGAAAACATGACCTATAAGGGAAGACTAAACAAAACTGGGTTTGTTTAGTCTAAACTTAAAGAAGACGATGACAGAGGGAACATGATAGCAATTTACAACTACCTAAAAGGTTGTTACAATGAGGAGGGAGAAAAATTATTCTCCTTGGCCTCCGATGATAGGACAAGCAGCAATTGGCTTAAATTGCAGCAAGGGAGGTTTAGGCTGGACATTAGGAAAAAACTTCCTAACTGGTAAGTTAGGGATGGAATAAATTGCTCAGGGATGTTGTGGAATCTCTATTATTGGAAATTTTACAGAGCAGGTTATACAAACTCCTGTCAGAGAATCTAGATGGTGCTTGGTCCTGCCATGAGGACTAGACTTGATCTCTTAGGAGACCTTCCAGTTGTATCATTCTATAAAGATTTAGTAAGGTAACTCAACTGTTATGAGAAAAAGCAATCCAAAACTAGGGATATAAAAATCACATTTAATTAGTTAACTGGGTAAATGTAAAAGTTTAACAGGTTAAAACGACTGAACGGGGGGAGGGGAGAGGGAATGACACCATTCCAGCCTGAGGGGCTAGTGCCCTGTCCTTCCCCCCTTCCCGGCTGGAGTAGCAGGGGCTGCTGGCTCCTAGTTTCTGTGACAGGGCAGCCTGGGAGTTAACCGCCTCACAAGTGGAGAGGGAAGGGCAGGAAACAGCAATGTGAGGGGAAGGGGGAAGGACTGCCAGCTCCCAGCCTGCATAGGCTTGTAGGCTGGGAGTCAGCAGCCTTGCACAGAGCAGAAGCAGCAGGAGAGGTTAGGGGAGAGCTGTTCCTGAGTAACAATTATTACCCAGTAAGCATCACCCATTAAGGGTGATGCTTACCAGGTATCCAGTTACCCATTCACATCCGTATCCAAAACAAGGGTAGATTTTTTTTTAAAGAAGTGTAGTGCCAAGAAATGCTAGACAATTGCAATCAGACACCAAAGAGTTATTCCTGCAATTTCAAGTAGCACAAAGGTTTTTTTTTTAAAAAAAAGCTTCATAATTTTACACGGGATTCTTTTAATTAGTTTTGAGGGCAACGGTGAAGCAGGTATAACCTCAGTTATGATGATGTAACCTAAAAAACACAGTTCTAGTAAAACAAAACAATAGATTCCATAATATTGCATTATTCCCTTACACACAGTCCCAAAAGCTTTACATCCTTTAACACACAAAACTTCCATGGAGAAGCTTTTGTCTCTAGTAAAACTAAAACCAGAACAGGATGAAGAACTGGAGCATAGTTCATGTAATAAGTCAAAAAGCAAGTAATCATGGATAGCAAATTTAGTAACGTGGTAATTTTACCTCCACTAAATTTATTACTTACCTCCACTTGCTGATTCTTGCTCTTCCCCTTCAGGAAATATAGCTTGGCTTGGCAAACTATTCCTAGAACGAGTGACTGACTCTAAATGTGAAGCCCTTCCCAATAGAGATAGCTCATCTAGCACCTCTCCCTCTTTGGCCTCCAAATCTGATTTTGAAGTGGTTAGTTGTTTTATGTTACTTGGTGCCATTAAGCTATTTGGGTTATTTAAACAGGCTATAGTACCACTGTCCAGACTTAATACTCTGGCACGACTCTTCATACTGTTAGTATTAGAAGTTCGACGTGTTGAGCGTTTTTTGCTAATTCCTTCAGAGCCTAAGTGGGATTTACGGGCATTAGAGTCTGTACCTCCTCTTTCTTTAATGTATTTGGTCTTTAGAGCACTGTATTTGCCCTCAGGGGACTGGCATGAATGGGAAGTGGTGCTGGAAGAGCTATCACTGCTGAACTGGTGTGCTGACTGCATGCTCGAGGTCCTGCTCAAGTCACTCTGATCACTGGAGTCCTCATCATGACAAAACACAGCACTCTGGGGTTTGGTTGCAGATACACCTCGAAAGGAAACATATTCCCTATGTCGGCTTGAGTCAAAACTACTAGCCCGCTTTTTTCCTGTCCGTCTCCTGCTCGATTTATGAACAGAGGCTGTCCGGTGGATTAAGCTAGAGGATTTAGGTCGGACGTCTCCTTCCTTTTGTTTACCACCCATTTCTTTACAAGTTCTTGAATCAACTAAGACAGTCAATTTCTCACTCTGATTATCTCTTGTATCAGCAGCCTTCCCAGGTGGCCTGTCTACTTGTGTAGTTAGTTCATTGGCATGTGGATTCTTATTGGCTTCTTCTGAAGCAGACACACCAAGACCCCTTTGACTGTGTATCTCATCAGATGTATTAGAATCCTTTGCCTCTTGAACACCACTATTAGTGCTCATTTCTACAGCAGTCCTTTCACTGCTAGATCTTTTATCAGTAGCAGAGCTACTGTCATCTTCCGAGTCAACACAGCAGTCCTTTTTCTTGCTGTTCTCTCTCTCTTCTCTAGGAATCTCTTCATGCTCTGACAACACATTTTCTACATGAGTTGAGCTCGTCTGCTCACTTTTGTAGCTACTGAATGTACTATTAGTATCGCGATCAATTCCACTGCAATAGCTTTCTGTTGAACCACTACTCCTACCACTCAGGCTTCTCAGACTGTCCACGCTTTTCTCGGCTTTCAGAGATTTGCTTTTCCCGCTCTTGGCCAGCTGCTGGGGGCTGCTACTTTTCAGGATGTCATCTAACTGAAAGACTCCTGAAATACAAGAGTTCTCAGCTAAGGATTCTTTTGATTCACAATGGGGTTTGGAAGCTTCCAACTCACTGACTGGATCTAGTCCTCGTCTTTGTTGATAGAGGGGGAAGTCATTTAGAGAAGCATCTGGAAAAGCAACAGCAGAGCTGGATGTCCTTGGCACACCTCGTGGTCTGTGATCTTTTCTATAGGAGTGGGAATGCAAAGGTACAAGAGAAGCCACTTCAGTGTCACATGCGCTAGACAGAGACTGATCCACATGATGGTTGTTAGGGAGGCACACTTTATCGCTGTTGTCCCTTGGAAAATCCTGTCCAGAGGAGAATGAAGGCTGGATGGAGACAAAGGAGTCATTGGAGACCAGATGAAGAAGCTTCTGATCAGCTGCCAAATCTGTGTAAATTTACATTTGAAAATATTACGGTCAACAAGACACACAATTTTTATTCTATTAAGAAGTTACTATTCAACATCAAAAGAAACAGCTCAGTGACAAGTCAGTCAGTGGCTATAACAATAATAAATACGTTTTTACACATCCAGTTAACTAGACTGCAACATTTCAGGTTCTGGAAGTCTTGCTGAGGAGTAATTTAGTAGAGCCTGCCAGTAAAAATACAAATATCGTTGCAGCACTCATGAGAGTTAAACATGGGCTATACTTGCAAAAAAAAAAAAAAAAAAAAAAGGCAGTGTTGCCATAACTTCAGTGTTTGAAAAAAAATATGCAAATTGCACTTGAATTTGCATAACTTCTTCCGATTATTTTTGTGGAATAGGTTTTTCCGATATTTGGCCCAGTGTAGATGGGGCCAAACGTCAGGAAAAAACCCTCTTTTGCAAGGCCCTGTAAACCTCAATTTATGAAGAATAAGGGGTCTTGCGCAAGAGGGGTTTCTTCCGACATTTGGTCCCATCCACATGGGGCCAAATATCGGAAAAACCTCTTCTGCAAAAAAAAAAAAAAATGGAAGAAGATATGCAAATGCAAGTGCTATTTGCAAATCTTCTTCCAAAAAATAAAACAGTAGCTGTAGCCTGAGAGAAAGAAGGACTGTCAAGATAGAACACAGGTTACATAGTTTGTATGGAGAGTCACACATCCTCAATACTTGGACAGAATAGAATTATTAAACAATGTCCAACTTGCACCTTATTATTGGAGGCCATAACAGTGACTGCAATTCTTTAGTGAACTTTGTCTCAAACTTAGGAGGGAAGGAGAACGTAGTAAATATGGCACATTCAGTCTTATATGAATTTAAAAGGTGACCAAAGCAGTCACTGCAGTAAGACCCAATGATTGGAGTGACTCTAGTACAGCCATGGCCAACCTGAAGCTCACAAGCCACATGTGCATCTTGCCCCCTAAAAGTGCACCTCACGAAGCCGCTCCTGCCCCCCCACTCCAATGGCCCCCACTCCCCATTGGCTCCCCTGTGCTTACCAGGTCAGAGCTGCAGGGTTTTAAAAATGGCACCCAAGATGGTGGCCGTCGTAAAGGGGCAGCCTCCTTTATTAAAGGATTTTTTTTTTTTTTTGGTTTTGCTTGGCAATTATGTTCTGGGGGGCTTTTTTTTTTTTTTGGCTTGACAATTCTGGTGTGGCTCTTCACATTTTTTCTGCCACTGTTTTGGCTCTCTGTTAAATGGGTTGGCCACCCCTGCTCTAGTAGATCCAAAAGGCATTCAGAAAAACCCATAGGATGCATTACTTTCCAGCCACAGACTATAAAATGCTCATTTTAACAAATCTGTATGCACTGACAGCAAACAGCTGCATCACAATCCACCTGAAGGCAAAGTTATTAGAGTTCTTCTAAATTGCAGTGTTGAATCCCATATGTAGGTAAACAAATAAATAATACTAATTCAAAAGTGAAGTGAAGCTCTCTTCTGTAAAATAGTGCTGTAAAAAGATCATCATGAGGTATCATGTTTGCCTTAACAATTGCAGGGCATGCACTCAAATTAAAACTATTTTTATTATATTTACAGGAAGAGTTTTCCTTTGCCTGCTTTCCAGAAAGCATCAAGAGTGAAGCTTTTTTCCCTTCTTCTGTACTTTACCGACATAAGAGACCAAGCAGCCAAATTAGGCCAACACAGTTACCACCTCTTGTTTATAGTGGGTTCATACTAGGGATGTTACACAATCATTACATTAAATGATATCTAACTGCACAAAATCTTAGCACTTACAAAATTATTCAGTGATCCCTGAGGGTCGAGCCAGAAGCTAGTGCATTCCTGGCCCCACTCCTAGGGAGCCTCCTGCCACCCTGCACTGCTGCTTCTGTATCAGAGGCAGCAGCAGAGGGTGGCAGGAGGGAATCAGTCCATGATGGGAGTCGGATGGGGGTTGCTCCAGCAGTCCGCCTGCCCGCATCCCCGCGCTGCTGCCTCTGATACAGAGGAAGCAGTGGGAGGGGAAGAGACTGCTCTGCCAAGTCGGTGCTTCCACCCTCCACTACCTCTGTGGGAGGCAGCAAGAGGGGGAGGCAGCCAACTCCGTGTAGCCAGCATGCACAGAGAGCCACCTTAAAAGCTGACTTCCCACACATACCAGCTCCCACCTGCCCCCTTCACTCTCCTTGCCGCCTCTCTATAAGAGGCAGTGGAACTAGGGGAAGGGAACAGACAGGAGCCTCAGCGGGATCTGGTGCTCATGGGGAACCGACTTAACAGTCAGCTCACACCTCCCACTCACCTGGAGGGAGTATGTGTAGACATTTGGATTAACTGATAAGCCTAGGCTAGCCTAGGCCTAGGCTTATCGGTTAATTGTTTAAACGACTATACATTAATATCCCTAGTTCATAGAAGTGTAACTCATTGGAACTTAATAGTAATTCTGCTTATGCACAAGAAGCACAAATTGAACCTCTCTAAACTAGGTATGTTAAACTTCGATTAATTGACTAATCAAACAGTCAATGCAACTGGCATTGACTATTCAATTAGTCGATAGGACACCGCCACCTTTGAAGTGTAGCAACAGCCCTAGGGCTGTTACTACACTTCTAAGGGGAAAATGCTGCAGCAAGCATAGGGCCAGCAGGGCAGTCCACCACTGGCCCATGCTCCCCACAGCGTTTCAAAGCGGCAGTGCCGCACAGAGCCCGGGTTCAGTGGGGGAGTCCCAAGCTGATCCCGGGCTTTACGCGGCGCTGACTCTTTGAAATGCCGCACGCAGCCTGGGGACCTGCCAGCTGGCTCCAGGCTGCACGTGGTGTTTCAAAGAGGCAGCGCTGCGTGAAGCCTGGGGTCTGGCTCCAGGCTCCATGCAGTGCTGCTGCTTTGAAGCACCCTTTCCTCCCCTAGCCCCATGCTTCTTTCTAATCGAGGCAGCAAGGGGGCGGGGAAGCAACTGGTCAACTAGCCTGCCGACTAATAAGCATTTCCTTATCAGTCAACTAGTCATTCACATCCCTACTCTAAACCGGCACTCTTTAGTCCCGACCACGGACGTTCTAGGACCAGAGAGTCCTGGAGGAGAGGCCAGCAGTAGAACGGCCTTGCAGGGCTGGGAAGCCCGGTGGGACCGGCTGGAAAGTGGGGAGGCCAGAAATTACCTTCCCCTGGTCTTGTAAAATCTCTCATCCAAGACTGCTCAGGTCCCGAGTGTGCCAGACCAGGGAATTCCAACCTGTAGAAGGATCCAGATGACTCTCAGCTAGTGCTGCTGAGCTAGAGTAGAAAGTCTGAAACTACTTTTGTCAATGAGGCAAACATAATTTTGAATGCAGAGGGAACCTAGCTACTGGATAAAATAGACATTTTTCAGAGTTTTGCACAAAGGTAATGGCTAAGTATAAATTGTACTAAGACAAGTCACCATGAAAAAATTCTCTAGTCTGGAAGTTTATATTAAGCTTCACATCTAACAAGATTGTTTCATGGAGTTATAAAACCATGAAAATAAGTTTAAAAATAAAACTGATAATGACAGATTATAACTTAAACATGCAACAAAAGGATGCATGATCACATTTTCAGGCATCACAGTAAGAGTTCTCACATATACTGATACAACATGCAGTTTCTGATCCTGCAAGCAGTTCACTGTAAATATGCCCCCAAGCACAAAAACCCTTACTAACCTTTTGTAAGTCTTACTAACCTTTTGTAAGTCTTAAGTTGCAACTAACTACATGAGAGTCGTGCTTTTTAGACAGTTTTCAGTGACAAGTGGGCAGAATATGCAACACATATCCAACACCCTTTGGACAATGCCAGAAAACTGAGCATCCCATCCAAACTGTGAACTTCAAAGGATCCTTCAAAGGGCTTACTATAATTCATCAAGAAAAGGAGCAACTCCAAGATACCATCTCTTTGGTACCATCTAAAAAATAAATGAGCTATTCCACATTCTGTCCAGCAGTATCAATAGTGACACAGCATGAACTTCATGTAACAGACATGATATTTAACTGAAATGTGTGTGGAGAGAGGGGAGGGTTGTATTACTATGAGGCTGAATTGTCCTAAACTAACATTTATTAGAAGTGACATTTGAAGAATGCAATAGCTCCTGAAGTTTTTTGACAATCATAGATCATAATGCCATGTTAAAGCACAGTAAACCAGATGTCTCACCTTGTTCTTCATTCCCTTCTTTACAAATGCTAGAACTCCGACCAAGACTAAAACTGATATCATCTGAAGTCTTTGCAGTGTCAGTATCTCCTGTATATCATAAAACGCATATTAGTGCTCAAAATATTAACTCAAGGGTACGCATCCTTAAAAATCTTTCCTTTACAAATAAGATGCTAAACATAACAGTCAAAAATTCGAAGACCTCAGCTTAGTCACTTTGCTTGAAAGTGTTTTACCTAGCAGTTAATACACAAATACTGTAATAGAAAAGAATTGGAAAAAAGTATCTACTTGATCAGTTTTGCCCAGAGGCAGGTGAGGTACCTGAAACTACTTAAAAAAAATATTCTATTTTAAATTGACAATATCTCTTAAAATAAGGTTGCAGTGCAAATTCACGAAATATCAATCATATCACTTCCCTAATAGAAGATGGAGCGTATTAGGAGTTTGTCATGTTACTGTATACAGCAAGTTAGGTTCATCACGCTACCTTGACTGTATGTTGCACAGATTAAGTTATTTGCTAATAACAGTTCCCTACCTTGTTTTTAAATAAACCTGTAATAAGAAATGTTGCCTATTTTTTAAGTAACGTTCTGATCAATGACCACTAGCAGAAACAATATGCTATGACTTCCTTGAGCCTTATTTACATTAGGGTAGGAGTTCTCAAACTTCACTCCACCAAGACCCCCTTCTGACAATAAAAATTACTACACAACCCCCGGAGGAGGGACTGAAGCCTGAGAATCACTGCCCGAGGAATAGGAGTGAAAGTCATAATGCCTGGGGGGGTACACAAAATCCAAGGGCTTTAAACCTGGGCAGGGGACTTGAAACCTGAACCCTGAAGCTCAGGACAGAAGCCGTTGGAGCTTTGGCTTGGGCCCCAGCAATTCCAAATTGGCCATGGAACCTCATTTAAATGGGTTCACAACTACTCTGGGGTCCTATCCCATAGTGTGAGAACTGCTGCATTAGAGCTTAGTCTCACTGGACTAAAGCATAGACAAGATACACTGGTATTAACTGAGATTCAGACTACTACAGCTTCCATAATTTTAAATCATGTTTAATTACACTGGTACAAGACAGTTTACACCAGTGCATAGCTTCCCTATCAGAAGTTTCCACAAATACACCTACAGCAGCAGCTAAACACTGCAGAAAGGTAAAAAGAACCACGAAGAGGACAAAAATGTTCCTTGATCAACTAGCAAGGCAAAGAAGAAAACCAGTTATTTCCTTATTTAAAATTAAAAAGTTGCAAAGAGGTCACCTTCCTTTCTGCTTGTTAAAAATAATCTTTTCCACTAAAAGGTATTTTAAAATACCTATTCTGAATAATACTTATTTTCTCCTTATTTGTTGGATGCTTAACTTAATATTACTGGATGCTAAAGTGTTGCAGCAAGTGGACCAATGGCTGTAGGGAAACGGAGTGGAGGGGAGGGGGAGGAGAAAAAACAATCAAGCACCTTTTTTGAACATGTGCAAGAATAGGTACCTTTTCAGGAAGAAAGAACATAGATTTCTTCACTTTCCTTTCCCAGTTAGCTTTTTAAAAGTTTATCTCCATTGTAATTACAATACCCCAAGAATTACAAATCTGTCCAGTCAGCAAGTAGTGTATTCACTTACCCCATAACAATGGCAAGCTGAAAGAAGGATGGTGGATACAATTTGGAAACATCACACTTATTTAAAATGCTTCAAGGCAAGATCCAAGATAGGCAATATCTTACCTTTAATGGTTGCTGCTGTTCCAAGACGAGATAACCCTGATCCAATCTGGAAAAAGGGCATATAAAGAAAAAGGAGGGGGGGGGGGGAGAGAAAGCCTTTATTGAGTTATACAGCAACTGCAACTTCATAGTGCTATGATGTGCATCTAACAGTCCTTTCTGTCTTCGCAACTGTCTATGAATGGTAAGCCATCTAATGTATTAAATCTTTTAAAGAGTTATCACTTAGGCGCTAATTTGTGATACTGTGGATTTCACAATATTAGGGTTCCATCATGATTTTAAGTTACTTTGCACCGTCCACAATTTTGTATACATTTTGAAGTTTGCAATATACTTTTTTCTCCATTGATTCAGTAGAACTCCATATATCTTAACTGATAAAGGCTGAGGCTCCTTATGTCAACCCCAGGCATGACAATGCTTCTCCAGTTGGACCCCAGGCATTAATGATTAACACAGTTGAAGCAAAATGTCTGGTACCTTAAAAAAAAAAAAAAAAAACACCACAAGCACCATACTTAAATGTTTGTATTGCTCCAGCAAATTTCTCTTAAACAAATACATCTTCTCTGGCTTTTTCTAATTACCACAATAATAAAAGTCCATTATTACTTTTCCATTATTTTCTATTTCTTGTCCATAACTCTGCCACAAATTACTTTATAAGTCATCCACAATCCAAGTTGGGCCTTAGTTATCACCAAGTGACCCCTATTGTTGTGTCTGTGTGTGTTTATACTCACTGGAAGAAGAGACTTCAATCATTTAAATAGGCAGATTTTAACCTGACAACTTCCCTTTAAATTAGAATACTGAAGTAAACCCAAACAGAGTGTGTATTAAGAACATATTGCTGATGAGCATCAGACTATAGATGCCTATAGAGATGAAGTCTATAACGGTCCAAGAAAAAAACTGGATATTGAAATGTGTCTCGGTTTCCTTTAACCTGTTTAAAATAGTAAACAGAGACATACTGGTGATGAGGATCCAGCTATGCAATATTTTGAGTTGATACTGTCAATTACAAAAGACAGCTTTGGACACCGCTTGTGGTTATGACTACACCAGGGGTGAGCAACAGTTTTAGAAGGGGGGCCATTTCACAAAGGCATGGGGCCAGGACACTTCCTGTGCCCCCCCACCCACAGACCCTGATTGGCCTGGGGGGCTTAGGAATGCAAAGTGTCTCGCCTCCTGCCCCTGCTTTGCAAGGAGCATGCAGCGCCTAGAGTGAAACTGCTTTTAAGCCCCCCCAGCTTCCTCCCATTCTCCCTCTCACTGCCTTTGTAAGAGGAAACAAAGGGAGGAGCAGGTTGGTCCCTGGAGCCAGCACGTGGGAAACTGATTTTCAAGCAGGCTCCCCGTGCACATACCAACTTCAGCCTGGCCCCCTCACCTTTTGTGCTGCTGCAACTCTATCAGAAGCAGGACTGGGGTGGAGGGCAGGCAGGTGGATCCAATGCTTGTGGGGAGACTGCTTAAAGCCAGCTCCTCACAGGCACTGGTTCCCAACCCCCTCCCCCTCTGAAACAGAGGCACCAAGGGCGGGGAGGGTGTGGGTAATCAACTAGATTAACCAATAAGCCAAGGCTTATTGATTGAGTAGTTAACTACATGTTGACATTCCTAGTCAAAACATAACAGATTTACTCGATCAGCTTCTGCAGCATACAAATAATAATCAATCTTAAAAGTATTAACATGGTGCACTGTGTTCATCTACTTATTATGGGCTGCATATGCGGCTCACAATGTGTTACCTGGGTCAAAAAGAAATAACAAAATGGTTTTTTTTAAGTACATTAGAAGCAGGAAGCCTGCTAAAAAACCTGTGGGTCCACTAGATGATCAAACTATAAAAAGGAGCAATCAAGGAAGATAAAGCCATTGCGGAGAAACTAAATGATTTCTTTGCTTCAGTCTTCACAGCTGAGGACGTTGGGGAGATTCCTGAATCTGCACCATCCTTTGTGGGTGATGGATCTGAGGAACTGTCCTGGATTGAAGTGTCATTAGAGGAGGTTTTGGAACAAATAGAAAAACTTAATGTTAACAAATCTCCGGGACCAGATGGCATTCATCCAAGGGTTCTAAAAGAACTCAAATGGGAAATTGCTGAGCTATTATATGTGGTTTGTAACCTATCCTTTAAATCGGCTTCCGTACCTAATGACTGGAAGGTAGCCAACGTGACACCAATATTTAAAAAGGGCTCTAGAGGCGATCCTGGCAATTACAGACCGGTAAGTCTAACTTCAGTACCGGGCAAATTAGTAGAAACAATAGTAAAGAATAAAATTGTGAAGCATGTAGAAGAACATAAATTGTTGGACAAAAGTCAACATGGCTTCTGTAAAGGGAAGTCCTGTCTTACTAATCTATTAGAGTTCTTTGAAGGGGCTAACAAACATGCAGACAAGGGGGATCCAGTAGATATAGTACACTTGGATTTTCAGAAAGCCTTTGACAAGGTCCCTCACCAAAGGCTCTTGTGTAAATTACCTGGCCATGGGATAAGAGGGAAGGTCCTTTCTTGGATTGAGAACTGGTTAAAAGACAGGAAACAAAGGGTAGGCATAAATGGTAAATTTTCAGATTGGAGAGGGGTAACTAGTGGTGTACCCCAAGGGTCAGTCCTGGGACCAATCCTTTTCAACTTATTCATAAATGATCTGGAGAAAGGGGTAAGCAGTGAGGTAGTAAAGTTTCTAGATGATACAAAACTGTTTAGGATAGTCAAGACAAGCAGACTGTGAGGGATTCCAAGAAGATCTCACCAAACTGAGCGATTGGGCAACAAAATGGCAAATGAAATTTAATGTGGATAAGTGTAAAGTAATGCACATCGGGAGAAATAACTCAAACTATACGTACAGTATGATAGGGGTTAATTTGGCTACGACAAATCAGGAAAGAGATCTTGGAGTTATCGTGGACAGTTCTCTGAAAACTTCCACACAGTGTGCAGCGGCGGTCAAAAATGCAAATAGGATGCTAGGAATTATTAGGAAAGGGATAGAAAATAGGTCCCAGAATATCTTACTGCCCCTGTATAAAACTATGGTACGCCCACATCTTGAATACTGTGTACAGATGTGGGCTCCTCACCTCAAAAAAGATATTTTGGCCTTGGAAAGGGTTCAGAAAAGGGCAACTAAAATGATTAGGGGTTTGGAATGGGTCCCATATGAGGAGAGGCTAAAAAGACTGGGACTTTTCAGTTTAGAAAAGAGGAGACTGAGGGGGGATATGATAGAGGTCTATAAAATCATGAGTGGTGTGGAAAGGGCCAAAAGAAAAGTTATTTATTAGTTCCCTAAATAGAAGAACTAGAGGACACCAAATGAAGTTAATGGGTAGCAGGTTTAAAACTAATAAAAGAAAGTTCTTCACACAGCGTGTAGTCAACCTGTGGAACTCCTTGCCAGAGGAGGCTGTGAAGGCTAGGACTATAACAGAGTTTAAAGAAAAGCTAGATAATTTCATAGAGGTTAGATCCATACAAGGCTATTAGCCAGGGGATAGAAATGGTGTCCCTGGCCTCTGTTTGTCAGAGGCTGGAGAAGGATGGCAGGAGACAAATCGCTTGATCATTATCTTTGGTCCACCCTCTCTGGGGCACCTGGTGCAGGCCACTGTCAGCAGACAGGCTACTGGCCTAGATGGACCTTTGGTCTGACCCAGTACGGCCGTTCTTATGTTCTAGAAAGCCCAAACTCTACCCATCAATGTGGCTTTCATCCCCAGCTAAGGAAGTTGGTTACGTGGTGGTGAATTAGTTAAATACAGGTTGAACCGCTCTAATCTGGCACCCTCGGGCACTGACTGGTGCCGAACCATGGAAGCTCAATATTGTATTGAGTGGGTCTCTATTTTATTTTACCAAGATGAATAAATGGAACAGCACTTGGCCTCTATCTGTCAGAGGCTGGAGAGGGATGGCAGGAGACAAATTGCTTGATCATTGTCTTCGGTCCACCCTCTCTGGGGCACCTGGTGCTGGCCACTGTTGGTAGACAGGATACTGGGCTAGATGGACCTTTGGTCTGACCCAGTATGGCCATTCTTATGTTCTCATGGCTTCAGCTTGAGAACCATGCAGTCTACTAAATGATATCTGTTCTATTTTAGCCTACTAATTGATAGCTATTTTACTTTATTTTGTCTTTTATATAGGTTTTAATAGGCTCGTAACGCAAGGTGCCTGCCGAATTTGTTTTCTGTGTGATTGCTTATAGTGAAAGTATGGTAGTTAGTTAATATTTAATGTTTTTCTTGTTATTTTACATAAGAATTTAGTGGTTTAAAATTTTAGTGGTTTAAAATTTTGCTCAGAATCTGCAAGAAATCTATTAACTTGGTGATAACTATCCTTCCGAATTTCCTGCGCAATAGACATCAGATGTCTAAGTCCAAACCGCAAGTTCCCACCTTTTCTTAGCAGTCCTGGAGGGCATACAAGAAAGCGTCAATCATATCTGATGCATATTCATGAGTTCCCCAAATATTTTCTCCAATTAGAGATGGTACCCTCAGAAATCTTAGGGTACCAAGCCCAACCGTGAACAAAGGGTTGAACATCCAAGACATTTTGGCGCAAAAAGGGGTATTTAGGTCTAGGGTTTCAGGAGATTGGGGCTGCTGCCTCAGCAATTGCTGACAGAAGCCTACTCCAGAGTGTTTTTATCTTGTCGGGTGAGAAACTAAATACTTACATCTATTGTATCTTTTTATTGCTTTCTTGCTTCTTAGTTTTTCTTAAGTTTGCTTTTAGGAATTTCACTACCACCTGCTCCAAGGCCTTCCAGGCGAAGGACGGCTGGTCCTACCCTGCCCAGCCTTGGAGTACTTAAGAACTTGTGGGCAGAGAATATTGTTAATATGATTACTCTTTGGGTACGTCTAGACTATATCCCTCTGTCGGCAGAGGGATGCAGATTAGGCAGGTTGACATTGCAAATGAAGCGGGGATTTAAATATCCCGTGCTTAATTTGCATAAAAATGGCCACTTTTTTGCCAACTCAGCACTTTGTCATCAAAGAGCAGCACTCTAGAAGGGGGTCTGTCAAGGGATCTGTCGAAAAAGGCTCCTGCAAGGGATCTGTCGAAAAAGGCTTTCTTTCTCGACAGATCCCCCTCTAGACAGCTGCTTTTTACCGACGAAGTGCTGAGCCGGCAAAAACGACAGCCATTTTTACGCAAATTAAGCACGGGGATGCAGTCTAGACATACCCTTTGTATACTTAGATAAGTTTTAATTTGATTGTGTTAATGACACCTGGGGAAGGAATCCAAGCGATTCGTGTTCTTGCCCCTGTATTCATTGTGGTGATTCTCTTCCCTTTAAGCCCTTTAGCAATAAAATTGTTTTCTATTTCATTTCCTGAGTTAAGGTGTGGTTGCTGTCGGTCACTTGCTGGCCCTCAAGAGGGGGAAATCTTATGGTTCCACTGCATTATTATCTGGGATAGAGGACAAATTTAGAATTTCTGGTCAGATTGGCAAGCCTTACCCAACCAAATTTTACTAAAACTCCTTCCCAGACTACTACCAATGCATGCTCTCCCTCCCAAATTCTCACCCACAGACCCCTAACTCCAGCACCTCTTGCCCACAGACCCCTCCGAAGTGGGGCCAGGAGCAGAGCCTTGGATGGGAGGCCAGGCAACAGGGGCGACCCTTAGCACATAGGTGGGCTGCAGTCATGTGCTAACTGGGTCACATTCTGCCTGCAGGTTGAGAACTGCTGCAATAGTGCGTAAGAAATCAAATCATGGACCAAGATTCCGTTGTGCCACATGCTGTACAAAATAAAACAGAGTCCCCATCCCAGAGTGATTACAATTTAAGCATCTTAATGACCAAGGCTCGACAATTTAGGTAATCTACTCGCCACAGGCAAGTAGATTATAGCCCAGCAGGGTGCTGCAGCGTGGTCTGCGCATGCGCAGAGTGCTGAACCACATGGCTGGTGACACACATTAATTCTAACTTTGTCCCCTGCCTGAATAATACAATAATAATCACATGCATTTAAGCAGCAGTAAGAAAAATTAGCTTTCCGCTAATATGCAGGTAAAATGAAATACAATGTTATTTAGAATCAACATTTCATTTTAAAACAAGCTTCCAAAGTGGTTCCTTTTAAATCTGTTTTATTTTTGCACTTTCAAACACATCAACTGAAACTATTCATTGAGTTCAACCCATTCACAAATAGTTTCAGTGCCCATCAAAATGTATTTTTCTGTCCATTTTCTATTCACTGAAAAAAAATTGTTGAGCTCTTCTCAGCATTATGAAGGGGCAAATACATAGTAAAATAAGTATACTTTCAGCTAAAATAGTCACTAACACATTAGATGGAAAAGACAGAAACCACAGAAATTTACTTGCTGCAAGCATTTCCTCTACTATGCTCATTGTTTACTGGTTTGAAAAGGAAACTATCAAGGCTGACATGCTCAAACTTGAAAATGGAAAAAATACAGGAATGGCAGCTGAAAACAGAAAGGAATTATGTAAAGCATCATCCTTATTTCATCTTCATAAAGAAAGGATATAGGTCATATTGCCATAGTCTGGCTATTTTCTCCTGTAAATCTTGTTGCCTTCAAGTGCCTTGCTGAACAAGCAGAATTGGTAAATAAGCATTGGAAAAAATTAATTCCTCCAACACACGTAAGCAATATACAGGGGTCAGGTGTTTACTGCTCCAATGCCCAGTTAATATTACAGTTTCCATTATTTGAGAACAGGAGGTCCCAATTTTGCCAGCACAGATTCAGCTTTAATCCACGTTCTCCATCATGGAGCCAACGGACATTGCACAGTTAGCATTAAAGTACATAAGAATGGGTTGTAAGTAATGGAAAGAAGCATGTGCCCTCTCCATGTACTTTAAACATTACCAAACATCAGTACATCAAAACACACACAAGAGGAGTGTTTATAAAGACACAAAACTATTTGAGCTTCCTTCAAACTTGGTCTGCTCCCCTGGACTATATGTATAGTTTACCAAGACTGGTTTAAAGAACTCTTTTTATATATACCCTTATATATTATAAGAGTATATTCCTCCAACCACCTCAAAATAACTGAAAATATTAAATACCAGCTGCAAATTTTCAGTCCTGCCCTTATGGGGAGGAAGAGGAAAACAAAGCACCACTGTCTGCAAGATGGGTGGACAAGACAGTATGACCAATCTTATAAAAAGTGAATATAACATGGTTAGTGGAAGAAATGTTTCCTTGCTGTGAACATACTTCATTTTTGTGTTCCCATGTAATACTCTATAAACAATTAGTGCATAAAACAATTACATTACAACTGAAATCTGAAAAATTCAAACAACCTTGCTATTTTGAGTACTGCAGCCTGTATCTATGACAACCTCCCAACCCCACCACTCCCTGTTTCCCCCTTTCCCCCCAAACCATCTCATCTTCTTATATTTTTGCTAAGTAACTGGGACATTGGCAGAGTTATAGAAGTAAGAGATTTAGTGTTTCTCCTTTCCAACCAACTTATCTTGCTCTGTTCCCTTTAGCCAACACTTATGACTACTGCTCTGATCTGTCAAGAGCAATGTCTCTCAAAAAGCCAGTTAACACAATTAGAAATAGCTACACAAAGCAGTAATGGAAAAACTTTCTAAGAAGCATCTTCCATTCAATCTTCTTAGAAATGTAAATGAAATTTGCCATTTGGGTAACCAAAAAGGTGAATTTAATATGCCAGTGTTAGGCAAGAAGTTCCCAAAAATGAAATGGTAAAACTAATGCAGTAATAAGAAAAAACAAAACAAAAACATTTCAACTATTGGTCCCAGGACACTGAAGAAATTATTTACAAAGAACAGGGTGACAGAACGACAGTTTGATCTTTCATGTTATTTTTTTCCATCCGAAGGGGAATGCAAGCTTATTTGGAACAGGAAAAAAAAGGCTGCAGTAGTGATTAGACAGCAATAGTTGGATTAACTTTAATTTCTACCTGGTTGTTTGGGTCTAGAGCAGCATAAGAATTGCGTGAACTGCAACCAACTGGGGGAGTGGCTTCTCGTATAAATTCAGACATCTCAATCCCTCCACCAGGGTCGCTAAAGAGAAAGTACAAAGACAAAACAATATTTTTAAGTCACTATTCCCATTATCACTACTCATATTTGCTAGTAATTCAAAAGGCACAGTGTTTTCATGTCTTGATTTAATACAGTCTGTTTTGTTCCAACTTCAAGATATGTGAACAAATTATATTTTCTACTTCACTTACCATGTAGCATGCTAGAAAAATTAGGTCACAGTGCAATCTGGCTATTTTGGACTTGTGCAATGACTCTTGAAAATGCAGAACCGTCCCTAAAGCCATTCTAATTTATTCTGGGAACTAGAACAGTCCAGAGCTACCTCCTGAATTTGAACCTTCTCTTAGCCCCCATGACAACAAAAGTCAGTGGCTGCTAAGAATTAGGACCAGAGGATTTCAAACAGGATAAACTGAATTTTGTTTAAAATGAAAATGAACAGAATTCCAGCTAGTCTGCAGAGACCCAAAGCTACAGCCTTCTAAAAAATGGGATAAATATGCTCATCTCCCACAAATTAGGAAATACCCAAAAGTAGATCCCCCATTTTGGCACACCTCAAAAATGAAAAATATATAGTAGCACGTAACCATTCCTTAAACAGAAGCATTCCAGCTAATATCAATAATGGTTGTGCAGATCTGAAAAAGCAAACACTGAATTCTGCCTCACTAACTTCAGACTTAACTAAAACGATGGAACTTAAATAGTTTTAAAATAAATGAAGAGTAAAATAAAGTTAAAACGAGCATTTTAGTTTAACTACAGTATACCTGACAGCTGCAGTTGTAATATAATGCACTGTAAAAATATTGCAATTTTGCTCCCATTGAGTAGCACACTCAGAAGTGTTGCATGCATTTAAAATATTAGCGTGCACATTACTTTTCAGTGTGAATTTTCAGATGCCTGGGTAAGCTAAATTGGCCTTCTTTTAAATGAGCTCAGCTAAAAAAAAAGCTAGCATGAGGAACAGTCCACCTCACTTGGGCGCCCTGATACAAGGAGACCTGGAGTTGTACAAGAGTCATCACTAAGACTATAATAGACTGACAAAGCATTATTGAAGCTGGAAACATAAAATTTTGAAGCACACGAAGTAGTATGATTTCAAAACTCAAATCATTGCATCTATTAAAGGATTTTACAACTCCTCAACTCAGACCTTCAATTACAACTAATCATGGAGACTTACACACACATTTGTTTTCCCTATCAAATACATGAATTTGTCCATTCCTGATTTAGCTGTTTACTTCTGCAAGTGAATTCTGAGTGAGAAAAGTTGCCAGTTTCAGAAAGTCACTGGAGCAGACATGAAGTTATCATATACAGACTACGACAATCCAATGCAAAAAGCTATGCTCAGAACAAGTAGCAACTATGAAGCTAGAAGTTCAAGATTATGAAGCAAGACAGTCATGAGATATGAGTTAGTAATGTGGGAATAGTAGGAAAAATTATTGCAATGCCAATTACCACCATCTTTAAATTTACTAGATACACTGAGATCAGCTAGTGACTAACAAAGAATTAGAACATAAATGCAGTGCAAAAAGGATCTTGGAAAGCTTAGTAGGCAGACTGAACATTACAGTAATGCCACTTCCAAGGAAAAACCCACAAAGCAATTTTATTTAAGAAGTCAGCAATTTTCTGATATCAAAGTTCATAGAATCATAGACAATTAGGGTTGGAAGGTCATCTAGTCAGGAGATTATCTAGTCCAACTCCCTGCTTGAAGCAGGACCAACCCCAACTAAATTATCTCAGCCAAGGCTTTGTCAAGCCAAGCCCTAAAGTCTCTAAAGATGGAAATTCCACCACCTCCCTAGATAATCCATTCTAGTGCTTTACCACCATCTTAGTGAAAAAGCTTTTCAAAAAGAATTACCAGTTTAGGTCTATAGAAGTAAATTGGTAATCTGTTATTTTAAAAGACTGCCCTGAGTGGGAAACTGAACACAGCAGGTACAAAGGATGTTAGCATCCATCTGCTACTGTCTCTTTGTGCATACAGTTACAATTATCTCCAAGGAATACAACCTTTTTCAAAAAGCTTTTCATATGGATTTGCACTGAAGAGTGTGATGGCAGAAATTAAGTTTGTTTTACAAAGGGTGTTCAAGAAAAGCATTTGACAATCCATCTGCACCCCATAAAAGACAGACCCTGCCATTAATTAGCTTCAGATACAAACACACAGATTTTTAAAACCTTTTTTGCTCATATTTCCAGTTTTGGACTGGAAACAGGATGTAAAGTGCTGTGGCAGCAAATTTTGTCCAGATGGACAGGCTACGTTCTACACGATCACTTTCTGCAACAGCATTCAACGAGCACCTGTAAGTGCCAGTCTGAAGAAGCCAGCTATAAACTTCAGAAGGAAGGTCAGAGAATGTTATTTTTTTCCCAGAAGTATTAAGAGTGTGTTTTAGGTTGTATTTTGTCCATGTGAACAAACATACAATTTTTCAGAGGTTGTATAGGCATAGGAGCTTGGTTTGGACACTAAACCAAAGAATACTAGATATTTAATTCCAGTTTTCATACAGCCTCAATTTTTAGCCTAGGCCAAGTCACTTATTACTTGACCAAGTAGTTCCCCTCTCCGTACACCCATCACAAATATCTGTAGAAGGGATATAATGCCTACCAAATGTAAAGAAGTTGTGAAGGTTAGCTAGCCAATATTTCTAAGTTGTAACAGATATGTACACCAAATACTGTCAGTCATGACCTGACCATTACATCATCATCAATATAATCATTAGGGATTTGCAAAATCAGAACCTTCACCAAAATTCCCATTTGATTTAGTTATACTTATAGGATCTAGAATCCCATAGTAGAGTTGAGTGTTTAACTACCTAAATTTGAGAGAAAGTGTTTTTCAGAGCTATACCTCTAAAGAGATATATCACCACTACAAGTTTGAACTTCAGTTAAGAGCTAACTTACAAACACTCCTCACAAAAAATAGGTTTCCTTGCATGGAGTAGAAAACAGGGAACAGATCTTGTGTATCTTCTATAAGGGCAAGTGCAGAATGCAGTGTTATATATTTACTTCTACCCTCAAACTTATAAAATGCCATGAAACAAGCTACATTTCACACAACAGATGTTCCTGGTTGACTTTAAAAAGCCATTGACTATCTGAAACATACAAAGTTAAAGATGTAACTAATATCCACACAGTTTTTTTCACATTACCTGGAGTTACCAGTTATCAACTTGATGAGGACTAGCATTACAGGTAAGTAGTACATGTAGAAACAACTTTGATGACAAACAGATGAAGCACTCTTACCTGGGCCCATTGCTATCTGTTCTCCTGGTTAAAGTTTTGCCTTGTTGAATTTTAGCACCCCTGTCCATATGTTCATTGGCATTCCTCTCCACAATTTCTCCCTCATCCAATGCCCTGTGCAAACGGTAGTTCACCATTTTCAGAACAATGAAGAGAGCTGCTATCACTGGACAGTAGACTGCTACTATCACCATTGAAGAAGGAAGTGCCTTTCAAAAGGAAAATTAAAAAAAGTAGATTCAAGAGCTGTAAAAGACTAGATCAGCAAGCATGTATAACATTGTTTGAATATGCATAAACAGAATTGTATTTGTGCCATATACACTTTCATCATTACCCAAAACTGCTATAAAAACACAAAAGATATCAGCATGTAAGACTTGTTTCAACTAGGAATGTAAAATCCCAGTTAATTGGCTAATCAATTAAACATTTTTAGCTGATTAAGGGGGTGAGGTGGGGAGTCCAATCTGGCTAGAGCAATCCTTGCCTGTGCTCCCCCCCCCCACCACCACAGGCAGGGCTTGCACAGACCAGATTGGAGCAGCCTCTGTCCGCATTGGTCCCCTGTGGAACTAAAGCAGTCCCCTGCCTATGACAGCTGAGGAGCTGCTCTAGCACCCACCAGTTAACATGTTAAACCTTTACATCCCTAGTTTCAACTAGGTTCTTCAAACCTGAAAAAGGGACTCCAGTGCAAATCATGAGAAGGCAACAAAAGTAAAAGATAACTATGCTAGAAAACAGATCAGGCAGACCACAGATACTATGGCAACACATTGTGCTAGCTTTTCATAAAACTATTTAAGAGCAGGCACAATTTCCAGGGCTTACAGCACACAACCTTCAGAAAGTATGTGTTTTCCACACATACTCAATACTTCCTGCAACATGAATTTGTAGGATGACATGAGTGGACAGGAAGTGGAGACTCCATATCCACTGTCCAGATGACTGGGCAGCAAGGTCTCAATTTGTTTCAGAGTCAATGAAAAGCAGTAGCCCCATGCGAACTGTGGAAAGAATTTTGGGATAGAGTGAAGGAGGAGGAAAAAGACCCAATTTAGATAAGGTGACAAATCAAGCTAGAACACAACAGCAACTCCCACATGCTCAACACCAATATCATGGCAGCCTAAGATGTTTTCTTGCCTATGCACAAAGACAGTTTATATCATACAGACTAAACACTTAAGCCTCATGAGAAATTTAACTGGAAGACTACATGTTTCAAAGAACATTTGTGCTCAGCTAAAATATGCCCAGAAAAAAGTGGAAACTAGGGATGTAGTCGATGAACCCATAGGTGGGCAATAATTTTTGGTTGGGGGGGGCACTCCAAGATTTTGGAAAGTAGTCAAGGATTGCATTTTTCTGTTAAGGAGATGCTGGGTGCAGAAGGATGCACCAGGTAACAGGCTGGGGTGCAGGAGACAGTGTGAGGTCTGAGAGGAAGTTTAGGTGAAGGAGGGGGTTGTGACCTAGGTCAGGGGATTGGGGTATAGCATCATGGAGGGAGGATGGGTGCAAGAGAGGATTCTTGCCTGGGGGAGGGGTTCTACGAGGGGGTGCAAAGTCTGGGAGGGAATTGTGACCTGGGACAAGGGGGTGCAGAGGGTTTGGATAGTGACCTAGAGGAAGGAGTTGGGGTGCACAGGGTTTGGATGGTGGTCTGGGGAAGGGAGTTGGGGTGAGGGAAGGGCTGGGATGCCAGAAGCAGGCTCTGACTATGAGGTACTTACCTAAGCATCTCCTGGCCAGCAGCCCTGCAGCATCCCCAAGGCAGGCTGGACTCCCTGCCTGCTGCAGCCCCAGACAGCTTGAAACTGCAGGCCGCTTCCTCCATGTGGCTCTCAGCTTCAGGAGGGGGAAAGAGGCTTGTGTTGCCCCCATCACCCAGGCCAATCTCTCAGCTCCTATTGGCTGCTAGCTGTTTCCAGCCAATAGGAGCTGAGAGATTGACTGGGATCAGTTCCTATTGGCTGATTGTTTCCCCCCCGCCAGTACATTTTTTTTTTTTAGCAGGCTGACCAGCAGACCGGCTCAGTCTCAGCTTGCGCTGGGTCCGGGACCTAACCCCGCTGCAGCTCTGCATTTAAAATGTATTAGGAGCAGAGGCAGCAGCACAGAATGGCAGGCAGCCAGTCTGCAAGAACAGCTGGTTTTTAAACTGGATCCCTTTGTGGACCAGTTCCTGCCTGGCACCCTACGCTGCTGCCTTTGACAGAGGCGCAGCAGCGCGGGGTGGCAGGAGCCTCCCCGGGAGTGAGGCCACAGCATACTGACTGCCAGCCCCACCCCCAAAGACTAACCGATAAGAATTCATGAGGGTAATCAGCTATTCAATTAACTGATATTTAACATCCCTAGTGGAAACACAACAGAGGTGACATAGGAAGGATTTTTTATACAACCCTCCGCCCCCCCTCCCCACACACACACACTTTGTTTGATGTGTAAAAGAGCCTGACAGATTTTTTTCAACTTATTTTTCATCCCTAAATTGAATTAAGATCTGATGATGCCAGGTTTTGTTGAAAGACTAATAGGAGATCTTCGGGACTTTTGTGAACTCTGATTAATTGAAGGGACAAAAGTGTTCTACTTTTCACTATAGCTGTCAAGGCCATGTCTACAGGAGAGCCTGATACCAGGTTGTGCCAACACTTCTATCTCTTTAGAGCAGGGGTGGGAAACCTCAAGCCCAGGAGGCCGGATGCAGCTCCCAGCTTGCCTGGATCTGGCCCGAGGCATGGGAGAGCCCACACTGCCCCACCACAGGGCTGAAGCACACAAAAATCTATTAGGCTGGACCCTCATAGGCTCTGAAGTGTCTTTCTCCTTCTCTGTCAAGGGCCACATCAGTGAGGATTTGGAGTGTTTTCAGTTTTGTTTTTTGCTTCTTACCTGTGTGCAGCCCCAGACGGATTTTTCTGTTGGTCAGTGGTCTGCAGCTCAGAAAAGGTTCCCCACCCCTGCTTTAGAATCTCATGTACACATGGCCTTGGGAGATGGGGTTAAAACTAGAAGAAAAACACTACAGTTTCTGGAGCACTTCCACCAATCACCTTTCTGAAGAGTCACTTTTGCTTGGTATTCCCTCACCTCCCGTGTCTGAATTTTAACTTGCCTTGTTGCTCTTGCTAATGAAGTTATTTAAAACTTTAACAGACCCAGCAGAACTTAATCAGCAGTAAGAGATGTTGGAATTAGCAGAGGAGTTAGGAACTTTTGACCAGCAAGTAATTAGTCAAGAGAACAGACACAAGCTTTTCCCATTTACATACATGTTGGCAGTGATAACATTACAAGAACTTAAAACTAACTGCAGGCATCAACAGGTCCCAATTAGAGCAAAACAAGAGTTAAAGATGTGGTTGATAAACTTGCTTGGAATGTTTGAAAACAAACTACACCAGTCAAAAAGTTTATCATGAAATTAATTCACTAACACAAAATATTTCAAATTTGCCTGGAGCAGAGTAGCTTAAGTAGGTATCCAAAGTTAACCTTTGCTGGGGGCAAGAGAAAGAAAGACCTTTTATTTTGGGACCAGACATTGACATTTAAGTGTTTTCAATAAACTTACTCAAATTACTTTAACTAAGCTGGTATCATAAGCACTATAAACCACATCACTATAATCTACTGATCAATTAACCCACTCCACAGAATTCAGTATTTTTGTTCAGTTAGAAAAAAGACTGCTGGTTTAAAAAAAAAAAGATTTGTAAAGCCAATACATTTGACTTTTGAGCTAGATTCTTGAAACCCTGGTGAAAAAAAAAAGTTGTGCCTGTGCCAGACTTAAATATACTTCTGGTTAAGCAAGTCTGTACAGATCAGCCAAACAAATCTTAGAAGAGGGATCCACAGGGAAATACATGGGCAGGGGAGGGGGAGAAGATACAAGTCTGCAAAACCTTGAATGGTATAGAGAAAGTGAATAAGAAGTTATTGCATACCTTTTTACATAAAATTAAGGGTTGCCTGGTGACATTAATAGGCAGCAAGTTTTTTAAAAAAAACAGGAGGAATTACTTTTTCTATACAACACAGTCAACATGTGGAACTTACTGCTACTGCACTGTTGCAAAGGCCAAAAGTAAAACTGGATTAAAAAAATAAATAGATAAGTTTATGTACCATTCACCATGAACAGCCATTCGCCAAGATGATCAGGGATACAATCCCATGCAGCCAGAAGGTGGGACTGGACAGCAGGAGATGACTCACTTGAAATTGTCTTACTCTGTTTACTCCCTTTGAAGTATCTGGTACAAGCCATTGTCAGAGGCAGGATACTAGGCCAAATGAGACATTTTTATGCCCTGTATTACCTTTCTTATGGCAATTTACAAGGTTTCACAGTAACAGAGAATACTGGATTAAATACATTCAACCAAAGAAAACAGTTATAGATTTAAAATTAGGTGAAGACAAGAGGTTTGTGTTTCATGATGAATGTGATAAGGTCTATTTCAAAGTTTGATAGTATCCAATCATCCCATATGTCCTTTATATCATTAAGAATTGCTATGCAATGTAATAGTTAAATTTGAATTGTAGTGCACATAAAAATGCCTGATTATACAAGTTAAAGACATGCTTAATGGAGACAGGTATTGCATGAAACTTTCTGCACATATCACAAGCTCTCAATTTTGAAACTTCATCTTGACCCAGGCATGTGCGCTATTCTAATCCTGCGCCTTTCTTGAGAAGGCTGCCAGTTGAGCTTATAAAATCACACAATCCTAGAACTGGGAGGGACCTCAAGAGATCAAGTCCAGTCCCCAGCCCTCACGGCAGGACCAAGCACTGACTAGAACAGTGTTTCTTAAACTATGTTCTGCGAGAACACTGGTGTTCCGTGGACAACTTGCAGGTGTGCTGCGACCTCTTCTTTGTTTTTGTCTTTTTTTAATCTGACAATTTTTTTTTTTGGAAGAAAAATTTCATAGGTGTTACGCATTAAAAATTATTATTTTTTGGTATTCCGTGGTCTCAAAAAGTTTAAGAAACACTGGTCTAGACCAGTGGTTCTCAAACTGTTCAGGCTCCAGAGCCTATTACATGCTCAAAAATTTATGCAGAGCCCCAGCAGTACGTGTTAATTGCATCAGTTTGAGGTGATTCTCAATTATGCTTTTGAAGGCTTTCCAGTTTGTCAACCTCATGGAGCCCCGGAGATGTCTTGCGGAGTCCTGAGGCTCCGCAGAGCACAGTTTGAGAAACACTGGTCTAGATCATCCCTGACAGATGTCTATCCAACCTACTCTTAAATATCTCCAGTGATGGAGATTTCACAACCTCCCTGGGCAATTTATTGCAGTATTTAACCGCGCTGACAGTTAGGAAGTTTCTCTTAATGTCCACCCTAAATCTCCCTTTGCTGCAACTTAAGCCCATTGCTTCTTGTCCTATCATCAGAGGCCAAGGAGAACAATTTTTCCTCCCTCCTTCTCGTAACACCCTTTTAGACACTTGGAAACTGCTATCATCATGTCCCCTCTCAGTCTTCTATTTTCTAAACTAAACAAGCCCAATTCTTTCAGTCTTCCCTCATAGCTCATGTTTTCTAGGCCTTTAATCATTTTTGTTGTTCTTCTCTGGACCTTCTCCAATTTTTCCACATTTCTTGAAATATGGTGCCCAGAACTGGACACAGTACTCCATCTGAGGCTTAATCAGTGCAGAGTAGAGCAGAAGAATGATTTAGCACGTCTTGCTCACAACACTTCTATTAATGCATCCCAGAATAAGGTTTGCTTTTTTTGCAACGGTTAACAGTATCACACTGTTGACTTATACATAGCTTGTGGTCCACCATAACCCCTAGATCCCTTTCTGCAGTGTTCCTTCCTAGACAATCACTTCCCATTCTGTACGTGTAAAACTGATTGTTCCTTCCTAAGTGGAGTACTTTGCATTTGTCCTTATTAAACTTCATCCTGTTTACTTCAGACCATTTCTCTATTTTGTCCAGATCATTTTGAATTATGACCCTATCCTCCAAAGCACTTGCAATCTCTCCCAGCTTGGTATCATCTGCAAACATAAGCAGCGTACTCTCTGTGCCTTCATCTAAATCATTGGGGAAGATACAGAACAGAACCAGTCTCAAAACAGACCCCTGCAGAATCCCACTTGTTATGCCCTTCCAGAATGATTGTGAACCGTTAATAACTACTCTCTAAGAATGGTTATCCAGCCAGTTATGCACCCACTTAATAGTAGCCTCATGTTGTTGTATTTCTCTACAATACAATTGTATTACTTTATTATGGTCCTATAATGAGAACAAATTTTTATGAAATCTAACCATGACTTCACAACTCACTTTCACCTATGACTGAAGACTCCTTCAGATAAATTAGATTAGTTAGCTTTTGTGTCTGCCTCTTGTAAATATTAGTTTGTTGCACATAGCTCTGATTCTACAATTCCCCATCCTATACTTCAGGGCTTGTGTACATTTAAAATGCTGCAGTGGCATAGCGCCACTGTCTCCGCCTCTCTCCAGTCTAAAGAGCTCCTGACTATGTGGTGCCCTGGGGGAGGAGAGGGAAAGAGAGATATGAAAGAGATGGGCTGCTGGAAGCCCAGACCAGACCTCTTGGCCCCCTACCAGCCTCTCTCCTCAATCTATATACACTTAGATTGAGGCACAGGAATCTAACAGAGTTGAAATTATGATTATTCTGTTTCCTTTTGTATGTGTATTGATTATTAACTACTTGTACATAACTGGGAAGAAAACATGCTAAAAGCGGATGCTCGAGCATCTGGAACAGTTTACAGACTTCTAGTACAACAAAGTACATCTTTAGACAACTGAAGGTGCATTTGAACTTAATGAGTCTGAAGGACAGCTCAGAAAGTATGATTTGCCTAAAAATTAAGTTATACTAGAAAGTAGCTTTGTGATCTTGCCTACCACAGGATATTTTAGAAAAAAAAGTTCCAACCATTGCTATTCTAATGTAGGAAAACAAGTGGGAATTTACTCCTAGAACTTCCTACTGTGTGAAAACATATAAAGTTTTACAAAGTTAAATGTAATAAGATCTCCCAGTATTTGAAATTTGTTTTAAAAATAATACAGACTGTCAGCAAAAACTACTTTGAAGCTAGTTTAGAAATCCTCTCCTACTCATAGTTTTGAGCCACACTTAAAAAAAAAAAAAAAAAAAACTGGCTTCCTCCAGGGATGTTTACAAATGTTGCTTAGTTGTGCAATTCCTACAATGATACATATACAATTCCAGAATACCCACTATAAACAACACTTAAAAAAAGGAAGGCATTCAGGAATAAGATGACGGTAGTCATTTTGTTTAGTTTATGTCTAGACAACATTTTAAAACAGTAAAGGGTGGGAAAGAGAGAACAGCCAAACATGATTCAATCTGCTTTAACTTGTGACTAATCTTCCTACTTATTCTTGGAACATTTGGTATTTGATGTTGCATCTGTTCCTCCTCCAAGGCAATCAAGAATTTTTTTTAATTACCTTAAAAAGAAAACTCTTTTTTGGCCTGCTTTTTCTTTCTTTTCTATCAAAGCACATAGTAAAACAGACAGGCAGAAATAGTACTTAAAAGTTTCACTCAAGACAAAGATCTCTAAAGCACTAACCCCTGCTCTAAGTTACTGCAGTTCCATGAGTTTCCAGAAAAGACATCTAAAGGACAGAGAAGCTCTTTCCAAATGAGTTTCCCGCATGGACATCTTGCTGTTTGTTACAATGCTTATGGCAAGCCCTCTCAACAGGGTGCTACTAATTAAATAAGCTATTTTGTCAAGCATGACTGGATACCGGAAATTGCCATAAAAATGCAGGACAGAACAAACTCCAACAAGCTGAACATCAACAGATTACAAGAGAATCTTCTTGTCTTTGCATTGAAACAGATTCCCAATACAGCATCCACTTAGTCACATATTCAGACTACTCATCAATTGCATACACTGTTGGGTTGGTTTTTTTTTTTGAGACACAGAGCTGTTAATTAACAGCCTCATGTTTCCTTGCCAGGAATGTATTATTTTTCAATAACGTAAAAAGCTATTTTCATTTTCCAAAAACCACCAAAATACAAAAGAGGTAATTTCAAAGGGCAGTAGTCTTAACATTTTACATTATTCCTCCACCTCAATAATGTCTGACGATATTCTAATCAAAGATATTGAATCTCTCTCCTCCTCCACAAAGCTATAGTGTTTGCTAATGAATCTAACTGCTACTTCTCCTACAGTTACAAATTCACACAAGGTTTTGCCCCAGGGAATCTTTCACTAATCCACATACATTTTTCACAAGTCACTTTCTGCTTTAAGTTGTCAAAGCATCTTGATTTCCCACACTTGCAGATTAGATCTGACTGTGCCAGAGACCAATCACGTCACACCTAAATGATCACACTGTACAATCCATGAGCTAAAATATTAATTTGCTTCACAGATGACATAGAAGTCAGAATGTGATGCTGAAAGATAAGTGGTGCAACGGGACACTACACATTGTCTGCCTGCCTACATTTCCCCCAACCCAAACTCAGTATATTAATATAGAGATGGGGGGGGGGCGCTATAAATGGAGGACAAGAGGGAATCAACCAAAGAACATAAAAAATAAGCTTCTGGGTTTGCAAATCAGCCTTTTCTAAAAACCTAAAAAAAATACTAAATACAAAGATAATTTTAACTGCAGATTATATTTCTACAGCACTTATTTTTCCTAAGGATCAAAAAGCTTCAAGGCATAAAGAATGCCTTCCCCTTACCATTATGACACAGTCAAGACAGGAGACCAAACAGCATGCAGTGCACACAATGTATGAATTAGACCTTCACACTATGATCTTTAAAGTGTATCTTTTAATTTTAAAAGATGAGCCACAGAATTTTTACAATTAAACCAGAGAAAACCCTGGTCAATGTCTCATTCAAAGGTTCATGCAGACATCAGACAGCAAGCAAACATTTCTTGGAAAATTATCATCATCATCATCATCCCACCAGCGACGTCTTGTATATCACTTTTAAATCAAGGAAACAAACAAGGTTATTCCCAATTTACAGAAAGGGAATGCTATGAAACAGGTAAGTGAAATAACTTGCCCCAGGTATCCCACAGCTGGCCAGCAGCTGAGCCAGGACAGAACCCAAGCTTCCTAATCCCAATCTGCTGTCTACTCTATAACTAGGGGAATTTACAATATATTAAACTTTTATTCTAGGCCATAATAACAGCAACCACCCATTAAACCAATATAGAGATGCATTACAACCCCAAAGGATTCTGACATTTCTATGGCAGCTATAGGAAACTAAGGCCCTTACTTCCCAAGCTGGCACAGGAGAGCACCTTGCTGGCCCCGGGTGCCACAAAAAATGCAGGAAGTTTATTGTAAACCCAAGTAGCCTCTCTTGTCCTCCCTTGCTTTCCAGGGACTTTTAACCATAACTGAAATGTCTCAGTGGAGTAGCCTTGTCCGCCTGTATCTCAAAAACAAGGAGAAGTCCTGTGGTACTTTAAAGACTAAACAGGTTTATTTGGGCATAAGCTTGAGTGAAAATCACTTCGCGAAACTGCATCTGCTGAGGTGGGTTTTACTCCCAAAAGCTTATATCTAAATAAATCTGCAAGTCTTTAATGTGCCATAGGACTCCTCCTTTTTCATAACTGAAATGAAGTAGAAATGACAGCGCAGGAGCTGGCAGGGAGGGGGCTGCACGCCGTTCCCCCTCACCCCTTCTCCATCAGTCACAAGGGTTCGGCTCGGATTCAGCCCAGGTGGGGCAGCAGCAGCAGCAGCAGCTGGAAGAGCTCGGGGACAGCAGGCCCCGCCTCGGGGCCCCTGACACACGGGAGCGTCCCGCACAGGAGCACGGCGGGGGGGAGGGGCGCCGCGCCAGGCGACTGCGGGCCGCACTCACCATGTAGAGGGTGAAGGGGAAGCCCAGCAGGAAGAGCCATAGATACAGGTGTAGCGCGTTGACCCCGGCGCCTTGGTGCGGGTCCTGATACCAGCCACCACTTAGCGCCGCCCACACGCCCTGGCGCAGGATCTGCAGCGCCTGGGAGCCCATGGCGGCCCCGCTCCGCCGCGCCGGCCCCGCTCTATCCGCCCTGCGAGCCCGGCCAGAGCCGCGTCCCGCCCGCACCCCGCGACAGCCCGCACGTCCGCGGCCGCCAACGCCGCCTCCTCCCCGCCAACGCCGCCGCCATCTTAGGTCCGGGCCCCGGGCCGCCCCCGCGCCGCCTCTGGACCGGCAGCCCTTGCGGCTGGAACTGCCCGCCCCTGTCAGGGAGAGACAACGAGCGGCGCGGCCTCAGAGAGCGGCGGCCCCGGCAGAACCAGCCGCGCCTGGGGCGCTCCCGTGCGGGGCGGCGCGGCGCTGCACTTCTGAGTGACGGGAGCAGTGGCCGCTGCCGGGCCGGTGGGATGCTCCATAGCGCCGCGCAGTACCCGCCTCTGCCCAGCCACGCGGGAGTAGCTGCCGGCGGCGCTTTGGGGGGCCCCTGGGTCACTGTGATAATATGAGCCTGGGGCCTGGCTAGTGGCTCTTCCTCCAGGAACTGCAATGGGGGGAGCGCTCGGATGGGGCAGGGCCTGACCACGGCAGAGGGCAGCTGAACGGCAGCCCGGGGTTTAACCCAAGTTTTAACGCGCACAAATGGAAGCTGGCGACTTCCCTTTCTCCCTGCATTCTTCTTGGTGCCTCGTACTTTCGCACAACTCTCTGAATGAACTCAGGGCAGCCCGGGGAGGGGGGGAAAATGGGGCAATTTGCCCCGGGCCCCGCAGGGGCCCCTCACGGGAATGTCTGAGGCCTGAGACAAGGAAGGGGCCCCCGAAATTGCTTTGCCCCAGGTCCCCTGAATCCCCTGAATGAACTTCTCAAATGCAGCACGTTCATCGTTGGTGACATCTCAGTTTTCTAGTACTTCCAGTCCTTCCTCTCCAAAAGCTGCCCCCCCCCGTTCTTCCACCTCACCTCACTCTGCCCCCCCCCCGTTCTTCCACCTCACCTCACTCTGCCCCCCCCCCCGTTCTTCCACCTCACCTCACTCTGCCACTGCTCTACCCCTACTCCACCTCTTCCCACTCCTTCCTTGCTCTATTCTTTCCCCCAAGCGCCCTTCCCTATCCATCCCCAATTTGCCTCTTCCTGCTTCACTGTTCCGCCCCCCCCTCCGCCCCCACACACATTACACTCCTTCCCTGAAGCCCCTTCCCCTGAGTGATGTAACCCAGGGGATAAGGGAGGCTTCCCCACTCATCATGCATGGAGGAAGGAGCCTCAGGAAGTGGAGTGACCCAGCAGCCTGTTTTGCTTTATCACCCATCTCTCAGTTGGGTCACTCTGCTCCACTCTCCTGAACCAGCATTGCTCAGCGGAGTAAGCTGAGGCTGGGTCACTACACTTCCTGCTGCTTCAGTGAAACAGAGCAACCTAGCTGGCTAGCTCTTCCACTTTACTTTATAAATCCATGGTATGCCCGCATCATGAATACTGTATGCCATTCTGGTTGCCCCAATCTAAAAAAAAAAGGCAACTTAACTGATTAGAGTATGGAGCAGCTTCCATGTGAGGAGAGATTAAAAAGACAGGGGCTTTTCATCTTGCAAAGGAGACAATTAAGAGGGGATAGTATGAAGGTATATAAAATCTTGACTTATATGGAGAAAGTGACTCAGGAAGTATTAGTTACTCCTTCATGTGATACAGGAACTAGGGGTCACCCAAATAAATTAATACACAGCAGGTTTAAAACAAATACAAGAAAATACTTCTTCACACCATAGTGAAACTCACTGCCAGGGGATGTTGTGAAGGCCAAAACTATAATAGAATTTAAAAAAGAAATAGATAAATGTATAGAGTATAGGTTCATCAGTGGCTATTAGCAGGATGGGCAGGAATATAAAACCATTCTCTGAGAGTTCATAGATTGTGTTTGCTAGACAACAGAGGCTGGATCACTCAATTGCTCTCTTTTGTTCATTCCCTTTGAAGCACCTGGCATTTGCCACTATCAGAAGACAATCTAGCATTCAAGAGCAAAAAACCCCCCAAAACTAAAATGTTGTCCAACAAATAAATATTCCTTTAACATGGTCTGCCCTTCTCCCTTCACTGCACCCCACATAAAGATGTTGTTCTTGGTCAATAGAGACCCAGAGTTCAGAGGTGCTTTTGTGTGATTTCACCTTCCCTGAAAGCACCTTACTTGTTCCTCTAGTCACTCTGGCTGCTGTTTGTCTTGCCACTGTTCATTCCACTGCTCAGTCAGCAATTACCTGGAACCATCGCCTTCTGCTGCCACTTGCCACTGTGACCTCAGTGAGTCTGTCTCCTGGGGGTCCACCCATCTCTGAGTGAGTTCAGGTCTCACTGCTAGTATAGGCTGGGCAGGGTCTTCCACAGAAATGCTGTCCTGCAGCAGGGACAAGCAATTAGACCTTATTATCAGTAATTTCAACTCTAGTGGTAATCAAACAAAAAGCTTGCGGTGGAGCCTAATCAGCGTTATCTTTAAACAGAGGAGAGGACAGATCCATGTTTCCTGTGACTCTCTTATGCCACACTACCAAGTAAAACACCTGTCCTCACTCTCTCTTCTCACTGGAATCTGCCATCCAAACCCTTGCTTAGTGAGTACAATTCAGTTGAGGGTGACAAATGTTTAACTTGTTGTAACACAAAGGCTATGTCTACACTGCCCCCATTTTGCACAAAAATATGCAAATGAGGCAAAGCGTGGAATATTGCCATACCTCATTTGCATAATTAATGAGGCTCCATTTTTGCACAAGAGCTGTTTTTCCACATTTTTCAGGAAGAATGGCTCTTGCGCAAAAGCCTCTTGCACAAAAGCGGAGCCTCATTAATTATGCAAATGAGGCACAGCGATATTCCACGCTTTGCCTCATTTGTATATTTTTTGTGCAAAATGGGGGCAGAGTAGACATAGCCATAGGGTGCCAGTGCTCAAGCAATTAGGTGCCAGGATATATGAAAGTAAAAACGTTGCTTAACTGATGTAGCAAGTCCAGAGGGTCCTGGGGCTACAAACGACAAAATTTAGACGAGCTGGGGCTCAGACTTGACAAAACTTAAGCACTGAGGGTGACCTCCTCAGTCAGGAAAGTAAGTACAGTTCTTCTGCCCTTTATTCATACTATTAGGATAACATTTTATTACCCTTTTCTGCCACGAGCAATCTGGTTGTGCACTTGGGGTTCTTACTCAGGAGCATGGTGGCAAAAATCGTCCAGTAGCTTATTTCTCTGCCACCTTGGATCCTGTTGCCCAAGGTCTACCCCCCTGTCTGCGTGCTGTGGCTGCCGCGGCACGCCTAATTGAAATGTCTGAGTCCCTTGTCCTCCGCTCTCCTGTTTCTCTCATGGTCCCTCACTCTATAGATACTCTCCTGCTACAATGTAATAGCTCACCTTTCCTCTGCCCGCCTCACTTTTACTGCTTTCGGCTTCGCATATCACCATAAAGTGCTGTTCTCAGTTGAACCCTGCCACTCTCCTTCCTCTGTCTAATAACGGTGAACCCCACGACTGCCTTGCAAGTATCTCTGCTGTCACCGTCCCATGCCCTGACCTTTCTGATGTCCCTCTCTCTAACTCCGACCTTGTGTTATTCACTGACGGTTCCTGCTTTAAAGATAGCCAAGGTCGTCTCCTCGCAGGATACGCTGTGGTATCACTCTCTAAAACCCTAGAAGCTGCGCCTTTACCTTCTGTGACCTCAGCACAAGTCGATGAACTAGTTGCCCTAACCCGCGCTTGCTTTCTGGCTGAGGGACGCTCCGCCACCATTTATACTGATTCTCGATATGCTTTGGGGGTTGTACATGACTTTGGCACCCTCTGGCAAGCTCGGGGTTTCCTTACCTCTGCTGGTACCCCTATCAAGAATGGCCCCTACATTGCTGCTCTCCTGTATGCACTCCCATCTGCATTAGCTATTGTTAAGTGCCCTGGTCACTCCACAGCAGATACTGATGTTGCTAAGGGTAATGCTGCCATAAAACCTTCCCCAGGTGCATTTCTCGGTTCCCTTTCTGTTTCTGTACCACCGCAGTCCCTTTCTAAAGTCACCCTGCTCCAAGACTCTGCCTCAGAAACAGAAAAAGACTCCTGGGTCGCCCAGGGTTGCTCTCTACACCCTGATTCCCTTTGGCGCCCCCTTATTGGTGCCTTTGTGGCCCCCTTTTCGCTCTACCCAGCTCTGGCCGCCCTGCTACACGGCGTTTCGCATGTCAGAAAGGAGGGTATGATCTCTGCTGTAACTAAGGCAGGATGGTGGGCCCCCCATTTCAGCTCTTTTGCAGCTCACCACTGTGCCGCCTGTACCACTTGCCAAAGCTACAATGTTGGCAAACCTGTAAAGGTAGCTCACGGGTTCTGGGGCCTGCCCCAAGCACTGTTCTTGCATTGGCAGCTTGATTTTGTACAAATGCCTGTGTGTCAACTATATAAATTTATTTTGGTTATGGTATGCTTATTTTCGGGTTGGATTGAAGTCTTTCCTTGTCGCAAAGCTGATTCACTGTCTGTTGCCAAATGTTTGTTAAATCATATTATGCCTGCCAAAGGAATTCCTGCCACTCTGTCCAGTGACCGGGGTACACATTTTACTGAGCAACTTGTTCAGCACCTGGATCATGTGTTACATGTCACACACCTGCTGCACTGTCCCTACCATCCCAAAGACATAAATTAAGTCCTTTTGAAATTGTTTATGTGAACAATGGCTACCATTACTCCAGTCTCAGACTTGAACTTGACTCACAGTACACTCCTTCAGTACTGCAAGGGACTAATGCAAGCTGTAAGTCACTTCCATTCACAGGTTCGAGCCGCCTGGCCGACGGAACCCACCTCGGATGCCTGCCACACTCTCGAGACAGGTGATTGGGTCTACGTACAACACCACCAACGAAAACACGCCCTGGAACCCCGGTGGAAGGGCCTGCATCAGGTGCTGCTCACTGCCCAGACGGCTGTTAAGTTATCTGGCATCGCAGCATGGATACAGGCTTTGCAGTGTAAGAAGGCACCATCCCCAGCGGACCAATCATCACCTCAGGACCATGCAGAGTCAATTTTGACTCCAGAAGAAGACGTAGAGGAACAGCCTGCAATACCTTACAACCTACGTTCGCGTAAGGATTGCCTGAAGCAGATGAGGACCAAAAGCAAGGCCCAAGAAGAAGCAGTAGTGAGCCTAGCGCCTGCTGCCTGGTGGACATAAAACCGTAACTGCGGTTCCCTCAGTGGAGGTTGTCAGAACCAAAAGGGTCTTGCCTCCAACATGTGCCTCTGGTGGGGCCTGTTCCTCGGCCACTGGTGTCTTAAGATCTGGGGAATCCACAATGACAATGACAATTCTTTTATCCACCAGCAAGTATGGATCGCTCAGACCCTTAATATCTCTAATTGCTGGGTCTGCAGCCACATTCCATCCCACTCACAAGCTGGTTCCTGTCTTGGCAATCCCACTTAATTCCCCAGGCCTCACCCGTTTAACAAGACATGGAACAGTAATAACACTTGGGAAGCAGTGGGAATAAATGTGGGAATAAATGTATCTAAACGGATAAGTGTGGAGGAGGAAAAAGGTCACTGGTGTTTGGTGTGTAATGGGACGGGGCTGAATCTGGGGAGGAGCAGTTGTCTCCAGCATATTGTAACATCAGTACAATCTTTAATGCCATGCAAATAACACCACTCCCCGTAAGGAGAATCACCGTGTGCCCTTCGGGGGATATTACTCCTCCTTTGTAGACATCTATATGGCAAAGGGGTGCAACCGACCCTTCCCGGCTTTGATAGGGCATCATTGGGTCTGTGGGACAAAGGCCTATACCACATTACCAGTTAACTGGTCAGGTATCTGTTATCCCGACCAACTCTTCCCACAATTCCGAGTGTTAGAGTCCTTCCCACGAGAACGCCTCTGTAATTTTAGGCGAAAAAGAAGGGACTTGTCGGATGCCCAATGGTATGTGAATCACATAAGCCCTTTAACTTGGGAAGAGGCTATTGGTGGTTCCTTTATCCCACTTGGGGGAGTAATACATCATGCAAAAAGGCTTCTGAGGTTACAAGCAGTAGTTGAAATCATGGCAAATGAAACTGGAGAAAGTTTAAGGGCCCTGGCCAAAGAAACGGGAGCGATCAGACAAGTGGTCCTCCAAAACCGTCAGGCATTGGATATAGTGCTGGCAGCAAAAGGAGGGACCTGTGCTCTCATTGGCAAAGAATGTTGTGTATATATACCAGACAACACCAATGATATAATAGATCGCGCTAGCTACTTAGAAAAGATTGCATACCTTTCCAACAAAGAGCCAAGTTCCCTGTGAAAATGGCTAAGTAACTTGTCCAATTTCTCTGGCATAGGAAACTGGTTGTTTCAGCAAGCCCTGACTATCCTATTTGGGATCTTAATAATTTTTGTATGTTTTCAGTTAATCTCCTGTTGTATCCAAAACTGAGCAAGACATGTCACAGACATGCCCCCTCACCAGAGTGCTAATCTGATGATTTTAAATATCACTGATGAACAAAAAGACAAAGAACGGTTAATGTATGGAACCCAGTAATTGTTGGTTATAGGCGAAGCTTGACCAAAAGGAGGGATTGTGAAAGTAGAAACAATTATACTGTAAGAAAAAGATGAATTGTGCTGTAATAATTGAATAAGTTAAAGGAATTCTGTTTGTCTTTTTAAGAGGAAGAAGAAAAGTATGTTAATGTTGATTGTAGGTATGCAGATCAAGGTGCTAGCCAATTTGGGCCTGAGTTTAACAGGAAAAGGAACATTAAGTGTTAGACAGGAAGCAATTCCAGATAATCAGGGAGATATAGCCAGGAGATTGCTGTGTGCTTAATATTGAAATGAAGATACTTAACCACACTAATAATGTGAAGTTTTGCCACACCCTTTGATCTTGTTAACTTGGCCTTTTGACTGTATAAATCAAGGGGTTTGAACCTTGTATGGTACTCACATTTTCTGAATGCATTTTAGCAAAGCTTTGCTGAAATAATCAGAGCAGTCTGCCAAATCTGTGAGTCCTGTCTGACTTTGACACTACTTAGGGACCCACTAAATTTGGGGCACCCTGTGGGTGGTGCCCTATGCTGTGTATGGCTGTGTAGGGCCAAGGGTGGGATTACAATCAGCACCAGCTAGAGCAGCTCCTCCTCACAGACTCAGCATTGGGGCTCGAGCCAACACTGGACTCGATAGTAAATTACAGTGAATTTATTAAGCACAAACAGTAGGATTTAAGTAGTTGCAAGTGAAAACAGACAGAGCAAAGTAAATTATAAATTTAAAATAAACAGAAAATACATAGCTAGTTCTAACATTTTACAGCTTATTGCAAAATTACCCTAAAACTGTTCTTATTTCAGCTAAACCTCCAAGCCAGGGAAGATCCTTTTTCCCTGAGGTCTCTGATTTATTCTCTTGGACGTGTCATGCCAGCCAAAGACCAAGAGCCTGAAAACTTTGCCTCTTAAATAGCCTTTCTTTTGTGCAGGAATCCTTTGTTTCTACATCCTCCCCTTTCATGGAAAATTTCCTGGTAGACCCTGCCATTTGGGGTGGTCACATGTCTTCCTAAGATCAAACACTGCTTAAGGACAAAAGAGGATGTTTACAGGTGATCACCCAGACATTGAGGAAAACATCCTTTATAGCTTTCATTTACACATTTAAAACCATAAACCATTTCATACCCACATTTCTAACTTCACATACAAGAATAAACATATACCAAAATAAGATCTGCAGGTCCAGCAGATTGAGACATAAAAACTGATAGGTTACCTGAGGTATTTTGTTCAAAGCTCTTCTGCTCTTCCTTTAAGTAGCCCACCTGAGGAAACTGACCTGAATGCATGGCATGCCTGGCATTATTGCTCACTCCCAGCCCCCTAATGGGGCATGCCGAAACAGGAGTGATCAGCAATGCCACAGACTCAGAGTATCCAGATCAGTTTCCCCACAAAAGTGCACAGGTTAGAGAAGAAGGGGCACAGAAAGGATTAAGGGAGAAGAGAATATTGTGCATTTTACAAATAATTTCAGACATATGCCTCAGTTTGAATGCCTGAATTCACACTCAGTTTTATCAGTGACTACCATCTCTCAGCTTCTCTGCACTAGCACAAGATGGGTCCATCTCTAGGTTATCTCCTTCCCTTACTTTGGAGACAAGTGGGGGTAGTGCGCTTTCCGTACAGGCTAGAGTTCTGAAACACGCAGGCATCGTCTGCCTTGCCCGACCACCCGACAAAAATGTCCATGAACTGTTCACAGTGGTTGACCAAGGCCTGCAGCACCATCAAGAAGTAGCCCTTCCTAGTAATATACTGGGCTGCTCGATGCTCTGGTGCGTGGAACAGTATGTGGGTCCTATCCATGGCTCCAGCACAGGTCAGGAACCCCACAAGAATCTCTACTGTAATTTTTTTTTAAATCAATAAAATGAATAGCCTTCATGAACTATGAACTTTAATGACTAAATTGTAACTAGAGGAAAAGCTAACTAACATTAACAACTAACTAAGAACTCTCTTTCTTTTTCTGACTAGAAAAGTTGAGGAGAAGAGCTCGCTTCGTCTGCGACTGAGGGCAGCAACAAAGGAAGTGGCGGGAGCCAGATTGCGCAAGTGTGCAAAACTGAGCGAACGCTGCAAGACACCTACTGTGCATGCACAGTCCGGCTGATGATTGCTGCTCAAAACTCCAATCTGTGGCACTGGGACGAGCTCGACACCTACAGTGGAGCACCCACGGGGACATCACTCAAAAAAGAACCCACTTTGTCAGATCATCAGTATGTCAGTTGTTTACATTATTACAATCAACAGTACTGACAACTGGAACATTAAATAATCAGATCCACATGCATAAAAAAGCCATATTACTTGTCTTGAAAGGTTGCTACTAACATTGAACTGTACTCACATCCCTGTGAAATAGGCAAATATTTATCCCTATTTTATAGATGTGGAAACTGAGGCACAAAGATGATGAGTGACTTATCCAAGATTACAGAATTTAAACTAAGAGGTTCCTAGTTCCCAGACCATATTATTCTGTTGTAATTCTAGTGACTCTGTCACAAACTCCTAGGGTGGGTTATATGATGGGATTAAACCTGGAATCACTGGATCCAAAATTCATGAGTCTACTATTTTAACTAAAAGGACCAGCTTCACTAACTTAGGGTATGTCTACACTGCAAAGTTAATTCAAAATAACAGCCGTTATTTTGAATTAACTTTAATAGCATCTATACATGCAAATTGCTATTTCAAAATTAATTCGAAATAGTGGAGAGCTTAATTCGAATTTGGTAAACCTCATTCTACAAGGAGTAAAGCCAAATTTGAAATAGCTATTTTGAATTAAGTGCTCTGTAGATACTTAATTCAAAATAGGGGGCCTCCAGCTCTTCCCAGGGAACCCTGGTGGCCACGCTGGGCACAACGTGGAACGAGGTGTACCGGTAGTTCGGAATAGGAAGCCTAATCCGAACTACCTAGTTCGAGCCGCGTGTAGCCGCGGGCATGGAGTCCGAACTAGCGGACATTTAAAAATGGCGGCGCCCGGCAATATGCAAATGAAGCTCGGGAAATTCAAATCCCGGGCTTCATTTGCAACTCCGGTTGCCTACATTAACCACCCTCGTTCGAACTAGGGTGGTAGTGTAGACATACCCGAAGGTACTGCAAGACTATTTGTTGTTTTTCAAGTTTTTCCATGTATAAGAAGAAAAGCCTATACAAGATCGGGTGTCTCGCCATGAGACTTTGGATTCGTTCTGCCAAGCAGCAGCTTCAGAGCATCAGAATCATGATGAACAGAACCCGGCTCTCTGCTCACATCCAGCCTAACTTTCCACTAGGTTGGTCCAAGCCTCTAATTGGTAACTATAACATCATTGGTGGGACACTGTGTGAGTGTATGCATGCTAATCTATGTATTATGTCCTCAAAAAAGTGTCATATTGCCTTTTCCACTGAAAAAGATTCTCTGTTTCTTTGCAAGTGTCACAGTGACTCTTATCTGGCTTGTGGTTGACTATGACCCCCAGATCCCTTTCCATAGAATTCCTTCCTATGCAATCACTTCCTGTCTTCTATGTGCGCAACCTTCCTAAGTGGAGTACTTTGTATTTGTCCTTAAGGAATTTCATCTTATTTACCTCAGAAGATTTCTCCAGTTTGTCTAGATCATTTTGAAATATAATCCTGTTCTTCAAAGCACTTGCAACCCCTCCCAATTTGGGATTACCCACAAACTTTATAAGTATATTGCTAATACCTTGTATCTAAAATATTGATGAAGATATTGAAGAGAACTGATCCCTGTGGAACCCCACAATAAAAGAAGTAGCAAAGGTCATACAGCTGCAGAAAACAGCTGCATTTCAAACTTCAGCAAACCAGCAGGTTCTCCTATAATGACTGTTTGGCTGCAGGATTATCCCAACACACAGAAAAACTCCTTGAGCATCTTCTGACAGATTTCCTCCCAGATAATTTTGTTCTGAGTTAAGGTTTATGCCTCACAAACTAGGCTGCAAACTCTGCCTTCAAACTTAGCAGATCCTCAGAAATCAGTAGGGATCCTTGGGAATCTCCATAAGCTCAGGACCATATGTATGCAGTCCTTGTGCCTTTGCAATTACTTTGCTTTCACCTTGGATGTGTTCCCCTCCTCAGTTCCACTTCCCATATTTAAAAATATTAGGCTACGTCTACACTGGCATGATTTTCCGGAAATGCTTAAAACGGAACAGTTTTCCGTTATAAGTATTTCCGGAAAAAGCGCATCTACATTGGCAGGATGCTTTTCCAGAAAAGCACTTTTTCCGGAAAAGCGTCCGTGCCAATGTAGACGCGCTTTTCCGCAAAAAAGCCCCGATCGTCATTTTCGCAATCGGGGCTTTTTTGCGGAAAAGAAATCTGTGCTGTCTACATTGGCCCTTTTCTAGAACAGTTTTCCAGAAAAGGACTTTTGCACGAACAGGAGCAGCATAGTTTTTCCGGAAAAGCACTGATGATTTTACAGTAGATCGTCAGTGCTTTTCCGGAAATTCAAGGGGCCAGTGTAGACAGCTGGCAAGTTATTCCGGAAAAGCGGCTGATTTTCCGGAATAAGTGGCCAGTGTAGACACAGCCTTAATGTATTTATTTTATAAGTGCATTTTTAGTATTTTTCAGAATGCCAAGACCTAGCTAGCTCCTTGGGAATTCTCTGATGGACTTTGCAATACAAACGAATGAGCAAAAGATTGTTATACAACAATGATGTTGGATAGATGAATCTGAGAGTGATATGATCTGCATATATATGTGGCTATATCAGAATGACATTGCACAGGCCTATCCACAATAACAATGATAACAGATTGACCTGGAAACACCATCGTGGAGAAAAAAAATGGAAATGACCCAACATTTAAAATATAACCACAAAAGCACAAATGGCATCAAAATAAAGGAAGGGTGGAATAGGAAGCCTCTGCTGAGAAAATTATGCTTCACTTCATTATGTTTATAGAGCTCAGACATTCCAGTGATGGTTGCATCAGAAATACATCAACAGATAGACTATAAATATAAAATGTACTGTAAGCCTTTATGCAAATCCTAAATCTAGATATCACAAATCAGTTTGCCTATCCTAAAGTTTATAGTAGTTCAAAAGTTAGATTCTGAGTACTTTTATTTTGATGGCCAATATTTGGGCAAGTGACACGATTAGAACAGTTTTTTGTGGACAGGAACTCTTCAAACACAAAAAGCTGTTTTGCAATAGAAAATGTTCTTCCAAAATTTAATTTGATACCGTATGCTATACAAATTATGTGAAAAACAATTTTTATGTGGCTACAGCACAGCATGTCCTAAATATTTTGTCGCTTGGATTTATTTTTAGACCTCTGGCACATGCTGCCACTTCATCTTTTTGTCAATGTCAACACAACTAAATGTTCTCTCTTAAATCTTCCAGAAACGGTCATGTCACATAATAACAACCAAGACATTTTAAACAAAAAATCCAAGGTTACATCCCAATCTTACAAGGATATCTTTGTGGATGGCCATATTCCTATTGGCATGTCACTGAAGTGGATGTGCAGCAAGGTAGTGTTGATGGCCCTCACCACCTGTAGAAGGAGACAAACAAAGAAACAGAATCAGAGGGTGGCCAAAGCCCTCGGGAGGTCCCCGAGCCCAACCCCCTCACACCAGGAGCAACCCCCCCTCCACACTTACCCCATCCCCTGGCAGGGCTTTGTGAGAGCGTGACTGAAAAACCTCCCAGAGAGGGGGCTTATACCGCCCCACACTCTCTTCCCCCCCCCTTTCCCTAGGGAACCCCGTTCCAGCAATCCACCCCCCTCCTGGGACAACAGCCCAAGAGTACCAGACCTGCATGAGCACAGCCCTGACAGTTGATCTCCCCATACCAAACTGGTTCCCGGTGGATTGGTAGCTGTCCGGCGTAGCGAGCTTTCAGAGGGCTCTGGAGACCCGCTTCTCAAGGGGGATGGTGGGTCTCATATGAGTGTCCTGTCACCTGAGGCCAGGAGCAAGCCACTCACACAGCTCCAGAAAGGTGTCCTTCCTCATCCGAAAATTCTGGAGCCACTGCTGGTCGCCCCACCACTCCATGACAAGCCGGGGTCCCAAAAGTTTGCACTGGTGTCCAGACTCCAGAAGTGGTGGTGCACGGTGTGCAGAAGAGGGCAGGTGGGATCCAGCAGCAAGAGCTGCACCCACAGAGAGGCAAGGAGGGTCTACAAGTAGAGCAGGGGATTGGGTTCCAGCATGGCCTGGGAGGCAGCTTGAAGAAACTGCTGTAAGAAGTGCAACACAAGCTGCACTAGCCATCGACTGCTGACAGGCAGCTCTGGCTCCATAGCTGGATAGCTGAGGTAACCACAAGGGCAACCACAGCAGGCAAAAGAAAAGGCTTTGCTGTCCCTCAAGGAGGTAGGCAAAGGAAAAAGACTGAGACACTGCTATACAGGGGGTCCCTTTAAGCATAGAATCATAGAATAATAGGACTGGAAGGGACCTCAAGAGGTCATCGAGTCCAGCCCCCCACCCTCAAGGCAGGATCAAGCTCCGTCTACACCATCCCTGACAGATGTCTATCTAACCTGTTCTTAAATATCTCCAGAGAGGGAGATTCCACCACCTCCTTTGGCAATTTATTCCAATATTTGACCACCCTGACAGTTAGGAATTTTTTCCTAATGTCCAATCTAAACCTCCCCTGCTGCACTTTAAGCCCATTACTCCTTGTCCTGTCCTCAGAAACCAAGAGGAACAAATTTTCTCCTTCCTCCTTGTGACACCCTTTTAGATATTTGAAAACCGCTATCATGTCCCCCCTTAATCTTCTTTTTTCCAAACTAAACAAGCATGAGCCTCAGATAGCTTCAGGAGGCAGCTCCAGGAAGTAACTGCTGTCCTGATGCCCTTCCTAAAGTGGTTCTGGGTGGCCTTAAATGTGAGTTAGCATCCGATCAGTGTGGATGATCTATTTCAAAATAGCTAAGCACTATTTTGATGAACTTTTGGTGTACAGACACGCTATTTTAAAATAAGCTTGTACCCCTTATTTTACAAGCTTAAAATATTGGAAATATTTCTTCCGAAATTGCTTATTCCGAAATAAATGTGCAGGGTAGACGTAGCCCTACAGACTAGTTATGATGTATGCAACTCAGTTTCTCTGTCTCTCAGGGTATGTCTACACTACAGCGCTAATTCGAACTAACTTAGTTCGAATTAGTTAATTCGAACTAAGCTAATTCGAACTAACGCATCTAGAACTAAAAACTAGTTCGAATTAGCGTTTTGCTAATTCGAACTAGCGCGTCCACACTGATTGGACGCAGGGGCGCTTTTAAGGGCGGCTGAAACCGGTTCCGGCAGGGCATCAGGTCAGTAGTTGCGTTGTGTGGCTGCTGTCTGAGGCTATCTGAGGCTCGTGCTTAAAGGGACCCCACCTGGACAGCCGGTTCTCAGCATTTCCTGCTTGCTTGCCAACCTCGCTGAGGGACAGCAAAGCGTTGGTCTCTGTGCCCGTCTGTGTCGGTGCTTCCCTTCGGGGACGCCGCCGCTGGTGGCAACATGGAGCCAGAGCTCGCCCTGCACCTTCTGGTACACTTTCTGGACTTGCTGCTGCAAGCCTGCCAGCAATGGCTCGGGGCTGCCTGGCACCACCTGGTGCACGTCAGTCCCCTGCCTCTCCACCTGGCCGCCCTGGGGGCTGTGGAGGAGCCGCGGCAGCGCCCCGGCACCGGCATGCCCTGCCGCATCTGGCGTCTGGATACCAGCAGCGACTGGTGGGACCGCATTGTCCTGGAGCGTTGGGAAGACCGACAGTGGACCCAGAACATCAGGATGAGGAGGGACACCTTCCTGGAGCTCTACGAGTGGCTCGCCCCTGCTCTGTGCAGAAGGGACACTCGCATGAGGCCTGCCATCCCCTTCCAGAAGCGGGTGGCCATCGTCCTCTGGAAGCTCTCCACGCCGGACAACTACCGATCCGTCGGGAACCAGTTCGGCGTGGGGAGATCCACCGTCGGAGCGGAGCTCATGCAGGTATGGCACTCGTTGGCCACTGCGCCGGGGGGGGAGGAGGGCTGCAAGGAGGGGTTGGGCCACCCCAGGGACAAAGGGGGGGCGGGAGGAGGCGAAAGCGCCCTGCACCGGAGGGGTCGGTCTGTCCCGGCCGTACTACACACCGCCAGGGGGGTTGCTTCTGGGAGTGGGGCGCGGGGCACTGCCAGGGCACGAATGCTCCCAGACACCCGGTTGCCCCACTGATTGGCGCTTTGCTGTGTCTCTCTCCGCAGGTGGTCAAGGCCATCAACCGGGTGCTGCTCCGCAGGGTGGTCCGCCTCGCCGACCCGGACGCCGTCATCCGGGGATTCGGTGCCCTCGGCTTCCCCAACTGCGGGGGGGCCATCGACGGGACGCACATCCCCATCCGTGCCCCGAAACACCAGGCGTCCCGTTACGTGAACCACAAGGGGTACTTCTCCATCCTCCTGCAGGCCGTGTGTGACCACTGGGGACAGTTCACGAACATTAATGTGGGCTGGTCCGGCAAAGCACACGACGCCCGGGTGTACCGCAACTCCTCCATGTGCCAGCGGCTTCAGGACGGGACCTTCTTCCCCGACCGCCACATCAGGGTCGGGGACGTGGACATGCCCGTGTGCCTGGTGGGGGATGCCGCCTACCCACTGCAGCCGTGGCTCATGAAGCCCTACACGGGGCACCTCAATCCCTCCCGCCAGGCCTTCAATGCCAGGCTGACCAGGGCCCGCATCGTGGTGGAGGGGGCCTTCGGGCGACTGAAAGCCCGCTTTCGATGCCTCCTCACCCGTCTGGACCTGGCCGAGCACAACATCCCTCCCGTGGTGGCAGCATGTTGTGTGCTCCACAATTTATGTGAGAGAAAGGGGGAGGCTTTCCTGCCAGCCTGGATGGCTGAGGCTGACTGCATGGCTGGCCACTACGGTCAGCCCCGCACCGCCGCCGTCCGGGAAGCCCAGAGGGGGGCTGTCCGGATCTGGGAAGCCCTGCGGGAGAGCTTCCTGGTGGAGGAGGAGAACTGACCTCTCCCTTGCATGCCCCACTTGGGCCTTCTTCCACCCTACCCCCTTCCCCTTTCCCCTCCCTACCTACTGTCAAATAAAGACACCTGTTTTTCAAACAAAAACATCTTTTTATTTAACATAACTGGGGTGGGGGGAGGGAGAGGGGAGGGGGAAACCTGGGACGAGGGAGCTGGAAGGGGAGGGAAGGGAGGAAGAGAAAGGAAAGCTCAGGGGTGGGGGTCTGGCTGCCTCTCCTGTCTCGCAACACTGCGGGTCCGGGGGCGTTGGTGGGGAATGGTTGTGGAGGGTGGGGCAGGAGGGACGGGGGGTGTGGAGGAAGCAGGAGCGGGAGCAGGATGGGGAGCAGGGGGAGCAGGAGGGGGAGCAGGGAGAGCGGGGGGAGCAGGAGGGGGAGCAGGGGGAACAGGAGCCGGAGCCGGAGCCAGAGCCGGAGCAGGAGCAATTGGGAAGCGGTCAAGCAGGCTCTGGAGGTGGCCTCGCAGGGCACGGCCCTGCTCCTCCAGTGCCTCCAAGTTCCTCCGGCGCAGCCTCAGGTCTTCCTGGACCCAGTGGTCCTGGATGCGGAGCTGGTGCTCCAGGAACCGGAGGTGCCACCTCTGGTAGTCCTCTTGGTTCCTGGCTCTCCTGCTGGCCCGGGTGCGGACGGCTGCTGCAGGCGGGGTGGTGCGCCCTGCAGTCCCAGGTGCTGTGGCTGTGGTGAAACAAGAACAGCGGTCAATTACCCCAGGGGCCCAGGTGTGTGAAACCCAGCTCCCCTCTGCAAGGCCAGGGCCACTGCAGGATCCCCAGCTGCTGCTCCGTGGTGTGCAAGGCCCAGGCGCACGGTCCCTGGGCTCCCTCTCGCTCCAGCCCCCCGTACACATAAGGGGGGCTCGTCTACACTGGCCCCTTTTCCGGAAGGGGCATGTAAATTTCATGAGTCGTAGTAGGGAAATGCGCGGGGGATTTAAATATCCCCCGCGGCATTTAAATAAAAATAAAGGAATAAGATCCTCCGGAAAAGGGCAGTTTTTCCGGAGGATCGGGGCCAGTGTAGACGCTCTTTTCCGGCTTTTTTAAAAGCCGGAAAAAAGCGGCGGACATTTTTATTTAAATGCCGCGGGGGATATTTAAATCCCCCGCGCATTTCCCTACTATGACTCATGAAATTTACATGCCCCTTCCGGAAAAGGGGCCAGTGTAGATGTAGCCAAGGGGAGCATGATGGTACTCACATGTGGATGCCTCCCCGGCCTCGGACGACACAAGCGAGCGGCTCTGTGGGGTGCCTCGGGGGTCCTGGGTCCTGGGCAGGCTGCCGGCAGGCTCCTGGCTCTCGGAGCCCTCCTCCTCCTCCTCCGCCTCCGTGTCTGGGAGCAGTCCCTCTGCCCCAGGGTCTATCACCTCCCGGGGGGCAGGGACGGCATGAGCCCCCAGGATGCGGTCCAGAGCCTGGAAGTGGGGGCACGCCTCCGGGTCGGCTCCTGGCAGGCAGGCCCAGGAGTAGGACTGCCACAAATCCTTAATTTTCCAGCGCACCTGCTCCCGGCTGCGCTGGTGGCCCCTGGCGGCCAGGCTGGCAGCCATGCGGCCGTAGAGTGCCGCGTTCCTGTGGCTAGTGCGGAGATCATGGACATTGGAGGCTTCCCCCCAAACCTCGATGAGGTCCACGATCTCCACACTAGACCACGCGAGCGCCCGCCTCTTGTGGCCCCGGGCAGGCTCCTGGGAGCCGCCAGGCTGGTCCCGGGAAGAGGGGGAGGGATGGGGGGCATCGGGTTGCTGGCTCATGGGGTGTCAGCTGCTGGGTGTGCTGGCACGGGTGCTGGCAGCCTTGCAACTGGCACAAACCCCGTAGCCAGCCCGTGGCCCTTTAAGGGCTCTGGGGCCGGGAGGGGGGCAGTAGAGTTTCCCTGGTGTTGGTCAGAGTGGCCACCAGGGAAAGCTGGGAAGGGCTAGCCTCCCACTAGTTCGAATTAAGGGGCTACACAGCCCTTAATTCGAACTAGTAAGTTTGAACTAGGCTTAATCCTCGTGGAATGAGGTTTACCTAGTTCGAACTAAGCGCTCCGTTAGTTCGAATTAAATTCGAACTAACGGAGCGCTAGTGTAGCACCTATGAAAGTTAGTTCGAACTAACATCCGTTAGTTCGAACTAACTTTGTAGTGTAGACATACCCCCAGTTCCCCATCTGTAAAATGGGATAATAACATTGCCATAACTTGGAGTGGAGTGGAGATAAATATATACCCTCCCTTCTGCTTGATTTCTTGCTACAGATTAAAAGAAAGAGCACACGTTCTCAAAGACTACTCTGTGATCTGCAGATCAGCTAGGGGCTTCCATGAAGATACTATTCCTGTTGTTTAATTGCATACTGAATTTACAAAGATGCTTTTTAGCTCACAGCCCCATAAAGTCTGAGGCTACGTCTACACTGTAGCATTTTGTCGGCAGAGGAAATGCAAATGAAGCGCTCATTAGCATTTCTTGTGCTCTCATTTTCATAGCCTTTTCCGATCTGTTTTACGGAAGAGGTTTTTGCAGAAAAAAACACAGTGTAGACAGGGTCATTTTGCACAAAAAAACCCTTTTGCGCAAAAACCTGTATACCTCCTTTTTTGAGGGATAAGGGATCTTGCGCAAAAGGGTTTTTTTGCGCAAAATGGCCTCATCTACACTGCATTTTTTTCCGCAAACACCTCTTCCGCAAATCGGATTGCAAGAGACTATGCAAATGAGAGAGTGAGAAATGCTAATGAGTGCTTCATTTGCATTTCCTCTGCCGACAAAATGCTATAGTGTAGACGTAGCCTGAAATAGGTAGTCACCCCAGTCAGATTTAAAGTGAATGAATCACAGAGCAGGAGTTACTACCACTGGGAATGTTATTAAATCCTGTGTGGATATATGGGGTAGAGCTGCGACTAGAACCCAAGAGTCATAATTGTGCATCATGTCCAAATAAGATTAATTCAGATTTCAGGCAAAAGTACAACATAAACTAAAAACCTCTCCCATCCCTACATTGTGACTTTAGAAAATAAGAAAGAAGCTAACATTCCAGAAACATATGTATTGCGATTCACCAGCCCTCTTTCCACCCCATTCTTTCAGCATTATGTAATTTATTTTTCTCTGCAACTAAGGCTTTCCTCCAGATTTCATTATTTCTTTCCTTCAGTATAAGAGCCTGCTTTGGCTATGCTTTCATCAGATACATGCAGGAAATTAAATAATGCAACATGGCAGAGTTTCAAAGGTCCTTTTTCTTAAGGGGAAACGTGAAAGGGTATTAATATTTTGAGGAACTGGGAGTAAATAAGTCTCACATGGACTGGAGCTTTTTCGTGTGTAACTGACAAAAACAATAAAGCCTGAAGCCCTAAAGAAACAATGTGTGGCTCCAGCAAGTTAAAACAAATTGCCTGTGTGAAAATTTCTTTATTGTTACAATACAATGGAAAAACAAACTATACATGTAAAAAGCAGCATCTAAGTAATGGGAACAAATGCCGGATCTGATGCAGACATAAAGTAATGCGCAGTACACTCCATGAATGCATGATGTTATGAGTCACAGAGGCAGTACTCAAGATTTTCCACTCATAAAATTGTGGCCCCTAAAACTTAAGCTAAAGAAGAATCTATTTTAGCTTCAGTTTTATAGCCTTATGGTTTATAGAAATTAAGGGTTGGTGATATATAATCCACCAGAAAAATTATCACACAGAGGCATTTAAATAAAGCTCCTTCTGGCTAAGTTTACACAGCAACATTATTTTGAAATAACTAGAGTTATTTTGAAATAACAGAGTCTGTGTCTACATAGCCGGCAGTTATTTCGACACAATGTCAAAATACTGTCAAGCTGGAGGACTTCTTACTCCAACTTGTGTAACCTCATTTAATGAGGAGTAAGGGAAGTTGGAGGAAGAATGCTCTATTTTGAAATAAGTTCTGTGTAGACAGCACCAAAACTCGAAATAAGCTATTTTGAAATAAGCTACGCAATTGATGTAGCAAAATTTGCGTAGCTTATTTCGAGATAAGCCCTGCTGTGTAGACGAGCCCTCCGAGTGCCCAGGTTTCATAGGAGTTAAAAATCACATAATTGTGTTAATTTTGATATATTTCTGGTCATGAGGACTTCCTGGCTTTCACTTTCTAAATCCTAAGCCCCTTTTACATGAGTTAAAGAAGCATACCCATTACAGGTAAAAACAGCCATCAGTAGCTGCCATGATCACACAGCAACACACCTGAACAGGTCTGATATTACATCCAAGAAGCTTTCAGTCATTCTGGCAAAGATTTAGGGAGACTTCATGTGGTGACTATCTGCATCACAGGCTATTTCAGCTATCAGGGAGATAAGAGTGAAGTACTGTGTCCAGAAGGCTGAACAAAGTGTTCTCTTTGGCTATGTCTGGACTACATTCCTCTTTCGACAGAGGAATGTAAATGAAGCAAATCGAAAGTGCAAATGAAGCCCGGATTTAAATATCCCGCACTTCATTTGCATATTCACATCCGAGTGCTTTTTCAAAAAAGAAAGTGCAGTCTAGACAGGGTTCTTTTGAAAAAACAACCCCTTTTTGGAAAGAATCCATATTCCTGAAAAAAATGAGGCATATGGGTTCTTTCAAAAAGGGGTTTTTTTTTTTCAAAAGAACCGCATCTAGACTGCGCTTTCACTTTTGAAAAACCCTTTTTCGAAAAAGCACTTGGATACAAATATGCAAATGAAGTGCAGGATATTTAAATCTGGGCTTTATTTGCATTTTCGATTTGCCTGATTTACATTCCTCTATTGAAAGAGAAATGTAGTTTAAACATGCCCTTTGGGTTCACTGCAAGTCATGTCCACACTCTGCACCCTACATGGACATTAGCACAAATTTTAGTAAAACAAATAGAAACAGAGGAAAATCTGGGCTTGAAACAAAAGAACATTGTGTGTGTTCTCAGCAGAGGTAAAAGTAAGCGGGTGCACCCTGGTGCACAACTCTGGTAAGGGCTGACTGAGCTGCTGCAAAAACCAGCTGGGAGTGATTTAAAGAGCTGGTAGGGACCCAAGTGGCAATAGGACAATAACTGTTAAGTTACTTTCACTGCTGGCTGTCAGGAAGTTTTCCATACAACTCTTGATAAGTCCCAATCATGCTTCGTTTCTGAGTACTGACTCTCTTATAGCTTGTAGGGAGTCGGTGTGGCTTCCCCTGATCCAGTGAGTGAGGAGTCACCCTCTCTGGTTGAATGGGCAGGGCCAGATAAAGTTATCCCCCCCTCCCCTCCAGAGGCAGAGCAGGAAGTAGAAAAGGCTGGGCCCCTAGCTCTGTCAAAGCAGTGCAAGGGAAGGAGGCAGATGTGCTCTGCTCTCTGCAGACTCTGCTACCAACCCAGGTACCAACCATTGTGCACCTGGAGAGGCCTGAGGCCAAGGAGGAGCTGGAGCTTGCGGAACTGCTGGTGTCCAAATAGCCACACTAACCTTAGGAGCCAGAGCTAATGGGACTATTGGTCAACTGAATACCCGGATGGAGCTGATGAGCCTGACCTGGGGCAAGGTAGGAAGTAGCCCAGGCATTTTAGGTTGACGGTTTGGTGGCTTAACAGACTGTCAGTATGTTGCAGGAGGATTCCCCACTGACCTGGAGGCAGGACACTGTACCACTCCTAGGACCCTGAGCTGGAACACAGTGGAGTCAGGTGGACCTCTATTCCCCTACTTCTGCCATAGCATTCTCACTGTGGCTGTGTCCAGACTCAGGGGGTTTTTCCGAAAAAACTTCACCTGCGTCTAGACTGCAGCCATGTTCTTTCGAAATTAAATCGAAAGAACGCGGCTTTTCTTTCGACGGTGGTAAACCTCATTTTACGAGGAAGAACGCCTTTTTTCGAAAGTGCTCTTTCGAAAAAAGGCGTTCTTGAATGCAAACAGGGCTTTTTCAAAAGAGAGCATCCAGACTGCCTTTCAAAAAAGCGGCTTGCTTTTTCGAAAGTTCCGCTTGCAGTCTAGATGCTCTTTTTCAAAAGAGGCTTTTTCAAAAGTATCTTTCGAAAAAGGCTTGCAGTCTAGACTTAGCCTGTAGGTCACAAGGCCACTGCTTGCCAGCATCACTCACTTGCTTGAGGGCTAGAGCTATTAACTGCTTGCCATCACTGCTCTGTGCCGGGAGGGGGGGGGAAGGGATGTCTTGGCCTTTCTCTTGAATTTCCTCTGTTGCTTTGGCCAAGTGTTGCTGCTCCCCATAGCTAATTCTCCCCTTTCCTAGAGAGGTGTGACCGTAGGCTACCTCACAAGGCAGTGGCCCATCCGCTTGAGAGGCTCAACTTGCCAACCAATCCACTACATCACCCAATGTGGCATGGCTGCAGGTTGGTTGAAATGCAGCAGTATAAAATGGATGCCTACTACAAGGCTTGAATTTCAATGATATACTTAAGGTTTCTATAATTAAATAAACGTAAGACCACTAGCATGATCTGTTGCATACTGTTTCCATAAAGATTCACATTTGCTCTAATTTTTAAAACGTTTTCCATACATTCTAAATGTTATTTAGAATTTCTATGATGTTCTCCATCTGAGACTCTCATTGTGTTTAAGGTAAGCGAATGAAATAAGCCTTAAAACACTAATGGGAGGCAACAGATCATATTGTTATCCTCCCTCCCACCACCTTCTTTTTAACAGATAAATTAACTGAGTCAGAATGAGTGTGACGGGGCGTCCCTGCCCCATCCCTCCTCCGCTGTTGGCGAAGCACAAGGCAGCCGCCGCGGCAGGGAGGCTCACCCCTGCACCGCCTGCTCTCACGCCACTCGGCCGTCGCTCCGGGCTGACGTCAGGCGGGGCGACATCGGGGAAGCCCCGGGGCGGGCAGAGGGAGCGAGGAAAGGCCCCGCCTCCCAGGAAGGGGGCGGGGTGCTAGACGTCCCAGATCGGGGGCGTCAGGCAGGGACGCCGGCGTAAGGCAGGGCTGTGGCCAGGCGTCAGCACGGCCCGCACCGGGGAGAGGGCGAATGGGGCGGCGGCGGCCATTTCAAAAGGCCCGCCAGCCCAGCCAGGAGGGGAGCCCCGAGCCTGGGAGAGGAAAGGTCCGGGCCCTGAGAAAGCGGCCAGCCGCGGACAAGAGTGGTCGCTCCTTTGTCAGCAATCCTGTCTGAAAAGGGGAAGGTGAGCTCCATGGTGGAGGGGCCTTCGGGGGAAGGGAAGTAGCCCAGGGCGGAAGCCGGTGTGGTTGGTGGGTCGGTGCGTTTCGGCGGCTCACCCCCACTGACCGGACCGGATCCTACTCGGATCTGGGTCCTTAGGGCTCTGGGCTGGGGACCGTGAGCGAGGGCGGGTCCGGGCCCCCCCTTCTCCCTTCCGCAGTACCCCTGGTCACTGTAACGAGGGGGCACGGCAGCACTATAAACGGAGGCTTTAAGCTCGAGGCTGATCCAGGGGAGCGGGATGGTGAGGCAAGTGACGAGCACCCGAGACAGACTGTAGGCGGTCCAGCGGTGGACCGAGTGAAGACAGTCGACTGGAGCACTGAGGCACGGTGGGGGGGAGGCGGTCCCGGGAGCGCCCCCTGACAATGAGATTAAGTATCTCTCACAAAATTAGACAAGAAATATGTGGCAGAATTGAAATAAAATGCAGAGTTCCTGAGTTCCAGTCTTGTCCTTTTTCTCTCCCTTCAAATGAGGTAATAAAAATAAATTCTTCTAGAAAGAAACATTGCATCAAAAGAAAATGTAGCATGAGGAGAAGTTGCCACAGGTAATATGTCAACTCCCTGAATATCAGGCAAGATCTGAAGGGATTTGTTTATAAACTATTAGAAATGCAATATTGTATGTGATCATAACACCTACCAAGTTAACTTCACTGCAAGATTTACTTACTGTGCAGCTGCCATCTTATCAATACAAAACAGTAGATTTAGATTAGTGGTTCCCTACTGCTGGTCTGCAGACCGGCACCGGGCCATGAACCACTGGCTGCCGGGCTGTGGCAGCTCTGGGGGCCAGGGCTGGGATACACCGTCCAGTGCCTCCCCTCCCACCGCGGCTGTTGGGAGAGGCATGTCCTGACCCACCTCTCAGCCAACCACTGCCAAACAGGGACAGGGTCTCCTCCCAACTGTGGAAGAGCAGTTCCCTTAGAGCAGCCACAACCTGGGCAACAGCACTCAGCTGGCAGCTGGGAGGCAGCACAGGGCTAGGTGAGGGGGCGGGGCTAGTGCTGGAGTAATGCGGGGGAGGTGGGCTCTAAGAGGCGGGGGGGAGGGGACTAGCATTGGGAGGTTCTGGGGGCAAAGCTAATACTGGAGGGTTTTGTGGGTGGGGAGCTCTAAGTGGAGGGGAGCCATAAGAGGCAGGGATTGACACTGGGGCATCCGAGATGGGAAGCTGGCACTGGAGGGATCTGGGGAAGGGCTAGTAATGAGGGGGCTATGGGGATAGGGCTGGCACTGGGGGGCAGTGGGGACAAGGTTAATATTGGGGACAGGGGGCTGTCACTGGGGGAGCCCTGGGGTGGTTGGGTGAAGTGGAGCTCTGGAAACAGAAGGCTGGCACTGGAGGGGGGATTGGTTGCAGTGGACTCTGTGGTCAGTGGCTGGTGCTGGGGGATAGTAGAGGTGTGGAGGGCTCTAGGGCTGACACTGGGAGGGCTCTGGGGGTCAGGATTTTTTATACCACAGACTGGCAAACCCATTTACAAACTTTTGGTGGACTGGTAACATTTTATTTGCATATTTGAATATCCATTATTTGTGTAATTAATACGCAAACATTCAAACAAAATGTTACCAGTCCATCAAAAGTTTGTGAATGGGTTTGCTGGTCCGTAGTATAAAAAAGGTTGGGAACCACTGTTTTAGATGATGCTCCCTAGTTCACTGAGTCCAGAGTTCTGAATCATTTTGTCCTACCATCTGAACAAAGAAAATACCTACTCAGGTGATTTGCAGAAGAAAAATAAGGCAAAGTGGCCAAACACACAGCAAGGTTGGGAAAATCCACTTCATAAATGCATGATGTTAAGCTGGACATGAGGTGAAGATTCTTCTCAGTGAGTTTCTTCCCTTCATCAAGCAAGAGGTTTCAGTCTTCTGCTGTGTTAATTAGGACCTATGAGGATATCAATGCCAATTAGTTAAAACTCCCGCTGGTTACGTGATCTGAACTTCTGCTTCATTAATAACAATGACCAAAGTAAATTCTAGAAGGTTCTTGTAAATGTCAGGCTGTGTATTGTATCTCCAGAGCTGACCTGATGCAAAGGCTGCCTGTCCAAAGATAAATATTGGCGCTCCTCAGTGTGTGCAACATTAATGAGACCTACCTGATTCTAGATCCTCCACTCAAGAGACAGCTGCAATATTTTAAAAACTTTTTATCACCTCTTTTTGAAAACACAGTACAAGCCTTGGCAATATAATGACATGTGCTTTCAGTTGGGAATACTACAAATGATAATACTCCACATATAGGAGAGACATTTAGTTACTAGTTTACTCCAGCTTTCACATGGCTCCACTGTAAAGTATGAGACACCTGGTCAAGTATCCTGCATAATGCAGGAAAATAACACAAAGACCCCAGAAGAATAGATGAAATGGTCTAAGTATCTCAGAGGGTCAGCCACGTTAGTCTGTAACTTTAAAAACAATGAGTAGTCCTGTGGCATCTCTGGGTGCATCTACACTGCACCCTTACCTCGAAATAAGCTATGCAATTTGTGCTACGCAAATTGCATAGCTTATTTTGAGGTAATTTCAAAATACCTTATTTCAAAATTTGGTACTGCCAAATTTTGAAATATAGCACTATTCCAACAAGTCTCTTAACCCTTGTGGAACGAGGGTTACAGGGATGCTGGAATAGCATGCCTGTTATTTCGAAATATATTTCAAAATAATGGGTGCATTTAAAGATGCGTAATAGCTATGTCAGGATATTTCTGGTATCCCAAAATAGCACCAGTGTCTAAACGTAGCCTCAGAGACTAACAAATATAAATATACGGTATCATGAAATTTCATGGGCAAAATCCACCTCTTCAGATGAGATGATCTCAAGTGACATTAACCATAATATTTTACATATTTAGTCAATACAGCATAGACCAGCATCAGGATTTTACCAATGTCAATACTAGCCTAGGTCTTCCTGAATATTGTTCAAAAACTATGAATTTAATTCAGTGTTTTAGTTCAATGAGGGTATACTTTATAATGAGCCGTTACTTTGAAATAACTATCCTAGCGTCTACCCAGCCATTCCGTTATTTCAAAATTAAATCGAAATAGCAGCGGGCTTATTTTGAAATTGGTAGACACTTATTTCAAAATAGGGGGCCTCCAGCCTTCCCAGGGTGCCCTGGTGGTCACTCTGGCCTCAACCAAGAACACTCCTCTCCCTCCCTTGCTCTCCAGAGCCCTTAAAGGGGTAGACTCTGGCCACAGTGCCTGTGCCAGCTCCAAGCATGTCAGCCCAGAGCCAGCAGTCACTGCCCCTGACCCAGTAGTCCCAAAACATGAGCCAGCAAGCCACTGGCAGCCAGCCCTCCACCGCTTCCCAGGAACAGTCTGCCAGCTCCCAGGAGCCTGCCAGGGCCCGGAGAAGGCGGGCGCCTTCCTGGTCCAGGGTGGACATCATGGACCTCATTCAGGTTTGGAGGAAATGCCCCCAACATCCATGATCTCTGCACTAAATGGAGGAATGTGGCTGCCTCTGGCAGGATAGCTGACCACCTGGCCACCAAAGGCCACATGCGAACCCAGGAGCAGGTTTGCATGAAAATCAAATAGGTCTGGTGAGACCCCCAACCCTGAGCCCTAAGCTTCCCCTCCCCCTTCTTCCCCTTGCTTCCCCTTTTCAGCTCCCTCCTCCCAGGTTTCCCCCTCCCCTCTCCCACCCTCTCTTTTCCCCTCTCCTACCTTCTTTCCCCAGTCTCACCAGTTTCATTCCTCCCCCCGCCAGTTTTGTTAAATAAAGAGAGTTTGTGTTCATGAAAATACGTATATTTTATTTTACATCAGAAAGGGGGGTTAGGGAGGGGTAAGTGGAAGAACATGAGGGAGGAATGAGGCACAAACCCCCAGTGGAGCAAACCAGGGAGGCTCTTAGTGCTCCTCAGGATGGAAGCTCTCCCGCAGGGCCTCCTGGATACTGACAGTCCCCCGATGAACCTCCCAGATGGCAACCTGCAGAAAGTGTAGCCACGCTCATAGCAACATGTCCAAGAGAATCACCAGAGTGCCCAGGGGCAGCTCTGGCTCCATGTTGCAGAGTGCTGTGGTGTCCTGAGTGAGGGCAAACAAAGCACACAGAGACAAAATGATTAGCTGTCCCTCATTGAGGAGGAAAGCAAGCAGGGAAACCTGAGAACTGGCTGTCCGGGGGAGGGGGGGTCCCTTTAAGCACAGGCCTCAGATAGCCTCAGGCAGCAGCCACACAAAGTAACTCCTGACCTGACGCCCTGCGGACTTGGTTCTGGCTGGTCTTAAATGAGATTCAGCGTCCACTCAGTGTGGACGCGCTATTTCGAAATAGCAAAATGCTATTTTGAAATGCATTTTGTGTGTAGACACGTTATTTCGAAATAAGTATTTCGAAATTAAATATTTTGAAATAACGCTGAGTGTCTTGCCTATAAAACACATTAGCTGTTCACTTCTGATCAAGAGTTTGATCTTGTATCACTGAACTCTGAAGTCAGTGGAAGTTTTGCCATTGTCCTGAATGGGAACAGGATCAAGTCTGTAGGGAGTATATAATGGTGTGGAGGTGTTCTTGGTATAGGTATTAAGGCCATAAATGAATTATACAGATCATCCTAAATGGGTGGTGATAAAACCTTTATACCACTCACATACATTTTATTTGCCACATAAGTTACAGAAACTTTTTTTACAACTGTTTTAAAGAGTTTTAAAACTATGTACTGTGATTGTTTTTTGGATCCCTCTTCCTGAAAAGCCATTGTGCAGGGCTCAGAGGAAGCAATAAAATCCTCTACAAAAGACCTAAAATAGTTTTTTTATACATAAAACTTTGTCACTTCTAAAGTATCTCAGAAATTCCGTGTAGATGTTAAGAATCTCCTCTTTCACACTGAATAAAGTTCAAATAACTAGCACTGATGGACCAGGAGAATCAGACTTTAATCTAAGACATATGTATATATAAAAAAATCTATCATTGGCACATCACTGAAATTTGCCCAACTAGAACCTCTGGTCTGTAATTTGGAGGCAACAGTCCTTATGCTGTGGAAGAAAGAGAAAAAAAATTGATAGTGGGTAATGGTAACTTGTTGATGCTGTTCAGGGGACTGGAAAGTAAGAGTAAGTCCTGAGGAGATGGATTAATGGGTATAGTGCAGGTCAAAAGTACCTGAATAGTTTATGTGTATGAATGTACACACACATATGTAAAGAGTCAAATTCTCCTCATTTATTTCCATGCTATTTTAAACCACAGGAATTAATAGGGATGCATAGGTATATACAGGACAAGAATTTGGCCTATCGTTCTTAGTCCCTTACAATAACATTTCATCACAGTCACATTGTACTGAATGTGTAATGCATGAGTTTGTCCCATCAGACAATCACATGCAAACTTGGTAGTGATAATAACCTTGGAGAAGAAATTAAGAAAATTATCTTAATTCTAGAACTCCTTAATACATTTCCTTTCAGAAAACCTAAACAACCATATACATAAGATTAAAAAATAGTGAAAGTTCTCTTGCTGTGTATTCACCACAGCATGCAAATGAAGTTATCTGTTGTTTTAAAATGTTCTTTTTATTGTCTGTTACCTTTTTATTTTGCCATCTAGACTAGGTCAAAAGTAATGACCCCAGTGAACATTCTTGACAGACATTCCATCAGGACATGACATATGCCTCTCAAGAGTCTTTGATTTCCTCTCATTTGCTTGGTCTGTCCCATACTTTATTCTGTGAGGGCTAAATCCTGAGAAGTGCTAACTACCTGCTACACTCATTGGACCTTTCTGGAGGATGGATCCTCAACAAGTACAGATTGTTACAGTTCCGAAGATCTGCCTCTGGAAATTTTGCCATTGACTGAAATGGGAACAGGACTAGGCTCCATATAGTTGAGGATGTTCAGCACTTTACAAGAATGGGCCCCATTTAAGCAGGCTAAGCCCAGTCATCATACTTGTTTCAGAGCTCATAAAAGCTTTAACAATAAAGCTTACTGTAGTGCCAGATATACAGAGCCATAGTTCTCCCTGAACCACTTACAGAAAGAGAGTAGGGAAAATCAAGCAGGAAATATGAAACTTCTGGAATGTGAAGGGCACACTCTTTAAATCACATTTGCATATTGCTAATAAATTGATGGCCGTTGATGTCTATGGTAGTAGGGATGTCACTGCTAACAACTGCCATCACAACAAGGACTTGCATCACTTTCTGCCCATGAACAAAGAGTTTTGCTGTGTTCTGCTAATGATGAAATGAGGCAAGCCAGAATTGATGCTAGTGAAGCATAAGGGGTTTGACCTATTGTTATTAATAATAAATATTAGACTGCAAGCACAAAAGGCAACCTTTCCTCCTATAAATAAATTCATAGTTAGCTAGAAACAGAAAAGACACAAATATAATTGACTCCATCTCCCTGCAGGTCTAGGACAGATGCTGTATCTAATACTAAATGGATACAGTATCATATTTGAGGAATATCAAGTTTTAAAATTTTCCAGTGAAAATGTATATATTTTTTTCCAGAGGGCTCTAATTAATGCTGTAAAGGATTTCAACTGTGAATGCAAATAAAAGAAGACAGCAGGCAAATACAGTTTCTTCCCTCAAGACATCTGGAAAAAATAGTATTGAACTGACTTGTTTTTATTTTTGCTTGAGACTTATTACTGTATAGTAAGTTAACCCACTGAGAACATTTTAGAAGCATCAGAAAGTATTTTTTGTTCCAAAACAAAAAACTAATTTTCATAACTTTGTATGTATTTCTGATAAAAGATTAGCCTGAACTTTGATTTTGATCCACTTTTTCAGAGTACTACACTCCAGTTCTAGTTAGACACCAAATTCAAATCTAGATTCAAATCCAGTGTTCTTTTGGTTTGTGCTGATCTGTGTTTCTGAGGTAGTGTAGGTAATGTGTAAACTCATAGACTCATAGACTCATAGACTTTACCAAGATCATATTATTTCATCCAACCATCCCCTTATCATAGAATCATAGAACTGGAAGAGACCTCAGAAGGTCGTCAAGTCCAGCCCCCCGCTCTAGGCAGGACCAATCCCATCTAAATCAACCCGGCCAGGGCTTTGTCAAGCCGAGACTTAAACACCTCTAGGGATGGAGACTCCACTACTTCCCTAGGTAACCCATTCCAATGCTTCACTACCCTCCTAGTAAAATAGTTTTTCCTAATATCCAATCTGGACCTCTCCCACCACAACTTGAGACCATTGCTCCTTGTTCTGCCATCTGTCACTACTGAGAACAGCCTCTCTCCATCCTCTTTGGAACCTCCCTTCAGGAAGTTGAAGGCTGCTATCAAGTCCCCCTCACTCTTCGCTTCTGCAGACTAAACAGACCCAAGTCCCTCAGCCTCTCCTCGTAGGTCATATGCTCCAGACCCCTAATCATTTTGGTTGCCCTCCGCTGGACCCTCTCCAATGCTTCCGCATCCTTTTTGTAGTGGGGGGCCCAGAACTGGACACAATACTCCAGATGTGGCCTCACCAAAGCCGAATAAAGGGGAATAATGACATCTCTGGATCTGCTGGCAATGCTCCTCTTAATGCATCCTAATATGCCATTAGCCTTCTTGGCTACAAGGGCACACTGTTGACTCATATCTAGCTTCTCATCCACTGTAACCCCCAGGTCCTTTTCTGCAGAACCTGTATGAACAAGCTAAACAGTGGCCCAAGCTTTCTTACAAGCTAAACAGTGGCCCAAGCTTTCTTACAAATCAAAGTTCTTGACAAATATTAAAACAAAATAAAACCAAGCAGTTTTTCACTTCATGTCTTCAGATGAGACAAGATCTTATCCACTCTGATGAACAAATCATTGGTGGGCTTGGTTAGTCCTTGGATATGAGACTTCCAAGGAAAATGCAGGTGGCTCTAGATGCTATGTTTTACTCTGAGATGGTGCTCAGCATTGTGTTAGGCAATTCCAGGGGGGGTGCAAGGTGCCCCAGCCCCCTATCAATTCTCCCCCTCCCCCCACAGTTTTGCTGCTATTTTTGTTTTTCGGACCCAGTCAGTTCCTTTTTTTGTTGTTGTTGTGCTCAACAAGTTTTGCTGGGGGGGAGGGAGGAGGCATGAGGGTTTCTCAAAAATCAAAAAGGGGGTGTGATGCCAAAAAGTTTGGGAACCACTGTTAGGGGATATGTGCTGCTGGATGAATAAAAGTGAGATAATGCTATGGCTTTTTTCCCCCCAAGAGCTGCTCCAGTGTTTTAGGCAAATTCCAGTGGGGATGATTATATTATATGGCCAAAGTTCCTCTTTCTGTTTTAACTATTTGGTTCTTCACATCCTATGCTAAACTGCTGTGTAGTGTTGCTTGTGTGGTATTCAACAGTTTCTGTGTGCCTCTATGTTTTATTTTAAAAACAAATACAAATTAAATTTAAACGTAAAGTCCCTCTGTGAAATCTGCTTGAGGCTCCCAGATTCTTCTTGTTTCAGGATTCCTACTATCCAAAGGGTTCACCTTCTTATGAAGAAAGAGGATTTATTTTCCTTAAGAATGTAAGAATGGGCATATTGGATCAGACCAATGGTAACATACCACACTCAGTAGTTCTGCATTTTCATATTTGAGTTGCTTCAAATAATTTTTGTTGAATACCTGATGACTTTTTTATCAACTAGAAGATTTACCCAGTGTTTTGGGTCCTTAACTCAATTTTTGTGTCTCTTCATTTAAATCGTTGCTCTGGGGTGGGGCTGGGGATGTGGGGGTTCAGTATGCAGGCTGACTCAGGGAAAAAGGACTACCCTAGCCCTCTCTCACTTCAGCAGCTGAGGGCCAGGTGAGAAGTGCCTCTGTGGCTGCTGCAGCTCCAGCTGGCACAGCCAGGAGAGGGGTGCGTGTCCCTTGGCTGGGACTGGTCCAGATTTGTCTGCTCCCTGCGCTCCCCATCCAGAGTGAGGAATGCAACAAACTGCACTTTCCCCTTGCTCCTTGACAAAGGGGAACAGCCAGCAATGTACATGCAGTATCACACCCATGTTCTTTATTCCTTCAGTTTTTTCCTCCCACTAGCATCTATCTATTTACAAATTTTGTAGGGCTCCTCCCTTTCATACGCAGAATAAGTCCACACCTAAGAGGCTTCCAGCTCACTCCAGGTACATCTACACTACGCGCTTACTTTGAAATAAGCTATTTTGGAATAAAAACTCCCAAAATAGCTATTTCAAAATTGCACATCCACACTACAAATGCCCATCGAAATAGCGCAGATCTATATCGAAATAGCACATCCACATTGATTGGAGGCTGCATCATATGTAAAGCCCACTGGAAGCACTTGGGCAGAGCATTCTGTAGCTGCTGCCTGAGGCTTATGCTTAAAGGGGCTACACTCTGCAGCCATGTCTCAGACTCTTCACCTTTCCCTATCTCCTCGAGGGACAGCAAACTCATCTCACTGCATGCTCTGGTTGCCCTTGCAGGCACCACAGAACTTCTTCCATGAAGCCAGACCTCCTCCAGAGCACTCACCAGCTATCAGACCTCCTGCCACACTTCCTGGCGCAGTTACTGCACACTGCCCATGTGGCACTACAGGAACAGAACCCTCAGCTCACTGTGGGGCACCTCCTCACCTCTCTCCATGTGCTGCTCATGCAGCACAACCCCTCCCAACTCCCTGCACACCATGCACTGCTGCTTCCGGTGATGGGACACCTGTACCGACTGGTGGGACTGAATCATCATGGAGCGGTGGGACAACCAGCATTGGCTACAGAACTTCCATGTGCAGAAGGACACCTTCCTGGAGCTCTGAGTGGCTCACCCCTGCCCTCAGGCAATGGGACACCAACATGCGACCCCACACCTCCCTTCAGAAGTGTATCACCATTGCACTTTGGAAACTCTCCACGTTAGATAGCTACCTCGCCATTGGGAAGCAGTTTGGCATGGAGAGATCGACTATCGTGGCCATGCTTATTCAGGTTTGGCACTCTCATGCTATTGTCCCAGGAGGGTGGTGAACCACTGGAATGGGGGTTCCCTAGGGAAGAATCCCTAAGGGGGTGGATTCTCTCTCCCTGGAGGTTTTTCAGTCCCACCTTCATAAAGCCCTGCCACGGCTCCTGCTATGAGAAAGGAGTTGGGCTTGGGGAACTCCCAAGGGTTCTGGTAACCCAGTGATTCTCTGTTTGTATGCTCTCACAGGTGGTGAGGGCCAGCAATACCATCCTGCTACACAGGGTGACGTGGACCCCATCATCACTGGCTTTGCCACCATGGGCTTCTCCAACTGTAGGGGAGCCACTGACAGCACTAGCATCCAGCTATTTACAGGATGGGCCTCCAATTACATCAACCGGAAGGTGTACTTTTCAATGGTGCTGCAGATCCTCATGGACCACTAAGGCTGGTTCACAGACATCAATATCAGGTGGTTGGGGAAGGTGCACGACACCTGAGTCTTTAGGAACTCCAGCCACTTCTAGAGGATGCACATCGGCACATTTTTTCCCAACTGCACTCAGAGTCAAGGACGTGAAAATGCTGATGTGCATCGTGGGGGACACAGCCTACCCTTTGCTCCCATGGCTAATGAAGCCCTACATGGGACGCCAAGGAACATTTCAACAGCAGGCTCAGCAAAGTGGAGGGCATCTTCAGGGGTTTGATGGGAGGTTCTGATGTCTCCTCACCCGCCTGGACCTTGGTGAACAGAATGTCCCCCAGGCAGTGTTGGCCTGCTGTGTCCTGCACAACCTGTGTGAGAACAAAGGGGGAGACATTCCTGCCAGTATGGGGCACAGAGGCCAAGCAGCTCAAAAGGGCCTTTCAGCAGCCATGCACCACTGCCATCCGGCAGGTCCATCAGGTGGCTGTGCCCTGAGAGTTTCAGATGAGGACACCTGTGATACTCTCCCCTGGGCCTCTCCATAAGGGGCCTCTGCATTGCCCCTCTGTACCTTTCCTCTCACACCCTTCCCTTCCCCTGTCCTCCCTTCCCCTCCCCTCCCCCTCACCTCCCCTGCAGATTCAATAAAGCAGACTTTTTGTTTTAAAAGAATAAACTGTTTTTTAAAATTTTGGGTAAATATAACTTGGGAGGGACTGGGGAAAGAACCTAAGAAGAGGAAAGAGGGAGGTGGAAAGGGGGAGGAGAGACTCAGGGCTGGGACTGGGGCTGGGGCTTGCCTCAGGTTATCCCACTGCCTCGTGTGTGGGGCCCTTGTCAGCCACAGGGGGAAGCTAGGGAATTGTCACGGGGTCTCATGCCCTGCACCCCTTGGGGGGGTAAATCTGGCCCAGTGGCCAAGTCTATACTGCCCCATCTGGGGGTAAATATGGCCCAACTGCTGATTCTATAATGCCCCCTGTCTGGGGTAGATATGGCCCAGTGGCCGAGTCTATAACTCCCCTGGTCTGGGGTAAATATAGCCTAGCAGCAGAGTCTTTAATGCCCTCCTATCTGGGGTGAATATGGCCCAGCGGCCAAGTCTAATGCCCTCTGTCTAGGGTAAATATGGCCCAGCAGCTGAGCCTATAATGCCCCTTGTCTGGGATGCATGGATAAGGATTTAGGGGGGCCCGGGCCCTTCCTCTCCATCGGGCCCCAGTCCAAGGCCCTATCAGTGGCGGGTGGTTCCCACCACTGGCTCAGCAGGGAGTTGCCCCTGAAACACACCGAATTCTCCGGGATACCTCCTGCTCCCTGCCCTGGGCTGCTTCCTAACCCCGTCTGCTGGCCATCCCCATTCCTACCTGGGCTGGCGAATGCTGCAGCATGGGCGGCTGCAGTTGGTGGGCACCGTGGCTGTGGCCTGTGGCTGGTGTGGTGGCTGCGGCTCCGGCTTGTACAGCAGCTCTAGCTGGTGCGGCAGCGGCTCTGGTTCATGAGGCAGTTCTGGCTGGTCCCGTGGGGGATGTTGCTCCTGGGCTCTGGTAGGCTTTTAATACATTTAAAAGGCTAAAGTGCAGCAGGGGACCCAGTGTGAGCCAGGAATCAGCCGGGAAGAGCCTGCCAGCTCTTAATACATTTTAAAAGCTGAAGTGCAGCAGGGGACCAGCACAAGCCGGGCCAGCTGATTCCCGGCTTGTGCCAGGTCTCCGCTGTGCACCAGCCTTAAATGTAAAGTGTAAGACCCTGCCAGGTTTTAATACATATAAAAGGCTGATGTGCAGCGGCGGTGGGGGGGACCCAGCATAAGGTGGGAATCAGCTGGACCAGATCCTGCCGGGTCCCCCCCGCTGCGCTTCAGCCTTTTAAATGTATTAAGATCCAGCAGGCTCTTAATACATTTAAAAGGCAGAGCCGCAGCAGGGCTGGAGCTAACCCCGCTGTGGCTCCCCTGCTTATTGATTAATCAACTAGTTGATGGAAAATCCATCAACTAGTTGATTAGTTGATTAAACTAAATTTAATATCCCTGTTCAGAGGTTGAAAGCAAATGACAAAAGACTGGATGTCTATATTGTTGAACAATATTTCCTTCTATCACTCTGGTAGCCTGAGTTTTACTATGATTAAAATATTAGTTTCAAGATCCATTTACTTATTTAGTTACAAAGAAACCAATGAACTATGGGGGCAATATCTCTTTTTTAAACCTACTGTTGAAAATCTTTTTCCATTATCATGAAATTCCACAAGGTGGCAGAGTAGTCTATGATTTTTCAGACTACTACAGCTAAATGACTAAGTACCTAAGTACCATCTTTTGCTCCTCTGTATCATATCCCTGAGTCTTCAAGCCTCGCAATGTGTAGCATTAGCAATTAAATATGTGAAGAAGGGCAGAAGGATGGAAGATTTGTATTTAGTTTATCACATAATTTACTGATTTTTTAAACCTGTTTTGAGATGGTTTCCCATTGTATAATTTAAGCAAACCATTTTTTTCTCAAAAAGAAAACAGGAAAAATGTATAGAACTGTAAAATGCCACTTCCCCTGCAGAAACATCAGCAGGATTTGGGGGTTGGCCCTTTAGAGCCTCAACTAATGCTTCTACCACCTGAGCTACCAGAGTAATGACCAGAACCTTTTATTCAAGCCTTTCAAGGGGGATTTGACACACATATTGCCTGTGGGTCAGACAGCAGGACACTGGAGAGCAAGTAGCCTGGATTCTATTCTTGACTCTGGCTGTGGTATGTGTATTTACAGGTGGGATAAAGTAAGGTCATTTATTTGGCATATTCTATATGAAAGGCAGTGTGACTACAAACCACACCTGGATTAGTCATATTAAAGATCTAGATTCTATTTCAAACTCTGCTCAAAGTAATCTCTCATTAACTTATGTGTAACACCTAAGATCTGAAAGGTCTTGGTCAGTTTCATTATTACAGAGTGAGCTTAGATCCTTCTCTTCCTCATAAGGGCACCTCATCATTGACATACATAGCTTCCTGAACCTTGCTCTGAGTAGAATCACATAGATCAACCACTCTTAGATTGGATTTCTGGCCTGCAGCCCCTATTTTAATAACACAGTCTTGATTTGGCACCTATAATAGGAGCCTGTGTCTGCATAAAGTTTGCAGTGACACAGAAAGTGTCTTCAAAACAAAGCATTATTTATTCATTCCTGAAATGTACAAAGCATTTACAGCATTGGTAAAATGTTCTGTGTTTAGATAAAAGCACTAAAAGGCTTTGTCTACACTAGCAAGTTTTGTTGAGGAAAAGTGCTTTTTGTTGACAAAACTGCATGAGCATTCACACTGCGATGCAACTTTTGTTGTGAAAAATGGTCATTTTTGTGGCAGATAACTTCCAGCTTCATGAGGGACTTTTGTCTTTTCCTCTCCATGTGCTGACAAATGAAGTATAGACACTTTGAGGTGTTTTGTTTCTGATTCTGGCCTCCAGGAAGTGGCCCACAATTCCCAATCAGCTGCTCTGATCAGTGGTTTGCCCTGCAGCCAGGTGACTAGCTACCTGCCTGCCCTGTTGCATACTCCACAAAATTTAAATTTAAATCCTATTTCCAGCTGCCTGAGCATCTGGACCACCCTCCATGTGAGCTGGCTCAGCATGTCGTGGTCTCGTGACATCTTCCCAATGCTTGGCCATCACATCAAACACTCCCCTCCTGGCACACCACAGAACTGTTGGATCTAATTAATGTAGGAAGAAAGGAATCTGTTCTGTCCCAGCTGAGAGAGACCAGTAGTAACAGGGACATGTACAGGCACATTTCTCAGTCCTTGTGTGAAAAGGGGCATGAGTGGGGCACTTATAGTGAAGATTAAAGAACTCAAACAAGTCCATCATAAAGCCCATGAAGTGAATCAATGCTCTGGTGCTTCGCTGAAGACCTGCTCTCTCTATATGGAGTGGACACTATCCTTAGCAGTGCGCCCACCTCCACTACCAAGAGCCTTGGGAATATTTTAGAGGGCACAGAGCTAGTACAAGGAGGACCTATCCCGGAGGATAAAACTGCAAATGAGGAGGTGAAGGTAGACGAGGACCAGAGGCTTCCTCAGGGCTGCCAAGAGTGTCTAGCAAGCCAAAGCTATTCTCCAATGCCGATGCACATTAGCAGCTGTTTTCCAGGGACCAGGAAACGGGATGAGATGCAGGGTAAGTGGCGATGGCTTGTGGAGTGCAAGGCTGAAGGCATGGAAAACTGGGAGTCTGGCTGTATTTTTGTGAACTGCATTTACCTCTGTGTAGCTAATTGATATGGCCAAGCAGGATGCTGATGCTTGCTGTGATCTCAGTGGAATCCTGCGAAGATGAACTTGTAAATTTTCTGCCACAGATTCCATGGCAGTGCAACTCTGTCCACTCCTCCATTGCAGGATCCTAGCCCATACCATTCATCAATCACTTGTGCAGGAATCAAAATGGAAAATAGGTGGGCTGAATATTGAGCATAGCTAAAGCTACAAGCCTGGAAAAGCTGTGCCCTGGTTTCATTGCTTAACCTGAGCAGGGTGGTGTCTTCCAGGGTGTTACTCGCCTGTGGAGAAGTAGGGCATAATTAGAACTAAGTTCCTGCAGAGGGAATTTTCTAGATCCAGCTGGAATTTCTTTTGTCCATATGCACAACTGACAGCCACCCCCAAACCTCACTCACCATGATTATGGTGCTGGCTGAGATGCATTTTTTGCAAGCATCAGTGGGAAAGTGAGTGGAAATGTTGGAAAAGGGGTTTGTAAGTGAAATGTTACATGTAGCACTTGATGTTAACAGACTCCTTTTTATGAATTGTGCTAAACAGCAGAGACCTTGACAGCCCCACAATGTACCGTGTCAGAGAGGTTGCAACAGATAAGGAAGCATCCTAAAAAAACCAGGTTCACAATGTACTAAATCAATCAGCGAGTGCAGATGTCAGGAGCAACATTTGGAAAGGGAGCTGAGGAACTGCCAGGACAACCAGGCCTTCATTAGGCAGGCCACAAAATAGAATGATCATTGTAATGGAGGAAAAGCACACTAAGCCAAGATGAGTTTCCCCTGCCCTGAGCAGTTTCAAATTTCTATGTCCAGCAAACTCTCCTCTACACCCTCACATTCCTTTTCCCTCTTTGATAGTACTCATTTTCCATGCACTCCGTCCCCTCACCCAACTTTGATTATGATATCTAGACCTACATGCATTTGAGTTGTAACCTCCCTTACTAGCTCTCTGGGATGCTTTATTGCATTTCAGTGCACTGTTTTCTCATGAATAAAGGCACACTTTTAAAACAGTTCTATGCTTTTATTTACTGTTTAATAATTGCACAGATCAGTCACTATGATTCCCAGTTATGTGTTGCATTGGAGGTGGGATGGAGCATGGAAGCAACAGTTAGAGGTTTATTTCAGTGCCTCTCATTTTCAAAGTACGCTCTCAAAGCTTCCATGATGTTAAAAGCAGTTCTTTGAGATCCTCTTACAGCTCTAGTGTCTGGCTTCTCAAACTTTGCAGACAAACACTATGCTTCAGTGTTCCAGACCTGAGCAAACAATTCCCTCTTAAAATTATACAGATTCTGCAAAGTACAACAAGCTGCTAAGCATGGGAATATTGTCCTCAGAGAGCTCTAGCCCACCATAGAAAATACCTCCATCTCACCTTCAATTTCACAAAGGTGTATTTGATGACCATGCAGCACCTGCTCAGTCTGTTCTTAAAACACTCCTTACTGTTGTGCAGGTGCGCTGTGCACAGTTTCATGAGTCAGGGCTGTAAGGGGGGTAAAGCTGGGTCTCCTAGGATCATAATGGGCATTTCCACATTCCCCCCTGTAATACTGTGGTTGGGGAAAAAAAAGTCCTCACCTGCAACTTTCTGTACAGGTCAATGTTCTGTAAGATACATGCATCATGCACCTTTCCAGACCACCCCATGTTGGCATATGAAAAATGCCCATAGTGATCCACAAGCGTATGTAGCATTATTGAGAAATATCCCTTCCTGTTGATGTACTACTCTGTGGCAAGGTGGGCAGGTGCTAAAATTGAAATATGTGCACTATCTATTGCCAACCTCCCCCACCTCAGTTGGGAGATGCCATGTCGACAAAGCCAGCCACTATATCATGCACATTTCCCAGAGTCATGGTCCTCCATAACAGAATGAGATTTATTGCCCTGAACACTTGCAGCAGTACAGCTCCAATGGTAGACCTCTCACTCCAAACTGATTTGCAACTGACTGGTAGAAATCAGGAGTCGCCAGCTTACACACAGCAATTGCCAAATGAGAGGGCAGACCTCATTCTGGTGTCCTTGCAATGCAGTTCGGGGGCCAACTCTGAACTGAGCTCCAAGAAGATTACTTTACACATTAAGGTCGCTCTGTGATTGCCAAATGCAATGATAGGCTACTGCTATCCATATCATGCACAGGCTGTCAGGCTCCTCCAGTCTTCTTCCTCTGTAAATAATTTTCAGATGATCTCTTGTGCCACATGTGAGTTCCTCAAGATAGTTAAACAGAAATTGGGAGAGAAGTGTGGGATCCATTCTTTCTTGTGGCAGATGCCAGAGTGTGCACAGCAGAGAATGGCAGTTGGAAAAAGGTGTGAAAAGACACCAGAAACCCCTGACCAAAGCAGTGCCTGATGGGAGGGACACTTTGCCCAGTCCCAAGAAGGCCCACATTCTGGCTATGTATACACTGCCAAGAAAAGTCAGGAAAAGATATGAAAATTGCAAATCGCAATTTGTGTACCTTTTTCCGCTTTTTTCTGAAAGAAACTTTTCCGAAATTTGGCCCATCTACACGGGGCCAAATTTCAGAAAAAATTCCTCGTTCAGAACATCCTTTATTCCTCTCACCAAGAGGAATACAGGGATGCTGAAAGAACACATCTCCTTTTTCTGAAACTGTTCCGAAAAAGCGGATGCGTTCCTTGGACACGGCAGAGCTCTGTTCCATGGTCTCACAACACAAAGCAACACATGGTGTCACCAGATATTGTGGAATACATATCCACATTGCATTGCTCCTGCTCTCAACAGAGGAGCTAAAGATGTGGACACAATCCATCAATAGAGGGAAGTGTTTCCTCAAGAAAACGTATTAGTGTAGACATACTCAAAGGCTTACACATGGGATTTACTTACACTTTAAACTTCTTGCCAGCTTTCATACGTTTTCCTAATCCCAACTACAGGCAGTCCCCGAGTTACACGGATCCGACTTATGTCGGATCTGCAGTTACGAATGGGGTTTTTCTCGCCCCGGAGGACAGGAGCGATGGGACGCCCAGATGCGCCGCGGTCCCGCCGCCTGCGTCCTCCAGGGCGAGAAAAGCTGCTCCGCGTCTCCCTGGTCTGCTGAGCAAAGCCACGGAGCACGCGGGCAGCGGGACAGCCCAGACGCGCCGTGGCTGTCCCGCTGCCCACGTGCTCCGCGGCTTTGCTCCCTGTCTCCCTGGTCTGCTGGAGACCAGCAGACCAGGGAGACGCGGAGCAAAGCCACGGAGGACCCGGGCGGTGGGACCGCGGTGCGTCTCGTCTGCCGCCCGCGTCTCCCTGGTCTGCTGGGGGGGGCGCAGCTAGTGCGCCCCCTCCCCCCAGCAGACCAGGCTTTTCTCCGGACGCCTGTGGTAGAGCAGCTGGGGCGCTGCCGGTTGGTCCCATAGCGCCACTCTGGGCGCTACTGGAGCAACCCAGCAGCACCGCCCCAGGTGTCCCCAAGTCAGCCCCAAGTCAGCAGTTGCTCTGCCCCGGGCTTCCTGGAATCAGCCGCTGATCAGTTTCAGCAGCAGCTGACTTGGGGACGCCTGAGGTTCTTAAGTTGAATCTGTATGTAAGAACTGGCGTCCAGATTCAGCCTGTTGAAACTGATCAGCGGCTGATTCCAGGAAGCCCGGGGCAGAGCAACTCTGCCTCGGGCTTCCTGTAGTCAGCCACTGGTCAGTTTCAGCAGCGGCTGAATCTGGACGCCAGTTCCGACTTACATACAGATTCAACTTAAGAACAAACCTACAGTCCCTATCTTGTACGTAACCCGGGGACTGCCTGTAGTTCCATCTCTGAAAGGAAAAGCAGCCAGTCCTGCTGCAGCAGGCTTCCTGTCTCTGTGTGTGTCAGTCCATCTCTTGGCATTCATTGTATCAGAGGCAGCAAAGGGGGGTGGTAGAAGCAGGATTCAGTGCTGGGGAGAGCTGGCTTAAAAGCCGCTTCCCTCCAGCATCATCTCTGTGGTGCCACTTGTCACCCATGGGCAGGGAAGGAGACAGGGGAGGCTGCTGCAAAGCAGCCTCTGCCTGCAGTAGGCCCAGGCTCACTGCAGGCAGAGGCTGCTGCCCCAAAGCAGCCTCTGTCCATGTAGGCCTGGGCTGGCCGTGGACAGCGACTGCTCCAGCAGCAGACCCTGTCCAGTGGGACCCCTGTAGTAAAGCAGCCTGGCTCTTACTACATTTAAACTGCAGAGCCGCAGTGGGGGTAAGTCCTGGACCCAGTGCGAGCCAGGCTGCCTTCCCTTATTGACTGAGTAGTTGATAAAAATTCTATCGATTAGTCACTTAACCACATCTTAACATTCCTACTGGGTAGCCTTTGGTTATGCATTTAACTACCCTCTCCTTTTTTTTTTAGCTCCTTTTATTTAAGATCCCTTTTGATCTTAGGCTTAGCCTTGGAAAGAGCAAGCCATTCTAGCCTGGATAGAGCCAGACAGGGAGGTATTCCTTAATTCAATAGTCTGGGATCTACTGGTAGGTCCTGGAGCCTCTGACAAGTGATTCTGATTGGCAAGAGGCTATCAAGTACCTACACTTCATCTGCCCTCCCCGCATTGCTGTGCTTTTCCTCCCCTCTGCCTTGGAGTTCTCCCCCAGGATTTTCTTGCTTGCTGTGCAGCATTGCAGAGGCTGAGCTCAAGATATCACCCTCTACCCATCCCTGTACCCCATCTCCACGGAGAGTGGGGACAGGACAGGGCTTGGAATGGTGGGAGCTTCCTGGCAGCTGCTCCTATGTCTGAACATAGCTCAGCATACTTAAAGGGGCAATGTGAATCTCTGTCACTCTCACACACTGGCTTTGTTTGCATGTTAAAATTTCAAGTGTTGCTTACAACAGCATTTTAAAGTATCAGGCTGTGTGTACATTGGCGTGATCTTGCTGCTTTTGCGCCAAAACTTGCTACCTGTCTACACTGGCCGCAAGTTCTTGTGCAAGAACACTGACATTCTAATGTATGAAATCCATGCTTCTTGCGCAAGAACTATGATGCTCCTGCTCAGGAATAAGCCCTTTTGAGCAACTGTTCTTGCGCAAGAGGCCAGTGTAGACAGGCAACATGATTTCTTGTGCAAGAAAGCCCTATGGCTAAAATGGCCATCAGAGCTTTCTTGCGCAAGAGAGCGTCTACACTGCCATGGATGCTCTTGCACAAAAGCACATCTCTTGTGCAAACGCACATGCCAGTGTAAATGCTCTCTTCTGGAAGAGTTATTGCGCAAGATTATCCCAGTGTAGACGAAGCCTCAGTGTGGTCATGGCAAGAGCACTGGGGCCGTGTCCAGACTCAGGGGTTTTTTCGGGAAAAGTAGCCTTTTCCCGAAAAAACTTCCCCTGCGTCCAGACTCAAGCCGCGTTCTTTCGAAATTATTTCGAAAGAACGCGGCTTTTCTTTCGATGGCGGTAAACCTCAATTTACGAGGAAGAACGCCTTCTTTCGAAAGTCCCTCTTTCGAAAGAAGGCGTTCTTCAATGTAAAGAGGCCGTCTTCGAAAGAGAGCATCCAGACTCGCTGGGTGCTCTCTTTCGAAAAAGCGGATTTCTCTTTCGAAAGATCCGCCTGCAGTCTAGATGCGATCTTTTGAAAGAGGCTCTTTCGAAAGATGCTTTCGAAAGAGCCTCTTTCGAAAGAAGCCTGCAGTCTAGACATAGCCTGGGAGAGAACTCTCCCAGCTCTCTAGGTAAACTACCTCCACAAGTGTTTTTCACACCCCTGAGTGAAGAAATTATAGTGCAGTAACTTGCCATGGTAGATAAACCCACTGGCTGTGTCTACACTGGCATGAATTTCCGGAAATGCTTAAAACGGAATACTATTCCGTTTTCAGTTTTTCCAGAAAAGGAGCGTCTACATTGGCAGGCTGCTTTTCCGGAAAAGCCCTTTTTCCGGAAAAGCGTCTGTGGCCAATGTAGATGCGCTTTTCCGGAAAAGACTACTGGGCTGTCTACACTGGCCCTTTTCCGGAACAGTGTTCTGGAATAAGGACTTATGCCCGAGAGGCAGCAGAATAGTTTTTCCGGAATAGCGGCTGATTTTGTACAGTAGAGCATCGTTGCTTTTCCGGAAATTCAAGGGCCAGTGTAGACAGCTCACAGCTTATTCCGGAAAAGCGGCTGATTTTCCGGAATAAGTGGCCCAGTGTAGACACAGCCACTGTGTATATATCTGTCACTCAAAAACATTCTGTCTTTCATACTTGCCTTCTGCCCCAACATATACTTGTGTTGTTGTGGTTGTTACTTCTTTTATTTTTTTCAATGTGTGTTATTTTAGCTATCTAACTGACTGATGCATTTCATAATTTTTATTTCTCTCTCATGCTTAAATGTAATTCTTTTGAGTAGTGAAATCTAAACTGCCTAACTTATTATGGCTGGAGTAAGTATTCCTAGGGTAATCTTTTTTAAATGTATTTTATATCTAGATTTTTGGTTTCCACTGGTGGTGCATATTTCTACATTACTTCAATACTGGTGCACGTAACAATATTCATTCCAATATTTTCCATCCATGTATGGAACATTGGCTGGGAGTTTTCTGAAATCAGGTTTGATCTCCTGGAGACGCCTACAGTCAAATCAGATCAGCCACTAAATAGTCTGGCAGCATAGCTAAAGCAGACTCTTCCCCTACCCTGGCTCTGTGCCAATCTGAAAAGCAGCTGGCACACTCATGCAACCACTGGGCAAGGCAGAAGAGGGAGTCTCCACATACTACCCTTGTCTTCAGGAACCATCCCACAGCTTATTGGCCAGGAACAGGAAACTGCAAGTAATGTGAGGTATGAGTCAGCTCTTGCAGACAGGGAGCAGTAAGCAGAGCCACCTGCCCCTCCTCCACAAGAGCCAATGCTGGACATGTTGGTCACTTTCGAGAGTGGCTTAGGGCCAACACAGGGGTGAGTCTGCCTTAGCCCTACTGTGGCACTGTCCAGGAACCACCGAAGGTAAACAATGCCCAGCCAGATTCTTCATCCTGAACCCCTGCCTCAGCCTCCTGCACCCCAACTCCCTGTCCCAGTCCTGAGGCTCTCTGGCACCCAAACTCCCTCCTACTGCCTGCATCCTGAATCCTCTCATACACCTTAACCAGTCCTTGGCTCAGTCTGAAGCCCCTCCCCAGAGATTAAAGTAACTTAGAAATTTCTTACTGGTACTGTCCTATTACAACCCAGGTCCCTGCCAGTTCTTTAAATAGCTCCCTACCGGCTTTTGTGCAGCTCAACCAGATCTTGCTGGAGTTGCGCAGCTGCTTACTTTCACCTCTTCCCCTCCCACACTCCAAAGCCCTTGGCCCAACAGAACCTGTACTCCCCTGCTGTCCAACCCACTGACCCAACCTGGTGAAAATGATTGAGGATGTGGGAAGGTGGATGGAGTGAACAGCGCAGGGCCTTAGAGAAGGGGCAGGGAAGAAGGCAGAGCAAGGGTAACTGGGCTAGATGGACCTTAGGTCTGACCCAGTACGGCCGTTCTTATGTTCTTAGGTTTATACTGCAGAGCCAGCAGCGAAACTTCCGAGGGGCCAGCTCCACTCCTGGGTAGTCAGGTTACCCTGTAAGCAGGGCTGGCAGGGGCTGCCAGCTCCGCTTCTGGGAATGGGGGAGAGGCTTCGTTGAGGCATCCTTATTAGATACCAACATAACAATATCTTTAGAAATACCTCTCATTGATGGATTTGGGCATTTTGGAGAGCCAGTCAGACATAATTGTCTTTTGGGTAAGTAGAAGAAAGCAAGTTTTTAAAAAAGTATTGATCGGAGCAAGATCCACCTCAGGAGATTGGGAAACAGAGAAGAAGCTTTATGAGTGTGACATAGTGGGGGTACTGTCTGATCTGTAACCCGGGGTTCCCCTGCACGGTGATGTGCAATTCCCACTGACTCACCCACATGTGTATTGGCCCAGACACCTAGTCCCAACCTAAGCAGTTAGCAAAACTCTTCCTAGACGAACACCTGGCCAGGGGGCAGGATCAAGAAGCGAGGCAGTTTCTGGCTGGGAAACATGAAAGGAACAGAATAAGCTGAGTGCGGCGATGGATCCCCTAACCCAAGGGGTCTAAGGCTGCCTGTTCCCGACTCCCATAGCCAACATTACATCTATGCTGTGCTGTATCCTGGAGAAGCAATAAACCCTCTCTTTTCTACTGGCTGGCGGAGTCTGTTCTTGCTGCTATGGGGCTGCAGGATCAGGGGGAACCCTGACATGCCGTCACAATGAGGTAGAGCAGTAAAGTGAGCAGAATAGAACAAGATATAATTACGGTTAGATGAAAGAAAAAAAAGAATGCAATAAGCCAAGGAACAATAACAATCAGGGAGATAACTAGTCAAACAGTGTCCTTGAAAAGTCAAGCAAGCTCCTCTGGCTTGCTTATACTATGGTAACACTAAGGCTCTGTCTACATTGGCATGATCTTGCGCCAATACTCTTTAACGCAAGAGTTCTTGTGTTAAAGTATTTAACGCAAGTGCCTTTGTGCAAGAGATGTGCTTTTGCGCAAGAGCATCCATGCCAGTGTAGACGCTGTCTTGCGCAAGAAAGCTCCGATGGCCATTTTAGCCATAGGGCTTTCTTGCGCAAGAAATTCATGTTGCCTGTCTACACTGGCCTCTTACACAAGAACAGTTGCGCAAGAGGGCTTATTCCTGAGCGGAAGCATCATAGTTCTTGCGTAAGAAGCACTGATTTCACACATTAGAATGTCAGTGTTCTTGCACAAGAACTCCCCGCCAGTGTAGACATGAGGCATGTTTTTGCGCAAAAAGCGGCTGCTTTGGTGCAAGATCATGCCAATGTAGACACAGCCTAAGATTATATGAAGGGTTTAAATCGCTACTTAACTTTTTTTTTTAATTAGAGCCAATTTTCTCTTGGCACAATAGAAATGTTTTGCCACTACAGTAATTACAGTTCTTAGGCTCCACTACAATAATGAATTGGTGTATGTATGTGTGTGTGGGAGGGGGCTTCCTTTACTGCAACCTTGCTTATCTACTGTCATAGGTCCTAAGCTGCTAACCACTTCTTTATACATTCACCTGGTAGAGGCTCGGACTCCCAGAGAACATGAGCACTGGCGGCTGTTGTGGCCCCGAGACCGCTGTGACGCTCCGGAGGGCTGTGGCTGGACAGTCCATGCCCGTAGGAACCACAGGCCCCTACCCTGCGAGACAGGCGCCTCTGGGGGAGGGGCGGTGGGGCCGCTCGGGAGCGGGGAGTCAGGGCTGCCCCCCACGGGAGCCGTGCGGCAGGAGGCCAGTGAGCGCGCTGAGCGGACGCGGGCTCGCACCCCTGACTCCCGCCATGGCTTCGGTGACCACAGGCGCGCAGCAGCGCCTCGGGCTCACACCGATCCCGAGCGCCGGGAGTGGGGGCTGGGAGCGGCGCTGCCCAACGTTCACAATCCGCTGGCCGCGGTCGCTGCCTCGCCACCAGCGCGGCAGGTGCACCGACGTGACATCGGCTACCGCTGCGATTGGCCAGCGCAGCTACATTCACCGCGGGGCCACTTGCCCAGTCCAAATGAAGCGTTTAATCTCAGAGGACACGCCCACCCCCTCCTAGCCAATGAGAGGAGAGACACTGAGAGCGGACTCCGCCGCCGCTAAGAGGTAGAAGGGGCGGTGCTCTGGCGGTTTAACAGACGTGGGGCGTCAGGCCAATGAAAAACCACTACTGACGGGGTGTGAGGCCAACTGTGAGAACGCCGGTGAGCGCGAGACATCAGGAAACGGTGGGCGGGGATTTCCCTGGGAGGGGCGTGGCTGAGTAGCTTCAATCAGGTAGGGGAGGTGCTGATGGACAAGCTCACCATCCAATGGAGATGAACATCTGGAGGAGAGGCGCGGCCCATGCTCTGGAGGCGAAGCTGCGGGAGAGGCGAGTCAGGTGGCCGAGGATGCCCGGCGCCAGGAGCTGGGGGATGCGGCGGCGGCTCAGGGGTGCTTGGCACTTGCCCGCCAGTCGGCTGGATTGAGGCAGCCCCCGCGGATCCCCGCCCGTACCTGCTGCGCTGCCTGGATCCGGCTGCATGAGCAGTGGATGCGGCGGCGCCCGGCTTCTGCGGGCGCCTCCCCCTATGGAGCAGCCGCTCCATGGAGCCCTTCACAGCGCGCAGCACCAGTCCGCAGCCGGAGGCGGGGGCCGGCGGCAGCAGCAGCAGCCCGGGGGAGGAGCCCCCGCTGGGCGGGCCGCTCTGGACAGCGGTGTTCGAGTACGAGGCGTGCGGCGACGACGAGCTGAGCCTGCGGCCGGGGGACGTGGTGCAGGTGCTGTCTCAGGACTCGCTCGTGTCCGGGGACGAGGGCTGGTGGACGGGGCGGATCGACCAGCGCGTCGGCATCTTCCCCAGCAACTACGTGAGCAGCAGCGCGCACAGCCGCCGCCAGGGCGGCGCCCAGGAGCTGCGGCCTCACTACCCGGCGCCCTCGGCCATACACCGTAAGGGAGCAGCGGGCCCTTGGTGGGCGGCGGAGGGTGCTTTTGGGGGAGCCACTCGGGCGGGTGGAGTGTGTGTGTCCGCCCATGGGCGGCCTAGCCTGTCACCTCTTCTTAATTTTAGCCTGCGAGTGACAGCGGGGAGTCGCTTTCTCTGTGCTGAGGAGCCTTTGAGGACGCTCAGGGGCCGCCCCGCCTGCTTGGCCAGGCAGTGCCAGGCTCTTGCTGCTTAAGTATATGATTTATAATGACCTTGCCCTTTAAAAAGTCTACAGTGACTCCTCATCTGCCCCTCCTGGATTTTGGCATTGGTGTGGAATTATCTAGGCCGAGTGGGGCTCGCTGTCAATCTGGTACAGGGTTGGAGGCCACAGACACAGCTTTTCATCCTCTTTATCCTGTCACTGGCAGCAAGGAGCTTGCAAACTAGAAGTTAAGATTCTAGGATCCTTATTTGGCAATAGCTCATGGAAAGATTTCATGTAGATAAAGTATGATATAAAAATCTGTTCATTAACCCAAATATCTATTACCTTTTGTTAAAATAAACTGTTTTTAAGAGTTTGGTATGTTCATGCAGTATAACAAAAATTTAAGGGTTAAAAGTCCCAGGATTGTTTATGTAGTTTGGTGTTTGTTTTTCCCAACATACTTAGCAAAGGGTTGGTTGGTTGGAAGGAGACCAGTTAAATCTTATTAGAAATGACAGTTGTGCTGCTGCTACCTATTCCATGTATTCCTTTGTTAATACTGACTTTTTAAGACATGTCAGCGCACATTCCTAACATAAGATGTAGATTAAAATGGTGCATTCCTGCCCTTTATCCTTAAAATCAAACTCCATCCTCCAGTATATGCGTGAGTCTTATTGACATCAGGCACTGAGGCTCACTCCTTTAGTGATCTCTCTTGTACCCACTCAAAGCCTTGCTGTCTTAAGTGGGGCTCTGAAAGAGTGCACATATCTCTTCGTATTGAGTTTATTGCAGGGTTGGGGCCTGTAGTTGTTGGGTAGCCTAAAGTCATTCCACACGCCCTCAATTTATTAATTGCCAGTTATAGTTGAGGAAAGCATTCTAGAATGTCTGTTTGTCTTCTCATCAATAACTTTTTCATTAATGATGGGAATTCAAAGTCAAAATTAAGATTTTTTTTTTTTTAATAAACGCATTTTGTTTAAGGAAGTGGTAGACTATACAGAATGCTCATAAAGTATACAAAAATGTTTATACAGAACAGTGAACTTCTTCAGGGAAGTTACATTAAAGGTCACTGAATGTCTTTCTCTGCGGCTTCCTGTGTGCTCAAAAGTATGTTTTAACTAGGATTAACTAGTAACTCATGCTGCCTATGGAAGAGCCTTGGTTTAGGAGCACCAAGAAATAGACACTGTTCAGATCACTAAAACTGAGTAGTGGAGCAATGATTCTGCCCTCCTCTCCTCAGCAGCTGTATGGTCCAATCTTTATGCAGGGACCAGCCCAAATATTAAGTGGCATGCTTGATATATAGTGTGGAGATATGGAAAGGAATCCCTCCATTTCTGCTTCTCGGAGGCTGCCCAAGCTCCTGTGGCCCCAACCTTTTGTTGGAAATGCAGGGGAAATGTACATAGCAATGGATTCTCCAACCCTGTTCCATTCTCTGTGCATTGGTGCTCAGAGAGCTGCTGTAAGAGTACCTCTTCCAGCAGCCCCAAATCTTGCTCCACCAGTTGCCTGTGCTGTGTAGGGCCTCTTTGTGCTTCCTGCTGATAGGGTTTAGCTCTGTGCATTAGGGGTTTTGTGTGCCCTACTGGCTTGTTACTAAGAAGTGATGGAATTTGATCAAGTAGAATAATCATCTGTTGCATGTGTGGCTGCTGTTGAATTGAGTTCAAAAACTTTTAATCTAGTTGTTTACTTACACTGAACTCTCATTTTAGCATTGACTCAGTTACCTGCTAGAGTTGATGGCATTAAATAAAGACTATTAGACATTTTGGGCAAGCATGTAGTTGTTACATATTTGAAGTGCCCCACACTCTAATGGTGCCATATAAATAATAAATCAAGGCAGGAAACATGGCATGCTGACTTTAAAGTTTGGCAAGGAAATAAAGGAGAAACTGATTTCTCAGTTTTCTTAAGTTTATTTTAATACTTATGAAAGGTGCTGGTCTGAAAATCTTGGCAACTTTGTTCATGCTGATAGCTGGAATAGTATGGGTAATAGCAAGACATTCTTAGTCAATGTGCATTGACAGATAACCTCAGGAGGTGAAAGGATAGTTCAGGCTGTATGTTCCATTAATCAATTGCCTCTATTGAGACTGCCAATAGGGGTGTTGAGAATCTGTGAATTCCAAAATGGATTGTGAACTCTTGTCCACTAGCAATTGAACAGAGCAGTTGAATTCATATATGTTAATGAACATTGATGAATTATGCTCACTTTCAACTCTGAGTTGTGTGTGAACTAGTGACCAATAGGCTCTGCTACTTATTACTGTGCCTTTGATTGAATCCATATACTTTTCATCTAACTTCAGTTTGACTTCTCTGTTAATTCTTAGTAATGATACTGAGATATTGGGATTTAAGTATTGTTAAAATATTATAATCTTTCCCTTAATTTTTACAGTTCAGGATAACACTACTTTTTACACATTACATTTGAAAATAGAAGGTGGGTTAGTACTTCCAAAAAGGTGAGAAAAACAAGGATTTGTAATACAAATAGTTATTGTGCTTTCTATGCCCTCTCATTACATTAGACCAGCTTGCACATATCAGCAGTAGATTTTTGTAACTATCTTTATGAAGAATGAGAATCCAATCAGTCATGATTGCCTTTGATTTTGTTAATTTCTCCAAAGGTAAACTCCTAATTTATTTCCATAGTTTTTCTTGATTAGATTGTCTATGTGTGAATGAAGATTGTGATAGTCCTGAGGAAATTCAGTATTTTTTATTAAGGTTCCAAATGTAACAGTTGCAAAATTCCCTCAGGATTAATTATGAAGTTGCTATCCCAATAAACATTAAAGAAAAGTAGAAACTGGAAGTGAAACTGAAAACAAATGTTTAAGTACTTTCTTACTGTTGCTGCAAATGAATTTGTGCAGTGGGTGCAAGCTTACATGTACAAATATGCACAAAGCCTCAAATAATTATGGGATATAAAATCACATTTTATGTCCAGCATGAAAGAATAACTTGCAAATCAGAATGAATTACAAGATACAAACATGACAGTTCCTTCTCTTTTCCTTGTGGAGAATCTCTCAGACTTCCGCTTCTTTTTTAATAGCCCCTCTCTCCCGTCCATCACCATCACTGCCCTCAACATTGTCAGTGTTTCTTTTGTGTATCAGTTTTTAGAGTAAGCTTTTGCAAAGGAGCAGAGTATCTGGAGGAATTCTATTCTATCCAGAGCTATTTCTATTCCTTTCTTAACTTTTGAGCCATTAGCTAAAACAAGTTATGTAGCCAGAGGAACTGTCCATTCAGTACCCCTTGAGCTAGAATCATACTTTTTCATTTGAGTGGGTATGTTGATAGCAAAATCTTTACATGCAGTTTTGCTATGTATCTTAAGGTTCTTTAACCAATTAACATTAGGCTAACACTGATTCATTACTCTTCTACATGCCTTTCCTCTGTATTTTTAGCTGATTGGCTAACATACTTATGGGAAAATTCTACAATCAACAGCATCTCTAAATCTTTAGGGTAGATTGTTGGATCCAAAGAGCTTGTTTTTGTAATTGTATAGCTGCACATAAAGTATATTAAACTTCTCTTTCTCTCACCAGAAGTGGATTACAGGCAAATTGTGCAATTTCTGGAATTCAGCCGACAGATTCAAAAAGTAGCATGGGGGGAGGAGGAATGTTTCCTGTTTTCAATCTTCTTCTAGCAAGTGGTACCAGGACTGGTCCTTGCACTGGAGGGCCTCAGCACAACTGTCATAATGCTCTTTAGATGTTTTCACTGTCAAAATAATTGGCTAATGTCAGTTATTGCTTTTATTTCAGAATGGCTTGAATTAAAATATCAGTATTTTTGGCCAGAAACTGGAGCTATGACTTCTGCAGTAGGGATGTTAATAAGCAAGTAATTTGTTAATTTTTGTTGACTATACGATTTTGTCGACTACATAATTAATCAATAAGGATTAGCATTGCAAGCATTTAGTCCCAGCTCATGCCAAGTCCCAGCAACTACTCCTGCTGTGTCTCTGCATTAAGAGTATTTTAGGAGCTTTGGGGGGAGGGAGGAGGAGGGAGGACAGGTAGCCTGGATCAGTCCCAGCTCGTGCTGAGTCCTGGGAGCTACCCCTGCTGTGGCTTTGCACTAAGAGTTATTGCAGAATTGCAGTGGGGGTAGCTCCTGGGACCAGAAGTGATCTGAGACTGAGCCAGGATGCTGGCCAGCCCGCTAAAAAGTTTAATGGCAGAGCTGCGGGGTGTGGCTATGTAGCCAGTAACATTAACCGATCATTCACTTATCGGTAAACTGTTTAACTGGCTACACTATTACATCCCTGTTCTGCAGTCATTTAGATCACCATCAGTATTACAACATCAAGGTGCCATTACTGTAGGAGTGACGCCGTCTTCTGTACGAGAAAGAAGCTGTATATCTTTAACACTCCAGGCCTGTTCAATAGGGTTATTATGTGAAGACAAAACAGATCTTCAGAATGATAGACCAGTGTAACTTGGACTCCCCTGTTCTAGGCTTTTTTGTGTGTGTCCCTTTTCCTCATGTACTGGAAGAGTCATAGGAGTCAAATAAGAAAGCTATATGGGATGAAAAGGCCTGGTGCTGAAAAAAGGCAGTGTAACACTAGATGAAATAGTGTTGAAGGTCAGGATTCTTTTGTACTGGTGGTGTATGAAGAAGCTTTATAGTTAGGCTTGGTTGAATTCAGTTTTTATTTACAATTTTGGTACACATTGATGTTTTAAAGCATTTTTTTCAGTTGTGAGAGGGGATTAGACAGTTATTTAATTAAATGTTGAGATTCAAAAAGTTAGTTTTATTTTGTTAAAATACAAACTTGTCAACTGCCCCTGAAAATATACAAACATTAAGCAATTACAAATCTAATTCAAGCATAATTAAGTATCTCTCTCTCTCATGTTTGCATCTAATCCATGTTTTCTTGGTCTTCATCAGAAATAAGTCAGCCAAAATTACAAACAAACTTAATTTTGTGCTACCATCAATGTGAGTCAGTATGTACAATTTGATGGTCAATTGTGGTGTGTTGATATGTTAAAATAAATCTTTAAAATGATGACCCACTGGCTTTCTATAATACATATTTCCCTATCAGTGTCACGTTGAGTTGGTCCAAAGATGACCTTTCTTATTATTGGCTCTGCAAATTAAATGTGCAGTCTGAAAATCCAGCTGTGATTGTCAAATAATGTCAGTAACATCAGAACAAAGCTTCTGTTGACCCTATTGGGTAGATAGCCCTGCACCTTAAACAGCCAAATTGACACAAAGTAGATTCTAATAGGAGCGAAAACATGTTTGTAGCAGTTGAATAAGCAAAGACACAGAAGGAACAAATGCAAGAGAAGATGCAATTTTTGTTCACTTTTGACAAGCTCTTTAGCAGTGGTTACTGTGTAAATAGAGTATAATCCTGAGATGTTGTGTGATGGGGTCAGGAAATAAAAAAATAGTTTTTTAACAGCATCATTAAACTGTGTGGATGTTTTAATAAAGGTGTATTACAAACTAAATGCAGTGCCGGAAGATAAAATGCAAGTAAATCCTCCGTGGCTGGAGAACATTTTTACCTTAGATTTTTAGAAAGGTATATATAAAAATGTGCCAATCCCCACAAGATCCCTCAGCTCACAGCAGGGAGGCACAGAGCTATCTTTTTTTCATTCTTACTGTTTAAGGGGCAGTCTAGTGGGTAGTTCACTTAGAGCTTCTATTAGAGGTTGAGTTAATTTATGGCATAGGGAATCATGGACTTTTCCATGTATGAGCTAGTGATTAGATGATTTTTAAGAACAGTTTTAACATTTGTTTTTCTCTCTCCCTAGTACTGGAGATTGACTTCTCAGAGCTGGTGCTGGAGGAAATCATTGGCATAGGAGGCTTTGGAAAAGTCTATCGAGCTGTTTGGGAAGGAGACGAAGTTGCTGTCAAGGCAGCTCGTTATGACCCTGACGAGGCCATCAGCCAGACCATTGAAAATGTTCGCCAAGAGGCCAAGCTCTTTGCTATGTTAAAGCATCCCAACATCATTGCCCTCAGGGGAGTGTGTCTGAAAGAACCTACCCTCTGCCTGATCATGGAGTTTGCCCGTGGAGGGTCACTAAATAGAGTGCTGTCAGGTAAAAGGATTCCTCCAGACATTCTAGTGAACTGGGCTGTCCAGATTGCCAGGGGAATGAATTACCTGCATGACGAAGCGATTGTTCCTATTATTCACCGTGATCTCAAATCCAGCAACAGTAAGTTCATTTAGTGGCCAGGGTTGAGACTGGGTTTTGAAAGGAAGTGGTAAGAAAGGAGGAACATTCCCAATTTAAATTGTGTGTTGTGAACCACTGTATCTTCTAGAGAAATCCATTGGGGGTGATAAAACTGAGTGTTTTCAAGGAAGTTAAATTTTCATCAAAATAGCGGTAAAGGCCTTATAAACAAAGACTTAGAGCAAGTGTTACTTTCACAGTTTCAGTAATATGTAATTTGTAGAGGTAAACACATCGATTATATGCTATAAAGGATATTTCCCCAATAGAAAGCATATTTGTACAGTGAACTAATACATATTTTTGTATAAATAACCAATATTCCTAAGATCTCATAAGAAGTTGCATTTAATCACTTTAGCAAATACCAATATGTGGGAAACTACCACTGAATGTAAAATGCAAATTAACATTATCCTTTGGTAGGTAATAAGCCTAGTTAAACCTGAGATAAACGTAAATAATACTTAATATTATGAACATAGGAATTGCAATGCTGGATGAGGCCAGTGGACTATGTGGTCAGGTATGCTATTCCTAACAGTGGCCAGCACCAGATGCTGCAGTGGCCAGCACCAGATGCTGCAGAAAAGAGTACAAGAAACCTTACATTTGGCTGATGTAGAATGATCTACTGTCATCATTAGGTTTTGCCTTAACTCTACCACCTCTTCTGTATTACAGATTTTCCTATTGGTTTTCTTTATTGGTGTGTTTGTGGTATGAAACGGAGGATACAGACTAATCTTTAAGGGGGAACTGACTATGCATTGAGGCAAGGAAATCTGGAAGCATTACCTTCCAAAATGCTTGTTTGTTTCCTGGTAATAGGTAGGATCAACTCTGTGCGCTCCCATCGAGTTGTTGCCTCTCCTGCCTTGGGATTTATGAGAATTTTTTTTATTGCAGCACATATAATCAGGGGGTGATGCTAATAGTACTGTTAATTGTAGTTTTGGAGTCCGTCATGGATTTCTGAGCCTCTCTATAGGAAATAAAAAAGCATGTTTAGAAGCATGCAATTAGTTCCATTTTATGTATAATTTATAAATTTAACTTTGACTTTAACACCAGCTTTTGGGTTAGTGTACTTATACTCATAGCTATGGGGATGTACTGCCTCCATTACTGTAATAAGGGAAGGAAGATAATCACAGCACAGCACTCCTTAGGGAAGGATGATAAGGAAGTAGAAAACATAATGGAAAAAGTAGCAAAAAACCTATTTCACTTGAAGGTTTGTCATAATATATATAATATTTCATAATAGGCTTATTCAACTACTTTCAAAAAGTCTCTTAGTGTAGCTAATTAACAAAATGCCCTTCATGCGAGTCCTGTCCGATAGACAATTTTTACTCCTGTGGCATTGCTGATATTTCTCTGTTTCACTGTCTTGTTTCCAGGAAGTCCCTTTATCCCCAAACTTGCAAGCTGATGTGATTTTGAGGAAGAATTAAGCTGGCTTCTAGATTTAATAATTTCCCATGGGGCACTTAAATGATTTTCAAGTGCAGGCTAATTCAAGCCTAAACAAGAAAGGTGCCCAAGCAATTGGCAAGGATTGAATTCAATCCATAAAGGAGAAACACCATTTTTTTAACTTAAGTTCAGTTGAGGGTTCTCTTTTTAACAAATATTCAAGATATTTACCCACTAAAACAATCAGACTTATTTCATTCTAGCTGAGTGACATATATTGATTGCCAATATATGATGGCTCTTCTTCCCTCATTTAAAAAAAAGCTCTTTAGTGTTACTGTACAGTATAGCTTAAACTCCAAGAAGCTGCACTGTCACATCTATCACATTCTTCATATTGACATTTATAGTGGAGCAGCTGGCAAGCTTTGCTAGAGTCACACACGTTTGATAATTAAAAAGCTTTTGCTTCCAAGATGTAGGAAAATTCCCCCTTTAATACAGCTGATGTTGGGTGTGGGAGATTATCTTCTAGTTAGCAGAGTCAGCATTCACACTGGTTTTTCTTTCCAAATTGTTGAATTTCTAGGCTGGTCCATGAAAAAATTCTGTGGTAAGGATATTAAGTGCTTAACTTACAGGGCTAAATTCACGTCTGGTGTAAGGTGCAGTCCCACTAAAACTAATGGCAAAGTATCCAGCATAGTAGGTGATGACAGGACCTACAATGAGGGGGAGTGTGCATATAGTGAGTAGGCAAGTCCAAACCTAGTCCATAGGCAAGTCTGTTACTCACTTTATTGGAAGTGGAAGAATTTCCTTCCTATGATAATCAAGGACAAGTTGCTTAAGGAAGTGATTCAATTGTTTGTGAAGCAGAGCTATGTTGGGTGGATACTTGAAAATTGGAGTAGGAGTGAAGTTTATTTCAGTAAACCAATGCAATGCAATAAAAGCTCTTTTGGATACAATCTTTCAAACTATTGTCTCTCAAAACTGAGTTCATACTCAAGATACTATACTACATGAAACATAGAAAATGCCCATATGAGCAGGCAAGCTCACTCCCCATCACCATCTCCAGTAAGCACTTACTGCTTTTTGACTCTTAGGCAAAACTGTAGACTTCTTACCTAGTTTTCTGAATCTGTATTTTTTTCAGACAACGTATCATGGAGATAAATGAATTCTCAGCATTCATCATAAATGCCTGGGATGACTTATTTTCTGAACCACATATGAGTTGCAACATGCAACTTGTTTCATTGGAGAAACAAGAATAGAGTGCTCTTATAGCTTGCTCAGGATTACCCAGAGCCTGCTCGAGAGCTGCAAAGATATCTAGGTCTTCTGACCCCCAATTCCCTGTCTTAACCTCAGGATTATTCTTTTTCCCTCCAGATGGTCACTAGTCAAAAGCAGGTTCCCAATGAACTAAGCCTGTACTGGCCTGAAAGTGTCTCAGTACTTGAAAAGCTGTCCAGAACAACTAGGTCAAGGAGCACAGCTCACTGGGATCTTTTAGTGAAAGGAAATGAAGGCCTTGTCCATCTAGCTGTGTCACAAATGTAGAAAAGATGAAAAGAAATCTTTAAATATAATGAAGGGAACCTGAAACTTACCACATATGAGTGCAGTACTCGTTTAATGTATCTTTTAGCCAAAGACTCCAGTACAATTCCAGGAATACAGGAAAATGCTGAAATTACAAAAATACTTTTGTAACAGTCACTTCACTTCAGCTTCACTTATTCTCCCAAGAAGTATATGGAATTCAGGGGTTTACTATTTTGAGCTATTTATTAAGAACTATGCTATTCTGATGACAATTGGTGTAGCACATCCTGACAAATTAGAAGGAACTGTCATAGTCAAAATAGTCAACATTGGACTCGAGAAATGTAGACGATAAGTTTGTGTATATATACTATTGTATACTGTAATTAGATCAAAGTTGATAAATCAATAGGGATTTGAAAAATCAGGAAAAACTTTTATTCTCTCTGAGGAGGAAGGAGATGAAATCTGCTATTGTAAAAGTTTGAAGGACAGCTAAAGTAACTTAGGAGACTGTCTCATTTTCCAATTTAGGTGAGCAGGAACATAATAAGCTAAGTCACTTTCACGAAGATATATTTGAAAGTTTTCCCAGGCTGACCTGAAATTAGTTTAATGCACTGATGACTGTTAATCCCTTTGTTCCTGTAATAAAGCATTTGATTGTAAATGTGAAGCATGTTTTGAATAGAAGTTTATATATCCAAAAAATTGAAGGTTGTTTTATTTAATAAAAACACACTTTATATGATGTTTATATTCCTATTACAGTCCTGTGCAGCTTGACACAAAACGTTACTTTTCTAGTAAATAGTGATACCATTCACCATTCTTTAATATACTAAAGGGCTACATCTACACTGCCCAGTCTTGTGCAAGAACATATGCAAATGAGGCCCAATGATGAATATTGTCATTGTATACTTAATGAACTGCCATTTTTGTGCAAGAAGGAGCCGCTTCCTTTCAGGCAGAACAGCTCTTGTGCAAGAGGTAGTTTTTGCGCAAGAAGGAGCAGTGTAGACTGCTCCTTCTTGCACAAAAGCCCCTTGTGCAAAAATGGCAGCTCATTAGTATGCAAATGAGGTGCGGTGATATTCAGCGCTGCACTTCATTTGCATATGTTCTTGTGCAAGACTGGGCAGTGTAGACGTAGCCAAGGTGTATAAGAAATATATCGCTGAATATTTGCCGATTTTTTTTTTTAATTTTGTAAATAAAGGTGTGTGTACATAGCGTACCCTTTTAGACCTGGTTTACGCTACATGGTTAAGTTGACATAAGCTGCTTTGTGTCAACCTACATGTGGTCGACCACCTACCTGAGCATCATAGGGCATGTCTACATTACGAGATAAGATCAAATCTAATGTGGTCTATTTGCTAAGTCAAAGTCTTCATTGCAGGGAAGAATCGAATGTAGGTAGTGCATCTTCACTAGGGAGCCTACTGTCAATTCAGAGGGCAGTGCACCATAGGCAACTTTGCATTTTAGGCTATATTCATAGTGCCCACCAGGACCAAAACTCTGCAGTGGACGGTTAGAGGGGCTCATGGTGCCAACGTCCCAGAATGCACTTGTTTAGTCCTGCCCCTTCCCGCCCCCCCTTGCAGGATATCAGTAAGAGGCAGTGTGTGTGCCTGTGTGGATGCCATAGCAGCGCAAGCAGGGAGCCTGGTTTGCAGGGAACCATTGTCATGCTCATGTGTGTGTGGTGCTCCTAATGGCTCCGTACTTAGACAGAATATGAATGTTGCTTCTCCAGGAAAAGGAGGGCAAAACTCGGTATGACATGTAAGTGCAGCTTATGCAAGGCTTGGTGCTGATGCTAGCACACCCACCATTCAATTCTCTGAACACAGTGCAATGCCAGTTCTGGCATCATGAGACAAGCTCAGACTGGTGGGACCACATTGTGATGCAGACATGGGATGATCAGCAGTGGCTGCAGAACTTCTGAATGTGTATGGCCCCATTCTTGGAACTTTGTGAATGACTTTCCCATGCCCTGAGGCGTCAGAATACCCAACTGAGACTTGCTCTATCCATGGAGAATAGCCCTATGAAAGCTTGCAATGCCAGACAGCTACTGGTCAGTTGGGAATCAGTTTGGAGTGGAGAAATCTGGGGGGAGGGGGGGTCTGTTGTCATAGAAGTAGCCAAGACTGTCAATTACATTCTACTGCAAATGATTGTGACTCTGAGAAATGTGGATACCATAGTGTAGTGGCGCTCAAACTATTTTGCCCATGGCCCACACTGCTCAATGCAAGCATTTTTGTGGACCACCAGTCAACCACCCATGATGACCGAATGAGTGCAGGAGGGGTAGTAGTGCTGGGTCCAAGCAGGAAGTAGAGTGCAGGGAGTAACATTCATGGGAAGGGCACAGGGGGCAATTGCTTTGGGGCCCAGCCATTCAAAGGGGCCCAGTGCTCCTTTAAACTGCCGCAGAAATGCTGGAGTGCCACTCTGCATGGCTTTGAGGACTGGGGAGGGACCCAGCACTGCAGTCCAGGTGCCACGAAAGACTAACTACCCTCAGCCCCACCTCTTCTGGGATGGAGAGCTGGCTCACTTTGTCCTGGGGCCCGTGGGGGCTGTCAGCACCCCTGGGTGCAGGAGTGGGCTGGGGTTCGGGTGTCTAGCCAGGAAGGAGGGTAGAGGAGCAGGGTGGCAGTGTGTGGCCTGGGCATGAGGGGAAATGGGGGGGGGAGGAGCGCTTACCTGCCTCTCCTGGGCACTGCTTCCTGGGCACTGTTTCCCATTACTCCCCTTGGCTGTGATTCTGACCAATGGAAACAGCAAGGAAAGCCTTCAGGCAGTGCTTCCCTGTGCTGACCTTCCCTCAGCTGGGGAGAAGAGGAACAGCGGTGCGCAAAGCCACTTGCTCCCTGTCCCACTCTGGGGGAGGGCAATGATCCATGGTATGCTCACTCAGGCACATCCAGGCCTCATCATCTTGAGCTAATGAGCAGCTTCCGCCCCTCCCCCGACCGCATTTCCTTCACCCTGTGTCTGTATCAAGTCTGTATCAGTTTGCTTGTCTTGGAAGCTAGTCCTTTGGCCCAGGTTAGGGCTAACATTTCTCAACTGCGAATATCCAATGCTCACAGAGGGTAGGAGGACCTGGGCCCTCCCCCACTCCAGATCCTAACCCAGGACCCTAATAGCAGAGCTGTGGCTTCTCTGCTCGGTTGGTGGGGATGTGATCCGCAACTCACCAACCCATGAGTTGTAGCGAGGCCATCAACACAGCCTGACATCCTCCTCGCTCCCTCCTGGGTTACTTCCTACCCTCCGTTTGCCTCCTCACCACGCTGGCCTAGCTGGAGGTTGCCCAGGGGTTCCCCTCCTGGAGGCGTCTTCTCCGTGGTCCTGCAGTCTCTGGCGGGTCTCCCACTTTGGGGGGGGGGGGCCCTCTGCTGGTTCTCCACCAGTGCACCTTTGCCCCGCTCACCTCAGTATGGGGTTTGGGAGGCGCTGACTTTTGGGCTCTTATCACCCCGTTATACTCCCCCAGAGAACCAGATCCAGTCCCCGAGGCCCACAGCTTCTTTCTCCCACAGTGGGGAATCCAGCGCTGGCACTTCAACCTCACTGGGAGGGGCAGTGGAGCTGGAGCACCAGCGCAGGCTTCCCACTGCAAGGTGAGGGGTGAACCTTGAGCCATGGCCCACCTGCAAGGTAGCCATGTACCACTATTAGTCTCCCAACCACACTTTGAGAACCACTTGCCTAATAACTAGGCGTGATGATTGGATTCTGACTCCAGTAGTGAGGTGTGTGTGGTTTTCAGCGAATAACTTAATCTCTATTTCCTTATCTGTAAAATGGTAGGAATACAATAATAAGACACTAAGGCTGTGTCTAGACTGCAGGACAATGTAGCACTTTAAAGACTAACAAGATGGTTTATTAGATGATGAGCTTTCGTGGGCCAGACCCACTTCCTCAGATCAAATAGTGGAAGAAAATAGTCACAATCATATATACCAAAGGATACAATTTAAAAAAAAGTGAACACATATGAAAAGGACAAATCACATTTCAGAACAGTAGGGGGGTGCAGGGGGGGAGAAGGAAGGAAGGTAAGTGTCTGTGAATTGATGATATTAGAGGTGGGGAGAGTGGGATGTTTGTGAGTTAATGGTATTAGAGGTGATAATTGGGGAAGCTATCTTTATAATGGGTAAGAGAGTTCAAGTGTTTGTTCATTCCTTTTTGGAGAGTGTCGAATTTTAACATGAATGACAGTTCAGAGGATTCCCTTTCAAGTGCAGATGTAAAAGGTCTTTGTAGCAGAATGCAGGTGGTTAAGTCATTGAGAGAGTGTCCTTTCTGGTTAAAATGGCAAGAAACTGTTTTTTCTTTGTGATCTTGTCTGATATCTGTTTTGTGGGCATTAATCCTTTGGCGAAGTGTCTGAGATGTTTGTCCAATGTACATAGCAGACGGACACTTTCGGCACATGATAGCATAGATTATATTTCTGGATGCGCAGGAATATGTGTTCTTGATCTTATAACTCACTTGGTTAGGTCCAATAATGGTATCAGCAGAATGAATATGTGGACAAAGCTGGCAACGGGGTTTGTTGCAAGGGAAGGTACCAGGGTTGGTATTAGTGTGGTATGTCCTGTGGTTGTTGGTAAGAATCATCTTGAGGTTAGGTGGTTGTCTATAGGAGACTATGGGTCTGTCTCCCAGAGCCTCTTGGAGTATGGTATCCTGTTCCACTATAGGCTGTAGTTTATTGATAATGTGTTGGACAGGTTTAAGTTGGGGGTTGTACATTTCTATCTCTAGACTGCAGGGTTTTTTCGAAAAAAGTAGCCTTTTTTCGAAAAAACGTCACCTGTGTCTAGACTACAGACGTGTTCTTTCTAAATTAAATCGAAAGAATGCGGCTTTTCTTTCGATGGCGGTACTCCTCATTTCACAAGGAATAACGCCTTTTTTCAAAAGTGTTCTTTCGAAAAAAGGCGTTCTTGAATGCAAACAGGGCTTTTTCGAAACAGAGCATCCAGACTGCCTGGGTGCTCTCTTTCGAAAAAGTGGCTCACTGTTTCGAAAGAAGAGGTTGCAGTCTAGACGCTCTCTTTCGAAAGAGGCTTTTTCAAAAGATTCTTTTGAAAGAGGTTTGAAGTCTAGACGTACCCTACGCCAAAGTCCTACTTTGCGTTTCTAATGTGGAAGATACTATGTTAATGTTTTCATTGCCCATAGCATAGTAATGTCACAAGTGTTTGGTGAAGATCCATTTCTTCGTGCTCATGCCTGTGATACTAATTGTCATATACTTGCTAGCAGTTAACACATACCACATTGAATACAGTTTTGTCAAGGGTAAAAAATCCATCCTATAGCCCCAGAAATACTGGCAGCAACCCTGAAGGAAGTGCTGAAAGTGGAATTCACAGGTCTTTTGCTCTCCTGTATCTTGCAATTTTCTGTCCTTTTCAGTGCACTCCCTCTGCTAACATCACAATGTGCACTGTGCCATTATTTGATGCTTGCCAGCTAGTCCCAGATGAATGCAGGTTTGAACTGAATTAGCAAATAGGTTTCTGGTACTCCATGTGCCTGTCTCATTTAGCAACATCATGCATGGATTGATGAGATGTATTGAAGTGTAACCTGGAGAGTGCTAAAATCTAGCCCCCTTGCAGGATTTTCTGCTATCTCTTGCCTGCTTCTGAGAGAATACACTCCAGGCAGATGTGGGGAGACACAAGACTTCCCAGATGTGCCACTGTGTGACCTTGCAAAAGCGACGAGGAGTCCTGTGGCACCTTATAGACTAACTGAAGTGTAGGAGCATAAGCTTTCGTGGGCAAAGACCCACTTCATCAGATGCATGTCAGATGATGTGTGACCTTGGGCACATCACTGTTCTGCTCTCTGCCCAAGTTTTCCCATCTGTAAAAGTGAAGTGCGTTTCTTAAGGCAGAGTGTGCGCCTAATGAATCGGAGGGGAAGTGAACACATGAGCTAAGGATGTGTGATTCCCAACTGTCAGAGACATACTTGAGCTTAATCTCATGGAGTTAGAGAGCTAAACATGGTATCTGCAACAGCAGTATAAGATGAGGGACTAGCTATTCTGAGTATGAGTTTAGGAGTGCAGCTACTAGCTTGTCTGTGTCTGGGTGGCTAGCTTGGATCCCATGCTACTTTCTGTTTTTAGCATGCTAGCTCCATGAAAACTAGCTCTAGCTGGGAATTGCACTCCCTACCTGCCACTTACTAGGAGCAAATAGTTGAAGTTGGGTACAATTCTTATTCTTCAGCTGTGTACAGGGAAACTGTGCTGGGAGCAGTAGAATGCAAGGGTGTCTTTTCCTACATATTTTCAGCCCTACAGCATACCATGGAACATGCTCCTAAGCTCTTCTGCAAAGGGCATGCACATATGTCTTTGCTTAGTTACACATCACAGTCAGCGATCCTCTGGTGAAATATTGGTTTTGTTCAACATCTTTATTAATGACCTGGATGAGGGGATAGATTGCACCCTCAGCAAGTTAGCAGATGACAGTAAGCTAGGAGGAGAGGTAGATATGAAGGAGGGTATGGATAAGGTCCAGAATGACCTAGACAAATTGGAAGATTGGGCCAAAATAAATCTTCTGAAGTTCAACAAGGACAAGTGCAGAGTCCTACACTTGGGCCGAAGGAATCCCAAGCACTGCTACAGGCTGGGGACCAATTAGCTAAGCAACAGTTCTGCGGAAAAGACCTGGGGATTACAGTGGATGAGAAGCTGGATATGAATCAGCCATGTGTCCTTGTAGCCAAAAAGTCTAATGGTATATTAGGGTGCATTAGTAGGAGCATTGCCCACAGATCTAGGGAAGTGATTATTACCATTTACAGTAAACTTCCGATAATCCGGCACCTTTAGGACCCAGGAGGTGCCAGATTATCAAATATGCTGGACTATAGGAAGGGGGGACTATGAGGGGTCTGGGGTGGGTTGGAGTGGGGGGATGCTCCGGGCTTCCCGGAGTCAGCCGCTGGTCAGTTTCAGCAGCGGCTGACTTGGAGAAATCTACGGCAGAGCAGCTGGGGTGCTGCTGGGTTGGTCCCGCAGCGCCGAGGGGCAACGCTACGGGACCAACCTGGCAGCAAGCACCCCAGCTGCTCTTCCCCAAGTCAGCCGCTGGTCAGTGCAGCAGGATGGGAGAATGGTGCCCCCCACTCGTAAGGAGCAGCTCAAGCCAGAAGCCCCACCCACACTGACCCAGCACAGGCCTCGCCAAGCAGATAGAGCAGCAGCAGGCAGAGTTGGCCAAAGGAGTGGGGGGCGGGGGCCATGACGGCCATACTGCCTGCCATGATCCCAGAAAGTAATTTCTATAAAACCTTTGTTACTGTATAAATGTTTAGTATGTTATAACAAAATCATTTTAGCAATCACTGTTGCCACTCAAATTTTTCATTAACCTCTCTTATGTACACTCATTGCGTGCCTATTTTGAGCTCCTTTATATTTAAAAAAAAATTGTCGTCCACATTTACAAAAAAAGCATACACACAGCCCACACAGAAATTCCTGCGTATGGGCCTGGTCAGTAAGGTTTGAATCCTTTACTACTTCCTGCCATGACTCTTTCCCTGTCCAAGCCAGTGGGGTTGGTGTGAAGTGGGGATGCAATTTTCTATCTGATCATCCCCTACAAAGGCTTTTGGCTTTGCATGTAATGAGTCTGGCCTTGTTACTGATGGTAGAAAGTCTTCCTCATGCTTACAGATGGATTTTTTAATGCTCCAGTGGTGGAAGCTGAGAGCTCTGGTTTCCAGCTCTAGGGTCAGAGTCCAGGCTGGATTACCCAATAGGCAGACTAACCACATGCTTAGGGCACCAGCAAAGCAGGGGCGCGCGCACACACACACACACACACACACACACACACACACACACACACACACACACACACAATTTTAAGGTATAATATTGTTTTTATTTTGAATTACATATGGGGGGGGCACATAATCTTTTCAGTGCTTAGGGCTTCTAAAGGTCTTAATCTGGCCCTGGGCAGAGTAAGAAAAAAGATAGGAGCAAGCAAAAATGATTTTGTCTTTAAAACCTGCTTATGCTTCCTATTCCTGTCCATAAAATGTACCTTTTGAGACTCTCCGCTATTACAGGAATTCATCCAGCTGAGATCTCTTTCCATTTGTCGTGATCCCCCCCATGCATATGCTAAACACTCTATGTCCAATAAACCTTTATGTGTACTGGGAGGGGAGGAAGTCTCTCGCTCTCCATCACTCTCTATATGAAACAGTCATACTTCTGAGACGGGAGACCTCCTGATCTGTTCAACAATGCCATGCACTTTCTTGAGTAGCTCGTAATACCTGAATGGCTATGCCCAAATTGAAGTGTTGCTGTATTACTGGAGTTTCTGATCCATAAACAGCTTGTAAGAAAAAGAGGGAAACCTTTCTACAGCTACCACTTAATAGGCAGGGCTCGACAAATAATACAATCTACTCACCCATGGTGAGTAGATTGCAACCTGGAAGAGCTAGATACGGGCGATTGGCAAGCCCTATTAATAGGGAATGATGAAGAGCAGATGGTATTTCCTTCTCTGTCTGCAGCAGTCATAGGGTTGCCAGGTGTCCAGTTTTCTATCGGACAGGCCAATATTTGCACCCTCTGTCCGGTAGAAAAATTCAGAAAAATGTGCAATGTCCGGTATTTTCTGAATTGCCAGCGGGGAGCGCCAGACGGAAGCCTGGCGGGGGCAGGGGAGTGGCGGAGAGGCAGGGCCACGATTGATGCTGGGAGCCCTGTGGTCAAGTGCAAAAGCCGGGCAGGGCGGGGTGAGTGGCTGGGACTTCCAGTCACTCCCCCCGCCTGGCTTCTGCACACAACCAGAAGCTCCCAGCGCCAATCGCGGCCCCACCTCTCAGCTGGGAGCCTCTGGTTCCATGCAGAAGCTGGGAGGGGGGAGTGGCTCTCAGCCACTCCCTGCGCCCCCACCCGGCTTCTACTAGCAACTAGACGGAGTGCCTGCCGGGGGGTGCAGCCTGTTGGACTCCAGCTGCGGCCAGTGGCTGCACGCCCCTCCCACCAGCTCTGCCTCTGGTCCCCCCTCCTCCTGCTCAGCCCCACCAGCCCCCAGTCTCCCCCAGCTCTGCTTCCTGCCCCCCCCTTCCTACCAGCCAGCCCCATGGCACCCAACCTTCCGCCTTCTTCCAGCCCCGCCTCCTGGCCAGCTCCACAGCCCCTGACCCCCCCTTCCGGCCCCCTCCCGCCCCCTTCCTCCTGGCCAGCCCCAACCCCAACCCCAACCCCCCCCCCTTTCTGTTCTCTTCTCCCTCTCCTCCCCCAGATGCCCACAATCAAGTGTGTCCAGTATTTTTTTTGGGGGGGAGGGGGAGTCTACCTGGTAACACTAGCAGCAGATGTAACCTTCCCTTTCCATAGCAGAATGGACATATTACCACCTGTTCCTCAGCATTCACTTCTATGCATGTTTAAACCTCTTCTGTGTCTTGATTAGTTGTTAATAATAGCCTGCATTACCATAGTAACAGAGTGCCTCCTGCACAGCTCATTGCTCTTCCTTTCACTTTGGCTGCCACTAATACACACACACAATGAGCACAATTATTGTAGAAATAAGGATATTCCCAAACCAAACTCTGACTATGGTAATCTTACTCCTTGCTTATCAGCATAACTGTGAAGTAGTGTTATTGCAAGGGTTAAACACAGTTTGGAAATTAAGTCTGTTGGTGAACGTGTTCCTTAATAACCTTGTAAATAAAATGGAACTCAATCCTTCGGTAGCTCTTATATTGCTATTTTATATTTACTGAAGTATAAATGTAATAGATTATATTTCAGTGAATGTTATAATTACTTCTCCATCAGTTTCTCAATGTCTTCTTACATTTGAACAATCGCCCATGTAGCATATGTGTAATTTAATGCCAGTTTATGTGAAGTAGTTCATTTTAACATGCCCACTAATGTGGGCATTATAGGATGGAAGCCTTAGGCCCCAGTTCAGAAAAACATCCCTATTTAGGAAGGATGCTTAAACATGTGCTTAGGTTCCTTAGAATGCTACACAATTTGAGCTATACAAATTGCATAGATTATTTTGAGTTAATTTCAAAATAGCTTATCTCGTAATTGGGCGCTGTCAACGTTACGCCAAATTTTGAAATAAACTGCTATTCCAAAACGTCCCTTAATCCTCATGGGACAAAGTTTACAGGGATGTTGGAATAGCGAGCCTGTTATATTTCAAAATACTGTAACAGGCTTGCTTAAAAGATGCAGCATAGCTATTTAGGAATAACGGAAGTGTCCCAAAATAGTACTGCTTTGTAGATGTACCCTTAGATTGTAAGATCTCTTTAACTCAGGAACCTTGACTATTTGCATAATTGTGCTGTGTTTGCCTGTGTCAGTTTATGTACTCAATATTACAATGATTGCATCTGAATGTAAAAAGTAATCAAATTATTGGAAAAAATTGAAGTTCTGTCATGTATGCAGAATTAATGTACCACATTATATGTCTCTTTATTTTCAATCATTAATGTTTTGAACGTATTTTAACCACACCAAGAACTTTGTTATATTCCTTATACTAGAAGCTTTACCTAATATTTCTCTGGCCCTTCGGGGCTGGAGGTGTGGGGGGTGCAGGAGTCAGGGCGGGTGGCTGGAGGGTGTGCAGGGGCTCAGGGCAGGGGGTGGCCAGTGGCTGTTCTCCAAGGCTGGCCCAGGACTAATGGGGGCCACGCTGCTAGGGTGGCGGTATTGCTCCCTGAGGATGGTGGGGGCCATGCTTGCTTGCTGCCCCTCTGTGGTCAGTCTGGAATATAGCTGTCTCTGCTACCAGATCCCTCTCTTTCTGTTTGATGAGAAACAATCACATTCCATGCACATCCCATTGTCCTAGCACAACCAAACCCTAATCTTGCTTTAAGTTATGATAAAAGGAAGCTGCATACTGAATTTGATGGTCCTAGCTCTTACTGTTTCGGAAAAGTTCTTGAACAAATGGACTCACAGACAGACACACAGATAGAAAGACAGACGCAAAAACTTTCTCAAATATCTAGTAGATGGGGTGTGTGTGTGTGTGTTCTCTGGCTGCAATAAGGGCCTGCTTTCTGAAAAAGTAAGCATGAAATTGTAAATATAAAAGTATTAACTTTACTTTCATACAAAAGTGCAAGTATGACTATAATTGACCAGTTGTGCTTGTAAGTATGTAACATGTAGGGCCCTGCACGGATACAAAATTTGTAACTATATCCATACCTGCAAAAATGAGCTGCATGCAGATATCTGTATCCACATCTGTAGATGTGGATACCCATGGATGTAAAGCAGATATCTGCGGATTTGCAGGGCTCTAAAAATGTGTATTAAGAGTAATTGTCTGCAAACAGCAAAAGTGATATTGCTTATTGCATTAATTTATTTTAAGGTTATCACCTACAGTTTGAATTAGTTCACATCAGTAAGGTGAATGGGATGGAAAGTAATGACTTCCAAGCTTGAGCTGCTATTATGGGCCTAGAGATAACTTTCTGCAAGGCTGAGGTAACAGTATTGTTACCTTCCATTGTAGTAATTTTTGCCATTTCACAGGAAGTTACTAACTTGCACTTAAAAAAACCCTTAATTTGCAGAGTAATGAGAGGATCTGGCAAAAACTGATTAAACTCTGCAAACAAGTTGCTTCCATTATTTTTACCTATTTGTGAATTAATGGGACTTTCTACTTGGAAGATTGTTTTGTGTGGCAAATACTTACTTGCAATCTCTCTTGTGTGTTAATAACCTGAAATCTGATCCTGAAGAAAGAATGTGCATTGGAGTGATAATGCTGGAGAACTTGATGGCTATTTCTGCAAACCTTATTTTCCCCCCAAAACATCTCCCTTGCTTTAATGGGCGTGGAAGACATTTGTTGTCCTGCATTGTCTTGAAAGGCAGAAGGTGAAAAGTAGAAACTGTCAAAATGAGTACACTACTTCTAAAGTGGAAGTTTTCAAATACTCTGTGCAAATCATGTATTCATGAGCTCAAAACCCTGTATATTGAAACTTTACAGATCTTTTAGATTTCCTGGGAAAAGGAGTATAGGTTGTACCACCCTGAACAGGGACTCTCTTATCTGGGAACATCTGTGGTCCAGCAGGGGAACAGATGTATCTGGACCACATAGCCCAGGTATAGAGAGGTCTGGCCACAGGATAGGACAGTAGTGGAGGGAGGAGGGAGTCGGTGACTCAGCTGGGAGCCCCATGTCAGGGGGAGGGGGAGGAAGCACAGTGGGGAGTTTTGGTCCCAGCAACTGGGCAGTAGCAGGGGGCCAGTCCCGGCTGAGCTGCTGCAGCCTAAGCAGGGGCCAGGGAGCCTCATCAGTACATCTCTAGCAGTGGCCAGAGAGCTCCAGCTAAGGGAGCCACAGCCAGCCAGGCAGCAGCGAGCCAGGCTAGAGTCCTAGCCAGAGGGGAGGGACCTCCCCTGGTCCAGCAAATCCCCTCATTTGGGACCAGTCAGGTCCCGAGGGTGCTGGACCAGGGAGGTCCAACCTGTATTAACTGTAAATCAGATTGAGTCTGTAAGACCCAGAGCTGTGTTCTTTGTTGCCCTCAGCTCCTGTTGACTTTCCTTTGAGTTCAGTGCTTTGCACATGGCAGGATACGGTTTTTAAATAAGGAAGACTAAATTCAATGAGAATTTTCTTGATGTGACCAATATGGGTAGAAAAAGTGGAATTCTATGTAGGTATGTTAAGGACTGGTCAACAAAATAGTCAACTAGTTGCTTCCGCCCCCCCCCCCCCTTTGCTGCCTTTATCAAATAGAGGCAGCAAAGGGAGGGAGAAGAGGGGGGTACTTCAAAGTGACAGCACCGCATGGAGCCCAGGGTCATCTGGGGACTCCCTAGCTGACCCCAGGATCTGTGCAGCGCTACCCCTTTGAAATTCTGCCACAGCATTTCAAAGGGGCAGTGCTGCCCTATCGACTAATCGAATAGTCAATGCAAAAATGCATCGACTATTCGATTAGTCAATTACACACTACTTAACATCCTTAATTATATGATGTGGGGGATGGGTAATATTTTGTGACTAGACATTTCTAAATCCATTGTTCAGTAATTTAGACAACTGTTAATTCCTACCACCGTTTTGCATTGACTCATTATCACTAAACTAGGATATTTTTGTAATAGTTGATATTTTTCAAAACCTCATAGCACTCTACACCCATTTCATAGGTGGAAGACTAAGATACAAAGAAGCTAAGCAAGTTGACCAGGATTATACAAGAAATTTTGACAGAACCACAGTCTCCCGAGTCCCCATCCTGTGCTCCAGTTACACTTGCTTGATTTTTTTTTTTTTCAGATATTTTGGATTATATAGTGATAAATTGGCTCCTTGGTGTTGATTCTCATTCTTTCTCCTGTTCCTTTTTGGTAGATGATATTTGTGTGCTGAAGGGCTATAAGAATGTAATGTGCAGAACGTAGAATTAGGCAACAAAGTTCTCAGAATACTGCATCCCTGTTGTAAGCCCTCACTTTGTGGTGTCTGACCCAGGCAGGTACCAGTCCAACAGAGCCACTGTGTTTGTTCTGTTGAGGGCGAAGGACGTTGTTCTCTGTTTGCAAGTTATAATTGATGTAAAGCTGAATTATTATCAGCTTAAGTTCTGTAAGTTCCCCTTTTGGTTCCCCCTTCCTGAATGAATGCATGGTATGTGTGGGAAACAAATGTGCAATGTGTGATGAACTTTTGCTCACCTGAACGTGCGTGCACACAGCCCTGCACAGAGTGCACACGGCCCCCTGCACAAAGAGCACACGGCACAACAAGAACATTGAGGAAGGCATATGGACCCAGAAGCTGCACATGGCCTGTACATCATCGATACATAAAAGAGGGAGAGAACCCGAAAGGGGGATCACCAAGCAGGACCTCCCGAGGGTGCCCTCTGCTCTGATCGCCTGGCCAACGAACCGGCTCCGGGGTCATCATGGGATGATACCAACAGCATGAACTCAGCACGAACCCCTTCCTGAGCCTGGTGCTCAGCCTGTATTTCGTTGGACTGTAAGTGTAATTGCAGACAGAGAGAGTGAGCTTCCCCTTTCCTCTCTTTCCCAGAGTAGGTTAAAGCAATTAAACCATGTGCACTCATTAACTCGTGGTTCCAAGATTAGTTGCAAGTAAACTCGTATCTCCCAGGATTCCTTCTCTCCTTCCCCCACTTGCAACAGCTCCATCCCAGGGATAAGAAGGATTTTGTCTGATTCAAACTCAGAGATCATGAGCTGGACCAGCTCTGTGGGGATATAAATAGATTGGGACAAAGAGCTGGGGGAGAAGTGGGGAGAATGAGATTGAAGATCCCAGTGGAGAAAAGGGTGAGGAAACTACTGGCAGTGTGTGGGGAGCAGGGGAGAGGGGAAGGTAGAGTGTGTCTGGATGAAGAGGTTAGAGACTGGGACTGCCTTGCCATAGAGTTTGCGAATAGGGCAAGAAGATGGGAATTGTGGGTGGCACACAAGGAGACAGGTAAGAGAGTAAAGAAAATGGAAATGTGATAGGGACAGGGATTGATGGTGTAAGGCTTGCAGTCAGGCCCGCTTACGGGGAAGGGAACAAAGGGGGCAATTGCCCCTCGGCCTGCAGTAGCAGCAGCGATGGCCAAAGACTTGGGACCTTTTAAATTGCCACCAGAGCACTATGATTGAACATACAGTTCCCCATCCATGGTGATGTATAGACTGGCTTCTGTGCGCAGAACTCAAGCATGGAGAACTGCACCAGTCCCTCTTGGTGGAGATGTGGAAATCTTAAATTCTCCCAAATACGGTTTTCCTAAACTTCAGTCATAATACAGGTGCCCTATGACTGTACATGTAAACATCTGATTTCACACACACAAACAATGCATCCATACAGCAAATGTGATTTTTGTTACGCCAGCTGTTGGAAGAAATGATCATCATATTATTTTACACAGTTGACAAGTTATACTGCACAAGTTACTGTTGCTTTCATAAGGTTTAGTGCAAAGACTTGTGTATGGACACACATCCACTAGAATTAGATTGAGAGCTCCAATGTATTTGATATACACAAATGAAAAGCTGTTACATTATGCTTACTTTCAATCAGAACCAACCTCATTCTGTATAAACTTGTAGTCTACAGGTGCTATGTAAGCCACAATATCTCATTTCCGACTTCTTGAGCCAACCAATCCCACACAAGTGAAGGGATTCTAAAGTTTGCAGAAAAACATGGCAGGACAAAAATGTGCCCTTATTTGGGCTGATGTAGTTGTATAAATGAATACTTGTTCTGGATAAAGAACAAAAAAACCTTATATGCAGTGAATCCTAAGTAATACAAAATCCTGCATTCATCCTATCCACCATTCTTGTTCTGTATGGTAAACTCACATTAATTCTGTAGCAAAGATCCCTTTTATTACAGTGCAGTATTACAACAGACTAGGAAACATGGCAGCTTTACTTAAATAAAACTGGAGGTGCTTTCAATTGAAATAAGAAAAATAATAATAAAATCAGTGCATTAGGCCCCTATGGTGCTCGTTTTGATATTAAATACAGTGCAGCTTTGCTCTTCCCACTGTTTCCCATATACTATAGATTTTTGCAGACAATGCATCATTACATCTTAAAAGTTGCTAAAAAAATGAAGCCTTGGGCACATGAGAGAGTGTCCACTTGGCACATAGGAAGCTGTTGAAATTAGGGATGTCAACGTGTAGTTGACTACACAATTAACCAGAAAGCCCGGGCTATATCAGAGGCAGCAAGCCAGGGCGGGGGAAGGGAGGCAGGAGCCGGTGCCCATGGGGAGACATCTTAAAAGCGGAGCCCCAGCTCACCCCCACCTCCTTACTGCTGCCTCTGATAAAGAGGCAGCAATGGAGGGGGTAAGGGGCAGGTGGGAACCAATATGTAAGGGGAGCTGGCTCCATAGCGCTGCCTGTCCCCACCTGATTACCTCCCACGGAGGCGGCGGGGGGGGGGGGGGGGGGGGGGTAGGCAGGAGCCAGTGTTCAGGGAGAGCTGTCTTAAAAGTCACCAGTTCCGTGGAGCCACAAGCACCGGTTCAGTGGAGCTGCCTGCCACCTCCCACTGCTGTCTTTATCAGAGGCTGCAGCTCAGTGGGGAGAACAGGAGAGGCTGCTGCAGAGCAGCCTTTGCCCACGGCGGGCCCAGGCTTGCCACTGACAGAGACTGCTCTGTAGGATGTCAGTCCAGTCTCTCCGTATCGGAGGCAGCAGCATGGGGTGGCAGGCAGGAGACGGTCAGTGCAGGGAGATGGTCCCACCCCCGGAGACTATCAAATAATCGTGTAACCACTAAATTTTGATGCGGTTACTCAATTATTCAATTAACTGATACCTAATATCCCTAGTTAAAAGTGGTGTTGGATTGTAGAATAGACACACTAACTGGATTTTTATGCTAAAATGATTAGCAATATCAACATTAACTGTTTCACTTAAATTGTCATCTTTAAGTTTCAGTGTTAACTCATTAAGGTGAATGAAGTGGTTCAAACTTCTGTTTAAGGCTCTTTACAGACTCAAGAAGACAACTTTGTATTGGTTTACATTTGGTTGGCTTTAAGTTTTAAAATTCTAGTTTTTGTGGTAGCAATTACATTTTTTTTTAAATTAAGCATCTGAAGTGTAGTTCCATGTCTGGATTTTGCGTAATATTCTGAGCTTTGTCCATAGGTAATGTCCATGATGGTTTAAATTTGATTTCATATTGGAGTAGAATTGTAAAATCATTAACACATGGGTCATTTCAACCGGTATTAATCTTACTACTTATGTTTCTCTTTGTTCTTGCCTCCTCCCTGCACTCCATTATGACACATCACATGCAACTTACTTTGCCAAGATTTACAAAAGTGTCTAATGATTTTGGTTGTCTCAATTTTAGTGTTACCAACATGAAGCAGTTTAAAGGGACTTGATTTTCAGAAAGTACTGGGCATTCATTCTTTGAAAATCGAATATTTTTACAGTGTGCCAGATTGGACACCCAAACTCACTTACAATTTTTAAAAATCCTGATCTGAAGATGAGTGTTTTGTTTAGCCATTTCCACTCAAATGTATTTTTAAAAGTAAGTGTATATCCATCTGATAAGAATCTCTTCTAAGCAGTTCATGAGAAAGGCATGGCATGAGAAAGGTACGATAGTTGTTTTGCTGTGTAAGGATTAATTAGAAATTATATACCAGGCACCACCCCGTTTTTGGATTTCTAGAAGTTACAGTGGTTTACTTGCCTTTACCAGAGTAGTGCAAACTAATGGTTCTTATTAGCCTCTTGTAACTTTTTAGTCTTTGAGATGCTACTAGACTTAATTGTTGTTTCTTAAGTTTTTCCTGTTACAGACTCACTCAGCTATCCCTCTGAAGGTTATCTACTCGCTGTCCTTTTTTTCTCCCCCTCCCCCCTTATTTATTCTTGGATTTACACTTCCAACACTCCGGTCATCTGAAGAAGTGGATTGTGCCCATGAAAGCTCATGATACCATCTACATGTTTTGTTAGTCTTTAAAGTGCTACTAGACTATTTATTGTTTTTAAGTTTTTCCTGTTACAGAGTAACTCGGCTACCCCCTGATATTTATATAGTATGTCAAATGGCTCTTACGTCCTATCTCCTGTACCTTGAGTATCTTGATAGATTAAAAAACAAAGGACGCATATTTCCAGCATCCCAGAAGTGCACGTATGATGTTATAATCCTATTTCATTTCCCCTTCCCCCTTTCCTCCAGTATTGCTACTTGAAAAGGTGGAAAATGGAGACCTGAGCAACAAGATATTGAAGATCACGGATTTCGGCTTGGCCAGAGAATGGCATAAAACCACCAAAATGAGTGCAGCTGGAACATATGCCTGGATGGCTCCTGAGGTCATCCGCTCCTCCATGTTCTCCAAAGGCAGCGATGTGTGGAGGTATTGATTTGTCCCTGAGTGGTTGGATACTAAATGTTTAAGTGCTGGGGACTGCCTGGCAATCTACTGTTTGCTTACAGGGGGGACTCACGTCTGGGGCAGGTGGTTGGGTGTAGGAGGAGGTTCAGGGTTGGCACAGGGATTCAGGAAGCAGGCTCTGGCTGGGCACCATTTAACATGACTTCCAGGTAGTAGAGCAGTGAAGTTAAGACAGGATTACTCCAGCCCTGGCCCTGCACCACTGCTAAAAGCAGCTGGCATGTATAGCAGTGGCTCCATGGCGCCATGTGCTGCCCCACATCTACAGACACTAAGCCTACAGCTTTTATTGGCCATGATACCCCATTATTAATCAATGGGAGCTGCAGGAGTGGTGTCTGCAGGCAAGGAGGCTGCAGGGACATATCAGCCACTTCCAGGAGCAGCAGTTACCACAGGGATAATGACTCCAGCCACGACGGGATAGGCATTTTAGAACTCACTACTCAAAGAATTCAATTTAAGTGTAAGAAAGGAATGGAAATTATGAAATGCACAGAGCAGTCAAAAACCAAAAATAACCCACTTTGCAAGCAGTAAAAGAAGTAGCAACAATCCCCCACATATGTATGGAGTCGGAAGATGAGAGTGAAGGACTATGTGTGTTTGTGAGAGTGACAGACACACACATTGTGTGAGAGTGACAGAGATTTGCATCGCCAAGCTCCCTCCATCCCCTTCTCTCAGTGTGGAGATGGGTTACCGAAGTGAGGGGGGAGGATAAAAATCCTGAGATCAGTGCCCCCCCTTCTCCCTTCTAAACCCTGCAGTGCAAGCAAGAGGCCCCCTGTGGGGCAGCTCCAAGGCACAGGGCAGAAGCAGCATGACAGTGGGGGGATGAGCAACAGAAGTGCCAGCACTAGATAGCTTCCTGGACAATCCAGTCAGGCTCATCTGTCAGAGGCTCCAAGAACTACTGGTAGATCCTAATCTACTGGTTGGTGACCATGGCCCTAGTTAGGCTTGCTGGTAAGTGCTAGATTTGCACTTATCTAGCATGCCTGCCTTACTATTAACACTTATTCTTTATGTTGCAGTAGAGCATGGGGCTCCAGTCATAGATGATGAGTTGATGGTAGCAGTTCCTATCCCAATGGATGGGTACTTCTCTCAGGTCCAGCCACTATCTCAAAATCACTAATTAACCTCTTTGTTTGCAGTCTTAGCAGAATAGCCAAGAAGTCAATAGTGTATCTTTAAACTCCCTTTTCAGCCTCAGTGTTGGTCCCTCCAGGTCAGGGTTGAACAGGGTGGGGTAGGGAAAGCTAGTGCTGCATGCGATACCTGTTCTGAGCATAAAGTCTCCCAGGGTCTCAGTCCAGTACTATTCACCAGCACTAATATATCATCAATATTTTTAAAAAATGAAGTGAGATTTCATTCTTGATAGACATTGATTTCTCAGTGGGTCATACATTGGGGAGGTGAAGAAACTAGACTGGGGGTTGTATTTTTTTTGATCCCCTGTCTGCTTTTGCTGTCAGTTTGGGGGAGGGAATTCCTTTTTCATTTTAAATGCAGACTCTTGGGGGAGGCAGAGATGGGAAACAGGGAACTATTGACATTTAAAAATAAAAACCAGAGAAGAAATTAAAACCTTTGAATAAATTCGGAGTTGCTACAGGGGAAGGTGGCGGTACTACCCAGCCCCTCTGACTCTCTCATAACCCACTGAGTAGGATTGAACCTGATGTTAAATGGCTTAAAGGATTACTGGATCACTAGGAGATGATTAATTATTCATGCAAGTGTTGGTTCACTTGGGTGTACAGCCAGTATCATGTGGTTCCTGTTTTAATTAAGCCAAACAATACTACAGAATGCTGTAAAAAGATCAGGACCTCATCTGCTCTCATCCTTAATGGGGCTTGGGCCCCCCTCCTGATGGTTTTTCTTTTGAGTGTTTTAATCTCTTCCACCCTCCGGTTTCTGTTTTGTGACCACCATCGTTCTGCTTGAAGAGAGGCTGAAAGACAGACACTGTGTTTAATGTTTGTCAATATTGCTTCTTAATTTGTTGGAAAAGTGCAGCCTTCTATCACCATTTGGGGCTGAGAATGTTGTCTCCAGAGAATTCTGAGAACTCTGTGGAGATGGCGACAGGGTTGGGAGCAGGAATCAAAACTGTATCTCCTGAAAGCATTTAAATTCAGCATGGGATTGCTAGAATCCCGTATTTGCCTATCTTCTCTGCTTCTTGAAATTTCCCAGCAGAGGTAGTATCATGTTCATAATGCTTGCTCAACAGCTCTGGTAGGAGCAACTGCTGGAGAGTGATACTTTTTGATGGGAATTTTACTCTGTTGCTACTCCTGGATGAGGAAGAAAGATCTATGTGCAGACTAGCTTATGTGATCTGTTGCTGGAGCTGCTCCTTAAGGGAAACAAGAGGGCCAGACTACTTTTTGTATTAAGAGGCTCAATGGGACATTGTCTCTTTTAAACCTCTGCATATGTCTTATAAAACTGAGTGACATGACATAGTAGTATATGGTATGTTGGGCTGTGATATGGCTTCTCGCTATATTATGTCACATCAGTTGCTAAGTCAGAAGCAGGATATGATTCATATTCCAACTTCACATCACTTAAACATTTCCCTTCTGGCTTAAATTGGATTTGATGCTTTCTTCCCTTCATTTATGTTGGTGACAGTGCTAAATGGCTGCTCTCTTTCACTCTAGAGATATTTTAGTAATAGATGAAGTAATAGATATAATTTGAAAAATGCTTTGGGATGCTTCTGAATGAATGTTAAATAAATATTACATTGTGAAGGACATAGCAGTTTATGTTCAGTATATCACATGCTCTGTAGCAGTGTTTATTAAACTGTGTTTCAGGGAACACCGGTGCGCCGCGGAGAACAACAGAGTTAAAAATGGCCACTTTTGTTTTCTCAACAAAAAATCCTTGGTGTTCCTCATAAAAAAATTGTTCGGTGTTCCTTGGTCTTAAAAAGTTTAAGAAACGCTGCTCTGTAGTGTCACTGATGGAACACACAGCACATCTGAGTGTCAGCGTGTCCAGTGTCAGCGTGTCCAGTACAGACACATCTACCTGGTTCAAGAAATTTCAGGTTTTTCCAAACACGGATCCCTGTTTGCCTGAGGATAAAGTCTGGGATGGTGTTTCACTGCAAAGCATTTCCTTAACCATAGGATGGGGGAAAAAAACCTCTAACAGCTCAGTTTCCATAAATGAACTTGCTGCATCAAACATTGGTTAACTGTCACCCCTGCAGGCAAAAGTGCCTCTGTTGGGAGTGCTTTTTCTTGTGATACCATTGTAGACTATGGTGAATGTTCAAAACCCAGCACAGTTGCCATTAAATCAGATTTGTCAGACCATCTGTGACAAGATCCTTTTACCACAATGGTGCCTCCTGCTGGTCATCAGAGGGATTGGTTCTGACAACCAGCGTAACTTCTGCAGGTGATGCCTCCCTCTCCCCCCATCATCTTTGCGTGCAAACCCCCTTCAATCCAAGAACCTCAGCATCATTTTTGTGACTCGGCCCTCTGTTTGAGTCACCATCCATATTTCTCCATTGCAGGGATGGGTACTATTTTTCAGTAGTCAAGCCATTTTCCCACATGTGAATGGAAGGATCTGGGCTTGCCCACTACCCTGTGTCCTGACCCAGGGACCCTGCAGATAGAAGCCTCCTGATCTGTCTCCTTAACTTCCTTCAAGGCTACTTCAATTCCCTTGGCTGTTTTCCTACAGCCCTACTACCTTCTTCTCAGGGTATTCAGCTATCAAGTTCCAACAGTCAGCCAGAAGCTCCAACTTGCTCTCCTGGTCCCTGCTAGCAACTGCTGAGTCCAAGTTGCTATCTTTGCTGCAGCTAGGGTTGCTAACTATAATAGTACAAAACCAAGCACTTTGCCCCACCTCTTCTCTGAGACCACGACCTCTTCCCCAAGGCCATGCCTCCTATTCACTACATTCCTCCTCTCTTGGGGTGGCTTGCTCTTCCAGATCCTCACTCAAATTCCCTGGAATGGAACAGGTTGTGGGAAGGGGTGAGGGCTCTGGCTGAGGGTGCTGGCTCTGCAGTGGGTCCAGGGATGAGATATTTGGGGTGCAGGAGGGACCTCTGGAGTGTGGGACTTAGGGATTCAAAGTGTAGGGAGGACTATGTATTGTGGGAGGGGGTAAAAGCTCTGGGGTAGGGCCAGGGATGAGTGGTTCACAGTGTGGGGGGAGGGGCTCTGGGCTAGGGCAGGATTTTGAGATGCAGGGGTGTGAGGTCTCTGGGGTGAGTCTAGCAATGAGTGGTTTCAGGTGCAGGAAAGGACTCTGGGCTGGGGAAGCAGGGCTAGGGCTGGAGGGGTTCAGGCTCAAGCTTGGGGTATGGGCTTACCTCCAAGCTGCTCCCACTCGGTGGTGCTGTAGAGCTAAGGCAGGCTCTCTGTCTATCCTTGCTCTGTGCTGCACCCCAGAAGTCGCTAGCAGTTCTGACACCTAGGCAAGGTGGTGGGGTTCGGAGGCGCCACATGCTGCTCTCTCTTATGCTCCCCTGCTCCTATTGGCTATTTCCTGGCAAATGGAAGTGCTGAGCTGGTGTTTGGAGCAGAAGCAGCACATGGAGCCATGTTTCCCACCCCAAGCCTATGAGCTGGAACTTTTGGATGCTTCGCAGACACAGCATAGTGCAAGCATAGGTGGGAATTAGTCAGCCTTAGCCCTGCAGCATGGCCATCCAGACTTTTAATGGCCTGATTGGTAGTGCTGACCAGAGCTGCCAGGGACCCCTTTCGACCAAGCGTTCTGGTCAAAAACTGAACACCTGGTCAACCTAGTTGCAGCCTTCTTGGAGCACAGTTCTCACTCGTTGGGCTCCCCACAGAATCTCACCTGGCTCTGCCCTGCTCTCCTTGTGTATTAGTTGTCTGGGCCCTGACTGGCTGCTCCATGCAGCCTCCACCCAATTGACTGCTTTCTATGCAACTTCTCTAGGCTGCTAGGAAGACTCACCTCCCCTGCTCCTTTTTGGGAAAGAGTATGGCGGGTCCCTAAGGCTGCCATTAACTCCTTCAACTTTGGTATATGATGAACACTCCATCACATCCCCGCAGGTCTGCCAACTCTATTTTTTTCTCCTTTTTTCTGCTATATTGCTGTTTCTACCACTAGACCATCTGTTTCCCCTCTGATACTTGTCTCAAGGTTCATTGCAGAGGGGTTTCTTAGGAAATCAGAAAATCATGTGTGTTTAACAACAACAAGAAAGGCAGAGCACTATAGTGTTCATAAAATCATCTTCTGTATCCCTAACTTTTTTCATAATTTAAATTATCCAGGTGTAGATTACCCAGACTCTCTCAGGGTATGTCTACACTACAGCGCTAGTTCGAACTAACTTAGTTCGAATTAGTTAATTTGAACTAAGCTAATTCGAACTAACGCGTCTAGAACTAAAAACTAGTTCGAATTAGCGTTTTGCTAATTCGAACTAGCAAGTCCACATTGAGTGGACTCTGAACAGGGCTTAAGGATGGCCGGAAGCAGTGCCGGCAGGGCATCAGAGGAGGACTTAGAGCGTGGAGATGCTGTCTCAGGCTAGCCGAGGGCTGCGCGTAAAGGGTCCCGACCCCCACCCCGGACAGACAGTTCTCAGGGGTGCCCCGCTTGCAAAGAAGTTCTGGCTTGGAGTGCCCGGAGTACCCACACTGGGCACATCACACCACTCGGCCATCAGCCCGGCTGCACTTGCCGCAGGCTGCCATCTGGGGAGAGGGGGCAATCGGGGGGCTGCAGGAGAGCTTCCACCCCCAGAAGCCCGCAGAGCCAGCCCAGTCCTCCCCATCGGGGGCTCGTACCCCATTCCTCCCTCACCTCCTTCCACTTACCCTTCCCTAGCCCCCCTTCTTATTGATGTACAAAATAAAGATAACGTTTCTTCCAACATTGACTCTGTCTTTATTGAACAAAACTGGGGGAGACTGGGAAAAGGAGGTGGGAGAGGGGAAGAGAAAGGCTGGGAGAGGGGAGGGCAACTAACATGATCAGGGGTTGGGAACAGGTCCCAGATTAAGAGAGGCTACAGAGACTGGGACTGTTCAGCTTAGAAAAGAGGAGATGGATCGGGGACAGGATAGAGGTCTCTAAAAGCAGGGGTTGGGTGGAGAGGGTGCATTCAGAAAAGTTCTTCATGAGTTCCCATAAAGAAGGACTAGAGGACACCAAAGGAAAGGAATGGGTAGCAGGCTTCAAACTAGTAAGAGAAAGTTGTTCTTCACAAAGCAAAGAGTCAACCTGTGGAACTCCTTGCTGCAGGAGGCTGTGAAGGCTAGAACTAGAACAGAGTTTAAAGGGAAGTGAGATCAAGTCATGGAGGTTGGGTCCATGGAGTAGTCTTAGCCAGGGGGTAGGAGTGGTGTCCCTGTCCAAAGTTTGTGGAAGGCTGGAGAGGGATGGCACGAGACAAATGGCTTGGTCACTGTCTTCGGTCCATCCCCTCCAGGGTCCCTAGGGTTGGCCGCTGTCGGCAGACAGGCTACTGGGCTAGATGGACCTTTGGTCTGACCCAGGACGGCCATTGTAAGCTCAGGGCTCAGGGTCGGGGGTCTCAGTGGACCCCCTTGATTTTCATGCACACCTGCTCCTGGGTGGCCAGGCTGGCAGCTCTCCTGCCCTAGACGGCCACCTTCCTGTGCCTAGTGCGGAGATCGTGGACGAGGTCCACGATGTCCGCACTAGCCCAGGAAGGTGCCCGCCTCTTGCAGTCCAGGGCAAGCTCCCGGGAGCCGCCAGCCTGGTCCCGGGAAGAGGGGGTGGGCTGGGGGACATCGGGTGGGTGGCTCTGTGCCGTGCCAGGTGCAGGGTCTGCCGGCTGGGTGCTGGCAGGCTTGCACCTGGCACGGGCACCGTAGCCAGCCCGTGGCCCTTTAAGGGGTCCGGGGCCGGGAGGGGGGCATAGAGTTTCCCTGGTGTTGGCCAGAGTGGCCACCAGGGAAACCTGGGGAGGGCTAGCCTCCCACTAGTTCGAATTAAGGGGCTACACACCCCTTAATTCGAACTAGTAAGTTCGAACTAGGCTTAATCCTCGTAAAATGAGGTTTTCCTAGTTCGAACTAAGCGCTCCGCTAGTTCGATTCAAATTCGAACTAGCGGAGCGCTAGTGTAGCGGCTATGAATGTTAGTTCGAACTAACGTCCGTTAGTTTGAACTAAAATTGTAGTGTAGACATACCCTCATAAGATTTAATTCTAAGGTTGGAATTTGTTAGGCTTACTACTAGGAATCACGTTGACATTTTTGTCAGAAAGCAAACATTCCTTGTCAGGAAAAAATAGTAATGCCTTTTTATAAAATTCCAAACTCAGGTTGGAGACTTTCAGATGTCATTTTTAGTTTCTAGGAACATAGTACTGTTAAAAACTTCTTGATTTTCTACATTATCTTTTGGAAATTTTCAGAGTTAATGAAATCCTTAAATTAGAGCAGTACTAATAGGTATTCCTTCTTCCCATTTTTGGCGCACTCGGCCATGAAAAAGAGAATAGGACTAACATTGAAAGTATGTTATATCAGTGACTGGTTATGTTTAGATTTATACACCTATACTTATACACCTAGCTAACCCTCTGTTCCCCACAAACACAACCAGCTCTCCACATTGCACTTTTGTTGTAGCAGAACTTTAAATGGAGTGCCATCCGGTTCTGAAGTTTTGTACTTGAAAGTTATATGAAATTTATGCAAAAATATAATTTGTCAGGCTTGATACTTCTCCACAAGTTAGGTTGATTGGTGGGTTATGCCACTAACGCCCCTTTTTAAAGTCTCTTCTACCTCTTCAGTACTCAAGTACTTTGCAGCAGTGGTATAACAAAAGGTATTTATTTCTGGAGGACCACATTTAATCATTGATAGTCCATGTTAAATTGCCACAGAACTTACTTCTACAGGTGTGTAAACTAGAATCATCAGAATGATCACAAAGACCATAAATTGGTCTGTCTTCAGAACAAAAGGTAAAGCCTAGTCATTTCTTTAATCTTGCCATCCCAAATCAATAAAAGCATATTAAAGTTATTCCCTTTTAAGGGATGGAAAAGTGTAGAAACCCATCAAGGTGTGAGTAATTTGGAATTTAAGATACTTGAAAACTACAATAATAAGCATAATAAAAACACTTGGAAGACTAAATTCTATCTAAAGAAAAGATTTCCAATCTTTGTACAGATCCACATAGACTGTTTTGCCACATGCTCTTTAAAAATAGTTTAGAAGGGAGACTTAAGAAACGCTTTTTTTAAATTGTGCAAGGATTTACTGCTTAAAATGAAAATGGTAAACTATTTGTTTTTGAAGCGTTAAACCCAAATTGTTGTGATGTTGACTATGCTCTCCTCATAACTCTTGACAAATTAGGAACCTTGTCACATCCTAAGGGGAAAAAAGAGTTTTCCGAAACAGGAATTCAGGAGGAAGGAGGATGCAGAGATTTATATTGGCTAAGCATCCCACAAAAGCAGATGGTCTGTCTGCGGACATACTTCTATTAGTCCATTTAAATTTTTTCTTTGTAAGAGTTATTTTTAAATGTTGTATTTATTTAGTGTCCTTTGTGTGTGAGATAGTCTTGATAAATCAGAGCCTCGTGCCCTGTTTTGGCTTGAGATTTATTTAATGTGTTTGTTATACCCAAATATACACTTTTCTGTCTCTTTTCCAATAGTTATGGTGTATTGCTTTGGGAACTACTAACTGGGGAGGTACCATTCCGAGGAATTGATGGTTTAGCAGTAGCATATGGAGTTGCCATGAATAAACTTGCCCTTCCAATCCCATCCACGTGCCCAGAACCTTTTGCCAAACTCATGGAAGGTAAGAGCTAACTGCAGTGAGAGAGAAATGTTTGTCTTTTTCTTGAGTGCTTTTGAAGAGTGTCAGTTTTTGTAGATTTCAGTAGCTGAGATCCCAGAATTAAATGGCTTTACTCAGTGGACCATGTTATTATAGAAACCAGACGGTCTGCTATGACAGTTACTGTATTATAAGACCTTTATGCTGCAGAAATAAAACCTTTGTGAAGAGTAGAAGGGGACATTCTTGTCATTGTACAGCCTTGATTATGGGTGGTGGCCTTACCCCAAACCCCATATCCAAGTACCATCACGTTTGGGGTATTTGAATTCTAAGTCTGTTGAATTCTGCAGCTTGAGCCTATTGCTAGCTAATACTATTCTATATAATCATAATGATTTAGTGTAGAGGTCTTCAATCTGTAGGGGACTTCAGGGGTCTATCAAACCAGAGAGCAGGGTCAATGTTAGACTCGCTGAGGCCTAAGGCTGAAGCCTGAGCCCCATCACCCTGGGGCCAAAGTTTGATCAACTTAGCTCTGTGGGCCTCCCTGTGTAGTAGTGCCCCAGCCATTTGCCTTGCTTGCTATCCCCAATGCCAGGTCTAATGCCCCCTAGGGGGCCTCAGAGTAACATTCAGGGGCACAGTTGGAACTAAAACAGCCCCCACAGGGGGGCAGGAAGAGAGCACTGCCCAGCTTCGATCTTTGCTCTGGCCCCACACTGACTGTGGCTACTGCCCTTCTGCCCAAGGACCTGACTGCCTGCCTGAGGCTCTGCACCCATCCACAGCTGCAGGCCTCCTCCCCTGCCAAGGATCTGCTCCTGTCCATGGTCCCAGATATGGCATCAGCCTTAGCCCCCTTGCCGCATCCGCATCCCCCCCACTGCCCCCTCCTGGAGCCCTGGCTCCACTGCTAGCTCTGGGGATGGAGGTGGGGCGGGGCATGGACAGAAGTAAGGGAGGATACAAAGTAAAAAGTTTGGGGACCACTGGTCTGATGCAGGGGCTCCCAACCTTTTTCTTTCTGAGACCTCTCCAACATGTTATAAAAAGTCTGATGGATTCTCTGGCTATTTTAACTCTGTAAATATCCCCTGAGTCATCTATTTCAATCAAATTCTTAATTTTTATCAAAATATGTATCTAGAATTCTAAACGAATGCTTATCACTCCTATACTGTGCCTTATAGCTGAGGCTCTCAGTGCTGTACAGTCATTCAAGAATTAAACCTCACAACCCTCCTGTGAGTCTGGTAGTATTACCTCCACTTTACAGATGGGGAATATTGAGGCACAGAGAGGTAAAGTGACGTAAGTGTCACCAAATGAGTCAATGGCAGAGCTGAAAATAAACCCAGTTTATATGATTCCATATATGTTGCTGGGATAGACTTGCCTTTGACGTAAGTAGGTGTCACTGAGAGGTTTGCCTACTTCTGGAATACTTTTATCTAATTTCTCTGTCCTTTGATACAGATTAGAAACACAGTTCAATTAAAAATCTAGAATTCTGTGTAATGTTTTGCTAAAACAATGAGCCGTAGGATGGCAAACAATAGAATTGCAGATACAATACATACATCTTCATTATTACAACTGTCACCTTAAATAACAGTCTGGTTATGAAATTAGGAGCAGTTTTGTCAGGTGGGTGTGATACCAAGAACTTACTGTAAATGCACACTGAAAAGTATAATAGTAAGGATAAAAACAGTGTAACTTGTTCACTGAGATTCCCCTGGTCTGAAACACAGGACATGCTACGGGAACAAATGGGTATCAGATGGCATGCTAGTGAATTTAAATACACCACAAAGAACGAAGTGCAAGAAGCTGTCTAAAAGAGCTAATGATAGCATAGAGCAACCATAGTTTCAGTGTATTTTACACTGACAATTTTTCTTAGGAGAAGAGATTCAGAGTTTCTTAAAATCAAATGTAGGTGTTGGTTGGATAGAAAATATTGGGAGTTGTTAAATAAAGTTGTATGCACTATATTTGAACTCAATACCATGATCAACCTCCACTTCTACTTTTGAATCCAAGGAGAAAATCTTGAAGGGAATAAAAAAGCCATCACTTTCTTCCCCCTTTGTCAAAATCATTTGTCAAAAGCATCGTTTCCCTTTCTGGTGAACTCTAGTTCCCCTAATGCTGATTGTGCTTTTGAATTACTGCCCTGGTGGTCTTTACTGAGATGACAAACATGAACTTGCCCTCTTCAGAGAAAAGATTTGTAAGTTATAACTGTCCTCATTAGTGCAGATAGTGGAAGATCTGGGCCTGGGAAAATAAGAGCCATGGACCACCTGCATAGTTATCATGCTCACTCATTCATGCACTTGGCTGGCTACAGTACTTTGTTTTACACTGGGACATGTTTACTTTGTCATGCTTAAAAACTAGGTTAGAGGGGCAGGGATTATTCCATTGACCATTTTTCTGTATTGCCCATCGTCACTAATTGCTCAGCAGCAGGGAAGCTGTGAAGCAGCTTTGGACATCCCTGGTTCTGCACATAAATATTAGAAGCATCTTGTGAGCTGTTAAAATAAAAAATGTTCATTCCTGTATTGCTTTTGGGACCCAATCAGATACATTAAAATCAGCATCCTGACACTCAAAATCTTAGTATCAAAATTCCAGAATGGAGAATTGCAATAATTTCAAAATGAAAACATAATGCAAAACTAAACTCCCAGCAGAGTCAAAGGGGATAAGAAATAGGAGTTCAGATTAATCCTTGGTGCATATGTGCTAAATTAATAGAATTATTGCCAGAATGAATTTGACTCCATGGTGTCGTCTTAATCTAAATGGCAGTTTTACCATTCTTAAAGAACACTGATATTCCACTGATGCTTTTTAATGTTCTAAAAAATGTTTCCAGTGTGGGAAGCCTATGCTTCAGTCCCTCCAGCTGCTGTTTGGAAAGGATGATTACATTACATATTGGGAAGGCCTTCTGCATTTACAATATCTCTGCATGGCGGGTATGAGGTTGTTGCCACCTCTGAGACTATGGTAATGTGATAGGCCTTTCCTACTGACTTCCTGGGGCTTGGCATGCAGGAGTTCTCTAGCATTAAAGGGAGGATATGTACCACTACGTGAAAACTCTGCTAGGAGACTAAAGGTAGAATGAGAAACTGACATTTTCTGAGGAAGGAGACGTACATTTATGGTGAGGGGGTTGAATGATTGGGATTTTCTTGGTCCTAACAATTTCAGATCATTCACTTAACACAGTGATATTTTTAAAAACAGACTCTTATGCACCATACTTTATTTAATCTATGTAGCCCACATTGGTGTAGTACCTGAGAATTTTTTTTTGTATTGTTGCCTATTTAGGAACTGCTAAGAATTGTACTTGTTGTGGCAAGATGGCACCTTAAATTCTGTATTTTGGGAGCTTTATAGTAGAGTAATGGAGCTTCAGGGGGTAGCCGAAGTTAGTCTGTTACAGAAAAAAACAACAAATGGTCTGGTAGCACTTTATAGACTAACAAGACATGTAGATGGTATCATGAGCTTTCGTGGGCACAGCCCACTTCTTTAGATCTGAAGAAGTGGGCTGTGCCCACGAAAGCTCATGATACCATCTACATGTCTTGTTAGTCTATAAAGTGCTACCAGACCATTTGTTGTGTTTTTTATAATAGAGTAAGTTACTGAATTTTGAGTTCACGTTTTGAAATGTAGCAACTTAAATTTGATAGATTAAGTGGGGGAAAAAAGCTGCTTGTTTGTTGCTCATCCAACAAATATCAGACAGAAACCACCCAACCTGGTGTCAATGACTGTGTGTCTGCCTGGCACTAGACTGGCAAGATATATTGCAGATCAGAATTGAAGAAATATAGGATATATTTTCACTGCAAGGTTAGTTCAGACTCTTGCTCAAGTTGTTGCCTCTCATCTCCCTTTCATCCACACTCTCCACCTTACCTGAATTAAGTGGTCCTTTCAACCTACTGGATGGGGGCATGGGTTCAAGCCCAACTTTAATTTGGACTGGTAATCTGTCTGCTTTGCAGTGAGGTTGCAAGATAAATCACAGATGTGGTGATAGTCCTGTAAAGCCTTCTCACTATTCCTTCTGTGTGCAGGAGGACAAACAAGTTCTCCTACAATTCACTGAAAAGAATCATGGAAGTGGCTCTGTTAACTGCAGCAAAAAGAGCTATGAGAGATGCTCACAAAAGTCCTAGCAATACACATGGGGGAGCACAACACATTGAAGACACAGCAACTTGCATATGGCTTTGTATTGTGGCTGCTCACACTCAGGCTAAAACTTCAGTACTATTCACCCAAATTAACTGTGCAGTGAAGTGCAGATGAAGTTTGTACTAATCCTTGCTTCTCTGTGCTGGGCTGTTTGCTCTCAATGGCAAAATCAGTCTCTGTTCCATAACTACTTATTGTTGACAACAAAGTATTTGGGGAAAATATTTGTGCTGGGTGGTTTTTAACAAGCTTGGAAGTATAGTCATCTATAAATGGAGTCAGTCTCTAACAATATTTTATTTGTTTAACTTCTATATTTCAGTAGCATTTAGAAGCCAACCAAATCAGGGGCACATTTAAAATGGCTGACAGTTCCTGCCCCTATGAGCTTAGTCTACAAGAGAAGACAAAAGTAGACGAAGGTAGAGACTGGGAGAGGCAGGGTAACAAAAATAATTCTTAGCCAGGCAGAATGAATAAACACAATTTGTTGCCTGCTTAACCTCTAACTCCTTATTCAGATGTTTAACACTTGCTTGCCTTTGTCCTGTTTTAGACTGTTGGAACTCTGACCCACACTCACGACCATCTTTCGCCAATATCCTAGACCAACTCACTACCATCGAGGAGTCTGGCTTCTTTGAAATGCCAAAAGATTCCTTCCACTCCCTGCAGGAAGACTGGAAGCTTGAGATCCAGGAGATGTTTGATCAGCTCAGGGCAAAAGAAAAGGTAAATGGGAGATATTACTGCTGGCTATAGATACATCAGAAGGATAAATGCAAGAGAAGGAAAGGAGTTATTGTAGAAATATAGAGCCAGTGTTGGCACCAGAATAAATGGATACAAACTGGTGATCAACAAGTTTAGGCTTGAAATTAGATGAAGGTTTCTAATCATCAGTGAAGTTCTAGAACAGCCTTTCAAGGTCTTCTTCTAGTATATTCCAGTCCTCCTCCACAGTGGTGGATTAGCTATTGGGCCGGTGGGGCCCATGCCTGGGTGCTCCAGAAAATTGGGTGCCCTTGTGCACCGACCCTGCTCCCTAGCATGTTTTAGCTAGTAGGGAACAGATGGAGCAGGATGGAGTAGCTTTCCCTCTGTGCAGCATGGGGACAGAGTGAGGGTATGTCTACACTACCACCCTAGTTCGAACTAGGGTGGTTAATGTAGGCAACCGGAGTTGCAAATGAAGCCCGGGATTTGAATTTCCCGGGCTTCATTTGCATATTGTCGGGCGTTGCCATTTTTAAATGTCCGCTAGTTCGGACTCCGTGCCCGCGGCTACACGCGGCACGAACTAGGTAGTTCAGATTAGGCTTCCTATTCCAAACTACCGGTACACCTCATTCCACAAGGAATAACTGTAATTCAGAATAGGAAGCCTAATCCGAACTACCTAGTTCGTGCCGCGTGTAGCCGCGGGCACGGAGTCCGAACTAGCGGACATTTAAAAATGGCGGCGCCCGGCAATATGCAAATGAAGCCCGGGAAATTCAAATCCCGGGCTTCATTTGCAACTCCGGTTTCCTGCATTAACCACCCTAGTTCGAACTAGGGTGGTAGTGTAGGCATACCCTAAGGGAGGTGGGGTGAGAAGAAGACAAGACAAGGAGAAAAAAAGAGAGCCAGTGAACCAAGGCGACGGGATTGAGTGTGCACTTGTGCCTCCATATATACATTTGGGGGGACAAGAGCACCCACATACAGCAGTCAAACTACTTCTATTGTCCCTGGAACAGAAAGAGCTCTCTGCTGTGGTTTTAGGGCCAGCGGAGCTCTCACTCCCATCTGCAGCCTGGGGCCATGGTGGAAGCGATGGGTACAGAGCTTCTCCAGTCTTGGAGATGCTGGGGGGGAAGAAGGGAGTTGACCATGTATGGAATGGGGTGGGGTTGTGGGTGAGATTGCATGCAGAAGGGTAGGAGGGGCCCCCCACATGCTTTGGCTCAGGGCATCACAAACCTTTAATCTGTCTCTGTTCCTCCATATTGACAATACCACCCAACTTTGTGCCATCTGCCAGTTTTATTAGCGTGCTCTCACTTTTGTATCAAGATCATGAATGAAAATGTCCTCAGCTGACCCCAGGCTCAATGCAGCTGCCCCTTTGAAATGCAGCGGTGGCATTTCAAAGGGGCAGCATTGCAGGAGCCTGGGATCAGCTGGAGTCCCCAGCTGACCCCGGCTTCATGCAATGCTGCCCCTTGGAAAGGCCTCCTCAGTGTTTCCAAGGGGCAGCATTGTGGGAATCCAGGGTCAGCTGGAGTCCCCATCTGACCCCAGGCTCCATGCAGCATTGCCCTTTTAAAGCACTGTGGCGGCGCTTCAAAGGGGCAGCACATTAGGAGCCTGGGATTATCTGGGGACTCCAGAGCAGCACTTCAAAGGGGCTTTGCAATGTGGAGCCGGGGATCAGCTGGGCACTCCAGCTGATCCCTGGCTCCGCTTGTGCTGCTCCTTTGAAGTGCTGGAGTGGCACTTCAAAGGGGCAGTGCAACATTAACACCTGCGATTAACACGTTAAAAGGATTAACGCTTTAATCCTGTCCTGCGTTAATCGCAGGTGTTAACACAGGTCAATTGACAGCCCTATAAATAAGATTAATCCCAAGACAATCCCTGAGGAACTTCAGTAATATCCTCTCTCCAACCTGACAGTCTTACTGAAGAGTGAACTCAGTGAAGTCCCCCCCTTTAACCAGTTTCTTATCCACCTTTAAATTCTCATATTAAGCCCCATCTTCTCCAGTCAAACTAATAATTCCCAGTGGAACTGTATTAAATGCCTTACTGAAATCCAAATAGATTAGATCATCTGCATTTCCTTTATCTAGAAAATTGGTAATCTTCTTAAAGAAAGAGCTCACGGTCCTCTCCCCCAATCTACTTTTTGTAAAACACTGTTGAGTTTTATCCCAGTTACCATTAATTTTTATGTCCTTAACTACTTTCTTTTACAAAATTTGCTCCAAGGTCTTGCATACAATTGAAGTCAAACTAATGGGCATGTGGTTTCCTTTCTTTAAAAATAGGTGCTTTATTAGCAATATTCTACAGTTACTGAGTAAAAACCCTCTGAGTTTATGGATTCATTAAAAACCCTTTGGTATTGGGCTGGCAATTTCATATGCTAGTTCTGTTAATATTCTAGGATGAAAATCATCCAGGCTCCCCAGTTTGGTTCTATAAACTGTTTGCATTTGACTTCTTCCTCATGTGATGATTTCTACCTCCATAATCTTGTTACTGTTATCATTCTGGCTCTACTCCCAAGATTCTCATTATCTTCATTAAAAACTGAGACAAAGTATTCATGTAGGTGTTGAACCATGCCTAGATTATCATTCCTCTCCACCCCATCCACAGTCCTTAGCAGTCCCACTTCTTTCCTGGTTTCATTTTTATATAAATGGCTAAAGAATCATTTTTTATTATTGTTTTTTAAATTTCCTTTGCAAGGTCCAGCTGTGCTTGGCTTTTGGCAATTCTCATTTTCCCCTACCTTTCCTTGTTCATCCATTCCTTGTAGGCTTTCTGCTTTCTCTTAATAAGATATTTGGGATTCTTGTTCCTCCAGTTTGGTCTGGAATCCTTACCTATGAATTTTCCCCCTTGCTTGGGACTCTGGCTTCAGCTATCTTCTACAGCTTTGACTTAATGTAATTTCAAGCCTCCTCCACATTCAGATCCTTGCGTTCTTCAGTCCAGTCCATTTCCCTATTTCCAATAATTTTTTTTAGTGTGCCCTTTTGAAGTAAAAAAGACTTTACTTGTAGACCTATTTTTATTTATCCTCCCATTTAATTTAAAATGAATTAGCTTGTGATCATTTGATCAATGATTGTCCTCTAACGCCAGTTTTTCTATGAGGTTTTTGTTGCTTACTAATATTAAAATTTAAACTAGCATCACCTCTTGTTGGTTTGGTGACTATTTGATAGAGAAAGCTTTCAGCCGTCACATCCAGAAATAATCTGGGCCCTACTGTTGTTACTAGCACTTGTCCTTCAGTCTATATCTTGGCAATTAAAGTCTCCCATAAATGCACAATTTGTACTAGTACTTATTGAAATAAAAATATTAATGGTCTCTATCCATATCCAAATGGGATCCTTTGGGTCTGTAGAATACCCCAAGCACTGACTCATTTGAGCCTCTGTTACCTTTTTTCCAAAAGTGATTCTGATCCCCAACAGATTTTATGTTATACATTCTACCACTTCTAATTTCTTTACAATCTCCTTGTGATTAATATGCACTGCTACTCCTCCTTTTTCTCTCTCTCTTTTTTTTTTTTTGCCTGAACAGCACATACTCTATAGTATCCATCCTCCAATCATGACTACTGTTCATCATATTTCTGTTATCTTTGTAATATCTTCTTTTATTTCCCTGTGTCAGTAATTCTAGCTTCTCCATTAGGCTTCTCAGGCTTCTTAGTTAGAGCTAGGTTTTTTGTTTTGTTTTCTGTCTTATGATGTGCTAGATGAGAACCTTCCATTTTCAGATTGCTTCTAAGTCAATTTAAGCAAATTATTGCAGATTCTGATTTAGGCAGGAAAACAAGGAACAGTTAACAGCAAAAAATTTTGAACTAGTCCTGATTTAAAAAACAAATCAAGTTGTCATCTCCTCCTCTTCCCCTTCCACCATCCCAAATACTTGGAAAACAAGCTTCCAGGTTCAGCTCCTGTCATCATCTTGCAGGAACAGTGGAAAGTCTGAAGTTGCTGTGTTTATTGATGTGGCCATATCATGCTACTCGCTGTACTGACACTTACTGCCTGACCTTCCTGTGATAATGGTAATAACCAGACCGTAACAAGCCAGCATATATGAAAGTGCAGGCTGAATCTCCAGTAGTACAGTCAACCCTGTGTTTATCTGAGTTCTGATGCAGAGCAGAATCTTTTCGATGCACATTTGAATGTTCAGTCTTTTATCTTAAAACATTTTTCTCCAAGTTAAATATCTAACTGTAAGTATTAGGGAAAGTGTCTATATAGCTGAAATATTTTACACTACTTAAAGGGGTAACATGCCAAAGTTGGATATGTGTATTTTATTTTTACAGTCAGTATAGTGTTGTTTGAAAGGTGCCTGGCTGGCCTCTGTACAAACAGAAGCCCTTTGTTTAATCACAGATCAGACGCAGAATAAGCTTTTCCCACATTGTCTTATCAAAGTGCCTCAACCCTGAACTGGGTGGACAGCTTTGAAAGGGGGGTTGGGAATGAAATTCAGTCTGTCAGTTCACTCCTTGTCCTCCTTGCTGAGCCTGTGAACCAGGCCAGTAATGAACTCAGCCATCTTTGGATTTGCTCCTTTGGTAGGTAGAATAGTTTCAGAACTAATATGCCATACTTGTGATCTAAGGAATTCTCTTTTCACCCTGCAGGAGCTGCGCACATGGGAGGAGGAGCTGACCCGTGCTGCACTCCAGCAGAAGAACCACGAGGAGCTGCTGCGGCGGCGAGAGCAGGAGTTGGCAGAGCGCGAAATAGACATCCTAGAAAGGGAGCTCAATATCATCATCCATCAGCTATGCCAGGAGAAGCCTCGGGTGAAGAAACGCATGGGAAAGTTCAAGAAGAACCGGCTTAAGTTGAAAGATGGCAATCACATCAGCCTGCCTTCAGGTCAGCGATGCTGCAATGCCAGCTTGTAGGGTTCTCTATTCAGCCAAATGAGTTTCTGTTAAATGGAGCTCCTTTGTGCCTACAACCATAGAATGCCCCATTGATGGTCGCAAGTTGTGCCTTAAGAAATCCCAACCTCTTTGGCATCAAGAAATTAAAGGTCAATAATTATAGAGAAAAATATAGGAAATAATAGCAATAAAGTGCATCACAACTAACATTTTCCAAAGGGAAAAGATATGTCTAGAGAGGAATGTAGATGGTTATTGATCTGTAGCACATATCACTAGGTTGCAGCTGGGATCAGGAAGTTCACTTTAAAGAAAAATCTTAATGTTAACTATTAATGAAACATTCAGTACAACAATACCCCAAATCCACCTTTTCAGGTACAGATTGGACCTCCCTGGTCCAGCATCCTCAGGACCAGGGAGTTTGCTGGACCGGGGAGGTCAATTCTGAACCATCTGTCACTGGCCGTCTCAGCCTGGCTCCTCTGTTGGCCCAGCTGCCGGTCTCCCTGATAGCTCTCTGTGTTACCGGCCCCGCCAAAGCTATCTGCCATGCCAGGTTACTTGCCCCGCTGGGTGCCCACTGGAGCTTGCTGACCCTGCCTTGCCAGAGCATGCTGCTCCACTGGGCTCCTGGCCCTGCTGGAGCCTGCTGCTATGCTAGAGCCCACTGCCATGCCAGCCCCCTTGCCACCAGCCCAGCCAAACTTGCACACAGGGCTCCCAGCCATTGGCCCCCATGCAGCCGCTGGGACTCTCTGATCCAGGAACATCCATGGATGTTGTCAGACCAGAGAGTCCTGATTTAGAGAGGCTCAACCTGTACTACCTTCAGTGGAAGTGTGCAAATGTCTACTCTGGAGTTGTCTTATTGTTCAGTAAAGCTGATGTGAGCAAGTTTGATATCAGAACAGCAACCATAGCACTACTGTGTGGAAAATGATCTTGGGACGCTGAGATATGTTGGGTAGCTAAGGGAAGTTTATGAGGATTACAGCACTCAACTTCTCAGCACTAGTATTTAGCACATGAAGTGAGATATAATGCAGAATTAGACTGCTGCTTCATTCACTCAATACTGGATGGAAAATGTTACTTGGTTGGTCAGCAGCTGGGAAAGTGGGTGGGAAAATGATGATGGCTGTCAATTGAGTAGTGAATCTAGGGTGACCAGATGTCCCTTTTGTATAAGGATAGTCCCAATATTTGGGTTTTTTTTCTGATAGAGGTGCCTATTACCCCCCACATACCTTGCACGAATTTTTCTCACTTTCTGTCTGGTCACCCTAAGTGAGTTAATTGTGATGAGAGTGAGTAATGAATGTGCAAATTGCTTGGGGAGTTCAAAACTGGCAAGAGACAGAGTGTGATCTTGGTGGATTATGTTTATTAATAGCCATCTTTAACAGGGTTGTAAACACTTGTTTCATGAACTTTTGCTTGCCCTAAAAGTCTCTTTGGGAAATGAGATGGAAAGATTTTTACCTGGAAAAGTATGCAGGTACATATGGGCAGGAATGTCAGTCCCCAACTAAACTAAACATATTTATATGCAGCTCCTTAGCAGCTATGGGTACGTCTAGATTACATGCCTCTGCCAACAGAGGCATGTAAAATAGGCTACCCAACATAGTCAATGAAGCGGGAATGTAAATATCCCCGGCTTCATTAAAATAAAAGTGGCCGCCACGCTGTGCCAGCTCAGCTGATCGTCGTCACGGCACGCGAGTCAAGACGCGGATCGGTCGACAAGGGAAGCCTTTGTCGACTGCTCCTGTAAACCTCGTTTCACGAGGCATAAGGGAGTGGTTGACAAAGGCTTCCCTTGTCTACTGATCCACATCTTGACTCGCGCACTGTGCCGACGATCAGCTGAGCCGGCACAGCGTGGCGGCCATTTTTATTTTAATGAAGCCGGGGATATTTACATTCCCGCTTCATTGACTATGTTGGGTAGCCTATTTTACATGCCTCTGTCGGCAGAGCCATGTAATCTAGACGTACCTTATGGGTCCAGATGCAAAACACTAATCTTCAGGCTGTGTTAGATGTATGTGTCTGCAAAGATGCACTGAAACACTGGTGCCATTCTGCAAAGGTACCAGAAAAAATTAATTGTCTGTTTGCTGTGTTTCATGAATAAGTATTTTAATTGTGAATGTTTGTTTCTTTTTAACAGATTTCCAACACAAATTCACTGTGCAGGCATCACCAACCATGGATAAAAGAAAAAGCTTGATCAGTAGTTGTTCCAGTCCTCCTGCAAGTCCTACCATCATTCCCAGACTCAGAGCCATCCAGTGTAAGGAGTTTCCTATACCACTGAACCTGGGAATGACATACTATGCCAAGAAGACACTGACTGCAGTGGGGTGCTATGGGCCTTGTTTAGGACAGGACAACGAATATTCCTAAATGAGGACTAGCTGCGCTGTGGAGAGTTGGGGTGGGGAATGTTCCTTCTCCCAGAAATTTAATCTCACTTTTTTGTGTTTCTGGGCAATTGCTTTTTGATTATATTGGAAACATGTTTCTCAGAGATTCTGCCTGTTTGGTATAACTGAATTTATGGACCACATTTGCAAGTTCAGAATGGGTTTTTAAGGTGGATGGGCTGAAAAAGAACTGTGTGGCAAAGGAATGGAAATTGTTTGGTAAAACATTTCAAAGAAAATGAAAGCAATTGGTGTGGGAATGTGTGTCTGTCATAACAAGCATCCAGGGAATGGAGACCCTACGGGGGGCAGAGGTACATTTAAAAGAGGACTATGATGATAGTGTTGTTGCCTTGTGATTAGTGTGGATCTCAGCACTATGGCTGTGTCCAGACTCAGGGGTTTTTTCGAAAAAAGTAGCCTTTTTTCGAAAAAACCTCACCTGCGTCTAGACTGCAGCCGCGTTCTTTCAAAATTAAATCAAAAGAACGCGGCTTTTCTTTCGATGGTGGTAAACCTCAATTTACGAGGAAGAACGCCTTCTTTCGAAAGTTCCTCTTTCGAAAGAAGGCGTTCTTGAATGTAAATAGGGCTTCTTCGAAAGAGAGCATCCAGACTCACTGGATGCTTTCTTTGGAAAAGCAAGCCGCATTTTCGAAAGTTCAACGTGCAGTCTAGACGCTCTCTTTCAAAAGAGCCTCTTTCGAAAGAGGCTTGCAGTCTAGACATAGCCTATGAGAGATGGATTTCCATTATCTTGGTTGGCAGTTTTTGGGAAGAGAACCCAAAGATTAAATGGACTATAAAAGCCTCTCAGGTTGCTCTTTGCAGTTCAGAGTTGAGGCATGTTGAGGGAAGATTGTACAACCATTGTTTTTGCCATACCTTTTTTGGGTTTGTGATTTATTCCCTACTTTGACACAGATTAACTATGTGACCCTAGGCAAGCTTCTTAACATCTCTAAAATAAGGTTTAAAAACAAATCTATCTGCATTCTTGCATCCTGTTTGTGTTGCGTTGCTAAATCATTAGATGCGGGGGAGCATGTGGCATGCTTTAGGTGGCCGGTTAAGTAGTGTTAATACATTTCCTTCAGGGTCTACAGCACTGTTCCGAGCTTCTCTTTTCACCAGTACTGAAGAGTGCTGCATTGCTACACAGGAGGTGTAGGCAGCATTTTGTTTTTTTCCTGACTCATATGTCCATCCCTTTTATTTTTTCTTACTGGTTTCCATAGTGACACCTGGTGAAAGCAGCAAAACATGGGGATGTAACTCACTCCTCCAGAAGGAGGAAGGAGAGGAGGAAGAGAAGAGAAACCAGAAGAAGAAAGGGCGCACCTGGGGACCAAGTTCTCTTTGTCACAAGGAGTTAGCTGCAGGAGAAGATGGGTAAGAAGAAACAGGAAGGGGAAAGCGTGAATGGCCAAAGTTTTCTAAATGTTAAACCTGTTCATGAGTACTTGGTTCTCAGAAGGGCTGCCTGGGTAAAACTCCAGCTCTATCTTGCCACACTTTTCAGTTGCAATAATTATTTATCCATAGTCTCATACACATTAGAGAGAGAAGAAACCGGTAAATAAAGCTGATGTGAGTTGCATCTAATTCATCTTCATGGTCCAGTGCAGGATTGTTCCTTTCAGTGTACTTTCCAGTACTTTGTCCAATGAAGATTTGAAGTGGTGGGGCTTCCTCTGTTTTGCTTAGGAGACTACTGCACAGCTAATGACTCTCAAATATTAGGTGTCTTTTCCTGATATTCAGTCTAAATTTTATATGGCTCGATATCCTTTGGCTTCTAATTGTACCCCCTTTGGACTACCCTAAACGATTCTTCTCCGTCCTTCATAATGCACCCTTCAAATGCATCTTTTCTTTCTTTTGTATAGTGTTATTAAGATGAGACTAGGGGAGCCAGGTAGATATTTTTTCAGACTTTTTAAAAGTATATGTATACTTGCAGAGATGTTGTGCCAGATATGCTGCAGTTGATTTCTGCTTTGTTCTTCCAATCTTAAGTTTTATGTGAAGACTGTATACCAGGATCCAAACTTTAGCATTTTTGTGACGCAGCTTAATTAAGGTTAGTGGGTTTTTTTAATGAGACAATTAAAAATCTGAGAGCACTGGATGCCTCATGTTTGAAGGTTGCATATGGAGCCTTTCGCCTGTATTGCTAGCCTGGATGCAGCCCAGATTTGTAGTGAAAAAAATCGGATAGCTCATCAGTAGCCTGTCTGAAATGAGTCTGTTGTGTATCAGTTTGCTAAATCCCTGGAAGACCAGTGTCCATGTAACAAACCTGCCCACTGAAATTTGCATTGATTGCTCCCCTCTGAAAGGCCAAAAGATTGAATGGTCCATGGAAGTTAAATTACAATCTCCCTTAAATGGTGTTCTTTCTAGCACAGATTTTTGAGACATATCAACAGGACAGTATGGAGAGAGTTTGCATGACCGTTGCTCAGACTGTATCTGTTCTGTAGATAACTCTTGAGAATTAATTCCTTTATCATCACATAATCCCGTGCCTTTCACCAGGATTAAATTTAAAAGGAGGAGGAAAAAAATGTTGATAGTAGAAAATACTTCTGCCTTTAAGTCCAGAAGCTTTTTGTTGGAACTCTGAGAGAAAACCTCTTCATCTTTTCCACTTCTTTTCTGGTAGAACAACAGCTGGGAAGAGTGAAACATCTATTGTGCACAGGGAGGTAGAATGATGGGATTTGCAAATTTGCTAATAGTGGGGGAAATTAACTTAATCCCATTCCCTGCAAAACAGAAATGCTATCTCCATGACTGACCAGCTTTTACAGAGGATCTCAGTACGGTTATCACATCATACAGCGCAGCATCTGGAGCATGTTGACTATTGTGCTAAATGAGCAATGCAGTAAATACGATGAGCCGTTGCTGCTCATTGAGATCATGCCAGATTGAGAGACTATTTAAAGCAAAAAGGGCTGCAATACGATGCAGTCATTCTGAGGCACACTGCCCATTTTTATTTTCTCTTTGGATAGTTAAGGGTAAATTTTAAGGCTGACTTAAATGCTAGACATAGATGAAAAGTCTGCAAGCAAGCTTTTCCCACAGAGCTGTATCATTGCTCTTTAACCCCAGTTAGCAACATTCTTGTTAAAATAACAAGCAGTCCTATGGCATTTTAAAGACTAACAAATGCATCTGATAAAGTGGGTTCCAGCTCATGAAAGCTTATGCCCAAATAAATGTGTTAGTCTTTGAGGTGCCACAGGACTCCTCGGTTGTTTGTTTGGTTTTTGGTTTTTCTGAAACAAACTAATAAGGCTACCCTTCTGTAACATTCTTGTTGTTTCAGTTGCCTACATAGCTCTCTGCCAAGGCATCTTGAGTCCTTATCTCCAACCCCCTTTGCAATGTCTTTTCCAGTAGGGATTTAAAAAAACAAAACAGGTTACAGTAACAAGTTGATAAATAGGAAAGGATTCAGGGAAGAGTCATGAAAATGATTAAAGTATTAAAAGGCGTGTATTATAGTGACAGAGGCAAGGAACTCAATCTGTTGATCTTAACAAAGAAAGGGTTAAGGCTTGATTACAGTATAAGTACTTATGTGGTGAACAAATATTTGATAGTGAAATCTCCAGTTTAGTGGTGAAAGATGTAACACAATCCAATGGCTGGGAGTTGAAGCTAAACAGATTCAGAGCGGAGGAAAACCTTTTTTTAATAGTGGGAGTGGTTAACCATTAGAACAGTTTGCTAAATGTAGAGTGGAATTTCAGTCCCTGGCAATTTTAAAATCACGATTGGATGTTTTTCTATAAAATATCCTCTAGGAATTTTTTCAACCAAGTTCTATTGGTTTTGGTCAGATCAGTGGTTCTTAAACATATTTGTTTGGGCCCCCTTATTTGTGTCTGTAATTGTTTATACTCCTCCCTCACTGCCTCTACATGCATATACTGCCACCCAGCTCTGAAGACGGAGTGGAGAGCAGCACTCAGCTCTGAAGACAGCGCCGCAGAGAAGTATGGGTGGCAATGTGAAAAGTAATCATTGTTACTTTTTACAGCAGACTTAGTGCTCTGTTGCCATCCTTACTGCTGCTTCCACCCCATGGCTGACAGCCAGAGACCCATCACCTCCAAGTGAGGAATTGGATTGGGAAGGAAGAAGAGCTCAGGCTGCCTTGACTCAGGGATTGAGAGAGGGGGAAGGAGAGCCCAAGCCAAGGTGGTGAAGCTCCAACTGACCCTTTTTATCTGCACCTCCTGGAGTATGCACATAACTTCCGTACAAGCCCCAGCTATAGGGACTGTTAGCGAGAGCTCTTTAAAAAAGAAAAAGCATGCATAGCTTGCCCCTTCCTTGACACATTCCCTTGCCTCCCCTGCCTCATTGTCTGAGAATCACTGGACTAGATGATTGCAATCATAGGTGCCAGTTTCCCCCCAGTTAGGGGTGCTCAACTTCCCTCTCCACCCCAGCTCCCAAACCTCCATCTCCACTTTGCCTCTTCCTGTCCCACCTCATCCTCACTTCCTTCCCTGAGTGTTTCCCATCCCTGCTCCTACCTCACCTTCCTGAATCAGCAGTTCACATCACTATGGAAGTCTGGGAGGGCAGTGGAGGAGAGGGAGGCAGTAAAGGAGCTTGGCTGCTGGTGGGTACTCTGCACCCACTAATTTTTCCCTGTGCTCCAGCAACCATGGAGTTAGTGCCTATTATTGCAATGGCCCCTTCCGACCTTGGAGTCGATGAACATTATGTTGCTGGAGTTGCAGTGAAACTCCTGGCATGAACTGCACTATAAATTCAAGTTTATATAAAGCCCATCACTGAAAAATCACATGGATAATATTTATCCTTTTACAGTTTGTCTATGAACTGCCAAGATATGCATTCCTGATGAGAACAAGCTGATATGCTGAATTGGCAGTTACTGATCAAGACAGAGCATAGCTTGGAACAGTGTTATGGCTCGTACATTGCGGCTTTGTGATATTTACTTCAGGATGTCTTATGGAAACCGTTTAGTTGCCTAATTCTAAGATCCCCTACTCCTAGTAGCACTCAAGTCCGCTGATACAGTGACCTGGCCTCATCCTGCTGTTGTGACATGGGAAAAATTTGTTTTGCCTAGGGATAGATGCTTTCAGGTTTTAACACTAGCAGTTGAGTTATCAGTGTTTGTGTGATTTTCAATGTTCTGTTGCACTAAAGGTGACATTTCATGAATTTATGGAAGCTATAGGCCCTTGAGCTGTGATCTCTTCAGATCTCACCAGCGAAACAGGAAATAACTTGATCAATACCTAGATGGGTGGGGGGTGTCTCTCAAAGAAAATCCATTTGTTGCAAAAAGTGGTGTTGGAAATTCAGTAGCAGACATGCTTTCCTCTGAGTCAGTACTGCCCCAGAATGGTGTTTAAAGGACAGTGTACTATTAGAGACTCTTTCAGATGAGACTTTATTAAAGATTTCATTATATGTTTGGCAAATCACTCACATGAGATCTCATCAACTCACAGACTAATGGTGGCACTTGGAGGAATTCCCAAGGGGAGAGAGAAACAGGTTTCCAGTGGGAAGGGAGACTGAGAAAGATAAAAGTATTTGCTACTTCCTCATAAAATTAAAGATAAGAATATTCTATCAACACTCCCACTTAAATAGGCTACTGAAAAAAATTTAAACCTCATTGAAAAAAGTGCAAAGGTGTCCTGGGGAAGCGGAGTAGGTAGTGTGGCTGCTAGTGCTGTCAACTAGTATTGTTCCAGAGGTAATATGCTTTAGCAAGTGGAATACATAGGTTGAACAGCTTTCAGGTACACTTTAGTGATGTATATCATGTGAAGGTGTCTCCGAGGCAGGCCTGCAGGGATCATGGGTAGCAATGTTTGTAATTTGGATGGCAGTGAAATGGTAAAGAATATAAGAATGAGGTGAAATAACTAGTCAACTTCAGCAAATTCTTAGAATTATTGTGATCATTCCTAATCTAAGTAAGGCTCATTTTTGTAAGTGCCAATGAATCTTCGACCTCTGCTTTTTTATGAAGGGAGCTGTGTCTAGAAGGAGACATAGAGAAGCAGAAGAAGTTGATGTGTCGTGCTGTGCCACAAAGGGCAGCCCAGAACACCCCTGTAATCTTCAGGGCGATCTGGATGAAGGTGAAAGCTAGACTGACAATAGTCATGCATTATTCAGTGTTTTGCTGTTTACTGTCTGTGTGCATTGGGAACCTAGTACATACCCTTACAACTCCATGGAGAAAGACTCCATGCTATTTGTCTATATACTTGATTGAAGTCCTTAGCATTTACCTTTGGAGTAAGTACATTACCCCCTCTTCTTTGCTTGTAATCACCACCTATCCATTCCTTAATGTCTTTTTCTCTGTATGTGTGTGTCCAGGTATATAAGTGGGATGCTTAAGTATAACTAAAGCTACCAGGTTGTTTTATCACGCAGTTACAGCACATCTGGATTTGAATAAGTCATGACACAGCATTTTGTCCTGGTATAGGCCACCCCCTCAGTCACACTCTTCTTGCTAAATCTATATGGACACCTTCTATTGGGGCATAAGATCAACATTGTGCTCACTGGGTTCAGACACATGGCAGGATATTGAACAGACTTTAGAGGAGTGATTAATGTGGCAGAATGATAATATCTCAAGAGAGATGAGAACAGAATGCTTTTAATGCAATTTTAAACTGTGCCCCTAAATTGGAAGTAATATTTGTGATTCCAGGCTAATACAAATACAACAGTCATCACCCTACTGATCATGTGCAAAATCCAAGTGTAGGCTTTGCAGTCTTGCTCTAGAAATATAGTCCTTTGTCCAGCAGGCTGCAGGAGCACTTTAATTAGCTAAAGTAAAGGAAATCCATATTCACACAAAGAAATCTGTAACAGTAGTACTTTGAGATCCAGATCCTAGATGAAAGGCACTATAGAAGTACAGAGTGCTTCCAGTAATGAATTAAGCATCATGAGAACCCTAGGAGGAGGTCAGTATCATTCCCATTTTATTGATTGTGAAACAGGCACAGGAGACTTGAGAGACTTCCTCAAGATCACACAAGTCAACAAAGCTAGGAATGTAACCTGGATTTCCTGATTTGCAGTCTCATTCTCTGACTATTTAAATATGCTCTTTCCTATCTCATTGAGATAATTCATATACATGCATAGTACAGTGAGATTGCTGTCCGTGACTTAGCATTGTTAGATTCCCCTCTTTCTGAGCTTCTGACTCACTTGTCTAGGTCTTGGCTTCTTACTTATGCTGCTCAGTGGCTTGACAGTGGCCTGAGGAAGTAAATAATGTGTGGTGGTAATAAGCCTGGCTGGATGGAAAGATCCATTTGGGCCATTAAAAAGTGTATTTGCTGACCCAAATGTCCCTAAAGTTTGAGTTTGGATTAGAGCTTTTAGTCTTGGCCCATATTTAGAAGACAATGAATGATACAATTATTCAGTAAATGGCTGCATTGACTGTTGTGTCTAGAATAGTCGTTCCGAGATTCACTGGTGCCACCCATTTGACTGTTATCACTGTTAAATAGTTGCTCTAAAATTCTATTTTGGAAAGGGTTAAATATACAAGGCATAACTTTGCCAAGTTCCCTTCCCGGCCGTGATTTTCAACTTTCATTATTGCATTGTGTTTTTATACTAGCATATTGTTGGAGATTAATTTTCTCTGCCTGGTATTTATTGTTGCACCTGCCTTAAGATGGAAATTGCAACATTTTGGTAAAAACTGAGTTTTGCTTAGTTTCTGTACCTTCTATAATTGACTCTGCATCTTCTTTTAAAATGGTATTTTGTGAATTTTTGCACACCCCCTCCCATCATTTGATCTCAGCAGACATCCCTGTGCTTGCCACATTGTAGTATACTAGGAATAATGCTTTCTATTTTTTTTCTTTAGTGGTGGGAACATTGCATAATATCTTCTGGCAAGAGGGCATTAGCTGTGTCTATATAGTGGTGAATTGGCCGAAGCTTACAGTCGTAAATGGAATAATGTGTATTGGAAATGTGCATGGGGGGAAAGAGTCAGAAGAATGGCCTTACTGGGTGAGACCAATGGTCCATTTAGCTTAATACCCTGTCTTCTGACAGTGACTGGTGCCAGATGCTTCAGAGGGAGTGAATAGAACCAATTCATCAAGTGATCTATCCTGTCAACCAATCCCAGCTTCTAGCAGTCAGAGGTTCAGGGATACCCAGACAATGGGATGGATGAATCCCTGATGATCTTAGGTTCATCAGTGGTTATTGGCCACTCTCTCCTTTAACTTATTTGATTCTTTTTTGAACCAAGTTATATTTGTTGTGTGTAATATATAGTTTTTCCCTGTCTTTTTCCTCCTCCAGCCTCACATCTCTGGTAGAGGGACACAAACAATGGTCATCTAGTGCTCCAAACCTAGGGAAGGTCCAGAGAACTATACCTGCCTTGCCAGGATTCACCAGCCTAATAGAGATGGGTAAGGGTAGCCCACATAGTTCATTTCACACACATGCATGCATCCCTGCAGGTATGTCTACACTTGCTCCCTAGTTTGAACTAGGGATGCAAATGTAGCTGACCGAAATAGCTAATGAAGCAGGGATTTAAATATCCTGCGCTTCATTAGCATAATCTCTCCTGCACGCTATTCCGCTCGCCAGCTGATTTGAACCAGAAAGTGCGCTCCGGGACGCGTTAGTTCGAATCAAACCCCTTGGTTCAAACTAACGTTACTCCTCAAAAAATGACCAAGGGGTTTGATTCGAACTAACGTATCCCAGAGTGCACTTGCTGGTTTGAATCAGATGGCGAGCGGAATAATGTGTGGGTGAGATTATGCTAATGAAGTGCGGGATATTTAAATCCCCACTTCATTAGCAATTTCAGTCGGCTTCATTTGCTTAGTTCGAACTAGGGAGCAAGTGTAGATGTACCCTGAGTGAGTAATTCTGTTCATCCCAGGTATCTTACTCTGATGTGTTTGCTTTGATGGCTCGCTGCTTCACCTTTATTTCCACAAGAAATGTCTTATTTCTTATCTCTCCTTTTGGATTTTATGTGCATGTTCATTCCTCTCCCATCTTTCCCCACTCACTTTCTCTCACTCTGGGGCTCACCAGTCTCTCCCCCTCCCTCCGCCCCCCAAAAAAACCCCTCTTAAAACCACTCTCCAGCTCTCTGTGCTCTGTGGTAGCTCTGCGCACCTGAGAAACTTTGTGCTTTTTCTTATTAATAATGCTGTTGGGAAAGGATATTCGGGTGCTGCAATATAGGGATAAATCACTTACGGGAAGTACAATTGGAAAGGTACTTATCGTCTTCCCTACCTTTCTATTCAGGCCCTTATCATGTGTAAATCTACTCCAGTTGGAAGGGCTGAGAAGCTCTTTTCAGAATTGCTTCTCTTGGTCAGCCAGTAGGTGTCACAGTTGAACACATGATTGATCTGTTCTCCACCTTTCCAGTACTCCTAGCCTCCACTAGCTTTGAGAGCTGGATTCATACCCATAAGGACCAGCTTCTTGTGCAGTCTTGGATTGCTTAGCTTGGAGAGAGGAGCCTGGTCACATTTCAGTATGGCTAAACAGTTGGCACTTAAGATGAAGGCCTTTCCTCCTTTGCATGCTTTGTGAAGCTCAATCCATTCATTTTTGTAAGGTGTGTTGTGATTCTCTAGTGAAACCGTTATGTCAGTGCAAAATATCTTTCATTTGCTTTTTAGAGGATGAAGACCGTGAGTGTCTTAATGGAGACAAAGTATACCACTCACCTGGTCGCACCCCATCGTACCTCTGTATCCCGTTTCAGAAGAGCGGAGAGCTTGATGGCCCACCCAGTGATGCCAATGAGGAGTCCACTCCCATGAATTCTGCAACAAGCACCCCTCAGCTCACACCCACCAATAGCCTTAAGCGGAGCGGCTCCCAACATAAGAGGTGGGAGGTTGCCTTGCTTGGCTGTGGGGCAGTGCTGGCTGCTGCAGGCCTGGGCTTTGATCTGTTGGAGGCAGGCAAGTGTCAGTTGCTGACCCAGGATGAGCTGGAACCACCCAAGGAGGAGAAGAAGAAGCGTGACAGTATTTTCCAGAGGACTGGGCGCTCGCGCAGAAGCACCAGCCCACCTTCCCGGAAGCTCTTCAAAAAAGAAGACGCCATGTTGATGCTGGGCGAGCCATCCACCTCACTGACTCTCCTCTCCCTGTCTTCCATTTCTGAATGTAACTCCACCCGCTCCCTGCTGCGCTCAGACAGCGACGAGATTGTGGTGTATGAGATGCCTGTCAGCCCTGTGACAGTTAAGGCTCCCTTGCCAGTAGTTAGCAATCCACTGGTCAATGTACGCATTGAAAGGTTCAAGCAGGATCCCAACCAATCCCTGACTCCCACACATGTGACACTCTCTTCACGTGCCCAGCAAAGGGGGCACAGGCGGACACCTTCTGATGGGGCTATCAAAGTGGCTGGACTGGTTGCCAATGGGTGCTCTCCCAACAGGTGTCCTTCCAGTAACTGTTTAACTGGTGCACTGGGCACAGGTAAGCTTCTCCTCTGTCTCTTTCTCGAGCCTTCAGAATGAAGTCTGTGTTATTGGTGCAGTGATTCTCCTAGCTCTCCCTTTTGTGCCTTTGTCCACTAAGGGAGTGAGTACTCTGTGCTTATGTAGCACTAGCACAATGGTGGGTCCGGAGCAAAAGCTCCTATGCATTATCTTTATACTACTAATAAATAAAATAATACTCAGTAATAATAGCACAGTTCAGGCCTTGAGTCAGCACTGATTTACTGTGCAACTTTGGGCAAGTCTTAACCTCTGTGTCTGTTTCCTCATCAAACAGGCTATGAGGATTACTACATTAGTTTCTAAGACAGAAGGCATCATCCAAGTACAACACCACTTCTGTTTGTTCCTGAGGCTTCCCCCTTCACCTTTTGCCCTCCCTTAAATCGCTCTTGTGCTTTCAAGGCAACTTCTACTCTGAAAGCCAATAAAAATACACACGAGGCTTTTTGGACAGAGTTGATGCCACTTTTTATTTGTTGGCTGGGGGTTCATGTCATGACCAAGCCTCCACAACATCCCAAATTTCTTACCTGTGAGAGGGGACGGGGGGAGAGGACAGTGGCATTGTTCTCTGAACTAAAAGGCTATAGCTACGTAGGCCATTGTTCTGTCATTTTGCACTTATTCTAATATATCAGGGTCTGTAGTGAGATATAGGTTAAAGTTGTCATTTATTCTCATAAAAATAGCTTTAGTGGAAACTTACCTCTTTTTTCAAATTTTATCAGCTATAGAGTATATTTGTATCAGGATTTTTCTATTTTACCATTTAATACACTTCAGCTGGTAAAGTTTTTGGAAAGAAGCAGCACTGGATATTATTATATTAAAAGGGTTAATGTTTGAATCAGTAAGTACACAAATGCATAAACTCATTTCAAATACATGTATAATTCTCCTGCAAAGTGACAGTCTCCCTTGATGTTATGTGAAACCAGAAGAGCAGAAGCATCCACAGTGTTAGAGAGAAACAATCATTTCTCAGGTTAGTGAGGGTGATAAAAACTCTGCCTACTTCCATTATACTTAAGTAACACAATAGGCCCGTATTTATTTCAACTGATTACAGTGCTATCTCTTAGCCTGAATCTAACTCTCAGTTGATTGTGCTTGGCCTTTTCATGTATGTGGTGGTGATGGGAGAATGGTAAGGAGCTCCCACTCTTGCATGCCTCTTATACTTGGGCCAGAGCCAGTTGTAGTCAAGATTGCAGACCCAGAACAAGCAGGAGATGAGATGCTAAAGTGAATTTTCTGACTGCTGCGGCCTGTGCTTTTCTCTCTCCTGTGCATGCCTGGGGATTTGGGGAGGATTGAGTCTCTCCACCTAGAGTAGCTTGCTGCACACTACTCTGTCACAGTGCTGTGCCTGAAGGCTTGTGTACACTAGAAGGGTGACAGTAGTGCAGCTGCACCAATGGAGATGCTGTATGCCAATGGGAAAAAGCTCTCCTATGGGCATAATAAAGCCACCTTCATGAGAGGCTGTAGCCATGTCAGCAGAAGAAGTTTTGCTGCCAACGTAGCACTGCAGTGCATAGGTCATTGTAATTTATGTCACTCAGAGGTCGCTTATTCGCACCCCTGAGGGACATAACTTATGCTAACATAAGTGGTAGTGCGTACAAACCCTAAATGCATTAACTTAGTCCTAAATTAGCAATTTCTTTTCAAATTATATACTAACAGGCTACGTCTACACTGGCCCCTTTTCCGGAAGGGGCATGTTAATTTCACGAGTCGCACTAGGGAAATCCGCAGGGGATTTAAATATCCCCCGCGGCATTTAAATAAAAATGTCCGCCGCTTTTTTCCGGCTTTTAAAAAAGCCGGAAAAGAGCGTCTAGACTGGCCCCGATCCTCCGGAAAAAGTGCCCTTTTCCGGAGGCTCTTATTCTTACTTTGAAGTAAGAATAAGAGCCTCCGGAAAAGGGCACTTTTTCCGGAGGATCGGGGCCAGTCTAGACGCTCTTTTCCGGCTTTTTTAAAAGCCGGAAAAAAGCGGCGGACATTTTTATTTAAATGCCGCGGGGGATATTTAAATCCCCCGTGCATTTCCCTACGACGACTAGTGAAATTTACATGCCCCTTCCGGAAAAGGGGCCAGTGTAGACGTAGCCACATGGTTTAGTTCCCATATTTATGTTGCTCTCTCCCTTTCAGTTGGAGCCCTCAGTCTGTGAATTCTGAAAGTTGATCATATGTCCTCGTGCAAGCAAAAACCACAAATTACACACTGCCTTACATTGCTTGGGAATAATTCAGTTTTCAGAATCTGTTTGGATGGTTTCTCTTTAGAAATCCAGAGACCTTTTAACTTTTGAGGATCACCTAGTTGAAGAACATTATTTACTGAACAATACATTTTGTTCTGGGATTCTTCATCACATACAGATTCATAAGATGAGATGTGTATTATATCTATTATATTAAAATACATTAAAAGGATATTAAGATGATAGTGAAACATCACAGAGTGACAAGGTTAAGGTTTCCCACTCAAGCTTTAAGTGATCTGATTTAGGGATGTAATTGACTAGTTGATATTACAGAGAGACAGCAAGGGTGGGGGGGGAAGAGGAGGGAATGCTGGGGGGAGCTGGCTTTAAAGTCGGTTTCCCCCATCTCCATGGGAGGGGTCAGGGGCAGCAGCAAACTTTTAAATGTTCAAGAGTTCCAGATGGAGCTCTTGTGCATTTCAAAGCAGAAGCACCGTATTGAGCCTGGGGCCAGAGGGGCTCCTCTGCTGGGGCTCTTGTACATTTCAAAGGTGGAACGCGCTAGTCCTTATCGACTAATCGAATAATTGATGGAAATCCCATCGACTATTCAATTAGTTAATTCAAATTTAACATCTCTAATCTGATTATATAGCATTGGGCAGCTATATCTGACACAATCAGTAAAACAGGAGCACAGACTTTTTTGTTATCTGGGGAACTTTGTCTCCTTTCAACAATTTGTTGATACTGGTATTTCTGTTCCCAAGTCAGTGTTTCTTGATTTAATGCAACACCACCATTTTCTGGGGAACAGGGTCAAAGCTCCCCTTAACTCCCAGTGGTCTACCCTCACATACAGTGTTTCAGTTGACAACTGGGAGTTCTGAATTTTGAATATGTTATCTCTTATTTTTGCACATGCCTTTAGTGTATCCTGGCAATAAAGTCGGATGCTTTAAATAGCTCTAGTGTAACTGATGTGACTTTTCTCTCTCTCTCTTCCTCTTGTGGATAGGTGTATTAAAAACTCCCAGCCCAAGCCGAGATCCAAATGAGGTTCCTCGCCTGCCAGATCCCAACCTTGTCTTTCCTCCAACCCCAAGACGCTGGAATGCACAGCAGGACTCCACACTGGAAAGACCCAAAACCTTGGAGTTCTTGCCGAGGCCACGCCCTTCAGCCAATCGACAGCGACTTGATCCCTGGTGGTTTGTGTCACCCAGCCAAGCAAGGGGTGAATCCTCTGCCAACAGCTCAAGTACTGATACCCCAAGCAATCTGGACTCCTGCTTTGCTAGTAGCAGCAGCACTGTAGAGGAGAGGCCAGGACTTCCTGCTCTGCTTCCTTTCCAGGTGGGTGTTCCTGTAGAGGAGCAGATGCTGTTGGACTTAGATGTTGAGGGGCAGAGCCAGGATAGCACTGTTCCGCTATGCAGAACTGAACTTAAAACAACCAAACCTGCAGCGTATGAACTGAAACAAGAGTTCTGGTCTTAGCATGGAATCCATTAGGGGGCAGTAAGCCCCTTTAGAATAAATCGTACTACTTGCACTGAGAATGCACTTTGAAGACAGATAAAATGGAGGGATGCTACTGAGGTCATATCATGGTGCTGCCTCTGTTCAAAATGTGTTGTCTGGCTGCCTGAATTTTGTCTGCAGTTGGATAAACTGAATAACTCAAAGCTGCTGACTTCTTGCTGTGCAGATTTTCTGTAGTCTTCCTTATCTTGTCATTGCAGTTTGAAATTGCAATAAGCAAAAATGATCATATCAAAGTCTCTGGTTTTGATCTTGCAGAACTTGACAAAAATATATATTGGTATATAACCCAGTATTAACCTGAATCCCCGAGATCCCAAGTATTACACTGTATCAAACACCAGAGTTTGGCATTTTCCCAAAGCTGTCCAAGTGGGAGAAATGGCAAATACTTGGAGATTTGCTTCCCTGAATTCCATTCTTACAGCAGGGTTGGTCTTGCATCTACCTGCTACCCTAGCAGAAGCACCTGGCCCAACACATGCTTGGATTTTATATAATGTTTTGCTAAATTCTCCTCAGATGCAATTTTCTTTTGGGGCTTTGCCACCTTCCATCTGACCAAATCTATCTAAGATATAAAAATAATATGGTCCTTTTGTGTGAGTGGACCTGTGACTAGAACAGTAATGCTTTCTGGGTTCTGTGTGACTTCAAATGCAAACTTTTGATACTGATGTTGTATAACAAAGCCATCAACGTTTGGAATAGATAGGTATGCTTTGGCTTGCAGAAGGAACTCAGGCCATGTCTCTACTTGCAGGAAGATCGACACTGCAGTGGTTGATCTTCCAGGGTTTGAATTAATGGGTCTCGTAAGACCTGCTAAATCAAACATTTAGGGTGCCCCCATCAATGCTGGTACTTCTACTCCTCACGAGGAGTAAGGGAAATTGACGGGAGCATTTCTCACATCCACCTCCCACTGTGAGGATGGTGCTGAAGCTCAGCTTAAAGTACGTTGACTCCAGTTTTTTACATAGCTGGAATCGCAAATCTTACAGCAACTTTCCCTCGTAGTGTGCACATGGCCTCAGTGTATTCAGTCATGAGATTATTCCTCCCCTTGTCAATGCTAGTAAAAGAGGCATGTAATCCTAAGGGCTTCTTTCAATTGAAAAAACAAAAAAAAACCCATAAAAAACCGTGAATAGTTTTGCAGCACCTTAGAGACTAACAAAACATGTAGACGGTATCATGAGCTTTCGTGGGCACAACCCACTTTTTCAGATGAAGATGTGGGTTCTGCCCACAAAAGCTCATGATACCATCTACATTTTTGTTAGTTTCTAAGGTTCTGCAAAACTATTCATTGTTTTTTATGTTTTTCCAGTTATAGACTAAAACAGCTATCCCTCTGAAATTTTCAGTTGAAATCAGTCTGGTGGTAAGGCCTCATGTCATGTAGAAAATATATATTTGGATTAAGCTGAGGTCCTAACTTCACATCTATTCTTTATCCTATCCTATTCTCACCCTTACATCTTTTATCCTGGGTTAATTTCTTTCCTTCTTTAATCTCTTTTCTTCTGCCCTGTTGTCAGTAGCCAAGATGCGCCAAAACCTACAAGAGAGTTCTTCAGTTCACTAGGTGCTAGGAAGCTGAGAGCCAGTTGGAAGAGCACAAATCTTCATTGCTACTTTTGAGTACATAGCGCCAAATGGAGATATCTGAGCTCAATCAGTGCATTCACTGTAATAATGTATTAATGTGTTGCTCTAACCAAATGTTCTTGAGGAAGTGAAACTGGGCAGTGTACATTCATTATGGGGAAAACCACTATTCAGGGAAATACTAGTTCTTTGGGGTCTGAATAATTCATGTGCCATTTGCCAAGCAAGGAAGGGAAAGCACGTGACTGGAGTTTCACTTGAGTTGTCTAAGAAATTGTGGCAAAAAGACTCTAGTAAAAGGGGAATGGTACATGTCAATAGCTGCTATTACAACAGCGGATAGAGTTGCGCTAAGATAATATATTTATGTCTGATAAACTCCACTCTTTTAACAACTGCTATCTAGGAAATGAATGCGTAATATTTTCAAAGAAACTCCCACATTTGTCTTTGTGGATCTCTTCTACTATTGTTTCTGTTATTACCCAGCCCCATTAGTTTGTTCTCTTTTCTGTTATTTTAATTCACAAAGTACAATATTATTTTTCTTGGGGTATTTTTTTCAGTATACTATTGTTGTTTCATAGAGGTCAGGGAGTCTCAGTGTATAGGTTTTTTTCAGACTAGCTGTCCATGCAGATTAGAGAGATTAATCTATTGGCATCCGTGTGGGATGAGGAAAGTGTTCTAATTTAGCAAAATTTTGTGAAGGCTGTCTTTTTAATGTTATAGAAATAGGAGTAGTTGCCTCCTCCCCCAGGGCACAGTTGTTGCAGAATCATCGTACGATTAATAGGGGCGTTATAGCTTTCATAGTGGAGATTTAATCTGTTGCTGAGACCCTGAAAGAGTTTACAGAGAAACTGGATAACCTCTCACTCTCTCTAAGGTGTTTGCTGTTCACCACCTCAAGATAGTTGAAAGAATAAACATGGAACATAGTGTTCATTGTCATTCAGAGCATTTTATTTAAAAAAGAATGTCCCTTTGAAGACTTATTTGCATTACCTACCTCCCATTTGTAGTATGGTTTCCCCCTGTGTTAGTATTTATATTTGTAGTCAGTGTCAACATTAGATATATGACAAAGATTCTGGAATCAAGCCCAATACTACATCCTAAGACTCACCTGACAGCCTGCCACTTCTTGAATAATCAAGACCAGTTCTGAAATCTTTAAAAAAGAAAAACCTTTTAAAAAGAAAATCCCTTTGAAGACTGGGGTTTTCAGAGCTTTTTTTTTTCTGAAAAAAGATGCTCATTACTGGCTCATGAATGTTGAAGATAATCAAAAAAACTCATATCCTTTTTTAGGAAATGGCATTACCAGCAGCAATACATTGCACAGTGATACAAATCTGCTGCGACCATGATGCACATTTAACTTCTGCTTTATCTCATGATTGTCTGTTTTCATTCCCTTGAGAAATGAATATAGCTTTTTAGAAAATGAACTACGTCAGGTTTTGGTTTTCAGTAATCACTCCCAGTCTGAGAGCACGTATATGAGGTTTCAAGGTAAATTTTTGTCACTGATTGAGTGAGGCAGCTGCCGCCTTCTGAAAACCATTCTGCTTCCTTAAAATAAAGAATTGATTTTTTCTTTTCCCTTCTGGGAAGCTCCTCTGCCACAGCAGCTCTCTGCATGGGTAAGAGAAGTTGAACTCCTGCCAAGGATGCGGAACTGATTTCTCTTTCAGTCATCATTGCTCTATTGAATGCATGTTCCTTGGATTGATTTGTGAGCTGCTTAGAACCAATGCTGTTTGTTTTAGGTACACAGAATCATAGAAAAGTCGGGACCTCAAGAGGTCCTCTAGTCCAGCTTGTGCTCTGTAGCAGGACCGAATATATCTAGTCCATTCCTCACTCTCTGATCTATCCTTAAACATCTCCAGTGATGGGGATTCTACAACCTCCTTTGGAAACCTATTCCAGAGCTTAACTACCTTTATAATTAGGAAGTCTTTTGACATCTTAGAGCCCTTCATACCTGCTTTCCAGGGTTTCCTTTCCTTTGAAAGGACCACCACTGTGGCTTTCAGTACATGTAGTATGGTTCCTAACATGTCAGATCATATACATAACTTGCAATTTATACCTTCCATTAACTGAAACATGCATAGAATCATCTCTGTTACTGAGCTAAAATAAGTAAGCAGTTACTTTCTCCCAATTAATGTTCTATATTTCTGCTGTCGATGGCTGGCTCTGTCCCCCCTATTTTCATCAGTTTGTTATTTATTTAACTATTTATTTATTTATCTACCTGTTTGTTTATTTAATATATATTGTACTAGTGCCTTAGGGTACAAATTAGGATCAGGAAACTACACACACATAATAGTGCCAGCCCCTAACAAAGCTTATAATTTAGGCATAAAGAAGAGACAACAAATAGAGAAAAACAAACATGGAGACAGTGAGGGGGGATGAAACAGTGAAATGATTGTGGTTAGTTCAGTAAGAAGCAGACATAAGATACCATGTGCCTAATCATTGTTGAGAGGGTTGTAGGCATCACAACAAAGGTAAATCTAAAAGGATGAATTTGAAGGAGCATATGATGTGAAATAAGATAGAATGTAGATGATTTATTTAAAAGATTTGGCTTCTTTTTCCATTGCTGGAGCCTTAAAATAATCAGCATGTTTCTTGGCAGTTTACAACCTGCAGTGGGAGGAGTTTGCCCTCAGTTCACCCACTCATTAGCTGCAAAATACATTGGCTTTTACTGCTGTTAACAATACAGATACATAAACATGCAGATTACAAAATGTCATCTCCTGTATTTTAAAGCAGAATTGTGCTTTACCAAGATGCACTTCTCTAGTTACAATACTGGTCCTTTAATCTATCAAATGCACTCATTGCTAGGGTTGCCAGGTGTCCGGTTTTTAATTGGACAGTCCAGTATTTGAGCTTTCTGTCCAGGAAACAAATTGAGAAAATACCAGACATATAAGTGTCCAGTACTTTTTAATTAAGTTTTATTATTATCATGAGTATCAGTACGTAGTTGCATACTGCCTGCCTGGGAGACACGCTCACACTGTCAGCCAGGCAGTACACAACTACACAGTAGAGAGGAGTGGCGTGGAGGCGGGGCCGGGGCCGGGGCAGGATGGAATCCTCAGGGCCGGACTCACTTGTGCGTCCCACCAGGACCGTGCATGGGACTGGCAATGCCCTGGGATCTGCGTGCACCCGGACCAGCCCCGCTTCCTGCCAGCCGGTTCCCCCCCCGGCCAGCCTCACTTCCCCCAATCCCCTCCCAGCCAGCCCTGCTTCCCGCTGGTCGTCCCCCCTCCCATCTCCCCTGGCCATCCCTGCTCCTCCCAACCTCTTCCCGGCCCGCCCTGCTCCTCTCCCAGCCGGTCCCCTCCACCTGCATCTGAGATCAAGTGTGTCTGGTATTATTTTGAAATCATCTGGTAACCCTACTCATTGCCATAATATCTGCATGTTGGTATCTAGCAGTTAAAAGTTTAGTGCAGCAGCCATTAGGAAAAACATGATGTATTTTTATTGCCCAAAGAAGTGGATTTTATAAAAAGCTTCACCTCTCCACCAAAAATAAAAAGAAATGCTGGGTGGCTGGGTAATGCATGAGGAGTTCAGGGGATGCTATTTAGCCTGGGAAACCATGGAGTAGGGCTGGATGAATTTTATTTTATTTTATTTTTGAAACAGTGTTTTGATGGAAAATTGAAACAAAATTCTAAATGAGTTCAGATACAAGAAAGTTTTCACAAAAAGGCTTCCTGTGGGAAATGTTTGATGTTTTTTTTATGAAAAATTTGAATGCCCAAACCAAGAGCATTTCCATTTTAAAATGCTGCTCTACTGCCTCATGTGAGCGCTAATGCTAGCTAGATGTAGACTCTTGCTTAATTGCACTGTTAGGTCCACAGCTGATGATTCAGCTGGATAAATAGCAAGTGGGGATCTGAAGTAAACTTGAGGATAATCCCAATGAGGCATGCTTATTTTGATTCTCTGTGAGATACAGTCCTATGCTGGGACAAATACAGAGAACTTTGGGGAGGGAGTAAACAGTGTGGCCACACAGCAACCTTTTAGCGCCACACAGATGCTAAGAGAACCTGCCCAGCCTGGACCTGCCGTGGCTCAGGGATGGACACCTCTACCCCAACACAGCTCTGGTCCTACTGTGGCCGGGGAAGAGGTGTCCACAACCAGACGTGCTGCATCCCACCTTCCCCCAGACTAGACCTGCCAGAAAAGGGGTGCCTACCCCATGTCTGCAGTCCCAGAGCTGCTACAATGGGGAGAGGCACCTGTTTCCTCTCCTCCCCCAGCCCAGGTGCTGCTGCAAGGAGAGGGAGCTGGGGAAGAGTAATCTTTCCCCATTATAACCCCAGGACCTTCTGCATTCCAGAGTCTTTGTATCTGGCCCCACCCCAGAGCCTGCACCCTCAGCCAGACCCCTCAACTTCCCACTCTTGAACCCTCTGCACCAGCCTTGAGCCCCTCATCCCCAGTTCCACCCCAGAGCCCTCACATCCCTACACTCATCTGCCACAGCCCTGCACCGAGCCCCCCCACACTCCAAAACCCTGAGCCCCACTTCGGCCACATGAATTTATTATGTGCACTAATATGGAGGTGATGTGCACACATGACCTCCATATTGGTACACATAACAAAAATCATTCCACACAGGTATGGAAAAAAATTAGAGGGAATACTGCTTTCACCATTTAGAAATGCTTCTCTTAGGCCTTGTCAGCTTTGGAATTTTAGCCACCAGTGCTGCACTAGTTCAAATTCTAATATACACAGTATGTATCAATGCAACATGATTTGAACTGATGCAGCATTATCCCAGTTTTAAAGGGATGTAGTTACACTGGACAAGATGCCCACATAGAGCAGGCTAAGTGTTTTGTATATCCCATTTGGGTGTAAACCTTTCCTCACTTTGTGCAGCTTGCTTACCTGCTGAGGTCCATAATCTTCCCAAGAACAGATTATGAAATCTGGGAAGACTTAACTGATTCATATCTTAAGGCAGGAAAAAGGGAGAACTGGGGTAGGGAACAGGCCTACCCCAACCACATCCTTTTGCCTTCCCAAGTCTGCGTCTTTGCAGTAAAGGAAGAGAATGGGGTTGGGGTGAAGTGGCAGAACTCTTCCCAAATCTATTCAAAGCATGGCAGTGGCTCCCAAGTCCAGTCATTCTTGGCTCCAGAACAAGCTGTCACACAGTAAGTTGTGGAGATGATCATAATATGGTTTTCCTTTCCCACATGCTTTGAACACTTTTACCACTGAGTATTTGTATGAGGCCGTTAATACCTCTCAGAACTGTTGTTTTGGGCTCTTAAACACAAGCAGATATTGCTGCATCAGTAATGCTCTGTCACATTTTCATTTCAATCTTAGACTCTGGAGCATACAGCAGCAGCATAGCAGAGGCGGCAGTATTGCATGCTACCATGTACTAGTTGAATCGAGCTCTGCTTTGCAGCTGTTGAAAGGCATTCCTCTTTAAAATGCATCCATCTGGGAGAGAGCCAACGGTGCTGAGTGGGGAAAAAAGATGTTGAGCGTCAGCAAATCCGACTGAAGTCAATCGATGTCTCGGCATCTCAGGGTTGGGCACCTTATTTTGAAGTTGAAAGTAAACTAAAAGTTTGTGTTATCTGAACACGAAAACGTTTTAATTCTTGGAGTTGGATTATGAGTCTTCTAATGCAAGAGTTATTTTGGCTGAACATCTGGAACTCCATTAGTGGATCAATTTAGTGCAGGGTGACAACAGGCCATTGTTTAATTCAGAGAGGGGCCATCTCAGTGGCACATCACTTAAGCATCTAGATAGAAAAGCTGTGGTTCCTTTGGTTATGCTGCTTGTTGGATATATGCACACTAAGGAAATAAGTGGCTCCTTTAAGGCTCTGTTCCTCCAAAACACTTGAGCAGATCCATCCATTCCCATTCAGCAAACCACTGAAGCACATGTTTAAATTCTAGTGAAGTCAATGGAACTAAAATTCGTAGCTGAAATGGGGCCTCAGAGCTTTTCTGTGGTAAAGAGAAGGGTTGCATTCCTCTCTTTTCCACCACTGGTCCTCTTCTGTTAGGTCTTAGGGTACGTTTAAACTGCAGTTGGATAGCTGTGGTTGGCCTGTGCCAGCTGACTCGGGCTAGCAGGGCTCAGGCTGTGGAGCTGTTTAATTGCAATGTAGGTGCTCCAGCTGCAGCCTGAGATGAGCTTTCAGACCCTCCCACCTCACAAGGTGGGAGCCTGCACCCCAACTAGACTTCAGATGTCGACACTACAATTAAACACCCCTTAGCCTGAGTCAGCTGGCATGGGCCAGCTTTGGGTTTTGAATTGCAGTGTAGACATAACCATAGAGCAGTGCTTCTTAACCTGCAGCCCAATCACACAGCTGCAGCTTATCCTCAGGGCCATACAGATAGTATTGGATGCAGCTCACTAATGCATTGTGGGCCACATATGCAGTCCACAATGATAAATAGGTTGAGAATCACTGCTTAGAGGAGGGGCAGTGTGTGGATGCACATAATTGACTGGTGATTCCTTCCTCCAGTTCTTCAGTGAGACTTAAGAAAATGCCAGCTTGTGTGTGCTTTAGGGATGTTAAGAGGTGGATATTTAACTAATTGAGTAGTCAATAGAATTTTTATCAACTACTCAATTAGTTGATAGGTAGCCTGCCCTCTGGCTCTTACTGCATTTTAAATTGCAGAGCCATAGCAGGGTTTGGTCCTGTACCCAGCATGAATCAAAACTGAGCCCGGCTGCCTGCCCAGCTGGCAGCAGCCCCTGTATGCGGGGGGGCCCAACTTCCCATTGGGACCTCCCACGTACAGGGGCTGCTTCATGTCAGCAGCCTCTGGGCGTAGGGGGTTCCAGCTCTCTGCTGGGACCCCCTGCAGACGGGAGTTGCTTTGCAGAAGAACATAAGTATGGCCATAGTGGGTCAGACCAAAGTACCATCTAGCCCAGTATCCCCTCTGCTGACAGTGGCCAATGCCAGATGCCCCAGAGGGAGAGAACAGAACAGGGAATCATTAGGCAATCCCTCTCCTGTCACCCATCCCCTACCCTCCCACCCCTCTGCCTCTGATAGAGGCAGCAGCAAGGGGGGGTCGGGGGGAAGGGCAGCACTATGGAGACAGTGTTGTGGAGAACCAGCTTTTAAACTGGCTCCCCCCAGCACCAGCTTCTGCTTCCCCACCCCCTTGCTGCCTCTGATACAGAAGTGGGGGGGGGGAGGGGAAGGGGGAGGAGAGAAATGCGAGTAGTCGACTTGACTACCTGACAGACCTAGGCTTATTGAGTAGTCAACTAGTCAACTTCTCCTTTACAGCCCTAGTGTGCTTGCACCTGCTGACTGCTGTTGTGATGCTATTAGCTCTTATCACTTTGAATAGGTTTAGTAACTGGAGGTTTCTCTTGCTGTAAGAGGAGGCACTATTTCTGTGTGGGCTGGTCTCAGAGGCCTTTCTCCCACCCTCTTACAGAATACACATGCAAGTAGAATCCTGGCTTGGCACAGAAGACAGAATGGCCAAGCTCCGGAACAGTCGACACCCTTTCTAATCAATTTTTTTGTGCCACCTTCAGCTGCTTGTTGCTGGTCCACCACAGTATCTGCTGCTGTGTGTGATTTGTTCACTGTAAATGTAGAGATGTTTTGCCTGAGCTACATGTTGAGTGGTTAATATCTAGGGAGTGGGCCAAGGAAAGCATTGTCCTTTTAAATACCAACTGTTCTGTGTATCTGAAATGTCATTATCTTCTCAGCCAGGGATGTTTCCCCTTTTTTTATGCAGTATATTTCTGCTCTGTTTGCCTTATCTATTAGCTGTGAGGTTGATCTTTGTTCCCGTTAAAGTCAATGGCAAAAAATCCCATTGACCTGATTCTGCTGCGAGTATGAATTAACTCCATTCATCTGGGCTGTGTCTACATTGGCACCCCTTTCTGGAAAAGGGATGCTAATGTAGACTTTGGAATAGGCAAATCCGCGGGGGATTTAAATATCCCCCGCGGCATTTGCATTAACATGGCTGCCGCTTTTTTCCGGCTTGGGGAAAAGCCGGTGAAAAGCGCCAGTCTAGATGTTATTCTCTGGAAAATAAAGCCTTTTCCGGAGGATTTCTTATTCCTACTTGAAAGTAAGAAATCCTCCGGAAAAGGCTTTATTTTCCGGAGAATAACGTCTAGACTGGCGCTTTTCTCCGGCTTTTCCCCAAGCCGGAAAAAAGCGGCAGCCATGTTAATGCAAATGCCGCGGGGGATATTTAAATCCCCCGCGGATTTGCCTATTCCAAAGTGCTACATTAGCATCCCTTTTCTGAAAGGGGTGCCAATGTAGACACAGCCCTGGAGTTACTGGAACAAAATAGGCAAACGGATTTCATTATTGTAGGATCATGCCCTTACAATCAATCTTTTCAGGTGCAGAACTCTTTCTGTTCCTGTTGAAGTCAGTTAGGAGTGTAAAAGGTGCTGGAAACCTCTTAAGCATCATGAACCCTGCAGAATTGGGCCTTTATTATGACCTGCTAATTACCTCAGTTTGCAGTGTGGCTTCTCTTTCCTGTGTAATGTCTTTACAAGTCTGCCATCATAGGGAGCATTACTGAAAGGTGGTGTTTGCCCAAAGTACACAGTGTATTTGTCAGCAGCAAAGTGGCTAAAACTGCAAATGCTAATTTTCTCCTGGCAGTTAAATAAAATAATTGAGGCCACCTTTTCCTTATTTGTGTGTGTGATAACTTATTGTTAAATGAAGTGATTTGTTGGAGCCTTCCTTTAGCTTTTGCTCAGCACAAGCCAATGGGGGAAATAACACTGAATTTGTTTTTTAACAAAGCTTTATTTGTGACACAGCTGTTGCCTCTGACCCATTGGGGCTTAAAAAGTAGTTAAATTATATCAGTCTGGTTTGTTTTACTGTAGCTAACATATCAGCTGATTACTCTTGTGTATAATCTACTGTATCTCTTTCTTCAGTTCTGTGTCAGTGTATTATGTGATCTTGGATTTCAGTTATTTTTTGTATCGAGTTCTTTTGTTATCGAACAATATTTAAATGAAGCAAAGAGCTAATTAAAATTGTCAGGTTTTTGTTCTTTTCTCTGCCTTTTTTGTTTTTTGGATGTACTGTAAATTGTAAACCAAGGATGCCAAGCAGGCTTGGTTCAATGGCTAAAAATATTATTGTATTACAGTGTAATGCTGAACTAGGCCTTGTCTCAACACTAGAGCACACGGACTTGAATAAAACTGTTAAGTCATCACCTTTAGGTTTTGAGATTTTGTTCCTAAGTATTTTTGAGCCAGCTTTGATCCTGTTGACAGTGACTGCAGAAAACGGATCGTCTTTGCTGAAGTCAGGCAAGTCTCTACAAGCTCGCCCTATGTAGTTCTGCCAGTGTACCTCCATTCATACCTGCAGTGCTTCTGCTGTTCCACTGATGAACCTCCACATAGCTCTGCAAATCCATCTCTGTACTAACATGTAGCACTCTATACAGCTTTGCCTTTGCCTCTCAGTTCTAACCTTCATGACCATCTGCTAACCTAATCCTGGGTTGCCTCTGAGCAGACTGCTTAATTGTATGTTGTTTTTGATTGAAGCTAATGTTCACATAGGAATTAGCTAAGTTTGTCTTTCTCCTTATCTACTATATTTTTGAGAGAGTTTGTGTGTCTGTCCAAGAACTTCTCCTAGACAGTAAGAGCTAGGACCACCAAATTTGTTATGCAGCTTCCTCTCATCATAATTTAAAGCAAAGGGAGGGTTTGGTTGTGTCAGGATAATGGGATGTGCCTGGAATGGGATTGCTTCTCATATAACTATAGAGAAAAGAGACAGAATCAAGCAGGTGAAAGGGGCCCTCCCTTCCAGGACTGCCCCAGCCCTGTGCCTCCCCCACACACCCCCAGGTGCCCTTTAGGGAGGCCAGGGGGTCCTGAAGTCTCCACCCCCGGATTCATAAGGAGACATTGCTAGCTGTTCCCCTTCATCAGGGAGTGAGGGGAAAGTGCACAGTTTGCAGCATTCCTCACTCTGGCTGGGGAGTGCAGGGGGCAGACGAATCTGGACCTGTCCCAGCTGGGGGACTTGCACCCTTCTCCTGGCTGTGCCCACTGGAGCTGCAGCAGCGATGATGAAGTGCTTCTAACCTGTCACAGTGCTTCAGTAAGAGAGGGCTGGGGTAGTCCTCTCTCCAGTCCTCTCTCCCTGGGGCAGCCTGCATACTGAACCCCTCATCCCCCTCCCCATCCTAGAGCAATGATTTAAATGAAGCATGGACATTTTCATTTTTATTTTCCCCCCCAAAAAAGCCCAAAATTAATTGAGCTAAGGACCCGAGCAACGCCGGGTAAATCCTCTAGTTCTACGTATGACAAAATGAGAATGTGACGGTAGCTGTCCAAAGTAAAAAAGCTAATGCATTAACCCACTTTGCTTGTGAGCATTTAGCAGCTGACTTTTTAAATTATAATGACAACTTTCTTTGGTCTTCCCACCTTTTCTCTGAACCCATCAGACTTTTGCTTGGCAGAGGCTTTTTCAGATTTTTTCCCATCTTCCATCATAAGAGCAGAGTAATGTTTAGAGATCTGAGTTTCAGTTCTGGGTTTATATCCAGACTGACAACCTACCCTATTCCTTGAGGAAGGAGGCATCTCTTACAAATGTCAAGCAGCTGCCTCTAGTGAATTAGGACTAACAGTGCAGCTCCACTATGGGCAAGCAAATAATCCAGCCCCCTTTTGAGAAGAAGGATTTTATAACATCAGTCTGTGCCAGAAAGGGGATAAAACTGGGTGGATCTCAACTACCCAGCATTTTTTTAGTTTTCATTATCCTCATTATCAACAACCACTATGGGCTCAACGCCTGTTGGTGTCCGATGCCTCCCTCACTATTTCCTTCCATCTTTCCCTGTCTAGTGCAGAGTGGTGCAGAGCTAGTCTACAGAAACTAAGCCAATCTACTATATTATCTAATCATTCTTTGTGGAGTCTGCCTCTCCTATTCGGACCATCCATTATGCCAAATACCAGGGTCTTAACTTTTCGCTTGTCGTTCATTCTGCAGATATGCCCGAATAGCTGTAATGACTCGTTAAGGCAATCGTTCTGTAGTTTTCTAGTTTTGGTGGCAAGTAATGCATGAGGAGTTGAGGGGTTGCTGCACGGCCCAGGAATGCATGGAGTAGGCATGGCTGAAATGTTTCTGTTGAAACAGTTCTTAGACGGAAAACCAAGTTGTGTCTAACATTTAAATGAAATTCTAAATCAGTTCAAAGACATTTTTCACAAAAAGGCTTCCTGTGGAAACGATGTTTTTCATCAAAAATTTAAATGCCAAACCTCAACACGTTCCAATTTTGAAATGCTACTACAGTGCCTCCTGGGCGTTGTGGCTTGGGTGCTTTATGCTACCATTCTCCACAGTCCATCTGGGCAACCTGCCTCACAATCTCCTGTAATGTACAATGGTGATGCAACTGCCAGGGAGCACTGCTTCCCCTCACTGAGAGTCCAGGCCGTAGTGCAGCATAGTAGAAACATTCAGACCAGAGAACAACCTATAGAGAAGAATGGGAGGAGGAGGCATGGCAGCAGCAAAAACTCAAAAACATTTTCTTGGCGTGAACATCCATTTTCTGACCAGTTCTAGTATGTGAAGGGTCTTTGAGGGGATGATCTGTTACTGAGTACGCACCTCAGATTAAGAGGTAGGATGAGTAGGGACACAGAAAAAGGACCTATGGAGTTGCTAGCTCCTAGCAGCTTTCTAAGCAAATTAAGGAGAAAGAGCCCAGACCAGGGCCACATTATGACTTTCATGGGCCCTAGGCACTTTTGCCTTCGTGGGCCCCTCCCACCATAATAATGTCAATATTAAAAATTATTTTTGATATAACTTTAAATACTTCAACATTTTTTTTCTGTTTTAGCAAAATTTAATAGATTTTCGTGGTCCCTAAAAGTTTCATTTTTTTCTGATGTGAGGAAAAAAATTAAAACATTTTCTTCGACCCTAAAAGTTCTTTTTTTCTTCTGATTTTAAAAGAAATTAAAACATTTTCGTGGGCCCCTAAAAGTATCGTGGGCCCTAGGCACTGTGCCTACTGTGCCTAATGGATAAGTCGGCCCTGGCCCAGACTTCTCCATCTGATGCAGCTTCCGCTAACAAAATAACATTAATCTCCTGCTTTTTTTTAATTAAATGTTTAGATGCTTAGCTTTTCTTAAACATGAGGGATATGGAGAAAGGCAGTCTCCCAAAGCACCCACTGCACTTAGCAGAAACCAAATTGATTGCATAATGATAGGTTTGCTTGGAAGTTCTTGCTGCTGGCAAGTAAGTTGACATCATCATTTTAGAGAGTTTGCAGACTTTACTGAAAGTGCTGGAGCGAATGTGCATCTGAACAAATGTTACTATAGTTTAAGTAAGGCTCACTGCCACACTGAGGCAGCTGAAAGTGGATCATATGGAGATAGGCTTAGCTGTAGGGGAAATGGGGGAGAGAGGTAAAATTGTAGCAAGTGATGGTTTAAACTGCAAATTAAGCATTCAGAAGTTTGGAAATGTAACTGAACCTGAGCAACTGGGATGGCAATTATGAGAAGGGGCCCGAGATGGGGACTGTGCACAACATTTCAATCTTGTGAAATGCTGATACTTTCCATTTGGGAGGGCAACACTGGCTGGAATAGCCTTTGTCATTGTATTTTCTCACTTTCGATCCTAGCAGGGATCCAGAATTGTGGCAATTTCTGAAAATTAGAGACAAGCCTGAGCTCGAGAGTTAGAACCCTGATCTGAATTGCCACAAATTTCTCATGGGTGTTTGCATGGCAGGTTTTGGTTTGGGGAGAAAGGGCTGAATTTTTCCAAATCTGCAAGATATTTGGATGTATGTTTTGGGAGGCATTGTGCTGTTATTAGGGATGTGCTAGTGTAGTCAATTAACCGATTAACCCATAAGCAAAATCTTATAGGTTAATGCTATAGACCAGGGGTTCCCAAACTTTTTGACACAGGGACCAGTAAATCCATTCACGAGCTTTTGGAGGACTGGTACCATTCATTTGCATATTTGCATATTCATTAAGCAAATGACAAATATTCAAATAAGTTGTTTCTGGTCCTCCCAAAGCCCCCAGTGCCAGCGTTAGCAAAACTTTTGATACGTCATCCACAATATTCTTGCCAGCAAGTTAAGGGAATATGGCTTGGATAAATTGATTGTTTCCCAAACTTTTTACTTTAGGGTTTCCCAAACTTTTTACTTTAGTTGAAACCTGTTTTTTTTTCAGTACTGTTTTTTGCAGCCCAAAAATATAAATGCATATGAAAAATGAATACATTTTCAGTGTTTCACCTGGCTGCATCCTCCACCTAGCCTGGGCCAGGGCTTGGGGGACCCGGCACCGCATGGGCACTCCTGGAGACGGGAGCAGGAGCAGATTGGGGGTAGGGTTTCTGACTAGGAGGGAGGGTGCAAGGAAGGGTAGGGTTGCCAGGTGCCTGGTTTTGTACCAGACAGTCCGGTATTTGAAGGTTTTGTCCAGGAAAGAAATTGAGAAATTACCAGACATATAAAATGCCTGGTATTTTCTAATTAGGTGTATCAGTCCTTAGCTGCGAACTGCCTGGCTGGTAGATGTGCTCACGCTGCCAGAGTATGTCTACCTGCCAGGCAGTTTGAAACTACTCGAGGGAGGGAATGGGGGGGGCAAAATGGAATCCCCGGGGAGACTCACTCGTCTGCCAGGGTCTGTAGGGTCTGCATATGCCCGGGTCAGTCCCGCTCCCCCCAACTTCTCCTCCCGATCTCCCCAGTCCAGTCCTTCTGCCCCCGTCCAGCCCTGATTCCAGCGGCCGGTTCCCCCCACCCCCACCAATCTCCCCCTGTCAGCCCCGCTCCACCGACGATCCCTCGACCAGCCCCACTGCCCCCGTCTAGCCCTGCTTCTGGCAGCTGGTTTTCCTGTCCGCCTCCTGATTGCCCCTCCCAGCCCCTTCTCCCCCCAGCCCTGGTTCCACCGCCTGCCCTCCCCAATCTCCGCGGGACAGCCCCACTGCCTCCAGCCCTGCTTCTGCTGTCTGCCAGGATTTCCGCAGGACAGCCCTGCTACCCCTAACCCTTCTTCTGCCACCCGCCTGCCTGGATCTCCGCAGGACAGCCCCGCTGCTCCCAACCCTGCTTCTGCCAGCCACCCGGATCTCCACTGGACAGGCCCGTTACCCCCAACCCTGCTTCCGCTGCCTGCCCGCCTGGATCACCGCCGGGCAGCCCCGCTACCCCTAACCCTGCTTCTGCCTGCTGGCTGCCCGCCCGCCTGCCCTGATCTCCGCAGGACAGCCACCCTCGCCCCTAACCCTGCTTCCCGGCAGCCAGTTCCCCCTCACCACCTCATTCCAGCCTGCTCCGCTCTGCTCCCCTCCCGGCAGCCACCAGCCATGCTGAGGCCTGGTATTTTTTTCCCAGGGCCTGCTAGCAGGCTACGGCCCATAGTTTGGGAAACGCTGCTATAGACTTCTTGCATTTCCTTCCACCCCACCCCAGTAAATTTTTTTAGCAAGTTGGACAACAGCCCAGCTCAGTCCTGACTTGCAACCGGTCTGGGACCTATCCCTGCTGCAGCTCTGCATTTGAAGTGTATTAGGAGCCAGGCGGGCAGGCAGCCCAGCTCAGTTCTGGCTTGCACTGGGTCCGGGAGCTCAGACCCCCCTTCTGGCCAGGGGCTACTGCCACCCCACACTGCTGCCTTTGTATCAGAAGCAGCAGCATGGGGCAACCGGCAGCCAGTCCATGAGGAGAGCTGGGGTTTTTAACTGGCTCCCCTTGCAGACCAGCTCCTAACTGGCACCCCACACTACAGAGGCAGCAGTGCAGAGTGGCAGGGGGCTCCTTGGGAGTGGGGCCAGAGTGCACTGGCTGCCAACCCCACCCCTGGGGACTGTGGAATAGTCAAGTAACCGATAAGAATTCATGGGGTTACTCGATTATTCAATTAACTGATATTTAGCATCCCTAGTTCTAATACAAGCAGTTTGCTCCCTCTTTCGCTGGAACCTCCTTCATCAGCCAGGGCAGCTCAAAGGAAACTGCAGTTCAGTAGGCTGGTGGGATGAAGCTGTAACCAGCTCACAGCGAGAAGAATGGATGGTTGATTATATTTTTGACTTACAGGATTCTACATATTCCATGGAGACTGAGAGATTCTGGCATGAAGGCTACTTCTTAAAGCTGCTTAATCTGGAGCCTTACTTTATAATATTTCATTTGGTGCAGTTAAATCCTCTTTAATTAACAAAGAACAAATCCGTCAACAAAATGTCCATGTGCAGTGAAAGGTAGCAGGGTCAAAGATGGCACTCTCACATAACCACAAGAGAAAAAGGATTAGGTATAACCAGAGCCTGATGTATTTGCCATGAAATTCATCCCTTGCCACAAAAGTTATGCTCCAGAATCTCAGTTCTCATTTTAAAACCAACTTTCTTCTTTGAGTGCTATCCTTCTCGGTGTTTCACTTTACCTGTTTGCACACCCCAGCACTCAGAATCAGAGATATGTGATAGTAGTGCCTGGTCGAATCACATATACACGGTCCCCATCTCATGCTACTTCAGGTCCTGTTAACTGGCCCTTAGTGCATCAAGCACAATATCCACAGTGCAACATCATACCTACCAGGACCACAAGTGGGAACATGACAACTGCATGCTCATCACACATTCTCTAGGCAACAGCTTTCTCATTGAGTGGAATGCTCCCCTCCTGCATGCCTTCCTTCCACCTGACTCTTGGTCAAGTGAGCCACACAATCAGACAGGATTGAGCCACAGTAGCCATAACAGACCTCACACAATCCTGACAAATCTGGTCTGTTTACCTTCTCAAAATGATGGTGTGTCCACCACACACACTCCCACTGCTGCCTCATCTGCTGTCCCAGGTCACATCCTGAAGCCAAATCTACAAAGCATGGAAACATGACTCCTCCATGGCTCAAGGGATCTGATGTGATCTGCTCCGAAGAGGTAAAAAACATGTTAAATAGTCATACACTGATCACCTGCTGCATATATCTGCACAAAAGGCAGCGATTCGATGCTTGGTGTCAAATGGCTTCTATCTCGGCCGCCTTACCCTTAAGACTATCTCTTAGAACTTAAGGCCAGGCTCCTCCATCAGTTCAATAAGAGTGCACCTCGCTGCTATCACAGCATTTCATCACAAAGTAGTTCAATTATCTGTCTTTGCTCACCTGCTCACCCAACATTTCCTCAAAGGCAAACCTAACCTCTACCAAGAAGTGTGTGATCTTACTGCACCATAGGACCTCAGCCTTCACTGGTTCCCCATTTGAACCTATGGCTGCATGTTCACTACTACACCTTTCTATAAAGGCAGTGTTTCTTATGGCCATTAGCTATGCCAGGCATGTAAAAGAGTTGGGTGCTTTCATGGCAGCCCCCCCGCCCGCCCTGCCCAAACCGTGACACCATGCCCCGTGTTTTTACCTAAAGTGGTTTCATCCCTCCACCTCAACCAACCCATCCTCCTTCCAACATTTTATCCCAACCCTCATGAGGACAGAAAGCAGCCCACACTTCACACTCTCAGGCTACGTCTACACTGGCCCCTTTTCCGAAAGGGGCATGCTAATTTTCCAGGTCGTAATAGGGAAATCTGCGGGGGATTTAAATATCCCACGCGGCATTTAAATAAAAATGTCCGCCGCTTTTTTCCGGCTTGTAGAAAAGAGCGTCTACACTGGCCCCGATCCTCCGGAAAAAAGCCCTTTTCCGGAGGATCTCTTATTCCTACTTCCTACGTCTACATTGGCAGCTTCTTGTGCAAGAACTGTTTTGCGGAAGAGTTCTTGTGCAAAAAGTCTTCCACAAGAGCACGTCTACACTGGCATGTGCTTTTGTGCAAGAGATGTGTTTTTGCCCAAGAGCATTCATGGCAGTGTGGACGCTCTCTTGCTCAAGAAAGCTCTGATGGCCATTTTAGCCATAGGGGCTTCTTGCGCAAAAAATTCATGTTGCCTGTCTATACTGCCCTCTTGTGGAAGAGCTCTTGCACAACAGCTGTTCTTGCACAAGAAGCTGCCAGTGTAGACATAGCCTTAGAGTCTATCACTCTGCAGTAGAGAAGGAACGGGGTGGGAGGTTGGTCGCACAGGGCCACTTAAGCATCTAAAGTGGGGCAAGACGAGGACTGCACATGTCTGACCCACCTGGGCACTGCTAGCACAAATCTCTGATTACACACTCTGGGGCGCACAAAACTAAAATGGAGCACCCACAGAGGACACCTCTTAAAGAACCTATATTACTGCACGAGGTGAGTAACTCTCTTTTATCCCTGATGATTGCCAAAATAACCTGGAATATTCAGGCAAAGTGTAAATTGATCGTGTTGCATCTGAGACTGCAGCTAAACTGTGTTCATAGCTCTAACTGGGCCAAAATGAGGGGTTCAGAGTGGAGGGGCTTGATCTAGGGCAGAGGGTAGGGATGTATGAGGGGGTGAGAGCTCCAACTGAGGGCACGGGCTCTGAGGTAGGGCTAGGAATGAGGGGTTTAGGGTGCAGCAATGGGCTCCAGGTGGGGGGGCCTAGGGGGTTGGAGTGTGGGAGGGAGCTCATGGCAGAAGGTTGGGGTGGGGATGCAGGGTCTGGGTGGGAGTTAGAGTGCTGGAGCAGGCTCAATGCTGGGGCAGAGGATTGGGGTGCAAGGTGCTTACCTTGGACAGCAACTTTCTGGTGGTGCAGCAGAGTTGAGGCAAGCTCCCTGCCTGCCTTGACCCTGTGCCACTCCTGGAAACTGCAGATATGTTCTTGTGGCCCTGAGTTGGGGGAGGGGGGTAGGTGGCTCTGTGCATTGTGCTAGCCTGCAGAAGCCACCCCTGCAGCTCCTGTTGACTATGGTTTCCTGATAGCCAAGAGCTGGCACACTCAGCTCTAGCCCAATGTGGGCAGGGGAGGGGGGGACCAAGATTTAGGGCTTCCAAGCCAAATGAAATTAAGTAGGGGGCCAGATCCTGCTGGTGGGCCCCACCCCTGCCAAATCCAGCCCTGCTAGTGGTGCCTAAATTTTCGGGTGCCACATACGCTGCTTTTGCAAAGAATGGTCCTGGTTGTGGTCCAGCTTGCAGCTAGGGAGTGGGGGTTGAGGTAATCAGAACAACACAGCAGCTGAAGCATAGTGAGCTGAGGAGTTGAACCATTCAAGCCAGTTACAGGCTTTCTCCTTGCCTGGCACAAATAAGAACACTCTGATTCAATATTTTTCCCCTTCTTTTCCCCCATCCCCTATTTATTTTGGATCTGGACCTTTTAATACTCCAGTCATCTGAAGAAGTGGGTTGCACCCACGAAAGCTCATGATACCATCTACATGTTTTGTTAGTCTTTAAGGTGCTACCAGACTATGTGTTGTTTAAGTTTTTTCAGTTACAGACTAACTTGGCTACCCCGCTGAAACAAATAAGAAGGAAATCCTGAGCTAAGCTGCCTGGCCAGCACTACGAGTGCAAAGGTGAGGGGAATGGAGCTGAGCTGTCTGAAAAGTATAACAAAAAGCCCACCTCCAAAAAATCATCAGATTAGTTTTATATCTGTGCATATTTTCAAGTGTGAGCTCTAGCAGTGCATGTTTTATACGGGGCTTGGGAGAATCTCACAGTAATACAATAAATATTGCTACAGACTTAGGGTATTGTTGCTGTGGAATATGAGCCCATTGTGCAATGGTCCTGAATATAACAGTGATGAACGTCAATATGATATCAGCATAATGCAGATAGCTGGATAGAAATAGGCTGTGTACCATGTGATATGCAAGACTTAAATTATGCAACAAGGCTGCCTGATTTAGGCAGCAGAGCAATACTGAATTATGCATCAAACTGGAAATTATACAGCAGGCTGGTTCTACTAGCAAGGGTGTTAGGAGTAGTGATGGGGTATGAACCCTACACAGTCCCTAACGTGGTGTGGGCCTGTGAAGTCAATTATGATATCTGGCTGCATCTGGAGGGAGAGCCAGCCATAACTGAACACAAAGCCCAGCTGGGCAGGAGCAGGCTGATTAGTAGTACAAAGCCAGGAAGTTGAGAGCAGAAGGAGGCTTCAGGGAAAATCAGTAGCCTCTGTTTGGCAATGGGGAGGGGAGGAGACAATGGCAGAGGGAAAATGAACCCTGGGGTCCTAGCTCAGGAAGTGTGGTCCATCCCAGAGGAACTGTGGGAAGAGACTGAGAGGGCTGAGCAGGAAGAAACACAGGGAACCAGCTGCAAGGAGTAGGACTGAGTAGGAGTAGGACTGAACAAAGTGTGGTGCACTTTAACATGTGTTTGGGCTGGAACCCACAGTAAAGGAGGGGGGGCCGCTGGGTTCCTCTACCAGCCACTGAGAAGTGGGACAAGATTGTTGGAGATACCAGTTGGACAACTGGTCTGGAGGGACTTTGTTACCCTGGAAGAGGAGGACTGTATAGTGACCTGGCTGGAGGGCTGAGTGCTGAAGGGGGAGCACCCCCAGTTGTGAAGAGAACGAGTGAGCAGTGACAGCATGTGGGAAAGGGGTGCCAGATTGAGTGAGTGCTGATCCCCAGAGCAGCCACAAAGACGCACCACCTGCAGCAAGTGTGCCCTTCACAGAGATCCACAGAGCAATTAACACCTCCTGTAGGCATCTCCCTATCCTTAGGAGCTGCAGCCTCTTCTGTCACTGGCAGCCTTGGTCTTCCATCCAGGCAGTCACAGCGTCTCCTCCTAATGCCTTAAGGAGGGATGTGATCCTTGCTCTTGTCCTCAGTCTGGAAGGCTCTTCTCTCGCTGCCTTCCACTTCATTCCTTTAAAAGGAATAATGTGGGAAGCAGAAACAGAATTCCCTGAATTTCCCCTGATGGGAAAGCCCCAGGATGAAGAGACAAATAGGGAGGAAGTAGGCAGGAAGTAAAGTGGCAAAGGCAAAAGATACAGCATTTCTATGGACTCACATCCCAAACACGGGCTTTGCAGAAACAGGACAAAAAGGTGAATTACATTATTTGTATAACCACTTTAATCTTTCTCTCCAGAGAGCCCAAGGTGTCAAATTAATCCAAAGAATTTCTGTAATTTCCCTTTCTTGGAGCCATCAGAAATAAAATAGAGGTGGAATATTGTTTGTCATTCTGAAAATCTGAATGGATGCAGACGTTGGCCCCATAGTCCCATATTTGAGCACTAGATGAGCGAGGTACCAAATTGTTACATAAACTTCACTAGACTCCAACCAAACTGCTGACAAAGACCAGTTTGCAAGAGAGCTTGAAGGCAGAGATATGGAGCCTAACCTGCTTTCTCTACTGATGTGAGTTTTCTCATTGAAATCAATGGGAGTCCAGGGTGAGTAGAAAGGGGCCCGTTATCCATCTCTCATGACATAGCAAATTTAATCATTCTAGCATCCGTTAACTATTGTGTTATCAGAAATGCTGGACCCAAGTATGGAATGGGCAAGCCCAATGGCAATCAATGCTACATGGTGTTGACAGTGTTCATGCTCTTCCTACGTGGGAATAAAACAGCACCAGCCTGAGGTGGCGGCATTTCACACCTGCTTTGCACAAGAGCACGTGACTACACAAAGGTGCAAGACCATGGGAAACCAGGACCACTGTGAGTATAGTCTTTAGTGTTCTCCATTGTGCAGTCCCACTTGCTGCCACTGGACTGCTCCTGACAGGCCTGGGAGCTTCTACATCCCCTGAAGGTTAGAGTGGCTGAAGCAATGATATAACCAGGATGGGACAAGTGGGTAGGCCCTGACTTTAGGTGGGTGGGCAAAGGGCGGAGGCTACCTCTTTCCCCTCCCCTCCAGCTGGCCATGAGGAAGGAAAGGATGCATACACTGGCCAGGGGCCGTGTAAAAATGGGAGACCCTTGAATACATATTCCTCATACTGCCCACCTAGCACTTGTCCCACTCTGCCCACAAGGTGCTCCTGCTGGGGATCAGGGGCTTGCCCTGCCCCACCTGCCTGGTGCTCCCAGCAGGGAGCAAGATCAGGGCATGGGCGTGTGCTCTGCTCCACCCCCCCACTCCCAGTGCTCTGAGCAGGGTCGGGGGATAAGGGCGTGCCCTGTTGCTGGCTGGTGTTCCCAGCAGGGATCTGGGTCAGGTACTGGGATGCTCCTCTGCTTAGTGTGGCTGCCTGCAGAAAGCCCCGGGCGACGAGCTGGGAGCGTGCCCCACCTCCTTTTGCAGCCAATTGCCAGGCTCCTTCTTGCCAGAGCAGTGCACCAGGGCTCTGCTTACAAGCTCCTAACGCCACTCCCTAGTAGCAATGCCAAGCAAGCAGAGCATGGCTAACCCCTGGCTCTACTCCTCTGGCCCAGCTTGAGTACTGGGTGCAGAGAGGCAAGAACCCGTGTTCAGGTGAGAGCAGAGCCAGCACTGGGGGCAGCTGGGCCTGGATCCTAAGTGTGGCTGAGCCCGAGTTGAAATACACCTACCTGCCACCCACTGTGCCCCAGTCCCACCTGGCATCCCTACAGAACAAAGGGAGCAGCATAGAACAAGGAGTAGAAATCTGGGTGCTTGTAACTTTTATTAGCCTCCCAGGGACAAAATATGAGGTTCCCTGCATCCATGGGCCCCCTTGCTTGTCCTGGCCCTATCACCGTTTTTCAAGGTGCAGGCAACCAATAGGCAAGGGCAACTTCTTAGCTGGGCCTGAGAGGGGACGAAATGGTTCTGAGTATGTACCTGGAGGGGGTAGAGATGAGAGTGGGAGGATTTCTGACCCAGTCTAGGTAAATAGACTGGAAGGGGGATAGGCTGGAGAACAGGAGATTCAGAGTGAGCAAAGGGGTGCCTGCCTGGGAGGTTATGAGCATTGTGGGATGTGGGCTGAAGGGAACCAAGGGGTTTGGAACAGGGAGGAGGAAGGGTTGAGTTGGCAGGGCAGAGTGTGGACTGAACGCTGGTGAATGTGCAAGCAAGTGCAAGGGAGAGTAGAGAGAATGGAAGGACAGGCAGTTGGGCAGTGATATTCTAGGGAGAGAAAGAGGAGGTATGGGGGGGTGGGGCTAGGGTTGCCAGGTGTCCGGTTTTGAAGCGGACAATCCAGTATTTGAGCTTTCTGGTCAGGAAATAAATTGAGAAAATATAAATGTCCGATATTTTCTAAATAAGATGCAATGTAGATTGTGATGTAATGTCGAGTATGTCCAATATTTTTGTTGAAACCATCTGGCAACCCTAAGTGGGGATTGGCTGGGGTAGAGGGGGGGGTAAAGGCATACTGGAAGACAACAGCAAGGTGGCAACTGAAGTATAAATTATTTCTTTCTGCCATTTGGTCAGCCCGCTGAGAGGGGATTGAAGAGGGGGACAGGGAAGGTGGAGGGCAGAGGGTAAGGAGGCAATGTGAGGAGCAGCCCCATCAGTTTTTTTGGGCCCTTGCTACCACTGCTGAGTGATAAACAAGATGACTACAATGTTGCGGGGTCTGGTTGTCCTACCACGTTTTCTTGCTAGGTAACAAAAACTGTTGGCAATGATTTGTGAAGGGCTTTTTTTGACGATATCCTGTTGTGCTCATTTCATTTGATTCTTATTTACTTGGCTCTTGTTCTCATTTATTATTTATGGGATGATTTCTTCATGTATGTGACAGTTCAATGCTACCCTCTGAGTCAACATTTAAATGTCATTTGAAATTGAGAATTGCTCAAGATGAAAGGCTACCTTCCTCTTTAATGCCATAATTGTTGGTGTCATACTTCTCAAGTTGCTAGCAAATCACATACAGACACGAGTACATATTTTTATTGTTAGTTTATAGTGTATAATTTTTACTCAGAGTGGATTTGTTGCTATGTTACTTGGTAAAACAAAATGATGTGTGCACACAGACACTGACAGATTTCTGAACAGTCCCATCTTGCAACCATTTCGGTAAAGGACAAGTTCACTCATACCAGCATCTGGCCTACAATTTTCAGCTATTCTCAGCAGAGATCTTGATGCACATCTCTTCTCATAGACTTTAAGGTCAGAAGAGACCATTATGATCATCTAGTCTGACCCCCTGCACAGTGCAGGCCACAGAATCTCACCCACCCCTCCTAGAATAATCCTCTCACCTATATCTCAGATATTGAAGCCTTCAATACTTTGAAGACCCCAAGATGCAGAGAATCCTCCAGCTGTGATCTGTGCCCCATGCTACAGAGGAAGGCGAAAAACCTCCAGGGCCTCTGCCAATCTACCCTGGAGGAAAATTCCTTCCTGACCCCAAATATGGCGATCAGCTAAACCCTGAGCATGTGGGCAAGAATTACCAGCCAGACACCCAAAAAGTTCTCTATAGTAACTCCTATCATCCCTCCATTGACCTATTTACCACTGATAATGAATGGTCAGTTAGTTACCAAGATCATGTTATCTCATCAAACTATCCCCTTCTGTGTAGCTATTATTTCGTATGTCTATTTCTGCAATTCATTATGACAACAAAATCAAATTTAAAAGGGGAAATAGTGACTGGAAACATGGTGGGGGGCTGCTGAGCTCTGTTTTGTTGGAGATTTTCAGAGCTCTCTCTGAGCAGGCTTTGCTGGAAAGCTTTGTTGGCAATGCGTCACACACATGCTGGGAGAACGTGGGATTTGTGAGAGACTGAAAACAGAGGAACAGAACTAAGCGGGCCCTGGCCCAGGAAACAGAGGCCTAATGAGATGCCATCCTTTCTCAACATGAGCAGGATGGAGGCAGGCAACTCTTTCTGCCTTTGTATCCTGCAGGTACAGATGAGCTTTCCATCTTAGCATCTGCTGCTGACTAGCAGCCTGCAGGGGATCTCCTGCAAGATACTCCACATGCCTACTGAAGTTGTTGACTTCAAAAGGTACTAAGGATCATGAAGACACTATTAGATGATGGGTGTGACCAGCCCCCCCACAGGGTGCCACCTGGAAGTGCTGTACAGCTGAGCCCTCTGTCTCACTAATCCAGGCTCTCTCTTGCACTGATGTTTGGACAAACTGCAAAGCCCTCCAAGCTTGCACTCTCAGGGAGCACACCCACCTGTGTTCACGATGGCTTTGGCCAGGCTCTCATCAGCCCACAATAGAGATGCTACAGCCAAAACACTCTTAGCTGCCCAGCCTAAGACCCCAGAGCTGTACCATCCTGCCCTGGTCAAAACCCAACCAGTATAAATTCATTACCCAGTCTGCCACTTCTACAAAAGAGAGTGGACATGCATCAAATCTTGTCCATGGGCTGAGACTTATCCCCTTTGCACAGTGTGTTAGGTAAAGTCTCCAATAGATGTATTAACTACAGAAAGCTAGCTTTTAGGAGATTCTAAGTGATAGCAAATAGCTCAAAGGAGATTACCTAGTAAATAAAACTGCAAACAAAGCCTTCAGATATTAGAAAAATCAGTTATGAATTAGCAATTTCTCATGCTGACTGATGATCCAAGCAGTCCACCAGGTTTCTATACACAGGGACTACGTCTAGACTGGCATGATTTTCCGGAAATGCTTTTAACGGAAAAGTTTTCGGAACAGATCGTCTTTTTTGCGATCGGGGCTTTTTTGCGAAAAACAAGTCTGAGCTGTCTACACTGGCCCTTTTGCGCAAAAGGGACTTTTGCCCGAACGGGAGCAGCATAGTATTTCTGCAAAAAGCACTGATTTCTTACAGTAGGAAGTCAGTGCTTTTGCAGAAATTCAAGCGGCCAGTGTAGACAGCTGGCAAATTTTTCCGGAAAAGTGGCTGATTTTCCGGAAAAACTGGCCAGTCTAGACACAGCCAGGCTGAAAATCCCTTTAACCTGGGACCAGCACTTTCCCCAATTCAGTCTTCTTCCTCTGCTACTTTCAGGTGTGGAGTTGTAGGGAAAGTGAGTTGCCGTCATGATTCCATTTCCCCCTTGTATACCCTCTCCCAACTTGCTGCAAAGCTCTTTTGCTATGACCCGGTCAAACAGTTCCCGTTGTGCAGTGCTATCTCTGAGAACTTTCTGTTCTACCCAGTTCTTGGGGTAACCCTTGTGCTTGTGTGTACTTCCTCAATACACCATTAACATTATTTGGCCTTTTTACTGTTATGCCTGAAAGGCTGCTTGTGAGGTTATCCACCTCACACGCATGTTTTAGTAGCATGTACATAGACAAACTTCATAACTTCACATACAATGATAGCACAAACAATCCAATGAGGTATTAATGTCTAGCAGATCAAGACTTTTAGGATGATGCCTGTCCAGAACGTATCATAACTATATGACAGTGGTGAATATGAAGATGCAAGGGTGTCACAATGGGAATGCCACTTAATTGAAACCCTCACAATGGGATGGATAGCTATTGCTCTAGATTGTGTCCAGTAATTCTGTCAGTTCTCACAATGGACTGGGCTGGGTCAGTGCTTAGAGATTCCTGGAAACCTCTAGGTAGTGATTCAGTTTGTAGTACTGCTCTCTGCTAGTTAAGAAACAATGTAGAGGCGATATCCTCGCTTGGCTGAGACAATGAGCTGAAATCTTATAGCGCTTTCACAGCACTCAGCAAAATCCCAGTGCAGGAAATTACATTCTGATTCCTCCCACAGCTTCCATTAGATGTGGGAATCTTTGCTTTTTGTCCTACCCTGTTGTTCAGCGTTTCTGTGTGCTGTTTGTCACACTCCTCTTCAAGCAGCTGTCATTGAGTGACGGGTAAAGTGATTTCTGCATGTATATAGTTTATAAGCCACTTTGGCTCCATAGGGATGAAAGGTGTCCTAGTAAGGTAATTTATTATTAAACCAGCTGTTTGCAGATGCACACATTTTGGTTTACCAGATGTGCGTAATGACACATTCACTGGTTCTTTGATCCTGTTATTCTACAACCTTATCTCATCAGATCTTTTTATCTTTGATCAGAGCATGTTATCCCCTGCCTAGCTATTGCACATCTTTTCTGAAAAACAATAAATCCTTGTCTTCAAACTTGTAATGTTTTTAAATTATTGATTTAATTCATTGCAGGTATTACTTTGAGTTCTGTCATGTATAACTTAGCTTCTACTGTCAGAAATGCCTTCTATTGGTAGGTCTAAGTATTGTAGTTTTGTAGTACTGTACAGGAAAAGACTTGTTAAATATATTAGAGTACCTTGGTATCCCAAGCACAAAGTTGCTTGTGTATCTGGAGATTTAAAAAGGTTTAATGGGCTGTCAGCATCAAACTCAAGGTCTGTCTTTCCTTACAACTGCCACCCCCAAATGTCAGGGAGGTGCAGTATACCATTAGTCTCACTGACCAATAGCTGTAATAAATATATTAAATTAGAGAGAGACCCATCTTTTCAGATGGCTTTGCAATATTTAGTTCAATAATCTTGTACACCTTGTGTTCACTGACGTCTTTTTCCTTTTTAAGTAATTAAATAAACTGCTCGGGATCATTTGAAACGTGAATCATAACCTTGGCATATAGGATATTTAACCTAATTACATGTATGCTTCTCCACTGATACGTCAGAGGATGTTCTATCTCCACTAGCTTTCTGTCTTTTAAATGTCCTCTACTAATGGGAGGGAATGTCATCCAGATCATACAACATTTTTATTTTTGTCTATCTTTTCTTGCTTAAGTATCTAAAATATTCATTTAGTGAGTTGACCTGAAGGCCAGTCTGGGGCTTTTTCCACTTGGCAGTGAAAGCAGCAGCCATTTTGTTTCTATTTTGACTGACTCTGGGGAGATAAAATCTGTCAGCACAGACTGGAGGTGTCAGACATTCAGTGTGTTATTTGCAGTGCACTGTAATAATATCACAGTAACTCCTTCTCCTCTTTTGACAGAGGCGGGATCCTTCCTGTGGGGATTGACTGTAACAGGGGCTGTCCTGCTTGCTCTGTCTTTGCAACATAGGGAATCTGAAGCTTCTTAATACTGCTTGCCCAAGCCCATCAAACTAAATGCCTTCCTTTCCACCGCTGTCTTGGAAAACTGAAGACTGACTCTTGGAAGAAGATATGGATATGATACTGTTACCATTACATAGCAAAACTGATTGTCAACATCAAAGGTGACTCGTGGTAGCACTCCAGAAGTGCAACACCCCCCTTTGTCCCTGTTAAAATTTTAATTGCTAAATGGGGTGCCTCACATACTCCCCTGTTCCTCTAGGTGGTTCTCTCTGCACCTCCTCCACCCCACAGACACCAGTCACTTCTGCCCTACTGTCTGTGAATTCTCCTCTCTTAGACTACGTCTAGACTACAAGCCTCTTTCGAAAGAGAGCATCTAGACTACAGCCAGTACTTTCAAAAAAGCAAGTCACTTTTTCAAAAGAGAGCACCCAGGCAGTCTGGATGCTCTCTTTCGAAAAAGCACAGTTTGCATTACATAGCACCGTTTTCCCGAAAGAGCACTTTTGAAAAACGGCATTATTCATCATAAAACAAGGTTTTCCACTCTTGACAAAACCGCCACGTTCTTTCGATTTACTGTCGACAGAATGCGGCGGAAGTCTAGACGCAGGTAAAGATTTTTCAAAAAAAGGCCACTTTTTAAAAAAAATCCCTGTAGTCTAGACACACCCTTACCGGGCAGCTGTCACTTCCTCTCACCTCTGAGGCATTTTTTATACTGACTTTAGAATGAGCAAAGACTGTTTCATTTCGCAGATCACTTTCTACATGCACATGCCTTCTTTCCCCCTCCTCAACGTTCTCCTGTGTCTGCAACACTATCAGGATAATTTCAGTTGCATCCACTCTGTGACTAAGTAGTTTAAGCCAGAAATGCTGCTGGGACATTTCTGCAACTGCCAATTTTAAAGGGAAGAAAAACAATCTAGCTAATCACTAAAAGCAGTAAAATGATATTTTTAGCATCATTGAATGGCCCTGGCTCTCGCAGCATGTCTGATCTGGTTAGAGGGTTAGCGCTTTCAGCCAAGGATTGTGTGTTCTGCAAGACTGAACCCACACTTAATAGATGAGCCCCTGGACCAGTCAGACACAAGCTCTGCCTTGACTACTAGGAGATGGTAATCATGCCATATCATGCACTTGGGAAAGTAATTTCCCATAAATATGCAATGAAGTCTGAAGTTTAGCCTATGACATCAATGCCATAACTATATGGGCATCTTCAAAGCCTTTGAGCAGGTAATTATGGTGCAGCTATGTGGCTGCTCCTGGAGCTGGGACTGGGGCCACGGAGCTGTCCAGAGCTCTGGGAGCCAGGCTATGGGGAGCTGGGGCTGCATGGCTGCCCAGCACTGGGAGGGATGCCTAGTCTCAGGAGGCCATAACAGAGGGAACTGGGATGCAAGGCAGGGGTCAGTGGCCACCATGGGGATGGACTTGTCTCCCCAAGCCAGACCTTCACTCCCCAGCCCTTGTGTATAGCAGCGTAATGGACATATGGTGATCTCAGGGCAATCTTAGCAGCATGCAGTAAAAGCAGTATGCCCCTGTAGCTCTAACACAGGGCTACACAAAACGTGGCCTGCAGGCCACATGTGGCCCATGGCCCATTTGTTTGCTGCCCGCGGTGCAGTTTGGGTTTACATGTGAGGCTCAACATGCAGCCTGTGGGTGGGAGCCAAAACAAAAAAGTCATCAACATAATGGTCTTCTGTTGATATGAGTTTTACTAGTTAAATTCCTGGACTGTCATTGCTCACTAAAAGTGCTGTCACATGGGTAGAAATCAGGTAACTATTGCATTTTATTAATATCAGCAGAACTGAGTTAAATGGGGCCTGCGTGTTGTGTAGTCTTGCCTTAATAGTTGTATTCATGCCCATAAGTGTGAAAGAATCCATTTGCATGTATATGCAACCACACTTAAGTTGTGGCCCTCGGCATGTGCTGTGAGTATCATTGTGGCCCCCAGGGCTTCCAAAGTTGAGTAGGTCTGCAGGCCCGAGGTCTGAACCTAAGTCCATGCATGTGTTCAGAAGAGATTAGATCGGAGACCTGGCAATTCTCCTTTGCTCGTATCTATCTCCTACCCCTCCCCGTAAGGATCCCATTCATCAGCACATGACAAATGTGTTTGCATCCACCTTGATTTTTACATAGCTCAGTGAATGCACCTCTTAGCTAATACTCAATGTAGTGTAGAGTTCACTTGTCTGTGTTCTGGTGTCAGGCTGGAGTTAAACCAGTGGTCCCCAAACTTCGGGCTGCACTAGCCCTAGCCTGGAGGGATTCAGAGGAACATTTTGGGAGGTGCAGAGCCACCCACCCTTGCTCTGCCATGAGCTCAGCCCCCAGCCATGGCCCTTAGCTCTCTCTTGTACTCCCACCCCCTGCCTGCAGGCTCTGACCATGGCCCGGCTCCTAGCCTTGGCATCTGGGGGGCACATGGACAGTTTATATTAAAATCAAGGGGAGCCACTGAGTTAGGCAGATGCGCACTATACAGTGTATTTTAATTGTAAATGCAGGTTCAATGCCTGATCTAACAACAGGAGTAATGGCATTCACAAAACTTGCATGGGACGCAACTTTCTTGTCTGCTATGCAATGCTGGGATGAGTCCATTTAAAGTCCATGACCTGCAAGCCAAATCTGGCACCAGATCTCCCAGAATGTCACAGTGGTGCCAGGATAATTTCCTTTTGGGAATAAAAGTTTGGGGCCAGGGTAATGCCACAGCAGCCAGGAACAGTTCTTTTACTGAGCATGGTGTGAGCATCTGACTCCCGATGCTCGTCTCTCATTGCAGCTTCTTCTGATGACACAGGAGGAGCTTCTCCTGTTCTCCAGCTGCAGGCCCTCTCTGGGCATGGGTAGAGAGCACAAATTTGTCCTCTCTCAGGGTGTGCCTAAACTACATGGCTCCTTCGATGGAGCCATGTAGATTAGGCTGATCGGCAAAGGGAAATGAAGCCGCAATATAAATAATCGCAGCTTCATTTAAATTTAAATGGCTGCCGCGCTGAGCCGACAAACAGCTGATCAGCTGTTTGTCGGCTCAGCGCGCTAGACTGGACGCTCCCGTGCTGACCTGAAAGCCCTTTATCGACCTCCCCGTTATGCCTCGTAGGATGAGGTTTACCGGGGAGGTTGATAAAGGAGGTTGATAAACAGCTGATCAGCTGTTTGTTGGCTCAGCGCGGCAGCCATTTAAATTTAAATGAAGCCGCGATTATTTAAATCGCAGCTTCATTTCCCTTTGCCGAACAGACAAATCTACATGGCTCCGTCGACGGAGCCATGTAGTTTAGACATACCCACAGTGTGCTCGTGTTCGGTGTGCTGTTTTGAGCAGTCTAGCAGGACCAAATTTTCTTCAAGAGCTGTTTCCTTTTTACCTGCCTTCACTATAGTTTCTCTGTCAGAGAGGGCTTAGCAGGGACTAGGGGTGTCACTGTACTATTGATGTGAAAGCAAATGAAAATAGCACATACTGTTAGATAAGCAGTTGGTAAGGAGGACAGGAAGAGGCCTTAGTATAAGTCACCTGCCTGAATCTGGCCTAAGGCAGTAGGGACCACAAGCATAGGGCAGCTTCTGAGAGACTGTGCATTAGCTGGAGTTGGTTTTAGTATGGTTCCTAGTTGCCCAGAGCATAGAAGCCTATTTCATTTGCCAGTATATGTTAGATCTGGAGGAAATTTTACCTGGGCTTTAGAGCTGAGGGATTCCTGCTTCCTGAATTCTACTTTGTCCCAGATTTTCCGTGAGTCTGGATAAATCCATTACCCTTTTGACCCTCAGGCCAATCTGCACAACAGGGCTGTTACTATTACCCACCCAGGAGAATGCCATGAAGGGTAATGCATTACCGTTAAAAGCATTTTAAAATCAGGGGATGAAAGGTGTTTTAGAAGGGTGAAGAACTGTAATTCCAGCTCAAAAGAAATGATTTGGGGAAGTCGTATGTATGGCCTGTGTGGCACAAGAAGTCAGACCGGATGGTCCCTGCTGGCCCTGGAATTGATGAGTCTGTAACTTGGTTCCATTTGCTGGTAGTTTAAAGTGAGAGAAAGGAGGAGAGGGGAGTCAAGCCTGAAGAATGAACTCTCTTCTCACTGCTACTCACATCAGTGCAGTCATGTGGGCCCCAGGCAGAACTGGGACATATTGGTAGGGCAGCTCTGCAGGGGCTTATTCTGCTGCTGCCCAGGTTATACCTGTTCAGAAGCTAGAGAGCTTCCTGTCCCCAGGGCTGTCAGCCAGCAATAAATTCACTGCAAAAACAATCAGCACAAATGGCATGTGAGTATAATTGTCCTTCCCATATGGCTCACGGCTAAGAGGGCTGCATGCTCTGCATCATATAGCTAGACACACCAGGTAGGACTCTGGTTTTGGATTGATCTTTTTTTTTAAGTTTTTTAAGGTTGTTTTTTTTTAATGTATGCAGCCTTTTTGAATAGAGAACAAGGTTTTCCTGCATGGTTCTTAGCAATGCTAAGTGGGAATCTCTTAACTGTGTCAGGCCAGGGTGCTGCTGCCCTGCAACTCCAGGGGAGGTGGGAGTTATACCATTAGCACATTGTAAAGCATTTGATAGCAAGAAGCACTCTACCTGCATTCCCTTTGCCCCTTGTCTGAGAGGGTGGGCAACAAGGTGTGCCCAGACCCACGCTGACAGACCATGCAAAAACCTGAAAACCAACGTCCCTCTGGCTCTGTGATATTTTTGCCCCTGAGTGAGGAGTGCATTCTGCAGAGGACAAGCATTTCCACAACTGTATGCAGCCTGATAAGGGGAATGACAGCCGGCCTGAGGCTCAAAAAGGCCTGGCTCCCTTATGTCGCTGGCTGATAAAGGGATATGCTGAGCATTTAATTATGATTCCCTGCAGGTAGCCCTGTGTGTCTCAGGTAGCAGAAAGATAACTGTTTGTGTGGAAAATATGCAGGGCTTCTAGCTAGGTTTAATTTTGCAAGGTTCTGGATCCCGAAGAGCCTTGGAATTGTGTTGTAAAGAATTCCTGTGGGGGTCAAAACAACTCTGCTTTGTGGGCTTTATCACTGGGCAGGGAACTGGAGTTCGCAGGTGCAGGGGAAATGTGTGTGCTCTCTCTTTGTAATGGGATTTAATGGCTTGCAGCCCTCAGTCATCAAGCATGAAACCTGTGTGTAAATTCCATTTTGCTGAGGATGTGGGGCTTGAATGGTAGAATAGATATTAGGCAGCTGCCACTACCCAACCACTCCCTGCTACAGCTTTCCTGAGACCAGACAGGCTCCAAATTGCCAGCTTGTTAGTAGTATCTAGAACAGCAGAACTGCCATATTGGGTCAGATCAATGGTCTATCTAGCCCAGTATCCTGTCTCCCGACAGTGGCCAGGCCAGATAACGGGAAGAGGGCAGAAGGCAATTATTCAGGGGTCTAACTGATTTACAAGGGGGGCAGCTGCCTCTGCCAGCAGCACAGCAGGGCTAAAATAGGCTTCTTTGCCCACCCTTACTCCATGCTACTCCTAGAAGCAGCTGGCATCTTTCCTGCTCTTTGGCCCTGAGCACCAACTCCACAGCTCCCATTGGCTGGGAACTGTCGTCAATAGGAGCTGCAGGCGGTGCCTGCAAGCAGCAGTATGTGGAGAACCCCTTCCCCTCAGCTGCTGCCAGAGGGATAGGTTGGTCACTTTTTCAGGAGTCCTTGAGGTAAGTGCCACCATGGTTTGATTCAATGTTTTCCTGGTAGTGCTGCTCTTACTGGAACCTTAAGTGTTTCTCCATTGATCTCTAAACTGTTTTGTTTTAATATCATTATCTTTGCTAACAATTGCATTTACTGTACAAAAGCTAGCTCGTGTATATATCAGCAAAAACTACGGGTCACATGAGCTGACACTGGACATGTGGCCAGAGGAAGAGATTAGGACATAGGAGTTGGACTGGAAGCCAGTCCCAGATCAGCCCACCTGTTTGCATCTTGCAAAGGTCACTTTTGTGCCTCAGTTTGTTTCAAGTCTGATAAGAGGGACCAGTTTCGTGGGGTGTTTTAGGGGAGCTGCCTTGTTCTTGTAAAGTGCCATGTAATCCATGGACGTGCAAGGTGTGTTTGCACCACACCTAGCATATTGCCAGTAGGCACCACTGCAAAACAAGGAATAATAAGAGGAAATTAATGAGATGGGCGCACTGTCATGTACAGAGCTGCCTCGTGGAGCTGCTGGGTGTCTGTCACAGGTGTAGCCTATTTAATATTTTCATGAGCAGATTAAGAGGATGCAGGGGAGACTGTGTTAATCAGAGCTGCAGATGAGACAAAGGAGGGAGGGAATCAGCAATACTATGGAGGAGGAGGAGCAGGATGTGCAGCATGAGCTCCAAAAGCTGGAGAAATGGGCTGGAATTAATGACATGAGATTAAGTGACTAAATGCTTTCATTCTGCAATGTATTTACAGTTTTCAGTCATTAGCCCAGATAGTGTTCATGGTCTGCTATTAGACATTGAGGATTCAGTTTCTATGAAAGGTACCATACTCAATATTGATTCATACGGGGGCAAATAAACAAAGGTGTGCTAGAGACTGGGGACTATTAGTTGGGCTGCTGAACTGCAATGAAGGATTTAGGGCTGAAGTGAATGATGAATATGAATTAACATAGCAATGTTGATGCAAAGCAAAAAAGGGGATTTACAGTTTGATGTGGCATTGCCAAGACAGTTGACAATAAGTGGGGAGTGCTATTCCACCCTGCCTGATGGGGGTTAGACTCCAGTTTCAATACTACAGTGATTCTGGGCTTCACTCAGAAATATGGCAAACTTGAGCGTACAGAAGAAGGGGACAAAATGACAAAGGGGCTCAAAACCAAGGAATATGGCCAAGGAATATGGCCAAGAGAATGGAGAATGGTTGGTATGGAGAAAAGATGTCTGAGGGGGAGACCAACCTGTTGAAAAAAGAAAGGGACAGCAGAAAGAGAACAGTGATCCATTATTCATTAGTCACCCACATCAGAACAAAAAGTGATAGGTTAACTCCTTACCTGGGAGAGCTTGCTACAGACTAAGGACAATTAGAGGAAGAGAAGATGTACCTAGCCTCGCGCCCCCCACAATCCTGAGTTAGGAGAATAACATGGATACTGAAAACTAGACTTTTACCAAATGCTTTCAGTTTTCATAGTCACAAGTGTTAGCAACATGATAGACACTACACTATACGTCTACACTGCAGAGCTATTTCAGGATACCTCCAGTATCTCAAACTAGCTATTCCGCATCTTAAGAGCAAGCCTGTTATATCAAAATATAATGGGCTTGCTGTTCTGATGTCCCTGTAAATCTCATTGCACGAGGGGTAAGGGATGTTTTTGAATCGCACCTTATTTCGAAATTTGGCACTGTGTAGACAGTGCCAAATTTTGAAATAAGTGATTTTGAAATTACCTTGAAATAAGCAATGCAATTTGCATAGTACAAATTGCATAGCTTACTTCGAGGTAAGGGTGCTGTGTAGATGCACCCTATAGGAGGGCTTCTAAACCCTGTAAGAAGCTGAAGTCCTTTCTAAGAAACACTTTCCACGCTGCAAGGAGAATTCCAGACAGTCCTGGAAGGTTCCTCCTTGGTGGTGGAGAAGGACTCTGACCTTGAAGGAAAAATATATATCAGATGATCAAAATATCTGTGGGCAAATGAACAGCAACATGAGAAAAGAGCTGTTTTGCGCTCTCTGCTCTTGAGCCTGTGGGCTAGAGCTGCAGCAGGAGAAGCCAAGTTACTATCAACTATAGATTCTTTTTATTGCAACTGATGACAAGCCAGTTTCTCAGCAGCTACTCAATTATTTCATTAAATTGATGGTTGAATGTCTGAGGAAAGTTCTCTTATTAGATCAAGCTGCTCTTCACTGGGGACTTTTTGCAACCAGCAAATATATTGCAAGTGGCTGCCTGCTTCAGTTTGTCAGTTGCCTTCACCATCCACATCAGAAAATTGAAGGTAGAAGCTTCTTGAACAGACCTCTGGGTACTTAACTAGCCCAGGATTGTAGGTGAATCCCATCTCTTTGTGAATACCCACTGTCATTTCTGAGTAGCCAGTCCCTAACATGAAACAACAATACTTACACTGCAGTGTATCAGTAACAAATAATATCTCTCTTACTGCTGTCAAAATGGCATTGCAGGCTGCAGTGTTTCTTGTCTTTCAATGATTTCTAGGTGAAATCTGGTTGTTTTACAAGTTGGAATATTCCCCTACCCCCACCCCACCTGCCAGCCTTGCAAATTCAGACAGGGGTCTTAGAATGCTCTCAGACTGACTCCTTCTCATGTGCCATCCCCAGCAATAACAGTCCTGTAAACCCACAAGCTACAGCCACATCAGTGGCTCTCAGACTTCCCTTACAACTCTGCTGTAGCGTTCTAAACAGTCTAAGGGGCTCTCTACTTTAGTGAGCTCTGAGTGCAGCGATGTTGTAGCTGGGTTGGTCCCAGGCTACCAGAGATACAAGGTGGATGAGGTAATTTTTTTTGGACCTACCTCTTTAGTTGAAGTCAAAGTAGCTTAACTCGGCTTTTGGCGCTGTCCACACTGCAGGAAGATGAAAGAAGAACGCTCTCCCTTCGATTTCCCTTACTCCTCACAAAAGCAGGGTTACCAGCATCAACTGGAGGGCCCCTCTCACTTTGAATTAGCTGTCTTCACTAGACCACTAATTCGAACGCTGGAAGATTGACAGCGGCAGCTTCAATGTTCCTCTGCAGTGTAGACGTACCCTTAGAATGCAGTTTGAAAGGAATTACAGTGGCAAACTGAATATACACAGATTATTCATTACATCAATACGGTGTATATGTAGCCCTGACTGTATTTCTGATTTGTAAGAGATGCTGCAACATTTTAAACATCATCTGGAAAAGTCACTGTTTCTGGTCAGCATGCAATGTTTTGTTCATTCCTATTGCAGCACCAGCATACCTTGGCTAACAAACCTTCCCACCCCTGAGCTGTGCTAACATTGCTTCAAAAGTGCTGACGCGCAAACAAGTTAGATGCCTCATGATCCGTTTGAAATATGGGTGAGAAAATTTATGGCTCAGTGGCAAGAAAAAAACCCTGCATGTTTCTAAAAGGACACTGCATGCTAAGCAGCAATGACTAACAAACACTCTGTGGGCTATCAAAATGCCATAATGGAATTCCTCGTTTATTCTTTCTTGGTGACTTTTGCCGCTCACATTTGCTCCGCTTACAGGTCAAAATTCATTTTACCCCTAGATCCCACTTAGGCTGTGAAAATTTGTCTTATGCTGCAACATGTAAGAAAGATTCTGCAGGGGGCAGTTAGGTGAAAATATTGTTGATCATCTGAATGAGGCCCTCCAGAGGTTAAAGGCCAGTTTATTGCATCACTGAGTTCCCCTTTATTGCCGTTGTCTTACTTTTTAAACCAAAACCTCCTGGAGAGTTCTTGGGAATTGTTCTCTTTTAAACACATTTGTGGCTAACTGTATGTGGAAGTGCATTAATCCTGCAGCGTAAACACATGCTTCTATAGTGTCTTTTGTTCCTCTTGGGATCTAATCTTCTTCTTGGGCAAAGTAAATGATAAAAGAGACTCTTGCAGATCAGATTAAACTTCCAATCCCTTTTTAAAAGGCTGGGAGATCAATACCATTACCAAGTCCATTAAACAGTCCATAGTATTTCAGCTGTGCTCTGTATACAGTATGTGAGAGCAGAGTGGTACTTCCACTATTACACAGACTTATATCTTCATTTTATAGGTGTGTAACGTGTTGCTGCCTACCGTCCCTGCCTGCCCCTAAAATGTGTCTGGGCATGGTATCAGAGAAGTAGGTGTGATGATGAATTATGGAGTCGTTCACCTTTTAGTCTCTGATTCAGCTCATGCATTGTCCATTTTTTAGGCTGAAACCTGCATATATGGCACCAGGGTACTGGTGCTTCTGCCTTGTTCAGGGTTAATTTTTTTTAATGCCAGTTCACACTAACTGAAGAGTCTTGAAGCTGGATCTCTCTCATCACAAAGGTGTGCTCTAATCACTGGGCTACGGAGTGTCTGTAATTCACTCGCATCAAAACCCACAGGTCCATGAAATGTCTCCCTTTCAATGAAACAGCAGATTTCAGAGACAGGACCAGCTCTAGTACTACATTAGGACAGCCCCAGCCGCAAAGAGCTTACAACTTAAACAATGTCACATCACAGTAGCACTAGTCGGCTCCCCTCTTGACAAGCTCTGCAGAGAGGTTAAGGGCTAAATGGGCCAGGGAGTTGGAAATCCTCTTTCCACCTGAGAGAAGGCCCCTCTGGGCCAGGACTGAGCTATACCAGTGGATCTGAGAAGGGGAAGCTGATGGTGTTGCTGCCCAAGCTGTACATCTTCTGGGAGTAAACAGAGAACTCTGGATTTTATGGCTTTCACTCAGCTATCATTCAGAAGTATGAAATTCACAGCATGCTGAAGCAGTATGGGATAGCCGCTCTTGGATAACCATAACCTGCCACATGTGTTGTAAGACATAGAGGCAGGGGACAAGGGATTACAATGCACAATCATCTTTGCATAGTTTACACTGGCCTAAGGCAGGGCTACTCAACATGCAGCTCGTTCGTTTGCAGCCTGCAGTGCAGTTTGGGTTTACGCGGAGCTCAATGCAGTGCCCATGGGTGGGATCCTTTGAACATCGCCTCCACTGGGAACACGCTCCACAATGGCCAGGTGTTTCCCAGGCAGGGTGAGCATTGAAAGACACGAGCAGACGGGCTGGCTGGATCAGACCGGTACAGGGTGTCGGCATTTCTAGCCCCCAGGGAGGAAGTGGCAGGAGCACTGGGGAATTGTGTGAAAGTTATTTGCATATATATTTGCATGTATATGCAACCACACTTAAGTTGCGGCCCTCGGCGTGTGCTGTGAGTATCATTGTGGTCCCCAGGGCTTCCAAAGTTGAGTAGCCCTGGCCTAAGGTGATCTAACTGATGCCATGAAGGAGAGGAGAGTGTAGTCTCTTGTTAGACCAACAGACCAGAATACACAACTCTGAGGTTCTGTTCCCAGCTGCTGACTCACTATGTGGCCATGGGCCAATCACCTAACTTCTATTCATCAGCTGACCTATCTGTAAAATGGGGATAATAATACCTATTTTGCAGGGTTGCTGTGAAGCGTAATTAAAATCTGTAAAGTGCACTGAACTTCTCAGATGAAAGATGCTAGTGAAGGGCAAAGCATTATTATTATAATTATACTCACTATAAAGCATGAAAACAAGCGTGCATTCACTTGGCATTATTGTTTTGGCTGTGACATCACCATCAACCTATCTGAAAGCTCCATCTGCCTCCTGCTTTCAGTAGCCACTTTGCAATTATGATTCATTGTACAGCAATTCTGTTCACAATTTGTTGGCTGTTTCTTGAATCAAATGAATTATTTAGCAGCAGTTTGTGTTCTTGCCTTTGACAGTACTAATACCTTCTGTTCATATAATGCCTTCAAAAGTGCTCTGCAAACATTTGTTACTCAAATCTACAATGCACCTGTGAAGTGTGTTAGTATGATTATACCCAAGTACGCATGAGAAAACTGAGGCCCAGAGAAATTCAGTGACATACTGAAGTCACACAGTCAATGGTGAAAATAGAAAGAAGACCCAGATCTAGACAACTCTTCAATGTCTATTTTCTCCTCTCAGCTGCTCGCTCATCAATGCACTATGCACCAGGTCCTCAGCTGTTGTATATTGGCATAGCTTCATTTGACGTCAATGGAATCATCCCAGTTTACACCAGAATCTGCCCCAGAATTTTGAGACTAAATTCCCCCCCAAACATTTCTTACCTTCAGTTGTCCTTAGCTCTGCCCCAGATAAAACACATCTCAAACAATAACAGAATACTCATTCTCACACGTTTTAAAGTGAGTTCCTCTAATCATTTTCTTGGAAAATCACTTCCATCAATGGTGCTTCCCATCAGTTCCTTTCCAAAATATAGTATCAGGAGTTGGCAAATAGGTTGATTTTATTTTAGCAGAAACAATCTGCTGTACTGTAGTCTGAGTTCATTCTGGCGGGACTCACCCAATGCATAGTGATGGGAAACTGCTCCTCCATCACTAGAACCCTCCCCTGTGGAATCCCAGAAGTACCAATTCCCTTTTTTGTCCTTTTCAATATTTAGATGAGTCCATGTCATCTGACTAGTCACATGTTGACTGCAAGTGCCAGTAATAAGCAAATGACACACAGAATTGTTTTTCCTGGTATGCCCATACCACTACCATTAAGATAGCCCAGTGCTTAGACACAGGGACACTTGCTTGACAATTAATTTCATCAAGACAAAACTGGTGCTGGTGGGCAGAGAAAAACATCTTAAGGAGTTTGCATCCATGGTGCCTTATCCTCTGCTTGAAGATTCACATCCACAAATGGTCTGGTCAGTCCATAGTTTGGTGGTGCTCTTGGATCACTGATGCTGATCTCTTAGGGCATGTCTACGCTAGGAAATTTATTTCAAAATAACTTATTTTGAAATAACTCCCAAAATAACTATTTCAAAATAAGCTTATTCCCCAAGGAAAGCAGGATCAATTATTTTGAAATAACCAGCCCGTTATATTTATTTCAAAATAATGGGCTTGTTAGTGTGGACGCTGTACTTATTATTTTGAAATAAAGGGAGTTACTTTGAAATAACTCCCTAGGGTAGGCCAGTGCTCGCAGAGCAGCATTTGTAAGTAATGCTTCCCAGAATCTCTGGCTGGTTAGGAGACTCCATCTCATCCTGGTGGATGGTCACCTGGTCTCCGTTAGGGTGTGTCTAGATTACAGGGTTTTGTCGACAAAAGTTCACTTTTGTCGACAAAACTATACCTGTGTCTACACTGTCGCTGAGTTCTGTCGACGGCTGTAAACCTCATTCTACGAGGAATAACGCCTTTTGTCGACAGAGTTCTGTCAACAGAAGGCGTTATTGCATCTACACTGTCCTTTGCATCTACACTGTCATGTCGACAAAGCAACTTGCTTTGTCGACAGAACTGGATGTAGTCTAGACACTCTTTGTCGACAGAAGCTTTGTCGACAGTATCTGTCGACAAAACTTCTGTCAACAAAAGCCTGTAGTCTAGACGCACCCTTATTCATGGCCTCATCACCTCATGGCTGGATTGCTGCAATGCAATATACCTGGATATGAAGTGCTTAGGAAACTTAAAACAGTACAGAACGCTGCACCACATCTTCTTAACAAAACAGGCTACCACAAACATATCAAGCCTGTCCTCTGCTCTCTGTACTGGTGCCTTGGAGAATTTAGAATCAAATTCAAGGTCTTGGTCCTTATCTCCTAGGTGCTCCTTTGGCAGGGCCAGATGGCTCAAAGATCATCTAACACACTGGGATGAAGACCATGGTTGAGAACTCTGATCCTCTGGCACAGGGAAACTTTCTACAGTAAAGGTGAAGCTTATCAGAGCGGGAAGCAGAGCTTTCCCAGGGGCTGCTCTGGGACTGTGGAAAGAACCGAGAAACCTCACAATCTTCCATTCCAAGTGCAAGGAGCACTTCTCTGAGCCTCCTTTGCTAATATAACCATAGAGCAACAGGTGCATTTAAAATATTGTACCAAAATCAAAACACTCCATTGTACATGCTTCTCCCTCTATGAAGAAAATGAGAAAACAATAATTATTGGAGACAATTATTAGTCACATTGCCCAATGCCCTACTAGAAGTCCTTCAGATACTAAGGGGATGGGTATAGTATAAGAACCCATAGAAACCTAAATATTTGCATCAAGCTCATGCACAATCTTGCATTGAACCTTTATGGAGGGCCTAGAATATATTTTGGTTAATCCCCCCCCCTTTTCTTTTTCTCCATTAATTTCATTTTCATTGGACTACTTCTGTGTTTCCGGGGTCTGTTCAGGATTGGGAACAGAAGCGTGGATCTCATGGCATCGCCTACAACCTTAAGCTTCGGAGAAGAGGTTTGGAATCCAGATCCAAACTGAGATAGATATTAGGACGATGTGAAATGAGCAGCAGCCCAGGCGTAGATTATTTCACTGGCATTCATACATGTTTGTATCTTGCTCTTAATCTTAAATTTAATCATCCTAACTGTCCTGGGTATTCGAGGTATATATTACTTCCCTAGATAATCTCTAACAGGCAGAGGGAATTTTTTGGGGGAAATTTCTTTGCAGTGATGTTCCCATCTGTCCTCAGATATAATAAGAGATGTCAGGTTGCATCCTGTTCAGTTACCAAAGTATTGCAAAATCCTTGTAAACAAGGATCTTATGATAATAATACATAGAACAAGTGCATTGATGTCTTTCCTTCACTCACCTGAAAATATTACTGTACTCAGCTTGCTTAATCTTAGTAAGTTCATTGCTTGAATGCAGGCCTCTTAAAAACGTATTGAAGTGCAGCTCCGTGCCTTTTGTGGATTAACTGTGGAACCTGATGATCTGAGCAAGAGAAATACCTTCCAATTCCTTTTGACGTCTCTTAGCCCTGCACTACCACACCACAGCTAAGGGGGAGGGAGCTATTGTGGCTTGTGCATCACAAACAGAACTACTCCAAATGCCAAACACAGGCTCTGTGTTAGAGGTGATAGGTGAAAAGGAAAGGACTCGGCTTGCCTTTCACATGCTAGGGGGGCCTTTGTAGAGAGGGGAGTAAATGAACAGGCACCTTTCTACATGTGAACGGAGCATGTTCCGTATGGAATCACTGCAATCCACTACTTGTGGTATCACATTTTTCACAGTCACTTTTCAATCGATACCTCAGAGGATAGCCCTCCTTAAGGAGTTAAGAAACCTACCTTTCTACTGACAGAGTAAAGAGTGGCTATGTCTCCAATAACCAAAAATAAGGGCGAGAATTGCCTGTGACTGCCTGCACCCTAGTTAGAACAAAGCTCTCTTTCTTGAGCAGGCAAACCAAGCTTCTGCTTTGCAAAGTGATAATAAAAACAGCACCATGGCCCTGGTGTATTTTCTGATCCAGGGGCAGATATAGGGCAGGGCAAGCGAGGCCGCCGCCCCGGACCCCGCACTTCAGGAAGTCCCGCGCATGCGCCATGGCGCCACTGCGCATGTGCCGTGTCAAAGGGGGGGCCCCGCGAAATTGTGCTGCCCTGGGCCCGCAAAATCCTCATCTGCCCCTGTTCTGATCGATTCCATTTCAGATGTGCTCATGCTTAGGGATGTAAACGTGTAGTCAATTAACCAATAAGCAAAAGCTTATAGGTTAATACTATAGACTGCATGCATTTCACACACACACACACACACCCCTGACCACCACCTTTGCCAGTAAACTTTTTAGCAGGCTGGCCAGCAGCCTGGCTCATTCCTGGCTCATGCTGGGTCCAGGACCTACCCTTGCTGTGGCTCTGCATTTAAAGTGTATTAGCAGCCAGGCAGCCCGGCTCAGTTCCAGCTTGTGTGGGGTCTGGGAGCTTAGGCCCACCCCTTCCACCAGACGGGCTGCTACCACCTCATGCTGTGCAGCAGTGTGGGGTGACAGGCAGACAGTCCACAAGGGGAGCTGGTTTTTAAACTGCTCCCCTCTTGGACCAGCTCCTGCCTGGCACCCTGCACTGCTGCCTCTGATGCAGAGGCAGCAGTGTGGAGTGGCAGGCAGGGCCGACTTATCCAGTAGGCACAGTGCCTAGGGCCCACGATACTTTTAGGGGCCCACGAAAATGTTTTAATGTTGTTTAAAATCAGAAGAAAAAAATGAACTTTTAGGGTCGAAGAAAATGTTTTAATTTTTTTCTCACATCAGAAAAAAATGAAACTTTTAGGGCTCACAACAATCTATTACATTTTGCCGAAAAAAGAAAAAAAATATTGAAGTATTTAAAGTTATATAAAAAATAATTTATATATATATATATATATATATGGAGGAAAGGGCCCATTAAAGTTATAATGCAGCCCTGGTGGCAAGGGGCTCCTTGGGGGTGGGGCCAGCACGCACTGGCTGTCAGCCTTGTCTCTGGGGACTACAGAATAGTCGACTAACCAATAAAAATTCACGAGGTTAATTGACCATTCAGTTAACCACTATTTAACATCCCGACTCACACTCCAAGTGAAAAGATGACTTTCCTAAGTGACAGCAGCACAAACTCAGGGCTGAGTCAAGCTGCATTTGTTTGCAACCTGCTTGCCTCATTCTACCTCATGTACACCTGGGGAAACTCCACTCACTTGTCTCAAAACAGTGATCTGGATTCCCGAGTCAAAGCAAAAGAGAGTGCTCTCCCAAAGCTACGATGGCCCTGCAGGACTAGCGAGGGTATAAAGTAGTGGTGCTGGGGGGGTGATGCCTAAACACAGGCCTTGTGGGCTCTCCAGTTCAGTCTCTCCTGCTTGCTGATCTGATGTGAAGAGAGGAGCCCAATGAGCTTACAGGGTCAGTGGCTGAAGCATATTGGTCGGTCAGAGGACCAGTCCACTCTGAGATCTCTTGCTGAGCAATTCCAGCTTGCTAGGATGATTTCAAGGGACGGGCCTTTGTGATATTGTTGCCTCAGCACCTTTACACTGGTGTGATGGTAGCTTCCATTCAGGCTCTTGCTCAGCGCCGCTAGCTTGTTGGGCTGAAGCCGGGCACAGCAGGGGACTGGCTCAATATTTGTGCAAGATGTAGGTCGTTATGATCACTAGCTCAGTTGCTTCAACGTGCAGCATTGCTTGCCCCGCTCATTCACAAATCACGAGCAAATGAATCCCCCATTCCAAAAATCAAAAGATTTAAAAATATTATACCTTCTTGCAATTGGCCTTCTGCAGCTGGTGTGTTTAGGGGTCACATTTTTAAAGTTTGTCTTCACACTCTAGGAGGGCTCACCACTGACTCTTGGAGGTAACCACCTGATTCCTGCAGCCGATGCTTTAAGCAAAGCACCAGCTATCGCAACAGTGTGGTGCTGTGAGAGTTGGCAACGTTGCTGCCATGTTTGGCCAAAATCAATGCATTAGTCTGTGTGAGTTGTCACTCCCTGCTTGCTCCCCAGATTCCCAGATGCTGGCCTTTGCTCCACCACTGGCTCACTATCATCAGCTTGCTTTGTTGCTGGCAAGAGCCTGGGAAATGGCTCAGCAGCTGTAGCTTGCTGGATTAATTTCAAGGCATTGTCCTCTGTAGGCTTGCCAGATGCTTTCACCAAAAAATCCTGAACCTGGCAAGAAAAAAACTTGGTTGAACAAAAACAAAACAAAAAACAAAAAAAGGTCACTCTGCCTTTAAGAATTCCTGCACTCCTCGCTCCCCCCTACCCATGCCAAACGTGGCTAGGGAACAATGTCCCTGCTGGCCTTCTATCCAAGAAAAACAAAAAACCCAGAAAATACATGTAAAATTTTCTTACTGGACAGAGGCCAGAAATAATGGACTGTCTGGGCAAAAACCAGACACCTGGCAACCCTAGTCCTCTGTAAACTCCCTGGCTGTACACACATAGCTTGGTGCTTTGATGACAAGGGGCAGAGGACGAGGCCTAGATGGATTATTGGTCTAACCTGGCATGGAAGTGCTCACATTCCTATGAACATTCACATGGAGCTGTTCGGAAGTGGGAGGGGGTCAGGAGATAAGATGTCTTATCAGGTAATAAACAATGTTATTTTTATAACCTGCAGCAAGATTCACGGTAACCCAATGCTATGAGGGAAGTGTAGACATCGTGCTAAATCTTTACTTCCTGGAGAGTTTCCTGAGCTGCTTGCTACAATGGATCCAGCCAGCTGCCCTGCTCAGGATGTCAGAACCCAGCAAAGAATAAGACTGCCCCACAGCTGTCTCTGCTTTGCAGTAGGAGGAGAGCTTTGTCCCTATGCTTCTTTCTAAGTAAGCTAAGAAAAACCAACATGTACCAGAAATTAACCTGCATATTTACTAGTGGTGTATACCTCTCCTCTCCTCCGCCGCATACATGGAAATAGAAACAGGGTTTCTATCTTGGATGGCATTAAAGACCCAACTGCAGAAGAGAGAAGAGAGGAACTATAATGTGGGTTTGAATGGCGGCTGACATAGCCTCAGGTCACTTCCATGAGGATGAGCATCCCCATTGCCAAAACCAACCCCCACAATTGGCACTAATTGCTCCTGTGGGTTGCAATTTGAATTGATGAGGGAGACAAACTCCTTTTTCACACCTGGGAACTGGACTGAGACCCATCAACTAATTTCCTGTAGACCTCAACAGCCACCAGAAAAGCAGATGCTAAAGGTGCCTCCTCACTGCCTGCCCTGGATTCAGACTGAGGAGCTAGAGTAGAGGTAAAGGCTCTATATCCCTATTGGTGGCTTCCTGTGGCTGGATGCCAGGTTAAGAACAATCGGGTATGCTAGTGTGTGCGTGTGTTGGCAGAAATAAAAAGCAGTAAAACAGGCAGAGGGCTGCATAAGCCCAGACCAGCCTGAATTCAAAGGCTGGGTTCAGATAAAGCAAACCAACCTTAGCTGCTTATCCAGACCAGAGAGGGGAAAGTCAATTCCAAAAAGGTGACAGGTCCCGCCCCCCCCCCAACCCTATCAATCACTCCCCATCAGTGGCAAATCAGAAATATCTTACTGTCAAAATCTGGTTTAGCTTTGTTACCCACCTCCTCCCCCAGCCTTTTCATTCAGGAGAAGATGGTTAAGATGTAACTGTTCTCTAGCTCAGGGGTAGGGAACCTAAGACCCAGGGGCTGGATCTGGCACCTGCGGCTCAGGGCTCCCTCCCAACATTGGAGAGCCCGTGCTGGAGCTCCAGTCCTCCCACAGGACTGGAGCGCACACAGTCTACTAGCCTGGGGCCTCCTATGGCTCTAGGGTGTGAGAAGAATGTGGAGAACATTTTTCTCCTTCTCGGTGGGGGCTGCCTCAGTGAGGGATATTTTTTTTTGGTTTTGGTTCTTGCTTCTCACTTGTGTGCAGCCCCCAACTGTCTTTTTCTGGGGGTCAGTGGTTCCTGACCCAAAAAAAGTTTCCCTCAACACATATTTACTTGCTGTAGCAATTCCTCTTGGGGCAGAAACTCAGCAGCCTGCTATCTCCTTCAGCTGTCTCCCACATTCCCCTACAGAGGCAGTTGTCTGTCTGACTGCTCCCTCCCAGACACTGTTAGCTGTAGCACAAATGCCCTAGACTGCTGAGTCATCCCGAAAAAGCTAGAAGTAGGGGCCCAGAGAGAGATCAGGTAGTAGTCTCGCTGTCTGTCTTACCCTCCTATGACATCTCTACCCTGATTTTACTGTTATGTTCTTTCTCAGTGCCTCCCAGTCCAACTCTCCCTCTTCTGTCAAGGGCTCTCAGTGCACTTCCTTCATCCTCTCCGCAATTTTTCACTCTCCATTTCTCCCTTCAGCTTCAAGGATTAGCTCAGTAAGACTCTCCAGCCTGTGGGAAGCACCCCCACCTCTAAGTTTCTCACTCACAATCAACAAACCCCATTCATATTGTCTCTCCTTCACCTGACCCAGGCAGAGATGCTGGTTTTCAGGTTCTTAGATGCTCACATTCCCCTTTGGTTTTCTCCTTGTTTCACTGATGAGCAGACAGAAACTTCGACATGCAATTTGAAAACTTCTGTACTTGGCTTAACAGTTTAACTTCTGTACCTGGGAAAATAATGGAGCAAATAATTAAACCATCGATTTGCAAACATAGAATTGGGGGAGGGATAGCTCAGTGGTTTGAGCATTGGCCTGCTAAACCCAGGGTTGTGAGTTCAATCCTTGTGGAGGCAATTGGGGGCAAATATTTGTCAGGGATGGTACTTGGTCCTGCTGTGAAGGCAGGGGACTGGACTTGACTCAAAGACCTTTCAAGGTCCCTTCCAGTTCTAGGAAATGGGCAATCTCCATTAATTTAAAATTAAATTTAGAAGATAATGAGGAAATAAGTCAGTCAGGATGGATTGATCAAGAATAAATCTTGTCAAGCCAACCTGATAGCTTTCTTTGACAGGTTAACAAACCTTGTGGATAGGAGGGAAGTGTAGATGTGGTACATCTTGACTTTAGGAAAGCTTTTGACACCACTTTGCATGACCTTTTCATAAACAAACTAGGGAAATGCAATCTAGATGGAGCTATTATAAGGTGAGTGTGTAATTGGTCAGAAAACAATTCCTAGAGCGAAGTAATCAATGGTTCATAGTCCTGTTGGAAGGGCATAGCAAGGCAGGTCCTGCAGGAATCAGTTTTGTATCTAGTCCTGTTCAACAGCTTCATCAATGCGGAAGCTAACTGCAGGACCTTCAGCAAACCTGGTGAGAGAGGTGCCTGCAGGAGGACTTAAAAAAATGTACCATTTAAAAAATTCTATGACCATGAAACTGACCAAAATGGACTCTGAATTTGGTAGGGCCTTAAGCATAAACCAATCGTGCCTCAATATAATTTAAATCAATGGGATTTGTGCATGCTCCACACCTTGCAAAATCTGACAGGTTCCCTGCCCTTTAAAGGGTTTGTGCTTGGTCTGTCTTGCTTTTATCCCTCACAAGTGGAGGCTCATCCTCCCTCCCCAACACAAAGCTGCTTAAGGTGCATGGCTGTATCTAGTGTGGCTTGGGAGACTGATGCATCTGTAATCTCACAGCTGAGTGGGAGCATGGGGGGTTCTTTGCTCTAGGGACAGAAAGATGCCTGGGTCAGCAAGATGCTTTCTGAATGTCAGCTGTATTATGGGCCCCTGTTGGAGCTGGAAAAGAGGCAGGGAACAGTCAAGGAGTCACCTGCTGCTTTCCCTGCAGTGGTGGTGGATGGGCCAACTTCTCTGTTCCTCTCCTGCGGCCTCCTGAATTTGTTTGGCACGTGCACTTGCGCAAGGTGGGCAACACTGCCATGAATGATGGAAACAGAGTAGCCCACTAAAGTAATTTGTTTTAATTCCAGTTTGTTATGAATAATGTAGACCAGCTTTTTTTTTTTTTTTTTTTTTAATGATAGGAGTTCTATCTCATAGAATCCTTCAGGTGTGTGTGGAGTTTTCTATAAGCTCAGATTTTGCATTTCTGCTGTTGAGACTTCACAGTAATAAATACCTGCATGGTAAATTTGGGTCTAACACGAGTAATGACACAGTCATAAGGCGCGATTGTGTCGCTGACAAGACACAAGGCAATGTATATTTGGGTCACACTCCTCTCCCAAGGAAAATGCAGGGAGGGTGGCTGGTGAATTGCTCTTCCCTCTGCCTCAGTTCTACGCCTGAGCATCATGCTAGGGGGCAGTAGGCCATGGGGGCTTTGTGTTGCAGACAGGATATAAAACCAAGGTCTCGGCTGCTTGTAGTCATTGCCCATCCATTGGTATGTTTCACAAGAGGATGGTTGTCAAGCCAAATGTCCTGGACAAGTTCCAGTTCAAGTACCACACTCTGCCTCCCAACATATCCTATGCAGCTCCAATGGATTCATGTCCTCCGCTAGAGTGGCTGCTGTCAGACAGGCTGGGTAGCTGGCAGAGACTCTGCCCTTCCCACATGGACTCTGGGAAACTGCTGAGAATCAGGGTTGGGGCAGTGGGGAAGCAGGAGGTGGTGGAAGTTGGTTAACGCAGAGTTGCCGCTACCTGTAAAGCTCAACAGATGCCCAGGGAATTAAGGAAGTTGCGGTGTGCTAGGGGGACAAGGCTGGCAGAGCTGTAGTAGCCTGGCTTTAACTTCAGTGGACATCCTGCCAGGACAGCAGAGGGTCCTGAGGCAAGGCAGGCTGCAGTGAGCACTACTCTTCCGAACAAGCAGCCCCAGCGCCAGCTACTCACTAGGCTGTGGATGTAGGCAATCTGGAGGCCCTGCCTCCTTGCTTCCATTAGTGGCAGATGAGCAAGCCTGTTAGCTGGCTCCCCAGTCTAACAGTCAGTGCTTGGGAGTGTCCACTGTGTCAGTTTCGACTCCCAAACAATTGTGGAATGTGCTGTGTGTGCGGGGATGGGGGTTACCATATCCGTTTGTCCCCTAGCACCACGGTGCAACATAAGGCACAATTTTTCCTTAAGCCAGGAAATGCAGGCAACCAAGAGTGGGGCCAAGATAAATGAGGCCAACCTGTGAATTTCCTTGTTGGTACACGATTGAATCCCCTCTTCACGACCACCGCTGTAATGAACTGATATGGGTATGTACCACTCACTTCAACTTTAGCTGGCTTGAATCTGAAATTCTCAGCAGGGTGGGCCTATCACAACACCTGAAGAAGGGCCTTTTAGCGCGAGTGGCAGGAGCCTCTGGCATTTCGACTGAGAGCTTTCCCCGCCTTCCTCTGCTGGGTTCTGAGTGGCCCCACTGTGCTTCATGACATGGTGTTCTGTTTTATAGAGAAGCTATGATGTTTACCTTGCTTAAGTTCTAGATTTGGATGGATTCATGCAGACAGGAAGGTCCTTCTCATTTCTTGCCCCCCTTCCCTCCCAGGTAGGTTCTGCTGGGCTTGTCCGTAACATGCCAGAACTGACATACCCCCAGCATTTAGAAACCTGAGAAAATCCAAGCAGGCATTTCTCTAGGATTTAACAATTACAGTGACACACACATGAGCCCCATGGAGTAACATTAAGCCTGTGGTAATATTAATTGCTTTGCTAATTAACTTTGAAGCAATGGAATAATCAGTGACAGGGAGCACCTCCCACTCTCCTCTCTCCCTCAATGCCTCCTGTTAGTAAAAATAGCCATGCCCGAGCCTTGAAATCACAACACTAAATAGGAAATTACAGGTAGGAATGTGGTAAGCATTTCTCTGTACTAAGGGGAGGGAAGAGGCTGAAGGAACATGTGGTCAGCAACACCCATGAAAGATTGCTTTGAATCCCAAGAAAAGGGAACATTGAACCGAAGTCTTAAATGTGGAACAATACATTGTCTCTTGGTATGTCATTTTATCTACCATCAAAATGCAATCAACTCTGGGGGTGGAATGCCTCAACTGTCTAATAGCATACTGTGCACTACTATGCTGCAGGTTAGGAGAGAATGTGAAGCACACTGTATACAACTGGAACAGCTGGGGAAATTCTTAGGGGCAGCATATAAATGCTTTGACCACAATTTGGTCAAGACTCTGGGACCAAGATCTATGAACATGAGTGGCCAAGACCTCAACGTTGTCTCCTCTAAAAAGACGCAACCTCTTATTTTCAATGTAAGTGAAAGATTGCTCCACTCCTCGGCCTCTCTCCTCAACTGTGATGGTCCTTGTGGGTTTGGAAAAATTCTGCCGCTTGTATGTTAAAAGTTACTGTAAGAAAATATGAAGTATGTGCAACAGAGGAAGTAAGTTTCTCCTGCCCGCATAGTTGGAAAGTTACCTCTAATCTCATTGTCCTTTCTTCCTGCTCTGTATCCTGCCAATTAGAACTGGGGTTTATTTAGCTGCAAATAATCTGGCTAGACCTTTGGCCTGGTCTTCTTCCAGCTTAGTTCTTGTTCTGTCCAAGTCCCCAGTCTTACCTCTTTGTTCCCTTTCACAACCACAGGCCTCATTTTGTGTTCATACTTCTTACCCTAAATAGCTTGTGCCACTGTCTTCTCCCTCCCACTGTCTCCTATCCAATACATGACTGATTACAGTATTCCTATACTGCCTGCAAATAGGCCCACTTCAAAAGAGTTGGTGTTGAGTGGGTGGAAGGGTGAATGCATGCATCACATCTCACTAAAAAACAATGAATAGTCCTGTAGCACCGTAGGGACTAACAAATATACATAGAATAGTATCATGAGCTATTGTGATTTATTTATTCTTTGTGACCACTGATACATATATATTTGTTAGGCTCTAAGGCAGTGGTCCGCAAAACCACTCTGTGAGAAACCTGTTAATTGGCTGCACCAGTTTGTTTACTTACCGGTGCGGTGGCCACAGAGCCTCATGGTCCTAATGGCTCTTGTTCAATGTTTGCTTCCCACGGCTGTATATGGCAAATGGGAGCCAACAGGACCATGAGGCTCCATGGCTGCGATGCGGGTAAGTAAACAAACCAGTGCAGCCAGTTACCAGGTTTCTCAAAGGTGGTTAGGCAGACCACTTTGAGAAACACTGGTCTAAGATTCTACAGGACTGCTTGTTTTTTAAAGACTAACATAGCTACTACTCTGAGACTCACCTCAGCAGTTCACATTCAGGTCTCAGCACACTGCCAAGCCATACCCATGGGGCTGAGGTTTACCCTGGGCACATAGCCCGTGGCTGCTGGAGCTAAAGCCAGCTGTTTGCGGTGGCTCTGGGGCTGAAGCCAGCTGCAGTGTGGCATCTTCAGCTCCAGCAGCCACCACATGGCAGGCGGCTACCACAGCTGAAGCCAGCTGTTTGTGGCAGCTCTGGAGGCAAGGGGGTCTAAATTTCAAAGAAATGTGCGAAAAGATGCAGTAGCCAAAGTCCCATTAAATTAGTATGTGAGTACAATGTTTAATGTATATTATTAATCATGTCAATTATCAATAATATTATGTTGTATATTTTCAGTCATGCAAATGGGCATTCTTATACTGGCTTAAGACCACTTGTTCTGATTTTTGGTTTTTTTTTTTTTTTTTTTTTATGTAGTTTGGCTCTTTGCCTTGAAAAGGTTGTAGACCCCTGCTGTATGGGGTGGTGCCAAAATTCCAGGTGGGTTAAAAGCTTTTAGGCTGCTTTAGAATACTGGCATAAAAGGCCTAGCTCATGAGATTTGCATGATTACATTTCAAACAATTTACATAGGTGTTAATGGCTTAAGATAAAAAAGGAAAGGATTCTTTTAACAGAATTTTTTAGTGTGGTAGATATCTGCAAACTCTGATCTTAATGATTCTATGCATATAATTTGCATAATAAATATGCAAATAAATGTTACCTGTCCACCAAAAATTTGTGAATGGGTTTGCCTATCTGTAGTACAAAAAAGGTTGGGAACCACTGCTCTGAAGCACTTGGGCATGAACTGTAGTACAGCAGGGGCACTGTGTGAAATAAGCGGATAAATAACTCCTTGCCATCTCTTCCTCCGTCATGTTGCATTTGCACAGTGAGCTGGTGCATCATACAGATGTCACTGTGAGCACTGAGAGTCAGGCTGTTTGTAGGGGCACATTATTGGGGTGAGAAGTGGATATCGTGGAGACTCTTGTTGTCCCTATTTAAAAAGCAGACAGCCTTCTAGGAGTTCAGAGAATAGACTCCTGGGAAATCTTTGGATTTTAAGAGATTAAGAAAACGTGGCTGCTGTGCCAGAATTTTGCTAATTTACACTTTAGGTAAAGGATGGGGACTGTAGATATGGTACATGTTTTAGCCTGACAATTTTGGGGCCCTTGATGATTGTTTGGGGGTGCAGATGTCCGATTTGCCTCCGAACAGCCTTGGGCCTGTGGAGGACTTAGTATAAGCTCCTTGTCTTCTAAAACACAGTATACCCTTATAGCCATACAGCCTTCTGGCTCTCTGTTACCTTGTATTCAGTGAGGTTCAGTGTGGTCATTAATTGGCCATCACGGTGGACTTATGATGTTGATGGAAGTGGCTCTAGCCTCTTTACTTCCTTGCACCTTGAGTGAAAGCAGGCCGGTCATCGCCAGGAATAAATCTGAGGGGACAACATAGTGCTGTCCAGTCGAGTGTTTTCCTGAGGGATCCATTTCAGCTGTTCTAGACATTTACCGACACTGACCCTTGAAATCCTTTTGCCCAGAAAATGCAGCATGTCCATTAAGGCACCATGGACTGGGTTTGGGATCCTGGAGCCCATTTTCTGCATCAAACGTCAGTTGTGCTGTACACTACTCATTTCCATACTGACAGCTAGGGGACAGCAGCCAGTTCACAGGCAGTCAGCTGAGTGAAAGCCACAATTCCATAAGGGGTGCTCAGTACCCCCATCTGAAACAACTTATAAGGAGGGATGAAGGGTCAATTCCCAGTGTGTTTGCATGGCTCAAGGCCCCCTTCAGGGGCAGTTTCATCAAGAGCTGATCTGAGAAGGAATTTGAATTGACGCTTCCTAGTCTCTGAAGAAACAGGTCTTCAGACTTCAGGGTGCTAATCCTCTATCTTTCACTGGCATTTGTTTCCATAAAAGGAAAGAACCCCGGAAGCACCAACACACACCAGGCAGATTGCAACCACAATTCAGTATACTAATAATACTTAGCACTGTACATTACTGTAATGTCACTTACTACATTAACTAAATACATCCTCACAGCACCCCTGTGAGGGAGGGAAGTGCTACAGTCTCCATTGTACACATGGGGAAACTCAGGCACAGAGAGGATAAGTGACTTTCCCAAGACCACACAGCAATGCATTGGCAGAGCTAAGACAAGACTATAGGGCTATGTCTACACTCGTGGCTTCTTACGCAAGTATGGCCTTTCTTGCGCAAGAATCCGCAGAGTGTCTACACTGCCCACCCGCTCTTGCGCAAGGAAATTTACAGTACGGCGTGGTAAGAGAGGGCTTCTTGCGCAAGAGCTACGCTCTTTTTTTTTAACAGGTGTAAGCCCTCTTGTGCAGGAGCTCTTGCGCAAGAGGGCAGTGTGGACGCTCGGCAGGGATTTCTTGTGCAAGAAAGCCCTATGGCTAAAATGGCCGTCGGAGCTTTCTTGCGCAAGAGAGCATCCACGCTGCCATGGGCGCTCTTGCGCAAAAGCAAGACTTCTTGCACAAGATGTTATTGCGCAAGAAGCTGCAAGTGTAGACATAGCCTAAGTGTTCTTGGCTCCCAGCCCCATGCTTATTTCTCTAGACTATGATGCCTCTCTGGCGATTAGGAACTCAGGAATCCCTTTGAAAAGTAATGTGTGGAATGTTAACCATTCACAATTTTTATTGGCAGATAATTATTCCACAGTTTAATCCCCGTGCTGTACAGTGCGTTTACACCCTTCCGAGTTCCACAGCACTCTAGGAACCCACTCCCCCAGCATTGGGGCTGCTGTTTAGGAGTATCTTTTATTAAAAGGATGTTTAGGTTGGGCTTACTTAGCAGAACTCCTACTGAAGCCTTAAAACACAGAGCCTGTAAGGAAGGCACAGGCTGGGGAACTGGTGAAAGGGAAATTTGCTTCCCCTCCTGAAGTGGCCAATAGCTCTCTTTGTTTTCTGGCTCAGTAGAATTCCAGTGACCGCTACCAGCAGTTACATAGATTATGCCCTAATAAATGTGTTCGTCTCTAAGGTGCCACAGGACTCCTCGTTGTTTTTGCAGCTACCAGCAGGAACAAGTTTGTCTCCAGTTGGTTGGTTGGTCAGTTACAGCCTCCGAGGTGTTTCCTTTAGTGCAGAGTTGCAGCGAGCAGCCAGCTCAAGGCTCTCCTCACTTCCTCCAAACTTCTGCCACTGTCCCAGAATCAGGCAGTCTGCCCCCCCACTAAGAGGGACTGGGTTACAACCACTGTGCTGGCAAGCAGCCAAACCCAGAGTCCGAGTCTCTTCTTTTAAAACTGGGATTAAATTAAGAGCGCAGGAGGGAGGAGGGAGAGATGGGGATGGGTTGGAGCAAATGGACAAATCCACCCAATGAGCATCTGGGAAAGAAATGTCCCCCTGCCACTGAAGCAGGTTCCTTTCATAAGGCTTCTTTCTCCCTCTGGGAACATCTGCTAAGCTTCATCTCCGTCAGCTGGATATACCGTATGACATTGGTATCTGCAGAGAAAGAGGACACATGCACCCACAGTGATTATAACTTCCAGCAAAGAACTTACAAGCTACACCACAGACATTCCTGTTGCTGTTAGTCACGTCTCCTTTTTATAAACACTGCTCCTGAATTTCCCAGGCCACAGGAACTGCCCCACAAGGAAGATCTTCTGGTCTAGTACTTGGTCACCTGCCTGGAACAGAAATCTGCTCTTTACCCCTGCTCTTAAGATCTTTGGCCAGACCTTGGTGAACTCTTGCCCTGAATACTGTAATCTTCTCTCCCACTTATCTTCTGCCTTCACCCCAAGCTGTTCTATCCAATATACTGAAGTTGTCATCTCCTGTTGATTTCTGATAGAGTTCTTTCTGTTGGTTTCCTCTGTCCAATGCCTCATGTTTTGGCCCCTCATTTTCACTTACATATCTTTATATGTTCTTTTCTCACCTACAGCTCTTCTTTTACATTGAACGTGGGAGTTGAAAGAAGTATCTCCAGCTTCTGATTGCTTGCTTTCTGCCATGCTGCCCCTATGCCTTGAAAGTATGCCTCTCTTGGCTGAGCAAATTACCCCTCTTCTCCTTCAGACTCACTTCTGGGAATCTATCCTCCCTCCCCCAGTAATCCATACATTGGCCCTACAGTTCTTTCTGCTGCCTTGTCCATTTTGGATAAGTTCTTAGGGGCAAGGAATGTCCTGATCTTTGTTTGCACAGTGCTGTGTGAGTCTACGGGGCTGTACAGGTGACAAATCGAAACCCTATTTCCCTACAATATCTTGGAATAACTGCATTGCTAGAGCATGTATAATGACAGCGGTTTCTAATCCCAGACCCCAGTTGTGAGAGGATCTGCTTGGCTGAAAGCTTGAGGATTGCTATCCTGTGTGATTACATATGTCTAGATCAGAGGTGGGCAATAAGCATCTCATGAGCTAGATAGGGTTTGCTAGGGTTAGTTCCTGGCAGGCCGCCAGATGCTTTGTTTGGCTGTACCTGTGGCTGCACAAGTAATCGCAGCTCCTGTTGGTTGCGGTTTGCCATTCCCAGCCAATGGGGGCACAGGCCAAACCACTACTTCCTGCAGCTCCCATTGGCCGGGAACGGCAAACCACAGTCAACAGGAACTACAAGCAACTGTACCTCTAAAGAGTTTGGTGGTCCACCAGGGGCTAACACTTACGAACTGTCTCTGGCCCATGGGACCCACTGCTCACCCCTGCTCTAGGTAGTTTCAACAGATACTCTATTCCAGTTCATATCTCTCTAATCTTTCCTTGAATCCTCTTGATGTACCTGAATCACTGACGCCCTACATAGTCTTGCAGCCAGCTGGCCTTTTGCCTAGCACAGAGGTTCCCAATCTTTTTACCTCCCCCCTCCCAATCCCTGTCCACATCTCCCACTCCCCAGAGCTGTGAGCAAAGGATGCAAATAGGGGTAACTTAGCTGAGGTGAGGGCCACAGTTAGGGGCAAGGCCTGGAGCAAAGCTTTGGCTAAAAACCAAGGCTGGTAGGTGGGGCCTAGAGCGTGAAGCTCTGGGCACAGGGCTGACAGGCAAGACCTCGGGTGCATGACTGGCAGCCTGTGGCTCCAAAGAGAAGGGGAAGGAAAATATCAGCTCAAATTCCCTCTACTCCCTGCACCCTCATTCAGATACCTAAGGCCTATGCTGCTCCAGGAGCTGATGGGTTACAGGCTGTATGAGCCTCCCTATTGCACACATTTGCACCTTAAACAAAAAACATGACTATGTAGCACTTTAAAGACTAACAAGATGGTTTATTAGGTGATGAGCTTTCGTGAGCCAGACCCAATTCCTCAGATCAAACAGTGGAAGAAAATTGTCACAACCATATATACCAAAGGATACAATTAAAAAAAATGAACACATATGAAAAGGACAAATCACATTTCAGACCCGGTGGGGGAGGCGGGGAGAGAATGTCTGTGAGCTAATGATATTAGCTTCCCCAATTATCACCTATCTTTGTAATGGGTAAGATAATTAGCATCTTTATTCAAACTTAAGTGTAAAGTGTGGAATTTAAGCATGAATGACAGTTCAGAAGATTCTCTTTGAAGTGAAGTCTTAAAAGGCCCTTGAAGCAGGATGAAGGTAATCAAGTCATTGAGACAATGTCCTTGCTGGTTGAAATGGCAAGAAACTTTTTTTGTGATCCTGTCTAATATCTGTTTTGTGGGCATTGATCCTTTGGCAAAGTGTCTGAGATGTTTGTCCAATGTACATAGCAGATGGACACTTTCGGCACATGATAGCATAAATTATATTTCTGGATGCGCAGGAATAGGTGTTCTTGATCTTATCACTCATTTGGTTCGGTCCAATAATGGTATTAGCAGAGTGAATATGTGGACAAATCTGGCAACAGGGTTTGTTGCAAGGGAAGGTACCAGGGTTGGTATTAGTGTGGTATGTCCTGTAGTTGTTGGTAAGAATCATCTTGAGGTTAGGTGGTTGTCTATAGGAGACTACTTACGCTACATCGATGACATCTTTATGATCTGGACACATGTCCAAGAAACACTGGAGACATTCCACAGAGATTAACAACCTATACCCCACTATCACCCCACCTTGTTAGTCTTTAAACTGCTATATAGTCCTGTTTTTTGTTTCAGCTACACCAGACTAACAGGGCTACATTTCTATCACTATTTTGCACCTTGAATGTCTGCCCAGTGAAGGTGATAAGTGATAATTGAGTAAGCATGCTAGGAAATCACACCTGCTTGAGCTTGCAGGAACCAGCTGGATGCCTGACTGAAGGGGAGAGGCAGAGTTCAGTACATAATTAAGCAATCCAATGCCATATCTCCCTCCAGCCCCATAGGTTAGGGAGCCAGTGACTCATGGCACAAATGCGCCCACGTGGAACATTTCTCAAATGCTTTCTGCTATGCCTCAGGAGCCGGGGCAGAACAGGATATAGTAAGGTATGTGGCAGGAGATATTCTTACTGAAGGTTACCTAGAAATCTCCCAGACAAGTCATGACAACTTCTCTCAAGCTCACACTTCTGTCAAAGAAAAACCATATACAGAAGTTTGTTACAGAGCAAATGAACGCTCTCTTCCCCCCCCCTCAAACTCTGCCTTTCCATTGCTACTAGCTAATCGTTCTCTGCACGTTTTAGCTCGTTTTGGAACATTTCAAAGCATTGTACAAACCTATTGAAATAAGCCTCTGAGGGAGGGAATGATCAGTTTACAGGTGGCAAAACCTTAGACACAGAACTCACGTGCCTTGGCCAAAGTCACATAAGTCATTAGCCGAACTGGGCATGGACCCCTGCCCTCTTGATTGCCAGATCTGTGCTTATGCTAGTATATGAAAGTACCTTCTATTCTCTAAGGGGAAGTCTATTGCTTTTCTTGTGATTTTGGTTTAGTGACTAGATAGAGCAGTGTTTCTCAAAGTGGTCCATGGACACACTCGAGAGCTGCTCTGGGCCTCGTGGCTCTCATTGGCTGTGGTTCACCTTCTGCAGCCAATGGGAGCCACAGGAAGTGGTGTGAGCCAGGCGGCTGCTGCTGCTGTTTCCTGCAGCTCCCCTTGGCTGCAAATGGTGAAATGGAGCCAAAGGGAGCTGAGAGGCTCCGTGGCTGCAGAGCTGGCAAGTAAACAAACTGGAGCTGCCCAGTAGCAGTTTTCTCAGAGTGAGTCTGTGGACCACTTTGAGAAACACTGCAATAGCCTGGTGATCAATGCACTGTGGTATTGTGACCATGACTTGATTTGATTCCCAAGTCCTTCCAATCGCTAAGTGCACAAAAGACAGACTTTATGGCTAGGATGTGTGACATAGTGTGGGTACCTTGCTGGTTGCTATGCTGGGCAGTGGGTTGTGAGTGACCTCTACTGGCTGCTGGCTACAGCACGGCCCAGCAGGGCAGGGGATGAGTCATTATGCAAGGGGGCTTCGAAACTCAGACAGGTGTCTCCCAGGGAGCAGAACAATGGGAAGAAGGGGAGTGGAACCCTGGCTGGGGGCAGGGCTGGAAGTGAGTGAGTTAGTTTCTGGCTGGGATCATGGAGGAGACAGCCTAGGGAAAGGGGCTGGAATTTAGGGGCCCAGTCTCCCCCATCTCAAGGGGGACTGAGGCATCCTAGCCCCAGTTGCTGTAACCAGATTACACCTGTGCTGTATCCTGGAGGAACAATAAACTCCCTCTATTCTACTGGCTGGTGGAGTTTGTTTGTGTCACTATGGGGGTGCAGGAGATGGGAAAACCCCAACGCGCCGTCACAGGGTGCTACTCTACTCTATTGGAAAACTGGGTTTTATTCCCAGGCTTGGTATTTCTCTGCTGCAAAACAAAATAGGCTACATAGGCCCACCCCCTTCTAACTGTTGGTGTTCTATGTGACCAGAAGGTCAACTCAAGTTCCTTCTTTACTCCAATTGCTGTATGCCATTACTAGAAAGAGCTATGAATAGGAAGAGGTTGAACAATATGTATAATTAAGGCCAAGACTCCTCTGAAAACAAAGACTTGTAAGACAGACAGGTATTCGGCTGCTTCTAGTTTCAAACCAGTTTGAACTCTGTGCTTTTACCAGACGCTGCTCAGAGTTTATGAAAAGCTGCAGATAAGTTTACATAATTAAAGTACGTTCTCCTTTCCTTTTCCAAATTGTCTCCTAGTGAGGGGAGTTACACATTTTATTGTATTCTTTTCAGGTCTGTTAGTGATTTCAGTGGGAACGTAGAGGAAAAGCCAATCCCAGCTCTGCTAACCTTTGATGGGGAATAAATAGCCTTAAAGGATTTGCTGTACTAACTGCCCTTTGGAACAAGGAAATGCCCCTGTTGTCACTGAATTCCTGCTTTCCATTTAAAAAGTCCCTCCATCAGGGAAGAGTAGTTTTTTCCATTGATTTATCTCTAAATCACCCCTTATTAGAGAACTACATTGCACAGGACAAGTTCATGCTAATACTCGAGGCACAGTACGACCATTAAGGAATTGACCTTAAAAGGTAGGGAAGGGATGCTTATCTCCACTTCGCAGACAGGGAAACTCAGACAAGACATTAAGTGACTTATCCAAGATCATATAGTGAGGCTACGTCTACACTGGAATGTTCTCGCAAAAACTCTTTTGCGGAAGAGTTCTTGTGCAAAAACTCTTCCAGAAGAAAGCGTCTACATTGGCACATGCTTTTCCGCAAGAAATGTGCTTTTGCGCAAGAGCATCCATGCCAGTGTAGACGCTCTTTTGCGCAAGAAAGCTCTGATGGCCATTTTAGCCATAGGGCTTTCTTGCGCAAGAAATTCATGTTGCCTGTCTACACTGGCCTCTTGCACAAGAACAGTTGTGCAAAAGGGCTTATTCCTGAGCGGGAGTGTCAGAGTTCTGGTGCAAGAAGCCCTGATTTCATACATTAGAACATCCGTTTACTTGTGCAAGAATACATGATCAGTGTAGACAGGCAGCAAGTTTTTGCGCAAGAGCGACTACTCTTGCGCAAGATTGCGCCAGTGTAGACACAGCCTAAGACTGTAGCAGAGTCAGGATTAGCACAGCAGTCATCGGACTCCCATTACTGTGCTTTAACAATGCCATCCTCCCTCCTTTCTATGTATGCTCCGGATTACTTCCCTTTCCCCTTCTGCATCCCTGAACTTTTAATAAACAGGCATTAATACAACAGAATAACCGCCTGAAACGCCATAGTATTGTAGATAATCCTAGAGGGCTCCATGAGGCAGAGTGCAGATTCAAAGCTGTCCTTCTTGGGAATTAGGGGCCTTTGGGTCATTCCCTGCTGTTGACTACTTCAGTATTTATTTTCTAAAGAGATGAGAGCAACCAGACCATGTAATATTGCAAGGAATAAATAGCATAAATGCATGCAGTAAAACTAGGGAAAAGCCAATTCAAAGAAAATAAGGACAGATTGGAAAGTTTGGCTGAAACTTGAAACTACTCTGATCCTAAAAACCAAGAGTAGGATAGCTTTTATATGACACCGCCCACCCTATTTTTTTTTTTTTTAAGTTTGGATTAATCTCTGCACTTCCTGGCTCCAGCTGGAATTGAAAGGACGAAGAGAAGATCGTACATTTGATGAGCTAAATCAGTGTTTCACAATCTTTTTTTTATAAAGTACAGTAGACTTCTAATAATCGGGAACCTTTGGGACCTAGATAGTGCTGGATTATTGGATATGTCGGACTATCAGGAGGTACTATAAGTTGGTTTTACACACACACACACACACACACACACACACACACACACACACGTTTTAAACCCTTTTTATTGCAGCACTGTCCAGCATCACACAATGCCAGTGGCAGACTGACTCGGTCCTGTCTGGTTTCGCTTGGTTCAGCTGCTGCCGCTACTGCCTTGTGACTTGTTTTTTACTGAAGCTCACTCACTAAGCTCTTACCATTTTGATGCCGGACTATCGGGAGTGCCATACAATTGGATGCCGGACTATTGGAGTTTTACTGTACCCCTTTTTCAAAAATAAAAAAAATACCCCCAGTACCTACAGTTTTCAGACACACAGTTTTTTTTTCTGCCATTACAGCACATTTGTCTAAACAACTTAATCATAGCCAGGTGGGCAATGAAATTTGAGTGTAAAAAGTACAAAAATAATAAAGCACTGCAAAACTTGAAACAAATTCCATTTTCTCCAAATTTCAGTTGTGTTGATGCACCCCTCCCCCCCCCCCCCAGACTTCTCTCAAGTACCACTAAGGGTACTTGTACCACTGGTTGAGAAACACTGAGCTAAACCATGCCTTTAAGTACATTTAACTGAGCCAGGGGACCACACACAGCTGTTCTGGCCAAAGGCTTGAGGCATTCTGTCCATACATGGCAGATGGAAGCAGAATGCCTCCTGACAAATGCCAGCACTCACTACGCCTCTGCGGTGACCATGTCCAGCTAGAGTAAGGATCCAATTCCTCTGGGGCATCAATCACTGGCAGCTGGGCTAGCCAGCCTCTCATCTCCACCTTCTGCTTAGGGAGCACTAGCTGAAGCATTCTGCTAGGGCTCAGCAGAACAATTCCCTTTCCATACTCACACTGGAGAAAGCACTCGGGGCTTATGGGCTTATGTCTGTGTGTGGCAAATATTTCCATTGTGTTTTCCTTGGATCTTCCTAACTTTCTCCTTATTTTCATTGAATTGTTATTTTTAAATTCACTCTAGTGGGTTTAATAACCAGGCCTACATGAAGACATGACATAAATTCTTCAAATTTCTATGTCAAAGGGCAGTCCAAGCTGGCACCAGAAAGTCATGAATAATAGAGCCAGAAGGACAAAGCTACCCTGTGTTACTAAAACGAACAGTCCTGGGCATGTGTTCAAGAGCCAGTTATTTTTGTTTGGAGGATGTAAACATCACAATTGTGGAGCTACTGCCCTCTTCTGTGGAGTACATTACTACAAGGGCCAAGAATCTTACAGGCCAGTTTGAATGTGCAATCATCATGTTGGCAGAAAATTCAAAAATGTTATTGGACAAATAAAAGGTGGATTCCTGAACAAGAAACCTAACTGTGTCTAAGGTAAAAGTTAAAGAACATGGACTGGTGATTTGGGGAAGTAAGGGGGCCTGTCTAGCAGGGCAGAGACACACACCTGTCTCCACTGAGATGATGGAAGTGTGGATGTTCGCAACTGCAAATGGCAGTCTGCTATGGAGAAGATGCAGTGTGTCTGCCTGGTATCATTACCAGAGATAGGGCTAGAGGAGGGGAGGTAAGATGTGGGTCCCCCTGGTTCCCTTCCTGCAAGCAAGGAGGTTAGAATGTCCTGTACATCCCAGCAGTACAAGTTGAACATCCCTTATCTGGCACCCTTGGGACTGGTCCCAAACTAGCAAATTTGCCAGTCCAGAGAAGATCCCCTACCACAGCCACCAGCCGCTGACTCTGCCAGCTGCAAAGAGATGGGGGTGGGAGACAAGGGGACTACCTCCAGCCCCTGCTGGGTTGCTGACCTCGCTGCTACTGCTGCCCTGGTTGGATTGCTTACTGGGCTCCACCAGCCTGCAAGCTCTGGCCCTGGTTGGCTTGCTGGGGGCTGCGGAGAGTTCAGACTCTGATCCCAGCTCTGCGAGCTCTGGCCCTGCTTCTGTGAGCTGTCCAGGGCTCTGGCCCTATGCTGCAGTGGGCTGCCATGACTTGGTCCCAGTGCCGCAGGCTGCCGTGGGCTGTTGCCAGTTCAAGCTCCACTGCTGCAGGTTGCCACCAGTCCCAGCCCCTGCTCCCTCCCACTGCTTCAGCCGGGCCCCACCTGGATTGTCATCCTGCCACTAGGCTACCAGGGTCTCTGATCCAGGAACATCCACGGTCTTGCTAGACCAGAGAATTCCCATTCTGGGAGATGCAACCTGCACCACTATCTTCCAGGCTCTGCTGCAGCCTCAGCAGTGGTCAAAAGTTAATACCTTCAGGCAATGTCACTGCAAAGCTGGTGTGCTACCAATGAATCCTCAAAAGGAAATATAACCAGACACAGTAGGCCACAACATTCATCTCTGGTGAAATCAACACAAGTTAAACCAGAGATGGATTTGGCTCAATGAAAGGAAGAGTAAAGGCTGTCACTGTGATATTTCTGAGGCTTTCCTTAGTACCAGTACCTGTCGGCTGTCGGGACCTTGCTTCTTTCAAGTAGTCCAGTGCCTTGTTGAAGTCACCAAGGTGGTAGAATGCTACGCCAGATCGATAGAGTGCCTTGAAGTTCTCGCCTTCTTTCTTAAGCACTTTGAGGCAATATTCTTTGACTCGCTCATAATTCACCAGCTCGGCCTGGAGCAGACATGCTGCAGAACATGAGAAGAGAGAGAGACAAATGAATAGGGGCTGTTAAACTCATAGTCCCTCCCCTCCCCTCAGTCTGAGAGGAAGATAAAGATTGGGTTAACAGCACTGTTCTGAAAAATATACAGTCAAATAGTTTAAACCCCAAATCCAGCATCTCATACTGAATATGGGGCATGTCTACACAGCTGGGCTAAACTTGAAATAAACTATGCAGCTTGAGCTACATTAATTGTGTAGCTTAAGTCGAAATAGCTTATTTTGACTTTTGGCGCTGTCTACACAGCAGTTATTTCGAGAGAGTGCACTCTTCCTCTGACTTCCCTTACCCCTCGTAGAATGAGGGTTACAGGAGTTTGAGTAAGCAGTCCTCTACGTCAACATTATTTCAACATTATGTCAAAATAACTGCTTGTGTGTAGACACGGACTATGTTCTTTCAGAATAATGTCAGTTATTCTGAAATAACGCTGCTGTGTAGACATAGCCCAAAGATTTTATTTCTGGAATTTCAGTGATGCTAGGCATTTGTTTTTGCAAGGGGAACAGGAATTTAAACCCTTCCCTCCCCCTACAGAGTTGGAACCCCAAATCCAATAGCTTTGTGCTAGTGGCTGAGAAATAAGTGAAGCCGACTATAAACAGAAAAGAACACAAAGTCCAAGCACAATAAAGTACAAAAGTTAGAAAAAATTAAATTGCATCTAGTTTGTTTTAATCATCTAAGCTTATGAACTCTACAGATAATTGTATAAATGCTATGTTGAACAATGACCTTTAATTTGCCTCTTTATCCAGGAATACATGATTAGGAGTTCCCGCTTAAGAGCCATGATGCTCTACCAAAATAAGGTTTTTAAATAAAAAACAAACACACACAGGTGATCAGTGTTCCTGCCAGGTTTTTTTCTGCATGTAGAATCAATGACAGCCAGGGCTGACATTTAAAAACTATGAATGAAGTCTCCCAAGAAAAGAGGGAGACCCAGAGCTCCCTTTCTCACCACTCCCTGGACAGAAGCAGTCACAGTGGCAGGGGAAGTGGTAGCCTTAGGACTCCTCTCTCCAAGATTGGCAGACAGCAGTGGAGCAGCTCAGGAAGGGTGAACCCTGGAGTTCCCTCAGATTCATGCTGATGCCCCCCACCCACCCCCAAACAAAACTTTAGTTTTGCTGAACTTGAAAACTCAATTCTTCATGGGGAAAATGTGGGGGTTTGGCTTAGTTTTCCAAATTTTTAGTGGGGAAGATTCATAACAAAATGTTTGATTTTTTTTTTTTTAATGTTGTCTTTTTTCATGGATATTTCTGACCTGAAACTGTTAGTGACTTTTTTTGGTCCTGTGGTAGTTTTAAATTTGTTCAATTTTCTATCCTGTTTCCAGAATTTCAATATTTGGGTTCCTCCTGAATTTCCCAGGCTAGGATGGAACATCTGTTTGCTGAACAGTGCTCCTTCTTTCCACTTACCCACAACACATGTGGCAACACAGGGAGGGGTGCGCTGGAGCCCCTTTCATCCTCCTGTACTGGCAGCACTTGAGGTGGCTAGAGGGGGAAAGGAAGAGCTCTTGAGCTTTTTCAGCAGAGGGAGTGAGCTCAACGTGGCCAAGGAGAGAAGGAGCTCTACAGCCCTATCTCAGATTGAACAGGATGTAGGGTAGTCTCCTCCAACTGAACTGCCAGTCTTCACTGTCTGTGCCCTGTGCCTGCCCGCAAAGCACACACAAATGCAAACCTCTAGTGAGGGGAAATAGTGTTGATGGCTAGAGTAAGAGACTGTTCATAGCTCTGTTCCCAACTCTTCACCTTGATCTGTGCAAGTCCAGCATCTTCTCTTTCCCCCATTTTGTCCACTGGTTAAGATGTGTATTAAGCATTCCCCTTTCTGGTAGGATTTTATATATATTAATGAGAGGCTTCTTTAGCTAATAGGCCCAAATATATAATCCTTATGTATTCATTAAGCAATCAGTGGGAGTATTGGCATGAACAAGGGCTGCAGGAGGATCAGCTCCATTGCTTGGGTTTTCAGAACTTCAGTTGAAAAGCCACTTCAGGGATCAAAGACTTCCCTCCATTAGCTTGTCTGCCTGGCTTCTCATCCACACAAATAGCTGGTGCCAGTAGAGAAGACGATGGTGTATTTCAAAGCACTTACTATTTGAGTCATAAAATTATTTCTCAAACCAGTAAGGTGTTTCCTTATCCAATTTTGTCCTTTACTATTTGCCCAACATTGATTTTTTTTTTTCTTGCGGTGCTTCTAATGAGGCTTGAAATGGATGGGCTGGCTCTTTTCTTTATTTTTTTAAAGCTTCTTATAAAAATGGTTGTGTGAGTTTAGTGCTGACTTGACAGCTCCGGAACCCTCTACCCACTGACCAGGGAAAGCACTGGTAGTAGCTTCCCACATGCCCCAACCTGTTCTGGAGAGACCAGATCTTGGAGTGGAAGGGGAGTTCAGTCTCCTTGGTTCTTTCACTCCTTAGTCTCTCCAGTTATAGTAATAGAAGTCTCTCTTAAAATGACATGTTTACTCATATTACTTCAAAGATTCCACAGCTAAACTTGCTCCACTGATACATTTTTTAAACTGGCAATTCTACATGCTTAGCCTGTGTTCTTAAAAATCTAGCTGTGCTCCTTCTTGGTACATTAGCAATAAAAACTGTGCAAACATAATTTATCTGTTGCTGGATTGGATGATGTACTACACCTAGTGGAGTTGGTTCTGTGAGGCTAATAGAATGGACACTTCTTTGTCTCAGCAAAGTGAGCAGATCTGACTGGGATGTGCAGGAAACGGCTATTGTGAAAGAGAAGAAGCCATCATCACTTTTCTAACACTCTCTCTTTCTCCTTTACCAATATGTAACAGCGTGTATTCTTAAACTCATCTTGCTTCATTAAGAACCATTTCCTTTCTCCATAGCATAAGAGGTTAGAGAAGACTGTAGGCATGATTACTTTACAATGCAAATCTTAAATATGTTAATATCTTTTAAAAATTCCATCACGTCTATCCCTGGGAATTTGCTTTCTTCCTAAGCTGAACAGGGAAGAACTCCTTTTAAAATTGTTATTCTAAAATAGATTTGTAGCTCTGTTTGTTTACGTTATCAAACATTTCATCACCCTGGCGCTCTCTCTATGGAATAGCCCTTCTCTCTCCCCCCCCCCCCCCCCCACTCCCCCATGAGGCCTTTTCAAGTAAAAAGGCTGTTCTCAAGGAGATTGTAGTTTATACAGACCTTTCTTCCTCTCCCTTGATACCAAGCTGGCGTGGTTTTACACAACAACCTTTGCAATACGTTTTCAATGCTTGGAAGAAATGTGCTGTTCTTGAACAAGCAGTAGTACTATTACAGTTTTCTTTCCAACGTAGCATGTAGGGAGTCTTTTCCAGTGGCAGTGCTGTCTCGTGGTTAGACTACTCTGGTTGACTTCTATTCTCAGCTTTGCTAGTGACTCACTATGTGAACCTGGGCAATGTAACCCCTTTGCTTCTATTTTTTCTCATCTATGAGATTCCACCCCTCACAGGGTTGCTAAGCATCTATATTATTGTCTTTAAAGTTTGCTTTGGGATCTTCAAGTGAAATATGCCACAGAGGAACAAGATATTCTTGCTAGCAAAAGCTGTGAGGAAGGTCCCTACCCACCTAACTTTGCAACAGAATGTTACTAAGTAGAGATGTATGAAATTTCATTCATAGGGACAGTGTTAAACTCTGGTTTGGGGGGGTTGAATCCCTAAGCTACATCTACCATAAAATCTCGAGTATAATGCACATCTGCCTTTTAAAGGTTAAAATTCTTGAATAAACTAAACTCTTATCTATAATGCGCACCCCCATTATACTCAAGATTTTAAGGTATGCATAAGGAGGAAGGGCCCCCTGCCCAGCTAAGCTCATTCCTGCTGCGGGGGTCCCCCTGCCCAGCTGAACTCATGCACACTGAGCTCACGCCTGCCAGAGGAAGGGGGGGGGGAATCTCCTCCGCTCAGCTGCCGGCCCCCCCGCCTCAGCCCAGCCCAGCCTGTGCCTGAACCCCTGGCCGCCCAACTCGTGCCTGCTGGGGGTGAATTTAAAACTTTTTTTAAAAAAACCTCCTATGGATAATGCGCACCCCGACTTTGACGTAAAAAAAGGGGAAAAAAGTGTGCGCTATACGTACAACTTTACGGTACACTAGCCCATCTCCATCGCTGGTAGCAATTTTGGGAGTTCGGGTGCAGATGAAGTGCCAGCAGCTGCTGCCCTTCTTATTACTCCTTAGCCTAATCCTGCACAGGGTAGGACTGAACACCACAAGGGTTAAAATGCTAGCAGAGCTGCCCCATATCTGTAGCTTGCATCATTGTTGGCTCCAGTTGGCAATGGTGGGAAGTTTAAAGGAAATTGGCTGGTTATAGACAAGTCCCTGGAGCTTTATTATGAGGTACCCCAAAAAGTTTAAAGCAATACACATCTGAAACTTCTATTGGAAAAACAGGTGAAACATGGCAATTTCTCCAGCAACCTTGGGGAACTAGCCAGTTTACCAAAACAGACCCACTTAACACAAAATATTGTGAATTTCTGGGTTAATCTGAGCTGAGTTTTGTAATAACTGAAAAAGATATTTGGATTTTGGTAAAGATATTTAAGGTGTTGACTATGCAGGGATTTTTGCCACTAATGAACCAGTGCAAATCCTTACTGTAGACACAATTCATATCGATGGCTAAAATCCCAATGCAACCCAGGCCTAAGATCTATCCACTTTTATGAAACACTAAAAGGAGTGAGCCAAGTTACTATGGAAACCAGGTAAGCACATCCCTTTCCCTCCATACCAGTGTACCTGACATGTTCCTCAAATGTAGTGCCTTGTGTTAATCATTAGCAGCAAGTAGAATTACTAATCTCACAATAAGATTAAAAATGGCTTTGCCAGAGAGAACGTCTTGAGTCACTAATTTTAATTTCCTCAAGTGTCAGGGGTGTTTCAAAGGATCTGTGGTTTCAGGGCAGTCCATTGTTATAAGCAGAACTGGTAACTATTATAAGCAGAACTATCAATCATGTTGTCAGACACTTTCCATTACAAGATCTTGTTTTCAGTTGTCTATAACGTGGTTTGCATTTTTTTAATTTATTTTTAAAAGCACCAGCACGCCAATGTTTTGGAGGAGGGATCTGAAATTTGCTGAGGGGGCAGGTGTCAAACCAGAGATGTGTCTTTGCCAACCCCGAGAGAAACCCAAATTTGGACAAAATCTAAACCATTGAAAACACATGTTTAAATACATGCTGAGTAAAAATTTGTGCTCTCAGTGGCGTGCTCTCAGACCTAGGCTTTATAGAGAGGGAAGATGTCAGAGTCCAATGGAGATGGAACAAAAGCTGGCCCTTGGTAGGATGGTGGGGAATAAATTGGGACAAGGAACTTGGGATGAGGGAGGCAGGGAGCAGAAACTGGGATAGAGGCTGGCAGGGATAGAGGAAAACTGTGACTGGGAGTTCAGGCGGATGAAGAGAGTGAGAGTGGGTCTAGGAGCTGGGAAGAGAAATAGGTTGGGGGGACTGATATGCAGGAGGATGGACCAAGATTGGATGAGACACTGGGGAGTCAGGGAATGGCTGGGAAAAGGGACTGGGTCTGCCTACCAGTGGGATGATGTGAAGGAAATGAGATGGGAGGAGAAATAAACTGGATGAGTTGAGGTACAGGTGGAGAACTGGGACTGGCTGGGCAAAGAAACTGGGCAGAGAACCTGGAGAGTGACACAGATTAGAACAGGAGTCCAGGAAGAGAGATGGGGCTATGGAGCCACTGGGAACATGAGTGGGGGTTCCTAAGGAAGAAGTATGTGTGACCATGTAATAAAAGAATATCGCAATACAAACACACAAGGGACTCAAATTCAGCTTGCACAGAAATTTTGGCCTCTCCTAACTTCTGAGTGTTTGAATTTGCAACCTTAATAGTGTTCTTTTCATGTATGGTTAATGTCATTATATGAAAGGGGAAGGGAGGTGAGCAGGCCATTTGAGCAGTCTGGATCCAAACTAACCTCAAGCTCAAGGTATTTGGAATCTGAGTTTTGTTCCAGGCCCATGTCTAGTACTCCCAGGTCCACTTACATGTAAACCTCACCTTTTAACCTCTGCTAAATTCTATGACAAAAATCCAAACTGGTAGGGGGAAAAAACAGCCATGGGGAATGAAAAGAAACTTGAGAAACTTTTATAATGTGGGGGTAGAACAGAGACTGCATCAGGTCCTTCTCTTCCCCTGCACACCATGGGAGCTGCACCTTTCAAGGATGTTAGCCATACTTCCGAACGTACCTTCAAAGGGTGATGGTTTTGAGTATCTTTTGGTAGAGAAATGGCCACATGTTGTAACTATTAGGATCTGACGAGTTTCCAGATTCTCTCTCCCCCCTTCCCCCTCCATATACCAAGCCTGCAAACAAAGGGGATTTTCTGGATCCTCACTAATAAAATGCTAATTATAGCCATCTTGATGATGTCTAGCAATAATCTCATCAGCTGACGACCAATTCCTAGGCTACCTTAATGGGATGAGCAGGGAAAATTAGTGACAGTACAACTTTCTAATAAGTGGCAGCTCTCATTTACTCCTCTTCTATACCAACCAAAGCTGTGTAAACAAGCCTGTATGTTATCTGCAAGATGCTGTGTATGAAATCAAAATCCAGATTGTAGGACATACTGGCAACCTCTCTGCAAGGGCTGATTAATGCTAAATGAGGTGTGGCTATACCAACAGTTTGGAGATCTTCTCCCAAACCTTTCCTTTCAGCCTAGGTTTCCACTCCCAGGCAGATTAGGACTGATCCTCTCTGCTCAGCCTTCCTAGACTATCTAGCTTTGCCTTCTAGGATGGGCTGTTTCTCTGCTGCTCCTGAGTCCTTGATATTCTTGCAGGTCACTGTGCTGTTCTCTGTAAGTCTGGCTACCACGGGTGAGGAATTCTTATTGTTCAGATTTGTCCATTTGTAAAAATAAGTTTCCAAACTGTTTTCAGAAAGGTCATCCTCTCTCTACCACCACAATTATGAATGATGCTTGTGTCTCCTTAGAGCTTCCATTTTACAGCTAATTCCTAGCAGGAAGTCCTGCTTTGGGATGCTGTTTGAGATACAGGAAACGGAGCTCAGCATATGACTGTGTAAACACTTAACTTACAATAGCTATAAAAGTTTCTTGCCTTTCCCACACAGCCAAATGCTGCACTGGATTTCCTGTGTGTCAAACTTTCACCAGACTTACAAAGAGGCACTGAATTAGAATGCTAATTCTTTATTAAAGTTATTTTATAGACATTTTAAGATGTTTTGTGGTGATTTATGCTTTATTTAGCTGCTGTGACTAGAATCTCAGCTATATGTAATTGCAGTTTTCCTTTAGGTTGAGATTAAAACTCTGTACTGCCAAGATATCCCTAAAGCAGAATTATATTCTGTTAAGTTTACAGCTGGTTCTCATGGTTTCCAGTTGGCTCGGTAGGTTTTGGCACACTGCAGTGAGTCTGGACTACTGCTTCCTATAGTTACTGGCCCTTCAAATGAAACCAACAAAGACCAACCAAAGTAGCCTAACAATTTCCATAAGGGCACAGTCAAAGGAATGGTTAAATGACAGCAGCAGATGAGATACTTGGGCAACATTCCTCTCTAAGGATGTGTCTACACTCTGGTGCTAGCTCGAAATAAGTATCTCATTTTGAGATTTTTTTGAGAGTCTACTTTGAAATTGGGTACTGTTTACTGCCAAATTTTGAAATAGAGCGCTATTCTGACAAGTCCCTTAATCCTCGAACGAGGTTTACCAGGACATGGGAATAGCACACCTGTTATTTCAATTACATTTTTAAATAATGGGCCTGCTGTCAAGAAGCAGAAAATGCTATTTCGGGATACCAGAAGTATCCTGAAATAGCACTGTAGTGCAGACCTAGCCTACACATGCAACAAATCCTTGTTCCAACAAAATAAAAAAAAAAAGGTGACAGTCAAGAGTGGATTTAATTTGGAGCCTAATTCAAGCCTCTCTGTATTTAGTGGAAAGGGGATTTGGGAGCTCTGCATTCTATGCGATTTGCCTCCCCGTCATACAGTGAGCCAACAGCAGAACCTTGTTCCTTGCTGTAACAAATAGGCCATGTTACTTCCATACATATTTCTCCCCCTGCAGCCACTCAGAGGAGACAGTCTCTCTCTCTCTCTCTCCGTCATGGTTGTTATTGTTGATCTAGCAGGGTAAATCCTCTGGAGGTTTCCCTCTGACTCCACTTATAATTATCCCAGTAATCCCTGACCTAGCTTTATCTGTTAAAGTCAATACTCGTCCAGCTGCCAGTGTTTTGCCCACGGAATCCATTCCAGAATCCCTATATTATTGTTTATCTCTGTCAAGCTTTTTCACTCATATTCAATCTCTCTCTCTCCCTGGAGCAAAAGTTCCATGTCATTTCCTCCTTCCCTGTTGCTTTATCCTACTGTCAGTGCCACTCACATTCTTATTTTTCCCATTAGTCCTACAAAAGCCAACCACAGGGCTCTATAGCGTCTCTTGTGTCATTTCTTAGGAGAACAGCAGATATCTGAAGAGAGAGCAGCAAATTCGTTAGCTGCACCACGACTCTGGAGACCAGAAAGGAGTTTTAGGCAGAGGACAGGGCCATAAGGCTAGTGCTTAGCATACAACAAAAGGCTTGCTGCAGAGGCCAAAAGTGCTCTGAATTTCTTGTTTATTTGAGCCCATAAGACAGATCCTTGGAAGCAAGGTCTTGGACACCTACCTATTCTGCAAATAATTTCTACAGTATATATTGCATGTAAAGTTATTTCCAATGCAAAGTGCTGGATAGCTGGAATAGCTATATAGAGCCAAACATGCTCAAGACCAGATAGAGGGGATGTTGGTAGTAAGAGAGAAGCATCTGGTAGAAGTGACAGCAGTAGAGTGAAAAGCATCTAAAGCTGGTTTGAAGACCATGACCCTTTGCCTCAGTTGAAGTCACTGCTCTCGTCATTCACGTTATTATTGCCTCCATGCTGGATGGCCTGAGAGTTCAATTTGGGACTGCCTTTGATGATCACTCAGATTAAATATTAGCACATTATCCTGCCTAATAACCCAAGTTCACTAATGTGGGCACAAAACACCTGGGTTCGTGGCCCGCCCTGGTTTTCAGTTCACCTCTTGGAACAGCTGAAGGTGTTAATGATTATCTGTAAGGTTTTTGTAGGGGGTTGGGAGCCAGTTTTCTTCAAGACCTCCTCCCATCCATTCCTTGGCACTGCATTAACAATTGATTGAAATGGGAAAGCTCTCATACTCATCCTCAGGTTTGAACTAGGGTTGCCAGGTGTCCAGTTTTGACCTGGACTGTCTGGTATTTGAGGTTTCTGTCCGGGAAATAAATTGAGAAAATACCAGACATATAAATGTCCAGTATTTTCTAATTAAATAAGGTTTTTTTTTTTAATTATGAGGAGTATCAGTACGTAGTTGCATACTGCCTGGCTGGTAGATGCACTCATGCTGCGTGTCGACCAGCCAGGCAGTACTCAACTACGCAGTAGAGAGGAGGGGGGTGGGGCCAGGGCAGGATGGAATCCCCAGGTCCAGACTTTCTCGGGCTTCGCTGGGACTCTGAGCGGGACGGGCAGCACCCCGGGATCTGCATGGGCCTGGGCCAGCCCCACTCCCCGCCAGCCGATTCTCCCTCCCCCGACCTCCTCCCAGCCAGCCCCGCTCCCCCCAACCAGCCCTGCTTCCCGCCAGCTGGCTCTCTTCCACCCCCTCCTCCCACCCCGATCTCCCCTGGCCAGCCCCGCTCCCCTCCTGGCCAGTTCCCCTCCCCATCTGAGATCAAGTGTGTCCGCTATTTTTTTTGAAGCCAGCTGGTAACCCTAATTTGAACACTGGGTACTCTGTATCCTTCTCCTGCTCATTAACAGGTTCACCTGACAACCTAGTACTTTTCTGGAATATACGTTTATGATCACAACCAGTCCCTCCTCCAGTTCAGCTATAATTTCTGTCCTTATAATATGTCTAATGGAGCCATACTATTCATGCACTTGTGAGCAGTGGGGGAAAACAAGAGCACTGGTTTGTTTTTGAAGCAAAATGCAGGACAATGTAGCACTTTAAAGACTAACAAGATGGTTTATTAGATGATGAGCTTTCGTGGGCCAGACCCACTTCCTCAGATCAAATAGTGGAAGAAAGTAGTCACAACCATATATACCAAAGGATACAATTAAAAAAAATGAACAAATATGAAAAGGACAAATCACATTGCAGAACAGGAGGGGGATGCGGGGGGGTGGGAAGGGGGAGGAAGGAAGGTAAGAGTCTGTGAATTGCTGATATTAAAGGTAGGGAGAGTGGGATGTTTGTGAGTTAATGGTATTACAGGTGATAATTGGGGAAACTGTCTTGGTAATGGGTGAGAAAGTTCAAAGTCTTGTTAAGTCCTTGTTGGCAAGTGTCGAATTTTAACATGAATGACAGTTCAGAGGATTCCCTTTCAAGTGCAGCTGTAAAAGGTCTTTGTAGCAGAATGCAGGTGGCTAAGTCATTTAGAGAGTGTCCTTTCTGGTTAAAGTGGCAAGAAACTGTTTTCTCTTTGTGATCTTGTCTGATATCTGTTTTGTGGGCATTAATCCTTTGGCGAAGTGTCTGAGATGTTTGTCCAATGTACATAGCAGACGGACACTTTCGGCACATGATAGCATAGATTATATTTCTGGATGCGCAGGAATATGTGTTCTTGATCTTATAACTCACTTGGTTAGGTCCAATAATGGTATCAGAAGAATGAATATGTGGACAAAGCTGGCAACGGGGTTTGTTGCAAGGGAAGGTACCAGGGTTGGTATTAGTGTGGTATGTCCTGTGGTGGTTGGTAAGAATCATCTTGAGGTTAGGTGGTTGTCTATAGGAGACTATGGGTCTGTCTCCCAGAGCCTCTTTGAGTATGGTATCCTGTTCCAATATAGGCTGTAGTTTATTGATAATGTGTTGGACAGGTTTAAGTTGGGGGTTGTAGGTGATGACAAGTGGTGTTCTATTGTTGGTTTTCTTGGGTCTGTCTTGAAGTAGATGGTTTCTAGGTATTCATCTGGCTCTTTCAATTTGCTTTTTTATTTCTCTGGGTGGGTAGTTGAGATTTATAAATGCTTGGTAGAGATCCTGAAGTTTCTGGTCTCTGTCAGTGGGGTTAGAGCAGATGCGGTTGTATCGAAGGGCTTGGCTATAGACGATGGATCGTGTGGTGTGTTCTGGATGGGAGCTGGATGCATGTAGGTAACTGTATGAGTCGGTGGGTTTTCTGTAGAGAGTGGTGTTTAATTTTCCATTGTTGATTTGTACGGTGGTGTCCAGGAAGTGGATCTCTCGTGTAGAATGGTCCAGGCTGAGGTTGATGGTGGGGTGTAGGTTGTTGAAATCTCTGTGGAATATCTCCAGTGTTTCTTGGCCATGTGTCCAGATCATAAAGATGTCATCGATGTACCGTAGGTAGAGGAGGGGTGAAAGGGGACGGGAGTTGAGGAAACGTTGTTCTTGTGATACCAGCTAGTGATCAGTTTACAATCTGCAGCATAAAGATTGGAAGCCACAGTAATTTTTATTACAAATAGCAAATTTATATACAGAATCTAGAAATACAGAACTGTTGCACTGGATCAGGCCAACAGTTCCTCTAGTATAATATCCAGTCTCTTATTGGGACTAATTATATATGTTCAAGAAAGCTACAGGAACCCCAATGAACCCGATGAATAACCTGACCATCGATACCTACACCCTCAATCTGTGACTTCATGCATCCGACATAACCACAAGCAAGTTACAGTTTAGCCTGGAAACAAAAAAGTTTGTTTCCCTTGTACAATTCTGACCCTAATGTAGCAGTGAAAGTTTTTATTAGTTGTAGGTGTCTAATCCTTTTCTATTGGGTTATTTTCTTCAGTGATTCCTTGTGACAATGATTTCCACATAATCATGCTGTGTGTTAAAGTGTTTCTTTTTTACTATTACATTTTAATCTCTTTTTTTTAAGGTATTAACCATAGGAACTGGGATGGCTCTCTCCTTACTTCCGGCTATCCCAGCGCAGTTATAGCTGGGAGCAGAGTTATGTGTACATAAAAGAATGTTAATTTTCCTTCTCTGTGATTCCTGAGTAGTGTTTGATACTATGCTGCTCTAGTTTCCTTGGAGCATGTATTCACTGGCAAGACTTGACCCCTTAATTGCTGCAAATCATTTAAGAGGATAGTTGCCTGGGATTTGAATTACGATTACATTAAAAAAATCTGTCTAAAGTAGGAGCTGAAGTGTAACTCTCTGCTACACCCTTTGACACAGGAGTCATGGCCTGGTACATGGAGCAGGGTTCTGATTTAAATTCTTTTTGAAGTTCCAAAAGAGAAGTAATTGTGCCCTTTTTGGGTCAGGGCCAGGTCAAGACAATGCAAGACCCTATGCACACCATGACACAAGCCTCTACCCTCTGTGGCTTCAGTCCTGCAGACTCAACCCTGGAATGGGGGGGGGGGGTGTCTCCCTTGAGAGGCAGGGGCAGCAGCATGGTCTTCCTTCTTTCCTGCAGGAGCTGCAGTGAGATGCCCTCCTCATAAGCAGCGGGGATGATTGCAGAGGTATCCTCTCCATCCCCCTAGAAAGATGAAGGTAGCAGCAAAAGAAGCCTCCCCAGGATGTACTGCATTGATGGGTGGCTAGGCAGGACTCAGTGCGCTCTTCTCCTGCAGCCACATATACAATCTTCTGCTGGAAGGGCATCCGCAGCCAAGGTGTTATCACCACGTTGAGATGCATGGAGCAGTTCATCTCACAAAGCCATTGCGCCAGGCCATTTGCGGACTACAGCAGAAATTGCTGCATTGGCCACACTTCATCTCAAATGATTAAAAGTACTGCACACAGTGTAGACTAGATTATGACTTTGGGCACAGCTCAGAACGGGGGGGAAGGAGGGAGTAGACAACAGACCAGTGTAGAAGTAGCTCCTGGAAGTACTGTGACCAAGAGAAACTTCCATGCCATAAAAGTCTCTCCCTGTTTCTCACTTGCTTCCGGGGACAGGAAGACGGCACCACTTTGTGCTCAGCAACTCTGGTCAGTGAATATGAGAGATGGATCCAAGAGAAGATTGCGCCTTTTCTCTGTCCCTCCCACCCATCTTCTCTGGGTGGCAGTAAATAGATGAGTAACTTGTTGCCTGGGCCCAACAGCTGAATTATTTCAGACTGGAAAAGATCCTGAGTGCACTAGTGGGCAGCTGTGAAGTAATAGCAATTCTATTCCTCTGGCACAGTGGAACTCTCAACAATAGGAGTAATGCTCATCTATGCAGGAGACAAAATTTTCCTCCGGGGTGGACTGAAACTATGAATGAATACCACCAGGAACAAAGGACCAACACAAACCTTACCACCTTCTGCTGTAACTTCAATACACATTACTTTAGTGTTGCCTTCTATAATATAAAAGCATCGCAAAGGGTATAATTAAAATATAAAGACACACCCAAAAACAAGACATCACTGTGCATCTCTCTCCACTGGGGAGAGGAGGTAAGAGCAAACAACATGTGACAGTCACATTGCTTAATGCACTCCTGGCAGGTGCTCAGATACTGAAGTAGTAAGTGTTTTTAAAAACCTACGTAGAATAGAATAAAACAGTGAAAGATGATTCTTCAGTTGCTGACTCAACCGTATTCCTTCAATAGCTCTTGGGTATCTAGATCAATGGACATGGATAGTGGAATTGTGCAGCCTGCACTTAGGAGGCAAGAGGAGTTGCTGCTGTCAGTGGTGCAGAACATTCCAAGTGAAAGCTTGCTACCAGATGGGTGTGGGCAAATGCATTGTGCAATTGCATGGCAGAGTAAGCAGTGATTAATAAATCAACCTTCGCCGGTCAGAGTTGTAACATATCCAACCCTAATACATCTAGCAAAGGGAAACATAAGCACATCTGTTAATTTTTAGAGAGGTTTAGTTGTATATAAAATGCTCCAATTACTTCTCTGCAGGCACGGATGAAGGTCAGACTGCTGAATCTGTGATGTCACATTGACATTCATGGCAATAGATTGAGCTTTTACAGAGGGGATTGTGACTATACTTAAAGGATGGGGGAAGGGAGAAGGAAAAGCTGGGGCTGTGTGAAGCAGGGACGAGAACTTCCTAATAAGCATCTATGATCTTCACTGCAAAGAAACGCCTGGGTAACAACGGAAGGAAACAAGGAGTCAGAGTCAGCGCTGGGTCAATAACTAGATCCCCAATGGTCTACCAATGCAGATATCTAACAGATCTCCTTTTAGCAATATACAACCAATTGCATCTGTTGCTATGGGGATGGTGCACAGTAATAAATACATTTGGGATACTATGACAGGAAGTTGGTTTGCACAAATGGAATTAATCAAGATTTTTATATAATCCTAGTTGCCACAATAGTCATCAGGTTCTTGCAGTGCTACATGCTGTAGAATTACATACTAAATTAGGAGTCTCTAACCAAGAATTTATGATCTCTGAAAACAAGTGACATACAACTTTATAGACATTTTTGCTTTTCAAACATTATAAATGTAAAAAAAATGCATGTAAATTGACTCCTTTCCTGCAGGTAGTCACAGCAGAGGTTGGTCTTGAGAAGAGATGTGATGCAAGAGAAGGTGGTTTGTTTATGGATCAGTTTAAGGGAGTATTCTGTGTGGATGGCCATTGGGGAAGAGAAAGCCCTTGCTGTGAGCATCTGACAAACAGATGGAGGAGGCTACCATTGTTGGCAGAGTGGAGGAGTAGGGCATAACTTCTGATGTTGATGTAGAGGGACCAGTAGCCCAGAAGCCTGATGGTCCCAAGTTTTCATCTGACAGGCTTTTTACAGCAGAGTGACACGGTGAGAGGATGAGGAATGCATATAATTTGAGCGGCTGTGTTGTGTGGACTGAAGAGCAGTACTGAGAGATTACATTATAAGTAACGGAGGGCATAATATAAAATGTTTGATCAATGGTTTACAGGATGATAGCTGTTCAATTTAGTCAATATTTTACTAGCAGCAGATGGCATGTTTTAGGGTAGGAAGGAATAACCTGTGAACAAAGAGGCTATTTGTAGAAAGGGACTTCACCATATTTGGTGCACATTTTGTTGTGACAGGAAATGTTAGGCACTCAGAGAGGTGTGATCTAAGCACAAGGCTTGGAATCAGGATTTCCTGAGTTCTAATTGCACCTGCTTTGCTGTGTATCCCTCGGTTAATCACTGAACTTCCCTGTGTCTCATTTTCTCATCTCTACAGTGGAGAGATACTTCCTGCCTCACAAAGATATTATGAGGAATAATGAGCTCATGAGTGCTAAGTGCTCTGCAGACTGGAAGTACTCTGTTATTCTAAGGACAGCTGAGCTACTTTGCAGAAGGACCTTGTTTTATGGGTTTCAGCACTATCAAATCTTAACCTCCACATTTACAATAAACAAGAACACAGTGTGCAGTATAAAACCATTGTAATTTTTTATCATTGGCAATTGCTGCTGCTTCCTTATATCTACATCATTATTATTCAGTTGCACATGAGAGAAGAAACTGGGACAGTGACAAAATTTAACCTCACCCTTTTAATTATACGTCTCGGCTCTTCCGCACCCATTGGTCTCCCTCATTAGGCCTGAATTTTAAGTGCAGGGTTTATTGGACTTGGGTGTAGCATCTTAACATACTCTAGCCTGATGTGATTCCAATCCTTGGTCCCTCGTACATAGGCCATTTATTGGGATACAAGGAAATGTAAAAGTATTTGTTATGACTCACGAGGGAACTAGTGCCAGAGGAAATTCCAAAACAGAAATTGAGGGGAGGACATGGTGACATTGACAGGAAAAAGCTACTGTGAATCCCTTACATTAAATATATCAATGCACATTAGAGCAATCAGTAAATCTTGAACAGAAAAGTTCAGCACGGCCCAGGGGTTTTGGTTGGACCTTTGGATTCTTGCCATCCCCTGCCTTACTGTATTTTGAAAGCATTGTGCTGCTGCCTCACCACTTAATCTGCCTGCCCATTCCCCCATCACCAGCTAGCTGTGTCAACTCCCGCAAAGGGAGCTCAACAGAAGGGCCAGAGCAAATGCAGCACATTACAGGCAATAGAACTGCTGTACTGTGAATAGGAGACACATGGGCATGAATACACTTCTCTCAAATATAAAAACAATTGGGCACAGGTATCACTTCAGATTGTAAAAATCTCAGTTTTCAAATGGATTTTTGGGAGCCAAGGAATAGCACCTGTGCATAGCAGAGTGTGCGTGTGTATCTCCCTTCCTAAGCTATCAGTGACTGGGACTTTATTAGAAAGTTAGTAAGGGGTCAGAGAGCAGCTTACTTCCACACAGATTTGGAGGCACTTTCATTCCATCCTTTTTATGCATATGCAACTCTATGTGCCTGAATAGGGATCTTGCTCCTCCCTCCTTCATAAACACAATGGCAGAAATATTTTCCGGTAACTGTTCACAACATTCCCCCTCCCAAGGTGTTTGAGACCATCATCTAAGTATGTCCAACACTCACCCAAGCAACATCCACTCAATGCCTCTTTGCACGTGTACCACTTTAAGCTCTGATTATATCATACCCTTTAAATCAGAGGTTCTCTCATCATGTGGGCCAAAAGAGTTATCAGGCAACTAGCCCAGTCATCTTGATCATCAGCAAGTACGCTGGTGATTATCTACCACAGCTGTAACCTAAACAGGGTTGGGTTGCTCACCATTCAGAAAGGACTCCTTCCAGGAAAACCCAGGGAGTGATAGGGATGTTTGAGCTAGTAGCTCATTGCAGTCTAACAGCCACCTTCTGTCACCCTCTTCATGATGAATACTGTAATAACTTACTCTGATTCAGCATTTCTGAAACTTTTTGAGACCATGGAACACCAAACAATAATATTTATGTGGAACATGTATGAAAATTTTCTTTAAAAAAATTGTCAGACAAAAATAAAGAACACAAATAAAGAAGAGGTCATGGCATACCTGCATATTGTTCACGGAACACCAGAGTTCCGTGGAACATAGTTTAAGAAACACTGCTCTGATTAGTTCTACTTATTTCAGTGGGTCTACATCCATGGCAACCATTCACAATGCATATGCAACTCCAGGTAGCAGAATTAAGCCATAGGTCATCAAATGAGCCAGTACCCCACTGTAATGCTATGGGGTTGCTGTACTGCCAGAGATCTCCTGACTCCTAGTACCATGTCTAATTTACATGGCTATCGCTTATCGTCAGGGGCGGCAGGTTTGTATAATTTTTGGTGGTGCCCCATTAGCCACGCCCTGACGCCCATTAACCATGCCTCTGGAGGTAACACGCTTGGGGCAAGATGGACACATGACCAGAATTAAAAGGTGTCATGTCACCCCTGTCGAAGGACTTTTGCCACAGGGATTAGTTTGGCCCCCACCAAACTCCCCTCATGCAACTATCCTGCAATTGCATTAACCCAATGTGTGTGACATTAACTCAGGGAAGAGAGTCTGGGGGAAGTGTTCCCTCTAAGGCTATGTCTACACTCGTGGCTACTTGCGCAAGAACCCACAGAATATCCACACTGCCCGCCTGCTCTTGTGCAAGGAAAGTTACAGGACGGCGTGGTAAGAGAGGGCATCTTGCACAAGAGCTACGCTCTTTTCTAACAGGTGTAAGCTCTCTTGCGCAAGAGAGCAGTGTGGATGCTCGGCAGGGATTTCTTGCGCAAGAAATCCCTATGGCTAAAATGGCCATCGGAGCTTTCTTGTGCCAGAGAGCGTCCACACTGCCATGGATGCTCTTGCGCAAAAGCACATCTCACACATGGCAGTGTGGACGTGTTCTTGAGCAAGATGTTCTTGCACAAGAAGCCGCCAGTGTAGACTTAGCCTAAGAGTTTCCTCCCATGAGCAGAATGAATTGTGTTGTGCACCAGTACTGAGTTTGTGGCTTGTTTGGATGTGCTACTGTGGCACCCAAGTTATTAATAAATATTTTATAAACCTCTACCTTTTCTCTCTGTTGCCATGTCTCTTCCCCTTGCTCCATCAGCTCCCCTGATGCCTCCTGCCCCCCAAGTCCTCACCCTCCTCTGCTGTCCTGACTCCTGCCCTTCTCACTGCCCTCAGCCCTCCTGCAACCTGCCCCCCTCCACCAGCCCTTCTCTCCCCCCTGTGCCCACTCCTCCAGTAGCCCCACTCTGATCATGTGAGCGACCCCTCCTCATTCCCTCTTCTAACACCTCCCTCTGCACACCTGCCCTGCCTCTCTCCTCTGGTGCTGGTCCCTTCCCTGCAGGTGTCTGCCCTTCTGCTTCACCCCCAGAATCCCCTGGCACCTGCACCTTCCCTTAGCCCTGCACCCTCCTGGCGCCTCCCCCTTCCCTCACTGCCCCCTTTGCCCTCTTTTTCCCTGATGCCCACCCCCTTACCACTCTGCCCCCGTTCCTCTCATGCCTCTCTGTGCCCTCGCACATGACTTGCTCCATCCCCACCTCTCTCATGCCCACCCCTTCTTTCAAGCCTTCTCCCAGCACCTCCCTCCTCGCCCACTAGCCCCCAATGCCCATACTCTCTCCTCTCCCAGCATCACCCTGCCCCCCCTCTCACTGACACCTCCCCTCCTGCCCTTTTCCTCATTGTCTGCACTTGGTCCCCTGGCATTTGTCTCTCTTCCACGCTGTCCCTTGGTGCCTTCCCCTATTTTCCCCCTCTGCACAAGCCCCTTCCTCCCCCTCCCCTTACCTTACCTTACCTTCTGCCTTCCACTTTGCGGGGCTGGAGTCTGCGCTCGGGCCCCAGAAGTCCTCGGACTCCAAACCTGGAGCTAGGCCATGCGGTGCAACGCCACGCCGAGGAGTTTTAAAGTCCCAGGCTGTCACGTCACGTCACGTCACGTCCGGGCGTCTCCCCGCTTACCGGTAAATGCTGCACATGCAGCAGCAACCAGCAAGGGGGAGCGGACTGAAATCTGCACACAGCAGGGACAGAACAGGGGGGACGCTCTAGGGCCGGGGTGGGAGGACGTGTGGGGGGGGGGGCCGGCAGGTAGGAGCTGGGGGAGAGACCCCGGCTCTGAATATTGCTGGAGCATGGGCACCACAAGCCCATATAACTCGCCGCTTGTGCCCATCGTCCCCCTGCCATGGCTGAATCAAGGGAGTTTGCTATGTTAAGACAACACTTATCAGACTGCCTATCACTGTTTCACACTCACTCATAACAAACATTAAAATTATGCTGCTCTTAGCTAGGGATGTAAGCGACTAGTCAAGTAGTGACTCGACTTGTCACTTCCCACCCCCTTGCTGCCTCTATCAGAGAGGGGCAGCAAAGGGGAGGAGCTGGAGCCAGTACTGAGGGGATATGGCTTAAAAGCCAGTTCCCCCCAGCACCATCTACAGAAGGGGCAGGGGGGCAAAGGTGTCTCAACTGCTGCGTCTTTCCCTTTGAAATGTATAAGGGCTCTAGTATATTTCAAAAGGAGAGGCACAGCAGAGAACCCACAGGAGCTGGGGACCTGAGCTGTCCCTCTATGCCTCTGCCTTTGAAATGTACAAGAGCTACAGCCAGCTCTCGTACATTTCAAGGGCAGAGGCGCAATGGGATAGCAAGCATTCCCCTTCTCAACTAATCGATGGAAATTCCATCAACTATTTGATTAATTGAAATGTAACATCCCTATTCCTAGCATTTTTCTGCCTTTGGAAGCACTAAGACCTGAACACCCCTCCAAGCAGTTAACAGCCCTTCCATACCTGGAACTGCTAGGAAGTGTTGCTGGCATAGTGACTAATGAATTCTAGCTCATAAGGGGTTCAATTTAGGGTGGGTGTGTGAGATCTCTGTGTGTATGGTAGAGATGCAAAGGACTAGTCAACATGTTAGTCGACTAGTCGCTCCTCCCCCCGCTGTCTCTATCAGAAAGAGGCGGCAAGGGTGGGAGAGAGAAGGGGGTTCTTTAAAGCAGCAGCACCACCTGGAGCCCAGGGTCAGCTGAGAACTTCCCAGGCTCCATGCACAACTGCTACTTTGAAACACCACGTAGCGCCTGATGCCAGGTGTTTCAAAGTGGCACCACCACACGGAGCCCAGGGTCAGCTGGGGACTCAGAGTCCCTGGCTGAGGGGAGCATGGGGCTAGCAGAGGACTGCTTGAGTCCCCCACAGGCCCTGTGCACCCCACAGAGCTTTCGCCTTTGAAGTGTAGCTGTTGGTACACTTCAAAGACAGAAGCAAAATGCAGGACAATATAGCACTTTAAAGACTAACAAGATGGTTTATTAGATGATGAGCTTTCGTGGGCCAGACCCACTTCCGAAGCACCCTTAGCGACTAATCGAATAATTGATTAGCCAATGAATCAACATTTTTCATCCCTAGTGCATGGGGCTCATAAAGCACATAAGATCATTCTGGATGAAAGGAGCTGTATAAATAGAAGGGACAATTAGTAACTTATTAATGATATTTGAGTTCAAACTTGCGGCATGCATTCCTCACACTTATTTTTAAAAACAACCTTTTACTCAGGAAAGTTTAGCTCTAGTGCAGCAGGATTTCACTGAGGTTTCTGTTCTTTACTTCCACTGGGCTGATTAAGGCAAAAGAAGAATCAAGTGACCTGCTCAAGGTCGCAGACAATGAATCATAAAAGTCGTCTTACTGTATGTTTGGCATGTAATCATGTTTATTCTACAGGGCTTTATGTGGTTGGCAGAATTTTTTTTCTGACCTAGCAATTTCAGGGAACCTAAATTATGTTGCTGCTCTTGTTTTTGGTGTGATTGATCAGAATGGTTCATGATAAAAAGATTTTGGCAGGTCTCTATAAAACATGGCAACACTAGACTTCACAAATGTGATAAGTCATTTAAGGCCATCATACCATTATGTTTTACCCACAGTATTGCTAGTAGCTTTGTGCAAGAGATATTAACAGCACTATCAACTCTACATATTAAAATATCATGAGGTTCTCCCGTTTCCAAATCACAAGACTGTTTGATTTTTAGGACAAAAACCTCCACATGAATTATTTTTGTATTTGTCATCTTTTTTTGAGCCTTTAAGATTAATATTTTCCATCCACCTAATGGGGCTTAAAGACTTTAAAAAACAAAGCAATTAGATTGCATGATTTGTAGTACTCTGGCTTAAGAAAATCACCAATATCATAAGACTTGCAATAAAACTGAAAGAGTTGGTAATACTGTATTAAGGTGCACACTTAACCCTGGCCTATCTGTTTCCTTTACTTACACAAAGACACCTCTCTGCATCCCTGAAACAGGAGACTGCGGTGGCTACAGGAAAAATGACACTGCAAAAGCAAAGCAGTACTTGCAAAATGTTATCCCTTAGTGAAGAGATTGGAAGCTCTAAAAGACCTGGTAAGGACACAGAAGACAGGCGGTTTTGTTGATATCACCCAGCATTTACTCAGAATTGGTGTTTACTTTTCTTAACTGCATATGGCTAGCATGGCCCAGCATTATGCAGATATTTATTTATTCTAAGGCTTTTTTTCTTTAAATACAACTCTAGTGCTCAAAAGTAGAGTATTCTGTACCCCTTCTTACTTCACCACACCAAATGTACTAATCTTTGTTCTAATACTACCTGTTATGTTGATTTCTCCTTGCTAGAGCCCGATGGGTAAATAATTCAATGACTTCTGGTGGACTTAAGTGTTTCTTGATAGAGACTTACTGCTACACCTCTTGATGTTTTCAAAGAAGATTATTTTAGAAATAACGTATCCTAATCATTATGGCAATTCAGGGCCAATTCATCTTTACCTCACTCCCTTTCCTTTCAGACATCAATTCAAAGTCAGTCCTCTTATAATTTGACCTGTAGGATTAGATGTGTGGTAGACACCCTGCTCTCCATTTTAAGATGTTACATTGAGCAAACCTGAAATCATGTGTTTTGGAGCCATATTCTGCAGTTACATATGTGCGACTCCACTGAAAACACGAGAATAACAATTGTCCAAGTGTAAAGAGTAGAATTTGGTCTATGGCGGAAACACTGCAGATGAGTCTAGGCTTTCTTGTGTTGACACAATTTAAAGCTGAGTAAAATTTGTTTAAGTCTAGGCTAAACCTAGATTTAAATACACGTTCTCTCACTGTGTATATTAAATCTCATAAGCAGTGGTAATCAGCAATGCTTTAAAAATATAACCCCAAAACAAACCAGCAACAATAAATAAATGAAATGGGACTATTATGTCAGTAGGAATGGGATTGTAAACATTTCCAGCAAAAGCAATTTGTGTACTCAGCAGAAATATTAACAAAAAGCAAACAACAACAGTCCTTTCCAAGACCATTCACCTTCTAGATTCATGCCTAATTTATATTTCAAGACTCAGAGTGAAGATATTTCTTGAGTTAGAAATATTTTAAGACTAGGAACACATTAAACTGCATTAAGCTATTAATGGTATTATGGGTTCTTTCTATAACATTGTCAATGTAAACATGCCTTACCATAAGTTGTTTGATTTTAACAAACACCCATGAATACATTTTTTTTTTTTTCAAAAGAGACAATTATATTTAGGGAGTTACAATATTATACTGAAATCTTTTCTCTTCCCATGTGCCATTTAAATGGTAATTGAAGGAACCATAACACATAGTATTGGAAAACATGTTCTAAAAGGGGCCTAAATTTTACCTTCAGTTATACTGAAATTAATGGGGTTGTTTGAATGCATCTGAAGGGGTATTAGGGAGGGTAGAAAATTGATCGATTTTATTCCCCATTTTTTCAGCACTGTATAACACTACAAGATGCAAAGCTAACCTGTGCCTAGACAAGTAAGTGAAGGTAATAGCTGATAAGCTAGTATCCTGGCTGTGGCCAAAATGTTTGCCAAGGATAATAAGGAAACATCACTTTGGAAAGGAATAGGACGTAGGGGGAAAAGAGGGGAGAATCTAAAGTTATTCTCTTTCATTTACTCTCTCCTGTATATGCAGAAACAAGTTTTTTGGTTTTGGGGGTTCCTAGTAAGTAGTAGGGAAAAAAAGATTTTTGACATTAAAATATCCTCTAGTCCTGCGTCTTTACTCAGGCAAAGCTCCTAAGGAAATCAACACAAGTTCTGTCTGAGTAAGGACTGCAGGATCAAGTTATAAAGTAGTGTAACCCCTCCACAGAGGGGTTCCAACCAGCTGGAAGGGAGCAAACTCAAATGCAATGATGGAGCATCTTCTGCCTAGTGTGGCAGTTGATATTTAGCAACCAGCTAGAACTACATTTTCTTTTAACTTTTATAGCTAATGGATGGATCGATCTGTCTATCATATGTGGTTATCAAAAATGTCCAGACATTTCCTTGTAGGACAACCCCCTCTCGCTAATGTTGTAAATTATAGGCAAGCTAAGGTAAAATAAGTTAAGGCAATGTCTGGCTGAAGAAAAGAAATAATCAGAGATTTTACATTTTCTGCATCTGAGCATCCTATACAAACATCATTCTATTATCTCTCTATCTTCCTGGACTTATGAGGGATTAATTAGTTAACATTTCTACAGCTGTTTAAAAAAATATGAAGTGCTTGTGTGCACATGTGCTGAGTAATAGTAGTAGGAATGCAGATGAACCCTAAAAAGGAATGATTGATATATATTTTCTCTCTATTTGCCCAGGAAGGACTGGTAGAATGCTGCACCATTCCCCAATAGGCCAGCAGAAGTACTTTCAAACATATGAAAAGAATATTTCATACACACAAATGATATCACTGGGGGCATAATATATAGGGGCTTATGTTGCAGAGTGATCCCTGGTTAATAAGAAACGGGGAGGAGGGCTGGGAGAAGAGGCAAGACTCATATTTCCCCCTAAGAAATACCCAAGGCCCTTTGTTTTTGGTTTTTATTTATTTAGTGTTTTCTGGAAATTCATCAGCATTTATTGCAAATATTTTTAAATAGGAGACAATAAGCACAAAAAATAACTTCACTTTTTTTCTGGGTAAATATGGGGTTAATATAGAAGGATGGAGGGAAGCAAATAAAGAAGAGTATTTAAGTACAGTTTAATGCTGTGATTTAATGAGTGGAAGGTACATCAACAGCACTTACAGCCTGCGACTGTATCTTCTACAACACTGCCTTACTTTAAAGCGCCTCCCATTTACACGCAGACTAGCTTATACACAGAAACACTCCTCCCAATGGACTAGAATGGGCTGTATTAACAGAAACAGCATTTTCACTTACCAGAGGGGTCCAACATTCGGGTAAAATGGGGAAAGCCCGAGTACCAGCAATTGGAAACCCCGAGAAATGTTTCAGCAAAAATGGGTAAACACTGCCACGGACGGGCCCTGGGGTCAGGGAGCTCTCGGGGTCAGTCCTGCTGCTCTGCTCTCGCTGCTGATATGGGGGGCACAGAAATCTGTCCACTGCGCCCTGGCGTGGGTAAATCAGGCTCAAGCCCCAGCAGGGGCGTGGTCAGACCCCCCCCCCCCCCCAGCCCTGCACAAAGTTACTTGGGTGGGGGCAAGGGCCCCGGGGGCACCCCCCGCCCGGGCCACGGGACGATGCCAGCGCGCCCAGCCCCGCTGACCTGCCAGGCTGTTGTAACAATCAATCTCGATGCTCTCCGCGCTCTGGCGCTGCTCCGCGGTGAGGGGCGCGCAGGCGGCGCAGCTGGCGGAGGCGCTGGGCTCGGGCGGCGGCAGCCCCTTCAGCTCCAGCAGCGCGCGGTGGTACTTGCCGATGGCCTCGCGGAATTTCTTGTCCTTGTAGCACTGCGCCCCTTGGCGCTTGAACTCCAGCGCTCGCTGCAGCAGCTCGTCGGGCTCCGCGCCAGCCTGGGCGCCCGCAGCCGGGCTCGGCCGCTCCATCCCCGCCGCGCTCCTCCGCCGGGCAATGGGCTTCACACCGCGCCGCCTCCCGCTCCCATCTGCCCGCGCCCTGCGAGCCGCCTGCCACCGCCTCCCCGCGTCCCGGGCAGCTAGCGCCGGCCGGCCCACCCGGAAGGAGCCCGGAGCCCAGCCAGCCTGGGCGGGCCGGGAATGGGAAAGAGCCGCTGAGGGGAGGCTACAGCCTGGCGCCCCCTCCCCCTCCCAAATAAAAATCAGACAAAAAGCCACCTTCTTGCCTCCTGCAGCCAGCCAGGCACTTGTGCTCTTAAAGGCGCAGGCTCCGGTTTCCTGGCCCGCCACCGGTCTGAGTGAATGAGTGAGGAGAGGGGGTGATTGCTAATGTGACTGGGGGGGGGGGGGGTCTCACACGCGGTAGCCAAATACACCACACTCTTTAGGGGCTCCTGGCACTCCGCCATTTCTCTGCCCTCCGCAGCTGCCCTTGTGTCCCCTGCCCATTGCAGGGACTCGTTGCCTGGGGCACTGTGTTCCCCTCAATCCTATCTTCCCCTCCCCATTTCCACCTTCTTCCCTTCCTCGGAGACCCTGTTTTCCTCTCCCCACCTGCACTCCTAAATCCCTGCTCCCCTCCAGCTCTGCTTTGTCCTATCACCAAGTTCACTGGCTCCCATTATGCATAGACAATTTCAGGACATTTTGGAACTGACTGCAGGTGGCACGTCAAGATTATTGTATGCGACAAAAAGAGAAATGCCATTAAGCTGACTCAGATCTCCTTTTGGTTGGTCGGAGATGATGTCTGCATGTATTGCATAGAAATTAGGCGTGTCAGCGAGTAGTTGACTAGACGATTAGCTGATAAGCCTAGATATTTCCTCTATCAGGCAGCAGCTTGGGCCAGCAGGCAGCTGGCTTGTGCAGGGAGCTGGTTTTTAAACTGGCTCCCCTCACAGACCAGCTTGTCCTTGGCAGGGGGTTCCCTGGGAGTGAGGCCAGAATGCGCTGGCTGCTGGCTCCACCCCCAGAAACTAGCAAAGAGTCAACTAACCGTGAAGGATTAATGTGGTTAGTCGACTATTCTATTAGCTGCTATTTAACATCCCTATTGGAAATGAGAGTTCACTTGTGTGTGTAAGTCACTAATGCTAATCCCAAGCATTCTAAAATCACAGTATTCACCTTGAACCATCTTCAAGGGGCCTCACCTGCAGAGAGGCAGGTGTTGAGCACTTTCCAGTGTCTCAAATTAGGCATGCCATAAAGTGTTTTTAAAATATTCTCTAATTTAGAAATCAGAGGTGGAGGATGTGTTTTGTGTAAGTTGGAAACTGGAGACGGGCAATGTGTGTCTTAGTCATAGAAGCTGGAGGTGATATGTGTGTGTGAAAAACACAAATTAAGGATGGAAAATTCCTATTAGTTCACATTTAGCTACCCAGTTGCAATATTGTCCAGTGTCAACTCAAATTGTTCAAGCAAACTCCATTTAAATGTATTTGATTGTACTTTGATTTACAGTCTAGTATATGCCACTGACTTTTTGCTTTGCCTAGGGAAAGAGGATATTCCTAGCGTGTCAACCACAATTTCTTTGCAATAGGTGGTGAACACATTTGACAGTCCACACCAGCAAGACAGCCATTTCCAACAATGCTTAAGAGAAGTATGGCTGTGTATAACACACTTTGTCATATACAGCAGGATTTACTACAGGTTGAACCTCTCTAGTCCAGCATTCTCTGGCCCAGCAACATCCGTGGTCTAGCATGATTTTAATCAGCTGGATATCCACTTATCGTGTGTGGCCAAGGTTCCCACTGTCCCATGAAGTTTGTTTACAGCCACCAGTCCTGGCTCTCAGTGTTCAGTGATAAAAAGTCTCAGAGAGATAGCCACATTAGTCTCTAACTTAAAAAACAGCTAGTAGTCCTGTGGCACCTTAGAAACTGACAAAAAGTATATATAGTATCATGAGCTTTCATGGGCAAAACCCATTTTTTCAGATGAGCTGAAGTGGGAAAAAAGGAACCTAGAATATATAGCAAAAAAAGAAGGGGGGGGGAGTACCTGTCAATTATAGTGTTGGTGCTAATGAGGCTAATTGAGTGGTCTGGAAGTGTCCCATACTTAGCTTTTGATGTAAATGAGGTGTTAAATGTATGAAAGGCTGGTATGTTCTGTGCTGTTGTTTAGCTCTAATTTACCCCTAAATGTCTTCTAAGCAGTGGAAGTATTGGTCATGCTGCTAGACAATTCTAACCTTCTTTGATCTGGCAAATACTCTAGTTTGGCACTGGTCAGGTCCCAAGAGTGCCAGACTAGAGAGGTTCAACTTGTAGTATAGAAAAAGCTAGCTAAATGGATAAAGCCAGGAGAGGAGGATAAAATGGAAGGGAATACCCAAGAAACATTTAAAACGTAGCAATTCAAGACATTAGCATGTCAGTATTACTAACATCAATTTTTGTATTCCAGGAGGGTAAATCAATTATGCTTAACAGTTATTCTGTTCAACAACAAAAATAAAGACCACACTGCTCCTAAGCCTCCAGTTTGTTGGGTCTTTCATAAGCAACTCTTCCCCAGAGGCCCTAGCTTGAACAGAGAATTGCTCTGTCCAGGAGCTATTAATGCTTTCCAGAATTGTGACGCCATGTTTCTTGACATTAAAGTAGCCTATAGGCATCAGCTCTTTGCTGATCCTGTGAATCTAAATGATTTAGACATTTTTCTTGATTAAAAGACTAATAGCTATAAATGGAATAGTAACTTGAAAAGTAATTTTAGCATGTGTGTCCTCCCAGAACCCACTAGGAACCAGATGTTTTCCCAAAACATGTACCAAAAATATAGTCTGACAGCTTTGACAAGTATCAATATTTTTAATACCAACTTTGTGTATTTTCATATGGATCTGATATAATGAATTTTTTTTGTCATGACTCTCTAGGCAGAGACATTGCTTTTCAGTGTAGTTGCATAGCATCTAACATAATGATGCCCCAATTTCTAGTAGGATCTTTGGATGCTAATGTAATGTAGATACTAAATAATAAGATGTGTCTGTGGCAAAGTTCTGAGTAGACCTAGTAGAAAGTTCTGACACAAAAAAAGTTATTGTAAATAAAATTTCAATAGTGATTGTGAAAATGATTGTGATAAAATCTTTAGCAGAAAATACTATGAAAAATTTCATGAAAAATGGAAAATTTGAAACCGATGAAAAGGAAACAAGTTCCAAGTGTACATTTTTCATTGAATTTGTTTCCTAATTTTTGACCAGCTATAATAATGAGGATCTTTTTAAGCCAGATTCAACACTAAGTTCCCAGGAAACTTTAAACAAAATAAAAGCTGAAAAAAGGGCCTTGGAAATATTAGCTGTAGAAACAAAGTAGCACATTCATTTTAAAGACAGTTTATGTGACTTCCATGGAAAAAAATGCAAGACCCTGTCACCTTCACAAATCAGAAAAGATTTATTTATGTGATCTGACTAGGTATCCAGACCTGTAGGTACTTCAGCTATATGAGAGTCCAGCAGAAAGTCCAGGGATCAAAATTAGGTTTCTCATAAGACTGGAAGCTAAAGATGTGATTTTATCCAGTTTATTCCAAAACCTGACAGAACTCCAAAAGCATCAACAAGAATTAGGAGATAGCAGGCTAATATTCTGGACTGGAAAACAAAGCACCTTTCATATAAATTAATCTTAGGGTGTGTCTACACAGCACACTAAACTCGAAATAAGATATGCAATTTGCTCTCTGCAAAAGGTGTATTTTTTAAACTAATTTGAAATTTGGCACATCTATAAGCGCCAAATTTCAAAATAATACATTGTTTTGAGCCATCCCTTATCCCTCGTACAACGAGGTTTACTGGGATGACGAAATAGCGCACCTGTTATTTTGAAAAATATTTCAAAATAATGGGTGGCCTGTGTAGACACGGGGTAGCTATTTTGGGATACCGGAGATAGCTGTTTCAGGGTACAGTGTAAATGTACCCTTAGTTTCTATTTTTCATGCCACCACAGTGCCCTTGTGCAGTCTAATGTTGGCTGTTGAATTTGTCTCTTCTTCATTTGTGAGTATTCTTTTCTGACTGTGTATCAGTCTCAGTGTCTGGATATGATTCGGTGTGCCTGTCTTTCCTCCTTTAGACTGATTTTTCCTGAGCACATGACAAAAAGGCTGTGTCTACACTGGGCCACTTATTCCGGAAAATCAGCCGCTTTTCCGGAATAAGCTGCGAGCTGTCTACACTGGCCCCTGAATTTCTGGAAAAGCAACGATGCTCTACTGTACAAAATCAGCCGCTATTCCGGAAAAACTATTCTGCTCCCGCTCGGGCATAAGTCCTTATTCCGGAACACTGTTCCGGAAAAGGGCCAGTGTAGACAGCCCAGTAGTCTTTTCCGGAAAAAAGCCCGGATTGCGAAAATGGCGATCGGGGCTCTTTTCCGGAAAAGCGCATCTACATTGGCCACAGACGCTTTTCCAGAAAAAGGGCTTTTCCGGAAAAGCAGCCTGCCAATGTAGACGCTCCTTTTCCGGAAAAACTGAAAACGGAATAGTATTCCGTTTTAAGCAGTTCCGGAAATTCATGCCAGTGTAGACACAGCCACCGTGTACATTTGCATTGCTTACTTACTAACCTATGCTTGTGGAGCTCTGGTCACGCACATGGTAATGTTATTTTGGGATCTCCTTTTATTGTATCTTTCATTTTTACTCTCACAATTTACCTAAAAAAAATTATAGTATTGCCTTTATGAGCTTTTCCCCATCTGCAAACTTCTTTTTAACAAAGAATCTTAGGGGTTTGAACTGTTTGCGTTGACAAGTGTGCTGCTGGGCAAAACTCTTGACACAATTTGAAAGATAAAGAACAAATATTCGTGATGTATCTTTAGTTATACCTCTGTTTATTAATATAGTCAGAAATAGCATAGATATGTTGAATTTCAGAACATGCTGCAAAAGTATTTGAAAGGACTTGTGAAGAGGGCTGCAGATATGGAATTTTGAGGGCATTTATGCTTGATTTCCTCCTGGAGATAGATTATCTGAAAGTATTGTATATTTACTGAGTAGAATTGCAAGGCTAGTTAGGATGCCTCTCATTTATATACATTTTTTAAAATGGAAATTTTTATTAATGCAGCATCTCTCTCTCTCTCTATATATATACAAGTTTTTCCTGACGGACAACAGAATGACATCATCAGTGTCAACAGGCTCTCTCAGCGAAGCAAAAGTGGCCAGAGAGAGGGGAGTAGGGAAACTAGTGAGCAGAGGGTACAGTCCCTAGTATCCTATACAGACAGTCCCCGGGTTACGTACAAGATAGGGACTGTAGGTTTGTTCTTAAGTAGAATTTGTATGTAAGTCGGAACTGGTACATATTGTAGGGGAAACTCTAGCCAAACATTTCTCCAGAGCTCAGTTTTATTCTCCCACACCTCACTTCCCTCAGTCCTTTATTCTCAAGCTGAGGTGTCTGCTGAGAAAAGCCGCTCCGCGTCTCCCTGGTCTTCTTGGAGGCGGGGGGGGGGGGGGGGGCACTAGCTTCACGTCTCCCTGGTCTGCTGGGGGGGGGGGGCGTCTAGCTTCGCGTCTCCCTGGTCTGCTGGGGGGAAGCAGCTAGTGCGGGGTTGCCTCACCCCGTTTGTAAGTAGGGATCCGATGTAAGTCGGATCCATGTAACCCGGGGACTGCCTGTATGTTCAATACTGCTGTAGCCAGTTGTGATTCACCACCCTGGTGCCTCCTACTGGTCTGTTCTAAAATTAGCCCTATTACTGGTGTGTCACCCTCAGTTACCTGTCTTCTGTTAGTGTCTCCACCACTCATCAGGCCCTGTGTCCTTCCTGGCCCATAGTGCCCCTTCCCTCAAAGTACTATCCCCAGGCAGTGCCCCCACACTCTGGGGTCCTCCCCTTCCAGGGAACCTCAACCCCTTGTAGCCACCTTACCTCAGTGACCCGCTGCTAGTTGTCATCTAGCCTCTGCCTTAGGGGCAAACTGCAGTCTGACATGGCCACTTGTCATTGGCAAGAGGGTGAGGATTTGCTGCCTTCTGCTCTGGCTGCCTCGCTGCAGCCCTAGAACCCCTCAGGCCTTGAAAACAAGGCCTCAGCCTGGGAATTTCCCAGCTCTACCTGCCCTTCCCCAGCACTGCTCTGTCTCAGGTACCCTCTCTAGTCTACCAAGTAGCCAGATCCGCCTGCTACACACCTGAGTGTGAGCTTGTCCTCTCTAGAAGCCCTTCTTATAGGGCCTAGCTAGCCCTGACTGTCTCTAGTCCTCTTCTGATTGGGTCTCAGCCCCAGTCTTCTCCCAAGGCTGTTTTAACTTCTTATGGACCATTGTGGGGTAAATGCCCTGTCATGCCTGCATTCATTGTGCATTCAAAATTCATTGATTTTGAGAGGAGTTTTGTGTGTGTATGGAAGTGTATGACTAAGCACTTTATGAATAATCATAGAGCCGTACCAGAAGTCGTGCCTCTCTCCAAGTAGGCCAAGAATGATTGCAATTGAAGTCATGTCAAGCTCTCTCAACTAGGAGAATGGGATCCCTGCCCAGCCTATGCATAAGGATAGACCATCCCCAAGTTGCATATGAATTCCAGCATGCTCAGCTGCTGCTGCTACAACAATCTGTCACCAGTCTAGTAAATCATCCATTATTTATTTCTGAATCTTACCTCAATGTCTGTACCTCAAATTACCTTTCCCTGTCCCTCAAAAAGGGAAAAGAAAAAGGTGGAGTTTGTGATCAAGGCAAGAGACAGGGTTGAGGGGGAAAAAAGGCAGAGAAGACTCTCTGAAATCCCTGGTCTACATCAGCTTGTGATGTGCTTGCAAATTGTTCACTTTAACTATTCATTAAATGTGATTGGTAATTCAGCCATGTAGCATTGTTTAATGCTTCCTGGTTGGATGACTGAAAATGCTGAAATTGAAGTAACACAGGCATGCTGAATAATTGTCAGGAACAGCAATTACCATTGTTTTCAAGCAAATATGGGTATTTTTTATGACAGCTATTCCACAAGCATTTGTGTGACCAAAATTTTAATTCACAGAAATGTTTGAAGATGAAGAATAATAAGAGATGCATGGACAAACAAAACAGCTGTTCTGAATTCATATGAATGTTCCCAAATACTGGCTTTACAATATTTGATCAGTTTCTTTCTTTCTCAGAAATTATGGCAAACTGCTAAACACTGTTCTTACCCATGAAGACTCACGGAGCAGCAACAGGGCAACACAAAGGCAGTTGATTAAGCTCACAGTTTTTCTCTTTGTGCTTTTAATTAAAATCAGTGCTTGCTTCAGATTTAGTCAAACTGGAGGAGGAAGGAACAGATACTTGTACAGTACTCTCTTCTTTAAGACCTATTGCTGACAGTTCATTTGCAGTTATATTCTGACAAACCAACTCTGTATGCTGGGTAGGAGCTTGCACTTTATCCAGACTGAGCATTAGATAATGCTCTGCAAGTATGAGAAAAGAGCAGGTTAAAGAAACCATGCTTCCTACCAGACACATTCAAGACTTGCAAAATCAGGACTCTTGTTTCTTTCAGATCTAATTCCTATGTTATTGTTGTTATCATCATCTCTGTACAAATGGAACCTGAATTACTGGACAAAATTAAAATGATTGCAAGAATGAGCAACCTTTATCCGTAACCACAGGTTATATTGTTGGCATTCAATACAAAACCTGTGGTTACTAATGTCAGTGAAGTAGGTGAAATCAATGTGTATACATTAGGGCTGTGTCTAGACTGGCATGATTTCGCGGAAATACTTTTAACGGAAAAGTTTTTCCGTTAAAAGTATTTCCGCAAAAGCGCGTCTAGATTGGCACAGATGCTTTTGCGCAAAAAGTGCTTTTGCGCAAAAGCATCCGTGGCCAGTCTAGACGTGATTTTGCGCAAGAAAGCCCCGATCACCATTTTAGCCATCGGGGCTTTTTTACGCAAGACAGTTCTTCCCTGTCTACACTGGCCCTCTTGCGCAAGTATTCTTGCGCAAGAGGGCTTTTTCCCGAGCAGAAGCGTGAACGTATTTGCGCAAGAAGCACTGATTTTGTACTTTACAAAGTCAGTGCTCTTGCGCAAATTCAAGCGGCCAGTGTAGACAGCTGGCAAGTTTTTGCACAAAATCTTGCCAGTCTAGCGCACCCTAGTAGTACCCAATGGCACATACCTTGTGCTTTACCTCTTCCCAGCATTATAACCAATTAATCCTCGCAAAGCCACTGAGAAATAGGTAGGTAAGTCCCATTATCCTCAGGAACAAATACCAAATCAATTTTTTCTCAATAATACTGACCTCAGAGCCCTCAGATCTTTTTATTCAGCTGTAAACTTGGTTATTGGTGGGGATGGACCCAAGTCATCCAAACAGCTGTCTACTCGGGGAAAGTGTGGATCTCAGTTAAGTGGCACAGCAGGTGGCTCTTTTTATGGAATGAAAAATAGCGTTACCATATTTGAACTTTCCAAAAAGAGGACATGCCTGAGAAGGAGTGTGTCTCTATCAATACCTACCAACTCATGTTGTATTAATGTGTTATATCATACTATAGCATCAGTATCTACCAACTCATATTGGATTAATGTATTATAGGATAGTATAACACATTAATACAACTTGAGTTGGTAGATAGTGACACAGAGACACTCCCTCTCAGGAGTGTCCTCTTTTTGGAAAGGTCAAATATGGTAACCCTATGAAAAAAGAAACATGGGAATAAATCTGAGAGCTTGTGCTTCTAACTACTTGATCTGGACCACTGTAGTGAAAGGCACAGCTACTCAGATGTGAACTCACAGTTGATCTGCAGCTGCAAACCAGGAGCACAGATTTTTACAAAGAAAACCACACCTGCCAGTGAAGATCTCTAAGGCAAGGCACAAGTCTCCGTGAAGTTACTGGGTTATCACCTCAGGCTTGCTGGCCTCATATGAAGTCCATGAGTTACGTGAGTTCTTAGTGTCTTGCTAGGCTGATGTCAAGGGCCAGCCCTCTGTGAAGTAACTAGCTTTACAATGTTAATATGCTTGGCTGATGCCACAGTATAGGACTCTCTGAGGATTATTAATGCAACAGCCATAACTCACTGGGCTGATGTCAAGGGGCAGGCCCCTACTGTGATTTTGTCAGTGCTCACAAGCTACTATAAACAGGGACAAATGGATTGGGGTTTAGCTGAGAGATCTCCTGGGAAAAGACAGGCATTTTCAGGAAGTGTTGGGGGTGATTCAGGATATGGCACTCTTAAAGCCAGTATTATTAACCCATGCTTCACCAGAATGGTAGGAAGACTGTGCAGCTAGAGGTGCCATCTCTTGGAAGAGAGAGAAGACTGAGGCCATGTCTATACTAGAAGTATTACAGCGACACAACTGTGCACCTGCAACTGTGCCTTTGTCTACACTAGCAAGTTTTGTTGGGGAAAAGCACCTTTTGTCGACAAAAGTGCATGAGCATTCACACTGCACCGCAACTTTTGTAATGAAAAACGGCCACTTTTGTCAACAAAAACTTCCAGCTCCACAAGGGATATTTTTCTTTCCCCCTTCCTGTTTTGTTGACATACATGCAGTGTGGACACCTCAGGCGTTTTGTCACCTCCAAGAAGTGGCTCACAATTCACAATCAGACAACTCTGCTCAGTAGTTTGAACTCCACTGCCCGGCAGCCAGGTGACTAGCTACCTGCCCCACCCCTTGCAAATTTCACAAAATGTAAATCCCATTCCCTGCTGCCTGAGCACCTGGACACCCCCTCCCTGCAGGCTGGTTCAGCGTGCAGTGGTCTTCTAGTGTCTTCTCAGGTGCCCATGCCTGGCCATTGCACCAAACACTCCCCCACTTGCAGTGCTGCAGAGCTGTTGGATCTGATCAGTATATGGGGAGAGGAATCTGTTTGGTTCCAGCTGCGAGTGATCCATAGGAACTGGAACATATGTGGGCACATTTCTCAGTCCTCTCCCCTCCCCCCCATGCCTTTACATTTCTTTCCCCTTTCTGGGAGTACTCATTTTCCCAATCATTCCATCCCCTCTCCCAACTTTGATTGTGATACCTATTAGATACCTGGCCTAGAGATGTTAACAAATGAGTATTTGTGTAAATGTGTAACTGCTGGATTTTTTAGCGATTGCACATTTACACACACAGTGGGCAGGTGGAAGGTGGTGCTTCCAGGGAGACAGCTTTTAAGCCATCTCCCCAAGAGCATTGGCTCCCACCTGTCAACCCCCCCCCCCCCCACACACACACACTGCTGCCTCTGATAAAGAGGCAGCAAAATGGGAGGCAGGCTTGAAAGCCTCCCCCCCACCAACTGCTGCCTCTCTATGGGGGGGGGGGGATGGGGGATGGGAGGCAGTTCTGCAGAAATCAACTTGTGCTTAAAAGCTGGCTCCCTCTGCATACTGACTCCTGCCTGCTTCCGTGCACTGCTGCCTCTGTGGGAGACAGCAGCATGGGAAGGGGCAGGCAGGGCTGGCTTTAGGAAGTGTGGGGCCCAATTCAAACCATTTCGACGGGGCCCCGGCAGCCGGTATTTTTTTTTCAGCAAAAAAAACCCAAAAAACCCACACACAAAGAAACAACTTACAGCCCCTTTAAATCCCCAGCTACAGGGCAGAGTCCCACCTTCCAGCCAAACCCAGAGGCCAACTCCCCCTCCCGCAGCGCACAGAAGCTGCCGCGCTCCTCCTCCAGGGCTGATGGCTGCTCCCGCAGCGTGCCCAGCACACCAGCACACTTCCGGGTTTAGGGCACGGGGCCCAATTCGGGGGAATAGGGCGAATCGGCCTAAAGCTGTCCCTGGGGGCAGGTGGCTGGGTAGGAGCTAATACACATGGGGAGCAGGCTTGAAAGTTGGCTTCCTGCATGTACTAGCACCTGCCTGCCCTCCTCAACCTCCATGCTGCTTCCTCTCTATCAGAGGCAACATTGGGGGGAGCAGGCAGCTCCACGGGAGCCAGCACGTGTGGGGAGCTGGCTCCCCCCTTTCGCTACCTCTGATACAGTGGCAGTAAGGGTGTGTGTGTGTGTGTGTGTGTGTGTGTGTGTGTGTGTAGTTGATAAGATTAACCAATAAGCCCAGGTTTATCCGTTAATCATGTAAATGACTACACATTAGCATCCCTAACCTGGACCTACACACATTTGTGAAACTCTTTGCCAGCACCTCCCTTACCAGCTCTCAAGGAGGGAGGAGAGGGATGGTGTTTCAGTGCACTGTTTTCCGATGAATAAAAGCACACTTTTATAATGGTTCTAAGCTTTTATTTATGATTTAAAACAATCTCATAGTCAGCACAAATATATGGCCTCAAACAATCTCATAGACCAGTCACTGCAATCTCAGGTGTAGGCTTTAAAAGCAAGTTTCCAGCTATTTGGTGCATTGGAGGTGAGGCAGCCTGGAAGCAACTGTAAGAGAGGTTTATTTTAGTGTCCCTCATTTTCAAAGTGTATGGTCCCAAGATGCCCCACGCGCTGTTCTGTGGTTCTACAACACAGAGTGTTAGATGATGTCAGCAGACACTATGGGATACATATCCACAGTGCATTGGTCCCACTGTCAACAGGGGAACTAAAGCTATGGACACAATCTGTCGACAGAGGGAGCAAGCTTTGGCAACTTTTTTTTGGCGACTTTTGTGCGTTGATATCAGTTTACTTGAGAAAACTTGATAGTGTAGTCAAGTCATACCTTATATGAGGATAAGATCTCTCATGCAGCTGCTCTATGTCAAAGAGAGGCAGCCCCCCCATCAACATAATTAAACAACCCCCATCGAGTGGGGGGTAGCTATGCCAGTGGAAGACACTGCTGCCAACGTAGCCCTGTGCACGCTAGAATTTATGCCAGCGAAATTTGTCAGTTTGAGGCGTGTTTTTTCACACCCCTGAGCAAGATAAGTGTTACCAACAAAAGTGGTAGTGTAGACTGGCACATGACCATACATTGCTAACATTTCTGACCATTAAAGAACCTATGCCGCTGTTTTTCAATATTAGAGGTATAAGTCCCAGTGCCCTAGTCATATTTGAATTTAGGTGTACTCCCCTTGGATTTGTAGTCAGATATGGTATTTTTCTTCTCTTCTCTTCCTAAAGTGAGGCGTTATAGTAAAGTGCACAGTTGAACAGATGCCATATTTCACCCTATAGATGTCTCCACTCAGAGAGAAGTAATTCCTATAGGTAGCTTGACTAAGGGTTTATAAGTGCTTTCAGATCCATTTGGATGAATGGTGTGGTATACACTTACGATCTAATCATGTGCATGTATTAGGAGAATTCTAAATGCAAATTATTTGTTGATAAGAGAAAAAAGAATAAGGACAGTGAGCCCTGGAAACAGTACAAGGTCAGAAGGAAGAGTGCTGCTTACTGTATTGCCAACACACCTCTTCCTGTACCACACGAGGTTTTCCTGAGGCCCTCCAATCTAAGGTTTGACCAGATCCAACCATATGAGCTCTGCTTAGCTCACTGGTCAAGGTGGTATGATCCCAAGCTTGCCATCTGTGTGTTATCCTTCTACCAAAAGCCATGAAACGCTCAAGCAATACTCTAAGCTTTGTTCTTTTGTAGGAAAAATTATTTTACTCAGAGCCAATTTTCAGCTCAGACCTCTCCTCCCAGGGCACAGCAGTGATGGATGTTGGCCAACCCAGCTCTATAAGAATATAATTTAATGTATGCCAAGAGGCTAAGTGAACCTTAAACAAAGAAACAACACTGCTGCATCCTGCAAGGAGATGAGAAATTCGAATGTGCTTGCCCTTGGTTTATAAAAGCCTAACTACATTTGAAGGTGCCTAATGCTGACAGTAGGATGCTGCAGGTATCTGGAGTGCAAACTGTGGATTATTATCATCAATATCTAACCAAGTTGTTAGGCCCTAGAGAATTGGGCCTAGTGCAGTTATGTTAAGACAGATCAAGGAAAGAGGTTAACAAAGGTTTCTGGGTAGTTCCTGAACAGAACAGAACTAGTAATATGGCTCAACAAGGGGCAATCCCTACGTACTTGCTTAAGTTGCAAAATAAAGTAAGTGAAAAGGCTGCACCTGTGATGAGAACAGCTAGTTTGAGAACTGATAAGGTAACTCCCTGTTTCTGTTCTCACCCTGATCTTAACGAACTGTCTCTGCCCTCTGTTTGTTTTAACTCCCTGTCTCCTTGTTGTTTGGTACTTGCCTTCTAGGCTGATAAGACAGCTGTTGACGCATTATGAATTGCTTAAGGCCATGAGTATACGCATTAACACTAGAAGCTTCTAACTAATTAAAGGGGGGCTGAGATGCTTGGGCAAATGTTTTATGACGCGACGGAATTGTCTATATAATCTTACTTGTTACTGAAATCAAGGCTGGTTCCCTTGGGAGACGGGCCGCTCTCTATTGTAGTGCGCACTATTCAATAAAGAGCTTGTGATTGGATCTTGCTGGTGTTGCCTGTCTCTTTGCAGTCAGACAACGAACGGAGGCCGTCCGGGTTAAAGTCCCTGACAAAGTCCTTCTGTAGATGGTATTGTAGAAAATTTGTTTTTAAAATGTGTGTCTTTCTGTGCATGCTTTTAAGCATGGCCTACATCACACCAATGCCTTGAGGAAAACGTGAATAATAGCCATTATATCTAAAAATCCAGACTGCTCGGAAGCTACAGTGATGTGGCCACTTGCATCCTAGAAGACTGAAGTAGGAAAAACATAAAAAAAATACAGAACATATCTCAAAAGTGTTTTGGAAACCTACTATTACACACATTTAATGCTATAGCTTTCTATGGCGTTTACTGCAAACTCTGATCTTCCTGTCTTGATATATGCAATTAAACCTGCAATTTAGATACTTTCTCCTTCATTATTCTATATTTGAAACTATTAATATAGAGAGCACTTGAAATAAATGGTTTTGGTTTAGTCATGTTTTACATGAAATCAAGAGATTGCAAAGGATATTTTATTCCATTCTGTTTTTCTTTTAATTATTAACTAGTAGCCAAGGAAAAAAGAGAAACATTTTTGCAGAGATTTGAAAAGATGTAGAGGGTCAGTCCTGTTGATAACTAGAGGAAGGATGTTCCAGATGGCAGGAAACACAAGAGAAGTTTCTCATTACAGCAGTGGAAAGATGGTAGGAAGGAACAAAAATGGAGTGGAGTGAGTATGAAATGAAGCAAAAGGAACAAGGTGCTGAAGGCAGGCTGAAGCAAGTCCATGGAGAATTTTAAAACCTAGATGGTAATTTTGTGGGGTTAGTAAAGTTGTTTGAAACGAGGGTCAATACAACTGTGCTTCTTTGAAGGTGTGAGGGGATGATGGACTGAAATCTTAAGCACATATTGGTGTCCGGAGGAGGGAAAGAAGAGGCCATAGAGCTCCAAGTGTCAAGGCGAGAGGAGACAAAGACATGAAAGAGGATTTCAGCAACAGAGAAGTTCAACCACATGTAATCCAAAGGTACAGGAACTTCTTACTCTAACCTGGGAATAAGCCTACAAGAGGAGATATTTTTTTTTATCCAAAGAGGCTTTCTATGGAGAAGCCAATTGAATCCTATAGCAAGAAAAATGACACACCATATTCTAACTATCCCTGTGATAGGAACAACAGTCTCAACTTTGAGTTGTGGCCTATCCCTGACAGATCTGTACTACCTAGGGAAAAGGAAGATGTCTCAACCAAGACTGTACTCAGAGGCCTTGGATCCAAGCAAATAATTAACATAGGTGTTACACCATTGTGAATAATCAGATATACAGAAGAGACTGCAGTGAAGAAGAGAAGTATTAGGAGAGCACTTATTTCCTAAATTGTGACAAGGGATTATGGGGACTTGGCAGGTCCTTGGCTGCTTCTATGGGAAAGCCTATCATGCATGAATGAGTATAATGGTGAAACTATTGAAAGTTTAATCTTTTTATGTAGCGTCTGTGCCAGAAAAATAAAAAGAGAAACATACTACAATAACAATCCCTGGGTTGCCACTGTGTCTGCACCTGGTCACACCTATAGGATGATGATCCACTTAGATAAACTAAGGCCATGACACTGCTCCTTCTCCTCCCTCTGAAACTAATAAAGCACCCATTTTAAAAAACTCCACATACAAAATGCTTGATGGGTGAATGTATACACAAATCTCTGATACATGCAAGCACACTGGCCTTACTTTGTGGGAATTGTAATAATTTGTAAATGAGAGGGAGTATATTGTAATAATTGGGCCTATACATTTTCTCTAATTGTTAGCACAAATCTAAAAATATATCAGAGTTATTTTGTATCGGTAACAGAAGGTTAAAAGGATTTTTAAAAGTGTGTTTGCCATGGTTCCAAGAAGGCTAAGACCTCTGTGCACCAAAATGCAAACTTTGTTAAACACTGTTTAATGTCAGACATTATTTGGGCTATATTAGCACCTTTAGCCTGTATTCCATCGAGAACAGAACCACCTACAAATCTACTAAGACCATTGTTTTTTTTATAGATAAGAGATATTTGGGATTCTTACACATCTACAGCAAAATTGAACCAATCTACTGTTTTTCCTCATGCTAGGCTCAGATGTTTTGTGTATGGGTAATTCACTGAAATCAGAGAGTGGTCTGGGAAATAGCCCTAGCACTACATTGCATCCAAATCACCTTCAATTCCCTTCACTTTCTTCATAAATTTAGATTAACCAAATGTGGATTCACTGGACTATCACACAGAGAGAAATCTAAACAAATACCATTCCCTTTTATTAAATGTCCACATTTTTCAGACTTATTTAATCCCCTTCAAGTTTGAAATATGGAATCAGAATTTTGGGGGCATATTCCTTACTATTCAGATTTTCTGAGGTCAGAAAGCAGAGCCTTTGTAAAAATAAAACATGAATGGATCTTTTGGATTTCCCACTTTCCACTGTACAGCCAGAAACAGGACTGCAGAAAAGGGGGAGAGGCAAAGTGGACAGTTGCCCTCGGCTCTGCGATTTAAAAGAGCCCATGATTCCTGGCCACTGCCACCACTACTGCAGGAACAGTAGCGGTTAGAGTCCTGGGTCCTTTAAATCTCCAGTGGAGTGCTGTGCATTATGGGCAGCTCTTAGGGACACCTCTTGGGCACCGTGGTGCCGCCGTGGTGGCTCTGAGGGCTGACTGTCTCCCCAGCCTGTCTATTCCACCTCAAGTCCCCCTTCCCCGCTTTGGGATCATGGAGCTGCTCCCTCACCTTGCCCAAGGGCCAGCACATCTGTTGGCCCTCCAATCATTACATATTACAGCCGGTCCCCGAGTTACGAACGCGTTACGGACCAAACACTTGGCCGTAACTCGGAATGGTCGTAACTCAGAACCCATTGAGTTACATTGTGACCACGCTGTTCATAAGCATGGGTCGCGTTCGTAACTCGGAGCCCGCATTTACAACCGCTTTGGTTGTAAGTGAGGATGGTCGTAAGTCGAGGTGGCTGTAAGTTGGGGACCGTCTGTATTACCATTTTGTCTTTGAACACAAGAACAATGCCATTAAGATTTGCTTGACATTCTGTATTTCCTATTCATAGATTTTAAAGCCAGAAGGGACCGTCTTGATCATCTAATCCAATCTCCTATATAACATAGAACCACAGCCACTAATTTCTGCATCAGGCCTGTAATTTCTTTTTGAACTACAGCAAATCTTTTAGAAAGGTATCCATTTCTGACTTATAGATGTCAAGTGATGGAAAATCCACCACTTCCTTAGGTAATTTGTTCTGGTGCTTAATTATCCTCACTGTTAAAAATGTGTTCTGATTTCTGGTCTGAATATGTCTACTTCAGCTTCCCACCACTGGATTTCATTATACCTCTTTCAATTAGACTAAATAGCCATACGCTACCAGGTATCTCCTCTTCATTGTAGGTAGGTTCTTGTAGATCATATGCAGGTTATCTCTTAGCATAGTCTTGGATAAACTAAATCAGCATTTTTCAAACTTGGGTCGTGGGGCTGCCAGGGTAAGCCACTGCACCACTTCGTTTACTTAACATGTTCATAGCCATGGAGCCTCACAGCTCCCACTGGTTGCGGTTTGCTATTTCCAGCCAAAGGGAGCTGCCAGTATGCCAGTGATGATGTTGTTATTGCTGGAAATACAGGCAAAACAGCCCCCTATTGCTACAATCACGGCTCACGTTCACCCTCACAGGGGATGGCTACACAGCCCTGGGAATGTGTTTCCTGACATAGGCAAGCACACATACGCTATCTTCACTTGAGCTAGCATACTAAAAATAGTAGTGTGGGCACCATGGCTTGGGATAGTCACCCAAAAATAAAGCAACATGACCTCCTGGTTATGTACTCAGGTGGCTTCCAGAGCCACTTCCTGTGCTGCTGTTGTGGCCATGATGCTTGTGTTGGGGCAGCTGCGCCCCGCACTCCTGCCAGTGCTGTGCCTGCGCTGTGGGGACAGCTGCGGGAGAGGCGGCAGAGATGCGGTACCTGTTCGGGGCCAGCGTGGGGGGATGACATCACCCGCCAGCCCAGCGGGGTGTGTGATGGGGCGGCCATGCCCTGCACTACGACGAGCGTTGCGCCGGTGCTGTGGGGACAGCCGTGGGGGGATGACATCACCTGCCAGCCCAGCGGGGGCGGAACAGCTGATTCACCGGAACTCCATTGTTGGCAGATGCCGGTCGGCAGGGAGTTTAAAAGGCAGAGGGCAGCAAGATGGAAAGGGGAAGTGAGCCCTGTTCGGAGAGGGAAGCGGAGGTGTGGCAGAGTGAAAGACGGATGGAAAAGGAAGTGGATGGAGGTATGTTGACTGTAGGAGGCAGGTAGGAAGCGGGCCAGGGCGGGGTTTGTGGAGCCTGTGGGCTGGTGTGTTTAGGGGTGACACCCCCGTCAGCCAGGCAGGGGAGATTTTTATCTCCGCCTTAGGGCCCTGGATTGGGACCTGGTAGTGAGGGAGGACCCGAGTCCCCCTACCCTGCCATCCTCGACTAATCCTTCCCCTGCAGTGTACAACATTAACCTAAACTGTGACCCTTTCGGCGCATGCGGTGGACGGTACTTTTGAACTCAGGATGGGTTAAGGGCACTATCGGCAGGCCCATTCGGACTGGGGCGGGCATCGACTCATTTGGGTGGAGGGGTATATTGGGCGCACCAGAGGTGTACAGAGGCAATAAATCCGGTGAAACACATACACTGGGAGTCCGTTCTGTAACACGGCTATGTAAGTGTGCTAGTTCGAGCTGAGCTAATGCATTCTGTCTACCTGTGCTAGAAAGTGCACTCCCTGTTGTAATGGAAACATACCCTTACCTGCAGCATTGCACTTGAAGCCCATATTGAATTGGGTTATCTTCTGTGACCTTAAAGTCTTTTTCAGATACACCGTTTTCCAAGATACAGCCTCCCATCTTGTAAGTGTGACATGTATACTTTGTTCCTAATATATGACTCTGCATTTAGTGTATTAAAGTACATGTTGTTTAAATAAGCCAGCACTTCAGATTGCTCTCTGACCTTTCCCCCATCATTATTTACTACTCAGTCAATTCTTATGTCACCTGTAAATATTACCAGCAACAACTTTATATTTTCTTCCAGATCATTAATAAAAATATCAAGCAGCATTGGACCAATGACAGATCATGATGAGACCCTACTTAAAACACTACTATTCCCCATTTACAGTTATTTTTGTGATTAGATTAAGAACTAGCTAATTGATCATTTTCTATAGGCTGCCTAGAATTTGTATAGTTCAATTTTTATCAGTGTCATGGGGAATAAAGTCAAATTCCTTACAGAAATCTATTATGTCAACACAGTTACCTTTCTCAACCAAACTTGTAACCTTATCAAAAAATGTTTGACAGGATCTATATTCCATGTTGATTGGCATTGAGTATGCTATCAACTTTAATGCTTTACTGATTGTATCCCATGATTTACCTGGCATCAACATCAGGCTAATTGGAATATAGTTTCCCATGTCACCCAATTTAACTTTTTTACCTATTGGCACAACGTTAGTTATTTTCCAATCTTCTGGAACTCCCCCAGTGTAATGAGATTTCTTACAAATCAACATTAATGGTTCAGAGAGCTCTTCAGCCAATTATTTTAATAATCTTGGATGCAAGTTATCCAGTCCTGCTGAGTAAATGTTTCTGTTAAACATTAATAGATGTTGTTTAACATCTTCCTAGTTACTGATGGATTGGAAAGTATCTCATTATTACTGTAAGAAATTACCACATCGTCCTGCTTCTTTCCAAATACAGAGCAGAAATATTTATCAGATACTTACCTCCTCTCTAATTAACACTTTGGAGGTGAATTAAGTGAAGTATTGGGAGTAATACGAACATAGCTCCACAGTGCATTTTAAGGGTATTTCTCTCTCCTCTCCCTCTCTCTCTGAAGTCTATCAAACTCTCCAGGATTGTCACAATTGCAGGTACTTCCCCATATTTGGGTTTTGTTACAGAATAACTGGGAAATGGGAAGGCACCTGCTTGTGATGGTTTGTGCCATAATTATGCAAATATATGGAAATTTTTACTCTTGTTTTCTGTTACAGAATATTTTCCACTTTATAAGCATCTCACACTGTGCTTTGTCATTCTGCTATTGTTTATTTAAGATTATAGTTCTTGCGTTAAACACAATTATGTAACTGAAAGCTCTAGTGCTGAAATATTGTAGAACCATAAGAACTGTTCGCTGTGCTTGCACTTATTAGCAAGAACACTTATGCTCCGGGACACAGGGAATTAGACTAACCTGCAGGGAATTACAGGATATGTGGGGACTGCCTTTTTATTGTTTGTTTCCTAATCAGTTTAAAATGTTGTTTGCTTTATTGATCATTCTTGTTTCTTTGCCCTCGGTGTTCTTTTCAACAGGAGTTCATATACATCCTAATTTATGAAATACTTAAGGTGGTGCATGAAGTACACTCTTTTTAGTGAAATCATTCTTAGAAACAAGGTGGTACACATTGCGCATAGATGACAATGACAGCTGGAGCTACTGTCAAACAAACAAACAAAACCCCCAATAGTTGATTATTCAAAACCCTGTTGCCAGTAAGCAGTTGACCCTATAACTTGATCAAATTAGTAACAGTAGCCACTACAGTCAATGGCTGACTCCTGTTACATGACAGGAGTACTAACCTTCATAATCCAGACATAGGTCAAATGACTGGAACCCAGGATAAAAGTTCAGTCTCTTACCAACATGCCTACGGATTGCAACCTTATTTACAAATACCAGCCCCACTAACAGACCCAAGCCCCAGGTGCACATCAACTAGCACCATCTAGTGGAATAGAGGTTAAATGGATTTTACATTGCTATTACTGAAGGGTGGGGGATAGGTTTAATTTCATTCCAAACATAAGAGCATGTGGCAAATTCATATTACATATTAAAAACCTTAATGGGGAAGGAACAAAAGAAAGGACTATGCAGCACTTTAAAGACTAACAAGATGGTTTATTAGGTGATGAGCTTTCCATGAAAGCTCATCACCTAATAAACCATCTTGTTAGTCTTTAAAGTGCTGCATAGTCCTTTCTTTTGTTTCAGCAAGATCAGACTAACATGGCTACATCTCTGTTATTATTCTTAATAGCGAAGGGAAATGATTGGGCCAAAATTGGTTGATATCCTAAGCACACGGAGGAGGGGACATTTGAATTGTGGGGAAAACTGTTGAAACAAACCACCAGAGCTCCATCAAGGGCACAGGAGTGGATGGAAACACATCACTAGTTAATTATAATTCAAATATCCCCTTTCTCTAAGAAAGCTGTGTAATAAGTATTCTTCAGGCTGAAAGAGGGCAGTTCTGTTTCACATCCAGGAACCATTTCATATAGCAGCTGACTTATGAATGCAGTTGGCTTTATGACTGGTAGTCCATGGCTTCTGTTTTGAGAGATGAAATCTTGACATAGCCTTAGACCTTTTTAAATCCAATGTTTATAAATTATCTAATCACCTTCTTGGGAATTTAGGATTACCTAAGAAGGAATATGGTTCGAAACAAGCACTAGTCTGGACCACTGATGTTGTTAGATAGAAGACTCTTTAGGGAGAGTGATCCAGCGCAGTTAGTATCAATGCCACATGCAATCTCCTCTACTCAATCAGGTATGAAACTCCACTGGGCCGAACAAAAATATTTACAATTTGAAAACATAATACCTTCTTTAACCTCTGGCTGCATCTAGACTGGCATGATTTTGCGCAAAAGATTTGCTTTTGTGCAAAAGCATCCGTGCCAGTGTAGATGCTCTCTTGCGCAAGAAATTAACTTGGCTGTCTACACTGGCCCTTTTGCGCAAGATTACTTGCACAAGAGGGCTTATCCCTGAGCGGGAGTGTTGGAGTATTTGCGCAAGAGCCACTGAGTTTGTACAGTGCAAAGTCAGTGTTCTTGCACAAATACTCGCAGCCAGTGTAGACAGGTGGCAAGATTTTGCACAAAAGCAGTTGCTTTTGTGCAAAATCTTGCCAGTCTAGATGCACCCTCTGTGTCTGAAATCATTTAAGTGAAAAAAAAGGGAAACTAATACATTCATGGATTTTTCTGATGGATTACAAAAATTAGACTTTAGACCAAATAGGGACAAAAGATGGAGGGAGCATATTCATTTTAACAAATGACACACAGCCAAGAAGGGAGAAGGGTAAACCAGTTCCTCCATGTCCACCTTCATAGTTGTCCAAACTGGGACAGTATTCAATTTGAAATCCTTAGGTAAATCTGAGGAGATTACACCAGGTTATTTGCTCTGCTATAAGGGTCATTTGGAAGGAGAGAGTCAAGAGACCCACTGCTGGTGGGAGCATACTTCCTAGCGCAAATATATGGCCTCAAAAAAGCACGCTAGAAAGAGCATTGTAGCTGGGGGTAACAAGGACATCAGCTCAGGATAGTTACCTCAGTGCAAACCTCCCCAGACCCCCTGGGTATGTACTCAGGTGGCATGTTATCTGTGCTATCCCCAGCAACACGGCTATTTTAGCATGAGACTGTCTACCTGCAATAAGAGTAAGCACCCTTTTAGCTGCAGTGTCAGCATACCCTCAGTATAATCTTATGCTACCCTGAAACATAATTTGAAATGGTCATTTATTTTCATCAGATCTGGGAGAGATAAGGTATGGTTAGTCACAAAGACTAGTAAGCCACATGTACATAATGTTGCTCGCCTTCATGACACCCATATGAGCATATTGTTAGCTTGGGAGGAAAAGGTGAAAGCAGGCATTCCTGTCTTGGCCTGTGACTGAGGTGAAAACCCCATTGTGCCAGGTACTATATATATATATATATATATATATATATATAGTCAGATCTTCTGTTGCCCAGAAGGCAGACAGAATGCCTAGAAGGAAAACATGGTCCCAAGAAGGCAAACAGAATGCTCAGAAGGCAAACACAGTCCCTAGGATTAACTAGCTAAGTACCAACAGCACTCCCTTGAAAACTAGCTTTGTTTTGCCTTTTTCAGGCTGTCATATTCTTTTTGAAGTACAGGTAGCTACCCTCTTTACATTGTAAATTCATTTGGGTTGTATCTGTGGCCAACTTAATCTTTAGCATGGAGATGTGGCCCACAAAGATGACAGATACGACCCTTGCCCTGGCCATTCAAATAGCCTTGCCAGATTTATTATTTCCCAAATTATATTTCCCAAATAATATTATTTATTATTTTCTCAGAATTATTTCCCAAATGTTGTGATGTATCATGTTTTTCCTAAAACCTTGGCTCTGAGAATCATACCATTATGTGAGAATTCTAGCTTTCTGCATTTTGGAAAAAGAACGTATTGGTGGTGGAGAGCTTGTGAACATGAACCTTGAGAACTACATACATCACCACCAGCAAGCAAATAGTGAGAATCTCATTTTGTTAATTTTAGAAAACTTCATGATTTTTAAGACAATCTGTGATGGGGGGGGGGGATCCTGATGATGCTTGAGTGGTCAGGGTAACACAAAAAGCATCTTTGGCTGGGGGAAATACTCCAGATGATACCAACTAAGTGCAGCCTCTAGCTTGGTGGATCTTTCCCCGAGCAGGAAGCTTGGAGCCTGCTGAGAAGGGAAAAGGACCGAATCATGCAGACACGTAGGCAGGAATTTCTGTTTGTCGGGTGCGAGCCGTGAGAGGGGGCTGGTGGCTGCCCTGGCCCTGCAGTCCCGTCCCCGGCCACACTCCTGGGGCGCGAGGGGAGAAATCAGTCCCAGCCTTCCCGTGGCTGTTAGAGCACAGAGGAGGGAGGCTGAGGCAATGCGCCGCCCCAGCCTCATCTTTCCTTGGAGGACCATGGGGCGGGGAGATGCATTTTGCGCGCACGTACACACGCCTGCCATGGGTGCTGGACCCAAGTCTCTCAGACACTAGAAAACAGACGCGCTCACGCTTCACTGCGCGGTGATCCCCTTCTGGCTACAAAAATTACGACACGACTCCAGTGCCAAGTCCTAAGCCGGCTTGAGCCCCACTGACCCGGAGCAGGGCTGGGGTCAAAGCGGAAGCCCAAGGGCTTCAGATCTTTAGCTTTGGCCCCAGGCGGTGGGACCTGGACTCCAACAAGTCCTAACACCAGGCCTGGGGACCCCCCTGCAGTGGGGCTCAGACCCTCCCTCTGAAATCAGCGGGCTTAGCGCTGGGTCCCCCTCCTCCCGCCGCTCTAGTCCTCCTGCGCTCTATGGCGAGCGGCGCTCTCCCGCACTTCCTGCTCTCGATGGTTTCCTGCCGTGAGGGCGAAACCCGGCGCGGGGCGGAAGTGCGCTAGGCGGGGGATCATGGCGGCGGTGGACATCCGAGGTACCGGCCCCCGCTCCGTGTTGATGTCACTGGAAAGCGATTGAGCGAGCGGGCGATGGGGAAGGGGGCGGTTATAACGGGCCCCCGAGGCCATGGTGGCTGGGCGCTCTTCGTCGGCGAGGTGGGCGAGCACGTCAGGGACGGCCCCTGATGTCCCGGGTCCTTCGGGCTGTTCAGCCCCAGGGCTCATCTGTAAAGTACAAACCACAGGGCAGCCGCTGGCCTTGAGCTGCCCCTTCCCGGTAGAACCCGTCCCCAGCGTCGGGAGGGGGCCGAGCCCTGTTACTACGCCCCGCCTGGCGTGTGAAGGGTTAATCCCATTGGCCATGACGGCTCCTCTCCGCCCGGCTGGTGTGTGTGTGTGTTGGGGGGCGCGTTGTTCTGTGAGAACCTGCTGGCTCCCTTTGCCATTGGAGCCCCTGGGTGCCAGACAAGAGGCTCCTCAGCACAGGGCCCCTTTGTGCGTCTGTGCTGCTAGCTCCTGAAATGCCACCCTTGCTGTCTCACGGGACAGCCCCTTGTTGCTGTGTGTCTTGGTATTGTCATGTCTTCCAGGGAAACAAACCTGTTACCGGGGCAGAGAGAGGCCTGCATTATGCCTGTATATTTGTCTTCTCAAAATCCTCTGAATCGCCTCTGAGCTGAATTCTCTTCTCCTCAAAATAAATAAATATCGAGACGTAACAGTCCAGAAGTTCCTTTACCCCATGTTACATTTTGATGCTTTTAGTATGGAGTTATTTGATGTATGCAATGGCCATATAATCATACCTTTTTACAATGCTTTTAATCTTCAGTCTAATACTGATCTTTGATTATATAGAGTCTTTCTACCACAAAAGATCCCAAAATGACTTATAAGCTATTGTCCTGACTTTTATGATTCCTGTGCAAACAAGACTCCCACTGAGGTCAGCAGGAATCTTGCCTATATAGGGACTGCAGCATTGTGCCTAATTACATGCAGAAATCACTCTGCTTGTTGAATTTCAGCCAACTCTGTGATGTGGAGACTGGCTGCCATGTGGACAAGTACAGGCAGTCCCCGAGTTACGCGGATCCGACTTATGTCGGATCCGCAGTTACGAACAGGGCTTTTCTCGCCCCTGAGGACGGGAGCGGCGGGACGCCCAGATGCGCCGCGGTCCGCCGCCCCCGTCCTCCGGGGCGAGAAAAGCTGCTCCCCGTCTCCCTGGTCTGCTGGGGGGGGAGGGTGCAGCTAGTGCCCCCCCCCCAGCAGACCAGGCTTTTCTTGCCTACCCCTGGGGTAGAGCAGCTGGGGGCTGCCGGGTTGGTCCCGCAGTGCCGCTCCGGACCAACCCAGCAGCACCCCAGCTGCTCTGCCGCAGGCGTCCCCAAGTCAGCCGCTGCTGAAACTGACCAGCGCCTGACTACAGGAAGCCCGAGGCAGAGTTACTCTGCCCCAGGCGTCCTGGAATCAGCCGCTGATCAGTTTCAGCAGCAGCTGACTTGGGGACGCCTGGGTTTCTTAAGTTGAATCTGTATGTAAGTCAGAACTGGCGTCCAGATTCAGCCACGGTTGAAACTGATCAGTTTCAGCAGCGGCTGACGCCAGTTCCGACTTACATACAGATTCAACTTAGGGACTGTAGGTTTGTTCTTATCTTGTACATAACCCGGGGACTGCCTGTAATGCATGTTGCTCTGCAACAATGGGAAATGAGAAATTATGGGAATAAACACCAGGCAAATTTACTCTAGTTGAAAATGCAGCAGAACAAAGCAGACAGGACTGCCAAATAACTCTTGTATGGCAAGCTACATGGCACTTGAAGTACTTCTGTAGTGTCCTATTCGGTAGAAAAGCATTTTGTTGTTTGAGAAGTCTTACCTCAGGAAAGAACTAGTGAGGGAGGTAAGATCAAGTGTTTGCTTGTATTTAGAGCATTTTCCCCTATTTGTCAAAACTGTTGCATTCTAGCTACAACATACATTGGGAGAAGTGGGAATAGCATCGTATAGGAGCTGTAAGAGAAGGAAGGTTCTCTCTCCACCCCAAGTAGAACGTTCTAGAATTTGTGAAGTGAGAGGAGCAGAATCTATTTTGAAATATGAAGATCCACAGCATGCAGATCTGATTTTCTTTTTCACTATTTATTATAATGTCTGTCAGATTTCATTCAGCGGATGGAGGAAATCTCAGTATTTCAAACCTGTTTAGAGCAGTGAAAAATACTCATTATAGGACTTGTTGGCTGTCATTAAAGTTTTAGAAAACATGTTGAGCTGACATCTCCGCTTGCATTATCTTTAACTTTTAAGTACTCATCTCTGTATATAGACTCATCAAATTTGAATCACAAGTGCTGAATCCTGAATAGGGAATAACTGGCTAGGCAGCAGAACTGCAGAAAAAGATATGGTAAGTACAGGCATCACAAATTGAATATGAGTCACTGGAGTGCTGTTGTGAAAAAAAGCAGTGTTATTGTGGGATGTGTTAACAGGAGTATCATATATAGACACAGGAGGTAATTATTCCACTCTACTTGATGCTATTGAGGATTCAGATGGAGTACTGTGCCCAATTTTGTGCAACACACTTTACGAAAGATGTGAACAATTTGGAAAGAGTCCAGAGGAGAAAAAATAAAGGGTTTAGAAAGTAATAACCTCTGAGGAAAATTGAAAAAATTGAGCATGTTAAGTCTAGAGAAGACTGAGGGGGACATAAGAACTGTGTTCAAAATCAAATATATATTTGTAATAAGGAGGATGGTGATCAATTTTTCTCCTAGTCCTCTATGAGTAGAGCAAGAAATAATTGGCTCAGTCTGCATCAAGGGATATTTAAGTTGGACATTAGAGAAAAGTTTCTAACCACAAGGATAGTTAAGCACTATAAGGGAGGTTGTGGAATCACTATAGTTTAAAATTGTTAATAACCGGTTAGACAAACATGTGTTAGGTATACTTGGTCCTGCCTCAGCATGGGAGGGAGGAGTAGGTGACCTCTTGACTGCACCTTTACCACCAACTGTCATAGCACTTGATATCAGCCCATAGATGAAGAACTGCTGAAGTTCAACCTGAGCAAAACAGAGTTCTTTCTGGTGGACAGAAGAAAGTATTTTGAAGAATTTGCAGCCATACTGCAGTCTCCCTTTGGTTCAGGGGTCACATTCACAATTGGTCACTCCTGTCTAGTCTAGGGGTACTCTTGAATTCCTTGCAGTTGCTGACTTCTTGCATAGCAACAGCCATATGTAATGCTTTTTATCATTTCTGGTCAGCTAGGGGAGATTGTCCCATCCATACAGATGAAGATCTGGTCTTTCTCATGTCTTTGTCACTTCTTGGCTGAGCTGCAGCAATGCAGTGTACTTGGGCAGGAAGTGTTAGCAATTAAGAAATTTCAACCAATATAAAATGCTGCAGCACTTCTCCTCAGCTATCATGAGCACATCACCCCTGTCCTTTGACTCTCTACACTAACTTCCCATAGAATTCTGAATCATGTTCAAGTCCTTCGTCCTTATTTTCAGAGCACTCCATTGACTGGGCCCAGGATACATAAAAACCATCTAAAGCTCCTTTGTCTAGATGGACCTCTCTACAATAACAGTGCCACTCATCTGTGCAAGAGAGAGAACCATCTGTGGGCATAGTCCAGGACTGTGGAATGAACTCCCCCAGAACTATCACAAATCTCACCACTTTCAGCTCCAAATGCAAGTGATGTTTCTTTGATTTGCCTTCTCTAATATAAACACATCACAGCAGGTATATTTATTAAACATTTAAAAAAACACCACAACAAGACACTTCACTGCAGATGCTTCTCCTTATGGAGAGAGGATGAGAGAACAAACAACTGTGACATGTGTAATCACAGTCACATTGCTTAATGCATTGTTGAAAGGTACTCAGATATTGCCGTGATAAGCCTATCACTTATGAAAACCTATATAGAGTAGATCGATGTGCTTTCCAGCCCTACATTTCTTATGTTTCTTTTTAAAACAAGACAGGGAATGTGATTAACATTCAAGAAATGTATCTTACTTCTGTCTATTATTACTTGTTTTATAGTACAGATTGTGCCTCACTGGTCTGCCACCCTAAGGGTCTGACCAGTCCCACACCAGAGAATCTGTTAGACTTGGGGAGGTCAATGCTAGCCCCTCTGCTGTAACTGCATGTTGAGCTTCACTTCTGCAGCAGCAGAGAGGCTGTCATGGAGCAAGGATTGGGGGGTGGGGAAGAGGAAGGCTGGATGCAGAGTCCCATGACTGAGGGCTAGGAGCTCAGCCCTGCAAAAGCACACTGAACCCATGGCAGCTGTGCTGTGCTGTGCTCCCAGATTCTGCCACTGGCTGTGCAGGCACTGTGCCTCTTCCCCCAAGCATTCCTCGTCTCCACTTCTCTCTGTTGCTCCCTCCTCCTTCCCTGAGCTTGCGGCACTCAGAAGTTCTGGGAAGGCAAAGGAGGAGTTGGTGAGAAAGGGCAGGAGGGGAAGCTTTTCCCCATGAGCACCCTGGGGATGCTGTACCACAGAAGTCTGGACCATAAAGATCAACCCTGTAGTGTGCAGAGGGTAAAAGTGCAAGGGCCCATTGTATTGAGTGCTATGCAAACTTAGACTATAAGAGCGTGCCTGCCCAAAGAGCATGCAGAGTAATTAAAGACAGGCTGTATCACATAAGGGAAGCACATAGATGGCCAGTGAGAGTGATTATAGGATCATAGACTCCTAGAATTGGAAGGGACCTTGAGAGGTCATCAAGTCCAGTCCCCTGCCTTCACGGCAGGACCACGCACCGTCTATATCATCCCTGACAGGTGTCTGTCTAACCTGCCCTTGAATATCTCCAGTGATGGAGATTCCACAACCCTCCTGGGCGATTTTTTCCAGTGTTTAACCACCCTGACCATTAGGAAGTCTTTCCTAAAGTTCAACCTAAACCTCCTTTGCTGCAATTTAAGCCCATTGCTTCTTGTCCCATCATCAGGCGAAGGAGAACAATTTTTCTCCCACCTCCCAGGGATGTTAAAATTAGATGAATCAACTAATAGAATAGTCAATGGAATCTCCATCGACTATGGAATTAGTCGATAAGAGTGCTTCTGCTTTGAAATGTAGGAAGCGCCTCAGAGGTGGAACGCTGCCGCTGCACCTCTAAACCTGACGCCTCCCATGGACCTGGAGCTGGGGAGAACCATCTTTTAAGCCAGCTCCCCCCAGTACTCTCTCCTCTCCCCCTTCCTTGCTGCCTCTTTCTGATAGAGGCAGCAAGGAGAGGCGGAAGCAACTAGTTGATTAGTTGCTTACATCCCTACCTTCTCCTTGTAATACCCTTTTAGATACTTGAAAACTGCTATCATGTCCCCTTTAAGTCTTCTCTTTTCTAAACTAAACATGCCCAATTCTTTCAGTCTTTCCTCATAGGTCATGTTCTCTAGATTTTTAATCATTTTTGTTGCTCTTCTCTGGACCTTCTCCGATTTCTCCACCTTTCTTGAAATGTGGTGCCCAGAACTAGTCACAATACTCCAACTGAGGCCTAATTAGTGCAGAGTAGAGCAAAAGAATGACTTCTCGTGTCTTGCTCATAATACTCCTGTTAATGCATCCCTGAATCATGTTTTCTTTTTTTGCAATAGTGTCACACTGTTGATTCATGTTTAACTTGTCTTCCACTTTGACCCCTAAATCCCTTTCAGCAGTACTCCTTCCTAGACCGTCATTTCCCGTTCTGTATGTGTGAAACTGATTGTTCCTTCCTAAGTGGAATTCTTTGGATGTGAACCATTTCTCTAATTTGTCTATGTCATTTTGAATATCCTCAAAAGACTTGCAACCCCTCCCAGCTTGGTATCATTTGCAAACTTAATAAGCATATTCCTTATGCCATCATTTAATTATTGATGAAGATATTGAACTGAGCCGGTCCTGAAACAGACCCCTGTGGAAGTCCACTTGTTATGCCCTTACAGCATGTTTATGAAACCTTAATAACTGCTCTCTGACAATGGTTATCCAGCCAGTTGTGCACCCACCTTATAGTAGCCCCATCTCGTTTGCATTTCCCTAGTTGATTGATAAGGTGGTCATGCGAGACTGTGTGAAATGCCTTACTAAAGTCTAGGTATACCATGTTCACTGCATTTCCCTTATTCCTTATATAGGTGCTTAGATGAGAAATGTTAATTGGTAGGACTCACATTTCTTGAGATACTGATGAACAATATTTTTTTAATAGTATGGTAGAGATAAGCGTAGGGAAGGAATTTGGAGGAGAGGGTAGTGGCTTAATAAATTAGGTATGGATTAGTATAAAAGAAACTGCAGAGGTATTTGTGGAAAAAGCAGACTGGTGATTGAGTCTGGGATGGTGATGGTATGGTGAGGCTGGAACATAAGAAGAGCCATACTGGGTCAGACCAAATGTCCATCTAGCCCAGTATACTGTCTTCCAACAGTGGCCGATGCTAGCTCCCCCAGAGGGAGTGAACAGAATAGGTAATCATCGAGGCTGTCTAGATTACATTCCTTTTCTTGAAAAAGGGATGTAAATTAGACACTTCGAAATTGCAAATGAAACCGGGATTTAAATTTCCCATGCTTCATTTGCATAATGGCGGCTGTGTTTTTTTTCAAAACGGAGCTTTTCAAAAGAAAAACAACCGTTTAGACGGGGATTGATCAAAAATAAAACCCTTTTTCGAAAGATCCTGTGTCCGAGTACAGGATCTTTCGAAAAAGGATTTTATTTTTGATCGCTCCTCATCTAAATGGCTGTTTTTCTTTTGAAAAGCCCCGTTTTGAAAAAAGCGGCCACCATTATGCAAATGAAGCACAGGAAATTTAAATCCCGGCTTCATTTGCAATTTTGTAGTTTCTAATTTACATCCCTTTTTCGAGAAAGGGATATAGTTTAGACACAGCCTTAGTTCACAAATGCTTATGCTCTAATAGCCTAATACATTTATAATCTAGACACAGCCCAAGTGATCCCTCGCTATCACCCATTCCCAGCCTCTGACAAACAGAGGCTAGGGACACCCTTCCTATCCATACTTGCTAATAAGCATTTATGGTCCTATCTTCCATGAATTTATTTAGGTCTTTTTTTTTAACCTATTAATGTCCAGAGGTCTCCGCAGCATCCTCTGGCAAGGAGTTCCACAGGCTGACTGTGCCTTAAGTGAAGAAAAACATCCTTTTGTTTGTTTTAAAGCTGCTACCTATTAATTTCATTTGGTGATCGCTTTTTCTGATGTTAAGGGAACCTGTAAATAGCTTTTCCTTATTCACTTTCTCTACACCAGTCATGATTTTATAGACCTCTCCTAGACTTCTCTTTTCTAAGATGAAAAGTCCAAGTTTTTTTTATCTTTCTTCATATGGAAGCCATTCCAACCTCTAATTATTTTTGTTGCCCTTTTCTGAACTTTTTCCAATGCTATGGTGTCTTTTTTGAGATGAGGTGACCACTTCTGTATGCAGTATTCAAGATATGGGCATACCATGGATTTATACAGAGGCAATAAGATATTTTCTGTCTTATTCTCTATTCCTTTTTTTATGATTCCTAACATACTATTTGCTTTTTTGACTTCTGCTGAACATTGAGTGGATGTTTTCAGAGAGCTATCCACAGTGACTCCCAAGATCTTTCTCTAGTCTAGTGGTAATTTAATCCCCATCATTTTTTACATAATTTGGGATTATGTTTTCCAATATGCATTACTTTGCATTTATCATCATTAAAATTCATTTGCTGTGTTGTTGCCCAGTCACCCTGTTTTGTGAGATTCTTTTGAAGCTCTTCACGGTCTGTTTTGGCTTTAACTATCTTGACCAGTTATTAGCATCTACAAATTTTGACACCTCACTGTTTACCCCTTTCTCCACATCATTTATGAATATGTTGAATAGGATTGGTCCCAGTACAGACGCTTGGGGGACACCATTTGTTACCTCTCTCCATTCTGAAAACTGACTATTTATTCCTACCCTTTGTTTCCTGACTTTCAACAAGTTATCGGTCCATGAGACCTTCCTCTTATACCATGACAATTTACTTTACTTAAGAGCCATGGTGAGGGACCTTGTCAAAGGCTTTCTGAAAATCTAAGTACACTATATCTACTGGACCTTCCTTTGTCTACATGCTTGTTGAGCCTGTCAAAGAATGCTAGTAGATTAGTAATGCATGATTTTACAGAAATCATGTTGACTTTTTTCTCCCAACAAATTATGTTCATCTGTATGTCTGACAATTCTGTACTTTACTGTAGTTCTCACTAATTTACCCGGTACGGACCTTGGACTTACTGGTCTGTAATTGTCAGGTTATGGCATGGCAAGGTAAAATAGCATAATGTTTAAAAAGGAGAAGCTAGGTTGTGAAGGACCTTGAGTGTCAAGATTAGAAATGTGCATTTGAAGACATAGAAAAATGGGAGCCAATGGAATGACTGAACAGGGTGACAAGGCCAAAACGATGGGCTGGGCAGATGATCTTAATAGTAGTTTGGCTGCATGTGTGTGAAGCAACATAAGTATCAGGAAAACCAGAGAGGAGTTATTGAAAGAGAGCGAAAGGAGCCAGGATGAGCATGTTAATTCTGTGGACAGAGAGAAAAGGATGTATCTTGTTACTGTATGGAGGAAGAAGTGGCATGATTTAGATGATGTCTGGAAGGAAAGTGGAGTTGAAAACAAGCCACAGGCTATAGAGCTGGTCACTAAGAGTACGTCTACACTGCACAGCTATTTCGGGATACCAAAGGTATCCCGAAATAGCTACCCCATGTCTTAACAAGCCGCCCATTATTTCGAAATATTTATCGAAATAAAATGGGTGTGCTTTTTTGGCATCCTTGTAACTTTGTTCCATGAGGGTTAAGGGATGTCTCAAAATAGGGCGTTATTTTGAAATTTGGTGCTGTGTAGATGCACCAAATTTAAAAATAAGCTATTTTAAAATAGAATCAAAATAAGATACGCAATTTTGCGTAGTGCAAATTGCGTATCTTATTTTGACTGTAGGGTGCTGTGTAGATGCAACCGAAAAGCACTGGTGGTGTTGAAAAAGAGGTGGCAGCAGAGTTAAGGAAGGAAGATTAAGACTTTTTTTTTTTTTTTTTTTTTTTTTTTTTAAAGCTTACCATACTGCCATGGACTTCTGTGTCCCTTAATTTTGATTCTCTGTCTCACATTCAGCTCTGAAGGTAGACATTTGGTGGCTGAGATGAGGATATTATTTAAACTTCATTTAAATGCATTGAATAAGATGCCTTTTTTGAAAGAACTGGGAATAATAGTACATTTTTTTCACAACAAAAATACAGCTTGTGCCTTCTGAAGAGGAGCAATTGATATATAGTATCAGGGTTGTGCTTTTTCCTAGAGGACTGTCTCTTGTGTATTATAAAAGCAATAATAAATGCACTACTTGGAAGTAGTAGCCAATAATAGTCTAGTCCTGTATAGGGATGTAAGCGACTAGTCAGTAGTTGGTTACCCAATAAGCTTAGGTTTATTGGGTAGTCAAGTCACTACTCCACTACATATCTGTCTTTCCCCCCTCCCCCTCCCACCTTTGTATCAGAGGCAGCAAGGCAGGGAGCAGGAGCCAGTGTTGGAGAAGCTGGCTTTGGTTCCCCTTAGCACCATCTCCACAGGGGGAGGGGCGGAGGAGTCAGGGATTGAGCAGTCCTGACTCGTGCTGGTTCTGGGACCGCTGTGCCTCTGCCTTTTAAATCTAGTAAGAGTGAGGCAGCTCTTGCTTCATTTAAAAAGCAGAGGCGCAGCAGTTGAGGACCTGGCGTGAGCCGGGACTGAAGCAGTCCCAGCTCGTGCTAGGTCCCCTGCTGCAGACCTGCCTTTTAAATGTAATAAGAACCAGGCAGCTCTAACTACATTTAAAAGGCAAAGGCACAGTGGTCCTGGAGTTGGGGTGAGCTGTAACTGCTCAGTCCTAGCTTGCGCAGTATCCAGGAGCTAACCACACTATGGCTCCGCAGTTTCAATGTAGTAGGAGCTGGGATGCTACATTTAAACTGCAAAGCCGCAGTAGGGGTAGCGAGCATCCATCCCTATAGATTAATCAGATGGAAATTCCATTGACTACTTGATTAGCTAATTAAATACTACTTAACATCCCTGGTCCTCTAGTTGGAACTTTACATTCAATTTTATGGCATATTTACTGTGAAGTTCCAGCCCCACCTGGGAGAAACTTCTGTAGAAACACACTTGTTCTTGTGACACACATGAGATTTTTTTTTCATGCTAGTTGAAATACTAAATGAGCACATGTCCTGCCAAGAATATGAACAAGAGGTTTGGGTCCTTTTTTTCATTGAGATAAATAATTTGTGATATATAGTTAGAAAGTGTTTAATGGGTATTACTGCAATATAAATATTAAAAAATAAAATGCCTTTAATACTGGAGCATCTCCTCATTTTATGATGAGGGGAAACAGTGTATGTGAAATAAAATGAAAACCTCATTTTTTCCATGTTATGTAAAAATATGCTGGCAGCTCTGAGACTGACAATGCAAAAATGAATTATTCATTTATGTTGTATTAATCATGGTTTGCTGAGCTCCTAGATTCACTTAATAAAAGATTCATAATATATTCAATCACATTTTGGGTTTGAATCTTGCATTCTTTGTACATTGAAAATGTCAACAGAAGTACATGCTCTACAATATAACTGTAGTAGGAGCTTAGGGTTTGGAAAAAATGCAGGAGCAGGGCCATTACATTCATAGACTGGGTGGAAAAGTGACTGAAACTTCAGTCCTGTGTGCAGTTTCAGTCATTTTTTCACCCATGCCATCTTTCTTTTTTCAGAGTAAAACCTGATGCTTTATCATTGTATTTCCTATTCTTCAAGCATTTGGCTATTATTGCTACTATGGCTTAAAATTATTGAATTTCTAGACCTTTTAAATTTCATGTAGCCATGAGAGGAGAGTCTAGTAAATGTTAGCACACTTACCACTTGGTTTCAGTATCTCCCTTCTCCACACAAGATCACAAAGAAAATACAGTTTCTTGCCATTTTAACCAGAAAGGACACTCTCTCAATGACTTAACCACCTGCATTCTGCTACAAAGACCTTTTACATCTGCACTTGAAAGGGAATCCTCTGAACTGTCATTCATGTTAAAATTCAACATTCTCCAAAAAGGAATGAACAACACTCGAACTATCTTACCCATTACCAAGATAGCTTCCCCAATTATCACCTCTAATACTATTAACTCACAAACATCCCACTCTCCCCACCTCTAATATCATCAATTCACAGACACCTACCTTCCTTCCTCCCCCCCCCCCCCCGCATCCCCCTCCTGTTCTGAAATGTGATTTGTCCTTTTCATATGTGTTCATTTTTTTAATTGTATCCTTTGGTATATATGGTTGTGACTATTTTCTTCCACTATTTGATCTGAGGAAGCTTACCACGAAAGCTCATCATCTAATAAACCATCTTGTTAGTCTTTAAAGTGCTACATTGTCCTGCATTTCCCTTCTCCACAGGTTTATTTGGTCTGGCATTTAATGCTGGCTTTCCCTTACTTACTAGGTTTTCTTTCACTTTCAAGGTGAAGGTCGTACTTAGTTTGCCCGTTCTACTTGGCAAATGTTGCTTTTCTTAATCTAAACTATGTACAGTATGACTGCTAGTGTTAATTATTTTTCTGTGCTGGCATTCCTGAGAAATAAAGGTGTCTGTATTACTGCCATACCTTTATGTAATAGCCAAGGCAATGTATCAATAATATGTGTACAGAATTATTCCTAAATAATATGTCTTGTTTCCCTCTGAGGAGGAAAATTTGATATTTTGTGTCAATTTTGAATTTTAGGAAAATTTGGGTGTTTTTAAGTGCTCTAATTAGTAGGTCTTTAATTAGTAAGAATTTATAATTGTACTAATTGTTTTGGTGCTAATTTTAGGTTTTTCTTCCCAGATAACCTCCTGGGAATTTCCTGGGTTGACAGTTCCTGGATTCCTATATTAAACAACGGAAGTGTATTAGACTACTTCTCAGAGCGAAGTAACCCGTTCTATGACCGAACATGTAACAATGAAGTAGTCAAAATGCAACGACTGACCTTGGAGCACTTGCAGTGAGTTACTATAAGGAATGCTGAGTTAACCTGAAAAATGTCTGACTAGGCTGGAGTTCTTCGTCTTTTCCTCTAAAGGTTGTTACACCAGTTGAATTGAAGAGTATAGGGAAAGCTACGATCCTACTTCTCTGTTCCCTGTCTCTTTTCTTCTTTTAAGGTTGATTTGCTCAGCCACTTGCAGATGAATCCTGTCCTTTTTCAGATACCAGAAGCGATTTATAGTCTCCTGCTTCCTGTGATGCTTCCTGTGAAGTACTGCAGATAGGATTTTGAGTACACCTGAGATTGCAGCTTTACAGAAATGTTAAAAAAGCTAATTAGCTAGAAAGCACCTCCCTCCAGAGCAGCTACAGACCAGGATAAAAACAATGAAAATGTCTGCAGGCAGTGGCTCAGGTTAATTTTGTAATGAGATGAAGATTAATTTAATGTTTCTTGAATGGGATCTACTGTAGTTGGACACTTTTTGCTTTGCCACAGAATTGTAAATAAGAGTGTATATATTATTACTTCACTTGTGGTTCCTGCCAAAATGAATGAGGTGTCGTGATTCAAATAGTCCACTGTGGGAAGATTGAGCATGGGAAGTATGATTTTTAATTTGGGTCCCAGGAGAAATGAATGGATAGGTAGTTCTTATTACAAGTGAAGTGGCCCTTTATTAGTATCACAGCATGCAATGGGCTTTCTTGGATGTGGGGTTTTAGCAGGAGTAAGGTGCATTGATGGAACAACTTGGGGACTTAGGAATTGGGTAGCAGCCTGGCGACAATGTAGATGGGTTAAAGCTGTGTGCATCTGGTGTTGGGGGGAGAGAGGGGAAGGACGAGCTTTCACACTGCCTGCATACATTCTGTTCAGTAGGGTTGGTCTCTCACTTACATATGTAAATAATATCTGTAGCTATATGTTCCATTTTTTCTGCCATTTATTTCTTGTGCCTACCTGTTTGCCAAAAGGTTGATTCTGAGATTTCTTAATGCACCATGAGCACAAAGCCAGATTCATAGGCATGAGAAATAGAGGTGTGGGGGTGCTATGGGAGCCCCAGATTTGGCACCCATTTTCTCCATTACTGGCTCCTCACCCAGGGGCTCTACCGTTGACCTCGGCACCCTGGCTGCTGGCTCTGAGGTTCTAGCCACTGGCTCCACTACCAGCCTCTCTCCCGCTGCGTAGCTGCCCCCAGCTGTGGCCCAGCCTGGGTGGTTTGAGGTACAGACAGGGGTATAAGGGTCACAGCTTAGCATCCTTGCCCTTAAAAATTGTTGTAGTGCCACTGGCTAGGTTTTTCTATTTATCTTTGAAAATCCTAATGTGTTTAATGTTCAGTGTACAAGAGCTTGCGACCCTTCAGCCCCTGTGATTGTTGTTTTGGTGGGCTTTCACATCCTATATCTTTATCTTTCAGATGAATATATTTACTTATTCTGGTCACTTGTCTTTTAGTCAAATGACTGGAGTGGAATATATCCTCCTTCATGCTCAAGAGCCCATCCTTTTCATAATTCGAAAGCAGCAAAGACAGTCTCCTACACAAGGTAAGGGCTCATGCAGCTTTTCCCTTTAATGACAATGTTGGTGCTTTTTTGTCTGCTCAGTTTCTGCTCTGTGTTGACAACACAATTTTCCTTGGATTTTACGTAGCCTTAAATCTCATTTTGCTTTTAGATAGGGCTGTCAATTGACCTGCATTAACGCCTGCGATTAATGCAGCACAGGATTAACGTGTTAATTTTTTAACACGTTAATCGCAGGCGTTAAAGCTGCACTGCCCCTTTGAAGTGCCGCTCCAGTGCCTCAAAGGGGCTCCGCTGTTGCAAACTCCTTTGAAGTGCCAGAGCAGCACTTCCAGGGGCTTTGCAACGCAGATCCGGGGATCATCTGGGCACTCCAGCTGATCCCTGGTTCCGTTTGCGCTGCCATTTTGAAGTGCTGTTTTGGCGCTTTAGAGAAGCAATGCATTAGAAGCCAAGGATCAGCTGGGCGTTGCAAAGCCCCTTTGAAGCGCCGGAGCAGCACTTCAAAGGGGCTTTGCAACATGGCGCTTGGAAGCAGCGCTTCCAAGGGGCAGTGCTGCATGGAGTCTGGGGTCAGCTGGGGACTCCAGATGTGAAGACGTGCTCTTATTCAAAGGGGAGGCACATGCAATTAATCACACAATTAAATTTTTTAATTGCTTCACAGCCCTAATTTTAGATAGTTGGATGAATAAGGGCACGTCTACACAGCAGGGGTAAAGCCAAAATAAGCTATGCAACTTCAGCTACATCAGTTGTGTAGCTTAAGTCGAAATAGCTTATTTCAGCTTTTTGCTCTGTCTTTACAGCAGGAAATCCTCATAAAATGAGGGTTATTGGAGTCGGAGTAACAAGTCCTCCAGCTCTCCATTATTTCGATATTATGTCGAAATAACTGCTTGTAGTGTAAACGGTGACTATGTTATTTTGGAAGAATGTCAATTTATTCTGAAATAACACTGCTGTGTAGACTTACCCTAAATGTAGAGGCTTTAGATCTTAGAGTATGTTGTATCTTGCCATTTTTGAGTGCTGCCCCAAATGGTGCCCTGCAATCTCACTACAGAAGCAAAAGCGGTGAGGAGATGTACATGCATCTGACAAAGTGGGTCTTTGCCCACGAAAGGTTATGCTCCTACACTTCAGTTAGTCTATAAGGTGCCACAGGATTCCTCGCTGCTTTTGCAGATTCAGACTAACACAGCTACCCCTCTGATACTTGACTAAAAAAGCAGTTTTCCCTCTCCTGGTATTCATACGCCTCCATCAGCTGGAAGTGAGCTGCATCCATCCTAACTGTACTGGCCTAGTTACACTTGATAAATAACTCCCTTCTTTTGATTTACTCTGTAGCTATGTCTAGACTACATCCCTTTTTCGGAAAAGAGGTGTAAATTAGACGTATCGCAATTGCTAATGAAGCGGGGATTTAAATCTCCCGCGCTTAATTAGCATAAAAATGGCTGCCGCTTTTTTTTGGCACGGAGCTTTGTTGGAGAAAAGCGCCAGTCTAGATGCTGATCTTTCGAAAAATAAAGCCTTTTCCGAAAGATCTCTTATCCCTTATTTCAAGAGGGACAAGGAATCTTTCGGAAAAGGCTTTATTTTTCGAAAGATCAGCGTCTAGAATGGCGCTTTTCTCCTACAAAGCTCCGTGCCGAAAAAAAGCGGCAGCCATTTTTATGCTAATGAAGCGCGGGAGATTTAAATCCCCGCTTCATTAGCAATTGTGATACGTCTAATTTACATCCCTTTTCCGAAAAAGGGATGTAGTCTAGACGTAGCGTGTGTGTGTGTGTGTGTGTGTGTGTGTGTGTGTAATTTCCACTCCAGTGCATCTGATGAAGTGGGTTTACCCATGAAAGCTTATGCTCAAATAAATCTATTTTCTGTTTTTGCAGATTCAAACTAACACGGCTACCCCCTGAGACTTGTCACTCTGCACTCTGATAAAAGCAGGGGATTGCCCTCTTGTGGCAAAATACTAATAGTGCAATGAGAAAGTGCTGCTTTGCAGTACATTTTGCCATGGGCAATTAGTATGCATGCTAACTACCATGTCCTATATTTATTATATGCTTTACATAAGGTTCTCAGTTTAATTAGTTAAACATAATACTAATTTTGTGCTTGTCTGGGGCTGATTAGTGCAAATTAAATTTCATGCTAATTGGAAATTTGTGATTTCCACTGATTAGGGTAAGGGGAACATTCACGTTGATATTTGCATAATGCCATTTTTATTCCACATCCTCACCACTTTGTACTCTGAGCTTCTCAGCTGGGACATATTAAATAGGGTCTTCTAGTAAATACATGAGTGGGAGTCCTCCCAGGAAAGAAACTGCCTACCACTACTAATAGTGTTGGTGAGTCAATGGATGACATTTCATCCTGAGTCAGTACTGAACCTCGTTACAGGCAGTCCCTGGGTTACGTACAAGATAGGGACTGTAGGTTTGTTCTTAAGTTGAATTTGTACGATGGTTTGTTCTTAAGTTGAATTTGTATGTAAGTCGGAACTGGCATCCAGATTCAGCCTCTGTTGAAACTGACCAGCAGCTGCCTACAGGAAGCCCGAGGCAGAGCAGCTCTGCCTCAGGCTTCCTGTAGTCAGCCGCTGGTCAGTTTCAGCAGCGGCTGACTTGGGGACGCCTGGGGCAGAGCAGCTGGGGTGCTGCCGTGTTGGTCCAGTAGTGCCCAGGAGCTAGCTAGTGTTCCCCCCCCCCCTCCGACCAGGCTTTTCTCGCCGCGGAGGACGCGGGTGGTCCTGCCGTGTTGGTGCGGTCCCCCCCCCCAGCAGACCAGGCAGACGAGACGCGCCAGTCCCACAGCCCGCGTCCTCCGCGGCTGTGCTCCGCGTCTCCCTGGTCTGCTGGAGCGGCTTTTCTCGCCGCGGAGAACGCCTGGTGCGCCCCCCATCCCCAGCAGACCAGGGAGACGCGGAGCAGATTTCTCACCACGGAGGACGTGGGCGGCAGGACCGCGGTGCGTCTGGGCGGTCCCGCCGCCCCCGTCCTCCGCGGCGAGAAAAGCCCCATTCGTATGTAGGGATCCGACATAAGTCGGATCCACGTAACTCGGGGACTGCCTGTATATTAGAGGGTGCTGATGTAGTATAGATGCCATGATTTGATGAGACACAAAATTGAAGTCCTAACTGTTTGGGGTCATTAAAGATCCCATGGCACTTTAAATGAGAGTAGGGATATTACCACTGTGTGCTAAGTTCCAGTTAGACATTCTGTTTTCCTATTACGTACAGTTGGATTCCATATTCTTCATTTCTCGTTCTAAATTGATTTGCAGCATTCTTGTGAGCTGTCACAAGTTTCCACATTTCAGATAGGGTGAAATATGTTCTATAAAGCTCTTGGGGACTATTTATTCTAAAATATATAGTACTAATGATTTATTTTTGTTCTAATGACAGAGAAAGGGGTTTTATAATGGACTCATACCTTTCTAGTGCTGCTCCTAATTTGCCTGGTTTCTGGCAGTGGCATTTAATTTATTGTAGTTTCATATCGGAAAAGAGCTCCTGACTGACTGCTTCTTAGATTAGATTGGCTATAAAATCTAAATTGAACCTAGATCTCTTGGGTTATGGCACACACCTTTAACACCAGCATATTACTTCACTGCATCTCTTGTTCCTTAATGCTCAACTTTTTTTTTAATCTGGGTAGAGTTAGACTTTTATAATACAAGCATTCAGGCTTCAGTTGTGTAATTTGATCATTCATTGTAGGGAGCTTATAAGAGGATGATTTAGAAATACTCTTTTCAGTGTGTATAAAACTTCATAGTTACATTGCTGAGTTCTCTGCCTTGGATGTTATCCATATTTTGGTACTCTGGCACAGATCTTAAGGCAGATCAGCTGAAGAAGAGAGACCTACCTCTCTACACTGAGGGACCTTTCTACACTGTCTATACTGCAGGACAAAGTCAAATAAAGCTATGCAACTTCAGCTATGTTAATTGATTAGTAGCTTAACTTGAAGTATCTTAACTTGGCTTTTGGCACTGTCTGCACTGCAGAAAGTTGAAGGAAGAACACTGTCCTTTGACTTCCCTTACTCCTTGTGAAGTAAGGGTTACTGGCATTGACAGGAGCGCCTCCTCAATTCAAATTAGCTATCTTCACTTGACCACTAATTCGAACCCTGGAAGATCGGCAGCTTCGATCTTCCTCTGCAGTGTAGATGTACCCTCAGCTACTTAGTTAGGAACACAACTATTGCTGAACTGAGAGAGACTAATGAGATATTAAATCTGGAATTCTGGCAAAAGAAATCTTACAGCTAACTATGGTGGCAGTTCTTCCTGACCTCATAGAATCATAGAATACTAGGGTTGGAAGGGGTCTGGAGAGGTCATTGAGTCCAGTCCAGTCCCCTGGCCTCATGACAGGACCCAGTACAGTCTAGACCATCCCTGATAGACATTTATCTAACCTACTCTCAAATGTCTCCAGAGATGGAGATTCTATAACCACCCTAGGCAATTTATTCCAGTGTTTAACCAGCCTTACAGTTAGGAACTTTTTCTTAATGTCCAACCTAAACCTCCCTTGCTGCAGTTTAAGCCCATTGCTTCTTGTTCTATCCTCAGAGGCCAGGAAGAACACGTTTTCTCCCTCCTCCTTGTTACACCTTTTTAGATACCACCCATCAGGTGGTCATTCAGTTTTTGCCCTGAAGCATAAGAACCCTTATAATTTTAGCCTAGCTCCTGAATGTACAAATGTTATTCTTACTCCTGTGTCTAATTCTAAGGAAGCATTTTTGTGCTATTTACTTCAGTTATATCCCATAGTAGGAATTCCATAAGTTAATCAATTCAGCCAGAATATCTTTTATCATAGTGGGACTATGAAAGTAGCTATCAGTGCTAGTACTGCTCTCTTTGTCATTGTGCCAGCGGAGGGTACACCAGAGAAGGAGTTCTAAAAAAGTTCCTCCTTCCTCTCTGAACTTGTTCTGTGCATTGATCAGCTTCCTCCTCCATGAAGCAGGGATATAAAATACCGGATAACTGGTTAAACATTATATTTAACCAGTTAACTGCTTAACTGGGATCAGGGGCACACTCCAGCCTGTCTGTGGTGCTCCAAGGGCTAGTTGATCACACTGGCAGGTTTATAGACATGAATATACAGTGGTGTGAAAAGGTTCATGAGCTAGGCATTTTCAGAACTCAGCTCTGTTCATAGTAATTGAGAAAAAGGCTGTTTGCTCTCAGGATCACTATGGACATTAATGGTGCAGACATTGTTCTGGTTATCTGGGTAGACCCAGCTGATCCTCAGCTTCCCTGGTTAATGAAATGATTCACTGGCTGCTTGGACAGAAGAAAGAAACTGTATAACTACTGTCTCAGAATGGAACTGGAGTATGCATTTGACTGAAAAGAAGGTGGTGCTGTTTGTCAAATAGGTCGGAAGCAGCAGGGGAAAAAGTCCCCTAACCTAGCAGCATGTTGTATTTTGCATAATATTTGTGAAAGTAAGGGAGAAACCGTAAACATGGATGGGAGGCTGAGGTACAGAGATTCGTTCAGTAGTTTGAGCAACCAGCCACGTGTACCCAGTACAAAATGGAAACTGCTGGGCAATCAGGAATGCCAGTTTCTCTCAACTGAAGCCATGGATGCCTAAATGTGTATGGCTGTATATCCAACTGTTATCCCCTATCCACTTCCGCTAGAATGGATTGTGAGCAAGTCACTGTTTTTTATGGGTGGGGAAGGTACAGTGTTGTGACAGACCTAATTTTACCTCCTGTTTTTTTGCATAGGTACTTCTGTAAAACCTTACGAATTACATAAAACCATATACAGGACTATGTAGCACTTTAAAGACTAACAAGATGGTTTATTAGATGATGAGCTTTCGTGGGCCAGACCCACTTCCTCAGATCAAATAGTGGAAGAAAATAGTCACAACCATATATACCAAAGGATACAATTAAAAAAAAAAGTGAACACATATGAAAAGGACAAATCACATGTGTTCACTTTTTTTTAATTGTATCCTTTGGTATATACGGTTGTGACTATTTTCTTCCACTATTTGATCTGAGGAAGTGGGTCTGGCCCACGAAAGCTCATCATCTAATAAACCATCTTGTTAGTCTTTAAAGTGCTTCATAGTCCTGTATTTTGTTTCAGCTACACCAGACTAACACGGCTACATTTCTATCACTATAAAACCATATATTTCTGTGTTAAGTAATGTAGCATGTAACAAGCAAAAATAAACTTTAATTGAAAGTATAAACATTTTAAATTATGAAACAATATAGCAAACAAACAGCTTATTATCAAACAACTGCAAGAAACCTCTAGTTAAAACAATAGTCATAGTAGCAAGGTGCAGGGCACAACACAAGGAGAGATGGTTTAAAGTCACTAGTGCTCTGCCTGTTCCTGTTTGTGGCCCCTCTGGAATTGAATAGTGAGGCTCAACGTTGCTGGGATGCTAGAGGGCTCAAAAGAGCTGAGTTCCTAAGTTCAACTGTTTTCAGTATCCTACCTTGGCTTTGGTGAAGGGAAAAGCCTCTGGAAGCATTGCTGTGAGAGGCACAACGGGGAGGATTTGATGGTGCTTCCAGTATCCTGTATCATCCAGAGGCTACAAAATGTGGCCAGCTCCTGGTTTACAACAGTTCAGTGCCTGCTAACCTAACAGCAGCATTCCCTGCAACAGAGCATTTTGGATTTTTGCTGCCTCCAGGAGTTGCTTCTGCCTCTCCTTGCTTTTTTTCTTTTTTCATGCTTTCTTCAGCCATGGCTATGTTGTCCCTGGCAACTGCCATGCTGTCCTTTGCTGCTCCCTTGATCTCTCTGACGACTTCCCTGTCCATTTCCTGCTCCACCTGACAATTGTGCCTCCAGCCTGCCATTATTTTCAGGGGTTTTGGGACTCAGCAGCAATGTTCACAAACATTTACCACAAGTTTTCTGTTTTCTCCCCCTCGGGTTTCTAAGCTGCTCTGCTATTGATAAGGGTAGAGGGAGGTGCCATGGCTGTGAGTGGGGCTTTTTAAAGACATTCTTCTTGTTCTTACTTTAGAGAGGTTGTGATAGCATTTTTATATGTATTTTTGACTTTACCTACAGCAGTATTGGATATTATGTTCCTGGTGTGGCTTTGCATCTTTGGTGAGCCTGGGAGATTCTTATATGATGGAAGGTTTATCGCCATAATTGTGATATACTCAAATCCAGGAAAATAGCAAAATTTGGCCCCACACCAGCTTTAAATGGAGGTGGGAACAGCCATTTAACTGGATACCAGAGCAGGAAAGGCATACGGGTAAACAGGTCAGTGACAGTCGCCCTGCAAAGCAGTGTGGGACAGCTGTTGGAAGACTGCAAAGCAGTGCTCAGCAGCATTGTGTGCACACAAGCAGTACACCAAACTAACTTGGTTAGCAGCAAAGTTAGTTCATTTTGCAAGACGACTCCAGAATTCCCAATAAATGTGGGGCTAGTGTGATTGTGTCATGTATGCAAGCATTTGCAAACTGGATTAACTTGATTTAATCTGGTTTAAATCCCCTGCATAGTCAAGCCCTGTGTCTGCCTTATGACTTAAAACCCCCCCACAAAGAAACCTTGTTCAACAGTCAGGTTAAACAATGCTATTCAAACCCTGAAGGGACCTCCTCCAGCATGGTTTAGCTGTATTGGACAGGCTTTGCAAGGTTTGTGGCAGAACCCGATTAATTGGGCTTCCCAGGCAAATCCATTGTACGTGGCCCGATTCCAAAAAGGTAAATGTTTGAAGAGTATGATATTTTCAAGCAGTAATGCTGGACAGGCCAGAGTGTGAGTTAGAAATGATTTAAACTTATTGTTTGGTTTCTTTGAATGGCAAAGCTTCCATGAGTGCTAGACTGGATCTCTCATGTGATACTGAAAACATTTCAACTTCATGCTAATTGTGTTTGTGGTAGTAGAACAGTAATATAAACTTGATGCTTCCTTGTTTATAAAATAGGCTTCATACTTTCCCTACTTCACAGGTGTAATGTGAGACTTACCTAATTATTGTAAAGTGTTTTACTGTACTTGGAGGAAAGCTTGAAAGTTCAAATTCACCTGACCAGGTGAGACAAGTACAATTGCGGCTTCCATTATGTGACCAGTGAACTTAAACAGCTTTAGAGGGGTAGTAGCCGAGTTAGTTTGTACAGGATAAACTTAAAAAAACAACAAATGGTCTGGTAGCACTTCAAAAACTAACAAAACATGTAGATGATATCATGAGCTTTTGGGGGCACAACCTGAAGAAGTGGGCTGTGCCCATGAAAGCTCATGATACCATCTACATGATTTGTTAGTCTTTAAAGCTCTACCAGACTATTTGTTGTTTTTTAAGTTTAAACAACTTTGCCCCTTTCTTACCCAGAGGTCTGCTCATTGACTAAGCTGGTACTTTGTTCCTTGTTTACAGTCATCCCATTAGCTGATTACTATATTATTGCTGGAGTGATTTATCAGGCACCTGATTTGGGATCTGTCATAAACTCCAGAGTGGTAAGTGTTTCTACTATGCATTTGTTTGATATAAAGCAGTCGTCATTTCGTATCTGTTTTTCTTTACTTTGTTCCCCCAACACAATTCAAGATCTGTTTTTGATCTGTTCTCCATTTTGGGAAAAGGATCTGTGTCATAAAATAAGATGACAAATCCAGTTTTTTAAAACTACAATTTGTTGGATCCCCTTTCTTCCCTTTCAGCCCCCTCCCTTTCTTCAATGTCTCTTCTGTCTTCCTTTTTTCTTTCCATTTAGCTGATCCCTTCTGAATAATTCCTCCCTCCCTCCCCCCAAAAAATTGAATTTTGGAACTAACATGCTGTTAGCTGCCATCACACTAATCACTCTGCTCTGCTTATATGTTCCAGCTCTTCCTCTGCCCTGAATCTGTGCAGACCTTAAGTACTTCAGGGCAGGGACTGTCTCCTAATTAATTAATTAATTAATTAATTAATTAATTGATTGATTGATTGATTGATTAATTCTTTCTTTCTTTCTTTCTTTCTTTCTTTCTTTCTTTCTTTCTTTCTTTCTTTCTTTCTTTCTTTCTTTCTTTCTTTCTTTCTTTCTTTCACACACACACACACACACACACACTCCGTTTAACATGCTGGGCCTAGTGTTCCCTGTAAGCTGTGCACTTGTGCAACCACTCAGGAGAAATTTGAGTACTGCCCAACTGATTAGCAGAGCATCCACAGCTAGGTTTTTTATTTCTACTGGTGGTGCACATTCATATATGCCTCTGTACACATACAAAAATTATTCTTCATGTGCATGGGAAAAAACCACACATGGATGGAAAATATTAGAGAATATTGCTTGGGCCCGATTCTTGGATGGCTCTTAGCTACTAGTGCAATAATTTACTACAAGTAAAAAAATGCATTGTATACCAAGTACCTACAGTTGCAATGCAAGTGGAGTGTTCCCAGCAGCGTGTAGTGTACCTTAATAGATCTGTCAGGATGGCCTGATGGAAGAATCTTAATGGCTGAAAAAGGAGGGAAATATTAAATTTTAAACCACTCAAAGGGACAATGTCAGGCTAAAAAATATTAAAGAAATCTTTTAATCTAAATTGTTAATTATATTGAAAGATATTAAAATGGGATTTGCATTTTACTTCTGGTGCTGTTGGCACTTTTATCATCTTGGATACTAAAACTAGAATTGTCACTTTCACTTTCTGCTTTTGGTGCCCTATTATACTTGTATTAGGATAGAAATACGTTTGCAAACTGTCCTCAACAATCACAAAAATATTTCTATTAATACCAAGGTTTTTTTAATAGTAATAGAGATGTAGCCATGTTAGTCTGGTCTTGCTGAAACAAAAAGTTTTTTTTTAAGTTTCTCTTACAAAAAAAATCTAAATTTTATTTCAAATAGCAACTGTAAAATAATTGCCTGATGGAGAGAAAAGCTACTTTAATGGAATTAAACTACTTTAATTCCACAGTATTTTACAAACTTGGTTAGCTTTTTACCAAAATACAGTATTTTTGCATGTGACAATGTATCAGTCAATGTTTATATAACAAGATCTAGGCATAAAATTGTCTGTTTGTGTTATATACTGATCTTTTTAATTCCTGAAGATATCCTTATGTTGACTTCTTTTGAAAGCTCACTGCAGTGCATGGAATTCAGTCTGCTTTTGATGAAGCCATGTCATACTGCCGATATCACCCTTCCAAAGGCTACTGGTGGCATTTCAAAGACCAGGAGGAACGAGGTATGATGCCTGGACCCTCAGTACATTAAGCAATTTCCCTTTCTTTGGATCTAACACGTACATTTGTAGCCAAGGTATACTTTAGCTAGAGACAGAAGTGTGGGGAGAAACAAAATAAATGAAGGAAAAGGTCAAGGCAACACAAAAAAATTATGGCCTGGGGTAGTCTAGGAGAATATTTAACCTTGTATCAACTGTGCGGGCAAGAGAGCATTGAGCCCAAGGAATTCCAAGGGACATGTTTTGTGGTTGGACTTTAATTTGACCAGAGGGTGAAACTACTGTATCAGATGGGAGACTGAAACACTAAGGGTACGTCTAGACTACAGGGTTTTGTCGACAGAAGTTTTGTCGACAGATACTATCGACAAAACTTCTGTCGACAAAGAGCGTCTACACTACATCCAGTTCTGTTGACAAAGCAAGCCGCTTTGTCGACATAACAGTTTGGACACAAAGGACAGTGTAGATGCAATAATGCCTTCTATCGACAGAACTCTGTCGACAAAAGGCGTTATTCCTCGTAGAATGAGGTTTACATACGTCGACAAAACTGATGAGTTTTGTCGACGTTATGTCGACATAACTCAAAGGCAGTGTGGTATAGTTTTGTCGACAAAAGTCCACTTTTGTCGACAAAACCCTGTAGTCTAGACACACTCTAAGTTACTGTATTATAAGGGAGAAGACTGCAGTGCAAAGAAGAGAGAGATAAAAATGGGGGAAACTGAAGAATGGTCAGATTCAGCATTAGAAAGAACAACTTTCTACAGGAACAAAGAGCAGATAAACGAGAACTAGACTGTCCATCATTTGATGTGATATACCATTTCAGCCTCTGTATATGATTTGCAGATAAAACCAAACCAAAAGCCAAGAAGAAGGAAGAACCAAGCTCTATTTTCCAGAGGCAGCGGGTCGATGCTTTGCTTCTAGATCTGAGGCAAAAATTTCCACCCAGATTTGTTCAGGTAATAGTACTTTGTGTCTGAAGTGTTACTGCAGCATACAGATCAGGACTCCTCAGGTGGACTTCTTGTGGGACTTCACTGTGCTAGGTAGAATGGTAGCACTGATCGGAATAGGAATTTTGAAAACAACAGGTTTTCATGTTGAATGAAGAGGATTCTCCAGAACAAATGAAGGAGTTACCCCAAAACATGTGGTGTAGCTTTGTAAAATTGCCATGAAAATTTACAAATACACATGGATCAGGGTTTAAAATCTCATCAGGTATCAGACCCTTCTGGTGCTTTAATTTCCTTACTATCTTAGCCAAATAAAACTGACACAGCTGATGCTTTGTATTTACTTTCTCTTTCTGGTTACTGGTTTACTATAACATAAAACAGCTCAACCAGAAATTCTCAGCCTTCTTCTAATCAAGATGCTCACTAGTTCATTATTCCCCCTATTGGGTTCAGCAGTCCATTATATCCCTATCAAGAGCTTTGCTCCTGACCTTGCTGCACATAGGTCCAGTCTGGCCTTTTTCTCCTGCTGCTATGAAGAACTTTTTGGATTACCTGTAGGCACTTCCCTCTAGGGCTCTCTCTTACTCTCCCAGACCCTCTGTCTGGGATCTAAGAGTCTTCCTGTGTAGAAACAGCTCCCATAACCTCCCTGCTCATTTGTCTCTCTCTTAACTCAGCAGGCTCATTGAATTCAGACTAATGTCCCTAACATCCCCAATCATGCACCGATCATGTTGACCCCTGATTAATTCCATTCATTTGGGGAGGTGGCCTAAGTCTGGCATCACAGCAGTGAGCCTCAGTCTCCTTACAGGTCCATCTTCCCTGTGATACTAAATTAAAATTCTACTTGCCCACTTATTACAAAGATGACTAAAGGGGGGAGAACATACTAGGCAATTTATTTGCCCGTTGAAAAAAAATTACTCCCTCTCACAGGTAGAACTTATGCAGAGCTGGCATGGTGTCTGACACTGTCAGTTTAAGGGGACATGGTAAATGTTATATGAAAGTTGGTGATTCAATAGTTGGGAGATTCTTCCCTGTGAGTTAGTAATGAACCAGTATCTTAGCAGTGTGGTGGAAACCCTACACTGGTGGTGAGAACTACCATCACTTGCATTAAATATAAAGTATAAGGGTCTTTTAGTTAGGTACTTTTTGCAAGATCCATGTTGTTAGCCCCACCAGGCTGACTGAATTCCATTGTGAATAAATACTTTCCCCACACATGTATAGTGGATTCTTCTCTTCCTGTTCTAAGCCATCATGGCCACATTCTGTGTAGAAACAGTGGCATTTTATCTGTTGGTGAAGTAATTCCTGTAAGGAACTCTGGGATCTTTTGTCATCAAATGCCCAATAGAGAAGTAAAGATACACTATGAAGTACAACAGTTCAGGACCAAAATCTGACCTATTGTTTAAATAGTTCTCAGTTGGGGAATCATTCTTTGGAGTCTACATACATATTTAATTCCCCTTCTTAAACTTACCACTCAGTCAAGAAATTACAAAAAAGACTGTGTTTCTGTAAGATCTAAAAATAAAATCCTTTGACATCAGCAGATCAAGGCATTCTATAAATGCAAAGTCTCTTGCAAAAGATAGGTATAATGCCCATATACCAAGGAATAAAATGATGTGCAGAGAAGTCAGATAACTTGTCAAATGTCAAACAGCTAGACAGGGACAGGGATAGAAGATATATGTTGTCTCCTAGTCTATTGTTCTCATTGCTTCATCTATTGTCCCTTCAATAGTTCATCTTCAACATCTTCATCTGTTGTCCCTTCAATAGCAGATTCTGAACAATCGTCTCAAAACTGTTCTAAAATAATATTATTGACGCACACACAAATAAGGAAATGCACAGCAAAAATAGACTTTCCTGACTTAGCAACATGTGTTTAAATATCCAAGGCTACGGGTGAGCTATTGCCGTTATGCACTCAGATGCTATTTTGCCTAGTCTCTGCAATGGCTAGTTCCTTACACATTACTAAAACATTCTGGAATACTTTGAGTAAAGCAAGAACTATGTCAGATCAGATTCTAATCTACTTCCAAATTCAAATATTTTCAGATACTGTGGGAGGGGAAAAAAATCAGTGTTTGCTCAATGGAAAAGGAAAACATTGGTGGGGAAGTGCATTTTAATTCTTAAAGTGGTATTCAAATATAATAATGCCTTCATTGCAATTGTCAAACAAAGATCTAAGAATTTTATAAAAATTAACTAATTAAGCCTTACACCATTCCTGTTAGGAAGGAATCACTTTAACCACAACTGAAATGTAGCCACCTCTAGAGTGGGATGTAAGTTAGTTGCAGCACTTCTGTACAACATTTTTCAGAAAGAAATGAAGAATATTCATCCTGCCCGTTGCTTTACTGTTTCGTCTGATAGAATCACTGCAAAGAGTGGCAAGAGTGCAGGCAAATAAATAAAATTATAAAAAAAATTAGTCATAGTTGAGGCTTGAGCAGATAGTGAGCATAATTTATATAGGATGTCTTGTGAACTTTGATATGCAGGTACCTAAACTTCAGCAGCAAGACATCTAAAAAATAATGTATTGAATCACTGTTACACTGAAATGTGCTAATGGCTGTCATCAGGGGAGGTTAGGGTTCTAGGACATTTTAAAGCCAAAGGATGTGTCCTGGAGTGTGCCCAAGCCAATATGCATGCCAGGTCAGAGCTAAGCCATGGGAAATGAGGGGCTTCACTGATTGCAAATGCAGAGGCTTGGAAGTTGTTTCACAAGGTTCCTGTGTTTCAGAGGAAAAAAAATAGCAAAAGGAGTTATGATTGTGACCTTGAGAGAAAGCACAAGAGGATAGCTTGCTGGAGTGACTTACTTGGGGATTTCTGAGCAACGAAGCATCCCGCTGTTTACTGTATTCCTATTCATGGAAACAGGACTTTGTGCACATTTTTTTTAAATAAATAAGGATACACCAAAAGCATATCTGACTTACATCACTGACTTATCCTAGCTGAAACAACCCTGCAAAGTGCCAAATATTAACTAATTGCATGGGCCTAAAGGGTAGCTCTAGATTCAAATGGACTTCATTCATTTCCTGTTCTTTACAAAATGTTGTTATCTTTTGTGCTGCTGGATTTGCAGATTTCTTGAGCCATATTTTACAGCCAAGGAAAACGGGCATTAATGACTGGGAGGAGATAAGGTTCTTGGCATGACTGGAGAATAAAACATTTAATTTTTTTGTGCTCTTAATTTTACATACGGTTTAAAATGTAATTAGTACTTCTGGAAGACTTGCTTGTTACTCTTCTCTTGTTTGACATCACCATGATGTTCCCATTCACGTGGGGCCATCCTTCAAAGCAAAAGATATAATTTTAGTCAGTGTGAGCAAAAGAAAATAATTACAAAGCTCTAGTTCATATGACTTTCTTTTCTTATTTTTTGATAGCAAAAACCCGGAGAAAAGCCCATTGCAGGTAAGAGATCTCACCTTATAACAAAATTTTTAAAAGGAGCCCAAATCCAGTTTGATATAGGTTCAGTTGTGAGGCTAAACTTAACTAATCAACTCACTCCGGCTGAAAATATTGGGTGTCCCATCCCATCCTTAGCTTTCTGAAGACTGTCCCCAGTGTAAGAGGCCTCCCATCTCTAAGGGAGCTGCTAAGGTAAGAGGCTCCAAAACAGGAGATCCTCTTGAGGAGAGGAAAGGCCAGGTTGGTTCTGCATCCTGGTGATTTTTGCCCTAAGCCTATTGCAGCAGGGCTGCAAGCTAGGACATCCAAAGGTCTGCCTGAGAGAATAAACAAACAAGCTGAAAATAACTTTGGAAGAATTGAAAATAAGAAATGTAAAACCCTTAAGGCAGAGTTACAATTTATTTTGATGGTTTGTTTTTTATTAAGTGGATCAGATCAAGAAGGAGCCGGAACCAGCCCCAGAAGCTATAAAACCAGAGGAGAAGGAGGCAGTAAAGAATGCCCAACAGAGCACTGCTAAAGGGCCCCCAGAGAAACGGATGAGACTCCAGTGAAAGGATGGACTGTTCCACATCTAGATGATTCAAGGTCTGGAGAAGAATTTGCAAGAGAGTCCTGTTCCCAATCATCTGTATTTGGACATGGCAGGATTGTGACATGGCAGGATTTATAGCTTCTTGCAACAGCTTCTTCTCTCAGCAGAAACCTATTATAAAGCAGTCAATGGAAAGACTTGAGCTGCACTGAGAGGGTTTTTTTCAGCCTTCTCCCCATTTCAGATGTTAGCTACTGCCTGAATTTCACACTAGGTGCATTTTGCAACTTTTTTATAAAGCCATATCTCTTTTCATGTCCTCTGGTAGTTGTTTTCTATGTAATAAGAGGAAGTTTTTTAATAAAATAAGAGTTCTTGACACACCAGCATTTGACTGTTGACATCCTTTCTTACTCTCTTGATAGCATATTCAGTAGCCATTTCATATGCAAATGTATACTGATGGTAGATTTAGGACAAACTCTGATATTATGCATGTTAACCTTGCTTGAGAAAAGTGAATGTGTCCTGTGTCATTAAAGGAGTCTGTCTGCTCTGCCTGTTAGAATGCTGGTACATAAAGATCAAAGATTTGATAACTGCACTGTGGAATTCATATAATTAGATGACAACCTTCAGTTAGCTCTCATGTTCTCATGGGTAGGATGTATTATGGATCCTGGCAATAAACCTTGAATACCACAGCAAACCCTCATGTATTTTATTTGCACTTTATATTTTTGTTCCAACCCCCATTTTCCTTTCTCATTTTCTCATTTCAAAATACATTAGTTACTATGGAAACAATTAGAATGGGTGAAGCTTACTGACAACACCACTACTTTATACCATGACTTAAGACGTAGTTTGTGGCTACTAATGGAGTTAGTTTTTTCCTGCCTGTGTATGGTATAAAATGTATATTCTATCTTCTGTCTAGATTGGATATTCTTCTTTTATTTACCTATTTGGTTCTGCTACAGACTAAAAGTGATTGCTCTTGGCAGCTTCTGAATCCCATCATACAATGTAGATGCCTGTATTATATCAATGTAAACAAATTACAGTACCTTTTTAAGGCTTTTATGTTCACTGCTAGCATCCAATGATGCTGAGGTTATTATTTTGCTTGAAAGCTATACTGTTACATAAGGGTCCAGTAAAAGCCACGCTATTGTCTACAGTGTTAACACTGGGAAATTGTCCTATCACTGACTCTCTTGTTTGCCTGCAGCAATTTAAGTAAGTTAGGATGAGGGCCGATATAGCTTCTTGCTTGATCTCCGGTGGAAAGGTCTCTTAATGAAAACAAAAATAAAAGACAGGAAAGACATCTGAAGAAAATTTTGCCTTGACTCCAGATTTGAAACATTCCTAAAATCTGCAAGGGTTAATTAGCAAATCCTCTGGGCATTCTAGGATAGATGTGTGCATTAATTATTGTAAGTGAACAATGAGATGGAAAAGGACATATAGTAGTAGCTATCTTCATTGTATGAAAAAGTCTGTATGTGCATGACTTAAAATGTTTTGTGTTCTGCAGTGAGATTCCATTATAATGCATGCAGGTGAGCAAGTGTTGTCATAAGTGTTGTCCAAAAAGTAACTTGGTTTATGGACATTTTTGTTTTCTTATTCTTCGCCTGATGGGAGTAGATTCTCTCCCTTACAGCTAGAGTCCTGCGTATTTCCTATATCCAACCTCCTGCAACTCTATAGTCTCCCACCTTCCTTTTCATCTCTCTTTTTCCTTCAAAACAAGGTCTCATGTCTTAACTACTATTGTAAAGGCCAGACTGGACTAAAAAGGAATCTCTCTGAAGCCTGTCAGTGTTGCCCTTAAAGGTTAAAACCAAGGTACTACAAGGTTACATGCTAGATTTTGTTGTTTAATAATCTGGAAGATGGGTGAGTAGAGAGTTATGAAGGTTATTTGTTTGTTAGGGCCAGAAAGGAACTTTAAAGAAAACTTATCAAGCTAGGGGTATGGGCAGCACATTGGTAAAGGGAATGCAAAATCCCATTTGAAATGTTAACTGGTTAAACTATATGTTTAACCAGCCCAGTGCAGTGCAGTGGTCCAGGCCAGGCGCACGATGCGGGGAGAGGGGAGCTGCTTTGGATCAGCTGGGCTGGAGTGTCGCCCTGCCTGTGGCATGGCACAGTGAGCCCAGCTGGGCTGCAGCAGCCCCCTGCCCGTAGCATTCCACAGGCAGAGGCTGCTCCAGCAGGATTGGGCTCCAGTTAACCACTTACTCCTTTATATCCCTGTCTAGTAAATGAAGTTCATTGCTGATAAATGCAAAAGCAAAACCCATTGTGGGGGATGAAATAGAGGGTCTTCAAATAAGAGACATGAGAATGATTTGGGGCCTAGGAAATCTCTCATAGGATGTGATATTGAAAACACCAGAATTGTTTACCTTAGAAAGCTAGTATATAAGGGACTTGACAAAAGTATATAAAATAACTGATGTAGAGAAGATAAATCAGAAACTTCTGCTCCCTCTGTCTCCTAACACAAGAACAAAGTGACAATAAAAGCAGTCAGTCAAAAAGTATTATTTAACCTCATGCATCATGTTTTAAGCTGATCTCTAATGTAGAGATAGGCAGAAACAGAAGGAGTTTGGGGGGAAGAGCAGACTATCCCATATTTGCCTACTATTGGAATCACTTCTTCTGATGTATCTGGTACTGGCCACTGTCAAAAGAGGGATCCCAGATTAGAAGGAAATCTGGTCTCATCTAGCATGGTAACTCCTATGTCACAGTTTAATAACAAAAGGCACTTGCTACCTATGTGAGATGTTCTCCAATAATATTTGTTTTCCCTTTTATCCAAGAAACAAAGCACAGTGGAACCCTAAATTAAATTAGTGTCACGACAGCTGCATTTATCCCTGTATTTTCTTCCTCCTAGCCACAGATGCTGGCCTGCCATTCTGCTCCTTTATTTCTGGGTTGGAGTGAAATGTATATGGCTACATTGAAAGATATGATATGGGGGAGTACTAATTGTTTTTCCTGCTGTTTTCATTTACCCTGATGCATCCTGAGCTATCCAACCTCACTATACCTAGAGGGAGTACCTAATTTACAGTGCCAGCATCTAAGCTCCTGAAGGGCCAATTAATTATTGGAATTTACAAGCCTGGTAATATCCGGGAGTCAGAGTGGCATGGCCATTATATGAAAACAGATGCTTTTAAAGAATGTTCACGGTCTGAAAAAGTGTACTTTATATTAAAGCACAAGGGGAAACTACTAGTGAGAGCTTCCATTTCTTAGCCAATGACTTTCAGTAATCCAAAAGTGAGGTTAACTTGTCAAAATTCTAATTAAATCTTTTCAAACCCTATTACTCTTGTTCAAATCATCCCCCAAAATTATTTTACCAAGTAAACTGGTATTTGTTATGAACTTTTTTGAATGACATTAAATGAGAGAGTGCACTTAAACTCCCAATAATGTACTTTCAAACAACGATGTGGCATTGTCTCTCTTCTTTTGTCTGTGATTTTTTTAGTGTGAGATTCTTTGTATGGTATCTATAACCTATCAGTCTGGTGTTTGTTACAAAATGAGAGATCCTTGAGCCGGCATTCAATATTTATAATGTCACAAAGTGTTAACAAAATGAGCAAGTAGCTCCAGAATACAGGCAGTCCCTGGGTTACGTACAAGATAGGGACTGTAGGTTTGTTCTTAAGTTGAATTTGTATGTAAGTCGGAACTGGTACATATTGTAGGGGAAACTCTAGCCAAACATTTCTCCAGAGCTCAGTTTTATTCTCCCACACCTCACTTCCCTCAGTCCTTTATTCTCAAGCTGAGGTGTCTGCTGAAAAAAGCTGCTCCGCGTCTCCCTGGTCTGCCGAGGGGAAGCAGCTAGTGCGGGGTTGCCTCACCCCATTTGTAAGTAGGGATCCGATGTAAGTCGGATCCATGTAACCCGGGGACTGCCTGTATGTTTTGTCACCTTGTGTGTTTCTCATGAAAGACGAGAGCTATATAGCAGATCTATGATCCCTGTTTTTGTTCACTATGCTCTTAGGTAACGTCAATTCAGATTTAAGATTTCCAAATCTTAAATGACTATTTTAGCACAATAATCATTTTGAGGGCTAAGCAATATGAAATTGAAGTCTAGTGTATTTAATTGAGTGTCTGTCTTACTGAATAGATCAGAGAACTGGAGGAATCCTTTTTACAGACATTACCGTGATAAAATAAGGCTAATAGATTCTGAAATGCAGCTGAAATAAAAATTGATAGTTGTAATATTTTTCATAGATTAATGGGAGCTGCATATTTTTTTCCCAACCCTTCTAGAAGTTCTCTAGAATCACCTATAATACATCTTAGAAACCTCTGCCAGGCAAGGGAATTTAGGAGCTCGCTTCCTCCACAGTCTGTTAGCTGTCAAAGCATGTTATTGCAGACCAGGTGTAAGCTTCCCTTTCTTTTCCCTCAAACAAACTTAGCCCTAGGAAGAATAACATTTGTATCTCTGCTTCTCACATTGGTCACTAGGGGTATGTCTACACAGCAGTATTATTTTGAAATAACTAGCATTATTTCAAAATAACTTAGTCTGTATCTACATAGCAGGCAGTTATTTCAAAATACTGTTGAAATACTGTCAACCTGGAGGACTTCTTACTCCAACTCCTATAACCTTCATTGTACGAAGTGTAAGGGAAGTCAGAGGAAGAGTGCTCTATTTCGAAATAAGTGCTGTGTAGATGCTCCCAATTTCAAAATAAGCTACGCAATTAAAGTAGCTCAGTTTGTGTAGCTTATTTCGAGTTAAACCCTGCTATGTAGACACACCAGAAAACCAAATCTACAAAAATAGTTATTAACTCTATATCCAAGCATGCAAGTTCTCTGTTAAATGAAACAGATGACATATAATATGCAAAACCATGGTTTCTAGTATTTGAAGGGAAAATAACAGGTTAATTCTCCCCCTCTCTCTCCCCCCCCATCTGACAAACAAGTGTATGTACAGATGTAATGAATGAAAATATAATCAGTTTGGGGTATTAAAATAAGAATGAGAGCCTTCCCTAAATAGACAGTTGGAATCTGAACAAAAGCTTTAATGTGAGACTGACTCATCCTTCATATTTTTTCCCCTCAGGAGCATATTTTACCTACATGCTTTCTTCTAGCCCCCCAAATAAGAGCTTTTCTTGATATGGTAAGGCATCAAGGTAGGATAAAAGTGAAAATATTTTGCTACCTATGGAAATATTTTATAAATAGACTTCACAGTATAGGTTCTGCTTCATTTTATCTATTGCACTTATCACTATGTAGCTGACAGATATGTTTTAAAGGGGGGAGAACATGTTTTTTCTTTTTAATTCCCTGAAACTTGAAGTCATAACAGGTTTCGAAGGCTTAAGTAATTCAGCCAGCAGTTAGGGATCTATTTCTAGAGTGAACGTGAGGTTCTGTGGCCTCCAATGTGCATGTCAGACCAAGGCCCTTCTAATCTCATCTGAGAGTCTGAGAGTCTGTAATCTAAACACAATTATGTAATCTCTTTGATATGACCTTGGTATCGAATGATTTACTGTAAATGCTCAAGAAAATAACATCATGAACTATTACTCATCTGCACATGGATCAGTACCAAACATTTAATCAGCTATGAGTTCAACAGCTGAAGTAATCTACTGTGTTATAGGTAGGCATATATTAAAGTGCGGCAGAAAGCATCTTTGCAGATAATGCATCCCACCAATTTGGCAGAAGGCTTTAACAGAGACTCTGAGAACTTTATGAGAGGCTTTACCTAAAAGAAAAATTAATTTAAAGAGTACTAGACAGACTTCAGTACAGGTTACATGGTTAAATAATAAGATTTTACTATATTATAGGTGCTGTGATCTGAGTTATCTTTACTCCAGAATACACATTCTGACATCATTCTCAATTCTGATGTAGGAAAGGGGTAGTAGTGGAACAACAATTCAGATGCTGGGACCTAAGTGGAAATAGAGAGGCACAGTCCCCTGCTCCTCCTGTCCCCCCAGGTCCCTGCCCCATGCAGAAGCCAGATTTAGGCAGTGGTAGGAGCACCTCAGTGAATACAGGGTACTCTGGGGAGCCCGAGACTCTCCAACTCTGTTATGGGAGTGCCAAGGTCCCCAAGAGCAGTTGTCCTGCCATTCTCCATGGCAAGGGATCACCTCAGCTTCCCCAAAGTTTCATCCCTGCTCCACCTCTTTTATCTAGGCACCAACTCCTTCTCTGCTTTTTTTCCCCGTAGGGCCCATCACCATTGGTGGATCCTCTTGCCCTACCCTCGGGTGGACCGTGCATCCTATTTTGGCTGGAACAGTCCCCTTTTCAAGACATGTCCTGGCCATCCTGACTTTTTTGGCAGAAGTGGGCATCTATCCCATTTTATTCTTGCCAACTGATGATCAGTTGGTAAGAGCAAACTGGACAAATGCATAGTTTTGCCATGAAAGTCAGATAGAACTCCTAGGTGTGCATGGAGGAATGTGCTGGGTGTAGGGGTGATTGGCAACACCAGCTCTGCATGGGCAGGAGGATTTGGGAGAGTTCCTTAGGTCAGTCCTGTGGGCGGATTGGAGAGGGGCTTGGACAAGCCCCACATGCAGGTAGGCAGCAGACTTGGGCCTGCCTCGTGTGGGCAGCAGGAAAGCCTCAGGCCAGGCAGGGAGGATGGGGAATATCAGGTTGATCCCTTACACTGTCCCATTTTCCATACTGTTACCCTATCCTACTCCACTTCATTCACTTGATTGTCTCAAGGTCCATGCCTGCCTGCAGGAAGTGCCAGGCAGCCTTGGATGTTGCTGTTTAACGACCTGGCCCTGATGCACTGGACTTTTGTTTCAGGTGTCATTTAGGATTGCCTGGGTTTAGTGCCCCAAGCTAATGAAATGTGAAATTCTAGGGGGGAGAAAAAGTCTTGAAAGGTAGATTTTTAAGGAGAGTCTCACCCATTCAACAATATTATGTCAAAATCCAAAATTACAAATAAATCAGAAAGCAGCAACCACTACAGTTAGTCCAAAGGAGTAATAAGTCAGGCGTAGATATGGATACATGTATGAAGATGCTGGTGCATTGCTGAAGAATTGGGCTGGGTCTAGACTGGCAAGTTTTCCCGCAAAATCAGCTGTTTTTGTGGAAAAACTTGCCAGCTGTCTACACTGGCGGCTTGAATTTCTGCAAGAACACTGACTTCCTACTGTCTGAAATCAGTGCTTCTTGCGGAAATACTACGGTGCTCCCGTTCGGGCAAAAGTCCCTTTTGCGCAAAGCTTTTGCGCAAAAGGGCCAGTGTAGACTGCTCAGATTTGTTTTGCGCAAAAAAGCCCCGATCACGAAAATGGCGATCGGGGCTTTTTTGCGTAAAAGCACGTCTAGATTGGCACAGACACTTTTCTGCAAAAAGTGCTTTTGTGGAAAAGCGTCCGTGCCAATCTAGACGCGCTTTTCCACAAATGCTTTTAACAGAAAGCTTTTCCGTTAAAAGCATTTGCGGAAAATCATGCCAGTCTAGATGTAGCCTTGCTGTATATGGTGTCACCACTGTGCCCAATTAATGCCTGGTTTAAAACAACTGACTGTACTCTTGAGTTGCCCTGCAGGTTAGGTTAATCCATTGTTTCATAGGTGCTGGAACTAGAGGTGCATGGGATGCTACTGTATTCTCTTGATTTGAAATTAATTGCATTATATACCAGGCTTGCACGATTCAATGGCTCTGAGCACCCTCCCTCTCCCCCCCCCCCAATTGTTCCATCTCTCCTGCTGGGTTTGTCAGTGTCGCCCCCACCCCCACTTTGGCCCGTGGGTGTCTCGTGCCCGCAAGAGCAGCCTGACTTAGGCCCCTGCCTGAGCGGCTGTGTTTTGTGGGGAGGAAAGTGGCCGCTGTCGTTTAACGGCTGGTTGTGGGGCTCGGGTATTGTTCAAACTGCACGTTGATTAGCCCCAGCCTAGGGGCGGTGGCTGAGGGGGCGGGACGCTGGAGGGCAGGGCCGAAGGAGGCGAAGCGGGGTCCGACCGTGGGGCCAAACCCCTGAGACCGATCGCCACGTGCCTGGCCCCGCTTCAAACGACGCCCGCCGGGTTCTCAACTGTTACTGGGGGGGGGGCCGCGCACGGACGGCAGCGGCCGCAGGCGAGTCCTTGGCGAGGCCCGGCCGCGGCCCGGAGCGATGGGGACGGGCGCCCCCTGGCTGGTGCTGCTGGGCTTGGGGAGCCTTGTGGCGGGCGCAGCCGGCTCCCGCGGCGCCGCCCCCTACGCGGTGACCGTGCCGCGGCGGCTGGCGCCCCGCGCGGGGCAGGACCCCGGGCAAGTCTCCTACGTGCTGGAGCTGGAGGGGCAGGGCCGCGTCGTGCACCTGAGGCAGAAGCGGCTCTTCGTGCCCGAGTCCTTCGTCCTCTTCACCTACGGGCCGGGCGGGGCCCTGCAGCGGGACCAGCCCTTCGTGCGCCGCGACTGCTTCTACCACGGCTACGTGCAGGGCAGCCCCGCCTCGCTGGCCGCCCTCAGCACCTGCTCGGGCGGGCTGCGCGGCGTGCTGCGGACGGCGAGGGGCAGCTACGAGATCGAGCCCGTGCCGGACTCCGCCACCTTCCAGCACGTGCTGTACCGGGTGAAGGAGGGGGCCTCCCGCCTGCGCTGCGCCCTGACCAAGCAGGAGCTGCAGCGCCAGGCAGCCTTCGTCCCTGGCTTGCGGGACCTGTGGGCCAAGCAACTGCCCCAGGGTGACTGGTGGACACACACCCGCTACGCCAAGGTCGCCCTAGTGGTGGCGAAAGAGCGCTTCGTCCGCTCAGGCAGCAACGAAACCATAGTCCTGCAGCAAGCGCTGGACATAGTCAACATAGGAGACTCGCTCTACCATCCCATGAGCCTTCGGTTGTTCCTGATAGGGCTGGAGATCTGGACGCAAAACAACTTTGTCAACATTACTAGTAACATAAATGGGTTGCTTGGCGATTTTAACTCCTGGAGAGCACAGAATCTGTCTCCGCGGCTGCCCAACGATGCAGGTCACTTACTGGCATATCAAGACTTTGGCATTACCCTTGGGTTAGCATTTGTAGGAGCAGTGTGTTCTCCTGGTTATGGCTCAGCCGTTCTTTCTTTCGTGGATGATTGGTTGTACTCATTTGCCATTATTTTTGCTCATGAATTGGGTCATAATCTCGGCATGTTCCATGATGAGAAGTACTGTCATTGTCCACGTAGGCAGTGTATCATGGCTGCCCTCCACTCTGTCACTGATCTGTTCAGTAATTGCAGTTATAACTATTATTACAATCAAATGATTAGTAGTGCCGGATGTCTGCTTAAACCTCCAGCATCAAAAGAAGTTTATACACGTAAATACTGTGGTAACCAGATGGTGGAAAGTGGAGAGCAGTGTGACTGTGGCTCAAAATACAATTGTAGAAAGGATCCTTGTTGCCAATCCAATTGTACATTGAGTGCAGGTGCAACTTGTGCTTTTGGAGAATGCTGTGAAGACTGTCAGATACTTCCAGCAGGGACACTATGTAGAAAAAGTAATAATAAATGTGACCTTCCTGAATATTGCAATGGGACTTCACAGTGGTGCCAGAAGGATGTATATGTGCAAGATGGAGCTCCATGTGAGAAGGGTGCCTATTGCTATGGTGGAAACTGCTCTAGCCATGATCAACAGTGCAAAATGATTTTTGGTAAAGAAGCAATAGTTGCTCCATTAGCTTGTTTCCAAAAATTGAATATGCATGGTGACCGGTTTGGCAACTGTGGTATTACTAGAGAGATGAATGCTAAATATAAGAAATGTCAGGCAGATGATATCTTATGTGGCAGGGTCCAATGTGAAAACAAGAAAATAATACCATCTTTACAGGACCATAGTACAATACTTCAAACTCCTGTTGATAGTAACTGGTGTTGGGGTACAGATTATCATCATGGGATGGAAATAGATGATATTGGAGCAGTGAGAGATGGTGCATCTTGTGGCCCTGACAAGATTTGTGTTAACATGAGTTGTGTCAATTTGTCACTCCTGAATAATGACTGTAATGCAACAAAATGCCATAAGAGAGGAATATGCAACAGTCATAAAAACTGTCATTGTGATTATGGCTGGGCCCCTCCATACTGTCAAGATAAAGGATATGGAGGGAGCATTGATAGTGGACCACCTCCACGTGTGAAGGCTCTTGGGGGAGGTGCTATCGCAACACTAATATTACTTGCTGCTGCTGCTGCTCTTGGGATTGGGTTTGGTGTCTATTATAAAACTGCACTAATGGGATGGTTTAGAAGATCCATGGCTAGATTCCATGCAACTCAGCAAACAGGTGCTTCCAGTCAGGGAGTCCACGCTAGTTCACATGTAAAACCTGCTACCATGTCAAAACCTAGGTTAGAGTCTATGCAGGAAGCATTGGATTTTATGTAATATTAAATAATATATAAACAATATATTTACCTATTTTAAGAATAAATTCAGTTTGTATGCATTGAAATAGCCTTTTAAAATGATGTCCTAAAGGATTTAATCTGTGCCTAAACTCAGGGAGTTAGGAAAAAACTAAGAGTTATCCATATAGCCCCTTTCATCTACATTTCATCTACAAACCTAAACTTGAACAATGCCTTGTGAAGTAGGAAAGTATCTCCATTTTATTGGTAGACGAACAGACTCAACAGTTGTGCAAAGTTACTCTTTAAGAGGAGGAAATGTTTTGAACAATTCACTTCCACACACAATAAAGGATAAAAGTAAAAAAAATTCCCTGGCATTTTATATTAATTCACTGAAGTGATTCACTCAAACATAAGTGAGAAGTAGGCCTTCCGGTCTGATGCAAGTGTTTAGGGGGTGGAAAAGTGACCATAAATCCTGACCAGTAGCAGATGTTCAGGAGGAGAAAGACTATGACTCTAACCAGGAACATTCAGCAGGCACTTTAAGGGTTGTGTAGCCAACACTGTAACAAGAATAGGATTTTCACTGCATGGGATCAGAGGGACATGACTTCCAAGTTCACAGCTGATAAACTTCTGAATATTTGGAAAATGATCAGTTGCTTAGTTGACCTCAAGCTTGACATTTAACAAAAATATCCTTTTCTGGGAATGTTCCAATACCTTCTGTGCCTAGTTGGGCCAGAAACACTGGGTGACTTAGGCCACATATCTACTTACTGGAGGATCAACTCATTGGCAATCAATCTTCCAGGGTTCGATTTAGCAGGTCTAGTAAATACTAAGGATGTTAAAATGTAGTTACTAGTGTAAACGTGTAACCACTGAATTTTTCAAAAGTTACATGTTTACATGTGTGGGGGAGGGATGGCGAGCACTTTGGTAGGCAGCAGGGGGGAGGCAGTACTGCGGGAGCTGGCACGCCTGGGGAACCAACTTAAAAGCTGGTCTACCCCTCCCCCCTGCCTCTCATACAGCGATAGTGGGGGGGGGGGAAGGTGCACATGTAACCGAGAGGGTTATCCACCCTGTACTTGGATACTTGTTTGCATCCAAAGTACTCCTCTTAGGAAGGAACAATCAGTTTCACACAAACAGAATGGGAAGCGACTGTCTAAGAAGGAGTAATGCAGAAAGGGATCTAGGAGTCATAGAGGACCACAAGCTAAATATGAGCCATCAGTGTGATGCTGTTGCAGAAAAGCAAACATGATTCTGGGATGCATTAATGGGAGTGTTGTGAGCAAGACACGAGAAGTCATTCTTCTGCTCTACTCTGCACTGATTAGGCCTCAACTGGAGTATTGTGTCCAGTTCTGGGCACCACATTTCAAGAAAGATGTGGAGAAATTGGAGGAGGTCTAGAGAAGAGCAACAAGAATGATTAAAGGTCTAGAAAACATGAGCTATGAGGGAAGACTGACAGAATTGGACTTGTTTAGTTTGGAAAGGAGAAGAGTAAGAGGGGACATGATAGAGGTTTTCAAGTATCTAAAAGGGTGTTACAAGCAGGAGGGAGAAAAATTGTTCTACTTGGCCTCTGATGATAGCAAGGGAGGTTTAGATTGGACATTAGGAAAAAGTTCCTAACTGTTAAGGTGATTAAACACTGGAATAAATTGCCTAGGGAGGTTGTGGAATCTCCATCTCTGGCAATATTTAAGAGCAGGTTAAATAGGCATATATCAGGGATGGTCTAGATGGTACTGGGTCCTGCCGTAAGGGCAGAGGACTGGACTCGATGACCTCTCAAGGTCCCTTCCAATTCTAATATTCTATGATTCTATGATCACTAATAATGACCCACTAAATGGAATGCTGAGGGCTCCTCTGTCAACCACAGTACTTGCAGTCGCAAGGAGTAAGGGAAGTCAATGGGAGAGTTACTCCCATTGACCTCCCACTGTGGGGCCATCTCACAAAATCGATGTAATGCATGCTGATTTCAGCTTCGCAATTATTGTAACTGGAATTGTGTATCTTATACTGATTTTTTCTACTATTGTAGACCTGGCATTATTCTCAATAGTAATAACTGTCAATGAGTGTGCACAAGTATAAATGAGAGAAGAATGAGTCTCAGAGTCCTTGCTCCATAGGTCTTTTAATAGTGGGACATGATTCCATAAATTTGTAACACATGGAACTTTTGCTGAATTTAAGAGAAGTTCTAGCTATCTACGTTTCTATTAAGACCCCTTCACTATGGCTGTGTCTCTAGACTACATCTCTCTTTCAGCAGAGGGATGTAAATTAGACACATTGAAAATGAAGTGGGGATTTAAATATCCCGCACTTCTTTTGCATAATTGCATCATGGTGCTTTTTCGAAAAAGCGCTAGTTCAAAGGTAAAACCATGGTCTTGACTCTGTTCTTTTGAAAACTGCAGGCTTTTTTGAAAGATTCTGTAAACCTCATTTTTTGAGGAGTACAGGATCTTTCAAAAAAGCCTGCCGTTTTCAAAAGAACCGCTTCTAGACCGTGGTTTTATTTTCAAAATAGTGCTTTTTTGAAAAAGCGTCATGACACAATTATGCAAATGAAGCATGAGATATTTAAATCCTCGCTTCATTTGCAATTTTGAAATGTCTAATTTACATCCCTCTGTCAAAAGAGGAATGTAGTCTAGACACAGCCTATATTATCAGCTCCCCCCCTTCCTCCCTCAGTAAACTTATTCTCAACACTGTGGTGGGGTAAAAGAAGTATTGTAATATCCACTTTACAAATAGTTAAACTAAGGCATAGGGGTGCAGTGATTTGCCCAAATTATACAAGCAGTCTGTAGTACCATTAGGAATAGCATCCAGGGATCCTATTTTTATTGTTAATGTATTTATTTGACAGTATTGCCTAGAGCCTCCACCCAGATCCGGGCCTCATTTCGAAAAAAAAATCCCTTTCACAAAGAGCCAACAATATATGTTGAAGACCACATACAGACAGTCCCCGGGTTACGTACAAGATAGGGACTATAGGTTTGTTCTTAAGTTGAATTTGTATGTAAGTCGGAACTGGCTCCAGATTCAGCCGCTGCTGCTGAAACTGACCAGGGGCTGACTACAGGAAGCTGGAGGCAGAATTGCTCTGCCCCCAGCTTCCTGGAATCAGCCACTGATCAGTTTCAACAGCGGCTGAATCTCGAGCCTGGGACAGAACAGCTGGGCTGCCAGGTAGGTCCCTGCAGGACCAACCCGGCAGCACCCCAGCTGCTCTACCCCAGGGTCCACAACAAAAGCCTGGTCTGCTGGGGGGGGGGGGCGCACTAGCTGCGTCCCCCCCCCAGCAGACCAGGGACACGGGGAGCAAAGCCTCAGAGGCGCGGGACCCCTCCGCCTCCCCGGCTTTGCTCAAGGTGTCCCTGGTCTGCTGGAGACAGTCCCCAGCAGACCAGGGGCACCCGGAGCAGCTTTTCTCGCCCCGGAGGTCGAGGTGGCGGGACCGCTGCGCTCCAGGCGGTCCCGCTGCCTGCGAGCTCCGGGGCGAGAAAGCCCCGTTCGTAAGTGCGGATCCGACGTAAGTCAGATCCGCGTAACTCGGGGACTGCCTGTACAGTGAATAGCGTCCAGTCCATTTGGTCAAGTTGGCAACCCTAAATGAAGTGTGGCATAGAGGGGGGCAACAATAACATTTTTTTTTTTTGCAAAGTCTAGTTCTGTGTTTTGTTTTTTGCATAATTAAATGTATCAGTAGTAGTATGGCTTGCTACCTACCTAGCTGTTGTTGGTTAACAGTATACTACAAACATCATAGTAGAACCCATATGCCTGAGACCTACTTGTGTGCTATCACCCCACATTTCTATACACTTAAGATTGCCTCAGAGTGAACTAAATAGTGCCTTCAGTGCCCTCAACTATGCAACTCCATTGAAGTTGATATAGTTATTGTGGATAGTCCTCTGAAAACATCCACTCAGTGTGCAGTGGTAGTCAAAAAAGCAAATACAGTAGACTTCCAATAATCCGGCACCTTTGGGACCCAGGGGGTGCCGGATTATTGGATATGCCAGACTATCAGGAGGTACTCCGGTGGAGGGGCTGTGACGGGTCTGCTGGGACTCGCACTGCGACCGATGCGGGGGGGGGGAGGGGGGTTGTCGGTGGGGAATGGCGCAGCGAGGGGCGATCCCTCTGCCGTTTTCCGGGGAGGCGGGGGAAGCCCCGCGCAGCTGCCGGCGACAGGCCAGCTGGGGCTGCAAGCGGCAGGAGCAGAATTGGGGAAGCAGCTGAGCAGAGCAGCTGGGGTGCTGCCGGGTTGGTCCCGCAGCGCCGCCCCTCACCTGAGCGACACTGCGGGACTAACCCAGCAGCACCCCAGCTGCTCTGCTCAGCCGCTTCCCCAAGTCCGCTGCTCGTCAGTTTCAGCGGCGGACTTGTGCTTGTCTCTTCATTATTTCTTCAATTTTGCACAGAAACACAAAGAGGCACTTGCTTAAAATAAGATAATAAATATAGTATAATCTGATTTAAATGTTTAATTGTCATGATTTTAGGATGGTTGCAATACACAGAAATGTTGATGGCGTCCAGAATGCCTAGAGCCTGCACCCATCCTCCACTCAAACTCCCCCCACTCCATCTACCTAAGACTCGAAGAGGGAGTTTGGGTGGGGAGGGATGCAGGCTTTGGGAGGGAATTTGGTTGCTGCATGGGATGAGGCTCTGGGATGGAGTCTGGATGCAGGTTGTAGGCTGGGGCAGAGGATGGGGCTGCAGAAGGGAATGAGCGGTGTAGGCTCTGGGAGGGAGTTTGAGGATTGTTGGAGTTTGGGGATGGAAGCGGGATAGGGAAGGGGGGCTTTGGGAGGGAGTGGGGTGTGTAGGGTGAGGTAGTAGGGGTGCTGCACTTACTTGGGACAGCCCTCTATTGCAGCAGCTCCTAGCGGGGTATGGTTCTCCATGCAATCTTCTTCACACATACCCTCACCGGTCTGTCTCCTCCAGGCAATTTCAAACAGCCCAGGGAGTCCCCCGCTGCCACCACCGGCAATGCAGTAGGGCTGGCTGGAGCAGCTGCCTGCTGCTTGCTTGCCTGCTCTGCGTGACTGCTGATATGTCGCTAAGGTCCACAGGATGGGTGTGTGTGTGTCTGTATCTCCATGCTCTGCTCCCAGGACTCCACAGCAGGAGCAGCACACAGAGACCTCCCCACCATGGGACAACTATTGCTAATTCTGAAAATGTTATCTCTTACCACTCATCTCCAGTGCCATTTCATATTGTGTTCAAGCAACATTCTGAGGGGAATGTTTAATTGTAACACATTAAAGATTAAATTTCTTAATTATATTAACATTTCCATGACCTTCTTGTTTTATGAGCTTCTCATTTGCATAATTATATACCTCTCTTGGGTCCACTCAAACTCCTACTGTCATTGATATTCATCTTACATAACATCAAAAGGAAATCAAGAAGGACATTGGTTCTGGTTCTTGAGGAAGTCTCAGTTAAAGGGACAAGCAAGCCCACCAGTCACCCTCTTAAGCTTAATTTAGAGACACAGGGGTACTTTTTCTGAGGAGGATGGTATTTATGCGTTATCAATTATTTAAAATTTTATTAAAGAAAGCAACACTAAGAAGTAGTAAACCAACAAATAAACTACAGTAAATAGAGCAAGTTTAACAACTTGCTTTGAAAAAATCAATGGTTTTTCTAAGGGGCTTAGAGATAATGGAATCTTTTTTAAAAGCTCCATATTTTCGCACTCTATTCAATTTTTCATTAAAACCTATGTAGATTCATAAACTGTGGTATGATACTACAGGTTGAACATCTGTTAACCGGGACTTCCGGATTCAGCAACATCCATGGTCCAGCAGGACCAAGGATGTTCCAGGACTAGAAAGTCCCAGTAGAAGGCTGGGCTGCCTGGCTCACCGCAGCTGGACTGTTAGGCACAACCCAGTGCTGAGGCTGCCTAGCAGGGCTAAGAGCTCAGTGCGCTGCAGTGGGGCTGCTCAGTGTGTCAAGGAGCCCAGGACATCCATGAGCCTGGCTTGCCACAGCAGGGCTTCCAGGCATGTCCAGGAGCCTGGTGCGCAAGGGGCTGGGCTGCCTGGCTTAATGGAGTATTGGGGGAAATTGGCAGGGCTGGCAGGGGATGGGGATGGCCAGGAGGCCAATGGCCAGTCCGGGCTTGGAGGGGGGGGGGAGGGAGAGGGGAGCAGTATATGACCTCCCCCGGTCTGGCAAAAAACCTCATCTGGGACTGGTAAAGTCCTCAGGGTGCTGGACCAGTGAGGTCTAACCTGTATGGTGTCTCTGTTTCCTTTTGCTGTCCTTTCTGTTTTGTCTCTTCTCTTTGGGGCAGGGGCCACCTTTTTGCTCCAGGTTTGTATAGTATATAGCACAACGGGGTCCTAATCCATGACAGGGATTCCTAGACACCACAATAATACAGATCAATAATAATTAACAATAGTAGTGATTGGCCCAGAATAACAGCTTAAGTAGAAACTAATTGAATAGAATGGGGCCAGAGCTGCAGTGAGCTCCGATTTGGGCTTTAAGTGAAAGACGGTTCAAGCCTTTTATCTGGCTGCAAGAGCTGGAGAAAAACAAATTTAAGTCCAGATTCTGGGGCAAGGATCCACGCAGATATATTCATTTGCGGGATTTGAACCTGACTTTGAAAAGCTTCTGATCATAATTAAGGAGGAGAGCTAATTTTATTTCACTTGGGATCTATTTGAAGATTATAGGTTGTAGGTTTAGAATAGAACTTGATGCTTTTGAGGTTCAAGCTCTGAGTGGCTCTGGCAAATTATTTTAAATATTTTGTGGACTATCCCAGAATTTCTTTAAACAAATATCTTTACTGTTTTTTTTAAACAAAGCCTTCAATTTAGATGCATATTTAAAAAAAAATTCCCTATGGAAAACAATGATTAAAATAAAGATTCTGAAATGTTTGTAAAGCTTGGGAAAAATCACAAAATTAAACCTTTTTAGAAACTTGCTAAGCCTCTTTATGTATAAAATTGCTTAATTCATTGATTTTTTGAAAGACAACCAATACATATATTTAAAAATAGAGGACTCACCTGGCATTGCTTGGGTCCTTAAGGGCAGGGGGCTGGTGGTATGGGGGATGCGGGAGTCAGGGCAGAGGTGGGAGGGGACTCAGAGCAAGGAGTAGGGGTGCAGGAGTCAGGGCAGGGGGCTGGGAGGTGTGAGGGGGCCCAGGGCAGAGTGTTGGGTGTGGGGGCTCAGAGCAATGGATGGGGTGCAGGAGTCATGGCAGAGGGCTGGGGGCTACAGGGGGCTCATTTGGGCCTCCTGTGGCAATGAGGATGGTGCTGAAGCTGCCAACCATCCTGGCTCCTCTGGGAGGGGGCGCTGGGGCTGCAGTGCCTAACTCAGGCTGCCAACTTCTTGGAGGGGAGGGGAAGGCCAGGGCTGCATGGCCCAGCTATGGCTGTGCCTCCCCTGACCCTTGCCTACAGTTTGTCGTGCCGGTGGGGGAGGGGCAAGAGAGCTCTGCAGCTTGGTCCCAGTCTGCAGCTTCTGCAGGGGAAACCAGGGCTCTGCTGTATGGCCCCAGTCTGTGGCTCCTCCAGGGTGATGGGGCAGCTGGCTGATGGGGCTCCCCTGTGCACCACTGCAGCCAAGAGCCAGAGGGGAGGGCGTTGGGGCAGGGGATCCACTTACCTGGGCCAGAGGCTGGCAACATGAAAAGCCCTGGCCCCACTTGGCCACTCTCTTCCTGGTGCAGCCACCTCCCTGTGGTCACTCTGCAGTATAACTATTCCTCCTATCTGCCCTCTCCCCTTTCTGTGTTGTGGAAAACAATCCCATTCCAGGCACATCCCATTTTTCTGGCAAAACCAAACCCTGAGCTTGCTTTAAGTTAGGAGAAGAGAAAGCTGCATACCCAAGGTGGTGGTCCTAGCTCTTACCATTAAGGAGTTCTTGAACAAATGGACTCACAGAGGGACTCATGGACAGACAAGACACACAAACTCCCTAAAATCTAGATCTAGATTGAAAAAGTATTAATTTGGCAGGATGGGGAATATTGGGATAATTTACCACTACATCAGAGCCAGCTCGAGCCATTCCTACGCCCCGGGCAGTGGGCGTGCAATGCATGCGTGGCTCCGCCCCCCCGGCCCACAGCACACCTTACAGCTGCAATCCGGCACCCCCCATAGGTCAGTGCCCGGGCAGTGGCCCGGCTAGCCCCAACCTTCCTTAATCCGGCTCTGCACTACATCCAGAGGTAGGTTCCTTGTATTTTCTTTTGCAGGTATCAAAGAATCATAGAGCTGGAAGAGACTTCAGGAGCTCATGGAGTCCAGCCCCCTGCACAAGGCAGGACCAATCCCAACTAAATCAACCCAGCCAGGGCTTTGTCAAGGTAGTTTTGGTTTGGATCCTGGTACATACAGTATGCCTGTTAATCTACCCCACAAAACACATGGGTGGGGGCTCTGCGGAAGGAAAGCAGCAAGGATGAAGCTGAGCGGTAAGTCCAGAAAAGACTACAAATCCCAGAGATCTCAGCAGGGTCTCCTCCCTCGCCTCCTCGGTCAGAGGCAGACGAAACTGAAAGTGCTGCAGCTTCAGGCCCGGGAGATTATTTCACCTTCAGCTGTGCGGCGAGGAGGGGCATCGGGGGGCGGCAGGCGGATCAGGGGAGCGGGCTTTAAAACGGCGCCATGAATGGAGGCGTGAGCTGTGGCTTCTCGGAGGAAGTGATCAATCTCACCAGAGGGCCATTAGGTACGGAGCTAAAGACGGGGAGTGGGAGCTTGGGCTGCTGAATCTGGGCTCGTCTGATCTGGCGTGGAGCCCGGCTCAGTGTAACTGACTTGTCTTCAGAGCTGCCCGGAAAGATCCGGCCCGAGGCCTGTATAATCCTGCTACTAGTTTCTGCTAGCAACAGAGCCAGCTGCAAGTGCCTTCAGCGTGGCAGAGAGACCCACGCAGAAGGAATCTTGTTTGGTTTTAAAATCCGTACAACTTTTCTTTTAAAACGCACTTGTAGCTTCTCTTGATGCTTTTGGGGAGGGGTTAACGCTGCGGTGCACTTTGTTTCAGATGCCTATAATGGGATTTGCTTACTGCCCTGTTATATTGGCCTTTCACAGTGGAGTTGGCTTGTGCTGCAGCTTAAAAGAGTTTATAAATAACATCTCCATAATTAAAAGGAGGGTGGGGGCAGAGAATGAAAATGCAACTGGATTTTCTTCCCAGCCAACACAAGTGTGTTTTTGCTATTTAAAAAGAACAACAACCTGGGTACTTGAGGTTTAACCAGATGTTTGACTCTAAACTATAATGAGGTTTTCCCCTTAAAGGGAGATCTAGTAGATTTAAAAAACCAACAAGAGAAAGTGAAGCTGAAAGGGAAGTGGGGATGTTGAGCAGTTGTATAACTTTATTTGTACTACCAAGCAATTAATGACAGTAATTGGGGGGGAGAGAAGGGTGTAAGGATGGGGGGGAGAGAACAGTCTTAGAGTTGTAGGGTAGTGCATCTAGCAGTGAATTAGTCCTAAATGCCTGCATCATTTGGAAATGAGATTTTTAGATTCCTTGAATCAGTTAGAACAACACTGAATGCAACAACGGTTAAATACTTCTAAAAAATCCAGGCCTTTGGGCTTGTCTTGAGGAAGGCCTGGCCTAAGCTATGCATTAGGTTGCTGTAAGATGTCTTGCATCTGTCAGCTTTTGGAATGTCTCTGCTTAAATTTGGCTCTTGCGGATGTAAGTATCCCCCCTCCTCAAGCGGTGTAAAGTCGTGGTCAATGCAAAGCCAGTGTAGACATTGTGTTGCTTATGTTGACTGTTAATTAGCTTCTCAGGAGCATCCCACAGTGCCCTACGCTCACGTTACAATGGATCCTAGTGAGGATGTGCTCTGCAGAGGCAAGGAGCCAAGCGCGCACCCACACATGATTTAATAGTTGCCTGCGTTGTATGCTGTATTCTGTTGACACACTTTTGTAGTGTAGACTTGTCTGATGGGTGAAAATTGATTGAGTTCCCCAACATGATTTTCAGTGTTGCATAGCCTCCTTTTAACACCTATACATCACGTTACTGTAGTTGGTTGTGCTGTAACCTAGGCTCCACCCAGTTGCACTTTTTCGCACATAATGCCTCAATAATTTCTATCCCCTTGACTATAGTCCTCTGTTAGAAACATCCCTGTAGTTTCTTGTCCTCATCCATGACATCCTCCAGCTGAGGATAAAAAACAGGTCACTCTTTCTTCGAGGTACAATTTTTCCACTTACAATGGCTCACCAAACCTAAGGCTGTAGTACAAAATATTCTGGCATGCTGATGGTTGCCCCTTGTACCTGTGGAGCTGAAATGGATTCTAACTTTCAGCCTTTATTTTAAAGAAACTGAATTAGGGTTGCCAACTTTCCCAACTGGACAGACTGAATGCCTTTTGCAGCAATGGTGTCCAGCCCGTCTGGTTGGGAAAGCTGGCAATTTTAATACACTCCGCATACTGGTAGCATAAAGTATGTGGTGTATATACTGAAGCAAAACATGATTGTCTGCTGTGGGAATGTCCGTGCCCAGAACTTTCAAAAGTACCCTCAGATTTTTGGGAAAACAACACAGGTGAGTCCCTCAGAGGAGCAGAGTATCCTCAGATTCCCTGTAACTCAGCTAGAGGTCCAGTTGCACTGCATTTCTGAAATAGACACACAATCAAAATCAGTGGCCACTTCTGAAAATCTGGGTCAGGGTGACAGTGCGACACACTGTCAGCTTTGTGTTGCTGCTTGGTGCGTAGCTTAAGTGGCTAGCAAAAGATTACATGAGCATAGTTATGGATAGTAAGGTGGGAAAAGGGGGTGTGGCAGAGGCTACAGAGAGTGGTATTTCCATTACAGCCCTGAGTGCTGTCAATGGGACATCCAGGCTCTATGCAATTAAAAATTCATTCTGTAAAGCAAATAAAAACTTACGGTTTCAGCAGTTTTGTCGACGTATGTAAACCTCATTCTATGAGGAATAACGCCTTTTATTGACAGAGTTCTGTCGATAGAAGGCATTATTGCATCTACATTGTCCTTTGCGTCCACACTGTTATGTCGACAAAGCGGCTTGTCGACAGAACTGGATGTAGTCTAGATGCTCTTAATGTTTTTGTTTTTTAAACATTCCCACTAATTATCTCTAGAACAGGTACTGCGTAGGTAGCAGTAGGGAAAACTTCCCTCATCTTGTCCTTCTGGTATGCTGTGATCTTAACTGAAGTGACTGATTACAGTAAGGTGGTACTTCTGTCTCTGCAGTCAACCCCTTGCTTTCCTGTGCTCCCCTGCTAGGGGCTCTGAACACTTCAAAGTATTTTTCCCTTGATTTCTCTGTGGTACCATCTTACAGGCATAAGAACATTTCATTGTGTGGAACAGAGCCTAGGAAAACCAGAAAAAAGTCAGTTCATGAGCACCACTCTCTTTTGGATTTCCTTAAAGTAGGAGAGAGATATTTGGATTTGACTTTGTATCTTTTTAAATTGGAGAGAGAGAGAAGACTTTTTCAACCCCCTATCGGAGTTCCCGTAAGCTGCGCTCTTGGGCGGACACCCAGGAGAGATTCAAATGCCATCCAGGTGATTAGCAGAGTGCTCACAGCTGGCAGCATCTGTTTCTATTTGTGGTGCACATAACACTTATTCTGCCAGCGGATGGAAAAAGTTACAGTGAACTTTGCTCCCTACTGAAGGTAGGTGTGACCTGAGTATTTCACATAAATCTGTTCATTGACTTATTCATTGACAGTGGCAACTTTGTCACTACTAACCTATCTACTATTTCTGTCCAGGACTTTGTGCTCTGCTCATAACGTTAATATCTAAGTACCCGTCCTTGAACATGTACAATCTGATGGTCAAAAGGTGACAGACTCAATATCTGTTGAATTATCCAGTTCAATTCAGGTGTGTGAGAGCCTGGTGTACAGTTGCTAGGCTACTACTTATCCCTGTGCTGCTTCAGATGTCTTAGCATTGCTACTTTGGTGTCAGCATCAGGGCATGATTCAACCTGCTGATCAAATTCTAACTTGCTAGATTTGTGCCTTGGGGCTCCTGCTGACTTGCAGTTATTCTTGTACTTTAGAGAACATTGTGACCTGAATTTATTTGCTAGCACTTGGTGTATTTATCTTGTAGCTTCTGGCTCTTATCTATGATTGTTGAGATATTTCTTATAAGGGGTGGAGTTATACAGCAAGATAATCTGTAGGATCCATGGTGTCTTCATTTCCTCGTAATATCAAAGCATTAATCCATATAGTGTGGCATTCACTTATTTGGCAAAGTGCAGATGCCTGTACAGCTTAATCCTTTTTGAAATATGAATGTTGACTATGCTTGCAAACTGTTAAGATGGTTACAGTATAGAACAGGGCTACTCAACATGCGGCCCACATGTGGCCCATGGCCTGTTTGTTTGCAGCCCACAGTGTAGTTTGTGTTTACGTGGGGCTCAACATGCGGCCAAAACAAAAAAGGAGACAATATAATGGTCTTCTGTTGATATGCGTTTTAGTAGTTACATTCCTGGACTGTCGTTGCTCATTAAAAGTACTGCCATATGGGTGGAAATCGGGTAACTATTGCATTTTATTAATATCAGAAGAACTTACTTAAATGGGGTCTGTGTGTTGTGTAGTCTTGCCTTAATCTTTGTATTCATACCCATCAGTGTGAAAGAAGCTATTTGCATGTATATGCATCCATACTTAAGTTGTGGCCCTCAGCGTGTGCTGTGAGTATCAGTGTGGCCCCCGGGGCTTCCAAAATTGAGTAGCCCTGGTGTAGAATGTCTCTGGCAAAAGCTTGTTGAACAAAAAGAAGTATTTACAATGACAGAATGATGTGTTTAAAAATATAATTCTCATTATACTACATCCCTAATGCCAAATGGTAAAATATTGCAAGATGAAGCTGTTAAATAATTTGGCATTGCACAAAAATGTAGTTTTTCAGTAAATACCCCCTTAAAAAGTTAACCGGTTAAATGATATAAATGTAATTGTTAACCAGGTCCGGACAACCCACTCCTCCAGCCTTCTGCAGGTGGTGGAGCTGCTCTGGCTGTGCAGGGTCCCACCACGCCACGGGTGAGACACTGCTCCGGCTAGCTGGGATCCTGCTCCACTGAAGTGGGGAACTTCTTTGGTCTACTGGGGTCCTGCTGGCCAGGCTGTAATGGAAGGGGGGGCTGCATTTCTCCCCTCCCGCCCCCTCCTCCCCCGCCACTGGTTAAGCATGCCAGTAGCTGGGTAAGCATAACTGGTTAACCTTTTACATCCCTATTTGGAATCTCTCTCTCTCTCTTCCTTCTCAAAGAAGAGAGAACTGAGAAATGTGCACCTGTTCGGAATACAGTAGATACTGCTTAATAGCAACCTCAATATTAACAACTTGTGATTTAATAGCAACACTTTTATTTTCTTTGATTACAAGTGTTGATGGGTTCAGATTAGGGATGTGACCTGGTTAACCAGTCAGCATCACCCTTATTGGGTGATACTTACTGGTTATGGTTGACTGGCGGGGGCTGGTGCAACCCCTCCTTCTGATGCTGGCAGGGGGGCTGCTCCTGCCTGGAGGGGCCCACTGCAGTCTGCAGGAGCCCCAGCCAGAGCAGTCCCTGCCTGCCGTGGATCCGACCTGACTGCTCCAGGATGCCTGCCTCCATTTAAGCAGTTAGCTAGTCAAATGTTATTTTTAACCAGTTAACTGCTTAAACTGGATTTTATATCCCGAATTCAGATACAGGCTGTATCTCCCTTAACTGGGAAGGAATCTTTGGTCTGGCAACATCCTTGGTCCATCAAGACCATGGATGTTGCTGGACCACAGACTCCAGATATAGGGAGGTCTGGCTATGGGGTAGGGGGAGCCCTGTGTTGAGGAGGGGGCAGAGGAGTGGCACAGTGGGGAGTTTGGGCCCCAGTGGCTGGGCAGTAGCAGGGGACCAGAAGCCCCAGTGACGGCCAGGAAGTTCTGGCTTGGGGAGCCACAGCTGGACAGGCAGCTGTGGGCCAGGCTGGAACCCTAGCTGGGGGCAGCGACTCAGCATGGGACATGAGGGAAGACACCTCCCCTGGTCTGGCAAATCCCCTCATTCAGGACCGGTCCGGTCCCAAGGGTGCCAAACCAGGGAGGTCCAACCTGCACCGGCAACAATAATCTGTTTATTAGCCACAATTTTTGTTTAAGAACTGCTCCACCTACAGGCAGGTTTGTGAGGCTGCGGGGCAGAGAAGAGAGTGTTGGGACCTGGCTGTAGCCCTGCAAACCTGTTTGCTTCTGATGCTCAGCTCATCCTGGCACATCTGTGCAGGGGATGCAAGCCTACAAACTTGCCTGTGGATAGGAAGAGGAGGAGGGGAAGGAAGGCTGAGGGCGTGGGGTGGGAGGGGAGGCAGGCTGCAGCCCAGATGGTCATTTCTGGAACTGTGTTGCAGCCCTTAAAGATCCTTTCTTAATCTGGCCCTGCTGCTGGGGGCCAGAGGAGCACATCTCCTTTCCCACCCCAGTAGGGAGCTACAATGGCCAAGCGCGAGGGGCTTTTTCCCTAGCTGTAGCAGCCCAGAGCCCCTGTGCAGGGCTTACTAGGCAGTTGCATGGACCACGTAGCTGAGAGTGAACCCTGACACTGATCTTTCTGTTCCCAGGGTCCTAGCCTCGTGGGAAGTGGTTTGTGGGCTTGTTGGTTTTGTCTCTGTAAGTGCATTGGGTAACATCACTACTTCACTTCTCCCAGTCCCTGTTAGTAATTCAATTCTTTCCACCACTTGTCTCAGACTGACAGGAAAAGGAACAACACAGCTGGGGAAGTAGATGCTGCTATTGATATTACTGTATTTATCAGCCAGAGGGGCATTCTCTGAACACTGTGGCTCACCCCAGACCCTCTGATCTCCTGTAACAGAGCTAAAAAGCCAACTCCAAGGTGGGGCAAGCTAGCTTTTATTTGCCTTTCTGTTTACAAGTCTCCTGCATCATATTCCTCTACCCGGTGCGTAAAACATCAGCCTGGCTGAGTGTGTGTCTGGGACTTGATTTTAGACCATGTTTGGAGTAGCTTCTGAGTAACAGGATCATGTCAGAAGGAGATGGGTTTTCCCCTTTCCCTCCTTCAGAGGTTTGGTATATCTGCTCCTGACCTCCCAAATCTCATGCTCGTGGATCATTTCTCTCCTCACATACATATTACAAAGAGTTTGTTGCACTGTGGTACAGAATGTGCCCGAGCACCCGGTGGGGATCCTGCCTTTGAGATCAGCCTGTTCTTGTGGGTTAGACTAAGCAACAAATCTTAATCTTCCAACACCCTTTAATCCACCAGCTGGTTACAGCCAGAGTTCTGGAATTAACTTTGTTTTTAACAAACAAAACCCACCCAAACTGCTTCCATCAGGCCATAATTTCCATTCCAATTTTTGGTGTGACTTTATACCCTTGTACTTTGGAATCCAAAGCAGGAAATGAATACAGGGAGAGCACAAAGAGCTTGCAAAGTTGCTGCTGATGCTTACATAAAATGTGAAGTGGTTAAAAGTCTGAACTCGATATCCTTGGGTAAAACTCTGCACTCAAATACCCTAGGGCCTGATTCAATGAGTTATAAACATTAAATCATCTTAAATAAAGGACTAGAGGTTGAATGATCTGGGCTTCAAGACCATGAGCAAGCCGGTAACCTCTTGGTGCCTCAGCTTCCCTATCTGTACAATGGGGATAATACTTCCTACCTCAAAAATGTGTTGGGAGAGTTATTTGTTAGTGCATGAAGACAGACTTGCAAAATGGCCTACTTTTGTAATGTAGAGTCTTTTGGTTTCCTTGAAATAAACAGTTCTTCTGTAGTTGTCACCATCCAGACGGTATTGCATTAGGATCACTTTCCCCTAATTATAAGGTTGTCTTGATCTCTGTTGGACCTATTTCTTATCTACGTTACATTTTCTGTCACCTGTGTCTCTCAGGATTGGGCTTTAACATCGTTGGTGGGATGGATCAGCCGTACATTGCCAATGACAGTGGCATCTACGTCAGCCGGATCAAAGAAGATGGGGCTGCTGCTCTTGATGGCCGATTACAAGAGGGAGACAAAATTTTAGCGGTAAGCCACTTCCTTAGCAGCATATCCCAGAGGATCAGGCAGAGTTTCAGCCAGCAAGGAGAGGAGATGAGATGAGACATCCTCTAAGTGGCTAATCATGTAGTCAATACAATTTGTATCGATTAGCTGATAAGGGTTGGCACTCTGTCCTAGCTCATGCCAGGCCCAGGAGCTACTCCCACTGTGGCTCTTGAGTTTAAATGTAGTAAGTGCTGCGAACACAGGCTGCTCCCGCAGCATCCCCTGTCCATGGGAGGTCCCAGCTCCCTTTCTGCGGGATGCGAAGCAGCCTCTGTTCACTGTGAGCCTGATAGAGGCAGTGCAGGAGTGGGGGGGACCGCTGGCACCACAGAAAAGGTGCTGGGGAGAACAGGCTTTTAAGCTGACTCCCCCTGTCCCCCCAGCACTGGCTCCTGCTTTCCCCCATCCCTTGCTGACTCTGATAGGGGGAAAATACAAGTAGTTGACTACTCAATTAGTTGCTTACATCCTGTAAACCAGAGACCATCCTCATCCCATTTTGCCTTCTTGCTTTTCCAGGAACTTTCCTTGGCCTCTTGGCTAGCACATCACACAGATGTGATCTCAAAGATTTGATGATACTAAGGGCCTGATTTTGTCCCCTCCCTCTCCCCTCCCATTTTTTGTTTCAGTACTGTGACTCCACTGACTTTACTGGGGTTATTTATGACTTACATCAGTGGGTGAGGAAAATCCATCTCCCAGCTACTAGGTTTCTCTCCCCTGCACACTAGTGGGTGCGTTAAGAGTTACTAACTTTTTGCTCAGGAGGTGCTATGAAAGGTTTCACTGTAACCAAAAAAGTGTACCTTAAGCTGTTTTGGTTGCCGGAATCATGGTTAAGTTGGGTCAGATTTGGTATGAAGATTTTCTTCTGCTATGGCGAGCTCTACAAGAAGATAGCCCTGTAACAAACAGAAAAGAATACGGAAGTTTGCTAAAACAGGATACAGCATTTGTGTATCTAATGGAGTTCAGTTATAGTTTTAAACTCGCTTGTTCTAATCAGTTTTAGGCTTATAAATAAACTAAGTGGCTTATGCAAGTTGGAGCTTGATAGTTGAACCAAAGTGATTGTGTGTATGTGTGTGTGTGTGTGTGTAAATTAAATACATAAATAAAATGTACCTTATTCCAATAGTGTAGTCAAAGCTGAGTATTAAGAAATACTTCATGACTGTGAAATTTACAAGGCTTTGAAACTTCCTTCTATGAAAAATAATAACCTCCTGACTAGAATGATTTAAAACTGGGCAGGAAAAAGCACCATGAAATTTATAGGGAGTAATCTTGCATTGCTCTCTTGGTTGGGTCTCCTTGAGTGTGTTAACTTATCTAATGGGTCTCACCCCCGCCCCTTTAAAAAGAAAAAGGCCTTTTTTCCTATAAAAGGGCGTAGCTATCCATGAAAGCCAATCAGTGAACACCTTGGCCCCTTAACTGAAGATGCAGGTTTTTAGTTTGGATTGAATTTGAATTTGTTAATCAATATTCAGTCATTAAGCATGAATAAATACATCCCAAACCACAGTATTTGACAGCAGAAGATGCCGCAGTGCAATGCAACTGCATCTGTTTCCATTCAGTGATACAGGAAGGGCATCTAGTCAGTCTCAGGCTTCCAGCTCCCTACCTGTTGCCATTATTGGGTGGAGATTTGTATCTCTCTTCCTTCTCCCCTGGCTATTTGCAGACTGCATAGTCTCCTGGCTAGTCTGTGTAATTCCCAGCACAAACAGGTTTCCCAAGCATTCCTGCTGGCTTTCTCTTCAGAGAGATGGTGAAAAGTGTGTCTGCCCACAGTTACAGGTACCACACAGCTTTCTTTGTGTAAGCCTGCTTTATTCTTAGGATAAAAGCACTAGAAAAGCCCTATACATACCCTTACCAGAGATCATACCAACTCTAACATGGGCTTTGTCTGAAGGAGTCTGTCTAAATCCTGCCCAAGGATTTCCTTGTGTTTTCAAATTCATCACGGCTACAGCCCTTTCTTATGAGGCCTTCACAGGCCCAGTCCTTCCAACCCTACCCTAAGGATAGGAGCCTTCGATAGGCCAGGGGTCCTATTTGCTGCATCAAGCAGAAGGGCCTAAGCCAGTTTAAAACTAATAACTATATCCAAAAACATTTTCTGTGCCTTCTGGATCCTGGACAATCCATTTTGAACTAGTATGTGTGTATCTTTACGGAGGGGTGACTTCAAAGGGCTAATTACTGAGGGATTACATTAGAATTCCCTGCCTCCTAGAGGAGTTGTGTACACTTTCACAATAACACATACACAGTTGCATTTTTGATGCAAAGGATCCCAAAGGTATTAACATCCATTAACTCTAAAAATTCAATAAAGTTCATTCAAAGCATTGCAGGAAATTAGAACTGTTTCAGTTATGTTGATATGAAGGAGTCTATTTAAAAAAAAAACCATGGATATCTCAGATTCACATTTAAACTTCATTTTTTAACTTCATGCCTCAGTGTAGACAAGTGCTTGTGAAGAAATTTGGGTTCCAGGCAATTTCAAAATGACATCACCACTATGGGTACGTCTACACAGCAACATTATTTTGAAATAACTGCCTGCTGCATAGACACGGACTAGGTTATTTCGAAATAACTAGCGTTCTTTCAAAATAATGTAGAAATACAGTCAAGCTGGAGGATTTCTTACTCCAACTCCTGTAACCCTCACTGTATGAGGAATAAGGGAAGTCAGAGGAAGAGGGCTGTGCAGACTCTCCCAATTTTCGAAATAAACTACACAACTGACGTAGCTCAATTTGCGTAGCTTATTTTAAGCCCTGCTATGTAGAGGCACCCTAAGGCTGTGTCTACACTGGCAAGATTTTACGCAAAAGCAGGTGCTTTTGCGCAAAATCTTGCTGCCTGTCTACACTGGCCGTGTGTATTTGCGCAAGAACACTGATGTTCTACTGTACAAAATCAGTGCTTCTTGTGCAAATACTCTGACGCTCCTGCTCAGGGATAAGTCCGCTTGCGCAAGTGGCCAGTGTAGACAGGTAACATCAATTTCATGCGCAAGAAAGTCCGATGGCTAAAATGGCAATCGGAGCTTTCTTGCGCAAGAGAGCGTCTACACTGGCATGGATGCTTTTGCGCAAAAGCACATCTCTTCTGCAAAGGCACATGCCAGTATAGACGCTCTCTTGCGCAAATACTTTTAATGGAAAACCTTTTCCATTAAAAGTGTTTGTGCAAAATCATGCTAGTGTAGCCGCAGCCTAAGTGTTTGTACTTCATTTTCAGTGGATCCAGTCCTATTCGCTCCCCCTTCCAGATGTTGTTATAATTCCTTTCCTTTGACTTTGCTCTGCTCCTCCAAAAGATAAAATAGGCTGTACTGGAAGTGGTTATTATTTCAAACCACTCAGCCTCAAAAACTGGACAAGTAAATAGGGATTGGATAAGATAGATATGCTCTTGAGTAAGCAATTTTATATCTATATTGGATAAATGGTATTTTAAAAGCCCCTGCCTCGCCCTCTGTAATATCCGAACTAGCCGATCTAGTGTTGCTCAGGTGTGTAACACAAGAAATGGCTGGCTGGCTTTTGTTGGGAACTAAAAGGAGGAGCGGCATGGAGGCCGGGAAGGCAGGCATGGCCTGACCCCATGAGGAGTCATATGAGAGGGGGAAGGGAATCCCCCAGGTGAATTGGCATGGGAGAGGGAGGGAATTTCCAGGTCCTGTGAGGAGGTACAGGGGGAGGAAATCTCTATGTTCGTTGTGAAGTGGTAGGGGAGAGCAAGGAGGAAATCGCTAGCCTCTCCCCATAGTCTTACAGTGTGTGTGCGGGGGGCGGGGAAGGGAATCTCCACACACCCTTGTGGAGTAGCAGGGAAGCAGGAATGTGCTAGCCCCCATAGGTGGGGGAGACCCCCAGGTCCTGTAGCAAAGGGGTAGGGGGAATACCCAGGCCCTGTAGCTGCAAGGGAACCTTACCCATAGAAGATGGCTTGGCTGGAAACTTGCAGAGCCTCATCCCCAGCCGGTCATTCGCATGCTGGTGTGGCTGTCCCTACTGCTCACTCTGCAGTATCCCATCCCTGCTCACTGCCCCCAGAGGTGAGTGTGAGGATTATGTCCCTCCTCTTTCAGTCCCTCCCTTCCTATCTTGGGGAGGAGGAGTGGAAGCCCCATTCCCGCCACTTCATATGTTCCCTGCGCAACCAAATCCTGACCTTGCTTTAAGTTAGGGTAAGAGAAAGCTGCATACCAAATTTGGTGGCCCTAGCTGTTACTGTTTGGGAGTTCTTGCACAAACAGATATATAGACAGACCATCTATCTAATTACTACAGTTTGGGTTCACCTCTAAAAGATTAAAACCAGTTTAGTTGGAATTTAGAAAAGTTTGTTAATGTTTTGATCTGGGGTTTCAGTATGGGATCTTTATAATTGGAATACAGGCAGTCCCCGGGTTACATGGATCTGACTTGCATCGGATCCCTACTTACAAACGGGGTGAGGCAACCCCGCACTAGCTGCTTCCCCCCAGCAGACCAGGGAGACGCGAAGCTAGCGGCCCCCCGCAGCAGACCAGGGAGACGCGGAGCGGCTTTTCTCAGCAGACACCTCAGCTTGAGAATAAAGGACTGAGGGAAGTGAGGTGTGGGAGAATAAAACTGAGCTCTGGAGAAATGTTTGGCTAGAGTTTCCCCTACAATATGTACCAGTTCCGACTTACATACAGATTCAACTTAAGAACAAACCTACAGTCCCTATCTTGTACGTAACCCGGGGACTGCCTGTATATTAAGGTTCTGCTTAATTGTGCAGTAACACAAGGGGTGCGTCTAGACTGGCAAGATTTTGCACAAAAGCGACCGCTTTTGCGCAAAAACTTGCCAGCTGTGTACACTGGCCGCTTGAATTTGCGCAAGAACACTGACTTTGTAATGTACAAAATCAGTGCTTCTTGTGCAAATACTTTCACACTCCCACTCGGGAAAAAGCCCTCTTGCGCAAGAATACTTGTGCAAGAGGGCCAGTGTAGACAGGGAACAACTGTTTTGTGCAAAAAAGCCCCGATGGCTAAAATGGCGATCGGGGCTTTTTTGCACAAAATCGCGTCTAGCCTAGCCACGGATGCCCATCCTTTTCCCTATCTTCCCCCCCCCCCATCCAAAAGCACTTTTTGCGCAAAAGCATCCGTGCCAATAGAGACGCGCTTTTGTGGAAATACTTTTAACAGAAAAGTTTTTCCATTAAAAGTATTTCCGCAAAATCATGCCAGTCTAGACGCAGCCAAGGTGATTGTCTTTACTACAGTTATTAACTCTTGCATTTAGAATAATTCTAACTACCGAAACTGGTGGCAGTTCCACAGTGCTGAAAGATGACTTTTGATCCCACAGCTAGCAGTTCTCCTTTTTTCTTCCTGTGTTAGGTAAACGGCAGAGACCTGAAGAATTTGCTGCACATGGATGCTGTGGAACTGTTCAGGAATGCAGGCTGCAATGTTTCTCTGAAAGTTCAGCACAGGGTGTGTATTGCTGACTCCTGGCAGTTGTCTGAGGCCCTTCTGCCATGGCTTGGGTCAGACTGTAGGAGAGTCCTGGTAGAGCCCTGTTTTTGCCAGGGTTGATGCATACTTGTAGTATGAGGCAAGATGCCTGTGCAGTTGTCGCTGCTGCTTAACTTGCACCAGCTCTGGAGACAGAGAGAAACCCAAAATCTGCTGCTGTCAGTCTGGCACCTGTCACTGGTACTGAAGTTGATGAAGGAAATGCTGACCCATCCTGAATCATTGGATTGTAGGTAGGGTTGCCAGGTGTCCAGTATTGACCCGGACAATCCATTATTTTCGCCTCCTGTCCGATAAATTCAGAAAATACCAGACACCTGAAATGTCCGGTGGTCTTTTGTTCGGTTGTTTGTTTTTTCCCCCCCCTGCCAGGAGGCGAAAATACTCAGCAACCAGGCCCAGCCCCCCGGAACCTCCCGCCAGGCCCCCCGAATGCCTCCCCACACCCTGCTTACCTGGTTCCTCAGGGGCTTGTGATGTCGCTGGAACAGAAAAACGAAACTGCTGCCAGCAAAAAAGCCTTTTCTTAAAGGGGTCATGCTGATTTTATTTGTTATCTTAATTTTTTGGCTTAACTGTTGTTGGGGGTCTTTTTTGTTCAACAACTTTGGTCTCCCCTTCTTTTTTTCCTCAACAGAATTTTTTTTCCCCGTTGGGTTTTTTTTTATCGGTGGGGGGGATGTTTGGTATTTTTAAACCATCTGGCAGCCCTAACTCTAGAGTTATGTCTACACTATGAGTTTTGCCATAAGAGGCAATGCAAATGAAGTGCAGATTAGCATTTTCTCACAATTCATTTGCATAATCTCATCTGGTCCGTTTTGCGCAAGGGGTTTTTGGCAAAAACAAGCAGTATGGGCGGATCCGTTTTGTGCAAAAAAAACCTACTTGTTTTTACGCAAAAATGGACTGGAAGAGATTATGCAAATGAAGCACAAGAAAATGCTAATCAGCGCTTCATTTGCAACATAGCCTAGTTGTTGTAGATTTCTGCCTTTGGGAGCAGAAAGTCCTGCATTCTAATCCTCCCAGGTCCCAAGTGTACAGTATGCCGATGACCAAGTTGTGTGGCTTTAGAAGCTCACACATTCCTTACATAGCATTGCTGTCTGCCTTGGTCTCCTTACCACTGATGCTCTTCTTTCTTCTTAGTTGCAGCCGCAGAATGGCGCAGCTGGTCACCGAGGAGATGGAGAACCAGGTGATATTCCCCTGGCTGTCATTTTGGTGCCTGGGTTGATCCTCGCCATAACTGCAGTGTGGGCCTTCCTAAGATATCGACAGCGAATGTGAAATGTTCCCCTCTGAAGAGCTCTGTGCATATATATATATATATATATATATATAAATATTACACAGCTACACTATAATTTAAAGAGAGAATCAACAGTTTTATCCTGGACTAATGCCAGAGAGGATTGTTGCCTCTTGTAAAGCTGCTGCTGATGTTCATTGTGTTCTGATTGTCTTGGGGGTAGGGTTGATGGAGGAAGGAGACTGTGTAAACTGGAATGTGCCATTTTCACTGGTCCCCTGGAAGTTTTGCCATCCCCTTTCTCACACCATGAACTTTCAAATACTTATCCTGTATTTTAAGATGTGACTTGGGGGGTAGAAGGGTGGAACAGACTGTGGCTGTGTTTCCAAGAACAATTTTATTTTGGGAATTTCCTTGTTCTCTTTTTCATTCCTCTTACAACCAGTGCTCCAGCTTTCTGAATCAAGAATACAGAGGAGTGTGTGTTGTGGGGTTTGTTTTTCTTATTTGGGATTGGGCAGGGATCAGGGTGGTTAATAAATGCCTTAGAGAAATGCATACAATCTAATCTGGTTTCACAGATGAAATTCCCAGAGTAGCCACTTCCATAAAACAAATACGCAATATCAGCAAGGTGTTGTACTGGCCCTAGAAAGGCAGGAGGCAGCATTGGGCAGCAGGAGGAGTAAGGATGGAAAGCTCAGGAATGAAGAACCAAAGAATTGTAACAGGAAGCTGCAGAAAGGTCCCTGAAGTAGAGGTGAACCAACAGCACATTTAGTCCCTGGAACTACCTAAAGCCCCGTCTTCCAGGTTGCAGATGAATTTCCACCCCAGCCTCCAAAAATTAAATACTAACTTTACCCAGATTTATTACAGCAGTTGATCTGCAGGCTACAGCATCCTGTAGCCTCAAAAGACTTTAGTGTGAGATGATCTGGTCTTGGTCCATCTGAAGTTCTGACATGGCTGCTAGGGAGTTATGCCAAAGCATGGGACAGAGGAAGAAGATGCACAGTCATGGCAGGTATTGAGTTGCCACACTACACTCATCTTGGGGGGGGGAGGCACAGAAGGAGGACGGGAGGGGCCTGGTAAGAAAGGTGAATGGGCAAAAACATTCCTTGCCACAAAGGAGAACAACAAAGCCTAGTGAGGTGTTTCACAGGATGCTAGCTCTGTAATAATGCTGGGAGAAATGAGCAATAGCATGTTGCTATGAGAGTAAAGCTGGCTGATATCTAGACTTAAGGAAGCCCGAGTGTGTCTATTGGGGTAGCCGGGAGGAGAATATGCACAGTACGTCAGTGCTCCACTGACACCTTTTTTTTTTTTAAATAGACTGTAGAACAAACCATTTCTAGGTACTTAATGCAGCCTCTGAACCATGCTTGTTAGGCCACAGTGCCTGTGAGAAGTGTGTGGGTAGAATGCTTGGCAAATAAGACTGAAGCTAGAGATCGTCTCTGCAAAAGTGGTGATCGAATTTTATCTACAGGACTGTAACGCCTCACACTGTCTGCTTTTAAACATGTCAGCTCACCTCACTGGAGAGCAATTTGTTTTTCTTGTCTCAGAGAATGGGTGAGGGGTGTGTGTGGTTTTTTTAAAAAAATTACATGTATAGTCTGTATAATGCCAAAAATCCCATTCACAATATATGTATACAAACTGGATGATACCCTCTCTGCTTGTTACTTCTCTTGTCCCTAACCCTCCTCTGGATTTACAGGTCACTAGGTTATACACATATTAAGAATGCCACACTATTGCTGGCTGGAGATTATATTGGTTAGATGAGGGTTATTTGCTATAGTACTTGATATTCCTACAGCATTGTGAAGGATCCTAGAGTGCTACTCCAACTATTTACATTTAAAGCATCTTTATTTCAGGCACTGCAAAGAGGAGATCGTGAGGAAAAATTTTGCCCAAGGCTCTGAAGGCAAACTTCTGTTCTTGCCAAGAGTGTCATGGGATTTTGGTGGCCGTATGTGCAAAGGTAATGGTGTGTGTCCACAGTTTCATGGTCATGGGCTTGATTATGCCTGCAAAGCAGGTAAATGATTGCCAACAGGAAGGTGCCCACTTACCTTTTTGTGTGTGCAATCGAGGCTGTACATTTGTGAAAGTCTAGGTCTCTGCTTGAACATTCGGCCACCTGTCTGTGCAAAGGAAGGGAGAGCCTCTTGTTAGATGACACTTGCTGTCATAATTTGGCCATTTTCAATGTAATCGTTCTTCCGACTAGAACGTTCACTGCGAACTTGATTGTTTTTGTTTTATACAGCACTAGTCATGAGTAGAAGCTACCCATGAAAATGAGACTAGGACATAAATAAGTTACAAACCTTCTCAAGGAAAGAACCCAGCATTTCAGATTACGGCCGGTCCCCGAGTTATGAACACGTTACAGACCAAATGCTTGGCTGTAACTCGGAATGGTCGTAACTTGGAACCCTTTGAGTTACATTGCGACCACGCTGTTCGTAAGCACGGGTTGCGTTCGTAACTCGGAGCCCGCATTTACAACCGCTTTGGTCGTAAGTGCGGATGGTCGTAAGTTGAGATGGCCGTAAATTGGGGACCAGCTGTAGATTGAAAAAAGTGACACTTTTATGCTTGTGACACTTGCAGGGACCAGGAATCTACAGGAGACTGGTACTTCCAAGATAGAAATGGGCAAACGCATGGCAAACCCATGCTTGAGAGTAAAGATGTTAAATTGCAGTTACCTAGCTAATCGTATAGCCAATACAATTTGTATCGACTAATCGTATAGTCAATTTGAACCGCTCTGCAGAGCTGCAGCAGGGGTAGCTCCAGAAGCCAGCTAGAGCCAGGACTGAGCAGTCCCAGCTCTTGCTGGCTCCAGGAGCCACCCATGCTGTGGCTCTGCATTGAAAATGTAGCAAGAATTGCCCAGCTCTTACTACATTTAAAATGCAGAGGCGCGGTGTCCTAGATCAACATGAGCTGGGAATGTTCGGTCCCGGGTCATGCTGAGTCCAGCAGCCCCTGTTTGCAGCAGGCAGGGGCTGCTCCAGCACCAGTTCCTGATTGCCGTGAACAGGGGCTACTTGGCAGCACCAGCCCCTGTCCATGGTAAGGGTCTGTCTCCCCACTGGGACCCCTGTAGCCAGGGGCTGCTTAGCAGCAGCCCCCCCAATTCCTCCCTGCCTCTGATAGAGGCAGCTGGGGAGGAGTAACTGGTGGGGAGGGGGCAGCCAGCAACCAGGAGCCATTGCTGGGGGGGAGGAGGAGGAACCAGCTTTTAAGCCAGCTTCCCCCAGCTCCTGCTTCTCCGCCCTTGCTGCCTCTCTCTGATAGAGGCAGTAAGGTGGGGGTGGGGAGCGACTAGTCGAGCTTATGCTCATTGGATAGTCAACTAGTCACTTACATCCCTATTTGAATGGAGGAAAATATACGGCACCGCTTCAAGGTCATGTTACAGTCTAAGTCACTAGCAGGAATTTCAAATGTTTCAGAGTTTGACAGGTGTTTGTATTGGCAGCTAGTAATCTACAGTCTTGTTATGCTATTAAGGAAATAAGCAAACAAGGAATTATGTAGAGCAAAGGACCGCCAAGTGTGACATAGTGCCCTTCCCGCCCCCCCCAAGCCAGATGTGATCTGTAAACTCTGAAATATGCCCTATAACTACTACTCAATTTTGTATATCAATATATAGACTGGCTCACAGAGTAATAGGGAAAGCTGGAGTTACACTAGGCATGAACTGGATGGAATAGAGCGCTGTGTATCATCCATTTCTTCCAGTGGTTTGGGGAATGATGTGGCAGCTGCTCTTGCTTTCCTTTGGCCATTGTTAGTGAATTCCACCGAAAAGCAATTTCTGTTTATGAAAGAAAACAACTCAGCGCAAGTGTAACCCACACACCTGCTGCGTATGGTTCACTGTCCCCTGTAGTGGGACTTATACCACTTACAGAGAGAAAGAGTTTGCTCTACTGCCTTAGCTGAAAGCCAGCTGGCTTTATAACTGGAGCTGAAGTGATTCATGCACTAAGCTTCAGAGATCCTAGGTTTGGTTCCACCCCTCAGCATCACACAAGTATTAGGGGTAGATCTTTAAATATGTGCCTTTTGTCAGTTGGGAGACTCTAAATGGCTCCTAGTTCTCTGCCAGGGAGACCTGTGGGCTTCTGAATTCCCTAACCTAAGGGTATGCTTATGATCACGGCTCGCTGAGCAGCGGCGAGCCCTGCTCGCCAGCCGTGTGGTTCTGTGCTCTGCGGATGCTCAGATCGTTCTGCGCCAGCTCTTCCGGGGTGTAATCTACTAGCCACGGGTGAGTAGATTACATTATTGTTTGAGCCCTGCTTATGATGCAATTAAAAACCTGTGGCTGGTCTATGCCAGCTGTCTCAGGCTTGGGCTGAATCCCTGGGCTCTGGAGCATGGTGCGGTGGGAGGTTCCCTGAGCTTGGACTGCAGCTTGAGTCTGAACTTTAACACTTCAGTTCAACAGCCCCATAGCCTGACCCCTGTGAGGCTGATTCAGCTGGTATGGTCCAGCAATGGGTGTCTGTGACTCTTCATGTAGTAGTCAAGAATGCTGACAGAGTAACCGACCATCCTGGAGAATGGAATTGCTAGTCTATCCTCAAAACAATTGCAACCTGGATAGTGAGTGCAAATGTGGGCCAAGCCTAAGCTACGAAGGAACTCTCTAATGGGAGTGGGGCCACAAGAAGAAACTCAGTCTTTATTCCCAGTCAGCCCATGGCCTCTCTGCTCAAACGGACTTAAAAAGATCTGAAGTGGTGTCATTTGTGTCGGGTGCATTGTGACATTAATACTGTCCCAGAGACCTGGGTGGAAACCAGCAACTTACTTTGTGGCCATTTACAAATTGAAGTGATGTGGACTACTGTTAAATTGAGACTGAACAGCGATTAGGAGCAGTGAAAAAGCAGGCGTGTGTGATGGTCTCCTGGGTATCCATCCCCTTGCCCCAGGATTTCAAGTGAGGTGAGCTTCAACAGGCTCATATGCAGGAATTTCTGGGGGAGGAGGTGTGTGCTGTGGGAGGGGCTGGTGGCTCCAATCTCGTTCCCCTGGGGTACAGAGCCCCCAGAAGTGTCCGAGGCCGGAGGTCAAATCAGTGAAGCAGGAGAGAAACCTAGAAGGAAAAACTTTGATGCATGCATGCAGGCTGTCCCTTCCAAGAGTGAAAGCAGTCCTGAGATACAGGTTTAGGGATCCTTTATACAGAATTCTGAGACAGTTCAGTTGTTTGTTTTCTTTAACATATCAAAGTCTCAGCAGAAGTACTCTGAGATGTTTCTGTTCGCACCAGGAGTGCTAGAAGTAAGTTTTACAGTACAAAGCCACATCAGAACTTGAGTGGAGAAGTCTACAAGGCAAACTGTGACAAAGATAAGGGTTTACATGACAAATTGTGACAGACTAGGAGTATCCATGAGCTTGAGATAGGAGGCATTGTAAGGGTCTTGATTAGAGTTAATTTGATTTCTCTCTGTTACAGGGAGAGAGGCCTGAAAAACTTTTAACCCTTACAGCAGTTTTCTTTTAGAGAGTTTTGATTTCCTGCACAGTCCCCCCTTAGACACAATTGGAGTTATCTGATTTTTCTCCCACAGTATCCATCCCCTTGCCCCAGGATTTCAAGTGAGGCGAGCTTCAACAGGCTCATATGCAGGAATTTCTGGGGGAAGAGGTGTGCGCTGTGGGAGGGGCTTGTGGCTCCCCGAACCTAGCCCTGCCCCATGCCCCACTTCATCCCCCTGGAGTGACGTATCCCCTCAGCTCTCCCGCGGCTGACTGGAGCCGGGGGGAGGGAGGCTGGCAGTGTTACCCCTGACTTTCCCAGATCGGTGGGAATCATCCCCGTGGTGGCCAATGAAGGACTGTGAGGGGGTGTGTGCATTTGCACTCTTTGCACCTCGTATGTATGGGCCTGTTCGAGAGGGTGAGTATGTAGGAAAGGGCCATGCAGAGTGAAGTATGGAAGGAGCGTCAATTCTCATCTGATGTGAGTGAGGAGACACAACTGAGGCATCGAAGGAGCTGATTTGGAGAGAGAGAAGGTGCGTAATTGCACATAACTTTTTGTATGCTGTGTACAAGGGACTCAGGCAAAAATTACAGTGAGTGCTGTGTGCATTGATCTGTAGAGCACAACAGTGTTAAAAGGAGTGAAGGAAGAATACTTTCTTACCAGTATAATAATTTTTAAAAAACACAAGCAAGGAAGAAGAATTGAATGGATTAGGGGTACTCTGTGGGGGCACAGCTAGGAGCAATAGCAAGAAACAAGGCAAAAGAAAATCAAAGGCTGACTATCAAGACCAACATCTCAATCAGATAATCACTTCACCTAGTGGCTGCAGTCATTTGTGACTTCTAGGGGTACACTGCACTGTGAGAATCTTGCTTGTGCGTACCTCTCTGCCAGCTCTCTAATGCTCCCAGCATGTCAGCTCCTCAAGCACGCTCCTCTGGGCTGGGCCAGCTCTTACTTTGCCTTGCAGTAAATAGGCTTAACAGTAGGTGCTCCCAGGTCTCAGAAGTCTCTTTTGAAGCATTCCCTTGTGATATACAGCCCCTGATGCTGGCTTCACAGATGTACTAGATTTCCTGTGTCCCAAGGAACAGTGTACAAACTAGCTTGAAAGATTCAAGTGAAAGCTAGCACTTAGCTTAACACCACAGCACCGAGTTGTAGTAATAGTAAAACAAGTGTATTATCACATTCTAGAGATTCAGGAGCTGGTAAGGATAATGGAAAGAAGTGATTGCATGTAAAACAAAATCTAACCCTCATTCCAGAGAGTAAACATAACTAACAGGTTAACTTCCCGTATAAAGAAGTTTCTTTCCTCCAAAGTCCTGTTCAGCACTTTCAACCAAAGTTGAGATCCCTTTTTCATGAAAGTAAATGCATTGCCAATTTACTTTGTAGGTGAAGAATGAGATGTCTTCTTTGTCTCTTATGTATATCTCCCCTAAGTTCATTGTACTCCAAGTCAGGATAATCACTCATAGCTTATTTTTCTTGAGTGCTTTTTCTAATGTCTGTAATGGGCACCCATGGTATTAGCCTACAGTGCTTAGTTTACATACAGACATAGACACACTTTTTTTACCTCCTGTCTGGAAGAGGAACCTGTTTTTCATCTCTATCTTGATTCAGACTTTAAAATGTTATTTTTAATCAATATGAATAATTGTGCAGCCCACAAAAGCTCATGATACCATCTACATGTTTTTTACTATGTAAAGTGCTACCAGACTATTTGTTGTTTATCCTGTACAGACTAACTCAGCTACTCCCTGAACCCTCCTTACATAATGACAAAATTCAGAGGGGGGCAGCTGTATTGGTCTGTTTTAGAAAAAAATAGATTCTTGAGGCACCTTAAAAACTAACACATTTATTTGGTAGTGGGTTCCAGCCCACAAAAGCTTATGTCCAAATACATTTGTGAGACTTTAAGATGCTACAGGACTCTTTGTTGTTGTTCCTTACATAGTATTAGAGTATACATTTAATGGCCAATGTGATTCTGCCTTTTATTCAAGACCTTCTATAACGCTCTTTGGTGAAACAGCATGTGTAGTATTGGGACATTCCAGTAACCCCTCTTGCTGTTATGGATCTGTTGGGTCACATCATTTAAAATGACTGGAGAAAGCCCTGGGGCGTGTTACAGGACCAATTTACCTCTGTCTCCCCCTTCGCAGAGTTACAGCCAGCTGCCTTTAGTAAGTCTTTGTTTTAACTTCCCTCCATCCACGTAAGCATGAATGTCAGTGGAGCGGATAGCAAAGGTGACAGAACATTCCTCAACTACCTGCATGGGAACAAGGAACAAGGCCATGGGACAGAGAATTGGATGGACAAGTCACCAGAGTAATAAAGTATATGTTTATTGATCCTCCCCAAATAAAAAACAAGGTAGACAGATCAACTTTGAAATCCCCAGACAAACTTGGCTTCAAAAGCCAGTTAAGGTTGGTCAGCGTCATCATTGTATAACTTAATTGAATCTAAGCACCTTAAATCTTTCTTTCCTTGCTTTTAGGGTCTCAGAACTCCTATGCCAGGTCTACACTAGGAGCATACTGCCAGTATAGCCAGATTGATATAATATACCTGCAAAACGCTCTTAAGCTAGGTCTACACTGCAGGGTTTTTTTTTGTTTATTAGAAAAAGATATGTAAATTGTGATTTGCTTTTTTTGGAAGAGGATTTTCTGACATTTGGCCCACTTATATGGGGCTAAATGTTGGGGAAAAATCTTTTCTTTTGGAACATCCCTTATTCCTCCTAAAATGAGGAATACAGGGATGCCAAAAGAACATGTCTGCTTTTTCAGAAACTGTTCCGAAAAAGCGGAAGCATTCTTTGGACGTGACAGCTTTTCTGGGATAACTCCAGTATCCTGGAAAAGCTCCACAGTGTAGACATATCCTTAGGCTATGTCTACACTGATGTTATTTTGAAATAACAAAATGCACATCTACACAACAAGCCATTATTTTGAAATAACGTGGAGATGGAGGACTTCTTACTACGACTCCTGAAACCTTAATTTCACAAGGAGTAAAGGAAGTTGGAGGAAGAGTGCTCTTCCTTTGACTTCCTGCTGTGTAGACAGCGCCAAAAGCCAAATTAAGCTATTTCAACTTCAGCTGTGTAATTGACAGGGCTTGACAAATATACTCGCCCATGGTGAGTAGATTTTACCAGCTGGTGAGTGCAGGGGCGGACTGGCCCGGTGGGCTGTTGTGAGGGGCTGGCCAAAGCGCACACTACAGGTGGCGTGGCCCCATCTGATCCGCCAGCCAGTGGAGGAGCAGAGCGCCGCCAGGAAGGGGGAAGTGTGGCGATTCTCAGCACTGGGCTGTCTGTGTGCAGCTCCAGCGTGAGGAGGCGGGGCGCGAGCCAGAGGGTGGGACGCCGGTGTGACGTGGTATCCTGACGTCACGGCCAGCGACCGCCGGATTCAAAAAGGCTCTGGCAACTCCGCAAAGTGGAAGGCAGAAGCCAGGGAGGGAAGGGGCTGTGGCTGTGCTGTGCTGAGGGGAGGGAAGGGAAGGGGGAAAATATGGGGAAGGGGCTTGTGCTGAGGGGATGGGAGGTTAGGGGAGGAAGTTAGAAGAAGAAGGGACGGGTGCAGGAGAGACAAATGCCAGGGGGGCCAAGTGCAGACAATGAGGAAAAGGGCAGGAGGGGAGGTGTCAGTGTGGGGGGGGGCAGGGTGATGCTGGGAGAGGAGAGGGTAAGGGCATTGGGGGCTGGAGGGGGCGGTGCTGGGAGAAGGCTTGAAAGAAGGGGTGGGCATGAGCAAGGCATGTGTGAGGGCACAGGGACATGAGAGGAACGGGGGCAGAGGGTGGTGAGGGGGTGGGTATCTGGGGGAAAAAGGGGGCAGGGGCAGTGAGGGGAGGGAGAGGCACCAGGAGGGTGCAGGTGCCAGGGGATTCTGGGGGTGAAGCAGAAGGGCAGACACCTGCAGGGGAGGGACCAGCACCAGAGGAGAGAGGCAAGGCAGGTGTGTAGAGGGAGGTGTTAGGAGAGGGGATGAGGAGGGGTCGCTCACATGATCAGTGTGGGGCTACTGGAGGAGTGGGCACAGGGGGGCAGAGAAGAGCTGGTGGAGGGGGGCAGGTCTCAGGAAGGCTGAGGGCAGTGAGAAGGGCAGGAGTCAGGACAGCAGAGGAGGGTGAGGGGTTGGGGGGCAGCAGGCACCAGGGGAGCTGATGGAACAAGGGGAGGAGACATGGCAGCAGAGGGAAAAGGTAGAGGTTTATAAGATATTTATTAATAAACTTATTAGTAATTACTGTTCTTATTCTTATTGGGAATTTATGCCATTAAAAAACATTCTGGGGAGGGGGGGGCGAGTCCCTTTTTTGTCTGGCGAGTAGGGTTTTCCATAATTTGTCGAGCCCTGGTAATTGACATAGCTGAAGTTGCATATCTTAATTTGACTTTTGCCCTGCTGTGTAGATGTGCTCTCGGTGTGGATGCAGCTTATACTGACAAAATTTGTACTTATACCAATATAGAAACACACAGCACTTTACATGAAACAGGTAATGCAGGCAAATACAAGTCATACATATAATTGTATTATAAACTGCATTACACTTCTTCCAGTAAACTACTTGTGACAACTCAAAGCCCCTGCTTTGCATGGGTGTCATTTATACAGCTATGTATGGAAAAAGCCAAAAATGGCTGACAAGTTAAAAACTGGACAGTAGCGGATTGCAGAATTCAGTGGTGATGACTGTAGCTGGTGATACTCTAAACAAACAGAGCTGTCAGCCATGCTTGTAGCTGTTTCCTTCGCTTCACTTCATGCCAAGTGTCACAGTGAGACACAGCCAGGAGCCTGGAATGTTCTTGTTGTAGTCTCTCAAGATGGAGCAATCGATAAATAGGAAATTTCTGTGTTTAACAGCATCCTGAGTCTAAGACTATATTTAGACAGCAAAAACATGCATATAAGAAGCCCCATAGTTGGTGATTCCAAGCTGAAGTTGTTGTACTATGATAAAATATAAATTTCTTGAGAATGTGGGCAGTATACAATTTGATGTTCTGAATTTCTTTCTTTCCTAGCTTTTAAGAGCTTGTGTTTTATAAATGATACTATCACATTGTCATTTAGCCATTTTGTGTGTGTGTGTGTGTGTGTTTCTTTGTTTTTTTTTAGGTAAGGTCTACGTTGTGGAAAGCAATATAGAAGTGAAAAAGCCTCTTTGGCTTTCTAGCCAATCCTCCATTAATTGCAGCATTATTCTCTAAGGGGAAGGTTAATAGAAAGTATATCTGGTGTAGAATCCTGAATTACCTGCTCCAGAGGTAGTTTTGATAGAAAGTCACATAGCAGCAGCCCTCATGATCTGATATTGTGGTCTGAGGGGATATCTGCACTTGAAAGTGGGGGTGTAATTTCCAGCAAAGAGACAGAACCACCCTAGCTCTCATCTAGCTAGGTGGACTAAAAATAGTACAGTCATGATGGTGTGAGTGACTGGCTGCCCTAAGTACGTGCCTGCAATGAGGGAGGGTGAATCTTCCAGATGTCAATTGCACTGCTAAACATTCTTTTCCCAGCCTAATGTGTGTGTTTGACCTACATTTTCCACCATGTTACAAAAGCCGTTGTCTTTGAAAAGTTGCTGCTGTTTTTGTTACTTGTCAGAAGATCATGATTTTCCTTCATTCGGCACTGTTCCCCCAGTAGGCTTAAGGCAGATCAAATGAAATGTGGTGGATCCCAGTCCACACTCTGAATAGGCTGCTGAACTTGGTGACTCTAGCTTCTTCCTTTTTGGAATGTACAAGAAGGTTGCGTGCGCTGGAGCAAGCAAGGCTGCATTTAGCCTCGTAATCAGTCCTTAAATGACCCCTTAAAAGGAATGGTTCAGTGCAGCTGCACTCTTTTTACACTAAAAAGTTTTGCCAATGTAGCTGTATCAGGTAGAGATGTGGAAAAAACATCACCCAAGCCAACATAACTAGGCTGGCAAAACTACTAAAAACAGCCTTTTGGCAGTGTAGTTTGTGTAGTTCAGGGAGGTGGTTTAACTCTACTGCCAGAAGATCTCTTTTTGCCAGCGTATGGTGCAATTCCGCTAGCAGAGCTGTGTTGTAAGAGCATTTGTAGTGTAGATGAGCCCTTAGTCCATGTAGGACCAGGCCTGAATACTCGATTGTTATAAAAAAGACAAGATCCATTTTTGGGAGGGTTGGGTGGCTGCCAAATTTAGAGGAGTCATGGCCACATGTTTGATGCCAGCTGACTAGTACTCTGGTGGTGGGACTAGTCCCAATTTAGGGGCTTTAGGCAAAGCTGATGGATCCAAGCAGCATGCAAGAAGTGGGGTTTTAGAAAGGCTGCTGCTTGCTTCTTCCATCTTCAGCCTGTGGTAAGGGTTGCCTGTGTTGGACGCTTGCCAGTCCTTATCTGTGAGGGGATGACAGTCAAATAGTGAGAACCCTGGGATTCGATGGGCTTATAACTAAGGAATATGAGATATACCAGAAACAAAGTGGCAGCTGCTGCTAACTACCTCTAGGTCTCCTAAGAGTAGTCTCCTGAGAGCTATTGACCTGGGAGAAATTGGGAAGGAGTATAAATAGTTTTTATCTGCATCACCTGGGACTGTTAGCACCGTGGCTCCTACACCTAGCAGCATAACCGCCTTTTGCTGCTTTGCCCCGAATTTGACTTACTGTGCCCTACTTTCTGTAGCGGGGAGAAAGCCTATGTGTCTGATCCACTTTTCCATCCTAATAATTTAAGTAGCAATGACGTCCAGGGCATGAAGGAGAGGGGCTATGACGAGCATTTTGAAAACTTATCCTCCACTTCCTTTTGCCGTGTAGTGAACCAGTGCAGAGGGATAACTCAATCCAATCAAAAGGGCAGGCAAGGTGTAAGATAACAAAGTTGGGCTTGAATTGGGCAAGTTAACAATTCTTTTATGTAATAGAGATATTAGAGTATTCAGAGGTTGTGAGTATTTGAGATGACAAGAAGGAACTCAAGATCATGTTAAAGAAATTCCTATTGCAATGGATGAAATACTTGTTAAACATGGGGTTAGGCACGATCAATCAATGGCTTATCAGCAATGCAACATTATTTTACACATTATATGTCAAACAATTGGAGGGGAGTATTTTCCCCTCTCCCTTAAAAAGGAGAAAAGAGTGGAAATAAAAAGGATTATATTTTCAGGACACGGTGTCCATTTTTCCAAATGTAATAACTGCAACATAAAATAGAGACTAGAATTGGAAACTCTCTGAAAAAGGAATGTAATTTAGTTGATATTCCATGACCATGATGCTTGGTATCTTTTGCTATGCAAATTTACACTCAAGCTCTGATATCTTTGATTTTTGATGAAAGACATCTTTAGATGCTGAGGTAGGAACCTGTGGTCTAACCAAGATATGGGGAAATGAAATTTGGGATAGGGAAACAAAAGTCTCTAGTGTGATTAGAGTAGCCTTGAGACTGCTTTGTTTATGCCATGAAGCTTCACTGACATCAAGGACATAAAGGATGCGTACAACAGCATCTCGGTCATGCCCCTTTTACTAGCTACGTTCCCTGTGTTAGAGGCTACTAAGGTGGTCCCTGGCTTGTGCTGGGAATCATGCTGCTCAATTTTAAGGGTATATTGCGTCTTTGCTCTACAAACCTACACCAAATGGTATGGCTAAGAATTTGGCTCTTCATGTTCTACAAGAAAAGAAGGGAGGATCTTCTTATGGGTTCAAACTTATTATGATATTCAAATCTGCCACAGCTGAATGGTTGTGACCTTTTTCTTCTCTGTGTTTGTATTTTCTGTAGATGCTATATCAATGTTGTTGATTTAATTAACCATGATAGATGAGAATTCCTTGTTTAAATTATTTTAAGGAATATGATCAAATTGTACAATTTTTTCCACTAGCTTTGATTAAATAAGAACAGAGTTGAATCTGTTAATAGTAAAATTATGTCTTATGATGGTCCATGACCTCTTTTGTTTAGTCCTTCTAATGCATAAACATTTTAAAAACCATTAATGGGAGACATGAGAGCACCATGCAGTTGAATTAGATCAAAAACTCAATTTTGAAGTTCTACCCTCAAACTAGAAAATAAAAATCACAGGCTGCTTTGCCAACTGCTTTTCTGCTCATGTGGAAACACTACAGCTAGGTGAATCCATGCCCCGTTTATTTTAAGATGCAGTGTTTCTATTGTTACATGCAATTCAAAAGGGGTGTACAAGAGAAGGTACCAGGCTATTCAAAAAGAATATGGAAATTTTCCAGACGCAGAGGCCTTCTCTGCTACCATGGTGATAGGTACAGTATGAAAACCTAGATTTGTGAATTGTTGGGTTTAAAAAGGCAACGGTTGTAAATTCTTCAGTTGGATAGATGGTGCCTTTCCCATACATAGGGCTGAGCAGCGTTCTCTCATGGGGTGGAATTTTTAGTTGTTGAAACTGTTTTTTCCTGACAAAAGTTGCATTGCAATGTGTATGTGCTTGCTGTTGTGTCACGAAAAAGCAGTTTTGGTGACAAAAATTGGTAATGTAGATATATCTCTGACTGACAGCTATGCAGACCAAGCGTATGGCCTTTTTCACCCTTGACTGAAATAGTTATGTCACCTAACTTTTATGTGTAGACCAAGCCTAAGACACCATGGTGACAGACTTATTAGAATCAGCTAGTTAGAGGTACCAGGGTGAAAATCCACTGGTCACCAGGGTATCTTGTTTTTAGGGGATGGAGGATTCCTCTCTGTCCCCCTCTCCCTGACATGTAAATGTTTTTAAAAATAAAATGTCTACCCCTCTGAAAGGCTTGTATTGGGTTGATCCACTTCTAGGCAGACAAAGACTAGCTGTGGCATTTGTCTCAGTAGGAACTGATGGAGAGGACAACTGCAAAGTAGATATTTGGGTTAAAACTGCACTCAAGTTCAGGTGTATTTGGATCCAAGGTTTTGGTAAAATCCGTCGCTAAACCGAATAAAAACGTTATACAACAAAATCATGCTTCCAAACTCTAGCCTGAAATTTTTTTTGGCCAAAACCATTTGGTAAATTTCTGTCAACTTGTAAATAGTTTGTTGACCTCCAACTGCATTTTGGGAAAATTAATTATTTGTCCAAAAATATTCTCCCAGCACTAGCTGTAACTAAGTTGGAGGGTCCTTGTGTCAGGCAGGACATGGGAAAACTCTGCTTCTGGTAAAAAGCCGATCAAGTATCCCTATGGAAGCTGCTCTAAGAGAACTTATGCCCAAAAGGACAGTGATCTCTCGTCATGTCCTCTAGAGCCTGTCTTATCACAGTAGCAAGTATTATGTATTGAATCTGGGAAACATCTTCAGGCAAGTTCTACAGTACAAAATTACCAGTAGATATTTTCAGGTCTCCTCATTAACAATGCAGGCTTTAAGATCACCCACGGGGGGACCAAGACCTTATGTTGTCCACTGGAGCTAAATTATTAAATGCATCAGACACTATAAGCTTCTCCATTTCATTTTCCCAATGAGCAAAACAAACGCTAGGCTTCCAAATGGGGTCTAGGATCAAATCACTAGAGTTGCCAGAAGGTTTCAACAAAAATACCAGGCACACTTGATATTACATCACAATCTACATTACATCTTATTTAGAAAATACCAAACATTTATCTTTTCTCAATTTTTCCTGAACAGAAAGCTCAAGTACTGGACTGTCCGGTTCAAAACCGGACACCTGGCAACCCTACAAATCACAGTACAGCTATTAGAGACACCTCACTACAGGGAGTCTTGCAGGAAAAACAGCCAGCCTTTAGAGTGATGCTTGGTTACAGCCCATTGCTATTATAAATACAAAGCTGTATTGTATTCAGAAAGTTAAGGGAGAAACTTCTTACAACAGGTTTGGGTATCTTTTAACAGCAGTGCTCCCATTGGAGGTATTGTTTAGCCATTTCAACCACTCATTTCAAGGCTATAGATTTAACAGAAGGGAAAATTAAGTTATTAATTGGAAACCCTGCTAAGAGACTTGTGTATTTTTAGCATGCCTGCAGTTTTGAGTGGTATAGGTATGTCAGCCCAAATTGTTACTTGTCCCATTCTTGCTGTGCTTCAATTTTTGTTGACTTTCAGGTTAACTGAGTGCTCAATAATGAAACTAAATGGAACAACTGAGCTGTGGAAGTTCATTTTGCAGGTGGTGATTAGCCATACTGAAGGTGGTTTTCTGCTGATCGGTGGAGTCAATTTCTGAATCCTGAACATTACTTTTGTTTAGTAAGTAGACAAAGTCAAAATTGCCAAATTGCTCACCTAAAGCAAGTCTGATGGTGAAGGGTGGAGACGTTCATTTTCAGGGAGAGGGAATTATTCTCTTTCTCTCTCTCTCATTTTGAAAGAAATTGTACTTTAAAAGGGAGATACTGTGGGGTATGTTGCTATGACATTCAACAGAAAATAGGATTTGCTGTGCTGGATGAGACCAGTGGTTCAACAATGGGTGGTGCCAGATGCTTTGGACAAAGGTTCTGCTGTAGGCAGTTGTCGGATAATCTCAAGGGATGTTTCCTCCTAGCCACCAATAGGCTTTATACGCTGAAGCATGAAGGTCCCTTCGCAGATCCTCAAAGTCTTCCAAAAATCCGTAACTTTGTCATGTATGTACTTGATTGGAAATCATGTCTCTTGGAATGAAGAATCTGCTCCTGGTTGAGCATGCTGATCTCCTCCCTAGGAATCTGTTCCTGCTTCTTTCCCTGAACACCTCCACTTACTAGGGCCATGTCTACACTCGTGGCTTCTTGCACAAGAACGGCTGTTCTTGCGCAAGAATCCACAGAGCGTCTACACTGCCCACCTGCTCTTGCGCAAGTAAATGCATAGTACGGTGTGGTAAGAGACGGCTCCTTGCGCAAGAGCTACGCTGTTTTCTAACAGGCGTAAGCTCTTGCGCAGGTGCTCTTGCGCAAGAAGGCAGTGTGGACGTTCAGTAAGCGCGTACTTGTGCAAAAATTGGCCTCCAGTCAAAAACACAGGTGGCCTCTCCGACACGCCGTACAGGCAATCGCCACTCATTGGTTCCCCCTAGTTGGGGCCCCCCTTAAAGGCACAGGCATGCAGTATAGCCATTTGCCACGTGCAGCCCGGGTAGCAGCCAGCGGGAGCAATGGCAGCTGCCCAGCCTCAGGCAGGTCCCTCAGACCCCACTGAGGAGCCACCCCAGCAGGCCCACAGGGGCACCAAGCGGCGGGCGCCATGCTGGAGCACCGCTGAGGTGAATGCCCTCCTGGACCTCTGGGGAAAGGAGGAGGCCCTCTGGGACCCCAAGTCCAGGAGGAGCAATGCCCACATCTTCTCCCAGATGGCCCAGGTGCTGGCCGTGCAGGGACACCCAGCCTGGACCCTGGAACAGGCCTGGGCCAAGATGAAGGACCTGCGCCTCACCTACGTGTGGGCCAGTGAGCGTGGGGGCAGAGGATCCACTGCCTGTCCCCATTACCACCACTTGCAACGCATCTTGGGGGACAAAGAGGCCAGTCCCCTGCTTGCCCTGGTGGACACAGCGGTGGCCACCCCAGTGGTCTGACCCAGGGAACCGGAGGAGGAGGGAGACCAGTCCACGGACAAGGAGGAGGTGGCAGAGGACAGCAGCCAGACCCCACCATCCTGGCCCAGCAGAAGTCAGGACGTGTCCCGGGCATCCTCCGAAACTGGTGAGGGATTGTCTGGTGAGTGCAGTGGCTACCATTAGCAAGTGTGCTGGAGACGGGGGGCGGGGAGGGCCACAGGGTGGAGGAGAGGTAACGGCACATGGCCCAGCCTGGCCACATTCTATGCAGAGGCATGCAGTACGTGCAACCTCGTGCAGCTATGGTTGCCAGGTGTCCAGTTTTGAACCGGACAGTCCAGTCTTTGAGCTTTCTGTTTGGGAAACAAATTGAGAGGATATAAATGAGGAAAATAGAAATGTCCGGTATTTTCTGACTAAGATGTAATGTGTAATGTCAAGTGTGTCTGGTACTTTTGTTGAAACCATCTGGCAACCCTACGTGCGGCCAGACCAAGTGGCACACAGAAGCGGCAACTAGCCCCAGCACACGCCTGGGACTCCAGGGATTCTGCACAACCAGACCAGGGGGGAGGGGGGCTGGGGAGGTCTGGCCAGGAGTAGGCCAGCCCCAAGGTTGCAGGCCTGACCCCACACAGCCTAAAGGGTGCTGCACACATCCATGGCCACCTCTGGGACACTGTAGCTTCCCCTGGGAAAGGCACAACAGGCCCCCCCGCTGCTGCCCCAGGGGAATTCCCCCTCTCCAACCACACCTGTCCCTGGGCATCGTGACGTGCTGAGAGGAGGGCCTGGGGCGCCAGAACACCATGGGGCAGGGCTCACTGACCATGTTGCTCTCCTCTGCTTCTGCAGTGGGACCCCCTGCCAGCGAGGGACCTTCCAGCCCCATCCCACCGGCGCCAAGGATCCAGGGCTGATCACAGCCCTCCCAGGACCGCCACCACCTGCTCCGCTGCCACGTCTGCACTATTGAGCGTATGGAGCGTGCTCTTACTCAGAAGATCCGTGCAGATGCGGAGTGGTGGGAGCGGGTGTGAGGCCAGCACCTGGAGCGCTGCAACTGTGTGAGCAGTATCCTGGGCACGATTGCAGACCGAATGGTCCTGTGCAGCAGCCCAATGCTGTTCTCCCTCCACTTGTCCCCCTGCTTTGCCCATGCCCCCTCCTGAGGTCCCCCACCCTCAGCACCTCCTGGTGCAGCCTGCCCCGACCCAGCATGAGGGGCAAAGGTGCCACTGTACCCGTGGGGGTGGGAGAGGCCTCCCTTCACACCCATGAGGCCCTCCCAGTTCAGGGCCCCCTCCTGCCCTCTCCTCCCAGTTCACTCCCTTCCCCGTGTAAATAAAAGTGCCTTATATCAAGCGAATGCATTTCATTTATTGGGAGGTGTGGGAAGGAGTGGTGATGGGAGTGGGGGCGTGGGGGCATCCCTGTGGCCAGAGGTGTAGGGGCAGCCTATTGTGGGGCGTGGTCCAGCATCACCTGGAGGGCTTGCCGGACCCGCTCCCCCTGGTGGTTGACTTGCTCTGTGGCGGCTGTTTGGGGCTGCTGGTAGGCCTGGCTCTCACCTGCCATTCACACCGGGAGAAAGGCCTCCCACTTTCTCTCAATAACATTATGCGGCACCCAGCATGCAGAGATGACCTCCAGGATGTGCTGCATCCCCATGTCCAGGTGGGTCAGGAGGCACCTGAACTGTGCATTCAGACACCCAAAGGCACACTCCATGGGGTTGCGGGCCTGGTCCAGGTGGGCGTTGAAGGTGGCCTGGCTGTGGTCCAGTTGGCTGGTGTATGGCCGCATCAACCAGGCCATCAGGGGGTAGGCCGCATCCCCCAAGATGAAGACTGGCATCCTGACATCCCCAATGGTGAATTCCCACTGGGGGAAGTAGGTGCCTGCCTCCAGCCTGTGGCACAGGCCTGAGTGCCTGAAGATGCGAGCATCATGGGCCTGGCTGGACCACCCCACATAAATGTCCTGGAACCGGCCCTGGTGGTCCACGAGCACCTGGAGCACCACTGAGCAGTAGCCCTTCCGGTTTATGAACTGGGCCGCTCAGTGCTCTGGCGCCCAGATGGGGATGTGGGTCCTGTCTACGGCTCCCCCACAGTTCGGTAACCCGAGGCTGGCTAAGCTGGCAACGGTGGTGTCCACGGCACAGGGGCGGATCCCCCTCTGGAGCAGCACATTATTGATGGCATGGATGACCTGCAGAGGGGCACAGGTGATGCATGGAATGAAACACAGTGCGTACATGGGCCCCAGGGGTGTGCTCACCCTCCCTTTGATGGCCCCTTCCCCCACGCAGGCCAGGGCCCTCTGTCCCTTGGGATTTCCCCCCCCCCCACCAGCAGGGCTGCATGCAGGAGGGACAGCATGACCCCCTGCGTGCAGGGCTTCCCCCTGCCCCTATAGCCTCCCTCCACCCGGTCCTGGGGGAGGACGAGCCCATGGTCCATGGAGGGCCTTACCTGCCAGACAACTGCACCGACGGTGGACCTGCCCACCCCAAACTGGTCCCCATGGAGTGGTAGCTGTCCGGGGTGACCAGTTTCCATAGGACAATTGTGACCCTCTTCTCCACGGGGATGGCGGGGTGCAGGCAGGTGTCCTGCTTCTGGAGTGCAGGAGTGAGACAGGTGCAGAGCTCATGGAATGTCCCCCTGCGCATCCGGACGTTCTGCACCCATTGCTGGTCGCCCCATTGTCCCAGCACCAGGCGCTCCCACCAGTCTCCACTGGTGTCGTAGCTCCAGAGGCACCTGTCAGTGGTGGGGTGCGGGTGCCCGAGCCTAGCTGCAGTCGTGGCGAGGTCCTGCATGTGCTGCCCAGTCTCCAGCTCCTGCTGGAGCAATGTGGCTCCCTTGTGGAGGAGCTCCACAGCCTCTATAATGGTCATGAGGAGACGTTGCTGGCTGGGGTCCTCCTCCGGCTCCATGGCTGTGAAGGTGGCAGTGAGGGTGCCCAGGGGCACTTGCCAGGAACAGAGGTGACAGGCGCTATTGCGGCTCTTGCTCCCTTGAAAAGGGTGCCTGAGCACAAGCCACAGGGAAACGGCCGTCCAGGAGTCCCTTTAAGTACGTTTCCCAGTGGAGGTCCGGCATATGCCCACAAACGCTGCTGGTGACCTCTTGACATGGCCGAATTTCTTCCGGAGACATGTTCTTGCGCAAGGGCTTCCAGCCAGTGTGGACGCTTTCTTGCGCAAGAGATCTTGTGTAGTGTAGACATAGCCTAGGAGTCCTTTTCTGCCTTCTTTTGATTGAAGTACTGAAGGGTGAGAACCTCTGTCAAGAACTGGTTTTCACTGACATTTTATTGTATGATTGAAAAAGTTCCCTTCTGAAAGTCTTGTGTGTTTCTTTTCAGGGACTCTTTTGAGGGGGTGGCAGTGATCACAGTGTGAGATCATTGATTGGTTTTGTGTGACTCCGTCAGTCCCTTGAAGCTGTATTGCAGTCAAAGTCAGTTGATAGTTCTTGCAAAAACCAAGTAAAATGGCATCTAATAATCTCGCAGAGAAGGGAGTGGAAGAACTCCCATCCTAACAGCTTGTACTTTGCCTACACAGGTAATTTAAGAAAGCCATACTACTACGGTAGCAAAAGTGGTCTTGACCCCATTACAAGTACTGCAATCTGTCATGAATGCAGTGCATGAAGTGAGTAGGGTTGATCTAGGCCAGTGATTCTCAAACTTTTTGGCCCATGGCCCACCTTGCTCCACGCAGACCTTTCTATCGACCACCAGCCAACCACACAAGATGACAAAATGGGTGGAGGAGGGGGTGGGAGTGCGAGGGCTGGGTGGGAGGTTGGGTACAGGAACAAGCTGAGGGTGGGGGAAGTCTGGGTGGGAGGGAAATGGAGGTACCAGTGTCTGGGCATAGGAGGGCACTTATTTGTCTCTGCACCACCTGCTTCTCCTGGGCACTGCTGCCCACTGCTTCCATTGGCCGTGATTCGACCAACGGGAGCAGCTAGGAAAGCCTCCATGCAAGCTGTTTCCTGTGTTGCCATTTCCCCAGAGGGGCAGTAGCACTGCTTGGAGCTGCTTCCTTCCCCCCACAAGCTGGAGCCAGCCCGCAAGGCTTGTCACCCCACCTCCCCTGCAGCAGGAAGCCAGTGCTTGTGCTCCAATCTCACAGGTGAGTGCAGAGCTGGAACACCAGCATAGGCTCCCTGGTGTGGGGGGGACAAGCCCTGAGCCTGTGCCCCACCTGCAAGATGGCTGTGGACCACTCGCGTTCCATGGACCGCACTTAGAGAACCACTGATCTAGGCTATTTCCCCCAAATTAAGGTTGTTCCAGCATGCTCTCCAGTGCAAGGGAGGATTATTTAAAGATATGGCATATAAGATCCTCTTCTGCACAGACATGCCCTCTCACATTCATTGATGGAATCTGTCTCTCTTTCAAATATCAGAAGTCATAGTAATGGGAAGGCTGAAGTCTCCATTGAAATCAGCAGCACTGTGGAAGCTCGCACTAGAATTGATAACATTTGTGTAGAGCACATTTTCAGTTTGTTGTGTAGCTGGATTTAATTAGCTGAGAGATTACTCATGCTAAGATTTCTCTTGGCTCCAAACAGTGTGGTGCATACACACCAGGACTGGTATTTAAAGGGGCTTCACTTATTCTTAACAAACCAAAAAAAGGGTGTCAAGCACAGATGTTGATAGAGATGGGCCTGAGCTGCAAAATTTGGGCATAAAAGTACTAATGAAGTGTGGGGAGTCACTGGCCCTGCACTCCATCCACAGTCAGATGTGACTCTCAGCCAGCAGGTGGAACAGAAGGTTTATTAGTAGACTGGGACATGGTGTAGAATAGACTCAGCACAGTAACCAGAGGCAGTCACTGTCAGTACAGTCCGTTTTGGATAGAGGGGACTCAGAGCCAAGGGCCTTGACTCTCATCCCTGCACCCCAAGCCAGCAAGACTCACACACCTGGCAGCCTGTCTCCCCACTGCAGCCAGCTCCACCTCTGGCCTTTGTCCAGCTTCCCAGGCAAAAAGTGTCTCTTTGGTTGCACCCCGCTTCCAGGCTAAAGTTACAGACAGCATCGGCCATCATGTACGTGAAGGAGAGTATCGCACCGAAATTCCCATCACCATCAGGGAATTGGTGCCCAGGGAAGCTGAGGCACCGAGTTACTAAAGGGCAGTAGAAATCGCATGCAATGTAACATAGCGAATAGAGCAATTACTTTGTGTCAAGGTGGGTTGGGAATTCTGATTTCTTACACATAAGGTGAGAGCCTAATTGCAAAATGTAGATTTGGGATCAGGTCCAGTTTGCAAAACTTGCATCTGGGTCAGGATTTCAGACTACCCAGGAACTCAGGAGAGTGTGGATATGGATATATTTGTTTCTGGTCTTGGTTTCAAACTCCTCTGTTTTGGCTGCCTTGGGATTCTGTGTCACACCCAGCAATTGCTCTAGATATTAACAGCTAGTTTTTCAGAAGGCAAGCTGAATTATGTTACAAGACAACTGTTAGTGTTAGCAATTGAGAATATTTTCATTTTGGATTGGTCCCAATTTTGGAGGGTGGGGGTGGTGTGTGTGTATGTAATATAGGCTAATATAGTGAAAATATTTGGTATCCTGTCAAGATATTTTCAGCCCCAAATGTAGATTTTATTGAAATGAAAAGGACCTGAAAAAAGTCATTCTGGATTTATTTCTGCTAACTTTGATGGAAAAAAGACGGCCGTATATAATTTTGGGAGTAGAGCACAATCCAAAATTCAGATCCTAATCCCAATTTCTGCTTGAAATTTAGGGGACGTTTAGATCTAGATTTGAATCCAAACTCCGTTGTCCAGATTTATATGTCTTATGCTCTTGAAGCAGACCATGAATCTATTTCCTTCACACTTGAGGATCAATGCCTTCTCTAATTACTGACAAGGTTTTAATGAAATAACACTGCATAACTATGATAATTTTGAATTAACCTCTAGACTACCTAGAGTAGTGATGTTAACCAGCTGAGATCTGTGCTGGATGTGAAACGCTTTCAGTTCTCAATTGTCACAAAGGGTGAGTAGTATGGGAGCCATTTTCTCTCCTTTTTTTTTTTTTTTTAACAAAAGTTTAAGTTTGGAGCATTACTAATTAAATACCACAATTTCAGGCTGTGTCTGGAAGCATAGCCTGCAGCAGAACTAGTCTTTGCTTCTGGAGATTAATGAGCTCAGCTGGCCTGTAATACACTTCCTGATTGGCTATGTGGCTTGACTGGAGGAGTCAGCAGACCATCTCTTTCAAGTCCTGCAGTAGAGGCAATCCAGAAGCTGTTTGAAGCATTTATTCATGGTTGTGCAAGCTCCTATTCCTGCTTGTTTCCAGCCTTTGTTCCAACCTCTCACTGTCTCCTGCCTTGCCTCATTCCAGGTAACCCTGTTCTGTCTCTTCAGCTGTGAACTGTGACTTTGGCTCTGATGCTAGCTCAGGCTTTAGTATCTATCAACTTCTTCTCTAATCACTAGACATGACTCCTGCTCTAACCATTGGGCATGACCATCCACATCCTAGTCACCAGCAAGCTGGTGTGTATCTTGCCTCCACTTATGTGCATAAAATTTACACGTATAACTGGTTTGTACCTGCAAAGAACAGGCACACACAGCACAAAAATACTAACACCTCTATGCACATGAGTTGCACTTTGTATCTGCAACCTCCATTTCTCTGAGAGTTGTTCCAAGAAGGATATTTGCACCTGTACAATGCGGGAACAAGAGCATGCAGATATATTCATGCGTGTACATACAATTTTTGCAGGTGCACCAGTGGAAAGTGCTGGATTTGGATTTAACTCAAGCCATATTCATGCTGCTGCTGGACCTACAATTTGTGTAACTGTTTGTGGATGTGACCAGCTTAGCGGGCTTCTGTTGACAGGAACCAAGCCATGTAACTTGAACAGCTCTTCTGCCATCACAACTAGCACTAGACCTAATTGTATTAAGAATGCACTGTGGGCAGCTTTTCTAAAGTGCCTCAGCAGCTCTTGTCTGTAGTAAGCTTTGCCTGCCTCCTGCAGCAGTCCTGGTTGGCTGCTTTTCTCCTCTGCCCTGCCTCTTTGAAAAGAACAGCCAGTTGTGGTTTTCCTGTAGGTAGAACTAAAATGTCCATCCCTTAGCGACTTGGGTTATAGTCATATAAGTGTTACTTGCTGGTCTGTGACCCCTTTTTGACCCAGCACACTTTGAGCAGGACCTTTTCCAGTATCCTTCTCCACAAATCCACAGGCTGTGGTGGTGGTCCAGCTTCTCACGGTAGAAGCAGTGCCATTGCAATTACCCAGGACAGCTATAGAATCATAGAACACTAGAACTGGAAGGGATCTCAGGAGATCATCCAGTTGAGTCCCTTACCCTCACAGCATGACCAAGCAACCATCTAGATCATCCCTGATGTCTGTCTAACCTGCTCTTAAATATTGCCAGAGATAGAGATTCCACAACCTCCCTAGACAATTTATTACAGGGTTTAACCACCTGTTATAAATTGTAATACCCTTTTAGATACTTGAAAACCGCTATCATGTCCCCTCTCAGTCTTCTCTTTTCTAAACTAAACAAGCCCACTTCTTTCAGTCTTTCCTCATAGCTCATGTTTTCTAGACCTTTAATCATTTTTGTTGCTCTTCTCTGGACCTTCTCCAATTTTTCCACATTTTTCTTGAAATGTGGTGCCCAGAACTGGACATAGTACTCCAGTTGAGACCTAATTAACACAGAGAAGAGTGGGATGATGTTTGCTCTTTTTTTTCCAGATCTTTTTGGATTATCTTATTCTCTAAAGCAGTGTTTCTCAATCTTTTTATTTTATAGAGTACTCCTTTAAAAAATAAGTACCCCCAGTACCTACAGTTTTCAGACACAAATTTTTTTTTCTACCATTGCAACACATTTGTTTAACCAACTTAATCTTAGCCCAGCAGGTTAAGATGAATTTTTTGGGTGTAAAAAATACAAAAATAATAAAATGCTGTAAAACTTAAAAATTCAATTTTCTCCAAATTTCAGTTGTGCTGATGTACCTCCTGGACTTCTCTTGAGTACCCATAAGGGTACTCATACCACTGGTTGAGAAACACTGCTCTAAAGCTCTTGTAACCCATCCAAGCTTGGTATCATCTGCAAACTTTATAAGTGTATTTTCTATGCCAATATCTAAATCTTGATGAAGGTATCAAACAGAATGTTACCCAGGCTCTATGGCTGAGACTGGGTAACTGAAGGAGCATTCAAAGTAATTAACAGACACCGAGGACGTGAGATCCTATTTTAGATAACAAGGAGTTTCACAGAACTGCTGTTTAGAAAATCAAGGTTGTATTAATTATGTGGCATTGATATGCTTTTTACATTGTTGTACAATGTATAAAACCATAATTATAGCCTGAGTTGAATCGCTTTATGATTGCAGTGTAAGATTGATTGAGGGAACAGAAATCTAGAGAGAACAAATAGAAAAACTCTTTTAAAAGTATGAAATGTGCATAATGTGGTGGAATTTGGAGGTGGTGTGTGAATTTGTGTCCTCCACCATAACTCCATCTGCTCAGCACCACTCAGCTAACAGTTCAGCTCCAGACAGACAGAATCACATTTGAAAAGTAAACACCATCAGTGGAGAAAGATGGTGACAGAGGATGCAATCTATAGCCTTATGCTTTGCCTCCAGGTGTTCGATGGCTTTTGGGTGGGAAGTCTTTTGTAAGATGTTTTTAAAAGAAATGTATTAAAGGAGTATATGTGCCCTGAGACATCAACGATCAGGGGGCTCGATGTTGCAGGGTGCCGAGTACCTCCTCCCAAACGGCAAGCATTCTCCGCTCCCTCCAAGGGGTCCTCTGTACTTTGCAGAATTGGACCCCATGTGCATTTTGGGCCTGGTCTTAGACTCCTAGATCTTAAGGCCAGACGGGACCATCATGATACAGTCTGACCTCCTGCACATTACAGGCCACAGAACCTAACCCACCCACTCTTGTAATAAATCCCTAATTTCTGGCTTGAGTTACTGAGATCCCCAAATCATGATTTAAAGACTTGTACTACTGTAGTCAATGAGGAGTTTGTTATTGACTGCAAGATTGGGCCCTTAAATTTAAAAAGCAGACAAAAGTCAAGAGCTACAATCAGGAAGAACAAAAATATTTAAGTGTTACTATTTCATTAATAAATATTTTAAAGCTATAGCTATAAAAATAAATATGAAAATCTTTAAGCCAAAGCATAAGTAAAAGTAAACTAAGCATCTTCAGTATTTAAAAAGTATCTATGCACTAGAAGTAGGCTTCTATATGATAAGATATTTATTTTTACTCCTGAGAAGACAGCTGACAAATCACTCATGATTTTTCCCTTTGGGAGATATGTCTCCTCCTGAATGAAGGTAAATGTTAAAGACATTGTGTGTTCCAACAAGATGTAAATGTTTTATCTGGTGGGTATGGCTGATTCAGGAAATAGGCCAATGTGTGGTACACTTAGATTAAGTCTACTCTGTTCCTTTTAATCATCAATTCCTGGCATCCCAATCCGGAAAGAGGAGTGGCTAAATCCTTATTTTTCATATTCATAGTTTTTACTTGGGGTGGGAGGGTCAGAGGTGCACACCCTACATTGGCTCTGTGTTAGCAAACAGAGGCAGAAAAACATTTCTCTCACTTCACCTCCAGAAGATCAGAGGTACAGTGGCAGTCTTGGTCCTCTCCTGAAGGCAGGACTGTCACTGTTGGTGTCCATGTACATATGAGCCAGCCAAAAAGGGATGGGAAGAACAGAGCCAGATTACCTCTTCTGGGGGCCCAGGCCTAGTAGATTTTTGTGGGATCTGATTGCACTGGTTACCTTTAATCTGCTGTGTTTTGGATCCTTAAGCATTAAAGAGGAGGGTACCTTTAAGCACCTGGACAAATATTGTCTCTTCTTTCTTTGGAACAATCCAACTAACTTAATCCTACATCTTTTTGTCAGCTGACGGTCAGGGCAGTGAGTGGTGTGTGTGTGTACTATACACCCAAGACTTCAACTGCTGACGCCGGGGTCCCTTGCAGTGGGCAACCTGGAAGCGACTGGAGGGTGCCCCAATAAGTGTACAGGAAGAGCTTATTACGCTTCAGATTTTAGCTGCTAGAATTTCATAATTCCTTCGCAGCGGGCAGCCTCAGGGAGACTGAGAAGCGCCCCAACTGAATTTTGCCACCTGGGTGTGACACAAATCCAAACGCCCAAGCTCTCCCTATATCTGTCCCTTTATGACCGGCTGAAGTTCTTTTGTTTGTGTTCGGTTCGGGTACAGCAGCACGGGTCCAAGTCAGAAGCTTGACACGCACTGGCTTATTTATAGGAGAAAGAAAAGAAATAAAGAAACTTGGTTCAGTATATATATATATATATATATATATATATTTTATAAGTGAATGAGGGCACCCCACTTGTTCCCAAAGTTTATAGCTAAATCACCTTACCAAAGGTGATTTACAATAGAAATGAAGCAGTTTGACTTTAAGAAAACTATAATAAAGTAACTAACTTACAACAGAGAGACAATTAGAGTGTACACATAAAGAAAACACATTGCAGGTACAATTCTCACCCCTGCGTTCCAGACTTGGCATGGCCAGCATCTTTCTCTCAATCCCTCAGGAAGAAGTAGGGCGAGGTTGGGCATCCCACGGACCTCAGGAGACAATCAATACCTGCCAGCAGGTGTCAGTGATTGGAGCTCAAATTGGGCGGGCAACTCAACCCTCTTTATACCCCTTGGGTCACATGGTCTTCTTCCTAGTCTCAAGTGGCCAATTAGGAAAAATGGCTTTGAATGCCAAGTTTCCCACGAAGGGTGCAAAGCATAATTCACACCTGGGAAGATGCAGACAATGGGCATCTCTGGTATGTGATGGGCGAAGATTCCTCTCCCGAGACAGTGCAGGCGTGTCAATTACTGATACTAGCCATCACGGCGACGGGAGGCCTCCCAGTCGTCAGCTAGCCCATTTACTGTCTGGTTTCTGTTTATGGTAGAGTCAGGGACAGGCACCACACCTGCGTTCCCAGGGCATCAAAGGCTGACTGCCTTTCTCTTGCTCTCGGGGGGGGGGGGGTAGAAAAACAAGATGGGGTTCATGGAAAAACAAGATGGGGTTTGTGTCTGGCTACACTTTTGACAGTGTAATGAGTCAGGATAGCCACCTGCTGACCTGGAAGGGGAAGTCCTCCGTAAGACTCCATGGTGGGCGGGGCCAGATATACCCAGACCCTCCCACAGGAAGCAGAAGGGCAGGACTGGGACTATAAGAACAGAGTGGGAGAGCTCAACTGGAACTCAGCAGGCAAGAGGCTCTTCCTGGCCTCCCCAGGAGGGAGGCCTGATGGTCACAACCCTGGAAAGATGATTGGCTAGGACCCCCAGGACCACTGCCTGACCCTGGAGATGGCCCAAGGCTATGCCAAATCCTGCTGAGCATTGAGGCAGGATCAAGGGGACCGGAGCACATGCCAGACCCTGGAGCTGGGACTGCATCACCAGGACCCAAGAGGGACCCAGACTCTGAGCCCATGGACACCCTGCTAGCACTGGCATGCCCAAAGGGCCCCAAGATGTAGCTGTCCAGCCAGGTAGGACCCTAGGGGAATCAAAAAATGGCTCAGGGAAAGCTGACTCTGTGTCGGCTGATGAGATGGAGGTCAGGTGGGCAGCGCATTGCAGCCTGGATTCCCACTGATCGAGTAGCTACCTGTGCTACCACTGTTAGGGCCCTGGGCTGGGATGCAGTGGAATGGGAAGGCCTGTGTCCCCTCCAGCACCCCATTACTGGGGGTGGCAGGTTCCCCCTATGGGGAAAAGACCCCTGTGCTTGTTGGTTCTCCACCATAACAAGGCTAGCTGATCCCGACTCAAGTCTGCAGCCAGACCTGAGCCCCAAACTGTTATAGACGTCTTGTGTAGCTGCAGCCCTGCCCTGACCCTAGGCCATGGGTGCCGAACAGTTACAGACTTTTTGGTAGATTTGCAGGCCCGTCCTGACCCTGGGCTGGGGCATTGAGATTGCAAAACCACCCATCCTGACCTAGGAACGAGGAGTTCCTAGCATGCCTAGCCAGTGTGGTGAGTCAGCATGGCCACCTGCTGACCCGGGCAGTACAAGCAGTGATTGGGATTATTGCTAAAAGAAATTCTCTTGTCTCCACTTTGTTTTTTCTAATCTTTATTCTAAATAAGCAGATGTCATTCCACCTTGAGGTGAATGCTGCAGACTCTGTGCAAGCTCATGAAAATCTAGGATTTCTAAAATGGTGCACTGCAAAAACGTGTGTGTGTGTGTGTGTGTGTGTGTGTACACAGAATCACAGCTCTGAGGTAAAGATTGGTGGTTACTGAGCATATAAAGTAAGGGATGAGAGACAAGCCACTTAACTGAGCTCCTACCTGGCCAGAGCCCGCTCATACCAATCACAACTTGTTTTAAAGATCAGAGCTGTCAAGGAGAACTCTGAAGCAATGGCTAATACTGGGCATGTGTGAGAGGTATTTGCTTCTAAAAGTATTAGAGCTACCATATACATAAAAGGCCGGCTGATAGCAGATTGTTTCAGAGCCTGAGCCAGAAGGAAAATGGAGTGGAGACTATAGAGCTCTCCCCCCTCCTTGCTGGCTTTAAAGTAAGCAGGATAATTACAGCATAGAATAAGTATAGTTTATAGATTTAGAGCATGAGTGGGTTTATAAGAATGCATAAAATGCTGTTAATTGCAACATAACTATGTCAATTTTGAAGCACATTTAAGAGGTATTGTAGCAATTTGTTACCCACTGGCCACTTGTAACAAATTGCTTCACTTAGAATAATTTAAACCATACTCTGTTACAGTTTGAATACTCTCTTACTTACAATAAGGGATTGTGCCATAGGGATTTTATGTTTTTATTTAGGATACTCTATATTAGGGATTATTAGTTATATTAATAAAATACTTTTTATTTTGGCGAGGAATACTGCCTCTGTTAACTACTTCGTTGGAAGGCTACATCTGTGTCCATTAGTATTTCCTTAATGATCCTGGAAGCTAATACCTCAGGAAGAACAGGCTAAAGGGGTAATAGGGAAGCTATTTTAGAGCAGGATCCCAAAATATATTTTCTGAGTAATGGGGTGGAGGCAGCAAGAGGAAGAAGTGAGGAAAGAGGCTTTGCCTGCATTGGAAATTTGCCACTGATTTCAGCGATTGACCTGCACTTGTCCACACTCCAATTGTAGACAATGAGTCATTTATGAAACCATGATCTTCTCTGCTTGAAATTCACTTCACTGGTGCAAACAATAGTTCCTTGCCATTTCATTCAGCTAATAATGTGTTTACACAAAGGGGAAACCTTAACTGCTTGCTTCATTTTGCTTTCACTTAAAGGTGATATGCAGAAGGTCAGACTAGATGATCTGCTGGTGCTTGCTGGCCTTCAACTTCATGATTATGATGCTAATGGCATGTCATCGGTAGCTGCAGACCAAGCATTTCTGTCAGCAATGCCAAAGTGACATAGTTAGCGTCTGCCACTGTTTAGAGTGCTGCAGCCAGCCCAGTGGAGTTGTCACGCTGGACCATTGCCATCCTCCTGTTTTTCATTTTAGTGCTGAGTCAGAACTTAGCTGAACCACACAGTTTGGATCTCACTCCCTTGTTCCAAATACTACTCAATACCACCTTGGGCTTCCTGCAGCCTTTGGGATAATGGGGATGTCACCCCAAAGTAAGATGGGGTTGTGGCTGCAGTTTCTGCTGCAGAAACGAGCAGCTATAGATCCCCTCACCACAGCTGTGTGTTTGTAACCAAGTCATGAGTTCTTATTTGGTTGATTTGTATTCACACACCGGCTTTTTTTCAAGCCTCGACTTTCCTCTCACCTTTTTAAAATCTGAAACCCACAGGCACCTAGAGTTGCCAGCCTTCTAACTGCTGAAAACCAGCCCCCACCCTCTGCTCCACTTCTCTGCCCCCGGTCCCTGCCCTGCTCTGCTCTGTTGCTTCCCCCAAGAACCCTCCTCTACTTACTCCTTTTCCCCCTCCCATTGCTCACTGCTTTCCTCCCTCCCTGTTCCTTTGTGACTGGAACATCTCCACCTCCCCTTTAGCTCACCACTAGCCTCAGCTAGGCTTCCTTTACTCTGGAGCTGGGATAGGAGCTGGAGCCTGACTCAGAGGCTGCCTGCAGATAGGAGGTGGCCAGGGCTGGCAGACTTCACTGGGTCCTGGGCAATGCAGGAGGGACTCCGCTCTGGGCTCCTGGAAGGCGTAGAGCCTTGGGCAGAAGGGGCAAAGCTAGGGGCGAGCCTCCCCCAGCCAGGCCTCAGCACTGCCTGGGCCTCTAGCGGTGATTTAAAAGACCTGGGTCTCTAGATGCTGGACTGCCACTGCTGTGGTAACAGCAGTGGTGGCCCGGAATCCCATGTCCTTTTAAATCACCAGGTCCCAGCACAACAGCCTCCTTTGCCCTCCCCCTTGCTGGGGCCCTAGAAATGGCCCAAGATGAGCCAATCCTGGTATGGATCCCACCCCCTAACTGGACTTTTGGTGTCTGTTTAGCAATGTTCCTGCTAAATTTTCCATCTGTGTGGAATAAATTTACGGGGACCAAGGAATGTGCAGATGTGCACCACCAGTAGACTCACATGTTATTGGCTGTGGGCAGTCTGCTAATCAGCTGGGTAGCATTTGAATCTCTCCTCGGTGACTGCCCAAGGGCTCAGCTTGCAGGGAACACTGGTGGCTGGTGCATCTGATCCAGACACTGCCAGGTCCCTTTTTGACCAGATCTTCTTCTAGTGGAAAACTGGGCACTTGGCAGCTGTATGATGCACCAGAATATGAGCAGGATGTGCTGATGTGAAGGTACTCAGCCCCAACTCTCATCCTGACCAATAAGGGTCAGTCTTCATGGCAGCCTCCCATTTGTTCCTCTCTGCACATAAGCTCTCCTCCTCCTCCTCCCCTTCCCTTTTCCCCCCATCTCTTAACTCTTATTCTGACAAGTAGCATGAAGTACCTCAGTGTGGGTAGGATGTTGAAACCTGCTCTCCATCTTTATAAGCATCTTTTTCTTTGGGACTCCATGGTTGAACTTGAAGGAGCAGAAAAGGACCTATAATGCTTATGATGCTGAGTCCCAAGGAGGAGAGTAACCCTAGGGCAGGGATTCCCAAACTGTGCTTTACATACCCCTGAGGGCATGCAAAATATCTCTGGCTGGCATGTGGGAAAAATTGTGCAAGGGTGGACTTTAGTAACTAATTGAATTTTCATAAATCTACTCAGTTAAAGCTTTTAAACTTGGAATTTGTTTTATAAATACAGTAATTAAATTACTTCAGCATGTATCAATGAGAACACAGATATACTGATGTACAGAGCCCTCACCAGCAATCACTGTACAATGTGAGTTCACTTGCCCAGCAGCTGTCCAATCTGCTTGAGCTCAGAACTTGGGGGAGTGTTTTGGGTGTAGATGTCACACTATAACTCTGTATGTAACAGTGAAATATGGACAGATGGCTAACGACTGGTAGTGTTAAGAAGAACACACAAAGGATCATTGAGAAGGGCAGGTTTATGCTGGGAGCTGCTAGATTTGGAAGAAGTATGCAATAAGAGAAGTTTGAGAATATTTGCCCTAGAGAGTGGAACTGCAAAGAAAATTCCTCTGCTCAGTGGTGAGAGGTATTTGCGAGAGGGGAATGGAAAAGGTTTTTAACCCTTCCCTAATAAGCGGGTGCCACAGCCTGTTCCACACCTGTTCTGTTGAACTTCAGTTTCTAGGATCTGCCATCTGAATCTTTTACCACAACTGAATTAAAAACAAAAAAAAGGATTGGCATGTTTTAGGTGTAATATTTAAAAGGAAGAGAATATAATACTCAATTCAGAACATAGTATTATGTGTTCTAGTAATCTGCATAATTGACGACTCCTTAGAAACAAGGAAATCATGCATAAACAATGAGGTCCTGTGGCACCTTATAGACTAGCCCATTTATTGGCGCATACTCTTTTGGGGGCAAAGACCCACTTCATCAGATCATGTGATTGGAGAGGCCTTCATAACTGTTGGGGGAAACAGCCTCTTGTATCCTTTTTATACCCTTTCCCATGCCCTTCCTTTGATGTGGGTGTGTTCTTTTTGTTTCTTTAGCTTGTAAATTTTTTAGGGAAAATATTATTTTCCTATATGTACAATATTTTGAAGACTTTAGATATTGTCACATGCATAAAAATTATTAGCTTAGAAAGTGTTAATGGCTCTCTGATTTATATTTTATCCATCATTTGACTGTTGACATCCTTTCTTACTCTCTTGATAGCATATTCAGTAGCCATTTCATATGCAAATGTATACCAAACTCGCTTAGTTTATGCTCATAACAAAAAGTTAGTCCATAAGGCTATGGTACCATCTAGCCTCTGTCTTCTCATCGTTTGGAAGTTTAACAGGGCATGTATGATAGAAATATTTGGGAGGAAATGTGATATGTATGAGGCCACTTTTCTAGTTAAAATATGTTTATTAGCACTAATACAAACAGTTTCATCTATATTTTGAAAAATGTCAACTCTTAGCTGTTGAAAAACAGGAAAAAGTAGTGAGAAAATTACTTCAAGAAATTTCAAAGTTTTGAATACCCGTAATTCTCAAAATCCAGAAATCTGAGCAAATTGCAAGGAAGCAAGCAGACAAGGAGTAGGACTACTACGTATTTCCAGTCTGATGATCCCCGAGTGCTTTACAAATTAGTGATAGGAATCCCATCAGAAGCAGTCATCTGTGAGGTACAATAGTGTAGCTATTAGTAGCATGATCAAATTTCATAGCTCTTCATAACAGAAAATGCAGAGGAAGATGGTGAGTTAAAGTGAAAGGAAAATGTAGCATGTGTTGGGGGGGTGAGGAGGGAGGGAGATTAAAATGTTGTGAGGTACCACAAGTTAGCATCCCTACACCTGGGCTACGTCTAAACTGCAGAGTAGTATTCTTGTGCAAGAGTGCGTCCACACTGCCATGTGCTTTTGCACAAGAGTGTCCATGGCAGTGTGGATGCTCTCTTGCGTAAGAAAGCTCTGATGGCCATTTTAGCCATAGGGGTTTCTTGTGCAAGAAACCCCTGTTGCCCGTCCACACTGCCCTCTTCCACAAGAGGGCTTTATTCCTCGTGGGGAGAGGAATAACTCTTGCACAAGAAGCCCTGTGTTCCGACGCTTTACGGTAAATTTACTTGCGGCTGTTCTTGCACAAAAAGCCTGCAGTGTAGACATAGCCCTCAAGGAAAGTGCCACAGGTTTTTAATAAGTGGCCAGAAAAAAGGGTGTCAAAGTGAAACAATCCACTTCTCTTCAATGCACATATTTACATTTCCAACATGTCTGCATTAACTTCCACGTAACAACTGGCATGTATATTTAATCAAGAATGATCCCTGATTTTTCTGCAGCCTTGTTGAAACAGACATGCACCTTTTCATCTTGTCTTCATTAATAGGATTCCTCCAGAATGGAAAGAAATTCGCGCACAGCCTTTTTGTGAACTACTGCAAATGAAGGCTAAACCTGAGGGCATCCTGTTTTGAGGCAAACAAAATAGACAGGAACAGTAATCATGTGTGCACTGCTGCAGGCCCTATGTTTTGTGAACTGTTTTACAATTAGTTTTGCAATGTTGCTTTGTAATACAAAACTCTCATGGAAAACTGGATTGTACAAGACAGTATTAGTAGGACTCGTATACAAATTTCAACTTCTATTCTAGTGGTATCCACTAATAGGAGTATAGACAGATATATGCTATGTACATCCAAGTGCACAATTTTAACTGTGAAGACCATTCTTATTTGTTCCTCATCAAGTTTCCCTGCTAGATCTTGCTGTCCATCTGTTCCTCCTATATTAGTGATCTTTCTCTATGGTAGAAAATCTAGCTGGAGCACTTTGGGTTGGCAGAAAACATGGAATAGCAAGTCAATGTATGCATTGCAAATTGTTAGCTATACACCTATCCACTATCATTGATCACATGTAGACATCTATTAGAATTTCCATTATAAAGCCTAGATGGCTCACTGAGTTAATACAAAAGCCATTCAAAAGTCTGATAAAGCCAGACTAGGGCTGTATGCCCTGAGAGATGCTGTGACTCTATTTTCATTTTCTAGCTCCTTGAATAATCTCCTTGTTGCCCCTAGGGAACAAGCTGCATGCTTTCTATGGGTAACTAATCAGAAGGTGAGGTACTTGTTTTGAGGGATATTAAACAAGGGATGTCCATTGTAAATATAATCAAGATCTCATTCCCTATACTTAAGTTTGGGTTGATTTGTGTGTGGCTTTTTTTTTTTTTTTTTTTAAATTGGGAGGACATAGATGCACCCATTGGCGTTGACACAGGCTCACCGGCAAGTGCAGTTATCTCAGTGGTTCCCAAACTTTTTTTTATATTGCGAACTGGCAAACCCATTCACAAACTTTTGGTGGACTGATAAAATTTTATTTGCATATTCATTATGGTAATTAATTTTAAGAGCTCATTTGTTGTTTTACATCGCATCTGTACACACACAATACATGTCCTTCTAACGGATCAGAGTTTGCAGCTATCTACAACACTAAATTCTGTTAAAAGAATCCTTTCCTTATAGAATAATAGGACTGGAAGGGACCTCGAGAGGTCATCGAGTCCAGGCCCCGCCCTCAAGGCAGGATCAAGCTCCGTCTACACCATCCCTGACAGATGTCTATCTAACCTGTTCTTAAATATCTCCAGAGAGGGAGATTCCACCACCTCCCTTGGCAATTTATTCCAATATTTGACCACCCTATCTTTAGTTATTAACACCTATCCACTACTGTGATCTATGCCATCAAATGTCAGCAATGCCCCACTGCCATCTATATTGGCCAGACTGTACAGTCTCTGCGGGCGAGAATTAATGGACATATCAGATAGCCGAAAAGGAAACACAGAAACCTGCTGGAGAACACTTTAACTGGCCCGGGCACTCATTAATGGATCTCAAAGTCAGTGTTATTTCAGGCCAATTCCACAAGCCAATACACAGGTAAGGGTTGGAACTTAACTTCATTTACAAGTTTGATTCCTATTGGAGAAGAATGGAGATATTGACTGGCTCTCACAGTACCTTCCACATCCTAATGACTTACTTAACCAACCAGTCAACCAATGTGTACTTATAGAGGGGCAAATTGTTCTTATCAGCCTCTTGTAACTTAAATCTAATTCACTGTTTTTCCCCCCCCCCCTTTTCCTGGCTCTGTCTTCCCTTATTTATTCTTGGATCTGGACTTTTAAAACTCCAGTCATCTGAAGAAGTGGGTCATACCCATGAAAGCTCATGATACCACCTACATGCTTTGTTAGTCTTCAAGGTGCTACTAGACTATTCATTGTTTAAATTTTTATAGTTACAGACTAACTCAGCTACCCCCTGAAGTTATGTAAATTTTGTTTGAAATGTAATCCTGCAAATTTCATGAGCTAGGCCTTTTTGTTCTGCCTATAGCCCCCAGGGAAACAAGTTAGACACCCCAAACTCCCCCCTAGCCTCACCCCTGGGGCAAGGGAGACCTGTACAGCTAGCCCTTCCCCCAGCCGGCTCACCCTACATGTGAACGGGGCAGAATGACTCCAGTCTACCTGGTGCCCCTGGGGAAGCTAGGAGGAGATGCAGCATGAGAATCCAGGATGCTCCCATTCACCTCCAGGACTGGGGAATGCACATGGGGCAGACAGGAGGGTCTCACATCTCTGCAGGGGCCTCTGTCAGCAGCCAGGGTTCCCTAGTGGTCCCTCCATGGCTCCCCCAGCAAAAGTTGAGTTTGTCCCCCCCTGGCTGTGCCACTGCTCTGTGCCAGGGGAGAGGAGTTGGAACAAACACTCTGCCGCAGGGGCAGAACTGCAGCAGCTAGTGCTCCATGGGGTAAGTGAGGCACTGCAAGCCAGCCGCCTGCTCGCTCCCCTGGCAGCCCTTGCTAATCTGGGGAAAGGTGGCCAAGGGTCTGGAACCCCCATCAGGCCACAGCAAAGACCAACAGAGGGATCATTGGGGGGGGGGAGGGCGGAGGAGAGGTGCAGTGCATTCACAGCCTTTGCACTCTCCCGCCCCCATGGGCCTGTCAATGCATGGGCATGGCATGGCATGGCAGTGTGCCACAGTCAGCAGTTCATAACCCAGAACTGGTTCATGGACTGGCAGTTGGGAACCACTGGGCTAGCTAAGCTTTGTTGAGTACACTGGACAACTTGTCTACCACTTTTCTGTGGAGTGATTTGTGCACCAACAGATTTCAATACATTACCGACTACAGGCTGCAGCAACTCAAAGATTTCTCATGTTTCCTGAATGATATAAAAGCTTCAGAGACATCAATAGGACAATTGCATAAACTGGATAATAATCACTCAGCCTAGGCTATGAGATGGTGTCATAGGGCTTCTGTGTCACTACTCAGCATTCTTCCCTTCACAGTTCATATGGCATCACAAACATCCACTTGTCTTTACTAAAGTGTGTATATATTCTTCTGCATCGTACTACAACACAGCATAATGCAGGCTTAGAGCAAAAGGAGGTATGTGAGGAAAAGCCTTCTGCAGCCTTTAACTTCCTTCACTGCCCCCTTGCTGCCTGTGGCTTCCACTTTCATCTCCCAATTACCTTGTTAGTCCAGTGATTACTACCCAGGTGCTCAATCCCCCAAGGGAAAGGTTAACTGCCTCCAGCTGGGCCTGCAGGCATCTTCAGACTGCATCAATGTCAGGTGATGAGTGCTGCTGGTAGTGTCCTGTTTAATACAATTTACTTCATTTTTCTTATCCTGAGAACTAACACTTTGATACCAATGTGTTACAAGGGGAAAGATGATAGCCCAAACTTTCAAATGCTTGACAATTAGGAATCTAAAGCTGTAACTTAGAAAAACTAAAACAAACAAAGCTAGAAGCATCAAGGTCTGGAATTACTCAGTGAAGGTTTCAACTATTGTTTAATTTGTAATGAAAGAGGGGCCAGAGTTTAAGCAATTAGGTGCTGAGGCTCAAGCAACTTTTTTACATTGATAACTGATGCAGCTAGCCCAAAAGGGACTGATCTACGAGTTACAAAGCCTACGGATGCCAGAGCTCAACCCTGGCTAGCTCTGGCACAAATTAAACATTTTTTTTCTGTCAGTTTATCCCAAACCACTGTCCTCCATTTAACTGCAAATGTATCCTGGATAAACCCCTGCAATCTCTCTCTCTGTCACACACTCTCTCTCTCTCACACACACACACAGAATGGTCTAGAGTAGACAAACTTAACCTCAGTCCTTGGTTGGATATCCCACTCCCATTTACCCTACTAGTATTGCTCAGAAACATCGTACTCAAGATTAAGTTCAGACATGAACTAGCTCTGTAACCGATATATGGCTGTACAATGGAAGGTGAATATCATAGAATACTAGGACTAGAAGGGACCTCGAGAGGGCATCGAGTCCAGTCCCCTGCCCTCATGGCAGGATCCAGTACTGTCTAGACTATCCTTGATAGACATTTATCTAACCTACTCTTAAATATAACTCTTAAAAATAACCTACTCCACAACCTCCTTAGGCAATTTATTCCAGTGTTTAACCACCCTTTACAATTAGGAACTTTTTGCTAATGTCCAACCTAAGCCTCCCTTGCTGCAGTTTAAGCCCACTGCTTCTTGTTCTATTTTCAGAGGTCCCCTCTCAATCTTCTCTCTTCCAAACTAAACAAGCTCAATTCTTTCAGTCTTCCTTCATAGGTCATGTTCTCTAGACCTTCAACCATTCTTGTTGTTCTTCTCTGGACCTTCTCCAATTTCTCCACATCTTTCTTGAAAGTGGTGCCCAGAACGGGACACAATACTCCAACTGAGGCCTAATCAGTGCAGGAGTAGAGCGGAAGAATGACTTCTCATGTCTTGCTCACAACACAGCTGTTAATACATCCCAGAATCATGTTTGCTTTTTTTGCAACAGCATCACACTGTTGACTCATTTAGCTTGTGGTCCACTATAACCCCTAGATGCCTTTCTGCTGTACTCCTTCCTAGAAAGTCGCTTCCCGTTCTGTATGTGTGAAACATTGTTCCTTCCTAAATGGAGCACTTTGCATTTGTCCATATTAAACTTCATCCTGTTTACCTCAGACCATTTCTCCAATTTTTCCAGATCAGTTTGAACTACGACTCTATCCTCCAAAGCAGTTGCAAACCCTCCCAGCTTGGTATCATCTGCAAACTTAATAAGCGTACACTCTATGCCAATATTTAAATGGCTGATGATATTGAACAGAACTGGTCCCAAAACAGACCCCTGCAGAACACTACTTGTTATACCTTTCCTGCAGGATTGTGAACTGTCTAAAATCATAATTGTAAACGTGGCTGACTAAAGTTAAACACGGAAATACACTTTTCCTCTTGGGATATATCTACACTGTAATAATAGAGCTGTGACACAGCTGAACTTCCTAAGTGACTTGGCTGTAAAGTTGTACATTGTTTTATTATGGAATGCAGGGGGTTTTTACATAATTTTACGTTCAACTTTATGATAAAGAGATTGCACTACAGTACTTTTATTGGGGAAATTGAAAAATACGACTTCAGTCTTTACAGTGCAAACTTTATAAAGTGAGCAGTGTGCACTTTGCATTCTTTTGTAATCTAAATCAATATAGTTGAACATGTAGAAAACATCCAAAATATTTAAATACATTATATTCTATTAACAATGTGACTAATTTTGTAATTAATCATGATTTTTAAATCCCTTGACAGTCCTCATTATTACTCAACATTCTGTGTAAATATGCCTAGTAATTCATTTATTTGTTTAAAAACAATTGCCTGAATTTTTTGTTAGTATTGTTAGACATATTTGCTTACAGGCATTTTGAAATAAATTACTAAATAGTTGAAAGAGTTTAAATAGACAAAAATATGCAGATTTTTACACAATTTTAAAATATTGCGCTCAGAGTTTTGGCAGAGAATTCCTCCAGTAGCAGACACTGCCTGAGCCCCACGAGCCAGAGTCACTTGACCTGGACTAGCTATGGGTTTTCTATGGCAGTGTATATGTACTCTTTGTGACCTGGGAACTTTGACTGCCCGGGAACTCTGAAAATCAGGTATTCTTTATTTGCTTAGGTACCTAACTATGAATTTAGTTATCTAACTTTAGGCATATGTTTGAAAATTCTGGTATAAATTATTTAAGATCATACTATAGGTCAGTAGTCAAATTATAAGTCAACTAGGCTCAAATCCAGACCTTGAGCTTCAGTCCCAAAGGTTCTAATCATGAATTTTACTACCTATCCATATAATAGATACAATTAATCCTAAATCTTTAATGCATTCATTGAGTCAAAATCAGACTCTGGTTTTAGTGAACACCACTCCATTTATATCCATGTCAATTTGCATTCAACCTGAAGTCAATAGACTTTCATCCATTAATAATTGCTTCTTGGAGCAACTAGTGCTGGAACCCATGTAAGGAGAGACCATTCTTGATTTAGTTCTAAGTGGTACACAGGATCTGGTCCAACAGATGAATATAGCTGAATTGATTTGGTAATAACATAATTCAATTTATCATCTTTGGTATTTTTCCCTTCAGAAGGAAATCCACCTGAGGAGCATTCAACTTCAAAAAGGGGAACTACACAAAAATGAGGAGGCTAGTTAAATGGAAATTAAAGAAACAGTCACAGGAGTGAAATGACTGCAAGCTGCATATAAACTTTTAAAAATCATTCTAATAGACTTATACTGAATGTTTGCCCCAAATGAAGAAAAAAAATCCCCAACCTCTTACTAGACCAAAAACATGCCAGCTTGTTTAAACAGAGGGGTTTTTTTTAAGTGGTTAGAGACAAAATACCTCATTTTAAAAATAGGAAGTAAAATCTCCTGTGAAAATAGAATGGAGCATAAACTCTGGCAGGTCAAGTGTAATTGTCAGCCTAAAAATGATTTGACTAGCAAAAGATACAAACTAACAGTAAAATATTTTAAGTTCTTCAGAGGCAAGAAAGCACCTAAATAAGCAGTGGGGCTCCTGGATGCTCCAAGTGCTAAAGGATTACTCAAGAAAGACAAAGACACAGTTGAGAAGTTAAATGAATCCATGGTAGAGGATGTGAGGGAGATTCCCACACTTGAGCCATTCTTTTTATGTGATAAGGACAAACTGGAGAAATGGTCTGAGGTAAATAGGCTGAAGTTTAATAAGGACAAATGCAAAGTACTCCACCTAGGAAAGAACAATCAGTTTCACACAGAGAGAATGGGAAGCGACTGTCTAGGAAGGAGTACTGCAGAAAAGGATCTAGTGGTCATAGTGGACCACAAGCTAAATATGTGTAACAGTGTGACAAACCAAAGAGCAAACTTGATTCTGGGAGGCATTAACAGGAAGGTTGTGAGCAAGACACGAGAAGTCATTCTTTTGCTCTACTCTGTGCTGATTAGGCCTCAACTGGAGTATTGTGTCCGGCTCTGGGCACCACATTTCAAGAAAGATGTGGAGAAACTGGATAAGGTCCAGAGAAGAGCAACAAAAATGATTAAAGGTCTGGAAAACATGAGCTATGAGGCAAGGCTGAAGGAATTGGGTTTGTTTAATTTGGAAAAGAGAAGACTGAGAGGGACGTGATAGCGGTTTTCAAGTATCTAAAAAGGTATCGGGGGGGGGGGGGGGGGAATTGTTCTCTTTGGCCTCTGATAAAACAAGAAGCAATGGGCTTAAACTTCAGCGAGGGAGGTTTAGGTTGGACATTAGGAAAAATTTCCTAACTGTCAGGGTAGTTAATTACTGGAATAAATTGCTTAAGGAGGTTGTGGAATCACCTTAATTGGAGATATTTAAAAGCAGGTTAGACAGACATCTATTAGAGATTATATAGGCTGTGCTTGGTCCTGCCATGAGGGCAGGGAACTGGACTTGATTATCTCTTGAGGTCCCTTCCAGTTCTAGTATTCTATGATAACTCTGAGGAACTGTCCCAGATAGAGGTTTCAATAAAGGAGCTTTTGGAACAAATTGATAAATACATCATCAGGACCAGATGGTATTAAAATATGAAATTGCATTACTAACAACAGTGGTATGTAACCTATCGCTTAAATCAGCCCCTGTACCAGATTACTGCTGGATAACTAATGCAACATTAATTTTTTTTATTTTTTTTTATGGCTCCAAAGGCACTTCTGGCAATTACAGGCCAGTAAGCCTACCTTCAGTACCAGACAGTTTTGTTCCTTACTATAGTTTCATCCAATTTATCAGAGAAATAGATGAACAAATGTAGCCAGACACGAACCCCATCTTGGTTTCAGGCCCCCCTCCCCCAGAGAGCAAGAGAAAGGCAGTCAGCCTTTGATGCCCTGGGAACACAGGTGTGCTGCCTGTCCCTGACTCTACCATAAACAGAAACCAGACAGTAATTGGGCTAGCTGACGACCTGGGGCCTCCCGCCGTCCTGATGGCTAGTACCAGTAATTGACATGCCTGCACTGTCCCGGGAGAGGAATCTTTGCCCATCACATACCAGAGGTGCCCATTGTCTGCATTTTCCCAGGTGTGAATTACGCTTTGCACCCTTCGTGGGAAACTTGGCATTCAAAGCCATTTTTCCTAATTGGCCACTTGAGACCAGGAAGAAGCCTACGTGACCCAAGGGGTATAAAGAGGGGTATAGTAGCCCACCCCATTGGAGCTCCAATCATCTATACTTGCTGGCAGGTATTGATTGTCTCCTGAGGTCTGTGGGATGCCCAACCTCGCCCTACTTCTTCCCGAGGGACTGAGAGAAAGACGCTGGCCATGCCAAGTCTGGAACGCAGGGGTGAGAATATATACCTGCTAGATGTCTATTTTGCATGCATTTAATAAGAGCTCAGGGAACCAAAAGGGTTTCATGGTACCTGTAAGTGACCTTATTAGTGTAATTTCTGTCCTGTCCTTTGTAGTGGCTGTGTTATCTGTAACACAGCAGTAGCATTTAACAGCTAAGTTTACCCTGTAACAATAAAATAGTAACTGTTTAAGCTTTAACCTGACTCCTTCAGTTGCTGTAACAGAACCAAGCACAATTTAAAAGAACTTCAGCCGGTCATAAGGGACTCACTGCCCTGACCGTTGGCTGACACCATGAAAAACTTAAACAACAAATATTCAGTAGCACCTTAAAAACTAACAAAACATGTAGATGGCATCATGAGCTTTCGTGGGCACAAGCCACTTCTTCAGATTACTAGAGTATTAAAAGTCCAGATTCAAGAATAAATAAGGGAAACGGAAGGGGGGAAAGGAGACAGTGAGTAGATTTTTTTGAGTAGTTAGAAGAGGCTGATAAGAACAATAACAATGGAGATGCTAAAACTTGTAAATGAAGTTAAGTGCCAATCCTTCCCTGTGTATTTGGCTTGTGGAATTGGCCTGAAACAACACAGCTACTTGGAGATCCATTAATGAGTGTCCAGGAAGGTTAAAGTGTTCTCCAACAGGTTTCTGTGTATTGCCTTTATGGATATCTGATTTGTGTCCATTCATTCTTTCCCGTAGAGACTACCCAGTTTGGCCAATATACATGGCAGTGGGGCATTGATGGCATTCATCACATTAGTGGATGTACAGTTAAATGAGCCCCTCATGTAGTGTCTGATGTTGTTGGGTCCAGTGATGAAATCACAAGTGTAGATGTGTGGGCAGAGTTGGCACCAGGGCTGATTGCAGGGGTGGGTTCCTGGATGATTATGATGGAGGTGTGTTGCGTGGTTACTAGAAAGAATTTTTTTTGGTTAGGCTGTTTTCTGTAGGCGAGGAGTGGCCTTTTCTCCTAAGGCCTCTGATGCTTTGTCTACACTGCAGCGTTTTTGCACAAGAAGCTTTTTGTGCAAATGATGGGGTACTTCTACACTGCAGTGCTATTTTGGGATAACGGAGTATCCTGAAATAGCTATCCCGTGTTTTCACAGCAAGCCTGTTATTTTGGACTCACTATTCCATCATCCCTATAAAACTAATGCTATGAAGAGATCTTCTGCAAAAACTTCTTGCACAAAAGCGTGTCCACACCTCAAAAGCACATCGCAAAAGTGATGTGCTTTTGTGCAAAAGAGCATCCACACTGCATGAATGCTCTTGCACAAGAAAGCTCTGATTGATGGCCATTCTATTAATGGCAGAGCACCTGTGCTTTTTCTGATAGGCTCTGTTTTCATAAGAAACCGCTGCGGAGCGTCCACACATGCCTTTTTGCGCAAGAGCTTTAGCACAAAAGAGTTATTCCTCGTGGGGAGAGGAATAACTCCACTGGCAAAAGTCCTCTGTCCTATCAATTTACTGTATTTTTTGGGGGGCAAAAACATGCGTGATGTGTGGATGCTCCACTGGTTTTTGTGCAAAAACAGTTGTTTTTGCACAAAAACCTTGTAGTGTAGACATAGCCAGTGAGTGAGGGGTCATTTTCCAGGATAGGTTGTAGATAGTTGATAATGCGTTGGAAGGGGTTAAGTAGGTGATGACAAGTGGAATTCTATTGTTTTCAATTTTGGGCCTGTCTTGAAGTAGTTCATGTTTTGGCTCTGTTGATCTGTGTTTTCACTTCTCCGGGTGGGTATTTTAGTTTTAAGAGTTCTCTATGTAGATCCTGTAGGTGTTTGTCTCTGTCTGTGGGATTGGAACAAATCTGGTTGTTTCTAAGGGGTTGGCTGTATACAATAGATTGAGAAATGTGTCTGGGATGGAAGCTAGAGGCATGAAGGTAAGTGTAGCAGTCAGTAGGTTTCAGGTATAGGATGGTGTTATGTTGGGAAGGAGCCAACATGGCTTTTGTAAAATGAAATCATGCTTCACTAGTCTATTAGAATTCTCTGAGGGGGTCAACAAACATGAGGACAAGAGTGATCCAGTGTACTTGGGCTTTTAGAAATCACTTGACAAAGGTCACTCACCAAGAGCTTTTTGGGAAAGTAGGCAGACCTGGGATAAGAAGGAAGGTCCTCTCATGAATCAGCATCTGGTTAAAAGATAGGAAACAAAGGTTACAAACAAATGGTCACTTTTTACAGGGGAAAGAAGTAAACTGGAGTCTCCCAAGAATCTGTGCTAGGACTAGTGCTGTTCAGTATATTCACAAATGATCTAGAAAAAGAGATGAAGAATGGGGTGTCAAAGTTTGCAGATGATACAAAATTACTGTAGATAACATCAAAAACTGACTGAAGAGTTACAAAGGGATCTTACAAAATTTGTTGTGTGCAACAAAATGGCAGATAAAATTTACTGTTGATAAATGTCAAGTAATACACAATGGAAAACATGATTTCAACTATACATACAAAATGATGGGGTACTTCTACACTGCAGTGCTATTTTGGGATAACGGAGTATCCTGAAATAGCTATCCCGTGTTTTCACAGCAAGCCTGTTATTTCGGACTCACTATTCCAACATCCCTATAAACCTCATGCTATGAAGAGTAAAGGATGTTTCGGAATAGCACTTTATTTCAAAATTTGGCACTGCATAGACATCACCAAATGATGCAATAGCTTTGAAATAAGATACACAATTTGCGTAGCTCAAATTGCATATCTTATTTTGAGTTATGGTGCAGTGTAGATGCACACCAGGAAGAGAGAGTTTTCTGAAAACATCTGCTCAATGTGCTGCAGTCATCAAACACCCAAAATCCTAAGAGATATTAGAAGATAGATATTGAGAGTTGACATATCTTAATATCTCTACATAAATCACTGGTACACTTACATCTTGAGTACTGAGTGCAGTTCTGGTCACCCCATCTTTAAAAAAATTAAAAGTGTAGAGAACGGCAACAACTATGAAAAGAAGTATAGAACAGCTTCTATATGAGAAGAGATTAGTAAGACTGGGACTGTTCAATGTGGAAAAGAAATGACTAAAGGGAGAGAGGTCTAAAAATCATGAATGGTGTGGAGAAAGTAAACGAAGTGTTATTTACTCCTTCACATTACACAAGAACCAGGGAATAACAGGTAACAGCTTTGAGACAAATGAGGAAGCATTTCTTCACACAGTGCACATTCAGCTTGTGGAACTCATTTCCAGGGGATGCTGTAAAGGTAAAAAATATAACAGGATTAAAAAAAGAATGAGAGAAATTCCCAGAGAAGTCCATCAATGGCTACTAGCCCTGCTCACCATCCACACGGTTTGTCACGCTGCACATGCGCAGACAGTGCTGCGCGTGCGCTTACCGCGCTGCATGGCTGTGCCGGCTTGTAATCTACTTGCCACAAGCGAGTAGATTACACTAATTGTTGAGCCCTGGCTATTAGCCAAGATGGCCATGCATGCTCTAGGTCAGCAGTTCTCAAACTTTTTGGGCTCTGGAGCCCTTTACAAGCATAACAATTTATGCGGAGCCCCAGCAGTCCACTGATTGTATGTGTTTGTCAACCTCACGGAGCCCCTGGAGATGTCTCATGGAGCCGTGGGGTGCCGCAGAGCACAATTTGAGAAACACTGCTCTAGGTGTCCCAAAATTTCTGGCAGCCAGAAACAGTAACTAGATGGCAGGGAATGGATCACTTGATATATTATCCTGATCTGTGCAACTGGCACTGACCACTGTTGGAAGACATGATACTGAGATAAATGGACCATGTGTCTGACCTGGTATGCCCATTCATGTGTTCTAACTTACATTGTTTCAATTTAACCCACAGGCTTAAGCTATATTCCAGGCTAATGAGCTCCTTTAAGGCAACTCCTGTGCCTTAGCTTCTTTCAAGTCTGAGGGACAGGGGCTCAGAGGGATCAGCTCATACTTTAATAAGCAGCTGGGTCTTTAAAAAGAACTCAGGGAACTCAGTCTGGGACCAGAAACACAATAAGCAGGTAGGCTCCTGTAGAAGACTTTGAGGTGAAGTGTATAGAACAGTGGTATTCCAGGGGAATCAGTCTGGTGCTGAGTGCTTGATTCCAGATGAAAGGGAAATACTTAAAAGTAGCCCAGAAAGGTGCTGAAAACAGGGTGGTCTTAAGAACTGGTTTGTTTTTGGACCTTCATGGTTTGACTTTTGCAACGCCTGGTTGGGGTTAAACTTATTTAATGTTGGTGGAGGGCTAAGACACATGTTTAGCACTGTTCTTTGTGTGGGGTTTATTAAAGAGCCCGGAAGAAGAGGGATCAGAAGGCAGGGTGCTTGCTGCCCATGAAGGGATGCTTGAGTCGCAGCTGCCCTGTTAATGACAGCTTCCTAGAAATGTATTTTGTTGGCTGAGAGTTTACAGCTCATCAACCTTGGCCTCATCCCTACAGTTACAGCCAGAGAGTAGCAACAGGTACATCTTAAGACTCTACTTTTAGGCTGCTCTAAATTCTTCTGCTATATAGTATGACAGGAACAGCAAACAGAACCAAAAAAATAGCTTATATGTAAGTTATCCTACAAAGAGGGAAAATGGTGGGGACTTTAAACACAAAGCTGCTGGTATTGCTACAAATGATGAGGCCAGTACTTCACACTCTCTTGACATGCTCTATCCTCCAGTGGCAAGCTGGAACTTGTTGGATTTCCTTGCCACCACTTCCCCTTTAAAAAAAACAGGTTGGTAAAGGTGCTAGACACGTTTAACACACAATTTGTGGAAGTTTCATCTGAAAAGAGAATAATGAAAGGTGGTTAAATGATTTTTAAGAGCAAATGCTTTTTTTGGGCACGTTACCTTTCCCCTGACACCCACCGGGGAACTAATTAATGGCATAATGAGCCACCTGGGCAGGCCGGTGCAAGACTTTGATTCCCAGGCGATCAGCACTCGGGATATTGTCCCTCCCAGGAGAGAGACCATGTCTTCTGAGGAGTGTTTCCCATGCGGCTGAGGCCAGCGTTCAGCTGTTGCCGGTGGAGGGCCGGGAATGCTGGGCTTTGCTGATGTAACAGGCTCCCTGCAATTTTCATTCAGATCTGGTTGGCTGCAAGCTGGCAGAGAGCCTGAGCGACGCCTCCAACTCCGATGAGCTCATCCCAGCTCCCTTTTTTGGCTACTACAGGCAAGGTCTGCGCTGCCTCAGCAGTAAGGTCAGCTCGCTGCTCCCCCGGAAAGCCCGATGCCTCTGGGAAGCCCCCGGCCTCTCCCGCCCGCGATTCCCTCCAGGCGGGAGGAGAAGCAGCAGGGGCAGGGAGGAGAGCCCGCCCCGCAGGGGAAGTGTTCGCTCGCTCGGATCTGAATGCTGCTTGCGAGCCGGCTGCCCGGGATCGCAGAGCGGCCAGTGCCCGGAACGCGCAGGGGCACGGCTGGCTCAGCCCGCTCCGCACGGCCTGTCCTTCGCCCCTCGGCGGGGATGCCTCGGCCCAGCGGGGAGCGGCGCGGGCGGGCGCCGCGCTCAGTGCCCGGCGCCTGGCTCCTGCGGGGCCAGCGGGCGCCCAAGTAGGAATTGCAGCGGCGCGCCCGCGGGCGGGGCGGGAAGAGCGAAGGTTTCCCGCGCGGGGCGCGCTCCAGCCCGCCGCTCAGCACTGGACAGCTCCCTGCGCGCCATGCCCGGGGGGCGCGAGCTCCGGCTGCCGGCGCGGGACCCGGCTCGCTGAGCCGCCGGGCCAGCTCCCCCCGGGGCTCGGCAGGGCTCCCCGCGCGCAGGCCCAGGCGAGACCCGGAGAGAAACTTCAGCGCCCGGACAGCTCCCGAGACGCGGCGCCAGCGCGGGCTCCGCTCCCTAGCGCCGCGGCGGTGCAAAGCGGGGACCCCGGGAGGCTACGGGCGGCGCTCTGGACCTGAGTCTCCCCTCAGTTACCCTCCCCAGCGCGGTGCTGCTCCGCATTTGGCTGCTCCGTGTTGACACCGCTCTTGCGTGGAAGTCTGCACCGCTTTCACTCAGTCACCCCTACGCCCTTACCTACTGGAGAGGGGGCTGAGCCTGCCCTGGCTGCCGTTTGCATTGGCAGGGCTGGGGGTGCTAGGAGAGGGTATTGCACCAGGGCAGTGCCCCCGATGAGCTGCAGCCCTAGAAAGACCCCCCAGGATTGACTCTGCAGTTGGGGGTGTGTGTGGAAAAAACACTCCCCCCAACTTTGGCCTCCAGGAAAAAGGGTGGCCGCCCCTTCCCCCCCCCCCACACGCTCCCACCCCCGAGCCAACCTTCTTTCCTCGGCGACCATAGGGTGGGAAATCTTTCTATGTAGCTGAGGGCTAAAGCGCACCCTGGGGGCAGCGCCGCATCTGGCAGGGATTTAGGGGTGCACATCCAGTGCCCGCCGCAATCAACAATGGCAAATGAACCGGTGATTTTGAATGTGTATGATATGGTGAGTATGAAACAATATGATGTGGGGGGGGGGGGAGGGGGGAAGCGTGCGATTGGACGCAGAAGGGCTAAGATGAGTACCTGGCATCTAGCCCCGGAGAGGCTGAATTTTCCAAGCTTGTCTTGCTCTGGCTGACGGGAGGTGATGCTGGCTCGGGCTTTTTTTTTTTCTTCTCCTTTTCTTTTCTTCCCAGCGCATCACAGCGGATTAAAGGTAAAACCGCTGGATTTTCTGTAGATTAGTGAAAGTGACTTTTCATTTTACAAAGCCCCAGCTACAGAGAAAGATGCGATCGTCTCTCTTATTCCTAGAGCCAGATGCCCTTGACTTTCAAGGCTAACCAGCATCAGGCTGGTGAGAGCCCTAGGGGAGGAAGAACAGCTTCCAAAATATTCCTTTAATGGTGTTCACACTAACAGCCCAAACCCAGTCTCACATGCTTGGAACATTTGAAAAGAGGCTATCATTAGGAAAAAGCTTGAAGAAATGACCTAGGTAAATTGTTTAAAGGTTATTAGCAATTGCTAGAGTAATTTCAATTGATAAAGCTTCTGCAAGGGGCCTAGGAAATGAAGAATTGTTCTGCACTCCATGATCATGCCTGGAAATATTCCCTTAAAGTTCAACAGCATATTTAACAGCTGTCATTATCATCCCTGGGAGAAAGAGAGAGGAGGGAATTATTTGTTAAAATCAATAAACAAAGCAGAAAGCTCAAATAAAAGCTGTGCTACAACTCAAAACATAAGAGGACTTTGAACAAACTGATTTATTTATGGCTCCCCTATACACTTGTGAATGTTGTATCCAGGTCCCTCTTAAATGATTGGCTCTGAGTAACATGCACAGTGGGGACATTTTGATAGGGAAGTGTTTCACCCAATTTATCTTTTGTAAGCCTAGAATATGAAATTCCACCACTCTCACAAATTTTAATAAACTTTTCTGTGGAAAATATCACTTTATTAAGTCCAACATCTGATTTGATCATAACTGTACAATCCCACATTTTAAGAATTTATAGTGACACACTTCATTTTAACTCCATACAGTGGTAATTAACACTAACTTTTATCAGAGTCCCTGGAACACATAACACTCAGATGCCAAAAGAATTATAATGAGATGGTTCATAATGAATGCCAAAAATAGTAATAATGGGGCATTTTAAATGACACTTGGCATTTACTGCAGAGATTAAGTGACTCTGTCAGCTGGGAAGCCTTAAAGTGTTCCTGCTGGGGGAGAAAAGTGCTATTTAAATGGTAACACCTAGATCTAAGGACACAGAGGAGTCCAGCTAGATTAAGTTGGCATATACAATACTGAGCCTGACTGGAAGGCTCTCTCTTTTTAATGAACTACACTGACATAAATTCATTTCTTTTGGAATGCACTATGCTGTAGTCCATGTTCAGTTAGATGGCAGCCCAAAACAGGGGGTTATTTGTGAGACTAGCAGAAATCAGTCTATGTAATGCCTTGGAAATCTGGAGTGTTAGAGGGTGGTCAATTCAGAGAGATTTATACCAACATCACTCCATTTGTTTGGTTCCTTCAATTTTTAGTAAGGGAATTTCCTAAGAAGGGCGTCAGCTTGACAGCCCTATGGGCTGAATTCTGCTGATGCTTCTTCCCAGTGCTACAGCACAGGCAGCTGTATAAGCTTTCCTTTGGGGCCCCATTCTCAGTATACCTCAAACCTGAGCTGAAAGGATGGCCCCCTGAAGATGAAGGGAACCCAGTTTCCATGGTCCATTCAGTCCTTGACTTTTTTTTTTTCTATTGTCACTAAAGATTATGCCTATTAAGGGCTTTTTTTCCCTTCTGCCAGTTTTGTGTTTGGGGCTGAGACAACAAATGTAATTCAGCCTGAAAAAGTTTTGATCTCCACCAAACTATGAAAGTCTCCATACCTAATTATTAATCACCTGGGTTATCCTTAACTTAATGACTGTATAAGGAATTATATTGCTTTACCACTGAGTTGCCTGTATTATAGCTACCGGGGCTAAATTCTTTTGACTGATGCAATGATATTAATGCCATACAGCTTGGAATATAGCTGTGTTATATCTGAACTTCATTACATAGTGTCAGGGAATTATGAGGTGGCTGACAAACAATTGCACACACACAAAACTATTTTAAAAGTGGCATTAATAAAAGGGGAAAAGGCAGCTGGGGATAACAATTAGTTAAAATTTAAAGCTCTGCTTTCCTGACAAGGAACATGACCCCAGCATGGCATCAGGAAGCATTTTTGCTACAGGAAAGCTTAACTTTGGGGTAAAAGTTCAATTAAGAACCCTCTGTATAGATACAAAATACCCACTTTGTGTAGTCTTGAGTATTGAATGATTATGGCCATTTATCTTTACCCATTGGATATATACAGGGTTTCTTTTAAAGTAATCCTGGTATTTAATGAGATCTTTTAACAAATAGTTGCAGCAGGTAGCTACATTTCCAGCTTTTTTTCCAGCACAAAATAATTGAGCAAAGATTGTTTAGTGTTTCAAAGTGCTCAGCTAACTGTCAATAAAGGCAATTCTATCCACCCTGCAATGTAGATGGGGATTGTACTATATTTTGTTTCTGCCTAAAGAGTACAAAAATAGGAGGATGGAAAATGTAGCTACTGTGACAGAAGTTTTTAAAAATAGAATAGGTGGGCTGTTGACCTACTGATTTAAAAACATGACTATAAAGTGGTGGCACAGCTCAGCAACTCGTCATGGGGTTCAGAAGCTTTCAACCTCCAGGCACCAAGTTTGACTATTTCAGAGTGTAGTTGATGACAATATGAAATGAGTTGGTTTGTGGAAGTTCTGATTGGGATGGCTGCTGCTTAGATAATACTACTCTTTTAAGAAGATAAACCAGGGCCCCTTTCAGATTAGGATTGGGAGAAAAATGTGTAGTTCAGACCAAACATTAGTGAGATTGTAGGCTAACTTGCTTCAGCTAGCCCATCAACTGATTGGGAATTTCCTTTAATTATTTGTGGCCTATTTTGGGATATCAGCTAAATCAACATAACTTTTAATAAAGATCAAACTATTAAGTACAAGATGTAAGATTGCAAATATTTTCAAGTGTTTAACTCTCTGACAGGCTAGCTACATTGACACGCCAAAGCATTTCTAAAGACTAGTCAGTTTTGCACAGATTAAGGTCAGCAGACATTCTCATAATATTTTCAGTCAGTTACATGGCACATGTCTGCTGTTAAATTAACAACTGTTCATGTATATCCTTGGTCTCTTGCTTTATCTTTATAATTGTCATGATTCTCCCCTACCTTGCATGTTGTGTCTTGCAGAAAAATGCTACCAATCTGTCCTGATGGCATTTGGTACCCACTATGCTATTGTGTAAATGACTACACCAAATGTAGGGCAATAGTGAATCAGGCCTGTTGGCTACAGTAAATATAGAACTGTAACATTTGATCTCTGTATTTCCTAAGCACATGGGCCTGAGTTTGCTCTTGGTTACACTAGTGCTGTTCCTCTAATCAGGAGTGACTCCTGATTCTCATGGGAGTAAATGAGAATCCAGTGTGTTCTAGGCAAACCCAATCTTACCCTTTTTCTCATGATCACAACCTGCAACATGGTAGATAGAATGCAATTATTTCACTTTGGGGAGCCATTGGCTTCTTTGTGTTTTTTGGGTGTCCTTTAATCAATTGTAATCCAAGTAGCTGATAGCCAATGGTTGGTAAGAAGGGACTTTCATTGAAAATCTATCAATAAGTCTCTCATTTGCTTAGCTGATTATAGAATACCAGTGTCTTTTATCTAGGTTTTATCTACTGAATAGTTTACTTTGCTATTTCAGTGGCTCCTCTGAGTGAATTTGTGAAGCAAATGCATGGCTTTTTTTCCCTCTCCACTGTAGTCAATTAGGCGGGTGTGGGTGTGTTTGTTTGTGGTGTAATTGTGGGAAGCCAAAGCTGAAGAAAGGATTGCATATTGCTTGGAAGGTGCTGAGGTTTGTGGTTACCCTCATCTTTTCGAGGAGTGAGTTCCAGATTCACTGGTAGCTTGCCAAGAAAGCTCTGTCTTCTGTACATAAGAATGCAATTTTTGAGTTCCATTGTTCCCATGATATGTAGCTGTTGTGGGAGGTCATGACTGTGCAGGCTGAGGCAGTTTGTCAGACTAGACTAGTGCTATTGAGAACTTTGAGGATGAGAGCCAAAACTTTGATTGTAATGTGATATTCAGAAGAAGAATAACGAAAGAGAGTAACTCTGGGGCGATGTGTTCTCAGCCTTGGTCTACACTAGAGGATAAGTTTGAATTAAGATATGCAACTTCAGCTGTTAATTGCGTAGCTTAAGTCGAAGTATCTTAACTGGAATTTTGATGCTGTTAACCCTGCGGGAAGTGGAAGAGAGAACACACTCCCTTCGACTTCCCTTACTTCTCATAGAATCAGGACTACCAGCATTAACAGGCGCATCCAGTTCAAATTAGCATGTCTCCACTAGATCCACTAATTCGAATCCTAGAAGATCAACTGTGGCTGCTTTGATCTCATCTTAATGTAGACACTATCTGAGTGTTCTGCAATACAGAGCAAGGAGCTGCTGTGTTCTGAACCAATGGCCACTTTTTAAAGTGGTGGTTTTTTTTAATGTAGGTACAGAAAATTACGTCAATCAATCCTAGAGGTCACAAATGCATTAACTATCCTCCTAAATCTGAATCTGACAATACTAAATGCAGTCTCCTGGCCAGCTGCAGATGGAAAAGGGCAGTCTTCACTGTTATGGCTATTTGTGAATTGAGATGGCACTGAAGAGTGCTGGTGGAGACTGACAGTATAGATTGTTTTAATGATCTAAATGCAGATGCCACCAGTGGAGGGAGATATTCTAGAGGTGTCAAGTTTGTTCCACACTATTCTTAACATTTTAGTCTTCCTGCTGTTTCAATTTCAGACTGATATTCTTCATGTACTGTCATTGGATAAAATGGACTAGAACTAGACATCACTCTTTTCTTGTTATCTTTGAGAGAGGAACTCAATCAAGGAAAGTAAAGAGAAAGGAGTTAAATTGAGTCCATTAGTTCAAGCAAAAGGAACCAAAAGCATGCTGGATATCTGATCTAAACCTTACAATAGAAAACCAATTAGAAAGCTAAAAAAATAAGTGGCATGGTCTGTGTTAATGAACCCAACAGCAAAATGTATTCATGTGTGCATAAATAAATTTGTGTTGTCTTAGCAACTACCAGGAAATGTGCCAACTATCAAAGTAAATTGATTTGTCAACAGGATGACAAGTTAACTACCTATCCATGGTATATCCAGTTATGTCCATACCCTCTAGCATCATTGTTTTCCTGCTGACTGCCATAAGATTGTACACTAGCTATTTAATTTTTTTAACCATTCCACTTATTTGGATACACAGAGTCTAGATCCACAAAGGGATTTAGGCACATAACTATCACACTAAGCCTAAATCCAAAAGTTAGATCCTCCTATCACCCCATTCTCACCACCTAACCTTGTAGGTGCTCACATTTCTGCCAGTGGGCATGTACAAAGACATCTCAGTCCTCATACCCAGCACCTCATCCCTGGTAGAGTACTCAAATTGGGTGTAATCCCTACCTATGTCATCATGGTTTGTATTGAACAGCAGTTAGAATACTCATCCAGGATGTGGGCAAGCCAGGTTCAAATCTCTATTCTGCCTGATGGGGAGCAGAACCTGGAACCCAAGTCTTTGGTACCCTAGGCCATAAGGTATCTTTTGAGTGAGTATCTCCTACTGAAGCTGTTCAACTGTTTATAAAGTAGTCAAATGAGCTACACACAGAGAGAATAACTCTAAGGTACTCAACAGGAATGTGGGAAACCCAGATTTAAATCCCTACTCCAATGCTATGAACAAGGTCTTGAATTTAGGTCTTAAACAACTCAAAAGTTAAAGTTAGGCATTGAAATGCTGAGCTAAATTGCCCCTTTTGGATCTAGCCCATGTGTTACTTCTCTACTATTGTAGTCTTATCATAAAGCTGATTGGTCCAATAGTCTCTTGCCCAATGTGGTAACCTGAAAAGACTTATTTGGGGGCAATCTTGGGCACATAAGAACTGCCATATTAGGTCAGACCAAAGGTCCATCTAGCCTAGTATCCTGTCTGCTGACAGCGGCCAATACCAGTATCCCAGAGAGAGTGAACAGAATGGGTAATCATCACGTGATTCCTCTCCTGTCACCCATTTCCAGCCTCTGACAAACAGAGACTAGGGATACCATGCCTATCCATCCTAGCTAATAGCCATTGATGGAATTAACCTACATTAATTTATCTAGCTCTTTTTTGAACCCTGTTAAAGTTGTGGTCTTCAGAATATCCCCTGGCAAGGAGTTCCACAGGTTGACTGTGTGCTGCATAAAGAAAAACTTCCTTTTGTTTGTTTTAAAACTGCCATCAATTTCATTTGGCAACCCCCTAGTTCTTATTTTATGGGAACAAGTAAATAACTTTTCATTATTCACTTTTTCAACAGCAGTCCTGATTTTATAGACCTCTATCATATCCCGCTTTAGTCTCCTCTTTTCTAAGATGAAAAGCCCCAGTCTTTTTAATCTCTCTTCATATGGGACCTGTTCCAAACCCCTAATAATTTTTGTTGCCCTTTTTCTGAACCTTTTCCAATGAGGATGTCTCATTTCTCCTTTGCTGCCTTCCTATGCTTCCTCATCCATAAGTAGGATCTGTGTTGTAGAGGAATTTTCCTTCTCTAACATAGACTATGAGGAAGTCTGTTTTGCTTTCATGGTTTTATCTCATATGTTAAAAGAATCTCTACTTTCTCAATGGCTGATATAAATGAAAATAACTATAGTGGGGATATCTAAACCATTACCCCAGGCCTGAATTTTGCATCTGCCTCTGAAGGGAAGAAAAGAACTCCAGTCTAAACTTTCCCAAACACTTGAGGTGTTTGGATTTGGCATGTTAGAGAATGCGTGCTTCAGATGGGGATCCAGATCCAGGAGTTTGATTTGGGCCCATCTGTAATGTAGAACTTTGGGGAAACATATGCTGCAAAAGCAAGAATCACACAGAACTTGTCTGCAAACCTGGTTAACTAAAAGGTTCAACAAGGCACTCCTATGAATCTTGTCTCAATTTTGAGCAAGCCTGGGCTGGCTGATGGGTTCCTCTTGAAAACCATGTGAAACTCAGTGTTTTCATCTGAATTTTGCTTTGAGTTTTCTTGAGTTAGTTTAAACCCAAATCTCAAAGCAGACTCTGCTTAGTGTGTGACAGTTCTGGCAGCAGGATTTAGAGTCTGGCCTGTAAGGCTGAAAAGCTCCATAGTGTGTCTCAAAGAGTTTTTGAAATATATACATTTTAAGTCTTTTACTGGGTTTGGGGTGATGAAAGCTGTTTGGTTCACAGTGCTGGAGGCAGATGCCTTTTTATCCACTCAACAGGTACTGAGTGAGCAGTTACAATGTAAACCTTGCCTGTCTCTGGCTTCATCCCTCACCTAGAGGGATCTCATTTATGGGTGAAAGGGGAATTCAGTGATCACGGTCCATTCAGTCCTTAGGTTCTGTGCTATTCAACAACTGATAGTATTCTGCAGAATGACCTACCCACTAGAAACTGAAATGAAGCCACCAACTCATTGCCCACGGGCCCCTGAACAATCATCAAATCAAGCTCAATATAGTGATGTATGGTATAATCTGAGAATTATCAGATAACTATATTGAGTCACTAGTGACCTGGGCTAAAATTAAATTGTAGTCCTAGCCTCTGTTAGCTATCCCTGAATCATCCAATTTTCCCTTGTTTAATCAAGGTTGGACCTGCTTGTGCTCAACAAGGAAATCAAGATGATGCAGTTGTCTGAATCTTGGGAGATGGGGTGGGAGGTAACCGAGAAGAATCAGTCAACAAAATGGATTTATTTGCCTGTATAAGAAAGGGAAAGAGAGAAACAAAGTTGCTGTGTTTTAGTATCATTTAATTACTGAGCTAGTTTATATTATTGGAAAAATCTGTTTGACCATATCTTATATAAGATACAGAGGCAGCAGCATGGGACAGCAGGTGGCTTCTCAGGAGCAGGGCGGGAGCCTGCATGTAAAAATGAACGTAAAGCCGATTAGTCAGTTAACCGTTTACCTTGTTATATACTCACATCCCTGATATCAACAACTTTTTGTATGTGCTGACTGACCCCATACTGGTGCACAGTATTCTGCTAGTGGGATAAGATGGCAAGGGCTGAAATTCTTAGGGCTGGAGCATTTACTTTACAGGAGGAACCTACCAGTTTGCTGAGAAGGTTGTTACATGTCTTGACCTTCGAATCACTGCTGTCTTGCTCAGGTGGCTTTTGAATGTCAATGTTGAGTTGAGAATCACGCTTAAGTAGACTTGGGAAGGCCTCATACTTTAGCCTCTGGCCATTCATTACGATGCATATTTCTGTCTTTGAATTGGCCTGGTGGGAGCAGAATATCCTAGAGGCCATTTTGCTGGCATTAGGCTGATGACACCCATGTAGTCAGGCAGCTTTGCAGCGACATCACTCAGGATCTTCTTCAGCCCAGAGAAAATTAGAGCCTGTTGCCCACAGCAGATGTTGTTTGCATAGATAAATTTCCATGAAGGGGTTGGTGGCAGGTTCACGGATGCATTGAATAAGAGAAAACAATAATAGGGAAGGGTGTAGTGTTGCAGTATAAAATGTTCTAGAGGCCGTTTCATTTTGGAGAAAAGCAGGCCCAGGATGCTTGGAATGACACAAGCGTTGCAGCCGGTCTGGTAAGTGGCCTACCTTGCCAGTCCAAAATACAGGGCACTTTACCATACAGCAATGAAAAAAAATCTGTCGTTTGGAATAGGCTGGGGCAGATCAGCCCAGGAAAGAAAGCATGTTGTGAATTGTGTTTAAAGTGGCTTTCTGGCCTTCAACCCTGCATCTGCTACTGTTCTTTCCCTGCAGTCTTATCAGCAATTTCCCTGAGATATAAGATTTCCTTTGTTAGTCTCAACACCTTCTGCAAGCCATTTTTATTAGATATTGATGTTCTAAGAAAAAGAGCTTTCATTACCAGTACTAATCATCGCTATTGGATTTCGAGTGTATGAACAATTGGCCAGAAACACTTCTTAGAAGATAGCATGACCTGCAGCTCAATAGGTCAATAGAATTTCACTAGGATTTGTCAGAGAAAATAACTCCGACTTCTGTACTACCAGACTCAGTTATTTGTCCAAGGTGAGGGTTTGAACCTGGTTTGTTTTTAAGAATTTATGGTAGCTGTTGCATGGGACAAGCACTTAAGACCCTCCATTTTCCTTTTCTCTACTTATCTTCATCCACTCCTCACTAGCACATGGAATTTGATGGTTTCCTGAGAAGCTAAGAAGTTCAGTCTTCTGACCCTATGTGACCTTGGGACAGTGCCTGTATAATATTCCTACATGTTCTAATTGTATGAGAACAGGTCTGGGAGCTAGGCACTCCTGAGCTCCAACTCCAGCTCTGAAACTCTTTGGCCTAGAGTAAATATTTTTTTTCTCTGCCTTTTTAAGGCAATGCAAGTGGAATTGTAAAGGCAAAGTGCTACATAGTTTTATTCCAGCAGATAATTTCCCCTCCCCCTGGCATTTTTTCTGAGTTTAGTTTTGGTTTTAATGCTCAGTGTCCTTGGCTGTAACATCATCCACTGTGCAGTTCATTTTAATTTTAACAGATATCCATTAGCAAGGACAGCTGGCAGTTTTCCTTCTGGTAGACACTTGGGATACAAAATGGAGCAGCTCCAGTTGACTCCAGCCATTGAGCTGGCCTTCTGTGCATATATACTTGCTCAATTTAAGATTAACAAGGCCACTGTTAAACAAAGGCATTTTAGAAACCTAAATTAATCCTTTCTACTTGGTTGCATAAGTTGCCATTTGACTGTCGGATGCTGACAAGCTGCCTTTAGGGTGCTTTATCTTGTGAAGTGGCAATTGAATGACTAACCTGCGCAGTATTACTTGTATGATGACTGGGCAAACTTAAAAACGGTAGCAGCATCTTTGTGATTGTGACGTAGTTTGCTGTAAATTATTTTGTATGAGTGTTTTTCCTTCTTTACTTCAAGTATTCTCAGTCTTTCTTGAATGAGCATTATAGTGTGGGTGGCTCTGCAATGCCACTCAGTGGCTTGTCCATCACTGAACGAGAGACCACGCTTAGCAACATTGCCTGGCAACCAATCAGCAGCATTGTGTGCTATGGAAATGTCATTTCTGTTGAAAAGAATTTAATATTTAAAATCATATGGGGAGGATGCTTTCAAATATGCAGCCCTTGTACTAGCTATCACAGAATTGCACAAACATGTACCATATGTGTAAAAATGGGTTGAGCACAAATGATGTGCATACAGCTTCCGTAGGGCAGACGTAGAAACCTTTTTATGAAAGAAATATTTGTGTGTATGTGAAATAAATATTTGATTGTCATTTGGGCTGAACTATGCAACTTCCTGCTAGATTAGTAACCACACTGAGTAATACAGTTATTCCAAACTCCTACCAATAAAGCTTCCAAACCACTGTATATTCTCTACGTATAAATATGTAATGACATGTTTCAAATGACTCTCATGGGCATGACCAGTCATTTTCTTCCTAGACTGGTTCCTCTAATAAAGGTGTAGCGGCATATACTCACTATGTTGGGGACTATGCTGGTGTGACTTTTGAAGACAGGAGGTTGCCTAATAAATGTGGTACCTTGTGTAAGTTTCAGGGTGACTGTTTCTCTTCCCTTCTCATCATTATTTCACTGAATAATATGAATTTATATATACAGTGCATGATATACTATAACTATATCTTAGCTTCACTTAAACATATTTTAGGGTAAAGGGATTGGCCTTACATTCATCCTATGGAATGTAAATTGCATCTTGTGCCAGCTTTCTCAATGCCTGGACAAAACTAGCACTTGCATGCAGAGTAGATGGCTAAAGTGGACCCAGGGAAATCTTCAATGATGGGATCAGGAAGAGAGAAACCCTTGGAAAACTTTGTTTCTTTGAGTGCATCCCCCATTATTGAAAGCATCTATCTTTATAGAAAGTTGACCTACCAGCCTTAGGTCTATTTTGGCCTGTTTAATGCATCTGAGTGCTCAAATACCCAGGAGCAGGAAATGAATGTCTACTTCTGGCTGAGCCCCCTGCCCGCAGCTTGCAGGGAGCTCCTCTAAAACCCCACGGATTACAGGTGAACTGGAACCAGTGAGCATCACCCATTTAGGTTATCTGGTTAACCTTTCACATCCCTATCCACAGTACAGTAGTCGATGAATATATGACCCTCAGACATGATTACTGCAGCTTAGATCTCAAGATGGTGCTGCACACCCAGAAAAAGCTCCCATGTTTGTTGGTACAAAACATAGCAGCACATTTGCTTAGAAACAGAACACCAGGCTCACATCAGACCAGTGCTCCAGTCTTTTGTGCTGATTCCCTATTGAGTGGTGTCTGTCCTGATGTTCAAAGACCCCTGTGGGTCTGGCCCTAGCTACCTGAGGGCTCACCAGTCTCTTTCCATAATCATGGTCTCCACTGACATTATGAAATTGTCAACCAATAGGGGAAACTCCTGAGTATGGGAGTGTAGTGGTGCAGCTGCTCATTCAGAAGGAGGAGGGGCTAAAGCAGGCCAAGGGGAGCCTGGGTAGAGCTCTCCAACTAATGATGTCTTCTTGAAAGCCAATAAGGAGGAGGCTTACTGAGGCAGCCAATCCAAGCTGGGGAAGGTGCTATTAAAAAAAGGGTCTGCTCAGCAGAGCTGAGAGCAATTTCCCCTGCTGGAGCTGGTTGGACCTGGATTGGCTGCCCAAGAGCACCTAGGTAAAGTAGTGCTGGGCAGGGCAGCAGGGGTTGTGGGAATGCTGGCCTCAGAACCACCAGACTGGAACCTTGGCATAGAAGAGGCCCAGGGAAGAAAGCAGTAGGGAAGAGTCGGAGAAGGGCAGCAGGTGGCTGCTGCTACAGGGTCCTTGCGTTGCAGCCCAGAGGAGCAAGCAAGCCTAGACCACTGTCCTTTGCCAGTGATGAGAGTGGCCATGTCAAGACTGCTGTATGCCGCTGGAGCAAGGGGCTAGACTGGGTACTGCAGTGGACCACTGAGGCAAATGATTAGGCTAAGTATTGCCAGGCCCAGGAGCGTGGGTGAGTGAGCAACAGAGAGTGGGACATCATCTGTGGGGCAGACACAAGAGCCTGAAAAGAACTAATTCCCAAACCACTCTCAGGAGATGCAAAGGGGGTGGGTTCCTGCCATGTTACATGGAGACACAACTTTCATGTAATAATATCAGGGCTGCACCTAGACTATGGAATTCAGCCCTAGAAGATAAAAGAATGTCTATAGAATTAAATGCAAAACTCATTTCTTCCCCTAAGCTTTCCCTCAGTAAGTTCACACCCACCCACACTGTCTCTCACACACAAACAAGCAAGTAAACACAAACAAACATAATCTATAAACTAATTAAACTATTTATTCTACAAAGTGGGAGGGAAGAAAGAGAGACTATTTCTAGTTTTTATATACTGAGAGGTGCACTGACAAAGCAGCAGTAGGAGCCATGTAAGTACCTACCAAGATGGATAAATCTGTGATTGGTGTTTATACCCACACTGTTCCTACCTCAGTCTGAATGAGAAGAATATTTGCTGGAGATAAACAATTTATCATACAAATAAGATCAGTTCTCCATTTATGCATTTCATCTTTCTTGACATTTTTTTCCTTATACTACCAGTTTTGCATTTGGTACTTTGAGAAATTTCTCCAATTGTACTACCTATCAGTACCTACAGGCCTGCTCAGCCTCTCTTCTAGTGAAAAAGAAACAATAGCGTATGTAGCTACTGATGTGTAAAATCAATTTAACCAGCTCTACAGAGAGAATCAAATATAGAGAGCAGGGGTGGGCAATAAAAAAAATGGCAGCCCCGCAGGCTCTGTTTACCTACTCCTCAGGTATCGGAGGATCACAGCTCTGGTTGGCTGCAAATTACTGTTCGCTGCCAGTGCAAGCGGTGGGAAGGGTTGCAGACTGGGATGCCACTTCCCGCCACTTGGTCGCTAATGGTGATTTGTGGCCAACAAGAGCTGCAATCCTTGGATCCCTGTGGAGGGGCAGGTAAACATGGAGGTGGGGACCCACCAGGGACTAATCCTGTGGACCAGATCTGACCTGTAGTATGGAATTTGCCCACCTCTGATATAGAGGATAATACATAAAGAACAAACTCCTATTTCTGCATATGTGAGGCATGTCCTTGTGAAGAGTGGAAGTTTGGTAGAAAATGTGATTATATGAACTCCCTCTTTTCATTGTTCTGGCAATTCAGTAGGCTTCGCTATTGGTCCAGTTTAGTTATTGATCCAGCTTGTAGCTGGGGCCATCTGTTAGTTCTGGTTTGTACAGCACCTAGTGCAAAGGGCCCTAGGCAATGCTTTGGGGATTACAGATGCTATGGTAATACAGAGCGTGACAGTTACATAAGAGAGGTATCAGAATAAAATGTTTCTTGCATACTGTAAATAGGAGGAGGGTATCTTGTCCTCTGGGAGCAGATACACTTAGACAAACATATATTGTACATTTATATCATGTGATGTACAATTCAGCTTTGGAAAATACCAGTTTTATAGCTTTCTGTTATATAATGTGGTGTCCAACTAATGATAAACAGGGTGGTGAGGCTATATGGACTAAATGACTTGGACAACTGGCCTGATATTATACTGAGTTACACTAGCATAACTGATACCAGAATCAGGCCAAAGCTGTGAGTGAAAGAGGTTTTGAAAGGTGCTCTGCCGCTGCTTTTAACTTTGCAAATATCTTCATGGAAACAACTTTCTCATAACCCTTCTCCTCCTCCTCATACCACCTATTTCAGCAGTCATTGGAATCATCAAGGCCTTCTTTTTCAATTAATTATGTGGAAGGCAGTGTCCTTAGTTAGGAGAGGTGAATGCAAAAGGGAAGTGAATTTCCCATCCTCCTTTTGGTTCATCTTCTCCCTTGCATTTCATTTATCTTTCCTTTCTCCCATGTTTGTAAGCAGTGAGCCAGCGATAACAGATACAGCAGCTGGACCTGCCCCTGCTTCAGCACAAATCTCCCTGCAACCAGATACGAAGCGAGATTGCTGAATGTAAAAATATCAGCCGCCTACCAAGTTGCATTTCTCTCATTGACAAATGGTGATCTCATCTTCCTTTTTAACCTGTTTAATCTCATCCTTCTGTTAGTGTTCAAGGGAGATACTGATCTGCTCTGGGACTGGTGGCATGTGTTACGCCGGCATTGCCTTGCTGCCTCTTCCAGTTCCATCCTCTTTCCTTCTTCCTTACTGAAGATCTAGCATGTTCAGAGGCTTCTTCTTTGCAAGATGGGGGTGGGGGAGGGGAAAGCAGATGCGAAATATGAATGCCTGGAGGCTAAATCTGAATTAACGAGTTGGGGCGGGCATGTGTGGTGCTAATTCAAAGGAAAATGCTGGTTTTCAGGGGGAAGGAAGAGCTAGAGAGACTCAATATGTTCAGTAGAGAGGTGGAAATAAAGTGATCCTCTGGAAGATGTTTGGAGCGGTGCAGTGGGGGAGGCTTTTGGACAGAGTGTACGTTTCTATAAATCAGAGCTTTCTGGGGATGCCCAAACACTCCTGTACATTTGAGAATTGAGAGCAAGTTTGCCATGACAGCGACCTTCATTTGAGCATAGGGTCAGAAGAGATTAAGAGATGTATTAAATAGCATGGCCTAAAAAATAAGGATGGGCAGACTTCCAAGAGGTTGAAAGTTCAATTAAAAAAGATACTTACAGGCAGTCCCCGGGTTACGTACAAGATAGGGACTGTAGGTTTGTTCTTAAGTTGAATTTGTATGTAAGTCGGAACTGGTACATATTGTAGGGGAAACTCTAGCCAAACATTTTTTTTAGTTTTGGATAGCATAGGGAAAGGTTAACTCCCCTCTAATGTTTGTTTTGCTGTCTGTTCCCCTGTTCAGAAGATTTCACATCTATTTCTGTCCCTGTGACAAACTCAGGACTAAAGGAGTAACTCATCAAATACCAAACAGCTCTGCACCATGCTTTGAGCTAATAGCTTTATTTCCACACACCACCCAGGGTTCTAGGAGGAGGGTCCTTTTTTTGCTAACACAATTAGGCCAGCACTTTGTTTGTTTTGGTGGAGTCTTTGTTTGCCCAGGGAGCCCAGCATGTATAGGGGGAGGAGGGGCGGAGAGGCTGCTTTTGTCTGCTGTTCGGCAGCCTGTTGCTCAGGGGAGGGGGCAGCCTGTTGCTGGCAGGGGGGGAGGGGGGAGGCGTGCAGGATGCGAGGCCGTGGGGGGGGGGCACTTTTCCTCTGCCCGGCAGCTCTGCGGGATCCCTGTCCCTGTGGCCAGCTGCTGCAGGCAGAGGCCAGTTGGAGCCGGCCGAAGAGGAGGAGGAGGTGGATTCTAGGACCCAGGTGAGCGAGCCCCGGGGACGCTGCTGCGCTCCGGGAGCCCGGCATGTATAGAGGGGAGGAGGGGCAGAGAGGCTGCTTTTGTCTGTTCGGCAGTCTGTTGCTCAGGGGAGGGGGCGTGGGGAGGCACTTTTCCTCTGCCCGGCAGCTCTGCGGGACCCCAGTCGGAGCCGGCCCGAGGAGGAGGAGGATCCTAGGACCCAGGTGAGCGAGCCCCGGGAATGCTGCTGCGCATGTGCGGGAGTTGCCTCACCCCGTTCGTATCTAGGGATCCGACGTAAGTCGGATCCACGTAAGTCTGGGACTGCCTGTATTCGATCTTGCTCAAGAGTTCAGATCTGCAAAACTGGGCAGGGAGCCTGGCAATCTCCTGAGGCCACTGTCCCTCATGTGGCTTCTGGTCAATGCAAAGAGAGTAAGAATGGCCTCTTCTTACAATTGGAGAGCTGAGATATGCAGTGAAAACATTTAAAAAATGGGCTCGTTGTTGTTCAAGTATTATGTGAAACCTATACAAAAATATGTAATTTTAGGCAAGAGTTCCCTCATCTTGGACCCTCTGTACCTGTGGAGAAAATAGCAGGAGGATTCCCCCCAGAAAGGAGTAAGCAAGGAAAGCATTCATTTCAGGCTCCCATCTGGTGGACCATATGTGTGTTCGTGGGTGGTTGGGAAAGAATCTGTCCCTGTCATCAAGTAATCAGGAGAATACCATTTGAACAAAGGTTTCTAGATGAAATCATAATTGACCAATTAGCGCTTACTTGGAAAAGGGATTTCCTTGCAATTATCCACGTCCAGCAGGGCAGAAATCCAAATCTGTTGTGGATTTGCTCTTCCAATTCATTAGGATTTTTTTTCACCATATACATAATTTTCAGGACCAGTTTTTTTTCCCCATTGCCACCTGCTAAGGATATGAAGATAATTGGTACTTCCTAGTGGCAGTGCAGAAATATCTGCATCCATATCACTGTGTATTGACCGTTGCATTTTTTTTTCCACTACAATACTTCCTCCCCTAAGGGTCCATTCTGGTTGCTATTTCCAGAGTGTGTGTCTGAATGTAGCTTTAGTCATTCCACATTTCCAGTATGTGTCCCTTTGTAATGCTACTAGGTAAGGGTCCCTAACTCTCCCCATGCATTGTTAGGGAACCTGGGCCTCTAACTTATGGCTGCAGGATCCAGTATGTGGCAGGTGCCTACAGGTATGTCTACAAATACTGCAATCATGCCTCCCAGTTACAGCCTAGACATATTATGAAAGTTAAATGTTTCAATACTAAGTTTAAATTCTCTTTGCGAATCTTAGTCTCTCAGGTATTCATTGCCCATCTGTGTGATGGGGACAGTGATGTTTCCCTACCTCCCAAGAATGCTGTGAAGATAAATATATTAAAGATTTATAATGGTCAAGCCTTATAAAGGACCACGCAAGCTAGAGTTCTATGTTGTTTTCTTCAATGATTTATCTACATAGTCAGGATATTTCTTGACTATTTGGCTTTGAAATTCATAACCATTTCAATAAGTATTTTAACGTGTGTGTGTGTGTGTGTGTGTGTGTGTGTGTGTGTGTGTGTGTGTGTGTGTGTAACACGTGTAAGATTTTCAGGTAGCCATCTGTCACTAGTTGGGTTTTGCTAATTAAAACTGTGGGTGGAGTGATGAGCTCTAGTCAAAAGAATGAGTGACAGTTGCTAATTCAAGAGCTTGCTCCCATTGCAAAGAGTCAGAGTAGAGTTTTAAGAGCCTAAGTCTGCTCTCATTAAATTCAATGAGAGTGGACTGGTCCTCAAAGTGGAGTTCAATTAAGAGCATTTCCATTCACCAGTCTAGCAAAAACTGGTGTACACACTGTAAAATTAGCATGCTTTGCAGAATCTCTGAGGAGAGAGAGGTGGAGGTGAAGAGCGACTGCTTGCATGGCAGGCAGCTGTAGCACTCGACTCTTATGAAAATTACATAGATTTATGCAGACATATTTTATATAAAATAATAGTTAGTACTGAGGTAGCGCTTTTAATCTTTAAAATTTTTTACAAATGCCCACCTCATGAAGGAGAAGAGCATTTTCCTTCGTGCTTTTGTTGCATTTGGGGAAATAGAACTAGTAAAATCTCATTCTGGGAATAAGGCAATATGCTGTGTTTATTGTGAATGCAGAATTTATTTACTGTCCCCGGCTACTAAAATTATCCACCACACATACACACTCACACACACCGTTCTATAGATGTGATATAATTACCAGCCACAGTTGCTAATGCTAGTCCACTGGCCAGGTGGTTTAAACATGAGGAGGGGGACTGGGTTGTTGGTGTGCATTGTTGCTTCTGGATGATGCTCGTAAAACCAAAAGACACAACACCATAGTTTTGCACCCACCTTTTTATATGTTTTACTCCATAGATCCTGTCCCACTGCCCAAAGACAGTGAACGACCATGAATCTTCTAGTTAACAGCAGGTGTGACTTATAAAATCCCATTCTAAATATTGGTTTGCAGTTCATGAAATTACATAACATCATATTAAAAGGGTGATTTCATTCTTCCACCTTACATTTTACAGGTGGGCAAACTGAGAGGTTTTCTTGATTTGCCAAGGCACAGATGGAATTGAAGTCAGCTCTGGCCCCCCAGGTTTTATTTATTCCACATTAAGGCCCAAGTATGAGTTTCATCAGTTGTGTGACACAATCTAATAAAGATTTGTAGCATCCAGAGCCTTTGCTTCACACATATTCTAGTCACTTATATTTTTCTCCAACAGCCATTGAAGATAATTTTGTATTTGAAAAGGTGGGAGGACAAAATATGGCTTGCGTATATGTCTCTGTCTGTCATTACACACAAATAAAGGCAGATCTCTGATTATGACATTCATCTTGACTGGAGAGGAAATGTAAGGGGGCTCATTTATGACTACACCAGTCATTGGATATCTGTCATCTCCTCACTCACAAAGATAAATGTCCTGTTGGAGATCATCTATCATGGTTCTTTTATTCATGATGATACATACAATGTAGCATACAGCTAACTGGACACTGTGTGCCTCTTGGGATCCTAATGACACCATGGGAACAATAGAGTGAAGCCTAAATTCTGTGCACGGAATTTGCCGTGTGATCATTTTATGTACTTGATAGCTCGCCCAAGTAGTTAGCAAGGAAAATGTTTTCCCCTTTATCTAAAATCTATGCTCTTACCAGAGACAGACTTTTGAAGTGTTCTGGCAAACTTTTATAAATGGGTCTCAGGACAAATTTGTTTAATTGAAGTTGCTGCTGTGACAAGTGCAGACTTTAGATTATAAGACTGTATAATAAAAGTGAGTACAGGAAACCCTTGCCATTAGCAGTGAATGCATTCCAGCATCTACTGTAAATGGCAAAATTTGTGAATACTGGGAGCCACAGCTCACAACGCCTATGGTGAGCTCCCCGCAGCTCCTGAACTCACTGGACCAGCTGAGAGCCAAGGGGAACTCACTGCAGCTGCTGGGAGCTGTGGGGAACTCACCATGGGGCGAGGAACCATAGTCAATTCCCTGTGGCTGCCAGCCACTGCTGTTCTCCCCAGGCCAGTCCAGGAGACCCATGAATATGCAGAACCATGAATAGCAATTCTGTGAATCACAAGGGTTCTATATAGTTCTGTCTTGCTGTATCATCTAGGAGTATGACATACACATCCATTTTCGAGTGCTTAAAATGTACCATGTTATGAAATGACCTTACAGGGAGACAGATATGCCAGGGGAACAAATTCATCCCTAGGATGGCTTGTCCCAGGAATGAGTGAATAGGATTTTTGTCAGTTTTATATGTGCTTCCATGCACCTTGGTGGCGGTGTCTTCTCTTCTCCATCTCTCCAGAACAGTCCTAATTAGAGATGAGTCTGAACTAAAACCAAACCTCTGTATCCCAAAACACCCCAAAGTTTGAGGAAGTTTGGATCTCCATGCAAACACTGTGACTATTCTCTGTTTTAGAGTTTACTGAATTACTCATCTCTGTTGAATCCCTGTCTCTATAATGGGCTCAACCAGAACCTAAATCTGAACTTTGGGAAGTTTTTAGATCCATATCAAAGTCTGAAGTTTCTTGCTTGGGTCCATCTCTAGTTATCACGGAATGGTCCATGCTGGAGAGACCATTACTGCCAAAGGCACTTGGCCAAAGCAGTACTGGGGGGGAGGACTTGGAGCTATAGTCACCCCAAAATTTGCCTGAGCTCTTTCAATAGCTACTCCCCCCAGTGCAAAGGTCAAACATTAAACAGAAATAAGGGTTGCAAGTATGGTATTGCTACCCATACTCCTCTTGTTGCTGCTGATAGCAGCGGTGCGTTCAGAGCTGGGTGCCTGACCAGCAGCTGCAGCTCTGAATATTAATCATGTCCAGGGCTGGTCTTAGTGAAAGTGGCATGGTGGGGAGGGGAGAGGAACCTCCTTGTACAGTGACTCCCTCTCTCCCCCAGGCTGGAGAGTAATGGGGACAGGAAGCAGGGAGGGGTAGTACAGATTTCTGCAGCCAGAGGTGGTTGCTGGAAATGGATCTCACCCAGCCCCAGCAATGGCCTGTTCAGGGGGAGGGAAAGTCCCATCCCTCCCCAGTTTGGCTGGGACTAGCAGCTAGAACCGGTGCCCCCAGTCTTGCCTCATCTGGCTCCAGGCCCAGTGCTCAGGGATTAAAGAGGCCTTGAGCTGGCTGTGTGTGATTGTGGAGGGGAGGTTTCGCTATGGTGGCTCCCCTCACCAGGCAACAGTGGCCTGGCTAGTTGCCCACTCCTAAGGCAAGCCCTGACCATGTCATCAATTCTGTTGCTGCAACTCATAACAACAGATGGATGGTTCCTGAGTGAAATGTCTTCTCTTTGTTGAGTAGTAGTTCAGTCTTTGTATATGTGTAATTTGTTTCATAATGTATGTCAGTTTTTTACTGGCTTAGTGGAAACCTTGAAAAACACTTGCCCCACATTGTATATTTAAGAAATTACATACAGCTTGATTTTTTTTTCCCTGCCTGTCAAATGATGGTTTTGTGCTTTATTGGCAGTAATTTGTTTATTCTGTGCTTTTTTCCCCATGATTTATTTATTTATTTATTGGCAGTTCATTTTAGCCAAATTGCTCTTGTTACTGTGGTTCATTTGGATGCATAACAGTCACAGAAAGCATGACATCATCCTCCCCCCACGTATGTTGGATTGGGCTTTGATTTTTGACTGGAATTGAAATGCAGGCTGGATTAGCTAGGGAAAACAGTGTGCTTAGTTTTGGCTGATTGTTTATTTTGCTCTAAATAGGAGTGTGTGTGTATTTTTGTTTTTGTGCGCAAATGGCTAATTTTAAAATACTATACAGTCCAATTTCCAATTTAGAGTGATTAGCTATTAGTATTATTTAACCAATATTTTTCCAGAAGTTTGCATTTGTTTTTAATGCTATTTGTTTATTAATTTAGTTGTGAAGTTGAAAACTGATCTGACTTTTGAGGAAAACATTGCATACATCTTTAAGTGTACATTGTTAAAAAAAATAAAGATGTGTGACCACAAGATGTATAGTGCTGCCCCCAACTCCCCAGTTTTCTGTCTAGCCCACCTCCGTCTCCCACCAGGAAGAGGCTGGTGATGTCTCTGGCACCTTGAGTCAGGTATTTGGGTGCCTAAAGACGCAGATAGGTACCTAAGGGGATTTTCAAAAGCATCTAGATGCCTAATTTCCATTGAAATTAATACGCAGTAAGTGCCTTTGAAAATTGGACTAGACACTATTGGTATCTTTAGGTACCTAAATAAATATAGATATCTGGCCCTTGGTGTCCAGACTGGAGAGATTTGAGTGTTCTGCCACTTAATGGAGTTCCTGGGATTAAACACTTCTTTGTGCTCTACAATTAGTTATAATGCTTGACATTTAAGGGATGTCCTGATGGTTAATAACTGGCTAGAGGAGTTGAAGGCCCAAGTTTTTCGTCTGTGAAATGTGTGTGCTGTTTTTGTTTTTGTTTTTTGAGGTGTGTGTGTCTTTTTTTGGTAGGGAACAAAGTGATAACAGTACTGATCTCTTACTAATACTTAACACTCTGGTTCAAGACACTGGGTCATAGTGTCTGCACTATGACTGCACCCATACCTTCTCATGAGAGAATCTTTCTACATATTTACATTGCTATGGGATCTGAGTACCTACAATCTGTGGTGCTTAGTGGGGACAGCTCACTTACTGGGATACATAGCTGGGAACTGAAGTCATGTGTTTAATAGGTTTTACAATAATTTTCAGTGGAGCAACGCCATGACCTCATGGAGGATAACGGAGATGGTTGGAAGCATTCTAAATTCTTGTGTGTATGAAGTGGAATTAAAGTTCAAGTGCAATTTTTTGGAAGTGCCTTCCATGTTAAAGGCTATAAAATTGTTCATTACATGAACTTTTAAAATTTCTATTTGCATGAATTTGTTTGATCCAGTAACGGCTTTTACTACATCTAAATTTATACAAATTAGAGACAATAAGTGTGAAATTACATATTGCCAAGTAATTATGTAATACAAAGTGACATCTTGGAGTGGATCAGTAATGTGCCATATTATGAAATGCTCCCACAGAGAAGAGAGACATATACACAATCCAGGGGGCTTTAAAGGCATTTTCTCCATCACTTTTTATCTCTCCAAAACAAGTCATAGCCACAAAGGAAAGTGGACAGTTTAAATTCTGGTTATTCTTATGCTGGAGAACGAAAGACAGTGAGAGGGAAAAGGGCCCAGGGAGCATTTCCCTCCTTCTTTTCCCTTGCATGTTCACTCTGGTGAGCTCAGGAAAAATGTTGCTCGGAGCACTTCCTGGGCACTAGGAGGACAGACTAATGTACTCCGTAGCACTCCAAGGCCATCAGGAGGCATTACCAATCTAATTTTGCAACGTGGCCAGAATCCTGTCCTGATTGCGTTCTTGTTACTTTTGTGCGGGGGAAGCACATTCTACAGCTTTTGAAGAGCTGCTGTTCAGTGCTCTCCTGCATGCACTCACTCCCCTGTGAAGCATTCTTTGTGTCGGCTCTGAGTCCCCACAGGCCAACTGCCTCAGACTACTAGAACACTGCATCCTCCACAGCAGCACTGACTCTATCCAATAGAAAACTAGCATTTGACACACAAGGCATAGAGAACACAATTGGCAAATCTTGTACACAAGTCCTTGTGATTTATGTTAGTTTATCCTTTCTGAAGCTTTTGTTATATGAAAACCACAGCTCCCTGTTGTTAGGAACATTCACTTACTGAGTTATTATTGGGGTAAAAATCCCATCTTAAAAATAGGCAAAGGTTCTTACCTACGGCACCAACAATATTTGGGAATCTTAATACTGGAACCACCTATTTTATTTTTCACTGTGTGTGTAATCTGCTTGCATTTTTCATGGTTTGCACTATGAACACAGAGTGGTCCATTTTCACTTTCCTTTTTGTTTTTGACTAAACATTTTCTAATTCTCATGCACTAGCCTAGTGCTGAAATGTGAGAGTCACAGATGCTGCCAAGGAACATTATTTACTTTTTCAGCAAAATCACATTCTGTGACTTGTGTCCTTGCTTAATTTGCAGTTTCCTTTTGAGACTGCCAACAGCCAACTCAAGTGGCGTGTGTGTGTAGAATTGTGAAAACACTCATGGTGGCTCTACATCACCATGTCACAAAAGTATTTTATCACTGCCACCTTCCAAATAATGTTGTCCAGTTTGAAATTTTAGGAATCTAGCTTTAATCCAGTCATGCAGTAATTGTGTGATATGGGCAGGGAAGGCTGTGTGGCATGACAAAATGTATTCACTTTACCTTCTAGGAAATGTAGTACAATGGAAGGAGATTCAAAGCTGGCAGCAAAGGGGACTGTGGTGGGGGGACCTTTACATGAGACAGAAAATGGGGATGAAGGAGAAACTAGTATTTCAGGGAATCTATATGCCCAAATATCCCATAGGCTACATCTACACTGGCCCCTTCTTCGGAAGGGGCATGCTAATTTTGAATGTGGGAATAGGGAAATCCGCGGGGGATTTAAATATCCCCCGCGGGATTTAAATAAACATGGTGGGATTTAAATAAAAAGTTAAATAAACTTTGAAGTAGGAATAAGAGATCCTCCGGAATAGGGCTTTATTCCGGAGGATCGGGCCAGTCTAGATGCTTTTTTCCAGCTTTTCCCAAAGCCGGAAAAAAAGCGGTGGCCATGTTTATTTAAATCCCGCGGGGGATATTTAAATCCCCCGTGGATTTCCCTATTCCCACATTCAAAATTAGCATGCCCCTTCCAAAGAAGGGGCCAGTGTAGACACAGCTATAGTGTCCAACCAGTTCTGAAGCAAACTAGCTACACTCAACTGGCCAAACAGCCACATGTGGCTAGTGTAATGGACACCACAGCTCTAAGCTAAGCTAATGTGACAACATAAATCAGCACAGCCTTTAGACACTTCTTAGTAAGTCACAGTTTACACTGGGGAGTTGGGTTTCCCCTTCCATTCTGAAAAGTGATTCCCTCTTTGGAAGCTTAGAGATGGATACTGATTTTGCAATAGTGCACTTCATACAATGGCACCGATCCAACCCCTTAAAAGTCACTGATGAGGCATTTTGAATGTGAGCCATCCAAGCCAGCATGGAGAATATCTTTCTCAGGCATGAGTCCAGCATGGAAGACAGACCTTCAGAATTCTTTCTAAGTACATTTCCACTCTCAGCTTTCCCCAAGACTTTGCCAGTTATACCATCTGAACAGGTGCACGTGCTCATGCCAAGAGAATGAGGACCTGGAAGACTAGAGGATGGGATGTCTCTATGTGAAATTAAAGCATTTGGCCCTGATTTTAGTCTCAGTAATACGGGTGTAAAATAAACGCGAGAGGAGAATTTGGCCCTTTTTGTTATATCCTGTGCGGACTGTAGGGTTTTGGCTTTTATCAAAATGTCATTCAATAACAAATAAGTGTGTAGGCCTTGGGGGGCCCGGCCCTATTGCTGCTGTTAGGTTGTCTTTGTATAAGTACGGTGCCATGGAATCTCGACTACAAATGATCGATGGTGGAAGTGGTAGTTCTGGTATGTGAATCTCAGGAATCTCTAATGGCTGGGCCTTATCTAGGCATGAAGAAAAACTTACTTCAGCTTTTTCAAAGATTGATGGAAATGATAACACAGGGAAAGAGTTTCAAAGTCCTAAACAGCATTTTTATGCCAAACACCCCTTGATGCCCTGCACATTCTTCTCCCATTATTTAACATATGGCTTCAGGCAGAGTACAGTACTGTCATTAATCCTCCTTTCACTTTTGGTACTACAAGAAACTTGGAGTATACACCACCAAATTTCTCTTGTTTTGGGATTGATCCCATTGTTTCCATACCTAAATATTACTAAGTGCATCTCCCACCTGTGTCTGATGGTTGATTTAATATAGGGGGTTTCAACCTGCCATCCATGGACCCCTGGGGATTGCAGACTATGTCTAAGATTCCCAAAAGAGTCGGCCCTTCATTCAAAATTTTGTAGGGGTTCACAAATGAGAAAAAGCTGAAAACATTTAATAGATTCCCATTTTTTGTCGTCTTTTAAGAGATTAAAGGTTGGAGTGAAGTTTTGGAAACATTTCCACTTTGCTTCATTCAGTCCTGTCATTCCTAGCTACCATTTGTTGAATACATATGTTCTGGAATGGCAAACCCTGTCGATAACCTTTGGCCTTCCATAGGTGTAGAAATCTCCTTGGATTGCTCCCATTTTCTTGACCTCTGTCTATCTAGGGTGCTTATCTGACCCCATTACTGAAGTATCTGAGTTCCTGGCAATATATATACCCTTGCAACAGTGTGAGGAAGGGAACTGCTTCCCCTGCTTTTACAGATGGGGAAATGAGGCATGGAGATTGTGACTTCCTTAAGGACACACAGTAAGTCTGTGGCAGAGCTGGGAACTGACCATAGGACTCCCAAGTTTGAGATGAGCACCCTGAGCACTTGGACATCCTTTGTCCTTTCTACATTGTCTGAACAGATTCCACTTCCTGACTGTTCCAATTACTATTCCTTCCAGAGGAGTTGTGTCCTCTCTCTTCCATTTGTAGCAATAAATGGAATACGACTGTTTATTCAACTGCCTATGCAATTCGTATTACTTTTTTTTTTCACTCTCATGATGGAGGGGATTTCTTATCCTTTTGTGATAACTATGGTCAAGATAACTTGGTTTCTATTTAAACTTTTTCCAAGTATTTACTCCTGACTTCTGCTGATTTTTCTGTGGAGTTGCTTTATCTACTTATATTCTTTCTATGATGTTGACAGATACTGCCTTTTAGAGACCTTATGGGAGACTAAAATCCCTGATGAAAATCTCAGTGAATCGAGTAAGGCATGCAAAATGAATGCTGAGGTTAATGCAGTCTTTATGTTGGTGAGAAATTTTATTCTTTTCTCTTTTAAGACAAGTATTCCACTGAAGAAATGGTCATCTGAAATTAACAATATCAACACAGATGATGAAATTTTGATTTTGATTTTTTTTTCTTTTTTCTCTTACACTTTTCTTTGGATGGGATCATGTTGTTGTTCTTGGCAAAGGAGGCCAGCATGGTGTCTCTTTTCGGAAGGGCAACTACAGTGCAATTACAATTTAATGCTTACAAAGTGCTTTGAAACCCACAGATGGATTGCAAAATGGGGGTGCAAAGTGTTATTTAATCCCTTACTCTGAGTGAAGAGAACCACTGACTCTCAGAATTTACAGAGAAATATTTACCTTAACATTCTTCTTTTCTGCAGGAAATTCTCATCTTAAGGGTTTCTCAATATCTGTCCTAGGGTAGCCTTTAGTGTCTTTCTCCTGAGGAACTGACCAGAGAGCTTTGCTCCTCCTCTAGAGAGAGGCAACAGCCCAAATGAAGACAAACCTGCACCTCCTATTTCTTTTATTCCTTAGCACTCTCTTTACCTTTTTATCTGTTTTTAGGTATTTGGAGCTCTGAGTCAGTCATTGCTGAATTCCCTCCATTTAGCTGTTCTTTTTTTGTGACTCACCTCACTTCCAGAAATTCTCTCTTAATCCTTTCACAGTCCCAGTGCAGCAGTTTTTCAAAGCGAGGCTCTCCGTGTTTTGTTAGTCTATAAAATGCTACCAGACCATTTGCTTGCGTTTTTTTCCCTGTAACAGACTAACTCGGCTACCCCCTGAAGCTTCTGCAAAATAATGCTGGCAGATGCTTGTCAGCAGTGGATTTGCATTTACCCACTCACTCCAAAGGAAGACAAACTTTGCTGTATCAGATCACGCCATTGGTCTGCCACGTCCCATCCCCTAGCAATGGTCACTGCCTGAGGCAAGAGAGGAAAATCCTGCCCTCCTCCCTTCCCACAAAGCACCTGGCTAAGTACACAACTGTTTTGTGGATGGTTTGGGAGACATTCCCTTCTGATCCTGGCAGGCTGATGCTCTGAAGTGTGAGATTTGATTACAGTTCCCTTAGAACAGTGTAAAACAAAGGTCAGAGTGCGACTGAAAGAATCATGAGGCAGGAGGAGGCTGAGCAAGTTTTCCATTACTGTGAGCCATGAAACTGAGCTAGATGTCAATGGGATTGCAGAGGCACGGTCATAAGAAATAGCCGAGGAGGAAGATGAAGAAATCTTCTCCTAGAGGGAGACTTTAATTTGCCTTAGAATAGACAGTTTTACTTGTGGGAGGAGATATCTCATCAGTAGAGACTAAGTTAATTATAAAACACTGGTCAGATGACACCTCAGCTGACAGTAACTGTGAATAATTCAGTGCTGTGAGTCTGTATGTCTGTGTGGTGGAAAGATGGGGGTGACATGGGGCAATTACACAATGGATAACCAGCCTGTACCAGTTAAAAAAAAATCCCTCTTTGTCTGGCCAGATTCTCCTGTCCTCCTCAAACTGCAAAGGTAATGCAGTGGTATCTAATAATGATAGGCAGGAGTGATCATCTGCTGGCACTGCTCTTCCTGGCCTGGAGAATGAGAAGCTGCTCATAATTCCAACAAATGCTATGGACTGAGAACCCCTGAGTGAGCAGCGTGAGTGCTGGAGGGAAGTTTTCATCTCCACCCACCACCATGACTGTGCAGAGCTTCTGTCTTTCCTCACCTGGACCTGTTCAGTGTCTAGAGCTCTAAAGGAGAGTTGCCCTCTAAATCGCTAATGTCTCAGGTAGACCTGCTTTGCCATTGGATCAGACCATTGGTACCATTTAGTTTAGCATCCTGTTTGTGATGGATACTAATATAGGTTGAAACTCTAAATTCCATGACACTCTGATCCAGCAACATCCATGGTCCTTCTGGACCACGGATATTGCTGGCCCAGAGAGCCTCACTGGAATTGGGAGTGGCCAGGGTCAGAAGGGAAGCCTCGGCCAGTGGCAGTAGGTCCAAAACCTGGGAACACAGCCCAGGCTGGCGGCTGGGATTACAGCCCGTGCTGGGGCTGATGGCAGCATGGCCAGTGCAGCTGAGAGTGCAGCCAGGGTCAGGGCCAGGAGCACAATCTGAATGGGCAACTGGGAGCACAGCCACAGCCAGGGCAGGGCTGATGGCTGGGAGGGGAGCATTAGTGGGTCAAACTGGCGGGACGTGGGGAGAGTTGCAAGTGCTTTGGAGGATATGGTTAAAATTCACAATGATCTGAACAAACTGGAGAAATGGTCTGAAGTCCGTATTGCATTTCATCCTACATACCTCAGAGCTTTTCTCCATTTTGTTCAGATCCTTTTAAATTTAAATCTTACCTTCCAACACACTTATAAGCCCTCCCAGTTTGGTATCATACATAGGCTTTATAGTGTACTCTCTATGCCATTATCTAAATCATCTATGAAAATAATGACTAGAATCAGACCCAAGACCAATCTCTGCATGAACCCACTCAATATGCCCTTCCAGCTTGACCGTGAACCATTAATGATTATTCTCCAGGAGTGATTTTCCAACCAGTTATGAATCCACTTTATAGTAGCTCCATCTAGGTTGTATTTTCCTAGTTTGCTTATGAGAAGGCCATAAGAGATAAGCATCAAAACCTTTACCGAGTGAAGCCAAAATATACAGGCAGTCCCCGGGTTACATGGATCCGACTTACATCGGATCCCTACTTAGTGCGGGGTTGCCTCACCCCGTTTGTATCTGCTTCCCCCCAGCAGACCAGGGAGACGCGAAGCTAGCACCCCCCCCCTCCCCCCCCCCCACCCACACACACAGCAGACCAGGGAGACGCGGAGCGGCTTTTCTCAGCAGACACCTCAGCTTGAGAATAAAGGACTGAGGGAAGTGAGGTGTGGGAGAATAAAACTGAGCTCTGGAGAAATGTTTGGCTAGAGCTTCCCCTACAATATGTACCAGTTCCGACTTACATACAAATTCAACTTAAGAACAAACCTACAGTCCCTATCTTGTACGTAACCTGGGGACTGCCTGTATCATGTCTACCCTTTCTTCCCATCTTCAAAGCTTGTTACCCTGTCAAAGAAAGCTATTAGGTTGATTTGACATGACTTGTTCTTGACAAATCCCTGTTGACTGTTGCTTATCTCCTTATCTTTTAGGTGTTTGCAAATTGGTACTATATTACAGACTGTGCTGAGTGAGTTTATTAATCCCCTTGAGCCAAAGGGTGTTACTGTCTTGGATTCTGTCATTGCCACTGTGGCACCACCTGTCAACTAGCTGCAATGATTTCACATTAGGCAATATTAATTGCCCAATGCTATGCCAGGAAGGCTCACATTCTGAAAACCGGAGGGTGTTGTCAGTTGGGTATATGTAGGTTCTCTCCATATGCTGTTCCAGTTCTGTGCAGATAGTTGGTTCAAGAGACCTCAATAGTGCTAACCAGGAAGATCACAGACTTTGTTTGGTGGCAAAGGCATCCATCTGAACTTATTGTTGATGAAGCACAGTCCTAGTACCCTGGCTTCATGGTTACAGGTTCACTAACACATGTATGTCCAGGACAATGGTACCCCTTCAGTCAGCAGTGGGTCTCTGCTGCCTCTTCAGCTGGACAAAGGTGCCCCTCCTACAGTGGTTTTTATACATTGATATAAATAAGTTGTGTGTTACACTTCTGGTGTGTTTAGTTGCCAACACTACTGGACCTGTTGGTTTGAGCAAAACATCCTCATCTATTATCCTGTCCTCCCATCCTTATTTTACTTAGAATCAGTGTGTTCCTGTACCATCTCCAAGGACTTTGTTTATACCAGGCCTCTATGTTGGGGTGCACCTGTGCTAACCTCCTGGAATGTGTTTACACAAATACCCAGGATTTAGTACTACTTAGGAGTGCCTGTGTTTTCAACACTAAGTATACATTTGTCAAGTTCCTGTACAGGACGGTGAACTTGTAAGCAAGTGTCTGCTTTATGACAAGGCTCACAGCATGGCCTGGCTGACTGTGGGTCAAGTCTCAGGTCTTGCACTAGTCTCAATATTCTGAATCTCTCTCTCTCTGCTACAGAAATCAAGCACAAAAAGGCAGGATGGGTGGGCGAGATTCTGTGGCCTGCACTGTGCAGGGGGTCAGACTAGATGATCATAATGGTCCCTTCTGACCTTAAAGTCTATGAGTCTATGAGGATACACATGTGCAGCCATGTTTGCACAAGCACGAATTATAATGTACATGGAAACTGGGTCACTAAACACAGAGTTAATAGGCATCCAGTTAGTTATATGCATCCATGTTCACTGAGCTTGTATTTGTAGTGTTTTCAATTCTGCAGGCAGTGTCATCCATGCCCTACTGCAGTTCTACTAATTGAAAAGTTAATCTTGATATTTGACAGACCTTTGTGTACCAGAGATGTTGATGCACTTTATTAACAATAGTCTATTAAACTTCACAGTTTACATAGGAGGAGCAGGTACCATATATGATCTAATTCTGCAGAGGTGGAAACTGAGTCCCAGAATAGTTAAGCGACTTGCCCAAGGACACTGAGTAAATCAGTGGCAGAGCCAGGAATAGCACATGTGCATCCTATCTCCTGGGCCCTGGATGCAACAACTTAAATGATGTTGCCTTCATGTGAAATATCTTTCTCTAGTCCTGAGTATCAGGATTAAAATGCTGCTACAAGGTGAATAGTTTTCTAGGTGCACGCTCTGCATAAAGATTGTTCTGAAGGCAGCTTCCTATCTATCTATACATTTATATAGTGCCCATTACTGTAGTATAGGAGGAGTTCACAATTTGTAATGTATCCGTCGTCATAGCATCTATGTCAGAGAGGGGAGTGCTACAACCCCCAAATTATACAGTAAGGAACGGAGGCACTGAGTGACTCAGTGACTTGCTCAAAATAACACAAGAATTGATTCCTGTCCTTCTGAATCCCAGACCCATGGCCTCAGGACTTGACCAACCCCACAGCAAAATGAAAACTACCCTGCTGCCAGAGATGGGCAGATTGAGGAATAAAGTATGTCTGTGCTGGCCACCAAGTCCATCACTGAGTGATCAACATCTCTACAACTCAGCAGCACTTTCTTTTGGGAGAATCAGCTTAGTTATGATTATTTATTTCCAAGTATATGCTTTGTCCTGTATGTTGTACAGTTTCTGTCACCAAGGAGTTTACATTCCAAATAAGATGCAGACAATACAGCCCGGACATAAATGATACATAGGCTGAAGTGCAAACCTTCAAGTGACACTGTTGGTTATTGTTACTAACAGACTGTTTTCATGGCTTCTAAGTTCTCTACAATTTGGACTCCAAGATGGGAGTTAGTTTCTTCCTGGGGTAGAAGTCAGGTGAGAGAGACACAGGCTACAGGATCCTGATCTAGTTTGTTTATCAGGTGCCCGCTCTTGGAAAAAAAACCTATGAGATGGCACAAGTGGACTGCCTCTCAGAACAAGTAGGTTGCCTCTCATGGAGCACATCCCTTCCTGAGTGCTAGCAAATAAGCTCTGTAGGGCTGAACCCTCAACCAGCCTCTCTCTGTCACTTGCTGTTTGCTGTAACAGACTGGGGTCTTAAGTTAATGTGTTACCAAACCAGTGTCAAGGTGCCAACCTTGCGTCATCGCTGAACACTTCTGTTGGCTTGCAAAGGTTTGATTTACCATTACTTCATGTTAACATTCTGAGTGTCTCAGCATGTTACTTGCTAACCTGTGTCAAATCCACCACTATATCAGACTGCATTTGCTGGTCTGTCTGAGCAAAGGCAGAGGAAAGTGTTTTTTATTTGCATCTATCATCTCTGCTCTATCCAAGGAGTTTCTATGTTTATTATGTCAGGTTCTAGGGAAGTGGTCTGGCATCTTTCTCTTTGCTAATATGCCCTGAATAAGAGGTGAGCAGCCAGTGGCTGATTGCTAGCAAACTCTGTGGCTCATTCTGCATGCGAGGCCCTGAGGGCCTGCAAAAATCTACTCAATAGCAAGAAAACAACAAATGGTCTGGTGGCACTTTATAGACTAACACAACATGTAGATGGTATCATGAGCTTTCGTGGACACAGCCCACTTCTTCAGATGACTGGAGCTATGAGTTTAGGGTGGGTGTGCACGCCCTAAACTCATTACTCTAGTCATCTGAAGAAGTGGGCTAGGCCAAGACAGCTCATGATACCATCTACATGTTGTGTTACTCTATAAAGTGCTACCAGACCATTTGTTGTTTTTTCTTTAACAGACTAATTTGGCTACCCCCTGAAGCGTCTACCCCCTGAAGCTTTTACTTCCTTTTCTACTTCTTTTGTACTACTCCAGCCTTTAGATGTGGTAAAAAGCTATTAGTCAAAGGAGCTGAGAACTGGGTGCAGAGTGAGCCTTCTGATGCTAATCATTATAAAGCAAAATCCATGTGTGTCACTATTGCAGCCTGGGTGAAAAGCATTGGTAAGGTTTATCCGAGCCAGCAAAGACCCTCAACAGAATGGGAGGGAGTGTTAAAAACTCCTGTGCCAGCTGTAGGGAACAGGGTGCAGGAGCTATACTGATTTGTTGCCTTTTTGTCAGCACTGTTTCCCACAGCTAAGAAAGCATCTGACAGCCCTAGACTCACAGATGGAAAAAGACAGTGAGGAAATCATTAGCTGCCTTTTTAAGGTGACATTAAGGCCAAGGCACTGTAACATTGTTAGCCAGTTGGAGCTGTGGGGATGGTGCCTGCAGGCATTGGCAGCACGCAGAATCCCTTGGCTCCTCCACCTAGTCACTGGACATGTTACCACTGCCAGTTGCGCAGAGCCAGGGCAGCAGGGAGCCCTGCTTTTCTCCTGCTGCACTGCCACCTGAGGTAAGTACTACCTAGTCAGAGCATGCATCCCACACCACCTCCTGCACCTCAACTCCCTACCCCAGTCCTGAGCCCTCACCCAAACACCCTCCTGGAGTTTGCACCCTGGCTGTGGCAGCTCTGTGCTGGGGCTGGAGGACAAACCCCTCTCCTCTGGCCATGACAGCTCTGTGATGGGGCCACAGCAGGTTGGGGTTTGGGGAGAGGTATCTCTAGAGCCCTGGGTGGATACAAAATTTGTATAGGAGCTGTAACTGCAAAAATGAGCTGTACTTATCTGGTAATTTACAAGGATCCAAGGCTCCTGGCTGCTGCTACTGCATCCTCACCCCGTTTACCCTTTTGCCTTCCCGGGATCCAGAGCCAAGCCCCCATACCAGTAAGAGGTTTAAGTTGCTTTCACCCCTGGCTGATTTAATCAGGAATGTCAAGTTTTAAACAGAGACAACATGACTGTTCCACCACTATCCCTGACTTTTGCATCTCACTAACTCCCTGACACCCCCAAGAAGTAACCATGAAAAGTCTTCATCTTCTGCTCTAAATGCTAAACCAAGTCTTCCTATGTTCCTAATCTGTTCCTTGTCTACTGCCACACATCCAGTGCCACACCCAATTTCCTTGTAGACCAAGGCCTTGTCTCTATCTGTCAATAGCTCTGATTTGTCACGGAATGTAAATGCATTGATGCGAATGCCAGCCCCTAAATGCCCATGTGCAGCATTGCATTAATTGAACTAATCAGGTTTTTGCCTTACTTCAAGTCCTTAATTTTTTAATTTTTTCACATGAGGAATGAGTTGGTGCACGGACATGCAAGGATGGGAGTTTGAGATTTCTAGGAGTTAGTTGGCTGACTACTTGGTGCTGAAAAAGGAAAGCCTTGAGTTCAATCTATGAAGAAGCTGGTTTGTGAGGTTGTATAGTCTATTCTTGGAGCATTACTCAGTGCTCTAAATACTCTCAAAAATCCAAGGGATCCTTAAGAGCTCCCCAGAGCTGAGTTGCACAGAGTTGTGGATATCTCACCGAAGCCAAATGCTTGCTACTGTTGGGACCTCCATAATATCTGTGCCTAATGGCATGTTTCTCCCACCACCCGCTGAGGCACTAGAGCTAGTCCCAAACAAGTTGCAAATGGTTTTGTTTGTTTTGTTTTACAAACTGTGAAACCAAATATATTTTTTTCTTCTTTCACATAATACTAAAAACCAGATGACTCATTTTTGCTTTATCATTTCAAAAATTGTCATTCCCAGATGTAGGTTTTGTTTCCTTTGTGTATGCAGACTAAAACTTTGTTGCTTTTTGTTACATTGCAAAATTGTCTCTAATTTCTTGTACTGTGGAAGTTAAGTGTAAACAAGGCCATTTTGAATTTTCTATCCAGGTTTCTAAACTTTTCAGGTCCCTTTCTATTATTTCCCTGATCTGACTGATATCTACAAAACCTTCTTGTTAATGAGTCACAGAATCTGATTCTTTGCTTTAAAAAGATTCTGACTCTCTTGCAGCTCTTCCTTTTCAGTAGTTGGTCTTTCAGTAGGATGAAAACCTCTGATTATATTAAACCTTTTACTGCTAAAGTAAACCAGTTATTTAGAATTAAAATGTGTTATGAGGAGCTTTTTACTATATTTCTAAAGTGAATTCAGTGAAAGGTACACGATAGAGACCCCTGCAGACTGAAGTCTTATCTACTTATCCACAAAATAGATAAAACACAAGCAGCGATGGTATGAGCTTCCCACACATTAGCTTAGCAATATGCTTCAACCCAAACTTGAGAAGTCTGCCTTTTTGAGCTGTAAAGGGAGTTCAGGGTCCATGGGATTCTCAGCAGAGAGGACTAACTGGGCCAACAGGAGAGCCACATTAGTGTGAACTGTGGTGGTTTCATGAGGTGTGGACTTGGTTCCACTAGAAAATTGGACTAAAGCCATCAGCTATACTGCAAATGCCACCAACTACTTATTAGATGTCACTGACTTTAACACACCACTTGAACCTGAGGTGAAAGGCTCTGCAGCCCATTGACAGTCCTGATCCAGTTGCCCATTCACTTGCTTTTCTGATGTTCTGAAAGTGTGGTTCCTAAAGACAACAGCAGAGAGAGAATGTTTCTGGACCACCGACAACCAGATTTAATGTGTTCATCTTTTTGTTTACAAACAAAGAGATCAGACAACTGTACAGATCTTGGACTTGGGGTCTTGACATGGAAAAGTGAGCTTTCCTGGCATGTCACCTGACTTAACACTGGAAACTACCCAGGGCTTCCAGCCTAAAAAGGATGAGCGTTTCTCTTCTGGTGAGAGACAATGTTGGTAAATTCCAGTGGCGTATGAAGTTCTAAGAGTACCTGGTGGTGGTGGTGTCTGTCTGTTTGGCACATTCTGTGTGACAAAGTTCTAAAGACTTGTTTGTGGGTAGCTGTCATGACTGCAGTTGTTTGAAAGCTGAGCCCAAGAACACAATTGTGGATGTCGTTTGTAAATAAGGATCCATATAGTGGGCTAATTTATTTCTTCAGTGTAGTTTGATGATCTGATCTAATGAAAGTATATTTCTCTTATGGGATTTCAAGAGATTAAATAATCCCTACTGAAATGCTGCACTGGTGCCTGACGTGTCTATGCCCTACAGCAAAGGCACTGTACGGCACACTGCACATTGGAAACTGTGTTAAAGACCTAACATTGGAAGCTGTGCTCCAACCAGGCAAAACCATATGTAACTGTTGCATTATGAAACAAGCAATTTTTTCCCAGGTGAAAATATCAGAAGGAATATATCAGTTGTCATCTTCCTCCCAAAATATCCCTCTTTTTTTATAGCAGCTATTAATAGTGTCTTAAAATATGTTCCTGTTTTCCTAAACCATTAGGGGAAAAAATGTTTTATACTTAGTTAATTCACAAGCTTTGTACCACTGAAAAATCGGAGTATAAAATGACATAAGTCACAGATGAAATGAGCCTTGGATCTCATCCAATTGCTAGAGAAAACTTGTTAACATCAGACCTGCTATATAATTTGATGTCATTTCACATGATTGTAAGTTTCTGCTCCAAGGGCTTCAGGACTGGAATAGAAATAATGGTAGGATTGAGGCATATTGACAGAACTATTTGCAAGCCCAGGACTGGAAATGTAGTGGAAGATGGACATCGGAGCTGAAATGTATTGGCAGAGGTTTGTGGGGAAGCTTGTGTCATGCCTGCTTATAATCAAGGTAATCTTGCTTTTCTTTTGGAAGCATTGCATTTATATCAAGGAAATAAAATACGTTGGGTGTTTTCGCTCTGTTTCCTTCTTCACAGGTCTAAGCAAGTGTTCTGGATGCCATTAGCCTGGGTTGGAAAAACACTCTGGGTGAACTCATGGCTCTGCTGAAATCCATGGGAATTTTGCCATTAATGTCAAAGGGGCCAGGATTTCATTCAGAGAATATCTGAAGTGGTATTTCCTGGTTTCTCCTCTGTCTTCCTCTTTCGTGCTATAGTATTTCACATCTGGATCAATACAGCCTAAGAACGGAATGTCAAATCATTAATTTAGCACTCCCTTGGCTAGCATGCTGAATCAAACCGGGGTTGCTTTTACTAATGGCTTTTGGTTTTCACCTTCATGTCATTACTGGATTTTCCCTTGCTTTTTGGCGTGTGTTTGTGACTATATACATGCATTCAAACATGCAAGTGTGTATATCCACACACTTCTCCCTGTAAATACCCTAGCATGCGCTAAATGTCCTCCTATCCCTGCACAAATCTAAGCAAGTGAACTTTGCACGGAGGATCTAAGGCTATGTCTACGCTGCATCCCTCTTGCGCAAAAGCGTAAGCAAATGAAGCATGGATTAGCATATTGCTGCACTTCATTTGCATAATTAATTGGGGCCATTTTTGTCAAGAGGCTTTTGCGCAGAAAGGAGCCGTCTATTCAGCTCCTTTTTGCACAAAACCCCCCTCTTGCACAAGAGCTATTCTGAAAAAATGAGGAAGAACGGCTCTTGTGCAAGGGGGGAGGGTTTACGCAAAAAGGAGCTGTATAGACAGCTCCTTTTTGTGCAAAAGCCTCTTGACAAAAATGGCTCCTCATTAATTATGCAAATGAAGTGCAACAATATGCTAATCCATGCTTCATTTGCATATGCATTTGTGCAAGAGGGATGCAGTATAGACGTAGCCCAAGAATCTGCTGTATGGAGAAATTCTTCTTCCAACAACCTGGTACCTTTTGTGGAACATCTGTATGGCTGATGATCTGTGTTAGCAGCTGGCTACCCATGGGTGTCCCTTATATGGAAGAAGTTAAATCTTTGTATCCACATATCCATGGATTCTTTCTCAGTTTGCCTTCATCATGCAACCAACTCTTCCATTCTTCTCACACTGATCCCCCTCCATGCTGACAGTTGTACTGTAGAACTGTATGGCTACGTCTACACTGGCATGATTTTCCGGAAATGCTTTTAACAGAAAAGTTTTCCGTTAAAAGCATTTTCGGAAAAGTGTGTCTAGATTGGCAGGACGCTTTTCCGGAAAAGCACTTTTTGCGGAAAAGTGTCCGTGGCCAATCTAGACGTGCTTTTCCGCAAAAAGTCCCGATCGCCATTTTCACGATCAGGGCTTTTTTGCGGAAAACAGTACTGTGCTGTCTACACTGGCCCTTTTGCGCAGTCTTTCGGAAAAAGACTTTTGCCCGAAGAGGAGCAGCATAGTATTTCCGGAAAATCACCGGCGATCTTACATGAGATCGTCAGTGCTTTTGCGGAAATTTAAGCGGCCAGTGTAGACAGCTGGCAAGTTTTTCCAGAAAAGCGGCTGATTTTCCGGAAAAACTTGTCAGTCTAGACACAGCCTATAAGATCAGCTGCATCTGCAAAGGAGGAGGGCTCAGTATTTGGCTCACTGTGTGATTTAGCTCCCAATAAAAATGGCTTTAAAACAAACCACAATTTATTTTTTGCCTGCATGTTCAGTTGGATCTGGGGGAGGGCTGAGAAGGGTTACTTACCAATAATGGGAGGATGAATGTGGTAGAGTGGGGTATTCACGCTATGGTTGGGTATTGGATGGGAATAGGGTTTAATGTATGGACCGCTCGGAGGAGGAAATATTTGAGATATAGTCACAATGGGAGTATGCAGCCTCTAAGGGTTTGTCTTCATAGCAATGTAAGCCCAAGGTTAGTAAACTTCAGTTGGCAGTCCCTGGGTTTGATCCTTCCAGCATAGGAAGGAAGGAAATATTTTTGGCCTGGTCTACAGCAGATCAGGTAGGTCGGTTTAAGGTATGCCATCCAGGTACCCAAAATATGTAGCTGGATTCAGCTTACCTTAAGCTGAGCTGTGGTATATCTACACTGCAGTAGAATTATTTTCCTTTATTCCTCACAGATTGAGGAGCACTGGATGCCAGTGAGGGCTGTTCTCAATGTTTTATTTGGGGGTCTACACTAGACCTTCTAAATTGAATGCTAGAAGATCGACCTCTGGAGGCTCGATCTTCTATGTAGTGTAAATATGCCCTTTGTTGAACATTAGATGCCAGATGGGGGAAATGGTCTGAGGTAATAAAACAGAGTTAAAGTCAGTGATGGAAAATGGAATTGCTGGTAGATATGAGCAATGGTGTTAATGTGTAACTTCCATTGGGACTCTTATCTTGAATAAGAGCCCATGGGCATGTACGTTTCCTGACACCTTGTGCTCACCTTCTTCTTTACCTCTCCAGACCAGTCTTGTATGCAGCTGATCAAAATGTTGGTATTTTTCAGTCTTGTACTTCATAGGAAAATGAAGCGGCGATTTAAATAATCACCGCTTCATTTAAATTTACATGGCTGCCGCGCTGAGCCGACAAACAGCTGATTAGCTGTTTGTCGGCTCAGCGCGATAGTCTGGACACGCGGGTGTGGACATCAAAGGTATTTGTCGACCACCCAGGTAAACCTCCTGGGATGAGGTTCACCTGGGTGGTCGACAAATACCTTTGATGTCGACACGCACGCGTCCAGACTATCGCGCTGAGCCGACAAACAGCTGATCAGCTGTTTGTCGGCTCAGCGCGGCAGCCATGTAAATTTAAATGAAGCGGCGGTTATTTAAATCGCCGCTTCATTTTCCTATGTCTGGTAGCCTAATCTACATGCCTCTGGCGACAGAGGCATGTAGTCTAGACGTACCCTTAGAGACTAACAAAAATATAAAGACAGAGTTCATTAGTTTTGTTAGACTGTATGGTGCCACAGGACTACTCGTTTTTAAAGTTACAGACTAACATGGCCACATCACTAGGTATGAGTTTGTCTGGTCTGCTGTTAGAGTTACTTATAAAGCACAGGGAACACTTTGCCCATTGACACTATGGCACTATTGGGCCTCTGGATCAATTACAATGGCCAATAACCTTGTCATTTGACAGGGATCAGTATTTGCTGACTCGACTGACAGCTGTTAAATACAGAAATGCAAACAGAATCAGGCAAACTTCTGTGTGCTTGTACAAACCAAATATCAGCTCTGACTCACATTCTTTTCCAGCTCAGCAAATGACTGATGTGTTCAGTTTAGTGCAGCCACCCGTAGAGATCTCCTGAGGAGTAGGCCAAAGTGCCAGCAGGTGTTTCTTGCACATTCAGCCATGCATAGTCCCGAGGCAGCTTCTGTAGCCCTCTGGAGACAGGGTTGAGGGTAGGACAATGGTACACTTTGCTTTTTGGCCCCTCTGATGAAAATCACAGGGACTTTTTTGTATCCGCAATAGACATGGGACTGAGCTCAATTGCCATTCCTATAAATGTTCAAGTTTGCAGATGTCAGAAGTCTAAAGCTTGACCCAGATTCAGCCTCTTCAAAAACTCCTACTATTATAATAGTGAGAAGCAAAGCACCCTGTTCAAGGTGCATGCTGTACTTTGGGATTTTCAAAATCTTTACCTGAATTTTGAGGTTTGAGCCCATTTCTCATTTGAAAACTTCCCCTACTGCCAGATTCCTTATTCCTCCAACCACTGGGGCTGGCAGAGGCTGTGAATGCTGTGGAGGCATTGTTGCTACTTTGCCTAAAGTATGTGGAGGCAACACAGTTACCACATGCTTTTGGACTGTATGGTGAGTGAGCCTCAGAAGGTTCAGAATTCAAGCTCTGTTCAGTCTGCTCGCTTCAGAGAAGCACTGGAAGTGAGCATGTGAGTAGCCAGCCAGTGAGGGCAGAGGAAGACAACTGGGTAAACGGGATACAAGATTTGAAATTAGCAGAGGGTGGGTGACAATTAGAGAATGAGGATAGAGTGACTTTCTGGGGTGCAGTTCAGACCATTGAAAAGTTGTAACCTACAGCTTATGTTCTTATGTTATGTATAACCATAGACACCTCACCATACTTTGCTGGAGCTCCCCACCAGGGCCACTCACTCACTCAACCAGCCTACCAGCAAGCAGGTCACACCCTGAGTCTCTGTATGCTAGACAGACCTGGTTCAGCAATTCCAACCCTAGCAGCCTATCTATGGCCCCACTCTAGCTTCCACTAGTCATGGTTACTATGTGCTAGATGACCCCAATATACTCCCTGTCCTGAATTTTCCCTGAATCACGTGCTTTGCAATGTCCAGCCCTCTCCTGGACAGTTCAGAGAAATATGGTTCCTGTGCTTCTTCAAGGAGTGAAAACACACCAGTTTGGCTCATTAACTGGAGCCAACATTCATTTTAATATGAACTCAACAATGTAGGTTTAATACTAAAACAAGTTTATTAACAAAAGAAGATAGGGCATTTTGAGTTCAGGTACAAGACGTAAAGTTAGAAAGGGTTACAATCAAATAAAAATGAAAGCACACATCTAAGGGTACGTCTAAACTACATGGCTCCATCGACGGAGCCATGTAGATTTGTTGTTTTGGCAAAGGCAAATGAAGCCGCGATTTAAATGATCGCGGCTTCATTTAAAGTTACATGGCTGCCGCGCTGAGCCGACAAATAGCTGATCAGCTGTTTGTCCGCTCAGCACGCTAGTCTGGACGCTCCCCTGCCGACATCAAAGCCCTTTGTCGGCAGCCCCGGTAAACCTCATCCCACGAGGAATAACGGGGCTGCCAACAAAGGGCTTTGATGTCGGCAGGGGAGCGTCCAGACTAGCGCGCTGAGCGGACAAACAGCTGATCAGCTGTTTGTCGGCTCAGCGCGGCAGCCATGTAAATTTAAATGAAGCTGCGATCATTTAAATCGCGACTTCATTTGCCTTTGCCTATGTGTCTAATCTACATGCCTCTGACGACAGAGGCATGTAGTCTAGACACAGCCTAAAAGCCTAACATTTTGGTTCAAGGCTTTGTTTAATATAGCCTGGTTTCTTTGTCATCTTAGGAAAAGGTATTTTTGCTTAAGTAGGTTTCTCACTTATATTCAGTTCCAGAGAATTCCCCCCCTCTACCCCTTGGTGTAAGGACCCATGTTTCAGAGCTTCTGAGAGTTCTAGCCCCTTGCATGCATCTAGTGATAGATGTCAAAGGCAGCTTCAGTCCTTGCTTATATGTTCCAAAGTTCAATGACCTTGTTTCAGGAGGCAGAATGATCTGATGCTGTTCTGTTCTTCCTCTGGGCTTTCCACCCCCTCTATATCATTTCTACATAAATGGGGCTTCTATTGTTTCTGATTCCACCATCAGAACCTAGGAGACAGGTAAATAATGGTGACATTCCTGACAGTCTGCACAGACAGTACAGCCTAATATCAATGAATGTCTATAATTCCTTATGTTGTGGTACTACAGAACTTTCACAATGATATTATTCACCAGCGTGTCATTAGATTTTAGAAAAGACCTCCCTCTATACAAGTTTATAATATAATAAAATTGTACACAATCAGTCCATTATCATTTGAGGTTAACTCCCCTCACTCTATCTCTTGTAATCCAGTAAACCTTTGAAATGATGTCTGAAAAGTAAAACCCCAGATCAACCTTCTCTCTTCAGCTGGCTGTAGATACTTTGCTGTCTTCTCCCCTACTTGTCCTCTGCAGGGAAATGGAGCGAGTGTGCTCACTTCCCCATGACACACCACCATGGGGCATGAGGAGGTGGGAGAGGGCTTGACTACTGCTCTACCCCATGCTAGCCCCCCTAATCCCTGAGGCCACGTCCCTTTGGAATGGGGTGCCATTGGGGAGAGAGGGTGATGGCGGGAAGAGTTGTGGCTTGGGGAACAGGAATGGATGCCCCCCTCCCGGCTTGCTGGGAGTCCTAGGCCGGATTGTGCAACTGCTGTAGTGGGGGATGGACTGTGGCCAGGAGTATGAGACCCCTGCTTTAGGTTATAATTCCAGCATATACTTATAACTCTTAATTCCTATCATGTACATACGTTGCACACAAATATTAATGCTTGGTAAGTTATTACTTGTCAAATGATGCCTCACAAGGCATATTTTGAACAAAGATGGTTACAACAGCATGTAGAGTTTGAATACAGGGAAACTTAGTGTCACACTCAGAAACAGAAATTGGTGGAGAAGAGTGAAAACTGTGAAATGAGGCCACAACTGGGGGATCTTCCCTGAAACAAGGGGTCTGTAGCGCAAAGGGAAGGTTTGCTGTTAACTGAGACCAAGGGGCAGAGGCAGAGGTTCTCAGCCTTCACCTGCTCTTAGGCCATCACTACCATGAACACTGCATTTCACAAAGTTCAGTTAAAAAATCTGCCTAAGGAGGAGACAAATGGGGATTTAGTAAAGGGAAAGGTGACAGATGGGACAGAGGCTCATGTATTCCGCCAGCTGCTCTCCTGAAACGGGAGCATATGTTTTAAGTCAAAGATCTGCAAAGAAGAAGAAGTACTAGTGACTTCCTTGCAGGCTTGTAATGCCTGAGAAACTTCTGGTGAGGCATTTTGGAATTAGGGGTTTAGGAGGCTCAGCCCAAATAACATAATTACCTTTTGGGATTCCACCAATCTTGTATAACAGCATAACACTTTATACAGAGTAGCAGTCAAATTCATCTCCAGATACCTCATAGAGTTAATACAGTCAGTGCCCAATCACCACCAATCATCAAACAAGTAAGAGTTCAGAAAGTGGATTAAAGGTAACAAATTTGTGGTTATATGACAATTGTGAAGCACCTATTCTGCTGTATATCATGGCCACGCAGATCGCCACAGAGACAGAAAGGATACAACTGATAGTCTGGCTTCAAAATTATAGGCTCCTTGCTATGTGAGCTGTGTGAGAATCTCCTGTAAGTAAAAACAAGGAGCAGTCCTATGGCACCTTAGGGTGTGTCTAGACTACATGGCTCCGTCGATGGAGGCATGTAGATTAGACAGATCAGCAGAGGGAAATGAAGCCGCGATTTAAATAATCGCAGCTTCATTTAAATTTAAATGGCTGCCCTGCTCTGCCGATCAGCTGTTTGCCAGCAGATTGGGGCAGTCTGGACACGCCGCAGTGGACAAAGAAGCCTTTGTCGACTGCGGCACATCCAGACTGCCCCGATCTGCCGACAAACAGCTGATCGGCAGAGCGGGCAGCCATTTAAATTTAAATGAAGCTGCGATTATTTAAATCGCGGCTTCATTTCCCTCTGCCGATCTGTCTAATCTACATGCCTCCGTCGACGGAGGCATGTAGTCTAGACACACCCTTAGAGACTAACAGATTTATTAGGGCATAAGCTTTGATGATTAAAACCCACTTCATCAGATGAATTGGAGTAGAAGTTACAGAAGCAGCGGTATATATAAGAAAGAAGTTGCTTCTGTTAATGAAGCTAATCAAGTCAGGGCAGAAGTGGGTCATTCATAGCACTTGGTGCAGAGATGTGAATATCCAGAGAGTGGAAATTGCCTTTGTAATGCGTTAGTCAATTGAAATCCTTATTCAATCCTAAGGTGATAGTGGTAAATTTGCAAATGAATTCCAGTTCAGCTATCCTTCTTTGTAACTGGGAGTTGAAATTATTTTGTAGAAGAATGGCTACATTTAAATCCATTATTGAATATCCAGGGAGGTTAAAATATCCCCCTATTGGTTTCTGTGTTACCTTTCTTGATGTCTTTTGGCACAGAGACTGTCTCGTTTGGCAATATATACATGGCAGAGGGGCATTGCTGGCACATGATGGCGTCTGTTGCATTAGTGAATGTGCAGGTGAATGAGCTCCTGATGGTGCGGCTGTTGTGGTTAGGTCCTATGATGATGGGTCACTTCTATAGATGTGTGGACAGAGTTGGCAGTGGGGCTTGTTGCAGGGATAGGTTCCTGGGTAAGGATTAGTGTTATGGGATCTATGACACAGTCGGAGGCAGTGTTACATGTATACTAACCAGTTCATTACAGGGTTATTCAGGGAGAGTGATTGAGGTTAATTGTTCTAGCAGGGCTTAAAGAAACTGATTATGATTATCTTAGTTACTAGGAAGCGTCTTGAGGGTAGAATAAGAGACATGTGCTGAACAGTAGCACTCCTCTGCCCTGGGTGAGATGCAGATGTCTGGGAGTTCAAAGCAATTATCTCATTTTCAGTCAATTTTCTGAAGATGCCCACTGATTTTGGGTGCCCAACATGAGACCCTCCTAGGGCTGGTTTTAAAACTGTAAATGCTCAGCATTCTGAAAATGGCACTGTGTAAAATGTTTGCCTTAACTTCACTCTGTTTTCATTTCCTCATCTGTTCTGCAAAATTATTTCCAGTGTAGCACAGGTAGAGATAGAGAAGTTCCCTGCTCCAAAGAGCTTGCTATCTAAGTAAACACACACAAAATGTCTTAATACAAAAAATCTAAAAATAGGGAGAGTATTTTCTTAACTCACATGAGCATTGTGAGTCTAAATAAATTGATGTTTGTATAAAGGGCTTTGAAATCCTCAAATGGAAGGGTGGTATAAAATGTGTAAGTTGTTAACAAACATATCTCTGTGTTAACTAGTTTAGATAAAATGCAGAGCAATAACTATAGCTCCACATGTCCCCTGCTTCAGCAGCTGGTTCTTGGTGGGTTCATAGTACGGAGGATATATTGACATCTAAAGACAAAGAAAAGCCTCTCACTGAGCAGTCCAGCTGAATGGTTTGTTGGGACATCACGCTGCTAGTTGTGCAAGCACAGCTCACACATCAAAGGGGATGGTGCTCTGTTTGTGGAGTTTGTTTGCTTGGTCCTTGCCAGGCACCAGAGAAGCAGTCTTGGGGAAAGAACACTGGGGTATGTAATAGACCAAGGTCCTGTGTTTATGCTCCATTAATGCTTCCAAATCTATCTTTCTTTTTACTGTAGTATTGGATAAATGAATACACCTCTACCTTGGGGATTGGAGTCTTTCACTCTGGCATCGAGATCTATGGCAGAGGTATGAAGCTTTCTTTTAGTTACATCTGGGTCTGGGGGACAATTCTACTGATCTTACAATATTTTTAAAAGAAAGGGGTACCCTGGTTTGTGCCTTTTGGGGTGAGGGAACTTTGAGGAGTGGAAGTCACTTATTTTTAGATGGGGGTGTCCAAAGTATGGTACGCAGCTCATGCAGTACTATCACGGATCTTGTATAGAATCTCCTTTTCAATATAAACATGCTATCTGCAAAGCTGTAGTAGTCAAGGAGGGGCTGTGGGGCATTATAGGCAAAAGCTATCCAGTGACCCAAAGTGAGACACATGCAGAACATAACTTTAAGGCTATACAGTGTCCCTTATTTTAATACATTTCCTTGTTCAGTGTTAAAAGAACGCCACTTTCCCAAGATTCTTTCCCATTGTCCCATGGTCACTGAAACTCACTCATTTTCCATCAGCAAAAACAAGAAAAATACAATGCCAAAGGTCAATCCTGCTCAAGACTTTCAGTTTGATAAGCCCATGGATTGTCATAAGAGGAAGGAGCACTAGTCTTCACGAGATATTGAAGCTTACCACAGAGTCTTTGGTAAAATACAAGTCAGCTCATTAATTTATGCAGTGGAGAGTAAAGCTAAAGATGTTTCGAAATCACTTTCCTTCACAGAGGAAGCCATAAGAGTAGCTATTATGTGGCTTTTTAAAAGGGTGATGAGTATTTAATTCCAAAAAGGAATGTAATATATAAACGGTTATGCTTTTATGGCATTTCTAAAGGTCTTTTATGAACAAGCAGAGCATAATTACTCTAGTATGCGTCAAGGAGAGCACATAAGAGATCATCTAGTACTTGGGATTTAAAACAAGGAGCTCTCAAAAAATCACATATCTAAGCTCCTTTGGAACAAGATGGTACAGCTGATATGGCCACCTGAATTAGTGAAAATGCAAGTCACTCAGCAAGGTAGCAGTCGAAGGAACGAACAAGAAGAAGAAATGAAAAAATGCCATGCAGGATAAGGGGAAAAGAGGCATCCTTAGCATTCTTAAGAGCCATTGTTGAGTTCCTGGACTGAACAGTAGCAGGCTTGGCTGGGGAAAGTGCAGGACAGATTGTTATTAATGGTGTTGTGCCTAGAAGCCACTGGTGGATGTCCGTACAAGTAGTATAGGAAACAGGGATGTTAGCAGTTCAGCTATCAAAGCAAAGCTATCAAGGAGTACAAGTGAGAATGACTAATGTTTCCTCACTGGAGGAGGGGATGTACCTGATGTGTGCAGTACTCCTGGGAGAGTTCGCATCCCACTGTTCCTGGAAGTGAAAGCACTGGATAGGCTGGAGAGGAATGGCATGATAAAGGACAGTAATGAATCACCAGGATGTGCCCTTGTAGTGTTATGAGGCCAGGGGGGAAACTATTAGCACAGATCTAAAGCTCAGTGAAACAGCAAGGAGGGGAAAGGATATTCTCCTCACCAGAGAAGATACTATTCTCAGGTCAATGAATGCAACAATGCTTTCTTCACTAGGTTTCAGCCAAGCTCCTCTCCATTCCAACAGCACCAATCTTTCTGCAAAGCCATTCAGAACTTTTCACTCTTTGTTGCCTTCCAGTCAGGGTCACCAACATGGAAAAGGAATGGGATTCTGCAAGGCTTGGAAAGAGTGGAAGATACTCTGGATGATGCTATACTAAGAAACCAGAGAAGGAACATAAAGTAATATTGCAAGTTCTGATGGCAATGCTTATGAGTCCTTCCACTGTGCAGTGTTTGGTAACCCTCTGCTGTACTGAAAAATGGAAGAGCTTTCTTAACTGGGTGTCAGTCCCATCAACTTCCCATATTAATTTAGGGTTTCTTCACCGTAGTAATTTGCTGCCACTTTGGCTTGCTGACCACATCCACTCAGGCAGGCTCAGAAAGCTCCACACCAGGATTGCCTAGGTCCTTCGGACTATGGAATATAATCAGGAACTGGGGTTGTGTGGGTATTCTGGGGCTTATATGTAACTGGACTTGAAGGATGGATTTTAGTGTCTGTCTGAAACTGACTCTGGCAGTGGCTCTAATGTCATTACACCTGCTAATTACACCTGGACTTTTCCTTGGTAAAGCATTCATCTGATTACTCACAGTCTGTTTTTTCCTTTGTCAGAATTTGCCTATGGAGGGCATCCTTACCCTTTCAGTGGGATTTTCGAGATCACACCCGGCAGTGCGGTAGAGCTTGGCGAGACCTTTAAGTTCAAGTAAGGGCCCTTTACCACACACCGCTCATCTTGCAGTTATCAATGAGCCTATTTAGGGTCAGCAGATAAGTCCTGCCTTGCCATTTCGAGTCTCATCTTCCCATTTCCTGCTCCCACACCCACCAGATTTCTCCTGACATGAAGCAGTCCAACAGGACTCTTGGTGTATGTGAAAGTTGTGCACTTGGATGTGGGACAGTACATTTGAGAAAGTGCCCAGAGCATTTTCCTCCTCCTATTTTCAAGTGCAGTTTGACATGAACACAGTTCTTTTTAATTTCGTAGTTTTCTTTTGTGCTCTAGTTTTGCCACTCAGCCAAATTCTGAGACTAGTACCTTGGTAACTGCTGCAAAGCCAACAGGAGCACAAGAATATCACATGTTGCTTTATACACTTTCCACAAAAACAGGAGCTAATGGAAGTTTTCTCTCTCGTCTGTTCCGATTTTGACAGCATGGGAATATATTACTTTTTAGAGCAGAAGAGGGAGAATTTTAGATGCTCCATTATAAAATATTCAAAGTGATCAGACTTTGAGACTGTGACTCAGTTAATGCAAGATGGAGCCTGTTTTCTCTGGATTCATATCTGGCTCAGAAAACATGAACTGACTCGATGATTTTACCCTCTGAGATCAAGGCCTATGTCAAATGAGAACTTTCAATACAGTTCCTAGTGTCAGATGTACACATGACAAAATCCACCACCCTAACTGGCAGTCTCAGTTGATGGGCCCAGGACTGAATGGGTAAAGAACTGGTCCCTGCAGTTCAGAGTTGAGGCAGTTTTGCAGGGTAGTGTATATAGAAAGTCTCAGCATTGCTGCCTGGCCTGCACCTGTTTTTGTGGCTAAATAGAGGACATTAGCTTACAGCGTTGTCATTCTGGAACTTTTCACCAGCACTAGGTACATGTAAACCAATACCACCAAATGTAAAGCCCAAACGTCTTGCCAATGTCTTGTTTTCTCTCTTTTTCTTCTGTGTCCATTCAGCCTTTTTCACTGTGTCTTTCCATGTTTCCTATTTTGTTTTTTAAACTAGAGAGTCCGTTGCCTTGGGCACCACAGACTTCACAGAAGAGGATGTGGATAAGATTATGGAGGAGCTGGGCAAGGAGTACAAGGGCAACGCGTACCATCTCATGCACAAGAACTGCAATCACTTCTCCACCGCCCTGGCAGAGGTCAGCACAGCTATTTTCTACCTTTATGTACTGCTTTAAGACCATTGGCAGCACTCATGTGGGAACTAGGGCTAGCACAGCCATAATCAAATCTCTGATCTCTGCTTTTAACCCTCTTTGTGAAGCTGCAGCAGCCCTTTGCTGTTCTTAAGATTTCAAAAGCAGTCAGAGTGCTAGTGAGGTCCAATACACAGGTTAATCACAAGTAGCTATTGACCCTATTGCCTGTCTATAACTTATATATCTGGGGAAAAATGTGGGAGATGAAATAGTGCTGTAGATCAGAGGTACCTGCCACCTGGCTCATTGTGTTGGCCACAGAACAGGAACTGGAAGGCCATACCTAGGCAGCATGTAAAAGCTTTTAAAAATTATGTGCAATCTTAAATTGCCCATGCAACCTTAAGTCAGCTCCCCCACCCACCCATGCATTTGCCTTATGGTAGCATGTGAGTATGTAATTAAAGACGGTTATTTTTCCACAGGACCCCAGTCTCATTCAGCAAATGGGCAGTTAATCAATATTTCTTTTTATCCTCCACATTCTATGTGTGAGCCCAAGTCTTATTTACCACACACCTCCTGAACCCCACACTGAAGACCGACTTACAGATTTCCTCATGGATGTTTCTATGACACTCAGCGCTGTAGTATGCAAGTGCTTCACACACATTCATGAATTTATGTTCACAACACCCTTATCTCCATTTTACAGATGGGGAGCTGAAGCACAGAGAGACTATGGTAAAAAAAAGTGTCTCCTAATTTTGGATGCCCAACTTGAGACTCCCAGGATGTGATTTAGCATTATAGAGCCCTCCATACAGTCAAAGCATAGCTTCATTGACTTCAGTTATGGCTGTGAGCACTCAGCAATTTTCCATCCAGGGCACCTGTCAGGTGCCTTAATTGTGAGACTTCCTTTTCTCTTCCTGCAACCTCCCGTCTAATTCACTATGCACCTCCCCACTTCTGCAACAAATAAAGCAGGCGTTCTATAGACCAAAGTCTCTGTCACTACACAGGTCCATTCTGTGCGCTAAATGAGGCAGGGGACCTGTGGGAAAATTGTGTGTGCTCATGTAATTTACAACTGTATTGTAAATTACAATAAATAGCTTTTAAGAGACTGAGTCAGGTTTGTGAACTTTCTAGGAATTCATACACAAACGCATACACACAGCCATGCTTTCAGACTCTGAAATGTTAAAAAGTTTGGGGGTGAATTCCAGTTATAAAATAAGACAAAAATAGAAAAAAGTAAAATACTTAAGATAACAGGGTTTAGACTCTAGCTCTCAAAGTCTTTTTACTCACTTGGAATAGGAGCTGGAGCTGCAGTCAGGAAGCTAGATAATGATGATGTGCTTCATCCTGGGAGATTGGGCAGAAGTTGGCATATCCTGTTGTTATCTTCACTTTCTTTCCCCAAAAGCGGCCTACTTTGTATCCCAGGAGTGTCAGTCTTCCTTTGGCTTACTTGTTGAGCTGATGGGCAAAGGCTCTTGGCTTTAACCTTCATGTTTATGGTTTGCAATTCTCTCACTCCACCTTACAGCATCTACTCCTGATGTCTTTGTGCAGATCAGGTGAGAAGTACATCTTGACTCCTGACAGCATGGACAATTGGATCAGAGTTAGATATTTTATGCCAGCATCAGTTTGACAAAGCCCTACATATGCCAGCAATTAAAAAAATATATTGTTGCATACTACAAGCACTGTGAGTTTGTCCCCTCAAAGATCTTAAATAGAAGAAGCACAGGAGCCTCTTTAAAGGAAGTTTAACTTTCCTGCTCCCTTGCCTGCCTCCTTTGGGAGAGAAGGCCTTTGCTCACATCTTGCACCACTTACAGAAAATGAGGGAGCAAAATTCAGTAAAAAAAGCTGGTTGCAAAAACCCTAGCAAAAACACCAGCCTCTCAGCAATACATGTGGACATCTTCTGACAGATGGCTCTGTCGTTTCTGGTATAGACATGGTAATTTGGCAGCCGCCTTATTTTAAAACTGGGTGACAGGTCATGCAGCTTATCTCTTTGGAAATGTCAATCTACTAGGGGAAAGGTTACTTTAAAGCTTCTCAGGGTAAATCCCATTTAAACTAAAAATAATTAAAGTTTATATAAGGTCTGTATTTTCGTTAATGTTATTTCTTTCTCAAATTGCATACACACAAAAGGGATAAATTAAGGTTGCACAGACAACTTTAATTTTGGCATTTCCTAATTTGTGAGTGCTTGATTTTGCAATCTTAATATTCTTTTTCATGTATGTTTTGTTGTAACTTCTATTAAACAAATAATAAAAAAAAACCAAATTCCATCATGTGGGACCATACTGATTACCCACAGGAGTTGTTAGCAGGTTTTGGATCTTTGCATACACAGCATAAGGCAGTTTCTAATAACAGTAGTTAGCTGTTATCCTCTATATGCATCAGTCAGTGGAAGATGGCTGAGAAACATGCTTTGCCAGTGGGTTTCACCGATATTATTCGGGAACAGACAATTTAGAGACTTGGGACTCCTGGGTTCAATTTCTGAATGTGTATGTACTTAGTTGTTACAGAAACTTCTGACCCTGCACCTCCAGCATGTGTGTCTTACCCCATACTCCTATCCATCACATCCCAGCTATAGCCCTTCTGCTCTTATCTACCCCTAAATTTCCACTTACCATCCTTCTGTGCTCCTACCTCACCTTGCCTTTAGCTCTCCTCTCCTTATTCAAGCCCTTATCACTTGGCTTCTGTTCCTCGCCCCCTCCCCCCCGCTACGAGACGAGGTACTTCCCACTTATTCACCCCCTTTGCTTTTATCCATCCCTATCCCTCTCTGTTCTTATCCAGCCACACCCCCAGAAAGGCTTCTCGTCATCTGAGGTAGAACATAGGCTCTGTTTAATAATGCATAGCTACATCATGTAAAACTGAAGGACTAGAAGTAAAGAAGAATATCCAAGAACATTTTGATGTTGGGATTTAGGCCAGCAGAATGCAAGTACTCACTCAGCCTGGACTTTGACTAGGGGCACCAGGTTGAACACACAGTCCCATGCAAAAAATCCCTAGAAAGCTCAAGTAGGTACATGTGGTCAGGATCTTTCTTGCTACCCCTCATCAAAGAGATGGCACTTTCCAGAGTACTGCTTACTTACACCATGGCTGGCATTAGCTTACTTCTGACATGGAGGGAAGACTGCTACTTACTGAATAACCAACACCACTTCCTATAGCACCCCTGGCATTTGTTGGAAGCAGTGTCACCTACTGGACATATTCCTGGTACTGCTGCTGGGTAATCTTGGGCAAGTCTCTTCACTGTTCTCTGCCACAGTTTCCCCATCTATACAATGGGAATAATGATACTGATCACCTTTTACCAGCACTTTCAGATCTACTTATAAGAAATGCAAGATAAGAGTTAGGTATTACTCCTGATTCTATTATTAATATTATTTCTTGTCTGGTCAGTGCTTGTAGGGATATCTGATGAGATCACAGCTTGTGGTGCTCCCAAAGCAGACAAAATCAGGGGTAGCACTATGAAGCTAGGGAAAGAACTCTCTCATCCAAAAGGAGTGAGTTGATACTGACCACAAGCCAATTGGCAATGCAAGAGTTAGCATTAGTTTTCACAACCACAGCTGGCGGGCCTTGCGGGTCAGATGGACAGCCATGTGCTAGATGACTGTGTTTAGCCTTCTTAATTTCCTCCTTTGGCTGTGGCTCTGTTAATTAGTATCTATACAGATGTTGCCTTTGGCTGGAAGTTTGGAAGCTACCATCTGGTCCTATGGACTGAAGGCAGACTCCATGGCATGTTATGCAGCCAAAGGTCATGTTACCCAAAGAGAGGACAGGAAGGAGTAGGAGCTCTGTTCTCTCCAGGGAGGATGTGCTAGGTTCTGAGTTCCATCCTAATAAAGCACCCACTCTTCCTATTTTTGGGGCCCAGCCGATTGAGTCCCTCAGACAGAAGCCAGTTCAATCTGAGATGAGTTTGAGCTACAACATTCAGATTTAGTTACAGTGTCTGAACACTCAATAGTTGAGGAGTTAAGATGTGGGTGGGTGTGTAAGTGTGTTGAGTTTTAACCTCTCTCTAATTAGAGTGGGACAGATTTACTGTTAACAAGGCCTCAGAATGGCTTGAGGCTTCATGCCCACAGTTGTTTGTAGATGCAAATAACTGGATATAGTTGTTGTCATTTAGATGACACTTGCATCCACATATTAGGCATCTAAATGATTCTAGGTGCAATCCAGATCACACATAGCTGACCCTAGAGAGAACTTAATAGTTCATCTGAGAAGGGAGTGAGAAATTAGTGACTATAGCAGCCTCCAGTGGGGATTTTCTGATGTGAATGTGCAAGAAAACTGCTGTGTTAAGAAGTGATTTGTACCCACAAAAGCTCATTATACTATCTACATGTTTTGTTAGTTAGCTGCTAGACTATTCAGGTTTTTTTAAAGTTTTTCCAGTTACAGACTACCTCGGCTAACCCTCTGAAGCCTCTGTGTTGTTGTTAATAATCTGGTTTCTTTCTAAATTCTTCTAGGGCAGAGGTGCTTTTAAAATGTACAAAAGTGTGCTCTGTGATCCTTATGACAGATCATGCATGGCTGCTCCAAACTGTCCCTTTTGATGACAGAACCTCGAGCTGATAACCCTATAATTAGGTACCGGATTGAGAACCACACACTTGTTTTAACCTGAAAGGGCATTCATGTTGGAAGTGGGCTGCAGTGACAGAAGAGCTAATGCTCAGTTCATTTATTGGTTCTTAGCTCTCTGCTCTTGAAAAGGGAATGATTTTCTTTCTGATTTGTATGCGTAATTTATCTGAAGTGTCACAGAAAAGGTCACCACCTTCTGCATCTTGTAGAAGCCTCAAAGGCTCGAGTTATTTATCTGTCTTACAGTTGTTGTGAAACTCTTCTGCTGTGGCTTTTATTAAATAATGGGGTCAAGTAGAAAAGGCTGATTCAGTCAATTCACCCAGGTCATGTCTCTTGGGGCATAGGCAGAGAATCCTTGACAGCTGTTGGGCCAAACATCATTCACATATGCCTGTGTGAAGTCAGTAACTCTGTTTAAAGTGTTTGCTTTCGGAAAATAAAGCCTTTTCCGAAAGATCCCTTATTTTAAGAGGAATAAGGGATCTTTCGGAAAAGGCTTTATTTCCCAAAAGATCCGCGTCTAGACTGGCGCTTTTTTCCGGCAAAGCTCCGAGCCAGAAAAAAGCGGCAGCCATTTTTATGCAAATGAAGCGGGGAGGATTTAAATCCCCGCTTCATTTGCAATTGCAATGTGTCTAATTTGCATCCCTTTTACAGAAAAGGGATGCAGTCTAGACACAGCCATTCTGTATCCATAAATTCCTCTTGCAGTATCAATTGAATGTGATTTTTCTTTATTTCCTGCCGCAAGGTTGTGTAGTTTTGCTGTTGAATATAGCAGCTGTTTTATTTCCAGTTTGGCTACATTAAAGTGATAAAATGAGCAGATTTCTAGGAATGGCTTCTATGTTAGTTTAAATGTTTATGAAGCATTTTAGGATTCCTTGGGATGAAAAACGCTATATAAAACCCTGAGATTATTCTTTCATTGCTATCCTTTCCACTCTTGGTTGCACTGAGTGATTCTCTGAGACCAATGAAAATAATTAAAAGATAAATTGTTCAGAGAAGGGCAACAAAGATGATTAAGGGTATGGAACAGCCGACATATCACGAGATTAAAAAGATTAGAGCTGTTTAGTTTACTCATAGGCATGAAGACCAGAAGTGACTACAATGACCATCTGCTCTGACCTATACATTGTAGGCCACAGAACCTCACCCACCCAATCCTGTAGTAGGCCCATAACTTCTGGCTGAGTTACTAAAGTCCTCAAATCTTGATTTAAATATTTCAAGTTACAGAAAATCTAGTTCAAACCAGCAAGTAACTCATGCCCCATGCTGCAGAGGAAGGTGAAACTCCACCAGCATCTCTGCCAATGTGATCTGACAGAAAATTTCTTCCAGACCCCAAATATGATGATCAGTTAGATCCTGAACATGTGGGGAAGACCTACTAGCAGACATCTGGGAAATAATTCTGTGTTGTAACTTGAAACCCTCCCCATCTCGTTTCCAATCTCTTGCCATTGGGGATATGGAGCTGAGACGCGTAACTGAGCAGAAGATCCTGTGGTCTGTTACTTGCCACTGATTCATAGATTCTAAGGTCAGAAGGAACCATTGTGCTCATCTAGTCTGACCTCCTGTATAACACTGGCCAGAGAACTTCTGGGTAATCATTCCTAGAGCTGAGCTTTTAGAAACTCACCCAGTCTTGATTAAAAAGGTACCAGTGATGGAGAATCCACCATGAACCTCAAAAATTGTTCCGAGGGTTAATGACCCTCACTGTTAAAAATGTATTTCCAGGTTTAATTTGTCTGGCTTCAACCTCCAGCCATTGGATCATCTGATACCTTCTTTGCTAGACTGAAGAGCCCATTATTCTCACGTAGGCACTTCTAGCCTGTAATAGAATCGCCACTTAACCTTCTCTTTGTTAAACTAAATAGACTGAAAAACTTAAACAATGAATAGTGTAGTAGCACCTTAAAGACTAACAAAACGTGTAGATGGTATCATGAGCTTTTGTGGGCACAACCCAGTACTCCAGTCATCTGAAGAAGTGGGCTGTGCCCACGAAAGCTCACGATGCCATCTACATGTTTTGTTAGTCTGTGAGGTGCTGCTAGGCTATTTGTAGTTTATGTTTTTCTAGTTACAGACTAACTTGGCTACCCCTCTGAAGCTTTTACATTGATTGAGTTCTTTGGGTTGATCACTTTAAGGAAGATTTTTCTAATCCTTTAATCATTCTTGTGGCGCTTCTCTCACCCTCCTGCTAACTGTGTTCCGTCTTTATCCCCATTCTCATGCTTAGGTCCCCAGTACATTTCAAATACCCCTGTGATATTTGGGATATTAGTCTAAACCTAAATATCAGTGATATTTAGGGAACCATTGTTGGGTGCATAGTACCAGTCAGGGATGATAGTTTCCCATTGCATTATTTCAAATGTTTTTATCACACCTTTCATCACTCTTCTATTGCCTGTAAAGTAACATTTCTGGTATATGTGGATCAAATTATGCCGCTGTTAGTTTCAGCAGGAGTAAAGGATGCAGCTGCCAGCAATATGACATGCTTTAAGCATATGGTGGATGCTTATGTATCTCTATTTGCCTTCATTTAAATGGATTCAGCTCTCAGATGCTTTGGAGGATGGGAATGGGAAACAAGCCTGATTTCAAATGCTTAGAGGTTCTTTCTATTTCCTGCATCACTTGTAGATTGGGGAGCTGACACACTAGTGTGGACTTGACAGCTCCCCAGAAATAGATTGCAGACTGTCAGTTCCCATCTCTCCATCACTTTTGGCTTTTGTTCTATATGTCTGAATTGTGTTTCCACTTGGCTTACCAGACAGCAGTGGAGACATTTGCAACTCTTAGCCACAGACCACAGAAGAAATTCCAGTAAAGGGAATGCCAACTTCTTGGTTGTAAAATGCTCCCTCGTGGTGGCAGTGAGTACACACAGCCACTACAGAAGATTCCTGTCTCAAATGGGTGCAAGGCGTGGAGTGTGCAGGTTTTAGTGTGAGCCATTAACCCAGAAAGGAGATGAGGGAAGATGCAGGAATATCAATGGCATACACAGGGATAAGAAATGCCTCTCATTCCCAACTAGCCCACAATGTTGAATCTCTGTCTGTAGGAGCATGGCAATGAGAGCTGCCATGGCACCAAAATGTAGTGGAGCAAGAGGAATAGCTCCAACTTGAATGCAGAATGTGGGTAACAGTCTAGGGCCAACACCAGTGAATGGTGATGTGTATTTGGGACTTTTTCTCTAGTAATTGTACTACTTAAATGCCCACAGGGCAATTAAAGGGCACACTGTTTGATTCAGATACTAAATGAGGGACATAAAAAGACTCTGTGAAGCAAGAAACTTGAAGCAGAATTTTTTCTTTTGGCGCCAAAAACTCTTAAAATCACAATCTCATCAGTCTTTACTATGGATACAAACAGTTTTCAGCAATAAAAATGAGGGGTACCATATTTTGTATGGAAAATTGGTAAAATTGAGACTAAAGTGGGTGATGTTCCTTAAATGAAGGCACATTTGAAAGGTATATTAGTAACTTAAAGTCTCTCAATCCTATCACTGAAGCTGTATTCTCTCTCAGACGATTGCTTAAGCATCCACATGCTACATCTTTAGAGTCCAGTCCAATTTGATCCGGCTCTCCTAGTTTCCTGTGTTTTAGTCAACTTAAAGGACTTCCCAAACACAACAAGGCTCCCTGCCCCCATTAGCTGAGTCAGCTAGGAACCGCAACTGCCTGCTCAAAGGCTCAGACAAACTGGAAGGAGACAGCATTCCTTATTTCATCCACTTGTCAATAATCTTGATCCCAGGGACTCTGCAAAGTCTGACTGGAATCCAAATCCATTTTTAAGTTTATTTCCAGTTTCCTAGGGAAGCCAGCAGGTACCTTTTGAAAGGTTGATGGGTGTTCATCTTGATCTAGAAATCAAGACTAGTATTTCTGACCCAAGACAGGTTAACTGTGGGTCTCAAAGCAATTGTACATATCCCTTCACAGAAAGAAATGCCCCTTTTAGGGGAAAAAAGTATGTCTCGTTGTCTGGCTTATGTGATGCCTAGGAAAGGGTTACATTGCTAGAAACAGTGTCTGGCCATCTAGTTGGATGAGATGTTTTCCTGATGTAATGTTTGTAACTGATTGCTGTGTCTGGAGAGCCTCAATGGGCAGAATTTCCAAGTAGTCAATCTTCCTCTTCATTTTCCTGGTACAGCTTTAATTAAGTTCCATTGGTCTAATCTCATTAAAATCTGGTTTGTTCTATTACCTCTGGACACTTCGGCCAAACCCCATTGCAAAGCAGGCAGTTTAAACCTAAGGAAAAGGTTGTACTATTGTTAGGGTTTCCTGAAGTCCCCTTTGGTGCCTTGTCAAGATTCCTGTTCCATGGTGGAATAGTAACAAGGCAGGTTCAGTAAGGGAGAAGACCCAGGCTGGCATGTTTCTAAGGGTATGTCTACACCAGCCCCCTAGTCCGAACTAGGGTGGCTAATGTAGGCATTCGAACTTGCAAACTGAATATCTTATTTCAATATGTGCAAATTGCATATCTTATTTCAATTTTAGAGTGCAGTGTAGACGTACCCTTAAGCTTTATTGTTGCCCTCAAGCAGAATAAACTGCCCTAACTAGCAAGTTAGGGCCTGATGCCCATATATTCTAAAGTAAGTTTTACAGTTCCTCCTGGCTTGATTGATTTGCTCTGTGAAAAAGCTAATAAAAGCAAAGCTCCAGAATCATTTCCACGCAGGGAGCAGCAGGAGCAATTGTGACAGCTTTCTGAGCTGCTTAGCAAAAGGAATCAAACAAAATAGCCTCTCCAACCACTCCTTCCTTCTGCTGCTCTTTTTCTAGCGCTAATTCTCTAGAGGCTTCATGATCTAGTGCTTTTCAGAAATAGGCCCCTCACTTTATATATTCACTTTCCAAGAAGATATAAATCTGCTTTATAGATTAATCAACCAAACTGCATCAACATTACAGAAAATGGGGAGCAGATAGAATAATTTCTCACAATCATCCATTCTCATGGCTAGGGCCAACTGTCAGCTTAATGAAGTTCAGGCCAATGTCTGTCCAATTCATTTGGATCTTGCAGTCAATGTAGATAGTTCTCTGAAAACAGCCACTCAGTGTGCAGTGGCAGTCAAAAAAGCAAATAGAATGTTAGCAGTCAAAAAGGTATAGGGAATAAGACAGAAAATATTTTGTTGACTCTATATAAAACAATGGTACTCCCACATCTTGAATACTGTGTACAGCTGTGGTTGCCTCATCTCAAAAAAGATATATTGGCATTGGAAAAGGTTCAGAAAAGGGCAACAAAAATTATTAGGGGTTTGGATCAGGTCCCATATGAAGAAAGATTAAAAAAACTTGTACTTTTCATCTTAGAAAAGAGGAGACAAAGGGGGAGTATGATAGAGGTCTATAAAATCATGACTGATATGGAAAAAGTGAATAAGGAAAAGTTATTTACACATTCCCACAATAAAAGAACTAGGGGTCACCAAATGAAATTAATAGGCAGCAGGTTTAAAACAAACAAAAGGAAGTTTTTCTTCACTCAGAGCACAGTCAACCTGTGGAACTCCTTGCCAGAGGATGTGGTGAAGGCTACAACTTTAACAGGGTTCAAAAAAAAGCTAGACAGATTCATGGAGGTTAGGTCCATCAAAGGCTGTAAATCAGGATGAATAGGAATGGTATCCCTAGCCTCTGTTTCTCCGGAGGTGGGTGACAGGGGAAGGATCATGTGAGGATTACCTGTTGTGATCCCTCCCTCTGGGGCATCTGATATTGGCCACTGTTGGCAGACAGGATACTGGGCTAGATGGACCTTTGGTCTGACCCAGTATGGCCATTCTTATATTTATTTGACATTACAAAGTGAAAATGGCACCAGCTCTGTTTTGAACGTTACTCACAGGACTGACTTTCTGATCTGTGAGCCCTAAATAAGAACACCGTCTCAAAGTCCTAGTCTATACTAAGGAGTTATTTCCAAATAAACCCTCTTATTTTAAAGGGTTTATAATAAGTGGAGTGTCCACATAAATAAGCTTATTTCAAAATAACAGGCTGGTTATTTCAAAAATTGTACTCCTGCTTTCCTTGGGGAATAAGCTTATTTTGAAATAGATATTTTGGGAGTTATTTCAAATTTAGTTATTTTGAAATAATTTCCTAGTGTAGACATGCCCAAAATGCCAGAGGAGAGAGGGGATGGGAATAGTTTTCCTCACCTCCCCCCAAATCTGCCGATTGAGGAACAGGTTGTCCTGGCCAGTCACTTGGGAGTTTGCCTAAGGCACCCCAAGAAGAAGTTTACTTTGAGTTTAAGGCTGACTGTGACCTCAATCCTGGAATCAAACAGGAATCTTCTGAGCACTGAGGAACCCAGCCTCATGTTGCACATGCTTCGGTGCTGGTAACCATGTTCCTTTTTCTGTTTGCTCCACAGATCCTGTGTGGGAAGGAGATCCCCCGGTGGGTGAACCGCCTTGCCTACTTCAGCTCGTGCATCCCTTTCCTCCAAAGTTGCCTCCCCAAGGAGTGGCTGACCCCAGCAGCCTTGCAGAGTCACATCAGCCTCGGCCTTCACAAAGAGGAGCAGGGAGACACAACGGATGAGGAGTCCCCATCCACTTCTGCAGCTGCCTCAGCCTCAGGCACCTCGAGAACCTGTAGACATACCCGGGTCTGAGCTGTGCCCACTATGCTCTCTCCCTTCTCTTGCTCTCTGGGTTTCTTCTGTTCCTTTCTTGTTTCCTCTTTCTCCTTCTTTCCTTCACCCATGAACATTGGGGAAAATCCCCTTAACCGAGATGAGCTCTTGATCCCTTCTTGAAGGGTTGTCATTACTGTGGCTTGGCAAAATGACTCTGAACTACAGCATTGTGCTGACAAGTGTGGTGGCTAACCTGGACACTCCTTCCAAAGCCCGCTATGCTCCTTGAGCTGCAGAGAACTACTGACTTTCTGGGCATGAGAGCATGGGACTGGAGGGAACCATACTGTGAAGTTCCTTGGCTGGAACTATTTTTATTCTTTTATCTCCCCCTCTCTTTCCTGCCCATAACTCTCCTCTCCAGTTCTGCCCAGACAGCCCCTCCCCCACACCAGACCTCCTGGACCTACCAAATGAAGGAAGCAGAGCCTCAGCTTGACTTTTTCATCTCTAAGACCAGCAACAAGCTCCTGATGCCCCTCCTTTTTGTAACTGCCGGGTTTGTAAATCATTTGAAGGACAAGTGAGAGGTGCTGCTATTCTACAACCACCAGTTTTCTGTGTTAGGATTCAAGAGATCAGAGGACTGTCCTCCTCCCAACAACAATACCAAAATTACCTAGAAAACAAACGTGTAATGGTGGTTTTTATTTGGTTCCAACAGTGAGCGGGGCTAATGCTCGCGGGGGGGGGGAGGGGGTAGCTATTAAATAGATGCAAGGGTGGCCTTTGGTTGGTTGGTTGGTTGGTTCTCTTAGGCAAAGACATTTTGGTTTCCCTACTCAAATCACCAGTTTCACATCCCTGGTTTGCTGTTTCCCTTCCTTTTCACTGAAGTAGCAAATTTGTCTTCTGGCTGGCTAGCCTGCTGCCTCTCGCAACATATGTTCTGGAGTGAGAGGGTATTCCTTAGTCAGATTGCTATTTCCTTCAGTCTTTCCTCACAGTAACACAGGACCCAACATATAGTTCCCTTAGCAACCACCTACCCAGTTGCCATTTAAAGCCAACCCAGTATGGCAAAAACTACCTAGACAGAGAATAAACCTGAAGAATTTACACTTGTTCCCCTGTCTCAGAGGCTGTCTTGGGATGGAGTGAGCAGCTTGGGATCCCATCAGGAAGCACTGAGGATGCTGCACCGTGGCATCTTTTATTACATAACATTCTCTTATTTCAGTATAGAAAAGGGGCAAGGGCGGGTGCCCCAGAACTGGTTTATAGATGTATTATGCCCACAATGATGGTTTCTATGAGGGGAAAGGGAAACAGAGAAGGAAGTAATGGCACCAATTCCAGTATTCTATCACCTCACCAGAAACTATTTTCAGCAGCTAGTGGAGTGTGGAAAAGAAAAATCTAGGTCCCTTTCCCCCCATCAACCACACAGAAGAGAAAGACAAAAGAGCCTGAGGATGTGGGTATTATGTATTAACTTAGGACCTGAAAGGAAGGGCTATGCTCCAGCTGAAGGCAGGAGGAGGTATAGATGCCCAGCACCTCTGAAAATCAAGCCACTAGTGTGGATGAGTGGGTCTCCTGCTGGTGGTCAGCTAGAGTGGAAACAACAGTCTGCTAATTACAACTAGCTACGCAAACTATTCCATTAGCTCAAGTATATAGAGATTGTGGGTTTGGTATTGAAAGTCCTGAATTTGATTCCTCATAGATGTGCCTGGTGTCTGTATGTACATGGCCTCAGTTTGGTACTTGTGTGTATCCACATGCCCAGAGAGATTAAGGAATCAGAAGAGCCCTGTGAAAAGATCGGAACTTCATTCACGGACAACAGCTGCATTCTTGGATAGGTAGCAGAGTACAGGAGCTTTCCAGGGCCAGAAATTCCATCCTTACGTTAGGGTTTAAACTCATCCCCTGTAATGATGCACATTTGTACAATGAAATCTTCATAACAGGCTTCTAATGTTTCATAAGCCTCGTATCCCTGCCCAGAACCAAAGTCAAACTCCGTTAAACTTAGCCACCTCCAGTCAGCGCCCACAACTTGTATTGCATTGTCAGTTATTCCTTCCACCTTTCTCAGCATAGCTATCTCTATGTAATTGCGTGGAGCCAACATCACATTCTCTGGTACCCTGGTTTGTTCTGTGATGATTTACTAGGATCAGCACCCTATTCTCCATTATTCTGACATTGCCAGAGCTGCTGCTACCCTGCCACAATACAGCACCGCACTCTCAATTGCTGTTCGGTGACTCCTGCCTAAGCCAGCCATGAAATCTCCATTTTTCTGAAGTTCCCAGAATTTCAGCCAAAAATCAGCCTTGTGACTGCAGGTATGTGCAGGAACTGAGTGGAGACATCCCAGAGCTTTCATTTACAGAGAGAATATTGCAGTCAGATTTAGAGCAAATAGTCCTGGATTGACAGTCAGCCATTCATCACCCCAACTTGCCATCTTGCATCTGATCTCATCTGAAGCACCACATTTGAAGTCCCATGTGGACTCAGGGCTCCAGTGGCATACCTTTCCTTTAGGGAAATATTTTCTCTAAATATTTTTCTGAACTAGTTTAATTTTAATCCAAGCAAGTTGCATTCCTGCTCTATTTACGTCCATGGGGAGAGGAGACATGCTTGAGGCTGCAGGACACTTATTTGGTGAAAGCTGTTAGCTCTATAAAAAGTTGGGATTTGGGGGGGGGGCGGGGTTTGCAGCGGGGGCAAGGAGCAGTAAGAAAATCAAACCACCATTGTGGCAAATTCATAGCTCAGAATGCTTTATAGACCTCAAGACTGCTATTTATCATCCCACCCTGTCCAAGCTAATTGATCAACAGTGACCAGCATAAAGAAAAAGACACTGTGGAAATAAAAAGGATATTAACAATATAGTTACCTGTGTAATTAACAGCATTTTAACTTATTAAAATGAAGTTTTTAAAATCTTATTTATTGGTCCCTATCAGTGCAGTTTGTTTATTTTGGGCACTTTGCCTTCATCTCAGAGAGTGAAATTAGACTGGTTGATTTCACATTCTGGTTCTAGTTACTTTTACTTCCTTTTTTCCCTCTGTAGTTCTCAGTGCTGTTATTTGGGCTCCTAACACGGCTGGGGAAGTTTCAAATACCAGCATTTCTCACCAAAAATATATATATATGTTTGTGTACATTTGGAAAATATTTGTATTCATAATGTTTTGCTGCTCCCCACCTCCTTTTTTTTCACTGACTTACAAAACCAAGAGTTGGGTCCAAATATACTTGACAGTGTCTTTTAAAAGGAGCTAGAGAGGAGCCATCTTGGCATATTGATGTTAACAGCTGAGAGTGATTCTTCTTACAGAGGGCAGGGCTTTGCAAAGATGAGAGGATAAGGCTGTGTCTAGACTGGCCAGTTTTTCTGGAAAATCAGCCGCTTTTCCGGAAAAACTTGCCAGCTGTCTACACTGGCCACTTGAATTTACGCAAAAGCACTGACTTCCTACTGTAAGAAATCAGTGCTTCTTGTGGAAATACTATTCTGCTCCTGTTCAGGCAAAAGTCCCTTTTGCGCAAAGCTTTTGCGCAAAAGGGCCAGTGTAGACAGCTCAGATTTGTTTTCCACAAAAAAGCCCCGATCACGAAAATGGCGATCGGGGCTTTTTTGTGGAAAAGCGCGTCTAGATTGGCACGGACGCTTTTCTGCAAAAAGTGCTTTTGCAGAAAAGCGTCCGTGCCAATCTAGACACTCTGTTCCGAAAACGCTTTTAACGGAAAACTTTTCCGTTAAAAGCATTTCCGGAAAATCATGCCAATCTAGACGCAGTCTAAGAGTTCAGGCATGGTTATACTAATGGAGGAACACTAGCTTCATACAACAGGACACTTCTCCTGTAGGGAAGAACAGGACAAGAGAAAAAGAGGCAAGTAATAAACAGAATCTGCTCTCAGAAACTGCACTTCAGTAATGCCAGTTCTGATGTGGAGAGACATTTCGTTTAGAAGGCCCTTGTCGCTTGGCTACTTCCCCCTCCTAAACAAGGATTTGGGGACTGCTTTTACAGTCTGTATCAGGTAATTCCCTAAATTTTGTACCATTGCTTTTGGACAACACAGTGAAAAGTGCTGGTGCTGACACCACATAGCATCTGGTTGTAGAGGGGCTTCTTTCCCTCACCCCCATGTATCTTCAGTAAGAGTTGTAAATGTTCAAGACCTCTGAAATTCAGGCCCACAGTTTTTATGGATAGATGATAACATCAAGAAGCAATAACAGTTGTGATTTCCAGTCCCAGTGAAGCAGCCCTGCATATTGTACATTCGGAAAATATTTGTATTCATAAAGTTTTGCTGCTCCCTATCTCTTTTTTTCACTGAATTACAAAACCTAGAGTCAGGGCCATGAGGCATTTATTGTGACTCAACGACCTTTAATTTTCAAGACTTTAGCCTGATAAAAGAGAACAGCATCACACAGGGCCAAAGTTGATTCTGCCTTAGCTACTCCCACTGTGTTCCCCTAACAGTGTTGAATGTGGTCCAAAAACCTTGTCCTGGAATATTAATTATCAAGGGTCCCATCGTACACCTTAGAAGTCACTGGGAGTTGTACCTTTCTTTGGGAATAGGACTGAGCCAAGGCCTTCATCCTGCAACTCATGGCTTGTCCCTGGCTTAAGGCAGAGGGAATGTGATTTGTATTTGTTTAGAAAGCACCATATGTTGCTGTATAAATACTACTAGTATAAATGGTGACAGGCTGCTAAGGCAATTGAGGTCCTCAACCCTCCATCAAGCCACTTATTTAGGTGCTTATTTAGATGCCCACATTTGAAAATGTTGGCCAAAGTCTGCTGCCTGATATCACACAAGTGGGAGTGATGGGAGTAGAATTCTAGAGCCCTGACTCCAAGTTTAGGGGATGGACTCTGTGTAGGTCGGTCCATCTCTTCTGCTATGATTCCACACCTTAGTACTCTCTTCTCCTGTGTTTGGTCAGTCCCCAGACTGTCAGGAACCCTTCATGTGAACTACCTGACAAATTTAGCTTAACAAGTTTTTACGTGTCAGTGGAGGTTAATACATTCTCTTCCTTGCTGCCATGACCTGATGTGGAACTACAGACAACTCCTTTTAGCACATCTCACCCTTTCCATAAACCCCACACAGCAGCTTCTCTGCTTTGCCTTCTGCACCTGCTGGTTGCAGCCTCTCCTCCTCAGCTGCTTCTTCCCTGCTCCATCTCCCTACTTTCCACCATTCTTCCTTATTGCCAACTGTGTTCATGTCTGCCACAGAGGGGCTAGAGCTGGTTCTGTGTTTAAAGCAGCTAGCAATTAATTTATTGAATGATTCAGGAAAACAGTGATCTAGGTTTGCTGTGATGCTGGCCAGATGTTCAGCCTGTGCCAGTCTCACTTGATTAAGGGAGCTTTCAATCTCCCATTTCCACTCCATCCTTTTTCAAATCCATCGACATACACTGAACCTCTTGCTGCTGTAGCATGCACAACACAATCATGTTCCTGGGAAATGCTGACATTTTGCCAATATGCTTTGGTGATACAATTCTATGATTGCCAGCACCTGCAACACATTTTGTACCCACTGCCTGCTGCTGTGTGGCAGCACACACGTGGTTAAGTAGAAATTCATTGTGGTTCTTAATCAGGACTGGCCTTATCATGAGGTGAACTGAGGTGGCTGCCTCAGGTGCCAGACTGGGGGGAGGGCCACTAGGACCCAGAGAATTGAGACCTTTCAAAGTTTTGGCACAAGCAAGGGAGCATGGGGGCATCATTTGAGCTCCTCACCTCAGGTGCCAAAATGTTGTGGGCCGGCCCTGTTCTTAATCTAATCTAAAATGCACCTGTATGCCATGATAATAGATGGTCAGAGGCAGATTAACCACTGAGCCAATGCCCAGGGGTCTCAGCCAATTAGAGGGCCCCAGAAAAATGAGTGTTCCTATGCCCCAACCTGCCCTGTCTGCCCAGTGCACCTGCCAAGCAGTGGGCAATCCCACTCCCCAGCAGGAGCACAAGGTGGGCAGGATGAAGTAAGTCCCCATGCCCTAACCCCACTCCCAGCAGGACTGGGAGGAGGACGAGGAGCGAGCTCACTGCAGGCAGAAAGGTAGGGAGGGGCCCCCACTTCTTTTAGCAGAGAGCCCCACAAAACTGTAATCTGCAGATGATTCAAACACTACAGCTTTGTTTTTGTTCTACCTACAGAAATTTTCACACCTGTTGTTTTATTACTCATGGCTAGGTTGATTTGTGTGGAAAAAATGAAAAACTTTGGTGGCAGCTGGAGCCTGCGGACTGCATTAGTGAGTGAGTTTTAACAGAAGGTTAAACATGGGAGAAATTCTGCCCTCAGAGGCAAGAATGATCCTCCTATGAAAGCCAGCTGGGGCTGTGCACGCACAGTTTAAAGCAAATTTTGGCCAATTGACAACACACTTGTAACTTGTCCTTATCTGGTTGAAAAAGCTGCTGTTTTGAACATCAAAAAATGAGGGACTAATAGTGTTGATTTCAGGTATAAATAGCGCAGGCAGGTGCTGTACAAGTTTCTCCTCCCTGGGTCTCCCAGAGCATATCAATCCTGAACTGGCACAGCCTCTGCTACTCCAGTCCTGTTCTCCCTTACAGCTCTGCCAGGGCACCTTCTTCCACCTTAGCAACAGCACCTTCCTCTAGCTTTGCAATGGTTCTCATTCCTCTCTTGGCCCAGTGTGACTCAGACCATAAATCACACCAAACTGCTGAGTGGTCTGGGGAAGTGAAAAAAGATCATTTAGAATTAGGAAGAGATTAACTTTATTCAATCTGTGACCTAGGGCATGTCTACACAGCAGGGCTAAACTTGAAATAAGCCCTGCAACCTGAACTACACTAATTACGTAGCTTACGTCGTAATAGTTTATTTTGACTTTTGGCGCTCTCTACACGGCAAGACGTCTGAGAGGGCACTTTCCCCCAACTTCCCCTACTCCTGCAATGAGGATTACAGGAGTCGGAGTAAGCAATCCTCCAACTCAACATTATTTGACATTATGTCTAAATTACTGCTTGTGTGTAGACGCGGACTATGTTATTTCGGAATAACGTCTGTTATTCAGTATTTTGGAATAACTAGCGTTATTCTGAAATAACATTATAATCCTCAATGATGTTATTCCAAAATACTGCTGCTGTGTAGACATAGCTCTAGTGGGTGTTTGAACTCAGCTGTCCAGAAGAGGCTGACTTCATGTTTGAACCTCACTTCATCCTACCCAGAGCCTACTAGCACATGTTTTCTACAGAAGCACAAATAGGAAACTTTTAAACAACTCAACATAGAGTCAGAGACTTTCACTTGAACTTTATTTTCTTTTCAGATACTCACTGTGAAACAGACAGTCCAGCTGGGGGTGGTATTGATCCTGGTATGTGTGTGACTCATATCACACTAGTGTGCATTGCACAGCATGCATGCACAGTGCAAAATCATCCCTGGGCTTCCAACTGCCAGAACCCAGAGGCACCATGTCTGAAAAAGACAACCCTTTCCTCCCATGGCCCCACCTCTCTGAAAAAACATCACAGGATTATCTTCATGTCTATAAATGTCATAGCGACTAGCATATTTCACACCAGGTTTTTTTAAAGCAATACAGAAGCATTTGTTCTCTCCCCCAGATGATTCCCTGCAGGCTTTGCCTCTTTCATGTCATTGGTCACGGGCTGACTGAACTGATGCAGTTCCAGGGAAGGTGGGGGGAAAGACCCTGTTTTCTGTCCTCTGAGGTCCTTAAAGGGGAAATCTCCTGAGGGATTCTCTTTGATAAACCATCTGAGCACTGGGAAGCACCAACTTCCTTATACGGGGTTATACTGAGAGCCTCTCTCTCTCCCTCGCTCTTTCAGTGACCTTAAAGGGATCTATGCTCCAGGAAAATGTCCCTGACTTCCAAAGGGAATTTGCCTGAGTATGGATGCAGGGTTGGGTCCTAAATGAAAGAAGATCAGCCTGTATGTCCTCTGTCCCACCAGTACTTAGCAGCACTGAAATGGCCTCCGCTTTCCTGCTACCTAAACAGTGGGTGTCCTTGGATTTCCTTTGCCTCCTGAAACACAGAACTGCTGAATTGCCACTGCAGGACCATCATAATTGCTGCCAAGGAATGATTATCATGAGTATTGGATTGTATTACCGTAGTGCTGGTAAGTCCCGCCCCAGCCATGGATCGGAACACCACTGTGGTTAAGTGTTTCACCAGCGTGGAACAAAAAGATGGTCCCTGCCCAGAAGAGCTTCCTTCACTTCCCATCCTACATGAAGAGTGGGAGCATCAGTCAAATGCAGCAGATTGACCTCTGAAGCAATAAACACAAGGGAAATTACTTTTCCCCGCCCCATAGGTTCAGAAGATAGTAAACATGCAGCACTGGTAATGTAATTTAAACAACCTGAGTGAGATGCAGTTAAAAAAGGTAATGAAATAGTGAATGGCCCTATTTAATACATATCCGGTAAATATTCTGAAAGGTCCCGTATTGTACCTATAACAACCTCAGGATCACCCAGATGCAGGCTCACTGGGACCCAACAGCTTGTTCAGTGAGAGAGAAAGAAATATTTTATATTGATGATATTATTGTTATTATATTGGTTCATGGCATGAGAGGAGCAATGCAGGGAGGGGTTTAATCCAGGCAAACTCAACTATATAGGTCAGTTTCTTTCCTTTGTTATTTATACACGTGAGCTTGTATACTCCATGTTTTTGTCAAGTCTGACTGACATGCAGTTTAGCTGCAGTCTTGAATAGAGATGAGCAACCCCCAGATAAACTCAGGCTTCAATTTAAGACCCAGATCCAAACACAGGGTTGGACTTAGGGAAAATGGTGTCCTGGGTGAACTTGTGTTTTGGTGCCCCTGACACTTGTGGGCACAGCACCACCCATTTCCCCTGGCACCCATGGGCTCCTCAACCTCTCTCTCTTTACCACTAGTCCCTGCATTGTGCCCCCTTTGCCCCTAACCTCTGCAGAGTGCCCCTTTCATCCCGACCCCTGCACTTTCCTCCCATCTGGGCCCACAACCCCAGCCCTGCACTTCCAGCATGTCCTGCCATTCTGTCCCCCAGCCCAGTACCCTCCACCTTCTTTGCCCATGCCCAGTTGCCCCTCACCCTCTGGCTACAATGCCCTGCCAAACATTCCCAGGATTCAGCATGTTTGAACATAGGGTTTGGTGATGTTTGATCCAGCTCTGAACTTTCCCACAGTTTTCAGAATCTTTGGATGTGGAGATTCGGTTCCGCTCATTACAGAGGGATGGGCCAATCAAAAAGCTCATATTCAGTGTTTTGTACAGCATGAGGAGCAAGAGCTGGGAATTTGGTTTGGCTCATTATGGAGTTCTGGACCATAATGCAATTCCAATGGTTTGGGAGTATTTGGATTCAAGAGTTTGGTCTGGGATTGTCTTCAATCGCTCTCAATGAGGGCGGAGGGGAAGATAAAAAAAAGAGCTGCAAATTGCTGCATCACTGAGTCCCTCTACACCATAACAGTAGGGGTACGTCTAAACTACATGCCTCCGTCGATGGAGGCATGTAGATTAGCCAGATCGGCAGAGGGAAATGAAGCCGCGATTAAAATAATCGCGGCTTCATTTAAATTTAAATGGCTGCCCCGCTCTGCCGATCAGCTGTTTGTCGGCAGATCGGGGCAGTCTGGACGCGACGTGCCGACAAAGAAGCCTTTCTTGATCGGCACAGGTAAACCTGGTTTCACGAGGCATACCTGTGCCGATCAAGAAAGGCTTCTTTGTCGGCGCGTCACGTCCAGACTGCCCCGATCTGCCGACAAACAGCTGATCGGCAGAGCGGGACAGCCATTTAAATTTAAATGAAGCCGCGATTATTTTAATCGCGGCTTCATTTCCCTCTGCTGATCTGGCTAATCTACATGCCTCCGTCGACGGAGGCATGTAGTCTAGACACACCCTAGGTGTTGTAGCTGGTCAGAGGCAACAGTCATTTTAACAGGCTTTTAAGCAATACTGGTAAGTTTTTTGTGCTGCCTCACAATGTTTCTATTAGTGCATTCTGGAAAAAATCTAGGCAGTTATCAGGGCCCAGAAAACCTGCATACAGAGCAGAGGCAGACGTGCATGGGGCAATGCATTCTAGGATGTCCATCAGCACAGAGAGATGGGAGAAAGAATTGGCCTATCCTATTATGCAGTAGGGGGTCCTGTCTGCATTGCAAAACAAACCAACAAAAACCTCCCAAACAACCAAATGTGCTGATTTGATTACAGAACAGCAGCCTTGTGCCAAATCAGGTAGAATGCAGGAAAAACTTAAAAAACAACAAATAGTCTAGTAGCACCTTAAAGACTAACAAAACACAGAAATGGTATCATGAAGTGGCTTGTGCCCATGAAAGCTCATGATGCCATCTACATGTTTTGTTAGTCTTTAAGATGCTGCTAGACTATTTGTTGTTTAAGTTTTTCCTGTTACAGACTAACTCGGCTACCCCTCTGAAGCAGGTAGAGTTCAGTGACTCATTGTTAGCTGCTACCGCTATACAGAGATTTAACCATACAGTGTCTGGACACAGCCCACATTTAAAAGCTCGCCATGGCAGTAAGTGCTTCAAACTTAATTAAAGATTTGTGTGGAGAGGTACTCCCTTGCCACAGTTGGCAGAAACTCTCTGAAGCTTTCTAAGGAGACAATGTGAAGACTGTTGCACTGATGTTTGACACCATCTAGTGGTAAAACAGGAAGCATACCAATGCAATCAACATTAATTTACACAGGCTATGTCTATACTACAGAGTTTTTCCTAGATACCAGAGGTATCCTGGAAAAACTCTGCCGCGTCCAGGGACCACATCCGCTTTCTCGGATCAGTTTCTAAAAAAGTGGATGCATTCTTTTGGAAGCCCTGTATTCCTCATTTTATGAAGAATAAGGGCTCTTCCAAAAGAGAGGGTTTTCCCACATTCGGTCTCATGTAGATGGGTCAAATGTCGGAAAAGCCTCTTCTGAAAAAAGAATCGGGAAAAGATACGCAACTTGTGGTTCACAATTTTTTCCAAAATAGAACTGCAGTGTAGACATAACCTCAGTTCCTAAAGTCCCAAATTTAGCTACTGGAAGATAGGTCTGTTTATGGCTATTAACTAAGATAATCAGGGATGCAACACCATGCTTAAGGTATCCCTAAACCTTTGCCTGCCAGAAACTGGGATTGTACATCAGTGGCTGGATCACCTCATAATTGTCCTAGCCTGTTCATTCTGTTTGAAGCATCTGGCACTGGTCACATGTGGAAGACAGGCCATTGGGTTAGATGGGCCATTGGTCTGACCCAGTATAGTCATTCCTATGTTCAGATGTGAAGAGACTGCATTGATTTTGGGCACTATTTAGTGAAGAAACAGGAATCAGACTACAGATTGGACCTTCCTGGTCCAGCGCCCTCTGGACCTGAGTAGTTCTGGATGAGGGAATTTGCCAGACCAGGGAAGGTTCCCTGCCACAGGTTCCCTCAGCCTGCCACCCCCCACTTCCATCAGCTCCTTTTGTCACAATGCTGGCTGGGTGACATGGATGCTCCAGTCCCACTGCCAGCACAGCGGCACACAGCCACAACCCCACTGCAGCGGTACCAGCCCTTCTGCTGGACGGCACTTGGCCTTGGATGAGTTGCCAGCTAGATTGCTGTGGCAGCACCAGTCCTGGTGCTGGACTGGCATGCAGCCCCGAATGGGCTACTAGCCTGTCCTGGCCCCACCTGGTTTGCTGCGGACCTGGCTCCACTGCTGCAGCCCCATGCAGGCTTCCCGTGCTGAGCTGTGGCTGACCTTACTTCCAGCTGGACTGTCATGGCCCTGCCCCCACTGCCAGGCCAACACACGGCCCAATTACGCTGCCCCGACTCCAGCTGGGTTGCCAGTCTGCCCCTGCCTCACTACCATGGCCCTGCTACCACCAGTGTGCTGCTGAATCCCTGGCCCCACTATCATCAGCCTTGCTGTAAGCAGGGCTCTCCTGCCATGGGGCTCTCTTGTTCAGGAACATCATTGCCAGACAAGAGAGTCCCAATTTAGGCATCTGACGAAGTGGGTCTTTGCCCACGAAAGCTTATGGTGCCACAGGACTTCTCGTTGTTTATGCAGATTCAGACTAACACGGCTACCCCTCTGATACCAGTTTGTGGAGGTGCAACCTGTAGTACAATAGTTGGTCTAATTTGTTCGGTTCTTATGGTCCCAAATTTACCTGAACCATTCCATTGCAATGGAGCAAACCAGGCACATTTGCTCTTGTGAGTCCAAAACTATGTACCATGTTCGACAGTAGCAGTGTTATCCTATATGTCCCCTCATGACTGAGTGACCATCCTAGAGAGCAGTGACAGGTTTTTTGCAACAGTGATACATTGATTCATACTTAGTTTGTGATCCACCATGACCTCAAGACTCCACTCCACTGTAATCCTTCCTAGGCAATCATTCCCATTTTGATATGTGCAACTTATTATTCCTTCCTAAGAGGAGTACTTTGCATTTATCCTTATTGAATTTCAACCTATTTACTTCAGACCATTTCTCTAGTTGTTCTCCATCATTTGAATTTTAATCCTTTCTTCCAAGGGCTTTACAACCCCTCCCAGCTGGTACTGTCTGCAAGGTTTATAAATGCACTATTCCATTAGCTGTATCAATGATGATGATATTGAATAGAACTGGATCCAGAGCCGATCTCTGTGGTATCCCACTTGTCTCTGGGAACAGTTTTCCAACGAGTTGTGCATCCACCTTACAGTAGCACCATTTAGGATGTATTTCCCTAGTTTGTCTGAGAAAGTCATGCAAGAGAGCATCAAAAGCCTCAATAAAGTTAAGATATACCACATCTATCACTTCTTGTCCATCCACAAAGTTTGTTATCCTGTCAAAGAACTATTCAGTTGGTTGACACAATTTGTTCCTGACAAATCCATTCAGACAGTTACTTATCATCTTATCTCCTAGGAATTATCTTTCATTCATAGAGATGCTTTTGGACAGGACAGGAGTCTGGGTTAAAAAAGAGGAAGCGGCATTGCCAAACAGCAGCAGAAAGGAAAGCCCCAAGGATAGAGACGGGTAGATGGCATAACAGTTACCTCAAATTGAGTGATCCTTGTGCAGTGGACACAAAATTAGGATATGAGGGGCAGAGGAGCTTTCCCCCTGGTAGGAAGATAAATCTCATCACCTGCTTCCCAGGTCTGTGTTCTCAAAGGCACAGTGCATACCAGTGTCTAGATAAGGCTATGTTTCTTTATCTGAAATGATGTTTTGAGCTGCTAAAAGAGACTGGACTTGGTGGAATATTTTACAAGAACACACAAGCACCCCAAATTATAGCTACCATACATAGTGTTAGTATTTAAAAGAACCCTAATCCAGGGCTGCTGCAACAGAATGGGGGTAAGGGTCCATGACCATATCACTTTTTACCTGCCTTAAGGGTGAGCAACGATGGGAGGGGATGGAGAGGAGCTAGTGAAGGACAGAACCTCAGGAAAAGAAGTGGAGCCAGGGTAGGGCCTCAAGGAAGAGATGTTGCAAAAGCATGGTCTTATGAGGAGAAGGAGGGGGGGCATGGCCATGGTTCGTGCACTGGTGCCCTTCAAACTTCTAGGGAGATTTCAGCACTCCTGCCCCGATCAGTTTATATGTTTGCATAAAGCCTCCTGGCAGTTCACAAATGTGTCTTAGCTGCTGTTCTGATGGCCTAAATTGAACAGTCTTTTTCTTATGCATTGTAAATGTAGCTTCTTTTCTTTACATTTATTTACTATTTAAAATGCTATTTTTATTACTCTTAGAATGTCATCACATTCCATCATTATCATTTTGCAGATAAGGCATGGTGTTACTTATATTTTAAATACCAATAATTCATATTTAAATAGATATCAGTAGCTTCAGCAATCACACTTCATGCACTTCTGTAATTTACATTTTTAATTCTAGTTTTTCTTTTTTTTAATGACAAGTTTGTTCTTCGGGCACACGCACATATCAAGGCTGACTGATTTCCTGAGTTGATATCAAAACTTCTTCAGTTTCTTTTGATCTGCCAGCAGGGATAGGCTTTGTCACTTTTATTTTGCTTTTCTAAATACCCTAGTGCTTTTTTGTGTCACTGTTTCTGTATAGAACTTGGTTCCCAAATAGTCTTAGAGGGACAGAATTTTAAAGGCCATAACCACCGAGATGTTTTTGAGAATCCCATGAGTCATCTAAATATTTTTAAGAATCTGCCCCTAAAGTTTCTTAAACTTTTTAAGACTGAGGAACACCACACAATATTTTTTTTTTTTTGAGGAACACCAAGGACTGTTTGTTGAGAAGAAAAAAAAAAAAAAAAAGATTGCCTGCCCCCTCTTTAGAGCGACCATTTTGAACTCTGTTGTCCTCCACTGCACACTGGTGTGCCACGGAATACTGTTTAAGAAACACTGCATTATATTATCTTGTATGAAATTCTTTTCAAAGACAAATTTGTACTGTGATTTTCCTTTTTGACAACCCCCAAAAATGTGTAGGGTAAATTGAGGCAGTCCATGGTATCTTGCTGAGAACTCATAAACTCAAATCTGGAAGTATCAGGCCAAGCCTGGGAAGCATACAGTTCAACAGTTACTGTGACCCTGGTTCCCCTGGCAACTACATTCCAAAGGACCTCACTTTGATAAGGCCAGTACCAAACAACCGTGTGGGATTGTTTTTCATTGTCTGCTTTGTTCCTAGAAAATAAGCTTGGATCCCAAAGATCGCGCTAAGGCAATACCACCCCCGCAGGAAACGCATTATATTTCTGGCCGACAAAATGACCATCAACATGTCTTTGTTTATGTTGGCTTATTTAGCTTGTTAGGAATAACTACCTGTATTAGTGATAACATGTTTAATTGGCAATGGGCAGAGATTCTGTGTAACTGTCATAGACCATTGGCTTATGTATATTTCACTTCCGCTGCTAGACCTATCAGATCACTTCTCGTCTGTCCATCTGCTACCTATATAATCTAATGTATGTTTTGGTTAAGTTAGTGCTCTCCGGGCTAACACTCCACCAGTGCTGTGTGTTCAATAAATCCTCTGCTTGTTTTCACCTGCACCAGTGTATCCAAGAATTATTCCCAACAAATTAAAAAATGAGTTTATGCATCCTAAAATCATGAAGTTAAAAAAACAAACAAAATTTTGAGTTTATTTGTGCTTTTGTTTCTAAGCCTTTAGAGTGCACTAGTTTCATGCTTTTGCTATTACCTTTCCCAAATAATCCATACAACAGTTGTACATTTTATCATTCAGTACCATTTTAGATTTCCAATGTGTTTTGTTCTGATCCATTTCAGTAATGTTCTCCTTTCTGACAAGTTTAATTTTTGTGCAGCTAAAATAAAAGATATTTTAAAATTAATTAATTGATCTGTTACTCCTTTGCATTGGCTGGGAAGCAGCATAATGCTGGCCTCACCTAGCTTGCCTTTTGGCAAAAGTGCCACTTACAGTGGGCTAGATCAGTGTTTCTCAACCTTTTTTTTTTTTTTAATAAAGTACTCTTTTAAAAAAAATTTAAGTACCCCAAGTACCTACAGTTTTCAGACACACAATTTTTTTCTACCATTGCAACACATTTGTTTAAACAATTTAATCATAGTTGGGGAGGATTACATTTTTGGGTGTAAAATGTACAAAAATAATAAAACGCTGTAAACTTAAAACAAAAATTGAGTTTTCTCAAAATGGTACTGGTACCACTGGTTGAGAAACACTGGGCTAGATAATGCATGATAGAATCACGGGAGCTATGTCTACATTCGTGGCTTCTTACGCAAGAAATATGCAAATGAGGCTATGCGTAGAATATTGCCGAGCCTCATTTGTATACCTATGGAGCCATCATTTTTGAAGAAGAGGCTCTTAGGTCAGAAGGAACTATCTACACTGCCCCTTCTAGTACAACAAAAACCCTCTTGCGCAGTGCTGTTATTCCTGAAAATAATCAGCATAGCGGCATTGCGCAAGAGGGTTTTTGTTGCACAAGAAGAGACAGTGTAGACAGCTTCTTCTGGCCACTATTTTTGCTCCTTCTGCAAAAATAGTGGCTTATTAGGTATGAAAATGAGGCTCAGCGGTATTCCATGATTAGCCTCCTTTGCATATTTCTTGCACAAGAAGCCACGAGTGTAGACATAGCCGAGAGTGTTTTAACTGCAGGGCTAGCAGTGAGGCCCCAGATTATAAAGCTGACACAGATGTTGAGTGCACTGTTACTTGTGTCTACCCTGGCACCCTGGGTAACCCGGCTCCTTTGCCATCAGAGGTATGAGCATCTCAGTGTCTGAGGCTGGGGGGGGGGGGAAGAACATGGGGGAACGAACCAGCGACTTAAGAGTCTTTATTCCCCTGGCTCAAGGAGGGCTCGTCTACACGGACACGCTATAGCTGTGAAGTTCGTGCTTGGCCCCCCGCCCCGTGTCACTCCTGGAGCGAGTGCAGGTTGCTTTTTGCGACAGGGAACCTCCCTGCAGGGCCGGTAGCTGCAGCAAATTACGCCGGAAGCAGTTTAATGTTACACCGCAGTCTCGGGGCTTGCCGGTCTCTCGAGCCGCGTTCTTGCAGATCATTCCATGCCTGGTATGGCTGCGCCTGCGCGGAGCCCGGCCTCTAGTCCCGGCAGGCGGGGCGGAACCAAGGTGCTGAGGGCGCGGTGCTGGGGGTCTGGTTTTGGAGGGACCACGCCTCCCGGAAGCGTTGGTGAGAGTGGGGCTTGATGCGGGAGACGGCGGCGGAAAGCCTGCGGCGGGGCCTGGAGCGGCTGCGACCCCTTGCGAAGAATAAGACGCTGCGATACGGGGTCCCTATGATGGTGAGTAGCGGCAGGCAGGGGGCGGAGCCCGCGGCGCTCTCGGCGGCAGGACTCAGTGGAGGGGGTGGGGCCTGATGCAGGGGGCGGGGCCTGCGGCGCTCTCCGCGGCTCGGTGCTGCCTCTGTGTGACGCAGGCGCGGTGGGGAGGGGCTGTGCGCGAGCCCGATCGAGCCCCCGCTGCGGGGGATGCTGCTGCGCTCGGGGGCTCAGAAACTGGCCCGGGCCCGGCTCGCGCCTCGCTTCCACCGAGGTCGCTTCGCCCCAAAGCCCCGCCCCCCCCCCATGCATCCCATGGAGCGGCCTCTGTCCGCGGGGAGCTGCCTCCCCCTCCCCCACGGACAGCCCCTGCCGCCCCACACAGGCTGCGGCGCAGAGTAGCAGGGGGCTCCCCGGGAGTGAGGCCGGGAGCAAACTCTGCTACTGGCCCAACCCCTGGGGACCGTCCAATAATGGTGCAAGGGCAAAGTTTATGATGGGGTTACAGGATTATTCAATAACATCCCTAGCCCAGAACCACTGGTGTAAAGTAGGGATGTTAGCTATCAGGTAACTGAATAGTCGATTACCCGCATGGATTTTTATGGGTTACTTGACTATTTTATTGTTCCCAGGGCAGGGTTGGCAACCAGTGCAATCAAGTCCCACTCTTGGGCAGCCACCCTGCACTGCTGCCTCACAGTGCCCAGCAGGAGCTGGTCTGCATGGGCAGGGCTCGACAAATCGCTATATCTACTTGCCGGTGGCGAGTAGATTGCAGCTGTTTGCCCTGTTCACCAGCGATGCGTGCATGTGCAGTGCCGGTCTGGCGCATGCGCAGGGCGGAGTTGGCGAGCAGATCTCGCCGCGGTTTGTTGAGCCCTGTGCATGGGGAGTCAATTTAAAAACCAGTTCTCCACACAGACCAGCTGTCTTCTCCCATGGAGCACTGCCAGGGACAGAGGCTGATCCAGTAGCAGCCCCTGTCTGCAGGGGGTCCCAGGTCTCCATGGACAGAAGCTGTATCCACCTCTTTCCTTTCCTGTTGCAGGAAGGCACAGGGGCAACTCTTTCATTCCCATCTGCAGGTTATCATCCAGGCCTGTATGACACTTGGTTCTTCATCACAGAAGAAGGGTTCTAGTTTTCAGTCAGTGTTGTTTCCTGTTCCACAGTCAACTCTGTCTGCCCAAATAGGGATTTGCATGTCAGTGTCCCATTCCCCTAGTGACACTTTAAATGATTTTGAGACAGCAAGACTCTTTGGCACCACTGCCAATAGAGCTGGCCCCATATGCTCTTCTGAGATGCAAAGCATGTAAGATTACATCTCTGGTGCAATTAACTCATTTAAAGGTGACAGGAATGGCTTTCCTTTGGACAAATACAGATTGTTATACAATAATTAAGATATAGGTATTCAGACTTAAAAATGAAAAATAATTTGTTTTAAAATGAATATTGCTATTGACCACTGCCTGGGCTCACAGTAGGTGCCTAGATTCCAGTTCATGTTTCTTCATTTGTCTGCAACAGCCAATTACTCTTTAAGCAGCTAAAGCTGTGTAAGGAATATAGCGGTGGCACTGCTTATGGTTTTTGTTCTGCCTTCAGCTATTGTAAGAACAGGTATATTGTTGTGAACAGAGTTCAAAAAAGAACTGGATAAACTGGAGGATAGGTCCATCAACAGCTATTAGCTAGAATGGGCAGGAATGGTGTCCCTAGCCTTTGGGCGAAAGGGGAGGGATCATTTGATGGTAACCTGTTCTGTTCATTCCTGCTGGGGCACCTGGCATTGGTCATAAGCTCTCTGTTTGTCTATGCCCCATACAGAGCAGGGAACAGAGTTCAGCTAGGAAGGAACACACCATCAGCATTGGACTAGGTGGTTAGTAGTTTCCAGGTACCATCAAAGGAATGACAGTGGTATCCAAAGCTCCAACTAACTACTTATTTGTCTTATTTGGCAGGACTGTTTGAATGTATATGTTTTGGGGTTATTTTTATCTTTGCTTGATGTGCGGGCCACCTGGGAGCTCTAATGTTCAGAAAGGTTTTATTTACATTTTGAAGCCTGTATTTTTAACATGCAGTGTTTTCTTTGGGGTAAGCAGTCTCTTGCAAGCCTAACCGACTGATGAAACCACCCTATTTTTATAAATAGCCATTTAAATAAATGGTTGTCTGAGGATCTCTGAAGAAGTGGGCTGTGCCCACGAAAGCTCATGATACTATCTATATGTTTTGTTCGTCTATAAAGAGCTATCAGTCTATTTGTTGTTTTTTCAGTTTACTTGTACAGACTAACTTGGCTACCCCCTGAAGTTAATGAAATGGGTTCACATTCCAAAAAGTAGTGAATTTCTGAATGCCTGATCCTTTAGTGGGATGGATCAGTTCACTCGGCTTCCATTGAACTTGTAAGATGTAAATGAAGATGGCACATCCTAGAACTGAGGAAGATTATTGCTGTGAATAAAGATTAAATAAAAATTAATTTAAAAAAGACATTTTTGCTATTGACTTCTTTGCATACAGATCATTACTACAGTGTCTATTATTGCTTCAAGTGCCAAAACTCCCACTGCAAACAGACAAGGAGCATTTTCTGTGCTTCTTGATTTTCTGTCAGCGTTATGTCACCCATAAGCTCACCTACAGCATTCCACTATCAATTTATAATATATGAATTTCAAATTCTTCAGTGAATTTATATTTATTGCCTCATATGACTTGGCTGTTCGCAATACAATTTACCATATGAAACATACTGAATTTAAACCTTCATATGATTTTGAGGTGCAAATAAGTCTTAATATTTACTCCTGAGAACCAAATTGGATTCTGTGTCTTGTAGGTAAACTCATGTATATGTAAACACTTACTAGTGCTGCACATAGAGGATACAAATCTTTTTTGTTAATTCTATTTTAGACTTTAAAACAATTTCGCACGTCCACTGATTCATACATCATCATTGTTATGTGTCTGTGACTATTACTCCAAGAATTGCTTCTCCAATCTTACAAGGAGTGTGTGTGCTGGCTCCCTGCTGTACCACTACTTCTAACCTCTTAGAAGAGAACCTCAGTTGTGCACAGCTGAATGGTCTGCTATGGCTGGTACAGCTGCCTGGTTTTCCTGAGTCCTTTAGTGGGTTAATTTAGATCTAGGCTAAGGATATAAGCAAGTAGTCAACTAACCGATAAGCCTAAAGTTATTGCTTAGTCAAGTTGAGTACTCAACTAGTTGCATTCCCCCCATCCTGTATCAGAGGAAGCAAGGGGGTGGGAAGCAGGAGTCGGCGTTGGGGGGGAGCCAGCTTAAGAGCTGGTTCCCCTGGCACTGTCTCCATAGTGCTGCCTGTCCCCCTCCCCATGCTGCTGCCTCTGTCAGAGGCAGTGGCGTGGGGAGGGAGGGGCAGGGGAGGCTGCCACGAAGCAGCTTCTGCCTGGGGCGGGGAACCCCCTGCAGACAGGGGGTACTGGACTTGGCATGAGTTGGGACTGAATAATCCCAGCTCAGTCCCAGCTCATGCTGGGTGCGAGAGCTACCCCTGAAGTGACTCTGCAGTTTAAATGTGGTAGGAGCCGGGCTGTCTGCTCACCCTGCTCTTACTACATTTAAACTGCAGAGCTGTAGCAGGGGATAGCTCCTGGACCCAACGTGAGCTGGGACTGAGGCTTCCTTTCTTATCTACTAATTGTGTAATTCATAGAATTGCTATCAACTACACGATTAGCTAATTACTCGCTTCCTAACGTGTAGTCTAGGCCATGTGTATGGTTCTGAATTAATGTCTTCCCAAAGCAAAGCAATGTTCTTCAATTTTGTGACTTAGACCCCAACTTCATTTTGAATAGATTGTGTATGTGTAAATTTAGTTCTAGCCAGCCCGACTGTCATGTAGACTGATTTCCTCTGGTTAGCCTCAGGAAATACACAACAGGAGCAGTGTTCTTCTCCTTCCCCCTCCCTCTGTACAGCCCTACAATGTGTGTCAGTCCTCCTCAGGTAGAAGAACTGGGAAGGGCAGGAGATTAGTTCTGTTCCCATGCTCATTCAGTTTTTAATCCTGTCTTAATACTGACTGCTAAGGGGACAGTTAATGACAAGATTGGTGGTGGTTTCTTTTCATGTTTTTTATGTAGTCATTACTCTAATGGTAATCAAACTTATACTCCACACCATCAGCACCAAAGAGCTATCACATGGAAAGAGCTTTGGTCACAACAAATCTTAGCTGGATTTATTTGATCTGTGGATGGCAGTAACCTTTATTCTTAAAATAGTACCAGGAATACTTTTTAAATAAAGAGGCAGTGTTGTTTTTAACAGTTAAGCTATGCTTGACCACCACAGCATATTCTCCAAACAGCTGCAGCTGCTGAGTGAAATTCTCTTGTCACCTGACCAGTCCAAGCACGGTGTATAATGCAAAATGACAACAGTCTGGATGAAAAAGCCTATTTTTGCTAATGCTCAAACAAAGAAACATATGAGTTGCCATTTACTCCTTGTTCTTAGATTATAGCTTCTATTAAATGTCTTTTCTGCACTCTCCCAGGCATTATGAAATGGACATATTAACAAACAAGGATTTATGCCAAAAATAAACCAGGGTATTTAAAGTGTGTGACAAAACCAAGCTTTATAATGTGGCTCCAGCCAATTGCATCTTGACTATGGTGGAACATCTAGCTGAGGTCTCAGGTCCCAATATGCAGCACTCCATATTGGTCCAGGAGATCTGATTTTTTTGGATCAAGATGGAATACTACGTGGTGAGACCAGCAGTCTCCGAGACCTGAATGTTCAAGACTGGAAGCAATGGCAATTTGCTCCATTTTTTTTGTAATCCAAATTGCTGACCTACAATTGTGACCATATTTTCAGTGTGACCCTTGGTATATGCCCTCTTGTGTTTCTCTAGTTGTGTATTAATGCAGAAAAATTCTGCAGGCAGTGGCCAGAGGAGGCAGAATGGTCAGAGAATAGTATGTTGCAATGTTTGCTAAGGAATAGATTTCCTAACATAGTAGCTCTTGTTTTCAGCTCGGGTGGATGACAACAGAAGAGAGGTTATTGTTGATCTCTAAGATAGAATTGCAGTGCATAAATACTTCTGTTTACCCCTTTTGCTACTGGTGGTCATGTGCTAACACAAAATGCTTTAACATTTTTACTTACATTTTTTATGTAAAGGACAAATTTATTTTTAAGGCACAAGAGCACCTTTTGAAAGAAGGCTCTGAGAGACGAGATGAACCTGTCTTACATTACAGGCCACAAAGAGAAGACACAAGAGTCCTGAGTAAAAGTCTCTCCTTTTTTTGTGATCCCATTTTGATTTCCGCTCAAATGTGAAGGAAGTGGAAAGTGAAAACTAGGGTTGTCAGGAGATTTTCATTCCAACCCACTTTTTTGCCTCCTTTCTCTTCACACTTGGGTTTAGCACACAAAGATTAAGCAGGTCGCCTCATATACCTCTTGTCAGATTATACCTTGAATTTCCTTTACCACTGCTGCTTGCCACATTAGTGGTGTGACGTATTTTAATCTATAGTGACTAAATGTTACCATCTGGAGATGCATAATATGAAATGAATTGGGAGTCTCAGTAAATTTCCCATTAGACAAATGTTCATAGTACAAAACTACCACTATAGCTGGCACTAATTGTCTCCCTTATTAGCAGTCTCAACATAGGAGCCAATGATTGAAGGGGCTATGTGGAGACTAAACTATTACCTTGCCATAGAGGGGTGATCCTCCAGCTCAGAGTGGAACCACATAGTTGTGTTGGTGGGATTGAAGCTTGCTTGTTGCTGCCCCTATTTAGTGGATAAATAAAGGACTTCATTCTCTAGGGCTGTCCAGTGGGCACCTCTCACCAGCACTGAACTGCACACGCAACAGTTTTTAAAAAAGGAAACCCCCCAAAACCTTTTAACTCTGATCTCTGCCAAAGAAAATATTTCATGTGACTGTTCCAGTTTTGCAATTGCACAATGCATAGCTGGAGGCTTTGGCAGCAGCTGACTTGGAGAAGAGGCTTGAAAATTATCATATTACCGCTCCAGTAATATATTTCATAACATTTTGCTGCTTTCTTTTCACCAGTGCATGATCTGAGTTGCCAGCATTGAATATTGTGACGTGATTAATTTAGGGATTTATGACAAAGGGAATGTAATTTTGTAAGCTGGCTTTCACAATCAGTACTGCAGCAGGATGAGTTTCTCTGGCAACAGGAATTCTATAATACAGCAAATTGCTAGGCTTGCCAAAGAAATTGCCTCTTGTTATTTCTCTAACCTGAGAGACTAAGGGTGTCTGCTTTAGATTGTTCAGGGTAACTCAGGAAAGTGCAGTATGTCAGGGAGTTCTCCTGCCACCACAGCAGCCCAATATTAGGATGCCAGTGCTTGTCTCTCTCTGAAATTCAGCTTTAATAATCAGCCTGATGCCATCCATAATTGTTAGCATAACACACTTCTCAATGGAAAGGAGAATGGGTAGATTTAAAAAAAAAAAGAAAGTTAAGGAGAATTTAATTTTTTTTTCATAAAATCCTTATTGGGATTGCTGAATTTGTGACAGATGGTGCTTATGTCACATTCTATCCTTTATTCTACTTTGCAACATATTAGTCTTCTGTGCATGCACGATTAATTAAAATGTTGGATTGTTTTATGTGTATTCATAGACACATGCAGGAATTATTCAATTTGTAACATTTAAGAGGGTATTTGTGGTAGCAGTGCTTACTGGACTATTTCCATTATAGTATGCAAAGTACTGTAAATATTAAGTATTATTATTTTTTATTTTTAGAGATGATTTTTACATGTCAAAAAGAAATGCAACCAGTAGATTCATATGCTGAATGCTTCAACTAGTCAGAGATGCATTTCAGCATGTAATGAATTCAGAATCTTTTTTTATTTTTCTCCTGCACATACTGTAAAGAGTAAAATATTAACAGCTTTCTCACATTAAAAATAATAGTTTATCTGAGCTTCTCAAATTGATTCTATTCTCTAGTTGGGTTGTCCACATCATAGATTATACTGGGTCATCTGGTCAAATGTGAGGCAGCAATTTGCAAGTTAACAGAATTGGCGTGAGTAAATGTTTGTTTTAATTTTCAGTATGCACTTAATTACTGCTCCTTCAGTTGTCTGACATTATACACATAACTGTTACATTGGTAAGAATTATCTATTATTATTAGTGTTAGTAGGAAATATTTTTATTATGGCACACCTAATGTCCCTCTTAAGATTGGGATCCCATATGCTGGGCACTGTACAAAGATAGGCCCAGACCCTGCAAAGATTTAAGCACATGCTTACTGGGGATGTTCAAATTAGTTTATTTTGGTAAACGTGCATCCACATGGTGGGTGGGAGACTGAGTAACCTGCTTGCTTTCACCCCCCAACTCCCTCCGAGGCAGCAGCGTGGGGAGTTGGGGGAGTGAAGCTGGGAGTGAAGGCCAGGGCAAATCACATTTAGTATCATGTCAGCTAAGACCGCTAACGCAATGCTGAATGTCATTTGACCTGGTCTGTGCTGACTGCAAAGCCCTGGTCAGCAGTGTGTCCACTAACAGCCTCTCACAACTGTATTCAGACATGGAAAACCGTAAAATACTCACTTTCAATTGAACAATACTATTATTCTTTTGAAAGCCCTACTGCAGTCGACAGTCTTGCTTCTGATCATCCAACATTTCATGAGTTAATATTCCACTGACATTTTCTATCTTTGTTACAACCATGATGAGCCTTAAGTGCAATTCTTGCCACATCCTAATTATGAAATGGCAAAGGTGCTCCATGATATCATCATCCCTTCTAGTAACGGGAACTCAAATGTGACTCTGTGGTGATGGCTAGAAATCAGAAATTGGAACCACTGAGCCTGGTTTCGCTACCCAAACTGTGCAATGGCAAAAAGTAAAAGAATTTAAACCTTTACAAAACATTTCATAGTATAACGGTGGTGTCAGTAAAATTAGGGCAGTTAAAGGTTTGGAACTGTACTTTAAAGAACAGAGTAATTCAGTTGCACCAGCTAAGGTGTGGCCTTTCTCTCTGCTGCAGAGACTACGGGCTAGTGGTGGTTTTGTGATCTCTAAGCAAACAAGTAATGGGTATAAGTCTGAAACTACTAATCTAATTTTACTAAGAATCTTGTTAGGCCATTGAGCATTGTTATTATTTAATTTATTTAATACTATAATGCTCAGTGATTTACAATATATGGGAGAAGATAGGATCTTGGTGCTATATCTAAATTAGGTAATACAGTTCAAATATTCAGTTTCAAGAAAAATAGATACAAATCTAATCACCAGCCTCCTTTGTGTGTGTGTTTTATTTATCACTAGCACAACTACCTGGAGTTGCCTAGGTCCTTCAGGACAGGATCTTGGGGTTGGGGAGTGTGTGAGAATGAGGGTTGGGGCCAGGGCTGGGTGGGGGCTCCCTATCTGCAAGGGCCATGTTTTCCCTCCCTAGGTTCCCCAGAGTGGCCTGTTCTCACCCCTGCTAGTCCCCGCCAGACTGCCTCCAGCTGCCAAGGGCCTTTCATCCCCTCTCCACTGGGTACTGTGGCCAAGGACTAGCAGTGGGGGAAAGGATTTGGGGCAGAGGGGCTGCTTACTCGGTGTGCTGGCAGGCAAGATGGCAGAGCCCCACTCCCTTGATGGTATGGCTGCCCCCCATAACCTGCTGAACACTGTGCAGGTTAGCGGTCCCCTGCGAGGTCACTGCCCTCAGTGGCCACTCTCATATCACATCCCTCTGAACAGCAGCCTCTCCCTTTGAATGTTATGGACAACAGTTCTTCCAGTTGTCCTAGCATAAACCCTGACCTTACTTTAAATTAGGAGAAGAGGAAGTTGCATATCAAATTTGATGGCTCTAGCTCTTACTGTTTAGGAGTAGTTCTTGAACAAATGACTTGCAGACAAACACTCTAAAATATATATAGAGATGTGCTATATGTAGCTGAAAATGTGCTGGGTAGTATATAGTCTCTGCCAAACAAAGTAACAATCAAGACAGAACATACACAGAGAATAAACTGTTGTTCCATTTAATCTTCTGAATATTTTTCCATGGGTATGGCATAGTCAAAAGGGGCATTATTAAATCCCTATTATATACAGTGTTTTACATTCAGCAAATTAAGTGTGTTGCCATTTCCTTTTGGTTAGAGAGTAGCTTTACAGACCATAGTGTATTGACCCTTTTCAATTTACAGTAATAGGACTTGAGTTATGAAGACAGGCTAGCTGTAAGCTTTTGTTAATGCGAATAAGACCTAAAGTGAACAAACTCTGTAGTGTAATTTTATGACTATTCATTGCTGGGCAAGCTAATGTGTAATGGATTTAATAAGACTATTTGCTGGTTTGAAAACTGGGTACCACATACTTTTCTAGTGCAGCTGCTTCAGCCCTGCCATAGCCATTCTTCATACTCTATGTTAATGTGGTTCCAGCTGGTAAACTACTGTGTGTGATTGCAATAAGCTTCTTGAAACCCATGTTGCAGTCTGTTCATTAGAGCTTTAAGAATGTGAGGTAAACCACTGGGCTGTTAATTAACACACTGGTCATTAGCTGTGAATGAGCTGTGAATAAAAAAAGAGATTCTTGTTTTAATGAGAATAAATGCTGTGACTCAAACCACATTTGGTTAAAGTTATTACCTGGTCCTGTGAGATGCTCAGTGCTTCATGGAATCAAAGTTTAGTTGCCAGATACATTAATTCTTCTTGTTAATCGCTCATGCCACATTCAGGCAAACCTTAACTGGCATGCATTTTTTTTCTTATTTCTAAATAATCAGAATATTTGTTAGTGAGCAGAAGCTTGTTTCCCATATAAATCCTTCCCTTCTGTTTTGTGATTTTGTTGTTGTTGATCCAGTAACAACATCACTTCTTTCATTGGTGGAGTTATGAATCAAACTGGGCCAGATTTCTAATATTCACATTTCAACAATAATGGTCACATTTCAACCATGTCTACGCAGCATGACTTATCAAGTATGTAACTCGGCATGTTGTCAGTACTGTGTTGTGAGCCTGATATATTTCATTTGAACAGCCAGCATTGTGTGAAGAACTGCTACCATGTGAATTGCATAGCAGCCTGCAGAGTTAATCAGCGGTTAGAGAGAAAATACTGGGTAATTTTTCTTGTGGGGGTTCAGAACATCCCCCTTCCGACCATTGCCTTCCTCAGATATACCTCTCTTTAAAGCCTGTTGCCCTCCCCTTCTGTATATCAGCCAATGGGCCTTGCCATAGGCCAGCAGAAGAACGTCAGGCCAGAGCAAGTAATCCAGTTGCCACAAGAGCTCTTATCTTTTTTTGTGGCAACTGGATTATTTGGCCAGCCTTTAATGCTGTACTTCATCTTCAGGTTTGTCTGAGCACGGCAGGGCTCAGGTTAAAATAGATGTTTACACTTTGTAACAACTCTTGGTCTGTCATAAAAACAAATAATTTTATTATTTGCTTCATGCTGACATGCGATTCTGCCTCGCCTATTTATTCCTTTATTATTCTTTTTCATGAGCTTCAGTGGTGTGGAGGGAGCTCCAACAAAATAAATGAGACAATAATGAAGATACAGGTGCAGTGGTTGTGATTTCTTCAGTTACATAATAGAGGACTCTTGGACCATTCCAATCTTGCTTGTTTGTTCTGGAAACTTAATTAAATCCTTTTATGCCTAGGCATGAAAATAAACCAACTGGGCATTGTTTCTTCCCTGTTGTTGTGAAAACAGCGAGAACAAATCCAACAGCAGAGTCCTCTGCTGATGATTAATCAAGGAACCATTTGAAAACAATTATATATGAAGATTGTACAGGCTGGAGTTGGGGAAGGAACAAGCATTTAGAAAATCTAGGTACCCTTACAATCCTTTCTGCATAAATGAGAAACTCTGTGAGATCTATAAATAGGGTATATTGGATGAAAGCTGTGATACCCTCTGTTTATCAGGTGATGTCCCTCTTGAGTCTTTCCCTGCCTTGGGAAGAATGTGAGACATCATGACACCTCTAATGGGAGTGGTTTAGTGTTTTCTTGTACTAGCCAGAGTGTTTTGTACTGTGCTGTGTTTCTTTAGTGAGTTCTTTTTCTTTAATATTTCAGCTCCTGATTATTGGTGGATCCTTTGGTCTCCGTGAATTCACTCAAATTCGTTATGATGCTCAAAAACTCCGCAGCAAGGTAAATTAAGTGGTTTGTTGGTTTTTCACATCTAGAGAACATAAAAAACTTGTGAAGACTGGAAAAAAGTATTCTTTGGTATTTTCAGAGTTGTTAGCATAGTGTGACCCTCATCCATGGTTGACATTCCACAAAACAAATAATAATAATAATTAATAAATAATTAATAATAATTAAAACTTTTCCTGGGTGGCTGGTTGAAGACGAAAAGTAAGACAAGATGTAGCAGCACTCATATGGCTTAGCAGAAGCCCCTTGGACTGATTTAAAGACTGACAGTGAAGGGAGATGACCCTGCCAGAGAGATGGTGGTTACAATGGCCCTGTCTAAACCAGAAAAATAGATTGTGTTTTAAATGTTGCTAGGTAATATGTCTGAACTATCATGTTTTTAAATAACCTGTTTTAGTGCCTAGGATAGACCAGTGTAACTCCTTAAAAATGGTGTTAAATGGTCTTGGTCAACCCAACATGCCAGTGAGGTGCAGTGGCAGGAGCCTACAATTGACCAAGATAAACTAACACACTATTTAAAAGCACTAAACCATATGTCTTATAAGTGGTGTTTACAATTGTGCTAATCAACATGTGTTAGTTCAGGGGTGGCCAACCCGCGGCTCATGAGCCACAAGAAAACAATTGCAGCTCCTGACGGAACTGGGATGGAACCCAGAACCACTTGGGTCACCCGCTCTGATGGTTGAGCCGCTGTGAGCCGCATGCGTGCTCATGGCTCGTGCCGTCCCGCTCGCGGCCCCCAACGCACTATGTCATATACTGTATATGCAGGCCGGGTCGCACACAGTGTCCCAGCCTGCACATGCTAGCAGCTGGCTGCTGAGTGCAGGCAGTGGCAGCAGCTCCGGGTGTGGTGGTGGCATCAGCGGCGGCTCTGGGTCCTGGGCATAAGGTTAGTGGGGAAGGGAATTGGGGTAGAGCGGGGAGGGGAAGTGTCTGGCTCTGGGGAGGAGGAGGGAGAGGGAGGGAGGTGCACACAGCGTGTCAGCCGCTCAGTGTATGTGCCCCAGTGCTTGAAGGGAAATGCGTGTGGCTGTAGTGGCGGCTCCGCCTCCGGGACCTGAGAATTAAGTTAGAGCGGGGGAGGGGAAGGGGGATTGGTATAGACGGGGACTGGTGCCTGGCTCGGGGAGGGGTGGGGGGGAGTTTGGGTTAGGGGTGTGTGTGCCTGGCTCTGGGGAAAGGGAGGGGGATTAGGTTGGGGTGTGTGCGCCTGGCTCTGGGGAAGGGGAGGGGGATTGGGTTAGAGCAGAGCAGGTGCCTGGGGGAGAGGAGGGGTAGAGCAGCCAGCATGCTTCCTGAGACCCAGGATCCCCAGGTACTGGCCCCAGCTGTCTCTGTCCCCTCCTCCTAGTCAGACCCTCCCATGAGTACCCTGTCCCAGCACCCACCAGCATCCTGCCCCCACCAGCACAGTTGAGGCCACATTAGTGTGGCTTGGGGGATTTTGCATCTCACTTGTGTGGCCCCGACTGACTTTTCTGTGGGTCAGTGACCCCAACTCAAAACAGGTTCCTGCCCTTCTCGTAAATAAAGACAACGCTGAAACATTTTGTGTTTGACATAATATTTTATTTAAAAATGAAGCCTGGCCAACAAGCCCCCAATAGGGGCCAAGCCCCCATCTGGCTGCAGCATCATAACATCCTTGAACCCCCCCCCCCCCACCCCGACTCCAAACCTGAGGCTATCATACACTGAAACCCCCTGTCCTGAGCCTCTCCCATCCCCAAACTCCTGCACCCCCACATCTCCGGTCTTCTGCCACAACACTCCTGCACCACCCACACACTGCAAATCTGTGTCCTGAGCCCATCGTACTCCCAACCTCCCTGCCCTGAGCCCTTCATGCATCCCAGCCCAAACTCCTGCACCCTCACAGCCACAAGTCTGCGCTTGCTTAGCACCCCAACCCTCCACCTGAGCCCAACACTCTCCATCCTGGAGCCCCCTCCCTGTGCCATCATCCTCTTCTCTACTTCCTTCTGTACCCAGCTTCCCTCCCAGAGCTTGCACCTCTGACCCCTTCCTAGTGCTTTTTTTGTGAGCCACAATAGCAGTGGAGAATTCTCCCTGCTGACAATTCCCCCTCCCACTGGAGCTCTCCTACAGGAACTAGGTTCCTCAGGATGGGGTTCTTCCCACCTTAGCAACCCACACAGACACTCATACCCACTAACAGAGCATGCCTGAGAAGACTGGGTAATCAGCTCACAGGCTGACCCCTCATATGTCCCTGGACTCAGCAGGCTGGGTTTGACAGAAATGCCACATTTCACCCTCATGAGCCTTTGGACTCAGTGGGCTGGATTAAACAGCACTTTAAGCTGCCATCCTCATATTCCCCCAGGTTCAGCACTTCCCTATCCCCACTTTCACACCACAATCATTCGCAGGTAAACCACACAATGAGCAAACCCCACAGGATTTGGGGCACTACAGGGATCTTTAGCTTGGGTACAAGGCGTTGTTGCAGAGCGAATGGGGAAGCCAAACCAACAACCTTTGAGGAAGAGTGAGCGAAAGAAAGAGAGAAGCAACCAGCTTAACAGTGAAAGCTATGTATTAATATGGAGCCAAACACACAAAACAGTTACAATATTAAATCTAAATTGAGCCTGATTACAAATGTTAGGGCTAGCTAACCATATAACAGTTTACATAGAGCAGAGTCAGGAGGCTATGCTTAGATATGGGAGGGGAGGAAGAGAGAGAGAGACCTCACCATTCCGTGGAGCTTGCACTGATCAGGTTTCCCAGATGGTGATGGGAGCTGCGGGTCCAGAGGGCAGGAGACAAGCAGAGCAGAGCCCCCAGCACGATCAGACAGAAGATGAAGAAGTCTCAATGGAACTGATTCAGTTTAAATCCAGGTATCAGAACAGTTTTTCTTGGGTAAGGGTAGGAGTTTTTATAGGGATAGGACAATAGTTTGACGAAAACACTGAATTTGTTTATGGGTAAACAGAGGCGAGACAATGGAGACTGATCACATCTGGTTATGGGTGATGTTCCTTGGACAGCTCACAATGCAACTAGGCATTTTCAGTATTTTGGATGTCAATAGGATCCATTACTAGAATTGGTCTGATAATGACTAATTTGGGTGTAAGCAGGCCTGGGTTCTTTAGCATCTGGAGCAGAGATTTCCCATCAGTCAGTGTTTCTCTGCTTTCGGTATCCCATTGTTCAGTGCGGTTCCTGCTTTGGAAGAGCTGGTCTCCATTCTGTATGCTAATGGAGATGACTCTCTGTTCTAGCTTCCAGGCAGATGAGGCTGGGGTGTTTCCTTAATTGTATCACCCTTGTCTGAAGCAGTTTAAGTGTGTCTTCCCCAGCCTTTTCATTGCTTTGTCTTTGATTCTAGCGGAGGCCTGTGAGAGTGGGATGGTTTTCCATGAGTGTCACTCCCTGGCTCCCCAAGAGCACAGGGCTGGTAGGTAACAACAACGTGCCTGTTGAGAGTTGCTCTATGGTCCCTGAGGGAGATAGAGGGCACTTCCTCCCACATATTTGAAGCTTGTGCTAAAGAATAGGAGAAGGAGGGGGGAGGGGGAGAAAACGTTCCTGTAAAGTACCTGAAAACCCCTAACGGAGGGTGGGAGGGGGGGAAGTAAATGTTCAGTAATACTAAGATATAGAACCTTTTGCTGAATAATGCAGCAAGTGGTATTGATGATTCACTGAGAGGCGCTCTCGCTTCCTGAATTGTTACTGAATCAAATGCCCCAGTATGTGGTTGTGACAAGGTCTCCAGGGTACAATCTGGACTGTGGGACTGCAGAGCCTCTCAAGCCCACCAACCTGCACTGCCTTTCACTAAGGACTTAAGTGAGTAGTTGAGTCGATTGCTTGCTTCCCTTCCTTCCCTGTTGCCTCTGATATAGAGGCAGCAAGTGGGGAGGGAAGTAGGTGCTGGTGCTGGGGGGAGCTGTCTTAAAAAGTCAGTTCCCCCCAGCACCATCTCCACAGTGCTGGCTCTCCCCCCTCTCCTCCCCCGCCCCCCCCCCCCGTGCCTCTGCAGAGGGGAGGAGGGGGGAAATAGGGATGGCTGCCGCAAAGCAGCCTCTGCCTGTGGCGAGACCAGGCTACTCCAACAGCAGCCCTTGTTTGCAGCTGCCCAGGTTGATTGTAGGCAGAGGATGCTCTGGAAGCAGCCCCTGTGGACAGGGGTTGCTAGACCCAGCGCAAGCCAGGACTGAGGAAGCCTGGCTTGCGCTGGGTCCGTGACTTATCCCTGCTGCACCTGCGACTACACAATTAGTGAATTACCCTCCCCTTAACAGCCACAAACCTCTGATAGGCTCTGTGCTTAGAGACATCATCAGGCAGGGACATACCCAACTGTGTTACATGAATGATCTTCCAGCCACTCATGAACCATCAGCAGTGAGACTCCAGAATGGGCTCAAACTAGCCTTTGTAAACTGAGCTGAAATTTTCCAGTCACTTCAACCAAAGCACTGTTTTAGGTAAAGAATAAATCCGTTGATTAACAACAGAAAGGTAGATTTAAAGTTATTATAAATAGCAGGCATGGAGATCAGATTGGTTGCTTAGACTGCACATTTGTTTAAGTTATACAAAGTAAGCATGAGTTGAATCAATCGGTGTCTCACCCCCATAGATGGTAGACACTGGTTACAGAACTTCAATACACAGACTGAATTCCATTTCCAGCCCTGGATCACTCTTCCGCAAAGTCGTTGTCCTCCAGGTTTTGAGTTGGGTGAGGCCATGTTTGCAGATGATACCAAACTGGGTGGGGTTGCAACTTCTTTGGAGGATAGGGACATAATTCAAAATGACCTTAGAAAGTTAGAGAAATGGTCAGAGGTAAACAGGATGAGGTTTAATAAAGAGAAATGCAAAGTGCTCCACTTAGGAAGGAACAATCAGTTCCATACATACAAGATGGGAAGCGACTGTCTAGGAAGGAGCATGGCGGAAAGGGATCTAGGGGTCATAGTGGACCACAAGTTGAATATGAGTCAACAGTGTGATGCTGTTGCAAAAAAAGCAAATATGATTCTAGGTTGTATCAACAGGTGTGTTGTAAGCAAAACTCGTGAAGTCATTCTGCCGCTCTACTCTGCACTAGTTAGGCCTCAGCTGGAGTACTGTGTCCAGTTCTGGGCGCCACATTTCAAGAAAGATGTGGAGAAATTGGAAAGGGTACAGAGAAGAGCGACAAGAATGATTAAAGGTTTAGAGAACATGACCTATGAAGCCAGGCTTCATGAACTGGGCTTGTTTAGTTTGGAAAAAAGAAGATTAAGGGGGGACATGATAGCGGTTTTCAAATATCTAAAAGGGTGTCACAAGGATGAAGGCGAAAATTTGTTCCTCTTGGTTTCTGAGGACAGGACAAGGAGTAATGGGCTTAAAGTGCAGCAGGGGAGGTTTAGATTGGACATTAGGAAAAAATTCCTAACTGTCAGGGTGGTCAAATATTGGAATAAATTGCCAAGGGAGGTGGTGAAATCTCCCTCTCTGGAGATATTTAAGAACAGGTTAGATAGACCTCTGTCAGGGATGGTGTAGACGGAGCTTGATCCTGCCTTGAGGGCGGGGGGCTGGACTCGATGACCTCTTGAGGTCCCTTCCAGTCCTATTATTCTATGATTCTATGTGATGATGTCACTGTCTCTGTTTAATATTTCCTTCTGGTTTTGGTATTCACAGGTACTTAAATCCCCTCCCCCCAAAATAAAAAGTTTTGCAATAGCAAGTGGCATTGTGAACAGCATGTTGTCTGCAGGAGCATTCTCTTGCTGACACTGTGAACCCTCCATTCATAAGGGGTGGAAGTATTTTGTTAGCAAAAGTATTGAAAAACCACGTTTACAGGACTAAGGATGTGAGAGAGACTTCCAAACCTGAGCCATTCTTTTTAGGTGACAAATCTGAGGAACTGTCCTAGGTTGAGGTGTTAGAGGAGGCTTTGGAACAAATGGATAAACAAAACAGTAATAGGTCACCAGGACCAGATGGCATTCACCCAAGAGTTCTGAAAACTGAAACGTGAAATTGATAAAGTACTAACCATGGTTTGTAACTTGTCTTTTAAATCATCTACTGTGTCTTATGACTGGAGGTTAGCTAATGTGACAGCAATTTTTTAAAAAGGCTTTAAAGGGAATCCTGGTAATTACAAGCTGGTAAGTCTAACTTCTTCTTCGAGTGATGTCCCCGTGGGTGCTCCACATTAGGTGCTGGGCTTGCCCAGCGCCGCAGGACGGAGATATTCAAAGCTGTAGTCAGTCGGACCACGCGTGTGTGTGTGTGGTCATCTTGCGGTTTTTGTGCTCTCCCGCGCTGCGTGATGCAGTCTCAACCAGTTCCTCTTCAACCGCCTCAGGCTGCAGACAGAGCAAATCATCTCTCCTTCTTGTTCAACCTTTTGTGCAAAAAACCCAGTTATAATTCTTCAATTTACTTCTATAAATAGTTCTTATACCTGTTCATGTTCGTTTTAGAAAAACAAAACAAAACAATTTTTCCTGTTAGTATATAGTCTGTTAAGTTTTCATTCTCCTTCCCTCCCCTGTTATAACTTTGACTCTTGTGCATAGTTTAAAAAAAAATGGGAGAAAATCCGGAGCAGATAAGGGAAGGAACAACATTAACATCCAGAATGCTGGGCTCTCCCGGGTTTAAAAAATGCTCCCTGTGCCGTGATGCCATGCCTGCCTCTGACGGCCACGCTGCGTACATCCGCTGTCTTGGCGAGAGCCACGTACCTCAAAAATGCATACATTGCTCGAAACTTACAGCCAGGGCTCGCCGTGACCACGAAATGAGGCTTCGCATGATCCTTTTTGATAAGGCGCTCCAGCTGGCTAGGCCAGCCTCTCCACCTCAGCCTGCGCAGCAGCCTCAGAAACAGAGCGCCTCCTCTCCTTCCAGGGCTCCTCCTAAGAGACGCAGGCCCTCCCCAAGTAGATCTCTACCTTTGACTTCTCATGGAAGAACTACCTCGGGCTCTCACTCAGGCACTTCAGTTTCAAGCGCCTGTTCAGCCTTGAAATCGCACAAAAGTCTGCCTGGTGCTTTTTGCTACGATTACACCGCACACCATTGTTTTGGGCGTTCCCCTTCGTGCTCATCTTACTATTATTGGAATCGATATGACTACTCCCATTATCGTAGTGAGTACTCACGCATCATCATCATCGTTATTCACCCAGATCTCCCCCCACTCCCATGTTCCATGACAGCCTGTTCCTTGTCTAGGCACTCCCCACTTTCTGCCCCGCCACCTATTGATCGAGATTCATAACCACACCACTCACCACCTGTCGTTCAGGAGCAACAGTCCCAGACCACTACAAAGTCACATCCTCCTGAGATCTCTCCCACAGATCAGTCCTCCTCTCCTGATGAAGCGGTCATCCCTGGAGATGTCTCTCCACCAGAGTATTTGAGACAGTTCTAGGATCTCTTTAAGAGGGTGGCAGTGTCTCAAGAAATCCAACTCACCAAAATCAAGGACAAACAACATTGTCTCTTGAAAAATGTGCAGACTACCCATACCACCAAATTGGCTATATCTCTGGAAGAGGCTATCTTGGAGGTTGCAAGTGAACTCTGGCAGACTCCTGCCTCCGCTCTTCCCACCCACAAGCGGGCTGATAAAAAATACATTGTACCCCCAAAAGGGTTGGAATTTCTCTTCTCCCACCCTCACCTCAACTCTTTGGTGGTTGATGCAGAGCAGCAACGAGCCAAGGCTCCCCAGTATAAACCAAGTACATCAGATAAGGAGTCAAAAAGGCTCCATTTGTTTGGGAGGGAAGTGTACACCTCTTCAACTTTGCTCCTTAGAATCGCTAACTATCTCGTGCATTTATCAAATCATAATTTTGATAATTATGCAAAGTTGACAGACCTGATGGAGGCCCTTCCTGAATCTAATAGGCCACTTCTTAAATCTGTGGTCCAGGAGGGTTATGCCGCCATTTGAACCAGTCTCCAGATTGCCATGGATGTAGCAGACACTGTAGCCCACACTACTGCCACCACTGTAGTTATGCACAGGGCTTCATTTGTCCAGGCAGCGGGAGTTCCAAAGGAACTACAATCTAAAGTGGAGGATTTGCCATTTGAAAAGGACTCACTATTCAGGGAAAAGACTGACTCAGTCTTACATTCTAGCAAGGACACTAGAACAACCTTGCGGTCTCTCAGAATGTATACCCCACCGTACAGGAGGAAACGCTATACACCGTTCCAAAGGTGTTATGATTATTTCCACCCCAGACAACACCAGCAGTTCGATAAGCAGCGTCAAAATCAACGCCAAAGACCAATAAGACACCGAAATCAAAATAACCATGCGCAAACGCACCCCGGCAACAAACAGCACGTTTGACACGTTGGTCAAGAGCAAACACACAGCCCCTCTGAGCCTCGGTCACATCTTTCACCATTGCTTAAGGCCCTTTTAGAACCAATGGGCCAACATCACTACAGACAGATGGGTCTTAGAAATAATCCACTCAGGTTATGCTAATCCATTCTGCTCTCTTCCGCCCACAACTCCCCCATCCCTGTCCCTCTTCAGGGACCCCTCTCACAAAGATCTACTACGGGCCGAGATTTCCCATCTCCTTGACATAGGAGCAATAGAGGAAGTTCCATTTCAGTTCCATGGGAGAGTATGCTATTCCCATTATTTCCTGGTACAGAAAAAACCGGTGGATGGAGACCTATACTAGACCTCCAACAGTGAAACAAATATATCCGAAAACAGTGCTTCCAGATGGTGACCTTAACCTCGATTCTACCAGCCCTGGAGCAGGGCGATGGGTTTGCTGCTCTCGACCTCAAAGATACCTATTTCCACGTGACAGTTACCCCCGTCACAGAAAATTTCTACACATCATGATTGGCGCAGACCACTTCCAGTATCGAGTGCTGCCCTTTCGACTTGCAACAGCACCAAGAGTCTTCACAAAGACATTCACAGTCGTTGCTGCTCATCTTCGGTGCATGGATGATTGTCTAATAAAGGGATGCTCATCCATAGAAACTTCAGAGATGGTGCGGATGACTATGGAAACTTTCCTTTCCCTAGGTCATCCTCTCAATGAGGACAAATCCACCTTGATACCTACTCAGAGCCTAGAGTTTATAGGCGCCCGCCTTGACTCAGTCACAGCAAGGGCATATCTACCCATTACCAGGTGTCAGGCGATGCAAGATCTATTAGATGAGCTTTTCTACAAACGCTCAGTACAGGTTGTGAGAATACTCAAACTAATGGGTCATATGGCCTCCACGACATATGTCGTTCCCCACGCCAGGCTACGTTTTCGACCATTACAGCACTGGCTGATCACAATATACGATCCCATCAGGCACAACGTATGCAAGCGGGTAACCGACCTGTCCACGGTCAGGTCTTCCCTCCACTAGTGGACGGTAGATGACAACTTGCTTTTGGGCACTCCGTTTCATCAGCCACCCCCTCGTTGTCACATGACCACAGATGCCTCCCTCATCGGCTGGGGTGCTCACATGGGCAATCTCTCTGTACAAGGCCATTGGTTGCCACAGGAGTCTCTGTTACACATAAATCTCCTCGTGTTGAGGGCTGTTAACAATGCCTGCAGACCTTTTCATACACACTTCTGCAACTCCACAGCATCCTCACAGACAACATAGCGACAATGTATTATATAAACCGCCAGGGCGGTGTGCGATCCCGATCACTGTGTATGGAAGCAGTCCGACAATGGAATTGGTGCATTGCCAACCGCACTACCCTTATGGCATCCTACTTACCTGGCATCAGCAACACGATAGCAGATTCCCTCAACAGGAATTTAGCAATAGACCACGAATGGGAAATTCTGGCTGAATGCCCCTGAGGCCCTATGCTCTGACCATGTTAAGGACGTGTTAAAGACGTTCTCATACACAGTAGGAAAGAGAATACATTATGCACTATGCACTTACCTTTCCAAATGGTGATGCTTTACTTCCTGGTGTTCTGAAAGCAGCATGGACCCTCACATGGTCCTGATTTCCATCATTCTTGACTATATGATGCGTCTGCAACAGAATGGACTAGCCTTATCGTCTTTAAGGATCCATCTCACTGCACTGACTGCATTCTGACAGCCAATAGAGGGATTTTCACTATTTACTCACCCCCTCACCAGGAGGTTTTTCAAAAGCCTATTAAACCTAAACCCTCCTTTGCACCCTCCCGCCCCATTGTGGAACCTGGACTTGGTACTCTCAACCCCGACAGCACCACCCTTGAAACCTCAAGCCACCATACCTCTTCAGACTCTCACCATAAAGCTGGTCTTCCTCATCTCCATCACTTCAGAGTACAGAGCAAGTGAGATTTTGGCACTAATGGTATCGCTTCCCTACACCATCTTTAATAAGAGTAGTGTTATTCTAAGGCATGATCCAACCTTTATTCCTAAGGTTTGCTCAGAATTTCATTTCAATAAGCCAATAGTACTACCCGCCTCTTATCCAAAACCTCATACTTCACCACGTGAGACAACCCTCCGTACACTAGACATACATAGGGCCCTAGCTTTTTACTTGGAGCATACAAAACCATTTAGGAAGACCAATAGATTATTAGTCTCCCTCACAGAATGGTCTAAAGGACAACCCTTATCATCCCAGAGAATCTCTAACCTAATTGTTTCCTGTATAACCCAGTGCTATTCACTACGAAATGTGCCCCTCCCACAGTGCCCTAGGGCCCACTCCATGAGGGCAGTGGCTACCTCCACTGCTTTCCTTAACGGTGTGCCCCTTTCTGATATATGTAGGGTTGCCACCTGGTCATCCTATTGAACGTTTGCCAAATGCTGCACTATTCAAACAAGATGGCTCTCGGATACTTCAGTAGCATCTTCAGTGCTCTCCTTCTAACATACATAGAGACATCCGAATCCCACCTCCTGCACTCGAGTGGATACTGCTTCTCAGCCACCTAATGTGGAGCACCCACAGGGACATCACTAGAAGAAGAAAGCGAAGTTACTCACCTTGGTGCAGTAACTGTCGTTCTTCGAGATATGTGTCCCCGTGGGTGTTTCACTACCCACTCGCCTCCCCGCTTTGAAGTCTGTTTTGTTCTTTTGAAGATCCTGAGGTGGGTCTGAGGAAATGGTTGAGACCGGAGCATGCAATGGAGGAGAGCGCAAACGCCCTGAGATGCCCCCTCTTCCCCCACACATGTGCGGTCTGACTGACTATGGCTTTGAACATCTCTGTCCTGTGGTGCTGGGACAAGCCCAGCTCCTAATGTGGAGCACCCACGGGGACACACATCTCTAAGGACAACAGTTACTGCACTAAGGTGAGTAACTTCACTTTTAGTACTAAGTATATTGGTTAACTCTAGTAAAGAACACAATTGTCAGACACCTAGATGAAAATAATTTGTTGGGGAAAAGTCAACATGATTTTCCTTTTACAGAAACCATGCCTCACCAATCTACTAGAGTTCTTTGAAGGGGTCAACATGCATGTGGACAAGGGGATCCAGTGGATATAGGACACTTAGATTTCCAGAAAGCCTTTGACAAGGTCACTCACCAAAGGTTCTTAAGTAAAGTAAGCTGTCGTGATAAGAGGGAAGGTCCTCTCATGGATTGATAATTTGTTAAAAGACAAGAAACAAAGGCTTAGGAATAAATTATCCATTTTCGGAATGGTGAGGTATGCCCCGCAGGGGTCTGTACTGGGACCATTCCTAGTCCTCATATTCATAAATAATCTGGAGAAAGGGGGAAACAGAGAGGAAGCAAAATTTGCAGGTAATACAAAACTACTCAAGATAGTTAAGTCCATAGCAGACTGTGAAGGACTTTGAAAGGCTCTCGCAAAACTAGGTGACCAAGCAACAAAATGACAGATGAATTTTAGTGTTGTTTATAAATGCAAAGTAATGACATTCGGAAAACAAATCCTAACTATATGTGTACAATGATGGGGACTAAATTAGCTGTTACCATTCAAGTTGGAGATCTTGGAGTCATTGTGGATAGTTCTCTGAAAACATTCACTCAATGTGCAGCAGCGGTCAAAAAAGCAAACAGAATGTTAGGATCATTAAGAAATGGATAGAGAATAAACCAAGACTATCTTAATGCCTCTATATAAGTCCATGGTATGCCCACATCTTGAATACTGTTTGCACATATGGTTACCTCATCTCCAGAAGCTATCTTGGCATTGGAAAAAGTACAGAAAATGATAAGGGGTATGGAATGGCTGCCATATGAGAAGAGATTAATAAACTTAGACTTTTCATCTTGGAAAAGAGTCAACTAAAGGGGGATATGATAGAAGTCTATAAAGACATGACTGGTATGGAAAAAGTGAGTAAAGAAAGACAAAGCCACAATCTCCGAGAGGCTGTCAGGGTAGTGGATTCTTTTCCTGATGAGTGTTGATGAGCCATGAATGCTGTCTCTTGATGGCTGCTCCTTTGTATCAGAAAGGCTGCTTGTTGGTGTTCCCCACCTCACAACGTATTTCCATAACACATATAATAATACTTAATAATTGCCCATACAATGATAGTCCATGCAATCCAATAGGATGTTTATGTTCAATAGATCAAGATTTTTAAAATGATACCTCATAATATATAATTTATTTGTAAGTATCACCGTGGTGAATATGGGGATTCCAGAGTGCTACTTTGAGGCAGAGAATGTCACAGTGATGCCCAGTGTTCTGCTGCTTCAATTTTAGTCCATTGATTTCAGGTCCCCCAACTGTTCATAATCTTACCACAATCCTTGGGTGGTATCAGTAGACCCTCTTTGTTTAAATTAATTCAATTTTTTCAGTGTGTCTTAAATATTTTCTTAAATAATTTTATGCAACAAATCATTGAAACAATTCACAAACATTTACCCACTGTCTGCAAGTTAGACTCACAACTAAAGTTTTATTAAACCTCAGTTGTTAGAACAAAGCTCACAATCCCACTATGAAGTAGGGATGTTAAATTTAGTTTAATCAACTTGTCGATGGGGGGCAGCGGCTATCTGAGGGACTAGTAGATTATTCAATAAGCTTTTGCTTATTGAATAGTCAACTTAGTCACTTACATCCCTACTGTGAAGTAGGGCAGCATTATCATCTCTAGTCTACACATGAGGATGCTAGAAATTAAATAACTTACCTGCATTCACGCAGGGGCTTTGTAGCAGAGCCGGGAATAGAATCCAGGAGCTTGCTTACTTCTCAATTTCACCTCAGTATGCATTTTCTAATGCAGTTCTTGGTGATGCACAGTAAATATTTAATCCTAAACGGTAGAACCTAGGGTATTGTGAATAGGATTTGTCTACCTATTTTCTTTTCAGTGTGACCATCTCTGTTGCTGAGCTAATGGAAAGCCAACATCTGAACGTGTCCTTTAATAGCATCTGTCTAGAGTTTAGGCAGGGGGATGGAGTGAAACAGGGGAAGATGTTGCAGCTGCAGCTTGTCCTCGGGATAAGCAGAGAACTTAATTCTTTAGCAAAGTCAGTCCAAAATACTTCACTTCCATTCTAGCTTTTGTTGTTTTGTTTGTTTAATGCAATCAGTTTTCTTCTGAGTTCTGTGGCCCCTCCCTTTTGTTAAGGGTTGAGCCTTTTGTTGCATGTAGGTTTGGGCTCACCTTCTGGAATTCAAGTAGGCCAACGCACTTCACAAACATTGTTTACTTAAAATTAAAATAATATAATGAAACTCTTGAATAACTTATCATTCAAAACATGTCCACTGATATAAAATATTCAATTAATTTACTGTCTAAATCTAATCTTTTTATACATACAGTAACATTGTACACTAAATATTACCAGGAAGCTCTGTCAATAAACTAGTATTGATGGATAGGCAATGGGAGAGAAGTGGAGGGTCTCTTTGAATTATTGCACTATATGTTATTTTTTCCCTGGGCACAGTAAGATTTTGGAAAGGGCTTTTCTCTCTGCTTGTCTGTCCCATAATCTCATAACAGGTTGTTTAAAAGGATCCTGTGTATATTTGTCTCAACACTCCTTTTGTGGGGGGGTTTGGGATAGGAAAATAACTTCCATTTGCGAGGTAGGGAAAGGAGTCATTGTAGTGTCTCACTGAACTTTAAAGAATAATTAAGTCTTCTCAACTAGCTGTGCTGCTTATTTTTAATTGGGTTTCAGTAAGCTAATCACATTAACGCCATGTGGCAGTGGATTGATGGTGACTGCTATTCTTTTTTTCTTCTTAAGCAGGTAAGGTTGGTCTCAATTTTGAGTCTAATGAAGACAAACATCAACTCATTTCTTGGTGAACATTGATTTTTCAGAGACTACATTCATTAATGACCTTGGTTGTAAGTCATCCTACAACCACCCCAAAATATTAAAATGTTGTATTTTGGTGGTTTTAAAGGCTTGTGAGAGGCACAAATTGATGACTTATTACAAAACCCAAAAGTGTTTTAGCCATTTGTGTGGTTTTAATAAGAAGCATTTCACCAAATTAAAACATCCTTCTGTTTTCAAGCATTATATTGCCTGTTTGGTAGAGGACTTGAGATATTTAATGTTTAGTACAGTAGCCTTGCTCCTAATTGGTGGAGAACATGGTACTGTTACAATAGCTTTGTTTCTATTGGCAGAGGGATGTTGGCTCCTATAACCTCATTTTAGTTCACAATTCTGAATCATCCAAGTTAGTAATTTCTGAACTGAAATGTGACAGAGCAATTAAAAGAGTTTTTCGTGTTCCACATGTTAGTACAGCAATACCAGGTGTTCAGGCATTTGCTCTTCTAAATGAGTCACAGTCCAAAAGGATTGTCTGGATGTTTATTTCCCCCCTCCCATTACCAGTTTGGAGCCCAACTAATTTTGAACTCCTGGATTTTTGCATTGATTCCTGCTTCTGCTATATTTTTTTCACTTTCCTTTGTGTTCCTAGGCTTAAATGGACCACACATACTCCTCTTTGCTGAATGCTTTCTAATTCAATTTATGGTATCATGCCCTGGAGCATGGGTTTAACTGGTGTGCATCATTTTCCCCCAGTTCAGAAAGGGACTAATACCATTGCCCCTCCTTCCAGTTGAGATAAGGTGACCAGACATCCTCCTTTGAGGAGGACAGTCCTCCTTTTGAGGGGTTTGTCCTCCCCAATAATTATGTCCTGCTTTTGTCCTCCTTTGAAAAAAATTGTCCTTCTTGTCCTACCTTGCCAAAAAATATATCCCTCTGTTTTTTAAAGTATCATTATACTGCAATTGAACCCCTGTTAAAAGGCTTAATATACAGTAAAAGTACACTGAGAGGGTATTTATGAAATGTTATTGTTTATTTTGAGCCATTTTAATTTAATGTCAATGTGATTTGTTTTTTTTTAGTTGACATTGACACACATACTAATTTTGGTGGTGTAAAGCGCAAAGGCGATAAAAATGTTCATAAGAAAATGATGCATTTACTTGGGAAAACAATTATTGGAATCGGTTGCAATGCCCATATTGTATCTAATGCCATCAATACAGCATCATGCTTAATGTCCATTGATGTTGAAGTTGTGATACCTCAAATTTATTTACATTTTGAACGATTCACTGTAAGAGTTACATCATTAAAGACTTTTTGCGAAGAAGCCTCAGTTGAATATAAAAAAACTGTTGGGATATTAAAAAACAAGATGGTTAGCTTTAATGCCAGCCATTGAATGAGTGCTGCAATTGTTTGAGCCTTTAAAATCATATTTCTAAGTTTGGAAAAATGTCCACTGATCTTGAAAAACTTTTTAAAGAATGAATCTGCTGAAGTAACTCTGTATTTTGTTCACAATCAAGCAACTTTGTTCCAGTCAGTTATAAAAAGTATTGAAAAAGAGCATATAACTTCTACAGAAGTGGGATTGCATATTAAACAATTAAAGGAGCAACTTCAGTCACTTCTTGAGTCCAACTTCCTTCCATTGGTTGTAATTACTAATTTAAACAAATTACAAGAGAGCAATCCGGGAATAAAGAAAGAATTTATGAGAGAGGTGATGAGCTTTTATAAAAATGCTCTTGAATATCTAGAAAATTGGACTAAGCATGACAAACCAGTATACATGTTTGATTGGTTTCTGTTGTTTGAAGGAATTCAATGGAATAAAAGCCTTGAAACAGTTTTATTCGTTAAAGAAAAATTTAGCATCACAATAAATGACAATTTATTGTTCGAAGTACGAAGAATTAACAATATAATAAAAGACAATGAATGGACTGAATGTGAAATTGATAAAAAATGGATCGAGATTTTTAATTTCTTAAGAGCGACAAATATTGATGTTTTTAATGTTATCTGATTGTTTTTGTTAAGTCTGTCTTATAAGATGTCTAATATCATGATCATTTATTTATATGATTATTTATATACATATACAAGTATGTTTTTTTTTGTCAACTCCGTGTCCTTCTCACACATTTTCAAATTCTGGTCTCCTTAAAATAAATCACTTTGAATATGAAAATTGCTGAGTGTATAACGATAGGAAAAAGTTGAGTTTAATCTTGTTGCTATAGAACTTCACTAGGTGTCAGTATAGAAACCATTTTTACTTACGTACTGTATAGTGAGCGTTGTAGAGAGTGGTTTTTTCCCTCTCCCTCAGTAATATCAGGAAAGTGAGCCGGTGTACTAAAAGAGCAAATTCCTTTAACACAAGGGTGGTGAACCTGACGCCTGGGGGCTGAAAGCAGCCCCTGGCTTGCCTGGATCAAGCTCCCAAGTCTTGGGGCTCCTCCTCAGCATTTGGAAACCTGTGCTGGTGCTCCAGCCCTTCCACTGCTGAACTGGGGGGAGGGCGGGCAGGCGCTGGAGCACACAAAATCTAGACTTTGGAGTGTGAGGAGAATGTGGGGAATGTCTTTCTGCTTCTCAGTTGGGGGCCAAATCAGTGAGGGTTTTTATTCTCACTTGTGTGTGGCTTCCAACTTATTTTTCTGTGGGTCAGCAGCCCCCGACCCAAATAAAGGTTCTCCAGCTCTGCTTTAACACGTACTACTTCAGGAAGGTGCTATTGACAAACACATTTACAAAACAACCTTTTAAACTAAATTATGAAAAGTGACTCTGGGAGAACAGCATCCAGGCTAAACTGTTTTTTTCCACTAACTGCTAGCCCTGCAAATTTGTGCTGGGATCTGGAGATGTCATCTTTCTTGTATATCTTTACAGGTAATAAATATTATGCCTTCAGTGACACGTGTGGCTCCATTGCCTTCACAAGGCTTGTACGAGTGTATCTGATTAACCCTGTAATTAGTGGAAGTAATTCCGTGGCTGGTACACAAAAAGAATTGGAATTTCAGCTCACACCCCCTTACCTGTGTTACTACTGCAGGGATAGTGGAAAGTGTGTGTGGGGAGGGATTGGTCAATAATTAGCAGATATGTCTTTGAAAATACATTTTTACAGGTGTGGTTTTTTTTTTTTTTTTTTTTTTTTTTTGCCAGAGTAGAATGTTAGGTGCCTTTTGTATATCCTTAAAAAAATCCAACATTTTAACCAATAGTAGCCAGATAGCAATGATGGAAACATTAGAAATGCATAAGAACAGATTTTGAAAATATAAATATCAGACAATTAGCAGCAAAATGTTAGATTAATGAAGAGTGCTTATAGATAAGACAGCATATGATACAAACATGTTTTTTTCATAAGTTACGGTATACCCATTTTGAGGTAACAAGAAAAAGAGTTTTTGAAGCTCTGCCTTTATATAATGTTTCTTCTCTTCGCTGATACCCTAAGGGCATTTAGTTTAAATCCTGCACTTCAGGCTATTTAAATGGTTTGTAACAGGACAGGTACAGCATATTAAAGAGGCTTTACAAAGGCACCTTGAGGAATTGTCTTTTAATATTTTCAAGAAAAGTGTCTTACTTTTCTTGCTCCCTGCCCCCACTCATCACTATTTTGTTTTAGCTGAGTCATCACATTCTGGTGCAGCAGCGCTCCAGACTGAAATGAGGGTTAATTGCACCAACTCCCTTAATGGAAAAAGGAATGCTGAGTAACTATGTCTTTCTCTGAATGTCTTGTGCTGGAGTCTAGGGAAGCTGTGGCATTTGTGGCCAACTCTGCCTAATTCCTTAGAGTTTGTACTTGCTTAGATGTTTGGAAGGGGGATAGTGAGAAATGCATGGAAAAGTGTACAGAAAGTTCTGCATAGCAAGTTCTTTTCTGCATACCATTGGAGCTATAGAAAAATCCAGGTTTAGCAAAGCTCAGGGAACTTGGCTTTGAGAGCTCAATTCCTTTGAGTCTGATCTAGGAAACATGGATGGACAGCGCTCCGAATCTGTTAACCTTCAGGGCATGCTGCAAGGCCCTCCTTCTCCCCAGGGCATCTGGGGAAGGTTGAATGTTTTGTCATTAGTAGTGGGGGTTATTTTATGTATTGGAATGTATTTATTATACACAGGAAAGAACAGTCCATTGTATTAACATGCTACTTTGAAATTAAATTTATTGGATGGGTACCCAGAGCTCAGGAATGGGGTCTCTATTTTTGTTTTATAAATCAGTGTATACCTATCAATGAAGTAGGACGGGAAGGCATAGACATAATTGATTAATTGCATGAGAACATTTGTTCTTTGAGATAAGGGCTGCACAAGTCCTGCAATTTTCCAGTGGCCCACATGTCGGAGAAAATATAGACACATTTAAATATTATGCCAAATGGATAGAGGGTGCTCAGCAGCCAAAGCACGCTCTATCCGTCCCTATTTCAGTCTGATAGGACAAATCTAGGAAGTAATTTAGCAATACACGAAGTAGTGGGCAAATAAACACACTTATTTGTGATCTTCAGTTTTTAGAATATTTTTAAGAATAGATAGAAATAAGAAAAATAGCATCCACTAGTAAACTTACCAGGTCACAATTAGTAGGGTCATAAATCTTCATGCCTTGGCTCCTATGCTCGGCTTTGGCTTATGCAATTCTTCACTAGGCTTCTGAAGAGATAGTGCATTACAAATGTCATTGCCTTCCCTTACTTCTCCAAGCCTGGAAAGGACTCTAGTCAAGCATCAAGTTGTCGTCTCGTATCGTTACTGTTGGTGGGCTTCAAGGTACATGTTATCTGCCATGGAGATAAGTTTGAGCCCTTATCAAGCCGATTTGTACTGAGGCCATAGCACATGTGACCAAGTACTTGTGCTGACCATGTTTATTGAAAATGGCTTCTAGCAAAACTTGAAAAAAGGCATTGTTTTCATTGATCTAACAGTGGCATAGGACACAATATGGCACACTGGCCAGCTTGCGAAGGTCCTGCTACTTTAGGTCACCAATGACATCTGTTTCTCCACGATAAGCAGTTCAGAATCCATATGGTGAAGAAGACAAGTGCTTGGAGATGACAGAGCAATGAGTCAACTGGGCTCTGTGCTTTCTCCAACCCTGTTCTACCCTACATCAATGACCTGCGAACAACAGAGTACAAAAGTTCATTTAAGCAGATGACATCTGTTGCAGTACCCATGCCCAGACATTTAACAAGCTCAATGTCACCTTAAAACCGGGACTTGGCACCTCCAGCCAAGCATCATAAAAACAGTCTTTATCGCACTACTGCAAGAAGTGAATGTGTATTTGAATGGTCTGAAGATTAAATAGAACAGTCTGTCTAGATGTGACCTTAGATTGCACACTGAATTACTATGCTCACCTGAAGAAAATAACAGGTAAAGTTAAGCTGCAACAATCTTCTTAGCAAACTGGCAGGTTCATGATGGAGTGCTTGAGCACCAGTCCTACAGATGTCTGCTCTTATTCTGTGGTGGAGTACTGCACTCAAGTCAATTATCAGACACCAAACTGGTGCATGCACAATTACATGCCACCACGCACATCATCTCTGGCACCCTGCATCTGACACCACTCCTATAGATTCCAGTTCTAAGTAATATTGCTCCTCCTCATATCATAAAAGAGATTGTTACTGGGGAAAGTACGCACCCACCAAAGCCTGCCACTGAATAACTTTTTAAACCACCAGTAGAATGTTTGCTGTCACATCACTGATTATGGTCTTATTCACTATGCCAGGATGGTAGGATGGAAACACTCTGGCAAGAGGAATGCATATTTGTTATAATTCTGAACCAGTCCCTCACTGCTGACCCCACAACTTACCTGCTTGGTTTTGACCTGCCTGTCACCAGTGGTCCCTGTTGAACAGGTTCTGGATTGGGTAACGTCTCTGTGCAGCCAACTAGTTTCACTGGAGCCTTCATAACAGCCCTTTGTGCAGCTGTGGCGCAACACAGATGTTGATGCTTTGTCGATGAATGCCTGCTCACTAGGTTCATTGGTGATCTAGAAGAACTGCATCGCAACATTTAAGATGCCATCTCTTAACTAGGTGACTATACACATGCTAAATAAATAAATTAAATAAATGCCTTGGTGCATGTGTTGATCCCCTTCCTATCTGTGGTATTGCTAATTGAGATGATTATGGCAGGGATTTTCAATTTTTTGACTGAAATTTAATAGATTGTCTCATCTTTCCCATTTCTGATTGCAGAGATCATCTCCCCTCCTAAGACTCCTGCAATTATAGCAAATGTTCACATGGAAAAATAATAGTATGGGAGGACTTAATGTATTTTTAGCATCTTTCAAATGCAGTATGAGGTTGGAAATAGGGAGACATACTAACACCATTTGGCCAATAGCTCTTGTCAGATGACTAATGCTCTGTGGCTCACATTTTGAGAACCACTGCCTTATAGAGTTTTATATGCTATTTTTTAGATCATGAGCTTGGCTGTTGCTAGCTACCAGTTGGGGGCCCTTCCTGGTGTGGCAATTTCTGTGTTCCTTCTATAGCTGTCAAGTGATTAAAAAGGTTAATTGTGATTAATTGTGCAGTTAACCACGGCATTTCAATGGGGCAGCGCTGCATGGAGCCCGGGATCAGCTAGAGTCCCCAGCTGATCCTGGGCTCCATGCAGAGCTGCCTCTTTGAACCGCTCCGGTGCCACATAAAAGGGCAATGCAACCACTTTGAAGCACCAGAGCAGCAGTGCAATGTGGAGCCGGGGATCAGCTGGGCACTCCAGCTGATCACCGGTAGGGAAGTTAAAGACTAATAGAATATCCAATAAGCAAATGCTTATCAGATAGTCAGTGGACTAGTAATTTCCTCCTCCTCCCCACCTTTGCTGTCTCTAATAGGTTGAGGCGGCAAAGGGGGCGGAGGGGTACTTTAAAGTGGCAGCACTGCACAGCGGATAAGCAATTCAATAATAACTGGAAGAAACTGAGTTGCTGTTATGAAAATATATATTTTTTTAAAAACCCCAGCTGCAGGTTTGTGTTTATACTTGGTACTTATGCTGCTCTGAAAATTAGAAAAATAATCTTCCCCCTCATCCTTTCTGGGTGTTAAATGGAATTGACACTGCCAATCTACTTTGGATATCTGCACTTAGCATCAAGTCTTTTTGGAAAATTACCCTTTCTTTAGCCCTTGAGGTAAAGTTAGCTGCATGCACAAATTTCACAGTCCTCTCTGAGACTGTATTTATTAGCCTAGACTAAAATTAGCCATGATGGTCATTGAAGATCAGCACAAACTGTTCAAGTTGGGGATGTTTTTAGTGGCAGCACAATTAGGTTTATACCTGTGCCAAACAGCTTCTTGTCACAAATAAAAATTTCCTTTGACTCAAAAGTACCTGAAGAGGCCAGCGCTCTAGTGGCAGCATGTTCCATGACTTGCTTGGCTGACAGGTGCTTCAAGCAAGTAAGTGGTTCACATTGCTTCCAAGAGACACCCTTGCTCCACTCCCAAAATCTGGCTAATGCTTAGAAGAGAATTTATCAGCTGGCTCCAACTGAATAGTTGCAGCCTTAAGCTAAAGAGTGGTGTGCAGCTTTTTAAAGGTTTTTAGATGCCTAAAGATGTTGACATGAACCTAGTAGTCTTTCCAGTGTACCTGGGCACCTAATTCACATCCTGCGTTCCTGTCTACATATTTTTAAGTCTGGCCCAGGTCACTGCAATCAAATGTTGGGTAGGATAAAACTCAGAAGCTACATCTACACTGCAGGGTTTTTGCGCAAGAAATCTTTTGCGGAAGAGTTCTTGTGCTAAAACTCCTTGAGCAAAAGCATGTCCACACCTCAAAGTGCATCGTTTTTGCACAAGAGAGCATCCACACTGCATGGACACTCTTGCGCAAGAAAGCTCTGATGGCCATTCACAGAATTGCCATCAGAGAACCTGTGCTTTTTCAGATAGGCTCTTTTTGCGCAAGAAACCCCTGTGGAGTGCCTTTTTGTGCAAGAGCTATGATGCAAAAAGGAGTTATTCCTCATAGAAGGAGGTATACCTACACTGCAGAAAGCCCTCTGCTCTGTCGATTGTCTGTAGTTTTTCTTGCGCAAAAATGTGCTTGAGGTGTGGCTGCTCCACGGGATTTTGCGCAAAAACAGTCATTTTTTCACAAAAACCTTGTAGTGTAGATGTAGCCAGAAAGAAATGGGAGAATAAATTGGAACAGGTTTCTGGGGAAATAACTGTCTTTTATGTTCAAGTTTTAGGATTATTTTTTTCATTTAAATAGTTTGAAAATATGCAATGCAATGAAATATTCTGGCAAATATGAATATAATTTCAATGGAGCTTGTCTGTGAGTAGGCATATTTTTTATTAAAAAATCCCAGAAAAATAAAATACAAAACCTCTTTCTTTTTTAAACCCATCTTAAAGGACTCCCTGAGGTTTGAAGGGTATTTGAGGGTTTAACTCTTCTGATTAGACCCGGTAAGTGAAATTTGGGGTCTTGAAAGCAGGGTTTGAGAAAGTAGGTTAGAATTCTTGAGGTCTAGAATCATTCAACTTTGTGTTATTGGGTAAACGTGCCCCTGAAGGGGACTGAGCTATGTCATACTCCTTGGTTTGCTGTAGAGATGTTAATAGGTAACTAATTAGCTGGTTACTTGGTAAGTAACAGTTAACTGGTTTTCAGAAACCTCTCCCTGCCTGTGGCCCACCACATGTAGAGGGCTGCTCCAGGCCCACTAAGGTCCTGTGCAGGGATGCCACTTCCAACCCTGCATGGGTTAGGGGCTGGCAGCAAGGGCTGGCCTTACCATGAGGTGAACTGAGGCGGCCGCCTCAGGTGCCAGATTGTGAGGGGGCGCCACTAGGACCCAGAGTATAGAAAATTGTGTCTGCTGCTGGTGCATATGAAGGTGGGAGAGCAGTACCATGAGAGGAGTAGAACAGGAAGAAGGTAGAATTGAAACCTTTCAAAGTTTTGGCCCAAGTGAGGGGGTATGCTGCCAAAATATTGTGGGCTGGCCCTGCTGGCAGCCCTGCATGAAGCTGGAAGCAGCCAGGTTGGAGCAACCCCTGCCTGTCCCAGTTTAATCCATTAACTGATTAAAGGTTAAGTTTAACCAGTTAACTAATTAAATGGGATTTTACATCCCTAGTTTGCTGTGCAAGCATCCAAATGCCAATGAAGACTGTCTGAAATCACCAAATTTTATCTGGTTTAGGGTCACAATTAGGCCAAAGCAACAAGTTTCACATAGTTTCCACCACAACAGCAAATCAACAAAAGATTTACAAGTCTATCCTGAGAGCTGGCTCTGTAAATCAAAACCTGTTACATGTCTCTTCTGCGACCTCCAGTCCTGACAGCCAGAAGTCTAATTAGAGTGACCAAATCTTTTCCCTTCCTTATGGTCAAGATTTGATGAGGTGGTCAAGCTTTAGAGTTAAGCATCAGTGGAGTCGATGGTGTGACATTCTCAATAAGGGGCCTTCTAGTCTGCCATTTCCCCTCCCTCCCATCGCTAGTCAGAGAGCACAAGAATCTGTTGTCCTTTGTTTTATTCAGGTTCATATTGCAACCGTCTCCTCAGTATCTGAAATATGCAAGGACTGTCAGCATTTAGCTTTCTTTTAAAAGAAGATTGATAAATGTTTTTTCTTTCAAATTTTGGATATGTTTTATAAACAAACATTGTGGATATTTTCTCTGTTTGCCTTACAGATGGATCCAGCTTTAGAAGAAAGAATAAGAAAGAATAAGATAACATTAGAATCTGAATATGAGGTATTGTATGCTTCTTGCTCAGGGCCCGTAATCTTGTCTTGCCTACACTAGATGTTGTCGGGTGTGTCTGCCCATAACTAAAATTAAACCAGCCCATTGCCTTTAATTCACTACTGTCCAATAAAACTAGTTTTTTTGGTAAAAAGTTTTGATTTCAAACATGCAGTGCTTAACAGAGCACTACTTTGATGTCCAATGGCCAAATACAGCACTAAAAATGAAGCTAAGTTTCTGTGGTTAGCCTAGTCTATAAAAGTAAAGCTAATGCTGGAATTGGATAGAATATGTGTATGTCAGCATTTTATACTACATATGATGTGGTGAGATCTTTGTGAGAAATTGCAGAACCATGTCACCGCCTAGCTGACATAGCCCACCAATCTATCTTCCTCCATAACTTCTTCTTATATTTCATACATCTATACAGTTTGCAAATAGCTGCTACTCCCCCGTTCTCCGTCAAAAAGAAAACCCACCCCATCACAGAGAAATATTTCTTCCTTTTCCCCAGATGTGTTTCTTCCTAGAATTACAATTCTCTGAGATGGAGGCATGAGCCAGCAACAGGTTTAATATCCAGTAGATGATAAATCTTTAGGGCTGAAATGGGTGCTATGTTTTAGGAAAGATGTTTGCTTTAGGCTCAGTCACTTCCAAGGTACTAGATGTTAGAATTATGACACAGACATCTAGAAAAGCTTTTTACACGTAATTGTAGATTTTTATAAAATTAAACAGATAATTTTATCTGCTCATTGTTTCTGCATTTTGTTGGTTTTGGGTGGGGAGAGAAGGATGGAAGGGCACAAATAACTTTGGGTAAAATTTTTTGCCTACATTAATTTGGAGATAATATTCCTGACACCTGGGTGTCATGTACTTGATTGCACCCTGCTTAGATATTCAAAAGACAGTAAATCAACTCACTAATAAAACCATTCTATTGTTTCATTCCATCCCATCGTGAACATTTTATATCCAAATATGTACTTTCTTGTACTTTTCTAACGTAAGCAAGCACACAGTTTTTTCCTCTCTAGTATGGTAAAGTTGTTTAATTAAGATGACTGGAAACAAGTTTGAGGCATTGTACTTTTTACAGATTTTTACATTGTACCTTGTTCTGTGGTGTTCAGGGGGCAGAAAGCTTCATACGCTTGAGTGTGAATGGAAAATCCCAACCTGAAATACATCATTTACAATCCACTAATGACCGTTCCATTTGCATTTTGTGAGCCTCCTTATCTCATGTGCACCTTGCATGCATTTATAACTGCTCTGATTTATTTGTGTAAAAGAATCATAGCATGAAAAGAACCACCTCTCTTCTTTTAACGTGGTATAAAACTGAGCTCAAAACAGAACTGCACCTGTATTTAGATATGTTGCATTCTCTCCCAACCATGATTAGGTAGGTGGTTGAAGAACAATATTTTAACAGGGATAAATGCACTGACTCTTGTAGAGGAAGTCGATGTTAATAACATGAAGATGGCATAACAAATCTTAAAAGCACATTCAGATAATTCTTGTGAGGCTAATTCCTGATAGCAGAAGTGACTAAAACATTATTAATTTTTGTTTTTTAATCTAAACAGCAGATGTGCCCCAAGTCACCGGGTTCATATCCAAAAACACACTTACAGCCAACAGCACAGCATTCAGATCTTGCATGCCAGTGTGGGTGATCACAGAGAGGGGACCAGTCCTCATAATTAAGGTGGATTGAGATCAGTTTGGGGCCTATCTCTAATGTGGGCCCAGACTAGTCAGGTGCTGAGCAGCCTCAGTGCTTAGTACAGTACAAGTTGAAGGAGCTCAGTTGCCTTAGTAGCTTTGTATGTCACCTCACAGAATTGGGCTGTGTCAGACTGTTTTGAGAAATCCTGGATTAAATATTCAAACTTCATTGCACCTCAATCATCTTCTGAGAACTAATATTACTATACGATTCCAAGGGGGAAGTGACCCAAAGCCCCGCTGCCCCAGGTGGGTGGACTGAAGCCCTTGGGCTTTGGCCCCAGGTGGTGCCTGTAATCTGAGCCCCAACCCCAGGGGCTGGCACCCTAGGGGTTTGGCTTTGGCGCCTAGCCCCAGCAAGTCTAATGCCAACTCTAGTAACCCCATTTAAATAGGGTCACCGCCCACTTCGTGTTCTCAACCCATAGTTTGAGAGCTGCTGATTTAATCCATTGTTTCCTCCATTCCTACTGAAAAAAATCCAGGACAAGTCCTTTGTCATCTCTTTCCTTGAGTACAATAAACTTTCTCTTCTGTGGATCCTATATAATGCCTTTTTCCTACACTACTACTTAGTCTACCAAAAATATGGCCACTTAAGAATATCTTGGAATTTTGCATATAGAACTACTTGAAGGGTTATAATAGTGTCGCTTATTAGGCATAGTTAACGTAAAATACAAGGGGCTCTAAATTGCTGCATAATTATTATATAATACTCAAAGAAGAAGGGTATTATTTTGCATATTTGCTATACTAATAGCATTATTTTACACAGATCTTGTTGAAGACAGCAGTCTTTTTTGAAATTTAACTGTCAGATGAGTAGAATCCTTCCACTGGCTTCAATTTTTTTCTGTTTCTTATTCTCCTTATAGGAATATATCTGTTGAATTTTTGATATTCTGAGATGACTACTTTAAAGCTTACCTACCGCCTTTTGGGTCCTGGCTCACAGGGCAAAGATATTTTCAGTGTAATATAACGTTATATCTTGACTCAATATTAATTTGGTGAGTTAAGATCTCATCAAGTCATGATTTTAAAATGACACGGTTCATGTAAAGTCATTTTTAAAATTATAGTCTTAGTAGTTTGTGCAAAATTCAGTTTATTCCACATAGGAGCATAGCTGGTATTAAAATTATTTCAAGGACTGCAGGGTAGGGCCCACTATTTCACAGGGCCACTATTTATGTGTGTAATCTAAACGGGAGTGTTAATCTCTCCGGTCTGTCACTGGTTCCATCCAACTAATGCTTTGTGATGTGCCAAAGGAGCAAGCTGCCTTTACGCACATTCCTTTTTGCTCATGCATTCCTCACATGCACTTATGTGTTCTTACACAGCCAGCTAGTCCTTGCTGCCTACATTTGCCTAATAAATCATTTGCTCAATAAATCATTTGCCCTTTCCATAACTGACACTGGTACTATTGTGGCTGTAATTCCATGCTCGAGCCTCTTAGAACAAACTGTAAACAATGAAAGCCTTAGGTAACTTTTGCTAAGACACCGATCTAGAGTATTGTTTACTGGCTTGTTCTGTGACCTTGGACAAAATCATTTAACTTCCTGCCTCGTTTTACCTTTTTGCAACAAAACAATAAAAATACTACTAACAACAAGAATATGAGGAATAATAATTACCCAGCAACGTAAGATGTACTGAACCATATCATTAAACAGTGTTTAAAAAAGCTGTTTTAGAGCTTGATTGAACCTGATTGTTTAATTCAGGGCTCCCAATATCTGCATCACTCTAATCTCACCATGGAATATTTTTATGTTCTAAACAGGACTCTGATGACTGCCAAATTTTGACAAACTCCTGGCCTACAGGCCATCTCTGGCTGGAACAATTGCACAATCCAGTCCTAGAGTCCCAGTGGGATGGGGGCTGTCAATTACTGTTCCCCAAGCCCTACTCCTTCCCTTCATTGCTGGGCTTTCTCCCCTCCCCTCTCCCCCATAGCACCCCTTCCCTGAGGAGGCGGCTTTGGGTATTACCAGAGGGGAGTCTGGCATGGGACAGCAGCAATGGTAAGGCCCCTCTGCACTACCTACAGGGGCAGGAGCCACAGAGGAGTGGAGCGCAGCACCGTGAATGTGCCCGCTGAATATGCTCTGCTTCCCCACAGCTCCTGCCACTGCATGAAGTGGGAGGGGAGGGGCAGCAATCCTGAAAGCTTGGGGATGGGATGCATGAGTGGGCAGGGGAGAGGTCAGGGTGATGGCAGGAGGGGGTGGGGTTTGGGAAATGGTAATGGACAGCAACCCCTGTCCCACTGGGACTCCTGGGCTGAATTTGCAATTGTTCTGTCCGGGGAATGACCTGGGGTGGGGGGGGAGTTTAAGAACCCTGCTTTAGTTTGTCCGGAAAGTTGCCTGCACTAAGTGCCATCTTGCCAGATTTTTCGCAGTACACGTCATCACATTGTGAGATGAAATCCAGACCAGTGAGGGCTTTGTCATACTTGCCCTGTAACCCTGCATGCCTCACAATGCTTTGCTGTTGCCTCTTCTAAGCTTGGAGGCTCACAACCAGCCTGCCAGCAAGGTGGTCATGTCCTGAGTGTCCAGGTGCTAGACAGCCTTGGTTCAGCAACTCTGACCCAACAGCCTGAGTCTTGCTTCCACTAGTTGTGGTTACCACTTGCCGGATGACCCCAACACAGTCCCAGTCCTGAATTTTCCCAAAATGGTGTGCTCTGCAATGCCTAGCCCTAGCAGCACCCACCTAGATGGTAGTACTGTAGAGAGGAAAGCCCATGTGTTGTGTGTGTGCAAAGCTGCCTATTGAAAGAAGTCTATGTATTAATTTAGAACATACATATAATAAACAAACCAGCATGCGTGCAAGCTCTGAAGTATGTGAGCATCTGAATGTACTGATGAATCTGTCACATGCACATTTTGAGCTTTGACACACTAAAACGGGGGAGGGGGAATCAAAATGTTTCAGAACACAAGTATTCAAAGAAAGGGATGAAGTTGAGAGTGTGTGAGCTACAAATGGTGCAACTGAAATGTCAAATGTAAATATTTATAGGCTAATGGTTTAAAGTCTACAACAGTGAACAGCTTATTCAAATGACAAGTTTTATTTGGGGATTAGAGATGTATTGTTTGTTTAAACTCAGAGGAGTTACTGTGTTTTGAGTTCTATTTTGGTTCTACAGAAAACCACATTGATGAAGCAGAATTCAAAGCATTAATCTACTGTGAATACCTTTCCTCCTGTTTTTCTCTTCACCAAAATAAACACCAATTTACCCAGAAAAATGTTGAATAGCTATTACACTGATTGTTGTTGTGGTAATAAAGATGAATACATTCCTGCAAAAAATTAAAACCTGAAAGCAAAGGTTTCTCTAGCTCTATTTGAGATGTGTTCCTTGAGTCTTCTCTTATGGGAGCCTGTGTTCTGACATGACACAGTTCTTAAAGAGGCCACCTCTTGCTGTGGTGGCTCCTTGGCTCACTCCTTGAGTCCTTCCCTTCCACTTACCAGAAACTGCTGGAAATGTATATACAAAGATTTTCAGAGGTTAAATCTTGTAGCACTCATGTGAAATGTTTCCCTTCCTTATTTCTCCCTTGTAGTGTATCTTTTGTTTTAGTATATACATTTGAATGAGTATTTTTAGTACATTATTTGTGACGAATAGTGATAGAGATGTAGCCGTGTTAGTCTGGTGTAGCTGAAACAAAATACAGGACTATGTAGCACTTTAAAGACTAACAAGATGGTTTATTAGATGATGAGCTTTCGTGGGCCAGACCCACTTAATAAACCATCTTGTTAGTCTTTAAAGTGCTACATAGTCCTGTATTTTATTTGTGACGAGACATTGGGGATTGGGATCCATTCAGCTACGCACTGTACAAGATAGTTGCTGTATCAAAGTGCTTACAATCGAGGAAAGATAAAGAGTAAGTCTTCTCCCTGGTGCCCAGCCTGACAAATTCAGCTGACCACTGAGGACCATCATAGAGGGAAGTGCTGCAGGAATCCATAGTCCCTGCCTCACCTAGATCCAGGAGCAGGACTTAATGTGATGCTCCAGCCATACAAGCTGACTATAATCCTAGTCCCCATTCCCCTACCATGCTCCCTCTGCAGTGTGTGAAGTGGAAAAGACCAGAAAAACTGCACAGCAAAGGAGACTTATGCTTGGTTGACCCCACTCCAAATCTCACTACACATTGCTGCATAGACAGCACTCATGAAGCTGGACTCCAGGCATAACGCAAACACCTCTCAACTTTCTGTTCTGTGGAAAGAGGCCATATCAAGTGGCAAAATACTGGCTAGTGTTTTCTTCTAAAAGTTATGATGTTAAGGTGGTTAAGAGTAAGCACTCAAAAGTAAATAAATTCCTGTTTTATGGCACATCTTCAGGACAGAGCAATGTGTGTCTGAGCATTTTTGAGGTCTTATATCGTAATATGTTGAGCTTCCTTTAAACAAAGAAAAGAGGAAAGGAAAATATATGTGCATCCAAGCCCAGTTAAGGTTAGAAGTCACTGAATTTTCAGTGCTTGTTCTTGCAGACTTAACATAATTTTAACACCACTGCTTTCCTTTTAATTTTCTAAATTTGTGTTTGTTTAAGGAAAGATGATAATGTGGTAGTAAATGGCCCTGCACTTTACAAGTTCTGTCGGCTTTACCACTTCAGTGTCTGAATTCTTTGAACCAATAAGTGCACGCTTACCTTGCTGTACATATAAAGGCAGTGCATGACTGAACCTCTGCTCTGCTGATCTGCAGTGTGCCTGGGTTCTGGGACCCTCTGGGGTTTAGGAGGTAAAACCTCTGGCCACTGCAGCGCAGAGTGGCAAACTCCATGTCCAAGATGGATCAATCCCATCTTAACAGAGTCCACACTTGTTGCCTATGCTATTTTCTAGGTTACTTTAAAAATGTAAAGGCTGTGTAATCCCACAAATTACTGAGTACAGTAAATATTTTGGCTGTTAACTAATTTGCATCCCCATAATACCTTCCAGCCAAGGTTCTCATATCACAGTTTACAAGTATTAACTTAAGCTTTATACTCCCCTGTGAAAGAGACGTAGTGTTCCATTTCAAAAAATGGGAAATTGATGCACAGAGATACAAATCATCAGAGGTATTCGGGCTTTTCATTTCCTCTGATTTTAGTGGAAGTTAGGAGCCCAAATACTCTTGGCCTCCTTTTGGAGGTCTGGGCCAAAATCATGTGCGGAGAGTGAAATCCTGTCCCATTGAAGTTAAGGGAAAACTCTCATTGCCCTCAGTGTCATCGGGATTTCATGTCAAGTCCTCAACAGAATTGAGGAAAGATCCCAGGTCTCTTGCATGCCAAGTTAGTTAGGCGTTTAAACTCCAGACTTAGACATCTAAGTTCTACTTTTATGCTCCATCATAATCCTCATAAGTCCTTCTGAAACCTGTAGGTGCCTAAACTCTGTATTTAAATGTTCAAAGTAAAAGTTTGCTAGGTACCTAAGTTTGTGTGTCTTGGTATGTGCACTGCTGCCTTCTTCTAGATACCCAGTCACCTGTCTTCCATCTATAAGACCAAGTGCAATCCAAGAACTAGGAAAGAGGCAGAGGGGCACTAGGGTTGTCAGATGGTTTCAACAAAAATATTGGACACACTTGACATTTCATCACAATCTACATTACATCTTATTTAGAAAATACCGGACATTTATATTTTCTCAATTTGTTTCCCAAACAGAAAGCTCAAATACTGGACAGTCCAGTTCAAAACCAGACACCTGGCAACCGTAAGGGGCACCTAACTCACTCATAGGGCCTAGTCTGGTAGGCATGCTGAGAAGCCTCCTGCTGGCTGAGTTCTATTCAGAATTGGAGACCATGGAAAGAAGGGGTCTTGGTGCCTACTTGATAACTTGTAGCTGAGTAGCTAGAGCACTGATCCAAGATATGGAAGACTAGGGTTAATTGCCCCCTCTGCTGAGAGGAAGAAAGGATTCGAACAGGCAAGATCTCTGACACTGAGTTGGGGGTCCAACAATTTCTATTGTTGAAACTGTTCTGTGTTTCATAAATAGTCATTGGGCCAGAGAAATCCAAATTGACTATGTAACCTAGTGTACAGGGCACCCATCTGGCAGGTGGGTGATCCAGGGTCAGTCCTCCTGCTCCAATAACTCTTTATCTCCTATCAGTATCTTCCAATAGCTATCTGAGGTTGCTTTCTGCTGGCTTTTGTGGATCACATTCTTAGGCTCCTTCATTGTGGATCACAATATTGTTCCAGTAATTTTTTAGTTGCCTAACCTGGAAACACTGTAACACTCAATGTCACACTGCTTAAGTCCCTTTGTGGAACCGGGTCTGAGTCTTGGGGCCAATCCCATAACCATTCTTTCCTTCACTAAATAAAAATCTTCTTTCAGATGTTGCATTCTCTTTGCTTTCAACTTCAGCCCTTGTCAACTTGCATTATACATTAATAACATAAAGCTTTTAAAGAATCACCCTCTGGTTAAAAAGAATTACTCCATGCAGCTTTCCAGTCTGAGAAGGATTAATCACAGATAATAATTAAATACAAAGTGATAACCCTTAAATCGCTAAACAGATGTGACAGCAAACTTTTCTAAGGAAAATAAAAAGAGCAAAGAGATTGCATTGTGAAATTTTTCATGCAAAACATAACGCTTCATTAGTGCAATAAAGTGGAGATTTTAAACACATATTTTAACTTTCTCCTATGTCTAAACATTCTAATAGCATTTTTTTTTTACACACAACAGCGCCCAGAAAGTAATTTGTTGCCTTTATACATACAGAACTATTTTGATGCTCTTGTCTTCTCTGATCCTTTAAACTGTGAAGATGTTCTGCTCTTTATAATCCTTTCATTTTTATCTGAAAGTTTACATGCTGGTTACCATAGTACTGGGCTGCAATTGCCCCCTTTTGATTTGTTATGTTTAGCATTTCTGGGTGCTCATCACCAAAGTATCTGAATACTTCACAAACCTAATGAAGTAAGCCTCTTAACCCCTTTCTCAGAAAGGTGAGTTTTTATTTTTTTATTTTTACAGAGAGTGAAACATAGAGACATTACACTCACAATTGTTGTGAAGAACTACTGATTTTGGTGGCCAACTTGAAACAATTTGGCCTGATTTTTCAGAGTTGCTGAGTGTTCGTAGGTTCAAATGATTTTTTTCTGTTGACTTATTTTGCTCATTGTGAAATGGAGACTGTGGGCAACATAGAACCAAAGGTAATAATTTTCAAACATCATCAATCTGGACCAGGTTTGAACTAGTGAACCCAGGAGTGAATGACTGCTTAGCCCATTACCTGTTCTTTATACCTTCCCTAATAATATAGTATCTCTAATATTGCAACCTACTTAACAGGAGTTTTAAAAGAGCATAATATGTAGTGAGCAGCTAAATGCTTTGGTTTATCCACACCACCTGTTCTCAGAGCTGCAACTTTCTTGCAGTTACAACTTGTCAGCCAAATACTTTTAAGAGGCATTTTCAAGCCGATTTAGAAATTGAATCAGTAGGTTTAATGTGCTACATTTCTCCAGTTGTATACAATTAATTTTCAGTATCCTTTGTGTTATTTGAGACAAGTAGCAAAAGGGATGTCAGTCTGATCTGGTTAAATCTTCTTCAGTGACTGACTGTTCAGTGGATTGTATAGGGCAGGGAATTGGTAGCAAAGTAGAAAGCCTTTCACCTCCAGACTGCCAGTTTGTATACCTTGGAAGTTGGAAGTGGGTGAATGTAGTTTACCATCTGCGTGTGGTGCTTCTGTGCTGGTCCGAATGGAAAGGTGTCCACATCATTCACAGCTAGCACTAATTGGCATTCTCAGCAAAAAGCCCTAAGCTTGAATGAACTTGGGAATAGAGCTAGCTGTACACCTACACAATGGTTGTAAGACAGTCTGAAGGAAGCTACCTGCATATGCTACAACATAGTTGTGAGGCAATCTAAAGGCAGCTTGTAGTGTTGTGTGCTGTTCCTGTTCAGTGGACAGAAAAAGGACTTAACTTTTCTGGTAGTACAGTAAGGGGATGTCTGCACTAGGAAATTATTTTGAAATAACTAAATGTGGAATAACTCGTGAAATAACAAAACCAAACTAGCGATTTCCCGCTATAGGGGAACCTCGAAATTAGCTCTAGGCAGGCTCCATTATTGTGGATGCACTGCCTTGACTTAGAGCCCCAGGAAGCACCGGGGAGTAGTTATTTTGAAATAGCAGCAGTGGAGCGTCCACACTCCCATTATTTCAAAATAAGCGTTATTCCTTGAGGAGAGCAGGAGTATAGATTTTGAAATAATCAGCCTGTTATTTTGAAATAACAGGCTTGGTAGTGTGGACGCTCCACTTGTTGTTTCCAAATGAGGGAGGTTATTTCGAAATAACTCTCTAGTGTAGACCAGGGCCAGGGCCAGGGCCAGGGCTGGTCCACAACATTTTGGCACCTGAGGTGGGGAGCTCAAAGGATGCCCTCATGTCCCCTCACTTGGGCCAAAACTTTGAAAGGACTCTTGTGCCCTCCCTCCTCCAGCACAGCACTCCACCATCTCTTTGCATCTAGAGCAGAGAGAATACATATACTTCAGCAGCAGACACAACTTTCTACACTCTGGGTGTGTCTAGACTACATGGCTCTGTCAACAGAGCCACGTAGATGAGTTTACTAGACATAGCAAAATGAAGCGGCAATTTAAATAATCGCCGCTTCGTTTACATAAAAATGGCCACCACGCTGTGCCAACGATCAGCTGATCTGGCACAGCAGGCAGTCTAGACACTCCGCGGTCAACAAGGGAAGCCTTTGTCGACCACTCCGGTAAACCTCACCGGAGCGGTCAACAAAGGCTTCCCTTGTCGACCGCGGAGCGTCTAGACTGGCCGCTGTGCTGGATCAGCTGATTGTTGGCACAGCGCGGCGGCAATTTTGATGTAAACAAAGCGGCTATTATTTAAATTGCCGCTTCATTTTGCTATGTCTAGTAAACTCATCTACATGGTTCCGTCGATGGAGCCACGTAGTCTAGACACACCCTCTGGGTCCTAGTGGCGCGCCCCCCCCCTCACTCTCCCGCACAGTCTGGCACCTTAGGCGGCCGCCTCAGTTCACCTCATGTTAGGGCCGGCCCTGACCAGGGCTAACAGTTGAAGGCTAGGTTCTCTATTGCTGTGTACTGATGCAATTGTTTACCTCTATGCAAAGCAGGTATGAAAGGCTCTCACCGGTGTGTGTTTGAATGACTGGAGTGTTCTTGTTTAGTAGAGTTGTACCAACTCTTTGCACAGATATAAATAGTTACAAAAGGTTCTAACCTGTGGAGAATCAGGGCTTTTTTCAGATCCATTTTCACAGTTGGTGTTCTTTACCTGAATAAAAAAGGGCCCCTTTTCTTTTAAAAACTTTTATGGCGGGATCAGATTTGGGAACTGTTATAGCCTGGCTGTTCTGAAAGTATAACTGGTGAGATACATGTCCCTTCTAGGCTGCTAATAGTTGCCGATTCTGCCACGTGTCATTAGGAGCCTGCTACCCCTAGATCAGTGGTGAATGTCACAAACTATTAATAACCTTCATAAATGTAACACCTGAGCAAACAAACATATGCTTTGCCTGTGCATTGATTAGATTTGTACTTCTTAACTTTAACTGACAGGGATGAACTTAGCAGACCTCATTGATGCAATAATTTTAATAGACTTATTTACACTGACTTGAACCATTCCTTGATATCCAAGTCTTTCATTGTGTAACTCATAATGCCTTTTCAGGAACCCTGATTCCACTAATTTTGGAACAAATACTCCCAAAATATGCTATTGTTTTCATTTCCTCCGTTTTTTATTTGAAACAACTGCTGCTGTAAGCAACCCTTTGGCTTGAGAGTGACCCCTTCAAAGCCTTCCTTAAGGTTTCCATTACAGTTTAGTTAACCTTTAGTTAAAGACTATCTTCTACTATTAATTCTCCTTTTGTTGGTCTTTTTAGCAGCCTCTCTTCAGATACTTAAGTTTCACTGTAGATATTTCCGTTTGAGTAACTGCTCATTGAAAATCTCTGAACATTTCTAGTGCAGGCGTGGGTAGAGACTGTAAACTTACTGTGCATCTGTTTTATAAAGTCAGGATGCTTTCCCTTTGTAAAGCACAAGTTTCTTTGCAGTGTGTTGGCTTTGAATCTACCATTTGAGTCAGGTGTTTAATTCTGTCTCTTGTGCTCAGAGTGATGGCTGCTGGGGCATGGGATAATTGGGCACCTTCCCTAAACTCCCCCAACTCCTCTCTAGTCAGTTCAGATTTCCTTCAGTGGAAATAAAAGGCTGGTTAATAACAAATTGAATAAAGTAGCAAGGACAGTTTTCAGGAAATGCTTGTGCTAACTCACTCCACTGTATGAAAAATTCAGCTGCTGCTACCTCATGTCAAAAGTCTGGTGTATGTATATGTGTGCACAAGTGTTTGCTGTGGAATCTTGTTTAATCTCTTTTGAAATCTGACTAATCTCATTGAGATTTCCTCAAGTTATAGAAGTGTCATGAAGGTTTTACATAACATGAATACTAGCAGGCCTGTCCTGTTACAGCTGCCAAATTATTCTGTGACCCTTATTCAAGTCCTTCATTATTTGTCATCCCTTTGGGTGATTGATAGTAGGCAGATAAGAATGCAGGCTCTGCAGGACCAGCCCCGCTCCCTGCCAGCCGGTTCCCCCCCCCCTCCCCGGCTCCCTCCCAGCCAGTCCTGCTTCCCACTGACCGGTTCTCTTCCCCTCCCCCGATCTCCTTCGGCCAGCCCTGTTCCCCTCAGATCTGAGATCAAGTGTGTCTGGTATTTTTTTTTTAACCATCTGGTAACCCTAAGTGGGAGGGGCACCTACTGATATCACTGTGAAGTTTGGTTTAGAACATATGTTCTCAGGGATAAAGTGGAGAGAATGGGAGGTGGAGAGCAGGGGAAGGAGGTAAAACTGAAGTAGATGGTTAAGGACACTTGGGATTAGCTGCTACTTCTCCACCATCTCTGTGCATTAAACTAAAGGAAGAATCAGCAGAGTTTACTTCTAGCATGTTTTCAGTAACTGCATTGAAGTTAAACTTGCACTAAAATGCACTGGATCCAGAATCTCTCGGCCTCAGTCTTTTATTGTTGCAGTTGTTTGAAATGGGAAGTGGCGAGGCTTTAAAAATAGACTGCAAAGATTCTACAGCAAGTACTGCAATACCCTGTGCCAAAATGCTGTCTTGTGTTTTCCTACAGCCGTGTTCCTGGGGGAATCGCAGCATGCCTTTACCTTCTGCAGCAGCAGTACAGTGCAGGGAAGGGCAGGGGAGAGTTTCTTCTTTTTACCCAATCACAGAAATACATGAAGAGTCCAGTTTTAGATGCACTTGCACAGGGGTGCTGCAGGAAGGTGGGGACAGATCCCGTGTAATCTTCAGAGAACCTATGTGAGAGGCAGCCAGAATCTTTTAAGCACTAGGCCATTTGGCCACTCAACACCCCTTGGGCTGTCTATACAGCGCATTAGTCTGCACTAGAGAGGTGTAAATTTTAGAGTGCACTAGTATATTGTGCATTAAATGCCCCACATGAACCCTGCTAGTATGCACTAAAAGTTCCCTAGTGCATATTCATATAGCCCCATTGCAAACAGTACTACATTAACACACACTAAGAAGCTCTTAGTGCATTCCAATAGGATCTATGCATGTCTGCTGGAACTCAGGGTGCGGAAGCACCCGCCTAACCCTCACCCTGCTTGATGATGATGTTTCCAGTACAGGCAGTCCCCGAGTTACGCGGATCCGACCTATGTCGCATCTGCAGTTACAAACGGGGTTTTTCTCGCCCCGGAGGACGGGAGCGGCGGGACGCCCAGATGCGCTGTGGTCCCACCGCCTGCGTCCTCCGGGGCAAGAAAAGCTGCTCCGCGTCTCCCTGGTCTGCTGGGGGGGGAGCAAAGCCGCAGAGCACGCGGGCAGCGGGACAGCCGCGGAGACCAGCAGACCAGGGAGACGCGGAGCAAAGCCGCGGAAGACCCGGGCGGCGGAACCGCGGTGTGTCTCGGTCTGCCGCCCGCGTCTCCCTGGTCTGCTGGGGGTGGGGGAGGCGCAGCTCCCTCCCCCCCCAGCAGACCAGGCTTTTCTCCGGTCACCTGTGGTAGAGCAGCTGGGGCGCTGCCGGTTGGTCCCGGGAGCAACCCAGCAGCACCCCAGCTGCTCTGCCCCAGGCGTCCCCAAGTCAGCCACTGCTGAAACTGACCAGCGCTGACTACAGGAAGCCCGAGGCAGAGTTGCTCTGCCCCCGGCTTCCTGGAATCAGCTGCTGATCAGTTTCAGCAGCAGCTGACTTGGGGACGCCTGGGGTTCTTAAGTTGAATCTGTATGTAAGAACTGGCGTCCAGATTCAGCCTGTTGAAACTGATCAGCGGCTGATTCCAGGAAGCCCGGGGCAGAGCAACTCTGCCTCAGGCTTCCTGTAGTCAGCCGCTGGTCAGTTTCAGCAGTGGCTGAATCTGGACGCCAGTTCTGACTTACATACAGATTCAACTTAAGAACAAACCTACAGTCCCTATCTTGTATGTAACCCGGGGACTGCCTGTATATACAAGATTTGCAGTTTGGTTCAATGGCTCCCAGCACCCAGTCCACATGGACCAATTAGTACATAACATTCTAGTGCACCCCCTTCAACTTGGATTAACACACCGTGTAGACAAGTCCCCTAGTGTATTCCTCACCCCAAAGGGAAATCTGGGTAGGTGAGCTGAGAACATGGCTATAGCCCCATCTCCCATTAGTGGTTTCTGGAATTAGGAAGCACATTTTGGAAAGCCATGCATTCTTCTCTTTTATATGAAAGTAGGATGGAGTGAAGGGGAACATACAGTTTCTGACTTTCCCTTTCCCTTTGTAGACCTCTCTCCCCTAACACCAAAAAGTCCTGCAGTCAAAGGGCTGACCTGAAAAATAGAGTAGTAAAAAAAAAAAAAAACCCTGTTCTACCCTAACGAATTATGACAGAGGTGCTCTCTCTTCCACTAATATAGAGGAACACTTACAGTACAGTCATTATAGATGCTGATGGCATTTTAGCTGCCCTCTGATATTTCTCTTTCTCCTGTCTGTAGACTTTTTGATTGCCTAGTGGGTGATGTTATATATAGTAAATTTGTGATCTAGTAAACAAGCACATTTGGAAGAACTCTGTTTAAAGCACTGCAGCTCTTGCCCTAACATAGCTTCATGTTTGTTATTTATCTTCAGAAAATGAAAAACACTGACTTTGATGACTGGAAGAACATCAGAGGGCCACGTCCATGGGAGGATTCCAGGTCTTTTCAAGAGCAGCAGCAACAGCAAGTTCTTCATTCCAAGCCATCTTGACTGTGTGTGCCTATTCTGGTGTCTTTGCACAATCACTGCTATGCCAGTGACTGGACTTCCTTACTTTCTCATCCTGTGTCCAGGGACAAACATGGGCAGGGAAGAACCAAGTTGACAGGTGGCTTTACTTTAGATCAGTCTGAGACAAAATGTTAAATAAAGATCTTTATTCAAGTGCATCTGCTTGCATATAAGCCCATAGATTGTGTATATTAATTCTTAATAAAGATCAGCTCATTCTTTCATTGAGGATGCAAGTGTTTTCTTTCAGTATTTTTAATTGCTGCTTGTCAAAATCTTTTGTGGGCTTCAGTGGGAATTCAGCTTGTCAGTACCACAAGTTGTCATCCTCAAAAGAGAGCGAGTTCTGCAGCCTAGATTTGTGTGACCAGATGTATCTTGGTGCAGAGAGCTCATGTGTGATCTCAGGCATGGGGCTTTTAAACTTGGAAGGTCTCTACAGGCATAAGAGCTGTGAAGGAACAGCACACACGTTTGGATAATAATGCTCTTGTAGTTTATTTTCAGCACCTTGCCAATACACTAATCAGGTAATGGTTTTAATAACATTCATTTAGCTGTGGTCAGAGTTCTGTAATCACTTTATTGATATGCTGTGGTGGGCAGTAACTTTCCCTGTGGAAAAGCTCAGTTTAACTAGCAAGAGCTCTTCCTCTGTAAGACCCTTGCTATTTTTTTTATATGAGCTAGCAAAGCAAAGCAATACAATCTGCTTAGCCCAATATGTGGAGTGCAAAATCTCCCAGTGCGCATACATATAGATTTAGGGAGATTGTTTACCTGTAATTGGCTTTCTTTATAATCATCTTTGTGTGAATCTGTGCCTTCATGCACTAATAAGTAGAAGCTGCTTAGCAAGTAGTTATGGTAAAGAATACTCTGCAAAGAATACCTATGTAGATCAGGATGGACAATAATTTTCAATGAGGGGTCACTCCAAGAATTTGGTAAGTGGTCAGGGCCCTCACTTTTCTACAATATTAATGGAGGAGGTCTGGAGTCTGAGACAGAGTTTGGGTACAGGAAGGAGCTCTGGATAGAAGATTAGGGTGCAGGTTTGGGAAGGAGTTTGGTTCAGGAGGGAGTTGTGACCATGGGGAAGGATGCAGGAGCCAGGTGCAGGGGTTTGAGTGTGGCAGAGGATTGGAATATGGGAGAGGGAGCCAGGTGCAAGTTCTGCCTGGAAGATGCCTACTGTAGGTGGCTCCTAGCCGGCAGCCTGGCAGGACCCTTGACTTCTGTGGCCTCACATGCTGCTCCAAGTGGCTGGTTGCTGGGGCCAGCCTGTGTGTTTCTGCGCTGCACACTTCCCTTGATGGGAGGGGGGATATCTGTGCCCTGCCTCTGCCCCCAGAACCATCCTCAGCTGCAAGGACAGTGCTTGCAGATGTGTGCAGCACACAGAAACTAGCTACTTCTCCCCCCGCCTCCCCTGCCCCCCAAGAGGCACCAGCATGCAGAAACACACGCTGGCCCTGGCAGTCATCCTCTTTTAGTAGTGTACGAATACCCCATCCCCTTCGCCTCTCTCCCTCCACCATCCCTGCCTTCCCCATCCCTCTTCAGGGACCCTTCTGACGATAACAGGAAGTCTCCCGTCTCCCCACTATTGGGGTGGTACAAAAAGTACTGGAGGAGTTCAGGGGCAGAGGGTTCTATTCCCATTACTTCCTAACTCACAAAAAATCAGCGGGATGGAGGTCAATCTTAGATCTACGACGCTTCAACCAGTATCTCCGCAAACAAAGGTTCAAGATGGTGACATTAGCTACTATTATTCCAGCTCTTGACAACAGGGATTGGTTTGCGTCCCTCAACTTGCAGGACGCCTACTTCCACATGACAATCCACCCTGTGCACAGGCGTTTTCTACATTTTCCAGTGGGTCCCAAACATTTCCAATGCAAGGTGTTACTGTTCAGCCTTTCATCAGCACCCAGGGTCTTTTCAAAGACTCTGGCTGTCATGGCAGCCCACCTTTGACCATCGGGAATAATCATATTTCTTTACCTCGATGACTGCCTAATCAAGGCACCTTCATTCGCCGACGTTCTGCAAGCCACCAGTATAACCAAGGCTATATTCCAGACACTCGGTCTCATAATCAATTTTGAAAAATCATCACTAACTCCTTAGCAATCTCTGGCGTTCATAGGTGCTTGTCTAGATTCAACTACCACTCGAGCCCCAAAGCAGAGTTCAGTCCATACACAATCTCGTACAAGCACTCTCTACGAGTCCCAGAACCTCCATACTTAGCTGTCTACGAATACTCGGGCACATGGTAGCAACCACATATGTGGTACCCAATGCCAGATTACATCTCAGACGCCTACAACTCTGGGTAGCCATGGTCTACATCCCCAGCAGGCAAGATGGACACAGAATGGTCTCCGTTCTGTAGAAGCTATTTTATGTTTAGCTAGAAGCCATCTTGTATATCAGAAACCATTTCAGCTTTTCTCTCAAGCACGTAGACCAGAGTAAACTTTCTGTCACCCCGTAAGAAGAGGCCTACAGGATGGGCTATTGGTATGTGTTAATTGGGCTGGTTGGGACAGGAGATGTACTCCCTCGTACCTGTCTGCCATCTTGTTGATAAGGCTTTGTTTTTCCAAATTTAATTGAGAATTTCTGTAATTGGATGCCCTGATGTCAGACTGTTTGGTTAAGGGTATAAAGATACTAGGATTGATTGTATTAAGCAGCTTTACTGGGCCCGGCTTTGCTGGGACCACGTTTGGCTCACTTTGCTTTACAGATCAATAAAGCAATCAGTTGTTAGCCACCTAAACAGAGAGGAGCGTGTTTTTGCTTTGACAGTTCCACGAAATGTAATTCAATCATTAATATGGTGGACTGTCCCTGCAAACATGTTAGTTGGGGCACCATTTCACCGACCCCAGCCCACTATGGAAATAACAACCGATGCATCCATTGTGGGGTGGGGCACTCACCTGGGACGTCACCAAATACAAGGGAGATGGTCCGCACAGGAAGTCCTACTCCATATCAGCCTCCTCGAGCTAAGAGCGGTGTTCAATGCGTGCAAACGTTATTACCCTCATCCATGGACGAGTAATCCATATACTCACCGACAATGTGACGACGGTGTTCTATATAAACAGACAGGGAGAAGCTTGATCGCATTCCCTTTGTGCAGAGGCAGTTCGGCTATGGAACTGGTGTATCCATCATTACGTTACTCTCACAGCATTGTACCTCCCAGGCAGGGACAACACCACAGCCAATGCCCTCAGCAGGCACTTCATATTACAACACAAATGGGAGATTCAACATGATGTGCTGAGGATCATCTTCACGAGATGGGGACTTCCTGTCATAGATCTCTTTGCAACACATCACAACGTGAAGTGCTATTACTACTAATCCAGAGCGGATATAGGACCGGGATCTCTGGGCGATGCCTTCCTACTCAGCTGGAACCATCACCTTCTCTACACCTTTCCTCTGACTCCTCTACTACTGACAGTTCTAGAGAAGGTGATCAGGGATGCGGCAACAGTAATACTCATAGCCCCCTTCATGGCCTCCCTATCTATTTCGCATATCACCGTATCCGCCATACAATCTCCCCAGGAGACACGACCTGCTTACTCAATCCCAGGAAACACTGGTGCATCCTCAACCAGAGCACCTCAATCTCACGGTATAGTACCTAGTTGGTTCCACCCGACAGAAAACTCCTGCTCCCAGGAAGTCAAGCACATATTAATACATAGCAGATGACCCGCTACCCGCTCTACTTATCTCCACAAGTGGCGTCGATTCCAATCTTGGTGCATGGACAAGAATCTCGACCCTTTGTCCCTTCCTGTTCATCACATCTTGGACTATATTCTGCACCTCAAGACCGCTGGTCTGGCCATCTCCTCAATCAAAGTACACCTAGCCGCTATCATGGCATTCTGGCCTCCTGTAGACAGCTATTCCATTTTTAGCCATCCGCTCATTAGGAGGTTTATGAAAGACTTAGCAAATCTCTTCCCACAGTACAGACAACCCCCTGAACCGTGGAACCTTGAGTTAGTTTTGGACACATTGACAAAGTCCCCCTTTGAATTCCTCGCCACTTGTGATCTTCCCATACTAACCACGAAGGTTGTCTTTTTGGTGGCAATAACGTCGGCACAGAGGGTAAGTGAGCTAGCCACCCTCTCGGCTCTCCCTCCTTACACAGTCTTTACGTCCTTCGTCCCCAACCTACATCCCTGCCAAAGATAAATTTGGAATTCCATATTAACGAACCAATAGTTCTTCCAACCTTTTACTCTAAACCACGCTTGTCAACCCAACATGCCCAACTTCACAACTTGGATGTTTGCCAGGCGTTAGCCTTTTACATTGACAGGACACAAGACATTCAGACATCTCATCTACTATTCGTCTCCACCTCTGAGCGTTCTAAAGGCCAACCACTCTCAGCACAATGCATATCGAACCTCATAGTTAAATGCATCGCTCACAGTTACTCTTTACAAAACAAGCCACTCCCATGGTTCCTGCGAGCCCATTCTACTAGGGCAATGGCTACGTCCACGGCTTTTCTCAAGGGAGTCTCCCTTGGGGACATCTGTCATGCAGCCACGTGGTCATCTGGATCTACCTTTGCCAGACATTACACCCTTACTAACATACGTATAAGTGACTCAGCGGTTGCCTCAGCAGTACTCTCAGCCATCATATGGTCTTGTCTCTGAATCCCACTGCCTTACCACAGGCTACTGCTGCGAAGTCACCTACAGTGGAGCACCCATGGGGACACTATTCGAAGAAGAAGAGGAAGTTACTCACCTTTGTGCAGTAACGATGATTCTTTGAGATGTGAATCCCCGTGAGTGCTCCACAATCCGCCCTTACTCCCCACTTCAGAGTTTTTTATTTTATTGTGTCTTTCAGTTACTTGGCGATTAGGAGGAACTGGCAAAAGTTGGACTGTGCTCTCAGAAACAGCGTGAACAGCATGAGACAGTGAACTTGCATGCGCGGTCCGGCGTACTACTGCTAACAAATCTCCATTCTGTGGCACCGGGACCAGCCCGACACCTACAGTGGAGCACCCATGTGGGGGACACATCTCGAAGAATCATCATTACTGCATGAAGGTGAGTAACTTCCTCATAGTGGTGTCACTCTGCTGTGTGAAGAGGCACCCCAAACTGCCTGTAGAACTAGTTTGGGGACTCCTCCTCCATTCCCACTGTCAGTGCTCTAGCATCAGGAAACATTGTCCCACTTGCTGCTATTGGTAATCTGCATGTAGATCTTCTGAGCACTCCAACACCTGCGGAGGCACTATGGGATAGTTGGGCAGATAGTTTCAGAATGTACAAACTCAGGTAGTGTGACAGCTGTGACTGCATAAACATATTTGACACACAGTTATAATGTGAGAAAAGATGACAGATGTGTGTCAAACTGGTTACAGAAAACACAGTTGTACTTCTAGTGTGGCTGGACCCTTAGGTATAGGGAAACTGAAGTATGGATAGAGTAAGTCCAACACTTTCAAAATAACTCGTGATCTTGAGTGTCTAACCTGAGACACTTTGCCTGATTTTTCAGATGTTTTGAGGACCCACACACCAGCTGACATCAGTGTGAGGTACAGTTGCTCTACATTGGAGGATAGGGACATAATTCAAAATGACCTTAGCAAGTTAGAGAAATGGTCAGAGGTAAACAGGATGAGGTTTAATAAAGAGAAATGCAAAGTGCTCCACTTAGGAAGGAACAATCAGTTCCATACATACAAGATGGGAAGCGACTGTCTAGGAAGGAGCATGGCGGAAAGGGATCTAGGGGTCATAGTGGACCACAAGTTGAATATGAGTCAACAGTGTGATGCTGTTGCAAAAAAAGCAAATATGATTCTAGGTTGTATCAACAGGTGTGTTGTAAGCAAAACTCGTGAAGTCATTCTGCCGCTCTACTCTGCACTAGTTAGGCCTCAGCTGGAGTACTGTGTTAAGTTCTGGGCGCCACATTTCAAGAAAGATGTGGAGAAATTGGAAAGGGTACAGAGAAGAGCGACAAGAATGATTAAAGGTTTAGAGAACATGACCTATGAAGCCAGGCTTCATGAACTGGGCTTGTTTAGTTTGGAAAGAAGATTAAGGGGGGACATGATAGCGGTTTTCAAATATGTAAAAGGGTGTCACAAGGAGGAAGGAGAAAATTTGTTCCTCTTGGTTACTGAGGACAGGACAAGGAGTAATGGGCTTAAAGTGCAGCAGGGGAGGTTTAGATTGGACATTAGGAAAAAATTCCTAACTGTCAGGGTGGTCAAATATTGGAATAAATTGCCAAGGGAGGTGGTGGAATCTCCCTCTCTGGAGATATTTAAGAACAGGTTAGATAGACATCTGTCAGGGATGGTGTAGACGGAGCTTGGTCCTGCCTTGAGGGCGGGGGGCTGGACTCGATGACCTCTCGAGGTCCCTTCCAGTCCGATTATTCTATGATTCTATGATTCTATCTCTGAAAATTGGGCTCTAGATCGTTCAGGTTAGGCAACCCAAGAGTAGAGGACACTTGCAGATTTTGGCAGAAGTGACTTGTTCAAAGTTAGCCATTGAATTAGTGGCAGAGCAGGGAACAGAATTCATCATCTGTGTCTCTGATTTCTGCTTTGACCTCTAGACCAGCGGTTCCCAACCACTGGTCCACGAGCCCCTCTCTGCCAGGCTGTGGCACGTGGCCAAGACACCTCACCCCCCAGATTTTATTTAGCCCTCTCACTGGGATTCCCCAGGAAATTCCCTTCTCGCCCACTTACCCCTGCAGCAGCAGGGTGAATAGGGCGGCGGGCAGCTGGGTGTGTTGTAGCTTGAGTCAGGACTGCGGTGAGGCTGTCCCTACTAGGGAAGCCTCAGAGTGGCCCTGGTTCTACCTCCAGTGGCCATTACATGGCTAGGCCAGCGGGGCCACATGGAGTGTAGCTGCTCTGGCCCGTGAGGCCAAGTGCTACTACACTGCCCCACCCAGTGGGCCCAAGTGCCCTGTCATGGGCAGCTGCTCCTGTGACCCCATTTTCTTCCCTCCCCTCTCAGCAGAAGCCTCCCCTGGCCTCTAGCTGCTCCCAGCCAGCAGGTACATACATTATTATTATGCATTATAAAGTACATAGGAAAATATGAATGTACAGAATGTGTCAGCATTGTCAGACCTGTTAACTACTGCCTCTTTAATTCTGGTGCAATTGAGGCAAAATGTTTGGACTGGAGAATACTCTTCAGCAAGTATTAGCAACTATTGTTTTTTAAAAATGTGTGTGCGCAGCAGTTTTTCAAATTATTGTTAACCATCATGTCCCCTTTCCTTTGATTTGCCTGAAATACCATGGGCTAAAGTTACCACAATGAATATGCAAATATTTCAGTGCTGGTCTGCCAACAGTTTTTGAATCAGTTTGCCGGACCGCAGTATAAAAAAGGTTGGGAACCACTGCTCTAGATTATGCTCGCTCACAATCTGTGCGAGCTTGCATCAGATGTTCAAATCGTGAGGAAGAAAATAGCTTGTAGTGTTGGGTTTTCCTTAGTTTTGATTTTATGCTCTAGTGATCAGTCATAAGAGACATCTAAAAGCACAGACGAGATTCCAGTTGGGGTTTTGAAGAATGAGGTGATATGTGTTTTGTCTCCAGAGGGCAGTATTTCCTTGTAGCTTTGTACTTTATTTGATGTGACAAGGCTCTGCAGAAATGCCTACCATCATTCTCCTTATGCCATTGTTGAAATTGGATTATTAGTAATGGCAACACATTTGCAAGGGAGTGTTTTGTTAAATTTTTACTTGCAGAATCCTAAGTAACAGAAGCAGTGTTGCCATGCTGGGTTTGGAACTAAGCTCTATCAGAGATTACACTCACTTTTAGGACACACTAGGAAATCCCTGCTCCGAGTAGTAGCCCTTTACAGTAGGCTGGTAGGCCAAGCAGGTCTTGGTTGGTCCTGGTTCAGAGTGGAACAAGAGAATTCTGGGAGTTGTAGTTCCCTGAGGGATACCAGAGAGTGGTAGGCTGAGCTGCAGTAAATGGTGGGAGAGCAGGATATAAGAGGCTGAATGGGGCCAAGCTCAGGCTGGGTGGGGAGTTCTTTGCTAGAAGAGTGGAGGATGCAGGCAGCCCAAGAGGAGCTGTGGAAAAGGCCTGTGAAGAGGCAGGGCACAGGTTGTCCTTGGGAGGAATAAATCATGAGAATTGAAAAAAGTGTCTGGTAATGCAGTAGTGAAGTGAGACCTGGTGCGAGTTCTGGATTTTTTTTCAGGGCAAACCTGGGTGGGGCAAGGGCTGTTCTTTGGGAAGGGTCAAGGAAGGAAGTGGTAACTTTGGGGAGAGCTAAAGGCTTATTAAACCTGGAGAAGGACTGAAGTTTGATTATATATTTTTAACTTGGACTTCTTGTTTAGCCTTAAGTGTAGAGAGGGAGAGGGGGGATTGCAATTGAGTATGGACAGAGGACTAAACACCACATCATTCTACTAGCTTGGCAAGGCTGATGTTGAGGAAATAGAAACTAGGACAGTTTCCAAGTTGCCTTGTATTGTTACAAATTGTAAATAGTTGCACAGTATAAAAGTGCGTATACGCAGCCAATCATAGTGCAAGGAGGTGGCTTGATAGCCTTACATACCAAAGGCCATTATTCACCAAAATGTTACTCCATAGGCACTGACATTGCAAACTGCCCTCACAAACCAGGCTGCTCTTTTGCCTCAAACCTGCCCTGTTGAGATCCTCTGTAAACTCCAGAGGGTAATTCAGTGTTCAGGCCCCTCAATCCTTGGTTCCTTCACTGAGTCTGCCTGCAGGCCCCATTGGCCAGAATGGTGAACCACGGTCACTGGGAGCGGCGAGTGGCCATGGTAAATAAAACACCTGGGGGCATGCCAGAGACTAATAACCCTGCTGAACCACGTCTGGCCCGTGGGTTGCTAATTGCCACCCATGATGTAGAAGAAAGAAAATGCCCTGTGATTAGCACCCAAAGTAAGTAAGACCGTAGAGGTCCTTCCAGGGATCCACTTCCAGGGATTTCTTCAATAGCACACTAAAGAATGTGAGCCATTTCGGCTGGCATGTTGGTGGCAGGAAATATCTGAAGGTCCATAGCAACCAAATTATGGATTTGGAGGTGTGTCAGGCATGGCTAATTGAATAAACTGGCTGCAGAAAGAGTAGGAGTAGCTATGTGGTGACAGATGCACTGCTCCTTCAAAGCCTCTCCTGCAGACTGATGTGGGAAGAGCTGCTCATTACAGTAACCCCTTTTAAGAAGCTGTCCAGGGAGTGGTTTTCTAGTCTCCTCCTTTTACCTCTTATTGTGTAGGTCTGGAAAGAGAGAGAGTCCTAGCTCCATGGTCCCAGTAAGAAGAGAGTTGTATGATTGGATCCCGCTGATGTTAGCAATGGCATGGGAGTTAGGACATGGGTGTTTCTGGGAAAAGCGAGAGATCAGTTGAGGCAGGGCTTCTTGGAGGTTCTGGTTCACTACCGACCCCTGCAGACTGAATTGTAAGTCAATCCTATGTCATGCAGTTAGTGGCTCCTGTGTCATTTGCATAGCCCTAGAAGAAGTAACATTCCACCTTCCCTCCAGATGAGTGCGATATGCAAACAGTAGCATATTGTGTTCTGCATCAAACTCAAATACAATGAAAACTGATTATAGTAAGCTCTTGCAATCCCAGGCTCCACTGGATATGAGTAAAAGGGAAAGCCCCCAGTTCTCGCTGTGCACTCAGTGCATCTACACAGCAGGTTTCAACTCGAAATAAACTACGCAACTTGAGCTGTGCTAATTGCATAACTTAGGTCGAAATAGCTTATTTCAAATTTGGGCAGGTCTACACAGCACTTATTTCGAGATAGAGAACTCTTCCCCCAACTTCCCTTACTCCTTTTCTACAATGAGGGTTACAGGAGTCGGAGTAAGAAGTCCTCCAGCTCAACATTATTTTGACATTATGTCGAAATAACTGCTTGTGCGTAGATGCAGACTATGTTTATTTTGGAATAATGTCCATTATTCTGAAATAATGCGGATGTGTAGATATACCCTCAGAGACCTTTCATTCTTGAGATGCCTCCCACAATTTCACATCCATGAATGCAATTCCACCTGTGACAGCAAGACAGAAGTAATGGGCTAAGACAAGAAGCAATGGGCTTAAACTGCAGCAAGGGAGGTTTAGGTTGGACATTAGGAAAAAGTTTCGAACTGTCAGAATGGTTAAACACTGGAATAAGTTGCCTAGGGAGGTTGTGGAATCTCCATCTCTGGAGATATTTAAGAGCAGGTTGAATAGACATCTCTCAGGGATGGTCTAAACAGTACTGGGTCCTGCCTTGAAGGCAGAGGACTGGACTCACTGACCTCTCAAGGTCCCTTCCAGTTCTAGTGTTCTATGATTCTATGATGTTAGTGTAGACAGGGCTCTGCTGTTTTAACTAAGCTGTCAAAGCCTTGATTACATGGGGTCTTCCATTGTTGCTAACACTACTGCACTGAGCTAGTGGGAGCACTGATAGGAATTGCTTCTTAAAAATCCCTAGTGTAGACTCATCCCAAGTGAATTAGCAAAGTTGAACCCACTTGGCAGGTAGTCATCCTCTAACAGCGAAGTGCCATGTTCCTCTAGGATTATTGTTGTGGTACATACTGCAAACACACGGCATATTGCTGGAGACCACATTGTATTTTATGTTGAATGCATGACTGCCTCAAAAAGTCACCATATTGAATAGGCCAGACATCATGAGCTATGGAACATTCTCTGCCTTTGCTTTCAAGAGGCTAGGAGACAGCAAGACTGATGTCATAAAAGTCTGAGTTTAAACAGATGTGGGGGTCTTCTTACTGACCAAGCAGAGGGACATGACATTTTCTCCAAGAGCAGACCATGCTGAAGGATTGGATGGATGGCCTTGCCTTGTCAAGGCCTTAAATGACTGATGGACAACGTCTGGTATGTTTAATAAGCATATCAATCTATTCCTCTGTGTGATTTTGTCCTGAATAAATGTGCTTGCTTTGGAAGAGCTGTGTGGTCACTGGTAAGAACACAGTCATTGTCCTCAAGAAAAACAAAGTGCCTTTAGGCCATCTGGCTTGTTATACCACCATGAACTTCTGGGTACTGCAGCCTAGAATCTTGTTCTGGAGAGAAAAGGGATGCAGGACCCTGCCCAAAGAGAGGTAAAGGCTCGAGGCCTGGAAGCTGCACAGACATCCCTAGAGCTAAGCACAGTTAGGGGGCTAAGATTCAGTTACCCTGAAACTGTGACACTTATCTCCCCATTTCCTATGCCTGGGGAGAAAAGAAGTTGCTGTAACCTCACAGGTGGAGCAACTGTTCCAAATGTGGAGTAAAGAGGAGATGCCACTGCAACTGCTTTGCTTTGGGAGTAAATTTACAGCTTTCTAGGAGCAACTGCAGTAGAAGAAGAGAGACCCTGGCACCACCTCCACAGACAAGATCTTTTTCCAGACAGAACCACTCTCATTAGAGTACGTCTACACAGCAGGACTAAAGTTGAATTAAACTACAGAACTTCAGCAATGTCAATTGCGTAGCTGAAGTTGAAATAGCTTAATTTGGCTTTTGGTGCTGTCCACACAGCAGGAAGTCAAAGGAAGAGCACTCTTCCTGTGATTCCCTTATTCCTCGTGAAATGAGGGTTACCATGAGTTGGAGTAAGAAGTCCTCTAGCTCGACATTATTTCGAAATAAAGGCTTGTAGTTAGACGCACTCTATGTTATTTTGGAATAACGCCAGTTATTCCAAAATAACACTGTTGTGTAGGCGTACCCTCAGAGTGAAATCCTTGTGCAGACTCTATGGTGAACAAAATAATTGCTGAGATTTTCTCTGTATATCTAGTCATTCAGTTCCTCTGAGAGAGACTGTTTTTGAAGTGTCATAATTGGAACAAACCTAGGATTTAGTTACAGATACCTATATCCTGCAGGTATTTTTGCTCTAAGCAATAAAGACTACAATTTGGTTTTGTAATTTGTGAGTAAACACAATCTGTTCATCTTTACGTGGCTTCCCTTCTAAAATCCAGCTTCTAAATTGACCGTTATTCCTGAGGTGGATGTTTTCCAGATATCTTATGAATATTACTTTTGAAGTGATGGAATTGCCTTAGTATCATGTTAAGAACTGATGTGCAGAGCCAGTGTGATCTACAGCTTTGTTCAAACTCTGACACGTAGTATAAGGACATTTCGGAGCTCAGCTTCTTTATCCACAATTTGCTGTGAGATGAGTCCCATACTTATTGGATGTGTAATTAGGAGAGAAGATTAAGTCCTATTTGTTGCTCTACCGCTTGGACAATTACTGTATCTTTCTGTGCCTCAGTTTGCCCCTCTGTAAAATGAAAATAATAATAACACTTCCTGCCATGAGAGGTGAAACATTCTTTTAGGGGATCTGAAGTGCGAATAGAACCTCAGAAGTCAGTGCAGAGAATTATATAGCTCACACTAAGGAGAGGGATTTCAGAGTTCATGTTCAGTATGGCCACTTATTTGTACTAACCTTTTCAAGGGCCCTTTCTCAAAGTTCAAATTATGTCTGAGATACTGTGGGGCAATCTAATAAATGCCCAAATTATCATTTAAAAATAAGTGTAGGATCACAATGAAAAGCAGATGAGAAAATTATTCAGGCTCAATGTTAACATAAAACCATGTAGAGACAAGACTATAAAATCATTGTGAAAATTTGCTGGTAACCAGCCATGGAAGAGGTAATGTGGGGGTGATACGATCAAACAAAGCAGACGCAGTAAGAACTCCTTGCAGCAGTGTTCTGTATTAACTGCAGAGGCTGGGCGATCAGAGAGGAAGGGCTTTGATTTACATATCTCTGTCCTTATTAAACAGGACAACATTATGAAGGGGATGAAAACAGAGCTTTGAAGAGTGATGCAAAATGGCTTTTGTAAGGGATAAAGGAGAAAATGGTAAAATGACCAAGGCTTTTCTATACAGAGCTGTTTTCATAATTAGCAAAATAAAAGGGACAATAGCTACAGTAAAAGAATCTTTGGCCATACTCTGGAGAAGAGTGGACGTGTGCACTGAGGTGGGGGGTTGGATTTTCTTTCTTTTTGTAAAGCTAAAAATAATCATCTGTGACTCTCATACAAAGGGAAAGCTGGCCCCCTCTCTGTAAAGCGAGTGAAAAAAAGATCGAGCCATGGGTCTTCCATAACAGGAGCCAGCACGGCATGACAGCCCTAGTAGAGAGAGCATCATAAGTGCATTTTGCATGTTCCGTATGTGCCAAAATAGTACTTTAAAAAGAGTTAAAGTTAATGGAGTGTCTCTCACTCATCAACATACAAATTATTCAGCCTGGGGTAAGGGAAGCAAGAGAAGTACCAACCACCTTAACAAGCTGCACCAGGAACCAAAATGATGAAAATCAGTTTGGGTATGAGCAAAAAATACCAGCTGGTTTTCACAGGAAATATCAGAATAGAGAGGGTTTGGGGTTTTTTAAATTTATTCTGAAAATATTCAGAGATTTTGGTGAAAAACCAACTATTGTTCCCTCTTTCTGATCCTTTTTTTCTGCCATGCAGTCGTCATTGTGTTGCAAAACAGAGAGGGAAAAAAGAGAAAAGAAAGGAGAGGACAATAAAAAAGCAAAGGCTTGGTTTTGTCAAAAATAAAACATTTGTATATGATTTTTTCACAGACTCTTCCTTTAAAAAAAAAGAATAGGTCATTATTTGTCAAAATATTTTCAATGGAAAATGTCTATCCATTTGTACTCTCGAGTGAGGTTGAGGGAAAAAGAAATCCAACATTGTTTAAACCAGTTAAGGAAGGAAATTGCTCAGAGGCAGGTGTTTGCCTGTAGCTAAGCTTTCCCTTTTTGCAGGGAGCTGCAGTCAGCCTCTGCCTCTCACCCAGTGGTCAGTCTCTGAACTGAATTAAGTCTTAGAGGAACAAAAACTCCATACAGACTTTGTCCCAAGGTTTATCCTTGCTACAAGGACACAGTCTCTCACACCGCCTAGACAGTCTCTCTCACAGCTGGAATTGGATCAACAACATTTTGTTTATTGAACATGTACGTTTGAAATCAGACTGCCCACGGACAAGCATTCAATATTCCTCCCTGATGTTTGGAAAAGTTAGGGAAGTGTGTTTGAAAACCAAGCAGATAAAGAGAAGCTAGCTTCACCCTGCAGTAGCAGCAGTTATCACTAGTTTATACTGAACACTTTAAAATGCTGTTCTACATTGCTCTGAGTACACTTCAAAACAAATCTCATCACAGGTAACTGGAGACAGAAAAAACAAGGAGAAGGGGACAAAGAGGGACTATACTGCATACTACTGTAAAGGCCCCTGCACAGAGCATTTCTCCACCGTGGCCCAGCATACAGGGAACAAAAGCAAAAGGGGACACACAGAGGAAAAAACTCAAACAGCCCTTAATTCAAAATGTCTCTTACAAGTCTAAGGAGATGCTCAGTCTCCCAGTTTCTTCTTGATTTATGATTTGGGACAGGGGACATTTTTTTTCATGTTCCTGGATATGGCTGGAAGGGAAGCAGGAATGAGAGCAGAGACCAATCCCCTGGCTTCCTGTGCCTCTTTAAAATGCTCCTGATCTAGTGAGTTAGCTCAGTCCCTTCTCATGTGGTTATGTGTGGTCACAGCTCATTTTTTTAGCGGAGAGCACAATGGCACAGGTGCCATAGAGAGAGCCAACAAGTGGTAAGGATGGGAAAAACCAGGGATGAGAAGGGATCCTGCAAATACAAAAGTGAGGGCTGCCAGGAAAAATGCAAAGAATAGACTAAAGACAATAGGAACCCAGATCTGGAGAAACAGAGAGCTAGACAGCCTGCAGAACAAAGGAGGGTGCTACAGGAGAAACCGATGGCAACTGAGTAGGCTTTACGAGAAGCTATAGAGGACATTTAGTTCCAAAAGACACGTTTTTGGATACCGTGGATTAGAAGGGTAAATTGCTGCTCATAGTAAGCACCATGGAGCAGGACCAGGATAAGCTGTGGGCCCAGTTCTGAAAACGCTAGAGAAGACGGCACTCACACCTCTGAGGGATGCAGTCTTGAGAGGGAGAGTGCAGTGGTGTGTTCGCTCCACATAAGTCTTGAAAGGATTAATGATGTGAAGGGGGCCAGGTAACTTGACAGGCCACACCTGAGGGGAATTAGGTTGGGTAAGCAGCCCGTGACTAAGAATGGAGCCTGGCTGAGAAGTAACGGGCAGGGCTGTGATATAATCAGCAAGTTGGCAGCAGAAAGGGGCTGCAGTGCGGAAGCTTATAGCCACACTCTGGACATTAGAGGGAAGGCTCAGGAAAATGACAGCAAGGCTTACAATTGCACAGACATTGGCGGCTGACAGAGGTCCCTGAACTGGAATGTGAAACAGAGGCTGAGCCAGTATTCCCATCCCAGCCATTGGGGAAGTGGCACCCTTTGGGCTGTGGATGAGACAACTGGCAAAGACGTGCTGGAACAATTTCTATTGTGGGGGTGCTGAGAGCCAATGTACCAACCTGAGTGCCCTGCATATATTGGAAACCACTTCTTGCCAGGGGGCATAGAGGTACCCTCAACACCCCTTGTTCCAGCACCTATGCAGTTACTATGGAAAGACTGATACTCCAGAAGAGTCAAAGGATTACAATGACCTGGCTGGAGGGCCATTCCAGAGAGAGACAGAGAGAGAGGTGGAATGACACATGGATGAGCAACACAAGGAGCATCAGACCTGGAAAAGGCTATTCCCCAGAGCAGCCAGGAGGAAGCACCCTTGTGGTGCGTGGGACCCCATGATAAGGCCAAAAAAAGTTAATGGGATGGAAAGCATTGCAATGCATCACTAGCCTGAGTTTGATGCCACAATGGCAAAAGACTCTGTAGTGCATTGCTAGTTCTCTGAGCCTCTGCCCCCAGGGCCTCTAAAGCACTGCTATAGACTGTAGGCTGGGATCTGGGAAGTGCTGTTTGTTTCATTTTAGTGGCTCTGCTCTGCATTGAGGTTTATATTCGGTAACATCCTACGCAAAGATTATCTCATGTCGACAGTAAATAAACATTACAAAGGTGGAGCAAAGTCCAGCCCTGTCATTCTTTATTAAGATGTAACCTGCAGTCCCAGCTTTATACATGCCTCAGGTAATCTGCCAATGTGGTCTGATGTGGGAGGAGAACCACCAAAGAGCCTGGGGAGTGGAACTATTATCTGATTGCATGGGCAGGATTGAGTGAAATAGCAATCTCTGGGTAAAATTATTTATTTCCCGGAAGATCTTTTCTGACCTAAAATTATGAGTTTTGCCTCGAGACTGTCCGTTCAGCCAGATCACATGTCGCATGAGCAATAAGGTCAGAGCCATAGGCTTAAGTCTCATCCAACTCCAGAGAAGGAATAACATTGAGATGCCTTATATCATTAGGGATAAGACTGTGCGCAGCGCTGCTGGGGTTCTCTGAGACCTCGTTCACTCATTTTTCCAGGAATTCAGCTGTACTCTAGTCTCATCACTCTGGTTCCTTTATTTGGCACACAACAAAGCTATGCTGAGTTGATCAGACTCAAGCATAGGGGATGGGTATACAGCACACCACATCCAGAGTTATACAGCAAGCCTGCCTTTCCTTTATATACATTTACACATTGCATTGCATCATATGTTTTGGGATTGACTTGGTCACTTTGTAGGAACCAATCCCTGAACAGTGCACGCTGCCCATGCATAGCTTATTCTTTATCTCATTTTATGCTCCAGACTTGCCCTGTGCATTGTAACTGGTCCCATGAGTGTTCTCCCTTATCTTTAGCTTGCACGGGCATTCTGTTTCTAGCCTGCTGATCCACAGACTTCCCTAACCCTTTCAGAGGGGTAGTCATGATAGTCTGTAACTGAAAAGCATGTATTTGGGATAAGAGCAGAGATATTGACCTGGGAGGTTATGTGTTTGATCCTTTGGGATTGGTAGAACTTTATTTGACTTGGGTGTCTGGTGGGCACCCGAGGCTGGGTTGCTCCAAGGGAACTGTGTTGTTGGTTTCAGGGTAACTAGTAAGGTATCATAAAGGCTGCTTTGTGCTGGCTTGGTATTTCTAAGTATTGGTATATCTAAGTATTGAAATAGCCACCAGCTTTGGGGTGAGGCTGCCCCATTCTTTGTAGTTTGGCCTTAATTGAGTGACCTCAGCTGGATCCCATGGAACCCTGGTCACATGGAAAATCGGAGACAGAGCCATGTTAAATGATTTCCCCAGAGTGACACAGCAAGAGTTGACAGAGTTGAAACCTGATCCTGCTAATACTTATGTATGAACTGAGTTAAAGTTAGGTGGAATGACACATCATGGCTGTGTCTAGACTGCATCCCTTTTCCGTAAAAGGGATGCAAATTAGACACATCGCAATTGCAAATGAAGCGGGGATTTAAATCCCCCCGCTTCATTTGCGTAAACATGACTGCCGCTTTTTCCGGCTCGGAGCTTTGCCGGAAAAAAGCGCCAGTCTAGACGCGGATCTTTCGGAAAATAAAGCCTTTTCTGAAAGATCCCTTATTCCTTATTTTAAGAGGAATAAGGGATCTTTCAGAAAAGGTTTTATTTTCCAAAAGATCCGCGTCTAGACTGGCGATTTTTTCCGGCAAAGCTCCGAGCTGGAAAAAAGCGGCAGCCATGTTTACGCGAATGAAGCGGGGGGGGGGGGAATTTAAATCCCCGCCTCATTTGCAATTGCAATGTGTCAAATTTGCATCCCTTTTACGGAAAAAGGATGCAGTCTAGACACAGCCTTAAAGTTAGACCTATGTGTTAGTATCTGTAGGATGAGGGGCTAGGTCTGCCATTTCCCAGTCATCTCCTCCATCAGATAGTGAAAGCTGCTTGTGTTACTTTATTAATGAAATGTTCTGAATTCTGCCTGAATAAAATATTCAGCCAGCAAGTTGTGTATATGGATAGAGAATATCATGATAGGCTGGCTTGGGGAGAGGGGGGAAATAACAGAGCATCTGGGCCTGTAGGAATATGTTACTGATCTGAGAAGGCATAACTAAATCTGATAACATTTTAGAGAATCAATCATAGTGGAACTAGCTTATTTAAATATTGCATGAGTACAAGAATTAACTTCTGAATTCCCTTCAAACCCAGACCTTTCATTTAGCACCACTGTTGTGCTACATTTCCCTTTCTAGAGGGGCTTGCACATTTCTTAGTCCAGCTTTCAATGTGTCCATATCACAGAAATCACCAGTGCTGGAAATATTATCTGCCTGATTGGTAAGATCAGCAGAAAGTCCAAAGACTGAATGGCTCTGGGTGACCAAACTCCATTCATATTCCTGGTGGTAGTTCCCCCAAGTCAGTACTGAAAAGCAGAAGGGACAGCTTAGAGAGAGCTTGTACCACCCCACTCCCTGCTGTACCTGCTTTGTGGATTACAAATGAATAGGGTTAATTCGCACCAGCTGTAGTGATTTCAAAGTCTCAGAGGGGTAGCTGTGTTAGTCTGAAACTTAAAAAACAATGAATAGTCCTGTAGCACCTTAGAGACTAACAAAACTCGTAGATGGTATCATGAGCTTTCCTGGGCACAACCCACTTCTTTGTTATTTTGCTATAGATACTTCCCATAAGTGCTTTGACTAACCAACCATTAACCAGAAGAACTCAAACAGTAACTAGGTGGGAATTAGGATCAAGTCTTTCCTAACCAGGTTCAAATCTGAACTGATAACAAGGCTCTGCATCCATTAACGATTATCTGAATTATTCGCAAACACCCCTCCTCCCCTGATAATGTAGTTTATTTCAAAGGGAGATGTTGCCCACTCTCCCTTGCCTATGCTTCACCAGATGTCCTTAGTGAAGAAATTATAGTGAGCAAGATGGAAAATGTATTCTCTTGTTAAAAAAAATCCTATATAACAACATTTTGGAAATTTCCCCTGTGCCATTTTTGTGGTCACACTTCCTCTCTCTCTCATTACATCTATGTGACCCTTATGTATAAAGACAGGTAATGCAGGTTAAAGAGCTATAAGCCATTCAGTGTTTGTGTGACTTAAAATCAAAGAGACAGGTTCTGGGGCTGCTTAACCTTTTCTTCTAATGACTCACACCTCTCTTTTCAACACCAATTTGCCAAAGTTCACAGAAGACTATTTAATTTCTCCTCATGGCTACTCTATTATTTGTTACAATATATTCTGGTGGGTACTTTTCCTTCCACCAAGCCCCCTTTTATGGCCAGGTTTTGGGTCTAATCCTTCCCTGCAATGTACCTGGTGTGATCATTTACATCTGAGTACAGTGAGCACAAAGGGATGTTAAGTGTTACCAAACCAGAATACCATACTCACTCTGGTTGCACAAGGGCAAACAATGACACAAGACACAAGCAATGGAAAATAAGGCCCTTAGGGCCTGGATACCTTGTTGGATTCACTCAGGTGAGCTGTGTTCTTGGGTAAGAGATGAAGAGACAGCCAATTAAATCTCATACCATCCTTCTGATGAACAAAACCATTACAGAGGCTCCTATAATCACTTCAATTTAAACTTTCTCTCTTTAGGCTTAGGTTGTCTTTGAAGGGGAAATCTTCATTAGAAAAACCAGTGTGTGCTCTAAGAAGTTTTGTGACACTCAAGAAGGCTGTGGGGATTTTTTAGGGTTGGTTCTCAATTGCTTCATCAGATGGCTGTTGGAGATGTTGATTTTGGATGAGTTGTGAAAATGAGGAAATTGAGGAAATCAAACCTTCACCTGAGGTCAGAAGGTGTCTTTCCAGTCATTTATCCTGACCTTGCAGGCCATAGAATTCCATCCAGTAACTCCTGCATCGGTCTAATAAATTATGGTTGAATTAGAGTGTGTCTTTTAGAACACCCAGTATTGATTTAAAGGTTCTACAAGTGATGGGAATCCAACCATATCCCTAGGTAAGCTGCTGTGGTAGATAATTGCTCTCACTAGTCAACACTTGTGCCTTACTTCCCTTATGAATTTTTCTAGCTTCAGCTGCCAGCTATTGGATCTTATTCCAATTGTGTCTGCTAGCATCAAGATCCCTGAAGTATCAAATGTCCTCTGCCTGTGTAGGTACTTCTGGAGCCAGGGCTTTGGTGTCCTAGCCAAATTACCATGCTGGTGGTTACATTTTAGCTACCTAAAATATGCCCTGTAGTTTCATCTGGAGATAGCATTCTTCATCTCCTAACCTAAATAACTGTGTAGTGTTGCTGTGGGTAGACAAGCATCAGCTGGGTTCTATCCCAGTGGCTACTGCATTTTAGTGGTGGGTGCAGCGGCTTTTTGTGCATCTATATAATTTGTATAGGGTTTCTTTGGTCCTTTTTAGATGAAAGGCAATGTATTAATGTACACTTCCATTGTTGCTTGTGCTCAGGAGAAGTATAGAGTTCTTCATGTCCACTTTCAGTCCACTCTGAGGTTGGCAAAGCATACACTGACAGAGACTGGATAGCTTAATTTATCTCAGTTATGGTGCTTTGTATTTAAGAAAAACTGAATCACCTCTAGTAATGAAAAGTGTTGGTTTGAGCAGGAATTGGCTTTAGCAATAAGAGACTGAGAGATCCCCGGCCAACAAAATCAGTAATAAAAATGATTCTCTTTCTGCTAATCTTGCTGTGAAGGGATGTTCACCCCATAGATGCCCTGAAAAGGATAATGGAAAAAACCAAAGGGGGCTAATTAGCCCAATAAGCCAGCTGGGAGGACTCAAGTGGCTAAGCAATCCCCTGATTGAATGAGGAAGCCCAGCTGAGGGGGAATGAGCTGCACTGGGAAAGAAAGGCAATAGGCAGCAGAAGGGAGCTGCTGGGAAAGGATGTAGTTACTCTGTTGGATTTAGGGTGTATATTGGAGCTGGCAAACCAAAGGAGGGAGAAAGTTATGAAGGCAGGACATGGCTCAGGGAAAAGCAAGAAGGTCTAGCAGAGACTAGACCAGGAGTGGGGAATCTTTTTTTATGGGCTGGGGGCTACTGACCACAGAAAAATCAGTCAGGGGCTGCACAGGGTGAGAAGCAAAAATAACCCACTGAAACCAAAACATCCTGAGGAGAAAGACACTCTCCACATTCCCCTCACACATCAGAGCCCAGCCTTGCAGAGTTTGTGGGCCCCCTACACTGTGGGGTGGGGCCAAAAATGAGGAGTTCAGTGTGTGATGATGGGCTGCTGGGAAGCGGGCTTAGGATGTGGGGTCTGGGAGGGAGGATGCAGGAATGGATTGAGGGTTGGTGGGCCTGGGAGGGTGTTAGAGTGCAGGAGTAGGCTGCTGGTGGGAGGACTGGTCAGGAGGTAGGATGCAGGAGTGGAGGGGTGGGGTTTGGATGGGATGGGACCACAGGGCTGGAGCACCAGCTCCCCAATGCTGGGTGGGGAGCCCTGAGCTTGGGAGCCGGATCCAGACCCCAGGCCATAGGTTGCCCACCCCTGGACTAGACATTGACTGCTGGCTAGAGGTTCCTCTCCTGAGGAAGTGGCCTTACAAGGCAGTGAATGGGGAGAATGCCTAGGACTGCTGATGAGGAAAGACTTTGATAACCCTGCAGGAGAAAATGCATCTAGTGACATGGCCAGAGGGTTGAGTCAGGAAGAGTCAGTAGTAGTTTGTGGAGCAAGAGAGGCACTGAGAGAGCATGCAACTGAAGGAAAGGTGAGGGAGGATTGCTCTGGTGACCTATTCCCCATAACAGCTAGCAGTGGTGCCATCCTAGAGGTGAGTGGAGTACCCCATCACGTTAGAGATCAAAATATCCCTAAAATGCCACTTCCATTCTCTACACTCAGGGTTGTTTGCCTGGACTAAGTAATTCTCCATTTTTTTTCACAGCAAAGATCTCAATAATGGACTTTGTCTGCATTCTCCTGACCTGTGTAATGGAAAAGCATTTCAATCTTCCACAGAATTCAGCCATGTTGTTCTTGCAGTAGGAATGCAGTGTAGTCCCAGCTCTTCTCCCTAGGTATCTTCCTTCATTGTCTTAAAATGGGGGGGGGGAGGGCATGAGAGAGAAACTTTTTCTAAAGATTAGGTCTGGCATACAGATGTTCAGCAGCTATATCATGCCTGGCTATGTGGCAATATTTTTATAGTGGCATTCCCTCCCTTTCTGATCTCTTACTGCCAACTATTTCCTTTGGTGTCCAGTGTATAAAAGCTGCCACCTTGGCCTCAAATTTCACTTACTGATGTCTTTTCTGCCTTTTTTCCAGTATTGCTCCTTGCATACTAATGACTGCCAATAATAAACAATCTGGATCCAACAGTGGCCAGTACTAACTGATTCAGAATGTGTAACAGCCCCCCGCCCCCCACATACACACACAAAGCATCTTTCTGGGCAGTCCTATAGCAGGAAAACTTTTATTATTGTTGCACCCTCAGACATGGGCCTGGACCCTGCTGTGTTAGGCACTGTTTAAACAAAACAGAGTTGGCCTCTGCCCCAAAGTGCTTACATTCTAAATCAAGATACAATCGATGGATATAGCTAGATGGGAGAGTACAAGGAAACAATGTGACAGTATTGGTCAGTGTGATGGAAAGTGATCTCTGCATGGTAGCAGCATCACTCTTATGCCTTTTTAGGGGTCTAAGCAAAGGAGAGTTTTAAGGAGGTTTTTAACAGATCCACAAAGTTGCTTTGGGAATGTTTATGGGAGTTCCTCTCAAAAGTGTGGCTCCCCACACTGGTGATCAGCTTATTCTGAAGCATGAGGCTTGATTGCCCTGGCAATTATTGTATCCAATTTATTCTCAAGGGAGTAAGGGTACTTTCCAACTGTCTTATAGGGTGCGTCTAGACTGGCAAAATTTTTGCAAAATCTGTGTAAAATATTAATAATTTACATGGAATTTTGTTTGGGTTTTTTGGAAAATATATGTAAATGTACAAACATCCAAGTGACTGTCTGCATTGCTTCTTATAACCTTTGGATGTAAGTCTGGCACATCAACTTGTCTGTATATACCAGATCATCAGCAGGAATAAAAACAAAGGATGTTTCCACTGTGCCCTTTTCACCTTCGGAAGGGAGGGCAATTAAAGTGCAGCTCACTTGGCATATTTCATGCAGCCCTCAAAAGGTTTGGTGTGTGTAAGTTCAGATGCTCGTCCAGCCTCTTGTATCTGCAGAAGTGAGCAGGAAATGTGTGCATTCTGCCATGAGATATCCAGGTCTTCATGTGTATGGCTGAGCTGGTTGTATGGTAAGAACAGTCTTTCCTTCAATATCCCACTGCTTCTGAGCACACTTCAGTCAGGAAGTGAGAATACATACCAACTTCTCTCACCCCGCCTCCCCCCCCCCCCCCCCCCCACACACTTCTTGGAGAGAAGAAGTCTCATGGTAGCTAAACCAGCTCACCTAACCTTCACTGTTATAGACAGGTAGTCAGAAGTCATTAGCATGAGATAGGAAGATAGGACTCCTGGGTTCTTTCCCCATTATTGCTGCTGACTTGTGTAGCTTTGGGCAAATCCACTGAGTTGTTTAAAATTCTACATTAATGTTGGGTGTCTTGCTCTTTCAGTGTTCAACTTGAGAAACATGGGGCCTGAGCTTTAGTAGTGTTAGGCACTTTCCAGTCATCGATTGGAATCATGGGGGCTTCTTTCTGGAATTTGGTCCCTTGTAGTTTTGTGCCTCAGTTTCCCCATCAATGAAAAGCAGAGAAATTGTAGGGCTCAATGTTCATGAAGTATGTAGGAAGGTGAAACTGAGAGCTGAAATTCAATATTTGTGTATTTTGGATGTGGGATTTTTGGTTCCTCTAAGAGGGAGAGAGGCATTAGCAGCAAGATCTGGTTCCATGTTTGGATTCTGAACACCTCACCTTCTGAACTATCAGTGGCTGTTTGGATCTATGACTTTTGTACAACCCAATAATAAACAAAACTAAAGCAATGATGAAAAATATTACACTTACATAGTGCGTTCTGTTTATCTCCATGCTGAGCAGTGATATATTTGGTCCGTTTTAAAACAACAGGCGTGTGGAGGAACCAGAAATAAAACGTAGATTTCCTGAGTGCTAGTGTAGTACCTAAGACAGACAAGATGGGTGAAGTAATATCTCTTATTGAACCTACATCTGTAGATGAAAGATGAGGTTTTGAGCAGCACAGATCTGCTCTTTAGGTCTGCCAGGTATAGCTTGTAGTACCTTATCCACTAGAGCATGCTGGAGAAGGTTGCCTGTAAATTACCAAATAGCACTCGACCAATGTCTGTTCTTCAGATGCTTTCTCCCTCTTCAGCTACAAAAGAGCCATCCCTACTCTAGTATCTCGAGGAAGTAGAGTAATCTCTAAGTGGACGCAGAACAGAGAGCAGCTGGTGCATGGAGGAGGGCAAAAGATATGTCAAGACACTCCCCTCTTTGCTAAAGGGGAATCTCTTGTTATGGGAGGAGGAAGGGCAGATAGAAAGGAAAATATCTAGATTTTCACATGCTCATTTCAACCTTCCCCTTCCCTCCTGCACACACATTTAAAAGTCTTGTCTACATTAAAAAACTAAGCTTCTATTGAAAATTATTCCCCTCCTCACACACTACGAGCCAGTATTTAAAAATGGATGTGTCCAGCGTACACACACGTAAACTACCGTTCATATCAGTTTGGGGGCATGCATCTCTGAAAACACTTCTTCAGCCATTCAGTTTCCTAGTGTAGACAGTTTCTTTCTTGTAAATCTTTCATCAGTTACATTTCATATTCCTGTTCTGTGGCCACACAGTAGACATAACTGATAGCAGGAAATTGAACACACGACAGCGTTCCTATGGCTGTGGGGAATGTGACAGCACTGATGGAGTGTTTCTTTCTGATGGTGCCTCCAGAGTCCCTTGAAATACAGTATAATGCCTAGTATCCAATTTCCTGTGCTTTGTAATTCTGTATGTAAGCGTCAGTCAGAGCCACTGTCTGTCATCATCAGACGATCTATCACAGAAAAACAAGGGGGAAGGAAAGCCACCATGAAAGGGAAAATTAATGCTTTGTAGCCTTTGAAGCACATCCTGTTCAGTCTTGGCCTATGAAACTTTCATTTAGTCTTGTACCCTGCCTAAAGGGTCTGCCCATAGCCAGACACTTTACTGTACTCACAGTGAGAGACAGAGGTTGGAGAATCAGTGCAGACAGCAGCGTATAGTCAATGTGTGCTAAATTGTCAGGTCAAAGCCTAGTAGCTCCCCATGCTTCATTCTAGTCTGTTGAAGACCCTAGGACGGTGCTTCTCAAACTCTTGTACTGGTGACTCCTTTCATATAGCAAGCTTCTGAATGTGACCCTCTGTATAAATAATTCCTACTCCCCTTACAATAAAGTAAAATATTTAAAAACTGGAGGTGAAGTGAAGCCTGGGACTGATAGCTCCTGACCCTGGGAGGTCATGACTCCCAGTTTGAGAATCCTGCTCTTGGAGGTTTGGCGTGGAAGGAGAGGAGAGTCCATGTTCTATAATAGGAAAATCTCCCATCCCCATTATTCTTCAGCAGAAATGCTTTCTCTGGGTGTGCTTTTGTCTTTCTTGGATGGGAGCCTACCAAGGAATAACACAGGTGCTTCAGGAAGTGCAATGGGCCACTCCTAGCACTATGCTCTTAGCTTTGAGAGACTGGCCCCAAATTAATTCAAGTCTGTGAGCCAGGGATGACCTGATGTTTCATTTGCTGTCGTAGTTGCTGTCTTCAGAACAAGACCTAAAATGGAGAGATTTGTCCTTATGTTCTCGTAGCACTTTGCAAGCAGCAAGTATTAAGTGATGGACTTCTGGTGAAACACCAAGTTGCATTCTGCTTCCTAATCTTTCCTCTGTCACTTGTTGGATAGAGCATGCCTTGCTTTTAGCCCAAACTCACTGTCTTGTTTCTGATGTTGAGCAATTGCTGCAGTGTGACATGCTGCGAGTTGCTCTCCATAATGAATCTCCCACTAACTTCAATACAAGAAGGATAACACACCGGGACTACATCTACACTGGCATGATTTTCCGGAAATGTTTTTAACGGAAAAGTTTTCCGTTAAAAGCATTTTTGGAAAAGCGCGTCTAGATTGGCAGGACGCTTTTCCGCAAAAGCACTTTTTGCGGAAAAGCGTCTGTGGCCAATCTAGACGCGCTTTTCCGCAAAAAAGCCCCGATTGCCATTTTCACAACCAGGGCTTTTTTACGGAAAACAGTACTGTGCTGTTTACACTGGCCATCTTGTGCAAATGATTTGCACAAGAGGGCTGTTGCCCGAACGGGAGCAGCACAGTATTTCTGCAAGAACACTGACGATCTTACATGAGATCGTCAGTGTTCTTGCGGAAATTCAAACGGCCAGTGTAGACAGCTGGCAAGTTTTTCCGCAAAAGCAGATGATTTTGCGGAAAAACTTGCCAGTCTAGACACAGCCCGGGAGGTTTGGGCTAGGCACTGTCTGAATCTACGTAAAAGAGATGCCTTGGCTAGCTAGGGCCTCATTGTGCTAATCACGGTACAAATATATAATGAACAGTAGTCCCTGCCCCAAACAGTTTACGTAATGTAATAAGTGAGCCTTATACCCTGTAGCAACAAAAGGAAATTCTCTTTTTGTTCAGAAGGCAGGACTCTGGCCCTGATTAACAAAGCATATGAGTGGTCCCTTTGAAATCAGTGAGAGTCCTTGTGCTAAAAGGCAGGCATATACTTTGCTTGGCCAGCACCAGAATCCTCAGGATCATGCTCACAAAGAAGATGGATCAGAATTCCATCCGTGCTGTTGCTGTGAATTTCCACGTGCCAGTGCTGCGCAGCATACCGATAAAAGGAAAGCCTGAAGGGCAATGTTCCCTGTAAGATGTGAGCTTGTGTGGCCACTCAGGAGAAATTCAAATGCCGCCAGGCTGATTAGCAGAGTCACACAGCTAGGTTTTGTGTTTTTAGTGGGGGTACACATTTGCATATGCCTCCGTGCACATAGAAAAATGTGTTCCACAAGTGGATGGAAAAAGTCTGCCCATGGATGGGAAAGACTGGAGGGAACGTTGCTGAAGGGTGTCTATTCTGCAGCTGGGAATAAGCCCTCAAGCTCAGGTAAGTAGACTTGTCCTATTGGGACTCAAGCTAATGTACTATAGATAGCCTTGTGGGCATTCTGCTTTGGGTTCTGCAGCGTAAGGGGTTGGGTGCACTTGAGAGCCAAAGCCAGAATGTCCACATTGCTCTTGCTCGCATACTAACTCTCACCCCTCTAGCACAAGTCTGGCTTCCAGCACCGGCAGACGCTCTCCCAGCTGTGGTGTAGATACCCCAAGTGACGATGCATTTATTATTTGAGTGCTGAGAAGGTGCTGCCGTGGTAATTATAAATAGACACCAGTGAGGGAAATTCCACAAGCACCACAGCTCTCAGGTTTCTCTTTTATAACCACACCAAAAAAAAAAAAGTTTGAAGGGTTACATCAAGCCAAGTGAACAAACCCTTTTATGATGTTTTGTTCTTAAGCCATCTCTTTGCACCTCTCCCATAGCTGCGGCTAGCAGAGGGCGCTGGCAATGTGAGAATAAGCTTGCAAAAAGAAGCAGAGGTTTGAGGCCTCCACATTTCCCGGTGAAAATAACACTTATAAAATTAAACCGTGATTTCACACATCCTGACACTCTGTGAACATGATTTGATTCAGCGTCTGGCGAGGAGGGAAGGGTCTTGCTGAGATTTAGTTCTTTCTAATCATGTTTTGTTTTGGTTTTTTCCCAAGTGAATTCAGTGTTCATGAAAGTAACCAGGAGATTGATGTCTTGATTCGTCCCCAGAACAGGAAGAACAGACACATGGTAGTGCAGCTTCCCTGCTGCCTAGCCGCTGTGCCTGTCCCTTGGGAATGCAGAGGTATCCATTTTTCATTGAATTGCTTTAAAAATGAACAATAAAAAGTTCAACCTTAGCTCAAATATGTTCACTATAGGCCAAGACCTACATGCATGCAAACTGTTGTGGAAATTTGACTCGGCGTCCCAGAGTATGCTTTGCTCCTTCCAAAAAAAAGATCTTTTCAATGTCTTCATTGTAGCAAAGCGGGATAATCAGGCAAGGGCGCTACGTGTGGATCTGTCCATGGGTTTCATACTGTGCTCATCAGTGACCTCTGAATTGTAACAAGCTGAGTGGATTGCCACAGGCTACTTCTGTGCAGAGCAGGTGGAGGCAGAATGCCATTGGAAGCGCTGGGAGTGCAGCACTTATTGTAGGCTGGAGGAAACTATGATGTGTGCTTCACACAGCGCCTTCTGCCAGATGCTAATAGATACCTGTGGATGGGTCCTTGGCTCTGCCCCCCCAGCCTGACTGGCAGTGTGGGTTGTGTTAGCCATTGGCCTCCAGTGCATTTGTGGAGTCACAGTAGCAGCATTCTGCCTGGGTCTGTGGGAAAGGAAAGGTGAAGGGTTTTTTTCTTTTTTTATTGGCAGAGAGAAGAGGGAAGTTCCTTCTGCTCTCTCCTCACCAGGGGAAGCTACTGGAGGAGGGAAGATGACATAAAAAGGGAAAATAGAAAACAAAGGTACAGGAAAGTGGATTTGTAAACAAGGGCCCAACCCTGTTTTGGATTCACAAATCAAACTCCCACAGAAATCTTATACAATCAGTAAGATGACCACAGGGAAATGTTGCATGAATCAAGGTGCAGTGGGGAGCTCCAAACCAGTTGAGGTAATTAACAATATCCCAAACAACCCTTATGGAATTAAGCTAACCCTTACCGCATGAGGGCAATGCCTTTTGGGCACATCCTATTTATTGTTTATGGGCTGCTGGGGCATTCATGTACCTTCTCTAGTAGGGAATGGGGATAACTAATGAAATTCCTCAGTCATGAGCCCTTTGAAGCATCTGAGACCTTCATGCGCTAGTTCAAACTGGATCCTCCAGAGACCAACAGTCACAGATTTGGGTTTTAAACTGACTCCTGAGCCAACAACTGACAATAAGAACGTCCATACTGGGTCAGGCCGAATGTCCATCTAGTCCAGTATCCTGTCTTCCAACAGTGGCCAATGCCAGGTGCCCCAGAGGAAATGAACAGAATAGGAAATCATCACGTGATCTATCCTTTGTTGCCCATTCCCAGCTTCTAGCAAACAGAGGCTAGGGACACCATTCCTGCCCATCCTGGCCAATCACCGTTGATGGGCCTGGATAGATTAGGGGAAGATTGGAAGGACTTATCTTAGAGGAGCTGGGCAAGAGGGCCATGGCCCCATCACTTTTATGCTGACCGTAAAGGTGAGCTATTGGGGCGGGGGGTGGTAGAGGGAAGGAGTGGTGTGGGAGGATGGGGGCAGAGTTTGGGTGCTGATGGCCCCTCCCCACTTTTAGGGAGCTCCTGTCACTCCTGACTTGACCTACTGAGGCCTGATAAGACTGGGTACTTATTCAGAGTTGAAAGCTCTGATGAATTTGTAAGCACAAAGAAATCTCTAGAGTGGGGTGATACCCTGTAAGCTTATTAACACGTGTTTAGGTGACTTGATTGTTTTTACGGTATTTTCGCTATCTATATGCTTTTCGCGGTATATATGCTTTTTACAGCACAATTCTTTCTAAGCAAGCCCATCTTATTCTTAAGAGCAGCTGCCCTGAACTGTGGCACTGGCATAGTCTGAGAGTGTGCAGTGCCTAGCACAAGAGAGGCCTGATCCTGGCAGCCCTGGGTGCTACTGCAGTATAAATGCTCAAGGGGTGATAAGAGAGAAGATGACCCATTTCCTTTTTGGTTCATACCCCATGCAGGCCAACAGGAGTCAGTTTCACTCACATGGCAAGTGCTAGCTAGTGGGGAGACAGAGTCTGCTTAATACTCTGCCCCTCTATAGTGTGTTCCATACTCTGGCCCTGTAGGGTTGCCAACTCTGATCAGAGTGGTTCTGGGAGATTTTTCTCCACCATGATGTAGAGTTTATAGGCACCAACTATCTCTCTAGCCTGGGGGTGCTTCACCTGCAAGCCCCCCCCCCCATGTTGCCTCTGCCTCCACTCCCCCACCTCCTCCCCTGAGTGCACCCACTTCTCTCCCTTCCTCCAGGAGCTAACCTGCATGCTGTGAAATAGCAGTTCTTCTTCGAGTGGTTGCTCATGTCCATTCGAAGTAGGTGTGCGCACCGCGTGCACCGCGTCTTCCGGAGCATTTTCCCTAGCGGTACCCGTAGCGCCAGCAGGGCGCCCCCTGGAGTGGCACCACCATGGCGGGGCATAAGTACCCCTGCCGGCGCTGCCCCACCTCAGTTCCTTCTTACCGCAGTAACGGTTGTTGGAGCATCTCTATATCTCTCAGTCTCTTAGTTACTTAATGGTTCCCGTTCTCACATTGGTTTGTAAATAGTTCTTGCAGTTAGATAGTTAGGTTCTTTGTTTTGTTCCTTCCCCCTTGGGGGTAAGGAATGCCAGGGCCGCAAGGCTTCAAGACGTGCGCTGACTGCGGGAAGTTTATGCCCAGGGGCGACCCACACGACAGTTGTCTTAAGTGCTTGGGTAAGGCTCATCTGGCTATTGCCTGTAAGATCTGTAAGTCCTTTAAGCCCCATACCAGAAAAGAAAGAGTTTCCTGCCTGAAACTTCTCCTCATGGAGACAGTGCTTCAACCTGTGCCGCCGGAACAGCCTGCGGTGCGCAGCGCACCGGCCTCCACGCGGGAGGCTCCTCACCGGCACCGTGCGTCGGCGTCGAGGTCTCAGCACCGGTCTCACTCTCCTCCGACTAAGAGAGTGAAGAAATCCCGGGGAAGGTCCCCTTCGAAGAAGGCAACTTCGGCTGGGTGCCGCGGCGTGGGCTCACCGGTGCGCGTAGCGTCCCCACCGCACTGTCGGCGCCGAGGAGGCCTTGATAGTCCTGGTCGCCTGCCTACACACCACCCGTCCACGCCGGACACGTTTGAAGTGGTGCAGGACCTTATTAGCCTCATGACGTCCCCTCCAACCTTGGTTGACTCGGAAGGGTCGAGGTCGCCATCGTCGGAGGCTCGACTGGCTATGGCTTCACCCCAGCATGGCCCAGGTCGGCATGCTAAGGTGGCTTATGCATCGGGACCACCCCATGTGGGGTCAGTACCGATCGCTACTTCGGCACCCTTCTCGACGCCAAACTGTCAGTCTCAGGGAGTTTCCAGCCATGCGCGAACTTCGCTGCAGATGAGCTCCTTGCCAGCTCCCCGCCTGGCGGTACCGGTGCCGTATCTCAGTAGCCTGTGGCATCCACTCAGACATCTCTCTCCTCCATGGAGGTCACCCTGGAGCCGGCGTCCGTCTCCGTGCTGTCATCTGCACCGGCATCGACGCAATGATCTCGCCAGGCACCGGGCCTGGGTACCCCTGTGCCGCAACTGCCGACCACAACTCAACCAGTACTGGGCCTGAGCACCCCAGTGCCGCAGCCATTGGCGGCATCTCAACCGGCACCGAGCCTGAGCACCTCGGTGCCACAGCTGCTGGCGTCTCAACCGACACTGGGACTAGGCACCCCGGTGCCGCTGCTGCTGGCGACTCAACCGGCGCTGGGCCTGAGTACCCCGGTGCCGCAACTGTTGGCGGCTCAACCGGCACCGGGCCTGGGCACCCCAGTGCCGCAGCTGTTGACGACTCATCAGGCACCGGGCCTGGGCACCCCAGTGCCGCAACTGCTGACGTCACAATCGGCATCGGGCCTGAGCACCCCGGTGCCACAACTGGGTGCCGTAGAATCCTCAGCACCGGGTCTGGGTCCCCCGGTGCCGCAACCGTCAGCGAGCCTCCTGGCACTGGGCATGGGTCCCCCGGTCCCACAGATAGTGTGGCCCCACCGTACTCATGTGGGTAAGCCTGAGTCCATGGCAAAGTTTGCCCCGCATTCTTCTTTGGCTCCACCCTGGCCGGAGTCCGATTATTCCTCAGACTCGGATGCTGTCTCCATCCGATCGGGGTCTTCAGGAGCATCCTGGGCCCACAGGTCCAGGTCCAGACATCGGAGGACCACACTCAACAAACATGGCCTCCGCAACCACAGTGGCCTTTTTGGACCTCCTGGGCCTACCATCAGTGGCAAGGTCAGCTGCCTCCTTCTCTGGGGTTGGAGAACTCAGGGCACTGCTTCCAACCATCGGCAAGCCTGTCTCGAGCCGCCCTCCACCTCCCCTCTTCAGGCGCCGCAATCCGATCCAGCGGCACCGCAATCGCCGGCACTGGAGGCGGACCCATCGGGAGCGCAAGCTGCCCAGCCGGCACCGCAGTTGGCGACAACCGTTCCTGTGCCAGTTCAGGAGTCCTCGTCATCGTCGTCTCCGGACGGGGCACTAGCAGACCCTACACCGAGTCTGCCGTCAATGGATGCTCACACACACCAGGATCTCCTCCACCGCATGGCTTCCAACCTGGCCGTTCCGGTGGAACCTGTCATCAAGGACACGGATCCAATGGTGGACATCCTCACGGAAGATGCGCCTACGTGATTGGCCTTACCGCTTAACAAAACGGTGTCAAAAATTACTAATGCCCTGTGGCAAACGCCGGCAACCCTGACCCCTACCTTAAAAGGGGTCGAGAGGCGTTATTACATCCCGCAATCGGGGCATGATTACCTGTACTCACAACCCATCCCCGGGTCCTTGGTCGTGCAGGCCGCAACCCAAAAGGAAAGACTCCCTCAGCCCAGTCCTTCTCCAAAGGCGGGGGAGCCAAGCAGCTGGACCTGTTGGGCTGTAAGGTTTACACCACAGGGGCACTACAACTCCGCATCGCAAACCAGGAGGCGATGCTAAGTAGGTATGCCTTTAACACCTGGCAGGCCGTCGAAAAGTTCCGAGACAGACTCCCTGTGGAGGACCATCAGGAGTTCGCGGCTGTTGCCTTGGAGGGTAAAGTCATCATGCGAACCGCTCTCCAGGCGGCTCTGGACACTGTGGATTCAGCAGCCCGCACGATGGCAACTGGTGTCGTTATGCGTCGGGGGGCATGGCTCCACAACTTGGGAATTCCCCCGGATGTGCAGCATACGATACAGGACTTGCCTTTTGAGGGCAAAGCTCTGTTCTCGGAGCACACCGACTCTAGGCTCTATACCCTAAAGGACACAAGGTCCACCTTGAAATCCTTGGGCATCCACACGCCGGCCCCGCAGCGGCGGCAGCTGCCCTATATAGGCAGCAGGGGAGGGCGCAGCCCCAGGTCCCCCGTGGGGATTACTGGAGGCGCCGCTCCCGGGCCTCCGGTGGAAGTTCCGGGGCGGCTGCGCACCCTCAGGGGGCTAGGGGTTGATGTCGTCGCCCCAGGACCGATACCCAGCGGGGAGGTCCTCACGGTCCTTCCCATCAGGGCAAGCCCCAATTTTGACGCCCTGTTCGAGAGTCCCGTACCAATCTCCTGCCCTGGCCCCCCATTTGGGGCCAGGCTATCCCTTTTTGCCCATGCATGGGCCATAATAACATCGGATGCCTGGGTTCTGAACATAGTAAAAGGAGGCTATTCTATCCCTTTCCTAGGCCCACCGCCCTCAAAACCCCCTTATCCGTCCTTAGTAAGTGACACCCCTCACGAACACATCCTGTGTCAGGAGGTGTCTGCGCTCCTCGAAAAAGGAGCAATAGAGGAGGTTCCTCCGCATCTGCCAGGAAGGGGTTTTTACTCCCGTTATTTTGTTGTCCCCAAGCCGTAGGGAGGGGTCCGCCCCATCTTGGACCTCCGAGATTTAAACAAGGCGGTCCTAAAACACAGGTTCAGAATGGTGACCTTGGCATTGGTCATCCCAGTGTTACAATTAGGAGACTGGTACACGACTCTTGTCCTCAAGGACACATACTTCCACGTGGCGATCAGACCCAGCCATAGGAGGTTCCTCAGGTTTATGATGGGCCAATACCATTTTCAGTTTACGGTGCTCCCTTTTGGTTTATGTACGGCACCGAGGGTATTCACGAAATGCATGGCGGTGGTTGCCGCATATCTCCACAAACAAGGGGTGCACGTGTTCCCGTACCTCGACGATTGGCTGATCCGAGGTCGCTCGTACGGGCAGGTAGTAGCTCACGTGGCACTCACAAGAGCCCTTTTCCTAAGGTTAGGACTCATGATAAATGTCAAGAAGTCGTCTCTGACTCCCTCCCAGCAGATAGAATTCGTGGGAGCCCTCCTCAATTCGGGGGTGGTGAGAGCGTTTCTGCCCAACAGCAGGTTCCTCTCCATAGTGGAGCTGATCTCGGGGTTAACCCGGTCCCCTAACACGACCCCTCGGGTCTGCTCCAGGCTCCTGGGCCATATGGCGGCGTGTACGTACACGGTCCACCATGCCAGAATGAGGATGAGACCCCTGCAGGCGTGGTTGGCAAGGGCCTTCAGCCAATCCAGGGGTCTTTGGGACTCGATAATTACGGTGCCCACAGAAATTCTGGACTCCCTCCTATGGTGGACCCAGGAAACTGTGGTACGCAGTGGGGTTCCTTTCAATGCCCCTCCCCCCTCCCTGACGCTGGTCACCGATGCGTCCGACCTGGGCTGGGGAGCACACCTGGGGCGCCACAGGACTCAAGGCCTCTGGTCCCCCTCCGAGCGAGCCCTACACATAAACGTCCGGGAATTGCAGGCGGTAAGGAGGGCCTGCGAAGCCTTCCTGCCAAGGCTCGCCCACTGCTCGATCCTGGTTCGTATGGACAACACAGCGGCAGTCTTTTACCTCAACAAGCAGGGTGGGGCGCGGTCGCCTCCCCTCTGCAAAGAGGCCCTACAACGTTGGCACTTGTGCGTCACGCATGATATCACACCTCAAGCGGAATACCTTCCGGGGTGCAAAAACCTGCTAGCAGACACGCTGAGCAGATCCTTTGGAGCCCACGAGTGGACGCTCAAGGACTCTGCCCTCCGCCAGGTTTTCCGCAGGTGGGGTTATCCCCGCCTAGGCCTGTTCGCCTTGGCACGCAATGCCAAGTGCAGGAACTACTGTTCCCTGCTGGGGCTGGGGAAATATTCCTTGGGGGATGCCCTGACGACCGTGTGGCCAGAGGGCATTCTCTATGCTTTTCCCCCGTTTCCCCTAATTTCCAGGGTATTGACCAGGGCGAGGACCTTTCAGTCCTCGATCATTCTCATAGACAGTTCTGGTTCCCCATCCTAGTGGACATGCTTATCCAGGACCCAATAGCACTCCCTCTAGTCTGGGACCTGCTAACTCAACCCTGGGGCAAGGGGATCATGGTTCACCCGGATCTCCGGTCTCTCCACCTAACGGCATGGTTTATCCGTGGTTGAGCCAACCGGAAAAGGAATGTTCCCAAGAGGTTCAGATGGTCCTCCTCAGTAGCAGGAAACCCTCTACTAGATGGTCGTACGCTGCCAAGTGGCAGCGCTTCTCGTCTTGGGCGTCCCGGAGAGGAGTACACCCGTCCTCGGCTCCTATTCCAACTATTCTTGACTATCTTTTCCAGCTTCGGTCTAGTGGCCTATCTTTTTCTTCTATCAAAGTCCATGTGGCATCTCTCTCTGCCTTCCACGTTGGTACGGCAGGAGTCTCCCTTTTTTCTAACCTGGGGGTTAAAAGGTTTCTTACTGGCCTGGAAAAGCTGTATCCCTCGGTGAGGGCCCCGCTTCCCGCCTGGGACCTTAACGTGGTCCTCCACAGGCTTATGCTACCTCCCTTTGAACTGCTGGCCACGTGTTCCCTGCAGCACCTTTCATTGAAGGTTGCTTTCATCGTGGCCATTACCTTGGCTCGAAGGGTATCTGAACTAAGGGCGCTAACTATAGACCTGCCCTACCTTGTCTTTTCCAATAACAATGTAAGGCTACGACCTCATCCAGCCTTCCTCCCGAAGGTGGTATCACCATTCCACCTGTCCCAGGAGATTTATCTCCCGGTTTTTTCCCCAAAACCTCATGCCTCCTCTAAGGAGCGGGTGCTTCACTCCCTGGACGCCAAGCGGGCGCTGGAGTTCTAAATTGATAGGACCAAGCCGTTCCGTAAATCACAACAATTGTTTATTGCGTTTGGGGACAGGGTGAAAGGGTCGCCTATTTCGACACAAAGGCTATCAAGATGGGTGGTGCAATGCATCATAGAACGTTATCAACTGGCTGGTAAAACCCCACCCAGGGTGAAGGCACACTCTACCAGGGCACAGGCGTCCTCAGTGGCCTTTGGTGCCCAGGTACCAATCACAGAAATTTGCAGGGCAGCCACTTGGTCTTCCCTTCACACGTTTGCAACACACTATGCGCTACCTCAGCAGGCCAGAGAGGATGCAAGGGTGGGCTCTGCAGTCCTCGAATCTGAGATGTAAATATGTAAATATATATATCCAGTTGTCTTTGTTCTTAATATGTGCCTTATCAGTGTTGGATTGTTCAAATAAATCCATTTATTGTTCACCTTCCTTCATGACTCTGGTGGTCTGACTGCTCCAACCCCTCCTCCGTGGGGTTAGCTTGGTAGTCACCTACTTCGAATGGACATGAGCAACCACTCGAAGAAGAAGAAAAGAACGGTTACTTACCTGTAACTGTTGTTCTTCAAGATGTGTTGCTCATGTCCATTCGGCTCCCACCCTACCTCCCCTTCGTCGGAGTCTCCGGCAAGAAGGAACTGAGGTGGGGCAGCGCCGGCAGGAGTACTTATGCCCCGCCATGGCGGCGCCACTCCAGGGGGCGCCCTGCCGGCGCTACAGGTACCGCTAGGGAAAACGCTCCGGAAGACGCAGTGCACGCGGTGCGCACACCTACTTCAAATGGACATGAGCAACACATCTCGAAGAACAACAGTTACAGGTAAGTAACCGTTCTTTTCACAGCAGTTGGGAGGCACTGGGAGGGAGAGGGGCGCTTGTCTGCCAGTTGGAGCTGTAGCACCCACTAACTTTCCCCAGCCCTGGAGCAGCCATGGAGTTGGTGCCTATGGTAATGATTTACACTGTGCCTATTCACATCTCTGGGATGGCTTTCAGTAGTCACTGGGTGATCAGTGCTGATTGCGATAGCGTCCTGGCCAATCCAGGAGGACTGGAAATGCTGCCTGTGAGACTGATGAGCTCCTCGTGTTCTGGAAGGAGAAACTGAGCACAATCAGTTTGTCTTGCTCAAGGTTATACAGCAAGTCAGTGGCAGAGTTGGGAATTGATTCCGGCTCTCCTGGCTTCCAAGCCTGTCTTCTCTCTCACTTAGCAGTGTGATTGGTTACCCAAGTGAGCCTGTGAGGAAATAACTGGTCTGCCCCCACTCGGGAGGCCCTACAGAGGTGGGACAGCACATTGTCAGTGGAGGCCCTTAACCTTGGAAACTGCCCACTGATGACAAATCTGAACTCACTCCTAGCCATAGGGAGGCGTAAATCCTGTCCCAGCTCCACAGAAGGTATTGAATACAGTAGAACCGGTGTGATTTTGCTGGTTGGGAGCGGAGAAGCGATAGGGAGAAGCAAAGTAGCACCACGGGATACACACAGCTACGCAGGTATACCTTGGGCCTAAGCGTTAGGTGACTGCAGAGGCATGGCTGGGTCACAAAATCATGCCATGTGGCCACCTCCAGGAGGATGCATTTGGGAGTGTCCACAGGGGCTTCTGAGGCTGCAGCAATGAACACAAGAGGTTTTTGTCTCCCCCACAGTCTGCAAAGACCTCGCCAGTGAACACTGCCTGTTTATTCAGGCTCAATGCTAAATCTAGGAGTGTGCTGGAAGGACTCCTCCGACCAAGCTTTCCATTAACCACACAGGTTCTTGAAGCCACTGGCATTTAACTGACTTGACAAGGTTTTCCCATCCTTTTTCTTTAAGAGCAGCAAGTTTGGTGTTGCACTCTGATAGTGATCCCTATTTTGAAGTTGGAGACATTCCCCTGGGATTTTTATTTGTAGGGTTCTCTGAGGCTGAGAGAACTCCTTGATTGCAAAATATGGTGGACTAAATGTTTTAGCTAGTTTTGCATTGAGGTGTGGCATTTGTACAGTCGAGGGGTTTCCTGAGTTGCCTGTGATTGGAGTATTGTCTTGCCTCAGGAGGAAATGCCTAATTTCTCCATCAAGCCCTCATGGGGTGGAATGTTCCCAGGAGCTGAAGGTTTTCAGGTTCATGCCCCAAGTTTACTTCCATCAAGATGGTAGTGGCAGTGCTTCTTCCTTGGCTTGAGTCACTGCTACAGCTGCCAGTGTGATGCAGTGTGTCTCATGAAACATACCGCAAATAGGTAAAAATGATGAAATTTTTTCATCTGGAGTTTCTGTTCATGAGCCCCTGGGAGTTCTAAATTGTCCTAAAAATGAGTAATTTTGTGAGGAGCTTATGTTGTGGACTAGTTAGAAAAGTGGCATATATCCCTTTTCAGTGGTAGTAGATTGGTTAAGTGGTTTTCCTCCCCACCCCACTGTCAGGTCAAATAAGCAAAATGACCTGTTGCCATGCAGCCCCAGCCATGAAAGGATTAAATGTACATGCCATTGCAGGACTTTAACAGGGTTCCCCCAAAAAAACAAAAAAAGAAACAAACAAACAAAAAAAAGCTAGATAGATCACAAAGGTTAGTTCCATCAATGGCTATTAGCCAGAATGGGTAGGAATGGTGTCCATAGCTTCTGTTTGTCTGGAAATGGGTGACAGGAGGGAGATCACATGAAGATTATCTGTTGTGTTTCTGTCCTCTGGGTTATCTGGCATTGGCCACTGTCGGCAAACCAGATACTGGGCTAAAGGGACCTTTGGTCTGACTCAGTATGGCTGTTCTGATGTTGTTATGACACCCTCCCAATATCTGAATAGAGTAGGCTTGCTAACTCAAGGTTTAGGACAGCTAAGGGAAATGTTCCAGCCATTCCTAAGTTAACCCCCCTATTGACTTCAAAGCAGTGCTCCTGTTTTGAAAGGCTGCTTTGAATTAGCAGCTTACAAAATGGTTATTCTGTAAACCAGACCTGCAGAGAGAGCCACTCCAAGCCCATAGCTTAAGTGACCCCTTGCCAGTGAGTGATAGCCAAGCACGTGTACTTGCAAAAACAAATTGAGGGTGTTTGATTCAGGGTGAGAGACGTTGGCTTTCAAGCAGTATGTGGAAAGAAGCAGAGGACAGTGAAGTGTTTTGGCTGGACAATTTGAACATGGGGCTGGGTATCTGTTCTTTTTGCTCTGGTCGTTCTTATTCATAGCATTAACAGAACTGAGTCCCTGCTCTAAACAAAAAACAGACTAGGAAGGGCCCTGAGCATATATGTCACTCTTTCTTCTCTCCTGTTTGAGAAGTCTAGCTGCTCAGAAGATAGGAAGATGCAAGCCAGATGAATGGATGTGGACACCTGGGGTTTGGGGAGGAGGTTGAAACCCTCATCTCCCCCCAAAATGAAAGAGATTGTATTAACAAATAACACTGGTTGGAATAGATATTTTTTTCTCATTTTATTAAGTGGGCCCATTGAGTCATGAAATAGAAATACCCATTGAAGTGACAGACCACTGCTATTATTTTTAACTCTAGCCTGTCCCCTCTCAGTTTTAAAAAAAAAAGCATTCTGAACCCCTACTGTGTGACAGCAAGAGGTTCAGCATCCACCTATAAGCCCATATTTAGAGCCCTACCAAATTCATGATGCATGTTGGTCAATTTCATGGTCATAAGATTTTAAAAATAATAACTTTCATGATTTCAGATATTTAAATCTACAGTTACAGTTTTGACCCAAAAGGGTACAGTGTGTGTTCCATTCAACCCATTCAAAAGCCTTCTCTTAGTTGTGGCACAGCAGCATGCCAGTGTACTCTGGGGCTGAGTGCATTGATGATAGCTGCATGTGTTGCCAGGTAAACTGCAATCTACAATAACCCCTGGGTCTCAGTTAATAGTAGTAACAGAGTCTAGCCTATCAGCAGGGACCTTGGCAACCTGAGTGAAAGCTGGATGGAGGAATCTAGATTGCTTGAGGGAAGTGTGTAAAGAAGGCGTCAGGAAACCAGTCTGTGCACATGGCTTCACTGCTAGCTGGCACTGCAGCACCTCTGTAAATAGTGCTCTTAATGCAAAGCCAGTTTAAGTTTAGAAACATGGAGCCCTCTCAATGTATTGCTCGGCATATGGTACATGAAGCAGCAAGTATCTTGGTATCAGTGTTTTAAAAGGAAAGTACCTATGTTAGAGGCATAATCACTCTTGCCTTCCAAAATCAGTGGGAGATTCATTGATTTATGGAACTCGAGATAAGTCTGGGAAATGTACGTAAATAAAACGACAGGATTGGGAGTGTGATTCTTTGTTGGATCTTAGTATCATGCACCTGAGAACCCATCAGAACCCAGAGACTTGCCTCCAGGCTCCTAGTCTAATCTCTTTGCTTACTGACAATACAAACTTTTTCTACACTGAAAGCTCTTTATTCACTAATGGCCAAGAGGGGGTTTCAATAGGTAAACTCATAGTTGCACTATACTTCAATAATCTGGTCTTTGTTTATTTGGATCTCACCAGAGAGAGAAACACTGTCTAACAACTTACATTTTGGGTTGTAGCAGAGGTACAAGATTTAGCAATCACTCTAAGATGTCAAAGTATTAGTTATAGGTGCCTTTCCACTCCACTCTCCACCCAAACCCCCCAAGAGTTTTCCCTTGCTGTCCTCCCTAAGTGGCAACCAATACACTGGGGGGAAGCCTTTTAAAATGAAATCAATTAAAAAGAAAATCCTATTCCATACCACTACAGTGTGTGTGTTGCCTCATCTACTTCACCACAGACCAGCTGTCAGGTAGTACACTCCAACTCATTAGTCCTATCACCCTATTCCTATGCACTCTTTCTGCCCTAGCAAACCACGTGTATGCCAATACAGCTGTTAATAATCAAAGCTAAATGGAAAGCTTGGAACAAATGGAACACTGAGTGTCCTAGAAGCTCTTTCTCCACAATAGCCAGCATCTTCTCTTTCCTACTTATCCTTCCCATCCCCTCCTTCACTTCTGTCGGTCACCATATGTACTCTTTGGAAGACATCTGTTCTATTTACAGGTCCTCTGGGCCATGACTTGCTTCCACATCAAGAGAGAGCATCTGCTAGTCCTGTTTCTTTCCTCCTTCAAGTACAATTCCAGCTCTTCTAGGAACTGTTCATGCTCCACTACAGTACTGTAATACAACAATGTCAATTGAATGCCCAAATGGGAGTGTATATTGGCCTGGAGCAGTATTTCAGGAATCCTGCTGAGCTCCCTTCTCGTTCTTAACGTAAGCGAAGGCATCTTGGAAATAGACGCCTTTTGTCCATGGGCCTCCAAGAACAACTTGGTGCTGTAATAATTTTCATTAAGGACCTGATCTTGCAAAGACGTATGCACAGACTTGACTCCCTACAGGACTGAGACCAAGTTAGCTTTATCCTCATGATAATGCAGCTGTACAGTCTTACCCCTTGGGCAAGATCTGGCAGCTGCCTCTGGAAATGGTGTGTTATGTGCTATGCACGTAGGAGTGCCTTTCTCCTTCACCAAGAGTTCTCTTAGCAGTGTTTCCTAGGGTTCCCTTTTATATTCTGCTGAGTGCTTTCAACCTTCTATTATTTCTTTCCTTATTCTCAAGATCATCCATGTTTTAGCTCCAGATCAAGCTCCTTGCCTTCCAAGTCCCTAATCAGTTAGTGCATCTGGACATTTTGTTTCTGCCTCCACTTCAGTCACTCAATTAGCAAGTTCTTTTGTGTTTCTCATTAATTCCCCTGAGCAGGTTTGCATCTTCCATCCCATTGATCTTGATTCAGTCATTAATTCTCTGTGTGCCTTTGTGGCACCCCTCTCCTTGCCTTCCTCAGTTAGACTTAATTTGTGATGGCACGTTGGGACTTTGGTGACTTGCACACACAGGCTGTGCTGATAGAGAGGGCTTCTTTGCAGGCGTAAGTTTCATGGTGGGTTGTTTTAAAATGTCATGGGTAAAGTCTCATGGAGTTCCATTAAGGAGCAGCCCTCTTGCTGGAGTGACAGCTCCACTCGCTCTTGCCAGCAGAAGTCCATCCAATGAAAGAGATTCCCTCATCCACCTTGTCACTTTAGTAGCCTGGGACGACCATGGCTACCACCACACTGCATATATCACCATTCCTTGGGTATTTGATCATAGTGAGTTATGAAACTGATCAGATAGAAGAGAGAGAGAGAGAGAGAAAAGTTTGTGGAGGGGAGTCTGGTAGACAAAAAGAGCCTGTCCTTTTGACTCACAGCAACTCCACTGGTGGGTTCTCCAGGGAAGAAGGAAGCAATCCCCAGTCCCTGCCTGTTCTGAGCTCCCAACAACCCACAAGTGGGTCCTCTATTCTTTCACATCAGTAAATCTTAATACTTAGGCTGGCATCAAACACCGCATTGGGGATTGTATAAGCAGTAGCTTTTTTTCAGCAATAGGTGCACCTACACTTGTGCCTTTGCCACATTTAGGCTGGGTTACTGCCCTGCACTCTGATTGGGGCTGCCAAGTTGCTTGAACACTACTCAGAAGCGACCATAAAACAAAAGGTGGTCTGTCTGCTTTGTGGAGTGAGCTGACACACTGTTCCTGTACTCTGGGAACTGCTTGAGTTCCTATTTGCTTCCAAGGGCAATGTAAGGTGTCTCTAATCTATACAGGCCCTCCAATGTATAGGATCAAGCTACCTTAAAGACCACCTTTTCCCCATATGCACTATCAAAAAAAGCTAAGATCAGCTGAGGCACTCCTGTTTCCAGTCCCTAGATATCCTATCTTGAAGAATGGGTGATGCATTGGTGAGTTCCTGACCAGGGAATATGCTCCCTATTACACCGCGAGTTTGATTTTTCTGAACATCATGCAAGGACGATCCTTCTGGTCCAGAAGTTGTTCTGTAGCTCACATGTATGGAAAATTTTCCTGGGGTAGCACAGGACAGGAGATGTTTGGAGCATCAATTGTTTAAATCCCCATATTGCTCACTTTTAAGTATGTTTTTAGGTGCCAGAGTGCAGAACCTTCAAAATCATGGCATACTCATGTAGCACATCCCACCCAACATTGGAACATAGCAATGTAGTTTTTGACCCCCTAAATGAAACATTAAAATGAAGCTCCACTCGGAATAGATATGGACATTTTCTTCTCACACAGGTCTGCCCTACTGAGTAAAAGGAAGCCCTACAGCCAGGCTTCCACAGTCTAGTGATTTAAAAGATTTTACTCCTGTTTGCCTTGCAGAGTCCACCTAGCTCAGAGTAGGAGGGACTATAGTCTATTCTGCCTTCTGCATCGTCCACAGAATTCCAGTTACGGGCTCAACCAGTCACACCTGTGAATGAGGCTAATGGGGCTGCCCAGCAATCCCTGGGATCTTTCATAAATGACAATGGGGTTGCACAGGTGACACCAAAGACACGATTTGCCCTGCAGCTTCTTTATTGCTAGTGATGATGATGCCTGAAGAGTCCAGTCATGCTCTGAGTCTTGGCTCTGTTTGCAGAGCTGGCTGTTAGAGAAACCAGCATTTTCCCTGTAAACTGAGCTCATTTGCTCTGAAATCACTGACCCATGATGCCGTTTGTTTGTTTGTTTGTTTGTTTGTTTTGCAGTCACTTTTCAAAGTAAAGCTTCACTTTTAGGGTTCTCCACCTGAAACCCTACTAGCAAATACTACATTATCCAACCCCTCCTGATACTGAAATGAAGCTTGATGGAAGCTGAATGAAGAAGAAAAGCAGAGATATGAGAAACATATAGATAACGAAAACCAAATGATCCAAGGCCAGGTTTGAATGAAAAGGGCTACTCTTGTAACACAACGTTGATTTTAGTTACTTGGAGCCTGTTTGGGGACAGACAATAAGGTTTTCAATGTTGTGTTGAGTGCTGAATGAATGGGACAAAGGTGAGTAAAAGGAATACATATTTGAAACCCAGTTGCAGAATCTAACTTGTGAAGATGTTAGAGGAAGGAAGAACTCAGCTGGACTTTAAGATTGTGGATTGAGTTTGTTGCATGGACAGGCAGAAAAAAAAATCTCTTGATATGAAAAACTGCACACCAGCCCTGCAAGTCTTACATGGCCCAAGTTGTCAGTATGAGTTTTGGAGATGGCTTCAGTTTTGAGTGTGCAAAATATGTGTGAGTGGTTCCTTGATCTGGAAGCACTGATCGAGCACTGAAGATAGTATTAGCAGGACACTCTGATCCCATTACCACACACTGAGGCGCTGAAGGGGAATATTTTACAAAGGCTTTTGTTTTACCTCACACAGTACAAATAAATAATTATCAGCTATGGTTGTCATGGTCTGGTATGTGTTTGTGGTAAGACAAGAAGGTGTGATCCATCTATGAAAATGAAGATAAAAGTATGTTGTTGGAAATAGTCCATTCGTTGCACTTTGCTGTTTTCTGCTTGGTTTTCAGTTAACAAAAATCACTGCTGCTGAAGTCCAGTATGAAAGTGAAATCTAGGTCCGTAGTGGAAGAATGTAATCTGAAATCTAGTATCTGTACTATATACAAGACTAACCTACAATAAGGTACATTTTTCATTGGCAGATTTGGATACTTGCTTGCCTGGGTGATATCCAACAAAAACCTTTTAAGATTGAGAAAATTCATCCCCGTATAGAATGGGGGAGAAAAAAAAGAGGGAAATGTCTGGGAGCATTTCTTATCTGTATTAGGCACAATTTCATGTACTGGATAGTAGAGATGAGATAGTAGAGACACAACATGGCTGCACAACGAAGAGTTGTTGTCTTAAATTTATTATCGAGCATAAATGTGTGTGTTGCCCCCAGTCCTAATTCCTATCACCTAGCTATTGTAACCTGACACCTCAAGTCTAGACCTGCTCTAACTGAGAATTAAACAAAAAATAATTTTCAAACCACATACAAATGAATTGTGGCTTAGAAGAGCTTCTGCACCTGCCATTAAGGGACACAGCCTTTTCTACTCAAGAACAGAAGCTATTGGTTTAAATCAGGGGTGGGGAACCTAAAGCCCAGGGGTTGGATGCTGCCCCTGGCTTGCCTGGATATGGCCCCTGAGGTTTGGGCTCCCCCCCTCCGCCCTTAGCATTGGCACTCAAGGCCCCCACCATCCTGCCTGCGGAACTGGAACACACGAAATCTACTAGCCTGGGCCCCCTAGGCTCTGGTGTGCAAAGGAAATGTGGGGAGTGTTTTTCTCCTCAGTCAGGGGCCATGTCAGTGAGGTGTTTTTTTGGTTTTGGTTTGGGGGTTGGGTTTTTTTTTTTTTTGCTTCATTTTTCACTTGTGTGCAACCTCCAACTGATTTTTCTGTGGGTCAGTAGCTCCTGACCCAAAAAATTTTCTTCACCCCAAGATTAAATCCAGTCCTGAGTTATTGTAGTGAAATTCCATAGTAACTCCTTCAACCACAATAAAAGTATAAGCATCAACTCAGAGACAGCAATAAGGGCAATCTGAGGAAAGGTGTGTTTGAGGAAAGGGTTCAGTCTGGTAAAATGAAGTGCCTGGCATCAGAATAAACCTCATAAGTCATGCATACATTAAGAAGTGGAAAGCAGTAGCACACGAAAAATGTGGTGCCGAACACTAGCCACATGTGTCTTCTTGCTATAACCACAGCTCTAGCCAGCTCCCTAGGGTCAGTCAAGTAATAGAAATAAAGACTCGTTAACATTTCTCCACAAATGTTTGAGGTGTGCAATGATTTGTGGTCAAATTTTCAGACAGTTGCTGCCTTGTGTGTGAAAATATTTGAATCCTGAATATTCACTAATCAGAGCAGGAATGGTTATTTGGAAGAAGATGTATACCTGAAGCTCATCATTCGTTGGTCTCTTGTTTAAAATGTCATCCAATCAGGGGAGCCAAAACAATAGCATGTACCATGGTGATGACCCACATACCATGAAGAATGAAGAGTGAACAGCTCACAGACAACCCAGGAGCTAAAAATTATTCATCCATATTATGTGGTGAATTTCTGAAATAACCAACATGTTAGAAGGGCAAAAGATTAGGATCAGCTTTTGAAGAATTCATTAACTAAAAAGAGGGCTAAATTTTTTAACGTGTTAATTATAATGTACAACCAGTTCCAGTTTCTATACATCAAATTGACAAGCATTACTAGCTAATCTACCATACACGACAAAAGAAGTACAACAGTGCTTAATGTAAGTGGCAACCACCAAGCAAGTTTGACCAGGAATATTACAGGACTGAATCCTGATCGATGGATTACAGTTATCATGGCATATCAATCTGACAAAACAAACCTCTGATCCTCACTTTAGTGTATCCGATAAGGGTTAATATTTAATAAATTCACAGATGGGCAATATAATCTATCTAATGAAGTCTCATGCCACCCCTGTATAAAAAGCGTGTAATTCATGTTTGTATGACAGTAGTGCCAGAGGATTGGAGCCCCCTTCTGCTAAGCACTGTACCAGTTACTGTCCCAGTGAGCTTAGCCTCTTTATAGACATGTTAGACCAAGGTAGGAAGTAGGAGCTCTTGCTGTTAGGGTTGTAAAATCCTATTTATTTGGTTAACTGGTTAAAAGTTATGTTTAACTTTTGCTTAAACAGTTATGGTTAACTACTTAAACAGGGACAGGCAGGGGGCTGATTCGGCCAGGCTTGAGCGCCCTCCACTGGTTAACTGTAATCAGTAAGCATCACACCTGGGCAGGCGTGCCTCTACCCCACCCCTCCTGCTATGGTGGGGCTGGAGCAGCCCCCTGCTGTGGGGAGGGGCTGCTCCAGTCAGGCCCAAGCACCCTCCTCCTTGTTTAACCATAATCTGTAAGGGTGACGCTTACCAGTTAACAATTCACATCCATAGGAAATTGAATGTCTAGGCCAAGGTCACACACAGTGGCACAGATGGGATCAGAAATTAATACTTGTTGGCTCCTGGTTCATAAAGCTGTCCTCCTCCATCATACCTTTCTCAGTCAGGGCTCAGGATGAGTAACACAAGGAAAGGCAAACCACTGGTACCAAGTCTATTCTTACATAATACAGGAATAGGTGTAGTGACAGTCACATGACTGACAATGGCACCAGGGCTGGTGTTGGTCATGACTCAGGCACCATGTATCAGAAGAAATTGAATGAAACATGACCATATGTGCAGCTGCCTGTGGCTTAGGCAAAGCATTCTAGCCATCCCCTGACATACATAGATTCCAGGGAGCAATGCCACACAGCTGGTTTCATGCATAGATATTAATTGCTGGTTTCTGTGTGTCAGGAAGTAAGGATGGTAGAACTGTGGAAACCTGAAGTTGGCCAATAGTGCTAGAGAGGGCACCTGGTTTTTGTTTTACGGAGGCCCCATGTTTGTGTGTGGGCTACAATGCTGTGTACCTATTGTGTTGTGAGTGTGCCTCGTACTGTGCAACTGAGAGCTGCTCCCAGATCCCTTTCCCTCTTATTGCCAGGTCTGCCCCAGTTACTCAAATGAGCTGCCTTCCCTGTGTCAGGAACAGCACATCTTCTGTGTTGCACAGGTGGGTGTTGCTTGCTCTGGAGGGAAACAGCTGGCTAATTTGCAGACCTCGTTTCTCAGGCTCAAGTCCTCTGCCAAGATCCCTGATGCCTGTCTGGTTTCCTAGAGGGAATATTTACTCTCTGCCCTGTGTAGGCTAGAGGCCACGTTTGTACTGCTGACTCTGCAGTATGGGCTGGGTTATTTGTGGAGAGCTGGAGTCATGAGCAGTAGTGGCTGACTATTGGGAAGCTGGGTGTGCTTTCAGCAGCTAGAGTTCACAAGTACCATACGTGTGTGAGACTTTGTATCCTCCGTATTTCGCTAGGCAGCCCTCTGCTATAAATGCATTTTTTCTGTAGGTAGCTTTTTTCTGACTTGTCTCGCCTTCCTTGATTAGCTTCTCACATCTTGGCATCCCTTTCCTGTCTTACCTGAGACTGCTATGTTTCTGTATCGTGGCAAGACTCAATTTTTTTTCCAGTTCTCTAGATCCTGTTGTGGTACGGTTGGATGGGCCAATGGCTCCTCCTTGGCTTGATTCCCACACATATGAACCATAAATAGGCTACTGGGGATTTCATGGCTATGGAAAATCTTCCCACCTGTTATCAGTCTGCCTATTGATGTTGCTGACTGTGGCCTATTTGTGCCTGTTCTTACAGATTGACTGTCATTTAAAGCAGCTTTTAAGTTAAGTTACAGGGAACAGATATGAGCTTTCTGCAATTCAGGAGCCACATAACTGCTAGTTGCCCCAGACCATGTCCTTTTCTCCATGTGTACATCTGCTGTTGTGACGAGCCAGGACTAAGAGCAATTAAATGGTTCTGGAATAGATTCTGAATGCTCCTGTTCTGCTTTGTGTCACTAGTCAACATAGTCACTTTTGATATGGCCAATTTGCACTTGTGTAAGTGCTTAAGTCTTCAAACTAAAAGCTGTTGCTTCAAAACACAGCACAAGTCAAATGATGAAAGAATATACCAGGATGAGGAGTTTACACTAGAGCAAAGAGTAAAAACAGTGCATCCTTCTACAGGGGAGCTTATTACTCTTCTGTATGCTGTAGAGTTTGAGGACATTGCTCTACAATACTGTGGTTTCATAATTCTTTCAGAGGTAGCGGTAGCCTATGCTGAAAGGTAAATCTTATGAGAGATATTCACCAAGTTTGTGCATGACAAATATAGAGGCAATTGAAGGCTGTGAAAAACATTGTGTGTCGACATAATTTTGTGTCCTGCACAAAATGCAAACCCATGTTCTTTTCTGTGGTAGTGAAACATGCCCAGCCCAGTCATCTTATGCCAAATCAAATGGCAACATGTGAGGCAGCACATATTTTTAGCCTGAAAATTATTTGCCACCTCACAAGTTATTTGACTTTGGTTAAAAAGATGAATGGGTGGATGCTGCAACCACAAAACAAAGCATGTAATTTCAAATGGATACCCAGGGCGCAAAAGCTAGAACTGACTGTGCCTATATTATTTTCTTGTCTATATTTAATCTCTCAGATGCGTTTGGCAGATACTTTGCAAATCTTAAATTGAATCAATATCTTTTGCTCTGAAGGTGAGCTCCTGATAGCCTTCCTTCTGTCTGAAATACACAAGGAACAAAGTCAAGTCAATATACTCAGAGGTTACAGTGGTGATTCCTGTTCAGTGTGTGTGAAATGTAATAAAACGGGTCTGTATTTATCTGGGCAGGGTTTGTCTGTGGGTTTCTTGTGATTGTTTAAAGCAAAAAAAAAAAAAAAAAATCTGGCAGCCTCCCTCCGCCCCAATTGCGAAGAATAAATATGCAGGGCTTGTAATTCTGTTGCAGTTCTTGCTCCCAGCTGATAGGGTGACGTGCGGTTTGGAGGCTTGGAGATTGGTTTTTTTGATTTGGCTCCTTGCTGCAGTTGTGCAAACCTCGTTGTCTGTCAGAAGTCAGGCTCAGCGGCTTGCCTTGTGCTGTCATGCCGGCAAGTCTCCGCTGAGCCCCGATGGTGTGGGAGAAAAGGGGGAAGCCCGGCAGATTCGATTGCAATTGGGGCACAACCCAATTTTTCCCTCTCCAATCCCCAGTCATCGCTCTCCTCCTTCCCCTCCCCACATCTCCCTCCCTCCCCAAACTATACTGCACCCCCCTGAAGATCACGGCTGGTGGATTTATCAACATTCAACCACCCCTCGCTCCCCCCACCCAATTTCCCGATGCACTTCCCCGCTCACCCTGACAGCTGCAAAAGAGAGCTGAGGTGTTTTAGCAAGCGAGGCAAGTTGGACTGACATGCAAGGAGGACCCCGCGCCCCTCTCCAGTCAGTGACTAGCCACCAGATGCAATGAGCTCTCTTTAAGAACCAGCAGGATCTGTATTGGGGAGCAAGCAGGTCCCCCCGGGAGCCGGCAAGGCAACTAGGAGGGGTAAGTAAGAAGGCTCTATCCCCTCTATAGGCAATGCAGGGCGTGTGGTTAAGTTTCCTGCTATGAAGCGGGTCCGGATTTATTGCACGCCAATTCCCAGAGAGGTACGTGTGTGTGTGTGTGTGTGGGGGGGGGGGGGGGGATCTCGCTGTAAGATCATCCAGCAGAGAAGGTGCTTTAACGTGGTGAACCCTCACAGATTTGTCACATTCGTGCTGTTTTCCTGCCCCCCAGCCATAGTCGTTGTGGGGGGGGGGGAAGACGCGCACAGATGGAGATAAGCCGCCTGCTGCAGCTTCGCAGCCCGGCGCCAGCCGCCCCCGCGCTTGGGCCACGCGCAGGCAGAAGCGGGTGGCTCCGGGGCGTCTCGCTTTATTCCCCTCCCCTCGGGCATGTCCTTTCCCGGGGCCCAGGCGCCGGCCGGCCGGCTCCAGCTGTGTACAACGCCGCGCCGGCGGGAGCGCGGGGGAAGCGCTCGGCGGGCTCGAGCCAAGCCCGGCGCCGCCGAGGGCCCTGCAGCGCGGGCGCGAAAGCCAGCGGCTGCCGGGCAGAGGCGGCAGCTCCCTTGGTGCGGCGGGAGAGGGGCGGGCGCGCTAGCCGGAGGAAATGCCTCTAATGCAGTGCTATAAATTTCGTGTCTTTTCGCGGCCCGACTCGGGCTAGGGGAGCATCCGGCGGGCAACGTGCAAAGGGGCTGGCAGCGGCCAGGTGCACTTTCCCTCGGGACACGGAAAAGCTGGCGGGAGCCCCTCAGCGACTCTGCCTGCCTGCGGGCGAGGGCGTTTGCTTCTGTTTGGTCAGGGGAGGGGGCCACTGACCCCCCCTCCTGCTAGAATCGGGGGGCAGGATTGAACCCTTCGAAGCAAAGGGAGCCCCCCGCTGTGTCTGCCTGGCTCTCGCGGCGGGCGCGCTTAATCGCGCACAGCTGTTGTGCTCCATCCACTTGTGCTGAGATCTTGTTTACCTCGGGTTTCAAATATAGCTACTGCGCCATGCTCTTCCCTAAATAGGGCAAGAGCGGGCTCCTGGGTAGTACCAGACAGGCTGGGATTTCTGCGCTTGGGAAGGGGGTTACCCTGCCCCTCATGGCTGCTTATGCTCCCGAGAGGGAGCAGCCAAATACTGCCAAGCTTAGAAAGACATAGTACTTTCGTCTGTACCCTTTTAAACAATGGTTTCTTCCAACCCCCACAATCCTCTGAACACACACACACACACACACACAATTTGACCTAAATGTTGGATAATTTTATACTCCTCCCTCTCCTCTTTATTTGATTTTTTCACCAATAGGTAGCACCTTGGGCCTGAAAGCAAACACCTGTGCATTTAAAAAGTGACATGGCCATTTTTCTCAAGCTGCACTGCAATGCAACAGTGGGGGGGGGGGGGTCTCCATTTGCGTGGGATGCCCCTGCAACTTGCTTTTAGGGTTAACCCCCCTAAATGTATTTAAAAATTAAGGATCTATGAAGGCCTCTTGGTTGGGATCTCAAAGGAGTATTTATTCACACCATCCTCTTTTTGGTAAAGTTCATCATTTTGGGGGTAAAGGACAGTTTTGCGGAGCCATTTTTTATTCTGAGAGGAGTTCCTAAATAGGGAGCACTGGCAGACTGTAGGCAACCTCTAGCCCGCACCTTCCCATTCAAAAGCTTTCTGCTCTTACAGTCCAAGAGAGCAAGCCATGGCTGTTGGGGTCTATTGAGCCTTAGAGGCTTGGTGCAATTGGGAGCAGCAAGGCAGCTTTCAAATATGGCGCTGACAGTCTGAGCAAGTTTATAACTTTTCCCCATCTTCATCTGAGATATTGGCATTTTATTTCCCTTTTGTGCAATTTTTGTAATGAAGGTAATTTGTGTTTGGTAGCTCATGTGCTTGATATGAGCCTAGGTGACTGTCTGCTGCAAGACTTTTTTTGTTCCCTGGATGGAAGTAATGAGTTAGAAGGAGCAAAGGCATAAAACCCCTATTAAGAATGAATGGTCCACGAATGAGGAAGAGTTATCTAATTAGAGCTGTGACATGGGAGCCGGAACTCCTGATTTCTCTTCTCAGCACTGCCACTAACTTGTAATGTGACTAGGGGCATGTCCCGCAACTCCCACCCCCCCCCCCCCCAGTTTACCTATTTGTACATAAATGGGCATCATACCTACTGCTGGAGGGGGAGGGAGTAGTTGAGGCTTTATTTATTTATAAAGCCCTTTAACTCCTCAGATGAAAGCTAAAATATATCCAATCAGAAAAGGCTTAGTTAGTCTAATTACCCATAACACCAATTAACATTGTTCCAAATTTAAAACAATCCAAACACACTGTCCCAGGGTTGGAAACGGCATGCATCACCAAGGACCTGCGGTTCAGATGCTGCATTTAGAATAGGGGAGCCATGGTTTCACTCCTTGCACAAGATCCCAGTGAGCCTGTTGAAGAAGCAACTCACTTAATCGCTCTGCAGCTCAGTTCCCTATCTGTAAAATGGGGGAAATGCCATTTCCCTACCTTCCAGGGGTTTTGCAAGATAAATTCATTTATAACTTGTGAGGTGCATAGCAGCACTTGCACCATTCAATATTCAGCATACATATCCCACTTACATGTATAAAGATGATTTAGATTATGACTAGTAGTGACTAGTATCCAGACTGGATAAGCCATCATGATCATGCAAACACTCTCCATTTTTCCAAACACCAATCTTCAGAACTGCACAAACTAGGATATTACCCTTGTATTCTAAATATTAGTGGAATGCTTAGGTCATGTGAAAACTACATCATATCCCAGATGTTTTTCTGTTGCACTGAGCACATGCAAGAATATGAGCTGTCCAGTACAACCTGTATTAAAAATAATATTTTTGTTACTAATGAATGTTGGTGGAATACTATAATGTGTCTTTTGTAGATTCATTTGAAATGCTGCTCCTGAATTTTCTTAACTTTCTATTTCAAAGTTTATAGAATAAAAGCTGGAGGTGTATGAGTAGAGTAACAGCAGGGATGAATTTGTCTATGTAGATTTTCATTTTCCTCTGGGTATAGAAGCTGGATGGAGAGAATGTGAGAGTCTATGGCAGATCCTACATTTATTGCTGGTTAAAAGGTGGTTGGCTAAGAGATGTGAGTAGGCCATTGAGTTCTCTTGTGTTTCCATACAATTGAACAGTTTCAGAAAGTCCTGGCTGAAATATACATCCTTCCTTTCCAGTGCGTGTCTGCAGTTATTAGAAGCCATATTAAAATGAATCTTTCCACCATCAAATATTAAACCAACGTTTATAAATATAAATGGACTGTCCCTTTTATTCAGTCAAAATACAGCAACCCCCCCATCTCAAACCTTCCTACAAATAACCAAGAAGCCTTTTTAAAAACATGTTTGCATGTTCATACAATTAAAAATGGCTTTGCCTGCCAAATTTAATTTGTTTTTCAATCAGGCTGTAATATGATCTAATTCTGTACTGAAAAATAAATAAATAAAATAAATTAAATTACACAGTGTGTGTGTGTGGGAGGGGGGAAATCTCTGATGTTAAAATAGAAAAACCTCTGAAGCCAGGAAATTCATAGCTGAGATATTCTAGCATCCAATCACCCCTCTGTGTCCAGATAATTTCACAGTTGTTATAGTTTGTATATCATTTATATTACAGTAACTGCTAGAGCAGGGGTGGGGAACCTCAGGTCTGGGGGCTGGATGTGGCCCCCGGCTTGCTTGGATCTGGCCCCTGAGGCTCTGGGCTCCTCTGCCCCCTCCTCCGAACATTGGGGAGCCTGTGCCTACTGCAGGACTGGAGCACACAAAATATACTAGCTGGGCCCCACTAGACTCTGGTGTGCAAGCGGAATGTGGGGAGGGGAATGTGGGGAATGTCTTTCTCCTTGGTCAGGGGCCACGTTAGTGATGGATTTTTTTTTTTTGGCTTCTCACTTGTGTGCAGCCCCTGACTGATTTTTCTGTGGGTCGGTGGCCCCTGAACCAAAGAAGGTTCCTCAACCCTGTGCTAGAGGCATCAGCCAGATTGGGGGCCCATGTTGCTAAGTATTATACAAATGTAGTCAGTGATAATGTGGATCCTATAGAGCAGTGGTCCCCAACCTTTCGGGCCTGCCGGGCGTCCGGGGGCGGGGCCACTCACATGCCGGGCACCTGGGGGCGGGGCCGCGCACGCACACCGGGGAAGGGACCACCCATACGCTGCATGCCCAGTGCCAGCGCCACCCATGCACCGCACTCCCGGGGCTGGTGCCCCTCCTGTGCTGCACACCCAGGGGTGGGGCTACCCATACGCTGCGTGCCCGGGGCCGGAACAGCCCATGCGCTGCATGCCCGGGGCCGGCGCCACTCCTGTGCCGCGCATCCAGGAGCCGGCAGCGCCCATGCGTCGCGTGCCTGGGGCCGGTGCCGCTCCTGAGCCATGTGCCCAGGGGCGGGGACGCCCATACACCGCACACCCAGGAGCCGGCAGCACCCATGCGCCATGCACCCGGGGGCGAGAGCAGGGCCAGTCCGATCACTCGGCGGGCACACAGAAATGGCCCGGCAGGCGCCATGGTGCCCATGGGCACCACGTTGGGGACCACTGCTATAGAGCTTATTCATCATTAATAACTTGGTCTAATTCTGGTTGTTGATCAGGGTGCAGGATGGGTGGGTGGAATTTTCGTGGCTTGTGATATATGGAAGGTCACACTATGATTTGGTGATCCCTTTTAGCCTTAAACTCTTAGGGTATGTCTACACTACCACCCTAGTTCGAACTAGGATGGTAATGTAGGCAACCGGAGTTGCAAATGAAGCCCAGGATTTGAATTTCCCGGGCTTCATTTGCATCTCACTGGGTGCCGCCATTTTTAAATGTCCGCTAGGCTTCCTAGTCTGAACTACCTAGTCTGTGCCGCGTATAGCCGCGTGGCACGGAGTCCGCACTAGTGGAAATTTAAAAATGGCGGCGCCTGGCGAGATGCAAATGAAGCCCGGGAAATTCAAATCCCGGGCTTCATTTGCAACTCCGGTTGCCTACATTACCACCCTAGTTCGAACTACCCTAAGGTAGTTACAGAAGATCATCATCTGTTCTTGGGAAACCACACCCTGCATGGCTACCTAAGAGCCTGGTCCTCCTGTGCTTGTTAAATTAAATAGCAAATCTCCCTTTGATTAAAATGGTGCAGTATCATACCATAACTGAGTTTTTGACCTAACTGGGGACACTTACCCATCCCCCACAAGAAACCTGGAACATTCCTGAGTTTCCTAGCACATGTGGGAAAATTAGAGCCCTATATTACTCTGGGGATCATCACGCACATAAATTACTTAGAATCTCCTTTCCTGTTTAGCCTTTTTTGCCTTGGATATTTACATTGTAAACTTTTGGAGGGGCAGAGGGGCAGCTGTACAACATCTAGCACAATGGGCCACTAATCCTGAATGGAGACTTGAAGCATTACTGTAATGTCAATTATTCATAACAATAAGGCATCATTATGCAATGATGTGTCATAATGCGGTGTCACAACCCATCTTTCCAATGACACAGTGAAAAGAACCAGATGTCATATAGCTGGTGATGCATCATCACCGAGTACTTACGTTATCCCCTCCAGCAAATTATAAGCAGGTAGCAGCTCCAGTCTTAACTCTGAGCTTCCTGATAGTTCCAGTTTTAAAACCAGCCATTAGCCCTCCTTATCATCCAGGTGAATGTCCATTGATGTCACTTAAACCAGATCTATGCTCCTCCCCCTGGTTGATGTAATCTGCGTAGCTGAAGTCAACGTACTTACTGCTGCATCTTACATGCAGTAATTTCAGCGGGGGCTCCTCTCCCTTCGATGCCAGCTACCCTTCTTGTCCTGGTGGAGTACAAGCATCGACAGGAGAGCGCTTGGAGATCGATTGGTAGTGTCTAAACAGATGTGATAAATTGATAGCCAGTGGATCAATTGCTGCAACGTTGATCCAACATAGTGGACACAAACTGCCTTTTATCTGAGTCTCCCAGCTACAAGTACAGGCAGAAAAATGGTGGTAAAAACAGCAAGCAACAATATTAATATCCTATACATCTACAGAGCTTTTTATCTAGAAAGATTTCAAAGAACCTTAAGGTTAGATCCACAAAAGGATGCAGACCCCAAAGTCCAACATTTAGGTGCTACCGAGATCCTCAGTACCCCATATCACCTGACCGCGGAGATTCCTAAAATCCCTTGGCACCTGAGTTTCTAATAATGAGCATGTGCACAGCCACCTCAGGCATGGTTGTGTAAACCCAGCAGGACCCTCAAACCAGGCAGCCCCCAGATCCAGTAGGCAGACTCAGAGTGTGCTTCAACCCACACAGAATGGCCTGGCAGAGGGTAAGGGGTGGGGGAGGAGGCAACAACAGCCTCCTTTGGACTAAGGATGTTAAGCATAATGTAATTGACTAATTGAGTAGTCAATGCGTTTTTGCATTGACTATTCGATTAGTCGATAGGGCGGCGCTGCCACTTTGAGAAACCATGGCAGCGTTTTAAAGGGGTAGCGCCGCACGGAGCCCGGGATCAGCTGTGTGGCACTGCCCCTTTGAAATGTTGATAGAGGCAGCAAGGGAGGGGGAAGTGACTAGTTGACTATCCTGTCAACTGTAAGCATTTTGCTTATCAGATAGTCGACTATCCTTAACATCCCTACTTTGGACCAGTAATTAGGGCACTCAACCACTGGGCTGCAGAGCTATTCCTGCTTTCTCTCTGTCCAAGTGCATATTATTTATACACACTGGAACAGCTTCAGCGGGGAAGACTGAGATACCATCAGGGTGGCTGACAGAATTGCCTGGGATATGTGGGGGGTGGCTCTGGGCCCTGGAAGGGGTGGAGCCTCACATGAAAGGATGGGGACGGTGCTAGCCTCTTCCAGCCAGCCCTTCAGGGCTGCATGGCACACACTGCTCAGAGCTCCAGCTGCTGCCACGGCCGCAGTAGCAGAGGCAGCTGGGAGCCCCAGGCCCTTTTCAATTGCACTGTTGATGTCACTTAAGCCAGTTTCTCTCACGCACCCACCCTCTGTAAGTGGCACTGGCTCCCATAGTCCACAGTATTGCATAGTTCTATTATTACAGCACTCACCTGAGAATTGTATGGGTTCTAATTCCTGCTCCCCAGCCACTAGAAAAGAGAATTGGACTTGGTCTTCCAAATGCTGGGTGAGTGCCCTTAACTCTTCTCCACACATACAATAGAGCTTTCTTAAGTGCCTGACTCCACAGTAGGTTTCCTTGCTGTGCAACCCAAGCAGCGATAGGGGTCCCACTCCAGCCCAGATTTAGGTGCCTAATTCCCTGAGTGGTGGGAGGGAGGCCTTGTGACCTACCCCTCTTTGTTGGCATTTCCTACCAGCTAGCTCAGACAATTCTCTCACTTGGCATGCTGTTTTTTTGGGGTGCCTAACTTTCCCAGTGTAATGTATAGAGAATCTGGGCATCTAATTTGGGACTGGATGACAAGGTGCCTAAAAGTCCCTTTGTGGATCTAGCCCATGGAAAGTATATACTTTTAGTAATCCCTTGAGTCTCCACACTGATAAGCAGCCACCTCTGAAGCATGACATTGCAGCTGTTTAACAGCACAAAGCATTGCTCTACAGCTGTTTAGGCAGTAACGTAGAATACTGCTGTGACAGATTGACAATATCCTGTAATACATGGAAGAAACCTTATGGAATTGAGATAAGGTTTACTGAGTTCAGTTTACCCCATTGAATTAGAGTTAACACCTTTGGTATCCATTATATTAAAAACGCTTTTGTGTACATGGTGTTGTGAAATTATGGTACCTTTTCTAGTAAGCAGCAGTGATGCCAATGTACTTCAAATGATTGATAACAGGAGAAGACATCACCCCAGGGAGATATTCATACCCTAGTTCAAACTGGATTCTCCAGAGACCCACACACAAAGACATTTGGAAAACCTCAGGATTTTCTTCCTGGTCCAGCAAATGGAACAACTCCTGGTCTGCAGAGGGCCTTGAATCCTTATGGAAGGATTGGATGTACTTGGCCTACTGAGACCCTGTGAGACTGTACCTGTTCTGAGCTGAAGCTCTGATGAACTAGTAACCACAAGACTGCTCTAGAATGGGGTATTAAAACTGCAGCTGACAGAGCTAATGTGAGAGCAGTAGTGATGTCTATAATAAACTTGTTAGCATGTGTGTGGGTCCTTCCACTGGTTTGAACTTTTTCCATGTAATGCTTCTTACACAATTACACTGATGGCCCTCTCTGGAGAGAAAGATAGCAGGAGTCCCAATGCAACTTCTTTGTGCTGGGAATGCCACAGTGAGGGCAACCCAGCCTGGAAATACCCCTGTCAGAAGGACGAGAGGCATGTGTCTCCACCCAAGAGAGGTCACAGCTGGGTAGCTGAAAGCCAAGTTTGGTGGCATTGCTGATCACTAGGCAATGGTGCAACTAGAGGGGTCTGGTCTGGTATATCGTACCACTAAAGTATTTATAACTGGTATGATGTGCTGGAAAAACTCAGGAGAAGCCCACCCCCAGTCCTTCCACTCAGCTTAGTCTCCTGAGTCCCCCTTCGTGGAATCTTTTCAGCAGAAGTCTCTAGTACAGTGGGAGGATGACAGAGCAATGTTTCTGGTATAATGGGAAGGGGACAGGGAGAGTGCAGAGGACTGGGTGGGGAGAAGTCGCTTAGGGAGGCCAGATGCCCTGCCACCCTTGTGTTCCTTCTATGGGTGTGTCTAGACTACAGAGTTTTGTCGACAAAAGTGGACTTTTGTCGACAAAACTATACCTGCGTCTACACTACTGCTGAGTTCTGTCGACATAACGTCGACAGAACTCAGCAGTTTTGTCGACGCTGGTAAACCTCATTTTACGAGGCATAACACCTTCTGTCGACAGAGTTTCTGTCGACAGAAGGTGTTATTGAATGTAAACTGTCCTTTGCGTCTACACTACCATGTCGACAAAGCAGCTTGCTTTGTCGACAGAACTCAATGTAGTCTAGACGCTCTTTGTCGACAGAAGTTTTGTCGACAGTATCTGTCGACAAAACTTCTGTCGACAGAAGCCTGTAGTCTAGACGTACCCTATGAGTGCAGCATGCCAGCAAGAAATTATTTCCACTTGCACCACGGTCTGGGAGAAGGGAGGAAAATCCAGGTGCAGTTGCCCTGAACTGTGACAATTTCATTAAATACAAGCTACAGAGAGACCTTAATAGGGTGGAATGTAATAATGTTAGTTGGGAATTCTGGCTATAATGCTGAGATGAACAGCTCCTATTATTACTAAAATTATCATGGGGTCTCTAAAACCATGTAATGCTTCTTACACAATTACACTGATGGCCCTTTTTGGAGAGAAAGCTAGAAGGAGTCCCAATGCAACTTCTTTGTGCTGGGAATGCCACAGTGGATCCTTTAGGATTTTTTACCATTTACCTTTTTCAAAAGGGGGTATCCATCAGTAGCTCAGTAGCCCATAATACTACAAGTTCCACACTGAATATTATTTATCCAGAGAGACGTGTGTAACCTACTAAACTACCAGCACTACTCCTTGAACACTTTGTACTTCCTTGCTGATCTTCCATGTCATTAAAATCAGTCTATGGTTGTGTGCCTGTTAGGTGAGCAGCAGAAACCAGTGATTTGGTCAACTTAATGTACTCTCTGTACATACATGCACATCGCACACCATTTGAAAGCCGATTGTTGCTTTAAAATAAAGTATGATGTGAAACTTTCAAGTGGTGCCATAACCATGGAAACAGTGATAAACACTGACACCATCAAGATGTTAAAATGACTCCTTTGAAATATTTGCATTACTTTGTTAGTTTAATAACTATGCATTATTTTAAAACATCAAACTGGATTTATTTGTGACCTCAAAAGATCGCAATAGCCGTCTAAAGGGTAAAATAATCTAATAATAAATCTATATATGTATCATTGACACGTAATAACACAGGTGACATTTCTAGTCAACATCATTCTCATCATCTTGTTCATCACTGTTCTCTGTCAAGAGTGCCTGGGACACCACAGTCTTCATTGCCTTAACACAGACACAGTCCTGTGCAGGGAAGGTTGTTCTCACTATAGACGAAGGTGATTGTGCAGTGATCTCTAAAGGTTCAGGGACAAATAGAGTCTTGTAGAAGCCCAGGTCCCATTAGGCTCTGGAAAAATATAGAAAGTAGTTCATCTCCACTTTTCCATCCATGTTGCAAAGGTGATCTAAACTGTGTGAAGGCATCCAAGTCTTTGTCACGATGCTCTTTTGAAATGCTCTTCAAAACTGCCCGCACATGGTGGAAGTTTGTCCTCTTTGATGGCTAAATGGAGGTTCAAGCAATTCAGGCATCTGTGGGACTTTTGTGTCTCGCTCTGGTTAGACAGCACCGCTAACAACTTCTTTGCTGCAGAAATTGTGGCTTCTCCATCAGTCTCTCCGGCTACGTCTATACTGCAGAGTTCTTGCGCAAAAGCGCGTCCACACCTCAAAGTGCATTCTTTAATGCAAGTAAAGCTCACACCAGCATTTGAGTTAATATTGAGCCACCTCTAGCTCTCACTTTTCTCTTGCCACGCTTGCTGAGAACACCACATTCAGCAGAGATGTTAAAGCCCATGGATAAACATTGTATGGCTGGGAGCTGAGTGGTTTTTTGGGGAGGTGGAACACTTGCACTAGGGATTGATCTGAATTCAAGTCTAGTCAACTTCGGAGCACAATGCAAGTAGTGGCTCTCTGGGCAATGCTCCACTTTCAAGGAAGGCAGCTGATTATATTCTGCCCAAAAAGGAGATGGCCTGTGACATGTTGATATTTCATTGTTTTTACTCTGGTAACCAACATGCAAGAATTATCCTTCAGAAAGGTTATGACAGGCCAGGGCAGAGAATATAGCCCCAGTCAGTCAGCACAAATGCTTGTACTAATGCTTGCAGTTGGCACCTGCGTTATGATGATGGACAAATTAGAAGCTGGACAAATGAACAGATGATGGACAAATTAGAAGATGAGTCTTCTCCTTATCCTCTTGTAAATTACTTGCACGTTCCAAGCATCTTTTTTCCTTGTGTTAAACTTAAAGGATAGCTTCAGGCTTGCTACTTCTCATTATGGTTTCCTTTTCCTACCTTAAATAATCCATCTAGCCAAACACAACCTGACAGACATTGCCCTCACTGTGACACTGAGTGTGCAACATGCTGCATGAAAATCTGGCTATGTGGGTGAACGTGGCATGAGCAGTGACCCTCCTAGCATCCCTGCTAAAAATAAAACTCGACCCTTCTGGCAATCTTGGGGTTGCTTTTAATAGGTAGCCAGTCTCATCCCAGGCTTAGCGTGCCGAATACTAGGAGCTGGCTCATCTTTGGGAAGCTGCACTGAGGTAGTGAGGATGAGATCGACCATATGCAGAAAGTGTTATCTCAGTGACTTCTCCACAGACTGCCAGGTTATCTGCCATGTATAGGTGTGATGCTCTGTGCTTCCTAGCCCATGTGTTACATACATCTGTGAGCCTCTCGGGCCGTGTGTTCCTCCTACCACCCAGCTTCCTTGATACTCCTTAACGTAACTTTATCTTCCCACTTGCATAAGGCTCTCACTGTCCTTGGTTGAAACCCCAATTACCAACTCAACCCTCTGCCAGCTGACTTTCCCTTTTAACACCCTGCTCAAAGTGTTGCAGATCAGCACCCCTCTCAGCTGCTGGTTAGCTGTCCCTCTCATAGGAAAATAGATATTGCCATGCTAGACCAGACCAATGGCTAGGCACTCTTCAGAACTAGATGCTTCATTATGAGTGCCTTTACACCTCCGTTTACAGCTGCAGTAAAATTCCTATGGGAGGTAGGTTTTGTTCTAGGGATGTAAAATCCCATTTAATTGGTTAACCAGTTAAATAGTGTTTAACTGGTTAAAGCGGGGCGGGAGGGGAAGGGGGACTGCCAATCGGAACATCCCCTGCCTGAGATGGGGCAAGGGGGACCACTAAAGCCTGGGGGGGTGGTGAGTGGGTCTGCCGGCTCCCGGTCCCATACAGGGGCTGGAGCAACCTTCTGCTTGCAGCTGGCCATGGGCAGGTACTGGTTAACAGTTTCCAGGTAAGGATCACCCATTAACGATGATGGTAACAGGTTACCTGATCACATCCCCAGTTTGTTCATAACCCAGGGAAGCTAGTGGTTGGATTATATACTCAGTGATGAACCCTTCTTTGAATCCCACCAACTTCTTAATTTATATTGTGGAAATTAGTTACACAGGGCATATGCTATTTTGTTTTTAATTCCACCATTTCCCCGAATAAATAGGTTGGAGCCTACATGCTTCTCCAGTCTGTTTCCCTTAGAAAAATCTTGATAACAGTTCCACACACCTCTCCACCCCTCTCTCTACAAATGCTACCTTCCACAAGTTCCCCATCTCATACAATGCCCTAATTTGAGGGTTCCAGTTAATTATGAGAAGCTCTGTGATTTCCACTAGCAGACTCTACTGACCTGTGGAAAACAGGAGTGCTCTCTCTGCCATCCCTCACTATTGGCGCAGATTGATTTACCCATCTTTGTTTGACAACTGAAGGGCATCAAATCAATGGTTCCCTGCCAACTTTTGCTGAGTTTCTGCCACCAGGCGTGGCAAGATAAATTGACTTCAGTATACAAATGACATACCCAAGAAGCAAAGTAACCAATTTTAAGGGGTAAATTAATGCTAAGTAAGAGTTAGTCTCCTGCATATTTTCTTGTGCATAATGTTTATTTTAAACTCGATGGTTTAATGCACACACCTCTGCGGGCAGCGATATTAGCACTGAGTAAAGCTGGGTGGAGAAGGCAGTTCTGTTTAGCAAAAATTTTGCTCTGCCCTGGAATTAAAACTAATTCTTCCAAAATGTTTTAGCAACATGGGTTTGTGTCAAAAAGGTCATTTTTTCAGTTTCTGTCTCCCACACCACACTAGAAATGACCAAAGTGTCATCCTTGGATCTCAAAATCCTACCAGCTGGAAATGCACAGCATTCTTTGATGAAAAAACATTTAGTGGAAGATATTCTGACCATCTCCAGTGCTAAGTGCTTTTCAGGCTTCCAGCTGGTAGAAGACATGCTTACTCCAGATAGTAACTGCCTTGTGGTGGTTAATATGGTTAACACATTTTCCAGCATGGTGTTTCTTCTTCAGAATAGATGAGTTCTATAGTGGATCCATATTCATGGCTCATTCAGTCCTTGTCCTTTTTGCTGTGGCTTGACAAGTGCTAATTGAGATGGTGGGGTTTTTAAATAATATTTGGATGCGCATGGTTTTCCACAAGAGCTGATTTGTGATACTGTTTAGAGGAGTTAAATGACTGTGGGAGCCTTCTACAAGTTTGGGTCAAAATTTAGTGTTGCCATCCCCAAACACTCACTAATTAAGAGTCAGACCCCGCAAAATCATGAAGTTGGACTTAAAATCAGAAGATTTTTAAAATAGTACTTTTTGGGATTTTTGTTTACTTCTGGTTTCCAAATCTTATGGGTCCATTGAGGTCATTTTTCAAGATTTTTCTCTGCAACCAAAAGAGTAGAAATTTTCTCCCCCTTCTCCCTTATGAAAGCTGAGATCCTTGTACAATCTCTTGATTCCAACAACTTGGACATTAATAAAAAAAAAGAAATATCACATGACTGCTGATAAAATCAGTGTCAGTGTAACCCACACACCTAGGCTATGTCTAGACTGCAGAGCTTTTCTGGGATACTGGAGGCATCCAGGAAAAGCTCTGTCGTGTCCAAAGAACGCATCCATTTTTTGGAACAGTTTCCGAAAAAGCAGATGTCTTCTTTCGGCATCCCTGTATTCCTCTCAGTGACAGGAATAAGGGATGTTCCAAAAGAGGAGGTTTTTCCAAAATTTGGCCCCTTGTAGATGGCGCCCCCCGGGGGTAACTGCCCCCCCTCTCACTATGCCACTGGCTGGGGATTTCGATAAAGAGCTGAGCTGAGTGACCCTCGCTGGAGAGGGAAGTTTCAGAGGAGTGGAGTGGGGAATTCAGAGTCTGGTTGTTCTCAATCTTTGTTTCATTTTGAAAAAGGACTCTGCAGGGCCAGAAGGTTTTGGCCTCTTGAAAGGCCTGGCTGTAGGCCAAAGGAGAGGGGTGCAAACTTGAGGTAGAGTTGCTATGCCAGACCTTACTGTACCTTACTGTAATTAAGCACCTTGACAGCGTTAACTCTTAAAAGACAGCCACTGTAAGGAAAGGAAAGGAAAACTGAAGCAATGTTTCCCATTGGTGAGATCTATGGTATTGTGCTGTAGAATAGTGTCCCAAGGAGAGCTCTGTGAGTCCCATTTAAAGCTATCTCTCAGGAATATGCTGTTGGGCACAGAACATCTATATGGCATTCAGGAGATACAAGCTGACTGGTCTCTTCCAGCTCTAGTTTATCAGGCTTGGAAAAGACACCACTTAAAAAAACAACACGACCAACTTCATGCCTTGTTCATCTTTAGAAGAAACTTGCTTGCCTTTGTATTTTTTGTTAAATCTGGGGCATATATTCTTCTCGCTTTGATGTGGATGACCCCCCCATACTCGTGATAACAGAGGTGTGTCTACCTCAAAGAGGGCAGACTTACAGTTTAATTGTTCTCAGCATGGAATTGTTGTTCTTTGGAGGTTTTCTGTAGATATGTAGGGACACTTGTGGCAGTTCCTTCTATTCCACAGAAGCAGGTTTACTCATTTACTTTCCACAGATTTCTCAGATGACAGGAGTGACCATAAACTGATCACTGAAATGCGGGTCATGGTATGAAAAGTCCTTCTGAACTCCTGCCTCAGATGTTCTCAAGTCTGCTCTCGGCTGCATTGCCCATGAGAGAGGGATTCTGTGCCCTATTGGGGATTCTGATCTTAGCTGAGGACATAAACTTCACAGCAACTGGACCACCACCCTCTTTTAATCTCTCCTCACAGACATGCAAAGAAGGAATTGCTACAATACTTAAAGCATATGGGGTCTCTTTCCTCAATTAAGCCAGGGGAGTGCCTATTCTCTTTTCATTAGGTCCAATAGGAATGTCTTGAGTATTTCCTGTACACCTCCATAATAGCATGGAGTCTGCCCTCTCTTCGCTTAGTGGTTTGAATAGAATGCCCAGCTTGCATATGGGCGTTGTTTTAGACACACATTATAAGTAAATCCTTACTCTGAATGTCCAGGAATCAAAGGTGCTTTCAAAAGCAAATCCAAAGTGGTTCATCTCTAGCCACATAGTGGTGGTTACTTGGAGCATGCCTCACAATTATGATGCTCCCCAGGCATACCTTGCTATCCTCTGCCCTTAGCGTAAGGAAGTCTTGTCTGTGCTTGCTGTGGATCACCTCTCTGACTCCACCAGCTGCTGGCAACACAAGCACTATCGTCCAGGCTCCACAGGCCTTGCTGTCTCTGTGCAGATTAGTGACAGGCACACAACAGCCCCTGAGTCCTATGCGTATTCCTGTGGAGTACTGATTCCCAGCTCCAATAAACACTCACAGAAGTTTCAGGGGGTGCGTCTACACTGCTCACTTATTTCAAAATAAGCTATTCTGGAAGAAATACTCCAAAATAGCTTATTTTGAAATAGCATGTCTACACTACAGGGAAGCCTCAAAATTAGTCCAAGGCAGGCTTCCCTAATGTGGGTGTGCTACTTCAATTTAGAGCCTCAGGAAGCACTGGGGAGTAATTAGTTTGAATGGCCCAGGGCCATTTTGAAATGGCAGCAGTGGAGTGTCCACACTACCGCTATTTCAAAATCGCTATTTCGGAATAGGCATTATTCCAAATGGGGTTTACAGTAGTTGGAATAAGCCGTCCATTAGTTCGAATTTATTTCAAAATAGTGGAATTGCTGTGTAGATGCTCATATTGTTATTTCAAAATAATCCTGGGTCTCTGTTCTCAAAGGAATACAGGTTAGACCTCCCTTGTCTGGCACCTTTGGGACCTGGCTGGTCCCAAACAAGGGGATTTGCCAGACCAAGAGAGGTCCCTTTCCTCATGGCCCATCAGACTAGGGCTCCAGCCTGGCCCTGCTGCTGCCCCACCTCTCTGGGGCTTTCTAGCTGCCACCAGCCCCACTGCTGGTGGGGCTAGAGTGGCATGGCTGGAGCTCTGCAGTGGTGGTCAGAGCTTCGCAGCTACTTGGCTCCATGGCCAGGGCTGGGACTCTGCAGCTGCTTGGCTCTGTGGCCAAGACTCCACAGACCCCGCCAGAGCTGGGGCCAGAGCCTCATGGCTGCCACTGGGTTGTAGCTCCCTGGCTGTGGCCAGTGCTCCATGGTCACTGCTGGGGTTGCAGCTTCCAGGCTATGGGCAAAGCTCCTTGGCCACTGCGATTAGAACTCCCTGGCACTCCCACCCCACGCCGACACTGGCTTCCAACTGAGTTGCCAGTCCCCCCTACTGCATTCTTGCCCGGATGCCAGGCCTCCCTGTTCCTGGGCTCTGTGGTCCAAGAATGTCCATGGTCGTGCCAGACCATGGATGTTGCCGGACCAGAGAGTCCCGGTTAATAGAGGTACAATCTGTAGTACATACCAGCCTACTAATTTCACCTCAAGATCACCGCTCTGCTTAACACACAGCATGTATATGTGTTTACAGTGAAAACAGTACTGTTTATTATCTAAGAACAGATTCAAATGATAGTAAGGAAGGATATTGGAAACAAATGTTTACATATAAAACAAACCCATACTTTACTTCCTAGAGTCTAAACTTAACAAGATGTTTCCCTACTTCCTACAGGCGCTCTCACCTCAAGTCCTTTCCCCAGTCGTTTCAATCAGAATGGCTGAGACCCTCTTTTCATAAGATCAAGGCCACAGGCAGCTTGTCTTCCTAGATTGAAGGAAGCCCCCACTTACATCCCAGAAGTTCATTGTCTTGAATGATAAACATGGTAGCCCCTGCTGTTTTGGTAGCCCCTGTGGTTATCCTTCAGCACTTGCAATCTATTCATTAGCATTTGATTCAATATGCAAATAGACACCAATTGTACAATATACAACCTGGTAAATACGTGGTTCCCATTTCTTGTCTAGAGAGGTTTGTCTCACCTTTGTGTGACTTGCCTTTAAGAACAAGGCCTTATGTACATATATAATTCATTGTATGTTATTTGCCCTACATTTTGCCCATACTGTGATGCATGCTTTGAGAGACCTTACATTACTTGTTCTGGCATGTGCACCATTTTGGTAGGTCAGGGGGCCCCTACAGATGCACATACTGGCACATTGCTTGCTCTTCCTCTCACTGTCAGGGAGTGAGGAGAAAGTACTCTGCTTGGATGCGTTTCTTTCATTCCCAGCTGCTGAGTAGAAGGGGAAGAGGAGTAATTGGCACAAGCTGCATACTTTCCCCTTGCTCCCTGATTGTGAGGGGAAGGGGAAGAAGAGCAAGCAGCATCCCGGTACATGCAGCTGCAGCCCCCCCGCGCTTCCTAAATGGCGCCTTTGCGTTTTGGTGAACCTAAAGGATTCCTGCAACCATCTGTATTTCTGTGCTCTCTTCCAGTGGGTATCGGTGGGTCCGTGGGTCACAGCAAGGTACTATCCAGGCCTTTTTGTACCAGGAGGTGGATCTGTTGTTGTGATGAATGAGGGTTTTCTGTATTTGTCCCTTTGGGTGCGTCTAGACAGCACTCTTTTGTAGGAATAAACTACGCAATTTGCACTATGCAAATTGCATAGCTTATTCTGAGTCAAAATCGAAAGGGCTTATTTTGAAATTTGGCACTGTCTACACAGCACCAAATTTCAAAATAAGGCACTCTTCCAACAAATCCCTTAAACCTCGTGGAATGCGGGTTACAGGGACACTGGAATAGCACTCCTGTTATTTTGGGAAATAGCGGGTGCTTTTAAAGATGCGGGGTTGCTATTTTGGGATACTTCTGGCATTCCAAAAGAGCAACACAGTCTAGATATACCCTTTCAGAGCTGTCTTCTCTCATGACTCAGCCACTTCATATATTGATTAGTTCAAGCAACTTGGGGGCTGTTGAATTAGGACCTACTTAGGGTTTGCCAGTTTGGAGTGGCATATGGTAGGAAAATGAGTTGGGATAAGGAAGGGAATGGCAGGGATGGAAGAATTGTATGTGAGAGAGAATGAATTATGAGAAGGGAGGTGGACGGAGGTTTCCTATTGAGCAGTAGATGGAGTGCTGTCAATACATAGGGTCTGATGTTTCACTAATATAACTCACCATAACTTGGTCCAAGAGTCATCTCTATTCTCTAAAACATCCTTCAGCTGAACTTGAGGGGACAAGCAGGCTTTTGGCCCTCTCCAGACCTGAAAGAGACTTCTCATTGTATGGTCTCTGCACAAGGAGGCATTTTGGCAGAGAAGGGATGGGGAAGAGGGTAAATGGTGTTCTCAAGAATACTTGCATCCATAGTTGGATGTGAATAGGATATCTAATTTTAGAATCCTTTGAAAACCAGGTCTTTTTTAGGCAGCTGAGATTGACTTTTTTGGCCTAAGCGACTTACCCAAGGTTTCACAGATTTCTTGTCTTCTGGAGAAGGAGGTAATGGAAATTCATTAATAGGTTTAAGCTGTTGAGGGAAATCCAATCAGACAGAGCCTGATTTTTTTCAAAGGTACTTGGGTGCCATTGTTTTCAATGGTGGTTATTCACCTTAGAAGGTCAGGTGCTTCTGAAAATTCCACTAGGTACCTATCTGTATCTTTAGATTTCTAAGGGTACGTCTACACTGCAACATTATTTCAAAATAACTAGTGTTATTCCAAAATAACTTAGTCTGCATCTACACAACAGGCAGTTATTTTGAAATAGTGTCAAAATATTGTCAAGCTGGAGGACTTCTTACTCCAACACCTGTAACCCTCATTGTACGAAGAATAAGGGAAGTCAGAGGAAGAGTGCTCTATTTTGAAATAAGTGCTGTGTAGATGCTCCCTATTTCGAAATAAGTTATTCTGAAATAAAATACGCAATTGACGTAGCTCAGTTTGCATAGTTTATTTCGAGTTAAGCCCTGCAGTGTAGCCTCTCCCCAGGGGCGGATATAGGGCAGGGCGAATGGGGCGGCCGCCCCGGGCCCCGCGCTTCAAAAAGCCCCGCGCATGCGCCGTGGCGCTGCTGCGCATGCGCATGGCATCACTGCACATGCGCCGTGGCAAAGGGGGGGCCCCGCATAATTACGCTGCCCGGGACCCCGCAAAACTGTCATCTGCCCCTGCCTCTCCCTAAATATCTTTGAAACTCTGGCCCATAGTGTTTCCCTTGCTGATGTGACGTACATGAGACATTGTCAGTTGAGGCTGAAAGAAGTAATAGTGTTGCAGAGGAAAAACATGTATGGAGATATTTCTCTGGTTGCCAAGAGTTGTGTAATTGTTTGCATCCTTGACAAAACACACGGCCAGCTGGCTGACAAGAAACTGAGGATAGATAGTAACCCAGACCTGAGGTCTAAAGGCAAATGTCAAAAGAAAGAAGCAAGCGATCCTTTCTGAGGAGACTGTGGAGGAAGAAATCCTGGCCTGTCTGTAACATAGCCAAAGAGAACAAAATGGTGTATTGCTTTTTGCATCCCATGAGAGATGTGACCAAAAAAAAAAGAGAGAGAGAGAGTGGGAGAGTAGGGGAGTCAAAGGCCTGAACAATGCTTCCTCTTACTGTAATCACTGTAACAGCTGAGTTTCCACTTATTGCAGCCTATGTGATCGCTGCAATTACTGTATGATAAATCTGACTTCACTCTCTAGTAGATAATAGAGTTTATGTTAGAGAGAATCTGCAGAAAAATAATACATAACTGAACAAAGAGCAGTAAGCAGCCTGCACTTGTGAAGAATTAATCATGCTCAATTTAAAAAAAATTAATTACAAAATTAGCAGCTGAATGAAATTCAGTTGCTGTGACGTATATGAACGTCAGTTAAGTAGCTGCTGTGTTGCACCATGAAATCTTAGTTGAGATATTAAGTTAAATGAGGGTGAAGTAAGCATTGTCACTTACCAAAACAGGTTGGAGTATTGAATGTGAACAATACTGTCAAAGGCAGCACATTGAGCGTGGGAGTGCTGGTGTGGTGTGGGGTAAGGTTTGGTGTGAGGCAATCCGGTTTTAACGTGTATTAACAATGTAGAAGAGGGGCTAAACCAACTAATTAAATGTGCAGATAATAGTAAACTGGGAAGTGGAGTTGTGTGAATTACTGATTTTTGGGGGGGGGTTGGCAGAAAAGCTGGAAAATAATGATGATTAATTGTGCATTGACCTAAACACTTTATTCATTTATTTTGGTAAACTGAAAAGATTATTTCAGGTAAAATGATTTTTTTTTACCTCAAATGAATAGTTCACTTTTTGAGGTGTTTTTCTCTTAAAAATTAATAAAAATGAACAAAAAGTCATCTTGGTTAGAAACATTGAAATATTTCATTTCGAAAATGTCAGAATGTTTGGACTGCTTCAGATTTTGGGAGGATTTTCTTTGAGGAAACAGTTCAGCCCATTTGACACAAATTTTCCATGTTTCCTTTGACCTGGATCTCTATTTTTGTGAGGATGTGCGTGTATTATAATTCTTAGTCTGAGAGTCTGACATTTCAGTTCAAGCTATAGAAACTCAAGTTTTTAGCCAGTGCATTCTCTGGTTCAGTCCCTAGCATGTTGGCCAAGATTACAACCCTCCATCACACAAGCACTAGAGAAAACAGGCAATTCAGTGAGAAGGGAAAAATCTCTATAGACTAGTTAGAAACTATAGAAATCTCTATAGACTATTTCCAAACTATTTTGTACCGCAGACCAGCAGACCCATTCACAAACTTTCAGCGGACCGGCAACATTTTATTTGCATATTTGCCCCCAAAGCCTCCCAGTCCCAGCACTAACCCCTAGAGCTCCTCTCCCCCAACCCTTCACTACCTCCAGTGCCAGCCACTTCCCCCGGTGTTCCCTGCACCCAACACCTCCCAGTGCCAGCCTCTTGCCCTCAGAGACCTCCCAGTGCCAGCCCCCATCCCAAACGCCTCAGTGCCCACCACCAGACCCCCAGTGCCAGCCTCCTGCCCTCAGAGACCTCCCAGTGCCAGCCCCCATCCCAAACGCCTCAGTGCCCACCACCAGACCCCCAGTGCCAGCCTCTTGTTTCCAGAGCCCCTCTGCACCCAACCCCTCTAGGACGCCTCCTTGTCCCACCCTCAGACCCTAATATTAGCCTCTCCCAGTGCCAACCTTGCCCCCATAGTTCCCTCACTACTAATCCCATCCGCCAGAGCCCCCCGTTGCCACATTCCGGCCCTAGTGCCCCCCAGTGTCAGCTCCCCACTTCTTAGAGCCCTCCACCTCTTAGAGCTCCCTAGTACTAGCCCCATCCCCAAAGCTCCTCAGTATTAGCTTTTCCCCAAGAATCTCCCAGTGCCAGCCCCTTGCCTCTTAGGGCCCCGCACCCGCAGAGCCTCCTAGCACTAGCTGCGCCCCTGGACCTCCTAGTGCCTGCCCCGTCCCTCTCACCCAGCCCTGCGCTGCCTCCCAACTGGTGCTAGCTGTCTCCCAACTGGTCCCATTGCTGCCCCGTGGCTACTCTAACGCTGCTGTTCCAGGCTCTGTGCAGCCCTCCTGCCGCTCAGGGAAGCACTTCTCCATGGCCAGGAAAAGACCTCGCCTCTGCCTGGCGCTGGTTGGCTGAGAGACGGGGCAGGACACACCTTTCCCAACAGCTGTGACAGGGGAGGTGCTGAGCGGTGTATCCCAGCCTCGGCCCCCAGAGCCGCTGTGGCCCAGCAGCCAGCAGTTCGTGGCCCAGCGCCAGTCCGCAGACTGGCAGAAACAAAACCACTGCTATGGACAATAAAATGAGACCGTCTGTCAGGAAAATTGTGATTCAATGTATCTGGCAAATCATCACCATCGTAATCCCAAATTCAAATATACAGTAGAAGGAGAGGGAGGAAGCAGGAAAGCAATAACAACAAATTAGATAGGATGACAGCGGATAGCAACTGTAACTTGAGTTTCAGCATGGTATCTTTCTAAAAAAGTCAGCATCTACAGTGGCATAGTATCATAGAACTAGAAAGGATCTCAAGAGATCTCATCCAGTCCCCTGCACTCACAGCAGGACCAAGCACCATCTAGATCATCCATGACAGGTGTTTTGTCTAACCTGCTCTTAAATATCTTCAGTGATGGATGCTCCCTAAGCAATTCATCCACAAGCTCCCTAAGCAATTCATTCCAGTGCTTAACCACCCTGATAAGAAGTTTTTGCTAATGTCCAACCACAACTTCTATTTCTGCAATGTAATTCCATTGATTCTTTAATTTTTCTCCTTCCTCCTTGTAACAACCTTTTAGATATTTGAAAACTCTTATCATGTCTCCTTTTCATCTTCTTTTCCAGACTAAACAAAACCAGTTCTTTCAATCTTCTCTCATAGGCCATGTTTTCTAAATCTTTAATCATTTTTGCCTCAGAGCTTTTCTCACGGTTTGTCCAGATAATTTTTTAATTATAATCCCATCCCATGTCTTCCCGGGGGGTTGCAGCGCTTAGATCTGGCTGTCCGGGGGTTGGGTGCGGCCGCATGGCAAGGTGCTTAGATCTGTCCAGCTGGTGGCTGGGCCAGTGCAGCCTAGATCTGGCTGGCCAGGGGCAGTTGGCGGCCCCCACGACACGGGGGAGGGGGGCGCAGATCAAAAAAGGTTGCGCACTATTGGTCTAGACTGCAGAGTTTTTCCAGGATACCAGAGGTAACCTGGAAAAGCTCCACCATGTCCAAGAAAAGCGTCTGCTTTTCCGAAAAAAATTTCGGAAAAGCAGACGTATTTTTCGGCATCCCTGTAAACCATGTTCTACGAGGAAGACGTGATGTTCCAGAAGAGGCTTTTTCTACAACATTTGGCCCAGTGTAGACGGGCCAATTGTCGGAAAAGCCTCTTTCAGAAGAAAAGCGGAAATTTGCAATTTGCGTATCTTTTTCTGATAGAACTTCGTAGTCAGACACAGCCTCAATGGAAGACGTAGTAATAGAGATGTAGCTGTGTTAGTCTGGTCTTGCTAAAACAAAAGACAGGACTATGCAGCACTTTAAAACTAACATGATGGTTTATTAGGTGATGAGCTTTCTTGGGCCAGATGTTACTGACATCAGTGGGAACCAAATCTGAGATGCTGGGCTCCTGAATATTAGTAGGGTTATGACTAGCTAGAAATGAGTGATGATCAAGACAAATGATTAAATGGCTGACTGGGCTAATTGATGAAGGAGAGAGAAAACAGGTGCTGTCTTGCCAAAAGATTACTCTGGAGGAAAAAGCTATTTTCAAGTAACAGAAGTAAGTACGTTTCTAGGAGGGAGGCGAATGCTAGACTATACCCAGGGCATATAAGAACCAGTAACATGAATGTTTTTAATTCCTTCCTAAACATAAAGAAAGGACCCAAATCTCTGGGATATTTCTTGAGTAATGTAAAAGTACTAGTCAAAATGCTGCACAAAGTAATACTCAGTGTTTAGGGAACAAATTAGCACTGGCTGCTGAGGTGATGGGGAACTTTTTTTTTTATCATTTTTGGTCAGGGACCACTGACCCATCGAAAAATCATTTGGGGACCACATATAAGTGAGAAGCAAAAAAGAAAAACCACCCTCCAAAACTCACTGACCTGGCTCCCAACAAGCCAATTCCCCCTCCCCGCCCCCCAATTAAAAACCTTTACTGACTTGGCTCCCATCAAGCTTTGGGCTTCCACCAGCAGCTGGGCAGTCCAGTGCTCACACTTCAGTCCTGCGGGGGGTGGGGAGTTTTGAGGCTGAGGGCTTCCTTGGGCAGCAGGGCGAGCTCACACTCCAGCTCCATGATGGTGAGGGGCAGCACCGAGGCTTGCCACATGGCTAGAGCATGAGCACCAGCTTGCCTCACCATGGGGGAAAAGCCCCGAGCTTCACCATGGTCCAGATCAAGCAAGCTAGAAGCTGGAGCTGGCCCACGGGCCATAGGTTCCCCATCCCGGAACTTGATGATTTAAGAGGCCAATTCCATCTCTAATTTTAGTAATCCAGAAATCTTTAGTAATTGGGCTTAGCCAGAACCTTTGCTAACCATTTCAGTACCTATTGCACGGAGAATTCTTAGCTCTTCAGTTTACAGCTAAGACTGAAAAGCTATTCTTTTTTTCCTTGGCAGCAACAGAATATTTCTGAAGATCAACCTTTTTACCCTTCCATTTCCTATTGTCAGTCTCTTTCCCTAAAATCCTGGGGAATAGAGAAGTGTGAGATCTGGAATTTCTGCCGTGAGGACATTTTTGTATTTCTGGGGGAAATTGATTTGAATTAGAATGAGAAGTCAGAAATTCAAAAGTTTCCATGGTTCAGAATTAAAAAAAAAACTTTTGGAGAACCAAAATGGAATTTCCCAACTGCTCTCCACCAGCCCATGCAGCTTCGTGGACAGCCAGAGAGTCTGGAGGAATAGGTAGCCTGCCTGTACAGATACCTGGTGTGATCAGGCAGATTACCCATGAGCCAGCTAAAGAGCTTAGGCTCTGGGTGAAGTGTCAGAGCCAAGCAGGTGAGCAGCAGAGGTGTTGGGGATTGGAGGGGGGGGAGGGGGTGGAAGACCAAGCTGACCAGCTAGTCTGGTGTCATGTTCTTATATAAAGTTTAATTTCCATGGAACTAGTATTTTCAAGTGGAAAATTGCTCTTAGGGAAGACTTAGGACAAGCTATAAGTGGTTCTATATATATGGGGAAAGTAGTGGACATGAAATACCTGGACTTTAGTCATGCTTTTGATATGGTCTCCCACAGTATTCTTCCCAGCAAGTTAAAGAGGGATGGCTTGGATGGATGGACTATAAGGTGGATAGAAAGCTGGCTAGATTCAGGCTCAAAGGATAGGGATCAATGGCTTGATGTGTGGTTAGCAGCTGGTATCAAGCATAGAGATGTAAGCGAGTACTGTAGTTAGCTACTTGACTATTTGCACTTCCTGTCTTCCCCGGGGAGGTCAGGGGAGGAAGCAGGAGCAAGTGCTGGGGACAGCCAGCTTAAAATCTGGTCCCCCCCAGCACCACCTCCATGGTGCCATCTGCCCCCTCTTCCTCTGCGGTGCTTCCTCTATCTTCAGAGGCTCAGGCAGCAGCCCAGGGGGCCAAGGGAGGCCACTGCAAAGCAGCCTTTGCCTGTAGTGGGCCCAAGCACCGTGGGCAGAGGATGCTCTGGCAGCAGCCCCTGTCCACGGGGCTTCCAGCTTCCTGAGCAAGCCCGACTCAATTCTGGCTGGTGCCAAGTCCGGGACCTACCCCCAGTGTGTCTCCACAATTTAAATGTAGTAGGAGCTGGGCTGCTTGCCGCCCGGCTCTTACAACATTTAAACTGCAGAGTCACAGCAGGGGTAGCTGCTGGACCTGGTGCGAGCTAGAACTGAGTGCCTTCCCTTATCGGCTAATCATGCAATCAATAAAAATTCTGATGACTTCACGATTAGAGAAAAGCCCACTTCTTAACATCCCTAATCAAGTGGAATGCCCCGGGCACTGGTCCTGGGGCAGTTTGTTTAACATCTTCATTAATGATCTGGATGAGGGCATGGATTGCACCCTCAGCAAGTTCATGGATGACAATAAGCTAGGGGGAGAGGTAGGTAGGGTCCAGAGTGACCTATACAAATTGGAGGATTGGGCCAAAAGGAATCTGAGGTTCAACAAGGCAAGTGCAGATTAAGACAGAAGAATTCCATGCACTGATACAGGCTAGGGACTGACTGTTCTGCAGAAAAGGACTTGGAGTTTGTCTGGAAATGGATGACAGGGGGGGATCACGTGAGGATTACCTATTGTGTTCCCTCCCTCTTGGGCATCTGGCATTGGCCACTGTCGCAGACAGGATACTGGGCTAGATGGACCTTTGGTCTCACGCAGTATGGCTGTTCTTTTGTTCTTATGGGTTACAATAGATGAGAATCTGGATATGAGTCAACAATGTGCCCTTGTTGCTAAGAAAGCTAATGACATATTGGGTTGCTCTTCTCTGAACTTTCTCCAGTTTGTGCATGTTTTTCCTGAAATGTGGAGGCCGGAACTGGACACAATACTTCAGCTGAGACCTAATCAGTGTGGGGTAGAGCAGAAGATTTACTTCTGCTGTCTTGCTTCCTACAATGATATTTGCTCTTTCTTCAAGATTCAGATTTTGCTTGTTACACTGACTTACATTCAGCTTATGATCCACTATAACCCCCTGATGCCTTTCCCGAGAACTCCTTCTTGCGCAATCATTTCCCATTTTGTATGTGTGCAACTGATTGTTCCTTCTTAAGTGGAGTACTTTGCATTGGTCCTTACTGGATTTCATCCTATTTACTTCAGATAATTTCACCAATTTGTCCAGGTCATTTTGAAATTTAATCCTATCATCCAAAGCTCTTGCAACCCTTCCCAGCTAGATATCATCCACAAACTGTATAAGTGTACTTTCTGTGCCATTATCTAAATTACTGATGAATAATGTACCTACAGACTACTCCAGACTGTAATCAAATGGCACATTGAAAATAATTTCCCCATATTACAGCAGTCTTTTGGAAATGGGACTGCTCCAAACCAAATTGGCAGGGTGTATGTGTGTCTGACAGAGAGGATAGGGGAAGTGTTGCACTTTGAAGACTGTAATGTTTTTTGCTCGACAAATTCAAATTTTCCCTGGTGGTCACCTGGGGTCACCAACTGGTTAGGACCAGCCCTGTTTATTCTCCTCAGCCTCCTAAACATTCAAGGAAAGATTTTCAGCCTCTTAGCTGGCCTTTGATTTCACCCATAAAATTGTGAGCACTTGTCCCTTTAATCCTATCAATTTTGACTGTAAAAAGTAGTGTTTGCAGGCAGAGTTGGGTGTGCAGTGATAAAAAGGCCTCATTTGTGCTTACAAATAAGTGTAGGCACAGTAACAGAAAGGTGTTAAAATCTGACTTCTGTAATGGAGCCTTCCAAACTTAAAACAAAGAATGGAAATGCATAGCTGTCACTTAGTCACCCATGTGTCCTGTTGCAGTTACTGCTATAATGAACATCAACCCATAATTTCTTTAACACAGTTAAGTGTATTCACCCTGCCTACTCAGCTTTTGGCATAGTGGGGGTTGCAGTGTAAATAATTACTGTTCTAAAGGACATGGCTGAACCCTGCAATCACAGATGTCCCTCTAATTCCTGCGTCCATGTTCTTTAAATATTTATACAGGCAGTATAAACCATTCCTCTCTCAGATGTGCAGCTATATGAATGGATCTTCCCTGAATGGGTGGCGTGGGGGTGTACTCACATTTCTTCAGGTGGTCTCCTGTGTTGGTACAGGATAGGGTCTCTCCACACCATGATAGTGTTCTCTCTGGTCAACCTCTTACCCATGCCCCACTTTGGAAGCTGCTCTGTTTGTTGCCCAGTTCCAGAGGGGCTGGACACTTTGTCCCTACCCCCACCTCATACTTCTGCTCTCTTAGGTTATGTCTACACTGCAGCGCTATTTCGGGATACTGGGGGTATCCCAAAATAGCTATCCCACATCTTAACAGCAAGCCCGTTATTGCAAAATATAATAGGCTCACTATTCTGACATCCCTGTAAACCTCATTCCATGAGGAGTAAAGGAAGTTTCAGAATAGCGGGTTATTTTGAAATTTGGTGCTGTATAGACAGCACCAAATTACGAAATACGCTATTTCAAAATAAGATCGAAATAAATACGCAATTAGCATAGCTCAAATTGCGTATTTTATTTCAACCTACAGTGCAGGCAGAGCTGGCCCAAGCTACGGGCTGACCGGGCTACTGCCTGGGGCGCCCCATTGTAAGGGGCACTGCACAGGGCTGCCGGACTGGGTGGGGCGGGGCCACGCATGTGCTGCACTCCCAGGGGTGGCGCCATGCTCCCGGGACCAGGGGCCCACGAATGGCTCGGGCCAGCCCTGGGTGCAGGTAGATGCACCCTTAGAAACTGGACCTGCTTTGCTAGCTAGCAGGATCATCCAGAACGCTTCCTCTGCCAAGGTCTAAGTGCACCTCAAATCAGTGAAGAATCTAAGGTTCCCTCTTGGTTTGGACATCATGAAGCCTGATGCTGGTCTCCTCCAGCAACCACTTCTCTTTCTCTCACTGCTGTGCTTTGTGCCCATGGGGCAGGCAGTAAGCACAGCAATGCGGTTCTCTTATTGCATCACAGCCTGGAAGAGGACCAGGAAATAGTGGGGCTGCTCCCTTTTCAGCTCAGAGGGCAATGAATTACAATCCATTATCATGGGACTTGGGGGATGGAACATCAAGTACATGGAATGCAGAGCAGTGGTAAAGGGCCATAAAGGAAACAAGAATCAAGCCAACGAATATTAATTTGCCACAGTCATCCCCTCCCCCCCCCCGCACCGCCCCATGACATAGTAGCTTTTGTGCATGAACTTGCTTTGAAGGAAAGGGAGCTGTATTAACACACATTCATGGGATTATTTTTGTAGGCAACTGAATATGTTGCTATATAAAACCTAGATTTTTGGCACATTCACTGTGGAGCACAAAGCAATGACAAGCAAGAGCCGCCTACTGTTTCCTCTTGTGACATTTTTGTTAGGAGCCAAACTAAGAGGAATACATTGAGGGACTGATAATGAAATTTGGATGTTATCCTGCTGTAAATCGCTGGTTCAAATACAGCCCAGGAAGATAGGGAGCAAAATCCATGAGTATTTCATAACTATTTGGTGGCCTATTGGAAATGAGATGGTAAATCTCAGTCCAGTTTCCAGTAGAGACTTATCCATCAACAAAGTTCTCATTAAGACTTGGTCTATATTTAAAAAATTGGCACTGCTGCAGCAATCAATGTACTTACACTGGTCCAACTTTTTTAACCTGGACGAGCCTTAGCTCACACTCTTGTTGGTTGCCCTAGTGGTTAGGCCAAGGATCAAACAGCCTTGACTGGAGCTGATTGAAAATGTATTTTATTTCCACTGAAAAACTTTGAATATTTTGTTTCTTTCAACACTTTTCTGTGAAAATTTGAGGGATTTTGTGGAAAATATTGAAGATATTGGGTCCTGAAAACTGAATTATTTGGATTTCAATGTTTTGATGAAAATCGAAAACTTCAGCAAAAACAGATTTTCCCAGGAAACCTTCTGTTTAGTCAAAAAAACATTTTTTTCATGAAGACAAAGATTTGATAAATTTTGACCAGTTCTGTCACTGAAACCAAACTTATTCCTGCTCTGAAGGGGCAAGAGGTGGGGCAACTTGGAGGAAACTTACACTGCAGCAGCCTGTACTGTTGTTCTGTTGCAAAACATGGGACTTTACTCTGCCGGATTGCCAGTCTGGTATCTATCACCAATGCAAAATTCTGAATGTGATGAAAATAGCCCAACATTTATGCACAACAGCAAGGGCCCACATGCAAACCTGGTGTGGGAATATGGATTCACATGGATCTGAATGTTCTCAGTTGCTCTGTTTGTCTTTGTTGTCCTTTTTTTGGCAAAGGGACAGGGACTGTCACGTTCATCCGTCTGAGATTTGAAGGCCAAATCACAAGGTTCTAATCTAGATAAAACTCCTATTTTTGCCTCAGTAGCAAGTGAGTAGGGACTCTACTTTGACTTTTTATTTGTGACTCTCTTTCTTTATTTAGCAGCCTATTCAGGAGGGAACATGTAGCTTTGTTGTGAAAAGCAATAGTTCCATGCAGCAATGCATTATCTTAGCAGGAGGTCAAGGACACCCCACTTCCTTGCTCGAGTACAGGTTATCTGGGTGTGCTAGCTTCAGGAGACTCCTTCTTTCCCCAATCCCAGCTCCATTCAGCAAAAGACCTCATAGAGGCCCTTCAAAATTACATTTGCTTTTGTTAGCAGAGCTGTCCCACAGCATGAATGAGAGAGAATGACTTTACGTTTTGTTTGAGTAGAGCAACCTGGCTGTGGCTTTGGTGGCATGTGGCGAGCAGCCAGCACTTACCTGCTGTCTTCAGGCAAAACAAGCTGATTTGCTCTTTTGTTTGCAGATGCCTGCATGAATGTAGTGGCTGGCAATCTTTCAGAGAGAAGCAAGCTATATTGTGAGGGGGAAAAAGCTCTCATGCAAGTAATTGTTTACACTTGGGTAGGGCGTCCATGCCTGGAGTTTTTCCCACTCACAGTTGCAAGAATTTTGCTACCCAAGTGAGGAAAGGAAATCTAAGGTAGACAAGGCTTGAGTCTTCTCAAATTTCTCTACTGTGATAACATAAAAACCTACTGTCTAGTCTCCTTAGTTAGCTTCCTGCCCAGGTTTAAAGTGACAAGATCTTCGAGGCACTATCCGTGCTAAAGTTTGGGTTTTGTCCAGCAATATTTTCCAAAAGCTTGAAAAAAATTGTGGGTAAGAATTGTTAGCTACCATAGAATGGGGAATTTTTCTTGGATCCTTCTAATCAGAAAAGCTGAAAACCATTCTAGAGACCTGGGATTGAACACTAATTCTTGAGCTATTCAATTTATATTGCAGCTTTTGGCTTCCTTTTCCCTACGCTCTTTTTTCAATAATTTATCATTTATCTCTGTGGTGCACACTCACCTGGTATCTCTTTCCCTATAGCCATTTATCAGTATGCTTAAAGTGGTAGCTGCAGGAAGGCATGCAGTTGCATAAGCAGTTAAGTGGGCAGCTATGTCTGATATTATAAAGGTAAGGGATATAAACAGGGAGAGATTAATAAGCCATTGTTATGCTGGCATGTGATACTGTATGATCAATTTTTAAACAATTAGAAGCATTCTGAGAGGTGTAGTTAGTGCTATTAATGCTAGACTTAGATTTTCAGAGTCTGCATGTGAAAATCTATGTGCATAATCATGTAATTTGCAGTGCACATGTAAATTAAATCTCATATCAGAGTTACTTTTGTGCATAATGTCCACATACTTTTAGCAAAATAGGTGCCCTCTTCTTGTTTAACCTACTCACTTATTTTCAGCTTCTCACAATGCATTTACAATATCTGTTTCATTGAAAACATGGCTGTTGACTGTGCAGACTTTCCATACATGCAGCTTATCTTTACTGCAATTAACTGCTTTGCTTTGCTTACTGTAGTCCCCAGTTCAGAATCTGAGACAAATGCAGATGATGAACTCCATCTTATGCTACTCTAATGCTGAGAAGATACAGTGACAAATGTGGTTTTCCTTTGTCTTTCTATGGGGCCCGAAGAACAATCTCTTATCAGAGATTGAGTTTAAAGGGACACAGTTACAAGAGTGACTTGGGGTAATGGACTGATTAATTTAGACTGAAGTCCTCTCTCTCACCCGAAATAGAAACACTACCATGGCAAGGTTCTTCCCATTGTCCTCCTGACATGCCCCAACACTGACCTGTAGAAACAACCTGTCTAGGAGAAAGCAGGAGTTCAGATTTCACAAAGCATTCAATCCTTGAGCTTTCTGCTAAGAGTACCACACATTGGGACAACAGTTGTGGTTTTGTGCAGTAGGAACCGGTTTGAGACAAACATTACATGGTACCTGGCCCCCCCTCAACAGCTATCAAATGGTGTGAGATTTGGTTACTTCCTCTAGCCCCCACCATGCCCCACCTCTTCCTGTCCCCACCCCACCTCTGTCCGTCCCTTTTCCCAAAGCCCCATCAATACCCCACCACTTCACGCCCCCTCCCCTGAGCATCCCCCACCATTGCTCCTCCCCCTCTCTCCCAGTGCCTCCTGCTATGCTGAACAGCTATTCCACGGTGTGCAAGCAGTGCTGGGGGAGAGAAGAAGGAGCTGATCAGTGGGAAGCACCAAGGGGAGGGGGTTGGCTGCCGATGGTTGCTGAGTAGCCATTAACTTTTTTCCATGGGTGCTTCACAGAATCAGTGTTTATGGCTATTACCATCTTGAAGACCATTCAAGAGACTGTCAAACAAAAGGGATTCTTTAAAAAAAACTCTCTCCAGCTAAAGGGAAAAAATATAAGGGATTTTGTTAAAATAAACCCCTTATTTAACACTTCACAGGTCATAATAAAAAGTTAAGAAAATTATTACAACTGTTTTGCCATGGTTCTAAGCAGGCTGAGGTCTCTCTTTACTAAATCCCAAGCCTTGTTTAAAATTGCTTGATGATGGACAATTTCAGGGACTTGTTAACAATATGTTGGAGTCTTTGGGCACATCTATTCCATCTCTCTTAATACAACAGCTCCCACCCATGTTGCCATGGCCACGCAGCTAGTGCATCAGCTTGTGTAAAGTTAGTGCATATCTGTCTCCTTGGGCTAGGAAGCACTCTCCCAGTGTAGAGGTACCCTCAAAGACAGGAAGAATGCTGCAAGCAGTGTTGGCTGGTTCTCCTGACTCAAGAGATGGGGAATAAGCCACACTCATCTGAACGGCTGACACAGAGACTAAGCCAGTGGTCTCCAACCTTTTTAAGCACAAGATCACTTTTTTAATATAAGCGCAGTCCAAAATCTACCTCAAATATAAATACCCTTGTCCCGCCTCCCTCCTGTCTCTTCTCCGAGGACCCTCCTCTGCACACTCCATCATCCCTCTCTTGTCCATCCTTACTCACTTTCATCAGGCTGGGGCAGAGGGTTGGGGCACAGGCTCTGGTCTTGGATTAAGGGATCTGGAGTGTGGGAAGGGCTGTGAGCTGCTCTTGGGGCAGGCAGTTGGGATGTAGGAGGTTCTAGGTGCAGGCTCTGGGATGGCATTTGGATGCAGGGGTGCTCGGGGCTGGGCCAGGGGCTTGGAGTGCAGGAGGGGGTTCATGACTGGGATAGGAGTTCAGGCTGTGGGCTCCAGCTGGACCCTGCCTACCTCAGGTGGCTCCTGGGTGGTGGTGCAGTGGGGCTAAGGCAGGCTCACCCCTACCCTGGTTCTGGACCACTCCCTAAACTAGTTAGCAAACTCCATCCCAAGTCCTGTTGTGCCCCCTCTGTGCTCCATGGAGAAAGGATGCAGAGTGGGAACCTTGACATCAGCACTCTCCTCTCCTTCCCCTGCCTTGCACAGAAAGCAGGAGGCTCCCCAGGGGAAGGGGCAGCTCCAAGGCAAAGGGCAGGACAGGAGCAGCAGTGGGGAGAGGAGCAGCCGAAGTGTTGGCACTTGATAGCCTCTTAGCCAAACCAGTCAGGATCACCTGCCAGAGGCTCCAAGATCTACCAGGTGACCACTGGACTAAGCACTGATAAGGAAATGTACCTGTAGATCTCTTTGTTATTTTTCACCCACTTTAAGCATAGCATACCTTACAGGTGCAATAAATCCTACTTGGTTTGGAAGTAGCTGTTTCTGTCTCCTTGCAAGTGTAAGCTGTCTCAGGCTCCCAAAGAGAAACCCTGGAGGGATCCAGTTCAGTTGGATCCAGTGAAGTACACTTCTTTGGGTACCAATGGTGAGTAACTCAGAGACCCAGTCAGAGAGAACTGGATCGGGAAATCACACCCCAAAAAGCAGTGGAGGGAGGCATGGGCCTGCCACATGAAAAGGATGCAGGGAGAGCTGTGCCAGTAATATAGAAGGGCTAAAGTTTAAAAGTGAGGGTATCCTTTGTAACAGAGTATTCTGTTCTATTTGTGACAGTGTACTGTTATTTATATTTGATTTAATATACAGCCAGCCAAATTCTGCTTTCAGAGAAGCACAGGCAACTCCAGTGATTTCAATCTGAGTTGCGTAGATGTATACGAGGACAAAACTGGATCTTGCATAAGCAATGCAAGTGATTTATGGTTGCAAAGAGAACCTTAGCTTTTGCATTTCCTGACTTATGAATGTTTAATATTTACATTAATGTTTTATTAATATAAATTTTTTAAATCTAGTAAATGTATCATTGCAAAGTACTTTTGCATTGGTTCCCAGAGGCCTATGGAGGATGCTGTATTGCGGTTTTTAAGACAGTTTAACTTAAAACTGTTATTTTATTGAAAGCATATTAAGGTCTTATCTTGCAGTCACTATGCAGACAAAATTCCTTTGGCTCTCACTGGAGAATTTTGTCTGTTTCAAGACAGGCAGGATTGGATCACTTATTACACTGTCTCTAAAAATGATTTTGACTTCTGCTTACGGGAAACCGGGCCCATCGCAAGAGTTAATGAACAAGAGAAGAAATATGTTGCTAAGCTTGTGTTTTTTACTCTGGTACCAGAGTCTGGGTTTGGAAACCCAAAAGTATAAATGGAAGCTACCAGCAAGAGAGGTTGCTTTAGAAATCTCATTCAGTTAGTTTGAGGAATAATCAATACAATTATTCATTAAATATTTTTTTTAAATATTGGCTGGCCAAGCTTCAGAGTAGCATGAGGAATGAACTGCAGTAAAAGCCAGTAGAGCAGTGTTTCTCAAAGTGTGCTCCGTGGAGCCCCAGGGCTCCACGAAACATCTCCAGGGGCTCCGTGAGGTTGACAAACTTGAAACATCCATAGGTACAACACATACAGTCAGTGGACCGCTGGGGCTCCGCATAAATACAACACATGCAATCAGTGGACCGCTGGGGCTCCGCATAAATACAACACATGCAATCAGTGGACCGCTGGGGCTCTGCATACATTTTTAAGCATGTAAAGGGCTCCGGAGCCCAAAAAGTTTGAGAACCGCTGCTTTAGAGCAACAAAATACAGATACATAGAATCCTAGGGGTGAATGGCTAGAATGGACTGTATGGAAGGTGGACCAAGTAAACCTAGACCATCCCTGGTGGGTATTTGTCTAACTTGTTCTTAAAAGCTCAAATGACATGGATTCTATGACTTGCCTTGGAAGCCTATTCCAGGGCTTAACTCTCCATATAGTCAAAGCTTTTCCTAATATCTAACCTAAATCTCCTTGTGTTAATGATAGAAGGTCAGAACACGGAGCGGGAGGCTGGTGGTAGCAGTGATTGATTTGAGGGATGGAAATGTCATTGCTAATCCAGTGTATGGATGAGAGTCTGACTTTGAATGATACTGAGGCACCAGTCACTTTTGAAAATGGAGTGCAGTTGTAGTTGTGTTGGTCCAAGTGTATTAGAGAGACAAGGTAGGTGTTTTATGTTTTATTGAGTCAACTTCTGTTGAAGGAGAGCTTGTTTCTCTCTCCAACTATCAGAAGTTGGTCCAGTAAAAGGAATTATCACACCCACCTTGTCAAGTCTGAAAATGGGATGACGGATGAACTGTAGTAGAAGCTATTACAGCTACAGAAGGCCAGATAAATAGAATTATAGGGGTGTATGACTGGGTCGAGGGGTACGATTGGGGGTTGTCTTACTCTGGCCTGCCCCTCAAATCTAGGTACTTTAAGGGTGGGGCTCAGCTTTCCTCCAAGGCCGCTCACACTCCCCCCTCACCCAGAGCTAACCCAGCCAGGTGGCCTGCATCCATATACCAGTCTGTTAGTGACACTGAAGCTCTGAGGCCTAGTACTCAGGTGGGTCCCTTCTGTTAGAGGCAATACGGCCCAGAGCTCTAGTCCAGAGATAAGCCTCCAAACTTCTATGGCACTGATTTGTTGTGGGGGAACCTGGGCCCTCCTGCTCTACTGGGTCCCAGCACAGGGCCTTGGTGGTGGTGGAGCAATCTACTGCCTGCTCAGTGGGGAGTCCTACCGCAACACGCTGAGTGCCCAGAGAACAATTCTGCACCCTTGGCTACTTCCTACCATTCCTGGCTCGCTGCTTCACTTTCATTGCGTTGCTTGTGGGTAGTGTCCTTTCAGACGGCCTCCTAAGCTGCAGCTTCTGCTGAAGGTTCTGGCTGACTCCACTCCCCTGTGCATCCTCTTCCTTCTGTAGTTAGCCATGACTAGGGTTGCCAGGTGTCCGGTTTTGAACTGGACAGTCCAGTATTTGAGCTTTCTGTTCAGGAAACAAATTGAGAAAATATAAATGTCCGGTATTTTCTAAATAAGATGTAATGTAGATTTTTATGTAATGTCAAGTGTGTCCAGTATTTTTGTTGAAGCCATCTGGCAACCCAAGCCCTGACTGAGTGGCTCCAGAGGTTTTTATACTCCTGGGAGCATGCCCAGCAGGGCTGTGGGGGCAGAGGCCCTTTCAGCCAGTTGGGCCAGGGCAACTCCCTGATTCTCAGTGCAGGGTTGATACACCCCATCACAGGCTGGAATGGACTTTACAAGTGCGTCTAGTCCTGCTTCATGTGCTGAGGTAGGACCAAGTAAACCTAGACCATCCATGGCAGGTGTTGACATTTCCTATTGCTTTAGACAGGGTCACACTGAGACATGTTGACAAAGCAGGGTGGGGATCAGGCATGGTTACTGCCTGTATTGTACCTGTTCCATGGATACTTTCAATTCTGAGTCTATCAGTCAAGCACTGTATAACAGTCATAGGTTAAAAAAAGAGAAACAGAAGGATAAAGCATAAAAGAGAGCAAGTTGGGAAGAGTCTGTCATTTCTGAATCCATTCAGGTAGCATCAAACAGGTGTTTATTTCTTTCCATCTTTTTCCATACCAAAGGGGGTGATACGGATTTGTGGTTCTGATACTGCATAATCAATCACTCCTCTTCGCTGTGCTTTGTCAAGGATGGCTTTGTTCATTTGCAGTCTTTGTTCATTCTTTCCTTCCTATTTTGCTTGTCTCTATAGATTCTTACCTGGATATTGAAAACATTTTTGTAGATTGAGGGAGATTGTGCCTGCTTTTGAGGAGAAGTGAGTGACACAACAAGATGATGATGATCAAATAGCCGTTGCAATGCGTTTGTTCACACCAGTAACATTAAAGTGCTGCCTAGAATAGACACGGTGCTCTCAAGCCTCTTGAGGAACTTGTGATGGGGTTTTCAAAAGCATCTAGGGGATGGATTTGTAAAGGCACCTAAATGCCTTTTTTAAATCTGTCCCTGAGTGACTTGGGAATACAAGTCCCATTGAAAATCAATGGATATTGAAAGTCCAGTGGACGTGTGGTCCTAAGATACTTAGCTGCTTTGGAAAATGCTGTTGTTAAGATCAAGGTTCCATGTGGCACTCTGTTCAGGTTCAAGGGACCCATTATAGATTAGTTAACCATGTTACTAAATACCTCAGAAAGCACACTGTGGCTGTAAGAGACAAAATTGCCTATTCTGTGGCAGCGTATACTATTTAACCCCAATTGTTAACAAATGGAAGGCCTATTAGCACAGAATACGAGTAGCAAAATACAGTAGGTGGGCCTGGAATGTGATGTACTAAGTTCTTCAACTTGGTCATCTGTCCTGGTTAGATTAGAGGAGAGGCAACGTTTACTCTATATAGAATTTGAAAACAGGTAAGGTTGTGTGTTGTGTCTAATCTGTCTAGGGGAATATTGGGAACACCAGTGGGTACTTGAATTTGCCACTGTATATTCATTAGCGTGGCTCTTCTGGATCTGTTAGTACCAAGCCTTTAAGCAGAGCATTACTAAGTTCTTGGGGGTTTTATTTTGTTTTTCTAAATTTAGCGACACACTGGTAGCCCTGGAGAGTGGAGTCATCTGTGCATAGTATGGGTACATAATGACAGTTGTGTGCCACACTCGCCTGCCACCATGTCTACCCTGACTTGCAGGCACTTCTCAGGGAAGAGAGAATGTCCATCTCTGCTTTTTGTTTAAATTTCCAACAAGGGAGCCAATTGTGATGGTTGTTTGGACATGTGAACACCTCACTTAGGGTACGTCTACACTACAGCGCTAGTTCGAACTAACTTAGTTCGAATTAGTTAATTCGAACTAAGCTAGTTCGAACTAACGCATCTAGAACTAAAAACTAGTTCGAACTAGCGTTTTGCTAGTTCGAACTAGTAAGTCCACATTGAGTGGACTCTGAACAGGGCTTAATGATGGCCGGAAGCAGTGCCGGCAGGGCATAAAAGGAGGACTTAGAGCATGGAGATACTGTCTCAGGCTAGCCGAGGGCTGTGCTTAAAGGGTCCCGACCCCCACCCCGGACACACAGTTCTAAGGGGTGCCCCGCTTGCAAAGAAGTTCTGGCTTGGAGTGCCCTGAGTGCCCACACTGGGCACATCACACCACTCGGCCATCAGCCCGGCTGCACTTGCCGCAGGCTGCCATCTGGGGAGAGGGAGTAATTGGGGGGCTGCAGGAGAGCTTCCACCCCCAGAAGCCCGCAGAGCCAGCCCAGTCCTCCCCATCGGGGGCTCGTACCCCATTCCTCCCTCACCTCCTTCCACTTGCCCTTCCCTAGCCCCCCTTCTTATTGATGTACAAAATAAAGATAACGTTTCTTCCAACATTGACTCTGTCTTTATTGAAAAAAACTGGGGGAGACTGGGAAAAGGAGGTGGGAGAGGGGAAGAGAAAGGCTGGGAGAGGGGAGGGCAACTAACATGATCAGGGGTTGGGAACAGGTCCCAGATGAAGAGAGGCTACAGAGACTGGGACTGTTCAGCTTAGAAAAGAGGAGACGGAGGGGGGACAGGATAGAGGTCTCTAAAAGCAGGGGTTGGGTGGAGAGGGTGCATTCAGAAAAGTTCTTCCTGAGTTCCCATAAAGAAGGACTAGAGGACACCAAAGGAAAGGAATGGGTAGCAGGCTTCAAACTAGTAAGAGAAAGTTGTTCTTGACAAGGCAAATAGTTAACCTGTGGAACTCCTTGCTGCAGGAGGTTGTGAAGGCTAGAACTAGAACAGAGTTTAAAGGGAAGTGAGATCAAGTGATGGAGGTTGGGTCCATGGAGTCCTATTAGCCAGAGGGTAGGAGTGGTGTCCCTGCCCAAAGTTTGTGGAAGGCTGGAGAGGGATGGCACGAGACAAATGGCTTGGTCATTGTCTTCGGTCCATCCCCTCCAGGGTCCCTAGGGTTGGCCGCTGTCGGCAGACAGGCTACTGGGCTAGATGGACCTTTGGTCTGACCCAGGACGGCCATTGTAAGCTCAGGGCTCAGGGTCGGGGGTCTCAGTGGACCCCCTTGATTTTCATGCACACCTGGTCCTGGGTGGCCAGGCTGGCAGCTCTCCTGCCCTAGACGGCCACTTTCCTGTGCCTAGTGCGGAGATCGTGGACGAGGTCCACGATGTCCGCACTAGCCCAGGAAGGTGCCCGCCTCTTGCGGTCCAGGGCAAGCTCCTGGGAGCCGCCAGCCTGGTCCCGGCAAGAGGGGGTGGGCTGGGGGGCATCGGGTGGGTGGCTCTGTGCCGTGCCAGGTGCAGGGTCTGCTAGCTGGGTGCTGGCAGGCTTCCACCTGGCACGGGCACCGTAGCCAGCCCGTGCCCCTTTAAGGGGTCCGGGGCCGGGAGGGGGGCATAGAGTTTCCCTGGTGTTGGCCAGAGTGGCCACCAGGGAAACCTGGGGAGGGCTAGCCTCCCACTAGTTCGAACTAAAGGGCTACACAGCCCTTAGTTCGAACTAGCTAGTTCGAACTAGGCGTTAGTCCTCGTAAAATGAGGTTTACCTAGTTCGAACTAAGCGCTCCGCTAGTTCGATTCAAATTCGAACTAGCGGAGCGCTAGTGTAGCGCATAGGAAAGTTAGTTCGAACTAACGTCCGTTAGTTCGAACTAACTTTCTAGTGTAGACATACCCTTAGTTTGCTGGCCTCAGTTCCTCTTACTACTTTCATATACAGGCTAGTCAACAGCCACTTCACCCTCTTTCAGTAACAGGAGGAGGGCACAAAGGAGGCAAAGTAGATAATTTCTTTGTTCCTTACACCACCCTGATCCAACTCCAGTTTATTTTGTTACAAGAGGATTTGCCCAGTGTTGCTTATGTCCTTAACTCAATTTTTGTTTTTCTTCATTTAAATCGTTGTTCCGGGGTGGGGCCAGGGATGAGGGGTTCAGCATGCAGGCTGCCGTAGGAGCAAGGACTACCCCATCCTTCTCTCAGTGCAGCAGCTTGGGTTCAAGTGAGAAGCGCCTCCCCATGGCCACTGCAGCTCCAACAGGCACAGTCGGGGGAGGGGTGCATGTCCCTTGGCTGGGGCAGGTCTAGGTTAATCTGCCCCCTGCACTCCCCAGCCACATTGAGGAATGGAGCAAACTGTGTCCTTCCCCCTCGCTCTCTGACCAGCAATGTTCCTGTACGAATGTGAGGGAGCTACAGCCTCCCCATCTTCCCTAAAGGGGCCCTTGGGGGTGGGAGGCTCAGGGCAGGGTCAGTCTCGGGGGGGGGGGTGCCCCCATCCAGCCCCTTTCATTTACCTGATAATTCTGTCTCTTTTCTTTATGGTTTTATGCATCCCCATACGCATTGGGGGGCAGCTTCAACACCCCACCCCCGCACAACCAATCCTTTATCTTGCTTTAATTTATAGTAAGAGGAAGCTGCATACCAAATTTGGTGGTCCTAACTCTTACTGTTAGGAGCAGTTACTGAACAAATGGAGAGACAGACTTGCTTGCTCACAAACTCTCCCAAATATATGGAAACTTGCAGCTGGGTACTTGTTCCCTAAATTAAACAACTTGTTTGTCAAGATTGGGTTAAGATCATTTCCTTCTCAGTTACTTGTTTATCAGTTCCTCTCTCTGTTCAGCACCTGACCTTCCAAGACAGCACTGCTCTTTCTGATTTACTTTTAAAGAGTCTCTACCACCGGTAAAAAAAAAATGTTCATAAGTGGTGGAACACAGCCCATGTCTTTCTACTACTACTCCTTAGCAGTGAGGTACTGAAGTGCATATCTATGAAAACATTGCTTCTTGTTTCCCTCTATCTCATGCTTCCCTCCCATTTGTTTTGTTCATTTCAGATCCTTGGCGTTTTCAGAAGACTGTTGAATCTACACAGTGGAAGTCAAATCTTGTGTATGGCGTGGTTAAGGTTGCAGCCTCTCACCTCAACCTTCCTCCACTTTGGGCTGGTTACCTTTGTGCTGTTTTTGCATAGTTTGCAGGTGGATGCTGGCATAACAGGAGAGTCTCTAAGTACAGGACAAAACATCTCATGCTCAGGATCTTCTGATTGCAAGGAAGGTGTTATCCTGCCAATATGGTACCCAGAAAACCCATCCCTTGGGGACAAAATTGCCAGGGTTATTGTTTATTTTGTGGCACTTATCTACATGTTCCTCGGCGTCTCCATCATTGCAGATCGTTTCATGGCATCAATAGAGGTCATCACGTCACAAGAGAGAGAGATTACAATCAAGAAACCAAATGGGGAGACCACCACAACTACCATTCGGGTTTGGAATGAAACTGTTTCCAACCTGACCTTGATGGCTCTAGGTTCTTCTGCTCCTGAGATTCTTCTGTCACTGATAGAGGTGTGTGGTCATGGATTCATAGCCGGAGATCTGGGACCCTCTACCATTGTTGGCAGTGCGGCTTTCAACATGTTTATCATCATTGCCATCTGTGTCTATGTGATCCCGGATGGGGAAACAAGAAAGATAAAACACCTGAGGGTCTTCTTTGTCACATCTGCATGGAGCATCTTTGCTTATATCTGGTTGTACATGATCCTTGCTGTCTTCTCTCCAGGAGTGGTGCAGGTCTGGGAAGGCTTGCTCACTTTGTTCTTCTTCCCTCTTTGTGTCCTCCTGGCTTGGGTGGCAGATAGAAGGCTGCTCTTCTATAAGTACATGCACAAAAAGTATCGTACTGACAAGCACAGAGGCATTATCATTGAGACAGAAGGTGAACATCCTAAGGGAATAGAAATGGATGGCAAGATGATGAACTCCCACTTTCTGGATGGAAATTTAGTGACTATGGAGGGAAAAGAGGTAGATGAATCTCGCAAAGAGATGATCCGGATCCTCAAGGATCTGAAGCAAAAGCACCCAGAAAAGGACTTAGACCAGCTGGTAGAGATGGCCAACTACTATGCCTTATCTCACCAGCAAAAGAGCAGAGCCTTTTATCGCATCCAAGCTACCAGAATGATGACTGGAGCTGGCAACATTCTGAAAAAGCATGCCGCTGAGCAAGCCAAGAAAAGCACCAGCTTGAATGAGGTGCAGGCGGATGAACCTGAGGAATTCATCTCCAAAGTTTATTTCGATCCTTGCTCCTACCAATGTCTTGAGAACTGTGGTGCTGTCCTCCTGACGGTGGTGCGGAAAGGGGGCGATATGTCCAAGACCCTCTATGTGGACTACAAAACAGAGGATGGCTCTGCCAATGCTGGTGCTGACTATGAGTTCACAGAGGGAACTGTGGTCTTGAAATCAGGGGAGACCCAAAAGGAGTTCTCTGTGGGGATCATTGACGATGACATCTTTGAGGAAGATGAGCATTTCTTTGTGCGGCTTAGTAACCTCCGAGTGGTTGAGGTTGAGGAACCTGCCGAGCTCAACAATTCACCTTACCCAAAGGCTCTCCTGGCTTCCCCTTGTGTGGCCACAGTGACCATCTTGGATGATGACCATGCGGGCATCTTCACATTTGAGTGCGATGTGATGCATGTCAGTGAAAGCATTGGTGTGATGGAAGTCAAAGTCCTTAGGACTTCAGGTGCTCGAGGTACAGTCATAGTCCCATTTAGGACAATAGAAGGGACAGCAAAAGGAGGTGGAGAGGATTTTGAAGATGCTTATGGGGAGCTGGAGTTCAAGAATGATGAAACCGTGTAAGTACCCCTTAATTTCTTTTCCCTCATACTTAGGTTAACTCCAAGTTTGCCTTTATCACAGGAAACACAGACAACAGATAATGGGCTATTTTCTCCAGCTCTCCTTCAATTTCCATACCTACCTCTTCCAGGCAAGAACCCTACAGCAGGATCTAAGAGGGAAATACCTCTTGTCTCTCCCCTCTCAGGCATGACAAAATGGGGTTTGGAAATCTTAGTGAGAAGACTCATAGGGTATGTCTACACTACCCCGCTAGTTCGAACTAGCGGGGTAATGTATGCATACCGCACTTGCTAATGAAGCCCGGGATTTGAATTTCCCGGGCTTCATTAGCATAAGCGGGGAGCCGCCATTTTTAAATCCCCGCTGCTTCGAACCCCGTGTAGCGCGGCTACACGGGGCTCGAACTAGGTAGTTCGGACTAGGGTGCCTATTCCGAACTACCGGTACACCTCGTTTCACGAGGAGTACCGGTAGTTCGGAATAGGACCCTAGTCCGAACTACCTAGTTCGAGCCCCGTGTAGCCGCGCTACACGGGGTTCGAAGCAGCGGGGATTTAAAAATGGCGGCTCCCCGCTTATGCTAATGAAGCCCGGGAAATTCAAATCCCGGGCTTCATTAGCAAGTCGGTATGCATACATTACCCCGCTAGTTCGAACTAGCGGGGTAGTGTAGACATACCCATAGTCCTCAAAATCATGTACTCAAACTGGCTAGTGAGACTTGGAGACTGACCTTTTCATAATCAATCGGTTTTGAGGATAGCAGGTATGATAGTGAGTAGAGGACAAACGCATTTTGTGGTCCTGTTGCAGACCTTAGTTAAAATACATAGCTACTGCCAACATAAATGGGCAGATTATCAGTAGTTGCTAAATAGGGTTGGATTTCCAAAAAGGCTCCACACTGGCAGAATTCTGCTCCTGTTCATGTCAGTGGGAGCTGCAGAGAGCGAGCAGCTTTGAGCATTTTTGAAAATCCCACCCAGAAGAGCTAAGGTATCACTGAGAGCAATGGGAGCTGTTGGAAGCTGAGCTTAATCTGGCTCTAGGTGATGTGAGAAATAGCTGCAAGATCAGGCCCTTGGTCACTAAATTGAACCTTTATTGCATCGGTACGTCTTCCATTAATCGCCACTCCCTATTAGGGATGTAAAGGGTTAACTGGTTACCTGGTAAGCATTTGCCTTACGGGCATGCTTATTGGGTTAACGGGTGCCCAGCCCAGATGGTGCCACCCCTCACCTGCAGTGCAGTACGCTGGGCTCAGTCTGGCATGGCCAGAGCAGCCTCTGGTGGGTCAGGCACAGCTGGCTTGGAGCAGGCCCGCTGCCCACAGTGCTCCAGCCCAGCTGCGCCCACTGCAGCGCAGGCTGGCTCACCAATTAAATGTATAGATTAACATTTTAAATGGGATTTAACATCTCCGCTCTCAGTCTCTTTTATTTTCTTCCCTCAGCAAAGAGCACATTGAGGACTGATTTCCCCATGCAGTAGAAGTGTTAGTTATGAGTAAAGGCAGAAGGTAGAGGGAAAAAATCCTCTCAAATAGTTTTTAATGGACTCTTGAATATGCTAGTTTGGGATATTAAAAGTCCTTCTGTAGGTATGGTTTTTAATTAGATCAGCCACCTCTCAGTAAATATAAGCCACTTACCTACCATGGGCTCTTCCCCTCCCTCGAGCTATACAACTACACAACTACGTGGTCTGTCTGTGCTGCTTGTACAACCAGCTGATCCATGTGGTAGCTAAATCCACGATTGGCAGCAAAGCACACCCTCTTGCTGGCTTGTGGCAAAAATTCCAGTCGGTGTGCCCTTGCTGCCTCTGACTAGAACTGTTTGAGCCGAAGACTACTCTACCCAAAGGCCTTTCTTTACATGGATCCTAACATAGACATTAAAGGGGTGGGAGACATTTTTAGCTTTTGAGTAACCTTCTGTGTGACCATTACTGAGTAAACTGCTTTTCCCTGTGAATTTATTTACTAGTGATTCCCCCCTTAAAAATACTGCAGTATTTTTCTGTAAAGAACGCTGCAACACTGCGCTTCCCTGTGGCGCCATGACCTAGTGTTTTCATACAAAACAAAACACAAGCACTCCTCCAGCCAGAGGAGGGAAAGGATTTCATGGCCTCCAATGGTGTGGACCCATCCTGTTATTTCAGCTCTTTCATTATGTACAAACATAGCTGATGAGAGAGTAGTGAGTAATAAAGGGCAGAGACATAATAATGTCTACCTGCTTTAACTACCTTCCATTAACATTAGTGGAGGATGAGGAAAAATCTCTTAAGAGAGTAGAGAGAAGTGGTGTATGGAATAGGAATGATGGTAACATTCCCTAATGCTGAGTGCTCAGGTGTCTCTTGTTAACACCAAGTCACTGAAGAAATCAAAGGTAGAATTGTGCTGACTTGCAACTGGCAGCAGAGAAAGGAAATCACTGTACCAAGGCTCCTTATGCAATACATATGTAGATACTGGTACCCTGAGCAGGGGTGCCAAACTCTCACATCTTCCCTTGGGCTGTGCCTACCTGCCATATGCTTCTCTCCTCCCTCCCCCCCCTGCTTCCTGTTGATTTCTGCTTGATTGTACTTGGCTATTCTTCCTTGATAGATGTACAGACATTGCTGGTTGGCTGAGATCACCAACAGTAAAAAAATTACAGAAAGGCAAAATAAGAAAAATGCTGATTGGGAAGGTATTTGATTTAAGGAAATTGACTTTATATATTTTGACAGGTGATGTTGACAATTTGTGTTTCAGGCATTCGCTTTTTGAATCTCATCTATTAGCCTTAAATATCCTGGCTTTCCCTCATAATTTCCTGCAACTGTGGCAAAGTTACAAAGATAAAAATAGAAAAAAGATTTAAAATAAGCTTCAACGTGATCTGTCAAAATTATGAAAACAGACAAACTGAATTGTGCCAAGCCTGAATAAAAGATTGAGGGTGATTAGCTTTGTCCTCAGCTTGCTGCTCCAGGGAGAAGGTGATCATGCTTCTCTGCTACTACAACTGCTCCTCAGGCTGCACTCTCTGGACAAAGTAGACCAAGGTCTCAGTTAAAATCTGTTGTGCTGGGGGACACACCTACAACATGGTTTAGTTCTGATTGTGTGGGGCACAGGAATGTTTTAACTGGGTTCTCCATGATACATATTACTGGGGCATTTGGAGCCCAACAGGCTCAATTAGTGACAGAACTAATATAAACACTGTAATATTCCAGCCAGCCTCTCCTCTGCCACTAAAGCTTTCTTCTTTACAAATAGGGTAACATTTTAAGGTCCTGATCATGCTACCACTAAAATGGTTTACGCTAAACCATGTTCAGCAGAATCATGTTTGAGTCTGTTCCCCAAGATAGTCATTGCACTTGCACACAACAGACGCTGCCATTTGCAACACTTCTCCTTGATCTAGTCAAATCACAGTTCTGTTTTTAGAGCGGGGGTATAATAGAACACGCTCCAGTGAGACAGTGGGTTCCCATCTGTACTTCAAAATGGAATTGTGCTGGGGGCAAATATATTGTAACGGAGGCACCTTACCCTTCAGAATGACACCAACTAGTCATAAGTGAGCCTCAACACATCTGAAGTTTGAGTTTGAATAAGTGCCTATTATTCTAGACATTTATTCAGACATTAGACAAATCCTGAAATGGTGTGTGCCAGTGAAGTCAGTGAAGATGCAGTTGCTTACAGCATGGCTGCATTTACCCTCCGAGCCTCTTGAAACGTTGGTGAGGATGTTTCCTGCTGGTTATGAAGCATGGTGAGCACAGCTTTTGTTGCCATATTGGGAGAATTTGGCTCAGAGACTCAGCTGGAATAAGCAAGTGAAGAGCTGTGAAGAGCAGTGATTTTCCAGAAGGGAAAAATAATTTTGGGCAGATGTTTAGGGTAGAAACTGACCACTGTGGAGAATTCAGATCCATGTCTGAGCTGCTTGCAAAGATCAGCATTGCTCAGATCCCAGGTTTGGGTTTGGGCACTTCTCCAGTTTAACAATGTGTCTGATTCATATACAAGATGAGTGATGTGAGGTGATCTTTTCATCACCACAATGTTGTATGAAAACACTGGGTCAATAAAGTATCTTTCTTCACTCACTATGGATTCACTACCCAATTCCCCCACCTTTATCCACCCGTCACTCATTTAGACTCATTCTCTTTGTAGTACCCTCGTTAAGGAGTCTTTTGCTCATGGAGGAGGGAAGAGCTATAACATGTGTGCCCCATTCCTGTGAACACTTAGGGTATGTCCTTAGGGTATGTCTGCATTGCAATGAAACACCCACGTCTGGCCCTTGCTTGCTGACTCAGATATATAGGAGTTGGGCAGTGGGTCTGTTAAATGGCAGACTTGAGCCCAGGCTTTGGGACCCCATGAGGAGAGAAGGGCCTAGAACTCAAGCTCCAGCCCAAACATCCACACTGCAATTTTATAGCCCCATAGCCCAAGTCCTTTGAGCCTGAATCAACTGACATAGGCCAGACATGGGTGTTCTATTGCAATGTAGACAAACCATTAAGCATGTGCTTCTTTTGACTATCAGGAATAGTCCCATTGAACTGCCACCTGCACTGGGACCACTCAGGATAGTAAAGTTAAGCATGTGTGTAAGTATTTGTGGAAATGGGGCTAATGAGACTTCCAGGCCCTCTGACTGACTATGCAGATTGATGTAACTTACACACTAAGGAGCTGGCGTAGGGGGAGAGCCTCATTTTTCGTTCTCTTCTGGCTCTTGGTGAGCAAGTTACTGATTTAGACTCCACTGAATGGTGGGCAGAGTGGCTGTAAGCAGCTCAATGGGAGTCCTACTGAGTGTAAGAGTGTCTACATCAATGCTTCAGAGGGGTAGCGGAGTTAGACTGTAACAGGATAAACTTAAAACACAACAAATAGTCTGTAGCACTTTAAAGGCTGACAAAACATGTAGATGGTATCATGAGCTTTCGTGGGCACAGACCACTTCTTCAGATGACTGGAGTGTTGAAAGTCCAGAACCAAGAATCAATATGAGGGGCTCAAAACTCCACATCACCTCTCTATTGGATAACCCTGCAGTCTACCAAATCCCTAGAGCCAGCAGTTGGAGATGATTTCCCCGCTCTCTTTGAGGGAATTTCACTTCAGTTTAAAAAGATAAAAGAAACCATCCCTGTTTTTAAGAAAAGCGTTGAAGTCCCCAGGGAATGAAGGGTTAAAAATAGCTGCACTGATGCATAAATTAAACTGTGAGAGGGAGGTAGATCCTGCCTCAGGGTCTTGCTTATTGCTTCTGTGATTCTCTTAATCCTAATATGGTCAAAGTTTCCTTGCCTGTATATTGGGTGGGATTGGGGAGTGAGCTGATTTCATTTGAGATGTGAAACCTCAACGATGCTATTATTAACCAGCCCTCTTTCTATGCTCTGTGTGTGTGTGTGTGCGTGTGTGTGTGTGTGTCTTTCTATGGTGTGTGTGTGTGTGTGTGTGCGCGCGTGTGTGTTGTGGACCACAGTGGTAACCCTGCACTCTGCTATCTAATGAGAAAAGTGAGTAATCACAAAAGCTTCAGACTCTTGGTGTTATACCATTTTAAGAAAATAAACTAATACATGTTACTGCCCGTTGCCATCATCTAGCACTGACACTCCAGATGGTGTCTTTCCATTTTACATGGCAAAAACAGCTGATTGAGAACTGTCATCTCTAGTCTGGTAATACTCATAGTGAGGCTCGTGCACCACATATCGCTCTTTAATGTGTTTCCTGCTGCTCTTTTCAGCACATGATATTAAAACACTGTGTGATTTAACAATCAGGATGCTTTTATTTTGTTATTAACCAATTGCAGATGATAAAATAATATTTGGCAGTCATGTTGTTATGAGAATTATACTATATATAGTAAATGAAACAATGAATTCACAGCATTGAGGCTCTTTTAGGTAACTCTGCTAATTTGTCTTTTGAACAACTGAGGTCTGAGTGTCACTGTTCTAGTCTATTAAAAGGATACTGTCAATTAGATTAGGCCGAACATTTAAGTTTTATGAAAGGTTATGCAAACAAACAAATAAACAAAAGCCATAAGAATCGCTGATGTAAAGCAAATTGTGTTTTTAAAAATATTTTTGCCTTCTATAATAGAGTTACTAGACACACAGGGAAGGAATCTGCATCGTACAGTTCCAGGGTTGTCACTTTGAAGCCTAGGATGTCTGAGTCAGCGTGGAGCAAAGGAAACAGAAACAGGCATGGATGAGGGCTTTTTGTTTAGCAGATCACTGGGTACAATCATCACTGGGGTTTGTAGTCTGTTACCATCCACCGAGTAAGTTCTCAGCCTCTTGAATTTGACTTATACCTGTGCAGTATATAGGAAAGCAGGTATTTATACCATGCCAAGAGTCATAGATGATTAGGATATCAGAAGTAACACAGCCAGTCACTACCCTTACTCTATGGTAACAGTTTCCTTTGTTCTAAGAGGGAGACTGCATGGATAGTGGATTACTTGGCCAAACTGTCACCTACACAAACACAAATCTCCCAGATTTCCACCCCCCCACACACACATCTCCCAGTGCAACCTCATCGTCACAAATCAGCACAACTTCCCACATGATAATACAACCAGCACACACCTCTCATTCCCCCTCCAGAACACAGAACCACCCCAAGCATCACTCAGATGTTTGGCTTTTTTTATGCCTATGATTTTATGAATTACACCCATGTGACAGCACAGGCTTTCAGTTACTAGTAATACCTTAATTTATAATTAGACTGACTGTGTACCTTCTTGCATTTGCCTGTGTCCATTTGGAATGACACACATGCTATTAGAAGCCAGTTTGCATGCCATTTGGAAGCCTAAGAGCTAAATTATATTCTGTGTTCCTTGCTGCAATCTCCAGGATTTCAACCTAGAGCTCAAGCAATAGATATACTTGGCTGCTTGCCTTTGTCACTGGGATCAAAGCGGTTTTTGGGATCCACAGCCGTGTATGGCTGGAGATTAATTTTTGTTCAGGACAGGAAGGAGTGTGTCTCCTCTCCAGCAGTGTAGCTGTTTGCCACAAGTCCAGAATTTTGTAAGCACTGTTTCATGGATCAGAAAGGGTATTAGGTGTCAGCAGAAGCTGTAATGTTAAACTGGTAACAAATGGCTTGCTAACCCTCTTGGCAAAACAAGCAGCGCTGAGACTTTGGATGAAATGCGTGTGGTAACATGTGGCCATTTCAGTGGGAGGTTTTTATGCTAAGCTTGCAATAGAGGTATAAATGGCAAAAAAGCTGAAAGTAGCTACCTCCTCCTGATTTGAGAGACTCTGCCTCACACTATCCAAGAAATTAAGGAACCACCTGATAAGTATTTTATACAAGAAACAGAAAAACATCAAGAATGACATTTGTGGAGACTGAGGTCTTGAAAAAGTTTATTGCCTGTGGCTTAAAAACAACGCTGCCTTTCAATATTTTTGGAGGTGCATTTTTTTGAAGCACTGAATAAGTAGTTACCAGGGAGCAGGAGATTTTGGAGTATGAGTTGCACTGGCACCCTGCTTCTGAGTTCGCTACTGAATCACTACACACGTGTTATGTAAGCTCTGTGCTGTAGGGACTATCTTCTTGTGGTTCGTGTGCCTAGTACTATGTGTCTAGGAAGCACTTGGTGCTGCTGCAGTACAAATAAGAAATTCCAGGTTATTTTGGGCTTTGAAAACAATCTCCTTGCTGGAAACAGCAATTGCACGGAATATGGGGAGTTCAGAAGATGGGGCTCAGGATGGGGCATGGAAGACAGACTGGCTCTGAGCTGTTTGGAAAAGACCACGGTGGAGCCTGTTGTAGCCATTTGTGCTTCTTTTTCTAGAACTCACCGCTGCAGGAAACAGTGTCATTTTCAGTTTGATGAACCACCCAGCTGAGGTGGCGTGATGATTTGGGGATTCAGCAATTGTCTGTTTGGGAAGCTCTTCCTGTCCTAGGCTCTTCCTCCTCCGTAACTCAAGACCTTGAAGAGCCAGCTCAGACTATTATGTGCTTCTAGTATATCACATAGGGTGACCATATTTCCCCAAACGAAAATGAGTCACATAGGTGGGGCTAACCTGAGGCCACACCTCCATGCAGGGCTGGCTGAGCTGCTCTCCCAAACCCCCAAATCCCACGCTGCTGGGAGTAAGACGTGCCTTTGGCATTGCTGTTCACCTGAGCCCTGTCTCCACCACTGCATGGGACTGGCATTGCTGCTTATTCCCCCACACATTCCTCTGCATCCCATTTTTAAACAAGCATCAGCATTTGTCCTGTTTGCTCTTGCCAAGTGATCAAAAAAGTCAAGATGGCTGAGATAGGGCTTAAAAAGGGACTGTCCCAGGCACAATGGGATGTATAGCAACCCTATTATTTCTCCAATCCCGTCCTCTTAATCTCTCCCATTAACATGCAGGATCATTCCTGCCTTCTCACCCTTCCCGTCCAGTAAAGGAGAGGTGACACCTGACTGGTTCTGATCCCGGGCTTCTTCTCTGACCCAGGTTAAGAAGCAGTAGTACCAATCTCCTGGGATACTGTGCTCCCACATAATGCTCTTCCAGGAGCGGTCCCTGCATTATCCTGTAGCCAGGTTTTATCATTTCTGAAAGAGGAAGGTGCCAGTACGTCTGCTCCCTTGCTTTAGTTAGTCCATGTGTCTGTCCCACTCACTCCATGCAATCCATTTTCCCCCAAGCTCTGATTTAGTGATCAATGTGGGTCATCTCTCGGCATATCTCTAGCGTGAGAGATGCTGTGTTTAGTCTTCATTCTGAAATTCCCTCCTTTAGGTCCTGCTAAGACTGCTCATTCCTAGCTTACCACACTCCATCTACATTTACTACAATCCACTGTGACTTCTGTGTTGACTGATCTGGTGAGGCTTCCTATGAGATGCTGGTGGAGGATATCAGAAGAGTGTAAAAAATCAGCCTGCAGAAATGTGAGACTGAGACCAGCATGTGAACAAGAGAAGCACTGACCTGACCTTTACCCTCTCATAGTCTTGGTGACAGGTGTTGAGTAGAGATACATGCCACCTGTCCATGAGAAGGACAAATGACATCCTGTCTGGGGCTATGACTTGTTGCCCATCAAAGGCATTTAGATGTATTATATGACTGCAGCAAACACGGGGGCGTTTAACCTCAGTAACTCAGCCTTCAGTCAATTTAGGAAGGCATAAATATGGGCCTGATCCTGAGAGGGATTAACCCTCTCAAATAGCAGTGAAGTCAGTGGGAGTACAAAGTAAGCGTCACCCTACAGGATCGGGCCTTAGATGGGGAAGAAATGAGAATATTTCACAGTGGCCTGTGTCTTCCTTATTCTACAGAGAGCGCTGGGACACTGCAGCCCCAAAGTGGATTAAAAAGGTTAATCCCAATTCAGGTCAAAAACTAATTTACTGTGGGTTGGGTTGGGTTCAATTCAATCTGATTACCTGAAGTGTCTCAATGAAATGTCAGTGCTAGTGACACAATCCTGCCCTGTGGGTTTGAAAAGTTGGCAGATATGCACTTTGCACACATGCCTTCATTGCCCCATTTAAAGACTCTCCCTCCTTTTCTTTTCCCTGCACATACTGCTACTAGGAGGAAAGGAATCTGCTCCTAGATGTTTATGATTCGGTAGTGTCTGTAATGGTCAAGAGCACTTGCACCTCTATTCCCCTCTAGATCCTGAAAGAGCACTTCCCTTCAGGCTTTGGCTTCCCGGCTATGGCCTTTCTGGGGCTAAGACCCATGTCTCTCTTCCTTCTGGCTGGGATAGCTCTAGGCTGCACAGTCTGCTTCCTTCACAGTGTCCTTCTCAGCAAGAAACTCTGCTTAAACATGCTAGCTTACTTTCCCTTCAGAGACAATAACAGAGTAATCACCCACTATATGGTACCACACAGCACTTCCTATACAATCCCATCATAAGGCAAAAACACTCAGAGAAAACATATTAACCAATAAAAGAACCTACATGTGTATGAATAAGCTTACCTAAAGATCACTCCAACCCTAACATGAGCTATGGCTGAATTAGTCCTTCAAAACCCCACTCAAGGGATTTCCTAGTGGTTTGAAGTTTCTCACAACTTTGGTTTAGACCAAGCACACTCATGACATGCTTAGACCATCCTTTATACAGTTCATGGGTCTTTGAGCTGACATTTCCAGAGCCAATAATGGGTGGACAATAGATTTCTCTTTCCAGGGTGTAGTTTCAAAAGGATGGCTCTAAAGTTGGTCATTTACATTCCCCTCACTTCTCAGGTATTGCTTAGGAAATCCACTTTATTGCATTGTTCAAAAGTATTTTTGATGTTCTTCCCATCTTCCTGAAATGGTGATAATCTTGTCTTCTGGCTCTAGAAGTTTGAACGTTTCCATAATAGAACATTAAATTTGCATTTTTCATAAATAGGACCCCAAGATATTGAGCTGCATTCACAAATGTTAAACTATTGAATTAACTTAATCTTAATGTCATAACATTTGTCCAGAATATTGGGGAATATTTTCAGTCTGTCCCAGTATCAACCTTTAATAAATGTATCTGTGGAGCAGGGTATGGCCAGGAACTGGCTAGCTTGGATGACGTGTATTGAGATGACATTCACATTTGACTCTGGACTTCCTGAGACAGCTTTGGATCCCCGGAGAAAGACACATGGAATTGAAAGGATTTAATTTTGCACAGAGAATTCCCAACATCCTACCTCCTCGACCCGTATGATCTGGAGAGACACTGTGACTTCCTCCAGAAGAATGGAAGGTAAATAAAGGTGAAGAGGTGCAAGAAAGATACAATATATGGATACCAAAAATGGGTGGATTGGTGTTTTCTGTTCCTTTTCACCTTCGTAGTCAGAGGACAGAGATGGGTCTCATTATCCATTGTCTGGCATGTTGCAGTGATGTGAGAGACTGTGGAACACATGTGCCAAGTGTCCAGTCAGAATGGTAGCATTTTACACCCGCTCTTTGAAGGTGTGATTATAGACAAGATGCAAGGCGGTTGAGAATGAAGCCCACCAATGTCCTCCGACCAGTAAGATGAAGAGGAGCTGCAAACATTAACCCTCCCACTAGGGAGGTGATAAGAGAAACGACATCTTAACCTGAGGGGAGGCCCAGGCAGCAACTGGCAGCCTGGGAGATGCTGATACTATTATGTACTGAAAAGGCTCTTTAAGCACTCTTTAAGCATAAAAATGACAAGGTGGGCAGAGCAACACAGAGAATGCACAAGCACCCACTTGTGCTGATGCCTTGAATGGTATTATCCAAACTCTCCCTCATGTTTGCATGAAAAGAAGCAGGATGCTTTCCTACAAGCCCATTGATAGAGAGGTATCAGCTACCACATTTCCATTCAGCAACCTGAGCATTGCTCTTACAGATGAATGTGGCTTGGGCCTGTTCAGTGCATCAATGGGAGACTGCCAAAGATAACCCAAGGTGCTTATGGAACTGGAATGTGACACGTCGGGCCAGTGTTCCTTCTGACTCTAGGTATGTTAGATTGTGCCACAGTAACACCTGATGACTGTGTAGATGTACCCTTAATGTTAACTTAAGGCCCAGTTATTTTGGAGGGGCATGTGGGGGGAAGAGGAAATGTGTGGCTAGCCAGGCCATCTTTCAGACTAAATATAAACCAGGTTCTGACTGTAATTTTCCTTCCTGTCAATCCAGCCAGGCAAAATTCCACTTATGCATTTACCTGAAGTGAATATTTTTTTAAAAAATATTTCTTTAGTGGGAGAGTCACACAGTCATTAGCCATTGTTAGCATGGTATGTTGGGGGGGGGGTGTTCTATGCGATCTCAAGTTTATGGAGGGTATGGTATGATGAGATTGGCTTATAGCCCATCCGCAACTGCTATTAGGAAATATCTCCAATGGCCAGAGATGGGACACTAGATAGGGAGACTCTGAGTTTCTACAAAGAATTCTTTCCCAGGTGTCTGTGGTGGGTCTCATCCATATGCTCGGGGTCTAACTGATTGCTGTGTATGTGGTGGGGAACATTTTTTCTTACAGGTCAGATTTGCAGAGACCCTAGGGAGAGGAGGTTGCCTTCCTCTGCCTCATGGGACACTAGTCACTTGGTGGTTAGAACTAGACTATGTGGTGGACACCATTGGTAATTTGACACCATTAAATCAAGATTTGAGAATTTAAGTGACTCATCCAGAGGTTGTGGATCTGTGACATGCAGGAGCTCAGACTGGTTGATTATGATGATCCATTGTGACCTCAAAGTCTATGAGTAAATGCCTTAGGATGGGCCTTTGATGTGCTGCAGTGCCTGGATGCACAGAACAAGATCCCAACAAAGCCTAGAGTCTCTTAAAGTGTGTCTACACTGCAGGCTTAACTTGAAATAAGCTACACAAATTAATCTATCTCAATTGCATATCTTATTTCAAAATAGGGAGCGTCCCACAGCACTTATTTCGAAATAGAACACTCTTCCTCTGACTTCCCTTATTCCTCATACAATGAGGGTTACAGGAGTCAGAGTAAGAAGTCCTCTAGCTTGACAGTATTTTGACACTATTTCAAAATAACTGCCTGCTGTGTAGATGCAGACTAAGTTATTTCAGAATAGCTCTAGTTATTCAAAATAGTGTGGCAGTGGGATACCATAAAAGCACATGAGGTAACATTATGGAGCCACCACTAAGGGATGTTACACCAGGTTTATATGTTCCAAAATCCCTTGCTCTATGTTACCCATAATTGGTGTAGCCTCAGAATGTACGGGAACAAATGGCTAATGGCAGGTCTATATGGCAAGAGAGACATAATGGACCAAATTCATCTTTTTTTGAGCTCCAGGAAAGTCAGTGGTTTTAGAGCTAAAAAGAATCTGGGCCAGAGATATGGCCACGCTGAAGCCTCCCACATGGTTTAACTCCCTGGATGTCTAGGTGTCAGAGTTTATTGCCTGTTTTTTTGCAACTGAGGCTCAGTTGCAGCCAGATCTGATTGGCTAATCTGGACTCCATGCCCCTTGCCAGAGTCTGGCTGGAACATGAATTGGAGTTTGGCATTGGAATTTTCTATTTCCTGTGTCGGTCCATAGACCTGTTCTTCCTAGAGTAGACTAAGTATCTATTCTTCTTGCCAGTTATCAGCTAGCTGTATCTGCCCTGTTTTGATCTCCTCCACCACAAGTCACATTGAAAATACTCCACCCATACTAAATCTTTATTTTTTTCTAGTCTTGCATTTGCTTGCTTTGCTTAAGCTGTATTCCCCTTGTTCCTTGGCCACCTGCTTTGCTTCTGTGCCTACCTTTGTCCCAGGGAAATAGTCAAGTAAGCAAAATTAAGTCATTCTCTCTCCGGCCCAAAAACCTTTCAACTTCCACTGCTTTCCCCTGCAATCACAAATAATTTCACACTATCCACTCAAGTTGTCACCAAAGAAAGTGTTGGCAATAATTTCAAATTATGCCACTCCTTATGAATGTCAGCGAATTTAGGATGGGCCATTCCTGGTTATTGAGCAAGCCTGGAGACCAAGCAAATAAAGGTTTAAGATCTAGCCTCTTGATATCTTCCTTACATTGCATATTTTCTGAATCCAATGGGTGTTAGAGATGCTTGGGATGAATCAGCTTTATCCCCTCTCGCTTTACTCCTTCCATCCCCATGTGCACTATCCAAGACAGAAGTTTTGTTGTGCTTTCACTTGTGATCCTTTCCAATGGGCCCCTCCATGGACAGTTTATTCAGGGATTTACTTTCTTCCTGCCATGTGTGTTAACGTATATTGTAGAGATCACCTTTTTGCCTCTACATTTTTTTCTTTCAACGAGAGAAGCAAAAACATGCCCATACAAATCATAACAAATGTCTTGCCTTGTATTTATAGCTCCAGTTATCGTATGATAAATATGCAAATATTTAACTTGGAAATTCTGCTAAATTAAACTCTGCTTTATATCCTTTCCCTGATGAATTAAAGGATTAGGATCAATGTGCAAATCTCTCTCCTTTGCCTCATCTGATTGATCCTCTTACTCTGACATTCCCATCCTCTCCTTTCATCAAGACGCACCTGGCAGAATGCAATGTACCAGGAATAGTTTACTGACCTTACAAGGCCAGTTTAGCTCTGTGTAGTTTTCTAAGACATCAGAATTTATCTTTAAGATGCCCAATTGCTTAAGGACTCATTTTAATTTTTCTCCAGTGAAGTGTGGGTTGTAGAACAGGAGTATTGTTGCATTTTTTAAGATAATGTGCTCTCCGCTGAAAATAGAGTGGATAAAACTGGGGAGAGGTGCGCTCTTTCTAAACTCAGAGATGAATGGAGGATGAAATATACTGTAAGGTATATTTCAGTTTACCCAGAAGCCACTCTCCTTGAATTTGATCAGTTTTGTACTTGGGCCAGCGAACAGTGGGGGTACGTCTAGACTACAGGCTTTTGTCGACAGATACTGTCGACAGAAGCTTCTGTCGACAAAGAGCGTCTAGATTACATCCAGTTCTGTCAACAAAGCAAGACGCTTTGTTGACATGAGAATGTAGACACAAAGGACAGTGTAGATGCAATAATGCCTTCAGTCGACAGAACTCTGTCGACAAAAGGCGTTATTCCTCGTAGAATGAGGTTTACCGCCGTCGACAAAACTGCATAGTTCTGTCGACGTTATGTTGACAGAACGTGGCTCTAGTGTAGATGCAGGTATAGATTTGTCGACAAAAGACCACTTTTGTCGACAAAACCCTGTAGTCTAGACACACCCTGTCTGAATAGGTAACAGAGTGGACGTATGTTAAGATCCTAGCTATTTCTGACATAAGGGATGCAGCAATGTTGAAGTCAGTGCAGTTGTGTGTTTGTGTTTGTCTCAGAGGTCACTTTGATGCTATGTCTGTAAGGCCGTGGTCACCAACCAGTAGATCGTGAGCTACCGGTAGATCTCGGAGGCTCTAAGAGTAGCTCTTGAGCCCTCTCTGAACTGCGTGCCTGCATAGTACATTTACATTAGATTTCCTCATTTCAGGAGCACAGGGGAGTAGCTGCGAGGAATGGTGGGAATTTTTTTTAAAGTAGCAGTATAAGGATTGGGGATAGCAAGTGATGGAGAGGAGGAGAATAGAGAGGGCGGGGCTTCAAGGAAGGGGCGGGGTGGTAGATCTTGGCTTGGTCTGTCATTTAAAAAGTGATCTTGGGTGTAAAAAGGTTGGAGACCACTGCTGTAAGGAGTTCTGCATCTCCTATAGGTCTCCTGTGCATGGAATAGAAAGGCTTCATGTGGCCTGATGGAACGGTGTTAGATGGGGAAGAGAATGCTGTTAATGGATCTCAGAGCTGAGGAAAGCTTTGCTGGTCATGAGACTTGTTCACAATATGCAGCTGGTGCTGTCTTTCCCCTAAGGAAACTAGTACATGGGCTAGGAACCTGCTTTTCCCATCCTTGTATGGCACACAGCAGCAGGAAAAGACATAACAGGTGCACCATCTGCCCCAATTAACTGCAAGTTATGCACAACAGTAGCAGAGCGTGCAAGAAGGAGAACAGGGATTGCCACTTAAATGAACTCTTGAGAGTGCATGGTGTCCCAAAGGGGGCAAAGAGCGGGGGAAGAGGTGGGACCATTACCCTCCTGCCTTGTCATCTAGGCAAACCAGCACAGCTGATTTCCCACCAACAGAGCAACTTACTTGGAATAACAAAGAGATAACAGAGATCAAATGGACTCAAAATCTTTTACAAATATATATATAGGGCAAATGCATATTTAGGAGCCTAAATGCACACTTAAGAGTATAACTTTGGGTACTCAAGTCTGAACATTCTGTCCCCAGAGCATTTGTTAATAGTTACTCTACCACAGGATCATTTCCACCACCTCTGGGCCATAGCATGGCAACTATTTAGAGCTGCACATGTTTTTTGCAGGAGAGGAAGTGTCGGCCAATATCATATTCAATTGAAGCCACAGAGGGAATATCAGATAGGTGAAATGCAATTACCTAGATTGGAATTCAGCCAAGAGACTGGAATTGATGTCTTTACCATGAGTGGTTAGGACCTCTGTTCTACAGCTAGCTGAAAGAAAACCCCTCCATCGACACTGATCTTCCTGACACCATGCTGGGGAGTCAGAGCAGTATCGACTCCATGAGGAGAGAACGCAGACTAGAAAGCTCTCCTTTGGTTAACAAGCAAAAATTCCATTTTATAGAATTTGGGGTTGCAAGAGGTGGGCACACAGGGTTCAGTTGAAGAACTGGAAAAATAAAGCAAAATTCTTCATAAAAAGATAGAGGCCCACAACCTACTTTTTGGGTTTTTTTTTTTAATAAACTAGTTCATAAAGTACCAATGCACTCCGTGGAGGGGGCCTCTAAATGAATTAGAGGGTGTCTCTGTGTTGTTCCAGGCAGCAAGAGAACAGCACCACTTCCTTTAACCACTGCCCAGAATGCTTGTGAGACACCCTATAATTCAATTAGAAGTACCCTCCAGGGAGCATATAATTATATCATATCTGTGAAATGTAATGACAGCCCCCTCATATCACATGGTGAGCAACTCTATACTGCTGCCCAGAACCTTTCACCGGTAAGGAACTAATCTGCTTAGCACAGATTGAACTCGGCGGTGTACAGCACTTACCCAAATGCTTCTGAAAGGAATCCCTGCCAGCGGAATAAACCTGTTAAAGGCACACACTTACCACACACTAGGGCTAATGCCTTCCCCTTCTCTGCCCTCAGAGCCTGCCCTGACCATCTTGGTCACTCTGGGTATGTCTACACAGCAAAGTTATTTCGAAATAACAGCCGTTATTTCTAAATAACTTTACTAGCATCTATACAACCAAACCACTATTTCGAAATTAATACGAAATAGCAGCGCGCTTATTTCAAATTTGGTAAACCTCATTCCATAAGGAATAACGCCAAATTCAAAATAGCTATTTCAAAATTAGTGCTGTGTAGACACTTATATCAAAATAGGGGGTCTCCAGCCTTCCCAGGGTGCCCTGGTGGCCACTCCAGCCTCAACCAAGAACACTCCTCTCCCTCCCCGTAGCCCTTAAAGAGGTAGACTCTTGTCACAGTGCCTGTGCCAGCGCCAAGCCTGCCAGCCCAGAGCCAGCAGTCACTGCCCCTGACCCAGTGACCCCAAAACATAAGCCAGCAAGCCACTGGCAGCCAGCCCTCCACCGCTCCCCAGGAGCAGTCTGCCAGCTCCCAGGAGCCTGCCAGGGCCTGGAGAAGGTGGGCACCTTCCTGGTCCAGGGTTGAGATCATGGACCTTTATTCAGGTTTGGGGGGGATGCCCCCAACGTCCATGAGCTCCACACTAGAAGGAGAAATGCAGCCGTCTATAGCAGGATAGCTGCCAGCCTGGCCACCAAAGGCCACATGCAAACCCAGGAGCAGGTATCCATGGAAATCAAGTTGGTCCAGCAAGACCCCCAACCCTGAGCCCGAGCTTCCTCTCCCCCTTCTTCTCCTTGCTTCCCCCTTCCAGGTCCCTCCTCCCAGGTTTCCCTCTCCCCTCTCCCACCCTCTCTCTTCCCCTCTCTTACCTCTTTTCCTCAGTCTCAGCAGAGTTTCATTCCTGCTCCCCCCAGGTTTGTTAAATAAAGAGAGTTTGTGTTCATGAAAATATGTGTATTTAATTTGACATCAGGAAGGGGGATTAGGGAGGGGTAAGTGGAAGAACATGAGGGAGGAATGAGGCACAAGCCCCCAGTGGGGCAGACCAGGGAGGCTCTTAGTGCTCCTCAGGGTGGAAGCTCTCCTGCAGGGCCTCCTGGATACTGACAGCCCCCCGATGGACCTCTCAGATGGCAGCCTGCAGAAAGTGCAGCCAGGCTCGCAGCAACACATCCAAGAGAAGCACCAGAGTGCCCAGGGGCAGCTTTGTCTCCATGTTGCAGAGTGCTGTGGTGTCCCAAGTGAGGGCAACCAGAGCACACAGAGACAAAATGCTTTGTTGTCCCTCATCGAGGTAGACAAGCAAGCAGGATACCTGAGAACTAGCTGTCCATGGGGGTGTCCCTTTAAGCACAGGCCTCAGATAGCTTCAGGCAGCAGCCACACAAAGTAACTCCTGACCGAATGCCCTGCTGGACCTGGTTCTGGCTGGCCTTAAATGCGATTAAGTGTCCACTCAATGTGGACGCACTATTTCAAAATAGTAAAATGCTATTTTGAAATGCATTTTGTGTGTAGCTGCGTTATTTCGAAATAACTTATTTCAAATTAACTATTTCGAAATAAGATATTTCGAAATAACGCTATAGTGTAGACATACCCCCAGAGCCTCCCTGGAAAGGCTGGGATTTTAAAGGAGACAGCTGAGCTTCTCTGTAGCCCTTTAGCCAATATTGGATAATTCACTTAAAATCAGCATGTTGGGTAGATTGGATTTTATAATGGGCAAATGTCCCTCTTGGATAAACGTCGTGAAGTTTCTATACAGGCCATACACTTTGTGTGAGAGAGAAGTAAGTGCACTCATCATGGAAATGCAGCTACTTCTGGTGTGAAACTCAGCAACCCTTCAACAAGCAGCCTGCAACATTATAAACTATTCAGTGAAGAATACTGTGCTGTGCTAAAATTTGAATTGGATACTGGAATTTCAATTAGGCAGAACACGATTATCCAACAAGAAATGTTGGGGGTGTTTGAATCTGAGAGCATGCGCCTGCATTGGCAAACTTACATCCTCTAAGCCTCATCTGCCTGAATAAATAATGTGGCTCAAAGAATTAGATGAGTGGGCTGCTGGTCAGATTTCATTGGAAGAGGTACCTCTTGTTAGTCACCAGGAAGAGGCCATGCTTCTGACAACACTGGAGCTGACCAGTAACAGGAAGATTAGAAAGAAGATTTTCATTATAGTGAAAAGCAAAGTGGGGGCAGGTTGAAAGTGGAGGGTGCCCCATCCCACTTAAAGAAATCCTCTTGGAATTTCTCCACCAACCATGGAAAATGGTCTTGCCAACTTCTAGCCACATTGTGGCAAAACGAACCCGGATGAAATCATCCTCCTTACTCCGAATGAGTCTGAAAAATGCTCTTGCTCATCTGAGTTGCCCCCCATCCTTTTCCTTTTTCAACTGATATGCCTGTCTCCAAAAGATTTTTCGCTCCAGAGGAATAACTAAACCAATATCTGTCACCAACGTGTATTTAATTCTAATGCTTTAACATTACTGGCTGTCAGTCTGAAAAGTGTCCTTTACAGCTTCAAATCCCTGAGGTCTGAGTGAGTTGGATGCCACTTGAATGCCAGATAAAAGGAGCAAAGAGCAGCTCTCTGAGAAAAGACTGCCAAAGCAAGGCCTGTTCCCATCAGAAGGCAGGGGAACTGATCTGAATCCCCAGGTAAATCTTTTATGGGAAGCACAGTGTGAACTGAGTCAATTGAGACGGATGGGGAGCAAGCGCGGTTAGGCAAAATTCTTCTGTTCTCAAGAGATGATTTCCTGAGGAAGCACTAACTAGCAGGGCCACTGGGTTGAAATATGAAGCTATTCAAGAGGGAGCTGAAGTGTGTTTCTAAAGACACTCAAGAATGAGAGAAGGGTTTTGGGAACATTGTAATGCAAAAAAGAAATGGGTGAGAGCAACTTGCCTAGAGCTGCTTTGGCCTCTGTTCGTAGGACAGAATGAGGTTGGAAAAAGGTTATCTCCTTTGGTTAGGGTTTCTCAGCCATGACCAGGAAGTGGATTGAGGGGCATGGAGGGAATATATATAATTTGACATGAGCTAGGATCTGTCTGGGGCTCAGGCAGCCTTCCCACTTTCTGCAGGTGCATCTCTTCTGATGCCAGCTCAGTTCAGGGGGCAGAGGAGGAAGCAGTGTGTTCTTCAGTCAGCACTGCCCTAGAGCTGTGTTGCATGGAAGGGAGGGAAGGGAAGAGAAGGGGTGGCCTGAAGAGAAAATGTGTCCCCATCCATCCTGCACTCAGCAGGCCCCGTCCCCTTCCTTAGCATCCAGAGCCTGCCATGTTCTTTCATTTGCTATGATCCAAATCCCACAAGTCCGAAGGATATTTGGCTTGGCTGGGTTGCAGCAAAATACCACCAGATTAGCTCTGATGTGGGAGAAGGGGGGAATGCCAAGGATGAAGATGACATGGGACCTCAAGTGTCTTGTCCTTACTAGGCAAGTGCGATTTCTGAGTAAAACGAATTGTGAATAGAGCAGGCGCTTTCCTTGTTTATGCGAGGGATTTCCTTTTCAATACACTTTGGCAGCATATTGCAGTGGGTACTCACATTTGCCCCTGCTATCTCGCGGTGGGTTTACAGTCTACAAAATGATACCAGTGCTTCAACAAAGCAACAGGTCGGAGCTCCGAAGACCTGCATTAGGAAGCTGCTCCCCAAACACCTCCTTTTACCAAGGGACTTGTCCTTTGGTTGCTCTTAGACTGCTTACATTTTAAGGTCAACCAAAGCCATCTGAATTTTTCCTTTGTAACTGGACAGCAGCAATCCCCATGTTGCCTAGTTTTCCATCTGCTGGAATGCCTAGGGAATAGCGAGGATCTGCTTAGTTACCATAAGCAGTCTCGTGCATCAATTAAAAATACCTTGTATTTGCATAGCGCTCTTCAGATTGAAGGGCCCCAAAGCACTATAGAAATTATTTTAAATTCACCACTCCAATACAACTGCTTCTAGGTATCCGCTGCTTCACAGCACATAGTACGCCAGGACAGGATGTGAAGAAGAATGTGCACTGACATTTCTGGGGGAACATAGGAAGGCTGCATGTAAGGCTCAGAACTGGAATTTGGGTGGAACACAAGGATTAACACTGACCCGTGCAAATAATGGAATAAGATCTTTAATGACAGCAGGTGAGCAGGACACATGACCTATAACTGGAGCCTGAAAGAACTGGGTTTGTTCAGTTTAGAAAGAGAAGACTGAGATGGGACATGATAGCAGCTTTAAAGTACCTAAAAGGGTGTAATGAGGAGGGAGAAAAATTATTCTCGTTAATGTCTGATGATAGGACAAGAAAAAATGGGCTTAAATTGCAGTAAGGGAGATTTAGGATGGTCATAGGAAAAACTTCCTAACCGTCATGCTATTATGCACTAGAATAAATTGCCTAGGGAAGTTGTGGAATCTCCTTCATTAGAGATGTTTAAGAGGTTTCTTCCAGTTCTAGTATTCTATTAATCAGTTTTACTTTTCAACTGAAAGGAGGCACCTGCAGCAATGCAGTGCCTCCTAACATCTCCATGGAGCATTGTCTCAATCACAGCTAATAGTAAAGAGTGATCCTCTCTGAATCCCTTGTACCACTTCTTGCAGGGTCCTCGAATGTCCTATGGAGGCTAAGAAAGTTGTTTAATGAGGGAGCCTTTGATTAATAAGGGTTGTAGCAGCCATTGGTACTAGGGGTGTAAAATCCTGTTTAATTGGTTAACCAGTGAAACACAATGTTTAACCGGTTAGCTGATTAAAGTGGAGGCAAAGGGACTATGGAGCCCTTCAGCAGCTGCGGCGGGGAGGGAGTTGATCCAGCTCCCACCAGTTAACCAGAACCAATAGGCTTACCTGTTAATCATTCACCTCCCTAATTGGCACCACTTCAAATATATGAGAAACCATGTGCTTATTCTCCAGTTGGAGCTGCCACAAAGGAGAAGAGCTTGAGAAACCAAATGGTTAAAATGACAAGAATAAAGGAGCAGCTAAATCTCCTAATCCCCTAGCAGCTGAGTCAGTGTGCTAGGAAAGAGCAAGTCATTTGCCATCCTTGGAATAAGAGGAAGGATGAGCATAAATTCACTGGTGGTGGTTTCGAGGGCCTAGATGCCCGTTGGTCATGGGGGCACCTGCACTGGATAGCATGAGCACATAAACAGTCACCAGTATGTTTTGGTGAAGGCAGATTGTAGCTCCTGTTTGTCTGAAAACCATTTCACCTCTCCAGGAGAATATGTTTCTCCGGATCCCAAACCCTAGAAAGTGGCTCGCAGCAGCTGAGTTCCAGCACTACTTGGTAGGAAGTCCAGTCTGTTCATTTGAATCTGTATATGCTGCAGCCTGTAGTCCATCACCCTGGTGGCCAGCTGGCAACTGAATGGGTGTCAGTAATGTAAGTGGTTTAGAGAGAGAAATGGAGCAGCATGTTGTTTAAAAATCAGACTGAGTCAGGATAGCCAGGTAGGGCTGGAGCTAAGATTCAGGGAGCTTGAAAATGCCAGCTTGTGTCATCATCAGCAAAAGAGCAAATGAGATCAAAGCCTGCATCCCCACATCGTTTGTGACTGAAATTAGAAATTTGGGACATCATATCTCCAGGGGTGGCCAATTTAGGACAGCCCCAGATGCTCATCAGTCATTGCAGACACATGGAGCATGTAGATTCTTCTTGAAAGCACGGATCTTGTTTAGGCTTAACGTTTATTGTAGCGCTGCTACCTCATGCCACCTCTGAGTTCCCACAGTGCACTGGAGCCCACCCTTTCTGAGCAGATGATGTAGATCTAAATGTCAGTTATTGCTTCAAGGCTGCTGCAGGGATGTGGTTACATACCAGAGCCCTGCTGCTTAAAACATAAACCTCTTGCTAACCCCTTTGCAGCGTGGAGATATTTATCCACCTCCTTCTTTCTCTGTTTGCCATAACAAGCATAGCTTTTCTTTCTCCGGTACTCTGTCTCTCACACAAGCCCGTACACTGTGTACACAAGAAGAAAGATAATTCTATCACTGCCCCCCTCCAGTTATAGTTCTTGCCTCTTTTCCTACAGATACCTTTGTGATGCGGATGGGAGGGGCTTCCACACTCCAAGGCAGTCTGCATGGTGAGCCGGGGATCACGGATTCCAAAGTCCCTGGTTCTGGGGTAGCCCTACCATGTGGGCTGCCCTAATGCCAGGGCCCTATTTCTTCCCAGAGAGTTTTTACATTTTTGGTTTTCACTCCATCTCAGAATGAAACCAGTTCTGAAGTCGTGAAACCCTCTGTGAAAAAGAACGACTTTTCCCCACACAGCTCTGTCCACTGAACTTGGCGATTTTTTGTCTCAGACCCCAAAAGAGACCAGGTGGAATATGTGGTGAGGATGCCACTTTATCATCTTTCGTCACAGAAAATTGAATCAGTCTGGACTGTCCAGTGACTTTGGACCCACCTGAGCTCGATATCAGATGCACGTGCCGTCATCCAGTAATTTGGGGAGTACATAAAGGGCTGGAGGGAATGTGTACTGAGTAATCAGCTACCTTTAGGGCCCTTTCCTACACTAACTCAAGTAATTTCAATGACAGCAGGATCCTCATAACTATATGCTCTGTAGCAAAAGCATTAAACATCAGTGATCAGGTTTGGAGATGAGACATGGGAGATTAGATCTGGGATCCCATTCTGCTCCTGCACCGATAACAGGAACTTATCGGGCTGCCACTTTTGCTTTTATTACTGATGCTTGAGATTGAAGAAACTGAAAGATAGAGATGGGAAGTGACTATTGATCGGCAGTCAGTAGAGGCTGAGGCTCTTTCATCAGCCATGTGCAAGTGCAGTGCATGTTATAGCAATCGGCAAGTCCCAGTGGTGCCAGTGTGGATGTGGGGAGTTATCGTGACTGCATGCTGTACACTCTGATGTGAGAAGTGATCAGACTTGAAATGTAGTGTCCTTGGCGTTACCCCCACCCCCATGTAAAATGGAGCTTTGTGTGACAGACTCGCCAAGTGCCCAGTCTAAGGTTAGCAGCAAGCGAGGGGCAACAAAGAGCAAGGGAGGGAGGAACAGTGTGTGAGGCTGCGTCATGTTTCCCTAAATAGCAGTGCTCCACTTCATGGTGCTTTAAGCAGTATAGACTTGTGTTCTTACGCATAAGTCAGGGACACATCTGTCAGTGAATCTGAGGATGTGCCTGAAGTCCCCAGATGTGTGAATGGGGGCCACACTCAGTGCCCTTGGTTCCCCTTACTTTTCCTCTCTACCTTCTCTGTGTTCCCTCCCATTTAGATGACCCGTTCCCTCCTTTTGTCATTAGATATCTCTTCATTTCTTGCTTCAGCTGTGCTTTCTCCTCCAGTCTCTCTATTGCTTCCTTTGTTTCAGACGGTAAGCGTCAGGGGAGGGGACAGGGTCAGGGAGCACGGCAAAGAGTGAGTTTCTCTTTCCTGTTTTTCTCCCTGAGAGAACATGATGAAAAAGGGCCAGTGTCCAGGGCTTTGGATGCTCTGGGTGGCAGACACGGACAAAACAGGGTGCCGCTCCAGTAGCCAAAGGAAACGTGAGATTTAACATTCCAGAATTTTCAAAAGGACAATCTCTCCTCATACCTCTCCCCCAAGGGTAGCCTCCCTCAGGCACTGGTCAGTCAGTGGAGTGTACCGCCAGCTTGTGTCTGTTGTGCTGCCTATCCCTATCTCACACACACTAAGGGGAAAAACTAGCTAGTTGGAGGTTGAACTTCCTATCCATCTCTGTCAGCCTAATGCTCAGTCACTAAGGAGCAGCTCCGGTAGCAGAGCCCAGCAGAGACTTGGTTATATAACAGCCTGAAATACGCAATCTCTGCTGCTTATTTCCTTTTAAAAATAGCCCTAGATTTTAATTTTTAAACTGAAGTGCTGCTGTAAGAGTGATGCTGCCAAGGTGGCAGAGTGACGTGGTGCCTTCCATTTGCTGTGGCTTATTGATTTTTGAAAAGTGACATGTATGAAAAGCCAACGCGATTCTGAAAAAAAACCAGAATCTTTTAAAACCTGCCCAGTGATAATGTAAAGGTAAAGTTCAAGGCCTCTGGCTTGTATTTGGATTCCCTAGTGAAGATCCTTGCGCCCATGCAATGAGGCATTGACTTCAGTGATGCTCTACACAGATTCAGGTACCTCCCTGTGCAAAGTGTATAGAAGGCTCAGGCCCTTTGGTGGTTGATGTCATCACCTGACATAGGGTGAACAGACTCCAGAATTCAGGTCTTCACGGGTAAGTAAAAACGGAACAGATGTTCCGCCATGTTCTGCAGTGTAGTATAGCTGTATTTTTAAGAGTACCTGTGTATTTTGTTACAGATTCAGGATCTTTTTAATTTTTAAAGGGCACTTACCAGGTTATGAATCTAGATACTATATGTTTTAAAACAAAATGTTTAGACAAATATTCTTCCCTATATTGTAAATAACAATTTAGATAATTAAAACAGAAAGAATTTTTGAAATGTTATTTTCCATTGTTTCCACTGCTTGTTTCCATTATAATACAATGCAAAAAGTGGTTGGACTATGAATATGGATTAGTTAGTTTGGGGTCCACAGGGGTTCTTAGGCATTGTGTGAAAGCACCTAACTTTTAGGTGGCTATAAAATCACAGGGACAACACTGTTATAGATAACACCTGAGGCTAGGTATACACTATAGCCTTTTTTTGGATTGCTTTTTTTGGATTCGCATAGCTTTTTTTGATTGCTTTTCTGGAAGAGGCTTTTCTGCCATTTGGTCCCGTCTAGATGGGACCAAATGGTGGAAAAGCCTCCTCTTTCCTCCTCTTTCCTCATAGAACGAGGTATACAGGGTGCCCTGAAAGAGCACATCTGCTCTTCCAGGAAAAAAAAGCGGAAGAGCAAACGTGTTCCCTGGATGTGGCGAAGTTTTCCCGGGTTACCTCTAGTATCCTGGAAACCCTGCAGTCTAGATGTACCCTTAGGCACCTCAGCCTCCTATACAATGAATGGAGAGAGATAAGTGCTACAGCATGAGACCCACAAAGCCAGCGCAGTAGGCAGGGGCCTCTTAAACTAGCCAGTGGGAGATGCCGGCAACAGGGATATGTGCTAAGGCCTGCCTCTCTTTCCGAGGCAGGCACCGAAGTTCTAGCTGCAGGGAGGTGCCTAGCTCAGCGAGTGATCCATAAACTGGGAGAAGATTGGTGTTGCATGTGGGGCCCAAAACAAACTGTTCCCACCAGGAGAAGGTGGCTTGGAAGTGGCCTCCCTTACAAGTTTTAGCCTGTGCATGGAATATCCTTGGTTCAAGCCCCCCTTCCTCCTGAGGGAGTACGGGGATTTAAACAGGGAGATGCCAGCTCCTTGACAAGTGCACTAATCACCGGGCTAGAGTCATTCTAACTGTCCCTGGTCCAGTTAATTGTCCAATTGTTTAATTAAAGCAGAACAACTTCAGTGGGAGAGATTGAGGGAGACACATTTCAGAATATCCTGTGCCTTGGTGGCTAGGCACTCCCGTGAGAGGTAGCAGATCTCTGTTCGAGTCCCTTCTCCCTCTCAGGAAGAGGGGGGACTTGAACTGGGCATTTCCCATGTATGCTAGGTTAAAGGTTATAAGGGCAGTCTTGCTGGCCCCAGCCCCCAGTCATTTTATGTGAACATGCCTAAGGGGCCCACTGCAGTAGGTATGCTCAGAGGCTGCCTACCAGATGCGGCACCAAACAGAATGTAGCTCCAGATGTTTTTGGAATTCCACAGTAGTCAGGGATAACTTTGATCTGCCCCCTATGTCACAAAGGCCATAGAACTGCCTTGAAGGAGCCCCTGGTTGAATTAAGCGTAGCTTTTAGAAAAACATCCCACTTTGATCTAAAAACTGCCAGTGGTGGAGAATCTGCCACAGCCTCTTAGTAAATTACCCTCACTGTTAGTTTGCCCTGCCCTAGCTCTAGCACTGCTACAGCTCCACTGCTGCTGCCAGTGCTCACACAGCCCTGCTGTTGCTGTCTTACTAAATGACATCCCCTCCTCCCCCAGCAATTATTAGCTCTGGAGGGAGTAATGCTTATCTCCCCTTCTCCCACGCACATTTAGGAGTCACTCAGAGGGGAAGATGGAGCTTTCTGAGCCTGCTGCTTAGTGTAGGTCAGCTCTTCCTCTCTTCCCACCTGCACTTCATCAGAAGGGCTGGGAGGAAGTTGCAGCTGCAGCTAGGAGCAGCTCTGTCCTGCTGGGCAGGTAGCAGGAGCTATGCTCTGGAGTCATGGAGACCTGCAAGGCCCCCAAGATTTTAGTATGGGGGGACTATTTGGGTAGGTAAGGATCTGAGCACCAGTCCAGCTCCTTCTCCCCAAGTAAGGGGTGGGACAGAGAACACAAGATGGGATGGGGGGTGGTGTGGGGGACACATCCAGGAAAGAGCTTTGTGGGGTTGGAAGAGAGCACAGGCTTGGGTGGAATCTTGGAGAGGGAAGAATGAGGGGTATTCCTGGGAGAGGGAGACAAAAATGGAGATGGGGATGTTGTAAGGGGTCAGTGGCCATTTAGAGGGAGGTGTTGATCTTTATTGTTGTTGGGGGATATGTAGGAGGAGATTTATACTGCTGCACTCAGGGGGGTGGTTGTGTTTATAGGGCTGCCAGGTGTCTGGTTTTCGCCCAGACAGGCCGTTATTCGTGGTCCCTGTCTGGTAAAAAAAACCAGAAAATACCAGACATGTACATTTCCTGCTTTCCTTGGACAGAAGGCTGGTGGGGACAGTCTTCCCCTGCCGCGTCTGGCGAGGAGATTTTTAAACCGTATGTGTGTGTGACACTGTAAGGAGGGCCTGTGGTTCCCCCTCTCTGACGAAGACACCATACTGAGCATGGGGTACAAGAAAAGCGTTTTGAGGGAGGTGATATTTAATTTGTCCCCCTTTTTCTTAATAAATAAATAAATAATGAAGAGCCACCCTCAGGGACAGGTCTGAGCAAAATCCCCTCTGCTTACTTCAGAGTGGAGACTTGTTCATTGGATTGTGTCCCTGCTGGAGGAGGGATCCAACCTTTGCTTTAAAGCGTGTTAACATCAAATGAATGACAGTGCAAACACTGGTCCCCCAGACCTCACAGATCTGCTTCCGGGTGCCCTGACCATCTCATGTGGAAAGGACCCTATGCTGGGATCTAGGAACACTTTGAGGATGTCACGTAGTTCCCTCCAAATTTGTCTATTAGCAGGTGGAGGCACCCCACTGTCCTACACCCAGAGAAGAGGCAGAAGGCTTATCCATCATAATTTGGCCTTTCCCTGCAATCTTTGTGGGTAATGAGGGAGCCATTGAGAAGTTGTGTCTGCCTCTTCCAGATTTCCCTGCCTTCCTTTGTTGCCCTGGCTGCATAGCTGCACTGGATTGGCAGGTCAGGCTCTTCAGTGCAAAGAGGGCTATGCAATTAGTTACACAACTTGAAGCTGTATGAATTTCATTGTTGATTCTCTGTCACGTTGATGTGAGTACATTTCTCTCCCCTCTCCTTTGCCAGATATGCTGAAAATAGAACCCATGGGCAAGGGGAGGAAGGGTACACACTTCTGTAGCGATAGTTGATCTCTCTTTTCCCACTCCACACCAATTTCTGAATTAAGAAGGGGAGATTTATATAAAATCTCCAGCGCATGGTCTGTGTCTGTTCTCCATCTCTATCCGCTTTGCCAACATGTTTAAGCTCCTACAGATGCAGTATAGCTTCAGCAGAATGAACTGGAATTGTCCTGTAATTTTAGATTGCAGGATCTTTGTTAGTAGGAATAGGATAAGAAACAGAGGAGGGCGTGTTTGAATCTCACATCCCAGGCTGCATTTGCTGTGCTGGCAGTTTAAAAAAAATCTTTTTACTTGTAAACTGAGCATATTTCATATGGAATCCATTGGGAGAACACAAATTACAGAGCCCCTCTTCTAATTGTAACTCCTCCTTATGCAGCTAAATCTGTCATCCTCAAATATTCCAGGCATCCAATCTGCAAAACCAAGCAGTAATTGAAGAGACCACTAGTCTTCTTGGAGTGAAACTCTCCTTAGTGGTATCATTTACAAGGTCATCCCTTTCTTACTCTTCTGCCCCTCCCCAAAAGTGGCATACTGGAGAGCATCTGCATTCCATTTCCCGTGCCAGAGAGTGACAGGAAAGGTGCAATGAAAGATGCATGACTGATGGTAGCAGAGTCTTGTTAAAATATTGCTTGTTTTGGGGGGAGCAGAGGTTTGCTTTTGGGATGCTGGATCCTAAATCATCTGCCTTTTGTTCTTTTAAAGGTGAGCTGAAGAATTTTTAGAAAAAGAAAAGAAATGATCCACTTATTTAAGAACTCACATCAGCACCAAGCAATGTTTGTCTTAAGACACAGAGATGCATTTACTTTTTAAAATTAAAACAGAAAATTTAGTTCCTCATTTATTTATTCTCTACCAAGGCCTGAGTTCAGGTTTCTGCTTTTCTCTAGCAATAGCTGATATTGCTGCCTCCTAAATCAATATAAAGACTAATTGTACATTCTTGTGCCTTACTTCTCTAAGCACTTCATTCTGTACACAGACATTCCTTTTCCAGCTTTTGAGGTGCAGCTGCCTCTTAGGTAATCTTACAGCTTTAATACAATACACAAAGTGTAGGCAGGAGTTGCAAAACATATTTTTTTCCCCATTGAAATTGCTGAGGAACTTTACAAAAAGATGGACCTACTTTGGAATTTGGCCAGGACGTCCAACTTAACACACCTACCCCTTGAAAAAATGCTACATCAGACTTCATTCGGCTTTATTCGGCTCTGGTGAGGCCACATCTGGGCTACGTCTAGACTACATCCCTTTTTCGTAAAAGGGATGTAAATTAGACGTATCGCAATTGCTAATGAAGCGGGGATTTAAATCTCCCTGCGCTTCATTAGCATAACAATGGCTGCCGATTTTTTTCGTCACGGAGCTTTGCCGGAAAAAAACGCCAGTCTAGATGCGGATCTTGCGGAAAATAAAGCCTTTTCCGAAAGATCCCGTATCCCTTATTTCAGAGAGGGATAAGGGATCTTTTGGAAAAGGCTTTATTTTCCGCAAGATCCGCGTCTAGACTGGCGCTTTTTTCCAGAAAAGCTCTGTGACGAAAAAAAGCGGCAGCCATTTTTATGCTAATGAAGCGGGGGAGATTTAAATCCCCGCTTCATTAGCAATTGTGATATGTCTAATTTACATCCCTTTTACGAAAAGGGATGTAGTCTAGACGTAGCCCTGGAGTATTGTGTCCAGTTCTGGGCCCCCCACTACAAAAAGGATGTGGATGCATTGGAGAGGGTCCAGCGGAGGGCAACCAAAATGATTAAGGGGCTGGAGCATATGACTTATGAGGAGAGGCTGAGGGAGTTGAGTCTGTTTAGTCTGCAGAAGCGAAGAGTGAGGGGGGATTTGATAGCAGCCTTCAACTTCCGGAAGAGAAGAGGATGGAGAAAGGCTGTTCTTAGTAGTGACAGATGGCAGAACAAGGAGCAATGGTCTCAAGTTGAGGTGGGAGAGGTCCAGGTTGGATATTAGGAAAAACTATTTCATTAGGAGAGTGGTGAAGCACTGGAATGGGTTACCTAGGGAAGTAGTGGAGTCTCCATCCCCAGAGGTGTTTAAGTCTCGGCTTGACAAAGCCCTGGCTAGGTTGATTTAGTTGGGATTGGTCCTGCCTAGAGCAGAGGGCTGGACTTGATGACCTTCTGAGGTCTCTTCCAGCTCTATGGTTCTATGATTCTAAGCCAGGATTTTGATTTTAAGTTTCACTCAGCACCGCTAGAGCCACAGGGCCCCCAGTGCCATGGTGAGCCATTGATTCCATCCTGAAAGGGAGGAACACCATCTTCCTGAAGTGTCAGGACCAAAATCTGGAGTACTTCTTTATTCTGTAGAAGTCACTTTCACAGTCACAAATACTGACCTAACCCTGCTTCAGTTAGAGCTGGATTCACAGTCCTAGGTGGTATGTCTGAAGGAATGAGTTTACTTGGGCATGGGACTTGTGGGAAATAAAACTGGATGAGCCAAGACATGGAAAAGTAAAGCAGAGCAGATGGAACACAGCCACAACCCCAATGTGTGTAAATTGACATAGCTCTATTGACTCCATTGCAGTGCAGTGATTTGTATGAGCTGAAGAGTCTGAGTTCCAGTCTCCTATAATATATAATTTGGTCTTAAGTAGCAGCTTCTCAGTCCCTTTTACAAACATTTATTTAGTGTCACAGCACCCCATTTCACAGCTGAGGGAACTGAGAGGCAGAGGTTTTGTATCTTACTCAAGATCACCCATCAAGTTGGTGCAGACTAGAATCCAAGTCTCCAGATTGTTAATGCTTTGCCTTGCTATAAAATCACAGAATACTAGAACTGGGAGATACTTCAAGAGGTCATCAAGTCCAGTCCCCTGCCCACACAGCAGGACCAAGCACCATCTAGATCACCACTGACAGGTGTCTGTCTAACCTGCTCTTAAATATCTCCAGTGATAGAGATTCCACAACCTCTCTAGACAATTTATTGCATTGCTTAACTACCCTCACAGTTAGGATTTTTTTCCTAATGTCCAACCTAAACCTCCCTTGCTGCAGTTTAAGTCCATTGCTTCTTGTCCTATCCTCAGAGGTTAAGGAGAAGATGAGACCATCCAGTCTTCCTTTTAAAGAACTTGGGGATTTTTCAGCTTAGAGAATTTCTTCTCCTTCTAAACAAAACCCCAGCTGTGACACATTTGATAACCTGTCTGCCCAGGAGCGGAGGAAGGCTATTGGATGGCGGTGTTACTCTGGTAGCTGCTATGTGGCTAGGGTCTTGAATGGTGAAAGTATGAGTTTCATACAGAATTTCAGTCAGTGGCCAGATTGTGTAGCATCAGTGATGAGTTGGCTGGGTACACCACAAGTGCTACTGGGAGTCAGTTTGCCAGTACTAGAGAGAGTCAGTTCAGAGCGTGTTGGTGTTTATGGCAGTTTGGGGGTAAGCAAGGCTGCTGGAATCTGACCCTGAATGTTGCCTTCCCCCTACACTAATCCTGTGGAGGAGATTGTGCCCATCAGGCTGTTGCTTCCTAACCAGTAAATGTAACTTGGGTCTCATAGCCCTACATAATGCCTTATTAACTCGTACAACTAGTAGGGAACTAAAGGAGGCAGGATGTTTTGGTTTTATTCATGATCCCTATACCTCTTTTGATACGAGTTCCAGTTTCATTTAAGACACAAATAAAAGGTTCATACAAAGGAATCCTCATAATTCCTATCTATCAACAGTGCAGATCCCGCATATACAGTGCCATGATTGTTAAATATCTTCATAGGAGGTACTCAGGACTGGAAATGCAGACGATATTGCAGCTCAGGACTCAGGTATGTTAGCAAAGATAGATGATATAACAGAGGTTCTAAATCAGGACTGAGGTGGACTGACAGGTTGTAGGAATCGAAAATTGACATCCTAGAATTGTGTCCGACTCCCGGGGTATGTCTAGACTATTGAGCTTTTCCAGGATGCCTCTGGTATCCTGGAAAAGCTCTGCCACATCCAAGGAACGCATCCGCTTTTCAGAAACAAAATGGTGGAAAAGCGGACGTGTTTTGTCGTCATCCATGTAAACCTCATTCTACGTGAAAGAAGGTTCCAAAAGAGGGTTTTCTTCTGACATTTGTCCCCATGTAGACAAGCCTAATGTTGGAAAAGCCTCCTTTGGAAGAAAAGCAGAAATAGATATGCAAATTAGGTTCACAATATACATATCTTTTTCCGACTTTTCTTTGTAGTGTAGACACAGCCCCAGCTGCCCGATACCTCATATCATTTCCCTTTCTCATTTTATTGTTCTTCTACCTGAGTTCTTAGAAATGGAAAAAATAGAAGAAAGCCTCCTCCTGGTTTTATTTGCTCTTCCCTTTTCTTTGCACGGCATTGTTACACGGGATGCAAATGCATTCAGAGGAGCAGAATTACTCTGTCACAGTAGTCACGTCCAGTGGGGCTGCTGTTTGTGTGGTCTGCCCCTGAGATCGTGCACAGGTTTTATTAAAGCACAGCCTGCTTAGGAGATTCCACCCCTCTTCATCTTTCTTTTTATTGATGTAATAAATCCCACACCATCTCTATCCTGGGTGGAGGAAGAGGGAGATTTCCTGTGTAGTGCATTCCCAGGTTTTATTGACTATCCAAAGTGGCAGTAAATCTGAAGCAGCAGGTAAATTCAGCGGTGGTGAGTAGATCACGGAGCATTGTCGCCTGTGGCAGGTGAGGATAGATTGGAATTGCTCGCTATTACCATGCGAGGTTTCAAGGTTTCATTCTGTTTTTATAGTGGCTTTTGAGGGATTGGAAAGTGAGCTATTTTTACCTCAACTTTAACCTTTTTTAAATTTTCTGATTGCTAGTGCTGAAGAGTGAGGGAAGCAGTGTTTAAATCTCCCTCCCCCACAGGCCCTGCATATAAAACACCTATCATCACGGCAGCTTTCCATCAGCTGAAGGTGGAAATAATTTGTAGACTCCATTCAACTGCTCTGAGTAATGCTTTGTAGATCTGCTAGCAGTGTGTACTGCAAGAACAGGTTCACTTACGCTTTCCTGAAACTGAGACTGGAACACAAACGTGTCTCACACTGGCTGATTTTGCTCCAGTGCTCTGCTAGTAGAAGAAACTGAGAAAAGAGTAGCTCACATTCTTGGTCTAGCTGAGAGGATGGGTGATAGTCTTACCCAGGGTTCAGGTCAGTGTGCCTTTGGAAATCTGCCATCATTATGGGAGCTGTGTAAGTTCACTATCTGACAATCTATGCTGGAATCTTCTAAAATGTACGTCTTTGTGCTGGCAGGTTTCTAGTCCTTCGCTTAACTTCGGCCAATTAGTAAGATTTTCTGTATGGTACAAACTCCATCTCCAACCCAGAAGCAGGCAGCACTTTACTATGTTTGCTTTTCATCTTACCAGTTTCTCTTCTCCATTTCAAACTGCTGTTTACGACATAACCACTGGCATGACATTTTTATAACCCCTTTCAGACAGAAGGATATTACAGTGCTTATCAGTCTAATCTTCCAACCCCTAAAATGTAGCAATTTGAGGGGTGGAACATAGTGGCAACACTATACAGCCCTTCAGGACAGGGAGAGAAGAAGACTCCTGCATCTAATTAAATTGCAGGGAAGATTGGCTGGCAGAATGGAATTGCCAACACTGGCAATCAGAGTCTTTTCCTCAATATCCATGGGCTTTATATGATAAGGTTTCCCACTATATCCTCTCTCCCTCACTGAAGTTGTGGAGCATCAGCAGTTTCCAATAGTTCACCACTCCAGCCACTAGCATTGCCTGACCCAACAGGGGCGATTGATTGTTTGTTTCCTTGATTAGGCATCAGTCTGTTTTCTAACTGGGCCATGGCCATGCAGGCAGCCAGATTTCCTTCTGAGGACCCACCTCCACAATAATTGCAGTTGTCTAATGCCCTGGGACAAGGATACAAAGAAAATCCTCTTGGTGAGTTGCTGAGGAGGGGTGCGGGCGGGGGGGGGGGGAGGAGCTTTCTCCTGAAGGGAGGAGGTGAATGCCTTGTGTCCTCCACTGGAATGTGTCCTCCACTGCTAACACAAGTGGGGTCTTGCACAACTCCATATGCTGTGAATGCTATTCGGTTTCCCAGCTCATCTAAGAAGTGTCTAGACTATGGCTCCTTAACAAAACCATGCTGAGATTTGGTCTGTCATGACATGCTACACACCTGCCATAAATATTGTGTAGTCACCTGGGGAAGGGGACATATTAAGTTGCTTTCCTCATCCAGATGGCTATATAGCTCTCAAAACGGTGAGAGGCAGCACATGGATCTAACATCAGTGGTGTCCCCTAGGGGTCTGTGACAAAGGTTCACTGGCTAACATGTGTGGTGGTGATCTCGATGAGGACTAACAGAGCACTGGTTCTTTCGGTCACCTCCTGTAGGTTCCCCATTTGTTAGTCACAGAAGTGTGTGGTGCCTTCTGGATGAGCTGGTAGCTCCGCATAGCCTGCACCTCTGTGGGGTTTCTTCTGTGGTTCGTTTATGCTGTTTAGTGGGTTTGGTCATGTGAGACGCAAAGCCAGTTTTACCCTTTTCCTCCTCCTCCCTCAACTGCCTCATAACATACTGTACCCACAAGTATGGATGGGGTTGTGAGTGGCTGATGCAAATCCTTCTCAATTCCCTTGTCTTCCTGAACCACCCCACAAGTTTGGCCCTGCCCTAGTCCCCGAGCTCTTAGCAAGGGCTTGCTCTCTTTGTCTCTATCTTTGCATGCGTCACACCCAGGCTTTTCCGTGTGTTTGGAGTTTTTTAAATGAGTTTGGAGCAGGAGTCTGAGGTGTTAGTTAGTAGCTTAACTTTTGTTTCCTGGCTTAACTGTGCCCCTCTCTTGAGTTCATGGGGTCTCAGGGCACTTTGGGAAATGCAGTTTGGAAACTGAGACCATTATCCATGTCCTGGTCCCACCTCATGGATCAGCATGCAGAGTGCATGCATAGGGCACTTGAGATATGACCAGACTCCTTTTCTGAACATCTCTGTGTCCCAAATTGCATGAAGTCCCAGTTAGAGCAAGCAACAAGCCACTGGTGTCAACACAGGCTTTGGGAGAATGTGGTCAGAATTTCTTCCATTTCACAAGCTAGAGATTTTATTTTCTGTTCCCAGGTTACCCAAATCAGGTGATGAGGTGTGAGGAATCATTCTGGGGGCACTGCAGACCCCAAGGCCCAGCTCTGGTTTTGCAGTACATTAATGTTCAGTTAGACCAAGAGACAGTGAACCAGCCTATAGAAATGTAATAAAGAGAGGGAGTGTGCATGGTATTCGGCAAGGAGTCAGGGGAGAGCACATTTTCTTTTCCAGACTTCATGGGTTAGATCAGTTCTGAGATCCACATCAGTGATCAAGGGCCACCCTGCAGGAATAGAATTGTGCAAGTGTATGTGCTGGGGGATTTTCTCAATTGATAAAAGGGATGGATGGCAGAGGCAGGGCACTGGGCAGTGAACCACTGACAGATGGCACTGTTACTAGGGAGGGCAGGCAGGGTAAGACTCCTTGTTTAGTAAATGCTTCTCCTCCACTGTACAAGGCATTTGCTCTCTTTTGCAGTGAACATGTATATGAATTAATCATTAGGATCAGACTTTTCTGTCAATAAGAATAGCATTTGCAGTTACATTAACAAGGGGTAAGAATCACCAGGGCTCAGACTTCAGGACATAAACCAATCAGTAGTTGGGATCAGGAAGAAATTCACACTCCAATGGGACAGATAACATAGGTACATTATGGGCAAATTTACACTTTCCTCTGAGCTACAGTCAGAGACCAGTTACCAGACCACATGGGTCCTTTGCTCTGTTCAGCAAATTGTATGCTATGTTTTTATTATCCCTAAGTGTCAATCCTCCATTTTCTAGGGCTTAAGAATTCTAGGTTGTTTTTTCTTTTGGGAAAGTAGTCATAATAGCAGAAGCTACAAGCTTAGAGGTAGATTGGATGGTCAAAATGCCTTTTCCCCATACTCTGTTGCAGGTTTCCAGATGACACTGCTAGGAACATTAGGAAATGTACTGCATCAGCTCAATGGTTTGTCTAGTCCAGGATCCTGTCTCCTACTGGCAGCACAAGATGCTTTAGACAGAGGAAGGTGCAAGAACAGATATGGGATAATCTGTACCCAATCAAAGTCTCATCATAACCCCTCAGAGTTTTATTGGTGGATAAGTCTTGAAACATGAAGTTTTATATCCCTTACAAAAAATTTAAGAAGCATTAACTATTCTGATGATGGATATAACTATTCTGATGATGGATATCCTTTTTATTCATATAAATGTCACTCCTCACTTTAAATCTTGCTAAGCTTTTCACTACTATGGCATTCTGTAGCAATAAGTTCCACAGTCTAGTTATGCATTATATGAAAAAGTGTTTCCAGTCATCATTTTAAAATGACCTTTTTACAATGTCATTGAATGCCCCCTTCTCATGCCCCCTAGGAGAGAGGCAGAGCAGAAGTTCCTGGTTTACTTTCTCTAAGGCTTCGTCTACACTGCAGCACTATTTCAGGATATTGGAGGTATCCTGAAATAGCTAATCTGTGTCTTAACAACAAGCCCATGATTTCGAAATATAACAGGCATGCTATTCTGATGTCCCTGTAAACCTCATTCCATGAGGAGTAAGGGACATTTTGGAATAGCAGGTTATTTCGAAATTGACTCGAAATAAGCTATGCAATTTGTGTAGCTCAAATTGTGTAGCTTATTTCATGCTATGGGTACAGTGTAGACACACCCTAAATCAGCAGCTATTTCATATACTTTTAACAGGGCTTTCCTATTTATCTCCTATCTAGGGCAAACAATCCCAGTCTTTTCAGTCAGTTTTCAGAAGAAATGTTTTCTATTCCCCTAATCATTTGGTTGTTCTTCTCTAACTTCCTATATCTGGAGAGCTCTGCATCTTCCCTTTTGTTAATACTTTTAACAGTGAATACCATGCTAGAGGGACGGCATTGCTGACTGTACAGGACAAGTACAGATCTGGCAGCAGTAGAGCCTCAAACTGCCCTTTGCCAGTGGGCCTCAGTCCTAACCAGGGATGGGAATGGAGTCCAATTTCCACGGCCCATTCAATCTGTGGTCTGACTCTCTCCCTCCAGATTGCCAGCAAGGGCATTTAGGGCCAATTGTGCTGTTATTTTTGGGATGAGGACCCTATTCATTAGAAACTGAACTGGCCGTCGTCCATTAGAGAACATTTGGTCTCTACCACCTTGGGGCTGGAGTTGAACCAGTAACCTCAAGATGAAAGGTTCCATAATCTAACAATCCTCCACATTCTTGAGTGCCTAAAAATATTCCTTACTTTATTTAGCCTGTCCTCACTTCTCAACGTTTGCTGTTTTTGATGGCTGCATGAAAAGCAAAGGAGAGAATAGTTCTGACCCCTGTGGGTCGTATATGGCCATGACAGTAGGTGCACCACTCACAAAGAAATATGGTGTAATGGGACCACAACTGCTTAACTGCAAAGGTGTAAACTGTCTGCCTGAGGAATGGTCTATGGCCCTTCCCCCACTCTCCCTTGCCCAAGGTCACATATAATTCAGTGACAGATTTCAGGGGTCCTGACTCCTCCATCAGTTCTCTGCTCCTGCCCCTAGATACTTTCCTTTCCTGCCAGCAGAGAATGGGTTAACTCAAAAGAGGAATCTTGCATGCAGCATGGTACATTGGTTGGAAGCATCAGGAGGAAGTGGATGGAAAAGTGATTTCAGTGCCCTGTGGAATGCACTCGCAGAGCTATATTTGGCCTTTTTAGGTTTCATCTCCAAGGTAGCTTGAAATTCAACCTTTCATTCCAGTCCAAAATATCGCCACTGGCCTAGTGTGTTCCTTGCCCTCTCTTCCCCCTGCTCCCCCCCCCCCCCCCACAGCTCTTTGTGTAGACTGGTTCACACGAGATGTCCATAGTGGCGAGCACTCTCAATGGACACTAACATGACATGCAGAGCGGAGCTGCCAGGGTTCTGGCCTGGGTTTAAGCTCTGGTGCTCAAACTGCTGCTTCCCAGGCCTCTACCCAGTGCTTTCGTTAACATTTCCCTGTGGGCGTGTTGGGGGGGCTAGGGAACAGAAAATGTCCCGGGGGGGAAAGTTGAGAGGGGGGGGAATTTTCCTCATTTTCTAGTTGGAACAGAGAAGTGGTGGTTGAGATTATTTGGTTTCTCATTTGCCCTTTCTATGTTAAGGTTCCCAGCAATCTGTTTCTCCAGTTCCCTCACTCCTCCTCATTCTGTAAGTACAGACTCTCTGAGATAGATTCTGATCCCACTGATGCTGATGTAAATCAGGAGTTACATCAGTGAAGTCACTGGAGCTAACTGGTTTAAATGCTTACTTTATATGGGCTTAAGTTACAGGTAGGACAGTTTAGGTTGGACATTAGGAAAAACTTCCTAATTGTCAGAGTTGTTAAGCACCGGAATAAATTGCCTAGGGAGGTTGTGGAATCTCCATCACTTAAGGTTTTTAAGAGCAGGTTAGACTAATACTTGTCAGGATGGTCAAGATCTCACAAGAAATATTTTGGTGGTCTCAGAGTGCAGCTACGAACTCTTGCTGGTGGTCGCACTGATGTTTTTTTTCTAAAATACTTAATTAACTTTAGGAAAAACAAATTAATATGCACTCATACATGTTCAAACCATTGTAATTTATTTATGCAGGGTTTTTATGCAGGGTTTTTTTGCCGACTCGGTAATAAAAAATAATGTCGTTTTCTCTGTTCTTTTCTGTACTTAGAATAGAAACAAATAATGTGTTTTGCATGTTCCTGTCCCTTTTTTAAAAGACTTGCTAGCTAGTAAGTCTGTTTCTGTCAAGAGTTATATCTATATGTTCTTAAAATCACGTTTCACAGCCGCAGACATGCTAGCTAGCAGGGAGGCACTGAAAAGTGATATTATCAAACATGCAAATACCCCCCGCCCCAGTAAATTTTTTAGAATCTGGCTCAGTGCCAGCAGGCGCAGGGTCTGGGAGCTACCCCCACTGCAGCTCTGCATTTAAAATACATTAGGAGCTGGACGTGCAGGCTGCCTAGCTCAGTCCTAGCTTGCGCTGGGTCCTGGGAGCTATCCCTGTGAGCGTGAGCTGGGCTGCCTGACCACCCGACTCCTAAATTACTTTCAGTGCAGAGCCATGGCGTGGGTAGTTGCCAGACCTGGCAGGAGCCGGGACTGAGCGTTATCCCTTATTGATTAACCGCATAATCGACAACATTTTTGTTGACTACACAATTAATGAATTACACACGTCTTAACATCCCTAGTCAGAGCCCACTGCTGCATGGCTGGAGCCCAGGGACAAAGGAGACAGTGGGTGGAGAGGGTGAGCCTGGGGCCAGGGCTGGGCTCTTGGGTCAAAGCCCATGGCCAAGGGATGGAGCCTGCTGCCTGCCATCCCAGGTCCGAAGCCCAAGCCTCACTGCCTGCCTGCTCCTCCAGAGTCTGTGGCTCCAGAGGGGGACACCACCCAACCCCTACTGGCAACCCTGGGGGAGGGGCCACTGCTTCCCTCTTTATCCCTCCCTCCCCCCCGCATCATGATGTAGGAGGTTGTGGCCAAACTAAAAGCTCTTGATGGCTGCATTTGAGAAATGCTGGTAGATAATACTTAGTCCTTCCATCAGGGCAGGGGGCTGGACTAACAGGTCTCTCGAGGTCCTCTCCAGTCCTATGATTCTATGCAAGGAGTATCTCCCCCATCCCTGATCCCCCATTCATCCCACTCAATTCCTGTGGAACAAAGTCACATCTGGATACTATGAGGGAGCCACAAAGAGAGTGTGGAGCTGATTTTAAAATCTTACTTAACAGCAATTACACTGAATGAAAGTCTCACATATGCCCAGTAACAGGGCCAGCTGGCACAATGGACATTTGAAAGAAGAGGTGGAAGATTGGCCAGTGTCTGGAGCCAAGAGGACTGGGTATGAAAGCTGGGAGACTGGGCATTCAGTAAGCAGCAGAGAGATAGTGCTGTGGGCCCTATAGGTTTGTAGGCCAAATATTCTTTGTAGCTATGTGATGCCACGGCCTGTATTTGATAAGCTGCCCAGGATGTTTGCTAGCTGTTTACATGGACACAGGCTCCTTGCTGTAAGTCAAGGTTTCCCAACCTACGGGTTGCAACCCAAATATGGGTTGCCATTACATTTCAAAAGGGTCGCCAAGTGTCTCCCCAGGTGGCTTTGCCCTCCTCCTCCCCCCATTTTTGAATTGCTCTGGGTCACCAAGTCTTCCTGAATTGTCAAAATGGGTCCCCATCTGGAAAAGGTTGGGAACCACTGCTGTAAATGGATCTCCAAGTTTATCCTAGTCATTTTTAGCAAACAACCACCATAAGTGTTTTCCCTTTTGCTGGTTCAGATTGTCCTTCTCACCTGTCTGCCTTGCAACAGCCTTGCTAGCTTTCACCCTTCGCGTGCCTAGCTGTAGTGTATACCCATAAATTGCCTGGATTGCTGCAGCTTAGTTTCTTTGAACATAATGTCAGTCTTATCGGGGTTCTGAAGAGAGAAAGATTATCAAGGGCGCTGATCTGCACTGTTTGAAACTATACTTCTGCTCTGAGTAGAAGGTGAGGAGAATTCAATTTACATTTATATGGAGCTTGGAGGTAGACATGGCATTAATGTTTTACCTCTGGAAACCTCAGCTCAAATGCTGGCTGGATAAGAGTGCAGTGAATATGAGGGCATCTCCTCTTAGTCTCCAAAGGATAATTGTATGTTCTACATAGACCCCCACACTGCTCAGCATAGTTTGCAGTCTGTGGGGTGGGTGCTGCAGGGCAAGGCTTAAGAGCTGCCTGCAGGGCTGGGAACAGGAGAGAAAATGGTGCTGCAGATCAGGGCTGAGATGTAGCGCTGCATGGGGAGTCTGGGGTGAAACAGCAGGGAAGGCTGCATGTCAGAGCTGAAATGTTTTGGTAGAGCTGTTAGAGACTCTACGGGAAAACTCTGCTTCATCCATTCAGGACAACTGTCACTGCTGCTGTTGTCTGCTTACAGCTGCACATCTCTGCTACTCAATTCCCACCTGTGCAGTGACAGCAGTTCTAAGACTCTGGTGCCTCGAACATGAAGGTCTGATAAGCTATGATCACTTGTAGCTGTGCAGTTCCCCTCTCTCCCTCATAGGCCTCTTCTCCTCCCCTTCTGTGCTACAGTGAAATGGAAAATACCAGTCAGCTAAAAATTGTATTACCGCTGCTGTTTCTGTGCTGCCAAACACGGAATCCCCCCCACAACCCAGCCTCCCCCTGGGCCTTCCTATAAATCTTACCTACCCAGAGTCCGGCGCTCGGAATATACAAGTGGTTGTTCAGGAACAGAGGGTGAGCGTATCAAAATACATTAGTGCATTGATCTACCAGTTGCCTCTCCCCCCTCGCCCCCTGCTGCCTCCTGTCTGATGGCATCGTTTTATTTCTGTCTGCAACCTAATTACGGCAAGATTAGAACTTGAAGTGCTGTGTGCCTGCTGAAAGCAGCAACTGTGCTGCAGACTCCCACAAAAGCCATAGGGGTTGGAGAAGTGTGTGTGCACGTGTCAGCGTGGGGGAGAGGGACGGAGGCCTCAGACGAGCTTTCTTTAAAATTCCCACTCAGCATATGGTGGTGGATGGTGAGATGGCACTTGGAAGGCTGAAGGACTCCAGAACCTTCAGTCGTCCCCATTTTGCTGAACAATGCTCTGTGTTGTTTTTATCTAGAATGCCCCCAGTGATCTGCACTTTGCCTGCCCTCCTGTGCTAAGTGTTGTGAAGAAGGGGGACAGGGAGCAGATGTGAGAATGTGCCAAAAGCTCATTCTGTGGGAGATGGAGGACACAGAACTACAGAGGAGGGTCCCTTTCTAAAGCTGCCACCATGAGTTAATACTAAGAGTGGGGAGGGATAAAATTAAGCTGGGATGGGATTTGTACAGCCTCAGTGTATGAAGGGTAGGTGGCAGTTGCTTCTGCAATAACATCCTCCATGACATCCTCTCTTGGACCTGCTCAGTTCCTGCTGCAGCCATGCCCTGCACCCTCTTACTGGTGTCCTCTTACTGAGTCTTTGTAGCTGGCTGAGACATATTGCCTGAAATAGTGCACCCTGCTGGCAGGTGTCAGTCCTGCTTGGAAAGAGTTAACTTGGGTCTGCTGTCTCACTGACGAGATGCCCAGTTACTCCACGGGTGCGTAACCAGGTGGGAGTGGCTCTGTAGGGTACTGAGGTCTAAAGTTTGTGCAGCACGATGGGCTTGGCTGGGTAGGAGTAGCTCCCTGCTGCTTCGACCAGGATGCACCATGGATTTATATAGCAGCCACAAGATATTCTCTCTCTCATAATCTATCTCTTTCTGATTGATTCCCAACATTCGGTTTGCTTTTTTGACTCTGGCTGCACATTCAGTGGATGGTTTCAGAAAACTATCCACAGTGACCCCAAGATGAATGGTAACAGCTAATTTAGTTTTCATTATCATTCTCTCCTCATGCTCGTCTCTGAATTTTCTCCAATTTGTTCACATCTTTCCTAAAATGTGGTGCCCAGAACTGGACACATTCCTCCTAATATCTTCCAGGTTGATGTTTGCTTTTTTTATTGCACAGTTCACTAGTATCTAGCTCAAGGGTAGGCAATAATTTTTGACCAGCAGCCACTTCAGATATTTTTGAAATGGCCCTGGGTCATCCGGAGATGGTGGGGCCTCAGGTGGAAGGGGTGGGGCCAGTACACTTCCATGTTTCCCCACCCACAGATAGTGATTGGCCTGGAGTGGCGGGAGCTTGCAAAGTCTTTGCCCCCTACCCAGAGGGAACCGCCAGCTGTTCTGAACAGCTGGCAGTTCCCACTAGGTACCAGTGCCCCTGGCAGTGGGTGGAGACTTCACATGCTCCCCACTGCTGCCCCCAGGTCAATCAGGGCCTGGAGACGGGGAGCACATGAAGTCTCTTGCTCCCTGCCCCCACCCTGCAAGGGAGTCCCTTGCTTAGAGTCAACTGCCAGCTAAGCCTGCAGGGCAGGAGGAGACTTCCCCCGCCCCTAAGCCCTGATTGACCTGAGGGCAGGGGGAGCACAGGGAGTCTCCCCTCACCCTGCCCCCGCCCTGCAAGGAGCATGCGGTGCTTAGAAGCGCTATGCGCTCCTGGCAGGGTGAGAGGAGACTTCACGTGCTCCCCGCCCTCACACCAATCAGGGCTTCAGGGTGAGGAGAGCACACGAAGTGTCCTCCTGCCCTGCAAGGAGTGTGCGGCGCTTAGAAGCACCATGTACTCCTTTCAGGGCAGGGACAGGGAGGAAGATTTCCTGGGGCAGAGGGAGCAGCTGGGCCTCCATGGGCCAGATCAGCTCTCTTGGTGGGCTGGATTCAGCCCACAGAGGCAATTTTGCCCACCCTTGATCTAGCTTGTAATCTATTGTGATCCCCAGCTCCTTTTCCACAATACTTCTTCCTAGGCAGTCATTTTCATTTCCCATTTCCCATGTGTGCAATGGATTGTTCCTCCCAAAGTGGAGTACTTTGCATTTGTCCTTATTCAACTTCATCCTATTTTCACTTGACTATTTCTCCAGTTTGTCGAGATCATTTTCAACAGCTTGGTATCATCCACAAGCTTTATAAATGTACTCTCTATGCCATGACCTAAAAAATTGATCATGGAAGGTGTAATAGCCGTCTGTATTCACTGATGCAATTATGTGCCCCTTCTGGGAAATGCAGACTTCCTCAGAGACCGCAGTTTTTGGCCTCTGTGTCAGGGTGCCATTTAGGATTGCCAGGTGCCTCTGATTTTCAGACCAAATGTCCAGATACCTGCAGGGTGGCTCCTACAGATGATCCAATGAGCAACAAGGTGAGGGGGGAAAGAGCAAGTGATGGAGGCAGGGCCTCGGGGGAAGAGGTGGAGTGGGGGCAGAGCTCAGAGGACACAGCAGAGCAGGAGCAGGGCCTTCAGGGGAAGCAGAGTAGAGGTGGGGCAGGTTACCAGCCTTTAAAAAGGTGGCAACCATAGCTCAGTGTGATGAAGGAACCAGTGGCTAATGACTAATTTAGCCCTTCAGGCAGAGCAATCCCACCATCCTCCTTGCCTCCTCAGACCTGGTCACTGCACCTCAGTTCTGCCTTTCCAAACCTCTGACTTGTTTAGTGATTCTTGCCCAGGAATGCTCTCTAGGGACCACAGAGTGTTTTCTGGTCTGAAATCTGAATGCATGGCGTGTTCCTTTTGGTCATATTTCCAATAACTTTGCAAGTTTGCTGAAGGTGGTTGCAGTGATGGGATCCGAATAATACTCTTCTGGGTATTTCCCCTGCTGCACTGAGATGTCTGGGTATAATCCCTCTAGTTCCCCAGCTACATGTGGGGAAGATAACAACAAGAAGGGCCTGGGTTATAGTCCATCCTTTCACTGTGGGGGAATGTCTAGACTGCAGAGTTTATCCGGGATACCAAGGTATCCCAGAAAAGCTCTGCTGTGTCCAAGGAATGCGTCCGCTTTTCCAGAAAAAAAATTCGGAAAAGCAGACGTGGTTTTTTGGCATTCCTGTAAACCTCATTCTATGAGGAAGAAGGGATGTTCTAAAGGCTTTTTTTCCAACATTTGGCCCTGGGTAGACGGGCCAATTGTCAGAAAATCCTCTTTTGGAAGAAAAGTGGAAAAAGATACGCAAATTGTGGTTCTTTTTCCCTAAAGAACTTCATGGTCTAGACACAGCTTGGAAGAAGAAAGGTGTCCCTTTGAACTCTTCTAATCTCTGGAGTTTGAGGAGTCTCTTTTTTTCCTAGTCCCATTTCTTCATACGTTTATTCTAACTGACACTTCGTTTTATGCATAAAGCTAGTGCTTTAGGTATAGAGGCATTACTGTAGGTTTCTAGATCCAAATTCTGCCCTCACCCGTGTGTGAAGGCAGAATTTGGTCCAAGCTATATATATGCAGATTATTGGAAGAGAGCTGTCCTTGGAAATTAGACATTTAAGGTTGCTCCAGCTAAAGGCAAAGAAAATTCAAAGGAAAACAAAGGACAGCTGCAGGGTTTTTTCCCCTTTCAAAAGCAGTCTAACTCAGCTCTTGGCCTTGCAGTTTGAAGCCCCTACAGACACTTTGACAATAACTCCTCCTCCAACCCAACTATCAAGCCCTCTTTCAGCAAATGACTGTTGATGACCTCATTTGGCTTAGGCATGGATGAATCACCATGTGCATATGTCAAGTTGAAAGGAGCAGCCTCCCTCCCCTGTATGCACTTGTGTGCGTGCGCGCGCACACATATACACATAGAGGCTTTTGAAATATTTCACCTGGAGTCCATGCAGGAGATGATCTTTCTCCAGTGCAGCGGGGGCACCCACCCTATCTGCAAAATGTCTGAATGAAAATAAAGATTTGGGATTTTTTTAAATAAAGGAAATAATAGTTTCCATGTATGTGAAAATGCAAGGGTCTAATGATTTGGATTCTGGAAGCATAATCAAACAAAAGGAGACTGGTTAGCTCAGGGGATTAGTGAAGTCTTTTCCCCTTCTGTCCCTGTTAGCACCTGATAATAGTCCAATGACTTGTATGAAACTTGAAACATGCATTTTCACATACATGGAAACTATTATTTCCTTTATTTAAAAAAATCCCAAATCTTTATTTTCATTCAGACATTCCCACTTCTCCTGGGCATGTGTTCACATCTCAGCAACCACTGTCAGACCTGACACAGGCCCATTCAAGAGGCCACGGCTTGAGTGGGCTTGAAAACTGGTCTTCCCTTTCGCTGGCAAGGTTGGTTCCTGCAGAGGAGCGTAGAGACTCGCGAGCAGAGCAGAGGATGAGCACTTTGCAGTTGGTGATATACTGCCATAGTATGAATATGAGCCTCCCTCAGAAGTGCCCCACCTTGGATGGCAACGCGTGTGACATTCTTTGGGTGAAACACATTCTGTCCCCTCCTCTGAAAACAGTAAATCATCAATTCCACGCCCACCAAAACATTTCAGTCCTGCCACGACCTCCCCCTTTTTTCATTTCCCCTCCCTGTGTCTCACACTAGTCAACCCTTCCCTCTCCATTGCCCTTAGCTACAGTCCTTCACTCATCTCAGCACCCTACTGAAGTGCTTGACCGCTGTCCTTCACAGCAGCTCCAGTGACAGAAGGTGGATCATTCTGTGGCCCAGTGCTGAGTGGTGGAATTGTCTTTCAGACTCCATCTGCGGGTGGAGTCTGGGTCCCTCTTGGCAGAGGGCCAGCTAGCTTTGTGGGGATGGACTCTTCTTGGTTAGTGGAGTAGCCAGTTCTCCACTAGCTGGTGGATATGTGAATGAATCTTTCTAGGTAGGCCTGTAAAGTAACTCTTTGCACCACCCCCAAAACTACCTGCCTCTCCGTTATTCGCCATTGATCACGCCACCATAACCGCCGAGCTTGAGGCTTATGGGGAGAATCAGTGAGACAGCTGTGTGACATATAGCTCACATGTCACTGACTTAGTTTACATTAAACACCTGTTAAGATTCAGGACAGAGGGGAAGTGTTTAGGTTTTTCCCCCTCGCTCAGCCTCAGATTTCTGCTGCAGAAATGGATCTCAGCTGCTTGTTCCTTTGAACTTGGAGCTCTCTGTTTATACTGGATTACATTTTCTCAGGCATTTCTCATGGGAAAAACATGAAGAGGAAGAGTTTCCATCGGGCCCACAAGCAAGATTTATATAATTTTCCCCACAGCCCTGCCCCTGTGCAGCCAACATGAAAGTCACTAGAAATGACTAATTTAGAAGGCTAGAATGTAGAATGTTGGCTAGTATTAGAGCAGGGAATGGGAGTCAGGACTCTTGGGCTTTCTTGCCACCTCTTTCACTGGGTTGCCAAGTGTTCATAGGTAGGTCATTTAACTTCTCTGTGCATTAGTCTCCCCCTATGTAAAATGGGAATAAATCCTACACAGGGCTGTTGTAAAGCTTAAATAACATTTTGGAAGTGCTTTGAGATCCTTCATGCAAGACACTATTTAAATGATGTCATTATTAATTAACACAAGCCTGCTTTAAACATAAATCAGATCAAATGACAGCCCCCTCTTGTTTTTCAATTTGCCAGCAGCAGTACCTTGTTTAGTTTGAGCATCGATGCTGCTTTTGAAATAGAGTTCAGGATCCCAGAATCGTGATGTTTTCATTTTTACATTCCACACACAGGCAAACACTTCACACATGCTGTGTCTTCCTTAAGACATTTCAGGACATTTTAATGTGCAGCACGCCTTGCCTGCAGAACCATATCTCTGACCAAAATTGGGGTTGTCCTTTGAAAATCAGGAATGAGTATTAGAAATCCTGCTTCACGGTGGTTGCCTTAGTGCTGCTATTCGTCCTACAGTCAGAATGTGTGTGAGAGGCTGCAATGAATGGGAAAACACATGTGTGGATATGTATTTGAGAGTTCTGCTTGTAGAACAAGCCGACTGCATGTGTCCAAGCCCTGAGGGGACTGTAGTATGTAATATAACTCCAATGAACCTCAGATGCTCAGGATGAGCATTGCCCAACTGTGGAAAAGATGTAATGCACAGGATAAGTGCAATCAAATTGTCGGTTAGTAGCTGGCCCTCTGAAGATGAAAAACCTTCCTACAATTGAAAGCTAATACAGATTCACATATAGTCCAAGAAGCAAAGCGTGGTGATTCTGGAGTCTAGAGGTTTTGGGTTCTGCACCACATGGTTGCATGACACTTTCTGTTCTCTTTCATGTGTGTGCTTGTGGGTGTTAGAGAGGAAGGGAAGGGCGTGGAGAAGATCAAAGGAAAACTCCAACTCTTTTTCCTGTCCTATAGTACTCATTTACTGAGCAGGAGGAGGGATTGTACCATTGGGGTCACATTCTGAAAGTGCAGGGATGATCAGAAGGGTTAGCTCCAGCAGAAGGAAGCTAACAAGAAACTTGGCAAGATATTTCTTTCCCAGTCTTTCAGGCACCAGGGGCTTGCCTAAGTTTGGTAGAAGCATTGACACTGTCAGGCCAGAAATCTCAAACCTGTACCTCTGGGTGCTGACTCGCTAGCCCAAATCTACAGCAATAACCACAATTTGTGCAGCATGCGACAGTGTTCACAACGTAGTGACGCTGCATTGCGACATACTGACCAATGGCCACAGTAACGAGGCACAAGTCTGAACTAAAACCTCACAGCCAGACATCATCGCTGATCTCTCATGCTGTAAGAGTGATCCAGAACTCAGGATGTGGACTCCCTTGAGCTTTGGGTAAGTTTATCTAGATGTAAAAATTGCATCTCTGGCCTGTCTTTGCAAAGCTACAGTCTCCTGATGAGCACATCCTCCAGGACAAAGTGTGCAGAGTAGCAGCCCTCTTCTGCCAGCATCCTAGACAGAAAAGAGATGGCCAAGGGGATCAAGAAGACTTGTTATAAAGCAAATCCAACTTCCCCCCCACTCCCCCTCCCCCGCACATGTCAAAATATAACATTTGTGTGGGAGGTTGGGTTTAGCTATTTGTGATTTTTTTTTTAATTTGGAAGGAGAAAGAGGGGAAAGAACCTGAGTACACAGAGCAGTTTACTTACTGACCTGGTATCCTAGCTGAGAGGTGGTGGAGTGAATAGTCTGCATAGCTGAACCCCTGGCATTTGACAATAACCCAGTCTTCCTTCACTTTGCTTTATCTGGACCTTGGGCACAGGTGATATTACAGCAAGGCTTTCTCTTCTTGTTTTCCACCTCCTTCAATTGGATGTCCTCCCAGATGTGAGATAGAATTACTTCTTTGTGCCTCTCCAGAGTATGTGCCAGACCTTTCCTTCAAGCCTGGCTGCTGCGGAAAACAGTCTCTGTCTGTTATACCTCAGTCATTTCCCATCTTTCCCAGCAGGGACATTGCAGGGGTTTCTGACTGAGCTATCATTGTATCATAATTGCAACCAAGGCTGGGAAACTGGGCACAACCTGTTTGTCCCCTGATTTAGTTAAAGCCTGTGTCCAGTGTGTAATCCATAAGGAACTGTAAAGATGTTTCATAAACCTTGGACATGTCCCAGAGTCCCCTGCACAGAGACACTTTCTCATCAACATGGCAAAGTGAAACCATACTGCAGCCAAGCTCTTGACCTGATTATAACTGAAGCATGTTTGGGCCCTCGCCAACTCTCCTCTTCCCACACAGTCACCTGGCTGCAAACTGCCCAGGACTGGACACTCCCTAGCAGTAGTGTTCCTGTTCTGTTCTGCTCTCTGTCTGTTTGCTTAGGTGTTAGGACAGGTGGACAGTTGGTCAAGAACAGAGTGGAATAGAGTTCCCGGCCACCCCATTCAAGCCTCATTGCCCTCACCTGTCCCTGAAAGGGGCCTGCCCCTTATCTGAAGGCAAAACCTTTTGAACTGTCTCCTCCTATCCCTCCTCTTCTCCTCACCCTTGTCTCCTGGAGCAGTATGAGAGTGAAGACTCTGCTGGAGCATATACCTCACCCCCCTGCTGAGGTACAATACCGTGCACCCATAAACACAGACTACGATGACTGGAAGTGGGCATGATAAGTTTGCCTATAATCTTATTGCCTCTAGCAGAGGAGGTAGCATAGGCGTACACGAGATCTCCTGTCTTCTGGTGGGGATGTTGTTTAAGCATATGTATAATTAGTTACACAGTGATAGTATATATTACTGTGTACACCTACACATCTATTATTTCTATTGTAGGAATACAGAACCTGTTATCTCCAAGTGTGTAGCAGAGGGGTTTGTGGGCATACGTGTAGGTGATTGTATTTCCGAGCTGACAAAGGTATATGCATAAACACTTCTGGGTGGTTGCATATGCACATAGAGTGCACATCTGGAACTCTCTCGCCATGCTTCCCTTAGGTAAAACTTTAGGAATCTTTTGAATCACTTCTCAGCCACTGCCACTCAAACTATCCAGTGACACCTAGTCATCCCACCACTTCAGCTTCTAAGTAGAAATTCAAGGGGCTTGAATCTTCCACTGGAGAACACAAGTGATGCCTGTTGCACTTACTCGAATTCTGCAAAGGGAGAGCAGGCTGCCAGTGTTGTCTTCTATAACTCTTCTTATTCCTCCTGTTGTCCATTGTTAGCCAGAAGAGTGCAATAGAGGAAGTTTCTGAGTGTGCTGCTGAGAATATCAGTTCAGAGTGAATTGCTTAGAGGCAGGGCTACGTCCAGCCCAAGTCTGGGAGTTCTCCACTGTAAGGCACACCAAACCAGTCACAAAGAGCACTCCTGTTCACTGCACTGGCTAGCAAGAAGTCACATCAGCAATTCCCATCAGACGTTCTAGTTCACCTGTATCCCCACCAGTACCACTCCCTATAGAGGTGAGAGGTTATGAAAACCAATCTCACCAGAGAAGAACAGGTTCCTCTGATCTCAAAGGACCAGCCACATTCCCAGGTCCATTTGTAACTCAGATTTTACCCCAAAGAGGTTAGCCAGTCTCATAGAATCTAAAATCTAAAGGTTTTTTCATAAAAAATAAAAAAAGGCAGAGAGTTAAAATGATTAAAGGAATCAAATTACATAGATCAGTTGCTAAGTTCTTGACGCAGGCTTATAACAGAGATGGCATAATCTTCTGTCTTAAATCAAGTCTCTGGAATACACCATCTGTTAGGTTGGGTCATCAATCCCATCGAGCTTCAATTCATAGCAAGGATGCTGCAGAGGTGATGAGCTGGATTGAAGCCAAATGAAAGAATCCCAGGGATCTTTTTATAACCCTGGCCATTAGGGATGTCAGCGGTTAACCGGCTGATGCTTTACTGGGTGATACTTACCAGTTAACAGGCAGCCAGGCCTGGCTGGAGCAGCTCCCCACCTGACATGGATGGGGGCCAAACTCCGTGCCATGCTGTGGCCCGGGGGCCACTCCAGCCCAGCTAGGCTGCAGTGCCACCCCCCACCCCGGCACCAATCCTATTTAAGCCGTTAACTGATCAAATGGGAATACAGGCAGTCCTCGGGTTACATGGATCTGACTTACATCGGATCCCTACTTACAAACGGGGTGAGGCAACCCCGCACTACCTGCTTCCCCCCAGCAGACCAGGGAGACGCGAAGCTAGCGCCCCCCCACAGCAGACCAGGGAGACGCGGAGCGGCTTTTCTCAGCAGACACCTCAGCTTGAGAATAAAGGACTGAGGGAAGTGAGGTGTGGGAGAATAAAACTGAGCTCTGGAGAAATGTTTGGCTAGAGTTTCCCCTACAATATGTACCAGTTCCGACTTACATACAAATTCAACTTAAGAATAAACCTACAGTCCCGATCTTGTACGTAACCCGGGGACTGCCTGTATACATCTCTAGTAGCCATGTGGAGTGACTCCCATTGTTCTTGCTGTGTAACAATATGCCCCAAAACGGAGTCTGTCACATGAGAGAGTCACCTGTCCATGCATAACTCAGTCCTTTTTAGACAGATGCCATGGCCCGCATCCCAGATTGAAGGTGCGCAGGAAAGTCCATTCAGTGTAGTTGGGTGCCTCTCATGCTTCATTGTTTGTTGAATGTTCTTTGATGGGCTAATCAACTTGAATATCCTTTCCCAGAGGTGCTGGCTGGCTACTCTGAGGGTGTTACTCCAGGAGCTAACATTTGAAATACAGACACACAGCTAATGTTCATATCTTCAAGTACAAAAATGAACACTAAGTATAAACAGAACCAGTGAATTGTAAGATTTCTGTAGACCCCCTCCCTTGGCTCACTTTGTCCAAGATTTGGTGCAAACATATAGCAGTGGCTGCAACAATGATATGTAAAGACCCATCACACTCCAGTAACATCACACAGTTTAATATATTGTATTGTATTTAGTGGGATAGATTGTGTAATTAATTAGCCTAGCTGTGGTTACCAGAGAGAGTCGCAAAATCAGATTAAACTCCATATCCCTGACTGATTCGATTTCAGGAGTAAGAGACTAATAAAGGTGATGCTTGTAGGGCTCTAGTTCAGATTCTGTTATTGACTTCAATGGGATTATCCCTGATTTACACTGGTGGAGAGTCAGAACCAGCCTCCCACCCCCACCCTGCTGTCCAGGCCATATTGCTAAGGAAGTGCATGTTATCATAAGTGATTCTGGGTCTGTGGGGTCTGCATTTGTGGGGTCTGCATTAGGAAATGGATCACAGAGTTTGAGAAGTGTCTTGTGATGTAACAGGCAAAGTCAGAAAAAGAAGTTTGTTTCTTCCTGCTCTTCTTAATGACTTATTTCTCCACCAGCACTGATGTACAACAGTGCCCAGATGACTAGGTACATTACTAGGATCATCCAAATGGTATTTGGTTCTGCTGCGAGGGCAGGGCACTGAACTTGAGGACTTCTCACGGACCCCTCCAAGTCTAGGATTCTATGGTTCTGGAAAGCTCCCCACGCTTTTTTTTTTTTTCTTTTTTGACGCCTCATCAAGTATTGGCCACTGCCAGAACTAATAAAAAATCAGAGATGGGTTTGAGATGCAAAGTTCAAGGGGTGGTTTTGCATGGCCCATGTTATGGAGCTAGTGACTAGGCAGAGAATTGAAATCTGGGTTGGAACTTCCCTAAAGGTTGAGTGTTAGGGTCAGGCTTTTTTGTCCAGCCCATCTCTGCCTGTCATGATGTAAATCTATTTAATTAACAAACTAGATGGGCTGATGGAGTTTGTTAAACCAGATTAGATTGTTTCTCTGAGAAAATCATGTTGTAACCTCTTGTGATCCTGGCTAGCAGTCTTAAATCAGCATCCATGTCTCTGTTTACATGCAGAATTGTATCATTTTCACTGAAGGTGTTTTTAAATATATATGTCAGACTTACATTGATTTAAGAGTATATGTCTACACTACAATGTTAGTTCGAACTAACATTCATAGGCGCTACACTAGCGCTCCGCTAGTTCGAATTAAAATCGAACTAGCGGAGCGCTTAGTTCGAACTAGGAAAACCTCATTTTACAAGGATTAAGCCTAGTTCGAATTAAGGGGTGTGTAGCCCCTTAATTCGAACTAGTGGGAGGCTAGCCCTCCCCAGGTTTCCCTGGTGGCCACTCTGGCCAACACCAGGGAAACTCTATTGCCCCCCTCCTGGCCCCGGACTCCTTAAAGGGGCACGGGCTGGCTACGGTGCCCGTGCCACGTGCAAGCCTGCCAGCACCCAGCCAGCAGACCCTGCACCTGGCACAGCTCGAGCCAGCCACCCGATGCCCCCCAGCCCTCCCCCTCTTCCCGGGACCAGGCTGGCAGCTCCCGGGAGCTTGCCCGGGACCGCAAGAGGCGGGCACCCGCCTGGTCTAGTGCGGACATCGTGGACCTCGTCCACGATCTCCGCACTAGGCACAGGAAAGTGGCCATCTAGGGCAGGAGAGCTGCCAGCCTGGCCACCCAGGAGCAGGTGTGCATGAAAATCAAGGTGGTCCACCGAGACCCCCAACCATGAGCCCTGAGCTTAGAATGGCCGTACTGGGTCAGACCAAAGGTCCATCTAGCCCAGTAGCCTGTCTGCCGACAGCGGCCAACCCTAGGGACCCTGGAGGGGATGGACCGGAGACAGTGACCAAGCCATTTGTCTCGTGCCATCCCTCCCCAGCCTTCCACAAACTTCGGGCAGGGACACCACTCCTACCCCCTGGCTAATACCACTCCATGGACCCAACCTCCATCACTTTATCTCACATCTCTTTAAACTCTGTTCCAGTCCTAGCCTTCACAGCCTCCTGCAGCAAGGAGTTCCACAGGTTGACTCTTTGCTTTGTGAAGAACAACTTTCTGTTACTAGTTTGAAGCCTGCTACCCATTCCTTTCCTTTGGTGTCCTCTAGTCCTTCTATTATGGGAACTAATGAAGAACTTTTCTTGATGCACCCTCTCCACCCCACTCATGCTTTTATAGACCTCTATCCTATCCCCTCTTAGTTTCCTCTTTTCTAAACTGAAAAGTCCCAGTCTCTTTAGCCTCTCTTCATATGGGACCTGTTCCAAACCCCTGATCATTTTAGTTGCCCTCCCCTCTCTCACCCTCTCTCTTCCCCTCTCCCACCTCCTTTTCCCAGTCTCCCCGAGTTTTGTTCAATAAAGAGAGATTCTATTTTTGACCACACCTTTTCTTTATTTTGTACATCAGGAAGGGGGGCTAGGGAGGGTAAGTGGAAGGAGGTGAGGGAGGAATGGGGTACGAGACCCCGATGGGGAGGACTGGGCTGGCTCTGCGGGCTTCTGGGGGTGGAAGCTCTCCTGCAGCCCCCCAATTGCCCCCTCTCCCCAGATGGCAGCCTGCGGCAAGTGCAGCCGGTCTGATGGCCGAGTGCTGTGATGTGCCCAGTGTGGGCACTCAGAGCACTCCAAGACAGGACTGCTTGGCAAGCGGGGCACCCCTGAGAACTGTCTGTCCAGGGTGGGGGTCGGGTCCCTTTAAGCACAGCCCTCGGCTAGCCTGAGGCAGCAGCTCCACGCTCTAAGTCCTAATCTGATGCCCTGCCGGCACTGCTTCCGGCCATCCTTAACCCCGGTTCAGGGTCCACTTAATGTAGACATGCTAGTTCGAATTAGCAAAACGCTAATTCGAACTAGTTTTTTAGTCTTGATGCGTTAGTTCGAATTAGCTTAGTTCGAATTAACTAATTCAAACTAAATTAGTTCGAATTAGTGCTGTAGTGTAGACATACCCTCATTTACATCCCTCTGCCAACAGAGGGATGTAGTTTAGACGTACACCCTGTGTCCTGCCCTGGCTGAAATCTGGAAGTGCAGAGACAAGCGAAAGACTAAACAAATAATGCAGGACTATGTAGCACTTTAAAGACTAACAAGACGGTTTTAGTCTTTAAAGTGCTACATAGTCCTGCATTTTGCTTCAGCTACACCAGACTAACACGGCTACATTTCTATTACTAAACAAATAATGAAACTCTTCTCAGATTTAAAAATTGGGGTTCAGTTCAGGGAGATTCAGGCAAGTTGTGAGGAGGACTTTTTTAAATAGTAAGGCTCTATAACTCTCAAGCATCTACCAAGCACCTCAGAGCCAATTACAAACATTAATGAATTAAATCTCACAGCCCCTCCGTGTAGAAGAGCCAGAAATAGCTCTGTGGTATCCTTCATAATATAGGAGAGAGAGCAGCCCTCTTGCTAATGAACACTCAGGTGATTCGGTACTGAGAGTGCGTGGTGCCTGCAGACACTAATTCCCTGTTGCTGTGTAGCTGACCAAGGATTGTAACTTGTGTATACCGAGGGTATCATTCCTTGTCCAAATGAAGCAACCCTACGTGGATTGTTGACTATCCTACAAAACCTGCCTGGTTCCTCACCCCTTGTTCTAATCACTAAATGCTTCCTTAATCAAACTGGGTTGCCCATCCCTAATTGTCAAGCTGCAGATGAAGAAGTAGCTCTAAGTGAGTGTGGAGTTCTTCCACGCTATAAAGGTTGTCAGGGCTGCTGACTCACTGTACCTGCTAGCGGCAATGTGCTGTGATACTTAGTATGAAGTGGGAGGGAGAGTGAATGAAGCAAACATTGGTTGAGAGAGAAGGTCACCTACTGCCTCAAGAAACCAAATCAAAGTATCTGGGATTTTCACTTCTGTCACTTCCTCACATGGGAATAAACCCTGCTCCTTATACATGACACCTAGATGAGGCGCATTCTAAACAGTCTGGGCTTTGTTCATCAGTGTGATACAAAACTAGATGTATCACAACACTGATTCCAACCGTTAGCTAGTTTTATTCCCTACGCCAGAGGCTAGCTGAAATCAGCCCCATCCAGTGTGTGTCTAGCTGTATGTCAGATGCATGTCAACTAATCAAATATTTGGTGGTTTGCTAGATACGGGTTGAAACCCTTCATTTCAAGTAAGAATGTCACAAACTCCCACCCCGCCCCCAGCAGAAACTTTTGAGGAGGTTCAAAAACATTTTATTTTAATGTTTGTTTTTAATTTCCCTCTACACTGCCTCTGCACTTTCAGCTGGGAGCAAAAATGCCAACATACCATTACACAGTCTATGCAGGAGACAATTTTTTCAGGGCTGGTCTGAGATTGGGGAATGGCCTCTGCCAGGAATTAAGGACCATCACAAGCCATCATCATCTTCCATTCCAAGGACAAAGAGCATTTCTTCAGCCTGCCTTCTCTAGCATAAACAGAGAGCAGCAAATTCAATGAAAAATCAAAACCCTACCAAAACAAAACATTACAGACTAGTGGATATTAGTCACATTTCTTGCTGAACTACTAGAAGATGCTCAAATACTACCGTGAGGAGGGCAGTATAAGAACCTGAATAGAACAGAACAGACAAAGCTGTTCACATAGAATTTCTGTTCTTAAGCCAAAGCCTTATTACAGAAACATTGCAAGAGACCCTGTAGTCACAAGAATTTCAGTCCAGTTTTTCCAACGGGCGCAGGGAGGATTTTGAACAGCACATCAGTTAAGTGCCTCACATCAATTGAAAATTAATGGGGCTTGGACATCTCTTTTATGCCTTTGAAAATCCACCCTTGCAGACGTTTGGGGGATTAGCTGAACTGAGCCTCCATACATTTTGAGATTCCTTCATTATCAGTCTCAAAGATTGTCCAATTGCTTTTTCACTTTTGGATTCCTCTCCTCTTGCAATCTCTTATTCCTGATCTCACACCTTCCTGGACGCAATATATTGCTTAATTATTTGAAAATGAAGTACTAGGTAAGGCTCCTGGGTGATGGCCCAGGGCTCCAACTTGTGTCAGTGTGGTTAATTTGCTCCCCCTCTGTATGGGACTTTAAATACATCACTTCCAAATTTTGTCCTGGTGCTTGCAGCTTTCAAGGGTCTAATTTGTTTATGTCACTGCAATTTAGCTGTGTGCTGCATTATACATCTCCCATTTTAGTTTTGTCCACAAATTTTAGTATGTCTGACGCTACAGTATAAAAATCAAAAAACATCCATCAGAGAGAACCATGAACTACCAATACAAGGTACAATATACAAGCTTGGGTGTTGGTCAAAAACATCTCAGGAGACCTGGAAGTCTCAGAGTAAGCTGCAGAAAGCAAGAAGTGTCACTGCTTGAAAACTGGCAGATGCTGCCCCATTATGACAGAAGTAGCTCTGTGGGCCAAATAGAATGACTGTGAAGGCCAGCAATGCGCCATAGACCAAAGTTTAAGAGCCACTGCCTGACATATGGGTTTTTAATAACACGGTCTTTGTGCTTTTTAAATCACTGAATTATTTAGCATCTTTTTACCACTCAGTATTGGCTGTTTTTGTTCAGGATCTCAGGAGAGTAGAACTTAAGTTCATTCCGAAAGGCTTCTTTAATCTTCATACTGAGCAGACCACATTTTCCTTTTAGGAGGAGAGATTCAAAGCCCCACTTAACCTGCTCATAAAACTCCAGTTGCTAGTTTCATGGGTCTCAGAACAGCTGACCATCTATCCCCTTTTGCCTGTGCATGGCTACTGAATCTGGTTGGAAGGGAGGGAAAGAGAGAACAAGGCCTGCCACATCATGTGCTTATCAAAGAGGGGCCTATTTCAGGATCTCATTGATACATGCAGCGAAAGGTCTCAGGCTATGTCTAGACTGCAAAGATAAATCGGAAAAAGCAATGCAATTTGTGGTATGCAAATTGAGTATCTTTTTCTGTTTTACTTCAAAAAGAGGCTTTTCCAAAATTTGGCCTGTCTACATGGGGCCAGATTTCGGGAAAAAAAGCCTCTCTCAGAACCTTCCTTCTTCCTTGTAAAACAAGGTTTTGTAAGCATCCCTGTAAACGTGTCTGCTTTTCCGACATTTTTTTCTGCAGTCTAAATGTACCCTCAGAGGGCCACTAGAATATAGAAGGAAAAAAGAACAGTTGCAAAAGGTGAGCCTAAAATTGACCAGGATCTGAAAGAAAATATAACGCTCTGAAGAGGAGGAGATGGGTATAGATGGGGCTGGTTAAATTCATATAGCCTTGTGTAAGGCCAGGTATTCACTAGATCTGGAAAGTTGGGTTGAGGTATGCAACTCCAGCTATGTAAAATATGCAGCTAGAGTCGGCTTACCTTAAGCAGAGCTAGGCACCGTCTTCAACGAGGAAGGCCAAATGTTCCTGTCAGCTTCTTTTACTCCTCACAACTGCCAGGAGTAGGGGTGCAACCAGAGCCACCATCAGCAGTCAATTTAGTGGGTCTTAACTAGACCCACTAAATCCAATGCCAGAAGATGGATCTCTAGCACGGCAAGTATAGACAGGGCCTAAGAATGTCACTTGGTGCTTAGAGACATAACTCATGTCATCTGCCTGATTCTTGCAGCTCTTTGACTGACTCATGCAGACAGCATCAGATTCCACTTGCTGTGCTGACATTAGGTCACTGCAGTCTAGGCACTGCAGTCTAGGCTGCTTCCTATACCTTTGGCTGTCAGGGCAACAGGTAACATCTTACTTGGTGACAAGGAATCTGAAGGGGGCTCTAGTACTCCCAGGTGACGGTCTATCTCCATTGCATCTGTCTCTTTTCTACCTCTAGGCTATGCATTCCTCCCAGAGGGGTGCAAGTGAAGGCCTATCTGCCTCAAAAGATGGTTCCTTCTCATTGAACTGACTTGATCCTCATACATACAATAGGGGTAGTGGATAGAAGGTTGTTGGGCACTGAGATTGTGGTGGGAAAACCCCAGGAGAGGGAATTGTATTTTTGTGTGAATTTAGTCAAATATCATTGACCCTTTGGGGTATTTGTAATTTAGCACAGACCGTAGCCTATTGTTTCTGACATCTCAGAATGAGACTCCTCTACTATTCACCCTTCAGGTGCTGCCATTTTCATATACATGTAAGAAAATTCTGTCAGAGGAATAATCTGTATCTGGGAAATTAATGTTTGATGGCACCTTACATCTCTGAGCTTGTGCCCGAAATAGATCACCAGGTGAAGAACTGGAGGTTCTCATTTTGGTCATTAGTGGACATATGTGCCCACGCCACAAAACCAGCAACCACCCAGTTTGGCAAAACTGGTAGTCACTGGTCATAAGATGTTCCTGCAGGAATAGCAGTGGGGGGGACAGGACTGCAGTGCATTGTCAGGATGGTGGGGATAGGAGTTGGGGTCCCAGGACTAGAAAAATGACATCCTACAGATAAAGAATTTACGTTTACCAATGTACAAAATCCCCATGGCACTTGGACTCTTTCCTTTGCTTTTTTCCTTCACAGAATATTTCTGCTGATCAGTAAAGCAGTGGTGTGTACCGTGTGGCCCTTGAGTGTCTGGAGTTGGGGAACTGTGTTACGACGAAAATTGGTATTTGATTATTAACAGAAAATGTGATTCCTGAACAGCCCTTGTTATTTTTCAATAACAGTCAAATTGTAGATATTTATTTATTTATTTATTTATGTGTATTGCTGCAGTGCTTAGGTGCTCTAGCCATGGATCAGGATGCTGTTGTGCCTAGCACTGTACGAACTCAGAACCAAATGATAATCACTGGCCCAAAGAACATGCAGTCTAAGTAGAAGACAAGAGGCAACAGGGATGCAGATGAAGGAAGTAGAAGGAAACTGAGACCGTATTGGTCAAGATGATGGGACTCTCCTACCCAGAGCCCAGGCTCCAAGCCAAACTCAGAAGTCTGCACAGCAATGAAATCATCCCTCAGCCTGAGCCCCATGAGCCCAAGTCTGCTGGTACTAGCCAGTCACTGGTGTGTAGATGTACTCGTAGGGGTTTATGTTCCTTCCCTGCTGCAGCTAAGCACTGGCCAGCTGCTGAATCACAGGGCAAGAAGATGAGAGAAGTTTTGATTTGTTTGCTGCCTGCTTCACTGTTAGCCTGTGGGTGCTCCAGGGAGAACAGAAAAGCAACTCAGGGTCTTCCTCTTCTGGAGCCTAAGGAAGTGCTTAGCAGTGGATGGCTCTCCTCCGCAACAGAAGCACCCAGGAAAGGTGAAGGGAGAAGATGCTGAGAACCAAGCACAAAATATGGATCCCTGATTTTCTGCTATAGCCTAGGTTAGAAAAGGCTGGGGCTGCTTTAAGTTGTGCCAGCTGGCAGCCATACCCTAGGGACCATATGCCAGTGGGGATAGCTGGAGTGCAGTGTACTCCAACCAGGCCTCCTCTTCCAAGGGTAAAAAAGCAGACACAGTAGAAGGAAGGCTCCAGCAGGGAACGTGTTGCTGGTTTCTGCTCCTTGCTCACAAAGGGCTTGGACAGAGCAAAGGATCTGGCCCAGTGCATTAACTGTAATCCCTTAACTTCCTTGAAATAATGTATTTGTCTCCCAGGCTGATTAAAGGTTGACATTGATGCTGTGAAATCTCACCAGGCACAAGAAATAGTTTGCAGTCAGCTGTCTGCAGGGAGCCACAGCCAAAACTCTTTACCATGGGGGCCTAGAGTTATGCACCTACCTAAAAGTGGTTTGATTTTCAGAAGCTGCAGATGCTCCCCTGCTCTGGAGAAAAAAATATCAAGCCACTATTGAAGTTGCTGACGTAGGCACCCAGGTTTGTAATAGCTTTGTGTGTCCATGTGTGCATCTCTGCATATATTTATCTGTTGCAAGAATGAAAATAAACAGAAGAGGAGACTGGCAGAGACCTATGCAAGTGTCAGCCATTCAGAAGAGTCCCGTGTCTGCTGTAACATTTGAAATACCACATGTGATATGGAAGAAGAGTGGGGAGCTAAAGAGAAATGGTATAGATAGAGCAGTAAACTGAGACTTGCTGCCTGCAATAGACCCTGGCAACCTGTTACTCCAGGAATGAGGGTAGAGGAGAAAGCAGGTTGACCTTGGTGCAAACAAAAATTACTTGTAAAGGCTGAGAGTCTGCTGACATATCTGATTAAGAGCAAGGCCATGCCTACTACTGCACAAAGGAGATATGTCCATGTAGGTATCACAAGTTTACAAGGCAGGGTTCTTTCATTATTGCATGCTTAGCCTCTTCTGAATTAATCATCTGAAAGATTTTGTCTTATATTGTTTTAACCTGGAGAAAAGGTGTGTATAGCACACTAGCCAATTTATACAAGCCTGACTGACTTAACCTCTTGATTCAAGCAGGTCTTTGCTTCCTACCACATGGAGACAGATGCACTACAAAGCTGTCTCTGTGTGGCAACGTTGGCAGCCTCTTCTCTGGACAGAGGCAGGGTTCAGATGACAGAATAGTTATTGCAGGCCAGAAATGAATGGAATTGCTGAAGGGGAGAGCTGAAGATGGATCTAGCTGAGATGCAGCCAGTGAGGATTGAGGGGCATTCGCAGAGTTGTGTGGTGACGTGAGTGCTGGGACAGCAGTGTGTTATTCAGGCCAGAACAGATTGTTGAGCCTGGTGGAAGCTTGGTCTGTGTCCTGCTCTGGAAACCCAGCAGAGTTTCTTTTAAATAAAGGGCAGCTGTTTTATCATTTATGATAATCTTTCACCTTCTGCTCCTTTCATCAGCTGCTGCAGCAGCCCATTAGGAGGATGTAAGTGTGCTCAGACTCCTTTTTGTAGATGATACACTAGACTCCCTGGTTAATTAACAAATCCAACCACCTCTTTCCACTTTCTGGTGCACTGTTTTCTTGAAGCTCTTAAAAGAACAAAGCTAATACAAAGCAAAATGTTAAGACCCACTACAGACCGATTTCTATCCTGGGTCCCCAACCCACTGTTTTTAGGCGGCTTTTAGCAACAGTAAATTAGAAAGAAAAAAGCAGGAACAGTCCCAAAACATAGATTCTCCAGACTAGAGGCCTTTCTTTGAGCTACCTATCTATACTGAAGGAACCCTGCAAATTATGTAACTCCAGGCTCTCTCTCTCTCTCTTGCTCTTTCCACCTGTCTTGTTGATTTTCACTGCAGTTGTCATTTTCTAGAAGGCCTCAAGGATCCTTCTGTTGATAAGGAGTGGAGCTACTGGAGTGGGAGGTGGGAAGCATGGTACTGTATAGAAGGTGTTTCTGCACACTGAAAGCATCTCCAAGGGAAGCCTGCAAGGGAGAGAGAAGAAGGAAGGGGAACAAGGGCAAAGTTCTGAGCTGCTTGGCGAGACAATGAGCTGTCAGTACCATCTGCCTCCCTGCGAGAGAGAATGAGAGAGAATAAGAACGAATCTGTCTGGCTGAACCCTTCTGAAAAAATCTCTAGAGTCACAGATGCTCCCTTCTGGATGTCTGCAAAAGCCAATAAGCAAAAGTTTTTTTGGGGGGGGACTATTTGTCTGGCATTCTGGTTTTCATGTGCCCTCTACTCTCACTGTCTAACATTAACCATCTAACTCCGCATAGGAGCCTCCGTAATGGTATTCTCATTATATGGCTCCAGTTCTTATTGCATAATCAGTATTTTGTCATTTCTAAACCAGCTGGATTTTTCCTGTGGTCCTAGAGGAGACAGCTAGTCTCTCTCTCCCTTAAGGTGTATGGAAAACTAAGTATTTCCCTAAGAGAGTTAGAAGCCACTCCTGCTCTTAGTATTAAGTAAAATCCAGAGGTTGCTTTTTAGCTTGATCCTTTTTCAAACTTCTTTTGTTTTCAATAAGTACTGAGTAGATACTCAGTTAAAACCTCAGAATGTGGCCCATTATTATTTGGTTCCTTTCTCCCCCTTCAAATATTTGTACATCATTTGCAAGGTCTTCTCCCACTGCATGCATCATTGTTTATCCAAGTTATAGGTAATGCACGTGGCATGGTATGTTACTTCTGTAACTCTAGAAGTAATTATCTCATTGTTTATGAAAATAGAGCAAGATGGTATCTTTGTGGGATTGGGTAGGGAACAAGAATAGAAATATATTGTTGCAATGGATGCTCTTACTTGCACCTGTTCTGATTGGTCTCAAGACAGAACTGTACTTGAAAGCTACTGAGAAGTCTGCTAATTTTTAAAAGCTAGTGCAGTTGCCTATTTGTTCTCTACCACTCCTTGTGACACCTTCCATATGTTAAAGGAGTTATGTTAAATGAGTTGTAAGTGGGCATGTCTGTGATTCTCATCACTGCTGTATCTGAGTGCCTGGCAAATATTACTCACCTCCCTCCCCCGCCTTCGAGGCAGAGCAGGAGGAAAGTGAGGTCCAGAGAGGGAAAGTGACTAGCTTGAGTCTGTTAGAGCCAGAATGAGAACCTGGGTCTAATGACTTCTAGTGCTGGGCTTCCCCCCATTAGAAAATCTAAGTTAAAGAACTCCAAATGGGTGCTTTGTAAGTACACGCTCTGTCTGTCTAGTCTTTGTTTCATGTACTGCTTGCTAGGTAATAAGATAAAAGGCCTCAAAGTTTCTAAAACTAGATTGCATACAAAGATACCACAACTACAGTTAGCATTCAAGCCATGCACTGTCTGATAATTGTACAGTATAAGATGATTTGCAAGCTTATTTCAAATCTCCACTAAATTTAACCTCAGTATTTCAGATTTAAAAAAATTCCTGGGCAAACAGGAGTATATGAAACTGGCCTCATTTATTTTACACATTGCCATACAGAAGGTATTCGGTAACCTAGTGGGGGAGGGCCATCAGGGGGCCATCTTTATTGAACCATAATGATGACATGCAATGGTCCTGGAGTAGTGATTCAGAAGTTTTGGGCCATTAATGTAATAATGATGGGGAGGCTGCAGCAGATAAGTAAGACCTCATTGAACTTTTCACAAGCATAGAAGTGTTAGCCAATTGTAATGGCCAAATTCCCATGTAGATAAATATAGAATATGGGCCCTAAATTCTCTCAACGGTGTCAGTACTTTTTTACCTGTGGGTGTAGTGCTGCTGTGTGCTGTTAAATAGAGGTTTCACTCCAGAAGTGAATGCATTTTAGCATGGTGGTCTAAGCTGAAGAGGAGTAGCTGATGAAAACTGCCTCCTAGCTTAGGCTGGACATACATATCTGGGTAAACTTTTTCAGTAGGAAGAGTTTTCACACCAGCAGGAAATGTACTATTAAAGTAAAGTGGATCTCTTTGTCAATTAGTACATGCCATTGAGCATGCCTCTCAGAGCATAAAGGGTCCAACTGTGAGTGCAGCAACTAGGGGAAATATGAAGTTGAGTGTTTTTTGCATCCTGAAACTTGAGAAGGCATACTTTGAGAACAGGGCTGGACAGAAGCTTAGGCCAACATTTTCAAAAGTGGACCCTGATTTTAGGTGCTTCAATCGAGACATCCTGTGTTTGATTATCAGTCACATTGGTTACACACAGCCCTCGTTGGGCTGAACTGGCCTTAAATCACTCTGTACCCCTGTGCTCTCCATCTCTGAAACAGGGAGATGATAATACTGACCTACCTGCCAGTGATACTTTATTAATGTTTGCTGAGCACATTTAGATCCTTGGATGGGAAGTGTTGTGCAAGTGCCTGGTTTTATATTATCCCCGAAATACAATAAGAGGTAACCCCATGCTGCGTCTCAGATTGCCTCTGCACATTAATATCTAACACGGGCTTACATAGTGCAACCAGTTCCAAAATGGGAATTTGGCTGGGACATCTGAGCTAATGCCCTTGCTCTTGTAAAAACTGCCATGGGATATTTAATGAGACCACGCAGCAACTGCCTCCATTCTGAATCTCTTTGGAAAGCCAGCACCTCTAGCAGCGAAGTGCCCCCGCATGCCATGCTCCAGCACTGGCTGGTTTTTACTTTCAGGGAAAGACACCATCTGTCAAATATCCAGTCCTACTTCCTGCAGTGACCTTGATTTGCCTTGGGGGTCTCCCATCTCAGTACTGACCAGGTCTGACACTATGTAGCTTGTGAGTTCTGACAACTGCTTGCTTTTAATGGAACGGATTTTCATAATATTAGCGCACTGAAACCAGCTCCCTAATTTATCCTTATTTTAACAATGTTTGTGCATGGCTGAGCATAATTAAGAGTGACTAGTAAATATTTAGCTTCATGCTGAAAAATGAGCAAGATTTGCTTTTTAAAGAAACCTACACAGTTTGGATATTTAGCTGCAGATGACTGGCTAGATGAAAAATTATATTAAAAAAAATCCCAACTCACATTTTTTGCTGCATAGGTTTTGTGCAAATCCTTCTTTGGCCAAAGGCCACCTCTCCTTTGCTCTCCACAAACAAACTCTCCCTTCCCCTTTTGTGGCAAAGTGAAGCTCGTTACCATGGAAGTTTCATTAAATTTGCATCTTGCTCAGCCTCTGCCGCACCACAGCAGCAAGTTGTATTTTTGGCTTGTGGTCGTTACATAATGAGAGAGGGAGAGGAGGGAGGTTCCAGTGGGAACGTTGCCTTGATGTAGCCCTCTCTGGCTGACACTTGGCTATCTCTGTTGAATTGGAAACCTGTGGAACTCCCGCACCTACAGCTGTCCCCGTCACATAGCAGCAGCTGGGTTAGTGTGAGTCTCCCTGCTTTTCCTTTCCATGAGCTCAGCAGCCTGGCAGTAGATGTCACTTAATCCCAGAGAGATGATTGATTGACTACCAGCCTGTGTTGCAAGCCAGAACTCTGAAGTGTCGTTCTGTTTAAGCAAAGCCCAGCCTGGAGTACTAGGTCTTATCTTTCGTACTGGGAGAGCACAGGACCATGTGTGCCTCCCACAGGTGGGATTTCTCATTGCCCCATCTCTTTCAAAGAGTTCAGTTTCTGGGAAGCAGTGGTGGAGAAGCAAGGGAAAGCAAAGTCCAATGCATTGATGTGCTTTCCCCTATGTGCCCCGCTCACTCACCGCATTTACTCACCACTGATGGAGATTGTGGCCATGCCCATCTGGCAGTGCTGAGTGTGACATTCAGTTGTGAACATGAACCTCCTCGTGTCTAGAGGTTCTGGGGTCTGAACCTCTGCAGTCTCTTCCAAAGGTACAGCTCAGAGGAGAATTGGGTGGGAAAGATGACTTTATGTCCACTTTGTGCCTTCCAAACCCTAAGCTGCCCCGGCGTGCTCCCACTCCCAACCTTGTCCTATATACCCCCGTGCTAGAACTTGGTGGATCTGTGCTATGTCCATACAAGGGAATTCTGCCGGGCCAGTTCCAGCTCTTATGGTATTCATATACATTTCCAGAAGTTCTTATCGGGGCTGGAGCCTGGGACAGAATTTATTTTTTTTACAAGAGTCTAATTTTTCTGTCGTGCATATGGATCATCAGATCAAAACAGCACCAGTTGCAAGCAAGTGGCCTTTAAAAGCCAATCCAACCACATGATTCAGAACATAAAATGACCTGCCGGGAGGTTAGGAAGAAATTCTTCCCAGACACCCTCCTGTGACCAGCTCTAGCAAACACAGCATTGTGGTGTTAACTACATGCATTATGGGGCATTTTGCTTTCATTTGAAGTGCCTGGTGTTGGCCATGCTCAGAAACAGGAGAATAAGTTACATAGTGTGAGGAATAGGGTGGCAAACACTATGGACCAAATTCATTCCTCGTGTAACTCCAATGACTTTAATTGCCTGGTATTATTCCATTAACACCAGGATGAATTTGAGCCTTGGTACCTGCTTTAAGGACAAAGCCAATGAAGGATCTAAAATATGTGCCTACTGTGAAAAGACAGTGTACACGAATAGACAGGGATGTTTGTGTATTGTCACTCAGAGATTCTAGATCAGGGATACTTAACTTTGGAAACCCTGGGGGCCACAGCAATACTCACACACATGCCGAGGGCCGCAACTTAAGTGTGGTTGTATATACATGCAAATATTTATGCAAATATATGTAAATAGCTTCTTTCACACTAATGGGCATGAATACAAAGATTAAGGCGAGATTATACAACACACAGGCCCCATTTAAGCCAGTTCTGCTGATGGGTGGAAATAGTTACCCGATTTCCACCCATATGACATCACTTTTAATGAGCAGTGACAGTTCAGGAATCAAACTACTAAAATGCATATCAACAGAAGACCATTATATTGACTCACCATTGTGAAGCGTGTTCCCAGTGGAGGCCATGTTCAAAGAATCCCAGCCGCTGGCCGTGTGTTAAGCCCCGCATAAACCCAAACCACACTGCAGGCCACAAACAAAATGGGCCGTGGGCTGCATGCGTGTGTTGAGTAGCCCTGTTCTAGATCAAATCTGTTCTGCTTACAAATAGAAAGATGGTGTTTAATATTTGCCAGTACTGCAAACATGGCCTGGATCTGAATGTCAAGCTGGGCTCTTTCCTTCTCATCAGTGATAAAGAGTCCACAGGCCAAATTCTCCCCCTAGTTACACCTTTGCAATATGTTAGCCTTCAGTTGCTGTACAAGTGTCGCAGCGGGCAGAGTGTAGGCCTGCAGGATTTTATTACTTGTGTTGATGTGTGAGAAGGAACTAACTCAGCTTGACTCTAAACCAATAATTCTTTTCTTTAATAAAAGCAATCTCTTTGTTCGTAAACTGAGAAAATTTGATCTGGAATCACTGGGATACAATAAACACAGAACCCCAGGATGCCATTCTTTATAGTTAGCATGTCAAACTGGAGCCACATTTTAAGCTGCTTGAGGTATTAGAGACATTGAATGTTATTGTTTTCTAAGGGGATGATGATCTCATTAACTGTTGTTTAGAGAGACAGTCCTCTGAACTCCACTCTTGGTATTATTTGTAATTTTCCTAGTGTGCACTAGAAATGTAGTGGTTCACCTGCTCCAAATCTCCCTGACACAGCCAAACTTTGCAGCTGTAGCCTGTCTCTGGAGTGGGCCAAACTAGAATTCTTGATCCAAGATTTGGATTTGCCTCCATTTTCCAGTTTGATCTTTGCAGGGCAAGACCTTCTCAGCACTAGAGTGAAATCAGAGGTTTCAGTTTGCAGGTGAGAGGATACTCCTTGTTATTGCAGTTTTTGTGGGGGTTGCAACACAAACCTAGTTTTGGTTTGAATTTTGCATACAGAGACTTAATGTGAAACTATGCCCATTTCAAAATAACAGAGTGCATGTCTACACAGCAAGCCCGTTATTTCGAAATAATTTGGAAATATCGGGCATCTTACTCTGACTTCTGTAACTCTCATTTCACGAGGAGTAATGGAAGTAGAAGGAAGAGTGTTCTTCCTTTGGCTTCCTGCTGTGTAGACAGTGCCAAAAGTTGACTTAAGGTATTTCGATTTCAGCTACGCAATTAATGTAGCTGAAGTTGCGTAGCATAACTTGACTTTAGCCTGCAGTGTAGACGTACCCTTACAGAGAGAACAAGAATGAGTTTGCTTTACAGCCTTAGCTGAGAGCCTGTTGACTTCATAGCTCAAGCTGTAGCAGCTCATGCACTAATTCCCGAGGTCCTAGGTTTGATTCTGTCTGTTGGCATTACACACCTATCATAGAGCACTAGACCTGGAAGAGACCTTAAGAGATCATCAAGTCCAGTCTCCTGCACTCACTGCAGGACCAAGCCCTGTCTAGATCATCCCTGACATGTTTATCTAACCTGCTAAATATCTCCAGTGATGGAGCTTCCACAGTCTCCTTAGGCGATTTATTCCAGTGTTTAACCACCCAGACAAGAAGTTTCTCCTAATGTCCAACCTAAACCTGCCTTGCTGCATTTTACTGAATCTGGGCCAAGTCCCAGCTTTGGAGCAGAAAGCAAAAGCTGGAAAACTTCTTGGGATTTTGGATTATGTTTTAAACAGCTCTAGTCTATTTTTGATGGGCCAGCTGTGGCCTAGAGAATTGAATACAGGGGTGGGAATCAGAGGACTTAGAACTTTGTTCATCTTTTCCTCACAGCCTCTCGACACCAGGTAGGCTGAGGCAAAGAAGTTGCAAGACAGAAATAGGATGCTACAGCCAGACACAAAGTCAGTACTGCACAATTTCTATAGCAGTTCCAGATGCAAAGGGTGTTCCAGTGCAGGCTGGAGGGAACAAAGAGGAGGCAGGAAGATGGAGGGCTGTTTTGTTCCAAGCAAATCCCCATGTGGACAACTGCTCATAATGTGGGTCAAACTGGTCCCTCCAACTACTGCATAAGGGAGGTCCAAAAAGCCTAACCTCATCCCTAACCTGATGCATTAATCATCTGACTGTTGGATTTTATTCCTGATTGACACAGACACTCGGTGCAATATTGGGCAAGCCAATTATAGTCCCTGCCTCAGTTTCACCATCTGAAATCCAGTATAACACCAAAGTTTATAAAGTGGTTTCGAGCTCCTCAGGTGAAAAGCACTATTGAAATGCAAGGATAACGAAATATCAAAATCAGCTGCTTTTTTAAAAAGCACAGAACATTTACTTTTCAGCATTATTTCTGGTCATACTTCTTTTCAAGTTGGCTAAACAAATAGCTGGCAGGACAGATGGGCAAAGGGGAGGGGAGACAGAAAGAATCAGAAAAACAGAGCAACCAGGTGATAAACAATGACAAACACTCTGGCAAACAGACAGACAGAGCGGAAGGTTCCCATTCATGACAGTCTTCCAAGTGTACAGATAGCACAATTTCCATGTAAGCGTTGTGATGCTCACTTGAGGGCACATGTGAACCGAACTGGAAGAGAGCTGAAGCTGGAATCGGGAGGGAGCGAATGCCAATGCCATTTCAACCTAATTACACTCAAGCTGGACAGAAAAGCCAGCTCAGGATGTGCACAGAAGAAACACACACAGTCCCCCTGCACTCTGAGCCACTGTTTTCCTGCACTCTGAAGGAACAGGCTCTGATCTCAATTGTTACCTCCTTTTGGGATGTTCCATAGCTTTAGAATCTGGATTCTAAGCCAAGGTAGGGGAAAGCACTCTTAGAATGGCCAAGTGTTTTATTGATCAAGTCAGCACTATTTAGAACAGCAATCTCTGTGCTGAAATTCAGAGGATCCATTGTCCACGCATGGCATGACATACTAGCCTGTATAGCTCTCATCAAAGCCATGTGACTAAAACCCGGTAGGCTGTTTGTGTAGGCTGGAGTGAATGATGCTTCAGTTACATATTGTCATGTTTTATTCCAAGGAGATGTCCGACTCCCATAGTGCTCCTACAAGGAGGTTAGAGGTACAAGGCTTTCATCTGTAGGGGCCTACGGCTTGGTGCCCTTTTCTCTGTAGTTGTATACACCAATGCAATGCAATGATTGTAAAACTCTCCCATAGTGAATGACACCATTTTACATTCACCCTGCAGTAGCAGTAGAGCAAGAGTGAATGGGGCCCTGTGTGAACAGCAGAGGGCGGTAATTAGCACAGTATTTGTTATCGGATGACTGTTTGGTGGCCTATACAAAATGAATTGGAGGTATCAATCCAGCTCCTAATGGACCAGCATCTATCTACAAAATGAAGTCATCTGTCCACATCACAAATACAGAGTAATTAAAAGATTCCCTAGGTTGTAGGATGGCTGTGCACCTTGCAGGAGAAAGAAATAGTGGCAGAAGGGAGTTGTGTGATTTTGGTTACTTTTGTACTCACGTGAAAAGGAAACAATAGCTGTCTTGCTTCTAGAGGGGGCACACAGCCCATACTAACAATACTTCTCCCTACCCCACCTCTTTTTTGGTCATCTTGGCCAAGGACAAGGACTGAATGGACCTTAGACACTCAGCTCCCTCAGTGGCAGCCAATGTGTAGCCCCTACTATTTGTTACTTCTCTAGAGCTTTGAAGTGCTGTGAAATCAGAACAGTGGTGGGGGAGAAATGACTCTCTGGGCTGAGTGACAAGATTTGTGAAGGTAAAAGCCACAACGCTATCCTTTTAATTGTCCTGGGGGTGAGGGAGTTGCATTGGGAGGATCTTGTCCACTGAAAGGGGGAATCCGATGAAGACACATATTTGGATGGGCAGCACATGTTTGGACGGGTGGGAGAGAATAGATGAGGGCATTTGTTGTCAAGCAGAGATGAATGGGTCTATGGCAGATGTTACTGGGGAGCAGGGGCGGATATAGGGCAGGGCGAGTGGGGCAGCCGCCCCGGGCCCAGTGTTTCAAGAAGCCCCGCGCATGCACCCTGGCAAAGACGGCCCCCGCAAAATTGGGCTGCCCTGGGCCCAAAATGATCATCTGCCTCTGCTGGGGAGTGATGGGTATGAGTGCAGGGTAGATCAGTAAAAGTTCAAATGGGGATGGACTGAGAATAAATATCAGCCAGGGAGGGAGAGGTTGTGGGTGGGACAGAGTTTGGGGCTCAGGTCACTCTCAGAATGGTGCTCATTTCTTTCTCTCCTTATCCCCAACCTTCCCCCTGCCCTTCCCCGGTCATTCCTTCCACTTGTAAGCACCCCCTTACCATTATGGTTTTCAACTGTCCCTCTGCTGGGCCTCAGTATAGATTTTATATCCTCTGTTGTCCTCTTGAAGCTGCCCGTGCGACTTCATGTGGAAGGGAGAGCAGCCTCAAAAGACTAATGGAGGAAGGAGCAGGCTGTAAACGGGAGCTCAGAATTGAGGTAGGTAAGCTCTGAAGTCCCCACTAAGGTAGGGAAAGGAGCAGTCATGAGCGAGGTGTGACAATAGGAAAAAGTGGAAGAGGAAAAACAGATGAGCAAGGATAGATGTGGGAGGGGAGTGGGTGGATGGAGTCCCCAGTCTCTAACTTGCAGAGCCACAGGTTCTCCCACAGAATCTGGCTGGATTCCTGCTGCCCTCAGACATCGCCAGCAGGAACAATTCTGCAAGTAGAATTAACTTGACAATTTTGTTGCTGAAACCTGAGACAGAAACCTGAAACTTGTAGCTATATTGGCTCTGTAGGACTAATGAAAGCAAAACCATGAAGTGAGTGGGTATGATTCTGCATCCATAGCTCAAAATAAGCTACGCAATTTGAGCTATGCAAATTGCATAGCTTATTTCAAGTCAATTTTGAAATAGCCTATTTCAAAATTTGGCACTGTCCACACAGCACTTATTTCGAAATAAAGCACTATTCTGAAACGTCCCTTATTCCTCATGGAATAAGGTTGATGGGAACGTCGGAATAGCAAGCCTGTTATATTTCGAAATAACAGATGCACTCAAAAGATGCAGAATAGCTACTTGGGGATACCTCCCAAAATAGCGCTGCAGTGTAGACGTAGACGTAAAGCTAATCTAGACCAAGCATTGAACAATGTACTCTAGGGCAGGGTTTTCCACATTTTTTTCCTTGAGGCCCACCTGCGCAGCTGCAATGGGCAACATGGCCCACTATTAACACTTCTTGAGGCAAATTATTAATTTTAATTTTTACATACATATAAACTATAATACTGTAAATAAACAATGTACGTATTTCCTTTTCATCTAATGTAAACAATTATAATGATAAAAATCTGAAACAAAACAGTTTTAGTAAAACTACACTTTAAAAAATGTTGAGAGCAAAATGCAATAATCAAATAGGGAGAATAATATGTATAAATGTACAGTGTATAAAACTGAAAGTTAAGTACTACAACATTAACAAAATTGTTAAACACATTGTGTTATTTTATTTTAAAACAAAATAATTATCCAACTTTGAAAACTAGTATAAAATTTGTATTTCTGTTGTGTAAATAAAGACACAACGCTACTCTCTAGAAAGAATCAAATTTTGTAAATAAAAATATAAAATAGGTTATATTACAACACATTTTTATCACTTTCTGTATTATTGTGGCTGGCTCATTTCATGTAGCTATAGATGGTCTGGGACTTTCATTATCTTCTCCACCAGTGTACCTTTCTCATTTTTGAAAAATAAATCAATCTTTGTCAGATTGAAATACCTCTTGCCATTTTGTACAGTTGTAAATGGTGGTCTGTGTGTACGTTGCTAAGTTACTTTACAGTGCAATGCACTGTTGTATTTGTGAGAATTAAAACTTGAAATATTGCAGCTTGGCTTTTAAATAAGTATTTTTTTCCTATACTCTATCCAACATATACAACTCAAACACTACTTTTACATAGCTTTTATTTGATTACATGAGTCATGTTAAGTTAGAAGGGGGTTGGACTCGATGACTTCCTGAGGTCTCTTCCAACCTTCTGATTCTGTAATTCTAAGAGATTGACTGGAGAATGCAGTTGTGCTGACACACCACGCAGAAGGGTGTTGTGGTCATGGCCCATTGTTTGGGAATCTGCTCTAGAATAAGCCAGGAGTGGCAAAGGGGATGAAATAGGTGACTGAATGGGACTTTTCCAGCTCCAACCTCTCTGATCTACCATTCAAAGGAAGTAAAAACCTCCAGGCTGGAAACTGTTGTGAAGAGCATGGCTCTCCTCGTTCTTAACCTTCCTTTCCCCCTTCATCCCCGCACTTCTGTCCTCACCAACATCTCCATAGCAACACTGTGTGCTAAAGAATAGAGAAGATATCTAAATATAGCTTCCAAATCTCCATGCCTACAGCTAAAAGCCTAGGGTAGAACTAGGCTGCTAATGCAAGACAGTAGAGAATGCACAGAGGATAGGAGCCGAGAATGATTCGGTGGGATTGCTAGGCAGAGCCCTGAGGTCATTTCCAGTTGAATGCCTGTTTCACAGGCATGCAGGGCACCCAAAGGCATTTTGAGGCAGTTTAGTCTTCCATCTAAATTCCAGAGGATTTCCAGTCATTCAGCCTACTGGATTTCTAGGTCCATGTTTTAAAGAAAACAAAAACACCTCCAGTGCTTCATTGGGCTATCAAAATCCATGATGGGTTTTGACATGGCAGCCTCTTATAATAATACATAAAATTAAAGTGGAAACAGAGAAATTAAAGGAGGAAGCAGAGTTGTTGAGCTCCCCCACCACCCCGCTTTTTTTTCTTATATTCTGAACTGGCTAAGGGCAATTCCAGTGTGGTTGTTTTTTTAACACTGGATCTTTATCAAAGAAAAAACTATGTTTGTGCAATTATGAAAATGCTACAGGGAGAATGAATAGGATATAGAGCCTTACACTTCCAGGCCCGCTGGATCTAACTAAACCCAATCAGATATTGACAACATTTTGTTTGTTTCATGGAGCTGCATAAAATGAGTCAGTGGTGTGGTTAAAATTCTTAGGAGTCAGGTGCTCACAACATGTTGGGCAGTAGCAGGCAAATTCAACAGCTAACTCAAAGTACGAATGAGCCATGTAGACTAAACTTCCCTCTCTCTCCTTGAAGTGGCCTCTATTGGCCATTATTGAGGCAAGGTGGTAGGTCACTGTAAAAAAACACCCCTGCAAAGCAGCTATTCATGCTGTTATCTGTTCTGTGTATGAAGAGACTTTGGTCTCCAGAGGTGACCGGCTGGAATTTTCACAAACATTTACACGGATGTTAAGTTTGGAATGAGGAGTTTAAGCAAAGATCACACACAGGACTGTAAATGTTCATAGTGACAAGTGGATTTTTTTAAAGTGTGTGTGTGTGTGTATGGGTGGGTAGGTGGGTGGGTGGGTGGGTGAACAATATTGAAAGTGACTTGCATAATAGCAGCCAGTATTAGACACTTATCATATATGAAAAATTGAAAAACGGAGTGCTTTGAAAATTTGCTTATCTGGCAGTCTGGGTGATTCCACTAAACTCACGGAGCATTTTCTTGTGGTCTCCTAGAATGCCCTTTGCAGCTCTGCCAAGTTCTTTGTGTTGAGTGATTGACAGCTGCCATTTAATAGCTTGGTTGCTGACTCATGTGGTTGACAGGTGAGGGTATGTTGCATCTCTAGTGTTGGCCTAAGTACTGTTTTGGGGGACTGCAGGTTACTTTGAAGATTCTTGGGAAGACCAAAAAGGTTTACCTGCCTGGCTAGTAACATAAAGGGATCTGATTTTTTCCCCCCTCACCATTCACCTTTCACAGTGCATGTGAAATGCTACTGTGCTTAACTGGGGATGATTCACACTCATTTCCCCCCGTTGTAAATGTCAGTCCAAGGTGCAAGGCAGGAGAGAATAAGGCCCCACATGCAGGTTGCCTCCCAGATTAAATTGAGGGAATGCCATCTCTTCACATAGCACCGTGACGCAAGAGGTCTGGGAATATGATGCTGACAGTAAATGAAAATTAAACTGACCAGTTTAGTTTCACTGTCCCAAGCTGAATGAAGATGAAAGTTTAATAGACACAAGCAGAGGTGAAAAATAAATTTAGATCATTCCAGATCTTTCACAGTTAAAGTAATGGGGCGATAACACAATGAAAGACCTTTTAAAAAATGTGTGGCTTTGGTCCTGTCTGCGTCCTTTTTAATTACCGAGTGCCAGCTGCTAAAGTATTTACCCATAGCTCTAATTGAAACACAGGCCAGTTTACTAATTAGTCAAGATTACAAGGGGAATACACAAAAGCAAATCGCTTTTTCTGTCAATATTTCTTTCTTTTTCCTCCCGAGACCTTGTACAACATGAGCAATTTTTTCCCCTCCCAACCAGGTTAGAGGTCAAGCTTCTCTACTCCCTAAAGCAGGGAGCCACACACAGATCAGAAGGGTAGAGTGGGGTGGAGGAGCAAAGTTGCATTTCAAGCAGCGCTGCCTGTTTTCAACCCATGATACAGCAACCCTTTGTGAGAGCAGTGTACGAAGGAGCTGGGAAAATAAGTAACCTCCTCAGCATGCACCTTCTCACTCTGCAACCAGATGCTTCAAGGAGACTGGTGGTTGTAGTTCTCTGCTCTCTGTCCCCAACTCAGCGTAAAGAGGGACAGGCTCTGTGTGTTGTAATGCAGCCCAGGAAAAGGGTGGTGAAAAGCTACCTTTGCGCTTCCCAGATTCTGGGTTTCTCTGGAGGTCACCCGCACTGCTAGTCCCCCAGGACCTCCTCACCTGCTTCTCTGTGTTGTTGTTTTTAAAAGGGTACATATGCCACTCCTGCTTTGGGGACTCTTTCACTCCCCAGAATGGCATAAAGGGATGCTGGTATGGAGGAGGATACTTAAAATGATACTCCTTTTAAAGTAGTGGCTGGGGTGACAAACCAATAGGAGCAACAGTATCAATTGCAGGTGGCACGTGCAGGTTATGAGGGAAAAATGGGCACTTGACTAGAAATAAACTCTGCGCTCAGTGACAGATCCTCTTTAACTCCCTAGCAGGAAGCAGAAAGAGCCCACCTTTCACTGCATGTCTTTCATCGGGGCTTAGAGACTCTTCCTTTTCCTCACTCCTGTTATAACAATACATTGTGCTTCTAAGGCTTCTTTCATCTGAGGATCTCAAAATGCTTTGCTAATAGTAACTGAGTCTCACAGCTCCCTTGGGAGAGCAACGAGCAGAGATGGGAATGGAATCCAGGTCTCAATCCCATTCTTGTGCTCCCTCTCCTAAGCAAGGAACAGGAGATACTGTGTAAGTCCTACCCCTTTGGATGTTGTCTTACTATTTATTAATTTTATAAGAATTCAAAACACAGCACAGTGACTTGGTAAACAAAATTTTTTTCTGGGCAGAGTGTGTGTGTGTGTGTGTGTGTGGTGGGGGGGGATTGCATAGGTCTGGAGGAGAGGTCTTGTGAACCAGTTCAGGGAAGGGATTTCTAGATGTATAGGGCAGCAAGAAAGAAGATGCAGAGACAATTGCAGGAAACGAGGACAAATTGGGGTGCAGAGGAAAATGGACGGGACTGAGATGATGCAGGACAAGAGCCTGCAGGTAGGGAGAAGGAAAGATTTGAACGCCCTTAAGATGAGGACAAGGAGTGTAGCAGAAAAAAAAGGAGCCAGTGGAGGGATGAAAGTAGAATGGAGACATAGTCAGAGGGATGGTAAAGAAGACGATCTTAGCAGCGGAGTTTTATATGGACATGAGAAGGTGATGGTAGATGCCAGGGAGGCACTCGGGAGTTGTTACAGCAATCAAGGTGGGAGAAGATGAGGCCCTGGACAGAGGGAAAAGTCTGAATTTTGGAAATGCTATGGAAGTGGAAGGGGTGGAATTTGAACACAGCCTGAATATGTGGTGCATGGGGGAGATGTCAAAGATAACACCCAATAGCAGGCCTGAGTGACTGGAGGATGTCAAGAGTGGCAAGGAATGGTAGGAGCAGTGAAGGTTTGGAAGAGAAGAGAAGCTGGGATCACAGAAGCAGAAGTCAGTGGAAGGAGCATGTGCCTTGCTATTCCAAAGCTACCAGGAAGCAGTTCAGTCTTGATTGCAAGCTAGGGGAGCCCTCTGCTGAACCCAGCCATCAGGGACTCTGTAGGCCTATAGAGTTGGGCAACATGCCCGTAATTAACAGAAAACAAGCCAGTAATGGGAGGTGTTAAGGAAGCAGGTTAGAGAAGTGAAATGGATGAGTGGAATGCAAAGGGGTGGTTTGGTGTATGGGAGTATGGTTATGTAAAAATATATACAATATAATTCCAGTTATCTAGTTTATCCATAATCCTAAGAATCTGAACCCATAGCATGTCTCTGTGTTAGTTAAGATAAACATCCATTTCACATGTTAGCCACATGTTTCAGGTGGCCCCCAGGCCATTTGGATAAATGGGTGTATACTGTGTTTGGTGTTTAGGGCAGGTGAGTTGGAAGGAATAGATATGGGGCATTTCGAACTAATGGGCGGGTGTGGAAGGGAAGTGGAATAAAAGACAGGGCTATACAGCACTTTAAAGACTAACAAGATGGTTTATTAGGTGATGAACTTTCGTGGGCCAGACCCACTTCCTCAGATCAAATACTTCCTCAGATCAAGTGAGTTTGAGACAAATGTGTGAAGGCCAGCAGAGAATGAGAATAGAGCATGTATCACAGAGAGGAGTGAGTGCATTTGAATTCTGGTCATGTATCATGGCTAGAAATAGAGATTATTTACTAGTTCAGGTGGTAGACACCTCTGGCCTTAGAGCAGCAGGACCAAACTCTTATCTGCAGTGCCCTACTAAAGTTCAGAAAGCCATGGTGAGAGAACCACAAAGTGTCTAGGTGTCAAGGGAGCTGCTTAGAAAACCCAGTGATGAGCACTGCATTCCTGAGATTGTGATATGTTGCTTGAAGCCAAAACTCCAATCATGGTTACTTGTTGTTAAAGATTCCAAGGTGCTTTTTACAAGCTGAGGGGTGTTACCCGAGGTGCTCTCACTCAATAAAGAATAATTGCATTCTCCCTACCTGCTGCAAACACCCCTCCTCCACAATCATTTCAAGTAGATCCTGTCTTCTTCACTTCCTGACTTACATAGTTTGGCTGAGCTCAATTTTATTTCCCACCCAAAAATCACAGACACATCCTCATAGTCTCCACAGCAATAATTCTCAACAGAGAGACAGATACTGAGTTTTTTCTAGCACATTAATCAAATAACCATCCAGTTGTTTCCTTATGTGTTCGAAGCAGAGACATTGTCAACTAAAATGATTTTATATATTACTCTCTCCACTTTTCAGATGGAGAGTTTAGAAACTTCATGAGCATGAAGTCTTGTAGGAGAAGATCAGTGTCTGTTCATTTCATCTGCTGTGTACTCCAGAAAGTCACATGTCAAGTCACAGTTGTTCCTAAGTGGAGCTTGCTCTCCCTCTGCAGTTCTGAAACCAGTGATTATTATTAACTGAATATTTAAAGCAGTAGTACTTAGGGCTACTTTGGCAAGTGCTAGGGCCCAAATTATGTTGGATAAAATGGAAGAGGGAGATGATGTCCTCATTGTCAGCATGGATATATGACCCATGTCAACTATAGATTCCAACTTGCTGTGTTCCATCCTCAGCCAATCCATGTTGACTGGATTTCCGTACAAAAACTGAAGGCAGCCATTGTGGGATGTTATAGGCCACGCTTTGGCCACTGTGGATGTAAAATTACAGATTCAGCAATCTACATGAGTGGATTTTAGAGAAGCAATTTATCTATATATTTAAAAGATAAAACTTTCAGGGGGCAAAAAACTACCTGGCTTCTTAAACTACTGGTGTCTAAACTGTGATGCATGCAGCAGTCATGCCCTTTCAGATCCTGCATGGCGTGTGACATCTCTCCCCTCAGTCATTTGGGGCAGGCTGCTTGGCAGCATAGTGCTGGGAATCTTAACTGGAGCTTCTTGTAAATATGAAATATATCAGGTCAGCTGATCTGGGCTGGGAATCTCATAAGAACAAGGGCTCTCTGAAGAGATTTCTGATGCTTCCTGTTAGGCCAAAAATAGCTCTGTCACTCTGTGTTTGGCACCTGTGCCTCCACCCCCAGTCTGAACCCAAGCAGGAGAGGTTAACCAAACTTTTTTAATCTAAAAACATGCAGAACCTAGCTGAGACTTGGGGAAATTCTCCAGAACGCTGAATTAAAAAGATGTTTACACCATGTCTGACTTTGGCCTATGGAGGCTCAACCTCCATTTGACCTTATGTGAAGGTTTGTGCGGGTTCTTGTTTTTGCAGGTTGGCTCATCAGTCCCTGATGCTTGTTGTGGTATTTAAAGGAGGCCTTTGATTGCCAGGTCAAACTTTTGGATGGCTGGTGTCATTCTCAGCTTCCCAGCTGTCAGCTGTCCATAACAGAACTGTCAGACAGAGGGAGAAAGGACAGGAAGTGTCCCTTCCTGTCCCCCAGTGCTGGTGAATCAAGGATTTGTGAGGGCATGCTGCTCGGTTGATCCAGGTGCTCTTCAGATCTCTCTTTCCATGAGGATGAATGCATTGTCAGGACTGGTACAATGAAAACCCCCTTGTGCCTCAGGCTGCCTTGATTAATTTCAAGAGACGGTCACAGTGTTCTCACAGCAAAATGTTCTGAGCCTCCCTCGCTCGCTCGCTTTCTTCCTGTCGGTGTCCTGTCACAACTCTCACATTAACATGAAGTCTTCCCAGAGTGTTGTTATGCTCCAGTTTCTCTCCCCATCCATCTCCCTGGCTCTCCACACACTACTAGAAAGCAGCTGTCAGGCCGTTTGCATCTGGGACGCAGGTGACAATGTTGCAATATGCATTTTGGCCTGAAGAAAATGAACCAGAGCATAAGGTGTGTCTGCAGTTCAGCTTGCTTTTTGCCACATATGAAAGGTACACCAGACACGGAAATCTTTTTGTATAGTTACAGAACACACGCAGCCCCGCTACTGTCAGTGCCCTGCTGCCCTGCTAATGTAATTCAACCCAGGATCACCCTCCTAGGTAAGCACCCTAGTAGGAGACCTTAGGGATATTAATGGCCTGACAAAGGAGAAGCACTCTCAGGTTTAAGCCCTCCAAGTCAAGTTTGGGAGTGTAAGTCTCTTATAGAAATCTTGAAAAGAGGAATCAGCTTTCCTTGAGATAATAATATTGCCATTAACCTTCTGTTTAAGAGACAGGAAAAAGGGTTTCTTTTCTCAGCATAGCTTGTAGCAAAGGGGAAGCCAGTGCTTTGCTGGATTTGTTATGAAATTCAAAGCCCTTAAAAAAAAGCAGTTTAAAGCTTGAGGGTTCAGTAACAATCCAACCTATAGCCAAATTGAGTCGATCAAGGAATTCAGAGGATTTGCTGCTCTCTTGGTTACGCTGCTGCAGAGATTTTACTGACTTCCCCGAAGCCAATGGTTGCCTTGGAGTTAAACTTTAATGTTGGGAAAAACTTGAAAAATCTGTCTTCAAGATAAATCAAAGCATTCCTAATACTTCCCCCCTTTGTTTTCTTAGTTCATTATATTTCTTTTTTCAGCTCAGTTTTTTCTTTCTTATAGCCAGCTTCAGTCTCATTGAAGCGCTAATGATTGTCTCTTTGCTAATATCACAATCATTTCCATAAGAATTCGTATGTTAGAGTATCAGTATTTTGTATGCTTCCTGGAGATCTAATTCCTTTATCCAAAGAACACATTCAACCCAGACAGCAGCAGTGCAGCCTTCCTCATTCCCAGAGTCTCTCTGCCCAGGCATGGAGCACCCACCATTAGGGAGAAGTTGCTTCATCTCCATGTTCCATTGAACTCTTGATGGTCCTTTTAAGCTTCCAACGTGATTCTGTCCTATGTCTCCACCAGATCGATTTGTGGGGGCCATTGAACAGATGTCAAATGGTGGCAACTTTTGATCAAGACTGATCTTGGCTGGATTAGATTATAGGGAAAGGGTTGTTGTTTGCAAACACATGACCTATATCAAGTTCAGTTGCCTGCTGGTATGTTTCTATGTGCAGGGAACTATTTCAGCAGCTCTGATCCAGTCTGAACTAGTGCAATGTCATTCATTCCAATTGAAAGTCAGGAATAGGGGTCATCACAGTTCTGGGTTTTAATTTAAAATCCAAAAGACACAATGCCGCTTACAGTATGTGACTCAATAGGTTTGTGATCGTCTGGCCTGGCAATCAAAGGCCTCCTTTAAATGCCACAACAAAGCAACGAAAACCAGCTGCATTATTTGACTGATTGAGTTACCTCTGCTCTTGTGTTATTTCTCTCAGGGAGCAGGCTATTGGAAAGGACCAACAGTAGCAGGATTGGGGGAGTGGGGCAGAAACACAATGAGAGCATCCTGCAACAGGAATACCATGCCGATTAGTCTTCAGTAATTAGAAAACAGGAACACACATAAGCGCAAGTTAAAAAATGACCAGGGCAGGCAGTGCGAGTGTCTCTGACTCTGCAGCCACTAAGTGTTTCCTGCCTAGTGAATGGAGTACAGCCTAAGACAGGATCATTTAGCTCAGGACTTCATCAGTCTGCTGGCGATTGCACTTGAAGCGTCATACATTTCTTAAGGCATGATTGTTCTCTGCCTGCATCCTACCCCTTCATTGCCTTGTGCACTTATGAATAAAGGAGCTAGCAGACAGACTTGAGACTATAACCATTCATGACAGTGAACTGTTTGTAACCTGTAGTGTTGTTTGTACGCATTCTTAGGCTGCACTCACCGTTGAGCCAGAAAGCATCATAGAATCACAGGGTTAGAAGGGACCACAAGGGTTGTCTAATCTGACCTCCTGTCCAGGTGCAGGATTTGTTGTGTCTGAGCCATGGGCGGCAGGTATAAGTGGCAGGGGAAGGCATTGCCTTCCCAAACTGACAAGCGTGGCCCCACCCACACTCCGCCCCTTGCTTCAGCATGGCTCCCAGGCTTCAGTCATGCTGAGGCTGGAGCCACACACTGCTCACTCTCGTCATGCCTCGGGGGGCTGGAGACCTGCCCCTGGGGGGGCTTGTCTCCTGAAGGGGGTAGGGCCTGGGGTGGATAAGGTAGGGGTGGGAGCTTGCCTCCCCCATCCCTAAATTCACTCACCATGCATGGTCTAAACCAGGGATGAGGAACCTAAGGCCCTGGGACCAGTTGCAGCTCCCAGATTTCCTATATCCAGCCCCCGCGGCTGAGGGCTCACCCTCCAGAATTGGGTTACCCAGACTGCTGCTCCAGTACCTGCCAAACCCCCTTCCCCTGCAGGGCTGAGCACACAAAATCTACTCACCTGCCCGCCTCCCCCCCCCTCTCCCTCCAGGTTCTGATTTTTCCATTAGTCAGCAGCCCTGACCCCAAAAAGGCTCCCCACTCCTGGTCTAAACCATCCAAAAGAGATGGCTATCCAGCCTCCTTTTAAGAACTTCCAGTAAAGGACTTTCCACAACTTCCCTAGGCAGTTTGTTCCGTTGTCCTACTGTTCTTAGTTAGGAAGTTTTTCCCGAGATCTAGTCTAAATCACCTGTGCAGAACCTGTTGCTTCTTGTTCTGCCTTCTGTGACAAGAAAGAACAACTTTTTTTCCATCTTTTTTTATGGCAGCCTTTCAAGTATTTGAAAACTGCTCTCTAATTTCTTCCCCTAATCCCCTCTTTTCCAAATGAAACATACCCAGTTCATCTGCCTTTGCTCACATTATTTGCATTCTGTCCTTTCGATCATCTTTGTCACTTGCCTCTGGATCCCTTCAAGTTTCGTTACATCCCTTTCTAGGCATTGGTGACCAAAACTAGAGACAGTCTTCCAGATGAGGTCTAACCAGTGCCAAGTAGAGTGGTAGTATCACTTCCCTTGACTTGCGCGCAATACCTCTGTTAATGGCACCTAAACTTGCATTTGCTTTTTTTGTAACAGCATCATTCTTGCAGCTCCTATGTATATGTATGTATTTGTCAGGATACATTAGTGTGAGTATGCACACACATCATACAGTTAATTGTTAAAAGAATGTCAAGGCTTCAAAAAGAAACGCTCAAAAACCATGAAATGCTCAACTAATGTTTTCTGTATTGAATTCTATAGATATTGGGTTTTGGTGAATATTTCTTTAAAGAAAATCTATAAAGAAGTCCCGTCCTTTGGAATTATATGCTAGACAATAATAGAACACTCTGTACTTTACAAAATGTGCACTCAGTAAGTCATTGGTTCATTGAGTGCACAATTTTGAGTATTCTGTTTGCAGAGAAAGCAACCACATAAAATCAGGAATTCTACAAACGCCCTCAAGAGATCATATTCCACACATTAAATGAGAATTTCTCCTTGTCTTACATATTCATGCATAGTATCAATGGAACACTGCAAAGCTGTTCATAAAACTGTTCTCATGTAACATAAAACAAAAAAACCCATGTGCATGCATGGAAATGTGTTTTCTAAACTCTGAAAACTTGGACAAATCCAACTGGATTTGTACTGGATCCCAGAAAGTTACATTAATGAAGCAAAAACTATGTCCTTCTAACCCACTGAAGCTGTTCAAAATGAGGTTACAGAAATTGTTGTAAAATGACAAAATTGTACTTTTTTCAATTTGCTTTATATTTGAACTATTTTGTTCAATGTTTTAAAAGTATTCTTTCTTGGACTGAGAAAAAACTGGACAATTTCATATTTTAGAAGTAAAAATTCATGAAAGCTGTAAGTGGAAAAAGGCCACTGGAATGGTAACACTTAAGCTGTGTTAACTACCAGTACACCTTCACACTGTAGATGGGATTTTCAAAACTTGTCAGTTTGTAACCTATCCTTTAAATAATCTTTGATACCAAATGGCTAATGATGCCGGTTTTTAAAAAGGGCTCTAGAGGTGATCCTGGTAATTACAGACTGCTAAATCTAACTTCATTACTGGGCAGATTGCCTGAAACTCTAGTAAAGAACAGAACTGTCAGACCCATTGATGACAAACTTAAAAAACAACAAATACTCTAGTAGCACTTTAAAGACTAACAAAACATGTAGATGGTATCATGAGGTTTCGTGGGTACAGCCCACTTCTTCAGAAGACCAGAGTGTTGGATGTCCAGGACCAATTGATGACATAATTTGTTTCAGGAAAAGTCAATATGGTTTCTGTAAAGGAAAATCATGTGTCACCATTCTACTAGAAGACTTTGAGGGGGGTCAACAAGCATGTGGACAAGGAAGATCCAGTGGATATAGTATACTTGATTTCCAGAAAGCCTTGGACAAGGTCCCTCACCAAAGGCTCTTAAGCAAAGTAAGTTGTCATGGGATAAAAGGGAAGTTTCCTCTCATAGATTGCTAACTTGTTAAAAGATGGGAAGCAAAGAGTAGGAATAAATGGTCTGTTTTCAAAATGAGAAGAAAGGTGCCCCTAGGGCACCCAGTCCTATTCAACATATTCACAAGTGATTTGGAGGAAGGGGTAAACAGTGACGAGGCAAAATTTGTAGATGATACAAAATTGCTCAAGGCAGTTAAATCCAAAGCAGACTGTGAACAGTTTCAAAAGGATTTCACAAAACTAGGGGTATGTCTAGACTACATGCCACTGCCAACAGAGGTATGTAAAATAGGCTACCCGATATAGTCAATGAAGCGGGGATTTAAATATCCCCAGCTTCATTCAAATAAAAATGGCCGCCGCGCTGTGCCGGCTCAGCTGATCGTCAGCACAGCGCATGAGTCAAGACGCGGATTGGTTGACAGGGAAAGCCTTTGTCGACCGCTCCTGTAAACCTCATTTCACAAGGCATAAGGGAGCGGTCAACAAAGGCTTCCCCTGTCGACCAATCCGTGTCTTAACTCGCGCGCTGTGCCGACGATCAACTGAGCCGGCACAGCGCGGCGGCCATTTTTATTTTAATGAAGCCAGGGATATTTAAATCCCCATTTCATTTACTATGTCGGGTAGCCTATTTTACATGCCTCTGTCAGCAGAGGCATGTAGTCTAGACATACCTTAGGTGACTGGGCAAAATGGCAGATGAACTTTAATGTTGATAAATGCAAAGTAATTCATATTTGAAAACATAATCCCAACTATATTTATAAAATAATGGGAACTAAATTAGCCATTACTACTCAAGCGAAAGATCTTGAAGACGTTGTGGATAGTTCTCTGAAAACATCCACTCAAAGTGCCGCAGAGAAAACTGGAAGGGGAAAGGCAGAAGCATTTGCAAAGTGTTATGGGCCTAGTCAACTTCCATTTTAAAAAGAGTCAACTCATGTAGGCCTCATGTGCTGCTAAGCATCTCCAGAGAAGCATAGAAAGTATTCAACAAAATTATTATGAAGAAATCTCAGCACAGTACTCAACATTTTCATCAGAGACACGTTGTTTAAAAGCCTATGTCCTTTAAGATGGATTGGTGGAGACTGAAAATGTCCAGATAAGGGAGATGAGACTGTCTAGCATTAATGCACAATTTCTGTACAGCAAGCGATTGCAAAAAATTTGGATTATTTAACCTAGCAAGGAGGAGGATTAGAAATGATTCTTCTTGCATATTTGTAATGATGGACATAGTGAAAGCTCATCAGTCAACATTTTCCCCTCTTATTCTATAATATGAAAACAATGGATGACAAAGAGGGCTAGGTCAAACCGAGAACCATGAAAAGGAATTGCTTTCCACAAGGTGGTTGGACTGCAGAACTTCTTAAACAGTAGGTCATGGGTCTAATGCTGCATCTGGAAATTTGTGGGAGGACTAGATAGTTTTATGATGCTTACCAATGGGTATGTAAGCTGAAGTAAATAAAGTAATCAAACCTCATACTTAATAGTAAAAAACTGTCATCTGCAGGTGTTCAAAAGGACACTCTTCCCCAATGTTACAGAATTGTCTAACTGGCAAATGTTCTCCTTCCTATATTACTCTTAAGTGAAGCAGTTTTGTGAATCATTACCCAACAGGCATGGCTCAGTACTTACAGTATTAGTCTTGGTTTGGCTGTTGGCAAGGTGATATCATGGGAACTGTTTGTTTTACTCTAAGACATAGCCAGGTCTTTGATGACAGCACTATGCACTTTGGCAGGGGCATCAAGCAGAGTGGTTTGGGATGCAGCAGAACTTGAGTGCAGGGCTGAATGCTTGTCTTTCTGAAGAACTCTTGGATTTTAAGATGCTGAAATAAATTTAGTGCCTGGTGCTTGTAGTAAGTTGTCTGTGCTCAGTTTTGAGCTATATACAACCAAGACATAAAGACATGAGAATAGAGATGCCAGACCTCAGAGAGTCTCTCAGGGTATGTCTACACTACCCTCCTAGTTCGAACTAGGAGGGTAATGTATGCATACCGCACTTGCTAATGAAGCCCGGGATTTGAATTTCCCGGGCTTCATTAGCATAAGCGGGGAGCCGCCATTTTTAAATCCCCGCTGCTTCGAACCCCGTGCAGCGCGGCTACACGGGGCTTGAACTAGGTAGTTCGGACTAGGGTGCCTATTCTGAACTACCAGTACACCTCGTTTCACGAGGAGTAACGGTAGTTCGGATTAGGAACCTAGTCCGAACTACCTAGTTCGAGCCCCGTGTAGCCGCGCTGCACGGGGTTCGAAGCAGCGGGGATTTAAAAATGGCGGCTCCCCGCTTATGCTAATGAAGCCCGGGAAATTCAAATCCCGGGCTTCATTAGCAAGTGCGGTATGCATACATTACCCCGCTAGTTCGAACTAGCGGGGTAGTGTAGACATACCCTCATTTCTTCATAGAGTCATAGGGATTTCCTGAATATTTATGGATTTGTGGTTTACTTACTGAGTTAGAGCCTTACCTTCCAGATGGTCAACTCAACACACTCAAATCCCATCAAAGTCAATGAAAGCTCTGTGGAGGAAGCAATACCTGTGTGTATTTATAGATAACTAAGTTATAGCACAGTAAAAAACGCTGATAACTGACCAATGACACTAGCTCATTTTCTCCTACCGGGAGAGTAAATAATTCCTGTCATCTTGGATGAGGAATGAAGAAGCACAGTGCATACCACTGATTAATATTTCCAAAGTCAGCTGAGTTTGTTGATGAAATATGTTTGTGATGTATGCCACTGTCTCTAGTTTATCTCAAGATTTTTATCACTATTATTGAGTGCTGTCATTGTGCTTGCACTGGGCATACGTAGGAAATCAAGTCCTTGCCCTGAGGAGTTATAATCTAGAGCAGTATGATCATACTTTCCAGTTTTCTAACACTTTCCAGTCAAGGGTCTGAATGTGCATTACAGACATTAATGGATAAACTTCCCATTGTGGCTGTGAGGGAGGTGTTATCAACAACATTTCATACACAGGGAAACAGAGGTACCAAAAAGAACTTTAAAAAATAGGACCATACAACAGGAATTCCAGTCCTATGATTTAACTGCATGGCTACTCCTTCCTTTCTGCACATAGACACAACAGGTTAGACATATTTAATATACCACGTATATCTGAAATTGAGGAGGTGTCAGAATTTTGCAAAGGTCATATTGTGCAGAAGAAGCATGTGGAGGATGGGATTGTGTGGAGATTAGATTATTCACAGGCTCAGGGCCCATCATGTGGTGAATTGGCTAGCTGGTTTGAACTTCAGGGAGAGCTGACCTATGGCTAGAAAAATGTAGGGCATTTGCTACAAGTTTCTTATTTCGGAATTGTTAAGTGGAGACTGTTTCAGATTTTGATTGTAACTGCTGTTCACGGAGCTTGCCTATTGAGGGCTTTCAATGTGCCTGCAGTGTTTGGGAGCCCCGAAATGTATAATACATACAGCTATTTATAATGTATAACCATATGTGAGCCTAGCTAATATAGATATAATATATGAATGTCAATGCACACACAAACTGCTTTGCATTAAAAAGCGTGAAAAATTGCACCAGAGTCTGAAAGCATGAACTGCTTTTACAGTGAGAAAGTTGGGATGTGATTTCATATAGCCTTTCCTGCCAATCAACAAGAAAGAAAGCAAAGTGCAGGTATAACTTACAGCCTGAGGCAATCGAGAGCAGCACTAAGTGAAAGCAAAATAACACAACTGGCTAAGCCTTCAAGGCATGCAGAGACTCTGTGTGTGTGTGTGCGTGCGCGCGCGCGTGCCTTCAAGACATGCAGACTCTGTGTGTGTGTGTGTGTGTGTGTGTGTGTGTGTGTGTGTGTGAGAGAGAGAGAGAGAGAGAGAGAGAGAGAGAGAGAGAGAGTGTAAAAAAGTCATTGAGGAAACAGTTTCTACCTGATTAAGGCATTTCCTTACCAGGAAGGGAGAACAGACTGGCAGAGAATCCCTCATACTTTTTCAGTGAAGATATTCATGGAATTCAAGCGCATTTTGCCTGGGTAAGGGTATCAGAATTTGCCCCAGAATTAGTGTGCCCTCCATAGCTGGTGGAGGCCTCCCAAGCAAGATTGTCCAGTAGAACTCTGATTAATCTACAGTATGCTTTAGATTGAGGTGATATGAGATTAAGTTGAAGTATAGTCCCATGTGTACAGGAGGGCTGGTTTGTTCCCTGCTTTTAGAGCTTCTTTGTCTGGTTGGGAGTCGGTTTCAAGTGAAGTGCCCCAAGGATCGGTTCTAGGGCTGGTTTTGTTCAACATCTTTATTAATTACCTGAATGAGGGGATGGATTGCACCGTCAACAAGTTTGTGGATGACATTAAGCTAGGGGGGAGAGGTAGATATGTTGGAGAGTAGAGACAGGGTCCAGAGTGACCTAGAGAAATTAGAGGATTGGGTCAAAAGGAATCTGATGAGGTTCAACAAAGAGAAGTGCAGAGTCCTGCACTTGGGACAGAAGAATCCCAAGCATTGTTACAGGCCGGGAACCGGTTGGCTAAGCAGCAGAAAAGGACCTGGGGATTACAGTGGATGAGAAGCTGGATATGAGTCAACAGTGTGCCCTTGTAGCCAAGAAGGCTAATGGCATTTTAGGGTGCATTAGGAGGAGCATTGCCAGCAGATCTAGAGAAGTGATTATTCCCCTTTATTCGGCTCTGGTGAGGCCACATCAGGAATATTGTGTCCAGTTCTGGGCACCCCACTATAGAAAGGATGTGGATGCATTGGAGAGGATCCAGCGGAGGGCAACCAAAATGATTAGGGGGCTGGAGCATATGATCTATGAGGAGAGGCTGAGGGGTTTGAGTTTATTTAATCTGCAGAAGAGAAGAGTGTGTCGGAGGCTCAGAAAAGGATGGAGAGAGACAGTACTCAGTAGTGATGGATGGCAGAACAAGGAGCAATGATCTCAAGTTACAGTGGGGGAGGTCTTGGTTGGATATTAGGTAAAACTATTTCACTAGGAGGGTGGTGAAGGACTGGAATGGGTTACCTAGGGAGGTAGTGGAGTCTCCATCCCTAGAGGTTTCTAAGACCCAGCTTGACAAAGCCCTGGCTGGGATGATTTAGTTGAGGTTGGTCCTGCTTTGGGCAGGAGGCTAGACTAGATGACCTCCTGAGGTCTCTTCCAACCTGAGGATTCTATGATTCTAAGGATGTTTTAGGCCAGAGTTTCAAACCTTTAAGCAAAAGTTGTGCCTGTGAAGTATGTGCGTGTGTACACACATCCATTGAGTAATTGTGTAAGCAAAGCATGACTGTGTGTGTCGATCAGATGCAAGGCCGAAAGACTAGTTGCCTTGCAGTTATCCATTTTTTTCTGACAAAGCGAATTCATAGCAAGGGGAAGTAAATTTCTCTCTGGGGCCACTTCGAGCCTGTTTGGTGGGTGAGTAAACTTTGACTGTCTAATTTGCCTATTTGGTTTCTCTTACCTTTTCCCAGTCCTTGCTTTCCTATCCCCTCCTCCTCCTTATGACACTTATTATTTTTCAATCCACAGCAAAACAGTTCACATCAAGGTAATTGATGATGAGGAGTATGAGAAAAACAAGACTTTCTTCATTGAGCTGATGAGCCCACGCATGGTGGATATGAGTTTACAGAAAGGTGTAGTACTCATCCTCCAGACTAATGTTAACATTCTTATTTCCTCTTCTCTCTGTTCTCCTGCCTTCTTTTCTCCTCTGTTTTTTTCTTTTTCTCTTATTTCTTTTTGTTTTCCAACCGCTCTGTCCTTAACACTGCTGTGCACGCACAAACTTGTCACATGGTACCTATGGGGTCTTAACTGGAAAGGGCAATACTGTATTCTGGGGAGAGGGAACAAGATAGAGAGATGGGGTGTGAATTTGTGTGTGTGTGTGAGTGTGCGTGTAGAAGAGGGCGATTAGTATGCCTCCCTGATGTTGCTGAAATGGCTTGTGGTAGGGTTTTCTATTGCTCCTGTTGGCTGGAAGGACTGGACCACTGCATGCCCATCTGTGCAGCTTCAGTGGCAAAACATCTACAGGAAACATAACCAGGTTCTGAGAGGAGTTGTCATCCTGCCAGACCCATTCTAATAAAAACACAACAGTCGAGGCCCATATGAAAGTAGCACATCATTTCTCAGAAGTATTTGGTAAGATCCTTTAACTTTATCACAGGCTGACCCAAGGAACAAGTGCCATCAGGGTAAGGAAAGTGAAGAAAATCAACTTTTTTTTGAGAGACAGACAGACAGACAGACCATGGAAGCTTTTATACTTTACAGTGGTGACATAGTGTCATGAGCTTGCCAGGGGGAAGACTGAGCAATGCCAGTCTAGTGTGCTGGGTACTTTAAGTCCAGCCTTCCTAGTCCACTGGGATATTTTAATACACGTCTCTTTTCCCAAGCGGTGGCCAAGTAAAGCTGAATCTTTCAGACACAGACCATCTACTTTAGGGGCACAGTAGGGGTATCTGCACAGGGATAAAAAAATCTGTGACTGGCCGGGGCCATTTGAAGCTCTTAGGGCTCACGTTCTGGGCCTTGAAAATAGCACTTTAGACATTCAGGCTTAGGCTGGAGCCCAGTTCTAGGACCTTGCAAGAGCTGGAGGGTCTACACTACAATATTTAGCCTTGCAGCCTGTGACCCTAGAGCCCAAATCAACTGACCTGGGCCAACCACAGCCATGCTGCAGGACTTTCATCCCCTTGTAGACATACCCAATAGGAGCTGGTGAATAATGCTTGTTAAACAGCTTGAAAACAACTAGAAACAAGAATCTAAGATATCTGTTGTTTTCAAATACAAAGAGAGAGGTTAAAAAAACCCAGTTACCTCACAGCCAAATGAGAGCTCCACCCTGAATGGACAACCCCCCAGCCTCACGCACAGCCATGCGTGTTTGTGTGTATGAGTGTATCTCTCTCTGTCCTGCTCCCCACCTCCAGAGCCAACCTGTTATGAGTCATGAGAGGGTGGGAGAAGCATTTGGTCTCTCAGCTAAAATGTGTTTGATATCTTTGTGGCTGTTTTGCCCTTGGTTATTTCTGATTGGTCAGTGCTCAGTCAGCTGATGAGATATTATTACCATGTGACACTAAACTCAATGTGCTGCAGAAGTCACCTCCCACTAACCATCAGCAAGGTCCAACCCTCCCCTCCTCCTTCACTCCCTTGCCCACCCCCATCTTCCTCCTCTAATACTTTCCCACTCACCCTCAGAGCAACTACGACCGATGCGCTATATCAAACAAACAAAATGCTGCCCAAGGGAGCAGCAGGAATGGACTGCATGTGAGAAACGTGTGGTACTACTGCATCTGCTCCAACCAGCCAACCCATCGTACACGGTTGTCTTTCTTGTTGTCCCTACAGGAAGACCGTAAGGGTTAAAATAGTAAATGAGGAGGAATACGAAAGGCAGGAGAATTTCTTCATTGCCCTTGGTGAACCGAAATGGATGGAACGAGGAATATCAGGTGTGAGATCCTTTTTGAAAACAAACCAAAAAAACACAAACCCCAAATCCAAAAACTCCCACTTTTCTCCCCTCTCACCCACCTTTTTTCCTCCTCCTCCTCCCCCTTTAAATGAATTGACTTTTATTCTTTTCCCTCCTGTATTCTCGATTTCACCCTGTTTCGGTGTCATCTCTGCCTTTTAGAGCCTAGCTTATTTACGATCCTCTTTTTGTGCAATGCTCAGGCCTCAGGCCTTATTAATATCATCAGTTTTGATTTGTTTTGTTTTGATGACATCTCTGCTGCTATCCGTTTGCCCCCCCCCCCCCCCCCGCCCCTCATGTCAAGACTAAAGGAAGTGAAAAAGAACAGAGAAGAATATAGTGCATGGCCTTCAACTCCCCTCTTCAGTACTGTATCTCCCACTGTCCTTCCCTCCTTTGTACCCTGTCCCTTATGGCGCAACGTTGAATATTGTTGTTGGGTTCCCATGAATCTTTGCTAAAAGCCTACCACACGGTACGGGAATCACGAAGTGTTTTAGCTTTGCGCCTCTTTAGCTTTTTTTCATGCAAGAATCTTGAAGCATTTCACATATATTTATTAATGAAGCCTCACAACACTTTTGCGAGAGAGATATGAAGCCTTATTTCCCAGTTTGCACTCAGATAAAATGAGGCATGTAGACGTTAAATGACTTGGCCAAGATAACACTGCAAGTCAGTGGGAGAGCTGGAAAAGAACCCAGACTTTTAGTATCCAGTTTTGGTGCTAAACCATACTTAAAAATACCTGTGTCCGCCTGCCTGACCACACGCTAAACCTCTCCCTGGGCCACTGAAATCCATTTGTCATTCCATTGCCACAGTGGTTCAGGATCTGCCCCTAAAGGTAATATTTGAACATAGGCACCTAATAAGTGGCTCTCCTCTTTTGGTGTCTGAGCTGACATGCAGGTGGATTGAGGTACCTGTCTGAGCATAATTTGGGCACGATAACATTTTAGGTGCTTCTGCAACAAAGATGCCAGCCGGGGTAATTAACCATCATGTGAGTTTAGAGTCTTCAGATAGAACAAGATTGAGAGAAATTCCATTTGTCTCAGAGGGTGGCTATTAATATAAGTTTGAGTCCCACAGGAAATGGATTCTTCTTTGGTTGATTTGTGTTTTCTGAGTTGGAATGCATCCCTACTACAGTCTTACAGTGTGTGCATCCAAGATCACTTAAAATTCCTCTGTAGGTTACCCCATCAATGCTACACAATGCAGAACTGGTTCAAACAAATCAGGATTTCTCTGAGAAGCTATTTAATGGTGTTCATCCTTACAAGGCCAGTGTAAATTGAAAGTAACTCCGTTACAGACAATGGGGTCACATAGTGTAAAACAGGTATAAATGAGGATGGTGTCAGACCCAAGGTCTGCCGGACAGCTCCTAAAGGGCACCTGCCTGTCTCTGTCACAACACAGGCACACCTATGGGCAGCCTCTATTTACCAGCAGGGCATGTGATACAATAGAAGATGAAGCACTTGTCCATTTGTGAATATTATCTGCAAATTTCCAAGAAACATGTCCACAGAAGGAGAGGTATGCACATTTCATTAGCCTGGTAAGACTATAGCCAGCACAATCTCTCAGCACTTAAAAATAAAGGAAAGGAAAGAGGGATTCAATGTATTTTTACATGGCCACCGTCTTAATCCTATGGCCTCTCTAAAGAGTCCATGTACTGTAGAGGGCTCCCACGAGAGGGCACTGTTGCAGAGGTTTTCTGTTGGCTTTAATGAAGAATTAGATGGCACATAGGTAGGACCTTGTGAAATTCACAGACATGAAAAACATGTCATGGACCATGAAATCTGGCCTCTCCCCCTCTCCATGAAATCTGGTCTTTTGTTGGCTTTTACCCTGTGCTCTACAGATTTCATGGGGGAAACCAGCCTTTCTCAACTTGGGGCTCCGAAAGGGAGTTGCGGGGAGATGATCACATTATTTTAGGGTCATGGTATGGCCACCCTTACTTCTGTGCTGCTGCCTTTAGAGCGGGGTGGCCATGGAATGGTGGTTGCTGACTCAGGGTCTAGCTATGCAGGTAGAAGCACAGAAGTAAAGGTGGCCATACCATACCAGGCCATTCTTCTGTACTGCTGCTGGCAGCACCTCTGCCCTCTGGCTGCCCAGTTCTGAAGGCAGTGCCACCAGCAGCAGCAGTGCAGAAGTAAGAGAAGCATTATCATAGCCCCCTCCCCCACCCCGGCACCCCTCTCACCTTTTTGGGTCAAGACCCCCCACAATTACAACTCCATGAAATTTCAGATTTAAAAAGCTGAAATAATGAAATTTACAACTTATAAAATACTATGATATATAGATACCATTAACTTTAAAGTTCATCAGTACAACAATCACTATTGTCATCATGTAGCATGGGCCCTAATGACTCACAAGGCCACTAAGAGAAACAGATTCAGTAACTCTTGGCAGGCCCAGATAAAGTTGTTTTTGATGAGGAATTTCTGCTTGTATATTCTACTGGCATATTTGTAACCTTTCACACGGGATGTGGATTTCATCAGCTTGTGCTCTTCTTGTTGTTACTCTCCATTTATCTCTGTTGCATGCAGGCTGTTTCCAGAATGCAGTCGGAATAGCTCACGCTTCTAGATTGTTCTCCAGAGTGCTTTCAGAGCATTTCTTCTGGCCTCTCTGGGCATGCAAGCATGTCCCTTGGCTCAGCAGACTAAGAAGTAATCTTTTGAGGTAATCACCATTCAGGCCTTCTAGTGCAAGAGCCAGCATATCTCAGTTGTGCTTTCTCAATCGTAGCTTGAGTACCAGTGGTTTGGACTCCCCCAGGTGCCTTGTTATCCTGCCAGTTCATCTTAAGAATTAAACGATAGGCAGCACTGATGAAATGCATCTGATTTCAATTCATTGTCCACATTTCACAGCCAGAAAGCAGAGTCAGTTGGCACTTAGGTGCATAAAGAAGCATTTACATGCTTAAGGATCCATCCAAAGATCCCAGGGCAGGATTTGGCTGTCTGAATTTGTATCTACATATTGGTTTGATACCTTGTGCCGCTAAAATTCCCAACTCTGTCACTGCTAACTCGCTCTACGAATTCAGCAGTTGACCATAGACACCTAACTGAAGATGTGCCACCCAGGACAGCAATACAGGACACGGTGTTCAGCAGAGTATAGTCAGTCCAGATTGCTGGCTAAACTCTCCTATATACATAACAACAGAAAGCACCAGCAAAGAATATCTCTTATGTAGTATTCACTAGAACTAAGACTTATACTGGAGAAGTCTTGGCCCTCTGATTGGGATCCCAACTTAAACTGGGATTTGTACCTTTGCAGGCTCATGCTCAGAGCTTAGCATCTAAATTGCAATATTTGTGAGGCACCAAGATACAGACTAATGAAATCTATCCCATCAGGACTTTACCTGTATCTATCACAACACTACTGTGAGACTGGCCTTCCTGCCAATACTTTCTGCCCCCAAAATAAACTAAAGTGGTGAAGGGCCACTGAGGCAGCATTCACTCTGAGCAGTGATGAAGATCGCAGTCCCAGTGTTCAGCTGGAACTGTGTAGGGAGAATTACAATACCAGATCAGACTGATCATCCAGTAGGACCTGTTTCTAAGAATGGCCAGTATGAGAGATGATTGAAAGGGTTTTTTTTTAAAGCAGAAACGGGACATTTGGGGGGCTTCTGCTGAAAATGTTTCAGTTTTTTGATGAAAAGTCAATTTTTTCTATGGGAAGAAAAACATTTTCAGACCTGCTCTGGCCAGGACTGGATATTTCAGAGGCAGGTGCAAAGATTTGTGTCCTGGATAACTGTGGAACATCCTTTCCCTAGTCGGTGGATGTCTTCATGATCTGCATAAATCTCTAATACAGCTTTCTTCACTACATAATTTTGTGTCACCTGCAATGTTTGCCCCTTCCCTGCTCAGTCCCTTTTTCTGATCATTAGTAAATATTTTAAACAGCCTCCATGCTGGGCTGGTACCTTATGGCATGCAGTGATTAACCTTTTCGTCATGACAGAAATGGATGGATTTTTCCTAGTTTTTGTTCCCTGTCCCTTCGGTGCTTTCTGATCTATGATAAATTTCACTTTGCACCCCAGGGATGTTTAGTTTCATGAATAGCCTCTTGTGAGGGGCTTTTTAAAAAGACATTCAGAAAGTCCAAATAGCTAAATCGTGTAACTCTCCTTTATCAGCTACTATGTCAATATGCCCAGAGAATTCAAATAGAACAGATTTCACATTGGTATCTCTCCAATGTTCGTAATGAAGACTAATAGTAATTCAGTAAGGGCATATCAAGGTGCAAGGAGCACCAATAAAGGTAACTCTTACTTCAATTTGGTAGCACAGAAGTGAACAAGCAAAACACCAAAAGGAAATGGGCACTTTCTGCCTAGCAAGTAAGGCCAGGATGGTGGGGAGGCAGGGAGGTTGGTTTGCTCCAGTCTGCCACCTGCCCCCCAAATTTTCTACTCTTGTCTCCCTCTCCTTTTCCAAGAAGTTAACTAATGGAGTCTCATGGCTACATCTGTTTCTCTTATTTGCAGTAACAGTGACCAAATCCCTGTCTACTGAGCATAGCAGTTCTTAGAAGCCTCCCACCTAGGGATGTTAAATTTGGATTAATTAACTCATTGAATAGTCGATTGGATTTCCACCGACTATTCGATTAGTCAATAAGGACTAGCTCAGTGTTCCACCTTTGAAATGTACAGGAGTCCCAGCAGGGGCTCTTGTGCATTTCAAAGATTGAAATTCCATGTGTAGCCCTGCTGGGGCTCTTGTATATTTCCAAGTGGAAGCGCCGCATGGAGCCTGGGGCCTGCAGAAGACTCACCGTCCCTGGCTGGCCCCAGGCTTCATGCGGTGCTTCCACTTGGAAATGTACAAGAGCCCCAGTGGTGACTCTTATACGTTTCAAAGTTGGAACATCGCCGCTGCACCCCTGCCTCCTCCCATGGAGCTAGAGGGAACAAGCTTTTAAGCTGGCTCCCCCCAGTACTCCTTTCTCTTCCCCCCTTGCTGCCTCCTTCTGATAGAGGCAGCACGTGCGGGGAGAGCAACTAGTTGACTAGTGTGTTGACTATCCGATAAGCTTTTGCTTATCAGGTAGTCAACTAGTTGATTAGTCGTTTACATCCCTACTCCCAGCACATTGAGCCACCTGCCTGGCCAGCCTTCTATCAGTCACTTTTAAATGCCTCTCTTGTGAATCAAGTCTTCTTCATTGAAAGATGACATCTTTTAGTTTCACTGTTACTTTCATGGTAGTTCTGGAGTCACATTAACTTACAATTCAGACAGATATTTTGCTATTTGCTGCCCTGCAGTGCTTCTCGGGGTTCAGAGAAATTCCAGCCTGTCTGTTCTCTGTTCACACATCTGCCTCAACAATTTTTTTTGCACTCCAGAACTGCAGGAGTGGAGCTTGCTTTTCTTGGAGCCAGTCTCCACCTTTTGCTTGCCCTGTGGTTAACCCAACTGTTAAGCAGAGCACAGAGTTGGTGTGAGCAACTGCAGAAAAGACACCTCTTTGGAAGATTCCATTTGACATTGCATAAGCATGGGGCTCACACTTGGAAAATTACAATTCATGCGAGTAATTGGGACAATTCACAGCAGACTGGCAAAAAACTGAATTTCAGGGATAGTGGCTGAATATTAACTTTGGATTATTCCACTTGACAGAAGGGTGAGAATCCTTCTTGGAAACTTCATGAATAAGTGGTTCCTTCAAGCTGTGTCCTCACAACAAGTTGAAACACAGAATCCCTGTTAGCAGGGGCAATGGATGTGTCGTTTGCAGGGATCTGCATAATAGTGGGTAGCACTGGCACAGAAAACTCCACTTCCAAGAGTGCAGTTGTGGCTGAGAGTCATAGTTGGAAGATTGTTTCATGATCAGTGGATGAGAATAGTTCTAGAAAATTTTCATTTCTTTTTCCAAACAGTCCTCTGCACCCCATCAAAAGTTTGCACCTTGTGAGATTATATTTCCTCTGCAATATACTGACAGAACTAACTTGTTGTAGCAAGTTTCCCAATGAAGAGCTAGTGTTACTTAATTACTTGACCTACATGAGAGGCAGAAGCTACATAGAACTGGTGTAGACAGCACTTAGGTGTCTGTAACTTGTGTTGCTCGGCAGGGTGTCTTTTTCACACCCATGAGTGACATAAATTAGATTGGCTGAGGTGGCCGTATAGACCTTCCCTTAATCTATAATGTGTAAAGAATAAAATGTGGGGCTAATTCTGTGGTGAAGCAAACAGTGATGAAAATAACATAAGGGATTAGAAAATGGATGCACTATACAGTTTGCACGACTCTTATACTGGACCAAAATCACTTTGGGAGCAACCTTCATTGATCTCAGGGCTTATCTAGACTACGTGGAACAGTTGAAAGAGGATATGCAAATTCCATTGGAATTTGCATATCTTCTTCCAATTGCAAGTGAAAGTAGTTTAGATGCAGCTTTTTTGGTGAACCCCCCCCCATTTCAAAAAGCCACATAAACCTCAATTTTTGAGGAAGAGCAGCTTTTTGACAAGGGGGGGGGGGTTCACCGAAAAAGCTGCATCTAAACTACTTTCGAAAGTGTGATTGGAAGATATGCAAATTCCCACGGAATTTGCATATTGTCTTTTGACTGTTCCGTGTAGTCTAGATGAGCCCTCAGTGACTTACAGCAAGATGAATGTTGGCCCTGATGCATCACCTAGTTGGCCAATGAGCTTCATACTGTATAGAAGACACAAAAATCGTAGACATTGGATACTGGCCTGGCCTGTGAAGTTCAGATACCAATTACCAGACTATAGAAAAAAGCAAGTATTCAGATCTGGGACTTTGGTTCAGCCCCTTATGCAACTAAGGCAACAAAACTACTTTAGGAGTTCTGGGATCCAAGGTTTTGATTCAGATACAGGCCAAATACAGGCTCATGCACTAGCAAAATGAAGGCAGCTTCAGTAAATGACAAAGCAAAGCTGCTTCAGGAAAAAGATTCAGATCTGAAAAGTTGTTCTTGTATATCTTGGCCATGCCACCACGCTCGTCTGTGCTCCTGCTGAATTCTCCTTCAACTGATTGGATTCTCACCGGCCGTTACCTCTCTGTCTGGAACCAAGCCAATCAGACCAAGAAAGTATCAAAGCAATTTCACCCTAGAGTTGTCATGATGATTCTGTAGTTTACCAGATGCCCCTTTCAGAACCTTAGGCTACCTGGAGTCCTGAGCCTTAAAGGACCATCTCTGTCTTGATTCTGATTTTACAAGTGATTATGCGAAACATTTCATTCTCACAGGGTAGTTCTTGCAGCTTAATTAGGCATATATACAGAGGCCAGACATATATAAGGAAGAACATGTGTTGAATTCATCCCTAATGTACTCTACTGGAGCTCTGGATATTACACTAGGGATTTATTTTAGCTTTATATGCCTTTTATCAACTCTTTCATTTTATCAATGAAAACGGAATCCCCTGTCCTGCCCTCTTCATCACAGTCTGGAAAATGATACACTGAAGAACTCCTGGGAGTTCAGCAGAATAAATGCTTCCTGCTTTGTCTGCCATATCCTGTGTTCATCTCTTCTCAGATCTTGCAAGATTTAAGCAAGGAACACAGAGGGTTGCTATTAGGGTGTAAAAGCTGGGCTTATTTTAATGGCTTCCTATAGTAAGGTGCATCAGGCACTTAAGAATATCCTTGACACCAATAACAGTAAGGCCACACTTCAGGAGTGGAGTGCGTTGACTTAGCTGTGTCATGATCAGTGACTGGAAGAGCAGAAGGCACTGCAGATCTGGAATGAGGTACTCTAGTTAGCAGACATGTGTGAGAGCCCCAGATCACAAAGCAAAGGGGTGCTCCAGATGAGAATTGGTGTGTATTGGCAGAAGGACAGGAGGATCCAGGACTAGACTGACAGTGGATATTACAGGTCAGGACTAAAGTACATTAAGCAGGTCCATGTGCAAGAAGGAAGCTACTGCCTGTGAAATCATATTCTGTGAACTATATTCACTCAGAAAGATAAAGATAAAGCAGTCCCTTGGCTTCCTCTTCTGTATTCCTGATGTTTCATTCCTAGCTTTACAGGCTCCTTCAGATATTCATGTATCATATCATAGCATAACTGAAGAAGAGAAAAACATTTCTTTTTCAGGCTCAAAAGCAAATGAAAAGTATAAACTCAAATCCCAGAGCACCAGAATATGATAACAGCTTTATGAAACATGAAAACTGGTGATGTTTTATAATCATTGTAGCTTAAGGGTCCAGTGATATTTCACTATTAGATTAATTTTGAACACTGAGTGAACTCGCCCTAATAATATTTCTGCTTGTGTGAAGCAATTGAATTATATTTGTCCAGAGTTATAGCAGAGTAGGGATGCCATTGAGGTGCATTTGACTAGAGCTGTGAAGAGACCCAACATGAGAAATGAATGGAGTGCTGTAGATGAAGGAACATTGAGGAATATTGCCTAGGCTGTGTGTAGCCACGGGCAGTTCGTTCGAACTAAGGGGGATTTAAAAATGGTGGCTGGACGGGAACATGCAAATAAAGCCCAGGATATTTAAATCCCGGGCTTCATTTGCAACTCCGGTTGCCTGATTTGCCTACCTAGCTCGAATTAACCCCTAGTCCAGCGAATTCTTTGGTTTGGGATCCAAGGGTGCCGGACCAGGGAGGCACAGCCTGTATTACAAAGATTGTTCATCAAAAGTACTGCTGAACAGAAGCTAACTGTGGTGTTTTCCAGCCTATAATTAATCAGCTGAATAGCAATAGTTAACATGCCAGGCTTCCAGCTTGCAAAACTGTATGCTCTGGAAAAACAAGTCAGGAGGGCACAGGGTCATGTTTACTCCTCGAGGTCACTCACTTCTCCCTTCCCTCCTGCTCTGTTAGGTGTGCTAAGGTTTCAGAAAGGCCTGTTTCAGCAATGAGCATCACAATTGGTATTCCAGCTACTGGCAGTGGTTTAATCACGTTACTGAGCTCTGGGCTATCAAAAATCTGCTCCTACTTTGCATTTCTCAGAATTCTGCAACCATGAAGTCTGTCACTGCATCCAGTCTTGTTATGGAATGAGAATCCAGAATCCAAGCATTAGTTTTAAGAAAATTTGAAGTCAGTGAAACTGCATCTATTTATACCAGGAGAGGTCCAAACCATTTATTTCTAATTCTTAAGGTTTCAGAGAAAACTTCCAAACATAAGCCAGGGTTAAGCAACATAATCTTCCCAAACTCCTGATGCTTTTTAAAATCTGTAACTATTATCTGCAGATATGCAATGGTGTTACAACTGTGTTGGTCCCAGGATATTAGAGGCCCAAGGAGGGTTAGGTAGTATCTTTTGTTAGATCAGCTTCTAAACAATCTGTTTCACCATGCTCAGAATACCTTTCCCAGACCCAAAGAAGAACTCTGAGTGGCTCAAAAGTTTCAAGCTTGTCTAACAGAAGTTGGCCCAATAAAAGATATTACCTCGCCCACCTTGTCTCGTGAATATCTGCAGATAGATTAATACAAAAATAGTGGCGCATTGAAAATTTAGAAGTAGTGTAAAATAAATTGAATTAATATTAAACAGATAACACCAGGATTACAATATCAATACTATTAATAATTTTCATAATTAATTCACTTAAAATCTTCTGAGTGTTCCTGAAGCTACTGCACGATATTCACTCTGTCACATTGAAACATCACTACAAGTAGGAGGTCCTGCAGTAGAAGTTAGATACAGTTTGCAGGGGAGACACATGGGGCTTTGCCAGAGCTGTATCTAGGCCCCAGGACTGGAACAGCCTGGGGAGCTACATTTTAGAAGTGAGTTGGACAAGGGGAGCTATAGAGTAAAGACCTCATGCTTCATATCTACATCATAGCTAGTTTTAGTAGCAGTATTAGTTCTTTTTCTTGCATAAATTCTCAAAAATATTTCATGTTTACGTCATTACTTTGGAGGACCGAGGAGATTCTTCTCCTTTTAGGATTTACTGAGAATAGACTCTGAAAATCCATAGAAGGCTTTAGTTCTAGAGGTCTGAATCTACTCAGAGCCCTTTCACTGCTGTGACACATCTGCTATGCTGCTGGCATTCCATGGGCATTCCTTCCAAATCAGTGCAGTATTAGGACATACCTCAGACATTCCCATCAGATAGCAGTTGTCCAGCACATTTAGGGGAATAGCAGATGCATTCTCACTTATTGCTTGAATGGCCCTGCTATTTACAGTAGAAGCATGCCAGAGGACTTCACATTAATTAATAGTGTTCCAGACAATTCTGAAGCTTGTAACCATTTTTTGATGCCCTCTCCTCCCAAATCCAAATAGACACAGAAGGACAATAAGCTGCTGCCAGACTCCAGGCTGACTGTGTGGTCATGTAGAGTCCAATGATATTATCATGTTCACACCAAATCATGTGGCTGATATTTATTGCCTGTTCAAACACTTCACTGAAACTTGAATCAAAAAAATGTGGTGGAGAGAATTGTCCAGTAGATGCAGTAAGAGATTGAGAACCAAGACTCACAGTTACTTTTCCTAGATTTACCAGGTGACCTTAGACAAGTCTCATAGGCAAAGTTTCCAAACTTTGGTATTTAAACGGTGGTACCTGTCTGCATGTGTTGTGAATATTCAGATGGGGTTAGCAGACACTAAAAGCAATGGGTGATGTGGGTGTTCAATGCCTTTGAAAATTGGCCCACGATTTAGGTGCCTACGTTCAAATGTTCTCCTTAAGCTTTCTTTGCCGTTTCACCATGTGTAAAGTAGGGGTGCTAATACTGATTAGTTGTCTGTGCAGTGTCTTGAGATTCTTGGACTGAAAGAGTTATAGTAACAGTTAACAAGCATTATCACCAGTTAACCAAATCTTCACATCATCACAACCCAATCTTTAGATGCCAGTTGCACAGTTTTCCATTTGAGGGAGGAGTAGAGGGCAAACTTCACTGATGGAACTGAGGCTCAGTTCCTAGACAAAGGTTTGCTATTGTCAGCCAATATGAAGCATTTTACCTAGTTCTTGGCAGGATTCATGGAGTTGGTTGAATATTAGTCGGTTTTCTAGGGATAATATGTAGAACAGATGCAACAGGATCTTTCTTTCTGACCACTATTGAGACTAAGGGGGCGAGGGGAACATCAGGTAATGAGAGTGAATGACAACAGGCGAACAATACTGAGCATTTTTGGAACTGGGAAATTACATTGTTCCTTATAGGGCTGTTCTCTCCTTTCTTATCGTCTCCTCCAATGGTCTACTATTTCAGCCTGTACTAATCTTGAGGCCCAAATAACTGTTTGCAAGGCGTTTTTGCAATGGAGTTGCATCCTTATTTGATGGGGGAGACTCTGTGGTGTATGTCAGTGCAATAGCTCCATGCATAGGTGCAACTAAAAGCCAGGAGACCTATGAAGACTGAACACGGTGGTGCATTGTGACATCTGGGACTCTAAATCTTTCAGAGCTAAGCTTGTGAGACATGGGATGGACCTGTGCAAATCAGGACTTCTCTGAATTTTTGGGGATGATGCCTAGCGACATTACTTCCATCTCCATTGGTCCAAGGACAATGCCCATTTTATAAATTTGTTGCCCTTGCCAAGTTCTTCTCAGTGAACCCCTTCGTTCCTCTTACCCCCACACTCACATCTGATTTACAAGAGAAGATCTGACAGGGCGCCAGTGTACCAAGACTGCCCTGTTTTTTGCAAGACCTCTCCACTTCTACAGAGTGTGCCTCAAACAGGGACACTTCAAACTCATTTTAAATCACTTTGGCTCATCTCAAAGCCTGATCTCAGGAGCAACAATCCCCACACACTTTTCCTCTCCCTTCCCCACTCTCCTGTCCCAAGTCCCATCCTTCTGCCTTCGCTCATGGGGGAGGGGGAATACGTCTGACCACAGTGCCCTTGGGATGCACCTGTTCCACCAGCCTCATTCTCATCCTGCTGCTACTGGGCATGCTCACAAACCTGCGCCAAGCATGCGGCTACAGAGAGCTTACACGTTGCACTAAGCCAACTTCATCACTCATTTAAAACTGTCATCTGCAAATAGCCTTTGCATCATCTCCAACTGGGGAATTAACAGTCTTCCTGTTTTCTTCTTTCCTTCTTTTGTTTTTCGTTTCCTACAGCGCTGCTACTCACGCAAGGTAAGAGTGCTCTCACTCCTTTCCTCTGTTGTGTGGCTTTGATTTCATTCTCCTCCTTAGGCCAGGGCTTTTTGTGCTCATGCTCATTGTATCACAATTAGTAGTGAGCTGTGTGCCCAAGGAGCAGATATATTCAGCATGCGCCAATTGTGACAGGGTGCGGTCATGTGAGACCCCTTGGGGCTGCTTCCTGGTGTGCTGATAAAGCCACTGACACTCACCACCTTACTCTCTGGGGCTTATCACCACCCTGTTCTGCTGGGCCAGATCTCCTGGTCTCCCCAAGCCAAGGCACAGAGCTGAGATCATCGCCTTCCCTCTTTTCTTCCCCCCCAACCCTTTTGCTATACAGACATTGAACCTCTTCAGGACTGAGGAGAATGCAGTTTTGGGCAAAACTTCCAGGAAACCAGCCCCCAAGTGGGATCAGAACTCCACATAAATGATTCAGGCAAGCCCCCTTTTAACAATGAAAGGTGGATGTGCACCAGGCCTGGGCAAAATACCCTCCACGGGACAGATGCGGCCTGCCAAGCCACGAGATCCAGCCTGCAGATGCAGCGGGGAGTCTCAGGCAGACTCCCTGTCTGCCCCCCACATGCCACTGAAGAAAGCTGCTGCGGGACTTTGTTTGAACAGCTGTGAGCCTTCACGTGCTGCTCCTGCCTCCAGCACAATCCCATTGAAAACAGGCAGCTTGCAAAGTACCTTCCCCTTTTTCCCCTCAGGCTCAAAGCTGTTCAAAAACCACATGGCCCCTGCAGCCCGTGCAGGGACGGGGCAGGGAGGGGGTATGCTTGAGAAGGCTGCTGGCTGGGAGTCAAGCAGGTATGTCTCCCAGCCAGAGCCTGCCTCTGGCACCCCCAACCCTTTGCCCCCCTACCCCACAAAACCCAAACCCTCTGCCCTCCTCCTACCCCCATACTCCCTCCCATATCCTTTATCCCAATCCCTTACCCCAGTTCACAACCCCCTCCTGTCCTAGGTCACAGCCCAAACCCCACCACCCTAGTCCCCTAACCAGTCACACTGCCTCCTTCACCCAAACTCCCTCCCAGACCCCACACCCTCTCTTGCAACCCAGTCCCTTACTGCAAACTCCTTTCTGTGCCCAACCTCCATCCCAGACCACGCACTTCCTCCATTAATATTAAGGTTGTCAGATGGTTTCAACAAAAATACTGGACACACTTGACATTACATCACAATCTACATTACATTTTATTTAGAAAATACCAGACATTTATATTTTCTCATTTATATTTTCTCAATTTGTTTCCCGAACAGAAAGCTCAAATACTGGACTATTCGGTTCAAAACCGAACACCTGGCAACCCTAATTAATATGGAAGTGTGTGGCCATTGACCACTTTCCAAATTCTTGGAATGGGCCCCCCTAAAAAATTATTGCCCACCCCTGATGTGCACCCTGATTGCTCCCCCAGGTAACATTTATTTACACTGGCATTAATAGTAAATCAAAGTGATTTTATTAAGCACAAATAGTAGGATTTAAGAGGTTGCAAGTGAAAACAGGCAAAGCAAAGTAAATTACCAATTCAAAATAACAGAAAATGCATAGCTAGTTCTAATGTATTAAAGCTTATTGCAAACTTATCCTAAAACTGTTCTTATTTCAACCAAACCTCCAAGCCAAGGAAAATCTTTTTTCCCTGGGAATCTCTGGCTTATTTCTTTGGGTGTGTCATGCGAGCCAAAGACTAAGAGCTTGACAACTTTGCATCTTAAATAGCCTTCCTTTTGGGTGGGAATTATTTGTTTCTGCATTCTCCCCTTTCATGGAAAATTACCTGGTCAGACTTTGCGATTTGAGGTGGAAACATGTTTTCTTAAAACCAGCCACTGCTTAGACTTAAAGGACAAAAGATGATGTTTACAGGTGATCATCCAGACATTGAGGGAAACACCCTTGATGGTTTTCATTTACACATTTAAAACCATAAACCATTTCATACCCATATTTCCAACTTCACATACAAGAATGATACACACACCAAAATGAGATACACAGATCCAGCAGATTGAGACATTAAAATTGATAGGCTACATGAGGTATTTTGTCCAAAGCATCTTCGAGCTATGCATATTTGTATCCGTACGTCAATTTCATAAAGCATGGGGGAGGGGCAGTCTGTAACATCAATTATTGACATATGAGGTAAGACCTCAAATCTAAGATTTTTTTCCCTCCACCAGTCTAGGGAAAAAGACCTTTCCTGTACCATACAGCTGAACTTACAACTCCTGATAGTTAAACTTTAGACTATTGGCCACCTCACCTCCCAGTCCCAATCACACAGCTTCCTGCCTGCTTCTACAAGTACTTCGCTGCAATAACACAGACAGGGCCTAAGTGTGGTTTTACCCCCAGAAATCCCTGTGGCAGGTAGCCCAAAGGAAAGTCCTGGAAATTTGGGCATAAGACAGACACAGTGCCTCCTAAAGAACAACTGATGTGCCAGCTATGAAGAGGGTGTAGTGTAGACTTCTCCACCACCCAACGGAGGCAAGATCTTCTGGACAGCATTATGAGGAGTGCAGGGCCATGGCCTTACCCGTTGTCACTCTGGCCTGCCCTGCTCTTGGAAACGTATTACCAGTAATGGCACTAAACAGAAGCAATCATTGCGCTCAGGTAGTAGACTTGAATGGTCCGTACCTTACCTCCCCTTGGCACCCAGATACAGGCTACATACAATCATGCCCAGTATTAGGACACTATGAAGGGAACAATATTAAACTTCAACCCTTGTATTCCTCCCATCCCTCATATTGATTCTCTTCTCTTGATCTCCTCTCCCTGGCTACGTCTAGACTGCAGCCCTCTGTCGACAGAGGGATGCAAATCAAGCACATCGAAATTGCTAATGAAGCAGGGATTTAAATATCCTGCACCTCATTAGCATAAACATGGCCACCGCTTTTTTTTCTAAATGGAGCTTTTTCAAAAAAAACGGCAGTCTAGACGCAGATCTGTCGAAAATGAACCCTTTTTCGACAGATCCTGTATTCCTCAAAAAATGAAGTTTACAGGATCTGTCGAAAAAGGTTTATTTTCGACACATCTGCATCTAGACTGCCGTTTTTTCGAAAAAGCTCCGTTTTTGAAAAAAGCGGCGGCCATCTTTATGCTAATGAGGCACGGGATATTTAAATCCCTGCTTCATTAGCAATTTTGATGTGCCTAATCTACATCTCTCTGTTGACAAAGAGGTGTAGTCTAGACACACCCCCTATGTGCAGGACTTTCCATTTATTAATACTGCATCCACACACACCCCAGGACCCAAGACCTGAATTTCCTCTACTCTTTCTCAGTAGCTCCCACAGGGCTGGCCCACAACATTTTGGCACCTGAGACGGGGAACTCAAATGACACCTCCATGCCCCCTTGCTTGGGCCAAAACTTTAAAAGGTCTCAATTCTGCCTTCTTCCTGTTATATGCACCAGCAGCAGACACAATTTTCTACACTTTGGGTCCTAGTGGCAGCCACCTCAGTTCGCCTCTTGATAAGGCCAGCCCTGAGTTCCCAGTGAAATACGGGTTATTCCCTTTGTATTTGTGTGATCCCTCCTGCTCCAGGTTTGATGAGTGTTGTATTTGCACTAAAGAAATGTTTAGCACAAGAAACAGGCACTCGAGGGCCCAGAGAGGGGCTTGGGTTTTTGTATTTTATGTAGTTGGACAAAAAATATTGCAAGTGTCCTGAACTAGACTACAATTGTCAGGAAGCGTCCCTGCTTGGAGCTGACAGGGGCTTAATGGCTGTGAGAGTAGCAGCTCTTCAGCAAACCCTGGAAGTGCTTTGCAAGTCACCAGTCCTCTACCGCCCACAGCTTGCTTGAAGAACCTTTGTACTAAGAGGAGCTTAAGGTTGATGGACCATTCATGCATGTTTATAATGCCCAAGTTATGGTGGCTTTCACATTGCAGGTCATATCCAAGACTTCATTGCAAATCAGTAGGAAAATATCTTTATGCTGCAACCTTCAATTCCTAATAGTCTATGAGGAGCCTAACGCAGTTGTCCTTAGAGTATGTCCAGATTCCCAAACTGGGATAATTAGGAGAGAACTAATGATAGCAAAGCTCTCAGGATCAGCCCATTCAAGTTCAGGATGTGCATGAAACATCTCTGTCCCACTTGGGCAGGAAATCTTTTCAGAGGCCTTTTTCTTGTAGGAATTCTGTCCATTTTTCAACTTCATCAGGATTGGAAATGAGTCAAGCACAGCCTTTCTCAGGGTAATTTTGTTAATTCAGTAGCCACTTAATTTGATCAGAACCTCTGAAACCAAATAATTTGTATTGACAAAATTTCCACTCTTTGTGGTGATTAAATGTGATTGCTTTTGGCAGGTATTATTGGATAGTTCCTCACTGGCTATGGAAAGTTGCTGTCCAGTTAATAAAAAAGGGCCAAATTTCTGACCTGGAGGAAGTACCAGGTTCCTGAGAGTAGGGTACTCTGTTCCCCCTAAATCACACTAGCTAGAGTCCTCCTCCCTTTGCCAGGCTGTCTAGAATACTTGTTTATCTGATGTCATGTCTCTTGTATGAAGCACATGAATTCTGTGCCCAGCTGGGCTGACCTCGTATGTATGTTGTATGTGTTTAAAACTACAAATATCAAGTTAGAAAATATCTAGACACTATCAAAAATATCCCTGCCCCCGCATTGCAGAAACACACATTAGCTTACCACTCCGTACCAATCCTGGGTAATGAGGAGCGAGTGCAGTGACATTTTCACTTAGTCCATGCCATGTCAGATCTGGAAAAGGAGAGCAGTCGGGAGTATTTGTAAAAATTACATTGAAAACTACCTTGCAGCTTCTCATCTCACCCGCCCCTCGCGCCTCATGTTACTGTTCTACCTCGCTCCTCATCTCCCTCCAGCTGCCCCACTGACCTGTCTGAGCCCACAGGTAGGTCCACACTGCAGTTGAGCACCTGTGGCTGGCCCAGTCTCCCACAGCTTGGGCTGCAGGGCTATAAAGCTGCATTGTCAGTATCAAGGCTCTAGGACCTCGTGAAAGGGGCCCAGGCTTGAATCCAAGCCTGAATATCTACACCATAACTGTATAGTCCTGCAAGCCAAAATCAGCTGTCATGGGCCAGCAATGGGTTTTTTATGTCAGTGTAAACATACCCTTAGTGACCTAATGGCTCTATCACTTGGCCTCCTTTCCGACTCCCCCTAGATGTCTCATATTTTTCCTAGTGACTCTTGTTTCTCTTGTGTGTATCTCATGTCTTCCACACACCGTTGTTTGCCCTCCAGAAAGCCATCAGCATTTAGGGCTAGGGCTCCTGCTGCTGTGTTCCTTCACTCCTCCAGCATAGAGCACAATGCTTGTCCCTTATAAGGCTTTCCTCATCGCTCGTCACAAGCTAGCTCAAGTGGTTCTGTCTGCATGAGCATTTGAGCTCTGGATACATATCAGCCAAACAGACAGCACAAACCAAGACCCCCTAAATCCAAACAGCTCTTGATTTTAGAGCAATTTCCTATCGGGATTCAGACTTTGCAGCTGTGCAACTTGTATGTTTGCATCACATGAGTGTGCTAAAATCCCACAACAATCTGGCTAGCAAGATTTCCAATACTTTCTGGTTTTAAAATCTCACAAGAACAACTTTTTTGTGTATTATTGGCACTGCTGTTTCCAGAGGCTAAAAGTAAAGAACCACATAAAGAATGGAAAATATTTTTAAGAGTTAAACTCACAAGTTTGGATGAGCTTCAGGCACCGATTCAAGCCAGTGCGCATTTGATCCAAACTGATTCTGCAATCCGTATTTGTGACTCAATAAACATTGAAAGGAACTTTAAGGGTGGGCCTGCTAGCTACTCAATTCAAGTATCTGATTCTGACTGCATTAAGTGAATGTGCTGGGTTGGTCATGAACCACAATTTAAATTTTTAGAGACAAACATCAGATGTTTCTATAATTTTTTTTTAAAAATCCACTGCTCATATTTTTTGGTTTTCATCAAAATAGTCCCTGCAGTTTGCAATGGAAACTGTAATGTGTGAGGATTTTGAAACTGAATGTAAACAAATGTGAAATTGACAAACACATTTTCATTGTTTGAAGTAAGAGAAATGCACAAGGCAAACAGCATAAATAATGAAAAGTGAGTGAGATTTTAAAGTAATCTCAGGAGTGCATTTACTTTTAACTTGTGGATTTTTAAATGCACACCTAATATTGAATTAGTGTTGTTCATCTGAAGATCTCAAGTGTAAATTGAACATAAAAACCTCTTTATGGGGTGGGTGCATATTAGCACCATTCCATAGATGGAAATAGAGAGGCCAGTGTGACTTCCCCAAGTTCACACAGCACGTTAACAGCAGTGAAAGAAATAGAACCTGGAATCCCGTGCTTTAACCACAAAGCCCTGCTTTCTCTACTTAAAGTAATATTATGCCCATTTTTATCACGTTGGAGAATTCATTATTTGTATTGGTCTTATTGCTGTTAGTATTAGAGAAGTGGTGACCATCCTCTTTTATCTGTGAAAATAGTTGTTTACTTCTGCCCAAAGGAGGGCTTGGTGAGTCAAGTCAGAGAGAGGGAAAAAGCTGGAATTTTGACCTAAATCTCAGATTGAATCCAAACCTTTCCTCACATTCAAAAAAGTTAGCTTGCATTTTTGCCATTATCTCTGTACTTTCTGGTGCTGGCTGGGTTCAAAAAGAGACATGCCAGATTCTGTGTGAATGATTAATTATGTGGCATTTGTAGCATGACCAAATGCAGGAATTACTGGAAATCTTACCAGCGGCTGTAAAGGTTTCAATAATTGATTAAAGGTTTGGGGAAGCATTCAAATGTTTGGCTGTTTATTAGAACGGACTATTCTAACCTGTTCGCTCATAAGTAAGAAAGTGTCTCAAAGCACATTTTCTTTATTAATGAATGAAGCCTCATTCCTATAATCCAAGCAAATCTTCATATCCCTGTTTTCACAGAACAAGTGACTGAGGCACAAATCAGACAGTTGATTTGTCCATGGTCCCTTCATGTGTTTGTGGCAGAACCAAGAATTGAATAGTCTGCCGATCCCATCTGGTGCTTTCGCAACATGAAATCCTTCCTCTTGTAGAGGTGCAAATTCTTCTACCTTACACTTAACAAGCTGCTTCATGTAATGCCAGATGGCTCACACCTCCAAATTACCTTCAGTGGCTACCTAAATAAATCCACACTCCCCCTGTTGTTGAAAGGCATAAAGAATATTCTGTGCTCATAGTGGGTTGAGTGCATGTGTGTTCAGCTAACTTACATATCAATTTGCTAACTTCAGAAATGAGATTCTCTCTTGGCCAACAGCCATCCCCAAGTCCAACTGATTGATAGGCAGTTGTCAAGGGAGCAGAGTTTATTCATGCCCAAGATTTACTTTACTTAGCTGGGATTTTATTATTCTGCAGCTGCAAGAAAAATCCCATTTTAATTATCATTTCAGTTGCTTCCTAACACTGCATTACCCAAAAGGAGTGAACCTCACTTGCAGAAAAACCCATTCCAGACATGGGCACTAGGTAGCACATGGCATGGTTACTGAGCTCTAAAAGAGCCCTTTACCTCTAGGCTGCTGGTTTGAAACCGCTCTGGTTCAGAGAATAACTAGACGTTGTTACCAGTTGATGGCTGTTTGCTGATCTTGGTGCTGTTTACAATCACTACCTGGAGTTCTGCTCCTCCAGTTCCATCCTGGACCCTCTCCACTCTGGTGTCAGTCCCTTGCACTTCTCTGAAACTGCTCCCACCAGAGTTTCTAATGACCTCTTCCTGGCCAAAGCTCAGAACCAAGATGCCATCCTGACGGACATGTCTGCCATTTGCAATCCCATCAGCCATGCTCTTCTTCAAATCTTGATTGCCTGGGACTTCCATGATTCTGTCCTCTCCTAAGTTCTCTTTCTTCCTTCAGCACATTCTGTGGAGGACCCTCCATCCCCCCTCCAGCTTTCTATGGGGGTTACACAGGGCTCAGTCCCCCTCACTTCTCCCTCTCTTCTTTGGATAATCTCATCCCCAAATAAAAATTAAATTCCATCTCTATGCAGACAACTCAGAGATCTACCTCTCTGCTCCAGACCTGTGTCCTTCTCTCCAAACTAAAAGCTCCACCCATCCATCTGACATATCCTTGCAAATATCTAACCAGCAGCTCAAGCTCAACATGATCAAAACAGAGCTTCAAGCCCTCTCCATTACCTGCTTTCTTGATCAGTGTGGATAACACCATCATTCTGCCTGTTGTCTGGGTGTCATCTTTGAGGAGTCTAACCTCTCAGTATGGCCTTACCTCCAGGTTGTGTCTAAATCTTGCTAATTCTTTCTGCAGAATATCTCCAAGATGCAGCCAATTCCTGTCCATCCATATGGCTAAAATGCTCATCCAGACTCTCATAATCTCACATTTCAATTACAGCAACTTCCTCATCTCTGGCCTTGACCAAGGCAATCTTGCACCACTCATACCACTGAAAATACTTCTGCAAAGACCATTTTCCAGTTCCACCACGGGACTCACCTTGCTTCTCTTTTGCGTCCATCCCTTTGGTTCCCTTTCTCTACCCACATCAAATGTCAACCACTTCATGTTACTTTCCAGGCCCTTCATAACCTATCCACATCACGATAGCCTTTGACAGCCACTTGTTACATTTTCTTTGTGCTTTCTCCCAGGCTGCTCCTCATGCGTGGGAGGCAAAGCTACCTCATCAGCCACCTTCAAAGCCCTCCCTAAAACTCTCCTTGTAGTCTCTTCAGGCCTCTGTCCCAGTGAATCTCTCCCTCCAGGCTGTAGCCTCTAGCACTATTGTAATGCAAAGACGTAAGCCCAGTTGTGTCCTGGACCCTGGAGAGGGGCCAGCAGAGCCAAAGCCCAGCAGGTAATCTGTGAAGTAAGGTGTAGGATTGTGTCCCCTCACCCTCCGTGCCCAGCTATGCTACTCAGTGCTCCTGGGTCACAGAAAGGGCTTGTGCCTTGGACACAGGAGGGTGGGGCAGAATTTGGCTCTTAGAATAAACACAGCAGAAGGAAAAGTCTCCGGGCAGTCCCAGGAGCACAGTCCTGCATGTGTTTAAAGAGCTCCACTTGCCAGCAGGAAGTGTGTGCCACTGAGCACTGACATGGAGGAACTTCTCTTGCATGCTCGTGCTGATGCCGACCCAGCCAGGTTCTCTCAGGCTTTCCCTAAAGGTGACAGGCATTTTAGAGAACAGGTTGGGGGATGGGCACCTCTGAGTCTCCTGCTGGCACCTCCTGCAGAGTCACTTTATCCCCCAACACCAGCTGGGGCACGGCCAAGCAGGATACGTGTCGCTTCACTCCGGTGACAGCTATGTGGAAAGCCTTAGAGCCCTGTCCTGCTGGACTTAGGTGATTACGTCTGTGTTCAGGATCACCCCTCTGTCTTTGCATGACAGCTGCCCCCACCAGCCTGCCCTCACCCAACGTGAGCCACGCTCCTTCTCCCTCGATGTGTCCCCTGATTGCCCTGAGCTAAGCGCCTCACTCTACCTGCCCATGCTGGATGGGCCATGCGTCCCGTCTCTCTCGGCCACTGTTGCTTCTTCCTCACCCCTCTCTGGAGCTTGCAGTGCGCCACCCCTCCATCCTGCCCATGGGCGATGTTGAGAAGCGATGGCAGGGGCAGCTGGCTCACATCGTGACTATACGTCAGGCAGGTGGAGATATTCCTGGCCAGAAGGCGACAAAGTGCCTTGGGAATTGCTATTTCTAAGACTCTTCATTTGCATTTGTCTCATGGACTCCAGACATTTTCCTTCTTCCCCAGTTAGCCTGGGTGTTGAAGAATTCAGAGGGATGTTAGGGGCTAGGGATGCTATGTCCAGCAGATTAGCAAGGGTTAAATGTCATAAATGTAGCTACACCTGTCAGCCTCTTTCCCCCATGGAGATCTTCACATGTTTTGGAGCACACATTTTTATTCTAGATGAGTGCTACTGGGTCATCAGATTAGTAAGCACCCAAGGATCAGTGAATCCTCTTCTCCTGCTATTGCAGGCCGTCCCGTGATAAAGTGAGCCAGTGGCAGAGCCATGAGGAGGAGATCCCCGAGATCTGATGCCCTACAACATTCTCCTGCCTTCCTCCGCAGAGAGCCTGTCCCATTCCAGATAGGGTTAGCAGGCTGATAAATGCTGGGGTGTTGATTGAAACTCTTTGTTACATATCATAACAAAACATTTTGCCCCACGGGAAGGCCATGTGGGCAGGTCGTGACCCTGACTCGGGCACCAATCTATCCCTAAGCCTGTATTGCCTTCCTCTTGAGCTGTCCTCACTAACACAGACTGTGTGAGGGAATTGACTTTAAAAACAATAAATAGTCTGGTAGCACTTTAAAGACTAGCGAACCCTGTAGATGGTATCATGAGCTTTTGTGGGCACAGCCCACTTCTTGGTATCTTCATCACTTCGACCCTCTCCCCACTACCACAGTGGGGCCTGACTGAGACCTGCATGTGCTCCCAGGATCTGTATGTGAAAGTACAGTAATAATGTTTGCATGTGCTTATGTTCAGACTAGAGGAAATTAGGGGGAAGCCTTTCCTATCTCTAAGAGGCAGGAACCCAGGCAGAACTGGCAAGCTCCTTTTCTTGCCTGCTGTCTCCCGACCTTATCAGGCCTAATTAGACTTGACAGCCAGGAGTCCAGGGTGCAATCCACATTGAAAGCTTGGTGTTGAGGCTGATGCAAACAGAAATCAGGACTGGTTAATAATTAAGCTGTGGGTTGGCAGCATTCACCTTGACAAACTTGACCTGCCAAATTCAAAAACAATTTTTTTTTAAACCTCGCTCGTTTTCTGCTGAGGAGAAGTGAGTGTGTTGTGCACACTGATGTAGAGGGGCACATGAAGGTAGGAGCATTTGACCACATCCCTCCTCCTGAAGGCCCTCCCCCAAATTTAGCCAATGACTCCTTGGGCACTGCAGCTAGACACACGCACTGCTGGGCATATCCCTCTGGGTTCCGGGACCTGTATTTTAGGTCAACCCAGACTTCAATGTAACTGTGGTATTTCCTGTCAAGGTAGCATGGATTGCTTAGAAAAAAGGACAGGAAGTCAGGGCACCTGGGAGCTACACTGCTTATTTGCTCGTGAGAAATTCTGCTCTGTGCTTCAGGTTCTCCATCTGTGATGTAGGAATAACAAAATTTCTCTGCCTCTCTGCAAAGATACAGGATGGGAGGCTTCATCAGAGACTCTCGGGGATGGGAGAGACAGAGGTGGTGAAATGTGGGTTGGTTCAGTCCTTTATGTATATACTAGGCACAATGGGTAAGCAACTCTCTGCCCTGCTCTGTGGAGTCCTACAAGTTTCAGTCTCTTCTGCATCCTATTCAACATGCAGCTGCAGGAAGAGATCAGGCAATAGCCCCATCTCCATTGACAGCTATCTGCAAATGACACGTACAGCTTTACATTTCAGAGACAGCCAACACTGTCTGCACCATCTCCCAGATACAACAGAATCATTGACTGCTGGGTAAAGACCAGCTGGCTGAAACTCAGCCTGGAGAAGATGGAGGTTATGGTGATGGCTGGAGGGAAGTACATGAGAAGTGCCTTGAACTCATCAAGACAGATCAGGCCTTTTTGGCCTCCTCTCTGCTTCTAGATACCTATGTAGTTGCAATCCTAAAAATGTCCTCTTCTATCTACAGATGGCCCATGCACTTAGCAGTGCTGTCTACATCACCTCACTCTGTGCATTGGCTCTGGTAGAACATAGAATCAAAATCAAGATTTTTCGTCTTGATAGCTAAAGCCCTCCACGGGACTGGCCTTGGTTACCTGAGGCCCTGCCCCCTCTCAACAGGACAATGACAGCCATTAGCAATGATGTTACAGCAAAACAGTGCAACTGTGAGACACGGGTGCAGGAGACAGAATGTTCTTCCCAGCTGCCCCTTATTGATGGATTCCTTAGCAAAGAATACCCATTGGCCTCATCGTCCACAGGACAAATCATAAAAACTCACTTAATTTACTTAGATTTTCCACAATAAATAAAACAAATAGAACGGAGAATGAAAAACAAAGCAATGGATGTTTTTAAGGGTCTTAGATTTGAAGGTGGCTCAGCTCCCACGGTGATGAGCATGCTGTAACGCTTGGATTTAGTGCCTAGAAATGGCGGTGTTGCTGTCTTGTTACCAGACAGAATGGGTCATGTAGGAGGCACCCACAGAATGTGTTTGGGTGTCACTCAGAGGCAGATGGTGAGTATGACACAGTTGAGTTGATACATGTGGCTCATACTGTTGACATTGTAGATATAAAGGGTCCAGACATAAGACTGCTTCCTAAATTAGCCTGGAGAACTGGTGGAGATACAGAGGCAGAGTGGAGAATTTTTTTGAATAGTCCAGCTCTACACTTCAGTACTTGAAGGATTTTTTTTAATGTCACTGGCTTGCTACCATTTGGTTATTTATTTAAACCCATAGTTGAAGTTTTCTTTTTTCATTCCCTTATTGAGATGTAATTTCAGCTCTGGCCCCATCTGAATGAATCATTTAGGACTTGCCTTGGATGTTTTAATTTCCAAACATTTTCTACTAATTGTTCTGTGACATATGCCTCTGAATTGCTTAAAAATAAAATGTGCACTAGGAACCCCTGGACATGTAGCAAAGGACCAAAAGGCAGGGCCATTGTGCTCTGGTGCTGCTATCCTACCCAAACTGCACTCCTGCGCCTGCCACTTTTTGCCCACTGGTTTCCTCTTCCCTTGCATGGCAGCCTGTCCTGTGCCCATTGCCTCGTTACTGCTGGGGGTTTTCCAGCTGCTGCTGCCTCTGTTGCTCTGGGCAGTTTACCATCTTATTCAGAGCAGCTGAAAAGGAGATTGCCAACTGTGGCACTTGAGAAGTCTGCTCCAATACTTTATAGTACATTATTGATTTCGAAAGATGGATGTTTGTGTCAGCTTTTGTGATGGATGAATGTAGTATCTACTGCCTTAGGGTTCCTTGTGTGCTTTATAAACTCTGCAGGCTGTGTAGGGTTTATAATGTTTGCAATCAATCTGGCAGGGTTTGTGAGCCCAGGCAAGGGGTATAAAAAAAATCCATGCAGAGATTATAATCCCTGCATGACTTTTTGTGAGGAATAGGAGATCTGCTGGAGTCTGTACAGGACTAATAAGCCCCTCAGTGTCTGTGACATTAGGGGGTGTTTATAACCTGTACAGGAATTGCTGAGTAATTCCTGCCTCAGTTCTGGGCTAGAGCAAGACTCTCTGTGTTGTACCTTTCCACTTCTTACGGCCCTTCCACTCAGGATCAGAAAGACAGCAGTCTGAAATGTGGGTGGCCAAAGTGGCCACTAGCAAGGCCTCGGCCTGGCATCCTGCCACCCCTTGTTGATGAAAGTAGACCTGTCAGTGGGAATGCCGCTGTTGTCAGCTAGACCCTTTTGCCAATCTACAGATCTGCTTGTTTGTGAAATTCCTTGACACTTGTTCAATAAGAGTGGTGACCATTGAGTCTGGAAAAGGCTTTGGGCACCAGCCTGCAGATCAGAAAGTTGTGACTCACTAGCAGCAGGAAGGTAGGTGCGTGCCCTCCAGCTGCCCCAGCAGCATCAGGAGACTCCTGGCAACTAGCCCTAGCACCAGAGGGAGTCACACACACCACTGACTGTCATCAGGAGAAGCAACAGTGGCTATTTCAGCAGCCCAGGAACAGAAAGTCATGGATGCTGCTGACCTAAGAGCAGGGAACAGCAGTAGCATCCACTTGGCTAGTCCCAGCAACAGCAGCACTGGTACCTATCCACTTCATGAGCAGCTCAGGGACTAGCAGCAGGCACAGCCTCCGTGCTAGCATTCAGCTAGTCATTTCTGGCCTCTTAACTAGCTGCCAGGTCTGACTCTTCAGTCACTTGCAACTGCTCATCACTTGCTGTTGGTACAGCTCCAGCTGCCGACACCTTTCTCCCTCAGCTTTGCTGGTGCTGCACCAACTCCTGATCCTGCTGCTGGATTTACCCGTCTGCAAGTTCCTTGTCTCTCCTATCCAGGGCACATACCCACACTCTGCTTCCCTGCAGCAATCCATGGGCTTCTGCCATCCTAAGTCCCAATGGTAAAGTAGCAGCAAGGAACTCATCACCACCTTGCTGCTGCAGCTGGTTCCCCAACTCTGCCCTAGTCACTGGCCCAGCTGCTTGATGGGTCGCCATTTCAGCCTGTCTATGGCAGTGAGCTTGATGGTCCGTCTGCCAGCAGCCACTCAGTGTCTTGCTGTCAGGTGACCACATGGCTGCTTATAAATAAGCTTGTGGAGCTGGCAGAGATGGTTTACCAGGGGATCTGAGCCTCAGGGTCTAGGTACACTACAAACACTTCCTGCAGATAGACCATGGGCCAAGTCAGGGCCATCATTAGGATTTCTGGTGCCCTAGGCGGGATTATCAAACTGGTGCCCCTATGCCTGACTTGCTCTCCCACCCCACCCCCTCTCCTTCCCTTCCCAGAGCCCCACAGTAGCCAATCCTCTCCCTCAGACTGTGCTTCAGGCAGCGCATTCGGCCCTCTCTAGGACCCAGCCCTGCTGTTACATGTGTAAGCCTTCCGCCGGGTAGGCCTGGCAGCAACCAGGGCCGGGTTCAATATCTAGGGCTATGTCTATACTGGCGGGTTATTGCGCAAGAATGGCTGTTCTTCCAGAAAGCATCCACACTGCCCGCCCGCTCTTGCACAAGAAGATGTACAGGACGGCGTGGTAAGAGAGGGCTTCTCGCGCAAGAGCTACGCTCTTTTTAACAGGTGTAAGCTCTCTTGCACAGGAGCTCTTGCGCAAGAGAGCAGTGTGGACACTCAGCAGGGATTTCTTGCACAAGAAAGCCCTATGGCTAAAATGGCCATCAGAGCTGTCTTGCGCAAGAGAGCGTCCACACAGCCATGGATGCTTTTGAGCAAAAGCACAGCTCGCACATGGCAGTGTGGACGTTTTCTTGCGCAAGACTTCTTACACAAGAAGCTGGCAGTGTAAACATAGCCTACGGGTCCATCTCACACAGAACCAGCTTGAGCCCCCACCCAGTAGCCTGGGAAATTCACACACCCCTGGGTGCCTCTGAGAGGCAATGCTTCCCCACTCGCAAGCACAGCATCTGAGTGAAGAAAAGAACCTTTTAATGAAAGAGAGAGAAGTCACATCGCATTATCTTGGGAAAATACCACAACAGAGTTCACTTACTCAAACTTTCTCCGTACCCCTCTTCAGATGCCCCACTTACAGCTTTGTCCAGTCAGTGAAGACCCTGACACATCATCCAGATGACTCCCCTCCTTTTGCCTGAGGCTAGGTCACTTTTGTGCTACTCCTGGGCTACATCTATACTGGCAACTTCTTGTGCAAAAACTCTTCCATAAGAGAGCATCTACACTGCCATGTGCTTTTGCGCAAGAGTATCCATGGCAATGTAGACACTTTCTTGTGCAAGAAAGCTCTGATGGCCATTTTAACCATAGGGGCTTCTCGTGCAAGAAATTCATGTTGCTGGTCTACACTGGCCTCTTCTGGAAGAGCTCTTGTGCAAGAGGGCTTAATCCTCATGGGGAGAGGAATAATTCTTCCGGAAGAAGCCCTGTTTTCCAATGCTGTACTGTAAATTTACTTCTGGAAGAATGCTCGTGCCGTGTAGACAGCAGGCAAGTTTTTGCACAAGAACAGCAGTTCTTGAGCAAGAAACTGCCAGTGTAGACATAGCCCTGTAGTCCGCTGGCCGCTCCTGCCAGCCGGTCATTCCCACCAGCCACTCCACTGGCTGCAATGGGTCTGGCTCCCGGCCAAACCAGTGATGTCAGCTCTTAGTGATTTCAACTGTTTAGCCATTACCTAGGCTGGCAAAAGATTCCAGCTTCCACTGGACTAGCAAAAAGACTCCTCATGGAGTCTGCTTTAGGTCTGTCCTTAAAACCAAGGGGGCAGGTTGAGCCAGTCTTTCACCTCCCCCCCGGCAGGCATGAAGCAGGCTGACTCAGCCCTCAAGCCCTTTCCACCCCCAACTCAGTTCACTCAACTCTGGCAGGGGGGAGGCTTGTTCCTCTGAGACCTCTTACAATGATGGTCTCTATCCTGCAAGCACTGGTGTCATATTTTAGTTTCCACATTTAGGGGTAGTATGATTTGTGACCCCCCCACAACAGCCCCAAATTAGTTACAATACACCACATTCCATTCCAACACTGATCCTCCATCAGCCCTGGCTGAATTGGATTTACATAACCACACCCCGGATTCCTTCTCCCTCCTGGCATGAGCTGTATTTACATATCCACAGTTAACAGTTAATTATCCTGCAGAGCTAAACAATTGGAGTGAGCACACCGACCCCAGGGCAGCTCTCTCCTTTTAGCTGGCTGATAGCAAGCGGTAGTTTAGCCCCTGCTTACACATGCTCCACTGCTTCTATCCATCCCAGCAGAGTGATGGCCCAGAAATACTGGTGCCCTAGGCAACTGCCTATGCTTAAGGACAGACTGGGGTCAAGTGTCTACAGGCTGTTGTTCAATCATCTCCATGTCTCTCCCCCGTCTTTCCTTCTCTGTATCATGTCACTAGTGTATTTATTATATTTGTGAAAGTAAGTGATTTTTTTCTGGGTCTCACCTACACTAGCCAGGTCCTCTTACAAACACATGAAGCCAATATGTAGCGAGGGGCCAGGAGACCACTTCCATCCTCAATAGGTGCATGTGCACATGAATCCCAAAAGTCACATGACAAGAAGTTCTGCCCCAAATGGCCATGTGACCAAAAACCTATCACATGAACGTCAGTAGGAGTGCAAATAAACATGGCCCAGAGCAATCACAATGCACTATTTTAAGATGAATAATCATGCGCACCTTCATTGTGTTAGTCTAGCAAACTAATCAGGACCATAATCAGCACCATGGACAGCAGCCACCTCAATGGATCCCTTGGTTCTGCAGCTTCACCATAGACACCAGATGAGGAGGCCTTCAGGGCAATGATGCTCAGATCTCAGTGGTTTCACATCACATTAGCCATTAACATGACCCCCCCCCCCCCCCAAGTGACAGGAGTTCATTGTTTCATTTGCAAGACGCATTAAAGAGCCACTTGTGGCTCAGAAGCCTCATTCTGAGTATCACTGCTTCAGGGTATCATTCATGATTGAGACCAGAGACAGCTTCCCAAGGGGAGCTCTCAGTGGATTGCTCCTCACAGGCAACACCACATGGGACGTCTTGTTCCCCACCATCAGTAGCTTGGGAAAACTTTTTTCTCCATCAAGGATTAATCATCCAGTTTTATATGAAAAAGCACACCCTCTTGGTCCCTGACCTATTTTTTTCCTGTACATTTTCCAGTGATAGGAATCCCCTAGGAAACGCACAATGTGGCATAAACGTAATTAAAGTGCAGAATGAAAGAATTAAGAATGTGTGTCTGCCCCTGTGAATATATATCTGGGTGAGAGTTAAAGCAAGCCCTGAATAGAACAGACGGCTGAAAGCAATTTTCTAATCAAAGGGGAATAAAAAGATTCTCGCTCTTGTTCATTTCAAGCTAGAAAACATGTCTGCACATTAATGTTTGCTTAAAAGGGCTCTTGTGCTAAAGCGTAAAAAGAATTGGTGCTTCAAACCCACCGAAGCTGTGGTTGCTGAAGCAAGTGGGAGGCATTGGGGGGAGGGGTTGTCACACTAATAAAGAGGTTCAAGACAGGGTAAAAAAGCCATTTTTAATTTTTTTAAAATAATGTACTTATGTTCCTTGGTATATATTGGAATCTGGGCCTTTTCTGGGTGTTTTCAGTGAAATCTTGGCTTTTGCGCCTCAAAAACGTGGGTGTTTCTATTAATAATCTTAATAGGAGCGATGTATTTGCAGGCTGCCAGAGCAAATGACGGCAGCCCTGCAGGAGAATACCCTTTCCCAGTCTAGACATTTTTGAGCTTCTGGTGCCAGTTCTCACTATGTTCCAACACTAGGCAATGTCCCCCTGGGGGGAAGTAGGCCCCTATGCTGTCTCTCACAGCAGTGAAGCAACCTGGACACAGCCCCACCTTGACATTCTGTAAATGGCAAAGAATGGGTCTGGCAAGCAAGAAGTGAGCGTGGGGGCAGTCATGGGCCTGGTAACTGCTCCTTCCCTCTTGACTGACACCTGGGCTGTGTCTACACTGGGCCACTTATTCCGGAAAATCAGCCGCTTTTCCGGAATAAGCTGCGAGATGTCTACACTGGCCCTTGAATTTCCGGAAAAGCAACGATGCTCTACTGTACAAAATCAGCCGCTATTCCGGAAAAACTATTCTGCTCCTGCTCGGGCATAAGTCCTTATTCCGGAACACTGTTCCGGAAAAGGGCCAGTGTAGACAGCCCAGTAGTCTTTTCCGGAAAAGCGCGTCTACATTGGCCACAGACGCTTTTTCAGAAAAAGGGCTTTTCCGGAAAAGCAGCCTGCCAATGTAGACTCTCCTTTTCCGGAAAAACTGAAAACGGAATAGCATTCTGTTTTAAGCAGTTCCGGAAATTCATGCCAGTGTAGACATAGCCCTTGTGACCAGCAGCATATTCCTCCTACAGCCCTCCCATTGCCATCACTAGTGGTGCTATGCAGATGAAGGGGGCAGACAATGCCCACATGGTCTGTTCTATGAAAATCAGGTTGAGGGGCGCTCAGTAGTGTAGTAATAGTGACTTAGCACTTTTCATCACTAGGGTGCCAGTGCTTGATCCTGATCCCATTCAAGGCAATGAGGAAACTCCCATTAGCTTTAATGGCTCCGGATCAAGTCTTTAATGCACTAGGCTTTCACTTCTGCCCAGCATATGCTGCAAAGGCAATCAGTAGAGACGTCCAGGGTAGGAATAGCCACGGATGCGACAGATCCGCAGTAAGGCACATGGGCAGTAGAGGGGAAAGGACAGGACTAGTCAGGGTGAAGGCTACTCAAGTGAATTAGTATTCCAGGGGATGCTTGCCCCAGTGTGTGCCTGACTCAAAGGATGGGATCCTCATTTTCAGAAGTATAATGCATTGAAGGCACAGCCAGGAGCTCTTTAGAAAGCTCATTCAGCTAATGGCCCAGAATTACTTTCATGAAGCTCATTGTGAGCTCAGCAAAATGGGAGACATGTATTTGTGCCCCAGGTTGGCACCCAAGGCATTTCACAGCCTCCACCAAGTGCCCCTGTCTGGTGCCCAAGGGCTGGTGTCTTCAGCTGAGTGCTGATGCTCTTTTCACAGAAGTGGCAGAAAGGAAGCTGTCAGTTGAAGAGGAGGAAGCCAAGAGGATTGCAGAAATGGGGAAGCCGGTGTTGGGCGAGCATCCCAAACTAGAGGTCATCATTGAGGAGTCCTATGAATTCAAGGTCAGTACTGGGTACCGGGTCTCTCTGTGAGGAGATAATGCAGTGTCACTGGAGAGGGCGCAGCCAGAGGGAAGGGATATAAGTAGTGGCTTGAGCAGAGAGGGCAGCTGTCAGAGAGAAAGCGGGTGGCCAAGGCAGGAGAGAGCATGCACCCAAAGAAAGGGGCCTAGCAGAGAGAGAGTAAGGGAGAACTCGGAGGGGAGAGGCAGGAGGGAGCAGCCTCAGGAGACATGAAGGGAAGGTGCACAAGCATCTTCTGGAGAGAGCAGGTAGGTCCCTTGTGTTCAGAGAGGAGGAGCAAGTATCCTGACAGGTTGGGAGACAATGCAACACCTATGGATGGAGCGGGTGGGTGGAAATGCCTGGGGAAAGGAAGGCTGGATGAAGGACAGGGAGAAGCAATTCTGCATGAAGAGAGGGGGAGCGGCATGAATCTAGCCACCAGCCCTATGGTCAGGAGCTTTATCTCCCTGGCAGGGTGAGTGTCTGTTCCAGCCCCTGTGGAAGGGCAAAAGTTCTCCTCTCAGCACAGCACTGAGCAGGGGGAACCAGAGCTGCTTTAACTGCTGTGCATTTTTGTCCCATTGACAGAGCACCGTGGACAAGCTGATTAAGAAGACAAACCTGGCATTGGTTGTAGGGACACATTCCTGGAGGGACCAGTTCATGGAAGCCATTACTGTTAGTGCAGGTGAGGGGATTTGAGGGTGCCCAGCTACAAAGTCACCAACCCCAGAGGGATGTACCAGCAAGACTTGGCCTCTGAGCATTTGTGTGAACCAACCTGAAACCGCCTGTGCTTCCTCAATGCTATTCAGTTCTAACAGTTACACCTACCTCAGACATGTATGGATCATGCATATCAGATAAACCAGGGTCTTTGATTCTACAGCACAGGCCTCTCACACATAAGGGCTGGTCTACCTAGCAACATAGTGCATGGCAAGACACAGCTCAGTCACCACGTGGACCCTTGCTACTGTACACTACAGGTTCCATCCTATTGCTCTTCAAAACCCGGTCACTGGACCAGAGAATGACACTGCAGCCTGGTGGTGATAGCACCAGCCCTGCTCCAATGTCTATTGAGTTGTTTAGAAACTGTAAAACAGCTTCAGCAGGAGAGACCCTTCCCCTCACATCTCTCCGATCAGCACCCTTTCTTGGGAGGTGGGAGAGCTCTGTTAAAATTCTTTCTCCCCTCCTGCCAAAGGCTGGAATTGATCTGGGTCTCCCCTATCCCAGGTAAGCATTCTAACCAGCAGGCTGCAGTTCCTAACATGGGCAGCACCTCCTCTTCCTGGGGCTTTTTTGTGTGAAGTCAGGCAAGTGCCTGGTTCTTTCTCCCAGCTGCGGATCTCACACAGACCTGCCTGCCTGCCTGTCTCTTAGACTTAGGCACCAAATTCTGTGAGGGGGCGGAGCATAGGGCAGTGTTTCCCAAACAGTGGGCTGCAGGCTTGGCATGGAACCCATGGACCAGAGAGTAAGTCTGTCCTGCACTCACCCCACAGAGGTGGAATGATTTTCTAGGTTAGGCTAGACAGTGGATCCCAGATCAAGCACTCTCGGGATGCTCAGCAATTTGCAGGATTAGGCCCCTATTGTATAGACTTCAGGAATGCTTTGCAAGCAATAGAGACTAGTATGCTAAAGCACAAACTGAAAACCCTTAGCTATGTCAACACTGTCCTCCTGAGCAAGAAAATATGCAAATGAGGTGAAGCGGTGAATATTGCTATGCCTTATTTGCATACTTAATGAGCCACCATTTTGCGCAAGGGGCTTTTGCACAAAAAGGAGCTGTCTACACTGCTCCTTTTTGTGCAAAAACCCCCTCTTGGGCAACAGTCGTTCTGCTGCTTCTTTTCAGGAAGAATGGCTCTTGTGCAAGAGGGGGTTTTTGCACAAAAAAGGAGCCATGTAGACGGCTCCTTTTTGCACAAAAGCTGTTTGCACACAAATGGTAGTTCATTAAGTATGCAAATGAGGTGCAGCGATATTCATGGCGTCGCCTCATTTGCATATTTTCTTGTGCCTGAAAGAACAAACAGCTGGTGGCTTTTTGCCTTTCAAGCCAGCCGCAGAAGAGTGACAGGATCACATGTGGTGCAAGTTCAGCATTCAGAATGCACCTTGGCCATTTGGTGCTTTGGAGACCTCTCAAAAAGGGGTTAATTCCCAGCCAGCTCTGGGGCTAGGCAGCTGCAGTCGATTAGTTGGAGCTGCTTGCAAGGGAGTGAGCCCCAAGGCAGCTTGTGATTCATGCATCTGAGACTGATGAGAAATAAAGGCAGAAGGGGTAAGAGATAGCTGGGGCTATAGCTACACTACGCAGGTTTTCTGGGATACCAGAGGTATCCCAGGAAAACTCTACCGCGTCCAGAGAACATGTCTGCTCTTCCACTGTTTTTGTGTGTGGAAGAGCAGATGCGCTCTTTCGGAAGCCCTGTCTTCCTCATTTTATGAAGAATAAGGGCTCCTCCAAAAGAGGAGTTTTTTCCAAAAAAACTGTCGGAAAAAGGTACACAAAGTGTAGAGCGCAATTTGGGTATCTTTGTCCAATAGATCAAATAGTGTCGTCTAGACATAGCCTGAGTTTCTTCTTGCCACTTCTTTCTGTGTAGACTTTCCCCCTGCTGGAGAGAAATAGCTGCATGAAAGGAGAATTCCAGTGACATATCTCTTTGGAACAATATTTTTACAATTCTGCTCTTCTCTCTCAATCCCTTTCCCCCATTTCTCTCCTTCCCTCCTCCTCTCTCTATTCTCTCTCTCTCTGTCCATCCCTGATAGAACAACGGGATGGCTGCTCCATCCTGTGCCCTTAACTCCAAAGGTTAATTAAACCCTTGCTCAGTATTTTCTGCCAAGCACACAATCCGGCACTCAACCACAAGGGCACCAGCGACTAGAGTCAGTGCCCACACCATGGCAGAAAAGTGAAAACAAATTTTTGAAAGTTTAGTCCAGTGCTTTTGTAATTGATTGCACTCTGGGGAAGGAGAGGGACAGGAGAAGAGTGAGATGGGAATTCCTTATACAATAGATGCTTTATTCCATCCATACTTCAGTGAGCAAAACCAGCCTTTGACTCTACAAAGGAATTGTCACAGAGCGCATTCCCCCTACTGCATTTATCCCTTTGGCCATTTCTAGACAAACCAGCCATCTGTAGAGATGCTCGTTCAGCTCCCTCTAATGAGTGCCATCTCAGTCACGAACTTCTTGTACACAGAAAGTTGCAGGGCTGCGACTAGCATACCAGGCTTCTGTACAGGTCTGAACAAGCGACAGAGCTTCCATCATAGAAAGAGACAACAGATGTGTTCCCTTTAGGAGATTTTAATGCACTGTCAAATATTACTGTTACCAGCTCAGGGAAGATATGTTACACATGGTGCCATCTAGTGGCTGATTGTTATAATACAGTTTTAGGATTCCATCACATCTCTCCTTTTGTTTTACATTCATGCTGTTTATAAAATGTATACTAGCTTTATAGCGTAATATGTATCAGTCTGTTAAGTTTCTGAATCAAACTGGCTTTTTAATTACACAACCTGAATGCATAACAACTTGATCATATGGCTATCCATTAGCTACAATGACTATTCTGGTCAGTTAGGAATCTTTGCGTCTTCTTGTTGTTATGCATGTGCTACTTGTAGTGTCTGCTCTGTTGAGTTCTGTTGAACTCTCCACTGGCAGTCTCAATTACATATGATCTGGGCGATTCATTCTTTTCCTTTAAGATAGCTGCAGTTCTTCATTCTCCATCCAATGTGACACATACAATCACACCAGATTCTAGACTTGACAGCATCATACATTGTAAAAGTGTCCATACACCCTTTCAGACTTTTTATCCAACTGTTTACTCGCTTCATGTCTGGCCACTTTTTGGAGATAGAGTCTTTTCTGAAGTTGGAACAGTAGTCCTTAGTTGTCTTCCCATCAGGAGTTGTGTTGAGCTACATGTTGGAGTGTATCTCAGAAGAGCAAGGAATGTGGTAGGATTTTTCTTAGTTGTCCATACTGCTCTCTCAGATTCTCCATTCACTTGTGCATAGTGTGGGTTGCTAGCAATATGAAAAATTATATTTTGTTTGGAAAAACTTAAATTCTGCTACAATTCTCTATAGCATGTAGTCCACCACTAGTTTGTTCTGCTATTCCAAAATGAGCAAAAAAGCATTTGCCTCTCAATAATACTTTGACATGTTACTTCTTTCTAGTACATTATTTCTATCTACCTGGAAAAAAATAATCCATTTTGACCAGATATCTTCTGAATTTGCATAAATCTGCAGCTAGTCACTTCCAACATGTATCTGGTAGAGGGATTGTTGAAAGATTTTTTTGTGTTGTATTGGTCTGTGAGAGCTGGAATACTCACATGGAGGTACTCTATTTTTATGCCGTGCTGATGCCTGGTCATGACTCACGTTGGTTGGTCTGTTCAAAGCATATAGTTAGCCCTTGTCCTTTGAGGATGAGTTTAAGATTTCTCCTCTTGTTGCATTTGGAATTATGATGCAATCAACTTTAATTATGTCCATTTGACTCAATTGTCCTTGCACTAAAAAGTAGTCTCTTGTTACTTTCTTAGTGTCCTTAAATACTCATGCTAATTTGGTCCTCATATAACTTAGAACTTCTTGAAATGTATGTCTATTGAGGCAGCTTTTTGTAGTAGGTATAGTCTCCTTTACATCTATAGCAGCCACATACAGCTTTATGTCATCTTCAAGCTCATAGATAGATGAGTATGATGCTGGGCTCCATGACAGCATATCTACTATTGCCAGATTTTTTTCCCCCAGGAATATATTTAGCAATTGGGATATGAATCATTCAAGGTGTATGTAAAGTTTATGGTTCAACATTATCTGACAGGATTATTTGTACTGCATCTTCTTTCAAAAATGCAGTCTCACCAAATACTTGTTTGAATTCTTCCACCTTTCTCTCTAAGCACATCCTGGCTATCGGGTTTGGAACTTTTGATAACATATACTCTGATTGGAAACTGCCTTTGTAAATTGTTTCTGTGGTGAACTGGCCCGTGCTGTTAAAACATCCGCAGCACTAGTCAGGGCTGTATCAGGTGATTTCAGCTCTAGTAGGTATTGAAGGTAATTATACATCCCTTCTGCTATGACTGTCATGTCTGTTCCTGAGTCAGTTTTCAGGTCAATAGTCTTTCCTTTAACATTCAGTCTTGCTCTCCACGTGGTCTCTATGTTATCACATTGATAGATCCCAGAACAAAATGCCTCTGGACTATCTGTTCTATGTCTGTCTTGCTATGGTAAACAATTGCAAGATGTCCATATTTTGTGCACTGATTACATTCTGCATCTTCAGTGGGCCATGCATCTGTTAGGCTGTGAATTTGTCCACATCTTGTACATTTAATTTGAAAGGTTTTGTAGTTAAGTCTGGGACGTGTCCAATATGCCTTAGTGGTCTTATAATAATTACATTTTGAAGTCATGCTGTGTCTTTTTGCTGTCTTATTTCCAGTTTAAATATGTCTGGCTTTAGCATCCAGCCCCTGATGCCTTTCTCTGGTAGATTAAAGAGCCCAGTGTCATTATACACTGTAATGAAGTCATGGTTTTCATCCATTTCCTCTGGCTATGGGCCTAGCACGGTTCCTCCATATAGAAGATCTTAGTTCCTATCACAATCACATGATCCCTTAAGAAATAGGCAGCAGTCCTTAAATCCAGGAACCAACCAAGGTTCATGTTCTGTCCTTGGGGCAATTCTGAGAATTCCTGCACCAGACATATAACACTGTTTGGGCAGCTTTTGGAAGTTTTGACTTAAGTGCCAGTAGACTGTATGGAAAATTGGTGTTAACTTTTGTAGTTACAGTTGAGTAGAGCTTTAATCTACTTATGTTTGGTCACTGAAGCTTAGCACTCTCTTCTTTCAGAGTAAGGGGGTGTGCAGTCCTCAGCATTTGGTCCAGTCACAGCAATTGGATTTGTCTGACTAACTTTGTTATGAGTAACAATAAGGAAAACAACAGGAAGAGACTGAACAAGCATCAAGCTGGAACTGCCCAATTGTCCACTTCATTTGATATTCTGTGTCAGGAACTGCCCTGTGACAGATATTTCAGGGGAACATATCCCCCGCTCCCTCCATATAATGTATGTTACACTGTAGAATGGATGGACATTTTCCTTCCTGATGTCAGCTTCCTCTGCCCAGAAAGATGAAGATTTAGAGCCCTTGTAATTTTAGCCAACCTTCTTACACATAAGGGTCTTAGTTTATCAGTTTCTGCTCCTTTACTGAATATTATTTAGCTTTGTGCCTCTATAATGCCAATCAACAATGAGTTCCACAGGCTAATTATGTGTTGCATAAAAAGTATTTGCTTTTATCCCTGTACAATTTGTTGCCTTTCAATTTCAAGTACTCACTTATGCTTATCATCTGAGAAAGGGTAAATAGGAATGCCTGACTGGCCTTCACTATTTTCCTGATGCTGTCTACGTTGCTATGGTGATAAATATGGTCAAATCCTCTGTGTACCAGTACAAGAACAACATTAAGGACATTATGAGATGATTCTGTGATTGCTGATCCACTTTCAAATACCCTGATGCCATTTCAAAGCAATCCCAATATTATCCTCAGCCTCTCCCCCAGCCCCTCACTAAACCCAGAAAAAGCAGAGAAGAGGTGAAGTTGGCAGAGGAGTTTATTTGCACCAAATCAGCAAGCAGTAAGGAAAACTTGCATGTATTTGACTGCTGGCTATCTCTCCGTATCCCACAGAATGTAGCTGCTGCTAAATTCTAAAACCACATCTGGATTGGCATCTCCTGGTATGGTCCAGGATGTCCCAGGAATAGTGCCGCCTCGGAAGCTCCTGTTGCACTGCTGAATGTACAGTTCCTGTCATTCCACTGATAGTATCAGAATGTGACCTGACGGTGACAACACCGCAGGCATGAGGATGAGCAGCTAGGAGAGGGATAATTTGGTTAAGGTGTATACTCTGTGATGCTGCAAATATCCAAGAGCAGGAACATTTGCAGGCAAATCATTGGTTGCCATCATCTCCTGGGCAGCAGAAGACAAGTGCTTTTCTGCCATCGCTCTGAGTTCTTAAGGCTGTCAGAGAGAGAAACGTGTCCACAGTTGGTTCCTTTCCCTCCAGCGGTAGTTAGCATTCTCCCCTGAGCCCTCACTGACTGAATCCTAGTTGTAGCTTGGATGGACTGTTCAAGGTAAGACCACTGTTTTCTGGCTTGAAATCCATCCAGACAGCAGCCAGGCCTCCATCCCGCCTTGGCCAAACAAAAGATTTAAATTCTTGCCTGTGCGATTTCAGGGACATGTCACTGTTGCAGTAAGGACCAATAGAACATAATCCATGTGACTTCAGCTTATAAAATGCAGCAGCATTTGGAACCCTGGTATTTCAGAGCCCTCTGGTGATCTGCTTTCTTGTCTTGCATTGCTTGCAGCGGGTGAAGAAGATGAGGACGAGTCTGGTGAGGAGCGCCTGCCATCCTGCTTTGACTACGTCATGCACTTCCTGACCGTCTTCTGGAAGGTGCTCTTTGCTTGTGTGCCACCCACCGAGTACTGCAATGGCTGGGCCTGTTTCGTGGTGTCCATCATGATCATTGGCATGCTCACCGCTGTCATTGGGGATCTGGCTTCCCACTTTGGCTGCACCATTGGCCTCAAGGACTCGGTGACCGCTGTTGTCTTTGTGGCCTTTGGCACCTCAGTACCAGGTGAGGAGGCCAAGGGCAAAAGTGTGGCAATAGGACTACATAATGGCTGGCACTACAGTCCTAGCCCATTGCTCAGGAGTAGCAAATCTGAGAGGGGCTCAGCCCTTTCATCCCACAATCCTTTGCATGGGCATCTTTGGTGTTTCTGGAACCATTGGTTCATATGATGTTGTAAGGGATGTGAAATCTGATTTGGAGCAGAGGCTCTAGGAGGAGACTCATACCCTCTTTCCCTGGGCAAAAGCTGTTGACACTATAGGGTTTGGGATGCACCAGAAGAGAGTCTCTGTGAGCTGTGGTTCAGTGACAGGATTCTGTCTGGCTATGGAAGGATTGCTGGGGGCGTGTGTTTTGAGCAGGGTGGGTAAATTAGGGACTTGGCAGTAACTGCCCTGTAAACCAACACCTTCTGCTCATAGCCACCCACCTGACATGGTGGGACAGCTGAACGCTTGTCCTGCCTGTGGGAATCTTGACATCATGTGCTTTTACAGCAGGTTCCTGGTCCATGATTGGGGCTCCTAGGAGCTATAGCAACAGGTAATAGTGATAATAATAATGATGAGCAACAGGGAGTGTCCTGCTCTGTTGCCACTGGCAGTGCTCTCTCTACAGCTGTGTCTACATGGCCATGGGGGATGTGGCTGCACCTTGGGTAGGTACCCACACCAGTGTAATTCCAGATGCCATGGCCAAAGCTAGCTGTGAAGACATGGTGACATGCATCTGGCATGGAGTATCAATGTGAGTCTGGGCCCAGAATTCCAGGTAGGCTTGCACAGCCCCAGCTGAAGCCTACACTGCCATGTCTTCATGGCTAGTTTTAGCCATGCTAGGCAGAGTAACACTAGCCTGGCTGTGCCTGCTCCAGCTGCAGTCATACCTCCAGTTGCAGTGTGGTCAGTCTCTCTTTTCAGAGGCCACTTCCAGGCAATGGTACCAAAGCAAGTGGTAGCAAACAGCTACTGAGGACAGAGATGAGCCCTATTTATATCTAGTCAAATAATCTACTCTAGCTCTAGAGCATCAATTTCCCTCAGAAATAAAGTCCACCCCTTCGTGTCCCCATCCCCATTGTGAGTGTAGGTTAATGAAAGTACTCTCCACTAGCCCCCTTCAACCCGATGCCTACACAGGTCTCCTATCTAGCAGCAGCTTATTATGCTATTTAGGGCTTGGCTGAGAAGTGGTCCTACTTCATGGGCAAGATTTATAGTGTCTGCTAGTGACTAAAAGAGGAGCCATAAGCACCCCTCTGGATGGAAGGTTGAGTGCCACGGGCTGTGTGATCAATGAAAAGGAGAGGGAACAAAGTGCAGTGGGTGCAAAGAGCAAAATGAAGGCCAAGGCATGCCTATAAATATCTCGTAACACCATGTACCAGTCTAGGAAGAAGGTGCTAAAATGGCATGAGACCATTAATAGGACTCGCTACCAGAGCTATTTCCAAACCACTCTTCTGCAGCTTCAGAGATCTGGCTTCTGCCCCCCTCAGAAAAGGGGCATCCTTAGGCCAACTTAGCCTCAACAAATCATGCCTACTTTGTCACAGTAAAAACTGCCAGGGCCCCATCTTTGGGCAGCACAATTTCATTTTCATTGTTAATTCATGTCTCTCCCTTCTAGACACTTTTGCCAGCAAAGCAGCTGCCATCCAGGATGTCTACGCTGATGCTTCCATCGGCAACGTCACGGGCAGCAATGCCGTCAACGTCTTCTTGGGCATTGGACTGGCATGGTCTGTGGCTGCCATCTACTGGGCTTCCCAGGGACAAGAGTTCCACGTGTCAGCAGGCACGCTGGCCTTTTCTGTCACGCTTTTCACCATCTTTGCTTTTGTTTGCATCAGTGTCCTGCTGTACCGGAGGCGGCCTCACTTTGGAGGGGAACTGGGAGGCCCCAAGGGGTGCAGACTTGCCACAACTTTGCTCTTTGTAAGCCTGTGGCTCCTGTACATTCTTTTCGCCACGCTGGAGGCCTATTGTTACATCAAAGGGTTCTAAGCCGTGGAACGGTGATGAAGTCGGGGGAGGGGAGTCTCCCTCCTGTGTTACCTCATTGGACACCAGTCCTCCAAGTGTTGTTAAACCAGAAGTGACAGTGGTCAGTCAGATTCCACAGGTGCCCAGGCAGGAGGACAACTGGGCTGCAAGAAGGGCAAAATTATCATGAAACAAAAACAAGTTAAAAATACAAAATAAGTTAAAGGTAATTAAAGAAATCCAAGAACATACACCCAATCACCGACCCCATTCACTGATACTCAGAATCTTCAGCCACCTTCAAAGATCACATTTTCTTTATTTTATTGTGTTCTCTTTTGTCTCCTCCATTCTGAAATAGTATTATGTATTTTTAAACAGGATTACAGAAATAAGTTGGATCAAGGTTTTGTGGGGGAAGGGGGAACGACATGTTGCTTTAATTTTTTTTCTTCCTTTAAATAGATAAACGTATGTTAACAATGAAAACCAAAAGCTTCAAGCTGCCATCAGCGCTGGAGTTGAACTGTGCATTTTCTGAAGCCACAGAAACAAATGTCAATGTCAAATGGCTCACTGTTATCCCTTTCTCCCTTGCATTTCTTTTAAGTATATCATGAGACTGATGTATTTTAAATGCAAATACAAACACACATGCAGGAAAATACAACAATGAAGCTAGAACATGAAGCAACCCATACACCCGCCTTGGATTAAAGAAAAAGACCTCTACCATAATGTTGTATCCTGGATATTTTGAGTATGGCATCTCTCTTCGCGTAAAAAAAACTTAAAACCTGTGATACTGCAGGGAGAGGAAAATATGTTCATTTATAAAAGGCAAAGAAATGAACAGATACACAGACTTCACCTGCTATGTGGGGAAAAAAAGGAGCCAGGAAAACCAGTGCACGTCCCTTGGAATCATAATGGTATTGTGCTTGATTTGTGGGAGGACAGCAGGGTGTTCCATTTTGCTTTACAGTTAAGGTGAATTCATGTAAATAATTTGCTGTTCTCACATTTTGGTGCACACGAGAAGCTTTGAGGCATCCCATGCCACTCAAATTTCCTAAAGGATCATCTTAAAGAGTTTACTTTATTCTTAAAAACACACATACGTCCCAAAGGGGAAAGGTTCATGCTAACTCTTCATGACCTCTCTCTGTGCATCAGGGCCAGTTATTTCCCCATGTCTTTCAGGTCAAGTATGTCTGACTGGATGATGACCCACAGCTGGTTATTATAACTCACTGGTATCAGAGATGCTAAGCCAGGATGACACCAGTCTACTTTTTGGGAAAAATCCCAAAACCCAAGCAAAACCACATGACTGTATTTTTCCAGTGCACTGGACATTTTCCATTTTGATTTGGATCATGTCTGCCAGTTTTCTCCTTTAACACGCTGTCTTTAGAAGGGTCAGTGCTCCACTCACGGTCTTTGCTAGGTTGAGAGGCACAGTCTTAAAAACTGCCACAGGTCTCAGGACTTCTGTGTCACCTTAAGTAAATTTTAGAAACGTGCCCTTTTAATTATAAGTGCATTTTTAAAAGAAAAAATACATAAAAAGGGGGGGAGGGTACAAGCAAGATCTCCTATCAGGAATTATGTCAACAGCTGTGAATTGAATGGTTGGGTTGGCTAAGCAAATAAAAGCTATACTTATATCTATATAAACATATTATCTATATACATATTTCTTAAGTGCAAGAACTGGAAGAGGGTATTGCAGCTTCATTCTTTTTCAAGTGTTTTTAAGATGAAGATGTTTTCTTCTGTCAAAAACTTAGGTACTGTAAAGGGAAATGTCTTCTCATAAATTTCACATTCATTAAACAAACCTGGAGCATCAGCAAGTGAACCAGGAAATGGAGAGAGGTTCTTCTTTCCCTGTGTTTTCATAAGAGTGAGCCAATGCGCTGATCATGCCTTAAAGGCCAGGCAAAAGCACACAGAGGGAAACTAGTGATGATAATAGTTATTTTGTTATGGAAAAGAAGATGCAAAATGATCTCAGATGTATGGAAGAGTGTGAAAATGATCCTTAATTGACAAATGAAATATTTATTTTCATACAGATGTGTATCAAGTATATATAAACAGTGTGAGAAGGGCAGGCAAAATTCTTCTCTCTGATAGGATATGCGCAGTGGGCACTTTGTTGAAACTAGCACTGGGTGAACATTAAAAGGTGTGAATCCAATAAGGACCCACATTTTCTGAATGCTTATCCCCACATTATAATTTTGCCTACAAAAATCAGGCAAGCAAATTGATGAGAACAGGATGCCTACAGAGATTTTCAGTGTTTCTTGCTCCTCGCATGGCAAGAAACACAAGAACAAGCTTTTGTTAATTTATTTCAATGCTGCCACTCTCATCCTGGTAAGCAGAGGTACAGGAAATTGAAAACACAAAGGTTTGGGGAAAAAAAATTGTTTGAATTTGAGGCAAAGATTCAGAAGGTTTCTTATTTTATCCAGACCGGTTCTCTCATTGCTAGTTGGAACCTGGCTTGGTTATTTGAAATGCTGTTATGTTGCTTCTGCTGTATCAAACACATGCTTTTCATCTGCTTCTTTATTAAGATCACTTTGTTGGGGGGCGAGGGAGGGCTAGCGGGAGGAAGACGCACTATGCTAATGCCAATCTCAGTTACTTTGCTACCCTTACATGCACAGAGAAAAACTGCTCCAGGCCAATAACCTCTGTGGCGTGATTCTTTATTTTATTTTTTACATCATTAAAAAAATACAAGAAAAGAAAAACAACCTTTGTTGCCTTTTTGTTTGGTTGGATGGGTTTTTTTGCTCTGGAAATTTGCATGGAACCATTGGTACTTTTCTTTTTCTTCCTCTTCCTGTTCCTGTTTGTCTCAATTAGATTTTGCGGGAATAAGCCGCCTAAAGTTGCATCATGGATGTTTTGCACATAGGAGCCCTCCTTTGTTCATTAGAGCTTTCTGGTTTCATTGCCATTGTTCCTTACTCTTTGCTTTTCCTGTCAGCTTCACGTCTCAGTCTGGAATAAAAGCCGCTTTCTTCTTTCTGTTGGCTTGTTGCTTTTTAAATCACATTCTGTACAGTTCCTTAACCATTCGCACAAGTCCCTTCATTTCTCCTGCCCTTACTGCTGGATGAGAAAGAAGTCTTTTCTGTTGTAGGTTGCATAAGACTGCAGAGTTTGTATGGCCACCACGAAGAGGTGCGTTGAGAATCCAAACAACTGCACTGTACCTCCTGACCATCAATGACTCAGGAACACAGACTGAACAGATCTGAAAGTTAAAGGGGTTGGAAGTATTTGGGAGTTGGCCAGTTGGTTGTGATTTTTTTCCTCTTGGAGGTACTGCAGGAAACCTGTAAATCCCTCTTACCTCCTTGCTGAGCCCAGAAAGCATTTGAATGTCTTCATACAGCTGCTGAAACTGTTCCCAGTGCCAAACCGCATTTTGCTGGGCGAATCAGCCTTGCTCACTTTGACGGTGGAATAAATACTAAGAGCAGTGATAACATTTTGCATGCCGGGGAGATCAAAGAGCTTTGCAAAGCAACAGCTAGAGATTAAAATGGCCTCAAGCAATTTGGCTGAACAAGATTTCAAGCCTCCAAAAGATGCCTCGGTGCTACAAAAGAATGTTCCTGTGATGGGACAGGGAGTCCCACAGGCAATGTCAACACTTCCAGTGCTCCCCTATGAATGTCAGATACTTGGCCTAGTCAGGTTGAATTTAGCCTCATTTTAAAAGCAATTTTGTAAATAGGTTTTGCTTTTTCCTACCCCTACGTGAGCTGGATTTGGACTGGAATGCATCCAATCTGGTGGGGCAGCCAAAACCAACTGCCCTTGGCTCTATGGTAGCCCTTGTCTGAGCTATGAAGAGTGTTCGCCTTAGTCCTGTGTGGGTTTTCTCCTTATGCTGATGGCTGGCATCAGCTGGTCCTGGTGCTCAGGGGAATCCCCAAACTCTTTCACGCCTTAGGTCTAGCAGGGGGACAGTAGAAGAACCCAGGCACATCCACTACCCCAGGTTTCAGCTCAGTCAGCCAGTCAAGGCTCAACAACTCCTGTAACACTCTGAGCACTTACTAACCTACCTCCCTTGATTGCTGTAGGCAGCTGCAGCCTGTACGATCAGTCAGCTCATCACCATGTGGCATCTCAGCTACTTGCTGGCTGGAGTTTCTTCGCCAGCATCTTTGCTCCTCTGGCAGCTCTGCAAGCACTCAGAGACGGCCCCTAAGCAGTACCAGGCAGTTCTACCAGTAGCCCCTGGGTTCCTGGGCCAGGCTGGCGAATACGCACCACATAAACCCCAAGAGCCATTGTATTCATTTTAACAGTCAGTGGTGGATTGAGTCACTGCCCGAAGCACACAACTCTGGCAAGCTGGCTACCTGCTATTTTCCTGCAAAGCTCAGCTCTGTGTAGGGCTGGCATATGTCAGGGGTTTTTCCGCCCATTGCCTCTTTTTTGAGTCTCCATCCAGGTGAATGCCTGGCATTTTGCTGGAGCAGATACTGCAGCTCAGAAAACTGGTCTGCTTCCCAAGTGGTCCCTCCTCTAGAACTGCATTTGATTGGCCCCTGCCAGCTGCTAACTCCCCCCCCCCCCAGCCACCAGACTCAGATGCCCCTGCCAAGGAGCAGGGGGGCGATCCACAGAGAGACATGAATGTGACGGACAGCAGTCTGCTGCTCCCCACCGCCCACAGTAAAGCCCCAGGTACCTACTCCACCATCCCACAAGTACCAATCCCACACAGCCCCCAGCTACCCTTCCCAGTACATATGTCCTCCTTCTGCTATCCTCCATACAAACACAACTCTTCCAGAATCCAGCAGGCAGGCCTCCCAGTACCCAACCACCCCTCCAGTACCTGCATGCATGTGTATACACACATAGCCTACAACAATCCTGGTCCCCGCCAAGTACAACTTACAGTACACACACACATACTCTTCCAGCACCCCAGGTTCTCCCTTCCAGCATACATGTCCCCTAGCACATGCCAGGACCCTGGACGGCCAGTGACCTGGCTGCACAGGGAGGCTAGTCCCCAGCCCTCTCTCCTGGACCCCAACCTCTCATCCTTGCTCAAGCCCAAAGTGGCCCATAGCCCCAGCCCTGGTGTGCTGCATCTTCAGTTCCTGGGTGGCACATCCGCTGTGCCCACAGCCCCTGGGTTCTGGTCCCCAGAGCACTGGGCAAGCAACACATCCAATCCCAACTCCCTGCGGGAAGAGCACTGGCCTGGGGACGGGAGCACAATAGGCCGGTTGGGGCTGCTCAGCTTCCCCCTGCCTACAAGCCTGGCACTCGTGGTTCTATTCACACATGAATGAGCCAGACAGATTCCAGCTTTGTGTCTGTCACAGTGAGACACAGTGGCCTTGGCAAGGGGTGACGACTAGTCTGTCAACATCACAGCTATTTCTGGAGCTATTTTCTGACAGTGGCCAATCATAGAATCCTAGGGCTGGAAGAGACCTCAGGAGCTCATCAAGTTCAGCCCCCCACCCAAAGCAGGACCAACCCCAACTAAATCATCCCAGCCAGGGCTTTGTCACGCCAGGAGTGAAAAAACTCTAGGGATGGAGATTCCACCACCTCTCTAGGTAACCCATTCCAGTGCTTCACCACCCTCCTAGTGAAATAGTTTTTCCTAATATACAACCTAGACCTCTCCCACCGTAACTTGAGACCATTGCGCCTCATTCTGCCATCTGTCACCATTGAGGACAGCCCCTCTCCAGCCTCTTCAGAACCTCCCTTCAGGAAATTCAGCTATCAAATCCCACCTCACTCTTTTCTTCTGCGAACTAAATAAGCCCAAATCCCTCAGCTTCTCCTCGTAGTCCCCTAATCATTTTGTTTGCCCTCCACAGGACCCTCTCCAATGTGTCTACATCCTTACTATAATGGGGTGCCCAGAATTGGATGCAATACTCCAGATGTGGCCTCACTAGAGCAAATAAAGGGGAATAATCACTTCTCTGGATCTGCTGGGAGTGCTCCTCCTAATGCACCCTAATATGCCATTAGCCTTCTTGGCTACAAGGGCACACTGTTGACTCATATCCAGCTTCTCATCCATTGTAATCCCCAGGTCCTTTTCTGCTGAACTGCTACTTAGCCATTCGGTCCCAGCCTGCAACAATGCTTGGGATTCTGCACTTGTCTTTCTTGAACCTCATGAGATTTCTTTTGGCCCAATCCTCTAATTTGTCTAGGTCACACTGGACCCTTTCCCTGCCCTCCAATATATTTACCTCTCCCCCTAGCTTAGTGTCATCCACAAACTTGCTGAGGGTGCAATCCATCCCCTCATCCAGGTCATTAATAAAGATGTTGAATAAAACCGGTCCTAGAACTGATGCTTGAGGCACCCCACTTGAAATTGATCGCCTGCCAGACATTGAGCCATTGGTCGCTGCCCTGGGCCCAACAATCTAGCCAACTTTCTATCCACCTTACAGTCCATTTATCCAATCCATACTTCATTAAATTACTGGCAAGAATATTGTGGGAGACCATATAAAAAGCTTTGCTAAAGTCAAGGTATATCCCATCCACTGACCTCCCCACGTCCACAGAGCCAGTTAAATCATCATAGAAGCTAATCAAATTGGTCAGACATGACTTACCCTTGGTGAATCCATGTTGACTATTCCTGATCATTTTCCCCTCTTCCCAGTGCTTCAGAATGGATTCCTTGAGGATTCCCTCCAAGATTTTTCCAGGGACTGAACTAAGGCTGACTGGTCTATAGTTCCCTGGATTGTTCTTCTTCCCTTTTTTAAAGATGGGCACTACATTTGCCTTTTTCCAATCATCCGGGACCTCTCCTGATCGCCACGAGTTTTCAAAGATAATGGCCAAAGGCTCTGCAATGACATTTGCCAAATCTCTCAGTACCCTCAGATGCATTAAATCTGGACCCATGGATTTGTGTATGTCTAGCTTTCTAAATAGTTCTTAACCTGTTCTTTCTCCACCGAGGGCTGCCCACCGCCTTCCCATATTGCCTTGCCTAGTGCAGTAGTCTGGGTGCTGACCTCATCTGTGAAGACAGAGGCAAAGAAAGCATTGAGTAAATCAGCTTTTCCCACATGATCTGTCACTAGGTTACCTCCCTCATCCATTAAGGGCCGCGCACCCTCTCTGATCACCTTCTCATTGCTAACATGCCTGTAGAAACCTTTCTTGTTACCCTTCACTTCCCTTGCTAGCTGCAATTCCAATTGTGCTTTTGCGTTCCCGATTACTCCCCTGAATTCTTGAGCAATATATTTATACTCCTCCCTCGTCATCTGTCCAAATTTCCACTTCTTGTAAACTTCCTTTGTGTGTTTAAGCTCTCCAAGGATTTTCCTGGTAAGCCAATCTGATTGCCTACTATATTTGCTTTTCTTGCTGCGCATCAGGATGGTTTCTTCCTGTGCCTCCTATAAGGCTTCTTTAAAGTACTTCCAGCATTCCTGGACTCCTTTCCTCTTCGTTAGCATCCTGCCCATCAGTTCTCTGAGGGAATCAAAGCCTGCTTGTCTGAAGTCCAAGGTGTGTATTTTGCTTCTCTCCTTTCTTCCTTTTGTCAGGATCCTGAAATCTACAATCTCAAGATCACTGCTGCCCAGGGTTGCCACCCACATCTACTTCCCCTACTAGTTCCTCCCTGTTTGTAAGCAGCAGGTCAAGCTGTGCATGGTCCTTGGTCAGTTCCTTCAGCACTTGTACCAAGAAGTTATCCCCAACATTCTCCTCAAACTTCCTGGATTGTCTGTGTACTGGTCTCCTAACAGATGTCAGGTGGATTAAAGTCACCCATGAGAACTAGGGCCTGTGATCTGGAAGCTTCTGAGTTGTCTGAGGAAAGCCTTGTCTACCTCATCCACCTGATCTGGTGGTTTATAGCAGAAACCAACTACAACATTTCCCCTGTTGCTCCTGCTCTAAGCTTAACCCAAAGACTCTCAACAAGCTATTCTCTCTCTATATTCTGGAGTTCTGAACAATCATACTGCTCTCTTACATACTGTGCAACTCCTCCTCCTGCCTGTTCTTCCTGAACAGTTTATACCCTTCCATGACAGTGCTCCAGTCATGTGAGTCATCCCACTAAGTCTCTTGTTATTCCAGTCAAATCATAGTTCTTTGACTGTGCCAGGGCTTCTAATTCTTCCTATTTGTTTCCCAGGCTTTTTGCATTCGTGTACAAACAGCTTAGATAGTTGATTGCCCTACCATCTCCATTTGAATCAGGGGTCCTCCTTTGTTGCTTCTTCCAATGCCAATGCAGGTGGTCGGATGTGAAAGTTCCTTTGGCCTCTTCTGTTGACAGCTGGCCTTGTTCAGTAAATATGAAATGAGAATTGAGCCACTTACCTGCCCCTTGTGACTTCCTCTGTATTCCTGTGCTTTGGGTGCCTGTCCTGGAGGTGCTGGTTGAAGTCCCTGCTCTGCTTGTTGAGAAATGAGTGGCAGTGTAAGCTATTACCTTCAAGTGTTCCACTATTAACTGGGGCCCAGTAAGCTTCCAAGCCCTTCTGTGGCCTGGGGGTTAGGGCGCTTCTGGATCAAATCCCTGCTCTGCCAGGCAGGAGTCCTCTGGTGTGTGAGATCAGAGCCCTTGTAGCTGATTAAGAGGCTATTTGAAGCCCCTCTTACTCCCTTATTTAAAGAGGAATTGCTGCTGGGCAGTAACCCCACTCTTGTCCATCAGGATATAGGCCCATGTTGTGGCAGACCCCAGGGCACGGTCTCCTCCCTGCTCTTTCAAGGGGGGTGAAGTTGAACTGGAGGCTCCCACCTCCTTTGGATAGTCACTTGGGGTATGTCTACACTACCCCGCTATTTCGAACTAGCGGGGTAATGTAGGCATACCGCAATTGCAAATGAAGCCCGGGATTTGAATTTCCCGGGCTTCATTTGCATAAGCCGGGCGCCGCCATTTTTAAATCCCGGCTGGTTCGAACCTCCTCATTTCACAAGGAGTAACGGTAGTTCGAACTAGGAAGCCTAGTTCGAACTACCTAGTTCGTGCCCCGTGTAGCCGCGCTGCACAGGGTTCGAACGAGCGGGGTTTTAAAAATGGCGGCGCCCCGCTTATACAAATGAAGCCCGGGAAATTCAAATCCCGGGCTTCATTTGCAATTGCGGTATGCCTACATTACCCTCCTAGTTCAAAATAGGAGGGTAGTGTAGACATACCCTTGCAGGCCAATCCTGCCTGAATCCTCTCCCTGTGCCAAGACAACAACAGCCAGCCTCTTGAGAAAGAGAGGAGGCTTGGGACCAGGCTGACAGTCACCTAGGAGGCAGGAAACCTCTGTGCAAACCCCTGCTGAAAACACAGCTAGGGGATTTGAACCAGGATCCCCCACAACCCAGGTGAAGAGCCAAACCACTGGACTAGACAATGAGGGCAATAGGTGTAGCTGCTTCTGGGGAGGCAAGCTCCCGAGGCTGAGGCTCCTCCCAAACCTCATCACTGCACCACCCAGGCCCCTGCCCCTTCCCACTCATTCCAGCCAAATTCCTGAACATAAATGTAGCAAATGACCTCTGGGAAAACAACATTCTTCTAAAATGTTTTTCTAAAGAAAACGGAACAGGTTTTCCACTGCATGCCAGATTGAGACAACTGGACATGAAGAAGGTACCTAATTAAAAGCACTACATTCAAGAATAAAACATGTCAGTCACAGGTTTTTTTATATATACCCCAAATTTTGTCAGAGATTTATTTACAAAAAAACTTCATAATAGGGGCAAGTCAGCTACCCTGCTGAATACAACATTAAATACTATGCAACACATGATGCAGCCTCTCTGGTTTCCATTTATCTGCATCAGTATTTCTAAGCTGATTTTATATTTTAAATAAATGCTGAAGCCTTCGTAAAGTAATCGTTCCAGATTACTTCACTGAAACCTTGGCCTCTAGAAACTTGGATTTCAATCCTGAACTCCCCATTGTATATAAATCACTGTGGTGTGCGACCACAGGCTTCCTAACAGTAAATTATGTATAATATTAATTAACCACTTTAGCAATGTGTTTTATTGGTATGATTAAGTGTCTGTAGGGCAACCATCACCCTAGCATCTAAGACTGAGGACATGGTTGAAATGTACTAAGAACAAATAATAGGCTACTACTGTCAGCGTTCAAAGTCCCCAAAGGTGGACACAACACAGATGTCAGCATATGAACAACATCATCATGGAGACTCCATCACACAAGGTATGGCTGAGCTGTCATATCTACTGGGCATTGAGGGCCCTTAGCATCTTGCACATGGTACTCAGATTCTTATGGCCTTTGTCTGATGAGCAGCCCCATAGTCTCCACTTAAGATCTGCCTACATGGGCCTGAAGATGAAGTGACTCACCCTGTTCAGTAACAATGGTTCTTCAAGATGTGTGTCCCTATGGGTGCTCCACTCAGGTCTCGGTGCATCCTCACGCTGCTGATGGGAGATTTTTGCTCCATAGCGCCCCTCACTCCGTGCCTGCACACTCCGTGTTGCGTGTTGCTGCCGTTTGATGGATGCGCGTGCAGCAGGAGCCTCCCTCTGTTCCTTTTCTACCTGAAATCCATTAAAGAACTCCAAGCAGAGGGGAAGACGGGAGGGTAGTGGGGCACCCACAGAGACATACATCTCATAGAACCACAATCGGATATACATAAAGGGAACATTCAGAAGCCTGTTGGTGAGCATTTCAGCCTGCCAAACCACAGTCTGACAGACCTGCAAGTAGCTGTCTTGTCACAAATCAGCTCCACAATCCAGATCCACAGGGAGGCCCTGGAATCACAGTTAATCCGCAAATTCAATTCACATGCTAATGGACTCAATCGTGATATGGGCTGGTGGGGACTCTACCTACTTAGAATAACCACTGAAGGTGCTAACACAGCTCTCTGAGAGGTATCCTTCCTGTCTTGGGAATCTATCTATTGACTTTGATTTTTATCTGCTTAGGTTTAAGTACCCATTCTCCAGATACTTAATGATGCTCTGTCTTCCATCCCCCTCCCTTTTTCTCTTTCTCCCCCCTCCTCTTCCCCTCTCCTATTTATTTCGAGTTTTCATATCCCCAACTCATAACTCTGGTCATCTGAAGAAGTGGGCTGTGCCCACAAAAGCTCATACCACCATCTTCATGTTTTGTTAGTCTATAAAGTGCTACCAGACCATTTGTTGTTTTTTTCCTGTAAGGGTATGTCTACACTGCCACCCTATTTCGAACTAGGGTAGCTAATGTAGGCATTCGAAGTTGCAAATGAAGCCCGGGATTTAAATATCCCGGGATTCATTTGCATCTTGCCGGGCGCCGCCATTTTTAAATCCCCGTCAGAGCGGACTCCGTGCCTGCGGCTACACGCAGCACGGAGTAGGTAGTTCGAATTAGGCTCTCTAATTCGAACTACCGGTACACCTCGTTCCATGAGGAGTGACAGTAGTTCGAATTAGAGAGCCTAATTCGAACTACCTACTCCGTGCTGCGTGTAGCCGCGGGCACGGAGTCCGCACTAATGGGGATTTAAAAATGGCAGTGCCCGGCAAGATGCAAATGAAGCCCGGGCTATTTAAATCCCGGGCTTCATTTGCAACTTCGAATGCCTACATTAGCTACCCTAGTTCGAAATAGGGTGGCAGTGTAGACATATCCTAACAGATTAACTCGACTACCCCCTGAAGCTACTTTCTTCTCCATCGAGTGGTGTCCCCATGGGTGCTCCACTCAGGTGACTTAGTAGCAATACCTGCCAGATGGTGGTGGGCATTGGCATAATTTATGCAGAGGAAGGAAGGGCCGCATCTGCCAGAGATGTGGAAGGTACTGGTCCTTTCTATAGGGCGTAATGTTGTGCAAAGGTGTGATGGGAGGACCATGTAGCTGCTTTACAAACATCTGCCAATGGTACATTATGTAGGAAGGACATTGTTGTGGCCAGCACACATGTGGAGAGAGCCCTGGTAAGTCTGTGGTGGCTGCTTCCCTCGAAGTTCGTAAACTGTGTAAATGCAGCTGGCAATCCATTTGGATAGACGTTGTGCCAAGACCTTGTGCTCTTCCCCTATGTGGCTTGGACCAAGAGATGAAGAGTCTGTCTGACTTTCTGGTTTCTTTGGTTCTATCTAAGTAGAATGCAATAGCTCATCCAATGTGTGCAAGATGGCCTCTTTGAGAAAGTATGAGGTTTAGGGAAATATGAAGGAAAGTATATCAGTTTGTTTAGGTGGAAGTCGGATGTGACCTTGGGGAGGAACTTGGGGTGAGGCCTGAGTATGACTTTTTCTTTAGTAAACGTAGTGAAAGGTGGATCAGCCATGAGGGCTGCGATTTGGCCTACACGTCTTGCTGTGTTATTGCCACTATGAAGGCCACCTTCATGGACAGGTATTGTGGTGATGTAGTGGCTAATGGTTCAAAGGGTGGCCTGGTGAGCATGTCGAGAGCAAGGTTTAAGTCCCAAGGTGGCACTGGGGGATGCAGGTTTGGGTGTATTTTTGGCAGGCCTGTGAGGAATTGCTTCATCATGTGATGTGCAAAGAGAGAGAAATCATCCACAGGTTCGTGGAAAGCAGTGACTGCTGCCAGATGGACACAGAGCTGATGAAGAGACTTGCATCACTGAGGTTCATCAGGTACTTTAGTATGGTAGATGGGGGGGGAGGGCAGTATTAGGAAGTAAACGCTGAGTGATGCAGCACTGTTGAAAACATCTCCATTTGTTTTGGTAGGTGCTTCTAGTGGAGGGTCATCGACTGTTCAGTAGGATGTGTTTGACTCTGTCTGAACAGGTAAGTTCTTCATTTTAGAACCATGGAGAAGCCATGCTGAGAGTTTCAAAGTTTTAATATTCAGGCGGTGATGTTGCGTTAGGAAGTGTAGTGCCATGGGGCGGGGGATCGGTTGATCTACTGAAAGGCAGTCCAGATAGGGGAACCAGGGCTGTCTCGGCCAGGCAGGAGCTATCAGAATTACTGTGGCTTGGTCGGACCAGATCTTGTGGATCACCCTGGAGAGTAGTGGGATTGGTGGGAAAGCTGTAGGGGAGCTGTCCAGCAAATGGTGAAGGCAACCCCCTCCCCAATATCTTGTCCTTCCCTGCTTGGGAGCAGGGCCTATGGGATTTGTGGTTGAGTACGGTGGCAAAAAGATCTATGCACCAGCCAAAGCCAGTCACTAGCTGATGCTGTTTCCACCTTTGTTGCTCACCTGCAATTGTTTAGGCCTATCCTCCAGGACAAAGGAGCTTAGCTGAGTTAATGTAATTAGCAAATAGTTCAGCAAGAACTTTGTGGACTGTTAGCAAGTTTATAGGGAAGCTGCCGCCATCCAAGTCAGCCCAGCAGTAGGAGCGGGCACAAGCTGAGAAGTGCTCATTGCTATGAATAAACTTGGCAATATAATTCTTAAAAACACTTTTAATTACAACTGTCTTAGTTGCACTAGAAGCAGGTAGCTTGCTAAAAGGGAGGCTCTTTGTGGCAATGGCAGGTAGACTCCAATGAAAGAACCTGTGATTGGCCCTCATTTGCCAGGGGTGAATGGAACACTTATCAGAAAAACACAATGTTTAATTTCTAGGTAATTAATATTATGGGTAAAACAATGCCTCCTACCAGGCAGCTGTGTGCTGGGAAGACTTGGCTGTGCTTGACACTGCTGGATACCCCTTTGAATTGGGGGTAACAAACATGCCCAAATCACTGCCTCCTAAGATCATTAGAGCAAACAGTAGCAGTAGTAGTCCCCCGCCGTCCCCCCCAAAAATCTGCAAATTACATCTGCCTTTTGTGTGGTGTGCGAGTGAATATGGGGGAGGAGAGGTGCTTTGCCTGCTTTCCCAGGCATTAATTTGCCCCTAAATAGTCTGATTTTTACATTAGTACTAAATGTGGCTGGCAGCTGTTTTATGGTCTTTGACCTTTCATACCACCAATGTCATACAGCACATCACTCCCCTGCAATTCACTATGCAGCTCTGAAAAAACAGCCTGCCTGAAAAACTAGTTGTGCTGACAAGCTACAGTATGGAGGCACTAACTGTGGCACCTTTGTTGCGGTTGAGTTGAATGTTGCACTACAGCAGGGCTCCAGCCCCGTTAGGATTAATGACATACCCAAAATTTTATTGACACCATAAAGAGTCAGAAAATTAACAAGAATAATTGTCAATTAGTTGGAGCTAATTAAATACCGAGTCCTTTAAAAAATGTGTGTTGAAACTTCCAATTCCTGCCTAAGTGATTTTGAACATACCTAAGAGTGGCCATACTGGGTCAGACCAATGCTCATCTGAAGAAGTGGTTTTGCCCATGAGAGCTCACGATATACTCTCTCTCTCTCTAGCAAATTAATAAAAACATATATATATATATATATGTTTTTGTTAGTCTCGAAGGTGCCACAGGACTACTGGTTTTTAAAATTACAGACTAACACGGCTACCCTTATTAAACTGTTTAACAAACTATGTTAAATTCAAAGCAAAGTTTTTCACCACATGCTTTCAGCAATCTTACTGATCAAACTGCTTTGGTCAGGACCCCTTCTCACAAAATCTAAACAATGTTTCTTTTGTTCCAACTGCTATGAATGTGGTGGGCAAGGGGAGTGAGAGATGCACTTGGGTGCTTGTTCCTATTTTTTTTATAGCTTCAGTCTAGTCCCTCTTGAAAAAAAATTTACAGCTGGATACCAGGAGACAAAAAGTATAATTGGGAGGGATGTTACCAGCTGCTTTTTCCTCACCCATTTGAGCTTCCTTTGTTTCCCTTCTTGCTTGTGGAATGTTACTGTTTAAACACAAGTTAAGCATAGCACACATTACTTTGTTTGAGACGAACCTCTTTGCCAACCTCAGTTTGGAACTTGTGTTGATAACACCATACACTGGACTCTTATAATTTCATACCATGTGCTACACATTTTTTTATCAGGATAAGAATGATCAGCAAATTATGAGTTTTCAAATGATACCTCCCAGGCCATTTGTTCATAGAATCATAGGGTTGGAAGAGACCTCAGAAGGTCATCAAGTCCAACCCCTTGCCCAAAGCAGGACCAATCCCAACGAAATCATCCCAGCCAGTGATTTGACAAGCCAGGATTTAAAAACCTCTAGGGATGGAGATTCCACCATCTCCCTAAGTAATCCATTCCAGTGCTTCACCACCCTCCTGGTGAAATAGTTTTTCCTAATATCCAACCTAGACCTCTCCCACTGTAACTTGAGACCATTGCTCCTTGTTCTCTCATCTGTCACCACTGAACAGCTTGTCTCCATCCTCTTTGGAACCCCCCTTCAGGTAGTTGAAGGCCACTGTCAAGTCCCTGCTTATTCTTCTCTTCTATAGACTAAATAAGTCCAAATCCTTCAGCCTCTCTTTGTAGGTGACGTGCTCCAGCTCCCTATTCATTTTGGTTGCCCTCCACTGGACCCTCTCCAATGCATCCACATCCTTTCTGTAATGGGGGTCCCAGAACTGGATGCAATACTCCAGATGTAGCCTCACCAGTGCCAAATAAAGAGGCATAATCACTTCTCTAGGGGTACGTCTAGACTACATGCCTCTGGCGAGAGAGACATGTAGATTAGGCTACCGGACATAGTAAAATGAAGCGGCGATTTAAATAATTGCCGCTTCATTTAAATTTACATGGCTGCCGCGCTGAGCCAACAAACAGCTGATCAGCTGTTTGTCGTACAGTCTGGAAGCTCCCCTGCCGACATCAAAGGTATTTGTCGACCACCCTGGTATGCCTCCTGGGATGAGGTATACCTGGGTGGTCGACAAATACCTTTGATGTCGGCAGGGGAGCGTCCAGACTATCGCGCTGAGCCGACAAACAGCTGATCAGCTGTTTGTCGGCTCAGTGCGGCAGCCATGTAAATTTAAATGAAGCGGCGATTATTTAAATCGCCATTTCATTTTACTATGTCCGATAGCCTAATCTACATGCCTCTGGCGACAGAGGCATGTAGTCTAGACGTACCCTTAATCTGCTGGCAATGCTCTCCTACTGCTCCCTAATATGTCATTCTTGGTTACAAGGGCACACTGTTGCCACATATTCAGCTTCTTTGTTGTATAAAGAGGATTACAAACATGTGTGTTGTAGACACAGCAATACATTCAGTCACAATTGTTTTATTAGAAAGTCAGCTCAGCAACTTAGAGTCCGGCACCACTGCTCAGGTGGCTGTGTCAGAACTGCTTGTAGTTCCCCCTAGTGTATCTATTTAGATAAGTCACAGTCCTGAAAGGGACATAAGTTTAAACCTTCCCTTTTCCAATCAAAGAATGTATGCAGCTTAAGTCAAGCTATATCGACCTATACACGCTTAAGCTTGGCCTGTTACAATTCATCTCTGAGGTTTTCTGTGCAGTTTGGTGATCTACATGACAATGAGTACTGTCTTTGCTTCTGGTGGTCCAGCTCTCTTCTGATCTGTCACATAGTCTCCTGAACCTCCTCCTCTTCTGTAACATATTGTTGAGGTATCCTGTTTCAGCAATAACTGATTGTCCAGAAATCAATACTTGAAATTTCCTGCAACCATGCATCAAAGCTAAAGTCTTCTTCTCAATTTGTGTATATTGGCAGTTTTACTGAGTGCCATGGAAGCATATACCAGTGGTCTCCAGTGTTCATCATACTGCTGTAGTAAAGTTGCCAATGTGCCTCCCTTGAGACGTCTGTGGACACCTTAGTCCATCTTTTGCCACCATAAAATAGAAGGACAGGAGTCTTCTTAATTAACTGTTCCAAGTTTTCAAATTCCATGTCTAGATTGGCATCCCATGTTCACTGACTAGTTTCCTGCAAGAATGGTCTAAAGTTGCTGATTTTAGCAGTCCACTTAGGTGTATATCTTCTCACAAAGTTGACCATCCCTAAGATTCTTTGCACTCCTTTGTCTATTGGAGATTATGTTTTTATTTGCCTGGACTCTGTTAGATCCATTTGATTCCATACTGTGAGACTTTCTCCAGGTCCATCATAGCTCAAATCCAACATTTACATTTAATCCTACTGCCCTACTAATTTCCAATGCTCTTTGTAAATCTTAGAATGTTATCCAAGTATCCCTTAGCACCTTCTTTCAAATATTTGTTACACTGGCCCCTGAAGTGTGTCTGGTGCAACTCATAACCCAATTGGCAATCTGCAAAAGCAGTATCTTATATATAGTGTACTAAAAGTAAATAAATGTGCTACTCTCAAACTTTCTTCTCTAGGGCACATGGGGAAATGTGCTTAAGCTCTTCGGGGTTTCAGTACACTTTAAAGGTTCTCTTTCTTTTCTACAATTACTAAGCAATGAATCCATTCAGTAAATTGTTCTACTTTTTTATTATCTCTAGTGCAAATAATCAATCTAGTTCCTCAGTTTTTTTCTCAAGGTTAAAGGAACATTCCTAGTGAAATGTATGATGAGACAAATAGACTCTGTCATTTTGATATTCTTTGAGCATTTTTTCTACATTCTTAAAGGCATCCTGAAACTGCTCTTCAATACTTGCTCCTCTAATGAGTATAGTCTCTTTACTAGCCCTAGAGTTTGACATGTTTTCAAGCTCAGTACAGGTGATTTTTTCTTGGCACAATTATACATTTTCAGTATTATTTTTCAACTTTACCACTTGTTGATGTGCCCAGAGTAGAAATGAGCACTCCACTGTAAACCTTTAACTTTAGCTGTCTATTGTCAATGTACTGCACTTTTTTCTTTAAAACCTTTAAATATATATTCTGTAACCACATTTGCTTGAGTACTGATGTCTAGTCTGTAAGTCACTAAAATTCCATTTACTTACTGCACTGACTATTCAAATCTGCTAAAGAAAACTTTGGCTTTCAAATATCAATTACCATTTGATCTGATTATGGACTCAGTGAGCTTTCCATAATTACATGTTTGACAACAGTTTGAGATCCAATATAAATTCTGGAAATGACTCTCCTTCTCTCTGAGTTCTCATGTGAAATTTGTATTTTTCAAAAGTTTAATTTGTCTTGGACAGGCAGTAGTCAACCAATTTCTGAAGCACCGTCTGAGAGCATTTTTGTTCAGCCTCACTTAACTGCATAACATTATAAATAACTAGTGCTTCTGGCCCCACAATATTTGTTTAAAATATATAGCTTCTGATTATCTTCTTTCAACAAAGCAACTTACTTGCATATACATTTACGGTGAATTTTTTTCCAGTTACCTGCTGCACTGGCCGATAACTTCAATTGTAGTGGAACTCTCAGCTCCTAAATTGTCTTTACCCCTCCCCCCCAATCTAATATCCAATCACTCTTATCTATGCACTCCTGCTACCATGCAGCGTTTGTGGTTTTTATGTAGGCAGACAGACTCAGACTCAGTCAGGACTCTATGAAGGTCAGAATATATTGTTTATTATAGATTCCGCTCAGCAACACAGAGTCTGGTGTTATTCCCTAGGTGGCTGTGTCAGAACTGCAAGTAGCAGTTGATGTATCTATTCAGCTAAGGTGGCACAGCCCTTAAAAGGGAATACCCTCTCACCTTTTTTAAGAAGTGAGGGCTGTCGGTAAAATTTTGTTAGAATGAGGCCTGTAGTGACTGTATTTTTATATAAACCACCTAAACCCAGAAAATTATATTATTGAATTGCCTTCTAAAAAACACAGGGCACTATGGGCTTAAAGATCACTCTTACGAGTGACAGCATTGTAGTAGTGCAGTAGCTTCTTTGTAGTTAAGGCTGCATCAGGTCATCTACTTAAAGATCAACCTTTCTAAGTCCTCTACAATTGACTTGCACCATTGGATTGTTTAGAAATTTGGTGTGCTTCAGGAGAGTCAGGGTAACGTCAGAGACCCAAACTTGGAGTCACTAGAGTCAAGGCTTCCAGAGGGCTAAGCTTGGTAAAGAAATAGCAATTAAAAAAAAGTTGCCAGGGAATTTGGAGGGGGGGAAGGAGAAGGAGATAAGGGTCAAAATGGTCTAAATCTGTCTTGTTTACCCAAGGTAGCACATGGCACTCATTAAATCTTTAAAGGATTTAAATTAAGAATGGTATTTAAGAAAGTGGCCATTTTTACACTGTGTGCGCATCAATACAGAAAAGTAGCTAGAGGTTTTCCACTCTATATACATTAGAACTTGCCTTTTGGTAGTGCTCTAAAATCTGTAAGGTTAACCCTTGAATTAACATAGTTAAGGATAAATTAATCACAACTGCAGCTTAAGACAATCACCCTGCACCCCAATCACTATGTCACACACGTGGCTGTCTTTACTCCAGGCATGGGAGAGGATTCTGTTTATAGGAAAGAGAGGTAACTGCAACAGAAATGTTGGTGGATCAGAAAGTGAAAGCTTTAGGGAAAGGCATTCCCTGCTTGCAGTGGGGAGGGGCCAGGCTGGAGAGACAGCAGAGCATGTGTGTCAGGGGTTTAGCTCAGCATGCCACTTGCAGGACAATACATATACAGCTGCCTAAATGACTAACTGCAAACATAATTAACTTTGCCTGTTTAAAAACATAAACCTAGAAAATTCAACAAAGAGGAAGTTAAGGTTGCTTGGTGGGCTGATGTCCCCTTGCAAAATTCTGAGGTGAGCAAAACCCAAACTTCTTCAGGAAATGCAGAATTCAAGTGGCCCCTTTTACTCTGCCCAACCCCATCATTGCTGAAATGTACAAGCTCTTCATCTCCTTCGGCAGCCCATTCACGCTCCCCCACAGGATTCCATCTAATGCTATGAAAGAAAAAAAGGGGTTGAGAAGGAAGGTTGCCCCCATCACCTGCTCTCTCTCCTCCATATGCACACAAGCACCTCTCACACTAGTCCTTGGCACAATAAGATTCAGGAAGGGCCACAGTCTGGTGTACGCTCACGTTCATTGCCAACTCTCCAGACAGAAGACCAACACAAGCAGTTTAAGAACCACTTCACATTCTTTTTCATCTCCCTTATATTTACTTCCATCCCAGGCTTCCATCTCAACCTACACTTCCACTCAGCCTTAGAATCCTCTCAGTCCACCTTTGCTCCCCGCATAACTGCCGCAATTGTGCACTGAAATGAAGCATGCTGTAGCCTGAACATGCATCTCTTCCCTTTCCTCCCACACAAGAGTGAGGGAAACCATAGATCACCTTACATCATAGTCACAGCTCTGTCACACACCTCAAAGTAAGCCACACATCTACCTTTCCGTGCAGCTACACTTACCACCTCCTTATCCATGCTACTTGGACTACAGGCAGATACTATATGCTTTGACTATATGCTTTGACTGCTCTCATTCCCCAGCTCACTATATACAATGAGCCTTTTGCAATAGTCCTCCTGAGCCCTGTTTATTGTATGAAAGACTCATGAGGAGAGGCTGAGGGAATTGGGCTTATTTAGGCTGCAGAAGAGAAGAATGAGGGGGGTTTGATAGCAGCCTTCAACTATCTGAAGGGGGTTTACAAAGAGGATGGAGCCAGGTTATTCTCAGTAGTGACAGATGGCCGAACAAGGAGCAATGGTCTCAAGTTGAAGTGGGAGATCTAGGTTGGATATTAGGACAAACTATTTCACCAGGAGGATCCTGAAGCACTGGAATGGGTTGCCTAGAGAGGTGTATAATGCCAGGCTTGACAAAGACTTGGCTGGAATGATTTAGTTGGGGTTAGGGATGTAAGCAAGTAGCCGAGTACTCGAGTACCCAATAAGACTATGCTTACTTGGTAGTCAAGCCGAGTACTTGACTAATCACCGCTTCACTTGTTGTCTTTGTATGAGAGGCGGGGGGGGGGGGGGAGACGAGGACAGGAGCTGGTGCTAGGGAAAGCCATCTTAAAAGCCAGTTACCCCTAGCACCATCTTCATGGTGCCGCCCCCCCCCCCCCACTACTGCCAGGTGGCTCTTACTACATTTAAAATGCAGAACCACAACAGTCCCAGACCAACACAAAACAGCACTGGTCAGTTCCAGCTCATGCCTGGTCTGTGAACTATTCCCCTCTGTGGCACTGCAGTTTAAATGTAGTAGGAACCAAGCTGCCTGTGTGCCTGGCTCTTACTGTATTTAAACTGTAGAGCTGCAGCAGGGGTAGTTTCTGCACCGGCAGGAGCCAGGACCCAGCACCTTCCTTTATTGACTAATTGTGATTAGTCAATTACCTACCTCTTAACATCCCTAGTTGGGGTTGGTTCCACTTTCAGCAGGGGGTAAGACTAGATGATCTCCTCAAGTCTCTTCCCAATCTAATCTTCTATGATTCTATGACATATACAATGCTGCATTGAAGTAATGCATACTGGAACTTGAAGATACACATGCAGCTCTCCCCTTTGCTCATACACAGTGGAGGATGCAACTCTGAGCTCATCAGACAATCACAGCTCGTTACACATACCTCAATGCAATCCACAAGTCCTCATATCACAAACACTCCTTTACCACACATGCCCAGCTACTGCCTTCACCATTTTATGTCAGTACACCTAATATACTCCAGGTGCAATGAGTATCTAAATTCACCTTCGCTACTGCTAGCTTCAGGGGAACACAAGGGAGGCAGCATAGATAAATTATGTAATAGAAGTAGCTAGAATCCTGTGGGTGAGTGTGAATATGCTGTAGAAAGAGGTGAAGAGCTTGCACATTTCAGCAGCTGTGGGGTTGGCAGAGTAAAAAAAGTATGTAGTCAACTAAATAGGACACATTGGGCCACTGCTGACCAAGGGAAATGCTGTGCTGGTTTTCAGAAGTTTTGAGTTTTCTCAGCTCAACATTCTGCAAGGGGACAAAGTATCACTAAGCAACCTGTACTCAGCACTAACCTAAGGTTTTTCTGCTATGTGTATACTTGTGCTGCAATACATATTCATTGCTATCTCCACATCCGACCTCTTCAAATCTCAAAGCTTTTCTGAACTAAAGCTAGCTACAGCCTAGCGGTGTGGACTGCTTAAACCCCCTAAAAATGAAAATGCCCTTTGAAATAATTCATTCAAAAGAGGAGCATAAGAAAACATCAGAGTTTATAGAACAGGCCTGATAAGAAGGTTGCAAAACGATGTGCATAACCTGCATGTCCATGCTGTCTAGTACCTATTAGATGGAATAGAATTTCTAACTTCTACATTTTCTGAGTTTGGTGGTGGTTGTTTTTTTAAGAAGTGTTCTTGTAAGGTATTTTCCAAATATTTTGGTGAGTCTTCTGCTCATCCATCTCTCATTTACACAGGGGTTTGGAGTATGTTTGGGAGAGGAGGGGTGAGAGGTGTTTTTGCGCCTGGGAATTGGTTACAGGGCCTAGATTTTGAGAGGCTAAAAAAATCCATCTGATGCATTTTTATTATTTATTTCAAAGTTCAGAAAAATGAAATTGGAATGAAAGCTCTCTCAGAACAGCTCTGGGAGACACAGCTGGATTCCATTCTAATTCTTGGAGCATCAGCTGAACTTTCAGCTAAAATCTAACTCTGAAAGTCATACTTACAGATAATGATGGCAGAAATAACACAGCTGCAGTTTCAGATCCCAGGTGGATTTTATACAGTTAAGTTTGAAAAAACAAATTGACCATATTTACTTTGGACTCATTGAAAGATTGTTCCTCACAGTGTCCACTTTGCAGTTTACTTGTCTGTCTAGAACTAGAGAGACTGAGTGGCATTGCCTTTGGTGTGAAGAAAAATACATTTGCTGTGACATAATATTGGCACTTGAACATTTCAGGTTCTGCAGATTTACATTACACATTCTTTAATCAAAGCTGGTAACCTTGGTTGTGAGTAAAAGCTTCCCAGTGTGATCCTATTCAGGGCTGTCTGAACTGCAGAAACAGAACCAGTAGCTTTATGATGGGCATGGGCCACATTGTTGATTTCATTCTGATAACTAGAGGGACATGGTGTCAAGCAAATGGCTGACTTTTTCAAAAGTGGCACCTGATTTAGATGCCTCCTTTTCTGGGTGCCCAAATGAGGCACTTTAAAGGGACCAGCTTTTCTAAAAGTGCCAACCACCCAGCACCCTGAAAATCAGAACCCTTTTACGGGCACCCATGAATAGACACACATAAAAATTATTATTCTGTTTTGACCATTTTAATTCCTTCCTACTGCTTCAGTAACTTTCCGTTTGGACTCCCACTGATGTCCAGGGACCCCCAGCTCAATACAGGTCTCACCTTCATACCTTACCTGAGAAATGAGGGCCTGCTTAAAAAAAAAAAATACTCCTGAGCTTGGATCTCCACATGAGTTTAATTAACTCAATCTGGGAGTGTGGAATGAAAACTGAGGCCAGGAGACTCCCATGGTTTGGGATTCACAGATAGCATTTGACTGAGCCCTTCTAGAAACTCAGATGGGTGCAGACAGGAATGCAGGGACAGATTCATCACATTCTACTCCGCACTTAGGAAAATTCAGGTCCCATCTTCACAGCTCAGGCCTGTCTCTGTACTGGAGCCAGAACAAAGACCTTACTCAGGACATAGTCTGAATCCACCTGCCCTGAATGTTCTAACTAGAGGCTGGTCAGGAAGTTATTACCAGTCACTATTAAAACAGTGAGAGACTGTGCAGCCATTTCATAAGATAGGAGAAAGCATGTGTGACCAACACTTTAAAGAGCAATAGCTCTTTTCACTGATAAAGGTTAAAAATCCTCATGACCTGTAGGTGGCAGTAGTTGCTCTACTATTCAAGTCACTAAAGAAACATACTTATATAGTGACTTGCCCAAAGTATTTTACAAACTATGCAGACAGTACAACTGAAATGTTGCCACTTCTGGGTAAAAAGCTGCAGGGACACACATCCTTCTTCCTCTTTGAAGCCTCAGGCCCTTTAAGTGGTCCAGGGCTAGCAAACATTTACCACTTTTGACCAAGTTTCACTTTGTGCTCTTGGGAGTGTTTCATACTTCTTATATAGGCAACATTTGGGGGTGCGCCCCACGTGGATCAAAATAACCTACGGGTTGGTGTGGAGGGACCACTGTGAACAGAAACCGTCCCAACCCTTGCTTGGGGAACTGTCAGGGTGTGATGCAGAGGAGGGGGGATCAAGCCTGGAAATTAAAGCTCCACGGGAAGTCACCACAAGACTAAAGCAACATTTATCTGTTTTATTACAAAACCAGCCAAGCACTAACAAACAATGCTGTCAACAGAATTGTTGGGCGGGGGGAGGAGGAGAAGGGACAATACCAAATTTACTTCACCGGTTCTCTGTGAACAAGAAAGTATCTCCCCTCCACCCCAAAGAGAACCAGTACTGGATGTCGACTTACTCTGTAAGGCCCTGGGCCTCTGCTCCTTTGTCCTGGTGTTTTCCCCTCTTATTCACAGCAGCAATGAACATATTCAGAAGCATTCACAAAGGTCAGAGAACATGCAAAGTTCTGCTTTCATGTACACATGTCTAACCAATTGACTTTATGGAGCTGTACTGGTGAAAATGAGAACAGCATGTAGCCTACTACTGCTGGATATGGATGTACTCGGCTTCACTTCCTGTCAGACAGGGCTGGCTCTTAGCTCTCCAGTGGGAATCGTAGTGCTGCTGCTGCTGCAGGACTTGCTGTTAACATTTGTCGTTTCAGTTCTGGGAGAACTTTGAGAAATCTATAGTCACTGAGCAGCTCTGATATGGACAGTTAATTGACTGATTTATGCCTGAGGCATAGTTACCTCTAAGGTATGCACCTGCGCAGGTGCACACCAAGAATTTGCCTCCTGCCCACCTCCTCAGCAGAGCCATGAAGTGGCTGCTCAGCTGCTCCAGGGCGGGGCCATGTGGCAGGCAGCTACCCCACACCAGGAGCAGCTGGGTAGACACAAGCAGCCCAGTCCTAGCTTCAGCCCTTCCCCAGGGCTAGAGCTGTGGCCAGGATGGCAGCTGCCAAAGCTGAAGCTTGGGCTGCGGTACTAAAAGAAGCTCCTTGGCCCCGGGCCAGGAGCAGCTATGCTGCAGCCCCAGCTCCAGTTTTGGCCCATGGGGCAGCCACTCACCACGCAGCCGCGCCCCAGGTGCCAGGACTGTAGCCAGGGCCACGGTGCTATTTTTAGTACCAAGGTCCTGGCCCCAGCCCCAGCTGCTCTCAGGGTGGGACCACAGGGTGGGTGGCTGCCCTGTGTGCCAGGATTGGAGCCGTGCCATGGTGCAGCTGCTCCTGGGCCAGGGTACTAAAAAAGAACCGTGGTCCCAGCTCCAGCCCCGGCACATGGGGCAACTGCCCACCACACAGGCCAGCCCCAGCACCAGGGGGCCGAAGTGGGTTGAGGGGTGCAGGTGTCAGGAAGGCAGAAGGTGAGGGAAGAGGCAGGGGGAGAACTAAGGGGAAGATGGGGGGTGAGGAGAGGCAGGGACTTGCGCCAATGGGAGAAGAGGGGGCCCGGAAAGGAAAAGAAAGGGGAAGGCACCAAAGGGCAGGGTGGAGGAGAGACAAATGCCAGGGGGCCAACAGACAACAATGAGAGGAAAGGGCGAGGGCGAGGGGGGGGGAAGGTGTCACTGGGGGTGGGAAAAGGGAAGGGGCAGGGTGATGCTGGGAGAGGAAAGGGGACGGGCAGAGGAAAGGGGCAATGGAGCAAGAGGAATGAAGATGAGAGGGAGGAGTGGGTGCCGGGAGAAGAGGGGTTGAAAGGAGGGGTGGGCATGGGGAAGGCAGAGGATGGAGCAAGTTATGTGTGAGGGTGCAGAGGGGCATGAGGAGAACTGGGGCAGAGGATGGTGAGGGAGTGGGCACATGGGAGAAAAAGGGCAAGAGGGGCAGGTGTCGGGAAGGCAGGGGCAGTGAGGGAAGGGGAAGGCACCGGGAGAGTGCAGGGGGTAAAGGAAGGTGCAGGTGTCAGTGGGATTGTGGAGGTGAAGCAGAAGGGCAGACATAGGGAGGGGAGGAATGGGCAGCAGAGGACAGAGAAGAGAGGCAGGGTAGGTGGGTAGAGGAAGGTGTTCGGAGATGGGATGGGGAGAGGAGCTAGAAGAGGGGTGGGCACAGGGGAAAAGGGCAGGTGCAGGAGTTAGAGAGGATGGGGGGTGGGGCAAGTCCCAGGAGGGCAGAGGGGAGTGAGAAGGGCAGGAGCCAAGACAGCAGTGGAGGGTGAAGGGTGGGGGGGGCAGCAGCAGGCACCAGGGGAACAGATGGGGCAGCAGAGGGGAAAAGGGAGAGGTTTATAGCTTGGGTGCCATGGCGAGACACACTAGTGCACAAGACAAAACTCACTCTGCTCAAGGACGGAAAATCTTAGAGGGAACACTGGCTACAGGGCCAGGATAGTCTGTGCGACTGCACAAAAAGCTAGATGACATTAAAGCTGTAATTATGGTCCAGCCACACAAGATCACTCAGCCCCTCATGTGCGCACAGTAACAGGCAGCACATGCTATGCAAGAGACTGCTCAGGACCCTATGCAAACCCAGCAACTCAGAATGCTGAAAGTCTCTCTCCAGTGGGCATGGAAAGGGAAACGGCATGCTGCTTGATTCCCAACCCACAAGTAGAACAAGGCTGGAAGGCAACCCGCTGGCAGATTTCATCACCAGGTTCGGATGCTGGCCCCATAAGCCAACAATAGCTTGGCTTCCTCGAAGATGTGCACAAACTAGTAACTTGCAGACAAGTGGTGGGCAAATACTACTTAAGCACTCAGACACCAGGGAGGCGGGGAGGACAGCAGGACAAAGGATGCAGAAGGGTTTAATTGGCAAAGACACAGTGTGCTCAGTGGCTGAAAGTTTTCAGTAAAAAAAGATTCAATGAGTCTTAGCAAAGCATCAGCCAGGAAGATTGGATTTAGGAGATTTTACTGCCCTGAGCAAATAGGTAATGACCACCTCTACCAGCCTGCTTCTGCTGCTGAATATCTGCAGCTCTCAGAGACTTTATGAGAGAGCCCACCCTCGCATCCAACCCTCTGCTCATGCCATAAGTGAGAACGGCAGCCAGAGTCCATCATTCCTAGAACTAATATACAAAGAAAGGAGTTTTTACAAAACAGGTTCATTCTTCATTCCTACAATAGGATTAGAGGAGGAAACTCATTTCTCATTATACACCAAGCCAAATCATTTCAATGCACATATACTCCCCTCTCTAAGAGTCCAGGGTATATAAAAAGGAAAAGCAAAGAGAGCACGTACAATGTGCTGCTGTTCAGAAAGGACAATGGTTCCTCTTATGGTGGGCTTGGGAGCTCCGTGCTTCAGGAAGCCACTTGTGAAGTTTGTTTGGTCTGGATTTAAAAAAGCCCGAAACACTTTGACCAAACCTGCTCTCATCCAGAAAGCCCCACGCTCTGAAATCCAATGAGCAATTTATTTTTGCAGTCGAGCCCTGCTCCCTCTCAACAGTTAGTTAGTGAGCAGTGTGGTGTGAACCTGTGCCGAGACATCAGGACATTTGGGTCGCGACACAAGCTGTTCAGCCAAAGCTGCTTGTCACCACGTGATGCCATTGCAGTTGCCTCTGAGTGCGCTGTGTCACAACACCGAGTTGCAAAGCCACGGCCGCCAGCATGATGCAAGGCCTTTCTGCCACACAGTGCTGCTGTGAAGACATGTTGTGAGGCCTGGCACTACCATGAGTATCCATTTTAGGACCCTTCAATGGTATTGCACGCAGAGCTTTCCCAGTGGGCAGGACAGGTTGCAAACCCAAACGGGGGCCTGCTTGCCATTTCTCATTAGCCCAAGAGCAGATTTCTTATCGTGAGCGTACAAGTGAGAGAGAAGGGAGATCCCATTCTCCACCTCACGTGCAGCAACACAGCAACTACCTTGTGAGCAAAACATCCAAAGTACTTGGATAACAATGTTGCCAGAGACCTGCTGCTTCTCTTGCAGCACAATGCAGACAGCTGGTAGTATTGAGTTGCCAGTTTTGGTTGGACATATTCCTGGCGGCAGGCGGGGGGGGGGGGGTCATCACATGACACGATCTTTAATAAACGTTAATCTTTAATTCTTGGAGACCCCTGGAGGGTTGGCAACCCTAGTTTGGGTAGAGAAGAGGTGCATGAAAGCTGAACAGAAAGGCTGTGGTCCAAATCTGAGTGGCAGGAGAGCACGTTTGACATCGGAGAAGCTGCTGTAAATAATGTGGTCCTCTTCCCCAGCATGCACATGGTCAAACAGCTAGACATGCACAAAGCAGGAATGTGTTTCCCATCATGCTCCATAAACCCTACTGCCTAATGCACAGACCTAGCTGATTCCGCCACAGATTTGACAAGTGCGTCTGAGATGAACAAGACAATAACTTTGGCCACGGCACCACAAACTGAAGTGGTCACCGTGACCCCTGAAAGCAGCAGCCTGTTCAAGCTTCAATATTTCCACTGTTTCAATAGTGTGCACAATTACAACTTCCACTAGACACATAAGAATCAGAGCATCATGTGAGGTGGTTACAATGACCTAATAGATCACACTGCCACATGGGAAGATAGTTCTGGATTCACATGCAGCAAGCACTGGAACCCGTGGTCCACTGAGCAGCTATCGTTCAGCGCATAATGAACAATGCTTTCCTAAAGAGCATGGGCTAAAACAACAGCGGTGAAACTACCAACTCCCCGCCTTTTGCTATATCTTGCTATGAGGACATATGAGTGCTCATCTCTTCACTGTCGCACTAAGCAGACTATAAAGGGGCTTAGAGGCATTGCTGAGCTACTTCATGCTTTGTCTTTTGTATTCTGATCTGAACAGGCGGTATTTCCATGGTCACGTTGTGACACGAAGACGCGTGACTTCTGTGCCTTCCTCTTACTCCACTGCTCTACCAGGGCCTACACCAAGCTTCCCTACTGATGGCATCCTCCTTGTTCTCCTAGTGCCACTAGATTCCCAAAATATGGCATCTGCCGTGCATGTCGTCTTTGTCTGGTTTGGCAACCAGTTTGTTGTTCTCCACTACCCAATCTGCTGCTGCTCCTGGAGCCATCTTTGTGCATCAGGTTTGAGCTTTGCACCCATTCCTTCTCATTTCTTGGCAGTTCTCCAGTGTGTTGATGGAAAGGAGCATTGCTCTCTAAGGCCCAATCTTGTACATTGCAGTGGTTCCTCAACTCCACTGGCAGTTGGGTGTATTCTCCACTGGGTGTATTAACTCCAAGGAGGCATCTGGCCGACTGCATGAATGAAACTCCCGTGCACATCTGTGAACACAACCTATGCCAATACACTTGCTTTTATGCAAGCAGAGATGCTAGAAAAAGAGAGCGCAATTTGTGGCCAGAGGTTGGATAGTTTGCAGACATCACTACATTACTGGATACCAGAAGTCAAGGTGTCCCTTTTAACTCTAACAGCCTATGAAATTGAGGGGAGGGACCAAGCAGTGACTCCTACCCCTGTACAAGACAACTGTACAATTTACATATATATTTATATACAGTATATAAACATCTCTTTCTTCTTGAGTCCCCATGAACTCAGAAACTTAAGTTGTCAGTAGCTGTCCAATTTTTTTTTTTAAGTCATGCTCTCTTTTTCCCACTCTCCAAAGTATTAGATAATGGCATTAACAACAAACCAAAAACCCAAACCAATCATTTTAAAAAGTGCAAACATTCTGGGTGCCACTTCTGCTATGCTGGATGTTGCCAATGCCACATGCATGGTTGCAGGCAGCAAGGTGTCCGTCTGTCCATCCTTGGGTGGCCCTCCTGTCTTCTATTCAGATCTGCTACTAGACCAGGCGTCCTACTGAAGCGGGTGGGTCAGGCAGAATATTGGTGGGGGAGGTGAGAGAAAAAAAACAAAATTAAAACCAAAATTACAGACTGAGAGTGTAAGTGTGCCATACACAGCTGCAGTACACAGCTTCTGTGTGACAGAAAAGGCTTCTGGAGGACAAAGATTTCATAGAAATCTGCACAGCAGAGAAGGGCTAGGACTTAAGGAGAAATAGCCTTGTGGAACAGGCAGCTTTGAATGAGTCAGATACACAGCCTAAGGCATGGCTGTATTTTTAAAACACAAAGCCTCTCTGCTCATTCCCTGCTGGGGAATGGGAGAATAGTCTGGGAACAACCACCACGCCCTCTCTTTCATCTAAGGCTCATTCTTGTTTCCACTAAAGAGCAGAACTCCTATGGATTCCAGTGAAAGTAGGATGGAGCTCTCACTGCTCTACCAATATAAATCAACTTCAAGGGTGATCATCTGGGTTCCTTCCCCATCAGAGAGCAGGTCTGTGAGGAATTAAAAAAGCATCTCTCTCTGGCCCTCCAGCAACAGGACCCAAAAACCTCTCTGCTAACCCCTCCTAGCAGCATTCCTGGACAACATGCTCTCAAAGCCCACTGTGCTACTGAAGGCCTGACTCCAAAGCTAAGACTGGGGTTTTAGCAAATCCTGCAAACTGAGAGCATGGATTCAGTGGAAGGGGAGAGATGTCAATACTTAAAAAGCTAAAGAGCTCTGGTAAGATCTGGGGGAGCCATGGCACTGAGGTTAATTAGTTGGTTGTATTGAGGGTCAGATCTACTGCTGTTATGAAATCCTGAAGCTACAAACTGCTGCCATGTGGCTCTAATAGCAACTGTCTGAGATCAGAAATTCCACTGAGCAGCATAGGGCTAGGCAGAGAGCTATTGCAAGCAAAGCTGCAACTTGCACTAACACACTCATCTTTACTTAACTGGAAATGAGTGAGAGACAACGTAGCCTTTTACTTTAATGGAGTTACACATTTTCCCCAGCAGTATTGTATATCTCCTCTTGCGGCTTCTCCAGTCCTGTTAGTCAAGACTGGCATACTGATGGTGTTCACTCTACTGGTCCTTGCTAGCACAATGGATCAGGTTGTGGATGGCCCTTTTATAGGTACACAGAAGGTTTATTGCAGGAAGGACGCAGAACTACAACTCTGTCACCTTCTGTACTGGCCAGCAGAGATGGTCAGTCATGGAGAGCAATTGCATTCTCTTACATGGCTGCTTAATGACCATATTGCACATATGCCAGAGGGAGCTCACGGAGGACTAAAAATTGCCAACTTTACCTGAAGGCAAAGGAGAATGTTCCTGCAAAGTTGGATGTAAATGCATTTTGAGTTAATGTCCGTTAGAAAACTGTCCTGCTTTGAAATTTTGACTCGCCTAATACTCTTTCTAATCTAGTCTCTAGCAACAGCAATTAAAATATTTTAACAAAAATTCTTGTAACTGATATCTTCTCTTGTCAATTGATCAATGTTCTAAGGGTTACAGTTACATGCAAAATACGAAGATACAAGATCAAGATAACTCAGAAGAAATGTAATAATCCATGGGTGAAAGTGACAGATTGTTCAATTATTTTAATAGATGCTGAAACTTTAAAATCAGAAGAGATCATTCTATCACCTAGTTGGACCTCCTGTCTATCACAGGCCATTGCTTTTTCACACTGTACCCCAGTACTGAGCCCAATAACTTGTGTCTGACTAAAGCAATTCTTCCCAACAGGCACCCCTAAGTCTTGGCTCAAAGACTTCAAGAGCCAGAGAATCCACTACTTCCCTTGGTAGTTAATCACTTGATTGTTCAAAATGCCTGCCTAATTTCCAATCTGAGTTTGACTTCAGCTTCCAAGCAATGGTTATGCTTTTCTCCGCTTCATCAAAGAGCCCTTTTGTACTCAGCATTCTTGCCCCATGGAAGTACCTGGATACTGTAATTAAGCCACCTCTGAATCTTCCTTTTGCTAAACTGAACAGGGAGAGCTTTACGTTTCTCATGGAAGTTTTTCTCCAGCCCTCATAATTTTTGTGGCTCTTTGTGCAATCTGTTCTATTTTTCATCATCCTTTTTAAAATGCTGTGCAGCATTTCATTATCTATCTGACCAATGCCATATACAAAGATAAAATCATCTCCATAGCCCTCATCACTACTACCTTGATTATACATGTAAGAATCACTTTAGCCCTTTTTTGGCACAGTTTATGTTGAGTAGTTTGTACTGTATGATCCTTAAGTCCTTTTCAGAGCCACTACTTTCCAGTTCCCCATTCTGTAGCTATGGCCTATATTCCTTGTTCCCAGAAGCATGATCTGGCAAATGTATTAAAAAGCATTTTGTTTGAATGGGCAACCATTCCTAAGCAACCCAGATTACTTTGTGCAACTGTCCTGTCCTCATCATTATTTGTCACTATGCCAATCCCTGTATCATCCACAAATTTTAAATTAGTAGTGATTCTATATTTACTTCCAGGTCATTAATAAATATCAAATACCATCAGTTCTAGAGCTGATCCTGATGGAATCCCTCTAGAAACAGTTCCATTCCACATTAACATACCTCAGGACATAGTTGTCAGTTAGTTCTTAATCCATTTAAAATGTGTTTTATAGATGCTGAACAGTGCTAATTTTTTTAAAGAGACTGTTGTGTGGTACTAAGTCAAACATCTAACAAATGTCTAGTATATCTATACATTTACCTTCACCAATGACAACTGTATTGTGCATTTCTTAATTCTTGTAAAGAATCATGTGCTTGTTTATTATGTGGGCAACATAAAATTTACCATGTCCTTCAACTAGCTTTCGGAAATTGTAAGTATATGTGAATAGGAAGCACTGCTGAATAAGACCTGAAGTAAATGTAAGGTTCCTTAATAACATACTTTACAAACAGTGGATATTATTATCCCCATTTGGAAAACTGTGGCTCAAATTTAAAAATTACCCAAAAATCACACAATTTGGCTGGGAGAAAGGGGGGAATGAAACAAAGTTCATTGACTCCAATTCCACATTTTAACTTCTCTTAATCTCTTAAACTGTATTGCAAAGTCAACTCATTGGACAGATGTCAGGCAAGAAAATAGGGAAGGCCTCATGAATTTTAAGGTATGTGAGTGTTAAAGAAGAAAAAGGAAATACTTACTGAAAGGGTTAATGCCTTGTCTTTTTCCATGGGGGAAACTGCTAGCACTACCTGCAAAATCCAAGAATATTATTTGTTTAGTACTATGAACAGTTTGGGGTTCTTCTAAATTTCAGAGATAATTTTTGTAAAATGCAATGATTGTTCTGCTAATAACAATGGAAGATAATTGCTGACTGCAGTGGGGTGCAGTAATGTAGGAAGGCTCTGGGCAAAACTCACTTATATTTACACACATGTATCTCAACAGTGCATCTCAGCTTTGGCTGCATCATCTCTGAGCCCTGATCTACACTAGGACTTTATTTTGAAACCCCCTTAAAGTCAAATTTATAAGCAGTGCGTCCACACTATCAAACCCATTATTTTGAAATAACAGGCCTTGGAATTCAAAATCTGTACTATTGCTTTTTATCAGGAGTAATGCTAATTCCAAAGTAGTTCTATAATGTGGCTGCTCTACTGCTGGTATTTTGAAATAACTACTCCCCAGAGTAAATCAAATTAAATACTCCCTAGTGCTTCCTGGGGCTCTAAGCCTGAGGTAGCGTGTCCATATTAACAGAAACTGTCTCAGACTAATTTTGAGGCTTCCCCGTAGTGTGGACACGCTAGTTCGAATTTGTTAAATCAGGAGTTAAGTTGAATTTAACTCTAAGGCCATGTCTACACTAGGAAACTATTTTGAAATTAGTAGACTTTAACTGGATTAAAATATAGATGTTAAAGGTCTTGGATTACATTGTAAGTAGTGTAGATGCCGCGTAAGATTTCTCTAAAGACCACCAACCTGAATGAACAGTTTTATAAGGTGCTCAGACTGCATGAATGTATGGCTCAACCTTATTTGGATCTCTGGAGTCTACAATGTTAAGCCAAAGTGTTCATAGTTGGATACTTACATCCATATTCAGGTACTGAATGAGAAGAATGAGAGAAATGGCCTGACCTTCTATCAGGGGGTACACCCCTGTCAAGGGGTTCGGCCCCCTCCTAACGGGCCTATATAGTACCCCAAAGTCCCAACGTAAAAGTCCAGGCCCCTCTATCAGGGCATATAAGGTACTACAGGCCTAGCCGCTCTGAGAAGCCTCCCCTGGCCTGGGGTTTGCTTATCCAGGGTAGGGGAAAGGGGCGGTGGGGGGACCCAGGCCCTCCCTCTCCACTGGGTCCCAGCCCAGGGCCCTTTAGGCAGGGCCTATGGCTCCTGCCCGCTTGGCGGGGGATCCGGCCGATACACACCGAGCCAAACTTTATATCCTTTGCCCTGGGCTGCTTCCTACTGCGCCCTGGTTCTCCCCGGGCCCCTTTTCCTCTGAGTCGGTACCTGCCGGGGTTGTGGGCGCGCTCCTGCCGCCCTGGGTCGGCGGCTGCTTTCTCCGTGTCAGGGTCAGGCGCGGGCGGCAACTCTGGTCCCACCGGCTGCAGGAACACTGGCCCGGCCTGGTCTCCTCCCTCACCCTGCGGCCTCCCTGACTGCAGGGCTCCTTCTGCCTTTATACCCGGCCGCTGCTGGGAGCATGCCCAGCAGGGTCGGATGGGCGGGGCTTCCTCCGCCAGCTGGGCCTGGGCTATCCCCTGTTCGTCAGTGCGGGGCCTGTCCGCCCCGTCACACCTTCCAAGGTGCTGAGCACCATAACAGTCATTGAATTCAGTGGGAAGGTGCACAGCACTTCTGAAAGTGAGCCCATGTGTGGCTTTTAGATGCTGATTTTAGACACCAAAATTCGATCATTTTGGTCAGTATCTGAAATCTGAGGAAAGTCAGTATGCCTACTTCCAGTCAGAACCAGAAAGTGTGCTACCTATTTCTATGCCAGGCTGGAGACAGATGCATGCACGATTCTGGGACTTTGCAGTAGGTTTTGGCTCTCTGATGTGCAGTCTTTTTTCTTCTCAATATTTTGGGTGTATTACAGAAGCAAGCACCCTTCCTATTTCTCCCATCATTAGCCACATACATTTAAAACACTCCCTTCCCCTGGAACTCTCATTAGTGGAAATCACACTATAATATATAGTAAGGCTCCTTACACACCCCTAAGCAATTCCTCCAACATTGCACCCAAGTCTGATGAGAAAGAACTCAGAAGCCAAGCCTACTGTCTCACGGGAATTAGACCTTCCATGAAATCAGGGGTATGAAACAGCTTCCACATGAGAGATTGATAAGACCCCTCCCCCACCCCCCCGATTAAGGGGGGATATTATAGAGGCCTATAAAATCATGACTGATGTGGAGAAAGGGAATAAGGATGTGCTATTTATGCCTTCTCATAACCCAAGAACTACAGGTCACCTGATGAAATTAATAGGCAGCAGGTTTAAAAACAAACATAAGGAAGTACTTCTTCACACAATGCACAGTCAACCTGTAGTTCTTTCGAACATTCTAAAGCCATATAGTACTAATGCTGATTTCACATGTTAATTTCAGTGGTAGAAAGTAATAAAATTAAGGAATACAGTTACTATGACTGTCCATAGCAAGTTATAGCGGAATAGAGAAAAGCTTCCATAACACTAGGGAAGCCAGCTGATTTAGTCCTCTGGACCAACAATGTAACAGGCTTGCATTAAAGTTTATAATATATGCACATAAAAGATGTAACATTAACATTAAGATGCTAACTTCCAAACAATCCCTGACTCCCTCCCACGCAGTGCTCAGTTGGAGCAAATTAGTTTTGCATGTGGCATCAAAGACAGGGCTGATTGGGAGAAGAGCATACATGTACCGGCCCTCTTCCCCCAATGGTTTGGCCCATGAGCTATAACTGTAGCCAATGCCCACACATGCCCATATGCCCCAACACTAGGGATGTAAGCAACTAGTTAACTATCCGAGAAGAATAAACGTATCGGATAATCGACTAGTGATGTGACTAGTTGCTTCCCCGCACTTGAGGAGCAGGGACTAGCACTGGGGGGAGCTGGCTTAAAAGCCATGTTCCCCCAGCACGGTCTCCATGGGAGACAGGGGAGGTAGAGGCACAGCAGGAAACGGCATGAGTGGGGACTGAAGCAGTCTCCACTCACGCCGCTTCTACTGAGATTCTGCTTTTGAAATGTACATTTCAAAGGCTCAGGTGTTGCAGAGAGCACTGGGCCAGCAGGGAAGTCGTCCTGCGCTCTTTGCAGGGCTTCCTTTTGAAATGTAGCAAGAACCCACCGGGGCTCTTGTACGCTTCAAAGGTGGAGGCACCCTTATAGACTAATCAAATAATCAATGGAAATCGCATCGACTATTCAATTGGTTAATTAATCTAAATTTAACATCCTTACTCAACACAGCATGTTAAATATACAGAACTTCCTGTGGTGAACATCACTGGTTGTGCCCTTTCCTTCCTTCCTTATGCACTATTGCAAGACAAACATTCAGTAAAATAATAAAATAACACAAATTAAGTTTTGAAGGGCTCACCGTTAGAAACACACAATCTTTTTGCTTGTAAACTGAGCAGCTCAAAGATTCAATGCCATGTTGCTGATTTTATTTTCATTCAGCGCACTAGACTGCCTTATGGGATATGTTCCTCCACTTCTGAAAGGAAAATAGCTCACCTCCATCCTTACCAACTCCCAAGCACCCCTTTAGCTCCAGCAGTGAGATAGACTTGTCCTTGTTGAGGTCGCAGTAGTCAGCAAAGCGTCGAGCACATTTCTTGGGCTTGGCTTTCTTCTTCACATACCGCTTGAAGGGCTTCATCTCCCGCTTGTTGATATCACTGCTGCTATTGTTATCCAGCTGGCTGAAGTACCAATGTACCACTCGTTCCTCCAGTGTGTGACTGGGATCTGGCTCAGAGAACCTAGAAAACAAAATGAGTCCCCAAATAACCAGAATGTGCTTGTTAATTATTGTAAATGCCTTCTGCCTGGCCACATGGCTGGCTCAGTTTGTGACAACCTGTATCACATTTTGCCTCCTATGACCAGAAAAAGTAGATTCCTGGTCCATGAGGCTGTTATTTTTAGGTACCCTTGGTAAATGTTCCCTTATGACCAGAGGTCTGAAAACACCTCCCTCTATAATTAAGTTTCATAGGCAAGGGTTGGTTTGGGAAAGGAATGAACAGAAAAAGAATGGATTTGAGCACCAGTGAAAGGTAGAAGATGAAGAGCCCTAATGAACTACATCTTTTGTGTATCCACCGAGCAAAGACAACATGAGCAGCAGCAATACACACTTCTCTACCACTTTCTCCCAAGCACTATGCCTCAGCCTCTCTTCTCTGGTGAGACAGCAATTCAGTCATCATGGCCCATTTAGTCCTTGGTCTCTCAATTGAGACTGGCAGCAAGAGGAACAATTAGTACTAAGCATGTCAGTAGTTTCTATGATGTGGACCCCAACCATTAGGAACAGGATCCAGCTTCTTGAATTCATTCATGCAAGATGAATTTATTTATTTGAAAAAGTCTTTGGACAATTGTGCTGTGTCAATTTATGTGATCTCACCACCCATGTTTTATTCGCTGAATGGTTTCCAGAGGTGGCCTCCCTTCACTGCAGGTGAGTGTAGAGAAGGGCCAAAGCAGAGTAAGACTGATTAAAACAGGACAAGGACTTTAGTCTCTCAAGCCTGCTGTTTTAATCCATCCCAACGACAATAGGAGGAAGGCTGGGTTGATTGACCTATCAGGGAAGACTGTTTAGTTTAGAAGGGAGAAGACTGAGGGGGGGGGGGACATGATTGCAGTTTCCAAGTATCTAAAAGGGTGTCACAAGGAAGAGGGGAAAAAATTGTTCTCCTTGGCCTCTAATGGCAGGACAAGCAGCAATGGCTTAAATTGCAGCAAGGGAGGTTTAGGTTGGACATTAGGAATAATGTCATAACTGTCGGGATGGTTACGCACTGGAATAAATTATCTAGGGAAGTTGTGGAATCTCCATCACTGGAGATATTCAAGAGCAGGTTGGATAGACATCTATACTGGATGATCTAGATCAGTGGTGCACAACCCGGGGGTTGGTGGTCGCAGCTGTCTTGCTGGGGGTGGGGGGGGAAGGTCGCAGCTCCAGGACAGCTGCCATTTTGTTTTCCCAGCTCGGCGCCTGATGTACGCACAGCGAGGGGAGTGGCCCAGTGCTTGAATTTAAAGGGACTGCAACAAAATGTTCTGGCCAGCATTTTTTTTTTTTGCTCAACCAAATTTTCCTGGCCCTTGTGGGGGGGGGAGGGTCACAAATTAAAAAAGGTTGAGCACCACTGATCTAGATGGTGTTTGGCCCTGCCGTGAGGGCGGGGACTGGACTTGATGATCTCTTGAGGTCCCTTCCAGATCTAGTGTTCTGTGATTCTATGATAAATTCAGATTATCGTGAGGGCCTTGGGTTCTCTGGGTGCAGTATAAATACCTAGGCTCAATCCCATTAGAGGAGAAACTGCAAAACACACTGAAACAAAATCTGTGATCATCTAACCCCTGGTGTACACTAGGGGATAAGTTTGAATTCGGATATGCAACTTCAGCTATATTAATTGTGTATCTTAGGTCAAAGTATTTTAACTCAAATTTTAGTGCCACCCACACTGTGGGAAGTTGAAGGAAGCATCCTTTCCCTTCGGCTTCCATTACTCCACACAGAAGCAGGACTACCGGCATCAATGGGAGTGCCCTCTCAGTCTGAATTAATGTGTCTTCACTGGTCCTGCTAATTCAAACCCCGGAAGATTGACTGTGGCTGTTTTGATGTTATCTGTAGTGTAGACATGGCCTTAAAGACTAGTGGTCTCCTCTGGTGTGGGATAGCAAGGATGACATTTTTTCTGCTGTGCAGCCAGCAGGGGTTGGGGAGGGGGAAAGAAAGGGCTGCCATACTTCCAGCCCTCCAGCCTTCTCGGCATCCTTCGGCAAAGCAGGTACTGTTGTTTAAGCAAGTGGGGGAAAAAGACACATCAATCCGCACTAATTCAGAATAGTAAGGGGGCGGCATCTACAGCATGGCATGGAAGGTTGTGATCAGAGTATGGAGGAAGATGGGGATCATTGGCAAGCTTTACAAGTGATACAAAATAGATATATAAAGGGCAGCCTCTGGCCCCAACATCTGGGTAAACCTGAAATAATAAATACAAACTAACCTTAAAAACCAGGGGGAATAAAAACTACAAACCAGTTTTTAAAGATTTTACTTGCAGAATTCAGTTCTGGGCTGTGTAGCAGACCAGCACTTGGAATTACAGCACCTGCTCAGTGCACAGTAGAAGTCAGGGAGGCTGGCTTAGCTCTCAGAGCCAAAATACCAGCCAAACCACTGAAGCCATGGGAACATGCAAAACAACGACAGTATCATGAAGGTGAGGGGCTGTCCTCATTTTTCAGAGCCTTGAAACTCTGCATGAGGTACAAGTTGCCAAGGCTGGGGAAAACACAAACCAGATCTTGTTGTGACTTGCATTTGTGAATGTGGACATTGATGCTTTTAGTTTTTGGAAACAAGATGGCTATTGCCTGAGGACTGGCTGATTTCCCTGGACTTAGGGAACACCTGAATGTCGGTGTTGTCAAGGAGAGTGCAGTTTTGATCACAGGACAATGGAGCTAGGCTAGGACTCCTGACTGGAATGAGTCCTAACTGGCCTTACCTCCTACCTGCAAGAACACTTCCCTTACCTACCACATCTGCATGCCCTGCTGCTATGTCCTGGCCTCTTCATAAGGCTGGAAGTAGCAGGGCTGACGTGGGCTCATGGCAACAGTGGAGAGGGAAAAGGATGCAGAATTCAGAGCAGCGGCCAAAAGGAGACCAGGCAGGAAAGTGAGGATCTCTCTGTTTGTTGGAAGGACCAATAGTGGTGCTGGGTTGGGGCAGGAGCCCAGGCATGGAAGAAATCTCCCCGTGTTCAAGAAACATAGGAAGAGTGGGTGAGAAGCAGGGGCTCTTCTTGGAAGAGAAGGGAACGACAGAGAGCATGGGGAGTGCAACCAACTCCAATGCCTCGGTAAAGAACACCGAGGTCAGGTACCGCCCCCTGGGATTCTCAGGGTTACTGTAAACACACCAAAGCATGAGGCTAGGGTACATCAAACATGAGCAATCCAGCCAGTGCAGTGGCAGTAGTATGTGTGGACAGGGGAGGATAAATCCATAAGAGTTACTTTAACCAAGGGGCTGGTAGTGGGGAAGGGAAGATGTAGCCCACATTGGTCTTTAATACCCACTACGATTGCTACAGAGCCGCTAAGGTGGCAACCTTCCCCTGACTGCATAGATATAGACCAATTTAAGAGAGAATGGAACAGAAGAGGCTTAGAGGGCTCCCTTAAATATTGCAGCTCAAAAGTCCAGTGTTTCTTTGGTTTGCTATTAAACAACACAACAAAAGGTGAGATGATGACACACTGCCTCAGCATCCTGAGATCATCTGTGTGTGCAAATATGTCTCATGCTTCATCAATGTGACATGGTTTTAGGTGATCTCAAATCACCGCTGTGTTTCCATGCTCTGAGACTGCATTGTGACGCAACATCACTATATTAGAACAGCTAGATTGTATCTGGAACTAGAATTGTCCTGCAAAACACAAGTGCTCACAGGTTGTGGGACAGACTGGCAAATTGGAGAGGACATGCATTCCCACCACTGAAAAACAGAGAGAGTTCAAAGGATCATATGGAAGCATAGGCCCTTCCTGAGCTGGTTCTCTCCTGATTCAATCCACCAGGGACCATAGAATCATAGAATAATAGGACTGGAAGGGACCTCAAGAGGTCATCGAGTCCAGCCCCCCGCCCTCAAGGCAGAGAGACAGAGAGATATGTCACTTGCTCAGTATATTACGGTATCTTACTCTGACAACATCTGTGCTACACACTAGCCACATGAAAAGTACACAGGATACTCTAACTCTCTTGGAAAGGTGCAGTAACTGCTTGTGGAAAAGAAATCACACCGAACACCCAAAACAAAACAAGCCATGCACCCAGCACAGGACGTCTTCCCAGAGTTGAAGAGCACAGTTAGGAGAAAGGCCAGGGTGTTTTTGATGTGGTCAGTGAGAGAAGGCTGTGTGGGGAAGCAACCCATACAGGAAGGATGATTAATACTTCAGACAAACAAAAAACTGTTTTGCCCCCCACCTCAACATACTGTTAAGCCATCCAACAAAAGCAGGTCTTCAAAAGAGGGGTATGTATGTCATCATTTTGACAGAAGAGAATTAACAGACCTCAGAGAGATTGCCTCACTTTTGCACCCACTGTGCTAATAAATGTTTATATACCAATAAAGGAAGGAGCCTGGTCTATACGTCAAAGTGCATGGGTGGGAAGCAGAATTCCTAGGTTCCAATCCCAGCTCCCACACTGACTCACTGTATTGCCTTGGGCAAATTATTTCCTCGGGCAAATCATTTCCCCTAACTACATCTCCTTCTATAAAATGGGGAGAGCATCCATCCACCTCATGAGTAGAAAGAGAGTATTAATTTGTTAACTCACAAGCGCTTTGAGATTCCTGGATGAAAGGTGCCACATAAGAGCCAAGTGTTCTTATGACTGCTTTATACTTCTGGTAAAACACTGATGCTATTTAGTTAAACTGGCAAACAGACAAAAACGCAAGGAGGTTATGTAAGTACATGCGTGTTTTTAAGTTATTGTGCTGAACTCTGAAGCAGAGCAGGTGGGAACAATCTGAAAAGGTCAGATTCCTGAAGTGATGTCTGTGCACAATCAAAAACATCTTTAAGCCCCCAGGGCCAGAGAGTCTGTCCTGCTAGCAAGATGCAAAGAGCTAATGCAGCAGCAGAGAAATAAAGGATAATGTGGAGGAGAACAGCAGTACCAGACATCACTTACTGTCAGGACCACTGCATTTATTTACACTATGTGCAATCTCATTATCTTCCATAGGATTGCAGTGGGTATTGATCAGAGCACAATATGCTTCTCAGTGATTGGAAAGGGTAGATGTAGCTACTAAATTGAAATCTGTACGCACAGTGGCTGTTTCCAACTCACAGCAGCCTCATCATTTCCAAAGACAAGTGAGCACAATACACAATAGGCATGACTGATGTAATGTCTACGTCTATGTCTAATACAAAATAATTGTAGTTAGTGACCTACTATAAATAGTTAGCTAGCATAAGACTGGATGAGAATAGTCTTATCACCTTTCCTGTCACCCTGGCTTGCTATGCACAAGAAAAACTAAAAGGTATGTGCACGTTGGGAAACATGGCATGTATCTTTTTGAATCATCCTTTGTCTGGCAATGACAGAAGCTGCAGGATGGAAGGATGTGAATAGTGCAGTGCCACAAAGTCCATGGTTGCATACACAGGCTATTGACTATAAATCAGAGGAAGTTGGGCTAGTCCTGTGCAAGCTGGGAGGAAGAAGAGGAGAGGAATGCAAGGCTACTGGTAGAGTTAGGGAGGCCACATCTCCACTTGCTGGAGGAGCAACGCTCTGGAAATCAATCCTCCGAGGTTCTATTTAGTGGGTCTAGTGAAGATCTGCTAAATTGCTGAGGGCACCCCCATCGACGCGGGCACTCCTCACTGTTGTGAGCAATAAGGAAAGTCGATTACTTCAGCTAATATTAAAAAACTCCTCCTCTCTCCCCAATTTTCTTCTCTCTTCTCAGGTGTGCCCTGCCGTGTCAGAAAAGTGCAAAAGTTCACATTTATTATTGGCACAGTGACAAACTTTTGGTCCAATATCTCGTAAACCAAATGTGTTACAAATTATCAGGGATAATAATGAGTGTTTCAGCCTTTAGAGAATTAGGAATACTTCTTTCTACTAAGAAAAACCTTCAGTTTCTAGCACTAGTGAGAAGTTGGACATTGGAGATTAAAACATTATTGATAATAAAAGCATAATTTGAAGTCATTTTTAGAAATTTCTGAACTGTATTAGAATTTTTTTCCGTGGTAGGACTGCATTGCAAGACCTGTTATACGAAGGCAGCTTATACTAAGACTCTCCAGACAGAGATCCAAAACAAATTTACCAACACATTATTTAAAAGTCTTAGATTCCCAAGACACTTTCCCTGCAAGATGTATGGCACCAAAATTGTGTTCTGATGGAAAAGTTTGAGGCACCACCTGTGGAGATGGCGTGAATAACTAGTGCGTGTAGAAGTTTATGCCAGAAGAGTTGCTTGCATTTAATTATGGCAGCAGGCATGCAAAATATTTGGGTGGTGGAGCAATTTGCCTCACTTGGAATGGGCTGCTGAAAGGTTTCTCTTTTTCCTTGCACACTGGCTGTTGACACTGTAGCTTGAAACAAATCAGCATGAAGATTGTGAAGAGCAAGGTAGTGAAGGATGCTGCAAGAAAGAGCCCCATTTAAAAAGTTATAAATACTTGGAGACTTAGGAAGTAAGGTTTTTATAAGGGTAGTTGGTTCTTATTGACATCTCTCCTCCCTACAATACAGCTTTTTGATCAGCGTTATTTGCAAGAGTGCTGATTACATTGACATAGGCAGAGAAATCCAAAAGGGATGCTAAATCAATATGAAATATTCTCTAAGTCTTTCCTTCACCCACATAGACCATTTTTGCACTATGCCATTTCACAAAATAGACATTCAGAATTCTTATAAATTAGGAAGGGAACAATGTCTTTCCACTCTAGCATATTTAACTTGTACTGCTGTACAACCATTTTTCATTCTGAGATGCTAGGCATACTGGTATGTCATGGACTGTGCAATATGCAGTTCATAGATTCAACAGTGATTTGGCAGACTTTTGAATACGTATTGCTGTATAATGACCAGTACCGAAAACAACTGGGCATAAGGTGAAATCCTCAGAAATAAATATTTGTATCAGGCAATTAGAAACTATTCTATTCCATTTTGTATTGTAAAAGATGAAAGTCTGAGACATTTGTACATGTGTAACATCTAACACATACATGGCTCTCACTCCTCCAGACCAATAGGATGTGCCAGAGTGCCTGCCCTAAATAACACACACCCCTACCAGCATGTCTGTCATGCTCTCTTCTAGACACTTCAACATGTTGCGTCTTTCCACTGATGTTAAACACGTCCATGTTATCCAACAGATCATACATAAATCAGAATAATAATCCGCTTGCCTTTCTATACACTAAGACCTCACCGCCAACAACATATTAATCCTCACAACATTCCTGTGAGGTAGGACAGTGTTGCTGGGCAACCAGAGGCACCGAGACAAGAACAAAATGACTCATTATTCCTTGGAGGGGGAAGAAGGGAGCAGAGCTGTTGGGATACTTCTGCTCCCTCATCTCCTTCCCCTTCTGTCAGAATAGTGTCGGCTGCTCCTTCTCACCCCTCCCCCAACCAATAATTCCTCTTGGCTCCTAAGGGAAGGGGGAGAACTCTTCTTACCTCCCACAGCAGCCTGATTGGCTGCTCTTCCCCAGGAGGTGAGAACATGGGGAAGGCATCATAGGGGTTTTCCCCACAGATGCTGGAACAAGCGGTGCTGGTGGTGTTGTCACATCCCATGGTTTAAAAGCAGCGTGCACTCCTTGCAAGACGGGGGCAGGGCAGGATGAGACTTGGCACGATTCCCTCACCCCTAGGCCCAGACTGGCCTGGAGGCAGGGAGAGGCACAAAGTCTCCTCCCGCCCTGCTAGGGGCTTGGCACTTAGCTACCCGCCAGCTGAGCAGCAGCTGGCAGTTGACTAAGGACAGTGCTCCCTTGCAGGGCGGGGCAGACTTTGCGTACTCCCCCCGCCCCCAGGTTCTGACTAACCTGGGGGGCAAGGGAGGGGAGTGCGCGAAGTTTCCCCCCACCACCAGGGGCGTGGGCGCTTAGAGGGAACCACCAGCTGTTCAGAACAGCTGGCAGTTCTCTGTGGAGGGTGGGGGCAAAGACTTCACATCCTCCCCCAGACCAATCAGGGTGTGTGGGTGGGGAAGAACTGGAGTGTGTCCTGGCCCTGCCCCTTCTGCCTGAGGCCCCGCTCCTTCCAGGGCAGCCTGGGGAAATTTCAAAAATTTCTGGAGTGGCCCCTGGTCAAAAATTATTGTCCACCCCAGCTTTATGTAATACAGGATGAAAGACTTCCTTCTCCTGAGCTCTCATGACACTGTAAATGGGATGTGCTGGTCTTTATGCAGAACAGCTCCACAAGAGCAAGCACAGGTGATCAGGGTTATAGTGACAGAACAGAGTTTGGAGCTGTGGCATTAGTTCTTCTTAAAGCCAGTAGAATTAGGTGATCCCTAGTTGAAAGCAAGAAACCCTCTCCCTACTTCACCTGTGTTCAGACCTCTCATTCATGTCTGAATGCTTTCTAGACTCACCTCCCACCTCCAGCAGGTGCGGCTGAGTTAATGGCCTGTACCATGTCCGTAGTCAAAGCATCCAGTAAGCTGGTGATAAATTCTACTTTCTTCCCTTCTGGACAGCCTGCAAAACATGAAGAGGAAGAATAACTTGAGAACACAGAGTCAGTCTCCCAACCCTGATTTAACCCTCTTCAGTGTGGAGATCGTGGTATCGGTAAGGTTTAATATGGCACCCAAGTCTCTAACCAATGGGAGAAAAATCCTTGAACAGCTTTTAGCCTCACACATATAGTCAGCTTGTTCCAACCACCTCCAGATCTGCCTGTGTTTTGCATGAATACTACTTTTGTTCACGTCTGTCCTGGCTGGTGCCCCCAGTTGTCTGCCTTCTTTCTCACTTCACTAGTTGATTCCTCTGGGGTCTAGTAATGGCCTCAGATCACCAGCTTTCCCTGTTAAGCAGCATCAGCATTCACTGCTGATTCCTGGCATGCGCACGGTAACCCCTGCCAGAATGACAGCCTCCCACCAAAACAGAACACCTCTGTCAACGCTTTCTGCATTCCCAAACGAGCACACACAACCCATGACAAAGATCTAAAAACTTACCACAATCGCTTTGACAGTTGAAAAGGACCTGCAAATTATTATAACTAAATTCTTCTTTGCAGTAAAACAGACTCAATTTTCTGCCAGATTCAACCAAAGGAAAACAGTTACAAGCATCTCCCCATGTCATGTACATTACACACACACTCACCTGTCCCTTAGCACTCATTTGGCTCACAGTCCAGAAAATGTCAGCAACGTAAAAGCTAAGCTGCTACGGCAGCTGGAGTAGACTACTCACTTAAAGAGCTTTTTGTTGCAGAAATGAGACGGTTGAAAAACTGTGTGCTAAAAATCATCTCCCAGAGGTCTCAGCATCTAACCCTCTGCTGGGACTGGCAGTGTTGCTTGCAGGAAAGGGAATGACAAACTCTCCTTCCTTCTTTCTCCTGGGTCTTGTGGAAACAGCCATGGCATTATTTGTACAGCATAGCGTGCGTGCATACACATATGTGCATATTTGTGTGTGCGCATGTGTCTCTCCCCTTGGGATCTGCAGGATATTTTATAAGAGCAATAAATGTAGTGCTTGCAGTGATGTAAGCTTTAAAGGATGGGGTGACAGTTTGGACAGCCTCACCAAGTCCTCCAATAAAGGTGAACCTCTTGGACAATTAAGAATAACTGAAAGGGTCTCACTCGTGTTTGGTTTGGGGGTATTACAAAGCTGGGAATATAGCAATGGGAAAGAACACCCTATAGCTCTCCTCTCTTTTCCTCCTTCACTCCATTGATATAACTGTATGTATCACTAATGGCTCCCAATAGCTAAACCTGGTTAAATCAATGACAATGTGATAGAAACTGCCAGCCTGAATAAAATGGGCTGGTATATTGAGTACCTACAATGGTACATAGCCAGTCTGTGACTGCGAGCAGCAAAATACCCCCACAGGCCAGTGATGGGACATTATATGGGGAGGGCTCTGAATGACTGCAGAGAATTTTTTCCCAGATGTCTAGAGCAGATTTAAACTAGTATAAATGGTGGATTCCCTGGAACTTAAGGTCTTTAACTCATGGTTTGAACACTTCAGTAACTCAGCCAGCAGTTACTAGCTATTACAGGATTGGGTGGGTGCGGTTGTTTGGCCTACTGTGTGCAGGGGGTCAGACTAGACAGTCATGATGGTCCCTTGTGGCCATAAAAATCTAGGGCTGTGTCTACATTGGCACCCTTTTCCGGAAAAGGGATGCTAATGAGACCAGTCGGAATTGCAAATGCCGCAGGGGAATTTAAGAGGAATACGTGATCTTCCGGAAAAGGCTTTATATTCCGAAAGATCCCATCTAGACTGGCGCTTTTCTCCAGCAAAGCCCCGAGCCGGAAAAAAGCAGCAGCCATGTTCATGTAAATACCGCAGGGGATATTTAAATCCCCCGCGGCATTTGTAATTCCGACTGGTCTCATTAGCATCCCTTTTCCGGAAAAAGGTGCCAATGTAGACACAGCCTAGGGGTCTATAAATGGAGTCACAAATGAACAAATACAACAACAATTCTCAGACAGTTTACAGCTGGGGTCGGCAAACTCCCACCCACCCCACGGGGAGGCAGCGAATCCTGAGCTGCAGTGGCAGTAACCGCAGTGCAAGTCAATTCCTCCTTGACACAAGTTTCACCAACTCCATGTCGGCAGGCAATGCTCTCCCACCAACATAGATGCCGACATTCATTGGGGTGGTTTAAATATGCAGACAGGAGAGGTCTCTCCCATGAAGGAAAAGCAAAAAATGGCATGCACATTGCGTATTATGCTGGATTAAGGCTATGTCTACAGTACAGACCTTGCAGAGGTATAGAAGTAGTGGTACTCCAGCATAATACACAACTTGTATGCACATAGCAGGCATTACTTTTTTGCTAAACTAATTTTAGAAAGTGACTATGCCTGCCTTAAATTTGTTCTGCCTCTGCTTTTCCTTCACTCCACTTTTCCTTTCCATGCTGCTGAATCTTGTATCTTTTCTTGTATTTTTCAGCATTAATTTTTCTATTCTAATTCTCCAGCAAGTTTAATGAGCAAGTTTTAATTTCCTTCCCCACCATCTCCTAGTTCTCTGTTTTGTCCTCCCCTTTCTTAATTGTGTTATTTCAATTTCTCCTTCTTCCTTTCCCAGTTTCTCTCGTTCTCCCTCTATTCTATGAGCATTTGCCTCTCGACTTATAACTTCCACTTGCTTCTTTCTCCCCCTCACCCCACCTCCTGCCTATATACCATTTTTCTATCCTCAGACAGCCTGCATTTTCTTAAGTGTTCAGCCACGTACATGTACTAAATTGAGGCAATTTCTGTCCCCATGTCCAAGCTCCATACAATTGAAGGGAAAGGGCCAATTTTCATCTCTCCCTCCAAATGGCAAAGAAAGAGGCAGCAATTAATGGATACAAAAGGGAATTAGGAATCATAGGGAACCACTTTTTACACAGACACACCAGCAAGTTTGTACAATGTTCACCTTCTGCTCTAGGCAGGGGACTATTCTGAGTTGTAAAGAAAGAGGTGAGATTCTGGGACTAGGTGGCCAGGAGCAGCTACCAACCAAGCTGAGACCTGTAGCAGGCAGGAATGAGGGTGGAACTGAACCGACAGGCTGGAAAGGAGGGATTCAGCCTAGCTGAACTGAGCAACAAGAATTGATCACTATAGTACTGTCCTTTGTCTGCATTATTAGCAAAGGACTGGTTGGCCAGCCAGTCATGGCCAATCTAGGGGCAGCAGCTGTGAAGGTGTCACTGACTAGAAAGAAGTGGCCCTGTCCAGGCAAAGATCAAAGACTTTCTCAAGCTTGAACCTGCTGGTTCTAAGAGTCTCATTGAGCAAGGGATGGGTTACTTTCCCAATACAATTTTTTTTCAGGTATATTGCTTTGCTGTCAGAATTTTGTTTTCAAATGGCATAGATACACTAGGAAGGAAGGGAAGACAGGTGACAAGCCAGCCCATAGGAAACCTTTTCCATCTCCCTATAAACTAGTAGTGCCTCTACCTAGTACATTTCTTGCAAAGGACTCCAAAATGTGAAGAGACCATAACATACATACATATCAGAGAGAAAACCCATCAAATCCCCATTCTCTTAACACAGATTTTCCCCTTCTCTTGCTTCACCAACATTAAAGACAGATGGATGTCTGCTCCACTCTAACCTGGAAGCTCTCGGTCCTTGAATGGATCATCAATCTCTGTGCTCTTTGATCTAGCATCACTTTCACACACCGGTGTCTCATAGCTGGAAATGGGAGAGAGGAAGGAAGTTCAACCATCTGATATAATTACAGAGACAATAGGTTGCCATAAAGAGATTAGTGAACATTTCAGTCTCGCTTCATTATCCTAGTGCAGAGCGCGAACACACAAAAACCACAGGAATCCAAGGGGGAAATAAATGGACTCAAACTCAGCCTTCATACAACCAGGGTGATTCCTGTAGGAAGAGGGAAGCTAGAAAAGTAAATAGCATGTATGTGACTTTGCCTTATATCCCTGGCCTCTTCCCTTCTCTTGTTGGAGAGCTGTCAGGCTTCTCGGGCTTCTCAAGAACTATTCACCATCAGTGCTTGCCTAAATGGTAGAAGTGGCCAGAAAACTTTATGAACTTCAGCTGGCCAGGAGGTCAAGCTCCTTTCTGTTACATGTGAGCTTACCCACAGCAAGCCAGGCAGTCTGAAACCTAGACATAAGGGGAGTACAATGCATTGTACCTTGCAGAGTATATATTTCAGCATGTAAAAGCCTGTCTATTGAACAGAACAGACCAGTAAGATCATCTCTAGAGCTCACAGTAACTAGCAGGTCAAACAGTTCAAGTTCTGTTCCTTCCCTTAAAAAATTCTCAAAGAGCCCAGGAATGAACTTTTTCAACCCTTCTCTGCCCTTCTGAACAACAGATGTGTTCACAGAATTACTAAAGGTTGAACCTCTCAAGTCCAGCACCTTTGGGACCTGACCTGTGCCAAACCAGAGAATTTGCTGAACCGGGGAGGTCGGTATTGTCTAGCAGCATTACCAACACTTCCGCTGTTTGCTGGGCTCTGAGAAGACAGTTAGGAGTAAATTAGGGGCTAAATAATATCACAGAACATGAAGAGCCGAGACTGAGGGCTGTACACAAACATTATGGGACCACAGGGAACTTGGCCACACACATGATAAGTAGACATCTGGCTAACTAAACTCATGCTGGACCACAGAAATTGCCAGACCAGAGAGCCAGACTAGACGTGTTCAAACTGTACTGCTAACAAACCCAGGTTCAAACTCACAGCGGCTAGTTATCAGAGCTTGCTAGCGCTACAGTTTGCTCCTGTGGAGCTTTCAAGTTGTGTTGTGCAACAGATGTCTCCTGGAGAGCTTTACAATGTGCACACACAAAGATTTCAATATGGAATCTGTGTCTGTATTGAAATCTGACTGCACACAAAGTTTTCAACTTAGAGCTTTTTAGATCAGTACTAGCCATGACAACTTAGGTTCAGACTGTTTCTGGCCACAACATGGAACACAAGGCTGGGGATAATTCAAGCCACTTTCTTCCCAGTTGTCCCTGGCCATTGGCTGGGTGGTACAACAGGCCTGCAGCTTGTGTCCTTGACCTTAGGGACTGTTTTCTTCTAGTGCTCTAGAGCTGCAAGTCAGCTCAAAGACAGCAGGTGAGTGGAGGAAAGAGAACTGTTCCTCCTCTGAACTGGCCATCTTCTCTGGGTGGGCAGAAAAACAGAAGCATGTTGTACCTAAAGGATGGCCAAAGGTAACACTCCTTGTGCAGAAAAGGACTCCTCAATTTCCTCTCATGGGGATTCTGCTCCTCCATGATGCACACATGTGCCAATCCAACGCAACTGAGCCCTTAGTAGTCTAGTTAGTATCAGTGCTGTTAGTCTCAAGGAAAGCCGTTGCCACCATAACTCAGGAAAACCTCATTTCCCGGTGTCTATAACTCAGTGGTGGTGCTCTCTGCAGATAAAAACCAGGCTCCATCCTCAGAGAGGACCAGCCATTCTGAGTAGCTCAAGTTGTAAAGTTCAGCTGTGTTTGAGCTTTGTGTGAGCAAAAAAGATTCTTCAAATATAGTTTATATGGGAAGTGGTTGTTTATTTCACCTTTACATTAACTCTCCACAGTTTATTGGATTCGGGGGGGGGGGGGGGGGGAGAGGAGACTAAGAGTGATCAAGGAATATTTGAGCCAGAATTCTGCATTTTTCAGAACATTAAAAGCACGTGAAAACAGTGATAATGAAAGCCTGGACAAATCCTTAAGTTTGATGTGTGCTGCTAAATATGCTATAACACAGGTATTTTCCTCTCTGCTTCACTGAGTCCAGCATACACAACTGGAATGAATGATATATTCTTCCCCACTTGAAGTACATAAGAGTAATTAAAGTAGTGTGCATTCATGGGGCAAACACACATTTTCTCTTCCTCTGCCCCTCACCCTGCAAAGTAACAATATTTAGCACTCCTCAAGTATTTTTCCTCCCTATGCGTATGGATTAGTTTACTAGACATAGGAAAATGAAGTGGCGATTTAAATAATCACCGCATCATTTACATCAAAATGGCTGCCGTGCTGTGCCGATCAGCTGTTTGGCGGCACAGCGGGGCAGTCTGGACGCGCCGCGGTCGACAAGGAAAGCCTTTGTCGACCGCTCCGGTAAACCTCATTTCACGAGACATAAAGGAGTGGTCAACAAAGGCTTCCCTTGTCGACCACGGCGCATCCAGACTTCCCCACTGTGCCACCAAACAGCTGATCGGCACAGCGCAGCGGCCATTTTGATGTAAATGAACTGGCAATTATTTAAATCGCTGCTTCATTTTCCTATGTCTAATAAACTCATCTACATGGCTCCGTCGACAGAGCCATGTAGTCTAGACATACCCTAAGTCTCCCAGAGCTTTTCTGCTCATTTGACAGATGGAGAAACTGAAGCAGAGAAAGGTGAAATGGCTTGACAGTGAATCAGTAGCACAGCCAGGAACAGAACTAAAGTTTTCCAATTCCCACCCATATGCTTTATTCACTCACCTAAAGGTGCTCCCTTATGCTGAGATAATGGCAAAGATTAGAAAAGCTGAGTGTATGATAGGGAGAACCTTTCTAGTGCCATGGTGTTCAACCAGTTCTGAAGCAGTAGTCACTATAGTGGCTACTGCTATAGCAAACTAGCCACACCCAACAGCGCAAAAAGCCACACGTGGCTAGTGTGTTGGATACCATGGTTCTAGTGTATCTGTACTTGTGACTTTTGTGTGTGTGTTTGGAGGGGGGTTCTGTTGGAATTGTCCTTTCACCTTGCCCTGTTATTAAGTTCTGACAAATTCAGCAAACATAACAAAAATGTGAGATGCTAATTAGTCTATCTGGCTGTAGAAGCTACTCGATCCAAGAGAGGGGGAAATATTAAGAAAATATTAATAGTCATTCAGATAAGGAGGCTTAAGCACCCAACTCATGCCCAACTATGCTGGTTGCTAACTAGAGCATCTTCTGTTCTAAACAGGAAACTAGATTGGATAGCTCTGGCCTCTTCTGGCATGGCAATTCCCAGATTCTGATTCTTTTGTTTTCTCTGAATTGGTGCCTTCTCCATCATAATTATTTCATACTCTACCATACAGGGCAGGTTCACAGCGACTTGCTCTCACCGGGTAGAAGTACCAGGCAAGGGGCGTCCCGTGTCCACCAAGACACACCAGCAGTACCCTGTGGACTGATGACACTGCACTGGTTTGTACAGCCCGCCAGGAGCACACTCTGGGATGACAATACCCTCGCGGGGGTTCTGCCTGGCCTCCTCCAGGGCACTCTGTCGCTCCTGGTCACATGAGTGAACTTTCTCTGGAAAAGAAAGAAAAACAGAAATATCCCCCTCCGCAACAAATCATGGCTTCAGAGCAACTTACAGCGCTCATGATGCTAGTCAGTCTTGAGAATGCTAGATCCCTTTTTCTTCCCTAGGAAACTCCAATATTCAAAAAGTTCCCCAGCATGCACAGGGAGCTGTGTTACATTCCGGACCTGAAATCCTCCTCCTACTAACGACAGTGGCTACTTGTGAAGGGGTGCACCAAAAATATTTTCCGCTCTGGCTGTCAAAATGGCTAGGGCTTTTCCCACGTCCTAGAGAGAGTGCATTTTCTGTACACCCAGAGGGAACAAAAGATGGTCCTACCCTATCATGCCTCAGGCTTCTATCAAGTGTGTTAGAGAACAGACTCATTTAGCTGGCAGAAGTAGTAGGCTGCTGTGCTCTACATGGACCAGTGTCTGGGAGTGTGGGGGGTGGGGGAAGGTGATGAGACACACTTTACAAACCTATAATGTTAACATTTATTTAACTGAAACAACTGAGAGGAAATTTCTGTTAGAGAACTCAGATGTGTCCATCTGGCCTTTAATCTGAGGGCTGAGAAAATTGTTGCTTCACATTCTCTTGTCAACTAAGGAATCTAGAAAAGAATGGAAGACTGGATATTCATAAGGTTAAAAAATAGGTAGAGAACATCCCAATAAATGGATTGGATTTTCTTAAAATGTGGGAGACAAATGCTCCCCCATTCCTTACCCCCTTTTGCAGGTCACTTTAATAGGCCATATTGCCTGAAATCTTTTCCCATTTTCAGGGGCCACTTCAAGTTTTCAGTAAAGAAAATAACTCAGAACCCTGATAGGAGGTGTCTCAACCTGAACTTGTTGCCATTTTGATGACCAGCTGGGACATGCTGTATTACACAGCTGTCTGGTCTTTTGGGGAGAGAGCAAGGGGTTCCAACCACAGAATTAGTCTGGCAGTTCTGAATGCAGTTATTGGGCACAGATTGCGTCAGTTACCAGAGAGAGGCCAGGGCACCATGATTTCTAAATTGTAACATAGCAACCAAAAAAAAAAGGTTCCAAGAGACGACAGATGCCCTCCATCCCAAGCATTTCAGACCCTCCTTAAGGTAGTGAATAAAATAAAAAAAGATACTTGAACTTTGTCACACACAAATGAGATTTAATGTAAGAGCCTTAACTATGTGCAAGTCTGACTCAACCAGAAAGAAACTTGATTGGCAAGAAACAGGGGAGGAGGGGGGAAATAAAATCAACACAACTGAAAGGGCTCAAGTCTCGGCTGATATTTAAGCTGACTTCATTTTGCTGACAGATTTCACATCTTAAAAAAAATGTGACTGTTCCTGAGCTGTATGCAGACAGAGGAGTCATTCAGTAAGAGGTCTGTGGGCTTCTTAACAAATCAATTACATCACAAGGGGCCAGCTTACTCAAGGTCCCTGCCTGACAACAGTTTACACCTTGGCCATCGGGTGAGGGGTAATTCATTTTGTTTGACGAAGCAAACAAGGCAGCCAGGATTCCATGCCTACGATCACCCCATTTTTTATTAATTCTATTTATTTAATAACCAAAAGAAAAAACTCCATTGAAGGGAAGTGCATTCCAGGCATTTTTCTCTCTAAATCCCCAAAGCTTCCTCAGTACACAAATTCTCTAGAGTCCTTTGAGTCTTGCAAAACTGGCACTAAAAGTGCCCTTTGGGGGGGGGGGGAATAAATACCAAAGCTTTTTTTGGCCCCACACTCCTTGTTATAAATTAATCACTTTTCTTTTAATCAGATGTAACCATAGTTTATACACATGCACAGTACTGTGTGAGCATACATCACTATGCAAGTATATGCAGTGCACAGATGTGCATTCTATACCAGTGGTCATCAACCAGTAAATTGAGCCTGCCAAACAAGTTGATCCAGCTGGCAGAGGCCCTGCCACTTCCCTGGCCTATCAGGGCCTGGAGGCGACGGGAAGCGCACAAAGTCTCCTCCCACCCTGCAAGAAATGTGCGGTGCTTAGAAGCCTTGCAGGATGGGGGCAGGGCAAGAGGCGATTCTGCCCACTCCCCCTGCTCCCCGGACTAACCAGGGTTTGGGGGTAGGGGAAGCGTGTGAAGTCTCCCCACACCCTGCAAGGGGCTCAGCAGTTAAAGTCAACCGCCAGCTGCTGCTCAGCTGGTGGTTGACTAAGCGCGGTGCTCCCTTACAGGGAGGGGGCAGAGAGCAAGAGACTTCACGTGCTTCCCCTCCTCTGGCCCTGATTGACCTGGGGGCAGGAGGGAAGCTCGCAAAGTCTCCTCCCACTGCCAGGGGCATGGGCATTTAGAGGGAACCACCAGCTGTTCAGAACAGCTGGCAGTTCTCTCAGCTGGGGGGGGGGGGGGGGTTAAAGACTTTGCACGGTCCTCCATCCCCAGACCAATCAGGGTCTGTGGGTGGGGAAGCCAAGGAAGTGTCCTGGCCCCTCTGCTTCCACCTGAGGTCCCGCCCCTTCCAGGGCAGCCTGGTGCCACTTCAAAAATTTCTGAAGTGGCCCCCGGTCAAAAATTATTGCCCATCCCTACTCTAGGGTCTCACACCTGTGTATTGTAGCCTACTCAATTTTGCCAGAGCTGTGAAATGGGACTTCTTTACTAGCAGGTAGCGGCATATTTGCTATATCTATCTACTATATATTTGAGAGAGTGTCTGTACAAGAACTCATCCTAAACGATAAGAGCTGGGCCCACCAAATTCCATATGCAGCTTCCTCTTATCATAACTTAAAGCAAGGTCAGGGTTGTGCCAGGAAAATTGGATATGCCTGGAATGGGATTGCTTTTCAGAAAGTAACATAGAAAAACTGAATCACCAGACAGAGGAAAGGGGCCGGCTGGGGCACCCCACCCCCCCAGGACTGCCTCTTACCTCAAGGCACTCTTTATGGAGAACAAGGGGGTTGAAGCTCTCCCCCCCCCCCCCACCGACCGATTCATATGGCAACATTGTTGACTGTTCCCCTTTGTCAGGGAGTGAGGGGATGTGCACAGTTTGCTGCATTCCTCACTCTGGCTGGGGAGTGCAAGGGGCAGATGAACCTGGATCTGCCCTAGCTGGGGGACATGCAACCCTCTTCCGGCTGTACCTGTGGGAGCTGTAGCAGCTATGCTGAGGCATGCTTCTCACCTAGCCCCCAAGCTGCTGCGGTGAGGGCAGGCAGGGGTAGTCCTCTGTCCCTGGAGAACCCTCATCCCCAGCCTCACCACAGAGCAATGATTTAAAATACAGAAAAACAAAAATTAATTGAGTTAAGGACCTGAGCAATGCCGGGTAAATCTTCTAGTCTATTAAATAAATATGTCCTCAGTTTCACCTTTAGTACTTTCATTGGCCGTGAATAGAATTTGCAAGTGATATAAAATTGTGAAGCAACACCTGCAAAAACAGATAAAATACTCAGCGTTCCATATCTAGACACTCATGCAGTCACAACAGTTGCTGATAGCTAGATACGTAAGAATGGATAAAGTACAAAAAATAGAAAATAAAAAGAAATTCAACTTGGACAAATATATTAACAGGAAAAAATCTGAAACATTTTATAGGAAGCAATCTCTTGAAAAGCAGCACTATAATGCAAATTAGCTGGGATTGTGAACAGCTAACTATGTCCACTGCTATGTGTTAACAAAAAAAGGTTAATGCTCTTTAGAGTTAGATTAATTGATGCATCGTGCTAGAAAGCACTAAGCACTTATGAGATTGCTTTTTAGCTAGCATAAATTGGCACAGCTCGGGTGACTTCACTGGTTTATACCAATTGAGACTCTGACCTACTGTGCCCATATCTAGGCTCTTTATTACAAGAGACATGTGGAATTCAAAAAGTGACAGTGATTAAGGGGTTAGATGGATTAATTTATGAGGAAAGATTGAGAGAGAACTAAGGGCAGTAATTTTCAGAAGCACTTAGCACTGGTCAAACTCCATGCTTATTTATATCAATGGAAGTTTTACCATTGACTTCAACAGGGAAAGAATTAGATTGATGACGAGGGCTTCTGAAAATCCTAATCTAAATAACGTGTAACTTCCACAAATGGTAATGTCTAAAGGCTATGACAACCAATTATACGAGTATTAACATATCTAATGGAAAGGAATTGTTTAGACAGGTCCAAACCTCTTGCACAATGTAATGGAAAGCTATTACAACAATAATTTATACTTCCATAGCACTTTCCACCCAAGGATTTCAAAGAACTTTACAGATGTTAAATGAATTAGCTTTGGACCTCCCTGAAGTAGCAAGCAGTACTCTTCCCCTTTTATAGAAAGGAAACAGTGGCACAGAGTGTGTAAGTGATATGCCCATGGTTGCAGAGAAAGTTGGGGACAAAACACAGGTTAAAATTCAAATCTCCTGGGTTCTAGTTCTGCACTTAAACTGTAAGGCCAAGCTTGCTCTTATCAGGAAGGGTATGTCTACACTACCCTCCTAGTTCGAACTAGGAGGGTAATGTAGGCATACCGCACTTGCAAATGAAGCCCGGGATTTGAATTTCCCGGGCTTCATTCGCATAAACTGGGCGCCGCCATTTTTAAATCCCTGCTCGTTCGAACCCCGTGCCGCGCGGCTACATGCGGCACGAACTAGGTAGTTCGGAGTAGGAAGCCTAGTCTGAACTACCTAGTTCGTGCCGCGTGTAGCCGGGCGGCACGGGGTTCGAACAAGCAGGGATTTAAAAATGGTGGCGCCCAGTTTATGCGAATGAAGCCCGGGAACTTCAAATCCCGGGCTTCATTTGCAAGTGCGGTATGCCTACATTACCCTCCTAGTTCGAACTAGCAGGGTGGTGTAGACATACCCGAACAGAGTAAATAAGCTGGGGGGAGTTCCCTGATGCCCAGCTCTGGAAGAGTAAGGAACTGTGGCTAATAGTGGCCTCTCCATTGCTTGAGACATTTAAAAGTAGACTAGAGGAAACACTTGTGACTGTGCTGTAGACACCAAGTCGGCACCAACACAGAAGCAAAGATATCCAAACAGATTTCCTGTAATTCTCAGATCTCTGATTTGGTGAAGATCTGACATCATCGTCTAGAGTTAAGGCATTTGGAATGCCAAATAAGCAGTGAGCCAGACAGACACCTGCCATAAAATTCATCTGCAGCCCCCCAAAAAGAAGCTTGTCCTCTCAATGAAGTGCAGGGTATCTAGGAGCACAAATCCTTATTTGAGATAGCAGGAGTCAATAGGCAACAAGAGGCGAAAAGAAAGAAGAAACCTTAAAACATGTATGTATCTTCATTTAGTGAGAGAAGAGCATTTGTGACAGTGAATGGGAGCAGGATCGACAATACTACTGTAACCATTTTAAAAGAAAGACACTGTCACATGGTCCTATTTTCTGCTGCAACTTGTGAGAAGCTGTCAGCAAAAAAGGCCCAATAGCTCAGCCAAACTACTGCTGCTACTTGGAAACAAAATATCTGGGAGTCAGCAAATTAAGGCTGCATTACCCACTGACAGCAAGAAATAGAGATGGGTGACAAAGAGGGGGGAGTCAGTGGCAGAAATATCCATTTTAACTGTAGCTGCTCAGCTCCAAAAATGCTAACTACTATTTTTCACTCTTGACTGCTTTTAACATTCCTTAGAACATTTTAAAAACTGGCATCTTTTGAAACGACAGGCTCCAGCAAGAGAGACGGGGACAGGCCCGTCCCTTGCGGCTTATTTATTAAAGAAATTTTCCCTGGCAATGCTCTTTTTGAGAACTACATCATCACATTCCCAAAAGGTCTCTTGCTGTCTCACATTGAGAGAAGAGCATTTGTGACATGTTGTCTGACACAGCTCTGCCATCTCCACACCGAAACAGAAGTGGACTGATGAAGTAAAGGACTCATCCACTGTCTAATTAGCCAGATGATTATTAAAGAGCTGCAGGATTTGGTTATGCCAGGCAATGCTGGAGAAGAGCAAATGTCAAGAAGCACTAGTAGAATACATTACAAGCTTGCTTACACTCCTGCTTGGTGGGTAGATATTGATTTGTTGTTGCTCAGTGGTTAAACCCCCCTCCCCCCAAGACTTTCCCAAAATCTTTCTGTGTTAAATCATCTAAGCAATACAGTAATTGCTTAATCCTCTCTCAAGAGCTGATGAAATTTAGCAATCAAGCAGTCACTGAGTCCACTGGTTGAACACAGGTCCCCCAAAAATTCAGAGTTCCATTCCCAGCTTAGTGGAATATGTATGTGGATAATCACTTGATGGAGATATTAAAGTTTTATTCTTAGCTCTGCTGGATTTGTTAAGTAAGTAAGTCACTGAAGACATCCATGCCTCAGTTTCCCCATTGCTTACATGCCTCTTTTAAGTTAAATTTATCAATGAAATTGCTTTGAGAGCTTTGAAGGAAAGCACTAATACGAAGTCTTCTATTATTAATTGCTAAGGTAGCTCTGGTGCCAGTCAACCTTATTATCCAAACCAAAGTTCTCTCTAAGCTGTGCGGCCATACAGCTGCCTAATAAGCCCCCTGAAAGGGCCCAGGGTTACTGCACATGGAGCTGCCATGGCAGCTCCCTGCTGGGGCCAGAGGAGCATGCCTCTCCCCTGGTTGTGGCAGCTCCCTGCTGGGGCCAAAGAGAGGCATCTTCTCAACTCAGAGCCCCCTCCCACACTCTGAACTAATTGGTCCCATCCCCGCCCCAGATTATACATGTGCAGAATGAATTGTGTTATGTACACAAATACAGAGGTGATGTGTTGCACATCTTCTCCATATTGGTGCACATACCAAAATTCATTGCACCCACAGATATAAAAAAAAAATTAGAGGGACACTGATCCAAACCCATCAGTTCCTAGTAACACAGATGAGAGTCCATGAGGGATGGGAGTAGACTGGTTTAGGGTGACAAAGTGTCATGATTTTATAGGGACAGTCCTTACTCTCCACCCTTGTCTCAGTGTTTCACACTTTGTTTCTGGTCACACAACAAAGATCAGTATGAGCTGCCTGAAAGGAAAAGCATTTTGGAGACAAGCTGATTCACAACATAACCCAAGCTATTCAGTCTACAGAACTGCATCACTTTGCTCTGCCTTGTGAAGTGCGAACATGCCTGTGCTGTAGAAGCAACATACAGCATCTTCTCTCTGGCTGACGCACCAGGATTTCCTCACGAGCAGTTTCCTCTGAGTTCTGCCTGCAGTCCTGCTTGAGCCTGCATATTAAAATGCAAACAAATCCAGGAGGATCAGCTATAGAATCACTCTGTAGAGATGGTATTTGGCTCACAGCCTATTGCTAGCCCATGGACAGCAGGATCAATCCCTGATCTCTTGCCTGGTAGCACATCGTCAACAATGCAATTATGAGATCAGCCCAGCTAGAAATATAATTTTTAATTAAAAAATGCTATCTTGCCTAGCCAGTGTCACTTCATTCCAAACTCTGCTATAAGACAGGGAGCTAAACAAGAGTGCAGCAGCTGTCGGTGGATGGGATGAAACATCACAGACTTAGAGCCAAGACCCTTCACTTCTGTTACTAGTTCTGCCATTGATTCACTAGCTTTCAGCACGTAAGGGCCTCTGTGCCTCAGTTTCTAGATCTATAAAATGGGAATAACATTTGTTCATCTCAAAGCAATTAGTTCATTGAGTCTGATTCTCATTTGCATTTAGGCCAGTTTATACGGTTGGGGTAGAATCAAGGGGCCTTAAAATGTAAGATGATGTAAATTACATGAATATCCAGGCTCTTTGAGCAAGCCAGAGCAGTGCTGAGGAGGCTTAATGTAAGTGAGCAACATATTCATTGTGGTTTCTAGAGCACTGAACCCCAGGACCAGCAGGTGCCTTTCTGTCCAGCTATGACACTCAGAAGTAATGGATCAGAAGGAAGAAAAATTCTATCCAGGAAGCAATTTCAACAGGAATTGCTGCAGGTTTGCACCCCTTCTACTGCAAACACAAAGAAGGATTTTAAATAACCAGGAGGTACTGGCACACACAGGCTGGCAGGCCTGCTAAACCAGCATGGTGAACAAATACTGGACACCAATGTGCAAAGCAGGGATGTGAATGGAGGCGCAGAAACTACCCCTTCTGTTTTCTCTAAAAGCACAATACCAGCTGAGCAAATATAGGCCCTGGGTATAGTATACATTTCTCCCCACCTCTTACTCCTAAGCAGCACCACCACTGCAGCTTGTCTCAATTTTGGACACCTGGAAGAACATTCAGGGTTTATTTTATTTTTTAAAGTAAAAAAGAAATATTCTCTGCAGGTGTCCCCACTGCACACATTCAACTGCCCTCGCTTTGACTGTTCATCTCTGAGTAGACAACAGGGAAAACAGTTGCTGTATATACTGCACACTGCAGAATTTTGCCCATTGATTTATGATGTTCCAAGTGACTTTTATCAGGTGGCACATTAGATCTAAATTATTCAGAAATTCCCCTACACACACACACACACACACACACACACACACACACACACACACACACCCTACTGATGTGGCAAAGCTGCATTGAGTTATGCTGCAATATAACTAATTATAAACTATTCAATATACTCTGTGGTCCCCTCAACAAGGAACAGGGGTTAGCAGAAGGGATGAAGCACCATTTTGGGAATAAGGATAGACTTACAGAAGGAAGCACTTGCTACTCAGGCCTCTTAAACAGCAAAGGGACAGTGTGCTATTTTTGTGGGAATTAGCAGCTGCACTGCTAGGGAAGGGTCCTGCTATGCAGCACTCCTAAATTTTGCAGGAGCACAGCTCTGTTCTACTTGGATGGCAGCCACCTATTGCTGCAAGCCTACCCCTCCAGCCTGGCAGGCAGTGTTGGAACCTCTTTGGCTGCCTCGAGCAAGCAGTCACACAGCCCTTGCAAACCTTCTAAAACAGCAGCCAGACAAGTCAGAGCTAGAGGACAAAATGACCACATTATTTTTATGCATGCAGCTCACCATCCTGGCAAAATGATAAATTACAGCTACTATTTTGCCTGGCCACATAATCCTGTTACACACAGGACCCTGATTACATTACAGCTCATTAGATCACTTTGGAAGTTGTTTTGGTGTCATTTTGTTGACTTGATTGGATTAGCAGCTCATGGTACATAGAGATTGAGACTCTTTCTTAGATCCACATAGACCACTGAAGTCCCATTACTCAGGAAGCCTAAAATCCCCAATGACAGAGCCTGAACTCAACCCCCGGGCTGCTGAAGTTCCCAAACTTTTTGGAAATTTGCGTATGAATTTCACAGAGAGCCTGGTTTTCATTGAGCACCTTAGTGCAGTTTATCTAAGCATTAGCTCCAAAATGGCCAAACCACAACCCTGAACGACAACCCCTCTGAACTGAAAAGACTTGTACCCAAATCCAGCTATGAACAATGCTTCAGGCCAGCTCTACTCAGAGGATATGTCAAACAGGAGATGGATGGAAACAACAATTCGTCTTAGATGTTCTTGTTTGGGGAGGGAGCCAGATTACTGCATTCCCTTTTGTCTATGAAATTCCTCGTCATCAAATGGCAGCTTGTGGCATAGGTAATTCCTGGTTGCCTCCTGGGCTACAGCTGAACCCACTTCTTCACTCCCCCATTGCTTTCACTATTCTATCTTCTCTTCCTTTGCACCACTGAGGAGGAATAAGCATTGGACAAACCCTACCTGACTATAACAATGTGTATATTTCCACCCCAGCCATTCAATAACCATGGAAGATGACACTACATCCCCATGTTTTCATAGAAATAGTTTTTTAAATATGAATATGCATAACTTGAATATGCTTTAAGCAACACAAATCAAGTAACCTATCACTCAAAAGCCTGTGACCCCTTGAATGTATATATTCTATTTGTGTGCATGTATTATTCTTGTACGTGACATTAGAAATATTAAGTGGAAACCTGCTCATTAATCTAGAATTTCTAGCGAGAGCCAATGGCTTCATTTTACCTCAAACTCCAAACTATGGTTAGTCCAACAATGGCATGTGACCAAACTACTTGGTGCCAGAATCCATCTTGAATCTGGTATTTTCCATTGGGATGAGGTAACATGTTAAACAAAGGATTCCTGCTCTGGGGAAATTCTATTTAAAGAATGGGAAGCAATCAACAATCGTCCTCAGCTGGCTTTTGAAACTGCCTTGCCCACCCTAAGAGGATACACAAGAAGAAACCTGAAAACAAGGAGCTCTAAGGACACATGAAGCTCTTAGACCCAGAGAAAACATCAGCTGGGTCTTGAAGGACTTCACCTGGAATAAGGACTATGGTGAGAATTATGATCTATAATGATCTCTCTGAATGTATTGGGATTTGCTGGTGTGTTTTGTTTATTTTAGATTAGTAGCTTGTTTAGATCTGTTTTCACTTGCAATCACTTAAACCCTACTTTTTATACTTAATAAAAATACTTTTGATTAATACCAAACCTAATGTAAATAATTGTTACCTGGGAGGGAAGTGACAGCTGTGCATCTCTCTTTCATGGATAAAGAGAGCAACCTTATGAGCTTTCTTTTACATGAAGAAAGAGATTCATTGGGGTGTTGGTCCCTTTTAAAGGCTGTGCTCCTGGATGCTGTGAAGTCCTTATAACTGATTCCTTCCAGAGCTAAGCTGGTTCAGCATCTATATTGCTCAGCAGGAAGGCTGCTACCCTAACTCTGTGCCTTGGCTGGGGGAGACCAGAGCTTCTGGCTCAGCAGGTCAAGGTGATGGATTGCCCAGGGGGCAGGAAAGTGGGCTCAATGGTATGATCAGCACACCAGGTGAAGCCCCAAGGGAACCTCTGATCAAATCAGCCTCCCTCCCCCTTCTGCCTCTCCTGGCCCACCACCACTTTTTGTTAGCATCAGGAACTACTGTTGAGGAAAGTCACTTGCCTCTGATGGCTGAACTATGCAAGAACATTTTCCCCAATAGTACTGGGGATAAGGGACTATATGTAGGGTGCTATATGTGAGACAGTTTTAAACTGTGGCAGGCTAATTTACATTAAGCATGATTTGGCTGCCCACTACGATAGCCACCTTTGGCACATGGCTACACACAGACCAGGGCACGAATGTGGAGGGCAAACTAGTGCATGAGTGCCATGCAGGGTGGGAACAGCATCCCATAGGCATATACATGTGCATTTTTGTCACTACTGAGGGAATTCTCCCTGCAGTTTCACAGAATCCCTGCAATATAAAGTAGCCTTTGTAATGCCAAATTCACTTCTCTCCCGTCCCTCTCTCTCCATGGGCCAAAAATATCCCTGGTATAGTCTCCTGGCCTCAGCAGAAGTTCTTCAAGAGAATTTGACCCTCTTGTTTTTTATTTTAACCCTAAAAGGAAATCTGTGGGGGTTTAGCAAAGAGCTTTGCTCTGACTCCTGGCTATACCTCTCTTCTGCCCACCCCCACCCCAGCCGATTTTCCTTAACAGGCAGCTGTGGAGGTAGCAGTTATGACTGTGCATAGAGTAATTTGTTTTCTTTCTTTGGGAATGATTTATCACAGAGCACTAAGGGGTGCTTCATTTATTTGCCAGCTGCATATAGTTTAGCACCTAGGATTGCAAACTGATTATTATACTTTGTTATTTTTCCCACTTGTATACTTTGCACCTTTTCATAAAGTGGATTAACTGCTCCCTAATGGCACATTATTTATGTCTTTCTGTGCTGACTGGCTGGCTGGGAAGGGTCCTGTCTCTAGACTCTTCCAGTGCCCTCCTCCCTTCCTCCTCCCCGATTCATCCCCCTCATCTCAGACACTTCAGCTCTGCTGAAATATCATACTTGCTAGTGATATATCTGCCAACTAACTTTTAAATAGCCTCTAGGTAAGTGATGGAGTCTGAATCCCTCTGGCAAAAGCCAAGAAAAGAAGATGTGACTGGACTGCAGCTGTAATACGAGAGAGGAGTATGCACAGCCAGAAGGGGAGCTGCATGTACGTGCACACGTACATTCACAAACACACTATACTAGTGAAGGATCATAACTAGTACAACTGCTTAACTGGCCTGCAAGGCAGCAATTCAGCAGGAATCACCATTGATTCATCATGAAAATTAAGTAATCTGGATAAAAGTAAATCAAGGATTTTTAAAAAAAAACATGTATTTTTAAAATCAGCAGGTATAAAACAAACCTAAGGAAGTACTTCTTCACAAAATACATAATCAATCTGTGGAACTCATTGCAGGGAGATGCTGTGAAAGCCCAAAGTATAACTTGGTTCACAAAAGAATTTGATAAATTCCTGGAGAATAGGTTCATTGAGGACTATTAGCCAAGATGGGCAGGGGTATAACTCCATGTTCTGACACAGAAGCAGGGAGTGGATCACTCGATAAATTACCCTGTTCTGTTCATTCTTCGCTCCTGAGGTATCTGACATTGGCCGTGGCTGGAAGGGAGAATACTGGTCTAAGATGGATCATTGGTCTGACCCAATATGACCCTTCCTATCCTTCTCAAAACTTGTTTTGATAAACAAACAAAAAAGGATTGTACCAGCACATTTAACTAATAAAAAAATGCTATGATGCGCATATTCCAATTTCCATCTAAATGTCACTCAAGACAAATCATGAATAGAAAATTAACCTAGTAAATATGAAATGCTTCATTCACCATTTTCTAAAATAAAAAATAATCTGAATAAATGTAAGTATAGCAATATAATTTCTTAAACAAGTATAAATATAGTAAATCCTCCTGGTTAACAAAAAGAAGCGCTGCATTTCATGTATAGGCTGTATTTAGTTTTAAAGCAACATTTTTACAGCTACTAACCAGGTGAGGGGAAAAAATCAATATTTTTTAAAGAAAATAACTATAAGTACATATGCAACACACAAAATAAATCAATGATTAAAACCATGATTAAAATGAGTGATACAAAATCAATCCTGCTTGTAACTGAGTGACTTTACATTGGTGAATTTTTATACCAATGAAGGTTTCTCCTCGGTGCTGGCTGCTTAGTATAAGTTGCTGGCTCGACACCCAACAAAGGCCAAATGGAAATGTTGACTATAGAAGAAAGCACAAAGAGGGTACCCAACGGCACTGGGGAGAGGGTTAACTTAACTTGGGTGTTGTAGTTCAACACTTCTGGCATATTGAGAAAATAGTGTATGGGGAGGCATGGATTCAAGACGTGGGATTGCAGCCAGGAAAAGACATTTGATGGATACATAATAGTATGGCCACAAGGTCTCCAGCCATCTGTTCCCTCTATCAATCAGAGCCCTTTCCTGGGGTGAGAACTGAGCTTTGTTCTCTCTCCCTTTTAAGCCCTCAGGGACCAGTCATGTTGGAACAGTCCCATACACATGCCAAGAAGAGTCAGAGGCTTGGAAACAACACAAAAAGGACAGGGGGCACAGAGAGAGCACATCTCCTGTGTTTACATAGATTCTCTTGGTTCTAGCCAATCTTGTTTTGGTTTCACTAAAAGGAGCTCTGTCTAGTTATATTGTCTACATCTCTGGCTGATGCCCTCTCCCTTGTCTGTGAGGCCTAGTGATGCTTGCGCGATGCTCGAATGTGCTGTCAGTCCATGGACTTTGTGCCAACTACCAGCCGATGACTGAGGGCACAGTCTGGGGTGTTCTATAATCCACTGTACAGTGGTGTGGTAAATTCACTATGACTGACAGAGAAGAGTAACATGTTTGAGACAAAAGCAGCCAGCGCCAGTCTAGCAGTAATGGAGTGGGAGCGAGAGGCAAGAAGGCAGTAAAAGCTGGGCCCAACAGAGGCAGCTGGACTCAAAGGTCCTCTCAGACAGTGGGATGGAGGAAGGTGGAAAGTTCCATGAGTCACATGGGGAACAGCATCTTGGCTGGGGGATGACTAAAACCTGATGAGAAAGCCAGGTTATACCCTTTCCTTTCGGCCATCAGACGCTAATAGCACCAAAACTAGCAGGAATATACCCATCTACTCCCACCTGGTGCTTCCTGCAACTTTAGGCCACCAGGACATGAAAAAATTTACTTCTGACAGCACATGCTAATTAGCTCAACCAACAAATTGAAAGAGTTCAATGTCTCCCTGTCCTTAACACTGCATATAGACCTTGAGTTAAGGTGTAGGCCTACCACATTCCTGGGAGTTGGTTTTATTGGTAACAAGACAGTCAACAAACTTCAGTCTAAACTTCTCTTCACTCTCGATAGTGCCTAGCATTTCTCTCCAGTCTCTCCTCTGTCCCAGGCCTTTTATATCCTGATTGGACTCACCTGCCATTATGGCTCAGCAGTAATCATACTAATTCTTAATGCAAAGCTATGGCATCTGAGGTCCAAGTGACTCAACAGAAGAGTCCTGTGTTTGCACAGAGGGACTTAGTTTGCCATCCTGTTACAGTGACCAAGAATTGTCTGGTTAAGCATGTACACATGTATCTACATCTACTTCTTGAGAATTCTCACTGTCCTGTGTGCTCAAGTAAGGCGTGCAACAAGGTGATAGATAAGTGAAGAAGGCTGTTAGCTCTTAGGTTATGTCTATACACCAGTGGGGAGATGTAAATCCTAGCATGGATAGATGTGCACATGCTAGCTAACACCTAAAATAGCAGTGGGGCTGCTATGGCATTGGTGGTGTCTCAGGCCAGTTTCTTGATATGTACCTGGGGCCAGAAGACGTTATACTTAAACTGCTAGCTCAGGCTGCCACCAATGATCACTGTGGTCACACTGACTTTTTTTGTGCTAGCTTGAACTTAACTAGCGCATGTGTCTATCAAAGCTGGGAAGTGCACCTCCCCACTGCTGTGTAAACATATCCTCTGTTGTAACAAGCAGGTGCACACAGCCTAGCAAGTGGCACAAACAAAGCCAAGGGGGAAAGGGCTACAATGTGCATATGGGGGATGGGACTGGGGAAACTGATTCATCACCCCAAGGACTAGTAGACATGGCTCCCTATTCCACTCCTTAAGCAGATTTCTGGACAGTTGGAGATGAACTTTATAAAACCCAACCTCCAGCTATGCACATGATGCAACCACATTGCACCTCACCATGAAGATCTGTGGAGACCAACTTGGAAGATCTCCATGGTGCACATGGGGGTTCAATATCCCCTTGTGGGGTCTCTACTGATTTTGCTCCCTTAAACATCGGCCACCTGGATTTCATGCTGCTTCACGATGTTGTGCCTCCACGCAAGATACTCTGAGGTAAATTAATTTTTAAAACACATGCATTATACTATTCTGGTTTCTGTACGTTTATTTTTTCATAGCTCATTTATAGCTTTGCTCTGTGTTAGAAGTGTTTCAAAAAGCAAAAAATTGTCTCAGTGGAAAGCAGTAGTAAAGAGCACAGATGGCCTCTGGGTGCCAGAGTAGAAAAGGAAAACCTACAGGGAATGGCACCCATCCAAGGAACAGAATTGAGAAATGAACAGCAAGATTCAAAAAACACACACCTGTCTTTAGCAGCTAACCTTAATATATTACTCATTCTTCCTTTCAAGTAACGTCATGTTAAAAACCCTGGTGATTGCACAGTATTTACTTGAGACTACCACTGCTGGTTTTCCTAGAGCAGTTTATTTTTCCATGCATGAGCTCATTACATCACCCTGTGGTTTTCTTAAAGGTTGTCAGGATAGTTTGGCTACAAAAGGACAACTACTGGATTTATTTTATTGAAAATGAGATGAGTTTTCAAGAATTGCCCCAGAATAAGATTTTTAATAAAACAGCAAGAGTCTTCACTATAAAATATCAAAGATTATAAAGTGTGGGTGAGCAAGCAGTGCAAGAGCAGCTGCCATCTATCTATATTTTAAAATCACAGCACGTGGTTTAAAAGCCCATTTACACATTTTGCTGCAGTGGTAGTAAGAAATGGAAATGGCAAGTATATGTGGAGCATGTAACTGAGAGACTGTGGGGTCTGGTGGATCTATCTGGGAGTCAGATAGTAGTCCCAAAGCCCAATCCTGATTTAGCCACTGACTCCTTATTTTACCTCTGGCCACATACTCATCTTTCTGTACCTAAGTTTCCATTTTTATGGAAGTGGAGTAATACCAATTCACTTGGTTTGAATAGGAGGAGGATTAGTTAATTATGGTAAAGTGCTACATATGATATGAAAGTGTTATATCTGTAGTATACAAGAAAACAAAAGGAAGCAGAAAGAACGTGCTGTCGACTACTCAGTTACAGGTCCAGAAGCAGAACAAAACTTGAGAGGCTAGGCTACTGTATTTGGGGATTTGTTAACCGAGTCACAAGGTGGGAAGGTGCTAATGAAAGTGGTTTGTTTGTCTTGAGGAAAATAATAACTGAATTTCTATTGCTTTTATGAGTACCCAGTTTTGCGGTTCATCCCCCACACAACAAATGGAAGTTAAAAAGAAAGTCAGCAATTTATTGGAGATTCTAACAGCTTCCTCTGAAACATTTGATATTGGCCAAAGACAGGACACCAAACTATATGAACCCCTGATCTAATCTGGTGATTCTTATGTTCCTATCGTGATGAATGTGGCCACAAAGTCCTGTTTCCAGGATGGCCAATGCCAGTGCAGACTGGAATGACTCACACATCCTGTGAAAGTGGTATTTGCTTAAGCCTTGTTCACAATTGAAGTTGTGGCCAAAATATTATTATGGGGAACATGTGCATTAAGTAAAGGCATTTGAAGAATGTGAAGATGAAGGCATGAAAGGCTGATTTAGGCTGGTATAAAGAGGGAGTACCTGGAGTAATGAGAAGAAACAGAGACAAGAAATGTAGGCTAGACATCTGGAGAATAAGTTCCATTAGAAGCTGTGTTGTCTACCCTACAAGTCGGGTGAGATTCCCAGCTCACTTAGGCATTCATACACTAACTCAGATGAGAGCTAGTAACACCAAAAAAACCCTGGTTGTTGGCAGGTGGGATTGAACCTCAGGCCTCTGAAGTATAACATATGAGCCACTAATGCATGAGCTAAGAGCCAAATGCCTCTTCTCTAAGACTGTAGCAGACTCATTAATCTCTAAGTAGTCTAGAAGGAGACAGAGCACCAAACCCAGCAGGCATGGGTTACACAAGAATGCTAAAATAGTAAGGCAGACACAGTATCATGGGCAGCAGCAGAAGCCTATGCTTGCTGCTTCAAGTATAAACCTACCTGAACCTTGTGGGTACATACTTGGGGTGACTAATCTTATGCTGCTGCTGCCACTGCTACCTCAGTTTATAGTACTATTTTTAAATGTACTAGCTTAGATGTGAGCTAGCCCGAGTGCATCTATGTGACCTGGGAACCACACCCCTACCTCGTAATGTAGATGTAGCCAGAGAAGGGAAGAATCTCCCACAGGAAGCGATGGGAGCTTTATTGCTGGAAGCATTTAAATTACAATAGAAAACATTAGATGCTGTAAAGGGGGCAGAGAGTAGTCACCCAAGAAAGTTTTCCACCCCTAATTTCAATGAGTCCATTAAAATGCAGAGACAGGGTAGGTAAATTCTTATGTTGTCTTAATTTGAGAAGCTTTGGGCCCAGAAGCAATACAGCCACGCAAATGCAAAGAAAAACTGGCAGAAAAACTTACCGTGAACTGTTGAAAACAAAAAATACAACAAAAAACATTCTGCGTAATGAGATTTAAAACTGCTGTCGGTTAAGTTATCAAAAGCATCCACTAATTTTGGATGCCTGATTTAAGATAAATAAATACCTCATCCCAGGCATTCCAAATAATGGAAGCAATTACCATTCATCATATTTTCAAAAGTGCTCCTTGTTAAGCCTTAGTTCATACAGGCTACGTCTAGATTGCATCCCTTTTTCGTAAAAGGGATGCAAATTAGACATATCACAATTGCTAATGAAGCGGGGATTTAAATCTCCCCCGCTTCATTAGCATAAAAATGGCTGCCACTTTTTTTCAGCATGGAGCTTTGCCGGAAAAAAGCGCCAGTCTAGATGCGGATCTTTCGGAAAATAAAGCCTTTTCCGAAAGATCCCTTATCCCTCTTAAAATAAGCTCCGTGCCGAAAAAAAGCAGCAGCCATTTTTATGCTAATGAAGCGGGGGAGATTTAAATCCCTGCTTCATTTGCAATTGCGATATGTCTAATTTGCATCCCTTTTACGAAAAAGGGATGCAGTCTAGACACAGCCATATAGTGCTTTCCTTCCATAGCTTCCAAGTGCATGTCCCTGTCCTTCAATGGGAGACAAAGATCCAGAGTAAAAAATACCATGAAAAACAACAGGGAGGGAAAAGGAATGTGTCATCTGTTCAGTAACCTCTTCCATGATCTAGACTTTCCTGAGGTCAGTAATTCACTGCAACAAACATGACTGCAGGTTTGTGTGGCAGTATGAAAAACTGAGTCTAGAATTAGCAACTTTCCCCTTTTACAATGTATTATATACTTCAATAGGGTGGCAAGGACATCATATGGAGGGCAATCAATTGTGCTCCCTGAGATTTTTTTTTAACAACTCATTTTATTTTGCTGTGGTAGGTGTCTTTTTGGTATTCATTTGAAATTCTCCATCTGAATTTATTTTTGGATTAGTAATGTGTGTAATTTCTCCCATTACAATCTCCGAGTTCATTTATAGTCATTAAAAAAAAAATCACCAAGTAAGAATGAAATGGACCTAGCATAAGCTGACAAAGGAACTCCTTCTCAAGCAACACTCCCTCTTATATACAGCCATCTCCTCAGGGAAAGCGTGAACAGACAGCACTTGCAGCATGCCGGGAAGGTCAAATGACCTACAGAGCTAAGCAAGAGTGGTAGACATATTCTAGAATCAAAGACCACCACCTCCTTCCTTACAGAGGATACCCCATTTTTTAACTTTCTCCCTCCCAAATTCAGATCTGGGAACTGGAAGCAAGAGTCTTTCATTTGATCACAGATACCAGGAAACAGGAGGTTGTTAAAATACACAGATCCAAAATCAGATAAGGCTGTAAATAGCAAAACCACCGCTTTGGATAGCACCAGATATAAATTGGTAGCCAGTGAAGTCCATGGAGCACAGATGTGGTTTCCTCTGCATTTAAAACACTGTCTAAGCCAGATGGCCAACACTTCTACACCAGTTGAAGTTTTTGAATGGCCTTCTACGGTGGTCCCATGAGGAACCCGCTGCCATGAAGGCACCCAAAAGAGTCAGGATTCTGGTTCTAGCTTACTTTAGCTACATTACCTAATTAAGCTTACTTTATTTTTTCACTTTAGCTCCATATCACTCTCAATTTGAGACTGGGAAGAGGCACCATCAGGACATGAGTGGTCCCAAAGGAGGGAGTTTGCCAGACAAGAGGAGATCAGGCCTCGGGCTCTCCTGGGGCTCCCTGCCTGATCACTGGCCTGCCTGGTGCACTGTCCCCAGCCACTAGCAGGAGCTCCACTCCCAGATGCCACCCCACTCTAGCCAGTGGGGCTCCCTTCCCCTGGCCAGGAGCATCTCAGTGCTCCAAGCTGCAGGCGCTCCCTGTCTCTGGTAGGTGGTGGCTCTGCGCCTCTAGCCAAAGGGGCTTCCCTGACCCCGTCTGGTGATGGCTCCACGTCCCTTGAGGCAGGGCTCCCCTCCCAGCTCTGCTCTGGATGCTGGCCATGCTCCCTGCCCCCAAGCCACTGGCCCTCCAGGATGCCTGCCGGCTGAGCTCCCAGCTGCTGACAACCTCTGTGGCCAGGGCTCGCCGGTCCTGCCAGACGATAGATTTTGCTGGGCCAGAGAGTCCCTGACCACAGAGGTTCAAACTGTAGCTATTTGTCAAATGTTAAATCAGTATCTTGGTCATCTCCTAGCAGCCTCCTCCTGTCGCACTTCCCAATTCCCATATAATTTCCCTCAACCCTAGCCAAAATATTCAGCAGATCAAACTATCACCTTCACCCACTGCTCAGATCTCACTCCCTGCCTCAAGTTCCAGCTTTCCATTCTCACACTTCTGCTCACTTAGGTCTTCTTAGTGCCAACTGGCAGAGCACACAAGTGGTGCACAAGGATTTACAGGGATCCCCTGGCCTGGGATCTCCACCACAGTGTGCCAAAGGGCGGCATGTGAGGGCTCTACCAGCAGCATACACTGGCCGTCCTAACCATTGGGAGACATATACATGGATGACAGTGACAGAGTTATGAATCTACAGTTAAAACTACATTCTTAAGATAAATTAAGACAGGTCACCTGAAGATGACAAACACTCTGCTCAGGCAGGAGGCAGTAGACATCTCTCTCCCAGCTTGACCATTGGGTCTTATAATGTAAGTGCATTTGCACAGGGAACTAACAGCTAATGGAGACTGACTTTGACAAGAGTTCATAAAAGCTACAGAAAAAAAGCGCGCGCACACACACACACACACACACACACACACACACACACACACACACACACACACACGTGAGTGTGTCCTGTTTATGACCAAGATCAAAGAATGAGTCTGGCATATGAGAAGAATGCAGTGGGACACCCAACTATCCTTCATCTGGGAGACAAGCTGTCAGTTTGTTTGGGAGGCTCACAGTCACCCTTTTTACTGAACATGGGGAGAAGAATATGGCTGAGCTCAAATTCATTAGGAAAAGATCTTGTTGATTAAGCATTAAAATCTATAAAGAGCATTGTGATTTTATTTTACATGTAATCAATTACTTCCAATGCTTTACCTAGCTGCTATTATTTCAATCTTTGCTCTTTGTTAAACTTAGATAGCTCAATGAAAAGCATGGTTAGGTGTTGCATGTTAAGTGGAATGATGAAATTGATAAGATGAGATTCACTGTTCCTTTGTGACGTAGCCTAAGTGCAGAGGGCCAGCACAGCTGGCATTAGCTGAGAGGGGAGTGCTTGTTGTCTGTAGCAGTGAGTGCGCGGACAGCCAGCAGATACAGACAAAGCTTCTTCACGCTAAGGGCAGATGGTAGCAAAGTGCTTCACAGCCCTGGGTACTGCCACGCTGACTTACATCTCTGTTCTCATTTCTGCCTCCTCCACCTTTTGTTCTTTGTTCCATCTGAGCCTCTTACCTCCCTGATCCCGGTGACCTTTTCACATCTCTCTCTGTCATTCTTCTGGGCCGTTTTTCACATGTGGAGCTTCCTCCCAGCCTGCTACACAAAGCAATAACTCTCTCTTCACTCATGTACAGCTCATGTCTATTGCAAAGTCCACCAAGGAAACCCCACCTAAGAGTCACTGTTGCCCACTTATCCAAAATACCATTTCAGATGCATTGGGTGATCATAGCTACTTAGACTGGAGCCCAAGTTCAGCAACAATCTCAGTTTCTTGGGAACCACATGGAGCGCAATAAGGATGCTCTCAGGAAAGTGTTAGCTCATGGAGTTGTAAAAAATGGTTAATGAAAGAGCATGGGAGTGGAATGAAGCCTGACAGTCTGGTACAAAGCAAAGGGGGAAGAAATCCAAAATTTCCCTTAGTATCCCAAGTTCCTGTTTTAGGGACTGTAAACTCTCCTCAGCATATGCCTAGTATAAAGCGAAGAGACCCTCTCTTGTTGCCTGGATTTCCCTTGTAGCTGCAGCAGGGGAAGTATGAAGTGAGACATCCTAGAGAAAAAAGTGACCATGCTGCTTAGTTAACTACCAAATTTTTGAAGTAGGCTTTACCTGAATTTCTTATACTGGAGCTGTTCAGTTTGGAATCTTTGATAACCAAGTGCTTGATCCAAAGTGTGGGAGCTGTGATTTCTGAAAGACAATGAGAAAGACTTAACAAACATGTTGGTTCCACTAGTGGGGAGGGTGCATGATGGAGATGGAGATATTCTGACTAGTCCATTCTAGTTCTTGGGGTTTGACATGTCCACCAGAGAGTTCTTTTGTGCATTTTGTGTGGTCTGGACCTTTGCCTATCTCCCACCACAGGCACACACACAACATCTTCCTCTCTTTTCATGTATTACATCTGTTTTTCTTTCCTTTCCCCTAACCCACAGTATTTTGACTCATACTCTTCAGCCCTATCTCAGAAAAAGTACAGATTAATTTGTGTGAAACTGCAAGCTATGTTTTCTACTAACAGATGCATGATATTCAACAAAATAGTTTTAAATCAGAAACATAAACATTACTTAGATCCTAGCGAGCAACTCAATCACCCTCTTTGACAATTCCCTTTTAAAATACAAAAGCAAATAGATAAATAAAGAGAACTACTAGAAGCACTTAAAAGAAAGCATGTTAAAGAAATGAATCTACTTAAAGGACATGCATCTGATGCACTAAACCAAAACACATACAGATAGTGCATTTTAGAAAGTGCTTAGAGATCCTTGGATGAAACATGTTATACTGTTCAAGTTCAAAGTACAGCAAGCCCTGCCATATGCAACCCCTCAAGGGACTGAAACTGGTTGCTTAACAGAGATATTCAAATCAAGGCTGAGCAAAGTAATTGATGCTTGGTTTAAGTAATCTCTAAAAGTAACTTTTTAAAAACTAACTAAAGCATTCTCTATTGAAAACTGAAATATTTTTAAATAGTAGGGTCAGATTTATTTATTTTTAATATAAAACATTTTACAAGGGTTTTTCTGTTTCCCTATTGGCATTTATACAGGTCTGTCCATCAAGGAAGAAGCTGATGGACCATATATAACAAACTAAGAATAAAAAATAAGGGCACCAAATATACAAAGTAAACAAAGTGAAAGGTTAGGAGAGGAGACATTTCTCTCTCAGATACAGCAATCATAGGAGGGTTTGCTTGTAAAAGGAGAATAGAGGAACTTAGTTATCTGCCCCAGCCTTCCCAAATCAGGGTCTCATCTTTGTTTATTCTTTTCTCCTTGTCCCTTTGATACAGTTTGACTTGAGAGTGAGTCAAATTTAAGGGCAAAGTTTCCAGGAATGTTCTACTTCCACAAGTGGTGTCCCTTAAAACAAAACAAAAAACAAAACAGAAGTTCTGCTCTCATTCAGACACCTATGTACAGTGATTAGGCTTCCAAGAAAGCCTAGCACTTTGGGTTATAACCACATTTGGAAAAAAAAAAACCTGGCCTCAAACATAACCCAAGAGCTACCATCTAAAGCTGACCTTTCCATTTTCCCTAACAAAGATAATTGATGCCATTTAAGGGACTATTTCCAAGTAAGATTTTTCCCCTTTAAAGAATATGTGGAAATGTTAATTTTAAAAAAGTTACAACATTGTAACAGTAATTTAGAGCTTCAGGGTTTTGCTGCCAGGTTTTGCGGTTTGTATCTTGCTAAAGAAGAAACTGTTTTCAAACAGATTTCATGGAAAAAGCAGAGCATTTCAAACTCTAAACATCAAGTCAGCTTTCATTTTAACTCTCTGACATCCCAAAACCCAATGCGATACTCAAAAGGAGTTTTCCTTTTTGCATGCCATCTGAGTAATAAAATGCCTAAAGGCAAACTTAACTCCCTTACTTCCACTCCTGCAACCACAGTGCTCATGGTGACACTTGTGCAGCCCCAAGGCCTCCATGGCAGTAGCGTAGGTCTAACAGAGGATTTACTAAGACCCCATTTCTGGGCTAGAGGTGTTCACTGATTCTGTATACATAGGGTGAGATTTTCAAGAAGAGCCTAAAGAAGGTAAGCAAACAAATCCTACTGAAATTCAGTGGGATCTATACATGTAACTTTCATCTTCGAGACCCCAGCCATAATGAATAGATCACAACAATGATTTGACCTTCTCGGTCACGTCATTAGTTTGAGACTCTGATGGGAGATGACAACGTAATAAGTCTTACTTATCCCTGTTTCCCAGTGGGGCAAACTGACAGAGAGATAAAGTAACTTAGCTGAGGTCACACAGAGTCAGCCAGAACCAGAACTTGGATGATTCCCAGTCTCACGCTGCCTCTCCACTGGGTCAAAAGGAATGCTGCTCAAGTTAACAGAAGGCCTAAAATCTGACCCCTTCTGTTACAAGAGACATGCAGGGTACGGGGGGGGAAAAGTGACTGCATGACATATTGAAAGATTCGCCATAAAAAAAAACACAACATAAAGCATAGCAGGTAGGTACATAGTCCCTCATTATGCCATACAAACTTACTGTGGCCCATTTTCCACTTGGTTTCACCTACAGTCTCAGTGCAGAATGAAGGGTCCTTTGAATGACCAAAGTTTGGAGATTTCAAAGTGTCTTACACAGAAGAGGCAGATAAGAGCTGTTAGGCTCTATGGGCGTATCTAGACTACGCAGAACAGACGAAAGAGGAATTTGCAGAAATTTACATATCTTCTTCTGATCCCACTTTTGAAAGCAGAGCTTTCGAAAGTGAAAGTAGTTTAGATGCATTTTTTTTTACAACTCCCCCTCCCCCTTTTTTGAAAAGCCGTTTAAACTTAATGTTTTGAGGAAGAGCAGCTTTTCAACAAATGGGGGGCGGATTCACCGAAAAAGCTGCGTCTAAACTACTTTCACTTTCGAAAGCTCTGCTTTCAAAAGTGCAGTCAGAAGATATGTAAATTCCCGCAGGATTTGCATATCCTCTTTCGACTCTTCCACATAGTCTAGATGAGCCCTACATGTCCTCTGGGTGGCCAGGGCGGGACTGTCTCTGCAGCATAGTCTGGTGCTTTATCTGAATGATCTAAGTGCTGGGGACTTTCATCATTCCCTGAACAAGCTTCTGACAGGGCTTCCACAGACTAATATAGTGCATTGTTTGGTAATTATTCCTGTAGTTAAGTTCACCTTTTCTTTCTGCATTCACTACCACTATCTTGGGGTAAGCTGAAACATCAGCAGCATGCTGTTATTACAAAGAGCAATTTAATACAATACCAGAGGACTGCTAGAAGGAACAGGGTCTTTTTATGTAAACAGGAGACTTGACAACTAGGTTTTTGTTTCCTCTGTTTTGTTTATGTGGGAATGCAGTATTTTGGGCTAAGTATCTTTTTTGTTTTTTAAAGCTGGTACAAAGAATTTTATAAAAGCTAGGCCCATCCAAATGGAAGTGATGGAACTGCAATCACTTGCTATTACAAAAGCTTAATGTAGTAAAAAAAAAAACCCACCAAAATGTAAAACCTACCACAATCATTTATTCAAATGAGATGAAGGCAGGGAGAGAAGTTACCCACTATACCACCTGTTCTTGCCAAATCCCTTCTATTTTTAATTTCAACTCCATCTTAAAAATCTTAGGGACAGCATTAAAATCTGCATCTCTTCCCTGGCCAGGAAATTCTAATGGTTCATGCTGAAGGCTTTGGCTTTGGCCTTGGCCCAACTCTAATTATGAATGATCACAGTAATTTCATTTTAAGGATTCCAATGAATTGAGACAACAGTTCCTCAAAAGTCACTGAATCAGAACATCTGAAAAAGTAAATTGTGTCGGTAGTCCATAGATTAGGTGGGCCCTGAACGCTGATTTCATTTACTTAATAGAAAGAGCATCACTGAAGGCAAGCAATAAAGTTCCCAACATTTTTCCTCCAACTCAATATTGCAGACTGCAGGTCAGTCTTTTCCTCCCTTTGGGGAAGCTGCTGTGCTTTGCAGAAGTTATGAAAGTCCCTGCACTGATACCACAGAGCAGGAGGAAGGATGGGACATACAAAGCCACCATTGTGACTCAGCGAGCATTTTTTAGCCATGATACCTTCCTCTTTGAGGTTATCCAAAAGATCCATCCAACTGGATGACCAAGGGCATTCTGAACTGTAGACAACTTATAAGGTTCAGGGTGTTACTGCTTTGTAGGTTAATATCAGAGTTTGAAGAACAATAAATGTAAGGGAGGGAGAAAAAATATGTATGAAAGGGAGGCTCTTACCTTCACCATCAAAAATAGGCTGGGTCTCCATAGTGGGCGTGGGCTTCGAACCATCATCTGAATTGAGAGTTAAAAAGAACCGAAAAGAAACTACCATTATTGAGGTAAATACTATCTACTCTCCAGTACAGTTGAATGGTTGGGATTTGTACATGGCCCGGCCAAGTCCAGGAGAGAAGAGACAGACAGACAAGACAAAATAATGTTTCAGAGTTTACTTGGATATTAGTGGAATGTTGCAGTATACAGTAAACATTCAGTGATCACTATCTTGAAATTTGAGAGAATTCCTCCCTCCCCGTAACACTGACATGAACCACAGGTATTTTCCCCTTCTCTTTGATGCATTGATATCTTTTGGTATCAGGTGGGCTTCCTCTCACACAATTGGTATCCTGTGATACCAGGGAATGGGGAATTAATGGACTCACGTCTTTCCCATTAGCATCTTTACTAAAAGAACTCATCTTCTGAAACTTACCCACATGGCGCCTGGCATCACCAGTCACTGAAGCGCTGTTAGAAAAGGGCTGTGAATTATTTCTTACACTGGTAATGTCAAGCTGCCCTCTCTCTCCAATGTGATAAGAGATAGAAAGATAGGAAGAAAAACTTCTGACATTAGCTTTCCCTGATACATCATGCTCCAATGTCTGCTGGCAACAAGAGTGGAGTCTTTCCCTTTTAAAATCGTAAACCAAACAATTAAATCCACACACACAACACTACCGCGGCAACATAGGCAAAAGATTAGCTGCTGGTTACATTGTGTAGACAGGCATTGATAGTTAAGTTTGGATTCTGGTTGAAAGTTTACCCTTTCAAAGGTATGCAGTGTTTGAATTTTTTATCCCTTTCTGGCTCCATCTCTACATGGCCTTAAAATACAGCATATGTGGTTGTAGAGGAGGACATAAAGCAAAAACACTGAGTTATACTGAAAATAACTGGGAAAGTCCATTCAGCTCCTCAGTTCAGTCTTGTGATACAGCATTGTGGTGCTGTAGAAAGTGAAGGTGATGAGAAAACCTGGATATTTCTAGCATGTTGTGCTTTTTGAGAACTTACATCACAGCCTGTTACATGACCTCACACCAGACACTGATGGGGAAAGAAAGTGAATTCACAGTTACAAAGGACCTAGCAGAATATCTGAGTCTGGGGTGAGAGCAAAATCAGTAGAAAATAAGCCTATTGGGGCAATATTCTCATGATTAAAGTTTTTTTTTAATTCATTTCATTTTAAATACCTTTTCATTAGAGCATTTAGTATTTATTTCTAGGTACTTTAATGAAAAAGAGAACCCAAACTGAAAAAGTGTGATTCAAATTCCATTCCCCCTGTACAATTTCATGGAAGAAAAGGAGATGGGAGAAAGTGAGTAATGGAGGACTGCTATACATTTTTGCCCCTTTGATTCATGCATTGTCCATATGTTCAACAAATGTAGTTTGAATGCATTTGAACACACAAAGTATACAACTTTTACCATATGATGTATAAAACACCTACATTTCTGGACAAAATTCTCAGAGGAAACGACCAGCGCTAGAGGAATAAGTAGAGACTAGTAACTTAGTACTTAGCAGCTCACGGGATCTGGCTTGGGAAAGGCTGCCATTTAACATGGGTTTTGCTGACATAAAAACCTTCCACCGTTGGGCTTTAAAGTTAGCAAGCCCTTGTGATAAAATTACATCAGTATAGTCCTCCTTTACAACGGTCCTCTGACGCCTCTCACAACTTCATGTAAATCGCATGCCAAACATGCACATCCTAAATGTCTTCTTTAAACTAGAAGGGATAGAAATGCCTTTTTTTTTTCTTAACAAAAAAAGGAGGGTGGGGAGACTAGCTGGATAGACCCTGGCTGAATGCTAGTCTGATGTCCTGCTGAGTAACAGCCAAGTCCAACCTCTATTCTGGATAGCCACGTATATTAAGTAAATATACATTTGTAATTTATTTCCCTGTAGAACAAACATTTATTTATTCGAAGAGTAGGGGATTTGTCACACCAGCTCAGGTCATGGATTCTGCCAGTCCAACGCACTGTATCCTGACAGGCATGTTTGCCCCACGTCAGTGAAAAGGGTTAAAGCAGCTCTTGGGGAGGACTGCAGCTTACCTGTGAGGCAAGTGGCTAGACAGGAAGCTGTAGTCTGCTACCAAGGCAAGTAGATGGACTAAGAACAGCTGGTCCCCAGAAGGGGGTGAAGAAGTGGCTGCAGGCTGTGCCCTGAAAAGGCTTCTGCAAACTGGGGACCAACGCAGGTCCCAGCGATTAAGCGGAAGTGATGGCAGGCAAGACCTCACTAGAAGGCAGCACAATGTTGAACTGCAGAGCTAATTCCCAGTATGGCCAGCAGGAGGTACTACAGTGGGAGCCCCACCTTGTTAGTGATCAATATTTTAGTCTTTAGAGAAATGTGGAAACCTCCATAATAGATCTAGTCATGCTTAATACTTGATATAAAGTGATTTCTTTCTGTCCCCTGCAGGAAATCAGCTTGTTACCTGAAGCATCAGACTTGATAAAGTAAAACTAGAAATGTTACCAATCAAAGTTATCCAGCTCTTAAAAAAAAAACAAAAAAACCCACAAGTGTCTAGCCTCAGTACTGGGCTTCCTTCATAGGAGACAGTGTGTGGGTGAAGAGGTGGTTGCAAGAGTAGCTGGACTACTATTTACATGATGCAACAGCCTGACTAAGCCATGTTGTGCATGGCGGGAGATGTAGCCTAACTAGGGAGCCCAGCCCATAAGAAAAAAAGTGTGTCAGTCAAGAACGCCAATGAGGCAACAATGAGAATCAGTTTAACATTAAGCTGAATTTTAAAAAAATATTCCTAATTAGTCAATATTCCTAGTTAGTTCAACATACAAATAAAACATTACAAACATTACTCATACATACTTCATTTCAATTTTCTTGACAAAAGTATCAAAAAGTTTTGGAAAAGTTGAAATTCTATCATAATTCAATTATGGAGAAATTATATTCTGCCAAAAAGCCTTGATGGAAAATTCCTGACCAGGTCTGTACAAACAATGGATGAAATCCTGATCCTTTTGAAGTCAAATCAGAATTTTGTCTTTAGTTTCAGTGAGGTCAGGTTTTAACCTAACAAAGGAACAAAAAATTTTATGAAATTTTAAGGGATAGGTTTTGCCTTCAATTTAAATTTAGAATGTCTATATAGGGTCAAACCCTCACATGGATGGTTGAACCAGAAAATAAAACAGGAAAATGAAAGTGAAATTGTCCTGTTAGTGACAAAAGCTGAGGGAAGTGAAAGAAGTTCACAGACAGCAATGACGATGAAAAGTAAACCAAAGTGTTCTTAAGTAGAAGTGATAACATTTTTAGTTTAGAGATTTTTCTAACCAAAAATGGCCCCTTTATGGATGTGGAAATTTTCCAGTGTTTCCAAAAAAAACCCAAAATATTCTGGCTTGTAAGATGGGGAGGGGGAGTGGAAAACTAAAAACTTAAGACAGGAGCTTTTAATTTTTGTCAAAATTGAAAATTCCCAGTTAATTCATCACTACCACCATTTTGCTCCGTATCAAAGAATTTTGAACTTAGTTTTACAACAGTTCTTAATGTTAATGTTACTGAGTATTACTCTTCATAACAGTGATAAGGAAAAAATGTAGGTACACAGGGCAAATACTTTCCTAGTGTAACTCTTTTGGCTTCATAGGAATTAGAAATTGAGGGCCAAATTGCTCTCTATCTTGATGTTATCCCTTTAAAAATAAGGCTGTCTAATGAAAGGAAAGTTAATGAACATTCTTTGTCAGAACAGCATGCTGAACTTCAACATGATTCATGAAACCACAGCAATTGCTTTTCCATACACACAAATTATTGTTCTTAGGTGAGAACTGCTTCGGCTCCTAAGGATTTAGAAGTCAACATGACTCTACAGCAAAGATTACCACATACAACAGTCTGAAAAACATCTAATTAGGAAAGGACTGGGCATAATACCTGACAGTATATTAATAAATTTATTTATAATGTTACCATGAATGCTAAACCACCAAGTAATTCCAAAATTGTTTTTCGCGTGTAAAAACAATGAGTCAAATTAACAAGGGTGGGAAAATACCCACTCCCCAAAATAGATCTGAACCACAAATTTTGTATCCAAATTTGGATCTGAACTTTGGCAAACTTCAGCAGTTTAATCGGGGGTGGGGAGTTGTTTTAGTTTTATCTCAGAAAGAAAAACAAAACACTAATATACACAAGATTTTTGGTAAATACTGACTCCTTCTCAGGAACCCAAGCCTTTCCTTTAGATTTATCCAGAAATAGCCATTGGTTTTCACAATAACATACCAAGTAATGTTATATATTATATATAAAATAATAATCATCTTAAAAATTAAGTATCTTGATATTACAAATAGAACCTCATATACCTCTTTTCCCCAGTTAACTGCCATAGCTGAATTTGCAGTTACTAAATCCATTATGGCAGCACTCAAAACCATGTTTTCCAAACATAAGACTACACAGTACCTGTCCTGTTTAAGGAACTTGATTCCTCCTCACATTGATTTAAAAAAAATACAGCAGAGTTGAACTTGTCAAAACACAGGGACTCCTGGTATTTTTCTGTTTGTTTGTTTAGGGGGTCATGTAATAGTCATGAAACAAGTAGTACATTTTATTTTACAAAGTATATGCTACTGTTGCTGAAGCCAGCTGCATGTCTGAGGCCAGAGGATTTTTTTCAGTAAATCCATGTTCCCAACAAGTATTACTAAAACTTGTTCTTTATTTCACAATGCTTTCAACTTGGAGCATAACAGCAGCTACAATATTGCCTACTCTCATCTGACTTTTTTCACTCCAGCCACTGCTCATCACACTGACCTCTCATTCCTCTGGTGTCTTTGTTCCTGGTAAACTACTGAGTGAATTCCAATTGGCATAGCAGTAAGTTATAAAACATTTGTACTTATTTAAAAAAGCATTCTGGTTGATTAAATGAAAGCCCAGGGCATTTCAGATTTCCCAGAAGTTCCTAGCATACAACAATATTACAGGTAAAAAACAGGATTATGTAGTCCATTTAAAATGCCAAAAAAAAGTTTCATGATTAATTACAATCTATTTACTCCTGCAAGGAACTGAAATACCCTATAGCTTTTAGAAAAATCTACAAGTGTGGCAGCTCTCCATACAGAATATGTTCAGAAGGACTTAAGAATAGAATAATTATGTACTCCCTAGCACCACTAGATGGCACCATTTCCAGGTATGCACCTACTCCTACTGCATAAAGAGAACTTTGTTCTTGGCTGCAGTTTCCCAAAACTCTGGGTGAAGAGGGAGCATCTTTGTCCTATGGTTGGGGCGGTGGGTCAACCTCTGAATTGGGGAGACTAGCCTCCCATTCCCAGCCATTTGGCCTGCAGCCCCAACCCTTCCATGCCCACCAGAGCTCAGCCCCAGCCCCCACTATGGCTCCTGGACCCTGCCCAGCACCCCTAACTCCCCCTCTCCGCACCGTGCATTGTGATTGCTAGCCCTGGAGTGCCTGAGAGCCACACATGTAGTCCCAGCTACACTGGCTGGCCTGACCCCCAGTCGGCCTCCCTGCCCATGAAGCCTCTCCCCCAGAGCTGAACCACCAGTCCCAGGGCTGGGTAGCCAGAGCAACCCTAGTGCAAGGAGGACAGGTGACAGGATGTAACCCCCCAGCCTGCCTCAGCCTCTGGCACTGAAACAGAAGGCGGAAACTGGCCTGGAGGTGAAGCATGGGCGGGGCCACCTCAGGTAGTTTAGGAAGGCAAAGCCTTCCCTTGCCTACACTACCCACTGCCCGAGCCTACCCTCATATCCATAATAACCCAGCACAGATGATGGGATCATCTATTTCACGTCTCATGTTTTTTCCTGCCATTCAAAGAACACCGGTTACCTCCGTCCCGGCTGCTGTTCTTCAAGATGTATTGCTCACATCCATCCCTGTTTAGGTTTGCACACATCCACGTGTACAGCCATCTGAAACTTTTGCCCTATCAGTACCAGTCAGGTTGGCTGTGGCACCCTCTGTGTCACCATATGCATTGGTATATCAGGCACCACTGGCCCTACACCCACTCAGCTCCTTCCTGTCGTCAACAACAACAGAGGGGCAGGAGGGTGGGTAATGGAATGCACATGAGCTACACGTCTCAAGGAACAGTTAGGAACGGCAGGGAACCAAGTTTTCTTCTTCGAGAGCTTGCTCATGCCAGTTCCCTTCTAGGCAACGCACAAGTGTAACACCAGCCGCTGGGCCTGGCAGCAGAGCCCCCAGCACGCAGGGCTGGCAACAGAGCCTGGGCACACAGGGCTGGCACCTGGGACTCCAGGTGCAGAGCAGGCAGCAAAGCCCCTGGAGTGTGGTGAGGAAGCCGGGATCCTGGCCACTAGGCCAGGAGCCTGGGGGTGCTGCAGTACCCCCTGAACCTCTAGTTCATGCATCTATGCTTCTTGCTGATGTAAGACATTGTAGCAGTATTGTCCATCAGGACTGGAACCACCTTGCCCTTCAATTGTGACTGAAAAGCCTGATATGCCAAGCGAAGCACTCTGAGCTCCCTTTCCCCATCTACCTTTCCCCACCTCTAATATCATTAACTCACAGACACTTACCTTCCTTCCCCCCTGCCCCCTGCATCCCCCTTCTGTTCTGAAATGTGATTTGTCCTTTTCATAGGTGTTCACTTTTTTTAATTGTATCCTTTGGTATATATGGTTGTGACTATTTTCTTCCACTATTTGATCTGAGGAAGTGGGTCTGGCCCACGAAAGCTCATCATCTAATAAACCATCTTGTTAGTCTTTAAAGTGCTACATAGTCCTGCATTTTGCTTCAGCTATACCAGACTAACACGGCTACATTTCTATTACTATTCTGAGATCCCTGACACTTATGTGGAGAGTGTGATTGACCTGCAACTAGCAGCAGTGTATGCTCAGCTAGCCCAGGAGACTTCCTAGCCCAGGTCTGAGGTGTTGGAAACCAGGGTCAGTGAGGGGGAAAGTACTGTGAAGGAAACTCTCCAACACCAATTTGAGGTCCAAGCATCGTACCAGTGATGATCAGATGTGATCCAGTACCTTAACTACCAGGTGTAGCTCATGCCTGTTGGAAGTATACACTGACATCAGACACATCTGCAGTGGCCAAAGATGGAGTCGAGCATGATAGACCTCATAAATAGAGGCTGTCAGGTAGCCTAAAAACCTTAGACAAGTGTGTTGAGCAGGTGGCTCCATAAGGGAGATCTCTCTAACACAGCTTGGAAATGAGCCACCCATATGATGTTGAGGACCACCTCTATAAACTCTATTCATCACATTGGTATGAGTGTAATAATAAAAACAAAAATCCATCACAGATGGACATGATTTGTTGAGGAAGAATCAGTATGGCTTTTGTAAAAGGAAATCATGTCTCACCAATCTACTAGGATTCTTTGAGGTGATCAACAAGCATGTGGATAAAGATAATCTGGTGCATATAGTGCACTTAAAATTTTCAGAAAGCCTTGGACAAGGTCCCTCACTAGAGTCTCTTAAGCAAAGTAAGCTGTCATGGGATAAGAGGAAATGTCCTCTCATAGATCAGTCAGGGTATGTCTACACTACTCCGCTAGTTCGAACTAGCGGGGTAATGTAGGCATACCGCACTTGCAAATGAAGCCCGGGATTTGAATTTCCCGGGCTTCATTTGCATAAGCGGGGAGCCACCATTTTTAAAACCCCGCTGGTTCGAACCCCGTGCAGCGCGGCTACACGGGGCACGAACTAGGTAGTTCGAACTAGGCTTACTACCATTACTCCTCGTGAAATGAAGCCTAGGAAGCCTAGTTCGAACTACCTAGTTCGTGCCCCGTGTAGCCGCGCTGCACGGGGTTTGAACCAGCGGGGTTTTAAAAATGGTGGCTCCCCGCTTATGCAAATGAAGCCCGGGAAATTCAAATCCCGGGCTTCATTTGCAAGTGCGGTATGCCTACATTACCCCGCTAGTTCGAACTAGGAGGGTAGTGTAGACATACCCTAACTGGTTAAAAGATAGAAAACAAAGGGCAGAAATAAACCATCAGTTTTCAGAATGGAGTAGGATAATAGTGGTGTCCTCCAGATGTCTGTACTGAGATCTGCACTGTTCAATGTAGTCAACAAAGATCTGGAGAAGGGGGTAAACAGTGAGGTGACAAAATTGCAGATGATACAAAATTACTCATGTTACTCAAGTCCAAAGCAGACTGCAAAGAATTACAAAGGAACCTCACAAAACTGGGTGAATGGGCAACAAAGTGGCAGATAAACTTCAATGTTGACAAACACAAATTGGAAACCATAATCCTAACTATACATACAAAACAATGGGGTCTAAATTAGCTGTTAACACTCAAGAAATAGATACTGGAGTCATTGTGGATAGTTTTCTGAAAGCTTCTGCTCATCATGCAGCAACAGTCAAAAAAGCTAACAATGCTGGCAGTGATTAGGAAGGCTAGATAATGAGAGAAAATATCATAATGCCTCTATAAATCCACAGTACATTGACATCTTGAATATTACACTCAGATCTGGCTGCTCCATCTCAAAAATGGATTTACTAGAATTGGAAAAGAATCGGAAAAGGGCAACAATAGTTATTCGGGGTATAGAAAAACTTCCATATGTGACGTGATTAGAAAGACTGACTTTTCAATTCCGAAAAGAAATGACTAAGGGAGGACATGATAGAGGCCTATAAAATCATGACTGGTGTAGAGAATGTAAATAAGGACGTGTTTATTCCTCATCACACCACAAGAATTAGGTGGTCAACCCATTAAATGAATGGCAGCAGGTTTAAAACAAACAAAAGGAAGTATTTCTTCATACAATGCACAGTCAACCTGTGGAAATCTGTGTCAAAGGATGTTGTGAATGCTAAGAATTAAAAAGAGAACTAGATCCGTTCCTGGAGGATAGGTCCATCAATGGCTATTGGCCAGGATGGGCAGAAATGCAAAACCATGCTCTGAAGTGTCCCTAGCTTCTGTTTGCCAAATGCTTGCAATGGGCAACAGGTGGAAGATCACTTCATTACCTATTTGGTTCATTCCCTCTGAAACATCTGGCATTGGTCACTGTTGCAAGCCAGGATACAAGGTTAAATAGATCACTAATCTGAGCTAGATGGCCATTCTTCTGTTTAATCCCAGTAAAGAAAATCTCTCGGGGATGCCAAAGGAAAGGAACACTACTCATTTTTTCCCTTTTTAAAGGGTGCAATAAAATAAATAGATTTTTAAATCATGCATCCATCCAGGCTTCACATTACTGTGCAAACAGGAACTAGACAATTAGAAATATTGAGAGCCCAAGGACATATAGACTTCAATCAATTTGCTCACATTCAGAGATGCAAACTAACTGGGTTAGCACTAACTGTGCCCAAGGAAGACACTTTTTTTCGAAGCAGGTAGCATTTGTCCTGCTCTGGTCCACAGAGGGTGGACATCACAGGCTGGAATAAAAGTGCATGTGTTCTTTCTAGGTGAGCTTGGGAACATGATCCATGAGGGTGATCACAATGAGGCTAGAATTCTCATTTTACTGTTGAATATCACATTGCAAACTAAGTAAGCAAGGCCTCATTTCAGCTACTCAGTGTTCTACAACTGCCTAGCAAAGAGTTTAATATCTGGGAAAGTCCATATGAATATCTTTGTTGAAAGAACATTAAAATGGCAAAAGTGAACCACCAAATAATAAAAATTAACATAACCCATCCAACCTCAAGTCTACCCCTTTAGATGCACATATTACCATAAAGCAGGGAGTCTCAAACTTTTTCCACAGCAGGGATGACATAAAAGATTGCCTTGTGAGTCAACTTAATAAAAGAGAGCTTTCATTCTGTTATTTTCTGAAATTTGGATAACTGATTTTGCAATCTTTACTTTTTTTTTAAACCACTATTTGACTGAGCCTCTGAAGTTTTATTATAAATTATGGACAGCATCAGAACATCGCTTTAAGACCGATTTCAAGATCATAGCAACAGAACTTTGCATTATTTAATATGCATCTCCACACTGGAAGAAATGTGCTTTTTACAAGTTCTTAATAGGATATAAAATTCCATACAGCTGTTCTACGCGGAAACATGTTGCCAAAAAAGTGAAATATTAGTGCTCATGCAAGTATAAGTTTTTAAAACCTTATTATTTGGCCAGATCTAGACAATTTTTTCCCCGTCAGGCAACTGAAAAGTATACGTGCCTGATCTCCCTACCAGCTTTCTACACTTCTCTGCACCATAAGCCACTGAACTTCTACAGCTATTAAGGAAAACAGTTTTACACACACCCACACAGAACCTTCACTGTCTTCATTTTCAGAAATGCCTCACTCCCCTCTCCCCCCCATCCCGCTTACACTTAGCAATGACACCACCAGACCCTTGCATAGAGACCAGATCTGGAACATTTTACCTTTATAAAACTTCTGCTTTTCGGCCTAAACATGCAAAGACTCTTTAGGAACAGAAATGCACAGGAAGCTTCCCTCTATGGGGGCTGCTGTGCACTCCAGCAATAACAGACTCGCGTGCTTCTTAAATTAACTGTACCGTATGTTGTGCAAATGCTTATGGCATTTACTGAATTAGCCAAGTAGAAAGGGTAGCTTCCACTGGGCCTTCTGGAAGGCATTTGCTTTAGCCTTTCATGCTCCCTCCCCTTTTCACATCTTCTTGCAGGTGCGCCAATGTGGAAAAAAAAAAAACCTCTCAGACCCTGAGGACTTTGTGGTCCAATACAGTCAGGGCATTTGTGACAGCACAATTCTTTGCCCTACGAGAAAGCCTGTCCCACGCACAGTCCATTCTTCGACCCCTGATGACACGATTCAAAGCCTCTTCTGTTTGGCTTTTTGATTCCTGATTGACACATTCACTGCCAAGCGGAGATAAATGCTGCTAGAAGGACAATGTTGATCCGCTCCGACTATTCTTGTGAAGGACTTTCAGAATAATAAACAAAAAACATGGGTGCGCTTAAGTGCCTGAATAGAACTTGAGACAGACAGAGAGGGACTGGAGTGTTTTACAGAGGCTGGCAAGTCGATTGAAGAGTTAATTGTCTGGGTGTACAATGAGTTTATTCTGACTGCAAACAAAGAGCTCTCTCTTCCTGGTCCTGGTCCTTCAAAAGCAATGTGTCAAAAGGGCCCAGAGCAGCACTCTGTATTAATGGCATCACTCTGGTCTCTGGGATTCAGTGACTTTAAAAAAGAAAAGCCTTGCATCCTGACATTTGGATGGTATCTCTGCAATCCAAAGTCCTCATTTACTGCCCAAGTTCTCAAAATCCAACAAATAATTAGCCAAAACAAACCTATCTATACCCCCCTGCCTCTTTGTAGCCATTAATAACAGGCTTTTTTGAAAAAATAAAGAACTACCAGGCAAAGTTGATTTTGGAGGTAGTGTCTATTATTTGGTATGATTTTACATATCGATCATTATACATTTTCACTAGAGGCGGGTTCAAACAAAAACTCTGAATAGCTCAAATTTTGGGGTGCTTTCAGAATCCATATCTTCCAGATCAGAAATGGTACTATAACAGGTCAAACCAAAACCAGGTGCAAACTTTCCTGAGTTGTGGGAAAGTTTAGCTCCAGAGATGAACTCTGAAGGTCAAACTCATCTCTACAGTAATTATTACTTAAATACCTGGCTTACTTTGCACAATTCATGCCAGCATTAACAGAAAAGCCCTCCCCAATACACTGCATGATAGGCAATATGACCAAACAAACCATTGTATCATGCTGATTTGGTAACAACTGTTCTGGGATTTTGTTTTAATGTGGGGGAGGGAGGAACCATGGCTTTAGATTAATAATGAGTGAAATTCAAAAGGTTCTGAGGGTTAGTCAGAAAAGCACTCAAGTATGGATGCTTATCCGAGCTTACCCCATATTGCAGCCTTGATTTTTGGATAAGAATTGTCAGCCTCTTATAGCCAGAAAGTGAGCTAATGAAGAACTTGGAACTGAGATATAAAACATTAACAGTTTTGAAATCTTTAAGAGGGTCAGTCTGATATTTTGGAGAAAAGTTTGACTGGATGTAATTAGAGCCAATTTATTTGACTATCTCCCAGCCCATCTCTTTCATACCACTGGTGGGCATAGGATCAGATTTGGATTTGGTTTAGTTAAGGATTTGCATCTGAGGTCAAAATCAAGGGCTCTGCACAGAGTTCTGAAAATCTCCTGATCTATTCTTATGAATATTTAAGCCATAAATGGAAAAGATATTGCTGCTTATCTCATGATATCCCCATCATTTTGGGCCTTCATAGCCACATTCACACAAGAACTGCAAAACAGAGCCTCTTTGGGGTTTTAGAAGTCACAGGGAAATAAACCCACAAAGCTAGGTTTCAATCATGCTCCCTGAAATGCAAAAGAGCTCATAATTGAGGCTGCAGTGTTTAGTCATCTCTAGTTTAGACAGAAAGTTGCACAAAAATCTTTATTTTGATTCAAATAGAGAATAACGCCATTTCTAGACTACCGAAGCAACCGTGCCATTGTAAAGGTTGCTCATGTAGCCACTCTATGCAGATGTGAGAGAGCTCTCCCATTGATGTAATTAAATCACCTCCAAAAATAGCCAACATAGCGCTGTCCATACCAGCACATCTCTCAGTTTAACTTAAGTGGCTCTGGGTTTTTTTTTCAGACCCCAGAACAACGTAAGTTCTACCGAAAAAATGCTAGCACAGACAGCCTTAAATCATTCTCACAGAATGAAGAAATTAATAACAATGTACAGGAGATAACGTATTATATGTATCTCCCTCATGTGGCAGTCTCACATCTGTAGTCTCAGAGGGGTAGCTGTGTTAGTCTAACTAATAAACACTTTTAAAACAACAAATAGCTCTGCAGCACCTTAGAGACTAATAAAAAAATGTAGATGGTGTCATGAGCTTTCATGGACACAACCCACTCTTCAGATGAACGGAGAAAGGGGTCCAGGGTATAAATAAATAGCAGAGAAAGAGAGTGTATGGGCAGGAAAAGAGAAAGAAAAAAATAGGAAAAAAATATTGCCAATTAGAGTGTCTGTTCTAAATGAGGCTAACAAAGTGGGCTATAAGTCCCCGGTGCTTAGCTTTTTATGCCATTGGAGTGACGCTGCACCTCTGCTTTTTAAATGTATTAAGAGCCTGCAGTTAAAAGGTAGAGCCACAGCAAGGTTAGCTCCTGGGGCCACTGCATCTCCCCTGCTTATCGACTAATTGACCAGCTGATAGAAATTCCATCGACTACTAGACGATTAATTGATTAAACTAAATGTAACATCCCTAATTTAAGGAGGATGTGAACGACATTTAAGAGGATAGAGGTGACAAAGATGGCTTATGGGACTGGGTAAGTAAGGATAAGCAAGGCAACGGTTTTACAGCACCCTAAGCTTGCAATGACCAAAATACATTTCCATCTGATGGCCGTTTGTTAGTCTGAGGCTACATCTACACTACAGCAGGGATCAATGCTTTGTAGGGTTGCCAGATGGTTTCAACAAAAATACTGGACACACTTGACATTACATTACAATCTACATTACATCTTATTTAGAAAATACCAGACATTTATATTTTATCATTGATATTTTCTCAGTTTGTTTCCCCGAACAGAAAGCTCAAATACTGGACTGTCTGGTTCAAAACCAGATACCTGGAAACCCTAATGCTTTGAGATCAATCCACCAGCGGTAGGTCTAGCGATGATCTGCCAAATGGAGCACAGATCCAGTCAACCCCATTACCCTACCTCACATGAGAAGAGCAAGGAATGTCAAACTCACTGCAGTGTAGACCCCACGGTAACTTGACTTTAGGTAGCTCTCCTCTAGCTATCTTAAAAGCCAAGCAGATCTCAAAAGCCAAGGACTGAATGAGTCATGGAGACCACTCCCAGGTTTGAGGCACATCAACAGCAGAGTCTGGTAAAAGTCTTCACCACCGGCATCTATGTGTCCTTCCAGCCACTGTCAACCCAGCCCCTTTTCCCTAAAACTAAATTTCATTAGAGAAGGAACCAATAAAAACAGGCTGAAAAATTTAAAAAAGGGAGCAAAGGAGTGAAAAACCCAGCAAACAAATCAACCAAGTCCTGCATTTATTTAAAAGGGATGCACCAAGTGCAAGTCAGTGCAGATTTTGGCCCACTGACAAAGGGGAGATGGGCCACTTTCCTCTAGAAAATAAGTACTTATCCTGCCCCCAAGTAAAGTGGGAGGAGTTATGCTCCAAAAAACCTTCTGAACTCTAGATTTTGTGGGGTGATTTATGGTGAAGTGGGAAGAGAAAAGCATCACAAGCAGAACAATAATGCTGTCAGTGCGAGGTAAGTCATAAGCTCACTATCAACAAGCATCACTGAATACACTTTTTATTAGAGATGTCATTTTTCCCAGAACAGGCCCACTCCAGAGTGCTAGCATTATCATCTGAACTATAAAGTAAGCGATAAGGTCTAAATTAGGACACAAGCCCATGTTCTCTCTCAGTGCACAGGGCAATGACAAGTCCTAAAACCAGACTGGGGTGGGGAAAAGGAGGAGCTTCCCACACAGTGGGAGACATTTTATCTGATCCTGTAAGTATTGCTAGTATGACAATAAGGGTGTGTCTAGACTACATGCCTCCGTTGACAGAGGCATGTAGATTAGCCAGATCGGCAGAGGGAAATGAAGCCGCAATTAAAATAATTGCGGCTTCATTTAAATTTAAATGGCTGCCCCGCTCTGCCGATCAGCTGTTTGTCGGCAGATCGGGACAGTCTGGACGAGACGCGCCGACAAAGAAGCCTTTCTTGATCGGCACAGGTATGCCTCGTGAAACCAGGTTTACCTGTGCCGATCAAGAAAGGCTTCTTTTTCGGTGCGTTGCGTCCAGACTGCCCCGATCTGCCGACAAACAGCTGATCGGCAGAGCGGGGCAGCCATTTAAATTTAAATGAAGCCGCGATTATTTTAATCGCGGCTTCATTTCCCTCTGCCGATCTGGCTAATCTACATGCCTCCGTCGACAGAGGCATGTAGTTTAGACGTACCCTTAGACTGAGAATTCCGGGTATCTCTTAAAACCAAAATATATTAATTTGGAACGTTAAACCCAGCTCTTGTTTGCTGGTGGACTAGTGCAACTTTTATATGGGGTGCGGGGGTGGAATCTGCACAGATCTTATTTGAGACACCATCATTTTTAGCATCCAGACTCTTTGCTGCCCTTCCTTTCCACTCCCCACCACACAAATCTTGCTGCAGAGCTTTGTGCATTCATTCTCTATACCAGTGTTTCTGAAAATGCTCCGCAGAATCACTCTCAGAAACGCATTAACTGGCCGCCCTGGTTTGTTTATTTACCAGCGCCACGTCCACAGAGCCTAGCGGCTCCCATTGGCTCCGTTTTGCTCTTTGCAGCCAAGCGGAGCTGCAGGCAGCGGTGGGCACTTCCCACGGCTCCCCTCAGCTGCAACGGACGAAACAGCGCCAATGGGAACTGTGAGGCTCCATGGCCGCAGCGCAAACAAACCGGGGCGGCCAGCTAATGTGTTTCTGGGAGTGATTCTTCAGAGCGCTTTCAGAAACACTGCTCTCTACCACCCTAATGGCTCATAGCATAGGCAACAGCAACCACCACACTACTTGATTAAGATCTATAGTGCACAGAATACTGCCTAAAACATCTTCTTGCATGGTCCTCAGCTTTTGTAGAAAATATTTGTCTCGTCTCCCCTTCCACTCAAGTCCATCATGTCAGTTGCTGCTCTGGAATTTGCAGAAATTACCAAGTTGACAATGCCAGAAGGTACAGGAGACCTAACACCTGTGGGTATTTAAGGAGGGAGCACATATTTAAAAGGCAGGCAACATCTGCTTTTGAAGGGGTCTCCCTGAACAAAACTGCTTTTAAATTGCTTCAGGGCAGTCAGAAAAAAGAGAAGCCTAGGATGCTTTTTGCACTGAACTCCATGTGAGCTTTGCCTGTAAGGACTAGGACCATAAATTAGTATTTTTCAAAAATTTTTACCAGTTTCTCAAAATATATTTTTAAAAAGGCTTCCTCCCTCTCCTCTTCCAAACAAGCCCATACATACTGCCCTTTCCTCCTCCACTCCAGCCCTGGTCTTTCTGAGCTAAAGTCTGTATACAATCTCTTCATATCTTCAAGGCATAGGGCCTGGAATGGGGGTGGGGATGCCAGTAAGTTTCCTGGATCAATGGCCATTTGAAATTCAGACATATGGCTGAAGCCCTACAGCTGCATGTGTTAATTACCACACGTGTCCCCTGTAAAGCAGTCTGTTAAATACAAAAAGAAAACAGGAGGAAAAAAAGCTGTTCCAAGGAATTAAGTAAATAGTCTAAATTTTTGACCCCACTCTTCCAGACACATGAGCATGTATAAGAACACAAGTTGCTTTCCTAACTTCCTCACCACTTCTCCCACACAAACACCCCGCCACCCCTGACACCTGCATGTTTAGGAACCAGGACACCCTTTTACAGCTCTAATCATGTGCACTGAACCTAGGGAAAAGTTATCTCTAAGCGTACGTTCACCCCTCTGCCCACTCAGGCCTCTTCTCTCTCCCCCCCTCCCCTCTCCTTGTCTCCTTTAAAGGACTAATTCCTGGCTGACAACCAGACTAGTCTTGGGCTTACAATACGCCTTTTCATTTCCTCACAGGCAAAGAGAATGGATACCTCACTAGCTATGTCTGTAGCGCATGTGTGCAAGTGAGAGGAAGGGAGGGAAATTATTCCCCCCCTACCACCCAAGGTTTTTCTTTAGGACCACAAAGGGGAGAATTCAGAGCTGATGGGAGCAAATGCAACTCCGCTGATTCTGGCCCAGTCTGAATTTGTCCAGAAGAGTGTAATAATTCCATAATAAAAATATAATGTATAAACAGTCTTTGTATACTGGGGGGCAGGGGGCTATAGAGGAACACAGTCTAGGACCTCAAAAGAATCTAGCATGTTAAAAAAGATAACATGGCTCATAAGGGTTTCAAGAAAAAAAGCTAGAAGAGCAGAAGTAACGCTCTTCAATCTCCACCTCAAGTTAAAAAACCACCCCCATTATACATATGGGGGGGCAGATTCTTGGGGCCAAATTAATCCCTGGCACAGGCAAGGGTGAACTACAGGCTAGTTCCTATTCTTTGCTGGCATTCTGGTTGCACCTAAAGACTCAGTCAGCATCAGGGCCACAAAGAGCTAGGCACTACAGATTGTAAGCTCTTTGGGGCACCGTCTGTGTCCTCTATGGAGTTCTAGACGGTAAGTGCCACCAGTCACCACTGCAGTCTGTACTATACTGACAATAAATGGGCAGCTTGAACTCTTGAGGGGAAGGACTGGATGGCCATATGGTGAGGGATGCTTCCATGGCCCCTGGCTGTCTCTGTTCATTGGACACTTTAATCCCCACAGCTGTCAATTCACAAGTATTAGATTTGTCCCCACCCCCCAACTTTCCTGTAATCAATTTGCAGGCATAGGTGTTCAGTATGCACAGAATTTTCCATGTCACAACATAATATATCTCCCCTGTGCAAATTAACCCTATGGGGCCAGTGGGACAGGGAACAGAAAGTCAGGAGAGTACTTCCTGGTACTTTCTATAAATCCCTGTAGTTCTTGGGTCCTGGACCCCTGCTGCATTACACTAGTTTTACAGGAGAGAATGAAAAGCTAAAATATATAGTACAGGCAGTCCCCGGGTTACGTACAAGATAGGGACTATAGGTTTGTTCTTAAGTTGAATTTGTATGTAAGTCGGAACTGGCTCCAGATTCAGCTGCTGCCACTGAAACTGACCAGGGGCTGACTACAGGAAGCCGGAGGCAGAGTTGCTCTGCCCCCAGCTTCCTGGAATCAGCCTGATCAGTTTCAACAGCTGCTGAATCTGGAGCCTGGGACAGAACAGCTGGGGCGCTGCCCAGTAGGTTCCCACAGGACCAACCTGGCAGCACCCCAGCTGCTCTACCGGAGGCGTCCCGCAACAAAAGCCTGGTCTGCTGGGGGAGGGGGGCACTAGCTGCACCCCCTCCCCCCCCAGCAGACCAGGGAGACCCGAGAAAAGTCACACAGGCGGAGGGACCCTGCTGCCTGTGCGGCTTTGCTCGGGTCTCCCTGGTGTGCTGGAGGGCACAAGCTGTGCCCCCACCCCCCCCCCTGCTCCTGTCCCCCCCCCAGCAGACCAGGGACACCCGAGCAAAGCCGCCGCCTGGGCCGCTTTGCTCGTTTGCCCGGGAGCAAAGCCGCCCAGGCAGCGGGACCCCCGCCACCTGGGCGGCTTTGCTCCTGTCCCCCTGGTCTGCTGGGGGAGGTCCAGCGGCTTTGCCATAGGGCTACGTCTACACTGGCCCCTTTTCCGGAAGGGGCATGTAAATTTCACGAGTCGTCGTAGGGAAATCCGCGGGGGATTTAAATATCCCCCGCGGCATTTAAATAAAAATGTCCGCCGCTTTTTTCCGGCTTTTAAAAAAGCCGGAAAAGAGCGTCTAGACTGGCCCCGATCCTCCGGAAAAAGCGCCCTTTTCCGGAGGGTCTTATTCCTACTTCAAAGTAGGAATAAGACCCTCCGGAAAAGGGCACTTTTTCCGGAGGATCGGGGCCAGTCTAGACGCTCTTTTCCGGCTTTTTTAAAAGCCGGAAAAAAGCGGCGGACATTTTTATTTAAATGCCGCGGGGGATATTTAAATCCCCCGCGGATTTCCCTACGATGACTCGTGAAATTTACATGCCCCTTCCGGAAAAGGGGCCAGTGTAGACGTAGCCTAGGTGTTTAAGATTCACCATTAAAGGGTGGTTCTAGTCTGAAAAGTGACCCAGTAACAAATGCTACTGCTCTCTGTGCAAACTCAGATGTGATTCTGAGAGTCAAAAGAAGCACTCATTCTCTCTCCTCACCACCCCACAACTCCTTAGCAGTACTAAAGATTCTGCAATCTAAATTATGCTCTCATTAACAGCTGTAAAAACCACTGGCTTTCAACAGGTATAATGGATTGGAATTTAATCAACAATTCTATTGAGAATGCACAAGGAAAATCTAACTCACAATTTTTCACTCCCTCTTAGCATAAAGGCTCTTTGCCGGACTAGTTAGAATAAGGAGGAGTTTTTAGGCTCCTTTGAAAGTCCCAGCCTTTGTCATTAATGTGTGTAGATAGGATTGAATACCTACAGCAAGCAGATCTGCAACTTAAGGAGGTATTTCTATTGAACCACTTTTCAGAGGAGAACCACATAAGTACACACTGGAGCTGGTCAAATCTTTCCATCCAGATGAACTTTCACAGAAAATGTTTTACAAAAACAATTCAATTTCAATTAAGTTTGATTTCTAAAGAAAACTTTTTAAATCCATGTTCTCATTCCATTGAAAAGGGAAGGTGAGTGAGGTAGTATCTTTATTGGATCAACTTTTAGAGCTCTATAGAGCTCTTCTTCATGTTTCTTTCACCCACAGAAATTGGTCTAATAAAAGATATTACCTCACACACCTGGTCTCAGACTCTGGGAACACCACCACTACAACACTACAAACATTGACAAGTTTACAATTTCTGCAATAAAATTAAAATGAAATGCATTCCAATTTCATTACTATGAAAAACTGATGTTTTGACCTGCTCTGATCATAAATGGGGAGGGTCACACCACTTATTAAGGTTGCCCAACAGTTCCCATTATAAGATCCTGTTTTCGGTTACTTATATCTTTGTCAAACAAAGTTTACCATGCCAGGTGTCTGCCTGAGGCTGAATTTATTTAATTTAAATTTCAGCCAAAACAGTTCAGCTGTTTTCAAGAACAAGGCTAGTGAAAAAAATGTTTTGCACATGCAACCTTAATTCTGGTATTTCCTAACTATAGAACTTGACTTTTATATTTTAACATATTTTGTTGTAATATGCATATACCCACACATAGAGAGACTAGCAGATTACATGTTGTATTGGTGTCAAAGCTAGATTTGGCTGAATATTTATAGATTATTGAGATCCCCCTGCTGAGTGACAGGACATTAAGATGTTTCATGGGTCTGGGATCAGTTTAGCCCTTGCAAATAAATTAGTGGCAAACTCAAGGTATTTTCTAGTTTTTTTTCAAATTTACAAATCATACCCAAGACTTGTTTATTCTGAACAGAAAAGGCTAATGAATGCACAGACAATTTCACTTAAAATCACCATGGAATCAAGCTCTGTTGCCACAAAACCACTCCTCTGTCTCCTTTTCTTGGTCCCGGTTACTATTTGTTCCTCTTTGCCTCTGCCCTGCACTTTTCACATGGGACACCTTTTTCTCCAAATTACTAGCCATAAATATTTTTGTTGCACTGATTTTCCCCAGCTGCTTCTCATTCTACTGGGTAACCTTGATTAACTTGGGAGCATTGTAAGAGACACAGTTGAGCAGCTCTGTTCAGTGAAGAGATGCAGGAGGAAGAAGAGGTAGTTAAGCTGCTGCCCTGTGTTTTCTTCTCCCCATGCCAGCCCAATGGGCTGGGACTCTATATGATTCAGAAAACCCAAATGAGGACGCATTACAGATAATTAAGTGGCTGGCATCAGCCAGTTAGCATCTATTGACATTTTGCAAGAAAGTTTCCACAAGGCTATCCAGGCAAGTAACACAGCCACAGTCTGTAAGATCAACCACTGTACATCTTAGTGCTACAAAGTAGTTGCATCCGTTCCCCTGTTACCACAGCACAGAGGAGATTTCCCTCACCGCAGCTGCCACAAGCTGTTAAGGAGTTTGCTACAAAAGTAAAATAATTTGGAAGCAGTGAACATCCAGGGAAGGCTTCTGCAACTTCAGGAACCAGTTCATATCTAGATTTCCACCTTATTGAGCCCAAGGGAATATATACATCACGACATGTCAACTTAGTATCATGTGGGACTCTCCAACTGAAAGTAATTGTTATTAGGTCTGGTCCACACTCAAAATTTAGACCTATTTTGCTGCACTGCTCAGTAAAAGGAAGATTTCACAACCCTAAGAAACAGTTAATCCAACCGCTAGAGATCAGTTTCTATCTTGGAAGAGCAGAGAAATAAGGGGTGAACACAGGCCTCAGGGGGAAAAAAAAAGCTTGACCTTCTGCTCACAAACAGGGAGGAACTAATAGGGGAAGTAGAGGTAGGTGACAACCTGGGAAGCAGTGATCATGAGATGGTAGATTTCAGGATCCTGACCAAAGGAAGAAAAGAGAGTAGTAAAATACACACCTTGGACTTCAAAAAGGCAGATTTTGACTCCCTCAGAGACATGATGGGCAGAATCCCCTGGGATGCTAACATGAAGGGGAAAGGAGTCCAGGACAGCTGGCAGTATTTTAAAGAAGCCTTATTGAAAGCACAGAAAGAAACCATCCTGACACGTAGCAAGAGAGGCAAACATGGTAGGAGACCAGATTGGCTTACAGGGGAAATCCTTGGTGAACTTAAGCACAAAAGGAAGCTTACAAAAAGTGCAAACTTGGACAAATGACCAGGGAGGGGTTTAAGTGTATAGCTCGAGAATGCCGGGGGGGTTATCAGGAAGGCGAAAGCGCAAATGGAATTGCGACTGGCTAAGGATGTGAAGGTTAACAAGAAAGGTTTCTACACACATGTTAACAAGAAGAAGGTGATCAGAGAGGCTGTGAGGCCCCTACTGGATGAAGGAGGTAACCTAGTGACAGATGAAGTACTCAATGCTTTCTTTGCCTCTGTATTCACGGACAAGGTGGGCTCCCGAACTAATGTGCTAAGTGACGCAAGATGGGATGAAGATGGACAGCCCTTGGTGGGTAAAGAACAGGTTAGGAACTATTTAGAAAAGCTAAACGTACACAAATCCACGGGTCCGGACTTAATGCATCCAATGGTACTGAGGGAGTTGGCAAATGTCATTGAGGAGCCTTAGGCCATTATCTTTGAAAAGTCGTGGAGATCAGGAGAAATCCCGGATGATTGGAAAAAGGCAAATGTGGTGCCCATCTTCAAAAAAGGGAAGAAGGATGATCCAGGGAACTACAGGCCGGTCAGTCTTACTTCGGTTCCTGGAAAAATCATGGAAGGGATCCTTAAAGAATCCATTTTGAGGCACTTGGAAGAGAGGAAAGTGATTAGTAATAGTCAGCATGGATTCACAAAGGGCAAGTCATGCCTGACCAATCTGATTAGCTTCTATGATGAGGTAACTGGCTCTGTGGACATGGGAAAGTCAGTGGATGTGATATACCTTAACTTTAGCAAGGCTTTTGATACGGTCTCCCACAATATTCTTGCCAGCAAGTTAAGGGAATGTGGATTGGATAAATGGATGGTAAGATGGATAGAAAGATAGCTAGAAGGCTGGGCCCAGTGGGTAGTGATCAACGGCTTGATGTCAGGATGGCGGTCGGTTTCTAGCGGAGTGCCCCAAGGTTCGGTTCTAGGACCGGTTTTGTTCAATATCTTTATTAATGACCTGAATGAGGGGATAGATTGCACCCTCAGCAAGATTGCGGATGACACTAAGCTAGGGGGAGAGGTAGATACGCTTGAGGGCAGAGATAGGGTCCAGAGTGACTTAGACAAATTGAAGGATTGGGCCAAAAGAAACCTGATGAGGTTCAACAAGGACAAGTGCAGAGTCCTGAACTTGGGACGAAAGAATCCCAAGCATAGTTACAAGCTGGGGACCAACCAGTTAAGTAGTAGTTCTGCAGAAAAGGACCTGGGGGTTACAGTGGATGAGAAGCTGGATATGAGTCAACAGTGTGCCCTTGTAACCAAGAAGGCTAATGGCATATTAGGTTGCAGTAAGAGGAGCATTGCCAACAGATCCAGAGATGTCATTATTCCCCTTTATTTGGCTTTGGTGAGGCCACATCTGGGCTACGTCTACACTGGCCCCTTTTCCGGAAGGGGCATGTAAATTTCACTAGTCGTCGTAGGGAAATCCGCGGGGGATTTAAATATCCCCCGCGGCATTTAAATAAAAATGTCCGCCGCTTTTTTCCGGCTTTTAAAAAAGCCGGAAAAGAGCGTCTAGACCGGCCCCGATCCTCCGGAAAAAGTGCCCTTTTCCGGAGGCTCTTATTCTTCAAAGTAAGAATAAGAGCCTCCGGAAAAGGGCACTTTTTCCGGAGGATCGGGGCCGGTCTAGATGCTCTTTTCCGGCTTTTTTAAAAGCCGGAAAAAAGCGGCGGACATTTTTATTTAAATGCCGCGGGGGATATTTAAATCCCCCGCGGATTTCCCTACGACGACTAGTGAAATTTACATGCCCCTTCCGGAAAAGGGGCCAGTGTAGACGTAGCCCTGGAGTATTGTGTCCAGTTCTGGGCCCCCCACTACAAAAAGGATGTGGACGCACTGGAGAGGGTCCAGCGGAGGGCAACCAAAATGATTAGGGGGCTGGAGCATATGACTTATGAGGAGAGGCAGAGGGAGTTGGGTTTGTTTAGTCTGCAGAAGCAAAGAGTGAGGGGGGATTTGATAGCAGCCTTCAACTTCCTGAAGGGAGGTTCCAAAGAGGATGGAGAGAGGCTGTTCTCAGTAGTGACAGATGGCAGAACAAGGAACAATGGTCTCAAGTTGCGGTGGGAGAGGTCCAGGTTAGATATTAGGAAAAACTATTTCACAAGGGGTGTGTCTAGACTACATGCCTCCTTCGACGGAGGCATGTAGATTAGCGAGATCGGAAGAGGGAAATGAAGCCGCGATTAAAATAATCGCGGCTTCATTTAAATTTAAATGGCTGCCCCGATCTGCCGATCAGCTGTTTGTCGGCAGATCGGGGGAGTCTGGACGCGATGCCCCGACAAAGAAGCCTTTCTTCATCGACACAGGTAAGCCTGGTTTCACGAGGCTTACCTGTGTCGATGAAGAAAGGCTTCTTTGTCGGGGCATCGCGTCCAGACTCCCCCGATCTGCCGACAAACAGCTGATCGGCAGATCGGGGCAGCCATTTAAATTTAAATGAAGCCGCGATTATTTTAATCACGGCTTCATTTCCCTCTTCCGATCTCGCTAATCTACATGCCTCCGTCGAAGGAGGCATGTAGTCTAGACACACCCAAGGAGGGTAGTGAAGCACTGGAATGGGTTATCTAGGGAAGTAGTGGAGTCTCCATCCCTAGAGGTGTTTAAGTCTCGGCTTGACAAAGCCCTGGCCGGGTTGATTTAGCTGGGATTGGTGCTGCCTAGAGCAGGGGGCTGGACTTGATGACCTTCTGAAGTCTCTTCCAGCTCTATGGTTCTATGATTCTAAAACCAAAGGGAGGGTAGTTTAGGTTACTTTACATAAATGGAACTCTCCACACAGAAGCTTATCATGCCAGCAAAAAACTGGTGTGCAGCTAAGATCGGAGACTTTTATGGAGACAGAACTCTTTGAGGAACAACCCTGAGAAGAGAGGGTGACCGTTCCTATCAAGAATGCAGATGAAAGATTTGCCAAGATACCAGCTTCCTCATATCCAAGTCCTCCTTTATGCCTCACTTCTTCCTTGGAGCTAGTGTGAAGGAAGCCTACTGAAACATTCAAAGAACTAAACCAGTTGCAAGGGACTCGGGCCTGGCTTCCCAGTAAACGTCACCATCCCCACTCCCATCTATGGGATTGCGGACTGTTTTGGCAAAGAGCATAGTTTTGTGCTTGCTGTACAAGGCTGAGCACTTTTTTATTGTTTACACTCAAAGCTGGAAATCGCAAGAGATCTCATAACAAAATAAGCCTCTTCTCGTGTTACCAATGGTTACATTTCACTAACAACATCATAGGACCTTTTGCAGCATGAAGGAATCTCAAATAGCATCTCCAGGTTTTGCAAAGAGAAATAAAACCGCACTTGAATATTATACTTAATGATAATGTAGTTTATAAATGTGAATAGGTATTTAAATTGTTAAGTATATTGATATGGCCCTGACAGCTCACCCACAGCGCATTTATCCTTGCTTTGCATTATTCTGCTGAACATTAATTATAAAATCAAACCTGGCTTCCAGTTTTCTCTACCCGGGTGAGTAAAAGAATAACCTAAACACCTATTTAACAGCATTCAGGAGAAACAGTGTCAGCTTACTACAAGGCATGCTTACGTGTTCTTATTCACTTGAAAGCCATATCCCTTCTAGCTTCCCTCGCCTCTCTTTAATTCACTTGTTTTGTTGCCAGTTCTAAGCCAGCACATGGCTGCATAGGTCTGCTTTCTACAGCCTCTGCATCCTGAGCTGTGTGCTTTCTAAAGACTGCTTGATGACCAGGAACAGCACTACTTGTTGGCGGAGTTTGCGGAAGCTTGTGCATTGAGATCAAGACCTTGATGTTCATGGGAAGAAGAAGGAAGTTTTATTTTTGTGCTTGTTTTGCTTTGAGCCCATGTCACAATATACCTTTGGCCAGAAAGGGGTATACAGGCAGTCCCCGAGTTACGCGGATCCGACTTATGTCGGATCCGCAGTTACGAACGGGGCTTTTCTCGCCCCGGAGGACTGGAGCGGCGGGACGCCCAGATGCGCTGCAGTCCCGCCGCCCCCGTCCTCCGGGGCGAGAAAAGCTGCTCCACGTCTCCCTGGTCTGCTGGGGGGGGAATCCCCCCCAGCAGACCAGGGAAACGCGGAGCAAAGCCACAGAGCACGCCCGCAGCGGGACAGCCCGGGTGCGCCTGGGCTGTCCCACTGCGAGCGTGCTCCAAGGCTTTGCTCCCCGTCTCCCTGCAAACCAGGGAGCAAAGCCATGGAGGACGCGGGCGGTCCTGCCACCCGCGTCTCCCTGGTCTGCTGGGGGGGTGGGGGGGAGTGCAGCTAGTGCCCCCGCTTCCCCCCCTCCCAGCAGACCAGGCTTTTCTTGCCTACGCCTGGGGTAGAGCAGCTGGGGCGCTGCCGGGTTGGTCCCGCAGCGCTACTCCTCGGCGCTACTGTACCAACCCGGCAGCACCCCAGCTGCTCTGCCCCAGGCATCCTGATTGAGCCACTGCTGGTCAGTTTCAGCACTGGCTGAATCAGGACTCCTAGGGCAGAGCAGCTGGGGTGCTGCTGGGTTGCTCCAGCAGCACCCCAGCTGCTCTGCCCCAGGCATCCCCAAGTCAGCCGCTGCTGAAACTGACCAGGGGCTGACTACAGGAAGCCCGAGGCAGAGTTGCTCTGCCCCGAGCTTCCTGGAATCAGCCGCTGATCAGTTTCAGCAGCAGCTGACTTGGGGACGCCTGGGTTTCTTAAGTTGAATCTGTATGTAAGTCAGAACTGGCGTCCAGATTCAGCCGCTGTTGAAACTGATCAGTTTCAGCAGCGGCTGACGCCAGTTCCGACTTACATACAGTTTCAACTTAAGAACAAACCTACAGTCCCTATCTTGTACGTAACCCGGGGACTGCCTGTACTGGATTTCTTCCCTGCTTGAAGAATCCAATCACATGAGTGCACTTCATTGCCTTTCAGAACATAAACACTAGGTAGTGTGGGACAGCAGGGAGCCCACCATGGTGGGAACTACATTAAAACTTCTAACACTCCTGGGCTAATCAAGGTAACGCAGCAGAGTAGGATGCAATTGGGGTAAATCAGTTTAGCACAAATTCCTTATGGCAAAGTTCTAGTGATTTGGAGTTAACCGGTTTTCCAGGTGTCAAGTACAGGACACATGCTGTAATGAGGTAGGGATAGAGAGATCAAAGAAGAGACCCAGGGACACTTTATCCCACTCAGACCCAGACAGGTAGTCCTGGGATCTTCTTCAGAGAGGGTACTGGGAAAGCCTCTTTCACCTCCACCTGGGCAAGTGTTAGTATAGAACCCACCACCAGACTAAGCTTGCAAGAGGCCTCTTATCATACCATTCAATGCTTTTATCATTAAAAACTTTCCCTGGGTAGCCAGTAAGATACCAGTGTAACTTATTACACTGGTGGCAGAAAACAGCATATCTATCTCCCTCTTCAACTGCTGGAGAATGAAGGAGGAAGTGTCAGAAATCTATAAACATCTAGACGACTGGTTTCAAACTTTTTATATTGGTGACATCTTTCACAAAGCACGCCACTGAATGTGAGCCGCCTATATCAAAATAACCATCTTGCAACCCTAAAAGTGTCACAATCCCCAGTTTGAGAATCCCTGATCTAGGCCAATCCACTTATACAGGGGCACTTTGTATTGGTGCTGCGGATGGGAGGAAGAGAGTCACATATTCTCCCAGAGCACAAATCATTTCTAAGATTACAGGTGAGGCACATCTTTTATTAAAGCTCAGAAATGTATAAGACAACACTAGCCCTGAGCAATTTAAGGAGGCTGGTTCCTTATCACAGAAGGTCACATGACTAAGCAGACTCTTCCTGGAAGTTATTCATGATTAGTCAGTTCTTCCACAAAATGTATAGAGCAGCCTTAATCCTAGTCCTCCATTAGCATGGTGAGAGGTATGGCATAATAATCTGAGTACACTAGGAGTTTGATCTTGCACTGAAGGAATCAAGTCCTTCAGGGAAGGACACAAACAATGATCTCATCAAGCTCTCCCAGGCCTCCTGACAGCAGGGGGGCCAGAGGAGGTCTAGGAGGGCAAAGGGGGTAATTGCACAGAAGCCCGGCATTTCAAAGAGGCCAGGAGTTCCTGGCCACCACCATTGCTACTGTAGCAACGGTGGTGGCTGGAGCACTGGGCCCCTTTGAATCGCCGCAAGAGCACTCTCCACCCGCTGCTCAGGATGGTTCTGAGTGTCAGTTCTCTGCCCCTTCTGCCTGAGGCCCCACCCCTTCCAAGGGTTTGAAGCCAGCCCCCTCCCAAACCTGCTGTGACTGTTGGTCCCACTGAGCTCTCGTCTGGAGAAGCCTACAGCTCAGAAGTTGCCTTACTCTGGATTGTATTCACTGGTTTATATGGATTTTAGACCTATGCAACATGGTGATAAAACAAAGGCAGATCTTAAATATCAGAAATTCGTGCCTATGAGCTAAAACAACCCTAGCTGCAGGCTATGCTTTTCCTAGGGATTCCTTTATCAAAAAGCCAGTAAGCGGTCAACCATTGGTCTGGCTAGGCTGAGTAGCAGGTACCTGAGTAGCAGGTACCTGAGTAGCAGGCCTGCAAAAGGCATTGATGCTTGCTTTTGTCTTTCCTTTTACAAAGTCTTCCCAAATATACCATGCAAGTCAACAAGAGTGTCACTGCTTAGTTCATGAACTCATCCCTATGGCTGGCTGGCTCTTGAGCGAATTCTGCAGGCACAAGAGGGTTTGTCTTTGCTTCAAGCCCTACGTTTCTAGGATTCTGACATTTCCAAATGATAAAAATGTTTTTTTTCCAACCAAAATAGCTTGCCAAAATTGACACTAATTTGTGAAACACTTCAGCCAATCCGCATCCATAATTTGTGTTTATAAAAAAAAAAAAAAAAAAAAAAAAAAAAGTTTTACCTGAATAAAAGCTACACCTAGCTCAGAACCCCGACTGCTCCTCTGCATCCAAGCTCAGTGCTCTGGCTTTCTCAGGAGCAGGTACGCTTGCAGTTGGCTACTTGTTCCTGCCTCTGAGAAGATTCAGACTCTTCTGAGTAGAACTGGGTAAAGTTTTTCTCAACCCTTCTGTGCGAGCGCACACACTGATTCAGGTCAACTGAAACATTTAATACAATTAGTATCTATTTCAGCAAGTATTGGTCCAAATAAGCATACGTTTTGGAAAAGTCAGACTCTTTAGACTCAGACACGTGGGGCTGGAAGTGGCATAGTTTTCACAGAAAAGAGACCCACCGGAGATTAGCAAGTAGTCTGACAATTAAGCCACTCACCTTGAAAACAAAGACCTGGGTTCCAGAGTCCATATGCTGGAGCAGAGATTCAAACCAGAGCCTCCCACATCTCAGGGGAGTACCCTAAGCACTGGGCTATTAATGGGGTCCTACCAATTCAGTCTATTTTGGTCAATTTCATGATCATAGGATTTTAAAAATCGTAAGTTTCATTATTTTAGCTATTTACTTCTGACATTTCCTGGTGTGGTATTAACAGAGATCCTGACCCAAAAAGAGTTGTGGGGTGGTGGCAGTACTGCTACCCGTACTTCTGTGCTGCTGCAGGAGGCAGTGCTGCCTTCAGACTTGCAGCTGAAGGGTGGCGGCTGCTGGCCAGGAGCGCAGCTCTGAAAGCAGAGTCGCTGCCAAGCAGCAAGGACAGCATGGTATGTTATTGCACCCTTTCTTTTGTGCTGCTGTTGGCAGCACACTGCCTTCAGAGCTGGGTGCCAGGCCAACAGCTGCTGCTCTGACCACCCAGCTCTGACTGCAGTGCAGAAGTAAGAGTGACAATACTGTAACACATCCCCAAAAATAATCTTGCAACCCAACCCCTCTGCAACTTCCTTTCGGATGAAAACTCCAAATTTGGGAAACACTGGCCTCACCATGAAATCTGTATAAAGTATAAAACAAACAGCACACAAAAGACCAGATTTCATGGTCCGTAATGTTTTTTTCATGGCCATGAATTTGGTAGGGCCCTGGCTATTAGATACATTGGGGCATCCCAAGCAGTGGTTTTATGACTCTAGCCCCTCATTTCCTTTGTTTATGAATAAAGGTGCTTTTCCACCTTCCATTTATTAACTATTCAAATTTCAGTTGAACTTGAACTGATGGTTTGGGGGGAGGGGTATTATTATTTTTCAGAACTGGCAGGAAATAAAAAAGGAGGCAGTTATTGGCACAACTCTAGTTCCAAGAACTCCAATAGCTCCTCCATAGAGCTCTCAGCAAATAAACTCTCAGGAGAGTTCTAACTGGGTCCAACTGCTATACCAATGCAAATGACTGATCCAAGCAGGCCCTATTTTTCTGAGGATCCTTAGGATCTAGGGCAGATGGCCACACTTGGGTCTCGGCAGTCTCTTTCTTCTTCACTGTGCAACCGCCTTATGCCAGCATGAATTTTAAGACCAGAAGGGACCTTTATATTCATCACATCTGACCTCCTGACTAACACAGCGCAGACCACTAGAAACGGAAGAGTTGCTTTAACCAACAGAAGGGCACATAGCAATGAAAGAGAAATTCCTACAAAGACACATGTGTTCTCTATAAATCTGCCATTCATATCAAAACAAAGTAACTGACTCAATACTCAGTGAAACATCTTTTAAATTTAAAACAACAGAAGACGGGCAAATATCTCCCCTTCTCACTCCCAACATTTACTCATGAGTCTTATAAATTAGCTAGTGATGCTACAGAACTGTGTATAGGTCAAAACTCCATCACCCAGACTTCCCTGGACCAGCATTGTTGGGGTGACCCGGTGGCCTGAGGCCAGGAGCATTGCCAGACTAGAGGACTGCTGAGGTGGGAGTCCAGAGCGTCCCCCCTCCTGGAGCAGCAGCGAGGCCGCTGTGGGGAAAGCAGAGCCACTGTGGAGAGACTGGAGCCCCCACCAGGGGGAGAGTGGAGCCGTGGGTGGCAGTGGAGCCACGGGGTGGAGCAGAGCCCCTACCACTTTGGGGAGAGCAGAGCCACAGGTGACAGTGGAGCTGCCGGGGGGGAAATGGAGCCTCTTTCCCCATTGGCCTCCCCTACTCCAGCAAATTCCATGGTTCAGGACCAGTGAGGTCTCAAGGGTGCCAGACCAGGGAAGTTCAACCTGTACAAAACTTTGCTTACTCTTGTGATGGAGAAAAGGAAGACGCTGGTTGCATGCATAAGCAAGCAGGAACGAAGGCATGGTTACAGTGGCTGAGGTATTTATACTGGATCTAAGGCACATTGAGCTGGAAGGAATTGGATTTTTCCCTGAACTGCAGCTTCAACTGAAAATGGTTCCGTGGCTGGGCACACCATTTTTGCAACAGTGCTGTGCAGAGGCAAAGCCAAGGAAAAAGGATACATGTTTCTGACAAGGTTAGCCTCCAATTTGCAGTCTCCTGCACTATCTAGTCCCTCCCTACTTCCCTCCTTTCCTGCCCTGCCCCTGAGTTACTGCATAAAGGGATGAAAGGGAAAGAAATGGAGCACAAGCTTCCTGCAACCCTGTGGAAATTAGAGTGATACCAACTGCTTGAGATTCTAGCCTTGCAGTCAGCAAATGAAAGATCAGGAGAGATCTGTGAGTTTGCAAGGGCTGCAAGATAATCAGTGACCCAAGCAGCAACTTAATTTGCCTGCACTGTAGGCTAATACCTACAAGGAGAGTCTAACAGGCACCTGAACATACATTAATATATCCTGTTATACATTACTTCAGATTTAATACGTTACAGATTTACAGAGACACACTTTGCCTAAAATAAGCAGCAGGCTGACCAGTATTCTGCATTGTTTTATCTGAGGACAGCCAAATATTTTCTATCCACCTGTTCTCTCCCTGCCTCAAGCTGAGCCACATAAAATCTTGCTAAGAAATACCCTACATGTGCAAATATATGCTGGTGAATATACACAGGAGAAGAAATGAATTCTTGAAATGTATATTGATTTGACAAAAAAAATGTAGCATGTTCCCCTTGCTCCAAAGCCTCATCAAATTAAGATCAATGATCTAATAAGCAAATAACTTTACAATTTTAAGTGGTTTTGAAGACACCCCTCCATGAAAAAAGTTCTTCTGACTTCACAAAACAGGCATTTTCTTGGCAAAGCATCAGTGGTTATTGGTTTAGAAAAGAAAAAAAATAAGAATCCTACATCAGTTTCCATAGCAGTTATTCCACTTCAAGAAATGGCCTTCATCCTAATCATAAGAGTGTGAGACTGCAGAAGGCAGCATATGTCAGAGCCATTTTTTAGAAGCAAGGATAAACTGTGATGACACTAAATGGGGAGAAGGGGGTGCTGTATGATGGGGAATGGGCCAGGAACCAATGATTTCCCATTATACCCATTGGTCCCCAAACCCTTTCCCATCAACATCCGTTATCCTGTTTGAGACTTTTCAAAGATGTTGTACAAGACAAGGAAAGTGTATAAACTATAACAGGAGTGGCTGTGATATTTTCTAATCCTTTAATTTAATACTTTCCACACAAAAATTCATGCAGCACCTAAGGGTGCCATTTTCACAAGCATTCAGCCTAAACCTGCTTCCACTGAACTCAATGGGAGTTTTACCTGGCAGAGCACTTCCGAAAAAATCTCACCTTTAGTGACTTGCTCATGACTCCTAGAGTCCTGTGCTCTCACCACCTGACGGCTTAATAAATAAGTGTCAATAATAAAAGACAAGGCAAAAAATACAGGTTAATCTCAATCTGTTGCCCCTCCAGCAGACTCTACATGCCCTGTCATTCTCAAAGCAGAGTTCTATCCCATGCAGTGGTGAAAGTAACTTAAAATTTCTTACAGCTACTGTCCTATTGCAACCCAGGTTCCTGCCAGCTCTTTAAATAGCTCCCTGCTAGCTTTTGCTGCAGCTCAGCCAGCTCTTGCTGGAGCTGCATACTAGGATGCACCTGCTTAGTTTCACCTCTAATCCCATGAGGGCTGTGTTTTGGACTTGATGCCATCTTATTCCACATGCTTATTTCAAAAGCATGAGACTATTCTAGGACTTCATTTTGAAATTGAATTTCTATCAGATCTCAAAAGGTCTGGCTGGGCAACCCTATTCAAATAAATAAATGAACACTTTACTGAAGCACAGAACTCCACTTACCTTTCCTCCCTGAGTTACCCTGGCTCGATGGCTTATCAGTTACTGAACCTTAAAGGGAAACAAATAAAGACATAGTTTGTTTACAGGCAGCATGACAACACAGTCACACAAATATACTTCAATAGCCTGATCCTAGGGGATTGGTTTTTACCTGGCAAGAACTCCATCTAGGGTTCCAAGACCCCACTGTAAGAGTTCATGGCCAACACTTAAGGCAGTACAAGAGACAAATATTATGCATTAAGGCTATCAAAACAGGTCAAATTAGACAAGAGAGCTTCAGGCCTCATCTACACTACAAAGTTTTGCAAAATAAAAGTCAGGCTTCATTGACAGGACACTGGAGGCATACACACTGCAATGCCCTTCTACCAACAACACAAATCTTACTTTGCAGAAGAAACAAAACCATTTCGACAAAATGTTTTTTGCAGCAAAGTGATATCCACAAAATATCAGTGGAGACATCATGGCTCTGCAGGTGGACCCCCAGCTAACTGCGGGGCACCTCCTTTCCTTTCTCCACGCGCTACTCATGCAGCTCAACCCCACCCTCCCTCCTCTGCACACTGTGCACCGCCACTTCCAGCAACTGGATACTAGTTCAGACTGGTGGGACCAGATCATCATGGCACTGTGGAATGACCAGCAGTGGCTCCAGAGTTTCCACTTGCAGGAGGACACCTTCACAGAGCTGTGTGAGTGGCTCACCCCTACCCTCAGGCAACAGAACACCCACATGAAACCATCCATCCCCCTCCAGAACGGAGTCGCCATGCTGGACAGCTACCAATCTGTCGGGAATCAGTTTGATGTGTAGAGAACAACTGTTGGGACCGTGGTCATGCAGGTATAGGTCTCTCGTGCTATCGTCCCAGGAGGCTGGTGAACTGGGGGAACGGGGTTCCCTAGGGAAGGGGGAGGTGGAAGCCCCTTGCCTGGAAGGTTTTCAGTCCCGCCTTCACAAAGCCCTGCCAGGGGATGGAGCAAGTTGGGGTTACTCCTGGGGGGGGGGAGGAGCTCAGAAGTCTCAAGGGCCCTGGCAAACCCTGTGATTCCCTGTTTGTCTCCTTCTCCAGGTGGTGCAGGCCCTCAACACCATCCTGCTGCGCAGGATCATCATGTTGGAGGACATGCACCCCATCATCGCTAGCTTTGTCACTATGGGCTTCCCCAACTATCGAGGGGCCACTGACAGCTCCCATATCCCCATCCAGGCCCCTGACCACTAAGGCATCCAAATACATCAACCAGAAGGGGTACTTTTCTGTGGTGCTACAAGCCCTCATGGACCATTGAGGCCGCTTCACTGACATCTACAGCAGATGGTCGGGGAAGGCACACAACACCCATGTCTTCTGCAACTCCAGCCTCTTCCAGAAGGTGCGCGCACACGCACATGCACTTTTTTACCATCAGGTTCAGGGACGTGGACATGCCGATGTGCACTGTAGAGGAGGATGCAGCCTACCCGTTGCTCCCCTGACTAATAAAGCCCTACACTGGACACCTGGACTCTACCAAGGAACATTCTGATCCCAGCCTTAGCAGGGTCCACATGGTTGTGGAGGGCACTTCCATCCAGGTAAAGGGGAGATTCCGTTGCCTCCTCAACCGCCTGGATGTTGTCAAGCGGAACATCCCCCAAGTAGTGGCGGCCTGTTGTGTGCTCCACAATATTTATGAAAAAAAAGGGGGAGACATTCCTGCCAGGGTGGGGGGCAGAGGGCGACTGGCTCGGCAGGGCCTTTGAGCAGCCGCGCATGGCTGCCATCCGACAGGCCCATCAGGGGCTCTGCATAAACAAGAGCCCTGAGGGAGAGTTTCACACAAGGACCACAGTGACACTCCCTCCAAGCCTCCCCACAAGGGGTCTGTGCATTGCCCCTCTTTGCCCTTCCTCCCACACCCCTCCCTTCCCCTGCACAGACAATAAACCACGCTGTTTTGGAACAATAAACTGTTTTTTTAATTGGGGTATATGTAACTGGGAAGGAACTGGGGAAAGAACCTGGGAGGGAGGGAGGGAGAGAAAAAGGAGGAAAGACTCAGGGGTGGGGCTGGGAGTGGCACCTGCCTTGAGTCGGGGCCCTCGATGGCCATGTGGGGGAGGAGGGGAAGATGGGGGGAGGGAGAAGAGACGCCCAAGGATCAGGAGCTGGGGCAGGAGCAGCCACCAGGAGTGGAGGGCAGGGGTAAAAGCCATGCAGACGGTCTGGCCCTGCTGCAGCAGCTCCTGCCAGGGGTTTCGTTGCAGCTCCAGGTCCGCCTCCATTCTGCAGTCCTGCCAGTCCAGGAAGTGCTGCAGGGCATAAAGGGAGGCAATGTGCTCTCACTGCAGGTCATTCTGGGCTCACCTGCGCCTGCAGGTCACGTGGGGTCAGGAGGAAGACACAGGAGGTGTAGTACGCGCCCTTCTCGCGGTTGGCTCAGCTGTGTAGAACAAAGAGAAGGTCAGTCTTCCCGGGAGACACGGTGCCTGAAGCCAGCCCTCGTCCCACCACGGCGTTAGGAGTAAGGCCAGCCTCTCCAGGCACCCCGTGAGCAGGAGTGCAAGGCTCCTTCCCGGCAGGCTCCTGGGGCTGTGGACTGGTGCTCCATGTGCACAGGCTACTGTGCAGTCCCCAGGCTGAGAAGGCTGAGCAAGGAGCACGAAGCCCCTCACCACCTGATCCCTCCCCCTCCGTGAGTGTGTGTAAATAATGTAGCTCACCTAATGGGCCTTCCCCGCTGTCATCCGATCCCTGGCTGGCATCCTGGCTGGTGATACCGGCTCCACAGCTGGGATGGCTTCCTGGATGGCAGGCATTGTGTCCACTGGCCTCCTCCTCCACCTCCTCCTTCTCCTCATCCCCAGCCACACCCTCTGGGTGGCTCATGATGGGCATCTCTAGCCCTGAGTCCACAACAAGAGGAGGGGGAAATGGGACTGCCCCCCTCCCAGGATGCAATGGAGCTGCCCGTAGTAGGGGCAGGCCTGGAGTCCTGCCCCTGAACAGGAGCTGCACTCCCTAGCCTTCGTGCAGGCCTGGTGCAGTTTTGACCTTCTTGCACACCTGCTCCTGTGAGCACGTGTGGCCCAGGCTTTTGACCATCTGGCCACAAATGTCCATATTCCTGCACCTGGTGTGGAGATCCCGCTGGTTTTCTTCCTCATCCCAGATCTCAAAGAGATTCAGGATCTCTGCACCAGGCCAGGTCCTCCTCTTTTGGCTCTGGGCAGGGGCTTGGGAGCTGCCTGAGGTAGTGCTGGCAGCTGTGGAAGGCTTGGCTGGAGCACTGGGCTCAGCCATGTCAGCAGGGAAGGCTGTGCAGGGTCCTGCTATGTAGCACAATGCAATTATGGCCTGCTTCATGCCACAAGCCCTTTCCCTTCTGCCTGCAGCTTTAGGAGAAGCGGAACGATAGAGGGGAACGATAGAGCTCTGATGAGTGTGGACAGAGTGGCTACCAAAGTAGCGGTGTGATTTCCTGGAGGCCCCTTATTTCGAAATAACTCCATCTGCCTCAACTACACACATGCTATTCTGAAATAGCTATTTTGGAACAGGCATTATTCCTCGTAAAAGGGGGTAACAGAATCCAGAATAAGACGTCTGTGATTTCAATGATATTTTGAAATAAAGGGCTTGCTGTGTAGATGCTCTCTATTATTTCAAAATAACGCTACTGTGTAGATGTGCCCTAAGAAACCAAACCTAAGAAACCCAAGGGTGGCTAGGAATGCAATCAATACATCACAGAGAGAAGGGAATAGTAAAGGAAGAATTGATTTCTAAGTGTCAGGGGGGACGAGTCAGGTGACTAGAGGAGTTGGAAAAAGCCACTGAGCAGAGACAGTATGTTTGGGGAGAAGAGCTCTAAATGGGGCCTGGATTAACCCAGATAGTCTCTGTCCCTCCCTGAATGTCACCAGCTGCTATTGAGGGAACACGGCCCTGAACTGGTGCTGGCAGGAATTTGAATAAGGAATTGATTTAATTTTGAAGTGATTTAAAAAAAATCACTCTTAATAGTCATGTGAAATAGAACATTCTGTATTTGTTTCTTCAGTCAGTCTTAAGATGCACTGTCAATCAATTTCACATTAAAAGTGCAATTGGAGACAATGGCTATTTGGACAAATCTCTCCAAAGTGAGAAAGTTAAAAGAAAAAGCAGTGTTCTTGATTTGGTCCTTTTGGGAACCACAAATACAACTCTCTATGGGCTTTGAAGTGTCCTACCAAAAAAAAAAAAAAAGACTAAATTTTCCTAATGACAATAAAGTAAATAAGAGGGAAAAAAATACATTATCAGAAAGAACCATTCTACCAAATTATAGAGTGAAAATGTAAAGTAAACCATATTTCTGAAGCAAGCCAATTTGCCAGGGCACTTTATTTTCTACAGAAGATTACTCCAAAAAAAATATTTTCACACTTGGAGGGAAATTGTACATCAGGCCTATAAAGCATCAAGTGTTGTCTCAAGTTTCATTGTTCTCAGCCAGGAGTCAGTGCAACTCCTGGTTGGACAGAAATGTGACCTTCACAAATCTACTAGAGCAATGCACTGAGCCTTCCTCATTACCACGTGCTACATGATCATGACAAGTAAGTGAAGAATTTACTTGTTCTTTCTTCAGAATAGAATGGAAATTTACACAGCAAGGTGAGTATGGAGAATATATTCAAGATGCAGGTGTGTATATCACAAGGCCAGAGCTGTCTGAGGGATTTATATTTAGCACTTCTGAACATAATACAACTTTCATCATACACAGTATTTACAAATGCACTTTAGTGAGATGTCATGGGGACTCAACTTTCAAAGCCAAAGCAGGAGTTATCATTTGTAATCAGTTTTAAATGTAAGCATTAAGATTCTGGGTGTTCGAGTACAAGGTTCTCATGCTACAGTATGTCATCTAGCTCCAGTAACCCATAGCAGAAACTGGAGTATGGTCTCCCTTGCACTCTAAGACCCGCAAACTAATACAATTGCTGCCTTCATATTCTTACCTCTAGATACCTCATTTGATCCAATGGTGGGAGTCTGAGGTAATTAAATCACCCATTTTACCAGCTTTCAATAGTATAGCCATGATACAGAAGAGTAGCACTAGCTCAGTGGCATGGCAAGAAAAATTCTCCCCCCTGACTTCTCACCTTTTCATGACTCTACCATCATCTGTGAATACTCGTACATTCTTCATTTTGCTGTACAATCATTGCTGCCTCAAAACACCCTCACCTCTGAAGGGATCCTCTCTCCAAAGACCAGAGTAGAGCCAATACTGGTTTGCATGGCTGGGAAGAATCTTATTTTATAGTGTTTCCAGGCACTGCTGCAATCTACTTACTCTTTCTTTCTTGGAGTAAGAGAAGTAGCACTAAGGGTACGTCTAGACTACCGCGTTTTGTCGACGGAAGTTTTGTCGACAGATACTGTCGACAAAACTTCCGTCGACAATTTGCGTCCAGACACATGGAGTTCTGTCGACAAAGCAAGCCGCTTTGTCGACAGAACTCCGTAGTCTGGACGCAGAGTTACAGGCAATAACACCTTCTGTCGACAGAGTTCTGTCGACAGAAAGTGTTATGCCTCGTAAAATGAGGTATACCAGCGTCGACAAAACCGCGGAGTTCTGTCGACGTTATGTCGACAGAACTCCGCGGTAGTGTAGACGCTGGTATTGTTTTGTCGACAAAAGTCCACTTTTGTCGACAAAACTAGGTAGTCTAGACACACCCTAAGTCTTGACATCTAGCAGACCTCTCTAGCATGAACTGGAACAGCAGCCACGTATACAGAAGGGTCAGCAAGTCAGTAAATGTGAGGGGTGAAAATAGCTCATGACTTGAAAGTCATGTCTGTTGTGTTGCAAAAAAATGGCAATGCTCTCAAGAGAGGATCTAACTCTCTTGTCCTTCTGCACTAACTGAATAGTATGCGAGCTTTCCTTCCCACAAAGAACTTACCACATCTGCCGTCGTTAAAACTGTATTGCCCCATTCTTTAAACACTCCCATTAATCCTCTGATGTATAGTTAAAGTAAGAAGAGAACCCATCCCTGGGTTTCATGCTGCAGTTGCACTCCTCTACCTTAACAACTATCTTCTATAAGCCTTTCGTTGCATGTCTGCTGCCCAATGAACAACTGAGCTGCCACAACCATGACTGTGATTGGAAACACAAAGGTCCCACGTGGGCTAACATGCACATAACTGAGAGAGTAGTGGGTACAGTTGCAACTTTGGTTTGGCAAATTAGTAAAGCCATTCGCAGATTCCAAACAAGTGGCACTAGGAACAGAACTCACCCCTTCTCTTCCACCAGCATTTTAAAACATCAAAAAATACTTATTTATTCCCCCGCCACAGTACCTGAACATACAGGAGTTTTATTCTGTACAGAAGAGCCACTGATGGGTTTGCCATCAGGAGTGACACACCAACAGTATCCGGTGTAGGTATGGCATTGCACCTGTTTGGGAAAGGAAAGAGCAATGACTGAGACGTACCATTTCTCAAAGTATCCTTCACAATGCCCTTCTATCTTTGCTTTTGTGCCTCATTGCTTACCCAGCACCTTAAAAGTGAACCTCAGCTTGGAAGGCCCATCCTTTCATCATGGGAGTTTGTGAATAAGAAAGGCTTTTTCAGTTTTGGCAGACACTGGTTTGGACAATCATGGTGGTACTTGTTAGAATAAATGAGATGAAACTTTTGCCAACCCAGTTCACCTGTCTCCAGATCAGGACTTTAAGCAACTGTCAGAATCTCCTCTGAAAACATTTTATCTATCGTGTGGCATTACTGCCCACTCTGCCCCATCATTTAGCTCATATTTATTCATGCCACCATTTTACTTACCATTCTCCACACCTATAAATGGATATGACTGGTGTTTGTACTAGCCCTCTCGATTACAGTGGGTTAACCCTATCTCCTTTAGCCGTAGACCCAATGTCACAATGAGTGGCAGATGTTTGTGAGCACAGCTGTTTTTCCAGTCACAGGACAAAGTGATAGTATGCCTTGTTTTGGAATTACCATTTCTGCAGCTGAATCTGAACACTCCATTTTCCGCACCTTAGCATTCCAGCTCAATGGATAAGAACAATTATAATATGTTTGCATTTGTGTGTGGCCATGGATTCTAAAGCTACCAGCATGATATCCCTAGTAATGTCAGTGTGGGACATTGGTCAGGTGGCAGGTAGGGTTGCCAGATGGTTTAACCAAAAATACCGAACACACACACAACACGGCCCCTTTAAGAAATGCTTTTGAGGCTTTTTGGCCCTAACAGGCTGCTGACAGCAGTCTGCCATCTTGTCTTCCTGCTCCGGGCCAGACAGCTCCTTTGCGGAACCAGCTAAGCACCCGAGATTTTTGACTCCTGGCCAGCGGGGTTGGGGAAATTAGAAAATACCAGACATTTTAGGTGTCCGGTATTTTCTGAATTTTTTTTTTTTTTTTTTTTTTTTAGCAGCCAGAAGGTGAAAATACCAGACTGTCCGGGTCAATACCGGACACCTGGAAATCCTAGTGGCAGCACAACTCTTACTACATTAAACTAAACCATTCCAGATTTTCATGGAGGAGTCAGTAGCTGGCTGGAGGTCAACAAATCTTTTCACTTAACATTACAGGCAAGCAAGAGATGCCACAAGTGGCTGCTATGCCATTTGCACTGCACTAAAAGGCAGCATTTGAACTCCAATCACACTTTCAACACTGGCTAGATTTGTATAGGAGTACTTCCAGTAACACAGTGGTGGGCATCTATTCACAGTACATCTCTGTAAACTTAGAGAAGGCTCCTTACACCCAGTTCTGCAATGAGATTGGCCTAAGGAGGGCTGGACTCTGCCTGTCCATCTCTTTTTCAAGACTTCTAAGTAACATTCCCATCAGTCCTCTCCATGTCTGGTGGGACAGTGGTACTAACCCGCTATTGCACATCCCTCATTAGGGGTCACTTCAGACTCAGGGTATTTGCAGTCCAAGAGCTGGACCCAATTCTCTAAGATAGCCAAGTTTGTTCAGAGATTATGATGAGCTTTTAAAAGGTTTTGCATATTTTATATTAAATGTGATCTATCAGCAAGTATAAGCCCAGCAGTGTGTGTTTGTCTTGGGTTATAGTAACTTACAAGGCAATCATTTTGCCTCAAACCAAATCCACATCTAGAGGCCAAAATCAACAGTACGTATATGCGCAGATGCACACACATTTCTCGTCACTGTTCTTGCCGTTTGCACACTTGCACTATTATTCCTTCCAGATACATCATGGAACAGATTGCATTTATGGTGTATTTGAGTAATGAACAATTCATTGCTTTTTAGTAATGATTCTTGTGAATGCTCAGACTAGAGAAAAAAAATGTTAAAGTATAAAGGAACGGTTTTTCAATGTATTTTATGTTTATTTTGGTAACCACATTTTTCAGACACACACACACACACACACACACACACACACACACACACACAAAATTGTGCTGGTGTAAAGAGCACCCCCAGTAAAAATCTTGTCCGATAATTAGACTTACTGAGATTGGGATTTTAAATCTGTCAGAGAGCGTTACATATAGTCAATGACATTTTCTTTTGCAAGGCAATATTGGCAGAGCTCTTATTTCAGAGATGGCTAGCATATACTACAGCATTATCGTATGGTTTCTTCACTCAGTGGCTGTGTCTAGACTGCATCCCCTTTTCCGTAAAAGGGATGCAAATTAGACACATCGCAATTGCAAATGAAGCAGGGATTTAAATCCCCCCCACTTCATTTGCATAAACATGGCTGCCGCTTTTTTCCGGCTCTGAGCTTTGCCGGAAAAAAGCACCAGTCTAGACACGGATCTTTCAGAAAATCATAGAATCATAGAATCATAGAATAATAGGACTGGAAGGGACCTCGAGAGGTCATCGAGTCCAGCCCCCCGCCCTCAAGGCAGGATCAAGCTCCGTCTACACCATCCCTGACAGATGTCTATCTAACCTGTTCTTAAATATCTCCAGAGAGGGAGATTCCACCACCTCCCTTGGCAATTTATTCCAATATTTGACCACCCTGACAGTTAGGAATTTTTTCCTAATGTCCAATCTAAACCTCCCCTGCTGCACTTTAAGCCCATTACTCCTTGTCCTGTCCTCAGAAACCAAGAGGAACAAATTTTCGCCTTCCTCCTTGTGACACCCTTTTAGATATTTGAAAACCGCTATCATGTCCCCCCTTAATCTTCTTTTTTCCAAACTAAACAAGCCCAGTTCATGAAGCCTGGCTTCATAGGTCATGTTCTCTAGACCTTTAATCATTCTTGTCGCTCTTCTCTGCACCCTTTCCAATTTCTCCACATCTTTCTTGAAATGTGGCGCCCAGAACTGGACACAGTACTCCAGCTGAGGCCTAACTAGTGCAGAATAGAGCGGCAGAATGACTTCACGAGTTTTGCTTACAACACACCTGTTGATACAACCTAGAATCATATTTGCTTTTTTTGCAACAGCATCACACTGTTGACTCATATTCAACTTGTGGTCCACTATGACCCCTAGATCCCTTTCCGCCATGCTCCTTCCTAGACAGTCGCTTCCCATCTTGTATGTATGGAACTGATTGTTCCTTCCTAAGTGGAGCACTTTGCATTTCTCTTTATTAAACCTCATCCTGTTTACCTCTGACCATTTCTCTAACTTGCTAAGGTCATTTTGAATTATGTCCCTATCCTCCAAAGAAGTCGCAACCCCACCCAGTTTGGTATCATCTGCAAACTTAATAAGAGTACTCTCTATCCCAATATCTACATCATTGATGAAGATATTGAATAGTACGGGTCCCAAAACAGACCCTTGAGGAACTCCACTTGCTATCCCTTTCCAGCAGGATTTAGAACCATTAACAACAACTCTCTGACTACGGTTATCCAGCCAATTATGCACCCACCTTATCGTGGCCCTATCTAAGTTATATTTGCCTAGTTTATCAATAAGAATATCATGCGAGACCGTATCAAATGCCTTACTAAAGTCTAGGTATATGACATCCACCGCTTCTCCCTTATCCACAAGGCTCGTTATCTTATCAAAGAAAGCTATCAGATTAGTTTGGCATGACTTGTTCTTCACAAACCCATGCTGGCTATTCCCTATCACTTTATTACTTTCCAAGTGTTTGCATACGATTTCCTTAATTACCTGCTCCATTATCTTCCCTGGGACAGACGTTAAACTGACCGGTCTATAATTTCCTGGGTTGTTCTTATTCCCCTTTTTATAGATGGGCACAATATTTGCCCTTTTCCAGTCTTCTGGAATCTCCCCTGTCTGCCATGATTTTTCAAAGATCATAGCTAAAGGCTCAGATACCTCCTCTATCAGCTCCTTGAGTATCCTGGGATGCATTTCATCAGGACCTGGTGACTTGCTGACATCTAACTTTCCTAAGTGATTTTTAACTTGTTCTTTGTGTATCCTATCTTCTAAACTTACCCTCTCTCTGCTTGTATTCACTGCGTTAGGCACACCTCCAGACTTCTCGGTGAAGACCGAAACAAAGAAGTCATTGAGCATCTCCGCCATTTCCAAGTTCCCTGTTACTGCTTCTCCCTCCTCGCTAAGCAGTGGGCCTACCCTGTCCTTGGTCTTCCTCTTGCTTTTAATGTATTTATAAAAGGTCTTCTTGTTTCCCTTTATGCCTGTAGCTAGTTTGATCTCATTTTGTGCCTTTGCCTTTCTAATCTTGCCCCTGCATTCCCGTGTTGCTTGCCTATATTCATCCTTTGTTAGTTGTCCTAGTTTCCATTTTTTATGAGACTCCTTTTTTATTTTGAGATCATGCAAGATCTCCTTGTTAAGCCAAGCTGGTCTTTTGCCATATTTTCTATCTTTCCTACACAGCGGAATTGTTTGCTTTTGGGCCCTTAACAACGTCCCTTTGAAATACTTCCAACTCTCCTCAGTTGTTTTTCCCTTCAGTCTTGCTTCCCATGGGACCTTACCTACAAGTTCTCTGAGCTTATCAAAATCTGCCTTCCTGAAATCCATAACCTCAATTGTGCTGGTCTCCCTTCTGCCTTTCCTTAAGATCATGAACTCTATTATTTCGTGATCACTGTCCCCTATACTGTCTTCCACTTTCAAGTTCTCAACTAGTTCCTCCCTATTTGTTAAAACCAAATCCAGAACAGCTTCTCCTCTGGTAGCTTTTTCAACCTTCTGAAACAGAAAGTTGTCTCCAATGCAGTCCAGAAACTTATTGGATAGCCTGTGCCTCGCTGTGTTAGTTTCCCAACATATGTCTGGATAGTTGAAGTCCCCCATCACTACCAAATCTTGGGCTTTGGATAGTTTTGTTAATTGTTTAAAAAAGGCCTCATCCACCTCTTCCACCTGGCTAGGTGGCCTGTAGTAGACTCCTAGCATGATATCACCCTCGTTTTTTACCCCTTTTAGCTTAACCCAGAGACTCTCTACACAGCTATCTCCTACGTTCATCTCCACTTCAGTCCAAGTGTGTACATTTTTAATATACAAGGCAACCCCTCCTCCCTTTTTTCCCTGTCTGTCCTTCCTGAGCAAGCCGTACCCTTCCATACCAATATTCCAATCATGCGTCCCATCCCACCAGGTTTCTGTAATACCAATGATATCATAGTTGTATTTATTGGTTAGCAATTCCAGTTCTTCCTGCTTATTACCCATACTTCTCGCATTTGTATATAGGCATCTAAGATACTGATTTGATCTTGCCTCCCTGTTGTGCCCTGACCCTCCTTTCTCCTTGCCATTATAGGCCGTAGTCCCCCCCATTTCCAACCCATCTCCCAGTCCCGCACATTCAGCACTTACCTGTGGGCTTTGCTCACCTGCCCCCGACAAACCTAGTTTAAATAAGGAATAAGGGATCTTTCGGAAAAGGCTTTATTTTCCGAAAGATCCGCGTCTAGACTGGCGCTTTTTTCCGGCAAAGCTCCAAGCCGGAAAAAAGTGGCAGCCATGTTTATGCAAATGAAGCGGGGGGGGATATAAATCCCCGCTTCATTTGCAATTGCGATGTGTCTAATTTGCATCCCTTTTACAGATAAGGGATGCAGTCTAGACACAGCCAGTAGGTATAATAAGGGATTTACAACACTTTGTGCTCTTTGCTTTAACTACACAATTCACTTTTATTCTTGTTATATACATAAAATTGCGTGTGCGCAATGTGCTTTCTGGGAAGTACAGCATATCTGAATATATGCAATATCTGGAACAATTGGGCAACACGGTGTTGCACATGTAATTTAGATCACATGGCATTTTTTCAGCCAGTCAGTTTAGAAAAATATTTAAGTGGATTTTTTGTTTTACTACAATTAACACAAAAACACTGACTATAGAATGGTATTCTATAAGCTGTTTGTTGGCATTCATGTGGGGCAACTGAATTATTCAAAGGTGAGTTATACCCAAATGTGCTGATAAAACTCCCTGACACACAATCATGCAACCTTTGTACGTTACATACATTAGAGGAATTTTTCAAACTGATTCCACTTTTCGTAACCATCTACCTGTAAAGTCAAGTAGCTTAGTGGCTATGAGCTAGGCCACACCCAGAAATCAAGGCCTGATCTAACCTCCATAGACCGCAGTGGAGAGACCAGATTGCTTGAACAGGCTTTGGCTCGGGTCCTGCATAAACACAGAAAAAGAATGAACAGGACCTCCGTCTATGGCCTTGTCAACTTCCCTATGCATGAAAAGGAAGCAGCCATCACATCAACTAGTCCATGCCCCTTGTTCCCATTACTCTTCTAGATTTCTATTTTCTTTCCTCTTCCACTCCTATTTTCCAGGCAGATAAGGGCTCCTTGTGCTGGCAGAAGTGCTGTATGATGCCTCAGAGCTGTATGGCCAACTCCAAATATTCAGAAAAATGTCAGGCCCCACAAATATTCTGAGAATTAGAAGTTGGGGTTCATTTCCTTGTCTTCTGTTTGATTTTTTTGTGATCCCAGGGACACATTTTCAAGCTTTTCTCTACAATCACGAAAACCAGAAAATTTCAGGAGGCAGGGCTTGAAGTATGCCCCCCAAAATCGTAAGCCTCGTGATATAAAATCTCAGAAGCTTGCAACATTGCATCGCACTGCTCCTCCATCATTATACACTGAAAAGCTTCCTGCTGCTGCACTGAGACTATATGTGATGCTCAATGGCTCACAAGAGACGATACTGGGATCATCTATGCTTCGTCTTTTATCCCCTCCAGCATAGGGCTCAGACAACTACCCAGGAAAATGAGAACAGACAAAACCTACCTAAACTAGCTTTTGTTCAAGTCATAACATTCGGAGATTAAGGTCCAGAACACTAGATTTGACCACAGAATATTTAGAAGTCAGAACAGTGCTGTTCCAACAACCAAAGAGAAATTATGAGCCTGGAAGAATGTAACCAATCTCATTCTCATCTTATATTTCTATACTTAGTATTTACAGAAAAAGTAAGATAACAGATGTTCTAGCACTACTTCCAATAGCAGATAATTGGAAAAGTTAGTTTCTGAGGTCCGCTTCACCCCAATCAAACCAGATGATAGTTGGAAAGATTTATGTAGGCCTCACATCTCAGCAATGTTGAGAATTCTTGGCATTTTCCACACAGTTGTGTGCCTTCCAAATAGTATCTGAACTTTTGATGCTTATTTAAATCTAATCCATAGCTTCATGATTTACCCATAACTGTCCTCACCCTGCACAATGGCCAGACTATACAACATGGTTAGTCAGAAAAAAACATTAACATTTCATAGTAACTCTGCCTTAATCAAAAAGTTTCGCTTTTTTTTAAGTGCTAGTTTGCGGGAGTGGCGGAGAAGGAAAGAACTGATGCCTTATGTCACAGGTCTCTGTGGAAATCCGGAATTGAATTTAGGTGTCATCCTCCTATAAATGTTTAATATCATCTACTTTTATTGATAACATTTTAAGTTCCGCTCCTTTTTGCTCCCCTCAGTCTTGAAAACCAACAGTTATTGGGAACAGCAATGGACCCTGGTCTGTCTCATGCATAGGCAACAAAATCATTAGTTAAGTTCCAGTCTTCGTTACTGGTGAAGACGCAGGAGTCAAAGACACAGCTAGACTGTCAGAACCCACTGTGAATCTGTCTGAACATTTTAAGTTATAAACCTCAAGCATATATGAGGATATGAAATGACTGAGAAGGAAGTGATTGAACCCAACAATATTTTTACAAGTTTTCAGAACAAATTAAATTTTAGAAAAGAAACCTACGCCTACTGGACTTAAGTCATTAGGCAAGAAGAAGCTATCTCTATTCTTCAGGAGTAAGGGATGTGCCATCTCCATTATGCTTCGATTGAAGAATGAAAAGCAGAAATGATGCATCCAAAAATTGCTTTATCATTGTCACCGAATTAATTAAAAAGTGCTACATTGGCTCCCTCTATTCCCCCCACCCCACCCAACCATACAATATGTGAAATCAAACAGAAGCTAACACTCAAGCCATAGGAACCATGAATAAACTCCTGCCCTTGTCAAATTCATTAGAATATGAAAACATTAAAACTGTAGTCACTGGCAGACTCCTCTGCCTCTTAATTCTTGTCCAGAGAATGAAGCTATTGTTGTGGTCTCTTCAATACCACACTGGAGTTGCCAGAATGAGATTCCAAACCATTCCAAAATCTTTTAACAAGCTGGCTGGATCACACCGTTACAATGATTTGACAAGAGAACCAAGGGTTTGTTTTCCAGAAGATAGCCTGGAAATGGCAGAGAAGTTAGTTGTACGTGCCCGTGTGAAGTAGATATTAGGGGGCTAAACAGTAGCTGGATTAGCTTCAACCCATCTTTTTGGGGTTAGGGAAAACAAACTTCTTATAAGAAGCACTAGGGTGCCTGATATAGAACTGGAACAGCTCTGAGCAGCACTGCACCAAATATCTCAACAATGTTCAGACTACACAATAACTGCTGTTCAGACAGGGTGTTTGATAACTGATTCGTATCCAATGGCAGATTAGAAACAAAAAACAAACACTTCCTGATTCCTTCAGTAATACAGAAGGGCAGGGAGCAGAGGCAAGAAAAACATTCCTTTTACATTCAGAACAACATTTCCTCAAGAAAAGAAAAACAATTTTAGTTTTTAGAGCCCAGTGCAAAGGCAGGGAATGTACAGTGGAACTACTCCATACATGCAGCATACATGCCCTCCGTCCCCACACACACTGTGCCAGTTCCATTCAAATGTAGCTAACAGATACTGTAAAAACAGTTAAGATGATCTAAACAGTACGCAGATTTCTAAAGCCAGAAAGGACTATTCAATTTAATCTAACCTCCTGTGTAACCCAGGCCATAATCCCTCATCCAGAAATGTCTGGATTAAGACCATAACTTCTGTTTGCACTACAGCATTCCTTTTAGAAAGACAAAGTCTCTATTTATAGCCTTCAAGTGGTGGAAAACCCTCAACATACTAAGTGGTTCTAATTGTTACTCTTTTTAAATGAATTGCACCTTATTTCTGGACTGAATATTATATAGCTTCAATTTCTCATCATTGGCTCTCATTATGCTTTTTTCTGCTGGATTAGAGAGCATCAGAAATTCTTCCCTATGCAGATACTTCGAGACAGACATCTAACCCACCTTTAATCTTCTTTTGGGAGAACTGCAGATATTGAACACAAGTCTTTCATTAGGAGGAATGTTTTGCAGACTTCATATGATTCTTATAGCTCTTTCACATCTTTTGCAACTTTTTCCAACATCCTTTTTTAAACCACAAAACTCGTGACAAAACCACTGCCACTTTTCCTATACGGTGCATACCAAACTGGAGTAGGGAATACAAAACTTGTGAGCACAGGGAGATCTTTAGTCTTTGGTTTGCTTCAGGAAATGCCTCGTGTGGCATGCTCTACTGGCAATTCTAAAGAAACAATCTTTCAGAAAGGCTCCAAAATTGGGGCTCAGTCCTAGTGAGAGGTTGAACATTCTCTGCTCCCCCAGAAGTCACTGGGAACAGAGGATACTCATTTAGTATGAACTGATCAATACCTTGCAGAATTGCAGTCTAGAATCTTGACATTTCAAAGGGAAATGAATCAGAGCTGGCAGGAATAAGCAACATGCAGAAGTCCTGCCAGAAAGTCTAATTTGGTAAGGAATTAAGTTACCATGAGGGACCCCGTTACAAAGCAATGTTCTATTAAATCAGCCTTATAGAGGTGGATGTTAAGAGTGTCTCAGCCTGTTTAACGTGAGCAAAAAAGACATTCCTGACAATCAGCAGCAGTGTAATTACCACGTCTCAGGTTATTTTAAGAAAAGCACATGTGAAGCACTAGATTTAAGAGCACACGCTGTACCACAGCAGGCTGGTAAGACCACTGCGCCAGCAGTTGCTTCTTGGAATGAAGAAATTCCAAGTGAAGTAAGGCACTGGGAAAAAAAATGCTGCTCTTCTAGGATTGGTGTCAACCACATTTATGCCAACTTGCAAAGGAAAGGGACTGAACTTTGACAGTGGAAGCAAGAGGGACAAAACGAAACATGCCACAGAAAGCTACATGGGGTCATGCATCCAGAGCAGCAATGAGATTATTAACGTTCCCTTTGGTTTGTCCATAAAGGATTTTGTTTAAGCCTTAAGCCATCTTTTCTGCAAACCTGCTTGAGGGAAAACTATGAAGAATGCAATTCTCCCTGAGCCCATGGCAACAAGCCCTATGGCACTGAACTGCAAAAAAGTACAGCTTACCCAGTACAGTCTGTATTATTTAGGAAGATCAGATCACAGCAGGTTAAATACAGCTTGAAAACAAATGGCATTTATGCAAAATACACTAACAAAAAAGAACATACTGGAAATAGGAACCACTTTAAAGGTAACATGCAACTTAACATTAATTCTCAGCTGCATGCAATTAATTAATGGCAGATGAAATCCAATGTTGATAAATATAACGTAACACATATTGGAAAACAATCCCAACTGTACATATAAAAATGGAGTCTAAGCTAGCTGTTACCACTCGAGAGAGATCTTGAAGTCATTGTGGATAGCCAAAGATTTTAATTTAGTATCCATTTATTGTGTGGTGTCATTAATCAATATAGCCATACTACATGCATTAATTGTATGTAAGAATTGATTTGTAGGATAATAGAAGTAGAAGACTGATCAACGGATTTAGAGCAACTATGCAGTAGACATGGGTAAGACAAGCTGAAATGCAAGAATCTGGAGACTGAGGCCTGCAAGATACTAGTTTAGCTATTTCAGGCCTTAAAGAGACAAAGAAATAACCTGAGAATTATGGGAAAAGAGGTACCAAGTGGTAATATTGTCAAAGTTCTACTCTGAACTCTGAAGGTTAAATTATAAAATGCTGTAACAACAAATATTGTCTCCAACAAGCATGTTAACCCTAAGATAAAGTTGATACATCAACCTTAACCAGAACCTACACAGCCTATAGAATTGGAGTACCTTGTGTTTCTAGGGAACAGAGACAAATAAGAAAGGGGATTAACACGTTCATGTACATGTGAAGAATGTAGGTACAGACAGAATTAGATTATAAAAAAGGTGTCTAGAGTAGGAAAACGGAGTTTCCTATGGGAAACTCCATCATGAATCAGTCCATGAGAGTGCTAACAGACTTTAACACTATCTGGGACACTATTATGTCTGTAGTTATAACTGGTACATCTCTTTATTTGGAATTGTATATGCTGTGACATTTATGATTTTGTTGGTAACTTAATAAAACTAAGATAGATGTTCTTGTAATTGCACCTGTTATTTGCCTATGGTTTCATGTATTCCTGTGGGCTTTAAATACAGCAGAGAACTCTGTTGAACTTGAGACTAGCCATGAGAAATGAGCCAACTGAAGTATAATTAATTCTTTTTACTGCTCCTACACATTGTCCAGATGTAGGCTTTTATTCTATTTAAATATTAATGTTAGGAACCACTGGGAAAGGGATAGACAAGATGACAGTAAATATCATAATACCAACATATAAATCCACGGTATGCCCACACCTTGAATACTGCATGTAATTCTGGTCACCCTCTCTCATATAAAAGCTGTGTTGGAAATGGAAAAGGTACAGAGGAAGCACAACAAAAATTATTAGCAAGATGGAACAGCTTCCATGTGAGAGAGATTTAAAAGATTGGGATTCTTCAGCTTGGAAAAGAACAACTAAAGCAGGATATGCTAGTGGTCTATAAAGTCACAAAAGTTGTGGAGAAAGTGCATAAGGAAGTGTTATTTACCTCTTCATACAAACATATGAACCAAAGGACATCCAACAAAGTTAACAGGCTGACAGTTTAAAACAAACAAAAGGAAGTACTCCTTCACACAATGCATAGTTACCCTGTGGAACTTGTTGCTAGGGGAGTTTGTGAAGACCACGGTTTAACTGGGTTCAAAAAAGAATTCAATTAATGAAAGATAGATCTATCAATGGCTATTGGCAAAGACAGTCGGGGATGGAACCCCATTCTCTGGGTGTCCTAAGCCTCTAGCAGCCAGAAGCTGGGGATGGAAAAAAGGAGATGGATCATTCATAATTGCCCTGTTCTGTTCATTCCTTCCATTGGCCAATTTTGGAAGACAGGATACTGGGCGAGACAACTCTGATCTGTCCCAGTATGGCCATTCTTATGTTTGGCATAGGTTGGACCTCTCTCATTCAGCACCCTCAGGACCTGAGAGGATTTGCCGGACCAGGGGAGGTCCCTCCCAACACAGCCAGTACTGAACTCCTGCACCCTGTTAGGGCTCCAACCCGGCATCGCTGCTGCCTGCCCAACCATGGCTCCCCAGGCTGGAGCCCCCTAGCTGGTGCTGCCGGCCCCCGAGTTCCACGGCTGGAGCTCTGCAGCCGCCGCTGGCTCCTGCTACCTCTCTGCTATAAGGAGCAGAACTCTTCACTGCACCACCCGCCCCTCTGCACCCCCCTTCATGGGGCTCCCAGGTGAGTCGCCAACCCCCCTGCCATGCTCCTGCACCATGGCCCAATCTCCCGCACCATGGCTCTACCTCCCAATACCTGGGCTTTGTGGTCCAGGAACATCCCTGGTCCTGCCAAACCACGGATGTTGCCAGACCAGAGTGTCCCGGTTAAGGGAGGTACAACCTGTACCAAGTATGCTGTACAATAAATGCTCACCTAAGAGCTCTCCAGCTACTATCAGCAACATATTCAATACTCAGGTTGAGAAGAAAGGGCTGTCTATCAGCAAGTCTAAGTCCAGCAGTCAGGGCAGAAATTCCATCCCATCTTCTGATGTTTAATCTCTAGCTGTTGAAGGACAACTGATGGGGGACACACCAAAATTCAGCTCCAAAAAGAAAGAAGGAGGTGACAGGATTTTGGGCAAAGGATTGCTCATTCTGCCCTCAGTCATACCACCTCCCATTTAGGGAAATAAATCAGAGTTGTCTGAAGATAAAGTAACATACACAGCTGACACCTAATTAGCTTGTGGCTGTCTAAAAGCCTCCAGGGAAGAAGCCAAGGTGGGGAGCAGAAGGAAAGGGAAAAAGCAGGGAGTAGAAGCAGAGATTTAGCTTTTCCCTCCCTCCCGCCTGCAGCGGTGAAGGACCAACTGCATATGATGAAACAGTGGTGGGAACAAGACTCTGAATAAACTGCACCAGTGGTTACTTATCCTAAAATCTCAGAGTGACTTTGTGGACCTTGCAGCAGGACCTTTTGGTTCCTGCCTCTGCTTTCTGCTACACATACCAACCTCAATATAATCTACATAACCATGTACAAGGCTACATCTTAAAGACTGGCTCAAAGTGATGATATGGGATACTTGCCATTTCACACACACCCCATTTGTCACCTCTCCCAGAAATAAGGTACATATTTTACACAAATAGGCACAAACGGTTTAGGAAAAGAGGATAAAAAATAAAGGATCATACATGTCAGGAAGTTGGCAGGATCAATAAGATTGTATCCACTTTAAATGTAGAAAAATGCAGATGGACAGACAGAGGCAAGTGATGGGGGGGGAATAAAATAAGGATGAGCTAGCTTTGTATCTTCAAGAATCTCATTATTTGTGGGGGGAGTGGGAAGATGGAGAGATTTGATATTGCAAGGAGCATCCTTCCTCTCCCCTTCTCCAAGACATCCTGGATTGTTTAAACTGGCCCCAAAACTTTCCTTCTCATCATTTTGAAATCAGCATTAAATAATACTTAGACTTTTAATGTATAGAAACATTTTATACATGGGGATTTGAGGAGTAATTAGCTCACTATGTAGCAGGGAAATTCTATCCTAATTTTATCCATGGGGAAATGAATGCAGAGAAGTTATGCTACTTGGACAAGGTCACAAAGACAGGATTAGGGCCTCCAACTGCTGGCTTAGAGCCCTGTGCCAAGTCCAATAGACTATTCATCTCTCCCATTTACCCAGCTTCAGGGTTGAACTGCACATGGCTTCCTTTTACCTCCCTAGCCACTAGTGAGCTACACTGTTCTCATTAGCAGCCACGGCAACAGCCACTCCAGATTGCTGCATGCCAGAACATCAAGACTAAATTTCTTTTACCCTTTTAGTCCTTTTTCACCAAAACAGGTGAAGTATGAGCAGCAGCAGAGGAGGCTTGTCCCACCCTGTCCTGTCAGGCAGCCTTACCCTGCCATGGAAGAATGTCCATGTGGCTCAGGCTCATAGCACATTAAGTCCCAGGACAGATAGAGGACCTAACAAAGGAGCTAATTAGCACAGGTCATGCTGAAGGGGGATGCTGATGTACATGTCCTTTCGGTTCAGGAGTAGCCAACACTGTATCTTGCACAGTCCAAACAGCTATCAACTGGCAAGGCCTTTTGATCTCCAAGGCAGTGAGGATGTCTGCCTACCACAGTCTATTTTTACCACCTTGTCATCATTCCCCTTTGGTCAGACACTAGTACCGGTAGTTAATTCCTGCCAGCCAGAGGAAACGGCAACTGATATAGTCTGACTGAAATCTTACTTGTGTGAATGATCCATCCTCATTGCATTCTGGAATGAAGACCGCTTCTTGGGGCTTCTTTGCCTGTTCCAGCGCCTGGACCCTCTCTAATCGACACTTACTTTGGCCAGCATCTGCAAAGGGAACCAAAAGCCCACTCTTATTTTAAATAGAAACTGGCTTTCCAGAAGATAGAGAGAGGCTACATTCAGCTGCGCAAAGATGCAATGGGAAGCTATGCAATAAGACTTGTTTTCCCACCATCTTATGTTAGGAAGACAATCATTAGGCAATTTAACATCCCCTGGAAGGAAGACCCACGAGCTCAAAGGAACAGCCACAGCACACTTTTGTAAGCAGTAGCAAATGTTTATGGGAAACATTTGTTTACATTCATTCCTGGGAGACACTGACTCTGGTATTTGTTAGTAGAGGCCAAAGTCTACAGGAGTTGGAAGTCTACCAGAGCAAGCAGGGGAGTGCAAGACACTTATAACCCCTTCTCTCCTTGGATGGCTGCTAGCCAGTACAGGCCAAGCATTAGGCAATGCTGGCAGCAAAAGGGCCATAACCACAGCTCCAGAGGGGTGAGCCAGTCAAGCACATCCCACAGACAACTTTGGCAGGTAAGGCCAATACAGTTGAAATTGAAGAGCCTCTCAGGCAAGGATGTGCTATCACTAGCTTCCTTTCCTAAGGGGTAACTCCTACAATCGAGTACAATCTGGCTGGAGGGTGGGGTGCAATGTATCCCTCCTGCATCTCAGAAGACCGAGGGGGAACGTGATAGCAGTTTTCAGGTATATAAAAGAGTGTTACAAGGAGGAGGGGGGAAAACTGTTCTTTGGCCTCTAACAACAGGACCAGAAGCAATGGGCTTAAGCTGCAGAAAGGGAGGTTTAGGTTGGACATTAGGAAAAATTCCCAAAGGGTCAGGATGGTTAAACACTGGAATTAATTGCCTAGGGAGGTTGTGGAATCTCCATCACTGGAGATATTTAAGAACAGATTAGACAGACACCTGTCAGGTATGATATAGAACAGTGGTCTCCAACCTTTACACACCCAAGATCACTTTTTAAATAACAGAACAAGCCAAGATCTACAGCCCTGCCCCTTCCTTGAAGCCCCGCCCTCTCTATTCTCCACCTCTCCATCACTTGCTATCCCCAACCCTTATACTACTGCTTCCCCCCCCCCCCCAAATTCTTCTGCAGGAAGGGGCTTTTCCAACATTTGGCCGGTCTAGACTGGACCAAATGTCAGAAAAAAAGCCTTCTTTTGGAACCCCCCCTTATTCCTCGTGGAAAGAGGAATATAGGGGTGACCGAAAGATCATGTTTGCTCTTCCGCTAAAAAAAGCGGAAGAATAAACACATCCTTAGATGCAGAAGAGTTTTTCTGGGATGTCTCTGGAATCCTGAAAAACTCTTCAGTCTAGCTGTACCCTCGCTGGATTGAGACAGGATGTGTAGGCTCTGGGGTGGGAATGAGGGATTTGAGGGTGGGAAGGGGTGAGAGGTGCAAGCTCTGGGAGGAAATCTGGATGCAGGAGGAGGTGGATGAGGGAACGCTGGCTCGGGGAGGGGGCTCCAGGCCGGGCAGTGTTGGGGGTCAGATGTAGGGTTAGGGTACTAAGCAAGCCACAGACTTCTGGATGTGAGGGTTCAGGAATTTGGGTTAGGGTATGTGAGGGGCTCAGGCCAGGGGGTTCCAGTGTATGGTAGGCTCAGATGTAGGGTCTGGGGAAAGGGAAGTGCAGGAGGCCAGATGGGGGCTTGGCCCCAATTGGGGTTTTGTTGGCCAGGCTTCATTTTTAAATAAATGATATGTCAAACACAAAAAGTTTCTGCGTTGTCTTTATTTCTGAGAAGGGCAGGGAATCTGTCTTGTGTCAGGGGTCACTGAGCCACAGAAAAGTCAGTTGTGGTCACACAAGTGAGAAGTAAAAAAACCCTCCTCCAACCTCCCCCCACCCCAAGCTTCACTAATGTGTCCCCAACTGTGTTGGTGGGAGCAGGGGACATAGTACTGGGGAAGGGTGCTAGCGGGGATAGAATTCTGCTGCTGGGGGCAGGGGAGAGGGAACAGGGTTCTGCAGCTGGGGACAGAGTTCTGTGGCTGGGGAGTGGGAAGAGGGGGCAGGGAACACAGGCGCAGGGGGCCGGGAGTCTGCTGCATCTGCCCCCCCCCCCCCCTAGGGAAGCCAGCATGCGCCTCCTCCGGGCCCGACTTCCCGCTCCCGCAGCACGGGGGAAACCCCCGCGCATGCCTGCTCCGGGGCCAAACCCCACCCCGTGCATGCCTGCCCTGGGGCCGACTCCTCACCCCCCCCCCATAGCACAGGGAAATCCCCGCGCGTGCCTTCCCTGGGGCCAACTCACCCCTCCTGCAGCGCAGGGAAGCCACTGCGCTCCTCCTCCAGGGCAGACGCCCCCTCCCACAGCGTGCCTGGCATGCCACAGACCTGTGGGAGGGGAGCAGCCAGTGCACTTCCAGAAGAACCCCCGGAAGTGGCACGAAGCTGCAGGACTTCCGTCCACTCCGTAGGAGGCTGGCACTACCTCCATTGTCGCTGGAGGTAGGTAGTGGGGCTTCTCGGGGGTGGGAGGAAAATGGGGGGGTGGGCCGAACGCCTCGCGATTGACCAGTCAATCGCAATTGACTGGTTGGTGACCATGGATATAGACCGTGCTTGGTCCTACTGTGAGGGCAAGGGACTGGGCTTGATGATCTCCCTTCCAGTTCTAGTAATCTATCTGATGTAAGTCAGCCACAGAGTGAGCTGGGCTTGTGAGGGGTTAAGGTCTCAGCTCTGGCCTGTGTTTGAATCAGGTGATAGCACAGTTTGGAACCTCAACCCTTTATAGGCCCAGCTTATCCTGTGACAAAGGGTAAACAAATACTACACTTGATGAAACCTTGAGCTGATCACTTACAGTGTGTCAGGGCTACTCCCCACTCTGGCAATCTGAGTGCATAAGATGTGGGCCCACAAGGGACCTTAAATACTGTGCCTCTATAGGCTCTGCTTACAAAAACTCCTCAGGTCACACATTTACTGACTTTGGGAGGTAGTTGCCACCATCAAGTGATTTAACCTTTGGGGGGGAGAGAACAGGAAAGAACTCTTTAATTCCTTCCCCAAGCTCTTTTGCCCCCAAGAGAGCTTGAAAAAGAAGAAGCAAAAAGCACAGAAAAACAAACAGTATCTCTGATAGATGACCTTGAAGGTTAGGCAGACACACAGAACTCCTGTTACCTTCCAGGACCCAAGAGTCAAATCATTGCCTTTATAAAATCATAATTTTTTTTAAAAAAAAACAAAAAGATACAGTGGATAAAGCATACTTGATTGCTAGGTGTTACAGAGCAACTAAGAAAAGAACAGATCAAAACCACAAAGAATCATAGTTTTTTGGGCTGTAACTTAGGGTAGGTCTAGACTACAGGGCTCCGTTGATGGAGCCATGTAGATTTGTTTGTTCAGCAAAGGGAAATGAAGGCGCGATTTAAATAATCGTGGCTTCATTTAAATTTAAATGGCTGCCCCGCTCTGCCGATCAGCTGTTTGTCGGCAGATCGGGGCGGTCTGGACGCTCCCCTGTCGACATGAAAGTCCTTTATCGACCTCCCCGGTAAACCTCATCCTACAAGGCATAACGGGGAGGTCGATAAAGGGCTTTCATGTCGGCGTGGGAGCGTCCAGACTAGCGCGCTGAGCCAACAAACAGCTGATCAGCTGGTTGTCGGCTCAGCGCGGCAGCCATTTAAATTTAAATGAAGCCGTGATTATTTAAATTGCGGCTTCATTTCCCTCTGCCGATCAGCCTAATCTACATGGCTCCATGTAGAGCCATGTAGTTTAGACACACCCTTAAATGGTGAGTGGGGGAGGGAAGGCAAAGATTCACACAGAGAAGTTTAACCAAACAACCAAAAATAAAGAAAGATACCCTGATCACAAACTAAGACACTTTTTTTCCTTCTACTTATGATCCGTGCTGATCCGTACTTCAAGCCCCAATTCACTCCCATGTCCATATTTCTTATAGTCATGGTAATTCTGATTACTGCATCTGCTTCCTCCATCCCTTAATTTAGAATTTTTTTTTTAAACAAAGAGAGCAAGCAAGGTATCTAAATACAATTCAAAATTTCTGCATTGTATCCTCATTAGCTCTTCAGGTCCCCTGCCAACACCCTTGCTAGCTACCTGATTTTAATCCCTTAGTCACCAGATGCTGGCCCAGCACTCTGCCTATCCATCACACAGGGTCACAAACAAAACCTTCCTCTGCCCTGCAATGGTACGGTATCGTGTTAGCATTTACTTGATTTAAAAACCACACTCTTAGGCTGTGTCTACACTGGGCCACTTATTCCGGAAAATCAGCCGCTTTTCCGGAATAAGCTGCGAGCTGTCTACAGTGGCCCTTGAATTTCCGGAAAAGCAACGACACTCTACTGTACAAAATCAGCCGCTATTCCGGAAAAACTATTCTGCTCCCGCTCGGGCCTAAGTCCTTATTCCGGAACACTGTTCTGGAAAAGGGCCAGTGTAGACAGCCCAGTAGTCTTTTCCGGAAAAAAGCCCCGATAGCGATCGGGGCTCTTTTCCAGAAAAGCGCGTCTACATTGGCCACAGACGCTTTTCCAGAAAAAGGGCTTTTCCGGAAAAGCAGCCTGCCAATGTAGACGCTCCTTTTCCAGAAAAACTGAAAACGGAATAGTATTCCGTTTTAAGCAGTTCCAGAAATTCATGCCAGTGTAGACACAGCCTTAGAGTGCTGTTGGTAGAGTTTGGAAGAGGACTGAAAAACTGCAACTTCTTACTCAACATGTCTGCTCTGCAGAGCCAGATTCACCTACCCTTATGTATACTGAGTAGCACTTCCCCCACCATGGATCCCCATTTCTATGATGCTTCTCAGGGAAAGGATGGCAAGATCTGAGTTTCTAATTGATACTTGTGTTCCAGCAAAGCCAGTGATCAGAATTGAGGCGTCACTGTATACACATTGTAAATGTACAGAAGATAATCTCCATAGCAACAAACTTACAATCCAAGTCTAGGCAGAGACACATACATACATACAGAAGGGAGTGGAATTGAATGACAGTGGAGTGACAGTTATCCAGATAATATAATTGTTTAACTTTGTACTTTTAACACACCGCTACATAGCCCCCATCCTTCTGGCTTGTATCACGTATCCATGAAACAGAAGTCACCAATACATAAGTATTGTGCTTTAATGCACCTTGCAACTGCTTGTTTTTAAATTAGCGTATTGGTGACAATCTAAAATAAAAGAGCAAAAAATTGAACAGAGAAGAAAACAGCTTTTAATGGGGGTATAGTTACATTAGGTAGTGATCTACACATACAGAGCCAGACTCCTCATGTTAGCTACACTGACATGCAAGGTTCTATGGCGATTTAAGACAAGCGGATGATCTGAATGATAATATAACAGAGAAAGAGAGAACACGGGGTGAAGTGGAAAGGGTGACCAACTATCCAGTTTTTCACTGGAACTCTCAATCAAAAAGGAATCCGGTTGGCTCCAGCCAGCAATGTTGACTGCGCCATTGACTGTCTGGTAGGCAGTATTGCACAGTGGTGCTGGCAGGCTCCCTACTAGCCTCCATGCCATGTGGTCCCCAGGAAGCAGCCAGCAAGTCCCCTCTCCAGCCCCTATGCTTAAGGGCAGCCAGGGGGCTCTGCATGCTGTCTCCTCCCCAAGCACTGCTCCTACAGCTTGCATTGGCCATCTGGCCACACTCCCACGTGGCGCTGGAAGAGCGACAGGCTGCTGCTTCCAGAAGTTGCTCGAGGTAAGTGCCGCTTAGAGCTTGCATCCCTAAGCCCCCTTTCCATGCCTCAGTTCCCTAACCTGGTCCCCCTCAATCCAAGCCAAAAGCACCCCCTTGCACTATTCCTTACCCTAGCACAGTGCCCCTCCTGCAGCCTGAATGCCTTCGCCCCAGCCTGGAGGGCTTTCCTGTACCCCAAACTCCGCGCCCCTGGCTCAAACCCAGAACCCACAACCGCAGCCAGAGCCCTCACTGCCTGCTACTCACCAGACCCCTGAGCCAGCCCACTGAAAATTAGTGAGTGAAGGTGGGGAAGCAAGAAACTGATGGAGGGGGATGGAGTGAAAGAGACATGGCTTCACAGAAGGAGCAGGACAAGTGTGTTTGGTTTTGTTATAGTTGCTGTGACGGCGCGTTGGGGTCCCCCGTCTCCTGCACCCCGAAATGGCACAAACAGACTGCACCAGCCGGTGGGCTAGAGGAAGTTTATTGCCTCTCCAGGATACAGCACAGCACAGATGTAGTCTGGTCACAGAGCTGGGCTAGGATGCCTCAGGCCCCCTTGAGATGGGGGAGACTGGGCCCCTAAACTCCAGCCTCTTTCCCTAGGCTCTCCTCCATCTCCCAGACAGTAACTAACTAAATTCCCTTCCAGCCCTGCCCCCCAGTCAGGGCAGCATTCCGCCTTCCTTTGTTCCTCTCCATGGGGGGTGTCTGGCCACTGGTTCAACAAGTTTGGCACTACCTTTGCATAGTGAGGTTTTCCCTGCTGGATCTTGCTCCAGACAGCAGGGGTCACCACAGCCCAGCAAGTACCCCCACTACGTCACAGTTGCCAACCCCAGGAGGGAGCAATTCTAAGACCTCACTCGTTTGTTGTAAGGGTTTGGTCAAAGGTTCTCCACTTCCTCCTCCTCCCCCTTCACTGCTGAAAAGTGCTGCAGGTGTCCAAGCAAGAGGCCTCTTGCTGAGCCACCCTGCTCCCTGCCTCCTTTCTACTCACCTCCCCTGGCTTCCAATCATCTCCATGGCTCCAGAATGTCATTAGCTTAGACAGAGCAGATAAGAGAAGGGGCTGAATCTACAGGGCTTTGTATTTCTGCGCAGGGTTTCAGAGTTGTGTTGCAGGATCTTTTTAGCACCAGCACCGTAGGGGTCATGCTCCATTTTCTTTTCCCTTGAGAATGAACAGGGAGCTCAGAGTGAGAGAGACTCAACCTGAGGAGCAGATCTCAGCATCTGGAGCATGCTGACAGCCGGGCTCTGGGGGAGGGGGAGGGCACTGGATTAGAGCAGGGACACTGGGAATGACTGGCTCTGGATAGAGGAAGGGGATTGGGTTAGAGAGCGGGGGGGAGCTGAGGGTGCCTGGCTCTGGGGGAGGGGTGAGGCATTGGGTTACAGCGGGGGGGGGGGGGCTGTACCACCTTAAACTCAAAGTCTTCATGGATTCAGAATAAGGCAGCCAACACAGATGTCATTTAAATTCAAGGGCAAAAAAAGAATCAGCATGTATCTGATTTACACTAAGGGAAGGTCCTTTCATGGATTGAGAACTGGTTAAAAGACAGGAAACAAAGGGTAGGAATAAATGGTAGATTTTCAGAATGGAGAGGGGTAACTAGTGGTGTCCCCCAAGGGTCAGTCCTGGGACCAATCCTGTTCAACTGATTCATAAATGATCTGGAGAAAGGGGTAAGCAGTGAGGTGGTAAAGTTTGCGGATGACACCAAACTGTTTAGGATAGTCAAGGCAGAAGTAGACTGAAGGACTCCAAAAAGATCTCACCAAACTGAGTGATTGGGCAACAAAATGGCAAATGAAATTTAATGTGGATAAGTGTAAAGTAATGCACATCGGGAAAAATAACCCCAACTATACGTACAGTATGATGAGGGTTAATTTGGGTATGACAAATCAGGAAAGAGATCTTGTAGTTATCATGGATAGTTCTCTGAAAACTTCCACACAGTGTGCAGTGGCAGTCAAAAAGGCAAATAGGATGCTAGGAATTAAGAAAGGGATAGAAAACAAGACATAGAATATCTTACTGCCCCTGTATAAAACTATTGTACACCCACATCTTGAATACTGTGTACAGATGTGATCTCCTCACCTCAAAAAAGATATTTTAGCCTTGGAAAGGGTTCAGAAAAGGGCAACTAAAATGATTAGGGGTTTGGAACGGGTCCCATATGAAGAGAGGTTAAAACAACTGGGACTTTTCAGTTTAGAAAAGAGGAGACTGAGGGGGGATATGACAGAGGTATATAAAATCATGAGTGGTGTGGAGAGGGCGAATAAAGAAAAGTTATTTATTAGTTCCCATAATAGAAGAACTAGAGGACACCAAATGAAGTTAATGGGTACCAGGTTTAAAACTAATAAAAGAAAGTTCTTCTTCACACAGCATGTATTCAACCTGTGGAACTCCTTACCAGACGAAGCTGTGAAGGATAGGACTATAACAGAGTTTAAAGAGAAACTAGATAATTTCATGGAGGTTAGGTCCATAAAAGGCTGTTAGCCAGAGGATAGAAATGGTGTCCCTGGCCTCTGTCTGTCAAAGGCTGGAGAAGGATGGCAGGAGACAAATCGCTTGATCATTGTCTTCAGTCCACCCTCTCTGGGGCACCTGGTGCTGGCCACTGTCGGCAGACAGGATACTGGGCTAGATGGACCTTTGGTCCGACCTGGTACGGCCGTTCTTATGTTCTTACGTACACTGTTTCTTTAAAAAAAAATTCAAAGGATATTGTTTGCCAAGCTGAAGCATTTATTCTGATGTGTGGATCCCTTGATTAAACAATTGAGGTAGGGAAAGATGACTAATGTTTTGTCTTCTGAGAAAAGCTGTGACCACAGCTAGCATCTCCGAGAACACTCGAGGGGGCGGTAGAAAGACCAAAGGGGAGGACCCTGTATTGGTAACGGTCCTGACCTATGACAAATCTGAGAAATCTCTTGTGGGCAAAGTGGATGGTTACATGAAAATATGCATCTTGAAGGTTGAGGGCTGAGAATCAGTCCCCTTTGTCCAGTGCAGGTATAACAGTTGCAAGGGTCACCATTCTGAATTTTGTTGAGAATGAACTTGAGTTTCCTGAGATCCAAGATTGGTCTCCATCCCCCTGCTTTTTTTGAGATGTTAGGAAAAATAGTAGAAGTCTCTTCCTCGATATTCTGTGGGGACAGGTTCTATTGCCCCTAAGGTGAGTAACTTTTGTACCTCTCCTTGTAATAGGGGTTCATGAGATACTTCCCTGAAGAGGGACAGGGTAGGGAGTTGGGTAGGGGGTATGGATGTGAAGGGGATTGTGTAACCCAGTTTGATACTCTCCAGAACCCATTTGTCTGTAGTGATGTGGACCCACAGTTGGTAGAAGGGCCTCAGGTGGTGATGGAAAGTGACTTCTGAATGCACTGGATTTGTGGGGTGGTTGCTAAAACCCCCAACCAAGACTTCAAATTTGTTGCTTGTGTGAAGTGGAGTGAGTGTTGGAGGACGGATTCTGTTGTGTTCTTCTGTTGGAATGTTGCTTGGGCCTGCTGTCTGTCTGCTGTTGTCTGTAATAGTTAGAGTTATAGTCTCTTGGCCTTTAGTAGGGGACGTATTTGTATCTCTTGTTAGGCAGAGTGTACATCCCCAGAGTGTAGTACAAGAGTCCTTCATAGAGTGTAGGACTTCATCTGTCTTTGTGGCAAACAGCTGGTTTCTATTAAAGGGAAGGTCCTTCACCTTAGCTTGTAATTCTTTTGGGACCCCTGATGACTGCAGCCATGAGGCACTACGCATTACAATTGCTGTAGCTGTGGCCCTGGCTGCTGTGTCAGCAGCGACATCCATAGCAGCCTGGAGGGCAGTTTTTGCTATAGATAGACCCTCCTTAATAATGGACTGTAGGTGCAGTTTCTTATTCTCAGGAAGGTCCTGTGCCAGCTCCTGTAGTTTAGCATAGTTTGCATGATCAGTGTTAGCCAGGAGGGTTGTATAATTCGATATGCTGAATTGGAGAGTGGTGGCAGAGTATACCTTGCGGCCAAAGGTATCCAGCCGCTTATGCTCCTCGTCTCAGGGTGTAGACTTAAATTGTGGCTTTTTAGACCTGTGATTAACCAAGTTTACAACTAGTGAGTTTGGTTGGGGATGTGTAAAGAGGAAGTCCATGTCTTTTGCTGGGACAAAATATTTTCTGTCCACCCTGCAATTTGTTGGGGGGAACGGAGGCTGGAGTTTGCCAAAGCACATCTGATGGTTCCAAGATAACTTTGTTAATGGGTAGAGCTATCTTTGAGGATGCCATGGGTTGTAGTATCGTAAATACAGCAGGCCCCCCACTTTGCAACGGCCCGATTTATAAACCCTCACTTACGACCTTTTCCATAAGTGCGAAAGGGGCCTAAATCCCCCAACTTACATCCTCGGCCCTGCATTTACGATGCCGTACGAACACCTGTCATAAATGCAGACTCCAGTTACGATGCCCTCACTTGCGAAGCTATCTCTGGAGCTGATTGTGTCGCAAGTCGGGGGCAGCATGTAGTTTAGATTGGTTTTTTTGCACCTTTTGGAGTGTAGTGTCCTGTGACAGAGCTACCCATTTAAGTAATTCTTGAAATTGTTTTAGATCATCCGCCAGTGGAGAGGGCAATACCTGGAAAACTGCCTCATCTGGTCTAGTGGATGTGGAATTGTGTGCGGAACTCTCCGAGTCCGAGTGAGATAAGTAATCATTGTCATTGCAGCCAGCCTGTGTTATTACTGGGGGCAGGTGAGACGGTGAGGAACGTGTGGATATACAGGCAGTCCCCGGGTTACGTACAAGATAGGGACTGTAGGTTTGTTCTTAAGTTGAATCTGTATGCAAGTCGGAACTGGCGTCAGCCGCTGCTGAAACTGACCGCCAGTTCTGACTTACATACAGATTCAACTTAAGAACCCCAAGCGTCCCCAAGTCAGCTGCTGCTGAAACTGATCAGCAGCTGATTCCAGGAAGCCTGGGGCAGAGCAACTCTGCCTCGGGCTTCCTGTAGTCAGCGCTGGTCAGTTTCAGCAGCGGCTGACTTGGGGACGCCTGGGGCAGAGCAGCTGGGGTGCTGCTGGGTTGCTCCAGTAGCACCGCTCATCGGCGCTACTAGACCAACCCAGCAGCACCCCAGCTGCTCTGCCCCAGGCATCCTGATTCAGCCACTGCTGAAACTGACCAGCAGCGGCTGAATCAGAACGCCTGGGGCAGAGCAGCTGGGGTGCTGCCGGGTTGGAACAGTAGTGCCCAGAGCGGCGCTGCAGGACCAACCAGCAGCGCCCCAGCTGCTCTGCCCCAGGGTCCACAACAAAAGCCTGGTCTGCTGGGGGGGGGGCACACTAGCTGCGCCCCCCTCCAGCAGACCAGGGACACGGGGAGCAAAGCCGCAGCAGCAGCGGGGTGCCGCACCTCTGAGGCTTTGCTCTGGCAAAGCCTCAGAGGCGCGGGACCCCGCCGCTGCTGTGGCTTCGCTCCCGGTGCCCCTGGTCTGCTGGAGATGGTCTCCAGCAGACCAGGGGCACCGGGAGCAGCTTTTCTCGCCCCGGAGGTCGAGGTGGCGGATCGCTGCCTGCGAGCTCTGGGGCGAGAAAGCCCCGTTCGTAAGTGCGGATCCGACATAAGTCGGATCCGCGTAAGTCGGGGACTGCCTGTAGTCAGGAAGCACATAGTTGTGTGCTGTGGTAATGCTGAAGCTGTATCTCTTGGGTGGTAAGCATGGGAGCAATGTGGTCAGTACCCCTGTCATGGTTCCCAAGAGGGCCACTGAGGCTGAAATTGTTGTGGAGGATACATCCATGGCTGGCTAGCCAATGGGAGATGTTGTAGGGAATGATCCCGCTATGAATGCCAGGAAGCCATTGATCCTGATGAGGATGAACGGCACGATGAAAATCCACTCCTATGTCCACTGCTGTAGTCAGTTTGTGGTGAGAGCAGAGTAGGAGAGTGGGGAGCCCTTTCTGGCATATGAGTGTGCCCCTGGGCATGAGACACCAGCGAGGAGTGCAGTGAGCAGGGTCCTGGTCTGAGCGGTGTGCCCAGCTGTGGGGATTTTTGTAAATGACGCATCTTACGCAATGCTTTTTTATGCTGCGGTGCCAAAGCGCACTTCAGTTCGGGCTGACCAGGGATGGACTGTTCATTCATTGTAGAGGTGCCTGTGGGAGCCGGTCGTGTCATATGCGGCTTTTCTAGGTGCCGCTGCCTCAGTAGCACTGACCGATGTGAAGTGCTTATGTTCTGACTCACTCTCCTGGCTGGTGCAGACTTGCACATCTCTGTGGTGCTAGAGACTGACAACACCAGGGAACGAGAGGCTCGGGACACTGCAGAGTTCAGTTAGAATCCAGTGGAAGATGAAAAACAGAGGACATTCCAGTAGTAGTAGTTCCACTTAATTTAATTCAGAATAATTAGGACTGCCTGTATAAAAGTCTAAGCCAGTAGTAGTAGTCAGGGAAGCCTGGAAACTTGAGCGCCTTTGTGGGGTGGTGAAGCTGCTCTGTCAATGGGCTTCTGCTGTCCCCTTGTGTCCTCAGATTTGTCCCATGGTGGTTGTAGAGTTCTCCCAGAGGAGGTTTTTGAGCCACATTTCATGGTTTTTCTGGCTTTGGCTGTCATGTTCTGACAATGCGGACACTTATGTGCTGTATGAGTCTCTCCCAGGCATTTAACGCAGGAGGCATGCCCATCAGAAATAGGCATTGAGTCCCAACATGAGTGACATCTTTTAAAGCTGGGGGAACCCGGCATGTTGAAGGAAAAAAGCCTCAGCAGCAGCTCTTTTTTTTTTAAAAGTAAAGTAAACTTTGAAAACTGTTGTTAACTGACTAAACGATGAAGAAATTCTAAACTAACTATGGTATCCCTTTGTTTTTCCTGTCAGAAAGAGCACTGCTCTGACTCCATCTTCAGCCGAGGATGGTAGAAAAAGAACTGAGGGGGCTTGTGCTGCGCACGCACTCAGCAAACGGCAGGAGCGCAAGACACTGGATGCACAAGCGCAGCACGAGGGGCACTGCTCACCAAAAACCTCCAATCAGAGATGCAAGGACACACCAAGACCTGAGTGGAGCACCCACAGGGACATAACTTGATGAACAGCGATTTATTTCGAAATTAGATCAAGACAGGATATGCAATTAGCATAGCTCAAATTACGCATCTTATTGTGACCTACTTGTGCAGTGCAGATGCACCCCTAGAGTTTAGTTGTTTTCAGTTCATTTTAGTTAGCACCTTCTATTCAGAAGTCAGTCATTATTCCACAGCAAGAGGGCACTAAATATCTTCTGAGACTGGGAAGGTTTTCCATCCTGCTGTAACATACAAGCAACTGATGTAGCAATATTACACAGCTATCCACACTTTAGGTTCTTATGGGCACCCTTATTCATGGAGGGGGGGGGGGAAATCTTCATGCACCACTATTCAATAAGTTTCTATACTGGACTATAAAGAAATTGAAGCACCAGGGGGTAGCCGAGTTTGTTTTTTTTCCTGTACCGACTAATGGTCTGGTTGCACTTTATAGACTAACAAATCATGTAGATGGTGTCATGAGCTTTCGTGGGCACAGCCCACTTCCAGACTCTGATCATCTGAAGAAGTGGGCTGTGCCCATGAAAGCTCAAGATATCATCTACATGATTTGTTAGTCTATAAAGTACAAACAGACCATTATGTTGTTTTGTATAAAGAAAATTAGAGTAAATTGCAGCTGTACAGGGCCAGAAAGGCCCAAGCACTGTAGAGTTCAGTTAGAATCCAATTCCACTTAATTTAATTCAGAATACTTAGGACTGCCTGTATAAAAGTCTAAACCACTGCTGTCTGTCGAACACTGGGCATCCATGTCTAAGTGGTCTGTAAAAGGTTATCACTGCCATAGAATAGTGGATTTTGACCTATGTACTACCAACCCCTGAAAGGGTCTTCAAACTAAGTCCAAGATTTCCAAAGGTTCTGCACCACTATTTGACATTTTTTGGAGGTTCTCAAGCAGAAAAAAGGTCGAGAGCCGTTTTTCTAGCTTGTTGTGAAATCTTTAAAGCTACAAAGTTTCATTTGTAGATTGCAGCATGATGGGCTTTGCAGTTAGCTATGGGACAGTTTCACTGGAATGTGCTAATGACATTGAAATGTTTCACAGAATCATAAAGGATTTGTCAAAAGAAATCACCACAACATTCCCATTTCTAGAAGATGGAAACATGTCATTTCAGCTTTAATCTTCATTTAGAATGGAATAAAAACATTTCCATTTTAATCAAAATATTTTGAGAATATTTTGTTTCATGAAAACTCCTGTGATTGACTTTTCATCCAGAGTTGGGGGAGGAAGGGGGGGATGTTTCAAGATCTTGAATTCACTGTGGGATGAAAATTCTAAATAGTTTTGTTAAACTGTGTCCAACTAAAGCCATTTGGTATCATCTCAGTGACATTGTGAAGAATAATTAATGTTTGAAGAGCTAAATATTAGCACATCACAGAAACACACCCCCATTCTGAAATCAATGCAGCACTGGGATAGTAAGTAGTGCAGGGGGCACTCTGTATATTAGACCAGAGGGAAATTCAGAGTTTCCCTACCACATGAAATTCCAATATTTGTTTGATGAATGCGAAGGAGAAAACCAAGCTTTAAAATATTTGCAGTTCATCTTTTGAAGTAAAAGGTTCAAGTCTCCCATCTCAGTGTATGGCCAGAAGAACTGAATAAGTACTCATTCACTAGTTGAGACTGGCCAAATAAGGAACTTGTCAACAGTTTCTTCATTTCTTTAAAAAAAAAAAAAAAAGAAAAGTTACCAGTGTGCTTGAATGTCCCCCACACTATTGAAGGCTGTGTCCCCCAAGTAAAAAACTGGCTGAATTACCAGCTGAATATTGGCCATACTAACCTTTGTTCCAGTAACCGAAAACAATTGACAATGCTCCCATCCTAATGCCTTTGGCAGTACACATTAAACCTCTCAGCTATGTCTACACTCCACATTTTTGCGGCAGAAAATATGCTAATGAGGGACTCATTTGTATGAGTCATGATGTCAGTCGCATATTTTCTGCCAATTCTTTTTGTGCAAAGGGTTTTTGCACAAGATCCTTATGTCTCTCCAGGAGAGGGATAAGAATCTTGCGCAAAAGGGTTTTTGTGTGCAAAACAGAAGCAGCTACACTGCTTCTTTTTGCACATATTTTCTGCCACAAAAACATGTAGTATAGGACAAAGCCCTCTAGTCCAGCAGCCTTGGAACCTGGACAGATCCAAATGAGAATTTTCTGGACCATGGGAGATCAATATTGTTTAGCAGCATTACCAACCCTTCCACTGCCTTCTGGGCTGTTAGAGGACATTCAGGGGTATATTAGAGCTACAGAACAGCACAGAACACTGAGAGCTAAGACTGGTGGCTGTAAAAAACTTTATGGGACCACAGGAAATTTGGCCACATCCATGAAAAATGGACATCCAGCTGACTAAAATCATTCTGGATGAAGGATGTTTCCATACCAGAGGGTTACGGACTAGAGAGGTTCAACCTGTAGATGACCCAAGAAAGTTACACTTTTTTGGCTGAATGATTATATCTGATCGGGCATCTCCACAGCCTATGGAACCATCTAAAGCAGATGGTTTTCATTATTCAGAAGGCAGCTTGCGATGCAGGAAGGGACTTTTGAATCATGACAGGTGCTCAGTCTTGCAGTATGCCAAGACATAAGAGTGTATCATGTAGAAGGGGGAAAAAAACTCAAATGTTTAGGAAGCTCAAAATTAGTAGGGAGCCTTTTGGTGGGGGGTGGGGAGCACGTCTTATAGTTCAACTTTGTTGCCAGACTAATCATTTCTAAGACAAAAGATTGATGTCCCTGAATGAGAAGCTGTGACTGCACTGCTCGATCGCACTGAAGGGATAAAGAAGCTGTGAGAGAGAAAGTGCCCCCTCCACCTGTGCACACAGCTTCAAGGGTGGTAGGAAGAACAAAGAAACCAAATAGAACCATGTTGCTAATTCAGTGCAAAGATACTTTCCTTGCTAAACTTACCCATCTTTGGGTACACATACATCCATCAAAAGTACACCTACTCCAGACAGCAAATAGGAATGCAAACCCACTGGAGGAGAGGGTCAGATCCTGGATTCTCTGTGTAGCCAAACTCACAGCCCAATGGACACGGATTAGTCCTTTGTTTGGGGATATACCCTACTTCAGTGGTCTCCAACCTTTTTACACCTAAGATCACTTTTTAAATCTCAGAACAGGCAAAGATCTACCGCCCCGCCCCTTCCTTGAAGCCCTGCCCTCTCTATTCTCCTCCTGTCCATCACTTGCTATCCCCAGCCCTTACTTACACACTCTGATAAACAGTTTATTTTTAAATTATGCGATACATACAATTAAAATCACGTGTTTATAGTTATGAAATAAATGGTCTGTTTTTTATTCGTGCTATTTAAATCTAAAATGAAGCATTTATAATTATACATTTTGTGGGGACAGAGTTCTGCGGCTGGGGGCAGGGGAGAGGGAACAGGGTGCTGGGAGGGCAGAGGACAGGGTTCTGCAGCAGGGGACAGAGTGCCAGTGGGGACAGAGTTCGGGGAGTGGGGACGGGAATGGGGACAGAGTTCTGTAGCTGGGGACAGAGTTCGGGGAGTGGGGACAGGAATGGGGACCAAGTTCTGTGGCTGGGGCCAGGAGAGTGGGGACAGCATTCTGTAGGTGGGGACAGGGGAGTGGGGACAGCGTTCTGTAGGTGGGGACAGGGGAGTGGGGACAGCGTTCTGTAGGTGGGGACAGGGGAGTGGGGACAGCGTTCTGTGGCTGGGGAGTGGAGACTGGGGAGCCAGTGGAGGCAGAGAGTCCCCTGCATCTCCCTCCTCCCAGGATTCTCCCACCCTACCCAGGGAAACCAGCTCGTGCCTGCCCCGGGGCCAATCCCTCCCACCCCCCACGCAGGGAAGCCCCACGTGTGCCTGCCCAGGGGGCCGACACCCTCCCCCCCCGCGCAGGGAAGCCCCGCGTGCACGCCTGCCCCGGGGCCAACCCCCTCCGCGCGTGCCGGGAAACCCCCTGCGCACCTCCCGCGGGGCTGACTCACCCCTCCTGTGCAGTGCAGGGAGCCGATGCTCCCTCCCACAGTACACCTGGCCGGCAGAGCAGCTAGCGCACTTCTGGAATCGCCGGAAGTGGCGCTTAGCTGTGGGACTTCTGAAGCCAACACTACCTCCGTTTTCTCTTGAGGTAAGTAATGGGGCTTCTGGGGAGGGTGGGAGGGAAATGGGGGCAGGGCGGATAGGACGCCTCGCGAGTGACTGGTCAAGGCCTCACGATCAACCAGTAGCTCGCGATCGACCTGTTGGTGACCACGGCCCTACTTCCTCTGTAGTAGTCAGTAATCATCCCTTCCTCCATCCACTAATGGGACAGATTCAAAGACTCAGAACTCAGCATGAAGATATTACTTCAGTGGGTTACTTGTGGAATATGGTACTTTTTAATATATACATGTCAGAATTCAGCCTTAGAGTAAATAGGAAACCCACACTCACCTCAAAATAACCAGCGTGTAATTCACTTACCTTTGCATCTGCCTCGATGCACCACACTCAGAGCTGAGTCCCTGCATTTGGCTCTCTGGTAGTCACACATTGACTCGTAAGTCCTGCCATCCGAGGCGCAGAGAGGTTTGGACTGGGACCGGGAGCAGTGGAGGTTACATTGTGGGTCTCTGTCACGGTCACTTATTAAAAACTGAAGGTAAAAAAAAAGTGGGGCGGAAGGACACAAAAAACATTTGGTTTGTTTAAGTCAGCACAGACACTTGAAGAAAGCAAAGATAAATGATGCAGCTTAAATTCTTGACCTCAGTGTTGATTTTCACCACAAGAGTGGCTTGATTTAAAGTGTATTTTATTTTTGAAAGATAACACCATTCACCTTTTTTTTTTTAAACAAACAATACTACCACTCAGTGTGCTGCCTTGGAAACAGTGGGTATAAAGATGTAAAACCAAAAACAAACCCAACATAGGAAAATGCTGCACTGGATGGACTTGTGTTCAGATCACTTTATAATAACGGCCACCTGCTCCATGCAAACATGCAAGAAACACTGCAGGAGGCAAAGGTGGGGTAATCTGTATTAGATATTGGCTTAAGACCTGAAACAGAAAATCACACAAGAGGTCATCCAGCCAGGGCCGGCCCACAACATTTTGACACCTGAGGCAGGGAGCTCAAATGACGCCCCCAAGCCACTTTTTCTCCAGTCTGCCTGCCATGTCTCTTGTGCCCTCCTTCCTCCAGCACAGCACTCCACCATCTCTGTGCCTCTAGAGCAGAGAGAATACATATGCACCAGCAGCAGACAATTTTCTACACTCTGGGTCCTAGTGGCGCTTCCCACGCCCCCAGAGTCTGGCACCTGAGGCGGCCGCCTCAGTTCGCCTCATGGTAAGTAAGGCCAGCCCTGCATCCAGCCCACTTCCCCTGCACTGAGTAGGGACCAGTTGTCTCTAGGGCAGGGATGAGGAACTTAAGGCCCAGGGGCTGGATGCAGACCCCCGTTTCCCTAGATCTGGCCCCCGAGGCTTAGGGCTGCCCCCCCCCCCCAACGCTGGGAAGCCAACGCTGGGTCTCCAGCCCCCCCCCAGGGCTGGAGCAAACAAAACCTACCAGCTTGGGCTCCCCTGGGCTCTGGTGTGCGAGGGGAATATGGGAAGTGTCTTTCTGCTTGTCAAATTGGGAGCCACAATAAGGGTTTTTTGGATTTTTTTGCTTCTCACTTGTGTACAGCTCTCTACTGATTTTTCTGAGAGTCAGTGGCCCCAGACCCAAAAAAGGTTCCCAACTCCTGCCCTAGACCATCCCTATCAGTGGTTTAACCTGTTCTTAAAAACCTGGGGGGCTGCAGAGCCAGTGTGGGCTCCCCAGTGTTGAAAGGGGAAGCCCTAAGCCTTGGGGGCTGTATCCAGGGAAGCTGGTGTTAACTATCTTTATCATTAGATTAGAAATCAGGAAAAGCTTTCTAAGTGTCCTTTGAGGCTGATTAAGCCAATTACTTCTGTCTGACCTTCAGTGGACACCAAGAACAATTGACCTTTTTAACAGCCCTTAACATCTAAAGATTGTTTTTCAAAGGGATATAAATTATAATAAAATATGCATATATCTCAACAACTCTAGATGTCCCTTCTTTCCATAGAGATCTACAGTACATCCCAAACCCTGCCCTGAAGTGGCGCATTTAGGGTGGATGTACTTTCCATGAAAAAGTATTTCCTTTTTCCCCAGTCCGGACATTGACTGTCTACTTGTTCAACATAAAAACAGAAGTTGCCCCTCCCTACCATGTGTTATTTTATGTATTTCATGTCCCCTCTTATTTGTCTTTCTAAAAGGTAAACAATCCCAATCTTTTCATTCAAGAGTTTTTCCAGGTTATTGTCCTCATCTTTCTTTGAAACCTCTCTAATTCTGCAATATCCTTTCAGACACAGTGACCAGTGTGGCACACAGTGATTTGTGGAATGGCATATTTTCCATATTATTCTCCATCTTATTCCTCCTTGTGTCACAAAACCTGATTTGCTTTTTTAACTATAGCTGCACATTGAACGGAGGCCTTCATTAACCTGTCCACATTAATACCAAGGCTCTTTTCCTGTATTAATATGAACCAAGAAACATTTGTTGCCAGCACGCTGCTAGACTACAGGTTCAGTGGTTTGGGTTTTTCAAGTAGCCCCTTTTGCTTTTCCAATTTCCTCTTGGCATCTCTTATCTTTGGCCTTGTTTATTGGTAGATAGTGTCAGGCTTCAATTTCTGTGCCCATAATTATTCTGATTGTACAACAAAATTTCACTGGAGCTCCTATAATGCAACTTGTGAAGACCAGGCAGGAATTAAACTCTAGTCCGCTCCCATATTATACTTAATTTCACCCTTCTCAAAAGCACTTCCCTCTGCTGCCAGCTCAAGCCTGGGAATCAAAGTCTCTTTCTCAAGCATTAGTATCTCAGCCTGTTGCCAAAGCACTTATGAGCACAGCAGTCCAGAGCTGGCTAGCAAGTGGGCACTGACTGACACTCTCCTTGCATATACAAAAGGCACCGGTCTCCCAGTGCACTAATAGCTGGATTCTGAACAGGGAAATGTGAGTCATCACCATAATCACCTTGGTGTTCTAGCTGTCTACAGAACTGTCTGTTTTATGCTTAGAGGTTAAAGCTGTTGGAGGGAAAAAATGCCTACCATTCTAGTTTGGATTGGTTTTTATTACTACAAAAGACGCACTCCTCTGGTGCTATTATTATTATTTTAAAATAAGTCATTCATTCAGTTCAATAAGCTATAGAAGGTTTAAAAATCTTAATATCACAAACCTATCAAATTCATTCTTGTATGCCACTGAACATTTGGGTAGAAGTGAATTACTAGAAATCTCATTTGAACATCAACTGGCAAAAGTGAGCTCCACACTGGATTTAATCTGGATGTTGAATGCCAGTTTTATTCTAAACTTAAAAAACAACAAATGGTCTGGTAGCACTTTATAGACTAACAAAACATATAGATGGTATCATGAGCTTTCATGGGCACAGCCCACTTCTTCAGATGACCGGAGTTTATTCTAGATACCCGTTTGCCTGGGACCTGACAACTATCCAGTGGTAAAGTCCTTGAAGTTCATTCATTCCTTTCCTGCATTACCCATCCCAATTGAGAAATTCAGATTTATTATTATTTTTAAATGTTGGGCCAGGTCTTTGTAACATTATAGGATTGGACCCAATTTCTGTCTATTTGTCAGCATATACTAGGTTAGTTTAAATTTCTCTAAATTGCTATTCATCTATTTGTACCCACTGTAGGGCTAGAAATTTTTTCTGTGACCATCCAGTCAGGTGTGCTAAGGTCCAGAGACAGAGCTGGAGATTAGAGAGGTTAAGGCCTCCTACAAATTTGTGATAACAAAAGCAATTAAGATTGCTCTGGGGTTTCCAGCTTCCCATACATACACGGTTTTAAGAAGGAGTTTTAAGATGATAGGGTACATCTATAATCATTATAACAAAATGATAAAAAGGAAGAAAGTCATTCAAAAGCCATTCCCCATCAGGAGAAACAGGAGATTTTTCACATAATCCATTCGAAGGGCTTGAGCAGTTGGTTTAAAAGTTACATTATTGCAAACTCTTCAGGTCACATACTGAGCCCAAGATACCAAAAGACACCCTAAAACGGAATCAGTGTATCACTACACACTACCGCTTCTAATTTTCAGGCTGCAAGCTGAATTTCTAGAAGTTTACTAAAACAAACATTAAGTGGACTCTAATGAACCAATTTACAAGAAATCAAAAGCCTTTTCAACATTTGGAGTACAGTAGCACCTACATGGCATACAAGATAGTTTCCTTACATCTAGAAGGCCAATCCTGCAAAAAAGAGTAACAATCTAAGTAGTAACACAAACTGGTGCTTGTTTTATTGAAAAGTACATTCTGCTGAAAAGTCTGTATTAAATTCCCAAAGGATATAGAGTTCTGTATAGTACATGTGATTGGGAAGTAATCTATTTTTTAAATAATCCAGGAGTATTGCTAGGAGAGCTAGATGTCTTGGACATGTTGCTAAAGGGTTGCGTAATCTTACCTGTAGAATACAAATTCTAATCCAGCCCAAGCCATGGGTAGAGAACTAAAGCCATTTTCTTCAGACAGATCTGTTCGCTTACAAGAAAACAGATGGTTCTCAGATCTCAGTCTAGTTGGTGGTTTTCAGGACACTTTTGAGTTGTAGTGTGAACACTTTGCAGAAGTCTTTGTCACAGACAATAGTGATGAAAAGACCATCTGTTGATAGTTAGGGAGTCCATCATTTTAGTTTGTATATACAGTACTAGACCTGCAAGGCCACCTCACCATACACCCCTTTCAGGACAGCCTGGTAGTATACTTGCTAATGCTCTGCCCCATTTCAAATTTAAACATCATTATTGTCTGTCCCGGTAGCGAACCCTATAGAAAGGTCAAGAAGGGAACATGGTGTGGATGCTGAGCTAGATTTCAAACCCTGTAAGTGTGTGTAAGGCACTACAAAAGAGCATGAGAGGCATCCCTCCCCACCACAAATGCCTACAATTTGTAAGTCAGAATCTCACAATGCGAGGAGAAACTTAGAGGAAGCATTTCTCTCCCAGGACTTAAACCCCTCCCCACTGCTAAATTAATTTACACAGGTGCTCACTGAATCACTTCCCAAACCAGTTTCAGCTTCTTCAGACTTGAAAGAAAGAGATAAGAGGTCAGAATAAAGCAACATTTGGCAGCAAAGCATATCTGCTTTTTTTCCCCCCACACCTCAACACCACTGCTGACAAACAACACATGCTGATTAGATGGCTTTTAATGACTGTGAAGGAAAGCAGACTCCCTGCAGCTGCACAACAGCTGGAACCACTTGCGTTAGTTAGCAGAGACAGGTCTGACCCCACAAGTGAAAATGAGTTTGGTGGTCAATCATTCTAGTCTTCCCCCTCCTCTCCACTGTAAGCACAAACTCTTTAGTGTGGTCCTTTCTGAAATGGTAGGCTCTACTGAAGCAGCTGCCCTGAAACAGAAATAGAAGATTTGGATTGAAGAACTAACCGAGTGTGGAAGTAGTCACAAAGCATTGGCAGAACAGTATTTCAGAAGAGAGGTGCGCAAGATAAAAAATGTGCAAGTTGGCAGAACCTGTAGGGAGGGACATAGGCTGAAAAAGATGGGGAAGCAGGATGTAACATAGGTCAGAACTGAGGTAACTGAGGTAACCATGACGGCCAGAAACATTTTTAAAGTAAAGCTGAAATTCTCATATAGTCTCACCACTTCAGGATATAGGTTTAAGAAAATTCCCCCCACCCCCTCCCAATATAACGAGACTCACAAGCAAGTCACATGAATTGGCCACAGTATGTCTGTTTCTGAAAGAATGTTAGTGAAAGCCCTATCATTTGGCCATTTAATATTGCAGTACCCCATTTTTAAGAAAACTAGGGCACTCAGACTTCCAATATCTGTTTAACTTATACAGCAAAAAGATAAACTTAAACTTAAACAACAAATAGTCTTGCAGCACCTTAGAGACTAACTTTGAAGAAGTGGGTTATGACCATGAAAGCTCATGATACCATCTACATGTTTTGATAGTCTTGCAGCACCTTAGATACTATTTGTTGTTTAAGTTTTTCCAGTTACAGACTAACATGACTACTCCTCTGAAGCATTTCAGCAAAGACAGAGAAAGAGACCAGAATGTTCCCATAGATTGGTGAATAGGGCACTTTCCTATAATGTGGAAAACTCTCATTCAAATCCCTTTGCTTCAGGCAGAGACAAGTCTTAAACCCAGGCCTCCACAGCTTGGGTGAGTGCCCCAATCTGTGGGTTAAAGGTGGCTGCCTCCACCCCACTCCCTGAACATTGTTAAGCTAGTCCCACTCCAGTTTTGCCTAAGTGACATTTTTCATTTGCATAAGACTGATCACGACAAAGTTTCATTTTCACTATACTCGAAAAAAAAAACTTCATTAAAAGTTTGAGTTCTGGTTCAACCTCTGATTTATTTTTCCTTTGCATTGCCAACAAGCTACTGACCCGAGCAACATTTGAACTGGAGAGTCAGAAATAAATCATACATAACCCAATATCAGTACCAGAGTCAAAGATGTTCAGAGGGCTGAGTCTTCCTGAAGTGTTTGTATTTACCCTAGTCATGTCCAGAGCTGCCACCACAAATAAAGGAAGAATTCAAAGGAAATTCTCGGAATCTGACCTTACTTCTAAGAGCTCAGCCTTTGAATTAGAGGGAACAAGGATCAGATCCTTACAGAAATTAGGAATTACTATTATCTAAATTCCAAAGATGATTTGAGAAATAGTCTATGTACACAATCCCTTCATCACAATCCACATGGAACAGGATGGAAGATGTCAAGGTACTGGATAATTAGATGTAGTTCAGTTTAAATTGAACTACAAGTCGTGCCATTTAATAGGACAGAATACAATTTTTAAGACACATCAGTATCTGGCGGTTACAACTTCTGTTTTTGTAAGTCATTGCAAGTTTGCATAGCTAATCAAATGGTGTGTTTGGCAAAACCGACCCTAAATCATAAAACCAGAATAGGAGTGTAGCGCTCCCTCACTTTCCAATGGGGAGGGAGGCCACACTACATCATTGTTTTGTGGTTTAATTCTTGGCCTTGTATTGCACTGCTCAGGCCAAGTCATAAACAATCTACAGTTCTAGGTAGGGATGTAATAGAGTAATAGAATAGTTGATTAACTGATAAGCAAAAGCTTCTCGATTAATGCTATCAGCAACACACATTTAAATGTAGAGCCACAGCTTCGCTGCAGCTCTGCATTTTAAATGTAGTAAGAGCCAGGCAGCCCGGCTTAGTCCCAGCTCATACCAGGTAGGGGACTACCCCCACTGCCGTTCTGCAGTTTAAATGTAGTAGGAGCCAGGCTGCCTGCCCTCCTGGTTCTTACTACATTTAAATGACAGAGCTGCAGCAGGAGTAGTTATCAGACCCAGTGTGAGTGGGACAAAATGCTTTAACTTCCCCTTATCGACTAGTTTTGTAGTTGATAAAAATTCTATTGACTACACAATTAGCAAATCACCTTCTTCTTAACATCCCTAGCTCTAGGCCCATCTGACAGAGGCAAACACACTGTCTGAGGCCCTTGTTTCTGCCCCTGGGCGGGGGAGCAATTTGCAGAGTGCAGGGATGTTAAGCAGCGATACATTTGCTAGCTGAGTAGTCGATGGAGCCCCAGCGAGGGCTCTTGTGCATTTCAAAGTTGGAACACTGCATGGAGCCCAGGGCCAGAGGGAAGTCCCATTGACTCTGGGCTCCCCATGGGCTCCCCGCTGGGGATTCTTGTACATTTCAAAGCTGGCACGCCCTGTGAAGCCCAGGGTCAGCTGGGGACTCTCCAGCTGATCCCAGGCTCCATGCAGCCCTGCCACTTTGAAATGCCGCAAGAGGCCTGAAGCCAAACTCCCTGCAGCATTCAAAGCGGCAGCACTGCACGAAGCAACTAACCGTGGCTCCATGCAGCACTGTTGCTTTTAAGTACCCCCTTTTTCTCCCCCCTGCTTTGCTGCCTCTATCTGATAGAGGCAGCAAGTGTGGGAAAGTGACTAGTCAACTATCCTGTCATCTAGCCAATAAGTATTTGCTTATCGGATAGTCGACTAGTCCTTACACCCCTAGCAGAGTCTCTTGCTTGAGCAAACTATGGTCCTAGCCCACAGGCATGGCTGGATGGTAGTAGGCTGTAGCCTAAGCCTCCTAGTGCAAGGAGCCAGCAAACAGTCAATTAACTCTAGCCCTTTGGGAAGGCCAGAGCAAGAAGTCCAAGTTAAAGCCTGCTCAAGGGCTCAGGCAGCTAGCAAGCAAACAGTCCGGAAGTCCAGATAAGAGGGAGCACCCACACAGTCTAGGGGCTTTGAAAGAGGTTTACACACCTAGCACACAGCTTAGGGTTCTAGCAGGGGCTCCCCACAACACAAGTCTCCTAGTCAAACGTAGGAATCAGCAACCCAGGGGTTGCAATGGCAGGGATTCCCACCTTACTCTACCATGTCTCAGCCCAAGGCCCTAACAGTCCCAGAGGGATCTGCCACTGAGTTGGTAGAGTCCAGCCACAATGCAGCACTGGAATGGAATTGTGTAACTTTGTTAAAGAGACTAGAAGTACCCCTTTGTTCCATGCTGCAATTCTGTAAACGTACTGTTTGTGTGAATGAGAAAATGTTTTAGGAGAGATAAGTGTGAAGGCCACTGCATGCTCAAATGGTCAGAGGAGAGGCCGGAGACTCAGAAACACCAAATAATAATCAAAGCACACTGAAGACGCAGACTACCCGGGCAGATTGACGAATCCTGAAGCTAGAGGCAAGCACCCCTTGATAGGGAACCAATCCCAACTTTCCCCAGAAAGACAACACCCAGGAGGGGTCATCAGCATCCTGATATCAGATGATTGTGAGAACAACTTCTTCCCAATAAGCATACGTCATAGGAAGACTGACTGTGATTCTGAATGATTATTTACGGACCGACATGAACCAGGCTCCTTCCTCACACCCGACCTATCTGGCCAATAGGTTGGGCCGAGCAACAGACTGGTAACTATTCCATCAGCAGGATGTGTGTATGTGCAAATGCATACGCTACTTTGTTATATTGTCAATAAATGTGGCGTGGTGCCTTATCCTGTGTGCTTCTTATAAGCATAACAGCAGTATGCTGACAGATATGGTCAATCACGTAGCCAGCCAGTCAGCGGCAGCTCCTACCACCCTGGGCATTGGTACCGCTGGTATCCACAAATCTTTGGGGTACACAGCATGGTAGTCCCAACAACTCTTCATGTGAGCTTGTCTCTTCTGGGGCAGGATGCAGCAGAAGGCAGGTTCTACTCCTGGGTGGCGCAGCATGGCAGAGATGTCTATCTCTTCCTTTGGCCATGCCCAACAGAGCCTCTCTAATACTTCCTGTCCTGGTACTGCCTAAAAGAGGGCCTGGGCAGGTTTAGCTCCACCCACCAAGGGAAATGTAGTGCTCCCTTGCTCACCAGTACAGAGGGAGGCCACTCTGCCTTGCTACCAGGAGGTATCCTATTTAACCGCAAGTATATTGAAAATTAAATGCTGAAATACATAGTTCTGCTTAGCTTGTATATCAGTTAATACAAAAAATTTTTGCAAATCTTCTGCCCTAGGAATCAGCAATTTCAAGGCAAAAAAACTGGCATCACAACTAGTATGTTGAGTAGTTATGAGCGTAAGACAGTAACTGGGGAGAAGATATTTCAGTAGTAACTCACAGCAGAAAGTGAAAACATGTTATTCTCCTGAAAAGAAGATTTTTGGCTGCACTAATATTAGCCAAGATTGTATGGGTAGTCTGGGAAGCAGGAATGCACCCCATCAAGAAATTAATTTCACTCATTTAAAGTAGCAGCATTTTAGCAGTAGTTAAATGATATGCAACAAATACTGGAGCCATTAGAAGTTTGCACTGAAAAGAAATACAAGCCTAATCTACAAATAAAGAAAAATTAAACACACCAATGAACAAATACTTTTATGGGATGAATTTAGTGTCACCTCCTACCCCCAGTATTTAATTTTCCAATTATAAATGCTGGAAGAAAATGGGAAATCCAGATTCTCACCTATAGTCATGACAATAAATTCTGGTCCCATGAAGTCCATGGAAAAAACTGCTAGTAACTTCAATAAGAGTAGAATTTTATCCTGAAAGTTTTACTGTTTTTAGTAAAAAAAAAAATCAATGTTATTTAAAGAGAGTCCCCTGCTTGTTCAGGATAATTCAAGAATGAAGCCATACACATTGAATGTCATAGGATGTAGGTTATGCAAGTCATAGCTTACTACTGGGAGGACTAAAGAGATGAGGTTGTATTTTCCCTCCTCACTCTCAGGTAATAAATCAGTTACACCCTTGTTGCCACAACATGCTGAAAAATCAGCTATTGTAATATAATGGGATGCATCTTCTCTGAAAACAGCAAGGTTTCAGGGATTTAAAGCCAATAGGATGGAACAAACAGTAGAACGTACCTCCAGCTAAAAGAGATTTTGAACAACAGTGTCACAAATATATTTACAGATTCTTATGTTTATAAGAACAGTTCATCAGGGTTAGCCACTGACAGGCTGCCAGACTTTACCTGAGCTTCCACAAGCAGAGTCCTGCAGCTACTAGTGGCTGCCGATCGCTGTTCCTTGCCTGACAAACCACATGCAGCCCATGGGTTCCCCATAATCCCTATGCCTGTTTGATGTAACCTGGAAGGCACATCAGGTTGCTAGAGGTTATACCAAAATTCAAGAAATTCAGTTTTAAATTCTTAAAGTGTTAGAAGATGCAAGTGAACATAACTCAATGCAACTATATATTTAGGTCTCTCCCCTCATTCCCCATATATTCTGTAGGCCCCATGAAAATTTGGTTTGGTCATTCCATTCACGGAGAAAAGAAAGCTGTGAAGCCCCATCAGCATTTATTTTCTATCATCCATTTCCATAAGAAGTATCATTTTGCCAACCTTCCACTTGTGCATTCCCATAATAATCTACTGAGAACTGCAAGACCTCTTCTTTTTGCCTTTATTCAGTTAGTGATTAATGAGTTTAGAAACAGCTTAATTTCAAAATAAATCAAATAGTGGTTGTAATCTTGGAAGTGCGTGTGTGATATGCATGCCACACTGCACCATTTGGAAAAACATAACCAAGTTTGGGTAAGACATTCCTTTAAGATTTGTCCCATAGCCAAGAGGGTATGGTTTCCTCTAGTTATTCTGATCTGCAGGGTTTTTTTTTTAAAGGTGTTATTATTTAAGTGATATGGTAGCGATCTTTAATTTCTATGGGTTGCTATGCTTTGGTTAACTTCACAGCCTGAAGTTATTTAACACCACCATATCCTGCAGACTTTATGCAATCACTCTTTTCCCAAGAGCTTGCGGAGATGAGTAGCTAGGGGAAGGCACAAAACACTGTTCCATCTATACAGTTCCTGTAACTCCAGAAGCCAGCCCTGCTACAATATAGCTTAGGTGTTCTGCAGAGAAAGGACCAGTGGTGGAGACACCAGGTGCAAAACATGGCAGGGTGCAGTACCCCCTCACTTCTACTTCCCCATGCCTATGGCTTCTAGCCTGTCCTGTTTTAAAGGGACAGTCCTGTATATAAGCCCTCCTGCAGGTGTCCCAACTCTCTCTTTAAAGATGGCAAACTGTCCTATATTTTGCCACCTCTCCTTCCCCCTCCCCCCCATCAGTATTGGTGAGTCCTGCTGCTGTCTGGATTCATGCTTGCTAGTCACCTGCCCATGAGTGGTGACTAGGGGAGAGAGGGATGCAGTAGCTGACAATGGGGTGGGTGAACAAGGCTGGTGATGAGAAAAGATCCAGTGCATGGGCGGGTTGCTTCAGGCACTGTAGAATTTGTCACCCTCAAAATTTTAGTTAGTGATTACATGTGGATGCTTAGAGAGAGACCAGATTCTAGACTGGATGGGCGGCGAAGAGTCCTGTGGCGCCCTATAGACTAACTGAAGTGTAGGAGCATAAGCTTTCGTGGGCAAAGACCCACTTCATCAGATGCAGATTCAGACCAACACGGCTACCCCTCTGATACTAGACTGGATGGGTGTGAATGTGTGAGACCTGCCCACAAGAAAGAAGTTTCTTCATAACTTTCTAGCGCTTGTCTTGTGTCTTTACACATATTTGAACCTTTAGTATTGTAATTCTGGCGGTAATCAATGTATTTATTTAATTCTGCTAAGGAGCTCATGGCTTTTGTGCCCTATGGCAGTAAGGTGCACACCCAAACGTGTATTGTGTGGACAGATATTTTCTTTCGTGTTTTAAAATTTGACCTGATGGCAGGTAGATCTTTCAAGATTAGTCTTTGTTTTAATAAGGGTATGAGCTGTCCCTATGGCATCCTAAAGATGTTAAGATGAGGGTATAGTTTTAAAAAGTTTTAAAGTTAGCTATACGGGTAAAATAAAATATTTTTCCTTTATGCACTGTACATGCACAGGAACAGAGGTACACTGACAGACCTTGAAAGAATTCCTTCTAGTATATCAGATGGAGCCAGGTTCTGAATGTCAGGTGGATTCTGGTCTTAAAGCAATCAATGTATCTCCTTTTAGTACAGTGGGTTACACTGACACAGAGATCCTTGTGTTATTTTAACTAGGTGTACAAGGTTCGGTTTAAAAAGGAAAAATAATCTGTTAACCAAAGAAAGGATTGAAGGCAGCATGGAATTTAGAGCAATGTGGGGGTGGGGGAAGAATCAGGACATGCAAAAGAACTGAAACTTGTATTTCCACTCTAAGCAGGATTCCCATCCCCCCTCCCCCCGAATTCCCAAGGGCTGCCTAGCTTTAATACTGCTACTTTATTTGGCTATTTTCTCCCCTTCCCCCATACCTATTCAAGCCAAACACTCCTATCATTTCCAGGGATATAACCAAGAATGGTTTTGGTCCTTTTTGCATGAAGTTAGTGTTGATGAGTATCAGAACGACAGCCATGGCGAGTGGAGTCTTGTTCTCAGAAGTGGTATATAGCCTGGACAGCAAGAGGGAAAGTTTTCCCACCACCTTTCCAGTCCTCTTCAAGCTCTACCTGGAGGACCTCGACCCTCTTAAAACGGGATCTACCAGTAAAGGGAACAGTTAGGTGCTAGTTGTGATGGAAGACCATCATAATAGTCACGCTAGACAGGTAGAAGATGATGAAAGCTTTTTATAGCTGACCTCTATATAATTACATGGTATACCCCTCCATCTTGAATACCACATGCAGATGTGGTCAGCCCATCTCAAAAAGATATATTGGAATTGGAAAAGGTACAGAAAAGACAACAAAAACATTAGGGGTATGGATCAGCTTACATATGAGGTGAATTTAGCGGTCTCTTTTCCAAACTGAAAAGACCTAGACTGGATTAGAGGTCTATACAATCATGAAGGTTGTAGAGAAAAATAAGGTGTTATTTACTCTTCATAACAGAAGAGCTAAGGGTCACCAAATGTAATTAACAGGCAGCAGATTTAAAACTAAATGAAGTATTTCTTTTCACAACATGCAGTCAGTCAATCTGTAGAACTTTTTGCTAGGGGATGTGAAGGCCAAGGCTAAACACAACATCACCACCCCCAGCCCCCCCACCCAAATTTCCATCCTATTAGCCAGGATTGGTAGGAATGGTGTCCCTAGCCCCAGAAGCCAGAAATGGGAGACAGGGGATGGATCATTTGACGATATTACCTGTTCTGTTAATTCCCTCTGGGGCACCATTAGCCACTGTTGGAAGTCCGGATACTGTGCTAGATGAACATTTGGTCTGACTCACTACATCTGTTCTGATATTTTTATAACCAGATATCAGTACAAACTTTCAGAAAAACCACCAAGAAACTCCTCAGGAAGCAGTTCTAGAATAATTTAACCAAGATGAAGTTCCTTCCTAACCCCTCTCTGAATTGCTTGCACCCTGAAGCTAGGGATGTAATAGTATAGTCGATTAACTGATAAGCAAAAACTTACAGGTTAATGCATTTCCCTCCCCACACCCTTGCCAATAATTTTCTAGCAGGCTGGCCAGCTCAGCTCTGGCTCACACCAGGTCCAGAACCTACTCCTGCTGCAACTCTGCATTTAAAGTGTATTAAGAGCCAGGCAGGCAGGCAGCCTGGCTCAGTTCCGGCTCATGCCCCGCGGGGTCCAGGAGCTCAGACCCACCTTAGACAGTGGCTGCAGCAGCACTGGGCAACAGGCAGACAGTTCACAAGGGGAGCTGGTTTTTAAACTAGCTCCCCTCCTGGACCAGTTCCCGCCTGACACTTTGCACTGCTTCCTCTGATATAGTAGCTGCTAGCCCTACCCCCAGGGACTACAGAATAGTTGACTAACCAATAAGAATTCATGAGGTTACTCGACTATTCAATTAACCGATATTTAACATCCCTACCTGAAGCATGAGGGTTCAGATTCTGCCAGGTTATTTCTGTTTATATGATGTAACTATCTGTTCTCATCCACCATGCACATCCAGGACTTTATGTGAGTGTTTCTAAAACACAATACATTTTAGTTAACTTTGTTATAAAGAAGTTAAAGGGATCCTTACTAGGGAACAGTAGGAAATAAAGTTCAGTTACTGAGTGCTAACTCCACAAATCTAAGAAAAACAAACTAAGCCAATGGTTGCATCTACTTCCTAAGTCAAGTGCTATACTACTAGCACACAATCTGTAATCTCAAAGTGACTGCTAGTGGGTTGTACCAGTGTGTGAAGTTGTTCTGACCTATTCAAACCCAATCCTTTCATGTTTAGGAAGCAAAGTCCAATTTAGCTCCCAATTTACTAAAAATTAGTGGGGGCCGGTAAGGAAGGGGGATAATTCTTTAAGATATTTCAGTATCTAATGTTACTGCAACAAACTGCTTTCATTTTAGTTAAGGTGACAATGCTATTGTATTGTTAGCTTTTTCTCGATTTTTTCCTTTTTTAAAAAAGCTGTTTCAAAGAGTCAGGCTCTTTCTAAGCTAATAGCATGGCACAACAAGCCAAAGGAATCTTGACGGAGACTAAAGTTCTATTAATATGAAAGGTCTTTTACCAATGAGTTGACAAGGTATTTCCAGAACTTAAATGAAAAGGAATGATCGAGATTTTCCTTTAGGAATATCACGCATGTAAACATGCTACATGGAGTGCCAGCAAGCCATTAACATGGCCATTGAAGTATGCCTTCCAGAAAAGGAAAAATATCTATAGCTATTAAATCAAGGCGGGAGGGGCAGAACCTCCTTTTCCTCCCCCTCCCCCTCCCAAGAGAAGATCCCTATTACCTATATGGACATTAGAGGAAAATCCTCTCATTCCTTACTACTTATTCCTCCCCAATACAAGTCAAAATTCATTTTTTCTACATGCTTAATTCCTACATCCCTGCAAAAACTAAAACAGTGTTTTTAAAAGTGACTTAAATGTTAACAGAAAGATTTTATCTGTACACTTGTATTTCTTTCAGAGTCCAAAGGTTATGGACTGGATTTTGGCTTAGGCTGACAGATTTTGCATAATTTTGTACTGTTTTAGTGCTTGGTTTCTTTTAATCATAAGGGAGGCTGGCCACATAGTGAACTATTTTCACGCTCCCAGCTTGGACTGGCAGGCAATTCTTAAGGAAGAAGTCAAATTTGCAGAGATTCATTTCCAGCTGCACTCTACATTTCACCTCCAATGCATATAATGAAGTTTCCAACTTTATCAATCACCAGTATTCAGCTGCTTGCAGGCTCACACTGCAAGACTGAACTGTTTTCAGTGTTAGCCCCAAGCACAACCTAAGTAACAGAATCAAATATAAGGGCAACATGCACCTCTGTTCTTATTGCCAAACAGCTCTGCTCCAAATTCTGTCTTCCAAAATACATACTGAAAAAAGTCTTCAGATCAACTTTCAGAAGCATTTTGCAAGCCTGTGAGGGAACGCCAAGCTACGGTGTGCATGCAAGTCCCTTATGTCTGTTAATATAGCATAAACCCAGGCGCACACACTCTATTTTTGTAGCCTGTCTTGCTGAAGCGGGGTAGCACACCAATGTCTCTTAACATAAGACAGCAAGACCTGTGCACAATAAATCCTTGACACAGAATTGGCAAGATTATTGGGTGGTCCTCATCTTCTTTTGGAAAAGGTTATTGAGAAAGCAGTGGCAAAACATCTGTGGCTATACCTAGATTCCTCATATTTTCTGGATCTGTCTGTCTCAAGATCTGGCTGCAGTATAGAAACAGCCCTGGTCTCATTGGTCAGCAACCTTCTTCTGGCAAGAGATACAGATCAAAACAACTATTACAAGGACTATCAGCAGCCTGATACCTGTTCTGAGTTTAAGGTTTTAATGAGACATTTTCAGACTGTAAAATAGGCATTTTACATGAGCAGCAGCACTCGGGAGAGAGAGAGAGAGATCAGGAGGTCTATGTTGAATGGCTCTGTTCAAAGTTCAGCACATTCTTAATTCATGGGTTTGAGAGACTCCTGGTCAGAGAGTTATGTTATCTGGTCAATATGGCAAGGAGATGCTATATGAAATTTCCTTTCTAGCCAAGACAGTGGTTTGCACTGGTAGTTCCTAAGAATAAGGCCTGGATGAAACTCTATCCAGAAAGCAGGCTGGTTGGAAACATCTAGAAGAGACGGCAAAGTTTAGTCTCTGTTGTGGGCATGGTAGAAAGGAATGAGGAAGATAGGACATCTGTCCTAGATCACTAAGGAATCTATCAGATGAATGGCTGCTTCTAAATGAAATAGCAGCAGTGGCCAAATGTATTTCTCCATCTACAATCGATTAGAAGAATGTAACCTCTCCTTTCAAGATACAAGCTTGATATATGTGGATTCCTGCAATGGTGCTATAGCGGATGACTATGTGAAAGCCGAAACTACTTGCAGAACATGGTGGCCCTCTTGCTTAGTGGTGCTTAGTGGTCTTTTCTAGCTTTCACTTAATTCCTTGGGATAAGAGAAAAAAAAAGAATTCCACCATATTGGTGGTGACTTCCAGAGTTATGCACGGTATGACTTAGAATTCCCAGTATCTCTGGTGATTGTGCTGATCCCTTTTTAAATCAGGTGGGTGAGGGATCCTTAGGTCTAAAACTAATTCCTGGCCTATCCAGAAGAGCTCGCATCTGGACAGCCCATGAGGGATTTTCCTGAGGGATACAAGACAAGTGATCTAATTTCTTTCCTTTGGAGGAGGTAGTGCAGTTTAAATATTGTTGATACTAAACCAAGCTGCTCTCATACTAAAATGTACTGATTTAAAAATAAATAAAATTCTACATTGACTAGATTTTTTAAAGTTTTAATAGGCCTGGTTTAAACTAGGCCATTTTAAAGGAAAGTCTTACAATTACCACCACTGGTTTGGGCCCACCTACGGTGGCACCAGGGTAGACAAGTTATTAGCCAACAGAAGGGTTAGACTGCACAGGGCTAGACAGAACAGTGTTTAGAATGCCTGATGTAGTAACAGACTGCTTAGAGCACTGTCTAGACTAGTTCTCTCACTGTTACAATAATCTACATAACTCAGCCACTCCTAGAAACAGCAGCAAATTTTGTAACAAGAATCCTAGTGCCATCACAGTCCAACTTTACAAAACAATAGAAGCACTCATTACACCCTCAGCCACAAACTCTGCCTGGGGCTAATAAAAACTGCTTAGAAATCAGTATGATCAGAAGTCACAGTGGTTTACGCAAGTCATCGTGTCTCAAGAAGTTTAAAAAAAAAAAATCTATAAGAGATAGGAAACGAAAGGATTGCCTAGTGACTAAAATGTGGGTTTATGTGACTCTTGCAGCTCTTAGCATATGGTGTAGACATGCTCCATGATCTTGCAGAAGTAGCTAAGCTCTATGCCTCAGATTACATTACAAAAAACAAAGTAGGAATAAACACTTATCTACGGGGCACTGTGAAATAAAGCGTGGGACTGGGATCCCACTGCCACTTCTGCTGTTGTGGCAGGATCTACTGCCACAACAGCAGAAGGGGGATTAAAAAAAATTCACAATAGGGCTCTACTTGAAGCTTAGAGAACTGTACAGCGAGTGGACAGATCTTCATATGCAAGACACTACAGAAGTGCAAACTTTTACACAACTACATAGTATCCGAGGACACCAAAAGTGCCCAAAAGTCAGATGAATTCTCTCAGAACTTTAACCTTCCTCTCCACGTTTACACTAAGAATGTAAGCGACTAGTCAACTATCCGATAAGCTTTTGCCTATCGGATAGTCAACTAGTCCCTCAACTAGTCGCTCCCCTCCTTGCTGCCTCCAACAAAGGCAACAAGGGGGAGGGGGCGGGTGAAGAGCAGGAGCCGGTGCTAGAGGAAGACAGCTTAAAAGCCAGTTCCCCCCAGCACTATCTCTGTAGGGAGAAGGGGCAAGGATGCAGCAGGGCACTGATGGTACTTCTGCCTTTGAAATGTAGCAAGAGATGGGCTCTTGCTACATTTAAAAAAAAAAAAAGAGAGAGAGAGAAAAGCAGGAGCTCGGTGCCAGCCGGGGGACTCAAACAGTGCCCCTCTCTCCCAGCAGCGCTTTGCTTTTGAAATGTACAAGAACCCTCCCAGGGCTCTTGTACATTTCAGAAGCAAAGAGTGCCGGGAGCCAGCAGGGACTGCTTGAGTCCCCCACCGCTGTGCTTCTGCCTTTGAAATGTAGCAAGAGCCAACAGGGCTCTTGCTACATTTCAAAGGCAGAGGTGCCCTTATGGACTTATTGAATACTCAGTGCAAATTACATTGATAGAACTAAGGATGTTAAATTTAGATTAATCAACTAATTGAAGAGTCAATGTGGAAGTTCAGTCTTCTCCATTCTCATGAGATGCTGAGGGCTGAAAAAGCCTGCCCCATATTCCAAATGCACCCATATTACATACTGAAAGGTCACTGGTTGATAACAGTATGCAAAAGGTGCTGTCGGCATGGGTTGAAGTAAGTAGGCCCGACAGCGACTGTGGTCCCAGGAGCAAGGTGGAGGGGCAATTCTGCATCCCTCAGAAGGGGCAGGGCAGAGAGCAGTCAGCCCTCAGCACCGCCCAAAGCGAGGCGTCAGAGCCCTATGGAGCAGTGCTCCCACAGCATTTCAAAGGGGCCCAGAGTTCCTGGCTGCTGCAGTCACTCCTGTGGCCAGGTCCCTGCGCAATTGCCCTCTTTGTCCTCCACTGCTGGCAAGCCAGGTTAAAGTAGTCACTATTCAGTTTTGAGCAACTGTTTTTGCTTGATAGCTTCCTGGCATGCACCACTTAGCAAACAAAAAGGCACCAAAAAGATAGATTCACAGAAATGCATGTGACGTGTAACCCTACTGTTTGCTTTATGATCAGAGCACTTCAGTAACTGACGCTTTTGGTTCACTCTCCATTATTAAAAAAAAAAAAAAATTGGGGGGGGAGGAGGATTGGGTTTGGTTCAAACCAAAAACAGGATTCCAGAATTTTTTTTGTGGGGGAGGGGGGGAAATCAGAGGCACTGGAAAAATTTGATTTACGTTTAAAAAAAAAAAAAACTTTAAAAAGGGAGGAACAGAGTAAAGGAAATGAAGGGCTAGATTCATAGAGGTGACAACAGTGCAACCCTTCCTATGCTCCCACTTCCCAAGTTAGTGCCCTAACCACTGGCTAAATGTTATAATAGGGCACTGGCAGCACTACCACCACCTCCTACGTGAATGGTGCCTAAATCTTATAAACTCAACTTGCAAAAGCTTTTCAAAAAAAGAGGGCTTGTTTAAACATTCCTGAATTATCTTCCTGTTTGTTTTAGCCAAAACACTTAGACAAGAATCTACATGAGTTCTCCAAACATTTGTCAATCTGAATCTGCATTCAGAAACAAGTCTGGTTAGCCAGAAAGTTTTCACCCAGCTCTAATTAGGACCTCTGTGTCACAAACCCAATGTAAGAGAGGGATGAGAGAGTCTGATTAGTGCCTTATTTTAAGATAAGAAAGCCCTTTAAAACTGAATGACTCCTTTCACTGGCTCCTCAACCCCTGACTACTCTCCATCCAAGATCTTACAAATTAGATATGTCCAGTATGGCTTACATGAGTTAATGGGAGGCCACCAATGAGGAGTCAAGTGCTGCTATCTTAAAAAACAGCAGAGGCATGTAGATTAGGCTACTAGACATAGGAAAATGAAGCAGTGATTTAAATAATCGCCGCTTCATTTAAATTTACATGGCTGCCACGCTGAGCCGACAAACAGCTGATCAGCAGTATACTGTACCTGACCACTTCCCACCAAGCTTTGCAATACCTGATTCAGTTCCATAGGGTTTGAAAGAATTAATAAATTTGCATCAGTTCAAAGCATACAAAGGAATTTCAGCTTTAGAATTTAAAAAACCCATGCACAAATGTGTTGAAAGATCTACTCTAGGTGGTTTAAGTTGACCAATATCTGGAAATACTGAAAGCCAAGTTAAGTAGGGTTGGTTTTGTTTTAAAGGTCTAGTGATTAACCAGGAAGCATCCTTTCAACATGAAATAGATTTTTAAAGACTGGGTAAACAGATGATTAAAACCAGCCTTCAAAAATATTTGTCTAATTTTGGTTTGGGGGTTTAATGCGCAGGTGATCTGTTGGTATGCAGGTCAGCCAATGATCCAGTGGTCTCTTCTGGCCTTAACCTCTGTTTTGCTTCTCCCCTCCCTCTTCCTATGCTCCTGATTTTCTAAGGCCAAGATCTTTTAACAGGATACAGGTGCAGCGTTCACACCCTCACCTTGCAAGGATCCATGCACAACACTGAGACTTTAGATTACAGGCTACAAAGTAGAATTGTGCTTTCATGTGTGGTCAGTACTTAGTAAACTGCTGAAGCTAGCCAAAAAAAATACCAGCAGAGGCACAATCTCCTCTTCTACCCCTCTTCCCAGGGATAGGAAAAACTAGTGATGTTTTATTGGACCACTCCCCCTGTCCCTTCCAAAAAAGTCACGTACACACATGCTTCACCCAGAGGGCATACAATTGGAAGAGACTGAACTAGACTTTATACAAGTAGAGGTACCTCTCCTATGCTGCTTGGAGATCAGGATGAATCATTTTATCCCCAAAAGGGCCACAACTCTATTCACTGTTAGAGCAAATTTCAACTGCCTGATCACGTGCAAACAAGGTGCAGTCCTCTACTTTCTGGCTACTTACTAACACAGCTCTTGGCTTGGGCCAAGTTTGCGTAAGGCCCTTGGGTGCTCTTTGCTCAGACGTGCTGCTGTTGCCCACTAACAAGCCATTGAAACATTGGGATGTTTAGAGCATACCCGGCACATTCCACAGCACAGTAGGTCTGTGTAACCTGCAACATTTAGCAGTGGTCAAATGCTTAATAATTTGCCAGAAAGTTCAGAGTCCTAGAATTTTCCTGCTAAAGCAGATATCACAGGTTGCCTAAACCCATTTAGGCCCAGTTCTGATCTCACCAATTTTTACTCCGGTGACTTCATCAGTCGCAGTAGAAGCTACACTGGTGTAAATGTGTAAGTTCTCTGGCCCAGCATACTGCTCAGGAACATATGACCAGTTCACTGTATACAATTACACATCTGAATGCTTTCCAAACTCCTAAATGCGGGGGGGGGGGGGGGGGAGAGAGAGGGGAGATGGAAATCTGACTTCATAGCCTTTTATTTCTAGCTGACCAGTAATGGCTGCAAGAGCCTTTCTGGTGGGCTTCTACATTTTGCTTCTAGTCCCAGCACCTTGCAGGTCCACTAAATAAGGTTTTTGTAATGGCTTAACTTTTTCAACCCTCAAAGAAAAGGCATTCAGCTCAATTCAAGAGACAAATATATAGTTACTGGTGAAAGTTCAGTAGTTTCTTACTAAACTAAATGTATTCCCTTAATTCTGGTCAGTCTCTACATTGGTTTTTTGGACTTCTGCCCTGCCCAGGTCCCTTGCATATTTTAGCACTAAAACTTCAAAATACCCAGACGTCCCATGCGCCACAAACTCACTCCCTTTTAGTTCTAAAACGTATCTGTAGCACCTCGATTTTAGGAAACAGCCTCTTGATGGAAGCTTGCAGAGCTCTGAATTCTAGGTAGTGTTACAAGAACCATAATAAAAGAAGAAAGAAGCAGAACCAAGAAATCTACTCACCTCACAAGAAGATTATTCACTTTGTGAAATAACTGATATTCCATGAGATAACGTGGCACATCCCCAGGGACACTAAAGTGCTTTGGTGTCCTGCACATCTCAGTCTTTTGGTAGCAGTACCCTTGTTGGCCACACCACAACAAGCAGCTACTCCTGGGCACACAGCCAACCACCACCCAGTTCCTTCTCTACCCCAGAGGATCAAATTCAAACGCTGAAGCAGAGGGGAGAGGAGAGTGGGTAGTGCAGCACCAACAGGGACAACCATCTTGAAGAATTTCAGTTATCGAACACGGGGAGCAACTTCGTTGAGAAAAGTGTCCCTATTAGGGATGTTAAAGACTAGTAGACTATCCGATTAGCAAATGTTTATCAGATAATCAGTCGACTAGACGATTCCCTCCCCCTTGCTGCCTGGGACTCTTGTACATTTCCAAGCTGGCATCCATATGCAGCCTGGAGTCAGTGGGACTTTCTGCTGGCCCCGGGCTGCATGCGGAGTTCTGCATTCCTCCTTTGAAATGTACAGGCTCTTGTACATTTCAAAGGAGGAATGCGGAAGTGCCTATTGACTAGAGGAGTAGTTGACAGAAATTCCATCGACCACTCAATTAGCCGTTAGTAACATCCTTAGTCCCTAAGGGCGCTCCACTTCAGGTAACTGAAAACCAGTGCCCCTTGATGTAGAGGAGAGGCTTCAAAGTTGGTTTGTATTGTAGAGATCACAAATAGCCCAAAGTGAGCTTCTGCAGCTGACTGCTGTTCCAGGGTGTATTGTTCGATGAAAGTATGCATGAACCCCTAGGTAGCTGCCGTACAGATAGATACATATGGGGGGGAGCTATGGATGTGGATATTACACACACACACACACAAACACACACACACACACACACACACACCTAGAGCTATGTCCAGAAGGAACATGCAAATTGTAGTTTTGGTAACATAGCTTGATACAACTTAAAAAACAACAAAGTCTTGCAGCACTTTAGAGACTACACAAAACATATAGAAGGTGTCATGAGTTTTTGTGGGCACAACCCACTTCAGATGAATGGAGTTTAAGGAGTCCAGTTTTCAAACAAATAGCACAGAGAGAGGATGGGGGGGGGATGAGAAAAGAAAAAAAGGAAGTAAATTGTCAAATACAGCATCCATGCTAAATGAAGCGGACAAGAATACTTAGTACCCACTTTAAGTATCCTTTGTTTGGTTTTATGATGTCATTAGGATGTGGAATGTAGCTGGTCATCCAGCCAATGTCTTTGTTTAGACTTCTGTTGTAGGACTCAAACTTGTAAATGAAATTAACTTCTGTAGCTTCCCTGTCGAGGTGGCTTTTGAAAATGGTTTGAAATAATACGGTGACTGAGATCCATTAATGAGTACCCAGGCAAGTTTAGATACATTTAGAGATCTGTTTAGAACAGCTGTTTGGAAATGGTTTGGCCTCTGGATCATTCTGTTGTAGATTCAATAACCCTGGATGATTTTCTGAACATTTTTTTTTTCTTTCTACATAGAATGTCAGTGTTCTGTACGTGGCTAGCGAGTGAAGGGATGTGTCCCTGTTGTCAGTATGTGCAGCTTGAAAAGAATACAGGGAAATAATTAACCCATTTCAGATGGAAGGAGGCGGCAATCCTGGTTATGAATTTAGTGTATGGGTGTAGGGTTACTTTGTCTTTGAGGTATAAAGAGGGTGTGCCATTAGGGCACACAACTGATGTGATAGCTACTAAAAAGGCAGTCTTCATGGGTAAGTACAGTAATAAGCAGGTTGCTAGCAATTCAAAGGGTTCTCCAGGCCCTCAAGTCAAACAAGGTTGAAGTAGTGTTCTCAAAACCCTTGAGAAAGTGCTTGGTCCAGGGGTGGGCAATAGGGGAAAAAAAAAAAAAAAAAAAAAAAAAAGCAGACTGCTAGGCCACCACTGCTATATTTACCTATGCCTCCCTAGGTATCAGGCAATAACAGCTCTCATCAGCTATGGATTGCCATTCACAGCCAATGGGAGCAGTGGGAAGCAGTGTGGGCTGGGACACCACTTCCTGCCACTGCTATTGGCTGGAAATGGTGATCTGTGGCTGAGGTGAGTTGCAATCACCTGATACCTATGGGAAGTGCAAGTAAATATAGCAGTGGCAGCCCACCAGGGACTAACCCTGGCAGACCGGAACTTGCCCATCCCTGGCTTAGTCAGTGGATGGGTAAAGATAAGCATTTTGAACTGCATGACACTCCAGTATATTTATTGTGGACATCTGACTCCAGTAGCGACCATTGGCCCTTGATGGCCTTGTTGGCCAAGTGTGCCCCTCATCTACCAGAGTGACATCCATGAGGATAGGGACTGATGATGTTTCCCTTTGGAAAACAAATGTCTGCTCAGGCATTCCTATGTCCACCACCTAAGTGATTCTTTCATTCTGCTGGGCATCCTGAGCTGCCAGTTAAGTAGAGAACCTGAGGAACGTATACAGTGCATAGCCAGATTTGTAGATATAGCATATAGCCTGGCATGTTTCATGACAAACATGATAACCAACATGCATCCTAAAAGTTGTAGGCATATTCTGGTGGATGTTTGTTGACAGTTTCTTACTGTTACAATGTTTAAGGCAAGAAGCTATTGTTGGGGTTGCTGGGCTAATGCTGAGACACAATTGAGGTGTACCCCTAATGGATTGGGGTGAGGTTGGATTTCTGTAGGTTGATTTGTAACCCTAGGTTTGTAAACAGGGTTAAGGTGATGTGAGTGGCATGGACTGCCTCACTGTGGCTACATCTAGACTGGCATGATTTTCCGTTAAAAGCATTTTTGGAAAAGAGCGTCTAGATTGGCACGGACGCTTTTCCGCAAAAGCATTTTTTGCGGAAAAGCATCCGTGGCCAATCTAGAAGCACTTTTGCGTAAAAAAAAGCCCCGATTGCCATTTTCGCGATCAGGGCTTTTTTGTGCAAAAAAAGTCTCAGGTGTCTACACTGGCCCTTTTGTACAAAAGTTTTGCGCAAAAAGGACTTTTGCCCGAACGGGAGCAGCATAGGATTTCTGCAAAAAGCACTGATTTCTTACAGTAGGAAGTCAGTGCTTTTGCGGAAATTCAAACGGCCAGTGTAGACAGCTGGCAAGCTTTTCCAGAAAAGTGGCTGATTTTCCGGAAAAACTGGCCAGTCTAGACACAGCCTGTAGGTTGGTGCTTTTAGCAGGTAGGTAGCTGGACAGGGGAACAGTGTCACATGCTGCTTGTAAAGATGTGATGTTACCCAATCAGTACTTTGGAGAAAATGCTTAAAGATGTAGAAAAGCAAAAAGGAAGCAGAAAGAAAGGGAATGGAATAGCCCTCGGCTACGTCTAGACTGGCGTGATTTTCTGCAAATGCTTTTAACAGAAAATTTTTTCCGTTAAAAGCATTTGTGGAAAAGAGCATCTAGATTGGCACGGACGCTTTTCCGCAAAAGCATTTTTTGCGGAAAAGTGTCCGTGCCAATCTAGATGCGGTTTTGCGCAAGAAAGTCCTGACTGCCATTTTCGCCATCAGGACTTTTTTGCGTAAAACAGTTTTCAGCTGTCTACACTGGCCCTTTTGCGCAAAAGCATTTCCGGAAAAGGGCTTCTGCCCGAACGGGAGCAGCATAGTATTTGCGGAAGAACACTGACAATCTTACATTAGAAAAAGCGGCTGCTTTTGCAGAAAAACTTGCCAGTCTAGACGCAGCCCTTCTGTATAAGATTTCCAGAATCCACTTGTCTGTGGTGAGGGTTCTGCAGACTGTGTAAAATGGTGTAAAGGGAGTCCCAACACAGGCTGGAAATTGGGGAGCGTGGGACTCGAGTCCTCTACCAACCCTTCAAAATGATTGCCTAGAAGCAGATGGCTGAGATGTAAACAAGTGGGGCTTTGTCTGAGAGTGTCTGGTCAGGTGCTGCTTATGGCATTGATCATAATGCTGTTCAGGCTGAGTGTATGAGGCAGGATGAAATCATTTGTTGTCGGAGCTGCCCTGTTTAAGGTTGTATGTGAGTCCTTTAGGGTGTGTAAGGAGATATCTGCTTTCTGCAAACAATTTTTGCCCCTCAACGCACAAGTCCTCTGGACTGTCTTAGGGAGGCTGGAAACCCTCTGCATGACAATGGATGTGGTGATGGAGCAGGCTGCTGCGTCAGAATTCAGAGAAGGCTGCAGGGTAGTTATGGTGAGAAAAAAGCCTTCTACTAAATCAGCTTGATTTTTTTAAAATCAGCTGGGATGTGTTAAATAAAAGATGACATCTAAGCAGGGAATGGGGGGGAGGGGAGCGGAGGAGGGGAAGAGAACGGGAACGATAGACACTGCTCCAGCCAAGCCATGATGGGGAAGGGAGGGGAGGAGTGGGGAGTAGCCCCACTCCCTTTTCATTAGTTTAACCAGTTAACCAAGTAAATGAGATTTTACATCACTGGGTAGAACAGGCCTAGAAAACAAGAATTTCTTTTCTATTTTGCACAGAATGTCAACCTCATTCCAAGCAAGACCTTGGAGGGTAGGAAGAGGGACCACCAGACACACCCAAGAACAGCCAGTAACTTAGGGATCAGGAGCCTCACCTGGGATATAGGAGACCCTGTTCTAGGGATGTGAACAACTAGTCGACTATCCGATAAACAAGTGCTTATTGGATAGTTGACAGGCTAGTCGATTCCCCTCCCCCACACACCCCTTGCTGCCTCTATCAGAAAAAGGCAGACGGGAGGGAAAGAGTAGGGGGTACTCCAAAGCTGCAGCAGTGCTTGAAGCCTGGGGCCAGCCACTTTGAAACACCATGTGCAGCCCAGGACCAGCTGGGATGGCCCCAGGTGGCACACAGCATTTCAAAGTGGCAGGGCTATGTGGAGCCCGGGATCAGCTGTGGACTCCTCCAGGCTCTTCACGGCATTTCAAAGCAGCAGCACCGCACGTAGCCCAGGGTCAGCAGGGGAGTCCACAGCTGACCCCACATGGCGCTGTCACCTTTGACGTATAGCAAGAGCCTTTAATGTACAGCAAGAGGCTGTTGCAATACTTCAAAGGCTGAGGCGCCCTTATTGACTAGTCAAATAGTCAATGCAAAATGCATCAACTAGTCAATTAGTCGATATTTAACATCCTTAGCTACAACTAAGAATAGAAGTAGTCTCACGCAAGATTCTTTACCAATACACACACCCTGTAATTTAGCCAAATAAGATCTTTAGATACTAAAGAAGCCTGCTTGATAAGCTAGAAGACTTTTCCCTCAAGATAAATTCTAGACCAAAACCTGGGAAGATGCAACATCTTTTCTCTCTCAGCAGCACTTAATGTTCTCCCCTAGTCTGGGTAGAAAGTAGTAGTGTGGGAATTCTTGCATTTTCCATAGCCGCCCCGCCCTCTAACCCTACTCCACAAGTTAGACAGAAATCTTGTAGAGAGGGTAAGAGACTGTCCTACATTAGAAGGAAACCAGGAGTTGGGGGTGTCAGGGTTGACCGTCAGTTACCGTTGCGTCTTATTGCAGACTGTCTGGCTGGAGACAGTGGTGAGCCAGCTCTAACAGTGGTGAGCTGGTCCAAGACCTCCTTAGCTGCATAAACAAGTCGAGATAATTAAGCCCAAGGATACGATGTGTGGGGAACTGAACAGCAGTGGTGTCTCCTGCTAGAATCTGCCTGTGGATGTTTATGCCCCTCAGAAATAAATAGTTATAAAACGGCCAAAAGGCCCTGCTTGAACAGACAGTCCCACCTGTGGCTCTAGGCCGTGTGAATGCCCAGGAATTCCCCACACTGGAGCAGTGCCTACTCCCAGCCCACAAGATCACGGGGCGGGGGGGAGGGATTGTTGGTAGCAGAAGTGGCATAAGCATTGGATCATTGCTTGCTTGCTTCTCCGTGGTGAGAAGTACATATTTAGTAATGCGTGACAGCTGTAAGGCATAATATGCTTTGGCAATAAAACCTCTTATGCTTATGCACCCGGTGTGGCTTCACTGAGTGTATCCGAGCCTCCCAATTGACAGGCCCCTGTTGCCCACTTACCCCTCATGAGCACTCCCTGGCCAAGTGTGTATGCGCACTCAGTAAGTCCCACTGCTGCTCTAATTCCGTGGGCCACCTCCCCCACAGCCCTCACCTCAAGACTTCGTCCAAAGGGAGTCCCAAAAGAACAGCCCAGAGCACTATCTGCTCTCCTCAAGCTCCAGCAAGGAACATTCTTGCTTTGGCCCTCCAGATCTTATTCTGGCCTTCTGGCTACTGACTGCACACCGTTGCTTTAGGCAGCTTGGAGGACCTCTACTGCCCTTTTTTGGGGAAGGGAGTAGCAGGGCCACAAGGCCTCCAGCAGGGGGCCTGGCCCACCACATCACAAAGGCACATGTATCCATTTCAGATTTCTGAACAAAAAGTCTTGACTCTGCTCCTCTGGAAGTCCAGCTGCCTTTGGATTTATTGCACATCTACTAGCAGCTCTAGATCATTTGTCTTCTCTTTGAAACAGCAGACAACAAGTGGTTGAGGTTCTCAACTCCAGTTTAAGAAAAGAGATGTTAGATATTTGAGTCTTCACAGTTCCTAACAAATTGATAACGTGCATAATTGATTTGCGATCGCTTTACCACATATACCACCCTCCCCTTTCACACATTCAAATCTAAGAAACCCATAAGAACTCCTTGGCTCACCTCAACTCTAACAATAGCGCATGCCAAGTTCCCAGACACCAGGAGTAGCACAAATTCTATAGAACAGAGCTACTCAACAGGTAGCTTACAGGCCAGATGCAGCCTACAGCCCATTTGTTTGCAGCCCGCAGTGCAGTAGGGGATATGCGCTTTAGAAACTAAGTTCCTGGACTGCCATTGCTCATTAAAAGTGTTATCATTTGGGTAGAAATCGGGTAACTATTGCATTTTATTAATATCAGCAGAACCAAGTTAAATGGGGCCTGGGTGTAGCGTAATCTTGGTTTAATCTTTGTATTCATGTCCAGCGTGAAAGCAGCTATTTGCATATATATGCGCATCCACACAAGTTGCAGCCGTCAGCATATGCTGCGAGTATCTTTGTGGGCCTGGGGCTTCCAAAGTTGAGTAGCTCTGCTCTAGAATGTATTAGTTGAGCTGTTTGCAATATGCAGGCAATAAAAGCCAACAAGTGACCTGACGAGATACGAACCATATCAATCCCAGATTTATCTCCCCCACCCCGCATGTGTTAAGTCATTGCCTCATGGCGATGTTTGAGTTCAAGGCAGAAAGGAGTCACAGGCACTTCTGTCCCATTTGCAGACAGCAACATTGTTAGATTTCCCCATTGAGTTAAATCAAACTGCTGATGCTTTGTTCCAGATGTATTACGCCCATCAACACCTTGATACTAGATGGGAAGGGAACGCTTTGACATACTGTCCATATGGACAGCACGTTTTCATTTTCATGGATTACAAAACTAAACAAGGAGAAGGCCAAATGACAACCCAGGCTTTAGCCATAACAAGCAACAGGGGAATCTGAAAAGTCCAGCATGCATATAATCATTTCACTGTTCAGTTTCAAGCAAATCCTTATGAATTTGATAACTGAGAATAAGCAGCAGCTGTCAGGAATGCAGCAGATTGGCAGTGGGATTGTTTTAATAGTCAAAATTGTTTGGTACCAAGCTCAGAGTCCCTCATTAGTCTAGTTGAGCTGTTCTCAAAGCGTTGGTTGAAACTAGGGATGTGACTAACTAGTTGACTATCCAATAAGCAAATGCTTATCAGATAGCTGACATGCTAGTTGACTAGTTGCTCCCCCACCCCCTTGCTGCCTATCACAAAGAGGCAGCAAGGGGGCGGGGCAGGAGGGAGTCCTTCAAAGCAGAAACACCACTTTGAAATGCCACAGGGAGCATGGGGTCAGTGGGGGACTGCTTGAGACCTAGGGCTGTTGCTAAATTTCAAAGGCCTGAGGGACCCTTATCAATTAATCAAACAGTCAATGCAATTTGCACTATTTGATTAGCCAATTAATTGAAATTTTACATCCCTAGTTGAAACCCCAAAGGGGATCATGACCCCCTTTAAATGGGGTTGCCAGTGATGGCTTATACCTGTGGGACCCAGGGCTGAAGCCAAAGCTCAAGTGCTTCATCATGTCAAACCCATCTGATGGCTTGTTATCCTCTCAAAGAAAGCTTTGTGGAGAAAGAAGCAGTGGACATGGTATACCTAGACTTTAATAAGGCATGCACAGTTTAGCATGACCTTATCAATGAGCTAGGGAAATACAAGCTAGATTGGGCTAATGTAAGGTGGGTGTATAACTGGCTGGACAACCATTCTCAGAGTGTAGTTATCAATTTCACAGTCATGCTGGAAGGGGTGTAACAAGTGGGGGTTCCACAGGGAGTCTGTTTTGGGGCTGGTTTAGGGTTGCCAGCTGGGCAGTATTGATCTGGACAGTCCAGTATTTTTGCCTCCTGTCCGGTTAAAAAAAAGTCAGAAGATACAGATACCTAAAATGTCTGGTATTTTCTGGGGTTCTCTTCCCCCCCCGCCCCCCCAGGAGGTGAAAACACTGGACACCTGGCAACCCTACAATACACTCAGTAACCGGGCCCAGCCCTCTGCCCCCCCCTCCCCCCCCCCGCTTACTTGGTTCCACAGGGGCTTGTCTTTTGGCCGGAAAAGAAAAATAAGATAGCCGCCAGCAAAAAAGCCTCTTTAAGGGTCCATGGTGATTTTTGTTGTTGTTGTTGTTGGCTTAACTGCTGTCGGGGTCTTTTTTGCTCAATAACTTTGTTCTCCCCTTCTTCCCCCCCCCCCCCCAAGAATTTTTTCCCCCAGTGTTTTTTTTTTTGGAGGGGTCATAGTGGATGACAAGTTAAACATGGTTCTAGGATGCATGAACAGGAGTTGTGAGCAAGACACGAGAAGTAATTCTTCTGCTCTGCACTGATTAGGCCTCAATCGGAGTATTGTGTTCAGCTCTGGGCACCACATTTCAAGAAAGATGGGGAAATCTGAGAAGGTCCACAGAAAAGCAACAAAAATGACTGAAGATCTTAAAAAAAAAAATGACCTATGTGGGAAGGCTGAAAGAATTGGGCTTGTTTAGTTTAGAAAAGAGAAGACTGAGGGGATAGGATAGCAGTTTTCAAGTATCTAAAAGGGTTTTACAAGGACAATGGAGAGAAATTGTTTTCCTTGGCCTCTCAGGATAGGACCAGAAGCAATGGGCTTAAGTTGCAGCAAGGGAGGCTTAGGTTGGACATTAGGAAAAAACTTCCTAACTGTTAGGGTGGTTAAACAGTGGAATAAATTCTCTAGGGGGGTTGTGGAATCTCCATTACTGGAGATATTTAAGACCAGGTTAGACAGACACCTGACAGGGATGATCATTCTAGACACTACAGTCCCCTGCCCTCACAGCAGGACCAAGGACTTGATGACCTCTAGAGGTCCCTTCCAATTCTATGATTCCATACTTCAGCCCTGAGTGACAGGGCCCAGATTGCCTTTCAGACAAGTGCACAATATTATAACCACACAAGAATGTGTATATCAGTGCTTTCCCATTGTTAGAAACCAAACAATTCCACTTTTGCTAAAGTGGGTAGCCTGTGGATCAGCACTCTGTCTGCTGTGCAGTGAAGTTCAGCATAGCCATCCCTGAAGCATAGCAACAACTGCTAAAGCCCGCATGGCAGTTTATTTTTCATTCCAGTAGGAATTCATAACATGCTAATGAATTTTGATGTGTCAAAAAGCAGCTTAAATCACTTCAAAATGACTTTAGCCTGGCCACTAGGAAAGGTGTAAATTAGGATTAGGAATGGAAGGGACCTATTAAATCAGCTTGTCCACCTCCTCAGCTAATGCCAGCAAAAGTTCCCAGCAGCACATACTCCAGTGCTGCTTTCTAGTAGATCCTGCACTTTATTTCATTAAGCATCTTTTATACAAACTTACACCATTTAGGGTGTTACATTAGGAATAAAGAACAGTTAGAAAAAAACTACTGTTTAATTGAACTTTCATGATCTGCACATGCCTAAACTGAGTAACTCAGGCTATCTCTACATAGTGTTATTTCAGAATAACAGACATTTAAAAACAACACAGTCTGCATCTACACACAAGCAGTTATTTTGACAATGTCAAAATAATGTTGAGTTGGAGGGCTTCTTACTCCAACTCCTGTAACCCTTATTGTACAAAGGATAAGGAAAGCTGGAGGAAGTGCACTCTTGAAATAACTGCTGCATAGACAGAGCCAAGTCAAAATAAGCTATTTTGATGTAAGCTATACAATTGACGTAGCTCAAGTTGCATAGCTTATTTCCAGTTTAGCCCTGATGTGTAAGTGTGCCCTAAGTGATTTTTTTTAAGCTTTGCTTTCTGTACTGTTTGTTACCATTCACTGAGTCATGTGTAGAGTAAGGCACCTTTCCCAGAGAACTTATCTTCATTTAAGAGCTAGAAAATACCAAACACAGCACACCTTTGGTTACAATATTAGCGTCCCAAGCAATGCAATTTCCAGGTCACTGTTCTTCAGCTTGCCGGATGCTTTCACCAAAAATCCCGAACATGGCAGGAGAAAAAAAAAGGGGGGGGGGGAGGGAAGAGGGGAACAAAATTTGTTGAGCAAAAAGAACAAAAAACAGGTTGCTGCACCTTTAAGAATCCCTGCATTCCTTGCTTCCTCCCCCCCCCCCCCCCCGCACCCACACGAGTGTATATATTTTTTTTTTTTTACCAGGACAGGAGCCAGAAATGACAGACAGACCTGGCAAAAACTGGACACCTGGCAACTCTAACTGTTCTTGATACTCCACCTGCATTCTTTGTAGCTCTCAGATTTAAATAAGCTGCACTTTGAGCAGAGTGCTGCAGGAAGGCCTGGCCATCAGTAGAAGAGCTGCATATAAACAAATCAAAGTCAGCATCACACTTTGGCTTTAAAGTGCAAAAATAAATGCAAGGCCATGTTAAGGCTTGGAACCCACTGAGGCAGAAAATGAATCCCTCATGAGGCTTTGGGGAGAGGAGTTGGTTGCAAAGGCCTCAGCCCTTTGAGACTCATTTGTTGCAGGAAAATGAATAGATCTTGGGGTGTTCGAAAGTTTAAAGAACTTTAGCCTTCACCAAAATGGTTAGTTTCACTGCTCTTGGGAGGCCACTTGCGGTTGTGAAATCATTAGCCTTTGTGGTCCCAACAAAAGGGAGAAATTTAAAATAAATATTGAGGCAACAGGAAGGGTTCCAACTTCAAAAAAGAGCAAACTCTGCAAGCAGCTGATAATCAGAGATAAAAACACTGATCTTGGTCTTTGACATACTGGATATCTACCAGATAACAGAGGAGGTTCTAAGCACAGGCTTTTCTAAGAGAAAATAAATACACTGACTAGTCATAAACCCTGACGGACATTTAGTTTCCTCTCAGTCTCTGAAAATGGGCAATAGCTTATACAGTATCACTTCTATCAGTGTAGTTTGCATTTATTTCATAATCATGCTGTTTTCATTTACCTAGGGCCCACAAGTGATGTCAAAAGCCACACGATTATGATCAGACTTCAGTATGTAGTGACAACTCAGCAGTTCTAGTTTTGCTCCTCTCAGAAGAGTAAAATTAAGGACTTGTCTGACAGCTCCACTGGCATTTTAACCTGGGATAGTGTCTGCTGCTATACCCAACTCCAACAAGCTGAAAGAGGGGAAGACGTCCAAAATGTAGAGGTTTTAATATTTAATAAAGTTACATTGATGGTCATAGATTAAGGGAGAAGTTAGTTTCCTTTCAGATTATCCATGATTTTATAGCAGAAAAGCACCACTTCTGCCCTTCCCCTTTTTCCCCCCTCCCTCCTCCAATTGGCCATGTAGTGCATCAAAGTGGTCCCCTTCTCCCTCCCTTGATGGAAGCAGTGGAGCAGCCAGCACTATCAAGGCTTGCTGGAGTCAATAACTGGAGGCTTGTTACTGGGATTGTCAAGTGAGTTTAAGGGAGTTGGAGTGCCAAGCTCTTGTAGAACATCAAATGGAATTTGGTTGCATAAGCTCCTTGAGGTTTTGAAGTTCCCACCCCATATGGCTTTGTCTCAGAACCCACCCAGCTGGCTCTACTACCACGGGGCTTAGAACATCACCCCACTATCTGAAACCTCAAGAGCCTCCTGGAAGCCAAGATCCCAGAGTACTTCTCACATCTTTCCAGAGGTCAAAGGCCTAAGCTTTGCACTACCCAGCTGTCAAAACCTGCAGGTCGCCTCCTCAACTCACCCAGATCCAAATATCTAGGGTGTATCTATACTGCACCCTATCCCAAAATGAACTGCAAAAATTCTGTAGCTTCTGGTTCAATCAGGAAAACAAGATGGCCACCAGCAAAAAGCTTCAACGGCTTTTCTTAAAGGGGCCATGCTGGGTTTCTTTGCTTAACAACTCTCATGGTCTTTTTTGGTTTTGCTCAACAAGTTTGGTGTCTCCCCCCACCCCCCACAGAATTTTTTCCCCTGGTGGTTTTTTTGGGGGGCAGGAGGGGGTCAATATTTTTAGTCAAACCATCTGTCAACCCTAGTAAATCCAGAGATCTATGCAGTCAAAATTGTGGCTGAAGCAGGTGTCTTTAGGGCCCAATCCAGCCTTTGTTGGAATGTGAACTCCCCTTATCTCCATAGTAAACTGCTTTGCTGCCAACTAGTTCCAAAGTTGGGCACCTTCATATTATAGGTGCTGAACTACAATGGGAGCTAGGGCACTCAGACACCCCTCCTCCCCTCCTTGAAGTGGATTCCAGGGTATACAGGTTCAACCACTCTCAGCATACCCACTATACAAGTTGTTCTGAATGTCACCAGAATTGCTGACCACACTGCAGATTTCAGAGGCAGCCACATTTGTTTTTGGAGCCCACAGATGAGTAGATTGGGAAATATAGGCCGGAAATAGCTTTAAACCCTATCTTAATCTCCTTCCTGATAACATTCTGGACTTCTGTTCCCCAGAGTGCTTTACGTTAACAATGTCAGTCCCATCCATCCACTGTCTTTTCTTCGTCTTGTGCTACCATCTTACACTCAACTTACCTTTTAAAAAGAATACTTACACCATATTATGGTTAAAAATAAAGAGACAGTTTGATAAAAAAAAGCAGAGAGAATATTTCCTTCCCAGGTCTAAATAAATGGCTCAGCAGTTAACCAAGAAGGAGGAGGAATTGAATGCAAGTGTGATTAATTGCATTGTGTTTTAATCTTCTTGTGTTGATTGACACCAAGTCAGAGGTGCTTTGCCCTCCCTTTTTGCCATGAGAGCTATTGACCTTTCAGACTGATAAAGAAACATCTGCTTTTTTGCTTGTTTTTCTTGTGTGGTTTAAGAGTTCATATTGCAATTATCAGGGTTGGTCCAAGCTTCCACTAAAAAGGACACTTGCCAGTTATTTATTCAGCCCTCTAAATAGCCTCTTCAGCAGCTTGAAACATTTCTGAAGCATTGCCATTCAAAGTAAGTTTCAAGGGACAGTAAGATGCACCCGCAGTTTTTACAAGCCAGCCAATGCTCCAGACAAGATCATTTTCATGAACAGGGAAGAGTTTTTGTTTGTCATAGACCAGGGGTGCCCAAACTTTTTTCGAAGAGGGCCAGATTTGATGAAGTGAACATGAGTGAGGGCCAACCATTTTGCCTGACATTCTTTGAACCATTAAAATTAAATGCAAATTAACTATTTTATGCAAAGTTTATTGCAAACGGCATACTTTTCATTTCGTCACATGGATGACAAATCTAAACAGGTGTTAAATCATTCTGCCTTTCATATCTGAAGGCCAGATGAAAAAAAATCCAGGAAGCTGAAATATATGTCAGGAACATTGTAAAGTACATTACATATTATTGGTAATAAACGTTGTCTGTCAACTTTTAAGTTCAAAAAATATGAACAGGAACATAACACCAAGTATACATGTTGTGTCCAAATATATTTATAACTGACTTAGACCAACTGACATTAACTGAGATTTTACAATGTATTCATCTCAATACATATGGATTCGTTGGGGGCCATAAAAGATAGATATTGCCAAATTACCTGGGGGGCCGTATTAAACCGGAACACGGGCCGCAATTGGCCCGCGGGCTGGACTTTGGACATGCCTGTCATAGACCATCAAACAGTTTTGCAAGTGAAGTATTTAGCCGTTGCACCCTTGTGAGCTAAGAGGGCAATAGCTTAACTTTGGAATTAGAGGCCTACTCACCAACACTCCCGCAGAATGCTTGTTGAGTGGCAGGAATAGGGACCTGGTCTCTGTCAAGGGAAGGCTGCCATTTTAACCACAGAATAGTTTTGCCAACTCTTTTCTTTGAAGTGGCCCATCTCACTTGTTTAAAATAGGATTTTTCCAGCTATGCAATGAGAGTCCCATCCTGAGAAAAAGTCAGCAACCTCTCTCCTACTGCCTCCCAGCCTCCACAGACCTGGGCCTCTATACATGAGTGTCAGGAAGAAGACTGCCAAATTGATTTGCATGGTATTCTCCTGCCCCCTGCCAAGAAGGCAACCCAACTGCACTAAGTTGATGGAGCCCCATGCAGTCAGCTCCTTGTTTACTCAGTCAGTGGAAATCCCCTCCCTCCAATACCTCTTTATGGGGAAGAGTGCTTATGACACTTCCTGTAGTTATGTAGGCTAAACAAGGCTAGGGTTGCCAGATGGCTTCAACAAAAATACTGGACACACTTGACAGTCTATCACAATCTACATTACATCTTATTTAAAAAATGAGACTTATTTTCTCAATTTTTTTTCCTCAATGGAAAGCTCAAATACTGGACTGTTTGGTTCAAAACCAGATCTGGCAACTCTAAACAAAGCACCTCACCAAATGCCCTCGCAAAAGAGAACCTTGTCCATGCCTACTATGGGTCTGCTCTGCTCATGGGCAACACAAGACCTCCCTTCTAGGCCCATGCAGCTCCCATTCTTTCTATGGAGAGCAACAAGCACACTAATCCTCAAGGGACACTCTAGGGAGAGACTAAAAGCCTGTTACAATGGACAATCACACCAGTCACAGATCCACATTAATCCAAAGCATCAATATGCTCCATCTTACTATAGATCATCACTCTGCATGCTCGTACACTGCAAAGGATGTGGTTAGTGAAAATAAGCAGTTTTTTTAAAAAGTTAGAGATTCTAGTGATGGAAAGTTGCAGTACTGGAACACACACACACACACACACACACACACACACAAAATCACAGCACACAGTTTAAAGAATTCTAGTACAGGTTGTACCTCCCTTAATCAGGGCTCCTTGGTCTGGCAACAGCCACAGATATTCCTGGACCACAGAACCCAGCATTTCTGTCCCACCGCCGGACGAGGCGCTGGCAACTCGGGGGGAGCCCCAGTGTGTGTGTGGGGAGAGGGGGTAATGGGCACCCTAGTGGCAGCCAGGGAGCTCTAGGCGCAGCAACAGCCAGGGAGCTGCAGAGCTCTGGCCACAGAGCCAGGAGGCTGAGGAGCTCCAGCTCCAGCAGCAGCAGGGAAGGTGGCATCTAGAGAACCCAGGGGGCTGGGGCAGCAGTGGTGGCAGCCTGGGTCAAGAAAGGATAGACCTCCTCTGGTCCAGCAAATCCCCTCATTCAGGTCCCAAGGATGCCAGACCAGCGAGGTCCAACTTGTCTCTAGAACACTACATAAGTAGACACTCTCAAAAGTATATGAAAGTAACACCTCAGTTCCTTGACTAGTATGGGAGCTGCAGCCTGAAACTAAGCCTGCTGCCTGCCTGCTCGTAAGATGTGGGTAAGAGGTAAACCCTGGTTGGGCAGTGGCTCATGTGGGTTGATCACCCAGTGATTTACCCATTGTGGTGAGGAATCAATACATCTGACCAGCCACTGCCAGATCCACATTTCGACCAGAAAGTCTGGCCAACAACAGGACACCTGGCAACCCTATAGTATTTAGGGAGTATTGTAGAATTGTATGTTTTTTCATGGGAAGGGTAAATATGAGAACAGTGGGGAGAGGGTTAATCAAATTCACTCTGGTCTTTATGTCTCCAGAGAAGTCACCTCCCCGGAGAAGTTTGACTAAAGCAGTTTTAAACTGATTTAGGCCCTTCTTCCTGATCCAGCAAGTAGACAGGACCTCTGGTCCTTCGGATTGGAAGGACTGGGTGCTTGTTCTAAGCAGAAACCGTGATGAACTGGTAACAAGGAATCCCCTTGGGGGGCAGGCTGAAGTACTGTTTCTGCCAGGATCCATGTTAGGGTTGGGGTTAATTCTAGTAATCTTTTAACATGTTGGTTATTGTGGTTTGCTCGGTACAGTTTTACCTTAAGAATAAATCTAGACATGCAGAGGAAGTTGTGTTACTTCAAATGTAGTGATTATACCTGCTAATCATTTCCAAAAAGAAAACGAGTGCCCTTGGGCAACCTATCTGCACTGAGACCACTATGCTGTAGGCATGGAACTATTCAGCCTGGAAATATCCCAGCAAGAATTGGAGAACGATGTGGGTCTCCACCTAAGAAAAGCAACAGTTGAGGAGCTGGAAGCCTGAGTTTAGGTGCTCTTGCAGAGGAGCAATATTGATGCAGTTACCCTGAACTGGACAAAAGGAAGCCATAGATATGCCTTTTCCTAGATTTCCACCCTAGCACATAGAACCAAAATGTGCTTAACTAAGCAGTGTATCCCCTAAACTCAGATCTACTCAAAAGAGTGCCCTCCCCATCATTCGACATTCCTCCTATTGTTGGCTCCTGCAGGGACTTCACACTCTTGTTGGCATCCATTATACAGAAGCATCTGATGCAACAATGTGGACTTTGGTTACTTCACAGCAGGATTAAAGATACAAATAAAGTCACTGAATTTTGTGTTGAACATTAACAAGTGAAATCTTGGTTTGCTCTCATGCAACAAATCATAAGGGAATTACCTCCATGTTGAAGTCTACCTCTAAGCATCAGTCATTCCAAATGGTGGTTGACACAAGGTAGGGGGGATTACTACTTAATAGCAATATTCAAAATTGTGAACTGGGTTTTAAGTCTTCCCTAAATATAAAAACTAGTGGTAACGAATGTGCAATTCTTCTGAAATACATGTATATTCTTTTTTGTACAATAGGTGAATGAGGACTGACTGGAAGAAGGGATCGGACAGTCTTTACCATCCAGCTATCAAAGATTTGTTATCTGTTTCCCCCCCCCCCCCCCGCCAGAGATGAGCTTTTGCTTCCTAAAAATTTTCCAAAATAATCTGGGACAACTATAGATTCACCACAAACAGGATTAAAGGGAACTCTCTCTTTGTGTGGTGCATGCCAAACACATGTAGAAAGTGCCGGACAGTCTAAGGAGTTCTGTTCTCCCCTTGTAGGATTTTGTTTGAGATTTAAGGGAGGTTTTGTGGAAGTGGGGGGGAGATGGCGAGTGGCTTACATTGAAAAGAGCCTTCAATTCCTGTTAATAAAGGTCTCTGCAATAATTGTTTCTTCAAGTTGGAGTAAGATTACGAAAGTTCTAGAAGCAAGAACCTTCTGAATTCAAGCACTCACCACTTGGAGCATAAAGTTCTTGCCAGAAGCTTTCCATATGTAAGCATCCCCCAAAGGTAGTGCCAGAGGACGGGTGACCCAGTGTCAAAATGGAGACTTCGGGGACTGTGAAGACCTTCAAAGAGATCTCACCAAACTAAATTATTTGGCAACAAAATGGCAAATTTAATGTTGATATATGTAAAGTAGTTTAGCTCCAAGTACTAGAGAGATATCTTTGAATCATTGTGGATAGTTATCTGAAAACATCCATTCAGTGTACAGCAGCAGTCAAAAAAGCAAATAGAATGTTAGGAATCATTAAAAAGGGATAGAAAATTAAACGGAAAATATCTTATTGCCTCTATATAAAACCATGGTATGCCCACATCTTGAATACTGCATACAGTCAGGCTACGTCTAGACTGGCCCCTTCTTCAGAAGAGGCATGCTAATTTCTAACTTTGGAATAGGGAAATCCGCAGGGGATTTAAATAAACATGGCCGCCGCTTTTTTCCCGGCTTGGGGAAAAGCCGGAAAAGAGCGTCGACTGGCGTGATCCTCCGGAATAAAGCCCTTTTCCGGAGGATCTCTTATTCCTACTTCGAAGTAAGAAATAAGAGATCCTCCGGAAAAGGGCTTTATTCCGGAGGATCGCGCCAGTCTGGACGCTCTTTTCTGGCTTTTCCCCAAGCCGGAAAAAAGCGGCAGCCATGTTTATTTAAATCCCGCGTGGGATATTTAAATCCCCCGCGGATTTCCCTATTCCAAAGTTAGAAATTAGCATGCCTCTTCCAAAGAAGGGGCCAGTCTAGACGTAGCCTCACAGTATATCAAAAAAGATATACTGGCATTGGAAAAGGTTCAAAAGAGGGCAACAAAAATAATTTGGGGTTTGAACAGGTCCCATATGAAGAGAGAGTAAAAAGACTTGGACTTTTCAGCTTAGAAAAAAAAAAAGAGGAGACTAATAGGAGGGGATATGAGAGGTATATAAAATCATGACTGGTATGGAAAGTGAATAAGGAAAAGTTATTTACTTATTCCCACAATACAAAAACTAGGGGTCACCAAATGAAATAGGCAGCAAGTTTAAAACCAAACAAAAGGAAGTTTGTCTTTATGCAGCACACAACCAACCTGTGGAACTCCTTGCTGGAAGATATGATGAAAACAAGGATTTTAACAGGGTTCAAAAAAAGAGCTAGATAGCCTTTGATGGACCTAACCTCCATGAATCTATTAGTCAGGATGGGTAGGAATAGGGTCTCTAGCCTCTGTCTGGAAATGGATGACAGGAGAGGGATCATGTGATGATTACCTGTTGTGTTCCCTCCCTCTGGGACATCTGGTATTGACCACTGTCAGCATGACCTTTGGTCTGACCCACTGACCTTTGGTCTGACCCAGTATGGCCATTTTTATGTTTGTTCTTATGTTGGGCACTCCCTACCCTCTAAGTAGAGATCCCAACACAAGCAAAAAATGGGTACGTGTTGTGGAACTAGGGATGTCAACTGTATGATTTAACTGATAAGCATTTCCCCCCCTTGCTGCCTCTGTATCAGTTAGGAGGGGGTTAAGAGAAGCAGAAGCTAGTGCTGGGGAGAGCCTGTCATGGACAGAGGCTGGTCCCCAACAGCAGCCCCTGTTCGGCAGGTGTGAGCTCCCCATGGACAGCAGCCTCTTTCTGCAGGCACAGCAGCCTCTTTCTGCAGGGAGCTCAGATCCCCCCACCCCTCCATGGACAGGGGCTGCTGCCACTCCACACTGCTGTCTCTGATACAGAAGCAGCAGTGCAGAGTGGCAGGCAGCCAGTCCACGAGGGGAGCTGGTTTTGAACTGGCTCTCATGGACTGGATCTCACCTGGCATCCTGCACTGCTGCCTCTAGTGCAGGGGACTACAGAATAGTCAAGTAACCAATAAGAGTTCATGTGGTTACTTGACTATTCAGTTACCCAATTTCTAACACATCTGTGTAGAACACCACCCCATTACAGAAATATGGCAAATTACTTTAAGACAGGGAAATTCTGCCCCACACCCCAGAAAGAATACATCAGTATCCTGGTTGCATAGAGAATCACTAAAACAACAACAAGAAGAAGTTTGCCAGCTTAGGCTTCCCATTTGGGAATGCTACTCATTCAGCTACGAAAGCTTTTAGTGGTGTCGATCAGAACCTGCTTTACAAGCCACATAGTATTTGCCTACTCGATTCTATTTTGTGAGCTTTTAAGAAAAAACCCTTGAATATGAAAACCTCACTGTAGCTTCATCCCATGGTGTTTGTTTTGATGCCAGCAATTCTGTATTACAGGCAGCTCTTGAAGGGCCCAGCTCCAGGAGTCTGCCAACCAGGACAAAATTTTGAAATACTTATATCCTCCATGAAATGGAATTATCCTTCTCCACCTAGGCTATTGTGCTGTGCTTGAAAGTCAGGCCCCTTTAAGAAAACAAGTTGGGTTTTCAAGAGTTGAATCATGCACTCACTAGTCACTCGAGGCTTTTGGTCTATGGGCTCAGATAAACGTTAATATGCCACCACTACTAAGCTACATTTCTTGCTCCTCCAGAAGAGAAAAAAATGCCACCACCCACACACCCTAGTGTCTCAAGTGTAACCTGAGTGACACTGAGGTGATTTTCAAGAGGTGGCAGAAGCCAAAATTGTTGATCCTCCTTGCCTTGTAAATCCATACATGAGCCCTCCTGGAAGGATTCAGTTATCACAAGCCAGTTTCAATACAATCTGCCTTTCTACTAAAGAGAAGCTCTGACCAAAAAGAGAACAGAACCTTGTAAGGGTAGCATTTCAGTGTTTGAACGTGGCTGTTACTGGAAGGGTTCAAATGCATAGTTCTGACATGTTTGGGCTTCAATGTTTTGCTAATGAGTGCCATATTCTATGGAACTTGCAATAGACCATCACAACCAAAGCTCATACATATGCAGCTGTTACACTGTTTTCACAAGCAGCATTCACTAGAAGTAAGGAATCTGTGATTATGTTGTCACCTTCCCCCATCTCCAGCAAGCAGTATAACCTACTCTTGCTTCCTTTATATTTTAAGGAACAGCACCTTTGGGTTTCAGGCTGTCCTGCAAGGCTCTTAAGTCATAGTTCCAGTGATATTCCATGTGCCTCTGAGACAAGTGCTGGTGTTCAGCTAGACAGCATAAGTGGCATCAGGTATAGAACAAGAACTTTCCTAGCCAAAAAAAAGCAAAGCCACGTAAACTAATCCACAGAATTTCTGTGACTTCAACTAAGGAGGCTTCGTTAAAAGTAGTAGGGCTTTTTCTGCTATGAGACAGCCACTGCCTGGAGACATGAACACATAATGCACTCCTGAGCCCAGTCACCAACTGGATCTACCAGTAGATCTTGGAGCCTCTGATAGGGGATCGTGACAGATTTGGCCGGGAAGCTCTCAAGTGGCTGCACTTCAGTTGCCCCTGCAGCCACTGCCATGCTGCTCCTGCCCTTTGCCTTGGAGCTGCCCCTTAGAAGCCTCCTGCTTGCTGTACAGGATGTGGGAGGGAGAAGGGGGCGCAGATGTCGAGGTGTACTCCCTATCTCCACCCAGACAGAAGGGGATGGAGGGAGCCTGGCAACACAAATCTGTCACTCAGAGAGAGAGAGAGAGAGAGAGAAAGAATCCGAGACACACACTGTCCTTCACTCATCTCCTGACCCAACACATGTGGGGGATTGTTGTTATTTCTTGGACTGCTTGCAAAGTGGGTTAGTTTGGGTTTGTGACTGGTCTGTGCATTTCATGATTTTCATTTCTGATGCTTAAATTCAATTCTTTAAGTTCTAAAAATTTAACCTGTTGTGGCTGGAGTAATTATCCCAATGGTAATTGCTGCTTCTGAATGTGGCTAGCATGTCCCTGCAGCCCATGAGAGAGGCAGAGATGGGAATCGCCACATGCTGTCCTTGCCTGCAGACACCACTCCTGCAGCTCCCACTGATCAACAGGGAACTGTGGCCAGTAGAAGCTGTGGGCTCAGTGCCTGTAGATGAGGGGCAGCACATGGAGCCATTGATGTACATGCCAGCTGCTTTCAGGAGTGTTGCAGTGCCAGGGCAGGAGTAAGCCTGCCTTAGCCACACTGCTCCATCAGCCAGAAGCCATCTCAGGCTCTGAGTGGGCACCATTTAACTGTTTCCTGAACCCCTGTCACAGACCTGAACCACCTCCTGCATCTAACCTCCTGCCCCAGACATGAGTCCCTCTGCACCCAAACTCCTTCCCATAGTTTGCACCCTGACACACCTCCTGGACCCCAATGCCCCACCTGGGGCTAAGCCCAGAGTCCCTCCCACACTCCAAATCCCTTGATCCAAGAGAAGAGCCTGCAACTTAATCCCTATGCCCTGCCTGGAGAAAGTGAATGAGGTTCGGGGAGAAGGGGGATGGAGTGAGCAGGGTGAGTGAGGTGTCGGAGAAGTGGTGGAGCAGGGGCAGGGTGTCAAAGAAGGGGTGGGAAGGAAGTGGAACAAGGGTACTGGGTTTGAAGTAGATCTTACATTGCACTTACATTGAAAAAGTGATCTTGTGGTCAAAAAGGTTGGAGACCACTGCCTTAGCCTTTCCCTCATCGCCTCCCTGGCCCCTCTGTACCAGCATGCTTGGATAACTGTAGCTTCACCTTGCTCAATAGCACAGAGTAGTTTTTAAACCTAGTGCCAAAGGGACACCATTGCCAATAGCGATGGCAGCCTCAGCCATGCCACTTGCCAAAATCCCAGAGTAAGTGATCCAAGATAAAGGGCAGAAAGGTCTAAGTGACATGGAATTTAATTCCATAGCCTTAGCTTACCTAAATGGTAACACCCAAACAAAACTAAGATACCAGGTTTATGGAGGGACAGGAGCTACTACCCCCTTTCATTTAAGTGGAGAGTTTGAATTGCTGCCAAGAAGATTGCAGACTGCCTACAAATTCAGGAAGTTACAACTTTAAAGTGAATCTAGTGTAAAACTAATGCTGTCTTCACAGCCACATGTGATAACACTGTTTAAACAGCTGAAGCAAGAGATCCCTGCCATAGCAGAGTGATTTTTAACTTGTGGTCTTGGCAGACCCTTGAGGAGCTGCAGACTATGCTTGATTTTTCAAAACTGTCTGTATCTCTACTCAGAGTTAGGAGTCTACAAATGAAAGACTGACGACTGCTGCCAAAGCAAGTTCTTTAGCTTCATTAATGTGTGTTCAGGAACTTTACCTGTAACTGCAAGTAACAGGGTCAGGGACTGTATCTTTAGTACACCTACCCACTTTTTATACGTTAGCAGCCTTCATTAAAGCAAAATGCTAAATTCATCACTTGCAAGAGACAAATAGACAAGTAGAAACTCAGTTAAAACCAGTCTATTCCCAAAAATGAGGGTTTTAAGTGAAGTCCTAAAATGTAAACCAGCAGTAAAGTTGCTGAGAAAGCCACGGTAGTTGGTTAATCAAACATTTGATCAATAAATTTCTCAAATATTTCAGAATGAAGAATACTAAATACTGTAAAACTCACAGAATGTTAGCCCTGGGGTACCATGCTAAATAGATCTCAGAAGTTAAGTCAACTTCTATCCTATTAAACAACTGCATAACCAACAATGCAAGTCAGATCAGCACACTGAGCTTCTTGGGTGCATAGCAAAAAAAGCCTACCAGCTGTTTAAGGTTAGTCTTTACATAATCCAAATAGTAAAACTCTTCCCCTCCCCATCCCCAACAGCTGTCAACATCCTAAAAATCCAGCCACCCAAGACAGGCCTAAAGAACAATTTTAAAAGAGCTAGAATTGCCCTCAACTCAATGAAGTGAAGATCTTATCCACTCATGATTTAAACATGAGACGAGAAGCAATGCATAATACTATAGCAATTCTGCTACAACAGAAATAGTATGATGCTCTGAGGAATCTGGTCCAGAGTGTTGCCTTTTGGGGTGTACTTAGTTTTCCAGGACTGTAGTCTCTCCAAAAGGAACCATTAATGTTTCAGTCATTATTAAAAAAACCAGACAGAATTACATTTAAGATACAGCTCAGAGAAAGGAGCCCAAGCACCAATCATTAGGACAATTTTAATCCAGATCTGAACTATGCAGTGTGGACCCAAATCTTTTCAGTGTAACATACTAAGCAGAACTCCAAGCTAAAACAGACTGCAGTCTCTTATGATGGTACAATGGAGGGAAAACAGATTACCTGTATCAAAAAGCAGGTGGAGCCATCTCCCTTGCAGGAGGTAACAGAATGCTTGGACATTAGAACACAGGCATCCCTCTACCATTTTACCATTTCAAATTCCTTCAGGTGTTGTCTGTGCCTCTTTTGGAGAGAGGAGATTGCAGTCATCTATTTCAGTTCCTCGTTAATGGAAATTGTAATATGGGGTCCTTACTTATTGCCAGCTGTAGGGAAAGTTATTAAGCTGTGGGGACGGAGGTGCCTGCCTTCACTTCTTTCCAACACCAAGTGAGAAGAGCAGAGCAAGAGTGCACTATCCATCTGGTCTACTATTGGATGAACAAGTGCTACTAAATGGAACATAACAGGTTGAGATTTGTAGAGGGCCATCCAAGTGTTCTCCTCAGGCTGGAGGCATCACTGTCACTGATGCTCTGAAGACCAACAGCTGGAAGGGTAAGCTGCCAGAATTCATGGGTCTGGCTCTTCCATTCCAGCAGAGAGAGAGAAAGGGGAGGGGTCAGAGTAGAGAAAAGACACCAACTAACCTTTAGCCATCTGTAGAGCGCTCTCATTGAAGACATTCTTACCACTTTTCCATATGCAACTGATCATAGGAATATTAGACTGCACAGGAAGTGTAATGCAATCATGAGAGACCAGAAGTAATTGAAGAGAAGAGTCTGTTAAAATATCAGCCACATTATGAAATTAGATCAGGAATTCAAGTTATTTCTAGGGAATCCTAGGTACTAAACTCTTAATAAAGATTCTCAGTGAGAATCTTTATTATGAGTCTGAAAGCTGGTGAGACTACACATTCAAAATGAGGTGCTTTCTGCACAGCAAGTCACTTTGAAGCCTAGAATAGCAGCAAATAGACTCAAGCTGCTGTCATAATTGTCTTATACCAAGAGATATAGATACTCATACTTGCTATTGGTAAGCCCATTTTGAGCGCCACATAAAACCAAAATGAAGCAGCAAACCCATGTATCAGAACTCCAGTAGGGATATGGTGTCACGACAGTCAATTTGTACAAGAGACCCACCAAAATCACTCTGAAAGCTTATTCTGTTTTTACTTTTACTTTGCAAACACTGGCCCCTCTTACCTCCTACATATTAATATTCATACCATTTACTGGGTCTTTCATTTAGCAACAGAAGAAAAGCAGGATTTTAAAAAGCCACACAGCAACTAGATGGAAGACTCAGGCACAGGAGTAATACTTGAAACTACTCCAATAATTTGAGTGGCTAAATGAAGTTAGACAAGGTGGGTGAGGTAATCTTTTATTGGACCAATTTCTGTTGGCGGAAGGTACAAGTTTGAGCTTACATAGTTCTTCACATCTGCGGTAGGAAGCAGAGCATTGGTGTTGAAACAGTCTTGTTTAACAGTTAGAGGTGCTGAAGGCAGAAGACACATTGGCTACGTCTACACTGGCCCCTCTTCCGGAAGGGGCATGTAAATTTCAGCAGTCGTCGTAGGGAAATCCGCGGGGGATTTAAATATCCCCCTCGGCATTTAAATAAAAATGTCCGCCGCTTTTTTCCGGCTTTTAAAAAAAGCCGGAAAAGAGCGTCTAGACTGGCCCCGACCCTCCGGAAAAAGTGCCCTTTTCCGGAGGCTCTTATTCTTACTTACATGCCCCTTCCGGAAGAGGGGCCAGTGTAGACGTAGCCATTTAGATTACTATTTCAAGCCAGGGAGCATGGTAGCAGCCCCAGCATGTATGAAGAAGAAACTCTTGCTTAATAAACACTCAGGCTGTGTCTAAACTGGCAAGTTTTTCCGCAAAAGCAGATTTTGCGGAAAAACTTGCCAGATGTCTACACTGGCCGCTTGAATTTCCGCAAAAGCACTGACTATCTAATGTAAGATATTTCTGCAAAAGCACAGACTATTATACTGCTCCCATTCGGGCAAAAGTCTTTTTCCGAAAAACTTTTGCGCAGAAGGGCCAGTGTAGACAGCAGAGATTTATTTTCCACAAAAAAGCCCTGATCGCGAAAATGGCGATCAGGACTTTTTTGTGGAAAAGCGCGTCTAGATTGGCCACAGACGCTTTTCCGCAAAAAGTGCTTTTGCGGAAAAGCGTCCTGCCAATCTAGACGCGCTTTTCCGAAAATGCTTTTAATGGAAAGCTTTTCCGTTAAAAGCATTTCCGGAAAATCATGCCAGTGTAGACGTAGCCTCAACTTATTAACAGAAGAAGCAACAGAAATGACCACCTCCAACATCTTTCCCCAACTGTTATTTAGCTCATCCTCTGCTTCATCCCCCAGATGTAAAGTATTACTCTCTATAAGCTCAAATGTTCCACCAACAGAAGTCGGCCCAAGAAAGGTCTCACCTACCTGTTGCCTGTTGTATCCTGGGACCATCACAATTACAACTCTGCAAATTGAGTAAATTAGTAATAAAGCTTTAAGGATTGAATCCTATATTCACTGCAAGACATAGTGCCTACTGCCCTGCATAGCCAGATTTCACCCAAAACCAAGAGGCTGCAGAATCAAACCTTACAACTGCAACTAAGGAGTTAAATATCAGTTAATTGAACACTCAGAGGCAGCATGGGATGTCAGGTGGGAGCTGGTCCATCAGGGGAAATAGTTTAAAAAACAGCTCCCCTTGTGAACTGGCTACCTCAGATAAAGAGGCAACAGCATGGGGTGGCAGCAGCCCCTGTCTAAGGGGGTACCTGAGCTCCTGGACACAGTGCAAGTGGGAACTAAGCCGGGCTGCCTGCCCACCTGTCTCCTAACACACTTTAAATGCAGAGCCTCAGCAGAGGTACGTTCTAGACCTGGCATGAGCCAGAACTAAGCCAGGCTGCTGACCAGCCTGCAAAAAATTTACTGACAAGGGATGGGGAGGGAAATGCATGCAGTCTATAGTATTAACCTATAAGCTTTTGCTTATTGGTTAACCAGTTAATCAACTACACTATCACATCCCCAAGTGCAACCTTTTCCACTTCTAAAAAGAGTGTTTCCTGAAGGGTATTTCTCTTCACTTATCACAGATCTCTTCTCAGGATCAGAGAAACACTGTGGGTATCCCTCTTTTGAGAGAGGGATGCAAATGAAGACATTAGAAATGGCAAATGAAGCCAGGATTTAAATATCCCGCGCTTCATTTGTATATTAACGTTATAGCGCTATTTCAAAATAACAGACGCTGTTAAGACGCAGGAATTTCAAGAGAAAACCTCTCAAAATAACCCTTATTCCTCATACAATGAGGTTTATCAGTTATTTTGAGAGAAGGGTTCTCTCGAAATAGCTGCATTTTAACAGTATCTGTTATTTTGAAATAGCACAATATGCAAATGAAGCACAGGATATTTACATCCCAGCTTCATGTGCCATTTCAAATGTCTTCATTTGCATCCCTCTCCCAAAAGAGGGTGCAAGTGTAGACATACCTTGTATGATGTAGCCTAGCAGCCATAAAAAAATTAGCAATTCAAATAATTTGTCATGAAAATGGGAATCTAAAGCTTGGCACCTTTAAACCACCGATAGCTTTATTGGCGTGCCTAACTCCGTAGTCACCAACCCGTCGATCGCAATCAACTGGTCGATCCTGGGAGCCCAACCAGTTGATCGCGAGGCTTTCGGGGGCCCCCCTTCACTGCCCCCCCCCAGATGAATGGCACGCTGATGCTACCTCCAGGGACATGGAGGAGCGCAGGCTTCAGTCAGGGTGGGGGGGGGGAGGAGGGGGGAGTTCTGCAGCTGCACACCAGGTCCCAGAAGTGCACGGGCTGCTCTTCCTTCCCCACCTCACCCCTCCCCAACAGCCAGCACAGTACCTAAAATGCCGGTCTATCGTGCGCTGGGGACTTTTCCCCACGTGCAGGAAGGCAGCAGGGGAACAGAGGGTGGGGGTCCAGGACTGCACTGGCTCCAGCTGCTCAGGCGGCCTGCGCTGCCATGGGGAGCAGAGGAGTAAGGTGCACGCTGTTCAAGTGGTTGGGGCTGGCGCAGTCCAGGACTCCCCCTCCCTCCCACGCAGGAAGGCAGCAGGGGAATACAGTCTCCTGCACACCAGCTCCAGCTGGCGTGGCCCAGGACTCCCCCTCTCCCCATTCCCACCCCACACAGGAAAGCATCAGGCATGCAACAGACCAGTGTTTCAGGTACTGAGCCGCTGTTGGGGGGGGGATGGGGGAGCAGCCTGCACATTTCCTGGGCCTTGGCACGCAGCTGCAAGATCCCCAGGTACCAGTCCCTGTCCCCTCTCCCTACCCAGACCCCCACAAGTACCCTGCCCCAGCATCCACCAGCACTCTGTCCCCTGCCCCAGTCCTTTGCCCTGACACTCAGTCCCCAACAGCACAGTTGGGGCCACATTAGTGAAGCCTGAGGGGTTTGGAGGTGTTGTGTTTTTGTATCTCACTTGTGTAGCCCCTTGACTCAGACAGGTTTCCTGCCCCCTCAAAGACAAGGCTGAAATCTTGTGTTTGACATAGTATTTTATTTAAAAATGGAACCTGGCAAACAAGTCCCCCAACTGGGGCCAAGCCCTCATCTGGCCACAGCATTATACCATTCCTGTACCCCCCTCCCACCCCAACCCCAAATCTGAGCCTACCATATACTGGGAACCCCCTATCCTGAGCCTCTCATCCCCAAACTCCTGCACGCTCACATCCTCAGTCTTCTGCCACAACACACTTGCACCATTCACACACACTGCAAATCTGTGCCCTGAGCGGATCATACTCCCAACCTCCCAGCCCTGAGCCCCTCACATCCCAACCCAAACTCCTGCACCCTCACAGCCACAAGCCTGCAGCTTGCTCAGCACCCCAACCCTTCACCTGAGCCCAACACTCCCCAGCCTGGAGCCCTCCCCGAGCCAGCATCCCCTTCTCCACCTCCTCCTGCATCCAAATTCCCTCCCAGAAATTGCACCTTTCACTCTTTCCCACCCCTAAATCCCTCATTCCCACCCCAGAGCCCGCATCTCCTATCTCAACACAATGAGGCTAGACTGCTGGAGTTTTTCCAGCAAACACACTCTTTTGGCAGCCGCTGTACTCCTTGTTCCACAAGGAATGAGGGGGCTTCCAAAAGAAGGGGGTTTTCCGACACTTGGCCCAGTCTAGATGGACCAAATATCGGAAAAATTTCTTCCAACAGAATTATTGAATAAAAGCGGCAGTGTAGCCATGCCGTGAGAGTGTATAAGGGATGGATATAGCAAGTGATGGAGAGAAGGGGAACAGAGAGGGAGGTGCCTCAAGGAAAGAGTGGGGTCTTGGGGAAGGGATGGGGTAGATCTTGGCTTGTCCTGACATTAAAAAGTGATCTTGGGTATAAAAAGGTTGGAGACCACTGGCCTAACTCAAGATCATCTGAAATGGGTTTTGCCCATGAAAGCTCATAACACTATAGATATTTGTTGGTCTACAACTACTGTTTTTAATCAGGTGAGAGATTACTACAGGCAGTCCCCGACTTACACGGATCCAACTTATGTCGGATCCGCACTTACGAACGGGGCTCTCTCGCCCCGGAGGTCGAGGTAGCGGATTGCTACCTGCGAGCTCCGGGGTGAGAAAGCCCCGTTCGTAAGCTGCTCTGGTGCCCCTGATCTGCTGGAGACCGTCTCCAGCAGACCAGGGGCACCGGGCGGGTTCCCGCGCTTCTGAGGCTTTGCCAGAGCAAAGCCTCAGAAGCGCGGGAACCCGCCGCTGCTGCCGCTTCAGTCCGGGTGCCTGTGGTCTGCTGGGGACCGTCCCCAGCAGACCACAGGCACCGGGACTGGAGCCGCAGCCGCGGGGGGATCCTGCGCTTCTGAGGCTTTGCCAGAGCAAAGCCTCAGAGGCGCGGCACCCCGCTGCGGCTCTGCTCCCCGTGTCCCTGGTCTGCTGGGGGGGGTGGGGCGCGGCTAGTGTGCCCCTCCCCCAGCAGACCAGGCTTTTGTTTTGGACCCTGGAGCAGAGCAGCTGGGGCGCTGCCGATTGGTCCTGCAGCGCCGCTCTGGGCACTACTGGACCAATCCGGCAGCACCCCAGCTGCTCTGCCCCAGGTCCTGATTCAGCCGCTGCTGGTCAGTTTCAGCAGTGGCTGAATCAGGACGCCTGGGGCAGAGCAGCTGGGGTGCTGCTGGGTTGCTCCAGTAGCGCCGAGGAGCGGTGCTACTGGAGCAACCCAGCAGCACCTCAGCTGCTCTGCCCCAGGCGTCCCCAAGTCAGCCGCTGCTGAAACTGACCAGCGCTGACTACAGGAAGCCCGAGGCAGAGTTGGTCTGCCCCAGGCTTCCTGGAATCAGCGCTGATCAGTTTCAGCAGCAGCTGACTTGGGGAAGCTTGGTGTTCTTAAGTTGAATCTGTATGTAAGTCAGAACTGGCGGTCAGTTTCAGCAGCGGCTGAATCTGGACGCCAGTTCCGACTTACATACAGATTCAACTTAAGAACAAACCTACAGTCCCTATCTTGTACGTAACCCGGGGACTGCCTGTAGATGGAATTTGAATTTCAATATGCTAATGGAACAGGGGGAGGGGAGAGAAGAGAGAATTATGCTACACAACTTTTTAACAAGCTACTTGAAGAGGGGGACAAAGATTTACTAGTTAAAGACACAAAATCCATAATTATACCTCAAAGAACCCATACTTTAAACTTTTAAAGACACAGGTCTTTGCAATACACGTTGGCTACGGCTAGACTGGCATGATTTTCCGCAAATGCTTTTAACGGAAAAGTTTTTCCATTAAAAGCATTTGCGGAAAAGAGCGTCTAGATTGGCATGGACGCTTTTCTGCAAAAGCACTTTTTACGGAAAAGCATCCATGCCAATCTAGACGCGGTTTTGCGCAAGAAAGCCCTGATCACCATTTTCGCAATCGGGGCTTTTTTGCGCTAAAACAATACCACGTTGTCTACACTGGCCCTCTTGCGCAAAAGCATTTGCACAAGAGGGCTTTTGCCCAAACGGGAGCAGTATAGTATTTCCGCAAGAACACTGACAACCTTACATGAGATCGTCAGTGTTCTTGCGGAAATTCAAGTGGCCAGTGTAGACAGCTGGCAAATTTTTCCGCAAAAGCAATTGCTTTTGCGGAAAAACTTGCCAGTCTAGAAGCAGCCAAAAAGCTATGAAGCCAGATTATCTTTTCCCACTGACTGCAAAATTCTTTGGAGAAAAGTGAGTTCATTGAATTCATGGGGTGAGTAGAGACTCAGTAGCCGTTTGGATTTTAGAGTCTCTTGAAGTGACTTCTATTTTTTTTTTTTTTAAAGGATACAGTTCATGGAGCAATTAAACTGGCTTGTAAAATACAGTATATAAAAAAGGCCTACAAGGAACCTGATAGACAGGCTTGTTGTGCCATTATGCAGGCTGGCATCAGGATTTGTTTGTTTTATTCCTCATCTCATCTGTTCCTAATTAAGGCTCTGAGCTACTTCATTGAGGAGGGGCCATGTAAGTACCTAGATAATTAAAAAAAAAGAAAAAAAAAGCTGTTGAAGAATCTAACTGCCCAACATCAGACCTTTGGGAATTGGAAATTAAGTGCTTCACTATCAAACAATACAGTTTCATTTAGAATTCTTATGCATATCACAAAACCTTGTGTTTCCTCCAACTTTCAAAATTCCTGTCTCCAAGGATTTATGACACACACTGGATCTAATCTACCACATTCTAACTGCGGCTGTTACACATCTGGTCATAAAAGGGCTACAAGGTGCAGTTGAACACAAGGACACTTTTTTTTAATGGGGGTACAGGGCATCCCCGCTATAAGTCGCTCTGGTATCCATCCGTTCCGCACTAAAGTCATTGACACTTGTAGGAACTGATGCATTGTAAGTCTTCCCAAACCCCCCTCTTAAGTCATGCCAAAAAAAAAAAACCCCACACACACCACCCCAATTTGCACAAATGGAGCTCAGACAAAAAAAATTCCCCCTCTAAGTTGTTTTGCTAGAAGTCCAAGTTCTTTGGAACATGTCTTGGACTTATAGCAAGGCTGGCCCATAGCTAGTTTTTCCACAGCATTAAGCGTTTTTAAGTGAGTTTATATTACTCAGTAATACGGTTTAGTATGACACTTCAATTTCATGTAAAAAAATCTGATATATTCTGAGTGGAGAGTCCTACATAGAGCTTACCCTTATAGTTAGATTACATACTAATTATTCCAGACCAATCAGCAAAAAGGGTATATAAACCGTGCACCTAACATGTTTACATACAGATTAAGTTTTTCCACTTACCCGAAATTGTTTTTATTGCAGAATTTGACTTTAACACAACTAGTGTTTTACAGCTTTAGCAGTCAGAATCATTACCCAGTCTAGGAGACCGGCTGCAGGGGTAACATGTCAGCTGAAATACTGTATTTAGAACAGAGGTGTTCTTCCCCCAGAGCAGTTTAATACTCCGGTAAGTAAAATTAACAGCCTCAATAAGAGTCAAGCATATATTCAAAGACAGGACTAGAATCTTAAGGGGAGAAATCGTGAAGGCTGAAGGCATCTAGAAGGGATTCATTTAATCCCTACTTGGAAGCCTAACAGGGAAAGTCCCAAAGCTATGGTCTGGGAACCAAGTGATCCTATTAAACACAAAGCTAGCAATATAAAAATAAAGCACGTTAACTTTGTCCCCTCTTTTGTATCACTGGGGGATGTGTGCACCTGGGCTCTTGATTTTAGGGATCTTCCAAACAGCTAACTATATGAGTGCACTGCCGGAGTCTCTCCCCGCCTGTGAAGCAGAACTCCAGAGGCAGCCACAGGTACTGGCACTAGGGGGGTGGGGAGGAAGAGTAGGGGAGGAGAGCCGCCTGCTGCATCCCCTGGCTTCATGTAGTTTCCGTCTCACGCCGGGTTTGCAGTCGGGGTCAATGGGCTGGCAACGGGTCAGATGCCCCTGGAGGCAGTGATGGCTCAAGCCCAGCAGGGCCGGAGTAAGCCCACGAGCGACGCTCCGGCGCCCATTGGGGAGCCACTCTGGGATGGGAGGCAGACAACCGGCTCCAGCGTACGTATCAAATAGCGAGGTGTGCGCGTCCCGGGGGGGGGCGGGGGGGAGACATAACCAAAGCAGCCAGAAGCACCGCAGGACCGCGAGCGAGGCTCCGGGCCGCCGAGTGCACAAGAGCCCGCAGCGTCCCGGGCAAGCCTGAGGGGTCAGTGCGGGAGGCGGGGGCACCTGGCTAAGGACCTGCCCGGGCGCGGAGAATGCAGGAGTCTCGCACTTACCCGGGGCCCGGTCGCCCTGTGGCTCCCGACCTGAGGCAGCTGCGCCAGCAGCAGCCCCAGGAGCAGCTGGGGAGGGAGGAGGCTGCACCAGGCTCTGCAGAGCCGCATCGCCACTTGGGTGGGGGTGGGGGTCCAGACACGAGACACCCCCTCGCGGCTGGCCGGGCTGCAACTCGCTGCTGCCGTCAGCCTGCGGGACAAGAGGCGCCCGGAGAAGCCGGAGGCAGGAGGCAGCTCCGTGCCCTACCGGGGCGTGCGGCGCACTCGGGCAGCCCAGCTCTACCCCGTCCAGCGGCGCCAGGTCGAGTGCCTCAGCCCGGGCCATTGGGATCCCCGTTATAAAGACGCTGCCTGGGCGGGGCCAGGCAGGACTGACTGGGGGAGGCGCCCATCACAGCGGAGCGGCGCTGGGCGAGAGCCAATGACAGCGAGAGGTGGGTGTGCCCCCCTCCCCTCCTCTGCTGCTCCCCCTGCGCGGAAGGGGGCAGCGGGCTGCTCGGCTTGCCCCCTGCGGCTGCATGTTTGGGTTCCAGCGGCGGGGCTTCCGAGGGACGAGCAGCGCGAATCACGGAGAGGCACACGCGGGTGCAAAGCACCGTGCACCTCCATCGCCTCACCTCTGTCACTCGCAACAGCTGGGATCAGCCACACCAGCAGTGCCCTAGCCAGTCCCTTCCCTGTGCCCCGGGAATGCTGCTTGTGCACCGCTCTCCCAGCTCCCGCAAAGGAGAGGCTGTTTCTTTGGTTTATGACCGGTTGCACTCTCCAGTTGTCCTGTGCGGGCACACTGCGGGAAGGTTTGCCTGACACTGAAGGGTGATGGAGGAACATTTCCAGTTCACCTGCTTGTGATGGCCTAGAAACCTCCATGTAGGGTTCAGGAGCTAGTGGGAGCATCAGGTGATCTAGCAATCAAAGGTACAATAAGCACACCCCGGTATTTTCCTCAAACCCTAATTCTTGAGCCTTTATAAAGTCCAGTCATTGCAGAGGGGTGGGGAACAGTATGTTCTTACAGAAGATAGTAAATGGGTGGTGAGCTATGCCTTCCCCAAGGCAATTTGTCCCTATACCTGGTCCTATAATGTGTCCTTTCTGTCTGAAAATCTGATTGGGGCTTCAATCCTCAGCCCTGCTTCTTGCCCCTTGCACTTGGAGGAAGTCTGAGGCAAAGTAAAATCCCCCATGCTGAAAACCATGCAAGGTATCTATTCTGTAGCACACTTCAGTAAAGGTTGGGCTTTGCAAAGCTAGTATTTTGTGTCAAATTAGATCGAACACTATTTCTGACCCTTTGTGATAGTCAGGTTCATTTGTGTGTGTTTCTGTGGGGGAACGGAAAATATAGTCAAGTCCATATCCAGGCAGTGAATGAGCCAGCAGTTCATTTCAGAATGGATAGTCTCTGGCCAACTTGGTCTGTTCAGCAGAAGTTGGATTTATCTGTAAGCAGTTAGGCAAATCTGGTTTACACAGTTATGTTTAAAGCCAGCGTATTATTCAATTGTCAATTGCTACTGATGCACTGCATGCTGTACAAACAATGTAGAACTAATTACAGAAACACGTGAAACTCAAAGTACATCTGACCCAAGTAAACAAAGACTGGCGTGTCCCTTCTGCTGACCTGGAAAGGCAGCCATTCATCCCAGTCCCCTATCAGGTAATGAATAGGAGCCTCTGGCCCAGTGGAGTCTGGTAACGCACAGGGATGTCAAAGAAATGATGTGCTTGGTGTGTCAAAGAGGGGGATAATGCACTAATTGCATCATTTTCCACTACTTCCTATAGGCCTACTAATGACACAACATGAATGCCAGATTCTGTGCACTTCAACGCCTAGCAAAAGGGAGAGGTGATGGGTGGTGGGGCAGAGGTGTCAGTAGAGGGGAACTAAAGTCAGAAAAGATCAGCCAGCGGAAGTGGAGTATTTGCCTTTTTGGGGGCCTGGGATATCCCATGAATTAGGCTTTCTTATGTTTGTTTATTCCTCTCATCTTTGAGAGATGTAAAACTTGATTTTAAATGTTCTTTCCAAGTTTGATATTCATGAATGATGCTCTGCATGCTGCTGGCACAATACCAATATATAATCATTACCACTGTTCTTGAAATTGTAATCAGGAAGTCCTTTGCACCAAGAAGTTTCCTGTGATTCTTTGTGAGAATGCACAAGACATGCATGATCATTTCATTAGACTCTTTTAACTTTGGCTTATTCAATGATCTTATAAGAACCAGCCAAAATGTTCAGTAGTTTGGAATGGGAAGAGGCAGATGCCACCCACATGACAAAACTCTGCTATCTGGTTCATGTTCTGTAAAGATGGCATCTCTCTGGAAGCTAGGCAGTTAGCTGAGTGGTTACTTCAATTAAAAAAACAAAACCCTAATACAGAGAAATTTTACTTTCACCTACTCTGGGTAAACGATATGGCACTTAGAAAACTCTGCCTGTAATCATTTTTATTCCAGCTCACAGATACCACTAAGCACTAGGAATATACCATTATCCTAACCCGCACCATTCTCAGGCTTCAGTATAGCTGTGCCAGTTCTGGTTAATCCTGACCTACAGCATCCCCTACTATTCCAGTCCAGAGTCTTTCCTGGCTAGAGCACAATTTATGGAATCTTTTTAATCCCGCATATCCTGGGAAACATGGTATGAAGGATTAAAGATTTTGCCAGGCCCAGAAAAGTGCTGTGGTGTCTGTGTGGGATTGGATGAGGATGTGGCAACGTAGTTTTGCAACCGTCACCAGGGAAGCAGCTCTGCAGCAGGCAGAGCAGCTTCCTCCTCCATATCATGGGTGTTCCCAGACTAGGGACACCTATAGTACAGAGGTTCAAGTGCAACATACTCCTACTCTATACTGGCATCCATTTAGATTCCAGGACACGTCAGCTCTCCTAGACCACATACCATTTGCAGCAATGGTGTCCAGCCTGGCCAGTTCAGAAGAGCTAGAGTAGCAGCATTAAAAATCATGGCTAAATTTTAATGTGGGTAGCTACATGCTGCCTGCCTAACATTCCTCCTGCAACTTCAGTTGAACATTCTTTTCTTCTGTGCTAAACTGTTGTGTAGCTTTTTGTGTATTCTTAAACACTTGGTTTTTTCCATCTTAGAAATGGCAGCATCTCACAAAGGGTAACATGCTTCCTATAAATACCACTAGCAATGCATGCTGGGATTCTCCTCTAGATCAATATAATTGTATTATATTAAATAACACTGTGGAGAGATAGCCACTTTGTTAATCCTGCATAAAGAATAGCAACCCTAGTGGCACTGAGGGTTGTGATAAACTGATACTGAGGGCAGCAATACTCTGGCACTTAAGTAAAAATTCCTGAGTCAAAATCTCTCTACCATCATCATCTCAAAAGGGTCAAATTCCTTTGTGTTTAAAACTTTTTCTGATGTTATGTGCAACTCCCTCCAAAGCCAATAGTCCCTGCCACTAATGGTCATCTGCTGTTTCTCCCTGATAATGCACAGCTTCTGTGCTGGTGGCATAGAAGGCTCCATATAGTTCTATGAATATATGAAAACCTGCTTAGGGCTAGAAGAGACCACTAAATCATCTACTCTGAACTCTTGTTGAGCAGAGATCATTACATTTCACCCTCTTTTCCCTGCATTGAGCCCAATGACTTACTCCTATAAAGCTTGTCTTCCAGAAAGGCACCCAATGTTGAGTTGAAGACATAAAGAGAGAGAGAGAATCTACCACTTCCCTTGGTGGTTTTGTTCAAATGGTTAATCCCTCTGACTGTTAAACATTTGTATCTAATTTGACTTTGTGTAATATAGAATTTGATGTGCATATAGTATACTGCTATGTCATCTGAAAAAATCCCTAAGGAAGCAAAACAAGTTAGCCTTATGGAACGATCCTTGCAGTTTAATTGTCCACTGGGCTCTTCAAGAATGCCTGTCAAATGGGAAGAGATTGATTTGGGCATCAGGGAATTCCATATGCACTACTAAGCCTGGGGGAGTTGGGTGCCTCGCTGCCTCCCATAGGCTCTTTTGAAGATCCCAACCATGACTTGTGAGGACATGGGCCAAATTATCTGCTGGCAGAGCTCCACTTCAGTCAGTGATGTTACACCTGCAGAGAGCTTAACTGAGAGTTCTGAAATACTAAAGGAAGATAGATGAATGGTTGGGTGCTGTATAGCAAGTTCCAATGAGCCCCAGCATCCTGATACTTCAGAAGGAAGACATTAACCCCATCCTAACTGCACCTAATCAACTACACAATGTTGTTGAAGGTGAAATTCTACATCAGTGCAATTTGGGCTATTTGACATACCCAATAAGCACCTTACATCATTATCTCAAAACACTGATATCTGCATTGGAGATTGTGCTGAGTCTGCATACAGTGTTTTTTTTGAAATATTATACAAGGTAGTTATTAGTTATCTTTAGATAGTTACCTATCTCATAGAGCTAGAAGGGACCTTAAGAGGTCATTGAGTCCAGTCCCCTGCCCTTGCAACAGGACCAAGTGCCATCCATGACAGATTTTCCCCAGATCCCTAAACAGCCCCCTCAAGGATTAAACTCACAACCATGGGTCTAGCAGGCTAATGCTCAAACCACTGAGCTATCCCTCCTTCCAGTTAAATGTTTAACTGGACATATGTCTGTGTTACATGCCACAAAAATTACTATCCTGACTTGAATTGCATTGGAATAGACTGCAGAACCTTCACAGGACTTGTCTGTTGACCTATGTCTAGTAAAAGTCAAAGCCACATTTGCCTGTGTTTAATGTAAGTGATTGTTCTGACTTACGATAGACAATAATTTGCTGATTTCTAGGAATTATTACTACTTTAAGAAAAGGGAAAATTCAGTCCTGGATTAGTATGTACAGCTCCTTTGAAGTCAGTGGGTGTTGCAACGATTCCCAGCAAGGCTAAATTTGACTCTCTTTGCATAAGAAAAGAGAAGATTTTGGTTAAAAGAAGGAAGCAGGAAATATAATAGAAAGAAGAGATGCAAGTTTGAGGAAATCTTTTGAAGTCTGAAACTCTTGAATGCTCTGGATAATTATCATAGATGTGTGATCTGATATTTTCAGTAGCATATCCAGAAAACCCCAAACAAAGTAGTACTGGGAAAAGAAAACTATCTGGCCTTGGCTTATAACAGGGGTGTAGAACCTAAGGCCTGGAGGCTGGATATGGCCCCCAGCTTGCCTGGATAAACCTACAAAATTTACTAGGCTGTTCTCCCTGAGGCTCTGGAGTGCGAGGGGAACATGCAAAGTGTCTTTCCCCTTCTCCATCGAGGGCCACGTCAGTGAGGATTTGGATTTTTTATTTGTTTTGGGGGTTGTTTTTGGAGGGGGTTGTTTCTTGGTTTTCACTTGCATGCAGCCCTTGACTGATTTTTCTGTGGGTCAGTGGCCCCCAACCCAAAAAAGGCTCCCCACCCCTAACTTATAGAAAGAAGGTGAACATTATTGGATCAAGCCTTTCCACCCTCGTAGCAGATTGCACTGCTAGTGAAAGTCTGGGTTTAGAGTGAAACCTGTCCCTGGTGAGGGGGGCTAGCACAAAGCCTTCCACTGTCTAGAAGCTGCGAGAGGGGAAGAAGGCTTGCCAGCTCAGCAGTCACACAGCGATCCATGCCAGAATATGCAGTAGGGATGCAAGAGGGCAATTTGAGGGTGGGCTGGGGAAAAGCTGCAGATCCACATTTTCATCACAGGTCCACTGGCTCGAGTAGCCCACACACAGGCGAGAGTAGCAGCTGTGGCGTGCAGGAGATTATACAGCCATCTTAAACTGGGGATGAATTTCACCTTGCCTGCACAGAGCCTGAATACTTGGGCTTTATTTAGGTGAAATGAATTTTATCCTTATTAAACCTAAAGCATAAAATCCCTGAAATGATTTTATTTCTGAAAGGAATGAAATCACTGTGTGTGACAACATGACATTACTATGACTCTGCAGACATGGTGCTGCTATGTGTGGTACTAGGGGAATTTGCACTGGCAGGATAGCAATGGTTGTTGGACTCCCTATAGACATATTGCTGGTAACAGTTTCTACACGGGATTGTATTAATACAGAAGATGTGTAGAAAAAACTGCTGTCGAAAAAGCGATCGGAAGAATGTATGCAAATTAGCACCACATTTGCATATTGTCTTTCGAACGTGCTTCTTTTACTTGGTTGTTAAGACACTGTAGCACTTTTTTGGTTCTCTCAGGCTACGTCTACACTACGGCTTTTGCCGGAAGAGGTAATGCAAATGAAGCGCAGATTCGCATTTTCTCCCACTTTATTTGCATAATCTCTTCCAATCTGTTTTTGCACAAGGGGTTTTTGCACAATAACAAGCAGTGTGGATGTTTCCTTTTTGCTCAAGATCCTTATGCCTCCCTGTGACGGCGTGTTGGGGGTTCCCCGTCTCCTGCACCCCGAGATGGCACAAACAGACTGCACCAGCCAGTGGAATAGAGGAAGTTTATTGCCTCTCCAGGATACAGCATAGCACAGATGTAGTCTGGTCCCAGAGCTGGGCTAGGATGCCTCAGGCCCCCTTGAGTTGGGGGAGACTGGGCCCCTAAACTCCAGCTCCTCTCCCTAGGCTGTCTCCTCCATGCTCCCCCACAGTAGCAACTCACTCACTAACTTCCAGCCCTGCCCCCCAGCCAAGCCAGCATTCCACCTTCCTTTGTTCCTCTCCATGGGGGGTGTCTGGCCACTGGTTTGCATAGTGACTCATCCTGTTTTGCTGGGTCGTGGTACCCACGGCAGCCAGTGGGGGTTCCCCCAGAGCCAGCAGCATAGAAACCAGCCAGGTACCCCCACTACGTCACAGTTCTCCCCCCTCCGAGAGCGAACTGAGCAGGGTCACTCCGCTCGTGACCTAGGGAAGTTCGGGTCCTCTGCGTGGGAACCCGCCCCGGGGACATGGGTGCTCCCCTTGACTCGGGCCGGCCGTGGCGAGGCCCCACATGAATTGGCTTCCCTCCGTCCACTCGCCGCCCCGCTCCAGGGCGACTGGCCCAGGCCTGTCCTCGGGGGTCACACCCACCCTTCCGCTGGCCTTGATCTCTGGCCAGGGTCTCTCGGGCTGGGGCCATGAGCCCAGCGAGCCTTCTCTGGACAGCCAGGGCGGCTTCCACCCCCGATGCTCCATCCAGGGGGGTCTTCCCCTCCCATAACTCTCTCAGCAAGCCCAGAGGGTCTATCTGGGGTAGAGACCCCCAAGCCGCTTTCCTCCTGTCTTGGGCCTTCCCGCCCCTTTGGCAGGAGTCACAGGACCGGCAGTACCGCTGCACGGCTGTAAAGATTCCCGGCCAATAGAAGTGCTGGAGCAGCCTCAGCCGGGTGCTCCGGATCCCCCGGTGGCCCCCAACGGGGACATCGTGGGCCAAATACAGCAGCTTGAGGCGATACTTTCGGGGGACGACCAGCTGCCGCTGGACCCCCCATGCCCTCGCCTTCCTGGGGGGGAGCCACTCACGGAACAGGAGCCCACGCTCCCGCAGGAATCTCTCCTGGCCACCTCTCCCCCGGGGCTGAGCTGCATGGAGGCCAGCCTGGTCCCTCAGCCTCTGCAAGGAGGGGTCTGCCTGCACCTCAGCCTGGAATTCAGCTGCTGAGGCAGGGATCGGGACCTGTCCCCCACCTCTGCCTAGGTCCGGAGTCCCAGCCTGGCTGGACCCCGTGTCCACTGGGATGGGACCCTGAGGACGCTGCCAGGAGTCCTTCCCTGGACCCACGTTGTCAGCCCCCCGCTGGCTCTGGCTCCGGGTAGTGACTAGAGCCCGCTGGGATTCATGGGGCCACTCCTCTAGGTCATTCCCCATCAGCACCTCGGTGGGCAAGTGCGGGTGCACCCCCACTTCCTTGAGGCCCTCCTTGGCCCCCCATTTCAGATGCACCCTGGCTACAGGCACCTTAAACGGGGACCCGTCTATGCCCTTCAGGGTCAGCTGCGCGTGGGGTAGTATCCGCTCCGGGGCCACTATGTCGGATCGGGCCAGAGTCACCTCCGCCCCCGTGTCCCAGAAGCCCGTCACCTTCCTACCATCCACCTCCAGGGGTATGAGGCACTCGCTCCGCAGGGGCCGTCCTGCCCCCACCCGGTACACGGAGAAATCCGCCTCCTGAGAATCAGACCTCCCAGGGGAGGTGCACTGAGCATCCTTCCCCTCTCTCTGAGCTGAGGTTTGCCTGCCAGCCCCTGCCTCTGGGGCAGCCTGCCCTTCCTCCCGCCCCAGCCAGTTAACCCTGGAAAGTCCCCGGTCCTGGGACCTGGTGCACTGAGCCCTCTTGTGGCCTTTTTGCCCACAGCGCTGGCAAGTTAGGCTTTGGGTTGTCTCTGTCCAGGCCCTGGCTGGTTCTCTGGGGCGCAGACGACCTGTTCCTTGGTCTCGCCCCGTAGTTGACTCCCTCCGTCGCTCAGCCGAGATCCGGTCTCTGCGCGGTTCCCTCTCTCTCCGGGACTCCCGTTCACACCCGGACCGGCTCTCCGTGAACTCATCCGCCAGTCTCCCGGCCTCCTGGGGGTTCTCTGGTCTCCGGTCCTTGAGCCACAGCCTCAGTTTGGGTGGGCACACTTCATAGAACTGCTCCATCATGACCAGCTTGAGCAGCTCCTCTGCGGTCTGGGCTCCGACTCCAGACACCCACTTGCGGCAGTATTGCGCCAGGCGGGAGGCCAGATCCACATAGGTCTCCCGTGGCCCTTTCTGTACCCCCCGGAACTTCTTCCTGTACATCTCGGGGGTCAGCCCGAACTTGTGCAGCAGGGCCTCCTTGACTCGGTTGTAATCCCCTGGCTGTAGGTCCTCCAGCTGACTGAGCACTCCGGCCGCCTCCTGGTTCAGTGTGGGGACGAGCTCCTGCAGCCAGTCAGCCGGGGGGACCCGTTGCAGTCCACAGGCCCTCTCAAAGGCACTGAGGAACCCGTCTATGTCACCCATGTCCTTCAATTGGGCCACCACGAGCCTCTCCAAGCGTCTGGCAGTCCTGGGACCTTGGGGCTCATCCGCACTTGGCGCAGCCGGTGCCCCGCCGGTTCTCCGCTCTGCCATGGCCAGCTCATGCTGTCGCTGCCTCTCTCGGTCCTGGCGCTCCTTCTCTCGGTCCTGGCGTTCCTTCTCTCTGTCCTGTACTTCCAATTCCTTCATCCGCAGCTGGATCTCCAGCCGCCGCAGCTCCGCTGGGCTGGCCCCTGCCCTAGATGGGCTACGGCTTGCAGGCCTCCCGGGAGACGCTGTCTCATCTCTCCGGTGGGTTCCAGCGCTCCTCCCCCTCTCTGAGCCTGACACACTCTCAGGTGGGGTCTGGCTGCTTCCCCTGGGGACAAGATCCTGGCCCCGTGGCTGGTCATTCTCTTCCAGCTGGGTAATCAGCTGGGCCTTGGTTGCTTTCCGCACAGGCAAGCCCCTCTCTCTGCACAGCCCCACCAGCTCTGTCTTCAAGAGTCGGGCGTAGGCCATCTGCCCGCTGGGCCCCTCTGTGCAGACTCACCAGTCTAGTGCTGCAGCGCCCCACGATTCCCAGGAACCGCTTCGCTCTGTCTCCAGCACGCCTGGCTCCAGGGCTCTTGCTTCTACTGCGCCTTGTCGCTTGCCGCTGGGAGCTTCATCCACGGGGTGCAGTGCATCCCACTTCTGACACCAGTGTGACGGCGTGTTGGGGGTTCCCCGTCTCCTGCACCCCGAGATGGCACAAACAGACTGCACCAGCCAGTGGAATAGAGGAAGTTTATTGCCTCTCCAGGATACAGCATAGCACAGATGTAGTCTGGTCCCAGAGCTGGGCTAGGATGCCTCAGGCCCCCTTGAGTTGGGGGAGACTGGGCCCCTAAACTCCAGCTCCTCTCCCTAGGCTGTCTCCTCCATGCTCCCCCACAGTAGCAACTCACTCACTAACTTCCAGCCCTGCCCCCCAGCCAAGCCAGCATTCCACCTTCCTTTGTTCCTCTCCATGGGGGGTGTCTGGCCACTGGTTTGCATAGTGACTCATCCTGTTTTGCTGGGTCGTGGTACCCACGGCAGCCAGTGGGGGTTCCCCCAGAGCCAGCAGCATAGAAACCAGCCAGGTACCCCCACTACGTCACACTCCCCCATAGTGTACACGTAGCCTTACTGTATTTTTTAATTTGGGGTATACATTTAAGTTGGGCCTCTATTATGGTGTTTCTGAAAAGTTTCCATGCAGCTTGCAGGGATTTTACTTTTGTCACTCTAACTAACCCCATTTTAGTGTAGGTCCCCTTTCTGAAATTAAATGTCACAGTGTTGGGCTGCTGAGGTGTTTTTCCCACCACAGGGATGTTAAATTTTATTACATTATAGTCACTATTTTCAAACTTCCAGTTATATTTATCTTTTGGACCAGATCCTGAACTCTACTTAGAACTCTATCAAGAATTTCCTCTCCCCTTGTGGGTTCCAGAAACAGTTGCTTCAAGAAGTAGTCATTTAAAGTACCAAGAGATTTTATCTCTGCATCCCATCCTGAAGTGACATGTTCCCAGTCAATACGGGGATAGTTGAAATCCCCCACTATTATTGAGTTTTTTATTTTGACAGTCTCTCTAATCCCCTTAGCATTTCATAGTCACTATCACTATCTTGGGTCAGATGGTCGATAATATATCCCTACTGCTATATTCATATCAGAACATGAAATTACTATCCCTAGAGATTCTATGGAATATTTTGGTTCATTTAAAATTTTTACTTCATTTGATTCTACATTTTCTTTCACATATGGTGCCATTCACCGTCCCCTCCTCTCCTCCCCCCGCATGATACCTGTTCTGTACTTCTGATATATTCGGTACCCTGGTATGACTGTATCCCATTAATTGTCCTAATTCCACCAAATTTGTATGATGCCTATTTTATCAATGTAATCCTTTAAATAATAAGATGAGTGAAATATAGTGTCATATTAGACTTCTAGTTTTGTGTATAAGCACTTCAAAAACTTGTTACTATTTATCTGCCATTTCCTGATGTTAGACTCTTTTTCATTTGATTATTTCTCATCTGATCTTATCCATACTTTATCTATATTGTCGAATAAAATAGGAACCCTGTAAACATCACATCTAGACTATATCTATTAAACCTTCTTAACTATAATAGTACTCAGCACCTTCATAGAGATTTTCATCTTTACAGGGCTATACAAAACATTAGAAAGGTGAAGTGATGGAAAACCCTTTCCAAGAAGTATTAACTAGGTCAACAGAAGAATTTTTCTGTCAATTTTCTAACTATATACAAATGGAGATAGGTTAACCTAACTACAGTAATCAAGATAAATGTTTTCACAGGCCTGTACCTACGTCAGTATAATTTTTTTATGTAGACTTGGCCTTAGTCCCAAACAAAAGTCTTTTTTTTTTTTTTAATAAAGAGTTGAGATTGCAAGTGCATTTCAGCGAAGTCTGGCTAACACCCAAACACTGTTTTACACTTCAACTCTATACCTTTTAGAAAACCTGAACAGTTAAAAACCTTAACTTCATTCTTTTTTAATTTACTATATGTACACAGACATGGATATCATTTATTAAATGTGCAGTAAAGATTTTTGAAAGGAATATGGCCATATGGTCTGGTAAGTTGCAGACTTCTGTACATTTTGTTTTTATTGAAATAAGGTATTGGACCACAAGAATGTGGACAGCTTTGAAATGACTGATCTGGCTGGTGTTAAGAAATATGTTGATCAGATGGTTTTGCCAGTTTATGAAAGTATAGGTAGGTATTGCAATACAGAAGAATATTTAATATGTTTTTGTAGTGAGTAATATTTGAACATATGTATGATCCCTTGAATCTAAAAAAAGAGGGGGGATTTTATTGTTGGGGGTAAAGTTAAGATTTGGCAGGCAGTGACAAGTCAGTTGCGTGTCAGTGAATCTCCAGGGATTAAACAACATTGGGAAACAGAGTAAATTACCTAATGGTTTCTTACCAAGCTCGCTAAAATCTGGTCGGGGGCGGGGGAGGGGGAAGGTCCCAGTATCATTTTTCCAAAGAACATGGAGGGTTCTAATGGGGACTCCAATGAAATGCTTTTTCAACCTTAAAGTTGTTAGGGAATATCTCCGTTTTTTGAATAAGCTACACCGTTTAAGTTTCTGCTGGCATAATACGAGCTGCAAGGTTAACCAGAACAGTGTTATAAACTCATTGAGCTGTATCTTGACTGGCAAGTTTTTCCGCAAAAGCAGGTGCTTTTGCAGAAATAAAACTTGCCAGCTGTCTACACTGGCTGCTTGAATTTCCACAAGAACACTGACTTCCTACTGTCTGAAATCAGTGCTTCTTGCAGAAATACTATGCTTCTCCCGTTCGGGCAAAAGTCCTTTTGAGCAAAGCTTTTGCGCAAAAGGGCCAGTGTAGACAGCTCAGATTTGTTTTGTGCAAAAAAGCACCGATCGCAAAAATGGCAATCGGGGCTTTTTTGCAGAAAAGCGCGTCTAGATTGGCACAGACGCTTTTCCACAAAAAGTGCTTTTGCAGAAAAGCGTCCGTGCCAATCTAGATGCTCTTTTCCGCAAATGCTTTTAATGGAAAACTTTTCAGTTAAAAGCATTTGCGGAAAATCATGCCAGTCTAGACGTAGCCATTGTTGTCTACACTAAGCAGATGTGACTAAATACACACAGCAAGCACTTCTCTCCCCACCCAGGCAATTTTCTGACTATATCTGCCCTTTCAGGATAGAATGCAACTGCCATTGGGATATTTTCACATTGCAATGATATGAACTGCACAAGTCAGCTAGTAACACTAAAGCAGGGTTTCCCAACCTATGGGTCGGGACCCAAATATGGGTTGCCATTACATTTCAAAAGGGTTGCCAGGTGTCTTCCCAGGTGGCTCTTAAGGAGCCATTCACACATTTTTTGAATTGTCCTGGGTCACCAAGTCTTTATGAATTGTCAAAATGGGTCCCCATCTGGAAAAGGTTGGGAACCACTGCACTAGAGTCACTAGGAGTAGTACATCTACACCGCAACACTATTCCAAAATAACTTAGTCCAAATCTACACAGCAGGCAGTTATTTCAAAATAGCATCAAAATACTGTCAAGCTGAAGGACTTCTTACTCCGACACCTGTAACCCTCATTGTCCGAGGAGTAAAGGAACTCAGAGGAAGAGTGCTCTATTTCAAAATAAGCGCTGTGTAGATGCTCCCTATTTCAAAATAAGCTATTTTGAAATAAGATACTCATTTGACATAGCTCAATTTGTGTAGCTTATTTCAAGTTAAGCCCTGCTAGTATAGACTTGAATTTGTTTAATGAACCTAATTGTAGACATAACTAAATAAATGTACTGAAAGATTTAACTTTTCAGAAGTTGTTGCCTATTGGTCTTCTTTCAGGGACAATTCTGATTCTGTCTGGATTGTCCCATGTGTTGATACATAACACAGCTCAGACCCATATTCTATGAGGCCCTTTCTTCTATCCTTAGGGCTGGTGGAAAGAGAGGTGACAATAATAAGCAAATTTTAAGATGCCCTAGTCCAACTTTTTTTTTATCTGAGTCTAAAAAGTGGCACATTTTCTATAGTGCCTAGTAGTGCGTATGGCCTTACCAAATTCACAATCTGTTTTGGTCAATTTCACAGTCACAGGATTTTTTAAAAAGTAAATTTACATGATTTCAGCTATTAAAATCTGAAATTTTTCAGTCCTTATAGGGTTTCTTATCCAAAAAGGAGTTGTGGGAAGGAGGTCACAAGGTCATTATAGAAGGGTTGCAGTACTGCTACCCTTACTTCTGCACTACTGCAGTCATCAGTACTGCCTTCAGAGCTGAACAGGAGAGACTGCTGACTGGACGCCCAGCTCTGAAGAACACAACTGTCAGCAGCAGCCCAGGAGTAAGGATGGCATGGTATACTATTGTCATCCTTACTTCTGCGCTGCTGCCTGATGAGCTGGGCCTTCAGTCAGCAGTCACTACTCTCCAGCTGTCCAGCTCTTAAGGCAGCAACGCAGAAGTAAGGGTGGCATGATATGACAGTGCCAGCCTTCTGCGCTTCTGCTGATGGGGCGCTGCCTTCAAAGCTGAAGTGCCCAGCCAAATGCCGCTGCTCTCCAGCAACTCAGCTCTGAAGTCAGTGCAGACATGGGAGTGGCAATAGCACAGTCCCCCTTGAAATAATCTTGCAGCCCCCCTGCAAATCCCTTTTAGGTCAGGACCCCTGTCACGGGGCTGGGAAGAAGACCCTGTTCAGGTCTCTATTCACAGATGAATTGCCAGTTCTCCAGTGCCTGGGGTATTACTGTTACTGCTGGTGTCCGGAACCGGACAGGTCTCTAGATATGTCTGGTCTCCAGCCTCTGTGGTAGCGCCTCAGCATCTGAGCAGTCACTGGGCTTTGCCTGGAGCTGGCAAGGCACGTCCTCTCCTTCTGGCCATCAGCCCCAAATGAGCAGGGCTGCTCTCTTTTATAGCAGAGCAATTCAGGCATGCCCAATAAGACTCCGTGGGTGGAGCCTTCTCAGCCTGCAGGGCTAGTTTAATCCCCTCCTGCCAAGTGCACAACCCCAATTTAGAAAAATCAGGTCTCCCGCATGACATCTGTGTAGTAAAAAGTAAAAGCAAAAGGCGAGATTTCATGGTCAGGGACATGTTTTTCATGGCCATGAATTTAGTAGGGCCATGCTAATGTGGTAGGGATTTTTCCTTTCCTTCGCAATAGTGGAAGGACACCAGTGTCTTAACACTGACATCATCTGATCCCACATTCAATTGCAGCCTTAAGAACCAACTACATGCATCTGAAGTTGAGCAAGGTTCAAACCTTTGCACTAAACTGGTACAGAATTTATGTATATATAATTTCCCACCCATTTGGTATACCAGCTGCTGAGCCACATGTTCAAAGACCACATACAAGCTGCATGACTAAGTTCCAACATTGACACAAAGGAAATGGGAGCAAGAGATGAGGACAGAGAAGCTGACTGGAAGCTGGAGTGATCCAGGCTGAAAGCAGAGGTTGGAGCAAGTTTTACAGATGTTTCCTTCTCATACCCAGAAAGCTATAGCTATATGAGACTTCATAGGCTAAATTAGTAGAAGCTCCAAAAAGGAGGGTTGTCTAGTGGTTAGAGCAGATGACAGGTTGTCAGTTCCCAACACAGCCATTGATTTGGTGGGTGACCCTGAGAAAAAGTCATACAACTGCTTTGTGCTTCATTTCCCCTGTTCTAAGATGCAATTGACAAGATTTGTAAAGTGCTTTGAGACCGTCACATGAAATCCCTTACATGCCAATGCAACGTGTTATTGAATTCGCGTTCAACATGATTCTCCAGCTTACAAAAGAAGTCAAAGTGAAAGATTACTTATTTTCCCCCCCTCCCCCTTTCTATTCACCACCACCACAGGGCATGTTGATCTGAGGAAAGGTAACTAGGCTGCTAGGCAGGATTCCCACCTATTCTTGTTAACCTTGCAGAAAGACCAAATAATAACATTGTGACACTGCTTCATTATGATGCAAAGACATAAATAGCATGAAATTGTGTCCATCACATACTGACACAGCTTTATCGTGTCACAACACATCTTTTTTCCTAGGGGGAAAAAAAAAGAGTGGGGATTCTTTCCACTGTCTTACAAGCCAAACTTGCAGAGCCCTGGACAGAGCTATGAAATTCAGAACTACTCTGTGGATTTCAGTTCAGATGGCTTCCCTGTCAGCATTCTGCACTAATCCAACACTGTTTATCCTCAAAGACCTCACAGTGCTTTAAAAACGTCATAATCCATTGCTACACAATACAGAATGGATGCGTGTATTTTGTATGGACACTTCATAATTAAAATTGGAATTGAATTTTACGATAATTTTACCCATCATTGAAATGAAGCTGCCCTTAGAGTAGAATGTTGAAGCTCTCCAACAGTATGCAATAACACCACCCAGCAGTTTGGAACAAGAAGTGAAGGAGGCAATTTCCAAATGAGGTCACAGAAGGGAATTCAAGGAAGCAGAATGCAGTTTCTAGAGTTTGAATTTGGCCCAGAGACTAAAGCTACTAGCTCTACTCCTATGAGAGCTGCCAGGGAATCTGCAGTCAGCATAGTCAGTTGTGGCTTCAAATGGAAGAAGTCAGCTCTATCATTAGCTCCCCATAACATCATGTTGTGTGATTGGTTCAGAACAGATTAAAAAGGGAGGAGCTCTGCAATCTCTGTATACTAGACTATGAACCTCCCTGCTCCATTACTAAATCCCAGCTAGAAACTGTAATCAAACTAGAAATATGCTGGAAGCAAATGCTAGCGCAAAGTACCCCAAACCATAACCCCAGAGCTAAACACTGGGGTAGTTTGGACCCAGAGTCAAACACTATGACTGGCACTTCTCTCAATAAAGGGCTGAATCAAATCTGAACACTTGGGGCTGTGTCTACACTGGCATGAATTTCCGGAAATGCTTAAAACGGAATACTATTCCGTTTTCAGTTTTTCCGGAAAAGGAGCATCTACATTGGCAGGCTGCTTTTCCGGAAAAGCCCTTTTCCCGGAAAAGCACGTCTACATTGGCCACAGACGCTTTTCCGGAAAAAGGGCTTTTCCGGAAAAGCAGCCTGCCAATGTAGACGCTCCTTTCCTGGAAAAGACTACTGGGCTGTCTACACGGGCCCTTTTCCGGAACAGTGTTCCGGAATAAGGACTTATGCCCGAGCGGGAGCAGAATAGTTTTTCCGGAATAGCGGCTGATTTTGTACAGTAGAGTGTCGTTGCTCTTCCAGAAATTCAAGGGCCAGTGTAGACAGCTCTCAGCTTATTCCAGAAAAGCGGCTGATTTTCCGGAATAAGTGGCCCAGTGTAGACACAGCCTTGATGTGTTTGGGGTTTTTTGCATCGGGATCTAGATCTGGAGTTCGGAGAACAAGCACATCTCTTAAATGAGACATACTGACAGGAATTTATGCTAGTCAATCCAATCAGTCTGTGAATATCGCTACTCTTACACTTTAATTATTATAGATGTATAAAAGTTATCCTCTGACACCTGCCAGAAACCACATAGGGAGAGAAGCCATTCAGTAGATAATTGCCTGCAGAACTTTCTGAAGATCCCACTGAGGTACATATAACCCTTTTTCTTTTGATTGATAGACATTGCTGGGGAAACTTAACAGAACAGATGTGTGCACATGGGTGCCATCAAAGGAATGTTAATGCTGTTTCCCTCTCCACCACACACACTTATAAAAAAAAAAGAAGCTATTCTAAAAGACATGTGAATCCAAAATGAAGGTGGAGGGGACTTCAGGGATTAAGGGACATCTGAGGAAAGCAGTATAAAATAGCACTAAACACAAAAATCCTCCCAACCAGCCCACTTCCCCGCCCACACCAGTGTCAACAAATATGCAACCAATTAATGCAATTTCAGAGTTATTTATGGTGCACAGGAAAGCAAAGTCAGGGACCCTGAGAAACAAGGCAGTAGGGATAAGAAAGGGTTTCCCCCCCTTTTATCCCCTCCCCATTTGTAGATATTTAAATTGACTTGTGGTGTCCATGTGTCTGGTAACCAAGAGCCGGTCTACTCTGCTTGCAGGTGTTATTTGCTGCATGGGGGCTGGTAGGAAAGTGGGTGGTGGGAATTCAGACTGTGACTAAAAGATATGGATTGTTTTTAGATAGCCTCCTTTGCAGCTCACAATAGCTCTCATTTAATCCTCTTCTGATGACCCCTTTTGACAGCAGCAACAAAATTTGCACACAGCACTTAAAAAAATATATTTTTAATTCCAAGGATTTGATTGTTCGAGGTGACAGTTTTGTTACTGTTCAATGCCCTGCACAAGAGAGGTTTTAATTAGAGCTATTGAGTGGTTCGAATTGGCACAATTAGGGTAAGCATTAATGATTGCTGCATGTGTTCTTTTGAACAGTAAGGCCCTTTTTTTGTCCACGGACAGGAGGGGGTAGCAGCTAATGAACCAGGAGAGTACAAATGATCTTGGCAAAGTAGGGGCAAGTGTAACACATACTGAGGATGAAGTGAGGAGAAGTTTTTAAAAAGTCTTTTGTGGGCCATATCCTGAGCACCTCCCAAGAGGTGCTGAGCACTTTCAATTCCCATTTATCTCCTCTTAGGGGAGTATAGAACTTTGACAGGGAGACAAGAGGAAGGCTTCCTACTGGCAAAGGACATGCAATACTTGGTGTACATATAAAAAGGCAGAAGATGCAAGGAACAGAAATAAGTTTGAAAAGATTTATACAGGAGTACAGTCGCTATGAGCGGCTCTACGAGCTGATTCAGTTCTAAACCCTGGTGAGGAGGCAAGAACTGTCACAGCACCTGCAGCTTTAACGTAAAGAACAGGCAGCTTAAGGAATGCTTTTGAAGCTCTGTCCTTGCAAGTCTTATGAGATCTGCACATGCAGAGTCTTTAACATCTGTATTCAGCCCCAGCTGAGAAAGTTTGCTGGCCAAGGCAGAAAACATCTTTGGTGCCCCTCTCTTGAGTAGCCAAGCAAAGAGGGAGCCAGCCAACGAACCAAGCAAAAACAGCTAGCCAATCAAAATGAAGAAAAAAAAACAAAACCAAAAACCCCTAGTTAACTGTCAAGCAGCACCAGAGCAGTCCGGCGCTCCCTAGGGGGAAATAGACAGGGCATCTGGCCCACTTGCCCTCTCCAGAGTAGATTGGGAATCTCCTCAGAGATTTAAGAATTTCCCTCCAGACCATAGCCATAAACCAAGTTCAGAGCTGAGGTACCTTCCCTTCTGCCCGCACTTTCTGCTGCTCGCTGTATAGCAGCAGTTCCAGTAGCCCATCCCCATCTCCTCACTCTGGATCATGTAGGAAATCCTGACAGAACTAGCTGCCTAGATCAGTGGTGGGAAAACTGAGTGGCCTATTGGAAGTCTAGGTCCAGCAAGATGTTTTGTTTATTGTTGCCCATGTGCAGGATTGCCAGATACCACTGGTTTCCATCCACATAGATTTTTTTCCTTACCAATATTTCTCAAGTAACACACACGTAAAGCAAGGGTATGTGAAGTGAGGTGTGTGCTGATTGTACACAACATGGACTGTGAGAGCCGTGCACTCCCTCTCCATCCAAAGTGGTGCTACAGTTCAATCAGCACACCCTGAAAAATCAAGGTACACAAGCACAATTAGCAAACCTATCCTCTCTCGGGTATTGTTATGACAATCAACGGAGATGGAGAAGGGTCACTCATGCTGTCCACTCACTAGCCTAGGTTGCCCATCACTGGCCTAGAGGCTGTGCCTCCTCTAGGCAGCATGGTCATAGCATTTATTGGGCAGGCAGGTCCTTCCCAAAGTCATAGAGGATGGGGCATGATTTGCCCCTTTGGGAGAATTTCTCTTTACAGGTCAGATGCAAAGTTCAATGAAGTCAGTCCCCCAACTACAAGGGGCTTTGGATCAAGCACCACGATAGGGCCACAGAGCTCTTTTACTTTGAGATTGGAAGTGCAGACTGCTCAATGCCCCATTTCTTGATATGGTGGCTCCTTGCTGCCTCCCCTTGCCTTGAACAGCAAGTAAAACCCACTCCCCTCCAACAAGAAATTGCCTGTACATTTTGCAACACACATTCACACTCATACAAGAACTGGATTCATTTTTGGTCTGTAGTAAACACAAAGAGGTCAGTCAGGGAACAGGGTTCTACTGTGCTGGGGAGGGGAGGCATCATACACACATGGCCCCAGTCCCAAGGAACAGGTATATTAAAGCAACACTAGCACCACCAGTTTTAGAACCTACATACACTCTACAATGAGACTGTTCCTAGGGTACATCTACACTACATGGCTATTTCGGGATACTGGAGGTCTACACAACGTCTATACAAGCCACATGTTATTTTGAAATATTTTTGAAATAAAAGGTGCACTATTTCAGCATTCTGGTAACCCTTGTTCCACAAGGGTTAAGGGATGTCTTGAAATAGCACATTGTTTCAAAATTTGGTACTGTGTATATGTGCCAAGTTTCAAAATAAGCTATTTCAAAATAGATTTGCAATAAGATATGCAATTTGCGAAGCACAAATTGTGTATCTTATTTTGAGTTTTGGGTTCTGTGTAGACTCACCCCAAATTGATTTGTTTTCTAAACCATTATGGGCCAAATTTTCCAAAGCAGCCTCTCAATATGCCCATCCAGAATGGCACACCCCATGCTTTCAAGGCCTCCCTTTGCACAACCAGAAATTCAAGAGCTGCAGAGAGCAACACCACAAATTGCATAAATTCACTTGCAAAATCTGAATCAGGAATAGATAAAACCTTGGGGGGGGGGTTCAAGAACAAGATATACTGTCAGTTAAGACTAAGTCAGGTATTTCACCTCTATTATATACAAAAAAAAAAAAAAGCTAAGTTACAAAATATACTCAGACAGATGGCAAGGGATCATTTGGGTGGTTAAAGGACTGGTTTACCATGTATTTCTGTAAATAAATATATACAGGTCAATATTTAAGAATCTGTTGTAAGACACTGCTTAACTCGTCTATAAAACAAGCAATTTATTATATGTAGATTTGCAGCAGTTTAATTTTTACATTTGATTTAAATTTAAATTACTGATACTGTTGCATTCCAATGGCCAGCTGCAGCTTAAGGCGGATACATGACCTATTGCTGCCAACAGCTAATATTGATTCTCAGGTATTTTAAATTGAGGAAGGATGTGGCTTGTCCTAGGCACTATACCCTCTCTGCTCAGAAGTTGTGCATGCCACTACTGTACTGTGTTGTAGAGGGTGGAGTTGCCTCTGAATTGGGAAGGTATTTGTCGTGTGACAATTAGAATCAATTTGCTTCTTCATTCTAAAATCCTGTCTGAAAGATTAGTCATAATCATAGCTTTGAATGTGCTATCTTTCTGATATCAAACAATTTATGCCCTCTTTCTAATCACTGTTTAATCTGGAATGTATCTAAAACAAAGTACTGTAGTGAATTTTAACTGGCTAGGCAACAAAAGTGAGGCTTCCTTCTTGAACACAACCAGTCTCAGAGGGGTAAGATTGGTACAGCATAACATTCCCATGCACAAAAGGTAATACTGATATGAGCCAGATGTGGCTCTTCTGGAACCCCAACTCAGCACCCCCCTGCAGCAGGGAACCAGCGTTGGCACTGCAGCCTTATGGTGTCCCCCCCACAAGACTGGAACACCAATGCCGGATTCCTGCAAGAGGGGAGGAGTGGGGAGGAGAAAGCCCCAAGGGTCTGCGCCAGATCCAGTGCGTAGGGAACAAACAGGCTAAAAACGGCTCGGCCCAAGAACATTTTCCTTCTCCCTGTGTATGTGAAACCAGGAACCAAATATGATTCCCTGGGGCTGCTTTTTTTGTCCTCCCCCCGACAAACTTCCTGGAGGCCTTCGCCCCCCCCCCGTGCCCAGACCCACCACCCCCTGACCAGCTAAACAGCCTGCCCCCCAACCCCTGGCGAAAATCCCCCCTGCCCTCTGCCTCCTGGCCAAAATCCCCCCTGCCACCTCAGTCCTCCCTGCCCCTACCCCCACTATGGGGCTGGAGCTCCAGGGGAGTGAGATGTTTTGGAAGGGGTTTTTTTGCTTCTCACTTGTTTGGTCCCCAACTGATTTTTCTGTGGGCCAGTGGCCCCCAACCCAAAAAAGGTTCTCCACCTCGGCCATAGACAATACTGAAACCTTTTGGGTTGGACATAATATTTTACTTTATTTAAAAATGAAGCCTGGCCAACAAGCCCCCATCTGGCCACAGTGTCATAATGCTCCTGCACACACATCCCCCAACACCAACCCAGAGCCCATCATACACCTGAACTCCATGCCTGAGCCCCTCATCCATCCACATCCCCAGTTCCCTGCCATAACATGCCTGCACCCTCACACACGCCAACCTTGTGCCCTGAATCCATCATACGCCTCAATCTCCTGCCCTGAGCTCCCTGTACACCCCAACCCAGGCTCCTGCACCCCCACATCACCAGCCCCCTACCATAAGATTGTCAGAAGACATCCTGAATAGATGCATGGAGCTGGATTTGACCAGTTAGGATATAAACATCGAAGAACTGTGCAAAAAGATACAGCAGCAGAAGTCCCATTAAATAAAGTCTATAAGTACAATGTTTCATTTGTGCTATAATTAATCATGATCACTTGTTCTGAATTTTTATGTAGTTTGGCTCTTGGTTTGAAGAGGTTGCCGACCCCTGTTATAGTAGGTCGTTCCTAATGTAATGTGATAGCTGTAGTTAAGCTGCAAGTTTCTACACTGATCTTCAGTCTTCTGTTTATGTATGTACACACCCTGCCTCTTCCATACTGGCATCTCTCGCCCACTCAAATTTTCTCTAGTTAGCCATCTCGCTTATTGTTCAGATACATTTCACAAGAGAAGTCAGACATTAAGAGATCCCCATGCTCTCAACCTCACATCCAATAAAACCCAAGTATCGGATTTTTCAATGTCAATCCATAAGTTGGCTGGTGTTTTCTGGAAATGAAGGCCTGGATCACTCTCCTCCAGACAAACTTGGTCCAAGTTGAAAGAAAAGCCTAGGCATATTTGCGTAAATTCAGGTTCCATGATCAAAGCTCAGCACTGCGACAATAGATCATGGTAGTTTCATCATAGGATGGTCCTTAGTGATGCAGCAGGGCTCTGTTCAAACACAAAAGTTATTTCCAAGGTAATGACAGCGGTAGGACTCTCTATGGTGCATGCCAGGGCCTTCAGCTGCACTGGACTAATTATGCAAATTATTTATTTAAAAAATTAATAAATGATTTTTAATAAAACCCTGCTTGAGGGCTCTCCATGCCAAGCCCATAGCTGACTTTTTTTTTTTAAATACACACCAACTAAGAGACTAAAGAGGTGTCCATCAGAAAACCATTCACAAGAACTTGGGGGCTGCTTCTATGCAGGCAATAGAGACCAGGGTGCAAGTGGTCAGACCTACTTGGCAGAGACAGTTCAGTAGCCAGTACCCAAGCAAAGAGTTACAGCCAGAGTCAGGAACCAAGAGCTGGAGCCTCATGTCAGAGGCCAGTTATCAGAAATGAAATCTGATCGGAGCCTCAGAACCTGGTTACTTGGAGCAAGGCAGGGCTAGGGCAGAAGCAAGGCTAGGAACAAGCAGTAGCAAGAGCTATCACAGCTGTGGGCAATTGCTTTGAACAGCCAGCAAACCACTATTACTGCTGCTCCTAGACTTAACAGCAAGCCTGCTAGCTTCCTCCGGCAGGTGGGACATTCCATCAGGCTGTCTAGCTGATGCAGCCCAGCTGTGCTCATTACATTGCCAGGAGACTGAGCAGGCATAGCTCTTTGTTCCTGACAGCAGGAGACAGTGAGGAATCAAATGGGGTGAGTGAGAAAACTTTTCCTTTTACCACTTTCCATGGCCCAAGGTGAGCCAAAAGTCTCAGCAAAGGAGACCGGAGGAACTGGAGCAAAGCAGATGAATGTCTGAGCAACCTACCATCTTGCTCCTCTATGTATGCATCTTCAAAAAGCTTCACTGGCACCCAGATTAGTTCTTTTTGTTTTGTATTAAAGTCATGTCAGTGTAATGCTCTGATCTTAAGTTCTCTAGCAATAAAAGAAGGCAGAGCATGAGCAGCTGTGCCCCAAACCAGACCTGGGAGGACCATTTTCAGGGCAAAGAAAGGAGATCGGCACAATTCAGTAAGTCACTAACCCCGGCTGAGATGGTCAACAAGCAGGCCAATGAGTGACCACTTCAGAATGTTGCCCTGCCACGTAACGGACTGAGATTCCTTCCTCAAAGCACCTAGCAGATTGTCAGAGAACTTTTGTCCCTGCCTATCTAGAAGTGAAAGGCACCGAACTGTTTGCATTTGAATGCTGGAAAATGACTGTGGCAAAGTTTTACAAAAATTGGGACCCCCCCCCACCACCACCACCAGCATAGATGAGAAGCAAGATGTTTGCAAGAGAGAGGAAAAAACAGCGAATTATTTCACAAGCACTTTCAAAATGTGCCTTCATTTATACTTCTGTCACTCATCCCGTTCAATCTACCCATAATCTTTCATTAGGATTTGAACTATCATCAGGTTAGGCAAGTTTATTGGCAAAAACTCCAGGTTATTTTGGCTGTGTCTACACTGTAGGGAAAAGTTGGAAAAAAAACGCAAATTGCAAACCTCAATTTGCATATCTTTTCTTCCAAAAGAGGCTTTTCCAACATTTGGCCCATCTAAACAGGGCCAAATGTCGGGGGGGGACTTTCAGAACATCCCTTCATAGAATGAGGTTTACAGGGGTGCCAAAAAAAGAGCATCTGCTTTTCCAAAATTTTTGAATGTTCCTTGGACGCAGCAGAGGACACCTCAGACATTCTTTAAGGTGTGAAAGAAACCAACAAGAGGAGTAATTTTTTCACCCTTATTACATTGGAGGTGACATTCTTCACCTACCATGAAACATGTAACAACATCCACTATCATTTCATCACTTTCTCTGTTATTAAACTAGTAATCCTATCAGCTTTGACCTGCATTCTTGATGCAAGTTATTAATGATCTTCATGTAGATATTAAACAAACACTTTAAGTTTTACTTCACTATTTATTAATCAATTGGGATAAACTCAGAGAGCTAAAATGTCTGCACCAGCATAGGCTGTCATACAGCCAAGCAAAGATCTGAGATAGCAGATGACTTTTTGGAAGGATGTCACTGTGTTGCAAAGTTGCTGTAACCTCTCCTCAATCACACACCAAGCACTGACTGGAAAGACAGACAGCATGGCTAGAATGGTTGGTTGCAAGATGGGGAGAGATGTATGGAATCAATACATCAGAAGCCAGCATCAGATTTTGAGAATGCAAGACATATTTCCAGCTGCTGCCCATACCTGAGCATCACCACAAGGAATGTTAGAAAAACCTCCTTTTTAGCACTCCTAGAGAGAAGCCTCAGCAGGCTTAGCCAGTATGGTGATCAAAATGGCAGAAGCCAGAAGATCCTGATCTGGGGAGCTCCAGTATGCTTCTCCACTGGGAAATTCTCCCACATACAATCCCCAAATCCTCAGGTTAGATGTGGGGAAAGAAAGTCTCTGGGAACAGCATGAGACACATGGGCAACCACATTCGCAGCAAAATTGGATTTTAAATTCTTCTGAGACTAAACTTTGCATAGTAAACAGAACACTCACCAGCTTGGGAATGTCTAGACTGCATCCCTCTGCTGGCCGAGGGATGCAGATTTCGCCCTTCTGCCAGGCCGAGGGATGCAGATTTCGCCCTTCTGCCAGGCCGAGTAAATAGCAGCAAGGGTCGGGTTCAGTATCTAGGGGTCTCCTCCCAACAGTGGTAATACAACACCGGCTCGAGCCGCCTCAAAAGAGGCAATTCTTCCCCTCTCGCAAGCACAGAGCCTTAACATTAGCATTAAATTGGGGAAACGCCAGAACTCGGATTTACAGACCAAACATGAGCGAAGGCCCTCCCCCCAGTCACAAATCCCCCCAAAGTCCCAAAAGTCCAACACCCCAAAAGTCTCTGCTCCAGGTCAGTGCCGCCCCAGGGCTCAAAAGTTCACCGGCAGGGTTTCACCATCCCAACCTGGAGGGGCGGGGAGCGCTACACCTTACGTGGCATGCTGGTGGCTCTGCCGATGGCTCCGCCTTTCCGTGTGGTTCTGCCGCCGTCGACGCAAGTCACTCCGTCACACTCTGCCAGCCGTCTCCAGCCGTCTCAGTCCACGCCCCCGGCTGCCAGCTAGCTGCTCCTGCCGCTGGCTGTCTGCTGCCGCTCCTACCTCCCGTCAGCCGCTCTGCTGTCCGCCCGCACCCGCAGGTCACCCCCGCCAGCTCTATCTGCTGTCCGCCTGCAACCACCGGTCATCCCGGAAAACCGCTCTGCTGTCCGCCTGCACTTGCTGGTTGTCCCTTGCAAGCTGCTCTGCTAGTAGCCCAGCAGCACAGCGCCAGGCTCCCCTCAGCAACAGTGATTTCAGCCCTCATCCACAGCCCAGCACCAGGCTCCCCACAGCACACAGTGATTTCAGCTCATAACAGAAGAGCCTTAGCACTAGTGCTGCACTGGCCCACAGTGAAGTTAACTCCACAGCTCACAACTAGACCCCTAACAGAATCTAAATTAACTCTGATATTCCACAGTGGAGAGAGAGAAGGGGGTGCAATTGGTGTTGTATAGGCCCTCAGACAGGGCCCCACCACCAGGTACAAAGACCTGTCCCCAGCCTCTCTCAATTTGACTGGGTTTGGAACCCATGCCCCTTGTCTAGCGAGTGCTACTTAGTTTATGACAGAAGGATTCGCCATAAACAGTTCCACCAGTCCATTGTCCTTTATTCGCATAATCAGGGTAACAACACTTTTAACCCCCCTGCCTCAATAACAGAGAGACTGGGGATCCCACAGTGGCCAAAGTGACCATTTGGGCTGCTGTGAGCACATACTAGACAGGGTGGGTGTGTCTATGCAAATTGGGCTCAGCCCCTGACGTCTCTTTGTACCACTTGCCACAGTTCACCACCAGATGTCAGGATAGAGGTTAAATTGACCCCGCTTACACAGATTAAGCAGGTCGAAATTGCTAATGAAGCGGAGATTTAAATATCCTGTGCTTCATTAACATAAAAATGGCCACCTTTTTTTCGGCACGGAGCTTTGTCGGAGAAAAGTGGCAGTCTAGAGGCTGATCTTTCGCTAAAGAAAGCCTTTTCCAATAGATTCTGTATTCAAATCTAAATTATTGTGTTTAGCCATTTGATACGATGTTGACAAACACTCTAGAACTACCTTGAACAGATAGTCTAGAGAATAAATGTTGCAAGATCAGATCCCAAGGCTCAGAGGGGCCAACACCTTCCACTGGTTCCAGCACAAGGTGTGGAGGGGGCCCTGGCAGGACCTCAGGTGGAAGGGGCTGGGGTGGGGTAGCCAGCCTTCAGCGCTGCCTGGACTATGGTGCCAGGCTCTGCCCCCCGCCCTCAGAGCCACACAGAGCATACTGTGCTCCAGCAGCAATTTAAAGGGGCCCAGGGCTCTGGCTACTACCATTGCCATAGTAGCAGCAGCAGTGGCTGGGAGCCCCAGGCCCCTTTGAATCGCCAGGCTTTGGAGCAACTGCCCCCTTTGCCCCTCCCTCCCAGTAAACAGGCTTGTCAAGGCTCCATGAGGAATGTAGATGTTTTTGTTTCTATCTTTTGCAGTATCTAGCACTCTGGTATTGCTTAACAAACAATAAGCAAGAACTAGAACAGCCCTTCATCTCACATCTACAGCTCAATGGTGTTGCCCTATCAGGAGGCTCGGATACACTCAGAGAAGCCATGCTGGGTGCATAAACATAAGAAATTTTATTGCCAAAGCATATTACGCCTTACAGCCTTCACGCATTACTAAATATGTGCTTCTCGCCACGGAGAAGGAGGCAATTAAGCAAGCAAGCAAGCAGGCAAGCAAGGATCCAACAATCCCTTCTGCTACCAACAATCCCAGGCCCCCGTCTCGAGGGCTAGTAACAGGTGCTGCTCCAGCGTGGGGAATTCCTGGGCATCCACATGGCCTAGATCCACAGGTGGGACTGTCTGTTCAAGCAGGACCTTTCAGCCTTTTTATAACTATTCCTTTCTTACAGAGGCATAGTGAAGGGGGGTAAGGGAGGGGCAGTTGCCCCTGGGCACCACGCTAGGGGGTGCCAGGCTGGGGTGGGAGCAGAGCACATGCTGCACAGGCCCACCTGATGCTTAGAACAGTGAGCCAGCAGCTGGGCAACATGCTGCCGCCCAGAAAACACTGCGAGCCGAGGCAGCCAGCAGGAGCGGCCTCTTTTAAAAGTAAGATTAACTTACCCATGCCTGGCTCTGAGGGAGGGGGATTTGGTTGGGGGAGGGGGAGCTGGAGTTGCTTGGTCCTGAGGGAGGGGGATTTGGTTGGGGGGGGCTCTGGGGTCCTTGGTTGTGGGATGCGCTGGGGGTACCTGGCTTTGGTATCAGCTGATAGAAAACCTGCCAATCTCCAGCACCAGCCCCTGGTAGGGCAGGGCCAGGGGGCACGGGGCAGGGGATGGGGGGGCCAGAGGCATGTAAGGGCAGGCAATGGCAGGGGAGAGAGCACAAGCTGGGGGTGGGTCTTGGGAGGAAGAGGTAGCTCAGGAACATTTTTGTGGGGAGGAACATTGTGTGGGTGGGGCTTTGGGGCAAGAACAGCAGGGTGGGGGATCACAGGTCTGGGTGCTTGTGCCCCCCAACCCCACTTTTTGGGCACTTCTGTGATTGTGGGCTAGGAGAGCCAGGCCCTCCCCGGAGCAGTGCCCAGCCAAGGCAAGGGACAGCACGTGTTAAGGATCCGGAATAAAGTGATGGCTTGGCTGGCGGGGAAGCGAGAGGAGTTTTGTCATTTGTGAACGCTGCCCACAAGTGCTGGGAGCGGAGGCGTGGGGAGCCCTCTTCCCCGTACACCGAATTTGCCAGTGACCCGGCGCCTGGCACCCAGTTCCCTGCCCACTGACTTTCAGCCACTCGCCAACCTGTCATTGGACCACCTCTCTTGATTTCATACGGACACAAAGCGCTGTCACGCAATTGACGGCACCATCCGCCCACTGGAACAGTACCAAGCCCACATGACCAAGGCAAGGCTAATCCTCGCCAGCCCTCGCTCCACCCATTGGCAGCACTCAGAGGGCTTTCCCAAGGAGGCCAGCATTGTTCTCATTTTACAACTGGGGAAACTGAGGCACAGTGGGGTCTGTGACATGCCTGAGGTCACACACCAGGCTGGACTAGAAGCTCAGTTTCCAGTGGTTCAGGGGCTGTCTACATGGGTAGCGAAGATGTGACTGCAGCACAGCCTGGCATAACCCGGCTCGCTGCAATCCGACTAATGTGGGGAACAACCGCGGGGTGGGGGGGCTTCAGCAATCACGCCCTGGCTAGCTCATACTGCGATCAAACTGCCCCTGCTCAAAGGAGACAGTTCTGGAAGCTGCCTGCCCATGGTGCAGCCCAACTAATGGCAGCGAGGGACAGAGACTGATACCCGGCAGCCATCCTCTGCCCCCTCTTCCCCAGGCTTGCTGAGCCCTGTGTAGGGAACACTTCTGACCTAGCCAATTCACTCCCCTCGTGCCGCAACACCTGTCTAGAAGTACCACAGGGCCTGGCCCCTGGGACCCCACAGTGTGGGAGACAACCTGACCCCCAGTTCAAGGGATCCACTTGAGGGAGGGGCCTGGCACCAAAATCCCACTGGTGCACAGGAGGCTACAGGGCCTCTCCAGGGGGTGCTGGCTCCCATTCAGTCCCAGGGCAGAGGGCCCAGGCTGGCTCACAGAGGTATGGATGGGCTCTGGGGACCCGTTCCTTCTAGGAGGCACCAGCCCCATCTAACCCCATGCGGGCATTATAGAATCACTGAAGACAAGAGATGGAAGGGATCTCAAGAGGTCAGCAAGTCCAGTCCCCTGCCCTCACAGCAGGACCAAGCATCCAGGACTACTCAACACATGGCCCGTGGGCCACATGTTGCCCACGGCCGGTTTGTTTGTGGCCCGCAGTGCAGTTTGGGTTTATGTGGGGATCAACGGGTTGGAGTCAAAACAAAAAAAGTAGTCAGTGAAATGGTCTTCTGTTGAGATGCATTTTAGTAGTTACATTCTTGGACTGTCATTGCATGTGAAAAGTGCTGTCATATGGGTGGAAATTGGGTAAATGTTGCATTTTATTAATATCAGCAGAACTGTCTTAAATGGGGCCTGTGTGTTACCTTAATCTTTGTATTCATGGCTGTCAGTGTGAGAGAAGCTATTTGTATATATTTGCTTGCATAGGCAACCACATTTAAGTTGAAGCCCTCAGCATGTTCTGTATCAGTGTGGCCCCCGGGGCTTCCAAAGTTGAGTTGCCCTAGCTTATCCCTGACAGGTGTCTGTCTAACCTGGTCTTAAATATCTCTGGTGATGGAGATTCCGCAGTCTTCCTAGGCAATTTATTCCTATGATTAACCCCCCTGACAGGCAGGAAGTTTTTCCTAATGCCCAACCTAAGCCTCCCTTGCTGGAACTAAAGTTAGGCTCCCAAGTCCATAGTTCGGCATCTAAATAAAATAAGTAGCCTGATTTGCAAAAGTGTTCAGCACAGTTCACTTTGAATTTTGGCCAGCGGTTCTGGTGATTCAACTGACATTTTTTAGTACTGACATTTTACTTCTGTTACCCCTCCATTACTAACACAGCCACGGGTGAGTAAGTTGGAGTCTTTTCTGCCTAATATATCATCATCAGAATTGTTAATTGAGTGCCAGTTGCAAGATCTTTCTAGCTTATAGATCATAAAGGAACAAAATGGGTGAGGGAATATCTTTTATTGGGCTCTCTGCTGTTGGTGAGAGAGACAGGCATCTGAGCTTACAGAGAGCTCTTCTTCAGGTCCTGGAAAGGTACTCGGGCCAAGTCTACACTACATTGGCATATAGCCATTGCAGTTATCATATCATGTGTGCGTGGGCACACTTGGCTCTTTGTGCTTGTGGTACACCCCACAGGCCCACTTGTATCATCCCTGTGAGGCATTGTAGGAGGGCTCCTGAAAGCCAGTAATGGTTGATGTAAGCAACACAGGATCTACACTGACACTGCTTTAACATAATTACATTGACTATGACACTACGTCGCTTGGGAGGTGGTGTCACTAAATTGGCACAGAAGCATTTACGTCATCAGGAGCCAAACTTAAGTGAAAATACTCCTATAGTTTGTAAGGTTGCATTGTCCTAACCCTGTAGTATAGCCCAGGCCTCAGAGTGTCAAAGCTATAGACGAGATGCAACAAAGCATCCTTTGTTAAGCAAAGGAATTAACATAAACTGCAAGAAATCATTCAAGGTGAAGTGGGCAGCTCAGACCTTGTAGCTGCAGGATAAAGGAGGACTACTGGGTTATAGACTGTTGTAATGACCCATAAATCCGTGATTTTTTTAGTGTCTAGCGAAAGCGATGAAGTCTCTCACCAAGAGAAGTTGGTTTTATAAAAACAGCTACCTCACCCAGCTTGTCTCTCTAAAATCCTGGGACCAACCCAGGTACAACCCTATTGCCAAGACCATGAAGGATGGGAAAGAACACAGCACAACTGCCAGGTTCTAGGCTGAGTTCATGTTGCTGGCAGTTACTGTTACTTCCAAACTGAGCACATCAGAGATGGAATCGTGACAGACAAAGATCTAGAGCCACAAAGAGATTTACGCTCCCATCTTTCATTGATTACAGTGTAAATTAAGAGCCTAAATACTTCTGGGGATGTAGGCCTAGCTCTGGAACGTCACAATGAATTGTTACAGAGCCACTTCTCACTGCACTGCCAGGTCGGATTCCAGCAGTGACAATCCTAGTCACTGAAGTGGCTGTGAAACGCTCCTTTCAGAGGGAGGTAGCACTGTCAGGTTCAAGAAATGCATTGATCTCCATCCCCTCAAGAGTCTCCATCAGCAGGGCTGCTGGGTTTATCCATCACTCACTGTGGCCACTAGCAGAAAAAACATAAGCAACACTGCCAGCTGAGTGCAAGAGGCCAGGCTGTATAATTTAGACCTCTCGAGCCTGTCTTCTGTAAATCAAGCTCAGTTTCCAAATCTCCCATCTGTATGTATCTCTTTATGTGTACCAGAGTGTTGCACAAGGGAGACTTGTAAATATTGAATAGTGGCCACATTACTGAGGAGAATTTTCCTGTTTTCAGTGCAGCTGTGTTATTAATTTCCTGGCTTGTTTTGACTGCTTATCTCTCAAGATGAGGAATCTAGAGTTAAGCAGACACAGCAAAGAAGAGAGTCTGTAATATAAATATAAGCAATATTTATCACAGATACACCAACTGTTCTGTGACAATGTTTTGTTTTCAGTACAACTTGGGGAACATTAAATGCTTCTCAAATTCAGCTTTCTTGGATTTTCTTTCAAGTGCATCTCAGAGCAACTAGGATTGGATGCTTTGGCCCTTTAACAATCTTCCCTTGTCCGCCAGACTTCCTCCTTTCATAGCCCCCAATGTTCTCCCTCCTTTCTCCCCAGAGCTACTTAATATGTGCCAAGTCCTGACACCCTGAATGGTTTCCCAACGCCGATACTAATCACGTTTTAGGGAGCAGGTCAGCAGTGCAGGAGCTGAAATTCGTGTGAAAAAGTCCCTAGGATGGCCCCGGTGGCTCACACCTGCACACCCTATTCATCTGCACTGTTTACACATTGTCATCCACAATTAATTCTTTCCAGGGACGCTCCACTGATTGCCCTCCCGTTATACAGGGACCCCATTCTGAGCCGTTGTGTCTGTTAAATTGAGCATGGGGCGCTGTGATTAAATTAAGTTTTGTGGCTCTCTCTCCCACCTCTCCCTCCCCTTCTCTTTTCTCTCTGTTAATAACACTGCCTGATTGAGGACTGCTGGCACTGGCGTAAAGAGGTAATTATAGGCGCTAAATGTGGGGGGAAGAAAGGTTTATGTTTGGAAGTGTGAACCAGGACAGCAAGGGAAAATCTTTTTCTGGATGGTTAAAGCTGGTATGAAAGTACAGAGGGAGCAACAGTGCTGTGCATGTGGCAGGCAATTAAGGAAACGTCCCAAAAGCAATGAGTGAAGACATCAAGGTGGAAGTTTGAATCAGAGAATGTGACCAACCAGAGTCAGGTACCCATTGTGGAAGACAAATGTGAAAACATGCTAAAAGACTGTCCCTGATCCAGAGAACCATAGAGTTGCAATGTAACCATATTGTTGGATGAAATGTTTGTAATGAAAAAGGTTTTCTGAATTGGTTTGATTTTGTTGAGGTGGTGAGAGGGGAGTAGCAAGAAAGATCAAGTTTAAAGTTTACAAACTATAAAGGAAGTTGCAACATTTGTGCACAGTGCTTTGCATATACACACAATTTAACTAATGAGAGATACATGTCAAAGTCTGTGAAATTAAAAGACACTTTTGCTCAGTAACAGACATTTATACATGGGGGGGAACAGATTAGTGGATTGATCACAAGAGTGCTGGGCTTTAAGTCTTGAGTTCTGCTATTCACAGGACTTTGTACCACACTGTCTATGGCTATCTTGGACTTCATATTGTCAAAACGCTACAAGTCACATTCAGAATTTCACAGTGGCAACAACTGCAGAACTCAGTCCCTCCTGCTCCAAAAAGCACAAGCCTCTCCACTTGAGCTGAAGGGGAATCTGCATCAGCAGCTCCTAATATCTGTATCTGATACACAAGACAGGCTGAAAACTATGCTAGTGATGAGGTCCTCCTCATCAAGGTATTTAAAAAAAAAAAGTTCACCAGCTACTTATACCACCTTTTAGTAGCTGCAGGAATAACAGCCTCTTCTCTAAAGAATTAGCCCAGCAAAATCAAAGCTTTATGTTCACTACCAAAACAAGTCTCCATAGAAGGTGGTTTTTGCAAACAACTCTCATCTCAAACTTGACAAACTCATTATATTTAAATATATTGTTTACAGGGTATTTTCTAAGTAAGGTTACAGCATGGTCTCTTGGGGTACATCTACACTGCAATACTATTTCGGGACACCAGAGTATCCCGAAATAGCTATCCTGCATCTTCGCAGCAAACCCATCATTTCAGGCTCACTATATTGATGTCGCTACCTTGTTCTACGAAAAGTACGGGACATTTTGGAATGGCGCTTTATTTTGAAATTTGGCGCTGTGTAGAACTCCTCCTGTGCAGAGATGCTCCTTAGCACACCGACCTCCTACAGATCTCCCGCCAGCCGCCTCAGAGATTCTAGCAATAGGCACCTCTCAAGTGCATATGGAGACAGCACCAAGTGATGAAATACACAATTTTGAAATAGCATCAAAATAAGATACGCAATTTGAGCTATGCAAATAGCGTATCTTAATTCAAGTTACGGTGCAACGTAGATGCATCCTTGGGGTCTGTGCTTCCAGGGACTGCTTAGAAGATGAGTCCTGAGGCCTACTAACTACTAGTTGAGTGGGTGCTCTCAAGGCACTAGCTGCCTATCTTTGGATGATTGATCACCGTCTGAATGTTTTCATTGAACTCTGTGACAGGGCATCCGTGCCCTGCACTACGGCTAGGCCGGCCCCAGTATTGTGGGGCAAGAGGGTGCCGCAGCTCTGCCACACATACTCTGGGGCAGCTGGCAGCATAACTGGCCTGACAGTGGCCCAGGTTGGGAGGGTGGGGCTGGAAAGAGCATGTCAGCAGGGGAGGGTGGGGCAGCAACGTGGCAGTTTAAAATGCCGTGGCCGGTGCTGGGAAGGGGGCAACTCCCACACCGTGCCCACCCACCACAGCAGGCACTTCCAGCTAGCTCCACGGTCGTTGGTGGTCCGGACCGCTGGCGGAGTCTGCACAGGCCAGCAAACCTGACCAGAGGCCAGTCCTCTCCTCGGTACCCCAGGAAGAGGGGGCTTGGCGCCCCCTACACGGGAAACAGCCGAGGTAGTATTACTCCCTCCAGGGGCCCCCACCATCCTGCCAGCTGGTTACAGGTAGGCCTGTGGTCAGGTGAACGACACACCCTGCGTTCCAGACACTAGGATCCTCAGACTGGGGTAGGAAGTGGCTCGGGGGGGTGCTCTAAAAGAAATCTCCCCGTGGGTTGGTGTGTTGTGGGTGGCAACCCCACCAACTGGACAGAGGGTTACTTCCCCGTCCTTAGGGCTCTGGGTCAGGACCCGGTGGCGAGGGTGGGCCAGGGTCTCCTTACTCTTCCCCCTTCTTTGTTGCCTGTCGGGGATGAGTTGTATTCCCACCCGGAACTGTGAACTTTGGCTGGACAAGCTGTATTTCGGGTAATAGAGGCCTGGAACTGTGGACTTTGGCTGGTCAAGCCGTAATTCACGTTATAGAGGCCCAGAATAACAGACTTGGGTCGGGGTGGCCTTAATTTGGTTGTTTATTCATTTAATAAAATGAATAAGGGGTCGCATCCTAGCCGAGGTCGCGGTCGTGACAAACTCCTCCTGTGCAGAGATGCTCCTTCGCACACCAACCTCCTCCTGGAGATCTCCCACCAGCCACCTCAGAGATTCTAGCAATAGGCACCTTTCAAGAGCATATGGAAACCTCCAGGTCTGAGGAAGAAATCTAGCTGGAGAGGACTGCAGTAGCATCGTCAGCAGAGAAGAAAAATGCTCCTTCACAGCCAGGTTCCTAAATAATGGTTCCTTCAGACAGTGAGTCACCCCAGTTCCCAACCCACCATCCACAGAAAAAACCATGTCTTTAAAAACATCATGATGCTGCCGTGGCAATGAGAGATAAGGAATCGCCCCCACAAGGGGAAAAGACAACATGCACCCACAAGGCTGGGAGGAAATTAAGGGAGGTGGTGGCAGCCAATGACTCTCTTCTAAGAGGGACGGAGGCATCATCTGTGGCCTGACCTAGCATCCCAGAAGGAGAGCTGCCTGCCAGGGCCCACATCAAAGACATTACAGGATTGCCAAGCATCATCCAGCACACAGTACTACCCCATGCTATTCATCCAGAAGTGTCTATACAAGGGTCTGGAAGTGAGAATGAAGGAGCTGGGGGGAGCGGGTGGTGTTCTAAGTGATCCTTCCAGTCAAGAGTAGGGACCTGGGCAGAGACAGACACATCTTGGTAGTAAATACATGGCTGCGTGGATGGTGTCATCAGGAAGGCTTTGGATTTCTCAACCGAGGGATACTATTCCAAAAAGGACTGCTGAGCAGAGATGGGGTCCACCAATTGAAGAAGAACAAGAATATCTTTGAATACAGAGTGCCTAGCCCAGCCAAGGGGGCTGTAAACAAGGATTGGTGGGGGCAGGAGACAAAACCCCACAGATAAGTCCGAAACACGGAGACCTGGTTGAAGAGTTGGAACCAGAGGGGTGGGAAACATGGGTAATGGCAGCAGGGTCAAGAAAAAGAACTGAGCAAATATAGAGGGGAAACCTTAGGGGCTCGTCTACACTGGCCCCTTTTCCGGAAGGGGCATGTTAATTTCAGCTATCGTAGTAGGGAAATCCGTGGGGGATTTAAATATCCCCCACGGCATTTAAATAAAAATGTCCGCCGCTTTTTTCCGGCTTTTAGAAAAGCCGGAAAAGAGCGTCTACACTGGCCCCGATCCTCCGGAAAAAGCAGGAATAAGAGCCTCCGGAAAAGGGCGCTTTTTCCGGAGGATCGGGGCCAGTGTAGACGCTCTTTTCCAGCTTTTCTAAAAGCCGGAAAAAAGCGGCGGACATTTTTATTTAAATGCCGCGGCGGATATTTAAATCCCCCGCGGATTTCCCTGCTACGATAGCTGAAATTAACATGCCCCTTCCGAAAAAGGGGCCAGTGTAGACGTAGCCTAGATGTCTGTAAACTAAAAAGCAAGTACAAGGAATAACCCAGGAAAAATGAGATATACTAGTGAATAATCACAATTGGCGTCCCAGATTTAGAGGGATAATTCATGTGACTGGAACATTGGTATAGAAGGCTAGTTCAGAAAGGACAGGCAGGGAAAAAGGGAAGAAGCATTGTGCTTGCATTGAGGTTAAGATAGAAGTGGAAAGCAGACCTGTTGAAAGTCTCTAGGTAAGGATGAAAGGATGATGTCATGGTAAGTGTCTACCATAGACCACCTAACCAGAAGAAGAGGTGGAAGAGACTTAAAAAAAACTAACAAAATTATCCAAAACACAGGACTTGGCGGTGATGGGGAACTTCAAATACGGAGATGTATTGGGAAAATAATACAGCAGGGCACAGATTGTCCAACAAGTTGCATGGAGATGCTTTTTCCACCACCGGCAATGAAAAGTTAACTAGGGAACAGGCCATTCTGGATTTGATTCTGACAAACAGGGAGGAACTAGTTGAGAATCTGAAGGTGCAAGGCAGGTTGAGTAAAAGTGAGCACAAAATGAGAGCAATCGTGATTCTAAGGAATGGTAGGAGAAAAAACAGAAGCTGTATAGATCTGTAGGGTAAGGGAGGTTCCCTGTACAATGCCACATTCTGGGTGAGTGCATTCACACATACACACCTTGTTGGCTGGCTTTGGACCTGTAGTGATTGTTTTCAGACACGTTTATTCCCCCCCCCCATTCTCTTTCCCATGTCACGTCCAATCACACCACTTATCATGTTTCCACATATAATCATACGGCTGGAAGGGACCTCAAGAATTCATTTAGTCTAATTCCCTGCACTCAGGGCTTGACTACATATTATCTAGACCGTCCCTGACAGGTGTTTGTCTATCCTATTCTTGCAAATCTCCAATGACGGAGATTCCACAAACCCCCTGGCAATGTATTCCAGTTCTTAACTTCCCTGACAGTAGCAACGTTTTTCCTAACATCCTAAGTAAACCATTCTCTCTATAAATATGCATGTCAAGAGGCCAGTATTTAAACTAATTCTATTGACTAGACAGCAGGCAGCCCAGCTCAGCCCTGGCTCACTCTGGGTGTGGGACCGAACCTTGCTGTGGCTCTGCAATTTAACAGGCAGTAGGAGCTGGAGGGCAGATTGCCCAGCTCCTGCTGCCTTTTAAATTGCAGAGCTGCAGCAGGGTTTGGTCCCACACTCGTTGAGTCGGTACTGAGCCAGGCCGCCTTCTCAACCAGCAGCAGCCCCTGTCCACGGGGGTCCTAACTCCCCACTGGGACCCCCACAGACAGAGGCTGCTTACCAACAGCAGCCCCTTCCCCTCCCCCCACTGCCTCTAACAGAGGCAGCAGCGAGGGGGGAATGGGCAGCATCGCAGAGACAGTGCTGGGGGAAACCGGCTTTTAAGCCAGCTCCCCCCAGCACCGTCTCCTGCTGCCTCTCCTTGCTGCCTCTTCCACACTTGCCCCAGTCACCACAACAGCACACACACACACACACACACACAAAAACAAAATCATTAAGTTGGTATCTCTTTGTGTACAGGTGCAGGAAGACAGCTGGGATATTTCACCCTTAATTACTTGTTTGCTACAACAGAATAGCAGCACCTGAAGGGTCCCTACGGATATGGGCCCCAGCCTGCTCCTGCTGAATGCAGTGGGAGTTTTGCCAGTGTGTGCAGAGTGAGTAGGACTGGGCCTTATATAGCCCCATGCCCTGTTGCTCTCCCAGGGGGCACAATAGGAGCCACAGGGTAATAGATGGCATATCTTATACATTGATATATTAATGGTATTTTCCCCTTGCTTTGCCATTTTCCATCAAATGTCTTTGGTGCGTGAATTATCCTAAAGGGTTTTATTTACTAAATAATCCAGGCCAGCTATGCACTAACACCCCTCACAATCTCTGCCAACAACTAATAATGCATTTTAATTGTTTCTTGGCTCTTGATGCCTGAAGCCTTCTAGACAACGCTATCTTTGTTATTTATATACCACTGCAGGTGTACCACAGTGCTGCACAATAGATCAGATGTGCCAAGCACAAACTACACTTGTCTGTATTTGAAGTAGTTTGGGAGCTCCTAAGAACTGGGTCGCCTTTGTTCTAAAAGCACCATGCGCGCTGTTGGGCTCAGCATCCTTGGCTCAAAGCTTTTCCTTTCTAAAAGGTATGAACAGCTAGAACAGAGCACAGCACGAAACTGAAGACATTCATACATGTCACTATAGCTAGACACGTCAATGGAAGAATGAATGAGCCTTTGGAAGATTTTGAGAGGGAGGGCACTAGGTGAACATTACCAGGCAGGCAATTAATTCCCTGTGTACATAAAGGCTCTGTAAATCAAAACATTATTATAGCCAGAACACTAGCAAGCACTATTGTTAAGGTCACATGAAGATTGCCATTAACACAGTCCCACATTGTCAGTTATTCATAACTTTCCAATATACCCACTAAGCTGAATTTTTCATCAAACTGGTCCCTGCCCTCAGTGAATTTTTCTGGGAAGCTTGAGCAAAAAAGGTTTAGGTATTTCTGCATGAGAAGGGAGAAGCTGGGGTACATTCCCTCCCTTGCCAAAGCACCATTGTGGAGTTTGGTTATTAGAAGTGGCTGTAGTGCCGAAATGGATTAACCACATAAGAATGGCCTTACTGGGTCAGACCAGAGGCCCTACCCCATTCTCCTGTCTTCTGATAATGATCCGTGTCAAATTCATTGAAGAAAATGAACAGAGCAATTTTGAGTGATCCATCCACTGTTGTCCATTTCCAACCTCTGCAATTAGAGGTTTAGAGCAGGGGTGGGCAATAATTTTTGATGGGGGGGAGGGCACTCCAAGATTTTGGAAAGTGATTGAGGGCCACATTCTTCCATGATATGGAGGAAGTGCAGGATCTGGGATGGAGGTTGGGTGCAGAAGGGAGCTTGGGATAAAGGAGGGTGTTTGGGTGGAATAGGCCATTGTGACCTGGGGCACCGACTGTGGTGCCGAGGGTTGGATTTTTTCCCCCTAGAGAAGGGAATTGGGATACAGGAAGGGGTACAGGAATTTGGGTTGTGAGCTATGGCAGGAAGGGACTGTGATCTGGGGCAGAGGATTGGGGTGGGGAGGGGATATGGGTACAGGAGGGAAGCAGAGGATTTGTGTGTGTGGAGTTGGGGCAGGAGTGGGGGGGCAGAGGGTTGGGGAAGGGAGGGGTTGAGGTGCCAGAGGCAAGATCTGGCCAACAGACTTACCAGCCAGCAGCCATTCCTGAATCCGCCTTCCTGCCTGCCCTGCCCCCACACAGGCTGAAACCATGTGCTCTGGAGCCCCTTGTACTTCGTGGCTGCCTGTTATTGAAACAGGCAGTTCCCATTGGCCAGTTTCTGGCCAATGGGATTGTGCTGGGGGTGGGAGCAGCTCCTAAATCTTTCCCCTCTCCTCTCTGGGCTCACAGCTTTTAAAGAAAAAATGCCTCGCAGCTGTGTTTGAGCGGTGTGTGCATGGGGTGAGGCAAGCAGGGAACCTGACTGGGGCTCTGGATCTGGTGACTTGGCAGGCCAGATCCAGCCCGCGGGCCATATTTTGCCCAGGCCTGGTTTAGAGGCACTCAAAGCATGAGGTTGTATCATCTTGGCCAATAGCCATTGGTGGACCTATCCTCTGTTAACATATCTAATTTGTTTTTGATTGCAGTTATACTTTCATCTCTCACAACATGGTAATGAATTCTACAGGTTGGCTGGATATCATGTGAAGAAGTACTTTGTATTATTTGTTTCAAAGCTGCTGATGCCCATTAATTTCATGTTGTGACTTAGTTTGTGTATTATGTGAAGGACTAAATAACATTTCCTACGGACCTTAGCTACAGTACTCTATTCATGATTTCATAGACCTCTAGCATATCCCCCTGAACAATCTCAATCTTTTTAATCTCTCATACTGAATCTGTTCCAAATCCTTAAACATTTTTATTACCTTTTTCTCTACCTTATCTAATTCTAATATATATTCTGACAGGCAACCAAAACTGCATGCAATATTCAAGATTTGTGCATGCCAGGGTCACTGGTGTGCGTATGGGGTGTGCCAGGTGTGCCCCGGCACACCCTAATGTCTTAATGTTGCCAGGTGTCTGGTCTTCTACTGACAGTCCAGGTTTTTGGGGCTCTGTCCAGTAAAAAAAATCCAGAAAATACAGGACATGTGCAATGTACGATATTTTCTGGTTTTCTAACTGGGCGCCCAGAAGCCTGGTGGGGGGAGTGGCTAGAAGCCTTGGTTGCATGTGAGGAGAAGGGGCAGCCCAGTCTGGGCTCCTGCGTGCTGGTGGAACTCAAGCCAGACTGATTCACACTTCGCCTGGACCATGCGGGGGGCGGGAGCTCCCCGGGATCTGCACTGCCCGGGTCAGTCTCCCTCCCCACTGGCTGCCACGCTCCTCCTGGCCGATTCTCCCCCACTTCTCCCGATCTTCCCCGGCCAGCCCCGCTGCACCCGCCGCCAGCCCTGTTTCCAGCAGCCATTTCTCCCCTCCTCTCCCGACCTCCCTCTGCTAGCCCCACTGTTACTCAACCTCTGCCCCTGCCACCAGCTCTACCTCTCGCTGGCCGGTTCCTTCTCTCGATATTCCCTGGCCAGCCCCACTGCACACCCCGCCAGTGCTGCTTCCAGCAGCCAGTTCTCCCCTTCTCCTGAGCTCCTCCAGCCAGCCCCGCTCCCGCTGGCCACTGCCCTCCCCCATCCCTCCCAGCCAGCCCTGCTCCACCCAACTGCCTCTCCTCACCCACCAGCTCTGCTTCCCGTTGGCTGCCCTCCTCTGGCCAGCCCCCCGGCCAGCTCTGCTTCCCAGCCCCCCCCCCCCTTCCTCCTGGCCAGCCCCGCTCCCGTCCCGGCAGGGCCCCCTCCCCCCCATGAAATGTGTCCAGTATTTTTTATACTTTATTTCAAAATAAAAAACACTGTTTAGACGTGGTTAATTTGGGAGAAAATCCTTCTTCTGAAATACAAGGTTTACTGGTTATGTGGAATAAGGGTTATTTCAGAAGAAGGGTTTTCTCCTGAAATAACCATGTCTAAACAGTGTTTTTTATTTCGAAATAAAGTATTTCGAGATAGCGCCTGTCCGTGATTATGCAAATGAAATGAAGGATATTTAAATCAATTTTGAAGTCTGCACTTGCATCCCTCTCTTGAAAGTGGGTGCAAGTGTAGACATACCCTCATGGATTTATATGGTGGCATTAATGGTATTTGCTCTTTTATTATCTACATCTTTCTTAAGGCTCCTAACATTGTTAGTGTTTTTGACTGCTGCTGCACATTGAGCAGATGTTTTTTGAGAATTATCCACAATACAAGACTGAGTGGCAACAGCTAATTTAGACCGCCATCATTTTGTATGTACAGGCAGTCCCCGACTTACGCGGATCCGACTTACGTTGGATCCGCAGTTACGAACGAGGCTCGCCCTGGAGGACATGGACTGCGGGACCTCGCGGTCCTGCCGCCCGTGTACTCCGGGGCTTTCTCCCCCAGCAGACTAGGCTTTTCTCCGGACGCCTGTGGCAGAGCAGCTGGGGCGCTGCCGGTTGGTCCCGCAGCGCCGCTCTGGGCGCTACTGGATCAACCCGGCAGCACCCCAGCTGCTCTGCCCCAGGCGTCCCCAAGTCAGCTGCTGCTGAAACTGACCAGCGCTGACTACAGGAAGCCCGAGGCAGAGTTGCTCTGCCCCGGGCTTCCTAGAATCAGCTGCTGATCAGTTTCAGCAGCAGCTGACTTGGGGGACGCCTGGGTTTCTTAAGTTGATTCTGTATGTAAGTCGGAACTGGTGGTCAGTTTCAACAGCGGCTGAATCTGGACGCCAGTTCCGACTTACATACAGATTCAACTTAAGAACAAACCTACAGTCCCTATCTTGTACGTAACCCGGGGACTGCCTGTATAGTATGGATTGTTTTTCAATGTGCATAATCAACACTGAATTTCATCTGCTATTTTGTTGCCCAGTCACCCAGTTGAGTGAGATCCAATTTAAACTATTCACTGTCAGCTTTGGACTTAACTGCATTGAGCAATTGTGTCAACTGCAAATTTTGCCACTTCACTGTTCATCCTCTTCTCCAGATCATTTATGAAGATGTTGAACACCACTAGTCTCACTACAGGTCCTGAAGGAATCCTGCTATTTTCCTCTCTCCCTTCTGAGAAGTGACCATTGATTCCTGCCCTTTGTGACCTGTATTAACCAATCCATGAGAGGACCTTCCATCTTGTCCTATGACTGCTTACTTTAAGAGCCTCGGGTGAGGTACTTTGTCAAAGGCTTTCTGAAAGATTGAAACTGAAAGCTGAAATTGGGCAGAGAAATTGCTTTAGTTGAAGAGAAGCACCTGAGTGCTCAGGTGAAAATTGGTTTTGATTTGACTCAGTTAAGAGGGTTTAGAAATGGCACTTTCACATGTGCAGTGATTTCTACAGGATTCTGAAGCACATGTTGACATTATAAAGGAAGCAAGGAGGCTGCACTATGAGTGGGTCCATATGCTAACGTGCACCCTGTGGCCCCTGTTCTACAGAGCACTGGAGCTTGCGATGAGTAGCTGCACTGACTGCGATGGACATAAAGTTAGGCAAGTGCTTAAGGACCTTGCTGAACCAGGGCACAAAGGAGTCAGGGCGCCTCCTTCGTTTACTTTTAAAATTAGAGGACAGAGCATTACAGACAAGAAAAGAGAACAGATGCTAAATAACCATCTTGGGAGGTCTGGAGCACACAGCCAGGTGCATTTGCATTTAACAGCCTTCCAGCATGCTGTTCTGCCCTTCAAACTAATGTTGCCACCTCCACTTCCAGCTGTCCCTCTGTCAAAGCTGATTCCCCACTCTGGCACAAGGAATGCAGAAGTGGGGACAAAAGTACCCCAAAACCTTATCTTTCCAGGCTTTGGTATAAAGCTTACCCCCCCAAAATCTTAAAAACCTAGATTTTGGGGATAAAAATCTGCTGCCACCACCCTAGTAATGGTAAGAAAACCAGGGAAGAGATCACTTGGGAAATCTCAGCCCTAAAGTAAAACCAGGACACAAAAATTAACCAATACCAGGTTAATAAAAAAAAATTACCACCACACTATTCCTGTTACAAGCATAATGACTAGATGGAAAAAAGTCACTAATTAATATACTCATGGGGGACGACTCCCATGGACCAAAAACAATTATAAGGGAGAGGAAGACCCATTTCTAAATACAGACATCAGATTCCCATTCCCAAACTATAAAACAATAAAACCTAATAGATTTATTTAAACTGTACCTTGCTTACAGATAGCAAACAGTCTTTTCTTGGGAGAGAGATATGTTGTCTATCTCCCTGAGTATCTGGAGAGTCTATTGCCCAGAGACAAAGGAGGGAAAACCCAAACATTCCTTTGTCTCAGTTTGAAATCCCCATCTGCATTTCTATTGGCTAACTGCTACCTGGCTAGGTACAGTTAACACCTTAGTCCCCAGGTTGCTGGCTAACCCTCGTGGTCATGACATGCCCCCCAAAATCGCAGACGGTGCTGGACAGCTTCTGGTTGTGGTGAAGTGTAGAAGAACGTATCTAGGGCAGGGGCCATTCAGATATATAAAAGGCTAAAATTTACCTGCAAGAGTTATTCCCATTTGAAATATGTGGCTTGGGTAGAAGGTGACATCTTCTCCAATGCCAAGCATTCAAAAAAAAAAAAAAAAATCACAAGTTGGGCCCTCCGAGATCATGAGATTGCAATTTAAAAAATGCACTTTAAGCCATTCTTATTTGCCTTCTGGTTTCTAAGCCTTCAGGGAGCACTTAGGTCACATTTTCAAGCTTTTCTCCATAATCATGTGAGCTAAAAATGAAATGAAAGCTGAAAATCTCCCCTTATCACTTGAGTCCAGGAGCCAGGGCTTTAAGTAAATCCGCCAAGTATCACTAGATACATGACAAAATCATGAGCACTGGGAAACTGTCAGGTCCAGGGGTACCTATGTTGAGAGTCTCTTTTCCCACCACTTCCCTGTGACTGCGTGCTGAAAGTAATGCCCCTTCCCCCAAATTTAAAGACTTTAACTTTGAAAATGGCTCATTATCTGGTGTACAACTTGATCTAAGGCAGTGTTTATCAATTTTTTATAAAGTACTTCTTTAAAAAAAAATTATACGTACTCTCAGTACCTACAGTTTTCAGACAATTATTTTCTACCATTGCACCACATTTGTTTAAACAACTTTATCATTGCCCAGGGCAATGGAATATTTGGGTGTCAAAAGTAGAAAAACAAAGTGCTGTAAAACTTAAACAAAAATTCAGTTCTCCTGATTTCATTTGTGTTGACGTACCCCTCCCCCAGACTTCTCTCAAGTACCCCTAAAGGTACTCTTACCACTGGTTGCTCTAGGAGGTTCCTTATCTCAGATATGACCTAAAGACTGTCCTTCTGGACCTGTCCTGGCCAAAAAAAAAAAAGTCTGAACCTAGCTTTGGGGAACAAAATTTAATACAAATGTAGCTACGGAGCAGCTAGATACCACCTAGGTACCTTCTTCAGTTCCTCTCCTACACTATTGAAATAGTTGCCATGTTCACTTCAGAGGCATCTGAATCAGAATGCTGGGTGGAGTGAATCCTGCCTAGGAATTCTATCAGTTTGTAAAGTGTATAGTGATCCTCCCCACTAAATGGCTGTCATAAATATAAGTGCGTTATTACAATTCAAAGGCTCTAATAGGTTTACAATCTCAATTCCACTAATCTCGTTAGGTTCGTTTACATTAAAACTTCCTGATGCACCCTCTTGTAGATACAGCGTTTTCCTTTGCGCTAGTCACTGTTGTTGGCTGTTAAAATGAGCAGATGGATACTAAAGCGTGTTCCCAACAAGTGTGTCCTTGTTTTAAAGACACAAGACAAAAAACGGCTGCTCTTTGGGCCTGGGACTGTGTTTTGAGGATGCTTGGAAAATAGCCAGCACAGTGGGCTTGCTTCTGGAACACAAATAATAAAAAGATCCCAAAGCATATTTCATCTGTGGAACTCCACACTTCAAGCTGCCGTTGAGCCCAAGAGCTTAGTAAGCTTAAAAAAAAAAAAAAAAAAAAAAACCACACACATTAGAAATGCATATGGTTTGAGAGAACATCCACAGTTACATTAGACAGGACTTAAACAGAGCTATAAATTTCTAGCATCTACTTAAGCCAACAAGTAATTGATGGAATTAAGGTGGGGGAAGCTTCCTATGACAAATTCAGACCTGTACATGGGGGAGAGGGTGCATGAAGGGTGTCAACACCCCCCCAATGGTGCCCTATGGGGCCAATTCCATCCAATCTGGGGAGGCCCCAGCCTCCCTCCCTCCATGCTCCGGCCAGCCCAGCAAAGACTGGGGCTGGTTCTACCCCCCACTCCCATTGCCCAGGAGTGAGGCTGGGGGCAAGACCGGGCCCTGGGCACCCCCTGCCTACTCCCACCAGCTCCATCTGCACCCCCCAGCGTGCTTCCTGACACTGATGCCCAGCAGCTCAGTGTCTCCAGACAGACACAAGGGGCAGCCGCCTCCTCTGCCAGCTACCGGCCCACGGGCCAATCAGAGTCACCAGAGAAAGGCACCAGCCACCAGTGCCCAGCCAGCACTGAAGGAAAGGCCCCTGCACTCTGGGAGCTGTAGTCCCACCCCCATCCCTCCATGGCTGCCCAACATGGGGAAGAGAAGCAGGGGAGGCTAAAGAGGATTACAACTCCCAGCTTGCCATCCAGCTCTCCTGTGATGCATCTGAGAAGCCAGTCCTGTGGGTGGGGTGAGGGCCAGGCCTGGCCAAAATACCTTCTGGCCCACAGACACAGCAGAGAGCCTAGGCGAAAACTCCATGCTTGCCCCCTCCGCATGCCACTGAGAAAAGCTGCCCAGGAGGGAGGGAGATCAGCCCCAGCCTTCTTCAGGCCAGCTGGTCATGGGGCAGGGAGGATCAGCCAATGTGTTGCTCCTGCCTTCCCCAGTCAGCCAGAGCATGCTTACTTGGGGAACCATGGGGGGGAGAGAAAGGGGGGATTCACTCGCACCCTTGAAGTCCACATTTACAAAAAAGCACACCCCACAAAAATTCCTGCATATGGACCTGAGATTACTTCATAATTATCAGCTCTGGGGCACACGAATCAGCTTTCATACCACACTCCCCATCAGTACCCAGCCTGAGCCAGGGAAGACAGTGATCCAATCAGCGGACCAAATTTGGTGATGAATCCTGATCACATGCCAGCTGAAGCACCTTGCACATATGCTAAGAAGGAGCTACAGTATTCTTCCAGTGTGACTGATGGTAGCCAGTGTCACGGATAGGATAGTGGGCTAGATGGACCCTACTAATTTAATCCTGCACATCAGTTCCCATGCTGCTACACTGAGCTTTGTCATTTCTTTCTAGAATACATATCTGACTTCACCGAGTTCTGCATCAGGCCAAAGCCTCCAACATTGCATTACATGTAACAGGACAATCACTGCACCTGCTAGAGATGCCTCACACAGCTGGCAGGAAAAATACCCTTGTCTTCCACATTTAGGGGTTCTTTACCAAACTGTTCACTCAGAGCCAAGTCTAAAAGGTAAGCCCCGGGAACATAACAAAGAGAGCAGAGAGCCAGACTTCCAGAGCCTTTGTGTGATGAGAAACTTATAGAGCTTCCCTCTGCTGGCAACTGTGGATGGGGGTTGTGGTGGAGAAGCAATGACCCAATACTCTTGCTGCACGTAAGGGAACCACAAGATGGAGTAAGCTTTAGGTGTAGGGAATAAGGGAACCAAGACAAGTGGAAATTGCTCAAAAGGAGGGAGGTTCAGCTAAATAGCTGAACTTTCTGGCTTATCCACACTGAATTGAGATGCCAATGTTTGGTGGGTGACTGACCAACAATTCAACTGAAGTAGGATACAGCTGGGCAAGAGGGCTTCTTAGGATATCCTGGAGCTCTGGAACAAGGTAATCCAGTTCAGCTCTTGGGCAACCACCACAGTGACAGAAAAGACCCTGACTCACCCTCAGCTGAAAGGACCCATCTCTAACCCATAACCATTCTGTCAATACACTCACACATGTTATTGTTAGAGGTCCCTAGCTGGAACATCCTGAATCCAGAGTCACACTCTCCATTTGTCTGAGGTACTTATACCCCCAACCCCGACAGTCTGAGCACCTCACAAGCGTCATTGTATTTCTCCATGAGATGGGACTCTTCCTCCCATGTCACAGATGGGAACTGAGGCCCTGAGACATTAAATTTTTTGCCAAGATCATATGGGGTGCCTGTGGGTAACAAAGCAGGGAACTGAACTCCTGCTCTATTTATTACAGAGTCAAAAAAAGTAGTAAAGTAGGGAGTGGAAATTGACAGTAGATTCCAAAATGGAAGGAACTATTTAACAGATTGGCTGCCAGCTCCTGCTAGAAGTAGGTAGTCTTCTAACAAGCAGTTCATTGCTGCCATCTAGTGGAGCTCTCCTTCAATGTGACCTGTGTTTTGCAAAGTTAAGATCTGAATTTTGAATAAAAAAATAGGATTGGAATAATTTGATATTTATTATTTTGATGAATATCAGTGTTTATTTTGGTCAGTTTTAAGTTTTTAGCAATTTAAACATTCATTGTTTGGGGATATCTGGGGAGGAGCAGATACAGACAATTATTTTAAAAAAAAGACCTAAGATTCAAGAAGTTAAGCTCAATAGTCCTTAAAACATAGTATATTTTGCTGTGATGTTGACTAAGTCAATATCCTTAAATAAAATTCTAATAAGCTCTTAAGCAACACATTATTACTTTTCCTATCTGTAAATTTCTACATTACTAATGGAAATTTCTCTCATGGGTGTGTGTGTGTGTGTGTGTGCACACAATGAAATTAATGTTTAATTTACCAATAAATATCAAATCCTTCTAAGACTAAATAAAATCCATTCTTTTTAAAAAAAAACACACCAAATATCGTATATTCACCAAGAACTAAATTGCAGGAAGCTCCCACCATTTATTCTTCTACCTCCTTTGATTATTATGGACAAACTGCTGTGCGAGGACAAAAATCAAGAGTCCAGAGTGCTCCACTGCCAGCAATGCACTTTTAAATGTACCACCACCTGGTCACATGCCACGCTAGGGTAGGTCTTTACCCTACAATACTGTCAATACAGCTCTTTGCTTATTTGAGAGAATGTGTCTGAGCAAGCAAGTCTGACTGTCCATCCATCTAAGAACTCCTTCTAAACAGTAAAAGCTAGGACTACCAAATTTGGTAAGCAGCTTTCTCTTATAAGTTAGAGAAGTCAGGGTTTGGTTGTACCAGGAAAACGGGATCTGCCTAAAATGATTGTTTTTCATAATACAGAAAGAGACGGGACAGCTAGCAGAGACAGTTATTTTGTAATGAGCACAAGGGGGCAGCAAAGAGCCAGAGATGGGGAACAGGGCAGCTATAACTCCATTGGGGAAACAGGGATAGAGGTAAGCATCCTACCATTGCCCAGAGGGCATGGATCCTAGTGTGGCCCGCAATGAGGCATCACCATCTGGGCAATACGTGCCTCCATACACACTCAGTGCCTGACAGCAAGCCCTAGGGAGCCACCACCTGGGCAGCATGGTCTCTGCCAGCTCTTGCGCCCACCATACCTTCAGCCCCCTACCCTGAGCCCCTCCTCACCTCCCTGACCTGACTCCTGAACCCCCACAACTCTCAATCCTCCAAGGACCTACACAACACCAGATAAATCTTTCAGTATCCAAGTAATTTAAGCAGCAGTCCTCATCTAAGGGTAATCTCTAGCCTGCTCTGGATCAAAGTTATGGTAGAATAGCTTCACTTGTATCTCAAAGGTCACATGCTGCACTCACTTGTGTTCTGGTGCTTCTTTGTGGTCACTCTGGTGAGTAGCTGTTGAGGTCAAAACCCCCTTCAGCAACTTACATGCCATTGTTTCTCTCTCACATCCCAAGAACTACAGCATCCCTTATGACTCAGCCTTCCAGCTAGGTTACTCGGTGTTTCCCCCTATCAGGGTAGCAAAATCTCTTCTCCCTAGCTGTCTTCTCTCACTGCCACATGGTATCATTCCCACAGTAGCAGACAGTGGAACCTGGTCCCATCCTCTATTCAAGGTTTCATTGCAGGGACTCTGCTCAGCAGTTCTAGGCCTTCCTCTCTTGGCTCCTCCTTTGAACTACTTCCTACCATCTGGTTCCTCCAATACCCTCTTATCTCTTCCCAGAGGAAGGCAGCTGCCTACTTTCTCCATATCTGTAGCTAGCTACCTGACTTTATACAAGGCTCCATAACCCACCTGCTCCTCCACAGCTGAGCCATCTCTCAGTTATCTGCTGCATGGCTCCACCTCCCTGTGCAGCCTGTAAAATTAATTGGCCTTCATGGCCATCTTAATCCCTTCCAGCCCTGTATAAGGTGGACACCCAATCACAGGGGCTAAAACTAACTCCTACTGCGTCTGAGGCATTGAGAGGCCAATACTACCCTCTCAAACGTGGCGAGGAATGCTTGCAGATCATCACTGGGGTCCATCTTACTCAACTTCATGAGCACTGGTGGCATAGTTCCCCTGGTATATTGGGTCCTGCCAGGCTTCCCTGAGCAGAGGCTGGGTTTTTAACTGCTGCAAAAAATCTCTGGAGTTCTCTGGTGGATCACAATCTCTTCCAGCACCTGGTGTTGCTGTGCTGACTGGGGCAGCCCCTTGCTGACATATCTGCTGCCAGAATAGCTGTAGCCAGTTGGCTTGCTGCTTTTGCCATTTTCCCATCCATATCCAATTAAAAATAAACACAAATGTATAAAAATGCATTAATACAAAGACTCCTTTTAGTGTTTACACACTACATTCATAATAAAGCAAATTATACCCCAGTTCATTATGCCTAAATTAACTGCTCAGTTTTTCCACATAGAAATTGAATATGGCTAGATATTATCCACATCCTTACACAAGAGTTCACTGCTAACCTGGACAACACTGGTGCCACAAGAATCAGTCACTCGCAGGTCAACAAGTGGTTCTTTTACCTCCCCCAGTTTTTTTAAACCTGAGCATTATGAATTTTTCCCAGCTATTGATCCTTTTATGGTTGCTCTGCTGTAGAAGCAAAGACTTCTGAATGACAGTCACAGTTCAAGAAAGTAATTTCATTGAAAGAAATAATCCTAACCAAAGGTAAAATTACTCCATTATTGAGAATTATTCTCAGCCAATGGTGAGAACTGGTTTAAAAACAAAGCTGGCATTTGATCACAAGCTATGAAAACTGTTGAAAGTATTTGATGTGTGCCAAAGTGATTCTTTTGGCTTTTTGCCAAAGGCAATTTATGTCAAACCAGACGAAAGTTAATGTTTACTAATTAAGTTTTAAAACTATTTCAGCTAATCAGAGATTAGATTATAGGTATACTACATTAAATCACACTTAATAGGCCAGGTTCTGATTAGCCAGAGCACATGATTGGATATTTGGTCATGGCTTCCAGTCAAGCTGCAAAGAGAATATTCCTCACTCCATTCTTCTAATAGTTCATCATCAGTGTAATGGAGGAAAAGAGTCACAAGGTAAATGTTTCCTATTTCTATAACTATCTGGGTTTGTCCCTGGATTTCACAAAGCAACAGATACCATTAGCCCATGAACAACAGTTGATTCCACTGAATATCTTTGTTAAATAAATTTGGGTGGGCCACAATTCATTTGTGAAATTCATAATTGAGTAAATCTGGAAGCTGTGAGCCACCATAAATAATGCCACATCAGTCCATTCTGGGTGGTAATGCGGAAGGGGGGGGAGAACTACACAAAGCTTTAAAAAATGGTCTGGGGGTAAATAGTATTTGAGTCTTTTATCCCATGATAAGAAGGGAAAACTACACAGTACTACGGAAGGCCTCATGTCAGCTGAGCAGGTACTTAAATGCCATATCATAATGTACATGGCAAGAATCTACTGTAAGTTCCTATGGCTGTGAACCTTGAGCACAGGGAGGTGGGATCCACGAAAGTCTCAGGGGCCCATGTGCGGGTAAATAGGGTTACATCATGACATATTAGAATGGGGTAAATAATGCTGTACTGTGAGATAGAGATAGGAGCATCCAAAGGCCTTGAAATGGTGGATGGAGGCTGTGATGGAGTGGAACTACTGTTTTCTAGACTCCCAGCCATTCAGTTAATGAGTTGCCTGTAAGGGTTAAATCCAGACACTGGTTCCTAGAGAGTCTCCAGAAGTGTTGGCAGGAAGCCAGAAGAGGCAGTGAAAACAGAGTATGAGTTCTTGAACTGAAGTAGGACCATCTTGCTGCAGTCTGTGTGAGCGGAGGAGAGCTGGGAGAGATGGACTAAGCCAGAAACAAGACACGGAATTTTCAGTGATATCCATGCCTAGGCAAGGATTAAACCTAGGAACAGAGATGTAAGTACAACAGGGAATGTTTAGTCTCACACAATCCGGTTATTCTCTTTATTTTTGGGTTTGTTGGACTCCTCTGTGCTGAGTCCATGTATCTTCCTCCCCACACCCACATACACTGTAACTTAGAACATACAAGAACATAAAAACAGCCATACGGCATCAGACCAAAGGTCCATCTAGCCCTGTATCCTGTCTGCCAACAGTGGCCATGCCAGATGCCCCAGAGGGAGTGAACAGACCAGGTAATCATTATGTGTGTGATCCCTCACTTGTCATTCATTTCCAGCCTCTGGAATACCACTAGGGATACCGTTCCTATCCATCTTGGCTAATAGCCAGGGGTCAACAAATTATGGAAAACCCTACTCGCCAAACAAAAAAGGGACTCGCCACCCTCCCCCATAAAAAGTATTTTTTAATGGCATAAATTCCTAATAAGAATAAGAACAGCAATTACTAATAGTTAATAAATATCACCCAGGTTAATAAATATCTTATAAACCTCTACCTTTTCTCTCTGCCGCCATGTCTCCTCCCCTTGCTCCATCAGCTCCCCTGGTGCCTGCTTCCCCCCAACCCCTCACTCTCTGCTGTCCTAACTCCTGCCCTTCTTACTGCCCTCAGCCTTCCTGAGACCTGCCCCCCCCGCCAGCCCTTCTCTCCACCCTGTGCCCACTCCTCCAGTAGCCCCACTCTGATCGTGTGAGCTACCCCTCCTCATCTCCTCTCCTAAAACCTCCCACTACACACCTGCCCTGCCTCTCTCCTCTGGTGCTGGTCCCTCCCCTGCAGGTATCTGCCCTTCTGCTTCACCCTCAGAATCCCTTGGCACTTGCACTCTCCTGGTGCCTCCCCCTTCCCTCACTGCCCCTGCCCCCTTCGCTCTCTTTTTCCCTGATACTCACCCCCTCACCACCCTCTGCCCCCATTCTCCTCATGCCCCTGTGCCTCACAGATGTCTTGCTCCATCCCCACCTTCCTCATGCCCACCCCTTCTTTCAAGCCTTCTCCCAGCACCTCCCCCTCCAGCGCCCTTACCCGCTCCTCTCCCAGCATCACTGTCCCCCCCCTTCCCACTGACACCTCCCCTCCTGCCCTTTTCCTCATTGTCTGCACTTGGCCCCTGGGATTTGTCTCTCCTGCACCCCTGTCCCTTGGTGCCTTCCCCTTTCTTCTTATTCTTCTTCTGACCTCCTCCCCTCAGCACAAGCCCCTTCCCTGTATTTTTCCCTCCCCTCCCCACAGCCCAGCCCCTTCCCCTCCCCAGGGGCCAGCTCTAGGATTTTTGCTGCCCCAAGCAAAACATCCCCTCCCCCTTTGTTGTCTTTTACACATGTTCGCATTTTGCAATGGGTTTTTTCTGTTTTTTTTTTGTCACGACATTTTAGCCCTATAAATAGCAGATAGCATTTTCATTCTTTTTTTCCATAAAGGCAAAGGCGCTTCAAGTGAACTCCCCCTTTCACTCACTGCTGTATCACAGCAGCCTTTTCCCTGCCCTGTCCAGCCCCTCCCTATGGGTAAGCACCCTTCACTCCTGACCCACAGGGGGTGCAGGGACAGCACAGAGCCAGAGGGGTGCAGGGATCGGGGGTAGCAGGGTGCGGTGGAGGCACGGGGAATGGGACGCGGGGAATGGGAGGGGCAGAGGGATCGGGGTCTAGGGGCAGTGCAGGGAATGGGCAGCATAGAGCTGGGGGGCAGGGATCGGGGTGAGCAGGGTGTGGGCTGTGAGGGTGGTGCAGAGCCAAAGGGTCGCAGGGAAGAGGAAAAGCAGGGGGTCCGGAGTGCAGGGGAGGCATGGGGATCAGGCAGCGCAGAGACAAAGGGGGGCTGGAGCCCTGGCAGGACTGGAGCTGGCAGGGCGGGCCCTGGCTGTGCCGCACACCACAGCCAGCTCCGAGGGACATGCGGCCAGAGCCAAGCTGCCATGGCCCTTTAAAATCATCGGGGCCAGGTCACGCCAGTGTCCTGGTATCCCGCCCCCCCTTCTCGTACCAGAGCTGCACGCAGGCAGCCTGGTGGGAAGAATCTCCACACTTCCCCCTTACCAGCGGTGCTGTGCTCCTCTGCCAGCCGGCGGATCGGATGGGGCCGCGCCACCTGTAGTGCAGGCTTCGGCCGGCCTGTCACAACGGCTCACCGGACTAGTCTGCCTCTGCACTTGCCAGCTGGAAAAATCTACTCGCCACAGGCAAACGGGCGAGTGCATTTATCGAGCCCTGCTAATAGCCATTGAGGAATCTAACTTCCATGAATGTATCTAGTTCTTTTTTGAACCCTGTTAAATGCCTGGTCTTCACAATTTCCTCTGATAGTATGTTCCACAGGCTGACCAATGCGCTCTATGAAGAAAAGCTTTTTTGTTTTAAACTGCTGCCTATTAATTTCATTTGGTGACTCCTAGTTCTCACGTTATGGGAATAAGTAAATAACCTTTTCCTTACTCTTTTTCATAAGAACATAAGAATGGCCATACTGGGTCAGACCAAAGGTCCATCCAGCCCAGTATCCTGTCTGCTGATAGTGGCCAATGCCAGGTGTCACAGAGGAAGTGAACCGAACAGGTAATGATCAAGCCATCTCTCTCCTGCCATCCATCTCCACCTTTTGACAAACAGAAGCTAGGGACACCATTTCTTACCCATGCTGGCTAATAGCCATTAATGGACTTAACCTCCATGAATTTATCTAGTTCTCTTTAAAACCCTGTTATAGTCCTAGCCTTCACAACCTCCTCAGGCAAGGAGTTCCACAGGTTGACTATGCACTGTGTAAAGAAGAACTTCCTTTTATTTGTTTTAAACCTGCTGTCCATTAATTTCATTTGGTGGCCCCTAGTTCTTATATTATGGGAACAGCAAATAAGGAAAAGTTATTTACTTTTCTCCACACCACTCATGATTTTATATACCTCTATCATATCCCCCCTCAGTCTCCTTTTTTACAAGCTGAAAAGTCCCAGTCTCTTTAATCTCTCCTCATATGTGACCCGTTCCAAACCCCTAATCATTTTAGTTGCCCTTCTCTGAACCTTTTCTAATGCCAGTATATCTTTTTTGAGACGAGACCACATCGGTACACAGTATTCAAGATGTGGGCATACTATGGATTGATATAAGGGCAATATGATATTCTCCATCCTTTTTTAATGATTCCTAACATCCTGTTTGCTTTTTTTGATTGCCGCTGCACACTGCGTGGACGTCTTCAGAGAACTATCCACAATGACTCCAAGATCTTTCCTGATTAGTTGTAGCTAAATTAGCCCCCCTCATGTTATATGTATAGTTGAGGTTCCCTCCCCCCGCAATGTGCATTACTTCACATTTATCCACATGAAATTTCATTTGCCATTTTGTTACCCAATCACTTAGTTTTGTGAAATTTTTGAAGTTCTTCACAGTCTGCTTTAGTCTTAACTACCTTGAGCCAGTTTAGTATCATCTGCAAACTTTCCACCTCACTGTTTACCTTTCTCCAGATCATTTATGAATGAATTGAATAGGATTGGTCCTAGGACTGACCCTTGGGGGACACCACTAGTTACCCTGCTCCATTCTGAAAGTTTACCATTTATTCCTACCCTTTGTTTCCTGTCTTTTAAACCAGTTCTCAGTCCATGAAAGGATCTTCCCTCTTATCCCATGACAACTTACTTTACATAAGAGCCTTTGGTGAGGGACCTTGCCAGAGACTTTCTGGAAACCTAAGTACACTATAGCTACTGGATCTCCCTTGTCCACATTTGTTGACCCCTTCAAGGAACCCTAGTCGATTAGTAAGGCAGGATTTCCTTTTACAGAAACCATGTTGACTTTTGCCCAACAAATTGTGTTCTTCTATGTGTCTGACAATTTTATTCTTTAATACTGTTTCAACTAATTTGCCTGGTACTGATGCTAGACTTACCGGTCTGCAATTCCTGGGATCGCCTCTAGACCCCTTTTTAAATATTGACGTTACCTTAGCTATCTTCCAGTCATTGGGTACAGAAGCAGATTTAAAGGATAGGTTACAAACCATAGTTAATAGTTCCGCAATTTCCCATTTGAATTATTTCAAAACTCTTGGGTGAATACCATCTGCTCCCAGTGACTTGTTAATGTTAAGTTTATCAATTTGTTCCAAAATCCCTTGTGAGCCCCCACTTTCTGCACTCAGAAAGCGCCAGAGTAGGGAATGGCCTTGATGAAAGCATAAAAGCCCAAACAAAGCCTCTGTTTCACCACACATCAAGGGATGCACACTCACTGCCACAGCACTTCCTGCCAGTAGCCCTCGGAATTAGCTCTTATCAGACCACATGATGCCTGCCTCTGGCGAGTGTCTCTCCGTGTCCTCGCTCCATGCTCCAGTCTGGACCCGCGTCGCTCCTGGACCACAGTGTTCTCTTCAGGAGACTGTCCTCCAGCAGTGCCCACGCCAGTGTCTTTTGGCCCCCTTCTGGGGGCAGGGGGTGTTTTATCAGTAGTCCTCCCTCTGCACTCTGGGATCCTCCCCTTCCAGGGAACCCCATAGTCCCCTATACCCACCTTGCCTCAGTGACCCACTGCCAGTCTTCACCTAGGCCCTGCCTCAGGGGCAAACTGCAGTCTGAAATGACCACGCATCATTGGCAAGGAGGTGTGGACCTGTCACCTTTCTGCAGCCTTCCTGCACTCAGGCCTTGCCTCCCACCCAGCAGTGAGAGCTTGCTGGTTACAGCTTCACCAGCTCTGCCTGACTTTCTAGACTGCTGGCTCCAGGAAGCCTCCTGCTCCCCCAGGCAACCTGGTCCCTTCTGCTCTTCAGCAAGTGTGTGTCTGTGTTTCCTTCCCCCAGGAGCCCTTATAGCCCCCAGTTGGGCCCTAATTAGCAGTATCTGCATCAGCTGTGGCTTTGCTCGCAGCCCTCTCCCAGGGCTGAGTTTTGCCTTTAAAGGGCCAGTGCGGGGTAGATGCCCTGTCACACCATATATTTTGCAATCACCCAAAGACACAGGAAAAAAACTGGAAGAGGAGAGAGAATAGATCACTCCTCAAGAAGAGGAATGACTGAACATTGAGAGGCAAGGAAAGGAGATGGGGGCTCCTATGATGTATGTGTGGGTTCCAAGTTTGGGTTCTCTCCCAATGAGCAGAACAGCAGAGTCGTCCCTGCCGCCCAGCTTGGCTCCCCATGGCTACGTCTACACTGGCCCCTTTTCCGGAAGGAGCATGTAAATTTCACTAGTCGTCGTAGGGAAATCCGCGGGGGATTTAAATATCCCCCGCGGCATTTAAATAAAAATGTCCGCCGCTTTTTTCCGGCTTTTAAAAAAGCCGGAAAAGAGTGTCTAGACTGGCCCCGATCCTCCGGAAAAAGTGCCCTTTTCCGGAGGGTCTTATTCCTACTTCAAGGAGCATGTAAATTTCACTAGTCGTCGTAGGGAAATCTGCGGGGGATTTAAATATCCCCCGCGGCATTTAAATAAAAATGTCCGCCGCTTTTTTCCGGCTTTTAAAAAAGCCGGAAAAGAGCGTCTAGACTGGCCCCGATCCTCCGGAAAAAGTGCCCTTTTCCGGAGGGTCTTATTCCTACTTTGAAGTAGGAATAAGACCCTCCGGAAAAGGGCACTTTTTCCGGAGGATCGGGGCCAGTCTAGACGCTCTTTTCCGGCTTTTTTAAAAGCCGGAAAAAAGCGGCGGACATTTTTATTTAAATGCCGCGGGGGATATTTAAATCCCCCGCAGATTTCCCTACGACGACTAGTGAAATTTACATGCCCCTTCCGGAAAAGGGGCCAGTGTAGACGTAGCCAACGTGTTTGTAGGGGATTGCATTTCCCTGGGGCTATCTCTGTGGGTTGAGGAAGTGTGGATTTCCCCAGCCCTGCGGAGAGAGGAGGGGGAGGGGGAGGGGGAGCAGAAATGGAGACTGTAGGAGAATTTCCCTGACTACCCTGACTGTGGGGAGCTCCCCCTTCCAGTGGATCCCCACCCCACACAACCTGCAGCCAGTGTCCTCACAGCTCGGCTTGAGCTCAGGGCAGTAGAACGCCAGATGGGAGTGAGCATTCCTGCAGTTTCAATTGCAGGAGAATCAGCAGGATGTCGTGTGGTTTTTTTTTCTCACTAACCACCCCCAGCCAGGTGTGGGAGGATGCAGGGAGATCCTGTCACCAACAGAAAGAGGTGGAGGCTGCTGATGCTCCCACCAGCCTCATTGATTGCTTGATCCCTTCACCAGGTCATCCAAGAAGCCTTGCGCCAAGCACCGAGCCCAGCCCAGCCCAGCCGGCAGAGGACACAGCAGCTAAATCATCCTTCCCTAGCATCATGAGATTTTTCTGCTTCCCCTCCCCCCACACCTCACTCCCGGATTGGCCAGTGGTTCCATGGGCCTGTCACCCATGCATTAGTCCACTACTGGGAACAGGATGTACATTTCATTTTTGTAATATATTCATCATGATGTTTCTGTAAGCATGTACATAAAGTATCACAAACTACAAAATTAGTTGCCTATCCAACTAAATCTAAGCGATAACCCCACAATCAGCTAAGTAGAGATACACCTCTCCCTATAGGCAAAATCTCAATAAACAGAGGGGCTTTACATCATGCCCTGAAGGACAGTAGAATGCTTTCGTTGGACAAAGACCCTGGGAAAAACGACTGGAGTGTAGATAGGACCTCCATTCAATGAACTCTGCCACCAGCCCCTAGACCAAGGCTACATGGAACCTTGGAAGCTCCGGGGGCCACAATGATACTCACAGCACATGCAGAGGGCTACAACTTAAATGTGGTTGCATATACATGCAAATATATGCAAATAGCTTCTTTCACGCTGACGGGCATGGATACAAAGATTAAGGCAAGACTACACAACATGCAGGCCCCATTTAAGTCAATTCTGCTGATATTAATAAAGGGCAATATATACCCAATTTCCACCCATGTGACAGCACTTTTAGTGAGCAATGATAGTCCAGGAATTTAAGTACTAAAACATATATCAACAGAAGACCATTATGTTGACTCACCTTTGTGGAGAGAGTTCCCAGTGGAAGCCACGTTCAAAGGATCCCAGCTGTGGGCTGCATGTTGAGGCCTGCATAAACCCAAACCACACCACGGGCCACAAAGAAATGGGCCGCAGGCCGCATGTGGCCCCAGGCTGCTTGTTGAATAGCCTTGCCCTAGACAATCCAATCTATGGGCTGTTAGCAAAAGCACATCAACTTATGTCAGCTGTTAAATGAAACAAAGATGGCTTCTACAGTGAACCAGGTTCCAAACCATCTGTAACCAATGGCAACATACAGAATTACAGCCAGAATTGAATCAGAAGCCAGTGCAGTCTATGGAATAATGTGGTGGCATGCTGGGAGTGGCTAACTGCTCTGTAAGTGCTGCCATTCGACAAGAGCTTCATGCTGTATTCATGCTGTATTCCTGCAGAGAGGAGGTCACAAAGACCTGGATAACTATGACAAGGCCCAGAGTCTAGACAAACAGTTACCACCAGCAGATGGAGAACAAATGGGACAAGGCAGGCACTTACGGCCAGGGCAGGCCCTAAACCAAAGGGCACCTCAGGTGAGGAGCATGCTAACCCGCCCTCTGTTTGTTAAACTTTTGAATACTTTATATTTTATTGCACTTGTAGCCCATTTTGCTATCATTTCTCTTCAAATTCCCACCCATTATACTACTCAGAATGAGAATTCTGTAAGCATCATTCCTACAGCAAGCTTTTGTTAAAGAGACATTATAGAGGAATACAGCCAACAGATCACTCTGTTTAACAGGATGTTCCCATTTTACAGTGTGAGTGTCATTCCAGCCTCCATGACATGTCGTTTCTAGTGACTTTATTAAATGGAGTGAAATCTCAAATTACGTGCCTATCAAATGTTAATACTCAAGAATATTGGACAGGAGTGCTGCAGTGGGGAAGGGTTTCCAAGTGAGTGCACTTTGCCTGAGTATTGAATAAATAGGAACCAAATATCAAAGTATCCCATTGTCCTCTATTGTGCTGCATACATAATTAGTGTATTAATTTTTCCATATCGCCCATATTTTTGAACCACTCCTCTAGAGTTGGATTTTTTTTTTAATTTTCCAGTGAAAATGAGTAGCTGAGCAGCTGCTAGCAGAAGAAATTAAAATCTTCATTTCTTTTTGTGTGGCCATTTCCTCTGGGAGCATTTTAACCAGTCCCCTCTAGATCTGTAAAATGCTGGGTGACAGTGTAAAGCCTGAGGCTAATCAATTAGCGAGTGTCATAATTTAATATTTCTATTACAGTAACATGTAAAGGCCACAACCAAGTTGGGCCCCCTTGTAGTAATAACTGCACATGCATAAAATAAAAGCCAGTCCCTGCCCCAAAGACGCATGCCTCAGATTCCCCATGTGTAAAGTGGTAACATATTTACCTGTCTTGCAGTTGGATATAAGTGTTACGTTAATATTCGTGCAGTTCGCTGAATGTGTAAAGTGCTCACTCATTATACTGTATATCCAGGAAACTACAATATGAGGGTTCTTTAAAAAAAAAAAAAAAAAAAAAGCAAACACAGCATATCCTTTCACCCTTCATCAAAAAGTCCATAAACCTCTATGGAATGTTTAAAATATTTTTTAATGCAGGGAAGGGTAGTAAGTGTTCTGTGAGCAGCACCACTTATTTGGTTTACTTCTTCCAGAGAGATTAAGGACAAGAAACTAAACAGTGTCTGTTAATTTTGGGTGCCCAACTTATGGCTCCAAGGTCAAAACTATGCACTTAATATTTAGACCTTCTTTAAAAAGGAGTCCTAAAAAACCATTCAAGGATCTTACTTGCTTATAGTTTTAGGACTGACTATTGTTGTGCTATTAGAGTCTTCTAGGGATGCTCATGTGCATTATATCTTGCAATGCTATTTAGCTTTATATAACATTATAAGAATAAGGTCCTTTCTTTGTACTGTGGGAAAATATACTTGTACTTATTTGTATAATGGGGAAAAAACAAAGACTTAATTGTGTTAAGGTCTTAGTCCAGAGTAGGAAAAAATATCTGTGAGTGGACCAGGAGTCAGAAAATCTCTGCAGTGGGAATTAAACTGTCTTAGTTGAATGGATTTTAAATGGTTTGACCCGCTGACCTAGCAGTGAGGGCTCAGTTGTACCCTCACTTACAACCATGCAACCTTCATTGATCTCCCACTAGACTTCTACTTAGGGTCAGGGCAGAATGCAGCCACAGTCCCCACTGTGGATTAGGGATGTAGGTGACTAATCGACTAGCTGACTATCCGATAAGCAAAAGCTCATCGATTAGTCAACACACTAGTCAACTAGTCACTTCCTCCCCCTTTATGCCTCTATCTGAAAGAGGCAGCAAGGGGGAGAGAAAAGAGGGTGTTAAGGGGGAGCCGGCTTAAAAGCTGGTTCCTCCCCAGCTCCAGCTCTGTGGGAAGGGCACAGCAGCAGCGTTTCAGTCTTTGAAATGTACAAGAGTCGCCGCTGGGGCTCTTGTACATTTCAAAGGCAGAACGCTGCAGAGCACTTCCGCCTTTGAAATGTAGCAACAGCCCAGTGGGCTCTTGCTGCATTTCAAAGAGAAAGTGCCCTTATCGACTAATCTAATAGTCGATGGAAATTCCATCGACTTTTCAATTAGCTGATTAATCTAATTTTAGCATCCCTACTGTGGATGGGCCTTACCCAAGGCCTTGTCTACACTTTTTCCTTTTAAAGCTTTCCATCATTGCTATCAGCAGTCCAGCTCCACCACTGAGTGTCCGAGTAGCCTCAAGGCCCCACTGATTCTTAAATCAACATGCCACTTTGTGCATGCCCTATCCAGGGTTAGACAGCATGGAAGTCAAAATGCCAGTCGTTGGTTAACAACACTGCTCCCAGTGCTTCGCTGGCTGTTATTCAAGCACTAATGTACAGACACAGAGCAATATTAAATTTTCTGACTCCTGGTCCACTGACATCCTTAAGGGCAGGCAAGTCTGTTTATATTCCACCTGCAGCATGGCTTGATATTGCCCAGTTCATGTAAAAGGATTTGCTGATTTTAGTAGCTAAAGATTATATTTATGATCCTTTTCATGAGCTGATAGAAGAGAGATGGATATCACTGGCAAGTCTCCATATTCCATGTACTAGAAAGGATATTCCACAGAGGCAAGGCTGCTATATTTTGTTACAGTGGCCACATTTTAAATGGTTCTTCTGACACACATCACTGGTTCCAGTGGTGTTTCCCATTTTAACTATAGGGAATCACTTTCCAAACAGTAGAAACTTTTAAAGCACAAGCTCCTAGTAAGCATTTTTTTAATTGTTACTATTATTAGGATAGTTCAGAGACTTGCTGCACACTTAAAAACATAGATGGAGAGAAATATTTACAGTGCTGTCAATTTTTAAATGTTCAACTACTGCAGCTGAGCTTGTGATATTCCTTGGGCAACAAACACAGTGACACTGAATAAGATACCAAATGCTTTTGATTGATCCTCCTTGCATCTTATGGCAATATTCAATATTAAAATAGAAGAGCAGAGACAAATACAGTTGAAAGCAAACAACTGCCCAGAAATTCTGTTGATATTTGGAGAAAAGGAAGTGGGGGGATGGGAAAGAAATTGCTCAGGATTTTACCCCAAAATTCCCTATACATTTGTAATGCTCTTTCACATGTACTGGCTTGGATGTGTTTATTTCTCATACAACCCCTATATTATAGTATAACCCTTATACTATGTCCTCCCCTCAAAATAAAAATATATCCAAAAATCCTTTGCATAGCACCTTTTTCTTCTTGCTTAGCTAAGGCCCTAGAGACAAAGATATACCTTCATATTACACCATACCATTCACCTGCAGGTCTCAAAGTACTTAAACAAAAGAAGCTTCACAATGCCCTCTGCAAGGCAGGTAGTATTATCTCCATTTTACCAGGATAGGAATTATCCTTGCATGTGAGAAGTGATGAAACAAAAAGGTTAATTAAGGACAACATTGAAAGTTAATGGACAAGGCAGGGAAGAAGAACAACCTAGGAATCCCAATCCTCTGCCAAACCATTAGTCAATGTTCTTCTTAAATACCACCTTAGCTCCAGTTCCTTCTCCTAACCCAATTGGGAATGCCTATGCTACACTCAAAAAAGTTGTTGCTGCTCCAACTGCTCTTTCCTACCCTTGAGACAGCTTGGCTATTGCAGGCATTTTCAAATCAACACTAGAGAGAGGGAAAGGAACAGTCAAGAAAGGCGCCTACATTCCTGCCAGCTTGCCATCATGTTTCCAGAGCAATTGGGCTGGAAAGGTTGCTCACTGGTGAGCTCTGCTCTGAATAGAAGCAATGAATAGATTACTGCAGCTGACAAACTAGAACGCCAGCAAGAGGGAAGGGCTCACAGAGAACGCAGTGGGATGGGAAAAAATCCATTCCTCAACTCTGTACCCAGGAGGAAAAGTTATCCAGCCAGCAAAGAGTGCCTGTGGAACACATCCACAAACCAGAAGATTCCATTCTTGCTCTTCTAGGAGTTACTTTCATACTCTGTAAGCATAGTACCAAGCTTTGCCAGACGGGGAAGTGATTTTCCTGAATCATAATGGCTAAAGGTACCTCTGAGTTTTATTTCTTGGAGAACTCATCCAGGAATGGACCAAATAGCATGTAAACCCTTTGAAAACTGCAAAGACAATATCCACCTTCTGAAGCAGCAGGCTAAAGGTAAATTAATTAAATTTCTCCTCTGTACTTTATTGTGTCTGGGGATGGTGTGTTTTTGCAATCATCAGGTCTGATCCCAGTGGGAGTCTCTAGATGGCTTACTCCATAAATAATGGCAGTGTGTGGATAGGGCATGGGGAACAGGGAGCAAACAAGGTCAGGCACCAGTATGTGCAGTTCTCAAGTCTGGCGTGAGGAATAAAATGTGTCCTGCTGATACAGGTTTAGAATGGCAAGGACCCACGGGGGGATCAGAAGAGTCATTTCCACTTGTGAACTAGTTTCTTTAAAGAACAACACTCTATCCCCAGTGCCTCCTCACGCCCACCTGTGCAGCTCCCATTGACAGGGCTGCTGGTAGCTGCAGGTATAGCAGGAAACACGACTGCCTGTCCCATGCTTTCTCTGCTCTGCCACTGACTCAGTATGTGTCTTCGCACCGCCAGCCTTTCATCAGGGCAACCAGGACGGTAGCCCAGGGGGATGTGCTGAGGGGGACATATTTGATATGGGAGCTTAAGGAGGCTAACCCAGCCAGGGTCAGGGAGGGAAGGAAGGAGAAAACAGGGGGAAAAAATCACACAGCCAAGCTGCCGCTGGAGGCACTCACTCTCTCCCAGGTAAGTCCTCTGAGGAAGGGGCAGTAGCCATAGGTGTGGGTACCTAGGGAGGAGGCTTCCCCACTCTCCCAGGATAGAGGGCCCCTGCAGACACCATGTGGGGAGTGGGTGGGTCAGCCTGTGCTGGAAGAGGCTCAGGATGAGTGGCTGAGGTTGATGGAGTGAGGGAGGGGGTGTTGAACGAGGAGTGTGTGTGTTTTGGCTGGCTGGTGGCACAGTTGTCCCTACCAATACACAAACTACACAGCAGCATGTGGCCCCAGGGTATTTGGGGGTACCCCACAGCTGGCCAAGAGGGACAGCATTCCAAGCAAGTAGGTAAGGATGTGAGGGGACAGCTGAATGTACTGGCCCAGTTAACTTTTTAAATGGGGTTTTATTCCCCTAAGGGCCCCACTATGTCATACTAAGATTCTCTTGCTTTTCAGTGACTCAGTCTAGTTTTCGCCCAACCAGAGATTAGGCAACAAATAGTTTATGTTTTCACAATGTTTTGTCCAGCTTCCATGAAGTAAATACCTGGTTACTGTGAATTAACTGGATAATGCTATTGATCTATTCACAATACAGTTGATATCAAGTTGTAACTCTCATTACCTTGGCAACCACTACACACGAGCAGCTAATGACAGAGTGCAACAACCGAGAGAGCCCCCTCAAGCACAGTGACAGTTCTGATTTAAATGGACTTGAACTGCATGAAGCATTGAGTACATTGTCATCGACACTGCCACATGCAAAGTCGGTGGTGGATGCTGCACAGTTTATTCAACCCAGCAAACTTGTTGACCTCTATCCAAATTTTAAAACAAATCCTTGCCTCATTACCACTTCATAGTAATTTCCAATAAAATGTTATGCTGGCAGATTTAAAATATTTTATTATTTGCATCATCCTGGCAATAAAGCAGAATTTGTTTATATTGCTACTTCTTTACTGCAGCCGTAGTTCCTCAGTATTTAAGTTGTTTAAACTGTTTTTAATAAAGTGCACATGGCAGATTTTCCAACACTGTAAACTTCTGTTTGCTTTGCTAAGAGCACATCAGGCACAGGGGCACCAGTTTAACGATATTGTGTAGGGCACCAAAAATCATAAGGATGGCCCTGGGTGAGGGTTTGGAGCAGCCCTGCTATCTGGGTGTAGGTTAGTGTAACAGGTCCAGGTCTACCTCCCTTCTCCTGCCCTGCCACCCTAGCAGGCCCACTTGTCCAGGAAAGGGCTCTTTCCCTAGGCATTGCCAGCAGCACACATTTAGCTCTGCACAGTGAGCACTGCTAATCAGAGCACTGCTTGCAGACTACCTGCTCCCATCTCTTCCCTGAAGGGAGGGGACACATGGGAGGTGGGGGGGGGGCATGCACTACATGACCCCCAGTTTTCTGCCAGGGCTGGCTGGCTGGCTTGCCTGCCAAGCTCGCTCCCTCCCTCCCCGGTTTGGGACCAGGACACAAGAGGTAAATAAACAGCACCTGCACCAATAAGCTTCACTGGCTTGCTCCCAAAGCCAGGCAGGTGGGTACAGATGGAGATAAATGAGTGTGGCTGAGATCAGCTGCCCTACGACTTGATTACCTGCATCCTGTTTCAAAGGCCTTTTAAGACTACAGAAAGAGAATCCTCTGAACTGTCATTCATGCTTAAATTTGACACTTTACATCTAAGTTTGAATAAAGACGCTAATTATCTTACCCATTACAAAGATAGCTTCCCCAATTATCACCTCTAATATCATTAACTCACAGACATTTACCCCCCTCCCCTCCCATCCCTGTTCTGTTCTGAAATTTGATTTGTCCTTTTCATATGTGTTCATTTTTTAAATTGTATCCTTTGGTATATATGGTTGTGAAAATTTTCTTCCACTATTTGATCTGAGGAAGTGGGTCTGGCCCACGAAAGCTCATCACCTAATAAACCATCTTGGTAGTCTTTAAAGTGCTACATAGTCCTGTTTTTTGCCTATGTTATCTGTCTGCCTTCTGGGACCTGCTTGAAACCCAACTACCTTTCATTCAGCCCCTGATTTCTGAGTCACCGCCTCAGGCTCTATATTTTTAACTGTTTCTGTTTCCACTACAAGTTGTACTGAAATTCCTTGGGGCAAAGGGTCTCCCACAGAAGCAGCAAAGTGGGCGGGGGAGGGAAAGCTGCCATGGAGCTGTATCAGAGGCAGCAGCACGGGGCGGCAGGCAGCCAGTCTGAGTCGGGAGGTGGTTTTTAAACCAACTTCCCTCATAGACCAGCTCCCCACCTGCCACAGGGCTCTGCTGCCTCTGATAAAGAGGCAACAGTGTGGGATAGCAGGGGGCTCCCTGAGCATGGGGCCAGGAGCACACTGGCTGCTGGCCCCGCCCCCGGGGACTATCAAATAGTCATGTAACCACTAAAATTTCATGCGGTTACATGACTACTCAATTACACAATCTCTAACATCCCTAGTGCAGTGTTTCCCAATTTTTTTTGACCATGGAACCCTTACATTTTGGAGTGACTTATGTCAAAGTCAAGAATATTCATCTTTATCAAGACATGCAATTCGTCAGCTGTTACCCTTTGCCAGTACATACTTGTGCGAAACTGGGTTCTCGAACTATGCAGCAATGAAAACGAAATACAGAAATCGACTGAATGCTGCGCCAGATATGCGAATCCAACTTTCTAGTATTAAACCAAATATAAAAAGAATTTGCCAAGAAAAGAAGAAAAACCACTCTTCGCATTGAAAACTATGAATATAATTAATATTATTTGATAGTTTTATTTTTTGTACATATTTAATATGATTTTTGTTGAATATAAATGAATGGTGTTATATTCAATATGTTGAATTTAAATGAATGGTGATCTCATGACCGTATTTATTACTACCAATTGTGGTGTACTGGCAGTCTGTGTGTGTTTGGGTGTGGTTTTTGGGGGGTTTTTTTGCTCGACAAACTTAATCCCTGGCTAGGGAGTTCCTTGAAATTTTTCTGAGTTTGAAAGGGTTCCATGGTCAAAAAAAATTGGGAAACACTGCTCTATCTGATAGAAGCAGCCGGGGGGAGGGGTGGAATCAACTAGTCAACTAACCATCCGATAAGCATTTGCTTATCGGATAGTCAACTAGTCCTTAACATCCTTAGCGTATAAAAATTTTTAGATCTGTGGTAATTTTTTTTAAAAAATTAAATGACTAAATGTCATAGCCCCCAATGTTTATCACTAAGGACGGTAATTTTGTCAAGTGTCTGTTGTGCAACAGGATGTTGCCAACCCCTGAAATTAGCTGCCTTTCATTTTCATTGACTGTGCCCTTGTTCTGATGTTGTGGGAAAGTCTAAGAAAGCTAGAGAGAGGAGTCAAGGCAACCAGTTTTAAGTCTTGGAAAGCTAGAAAATAGTGGAAGGTTTATTTCTGAAATCAATAGGCTCTGTTTCATGGCTATCAATGAATAGCCATAAGACAAAAGCTGAAATTGTGTCATGCATGAAATATCAGCCCGCGGTCAATGTGGATATTAGAGGGGTTATTCCAGTCCTAAAAATAAATAGAATGCTTTGAATTCCTACGGCAGGAAGGTGCAAACTATTAAAAATATGACAAAATAGCCCTCAGTTGTAGTCAGTGCTACATGACGAGAGCTGTGGCCTGAAGAAAAGGTACTGACTGCAGGAACGGGTACTGTTGGCTGTGACGTTTACTTGCATTGGATTTGCATTGTTTCAGGCTTCCTTCCTCACATTGCCAACCACACTAGGAAGAAGGGATGGCTGATCTCATAGTGACAATGAACAGCACTGGAGAATCCTTCGGGAGCCCTGAATCCTGGAATCCAGAACACACAGAGAATGCCTCCTTGCCCAACTTTACACTGCCTTTCTCTTTTGGCCAACGGGTGGCTGACCGAGTGCTGAATGGAATCCTCATTGCTGTCCTCTGCATTGTCATGGTGTCACTGGGATGCACCATGCAGATCTCTAAGATCAAGACTCACTTCTGGAACCCTAAAGGGGTGGCCATTGCTGTGGCGGCCCAATATGGCATAATGCCTCTGACAGCCTTTGCCCTGGGCAAACTCTTCCAATTGGGCCCTATTGAGTGTCTGGTCGTGCTCATCTGTGGCTGCTGTCCAGGTGGAAACCTGTCAAACATTTACAGTCTGGCATCAAAAGGAGATATGAACCTCAGGTAAGGAGAGCTAAGTACAACCTCATCATTGTCACTGGCCAGGCCATTTCAGTTGGGAGAATGGTCTAACTTATCAGTTCGCTCTACCCTAATGCTTCAGGCAGGAAGGTAGTTGGTATCATACTCAAAGTAGTTTTAGAGTACTCCTCAGCATGTTGCTAAATGCTGCTTAGTCACTATTGCTCCAGAGTGGCACCTGAAATCTAGGATGGAGCTACACTATAGCACTTGCAAAAGCGACGAGGAGTCCTGTGGCACCTTATAGACTAACTGAAGTGTAGGAGCATAAGCTTTCGTGGGCAAAGACCCACTTCGTCAGATGCATGTAGTGGAAATTTCCAGAGGCAGGAATAAATATGCAGGCCAGGATCAGGCTGGAGATGATGAGGTGATCCAATCAAGGAGGATGAGGCCCACTTCTAGCAGCTGATCTGGAGGTGTGAATTCCAAGGGAACAGAAGCTGCTTTTGTAGTTAGCAAGCCATTCACAGTCTTTGTTTAATCCAGAGTTGATTGTGTCAAACTTAAAGATGAACTGTAGCTCAGCAGTTTCTCTTTGAAGTCTGGTCCTGAAGTTTTTTTTGCTGCAGGATGGCTACTTTTAGATCTGCAATTGTGTGTCCAGGAAGATTGAAGTGTTCCCCTACAGGTTTTTGTATGTTGCCATTCCTAATATCAGATTTGTGTCCATTGATTCTTTTACGTAGGGACTGTCCTGTTTGGCCGATGTATATAGCAGTGGGGCATTGTTGGCACATGATGGCATATATTACGTTGGTGGATGTGCAGGAGAATGTACCAGTGACAGTATGGCTGATCTGGTTAGGTCCTGTGATGGTGTTGCTGGTGTAAATATGTGGGCAGAGTTGGCACCGAGGTTTGTTGCAAGGATTGGTTCCTGAGTTCGAGTTATTATGGTGCGGTGTGTAGTTGCTGGTGAGAATATGCTTCAGGTTGGCGGGTTGTCTGTGGGCAAGGACCGGCCTACCTCCCAAGGCCTGTGAAAGCGAGGGATCATTGTCCAGGATGGGTTGAAGATCACTAATGATGCGTTGGAGAGGTTTTAGCTGGGGACTATAGGTGATGGCCAGTGGTGTTCTGTTGGTTTCTTTCTTGGGCTTGTCCCGTAGCAGGAGGCTTCTGGGTACACGTCTGGCTCTCTCAATCTGTCTCCTCACTTCCTCGTGTGGGTATCGTAGTTTACAGAATGCTTGTTGAAGATCTTGTAGGTGTAGGTCTCTGTCTGAGGGGTTGGAGCATATGTGGTTGTACCTCAGTGCTTGGCTGTAAACAATGGATCGTGTAGTGTGTCCGGGATGGAAACTGGAGGCATGCAGGTAAGTATAGCGGTCGGTAGGTTTTCGGTATAGGGTGGTATTGATATGACCGTCACTAAATTGTATCGTGGTGTCCAGGAAATGGACCTCCCGTGTAGATTGGATTAAACAAAGACTGTGAATGGCTTGCTAACTACAAAAGCAGCTTCTGTTCCCTTGGAATTCACACCTCCAGATCAGCTGCTAGAAGTGGGCCTCATCCTCCTTGATTGGATCACCTCATCATCTCCAGCCTGATCCTGGCCTGCATATTTATTCCTGCCTCTGGAAATTTCCACTACATGCATCTGACGAAGTGGGTCTTTGCCCACGAAAGCTTATGCTCCTACACTTCAGTTAGTCTATAAGGTGCCACAGGACTCATCGTCGCTTTTGCAGATTCAGACTAACACGGCTACCCCTCTGATACTTGACACTATAGCACTTGGAGTCACATCACCACTAAATTTTGATGTGGCTACCCCCTCCATAATGCTGGCCAGAGCAGTGGATAAGCCAGATTTCACTGGTGGTGTGTCCTAGAGTGCCAGGTTGCCACACCACTCAAATTTAGCCCAGCCATCAATGTTTCCTCGTTCTCACACATGCACTCATGAACACTCCCCGCCATGTGAGGTAGTAACTAACACCAGGGTTGGACTCGCCTGCCAGAATCCATGTAGCAGCTCCTCTCAGCACTGGAGAAGCATCAAACCAGTAGGAAGAAGAGATGGTAAGGAGCCAGGTGAAGTGGAAAGAAGGCCAGCCAACAGCTAGATCCCATTCTGCCTGCTGAGACCTGCCAGAACCCACAGCAGCTCCTCTCGGTGCTGCTACTCTGAGGACTTATAGGAAGCTCTGAGCCAGCCACCAGGGAGAAAAGTGGGGAGAGGATGTTATACCTTCCTAGGGACCCAGGTACAAGCTGAAGCAAGTAGGGAAGACAAAGTAAGGAGCACTGTGGGGTGGGCAGAAAACTAGCAGAGTTCCACCAGTCTTGCAGTTAGGACCCAGGAATTAGAATCCGGCACAGATTATAGCTATAGGGAAAGAAACACTCTATAGTGGAAGACAAAGTGTGTACTTTTACTGGTGCCTGTCGAGGGGCGCCTTGTCCACCCACCAGAGAGGACAGCAACAGGTCAGGAGCGGCCCCTCGAACTCTCACTCAGGATAGGGTGACCTAACAGCCACAGAGTATATGCATTGCAACCGGCATTCAAAACTATTATGCCATTGCATAAACCCAAACCACACCATGAGCTCCTGCAGCACCTCCTTTCCCTGGGGCAGTCAACCGTGACTGAGCAACTCCAGAGGCCTTTATAGTTGGCTTCCAGTTGGAGCATGCCTAGCAGGGCTGTGGGGGTGGGGCCTCCTCAGCAAGCTGAGCCAGGTTAACCTCTTCTGGCCCAGAGTGGGGTTGATATACCCTGTCTCAGTGCCATGTATCTTACCTATGGCATGCTTGCTAGTCTTGTTACTCAGCACACTATTGGCCTACAAACTACATTTCAAAGAACTTAAATGCAAGTTTAAACCTCTTCAACTCAGGAATCAACAAAATAGATGTTGTGGCTAATTACAAATTGGCTGGGTTAAATAAATAGATTAGGGAGACAAAGTAGGGCCGGCCCACAACATTTTGGCACCTGAGGCAGGGAGCTAAAATGATGCCCCCACACTCCCTCGCTTGGGCCAAAACGTTGAAAGGTCTCAATTCTCTAGGTCCTAGTGAGGCCCACCCCCCACGCCACCGCCCGTCTGGCACCTGAGGCAGCCGCCTCAGTTCGCCTCATATTAAGGCCAGCTCTGAGGCAAAGGACTACCTAAACATAATAAAAATATAATGATAAATTAAAGCCAAATAGGAGTGGGCCCTGTTCTCTCAGCCTTTCATTAACAAATTCAACTGGGTGAAATAAAATAAGGTTCCACTTTGATGCTTTTGGTTATTGTAATCATGTTTTTTTTGTTTTGATGGTGGTTGATTTTATTTTTGTTGCATGGCACTATGGATCCTTGTGTTTAGTTATGCTATACAAAGAACACATTTCCAAGAGTGGGCTGCATAGTTGTGACAATGCTTATTTGCATTTGGTGCCCACAATAATTTGTGAATGCAGCAAAGCAAAGGCTGTTTGTCCTCAAAAACTGCCAGTTTGTCCATTAACAAAACCATAGGTCCAGCTATAAAACTTGGGATTTGCACCCCAAATTTGCATTAATTCCCCTTTCATAGTGGTATAACTCCATTCATTTAGATCAGGAGTGAGGAACCTTTTTTGGGTCAGGGGCTACTGACCCAAAGAAAAAATCAGTTGTTTAATAGTGATAGAAATGTAGCCGTGTTAGTCTGGGGTAGCTGACTATTTGATCTGAGGAAGTGGGTCTGGCCCACGAAAGCTCATCATCTAATAAATCATCTTGTTAGTCTTTAAAGTGCTACATTGTCCTGCATTTTGCTATAATGTTTAAGAGCCACTCCATGGCTTCATTCCAGCACTCAGCGTTCACCTTCCATTCCCTCTGCTCATTGTCCCTCCAGTCCTTTCATTCTTTCTTTTAGGCAGCCGCCTGAAGCATAGCCTCATGCATCAAGTCATCTTTACTTTTCCATAGCCACTTCCTTGCCCTGAGCAGGCAATAACAAGGCAGGCTGGGATCCTAAGGTTAAATCTGGGGAACCAAAATGCAACATTTTACAGAGGGACCCTTTTTAACACCACACAGAGCATTGACATGACCCAATTTAAGCACATAGGTAACACTGACTGGCGATCCATGAGAGACACAAGATCCACAAAATGGTGAGTTAATCACTAGAGCAGGGGAATTCATTGTTGTAGGGCCTAATGTATTCTGGGCTGATGTGTCTTGGGCAAAGCCTACAATGCAGGGGGGTAGACCTATAAGCAGTAATGTCCACACATTTTCCACAGCCTGAACGCATCCTGTAAGATATTTCACTGCTGAAGGTGAGAAGGGAAGCAAAGGAGGATCTTGTGTAAGACTGCGGCTTCCCTCCTGGCCCTTATGCAATTTGGCTGTGTCAGCAATGGTGTCCTCTCCCACCCTTTATGGCACAGTGGCATGCAGGGTTGCCAGGTGTGGGAGTAGCAGGTATCCCCCCAGGAGCCACTGCCATAAGGGGGTGCCCCATTTAAGCATAACATCCCCCTCTCCTCCCACCCACCCTCTTGTGTACCCCATGGCCTCCAGAACTTGCACCCTCTCCCCCATGACACATGCTGCCCCCAAACTCTCCCCCTCAGCCCCAAAACTCCCTCTCAGAATCTGCACCCAGGACCCATAACACCTAGCTCAGGCTAGAGACAACACCCAAACTCCCTCCCAAAGCCTGCACCCACTCCTGCCCCTGAATCCCCTGCTTCAGCCCAGAGCCTCCACCCAAACTCCCTCTCAGAGCCTTAGGCGGGGTGGGAAAGAGTTTGTGGGGGGGAAGGGTGTGAGCTTTGGGCACCACCACCATTTCTGAAAGTCTGCCACCCCTGCATCCCACTATGCTGTAAGGGGAGGGGGAGGACACCAGTGCTGCACGCAAATAAGGTGTGCACTACTGCTGCACTCTCATCAAGGTCATTTACCTAGAGCACAGCAACTGCAGAGTTCTACCTAAGTGTCCTCACTATGAGCAGAGATTCTTACAGCACTGTGTGTCTTGTCAGTGTGGACACCTCAGGAGTTACAGCGCTGGCAGCTGATTTATTGCACTGTAATTTGCCAGTGTAGACAAGGCCTCGGTATTTGGAAACAAATCAACCCAACAGCTTTAGAGAGGACATAAATCCTTATGTTTCCGGGCATTAGTCAACTTATGGGTGGAGGGAAGGATTTAAGAAGTTTTTTCTGTGGGCAGGTTATTGCATAACCAGGCCTACTGATGGGGGGCTAAGGGAGCAACTGCCCCAGGACTGGTGATTCTCAAGGGCCCAGGGCTCCCAGCCACCGTGGCCAGAGCCCCACTGCGGGAGCCCCATGCAGCATGCTCCAGCGTTGCCTGGGGGAAGTGCGGCATGCTCTAGGCAACACTGAGGGCTCCCTGGGAGAGGCTAGCCCCACCCCTTCCAGGGGCAGAGAGCAGAGTCCCCTCCCCCCACACCGCCATGCCCAGGGTCCTGACAAGGCTGTCAGCCCACTGTCAATAACTGCGCTTCTTCTAAAGCAACTGATGCCAGCCACTGCTGGAGACAAGATACTAGACTAGCTGGACCACAAGTCTGATGCAGCTGGAAATGTCTATGAATCAAGATGCAGATTTTTGAGCCTTAACCTTAACTACCCTTAACCTTCCCCTTTGCTTCCATTCCTGCAGGTCCTTCCCTTACCTGGTAATGCTGAGGAAACCTCTGTGAGGGAAAGGGGAGAAATGGGAAGTGAGCTGAAAGTGTAGGTAGATGCATGTGTCCAATGAGTTAGATAAAGAGGAGAATATTCCAGCAAAGGATTTTATTCTGCTGCTTTACTTTTTCCCTTCATCTCAGTATTGTGATGACCACTTGCTCAACACTCCTGGCACTTGGGCTGATGCCTCTTCTCCTGTATCTCTACTCAAGAGGGCTCCACCAGGGCAACCTACATGGCAAAGTCCCTTACAAGGAAATAGTCATCTCCTTGGCCATGATGCTCATTCCCTGCACCTTTGGCATCTTCCTGAGCGAGAAGAAGCCACAGTATACACACATCATCATCAAGGTACGAATTAGAATTACCTGATTTACAGATGGGAGAACTGAAGCACAGAAGGGTTAAGTAACTTCTTTGAGGTCATGCCACAAATGACTGAAAGAGCTGAAGACAGGACCTGTCACCCAGGTATGGGGAGTCACTGGGCCCTGTGGCTCAGCCAGCAGGTAGAACAGAAGGTTTTTTAGCTGACAGGGATACACTGTAGAACAGACCTGTCGGGACACTAACCAGAAGCAATCAATACAATCCATCCTGGGGAGAGGGGGCTCCGAGTCAATTCCCTGATCTCCTCCTGCACCTTGAAGCCAACTAAGACTGACCCCCCCAGCCTCTCCTGTGCCATTTGTTCCCCTTCCCAGGCAAAGGATGTCACCTGGCTGCACCTCCTCCTGAGCTCAGGTTACAAAGGGCATCAGCCATTGTGTGCATACTGTGGCTAGAGTGAGTGTCACACCCAAAATCCCCATCACCATCTAGGTATTGGTGCAGTACCTGGGAACCTGAGGCGCACACAGAGTTACTATAGGACATTAGAACTCATGTGCAACATAGTATAGCGAATACAATCCTCACTTCATCACAAGACCCGAGAGTGTTTCAAAGGCAGCATTTACACTGGGGGAGGGTGGCACACAATGGCCAGCCTAGGTGCACTGCTCAGATCCCATTCTGTTATCACCACCCTTCAGGATAAAACACAAACCTGGGGACTTCTGACAGTTTCTTGCTAAGCAGCGGAAACTCATTCTAAGGGTTAGATTCGACCTCCCAACATTTCTCATGCACTTCAGTTGGATATGGTCTTCTCTTCACTTCCTTTGCTGAATTATTAGGAAGTGTTGCTATAAACTGAAAAAGCAGCAATCATGTTCCACCTAAGCAGTGCTTATGTCCTCATTATGAGTAGAGTAGAGATTCTTACAGAGTCGGTTAAGCACGTTGAGATGAAGGTGCTACGTTAATATAAGTAGGAAAATATTCGTTTAACAGACACTGGGACAGTTGCTTCCAAACATCTTGGCTAATTTTAATGGGATTTTTGTCTTGTCTTTCCCAACTCCTGATACACTGATTTCAGGCAGGGATGATTGTGTTGCTTGTATCATCTGTTCCAATAATCGTTCTGTTTGTGACAACTGTTGGAAACAGTATTTTGATCATCTTCTCACCATCCCTCCTGGGAACTGCTGCCTTGATGCCTTTTATTGGTTTCCTGCTTGGCTACGTGCTATCTTCATTCTTCAAGCTCAGTGACAGGTAGGTCCCTCCACATCCCTTATCACCCTCATTCCTTTTTGCCCAGGAGTTCTAGGAAAGGGGACTGAGTATAAAACCATGACCCTGGAATCTTAGGAGATGCTGAATGAGTTGTTTTCAGCATGGAAGTTCTGATGCACTCTAATATCGTCCTTTGAATATGATCTCCCGGTGCTGATGGCTAGAAGTATGGGCACAAATAAGAAAAGCTGTCTACACAGCTCCCACCCTCTCAGCTCCTCCACTCCATAAGATTTTGTAGTGGTAAAATGGTGCCAGTAGCAACCCTGGAGATTGATGTTTGTTATTTAACTACAAAACACCCGATATAGGCAGTCACAGTGCAAGCTACCTCTACTGGCCCTAGCCTGTGTGCCTCAACCCTTACTGGGAGGAGTGATGAGTAAAGTTTTATGGATCAATTTATTCCTTGGACTTCCTAAGTCTACCAGAAGTCAAATGGGTACCTGAAAACCCACCACAGCCTCTGAACAAGCTGATGGATGGTTGTACCATTTGGTCACCAAAGACCTGCTCATTTTGGAATTCTCAGTTACTGACAGTGAAATATGAAAGAGAAAAGTCCCCACTACACAATTCTGAATCATCTCTTCCCATGCCTGGAGCCCTTGGTAAACCAGCCAAAATAACCCTCTTCACACATGCAAACCTCCCCTAACCTTACCCTGGTGAATATCTCTGCACTTTTTAACCAGTTTTTTTTCCTCCTTTGGGATGGCAGCAACTCCTAGAGAATCTAAGATTCATGACCACCAAGTATTACTGGGTAGGATTTTCACCCACGCACACCAACCTCTCTCACTACCTACCCTTGCACACGCACATCTCATTAGCATTCTCAGCATTGCTTTGACCGCAGTTTCTTTTACCATGCTAAATGCATAGATCAGCACAGAGTATTCATGTTAAGCTGTGTAGAAACTTAGCAGTTCTGCAATTCACGTCTGTGTTTATCTCCTTTCTGTACAGGTGCAAGCGGACAGTCTGCATGGAGACTGGTTGCCAAAATGTGCTGCTCTGCTCTACCATCCTCAAGGTGGCCTTTGCCCCTGATGTTATTGGACCCCTTTTCTTCTTTCCATACCTCTACATGGTATTCCAGCTTGGAGAAGGCATTCTCCTGATACTAGCCTTCAGGATTCATGAAAAGATAAAGAACCCAAATGGCAAGTGTAGTGTAACCAAAACCTCTCTCCAGTTCCTACACACTTTTCAAAGTAGTGTATAAAGCATCTACTGGTATCACCCACCATGAACTGCTGCTGTGGCTGAGGTGGAAATCAGTTGCTATATAAACAGCACACAGCAAAACTAAACAACAGCTAGAAGTGAAGAATAGTCTCTCCAGTTGCTACTGCATAGGGAATAGAGGATACTATACTAGGGACCACAACTTCAGGTATCAAAAGTTCAGGTGTGAGAGTTACAGATTGCAACCTACCAAATGGTCACAGCTTTCCAGACAATCCTGGGCTTCAGTGCACAAGCACATTCCAAAAGCAGGGATCTGTTCTGACACCTCTCAGAGACAATGGGTATCAAAACTCAGAGAGAACACATCCTGGGTATCACTGCATGCTGTAAGGGAAAGGAATGCCCCTCACCCCATATGCAAGTCACATAAGTCATTTAATTAGAAAGTAAATCTTAGGAGCAGCCTAGTAGACAGATTTTTGCAGAATAGAAGTGAAAGGCTCCAACCCTGGAAGCTCTGTAGTATGGGAATAAAAAGCTTTTCACCTTAATTATTTTGATTCCCTGGCCTGGCCAGTAACATCATACTCCTCTGATAACTGTTAGATCACTCCAGGGGGCAACCTTGGAGTGCACCCCTTTGGGACACAACATTGTCCTGTGACTACACTGCCTTAGTTTCCATTCATACATCGTACGGCCTATCCAGCCATAGCAACCTAGTCCTCCAGCCAAGTGACCTCAAAGCATCTAGCCCAGGGATAGGGATCCTGAGGCCCAGGAGCCAAATACAGCCCCCTGCTAGCCTGGATCCAGCCCCCGAGGCTCAGGGACCCCCCCTGCAATATTGGGGAGCCCACACTGCCACTCCAGCTCTCCATTGCCCCCACTGTGAGCTGGAGCACACGAAAACTACTTGGCAAAGCCCCCCTAGGCTCTGGTGTGTGAGGGGAACGTAGGGAATGTCTTTCTCCTTTTCTCAGTCGGGGGCAGGTCAGTGAGGGTTTTCCCCACCCCTGATGTAGCCTCTACCAGGTAAAGGAATCTCCCAAAAACAAAATATCAAAAAAATAAAAAACAAAGGAATCATCTGTCCAGCCAGGTTCTGGCTCCAGTCTTGTGCTGTGATTGCCAGCCATTGCATGCTAATTCCATATATCTCAAATAGTTTAGTTTCATAGATGCAGCAAGTAAAGCCTTTAACCTTTTCTGGAACAGGATTAGTCTCACCCCAGCACACTGGTCTAAGAAAAATGAGTTGATTGTATTTTGAAGTTCTTAATGAACACAAATTCATTTACCTCTGCCAGATGGTGCTCATCTGGACCAATATTGTAATAAGACAAGAATGCTTAATCCAAGTGGGTGGGTTGCTTTCTAGCAGATTGCAGGCAAGTATTGCAGTGGGGAAGGGAGACAAGTTGAAGTGCATAAGCAGATTCAGCAGCTGCCTTTGTGGTATTTAACAAAAAAAGCTGTAGGCCAGATTCATGGCAATAAAGACAGCTGTTCCAGACCAGTACCACTGCAGCTCTCTCTCTGGAGAACAGCTTTAGAAGCCATTGGGCCTCACAACACAGCTGATTGGGAGAGCCACTCAAACAGAACATCTAGCAGCCATTCTAGCCCTGCCCTTGCCCTAATCAGCTGGCTCCACCTACTTTGGGAGGCAGGGTAAAGGTAGATTGGCACCTTGGAGCACAGTGATAAAGTTTTACCATATTTTTTGTAAGTTTTGCTGATAGACAATGTAAAAGCAGCATGCACTAGAAACATACACAAAAAGTTGACATTTTCCACATACTGTTAAATGGACTTTTCTAAAAATTCCATGCAAACTGAAGTCTGGTTTGTGAAATGACTTGAAACAAAATAGCTTCAGGAATTTTTTTGGAGTGGGAAGTGGAGGGGAATGCCACTTTTATGTTGCACAGCTGTCTCTTGGGCACCGCTCAGTGCAATATAGGAATCCCTACATTAAAGCAACCATTCATCTTTCCTGCAGCATTACCTTCCAATGCTATGGGTTAAGGACACTGTGGTCTTATAAAACTTTTTTTTCCACCTCTTCTTTAGATACAGCAAAAATCATCTATACAGCTGTGGATATTGCCCAAGAAACAAAAGTCACCCTGGCCCCTAAGAACCACACCACAGACACACATACCCATGTTTCAGTTATATCTTCTGCACCTGATTTGCTGAATTCCAGCAGTTTTGCATGAAATGTGAAGCAATATCAATTTTAAAGCAAAGGCGGAGCAGATCCTCTTCCAGGCCTCCTTGCACCCCAATTGGATGTTCTCAAGAAAGGACACTAAGGACTATGGCGTTTGAGACTCCTTGAACATTTTTTGGTTATTTACAAATCATTCATATTTTGGCTGATGAGGAAATGGTGTGGTCCCAATGGCCTTCTCCCAGTTTTCCATGAGCATTGGAACCCACAATATGATAGAACTTAATATTACTATCCTTAATGGAGCCAATCCTACCCATTTGAGTCCTGTTTTTCCAGGTATGTTGTGTTATCTGACTGCCTCATACATGGGGCCCTACTAAATTCAGTCTATTTGGTCACTCACAGTCACATAACCTTAAGTATGGTAAATTTCATTTCAGATATTTAAATCTGAAATTTCACTGTTGTAATTGCAGGGGCTCTGATCCAAGAGAGTTGTGGGGAGGTACTGATAGGTTATTGTATGAGCATTGCAATAGTTACCCTTAGTTCTGTGCAGCTGCTGGCAGCAGCATTGCTTTCAAGAAAACAGGCCATCCTTCCATGTTATTGCCACCCTTCTGTACTGCTGCCTACAGAAGCTACAGCTAGACTGCAAGGATCTATCGGGAAAAATGCACTCCACATCTGGTATATCTTTTTCTGATACTTTTGTCAGAAGAGAATTTTCTGAAATTTGTCCTGTCTAGACTGGGCCAAATTTTGGAAAAAAGTGTGTTAACGCAACAGTTTAATGTAAGTAGAACTGAATATATAAGAAATTGTAGCATAATCACATTTGCAAGGCCAAGAAGAGTGACTAAAAATCCAGGTGGCCTATTTGAACACTGTCTACCAACACTAACAAGAGTTAACATGGAAATGAGAAACTTCTCTGCATGTGTTAAACAAGTAGGTTGTGTCTACACTGGACCACTTTTATTCCGGAAAATCAGCCGCTTTTCCAGAATAAGCTGTGAGCTGTCTACATTGGCCCTTGAATTTCTGGAAAAGCAACGACACTCTACTGTACAAAATCAGCCGCTATTCGGGAAAAGCTATGCTGCTCCTGCTCGGGCATAAGTCCTTATTCTGGAACACTGTTCTGGAAAAGGGCCAGTGTAGACAGCCCAGTAGTCTTTTCCGAAAAAAAGCCCCGATCGTGGAAATGATGATCGGGGCTCTTTTCCGGAAAAGCGCGTCTACATTGGCCACAGATGCTTTTCCGGCAAAGCCCTTTTTCCAGAAAAGCATCTGTGGCCAATGTAGACGCTCTTCTCCGGAAATACTTTAACAAAAACTATTCTGTTTTAAGCATTTCCGGAAATTCATGCCAGTGTAGACATACCTGTAGGTTTTAAGCTGTATTCTCTAGTGCAAGAACCAACTTAAGTCATTAATTGAGCTTCCCATTTTATAATTGGCATTACTTGCCAGCTGTTTGCCTTAAAGATTAGAGCCAAAAGTCACTCAAACTAATAATACACTGCATGATGTTCAGTAGCAGTCTGAACTGGAAGAAGTTGCACATGGACACCACTGAACACAGAAAAAGTAGAAAACAAGAGCCTGACATTTAAATGGAGGGGGAACTTTTTAGTGACAAATATGCAACTCCTTGCAACAAAAACTAGAGTGTACTTGTGTGTATGCAGTGAGACAAGAAGCAGGGCATCTTTAAGTTAAAAAAAGCACAGCCAGACTGGGTCAAACCAAAGCCCTGTCTAATTCACTATCCTGTTTTTCCCCAACCCCATAACCCATTCCCTCTGGCATAAAGGCTAATCCCCCCCATCCTTGTACCTGCTGGCCAATATGATGGACATTTAATGTTTTTAGATTTGTCCTTTACAACATCTGACAGGTCCATGGTGTGCACTAGGTGAAGAAATTCTATCACAGGTACTGATACCTCATGATTACTAAAAGGAGTAACACTTCCACTGCAGTTATGACTTACACACTATCATATACCCCCTTAAATCTCAAAATTTTTAAAGACTCAGTTCTACCAATTGCTGCAAACTCCTAAACTGTTTAATATTAAAGGTCGATAAAATGGTTCTCTTTTAAGATGGAGCAATGCTGCATTAGAGGGAGGAGAGGCATGAAGGAGTTGCATGGATTTATAGTCTGCGTGTGCATGCATGCTCTATCTATCCTTCAACACATCAGGCTTATACAACTACACATCCTCTAATGTAATATGCCATCAATGCTCCTCTGATGTGTATTGGTCAACTTGGACCACCTGACAGATAAATGGATGCAAATCAGACATCAGAAATGGTAACAAACCTGTAAGGGAACATTTTAACCTGCGTGGTCACTCAATCTCACTGATTTAGAAGTAGCTATTCTCACCAGCCAATGAAAGAGTACAGAATTGGTATTCATCAACAAATCTGACAGTTTCCTTGGCTTGAACAAAGACATTAACTGGATGTTGCATTAGAAAGTTAGTATTTTTTACAGCAAAAGCTATAGGACACTTCTAGCCAACTTAATTAGCTTCATTAGCATTGTTCCTACAAATCACAAATAATCTATTTCCATTTAGGTGTGCTTATTCACAATCAGCTGTGCCTTGAAAAATAAATGCATGTGTCAAAATGTGTTTTTTGTGGCTAAGTTATTTCTACTTCTGCACTAAGGCATGGGAGGCTCTACAGTAACACCATAAACTCTGGCCAGAGACAAGTGTGTTTTTTTTAAAATGAGCTGTAAAAACTTGAACAGCATAGATGTTTTGGGTTGAGTGAAGAATCATTTAAAATGATGAGACAGGTTTTTTTAAATAAAGACTTTATTAATCTTGAGCAGCATAATCTAGAGTTTGCTGACTCAACTGAAACAGTTGTTGGAAGCACAAAAAAAACCCTGATATAAAGCTTTATGTACAGCACATATGTAGAGCTCGTAAGTGTCTAAAGCTATTAGTTTAAATGTCTTTCAATTAAACTAATATCTTGAATTACCATTCACGTTTGAATACACTAGGAACTAAAACGTTCAGATGATTTTTTTTGAGTACAAAAAATTAAAGTTATTAGCTTTAGTTATAAAGAGCTCTCTCCATATACAAGAACTATACACTTGACATCCACAAAAAAAGTTAAGCAAGAAAAGGATATCAAAAGACATTTAATACATTTAATTCATACCCCCCTTCGTGGTCCACATCTACAAAGTTTTTTGCCCATCCCTCCCCCCCATCCAAACCCCTCCCCACAGAAAAATCACATACTTACCACAAGTTTTAGCAAGTATGCTTTAAAAAAGGCCCTCAGCCAAGTTTATAGTTCAATTTCCACTGTCAACTGATCTGGATCTTGATCGAGATCTCTGCCTATCCACTGATGGAGATTTTGATCTACTAGAAGACCCTCGTTTCTGGCTCTTCTCAGGCGCTGGAGACCTACTAACTGAACGAGACTTGCTACGGCTCCTACTCCTGGACCTGGTGTAAGACTTGCGGCTTCGGGAACGAGAACGGCTGCGAGACCTGGATGAGCTCCTGCTTCGGGAACGAGACCTGCTTCTGGACCTACTAATGAAATTATACATACCCATGTTAGACTCTTACATTCATGTTGTACTGCTATACGAATACTTAATAGCCAAGTGCTTTATCAAACACACAAGTGTTTAGAGAAATGAAGTCACATTTTAGTTTGTACTTTTGCATAATTTGGAGATTTAAAAACTCATACCTGTGCCTTTTGCTGCCTTCAATTAGTTTAATTTTCCTTCCATTGATTTCTTTGCCAGACAGCTTTTCAATAGCATTCTTTAAGTCACTGTAAGAGGCAAACTCAACCACCCTTTAAGAAAAAAAAACAAAAACCATGATTCACATTAAGTGACACGAATTACCTACCCAACATCGTAAAATTTTTAAGATTGTTGCAACGTATCGTCAATTTATTCCACATCAGTAACTAAGCCGTGAAATCAGATTATTCCCCCACCCAAGTAGTATTCATCTTTTTTGCTGAAATCAAGGGATAAATGTTTCAAGATAGCAAGAGTAACTCAATCTATAGGCAACCATTAAGAGTTTTGAAACGAAATTCAGTATTTAAGAACACTAAAGTTTAGAAACGTTCAACAAAGTTTAAGACAAATTTCAGATATTTACCCTTCATTTAGTTTAGGCCTGTGTGCATCTGCAAAGGTTACTTCCCCAGCTTGTCTCATGAAGTCTTTGAGATCCTAACACGAGACCAAATTTGTTATACAAAGAAACAGAACTAATGCTTACGTACATATACATATATATAGATAGATAGATAAAAAAAGAACAAAAACTACTGAAAGAGAAGATGTTAGATAAATTACAAACATGGCACTTGCCATACTTGTATTCTATCAAAACTGAATTGACATTATCTACATCAGGGCACGAAATAAATGAAAATAGCATTTTGCTTAAAGCAATGTGCTGGTATAGTTTTAACATTAAAGAAAGTATTAGTCTATATATGGAACTGAGTGCATAATATTACCTATGTATTTTTGAAGCATAAAAAGAAACTGCAATAGAATAAGCCTTATATGTTTAAACAGAATGTTTACAATACACCAGTTATTTTGTGCCCCATATGTCATAAAAATATAGTTTACTTTACCTTCATTAAAATTTCCCTAGGCTAGCCAAGCAGCAAACTGCATTAAGCGATCGAAGATACCGTCATGATTTATGCCCGACTGGCTCTTCGCCACCCATTTGAAGAACACTACCCAGTCGATGGAAGCCTTTAATCGCACAGCCCTCCCTATTAGCAGACTACAGACGGATGCAGACATTTTCTACTCTTGTGGAGTTACCAAGGACCACTTTACTGCGATCAGGATTCCAACGACCGACCACCTAATTTCGTATCTTTCAATTCTTTTCGACCAGGACCTCATTCGGAAGCGTTACAGGAGGAACAGCTTTCAACTTAAGGATCAGATCTCGTTAACTCTCTGGGATCGCTGCAATCTGGCACTTTAAGGAAGTGCATCGATTACGTCTAGACCAGCAAACACAGATCTAGAGGTGGCCAACTGCTACATTGTAGGAGCTGACTGGAAAAGTCAACCAGGCCCAACCAAGAGTGACCAAGACAGAACGATTAGGATAACCCACAGGCACTCCTCGTCATAAGGCCACGACACAGATAGGCTGGCAAATAAAGGGTTTAATATGTGGTTAAAATTGATTTTCAACAAGAAAAAAAATATATATATAATATATAAAATATATAAATAATTTCCTCAAATATTTACATTGAGTATTTACATATTACGTAAATTTTGAAAATACCATAATTTTATCATTTAAACTAACATTAATACATTTTTCCAAATATATATTTTATCAAAATATTTTCAATAAATATATTTTACATTACATACCTATTAAATGAAGTCAAAATAGTTAATTATGTTTTAACAAACCTGCCAGCTGACTCGGGAAGACAGATTCTCTACAATCAGACGATTTTCTGTCCGTACAGGCGGGGCATTTCTACATAGAAAAATATTTAGTTTCGTCTTCAGTATTTAAAGTTAAGGACACTAGTTTTACTTCAGTTTTACAGAGCCAATACTAAAAGATTGTTGAAGTTTAAGACCTGGCTCCAATTCAGAGCATCAACTACAATGCAAACTTCTACATAAATAAGCCAAATCAAAGGGGAGGGGAGCGTTAAATCAGTTAGCTAGGGGTCTGACATGTAATTAACTAGATCATATCCACTAAGACTATTCAGCCATATATACCTCCTGTCATTACGAGGTCGGCGGCTACTAAAGCGATCAGAATATCGCCCTCTTCCTCTACCACCTCTGGAACGAGCCCGTGCATGTTCAATTGTAACCCTGAAACAAAACAGAACTCAACTTCATCTGCATACCTGTGTTACAAACTTCTTGTATTTTCTCAACAACAGCACAAGAGAACTCATGTTAACATTTTATATGAAGAGAAACTGAATTCATGAATTTGATTTACTCTAGATTTATTTTTAAGCTACATATGAAGCAGCATTCTGGATACTACTATCAAAACATTTACCTCTCACTGCAGAGCTCCTTTCCATCCAATTCATAGACTGCATCATCTGCATCCCTTGGATCCTCAAATTCCTATTGGATAAGAAAACATATTTGATACCCATATTTAATAGAAACACATGCAAACTGTATTGTTGGTAGATTACTACAGTGTTATAAAGGCACTAGAAGCAGCTCCCCATTATATAAAAAAAATTAAGCCCTGGTACACTCCTTAATGGTGTAGTTATACCAGCTGCATTTTGTAGAGTGAAAAAACCCACCCTTCTGACCCTACAGTTCAACAAACTTCAAGCCACAGTGAAGGTAGATCTAGGTTGATGGGAGAGGAAACACCTTTTATTTTTTAGGGAAATAAATCACCTGGCAGGACAAGCCCTACAGGGGCATAGCTGTTTACCACTGCAGTGTCTCTCAAAGAACAACAAAAATCATTATGCAGTTACACAAATCCGAACTTCCTGGACAAAAGGTTTTTAGCCCGGGCGGCACGAGGCAGGGCTGGTGCGACAGCGCTTACCACAAATCCAAAGCCTCTTTTCAGATCGATGTCCCGGATGCGCCCGTAGCCCTTGAAGAATCGCTCCACGTCCTTCTCCCGGGCGGCGGGGTTCAGCCTCCCGATAAACACGCGGCAGCCGCTCATGGCGTCGATGGTGGCGACTAAGTCGGCTGCGGGAGAAGAAAGACGCGCATCAGGCAGCGGCAGGGAACAGGCCCCCACCTCCTTTGTCCGCCCGCAACGCCCACCCCGCCCGCACTGCGCAGCCGCAAAGCCCCGCCCTGTGCCGCAGTCTGGAAAATCCGAGAACGTAGGAGAGGCCAGCCAGCCCCGCCCCTCTCGCCCAGCCCCAATGGGAGCGCGCCAAGTATGACATCACCCTTCTCCGCACCAATGGGAACGAGCCAAGACACCACCCTTCTCCACACCAATAGGAACGCGCTCTCGTCTCCCCTCCCCCAACCACTCCGCCTCCGAACTTTTCTGTGGAGCTCAGCGCCCCGCGCGTGCGCGGAAGATCCCGAAGTTGATGAGGAAACAGAAGACGCCGCCATTTCCATTTCACAAAATGGCCGCCCGTGCCGCGCCCGATTAACAGTAGAGACGCGCGTCCCCACCCGTAGATCGGCCCTTGCCCTTCCACGGGAAAACGAGGCACTAAGAACGAGCCAACCCCACCTCGCCCTTGCCCCGCTACTTCACTCTCCCCGACCGCAGACTGGCTGCCCTGCTCTGCGTGTCTTTCCCACCCCGATCCTCGCCACCCACGTCGCGCGTTCCCCGGCTCAGCTTCCCAGTCGCTCGTCCGTAGCGAGGCTCGCCGGGGCCTCACCAACCTGCGCTGCAATGGTATCGCGGTGCGGGCCGAAGCCAGACAGGTGCGCAGCGAGGATGATCAGCAGCCTCCTGCTCGATCCTTCCTCTACAGCAGCTGGCTCCCGACTGGCGAGTCTGACGTGCAGCTGCGCCACAAAATGGAGGCTGTCAGCACGTGACCCTGGCACCACGTGACCCATTTCCGGCTCGCCGATGGGTGGAAAGGCGAGGGGCTGGTGCGCCCCTTCTGGCAAAGAGAATCTAGGTCAGCGGGTGGGCGGGGCTCGTCCAGGCTCCCCTCCCGCTGCGGCTCAGCTCTGGGGCCGGGCACCCCGCCAAGTTGCTGTGTCACTTGAGCTGGGCCGGGGGGGGGGGGGGCGGCGGCCATTGCAGCCCAGTCACAGCAGCCGCGAGCCTCGGCCTTCGTAGCGCGGGAGCGGCGCCGTGAGGCGGGCTCGGGCCTAGCTGCCGCCTGGCCGCAGAGCCAAGCGAAAGTCTCCCCTTTGCCCCGGGGGGTGGCGAAACCTGCCGTGCGCCCCCTCCCGTAGAACCCCCCCCCCCTTTCTCAGCCCGTCTCGGCTGCGGCCCTGGGGCAGGCCGCGGTAACAGCGGAGCTGGCTCTGCCCGAGCAGCCCATCGCAGCTAGAGCTTCGCTAGCGCTGGGCGGGCGGGCACCGTGTGTGTCGCGAGCGCCTTTTCGGGCCGCAGCAGGCGCGGGGAGCCGTGTCGCTGCGCCAGGGAAAGGGCCGGAAGAAAACTGGCACCGAAAAGGTTAAACGTTGCATCCTCCAGGACGCCATCTTGGGGCTGCGGTGGAAATACAAACACCTCTGTTTTCAATTCAACGTAAATAACAAATGGTCTTTAAAGACTAACAGAACATGGAGAGGGCACCGAGAGCTTTGCCAGAGCCCCGTGGCCTGAGTGACGCTGAAATAAGGTGCTAGTTGCCCAGTATTTTACTAGCCCTTCTGCTGCGTATGTAACAAAATAAGAACTGCAGCTCAGGGTCAGGATAGTGACAGGAGGGAGGCTTGCAAAAAAGGAAAAACAATGGGCCTTGCGCTTGTCCACCAGTGCATTACAACCATGAATGAAAAATAGACCATCGATATGAATAATCCAGAACAAAGCAAATAATAGCTAAGTAAAAACATAGGTGACATGGGCTCTGCTTTAGCTCCACTGATTTTTTTAAATTAATTTGGCATAGGGTTTTCAGGTTTTTTTAAAGTTTGGTTGCAGAGAAAGGCTGCAGTCAAGATAAATGGTCTCCTGGTTCCAATAACAGATCTGGAAGTTATAAAAATAATATAGGTTAGTTATTTTCTCTCATCTTGGACTCAATTAATTGCAAGTTCTTGGTGCAGGGAATGCTAGGAGTGGGACTGAGACTGCCATGATGGGATAGGCCTTTTAACTCTTCCGCTAAACCTTGAAAGCTAGAAGTTAAAACTACATGGACATATTAGGCAGAACTTCCTGTGCCTTTGTGGTGGTGCTGGAACTAGAACATGAAATGTATTCAATTTCCCTTTAATAACCAGTGAGTTTTTTATTAGTCCGCCTTTTTTCTTTGTTTCGCCACACACATTTTTTCTGTATTCCTGTTTATCCCTTCTCCCTCATCTCTGTGTACCAGACTTCTTTTATTATTACCATTGAAGTATTTCCACCAAACTCAGCAATAATAGAAGGTTTTGTTTTAAAAGTCTTACTGAAGTGGCAAAAATTAAAACGCCAAATGTAATATTTGTGTACTTTTTGAAATGTTCATGACATTTGATGAAGAATGACTTGATACAGAGAGTAGTATGTTTAAGAATCAACCCTGGCACTTTTTCACTTGGATTTCCCACATTTTATTCATTTTGCAAGAATCCAAAATTCTCTGCACCTATCCATTATCCACACTGCTACTTCCTGGGTGAATTCTAGTAAGTCAGAAATACATTGATAGTGTTTGTTTTGCAGAACATTTTACAACTCTTTAGCCATCATGGAAAATACGCACACCAAGCTAAACTCTCTAGATTTTAATTTGATGAGAAATTTCCTGCCAAGCAGAAGTCAAGTGAGAAACTAACACTAGCCTAATCAAACTTGTCTAGGACAAAACTTTAATAAATACTGTCCTTTTTTAAACAAGCAGGTAATCAAAGTTCAGGGCCCTGTAGATGTTCTAATTGTGAGTAGAAATTAATGTTTGGTATTTTTTTTTGTGATTAAATCTTGTTTAGAAGGAACATACAAAGTCCTATTTTTTAAAACACTGGAGATAATTTCTTCATTCTCTATTCTAAGCCTACTTCTCCAGTCAGCACTCAGTACCCAAAAAGCCTTTTCTCTTAGCTCACGTGACTATGCTTCAATGCGCTCTTTTTGTTGGACTTTTTCTTTATTGCTGTCTCTTGGTATCTGTCCTTGTAGTGAGTCCATCTGCTCAAGATAAAGACATCCTTACTCAATGCTCAACAAAGCCTGTCCTCTCAGCAGTGTAAATTCATGGCCAGTCTCCATTGATCCTTGTTTTAAGCTGCTTAAAAATTAGTCCCAAACCCACCATGCGTTGTCAAAAATGGGTGGGGGGGGAGTAGTGGGATAGATTTGCAATTTATATCTGTGCAGCATAACTCTGGGCAGGATTTGTGTCACAGCATAATGATGCTGGATAGGGATTGAGGCAAAAGACCTGCAGGGCATAGCCCAGAGACAAGTGAGAAAAACCCTGTGGCTGTGTCTACATTGGCAAGATTTTGCGCACTTTTGCGCAAAATCTTGCCACCTGTCTACACTGGCCGCGAGTATTTACGCAAGAACACTGATGTTCTACTGTATGAAATCCGTGCTTCTTGCGCAAATACTCTGACGCTCCCACTCAGGGATAAGTCCTCTTGCGCAAGTGTTCTTGCGCAAGAGGCCAGTGTAGACAGGGAACATCAATTTCTTGCGCAAGAAAGCCTGATGGCTAAAATGGCCATCAGAGCTTTCTTATGCAAGAGAACGTCTACACTGGCACGGATGCTTTTGCACAAAGGCACATGCCAGTATAGACACTCTCTTGCGCAAATACTTTTAATAGAAAACCTTTTCCGTTAAAAGTATTTGCACAAAATCATGCCAGTGTAGACGCAACCTGTGAGCACGACTGCATGAAAACCACCACCCAACTTGATAAAACAAGGCAAGATTGCTTAGTGCATGCTACTTTGGCAACCTAATGCACAAATCTTGCCCTTTAATTTCTTAAAGTCTATACTAGAAAATTAGATCCACCTAATGATATTGTTTGGGTGTGTGTGTGTGAAAAATTCACATCCGTGAGTGACATAATTAATCCAATCTGAAACCCAGTGTAGATAGTACTATGTTGATAGAAGAATTTTCCCACTGATCTAGATAGCACCTTTGAGGAGGTGGATTACCTGTGCTGATGGAGAACCCCTTTTCTTGGTGTAGATAGTGATGTGCTAGAGCACTGAATACAGCACTGAACCTCCAGTTGTGCCAGTGTAACATTTCAAGTGTAGATAAGCTCTAAAGTCCATGTTTTCAAGGCTTAAGATAGATGAAGTGTGTCCTGCCACAACCTTGTCAGTTTTTGTTTGCTAATTTTAGAGAAACAATTTTAAACACAATACTAAAGTGATCACAGCCCAGACAAATGTATTTAAACCCTGGTTACAACTACAAAAACCATTTTTAAACCAGTTGGATTAACAGGGTTACCTTACAAATGTTAGCAAAGAAGAATTATTTGCATATCAGAAAAAAGGGAGTTTCATTTGCATAGGTGGAACTGTATCTGTACTCTGCAACTCCAGGACCTTGTGTTACAAAAAAATTGAAGATACAATTTCATATAGAGTCTGAGCTGCATGGATTCGTGTCTTATGGCTAGTCTACACACAATTTTGGAGTGGTATAAGGATATTGGGTTAGAACTTAATATATTTTAAAAAGAATAGCCCCTTAATGTGGATGTGGCAATACCAGTATAAAGGTGTTTAGAATCAGAAGTGTTTATTTTGATAAATATGTGCAAAAAGCTATTCACTGACCAGAAATTATATTACTGTATAGCTATGGTTACACAGTGGTATCTTGTGCCTTTACAGAATGTGAAGGTCAGCAAAACTCAAACTTTTGAAATCGGGAAATGAAGAATTATGGTTCATACCCATGAAACACTATCTCTGTCCTCCTGAAGCTGGCAATGCCTCCGAGAACTATTTGCATGCATTCCAGCTGCATTCACTGGATAGGTGCAACTACAGGCAGTCCCCGAGTTACGCGGATCCGACTTAAGTCGGATCCGCAGTTACGAACGGGAATTTTCTCGCCCCAGAGGACTGGAGCGGCAGGACGCCTGGTCCTGCCGCCCGCCTCCTCCGAGACGAGAAAAGCTGCTCCCCGTCTCCCTGGTCTGCTGGGGGAGCCAGCAGACCAGGGAGACGGGGAGCAAAGCGGCAGAGGACCCGGGCCGGACCGCGGCGCTGATCTGGAAGCGCCGCGGTCCGGCCCAGGTCCTCTGCTGCTTTGCTCCGCGTCTCCCTGGTCTGCAGACCAGGGAGACGCGGAGCAAAGCAGTGGAGGACCCGGGGCCAGACCTGCGGCGCTTCCAGCTGATCTGGAAGCGCCGCGGGTCCAGCCCCGGGTCCTCCGCGGCTTTGCTCAGCATCTCCCTGGTCTGCTGGGGGGGGACGCAGCTAGTGCCCCCCCCCCAGCAGACCAGGGAGACGTGGAGCAAAGCCCGGGGCCTGTGGTAGAGCAGGTGGGGCGCTGCCGGTTGGTCCCGCAGCACTGCTCCTTGGCGCTACTGGACCAACCTGGCAGCACCCCAGCTGCTCTGCCCCAGGCATCCTGATTCAGCCGCTGCTGAAACTGACCAACGGCTGACTACAGGAAGCCCGAGGTAGAGTTGCTTTCCCCCGGGCTTCCTGGAATCAGCTGCTGATCAGTTTCAGCAGCAGCTGACTTGGGGACGCCTGGGGTTCTTAAGTTGAATCTGTATCAAAGTCGGAACTGGTGTCCAGATTCAGCCGCTGTTGAAACTGATCAGTTTCAGCAGCGGCTGAATCTGGATGCCAGTTCCGACTTACATACAGATTCAACTTAAGAACAAACCTACAGTCCCTATCTTGTACGTAACCCGGGGACTGCCTGTATCTGGTATTAAAGGTTCTCAGACTTCATTGCACTGCAATCCTCTCAAGTTACTATATGATACTGGGGCTGGGGGAAGAGAGGGCAAAGCTGAAGTCCAACAGTTTCAGTTCCAGGCGGGGGGAGCGGGCACGTAACCTGAGCCTCAACAACACCCAGGACTGAAGGCTGTGGGGGGTGGCGTTCAGGCTCCAGCTCTTGCCCCCGGGCCCAGAAAGTCTAAGGTCAGCTTTGGAAACCCCATTAAAACAGAATCTAACCGACTTTGGAGTTCTGACCCACAGTTTGAGAACCATTGGCATAGGGACTTATAAGGCAGCTTGGCAGAGCTGTGAAAGGCGATCAGGGAGGGGGCTGACATCCATGATCAAGGGAAAGAGGTGAATGTGTACCCTGAGAGATTCAGTATGCCTTATTCCAGAACTGCAGTGTGTAGGTGTCAGTAACAGGGTAGGGGGTTGTGCTACCGTGGGGATTGTCAGCCATTTGGTGGGAAATGGGCGTGATCAGTGGGAATGAAAGTGAATGCAGAATGTTAGATGGCATCATGTGCATACAAATGAAGGGGTTGTAAAATGAAGTAGATCTGGTGTTCTATTCATGGAGTAGGTGTCACGTTTAAGAGTCGGACAGGTACAAGTAGCCCTTGTTCAGTACCAAATAAAATAGGGAGTCCACTCATCCAATATTAAACTGGACAATGCTCTTTGTGACAAATTCGTCCATCATCTGGTTTCGTTTGGTACTGGCCAGGGAACACGATTTTTTAAGAGATTTTTTTTTAAGAGTATGATGCTGTACTCCTCCTGTGATCTTGCATGCACATATGTAGCCATGCCATTGGGGATGGGGCTGCATGCTGTAATAGATGGTGCCCCCCATTTAGCATGACTTCACACACACAGTGGGTATGAAATCACGCTGGTGGGGATGGACCCATGTGATTCCCATAAGTACCAGAATGTCCAGTATTCCAGGAGTGTATGAGTTGCCTCCTTAGTGCAAAGGCAAAGTGGAAATATGAGTTATGGGCATATTACTCAATGAGTGCTCAGTTAAGTTTGCATCAGCATGATCTCAAATTTAGATTACAAATAGGGTTGCCAGATGGTTTCAACAAAAATACCAGACACAATTGATATTACATCACAATCTACATTACATCTTATTTAGAAAATACTGGACATGTATATTTTCTCATTTATATTTTCTCAATTTGTTTCCCAAACAGAAAGCTCAAATACTGGACTGTCTAGTTCAAAACCGGACACCTGCAACCCTAATCACAAATCCTACCATGTGCTTTTGTGAGATATGGTGGATTACAAAATAATCTAAGAAACATGCAGATTTTAGGACACTTAGAAGAATCATTCAAACAGATCAATCAGTCTTCATTACAGCAGAGCTGGTAGTCCATTGTAATTTTGTATGATAATAATGATCTAACTGCTATGATATACAGGTCTCCAGTACATGATAATCCTGAAAGCATAGGAGGCTCTAAGAGGTGTTAAATTGCGCATTCATCTCAATGTAATGAGAGAAACATTCCATTGAGAGGAATACAGCCTGAAAACGCAGCCCTGAATACACTGTTTCAAAGGGCCTTTAAAATATACATTCAACTTATTCTGTGCCATGGAACATTTTCAGACATACATATCTTATTAATAATATTGCCTTAGATTCAACAGCTCCTCCACAATGGTGTCCTGCAGGCTGTTTGCCAGCACAAAAGACAAGATTAATTAGATGTACTTTCTGTTTAGCTCTACTGCTGGCTAGAAATAGACACAGAGCTCACATGCAAGTCCCTTAGGGTTCGAAGAGTATGTAATGTGTTAAATGAAACAGGATGGTTTATGATGGTTATTGCTTTGCTGACAATCTGATTCCATTACATAATTGTCAAGTTCCTCTAATTCTGGGTTAGTGTGTCTCACCTCTTCTCGGGAGCTAGAGTTTTCTCAACATTATGATTGTTGCGGTTTTAACGAGGTACAGACTAACAACCTTTTGATAAACAAGAGCAAGAGACAATGTTTTTAGTAAACGTGCCCCTGCTGGATCATAGAACATGGAGATAGAAAGGTGCTAGAAGCTCTTTCAGCCCATTCCCTGAGGGCCAGTACAGGATTGAGACCCATAGTATATTCCTTAATACTTTCCCCAATCCTTTTTTAAAGGCCTGAAATGATGGGCTTCTACCACTCCCACTGGGAAATTGCATGTCAGTTTTTCTTCCTGATGTTTAACCTAAATTTGCCTTGTCTTAAATTCATCCAGGATCTCTTACTTATATAGCCCCTGGAACCAAATTAAAGTCTTCCTCTTGCTTTTGGGGGATTATTCCCTTTGGATGGTTATATAAACCTTATTTCATTGCTTAGCCAAGTTATACATCTCTAGTCCTTTTAATCTTCCTTCAGGAGTCCCTCCGGCTCCTGCTAATTGTATTGCTCTTTGATGTTCTTCTCTGAGTTTGTCTGAATTTTAGATTTAAGAACAGCACTATTAATATACAGAGCTAAATACTGGTTTGCTCTGAATGTGGTGATGTTCTCCCCATCAGTTCTACCCCCATTCTTACCATCCAGGTAAGACGACAGGTAAACTGCCTATCAGCTCTGACTGCTTTTCTTGAGGGAAAACTGTGAATACATGTTGCCAGGCAGATCTGACAAAACTGGCAGTCTGTATTGTGCTGCAAGCATAGGTATAAAAATGGACTCCCTTTCCAATTAAAGAGAGATTTGTTAACCTGCCTTCAGATATCTGCATGATAAAAATGCATACTATGTCACTAGGCACTGGGACACTTCTTAACATGAGGGAAAATAGCTTCCCCTCATAAAAAATGACAGGCATTCATATTAATGGTTTCACATACGGAAATGTGTGAGCTGAAGAGTTTTGGAGCACTACTACCAAAGTGCCAAATATTGCATTTCTTTAAAAGGTGGCCTGTAAAATGGGGAAAAACATGATTTGAGTTGGAGGGGTGATTTTTCCTGTTTCTTTTTACACTGAGGAAAGGAAGATGGTACTGTGATTAAAGCATTGAACTGGGGCTAGAGAGATCTAGGTGCTGTGAGGATAAAATCCATTAGTGATTGCAAAGCACTCAGATATTATGGTATCTAGTATGCAAGAGGCTAGAGGGAAAGATAGGTAATGTAAGTGTGGTCTATCTTGCACTGGAGAATAAGTGAGGTGAGGCTATCATAAGAAGTAAAAGAGTGGAAGCTATGTTAATGAGATGGAAAGGTATATTTCATCCAGCTGTTTAAAAAGTCTCAGAGTGGTAGCTCATGATACTATATATTTTTGTTAGTCTTTAAAGGTGCAACTACACAGCACTCTTACCTCAAAATAAGCTACACAGTTTGTGCTACGCAAATTGCATAGCTTATTTCAAGGTAATTTCAAAATAGCTTATTTAAAAATTTGGCGCTGTCTACACTGCGATTAACAGTTGTGTCTTCTAGAAATTCATTGACCTGGGTTAGAGGTCACAGTAGTTAAAATACTGGCAGCTGATGGCTTTACTCTGGTACTTCCACCATTGCTTGTACCAGCAACATCTCGCCACAATAGCAGTGGAGGGATATGGTGGAGGATACATCTACACAAGAACTAGACACACATAGCTGGCCTATCTAGCCAATGTGGAGCTCAGACTGCAGGGCTGTTTCACTGCCGCATAGTTCTTCTGGATACAGACTGGCACCAAGGCTGTAGGACCCTGTGGAAAGGGTCTAGAGACAGTCCCTTTCATGTTCAGAATGTTTAGGCTAGACCGCTCCTGTGAAACCCTATTCTGAGCAGATACTTGAAGTATTTGTTTTTGATAGACACAAGGTCTTTGGTTCCTTTTACAGGTTTTCAACACTTGCATAGTGTGTTATGCCAATAATGTATTTGGAACACAGCCAGATCCTCAGCACTCTTTTGTACTGCTCGTTAACATTAGATACTTAATTCTGCTCCATGGAGATGCCACATTTCTGTCTCTTCCTCCTAACACATTTTTCCCCTTTCCATGAAAGCCAAATTAAACTTGTTTTCCATACATTTTGATTTAATACATTTTTTTTCTGATGTTGAAATACTATTTGGAGTGTCTAATGTTTTTGTGTATCCCTTGATCTATCCAACCAACCCCTCCCCCCCCCCCATCACCACCATGATAACATATAAAATTAGATATCTTCTCTGATTAGGGTTTGTGAGAGGCAACTCTCATTGTCAGAAATAGAAGAACTTTTTTTTTTTAATTTGTCTGTTACTTTGATTTAGTATTCAAACAATTTCTCTTTCAGACTCTGCCAAAATGCCTTCTTTGTAGAGGGGAGATTTTGCATAGTTTCATTTTTAACTAATTAACACAGTATTTAAACAATTTGCAAAGGTGAAGTTTGTGTCAGGGTGGGAACAGAGCTCTGACCTAGGTAACCCCTAGCTCATCCACAGGAGTATGCGCTCTGATACACATGACCTCAAATCTTTATATTTTATTAGACCAAGTTTAATGGAGCTAATGCTCACTCTGCTGTGAGATGTACAGGCGAAAGAACACTCGGTGCATTTTTCATTAGGTTAAGTGGTTGTGATGGAGGCTGTGGAACTGCAGATGCAGGGTTTTTGTCTCAGCTCTCCACTTGTCTATGTTTTATTTAATAATCTACTAATCTGAAGTCGGGTTTTGTTACCCTGTGTTTCCCATTTCCTGTAACATCTGACACAGAAGCCACCAGATCAGCGCAGCAGCTGCCCCAACAATTCTATGGATGGGAAGAACCTGGGAGATAACATGGCCCGATAAGGTGGGGCAGCCTGATTTGCCCTTCTGTGCCCTACTCCCGACCCACTGTGCCCCACTTCTCTGCAATGGCAGGAAGTGGAGCACCCTGGGGGCAGAGCATTCTGCTTCCCGCCACTGCTGAGAAGCCAACTGCAGCAGGCCAGGAGAGGGCAGTGAGGAGCACTCTGCTGAGCCGCTCTAGTTCCCACTGCCTGTGCAATGAGGGGAGGGAGGCAAGCCCTGCGCTTTTGCTGCCCTCCTGTAATCTCCCAGGTTGCATTGCTCGGGGGAGGGAGAAAGGAGGTGAGGAAGGAGTGGGGCTTGGTGAAAGAGGGAGTGTCCATGACTACACACCTGGGGCACTTGAGGGGGCTGCCCCAGGCCCTGTGCCCCTTTTGGGATAGCCCTGTCTGTAAAGATAGCAGATCTGTGGTGCAACCCAGATCTCCACCCTGCATCTGTTCTCTCATACACAGCAGAATTTTTGACAGCCATAGTTAGTCACATGCAGTCCATTTTAGGCAAGGTCACCCCAGAACCTTAAAAGCAGGGATGCCCAAACACTGCCTTAATAAAATCCACAATAGCCATTTCCCAAGATGCCCTTAATTTACTTAAAATTCACCTACGGAGCACTCTGTAGCCACCCTCATCTTTAATCATACTGAGACAAGACCTGCAAGGCTGGTGGTCACAGCTTGTACTGCTTCAATGTACAGGCAGTCCCTGGGTTACGTACAAGATAGGGACTGTAGGTTTGTTCTTAAGTTGAATCTGTATGTAAGTCGGAACTGGCGTCCAGATTCAGCCGCTGCTGAAACTGACCGCCAGTTCTGACTTACATACAGAATCAACTTAAGAACCCCAAAATGCAGGACTATGTAGCACTTTAAAGACTAACAAGATGGTTTATTAGATGATGAGAAGTGGGTCTGGCCCACGAAAGCTCATCATCTAATAAACCATCTTGTTAGTCTTTAAAGTGCTACATTGTCCTGCATTTTGCTTCAGCTACCCCAGACTAACATGGCTACATCTCTACCACTATTCTTAAGAACCCCAGGCGTCCCCAAGTCAGCTGCTGCTGAAACCGATCAGCAGCTCATTCCAGGAAGCCTGGGGCAGAGCAACTCTGCCTCAGGCTTCCTGTAGTCAGCGCTGGTCAGTTTCAGCAGAAGCTGACTTGGGGACGCCTGGGGCAGAGCAGTTGGGGTGCTGCTGGGTTGCTCCAGGAGCGCCGCTCCTCGGTGCTACTGGACCAACCCAGCAGCACCCCATCTGCTCTGCCCCAGGCGTCCTGATTCAGCCGCTGCTGAAACTGACCAGCAGGACCTGGGATAGAGCAGCTGGGGTGCTGCTGGATTGGTCCAGTAGTGCCCAGAGCGGCGCTGCAGGACCAATCGGCAGCGCCCCAGCTGCTCTGCCCCAGGGTCCAAAACAAAAGCCTGGTCTGCTGGGGGGGGGCACACTAGCTGCGTCCCCCCCCCCCAGCAGATCAGGGACATGGGGAGCAGAGCCGCAGCAGCAGCGGGGTGCCGCGCCTCTGAGGCTTTGCTCTGGCAAAGTCTCAGAGGCGCGGGACCCCACCGCGGGCTGCAGCTTCAGTCCCGGTGCCTGTGGTCTGCTGGGGCCGTCCCCAGCAGACCACAGGCACCGGGACTGAAGCCGCAGCCGCGGCGGGGTCCTGCGCCTCTGAGGCTTTGCCAGAGAGCCGCTGCTGCTGCTCGGGGACTGCCTGTAAATCACTGTTAAGGATTGCAGGCTGGAACAGGTAGTCTTCATTGACCCCCATCTCACATTTAAAATCAGACTGGGCACGACTGTGGTGTTCTGTATTACTCTGGGGGCCATGCTTTTGCCTAAGCTACATTTTAGCCTCCCAAACACCTGTTTTGCTGAGCTGTGAAATAAACTTCTCATTGGTCACTTCACTTGCCAATCAGAATTGTAAACAAATCCCCTCCCCCTCATTCCTCAATTTCTTTGTGCACAACATTCCTTTTAAACACGAGATGGTGCTATTCATTCACAGTGACTTCTCTGGCAGAGAGTTTTCTATTCACAACCAACCCCAGTATAAATAAAAAACAGGACTATGTAGCACTTTAAAGACTAACAAGATGGTTTATTAGGTGAGCTTTCGTGAGCCAGACCCACTTCCTCAGATCAAATAGTGGAAGAAAATTGTCACAACCATATATACCAAAGGATTGTGACAATTTTCTTCCACTATTTGATCTGAGGAAGTGGGTCTGGCCCACGAAAGCTCATCACCTATTAAACCATCTTGTTAGTCTTTAAAGTGCTACATAGTCCTGTTTTTTGTTTCAGCTACACCAGACTAACACGGCTACATGTCTATCACTATTCCAGTATAAATAGACTCACTAAATGTGGGACCACTAGCATCACTGATGTTGGGGAGACCTCAGAAGTATGTGCGGGTAACTCCATGGCCCTGATTAGGCTGGCTTAATTACTTTAATTCAGAATGGCAGTGAAGTGAAAGTCCTTGAAATAACTCTGCTCTTCAGCAATAGCCTGTATTATGCAGCCTGCTTTTAACTTTCTTGCTCTGTTTTCCTAGGAAGCACGTTCTAGTTAATCTCCCTTGTGTCACTGCCCCCCTATTTTTTCATTCTGTGTAGCTCTTCCACCTTTCCTTGTGTAGCTCGGTAATGCAGCCTAATCCTCGGGGCCAATGAGTCATGTTTCACAAGGCATTTTGGCTAATATTATTAGGCACTGAATTGTCAGATATTTTCAGTAATCATCTTATGGTACAGTAGTAATAGCTTAATTGCCCAGTCTCCCTTATCATGCATAGTAAATCCAGACCTGAAGGTATATTATCTGAGTGGTAACGAACTAGGACCATTTACCTCTTGATCACCAATGCAATAATTAACACATCTCAGGTCAATTGTTAACATTTAGCAATGAATGTAGTGGGGCAGAGGTTATGTGTGTGTCTCAGCAAAGAGGCCAAAGACCAAACACGTCTGGTCATTTGGACTCTTGTTTTTGTAAGAAGACTTCTCAGTGCAAGAAAAATAAGTCTATGCACTGCAGGCTGATAACTCGCTGCTTGATTTAACGGAATCTCAACAGGAACATTTCCACTGACTAAACTTGAAATAAGGGAGAGGTGGCACATGCCTCAATCCCGTAATATGCTGGGTAGCTTATTTAACCCTATCACAAGCACTCTACTACTATGTGCTTGTCCTCCTAGTAACCTTGCCAGGAGCACAGGAGATATGACCAAAGCAGAGGATGGAGTTGGGGAAGCTGATGCCTCTGTAGTCATCAAAGTTTTTATTGTGATGGGTTTTAATTAACATTAATAACACAAAATAAAGATAAATTATGAACTCTAGTGGTGAGGTAACCCTGGCCTTCATCTTCCCATCATATTACCCAGTGAGATTACATCCCAACAGATATGGACATTATTTTTCAACTGTGAGAGGTGACTGATTTGCCTCCTCAAAGCAAATGAAGATTCTCACCATAAAATGATTGTGCACAAGAGATAGAAACAAGGGAGGAGGGACTATGTGAAGAAGGAAGACATTAATTCAGTGCCTGGCCTCTCTGCCAAGAAAGTGGACAACCGTGGTAGGAGGTTTTGTAATCTGAATCTTGTACTATCGGAACCTGGTCTGACATATTGACTAGTTGAGCAGTGAAGTTAATTAAGTCAGAACTTTTGTTCCTTATTGAGCTGGGCAGTAGGGGAAATTCATACTGATGTCCCTGTCCCAGCACCAAGTATCTGCATTGCCCAACTGCCCACATTCAGTAATTTCTACATTTTACACTATTCTGGGAAACTTTTCCTTTTGCTACCAAAATGCTGCACGTGGAAAGAACTAGACTGTTTGGTACAGCTTTCCTGAACTATTTAGAGCAGTGGTTCCCAACCTTTTCCAGATGGGAACCCATTTTGACAATTCAGGAAGACTTGGTGACCCAAGGCAGTTCAAAAACGGGGAGGAGGGAGGGCCGAGCCACCTGGGGAGACACTTGGCAACACTTTTGAAATGTAATGGCAACCCATAGGTTGGGAAACCCTAATTTAGATGTTCCAGCTCTTCCCATGGCTCCATTGACCTCCCCCAAATTACAAAGAGGAGCCTCTAATAGTCTCATTTCAAGCTGGGAGAAGACCATTCAGCCCAGAACCAGGATAGCACAGCAGCAGTTTGAAAGCGGTTTAATGAGATATTACATTCATTTGCCTACTTACATTGTGAAGAGAGAGCTAATATCTCAAGCTGTCATCCACCTCACCCCCATTATACACCCAGATTTGGATTTCATGGAAATCATGAGAGCAACACCTGTGCATTACTATTGAATCATCATATGTGTGTTTGTTAGTGGAGGAAATATGGTGTCATGGTCTTACACATGAGGGTACTGGAGAGAATTCCAAAAAACTGTGTGTTCTTTCCTGGCTCTTCCTGAGTGACCTGGAGAAAGACATTTAACTTCTCTGGGCCTTGCTTTCCCATGTGTAAAATGGATTTAATACTGATCTTCCCCATGGGATATTGCTATGTATTTGCAAGGCGCTTGGAAATCCTGGGATGGAAGTCTGTATACAAGTACAAAGTATTCTTCGTCAAGAGGCATCTCTGGGAGCGCCCCAGCACTCCTTGACGGATTTTTCTCAGCAGTGTATTGGGGGCATCCCTCAGTACTATCGCGCATGCGCGGCCCCTCTCCCTTCAGTTCCTTTCTACCGCCCCCTGACTTCAGACGGAACTCTCTTGCTCTCGCAAATGTATTTCTTCAAATAGTGGTTTAGATAGTTTATTCCCGCAGTTCCTGTTAATAGTTAGCTCATTTACTTGTTTAGAGTTAGTTTAAAAAAACCCGCCTGCAGTCTTGAACTGTAAAAGCTGCAGGCGCTGCAGGAATGGAACGCCTGTCACTGACTGCGCGAAGCCGAAAAGGCGCAAAGACAGGCAGCTGAGACTTAAAATGTCCTTCTCTGACAAGGACAAACCCCATACTTCTGACCCGGGCTCGGGTCTGAGCAATACACCGATGAGGCAAACGTCCCCTAAGCCATCAAAGGCCGGGACGAGCTCTCTGAATCAGCAGCCCAGAAAGCAGCACCCCGAGGGGAGAGTCACACTGCTCAGGCAATAACCCTCTGAGCACGTTTGACCTCCCAGGCACTTCGGGTGAACACAAAAAGGGCAATAAAAATGTAAAAGGGTCTGTCCTTACTGAGGCAACAGGTCTTCCTCTGCTTGCCCCACACACTGCGCTGTCTGACACATCAGAGCTTGTCCTCCCACCGGCCATAAGAGATCTCCCCGCTCCTATTGCAGCATCGAGGAATCCCCTCACAGACCCACTGCTGGGTGCTGGCCCCCTTCTCCCGTTACCAGGGGCACCACCTCAGAGGAGCGCTGCCTCGGGCAATTTGTTTACAGTCAGCAGAGCTATCCATGCTGCATACTCCCCTCAGCCACAAGGACCACAAAGACCTGGCAATTTCTCCCACTTTACATTCACATAATTTGACTGATAACATACATCTCCATTCTCTGATTACTCTGACTTCCCCTCCCCCTTCTCTGAGGAGGAGGAGGAGGAGGAGGAATGTTTACCTGCTTTTTCACCTCAGCCATATATGGCAGGCTCTACATGGTCTGCTAATCAGCAACAACCAGATTTTCTTAGAGCACAAATGGCTCCCTGGGCTCCTTATTTTTGAATGCCACCTCCCATGCTTTGCCCCCCACAGTGGCAAATGTTCAATCAAACACCTCAACAATATAAAGAGAGACCATATAAGACCAAGTATATGGCGAAACCCTGCTCTCCTTTAAACCTGTCACCCTACACCTCTATGAGGGGAACTGACAGTGAAAGCCATTGCTCTCCAATGTCAGCTTCAACATCTATATTATATTCAAATGCAGCCTCAGCCATAGAGCAGGCATTGTTACCACCTGCTACTCAACCGATGATCTCGCCTCTTTCCAAGATTTATTTAAAAGAGTTGCTATTGATTTGAAAATATATTATATGGAAGAAGTTCAGGTTTCTCAACATGAAGTCACTAACATCCTCCAGCCCAGTACAGCAACAAAGATGGCACTTCCTGTTAATCCAGCCATCTTGGAGCCTGCTAAAACCCTATGGCAAACACCTGCATCCATCCTACCAACATGCAGGAAAGCCGATTGAAAATACTATGTTCCCCCCAAGGGTTCTCAATTCCTCTTTTCTCACCCTCCACCCAACTCTCTCATAGTAGATGCTGCACAGCAGAGAAACAAACAACAAAATCATTCCACTCCATCCAAAAAGGACAATAAACGTCTGGACACGTTCAGAAAGAAGGTTTATGCTTCTGCCACTCTTCAGATAAGAGTGGGGAACTATGCTGCTTTATTAAGTAAATACAACTTCAATAATTATACAAAATTCAATACTTTTATTGAAGATATCCCTGACAGCAAAAAGGCACAGTTTCAGGCTCTTGTTTCAGAAGGCCAGATAATATCACGAATAGCCCTGCAAGCCACACTTGATGCAGCTGACACAGTTATAAGGACTATGGCAACAGCAGTCACTATGAGCCTCGCCTAGTGGTTCAACTCTTTTGCTTTTCCCCGCCAAGTGCAACCATCGGTAGAAGACCATCCGCTTGATGGAGAAAAGCTATTTTCTGCAAAGACCAATTAACTGCTCCAATCGATGAAAGATTCCAGAGCCATATTGCGGTCCCTCGGTATCCAAACCCCTATGACGAGACAGAGACAGCACAGGTATCAACCATATCAGAGACCTAGGTTCCCACAACTCACTTACCAGTACCAAATACAAGACCATGCCCCGTACTAAAAGGACCTGCAGGATGCATATTTTCATGTATCCATTCACCCCTCTCATAGACATTTTCTTCGTTTCACTTTAGGTCTCCAGCACTACCAGTACATGGTACTGCCCTTTGGTCTCTGCACTGCACCAAGGATATTCACGAAGATGCTAGCTGCTGTCGCTGCTCACCTCAGAAAACAAGGAATCACAATTTACCTGTACTTAGATGACTGCCTTATCAAAATGAGGACCAGTCGACCAGAGCTTCTCTACTGACAGACAGATTCACTCGCATCAGTCAACTGGCAAAATCGCTTCAAGAGATGCCAGTAGTAAGGGTTTACAACTGCCTTCAACTATTAGGTCATATGGCATCATGCAATCCTGTGGTCCCCAATGCACGTCTTTTTATGAGATGCCTCCAAGGTTGGCTTCGATGCAAGTACAAGCCACGTGACCATCATATGAACAAAATGCTCACACTACCACACCCAGTGAAAGCATCCCTACACTGGTGGACAAAATCAAACAATCTGTGCAAAGGCATCCCTTTTCGACTCCTGGACCACTGTAGTTGTCACTACAAACACATCCCTTACGGGTTGGGGTGCCTATACAGAAGGCCACACAGCACACGGCCTATGGTCTCTGGCAGACTGCATGCTCCACATCAATGCCCTCAATCTCAGGGCAGTTCGCCTGGCATGCCAAGAACTGTTATCCAATGTCACAGGAATAAACGTAAAAATATACACAGACAACTCCGCATGCATGTTCTATATAAACAGGCAAGGCGGTGCCCGATCTCACACTCTATGCCTGAAAGCTATAGCACTTTGGAATTGGTGCCTAGCCAGAGATATTCACATATCTGCTTGCCACCTTCCTGGGGTCCTCAGTTCAACGGCAGATGCCCTCAGCAGAGCTCTGACACAAGAGCACGAATGGGAACTCAACTATGCACTCCTCACGGACATATTCAACCAATGAGGTTTCTCAGATATATTTATTTGCCACCTCAATCAACAAAAAATGCCCAAGTTATTGCTCCAGGGTGGGCACGGGCAAAGAGTTCTCCGGGGATGCTCTTGTTATAACCTGGAATGCACTCCTACATTATGCTTTTCCCCCATTTCCTCTCCTCAACAGAGTACTCATAAAGATTCTGAACGGCAAAGCAAGTGTTATCCTCATTGCGCCCTGCTGGCCCCAACAGCCGTGGTTTCCCCTCCTACACAGGCTAGCAATACATCAACCAATCACGCTTCCGAACAATCCCAGCATTCTCTATCAAGCAGGGATCATGTATCCTCACCCACAGTTTTGCACACACCATCTCAAGGTGTGGTATCTAGATGGTTCACGGGCATAGAACTACAGTGCTCTCAACAAGTCCGTGATGTCCTCTTACAAAGCAGAGCACCTGTAACAAGAAAAACATATGTGAGCAAATGGACGCGATTTGTTCACTGAGCAACCTCTTGTAACATACGACCACTAGACGCTCCACTTCCTACTGTATTGGAATACCTATTACACCTCAATCACATCTCTCCCACAGCTCAATCAGGGTCCACCTAGCAGCCACTGTAACCTTCCACGCAACAGTGGAAGACACCAAAGTCTTCGCACACCCAATAACCAAGCGATTTTTGAAAGGTCTGCAGGCTCTAATACCCAGCGGTGGCACCCCCTCAAGAGCCTTGGGACTTAGACTTGGTACTAACAACCCTCACAAAACCACCATTTGAACCCATGGTGACATGTTCCCTACGCCATCTATCCTTAAAGATGGCATTCTTGGTAGCAATAACATCAGGCTGCAGAGGGAGCGAGATGGCTGCCCTGATGGCAGAACCACCTTTCACGATCTTTTTAAGGACAAGGTCACGATGTAACCACACCCAAAATTCCTCCCCAAGGTGCGCTCCCCTTTCCATTTGAATCAGACAATATACTTACCAGTATTTTTTCCAAAAACCCCACATTAATGCAATTGAAGCTCAGATGCACACCCTAGATGTCAGAAGGGCTCTCTCCTTCTACATCGACAGAACAAAATCTTTCAGATCCTCTTCCCAACTTTTCCTCTCCATCGCAGATCATAGTAAGGGAAAACAAATATCATCACAGAGATTGTCACATTGGATCTCACAATGCATTGCTACTTGTTATTCGCTAAACGACCTACCTTCACCAATTCCGATTCGGGCACACTCCATAAGGGCAGTCGCCATGTCCGTTGCTTACCTGAGGAAAATCCCACTGCATGATATATGTGCAGCAGCCACGTGATTGTCAGAAAACACCTTCACAAAACATTATGCACTCACCTCAGGACCCCTCCAGCATACCAAACTAGCAAAAGCTGTACTACAAACAGCATACTTACCTGATCTGAAGTCCCTGCCTCCATAAGAAAATATTGCTTGAAGTCACCTGATGTGGAGCCAGGGGCAGATGACTGTTTTGCGGGGCCCCGGGCAGCATAACTCCACGGGGCCCCCCTTTGCCACAGCGCATGCACGGGGCTTTTTTAAGCGCGGGGTCCGGGGCAGCCGCCCCGTTCGCCCTACGCTATATCTGCCCCTGTGTGGAGCACCCCCAGGGACGCCTGTCGACAAAGAAAAGGAGGTTATTCACCTTCCTGTAACTGATGTTCTTCGAGATGAGCATCCCTGGAGGTGCTCCTCTACCCTCCCTTCCTCCCCTCTACTTCTGAATGCCCTTATGATAACATCTATAGTACATTATTTGCTGGGTTCCGGATAGAGAAGGAACTGAAGGGAGAGGGGCCGCGCATGCGCGATAGTACTGAGGGAGACTCTTACGTGCCGCACATGCGCGACCCCCAATACACTGCTGAGAAAAATCCGTCAAGAAGCACTGGGGCGCTGAACACCTGATGTGGAGCACCCCCAGAGATGCTCATCTCGAAGAACGTCAGTTACAGGAAGGTGAGTAACCTCCTTTTCTTATTGATACACAGTAAGATTCTTTTCGCAGGTTGCCAGAGGAAGCAATATTTGGATCCACATTGGGATTTGGAATGTAGGAAAGTGTTAACCTATCAGAATCTAGCTTTGAGAGACTTCAGCCCCAACTCTTGTAAATCACTCGAAAGCAGCTGTTGTGCAGTTTCTGCCTGCCTGGGCACACACTGAATGGAAACAGAACAGCGTTGCTTTTGAAAGAGGGCTGTTATATCTGTACCACAACTGGAAAATGCCTTCCTGCAGTCTGTGATCCACTACAAAATCTAAACCCCAGGGACAGGACAAATGCTAGGGAATGAGAACTGAAACCCACCTCTACCCCTCAACTCTTTAGTCTCATCACCCAGATTCAAGTGTTCTGGCTTCAGTCCATGTCAAGTTGTTAGTTAGGATAGGCAAACACCGAGTCACTAAATTCCAAGGCTAAGTCTAGACTGCCCCCTCTTACGCAAGAAAATATGCAAATGAGGTGAAGTGGTGAATATCACCACGCCTCATTTGCATACTTAATGAGCCGCCATTTTGCGCAAGGGGCTTTTGTACAAAGAGGAGCTGTCTATATGGCTCCTTTTTGCACAAAAACCCCCTCTTGCACAAGAGCCATTCTGCCGCTTTTTTCAAGGAAGAACGGCTCTTGCGCAAGAGGGGATTTTTGTGCAAAAAAGGACCCATGTAGACAACTCCTTTTTGTGCAAAAGCCCCTTGTGCAAAATGGCAACTCATTAAGTATGCAAATGAGGCATGAGGATATTCACTGCTTTGCCTCGTTTGCATATTTTCTTACACAAGAGGGGGCAGTCTAGATGTAGCCCAATAGTCTGAGGGCTGCAAAATCAGAGGTTTGTTTCCCTCAACATGCAGCATTCATGTCTGACCTCTGAGTGATTCAGATGATCAGGGTTTACATGTATTATTTTGTTAAGACTTTACACAAACAAACGGCTCCAAAAACAGGGAGAGTGGAGCTCTCTTAGGGGAAGAACTGCCTTTCAGGCCCAGCCCTTGCGTGTGGCCTGAGTAATAGACATACAGAGGGGAACTGGAAAAGCTGGCTGTGTGTAACTGAATGCCTCTGCTGGAACAAAATACAGGACTATGTAGCACTTTAAAGACTAACAAGATGCTGGAACCTGTGACTTCTCCTCAGCCCAGCTTGTGCCATGCAGGAAGTTTCACAGACAGCAATTTACACATGAAAGCTGAGCTTTGAAAGGCAGCCCACTAAGCCCAGTCCTTTACCCATGTCCCACTTCTTGCCCTTGAGCCCTGTGCTGCCCAACATGGACATGAAAGGTTGCATTTATAGACTCCGTTTCATGTAGGTATAACCTCAGTTACAGCATATTGAGGTTAGGGATAGCAGTGGGAGACACTGCCAGGAGTCCTTCGCTGCAGAGAGATCACCTCCCAGTGGCCTGTGAAGTGACTGCTCTGTGCCAATTAGCACCGAGTCCTTCTCACAGCCATAACCTGCTCCGGAGGCTGCTTGCCTGCTGGCACTTTGACCACATTGCCTCTTGCATGCCACTTCTAGCAGGCTGGCAATTCACTGGTCCACACAAGCTCTGCCTAGCTCTCAGGCAGCTGCTTGAATCATGGCCCAAAATGACCCGCTTTTGTTCTGGGCCTCTGGATTTATGGCTTATGCAGCGTGGCGCCCTCCCTTTGCATGGTCACGCTGGCATCCATCAGCCAGCTCGAGGAGAGGAAGGGCATGTCTCTGACACCAGGCAGGTTACCCACGTGTCACTTCAGATTTATGTGCTGGGAACCTTGTCCTCCCCGTTGCCAAGGAAACAGCTTGCCAAGCAGAGCTGAGAAGAAGAGCGCAGGCTGGTGAGCTGCCTTTTGCTACCCCCACTTCCCAGTTGGCCTGCCCACACTGCACTGTGCCAGCGGCAGCCCCACCCTGCCGCCAGGGAGAGTGTATGAGAGATCACAGGAGATGTAACAGGGTCAGCAGGGGGAGGACGGGAGAGAATTTGAGGCCGGGTTTAAGGCTTTTCACGCTAAGCGGAATGCCACGCCTGGGAACCCCACTGTGTGAACACAGAACAAAAAGCCAGTCTCTGCCCCAAAGCACTTGTGATCTGGGTACAAGATAAGCAGTAACAGATCGACACAGGAAGACAGTACAAGGAAACAATGGGTGTTCGGGCCATGTTGCCATGGTGGAGGGAGTCTGGGCCCTTTGTGCCCTTGGATCCTGGGTTTTGTTGTGAACGCAGCTTCAGGCCTACATCTTGTTGTATCATGCAAGCAAGGTACTAACAATCTTCAACAGGACTTTATTTACCAAAAGTGAAACCTCTTTAGAAAGCTGCTGCATCCCTCTGTAGCTCTCAGTCAGCCCCAGCTAATCTTCTCCCCCCTCCTTCCTGTTTCCTGTGCTTCCAGACTCCCAACAGCCAGTGCTCCCTTCTAATAATTACAAGAAGCATCTAAAACACCACATTCCCTCCTCTCTTAAGAAGTGCTCTCAATTATAAAATAAACATTGTTGTTCTAACCATAGCAACAAATATGGAACAAGCTACTATACTGTTGGCAGAAATATTACACTGAAAACACTGTAAATACTATATAACAGTCTAGCTCAGACAGGTGATCGTCTGGGTCTGACAGACAGTCTCTCTCAAACCCTGTTTCTAGTGCAATGTCTTGTTGTGTTGGTACTATGGTGAAGTCATCCAACATGGACTGGGTGTTGGCATCATCTTCTCTTGGTGCATAGGCAGGTGCAAGATAAGAAGCATTCCATATATGCCCATCAGAAAGTCAATAGATGCAAGGTCCCATCTTCTCAATGATTTTATGAGGAGATGTGACTTTATAGTCTCCTTTGCGTAGAATTCCAGGTTCTCACACTAACTAAGGAACCACACTCAAACTTTGGTTCCTTTGCACGCTGTTGTCTGTCTGTGAAAGCCTTATACTTTTCTTGCTTTTCTCATATCATCCTCTTTTGGTGCATCAGGTCTTGACTAACAATCCAGCAATGTTCAGTTTAGTATACATCTGTTTTCCATGCAGTAACTCTTCGGGTGATCTTTGTGTTGTGGCATGTTGTGTAGTCCTGTATGCTTGCAAGAAATCAGTAGTGAAGATTATCCACGATCGCCCTTCTAGTTTAGTCGTTTGCAAACTCTTTCAAGCTTCTGTTAAACCTTTCGATTTCCCCATTGGCTTGAGGGTAATACAGGGATGATCTATGTAAAATGTTCCTCTCTGCTAGAAAAGTTTCAAATTCCAGGGAAGTAAATTGACTACCATTATCCAAAACCAGTTCTTTGGGATTACCTTCCCTGCTAAAAACTGTAGAGAGGAACTTAATTACTGTAGCAGAAGAGATTTGTGATGTAAACGCTACTTCAGGCCATTTAGTGAAATAGTCTATTAAAGTGATGTCATAACGACAGTCAGTTGGAGCAGTATCAAAGGGTCCTACGATGTTAATCACAACTTTTTCCCATGCAGAATCAGGAAGAGGAACAGGCTGTAATAGTGGTGTATATGTGGTGTATATGTCACTGCTGTCTTATCATGCATGTGGCAGGTGACACAGGATTTTATGATTGCTTCAGTTTGGGAGTCCATCCCTGGCCACCAATACAGATCCAGGTAGTCATCATTTGGTTCTGACAATTCCTTGATGAGCATTGTGTGCCAGGTGTATGAGTTTTTACTGTAATTCTTCTGGCACAAGTAGCCAGTGTGTACCTCGTAGCATACAGCCATCAAGCAAAGAAAGTTCATCCCGAACTCTAAAATAAGGCAGCAAAACTGGGTCAAGGTTTTTTGGGTTACTGGGCCATCTTTTTGTCAGAAATTCCTGTAGCTTTTGTTGAATTGGACATGCTAAACAAGCAGCTTGGAATTGTTCTCTTGTAACTGCAGTAAGAATACTTGTAATAAGCACAACTATTTCATCCTCATCCTCCGGTAGACCATCTGTTGAAATCAAAGGCAGGCAAGAAAGGCAATCAGCTATCACATTTTGGTTTCTAGGCTTATATTCCAATTCATAATGGAAAGAGAGTAGTCTTGCAGACCATTTAGAACTATGATTTCCTGCTCTTCCTAGTCCTTTTGTGGTTAGCAATGTTGTCAAAGGGCTGTGGTCTGTGCGCAATTTGACTGTGTGGCCCCACAGATAAGTTCTCCATTTTTCAGTAGCCCAGACACAAGCATGTGCTTCTTTTTCAGCTGTAGAATATTTTCTCTCAGCATTACTCAGTGTCCTTGAAGCAAATGCAGCAGTCCTCTCCGTGTTGTCCTCATGAAGTTGTGTGAGGACAGCCCCAAGTCCATAATCAGAAGCATCGGTAGTCACAACTGTGGGCAATGCAGGACTGAATAGTGCAAGTGCTGAACTATGTACAATCAAGTCCTTCACAGTTTTCAAACTAGCTTGTGCACCCAGTGTCCGCACCAAGGTTGAACTTCTCCGTAGTAATTCTCATAATGATTCAATGACAGAAGCATAATTGGAAATAAATTTTGCATACCAGGAGGTAAGACCCAAAACAGAACGTAAGGTTTGCAAACCTGTTGGAGGAGGGAGTCTTTGAAATTGCTATGATATGATCTGGATTAGGTTTTATCCAGCTGGTGAAATTGTATGCCCCAGAAAGGAGAGTTCTGTTTGTCTAAATTTGCATTTAGACAAGTTGAGCTTGAGGCCTGCTCTGCTGATGCAGTTTAGTATAGACTGCAAGTTATTCTCATGTTCCTCAGAAGTATTTCCAAACACAATATCATCATCCAGATAGCACTGAACTCCATGTTGATTCTTCAGAATCAATGACATCATTTTTTGGAAGGCACTTGGGGCAGATGCAAGACCGTATGGAACACGTTTAAAACAAAATAGTCCCTCGTGTAATAAATGCTGTGAGGTCTCTGCTGTCTTCATGCAACATAACCTGGTGGTATGCACTCTGCAAATCAAGAGTAGAAAACGTCTTTGCTCCATGGAGTTCTGCAAATACTTCTTCTATGTGAGGCAGTGGGTGGCTGTCAATCACAATAGCTTTATTTGGCTCCCTTAAGTCCACACAAAGGCGAATGCCTCCATCCTTCTTCTGTCATCACTATAGGTGAAACCCATTCCGATGAGTCAATTTCTTCAATAATGTCTTTTTGTACAAGTTTTTTTAAGTTCCTCTGAAACAGTTTCCCTGACTGAAAAGGGTAAGTGCTGTAACTTCTGTCGTACAGGCATCACATTATCGCATTTTAACTTTGTGCACAAACCCATAACCGCAGCCAAGTTTCTCCTCAATCTGGTCTTGGGTCCCAGCTGAAACTGGTGAGTGTACTTCAAGAGTGCTTTGCTGAGGAAGATCAATTCGTCCATTAACTACCCTGAGGTTTAAAGCAGCCAATAAATCTCTGCCAAAGATAGGAGTGCCTTTGTGGACAACGTAGAACTCTGCAGTTATACAGCAATCACCAAAAGTCACCGTTGCTGGCAGGCAGCCGTGTACTGGAATTTGGTTTTTTAAATACCACACCAAGTGAAGTTTGGATTAAGTAAGAGCACATCTTTAAAGTAATGCAAATAGATGAAGTCAGATAGTATACTGCTGAGCCAGTGTCCAACATTAGCTGAACAGGATGGGATTTGCCTGAAGATGTGGCAGAAACATTTACAGTGCACCTTATCCGTTCTGGAATATGTGCAGTAGTGATTTTGTCCACGCTCAGCACAGCAACATCTGGTATTGTAACTGCATGCACCTGTTGATTGGACTGGCTACTGCGGCATACCTTAGCAAAATGCCCAATCTTTTTGCAGTTATTGCACTGAGCTACTTCTGCAGGACATCTTGTGTAGCTTGCGAGGTGTTGTGGGGATCCACAGCAAAAGCATGCTTTTCTGTGCTTTGAATTTGCTTATTCTGTGGTTTTCCATTAGCTTTCTCCTTGTAACTGTTTGTCTGCAGTGATAGTGGACTTTTCTGCAAAGGAATCACAGCCTGGACTGGGCCTCCTGTATCCATGTTCATTATTTTGGCTTCTGTTATAGCTGACTCAATCTGGGTAGCAATGGTTATTGCTTTTTCCAGTGTAAGTTGTGGTTCTAGAAGCAAGCGTTCTCTTACACAAAGCATGGTTTTTCTCAATGAGCTGGTCTCTAATAATTTCATCTGCCATATTCCCAAAGTCACAAGTTACAATCAGACTCCTCAGAGAAGCAATATTCTGCATTATAGTTTACCCTGGTTTCTGTTCACGCTGGCGAAATCTGTAGCGATTAGCTACTACATTCACTTTTGGCACAAAACAGTTCTTTAATGCAGTGAGTGCAGTCTCATATTTATAATCTGCAAGGGGGAAAGTGTAAAATATACGCTGCCCTTCTGCTCCAAGGCAGTGGATTAGCAGAGCACGTTTTCTTACTTTAGAAATCTCTGTAGCACTGATTACAAACAAACAGTTAAGTCTCAAATATATGAATCCAGGCAGTAAAAGCAATTGGAAGCTCACCTGGGCGTTGCAGAAAGGTGCAGGTGGATTCAGAGGCAGAAGATCCATCCTCATTGCCAAAATGTTGTATCATTCAATCAAGGTACTAAGACTTCAACAGGACTTTATTTACCAAAAGTGAAACCTCTTTACAATGTTGCTGCATCCCTCTGTAGCTCTCACTCAGCCCTGGCTCATCTTCTCCCCCCTCCTTCCTGTTCTTCCAGACGTCCGACAGCCAATGCTCCCAGTTCTAATAATTACAAGCAGCATCTAAACCACCACACATCTCCTAGGATCCTGTACTTTGTGGTGAAGGACAGTCTGTGCTCTTCACGGCCCAGGCTCCTGTGGCTTGTGCCTGGTCTGGTCTTTCATGCACTATGGCCCTGTGCCAAGCTCCTGTAAGTTGTCTGGGCTCTTCAGCTCTGCTGTCTTCTTTTTGGGCTTGGTGTCAGGCTCATGATTTTGAAATGCCAGGAGCATGGCTGGAGCTAGTGACTGTCATTCCAAAGTGAAGGGGAAAGAGCTGAGGAGGCAGGCACAGTCCCTGGGGCTCAGGGCACAGAGGGATCTCATAAATACGTGATGGTGACATTTGTGGCACACAACTCCCAGCTAACAATACCCAGTGATGGTGCCTTCCAGTGACAGTGCCACCTCTGTGCTCCAGTGATAATCCCTTCTGCTGCTCCCCAGTGTATTGCGCTGGAAAGTTTCCATTAATAGACCCTCTTCCTACAAGGTGAGCAGATAGGGAGTGTGAAAAACAGGACAGGAGTGGAGGAGCTCAGCTCTTTCCCTATGTAAGAAACAGCCCCAAATATCAGGACAGTCCCTATCAAATAAGACCTCTGGTCACCCTATCTGCCTAACATAAAGCAAAGCTGGTGCCCTCTAACATGAAACCACTAGCCCCAGTAAATATACAGGTATTGGAATGAGGGTTGTTTCCATTTCCTAGGGGAGCCCCAAAGGTGGGGGAGAGGCTGGGCAGAAACTGATGCTTCACAAGAGATTCCAAGGAGTGGTAGACATGTGACCTATTGGAGGACCAACTAGTGGGAGGGAACTGGAACGCTATCGGAAGGCATAATGGGCTTGCAGTGTTCAGCAAGGCTGGTGCTGACGTGTCCTTGTTACCAGATTCATGCAGATGGTTATGATGGAGTCCATGTACCAGTGGTTTTGTGTTCATGGATAATCCGCACACATAAAAATGTCCACCCCCGGGCTGGGGTAGCGCACTGAAAGGCCTGCCTTAACACTGGATGAGTGGTGCCACCTTCATGTAGATCTGTTCTCTCTTTTGAGGAGGTTTCCTCAAACCAGTTGTGTGGCAGGGCATTTTTGTCTGGCTGCCTCTCTGCAAACTGAAGTCCTTTGAGCATTGGCTCTGGAGGTGCCTAAGGCTGCAGATTTTCCCCTCCCAGATGCAGCCCAGCTCAGTCAAGCTTTTTTGCACATGACCCTCTATTGCTACAGGCACAAACCCAGAATGACAAATTGTTTCCAATACATTTAGCAGATAAAAGCTGCAGAACGATACGTATTTCTGGCTGCAAGAGCAGCTGCCAGCAGCCTTAGCCCTGTGCAAAACACGGGCAATACAAATCTGTTCCCAGAAGGCATCAACCTCACCCACCCATGTGACCCCAGAATGCCCACACATGCTGCAGGATTGGGAGAAGGATCCTTCATAGCGGAACATCCAGTGCTACAGTATCAATGTCTGGAAGCTGTGTGTGAAGACGAGTGGAATGTGCATTATGGCAAATAAACAGAGATGTCACCTCTTCTTCCCACTTACCCCTTCTTCCTGTGCTGGGACTTGGGATGCAAAAAAGCCCATGGCAAAGTTATGACTCCATAGAAAATGATGAAAGAGCCTTAGTGTCTGGATTGAACAAGATGGTTTGTCTAAAATAATCACTCTTGTTTTCTCCTAAATGTGCTACTGATCAGATTTCCTTAAAGACAAAAAAAGGCACTCTGGAGTTTGCATCTAAGGGTATGTCTAGACTACATGCCACTGGCGACAGAGGCATGTAGATAAGGCTACCCGGCAAGGACAATGAAGCGGCGATTTAAATAATTGCCGTTTCATTTACATTTAAATGGCTGCCATGCTGAGCCGATTAGCTGTTTGTCGGCTCAGCGCACTAGTCTGGACGCTCCGCGGTCGACATCAAAGGCATTTGTCGACTGCCCCGGTAAACCTCATCCCACAAGGCATAACAGGATGGTCGATAAATGCCTTTGATGTCGACCGCGGAGCGTCCAGACTAGCACGCTGAGCTGACAAACAGCTGATCAGCTCAGCACGGCAGCCATTTAAATTTAAATGAAGCAGCGATTATTTAAATCGCCGCTTCATTTTCCTATGCCGGGTAGCCTAATCTACATGCCTTTGTCGCCAAAGGCATGTAGTCTAGACATACCCTAAGGCTGTGTCTAGACTGGCAAGTTTTTCCGCAAAAATCACATGATTTTGCGGAAAAACTTGCTAGCTGTCTACACTGGCCGCTTGAATTTCCGGAAAAGCACTGACGATCTCATGTAAGATCGTCAGTGATTTTCTGGAAAAACTATGCTGCTCCCGTTTGGGCAAAAGTCTTTTTCCGAAAGACTTTTGCCCAAAAGGGCCAGTGTAAACAGCACAGTAGTGTTTTCTGCAAAAAAAGCCCCAATTGCGAAAATGGCTATCGGGGCTTTTTTGTGGAAAACCGCGTCTAGACTGGCCACAGATGCTATTCCACAAAAAGCGTTTTTGCGGAAAAGCATCCTGCCAATCTAGACGTACTTTTCTGAAAATGCTTTTAATGGAAAACTTTTCCGTTAAAAGCATTTCCGGAAATTCATGCCAGTCTAGACGTAGCCTAAGTGTGCACCATGGATCTGACACGTCTTGTCCCCTGTGAAACTGCTAATAGAGCTAGCAATCCCCCATGCTCAGAAATTACACATAGCCTTTAAGACTCAGCAGAAGAGTTATTTTCCATCATGTCAGTACAAAGCAACAAATTACCCCAACTGCCCTCTGAAAAATAGGCTTCCATTGACAGGAGAGAAGATAAGCAGATTATAAGGCTTTCCTAAGGCACCATCACAACAGGCTAGATAAGTTTGGAAACTGTAATCTGTGACCATCTATACTATTTTGTTCACTACTTTTACAAGAGTATGATACATTTTGCACAAAGCATATTTTGTGAGGAATCACTGAAATATAATATGCTTAACATTATTGTTCTGGTACAATGTGTGTATCAACATTGCATGTGAAGATATAAAATAATATACTGTGTATCATTATAACATGCTCCAAGGTTAAGACAATCAGGCACAAACCAGTGTGTCAGAGAAAAAGGTATAGTAGCACCACAGGAGTTAAAGAGCTATCAACAGCTTAAGCAGTTATTCTCCAGCCACAGGAAAGTTTAAACAAGAAATTTACACTCCATCACAAGGACAGTTCAAATCTCATGTCCATAGTGGACTGTGTGTCACGATGACTCAACAAGGATATTTCTAGTGCAATAAATCTACCTAGAGATTTTAAAAACGTGAACCTGTCTGTCTGTGAGTCCATTTATTCAAGAAATGCTCCTAAATAGTAAGAGCTAGGACCACCAGGTTTGGTATACAGCTTCCTCTTCTCATATCTTAAAGCAGGATCAGGTTTTGGTTATGTGAGGAAAATGGGAAGTGCTGGAAATGGGACTTTTTTTTTCTTCCAGAAAATGGAAAAAGAGGGGGCAGAGAGAGTAGGGACATGATTCTCAGTCACCACTGGGGGCAGCAAACTCTAGGGACAGCCATATTGCAGAGCTTCCACTGCAGGCAGCCATACCACCAAGAGCGTGGTACCAGACTGGATAAGTGGGCCTCCCTGCCCGGAAAACAGCTCCTGCTTCCTTCCACCCCAGGAGGGGCCTGGGAGAGGGAGAAAGCCCTTGGTGGCCTCACACTGCCAGCCCCCTGCCCTGAAGGACCCAGGCAATGCCAGGAAAGTCTTCTAGTTAAATTATAAAAAGGGGAGAAAAATACAGGTTGGACTTCCCTCGGGACCTGATTGGTCCCAGACTAGGGGAGTTCAAAGCTGCAGCCTGGGGCTCCACTCTTCCCACAGTGGCCTGGGGCTTCATTGCCCTCTGGAGCTCCACTCTTTCTCCAGTGGCTTCACTGCTGCCCGCAGCTCTCTGCTCCTGCTCATGGCTGGGAGCTCTGCTTTCTCCCCAGTAGCTCTGCTGCCCTCCTGGGTCTCTGCTACTGCCCAGTGGCTCTGCGCACCCCACAGTGCCCTTCATCCATCTGAGGCTTTGCTGATGTCTGGGTGGCTCCACACTTCCCCCAGCAGCCCTCAAGTTTTTTTATTAGAAAATCTTTAAAATCTAATCCAAATCAACACTTGGGGGGCTCCATGCTCCTCTGTACTCCCCCCAGCATCCCCACTATGGCCCAGAGTGCTCCATACTCCCCTCCAGCAGCCATGCTCTGCTCCTTCCCCTCCCCTCCACAGGGACCGGGGGCTCTGCATTCCTCACTGACTCTGCTGCCCCCGGGGACTCTGTCTTGGCCCCTTAGTTTGGCAACGCTCCTGGCCCCAGCCCAATGACTTATCCCATGAGTGTTCAGGGGATCACCCGAGGATGCCAGACCAGGGAAGTTCGGACTATGGAGTTTCAACCTCTACTTGACTCCCCTCCTCTTTTCTCACCCCATCTCTCTACCGAGTGGCACTGAACCAAGGGGGAGGGTCCCGGGCTGATGCAGCTTATGGAATGTACAGCAGGTGCGCTGAGACCAAGCCTCTTGCTTTTAAGTTCACTTAGCTTGTTAAATTAAGCGTTGGCTTGTGCTTTACTCTTCTCTTTCCTAACCAATCTTGACTCTTATGCCTCATCACAAACTATTTCTCTAGTGATAGAAATGTAGCCATGTTAGTCTGGTGTAGCTGAAACAAAAAACAGGACTATGTAGCACTTTAAAGACTAACAAGATGGTTTATTAGGTGATGAACTTTTGTGTGCCAGACCCACTTCCTCAGATCAAATAGTGGAAGAAAATTGTCACAACCATATATATACCAAAGGGTACAATTAAAAAAAAGTGAACACCTATGAAAAGGACAAATCAAATTTCAGAACAGGAGGAGGATTGGGGGGGAGCGAGGTAAATGTTTGTGAGCTAATGATATTAGAGGTGACAATTGGGGAAGCTATCTTTGTAATGGGTAAGATAATTAGCATCTTTGTTTAAACTTAGGTGTAAAGTGTCGAATTTACGCATGAATGTCAGTTCAGAGGATTCTCTTTCAAGTGTGGTCTAAAAAGGTCTTCGAAGCAGGATGCAGGTAATCAAGTCGTTGAGACAATGTCCTTTCTGGTTGAAATGCAAGAAACTGTTTTTTCTTTGTGATCCTGTCTAATATCTGTTTTGTGGGCATTGATTCTTTGGCGAAGTGTCTGAGACATTTCTCTAGAGAATCAACGGATCTTATGGTTTTATCTGAACCATAAAACCCTAGTTTGGATTCAAGCACGTGGGAAACGGCACTTGGGATAACAAGGTTGGTGCGTTATCATTTTCCTTGGATGAGGTGATGGACTTTCTGTGAGCTTGTCCTGTTTAGAAGAATACTAGAGCATGAGCAATGCAGGAGGCATATTTTGGGGGACAAGACGGAGATGAGGAATTTGCAAGGGTCACCCTGTATGCAGTTCATGAGCAGCAGGTCAGTGTGCTCATTTATTTATATGGGAGTGAATTTGTATGCTGAAGGCTGCGTGAGCAGGCCAAGAGTGGCAGGTCTGACAGCAAAGCAGTGTAAAAAGCCCTCCGGAGCTAGAGAATTAAGGGGCCACAGCTGTTCAACTGTCCAGATTGTACCTTGGGGAATGTCATAAAGCCAGAGCCTTTGATAGTCTCCATTTCTTTGTGGCTTCCAAATTTGTTCCCCTCCTCACTTCTGTCTTGTATTTCAGCAGAGGTCAAAGGCTGCAAGACTGCAGCTACTACAATTTAAGTATCTCCTTCTCCGGTATCTCCTCCTGTTATTCCACTATCTCCAAGTCTCAGCAGATGAGCTGATCTTTGCTCCAGAAATTCTCTTGTAACTTCTACTTCTCATTACCAAACTTACCTTTATCGATCAGCCTTACACTTGCCCCATTGTCATTCCTTCAAGCTCTTTACCTTTCCCCTCCAAATCTCATCTCTTCCTTCATTGTCACTAACATCTGCCCTTTCCTTCCTCCAAACTAGTAACCCCTGGATCTTTCCTCTTATTTGTATCCTCCTCCTCTCAACTCTTCCCACTCCATCCATGACACTCGACCATTCACAAGTACTTCCCATCCCCTTACACTATGCACAAGCACCACCCCATCCCTCAAATGCAGATTCACTCCAGCCTGCTTACATCTCAGCTGGAGTTGTTCCAGTCCCTCTTTCACGCGAGGCTCTCTGCCTTCTCCCTCATTCTCTTTCATGGATATGAGCCTTTTGTGGTGCCCTCTGTATCATGGAAGAGGCAGCCAATCACACCAAATGTCCTTCCTCCATTGCTGGCTTGTCACTGCTGCCTTCTCTTGTGCCACCATTTTTATGGGTTCTGATCTGCTAACTTAGAACATTCACACTCACGAGGCTCCTCGCCCCAGTGTTCCTACCATTGTAAATTGCGTGAATACCTATGATGCTGCAGTAATTAATGGTAGAGGGAAGCAGAGTATTTTGTTCAAGTTCATGTAGCAAGTTAGTAAATCAACTGAGATTAGAATGGGACATCCTCATGCAGGGTCAGAGCTCCGTATCACATGGCCTACGTGTGGAAACCCAATAGATAGGTATATGGAAGAACCGCACCCGAAAATTGCTCCAGAGTTTGTCTCAGGAAATCTCAGCCCCTTCCAATTGGCTAGTCAGAGAATCTGGTGCCAGGATCAAGATACCTCAACCTGTTTTTAGGCTAAAACTAATGTATATCAGCCCAGTTCATTACTCTTCATTACATCTCTCCCAAACCAAGTCCCCTCAATACCAACCGTTGTTTCACTGGGAGATCCGCCCAACCACATGCAGCAAACACCTCCTGCTTCATGGAATATTCCTTCCTCCCCGTCACCCACCCACATTCCAAGTCACGTTGCCCAGATTCCATCCCTTATGCATCCCACAGGGGAAAAGGCTGGGCCCTCCTATTGGAATGCAAGGAAGAAGTTACTGTGCAGTTGCACAGCCACGTGTGGCAGCTGTGCACAGGCTGGGTTCCACTTTGTTAAGGGTGCAGCCAGGGACAGAAGCCTAAGATCGTCCATTCCCTGGGGCATATTCTTGGTTTGGGTAACAATTTATAGTGGATATGCACATGTACCTGGAAGTCACTAGCACCGAGGTCTTAGGGAAACACAAATGGGACAAAATTGGTGAGAGTAGGTCCGTTTTTCCATAGGTCCTTGGCACACGCCAGTAACATCACACCCGGCAATTCCAGTTTTCCACTGCCCAGGAAGAATGGCATGCTATAGCAGTGTATCCAAATCAGATCAGGGCTTTCTTCTCTATAGTTTAAGGCTGAGAGCACAAGACACACTGTGTCAGTTTCATAGATTGTGCGTTATCTTTATTGAAATGAACAGATTGAAATTCAAAAGCTATGGAATAATTCTTGAGACTGTCACTGAGCCAGGGTCACCTTGGGGGGGGGGGGGGAGACACTTAATTGCTCCCTGTTGGCTCATATGTAATAACTTTACTTCCTAGGTGTGTTAAGGCTTCATTCACCATCTGCAATATGCTTGGAGATCCCCAGATGGAAGGTGCTAAAGAAGTGTAGAGTATTTTCAAATAACTTGCTGGCTGGTCTCTTCACTCAACTCAAAACAGCATGAGACCAAAGAATATCTTTTATATACAGGAAAAGCTTGGTTATCTGGCACTTGAATTCCTGGAAAAACTGTTACTTAACATTAAATTAAATAAATTAATGGAGACTGCCTATCTCCTAGAACTGAAAGGGACCTTGAAAAGTCATCGAGTCCAGTCCCCTGCCTTCACAGCAGGACCAAGCACCATCCCTGACAAATTTTTGCCCCAAATCCCTAAATGGCCTCCGCAAGGATTGAACTCACAACCCTGAGTTTAGCAGGACATTGCCCTCAGCCATCATATCCCCACATCTTTGGGCACGTGTGCCCCACTCCTGCCTGTCTAGCCAGCCAGCTTGATGCCTCTGGCCGTTGCGAGACTTTTGACAGCTGGCAATGCCAACTACTGTCATCCTCAGGTGCCTCCTTCCTCATGCCGGGTGACAGCTCTGCTGGAGGGCTCCCAGCCCACTCCTCTGCCTGCCGTGTAGGACAGCTCTGTGGCTCAGGGGAGATTGCCAAATCTTCCCTGGGACAAAGCAATAAGCTCGAGTATCCGGCCTATTTGATTAACTGGCAAGCTCCATTCCCCATGAGTGCCAGATAAAGCTTTCCCTGAATATTTAAGAAGCACACGACAGAGGTTAGACATTCACTTCAAAAGGATTTTAATTTAGAAATGCAGTTATATACATAGAACAATTAAAATTAAATTAAACTTTGTACAAATATTAAAATACTATCTTCACACCCACTGCAATGTACAGGATACCAGAAAATATATATAAAATAAAGCAAAATAAAACTGATTGAGTGACATCCTGCACAGCATCAATTATATTTCATGTGTTTTAAAATCCCACATAGAAGAGTACCATTCCACAAACAATTCCATAGTGGTGTAATTCAGATAAAATCCAGAAGACAAATTAATGTATTGAAGGCAACCAAGCTTCCCTATCTGTAACTACTTGCAGTCTGCCCATGGTATCAGAGTGTCTGCTCCACAGACATTTCATCTTTGTGTTTGGTTTGAACTCTTACGTAAAGTTGAAAATAAAAAATAAAGCATTATTTCCAGCAGAATCAGATTGCCCCCTCTCTGTGGGGGACACTTGGACCAAAGCAAAAAGCATATATTAAAATAGAAGAGCATCAGTGTAATTCAGACACATCCACTCTGGTGCAACCACATGTAACCTGTTAAAAGTGATCCAGAAGGCCAAGTTAGAAGCAGGATGCAAGAGCTCGCTGAAGAGGTGTCTGGGAGACTTACATGCTTTGTCCCAGGAGGGGTGAGAGTAGGACAGTGATTCTAGACATTTGGGTTTTTTAAAAATAAGGTTCTGAAATGTTGGGAGAGGGTTCATTTCCAGTACAAAAACCATTCCCTGAAATGAAGCCAGCATTAGGCAGCCTCTCTGAACTTCCAAAGCCTTTTACAGAGAGAACTTGATGTTTAAGTACAAGTTTCTTGTGAAACTTGTTTTCATCCAGTTTAAGCTGCAATTCCTTTTTTGCAGATGAAATTTATTGTGTTGGTGTCTGAGAGCCAGGAAGTGAAACTGATTATACTAGTTCTGGTGTCTCAGCTGTGTGAAGAATATTAATAAAACAATTGCTATCCAAAAATAAAACCCTAATTTTTCAGATTAATTTTTAAATGTGAGATGATGTAAACAAATCAGCAAGGATATCTGAACATTTCTGTCTTGCTGTGTCTCCACATTTTTCGTGGAGGATTTGTGGACTCTTCATTATATGTATTTGGGCCCAGTTCCAATCACCTGCAGGGTTGCTCACAGCTTTTAACAGTGCCTATTGGCTCACCCAGGTTCTCTTAGGCTCTCTCTCATCTGTACTCTCAGCAATGATCACCCAGCCCAGCTTATATCTTACAGCAGAACATGTGGTGCTCACTGAGTCCCGGTTCAAATTGACCCAAATTCTCCACACTGAAGCCTTCTGGAATAATGTTAATACTTCTCATCCTCCCAAATTACTCCATGTGCTGTGAGGCCAAGTCACAGTTACAAATGCACAAAATTCCTGCAATACAGATGATGAATTGTTAAATGGGGAAACCCTGAGAATGTGCACGTCCAATCGGAAACATGAAAGATGATGCTCACAGTGTAATGTTACGTTGCAAGTTTCCTGTGGTTTGAAAGGATGGGAATCCTCTGGCACTGCTCTGTCCCAGATCCACAGAGCTCGAATTTTGCAGCATTCCCACAAAGGAGAACGCTGTGGAACACTGCTCCTTCCACGTGCAGTGGAGCGAGGCCCTTACCCACCACAGTTCCCTTACCTGTTACTAAGCCCTTTCAACTATTCCAACACTGGTATGATTAAAGTTGGCTTTTAATCAATTTTGCACTTCATAATCTGGGCACTGAAAAGAGATGAATCCCGTTCTTTCATTTGTGATCAGTTTCACTTTTTGTATCTCCCACACTAGCCTGCTGCTGTAATATCTGAATTGCAAACACAGCAGAGGAATCTTCTCTCTTTTTTTAAAAGAAAACCTTTCAATTAGAATAGAAAGGAAATCATGGAAGAGTTTCTATTGCACATAGTAAGAGTGTACATTTCTCCTGACAGTGTCCCTTTAAGTTTTGTACCTCATTATTTTAATACGTGCTAGCTGTTTTTAATTTTTGCATATAATTAAATCATTTGAATGTTTCTGTTAAGAATTTCAGGGTACAGCATGTAGAAGACAACACAAAACTGCATCCTGTTGGGATTGTTATGCGGGACTGTCTTCTTTTGAATACTCTCTTCTATGAGAACAGCAAGCAATTCCACTCCAATTCTTCACTCCAACTTAACGCTAACATGTTATGGGAGAGCTCATAACCAAAGGTTCCTTAAGGTCAAGTCCTGCAATCCTTACTCCCATTGACTAAAATGGGAGTCCTGAGTGTGTAGCCTCTCACTGATTCTAGCTTTCTTCCCTCCCCAGACATTGATTCCTGTACTTTCAAGCCTCCTTTAGACTTTAAAGGTATGCAGGTAACAGTTCACATATTACTCAGTAAGGGGAAAGAAAAAGGAGTTTCTCTTAATTAAGCAGGTAAGTATTCAAACAGTTTCTTCCCCTCCTTATTCTCTCTCATTGTATAGGTAAGTAAATTCAGAAGCTGTATGCTTGGGAAGGCAAGACAATTTAAATACTGTCCCTATTTCTTCTGGCTTTCATTGGATCTAATGGCTCCAGTCTGCATGGATGTTTCCACAGAGGAAAGTGGCACGCTGGTTTTCTGCCACCACACAGGCCTCTATGGGCACTGAAGATTACTAGGAAGCCAGCATCCTACATCTAGATCTCCCCACCATAGGCCATGCTCCATTATCAGTAGCAGCTCTTTTAGGCTCCTTAGTCAAAGATACATTCACTGTCTAGGTCTGCTGATTATGGAGACTACAGCCACATCTTTTCCCTCTTCCCCTCCACTCTGCCATCCAGGAAAGAAACTCTGGGGAATCTATACTTCCTTCTGCTGTTTTTTCCCAGTTGATTAGTGCTCAGACTGGGGCTAACCACTCTATTGTGGGTGGAGATTAGTGGGCACAGCCACTCTATGAGGTGCATGACTCTCAGTTTTGGCATTCAGAACAAGGTCTGGCCCTGGGATCAAATTCCAGCTTCATTAAGGAAATGCTGCTCTTCTGTTCGCTGAAAACCCTGTTAGCGTGGCACTCGGCCTTTGCACCCAGCTGCTTTACCAGGCAAGCGTAAGTTAAAGAGCTTTTTCATTCTCTTTCGAATTTGTTTGAAGAGAAGAAAACATGGACAGTCTTTGCACTTTGGTAAGAAGTGAGAGAGCAGGTTATAGGGACACTTACAAAAATTTGATTTTGTAGAAGAATAATTTTAAAATTAAGACAGTTTCAAAACATTGATTTTTTTAAAATTGCAGTAGATACAAGTTTACAGAGTAGTACACTTATATCTGCACTGTCTGAAGGTCAAATGCTGCAGCACCAGTAAACGGGAAATGAAACAAATTTGATTTTTATTGTCCAAAGTGAGCCAGAAACAAAACCACCAAGGACAGTGAAAGTCAAATTCTTGCACTAACCTACAGTGTTATAACAGGTAAAGAATAGTGCTGTCAATTAACATGTGTTAACGCCTACAATTAACGCAGAGCACAATTAACGCATTTTTTTTTAACGTGCATTAATCGCAGGCATTTTCACGGAGCTGCCCCTTTGACACACCACGATGGTGTGTCAAAGGGGCAGCACAGAGGGAGCCTGGGATCATCTGGAGTCCCCAGATGGCCCCAGGCTTCCTGTAACGCTGCCCCTTTAAAATGCCACTGCTGCGTTTCAAAGCGTCAGCATGAGCAGAGCCCAGGATTAGCTGGGGACACCAGCTGATCCTGGGCTCCCGTGGTGCTGCCCCGTTGAATGCCCCGGTGCTGGCACTGCACATAGCCTGGGGTCAGCTGGGGACTCCAGCTGATCCCAGGCTCTGTGTTGCGCAGCCCCTTTGAAATGCCAGGGCAGCATTTCAAAGAGGCCGTGCCGCACAGCTGATCCTGGGCTTCTGCGTCGTTGCCCCTTTGAAATGCTGCGGCAGTTTCAAAGGGGCCGTGCAACCTGGAGCCAGGGGCCAGCTGGAGTCTTACTATTTGATTGCACGATTAATCACAATTAATTATTTTAATCGCTTGACAGACCTAGTGAAGTTTAAAATCTAATACTTTTAACTTGACAGTGTCTCTTTAAAACAATTCTTGCGATTTAATTTAAGAGCTACACAGCATGGGGGAATAGAGCTATTCCCCATATACACAGCACTGGTACAGCTGTCCTGGGAATTAACAGGCTAGTGCAGCAGGGAATTTAATGAGCAGAGGAGACAGTTTGCTGGCTATATACTGCAGCCAATCCCTGCCAGTTGTAGCTGGAGCTTTACTGCAGCAATAATCCATTTTAAAGTGTTATGTAACACTTAAGTATTCTAAGACAGTCACTGCTCTGGATAGGGAGTAGAATTATGAAGGACAGGGAAATGGGGGGCTGAGGTATTCACCCAGATGCCACCACTTGCTGAGTAAAGTCCCATCTCATTGCTCCCTCCATTTCAAATACAAATTCACTGGTTTCCCTTTGTGGCAACTGCAGGTTGATCCCCCGCCAGGGTGCTGTGGAGAGCACACACACCTCCATCCCCGGACTGCAGGTTGATCCCCCGCCAGGGTGCTGTGGAGAGCACACACACCTCCATCCCCAGACCTTTGCGTCTTAGTCTGGCTCGTGAACTGCACAAAACTTTGAGAGGCAGAGCATAGCTGCTGGGACTAACTGCCAGAGAGCTGTTCTCTTGTCCTCTCTGCTTACCTCCTTTAAATGCAACACCAAGCCCCAAACACTAATGTGGCCATGAGACACAACTCTCCCTATGCAGCATCATTCAGGCAGGAAGTTACTCAAGTGACGACCTCCAGTACATCACACCAGGCCCTATGTACAAGGCGAGAGTAGTGCGTTCCTAGGCATATTTTACGAAGGCTCTGTCAAAAGAGTCATTGAAATGCATGCTCTGGTCTAGGTAGAGGCCTACTCCAAGTCTCTGTTTAAAAATTGCTCTGCTCTCTCCATACTGGCCACACAACCAAGCTGTATCAAATGCACTTGTCAGAAGGGGTTCAGCAAGTACAGTGTTCTCCCACCCCATGAAAAGAAGCCCGCATGTTGGAGCAGCTCCACATGCACAAAGAGGTCCCATTAAGATAAAACAGCAGCACAACTCTTTCCCTGTAAGGTAACGAAGCTATTCAGTACTTGAGTACTTTGTGTTATGGTATCTCTTGCCAGGTAATTGGGGATGCTAAGCACAAACCCCAACATTAGCTGACGATGTTAATATCTCTGCTGACCAGAGATATTATGTTCTTATGACCAAACGTAATGGCCAGCAAATCCAGATTACATATCAAAAAGACCTAATGATCCTGGAACACAGAGAGAGAAAGGGACAATGTGTCTAAATTACATGTCCATTTTTACTGTCCAAGTTAAAGTTGCTGGTGTCTGGCAAACCCAAGCAGTCCTGCGGAATAGCCATAATTTTTTTTAAAAAATGTCAGTCACCTGATACCTGCAAAAGGGCAGGCCTTTGGATACACTGGGCATAATCCTGGCACACTGTCAGGGCAACGTGACTAACCTGCAGCTAACACAGGCCTTTTAACTGGAGATCAGGTACTCAGGGTTGTACCACGAGTCTTCTTGCTTCTAGGCCTTGTCTACAGCTAGCTTTTTTTCAGAAATTCTCCTAGAGTCTAGCATCAGGACTGTGCTAGAGCAGCACTGGGAGGAAGTACTAACATTTCTCAGAGTAGCCCCAGACCCAGGCTTCAGAAAACAAAGTAGATTGTGAGGCCAATGAAAGTACGACAGTGGGATTTTCTGGAGTGGAATCTTGCAGAGGGACCATCACTCTCCTATATCAAGGGTGTATGTAAATTTGGGGGAGGGGGGCGAGGGAGATGGGGGACAACAAAGAAAGAAAAGAGAAGGAAGAAACAATCTTCAAGTGTTTCCAAAAATTTTGTGGAAGATGTCAAGACTTCTCTGCCTTTACAATAGTCATTGATGCCGAACTGTTAATATGCAACTAAATTACAGAACATACCACTTTATTTTAAAAACTATGAGCACTGCTGGATAGTGTAAATCACCCATATCGGAACTTCTCCCCAAGACCAGGTCTGGCCCTCTTGGGAGTGCTGTCCTGCCCTAGACGCCGAGAGGATACTGGAAGAAAGGCCTTTAACATAAGCGATGTCTGCACCCAATGAGCAAGCAGTTCTTGGCCCCTGCTCTCGGGGCTGCTAAAGAGCTAGTGAGGCCTGTGAGAAGCTGCAACAAGCCGGTGTGAGGAGAAAGGCACAAGTAAATAGCAGCTCTCCAGCAGCTGCTGTCAAACATCTGGCACAGGGAGGGAAGAAGAGGGAGAAGCTCAAACCCATTACATTACTCAAGCCCCTAATGCAAATGGGATGGGGAGGCTGACACCACACCAACCCAACCGGTGCAAGGAGGAGACAACCTGGTGACATCCCTTAGATCTTCAGCTGAAGGTTCTCTGCTTGGAGGTATCCAGGGCCCAGCTGGTGAAGGTGGGGAAGGCTGCACAGAACGCTTGCAGCCCAAGGAAGAAGGAGAAATCAAGAGGGAGAAGGCTAAACAAGTGCAGCAGGTCTCATGCTTCCTTCAACAATGGAATATCTGGGAAGAAAAAGAAAAAAAGAGAGGTCAGACTTTACATGAGTAACTCCCTGGAACTTCTAGCAGGTGGCAGCAAAGTGCACAGACAGGGTGTAAGTTACGGCCTTTCCCACAGCTGTAGAGACACTCTCCGAGTTACAAGCATCCCACTTACATCTGCGCGCCCAGGAGTCCCCTTCAGAATCTCCACCTACCTCCTCATCCTCCTCTAATTAAACCTGCCTTTCCTCAAGCACCAGCATTCAAAGTTAAATTTAAAAACACACACCCCATTTCTACTATTTTTCATTGCAAGTGTACAGTATTTCAGCTACATTATGGGTTAAATAGGCTTTTGTGAGCTCACCTGGGAACCTAACCACCATTTATAACATTGAGTCTATGGCAAAATGTGTTCCCAGTTCCAAACTAACCAACTCACAAACGAACTTTCAGAACACAACCCATTCGTAAGCTGGGGACTTCCTGTCTGTGGGTAGTGCAGAATCGCCCCTCCAACACCAGGCAGCACTTCTTCCCACGCCTGCTCTCTCAGCAGGCTTGAGATCAGCAGTTGTATTGTCTTAGCTTAGCAACAAGGATGACTGCAAACAGGCCTGTGGCAAGTTAACCTTTAACTACAGCCAAGCAAGTTCCTAAGCAGAGGAGGTTGCACTGGCAATACAGCACAATCTGACACAGTAAGCTAACCTTTTGGTTAGTCTACCTTGGAACATAAGAACGGCCATACTGAGTCCCAGACCAAAGATCCATCTAACCCAGTATCCTGTCTGCTGACAGTGGCCAATGCCAGGTGCCCCCCAGGGAGTGAACAGAACAAGTAATCATTAATTGAGCCATCCCGACACCCATTCCCAGCTTATAGCAATCTGCCCTGCTAAGAGGTGCCTTAAACAGCGACTTAAAAGCAGTGCTAGTCACCATGGAACACATGGACTGTCTGCCTATTCTACCAGTGTGAAAGGCCGACTGGATCAGCTATTGGCAACACTATCCCCCCACTCTCTTACCTAGGGTTGAGGTTTTTCACCCATATCTGTGCATTTTTCTATTTCCCTCCCTGAAGGGGAAATAACCTTTGAGGTTTTATTGTTGAGCAGGGTTCCAAGTCATGTTACTGATGGCTACTGGGCTTGCGGCAATAGAAAACAAACTTCTGCTTTGTGCTAGCTACAAGCCAGTTACACGTCTTGACCTTGTGGGTCTAACTGAGCTTTGTTGTGTCTCTATATCAGCCCTGTCCATCTAAAGCTTTTCCTTCCACAGAGCCCTGAGAATCCAGAAGGCTGGTATGTGGAATCCCATCCATTATGGGATGAGGCACAAGACCATCACATCTCTTTCCTCTTAGGACTTCAAACTAGGCTTGTGCTCTGGGTCTGTACTGCTTTCTGCACTATGCCAGCCAGTCTCTTGCCTTGTCAGTTACAGTTCCCCAAACGGAGGAGCCTCAGAAGTGTAAAGAGCTCATTTTCAAATGAGTGCCGTCCCTCTCTCTCCCCGCCCTCTGAACAGCAGTTGCCGCTGAATAGAACTGCACTGCATTTTCATTGTACTGCAGGGGCAAAAGTTCTTTGTAATTGACTAACTCGAGAACAGACGCAGCACCACGTCAGAACAGACCTTTGGCCCTTCTAGTCAGGCATCTTGCCTTCAATGCTGGCCAATGCGGAATGCTTTGGAGGAAGATGTAGCATCCCCAGTCTGCCTCTAATTACAAAATATTGTACAGTGGAGGCAGGGAAATTTCTTAACCCTCAGCTGGTGACCAGCCTGTTCCCTGAAGCACAAAACTCAACGGCCCTTCTAATTCTCATCCTAGCTAGCTGCACTGCAGCAGCTATTCTTATTCACAGGGTTTCATTCAGTGTTCTCGGTTCGTATCACCTACCGTCTGTGTACTCCTCAGAGGAAGTGAGTGATAAAAGGCTTTGTATATCACTGCTTTCTGAGTCTTGAGCATCTCTGTGCACCGGTCTGCTGCTAGCCATGCCAGCTACCCAGGAAGACGTGGTGGCCTGGTGCACGAGAACAGTTTCAGAGCGCTGGGAGCCACTGGCTTCACACAGTCCAGAGTGTCCTGGGGTCTCATCCTCGCCAACAAAGCAGTCACGAGCCCCTAGGTCCTGCTGCTGTTGCTGCTGCATCTCACTTGTTCCAGTCTGCCCGGCTCCCTCTGACAGCACAATCTGTACCCGCGAATCCGAGGGCGGAATGCAGTTCCCTGCGCTGCCATACACTGCTTCTTCATAGGACGGCAAGGCCACCTGGACACCATCCACCATCATGGAGACCTGATCCCCAGATACACCTTGATCACGTCTTGAAAGAACAGAAGAAAATTGAGTGTATTACTGCATCTGAGCCCCCACCACGCCAGGAGGGAACCCTTCCTTATCCCAATCACACAGCTCAACAGGGACTGGATTTTACCCAGATCCCAATAAAAACAAGTCACCCACTTCCTTGTGCTGCCATGCAATGAGGCAATGCCCTCCTGGCTGCTCATCAGCCCACCACACCATGTGCTTAAGGTGCAGCAGTGACTGGTTCAGAAGACAAGCCTGTACCCAACCATAGAAGGGCAGCACAGCAGAGTAGACCTCCAGCAATGGCAGCAGTTGAAATATGGCTCCCTCCCCACCTCCACGTACAGCTGTCTTTTCCCAGGTCAGGAAGGCAAATGTCCTGCTTTTTTTTTTTTTTAAACTTTCCCCTAGCAGGGATAATCAAGTACGTGCGCTTACAGCACAAACTCCTGAATAATCAGTTTTACTTTGCCCGGTGAGTACCTTTGTTTAGTGGAATCAGCACAATTTACTGCCACAGAAGCAACTGAGGGATCTCTTGCATGTTGAGCTGGGCATTGGCAGGGGATGGGGCAGATGTCAATATACAGACTCTGACCTTGGTAATCATTCAACACTGGCAAAGGAAGGTGGCTGACTACAGGACAGCCCAACAGGGTGTGGGTATCTTCTTACATTGAACAGTTAGAAGCAGAGACAGAAGAGCAAATGGCTGGCAGGGGAAAACAGTAGCCATCGGAACGGAGAAGCAAAGCACCACCCAAACCCAGAGCTGTACTTGAGTTCAGGGGACCTGCGGGGCAGACTGCTTCTCTTTGCTCCCTGCAGCCCATGGACACTGTGCCAACCACAGAACTTTTCCACCCCCAGTAATTCCTGGGCCTCACCACTGAAGACACAAGTGGGGGCAGCTAGAAGTAATAATGGGTGCACCAAGGGGGGGAAGTGACAGCTCCACTATGCCCTGACTTTGTGAGGCCCATGGTTTAAACAGGGGAAGGGGATAGCCCTTTCCTCCGCTCCATTTAGTGCACTGCCCCACAAGAAGAGAATTCGGGGAGTTAGGCCCAGATTCCAATAGACTCCATTCATATCACACAACCACTAGCACCTGTTAGTGCTGACTATGGTTGGCAGCCTCAGGGTGTGTCTAGACTACCTAGTTTTGTCGACAAAAGTGGACTTTTGTCGACAAAACTATACCAGCGTCTACACTACCGCTGAGTTCAACTCAGCAGTTTTGTCGACGCTGGTAAACCTCATTTTACGAGGCATAACACCTTCTGTCGACAGAACTCTGTCGACAGAAGGTGTTATTGCCTGTAACGTTGCGTCCAGACTATGGAGTTCTGTCGACAAAGCAGCTTGCTTTGTCGACAGAACTCAATGTGTCTGGACGCTCTTTGTCGAAGGAAGTTTTGTTGACAGTATCTGTCGACAAAACTTCCGTCGACAAAACGCGGTAGTCTAGACGTACCCTCAATGATCTCAAAGACAGGCAGAGACTGGAGACTAAACCTCTCCAGGTAAGGGTTAAGGTACGTTGGCAGAGCAGTGGGCAAGCGAAGCTTGTGGTAAGACTGCCAGTAGCAGATCTATTCTGTAGATAAAAAGAGGCTCTGTTCTTCACTCATCAACTTGCCAGCAACAAATTTATTAAAGCAAAGGGATGAGATGTTTATGGCTATTAAAACCAGACCCTGCTCATCAAGACACAAGATTTTATTTAAAAAAATAAAAATAAAAATAAAAATAAAAAAAACCCATCAGACCAACAAAGCAACAGACTTGAAGAGAGTGGTGATGAAAAGCAGAAAAGGATGAAAAAAATATGAGAACAGCAGAAGAACAGGACAGAGAAAGGAAAGAAGAGTGATGGGATTAAGATGACAAAAACAAGACAAAGCTAACACGCTTGTGGCCTGCACATGTAGATAAATTCCATACCCCCAGCCTCTACCTTCTGGTCAAAGTTTTCTCCCATTGAACTCACCTGCTGTGATGAAAAGACTTTAGCTTTGGCTGCAGCAAAACAAACAACACAACTAAGAGAAGGATCAGAGCTACTGAACTTGCTGTGGAGGCCACTATGGAGAGGGTGGGCACCCCGATTGTCGGGGTAGAATCTTTATCTACAAAAAACAAAAAAAACCAGAAGGTAAATGGCTCATGCCCCAGAACAGACATCATGTGAACAAGCTATGGACAAGGCTCCTCTGAAAGAGGGAGCTGAGTCTCAGGGAAGACCAGTAGAAGTCGGAGGGCTAAAAGAGCAGATTTAGGAGAGAACGAGTTACCCTGAGGAAGTGGGTCTGGCCCACGAAAGCTCATCATCTAATAAACCATCTTGTTAGTCTTTAAAGTGCTACATAGTTCTGTCTTTTGTTTCAGCTAGACGAGACTAACACGGCTACATCTCTATCACTACCAAACATACAGTTAGAGCCCTGCAAACCTGCAGATATCCATTTTAGATCTGCCAGTATCTGCATCTGTGGATGAGAATATCCGTGGCTCATTTTTGCAGATAAAGATGCAGGTGCAGGGCTCTACACATAGTTTGGCTAAATGCCAGCTACCAAGAGGCTTGATAACAATACGGGAGGAAAACAACAGTTTAGTGCAACAGAAGGGTGTTTTAAGCTGAATAGCTGAAAAAGCTCCTGTTAACAGAATTCTCAGCCAAAGGACCAGTCCGCCCCAAGGAAAGTATCGGAATCCCCATGGCTTGGCACGGGTAAAACGTGACACGAGAGCTGAGCAGAAGTGGCCATAGAATCTATACCAGCACTTAGATTGGTCCCACGATCCGTGTTTGTGCAGACATAGCCTAACAAACATGTACTGGTGAGTAATCCTGTACTGCAGCGGTTCTCAGATGTTTTGGCCCACCCCACTCAACACAGACATTTCTGTGGACCATCAGCCAACCACTCATGACAAAATGGGTGCAGGAGCAGGCTGAGGGTGGGAGGTAGGGTACAGGAGTGAGCGGGGCATACAGGGGTCTGGGCAGAAGAGAGAGGGTGTGTGAGGATGATGGAAATACGGGGTCTAGGCGTGAGGGGCACTTACCTGGTTCCGTGCCTCCTGCCGCTCCCAGACACTACCCCCTGCTGTTCCCACTGGCCATGATCCCAGCCAATGGGAGCAGCAGGGAAAGCCTCCAGGCAAGCAGTTTCCTGTGCTGCTGTTCCCCCACATGGTGGGGAAGCGGCAGTGTGCAGAGCCGCTTCCTTCCCCTGCAAGCCAGATCCAGCCTGCAAGGCTCAGGACTCCTCTTGCCCCCTGCAGTGGGAACCCAGTACTAGAGCTCCAACCTCATGGGAAGGGGGGCGGGGCTGCAGAGCTGGTGCAGGCTCCCTGCTACGGGTGTGGGTGTAAGCCCCACGCCCATGGCTCACCTGCAAGATGGTCTAGACCACACTTTGAGAACCATTGCTCTAGGGCAGTGGTCCCCAACCATTTGGGGTTGCTGGGCGCCAGGGGGTGTGGCTGTTCGCCCGCCGGGTGCCCGGGGCCCCCCCAAGCAGGGCCCCCCCCATAGCCGCATTCCCGGGGCCGGCGCTGGCGCTCTGACCCCCTCCCCCTTCCCCAAGCGCCGCGCGCCCGGGGCAGGCGCTGGCGCTCTCTCCCTCCGCCCCATGCACCGCGGGGGGTCAATCCGCAGCGCCCCCGGGGCGGCGCTCACCGTGCACCACGCGCCCGGGGCCGGCTCCGGCACCGCGCATGCACCACGTGCTCGGGGCCAGGCCAGCCCTGAGCACTTGGCGGGCGCAGAGAAATGCCCCCGCGGGTGCCATGGCGCCCGCGGGCACCGTGTTGGGGACCACGGCTCTAGGGTCATATCCAGGAATCTCCCAGACTAGTCAGAATCTCCCAGACTAGCTACCTAGTCAGAAAATCATCCACCTAGTATTCTCTTCACCACGTGGGGACTGTCTTTGTCTTCATTAGACATGTCATTAAGATAAAATATTTCAGATATAGGCAGAAACCTCAGATAACCTTCAGGTTGTACTATATTCTACACAGCCATATGTGCAAATAAACTCCTCTAGCATTCAAGTTCTAGAGATGTTTGGGGTGGTTTAGACGACTGACTCTTGTGCAAGGGCGGGCAATAATTTTTGATGAGGAGCCATTCCAAGAGTAATCAAGGGCCAAACTTTTCTACAGAGAGGGTGTGGAGTCTGGGGCGAGGGCTGAGTGCAAAAGGGAGTTCAGGGTAATGGGATGCAGGAGAGCGTGTGGGATCTAAGAGGATGTTTGAGTGAAGGAGGGTGTTGTGACCTGGAGCAGGAAGTTGGGGTGCGGGAGGGGGTGGGGTACCAAAGACAGGCTCTGGTCAGGAAACACTTCTATAGGCAGCTCCCTGCCAGCAGTCCTACAGGACCCTCCCAGGCTGCTCAAAATGTCTGGCTGCTCCCTGTGGCTCTGCTTGGCCCAGGGGGGTGAGAGTGGTGGGAGAAGCTTCAGACACTGCCCCCACCCACAGCAAAATTCTCTGCTCCTATTAGCCTCCGCCTTCCCCCAACACTGCTTAAAGCAGCACAGTGCTGCTCTCAAGCGGCTGGCTGCTCTGTGCCTGAGGGGTCTGGCAGTGCAGCCCATCCCTGCTAGATCTTGCCTGTCCCTGCTCTCGAGAATGGACATACGATAGCATTAATTTCTCTGCGTCGATACGCAATACTGCAAAAGAGCCCGTCGTTCTGGGTGTTTTGGCACGCCAGCATGTGCAGTTTCCAGAGACTGGAACGCCTCTCCTGGCTGGAATGAGAATAGGGATGTGAATGGTTAACCAGTAAGCCTCCCCCTTAATGGATGAGGCTCACAGGTTACCCTGAACTGGTGGAGGCTGCAGCAGCTTCCTGCCAACTGCGAGCTAATTAAATGAGATTTTACATAGGTCTATAAGAAAGCATGGAAGGTCTGCATGAATGTGGGACAGCCAAATGGGCTGGAGGCAGAGCAGTACAGAATAGTTCCCCTCCCCAATGACATCTGCCAGCTCTTTCCTTTGATTTGTTTTGGGTGGGAGGAAGTTTTTGCCACATTAACAAGGTAAGTGTTGAACTACTGCTTTTCTCTGTCATCTCCCCCCCCCCTCCCCATTTTGCTCCTTTATCTCTAGAGAAGTAACTGGCCAAGTAAGCCTCACGTGCATTCCAAAAAAGCTCACAGATGAGTGTCAGCAGCAGGTGTGGCACATTAGCGTGGAGCATACCTGAATGCAAGCACAGCCAAGGAGAGACTGTGTTCAGCAGCAGCTCTACTGCACCTCTTGTGAGCAACAGGCATTTTGTGTAGACAAGGTTTTCACGCCATGTTCCTGTATGGCTGCATTTTCTGTGATATGGTCTGGCAGGTGTGAAGTAGTGTGACAATCAGAGGTGGATTGAGATGTGACTGACTGTGTGCGTTGAAGCCCATGATCTGAAGTCTCCTCATTTCTCATAGGTTTTTTTACTACCCTTCCACTAATGTTTTGAGGCCCTACATTGTTCATCAACTAAGGTCATGAATTAACCCATCCTCAGTGACACTAGAGAAACAGGCACTGTTATTACCAGTCCTGGAATGGAAGGATGCTGTCCAAGCATGGCTAGTTACCATGGTGAAGGGTTTTCTTGCATGGTCTGGGACTGAGGGAGGGAGAGAAATTCTTACACTGAATTCTACACACTGAATTGAAAGAACATTTTCAGGTTCTGGTTCCCTCTCCTTGCACTGTTGCTCAGAGTTAAGAGCTATAAGAGTGGCCAGAAGGGAAAAGGACATCTTTGGGAATAATATAGGAGGTTCTAAAGGCCACAGAGCTCAGGTGAACTTCAAGTGTTTTCTGTTTGCTTTCTGATTAAATTAACATTTTGCTTTCTGGTTTATAAACACTAATCCCTGCAGAAAAGATTTGAATCCGATCTGTTGTTGCTGAGTCATTCCACCAGTATATGTGCTCACAAGGGCTCCACCCCCACCAGCTTTTACTGGGTATATATGTGTTTTAAAACTAGAAATCCCATGGACAATTAAATCACAGCTGTATAACATTTTTCTTCAGACTGCTTTACTTTCCTGTCCAGCTTGGGAAAGCCGCACATAACAAAAGCTGTTAGTTTCCATTTGGAAAAAAAGAAAACATCTACAATCTATCAGCACCATCCATCAGGCCAAGCCAAAGATGAACAGCACCATGGAGCTCTGCACTGCTGCAGGCTGCAGTGTTCAAAAACAAATAAATCAGCTCTTCGACAAAAGGGGTGTAGAAAGCACTGGTGAAGGAAAACACACACGGAGATGAGGAACGCAGTTTGCTCAGATGAGGAAGGTACTGTATTCAGTGTTCCTGTAGCCCAGTCCGTTTCCAAGATATTAGAGAGAAAGAGGGTGATGTCTTGTCAACTTGCCAGGGGACAGAGGGGCAGCATTGGAAGCGTACACGATACAGCTGCTTACTGCCCCTTTACCTTTAATGAGGCAAGATGGAATTTATCGTCTCAGCAGGCTAACATGGGAACCTCCACTCAAACCTTGATGAAGAACTGCATCCAGGACAAGGCTGTACAATCATGTTTAATTGGTTAACCAATTGAGAGAGGGGGCAGGCAGAGGGCCCCATGGTGGGTGGGGAGCCGTCCCAGCTCCCACCATTTAACTGGAACCAGTAAGCCTCACCCGTTAAGGGTGATGCTTACCAGTTAACTGGTTAACCTTTCACATCCCTGATCTTTATAGGCCATGTTGCTGTGCTGAGGAACATGGGCTGGACTTTGACAAATAGGAATTAGGAGAGGAAGGGGAGTTGTGTCTTTTACACTGTGAGCTGAGATTGTGCTAGGTGCTGTAGAAACAATCAATGGCAATGGGCCCAACCTTAGTGTGTTCTTTGGGAACTACTGCAATATAGATATCAAATACTGAAAATACACATTATAAAGAAGACAGTCTAAAATGGAAGCCAATACTGTCTTACCCTCCCTACTTGCTGTAATGCATTACTTACCTTGGCTTAGCCTACAGCTAATTTCCATGGCTGGATTCCATTCTCCATTCTTGCATGTCAAGTATTTGTAATCTCCCTTTAGCATGTAGCCTTCATCACACACATACTCTATGACGCTGTCAGATGTCAGAGGGTCACTGCAAGGCGTTGGATGGCATTTGTAGCCTCCATTCTCAGGCTCCGGTGGACGGGGGCAAACTGGAGGAAGAAAAGGAGAAAAGCCATCATGAAGATGTTGCATAGGGAAGACTCAAATTGTGCAAGTACAGCAACATTTAACTGAAAATGTGGCACATGCTCATAGTTCCTCCTGCAGGCTTACTAGAAATGGGAAGAAACAGCATAATACAATAATGAAGATCCACTACCTGGGTTTCGCCCCCATCGAATCTGGTGCAGTGGCTGAACGCTAGGTTCTCTTCCAATACTCTAAGCTAGTTCCCAAGCAGAGGAAGGGTCAAAGAAATAGACATAAATCCAAGGTAAGTAGAGCATATCTATATAGACAAACCCTGCCACCCCAAACCTAGTGGCCAAATGACTTAGGATCTCAGGACTCGTGTTACAGGGCTAAAAACAGTATAGATTTTCTCATTCAGGCTGAATCCTGGTCTCAGACCCACACCCTCCTTACTGAGTTTCACAGCCTGAGCTCCAGTCCAAGAGGAAATATCTACACAACAACTTGGGTTCAAGACTGTCACAGGGTTGTTTTTTTCCCTGTCTCTACAGCACAGCACAGACATATCCTTTCATAAGAGACATCCATAGCCATGCCACTTGCAAATGACTTCAAGAGTGGACTCCTCTCCAGACTGTCCCAGGAAGTCCACAGTTCTGTGTCTCGCCATGTGGTCACACTGTTAATTGGGTGTCTTCTCTCTAAGGTCCAGACTGCTTAGTCAGCCTGAACAACTTGATATGGAGAGAGAACTAGGGATGTAGCGCCTCTGCTTCCCCTGCCCCCGCCAAGACAGTGCCGGGGCAACTGGCTTTTCTTCCCTGATCCAGCATCCTCAGGACCTGACGGGCCCCACACGAGGGTATTTGCCAGGCCAGAGGAGGTCCCCTGCAACTGGCTCCCCAGCCTGCTGCTGGCTAACTTTCCAGCCCCAGCCAGGCTGCCTGCCACTGGCCCAGGCTTGGCTAGCTGCCATGGCCCAAGGTCCCCAGCTGGGATGCCGCTGCCTCAGTCCTGGCTTCCTTGCTGGGCTGTTGGGCTCCCATGGCCCCAAACCCCTGCTGAACTGTGGTGACTCCAGCTCCCCTACTGGGCTGGCTACCGGCCCATCTGCTGCCCAGCTCCCAACCTCCGGAGCTCTCTGGCCTGGGAACATCCATGGTCCTGCCAGACCACAGATGTTGCCAGACCAGAGAGGGCTGGTTTAGGCAGGTGTAATCAGTCGTTATGTCCTCTTCAGCTGTTTCTTCTCCAGTTTAAATAAACCCAAGTCTTTTAATTAATTTTCCCTCACAGATCATGTTTTCTAGACCAATCTTTTTTGTTGCACTTTTCTGGACTTTTTCCAGTTTGTCCACATTCTTCCTGAACTGGACACAATATTCCAGTTGAGGCCTTATCAGAGCAGAGCAGAATTACTCTGCTCAATGTTTTTATTAATGCAGCCCACAATGATGTTTGCTTTTTGTGAGAGTATGTTACATTATTGACTCATTTAACTTGTCATCCACTATGACCCCAAGATCCCTTTCCACAGTACTCCTTAGGCAGTCATTTCCCATTCTATGGGTGTGCAACTGATTTGTTCCTTCTTAAGTGATGTACTTTGCATTTGTCCTTATTGAATTTCATACTATTTATTCTGACCATTTCTCCTGATCATGTTGAATTTTAGTCAACCTCCAGATCACTTGCCACCCGTTCCCAGTTTGGTACAGTAGGCAAACTTCGTAAGTGTACTCTGTATGCAATCATCATTCTAACTCACTCATGAAGATACCAGACAGAACCGAACCCAAAACTTTTTTTAGTCCTCTGGAATCGCTCCCATCGTCCAAGACTTTCAAAAGAGAGTTGCTAATGGCTCATACCTCTTCAGTCAGCTTCTTGAGCATTCTAGGAGGCATTTCACGAGACCCTGGTAATTTGAAGACCTCTAACTTGGCCTGAGTAATGCCACAGTTCAGGACCTATGTCTCAGACCAGCTGCTCCATTTGAGGGAAAGGTAGGGTCTGAGAGCAGAGCTTGGAGAAAGGGGGGCGGAGGAGGGGGGTGTCATACAGGTAAAATAGCTTCACAGGGGCTCAGCTAAGCCCAACTAGCAGAAACACTTATTTTGTGTTTGCTTTGGTGCTGACTTTGGACCCTGCTCACCCAGATGAGGGGGCTATGTTGGAAGCTGCCTGAAAACCTTATTGGGGAAAACTGGGGACAAGCAGTTGGAGGACTGTGCCTCACCACAAGAAGGTGCACAATGGGCAGCAAACTATCAGCATGGTAATATTGCTATTTAAGGGGCAAATGCACATTAAGGCCTCATGGAAAACTGAAGACACTTCTGTTAAAAGCCATGCCTGTCAGTATAATGAAAGTGTTTAAATGATGGGTCCAGAAACCTGCTATTGGAACATATTGTTGAGAAGCAATCAGCTCAATATGCTCTCTGGTGACAGAGGTAAGGTATCTTTAAGCAGTTTTCATATGGATTCTAGCCACAAATAGGGATGTTAAATTTCAATGAATCAACTAGTCGATGGAATTTCGACTACTCAATTAGTTGATAAGGGAGGCACACAGCTATCCCACCCACCTCTTCATGGGCGGCTCTTGTACATTTCAAAGAGGGGCACAAGCAGCAGAAATGGCCTCCCCTGCCCTCTGGAGACAGCGCTGGGGGGAAACCAGCTTTTGAGCTAGCTTCCCCCAGAACCGGCTCCTGCTTTCCCCCCTTTACTGCCTCTCTCTGATAGAGGCAGCTGGGGGAGAGAGGGGAGGAGAGGAGAGAAGAGAGTGATTAGTCATGTGACTATTTGACTATCTGATAAGCTTATGCTTATCGGATAGTTGACTAGTCATTTGCATCCCTTGCCAAGAAGGGTACATCTACATGGGGACTAAATACCCTTGGCCAGCCGGGCTGAAAAATTGCTGTGTACATATTTGGGTTCAGGCTGAAACGTGAGCTCTGGGACACCATGATGGTGGAGAGTCCCAGAGACCAGAATCCAAGCTCGAATATCTACATTGCAATTTTTAGCTTCAGAGTCTATTTGAACTCAAGTCAATTGACCCAGGCCAGGCCAGATGTTCCAGAGGTCTTTTATTCCAATACACAGGTACTCTGGTGACACAAGCACCTAAGAGTTTTTCCTTCTAATCTCCATTTCTTGCATTGTATCCACACGTGCCTTTTAAATCAGGAGCCTTAGTGAGCAGGGTTGTATTTCTTTCTTTGTGTGGTGTGCGCTCTATTGTAAAGGGCCATATACATTATATACAAAAAGCTTGACTTAAAAAATGTTAGGTTACAGTCAAGCACTTGAAAGCTCAGAAATACCAAAATTTAGGTTACCCAGGCAACCTTAATTCAGCCTCCTTGTGTGTATGAATCAGAATGAACAGTCTTGAATTACATGGTCACATACTGTTTTCCCTCCACAAATCCCTTGCCTCATTCAGTACACAGGATGGGCGATGCTCACGGAATGAAGCAGCTGAATATTGCCATTTTCATCACTTAGTGATCCCTGCCTTGTTTTCTGCATATAATGCAATGATCGCAGAATTAGTCATTTCCTCATTGACTTTTCTAGGGCACTTATTGCCAGGGGATCGGAGTGCTTCACAAATATTAATAATTCATCTCCACTGAAGAAAGAATATTGCCCTCTCCATTTTATACCCCCAGCCCACACAGCCTTAAGGCCACAGAGGTTGAGCATCCACAGCTCCCACTGACTTTAATGGCAGTTGAGTTTCCCAAACCTCTGCCAAGCAGGAACTGGGTGTCTCAAGATGGGTACCCAGAAAATGAACACATGGCTACAAGCCAAACTTTGTTTAATGACTTAGCATCTGCTAAGCTCTGCAATTTCCTGGCATGTGAGCACGTTATTTTGCAACTTAATTAATGTTTATGATTTCTGTATGTAAATTAAGATCTTTTAGAGAAGGGGAAAATATTTTGTGCAGCTGTAACACCACCCTTAGCTTATATCAGGAGCAAGGTTTGAACCCTGGCTATTCAGCACCATATTACACCTTGAGCTACAGGACTAAGGGAATCCATCCCAGTTTCTCCCCACTCCTCCCCTGAATAGCTAGGGAGCCTTTACCCCTCTGATGGCACCACAAACGGATGAGTTTCCAGGTGGGCCACTGGGACCATGTGCTGAACCCAGCAAGATCACTTGGTTGAGAGAGAGCCCAGCAGTGAGTTCGGGCTAGTGAAATTTCAAAATGGTGACCAGACGGGAACATGCAAATAAAGCCCGGGATATTTAAATCCCGGGCTTCATTTGCAACTCCGGTCACCCCATTTGCCTACCTAGCTCGAATTAACGAGCTAGTGTAGACATACCCCAAGGGTGTTAAGAGGCAGGTAAATGATTAATCGTGTAGTCAGTACAATTTGTATTGACTACACAATTAGTCAACGAGGGAAGGCGCTTAAAGTTCCAGCTCGCACCAGTCCAGGAGCTACCCCTGCTATGGCTCTGCAGAGACGAAGCTGCCTTCCCTACCCCTCCATCCCCCCGTTGCTGTCTCTATTAGAGACAGTAGTGAGGGGAGGCGGCACAGAGCAGACAGTACTTGGGGGAAACCGGCTTTTAAGGAGAGGCAGACAGGGGAGGGGAAGTGACAGTCGAGTACTCAACTCACTTATACCCCTAATGTGCACCTTCAATTTGGCATGTTGTCAATATGTTCCCCAGGAACACCACCTACGGAAGGGAAATGACGATTTTCCAAAGTTCTTTCTCTCAGTCAAACCTGAAGAGAATTTCATCAAAGAAAAGGCCCTTTCTGTCAAATTTCAAAGGCTTGCTGCACGCTACTGTCTTAAAAACATCACAAGAATTCTTTATAAGGCAAAGTGTTAAGAACCTAAAACGAGAGGGAACTGGGAGCCCTTTCTCTGAGATACATGGTTACGTTTTCACTGGTGTTTTTATGCCTTTGAAATCTCAGTAGAATCCCTATGTATTTCTTGCCTCTTCTTCACACTTCTAAGAACAAGAGTTAAACCATTGGGAACAGTGCACATCGCTCCATGCTGATGAGACCCTTCATAGCATTGTGCCAAGCAATGGAGGGAAATAAAATAAATCCAGGTAATCATAATTTCAAGCTTCCCAAAGGTGAGTAAAAGCTGTTTAGAAAGCTATGCTTAGCCCTTTGGCACAGCTTTTTAAAAAGATTATCTTATTAGTATAAGCATCAGTTTTGAACACTGTACTGGTGTGAGGGGCCAAAATCAGTTATTCACATTTTCATGTCTCCTCAGACAGGTTGTTCTCAGCTGCAGGGAGGAGCGGAGAGGGAGGAATCATAAGGTAGGAAAGCCAAGTATTTGAGCATCATTAAAATCAGCCCAGCAGGAGAGAAATGCCATCTCCGCATGGATGGACACGTTTAATCTAGGTATCAGGATTTCTAGAAGGGCAGTGGCCAAGGTGCCAGGTATTTTTCTTCATTGTCAAATCAAAATGCAAAACAAATAGGAAATTGGTTTTACGCTGTAAAAAACCAAAGTGACAAAAGTCTCTTTGCTTTACACCACATTTCCCCTTCTCAATAACCAATGTATGGGACACAGGAAACTGCTGCTAATCCTGTTATCAGTAGATGTCCTCAAGAGAACTCTGCTCTTCTTAGAGGAGAACTAACCACTTTCACGTACAGGTTGCAATGTTCTTTGAATACTTTTTAATTGCCCTATAAATAGCTAGAAATGAGACAAAATGGTAAGGAATATTCTTCTATCATGCAGACAGGAAAAACTACCACAAAAGTGACCCTTCTAGACCCTCAGCCCCCAGAAAGTCTGATATTGTCTTCTCCATTTATTTCTTTACCCAAGCATCTAGTTAGACATCCTTCCAGCTAAGAGGGGGGAGACATGGTTCCCACTGGAGCTGATCAAATATGTGTCCAACGCAGACAGTGTGGTTACCTAAGTGTTATACAGGCATTACTTCCCTTTTGCTAGTCTTGGGATATGCTCAATTTCTGAACCCTGATCAAAGATGGTGCTGTAAAGAGTTTTTGATGAGTTGCAAAACATAAGCCTAGACTGTGTGGTCTTTTGAGATCCCACGGCACCTTCGGTTTCGGTGGGATGCCTACTTACAGCAGATACCCTGTTCCACCTCTTAGCAAGCTTTCCACAGTGAGTGAGGCAATTCTTCCATATTTTAGGTGTACCTTTATGAAGCAGCATGGTTTAGGTTTATTGGAGAGATTGTAGCTATGGCTGGCAATTAGAGAATTTCATAACTTCTTACCCAGCTGGGTCTTCAGTCTGGAGAGTGAACTCTGGAGCCGCCAACGAATAAAACATTACAAACCCAGTCACTCCTTACAGGAGTATGAAGTGCAGTTTCCCTTTATTTTTCTGGTGAATGCAGATCATCCCACAAAGTGGTAAAGCCACATTACATAAGCCTAGACTGTTGGCCATCAGAAACAAGCCAGGAAACCCACACAAGCACATAGGGTAGCAAAACTTAAGACTTCCCCTTCCACAACAGAAGAACAACTCCCAAAAGACTGGATTCTCCAATACCCTTAAATACCACAGAACAAATGGGAAAAAGCAGTCTCCTGCCGCTATCTGAATGTATGTAAAGCACAGGTTTTAGGATCATAACCAAAAACTGACAAATAATCTCCACAATTAACCACTGAGTCATAATACAAACAGTTAAGGAATCTGCTGTGGCAATGAATGAGTGTAGCACAATCCACTTACATGAAGGATGAAAGATCACACTTAAATCCACATAACTAGATGAAAGCTAATATTAGCACCTTGTCTAAGGATTATAAAACCCATAGGCATTTACCTTCTTATTGCTCAGTAGTGATGCTGTAAGTGATGCTAGAAAGGCACTTAGGTCAAAGTCTTACGTTCCTCTCGCAATGTGTATTCGGAAAAAAATTGAAGTTTCCTTTCTTCGGGTAACCAGGTGCACAGATCCTACAGCCTGCTTGTTGAAGCACTGGATGTAGAACTCAGTTCTATCAGTTGCTGGCTCAGAGATACAGTTTAGCACTTCCACAGGTATGGAGGAAACTGTGTCCCCCTCTAACCAAATACATTCTTAGAAGCAAAACATGAATAGCTAATTATGCTTCTTGTTGAGCAAGTGCAATGTGTTATTCCCTTGCCTATCGAACTACAAACACTTCTCAGCTAGGCTGGCTTACATACTGCTTAGAAGACAGACATTTTTGGGGTAATCACAATTACATTTTCCTATGCTTCAGCACAGCAAGTTTGTAGACTGGGAGAAAACATAGTTTAGCCTAATCAAAATAATTAGTTATCTGGTCCAGCCCCAACTTTCAGTAACTGTTATGAGCCAGGGTGTTATTTAGGAAGAGTGGGAGAGGGTATCTCCTCCCCACCAAGGGCAAAGATTGTGGGAGTACGGGGAGATGTTGCCCACCATACTGGATGTGTCCCAGAGGCAATACATCGCAGATGAGGGGGAAGGTACCTAGATTTCTAGAGCCCTGAGACGATACAAAATTTGTATCCATATAGGCAAAAAAATGATCCATGGCTGTGAATAACCTTCAATATAAAGTGGATAACCGCAGATTTGCAGGGTTCTAAATAAAAAAATTGGTATTTGCATGTGTAGCCACAAAAAATATATGAGCTGCGGGTATCTGCATCCACCAATACAAAACGGATCTCTCTGGATCTGCAGGGCTCTACAGATTTCTGCCTTCCATTTGGCCTTCCTCCCATCCTGAGCCCCACTATGCAGCGCCAGCCCCATGTCCCCAAGTCTGCTCGGTTGGCCAGAGCCCACTTGGGGCATGGAGGAACATTTAGGCAGGCAGGCAGGACTTCCAGGGCCTCGTTGCAGCCTGATCAGTTTCTCTTTGTGGGCAGGTAATGGTGGCTGTGCAATGCTGGTTCTGGTAGGTGTAGTCCTTGGTGCCCATGAATGACTAGGTACCAGCGGCCATGGTCACCTAGGCTTATTGGGTAGTCAAGTCACTACTCGACTGCTTGCTTCCTCGACTAGTCATATCGGAGGCAGCAATGGGTGGGAGCAGGAGCCAGTGCTGGAGGGAGCCGGCTTAAAAGCCATTTCCCCCCAGCACCATCTCTGTGGTGGGGCAGGAGAGGCAGAGGGGAAACGGCGCGAGAGGGACTCCAGCAGTCCCCGCTCATGCCAGGTTTGACTGCTGCGCCTCAGCCTTTTAAAAGGCAGAGGTGCAGTTGGGATAGTGAGCATACAACCCGCCCCCCCTTGTTGACTAATCAAATAGTTGATGGCAGGGATATTAAAATTTCGATTAATTTAGTTGATGCAATTTACATCAACTATTTGATTAGTCGATAGGGTGCCTCTGCCTTTCAAGTGTAGCAACAGCCCTAGGTGCTACCCTTCAAAGGCAAAAGTGCTGTGGGGAGCACAGGGCCAGCGGGATGACCCAAGCAGTCCCCTGCTGGCCCTGTGTTCCCTGCGGCGTTTCAAAGTGGCAGTGCCACAGGGAGTCCAGTGTCGGCTCGGAACTCTCCAGCTGATCCCGGGCCTCCTGCGGAGCTGCCATTTTGAAATGCCGTATGCAGCCTATGGATACCACAGGTGGCCCCGGCCTGCACATGATGTTTCAAAACAGCAGTGCTGCATGAAGCCTGGGGGTCTGGCTTCAGGTTCCATGTGTCTCTTTGAAGCACCCCCCTCTCCCTTGCTGCCTCTTTCTGATAGATGCACCGGGAGGGACGGGGACGACGACTAGTTGTTCACATCCCTAGTCGATGGAAAATCCATCCACTACTCAATTAGCTGATTAGTTGAAATTTAACATCTCTGGCATACAGACAGTCACAAGAACTAGAGCTCCCCACACTGTGCCAACTAGAGACTGAGCACATGGCTGGCCTTGCAGCAGCAACAACCCCTCCACTCTCTCCTAAGGTACACCCCTCCTGGAACACAACCTCTAGCTATCCCTGGTCTGCCCCGAGATGTTTTCACACTTTGTGCGCTAAGCCCCTCCTATAAGTTACAATTTGTCTTCCCCCCTCCCCCAAGTTATTTCAAAAAATCCTAGAGTTTTCAGGTGCCTAACAGGTGCCTCCTGGAATCACGGTTCCTCCTACCAAAATCTGAAATGGTGTCCTTGTTTATCAGAGCTGGATTGGGGCCACAGGAAGCTTCCTGAATGACTGATACACTCCTGTATGCAATAGCATCCTCACAAAGACCGCTTCAAATGAGACTTGCAAATCAGCTTTGAAGTACTAATGGCATGAAGAGCAGGTGGCTATTTTAAGGATGTGCATGCCTCCACCCAACAGACAGCTCCTGTTCTTCGGGAACATGGCATGACAGAAGTTGACAAACTTTGTTCCTTGCATGGCCTAGATACACACCATCTAATTCACCTACACGGTGAAGATGCTGAAGACTTTGTTCCTTCACAGCCTGGTGACCGTGCACAAATAGTGAGGATGATCTGTGGAATGCCTCCGTTTTGTTTAGAAAATATATTTTCTCCCCAGTGGACATTGCAAGTCTATTGTAGTTTTTCCATTGGTCATGATAGTTTGAGACAGCAAGACTGTAGTGTGACTTGTTCTCCTGATTTAGAGGACTGGAAATTGACTGGGGGGACAAATTCAGGATTTGTCTTAAGAACTGCCTGTATCAGCATGAAAAATACAGTAGTACTGCTTTACAAGACATAGCTAGTCTTGTGTATTCATAGGACTAGAAGGGGCTTTGAGAGGTCATCTAGTCCTGTCCTCTACACTCATGGCAGGACCAAGTTTTATCCAAAGGTCTGTATTATTCTGGTATAGAGCTACTGAGTAGATATCACACTAAGCCATTAGCTCAGCCTGGTGGGCAACCATTTCTTTACAAAGGAGTACACTCTACCACTCAGCTGAGATGGTTTCCAGCTAGATGTAATAGAGGTCATATGTCTGTTCTGTGGTGGGAACAGATCTCTTGGAAACATTACCTCTGGAGAAATACCTCCTTGATCCATTTAATTTTCTTCTGCTGTACCATCTCTTTTTTACTGCAAATGCCTGTGGAATAGCCTCTGCAAGAGTATTAATCCTTGCAATATAGTTACTACTCCCTTTTACATTAAGTCTCAACCACTATTGGAGAGAGAAGGGGGTTGGTGAGCGTAGTGAGCACAGGGCACAGCCTCCTAGTGGCCACTTATGCTTATGTTACTGGCCACAGCCCTGGTGAGAAATATAAAAGATCTAAAACATATTCAAGATAATGTGACAACTGGAGACATCTTTCAATGGCTTGTCCCTAACCCCTGTGGCTTTCTGACCTTTGTTAAAGAAGAAAACAGGACAATGAGTCTGTCCTTATTATGGCCACTTGCATGAGGCAAAAGGACACAGTGGAAGCTTACACTGGTCTTCAGTAACATTTAACCCTAGGACTCTAAAACTTGAGAATTTCACCCCTCCTCTAAGCTAGACACATTTTTGAGATGTTTCCCACCATTACTAACACTGGTTCAGCTAAGTCAGCAGTTCTCAACCTGTGGCCTGCCAGCTGAATGCAACCCAATTAGCATACAGATACAGCCAATGTGTGTTAAAAAAATATATCAATTTGCCACTCTGATCTGGGGGGGGGGGTGGCAGAGGGTACAAGGCAGCCAGCAGTAGTGCTCCTGCCAGCAGAGGACTGGTGAGTGCAGGAGGGGAACACGTGGTGGGAAAGCAGGTCTCTGGGCAGCTTTGGGGGGCACTGGGAACTGGGTGCTACATGGGATCCCAGCTGCCACACCCCTGACTTCCTGCCCCCGCATCCAAGGCTCCGTTTCTGGCCTCCCTCTGTGGAGGGGTCTCTGAGCTGGGGGAACTGGCATAGGAAACAGTGGGAGAGTGCTGGGTGGGGTGGTTCTGTGATGCTCAGCCTTCAGCCCACAATGAACACACTGAGAACAACGGAGCCTAACTGTTAGCCATATTCAGGGTCTAAGCAGAGAGGCTGCCATTCTGTACCTGGTGTTTTACATAGGAGGGAACTTTGCAGCCTTTTACACATTCTGTTTCAAGAAGTAGAAATTCTTGAAGATTTCCCAAAAGTTATCTGCCAGATTGTCAGCAAGTGACATATCTGGTTAGCGGCTGGAGGAAGGAACAGAAGGTGAAGGAGCGTGTGTGTCTTCTCTCTCCTCCAAAGATCTATCTATAGTTGGGGCAGGACTCCGCTCTTACACTAGGGATGTAGGTAAGCGACTAGTCCCTCAACTATCTGATAAGCAAAAGCTCATCAGATAACTGACTAGTCCCTCAACTAATTGCTCCCCCCTCCCTTTGACAGAGGCAGCAAGGGGAGGGAGCCAGTTTAAAAGCTAGCTCCCCCCAGCACCATCTCCATGGGGGGCAGAGGGGTAAGCAGGGACTGTGCACAAGCCAGGAATCAGTTGATTCCCAGCTCACACCCAGTCCCAGGACTGGCCCCCCAACTGGCTCTTAATACTTTTAAAATGCAGAAGCACAGCAGGAGGGACCCAGCGCAAGCCAGGACAGCTGATTCCCAGCTCACACCAGATCCCCTGTGCTGCACACCAGCCTTTTAAATTTATTAAGAGCTGCAGCTAATCCTGCTGTGGCTCTCCTACTTATCGACTAGTTGATGAAAATTCCATCAACTAGTCAATTAGTTGATTAAACTAAATTTAACATCCCTTATCTTACACCCCCTTCCCTCATCTCTAGGTTGTTCTGAGAGTGTAGCTAAGAGAACAAGATGGCTTTGTTTGCTTCACCCCTACCTCAATTTCATTTTAGGGTCCCTATTCCTTACTGCATATATTCCAGTGCCTGCCAGAGGCCTCTGAGGCAGAACAGCATAAACTTCACAGGATCATTTAACTGCATCACAACTACCCTTTGGATTCTGAATAGCAGCAGGGCAACCAACTAGAACATTGATTTCACTCTGTGCTGCTTGGCAAAGCTCTGAGCAGCAGCAAAGACACCAGAAAGGTCTCCTTGAGCCTGCAGCCAGGCAACATGGCAGTAGTGTACATTTGAGATCACATTTGTGGAGGACTTCTCATAAAGGCTAGAATAGTTTAAGCTGGGCAGAAACTGATTGCTTAGACCCACATTCACAAGGGAAAACTCTCCTCTCTTGCTGTAGGCTCACAACAAAGGAAGCTAACACACTGGTAAAGAATGAATGAACAAATGCAAATTATATTTTCAGCACTGAAAGCTTTTATTATATAAACCTTCCCAGCTGGCTGCCAGGAAATCCATTGTCTAGCCTACCTCCTTTTCTCACAAGAACCTGACATGCTCAAAGGGTTTGGCCAGTCAGCTATCTTGGTAAAGATATAGTCTCCAATTGCTATATCGCTGTCTCAAAGGGCTCCTCCAATCAAAGCCTTCTACTAAACCACTGACATGTGTCTGCAGAAAGGCCAGCACTATGGCCAGTGGTTTTTCTGTTTACAAAAAAGGTGCCGGTACTCCAAAATCAATGACTATGGCTATCATCACTCTAGGTCAGTGTTTCTCAATCAGTGGTACGAGTACCCTTAGGGGGAACATCAATACAACTGAAATTTGGAGAAAACGGAATTTGTTTTAAGTTTTACTGTCCTTTATTTTTTTTTGTACTTTTTTACAACCCAAAATTTCATCGCCCACCCAGCTACGATTACGTTGTTTAAACAAATGTGCTGCAATGGTAGAAAAAAATTGTGTGTCTGAAAACTGTAGGCACTGAGGGTACTTTTTTTTTTTGAAAGGGGGTACTTTACAAAAAAAAAAGGTTGAGAAACACTGTTCTAGTTATCTAAAACAGTGATACAGAACAAATTTTTAAAAAAAAAAAAAATCAAAGATTGTTTAAGCAGAGTCCTGACTACATAATACAGGGCCTTCCCTAACCCACACATTTCCTTCCTTCCTCAGGCAATGCTTGTATTTGGTTACAAAGTTCTTTAGCAGAGGGGTAGATTATGCACAAAGAGGACAAGATCTCTCTCCTCACTGTTGAACAATTGCATGCCTCACTCCACACCTACAACACTCCCCCTCCCCCACGACGAGCCAAGCAAAGCTGCCGCCTCAGGAAAACATCCCTCAGAAAGCAGTTTGATTCTGAAGAGGGTGAGTAGATCTGTTGATTTCAGACACCCTTCTGCCTGTTGTACCAAACAAAGGCACTCCCCACATCCTCATAGGAAACCACTCCTCATGCTGATGGGTTGCAGAGAAATGGCACCTGGTTGGATCCCATCACCTTCCTATCCATCTGACTCAAAGCAATGAGAAGGGGTAGGACTAGGAAAACGACTTGATAGGCACAGAAATGGCCACAGCAGGTCAGATAGTCCCATAGCTGTTTTTTAGGGTCTTAATAGCTTGTGACTCCTAGCAACCGATGCCCCCTTTCCCGCCCGTAGCTTTCTAGTATGGTGGCTTCCCACTACAACCGGTTTTTTGGGGGGGGGATAGGAGGAGGGAGAAGAGAGGTGCACGTCAGCCCTATTTTGCAAATGCCTAGTATTAAATATTCAAAAGAGAATGGCCCTAAACTAATAAAGGGTCATATACCTTAAGACTCATGAATAGTAAATAGAGATGTAGCCGTGTTAGTCTGGTCTCGTGAAACAAAAGACAGGACTATGCAGGAAGTGGGTCTGGCCCACAAAAGCTCATCACCTAATAAACCATCCTGTTAGTCTTTAAAAGTGCTGCATAGTCCCGTCTTTTGTTTAAGACTCATGTCGTCAGAGGTAAGGGTCACACACTCACTGGCTCTTAGGGGGTGTACATGTTGGCACCCAACATTTTAAAGACATTTTTGGCTGATGTGATTATAGCCCACCAGGCAAAGGCTTCTCCAGTAGTCACATCAGAACTGAAGTTTATCCTCTTTCCCCAGAAGGGCTGGCTCTAACCCATGCAATTCCACAAGGTGGTGGTGAATTGTACTGTCCTCTACTCCTCAACACAGCTGTCTCCAGCAAAATGCACTCTGGCTAGAGAGAATAAAATATACTGCACATAACCTTCACTGCCCCTTCGGATAAAATATATTGCCTCCAGCTGTGCTAACCTCGGTTATTTTAAATGAAAAACAGAAAAGACGCGGCAGCATCTAAAATGTCTATGGAGTTAAACTGCATCAGCTACCCCCTGCTGATGTCTGACCATTTGTTTCCAACAGCAGCAAGCTGCCTGAGCATGTTATGTAAAAGCTTTTAGTTGAAGCCAGAGTTCACATGGTAGCAGTGAATCATCTGAAGTCCAGATCTTCCTCAGCTTTACTACAGTAAGATTGTTTTGTGGGGCAGGGTGAAACCCCGGCCATCTTCTCTTTGGCAGTGCAGATTTCCCTAGTACAGAAGAGCAGATGGCTCATCTCACAGAAGGGCAAGCCACAGACAACAACTGCTACCAAGTGCCAGTCCCCACAATAGAGATTAAATCTCTTTACATTTTATTTGCAAGAGGCAAATGACAAAATAAAAAAAAAAAAAAGACTAAAATGTGAACAAAATTCCAACATACTCTACCCATAAAACAGAGGGGGCCTTAAAAATATCCCACAATCTAGCCTCCTGTGAACTACAATGTAGTGCATGAAGACAAAGTCCAATGGAAACCAGTTCTTTGTCTTTGAGCCACGTCCTGCTCCCAGTGAAGTCAACAGCACCTTAAAATCAATAGGAGCAAGACTGGAAACTTTACTGGGAACTTTACCGTTTCCCTACCAAGAAAACATTTTAAAGAGGGGAGCTTAATTTTTCATGCGCTTATGTGGGTAAATGAGATGAAACCAAAGAAAGGAGATTTGTATATATAATCATATAGCTGTGCATTTATATAATTAGACACAAGTACTTATGCTGTATACAGTAATGGACCCACTTCCAGACTTTTCTATACACAAAGAATTTTTCAAGAGACAGAAAAAAAGGAAGAAATGAAGACAAATTACAACCTTCCCTCAATACAGTCACCAGCTGGTGATTCAGTAGAAGCACCAAGTTAAATTAACTTAATTAACATGCTGCAACACAAGAAAAAAACCCAACTATGCTTATTAACTCTCTGCCATGATTAGCCAACCATGGAGGAAGCCTGCTATTGGTGCTATAATTATGGATATTGTTTTCTTTCCCATTGGAAACGATTTTTTCAAGTGGTTTATTTCTCTCCTGAAGCAAAAAAAGCAAAGTGGCTTCAGTCAGTCCTACGGCACCAGATTCTTTTTTTCTAAAACGGAATTTTAATTCCATTCTTAAGATGTCAGAATGCTTCACAGTCCCATGCAGGTGGCTAGCTGTGCTTCTGGATTGCTACACACTTTATTTAAAATGAAGTTTTACAGAGTATGGGGTAAAGTTTTCAGAAATACAAATGGCAGCTGGCCACCTCTCTCACTGGGCTGTCAATGGAAGTTATGCTTGTCTTTGGAAAGTCCCCCTCCCACTCCCCCATGTGGAAAGGGAAGGAACAGTATATTATAAAAACAAACAGCTCCCAAAACACTCCTTTTCATTACAAGAAAAAAAAATAATACAACTGAATATAATCCTCAGGAGTTTCCAGAGCTGATGGAAGAACCAGTCTGCAAAGGCAAGGGCTGTATAATGAAGTATATTATCATAAAGCAGTGATCCAAGCAGTAACAGATTACTCCTTTGTCTTGCCTCTGTGCAGGAAAACAAACATTTTTATAATCATGTTTGGGAACATGTTTACATCCATGCCCAGAACATGGTTTTTATGTGATTAAGGTATTATACCACAATTCCCTTCCCCCAAAAGTCACAATTTGCTTGAGTTCACAGGCCCCAATCAAACAATTGCCATGACTGTTGGACTAGGCTTTCTGGGGCAGAAACCCTGTTTGTGCTTGTAGAGTTTTAGTACAACTGGGCCCCGATCCTGATCGAAGCCTCTGTTTTCAGTCACATTAATGTCTGGCAAAGGGTTGGGAGATTTTCAGATGAATGCTGCTATTATGTGCAAAGATATGAAAGTTAGTGGCTTAGTCATGTGACATACTCTCACTTTGTGAGCAAGGCAGTGTGTAAAAGAAATGCAATGGACGAAACTTCTACACACAGCTGTTAGCATCAGTTTATCACAAGACTCTGCCTTGGTCATATTTGCACAGCCAAAGTCCTTAAAAGAGCACCCAGAGCCTCTCCCCAGTTCCTAGTAAGGATGTTAAGTAACAGTTATTTTACTAGTCGAGTAGTTGATGGAATTTCCATCGGCTAGTCGATAGGCACTTCCGCGTTCCTCCTTCGAAATGTACAAGAGCTCCTGCTGGGGCTCTTGTACATTTCAAAGGAGGAATGTGGAACTCTGCCTACAGCCTGCTGGGGCTGCTGGGGCTCTTGTGCATTTCAAAGCAGCAGCGCAGCATGGAGCTCGTGGTCAGCGGGGGACTCAAGAGTCCCCTGATGATCCCAGGCTCCATGCTGTGCTGACACTTTGAAATGCCATGCGGAGCCAGAGTCAGCTGGGGACTCCCCAGCTGATCCCGGCTCGATGCAGAATTTCAGCAGAACCCGGGATCAGCTGGTGACTCCACAGCTGACCATGGGTCCTGTGCGGCATTTCCCCAGAATCCAGGGGAATGCTGAGGTGGCATTTTGAAGGGACAGTGCTACACAGCTGAGCCGGGGATCAGCTGTGCAGCGCTGCCCCTTTGAAGTACCTGCTCCATGCCCCTTGCTGCCTCCGATAGAGGCAGCAAGGGGGAGGGGGGGAGAGAATCAACTAGTCCTTAGCATCCCTAGTTCCTAGCAAGGTGACTTTGGCTTCATGGACAGTTCCCTTTGCTATGCAAGGGCTGGGTATCTAGTAAAGGAAGCTCACAGCTATTCCTATTCTAGTCTAGAAGACTCTACTGAAAGCAAAGTGGAGCTCTTTGGACTCTAAGAATCTGCTATATAATGGAAAATGATCTATTTGCTGCCTATGGCTGTAGGAAACAAACCACCCAACTCCTTGCCCAGCAGATACTGTAAATAGTTTGGCTGCCAGAGCATACCACACAAAAAGCATGACTAAGGCCTGCGGTAACTTTGTATTGTCATTAAAAGAAGTGCGCTGAACTATTTGTGCTTTCTCCATTGGCAACCTTGCTATTGTCAGCACCTGCTGAGCCCCCTTATCCCTATGTGAGAACAGATGAACCAGGAACTCTCAGGAGTGTGGGTTCAATTCTGTGGGGAAGGCCTGAGCAGAGCACATGCCTGCCAAAGTTCCATGTCCCCTCCTCCCCACTGATTTTGAACTTCATATTTTCCCTCTGGCATATTTCTTCCTGTGAAGAATTCCCTGCACACCTAATTCACAGATTACTTGCCATTTAGTCACACCATTCCCTTTATCTTTTTCCAGGTTGATGTGTTGTTACTGTGCTTGGACTGAACATGAGTCTCTTAACTCCAAGTATCCACGAGGCCTAACGTTCATGCACATGGGGGCTCCCGCTGGAGGCAGCTAGTTGCTTGTTCAAGACAAACATGCAGAAGCAATAATGAATACTGATGATCTATCAACAAAGAAAGACCAGGGGACTGTACTGATCATCAAAATTTGCCAACAGATACAAAAAGACTGCTGACACAAGGTTATGCTGACCAGTCTATATCCCAGCTGGAATAAAAATCTATTGTTCCACTGGTTCTGGTCTCTACTTTAGGAAGCTCCCCAAACTGATGTGGGGACTAGTGCACTTCTGCTGGATACAGGGTTACCAGAGGCTCTACTCGGTCACCACTCCTGCTCACACGGAGGCCATAACCTAGAGGACAAGCAACCATCTTCTCTTACATACCAGGTATCGCAATCTGTTCCCCGAGAGTCCGATGGATAGGATTTGGATGAGCAGGAGGTGGCCAAGACTCACTATAGGTAAAAGTAGTAAGTTAAGATTGGCCAACTGAAGGAAAGCATCCTCAGAGGATGGTGAGGTGACACCTGCCTCTATCACTGACTGAAGGACATACACAATTTGGATGCTTGGCTGCTCATGCTTTTCAGGGGCCTGTCCCTAGCACTTATGTTCAGTCTGGTGGTGGTAAACATTGCTCTCTACTGCCGACCTCTCCACAATTGTTCTGGGACCTGTCAACTCCAGACTAGGTAACTACATGGTGCTACTTGTGAAGTTCACTCCAGCTTTGGCTGGTGCAGGATGCTTGCTTGGTAACTTTAAAAGCAGCATGGACATTATACTAATTGGACACTTACATTTGGCAGCAAAGGGAGAGATGTAATTCAAACCATTGCCACTGAACCATGAAATTCTGAATCCTTGCTAAATGAGAGTCCACCTTGCTCATCAGTTCTAATCCCAGCTCTACTTCTGAGTTGTTATATGACTCTGTACAAGTTACTTAACATCTCTAAGTCTTTGTTGCTGCACCTATAGAAAGAAGGCGATACCTATCTCTCAGAGAGGTTATATGGATTAATTAACATATGCAGGGTATTAACTATTTTAGGGCACCCAAGTTGAGAGAAACCAAATTGATCTTTCATATTGGTTGGTAAGTTTTCTTGTGCACAAAGTAATTTTAAGACTTGCCATAGAACTTGCATTTACTAATGGCCTTTTGCAGAGAATTTGAGACAAATCATTTTTCATCCCCTCTGCAACAGCAGCTGTTGGTGATGCTGACTCAGCCTACATGAAAAGTAGTAATTTGGAAACTGTCTGGGCCAACAGTAGCAATGGCATTTACAATATGGTGTTTGCAGTCTGCTCCAATGTCTTTATTTTCCATCTATCCTGAGACACCACCTGGAGAAGTCAAAGCCCCTGATTATAGACATTTTTCTGTGCAGTTGGCTTAATGACAGTTTCCACCGAAGGAGGCAAATAGAAGAAGCCCGGTAATCTTGATGCCTCCCCTGCCCTCAGTAGTACTTACCAGCAGTGGGAAAAACCTTATTATTCAGACATTCTATTTATTTTCTGGTATTTGTCTTAGCTCACAAGACAGACAATTTAACTGCTGGATAGATTTCTCTCCTTTATTTAAAAAAAGACTTATCAGGAGACTTGCCCATGCACATGTTCAACCATTAACGGGACTGGAAGCTCCTTAAAGCAATAGAATTTAACCAATAAAATTAAGATCTTTTGGAGCCAAAGGCCAAAGTCTGATATAGCCAATCACTTCTGTGCCATCTTCCCAAAGGTTTTTGGAGTCCCCCACAGTTCAAACTACCTCTTCATGTAGTCTGATGAAATCTGCATTCAGTCTGGAATGTAAGCAACTAGTGGTCAAGCTTAGGCTTATCAGGTAGTCAAGTCACTACCTGGCTAGTTGCTTCTCCCCCTCCCCCACTTGCTGCCTCTATGCAAGGGGGATGGAAAGCAGGAGCCAGTGCTGGTGGGAGCCAGCTTAAAAGCAGGTTCCCCCCAGCACTGCCTCTGCGGGGGGCCACGAGAGGCAGAGGTGCAGCAGGGGACCGGGCATGAGCCAAGACTCAGCTGTCCTGGCTCACGCCCGGTCCCACATACCACACTTCAGTATGGTGGTAAGAGCCTGATGGTTCTTACTACATTTAAAAAACAGAGGCGCAGCAGGAGATTGGGTGAGAGCCAAGACAACTGATTAAATGCAATTTAATATCCTTAGGGATCGCTGCCAAGTCTAGCTGACATTCTCCTTACCACTCATAAGCTTATAGACCTGATCCCACAAGAGAGGCTGAGACTGACTTTCCTTATCTTCAGGTTATGTTTCAAGTCGTGACTCTTTGGACAGGCGTTTTCATAACTAGGCAAGGTGATGCTGAATCCACTTAAAATCCTTTTCTGATGAGGGTGATTGAACAGCTAGGCTCTTGTAAGCAGTATACTGAGAAAGTCTAATTACAGTGCTGGGTGATTTAGAAGCATGTGTTTAGCAGCATTTACTTGGTCTTTTAAGAACAAGTGGCTAAATTTATGGGTGATGGAACTGACTCTGATGTAGTGTACTTTAATCAAATAGAGAATTCAACAGGTACTCAATGAAAGAAGTTGAATTCCTTTAGTCACCCAGGGCCTAGAATGAGCTGAGGAGTATTGCTGGGAAAAGCAGTTAAATCAGCCATAAAGGGTATGTTTACATTGCAACAAAAGCTCTGGCATAGCTGTAGCTAGCCTGGATCAGTTCACTTTGGGGCTTGGCAGAGCTATAAAAGGTGGGTTAGGTGTCCAGGCTTGGGTCCTGAGGCCCAACAAGGAGGGAGGGTTTCAGAGCCCAAGTTACTGCTGTGCTGCTCCTGCCCTCTGCCTTGGGGGTTCCCCTCAGCCCTGGGAGTCTCCTGCTTGCTGTGCAGGGCACAGGAAGAAGAGAGGATGATGATGTCAGGGTGCCTCTCCCTCCACCCTGTACCCCATCTCCACAGAGCAAAGGGGGGAAGGGATGGAGAGAATCTGAACCATGCTAATAACTTCCCTTGCCATATCAAAGGAGGTGGATGAGGCCACACTGGGATCCAAAAGGATACCTGTAATGTGTTCATCATGTTGGGTCATGAGCTCACATGACCCAACTGTGAGTTGATTAAGCTTGCTTTCCTTTTTGCCTGTAGATCTGTCTGCCACACTACTGATATGTGCATTTTGGGTGTGCATTCCTACCAGATAGTGTGATGGTTGGGACAATTACCATTACTTTTTTTTTGCTCCCCCTCCCCCACATTACATTTTCTTGAAGTAAGTAAATGTACATGTGCAAAGGTCAATGTTAGCAAAGTCTTAGCACACTGCTGGTTTATTTTTATTTAAAACTCCACTTGTTTTTGGACATATTTATGGTAAGCATGGTCTGAGACTGAGATAAAGTTAAAATACCTCGTTGTAAAGCATAGAATAAACATATTGGGAGTGATGTGACCTGCAATCAGAGACTTGTCTGTAATCGCATCTAAATCTCAAGAAACAGTGACAACAGATGGACTGTTATTCCTTCTGTTCATCAGGAAGAGGATTTTTTAAAAAACAGTGTACACTATTATTTTCAAAACAAAGTCCACAGAAAAGAACCAGAATCCCACAAGAATCCTAAGCTCAAATTCTCAGATTCATACCTTAATGCTTTTACACAAGAAAAGATACAAGCATGCATTGTATATGTCAAATATTTATACTCTTCAGCACCACCAGAAATGTTTCTTTGTTTTAACCAAAGAAGATACCAAAATAAATTAACAATTTGAGCAAGTTGCCTCTGTATGCCTGCTTCTGCTTTTCCCCCCCTGTACCTTCTGGAGTGTGACTAGCACTATGAAACTTGTGTAGGACAGAACCTCAGCTAGCACAAATTGCTAATGAAGCGCTGACAATTTACACCAGGTGAGGATCTGTCCATTGTTCAGTGGGCTCGTCCTTTACACAAGAGACTGAAATCACAACATTAATAATTTCACTGTCATCAAATGACTGAATATGAGAGACTAATTTTGCCACTTAAGTGTTTTGTTCTTCCTCCTTCCACACCCGTAAAATGGAAAGTGCAACTAAAAGGAGACCTCTGTTTTGTTATTCCTGTTTATGTTGGTTTTTCCAGTTCTGGGACTCAGTTTCATTAGTACCAGTAGAACTTCAGAGGAAAAGGTGAGCATGGTTGGGTTAACATCTGTAAGTGCTACAACCGAAGTTTTAACATGATACAAGGTCAGGAACTGGTTTTATACACTAGCTGTAATATTTCACTAAATTTTGTTTATTACTTACTATCATATCTTTCTCTGCCAGGCTCTCTTGTGTCTCCCTTGTTTACTCTTATTTACGTATCAACATTGCTCATGTGATTACAGTTCTAAACAACAGAGCAAGAACATTATTCTGGGCAATGTACAACTAATATTACTGAGACAAAACAGTAATGCTCAACTGGGTTTTGGGTGCATAAAGTATACATGTAGAGATAGTCTTTCCTTATCACTACAGGTTTTTCCACTCCCCATGCTAACACGATAGCATAATGGCTACCACATCTGCATCAGCAGTTATCGTACTACTAGTATTACTATAACTCATTGACAGCCTGCTCCTGAGAAGTTCTGATCCTTTTCAGCTATGATAAGCTTCCATGGGAGTTTCATGTTACCAGTGCTATCAGGCTCACATGCTTATTTTCAAGAACTCCTGAGCATGAAAGATGCCTTTATAAAAATCTGATTCTATGGTATTCTGAGAACTGGGGAAAGAGGGAGAGACAGATATGGACTGATGGAGACTTTCAAGAGGCAATATGTTATTATTTTACAAAGGAAGGGATTGTTTTTCCAGCTTGGCTATTTCCTAGAATATGACAATTGCCTCCCACTCCCAGTTGGCGCACAGACAGACATCTCAGTACTGCAGCCGCTGACATTCAGGCAGACAATAGATTTCATAATCATCTTCTGACTCAAACTTTTAGGGGAAACATTTAGCAACAGCAGCCAGGAGTATGAGAGAGGTATAAACATTGCTTTAGCTAACGTTCAAGAATATGTGAAGGGAAAAAAGCCTTTTATAAAAACAGACAGCATCAGTATGCCTGAATGCCAAAGGAAATGCTCTCTAAGGCTGCATCTACACAGCACCCGAAACACGAAATAAGATACACAATTTGCACTACAATTTTCAATCTTTTCTGAAATGGCTTATTTTGAAATACAGCGCGTCTATACAGAATCAAATTTCAAAATAACGTACTATTTTGAGCCATCCCTTATCCCTCATATAATGAGGTTTACCAGGATGGCAAAATAGTATGCCATTATTTTGAAAAATATTTCGAAATAACGGGCAGCTTGTGTAGACATGGGGTAGTTATTTCGGGATACCTCCCAAAATAGCCGTGCAGTGCAGACATACCCTAAATGTGTGTGTGCCTATCCCTGATGCATACAAGAGAGTTCCTTAGTTCCTACCAGTTTTAAGGCCAGTTCAGCAGAATTGCTGTTAACACCGGTGGGAGCCTTCATGTAGGATCCAGCAGCTAGGCCTATCAGATCACCAGGTCAGTGAAGTTTTCTGAAAACAAGACTAAATGACACAGCAATAAAAAATGATCCATTTGCCTGAGCTGTGTGTATGCTAGTACTCTCACTTGTTACCATTATATTCACTCAACTGACATTGAAACAATATCCCACGCCACCACCTCCATAGAAATGGTCTACATCAGAAAAGGTTTTTAAGGAAAGGGGAGAAGGCTTGTGTACTTTGTTCCCTTGGCATTTCCTAGTCACCACCTGTCTCAGGCCACAGCAATGAACCCTGATCAGTAGCATGGCTCATGCTCCCTCTAATCTTTTCAGTCCATATGCAGAATACATTTTTCTATGTGCACAAATGCATGTGCAAATGTACACCACCAGCAGAAACTGAAACCTAGCTGTTTTAGCTAGGCATTTGATTCTCTCCCAAGCGGAGGCATTTGATTCTCTCCCAAGTGACCACACAAGCACACAGCTTACAAGGAACACCACTAGTGATTTATGTTGCCTAGAACTACTGAGACTGGATCTAGACCCACTAGATTATCTCTTCAGGCTCATAACCTCTCTGTTTGTATTGCAGTCCCTATTTCACTGTGGGCAGGACCATCCGTTCGATTGGGTCAGTAGCAATGCCTGACACACCTCTTATCAGTTTCCTGGGAAGGGGATGAAGATTTCTCTAGAGCTTTCCCGACCAATTTGACTTGCTCAACACATTTTAGATTCTTATCCCAGTTACCTAAACTTCTCATGCTAAGAAAAGCACAAGACACAGAGGAACCAGGTAATAACTAGTGGAATGACACCTCTCCAGGGATATGCACTTGGGAATATTATAGCATACTTATAGAATGTATTTGAGAACAGCATTTAAATAGCGTGATGGACATGCTTCTCACATCTAATGAGACTATTTCGAAAGAGGTTTAGTAATTTGCACTGTCACCAAGTTAACCTCTCTAGAGATTAAGACACTGTCCCAGAGATATTTATCACACCAGCCTGTGAAATAATCCCTTTTTCCACTCCCATAAAACTGATCTCAAAGAATAATAGGTACATGTTATCTGATAGAACAACAGGTTTTACTGGGATGGATATACAAAGGTATAAAGCTCCAATGCGCCCAAAGGTTACTCTGTAGAGATGGGTCAAGTTTATTAAAAATATATATGAACTGACTGTCCAGTGTAAGAAGCTAGAAGTCATGCAGGTCAACAGTAGACACTTCATTCATCAGGTTCCAAGGGACATGAGCCATATCTTCTCTGTAGCAAAGGGGATTGCTTTACTCATTCTTATTGTACAAACTTTAAAAAAGCCATAAGAGTCTTGCCAGGAGTCCCTTATAGAAAAACAGTAGTAACAGAGCCCTGCAAATCAACTTTATATGCACAGCTCATTTTTGTTGATATGAATGTAGATGCAGATAAAATTTTGAGTCTAGAACACTGCAAATTTGTGGATATATGTGGTATCTGCACCTGCAGATCTCAATGCAGATGTCCACAGCTTATTTTTGCAGATACAGATGCAGTGTGGATACAAATTTTTTATCTGCACAGGACACTAGTAATAGATGCTTAAATGGGCTTTCCAAAGGGCAATAGCAGGACACTGTGCAATCTCCTTTGGAAGGGACTACATGTGATAACACCACAGAAGACAGGACTTGCACCGCCACCTTTCATTACAGTACCTGACAAGTTGCATACATTTCAGCATTGTGTACTTGCTCATGAGAGACAATCTCCTTAAGTAGATATGCCCTCTAAGAACGGAGACTAGAATTTTCTCCAGGCATCCTTGGCACAGCTACCTGACTACAAGGGACGTAAAATCCTGTTTAACCAGTTAACTGCCTAGAGGGGGGCTGGGCAGGGGGCTGCTCTAGCTCAGCGCTCCCTGCCGACTGCAACGGATCTGGAGCCGTGCCTCCCCAGCCAAGGCAGGGGAACTGCTTCAGCTTAGAGCAACCTCTGCCTCCAACATCCCTGGACCTGCCACCGGCAGGGGCTTCTCTGAACCACCAGAGCAGCTCCTGTCCACAGCAGGCCCTGCGGGGTTGAAGCAGGCCCCTGACTGCAGGGGATGGGGTGCTGCACCAGCCCCCACCACTTAAGCAGAATTGGTTAACCTTTCACCTCCCCGCTGACTGCCAGCTCTTACAGCTGATGCCGGCGTTCACAGAACATTACTATCAGTGTTACAGTGGAGATCATATTAGATAGCTGCTGCCACCTTTTACTCTGCTTCTCTCCTGTTCTCAGACACAACCAGAAGAATCTCTTTGGAGGGGCCACTTCAAACTCTATACAAGAAAAGGCTGTTTAAAAAAGTGGATGGATTCAACAAAAACCCCACCTCTATTTGAAAAGCACAGAATTAGGTGTTGGAAATAGAGCTAGTTTATTTCAGTTGAGTAGTGAGTTTGCAGAAAAACACAGTTTAAAGGCAACAAAATATTTATATGACTTTGGGTCCAATTTGGTGAATAGGTTTGGCCAAATAAAAAGTGAAGTTTTGACTAATTCTAAAAACAAAAAGGAACAATTTTAATGTTGTGTTTCAGAAGAAACTGGTTTTGTTTCAAAAATAAATTTCAAAGCATTTTGGTCAAGCCAAATAAAATTATTTTGGTTTTCATTTCAACAAGAAAAACTAGGAGGAAAATATCAGTCCCCTGACTCCTAGTTCAAACCAAGTCAGTCATGAGCCCAGCTCTAATCAGGGTTTCTACTGCTGGTAGCACCACCTCAGGCACATCATTTAACCCATTTCTAGTTCCCCGACCTGAAAAGTGAATAAGTGAGGGGGGGGGGGGGAACGGGACACATGACTGTGAATCTATTTCCAAAGCACTTTAGACCCTCTGATAAAAAACAGAAATGGAAAATATTAGTGGAGTACTACAGACCTAATTTAAACTCAGTCATTTTGTCCTCAGCCACAGTCCACCAATTAGATCACTACCAAGTGAAATTCAATCCCACATCCTTAAACTAAGATGACACTACACAAGGATTTCAAGGTATTTTAGCATCCTTATGCCTTAGCACCTTCATGCAGTAGATCATCCCCATTTTACTGAAGGGGGGTTGCTTGTGGTCAGAATTAGTACCAGATCTACAGATCAGGCTTCCTGAGACCAAAACCCAAGCATTCGCCGCCTGACAGACACCTTTTCCCTGCTTTATACACCTCATAGTAATATGCAAACCCCTTTTCCTTTTGAAAGAAAGCTGGACACCCAAGTAAAGATTTAAAATGTAAGCAAATTATTATTGCCTTTGAAATAACATTCCAGATATTAGTGAAGGAATAAATAATTGTTGAATTTAAGCATCAAGTCAAAAGGGAAAATCCAAACAAACTGCTGCATTCCGATAAGGACAGTTAAAGAGCAAAGCTGGCATGTAGTCTAGTTACTAGGGACATTAAACATTTATTGTTTTAAATGTGTAACCAATGGTTACATGTTTACATGCGGGGGGTGGCGGGGCTTGTAGGGAACCATCTTTCAACCGGCTTCCACCTGTCCCCTCCCTCCTGCTGCCTCTGTGGGAGGCAGCTGAGGTGGGAGGGAGGAGAGTGATCCACAGGAGCTGGTGCTCATAGGCAGCTTTTAAGCTTGTTACCCCGCATGTACCAGCTCCCACCTGTTCCCTCCCACTCTGCCTCACACCAACATCCCCATTAGTTACATAGGTGGTTCATTCCTCTGAATCCCTTTCCATTACCAAACTTCGAAAACTTGAAATGGGAAGTTACAGGAAGGTCCTCCACCATTCTATTGTCATCATGATGGTTTGACTGTGGACATCTGTGGTAAACAACCCATTTCATGACGAATCTTTAGGGTCACAAGAGAAGTCTGAGGTGACAGAAGAAAAGCTCCAATCTTTGTGTACACGGGTTAATGAAAGCAGCAAACAGTTGAATCAAAATATCATCTGCCCCTCTCCCTGCCAAATAAAAAGGCCACTCACTCAGAATGGCGAAACAAGCCACACTTCAGTAATTAACAAGCGAGTCTTCAGATAACAAAGCCCTCTATTCTTTATGAGTGCTAGACCCACTCTTCTGTAACACCCTCCTCCTTGCCCTTTTGTTGGCATCCTCTGAAAACAGAGGGCAAAGACCTCCAGAGAATGAGAAAAGAATACTAGAGTTATGCTGCTGAACTTTTCTTTAAAAAGGTCAGTACATCTGAAGGTTTTTTTTACAGATGTGAAGAGGGGTTGTTTTATATAAAGTAGATGAGCTACATTCCTACTACCCACAAAAGAGCAGAGATTAAGCAAATTCCCAAGGACTTTACTTCAACAAATCATTCCAAAGCAGCCACTGCCACTCTGATTCTTCGCCTTCTTTACTCCATCCTTCAAATGGATCACCTCCATGACACACTTTCAAACACAAAAGAGCAGTGACCCTAGACCTTCAGAAGCAGCATGAAGTACAGCTGCAGTCACTACTAGGATGTCACTTTACTTCATTCTCTGTTTTACTCTGTAACTGTAAAATAAAATCAATCACCTGAACATACCACGCTCATTCTTCCTTGATCAGTGCTCTGAATATTACACTTCCTCCTTCTCTCTCCCCCAGTCCCAAACATAATGGGCCTTATTTTCAGAGGTATCAAAAGACTTCAGTTCCCAGGTACCTTAAGAAAGAGTCTCGTGGATCATACAGAGTTTGGGCTCCCCTTTTTGCCATCATAAACCAGTGGCTACTTTAAGAACCGCTTCCTTTGGGAAAGTGAAAGCAGTTTATTTTTAGGCACTTTTAAAGCTATCCAGCAGCCTAAAATGAGGAGGTGCTATTAACACCACATGACCTGTCAACACTGCATGGGCTGTGGACATGCACTCTGGGGACCCTTGAACTATGGCTATTATCCCAGCATGCTATTACACCTCAACAGGTTTACAGTCTAGATAAAGAAAGCAGGAAAGGCATTTTCCATAGTGCTGTATTCTAAGGAACCAAACCAACACACACAGGAGGAGGAATGGGACATATTAATCCTTGCTACAATAAAGCTTCAAGTGAGTATAAAGACAGTCTACTAGCAAGGGTTTGTGGCACAAGTCCCCCTCTCGCCCCCGCACACCCACTGCCACTCTGCATTCTAAAAACGACAGAGCAGCAGCAGCTGGTCCCGTGGGTGTCTCAGCACAAGCCAGTATCCCACAATGCCTGCCCTGACGGCACTGCTCAGTGTTCTAGGATCTCTGCTGCACTGCAGTTATGCACCCCTGCCCCTTTCAAAGCTCTGGGAAGTATCTGACAATTATTCTGCCCTGCTAGGAACACTGCAGCAGGCAGACTGCTGCTACAATGGGAGAGCTGGAAAGACTGCTATGTGGTTTTGACATTTCTCAGCACGGAGAGCTCCCAGAGCCCAAGAAGCGCAGAGATCAGCTCTGCCTTCCTACAACACTGTACTGTGGGATGCTTACCCACATTGCTTTGCTCTGTTGGCAAGGTGCTAGCAAAGTGGTCATGAAATGTTGACAATGGGAGGCAGAAAAACCAGTCTGACCATTTTTCTCTTTTGGTGACTTTTGCATGTTGACAGCACTTTTGTTGCCAAACTTCCCAAGTATAGGCTTAGCTTAAGTGTAAAAAGAGATAACAGATGGATATGGATTGACAAGGTAGCACAAAAAACAATTAGCATGATAGGCTGCTGGCTGTTGAGACTGCCACTTAACTGTTAAGTGTTTTGTAGCCATACAAAGGAGAATTTTAAGGAGGGCTTTTAAGTAGGACAGTGTATTGATTTTGCAGATGTTTACAGGGAGTTTCTCCCAAGCCTGAGAGATAGCAGGGGGAAAGTACAATGACCTGTTTTAAAATTTAACAAGTAGGCCCTGAGGGTTGGCATCAGGGGGCAATCAGAAGTAAGAGTGGACATGGATAATGAACAAGAGGTGCTATGCAGAAGGGGGAATTGACTGTGAAGACAAGTAGCTTATGTTTGATGCCACACGGGAGTAGCAGCCTATGCAGAAATGCAAGGAGAGAGGTTACTGTGGTCAAAGTGACAGGGACAAACCATCTTCACAGCAGCATTCTGAATGGATACAAGTGGAACAAAGACTGTATTTGGCAAGGCCAGAGGAAAGAATGCTGCAGTAATTGAGATGTGAGATGACAACTGCCTGCATGAGAGTTTTAGCTGTATGAAGATATAGGAAATTCATTCTACTTCATGCTACCTTTCTCCTGCCCCTACAAATATTAAATGCATATCAGTGTCCTGGATGTAGAAAAGGAGACAACCAAACAAGATTTTTTTTTTTAAAACTCAACTTTGAGCAAAACTCTCAGGAGCCACAATGACTGCTTCTTGTTTCTTGCATTTTTCACTTCCCACAAATGAAATCCATTGCACCTTGTTTACGGTTTTAGCATTTCCCCCAACATTCTTCCCCACTAGTAGAGTTTAATATTTCCTCATGTTTCACCTTTGCCACCAAAAACAGGTAGGAAAAACAGAACTCCAGTGAATTGTGTGTTTGCTTTCCAGAAACCTAATTTGGGCACAGTAGCAAACAGACTATTTCAGCCTTAGCTACTTGGCGAGACAGCAGCCAAATTACCATAGGAGTCTCAGCTGGCACTTGCTGCATAAGAGACAAAAACAAAATCAAGAAAGGGCAAACAATGAGAGCAGAGTGACATGCAGATTTTGCATCCAGAGTTCCTCATCAATCACAGCTCTGTAGAAAGCTGGGAGCAAAAAACAAGCAACCGAAGGCAGCTGAGTTTTCCACTAACTATAGCATGTAAAATCCAGTCTTCAATCCAGTTCAATTTGTGAGTATGAAGCTGATGCCAACCTTGTCCTGTCACAATATTTTACAATCCATAAACATGACTATAAAATAAATGAGAACACTTACAGAAAATTAAATGCTTCACACGATTAGTAGATATAGCCCCATAATATCTTCTGAGTAAGCACATACAGTAGAAACTCACGGTCACAAACACCAGAATTTTGGACTTACTGGTCAACCAGACCTTTGTACTGGAAGAAATCAAGCAGCAGTGCAGACACACACACATTCTTATGCACAACAAAAAGTAAATACTTTACTGCCTGGAGGCTTTACCCTAGGGCTCAGGGCTTCTGGGATGGGGTGGAGGTTTAGAGCTGCAGCCACAAGGTGAGAGGGGTAATGGCTCCAGGCCAAGGGGGTGGGTGGGTGGGTGGGGGTGTGTCGCACACACTAACTACAAGGACCGCACAAGTTTCAGCCCTAGCACTCCCCCAGTAGCTCCATCATTTCCTCTTCACCCTCTAGCTGAAACCAGGAGAGGGGCTATGAGGCACCCCAGAGCCCCCCCATGAGGCAGAAACTGGGTATGGAGCTATGGGGCTGAACCCTCAAGCTTCACACTGAAATCAGGAGTGGAGCGAGCACCAGTCTTCTCCCCCTTCCAAATCTTAAGCCCAGTGTTTCCTGGCATCAGAAGTCCCCAAATCCTCCCCACCCAGTGGCTGCAGCCCCAACACAAACACACGGCTGGAGTCCATAATATCTTGTTCAGACTAAACATTTCAGAGTTATGGAAGTTCTACTACACATCTTTTTAGCAATGCCACTCTTCCTGCAACTCCGCTCTCTGGTGAATTCTCTTTTAAAGGTAGCAGATATCTTCGAGAACACTTCTGCCTTAGCATTTCACCAGGTGTCTCCGTTACTGGACAAATCACACTTTTGACCCTCTAAATTTCAGGTCATCGTCTATCTCCCTTTGGGATTGAATCACTCAGTTTTCCCATTCTGAAACTGAGCACTGAGTTGCAGTCCTGTGTGCGTGTGTCCATTAGTAGGTCTGCGCATTTGTATCCCCTCTGAGATAGTGAGTGTTTAATACGGTTATAAAGCATCCTCCTTAAAGTGGTATAGAACAAAGTGGTATAGAACAAAAGTATTTCAGAGAAAACAGCAATAAACACAGATTTATATGCATCTCATTCTTCCCTAAGGCTGTTCCCTGGATTTGGGAAGGCTCAGTTCCCCCAGACTCCTCCAGGGAGCCTGACTCAGCCTGTCATCCTAGACAGCTGTTGACCAGTCTGCCCCCTCTTCTCCTATATCCCCAAAAGATTTTTAACTTGTTAGTTTCTCTTTGATCTCTAGGCTTTAAGATCCAGTGAAACAAGTTCTGCAAACTTTTGGAGACAGCATTCTCCTGTATAGTGATAGAAATGTAGCAGTGTTAGTCTGGTGTAGCTAAAACAAAATACAGGACTATGTAGCACTTTAAAGACTAACAAGATGGTTTATTAGATGAGCTTTTGTGGGCCAGACCCACTTCCTCAGATCAAATAGTGGAAGAAAATAGTCACAGCCATATATACCAAAGGATACAATTAAAAAAAAAAGTGAACACATATGAAAAGGACAAATTGTCGAATTTTAGCATGAATGCCAGTTACTGAACTGGCATTCATGCTAAAATTCGATACTCTCCGCGGAGGCCTGAACAAAGACTCCAGCCATCTTACCCATTACAAAGATAGCTTCCCTAATTATCACCTCTAACACTATTAACTCACAGACATCTACCCTTCCCCACCTCTATTAACTCACAGGCATTCACCTTCCTTTCAACCCCCCCTCCCCTACATCCCCCCTCTGTTCTGAAATGTGATTTGTCCTTTTCATATATGTTCATTTTTTTTTTAATTGTATCCTTTGGTATATATGGCTGTGACTATTTTCTTCCACTATTTGATCTGAGGCAGTGGGTCTGGCCCACGAAAGCTCATCATCTAATAAACCATCTTGTTAGTCCTGTATTTTGTTCATTCTCCTGTATGTTATCTGACAGCCACAGGTGACTCCAGGCTGCACTTAAGAGGTGCACTGCCTTGCTGTGCCCCCACAAAAAGTTTAATTGCTAAACAAGGTGTTCCCTCCTTGTTCCTGTGGGTGGCCTACCCCGCACTCCTTTCCCTGTAGGCAGCAGTTGCCTATGTGGACAACCAGTGTATTGCTTCCCTTTGTGTCCTCCTCACACACTCAATTCAACAAGCAGTATGGAATAGATTACAGATTGCACTACCCCAGTAAAAAAGTTACACAGTCTCTCTCCGTAATTAGATTATATATCTATGTTCTAAGATGCTTCCATAGCAGCTCCTACATCAAACCTTTATTACATATCAGCTCCACTTTTTGTTACACCATGATTCTTGCCACATTGTCTTTACTTTGTTCAACTGTTTACACTTAGTCTTATAAATAAAAACATTATTTTCTCCCTCAACAAAAGAATCTGTTTTCACCATAATGTGGCCTCCTCTACCTGTGCTCTAGATGTGCTAGGTACGTAAATTAGCACTATTGATAATAGGGAGGTAAGCAACTAGTCGAGCAGTCGACTACCTGATAAGCCTAGTACTACTCGCTTCCATACCCTTGCTGCCTCTGTATCACAGGCAGCAAGGGGGAGTAGCCAGCTTTGATTCCCCACAGCAACCTCTCCACAGGGGAGAGCAGAGGTGCAGTGTGGGACCTAGCACAAGCTGGGTCCTCGACTGCTGCGGCTCTACCTTTTAAATGTAGTAAGAACCGCCAGGTAGCTCTCACTGCATCCCAGCTTGTGCTGGGTCCCCTGCTGCAGCTCTGCCTTTTAAATGTAGTAAGAGCCTAGCGTCTCTGACTACTATTAAAAAGCAGCGGTGCAGCAGCCCCAGAGTCTGCTCAGTACCGGCCCCTGCTGCCCCCAGTAGCTAACGCCCCCTACAGCTCTGCAGTTTAAATGATTTAAATGTAATAGGAACCAGTCTGCCTGCATACCTAGTTACTACTAAATTTAAGCTGCAAAGCCGCAGCGGGGGTAGTGAACATCTCCCCTACCCCACTCCCCCATCGACTAATCCAGTAGTTGATGGAAATTCCATCGACTACTCGATTAATTACATACTACTTAATATCCCTAATTGATAGCCATGAATCAGCTCTTCTATTAGCAGTCAAAATACCTCCCTCTTTGAACTTGGCGGCTGCGGTAATCCCCCTTTTGAAATGCTAATATCATTACAACCATCGCACTAGAGGACAAATGGCAAGGAACAAGGAGACAGAAGCTCCTACACAGATGATTTAAGCAGGCAGGGCCTTTTGTGACTCTCCTCCCCTCCCCCCCAGCCATTTCTCTGGCATCACGCTCAACAGGATCAGCAGCTGCTATCCAACTCTTCCGATAAATTGGGGGAGGGGGGAGAAGCTTTTTCCAAGGTGATGAATACATGTCTGGTGAGCAGCTAGGGAAAGGCAGTGGTAGGCACAGATATTGTTCTTTCAAAACAGCCAGGCTCAGAATGGGAGTGGGGGGGGGGGGGGGGGGGGGAAATGTTTCAGAAGACAAAAACAAACACAAAAAAAGCTTCCCCATGGTCTCTTGCTAATGTGGAAGCAGAACACAGTTACAGAGCTGTGGCAAGCCCTTGGAGAAGTCAGCATAAAAGAATCCGACAAAGAACAACAAGGATAAAAATCAAGAATTCTGGACGGGAGATATTTCCTTATTACCTACAGTATGGAGTTTCTTCCACCTTTTTGTAAAGCAGCTGGTGCTTGCCAATGATAGAAACAGGACAACTGGAGTGTACAGATCGCAGGTCTAATGTAATATGGCAATTGCCATATCCCTATGTAATATCTACCAATTGTTACTAGCTGCTGCAGGTTGAAGCTCTTCTAGGGATTAGGTGAGGCAGCTGATGGCAAATAACTACTTTGTAACAACTATCACTGTACCAAATACATTTAAAGATTTTCTGTAATATGTTTCCAGCTGCTTATCATTCACAGTTATTTTTCAAAATCTCTCTGAATAAAACAAGTGAAACCACACACACCATGGTTCAGTTCAGCTTGAAGTGTAAACTGGCTAAGGTTTTACACATTTAACGGGGGGGGGGGGGGAGACACATTAACTGGAAGAGTGCCATCCAGGTCAAGCTATTATATCCAGTTCATGAATAGTCCTGCCTGTCCTCATTGTGTTTTCCATTTTATTGTCACAGATTGGCCGTAACTATCAGATAGCGAAAATATCTTCTTACTAGAGCAGCAGCTGTAAACAGAGGACTCATAAAAAGGGGACATTTAACATTAGACAAAAGCTTGATCACGGCAGCACTTCTTGCTGCCTGAGCAGTCCTTTAATTCCTACCCATTCAACAAGGCAGTATCTGCACATAATGAGAGAGGAGGCCACTCTGTATTACCATCCCATACAGAGGGAGGCGCCTGGCCCCTAGAAAATGCAAGCGACATTGGGTACAATTTAGTAAAATGAGATACTAGCAGGAATCTCTGAACTGCTGCTTCCTATTCTATACTCCCCCCCTCCCTTTTTTAAACAGAGCTTTACTCTCCAGGTACCTGCCATCAGAACTATGCTTGTTAAAGAGTTAGGAACAGAACTCCAACATTTGAGAGCAGCCAATTAAAGTTCAATGGATGAAAACTACTTTGGTGTCAATGACGGATACTCTCCTGGCGTTGGCAGATGGAGGGCAAATATCCACATTCCTCCTCCTGGACCTTTCTGTGACAATAAATGCTGTCAATCAGGAGTGACAGGTAGCCCAAGGTAAGTGTTAAAATAGTTCTCTCAGGCCACATCTATATTTGTAGGAAGACCGACACTGCAGTGATTGATCTTCCAGCATTTAATTTAACGGGTCTAGTAAAGCCTTGCTAAATTGATTGCTATGTACATGCTAACAAGCTTACAAAGATCATCCCCAGACTACAACAAGGGCTCTGCCCAGAAGACAGTCCTTCAAACCTCACCAAGGGATTTATTCCATGGTCACAAGTAGATATGTTAAAGACTAGTCGACTGACTATCCAATAAGCATTTACTTATCGGCAGGGCTTGCCGAACTGTGCATACGCCAATCGCCTGAACTCGCCTCTTCCGGGTTGCAATCTACTCACCATGAGCGAGTAGACAGCATTATTTGTCGAGCCCTGCTTATCGGGTAATCAACTAGTTGATTCCCCTCCTTTGCTGCCACTATGAGAGGAAGCAAAGGGGGGAAAAGGGGATTCTGTTGAAAGCAGAACCACACAGCTGAGTCAGGGATCAGATGTGCGGCACTGCCTCTTTGAAATGCCGAGGCGGCGTTCAAAGGGGTAGTGCCACGCAGCTGATCCCTGGCTCAGCTGTGTGGTGCTGCACGCATGGAGCCCAGGGTCAGATGAGCACTCCCCAGCTGATCCCAGGCTCCAGTGCAGCACTTCCACAGAACCCTGGCTCCACACTGCATTTCGCAGCAGCAGCGCATCATGGAGCCTGGGTTCAGCGGGAGATTGAGTCCTCCACTGACTCTGGGCTCCATGCTGCGCTGCTGCTCTGAAATGCTGGGGACTCTTGTACATTTCAAAGCTGGCACCTGCGTGCAGCCCAGAGTCAATGGGACTTCCCACTGGCCATGGGCTGTATGCAGAGTTCCGCATTCCTCCTTTGAAATGTACAAGATCTTCAGCCTCAACTTCCTCCTTGAATTGTGGGCTCCAGATTCCAGGATTCCACACAGGATTCCAGCAACAGTAACACCAGTGCCAAATAGAGAGGTAAAATAACCTCTCTGCTCCTACCTGAGATTCCCTTTATGCCTCTCAGAATTGCATAAGCTATTTTAGACGTTCGGAGCACATATTCAGCTGATTATCTGTCAATCCCCAAATCTTTTCCAAAAATCACTGTAGGATGGAATCCTTCATTTTGTAAGTATGGCCTATATTAGTTATTCCCAGGTGTACACATTTACATTTAGCTGCATTAGAATGCATCTGACCAAGTGGATTTTTGCCCACAAAAGCTTATGCCCAAATAAATATTAGTCTTTAAGGTGCCTCAGGATTCCTCATTAAAATGCATGTTTAATTGTACCCAGTTCACTCTGAATCAGCGACCCATCCTCTTCATTACTTACTACTCTTCCCCAATTTGGGAGTCACCTCCAACCTTTGCCACTGATGATTTTGGGTTTTCTTCCAGCTCACACACAATGTTTAACAGTATAGTGCCAACTACCATCCTGTGGAGCTGGAAACATACCCACTTGATAATGATTTCAGTGTTTACGGTTCCATACTGAGACCTATCAGTTTGCACGCCTTTAATCCATTTAATGAGTGTAATGTTAATTACATATTGTTCTAGTTTTTTTTTTTATTTTAAACCAAAATGTTGTGTGGTGTCAAGTTAAATGCTTTACAGGAGTCTAAGTCTATTTCATCAACACTATTACTTTTATCAACCAAACTTATAATCATCACAAAAAGACATCAAGTTAACTTGACAGGATCTATTTTCCATAAAACTATGTTGATTTGCATTAATTACATTACCCTCCTTTAATTCTTCATTAATCAGGTCTTGTATCAGCTGCTCCATTATCTTGCCTGCAATAGATCTCAGGCTGACAGAACTATAATTACCCCAGTCATCCCATTTCCTTTTTTAAAACTGGCACAGCATTAGTTTTCTTCTAGTCTTCCCCAGTGTTCCAAGACTTACGGAAAATCAACATTCATGGTTCAGCAAACTCTTGAGTCTACGGTCAGTTCCTTCAATACTTTGGATGCAAGTTATCTGGACCTTATGATTTAAAACTAATTTAACTCAAGTAGCTTCTGTTTAACATCCTCCTGAGATATTAGTGGGATGGAAAACAGTGCTTCAGGTTGTACCTCCCTTGTATGGTACCCTTGGGACCTGACTGGTCCCGAACAAGGGGATTTGCCAGACTAGGGAAGATCCTTCCCAACATGCCTCAGCTGAGGGCAGCATGGGCCACCAACCTGGCCCCGCGGCTGCCTGCCCAGCCATGGCTCCCCAGGCTGGAGCTCCATGGCTGCCACCGCCAGCCCCCGAGCTCCGCAGCCAGAGCTTCGTGGCTGCTGCTGCCGCCTGCCCCTTGCTACTATCCAGCCATAGGCGCCAGAACTCCCTGCTGCTCCTCCACGCCATGAATTGGCGGCCCCCTCTGCTGCTCCTGCCCCACAACCTGACCTCCCCATACCTGGGCTCTGTTGTCCAGGAACATCCGTGGTCTGGATGTTGCTGGACCAAAGTGTCCTGGTTAAGGGAAGTACAACCTATGTCACCATGTGATAAGATGATGTCATGTCCGTCCCCCTCTCCCCCAAATACGGAATGGATTTAATCATTGAACACTTCTGCTTTTTCTGATTATGGATGATTCTAGCATTTCCATCTACTAACAGACTAATACCATTGTCAGAATTCTTGCTGTTAATATATTTTTTAAAATGGCTCCTCATTGGCCTGATCTCTGCTGACCACTGATTTCTTCTCCCCTTTGCTTTCCCTGTTATTTTTATAAAATTCCTAACTTTTGGATTTATATTCATTACTAGCAACTTCCCCTTTTCCTATTTTTTAAAAATTTTATATTTGTATTACACCTGCCTCCACTTCCCCTCTAAACCAGTTTGGTTTCATAATCAGCACAGTTTTCTTCCTCAATTGTAGCTTTGCAGACACTAGTCAGGTATTCTTAATTGGAAATAATGTATCATTCATATTTTCCTGGCTCCATTCTTCCTTGCAGCTGATTTGGCTCATGATGAAGAGCATAAGAACTGCTATAATGAGTCAGAGCAGTGCCCCATCCAGCCCAATACCCGGTCTCTCACCATGGCCACTACCAAAACATACCAAGTGTACGGAACAGCTGCCACGGATGGATCCTCTGCCAGGAACTTATCTAGTTCTTTCAAGTAATACTTTTGCCCAACACAACATCATAGGGCAATCAGTTCCACAGGTTAAACTGTGCAAAAAAAATATGGTGTTTTAGTAAACCTTCTGCCTATTTAACTGGGTGACCCCTGAGACCTTTTGTATTGTGGAAAGAGTAAACACTTCTATTCCATTTTCCAGACTATTCATGATTTTACAGACACTGATCTATCATACTGCCCCTTTTAGCTCTTTTCTAAGAGGAATGAGCCCTAATCTTTTTTAATCTCACCTAATGTGGAAGCTGTTCATGATGCTTGTTTAACTTTGTTGTCCTTCTCTGAAAAGCTTTTCCAGGTCCATTGTATCTTTTTAGAGATGGGGTGACTAGAACTAGATAGTTTCAAAGTGTAGGTCCACCATGAATTTATGTAGTGGCATTATATTTTCTCTCTTATTTTCTACCCATTTTGAATTAGTTCCTAACATTTTCTTAGCCTTTTTGACTACTGCTGCATATTGAGCTCAAGTTGTCAAAGAACTATCCAGTGATTTCAAAATCTCCTTCTTGGCTGGTAATAGCTAATTTAGAACCCAACATTATGTATCCATAACAGATTCTCCCTCCCCCCACCCCCCGTGTTTGCCTTTGCACTTATGAATGTGCAATTTCATCCGCCATTTTGTTGCCCTAGCATCCAGTTTTGTGAGATTTCCCTCAAACTCTTTGCAGTCAGCTTTGGACTTCACTATCTTGAATAATTCTGTATAAGTGTGCAAACTTTGCCACTTCCAAAAGTCCATTATTGATATGGAAGGGGGAGTGCTATTCACAGTTCATATGTCCCAGCACAGATGCTTGGAGGGAATCTGCTGTTTACCTCGCTCCATTTTGAAAACTGACCCTTTATTCATACCCCATTGCCAGCTTTGTGAAACTAGCCTCATCCAAACACCAAGTCCATATTACTGGTACAGACTTCATCCTGCTTGAACATTGTAAATATGATCCAGTTGTGACCTTTTGTGCTTGAGTTAATATTAATTTTTAGTTCTGTTATGTCTCAGAACAATGTCTAAAAGAATTTCCCTGGGTAGGCTACACTGACTTAGGGTACGTCTAGACTACATGCCTCTGGCGGCAGAGGCATGTAGATTAGACTACCCGGCATAGGAAAATGAAGCGGCGATTTAAATAATCGCCGCTTCATTTAAATTTACATGGCTGCCGCGCTGAGCCGATCAGCTGTTTGTCGGCTCAGCGCGGTAGTCTGGACGCGCGGGGATCGACATCAAAGGCATTTGTCGACCCCCCCAGGTATGCCTCCTGGGATGCCTCCTGAGTGGCCTGGGATGAGGCATACCTGGGAGGTCGACAACGCCTTTGATGTTGACCCTCGCATGTCCAGACTACCGCGCTGAGCCGACAAACAGCTGATTGGCTCAGCGCGGCAGCCATGTAAATTTAAATGAAGCGGCGATTATTTAAATCGCTGCTTCATTTTCCTATGCCGGGTAGTCTAATCTACATGCCTCTGTCGCCAGAGGCATGTAGTCTAGACGTACCCTTAGGGAATTTTCATCTATAACATTAGAAATCCCAAGGATGTTTCCTTTTCAGCAGCATGGAACTTCCAACACCTCGCTCAAACTGATGTCCCCTTCAGCCCCCACAATCTGGCAGATTTTTCCCTACATGTTGTAGATAGGTGTGTATGGAGCTGGTCATCCTGTTCCCTACTAGGGATTAGGTGGTCTGTAACAGACAGCGACTAGTATTTCATCTTGGGCTTTATCTGTTAGGATACTATTCAACACCCATCCAGTGCCAAAAGAGCCATGAACAACAGCACCCTGGGCTTTCTTCACTTTTGAAGGGGGGGGGGGCAGGAGGGAATGGAGGCCATTGTGTCTAGTGTGGGAAAATTTAGTGTTCGCTAAAGCCTTAGTTTTGACAAGGTTACTGTGGTTGCTGGAGTTTTCAGACTACCACGTTGACACATTTCATTTGTCTAAACTAATTTCCCACTGGACCACTGGGCATTTAATTTTATTTCCTTATTTAGTTTGAAAAACTCCCCAACAGTGGCCAAATGAAAAAGGGAGCCAAAAAAAAACAAAAACAAAAACAAAGTCGTTTTCAAAAATTTTAATACCAAAAAAAAAGTCTCCCTTAATTCCACAAACATGCTATGAACCCTCTGAGGCCTCAAATCAACTTTTAAAAACCCTACAATACTCTAACAACGAGGTGTTGATAACTGGGCGGTAGCAGAGACAACAAGCAGAGAGTTCTTTTCAAAGAGGCAGCACCACATGGAGCCCAAGGTCTGGCCCCCAGTGCCACGCATCACTGCCGCTTTAAAGCGCCTCCCCTCCCCCCACTTTGCTGCCTCTTTCTGATAGATGCAGAAAGGGGGAGAGTGACTAGTTAACTAGTTCACATCCCTAGCTCCAACAGTAATCCTGCATCCCCCTCCAGCCCCATATTAAGGCAACCATACCTATCCATTAAAGAATAGTAATAGAAATGTAGCCGTGTTAGTCTGGTGTAGCTGAAGCAAAATACAGGACTATGTAGCACTTTAAAGACTAACAATATGGTTTATTAGGTGATGAGCTTTCGTGGGCCAGACCCACTTCCTCAGATCAAATAGTGGAAATATATTTAATTCACAGACACTTTCCTTCCTCCCCCCCCCCCCCCCCCCCCGCTGTTCTGAAATGTGATTTGTCCTTTTCAAATGTGTTCTTTTTTTTAAATTGTATCCTTTGGTATATATGGTTGTGACTATTTTCTTCCACTATTTGATCTGAGGAAGTGGGTCTGGCCCACGAAAGCGCATCATCTAATAAACCATCTTGTTAGTCTTTAAAGTGCTACATAGTCCTGCATTTTGCTTCAGTATCCATTAAAGAACTTAGTGTTAAAGTTCTTCCAAGAGTAGGTTATTCCTAACCCTCCCACACTACCCAGGACCGGTCTTATGATTTTTTGGTGCACTGCGCAGCCTAAGCATGTGCATCCTCTATCCCCCACTGCTGGGGGGAGGGGGAAGGTGTGCTCTGCAGGGGAAGCTAAGCTCAGTGCTGCGAGGACAGGAGCTTTACAGGACAGGACCAGGGCAAGGAGGCTGAGAGAGACCAAGTAGCAGAACACTCAGCCAGAGTGGCAGCTGGGAAGCTGAGCAGGGAGTTTGGGTCCAGGAGATTGGGGCTGCTGGGTCCAGCACCACCCACAGCTGGCAGGGGCCCTCGGCATACACAGCCGAGTGCCCCCAAATGGATGGATGGTGCACTATGCAGCTGCGTATGCTGCACATGACTGGTGGTGTGGTCCTGACTCTACCCCTCAGCTTGGATACCTGAACACGCTCTTTATTTCACTTCACACAACACCTACCCTTTGAGCCACTGATTAGTTTGTCAAGCCACTGGGTCCTATCTGCAGTTCCCCGTGTTAGATTTAACTTTTTACATTCCCCCTCCACATAATTCCTGCCTCTCCTTCTGCATATCCTAGCATCTTGTCTTTCCAGTTTCCCTCCTCCAACTTCATTCCATTCTTTCTTCCCTGCAACTCCAAATATCTCCACTCTTACCACTTCGCCCACATGACAGCTGCTAATCTCTATAGCCACTGTGGCAGGCAGCTCTATTCTTGATCCTATTTTTGACCCTTTTCTGAATAGTCTGCATTCATGTAACTGACAAATTTTACCTGTAGCTAAAGTAATGTGACACCTTTCCCAGGGGACTGAAAGCTTAAGAGAAAAATGCAAATTTGTTCAAATAATGGATTCAGTACTGCCACTGTGTATTATAATCTTTGTTTGTTTCATTTGCACAGGAAGTAAAGGGGGCATGAGGAGGACAGAGAGGAGACAGACTGGTGCTAATGAAAAATGAATAGCCTTCATGCAAACCTTTTTTCACAGGATCCTGCAAATGCAGCTTCAAACCGACACAGCAGCAACTCATGGTTTTCCAATGACTGGCTCTCATATATGTGCCAGTAGCACAACATTCCCAGCCCTATCTTTGGGCTGTGATGACACAAACATGTCCTCTAGTGATGGCATTTACCTTCTTTAAAGAAAAAAAAAGAATTTTGGGGCATAAACAGGCTGATGATCCCTTTTTCCTTTAAAGGAAGAACAAAACCAGGATCAGCCACAAAGCAGCAGCAGCTACGCTGCAGAGATCTGTCCTCGAGTCTGTTCTCAAATAGGGAGTAAAGATTTCCCTCCCCCCCCCACTGAAATAAGAAGCCTGCTGAGTGTAGGAAAGACAGTGCATGCAATATTTAAGAAGGCTACTTGGTTACTGTACTGCTTCGTTCCCTAGCTTCTACTCCCTCCAGAGCGTTTTTGTCTTACAAACAAAAAGCAACCTTGTCTTTTGCTCCCATGAACACTTCAACTGCAAAGAAGTGAGTCTCGCAAGTATGTAACATTGAAGCACTTCCTGTTGGCAGCTCCCATATTTGGAAAAAACAGGAGCACAAATGAAAGCTTCCTGAAATGCTGGCAACATAGTTATCTCTGCGACAAAACCTTCTCTATTCGCCTTCCCTTACTTCTGCCGCCAACACACTTTCCCTCCTTTCCTCACACAAAGGATGGCCATACTGGTCCGTCTAGGCTAGTATCCCACCTTCCGACAGGGGTGGATGCTTCAGAAGGAGTGAACAGAACAAGGCAATTTAATGGAATTATCCATTTCCCTGTCATCTTGTCCCACAGTCTGAAAATCAGAGGCTTAGGAACACCTAAACACAAGGTCTTGTCTATTAGCCAAGGTGGTGAGGGACATCTTTGCTAAAGATCCAAGCAATACCAGATACTTCTGTCAGTGTCTTATTAAATCAGACTCAAGAATCTGAGGCACCCATCCCACGTTCCCTTCCCTCCCGCTCCTTTTCCCTGAAGACCATGGCATGGTGTGGGCAATAAGGTCACCTTTTTGGACCCTACATTTGAAGAATCAAGAGAAATTTCAGATAGAGTGACTCAAGTTTTAATGAAAGTCTGGTATGAATGGCCCACCTCGATGTACCCCCTTCTTCTGTACAGCCTCACTGCACTGCTTTCCCTTCTTCAGCCAAAAGTGGCTGCATTCCGACAATCCGTAAAGATCACCCCCTCCTGTGACAGAGGGGGAGGTTGATTCACAGCACAAAAACACCCTGTCACTAATATTCCTAATTGTTTGATCTAAATTTAGAATTTTCATTTTTAAACAAGACAATAGATATTATACGGTAAAAGCCAAAGCCTCAAAACTCCAACTGAGAAGACAATGGTAGGTTCCCCAAGAGTGAGTCAGAACTGGACAATTAGCTCTAGTCTAAAGGCTAATTTTTAGTTATGGTTTCTTATCTATTTTATCCTCCTCCTCCAGTTCTCCTTGATCTAAAATTAGGTTTCCTTATTGACATTGGTCTTGCCACAGACTAGGTGTGTATACAGTTCAAGTTTCACAACTTGTAGAATTTCTTGTTTTCCTATTGAAGGTTTTAGGGTTTTATTTACATACATGTAACTCGATCCGTTTGAAACTCGGACCCCATTGAGTTACACGTGACCGCGCTGTTCGTAAGCGCAGGTTGCGTTCCTAAGTCGGGGACCGCCTTCACGACTGCTCCATGGGAGCTTTGGTCGCAAGAGCGAACGGTCGTAACTCGACCGTTCACAACTCGGGGAGCGGCTGCACACACACTTAATACAACATACTCTTGGGAAGTACAGCCTGTCAGTCTCAGGGAGATATCACTGTGGCCTCCTTCTCCCTGAACAGGCAAAGCGAGGAGCAAGTGACAACCTTGTTTACTGATGTTAAGGAAGGTTCAGGCTGCTGCCTGTCCAATTTGAAGAATGTCCCACCAGAAGTTTGTTGCAGCAGCCTGAGCATTCTGGGTACATAAAGGGGGAGAAAAGGGAAAAAGAGGAGACCAATAATTTTTCCTCTGTTCTGAGTCACTCACGTTAATATTTTATACTACACTACTACAGCAGTTTTCATCTGAGGATCTCCAAGTGCTTCACAAACCAAGTACATTGGTTTCACTTCCCATATTAAGCAAAAGGAGCGTCTGTCATTTTACAGATGAGATACTGAGTTAGTGACTTGTTCAAGGTTGTACAGAAAATCTGTCACATATCTTGGCAAAGCCACTCCCCATTTCTCATCAAAATGGGGCAAGAATTACAAATTAGTTCACATACATTAGCCAAACCCATAGAGGACACAGGGAAACCTAATAAAGGACTGCTATTATGGTTTTATTAAGCCTTCCAATTTGATTTTTAAGACCAGGTAAATTTTGTGACTGGTTCAGTTCAATTGATTTTACAGAAATTGTGTTACAGTCTTGGTCGATTCATCATCAAAAGTATGTTTGAGTGATCTAGTTCTAGTTCCAGATGGACCAGTTCCCACATAAACCAAGTCAGCATAAAAACTGGCATCAGTGGATCTATTGTTATACCTGAGGGGTCGGCAAACTTCAGCACACATCCCATTATGGTAATCAGCTGGTGGGCCATGAGACATTTTGTTTACATTGACCAATGGCAGGCATGGACCCCTGCAATTCTCAGTGGCCAGAGTTTGCCATTCCTGGCCAATATGAGCTGCAGAAGCTGCAGCCAGCACATCCCTGCAGCCTATGCCACTTCATGCAGCTCCCAATGGCAGAACGGTCATGACAAACAAAATGTCTTTGGGCCCGCCAGCAGATTATCCAGATGTGTGACATGCGAAAGGTTGTCTAATCATTTTATACACTCTAAACTTCTGCCTTATATTTCCACTGTGTGCGCTCTCCTTTGCTCAATGACCCACGCTCCCCCACCCCACCACCACCACTTCTGCTGCTGCTTTTCCCATTGCCAATTTTCCTTCTCTTTCCAAGTTAACAGCAATGTCAGTCCAATCACTCTTTCATTGGCACTGTTGTAGCAGGACTGGTGAGTCACTTTCTTGCCCTGAAATGAAACAAGCAAGTTGGAACTGCACAAATGCTCTTCAATCCTACACCCACATTGATCTTGTCTGTCTAGCCTGAGCTATCACGACCACAAAATAATTCACTCAACTGCACGAACTTCGTTTTCATCTAGCATATTTACAGAGGCAAAGCAATCCTCTGCTTGCTATTCCTCTGGAATGAATACAAAGCAGGCAGAATCCCTCTGTGCAATGGATGTGTTCTCACAAGACAGAGTGGGAATAGCGAACTAGCTGTTTATGGCAGTGGTGTGCAACCCATGGGGTCGTGACCCCCTTGGGGGTCACAGCTATCTTCCAAGGGGCGGGGAGGGAAAGAGGGTCGCAGAACTGTGATTCGGGCCAGCCAGTATTTTCTTTTCCTGGCTCAGGCGCCTGACGTACACGTGGCGGGGGGGAAACAGCAGGCAAGTGGACCGGCATTTAAAGGCTTTTCTTTTTTTTTGCTCAACCAAAATTTTCCCAAGGGTTGCGAGTGCAAAAACGTTGCGCACCACTGGCTTATGGGATGCAAACTTCACTCACCTGTATCCACAAGCCTCTGCATGGCTAACCTTAATAAGCCTTAGAGCAAGGCTAGTCAACATGCAGTCTACGGCCCGTTTGTTTGTGGCACCGTGATGCAGTTTGAATTTATGCAGGGCTCAACATGTGGCCTGTGGATTGGACCCAAAACAAAAATTAGTCAATATAATGGTCTTCTGTTAATATGTGTTTTAATAGTTAAATTCCTAGACTGGCACTGCTCATTAAAAGTGCTGTCATATGGGTGGAAGTCGGGTAAATATTGCATTTTATTAATATCGGAAGAACGGACTTAAATGGGGCCTGTGTGTTGTGTACTCTTGCCTTAATCTTAGTATTCATGCCTGTCAGTGTGAAAGAAGCTATGTGCATATATATATTTGCATGTATACGCAACCACACTTACATTGCGGCCCTCGGCATGTGCTGTGAGTATCATTGTGGCCCCTGGGGCTTCCAAAGTTAAGTAGCCCTGCATTAGAGCAGCCCTGCATTACAGCAAACATCAGAAGCACCGTACAGGAATGGCACCTCCTCAGTTCTTAGATATTTGAGCCGGAATGTGCAATCATACATGTGATCTTGAAAACAAGTAGCTTTTTATCCATGGTGTATTTCACAACTGACTAGCCAACATTAAGGGTTTTAACTGAAATGAAAAGGAGTTTGGGCTCTCCAAATTTGCCTTGATGTGCTTTTTAAGCTTTAGCATTAAGATCCTTGCTTTATGGTTATGGATATTTGCTTAATACATAAACCAGTAGTCCCAATTGCCCTAGAGCAGTGGTCCCCACACTGTGAGGTGCACTCCTGTAGGGGAGGCATGGAAGAACATTCAGTGGATGGGGGTGGGTATGCCAGCTCCTCCTGTAGGGCAGGGAGGGGGTAGCACCTAGCCTCGCTCTGACCCCAACTCCACCCTTCCTCTGAGCCCCAACCACCTGAGCACAGATGCCATGGAAGCACAGGCAGATTATATTCACAGAAATGGGAGTGCGACTTAAAAAAAAAATGACACACTGCCCTGGAGAGCAGAACTTCATTAATTGCCAGAAGACTGAAAGATCTCACTAACCTGAGGAAGTGGGTTATGCCCATGAAAGCTCATACACTATATATATATATTTTTGGTTAGTCTCTAAGGTGCTACAGGACTAATAGTTTTTTCCCCATTAACAGTGAGTGACCCACCAAGACCTCTGGTTGCATATTGACAGTCTTGCCTTTGTAGTTCTGATCATGTGTGACAGAAAGCTTTGAGAGCAACGCCCAACCTTAAACATTTCATTGCAGCCCATTGTTGCCTTTCTAAAAATAGATCCACCAAACAAGCCATTTCTGCCCTTGCGATACAAACAGAAGACACTTGGGAATTCAGGAACAATTCTAAGGAGCCACAAATAAATATTTATGGAAAGAAACTTAAAAAAGGGCAGAGAGACTCTATGTTTAAAAGAGGAATTTCTTCTCCTGGTGAAGAGAGAAATAATTGTTCTTAAACATGCGCACACACACACACTTACACTTTCCATCCCCAGAAAGCTCCCTAGCTTAGCCACACTCCAGATGCACTCTACAAGGAAACGGAATCAGGTAAGACAGATATTCAACTGGAGCATTTCTGGCCCCGTTTGCAGTATGCTATTTCTGTCTCCAACTTCTACCATCTTCTCCCATTAAGACTTTGAGAAATGACTAGTGTGACAGCAGATACAGAAAGAGGGAGAAAAGGAGACGGTTAAACCCAAGGAGTATTCTTCAGAGTAGGGATGTAAAATCCCATTTAATTGGGTAACTAGTTAAACATATTGTTTATCTAGTTAACTGTTTAAAGGGGGTGGGGAGGTTCCACCCACCTGCCACTGGGCTGGAATGCCCCTGCTCCCCTTCTCCCCACTGCAGGGGCAGGCAAGAGCTATTTGAGCCCAGCCAGAACTGCCCCTATTCACAATGGGCCCCCTGCCAGGCTGGAACAGCCCCCTGCCCACAGCAGGCAGAGAGCTGCTCCAGAACAGTTGCATCTTTACAGTTTATGGGGGGAGGCTGATGCTCTTGGGAAGCCGGCTCCTGCTTTACCCTCCTCACCCTGTGCAAATTGTGTGTAACTGTTAAACCACCTACATGTTCACATCCCCACTGTGAAATAGAACCGGTATTTCTGAAGAACAGAAGCCCCCCTCCTCATCCTCCTCTTCAGATAGACTGACTGAGGGGGCCTCTCCAGATTCAGTCAGCACCCCACTGTACTGTTTTATATGGTAAGGGAATGGCTGGAGCTGAATTTCACTTGAATGAAAGCCTTCAAAGTTCAAAGGTGCTTTCCCCAAAAACTGCAACATGTTCAACCAAGCAATTTAGCACCTTCTCCTTGAAGCACTTCAGGGATACTAGGAGAGACTGCTTGAGACAGAGTACAAGGGTTTCTCTCAAAATCCAGCATGAATAAAATCTATTTAACATGTGAAGAAGAGACCAGATACCAGCTAACTGGAAATGACTCTGTGCTCTGCATCCACCTACATGGCAGGGAAAATGGAGTGCTTGTCTAGACAGGACTATAGAGCCTATAAGCTGCTGAAGTAATATATGCTATAGTTCAGTGTTTCTTAACCAGTGGTACGAGTACCCTTGGGGGTACTCAAGAGACGTGTTGATGTACCCCCCAGACATCTGAAATTTGGAGAAAACTGATTTTTTTTAAAGTTTTACAGTGCTTTATTATTTTTGTACTTATTACATCCAAAAATTCCATTGCCTGCACAGAGACTATTACATTGTTTAAACAAATGTGTTGCAAAGATAGGAAAAAAATTGTGTGTCTGAAAACTGTAGGCACTGAGGGTACTTTTTTTTTTTTTTTTAAAGGGGGTACTTTATAAAAAAAAAAAAAAAGGTTGAGAAACACTGCTATAGCTCACAGAAAGCAAAGCTCTACATTATACACATTACACAGTCCTATATACGTTACATTGAATACTTCTGCCTCAGCCTTTATCTTTAATCTCTCTAGCCAGAAGGGAACCTATTGCTTTACCAAGGTGATTCTTGTACTGTATGTCAGCTGTGACACATAGCTGTGGCTCTGCATTCACAGCATCATTATAGGAGTCTTTACAAAGCAAGAGCATCTACCATGACACACCCCCACATCCCTCCAGAGCATTTAAGTCAGAGGTGGGCAATAATTTTAAAAAGGGGGCCACTTCAGAAATTTCTGAAGTAGCCCCAGGTCACCCCAGAAGGGGAGGGGCCTCAGGCAGAAGGGGCGAAGCCAGGAGGCTTCTTGTGCTTCACTCCCTTCTGACTGGCCTGGGATGGGGGAATGTGAGAAGTCTTCCCCCTCTCTCCCCTGCCCCCTAGAGAGAAGTGTCAGCTGTTCTAAAACAGCCAGTGTCTCTCTCTTGCCACTGTGAACCAATCAGTCAGGGAAAGGACACAAGAGACTTTGCACACCCCTTTACCCCCGCCAAAGGCATGTGGCAGCTAGCAATAAAATCTGGCTGTCGTAAAAGAGCCGATGTATCTCTCTAGCCACCACACACTCTTGCAGGAGCGAGGAGACCTTGCATGCTCTCCCATCCCCTTGCCCTGATTGGCCTGGGGAAACAGCAGGGCAGCTGCAGGTCGGATCCACCAGCTTGGCAGACCAGCCTACAAAGGGCCCTTTGCCCGCCCTCCACCCCTGATTTAAGTGAACCAAAAGGAGTTTATATGAAGCAGGATGAGGAAGAGATGATTTTTTAGATCATCTGCCTGTATACACCATTTATACCTCTGGATCTCAATTCTCTGGCAGACTCACTGGTGTTACTGACAATTGACAAGCTGCTGCAGGAGCACCCCCTTGGTTATGTGCCACAGTCTCCTCCTAGCAACTATTGTCAATCCAACACCAAGATCTCAACCAAGAGCTACTGCAACAAAGCATCTGTACTTGGAAAGACTCCCTCCCCAAACTGGAGGTTCTTTCCCTCCCATAAGAAATACAAACTTATCTTGATCAAAAAGCTCTTCTCACTGTTTGTTTTCTCCCTATTTCGTATCTAGGCAAAAATTAATCCAAATTGCACTGAAGGTAATTGCTGAAGACTAAACCAGAGCCCTGGGGAAGAGAAACAATTGAGAACAACTCTAGGCTTTTCAGACATGGCAGTTGAATGTTTTCTAGCGCTATTCTGTGCAAAACCCAACTCACTATCTCTGAAAAATAAAACACTGTAAAAGCTTACTAGTGTCATGGTTGGCTTTTCTCTTTCAACAGCCCTGTACAGAGGTAGTCATTTGCATAAAGATTAGTCTCACTTGCAGATGTTTCAATATGTAGTTGGAGTTTCAGGGATGGTGGCAGTTTGGTCCCAGATCACAAAGGGTACTTGACACAGTCTATGATAGGTTATTACGAGGGGTAGGAGCTGGAAAGAGATGGACTATGATTTTAAAAGGTCCTTTTCTAACTCCAACTGCAGACTGTAACTTAGATAGTGGTCACCCATTCTTGTCTGTCTCTCTCTGGATCTCACCAGCTCCCTCCTTACCAGAAAGAGCCAGGTGCACCTACAAGGGTGCCTGATTTACCACTAACTCCCAGCATCAATGTACTTTACTATCGAAGCCCACCTGCAGAAGCAACTGGGCATCCTTGTCACTCCCATCACCCTGCAACCCCATCCGCAGCCAGACATGACTATGAGGCAGCAGGCAGAACAGAAGGTTTATTGGTTCACAGGGACACAGCATAGAACAGACTTGTCAACACAGGAACCAGAAGCAGTTAGTACAATGCATCTTGGGGATAGCCTAGGGACCCAGAGCCAAGGCCCCCTCCCTGAATACTAAGCTAGCTGAGACTCACTCACACGTGGAGCAACAGGTCCCAGTGCTTCAGGCAGCCCTTCCTCCTCCTCTGTCCAACTTTCCAGGCAAAAGGTGGCACTGGATGTCACCTGGTTGCTCCCCCAATCTAGGCTCAGGGTACAAGAGAGCCTGAGCTATTGTTGTGTAAGATGGAGCAGCCTCCCCCACAGTGAGTCACACCCAAAACTCCCATGCCCAGCAGGGCACGGGTGCAGTGCACAGGGAAACTAAGGCACACACAGAGGCTAGCTATACACTACACCCCTGTTGGCAGAGGGATGTAAATAAAGCACATTGAAGCGGGGATTTAAATATCCCCGCTTCATTTGCCCTTTCAATGTGCTTTATTTACATCCCTCTGTCGACAGAGGGGTATAATGTAGACCTAGCCAGTGAATTACTACAGATCAGCAGAGGACAGTAGGAATCACATACAACATAAAGCAAGCAGAGTGAACCAATCCCCCACTTATTAGCATTTCTAGTACTCTAGTACCTAGACGCTTCCCCTAGAGCAGTGTTTCTTAAACTTTGAGACCACAGAACACAGAAACTTTGAGACTAAACAATAACCTTTTTTTTATGCGGACACCTATGAATTTTTTTTTTTTTTTTTCAAGAAAAAGTCAGACAAAAAAGACAAAAACAAAGAAGAGGTCACGGCATACCTGCGAGTTGTTCATGGAACACCAGTGTTCCGTGCAACATATTTTGAGAAACACTGCCCTAGAGGCTAGTCACTGTAGAGACAGAGGAAGAGATGGTCCCTGCCTCAGAATTGAGCTTCTAACCCTTCATATTTTTCTAATTAACTTCTTTCAATTCTTTTATCCTCCTATCCCCAGCTACTGAATTCAAGACCTCATTCACCCTCCTTGCTCCCCTCTTCTCCTTTCCTTTTGACTTTTAATCCCTCCTTGTACCAACCTTTATTTCACAATGTCTTTCCCCCAAACCAAGAAGCTAAACAGTCACTCTTTTTAAAAACAGGAACTAAGACGACTACCAGAAGCCACTGACTGACTACTTTGCTTGTATGCTGCATCCCTTTCCCCACTTACAAACCCATGTTTTTAGTCTTTACCACTGTAACCTTTTCAGAGCAGGGGCTGTCTGGCTTCTAGCACACACTGGATGCTACTCTAATAAAAATAATAAATAGGGTTAAGATTTATTTGGAATGTATATTTCGTCTCCAGGAGCAAGCTACTGCCATACATAGCAGCAATTACTAGAAGTTAACATTTTCTTGTTTATAATAAGTCTTATTTAGATCACTGTGCAGGGAGAAGAATGCCTTCCTCTCCTTTCTTCTCAATATTTTTCATTCTAGTGGTCACCATGAAAAAATACATGTATACATATAAAAAAAATCATCTCAAGAAGGCTAGTAAGAGAGAGAGGCCGGGAGGTGGGGGAGGTTATTAGCTTTCAACACACTGCATAAATATATACCTAAAATCAACAGGTCAGGGGTGTGGAACACTTTTTTGGGTTGGGAGCCTATAACTCACATAAAAATCACTTGGGGGCCACACACAAGTGCCATGCTCCCCCCTAAAAAACAACACCCCCCCAAAACCCTCACTGACATGGTTCTGACTACAAAGGAGAAACACTCCACACATTCCCCTCCTACACCAGAGCCTAGGAGGGCTCCAGACTAGTCAATTTTGTATGCTCCAGCCCCGCAGGAGGAAGATAGGGGGACAGTGCAGGATCCAATGCTGGGGGGAGCCTAAGTCTGGGAGGCCAGATCCAGGTAAGCCAAGGGCCACATCTTTCCCCCAGTCCTTAGGTTCCCCACCCCTGCAATATATAGTATATCTTATTTGTGCATTTCCTATACAAATACTACCCTTTATTAGGCACTCTCCCCATCAGCCAGTTTTGTTCATGTTTGCACTTCTCACCACACTTCTGTCAGAAGTGCATCAAGAAGTACAGTAAAACTCCAACTGTCTAGCATCCAATGGTCTGGCACTCCCGACAGTCCGGCACCAACTGGAACCCGGAAGTGCTCCAGCCAGCAGGACTATCGGGAGTGCCGGACCACTGGATGCCAGAAAATTGGAGTTTTACTGTATATCCATTTATTCGATAAGAATCTATTCATTACTCAGAATGAAACTTTATGTTATCGCCGAGCTGGGGGGTGTGGGGCGGCACTGCGGGACCGACCAGGCAGCACCCTAGCTGCTCTGCCCCGTCGTTTCCCCAAGTCCGCCGCTGCTGAAACTGACGAGCAGCAGACTTGGGGAAGCTGCAGAGCAGAGCAGCTGAGGTGCTGCTGGGTTTTTCCCGCAGCCCTGCTTCTCAACCCCCAGCGATAACTACTGCAGTCTGGGGGCTGGGGAGCCCACTCCCCTCTCCTCCCGGAAACTCTAGGCGGCAGTGGCGTGGGGCTTCTCCCGCCTTCCTGCAAAATGGCAGAGGGTTCGCCCCTCACTCTGCCGTTCCCCGCCCACCCTCCGGATGCAGTGCGGGTTCCGGCAGACCCGTCATAGCCCCCCACCAGAGTACCTCCCGACACTCTGGCATATCCGATAATCCGGCACCACCACTACCTAGGTCCCAAAGGTGCTGGATTATCAGAAGTCTACTGTAGCGAGAAGATATAAAAGGGAAAAAAAGCCAGAAAGTGGTTAACAGAAGGTCAAGTGACAAATCAGAAATTACCAAACAAAACCAACATGAAATCAACAGATGTCAAACCACCTTCTGCAGAGCATTTGTTGGTCATCTGCTGTGGGCGCTAGTTTGTTTCCAAGTTTTTAAAATACTCACATTTGCAGCACTAAAAATACATTAAGGCCCTTCCCCATAGTATATTTTCCATGTAAGCAGTTGAAGTAGTTGCTACAGTGTTAATCAGTGCTATATGATCACTTATGGCAGCAGCAAAGGTGCTATCACAAACACAATGGAAATGAAGCCTATAATATCTCATATATATATATATATATACTAGAAAGTGGTCTTTTGTGTTTTGTCTAACACTACATAGAAGAAAAATTGCCACTTGTGTATTTTGTGTACACAGTAAGCAAGTACTGTAAAGATTTCTTACCTGAGGCCAGTCCCTCCACAATGAAAATACTGAAGATAATGAATTGAAGAAATAATCCATAACCAGTCAAGGCAAGTGGTGATGCTGTATTGCTCTTTGGTGCTACCATTCCATGGCTCATCTTATCCACTCAAAATAGTTCTGGTCGTCTGGGAGCAAACCTACAAAACAAGAACAGAAAAAAATGTAAGTGAGGAAGAAAAATCTCTTCAGAATTAGAGGTGAAAGGAATCAAAGAGAAACAAGGAAAAGTTGCTGCTTGTTTTAATGTTTAAAAATAACCCCATGTGACTTTGTCAATATTTTAGTGGAGGTGGAGATCCCAGAGAGATTTGCATGGGAAGTGTCAAAAGGCTAGTGCATCTAAGCCAAAGCTTTTTTTTGGCTCAAATCCACACATTAGATGAAGGCAACAGAACCAGCGCTTACATTTTCTATCTTTCTTTTAAGACAACTGCATAGAATGCAGCCTCTGGAGAGGCTGCTTAAAACAGATTTAAGGGAACCAGTTTTGCTAGAGAGCTGCTGATTTTTAAAATGTCTCAAAGAAACAGACTCCTAGATAGTTAGAATAAAATCAAATTCTTCTTTAGCTACCTGCAGAGACAGCTAGCCCACAAGTAGCAGCGCGCGCGCGCGCACACACACACACACACACACACACACACACACACACACACACACGATTACTTTAAGGAGGAATGTCAAAGACACTGAGGCCAAAACATCACACCTGTGGATTACAGAGTGTAGCCAATTAAATTCAAGGATGTGACATCATCATACCTGTGATTTTACTAACAGTTTGTCACCTTTTGCCACACTCCAAACAAACCAGATCAACAAGAACTACCCTGACAGCAAAAAGAGATCAGCAGGGAACCAAGGAAGCACAAGTCAAAGCCCCATTTATTTGAAGGGAAACTCTATAGAGGCATGCGGCCAGATCACAAGATTTACATACATTTAGAGTTAAGACACCACTCCAATCATCTCTAAAAATCCCTTTAAGGGAAACTCAGAATTATAATTCCTTGTTATCATTTAACTAAAAGATATATATTTGTTTTTGGCCAGGTAAGCGAATGCGCCAGTCAAGGTGGCTGGATACCTGGCTATTCTTCCATATGCTTAAATCTTTATTCTCTTTCAGGGATAAGACTTTTTCCATGCCTGGTCTCAACTCAGAGGAATTTTTAAATTTGAGAAAATAACCTTTCTACTATGAGTTTTTTAATTCAGTGGATGTTCTCATTGTTAGAGGGGTATTTCTGCTGATGCAAAAACGGCTCTGCATCAGATTCTGGAGTTTTCAGACTGACTAGCCTTCATTAAAGGAAAAATCCCTTTTTAAAATATTTTCAGGTTGAGGAAAGAAAGAAAATAACGTATTAGATTTTTAAAATGAGATGTTATGCATATGTGGCAATAAATAAATTTGGCTGTGTCTAAGATCTATGCTAAAGTTCGTAACAGAGCCAATAAACACTGCCAGAAACTGAAGTTTATTTTATCCTGTCTACAATTTTTAAATTGTGACACAGACGACATTCTCCAGAAGTTAAATAAAACGGAAATTATAAACTAGGGAGCTCAGCTGAGAAATCTGGAGGAACATTAGTTGAGCTTTCAGTCAGATGGCTCAAGCATGGGTTTAAGACCGCATTTACACCACATTAACAAGGGGGCTTGGAGATCTCTGTAGGGCAGGCTGCTAGCTTGAGACTGTTTGTACCCTAGGAACCATAAAAATAAATTTGTGGGGGTGTAGCCACGCTGTCACATTTGCAGCATAAGAATGGGTTTATGACATTCCCAGGATGAGCACTTGAGGCTTCGTTCACTCAAATCATTCTTTTCATAGTGCAAGGATTGTTACCACTTAATTTTTTTTAAACTGAAGAGACAACCACATTTAGATTGAAAATTTTTTACTCTAACAGAAAGCTGACGCACACTAAACACGAACAGAAACCAGACAAACAAATGTGTTTCTCTACTGCACAGGGTTTTAAATTTATACTAAAGAACGCGAACTTCCTTCCATGGCCCTGCAGTCAATTTTATTCTTTCATGAGCCGTTGTTTTGGGCTAATCAACAGACCCCAGCATGCATGTTCAGCCAAGTATCCTTTCTGCTTACATTAAAATGAGGTGCTGCAATTTTTTCCAACTCAACGACTCTTTACTGGCATGAGCTATACAGATGTTTCCAAAATGTTTTTAAGAAACCATAACCCCTGCCTCAAGGGCATGTACCTTCCTTATCGGAAAGCCCTAAAGAATGGACACAAAGGAGTAAAATCCTGGGTTTGGGGGGGGGGGGGGGTTTGGTTACTTCCTGTTGGTAAGCTGATGACCAGCTTCTACACAGCAAAATGCTGCATTTCTCCTTTGCCCGAGGGTCAGGCACTATGGTTTATCCTTGTCTCTTTTTGATGAGAAGTCTCATGAAAATTTGAGAAAGTATCTATGTGGCCTAGGAATCTCTTGAGGCTTACTTGGCAGGGGTAGCTGCATAAGGGTTTCTGGAATACCATGGATCTGGTACCTGTACAGGCAGTCCCCGGGTTACGTACAATATAGGGACTGTAGGTTTGTTCTTAAGTTGAATCTGTATGTAAGTCGGAACTGGCGTCCAGATTCAGCCGCTGCTGAAACTGACCAGCAGCTGACTACAGGAAGCCCGGGGCAGAGCAACTCTGCCTCCGGCTTCCTGTAGTCAGCGCTGGTCAGTTTCAGCAGCAGCTGACTTGGGGACGCCTGGGGCAGAGCAGCTGGGGTGCTGCCGGGTTGGTCCAGTAGCACCCAGAGCGGCGCTGCGCGACCAACCGGCAGCGCCCCAGCTGCTCCACCACAGGCGTACTAGCTGCGCGCCTCCCCCTCCCCCAGCAGACCAGGGAGACGCGGGCGGCGGACCGAGATGCACCGCGGTCCTGCCACCCGGGTCCTCCATGGCTTTGCTCCGCATCTCCCTGGTCTGCTGGAGACCAGCAGACCAGGGAGACGCGGAGCAAAGCCTCTGAGGACGCCGGCAGCGGGACAGCAGCGGCGCGTCTGGGCTGTCACACTGCCCGCGTGCTCCATGGCTTTGCTCCGCGTCTCCCTGGTCTGCTGGTCTTCAGCAGACCAGGGAGACGCGGAGCAAACCTCGTTCGTAACTGCGGAGTCGGATCCGCGTAACTCGGGGACTGCCTGTATACTAGTTTGCCAAAGGGCAGCAGTAAGGTCTCTGCTGAAAGGCTGGTCTCTAACAGATGATAAGTAAGTTTTTTAGGAAGGAATGTTTCTCTAATTATTTGTGAAGTGAGTATTGTGTGCTTCACAAAGGGAGCAAAATTTACAAACGGAGCAAAATGCTCATCAAAAGCTTGTGAATGCTACAGGGAGATATGCCACATGAAAACACAAGCAGCAGGGGGTGGGCTGTTTATGAACAAACACCAGAATGCTGGAACTTTAACTGGAGGCAAAGAAACAGTGCATTCTTCATGGAAGGGACAAGCTGCCAGCCTACTTGATTTATGAACAGAGGGTCCTGGTCAACCTAGATGTTAAGAACTGGGAGAAAGACTTTAGGTAAACCAAATTTCGTTAAACAGGAAAATGTCTTAACTAAAACTGGGCTCTAATATGCATGTTATGATTTGATTTTACATTACCTAGCTGTTTCCAAACATTTCTAGTGCCATTCAAAGTTCTGTGTGACGTGGTGACCTGAGGGGAATATTAACAATCAGGTTTGTATATAGAAATCCAGATTGTAATTCCGACCGTCAGAATTACAATCTGGATTTCTAGATACACAGCTTCCGCAACAACGCACAGACTGACATTATTAACAATCAGGTTTGTCTCACTGGGAGCAGAGAAACAGGAAATTTCAGTGGCCCCCCAATAGGAAAAAGATTCCCAACTCCTGTTCTAAGGGCAGGAGGTAGTGAGATGTCTCGACCTTGGGTACCTTTGGAAAGCATCACAATTGCTAACCTGGTTATTGAGATGTTTACTGTATGAATATGTTGGTAACATTTTAATTGATGGGCGGAGAGAGAGTTGTAAGAAAAAATAAATAAGCAGGAAATGAAACAATGGCTCTAAACAAGCCAACACCCTGAACATCCAATAAACATTTCAAGGTTGTTGAGCCACTGAACAACTCTAAATGCTATTGCTGCTCACAATTAGCCTGTTATTTTACAAAAACTTTAAATCTGTAACGTGTACAGCTGTGGGCTGTGCCTCTTTAATATGCCATTTAAATTTGAAGTGTACAATACTATTCTTTACATAGACTTCTTAATATGCCTATTTTAAAGAGAAACAGTTACAGAAAAAGGACAAACAGGAGTCTGTCTTCCAGAATTATGAAATCACCATCTACACACCCTTTCAAGGAATGCTATGCACATAGAAGAATAAAAATTTCAGCCACTTCCTGGTATAGCTCCACACCAACCATCATATGATCTTTTGCAGTGCATGGCTGAATATGCTGGAGCCTAAAATTTCAGTTTCAAGCAGCAGCATCTCATTGGCCAGCACTAAATTCTCAGCTGTGTTTACATGCATACACTTGCAAATTAACTTAAATGGGAATGAGTCGGCTGCTCTCAAAGTATAGTAGTAGTAGTCCCCTAGTGCAGGGATTAAACTCCACTCAAACTGTGTAAAATATATTTCCTGCTCTTAAAAACATATTAAGCTCTTTCCAGTGGCATACATAATCTACTTGTGGCAAAAGCTTTTTTGAAATAATTGCTGATTCATTCTGGGCCTATGCCTTTCTCCTCCAAAGCTCTGGAAGCTACCACCATCCTTCACCTCCTAAACAGTCATTTCCCTTATACTTTTTCCCAGCTTTGTGAATCATTTGCTAGTCTCACCCCTTCACAAAGGCAGTGCTCTTGGGTCTCTTGCAGAAATGCTCTTTGAATTGCCATATGATCATAGGTCATGAGAAAAGGACCCGAAGCAGATGTAAATAGTTCTTTCTTCATGTCCTTGGCGTACCACGAGGAGTTTGAGACTTCCTGATTGATTGGATTGTCAGACTATATCCCTGATTATGTCACAGTTTCTGGAACACTGGAAATGAACTGAATCTTAAATCTTAATTCTATTTTAATGTTTGTTTGGAGAAGCACTTGGTATGTCTGGAATGCCCACTTTTCAATTCCACATATGAGACCCACATGTTCATTTTATCCAACATCCTCATGCATATCAGAATTCTCTAACTTAACCAGTTAGACCATCCCTCCCTCCCCAAAAGGACTATTTATAATGTAATCATATCTTGAAGTACATAGTGGAGAGCATGTTTCTGACATATGAATTCTGAGTGTGCACAACATTTCTTAAGGACAAGAAGTGTCTCTGGCTTTTTTTCATCTGGCCATGTAGCAGGTCACACCTAGAGCAAACTGAAATGTGGCACAGAAGAGTATAACTAGATGTGGTGGTTTAAAAAGAACAAGAACCAAGCTATTTTTAAAAAATAGCGACCAAAATAAGAATTTAACAGCAAATTTGAGTTATTTCAGCATCTTCATGAGGCAGATAGACTTAAAGGAAAAAAGCAACTCCCATGAGAAATGTTTTCAGAGTGCTGAGGGGTGGGAGGGAGGAAGCTTGTTTCAAAGCTGCTTGAGAATTTAACCACAAAAACTAAAAAAAAGCTGGCACCAATTTAATGCAACTGAAAGCTTTTAAACTCAATTCTAGTTTTAAAAGTTTAGATAACTGAATTGCTTTAGAACTGTTCAATTAACCACAGCAAGAATAAAACCAATAGTTACCTTAAAACAGCTTTAAAATACAGTAATCTCATTTTTCACTGGCTCGTAACAGAAAATGGACTCTCTAGATCAGGGGTCTCCAACCTTTTTAACCACAAGATCACGTTTTCAATTTAAGTGCAATGTAAGATCCACCTCAGACCCAAATACCCTTGCTTGACTTCCTTCCCCCTCTTCCCTGGGGCCCTGCCCCTGCTCCACCCCTTCTCTAAGGCCTCACCCTGCTTGCTCTGTTGCCCTTCCTCCCCAAATCTCATTCACTTTCACTAGGCTGGGGTAGGGGTGCAGGCTCTAGTCTTGGGTGTGTGGCAAATGCTCTATCCCCATGGCCAGTGTTTCTCAATTTTTTTGTATAAAATTCCTTTAAAAAAAATTATAAGTACCCCCAGTACATACAGTTTTCACACACACACTTTTTTTTAAACCATTGCAACACATTTGTTTAAACAACTTAATTGTAGCTGGGTGGGTGATTAAATATTTGGGTGTAAAAAGCACAAAAATACTACAAACTCTGTAAAACTTAAACATTCAGTTTTCTCCAAATTTCAATTATGTTGATGTACCCCCAGACTTCTCTTGGGTGCCTCCAGAGATTGAGGGACACTGCCCAAGGCCACTCCAGAGTCTGTCCCCCCCCACCCTTGAGGAGTCCCTTATCCTGCCTTCCTAATGCAGGAGCCTGGTCCATCTCTGGGGAAGCCTGCATTGGCTGTCCAGCTACTCCCAGGACTTGAACCCATCACCCTGTGCTCCCGAGGTGAATGTGCTGGCCCCTGGGCCACTCCAGAGCTGAACCCACCCCCACCTCCCTTACCTTTGGTGGGTTCTGTATCCTGTGTTGGCTGTCTCATTGCTCCCAGCATGGGCAGGGTTTGGGCTGCTGAGTGGCAACTACAACCCACAACCCTGTCCTCCTCAGGCAAGTGCTGTATCTCCTAGTCCAGTGGTCCCCAATCATTTGGTGCTGCCGGGCGCACAGGGGTGGGGGCGTTCGCCTGCGAGTCCCCCATGAGTTGCATGCCTGGGGCCAGCAACCCTATGCACCGTGCGGCCGGGGGCAGGGCTGCCCATTAAAAGCAAGAGGAAGACCAAGGACAGGGTAGGCCCACTGCTTAGTGAGGAGGGAGAAGCAGTAACAGGAAACTTGGAAATGGCAGAGATGCTCAATGGACTTCTTTGTTTCGGTCTTCACCAAGAAGTCTGGAGGTGTGCCTAACGTAGTGAATACAAGCAAAGAGAGGGTAAGTTTAGAAGATAGGATACACAAAGAACAAGTTAATCACTTAGGAAAGTTAGATGTCAGCAAGTCACCAGGTCCTGATGAAATGCATCCCAGGATACTCAAGGAGCTGATAGAGGAGGTATCTGAGCCTTTAGCTATGATCTTTGAAAAATCATGGCAGACAGGGGAGATTCCAGAAGACTGGAAAAGGGCAAATATTGTGCCAATCTATAAAAAGGGGAATAAGAACAACCCAGGAAATTACAGACCGGTCAGTTTAACATCTGTCCCAGGGAAGATAATGGAGCAGGTAATTAAGGAAATCATATGCAAACACTTGGAAGGTAATAAAGTGATAGGGAATAGCCAGCATGGGTTTGTGAAGAACAAGTCATGCCAAACTAATCTGATAGCTTTCTTTGATAGGATAACGAGCCTTGTGGATAAGGGAGAAGCATGGATGTCATATACCTAGACTTCAGTAAGGCATTTGATACGGTTTCGCATGATATTCTTCTTGATAAACTAGGCAAATATAACTTAGATAGGGCCACGATAAAGTGGGTGCATAATTGGCTGGATAACCGTAGTCAGAGAGTTGTTGTTAACGGTGCTAAGTCCTGCTGGAAAGGGATAACAAGTGGAGTTCCGCAAGGGTCTGTTTTGGGACCCGTACTGTTCAATATCTTCATCAATGATGTAGATATTGGGATAGAGAGTACGCTTATTAAGTTTGCAGATGATACCAAACTGGGTGGGGTTGCAACTTCTTTGGAGGATAGGGACATAATTCAAAATGACCTTAGCAAGTTAGAGAAATGGTCAGAGGTAAACAGGATGAGGTTTAATAAAGAGAAATGCAAAGTGCTCCACTTAGGAAGGAACAATCAGTTCCATACATACAAGATGGGAAGCGACTGTCTAGGAAGGAGCATGGCGGAAAGAGATCTAGGGGTCATAGTGGACCACAAGTTGAATATGAGTCAACAGTGTGATGCTGTTGCAAAAAAAGCAAATATGATTCTAGGTTGTATCAAAAGGTGTGTTGTAAGCAAAACTCGTGAAGTCATTCTGCCGCACTACTTTGCACTAGTTAGGCCTCAGATGGAGTAGTGTGTCCAGTTCTGGGTGCCACATTTCAAGAAAGATGTGGAGAAATTGGAAAGGGTACAGAGAAGAGCGACAAGAATGATTAAAGGTTTAGAGAACATGACCTATGAAGCCAGGCTTCATGAACTGGGCTTGTTTAGTTTGGAAAAAAGAAGATTAAGGGGGGACATGATGGCGGTTTTCAAATATCTAAAAGGGTGTCACAAGGAGGAAGGAGAAAATTTGTTCCTCTTGGTTTCTGAGGACAGGACAAGGAGTAATGGGCTTAAAGTGCAGCAGGGGAGGTTTAGATTGGACATTAGGAAAAAGTTCCTAACTGTCAGGGTGGTCAAATATTGGAATAAATTGCCAAGGGAGGTGGTGGAATCTCCCTCTCTGGAGATATTTAAGAACAGGTTAGATAGACATCTGTCAGGGATGGTGTAGACGGAGCTTGGTCCTGCCTTGAGGGCGGGGGGCTGGACTCGATGACCTCTTGAGATCCCTTCCAGTCCTATGATTCTATGATCTGCCGCACGCCCGGGACCGGCACCCCCCATAGCTGTGTGCCCAGGGCCAGGGTGACCAATTCGCCACGTGCCCGGGGCGGCCAATTCTCCGCATGCCCAGGGCTGGCGCTTCGGTGACCAATTCTCCGCGCGCTCCCCATGCGCCACGTGCCTGGGCGGCCGCCAATTTGCTGCGTGCCCGGGGCTGGCGCCCCCCAGAGCTGCACGCCCAGGGTCGGCGCTCCCCCTGCTGTGTGCACTCTGGGCCAGTGCTGCACAAATGCAGCATGCCTGGAACAGCACCGCGCATGCGCCACGCGCCACCACTGTCCTAGTCTACTGAGGAACCCACTCCACCTCCCTGCCTTTAGGTGGTCCCTTGTCCTCTGGCTGGTTGCTCCCAGAGTGGGTAGGGGAGGTAGGGGAGCTAGGGCTGCCTAGGGGGGGACAAGGCTTCAACCTGCCACAATGTGTTTCCCAGGCCAATGCCCTATTTCCTAAGCCACTCCAGAACTTGCCCCACCATCTTACCTTCAGTAGGTCCCTTATCCTGCTTTCCTAATACAGGAGCCAGGTCCATCCCTCAGGCAGACTGTGTTGGCAGCCCAGCCATTGCCTGAGTGGGTGGGAGGGGGCGGGATCAAGCCCACCACTCTGTGCTCCAAAGACTAATGACCATCCCCAAGTTCACTGGAGATCCCACTCCACCACCCTACCTTCAAGCCACACCCTCCGCCCACTCTGGGAGTGACCAGACACAGGACAAGGGACCCTCTGAAGATAGGGAGGTGGGGTGGGGTGGGGTGTGGTGGTCTTTAGAGTGGACTAGGAGATTGTGCTCCCCAGATAACTGCCCTGAGTGGTGGGTTCAAGTCCTGCCACCCTGGGAGCAGCTGGACAGCTGGCCCAGGGGTGGAGCAGCAGAGCCAACGCAGCCCCATCCCACTCTCAAAAGCAGCTGGCATGTACAGCAATGGCTTCAAGTGCTGTCCCTCATCCACAGGCACAGACCCCACAGCCTCCACTGGCCACAGTTCTCCATCATTGATCATTGGGAGCTGCAGGAGTAGTGTCTGCTGGCAAGGACAGCATGTGGAGAACCCCTGCTCTGACCTTCTCAGGGGGCCACAGGGACATTCCAGCCACCTCCAGGAGTACAACTAACCCTAAGGAGAATTACTGCAGACAGGACAGGTTAAGTATTTTAAATACTCAATTAAATTTAGGCGTAAGAGAAATGAAGGTTATGAAATGCACAGACCAGTCAAAAACTAAAACTAACACACTTTGCAAGCAGTAAAAGTAGTAACAACCCCCCCTGTACATTTTGGGTCAGGAGATGAGAGGGAAGAACAGTGTATGTTTGTAAGAATGACAGAAACACACAGTATGAGAGAGAATGATAAATTTGCATTGCCGAGCTCCCTCCATCCCCGGGTGGAGATGGGGCATGAGATTGGGGGGAGGGAACCCTGACATCAGCACCTCCCCCTTCTCCCTCCCACATGCTGCACAGCAAGCAGGAGGCTTCCAAGGGGCAGCTCCAAGGCAAGAGGACAAGAACAGCATGACAGTGGGCAGAGGGGCAACTGAAGTGCCAGCACTTGTGAGCTTCCTGGCCAAACCAATCAGGGTCCCCTGTCAGAGGCTCCAAGATCTACCGGTAGATCTCAGTCTACTGGTTAGTGACCACTGCTCTAAATCCCAGGCTGCTCCATGAGACATACTAACCCCAACTACAATGTTACTTCAGTTCAGAAAGCAGTCCCTACTGAGACACAAGCCTCAAACATAAGTAAACCTAGTTATGTTCAAAAGCTTCAGAGGGATAGCCAAGTTAGACTGAAACAGGAAAAACTTTAAAAACAAAGAGTTTGGTACCCCTTTATAGACGTAACAAAATACATAGATGGTATTATGAGCTTTCATGGGCACAGCCCACTAGATTTAAGTTTTTCCTAGTTATTTTGCTCAGGACTGAAAAATTTCACACCCTGAGCACCACAAGTATGTGACCTAACCCTAGAGTAGTCAGAGCTAGAACAGGATTTTTCCATCCACCTCATTATCACCTCTCCTACATCAAAGGAAAATGCTTCCAGCAATGTTGGAAGCATCTACACATGATTGGAACCACAGTGGCTGTCAACATACCCAGAGCCTCCCTAATCACTCAATGCTATTACTGAAATAGTGACAAGCATTTGTAAATCATTGCACTAGAAAGGAAAAGCTTTATCTATACTACAGAAAATAAGTGACACGTTACAGCCAACAGAATCCTGTGACAAGTGGTCCTACAAGGATCAGTGGTAAGGGGAAATGATAGAAATATAGCCGTGTTAGTCTGGTGTAGCTGAAACAAAATACAGGACTATGTAGCACTTTAAAGACTAACAAGATGGTTTATTAGATGATGAGCTTTCGTGGGCCAGATCCACTTCCTCAGATCAAATAGTGGAAGAAAATAGTCACAACCATATATACCAAAGGATACAATTAAAAAAAGTGAACACATACGAAAAGGACAAATCACATTTCAGAACAGAAGGAGGATGCCGGGGGGGGGGGGGGGGGGGGAGGGAAGAGAAGGTGAATGTCTGAGTTAATGGTATTAGAGGTGATAATTGGGGAAGCTATCTTGGTAATGGGTAAGGTAGTTGGGGTCTTTGTTCAGCCCCCTGCGAAGAGTGTCGAATTTTAGCATGAATGCCAGTTCAGAGGATTCCCTTTCAAGTGCAGATTTGAAAGTCTTCTGAAGTAGGATGCATGTGATTAGGTCATTAAGACAGTGTCCTTTCTGGTTGAAGCAAAATGCAGGACAATGTAGCACTTTAAAGACTAACAAGATGGTTTATTAGATGATGAGCTTTCGTGGGCCAGACCCACTTCCTCAGATCAAATAGTGGGTCTGGCCCACGAAAGCTCATCATCTAATAAACCATCTTGTTAGTCTTTAAAGTGCTACATTGTCCTGCATTTTGCTTCAACTACCCCAGACTAACACGGCTACATTTCTATCTCCTTTCTGGTTGAAATGGCAAGAAACTGTTTTTTCTTTGTGATCCTGTCTAATGTCTGTTTTGTGGGCATTGATTCTTTGGCGAAGTGTCTGAGACTGTTATGAGCAATCAGTACTGAGATAAAAAGGACCTGATTCATTAAGACACCTCTAATCACCGCAAAATTACAAACAATTACAAGAACATTACACTAAAGGCTCATTATACCCACCAATGATCAGCAAATTTTGGGAATTAAGAAAAGCTTCCAAGAATCACCTTCTTGAACATATTGAGTAGCAATGTAAGTGAAAGTATGAAATCATGGGAGAGCGGAGGGGGGGGGGGAAGGGGGAGGAGAGAGAGCTTAGTTTAGGGATTGGAGAAGCAATACAGAATATTCTTGCAGTCCTTTCCACTTGATTTTATAATATGCTTTATTTTGAAGAAAATTCCCTTTGGAAACTGTTTTAGTGTTTTCACCACTACCACCCTGTATCACAGAGAGCCAGGTTTCATATATCCAGCTTAATCAATCCAACAGTACATTTGCAGAGGGCCATATGCACAAAATGTTCCAAAGCACTGTCCAAAAATAATATCTAAAAAACAACAAAAAACAAAAAGATCACAATCTGACAGACGGCTTCAGGGAAGGGAAAGCCAATGAGAAGAGATAAAGAACCTCTTGAAGGCCAATATAAGCGTGAGAAGGTACTTACTGCTAACAGGAAAGGGATTCTGAAGCAATGCTGGATTGGCACGATGATTTGCCTACACACCTACCCAGACTGCTCTTCCAGTTTATACAGCTGTGCTGAGTTCAGTTTCAGGAAACAAAACCACAAGGTCTATGTGCAATGAAGGCTGGCTTTATAAGATGAACTGTTAAATACACTCCTCCACACCCTCTAAACTTTGTACTTCTGTTTCAACTTTCATGGCTAAAAGCATCCACGTGCTATTCATCTGGCTGGAACAGACTTTCACAGTATTGCAGCATTATAGTTAGAAAAGGATGCCTGACTGGGAAGTCTTCCCATACAACTAGCTTGCCATCAGTCATACCCAGAAAAGAGGAGGGCACTCCTTTACAGATACAGTAAAGATACAAGTGACAGCAACATCTTTTAAGTCCAAAGTGAATTTAAAGGATGGCTGTTCCGATTTCCAAACATGAAAACATCTACAATTTCATTTTTAAAGGATGGGAATTGCCCTCCCCCCTCCCATCCCAAGGAGCATGGAATTTATTATGAGACGACAGTTTTTAGGGAATGTTCTTACAGTATATTCAAATATCAGGCATTTCAAATCCAATTAAAGGGGAAATATTTGCACTAGGGATGTAATAGTATAATCAATTAACCGACAAGCAAAAGCTATAGGTTAATGCTATAGACTACATGCATTCCTCCTCCCACCTTGCCAGTAAATTTTTTAGCAGCTGGCCAGCAATCTAGCTCAGTCCTGGCTTGAAACGAGTCCAGGACCTACATCTGCTGCAGCTCTGCATTTAAAGTGTATTAGGAGCCAGGCGGGTAGGCAGCCGATCTCAGTTCTGGCTTGCACTGGGTTCAGGAGCTCAGACTCACCCTACACAGGGGCTGCTGCCACTCTGCACTTATGTCTCTATCAGAAGAGGCAAGGGGCTCCTCAGGAGCGAGACAGGAGTACACTGGCTGCCAGCCCTGTCCCTGGGGACTACAGAATAGTTGACTAACCATTAAGAATTCTTGTGGTTACTGGACTATTCAGTTAACCAATATTTAATAGTCCTAGTTTGCACAGGAATCCATTCATTACCTTCAATTGTCAGCACAAGCAGTTTTCAAACATCTAGTTTTATTGACCAAGTTAAATGAATTGCAAAGGGGGGGGGGGGGGGGAAGAGTTTCACTTTCTGGTTCTCAAGCATGACATCATGCAGCTTGATTTAGAATTTTAACATTGAGTGGCATTTTTTCCAAGAAAACTTTCACTGAAATTTTTTAAATAGATACAAAAACCTACAAACAGTGTTTAATAAAAGCTTGTTTGTAACAAACTACCTGGTGCTGTCCTTCCTTTGCTGCTGCTAGTACATATAGAAATCATGTCTCAAAGTATTTCAGTTTATTGGAATGCACAAATCTCTATAAAAGCTACAGTCAAAGTGATAGTAGCAGTACCTAGCACATTTTGCTTTGCTGGACATAGCCAGTATGCGGTTTTGCTCATGTAGCATTTAAAAGGGAAAACTAGACTCTGCCTTGTCATTCAAGGCATTTGCAACTACGGTAATAAAAAACCCAGAACCTCCCACCAACCTTAATACTTGCAATCAATAACATTCTGCTCAACTCAGCTGAGGCAAGTGTGCCTCTGTTAGATAGGCAGGGAGTAAGCTCCAAAAGAAAAAGTGTCTTCCATTGAACTCTCAGGCTTTAGGCACATAGAAATTAAGAACATGCAGCTCAGGGGTCTCCACTGATCTCAGGTGGTACCATAGAAGCCACCATTTAGTCTCAGATCAGACAGACAACCAACTTACTTTTGATCAGGCTTGGAACTTCCTTGCTTTCTCTTTCCCCATCCCACTTCCATCTGTCATTCCCCACACTTTCATGACCACCACTAATGGCTCCATATTTCTTATATTCTGTCCCCCATCATCCAGCCTTTTCTTTGCACTGATTCAGAACTGGATAACACAAGACTTCAAGAACCTTGGTAGGATAGGACACATTTATCAATAAGAATTATTTCTACAGATTGGACCTTCCTGGTCCAGCACTCTCAGGACCAGAGTGATCCCAAGGAAGCAAGTTTGCCGGACCAGGGGAATTGTTTCGGGCTCCCTTCCCGGTCACTGACCCACCCAGTGCGCTGCCCCCAATTGCTGGAGAGGCTCCACTCCTGGCTGCCACCCCACTCCAGCTGAGGGTGGCTCTACTCTTGGTTGGTGGGGCTCTCCACCTGGCACTGCTTTGGCTGCTGGCTGGGCTCCCTGCTGCCCCCAGACCTCGCAGGCTGCCTGCCATCTGAGCGCCCAGTCGCTGGCAACCTCTGTGGCTGGAGCTCTCTAGTGGACCTCGGATGTTGCTGGACCAGAGAATCACGGGCCACAGAGGTTCACATATACATGCACACAGTGAAAGTCCAGAAACCAAAAGCAACCAGAGAGAGAAACCTATTTTTAATTATTCCAAGTTGGTTTTGCATGCCATAGAGCAGTGACCAAAAGCATATGGGCTCATGTTTTCACCACTCAAATTGGAAAAGGGGGGGGAGAAAGGGGGGGGGGGGAGAGAGAACACACCAGAGAGAAACAAAAGCATCACAAGAGTTCAATAGGCAAAAGTCCTTAATCAATGTCCTCATTTTGCATCTGAATAGCGAGCTCAGCAGTTTTATACTGAATCTCGCCTTCCACTTGAAGAATTGTGCTATGGTGCTATGTAAAAGTTTAAAATGAAAATCCTTGCATAGACACTATTCTGCTGGAAGATTAATTGTCAAGCTAGTGGGAAGAAGAGTTTCAGAATGAACCTTAGACACTGAACAAAAAGGTGGCATATACCTAATGGGAGAGGGTGGGGAGAAAACAAACATAAAACATGTGCGCACCACAATTGCAGTGTAAACAGAGTCATAAGGGAGACAATCTTCAACTCTTTTGGAGCCAGATGAAAATGCTGTTGGGCTTTATGTGAATTACATACTGTAATTTAAAAAAGAAAACCACACACTGACCATGGAGGCAAGCATTTTAAAAGGTGCTCCAGGCACCAAAAGTGCATTGGTTGGTAACATCTGTTAATCCAGAGGTTCCTACCTGCTGATTTGCATATCTGTACTGGTACTTCAGGCTTTGGTCACTTGGCCTTCTTGTGCCCCCAAATCCATTGAGGATTAGCACATGCATACTGACTGAGGCCCGCATTGCTCTAGTCTAAATCTAGTCTAAAGGCAGGCAACCCACTGCTGCAGGTTGGAGAAGAGAGCTGAATGGGAGACCAGCAGGCCCTGAATGAACCAGGGCAGGTCTCACTTTGTTAAAACTAGTACTGCTCCTCCAGAAAGACAAGAAACAATGACTTAGAAGAATTCAAGTCCAGGATTAATTAAGAGGCCCCACTGTGAAGTAGCAAACAGTAACCTGAAACTCTGCTCTAAAAAGACCTGCAACTGTGGCTATGTGTAGGCATTAGGAGGGGGATTCTGAGCTTGCAGAGGCAGTTGCCACCAGCTTTCATTGAGCTAGCATGTTAAAAACAGTATTGTAGCTGCAGCAGCCTGGGCAGTGCCAACTGGTGGCATGGGGTAGTTGGCTTTTAAGACGGCTCCCTGTGAGCACCAGCTCCCATGGAACTGCCTGCCTCTTCTCTCCCCACTGCATCAGAGGCAACAGCGCAGGGGTGGGCCTTGCATGTGACCATGAAGGTTAACTGATGAGCCTGTAAATTGGGTCAAATTCTCACGACCCTACTTTCCAAACAGGACAGGAAAAGGAGACAAACCCAGAACAAACTGAGAGGAAACAGACCTCGCCAAAGAAGAGATGGACACAAAATCACTCGTTTGTTCCTCTGTGCCCCAAAATATTATTACATAGCAAGGATGTAGCAGGTGACATCAAAGAGGATAAGTAGCAATAACACTATAGGAAACAGCAGCATTTCCAAATGATTTCTTTCAGACATGCATTCATCAAGAGCTATACCTATGTCACTTATTCAAGGAGTATGCTTCACACCTTTTTATAGTCACAAAAGGCTACTCCACATGCAGTCCAAAACCTCTGAATTTTTCAGTCCCAAAGGTTTTTCAGATGATCAGGGAGAGAGGAGAGTTCAGAGAGCAGGGGCTACGGAAGCTGCTCCTACTTCTATTTTGCTTTCTCAAGGGATTGCTTAAGCAGGTTGACTCTGGCTGTCCTGAGCCTCCACAGAAATATTACATGAGATTAGATTTCCCTTTTAATGCAGAAGCACCAAGACAATGTATAGGAGATTAGCATAGGCCAAACTTCCTGTATACTGCTAAGAGCAGCAAAAGGTGGGGTTTCCTGTAACCTATACATTAAAAAGCTGGTCCAATAAGGCACATTTTTCAGTGGAACATGCTGCTCGTGTAAGCATAAGGGATGTCAAATCCCAGTTAATCAGTTAAATCCACTGAACAGGGTGAACAAGGGCTGCTGTGGACCCACTGTAGGTAGGAGCTGCTCCAGCCCACTAATCAACCATAACCTGGAAGCATCACCTAGTATGGGTGATGCTTACTGGTTAACCATTCTCATCCCTAGTATGCACGCCATTTCACTTGTTTCAGAGTCATTTGTGTTAATCAGCTAATTGAGTAGTCAATGGAATTTCTAACCACTGCTCAATTAGTCAATGGGGGGGGAAGCACACTCTACCCCCACTATGGCTTTGTATTTTAAATGCACAACAGCCCACCTCCTACTACATTTAAACTGCAGAGCCACAGGGGGGATAGCTTCCCAGCCTGGACTAAGCGCTGCGGATTCGTGCGGTCTCAGACCACTGTTTCTTCACTGCATCTTTGCAGTGCAGGCAGGAACCAACTTTTAAGGCAGCTCCCCCAGCACCAGCTTCTGTTCCCCCCCCCCCCCTTGCTGCCTCTGACACAAGGAAGCGAGTAGTCGCCTCAATCACCCAATAAGCATTTGCTTATCAGGTAGTCAACTACTCCCTTATATCCCTACAGAGTACAGTACATTTGCCATTTAACTCTTCCACATACCATACTTGGGCAAGTCCATCCCAATCCATCTGGTATTCCCCCTGTTTCTATAGTGCTATGTGCCATAGCAACAGAATGTGATAACATTCCTTTAAGTGGTAATATTCTATGGCAGTACACATTTCTTCAGCAAGACCAATTCTCCCATTCCCTAGGAGGCTGACTATCAAGCATCCAGGTTACTTGCCAGAAATATAGAACCTGAGAAATACTGACAATGAGAGGAAAGTGGCCTCACTTGGTTTGGGTGTTTTCCATTAATGCAAAAACCATTGTGAACTGTGTGGCACCACAATAGCTCTCATACTCCATGTTAGCAGCTTGGTTATTTGTATCTATATTGTATCTCAAGAATATCTTCTCCCCCAGCTCACAGAGTAAGCTAGGGAGCTGGCTGTCACCAGGTAAATTTGACAGTTGGGAGTAAGCGAACAAAGCCTGCAACTTTCATTAAGAGGCAAAAAGAACTGAAGCAAGGAATTTGCGCATAATGCTTTGCTCCCTGCTTAAGCCTCAGGCAGAGGCTGAAGGTTTTTGTCCCTTAAACTGAGTGTTTGTGGTGATTTTCAGTCACACTGAGAAAGCTCTCCAGGTTGTATCATCAAAAAGGGTTTTCTAGCAACAATCTTGCAAATGCAGACAAGTCCTTAGGCAGATATCCTAAAGCAATCCCCTACTTGGGAGTGGTAGAAATGTAGTCCATTTCCTGGACACCACAGTACAAATCAGCAATGGAAAATTAGACACCACTCTACAGAAAACCCATTGACTCATACAGTTACTTACATGCTTCCAGCTCCCATCCAGAACAAACCATACGCTCCATCATTTATAGCCAAGCCCTTCGATACAACCGCATCTGCTCTAATCCCACTGACAGAGACCAGAAGCTTCAGGATCTCTACCAAGCATTTATAAACCTCAACTACACACCCAGAGAAATAAAAAAGCAAATTGAAAGAGCCAGACGAAAACCTAGAAACCAACTACTTCAAGACAGACCCAAGAAAAACAACAACAGAACACCACTTCTCATCACCTACAGCCCCCAACTTAAACCTGTCCAACACATTATCAATAAACTACAGCCTATACTGGAACAGGATACTAAACTCTGAGAGGCTCTGGGAGACAGACCCATAGTCTCTTATAGACAACCACCTAACCTCAAGATGATTCTTACCAACAACCACAGGACATACCACACTAATACCAACCCTGGTACCTTCCCTTGCAACAAACCCCGTTGCCAGCTTTGTCCACATATTCACTCTGCTGATACCATTATTGGACCCAACCAAGTGAGTTATAAGATCAAGAACACATATTCTGCACATCCAGAAATATAATTTAGGTAATCATGTGCCGAAAGCGTCCGTCCGCTATGTACATTGGACAAACATCTCAGACACTTCGCCAAAGGATCAATGCCCACAAAACAGATATTAGACAGGATCACAAAGAAAAAACAGTTTCTTGCCACTTCAACCAGAAAGGACATTGTCTCAACAACTTAATTACCTGCATCCTGCTTCAAAGACCTTTTAAGACTGCACTTCAAAGAGAATCCTCTGAACTGTCATTCATGCTTAAATTCGACACGCTACGTGCAAATTTGAATAAAGACGCTAATTATCTTACCCATTACAAAGATAGCTTCCCCAATTATCACCTCTAACATCATTAGCTCACAGACATTTACCTCCCTCCCTTCCCCCCCATCCCTCTTCTGTTCTGAAATTTGATTTGTCCTTTTCATATGTGTTCATTTTTTAAAATTGTATCCTTTGGTATATATGGTTGTGACAATTTTCTTCCACTATTTGATCTGAGGAAGTGGGTCTGGCCCATGAAAGCTCACCTATTAAACCATCTTGTTAGTCTTTAAAGTGCTACACAGTCCTGTTTTTTGTTTCTACTTAGGAGTGTATGCCTACACTGCAGCTGAAACAAGCCTTCCAGACTCATGGTTGGTGGCATTTGAATTGGAGTGCTTAAAAAAAGGTGTGGCTCCTGCAGCTCTGTTGCAGACTCTGATCAGATACCCAAGCTTAGGTGTACAAGATCAAGTGGGATTGGCCTCAACTGGCTTGCCCAGAGCCCCAATGTCTAAACAGTTATCGTTAGCATTTTAGAGTCTGTCTACAGCATTTTCCTTCCTCCCCCTCTGGCATGGGGGAAACCAGGAACCAAAGATGGCTCCCTGCGTAGTGCTAATTTGTTCCCTCAAAACACTTCCTGCAGCCTCCCCAGCCAACCCTTCCGAGAGGCTTCCTGCTGGTGAACGGGAGCAGAGGGAGGTGCATTACACGTTGCTTGCCGTTGTCGTGCGGCACAAAAACAAGTGCCCCCCCCCATGCCCAGCCCCTCCCCCACTCCCTCATGCCCAGCCCCCTGGCCAGACTTCCGTTGCCCCCCCCCACATCCGCTCATGCAGCCTCTTGCCACAACACTCCTGCACCTCCACATACCCCAACCTTAGAATCATAGAACACTAGAACTGGAAGGGACCTTGAGAGGTCATCAAGTCCAGTCCCCTGCAGTCACGGCAGGACCAAGCACTGTCTAGACCAGTGGTCCCCAACCATTAGAGGCTACCAGGAACCAGGGAGCGTGGCCGTACGCCTGCCGGGCACCAGAGGGCGGAGACACTTGCGTGCCCAGGGGCCGGCGCCTCCCCCGAAGCGCCGCGTGCCCAGGGGCCGGCGTGCCCCTCCCCCAAGCGCCACGTGCCCGGTGCTCCCCCCATGCACCGCGCGCCCAGAGCGCGGATGGCCAATTCGCAGCACTCCCGGGGCCGGCGCTTACCGTGTGCCCGGGGCTGGCTCCAGCGCCATGCATGCGCCACGTGCCCGGGACCTGGCCAGCCCTGAGCACTTGCCGGGCGCACACAAATGCCCCCGCGGGTGCGATGGCGCCCGCGGGCACCGTGTTGGGGACCACTGGTCTAGACCATCCGTGGTAAGAGCAGGTTAGACTGACATCTAAGTATCTCCAGAGATGGAGAGTCCACAACCTCTCCAGGCAACTTTTTCCAGTGTTTAACCACCCTGACAGTTAGGAAGTTTTTCCTAATGTCCAACTTAAACCTCCCTTGCTGCAGTTTAAGCCTATTGCTTCTTTCTGTTCTCAGGGGCCAAGGAGAACAATTTGTCTCCCTCCTCTTTGTGACACTTTTAGACACTTGAAAACCCTCATGATATCCCCTTTCAGTCTTCTCCTTTCCAAACTAAACAGCCCAGTTCTTTCAGTCTTCCCTCATAGCTCACGTTCTCTAGACTTTTAATCATTCTTATTGCTCTTCTCTGGACCTTCTCCAATTTCTCCTCATCTTTCTTAAAATATAGTGCCCAGAACTAGAGAATACTCCAATTGAGGCCTAATTAGCGCAGAGTAGAGTGGAAGAATGACTTCTCGTGTCTTGCTCACAACACTCCCATTAATGCATCCCAGAACCATGTTTGCTTTTTCTGTAACAGTGTCACACTGTTGACTCATTTAGCTTGTGGTCCACTATAACCCCTAGATCCCTTTCTGCAGTACTCCTTCCTAGACAGTCACTTCCCATTCTGTATGTGTGAAACTGATTGTTCCTTTCTAAGTGGAGTACTTCGCATTTGTCCTTATTAAGCTTCATCCTATTTACCTCAGACCATTTCTCCAATTTGTCCAGATCTTTTTGAACTACGACTCTATCCTCCAAAGCAGTTGCAACCCTTCCCAGCTTGGTATCATCTGCAAACTTAATAAGCGTACTCTCTATGCCAATATCTAAATCATTGATGAAAACATTGAACAGACACGGTCCCAAAACAGACCCCAGCGGTACCCCCCTTGTTATGCCCTTCCAGCATGATCGTGAACCTTTAATAACTGCTCTGAGTACAGTCATCCAGCCAGTTATGCACCTACCTCATAGTAGCCTCATCTAAGTTGTATTTGCCTGATTTATTGATAAGATTATGAGAGACCGTATCAAATGCTTTACTAAAGTCTAGGTATACCAAGTCCACCACTTCTCCCTTATCCACAAGGCTTGTTATCCTATCAAAGAAAGCTATCAGACTGGTTTGACAATTTCTTCTTTACAAATCCACACTGGTTGTTACCTATCACCTCATTTTCTTCCAGATATTTGCAGATGAATTCCTTAATTACTTGCTCTATTATCTTTCCTATCACTGAAGTTAAACTTTGGCTTATTGGATAGTTGACTAGTCCCTTACATCCCTGCTCCTGCACCCCCAAATCACCAACCCCCTGCCATAAGACTGACAGAAAACAGCCTGAATGGGGGCATAAAGCTGGATTTGACCAGTTGCAATGTAAACGTCAAAGAACTGTGTGAATAGATGCAGCTGCAGAAGTCCCATTAAATGAAGTCTGTGAGTACAATGTTTCATCTGTGCTATCATTAATCATGTCAATTATCAATAATATTAAGTTGCATATTTTCAGTCATGCAAATGGGCATTCTTATATAGCTCTGTGTTTACCACTTGTTCTGAATTTTGATGAATTTCTCTGGTTTGAAAAGGTTGCCTACCTCTAGTCTACTGGGTCTGGGAGATTTGCTCCCAGCTGCAATGTAATCATGCCCTTAGAGACAAGATTCTTTCCTCACAGTGCAATCATTAATTGCACAAACGCTACTGAAATCAGATCACTGCTTATATGCAGCAGGCTAGCTCATTTTTTTTTAAATAAATCTTGCATCCCCATCTCTAGCTGGCTAAACTATATGCCAAGCAACAGCGTGTGTAGGACAGACCAAGTATGGAGTTACAAATTATTGTGACCATTACTGCTGACTCAAGTACAGGCAGTCCCCGCGTTACGCGGATCCGACTTATGTCGGATCCGCACTTACGAACGGGGCTCTCTCGCCCCGGAGCTCACAGGCAGCGGGACCGCCCAGAGCGCAGCTGTCCCGCCACCTCGACCTCCGGGGCGAGAAAAGCTGCTCCCCGTGTCCCTGGTCTGCTGGGGACCATCTCCAGCAGACCAAGGACACCTGGAGCAAAGCCAGGGAGGCACGGGACTCCGCCGCCGCTGCGGCTTTGCTCCCGGTGCCCCTGGTCTGCTGGAGACGGTCCCCAGCAGACCAGAGGCACCGGGAGCAAAGCCTCAGAGGCGCGGGACCCCTCCGTCTCCCTGGCTTTGCTCCGGGTGTTCCTGGTCTGCTGGGGACTGTCTCCAGCAGACCAGGGACATGGGGAGCAAAGCCATGGCGGGGTGCCGCGCCTCTGAAGCTTTGCCAGAGCAAAGCCTCAGAGGCGCGGCACCCCGCCACGGCTTTGCTCCCCGTGTCCCTGGTCTGAGCAGCTGGGGTGCTGCCGGGTACCTACCTGGCAGCCCAGCTGTTCTGTCCCAGGCTCGAGATTCAGCCGCTGTTGAAACTCATCAGTGGCTGATTCCAGGAAGCTGGGGGCAGAGCAATTCTGCCTCCAGCTTCCTGTAGTCAGCCCCTGGTCAGTTTCAGCAGCAGCGGCTGAATCTGGAGCCAGTTCCGACTCATATACAAATTCAACTTAAGAACAAACCTATAGTCCCTATCTTGTACGTAACCCGGGGACTGCCTGTATTAAAGGCAGGCTACAGGCGAGGCTTATCCCACCTAGTTACACTGAGGAGCTATGAATATTTGCACACCCCAACAAGACACATGAAACAGCATCATTAACCAAATTTTGACCAAGATAATTCTAGATGGTCCAGTCTGTTTTCTTGTGGAGCCTGCTGCTAATGGTCTGTGGAGTTTTGTTGGTTTTGTTTAGTCTGTCATAAGGCACTGTAAAATTCACTCTGACAAACAGGTTCCACTCCAGATGGGCAGTTAATGTTTGCTGAAGTGCTATATGACTCGAGACTTATGCAAAAAACCCACCGTTCTTTAAAAGGCACTTATCCAATTCCATTATTACAGCACATAGAATGAATTTTCTCCTCTTTAAAAATAAACCTGCAGTTAGATATTAAATTCACAAATTAAAGACAAAAAAACCTATTTCACCAAAAGAGCTAACTTAATGCATCTATAGACTAGGTGATTTACTGGAAGACAAATCCATTTCTTTAAATCTCTTCAATCCTCCAACATTCTCAATAGTTATTTCTCCAAATTCAGGCAATTAAAAATGAATGATAATGAACGGAAGGATTTCTAGTTCATATAGGTACTGAAAAAACAACAACTGGCCTAGAATAGTCAAACACATTTGCAAGGCTAGCCCCTTGGTCTCAAGTCCTAAACTACATCCAGCATAACAGATACTAGAGGTGGGGAGGAAGAGAAAGCAAAAAAGCAGACTAATGCCATAGTAGAGCAGTGACATGAAATAATATTTAGTCCCATGCTCAGGAGAAATGGAACGGTCACAAAGCAAAAACTGGCATTTGCTAGAGAGAAAAAGCAGCACACAGGCTTGTTTCACACACAAAGCTAATTTGGCCTCCTATCCCTGCTATTTGAAGGCAACTTTACTGCAGAGCTTCAGGAAACCACACCCTATGAGTCTTTATTGAAAGTACTGCTGGCTAGTTACCCTCATCCTCTTAAAAGTCATCTAAAACACACACAAAATATGGAAGAACAGCTACCATCTGTAGCTTTACTCTCAAGCAATGTAGGCAGCAGTTGGAAAGCGCCTACTCAAAACACACCACACTAATGACAAAAAGTTTAACAAGGGCAAGGGACTTAACATCTGTTATCATGCGAGCTTGGAGTGCCTTTCAAGCTGGATAGGATTTTATTTACCATACAGCCAAAACATCTTGATACCCACCAACCTGATAAGAATGCTTATTCTTGGCAAACAGATGTTACTCTTTAATGTGCATACTTGAACCAAAATGTTCTCCAGATAACAACATATCTTCCTTGTGTCCTTCCCACTTAAGTCCACTGTTCAAGAGAAAAAAAGACATGTATTCTGTATTTTACTCTCAGCAATGCAGGAGACTTGGTTTGACCCCTTAGTTAGAGCAATATTGCACAACAAACAGCCCCAGTAACTAAAGGGGAGGAAGAAAAGCCTATGTAGCTGTGCTAGAGATAGTCTTTTTACACACATACTTAACAAAGTCTCCACCTTTGATCAATAACTATTTCTTTCATATCAAAACCATGGCCTTTGGTAATACGCTTCTACAGCCTTTCCCCGATACCTCCTCAATCACTTACTACTGAGACACAAATTCAAGAGAAATAGCATTGAAAGAGTCATGCTTTTGAATCAGACACTTGAGTTTGAAGGGCAAGCTGAAAGCATAGAGGATATTAAAAACAACCTAATAAACTATTCAAAATGCTCTGCACCCGAGTCAGCTAATACACAAGAGCATGCTGTTGATATAGTTAAGATGTGGTTTCAAAAGCACATAGCAATTACATGTTGATAAATTACTGAACCTGCCGTAAGAAGAGACTGCAGAATCAGCTTCAAGCTGCACAGAGTGCCCAAATCTGGAAACTTTCTATGTACCTTACCACTCAATCAACTTGCCAGATGCATGGCTCTGTGGGACAAGTCACTCACTCTACAGCACAATAGCTCCCACACATGCAACTCCCCCTGCCCCAGCTCCTAGCCATAGCTGGTTGAAGCCAACTTACATGGGAGCTCAGATACTACAAATGACAAAATGCAGGGTAGTCTCAGCAAAGAAAACACAAATTCATTATTCAGGACTCCACCAAAAATGAACAGATTGGATTAAAGAATGAATGGAGCTGAACAAAAGGTTTGTATGAGATACTGTATGAGAAAAAAAAAAGATATTGTATCCTACAGATATACTACGAGTCAGCAAAGGACTAAGATGGCTAAGAATTAGGGCATGCTAATACTGTTCCAGTGTTGGAGTTTGCAGTTGGAATGGAGAGAAAAATCTAGGGCATTATCACAACATCATCATAGTCTTGCTCTCTCTTTTGCAAGGGGGAGGGGGAGAAAGAAAGGCTAAAGGAAATTATCTTGAAGTGGGTGCACAATTAGTTGCAAGACCACACTCAAAGAATAGCTATCAATGATTTGTTGTTGCACCAAGCTGATGTATCTGGTGGGATCCTGAAGGAGTCAATTAGCACACAATATTTTCATCATTGATTAGATAAAGGAATAGAAAATATGCTTATGAAAATTACAGACGACACCATGCTGGGAGGGGTTGAAAGCACTTCAGAAGAAAGGATTACACTTCAAAATGACCGTAACCAATTGGAGAACTGGCCTGAATTCAACAAAGTGAAATTCAATAAAGATAAATGCAAAACACTACACTTTAGAAGGAAAAAAGCAAATGCAAAACTACAAAATGTGGAATAATTGGCTAGGTGATAATACTGCTGAAAAAGGATCTGGGGGCTACAATGGATCACATAGAAGAAGCAGATTAACACACTAGATCTAGGTAAAGGAATATTTTGGAAAGGTGCTTTTCTAAATTTTGATAAACTTAATGTTATTTGGTCTGATAAGATCTGTGGTATCATCTAGTACAACAAAAGAGCTGTTGATATAGTTTAGATGTGGTTTCAAAAGTGTATAGCAACTACATGCTGATAAATTACTCAAACAGAGATTATGTTCATCTGGCCAATGAGGTTCCCCTAGACTTCTAAGGGAAGCCATTTCTGAAGTAGTTTCATGTTTGTCTTTAAACTAGTAACATTACATCTTGGAAAAAATCCATATGTAGCAATGTCCAGACTTTCCATTCTCCCCCACAAACAAACAGGCTTTTGTGTAAATCTACCATTTCATAAGTGTTGAATTTTAAAAGGTTTATTAGAAGTGTAATACAGCCCAATTTACAGCCACCTCAACTCACAACCATCTGCACTTACGACCAAAGCGGTCATAAATATGGGCTCAGAGTCACGAACGCGATCCACACTTACAAACAGCGCGGTCGCAATGTAATTCAATGGATTCTGAGTTACAACCATTCCGAGTTACGGCCAAGTGTTTGGTCTAACACGTTCGTAACTCGGGGACTGACTGTATTGGCAATAAAAGGTAGGTGTCGTCACTAGTTAATTATCCCTATTTTCTTACACATGGCCTCTGAAGTATATTAACTTGGAGGAACCAAGACCTCACTCCTTTCAAGAAGGATTTATTTGTCTGCATTACACTGAACAAGCTGGCTATTAAAGACAGAAAAAAAAGAAGAGGACAGATTGTTATCTTATAAGCAGCACACTGGATCTTTTTCGGGGGGAAAAGGCAATACACCACGTTTACTGCAAATACAGCACAGAAATCAGCACATGCATTCACACACACACACACACACACACACACACTGCAGATGATTTTATAGTTACTAGGGATGGTAAATATTGATAGTTGATGGAAATCCCATTGACTGTTTGATTAGTCGATAAGGACTAGCACTCATTCTGCCTTTGAAATGTACAAAGTTTGAAACGACACAGTCTAGGGCCAGCAGGGAGTCCCCGCTGACCCCAGGCTCCACGCAGGCGCTTCTGCTTTGAAATGTACAAGAACCCCAGTGGGGACTCTTGTACATTTCAAAGAGGAAGTACGGCCGCCGTGCCCCTGTCCCATCCTGACTTAAGCCGGCTCTTCCCAGGCCCCCTCTGCTGCCTCTTTTGCTCACTGGATAGTCGACTAGTCAATTAGTTGCTTACATCCCTGATAGTTACCAGCATGTAGAGCCCGAGTCAATCTAGTGGTCCGTCAGATTGAACATGACGGAACAACTGTAACAATATGGCTTTTCTGTAGCCATGCTGGAAGGCCTGTGCTAGGCCTGAACCAAAGCCACCTTCCACAGCCAGACTGAAGAGCAGAAGCCATTAAATGTAAGGCCTGGAGTCACACTTTCACAGTCCATCTATTTTGTATTAAAAAGTGTTACACCAGGCTGTGAGAAGGGGACTTTGACTTGATAGCCTCCCCACTGTCACCAGATAAAGAAACAGATCTCAAGATGGGTAAAGAAAACTTAAGTAACACCATTCTGTCTAACAAGAAACTGCTTAGCAATACAGAATATTGTGGAATCCTCATTCTATGATCACTGTCATTACAATTTCCTATTGTTTGTCTGTGTGATCTCTGTGTGGTTTGTAACTGTTTCTGTCTGTTGTATAATTAATTTTGCTAGATGTAAATCAATTAAGGTGGTGGGGTTAGGTAATTTTGTTATGATTGGTTAGTAAAATTATACTAAAATAATTGGTTACAGTATAGCTAAGCAAGACTCAGGTTTCATTATATAAACTGGGATCCAAGAAAGATCAGAAAGAAGATGATTGGAAGTAACCGAAGCAGAAAGAAGGAAGCAAAAGGCTAGAAGAAGACCAAAGGGAGACAAGGAACCCCAAGAAGAACAACTCACCTCCAAAACCCAGCCTAAGATAAGAGCTGCCAGGAGTCTCCTGCACAACCGTAACGTGCAGCAGCTAAGATCCAGAGAGACTGACCTTGCCTGTCCAAAAGGGGAAGTCTGCCTGCCTTTATCAGGATTGGTGAGCATGACACTGTGTGCTTAGCAGGTCTATTCTGCTTGTTTGAGAATTGTCAGTAAATAGAGGATAAGGATATTACTGTGTGAGGCTCTTTCAGAGGCAAAAGATCCTGCAAAACCCGCAGGAAGATGCACCCTGAGCCCTAGGAATCGGGGAAGGGTGGGTGTGTAAATTAACAGGGTTGCACCGTGAGCCTAGGAACTGGGTAAAGGTGTGTGCCTCCAGTGTGGAAGGGTTAGAGAAATTTGTGCAGGTAACACAGCCGGGTTCTATCAATCAAGAGGAATTACAAGACTGATTACATGACTGAACCCAAAGCTTCATTGCTATATGCCTCACTTTTATAGTTGTATGTCCCACCTTCAGCAAAGTCAAAGTCAAGCCATAGACTGGAGTAATCTAATAGTTAATCGGTGGTTACCTCAAAGCTGCTTCCATTGTCATGCTCCATCAGATTCTAGGAATGACTGCAGCTGGTTTACCTCATTCACAGGTGTATGACTTTGCTTTATGGTCATCAATTCTGCTCCTCTTCTGCCATCCTGAATTTGACCGATGCCTGAGTTCATACCCCCTTGCTAGCTATTCTGATCATCTGGTGCTGTTCTCTGTTTCTTGTCTTCACACAATCATTACTTTTCACAAAGGACCATTCATTTCAGAGAAAACAATTTCTCTTACAAAGGACCAGGAAAGTTTTCTTACAAAGTTAAAAAAAAATTTATTCTATAAACTATTTTTTACTAACTTGTACTATTCAGTACAAAATATATTTAAATACCTAGCAGCTGCTATAAAACAGAGTTTATGAAACAAAAATCTATATAACTACTTTAAACAAAGCTATAAAATAAAGTCTACGTAATTTCTATGATGTGTCAGGCCTACGAAATGGCCTCTTAGCTATGGAATCTTTCAGGCTGTGTAAGAAAAACTAGAAGCCTCTGCTGTTGCCTTTAGCCTTCTCCATCCCAATGAAAGCACCTCAGAAGAAATGAGATTTATCACATTTTCCATCCCTGGCACAAGTTTCATAATATTCTCATCAATACTTCTATGACCAATTTTTCTAATTTGGTAGGCAAGCCTGTGTAATGGGAAAACTGAATGTGGAAAGCACTGGATTTGTCCCAAAAGATGAACTCTTATTGCAGACTAGCACACGCTTAGGAAAATAAAACCTAAGCGAACAATCCTGATTTCAGAGGTATAATCTGATTTGCAATCACTTCCTCTGATTCTACTTCAGAAGGTTCTTGCAGTTCAAGACAAGGAAGATACCAAATAGTTCTAACATGCAATAAAATGTGTAATTATTAAAAAAATATAGCTATATTGTGACATCACTTTAAATATATGGATTCAGAGAAATGAAAAGCAGCACTGGACACATGCTCCTTCTGCACCAAAGCACGAAGTATTTGGTACAGAGGCAAAAGTTACAGCATGAGACTGCTTAGAAACAGGTTAAAGAAAGTAGAGTTTGAGGTTAATGTTCAGTAAATATTTGACTCAGCTTTTCATTGATGAAATGAGAATCACTCTCATTAATCCCATTTTTATACAGATTTATTGACACCCACACAGATCTTCCTCTATAGTTTTCCTCTGTAAATCCCTTCACTTGCTTTTCTTCTGCTTCAATTTTCAGCACATTGTCCTCACCTTCAATACTCAGAGGTGGAGCCTGCACATACATTTCTGCTTTCACTTCCTTTTACATTCCGTCAACTCCACTCCATTCACCTTATCTTAAATACCCCATTCTTTGAATGTACTGCTTCACTTCTTGCACATGACAAAGAACCCTTCATCTCCCCCAAATCCTTCTGGAAAATCCACTTCCTAAGCTGAGCTCAGCTCATCAACAAGGTTTCCAAGCCTTCTTAGGGCTGAATAATTGCCCAAAGGCTCATACAAGACTTGCAGGTTATGGGCCTTCTGCAATTTTCAAGACACTGCGCAATTACAAAACTAGCAATTTATATCTACTGTATTAGGCTACTTACACAAAATCTACTTATTTTTATGCTAACAATTTAAGGAGACTGATTTGGTTCCTCTGTATGGAGGCTACACTCTTTGTATGGTATTTTATGGAGTTTTCCCAAGCAAACACACCTAGTCACATGGAAAGTCCCTGCTGCAGCAGGAGAAGGAAAAAGTAGGCACCATGCAGACCCAGCGTGGCTATATGCTTACATTTCCAAAGATTATTGATTGACTTAAGTTTACTCATTTGAGGGAGTTTTGATTGATCACTCTTCCCCTACCCCCAATGCCACCACACATACAAAGAACTCAAGTGACAGGAACATCCAACAGAAAACACCTTTTGCACAGGTGAAATCTTGGCTGGTGCTGCTGCACTCTACTGGACATGATTTTCAAGCTTTTTATATTCAGCACATGTTTTTCAATGGGCAGGGTCAGAGAAGAGCACGCTAGAACACATCATTGGCTAACCAAGTTGGCTGGGGCATCTAGATAGAGGAAGTCGAGGATGTAGAGATGAGAAACAAATATGGTAGAATCCCTGGCACATTCATCCCATTCCAAGCACATCACATTAAACGTCATTAGACCAGCAGCTTCTTTTTCTAGACACAATAAAAGACCACCACACTTTGGGGCAGGTAAGAAGATGGAGTGTTTCAGGACTGAATTCTGAACACCAATTTTAAGATGGGATTCCTACAGTCTAAAAAAAGTATAAATACCATAACAGTACTGTCGGTGTTCCTTTCCACATCCTTCCAGTGGCTCCCAACCTTTTCCAGCATATAGATCCCTTTTCAATCCATTAAAATTGTACAGGCCCCCAAACGATATAGCTGTGCCTGCAGCCTGCACGTCCCTCAGCCCATGCTGCTTCCCAAGCCACATTGCTCAGCCCGCTCAGGAAGTGGTACGGGCTGAAGGATGTACCACCACTCACCTCCTAACTTTCTGAAGACCCCCTACCGTGCCACTGCAGACCACCAGGGGTTCACAGACCACAGGCTGGGAATCATTGGTTAGACTTACTTAAGAATATTAGGCCATTATTGATTTAATATTTTTGGACTGGACTTTGATTGGTTCTAGCCAGAACTGGCATTCAAATCATTTAGATAAAAGAAGAGATGCAAGACATACACACTCTGCAGGCTGTGCTTCTCCATTACAGCTGCAGGCCGCCAACCTCATATTGTTCTATGATCACACTAGCTGGTATTTTGAAAATACATTTAGAGTGTTTGGAAGAAAAGTTAACAAAAAGAATGAAACCTGCAGCTTCCACAACACTAACAATGAATGCTGGATTAAAAACAGGAAGCTTCTCCCGTGAATTGTCAAAATAAAATAATTTGTCAGTCTAGATGCATATCTGGTTTGGAAGCATCACCTCACAATGGTATGTACCAGGCAAATTATGAGTCAACATTCTTGCCTTTGTTTTTAAATAGTTATGCTTGTCCTGTTCCTCAGGGTCAGGGCCTCAGGGTCATCTGCTGCCTTGCTCTGGTAACGTATTTGTATAATGAGCAATATTTGTGTTTGACATTATTAAAGTCAATAATCAAACCAGTCTATTGCACATGAATTCTTTGCACTTTAAAATGACCCTATTAAAACCAGAGCAATCCCACTGAAGTTAATGGGTATACGAAGTGGTACAATAGTAACATTTCCCTCCTGCACTCCACATAATCACTGAAATGCAGCCACCCTGGGGTAGAAGGCAGCAATCAACAATGTAGCAGAGAAAGAGAGGAAGATTTTGACCAAAGATACTATCCAAAAATCTCACATTTACAGGAAAGGCCATGGGTTCCCCAGTGTCTGTGATTAGCCAACAAATTCTTAGACCTATGTTTACCAGCTGCGTATATGCAACCTACTTCTACAACAGGTACTATGCACAAGCTATTGGTGTGGTGCATGCTCATAAATCTCTGATCTGCACATGGTAGGGTTGTACACATGTAGCCCTAGCACTTGCTTAAAAAAACCCAACATACCCTTAACTGCTGGGTTTCCTAAAATCTGCAAGAAATTCAAGTTTATGTACTTAAGAAAGCTGAAGGGCTGAGTCCTTCCTGACAGTGAGCATCTCCTAAATTTCGCTACATACTGTATAGATTAAAAAACAAAAAACAAAAAAAACAACCACACACGTTTTTATGGTTGCAGTCATTTATTTCCTGCATGCCAAACTGCTAGGTGATGCCACAGCATGTACCTGGTATAGTCCCCTTGCTATAGGAGCCTCTGACTTTTATTGGGAGGATCCTTTGTGCTGCAATGTAGTCTCTAGAGACTACAACTCCCACAAGCCCTTCGGAAAAAGGAGGGAAAAAGGCAAGCAGAAAAAGGGTCAGTAGGCTCTATTTTGGGGTGAGAAGGCAGATTGCTGGTGTGGAGCCTTTTCCAGCCCAGGAGTTGCGGCTGAAAGCTAGAGCCCATTACTGAGAGCTTGCTGGGACATGGATCTAGCAGGCTGCTTTAGGGGCTGTTGGTGATTGTCCCTGGAGGGGAGAGACTTTGGCTTGTGCCTGTGAAGGGCCTGCATAAACCTGCATAGAAGGTACTGTGTGTAACTGTGGCTGTTTGGGAAAGTGCTGCCTGGGATGGAGTACAGAAGAAAAACTGACTCTGGGTCCAATGAGATCCGGTGTGATCTGCCCAGTGAACCAGAGCTGCTGGCATTTGGTGGGGCCTGCTCCTATGGCAGAGGGATTTTGCACCTGCCTCCCCTCCCCCCACTCACTCACTCACACTCTCTCTCTCTCACTCACTCTCTCTCACACACACACACACACACACACGTCTACTTCAGCTGCAGACTTTCAAGCACGCCCACGGAAGCAAGCGAGATCCAGAGGAGTGCATATTCTGGGGTGGGCTAAAGGGTGGCAGTGTAAATGCCAGTTAGACAAGCTTCCTTTAGTTCTGTGTACTTTGTTAATTGATTTTATTCACTAATAGACTGTTAAACCCTGTTTCTTTAAGTTAGGGTTTGTTAATTCTAATTTAATCAATCAGATGTATACTATTTATAATTGTTGTTTTGGAATTAGATCTGGATTATTACTGGAATAATTTTATTCCTGGAGGCTCCCAAGGCACAGCATTAAGTGTGTACAGGGCCACCCAGGTGGAGGCACCACCATTGTATATTCCTTTAGGAGCAGGGAGTTACATAAGGAATCCCCAACTACACATCACCACCACTGGGGTACTCGATCTTCTTTTATGTTAAAAACATCTGGCACTAAGGAACACAAGTGAGCATGGCCTGCTCCCAAACAGCCCAGGGAGGAAGGGGGGGGGGGCGCAGTTACACTGGGCTCTTATGCAGTCTATCACCACATATCTGTTCTACTTTATAAAACAAAAGCTTATAGGTTCTTACCAGAATGAACTATTTGACTGGCCGAGTGAATACAAAAGAGAATTGCTTATGTGCACAAACATTTCCACCCCCTCATAACATTCTTCCAGAATATAAAATGATGCAGATTTGTGAAAATGAATTAAATTCACCACACTCAGAAATCAGGGGGAGGATGGAAGACTTGATGTATGTTAAAAAACGAAGTTTGCCAAGGCCAACAGTCACTCAAAGAAGAGCATCTTTGATTGGGAGCCTGGACCCAGAGTCTATGATCCAGTTACTGCACTCTCTCAAAAGGATACTTCAGATCCACACCCCAAGCAGCGCCTTCATCCAATAGGACAAGAATTTTAATATACATTTAAAAATTCATGCCAATAACTTACAATACCAGAGCTGTTGCTGCAAACAGCCCCTTTGCACAACAGCCCTCTGCAGACAGGACATGGAGGGAAACAAAGAAGACCCATTCAACAAAGCAAAATAAATAAATAAATACATACAGAGTTAGAGAAACATCTGCTAGTTTCACCAGGAATGCCATATGGTACATGCTGAGAATGACAATTCAAATTTAGAAGCAAAAGAGGTCACTTCTGTAAAGATAAAAGGAAATGTCAATCCCCTTTTCTCTGATCCCAGCAACACCACCTCAGAATTAGTATTTGGCTTGATTAAGAACGGATGTTGCCAGCAGTAAAGCTAGGGGCTCTTTTCATGAATTGATGAAAGAGTAAAATGGATTAGAATACTCATTTAGAAATGTTTCTTAGCAGTAACACAAGGTTTGTTTTACCCACAGCAACGTTAATGCTGCTGCACTGAAAGACTACTTTTGCTACTAGCAAATTACAGCAGAACTGTTCAGTGCCTAAAAAAAAGTGTGTCAAACTGGATGGTTGCAGCCCTCTCCAATCAGTCTGCAATTCCTGAAACAGCAACACAGAATCAGAACCAGTGCAGCAAATCTAGAAATGAATTAAACTTGATCATTTAAAAGGAAGCAAAAAGGGCAGAATCAAAGTTTTCTATCAAATGCTGAAACATCTATGCACCCTTTTGGTGAAGTTTGCATTTGATTCAGGCATTCAAGTTCTATGGTCTCTGTTATGCAGAAGGGCTTCCTGGATGATCCCTGCTGGTGTTAAAACATCTACTATTCTCTCTTTATGAGTGTTTATCAGTGAATCCAATTTGCTCAGGGAAGAGAGTCTCCAACAGTTAGTGATAGTCTCCTCATGCTTATGAAGGCTTCTAAAAAAATAAATCAATCAAAATTAACATGAAAATCCATTCATCTTTCATAACAACCCTTCCTGAATTTCCTGCCGTATTTGTCCATTCTTTATTTCCTCACAGCTTACATTCCTACTTGCTCTAAGCCATGAATTTGATTTTCCGTGGCTGTAGGGTGATGGCGTCAAGGATTAGTAGGATTTCACAGCAGTACAAACTGAGGGAGGGAATTCCTGTTTGGAATAATCTGTCACTTCAGATGTTGTGATTAAGTAAAACAGAAGAGGACTGGCCAACGAGACTGCTGTGAGTGTTATATCTCCCTAACGCCCCTCACACACCTCAATATAAAAGCCCGTTTAAAAAGCTGCAGTCAAAAATCCAAAACATTCTTTCTTCCTGTTAAAGTTTCTCTATTTAACAAAACTTGTATTCGTTCAAGACAGATTTGTACACAGGACATTCACTTCCAGCCCTGTATTAATTTTATACTTGAAGAAAGATCGGGCAAGAAGCCCAAATGCTTCAAACTACAAGGAACAAACCACCCCCTTACCCACATACAAAAAGAGTAAACAACGAACTATTTCAGCAATGCCAGACATTTGCTTACAGGCGGTACAAACAAGGACTTCTGGGTACCAAGTGCAGCTTTAATTTGGATCACCTTCCTATGTGCTGCCCAGACACTTGGTCTTGTGATGCTGCCAAGATTGTTCCTGCTTCTATGTGTACAGCAAGAAGTGAGAAGGGCTGCCCCACCAAAGACAGAAAGCAACTGTATAGGATTAGGGGCAATCACAACCCAACACCGTTTGGAGTGAGGGACCCAAATATGCAAAACAATTGATATCAGAACTTCATCAATCACAAAAAGAATTTATTGAGGAAGGTGGGTGTCAATGTTCTCGTTTTACATTTACGCTTTAAAGAAACCAGCTTTTCGTGACAAGCCACATTTATGTGGTATGTTGCCTATAAAAAAATGAAAAACAAGTTTTGTTTTCAGAATTTTTTTGCTGCTTCACTTACCATTTCCAACCAACGCATCAGTTAGAGGAGACCTATGCTGACCCAGACAGAAATGCAGAGAAAGATAAATAGGCCACCCCACCAGAAACAGAGTGGAGGCAGCAGTATCGCAATGGAAACTGAAAATTGGTCCACAGCTCCCAACTTGAAGTCTTTTGGCCTACTTCCATTCTAGGTTCACATGCGCACATCGTTAGCCCCATACAGGAGCTCCCATGACACAAACGAAAATTACCAGTGCTCTGAAAAGTAAAGCTTTCAAGAAATTCAGATCTTTCACACAGAGATTGTTTACTACATGTGATAGTGTCAGAAGTATCGATGTATGCAAGTAGTTGAGTAGTCAAGTCAACAACTTGATTACTTGCATTCCTCTCCCCACCCACTCTGTATCAGAGGCAAGGGGGAAGTAGCAAGAGCCAGTTTAAAAGATGGTTCCCCCAGCACTGTCTCCTTGGTGCCACCTGCCCAGCAGCACGGAGGGGGAGGGGGAAGACAGGGGACACGACTGCTCTGCAGCCCACAGACCAGCTTATGAACAGAGGCTGCTGCCAGAGCAGCCCTTGTCTACGGGGGTCCCAGCTCTCCAATGGGACCCCTGCGGACAGTGGCTGTTGGACCCTGAGCAAGCCTGGCTTGCTCCCAGCTTGTATTGGGTCCGGGAGCTCATGACTCCCCTCTGAGGAGGGTGCTACAGGGAAATAAATAGGAAGCCTGCACTTCACAGCATGGGACCTGGGGCAACCAAGCAACATGATCTTGCTGAACTCTTAAATGCCCTTCACACATTCCCTGGGCCACAATTTACACTTTTCCCTCCCATCCAGAATGACATGCACTGAATGCTTGCCAGACCTCAACCCAAAACAGGATTGAGACAGGCCTAAAGTTAGATGGGAGACCTTTATCAGTATGTTTCCACTGCAATATCAGCCTATGCTTGAAACTGCCTAACCCTCATTCTGCCTACACTGAAATTGCACTCACTCAGTGATTGGTTCCAAGATTCGGCAGAACTAACGGATCCAAACTTGAGTCAAACTGGGGCTCGGGGACTGAGCCCTATTGCTTTAAGTAATATGAGTGCCCATAAAATTATTTGAAATCCTTAGAAGGCAGATATTATACAAGCATAAAGTATTTACACACTCCTGCAAAATGTCCAATTCTGTGCCATATGAAAGGAAACCCTGTTCTGCATAAACTTTGAGCGGATGTGGCTTGTTCTCTCATTTTGGGAGAATGGATGTCCACACTGAGCTTTCATCCTTGGATTTGAAGTTAGATCACATCTTTGGATTGTCTTGTATACAATTCAAAAACCATACCTAACAAGATATCCTTTTACCCCATAGCTTGTATTTCAGGGAAACCATCATTGCACACTTGTATCTTAGGTAAAGCAGACTGACTTTTTAATCTGCTATAGCAAAATCTGTACCTGTACAGCCTGAAAAACCCTTAACAATTACATGGTTCATTCCAGAGGTCTTCACTGGATTAACAGAATTTTTAATTAAGTAAGAAAAGTGAGGTCTCTCTCGTCCTTAATGTATTCCTAGAGTTACAAGCAACTCTGAATTATGAGTTTTAAAGCTGAGAAGCAATACTGCATTCCTGTTGTGGCCTTTGTTTTGGATTGATCTTTAAACTGAAAAGTTCTATGTCTAGTTATAGCTCAGTTTCTCTATACAAAAAAAGCCACCCCACCCACATACAATACACTTTTGTGACCACTTTGAGACTCTCATTCCCTTCTAACAGAATCTAAAGCAAATAAAACCACTTGGTATGCTTAATTCTTGACTGGCTGATTCTTTCAGGCATCCAAGAGCAAAGTCCTCAATTAGGCCTACCTTTCATAGCTACAAAATTAGTTCTACGTATAAAAAAGTTTTTCCTGCTGGGCGACAGAATGACAGCATCATGCTCTCTGGCTGCGAAAGCTGCCGGGGGGGGGGGGGGGAGAAGGGGATATTGGGCAAGCATAGCAAGCATAGCAAGCCCACTAGTATTTTTATATTAGGATTATCAACAAGATTTCTAATGCCATTTCACATCCAGAAGAGCCAGCCTAGAACCCCTGCCCAAATTCCACAACTAAAAGTTCTTTTGCTTCTCAGCTGTTCAGCTTTACGTCCATGGCCGTGTCAGGTGTAGACATGAACAAGAAGTTGAACCTGCCTTGTCCGGCACCCTGAGTGGTCCCGAACCACAGAATTTACCCAACAAGGGGAAGTCAAGGCTCCCTACCTGGGTGTGGGTTCTGCTCCCAGCTGGGGCTGCGCTCCACTCCACCTGCCCCGCTGCATCTAGCCACCCTTTTCTCCACTCTTAACCATCATGTTACTGGCTTATTAGTGGGAAATCTTTTCTGCCACTTTTTGTATACAGCAGTTAGCATGGGGCAGATGCTACCATACAAACAAAGCACCATGAAAACTGAACTACCCTCTTAATCCTGAAGGCTATCTTTCCAGCTCAAGGGGAAGTACACTGATGGAGCACGTGAACCCACGTGAGTGCAGATGAATTACAATACAAGATCAAACTAAAAGTCCATCTAGTCCAGTGTTCTCCAACCATCGCTAGATGCTCCATAGGAAAGTGCAACAAATGCCAAAGTAATTATAAAATAAGCATTGCATTGAACAAAGCTTGTATTTGTGGTGCCCACACACTACATATGTCTACACTTGCACCCTAGTTCGAACTAGGGATGCAAATGTAGGCATTCGAAATAGTCAATGAAGCGGGGATTTAAATATCCTGTGCTTCATTAGCATGATCTCACCGGCACGTTACTCCGAATGCCAGCTCTTTCGAAAGTGAAAGTACGTGCCAGGACGCATTAATTCGAATCAAACCCCTTGGTTCAAACTAACGTTACTCATTTTTGAGGAGTAACATTAGTTCTAACCAATGGGTTTGGTTCAAACTATCGCGTCCTGGCACTCACTTTCACTTTCGAAAAAGCTGGCATTCGGAGTAATGTGCCAGCGAGATCATGCTAATGAAGCACAGGATATTTAAATCCCCGCTTCGTTGACTATTTCGAATGCCTACATTTGCATCCCTAGTTCGAACTAGGGTGCAAGTGTAGACATACCCACAGAGAACCTCAGTCTCCAAAGCTGTCAACCTCACCTTTCTCTGGCACTACAGATCACCTTCAAAATAATTTTATCAATATCAGATTCCTCTTGAAGTTAGAACAGTTGCAAATTTCTAACACATTGGAAAGATTTTATATGAGCACATCTTCTATTTAGGTATCAAAGCACCTGCTCTCCATAAACTGAAAACTGAGGATCATGTTCTGATCTCAGTCACAGATGTAAATCTAGAGAAAGCCCTCTGAAACCAATAGGACTTCCTACTGAATGCACAAACACATGGAAGGCTCAGTAAATTTAGTGCTAATTAGGCATCAGATTGACAGTCTTACAGACAGTACTGTGGCAAAACAGGAACAGCAAGCAATGCAGGCTTCCTCACATACTTGCTTCAATCCTCACTGGAAGGAACCATCTCTAGGGGAAAATAGGTCAGTTTGCAGAACTTGCTCAAACCCTTGGCCTTTTTACTATGAATGTAAAATCCCATTTAATTAGTTAACTGGTTAAACATTAAGTTGAACCAATTAACTGACTAAACGAGGGGGGTGGGAAGGCAGGCTGTAGCAGTCTCCCAACCAGTTAACCATTAACATCTCTACTTTTTACTCACATTCCAAGATATATACATACTAGTTTTGACAATTCAGCTAAGTGTCTAGCCGTCACTACAGTCCAACTTCCCACATTGTCAGAGGAAGCAGTGCAGAAGTGAGGGGGAGACTGCATGTTACACTTCCACATTCTTACTAGACATCTGCCTAATTTTATAATGAAACAGGTGAAAACCAGCACAAAAATATTAATTTTTCTGAGTAAATACTAGGGTGTATTTTGGTGGATAAAAAGATAGGAGGAAAGTTTATTATTACACACTTAGAATTATTAGCCTATACATATTTACATGTAATAATTGGGCCACATCATTTGCAGTAGGGATGTGAACCTGCCTCTGTGTATACGATGAACCTATGCTCATCGGTTCACCCTCACGGTTATATGCAGCCCTGTTCTTGCTGCCTCTGTATCAGGGGCAGGGGGAGAGAAACAGAGGTGCAAGCTTGTGTACATGGGGAGCTGGATTAAAAGCTAGCTCCCTGTGAGCACTGGGTCCCACAGAGCTGACTACTTTCCCCTTCGCCCCACCCCCAGCTGCCTCCCACAGACACAGCAGCACAAGAGGAGGAAGGCGGAGACAAGCACTGGGTCCCACAGAGCTACCTGCCCTCCTCCATGCTTCTGCCTCTGATACAGAGGCAACAGCGTGTGTGTGGAAGCTGATGGACTCCCACACCCCAATACTACTGCTTCTACCCTTTAAGTCAGCTCCCTGCACATGCCAGCTCCCATGGAGCCACCAACCCCCACCCCCTATTTCCTCCCACAAAGGCAGCACCCCTGGCTCTGGTTCCCAGTGAACACTGGCTCCTCCCTGCCCCCCACATAGGTATAAAAAATTCAGACGTTATTTTATAAAAATAAATGAATCTTAACATCCCTAATCTGCAGCGCATACACTCCACTTGATCCATTTTCAACTTTCAAATATTTCCTTGTGTTCGGAAGCATTTTGTACAGATTTTAATTTTCTTTCCATGTTAGCAGGCCAGATCTTTAAACCATTATCTGCTAGATAGCCAGAAGTTTGTAGGTGATGGGCATGAGATTCATGGGTAATTCAGGTGTGTGTGCACACTATAGAGCTTGACTGCCTGAATGCACAGCCTACTTCAACAGGCAGCTGTGAATACATTTATTACATACAATAATTAGTCTGTGCGTGTGTGTCTCATGCAATGTATTGTATTTTCATAATAAAACAAGTTATTTTTTATATATTTGCAGGATACAAAGGTAGGGTGAAAAACAGAAAAAAATAATTGTGACACTGGAATAGTTTGGTAAAACTGAAAATGAAGGTGCTCACAAGTAAGGGGTGGATTAGTTGACTTTAAATTACATTCTAATTAAATTTCTCATTATATGTCTAGGCTTCAGGTTCCAGTTGACTGCTATACATTTCCTCTTGGTGTCGGGGAAGAGAAAAAAACGATTGCAGCATTTTATAACATCAACAGGTCCTATCGTGTTTGTGCACATACATCCTGTAGTGTAAAGCCAAGAATTACAATAAAAGCTTCCACAGCACATAGGACTAGTTACCTTATTGTGATATTTTAAAGGGCAGGGGTCTCACCACCATGTTGCATGAAGAACACTTAAAATTACTGTTCTAAGTAATAGACATTACGGGGGTTATGTCATTTAATATTTTGAAAATTACCATTTACTTCAAAATTTTTACCACAGAAAGAATGCTGACCCATTAAAGCAGTGGTGGGGAACCTAAGGCAGCTTGCCTGGATCTAGTCTACAAGGTTCAGGGCTCCCCTCCCACTCAGACCCACACCGCAAGCCTGCTTCTCGGCAGCCCCCCCTCACACACTGAATCCTTCATTTCTGGCCCCATCCCAGAGCCTTGGGGAGGCCCTCAAAATCTACTAGCCAGGGTTCCCTTAGGCTCTAAGCCAGGAGTGGGGAACCTCAAGCCCGGAGGCCAGATGCAGCCCCTGGCTGCCTGGGTCCGGCCCACAAGGCCCCGAGTGTCCCCAGCATTAGGGAGCCCAAGCTGACATTCCAGCTTCCCTGCTGCCCCACCGCAAGGCTGGAGCACACAAAATCTACTAGGTTGGGCCCCCCTAGGATCTGGAGTGCTAAGGGGAATGTGAGGGGTATCTTCCTCCTGAGTTGGGGGGCTGTATCAGAGAGGGTTGACTTTTTTTTTTTTGCTTTTCACTTGTGTGCAGCCCACGACTGATTTTGCTGTGCGTCAGTGGCCCCCAACCAAAAAAAGATTCCCCACCCCTGTTTTAGGCTGTCGTGTGCAAAGGCAATGTGGAAAGGGTCTTTCTCCTTAGTCCAGAGCCACATCAATGAGATGTGTTTTGGGGGTGGGTTTTTTTTTGGGGGGGGGGGGAAGGGGTGTATGGCCCCTGACTGATTTTTTTCCTGTGGGTCAACTGCCCCAATCCCAAAAAAAGTTCTCTATCCCTGCATCAACAGGTATTAAAAGTTCAGAATTCTACATTTGGCTAGTCACTCTCACCATAGCAAACAGCAGGGGGGAGGGAGATGAACAAGAAGTTACTTTTGTTTGCGTTTCATCTACTCACATACCTACATTTTTCAGTTACGTGTTCCAACACAGCAAGAAATGTCACTACAGTGAATTCTACACTTAATATTTGTCTAATTATAGCTGCCTTCAAAATATTTTGAAATTTTTATACAATTTAAAAAGCATCAATATGACCTAAAAGCCCAAGTCTCATTGACAGTCCATGGATCTGTGTTCAAGTCACAGGTGCTTTTGAAAAATCTCACCAGAAGAGATAATGGAGAATCCAAGAGATCTATAATAGTGTTTCTCAGCCTTTTTTTTTTTTTTTTATAAAGTACCCCCAATACCTAGTTTTCTGACATTTTTTCCCTACCATTGCAACACATTTGTTTAAAAAACTTAATTGTAGCCAGGCGGGCAATGAAATTTTGGGGCGTAAAAAGTAGAAAAATAATAAAGCGCCGTAAAACTTAACAAAAATTCAGTTTTCTCCAAATTTCAGTTGTGATGTACCCCCCCAGACTTCTCCCTGAAGGTACTCATACCACTGGTTGAGAAACACTGATCTAAAAGCACAAGTTCGAGCAAAGCATTGTTTTCAACCAGGGGTACACGTGCTTGGTTAGGCATGCTGCAAAGGTCTTCCAAGGAGTAAATCAATTCATTTGGGTGTGTCGCCTGTTGTAAAACTAGGCTAAAAAAAGGCACTAGCAATAGCAGTACAAATTAAAATTTCATACAATGACTTGTTGAGATTGCTCAGTACACTATACACTGAAATATAAGTAGCGGTTGAACCTCTCTAGACTGACTCTCTAGTCCAACAACATCCATGGTCTGACGTGATTTTAGTTAGCCAGATGCCCACTTATCACGGGTGAATCCAAGCTTCCCAAGGTCCCATAAGGTTTCACAGTCACCAGTCCTGGCTCTCAGTGTTCTGTGCTGTTATGTAGCTCTAACTTACCCCTAAATGTCTCCTAAGAGTCCAGTGAGCAGTGGAACTGTTGGTAATGCTGCTAGACAATGTTTACCTCCCATGATTCAGCAAATTCTCTGGTTTGGCACCAGTCAGGCCCTGAGGGTGCCAGCCTAGAGTAGGGATGTAAGCGAGTAGCCTAAGCTTATCAGGTAGTTGAGCTGAGTGCTCGACTACTTGCTTCCCCTCCTCCCCCGGCCAGGGGAAAACATGAGCCAGTGCTGGGGGAACTGGCTTAAAAACCAGTTCCCCCCCAGCACCATCTCTGTGGTGCTGCCTGTCGCCCCGCCCCCATGCTGCTGCCTGCACACCTGACTCTCACTACATTTCAACTGCAGTGCTGTAGTAGGGGTAGCTCCTGAACCAGCACAAGCTGGGACAGAGCACCTTCGCTTATCGACTAATTATGTAGTTGATACAGATTGTATTGACTACACCAGAGGTTCCCAACCACCCGTCTGGGGACCAGTACTGGGCCGCAAACCGCTGGCTGCCAGGCCACAGCGGCTCTGGGGCACGCCACCCAGCACCTCCCATCCTGCCATGGCTGTTGGGAGAGGCATGCCCTGCCCCACCTCTCAGCCAACGAGCACTAGGATGGGGCAGGGTCTCCTCCTGGATGCAGAAGAGCAGTTTGCTGCATGGTGGGAGGGCCGTGTGGAGCCCGACTTAGTAGCCTTAGAGCAGTCGTGACCCAGGCAGCAGCATTCAGCTGGCAGTTGGGAGGCAGTGCAGGGCTAGGTGTGAAGGACAGGGCAAGCATTGGGGGTGGGACTAGTGCTGATGGGCTCTGGGGATGGGGAGCTCTAAGAGGTGGGGGGCTCTAAGGGTGGGTCTAGTAATAGGGGGCTCTGGGGACAGGATTGGCACTGGGGGGCTTTGGGGATAGTCCTAATGTTGGGAACTGGGGGCTAGCACTGGGGGGTTGGGTGCAGCAGGGCTCTGGAAACAGGAGGCTGGCACTGGCGGAGGTGTCTAGTGATGAGTCTCTAGGGGGCTGACAGTGAGGTGTTTGGGATGGAGGCTGGCACTCGGGGAGTTGGGTGCAGGAGATTCTGGAGTCAGTGGCTGGTGCTGGGGAATAGTGGGTGGCTCTAGGAGTTAGGGATGGCACTGGGGGGCTCACGGGGTTGGGGTGTACTCCGCAGAGGTTCTGGGGCCTGGGCTGAACAGCCAACTTCAGTTGCAGCAGCTGCCCGCCACGTGGCAACTGCCAGAGCTGAAGCCGACTATTTGTGGTAGCCCTGGGGATCGGGGTTTTTGGCAGACTGGTAACATTTGGGTATTCATTATTAGCATAATTAATATGCAAATAAAATGTTACCAGTCTGCCAAAAACTTGTGAATGGGTTTGCCAGTCCGCCGTATAAAAAAGATTGGGAACCACTAGACTACATGATTAATCAACTACCCGCCTCTTAACATCCCTAGCCTTAAGAGGTTCAACCTGTACAGTATTTGTATTCCAGTTATTTTATAATATGGTAAAAATAAAAAGATGACATTTTTCAGCAGTGTGCTGTGACACTTTTGTATTTTTATGTCTGATTTTGTAAGCAAGTAGTTCTTAAGTGAGGTGAAACTCGGGGGTATGCAAGACAAATCAGACTCTTGAAAGTAGTATGGAAAGGTCGAGAGTCATTTAGGTAGAGCATGTACAACAGACTGTTCTTTCAGAAAGTACAATCAGTGTGCCCTGAAAATAGTTGGGTGGCAGATAAGGTAATGAACAAAGGACTTGCCAACCCCAGAGGAAATTTTAGAAACACCAGAGAAGATGAAGACATTAATAAGTGGGATGAAAGTGATGATTCAGAGGCAATAAGCAGACTGACACATCAGGAAGATACAAGAGGCGGGTAAGTACATGCTGTGAATACCAAAAAGTGCCCAGTGCATAAAATGTAATCTAATGCTGAATGAGTAGAAGAAATTGTTGAAGTATGTGGAAGACATCCACTATGGAGGTACATTTTAGATGAAGACTTATGTCACAGAACTCAGCCCTTGTATTCCAATCCCCTCATCAAGTCTTCTGGAGGGGTAAAAAGTAAATCCACAGTTACGTGGAATATTTCAGATATATTTAGATCATAAGTATTAAAATGGAAGATTACAGGCTAATGGTTTGGAACGTATCACTGCAGTCTGTTGCCAAAATAGCTATTGGGGAAAAAAAAAGAACCACACACACACACACTTTCAAGAGCACTGAAGGCCTACTCTTGAAAACATAACCCAAAACTCCTGGGCTCTACCTCCATTAATTTCAATTGCTTTAAAAAGAAAAAACCTCGAACACTTCAGAAACCAAAATATCTAAGTCTTTAAAAAGGAATAAGAGGAACAGATATTTAACAGCAACTTGTGAGAGGAAAAAAAAAAAACAGTTAGGCTTGTGCCTTTTTCATTTCTTTAAGATTGATAAAGGCCCGAAGAGCACAACCTTCCCCCCCCCCCCAAAAAAAAACACAACAACTTGGCATTCAAAACATATGTCTTCTCCTCCTTGAAAGATCTGAGGGCAAATGGGAAACTAGTGAAACAGTTATATCTTGAGACAAAAGTAAACGATGGAGAAGGAAAGAATTTTTACTCAAGCTGTTTAAACCCCCTTATTTTTGTTACTACACATTTAACCCGTGTCTTTGGTACATTTTGAAGCACACAAGACCCTCTAGCAAAACCAAAGAACACCAGACTTTATTCGACTAAGATTAAGGCCACCAGGGTCTCCTTTCAAGAGCAAGTACAAAGGAAGTAGCCCCTTCCCCTAATCTGTTAAAAAAAATCCTTCAGGGTTCACTTAAAAGGCTTGTGCAAATTTTTAATAGGCTCTGCTGAAGTGAAACTAGGGCAAAGCCCATGAAGTAATCTACACTGTAGCCTTGTACTCTTACACAAGAATTAACTTTTGGCAACAGAGAAGCATGCAGATTTTCTACAGTACTGTTCTGGCAATAGTTTGAAGCAGCAGTGCTAGAGTTTCCCAAAAGGACTTGCCGTTTTCACTGTGCACTCTCGTTCTCACCCCCAATAGAACAGCTGCTCGGAGGTTGATTTGGTTTTATACCTTTTGTGAAAAGATCCTATATGTGGCAGACTGATCATAGCTGGTCTGTACATTGGCAGATAGAACAGTGTGGTACTTATCCACAGTCAGAGCAGTGCCTGGGCATTTTTGTGTTCTCTGCTTTTAAAGAAAAAATTCCCATCTACTTTGCAGAAAGAAGAGTATTTTTGAATATCAAAGAGCTGCTCTTGAAATGATAAAATAGTGTGGTAAGATTATGTGTTTTAAATTTTGAGTCAGTTTCTCTTCTTTGGAAAAAGACAATATACCTTAAAGCAGCAGGGATTGCTAATTAGCCAATTAAGCACCTTTCATAGCACATCCATTTTCTTTTGCTTTTTACATTCTGTGTTACTTGACAGACACATCTAACACATATTTCTTTGTCCAATGTTTCCATTTAAGCAAGCTTCAGGGTACTGGTGTGCTTGTCTAATGTGATCTGCAACAATCATTCTGTAAAAAAAAAACATGTATTTTCTTTAAATGGGCTCTACAGTAATGGAATTTGACAGCCTTCACTATAATTGCATTAGTGCTTGCTCTAAATTAATACCTATTTTTCAAAGGCTTTTAAGATGCAAGTCACTAACCAGAAAAAAAAATTCCCTACACTTTGAAAAAAACCTCAAAGCTCAGACTCTTAGTTTGTATGCAATATTTTAAATGTGTAGATAAACAGCTTTCATGGCAAGCCAGGTTGAAACATACTATTTAAAACCCTCTAAAAAGCACACCACAAAGCACAAATTATCTTGTTGAAAGAGAAACTTTATTTAGAACAGGACCTCTCTGGGCAGTCCTGATACACAGGACAATTGTATACAATCAAACAATAAAAGCTAGGCCTACACCGTAGCTGGGAGGTTGAGTTCCCAACACTGATAGACTCAGTTGATTCAGCTCAAATTTGTGCACTAAAATTGCACCATGGCTGTGGTAGAATTGGCAATGGTTCAAGCTACTTACCCAAATCCAAGCCTGCCTAAGCCCCTGGGTCAAATTTCAAGTGGCCAACCCAAACCACTGTCAGTGCCACAAGCCCTATAAAGCTATTTTTTGCATGCTAGCTCCAGATGGACTTGCACAAGTCCAACCACGCAAGATGGGATATGCATCTTCCAGCTGCAATGCAGTCATACCCTGATGCCTCTGTTACTTAAGGCTTGTCTACGCTGGCAAGTTTTGTCATCAAAACCCCTTTTTGGCAACAAAATCCAGAGAGCATTCACATTGCAATGCAACAAAAGTCACAAAAAGAGCCTAGCTTCAGCGACAGAAAACTTCCACCTTCACAGGGGACTTTTGTTTCTCCTTCTCTCTTTACTGTTGACAATCATGCAGCAATGTATTACAGTAAGTTTTGCACTGAGTTTACTGAACTACAGAATGTTTTCCACAATATCCAATTAGCCATTTTGGCCAGTGCTTTGAATTCTGCTGCTCGGCAGCCGCACAAACAGGTGAACCCCCATGCACCTGCAAACCCTGGAGACTTGAAAATCCATTTCTTGGTGTCTCTCTCATTGTGTAGTGGTCCTCATGGTATCTTCTCAGCCACTCCTATTTCCCTATCTTTCAAGATGCTCTCCTGCCTGGAGCAATATAGAACTTTCGGATCTTATCAGTTTGTGGGATGAAGAATCAGTGTAATCACAGCTGCGAGTAACCTGAAGGAACAGGAACATGTATGGTCACATTTCTTGAGCCCTGTGCGAGAAGGTGTATGAGAGGGACACCCCCCCCCGCGCTGTAGAACGAAGATTAAAGAATTCCAGCAGATATACCAGAAGGTGAAGGAGGAAAACAACTGGTCTGATGCGGAACCCAAGACATGCCACTTTTATAAAGAACTGAATGCAATCCTGGGTGGGGAACCTCACTTTCACACCTAAGGAGAGTGCGGATACTATCCATAGCATAGAGTCAGAAACAGGAATTAGCCTGGAAACCAAAGTCATTGATGGAGATGGAAGGAGACGAGAAGGTGGGCTCAATCCATCAGCGAGGAACAGTTCTCAAGCCCTGATGTTTATGAGGACTCAGAAGCTGGACATGGAGCATGGGGGGCAGAGGGGGAGAGGGCAGAGTGTGGGCAGTGCTCATGTGGAGCGTTAAGTAGCTCTAGTGCAGCCAGGGAAGGGAGTGGGCAATGCAGAGAGGTAATTTGCTGTGTACTGCAGTGAGGAAGTGATGGGGGGGAAGAGGGGAGGGGAACAGGTGTGAATAGCGGCTGTATTTCTTTGAGCTGGCTAAGCTCTGCCTGGGTCTGCATTATGTCCAAGAAGAACATCGATGTACACAGAGATATCAATAGACTCTTGTTGGGAGATGATGTCGAAGCTTTGTGGGCTGTGCCCACAAAAGCTCAGGATACCATCTACATGTCTTGTTAGTCTATAAAGTGCTACCAGACCATTAGTCTGTTATAGGAAAAAAAACCACACTCAGCTACCTCCTGAAGCGCTCTCATGGAGATTCTATAACAGGGATGCCATTTCCCCATGGCTGTGGTGCGACACTCTCCCAAACCATTCCTCAGACTATGCTGCCAGAATCAAGGTGCCCAAAGCTGGGCTGCATTAGGAGTGGGACGCGCCCCCATCCCCCCAGCTTGCACGCAGAAACGGAGCCCAGCTTTGCCTGCTAACCGTCAGCAGGGATATGGCAGCCTAAGGACAAGCGTAGAATTACTACAAATTGTTTTCACGCACACTTGCTACATAAGCGCAAGCTGTACATTCTGGGGGCCCCGAGCTCAACCCTCCTTCCCAGGCCTGCCACAGTTAGGGGTTAACCATTCACACCATAGTCACCAAACCTTTCCAGTATACACCCAGCCTTAAAGTACTGCAGAACAAAGACCATTCTAGTTCAGTTTTCACCATCTAGTTACCTAAGCCACAACAGAAGTGGCACAAAGAACACATCTGGTGACTTTCACTTCCTATTTATGTTCAATTTTATTTCCTCATCCTCCTGCACAGATTTCATGCAGTTTTGTCAATTAAAAATACGCTTTTCCTTTTGTTTTTGTGATTCTGTGACAATGTTTAGATGCTCAAACGCATTATGATTTTATAAAAATCTTAACATGGGGAGTTAATACCAGTTAGCCTCTACTTCGTTTGCTGGGAAATGGCTTAAAATGGTGCATGGCACATTTAAGTTTAACAAATTCAGCTGTCACTTTAAAAAGTGAACTTTTCCTACCAAGTTATTTTACACTATCATTGGTTGCAAAGAGCTTTATAGGGAACTCAGACTAAAGAGAGGAGACTGCAGTGGATGTCCTCTCATGTAGGAGGGCTTCCAGAGGCAAATGTCATTTCACTGTGCCCCATCAGCTGTGTTGTTTGTACAAGTTTATGGTCAGAGAGGCGACAGCCAAGTAAGCGGAATGTAATAGTATTATGCACACTTGCATTAGGAAAGCGGATTTTCTGCTGGGTGGGCTGGTTTCCAGGATAGAAATCCTCCTTGGGAAAGCAACATGGCATGAAAAGCACTGATTCTTTTTACAGCCAAGAAAGTTCTCAGTGGGTGCTCTGCTTCCAGAGCCTGCCCACCTTTCAGACCTGTGAAGTGAAAGGTGCAGGCAAGGAGGAAATTGGGAAGGATTAAGAGACAGGAGTCACTTCACATCTAACTTCTGACAATACATTTTCAGAGAGCCCCTTTGTTAATACTGCTGTATTGCCACAACAAATCCTATTGAATACAGCTAAGCTGGCTGGGTCTTCACTTCCATCAAGTGCTCCTTAAGAGAAACACACATTTCTTAGACAATGTGGGACATCAAGACAAATGGGTTGGCACAGAGCAGAGAGGTAAAACGCATGTTTAAAGTGTTATTACCAAACTATTTTTGTTACTTTCAGTGCTAGGTTAATTTTGAAACTACAGTACTATGTGTGTTCTGTGAAAATATCCTGTTTGAGGACGGCAGCACAAAGACAGATGAACACCAACGGCTTCCTGTTTTTACTCTCACGCGTATTGCGACCAACAGCAACCAAGTTAGCAGGCTCCACTTCTTGCTGCACTGGCAAGTCTACTTTCTACAGGAGTAAACTTCACAAAGCTTAAGAACAATGCTGCAGCAGCTCTGCACACAAGTCTCCCACCGAAATCAAAGGAACTTCTACTTATGAAATTGCTACAGAAATCAGAACCCAATACTACAAGCTCTGAAAACAGATAAAATGAGAAATTAACAAAAAGCACTTGCCATATTTAAGAGCTACCTACCTATCAAACACAACAAGGAATCCTGTGACACCTTACATACTTACCAAAAATAAAATGGTTAGTTTTTAAGGAGCCACCAGATTCCTTCTTGTTTTTGTTGAAACAGAAACCACCCATCACAAGTTCTAGTACAGCTGCCAGTCAATATAAATACAAAATAATTCCATCTATATCCAGAATTACTTCAGATTTGAATACAACACAGACTAGACTTTAACCCTACATAATTTAAAGGGGAAAACTTGACATTTAAAACAGCCACCCTTGATAATAACCATGAATTTTTAAATGGATTTGAAAGATGTGAAAGATCTTAGTGGAAATGCACTAAAACTCAATCAACATGATCTGGTGAGTTATTAGGCTAGATATGGGAACATCCATATAGATCATTTTCCTTCACTTAATTATGCTTGTATCATCCCCCCTCTCCTAACCCTCCACCCATATTGAGACATATGTGCTTTTCTTTAAATGCAGATTTTTAAGTAAATAAAATGTCCATGCCTTGCTATCACAGTGTACCTGGTCATTTAAGGGGACTTGGGCCCAACTTCACCAGTGAGGGATCAATTACTTCCTCAGCTGAGACTTATCAGCTAGAAACATATTTAAAAGCCAGCAAGTAAGCCAGTTACAAGAGATAGAGGGGATAGGACAGTTCCTGCAGTAGGCTCTTCTGCAGGGGGAAAAGAGCTACAAGAAACGCATTGGCCCTAACTCTAAATGGCCTATAGATACCTGCAGAGAATAGAAAGGCCCCTGCAGCAGACCCTGTGTTATGGGGGAATAGACAGCTGATGTGTTGTTCCAGTTGTATCTGAAAAATATTAAGCCACAACCCTGTGGAAAAAGGCCTGATGCAGACTGTGGAAGTGGAGTCAGTCCTTTTTGGATTGAAGGAATAGGCCAGCAACCTACACTTGCCTTCTCACAAGAGCCACAGTGATGACTAGACAAACATTACGTAGGAATGGTACAGTACGAACAACTGCAAACACACAGAGAACCCTGGGTTTCCTGGTGGTGGATGGCTCAGCTGAAAAACAAGTTATTAATAGCACAGGATCTACTTTTTGGAGAGTTGAAAAGATTCTCTCATTGTTGTGGAAAACAGTTAAACCAGGGTGAGGAACCTGCACGGCATGGAGCCAAATCCGGCCCCCAACTTGCCTGAATCTGGCCCCTGAGGCTCAGGGCTCCCCTGGAGCATTGGAGAGGTGGCGCTCCAGACCTGAGGCCGTCACTTCCTGCACACCTCCACTCAGTATTCCCTCTAAGTGGTCACAGCACAGCTTCAGAGGTGATTCATCAGCCCTACCCTGTCAGTCAGTTCCACACATGAAGCTCTGAGTCTCTGACCTGTGCAACACCTGTGAAGCTGTGCTGTAGCACAGCTTAGAGCAGTGTTTCCCAAATAGTGCTCTGCTGAACCCCAGGGTTCCACCAAGTGAAAGTAAGGGTTCCACAAGAACCCAATCACTCCCCCTTCCCCCCCCCATCCCGAGCCGGTCTTAGGGGCAGGCGAGGGAGCCGCCATTTTCAAGGGGCCACTGGCCACCACAGTCTTAGGTCAACCAGTTTTCCCCAGCCGGTGGGGGTTTTTTTTGCTTGACAGTTTTTCCACCTTTTGGGGGGGGGGAAAGGGGGGTGTTGACTATTTTGTCCCCAGCCTTTAAAAAAAAAAAAAAAAAAAAAAAAGGATTCTGTGGCAAAATAAGATTGGGAAACACTGGCTTAGAGGAAACCCTAGTACCCTACCTCCCAACCAGCATGATCCTGCAACCTCCCTCCTGTCCAAATCTCACACTCTAAACCTGCTTCCCTACAGCTCCCTCCCACACACTGAACTCATTTTTGGCCCCACCTCAAAGCGTAGAGGGTCCATAAAATCTATTACCCTGTGCCCCCCAGGCTCTGGTGTATGAGGGGAAAGTGAGGGGTTTTATGTTTATTTTTGGGGGGTGCAGCGAGTTGCTTCTCACTTGTGCGCAGCCTCTGATTTTTTGTGGGTCTGTGGCGCCTCCCCCCCCCCCCCCACCACCCAAAAAAAGGTTCCTCACCCCAGGATTAAACATTGGGACTGGATTGCTCATGGGAGTCAGAGCCTTTTATTTCCAGGTCACCCTGCTGAATCAAAGACAAGCAGTTAGTGACCAAAATAGTTACTATTATCTTGCTATTCAATGGCCTGCATGAAAAAAGGCCTCAGTCTTGGCTGGGTTCTGAGCCGCCACCACCACATGCCACAACTGCCATTAAACAACAACATCTTAGTCAGTCTCAGCAGAGAGACAAAGAACTGAATGGCTTATGGAGACTTTCCCTAGAGATAAATTTAAATTAATGGCGATTGCCTATCTCCTAGAACTGGAAGGGACCTTGAAAGGTCATTGAGTCCAGTTCTCTGCCTTCACAGCAGGACCAAGTACCATCTCTGACAAATTTTTGCCCCAAATGGCCTCTGCATGGATTGAACTCACAACCCTGAGTTTAGCAGGCCAATGCTCAAACCACTGAGCTATCCCTCCCCCTGTAACACAACAGGATCCATCCAGGCAAGAGCTGAGTCACAAGGACAAACATGCAAGGAAGATGGGGGTGGCTGTGGAACTTTGTGCTGTAACTGTTCTGTGGTCAGAAGACTTCTGTCCCTGACACAGTACCTTTCACCAACACTGAATTCATTAAAAAAGTGTTCATATAAAAATATTTTTAAGATGGTTAATTTTGATAATGGCTTTTTAAATAAAAGTCCTCATTTAACTTGTCATAAATCAGGGTTTTTTTTTCAGTTGGAAGCATTACAGGCCATCCTCGCTGTAAGTCCAAGATAAGTCCAAATTTTTTGGAATGTAGAGAGAAAACTTAAAGAGGGGAATTCCATTTGCACAAACTGGGGGCAGGGTCTTGCACAATTTAAGAGCATGGAATGGGAGGACTTAAAACGCACCAGTTCCTACAAACATCGACCAATGACTTTAGTGCAGAATGGATATATATCCGGGTGACTTGTGGGGATGCCCTGTATTATACAATTTAGCTCATTTTGTAATTGATTTCCAGTATACCTCCTTCCCCAAAAAATCCCACTGCCAATTTTCTGGAGATTTAAAAATGGTATTTTCTAATTTTTAAAAAGTGTTGTTCTTTCCTATACTGCAGTGTAACCGGCAAATACAATAAGGAAAACAGCTTAATAGAGTGCTGTACAATGCAATTATTTCAGTTAGTCATCTTTGATGTGAATTGTAATATCAGGTTTAAAAAAAAATCAAAGTGTGATTAAGTTGCTGTGTGTCTAATCTTTTTTGTATATCCATAAATTATGATGCCACAAAGAATGTTTAATTCTGCACAGATATAAGTGGAAGAACCAGTGGGTGAGGGAGAGAAAGAAAAAGGGCAGAAATCTGTTTCTAAACTAGCCATATGAAGGATAGCCATCAACTGCTAACACAAAACCACATTTATGCTTGTATTATAGGCTTCTGAACATGGGCAGCGGGTAGTGTAGGCAAGGGAGGCATTGCCTTCTCCAAACTGCCTACACTGCCCGGCCACCTGGCTACCAGGCCGCCAGGGAAGGCTGGGGCTTCACCTGGCCGCAGCGCGGCCCTCAGCAGCAATTTGGCAGGGACTGGCTGGGAGCTGTTGAAGGGGCGAGAGCTGGGAGGGGCAGGAGCTGTTGAAGGAGCATCGTTTCCGGGAAAGGGGTGGGGCTTTGGGCAGAACTTCGGCTTGCCTTCCCCAGCTGGGCCTTTAGTTCTTTCAAGTTCAGAAGCATGGGCAGTGGGTAAAGTTTAACATGCAAATCATCCTCTGCTTAGTGGTTTTATCTCCTCTTGATGGACACATAACAAGTGCCAGTTACAGACACAAACTGAGGGGAGAAACCCTCCCCTTTCTGTACACTGACTGGGCAATTCCCAAGTTCAGTAAGACTGACCATTTCACTTCTGCTTTCGCACTGGAAAAAGGAAGCAAGTATTGAAAGGTTTTCTTACTAAACAGGAAACAAGCAGCAAGCTGGTGTCTGATGTCTTTAGCACAGCCTGAGAAAAGAACTTAACAACTGGGAGTAAAGATGCCTTGGAACTAAGCCAGAAATTTAAATGTTAAAACTCTTAAGTGGTAATAAAAAACTTTTTCCTGCTATTCTTACTATAACTCTCCTGAACAAACTGCATCTCTCAAAAAAAACTGAAACAAGACACTGATGCCAGGCGACGCACCATTACACAACAGCATTTATAAGACGACGCACAAAAAGCTACCAGGAAGTATGATGAGAGAAGTGTTAAGTTCTCTCCATTTCTCCATTCTTTGCAGTTCTAAACACTTCAGAACATTGTCATCCTACATTTCTGATGCCTTCCATCCTATGACAGCACTAAATAAAAGCTACATTATAATAAGCCCAAACCTACCCACTCACAATTAAGCCTCCGTAGGAATAAACTCATTCAAACCTATGTATGTGTACCGAGTCCTATATAAAGGAACATAGTCATTAAAAATATTTTAAAATATTTCAATTGATGATTCAGTTCTTATCTCATTGTTTACTTACATTATTTACTTTTCTCTGTTTCTCTCATACTGAATACTGAAAATAGATGAACCAGCTTAATTTTTTTTTTTTTTTTTTTTTTTTTTAAAACAGCTCTCCCCCACCTACTGGGTCTTATACACAAACATAGCCTTGCAATCCTTAAGCTACAAATTCTTTAAAGGATATTTACAACCAACTAAAAACTTATAGTGATGTGTTTGTTATTAAGGCACTATTACAACACAAATAAACATTAGAGAAATGCAATGGGCATCCACTCTAATTTAACACAAATTTCACATAAGGAGGTGGAAGTTGTCCAATCTGTTTGCCCAGAAAAATTATCTAACTGAATAAATAACTCAGCCTCTCTATAGCACTTCCCATCAGCAGATCTCAGTGCATCTGCATCAATAATGTCAACAGAAGACAAAACAGTGAATACCAATTTACAGTAATATTTAAAATTGATATATACATGAACCAATCTCTTATAGCCCAAGATAAGGTATTCAAAAGGTCTCCTCTGCACTAAAAGAGAGCCTGAAAGGCTGAACAGAATAACTTTAGAGAGACTGTAAAAGACTAGTAAGAAAATTATTAATTATTTATATAGTATAGCAAATATAAGAACTGTTTAACCTAAACTGCTATGTTCATTTTTAAAATATTACATAATGGAAGTCAAAAAAAGCCATCAAATGCATTAATCATTTTCTTCTATTACTCACTAGTTGCAGACTTCCTCTCCAAATTATGTCTATAAAAATTTCAGGGTCGTCAGACCAAACAGTAGTAAAGTTCTTCTTTGCAGGAAAATGCAATAGTGGTTTCTGTTGTATATGGTAAATTACAGAATGGCTGTGTCTACACTGGGCCACTTATTCTGGAAAAGCAGCCGCTTTTCCGGAATAAGCTGCGAGCTGTCTACACTGGCCGCTTGCTTTTCCGGAAAAGCAACGACGATCTACTGTACAAAATCAGCCGCTATTCCGGAAAAACTATTCTGCTCCCGCTCGGGCATAAGTCCTTATTCCGGAACACTGTTCCGGAAAAGGGCCAGTGTAGACAGCCCAGTAATCTTTTCCGAAAAAAAGCCCCGATCATGAAAATGACGCTTGGGGCTCTTTTCCGGAAAAGCGCGTCTACATTGGCCACAGACGCTTTTCCGGAAAAAGGGCTTTTCTGGAAAAGCAGCCTGTCAATGTAGACGCTCCTTTTCCGGAAAAACTGAAAACGGAATAGTATTCCGTTTTAAGCATTTCCGGAAAAAGGTGCCAGTGTAGACATAGCCAATGTGTAGAGTAGCAACTAGAAGACTGACTTGTTAGAAATCAATATGAACATGTTATCTACATTCCATGAGTAACAAAAAATTCCAACCTCAAGTTTCATGGAAGAGTTGTTAATTGCAGCAGAGAGATGCAGGCCTTTTTATTCGAGTAATGAACTTTTATGCTCACATGTTCTTTTCATTAGCTGCTCCGACTCTTTTCTATTGAGCAAATACATTATTTAAAATCTAGCCTCTCAGAGAAACTGACAAAACAGAACTAAAATTAATTTTTAGTACCAAAGAAGCACTTGGTTTTGTTTTCAGAAAGTAGCAAGACCATTAAGTCAAAAAGGATAAAAAGCCATTTTTTAAAAATAAAAGTAACCATTTTCAAGGAGACAACAGTGAGATGAGAGTTTCAACTTTGCAAAGGAAATCCACCATTTCTGAAATATCACCCAAGCAAGACGACAAAGGAACTAAACACTAACAGCACGGACAAAGTTTGTTTTGTCAGGAGAGCTTTTTCTGCCTCACTCTACCATTTTTCACTGTAACAAATAAGAGGAGCTTTTTTTTCCCCCATCACAGACGTCAGAGAGACAGAGGGGATCTATGAGGTCATCTCGTCTATTCCTAGGGGACACTGTAGGATTGGTCTGTCAGACGCTTTGTCCAGGCTAGTTTTAAAAGACTCAAGCAATGGGATTTCCCCGTTTTCCTTGGGAGCCTACCCTATAGCCGAAGGAACAAGTATGATCCTCAGTAATAGCCACGCACATCGCAAGGAACTCAGGAAGAGAACCTGCTGTCACCTACCCCCCACACCTGGCCCAAATCCTAGTTACACCCCTTGGCACATTTAAGACCCGGCACATTTAAGCCGCAGCTTCTCGGGCACCCCTCCAGACCACAGCCCTCGCGGTACAATGACAGCTGAAGCTGGCACATCCCAGCAGGGGCTGCGGGGCGGTCCCGAGTGGCTAGGGACAGGTCCCGGCGCCCAGGGAGGCTCCCGGTCTCTAACAAAGTGCTTCCCGGCGAGCCCCGCGCCCCAGCTCCCCGCACGTGTCTGCCCGGGGCTGGCAGCGAGCCCCCGGCGGCAACTCACCCAGCAGCTCCGTGGCAGGTCAGCGGGCAGCCGGCTCCCCTCGCTGCCTCCCCCCCACCTCGGCGGCGCTGGCAGGCTGGGCGGCGGCAAGGCCCGCGAGCCCTTGGTCCCTGGCGCGGGGGCGGGGAGCGGAGCCTGTCGCAGGGTTCGGGGAATGGAACATTCGCGGCCGCAGACGAAGTAGCCGCAGAACGTCCCGTCCGCACCAGCGTCTCGCGAGCCGCCGAGAGCGTCAGGCTCCTGCTGCCCCCGCCCTCCCCGCGCCGGCAGCGCCCGCCCGGCTCCGCCTGCGCTCTCGCGCTAGCTCACCTCGAGCGCCGGCCGGGAGGGGAGGGGCTGAACCTTAAAGGGGCAGGCCCGGCCTTGAGAGGGTCAGCCGGCCGGCGGGGGCTGGCCCAACAGCGCATGGGGCGGACACGTGGGAGTCCTCCCCCCCCCGCACCCTGCAGTGACGGGGGCACCCCAGGGCCCGGCCAAGGGGGGGTCTCCCCAGGCTCAGAAGGGTGACAGCTGCCATTGTCCAGCCTTGACTTAGCCCCTCGCCCAGGGCGCCCCAGGCAGGCCCTGCTGCCCCGAGGAGGGTGGGAGCAGGGCGCTGTCCCCAGAGCGTGGGGCTGCGAAGCCAGCTGGGTGGGACTCGGGCCTGTGCACTGCCTGGCCCCCACAAGCCGCACGCTACAGCCAGGCTCACACTGGCTGCGCCTGGGCTTCCCAGCCGGGCAACGTATCCCCGCTGCCCTACGCAGCCCATCTGACTGCTCCACGGCTGGAGCTGCCCCCATGCTGCAAGGTGTGGAGCCAAGTCACACAGGGACTTGTGCTCTTCCCCATCACCCTCACAGGCTGCATGAGGCCCCAAGACTGAGCACTTGGTGGCCCAAGCGAGACTGGATTGTGTGTGGACAGAATTAGGATCTGGGCTAAAACTTGAGTTAGAGCCTAGATATAGCCGAGGGCTGGGGAACCTTTTTAAATGAGAAGCAAAACCAAACAAATTCTCACTGATGTGCCAGTGCCTTGAGCCTTGGAGGCCAGATCCAAGCAAGCCGAAGGCATCATCCAGCTCCCAGGCTTTTGGTTCCCCACCCTTGATATACCCCTAGGAATTCAGCCTTACACTGCCACTGTAAAGCATCAAATCTATGCGAAAATGCGGGATGCTTTTTTTCCCCCTTTGGTAGGGGTTGCATTTCTTTGGAAGGAGGGCCAACAGACTTACTAGGCCCGTGGCCAAGGTGGGAGGAGCTGGCTCCACACTCCAGGAAGGGGTGTGGGCTCAGGGGAAGGGACAGGGCGGGCAGGGGAGAAGTCAGCCCTCAGCACCATGTAGATTGGGGTGGCCATCCCATTAATTGAAGAGAGCCGAAACAGAGGCGGAAAAAATACGAAGAGCCACCAGAAATATTTTTTGAGCAATTTTTGATCAGCCAAAAAAAAGGGGGGGGCTGCCCCTTTAAAAGACAAGGCTTTTTGGCCACATCAGCCTCCCATCACCTGCTGCCATCTTGGTGACGGCTCCCCTGTCCCGGTGAACACAAGGAGCCAGGGACCATTTCTAGGAGTGCAAGGGCGACTTTGCCAGCCACACTTTCCCCCCTTAAAGAGCCGCATGCAGCTCACGAGCTGTGAGTTGACCACCCCTGATATAGACGAGTATTTCTGAAAGTGTTCCATGGAATCACTCTCAGAAACACAATAACTGGCCGCCCCTATTTATTTAGCGGCACCGCAGCCATGGAGCCCCATTGGCTCCGTTTTGTCCTTTGAAACCAAAGAGAGCCACAGGAAGCTTTAACAAGTGTTTCAGCTTCAAAAAACTTCAGAGTTTTGTTTCAAAATCCTAACCAAAACCCAGAATCATTATGGTAGAATCCCTCTGTCGTCTGTGCTTTAACCATGAGACCTTCTTGAACCATGCTTTAAATCTAGACAATTCAATACAGGGTTAGGCTTAAGGAAAAAAAGAGCAGATGTCCCACAGCAATGTCAACACCACACATTCAAACATCAGAAGTTAAGCTTCTTTTTTAAAAAAAATTCTTATAAGTGGTTTAAAAATCTGAGATTGTTTTTAAAAAATTGTTTTGGATTAAGCCTTTATAGTATACTCAGTTTGTGTACTTATGCTTTTCTTTGCAACCAGGAGAGCTGAAACATTCTTTTTAGTTAAAAAAAAAAAAAAAACCATAACAGCAATTTGATTCCAGGCCTAAGAGATCCCCCCCCTTGGTTCATCATTTTGGTTTCTTTCATCCTTTTCCCAAATAGGAAGGAGTAGTGTATATAACCCCAAGTTAAACATACATTCCCCGAGTTGAAGGGATCTACATTACAGAATTACATTAAAAAAAGTCACTTCCATGGCAGTTGAAAGCAGGAAAGGGGAGCTGCGCCAAGGTTTTTTCATCCCCATTTAGACACCTACCAGTCTTTTCCACCTTTGGTGCCCACATATTAAGATAATAAGCTATAAGAATTCTATCAACATAGCAAGGTTCTAAACCCGGGCTTAGGTCAATCTAATTGTCTCTCAATGGTGTCTAAATTTCACATCCCAGAGCAACATAACTAGTTTGATCTAAATTTTAGTGCAGACCAGGCCTTAGATTCTAATTGCTTTAGAACAGGGACTATCTTTTTTTTTCCTGTTTGTACAGGACTCAGCAAAATGTGGTTCTGGTCTATGAGTAGAGTTCCTTGGTTCTAAGGTGATACAAATGTCACTAGAACAATGTGAAGAGTCCTGCAAATCTGCAGATACCCACTTTATATCTGCAGATATCAATGTGGATATCCATGGCTCATTTTTGTGGATACATGTGGCTGCAGATACAAATTTTGTATCCGGCTCAAACAATCTGCACTAGTGTAGCTCACTTGTCCTGTACACATCTTTGTGTTCCCATCATTTGTTTTTTTAAGTCTGGGTGATTGGAGGAGGGGAACTGGTTGGTTTATGTTATTGTTTGTTTTTCTTCTAATAACTTGGTTTTAAGTTGTATAAACATTGCTAGTTTTGTTTTCATTTGGTTTGTCTGTCACAACATAACTCTGGGTTATAGATGCAGATGGTAAAACTGTGATGAGAGCTCAGAAGGTAACAGAAGAGAAGACAGAAATAAGGAATGGCAGAGAAGAGAAAGGAATAACAGATGGTGTAGAGATGGAGAACACAATGACACTGGATAAGTAATTTGCAAAGAGGGAAAGTGAAAAGAAGCAAAAGGTGGTGAATTGTAAGCATCAGTTAGTGAAAGTGGCAGCAGTAAACAGCCTCAAACAAACAATGTAGTTAAGCAAGAGGTACCAGCAGGTTAGAAATTGGCTGAGTGACTCAGATGGCAGCAACAGATCATATTTTTCCCTACTTAAAAGTTGTTTTGGTTCTTAATCCAAAAAGTTAGCACCCACAAATAAACAACGCTTTAAGAAGCGACACAAGCACCTCACTGCAGCATGCTGTCTGCTGCCACCCTCAATTTCTTTTTTTGAAAAGTGGAAGATTTCCATGAGCACAGATACCAGCTGTTTATATCCTGTGGATGAAAAACCAAGTCAGGCAATCTTCCCGTGACTTTCTGCTGCCTGATAGAGCAAATAGTCAATCAATCAAGCATCAGGCTACTACAGTAGCTCAAATAAGAGATTCCCCGCCCCCATCCTAGCACCAGTGTCTTTCACCTGTTTGTTCCAAACAGCACCTTAGTCAGGAACAGGCCAGTCTGATTATTTCTGGTATGTCATGACACTGGGGCTTCATGTCCAATACTGCAGAATTTCAGCCTAATTTAAAAAATAATAAAATAGAGAGCCAGAGGCTCAACTGATATACATTAGCTGAGCTAAATCAACTTCAGTAGAGTTATGCTAATTTACACTGGCACCCAGAGGCGACATGAGGTCACCTGCCCTCCCCCCTCCATTTCTGCCATGGTGAGAGTTGAGCTGAGAGTGGCTGAGTGGGCAATGCCTGGGAAAGGCACCAACACCTAGAGTTCCCCTCAAGTCCTACTAGGAGGCACCTGGAGTAGAGAAAAGAGATGGGGCCGGCAATATAGGGTTGCCATGTGTCCGGTATTCTACCGGACAGTCCGGTATTTGCACTCTTTGTCTGGTAAAAAAATCAGAGAATACCGGACATGTGCATGGGAGTCCCAGCTGGGAGGCGGGGCTGCGATCGCCACTCTGGGTGCTTCAGAAGCCTAGCCGGGGAGTCCCAGCCACTCCCCCGCCCCCACAAGGCTTTGGAAGTGCCCAGAGTGCTACCATGTGGGGAGTCCCAGCTGGGAGGCAGGGCTGTGATAGCGGCTCTGGGCACTTCAGAAGCTTTTCTGGGTTTTCAGGCCTTGTCCATTAGTTATAATAGAGGAAATTATGTCAACCAACTGAAAAACACTTTGGATGCATCTACACAACATTTTGGAGTGACCCAGGGGAGTCTCTCCGCCTGGGTCAACCCCCCTTTCCCATGCTTCAGTCTCCAAGCTCTGGGCTGAGATGCGGCTTCATAGCACACACTCTTAGACCATGCGTGAGAGTCCTGTTACCCCCAATCTATTGAGCCAGCCTCAGAGGATTGTTCCCACTCACTCCAAAATGCTATGTAGACATACCCGTGTCCACACTGTTAGGCTTGTTCTACATTTAAAATTTAGATCATCATAGCTATGTCTTTCAAAGCTGTGAAAAATCCACACTCCACAGAGCTGCAGCAAGGTGTAGATGCAGCAAAGCTGATGGAAGAATGCTTCTGTCACCCACTAAGAGACCACCCCTTAGAGAGGTGGAGTTCTTACAGCAACAGAAAAACCCCTTCTATTGTGGTGGGAAGCGTCTACACAACAGAAACACATCTGTACCACTATAGCACCCACAGTGTAGATCTGGCCTCAACAGTTTGTTGGGGAGGCAGCATTTTATACAGGAAACCACCAGAGTAGCCCACTCGGGTGCAGGCTCAGTGCACTGCATGCCAGTGTGAACACAAGACATGGAGCTGAATGCACCAATTGTACCGGACAACTGTCATCTTTGGCAATGCCACCAGCTGGGTCAATATCTCATCAGCTTCCTCAAGTCACCAGCTGACAGGTCCCACTACATCACCCTCACCGTACCACCCTCACTTCTCTCAACACTACCTTTCACTGGACATGCAGGCCCCTCTACTCTACAGGCCTGTCTGGGGATCTCCAGTCAGAAGTTCACTCTGCTCAACCAGAGCCCCTGCTCCTCCCCCATACCACCACCTGTACATTTTCAGAGACAAGTCAACATTTGAGGCAGTAGGAAGCATACATAAGGAAGCATCCCGGGGGCAAGGTTCCAGATATTAAGCTACAGCTCCTGCTTTTTCTGTACGTTGGCCTCTTGCCTCTCCACAGACACCAATATACGATCCCCTTCCTTAGCCATCAGTACCAAGAAGGATTTCATCTTTCTTTCTCCAATTGAGATTTGCTTACTTGTTGCACCCAATCACTACCCCAACCTGCCAAGCTATTTGTTCATATTTTGTTATTGGCTATGATGAATCAAGAAGGTTCTTTTCCCCATATGAAAAATAAAATATTTCCAGATGTATCCGGTATGGGAGGGCAAGGACAGGTCAGATTATTTCCCAACAAATCATTATCAATTGACTGAACCTTTGCTCTTGACTGCAGCAGTACAGTGATCACAACATAAAGACAGACTGAAAACTATTTTTTTAGCCAATTACAATCACTTGATCCAATGCAAAACATGACTACGGCTTATGACAAACACTGGTTTACACAGAGAGCATTACTGACACTTTAAAATAAAGCAGGAAACACCCACAACATCTAAATGGAAATCGTGCACCAAGACAGGCAGGGCAAAGCGGGAGCCACAAAGTGATTTTTACAGCTGCTCTGCAGCAAATTTTGTATTTCATTTTGATTCTGACTCTCTCCCCCCTTCCACTATCACCTTTTCTTTGTTAAATGAGAACATCTCCACTGAATCAAAGAGAGAGAGAAAATAAATCAGAGAAAACCTGAGACACCAGAAAAAAGAGCTGTGAAAAATCTACTTGTTTCCTGTGTCTCTGGCTGCAGCTTTGATCTTCCTGACTTCAGAGATGCATTTTCTGTGATAATACTCGGAAAAAAGGAAGCCCCTGCAGGAAACAGGGCTGTCCCTACCAGTGCTGGTGGCCTACGCAGCACCAGGGGTCTGAAGCTGCGGGGGAAAAAGGATTGACAACTCTCCTGGACTGGATACCATTAACTTCAGTGACTTGCAGTCTCAGAGAGTTGGCAATCTGGAGCATGGCTAGGAGGGAGACCAGGGCCGGAGGACTCCAGAGTAGCAGCAGGTGGCTGGGCAGCTGGCTGGAGAGAAGACGCATTTGTAAGGAAGGAGCACTGATTCTCTTCTACTGCTGCAGCTGAGTCCTACAGCCTGCAAGGGCAGTTCACTGTCTACTCACCTGCTGAGTGGCAGCTGGGTATGGCCAGACCTGTGCTGAGCCAGGAGGTGGAAGGGGGCAACCAGAGGATGGGGCAGGGCACAGCCAAACCAGTGCTGAGCTGGGGGCAAGCAGCTGGGGGATGGGACTGGGGGTGGCTGGAGCCTATCCATAGTGTGCGGCTGCCTAGAGCACCATAGCATTTGGGGCAATTTGGTGCCCCAAATTTTGTGGTACCGTATTTTCCGGCGTATAGGGCGACTGGGCGTATAAGACGACCCCCTATCTTTTTAATTAAAAGATAGGGTTTCATCTTATACCCCAGCGCCCCTCTGCCTCCTTTGCTCCCGGTGTCCCTGGTCTGCTGGAGATGGTCCCCAGCAGACCAGAGGCACCGGGAGCAAAGCCGCAGCAGCTTTGAAAGCCTCGGGGGAAGCCGGCGGGGGGGCATCCCAGGCGCGCCTGGGCTGCTCCCCCGCCGGAGCCCCTCCGCGGCTTTGAAAGCCTCGGGGGAAGCCGGCGGGGGGGCATCCCAGGCGTGCCTGGGCTGCTCCCCCGCCGGAGCCCCTCCGCGGCTTTGAAAGCCTTGGGGGAAGCCGGCGGGGGGGGCATCCCAGGCGCGCCTGGGATGCCCCCCCGCCGGCTTCCCCCGAGGCTTTCAAAGCCGCGGAGGGGCTCCGGCGGTGGGGCATCCCAGGCGCGCCTGGGATGTATACCCGGCGTACAAGACGACCCCCGATTTTTGGGGGATGGTTTTTAACATCAGAGGTCGTCTTGTACGCCGGAATATACGGTACACTATGAGGCTGCATGTTTTGTGTGTGGGTCCTGGCAAAAAAGGTGCCCAATTTTAATCAACTGAAATGTCTGAAATATTTTCAGGTATTTTTAATTTGGCATTTTGTATTTAACACTCGTATTCTAATTAAGGGAATTGCACTGTAGTTATCTCAGACAGTAACCTCTGCAGTTATTCTTTAAGGGCCTAGGCCTTGGACATTGAAATTTAACTGCACCTTTTTGTTGTTCATTGTGGAACAACACTTGGCATTTACAGGCAGTCCCCGGGTTACGTACAAGATAGGGACTGTAGGTTTGTTCTTAAGTTGAATTTGTATGTAAGTCGGAACTGGTACATATTGTAGGGGAAACTCTAGCCAAACATTTCTCCAGAGCTCAGTTTTATTCTCCCACACCTCACTTCCCTCAGTCCTTTATTCTCAAGCTGAGGTGTCTGCTGAGAAAAGCCGCTCTGCGTCTCCCTGGTCTGCTGGGGGGGGCCGCTAGCTTCGTGTCTCCCTGGTCTGCTGGGGGGAAAGCAGCTAGTGCGGGGTTGCCTCACCCCGTTTATAAGTAGGGATCCGATGCAAGTCGGATCCATGTAACCCGGGGACTGCCTGTATATAATTTTACATGTTCAAAACACTGGGCAGACATTAACAAATATTTTATTAGGATTTTCCATTCCAGATTATACCATACCATTTCCATACCACTGATCTGTCTAGCAAAATACCCTGCCTCCTGCACTGACTAGTTCCTTCAGTGTAAAAAAAGATTTCCTCCTAATGCTATTGCCCAATTGTACATAACATGTGGATGGGGCTTGAAAATACCTTCCTGCCCTCTGTGGCAATCAGTTTATATACTGTGATGCATGATATTTCATTGCCCACATTCTCATTTTAGTTAGCATGGTCAACTGAATGGCCCTCACATTACAATAGGTAATTTCCCCTTCATGCACTCTGATTTAATTAGCACTGATATCAGATGCCCATCTCCGTATCCCTTCCTTTTTTCTTTTCTCTTCAAGCATATGAGGAAGTGAGCTATATCTTACAAATCTTGTGCCCTAATACATTTCTTAGGGTACGTCTAAACTACGTTCTATTTTTGAAAGAGGAATTTTCATATCTTCTTCTGATCTCACTTTTGAAAGTGAAAGCAGAGCTTTCAAAAGTGAAAGTAGTCTGGATGTGTTTTTTGGGGGGAAAAAACCCTTTTTTGAAAAAACGCATACATCTCATTGTGACGGCCTGTGTGGGTGCGAAAGCCCCTTCCCGGCGGGGCAAGGGGGTTCAGCGGACCCGCCGTCTAGCTGTTTGAGTGCGATCACCCGGCCGCGAGTCCGGACCGGGGATCAGCGAACTCGTGGTTCCGTTTCCTCGGGGCCGACCCGGGGTACCAGTCTGCCCGGGGTCTAGGCGAGGAGACGGGGTCGCCCCCGGCGGCCTGTCTGTAGGTCGGGTCCCCGTCGGGGCAGTCAAAGTGAAAGGGTCTTCGCCCCTTTAGCTAGTCACCCCTGCGGGGTCACGTGGGTTGGGGTCTCGTGGTAGGGAGGCGGGACGTGGGGGACCCGGGCCCGCCCTCTCCACCGGGTCCCAGCCCGGGGCCCTAAGTGGGGGGAGAACGAAGTGGACGTTCCTCCCACGACAGGTGGGGTTTATCCCCGTAACGCACCTGTCCACGGGCGCCAGAAGGCCCCCGCCCCGGGCTGCTTCCACTCCCCGCTACCCTCCTCTCTGGCGGAGGATATCCCGCCGTCACTTACCCCGCCCGAGGCGTCGGTCTCGTCCCGCGGCCGTCGTGGGGGTTCGGGGTCGTTCCCTCGTCTCCTCCAACGCGGAGGGGGGGGGTGGTGGCGGCAGCTCCCCTGAGTGCCGCCTCGTCCTGCTCCACCGGGCTGCTTTTCAACCGGCCCGGGTGATGACGTCAGGGACGCCCGTTCCGCCCCCCGGGCGTCCTGGCGTCCGCTGACGTCACGGCCGGGGCATCCCGGCCTGACGTTGGCTCCGCGCGGCTCTGGCCGAGCGGAGCGCCGTTCGGGCTCCTCGCCCCTCAGATGGGGCCGTCCCTGGCCCCTCCTTCCCCGTCGGGGAGTTAGCCGCCCCTCCCCCTGTGGGGTTTCCTCCCTGGCCCGCTCTCCCCTGCTCCCAGGGCTGCCTGCCGGTCCGTCCGGCGGCCTCCAGGGGGCGCCGGCGGCCCCCGCTCTAGTGCGGACCTGCGGCGGTCCGTCACACTCATTTTTAAAGAACGAGCGTTTTTTTCCAAAAAAACCACATCCAGACTACTTTCACTTTCGAAAGATCTGCTTTCGAAAGTGAGATTGGAAGAAGATACACAAATTCCTGCCGACTTTGAATATTCTATTTTCAAAAGAGAACATAGTCTAAACATAGCCTTAATCTTAAAAGTGCCAACTGACTACTTGTTGTTTTTGTTGAAAACAGACTGACATGGCTACCCTCTCTGAAACCTCATTATAAAAAGTTATCCAGACTCCCTCTAAGATAGCTCTAATTAACAATACAATATAGCTCCTGCTATTTTTCAGCACATCTATATCGTATCATTAACTGGCTACTTTATTCAATAGTTAGATTTCCTTCCCAAGAAAGGTCATCTCAGGGTGACAAACCAGTTTCAGTGCAATTCCTGGTGGTTTCCAGATACGCATGAGGTCAATAGCACATTAAGGCAGGAGGATGCAGAATTTAAGCTCATTTTTTGGCTTTGAGAAACAAAACCAAGATCTTAACTGTTCCAGATTCTCTCTGTGTCTGTAGTATCTTTTTATTTTTTCACAAGAACAACAATATTGAGAAGACACAGGCACAGTTGGGCCCCAAATTACCATGTTCAATTAACAGAGACAAACATGCAAGGCCCAGCTATATGAACACTACCGCTCTGACCACTTTCTATGGGCTTCGGAAACATGAAACACAGTGAGCGCTACTAAAGGGGTCACCAACTATTTAAAGTGATATTACACTAGAGCTCTATATTACAGTGTAGTAGAACCACACTGCTTTTGCTTCCCTCTCCATACCCCAGTTCTGAACTTAAAGGAAGTGGCTGAAGAAACATACTATAGCTTGGCGGTTAGGGTTCTGATCTGCAAAGCAGGAGACGTACCGTCACTTCACTTCTTTGCCTGATTCAGAGCGATAGGAAACGGGTGGGCGGGGCGGGAGGAAGAAACCTCAGCTCCCACATATCTCTTCTCAAATCAAAAAGCTGAAAATCTCAGGTTTCAGTCCAACAAAAACAGACAGCATTCAATTTTTGCAAAAACAGTCAAGAGATGTTGGTTTCCTTCCAATGCAGAATGAAAATAAATTTCAAAGCCTGGAAAGTTGCTCTGAAATTAAATAGTTGCTCTCTAATCAGTTCTAGCAAAATTCCAGTGCATGCTGTTATAGGACTGAAATATTTCAGGGCGATACCACCAGTTGCATGTCCTACAAGATCAAAGAACATTATTTTTGCATCTGAACCAGTGCATAATCCAGTGCATAATCCAGTGCATAATCCAGTGCAATTCATAATCCAGTGCTTTGTTTTTACTCTATACGAGTGATACCATACTATGCCAGTCCCACTTTATCAATATACTCTTTCATCTCTTGGCAGAGATTTGTATGAGCATCTGATCATGCTCTTGTCTGAAGGCCCAGTATGCATGGAAGTAATGTTTCACTGCTATTTGCGGTGTGCCCTGAGAAGCCTACTCCTAGAGCTGGAGTCATCTCTCACGTGGTGAGGTCTGTCATTTGGTGCTATGCCAGGAACTGTTTTCCTTTTGACCCATTTATGAGCTTGGGACCCTCTTATTCAAAGGGATATCAAGCTACCAAGACAGGGCTTAGAGACTGCTGCATTTGGTGACAGCTGCCATATTAGAGTCAACACCAAGAGCAATGATGTTTTCCATTCACATGCTCTTTCTTTCACACATCATCATGTACAGGGCTCAACAATTAATGTAATCTACTCGCCTATGGCGAGTAGATTACAAGCCGGCACAGCTGCGCAGCACCGTCAGCGCATGTGCAGTGCAGTCTGCGCATGCGCAGTGTGCCAAACCGCACGGCTGGCGAGTGGGGATCGCCACGGTTTGGCAAGCCCTGATCATGTAGGTGTGAGGGTTTCATCCTAGGGCCAACCATGGTACAGCCAGGCGCTTTGCAAATTTCATCCACACAATTCAGTCAGCATTACTGAGGAGCTAGCTACCTCACTCCTGATTGGAGTCTCTCCAGCTCTGCTATTTGACTCACCTCCTACCCTGCTCTGCTATGGAGCTTCAGGGGGTAGCTGAGTTAGTCTGTTACAGAAAAAAACAACAAATGGTCTGGTAGCACTTTATAGACGAACAAAACATGTAGATGGTATCATGAGCACTACTGCACCTCAAGCTTGGCCTGAAGTACATACAGTCACATCGTTCCTGGGCCTTTCCTAAGTAGAGTCTGCCAGTTGCACTGACTGAGTTATGGAGGGTGTTATGGAAGGAAATAAAGTTTCACAGTGCAAACTAACGGTTCTTATCAGCCTCTTTTAATTAGTCTTTGAGGTGCTAATAGACTATTTGTTGTTTTTTAAGCTTTTCCTGTTACAGACTGGCTCGGCTACCCCTCTGAAACTTATCTAGCCAATGTCCTCTTTTCTCCCCCATCCAATTTTTTTCCTCCCCACCTCCTTCCCTTATTTATTCTTGGTTCTGGACTTCCAGCACTCCAGTCATTTGAAGAAGTGGGCTGTGCCCACGAAAGCTCATGATACCATTTACATGTTTTGTTAGTCTATAAAGTGCTACCAGACTATTTGTTGTTTTATAAGTTTTTTATGGAAGGAAATGTTCATTAGGGGCTAGGAATAGCAAAGCTCACTTTCACTGAGCCCTACAGTATATTCATTCCCTGGCGTGCGGCAAAAGCATCAAGTCCAGCTCCTGCCATCCCCTCACCCTGAGCGGCAAATCTTTGGCTCCTCCATTTGCTGGGCCAGGATCAGTGAGCACTGAAGTCAATGGGAGTTTTACTTGCCCAAGGACAGCAGCTTCAGAACTAATCTGGCCAGGGTGGAAAACGATGGACAAGAAAAGGGCCTCAGCAGTCTGGATCCGGCCCGCCAAGTGGGTGGACCTAGCCCACAGAGGCCCTGCTGCTCCTCTGCCCCCAGGCCAATTAGGGCCTGGAGGAGCACCCAAATCCTTCTCCGCTCTGCCCCCACCCTGTGAGCAGTGGGCCTGGAGGCAGGGGAGCTCCGTGAAGCTTCCTTCGCCCTGCAAGGAGCCAGTGGCACTTCAAAAGAGCCACATGCTTCTCGCAGGGCAGGAGGAAGCTTCCCGTGCTCCCCCGCCTCCAAGTCCTGATTGGCCTTGGGGTGAGGGAGCGTGCCAAGCCTCTTCCAGGGCATGGGTGCCTAGTGGGAAAGGGGGGGGCAAAGGCGCTCCGCTGCCCCCAGACCAATCATGGTCTGGGGTGGGGTAGCCCCAACCCTTCTGGGGTGGCCTGGGGCTACTTCAAAAATTTTTGAAGTGGCCCCCGGGCAAAAATTATTGCCCAGCCCTGGACAAGAGTCTCTAAGGACAAGAATCTCTGTTCTAAGGGTGGGAGCAGGGGCTGAATGGCTACTTTACTTAGCACAACTGTAGTATCTCCATCTCAGTTTCAGGCAGGCAACGTGACACTGAGCCCTGCTTCCCCACTTCCAAAACCCCAGGACCAAGACAGAAATCAGTGCTGGAGAATGCAGTAAAATCAATGATGCCATTTGAACGTTAGAACAAATACAGGACTATGTAGCACTTTAAAGACAAACAAGATGGTTTATTAAGTGATGAGCTTTCATGGGCCAGACCCACTTCCTCAGATCAAATAGTGGAAGAAAATTTGAATGTTAGCTGATCAATGAGTGCCCTCTGGTGGCAATAAGATAAAAATCCTTTCATTCTAAACTATGTGGGCACACCAATGGGTTGCATTTTCAAAGCTCTTCTGCTTTATTTACATGAGAACTGGTACATGGGCCTAACAGTGCGTGTAAAACCCAAATGTGTATATTTTCAATGTGCACGAGATAAAAAGATAGCCTGTAACTGCAAGCTCTGGTTCTCATCCTTCTATGTTAGGAGTAGGAGCTTTGTGGTTCAGGGTGCTGGAATAATTTTTATAGCAGGGGTGCAGGGAGACATTGAATCAAACTGGGACCTCTCTTCCTGTTGCTTGAACAAATTCTTCTTGTTCCAGTTAGCTTCTTGGGTCATCTACCTTTCTGTACTTACGCATTCTCTTCATTTCACTCTAATCTTTCCAGCTCTCCCAGCATGTTCTTGTCACCCCGCATTCTTGCTGTTGCACTCTGAGCTATTAATTTGCACATGGGGAGCTGTTACATATTTACTAGGAAACCATATATCCTTAAATAGTGATAGAAATGTAGCTGTGTTAGTCTGGTGTAGCTGAAACAAAATACAGGACTATGTAGCACTTTAAAGACTAACAAGATGGTTGTGACTATTTTCTTCCACTATTTGATCTGAGGAAATGGGTCTGGCCCACGATAGCTCATCATCTAATAAACCATCTTGTTAGTCTTTAAAGTGCTACATAGTGCTGTATTTTGTTTCATACATCGTTAAAGATTATTCAGGGAAGGTGTAAATATGAAGGCTCATCCCCCCAAGGGACCTGACAAACTCAGGAAAAATTGGCACCATTTCCTAAATGGTAATTTGTGAGGCCCAGAACATGCAGATAGTTACACAAGCAAATAGGCTAAATCTCCTGTGGTGTCCTACCCAGGGAATGCCACAGGGGACAGTCTTTCCTCTGCAGCAGCAGCCACATTCTCCTCTTCTCCCTTCACCTCCTCAAAGACTCTCTATAGGGCAGGCCGTGATAGAAATGTAGCCATGTTAGTCTGGGGTAGCTGAAGCAAAATGCAGGACTATGTAGCACTTTAAAGACTAACAAGATGGTTTAAAAGGTGATGAGCTTTCGTGGGCCAGACCCACTTCCTCAGATCAAATAGTGGAAGAAAATAGTCACAACCGTATATACCAAAGGATACGATTAAAAAAAATGAACACATATGAAAAGGACAAATCACATTTCAGAACAGGAGGGGAATGCGAAGTAGGGGGGAAAGGAAGGAAGGTAAGTGTCTGTGAATTGATGATATTAGAGGTGGGGAGAGTGGGACGTCTGTGAGCTAATGGTATTAGAGGTGATAATCGGGGAAGCTATCTTGGTAATGGGTAAGATAGTTTGAGTGTTTGTTCATTCCTTCCCGGAGAGTGTCGAATTTTAACATGAATGACAGTTCAGAGGATTCCCTTTCGAGTGCAGATGTAAAAGGTCTTTGTAGCAGAATGTAGGTGGTTAAGTCACTGAGAGAGTGTCCTTTCTGGTTAAAATGGCAAGAAACTGGTTTTTCTTTGTGATCTTGTCTGATATCTGTTTTGTGGGCATTAATCCTTTGGCGAAGTGTCTGAGATGTTTGTCCAATGTACATAGCAGACGGACACTTTTGGCACATGATTGCATAAATTATATTTCTGGATGCGCAGGAATATGTGTTCTTGATCTTATAACTCACTTGGTTAGGTCCAATAATGGTATCAGCAGAATGAATATGTGGACAAAGCTGGCAACGGGGTTTGTTGCAAGGGAAGGTACCAGGGTTGGCATTAGTGTGGTATGTCCTGTGGCACTGACAGGGATTGGGGGCAAAAGGGCAACTGCCCAGAGATTCAAAAGGGCGCAGGGCCCCAGGCTGCCACTGCTACCACAGGAGTGGCGGTGGCCTGAGCCTTTACATGGCAGCTGGAGTGTTGCATGGTGCACTCCAGGAGCACTGAGGGCTGGCTGCCCCAGCCCTGCCTTTTCCTGGAGTACCAAGCCAGGCCCCTCCCAACTTTGCCCAGGGCCCCAGCGAGTCTGTCAGCCCTGCTGCTGAAGAGGTGGGGCTCTGCTAAGGGAGGGAAGGTATGGGGGAGGAGGGGTGCTGGAACAGTTTTTGTAGTGAGGGTGCTGAAGGTGGAAACCATGTATTTGAGTTACTGTTACTACTTCAAGCCAGGGGCTGCAGCAGCCCCTAGGGTCTCAGGTAGGAAGAAGTGCAAGGCTGCGTGCATCATCCACCACATCCATGAGCAATCACTTCCCAGATTAATAGTGACACATTACCTACATTAATAGTCCATTTCCTCTTCCATGATATGAAGTCACCTGCTGTGGCTGTAGGGCAGCCACTGCAAGAACTGTGCTATCATAAGTACAAAGGGAACCACGGGACCCTGTGGACAGTACTGAAACTCATGGGATTAGCAGGTGGGGGATTAAATGCCATTTGTTTTGAATAGGCAAAATTCCCTGCAGGAATAATCCGAAGGAGCTCAGAACAATCTTGCAGTCTCCTATCAGCTACAGAAGCCGCATCTACCTGGTCTGGGCTGGCCCGAGCCACTTGTGCGCCCCGGGACCTGGGAGCGCAGTGCATGCGCAGCCTCACCCCCGCCCGGTCCAGCAGCCCCGTGCGGTGCCCCCTACAGTGGGGTGCCCTGGGTGGTAGCCCGGTCAGCCCATAGCTTGGACCGGCTCTGTACTTGGGAGCAATGTGGATCTTAATTCTTTTTTCCATTGTTATAGCAATTTGATTTTTACTCCAGTAATACAGGATGTGAGCCTTGTAATGCAACATCCTGAGTTATGCTTCACCTTAGACCTTCACCTAGTCTGTAGGCTGTTCAGAGCAGGAAACATGGACTTACCTGCAGGCCTTCCTCCTGTTGAAATCAATGACAAAACTACCATGGGCTCTAATAGCAGCAAGTTTCTTCAGAGCCTGTATTTATAAAGTACAGTCTAAGACTACGATACTTAATGGTGCTGCACGTCATGAGGTTAATACAGCCACATGAGCCCCCAGTTATAGGCAGCATTTTAGCAAGTGTTATATACCACAATCAAGTAGGAACTAAAGATATCACATGTGAAACTGCATAACTTACTCAGAGGACCAAATTCCCCTTTCGGTGACCCAGGTGCAACTCCATTGTCATCTCAGTGTCCAGAAAGGATGGTGTGGAGAGTGGTATGTGCACCTGGGTGGAAAGGAGGAGAATTTGACCCAGTATGTAATCAAGAGACTAAATGTAGGGCTAGCTCCTTCCCTCTGTTTCTGCGAGCAGAGGAAAATGAACCTCTCTCAAGGAGCAGGAAGGGATGGCTCCTCCATTTTCCACCATCCCTCTTCTCTCCCACCATGGCTGGGGCCCAATAGAAGCTGCCCTCCCCCCAAAATGCTACAGGATCAGGGTTCCATGAGGGTGTAGGGGCAAGACTGATGACCAGAGAGGCACCAGCTATCTGTGGAATTGTTCCTTGCTGAACACTCGCATTCCAGTCAGAAAGCTAAGCAGGAGTTAATGCTGTTTCAAGAGGAAGAAAAGAAAATGTGGAAGGGTTACCCACCTTTTACAAAGATATTTTGCCTCTAGATAATTACTTGGAAACTCCAGGCTAGCCATGAGGCCCTCCCTGCCTCTGTCATCCATAGGAAAGGGAGAACACGAAACTCTTAGTTAGGTATGGGCACCCACCCCCCAAAAACCTCATAGCACCTAGCCATCAAGCAGGTACCCTTGTTCTAAAATAAGGCCCTAATGCAGAGCCCCAGAAAGAACCCTGCTTGGGAAAAAGCCCTCTTCTGAGAAAAGGTCAGTTTAACCTCAGAAAGCCAATACCCAGGCAGCACTTCACAAAAAAGACCCTTAGCCTTTTGGGCTGCTTACTCAAAGGACAAGACAACAACAGAAAATAAATGCACCAGATAAAATGCCTACAGTGAGAAACCCACACAAGCTGTGAAGAGTTATTTCTCTCTAGAGCTGCTGTGGGGAACCTTTTTTGGTGGGGGAGGGTAAGGGGGAGGCACTGAGCCACAGAAAAATCAGTCAGGGGCTGCACACAAGTGAGAAGCAAAAGAAAAAAAGACAACCCCAAACCTTCACTGACATAGGCCTTGATGGAGAAGCAGAAAGACACACTCCATTCCCCTTGCACGTCAGAGCCTGGACAGCCCAACCTACTATATTTTGTGAGCTCCAGCCCTGCAGGGAGACAGGGGGGAGGGGAAATCAAGGAGGGAGAGGAAGAAGCAGCAGCAGTGCAGGTTCCCCAGTGTGGGGAGGAGGAAGGGAGCCCTGAGGTCCTGATCCAGGCAAGCCAGGGGCTGCATCCAGCCCCTGGCCCCTGCCCCTAGGTTCCCCATCCCTGCTGCAGAGTCCCAACAGCTCTCTACACACCTTGCCCCCTTTGCCTCCCAGTAATTGGGTCCAGCTGCTCCAGCTTCCTATCCCTTTCATTCCTACTAAAAACTATTCTTCTGGGTCCTAGGTTCCACTTTGCAAAGAAGCATTGCCTGATTTATAAGGAAAACCAGGCCATTGAGGAACTGTGACCCTGAGGCCCTCAAAGAGTTTGTTCACCTGCCATGTGCTCAAAAAGTGCTTGATTATGCAAGGTACTGAGCAGCTTTAGGAATGCTCATTGCCACCATGCAGGATCAAGGCCTGAATCCTGGAATTGCAAAATTAAAAAAAAAATCTAGTGACTTAATTTCTAACAATAAAACAGCTACCCACCCAGTTACACACAGTAGACAAACTCTGATCTCATCCACGCTGATCTGAACAGTCAATGGAGTTAAGAAGTTCTGAAAAAAGAACTTGCTCCAGATGGGGTTCGCCAGTGTAGATGATAGTACCATTTTATCCGTGGTCCTGTCTGGTTCATTTGTCAGTATAGGATAGTATTTTAGTGGTGAAAACATGAACCTTTGGGTCAGGATAGCTGGGTTCTAACCTCAGTCAGATAGTATTACCCCTAGCAAGTTACCTGCACCTGCATTTTCAAAAGCATCCCCTAATTTTAGTGCTCCAGTTTTCAGCTGGCCAAGTTAAGACACTTTGGTGTCTTAACAGAGAGTAGAGCTGGTAGGGAGGGGCTGCCACAGAACAGAATGTCAAGGCCCCCAAATCCAATGTGATTATTTGTGTAAGCAAATCAGGGTTGCTGAACTGTGTTGTATGTAAGCACATATCTTAAAATAGAATTCTACAAAACTGTTCTTAGAAATCCTGGTCAGTCTCCCTGATCTACATAACTATGAACAGTGCTGGATCATTATGCTATGGAACTTGCTATTTTTCTGATACTCACAACATGGGCATTAGATTGAAGGTGTACAGGATATGCGGCTCCTATGTCTACGAGGGCAGCTCTCAAAGAGCTTAGAAGGCAAGGACTCTTTCTCCTTAAATACATAGAAATAAATAGCAGATGTTACCTTCCAACCATGCAGAGTTTCCTGCATTCAAATTTATCTACTGTACTTATATGGGCCCCACCACCATTGTATCTGAGCATTTCACAATCTTTAAAGTTTTCCTCATTACAGGGATAGGCCCCATTTTAGCAATGGGGAACTGAGGCACAAAGCCATCAAGGCTCATAGTCTACCCTCAAAGTATTCAAGCACCCAACTCCCACTGAAGTCAATGAGAACAAGGCACCTAAATCTTGGCATAACTGACTCATCAAGGGTTACACAGTGACAGAAAAGCTGTCAAAGGGCTGGGAATTAACCCTGAGTCCCTCAAGACCCAGGCTAGCACCCTAACCACTGAACTACCCTTCCTCTTATGCTCTATTCCCTCTGGCCTACTTTACATCAACAGAGTGACAAACTTGCAGCTTCCTATGTGATTAAATTTTAAAATGATACTAAAGGAACTCATATATGTATTGATTTACTCTACTTTGTAATGAAATGTAGCTATTAGAATCTTTTTTTATATTACACAGCAGTTTTTCTTTAGGTTACATCAGTTAACTTTTTGGTACCTATTGTGTTCTAGATATGTTAAATATCGGTTAATTGTATAGTCAAGTAACCTCATGAATTCTTATAGGTTAATCAGCTATTCTACAGTCCCCGGGGAGCTGGGCCAGCAGCCAGTGCACGCCAGCCCCACTCCCAAGGAGCTCCCTGCCACGCTGCACTGCTGCTTCACCAGGGTGCCAGGAGGGAGCTGGTCTATGAGGGGAGCCAGTTTAAAAACCAGCTCCCCTTGCAGATTGGCTGCCTGTTGCACTGCACTGCTGTCTCTGATATAGAGGCAGCAGTGCAAGGTCGCAGCAGCCCCTGTCCGGGGAGTGGGGCTGAGCTCCTGGACCAAGGACAAGCTGGAAATGAGCCAGGCTGCCTGCCCACCTGGCTTCTAATACACTTCAAATGCAGAGACGCAGCCGGGGTAAGTCCCAGACCCAGCACGAGCCAGGACTGAGCTGGGCTGCTGGCCAGCCTGCTAAAAAATTTACTGGCAGGGGATGGGGAAATGTGTGTACAGGCAGTCCCTGGGTTACGTACAAGATAGGGACTGTAGGTTTGTTCTTAAGTTGAATCTGTATGTAAGTCTGAACTGGCGTCCAGATTCAGCCGCTGCTGAAACTGATCAGTTTCAACAGTGGCTGAATCTGGATGCCAGTTCTGACTTACATACAGATTCAACTTAAGAACCCCAGGCACCCCCAAGTCAGCTGCTGCTGAATCTGATCAGCGGCTGATTCCAGGAAGCCCGGGGCAGGGGCTTCCTGTAGTCAGCCACTGGTCATTTTCAGCAGCTGCTGACTTGGGGACACCTGGGGCAGAGCAGCTGGGGTGCTGCTGGGTTGGTCCAGTGGCGCCCAGAGCGGCGCTACGGGACCAACCGGCAGCACCCCAGCTGCTGTACCACAGGCGTCCGGAGCAAAGCCGCGGAGCACGGGGGCAGCGGGACAGCCCAGACGCACCGTGGCTATCCTGCTGCCCTCGGGCTCCGCGGCTTTGCTCTGCTCTGCTCCCCGTCCCCCAGGTCTGCAGACCAGGGGGAGGGGGAGGAGAGCAGAGCAGAGCAGAGCAGAGCAGAGCAGAGCGGCGGAACGCGTGGCCAGCTGACAGCCCAGACGCGTCTGGGCTGTCAGCTGGCTGCGTGCTCCACTCTGCTTCCTCCTCTCCCCCCCCCCGGTCTGCAGACCAGGGGGAGGGGGAGCAGAGCGGAGCAGAGCAGAGCGGCAGACCGCGCGTCCAGCTGACAGCCCAGACGCGTCTGGGCTGTCAGCTGGCTGCGCGTTCTGCCGCTCTGCTCTGCTCCGCTCTGCTCCCCCTCCCCCTGGTCTGCAGACCAGGGGGTGGGGGGAGCAGAGCGGAGCACGCGGCCAGCTGACAGCCCAGATGCGTCTGGGCTGTCAGCTGGCCGCGCGTTCCGCCGCTTTCCTTCCTCTCCCTGGTCTGCTGGAGACCAGGGAGAGGAAGTGCCCCGTTCGTAACTGCGGATCCGACATAAGTCGGATCCGCGTAACTCGGGGACTGCCTGTAGTCTATAGCATTAACCTATCATGCTTTTGCTTATCGGTTAATCAATTAATTGACTACACTATTAAATCCCTAGTCTTTTCTATGTATGTAATGCTGAATCCTTTGGCACTGAGCTGCTACATGTAGTGACTTCATGAGCCTCCAGGAATTAGTCAGTCTTCTGTTTTTCAATAAGAACTCAGCACATGCTAAGTGCAAGGGCAGCTTATTAAAAAACCCCTATCCAGCAGCTTTTATGATTTCTGAGACAACATCTGGCATAGAGTTTTAGTCCAAGTATTATCAGAATTAGGAAGAATTCCCTTCAGTAATCTTCAATTTGGCAGTATTCCCAGATGCCTGTGTAAATCAGATATCACATCTATTTGGCATCTCCTGTAGCCATAGCTTTTCATTGCTTAGGTAGAATTGCTTCGCTGTTCATAAAGAGTTGTGGGAAAATGGTGGCATGAAAGGGAAACTAACTCTACATTACACTGCACTTGTAGCACCTCCATGATGTAGGATTAGTTGACTTTTATACTTAAAATAGGGATTCTGTCTGTTTAAATGAATAACAAAGTGTATCCTTGCACTGGACATCGAATGAATTTTCTGGGAATTAACAAGTAAAGCCACTAATTATAGTTAAAATAATGTAAAATGGGCTATTTAATATTTTTCTGAGACTCATTTCTTTTTTTCTTTTCTCCAGGCTAGCAGATGGCTTTGATGCTCACCCTTCAAGCTTTAGATATAGTTAAAAATCATTTGAAACTCAGGGTCTCTGAGTGTTATCAGAATTAAAATAAGTATTGCTATCATTACTACTTACAGATTACATTTGAAGACACATATTGTGCGTAAGCAAAGGTATTAAGAATAGTTGTTGTATGTAATTGTTATTATGCCTGTAGTCAAGGCCAAGCCAGTAGGTCAGTCATTGCTAAATAGTGTCATTGTGACAGCAGGGGTAACTCAACCAATCATCACAATTCTTCTCTAGTCCCTAGGCATGCTAGACAGGACAGAAAAAGGAAGACTCACAGGAAAATATTTTAACCTCATCTCCAGTAGCAAGCTGTTTAAGCAGTATGGTCGGACCTTTGGTGTCAGTGTGAGGTGAGTGTGTGTGATGTGAGTATACCTGCTGGGGATCATTTATATCATGGAAATGTGGTTTTACTTTTTTTTCTTCAAATTCCCATGAATCCCTGAGGTAAGCACCATGGTCCTGATTCTTCATTGCCTTTCACATCATGCAGTAATCTGCAGCTATGCAAAATGCAGCCATTTTGATAGTCGTGTTTACACGCATTTTTACACTCACTGCACACAGAGGGAAGTGAGTATAAAGCTGTGAAGAAGCAGGCCACACACTGTCACCAGCTGCCTCTCCCTGCCCACTACACCTCACTCCAATATGAGCAGAGATATGTATCTGCCTTCTTCCCCCATGCACATGAGGAGCTGCATGAAGTAGGACAGAGCAATTAGAATTCAGAAATGAAGGGGAATTCTGAGTTAGGCTGGAGCATTAGATTACATCCATGGAAAATGTGGGTGTCAGGAGGAAGGTGGTTTATTTTATTTTTATGAATGCGAAGTTATACTACGGTGTTAACATACTACCTCATGTGTTGCTTATCCAGGAGCAGGTTAGTATTTGAAGGCTCTGGCTAAGGATTCTGGCTTGCTGGCTGGGACTCCTTGAAATGCCATTTTAGTACTGTTCTTCACAAATATGCTGCAGAAGAAGGCAGAAAGGAAGTATCCTCTTGAAATTTCAAAAGCCTCATAGTTTCTTAGTGTTCCTTTAATGGGGAAAAAAAATCAGTGGTACATTAGGTTAAATCATACAGAAAGAAACAATCAAAATCCTCCTCTCTTGCTTTCTTCACTTTCAATTAGTGAAAACTAAAATAATCGTAACACTTTAATCTCCACCTCACTATTTATTCTGCTTGGTTACATTTTGCATTTCACTTACTTTGAATGGTACAACCAGACAGGTTGTCATCATTGCCTTTTGTTCGTTTCGCATTCAGGTTCTCATGCAGTAATATACTACTGCCATGTTAGACTGCAAGCAGCACTAAGGAGGAATGGTCCTTTGTTTAAAACAACATTTTCCAGTAACATGGCAGCCAGAGGGGCTGGAACAATTTCCATAATGAAGGTGCTCAAGGCCATTGAGCCAAACTGTTAACCCTATCTATGTAATGGAAGCCACTTCAAGCCAGGGGATGCAGCTATTCCCCAGAATCTCTAGTTCCAGCACCTATGACATAAGTTTCATGAGTGTCAGTGCTTTGCCTGAAGATTGGTATACACACAAGGACAGCTGGTGAGCTGGACAGATAGATTTGAAAGAGTGAGCCCCTTCTAGGCCTACCCACATGCAACTTAGGTCTGCTCTGTGAAATCACTCTGCTGTGAGGGGAAAGGAATAGAGAGCAATTCCCATAGCTGGTCAATTTCTCTTTGAAGTCAGGCATGGCTGGCAGACACAATAGCATGAACTCTTTCTGAACAGGAAAAACTGACATGGGGATTAAGAAACAGACAAAGCGGAAGGGGGAGGAGGGAAAGTGGACTAACCAGCTCTGTGCATATCTTTCTGAGGGAGATGTGTATACTGTCAGTGAGTGGCCACAAGACTGCTAGCATTGAATGAGGATGCTAGAGATGGCCAGGACTGGAGACAGAATGCAAAATGGAAATAAACAAAAATGAAGGGCAAACCAAAGGAGTAAATTAAAAGGAGACACAATAGCCAAATTCCCCCTAACTGAAACTTGGCACCTCGTCCCTGTCCTTTCTGTAGTTGGGCTATGCCCAATGTTCACATGTGGTGTGCTGAGTTTCACTTCTCTGTGGCTGAAAAGGCATTGTATATGGTGTCTGACCTAATCTCAGTCTCAACATTAGCTCAAAGCAGCTACAAACCCACTGAGGTGCACTGAAAATTGACAGCAGAACAGTAAACAAAAGATTAGGAGATGCAGCAACCGATTGAACAGTAAGAAGTTGTAGAGTGGAGGGTATCACAGGAATACCAGTTTGGGAACCTATGCGTGTTTGATAGACCATCTTGATGCAGCTGTGTCATCCCATGGAAAGCTCTAAGAGGGATTATGCTGGATTGTGCACACTCTACTACCCCTTACAAGGACCCAGGCTGGCATAGAAAGGCACAGGGAATTACTCTGCTTACTGGCTTCCCCCATGAGGTGGCTAGTCCTGGGAGTGTGGGGGGAGGAGGAGAGGGGTAAACAAAAGACTGAACTCAGAAGTCTGCAGGGACTGCAATCATGCTAGATACTGCATAAGGAGGCAAGAAGGCTTCTCCACCATATATCCATAAAGGGGACAGGAACAGTCTGGGATGAAGATGGAGGCGTTGTGAACCCCTGGTCAGTACAAAGAGACCTAGGGAGAGCAGAAAATGCAGGTGATATTGAGATATGATTTGGCTTGGAAAATGCAAGGTATCTACATTAATGGGGAAATAACCACAAACCAAACATGCACTGGAAGAGAGAGATTTGAGAGACAGTAGTGTTGAAAGAAACTTTAGGAGTCAGAGAAAATTAGATCGGAGTTGCAGTGTGATGTCAGAGAGAAAAAGGCCAATGCAATCGTGAGCTGTACATTGAAAGGAACCGTGCCACAGAGTAGGGAGATAACAGTTCTTCTTAATATAGCACGGGCATGACAGCACATGAAATACCACGTTCAGTTCTGGGTATCTAATTATCAGAAAGATATTGACAAACTGGAGAGAGATCAGATAAAGCGCTGATAAATGATGGTGATGCTCGAGGAATTGATTTATGAGCATGACATGGTTAACATGGCTAAGGGCCAGCCAAGAAGGAACATGAAAACAAGTTACAAATAATTGAAAGGAGTAAACACCAAAGAGGGGAGGACTGACTTGAACATAATAAAAAGGAATGTGGCACTTATTTAAGAGGACTGCCCACAAAAGAAAGGGTAAATTTAAGTTGAATATAATGGAAAAAAATCCTGTGAACTCTGGGGAATGGTTTCCTAGGGAAAATAGGGGACGCCCCAAGCATGGGTAAATTTAGAGCTAGACTAGGGATGTAAGCAACTAGTTGACTATCTGATAAGCATATGCTTATCGATGACTTGACTAGTTGCTTCCTCTACCTTGCTGTCTCTATCAGCGAGAGGTAGCAAGGGGAGAGCAGGGGCTGGTGCTGGGGAGAGCGGGCTTAAAAGCCGGTTTCCCCCCAGCACGGTCTCTGAGGCAGGGCCAGGGGCTCAGTGGGGCTCTTGCTATATTTCAAAGGCAGAAGTGCCATGGGGAGCATGGGGCAATGGAGAACTCTAACAGTCCCCCACTGGTCCAGTACTCCCTGCTTTTCAAAAGCAAAGTGCGCAGGGAGCACGGGTCCAACAGGGCCCTGCTAGAGTCCCCTGCTGGCCCCAGGCACCCTACAGTGCATCCACCTTCGAAATGTAGCAAGAGTTGGCAGGCTCTTGCTACATTTCTAAAGGCAGAGGCGCCCTTATCGACTAATTGAATAGTCAATGCAAATTGCATCAACTATTTGATTAGTTGATTAATCTAAATTTAACATCCCTAAACTAGACTGGACAAAATAATCACAAAATGTACAATAAAGACTATCTCTGTGTTGGCAGGAAAACAGACTAGCTGCGTTAATACATCTGATAAGTTCATGGTTCTAAGGAATGATAGGAGGGAGAACAGCTTGCCTCCACCACCTCTACCTTAACCCATCACCTGTGACCACAAGCTAAATATAATTCAACCTTGTGACACTGTTGAGAAAAAAAAAGAAGACAAATATCTTTCTGGGATGCATCAACAGGAGTACTGTAAGCAAGACTTGAAGTCATTCTTCTGCTCTACTCTGTTCTGAATAGGCCTCCACTAGAGTACTGTGACCAATTCTGGGCACCACATTTCAGGAAAGGTGTGGAGAAACTGGAGAAGAGCCAGAGAAGAGTAAAAATGAATCAAGGTCTAGAAAATATGAACTATGAAGGAAGATTGAAAGAATTGGGTGTGTTTAGTATGGAAAAGAGAAGACTGAGAGGGGACATAGTAACAGTTTCCCAGTACTTTATAGGGTCTTATAAGAAGGAGTGAAAAAAATTATTCTCCTTGGCCTCTGATGATAGGACAAGGAGGAATGGGCTTAAATTGCAGCAAGGGAGGTTTAGGTGGGACATTAGGAGAAACTTCCTGTCAGACTGGTTAAACACTGGAATAAACTGCCTAGGAAGGTTGTGGAATCTCCATCACTACAGATTTTTAAGAGCAGGTTAGACAAATGTTTGTCAGGGATGATCTAGATCTGTGGTCACCAACCCGTCGATTGCAATTGACTGGTCGATCACGATGCCTTCACCAGTCGATCACGAGGCGTTCCGGGCCCCCCATTTTCTCCCACCCTCAAAAAGTCCCATTACCTACCTCCAGCGACAATGGAGGTAGTAGCAGCTTCCCGCAGGGTGGACAGAAGTCCTGCAGCTGCACATCATTTCCGGGGGTTCCAGAAATGCGCTGGTTGATTCTTTTCCCCAGGTCTGTGATGTGCCAGGAACTTACCGGGGGAGTCCCCAGAAGCACACACGCTTCTTCCCTTCTCTGCAGGAGTGGGGAGTTGGGCCTGGAGGGGGCATGCGATGGGGGCTTCCCTGCTCTGAGGGAGGCTCACAGCGGCCCTGGAGGAGGTGTGCGACAGGACTTCTTCCTCCACGGAAGTGGGGGGGTCAGCCCTGGAGGGGGCGCCTGTGTGGGCTTCCCTGCTCCACAGGAGTAGGGGGGGAGTCAGGCCTGGAGGCGGCACGCGATGGGGGCTTCTCTGCTCTGCGGGAGGTACACGCCAGCCCCAGAGGAGGCGTACAACGGAGTAGGAGGGGGAAGGGAGAGTCCTAGGAGGAGGCATCTGCAGAGGACTCTCTGCCCCCACTGGCACCCTGCCCTCCCAGCATCCTGTTCCCTCTCCCTTGCCCCTGCGGCAGAACCCTGCCCCCACTGGCACGCTGTCCACTGCCCCACCACCCACTATTACCCTTCCCCAGTACCATGTCCCCTGCTCCCACCAGCACAGTTGGGGCCACATTAGTGAGGCTTGGGGGGTTTTTACAGGTGGTTTTTTTTTTTTGCACATCTCACTTGTGTGGCCCCAACTGACTTTTCTGTGGGTCAGTGACCCCTGACTCAAAACAGGTTCCCTGCTCTTCTCATGAATAAAGACAATGCAGAAACTTTGTGTGTTTGACATAGTATTTTATTTAAAAATGAAGCCTGGCCAACACACCCTCAATTGGGGCCAAGCCCCCATCTGGCCACAGCATCATAACATTCCTGACCCTAGATCTGAGCCTATCATACACTGGAACCCCCTGCCCTGAGCCATTCACATACTCCAACCCCAATTTCTGCACCCTCACATCCACAAGCCTGTGACTTGCTCAGTACCCCAACCCTCCATCTGACCTCAACACTGCCCGGCCTGGAACCCCCTCCCCGAGCCAGTGTTTTCATCTCTATCTCCTCCTGCATCCAGATTTCCTCCCAGAACTTGCACCTCTCACCCCTTCCCACACCCAAATCCCTCCTTCCCACCCCAGAGCCTACACATCCTGTCTCAACCCAGTGAGGGTAAGGCTAGATTGCAGGAGTTTTTCAGGATTCCAGAGATATCCCAGAAAAACTCTTCTGCATCCAGGGATGTGTTTGTTCTTCTGCTTTTTTTAGTGGAAGAGCAAACATGCTCTTTCGGTAACCCCTGTATACCTTGTTCCACAAGGAATAAGGGGGCTTCCAAAAGAAGGGTTTTTTCTGACATTTAGTCCGGTCTAGACAGGCTAAATGTTGGAAAAACCTCTTCCTACAGAAGAATTGGGGGAAAAAAGCAGCAGTATAAGGGTTGGGGATAGCAAGTGATGGAAAGGAGGAGAATAGAGAGGGTGGGGCGGGGCTTCAAGGAAGGGGTGGGGTCTTGGGGGAAGGATGGGGTGGTAGATCTTGGCTTGTTCTGTCATTTAAAAAGTGATCTTGGGTGTAAAAGAGTTGGAGACCACTGATCTAGATGGTGCTTGGCCCTGCCGTGAATGTAGGGACCTGGACTTCATGGCTGCTCAAAGGCCCTTCTAATTCCAGTGTTCTATAATCCTATGATCTTTTTTCTATTGCTAGCTTCTCTGAGCCTGATTCTGCATTTCCTTGCACCTTGAGTTGTGGTTTACACCAGTGCAAAGGTGCTGTAAAATGCTACCAAAGTAGACTGGTAGCATTTTACTTTAATTTGGATTATTGTGTACATGCTATGCAAGTTTTAGGGCAAAAGAGAAAGAGGCCCTATGATTCTGTAAACAAAGGATCAATGACAGAAATGTGCCTCTTCAATCCCTCCAGAGTACCTTTCAACATTCAGCCTCTGGTCTGCATTAGTCCTCGGGACAGACATTAATATGGCCCTGTGAGCAGACTGTGCATATTGCTATCTCAAAGACATAGAAGGCTGCTGTTAGTATCTCTTGTGTAAAGAATGTCCATAAGTAAATCAGAAGGAACAAGGTCCAAACCAGGCAATAACAAAAGCTGAAATAGCAACTTTCAAAGGGCCACGTATAAATTTGCATACAGATGTGCATGATGTTTATATCAAAACACAAATACATACAACTCTAATGTTTACCACAAGACAGAAAATATAATCCCAGTTAGGCAGCAACAATGCACCTACTTCTACTATTATTTTATTGGTTATTTGCATTATGGCAGCACCTGCGGCCAAATCCTCACTAAGTGAGGCATTGAACACACTGTCATGTCCTAAAGATTCACAGTTGATGCATGAGGCTGGTTGTTGATCTTTAAAATTGTCACCTAGATATTATGATGATAAATCCATTAGATTGGATAAATCAGAATTGTTTGCCGGTAGAGTTGGTCATTTAGCTACTCAATATAACACTGCTAGAAATCCCTAAACAAACAAGTCAAATGTGTTCATTATCTGAGCGATCCAGCAATAGCAAGCTGCAGTTGGTCACACTAGTCCTTATTACCGTGCTCTTACAAGGAGAGGGAAGTCTTGGACTGAATTTGAAGCCTTTTTCGGCCATATTTGACCCTTGAACTATACTTTACCCTAAAATTGGTGCTGTCCTAGAAGTCATTTGGCTGGTCACATGTTCTTATTCAAGTAACTCTAAACTGTAAATATATCAATTAAATGGCAAGTTGATTAACAGCATTAATGTAATGAACTAGCTAATGCATTTACTACTGTCTTTTATTGGGTGGAATCAGAACTGCTTAGTATGTGTCTGAGACAGTATATGGCTGACAGCTAGTAGAGATTTCCTTTAAATTCAGCTGTGCAGTAGAGCAGGAAGCTCTTTCTCTCAGAGGTGACAGTGAAGTGTGGAATGACCAGGGCAAGCTGAATAGTGATAATCATTAAATCCAAGGAGGCTGCAGATTTATTACAATATATTTGCATAGTGAGCTATTTTCCCTCCATCCTCATCCCAGCAAGTAAAAATGGAATAAAAATAACAGTAGATGGCATTCTTAATAGGAGAAGTACCATCTTGTAGTCAAGGCACTGGACTGGGACTCAGGAGATGTTCGTTTAATTCCCAGTTTTGCCACAGATTTCCTTTGAGATCTCAGGCAAATCACTTAATCTTGGTGTCTCAATTCTCCAGCTGCAAAATGGTGTTGTTAATCTTTCCTTTCCTCCACATTTTCTTCTGCCATGTCTGTATAGTCTATAATCTCCCCTGGGTGTGGATGGTCTCTTATTAAGTATATATACAGAGCCTGGCACACTGGGGCTCAAGCCTCCACTGGGACCTGTATGCACTACAAAAGTACAATTAAAAAACTAACATACATTCATAGGTGTACACTCTCTCTCTCTCTCTCTCTGGAATTGGCAGGATAGCAGCTGTTGCTTCACACCACAATTACTCTCTCCACTCATTCCCCTGGCTCTTTTACTTCAGCGCACTGCGAAGAGTTAAAAAGGAGGGAGGGGAACCCTGGGAAGATAATGGATTTGCTCATGAAATCTGTCCCCTCCACCTCAGCCCCCCCTCCGAACTGCCAGATGCGATGACCCACCCCAGCGCTACTGGAGCACGGCTCATCATTTATTCATACTCCCTTCTTACTGATTCCCCTCCGCCCACCGGTCATGAAAGGAGACGCAGTTTGGGTTGGTGGGTGCCCTCTTCCTCAGCCAACCCTGGCTCTCGCCAAATCCCAGCCTCTACCAAGGGACGCTGGGGGGGGGGGGGACTGAGATAAATTGCAAGATTTCGGGGGCTGCAGAGAAGAGGGTCAGGGGTGTCACTCTGTGTCTCCTGAGCTGCCCCCCTCCTCCTGTGTTTAGGTGAAGTGTCTGCGCAGGGTTTGCTGGGAGCCATGGAGGGGCAGCTGCTGCTGTTGCCACCAGTAACCTGAGGCAGCCCGGAACAGATTGGTACAGCTCCCGAGGCGGCGGCAAGGGGACAAAAGCCCTCGCTGCCGCCGGCAGAGCCAAAGCAAGGTGCAGTAAGTGAATGATCCTCCCCCGCCCCCATTCACTCCATCCCGAAGGACTCGGGAAGGACGGTCAAGCCGTAGCATCTTGTCTGCAGATGCGCGTTGGTTTGGGGGTTTTAGGGCGGGGGGAGCCAGGGGCGTTAGCCTGGAATCTCAGGCTGCCGAGCCCGGGGAGGGATGCTGCGGGGAAAGACGCAGGGGCTCTGCACCTTGCTGGCTCGGCAGGGTCGGGGTCTCCGCGCGGCAGCCGGCTCCAGAAAGAAGAGCCCCCCAATGCTGCACTGAGCACGCGAAAGCCGGGTTGCTGCGAACGCTGCCTGTGCCCGCCGCCCCCTCCGTTAGGGTGAGGCTTGGACTTCAGCTTGGCTGCCCCCCGCGGCTCATGTCCGGGCGGGAAACACGCGAAAGCAGCCCCTGGGCTCCCGCACAGACAGACCCGCCCGCTGCAGGATGCCCGCCCCCAAATGCTACCTGGGCAGCACTGCAAAGACCTTGCACGCGCCGCTGGTTATGACTTTGCAACTTCCAGCCGGAGCGTGGCCGCGGGAAGGGGGCACGAACTCCCGCCCTGCGCCCCCCGGGGCCGAGGAGCGCGCGCGGGTGGGCTCTGCCCGGGGCTGCAGCAGGGCTGCGTGCGTGCGGGAGCCGAGCCCGCCTAATCCCGCGCAGATTAATCGGCGGGCGAGGCTATTGTACGACGTATCCCCCTTTTCATTGCAGAGGCTCCGGCGGGCCCGGCATGGTGGATCCGGCGGCGGAGCCGGGCGAGGAGAAATGCACGGACCCCGGCGGCGCAGCGGGAGATGGGGCGCCGCTGGCCGCAGCCCCGGCAGCGGGCGAAGGGGCCCCGCGGCCGCCGCCGCCAACGCCCGCGGGAGAGCCGGGGAGGCGCCGCGAGCAGTCCCCGCTGCTGCACTTGGACCTGTTCAACTTCGACTGCCCGGAGGCCGAGGGCAGCCGCTACGTGCTCACCAGCCCCCGCTCGCTGGAAGCCTGCGCCCGCTGCGCGGTCAAGCCGGTGGAGCTGCTGCCCAGGGCCCTGAGCGAGCTGGTGAGGGAAGCCCCGGGAAGGTCCATGCGGGTGGCAGCGGGCCTGTACGAGGTCTACGAGATGGACCGGCAGAGGAAGCTGCGGCAGTGCCGGGAGGAAAGAGAAAGGATTATCCGAGCGGAGAAGAGAAGGATTTTCACTCCCTTGATGATAAGCAGCCTCCCTTCCTCCCCTGCTGCCAGACTCTCCTTCAAAACCACCAATGGGAGCTGTGACCTAACCCCAGGGCCAGGGGCTCCTACTGGCGGGACCAAGACCAAGAGCCACTCTTTGGACTCCCTGCAAAAACGGAGAGAGGGATTCTCTGCCAAAACCTCCTCTGAATCAGGCACATCCTCATCCTACAGTGGAGAAAGCTTGAGGGACAGATGGCCCAAAGGGAACCCTCAGACTAGGACAGTGGCTGCCATGAATTCCCTGGTGGGCCGAAGCTTCAGCCTGGGGGATCTGAGCCACTCCCCACAGACCACGAAGAAAGTGGAGAAGATCGTCAAGGAGGTGAAGAAGAAGAAAGGCCTCAAGGAGGTGCCCCAGAGGGACAGAAAAATAGCTGCCCTGATGATAGCCAAGCACCAGGAGGAGAACATCCTGAGTGAGCAGAGGTATGCTGCCCACCTCCAGTGGGACAGCCAGCGGCGACGGGCCGAGCAGCTGAAGGAGCAGGAAGAGAGAGAGAAGCAGAGGGCTCTGCTGCAGTGCCAGAAAATGTGGGAGTCCAAGGTTGAGAAGCGCCGTGGGAAGCTAACTAAAGGGCTGAAGGAGACAGCCATGATAAAGCAGAGGCAGTGCCTGATGTATGAAGAGAGGTGGAAGGAGCAGGCAGAGAAGCAAGACAGAATGAAAAGGGATAAGCTGGAGCGGGCCATTCTGGAAGACAAGCAGAAGAAGCTCCATCAAGAGCACAACTTGAAGGTAAAGGAAGAAGACAAGAAAGAGTTCCTGGAACGAGAAGAACAGCTTTTGCAGGATAAGCTGTCCTCAGCTGCACAGAAGAAGCTGAAGAAGGAGGTGCAGTTGCAGAAGGAAAAGAAGTTGCTCAACCAAGCTGAGAAATTGAAGCATGAGACTCTGCTCAAGGAACTGGCCAGGCAAGAGGCAGAGGAGAAAGAGATGCTAAAGACCTCCCTGGAGGTTAACCTGCACAAAGCCCAGGAGAACTATGAGCAGCTAATGGAGAAGAGGAACCAAGAGCTAAGAGAGAAGGCTAAGCGGGAGGAAATGCAAATTCAAAGGGCCAAGCTGGCAGCAGAGAGGAAGGAGAGGGAGCAGAAGGAGCACTTGGAGGCTCTGGCCAAAGCGACAGAGAGGAAACTCCAGCATGCTGCCCAGGTGGCTGAGGAGGTGGTCCAACAGAAAGCACGCAAGGTGGTCCTCAGCCGGCTGGAGAAAGAGAAAATGCAAAAGGTGAACAAGCAGAAGGTGGAGCAGTATGAGGACTTCCGACGCCGGGAGATCCTTCTGTCTATTGAGAAGAAGCTGGAGAGGAGCGAGCAGATCTTCAAGGAGAAGAAGACTGTCTTAGAAAATGCCAGGTCAGTCGCCCGGGCATCCTTCCATGTCCGGGAAAAGGTGCGGGAGGAAACGAACATGCGCACCTTTGACAAGATGGTCTTTGAGGCAGAATTGCATGCCAGCTTGGATAAAAAGTGAAAGGTCTTTTTTTTTTTCCCTGTGGATAAGTGAGAAATACATCATCTGGTACCCAAAAGAACACATTAGAAAGCTTTCATATTCTAAAATTTTAGTTTTTAAACCTGATTTATTATTTTTTGGGGAGCACAGCACAAACCCCATGGCAGCTATTTTACATACCTTTTAAAAATGCTTTTGTTTTGGAGATTGTTTTACAAGACTGACCTTTGTTATCTCTGCCAGAAGAGAAGTTACCCCATCTCACACAAAGATGTGGTCAAGGATTAAAGCAAAAGCACACAAATTTACTCAAATTAGGGTTGTAATGGCAACTTATCAGAAACCTGTGGAACGTGTCAAATTTGCCTAAAATGGAGCACATTGCAGTCACTCATCTTTATTATGACAAGTTAAATCAGTAGGGACTACATATCTCAGCATGTAATACTTCATTTTTGAGTAACTTTCAGTTTGGGTCAAGCTGAGAACTGTCATCTCATGTCATGCTTCCATACTAAAGATGAGGATGACCCCATTATAGAACTTCATGGGGTGCATTTGACACATGGATTGCACTTTATCCACTACTGATGTAAAATGTGGAAAGAGAGGTGCCTATAATAAGAATTTTTAATGCCATGCAAGAGGCTGGGCAGATACTGCAAAAAGCTATTAACAAACATTTACTCAAATAAATCCCCAAAGTTCCTTTTGATAATCCTATTCACAACCCCATGTATTCGTTTTCACAGATAATCACACGAAATCATTTTTGTTTGCAAAAATGTTTGCAGAAAGGGAAATGATGACAAATACTGCAAATATGCATTCCCGGGGAAATTTGCACCAGAAGTGATCGTGTGGCCTTCTTGAAAGCTCTGTATATGTGTTATGGAGTTATCAATCAGGGAACAGAAAACAATACCATGTGACTTAGATGACCAATCACCCACAGCTTTAATAGCAAATTATGAATAACTAGTATCAATAGCGATAGTGAAAGGTTCATGAGCAATCCATAGTCTGAAATATGTTTGCACAAACCATTCACTAAATAATGGACAAACTTCTGAAAATCTGCCTGTTTACAATCGTGTGAAAAGAAAAGGGGATTAAATTTGTCAAGTAAATTATTTGCAGCAAATAGTTCACCTAGCTCTAATTGTCTTACTATACATTACAACATGTATTTGTCCATGGGTGCTAATGATTATTCTGTTCTTTATGGCACGTAAAACAAAAAAATGCACATTCTGGGACAAATTATGTTTTGCTGTGCATTCATTCGGTACAGGAATGTGGCATTTTCACAACTCTAACTAGATTTCATGTACAGTGGAATGAGCCCTACTGCTGTTAGGGAACTGAGGCTGTGAAAAGCCTGCTCACACCTCATGGAAAACATTCAATATAGAGAGATCATTCTGCTCAGATTTTCTGCATTTATTTTCTCCTTAGGTATTGCTCTGAAAACATAGCTGCTCAAAACCAAAAAAGTTTTGCCATGTTTCTTACAAGTTCATGGTGCACAAGCAGCTTGTTCTGCAGCTTGGGAGGCATAGTCCACTGTCTGTGACAGCATCTCAGGATGTGGAAATTGTGATGGTGTCACAAACAGAACACAATCCCGTCAGATGAAAGAGCAGCAGGAGTGGCAAAGCTTCTGTGTTTGTATAAATGGCTCTAATAATACAAAATACAAAAGACACGAGAGACAATATATATGTTGCATTTTCTAGATTCATTTCTAAACAGAATGCTCTTCAAAGTTTTCCTTGAGATGGCAGAAGATTTCAAAAGATTCTAAAGAGAATGTTATGGCAATGGTAATGTTAGACCACTATTTCCAGGGTATGTAACCATGGAAATAGTATAAAAATCAACCAGTGTTGGAAGTAAAGAAGGTGGGTGATTTACACTGAATCTTATGTTATTTGTTCCTGCTGGGTCATTGGGAAGACAGATAGTATTGGCTAGTATAAACAAAAGGGGATTAGGAACCAGGAGATACACAGCAAGTCAGTGGCAAACCTGGGAAAAAAAAAACATGTACCACTGGGCAAGTTGCTTGTGGTATGTCTACACTGCAACAAAAAATTTGAGGCTACCCCAGCCCAGCTGACTTGGGCTTGCAGATCTTTCACTACAGGGCTAAAAAATACAAGTATGGACATTCAGGCTTTGGCTGAAGCCCAGGGTCCTGCTCCCATTGGGTTTCAGAGGACAATCCTGAGGTCTACACTGCTATTTGTAACTCTGTAGAGTGTTGACTTGAGTTCTGAGACTCACTGCTATGATTTTGGGTTTTTTCCCCCCGTTGTGTCGATGTATCCTTAGATCCTGATCTTGTTGCCATGGAAGTGAATGGCAAAATGCTCACTGATTTAAAAGGAAGCAAAATCAGGCTTGTAACTTGCTATACCTCAGTTTACCCATCTGTAAAATGGGATAACGCCACCAAACTTTGTAAATCACTTTGAGATATTAAGATGAAAGGTGCTAAAGAAGTGCAAAGTATTACTAATATTTATTTATGTATATTTAATGTCTTTATTTTGGTAATTAAGTAATATCAAACACACTTGCCAGGAATTTCTTTTACCTGTGGAAAGCACCAGCTTATACCAAATGGCAAGAATAGTCAAAAACTTAGAGAGGACACTGCTAGATTGCCATGCTCAGAAAGGTTTCTTTCCTCTCAGGCACACCGTTTGGTACATTAGTCTGTTTGAAGATTAAAACAAGACAAATTTCTCCTGTGGTAGAGTATAAAGCTAAGCAAGGTGTCCTATTTTTTGTACATGTTGAACCTCTCTAATCAAGAACTCTCTTGTCTAGAAACATACGTCATCCAGAATGATTTTAGTGAGCCAGATGTCCACTTTTCGTGGGTCTGACCAAGTTTCCCACAGTCCCATAAAGTTTGTTTATAGCTACCACTCCTAGTTCTCAGTGTTCTGTGCTGTTATTTAGCTCTAATTTACCCCTAAATGTCCTCCAGCAGCCCAGTAAGCAGTGGAAGTGTTTGCAATGCTGCTAGACACAATATTGATCTCCTGTGGTCCAAAAAATTCTTTTGTTTGGAACTGGTCAGGCCCTGAGAGTTCCAGACTCGAGAGGTTCAACTTACATTTAAGTTCTCCGCCAATAGTGTAGTAGCTGCAAAATCTAAGCAGAGGTTTCATACATATAAACCAGATCCAGCCCATTCAATGTGCCGATACAAACTGAGTGACATACACGTATTGGGCACAAACTAAACTTTCATTTCAATAAAGAGTAAAGGTGAAATCCTGGCCCATTGATGTCAATGACAAAATTTCTATTTATTACAGTGGTGCCAGGATTTCCCCGTTTCTAGCTCTCTTGGCTGAGGAGAAAGCCTTCCAAATGTGACATGAGTCTAATGCAATGTTGTTCTTTTTGAGACTGCAGAAGAGCTGAAACAATGACTGAGGGGTAGAAACTCCTTTATCCCCTGTTCAGCTCACTAGGGGGTGGGAATGGAGGGCTTGTCAGTTTTAAAATCCACTGATCATGTTAACAGACATAATGAGGGAAGTAAGTGATGTTGAATGTGACAGTAAAGTGAATATTTACAGAATAGTAGCTGAAAGTGTAATCAGGTAGAACTCCCATTGACATAAATGGGAACATTACCTGATTAAAATAACATGATCAAGCTCGTAGACCTGGAAGAATAAATTTAGTCACATTATTGCATATCTATCGACATGCTAGAAAAAGACCTTTTAATAATATGAAGTTTCTTATATTTGTGTGCTTTTTTCACAGCATGAATATGAGAAATTCATTCTGGCCAAAATTCTCTTTCAATCTACGGGTTGGCTCTATTGTCAACAATACATATCTCCACTTTCATTCCGTGCTAAAATGAAGGAAGAATGCGGTAGATTCAAGAGAAGAAATTTGCCCCCTTATGTGCTACGAGGCCTAGTCTGTTTTGGGAAATTTAAGGGCAGAGTTTCTATCCTGGATCTGACCATTAGCCCATCAAGTTCTGTCTGCTGCCTGCGCTTACTGCTTAAGATAAATGACATTTCCTCTCACCCCAACCTCATAAGGAGTATAGTTGATTATGCAGTGCTGTACATAGGAAAAGACCATCTTCCCTGAACCCTGCAGCAATGGAGATTTGATTTTGATAGTTTCCACTTTCTATGAATTTTCTTGCTTGTTTTGGTTGTCAGAAAGTAACTTAGTATTTTGTGATACTGTGTTTAATAGCCTTGATTTAAAGAGAGAGAAGGATGGAAAGAAGAAAGTAAAAGAATAAACTGTCCATCTTTGCAGTTTCAGAGAGGATACTTGTGACTAACTGGGGGTGAGGAATCATGTCATTACAGGGTTTAGAGCTAATAACCATGACAATTTTTTCCCCCATATAGAATATGCAACTTTGTGGCCCCCGTGGCTAGTTCTCTCTAGTATGGCTGATTCGCCTGCATGTCTCAGTCACTGGTTTCAGAAGTCTGCGCGGACTGGAAATACTGTGGCGGTGGCAGGCAGTGCTCCCTTGATGGGGCACTAGCAGCAAGCCACATTGCTGATAGAGCTTACCCACCCAGGAGCCACACAGATAAGTTCTGAAGAGGACTGAAAACTGTTGCCAACTTTGGCCGCAACTCAACAAAGCATGTAAGTTTAAGCACATGCTTAAGCGACTTGCTGAACTGAGGACTTTAGGAGCTAGTCTGCTGGAAACAAACTCAGCTGTGTCACAGTTGGGAGAGGGGGGAGATTTTCATAAGCACAAAGGGCTTTTCTTTGAAAATCACTTCTGTGGTAGTTATATTGCAATATTGCTCAGGCATGTTACAATACAACCTGATGATGCTTTAGTGCAACATCATTACCTCCATGCAAATATCATGCCTTACAGCCTGCTCTGTTTGTAGGCTATCAAAATTGGCTGCAGGATGCTTGAACCCCTTGCAAGTTGCGCAAGCCACTTATAGCATGTTGAGTCATCATGAAAAAGTTAGAATAATTCTGCAATTCCTGAGGCAGGCAGCAGCTCCCCATCTCTTTTGATTGCAAGCAGGTTACCCTGGCATGAGGTTTTGAAGGGGAGGAGTGCTAAGGGAGAACACGGGAGAAGAGAGAAAAGGGTCCTCAGTATTGGAAAGTTCCCAAAACATTTAGGCAGTAAAGTTACTGCTTATATTTTGCAGCCAATTTTTCCAAATGTTTTAGACAACAAAAAAGGAAGAACTTAAGGTCAAAACCCGCTCCCACAGAAATAAATAGCCAAGCTTCCACTGATTTCAGTTAAAGCAGGATATGGCCTAACATGCCATGCAATCATCGACAGAGAATCTCCAGCAGGGCTAGTACAGAGAATACCCAAAGGACTGGGTGCGTAGCCCAGTTTCTGGAGTCTGAAAAGGCAGGCTGCAAATCATGTCTGAACAGGCTTGCTCTTGACATTTGCAGCACATCCTGCTTTTGATCAGAGTGGAAATGTCAAGAAAATAACCATAGAGCTACTCCTGCCCTTCTGGTCCCAGCCAGAACCTGCAAGTGTGAAGGTAGCACATCAGAAAAAAAATTAGCACCAGGAAAAAATTTGACAGGACTATTTTACCCTTCCAAAAAGGTTCAAGGTTTGCTTGGAGTTTGGGTTAAGGTCCAGGAATAAATGGATACCAATGTAAAACTGATGAAAGTGGGCAGCGAATCAGTCCAAAGAGGGTATGTGTGAGTGTGTGCATATGCAAGTTTATACTTTACTTTGAACTAGTTCGCTCAGGCCTATTTAAAATTGTATCAAATTAGGCCTCAACCAGCACCCCAGACCCAGACATACCTAACCTATGGGCATGTTCCAAACAAATTCAGATGTTTGAAATTCACAGTTAGACCTCTTTGGTTCAAGCCACTGAGCTCTTATTCCAGCATAACTCCTGTTGATGTCAGTGAGATTTTTGCCCAGGTGAGGATATTTCTCAACATTTATAACAGGATAACCTAAAATGCCAAATGCCCCTAAACTCTGAGGTATTAAAAATCCAGGTTTGGATACACATTTGTATCCTGAATCCATTCCTGTGTAAACTGATACCCTTTTAGACATTAGCAGCTCTTCTGTGAAACATGATTATGTTTATGCTGGCTTTGAGCCTAAAAGGATCCTAACTATTTGCCATGTAATTTTGCATATGCTTCCTGTCTCCCTTCAGTAGTAAATGTCACTGTAGTAGGTTATAATATCAGAACTATGCATAATATTTTCTTATAGCACTTTACAGACTTTCCTAGAGCAACTCTCACAACCCTTCTGGGAGGTATGTATGTATGTATTGTTCTCATTTTACAGATGGGGAAATTGAGGCAGAGAATTAAATTACTATATTTGTCTAAGGCCTTATTAGAAGTCAGTGGTACAGCTGGGATTATCACTCTGGAGCTCCTGGCCCCCAGTCCAGTGCTTTAACTGACGCCTTTCCGAATTGTTAAGTGGGGGACCTGGTGTCTCATGACAGTATCTTTTCTGAACTTTGCTTTCCAGGTGGCACTGGCTTGGAGAATCAAAGATTTAGAGTGAAGCTCCCATCCTTCCCTCTCCTGCGTGTGCCAAAGTCCTGCAACACTTGTGGGGTGTATAAGATTTTTCTGTTATATGGAGAATCATAAGATGTAGTTGCATGGGCAAAGCCCTGTGGGGAGCCCTGGTCTTGAAGAGCAGGGCCACTGCATGTCAGGAATGAGATGAGTTAGCAATGTGTGGATGCTGCATGGGCTATGGACTGAAGTGGTGCAGCAGATCAGGATAGAAGGCCATTGGCAATGCTTGGAGGGAGAAGGGAAGGACCAGTTGCACATATCCCTTGTCTGAGTGATTAGACCACCACTTTCATGGATGTACTAACACTGGTTTTGGGGGAAGGGAGTAAATTGTTAAATGTGCAGGGCCCAATTCATCCTGGAAGTAACAACAACAGTGGAATTATACCAGGGATGAATGTGACTCACACAGTCAAACCTCTGACATATTTGTGATTATTGCTGTGAATAATTGATTTCGTTCTCTTGTCCGATAGAATTTCCTGGAGCCCCAGGGGGCATCCTGCTCAACCCTCTGCACTGTATCCATGGAGGAGGGTAGGATGGTCACATATCTACTTTTCTGTTTAGGCACAGCTGTGAGTTTGCCAGTATTACATGCTGCACACTGCTTTCCGAGCCGTTTGCGGAAGGTAGACATTTCTGCCTGAACAGCTACAGTTAGGGATGTAAAAATTAATTTAAAAACTTAGCCACGGAACCACGAGAAATCCTAGCGGTTACGTGTGCTGCAGGCTCTGCAGTATAAAACTTGAATAAGCTTTGTACTGCAGAGCCCACAGCAAAGCTTCCCTGGGTGCTGGGACAGCAAGGGCTGCCAGCCCTGTTCCTGGGGAGGAGGCTTTGCTGCAGGTTCTGCAGCCAACTCCCCAGGAGCAGAGAGCCAGCATGTAAGCTGAGGCAGGGGCTGGAGCTCCCATCCTGGGGCAGGTAGGGAACTGCTCCAGCCCCTACTGGTTAACTGGAACTGGTAAGCCTCACCCAACCTGTTAGCCATTTACATCCCTAGTTGCAATACAGCTGAGCTGGGAGGGTGGACTTACACAGCAGAGAGACAATCCGTACGGGATAAGAGATCGGACTATGTCAGATGCTAGTAGAAATGGGAATGTTGTAGGCTTTTTGGAGGGGAAGGGATAGAGGATTTGTTTCTCCATAGCCTTAATCAACACCATGTCAGCCTCATGATTTTTCAAAAATTTGCATAGGATTTGTTTCTGAGAGGAGGCCAGGGTTTGAATTTGACAGCTGGCTTTGGCTTCAAGACACTCTCCTTTTCCCCTACCCCTCAAAAGAAATTGTGGCTGCATTATTCTGAGTAGCCAGGGTTGGATGGTTGCCTTTTGTGCATACTGAAAGATGGGCCCACTTAACTGAAAAACTTAGCTATGATTTGCAAGTTTCACGCTAAAAATGCCTATTTAGAGTGCGTGCAGCTGCAAAATGTGAATTCTTGAACATTCACAATTAAAAACCCAGCCATTTCCAAGCAATATCACACCACTGCCAATCAACAATTTTTGTGTGGGGAAAAAAAAAGTGGAAAAAAGGATCTTAAAATCCTTATTCCCAACCTGAACCGGCCATTTGCCGTGGTAACACGAAGGCCAACGGATTGTCCCAGCAGCCTTGGGATTCAAATCCCTTGAGGTAGGTGTGAGATTTGTTTCTCCATCTTAAACCAGTTTACCACATAAACCACATCCTTTAATCTTACCCAGGTGCTTTGCATAGGAACTAAGGAGAGTCTCTCTGCTCCTTCAGATCTCCCTGTTCTCAGGCTGCTCTTTATATCCTGCAGACCTGCTTCTCTGTCACAAAATTCCACTGCATGTCCCCAGGAATTGTTCCCTGCACCTGGGGAGATGGCCAAACTCAACAAAGGGTGCAGCTGAGCCCCAATCAGCTGGTCCATATCTACCTAGTTTATCCACATCTACTCCCTGCTCTTACAATGCAGTGCTACTGTGAAAGATCTGGTGGGCATCCATGTTCCAAGTTAACACCTTAATTAGCAGTAAGGTTCTGCAGAGTGGAGGAACAATGCTGTCATTTGGCTTTGCTTTTAATGGGTAGCAAGCTGTTAGTTTTATTACCCATGTTAACTGAACTTCCCATGTGTGTCTTCCACTCTATAGCCCCAGAAGCCATCCTGCAAGAATTCCCATACAAAGAGCTGCCTTGTGGTGCTAAACAATGTGAGCCCACAATTTGGAACTTGTTTACAATACCTTGGCCCTGAGAAGGGGACTGTCAAAAGCCCATTGACTTCAATGGGAGCCTTTCCACTGACTTCAGAGGGCTGTGGATTGGGCCCTAAATGCCCAGAGGAGCATGCAAAAGAAGCTCCACTTATTTTGTGTCTTGATAGGGGCCAGCCACAGTCTCAGTCTTTGTGCTCCCAGAGCCCAAGAACTGGGGATCTAGTACAACCAGAAGTACTAGACTTACCAGTAGTGCAGAGTGAACATGGGGAAACAGTCTGTTCACAGCAGCCAGTAGAATTGAGTCAGTTCAGGGGAGCTCATGCTCTGCCTCCAGTTAAAAGTTTACTGTTCAGGTCCTTCTCTGACCTGCATTAATTCAGGCTAATATTTTATGTCTTTGCTTAGTACCGCAATATAATACTGATTTGCGGTGATTCCACTAGAACCTCCTAGAATCTACAGCTGTCCATGTGCAGGGACACTGTCGTAACACAGAACCTTCCTACAAATATGATGGAATTTGCAAGCTCCTCTCTTTAAGGGATAATGTACTGTATTACAGATTTCTTGCAGTGCCCTCAATCTCATAATATTAAAAAAACCCACTCTATGCTAGAGGCACTTATAATGCAGATAATTTGTGCAGGATATCATCCAATCTGTAAGCTGCTGTCTGCATGGACATTGCCTTGCAAGGGAGATAGATACAAGGCAAAATCTGTCAGATCCGAAAGGGATCACAAATCACATCTACATTGTCTCATGGTATCTACAAGCCCCTCAGCTTCTTTTCAGGTCATTCTGATTGATAGAGTTCCTGGAAAGCTGCTCAGTCCCTGCTGTGTAAAGTACCCCGTGATCCATCACTGCTTTTCTAAATCCTCTCCATGACAACAGTGTTGTGACGTCCCAGGTGTAGGATGCGTGGCATGCTGCGTGCAGTGGAGCTCTGTTGGGAAAACACTCTGTTGAACATACAGGGCATGGTTTTGACTCAGCCCTTTTTTCACTAGGGAGTCGAAGGCAGAAAGTGCAAAGTGATGAAATGCATTCCAAGTAAAAGAAAAAGGATTGCTGAGTATCTGAGAGAAGCATGAGAAGCCATGAAGTGGGAGATTTCAATAGGCTTGAAATTACAGTGGCTGGAAGTTGCATGTTTTACCTGAGCTATCCCTGTCCAATAAGCAGCAGCTCCTTTCACACGGTGTTATAAGCAGGATCTGAATGAGCTCTCTCCACAGTGTCTTTCATATAATTTATATCCCACAACATGTCACAGAATTAATAAACGAAGAGCCAAGGGAGAAATTACGAAGTGGGGTGGTGGAGGAGAGATGTTTTGTGATGGGATTTGTGAACAGATAGAAGGAATGGAGAGCTGCAGAGAAGCTATTTGAGACAGCTGCTGAGAAGGCAGCTCTCACACAGGGGCTGTGTCTACATTGGCACCCTTTTCCGGAAAAGGGATGCTAATGAGACCAGTCGGAATTGCAAATGCCGCGGGGGATTTAAATATCCCCCGCGGCATTTGCATGAACATGGCTGCCGCTTTTTTCCGGCTCGGGGTTTTGCCGGAGAAAAGCGCCAGTCTAGACGGGATCTTTCGGAAAATAAAGCCTTTTCCGGAAGATCCCTTATTCCTGATTTTAAGAGGAATAAGGGATCTTCCGGAAAAGACTTTATTTTCCAAAAGATCCCATCTAGACTGGCGCTTTTCTCCGGCAAAACCCCAAGCCGGAAAAAAGCGGCAGCCATGTTCATGCAAATGCCGCGGGGGATATTTAAATCCCCCGCGGCATTTGCAATTCCGACTGGTCTCATTAGCATCCCTTTTCCGGAAAAGGGAGCCAATGTAGAGACAGCCTAAGGGTACATCTACACTGCACTCTAAAAATCAAAATAAGATACGCAATTTGCACTACACAAATTGCATATCTTATTTCAATTTTATTTCAAAATAGGCTAATTTGAAATTGGTGCATCTACACAATGCCAAATTTCAAAATAAAACACTATTTCGAGACATCCCTTATTCTTTGTGGAACAAGGTTTACAAGGATGCCAAAATAGTGTGTCCATTATTTTGAAAATTATTTCAAAATAGCAGATGAGTTCCTTGGATGTGGGGTCGCTATTTCGGGATACCAGAGGTATCCCAGAGGTATCCTGAAATAGCCTTGCAGTCTAGACATACCTAACACTGAAGAGTTGTGATGGAAGCAGGAAGTGGGAATACAAGGAAACAAAGTCATTGGGTTAGCTACCTGGAACAAAACTCTGGTGGATTTAAAAGAAGGAGGGCAGTGTTGAATATTGCAGTGAACTCCATGCCCCTTCTGCATTTGACAGTAATTAGATTCGAATTCTATTTAATTATTACAGTATTTGATTGTTCCCTTGGGGCTTTGTTTGGATGAGGTAAGAGTTAACAGAATGCCATTGGAACCACCCAGCTCTGTTGATTAGAGGACTTCCACCTCACTACCAGGCCCTCGGGCGTGCAGCGCATCCTGCTGTTGCTAGGCTTGCCTTGTTAGTTTAGGATTTTATTTTTAAAATCAATTTCAACTTTTCCTTGATTGGCTTCCCCTTCCCTCATTACATACCTCCACACATCCAGTTTTTGGTTCACCTCACTAAACAGTGCAGTCTCGGTGCCATATTCGTGTCATGTTTATACCAGCTCTATTGTCATTTCAAAGGGTACTCCATGGGAACTGATCCTATGGTTTATGAGGAGCTTCTGGCATTTGAATAGAAAAAGATAAAGGTCACCTGCATCCTAAGAGAACTGCTGGTGGCTGTGAAGAAAGTGGGCCCAACCTATACAAATTTGGACCACAATTGCCCCAAAGTTCAGGAATGTTGGTATCCTGGCCCATAAGAGAGCTGCAAGCATTGGATTTGAATTTGCAAGGTTCAGTCTGGAGCTGTGTTGGGCCCACCTCTTGTAATGAGCCACCAGAATAAGAGCCACTGAATTACAGAAAGAAGGTGAAGGATCAGGCTCAAAAGCTTCGAGCATACATATCTATGCAGAGAAGTCTCTGAGAAGAATGATCATCTATAATATCTTGAAGTGGCAAAGGAATTCAGAAAGGAGTCTTTAGGACCAGCATATCAGACCATCCACTAATCTTGCACTAATCTTTCTTTCTTTGTTACACACAAGGCCGGATTAAGGGGGGGGCTAGTGGGGCAGCTGCCCGGGGTGCCAACCTATGGGGGCACCCGATTGAAGTGGTAAGGGCCGCCGCGCGCCCGGGGGCGGGGCTGTGCATACTCTGCGCGCCCAGGTGCACGGCTCCCCTTACCACTTCAATCAGGTGCCCCCTTAGGTTGGCGCCCGGGGGCGGGGCCGGGCATGTGCCACATGCCTAGGGGTGCGGCGCCCCTTACCATGTCAATCAGGCGCCACATGCCCAGGGGAGGGGCCGTACATGCGCTGCACGCCCGCTGCCCGGGGTGCAAGTATGGCTCGGTCCAGCACTGGTTACACACATCCAGGTAGGTATGAGTGCTAGGGATGTAATAGTGTAGTTGATTAACCGATTAACTGATAAGGAAAAGCTTATACATTAATGCTATAGACTACATGCATTTTCCTCCCTCCTTCCATTGCCACTACATTTTTTAGCAGGATGGCCAGCAGCCCAGCTCAGTCCTGGCTTGCGATGGGTCCAGGACCTACCCCTGCTGTGTCTCTGCATTTAAAGTGTGTTAGGAGCTGGGCAGGTAGGCAGCCCAGCTCAATTCTGTCTCGGGCCGGGTCCAGGAGCTGAACCGCCCCTCACCCCCAGACAGGGGCTACTGCCACTCTGCGCTGCTGCCTCTTTATCAAAGGCAGCAGCGCAGGGCAACCGGCAGACAGTCCGCGAGGGGAGCTGGTTTTAAACTGGCTCCCCTTGCAGACCAGCTCCTGCCTGGCACCCTGCACTGCTGCCTTTAATACAGAGGCAGCAGCATGGAGTGGCGGGGAGTGTCTCGGGAGTGAGGCCAGAGCGCACTAGCTGCCGGCCCCACCCTTGGGGCTATAGAATAGTCAACTAACCAATAAGAATTCACGAGGTTACTCGACATTTAATTAACTGATATTAAACATTCCTTGTGTGTGTGTATGTGTGTACAAGTGAATAGTTGGACAATGAAAAGTTATATTTGTATTACCTCCATCAGAGACTTGTTGGATGTGAAAACCCCCCCACCTGCAGGAGGGATGATGGCCTAGTGGTTAAAGTGGGACATCTGAGGTTTTGTTTTACAGCTCTGATATATTCCTTTGTTACCAAGAGCAAGTCATTTAACATTGGTGTGACCCAGTTTCTCCTGCTAGAAAGTGGGGTTGGTAGTAATACTTCTCTAGCTCTCAGAAGCTTTGTGAAGCTGATGTGTGGTAAATGCACCAAGACCCTTGGTTGGAAGATTCTATAGAAGTGCAGAAGTTGTATCATGTTATGAAGTTGCAGGTGTCATTTTGCAGGTCTTTAAGGGGTTCAGTACAGTGAGAGCACAAGGGGTTTGCTTGAACCTATGAATGTGGAGCACACTGCCACAGGAGGCACAGCCCTTCCTTCCCCTTGCCTACAGGGAGTGCTTTGGATGGGGAGACCTATGTGGCCCCTCCTTCCCCGTGCCTTCAGCCTGGGGAACACTGGTGGGAGAACTGCATAGCCCTCCCTGCCCTGGGCTGGGCAAATCTTCTAGTACATACATAAAAGAGAGGAACGATAATCATAACACATTTTACATATACCAGCTAGCACTGAGGATCAATGCACAAAGGGACTGTTTGATTCCTGATGTTCCTAAGCCTTCTAAGGACTGATTATTTTTGCACCATATGGCTACATCCACTCAAAAAAAAATGCCCTAGATACTGCAGACTGCAACCAATGAGCTTAGGAGGATAAGCACATATAGTAACCACTTCCAAAGGGTTAATATTGCCTCTGCAGCCTCCAGAGTAACAAAGCTATCACGAGACTTTGGTTTTTGCAACCCCCCGAAAACAGACACTGGAGGGATAAAATATGTTACATTATCCAGTGCAGTGGCAGAGGCTTAATTACTTAGAAAGTGCTTATCCCTCGACCTCGAGGTCAGATTTATCTCTCAGCAAATAACTCAGCCAGTGTTTGGAACATTCTTGAAAAGCTAAACTCTCAATGTCAACCAACAATCTATAGGCTTATCACTGTCGCTAGAAGCACAATGCACAATAAGGGCCCTGGCCCTGAACTGTGTAACAGTTGTTCAGTTATACCCACCATGACCAACCAAACTTTAAAAAACTAGCAAATCCACACTAAGGCTACGTCTACACTGGCCCCTTTTTTGAAAGGGGCATGCTAATTTTAAACTTCGGAATAGGGAAATCCGCGGGGGATTTAAATAAAGATGTCCGCCGCTTTTTTCCGGCTTGGGGGAAAAGCCGGAAAAAAGCATCTAGACTGGCCCGATCCTCTGGAATAAAGCCCTATACTTCAAAGTAGGAATAAGAGATCCTCCGGAATAGGGCTTTATTCCGGAGGATCGGGCCAGTCTAGACGCTTTTTTCCGGCTTTTCCCCCAAGCCGGAAAAAAGCGGCGGACATCTTTATTTAAATCCCGCGGGGGATATTTAAATCCCCCGCGGATTTCCCTATTCCGAAGTTTAAAATTAGCATGCCCCTTTCGAAAAAGGGGCCAGTGTAGACGTAGCCTAAGGGTACGGCTGCACTGTGTGTGTGTGGGGGGGGGGGGGTGTTTCGGAAGAGGTATGCAAATAGCGCTTTCATTTGCATACCTTCTTCTGTTTTTTTTCCTGGAAGAGGCTTTTCCACCATTTGGCCCCATCTATACGGGGTCAAATGTCAGAAAAAAACCCTCTTTTGAAAGCCCTTGTAAGTCTTGTTTTACGAGGAAGAAGGGGGCTTTCAAAAGAGGGTTTTTTTCTGACATTTGGCCTGTGTAGATGGGGCCAAATGGTGGAAAAGCCTCTCCCGGGAAAAAAAAAAGAAGAAGGTATGCGAATGCGAGCACTATTTGCATACCTCTTCCAAACCCCACCTCCCGACACACAGTGTAGCCTTACCCTAAATGTACATCAAACCCGTCATGCAGAAACCAACAGTCAATGTATCATGCTCATAACAAACACCTCACACCAACTACAAATGTTTCTGTAATTCTAAATTCACAGGGCACTTTAAAAACTATTCCCAGTGAACCTCATTGACAGAACTACTTGTAAATTCATCTTGCATTCATACAGTGCTCCTAAGTGCTATAATTTTGGAGATGAACTGAGGTTTAATCCCTGCTTTAAATGCAAAGTCAAATCAGTCTTGGGTACAGAGGTGCTGTGACAGCACGTCGGGGAGCCCCCTGACCCTGCACCCCTGTCCGCAGCCAGATGTGACTCTCCACCAGCCAGTAGAGTAAACATGGGTTTAATGCTTCTCCAAGATACAGCACAATGTAGACTCAATGTAGGCATAGGATAGGCCGACAGCCCTAGTTCCCGGGGGGGGGGGGGGAAGGGATTCACAGCCCCCCGAACTCCCTGTACTGGTTTTTTGTCTGCTTCCTCCATGCTTCCCCACACTCAGACTGCCCAGCTCCCAGGCCCAGACTCCCAGCCAGGTGTTCATCTCTGCCTCCCTTCCTTTGTCTCCCACGCTGGGAAGAGCCTTGTTAACTGCTCAGGCTGACTAGGTGTCTGAGCCAATGCACATGTGAGGTGAATCAGTGGGAATCACAGCACAGACAGGTGGGGACACTGGGTTACAAAGCAGACAGCCCCCCACTACATCACAGGTGCTATCACTAGATTCCCTTCCTGCCTCTTTATACTGCTGCTACAATTAATACCTCAAACAGAGATGGAGATACAACAGTTGTGCGAAGCCTCCTCCCTGATTGGCCTGGGGGTGGGGGAAGCGCATGAAGCCTCCTCCGCTCTCCCCCTTTCCCTGTGAGGAGCCCATAACACTTTAAAGTGCCACATGCTCCCCTGCCCCCAGGCCAATTAAGGTCTGGAGGTGGGGGAGTGCGCAAAGCCTTCGCCGCTCTGTCCCCACCGTGCGCTGCTCGCACGGCGGGGGGCAGAGTGGAGAAGGCTTCAGGCGCTCCCCTGCCCCCAGGCTCTAATTGGGCTGGGGATGGAGGAGCAGCAGGGCCACCACAGGCTGGATCCACCTGCTTGGCAGGCCAGATCTTGCCCGCAGAAGCCCTTTTGCCCACCCCTGCTCTATGGCTTGAGCTGTAAAGCCAGCTAGCTTGCAGCTAAGGCTGTAGAGCAGTGTTTCTTAAACTTTTTAAGACGAGGAACAACAAACAGTAATTTTTTTTAATGAGGAACACCAAGGATTTTTGGTTGAGGGGGGAAAAAAATCGGGGGGAAGTTATTGAGCCCCCCCCAAAAGGCAGCCATTTTGAACTCTGTTGTTCTCTGAGGCACACCTCCAACTGCCTTGTGGCATACCGATGTACTACAGAACACAGTTTAAGAAATATTGCTGTAGAGCAAACTCATTCTTTCTCTTAAGTGCTACTACATGGCACAGTGAACCACACCCAGTAAGCATGTAGATTACAGAAACACCACTAGATGCTTCCTCATTGCAACAGTTGCCTCTTTACCCCACAAATGTGCATTCCCAGTGGCCTCAGTTGAAGCCACTCACATCCCCAGGCTCAAACATGGACTCAGGATTCCAGCAAGAAGATTTGGAAGACTAGCTTTCTAAGCAGGTTGCCTGAAAAGACAGTTGTGGAATTCAAGTCACATAGTCCACTGAAGATAGAATTGCAAATGGGGAATTGGGGCTGGTTCTCTGGTTAGTATGTTGTTGGTGTGTGGTAGGGTGGGGAGGAGAAGGGATCCTGAAACAGCAGGGCTCTATAAACAGCATAGGTCTAAGGCATCTGCCCCTTAGCTCTTTTAAGCAATAGGAATAAGATTTAGGTATTTACACAAAAAATTAGAGGGAACATTGCTGGGCATCTTGAACAGGCTGTACGGATCTCAGAATGGCATTGGCATGGTTGTTGCAAACAAAAGTTCTACAGGCAGTCCCCGACTTACGTGGATCCGACTTACGTCGGATCCGCACTTACGAACGGAGCTTTCTCGCCCCGGAAGTCGGGGCGAGAAAGCCCCGTTCGTAAGCTGCTCCGGTGCCCGTGGTCTGCTGGAGACCGTCTCCAGCAGACCAGGGGCACCGGGCGGGTTCCCGCGCTTCTGAGGCTTTGCCAGAGCAAAGCCTCAGAAGCGCGGGAACCGCTGCTGCTGCCCCTTGAGACCCGGTGCCTGTGGTCTGCTGGGGACGGTCCCCAGCAGACCACAGGCACCCGGACTGAAGCCGCAGCCGCGGGGGGTCCCGCGCCTCTGCTGCCGCTTTGACTGAAGCGGCAGCAGCAGCGGTTCCCCGCGCCTCTGAGGCTTTGCTCTGGCAAAGCCTCAGAGGCGCGGGACCCCCCCGCGGCTGCGGCTTCAGTCCGGGTGCCTGTGGTCTGCTGGGGACCGTCCCCAGCAGACCACAGGCACCCAGACTGAAGCCGCAGCCGTGGCGGGGTCCCTCGCCTCTGAGGCTTTGCCAGAGCAAAGCCTCAGAGGCGCGGCACCCCACTGCCGCTGCGGCTCTGCTCCCCGTGTCCCTGGTGTGCTGGGGGGGGGGGGGCGCAGCTAGTGTGCTCCCCCCCCCAGCAGACCAGGCTTTTGTTTTGGACTCTGGGGCAGAGCAGCTGGGGCGCTGCCGATTGGTCCTGCAGCGCCCGTGGGCACTACTGGACCAACCCGGCAGCACCCCAGCTGCTCTGCCCCAGGTCCTGATTCAGCCGCTGCTGGTCAGTTTCAGCAGTGGCTGAATCAGGACGTCTGGGGCAGAGCAGATGGGGTGCTGCTGGGTTGGTCCAGTAGCACCCCAGCTGCTCTGCCCCAGGCGTCCCCAAGTCAGCTTCTGCTGAAACTGACCAGCGCTGACTACAGGAAGCCCCAGGCAGAGTTGCTCTGCCCCGGGCTTCCTGGAATCAGCTGCTGATCAGTTTCAGCAGCAGCTGACTTGGGGACGCCTGGGGTTCTTAAGTTGATTCTGTATGTAAGTCAGAACTGGCGGTCAGTTTCAGCAGTGTCTGAATCTGGACGCCAGTTCCGACTTACATACAGATTCAACTTAAGAACAAACCTACAGTCCCTATCTTGTACGTAACCCAGGGACTGCCTGTATCTGATCTCTGATTTTTTACAAGGAGGACAAAGAGCCACAGCTCCCTACAGTAGAAAATTGAAATCTTCAGGTTTTCCGCTTGGCTACTCCTCTCCTGACTCCCCTCCTTTTCCCAACAGCCTTTCTTTCTGCCTTTCGGGAAAATAAGAAGCACTTAATACATTTCAATATTGTTCTTTAGAAATTTTTTGTCCTAATTATCTCCTCCTTGAAGTGAATCTGGACAATAGCAGGGCTCAAGTTCAAGGACTGTCTTCTTTTCAGCCTGTCTAGATTCTTTATGACTCTTCTATTCAACATCCCTTGCACAGTTGCTGTGCCTGCAGCCATGGCCTCTGCAGTGCACACAGCAATTGCATAGCCTAAACTCCTCAGATATTTTCACCAAAGTAAAAACTTGACAAATCCCTCAAAAAGGTGAGTCTCAGACCACTCACCTGAAGATGTTGATCTTCTGTTGATTGTTTGATAGTGTTTGTTTTCTGCGTACAGGCTGCATGATTGGGCTTTGGCCCTAGCCTCTTAGCTAAAGACACAAGGCTCTGACCCTTGGTGCTTTGTTTGAAGTATCTAAGTGGTTAATTGATGCCTGGTGTTGAGGGGTGGATCCGAGCTGAGCTAAGCAGGGAGACTTGGTATAAAAAGTAATTTGCTAGAAATACTTGAGGGTTACAGTCAGGGGCAGGTAACAAGAGCAGTTCCTTCAATGTTCAGCTCTATGTGGAATGTTAAAATAGCCAGTAATGGTTGTGTCATGTTTTTTTTCCTGCCAGAAGGGACTTCCTGTGCATGAAGGACAAGATGGTGGCTGTGCCAGAGGACTTGGAAACTCCTTCCCTGAGGTTGTTGTTACTACTGTTGGGACCATTACCTGATGATATTGATGTTCCTTTCCCTAGGGTCATAATCATTGCCACCAAACCCAACCAGCTCTTGGGGCTGTGTGTTTCCTCTCTGTAGGGAGCTGTCTCCTCCTCCTCCTCTTAATCCCATCAGTTCCTGGAAGAATTTTGAGTCTCTCCCAATTACAGGGTAGGCTAAATTCAGGGCCATGAGTCATTTGTATGATTCTGCATGGTTAGCTGGACTTCCCTTTTGATGTAGGGATACAAATACCCCTAGATATGCTGAAGGAATATTGCAGTCAAAGGTTTTCCCTTGCACCTGGCCAGGTGTTCTCTGATCACTGTCTGACTACAGCCCAAGTATACTAAATCTTGAATTCTGATTCCATTAACTTATACTGGAACCACCAGTCTCCTCGATCCTCTTTTGCGGGCTGTGGATTTGGCTTTTCAGAGCTGTCTGTAACAGCATACAGGAACAGTTCTGTCTGACATGGCCTGGCTGTCCTCATGCAAAACAGTTGCCTGACTGGCATGGTGCTTCAACTGGTTGGGTTCCCATGTGTTTCTGTGGGGAGGACCTGAGGCCATGCTGGAATTGCCCTCCATGGGGATGAACTCCTGTGGTCTGGAATTGCTCATTTATTCCTGTCCCCTTGAGAGTGGGCATCCAGGTTTCTATTGTACTTCCTTTCCTCCATTTCTCCTACTTGTCTGAGTTGGTCAGTCCCTCCTTAGGCAAACACAATGACCTTTATTCGAAAGCCACTCAGAAATCCATTGCTATAGACTCACAGCCAAACAACACTCACATGCTCCAGAAGCGACGTGAAAACACTGGCACTAAACTGTTCACTGTCCTCCTTACCTTGGCACACCTGTTTGGATATGTACAGCAACAAAATAAATCAGTAACACCTGAGCTTCGCACCTCGAAATTGGACAGCGTTCCCACTCTAACCCTGGGTAATTCACTCTGACAGGAGTGGGATTTGGCTACATGGCTCGTCTCTCCTCTGCAGTGGTCTGGTCTGAGCGAGATGCAATTTTGTCCAGTCTGAGAATCCCACCTCTGATCAGCCAAGATTGGGGCCAGCATGGCCCCATCTCATTAGGCAGGTCTGGCCTATTTTGGCTACTTGCCCCTGGACAAAACTGGTCTTTTCTAGCTCCTCCTAAGGGTAGTTCCTGCTAATTTCTTTCAGGACAGCATCCCTGCCACAAGAACTGACTCCCCAATATAGTAAGTCTATGACTATCTTAAAGCAAAATCTCTTTTGTTGGCATCTACCTGATGGGCTTCACCCTCCTTCAGACCTCAATGTGTTAAGCAGACAAATCTGGACAGGAATATGCTCTCTCTGAATAAATAGCCCATAACAGCCTAGAGCTGAACAAGCCAGTTACAAAGTGAAAACAACAGTGCCACTGAAAATCAGGAGCGTGGCCCATGCACTACTTATGCAAATCAGAAAACAGATGGTTCATTTCCTTCTTGTCTCCATGCATAGGGCCAACAGTGTTAAAACTTTCAGTAAGGGCAGAGCCACAACATTTCTGGTACCTGTTTTGGACACCTGCAGTGAATAGCTTGCTTTTATTACTTTCCAGCATCTTGTGTCTGTCAATGTGTTGTTTGCTTAATTTGTAAGCTCTTTGAGGCAGGATGGTGTCTTCTAACCTGTCTACATAGAGCATTTCTCACTACATTCTTCATGAATTACTAATGATAAACCGCTGGGTTCTTTGGTTGAATGCCAGCTCTTAACCCCTACTGGGAGGGTTCCTGTTGCAGATTAAACTCCAGGGGCTACGTCTACACTGCAGGCTTTTTGCGCAAGAACAGTCGTGTTCTTATGCAAATAAATTTACAGTAAAGCGTCGGAAAACAGGGCTTCTTGTGCAAGAGTTATTCCTCTCCCCATGAGGAATAAGCCCTCTTGCACAAAAGCTCTTCCACAAGAAGGCAGTGTGGATGAGCAACAGGGTTTTTTTGTGCAAGAAACCCCTATGGCTAAAATGGCCATCAGAGTTTTCTTGTGCAAGAGAGCATCTGCACTGCCATGGGTGCCCTTGTGCAAAAGCACATCTCTTCCACAAAAGCACATGGCAGTGTGGATGCGCTCTTGCGCAAGAATTTTTGCACAACTCTTGCACAAAACAGTTCTTGTGCAAGAAGCCTGCAGTGTAGAAGTAGCCCACATGTAGTAAGCACTCTACCAAGATACCAAGTCTGTATGCCAGTCAAGACCCATTTTCCTTCTGTATACAACACATCCCACTCTGCACTGTGTACTCCTCAAACCTGTGCCCACCAAACCACTCCTCAACTGGGAGCAGAAGAGGGTCAGGGTATTGGGAATAGGAAAGGGTGTCAGGGCAGGCATTCTGCCTGGGGAGCAGGAGGAGCCGGGGCAGCAGAGCAGAAAAGAGATGTTAGGGTGTCAGAGTTAAGAGAGGGAGTAGGGTTGCTACTGTCCCTGGGGAGAGTGAGGGAAGCTACTGAGACATGGAATTGGGAGGGGAAAACCAGCTCCAGGCTGGAAAGTGGGGTTAGCATTTGCTCTCTCACTGGGGTAGCTGCTCCCTTCACCTCAGTTCCTATCCACTCCCCTGGCCTGATCCCAGGTTCTGTGGCAAGTAACCACTCTAGAAACAGATCAGCCCATAATTATTTCCAGGGCCGGGTCACATGCCTCATTCACTCCTTGTTCTACTGTCTCAGAACCTGGCTAGGATCATGCCAGTCCAGTCAGCATTAAATTACAAAAAGACTTCCACTGAGGCTAGGAGACAATTTCACAATTCCTGAGAGTGTAGCCCCTAGCCCACCTTCTCCCAAGTTATAGTTCCCATTCCCTGCAGACCAGCTGAGCCATGGCCTCACAAGGTCAGGGTGAAAGGGGAAGAAGGCAGCAGAGGCAGTACTCTCAGCCTCCATATCCTCTGGGCAGAATCCACCAGAGCACCATTCCTGCCACCCCAAAGTAGAGTCAAATCCTGCTCTCAGTTCCATCCACACAATCCCATTGGTTTTAAAGAACCAAGCTATACATCAGTATAAAAGTATGGGTTTCAATGCAGCGATACATGGGTGAAATTTAATGGCCCGTGTTATGCAGGAGATCAGACTAGGTGATCTAGTGGTAGCTTCTGGCCTTAAACTCTATTTAAAAATCAAAGTAAAGATTTGATAGATTCAGATGAAAGCAGAATCTGAATCATCTTCAGCTACAGCATTCCTTCCTTTGCTGAGTCACTCCCTGCTTCCTTCTTATTGTCTCCTTCTGGACCCCGCAGCTGAGTATCTAGTGCTGCTTCATATAGAAATGAATCAAATGCTTGATTCTGGAAAGGCAGGGACATGAAATTAGCTCTGCCACTATATTTAGTGTGTGTTGTGAGGAACGGGGATGGACCAGGGCTATAGGCATGGCAAAAGCTGACCCATTTCTCCTTAGGATTCAGTATATTGCTCTCTTGGGGGCCCACAGCTTATTAGAAGTGCACTTCATTTGCAGCTTGCAAACATTTGGGGCCCATAGTAAAAAGCAGCATATTGTCCTATAGATCCTCCCCATTACTGCCCGTCTGTGTTAATGGACCAGAATGCACCAAATAATGTCTTTTCTGCCTTCTGAACAAGCCATTGGTTTTACTTTGGTAGATTCTGCACGACAGCCTTAATAGGACAAAAACAAAATCTTTGCAAAACAGTCCCAGCCTACTCAGCATCTGAAAAACATGAAATCTTCCTTCCTGTTCCCCTCAGCATTGTTGCCATAGAAACCCAACAGTTCCCCCTCCTCCATTCACACTTTGTCTCCAACCCCTTCACACTCACTCTAAAGAGAACCAATTATCTTGTATTTTGTTCCAAATGACACTCCAAGATGTTAAAACACCCTTGATGCATGTGTGAGGCAAAAATTTCCCAGTGTTCTTCATAGGAAGGGGATATTTTTTAACTCTATGTGTATACAAAAAAGAAATCAGTTACTGAAAGTGGAAATCCCAGCACCAGGTCTTTCTACTTGTCTTATTTATGTGAAATTATTGCTGGCAAAAGATGTTGGCTTGACAGCCCTGGAGATTCAAGTTGTATTTATCCACAAAATAGCAGGGGGACCAACTCAGATATTTCTTGAGCAGGGTGGAGAAGTAAATTCTGATCCTCCCCTCACCCTCCCTAGCAGGGACCATATTGTAGTTCATGCTATTCCCTTCCACCATGCACAGAGAGGGATGCCAAGTCTCCCTCAGCTACGATGTTTCCTCTTTCTCTTACTATGCCACACATATGAACTGGTGCCACCAGTAGTTGAGTTCTTGATGTCTCCCCTGAAGCCTGCTGTACAGGAACAGTTTCTCTGTGCATCAGGTCACAGTGCTAGTTGGCTCAGCCACCCCTCAATCTGGACAAAGAGACAGCTGGGTGAAATTTTGGGGGTGTTGTGACCACTCCATCATCTGCTGTAATGATTGGGCACAGCACTCCTGCTTGAAAGTGATTGGTCCATGTGTCCCTCCCTCCCCCAGTTCTGTGGGCTATAGAACTTTGAGCATGCGCAGAAAAGCCTTGTGGCACCTGGGTAACCACTGCAAAACAGATGTTTGCAATTCCTTCATGCTGGCTGCCAGTGCGCATAATCCCAATATGCAGGGCCCAGCTCTGTGAGTGGATGGGGAAAAGGTCAGGCTCCATGACACACTGACCACTAGTACCAACACTGCCCTGAGCAGAGCGAGCATGTATCCTACAAATCCAGGCCTGTCCTAGAGTTTTCTCCCAGCTATACAAAAAGCAGTGTCAGGGTGGGCTCTGGCCACCCAAAGGAGCTCTCACCAAGCTGGACCATTTGACAGAGAAATAATCAGAGAAGAAAAGTCCTTTTGAGTGTTCAGATGAAAATGGCAGGTTGGTTCAACCAAATTATGAAGGTTTGAAAATTGCATCCCCGACACATTTTACACTGAATTTTCTCACTGAGTTCATAAAATCCCAGTTCTTCAAAGTGCTGAGCAACTTGTGAAGGTGTTGAGAGCGTCAGCTCCAGGAGATGTGCAGCATCTTGTAGTTTTGAGCCCAAAGCATGAAGTCACATGATGTGTGTGTTACGAGCTGTAAAAGCTCTCATGAAGGTTCAACAGTTAATTGTGAACTGTATTGGGTAGATAATGCTGCTAATTCCATGCACAGAATGTTCAAAATTCAGCAGGCTTTATTTGCTAAGTACATTCAGGAATCTGGTACAGTTTGGATCGCTCTTGTCCGGCATTTTCGAGACCTGACTAGTTCCAGATGAGGGATTTTGCTGGACCAGAGAAAGTCATTTCTGGCCTTCCTACTACCGGCTCCCCCAGGCCTGGCTGAGCAGCTGGCCTCCCAAATGGCTCTTCCCCCAGTCCCTGGCCCCACTGCCTTCATAGCCTTGTTGCCAGCCTGTAGGAATCCCAGCTGCCAGCCCTCCACCAGGACTCTTTGGTCCTGGAACATCCATGGTCCTGCCGGAACAGAGAGAGTCCCAGTTTAGAGATGTTCAATCTGTACCATTAAAAATGCATGAGCAGCTTTCTATAGATTTTTGCCTCAGCTCCTTTACATCTAACAAAATAAAAGCTGATTAGCTTTTACCAACAGGCAACGGGCTCACACCTAGGAATTGACCTTTCCTCTTATGTCTAGCATGTTTTCGCATACACACCAAAACAAAGCAAATCATGCCAAGGTGATGTTTATTTCAGCCTAAAGAAAACATTACAACAAGCAGAGAAAGAACTAATGTAAAGTCTCTAGCAAGCTGGAGGAAGAGATGATGGCTTGCCTTGTCACAGTCTATATCTGAACAGTGTTGTATACTGTATAAGAATCTCTATAGACAGCAAAGGTTAAAGTGGCTAAAAAAGTAGGGGACACTTTCACCACACTAACAAGGAGGGGGAATTAGGGTAGGACTGCTCCTTATTCAAGCCAGAGAGAGGCAAGGGAACTTTCCTTCTGCTTATAGCAGAAGAAGCTATTTAATCTCTGAAAGACAGAATCTGAAACACAAAATGTCATGTGATTAAAAGTGAAATCTCAGTTTTCTAGCTGCAGGGTTGAAGACAAATAAAAAGAACCCCAAATGCATTTTTTAAAAATCTCATGACTTTTATATTCATTTCAGGATTTTTGGGGCCTGACTTGTGATTTTTAAATGCTTGGATTGGTACTGACAGTATTGCCTCCCCTATACTTGAAGGTTCAGTACACAGAAAGCAGAATGATTTCTTGCCAGCCAAATATTTCCACATTGTGAAATATCTTCCTTCTTTGAAAAACGTTTCTCTTAAAAAGCTAGAGAGCATTAAATATTTGATAGCTAAGCATCCAAATGCCAAGAAATAAAAAATAGAATGTGCAATCTTAAGTCTGCCCCTTGTGTGCACGTACAATAATACAGTTAGACTAACTGCATGAGTACACATTTTTAAAAAAACAATACAATATCAGATATTTTCCCATGTCCTTAGATGGATAGGTGTGACTTCTTAAAGTACTGTCTATTCTGTTTGTGTGCCAGCAAACAAACTCCATAAAAGCAGAGCTGAATTAACAAGATACAGTAGAGCTCCAGTTCTGACTACCATCCTGTATAGTACTCTAATAGGGAAGGAGGATCTCCACATTAATACCTTAGGGTAGGTATCTGCATGGACCCCACCTACTGAGGCTAAAAAAGAAAGAGCAAGAGAACCTTCTGCCTTTGGGTGGTGGTAGGGAGACTGTTGCTGAGGTACATGGAGATTGAAGGGGATCCTGGACAGACCCTAGTCTGCCTGAAGACAGAAAGTGGTGAGAAAGGGATGAAGGAGGCTGTAGTGTAGTCAATCTGATGAAAAGCAGTGACAATCCTTTCCTATAGTCCAATAGATGGCTCTGGTGTGGGTGGCTCATGTGACCACCAGCTCAAGCTTTGGCAGGGCCATAGTGGGAGCAGGAATGGAATTACAGCACAGGGATAAGGCTATGGGGACCTCCATGTAGGGATATTCCTCAAAGTTAGTTTAGCTAAGAATCTAAATGTAGTTCAGAGGTGGAGTATGATTGGTGGGATGTAGCCCCATCAGCTATAATAATCCACTGTCCCTAGAGAGAGGCACAGCTATGTGCAGGCAGCAGGGCAGGAAGAACCTTGTGCCTTTTGTAGACAGTCCTGTGTAGATGCCCTGGTACAGCAGAGAATTTCCTGTGTGTGAAGCCCAAAGCTCCAATGACCTTTCTTTCAGTTTGATTTCTACTGTTAGGCTTTTGCTTGTGGCTAGGAGATAAGAATAGGAATAGCAACTGAGAGAATCACATGCAGGGATCAATACACAGGAGCAAACGAGACAAGCTAGAAGAGTGAGCTACAGAGCATGGATGTGAGCCAGTAAACATGAAGAAGAGCAACACAGCTAAGTAAAGTCAATCATGACTAGTCCTTTGATGTAAGTGGTTTCCCCAGGGATTCCCATGTGCTTGCATATTCAGGGCATTATGCTAAATCAGTTGCAAAACAGCTTCCGCTGAGGAAGAGCTGAGATTTGTTAGAGCAATTCCAAAAATAACATAGAAAAATACAGCACTAGGAGTGGTTGATATGGATTCCAAATGATGTATGCTATTACTATGATTATCAGTCCTCTACTTCAAGCAGTATAATTAAACTGCCAAAGAGAATTCCCCAAAGCAAAGCAAATTGATAAAAATCACAAAAATTAACAAACAGAATCTGAATATGGCTGGCTTAGCACATCCTCTGCCATTGTCAACCGATGAACATCAAGTGGTACTGTAGGTCATGTGTGTGACAGAACAATGTGAGGACACACCCATGAGGTAGAATGCTGGAGGTCATGCACTGGAAAAGCTATGGGGGAAAGGGCAATTTAGGATTGGAATGAGATGGGATGCTCTCCATCTGAACAGAGGTACTGGAGCAGACCTGTAGGGGATTAGACCTTCAGTAGTATTGTGAATTGAAGACTGAATTGCTTTGTCACACCCATGTGTGGGTGTATATATGGGGCCTACACACGCACTGCGCATGGATACAGCTGGAACAATTTGTCATTGACTCATCTTCACCATTCATGGGAGAGGAGGGGGGAGGGACCAGCTATTTCTTAGAGCAATATTGGCAAATCCTTTCATTACCCACCCACACCCCAACTAGAAATAAAAACTCCCCTCTACTTTTTACCCTGAAATGTGGATGAGTAAGAAAATAATCATGGGCTTTCAAGCAGCTGTTTAAAAAATCAGAACTTTAATGTCTGATACTCTCACAAATGGATAATTTTAATTTTGCAGCAGCTGTCCTAATCAGCTGCAAGACTAGACATGCTGGGAATTGTGAAGCCTTGCCTTTATTGCTTAGGTTTTGTCTACACAAACAAGGAGTATGACTTTAAAAAAACTAGTATAGTTAAAACAGAACATCCCATGAGTGTGGAAACCATTAGAAAGAATTTTAAACCAGTGGAGCAATTCCTATATGGGAAGAGGAATACAATTATGTCTATATTAGGAACATTTATTTTAACTAGTATAGAAATACCCGTAGACAATACCAGAAAAGTACTCCTACAGTGGCCAGAAATAGCTAAACTAACAACGTTGTGCTTGTAGCAATATAGCAAAACACCTCTACAACTAAAAGTAAACAGTACAATGCAATTTTGTAGGTGTAACTGCATCTACACTAGAGTCTTCTGCTGACACCACTATATTTGTCATGGATCAATACCTCTTCACAGCCCTGACGGACATAGTTGTGCTAGCGGAAGTCTGCAGTGGCCTAAAGCTATACTGGGATAAGGCGCTTTTATACCAGTATACAGGCAGTCCCCGGGTTACGTACAAGATAGGGACTGTAGGTTTGTTCTTAAGTTGAATCTGTATGTAAGTCGGAACTGGCGTCCAGATTCAGCCGCTGCTGAAACTGACCACCAGTTCTGACTTACATACAGAATCAACTCTGCCTCGGGCTTCCTGTAGTCAGCGCTGGTCAGTTTCAGCAGCGGCTGACTTGGGGACGCCTGGGGCAGAGCAGCTGGGGTGCTGCTGGGTTGCTCCAGTAGCACCGCTCCTCGGCGCTACTGGACCAACTCAGCAGCACCCCAGCTGCTCTGCTCCAGGCGTCCTGATTCAGCCACTGCTGAAACTGACCAGCAGTGGCTGAATCAGGACCTGGGGCAAAGCAGCTGGGGTGCTGCCGGGTTGGTCCAGTAGTGCCCAGAGCGGCGCTGCAGGACCAATCGGCAGCGCCCCAGCTGCTCTGCTCCAGGGTCCAAAACAAAAGCCTGGTCTGCTGGGGGGGGGGGCACACTAGCCGCGCCCCCCCCCCCAGCAGACCAGGGACACGGGGAGCAGAGCCGCAGCGGGGTGCCACGCCTCTGAAGCTTTGCTCTGGCAAAGCCTCAGAGGCGCGGGACCCCCCCGCGGCTGCGGCTTCAGTCCTGGTGCCTGTGGTCTGCTGGGGACGGTCCCCAGCAGACCACAGGCACCGGGACTGAAGCGGCAGCAGCGGCGGGTTCCCGCGCTTCTGAGGCTTTGCTCTGGCAAAGCCTCAGAAGCGCGGGAACCCGCCCGGTGCCCCTGGTCTGCTGGAGACGTCTCCAGCAGACCAGGGGCACCGGAGCATCTTACGAACGGGGCTTTCTCGCCCCGGAGCTCGCAGGTAGCAATCCGCTACCTCGACCTCCGGGGCGAGAAAGCCCCGTTCGTAAGTGCGGATCCGACGTAAGTCGGATCCGCGTAAGTCGGGGACTGACTGTAACTATATCCACGCTAGGGGTTGTCCCAGTCTAACTATGTTGGTAACCTATGGAACTCCCTCCCAGAGGATGTTACAAAGGCCAAGACTTTAACAGGATTCAAATAAGAACTAGATACATTCATGGAGAATATGTCCATCAATGGCTATTAGCCAGAATGGTAGGAATGGTGTCCCTCGCCTCTGTGCGTCAGGGCGGAGAATGGGTGACACGGGATGGATCACTTGATGAGTCTTTGTTCTGTTAATTTCCTCTGGGGCATGTGGCATTGGCCACTGTTGGAAGACAAGATATTGGGCTAGAAGGACCCTTGGTCTGAACTATGGCAGTTCTTAAGTAATAAATAAATAAATTAAATAAAATCAAACCCTCTAATTGACATAGTTACACTGGCACAAAAACTATATAGACCAGGCCTTTGAGGGTTGTCAGGATGACTCAGATATGCACTAAATGTTTTCTGAACAGCCCTCATTGAACAGGGTGCGGACTGTGGTTCTTAACAGACAGCCTATTTCCCAGTTGTCTGTGTTAAATGGATGTTAACAAATGTGAAATCCAGAGTTTTAAATGGCTTGAATGAAAATCATTTTCCTTCTCACAGTTTTACTGTAGCTGGTGCTGCCTTGCTCCTTACAAGTGAATGGTTCTGCCAGCTCTCCCTTCATCCACAGAATTCCAGCAAAGGCAGGCTCAGCATTCCTAGCTTGAAAAACAAACAAAAACCAACAGCCAAGCCACACTTTTGGGCCTTCTCTCTGAAATATGAACATTAAAAAATGTCATAAGGCCACTTTGCTCCTTTGCAGAGCATCTAAAAAGCCCCATTTTCCTCTCCCCCTTCCTTCCTTGGACCTCACCCTCTTTTCCATGAAGTTGCACTTATTCCCTTTCTTGCCTCTTCTCTTCAAAGCCCCCATCTCTTGTGTACATTATCCTTGCCCTTTCCCCTTTCTCAACGCCTCAACTCTGCCGCCTCTCCTCTCCTCTAAAGTCTGACATCATTCCTCCTCTCTGTAGGTTCCCTCCCCCCTCCAATTTCTTTTTTCTGCTGTCTGGTGACTGTACATTCTCCATAGCCAATCCATGGGAAGATCCATAGACCATCACTACCCCTGAGGCCTAACAATGAGTCCCTGTCCTGGTCTGGGTGCTAGAGCAATAGCCAGAGACAGTTCCCTTGAGGTTCCACAGCTGACTGGGTTACATTGTCCCTCAGCACTGCAGTCAAGAGCTGGACAGGGGTATCATGCAACCCACTTGCTCTAGAGCAGAGTGTAGAAGGAAATGCAAATGCACTGCTCCCTTTAGGAAAAAGTTGAATGGGACAGATCTTTCCAATGCTCCTCTTTATTACACTCAAGTTTGGTCTGTTTTTATCAGTGACTCTCTCCACTGACACAGTTGATCACAGGTTACAAGTCTCAAGTGTGTAGGGAGGTTAAAAGTGGGAAGAGGAGAGAATGGGAGTCACCCCTCACACCTTCATAAAGTGCATCACAGCACATGCATAGACTAGCATAGCACTGTGGCTGCAGTAGATCCCATCCAGAGGGATCTAATAGCACTTTCTCAGCTTCCGCTCTGATTTTCAGAATTGCTGAGCAGCCCTTTCACTGGAGTTGCAGGGGATGAGGATTCTGACCCACAGTCCATATACCAAGACCCACATGTTCTCTCCCTCCCTTTCTAGCACCCATCAGTTACCACTGAAACAGAACCAGACCTGGGGGACTCACAGCAGCCATTTTACAGCACATCACATTTCCATGCTTCCCGGCTTCAATTAGCCGGGGTTGGGAGGCATTTTTCTCCAGCTATGGCTAGACTGCGGTGTTATTTCAGGATACCGGAAGTCTCCCAAAATAGTTATTCCGAGTCTTTTGAGCATGCCCGTTATTTCAAAATAGCTTTTGAAATAATGGGCGCGCTATTCTGGCGTCCTTGTAACCCTTGTTCCACGAGGGTTAAGGGACATTTTGGAATAGCGGTTTATTTCTAAATTAAATTGAAACAAGCTGTGCAATTTGCATAGTGCAAATTGTGCAGCTTATTTTGAGGCAAGGGTGCTGTGTAGAGGCACTCTCCCTCTTATTGTTCAGCAATAGAAGCTGCAGGAGAGAAACGGGAGCAGTTTCATAAGAATGTTCGAACTGAGTCAGAATGATGGTCTCACTAGCCTAGTGTCCAGTTGTCCAATAGTGGCCAATGCCAGGTGCCCCAGAGGCAGTGAGCAGAACAGATAATTATCCAGTGATCCCTCCCCTGAGGCCCATTCCCAGCTTCTGGCAACAGTCTAGAGACACATTAGAGTGTGGGTTTGCATCCCTTCCTATCCTGGCAAATAGCCATTGATGGGCCTATCCTCCAGGAGCATATCTAGTTCTTTTTTGAACCCTGTTATAGTCTTGGCTTTCACTCCATCCTCGGTCAAGGAGTTCCACAGGTTGACTTCACACAGTGTTGTGTGAAGAAGTACTTCCTTTTGTTTGTTTTAAACCTGCTGCCTATTAATCTCATTTGCTGACCCCCCCTAATTATTGTGTAATGAGGAGTAAATAACACTTCCTTATTTATTTTCTCCACATCAGTCATGATTTTATAGACCGCTATCATATCGCCTATTAGCCATTTCTTTTCGAAGCTGAAAATTCCTGGTTTTATTAATTTTGTCTATGGAAACTAATCATTTTTGTTGCCCTTTTCCAATTCCAATAGATCTTTTTTGAGATGAGGTGCAGTATTAAAAATGTGGGTGTACCATGGATTAATATAGAGACAATATGATATGTTCTGTCTTATTAGCTATCCCTCTCCTAATGATTCTCAGAATTCTGTTAACTTGTTTGATTACCACTGCGCATTGAGTGGATGTTTTCAGAAAGCTGTCCACAATGACTCCAAGATCTCTTTTTTTTGAGTGATAACGTATTTAGATCCCATCATTCTATGGCTGCGTCTAGACTGGCAAGTTTTTCGGCAAAAGCAGCTGCTTTTGCGGAAAAACTTGCCAGCTGTCTACACTGGCTGCTTGAATTTCCGCAAGAACACTGACGATCTCATGTAAGATTGTCAGTGTTCTTGCGGAAATACTATGCTGCTCCCATTCGGGCAAAAGCCCTCTTGCGCACATGCTTTTGCGCAAGAGGGCCAGTGTAGACAACGTGGTATTGTTTTGCGCAAAAAAGCCCTGATCGTGAAAATGGTGATCGGGGCTTTCTTGCGCAAAACCGCATCTATATTGGCACGGACGCTTTCCCTCAAAAAGTGCTTTGCAGAAAAGCGTCTATGCCAATCTAGATGCTCTTTTCCACAAATGCTTTTAACGGAAAAACTTTTCTGTTAAAAGCATTTGCGGAAAATCATGCCAGTCTAGACGTAGCCTATATGTATATTTGGGATTATGTTTTCCAATATGCATTACTTTCCATTTGTCAACATTGAATTTCATCAGTGATTTTGTTGCCCAATCTCCCACTTTTGTGAGGTCCCTTAGTAATTCTTCTCAGTCTGCTTTGGACTTAACTATCCTGAGGAATTTTGTATCATCTACAAACTTTGCACTTCCCTGTTAACTCCATTTTATGAATATGTTGAACAGAACTGGTCCTTGAACAGACCCCCTAGGGGACACAAATATTTACTGCTCTCCATTCTGAAAACCGGCATTCATTCCTACTCTTTGTTTCCTGTCATGTAACCATTTAGTAATCCAGTTTCATATCCTTTTCTTAAGCAACTGGGATTGGACACTGGGGTTTTAATCTTTATGTTCTTATTTGATAGCTGAGAAATCCAGCTCTCTCAGAACATCCTGACCAAGAAACACTCAAGTTTGCTTGCAGAGCACAAGATCTTTCTTTTGCCTATTAGTATGTATGTGTGGTGTGAGGCAAGATAGGGTATCCTTAACAGACACACTAATTCACAGATAGGGTATCCTTAACAGACACACTAATTCACAGATAGGGTATCCTTAACAGACACACTAATTCACAATCAGATGCACTTTGGGCATCAGGGAGTTTGCCTTATTCATGCTTTTAGTTATCATTTGTAGTGCATGAAGCCACCGCATTGTGTTCTCTCACCATGAAATAACGTGCTATGGGAGATGGAGGGTAAGCTGAGTGTGGTGGCTTTTTCTGAAATGAAATGCTTTGCCGTCCCATTGGAAAAACACTTCATCTCCTCAGATAATCCTGCTCCTAAACCTTGCTGCACAAGGGCTCTGCTTTAGGTGTCTGCACCTGCTTTTTCTAATTTTCCCGCCTTCTCATGGTCCTGTGCAGCATCTGAAAACTCAGCTGTAATAACAAGGGCAAATGTGAGACATAGCTATTAAGTGGGACTTAGAAAGAGAGAGCCTTAGCATGCTGCCCAGTGCATTGTTGTACTAATACTGACTTTGGCCTGCAGGTGGCTGCATGCTTTCAGGAGTAACCACTATACAAGCTCCCTAGGGCAGTGGTCTCCAACCTTTTTAACCACAAGATCACTTTTTTAATTTAAGTACAATGTCAGATCTACCTCAAAACCCAAATACCCTTCCCTTCCTTCCCACCCCTTCTTTGAGGCTTCGCCCCTAGTCCACCCCTTCTCCAAGGTCTCATCCTGCTCATTCTATCCCCCTTCCTCTTCCACTTCCTCAAGCACTTTCACCAGGCTGGGATAGGAGGTTGGGGTGCAGGCTCTGGTCTTGGGCCAAGGGATTTGGAGTGTGGGAGAGGCTCTGCGCTTAACCCAGGGTGGGGTACAGGACAGGTTTCAGGATATAAGCTCTGGGAAGGAGTTTGTGTGTAGGGGGAGTCATGTCTGGGGCAGGAGGAGGTTCAGGGCTGGGCCAAGGGTTCAGGAAGCAGACACTGGCTGGGCACCATTTAACTGAGATGGCTCCTGGGTGGTGAAGCAGTGGAGTTAAGGCAGGCTTACTCGTGCCCTGGCCCTGCACCATTCCTGTAAGCAGCTGGCATATACAGCAAGGGCTCCATGGCACCATGTGCTGCCCCTCATCTACAGGCATTGAGCCCACAGCTTCTACTGGCCATGGTTCCCCATTACTGATCAACGGGAGCTGCAGGAGTGGTATCTGCAGGCAAGGACAGTGTGTAGAGACACCCTGCCCTGTCTCTCTCGGGGGCTGCAGGGACATATGAGCCACTTCCAGGAGCAGCAATTACCACAGACAGGGATAATGACTCCAGCCACAATAGGCATTTTAGAACTCACACTCACTTCACTCTAGAAATTACTGAAGACTGCTAAAACGATTTGATTGATTTTTCATATGGGAGAAGTGATGATCAATACTGCAATTTCACATAAAGACTATACAAACATCCTCTTTAAAGATGCTATATTATTTCTTATGTAACTAGTGTGCTGTATCCTGAAAGTAGTAGCTCTGTATAACTGATATTGTGGATTTCAATATTTATTGCTGCCGAATGGCTGCAGAACAAAGGTGTCATGGTAACAAATCAAAAGCTGATTTTTTTCCTCACAGGGATCTGGATATGTCTTACATCATCAAGCGACAAAGAGTCTATAGTTGAAAATTAAACGGTGTTTTGGTCAGGAAGGTGCAAGGAAGAATAGACTCCAGCTTGCTCTCCCATAGCTGTATTGGCTCTGGCGGTGCTGAAACAATTTTTATATTGGCAGGCAGATGGTTGGGTGCTGAGAGCCATTGAACCAAACTGGACACTTTGTGTACAATAGAAGCCACTACAAGTCAGGGGGTGCTGTAGCCCTCCCCCCCCCAGCAACCAGAGTTCCAACCCCCATGATTGGCTTTGCAGAGCAAATAGGAGCTGAAAACACAAAAGGATCAAAACTGTTAAGGAGGCATTTTGACAAGGTCACCTATCTGATGATGCTATTTTATGCCTTTGATGTTGGACAGTGAAATCACTGGGCAGAGCCCATTGCCTGGCTGAAGGATGCCTGCCACTGCCTGCACAAACACATACAAGGAGGCAGGAACTCCATGACCTCTCCATACATTTTCTGCTTATTGCACAGGTGATCATTGTTTGGCCCTGCAGCGTGGGGAGAGTTCTGTGTAACATGCAAAACTACGCTTCGAGCTCAACGAGCACCATATTCAGTGAGACAGCACAAGGCTTGTTCTAGCCTCACTACTGCTGCCTACCTATTCATCACACTTCATAGACAGAAAAAGTGGCCTTCCAGAAAGAGCAAACGAGCAGGTACTTTAAAGCTAAGACCCTGGGCCTCTGTCTACCCAGCAGTGTTAGTTCGGAATAACTGATGTTATTCCAAAATAACATAGTCCACATCTACACTACAAGCAGTTATTTCAACATAATATCAAAATAATGTCGAGCTGGAGGGCTGCTTACTCTGACTCCTGTAGCCCTCATTGTACGAGGAGTAAGGGAAGTCAAAGGAAGAGTGCTTTTTCTCAGACTTCCTGCTGTGTAGACAGCACCAAAAGCCAAATTAAGCTATTTCAATTTAAGCCACGCAATTGCTGTAGCTCAAGTTGCATAGCTTACCTAGGCTTTAGCCTTGCTGTGTAGACATGTCCTCGGTGAGTCACTTAACTCTTCTGTGCCTCAGTTCCCCAATCTTTACAATGGGAATATTAATTATACCTACCACATAGAATCATAGAACACTAGAACTGAAAGGGACCTCAGGAGGTCACTGAGTCCATTCCCCAGCCCTCACGGCAGGACCAAGCACCATCTAGACCATCCCTGACAGGGGACTGTCTAACATGCTCTAAAATGTCACCAGTGATGGAGATTCCACAACCTCCCTAGGCAATTTATTCCAGTGTTTAACCACCCTGACAGTTAGGAACTTTTTCAACTAATGTCCAACCTAAACCTCCCTTGCTGCAATTTAAGCCCATTGCTTCTTGTCCTGTCCTCAGAGACCAAGTGATATTCAAATGCTAAGTACTATTATTACTGTATTCTGTGGGCCATGCTGGAAAGGGAAGGGAATGGAAAGCCCTGATCTATCCACCGGGCACCTCCATTGATAACACATATGCCTGGTGTCCATCCTGCGACAACCTGGACAGCTGTAGTGAGCTGGGTTTTTGGATGCTAATACAAACCAGTTTCTGAACTGAAACCTGGTAGATGGCTGAGCTGACAATGGCGGTGTTATTCTGGGCAATGAGGAAGCGAACGCTCCTCAGTCTGTGTGTTAATTAAGAGTGGTAGACTCTGTTGCTGAGTTCTCCTGACTCACCCAATCCCCTGATGTCTTGGGCATGGATGGCAATGGCAGGCACTTTCAGCCTCGCATATTACCTGCTTAAAGGTAGCTACATCAAGAGACTGTTCGGGGCTTGACGTCATTGCACGTGCTTCATTGGTATAGCTGCAGTGTCTAGGAAACATGATAAGGAATATCCCCCTTCACAGCACAGATCCCAAGGGAAGGATTGGAGCAGCAGAGAAAGAAGGTGAGACAGATCAATTGGACTGTTCCCCCTCCCAACTAGCTGGACATTGGCTAAGAAAGGGGTTTATGCACAATGCCTACATTTGGCAGCAAAGCTAGACTGTAAAGAAATGACCAGACATTCTCTAAGCTAAAAGTGTGCGATCCATGTTAACAGTGCCCGGGGTACTTTGGCAGAACACATCCGAATGGAAATGACTGAAGTAAAGCAAGGTGACTTGGGGGGATTGCAGGGAAAGAGACTGGCACTGCTCAGAAATGCAAGCTAAAAGCCACACCCCTGGAGGGGAGGGCAGTTGTTGCATGCATCCATCCTTTTCCCTCACAGGAACAAATCCCCCAGGGGGTTAACTTCTGATGAGCTGGAGATCTGAAGCCCCCTCATGATGGGAAGGATCAGGATTCACTTTTCATCCCCAGATGTAGATTTTTTTTGTGACATCATGATTTGATAGAGGGTTTCCCGAAAGTGCTGGTCCCGGCTCAGCCTCTTGGCTGCCTCCTTCAGCTCCTCAATGTTGTCATCTTCTGTCTGGGAGAAGATGGACGACTGGGACTGTTTCACTGAAACAACAACAGCAGTAAAACAGCTGAGCATTTCCATGCTGGAGACACCACTGACCCACCGCTGCCCAAGACCCAGATCAAACAGAGGACCAATGCAAAGCAGTTAGAGCCAAGTAGTGAAATCCCAATTACCCGGGGGAGAGCACTTGGATAAATCCAGCTTGCTCTCCTCTGAGAGGGTAAGAATGAGGGCAAGACATTCCCCTGCTTTACTGCTGCCAGTCTGCACAGGGAAGCCAGAAAGGGGCTTCCTGTGGATCAATCACTCAAAGCGACTCAGCGGCAGTCGTGCGCTGCCCCAGTGTGCACCCAGAGAGCCGATGGCACCGATGGGTTCCGCCACATTGCCAGGGATGCAAAAAGCCAGGGAATTCAGGTGGAGAATTGGTGCCTGATGTTCCTCTGCCTGCAGCTCCGGGGCGGGGGATGCTGCAGGGGCAAGAAGCCCCGAGCCCTTATGGAACATGTTCCTCAGCTCCACCACCAAACCTCCCACCTCTGCCCCCACTGCCCAGGGCATAGCAGGGGAACAGCCGCCATCACTTACAGTCATTCCATGAAGCGCTGGACCTCCTACGGTGAAGCCGGCAGCTCTTTATCCGGCGGGTGGCAGCCTTGTGGAGGTACACAGAGTTCTTCATGATCACAGGCATCTTGGCTTCCAGCTCAGCAGTCCGGATGCACTCCTCAAAGAACTCTGGGGGGAGGGGGAAAGAGGTCCCAAGTGGGGGAGGCACTTTGCATATTAACACAGGCCCCAGCGGGCCTGTCCCGCTTAGGCAGGCTAGATACCAGGTATATTGTCCTGCTCAGAACAGTCCTACACTGCCCATGGAGATGGACTAGATACTGGTACCTTGCATTTCTGTAGCACCACTCAGATCTGGTCTTGGAGCCCTTCATGCAAACCACCCCCCCACATAGCCAGGGGACAGTGCATAAAGCAGTTTGAAAATAAATGGGGCATCCATCCTAACCTAGTAGCATCAGCTTTGGTAAAACACCGCTTAAACCGTGTCCCTTGGTGACCCTGTGCACTTCAAGCAAACTTTTTCCAGGTCTGCACTCACTAGCAACCCCTGCCCTTACGCCCCACCTTTCACTCTAAGCACTGTCGGGCGGCAGCAACTTCTAGACTCAGTTGATCCGTGCTGGATTCAGATGGGTGAAATGAAGCCACAAAAGTCTATCACCAGTCCCACATCAGCCATCTACTCCCCCTCAGTTATTCTTACAGCTGCATAAGAATATTTCAGCATCACAGTCAATAGCCAGGAGCCAGCTAGCTCTTTGCTCGATAGTTAGGAGAAAGTCTGTCTTCACATGTCTCCAGAAATGTGACACTTTGAAGCACTACTAGACATGTCAGGTTCAGAGCCTGACATCAGCAAAGTAATGGAGTCAGATGGAAGGTGTGGCCACTAGTGCGCACAGCCATATTCCACAGCTCAGTGAAAGCAGAGAGCAGGACTGTGCCGCTGCATTACTTGTTTCTCAAACGCTCTGCAGCAATGGGGTTCCCCAAGTGGAAAAGAGCAAGTCCTGCAAATGTTCCCATATTTTTCCAAACAAGGAGAATGTGTAAGTCTCTCTCCTGATGAGCTGTGGAAAGGGAGGGATTAACAACAATGGCAATGTGGACACCTGCTAGGCAAACATTTCTGAGCAGTTCTGCTGGTGTATTTCTTTCCTGACCTACAGCATTTACTGCTGTCCCAGCCTCAGTCCCGCCCACCCAGTTCTGCCAATGCACCCATGTCCTGACCTGCCACATACCCTTCCGTTCCAGCCCTAGACTCAGTTTCCTCGGATATGCCAGAGCACCTCCTCTGCCCTCGCCAGCTACATCTTTGGCCATTCCAGCCCAGCACTCCTTCCCTATCCACACAAACATGCCTCAAGTCTCCCCTACAACTCCCCCGTGAGTCACAGACCCCCAGATATCTTTGCTAACACATCTTGATTCTGGTCTGAAAGAACAGGAGTGAGAAGGAGGTTGCAGGGCAGGCTTGAGGTATGGCCTATTGGCCCCTCACCTTTATAAGCCCTTAATTCACCTACACTCTTCTTTCAAGAGGAGACCCAGTAAAGCCTAGGGCATAAAATTAATTTTTTTGTGGGGGTGGGGGGGAGTTCTAGCCCCTGTGCAAAAAGTTACTCACCTTCTCTGTGCCAGAGTAAAGGTTTCTGTTCAGATAACTCAACACAAGGTAAAATTCTGTGCTGACAATGTAGATCGTGGACCTGATTTTCCATTTACTAAGGCCTGGTCTACACTACAAAGTTAGGATGACACAAGGCAGCTTATATTGACCTGGTTGTTTATGAATCTACACTCCAGTTGGCCTCCCACTGTCAACGGAGTAATACTGCCTACTTGAGCTATGTAGAGCCGTGGGCAATGTACTCCACTTGACACTGTGCAAGTAGAGACCCTGAGCTACTTATGTCAACGGTTAACTGTCCTCCAGCAGCTGACCCACAATGTCCCACACTGACCATGCTGGCCACTTTTGTGGACTTTGCTGATCAGCATTCCAGAGACCAGCAGTCCCCGTTTACTTTTGAAGCCCGGCAAATGTTTTAAATTCTTTTTCCAGTTTGGTGAGCACTGTAACAGTTCTCCATTGTTGTGTGCAACTGCCCAACTGACTATGCTGTCTCCACACTCTAGACACATTGCTGCCAAGTTTACTCTTTCATATAACACTGGCTATATCTACACAGCAGCGTTATTTCAGAATAACGTAATGCGCATCTACACAGCAAGCCCATTATTTCAAAATACATTTGAAATAACAGGCTTCTTACTGACTTCCGTAAACCTCATTTCATGAGGAGTAAGGGAAGTCGGGAGAAGAGTGCTCTATTTCAAAATAACCGCTGTGTAGACAGCGCCAAAAGTCGAAATAAGCTATTTCGACTTAACTATGCAATTAGTGTAGCTCAAGTTGCAGAGCTTATTTTGAGTTTAAGCCTTGCTGTGTAGATGTGCCCTCAATGACTATGGGTCACCAAATGAAATTAAGGTAGTAAGTTTAAAACAAACAAAAGGATGTATTTCTTAAAACCACACACAGTCAACTCCTTGTCAGAGGATGTTGTGAAGGCCAAGACTATTAACATGGTTCAAAAAAGGGCTAGATAAATTCATGGAGGACAGATTCATTGATGGCTATTAGCTGGAATGGGCAAGAATGGTGTCCCTAGTCTCTGTTTATTGGAATCTGGGAATGGGCGACACGAGATGGTTCACTTGATAGTTACCTGTTCTGTTCATTCCCTCTTGGGCACCTGGCATTGGCCACTGTCTACTGGGCTAGATGAACCTTTGGTCTGACCCATATGGCTCTTCTTATGCCTCGAGTAGATAGGAGATATTGGATCTCTTGGGCCTATGGGGAGAAGATGCTGTGCAGGCACAGATCCCAACCAGCCATAACAACATGGACATCTATGAGCAAATTGCTCAGGGGATGTAGGAGAACAGGTACTAAAGGGATCAATCAGCTGCAGTGCCCCCTATCAGCCAAGGAGCTGCAGCAGGCATCAGATCAGAAGGCCAGGCTGGCACAAAATCAACTGGGTGTGAAGCCACAGACCTGCAGTTTTTACAAAGAACTACATGGCATCCCCAGCAGAGAGCCCACCGCCATCCCCAACAGCACTGTGGATATGTCTGGGGAACCCAAGTCACAGGTCTCTGCCATGAACAGCAAGGGAGGAAGAGGAGGAGTATGGGAGACAGGTGGTGGGGGAGCCAGCTGTGCAGTGAGCCAGGGCCTGTTTCCGTCTCCAGTGCAGTTCAGCCAGCCCGTGTGCTGGAGCAATGCAGTGGAAAATCTTGCCCTTTGTTTTGCCGCTACTTTAGAATCTACTGGGGGTTCAGGTAAAATGGACGGAATGAAAATCACTTATATTCCTATGGTGCATCTCACATTCGGGATCCCAAAGGACTTTACACTCTCTCTACACAGGCCTACTTCATGCCCCCAGCACAAGTGAAGCCTGGCAGGTCTTTAACAGCTCACAGCAACACTATTCTACATTTTAGGCCAGGAAGTGAAGAATACTGCATCCAATGTGAGCTTCAAGGGATCTGAGGAAGGGATAGTTACCCAATGCTGAATCATCCAGGACCCTAGAGTCAATCCCCTTAGCTCTTGTTGAAAGCATGATTGGAACTTCCGTGATACACGCTCAGGCACTGGGCTTTCTGTCTCATCTCAAAGATTGTGCTTCCATCAGCACAACACCCCGTAATGCCAGACTGAGACACTGATTCGATACGGAGTCCCACACTGAGCACCAACCAAACTGTGATGGCAGCAACCTGACTGCTCCTTCGGCGGCTGCTGTCCAAACACAAAAGGACCAGAGGAAGGACTGTAGGGTGGTGGAATCACAGGCCTGAGATGCTGAGTTCCATTCAGTTTTGTTCCCTGATCTGCTGCAGGTTTCCTGTATGACCTAGGACAAGTGACTTTCTCTCTCTATGCCTTGGTTTTTAAATCTGCAAAACGAGGAAGAGGAAGAATAACATTGTCCTTCCTCGCACGAGTGTAAGGCTTACCCAGGCTTGCAAAGTGCACGGGGCAGGTGCTGTCAGAGTGCAAACTTTTTGAGAGCTCACTGCACACCACCTTGCTTAGCCTTCAATGTCTGGGGACACAGGGCTTAGTGAACATGGTCACTTCCCTGAAGTGTATTCACCAGCAGAGTGGGTTGGAACACGGATGACTTACTTTTCAAATTGCTGACATCGGTTTTCATTTTCTCCTCCTTCTCTTGGTTGCGATCCAGAGAATTTAAGCCTTGCTCCAAGCTCTGTAGCGCTTCCTCAGCCTCCCTCAGTCTTTTCTCCAGATCCATACGCACCTTCATCTCAGCCTGAGGATAGAAGGAAATCAGCCACTCCGAGAAACCATTCAACACAGCAGTAATACTGCTGCTGATGCAGGAGTTATAAGGAATTCTAAGCTGAGAGTGGTATTGGATATGAAGAGATAAGGACAGGGAGAGCCAGTGTAGATAGAAACCATGTAAGCTGTTCGTTAGCTCCTCAAATTGAACCCCTCCTTGAGAATCAGCAGTGTTTGGGTAACACTCTGTTACCAACTTTCTCATTTCACAGCTGCCCTCACCACTGTAGGTTCTGCTTGGAATCAGAGGTATTTCAGGTTCATAAGAAAGGTGGGTTGAGCAGGTATTGATAGTGGAACAAAAACAAGAAATATATGAAACAAAAAACAGGACTGTGTAGCACTTTAAAGACTAACAAGATGGTTTAATAGGTGATGAGCTTTCGTGGGCCAGACCCACTTCCTTTGATCTGAGGAAGTGGGTCTGGCCCACAAAAGCTCATCACCTATTAAACCATCTTGTTAGTCTTTAAAGTGCTACACAGTCCTGTTTTTTGTTTCAGCTGCACCAGACTAACACGGTTACATTTCTACCACTAAGAAATATACAGAATCTCATGGAGGGAAAAAACCCTGTCCTTGAGACATTTCTAGCTAAATATTACTGACTCAAAGGTAAAAAACATTCAGACTGAACCACACATGAGAAGAGAGGTGGAAATCCATTTTCTTTTGCCCTTTGGCTAAAATCAGACACTCTATCAGGGGAGTGTATCCTGCTTTTCTGAGTGGAAGTGTGTAGTGATCTAACAGACAAAAGGTTCTCAATGTGCAACATGTAAGTCCACTTATTGATGTGAGTTTGACATGGGACAGCCAAGACTCTTCATAGGAATAATTTGGTGCAGACTGCAGCCCAGTCATGTCAGCAGGTGAGGTCCTATAAGCCTCACTGATCCCATTCAGCTCTGGTATTGATCTGTAAATACCTACAACATGTGGGTCTTGGCTGGTTGAGGACCCTATCTCTCTATGCAGCACTATGACAGCTGAGAACATCTGGAGTGTCCAGGAATCCCTAGATAAGAACATTTGGTTGAAGCGGCAGGCCAATCTCTCAGAGGATGACCCTACTCAGTGGACTTTATCTGGGTGCCCCATCAGAGCCTAAACCTGTTGATCTAAAGATGTAGTAAAAGTCTCCACTCTATCCACTCATGCTTTTTTGCCTCTAAAGCAGAATGGCTGATCATGGAGATTTGGTGGTTCTCCAGAGACTGAGTTGGGTTAACAGTGTTCCTAAAGCATTTATCTGACCAAGTGCAGGCCCCAAAGCTTTCCCAATTCCCATCTCAGGCCTCCAAAGAAAAACTACAACATACTTTAAGGTCCCTGAAGAAGTCTCCAGCTGCAGCAGAGAGGGGAGGAGGAGAGAGGCTGCTGGCTCCAAAGCCAGGGTGGATTGAGCAAGCAATGTGCTCAGTACCTTGAGGTCTCTCTCTGTCTGCTGTTTCTCTGCAGTCAGCTCTGAGAGTGAGTTCTGCAGCGCCTGCGACTGAGAAGAGTAGAATTCCCGCTCCTCCTCCAAGGCTCGGGAGCGCTCCTCATTCTCCTTCATCCTGCCACACAGCACAACAAAGAAGCATTAAAAGAGGCCCCTCCCTGGCCATGGTAACTCTCAGAAAGCAAAGCAAAGCAAAGCAAAGCAGGCCTTGGCTGGAAGCTGCTTTGATGAGTCAGAAAGACCAGAGCTGCTCTTGCAAGTCCAGTTGGCCTCAGTTTTAGTTGCACATATTCACTGGGGGCAGTTCCCCTGGCACTTTCTCTCCATTTTTGAAACAGGTCACTGTAATGATCCTGGAGTGGCAGCGTGTGGGAGGGAGGGTGAAGTTCTCTATCCACAGAACAAGTCCATCAGCAGCATGTGATCCAGGCCTATTGTTGGGCTAATGTGCCTCATTCCTGACCAGAAAGCAGCACGGAGTCAGAAAAGAATTCATCTTCCATGGCCCATTCAACCCTTGGCCTCTCTGCTCAGACTGTCAAGTGTCTGCCAGATGAACACAGGGAGTTAGAAAGGCCAAGTAGCTCATTTCACATTGGCATCCAGACAGCACAGCCACAGATGGTCACACTGACCAGAATGAATTTGAATCTGCCTGGCAATCGGCACCATCTGTCCTCCTCCTCAGCCCACATCTGTGAGGGGAAAGGATGGGAGATCTAACAACTCTGTGGAAGGCTGCTGGCCACCAGAAAATTAGCCTGTGTTCATGAAAACGGAGAAAATGCTTTAAAAATGTTGACAGTTCTAAGTCTGGGATGGTATTTTAGTGTCGCTGTGACGGGGCGAGCAGGCCCCGCACTGCAGGGCTGGGAGTAGCCCAGGCCCAGCTGGCTGAGAGGGCCCCACCCTTCCAGCCCTGCTGGTCATGCTCCCAGCAAAGCCAGTATATAAAGGAAGAGGGAGTGCGGCAAGGGAGGGGGCAGCCTGAGAGTAGGAGGGCCCAGGCTGCAGCCCCAGTGTTCCTGCTGCAGCTGGAGCCCGAGCCAGACTGGTAGGAAGCAGCCCAGGGCAAGGACTTGCAAACCCTGCTCGGTGTGTATCGGCTGGATCCCCCACCGAGCAGGCAGGAGTAGGAACCCCTGACTACAGGGCCCTGGGCTGGGACCCAGTGGAGAGGAGGGCCCGGGTCCCCCTACCATCCCCTTTCCGCAACCGGGGCAAACACACCGGTTGAGAGAGGCTTTGGCCAGAGCTAGGCCGCAGGTACCATATTTGCCCTGATCGAAGGGCCAGGACTTGTTGCCCTGAGAGAGGGGCCGAGACTTTCGGGGACTTTGGGATATTGTAGATGCCCAGGGAAAAGGGTCCGGAGGGAGACACGGGCCCGGAGAAGGGGGCCGCAAACCCCGTCTGGGGCGTAACCCCTGACAGTCGCCTCTTTACCATGACCTTCCTGCCGAGTAATGGTAGCTCCCTCCCAATACCACATTTTCTCTGCAAGGAGTAACACTACGTCCTTCCTCCTCTGGGACTCTACGCTACTTTCCCCATCTTACCTTCTCTCTGCCAAGACTTTCTCCTCCAGCAGCTGGTGCATCTTCTCCTCAATCTGCTGCAGGTTGCTGTGCAGACCCCCGCTGGGGTTTGGCTGCTTGCTAGCATTGGCCAGGGGCTGAAGCTGGCTCTCATTCTCCTCCAGCATCTCCAGAGTTCTCTGCTTTTCCTCTGAGAGCTCCTTGGGACAGAGGAGGAACAAAGCACATCATTACTAGCCAGGCCATCGATGATCTGACATTGGTGTTCCTGTGGCTAGGCATCTTCCTAGATGGCTCTTTATTGCCGCTCTTTTCCTCCACCTACTTAAACCTTGGATCCCCCTTTCCTCCTGCAATCCTGGGAGCAATCGCCTCCTTTGTCTTCTCTCTTTATGTAGACAGATGGGCCATCATCTGGGACTTCTCTATAGGAATCTGCCAATGCTGGCACAAGGTCAATCAGCAGAGGGTGCTCTAGGAAAGGGGAACTTTGCTTCCTCCTTTCACCTCTAATACTGTACAATCTCACGGCTCTTCCTCCTCTTCCTTTCAGGCCTCTCTGCACCCCTGCTTCCCCTATGTACCAGAGAGGTCTCCCTTTGCCTGCTGATGAATCCCTATGGTGCTATCAGCTACAGGGGGAGGACACATGATGTAGTTTTCCTCTGTCCTGCTCAACCCACTGACTGGCCAGGACAGAACCATTCCTTCCTTGACACTGTCACTCTCAAATGCTGTCATACCAGGACCTGCAACAATGGAAGAACAGACTAGGATAGGCATAATGAGTGACCTGAACCATGGCCCGATGCTCAAACCCTCCTTTGAAGCTGTGATGCAAGGAGAGGTGCTAGCCAGCACTTGGTAACTAAAGGGTTAAACTACTGGTAGCTAAGGGGGTTGGCAGGGTGCCAGGAGAACCAATGGGATACAGTGCTGAAATCTGAATTGAGGTGACCTGCCTGCTCTCTTTGTGTGAGTGTTCTAAGTTAGCTAGAGGAAGTAAGATGAAGTAATCAAATGGAATTACCATGCCTACCAGAAATGCTGGGCATGGGAATGGACTGGGCCTTGAATTACAGATCAGCACAGATCGTGAGTAGCTAGAGAAATGTATGTTCAGTTGCTATCAGGGTATTTTTCTTTATTTTGCTCTTTGGTTAAACTTCTCTGTGTGAAATCCATGTGCCTCTCTCCCCCATTCACCGTACCTACGTTGCAGCCTGAAGAGACTGTTTCTTTGAGTTTTGATCAGTTCTTTTCTTAGTTGCTTTGTAACACTAGCAAGCAAGTAGGCTTTTTCAAGTATATCTTTTTGTTTTATTAATAAAATCACCTTTTTAAAGGTGATGATTTGATTCTTGTGCCCTGGAAGGTGACGGGTCTGTGTGTATGCTTGCCTGGGCTGAGAGGTCAGCTACTAGAGACTACAGGGCTTTTTTTCTTTTTCAAGCTCTCTTGTGGTAAAAGAGCTTGGGGTGCTCTTCTGGAAAAAGTTCAAGTGAGTCTTCCTGGGTTTTAAAAGAAGGAGTTGAACACTTGATGGTGGCAGCCTATCTCCCAATATCAGTGAATCTGTGACTCTGGGGAGTTTTTGTAAGCAGAAGCCTATAAAAGCAAGGTATTTTTAAGGTCTCTTGTGGGCCCCCACCTCCTGCACTTTTAGTGCCAGAGTGGGGAACAGCCCTGACAAAAGCCTGAACCAGGCAGGAATTTCAATGCCTGGTTTTTGCCCACTGCTCAAACAGAAGCTCAAACCACCTAGCAAAAAAACAACAAAACTGAAGAACAAGAGCATGAGAGAAGATCTGCATTATGGGAAAGTTCTACAAAACAAAAAAGAAATTAAACTAGCATGGTTCTATGCTCATGTCTCTAAGAACCCACAGACAATAATACAGAATGAGAGCCTTTCCCTGAGGTTTTTGGACTATCCTACAGAGTTCAATGGAAAATAATAGGCCATATTCTGGGTGCTACTGCACCCAGGCACCAAGGGATTTCTCAGAGGGTATAAAGCTAGAAGAGTCACCCTGACATGGGGATTGGAATAGTGGAGGGAAGAGGGGTGAATGGAGTTCCTGTGCCACGTTCTCTGCTGGTATAAGATTCCTCAGGGACCATATGCAGTTTTACATTAGAGCTGCCACCAGGTTGTTGTAATTTAGACCAGGGAAGTAGCCATTTGAAAATCAGGGAGCTACATCTGACTTCTGGACCCTGACAACTCCAGCCCTGTCCTGAAGAGATCTCAACATGGAGGAGATTTTACCCATTTATCCTAGCTACAGAGTTCTCTAGGATGGATCTGATTCTCCATCGAACTCTATAGGCTTTTAAAGTAATTTCTACAGGGCATTATTGGTTTAATCCCTGGTTAGTTCCATAGAACTTTCCCCCAAAGGTTGTTACCACGAAGGGGAAAATCTGTCACTCACCTCCAGTGTTTTTTGTAAGGACTTTGTCAGGCTTTGCAGCTCCTTCTTTTCTTCCTCCACTCCTTTGAGGGACTGGGCTGTCAGTTCCAGCTCCCTAAAAGGCAACAATAGTGCATGTTGTGGTGGGGATTGTAACTCCACGCTCACTACCGGAGACTGTAGAGGTGGCCATTACCATAGGATGCTCCAGTACTGATTTGGAAGGGGAGCTGTCAAGAATCAGAAATGCCAGGCACAAGCTAACTTAAGACTGAGCTGGAGGGAGATGCTCAGAACTCTCTTCCTTTACAAAAAGCGGAGGACGCATTCCTTCCCCTCGGCTTGGGTGGCCGGCTTGGGTACCTTGGCTGGTATGGCGAGAGCCTCTTTCAGTCGACTTTAATGGCTGCCCATGGGCATATGTGCATCACAAATTCTAGGCCCTGAGGGTCCAAATCCATCCACAGCGTCACTCCATTGACTTCAGTGCAATTGTGGCACAGTGACTGCTAGTGTCTGGTATTGTGGCACACGAGTGCCAACAGCATACAAATGCTCCCGTACCATAACTGGCCAGAAGCTTTTGGACCTGAGAGGCAGAAAAATTGCCCTAATCTGCAATACGCACCCAGTTGTGTGCTTATTGCCAAGCCCTTGGAGCGTATGGAGTGATCACCTTCCCATCCTATTTACACTGCTCTAAAAAGGTTGTTTGGGTCCGGATTGGTAAGCGAAATGGAGATTGCTTCTCTCCTGCCATGAGAGTGCTAGCTGTCTCGGCGCCCACCTGGTTTTCTTCCCAGCCCGGCTTCATTACCGTTTGATCTGCTCTTGTTCCAGCCGTAGCTCCTGCACCACTTCTTCAAACTGCTGTTTCTCTGCCTCTAGCACCTGGTTAAGACGCTCCAGCTCCTGCAAAGTCACATGAGGAGATAAGTGCACTGTAGTGCTCAGAGGGCTAACTGGTGACCCCTGCAGTAACTCAATTCAATTTATTGTCACATTATCCTTTTTTCACTTGGCTGCCTCACCATCCCACGTAGACACTAGTGTTGCCTCTGAATCCAACACAGGAAAAACGTGATCATGCATAATTATGAAATCGCAGAATCATAGGAATGTGTGGATGGAAGGGACCTCCAGAGATTATCTACTCCATCCCAGTAAATAAGGCTGGACCCAGTAAACCTAGATGATCCCTGACAGGTGTTTGCCTAACCTGTTGCTAAAAGCCATCAGTAACAGGGATTCCACAAATTCCCTTGATAACCTACTCCAGAGCTTAACTCTCCTTATAGGCTCAGAGCAGTAGCCATGTTAGTCTGTAACTTTCAAATCAAGTAGCCTTGTGGCACCTTAGAAACTAGCAAGAATATATAGAATCATGAGCTTTTCTGGGTAAAACTCCCTTCATCAGATGAGCTGGAGCGGAAATATCAGAGCCACGGTATTTATAACGTGGAGGGGTAGAGGGGTAGCACCTGTTAATTGTAGGACTGGTGCTAAGGAAGCTAATTAAGTGAGCTGGAAGTGTCTCATTCTTAGCTTTGGATATAAAAATGTAGTTGTTAGAGGCAAGGAGACTGACACAGGTCCTACAATTGCCAGGTTAAGCCAGATTTTCTAACCCTTTTATTGTTTTTTGTTGCTTTCCTCTGGGCTTTTTCCAATTTGTTCACATCTTTCCTAGAGTAGTAAGCCCAACACTGCACACAGTATACCCCCTGGTGCCTCACCAGGGCTGAGAAGAGTGAGTCATTTACCTCCCAGATTTTACATATGACACAGTACACCCCAGAGTGATATTACACACTGCAACCCCTTGTTCATATTCTATGTGTGTTCCACTATAGCTCCTAGAATGATCCTTTTCAGCAGTATTCTCTGACACCTAGCCAGTTAGTCCCTGTTTTGAAGTTATGCATTTGATTTTCCTTTCCAATTGTATGTAGTGCTTTGTATTTATCAGTCTTGAATTTTGTTTTTGTTGAATCCAGACCAATTCTCCACTTTGTCAAGGTCATTTTGAATTCTAATCCTGCCCTCCAAAGTGCTTGCAACTCCTCCTGGCTTAGTGCCATCCACAAATGCTATAAGCATATTCTCCACTCCATTATCCAAATCTTTAACGAAAACACTGAATAGCACTGAACACAGCACTGACCCCTGCAGGACTTCACTTGAAATACCCTCCGGCTACGTCTAGACTGGCATGATTTTGCGGAAATACTTTTAATGAAAAAGTTTTTCCGTTAAAAATATTTCCGCAAAAGAGCATCTAGATTGGCACAGATGCTTTTGCGCAAAAGCATCCATGGCCAGTCTAGATGCGATTTTGCGCAAGAAATCCCCGATCGCCATTTTAGCCATCGGGGCTTTTTTGCACAAAACAGTTCTTCCCTGTCTACATTGGCTCTTTTGAGCAAGTATTCTTGCGCAAGAGGGCTTTTTTCCGAGCGGGAGCATGAAAGTATTTGTGCAAGAAGCACTGATTTTGTACATTACAAAGTCAGTGCTCTTGTGCAAATTCAAGCGGCCAGTGTAGACACACCCTCCCTGTTTGACAGCAAACCCTTGATAGCTATTTTCTCAGTCCAGTTTTTCAACCAGTCGTGCACCCACTTTATAGTAAATCTGTCTAGACCACATTTCCCTAGCATGCTTCTGAATACTGGCACTGAGTAGTGTTTGAAATTTGTGCTAGCTGCTCTCCATAACCAGCGATTATGTTTTTAATCATCAGTGCCTTGTCTACACTTGGTGAGAAGTGATGTTTAAAAAGGCTGATAATTCACATGCTTTAGGTAAGATATTTTAAAACACAGCTCACCTTCACAGTCTCCACAAGCCTATGCTACCCAATCAGAATGACAATTTTTTTTTTTTTAAACCACCAGAGTTTTATACCTTGTATGGGAGAAGAGTCTGGCTCACACAGAACAGCAAAGGACTTTTGTCCCAGCACAAAATGTACTAAAGTTAGCCACTCGGTAAAGTACTTATAGCAGCTCCATTAGTGTTATAGAGCCATTGACTGAAACTGGCAAGATAAATTAATAATAAAGACTGTACATCCATATGGCAGATCCAACAGTTCAAACAAAGTGCACCCTTCCAAACCATTTCTGTGACACCCCTCAGGCCTGGAGAATGTCAGACCAATTACGCTCCATGTAGACTATATTTTCCTACCTACTTTAGGAATAAAGTCCCTCAAAACTGCCCTTGCTCCTGTCTATCAGTGAATGTTAAAGCACCCATGGCAAGCTTTCTAAGAGTAGGGATCCAGCCCTGTGCTCATGATTACTCCCTCTCCACTGCTGTACAGCACGTTTACTAGGCAGCTGCTCCAAAGGAGTTAGAAGGGAGCCTAAGTTAGCCCGAAAAGAGGGAGAAGTGGGACCAGCCACTTCTTTAGACTTCAGAAGGGAGCAGAAACTTTCTGAATCCTTCACCCCCTCAAGAAGACAAAGTGAAGTAGGAGGGATCTTTGAACGTCTTTGTGGTGATATAGTGAGAGATCAGGGGCTGAAAAGGTTCCAATAATTTGGGTTTCATATCAGCATTTGAATTATTATTTATTGGAACTGAAAATCCACTGCCCCATCTCTTTTGAATTTCACCCATAGCTGCCTGCCTCTGCTCACGACAGGAATGTGGGCCAGGTACTGCCGCTGGTCAAGGCTGAGGTAGAGCAGCAGTGCTAATGACAGGCAAGGACTAGAAAGAGAGTCCTGACTGCAGAGGCTCTTCAGAGAATGTTTTTATTCTCCGTCACAACAACTTTCAACCTTTCCTACGTGTGACTAAATGCTAACATGAAGGCGGGTGAGAGGGTGCAGTGAGAAGAGCAGGACTGTCATCCCTTCACTTGTCCAAGGGGCATCTAGGAGCCTTTGGGCTTCACATGTCGCTAATCCCTCCCCCCCAATCAACACATTGCCTAAGGACAGGAAGGGATATGATTTGACTGGCTTTGAACAGGAACTCACCTCCTTTTGCTCCCTCTGCAGGCACAGCTCCTCTGTCTCTTCCATCAGTTTATCTGCAAACACACACAAACACAGGCCAAACGCAGGCAGGAAAGCAATCGATAATGCGATGGGATGTTGATGTTCCCGAGGCCCTGATCACACAGAGATGGAGAAAGCAGACTTCCCTATTCATTGCACACATTGAGCTGGGAGTTTCCTAAGGCCAAGGCAACTTTAATGGGATTTTCTATTCTCCTCCTCCTGCCAAATATGTAACAACACTAATACTTGGCGCTCCCTCGGACGTCTTCCTGCTAAGACTCTTACCACATGTCAGGGCGGGGACCCTCATGTGGGGAAGGAAAATATTCTCTCCATGTCACAACTGGAAGAATTCTTTGCTGGAGGAACTCAAGCAAAGGCAGGTTCAGTCACTTGCCCAAAGTTTCACACAGGTCAGTTACAGAGGCAAAACAAAACCCAGCTGTCTTGACTCCTTGTCCCTTGCCCGCACTAGCAGGCCACACACTTGCCACACCCTGAGACATGATCTCTGCTACCAGCCACCCTGGCCTAGCCCTCATTTCCTTTAATGCTCACTCTTGAGCTCACTTCACCTCTCTAGTCAGCAAAATTTGCTCTTTCCAAGGTTGCCCTTATCTGTGTTGTGCTGACCATCAGCTACTAGCAGGGATGCCACCAGCCATCCAGTGTGATGACAATAGCGCCTATGTCCCATTTCCATCTCTGGGGCATAACGTTGTGAAGACACTTGGTCACACTATTATGATGTCCCTTCAATTCTCTTGCAAAGCTTGAAGTCTAAGAGATATTCCTGCGGTGAATGAAGTATCCCAGCCCTGCTCCTTCTTAAGGTCTCCACTGGACTTTGGACTCCTACCGGTTTATTAGCAAGGTCAGTCCCTAGACTTCCTGCACACTCTGATTAACCTTTAAGCATTACTGGATAGGAGACTGGACTAGGATTCCACAGAATGGGTTCAATTTCTAAGTCTGTCACTGACCTACTGGGGGCCATGGGGCAAGTCACATCACCGCTATGTGCCTCAGTCGCCCCATCTGTCAGACAGGTCTCCCATGGAAAGCATTTTATAAACAAAAGTTTAAAAGCACTAGCTAAGAGCTAGGTATTATTATTGTTAGACTCAGTGGAGTCCAGGTCTACACCTGGCACTCCTAGATGCTATGACAGTACAAATGAATAAGCATCTCATTACTCTGTTCTTTCTGAGAGCCTCTTCTGCTCCCCCTCCTGTTCCCTGGATCCTGTCCCATAAACCAAACCCCTTCCACTATTCCCCTGTGAGTGCTGGAGATGCTGTCAAAACCCCCATCATGCTACAGGCTGAAGAGCTTATGCTTCCTGCCCCATGTGCCTCACTGCTGCCAATATGCCAATTCTCCTCTTTCTTACAACTCCTGCCTTGTCTTGGGAGGATCAGGTCTTGCATGGTCTGGCTTCCTGATGCAATCCACCAATATGTGTGGATTCCCAGCCTGAGGGGAGGACTGGACACCAAAAGTGAGGGATGGATGGTCACTCCAGGAGCACAGGTGGTCGCAGTGGAAGGGCGACAAGGCAGTATGAGCACCTCCTCGAGTCTTGACCTGATTTCCCAGTGGCCAGAAACTCTCCTGTCCTCAAAGCCCTAACCATTGATGGGGCACTGATCGTTGAGCAGGATGCTAATAATAAGGCAGAAACCTCAGCAGTTATATGGGAACAAAGCAAGATAAAACAAAAGCTGTCTAATAAAAATGGCCAAGCGTGACAGTACTGAATAGTCACCCTGAACATCCCTGTTATGGATCAAGGGTTATGGAAGCAATGTTTGGCCATGAACCACAAATATCTGCTAACCTAGGACATTCAGGGATGAGTCTTTCCACTAAGGCCCCTTATATTCTTATGGGCAGAATCTCTCTCATGTCTACCATATTCCTCTATGGTTCCATTCCTGACAGAATTTGGCAATGGCATTATACCATAAGAAGTAAACTGAGCAGGGAGACCCTGATGCAGGTGTCTGGAAATGTCCTGGAGAAAGAGGGTTTGTTTGAGAGAATCCTCCCATAGTTTATTCCCAGGTCAGTCCATGGAAGGTTGGAAAACAAGTCCAAGGATTAGAGCAGGGAAAGAGGAATCCGACGATCTAGGTTCTATTCACAGCTCTAACTAATACTAACAAACACTAACACTAACACTGTGTGGCTGTGGGCAAAGCAAAGTCATCTGAGTGGTTTGAAAAATAAAATAAAATAAAATAAAGTTAAATTATAGTAATTAATAACACCCTGTCAACATTGCAGAACATCAAATGGAATATTTTGCACCAACATTTTAACTGAAAATGTTATTGAACTGTGATGTAAGTGAAAATGATCAGCAACTATTTCCATAACTTTTAAAATAAAAATTACTATAAAGGTGTTGATAAAAATATCACCCCAAAATTTAACAACAAGGTTTGAAATAGGCACCAGCTTTTCATGAAAAAAATCCTTAAAGCCCACAAGCCAATTTTAAATAACTTTTGCTTCCAAAACATTTTGCCCAGCACTATAAGTTATCCTCTGTCTAGGGTCTGTGTTTATCCCTTTGGAAAATGGGGATGATATTACTTTCCCACCTCACTCCATTCATTCTTTAACCTTTACAAACGACTTTACAATCTTCAAACTGCATATGCTTTAGAGCTTTAATTATTGTTACTACTATTAAATCCCAGGCAATTTACTGAGCTCTTCCTTGGCACATACTGTAAAACAGAAATGGTTCTGGATATTCAGATTGCCATAGAAAAACTGTAGACATATGTAGGGCTGGAAGGGATCTTGAGAGGTCATCAGGTCCAGTCCCCCTGTACTGAGGCAGAACCAAGTATCCCTAGACCTTATTTTACAAGTATTTGTCCAATCTATTCTTAGAAGCCAGCAAAGATGGGGGTTCCACAACTTCCCTTGGAAGCCTATTCCAGACCTTAAACAACCCTTCTAATGAACAAGTTTTTTCTTAATAACTAAATATATGAAAGGGTTATTAGCAGGAGCTGGCTGACAGAGAATAGCTCCCAGTATTCCTATTAATTATTATTTTACCAGGTGGCTTAGCTTAAGGTGTAAGTACTCGGAGTTACCCAGAGAAACCACTAATTATCTCACTTGTGTGAACTGAGCCATTTGCCTGCCCACAAACCGATAATCTGCCAGGCTAGAATTACCATCACCCACAATGTCACCACTAATGCAGGGGTGACTTTAGATGGGGATTCAGCAATGTAAGAATAAAAACCCTGATGAAAAAAAATCCAACTCCAGAACTGTAGCCATCATAAGAAATGCCACTCCTGAGAAATTAAAACTGGCACACAAGCACCTGTGTGTGCCCAGAATGCAGCTTCCTGATGCTAATTTCCAGAGTCAGGAAGCTCAAATTTTTCAAAAACAAGGGTCACATTGTCCATTGATCAGGTGCCAGAGGATCACAACTGACTGGACACATGCATACTTTTAAGCACCTAAAATAAGTGTCCTGAACTCAACCCCCTAGTATTTGCTTATATTTTCATCTCCCTTGATTGCTGAATAGAAATTGCGGATTTTTTGAGTTAATCAGGCACACAAACTTGCAGCTGATGGGATTAGACCTCACCAGCAGCTACAGGAAGCAGAGACAAGGGTTCTGTTTAAGATTCTACCACCCTAGGGTCTTCTGAGTCTAGAGACTTCCCAGGACAAAAAACTGCTCAAGCCAACCTAAATATTCCTGCTTCTCCTTGGCCAGCTGGAGCCCCTGAGCTTCCAGGCTCTCAATCATGGCTTCTCCCAGTTGAGCATTCCTCCAGGTCCTAAAGAGAGAATGAACAGAAATAAAGAGAATTGAGAAGGAAGCAGGACTGGGAGTTACTGAGTGAGGGGATTCTGTTTTACCTACAACTTCAAATGGAATCTCATGTATTTGATGGATTATCTCATTTTAAAAATAAAATATTACTTCTCCTAAAATGCATTGGAAAATGTCCTGACAAACAATCAATTGAAAGAGATTTTCCAGATATCACATATGAACCTAAGGCACCCATTAGAGATGCCCTCCCATCAATGTAGAGTTAATCTTAGCGGTCCCCCAAACCTGTCCAGAACATGTGCAGCTTCTGACGGTGGCTCCAGCCTCCTCAGGGATAGTAGAGCATGAACTGGGCTGTCAAATCGATGCCGATGGATTGGTAAAACACTGAGTTTTGAGTTTAGTATGTGCAGACCCAAAATAAATAGGGGAGAGCCATTCCCCTATTTATTTTAGGTCTGCACATCCTAAACTCAAAACTCCGGTCATCTGAAGAAGTGGGCTATGCTCATGAAAGCTCATGATACCATCTACGTGTTTTGTTAGTCTATAAAGTGCTACCAGACCATTTGTTGTTTTTTAAGTTTATCTTGTACAGACTAATTCAGCTACCCCCTGAAGCTTCCTATTTCAAAATAGCATGTCCACACTACAGGGAAGCCTTGAAATTAGTCCAAGGCAGGCTCCCTTAATATGGACATGCGATCTCGACTTAGAGCCCCAGGAAGTACTAGGGAGTAATTATTTTGAATGACTCTGGGGAGTAGTTATTTTGAAATAGCAGTAGTGGAGCGTCTACACTACCACTATTTCAAAATAACTATTTCAAAATAAGCATTATTCCTCATGGAAAGCAGGAGTTATTTCAAAATAGAACGGACGCTCCACTTGTTATTTTGAAATAAGGGGAGTTACTTTGAAATAACTCCTTAGTGTAGACCAGGGCTCACATGGCTATCCATCTGAGACTATTTAACCTAGTGAGCCTTAGGGCGGTAAGAGCTAAGCATTATTAGTACAGGCAGTCCCCGGGTTACGTACAAGATAGGGACTGTAGGTTTGTTCTTAAGTTGAATTTGTATGTAAGTCGGAACTGGTACATATTGTAGGGGAAACTCTAGCCAAACATTTCTCCAGAGCTCAGTTTTATTCTCCCACACCTCACTTCCCTCAGTCCTTTATTCTCAAGCTGAGGTGTCTGCTGAGAAAAGCCGCTCCGTGTCTCCCTGGTCTGCTGTGGGGGGCGCTAGCTTCGCGTCTCCCTGGTCTGCTGGGGGGAAGCAGCTAGTGCGGGGTTGCCTCAGCCCGTTTGTAATTAGGGATCCGATGTAAGTCGGATCCATGTAACCCAGGGACTGCCTGTACATTTTTTCTTGGGCTAGATAGGAGAAACAGTGCCATGATTCTGAACTGCATTAATTTTGTAACAAAATAGTACCATGCATAACTTCCCTATTAATTATAAGAGTGTATAATAAACAATCTGCAAACTACACTCTTATGTTTGCAACATTACAAGTGTTTCCTTCCCCTTCCCCCAGCATTTGCTGTTTATTTGTAAATCAGTTACAGTGCAGACAGCTTACCAGCATGCTTTCCCTAATGATGGTTGGCCCTGTGAGCATCAGCCTATTTCTGGCAGCGGGAATACAATGTATAATAGAATTTAAATTTGGTCTGGAGCAATACTTAGAATGATTATTACTGTGATAGCAGTTAGGGATCCGGATGTGAAATCATGGCTCTATTGTACGAGGCTCTGCACGTGCCTCTTTCGCATCACACTGTTGTATAATAATCCCTTTTACTTTCAAATCATCCATGTGAGGGATTTCAGTTCAAATGTGGAATTCCTTTGCTATTTTTAGGGATGGTGCTATTCAGCAACCAATCATTCAAGGGATCCAGGCTTTTGTATAGTTCCTATGGGCTTTCAGCCTAGTTCCTGTTGGCTTTCAACCTAGGTAGAGAGCAACTTCTGGATGTTCAAGGGGAAAAAACTAAAAAAAGAGGAGGCTGAAGGGATATGGATGACTCCCAGAAGGGGAAGGAGACAGAGGAGAGGGCAAAGGTTAGAAAAGGGCATTGCAGTGGTAGGGTAAAGAGTTGAAAGGAAGAGGTTTAGGAAAAGGCCAATGATCCGGACCCAGCTATGAAAGGGGATCATCTAAATTGGAACCACATGCAACGTTATCATCTTTACCTATCGATTCATCTCTTATTTATTCATCTGAATTGATGTGATAGGTACATGCCTGCCTGCCTGCTGCAGTGGACTATCCTACTGTTATACCAGTGGCAGATTCTTTAGCTGCCCTGCAAATGCTCAATGACCTTTGGTGAAACCCAGAATAGTTCTGTGAAAATCTGCTGCCGCTCATTTTCAGAATGACAGTTAAAAGTTTTCTGTGCCAATCAGAAACTGCAGGGGCCACACTAAATTGCAGCAGGACTAAGTTATTCGTGGAGAGACAGTCAAAGGCACAAAGGTCTAAAATGTACCCAGCCCCCACCAAAAATCAAAAGCCGTTGGGAGCTTGACCACTTCTCGTGCTTTTGACAATCTCTTCCTTCAGTCACTTGTCATCATTTGATCTTAGGAAGGTTTGCCTGATGTAGGATGAGAACTCAGGATCCCAGCCTGTAAGGTCAGCCCCTTTAGAACTAGCCTGGCTATTCTGTTCACAGTTGGGGGGTTGGTACATTTTTGCTGAAAAAGATATTTATTCATGAACATTTTTGTGACTTTTCTCTGTTTTCGGACCAGATCCACTTCTAAACCAATCCAATAGAAAACAGAAAAAGCAGCTAAAAAGTGAATATACAGCACCCTATCCTGGGTATATGGACCCATTTTCCAGATTGGGGGAGTCCTCTGAATGCCTGTCGGAGCTAGAAGACCCCTATCCTCTTTGCACCATTCCACATTCAGAAGCTTTCAAGACTTGCTGTGCACCGTGGCTGCTGTCCTTCTAGCCACAGCAGAATGGAGGGGGGATTCCCTTTGAGAAGCCATAAACTCTAGTCCTTAATCGATCAGAGGGGTTTGGGCTTAGTTGCTAAGCTAGAGGATGAAAGCTCAGGACCGTGAAGCAGTTCAAACACCCCCGGGGTAGCAGTATATTTTCACTGAGCCACTAGACTAACCTAGACTAGCCCATCTTCCTGATATTCTAGTGATCTATGCCCCAGTACACTGGCACACTCCACCTGCTCCAGATGTAAAGAAATGGTACCAGTATCTACATAGAATGCAAACAAAGGGGTCAGGAGAGAGGATGTTACTCCCCTTCTGTCTCTTTCTTTCCTATTTGCCTTCCTTATTTACTGTAACCCTTGTCTCTCTATGCTCCCTTATGTTATTGTTATGGAAAGGTAGGCTGTAATGTCCTTTCAGCTTTCCCTTTCTTCACTGCTCAATTTACTGGACAATCTGTCCTTTTTCTGGCTGTCGCTCAGCTCAGCTCCTGACCTGGCTAACAAGTCACGTTACCCTGCTCCCCTTTACACACAGACATGCAAAAACTGATTAGGTGAAGGTCGGCGCCAAATCATTCCTGCAGTGTTGGTGCACGGGGAGGTAAGATGGATGCCGCAAGCCTGTTTTCATCCAGCACAGTGGGTTGCCCTGCCACACTGCTAGAAATGTGCTAGCAGCCTTCTCAACCCCTGCAAACACACAGGGTTGGAGGAACAGAGTCGGGGGCTAGGTGGTTCTAGGCATGAGATGCAAGTGAAGTCACATAAGACCTTGTGCTTTTGGTGCACTCTCTTTGTTAGTGCCCCTCCCACAGTCACTCTGCCTTACCCACACTCTGAAAGGTAAAGCTACCTGTCTCCCAGAAAGAAGAGCCCCAGGTTTAAAACAAACAAAGGAAGTTTTTCTTCACTCAGCGCACAGTCAATCTGTGGAACTCCTTGCCAGAGGATGCAGTGAAGGCTAGAAATTTAACAGGGTTCAAAAAAGAGCTAGATAGATTCATGGAGCTTAGGTCCATCAATGGCTCTCAGCCAGGATGGGTAGGAATGGTGTCCCCAGCCTCTGTTTCTCTGGAAGTGGGTGACGGGGAAGGGGGAAGGGAGAGGGCAGAAATCATGTGAGGATTATCTGTTGTGGCATCTGGTATTGGCCACTGTTGGCAGACAGGATACCAGGCTAGATGGACCTTTGGTCTGACTCAGTATGGCGTGAGAGCACTTTTTCAGAAAAAAACCCCGCAGTCTAGATGGGGTTCATTCAAAAAAACAAAAAACAAAAAAACCCACACCTTTTTCAAAAGAACCCATACTCCTCATTTTTTCAGGAGTATGGATTCTTTTGAAAAAGAGGGTTTTTTTCCAAAAGAACCCCGTCTAGAGTGCAGGTTCTTTTTCGAAAAAACGCTCGCATGCGATTATGCAAATGAACCATGACATTTACAAATCCACGCTTCATTTACATTTTTGATCTGCTTTATTTGCATTCCTCTTTCGAGAGAGGAATGCTGTCTAGACGAGCCGAGAGATCTGTCTTAGGTCTGGTGTATCTTGTCCCTTGTCCTGCCCAAACCAGCCCATCTCTGGTCAGTGCATAAAGGTATCAAACCCTTTGCCTGCACTAGCATTCTTGTTTAAATCTCTCTCCCATGTCCCTGTCCAGTGCTACTCTCAAGGGATACCAGCCACAGAGTCTTATGGACCTGCGCTTACCAGGGATAGAAACTCAGGAGAAAAAAACGCCAATGGCCAATCAATTTATACTAACATCCCAGCTGTGGCTGGCATAAGGGGAGCTGCACTAGGGATAGGGCCGAGTGGGGACTGTGGAACAAAACAAAACAAAAAAACTCACACAAAGATAAATTCTTGTTGTCTCGTGCCCAAGACCTCATGGATGATAGGCAGGGCTGAGCTCAGAGTGGGGTGCCGGGATACCAGGGCTGAGCTGGGCACATATTCCATGCAGCCCTGAGCACTTTTCACTTGACTATGATATGCCGTCCACACCCCACCATCCCCTGAACACTTCCCTCTTCACAGAAATGAGCAGTCCCATCTGCACATGCTAATATCCTTAGATCAACTCAGCTGAATAAGAAGCCTTTTTCTAATGGGGCCCAAGGGACTACGTCCAGTGTACTAGGTCCTTGAGGAAAGGCTGCAAAGTGCTATTTCCTTTAAGCAGCTGAGCTGAGCCAGGCTGGGGAGGTTCTGAAAATTTCCATATGCTTTGGGAGAGTCCCCATCACTCAGTTCTCTCTCCAGCCCCTGCCTTTTGATGTCACGGCAAGACCTAAGGGAAACATGCTTTGGTGTTAGAGCCAGTGGCTTCCATCCTCTAAGTGCTTAGCAGTGAGATCATGCTAGGACTAGCGCTGGACTAGCCTTAAATCTTTCCAAGGTTCCAGCAAGATGCATAACCAAACATGCAGATGCCTACAGCACTGAGGCTCTCTAGAAGGGGGCTGAAAATCCTGAGCCAACAGATGCTATCAGGGGATTTACTTTACGTCCTGATTTCAGGAAATGCCGACTCTTTTGCAGAAGTAAATACTCCTTGCCCTTGCACAGCGTGTGTGCTGGGATCTGGGCAAAAGGACCCCAAGGTCACAGGTCTAGAGCCACTATTGAAGCCTCAGGGTTGAAGTAGCCCTTGTGACACTTGTGCTCCGTCTCCACAGGGAAGCTTGACTGGTGCATGGCATAGTCGTGATTTCAGCCCTAGGTCTCCTTCATCCTGCCCCCATCTCACCCAAAAGTCCTTCTCCCTGAGGTGCAGGGAGCTTCTGTGAAGCATGATCCTCGAGCAGGATCTTGCTCTCCTCACACAGCAGAACTGCACTGATTCTGTGAAAGGACCTCCACACCTGAGGAGAAGGAGCAGGACAGCAGAGACCATGTGGCATTTCATCACTTCCAGTCCTGAGGATAGCCAGGGGTGTGTTAGCAACCATAACTTTAGTATGATGGAGGATGCTTTGTCTGAACTTCAAAACGCTTTGGTTTTGGTAGGGAGCAGAAATTGCCGAGGTAAAAAGGATTTGCTTAGCTAGGGAGGAGCATCTCAGCTCTTCCACACTGTCACTCTTGTTGGGCCTGGTTCTCCTCAAATGCCCAGCACCTTCCCACAATTCAGTACTGCAAAGAGAATTAAATCATGGAAATAACGCCCCTCTCCCCCTCCCCCGCCCCCCGCGCTTACACTTTTCCAGACTCCTGCAGCATCTCCAGCCACTGAGCCTGCTCAAATTCGGACTCTGCTGCCAGCACAACGTTACCCTGGAAAAGAAGAATCAAATGAGAGAGGCTGGTGTGAGCACATGCACACGTCCGCCATCGCGCACAAACTACCCCTGTCCCTAGTCAGGTTCCAGGTACCACAGAAAGTGCCACCACTGCAGTTCCTGGTATTAATTGTTCCCTCTTGTTAGCCCATTCTGCTGCTTTAGCTCCAGGGAAACAGCATGGGGAGTGCTGAGGCACACTGGGCAGGCAATGGCCCATGGAAGGGAGGGTTGCAGAATAATACCCAGGGTGGTCAGTCCAGCACCTTGCACCCACACCATGTTCATTGACCTGAAAAAGAGAAAAGTTCACGCACATGGAAGTCCTCATGGGAGATCTTCATGGCAAAAGGCATGTTGGGTTCTTCTTTGGCTTCCACAATGCAGCCCCCCAGAGGTATGACACCCTGGTGATGAACCAGAGAATTTAACTCAGTCAGTAAAACTTCACTGAGCAACTGCCAGGCATAATCATAAGTGATCAGGAACTGGACCCTGATTCCTAGCCCCAGACTTGGCTGCCAGCCCGTCCTCTGTGCTGGAAGCATCACACAGGCACTAGGCAGAGTCCTAGTAAGCAGGCAAGCTTCACATCACCCAGGGAGCTCCCTGCAGCGGATTAAAGAGAGGCATTAACTGACTTCTAAGGGAGTCTCATCCTGTCCACCTGCACGGGGAGGGAGGTGGCCAGGATGCGCAGGTGATAGGGAATGGGGAGTTCTACTGGAGTGCGCTCAAATGACGAGGTGGTGTCTCCACTTGTTGTCCCTCTAGCCTCTTTTCCCTGTGGGGCTTTGTTTCCCAGGCACATAACATATCCATGGCCCGAGTGTCACTGTGACCCAGGGCCTGATGGAATTAGACCAGCTAAAGTGCATGGGATTATTCTGTCCTGAAGAGACTGGAGGGCCTAGAGAATAAGAGACTGATGGTTCCCACTAAGAGAAATGCATGTTCTGCTTCAGCTCACGTGACAAAGCCCAGGGAGCTGAAAGAGCCTGAGTCCTCTTTCCTATACTGCAGGTGGGTGGTTTGTGGGCTTCATGCATGTAACTATGAATTATTTATAGTTAGTGATTAGTAAAGCAATAAACCCCCTGATTAGCATCAGAGAGACCATTCAAGTGGTGTGCTAGTGGGGAAACTGAATTCATGTCAGTTTTCAGGAGAGGTTAATCCACATCCCCAAGTGCCTTGGTGGTTCCTCAGGATCTAACTACAAGGCTGGAGTCAGAGAAGCTGCCTCTTCAGCTCTCCATGTGCTTGTGAGGGGCCAGCTGGAGTCAGAGAGGAAATCCCTGGGGAGTGCTCACCTTGGGGTGGATATTGAAGTACTTATTGCTTTCAAAGTTCTTCTTCTCACTCTCAGAATAGTACAGCAGAAAACTCTCCTTGATGATGAAGAACCTGAAAGGGGACAGAGAGAGAAAGCAATAAACTCCTACTAATATTTATCCTTTCTAAAGCACTTACTTCATCAGAGCACTGAACAAACATCCCCTAATTGATCCTTACAGCAGCTGGGAAGTTTTATTATTCCCACTCTATAGATGGAAAAAACTAGGCAGAGAAGTTAAGTGACTTGCTCAAGGTGACTCGGCGATTCAAATTTATGCTTGACATAAGTGGGCAGACCACTGTCCAGAACAGTAGACTTGTAGTAGTGTGTGCTAGTGATGAAACTGGCCCAGTGAATCAGTCTCAGAAGAGGGGTTGGAATGTCAAGGTTCCTTGTGCCCAGTCCTGCGCTCACTCCACTAAAGACTGTAAGATAGTTTTCCAGGAATTACTAAGCAGCAATTCTGGCAAAGTTGTCATCCTTTGTCATCCAGAAATAGAATTCTCCCATATTAACTCTTTCTTGTTCTCTTTGATTAGGTTTAGCAATACTCAGATGAATAGGATATGCAGGCACAAAACATCATAGCTTCTGTAAAGGAAAACTCTGGCCTCCCTGCTCCATTAGAATTCTTTGAGCATTTTCTCAAAATTGTGAATAAAGTTTTTTACACCTTCAAAATGCTATTGATAAAGCCCTTCCTCACTTTAGGAACTCATGAGTGAAGAGATAAGGTACTGTCGTATACAGAAGCTGGCTAAGAAACAAAAAACAAAGAGCAGTATGAAAATGGTCGGTTTTCAACATGGTAGAATATGGGACCGACATGCATAATGGGCAGGGAAGTCGATGGGGTCATAACAGTTTGTACCAGATTCTGGTTTTAGGATTGGTGTTCTTCAGTGTATTTACCAATAGCCTGCAAAAAAGGGGTGAACAGTGAAGTGGCAAATATTGCCACACAAAATGATGTAGATTAGTTGAATCAGAGAAAACTTTGAGGAATTTCCAAGGGACCTACCAAAGTTAAGTGAGAGGACAAACATTATAGCAGATGGTAGCCAATGTTGAAAAATATCGTAAGCAATACTCATTGTAAGGAATATTGAATTTCCATATAAACAGTTCAAATTTAAAGCATAACTACTTAGGGAAAAGACCGGCTGAGGTGAGTGGGCAGGGGTGTCACTATGGATGGCTCAACAAAATCTTCTGATCAATATGAAGCAACAGTCAAAACACAGGAATAGCAAAATCCCTCGTGAACTTAATGGAATCTCTAGCTCATCTCCTTTTGGGGGGGAAATTCCCTCTAACTGGGTGTGTGTTTGTTTTATTTTGTGGGTTAGTTGATTTGTTAGTTACAGGGCTTTAATTGTTTTTTAAAATGTATTTTATTTTCTTGTAGCATTTTTTGTTTAGATAGACAGACAGACAGACAGACAGACAGATAGATAATGCTGTCAGTATCAGAAGGCCATTCTCTAAAGCAATGGTACTCTCTCCAGTACATCGAGTTCACTTCAAGTCACCCTAACTCAAATAGGACATGGTAGCAATCGAAGGAGTACAGAGATGAAAGACGTGGAAAGAATGCCATGCAAAGAGCAGATCACAAGATTCATTCCTTTAGTGAGGACATGACAGAGGTTAAAAATATATTTAGTGGCACAAAGGAGGAAAGCTTTTCTTTCCACAAGAACTAGGGGATCCTTGTTGAAAATGAAAGGGAACACATTTAAAATTGGTAAGAGGCAATACATTTTACACAACACAAAACACACCTATCACACTTTGGGAAGTCACTATCCCAAAGTCTGGAGGCTAAGAGCTTAGTAAAATTCAAAAAAGAATTCAAAGTTTATGTGAATAATGAAAATATTCCCAAGTTCTGTTAAATAGGATAAATAAAATAGAAGCACTATTTCCTGTTGAGTGTCAGGACATAAACCACCCACTAAGAAAAGAGGGGTCAGGGAGAAACTTCCCCCCATTGTCAGGCCAAACCCATCACTATTTTTATTATCACTAATAATGTTTATGATAGTGATGCCTCAGGGCCAAACCAGATAGGACCCCATTGTGCTAGGTGCCGTACAAACAGAGAGTAAGGCTACATCTAGACTGAGGCACTTTTCCGGGACACTGGAGGTATCCTGGAAAAGCTATGCTGCATCCAAGCAATGCGCCCGCTTTTCTAAAAAAAATTTCAGAAAAGTGGATGCACTCTTTTGCTATCGCTGTAAACCTCGTTTCACAAGGAAGAAGGGATGTGTTGAAAGAGGAGGTTTTTCCAAAAGAAAAGCAGAAAATGACTCTCATCTTTTTTGCGAATCTTTTTCCGACTTTTCTTTGTAGTGTAAACATATCCTAATAGATTATCCCTGCCATGAAGAGCTGACAGTCAATAGGCCGGACAGACACAGGCTGGGGGAAGGGTCAGGATTCACAGTGATCCGTGTGATGGCAGCAAATGTTAGTGCCAGGACTGATTGATTGAATTTGACAGGGGAGCTGTTAGGAACGGATCAACTAAATGGGAAAAAAAGGGCAGGGGGTGAGAGAATGGGGCAGGAAAGATGAGGGTGAAAGGGGAAGGTGTGGAAGGAAACTAAGGTGAGGGGGAGAAGAGACTGTGCTAGAGAGAGAGAGAGAGGCAGAAAGAGCTGGAGCAAACAGCCAATTAGCATAAGGACAGGGAAAGCCCAATCGACACAGGTTACAGATGCAGGGCTAAGAACTAGACAAATCTATTTTTCTTCTTCTTAGCATTATTTTGGAATAGAAATTATTGAGAGAAATGACAATATGGGTGCCCCACGGTGCCTTTTTTGTAGCTTGTCAGAGTACAAACACACTGAATGACACCAAACTCAGCCAATGAGACCATGAGTTAAAAATATTACACAGAATAAAGACTAACTAGTGGATTGATGGTCCCGAGGGCAGGACACTTAGGTCTGAGAGTGGGTGTCCCATACTTTCACACCACTGGCATATCCTCAGAGTTGCCAAGCTGACAGCACAAGGGCTCAATGTTTTCTCTCCCTCAGTGTTTCTAAAATTCTCAGGCTTATCCTGATAATGATTAATATTGCATTAGATATGTGCTAGCTGCTGCACTGACCTGTTGGCTCACCGTACTTTGGGTGGGTCTTGACTGCACCCTAGAGGTGTCTCTAGAAACCTTGTCCTCAGACGTACCCCATGAGTTACCTGCTAACCCATGTCCGGGACCAGAGTTTGCTCTAGGGACAGCTTGGGAAGGGACTGAAGGATCCAGAGAAAGGAAGAGGCTGAGACATCCCCATGCCTCTAGCACTCTTTGCTAATACAGTTTCAAAAAAAGATCAAAGCTCATTTTCCCAAAGCTGACTGTGGCTCTGTGTGACAGTGCCTGACACAGTGGTTCCATTAGGTTTCATCTCTGGGTGACAAGAGTTGGGATTTTCCAATACATTTACACTAATGGAAAATATATCAGCATTTACTGCTGAGGCAGCTCCAGACCTGCTGGGATCCAGGGATTCATTCTACCTCAGTAAATCAGAAGTGCCCTGTCGTGGTACCCTGGCAAGGAATCAGAAATATCCAAACTGGCTGACTGGCTAGTTTTGATTCTGAAGCACTTTGCTCCAGTCCTTTGTTCCCCTTGGCTGCATGCCAGTATCCTAGCTATTTGTTTGTTTCATCCACTTGTTACCCTTGATCATTGTACCAGTCTCACCCGACGGTACCCGCCACCCCTCCCCCCTTACTGCCACCCGCGCGCCCTTGCTACAGGTCGTTGAGGTGTTCTCCCAGTTTCAACTTCTTCCCAGGGGGGCCCGGGCCCACCCTCACTCACAGGCCCCAGCCCAGGGCCCTAAGGACGCGGAACCGCCTAGCTCTGGTCCGGCTGACGGGGCGTCCTGCCGTAACGCGCCAGCCTACCAGCCCTGCTGGGCTCTGCCCTGGGCTGCTTCCTTTCCCCGCCCTCGGCTCTCCCACGCCGGGGGGTTTACCTCGCCTTTGGCCGACAGGCTGCCGGCACCGCTCTACCCCCCAACCAGGGGGTTGGTCCCGCCTGCCGATTGGGGCCTCCCCCAGGCCCTTAGGTGCCGACTCGTGGTGCCACCCCCAGGGCTTCCACCCGGCTACCCGTCCTCTTTCCCCCCCCCCTTTTGCCATGGCGGCGGCGTTTTAAACGTCCCGCTGCTTACGTCCTCCATGACGTCATTGGCCGAGGCGGGGCCGGCCAGCTCCGCCGCGGGTTGTCTGACGCGTGGGGCTCTCCGGGCAGGGGAACGCCCCCACGCTAGCCCTGCTTCTGCTGCCGCACTCTGGGCGTGCCGCCGACGCGTCGGCCGGCTCTGTCAGCCCCGGTGCGGCATGTGAACACGCCACGCAGCGCCGGGCTGCCTCCTCCCGGGTGCTGAGCAGCGCCTGCTCGGCGGGATTTGCGGTGCGGGGCAATGCTGCCCCGTCACAATCATTAACTCAGATTGTAAGCTCTTCCATGTTTCTAAAGTCTCTAGCAGAGTGAGGACTTGATGCCTGATTTGGATCTTGCACCATTCCTGCAACAAATTTTTAAAAATAGCGTTTTAAAACCAATCTTCTGCAGGCTTTGCATCGCACACACTGCAGCTCTGTGCTAGCACATGGAAATCAGAATGTGAAACTGACTAGCCACAAATACAAAAGTCTATTGCACTGAGAAAAATAAAAGCAGCAAACTGTAAATGGTGAAAGTACATTACTTAAAAAAAAAAAAGGATTTCCATTTCAACATCATATGTTATTTTCAACATAAGTAAGAACATCTTCTTTTTAAATATGTGTAATTCATAAATCCAAGCTCTGTAGTTTGGTATTAGTTTTTTGGTTACTTAGTGCTCACAATAATCCCTCTGATTTAAATTTTGCTCCTGAGAGTTGAGCTTTGGACAGTGCTGTGCTTCTGGGGGATTAATGACATTTGGTAAAGTCCTGACCTCTGAGAGGTTGGCACAATCATGGAGATTTGGAATGATACAAAAATGAAACAGAATTCAATGATAAATAACACATGTGAATAATAATAAAGGGGAAAAACCATTTAAAACCTGGGTTACTGATGGGTACCTCATACATATTACACACATATATCAGGATCTCTCCATACAAGAAAGGCCATTGTCAGTAGCCTAGGCTTGACATTTTATAAACATTGACTTCCAGGACAAAGTTATCAGCTCACTGTGTAAGGACTCAGAGACCGTGAAGGGGGAGATGGTTAAGGCAGTGTGAAAAGGGAAGCATAAGGCTCACAGAAGGGGGAGGGGAGAAGAGAAACACAAATACAGCAGTGGGTGAGACACACAGAATAAGCAGTTACACCAGGTTTGAATTAGGCACAATGAGCCAGCTCCCCCTTGCACATCAATGTCTCTGAAAAAGCAAAAGCTTCAGAGGGGTAGCTGAGTTAGTCTGTAACATGAAAAACTTAAAAAACAATAAATAGTCTAGTAGCACCTTAAAGACTAACAAAATATATAGATGGTATCATGAGCTTTCATGGGCACAGTCCACTTCTTCAGATGAATGGAGTGTTGGATGTCCAGATCCAAGAATAAATAAGGGAAGGTAGGAGGAAGTTGGGGGGGAGGGAGGAAAAAAATGGAGGGGAGGAAGAAAAAAGAGAATCTGACCCAATTGTTCTATGGCATTTGGAAGCTGCATGCCCAGCTCTCAAGAGAAGTTCCAGCTGCCATATTTGTGTCTAGCTTTAGCCAATCTCAAGCTAATGGCTGCTGAAATGATGTTGCAATTAAATGTAGGGATGGAGATGAAATTATAGGCATCAGAAGTATTTGAATTGGGTGAAGGTCAGCAGTGTTGTGCTCTTGTAGGGTTAGAAAGCAAAAGAAGTCAAGGCCCCCATCTCTGGTGACAAAGTGACTTTTTTGTAGCACAGATGGCTCTTGAGGTTGGTCAATATCTGCAAAGTGTTTTGAAGAGATAATGGGCCACACGCTCAGTATGAGGATCAGCAGAGTTTAAAAAGGTCACTGAGGCTTTACTTTAGCAGGGCTTTTTTGGCACCGGTCCGGGATTAAATATAGCGAGTTCCAGATGCTGGACTAGTATGATTTTTTATTCCCTGTGTTGACATGAAAAACAAGTGAACTCTGTGACAGAAGCGCCTGTCTTTTCTTCTGCCACTTGGAATAGTTGTGCTTTCCTTGTCTGGCTTATATTCCAGAGAGTTCCGGCTGGAGAAGGAGACCTTGGGGAAGGCCAAAACGTGAGGAACAGAAGTCCAGATCAAGAATGGTTTTTCTCTCTCTCTAGGGTAGGGAGCCAGCTCTGGGGGCCCTTTTCAGTAAAAGTCAACCCTTATTATGCACCCCTATGGCCATCCGTAGGGAACTTTCCAGTGGATTTCCAGAGGTGATAAAAGCTCTGGAAGGTGACAGTCTCTGTTTAACCACAGAGCAAGCACAGGAACAGCTGCAGCTTCTCAACACCTCTTCAACTCACACCTGACTCCTGAGCTAGAGGGATCACATCCAATGAGGAGAGGGGAGGGAGCTCACACTCCAATGCCCATCAACGACTTTGACCTCTGCTGAAATGGCCAACATGGCACCAACCACTAGTAGTGGGCTTGAAACAGGGCGCTCACATTTGTCCATTCAGAGTTGAATTGAGACCCCCTCGACCCCCACCAAAATCTCGTTCCTTGTAGGTCACCAAATAGCTGTGAGCAGACAGCAGCTTGCAGGCTCTGCTAACTTAGGCCTCCCTACTGCAGTTGTGAGAGCACACTGGCTGTGTCACCCACACAGAGCCTCCTCTATTGCAGTGAGCCCCACATGGGCACAGCAGGCTGCCCACCTGCTACCACCTGCACCCCAGAACCGGAGGCAGGATTTAGACAGGCAACAAAGTGAGAAAGCCTCTTCCTCAGCTTGCCTCCCTTCAGTCCCCTGTGAATAAACATTTCCACGGCCAGTGTCTTTTCTGAACCGCCAGTGCCTGCCGTGGCCATGTTGCTGGAAAGTCAGGTCACGGCAACCTCAGCAGTATTAGCTCCAGTGCCTTGCTCAGCAACAGCCCGGGACCTTGTCTGCCTCTTTCTTGGGTCTGTCCAGGCACTATCAGCAGGCAACAGAGGAACCACGTACTTGTTGGAGGTACAGGCAGTCCCCGACTTACGCGGATCCGACTTATGTCGGATCCGCACTTACGAACGGGGCTCTCTCGCCCCGGAGGTCGAGGTGGCAGATTGCTGCCTGCAAGCTCTGGGGCGAGAAAGCCCCGTTCATAAGCTGCTCCCGGTGCCCCTGGTCTGCTGGAGACGGTCCCCAGCAGACCACAGGCACTGGGAGCGAAGCCGCAGCAGCGGCGGGTTCAGTCCCGGTGCCCCTGGTCTGCTGGAGACGGTCCTCAGCAGACCAGGGGCACCGGGACTGAAGCCGCAGCCGCGGCGAGGTCCCGCGCCTCTGAGACTTTGCCAGAGCAAAGCCTCAGAGGCGCGGCACCCCGCTGCCGCTGCGGCTCTGCTCCCCGTGTCCCTGGTCTGCTGGGGGCGGAGGGAGGCGCAGCTAGTGTGCCGCCCCCCCAGCAGACCAGGCTTTTGTTGTGGACCCTGGGGCAGAGCAGCTGGGGCGCTTGTGGCCAGACAGACTAACCCCATATCATCCATCTTATTTGCCTCTCTGAAGCACAGGGCAGAGAAGGAGCAATAATATCAGCATAGTCTATGCTGGCTCATCTGATCCTGAGAAGCTGAAACACAGATATGTGGATAGAGAGCAGCTAAGTCAATAAGCTGGCCTCGAGGCTGCGGCTGGCACCTATGTTGATTCGAACACACACAGTCCCAGGAAGAAGAATTTCCCACTGAGAAAACAATGTCCAGTACTTCAAAATTTAATCATCTCAATTCTCTCTTACAAGTGTAAATTAAGTTCACAACTTCCTTGTAAGAACTGGTCTCACAGCAGACAGACCAGCATCAATTGGCATTACAGATAAGAAAGAGAAATACGTGACCCCATGATTATAAAAGATGGGCCCAGCACACACTCACTTTGAGTGTCATTCTACCCTCTACCTGCTGGTCGGGTTAGGTGTTTGACCTCCCGAGGTTCTATGGGGACGCCCACCTCGTATTTTCGTCTTTCCTAGGAATTGAGGGACCGGCCCTGGCCTGACATGCTGGAGTTGAGAGGCACAGAAGGGGGTAAAAATGGTACCTGGATGTGGTCCTCTGTCTTAAGTGTACACATAGAAAGAGTAAGCTGTTACTTGGTATCATTATTTCTATTTTTCTATCTTTATCTTCTTTGTAACCATTTTTTAAGACCTATATTTTGCTAATAGTTAAGAAATAGAATAATAGCCATTGCAACCATATGATTTATAAGCTTCCTCAATAAACCTGTAACTGTTTAAGCTTTAACCTGACTCCTTCAGTTGCTGTAACAGAACCAAGCACAATTTAAAAGAACTTCAGCCGGTCTAAAGGGACAGTTATAGGAAGAGCTTGGGCGTTTGGATCTGTGTCACTCCCAGGTGACAGGATCCACTGGGGCATCTTTCAGTCTTTCCCCAAGGCTGCCCGCTGCGAAGGAATTATGAAATTCTAGCAGCTGAAATCTAAGATGTAATAAGCTCTTCCTATATAACGGGGCGTCTGTTGGCCTGCTGGCCACCCTCTGCGATGGGACCCCGGTCCTAGCAGTAAAGGCTAGGACCTTTTCTCGGAAACATACACACACACACACTGCCCTGACCATCGGCTGACAGCGCTGCCGATTGGTCCTGCAGCGCCGCTCTGGGCACTACTGGACCAACCCGGCAGCACCCCAGCTGCTCTGCCCCAGGTCCTGATTCAGCCGCTGCTGGTCAGTTTCAGCAGTGGCTGAATCAGGACGCCTGGGGCAGAGCAGCTGGGGTGCTGCTGGGTTGCTCCAGTAGCGCCGAGGAGCGGTGCTACTGGAGCAACCCAGCAGCACCCCAGCTGCTCTGCCCCAGGCGTCCCCAAGTCAGCCGCTACTGAAACTGACCAGCGCTGACTACAGGAAGCCCGAGGCAGAGTTGCTCTGCCCCAGGCTTCCTGGAATCAGCCGCTGATCAGTTTCAGCAGCAGCTGACTTGGGGACGCCTGGGGTTCTTAAGTTGAATCTGTATGTAAGTCAGAACTGGCGGTCAGTTTCAGCAGCGGCTGACGCCAGTTCCGACTTACATACAGATTCAACTTAAGAACAAACCTACAGTCCCTATCTTGTACGTAACCCGGGGACTGCCTGTACTGAGAAGCCTGCAGTCCTGGGCAGGGGTGTGGTTGCTCAGCAGGTGGCAGCAGGACGGTTGGGCTGCAGGGAGCATGCACGTAACACTGGAGATGGGGCGGAAAAGGACACGCTTCTGCCCTGCTCCCCTGGTGATGTGCCCCCCAGTGCAGTGATAGGTCTGGTGCATTATGATTTTGCTCTGGCTCCACTCCCACCACTGGCATTTGTATTGTAGTGCCTGGGGTGGGGAAAGGGTTGAGCTGCTAGTTGGGAGATCCTGGTAGGAATAAGCAGTTGCAGGGGGAAGAGGGGGGAATCACAAGTCAGAGCAGCAGTAGCCCAGCAGTCCATCACCTGCCATGGACTTTCCCGGCCAGAACACCCGCAGTGTCCAGTCAGGGAAGCCAGATTGCTGCTTCTCTCTCAAGGGGCTGCTGGCAAGGGTGCTGTTTTCCAGTGAAAGGATTTGCATGGCCCGAGGCATTAATCTCTCCCTTGCCTCCTGGCTGGAGAGGATGCTGCCAATATCACTTCAGATTATTGCTTATACAAAACACAGCACACATGTCACATTAAGGGCAGATACACTCAGACTGTCAGGCTTGTTCCAGTACTAGACCTCTCCCAGGCACTCTGGGTCAGTAACCAAAACAGCAGCTAAATGAAATCGCTTGGGTATATGGGGAAAGGCTGGTAAACTGAGGCAGCCCTGATCACTGCTGTTTCTTCCCATCATCCTCTGATCCCTGCAGGACCTGATTCTTACTGCCTGGCACCTTGGCAGTTATTTACACCTGTGCAACATGAGTGTGAGTTGCTAGTGTTCCGATCTTGTGTAAATGACTATTCCAGGGGGCGGGTCAGAGCAGTGGAGAATCAGGGTTGTTCTTGCTCTTTTATGCAAGCGGAGCCAAACCTTGCAATTTTTATACAGGCAAAGTGCCCACTCACTTTAACAGGAGTTTAGCCTGAACTGCAGGATTTGGTCCACATGCCACCACCCTGTCCCTAAACTCATTCAGTCACAAGCACTTTGTCTGATAGAGCTGGGTATCGTCAATGAAGTGTCTTCAGGAGTCAGAAGCTGTATCCTCCTTACAGTGGTAGCTACTATTGATCTGTATTTGCTCCACTCCAGCCCCTGGCATTGATAGTCCCAGGGCAGGAAGGAAGGTTTCCACTGTTGCTGCAGAGATAGGAGGTGGGGAGGGCAGTGTGGTGTATGTACATATGGAGAGGGATGGGAGGGCTGCATAAAATGCTAATGAAGGGAACTCATCTAGGAAAACTTGTTTTTTCCAGCTGGCTTGCATCCAATCGTGGCCAACCCCACACTCCCATGCACTCAGTAGCCAGTTAGACCCACTTTCTTGGGGCACCTCCATTCACATTTCAAATGGAAGATTTTAATGACAGATACAAAATTAATAATAAAACCAGTTCTGTGTTCCTTCTCTGTAATAGTAAATCCTCCTCCGGATGAGGGCCGTTTGTGGCAGGGAGAAAGGAAATGGGTATTCGTGTAGAAACCTGATCTCAGGGGTTTGCAGTTAGTAACCCATTGAGACACCTGGGGATAGTTCATGCCTCTCCAAACTGGCAAAAGGGTGAATTGTGTGCCAGATTAGAATCACTAAATAGGAATTTCCTCAGCCCTGCCCCCATAATAGGGTCATAGTAATCAGACATATGTCCCAACGTGTGGTCCATAAAGGACTAGCTGCCAGAAAAGGAGACTGGGGAGATATGGATGTTCCTTGCGCCGCAATATAATTTCCTGGTTGTTCTTGAGCAAGTCACATGGCGTCTCCGTTTTTTCAGCACCTAGTACACAATATAGACATGGCGAGAATATTCCCCTACCTCACACAGGGGGTTGTGAGGATGAATCAAGTGTGTGCAAGGCAGTCAGCCACTGTGGTAACGTGCTGTAGAAATGCCTCCTGCCACTGTTTGGCCCAAGCATCTGGTCAAAGTTTGGGGCCTAACGAGTGTGCTGGTTGGAGCAGCAATGGGCGATAGTCAGGTATTTCTCTGTCAGGTCTTTGTAAATCTACTTCCATCAAAGTCCAGTATCTCTGAACTCAAAAGGAATCACATAGTGGGGAAACAGCTCCATTTGCTCACAGCACTAAGAGCACTGTTTTCAGCATGCAACCTGGCCTCAAAATCTCTCCCCAGGTTTTTTCCAGGGTCAGTCAAATGCTTTCAGCTGCTCTTTCAGGCCGCCTCTCTGTCTGTTCTTGTCTAACCTCAGTGTCTATGAGCCCTCGTCCCCCTAGCCAAGCCCCTATTGAAAACAACACTGAGCCCACAGATATTCACCCGGGGTAGGTGTACACGCAGAACTATTGTCTAAGGCAGCGAATCCCAATCTTTTCCCCGTGGAGGAACCCCTATAATAATTTTTCATATCCCGAGGAACCCCTACCTATGAAAACGTTTGCTTAGCCAGAAAAGGTTGACAGCGGGGAGTGCAATTCAATAACTGCTAAATTATTGTCAAGAAAATTTATTTGTAAAGAGCTGTTATATATATATGTCAGCTTACATTGTAAGAAAAAAATGTTTTTTTTATTTATTCCACGATTTCTCGCGGAACCCCTGACGATGGTCTGCGGAACCACAGGGTTCCGCGGAACCCTGTTGGGAAATACTGGTCTAAGGCTAGGTCTACACTAGCACTTTGGTCGGGAAAACTTATGATACGCAGGGGTACAAAACAGACTCCTCTGAGTGACAAAGTTACACAGCCAGTAATACACAATAGTAATAGTAGAATTTCATAACAACAAATGCTTTGTCATTATCAACAGACCACTAATGCATCAAGTGTCCTGTCTCCAGCCTTGGCCAATAATATCTATTATTTAAATTAAGATGAAAAACGTCTGGGCCCCATACCCTGAGAACTAACACGCCATGACTAACAGAACAGCCATGTGTTTCTGTACATGGGGGTGGACTGATTATTTCTTGAGCCTCACCATGATCTATTTACACAAGCATGTGAGAGATTTGATTTCACAGCAAAACCCTTCTGTGCTCCAGAAAGCAATGTTAATTCTACTGAGAACTTCAAGAGCTAGCATCTTTAGGCACAAATTGGTGACACAGCATTTTGAAATCCAGCCTTCCACATGTTAAAAGCCCTGGGAGGTCAGCAGAGAGTTGCCATCTGCAATACGCACGGATGCAAATGCACACCCAAACTGTGAGGCTTGCAGGAGGGAGGCCAGCAGAAACACAGGACAGGTGTGACGTTATCAGCTTATAATGGGAGTGTTGCTACCACTATTCTAGAATTGCTTTACATTTTATGTTAAGTCTGACACATGGCCAGAAAGGATTAACCAGCTCAGAGGTTGACTGAGCCAGGGTTGGACTTTAAAGGCTTGTTGTGAAGAAGTTTAAATGAGAGTTGTGCTATGACATTTAGGTTAGAGTAGAACTTGGACATGCAAACTTGCATTGTTAGAGCAGTAGAATAGCAAGTGTTTGCTCAAGTCTTGTGATGTGAACAAACAATCCTGGTCTGCTACTCTAGCTCTGATTCAAGATCAAAAGGGAACATTAATATTTATGATGGAACTTGACTGAGGTAGTATTGCTGTCTGTATGTCTCTTTGAAGGTTGTGGTAAACAGTGTGCAGTTTAATGGATAAATTACCTTGTGCTAATTACCAAGATGTTTGGGAGACAAAAAGTTACATCAAAAAGCCTATTGTTCTCTCAGGCCAAGAGGCCGCGGCAAATGCATAAAGTCCCTTTGGACAGGATCCTTTGTCATCTCATGTCTCCTTGGATGCTCATGGGGAAAGCTGTAAGCCATAAAGGATGAGGCCCAGGAGATCCTGGTACCTTTATAAGGGGCACTGACTTAATAACTCAGCTGATCTGGAAAGATCGACCTGCAACCACAAAGCTCAACAACTCTGAATCTGACCCTCAGGAACTGAACTCATCTCTGTATGTACTTTGATCTTTTAACCAATAATCTCTTCTCTTTTTTAATGAAGGTTAGTTTAGTTAATAAGAATAAGAGCGTATTTGAGGTAAGATCTAACATCTATTGACCTGGATATGTGGCTTTATCAGAAGAACTTTTTCTTTTACATAAGGTTAACCTTGTGAGGAGGGCTTTAAACTAGGTTCGACAGGGACAGGTGAGCAAAGCCCACAGGTAAGTGCTGAATGTGCGGGACTGGGAGATGGGTTGGAAATGGGGGGGACTATGGCCTATAATGGCAAGGAGAAAGAAGGGTCAGGGCACAACAGGGAGGCAAGATCAAATCAGTATCTTAGATGCCTATATACAAATGCAAGAAGTATGGGTAATAAGCAGGAAGAACTGGAATTGCTAACCAATAAATACAACTATGATATCATTGGTATTACAGAAACCTGGTGGGATGGGACGCATGATTGGAATGTTGGTATGGAAGGGTACGGCTTGCTCAGGAAGGACAGACAGGGAAAAAAGGGAGGAGGGGTTGCCTTGTATATTAAAAATGTACACACTTGGACTGAAGTGGAGATGAACTTAGGAGATAGCTGTGTAGAGAGTCTCTGGGTTAAGCTAAAAGGGGTAAAAAACGAGGGTGATATCATGCTAGGAGTCTACTACAGGCCACCTAGCCAGGTGGAAGAGGTGGATGAGGCCTTTTTTAAACAATTAACAAAACTATCCAAAGCCCAAGATTTGGTGGTGATGGGGGACTTCAACTATCCAGACATATGTTGGGAAACTAACACAGCGGGGTACAGGCTATCCAATAAGTTTCTGGACTGCATTGGAGACAACTTTCTGTTTCAGAAGGTTGAAAAAGCTACCAGAGGAGAAGCTGTTCTGGATTTGGTTTTAACAAATAGGGAGGAACTAGTTGAGAACTTGAAAGTGGAAGACAGTATAGGGGACAGTGATTATGAAATAATAGAGTTCATGATCTTAAGGAAAGGTAGAAGGGAGACCAGGAAAGTTAGATGTCAGCAAGTCACCAGGTCCTGATGAAATGCATCCCAGGATACTCAAGGAGCTGATAGAGGAGGTATCTGAGCCTTTAGCTATGATTTTTGAAAAATCATGGCAGACAGGGGAGATTCCGGAAGACTGGAAAAGGGCAAATATTGTGCCCATCTATAAAAAGGGGAATAAGAACAACCCAGCAAACTACAGACCGGTCAGTTTAACGTCTGTCCCAGGGAAGATAATGGAGCAGGTAATTAAGGAAATCATATGCAAACACTTGGAAGGTAATAAAGTGATAGGGAATAGCCAGCACGGGTTTGTGAAGAACAAGTCATGCCAAACTAATCTGATAGCTTTCTTTGATAGGATAATGAGCCTTGTGGATAAGGGAGAAGCGTGGATGTCATATACCTAGACTTCAGTAAGGCATTTGATATGGTCTCGCGTGATATTCTTATTGATAAACTAGGCAAATATAACTTAGATAGGGCCATGATAAGGTGGGTGCATAATTGGCTGGATAACCGTAGTCAGAGAGTTGTTGTTAACGGTGCTAAATCCTGCTGGAAAGGGATAACAAGTGGAGTTCCGCAAGGGTCTGTTTTGGGACCCGTACTGTTCAATATCTTCATCCATGATGTAGATATTGGGATAGAGAGTACGCTTATTAAGTTTGCAGATGATACCAAACTGGGTGGGGTTGCAACTTCTTTGGAGGATAGGGACATAATTCAAAATGACCTTAGCAAGTTAGAGAAATGGTCAGAGGTAAACAGGATGAGGTTTAATAAAGAGAAATGCAAAGTGCTCCACTTAGGAAGGAACAATCAGTTCCATACATACAAGATGGGAAGCGACTGTCTAGGAAGGAGCATGGCGGAAAGGGATCTAGGGGTCATAGTGGACCACAAGTTGAATACGAGTCAACAGTGTGATGCTGTTGCAAAAAAAGCAAATATCATTCTAGGTTGTATCAACAGGTGTGTTGTAAGCAAAACTCGTGAAGTCATTCTGCTGCTCTACTCTGCACTAGTTAGGCCTCAGCTGGAGTAGTGTGTCCAGTTCTGGGCGCCACATTTCAAGAAAGATGTGGAGAAATTGGAAAGGGTACAGAGAAGAGCGACAAGAATGATTAAAGGTTTAGAGAACATGACCTATGAAGCCAGGCTTCATGAACTGGGCTTGTTTAGTTTGGAAAAAAGAAGATTAAGGGGGGACATGATAGCGGTTTTCAAATATCTAAAAGGGTGTCACAAGGAGGAAGGAGAAAATTTGTTCCTCTTGGTTACTGAGGACAGGACAAGGAGTAATGGGCTTAAAGTGCAGCAGGGGAGGTTTAGATTGGACATTAGGAAAAAATTCCTGTCAGGGTGGTCAAATATTGGAATAAATTGCCAAGGGAGGTGGTGGAATCTCCCTCTCTGGAGATATTTAAGAACAGGTTAGATAGACATCTGTCAGGGATGGTGTAGACGGAGCGTGGTCCTGCCTTGAGGGCGGGGGGCTGGACTCGAACTCTCGAGGTCCCTTCCAGTCCTATTATTCTATGATTCTATAATGAAATAAGATTTTCAGTAACTGTTACCATATTTGACCTGAGTACCTGGATGGAGGCCTGAGGCTGGGTACTTCAAGGGAACTGTGTAATTTGGACATCTGTGTAACCAGTGAGGTAGTACAGGAGCTGTTTTGTGTTGGCTTGGTAAATCTAACTGTTGGACTATCCACCAGCTTTAGGGGTTTGTCTGCCCTATTCTGTTTACAGTTCACCCTAATTGAACGACCACAGCTAGCTCCCACAGGGACCACAGTTACAATGGGAAAGTGTGAGAAACATGCTGCAGAACCTAAGAGCTTCAATAAGTTTATGTTCCATTTTCTTCCCGTGACTCATCTCACTTCCCTTCCCCTGCTCAGAAACCTCTTTGTCGTCCATTTTTGCTTTTCTTACAGGCCCTTTGCTTTCAAGACCCCTGTGACCTCTTGCTTCAGTGCCACAGACATCCATTTGCTTTGCTTCCAGGCTTCTCCCCTTCCTGCCTAGGGTATGTCTTCACTGCACCATCAGCCCAGTTTGATGCAGGTTCCAGTCCCTGATCACACAGCAAACTGTCTGACCCAGGTGCGGTATTCCTTTCAGACTGGGCTATCTTACTCGACTGGGTGGAGTGGGTGTTAAGTGTCTGGGCTTCACTTTTATTCCCTGGAAACCCACCCAGTGAGAATGTGGGCAAACACCACCCAGGTGCTGACAGTCCTCCAATGCCTTCCCACAATTCCCTGCACAGAAGAGACAATTCCTCCTGCAGTTTCTCCTGTAACTAGCTGGGAAAAAATCCTTGAGCATCTCACTGCAAAGAACCATGGGCTATACCCACAGACTCACAAGGGGACGTACAGACCCAGTGAGGACACAATAAGGCACATAGGGCTTTGCAGTGGGGGCTCTTGCCCTTGGATTAAGCTAATCTGGGTGCTCAGATCTATGTGACAATCACCCACACTAACTGCAGTGAAGACGACCCTCCCCCAGACACCTCCCCATTCTATTCATGATGCCAGGTTCATTCTTGTTCCCATTCACCATTTACCCAACCTCCTGATGCTGGGCTACCAATTCCTCTCCTTCCAAGTCTAACTCCCTTCCGGCTTCATTTCTCCCAAGGCATCTGATTGTTCCAGTTGTAGCGGACTTCCCATCCCATCGCTATCTAGTGATTGTTTCCCCTACTTCTTGCCACCTGCTAGTACTAAAATATTTACAGCTCTCTGCGGGGGAGAGGGGGCTTCTAGGAATAGAAATGTGTTAAATTATTAATGACTCAAATGTCAGCTAGAGCTGGACAGTTTGGTAGCAAGAGATTCTGATTGAGAGGAAATGAGCACCTTGCAGGAGATCTTGCCCTTGGTTCTTCTCTCTTGCTGGAAAACACCAATCCTTGGCTCCTTTCAGTAGCTGAATCACATTTGTTTTGAAACATAATTCATTTAACAAATATGTGTCAGTTGAGCTGTGGTTACTCATCACAAATCGCCTCCCAGAAAATAGTGCCACCATTTGCACAAAAAAAACCCTTGCAGCACATACAAAGGGAGAAAAATATCACTGTTGATTCATTCAATCAATCACCTCTCTGGCAATGCCAAATTATTTTTCTGATAACATTTCTATATAATGAGGCGGACTTGCAGTTACAGCACAGAATTGGGAATCAGGAGACCTGCATCCTGTTGCTGGCTCTGTCACAGTTTTTTTGTGTGGCCTTCTGCAAGTGACCTAACTGCTATGTCCCTCAGTTTCCCTAGCTGTAAAATAGGGCTAAATAAATAACTCTGCCTTTTATAGTGCTCTCAACAGGGGGTGGCAAAGCCCCTTCCAGGGGAAGAATTGTTATCTTCTTTTTACAGAAGGGCAAGCTGAAACTTAAAGAGGTTAAGTCACTTGCATAAGACCACACAGCAAACCACTGACAGTAGCAGGAAAGAAATACAGGTCTCCTGATTGATAGGCCCAGATCTGAACCATTAGACCACAATGTGGACTGATAGTAGTACTTTCCTGCCTCTCTTGGGGATGTTTCAAGGCGAATCTATTAGCAGGTGTAACGTATTGAGAGCCTTACAGGGAAGGTCTGACAAAAGTATGAAGTGTTATATAAAAAGATATATATGTAAAGAGTCACCTTTTGTTCTTTGAGGATCACTGGAAAAACATTAAAATGTAGTGAATCTTACACTGAAATAACATCAGCTGTAAACAAATAGACAAAGAACCACATTTTCTTCAGTAGCAAAGTATGCACTGTTACCCAGATAACACAACAACAAAGGTATTGCTACCTACAAACTTCCCAGTTCTTATTATGCAACACACCATGCCATGACACACAGTGAAGCAGTTCTGATTTCTCCCTCCAGAAGGCAGCAGTATACATACACCCTAGCCAGCTCACTACAATAATCTTGCCTCCAGGTATCTCAAGGAGTTTTACAAATCCTAATGAATCAAGGTTCATGACACCAGGACAAGGTAGACAAGCAACTCCGCAGCTGACAGACAATTATCACAATATGACATCCTGAACTGGTTCCTGTATTGAAGTGATGTGCGTATGGCACAAAGGTCAAGCAGAACTGGAAGGAAACAGGCTAGATGCCCTGTATATACAGCTCTCTCAGGATGGAGGAACTTTGCCTAGACGTTCACATGGCTAACCTAACACCTGCCTTTGAGTCCTTGACTTACCACTTGCAACTTGACTTCATGTCTTTTCTCACTCACCCTACAACACCTTCAGAGGCCCACCCAACCCTTCAGTTTGAACTAAGGATGTAAAATCCTGATTAATTAGTTAAACTTTATGATTAACCAGTTAACTGATTAAAGAGGGGCATGCGGGGGTGCTGGAGCATCTGCCATAGCCAGGGGCTGCTCTGCCCTGATTGGAGCACCCCCCACCTGCAGCAGGCCCTGCAGAGCTGGAATAGCCCCCTGCCCACGGCTATTGAGTGTCCATTAAGGGTGAGGCTTACTGGTTAACCATTCACATCCCTAGTTTGAACAGCTGCTGTTTTATCCTCTCTGCCCCAGCTTGGCTCACCCTCTTAGGGGGTCTAGTGCTTGTCTAGTCCTCCCCTCCCCCTCTTGAACTTTGCATTTCCCCCTAACTAGCCAGGGAGTCCAGCAGAGAGTGCATCTCATCACAGCCAAATCCTGCAGCTTACCTCCTGGACCATTTGGCAGACTGCCTCCCAAAGGGTCTCTTCCAGAGCACTCCATACAGCTGCACTTTGGTGCTAATATCCAAGGCATCCGAGTCTGCCTGTTCCATGGATGGGGAAGGGGAGACAGAGTTGGATTTTGAAGTGAACATCGTCGTCGGATTTTATTCCAACTCTTCCCCTTTGCCTGGCAGCTCAGAGAATCCAATTAAATGCAACGACCCAGAAGGACATCACCAGCCACGCCAGCAGAGACTGAGGCTACGGTTTAAATCAATAACAGGACTGCTCGGTGCTCAGACAATCACTCCCCCCCGATGCAGAGATGATGAGAGTGCCTGCATGATGCGTTACCGAGAGCACAAACGTCCCAGCCCATGAGACAGAGGGCTGAAAAGAGCCACAGACCAGCTGGTTATACAGAGCGAGCGTACTCAGGAATAGCGCAGCAAGCCGAATGATCTGTGGGAGAGCCAGGGCGAGAGGATGGCTATTGCACCGAACACTCAGGAGCCCCCAGATGGGAGTCAGAGGGGGCAGTCTGCAAATTGCCAGCCTGGTTTCTGTGACACATGCCCCAAAGTCTTGTGCCTGCGTAGGAGTTCTTCTGATTGGCTTGTGGGGAAAGGTGAGCAGAGTGGGTGTGAATCAGTGGGCTCCAATCAGACTTGCTCAGCCATTTGGAGAAGTTGCTTTTCCGAGCCAGTCTGGAAGCCAGGGGGTAGGATTCATGTGCTTGCTCTGGCCTGAATGGGTATTGTCCGTGACACCAGTCTCATTCTTCCTTAAAGGGCCATTGCCAGCAATAAACACACGTATTATACAACCCGACCATCTCAGCTCCGCACATTTCTGCACCTGAGCAGTGTGGGAGACACGACCCCTTCTGCTGCCCCCAGGTGAGCGTCAGCCCTCCACTCATCTCTTCTGACTCCATTGCCCACCCCACGGCAAGTCTGTCCAAAAGACAATTCTTCCACAACACTCACAAGAAACCCCAGCATAATGTTGTTCCAAGTGCCTCCTGCCTGCATCCTGCCTTCTTGGTCTGTCTCTGACCGAAAACTCAGGCAGGCCCTGCCTCCTGGATATCCTTTGCTTCTGCTGGGTGTGGCTGGTGAGGCCATCGCTCTGCTGAACTGCAACGCTGATGGCACCTGCAATTGTGAAAAGAAGCAAATACTTATGGCAGGGTGTGGGCCTGGGAGGAGTTCAGCTGAACTCACACTGCATGCAAGACAAAGAGGGATACTGGGATCCATACAGTCACTTTTTCTAACTCGTGCTGGGAAAGAGGTCAGCACATGGGAGTTAAAACTATATTCTTAAAAAAAAAAAAAATGGTTCCTGGAATCATTTAAGGACCACAAGCACTCAAGGCCTTGACTTTATGTTTCAGCATCAGCTGAGAGCACATCCAACAGCACTGACTGCATATGTAATGGGTTAGGAGACCTCAGATCACCTTCCTGCTGTGGTAGACTCTGTAATTTAGCCTCAGTAGGACTTTATACATTATGCAGAGTTAAATCTCTCTGTGAGAGAGTGGAGAAAGGAGGGCCTGACCCCCCCCCCCCCAGGGGTTAAAGCCTCTGGGCCCAGCTAGTCCTCCCTATTTTACCTGTTTTTACCACTACCAGGCGTAGAGCAGGGAGAAAAGGAAGGAGCCTGGCTCAATTCGGAGTTGACTAGCAAGGAGGCAGGAGTTTGTGGGTCTGAGGGCATGAACTAGAGCCCACCCACCCAGCAGCCACGGGAGCAAGTAAGGCCCTGCTCTACCCCTTTGGGAACCTATTGGGAACTCTAACTGGAATTTGGACTCTTGGAGTCAGGCCGCGAACTTAAGGACTGAAATATAGGAAGGGGGTTAGAGTTCCTGGGCCGGGAGGTGGGGCCTCCCCCACATTTTCCACCCCTCTACTCAGCAACCTAAGCTCTAGGCTCCTCAGCCTCCAGGGACCCAGCCACAGTCTGACAGGATAGTAACACATTTCTAAATGAAAATACTTCAAATCTGTCTGTCTCTGAATACAGATGTTTGTTTATACCCCTAGAAACCACTGTGATTATGGTCACACACAACTCCTTTAAAGCTAAGACTTTTTTGGGGGGATATTTCTCTCCAAGTTTTAGTACCTGTTACTATCGCAGTTGCAAATGTCAAATAGAGTTATGCCCACAGATATAAACTTAGAATCATAGGATCATAGAACCATAGAGCTGGAAGAGACCTCAGGAGGTCATCAAGTCCAGCCCCCTGCTCTAGGCAGGACCAATCCCAACAAAATCAACCCGGCCAGGGCTTTGTCAAGCCGAGACTTAAACACCTCGAGGGATGGAGACTCCACTACTTCCCTAGGCAACCCATTCCAGTGCTTCACCACCCTCCTAGTGAAATAGTTTTTCCCAATATCTAACCTGGACCTCTCCCACCTCAACTTGAGACCATTGCTCCTTGTTCTGCCATCTGTCACTACTGAGAACAGCCGCTCTCCATCCTCTTTGGAACCTCCCTTCAGGAAGTTGAAGACTGCTATCAAATCCCCCCTCACTCTTTGCTTCTGCAGACTAAACAAACCCAACTCCCTCAGCCTCTCCTCATAAGTCATATGCTCCAGCCCCCTAATCATTTTGGTTGCCCTCTGCTGGACCCTCTCCAATGCATCCACATCATTTCTGTAGTGGGGGATCCAGAACTGGACACAATACTCCAGATGTGGTCTCACCAGAGCTGAATAAAGGGGAATAATCACTTCTCTGGATCTGCTGGCCTGGAGTGGTCCGAGGCCGGCTGCGGCAGCTGGCGCCCCAGGCAGAAGGTGCGATCAGCACCCCCACCTGCACGGCCGTCAATGGCTGTGACGTAATCATGGGGCACCCCGGCCGGTGGCACCCTAGGCAACTGCCTAGTTTGCCTAGCCTCACAGGTCGCCCCTGCTGCTGGCAATGCTCCTCTTAATGCAATCTAATTGGCTATTATCCTTCTTGGCTACAAGGCCACACCGTTGACTCATATCCAGCTTCTTATCCACTGTAACCCCCAGGTCCTTTTCTGCAGAACTGCTACTTAACCATTCAGTCCCCAGCCTGTAACAATACTTGGGATTCTTCCGCCCCAAGTGCGGGACTCTGCACTTGTCCTTGTTGAACCTCATCAGATTTCTTGTGGCCCAATCCTCCAATTTGTCTAAGTCACTCTGGACCTTATCTCTGCCCTCAAGCGTATCTACCTCTCCCCCTAGCTTAGTGTCATCTCCAAACTTGCTGAGGGTGCAATCCATCCCCTCATCCAGGACATTAATAAAGATATTGAACAAAACTGGTCTTAGAACTGAACTTTGGGGCACTCCGCTAGAAACCGACCGCCATCCAGACATCGAGCTGTTGATCACTACCCACCGGGCCCGGCTTTCTAGCCATCTTTTTATGCATCTTACCGTCCATTTATCCAATCCACATTCCCTTAACTTGCTGGCAAGAATATTGTGGGAGACTGTATCAAAAGCCTTGCTAAAGTTAAGGTACATCACATCCACTGACTTTCCCATGTCCACAGAGCCAGTTACCTCATTATAGAAGCTAATCAGATTGGTCAGGCATGACTTGCCCTTTGTGAATCCATGCTGACTATTCTTAATCACTTTCCTCTCTTCCAAGTGCTTTAAAATAGATTCCTTAAGGATCCCTTCCATGATTTTTCCAGGAACCAAGGTAAGACTGACCGGCCTATAGTTCCCTGGATCGTCCTCCTTCCCTTTTTTGAAGATGGGCACTACATTTACCTTTTTCCAATCATCCGGGATCTCTCTCTATCTCCACAATTCTTCAAAGATAATGGCCAAAGGCTCTTCAATGACATTTGCCAACTACCTCAGTACCCTCGGATGCATTAAGTCCGGACCCAGGGATTTGTGTACGTTTAGCTTTTCTAAATAGTTCCTAACCTATTCTTTACCCACCAAGGGCTGTCCATCTTCATCCCATCTTGCGTCACTTAGCGCATTAGTCCAGGAGCTGATCTTGTCCGTGAATACAGAGGCAAAGAAAGCATTGAGTACTTCAGCTTTCCCCACATCATCTGTCACTAGGTTACCTCCTTCATCCAGTAGAGGCCCCACAGCCTCTCTGATCACCTTCTTCTTGTTAACGTGCCTGTAGAAACTTCTCTTGTTATCCTTCACATCCTTTGCCAGTCGCAATTCCATTTGCGCTTTCGCCTTCCTGATAACCCCCTGGCATTCTCGAGCTATACACTTAAACCCCTCCCTGGTCATTTGTCCAAGTTTGCACTTTTTGTAAGCTCCCTTTTTGTGCTTAAGTTCACCATGGATTTCCCCTGTAAGTCAATCCGGTCTCCTACCAGGTTTGCCTCTCTTGCTACGCATTGGGATGGTTTCTTTCTGTGCCTTCAATAAGGCTTCTTTAAAATACTGCCAGCTGTCCTGGACTCCTTTCCCCTTCATGTTAGCATCCCAGGGGATTCTGCTCCTCAGGTGTCTGAGGGAGTCAAAATCTGCTTTGCTGAAGTCCAAGGTGTGTATTTTACTACTCTCTTTTCTTCCTTTGGTCAGGATCCTGAAATCTACCATCTCCTGATCACTGCTTCCCAGGTTGTCACCCACCTCTGCTTCCCTTATTAGTTCCTCTCTGTTTGTGAGCAGAAGGTCAAGCTGCACATGGCCCCTGGTTGGATCCTTCAGCACTTGTACCAAGAAGTTATCCCCAACATTCTCCAAAAACTTCCTGGATTGCCTGTGTACTGCCATATTGGTTTCCCAACAGATGTCAGGGTATTCAAGTTCCCCACGAGAACCAGGGCCTGCAATCTGGAAGCTTCTCTCAGTTGTCCGAAGAAGGCATGGGATCCTTATGCCTCCTCAGGATCTTGTGCAAAAAAGGGGGTTTTGCGCAAAAAAGAAACATCCACACTGCTTGTTTTTGCACAAAAACCCCTTGCGCAAAAACAGCTCAGAATAGATTATGCAAATGAAGCAACAAACTGCTAATCAGTGCTTCATCTGCATACTCTCTGCCAGCAAAAGCCTCAGTGGAGATCACGTAAGTAGCTTTAAACAGCAGATGAGCTCATTTACTACCCATCACTCCTGCTTTCTGTACGATTCTGCCCTATCTGGCTTTGGCAAGACTACAGGCAGACAGGGTCCCCAAAAGAAACACAAGAACTATGTAGCCGCCCCATTATTTATTCCTTCATTTACACCACTAAATGCTGCAACGCAACCACGTAAATTATTCATGCTTCACACTATGACATAAGTTCACTATCGTGTCAGAGGGGAGAATATTACCAACTAAATCATCAGTATTGGCATTTCCTTTAGAGGTCCCCTCACAAGTTTTGCCCAGTCCCAATCCTGCTTGCATTACGTATGATATTTGACAGTCTGAAGTAGCAACAGCTACCAAACCCATCAACTATTCGGCATTTTGACTGGTGCAATGTATTGTGTCATTTGTGTTACATTAATTAGACTGTTGCCTTCTTGCTAGTAAAAAGCACTTGAAAATAATCACACACTTTCCTTTGCTACAAAGTGTATCCATGATTATTACTAACCAGATAGTGTAACAAAACAAAACAAAACATGATCTACACACGCCTTTGGTCTTCTCGGGATTCTAGAATCCAGGTATCTGAAATTGCACACTAAATCCCAGACAGATACGGGGACAGGTGGTCTGTCTGTCCAATCTGTCTAGATCACACTGTGATTTTGGATACCAGATCTCCCTGTACACATAGATTATGATGAGATTCTATATCCGGGGTGGGAAACCTTTTTTGGGTTGGGGGCTGCTGACCCACAGAAAAATCAGCCAGGGGTCGCACGCAAGTTAGAAGGAAAAAAAGAAAAAGATCCTTCACTGACGTGGTTTCAGACTGAGACGGAGAAAGACACTCCCCACATTCCCCTCACATACCAGAGCCTAATGGGGCCCAGGCTAGTAGATTTTGTGTGTTCCAGCCCCACAGGCTCCCCCGTGCTGGGGGGGAGCACGGAGCCTTGAGGGCCGCTGGATCCAGGTAAGCCAAGGGCCACATCCGGTCCCCAGGCCTTAGGTTCCCCACCCCTGTTCTATATGGTAAGGCTCCCAAGCATAACAATACTCTTCATAATGGCTGTCTTTTCTTGTATTATTAGCTGAGGTCTGAGAACTTTATCATTTTCAACTTATTGTCTGACCTCTCTGGAACAGAGCTCTGCCCTCCTTGTTTCCTTTCTTAATTCCTAGCAATCCTGAGAGAAGTTAGCAGGCTATCATGCGGTCATAGATACATAGTTTTTCAAGTCAACAGTAGGCACTGTTCCTTTGTAGGCCAGAAATAACCTGAAAGTCCCGTGTCATTTAGCGCTTCCACATTTCTGCTCCCTGTGCCTAGAAGAAGAGTCAGCACAGTGAAAATGAAAAATTGAAAACATTAACCAAACTTTTTCAAGTGCGAGAAACAACCCTAATTTTGCAATTGAATAGGTGTAGTCTTCTATCTGAGGCCTTGTCTACACTGGAAACCCTGCTAGTGGGGACAAAACTTAAACCACTTTCACAGCACAACTGTGTCTATACTATGGCTTTTGCTGGCATAGCTAAATTAGTTAGGAGCGGATTAGGCCCCCTCTCTTTCACTTATAATTGCCAAAGCTATGCTGGCAAAACGTTTAAGAGCAGATTAGTGGGGCCAGTTTTCTGCTGGAGGGGCTGTCCTTCAGGTGAAAGATAAAGCTAAAATCTTTATTGTAGTCAGCAGAAATTCCATGACACTTTCTATAGAAGACAAGGTATGGCTGTTGTCCTGCCCAGTGTTGCAAGATGCTCTGCCAACATAGGCACCTGCATTCTACTGATCTTTGGATCTGCCACAAACTTTGGATTGGATCCGAGCTGCCACATAGTCAAAAAGGTTTCAGAACTGGTGTGTCAGTTTGGATTCATCTTCCTGATATCAGCTGGACATTGTGGCTGTTTCCACACTACAGAACCATTAGCTGCTAAATCAGCTGAATGAAATAAACAGAGACACTTACCATACACATGGTGCTACCAATATATTTAAAAATAATGGAAGTTGCAGTAGTCCAGTCCGTTTGATGCTAAAGTTGCCCATTTCTTTCTGTCCAGCTTTTCAACTGTTTAGCTCTGTGAAGAAGGAGCTTTAAAATGGGGGAAGGCAGCATGCTGCCAACCTATCCACTCCCATGTGACACATGGCTAGATGGAGCTTGTTCTGCACGCCATTAGCAATTTTTAATACATTGGATTGGAAAAAAAATAGCTGTCCTGCAGAGCTTACAGAAGAAGGTTATTCAGAAGAGAGTCATAAAAATAAGAAGCCTTTGGCAGTGCATTCTGGACCCAGCAGATGCAGACTGGCAAATCTACAGCCCCATCACACATCTTCCTCTGGTGAGAGCACATAGCCTGATTCACAGGGTCCAGGTGAAGCCATTCAAACCAAAGAAACTTCACCTCTGATGGTCCTTGAGCTGCATCAGTCTGATGATTAGCTGAGTTTATACTGTGAATGTGGCTCCTGTTCATGTAACATACAGGAATCAAGTAAATAAACATATCACTATATTGTTTGCTAATGTAAAAGTGTTTTACAGCAAGTACCCAATCAAGTGACTGTGACGGACCGGGCCGAGTCTAGGCACAGCTGAGGGCGTCCGCTCAGGGTGAATTGCTCAACTTCGGGGCTCCTTACAGTCCCCAGACCAGTGACCTCTCCAAACAGGCCACAAACCAGTCACACAGAGCGCTTCAGCAGCCTGCCTGAAGCCTCACGAGCAAAACCCCTCTGACACCCCAGAAATATCCGTGCCCCAGATGGCCCCGGGCCTCATACACCGGTGGGGGGGGGGGGTCTTAGAACCCAATCCCACCTACCCCGAACAAGTTCTGTCCGGTTCCAAGAAACCAGCCACAGATCCCTGGTCAATTTACCCTCTGGATCTTACCCACAAATCACGCTGAGCCAATCCTTTAGCATCTAACATCTAAAGGTTTATTATTACAATAAAGAAAAGCATGAGAGTAAGGTTGTTAAAGGATAGTACATTACATGCATCGAATCTCCCAGTTCTCGATGCAGGCTCTAGCAGAGATGTTACTGCTGCTGGCTCAAACATCCTTGTTGCACATCCTAGGATCAGGATGGATCCACAGTTCTTCCTTGCTCTTCGATCCCTGCATTGCTGCCTGTGACAGGGTGTTCGCCTTACATTGGCAAACCCCAGCCTGGAGCAGGGCCTGGGAGTTTAGCCCCAGCTGAGGCTGCATTAGTGGATTAGGGCCCAGCTGGGAGCTATATAAAAGCATGGGCAGCTGGGGGAGCAGGAGGCTCCCAGGAGCTAGAGCAGGGCTGGTGAGGTGAGCTCTAGCCAAACAAACCCCCAGACTGCAGGACCTGCATAACAGCCTGCTGGAGAAACAACTACCCCTGGAAGGGGGGGGCTCAGAGACTGACCTGGGCACTGCCAGAGGGCAGTGTATTGAAGAGGACGCCATGGCCTGGAGGAAAGAGGGAACCACCACCTGAGGGAAGGTACCCCGCCAGCCAAAGGAGCTAATTTCGAGGACAGACACCAGGGGGTGCTGCGGTGGTGAGTGAACCCCCTCACACTGCCTCTGGGATGAAGTGCTGAGCTGAGTACAAAAGATGGAGTCCACCACAAGGCCTCTTTATACATCCTTCATGGTCTCTTCTTGGCTGCAGCAGGTCACCTGGCCAGCAGCCTATCCCTGTGTTCCTTGCTGGCAGCCCTTATGTGTCAGCCCTCATTCTTTAGGTGTGTCCTTGGCCCATTGAGTGCCATTGTCCCACAGGGCCTCGCTAATTAGCATGTCCATAGGCCGGGCTCTGCCCAATGCTCAACCATATGCAGAGAAATATTCAGTATCCACACAGATTACAGATTCCTAACTCTACACACGGACATTATACAATCACATGACTAGCATACATAGGATTAGCAGACAGTAAGCTTCTATTCAACACCTCACGTGGCCCCCTTTTATACCATTTTCGGGGCCAACACCCCCACCTATGGGTGCATCAGTGATCTGGCTGCTTCCCTCAAATTTCAGTAACGTGACAGTGACAAGTACCCACCCCTCACCCTTATGTCAGTTAAATGGTAGAAGTGACTTACTTGGGAGCATCTTGTTAAGACACTGATGCCAAATTGAAGATTAATTTGGGTAATTCGCCTGCCTCTGAAGTTCTCCCCTTTCTGGATTCTGCTCAATAAACCCTACAGAAGTGATTGGCTAACTTAGGGTATGTCTACACTACCCCCCTAGTTCGAACTAGGGGGGTAATGTATGCATACCGAACTTGCTAATGAAGCCCGGGATTTGAATTTCCCGGGCTTCATTAGCATAAAGCCGGCTAGTGCGAACCCCGTGCCGCGCGGCTACACGTGGCACAGACTAGATAGTTCGGATTAGGAAGCCTAATCCGAACTATCTAGTCTGTGCCACGTGTAGCCGCGCGGCACGGGGTTCGCACTAGCCAGCTTTTAAAAATGGCGGTGCCGGCTTTATGCTAATGAAGCCCGGGAAATTCAAATCCCGGGCTTCATTAGCAAGTTCGGTATGCATACATTACCCCCCTAGTTCGAACTAGGGGGGTAGTGTAGACATACCCAAAGGGAGTTCATGAAAACACTTCTGATAAGAATATTGTTTGGCCTATGGAAAGTACCAGATTGCACTGTTATATGAAGGAAAAAATTGCTCGGTGGAAAACCCCCAATTCTCATGAAAAGCTTTTTCTCATTCCATTTCAAATGTGACAAAAAGGACCCTGTATCTAGAGGACCAGGCTTCCTAAGGAGCACATTGTTAAACATGGTTTTGCCCGTAAGGACAGACAGGTTCTAAAATGTGAGCAGATTAACTCACTGTTCTCTCTTCATGTCACGAGTAAGGTACTGGAGTCTAGAGTTCCAGTGATAGGAGGCTGGTGCACCAATGCTTGACAATCATTTCTTTAGTGTATATTTATAAAATAACCAGAGACTAGACCCCTTGCTTGTGACTGACGGGGCTCTTATTCACGGCTCACTTACCATAGCATTTGTTCAGTTTTGTCTTACAGTCCCTTTGTCTCTGATGCTACAGGAGGCCCTACATTACCAAATTACATGGTGTACCAAAGGTCAATAGATAGGCCTAGGCCATCCTCTCCTACAGCAAATCAGCAGCTGGGGACTGATAGCCAGTGTCAGTGAAAATCTCCTAAGAGTCACATCTTGTCCTGCTCATTAGCAAACCACTTCCTTCTCCCCCACCCTCAAGGAAAAGGCTGTCAGGTTTGGCCACATCCAAACTTGGTTGATCCCCTAGGATCTGTGGGAGAGGCTTTCCCCTCACTCCCTGGAAACACCACTCTACACCCCTACCAGCAACTTCCCCAGGCTGGGAGAGGGGCAGATGGACACTGTAGAAATGACAAGACAGCCCGGAGCCCCATTTTCACCTCCAGCTTCTCCATTCTTCATCTCTCCACTTCAGCATTAACACTGGGCTAGTGGAGAGCCCTCTTCAGTGGCAGTAGGGGAGGATGCTGCTGAGGAAATTAGATCTCTGTGTGAAGGGTCTGCTGCATCATGCACAATTCAATGCAGGGTGTTCCAGTAATCAGAGCACTCCATCTTGGGGATGAATAGTGAACAACAGTGTGCAAAAAATAAGAAAGCCCAAGAACAAATCTTTAAAATGATTATCATGGTGGTTAAGTGTTTTATCTGCCAAGCCCAACATGTGCATTATATTTTTTCTTTCCAAGAGCATTTAATTTTACCCAAATTAAATATTATTCTTGCTGTTAATGTCATTCCACCTGAGCAGCATTACAGCAGCATCAGGAACAGGTACAAATGGAAACTGATAGTACAGGATAAACAGCACAGGGGTAAGAAATTCAGTAAACACCAGCAGAAGCTTTCTACAGAAAGATACATAAGTCATAAGGTTCCAAAAGCTACCTGGAACCCAGCAATGAACTTCCAGAGGCTTTCATATCTCATGCTGTCTTGGAGACCAGAACACTCCAGGATCCAATGAATAAATCATAACGGCAAGCTTGCTATTCATAGCAGCCATTTATTCAGAAGACCATGAGAATTAGAGGCATCTACTGCTGATTCAAGCCTGTTGTTCATTTCCAGTCCAGCTTTCCTTTCAGAAGACAGATGGCCTTGCACTGAAGGTACTAATGCAGGGCTCAGTAAATCTGGTCAATTCCCAGCTTTACCCTAGAAAGGGTATGTGTGTGAAACTTAGAGTAAGTTACTTAATCTCTTGATGCCTCAATTCCCCATTTATAGAATTGGAATTAAAATATACCCCCGGTCTTCAGGCGTGCTGTGAGAATAAATCCATCAGTGTGTTGGATTATCTCAGTCTGATTTGCAAAATACTGGCTTCCACCTTCAACAGTTTCTTTCAAGACAACTGCTAGATTATGAAGTTTTTGGTACAGAATATGATTTCATAATGACATGACATCACAGTGTGACAAATAGATCATCAGTTTCCACTTGGATTTTTAAAAATATCTGACAAGTCAGTCTTGCAGAATTTGAGAGGACAGATGACAGCCAACCTGTGAAACTGGGATGGAAAATTAGTTAGCATTTATAGCTGGAATCAGAAGAATTGAGTTCTGTTTCTAAATTACTAAACCTTGGTCAATCACTGATTTCAAATCAGGAGACCAGTTAAACAACAGAAGTGCTTTCATTAGTGTAAAAGCTAATTCCCTTCTATTGTCTCCCTCTTGTGCTGACAGAGAAATAAAGTCTTCCATTATATGGACAGAAAATAGGCGTATGCTTGGTGTATGCTTGCTAGATGGAGACTGGAAAAGTAGTGTGTTAAAACCTCCTTTTTCAAGTTCCAAAGAAATCTTTCGTTTTCCACCCAGAACAATTCACACATAAATAATTGCCTTTGCAAAAACATTTCCCTACACTGTTGGCAACCCAAACCTTGCATCATAGAATCTGACAGTCTATAAATAATAAATGGACTACAAATAGCGGAAGTGACTTCATGGATTTTCATTATAGAGTTAGAGTTAAACCTAAAGCATAAAGTAGTAAAATGTAATTTTTTTTTTAAAAAGAGTCATTAGTGGTCTAGTAATAACATTAGTAAAAATGCATTAAACATTACTGAGTTTACAGTATCCCTTTAAAGGGTCCACTTTTAGAATGCTTGAACGTAATGGCTTAAACAGAGAATGCTGCCAGTCAGGATTGGGATGTCTTGACTTTTTCCTATTTCAAGTCCTGGACACCCCATTCTCTCCAATTCTTCTCCCCCCCACCCACCCACTCCCGCCCTCTTAACTTTTCTGACATCCATCAGTCTTGATCTACAGCAGTCCCTAGTATTTGAATCTTGATTCCACACTCCCATGCTACCCAGATCAGCATGCACCTTTCCGATAACCATCTCATATGCTGGTTTTGTACTACAGATACATTGGATAGGAACAAAACCAAACTACTTTTCATGCACTGGAAAGAGTTACTTCCCATCCAAAGTCTGTCTGTCCTCTTTCAGCTTTCAGATATCTAACTAGGTGCAAAGGCCTCACCAAAATCAAACCTTATCTACCAGAGGCCAATGGTGAGATCCACTATCCACTAGGAAGAATGCTCTGCCAAGAGAAGGCAAAGACTGTGTCTGAAGGTACGTCTACACTGCGGCGCTATTTCAGGATACTTCCAGTACCCCGAAATGGTGTTTTCCGCCTCTTGACAGCGTGCCCATTATTTCAAAATGTACTCGAAATAACGGGCACGCTGTTCCGACATCCCAGTAAACCTCGTTCCACGAGTATTAAGGGACTTGTCGGAATAGCGGGGGTCTCTCGAAAATTTCAAAATAGACTATCGAAATAAAGTATGCAATTTGTGTAGCTCAAATTGCGTAGCTTATTTCAAGCTAGCGCCACAGTGCAGACACACCCTGGCTGCAGAAAATAGAGGACGTGGCTCTCGGCTCAGGTACCTGCTCACATGCACCCCATTCTGACCCCTCCATTTCCTCTGTTCTGGAAGTTCTATTCACAAAACCACAAACCTCCTTTGCAGTTAGCAATTGGGCTAATTCATCACCACTGAAGTTTGGCACCTGCCCAGCACTAACAGAACCCTTTAGTTTCAAAATATGGTTTGCTGTTGTGCACAGCAGCAGTTCTCAGTGCAATGCTCATTGCTCAGTGGCCACTTCTCACCAGAGCATGGCCATATTAAAGGGTTACAGGAGGTAACATGTTTTATCCAAGAACTATACAGTGCAGGGAAGAAGAGGGGGAAATAAAACCACTGCAGTCATTAAGTTGGCTGCATCCTTGTAGCCTGATCCTGAGAAACAAGCAAGGGAAAGACTTATAAAGAGGGGTTAGAAGAACAAGGGTCAGTAGGATTATCCTAGCCCTCTCCTCACATGGCTCCTAGAAACCTTGCAGCTTGGCAGAGGCAGCAATCCGCCTACTCAGCTGACTGACTGGCAAGGATCATATTATTTCCACTTAACACAGTGAAATGCCAGAGGGACTTGTTAGCTCTTTAGCGCGACCTTCAAAAAACAAATTTGAATTTGAGCTTTAAAACACAGAACAAAAACTATGTTATTGAATACCGAGGTCTAAATGTACTTGACTGCATTTTATAGTAATATATTTTATTCTCACCTATCCTGTTTTTCCTGGAAGACGAGAACTAGAAGGTTAATGACATCACAACTACAAATTGAAATCTGATTGAGAGGGACCCTGTTTCAAATATTTTATCTCTATTCATGCTGATTTAGAATAAGCATCTCTCAGGCACTCAGGAGAAAAAAAATCCTAACTAAAGTTTCCCTTCCCCTTTAGTTAGCACTGAAAACACTACTACCAAGTGCACATCTCTGGAGACTCCAAAAGACCTCCAGAAAGAGGGAGAACAAGCATGGAATCCAAGGAATGAGATTCCTAAGACAAGGAAAAAACCCTTCTTACCTTCTTTAAACATAAAGCAACAAAAAGGGAGTGAAAGGCTGCATGGTCACCTATTGCAATGAAGAACTTGAGTATACTGAACACCATGCTGACCTCCACCTGCAATCTGTGGTTCCACCCATCTTTTGGGGGTATGACATGGCCCATAAGATTAGGATATCTTCCCTCTGACAGCTACCTTAGCTCACTCTTCCTCGCTTAGAAACACACAACGCCCAAAACATTTGAAACATTTCTAGTTCAAAACCAGAGTTATCACTGCCAGCCCCTGCAGATTTTCTTCACTATGTATTGCAGAATCATAAGGCACCAACTTCAGTTTAGTTTTTGTTAGAGAAATCTATTAAAAAACATAAAATAAACATTATGGGAAGAGATTGAAACAGAATTGAATGCTAAAAGGGACCAAAAGATCATCTAGTCCAGAGGTGGACAATTTTTTATATTAATGGAGGTGCTACAGTGAAGTTCGTGTGATGGCGAGTCGGGGTTCCTCCAATCCTGCAGCCGTGTAGCAGCAAGAACAGACTCCACCAACCAGTAGAATAGAGAGGGTTTATTACTTCTCCAGGATACAGCACAGCATAGACGTGATGTGTCTACAGGATTCTGAGCCAGGATGCCTCAGCTCCCTTGAGACGGGGTCCCTGGGCCCCTAGATTCCAGCCCCCTCCTTAGTCTGTTTCCTTGATGGTTCCAGCCCAAGACTGCCCTTTTCCCCAAACACTCACTTCCTTAGTTCCCTTACTGCCCTCAACCAGTCTGACCGGTTGGGTCTTTGTCTACGTGACCTAGGCAGCAAACCTGCTGGGCAGTGCTCACAGACAGTTGCCAGTAGGGGTCATCCACAGCCCACAGCATACCAACCAGCAAGGTACTGACACTACACCCCAACATGTAGGTGAGGCAGTGGGAATCACAAATCACAGCACAGGGGAACACCGGGTTACAGAGCAGACAGCACCCCCACTACATCACAGTTGGGTGCAGAAGGGGTAAGTGATTGGGTGCAGGAAGGGGTGTGGGATTTGAGAGGGAGTTTGGGTGAAGGAGGGGATTGTAACCTGAGGCAGGGAACTGAAGTGCATGGGTTTGGGTTATAACCTACAGCAGGAGGGGGTTGCAACCTGGGGATTGGACATGGACGCAGAGGGTTTGGGCTACATGGGGAAGGGATGCAGGAGAGAGTGCAAAGGGTTTGGGTTACATGGCATAAGCAGGCAGGAGCAAAAGGGGGAGGCTGGAGTGCCAGAGACAGGCTCTGGCTGGGAAATGCTTACCCGAGTGACTCCCAGCCAGCAGTCCAGCAGGTTCCTCAGCCAGGCACCCTGCCTTCCATGCCCCTGAAGGCCACTCAGGACAGCTGGGTGGGAGGGCCATGTGCTGTTCTAAACACTACAAACCTGGGGAAGAGGTTCTTTGTGAGTTGCCTGTCTTGAAAACACAGAGTTCCCATTGGCTGGAAACCAGCTAATGGGAGCTGCAAGATTGTTCTGGGGATGGGGGCAGCATGCAGAGCTTCGCTCCCCCCATGCTCACAGTGTTTAGAGAGCTGCTCTGAGCAGTGTGCAGGGGCGGGGCAGGCAGGGAGCCTGGCTGAGGACTTCTGCTGTGCCTGCGGTTTGGCTCTGGCAGTGTGGAGGGCTGAATCCGGCCTACGGGCCATATTCTGCCCACCCCTGACAGTGTGACATCCTGTGTATCACAGGTCACCAGCACTTACACACTAACCCCAGGAACCAAAATTAAACCAAAGTACTATAGCTCACAGGAGAAAGTCTGAGGTGCACCAGCACGTGTAGCCCCATAACAGCAGGAAAATTATAGCAATATACCCAGATAATCTCAGCGAGCGAGCTGCTCTCTCACACCACAGAGAAAAGTAAAAAAATCTAAGGTCTCTGCTAATCTGACCCGAGGGAAAATTCCTATTTGACTCCACATATGGTGATATATTAGACTATGAGCTTATGAGCAAAAACCAGGCAGCCAAGTACCTGAGAGAGAATGCTCGGTGTCACCCTAGCATACTGGCCCTCCCCACAGAGTGTCCCATCTCCTGCTGTGGCCAGCCCTGATGCTTCAGAGGAAGCAGATTTAAAAAACAATAATGTACTAGGAGAGGAAAAATTGCTTCCTGACCCCTGGAGGTGGCTGGTTGAAACCCTGATGCATGAGCTTGGCAAACCCAAGACATGAACAGGGAGTGAGGTTGGAAGCCCTTCTCCCTACCATCACAAGCAATGCTATTATACAATTGCACTTGGTGTGCCAACTCTCTCAAACTAATTAAGTAGTTTTCTCCCACATCTCCTATTGGGAAGCTGTTCCAGAACCTCACCCCTCTGACAGTTAGCAGCCGTTTTGTAATTTCCAGCCTGAATTTGTTCGTGGCAAATCTTTTATCCATTTGTTTTTATGCCAATGTTGTCCTTTATCTTACAAGTTCTTCACCCTCCCTGGTATTTAACCCCTCCCCAGTGAATTTACAAAGAGCAATAATATACCTTCTCAACCATCTTTTGCCTAGACTAAACAATCCAAGCTCCTTTAGTCTCCAGTTTTCCTGATCATCCTAGTTCTTCCCCATACCCATTACAATTCAAATCCATCTTTCTTGATTGTGAGTGACCAGAACTGTAGAGTATGCCAAATGAAGTCCTGCTAGTGCCTTCCCCAATGGCATTAATACTTCTCTAGCTCTACTGGAAATGCCTCACCTGATACAATCCTAGGACGTATTGGTGTTTTTCATAGCCACATCACACTGGCAGCTCAGCCATCCTATAATGGAGCCACATACACAGGTCTCTCTCCTCATCTGTTGTTCCAACTGAGGAGACCCCAGCTTGCAGCAGCAGAAATTCTTATTAGAGCCTAAGTGCAAGGCCTTGCACTTTGTACTGTTGAATTCCATCCCATTTCTGTCACTCCCGTCTTCAAGGTCATCCAGATTTTACTGTAGAATATTCCAATCATCCTGTTTATTTGTGATGCCACCCAGCTAAGTGCCACCATCAGCATATTTCATTTTCACATTTCTAATTTTTTTGCCAATGTCATTAATACAGATATTGAATAAACTTTGTCCCATGACTGATCCTTGAGGACCTCCACTAGTAATCTCCTTGCAGTCTGACAATGCACCTTTCAGTACAAGCCAACTCCCCTTTAGCCAGTTCCTTAATTGCCTTATAATTCTTTTACTGATCCACATCTTCCCTAAAGGAGCTAATAATTTTCTACTACCAAGCAGGATGCCATGTAAGCTGGGTTCCTGAAGTCCAAGCATATTAGGCCTACTGCATTTCCCTTATAAAAAAATCAGTTATTTTCTCAAAGAAGGAAATCAGATTACACCAGCATGATCACCTCTGGTAAACTCATTTTGTATTACATCCCCTTTACCATTTGCCTCCATGAATTTACAGTTTGTTTTACAATTCTTTCCTTCACAATTTGTTCTAAACTCTTATATACTCCTGAGGTCAGATTAACATACCTGTAGGTGCACACACATCACTATCTTCCCCTTACTTATAGACAGGTACCACATTAGCTTTTCTCCAGCCACTCCCCACAATCTGGAAATAGTGCTTTCTAGTCAACTCCTAAGAACTCTCAAGTATAACAGACAAACCAGATTAGTGTAGGCTAGCACATTAATTGCAATATCATCTCATTTTACTGTCCCAAATTCCAGTAGGCAAATCAGACACTCCATTGTGTGCACATTGAAATGATCACTTGAGTCACAGGATTAACATATTGTGCAAAACACGTACTGTATCTTAACACTTCTCCCTTATTTCATGTTGTTTAGCTTTAATTTTTTAAAAATTCTATAGATTTTAGCCACTGTTATCTCAAGTAAAGCATTCTTCTTATTATGTCTTCTAATATAGCTGAGAGTTCATGTCTAAGTACCTTAGGCAACAGAGTAAATGCACCAAAAAGAAGGGTTAAACATGGTATAATTCTGGCAAGAGGGATATTTTGTTAAGACTTGCACTGATCAGTAATATGTTTTAATTTGCATATTGAAATAAATTAACAGCTCAGCTCATTCTTCCTGCCAGGCATATGATGTAACAGCATCTGAAATAATGATAAAAATACAGCAGTCTCATGAATATAACACATCTTGTTCAGTGATTGCTTCTAAAACAAATGTAACATTTACTGTTTTATTTACAGAATATACTGCAGCAAGTTAAACTGCCATGGGGTAGTGAATGCTAACTTGATAGTGGCTATAACACAAAAAGGTGGTCTCTTCTTACTCACCTCTGTAATGATTTAAACAAGTGGTTAGGTCTTGTATTCCTCAGACATTTCTACAAAATATACTAACAGAACATTCACTACAATGTGATGAAGCATCATAAATAATTAAACCTGAGTTATACTTGTTAATTAAAAGAACAAAATACATTTTATCAAGCATTTAGCCTGCAATCTCCTGTTCTATTTGTTTGCTAGCTTATTTGCAATAAGCTGTCATTCACCTTGGATCTCCCACTGGTGAGTATGCAATAGTCATAAATAATTAGTAGAAATGATTGTGCATGGAGAAATGCCATTTTTCTAGCTGACTAAGTCAACTTTAAATTTGATGCTTTAAGCAGAAAAGCCAACCACCTCAAACCATTAATTCAGAATTTCTTACTTGCCAGGGAAATGGGGGGAGGAGGGTAGGGAAAATAGCAAATGGTTTCAAAATGAAGGTAAATGTTAATGTTCTAGGAGCTCAGATAAAGTTGTGTGCAGTGATTGAACTGAAGGGGATATGGGAGGAAAGAAGTCTCTTTTGTCTGGTTACTACTAAACCATCTCTGCCCAGAATGTTTTTTTAACCTGATTCATGAAAATAATTTTGAACCTCCTCCAAGAGCTTATTTCTATCCTAATGGTGGCTAGGTGTATGAAACAGAATAAGGGTTTATAAAACTAGTTAAGAAAGCCATAAACTGCTCATCCTCTTAGCACTTTTTAAAAAAGGCTTACCAAATTTGACTTTGTAGGTTTGATTCAAGTTGGCCATAGCTCCTATCATCAGACTAAATCAGTGTGTCTCAGCCTTTTAAAATAAAGTATCCCTTTTAAAAAAAAATATAATTACCCCAAGTACCTACAGTTTTCAGAGAGACAATTTTTTTTTCTGCCACTGCAACACATTTGTTTAAACAACTTATTCGTAGCCAGGTGGGTAATTACATTTTTGGGTGTAAAAAGTACAAAAATAAAACATTCATTTTTCTCCAAATTTCAGTTGTGTTGACGTACCCCCCAGACTTCTCTCATGTACCCTGAAGGGTACTCATACCACTGGTTGAGAGACACTCAACTAAATGAATCCTCCCGACACTGATCTCCTTTTAATGCTCCTAATCTGTTTGACTGCAATGCACATTAAATGCAGTTACCAAGGCATGGACTCAAGATGTTTTTAGGCGCCATTCAAGATGCTGATTAGATTCTTTTAGTCCTTTATCGCCTAGGAATCAGCTACCTAAAAGGTCACATAACTTTGTTGCATTACAACAGTTCAGATCCACTGCGTTGTTCTTCATGATGATTTTTGGAGTTTTATTATGAGGCCAGTGGTGGGGAACCCTCACTGGCAGAACTCACTCCATTGTCTCTCCACTATCACAGCCCTGTGTGGTGAGCTTTAAGGAACAATGCACAGCATATTTGTTTACATAGGACTTTTAAGCACAAGAGGGGACTGTTAGAATGGAGACTTATGTTTGTTGGGTTTCACTGTTACAGAGCTGCTGCATTGGGTAATGTACTAAAAACCAATGAATACATAATATTCAGAACAAATATTATTAAGTCTGAAAGGATAGGTTTCACTTTTCGAAAAGAAATGCTGACAGATTCTTGGCTATGGGCACTGGAACAGCTACTGTGCAAGATACTTTTCTCAAGTCTCAGCTTGAGCAACAGGAGAATAGCAGCAGAACAAAGATTGTAAAGGTAGGACTCTACATTATTAGCAGAAGGAATAATATATTATCATCTTACTTGTAGGGAATACCTAGAAGGACTGAAGGTTTTCCCTGGCCAGTGACGAATGAAATATAAAAATGTAGATATGTATCTATGTACAACTCTGGAGAAAGAGATGTTGTCTCAGTAACATCTTGTAACAATGTCATTATTTGGGATCCTGGCATATGGACCTTCAGACTTTAAGCACAAAGTTCCTTAGACTTCAGTGGGATACTGCACTGGTGTAAGGCTCTTCGTGTATGAAGCCTGCACTGCAAATTGCAGGCTGCAGACTGTACGCTCTCCGGGGCAGAGAAATTGGCTAACCCTTATATTAACATTATGCAGATTAATTGTATACAGCACAAACATTTCATTTTAATTTTATTACCTTTTCAAAGGGTCACTCAGGTCTAATCTGGCTCCAAACTGAAGTTTGGTGAAAGCAAGTTGTCAGCCTGGAGGTGCTGGTTGTCACTCCTCAGATATGATGACACTGGGTTTTTCACTTAAAGCAAGGATTCAACCTGTTCTGTACGATAAATAGTGTCTTCACCTCCAAGTACCTAGCATGCAATCTGTAAGAAAGGACTAAATTTTCTGAGGATCTCCCATTAAATCTGAAAATCTGTAAAAAGTACATCCTGGCGAATCATCATTTTTGTATCCTTTTGCTTAAAAACATATGCCAAAACTTTTTCTACATCTGCTCTAACCTCCAAGAACCTCTTGGATATAGGCCTACAAATTAACTTCAGTTTGCCTTCGTGAGTGAAAATATATGCATCAGCAAATAGAGGTTGTACCTCTGAAAACCGGCACCCTGCTGGATCATGGATGGTTCTGGACCAGAGAGCCCAAGAACCCAAGGGCAGGAGGGCCAGCCAGCCTGGGGCAACAGGGTTGGCAGCCCAGCTGGGGAGAATGGGTGACCATGGCCAGAGTACGATGGCAGCCTCCAGCAGCGTGGGGCTGGGGTCATCTGGCTTGCTGGGTCGGTGCAGTGCTGGAGGCCTGTGACAACCCACAGGATCGCAGGACCGAGGCTGGAGCCCTATGGCAGTGTGTGGCCAGAGTCTCCTGGCAACCCCCAGGAGTGGAGGGTTGGGGCTGGAGTGCCCGGGCAGCCCCCTGGAGCATGGGAATGGGGCATCATGTCAGCCCCTGGGAGCATGGGGCTACAGTTAGAGCCCCAGGGCAGCATGGGGTTGGAGTCATCCAGCAGCCCCCTGGAATGTGGCACCAGAGTCCTTCAGATGCCCCCAGATACATGGGGCCAGAGCCCCACAGCAGGAGCTGGAGCCTGTGCTACCCAGGGAGCCAGCAGCACCCAGCCAGTTTGGGGGGGGGGGGGCGAGGCTGAGTGCCTACTGGGGCAGCCTGTCTGCAGCAGGCAATTGGCTTGGGGCCAGTGGCAGGAGACCTCCCCATGTCTGGCAAATTCTCTCATTCAGGACTGGTCATATCCCAACGGTGCTGGACCAGGGAGGTCCAACCCATATGTTCTTTTCAAGAGAAACCAAGGATGGACTCTTCTTCAAAATGGTCATGATGTTCCTTATTCAAGCGGGCCCCAGTTTCCCTACAGTTTTGAAAACAGGAAGTTTAGGCTGCCATTAAGCAGAGATGGCCAATATCTCCCATTTCTGCTAGTGGGAATGATGCCAGAGAGTGGCACCTTTCTCTGTTGTCAGCAGCCAGAGGGGGATACTGAGGTGCCATGAAAGCATGTGTGCTGGGGGGCAAAAGCATGTGCAGAATGGGCAGAAAACTACTCTGCAGGGAAATGTGGTGTACAGCAGGGCAGAGATTAAAATGGCAATTTCTCCACAGCCCAAAGGTGGGAAGAGAAGTACAGTCTCTTCCAAAAGCCAGCAGAGGCTCTGACATTTTTTATACATTTACTGCTGAATTTTTAATTTGAAATGCTCACACACAATTTGCTGGCTGGCTATTTTCCCTTCAAGGCTCCCAAAAAAAAGTCAAATAGTCACATTGCCTTTTGCCTATTAATATTAAAATCATTTAAGCCAATTATAATTTCAGAGGTGTCTAATTCATGACGATTGAATACTTGCAGCTGGCAATACTGATGACATCCACTCTTATTCTAGGGATGTTAATTAACATGTAACTGAATAGTTGTGTAACTGCATCGAATATTAGTGGTTTCCCAACTATTCAGTAGTCCCTGGGCGACAAGGCAACCAGCCAGTGTGCTCAAAGTCCCGTCCTCGAGGACTCCTCTGCTACCCTGCGCTGCTGCCTTTCTATCAGAGGCAGCAGCAAGGTGGGTAGGAGGGAAAGGCGGATTCACTGCTCGTGGGGAGCCAGCTGGCTCCCCACGGGCACCATCTCTTGTCCGTCCACCCTTGTTGCCTGTGATATGGGGGGGGAGAGGAGGGAAATGCATGTAGTCAACAGGATTAACTGATAAGCCTAGGTTTATTGGTTAATCATGTGGTCATCTACCCGTTGACATCCCTATCTCATTACCTCCACTTTAATCCCAACTTCTTTCTGGCTAGTGATAATCTTAGGCAAAGATTCTCCCTAGGGCTACCCCAGCCACAGAGCTCAGCTTTCCACGTGCTAGGTAGGGGTGCATGCCTGCTAGTTTCCACCCCTTTCCAATGTGTCAGCTCCTAACTGTATGGGGAGAGAGACAGAGACAGGCAACAAATTATCTTGTAAAGTGAGTCAAATTATGCCCTTACTTACATCTGTGTGTCATTCATACCCACATTTAAATATGACATTCTGCCTTGCCGCAGTTTTCCCTTCTAGCTTTAATTTCTGCGAGATACTCAGATATTACGGTTATGGGAGCACTGCAGAAATGCATATACAAGAGAACCTCAGCGTTATGAACACCTTGGGTAGACAGGTTGTTCATAACTCTGACACATTTGTAACTCTGAACAAAACAGTCTGGTTGTTTTCAAAAGTTTGTAATGGAATACTGACTCAATACAGCTTTGAAACTTTACTATGAAGAAGAAAAATGATGCTTTTAACCATCTTAATTTAAATGAAACAAGCACAGAGTTTCCTTACCTTGTCAAATTGTTTTTAAAACTTTCCGTCCCCCCCCCCAGTAGCTTATGTTTAAACACAATATTGATTTTTTTATCATCTTTGCTGCTGCCTGAAAGAGTGCTTCCAGTTCCAAACAAGAGGTGCGGTTGACTGGTCAGTTTGTAACTCTGGTGTTCATAACTCCAAAGTTCTACTATACATAAAAATAAAATGCACCCGTCTTCTGCAGTACTACCTTGAAGTGTACTGCTCTTCTAACAGAGCCTCATATAATAAATGAGAAGCCAACTCTTAAGCACTGCACCTAATAAAAATTTAATATAATAAAACAAATCAAAAAACAACATTTTTAACCATTCACAATTAAAGTGGAAAACAAAACAAAAAAATAAGGCAGCCATTCATGGAATGATTTCATGTGTACAAATGGTTTTGAAAAGACAATAAAATTATAGCTCAGTAATGTCAACTGAGTCATGTCAACTGCAGTGACCAGGCAGTTTTACTCCCTGGAAAGCCTGAGTTGCTGGAAGATGTAACCAAAGGAAAATGAGAAAAGCTGACATTTTTAAAACTTTAAGATGGACTTACCAGAATCTGAAATTCATTGTATGAGTTCCCTAGTCCCCACAATACCACAGACAAAAGCAACCAAACTCCTCCCCCAAAATTGCCCAAGGATGATCAAGAAGACAATGTAGATGAGAGCAACAGCAATATAGTTATTCCATAGCCTCTCCATATTATTCCAAGTACAGTTGACATTAAAGGCACAAGTCAGCCACCCAAGAAATCCTATAAGACCATCACCATTCTCTACAGCAGTTCATGAACAAATATTGTTGTTCTTCTGAGTCTTTTTGATGTTGCGGTTTTGAGATATTCCACACAGGAGCACTCTTTGAAGTTCACATGTAGACACTAGGTTCCTGTGCTTAACTCCTAGCCAAGTGGCAATACATGGAGCAGCTATCAAAACATCTTTATCCTGGTGTGACTGCCCTGCCATTCTCACATGAGCAAATACAAATGAAGTTCCTGTATCTCAGTTGTCATCAGGTACTGAAAAAATGTTGCCTTTATTACATGAGGAACAAGATTGAAATTAGAACTGTCTATGAAGTAGCTGAATACATTGGTACTAACACAAGATGTAACTAACTGATTTTTAGTATCAACTCAGCCATCAGGAACTCATAAATTGGCTGATGTGGAGAGTTTTCATTTGAGGATCGAATTTGGAAAAAGAAGGGGAAAATGGAAGCCAATCAGTTACAGTGTTATCTATTTTGCTGTACTTATTTTCCACTCTATCACAACTGAAAGCAAGATGGGAATTAAAGTAAAAAATGGAAGTATAATGAAGAACTGAATAGTGACTAAAGTTTCCTGAGGAATGAAAATTGACAAGAGATGGTCCTGATTATAAGTGATAATTGATTTTATTGTGGTAGATAGACAGAGAGAATGGGTGTATGATCAGAAATGTTGTTTTCATTCCTCCTCACATTTAACTGAAATCTTAATTTTGCTATGAGAAACTACAATTAGGATAGATTTGGCCACTTGAGGTGTCACAACTTTGCATTCTGCTACAATATATATCTCAGATAATCCCTAAACCCCTGGTTGACTGTGGCATTCTCAGCCATATACGTTTAAACAATTAATCAGATATACACAATTAAGGCAGCCAAAACAATAAAGCTAACTCTAAGTGGACAAGAAAAAACATACATCTTATACCACTTTGCTAAACAACAAAGTGAAAATTGCACATTACTGTGGGCCTTCTGTCCCCATTTTGCTTGTAGACATTTTAATTTGTGAATCCTCAGACTCTTGCAGCTGTTCTATCTTGGTCAATAATTCTTAATGCTCTGGCCTCTCAAGCTTAGTTTGTACAATACTAGACAGAGCTTCATTATTACTAGCAATTGCCCCAGAAGTTGGAGACTTGATCTTATGAAGTGTTTGTTTCAAAAAGTCTGACAAAACCCTCTTAGCAATGCCAACAAGAAGATGATTACCACTACAGTAAACCTGCCAGAAGCTACATCAGCAGGGGGGAGAGAGATTTGGTCAAATATCTCCTCCTCAATAAGCAATGGTCCACAGAGAGAGGTTCTTGGTGAATATTGCAGCCTGGCAGGAAAATATGGTAAATGGGACTCCTATCTACAGTGGATGTATAGGTTTCTGACCATTACAGTGACATGAGATGAAATGATGGCTGAAGCGGACACAGATGTTGAAAGAGAACCACAGCCACATGTTGGGGGAAAAATGGACAAAATCTCAAATTGTGGTTCCACCCCAAAAGTAACTGCATAAGTGTCACCAGGGAAGTTCCATTTTAATTTTCTGCCATTAACTACGGATCAGATTTGCTCAGTTTACAATAGGGATGTAGAAGAGTCGTCAATTAGTCAACTACCTGATAAGCCTAGGCTTATCGGATAGTCGAGTTGACTACTCGCATTCCTGCCCCCCTTTCCTGTATCTGATATAGAGGCAGCAAGGGGAGTAGAAGAGGGGAAACAGAAGCCGGTTCCCTCCAGCACTGTCTTCGTGGTGCCACTTGCTCCCTTCCCCTGCTGCTGTCTCTCAAAGGCAGCAGTGTGGGGAGGGGTAGGGTAGGCTGGGGCTCACCATGAACAGAGGCTGCTCTGCAGCAGCCAGACAGGGGCTGCTGGACCCAGCACAAGGCAGGACTGAGCAAGGCCAGCTCAGTCCCGGCTCATGCCAGGTCCAGGAGCTACCCCCACTGCGGCTCTGCAGTTTAAATGTACTAGTAGCCAGGCTGCCTGCGCACCCAGCTCTTACTACATTTAAGCTGCAAAGCCGCAGCAGGGGGAGCACTTCCCTTACTAATTGTGTAGTTGATGCAATTTGTATCGACTACCCAGTTAGGCACCTCTTACCATCCCACTGTTTACAAACAGAACTGGTGACTGCCAGCCCTACAAATTTACAAAAAGTCTGAATTGACCAAGATTCTTTATATGGTGCTTGTCACCATCACCTGTCTGTAAGGTTCTAGAGGCTCAATTATGCCCTCAGTGATCTTTGTGCACTATCACTGCCAACAGTGGATTTGCACTGGTTTGTAAGTTGCAAATAGCTACACAAGTGTAGTGACACAGAGGGAACAGAATCCAGAACCCTAGCTGGGCCATGTTGGTTTTTCATGACTAATGGGAGTAAAAAAGTAAACTATATGTGTCTCTTGAGAAAGTAGGTATAGAGGGAATTGATCTAGTCAGTTAGGTTATGCTATTTTTGTCATTGCTTTTCAGAACACAAAACATTTTAAAGGCCTAGTATCATTTATCATGGTTTAGGCCGAATACTTTTTTGACCTTAAAATAATTAGCCTTGTGGGAAGGTCTTCTACAGTCTAAAAATTCTGCATTGATTTTCAGATCCACCTTTCTTAAGATAAAAACCAAAAAGCAGCCATTACTATTAAAATCTGATCCTGGTTTACTGTTTTTGTGCTTCTAAGCCACTGAACAGAATGATTACTAATTAAACTAACAAATCCTGTTCCAAGAGCCATGCTGATACCCACTGCTGAGCTAGAAGATAATGAGGATGTAATAAAGTAAAGAAGTCAAGAACTATGATGGCTCATGTACTACAAGAAACAGATGGAGAGTGAAGAAAGAAGCTCTCTCTTTCACAAGGAGTCTATAAGTTCCTCCAGAAAGCTGTGATTTCAAGCTCTGAAGATGTGTTTCAAATAAAGAAAATGATTAAACACAAAACCATTTTGGCAATATTACATTTAAGAAGTACAGACAGATTTGGACTAGGGCTTAAAATGGATGCAGGATAAAAGCAATTTTTGTAAAACAAGAGTTGTTCTTTAAATCTGTGCATGCCAACTGTTCTGAATGTATAAGCATTACAGTTATTAAAATGTATGATTTCTTGCATAATTTAAAAAGTTGCCTAATGAGAGAAGGCATGTCTTATCAGCCAGTTGCAATGGGCTAGTCACATCAGCAGTTGGCACTGAGTCCCAGAGAAGCATCACTATAACTAACCATAATCAAGAGGTGGTGGATTAAAACACTCCCAAAAGAGAAGGGTATAATTTAAATAGGTTCTCAACAAAAAACAAAGTTATTTTTACTTGTTGGTATGAAGATTTAGCAAAGCAGTTAATTAGTTTACATACACTGCGCACATGCCAATATGCACACAGTCTGAGTATTTAACCAGAGATCTTATTTTGTTAACCTTATTATTTTTTATTTAATACAAAAATAAAACAGACCACTGGTTTCAGCCCTTTGTACATAAGCTAATATAGTTCTCTAATCCCTCAAACCCCATTTCCACCAGGCCTCTACTCCAAGCCTAAAACACACTGATTTAACAAGCCACCATGTATTTGTGTCTCCAGGACAGTAGCAGGGCAGCCCTAATGCCAGATTCTTAACCCTCTCTACAATTTTGCTTGCTGCTCTTTATGGACATGATGGGAGATCTTCTTCCAAAGTACGTTGTCTCTTTAAAAATAATATAACAAGCTATTGCATAAACCGAGTAAAAAAAGAATACTTCTTTGTTTCTTTCCTTTGTGTTAATCCAGGGAATGCAACGCAAAAGTCATCTCCATTTTCTCAACTATTTGAATTTTCACATTTTAGACTTCCTCTCATCTTTGTCCAATAATGTTTCTTTGAATCCGCAGTTCTTGTCTTTTGCAATAAGTGCATTACCCAGAATTCTGAGTACTGCATCTTTACAGCATGGCTTGTGGCACTGATGTTACAAGGACCAGTCACATATGTCAATACAACATAAAAAATTGTAGGGCAGGCTCTCCTATTCTATGGGTAAGAAGATTTCTATAAATTAAAAGGCATCCATCCGTCGTTTTATTCTCAGCTGTGAATGCTGAGTTACAGAATATTTGGTGATTACAATTTCATGATGTGCCATTACATTTTTTCCCACTCACCTTTTTTAAAAGTCAAAGTCCATCTTCCCTGAGAATAGGGCCAGAAATCAAAATGAAAATATCAAATGTCTTCAGAAAAGAATTACATAAAATTTATGTCCGGCTGCCAAAGTACATTTTGCTACACTAAAAGCTTTTCCAGAATTCCTTATGTGGGAATCAAGCTTCTCTCTGAACTCCATAACGCAAATGGGGTGGATGATGGGAAAAGAGAGACAACGATGAAAAGAGCAGCTGACGTTTACTGCTCACACCAGATCAAGAAGAACAGTGACTCTATACCTTTAGTGCTGGTGCCCAATGGACAAAACTAGAGGAATAAGGCAGCCCAGAACCAGGGCTGCCACCTCCAAGCGGCTGAGTCCTTTTCCACCTGTTGATTCAGGTTTGTGGCTATGCCCCATTCCTCCCACCTCTGGAAGGACATGCACTGTGGCAACATAAAGAAAAGTCCCAGCAGAGAAAAGCATGGCAACTCCAGTGGCATTAACTTCTGAAAGGGCTTCTTTGCTGCTCTGTGAAAGAAAAAGAAGGGAAAAGAGTGAAAATGTATCCAAACTACAACAGACTCAACAAATAAATAAAAACCATTCTTTCTTTTGAAGTGACATTTTTTAAAAAAAATAATACATTTATGTCTAAAAATGTTTTAACAACTTATACTTTCAAGTAGCACCTGGCATTATGACAACAACTGACAAAGATTAGAGGAAAAATATCTTATTTTCTAGTTTGTTTACTTTGTGCATTTGGCAGTACCGTGTGTATAATAAATTGAACTGTTTTTCTTATGTAGTTACCCCTGCGCATGTGAGTCTCACACAGCCACAGAAGAGCAAAATATATTTTTAAAATAGGAAAATTAAATTGCAAAACCACAAAATATGGCACTCGGATACTGAAGAAAAATTTTAAGTAACTAGATTTCAAGATGACCTCAAGTTTTTAAAAGCCTTATTCTCCTCCCACTATGTTAATAGGATAGTGATAGAAATGTAGCCGTGTTAGTCTGGGGTAGTTGAAGCAAAATGCAGGACAATGTAGCACTTTAAAGACTAACAAGATGGTTTATTAGATGATGAGCTTTCGTGGGCCAGACCCACTTCCTCAGATCAAATAGTGGAAGAAAGTAGTCACAACCATATATACCAAAGGATACAATTTAAAAAAATGAACAAATATGAAAAGGACAAATCACATTGCAGAACAGAAGGGGGATGCGGGGGGGTGGGAAGGGGGAGGAAGGAAGGTAAGTGTCTGTGAATTGCTGATATTAAAGGTAGGGAGAGTGGGATGTTTGTGAGTTAATGGTATTACAGGTGATAATTGGGGAAACTGTCTTGGTAATGGGTGAGAAAGTCTTTGAACTTTCTCACCCATTACCAAGACAGTTTCCCCAATTATCACCTGTAATACCATTAACTCACAAACATCCCACTCTCCCTACCTTTAATATCAGCAATTCACAGACACTTACCTTCCTTCCTCCCCCTTCCCACCCCCCCGCATCCCCCTTCTGTTCTGCAATGTGATTTGTCCTTTTCATATTTGTTCATTTTTTTAAATTGTATCCTTTGGTATATATGGTTGTGACTACTTTCTTCCACTATTTGATCTGAGGAGTGGGTCTGGCCCACGAAAGCTCATCATCTAATAAACCATCTTGTTAGTCTTTAAAGTGCTACATTGTCCTGCATTATGTTAATAGGAGTTTTGCTACTCACTTCAGGTCATAGATGCCCCCCCACAACAGTATTTAAAATGTAAGCACAACAAGCATTGTGCATTTTCCAGAAGGTATATACAAACCTATTATATACCTGGGATGTATCTAATATATTAAGAATTATTAAGAATCCTTCGATTCATTTTATTTTAGTATCTCTCTCCATTTATAGAAAAACTTCTGCCATATTAGGATTAGGATCACTCTACACAAAAGCACAGGTAATAAAATGCAAAAAAATGTCCACTCATTTTTAATGTTCTTCTTTAGTTAAGCTCCTATTTAACTCTGTGATCTTATTTCTTGGTATATTCTTGACCTATCCCTCTGACATATGAAAAGCTACCAATACTGGCAAGCAGAGGGGAATTCTTTGCATCTACAATGGCAATAGCTTTATAATTATTTCTGTCTCCATAATTTCCCATTCTTCCAAAATGCTGCTGAAAACTCAGTTCTTAGCCTATCGAAAAGCAATGACCTATCAATAGATCCTACAGCAATTATAGCAGTGGAGTTGTTAGACCAAGGTGACAGTATTCAGGAACATTCAGAATGGGACAGATATGATAAGCACATGTACAGCGACCTGGCTGATTGCTCACTATTTGTGAATAACTTAGGGTTTTGAGCTGTTCTTTTTACATAGAGAGATAGGAAATCAAGAAAGCAAAACAGCTAATTTAGACAGCTAGTATAAAATTCAGCATCTGACATAGAAGGGATGATCAAAACTGACAGAACAAAGGTTGCAAAGAGATGGAGTCCTTCAACATGAGAAGAGCAAACTGTAGTGGAAGGGGAACCAGTTGAGACCTTTCAAAATTAACACCGTGTAATGGCACACAAAAGGCAAGAAGGAATACTACAATGTTCTGAATTGACCTGAATCTGAAGTCATGTAGGCATGGCATGACATGACACAAAATATACCATTACGTAGGAGAAAAGGTCTTGGTTAGAAAGTATATGTAATTTTAAATAGACAAGTCACTTTGTGATATACATAGAACATGACTGTCTCCTTTCACCTCTCACGTATGGACAGTACTACCATTTTTATTCCTTGATTTCTAATTAGTTTTTGCTGCAGCTTTAAACACTATGTTAGGGACTAGATTTACGCATCTAAACCTTTTTTTTTTTTTTTTTGCTATAGACTCTCTTTACATCTCTTGAAAAGAGACTTCAATTCCAAACTGCACAGTCTTCTTTATTTACTCACTGCAAGACATGTCAGGCTTTGTATTAGGCAAGTTTCTTAGGTCATTGTCTCAACTATACTGAACAACTAGAGGATGGAAGTTCTGAAGTATCTATAGCGCTAAGAAGTGTGCTGAAGGTTCTACACTTAGTGTATTTTGAATCTATAATTAGGCTCTGCATATTAAGCAATATTTTAGGCTGTTTGGGTGACAGATCTCTGAAGACAAATACGATGCACTAATCAAATCAACCTCTCACATCCTACCTTCTAAATATAAGTTAACAGGCATTTATGTAAAAACTGTGTTACACGTGTGTATAATAAAGCAGCGATTCTCTACCAGATGCAAGTACATCTCTGGGGGCTACCAGGGGTCTTCCAGAGCATATATCAACTCACCTAGATACGTGCCTAGTTCTACATAACAAGACATGCAAAGTCAATACAAACTAAAATTTCATACAATGACTTGTTCATATTACTGTATATACTATACATGGAAATGTTAGTACAATATTTATATTCCTCCAATTGATTTATTTTATAATTCTATGGTTAAAATAAGTGAGCAAGTAATTTTTCAGTCATAGTATGTTGTGACACTTCTGTATTTTTTACTCTGATTTTGTAAGCAAGTAGTTTTTAAGTGAGGTGAAACTTGAGGGTACACAAGACAAACCAGACTCCTGAAAGAGGTACAGTAGTCTGGAAAGATTGAGAGCAATTGCACTAGTGCATGTAAATATACTTACTACAAACTGGTTAAGATGAAAAAAATGAAGCTTAGCCTAATGAGTACATTACTGGGTGTTCATTCTAGGCAGATGGTGAGCTTTTCCTAGAGGAGGATGTATGGTCACTAATAGTGCATTTTTCAAAGGAACACCTGGCCTATCTCAAGCAGAGTCCACACTGCACACACAGTACATCTGGTATATGCACAATTCTACAATTAGAATTTTATTATGTAAATAAATAGTAAATGTTTTAGAAGTGTTTAGGTACAGATCACCTGACGTGTTTGGACTGCTACAGTCAAACATCCAAACCCTGTGGGAGGGCAAGTTGTCTAAAGGTCATATCAGTGCATTAGGTTTTGAGATTTCTAGGTTTTCTTAAAATGAAAGCTTAGATTCCCCAGCACAATTGTAAGGCCACAGAATTGGGGGAAAGTATTTGTTTAGTTATAACAAATGAAATCTTCCTCTTCTGAGAATTTTGTTCATAAACTTGCAAACTGAATGACAGGAATGTCCCAGTTACACCGAGTGATATGGAAAAATGTATTGGGTGTGTGTGTGAAGCAGTTTGGAGCTATGTATTCCACAAGTCCAGTAAGGAATTTCATGGGACCCCCCCCCCCCCCAAAATCCAATTGCTAAGCTCCCAACAGAATTATATCCCAAAAATTTACCTTGCTTAGCCCTAAGTATGTCACCATTGACAAAACAGGTGCTGCCAATGCAAAGACCAGCAAGTGTTTTCTGATTCGATTCCGTTCCAGCCCAGCATGCATTAGGAAGGAAACCAGGCCAAAGGCAGCTGGTGCCTGTAAAAGAACAATAGTCAGTGCAATATCTTCTTGGCTACAACTCCCTGTAATTTAAGACATCTAAGTACAAAAAAAATTGTGATAAATATATGGTATTCCTATTAACTACACTGAACTGGAATATTCCAAACAAGAGTGCAAGGATATTCTATGGTTACGGATCTACAACAGTTCTGTAATTATTTAAATATGTTTTGGTTCTGGCTATCTTATTTGCATAATCACTGGATGTTATTATTTCATAATAACAATACAGCATATGAATCCATATTGCTGAATGCTAGGATTGTTACTATAATTAGAGCCCTGCAAATCTGCAGGTATCTGCGACCACGGATGTGGATATCTGCAGCTCATTTTGCAGTTATGGATGCAGATACCAATTTTGTATCTAGAATCCTGCAAATCTGCACATAGCCGCTTTATATTTACTACCTGCATCTGCAAATATCAATGAGGATATCCACAGCTCATTTCTGCAGATACAAATACAAATTTTGCATCTGTGCAGGGTTCTAACTATAATCACTTTGTTATGAACAAAATTTGCTTTGATCAATTTTTGTAATCAGAATTTTAGACTACCTGCAAGAAACAAATATGCCTCCTGAGTGTCTCCTTTTTTTCAACTGAGGCATGACAAAATCCAGCATTTACACGAAAGAAAAAATGCCATAGAAACAAAGAAAAAGGCTGTCAAACTGTCAGTAAAAGATTAAAAGCTGAATTCTTTTTTGTTTTAAATCTTCCTTACCCTTTCCACAATAATCAGCAAAAGATTAAAAATCTTTTTGATTCATTTCCCTCCTTCAGGTACAATTCTGATTGAACTAAAATCAATGAGAACTTTGATACTGACTTCAGTGGAAGCAAGACCAGATGCTACTTCTTCCCTCTCTGTCATCAGTCTAGTTCCTTCCCTACAAGCCACAAGAACTATAATATTTGGTGCTACACTAGGACAATCCCAATCTGTAAACTAAAATATATTTCAGCTGTCTGCAGGGGAAGCTTGCTGATCTGTAGGAAGGGGAGTATGTGTAAGGAAAGAAGATAGGTGGGGGGAAAAGTAGCAGTCATTGGGAAAGAGGTAAGGAAGATAAAAAAAATTGAATTAAGAAAACTTTTAGCATCTCATTTCCTCGATGGCCCATTTTTAAAAACTTCATTTTCGATATCACTTACTACACAAGTGAAAAGCAGACCTGATTTTCCAAACACTTTAGACATGCAACTACACAAGCAAAAGGTATGAACAAAATGCTTAACTTGGGGGTTCTCAAACTTTGTGATACCGCGACCCCCCTCTAAGTTGCTCACGACCCTCCCAGGGGGTCAGGACCCACAGTTTGAGAAATGCAGGCTTAACTAATAACTGTGAACAACAGTAGGATGCAATAGCTGCACATACAAATTAGACGTGCCACACTGTGTCTGAGGCAGGGCTAGATTAAGAAAAGGATTTTAGGGGCTGCAGCCCGAGGCTCCCCTAGTCCAGGGCCCTGGGCTACAGCTACTAAAGCCACTGTGTTCCAGCAAGCTTTTCCATGCATAGGAGAGAGCAGGTGGAAGAGGCAGCTCTCAGTGCTGCTGTTTCTTTCTCCTCCCCTGGAGCTGTGTCACCACAAGCACTGGGAATCTCTTTCCCCGCTCTGCCCCTGCTTGGAGGCTCTGCCCCTGTAGCTCCCATTGGCCGTAATTCAATAATCGTGGCCAACAAGAGCTGCGAAGGAAAGCGCCTGCAGGCAAGCACAGTGCAGCACAGGCCACGTGGAGCCACCTATACCCCCTCAAATGGGAGCTGCCCCAGGTAAGCTCTCTGCACCCTAACCCCTGTCCCAGCCCATTCTGAGGATATGTCTACACTACCCCCCTAGTTCGAACTAGGGGGGTAATGTATGCATACCGAACTTGCTAATGAAGCCTGGGATTTGAATTTCCCGGGCTTCATTAGCATAAAGCCGGCGCCGCCATTTTTAAAAGCCGGCTAGTGCGAACCCCGTGCCGCGCGGCTACACGCGGCACGGACTAGATAGTTCGGATTAGGCTTCCTAATCCGAACTATCTGTACGCCTCGTGGAACGACATCTTAAGTTCCTAACTCTTTCCCAGACCTCACACCCCAACCCAGAGCCTACTAGACCCCACGCCTCAAGTTTGAGCAGCCTCCTGCACCCTAACTCCCACCCAGAGTTCACTCCCACACTCCAAACCCCTTCGCCTCAGTTTGCAGCCTCTTCCTGCACCCCAAACATCTCATTCCCACCCCCATCCCAGAGCCTGCACCCCCAGTCAGAGCCCTTACCCCCTTCTGCACACACCCTCCTACCTCAACCTGCAGCCACCTCTCATACACTGACCCCTCATTTTTGGTCCTATCCCATAAACTAAGGGTCCCACAACATCTAATAGGCCCAGGACCCCAGAAGAGTTAATCCAGCCCTTGCCTGAGAAGTAGATCCAGTAAGTCTTTTCCATACCAAGTATAATAAGATCTGAACAAACACATGAGTAATTTAATATTAATGGGAAACTGGAAGACTTTTGCCCAAGTTTTGGGATTTGGTATTTCTACTTTATTAGCGGAAGAAATATCAAAATACTTATTATAGGATAAGGAGCTATATTCAGTTTTGCTACAGATGTCTGTATACCTTTCAACCTCACAGTTACACTTTAATGATGCAAAATGACTGCAGGCTAGGGATGTAAGCGATTAGTCGAGTCACTACTTGACTAGTTGCTTCTCCCCGCTATCTTGCTGCTGGCGAGCAGGAGCCAGTGCTTGGGGGAGCCGGCTTAAAAGCTGGTTCCCCCCTGAACCGTCTCTGTGGGGGAAGAGCAGGGGAGGCAGAGGTGCAGTGGGGGACTAGGCACGAGCTGGGACACCTGAGTCCCGGTTCATGCCCGGCCCTCTGCTGCGCCGCTTTTTAAATGTAGTAAGAGCTGGGTGGTTCTTACTACATTTAAAAGGCAGAGCCCACTGTGGCTCTGCAGTTTCCCCCTTTATCAACTAATTGAGTAGTCAATAGAAATTCCATCAACTATTCGATTAGCTGATTAAACACAATTTAATATCCTTACTACAGACCACTTAATACATTATTGCTGGGGGAATTCTGCACAGAATTAATATCCACCACAGATTTTACTCTTTCCCCACAGATTAATTGATTCATGCACCCCTTGCAGGCAGCAGTCATGAGCAGATGCATCTGGTTTGGGCATCAAGAACAGCTGGGGAGACATGTATGACCACACACATTGGATGGAGATGCGTGTGCATTGAAGACTGTCCCACCACTATCATGATGAGCGCCGAACTGAAGAAGGACAGGGCAGGGCTTGACACATGCACACATATCCCCAGTGGCTCCTACGCTCTGCCAGAATGCAGCAGCTATAGGCTCCAGCTGCTAGTCCTAGCTGGGCTTCAGGGTGAGGGTGGGGGGGTGGGCACTAGAAGATTTCCTCTTTCCTTACATAGAGAAGCCATAGATAGGTCAGTCCCAGCCCTGGGAACCTTCTCTAGCTCCAAAAAGCTCTGCACACCCCTACTTCCTGCCCCCATTGCTCCACAGAGATTCCTATACAGGGAATTTGTTGAAGTGGAGTAATTATGTTGAAAGGAGAGCACCATCCCCAGACATACTACAGCAGCACAGCTGCATCAGTGCAGCTGGCCACATGTAACATAGTAGGGTAGACTAGCCCTAGGAGTCCCAAGAATAAAATCTGTTTGTGCTCACTCTACTTTCAACAGTTTTGTGTGGCTGCTACATTTCCTTCAGTCAATATACTGTTCTGTCTCTCTCTTACATGGTGTAAGCCATAGACCAGAGGTGGGCAATAATTTTTGATGGGGGGGGAGGGCACGCCAAGATTTTGGAAAGATGTCGATAGCCAGACTCTTCCATGATATTAATGGAGGAGGTGTGGGGTTTGGGATGGAGGCTGGGTGCAGAGGGGAGATTGGTGGTAAGGGACGGGTGCAGGAGGGAGACTGGAGTCTGGAAGGGAGTTTGGGTGAAGGAAGCAGTTGTGACCTAGGGCAGGGGACTGGAGTGCAAGGCTTTGGAATGTGACCTAGGGTAGGAGGGGATTGTGATCTGGGGCAGGAGATTGGGGTGCCAGATCTGGGAAAGGGTATGGGTGTAAGAAGGGGAAAGAGGGGTTGGGTAGGTTGAGTGGGAGGTGGGGAGCAGAGAGTTGGGACAGGAAAGGGCTGTGGTGCCAGAAGCAGGCTGTGGCCAAGAGACTTACCTATCAGCTGCCAAACTAGCCTGCCTGCCTTCCAACAAACAGCTTGCACTGGCTGGTTTCAGAAACTGGCCAATGGGAATGTGCTGGGAGCGGGACAGCTCCTGAAACTTCCCCCCTCCCCCTAGTTTTAAAACAGAAACGGGAGCCCTGCAGCCGCATTTCTGCATGGCGCGCGGGGCTGCGGAGCAATGAGGGGAGCCTGCCTGAGGCTCCCCACTGCCTCTGCGGGCCTGATCTGGTGGCTTGGTGGACCAGATTCGGCCTGTGGCTGTATTTTGCCCAGGTCTGCTGTAGACAGTTGTTTGGGAAGCAGGGGACTGGGTTGGTCAAGGAGCACCTGAAATTCATCCTCCCCCCACGAAGACTGGCTGGATTTAGCTTCCATTGATACCCAAAGCCACTCAATATTATACTATGTTTTCTAATCCTTTGGTTTGTACAGGTTGAACCTCTCTAGTCCAGCACTCTCTGGTCCAGGCATGATTTTAGTTAGCTGAATGTCCATTTATCATGGCTGTAGTCAAGTTTTTTGCATTCCCATAAAGTCTGTTTACAGCCACCAGCCCTGGTTCTTAATGTTCTGTGCTGTTATTTAGCTCTAAATTTACCCCCTAAACATCTTCTAAGAGCCCAGTAAGCAGTGGAAGTGTTGGTAATGCTGCTAGACAATATTGACTCTTGTGATTCCGCCATTTCTCTGGTTTGACACTGGTCAGGTCCCAAGGGTGCTGGGCAAGAGAGGTTCAACCTATATTACCACATGAGCACTTCACTGCAGCTCCACATACTGAGCTTAACTCAAGCAAGAGACTCAAACTTTTCTTTTCTCTTTTTTAAGTAAGATTTTATGATCAGGACTTACCTTGTGTAACATAATTGCAACAAACACTATTAACTGTACACTGGTCTGGGAAGTAGAAGCTGCTGCACCCAAAGCAACGCCATCAGCTTAAAGGGTAAAAAGCCAAAAGAGAGCTTATGTGAGTTTACCGAATATTATACACTCTACAAGGGTTATTTATTTTTCTATTGGCTACCAATATAAAATTGTGCTTTGCTTTACAAATATTTGTTCTTACTTACAAAGCCCTTAATAATACTGACCTACCAACTCCCTGATTTGCTTCCCCTTTCTTTTCTCGAGTCACTAAATCCTAGTTCTACTGAAGTCAATTTGGAGTTATGCTAAGACTTCAAAAGCACAAGGACTTCATGCTGAGTCTGATCAGTCTTTAGTACAGCCTAATATAAAAACTGGAATAATTCAGGGAACACAGTTTTAATAACTAAGTTCCACTGTTATGGAATCTATTTCCTATCTAAATAACTTAAATCAATTTTAATCTTTAAAAATATACAACGAATTATAGTTATTACTTTTGGCACTGTGAAATGCCTACATGTGACATAAAATACCATTTTAATGTGTAAAAATCAAAAGAAAAAACATACAAATCAGTTAAATGGTTGTTCATAAAACTGTCCCTTTTATACAAAACACATGCATTAATAAAACAACATTTTTTGGTTAAAACCTGTTTCATGATGTACCATTTGCATAGCAGTGCCTTTTACAATGATACATCTAAAACCATTATGTGGATGAATGCATTTATTTTACACACCCAAACACAGAGTGAAGTATAGAAGATTCATACGAGTTTGAGCTAGCCAAATTATATCCAAAAAATAAAGTAATGAATGAGTTTAAAAGATCATCCTAAACAAGTGTGAATTAACAACAATGTGCAATACAGAAAATATTTTGTTTACAGAACGTATTTGTAGAGAAAAGCTGTTTTAAAGAAGTTTGAGAATTTTAAAAATTGGTTTCTCTTAAGACAACGGTTCTCAAACTTTTTGGCCCGTGGCCCACTCTGATCAACGCATACCTTCCTGTAGACCACCAGCCAACCACCCATGATGACAAAATGGGTGTAGGAAGGAGTAAGAGGGTGAAGTCTGGGTGGGAGGGAGGGTGCAGGTGGGGGGTCTGGATGGGAGGGATGTGTGAGAGGAGGATAAAGGTAGGGGGTCTTGGCATGAGGAGGATGGGGGGCCCTTATCCAGCTCTTTGTCCCTCCCAGCTTCCAGGCACCTCTCCATGCTGCTCACATTGGATGTGATTCCAGCCAATGAGAGCTGCAGGAAAAGCCTCCAAGTGAGTGGTTTCCTGTCTTGCCATTCCCCCAGCCAGGGGGAAGGGGAGTGGCAGTGCACGCAACCACTTACTCCCCCTCTAAGCAGGATCCAGTTTGTGAGACCGACCCTCCCCGCACAGCAGAAAGCTGGAAATCGTACTTCAACCTTGTTGGGGGGGGGAGGGGCGTCATGGGGCTGGAGTGCCAGCGTGGGCTCCCCACTGTGAGGGGGAAGGGGTGTGTGGTGAGCCCCAAGCCAGAGGCAAGACAGTTCAAGGACCACACTTTGAGAACCACTGTCTTAAAAACCATGAATCTTTACTGCAAATGGCTTGGAACCATAGAAACTTTAAAAGTTATTGAAGATATATAACCAGTCATGGCTCCATCACTGAAAATTGCCCATCGTGCATGCAGGTCATTCCCCTGCAAACATGGATTTTACCCTGCAAAATTACAACTTTCCTCTTAAGTGGCTGCTTTTTGAAAATTTCTCAGAGATTCTGAATTTTAGAAGTGGTCCCAGCAGAGGTGGATTAATGAGAAAATTGAAGATGAGGCAGCCAAAGGTTCAGTATAGATTGCTAAATCTAACTTGCATTTAAGCAGAAAAATCCCTGGAACAAGTACTCTCTTTTTTATTAAATATATATATACAGTGCCTATCCTCTTGTGTGCTATTGAAATCCAACTAAATGAATAAATATTTCATTACAAAGATTTCACACCACATCACTGAGCAGCAGCTGAGCAGTGATGCACCACTGAACTGGAGCAGCAGACAGTTAACAATGCACCACCAGTCTCACGGAAAAGAAATGAAGAAAAATAATATATCTAATTAAAACTCCCTGGGGGTATGTCTACACAACAAAGTCATTTCGAAATAACAGCCCTTATTTCAAAATAACTTTCCTAGCGTCTCTACACAGTCAAACCGCTATTTCGAAATAAATTTGAAATAAATTCGAAATAGCGGAGCGCTTATTTCAAATTTGATAAACCTCATTCCACAAGGAATAGCACTAAATTCAAAACAACTATTTTGAAATAAGTGCTGTGTAGACACTTATATCGAAACAGGGAGCCTCCAGCCTTCCCAGGGTGCCCTGGTGGCCACTCCAGCCTCAACCAAGAACACTCTTCTCCCTCCCCCCTCCCTGGAGTCCTTAAAGGGGTAGACTCTGGCCACAGTGCCTGCGCCAGCGCCAAGCCTGCCAGCCCAGAGCCAGCAGTCACTGCCCCGACCCAGTGGCCCCAAAACATGAGCCAGCAAGCCACTGGCAGCCAGCCCTCCACCGCTCCCCAGGAGCAGTCTGCCAGCTCCCAGGAGCCTGACAGGGCCCGGAGAAGGCAGGCGCCTTCCTGGTCCAGGGTGGAGATCATGGACCTTATTCAGGTTTGGGGGGGGGGGGAAGCCCCCAATATCCATGATCTCTGCACTAGATGGAGGAACGCGGCCGTCTATGGCAGGATAGCTGCCAGCCTGGCCACCAAAGGCTAATACGAACCCAGGAGCAGGTTTGCATGACAATCAAGTTGGTCCAGCGAGACCCCCAACCCTGATCTTTCCCTTCCCCCTTCTTCCCCTTGCTTCTCCTTTCCAGCTCCCTCCTCCCAGGTTTCCCCCTCCCCTCTCCCGCCTCCTTTCCCCAGACTTACCAGTTTCATCTCCTCCCTCCACCCAGTTTTGTTAAATAGAGTTTGTGTTCATGAAAATACATGTATTTTATTTGACATCAGGAAGGGGAGTTAGGGAGAGGTAAGTGGAAGGACGTGAGGGAGGAATGAAGCACAAGTCCCTAGTGGGGCAGACCGGGGAGGCTTTTAGTGCTCCTCAGGGTGGAAGCACTCCCGCAAAGGCCTCCTGGATACTGACAGCCTCCCGATGGACCTCCCGTATGGCAGCCTGCAGAAAGCGCAGCCAGGCTTGCAGCAATGCGTCCAAGAGAAGCACCAGAGTGCCCAGGTGCCGTGGTGTCCCGAGTGAGGGCAACCAGAGCACGCAGAGACAAAATGCTTTGCTGTCCCTCATCGAGGTAGATAAGCAATCAGGGAAACCTGAGAACTGGCTGTCGGGGGGGGGGGGGGAGGCTTTAAGCACAGAACTCGGATAGCCTCAGGCAGCAGCCCCACACAGTAAGTCCTGACCTGGTGCCCTGCTGGAACTGGTTCCGACCAGTCTTAAATGAGATTCAGAGTCCACTCAGTGTGGACACGCTATTTCAAAATAACACTGTAGTGTAGACATACCCTGGGACCTTTTCAGGAGGCAGAATATTATTTTCATATTAGGATTTAATCAAGCTACTCTACTTTTGTTTTAAAATTAAACAGAAGATGCAAAAATTCAAGGCAAATATTCAAGGCTTTCAAAATTGCCTTCATTTTACAGCTTGATGCATGAGGGATGTATTGGATGGGGCAGGAGCTCAACCAAATGGAGACCGGGGGCTGCAAAGCCCGATGCCTGGCTCAGTGGGACAGCAGGGAGGCCAAAATGACCTCCCCTGGTCTGGCAAAATCCCTCATTTGGGACCAAAGAGGTCCCAATGGTGTTGGACCAATTGGTTTCACCAGCCTCTTAAATTTTTTGGATGAAGTGTTATTTTTCATTACTAATACTTATCCACCAACTATTTATACATTTTAAAAGTTCTATATATTGTTTCTTAGCACCTAGAGTACAAAGATAAAAATCAAGGTTTACTGTAATTTAGATTTTTTAAAAATCTGCCTAAATCCTTATCTGAATCATATCTAGGCATATATCCCAATCCTTGTGTTTTTTTCCCAAACCATTTTAAAATGATATTGTCAACTTAGTTAGGAAAAAACAGAACATGAGCTTCTAAATACATAAATCTCTTTTGGTGAATATACAATAATTATTGCAATTTCAAATTCAAAAGGTTTATTTAATGTAGATAGGAAAACTGACAGTAATAGAAGATTACTTCTTTCAGATCTTACAGTAATTCAGCCTACCTGCAGCATGGACCACTAGTCCCAGGGTAGTAGTGATTTTGGAATTGCCTGACCTTGCTGCTTCTGGGTCTGAAATAATCATCAGGAAATTAAGCATTAGACAAGATAAGATATAAACAAGTATATGAATCATGCTGGAAGAAAACATATCAAACACCAAAGCATCATTTCTCAGCTGTGAGCCATTTTTAAATAGTTAAGTGATTACCCATGCAAACTAGTGCTATATTTTATTCTTCAGAATGTAAGAGAGCATTGACAGGGAGATGCAGCAGTCATTTTCCCTAATCCTTTTGAAACTAAACAATAATTTGAGATTCTTTACCTTTCCCAGCTCAATACAGAAAGGTAGTTGCTGCCCCCTGGCTTAAAGCATGTGCCACGAGTGGCATGCGAGCCAGTTTTTAGTGGCTCACAGGGCGGGAGCTCAGCCCCACCCCTCCCCCCGTGCAGCGGGGAGCCCGTTCTGCGGCTCGAGCCTCAGCCCCACAGCTGCAGGCTGGAGCAGCAGCTCTGGCTTCCTGCTGGTAGAGGAGAGGAGGGAGAGGTGCGCGCTTGTATCTCTGGCGAGGTCTCCTGCTTTAGGAGAGTGTGGGGCTGGACCTGCTCCACAGAGCTGGGGCTGGGTGGCCAACACATGTGGCACACTGGGGCCCGGGCTATGCCAGGCTGCTCCCCGCGGGCTGGCGGGGGGACAACTGGGAGCCCCTTTCCCAGCACCTCACTGTGCCCGGCTGGGCTGGAGCCAGTCCTAGACAGCCCCAGGCAATGCCTGCCCCAGCCCCAGAGCTGCAGCCTGCAGGTGAAGGGCTAGGCCAGGCAGGGAAGAGACTTTGGCTTCCCAGGGGGCTCCAAGTCTCAGCGCTGCTGCTTTGCCGGTGAGTGCACTGGGGCATAGGGAAGTGGGGGCAGGAGGAGAGGTGAAGGAGGATGCGGGGACAGGGGCTGCACTGAGCGGCATGGGGCGATGCAGGGGATCAGGTTTGGGGAGGATCATGGGGATGAGGGGAGTGAGGCTGGAGCAGAGGGAAGATGTGAGGAGGGTTACAATTTTACTTTGCAGAAGCCACTTTCCTTTGCTCCCCACTTCTTTGTCTCCCTCCCCAACTTGCTATTTGGCTGCATTCTCACCCTCTCCTCACCTTTTGTGCTACTCTCACAACCCCCTCCTGCCTCCAAACTCCCCCTCGTACCTCCATTCCACATCCTCTCCTGCCACCATACTCCCCTTCCAAATTCTACCCTCTTCGCCCCATCCTGCACTCCAAATCCCGCCTAGATCCTGCACCCTCACCCCTATTCCACTTGCTGGCAGCCTGTCCCGCACATTGAACACATAGCCTAAGGGGGTCCACAAATCTACTAACTCTGGAACCCCAGAAAAGTAAATCTGGCCTATGGGAAACCCTAAAAATCAATCTTCCCTGTCTGTTCACCTCACCCCATGGGGGCTGGAGTGCCAGAAGAATGAGGTGTCTCGGTTGGGGGCCACATCAGTGAGGGTTGTGGGTTTTTGGAGGAGGTGTTTTTGGCTTCTCACTTGTGTGGTTTCTAACTGATTTTTCTGTGGGTCAGTGACACCCCTGTCAAAGAAAGAAAACATTGAAACCTTTTGTGTTGGACATAATGTTTTACTTTATTTAAAATGAAGATTGATAAACTAAAATGAGAAAGTTAAAATGCTCAATCTGTTTAATAATTTAAATTAAACTCTTCTCCCCAGCTGCAGCACTAGCAAAATGCCTCGGGTGTAATTATGTAATTAATGGTGAGTTTCCATTAGCAACTGGTAGTTCTCCAAAAGGTTTTGCATTGACCCAGGTGGTCCATAAGGCCTGGGTCCCTCCCTGCCAGGAGAGCAGCACGGCCCAGGGAAGGAGAATTAAATCTTGGCATTCCACTTCCGAAAGGTTGCAGACCCCTGCTTTTACTCAGATGGCTTACGCAGGATTCTGGGCTACTCTAAAGGCTAGTCTCCCAGCCTAAATAAGAGCAGCCAAGAGTTGCTCTAATTTACACCAGCCACCTAAATGCTGCCTCTGGACTATTTCACAGTTTGATGCAGCACAGAATGCCCACATTATTGTGTGCTACTAAGCCTGTTTCTCCCACTATACCCTATAAGGCCCAGTTCAGGAGAAGGGCCAGCTATAACAGTGACTTGACTATAAGCAACTCCTTGGTGGCCATTCAAGAATCCTATACGCTATCATGTGGACTGAAGCAGATGGCAGAATCCTTCCATACTCTTTAATGTAGAAAAAGAACTTCATGCATAACTGCTTAAGATTGAAGGTAGATGATAGGTCATTCATGTCTGTAATTGTTTGGTAACTACTGTTTGGTAACTACTTTTATCTCATCATCTATTTGTAAGTTAACTTTTTGAAGAAAGAAAAAAAAACCTCACTCATATACATTAAATAAAAGGGGAATTTATCAGTGAATTTTTTTTTTATTTTTTTTTTTACCAGAGGACTATCAACTAAGGTTACAAACATAAAACATCTAGTCTGTTAAATTTCAAGTGGTCAGAAAACTTTTATTTAGCTGTACTGCTACTTGATTCTGTTTCCTGAACTGGCCATCTAGTTAAATTCACTCTCCCCCATCAAGTTCAAGAGACAAGATGAGTAAGAAAATCTCTCCTCTTGGAGCAATGTCCATTGGTGAAAGTGAGACACTTTCTAAAGCTTATTTTTCATCAGCTGATTTTAGTCCAGTAAAACATATTATCTAATCCATCTTCTCTGTAATGCTCTGGGACCAACATGGCTACACAACCCTTTAAGTTCTTCTATTATTTAATTCCTCTTAATTGAAACCTAGGTCTTTAGTTCTGGACTATCCACCAAACACATTAAAGGTCATACTACATTCTAACCTTTATAGCTATTCTAGTTTAAGGAACAAAAAATCCAGTCTACCGAGGTAACATGAATGGGTAATTTAATACCACCAGTACAAGATTCAAGTCAGGAAAATACATTTTATAAATCCCTAACTATTATGGCAACACTTGCGGTTTCTCAGTTATATTTCATATAGCAGATAAAACAAAGGCTCAGAAAAATTGTTCCCTATGTTGTTCGGTTTTTGATTCTGTGCAACTTAATAGGTCAAAGACACAAGGGAGCCCATTTTTCCTAATCAGGAAAGATGGAAAAAGTGTTGTAAAAAGTAGACAAATTGCTCAACTGAGTTCCTTGCTACCCCATTTGCCAAGACTCTCTTTGAGAAGCTAAGGTAATAAGATAACTGTCAATACACAGACATGAGCATCTGTGAGGAAGACTTTCAATCAAGTTGAAAAGCTTATTATCTGTAGAGGGGAAAACCAGAAAAAGGGAGAGAACGATAAAAACTTTAGATCAACAAAATTTAAACATAAGCACATTGCTGAACACTGACAAGAAATAAGGATGTAAATGAAGAGTGACAGAAAGGTCATTTCAACAATATTTTGAACTACATTTTATTCAAAAGGCTTTTATAGGGAAATACATTAAAACTACAAATATTTAATGGCTTAGTTTTCAAGAATATTTACTACATTTTGTTCTGCTGTACAAAGAAAACCAGCATTCACTTACAGGGGAACTGCTCAGGAAGATTAACAGTGAAAAAATCACCATAGCCCCTACCATGCTTTGTGGCCCATGTGAAGTCCACTGAAGGCTTCTTGTGGTTGCAATTGTTAATCTGGGTGATCATAATGCAGGCGTTTCTCCCATTAAAATTTACAGCCTGAACTAAGCCAATATTTTGTTAGCTGAAATGTTTAATTCAAAGCAAAACAATAAATCAGCTAATGAAGTTAAGGCTCTGTCTCTTCAGTGTTGGATATTTGCTGTCAGTGGACTAATTTGTCTCATATTAAAACCAAGGGTATGTCTAGACTGTAAAGTTTTTCAAACTCTGCCATGTCCAAGGAATGCGTCTGCTCTTCTGAAATTTTTTTTGGAAGAGCAGTCGCACTTTTTCGGCATCCCTGTAAGCTTTGTTTTACGAAGACGAAGGAATGTTCCAAAAAAGGGTTTTTTTCCTCCACATTTGGCCCAGTGTAGATGGGCCAAATGTCAGAAAAGCCTCTTCTGAAAAAAGAAGCAGGAAAAAGCTATGCAAATTGTGAACCATAATTTGCATATCTTTTTCCGGAAAAGCTATGTAGTCTAGACACAGCTCTCCACTGCTTAAAGCCTTAACACACAATGCTGCTCATCTATTATTTCTAAGAAGATTTTCTGTCAGCACAAAACAGTCCACACACTTAAGAATTATTAAGCAAATATTCACATTATGTTGGCTTTCAGCATAGGCAGTAACACTATTTCATGTTACAGACCATGCTTACATTTATGTTTGTAGAATATCTAGCTAAACAGAGCTGTCATCCCGGCTGGGGAATCTGGACATTACTGTGTTAAAATAGAGAATAAATAATCACATTTGGAAAATACAGCTTTTGTTCATTCATTTTGGTTGCGGTACAGGCTCCAAGGCAAGTGTCAGTTTGGCAGGAGAGGCTTTACTTACCATCTGTAGAGTGCACATGGGAGCTGCCTATCTGGTCCACCAATAGCATGAAGACAAAACCAAGGACAAGGGAAACACCAATGTACGCGTGTAATTTTGAATGGTCGTGGCCATGATCATGCTCAGCTGTTATTTCTGCTGCTTTTTCAGATTCAATCACATTTTGAGTCTCACTGGCATGATGGTGTTTCCCTAAAGCAGATAAAAAGGTTGATAAGGAGTGAGGATCCCAAAGGTGGTGATATAATATTTTTTACTCCTTCACTTAAAGCATTTTATATACCTGGTCTTAACAACATAAAGAAAAACTGATTTAGGATTTTTTGTTTTGTTTTTAATGTCCTAGTTTATCCCAATTTGGGGATCAACACTGACAGAATTTGTAAACTTGTTCATCCCCTTCCTTAATATCTTAGTGGAAGGAGAAGAGGAATGACTCCTCAATAAGCAAGGAGGGTCCATGTTACCTAAATGCAACATTCAAATACAGTTATATTTATAAGAATTGCTGTATATTTTAAATCATAGATTGCCAACTCTACTGAAGTTTAAAAGGACATTGTCAAGTACTTTTAGGCCATAAGCTTGACCCTATCTTCAAATGAATAACACAACGGTGAAGTAAATGTCCTTGTAGTACCCCATAAAACATGTTATTTGTTCACCAACAGTTTTAATTAAATTTTTAAAAAAAGACTTTATAGTGCAATTAACCAAACCAAATATCACAATGTGAGAGGCAGGGATGTTAAAATGTATGTAATGAAGTACTATGTAACTGCTGGAAATTTTAGCAGTTATATGTGGGGCAGCAGTCGGCTCCCCAGGAGTCAGTGTGCACAGGGAGAACGCTTTTAGGCTGGCACTCAACACATACTGGCTTCTGCCTGCCGCCCTGCGCTGCTACCTTCATATCAGAGGCAGCAGCATAGGGCAGCAATTTTTAAGTTGGCTCCCCACACGTACCAGGAGCCTGTGTATAACTGTGAACAGGAACCAATGAACCCAGGCTCATTGGTTAACCCTTTACATGGTTACACTTTCACATCCCTAGTGAGAGGCAGCCCAATTGGTGGTTCTGATGGGCTCTGTAGTCCCACAGTCCAGTTTGCATCCCAGGGAGCCCATCTCAATATTAGCTTCTTGATAATATGATCAGTCATCTCCAGCTGCCCTCTTGCTGTGGAGTTGGGGAAAAAATAATGGAAGCATGGTGACTAGTTTGAGCAAGAAGTTTTGGGTTTTGTCCCTGACTACAACATGAGTAGAGCATGTCCTTTAACCTCTTCGCTCATCAGCTAACTCATCTATACAAAAATACTGTAATGTGCCATAGCACAGCTCATCTGAATCTCAAAGTATTTTATAGAGACCAAAACAGCTGCAGCTATCTTGCCAAATCAGTGACTGTGGGTATGCCTACACTTGCACCCTCTTTCATGAGAGGGATGCAAATGAAGACATTCGAAATTGCAAATGAAGCCAGGATTTAAATACCCTGCACTTCATTTGCATAATCGCGTTATGGAGCTATTTTGAAATAACAGTGTCTGTTATTTTGAAATACAGCTAAGACACGGTTATTGCAAGAGAAAACCCTTCTCTTGAAATAACTGGTAAACCACATTGTATAAGGGTTATTTCAAGAGAAGGATTTTCTCTCGAAATCATCACATCTTAGCAGCATCTGTTATTTCGAAATAGCGCCATAACGTGATTATGCAAATGGTGCATGGGATATTTAAATCCCGGCTTCATTTGCAATTTTGAATGTCTTCATTTGCATCCCTCTCTCAAAAGAGGGTGCAAGTGAAGATATACCCTGAGTCAGGAGCTCAGTTATATTCCAGATTCCCAGTCTCCATTTTAACCTCTATAGAATTTGATGCCTTCATCACAAAACAAGGATACTTGTTATGTTTTTTTGCTAGGTTTACTTTGGGCACGTCTAAACTATATCCCTTTCCGAAAGAGGGATGTAAATTAGATCGAAATTGCAAATGAAGCCGGGATTTGAATTTCCCGTGCTTCATTTTCATAATAGCGGCCGTGCATTCTTTCAAAAACGGGTATTTTGAAAGTGAAAATGCCAACTAGACGCAGTTCTTAAAAAACAAAACAAAAACAAAACAAAAACAAAACTTTTTCGAAAGATCGTGTACTCCTCATTTTTTAAGGTGTCTGTGGACATTCTACAGCCTCCTGAAGAAACAGTTGTGCATGATGAAACTGCTGGGTAAGTCTGGGGGGCTATGTCTACACTGCAACCCTCTGCTGACATAGGGATGCAAATCAAGCACTTCGGAAGTGCAAATGAGCCCGGTATTTAAATATCCTGGGTTTCATTTGCATACTCCCGCTTGGGCGCTGTGCCGATCAAACGCCCTTTCGAAAGTGAAAGTAAAGTGTAGCCGCGGCTCTGCCAACAGCGGAGAGCTTTTTCGGCAGATCCTGTACTCCTAAAAGCTCCCCGCTGTCGGCAGAGCTACTTTCACTTTCAAAAGGGTGCATGATCGGCACAGCGCCTGAGCAGGAGTATGCAAATGAAGGCCAGGATATTTAAATACCGGGCTCATTTGCACTTCCAAAGTGCTTGATTTGCATCCTTCTGTCAGCAGAGAGATGCAGTCTAGATGTAACCGGGGGGGTTTTGGTTCAAATGCTTTAGTAATACTGATTTCTAATATGAGGACTACTGGCTTAATTAAATTAATGGCCTCTTGAGGACAGCAGCCACTGTTAGAGACATCTGGGACAACCTTAGCAAAACATAATTATGTTTCACTGCTACTCTTACTATGAATTAAATGGACCTTTCAACAAATCACTTCAGGGTAGGGACTGGAACACTATGCACATATGTTCAATTATACCTAGAACCCTGCATTTCCGTGGATATGCACTTTATATCTGCAGGTATCCACATCTGCAGCTCATTTTTGCAGATATGCATACAAATTTTGTATCCACACAGGACTGTGCATAGATTGTTTAATTTGCAATTAAAGGGACACTAGAGCATATTGCTCTTTTTGCACTCTTCTTACATCTCCCTCTAGTCCATTTTCACAGCTCAGGCACTATTCTTATTCAAGTCTCTCACTCTTGTCTTTGCACCTTCTTTTATGCTGTCCTCTAAGTTTGAAACGGTCTCCTTGATTTTGCAAGCCACTAAAACACCCTTTCTTATTTCAAACTTCCTTAAAAGCTCTGTCTCTGGAAAGCCTTCAAATAATAATCCAAAGACATGATTTAAACCCACTTTAAGGGAAACCAGAAAGTATAACTTTCCGGTTCTTATACACTTGCACAAAGCAGCAAAGTTTATGTTGCAACACACAGGAAAGTTTATTGATTAAACAAACTTTCCACTAGAATTTGAAAAGATTTAGCAGAAAACATTTTACTTGCTTTTGTTTTTTAACACTTTTTTTTATAAAAACTTCATTCGGGATACATATAATCTCACTGTATCTTTAAAAATAGCCTTAAGTATGAACAGACAAGTGAAAAAAGAAGAGAAGACTGTCCATTTCCTAACGTACAATTTCAATAAGATTTAGATAGAGGACAACACAAAACAACTAGTTTAAGCCAAGAATGAGTATCCCTTTACGGCACTGTTTCTCAAAATGGTCCACGAACCCACTCTAAGAAAGCTGCTAACGGGCCGCTCCAGTTTGCTTACTTACCGGCTTCGCAGCCTCATAGCCTCATGGCTCCCATTGGCTGCGGTTCACTGTTTGCAGCCAAGGGGAAACACAGGAAGCAGTGGCCTGGGTCATGATGCTTCCCGCGGCTCCCCTTGGCTGCAAATGGTAAACTACAGCCAATGGGAGCATGAGGCTCCGTGGCTGTGAAGCCAGTAAGTAAACAAACTGGAGCGGCCCGTTAGCAGCTTTCTCAGAGTAAGTCTGCAGACCACTTTGAGAAACACTGCTTTAGGACACGTTAAGACAAAAATCAAGTCTTTATTAAGTATTTCACTAATTTTACAATTAAAAAATGTGGATGACTAGATAAGAGTCAATCAGAATATGGTTACTTTCAGGTAGCATACAGCGAAACTGGCTGTACAATTAATGTATATCATTTCATTAATAAAATAGGACATCATGATATATTGTCTGCTAATTCAGTCTTGTGCCTTTCTCACTTATCAACTGTTTTGCAAAAGGACGTGACGCTGTTTGTTTTGTTTTTTTCTCACCCTCCAAAATGTCTTCATAAAGTGCATGTACTCCTTCAGGCACAATTACCGCCAAGGCAGTTCCACAGAGAAGCCCAGCACCCAAAACTGTCACCAGCTTTAACCTTTCCTGCAAACAAATATAAAACAAGTAACATTCTTTAGTAATAAACAAAAACCTCTCCTATCCCCCCCACAAAAAACAGGAACTTTAACATTTGATCAATATTTTTGCTCAAGTGCTGAAAGGACCAACAGCATGAAAAACTTCAGCTCCTGATCCACAGATCAAGGCAGGATGGATACATTGCAAGTCTCTCTTGCGATATTTATGGGATTACTTTAATCCAGTGTTAAAGTGAGCTCTCTCATTCAAAGACCCATCATGCCCTGCCAAACACTAACACACTACAGTACAGGCAGTCCCCGGGTTACGTACAAGGGACTGTAGGTTTGTTCTTAAGTTGAATCTGTATGTAAGTCGGAACTGGTGTCAGCGCTGGTCAGTTTCAGCAGCGGCTGAATCAGGACGCCTGGGGCAGAGCAGCTGGGGTGCTGCCGGGTTGGTCAAGTAGCGCCCAGAGCGGCGCTGCGGGGCCAACCAGCAGCACCCCTGCTGCTCTAGCACAGGCGTCCGGAGAAAAGCCAGGTCTGCTGGGGGGGGGAGAATAGGGGGGCCCGCACTAGCTGCGCCCCCCCCAGCAGACCAGGGAGACGCAGGCAGCGGACCGAGATGCACCGCGGTCCCGCCGCCCGGGTCCTCCGTGGCTTTGCTCCGCATCTCCCTGGTCTCCAGCAGACCAGGGAGACACGGAGCAAAGCTGCGGAGCATGCGGGCAGCGGGACAGCCCAGACGCGCCGCAGCTGTCCCGCTGCCGGCGTCCTCAGAGGCTTTGCTCCCCGTCTCCCTGGTCTGCTGATCTCCAGCAGACCAGGGAGACGCGGAGCAAACCCTGTTCGTAACTGCGGATCTGACATAAGTCGGATCCGCGTAACTCGGGGACTGCCTGTACTATCATCTACTACAATCATTTAGCTTAAATAAAAACCTAACATTCCAAAAATACATGTTTGCTGCTGAAGTAAGTCAAATCACTGAACTGGTTGAAATCACTGGCTAAGCACCTGAACCAGTTTGTTGAAGTGCTAGATTAACTGTCTTCTGATAGAATTAGCCTCTTCTGTAGGTGCAGAGGGAGTATCTTCTTTTCAGTTTATTTAACTAGTTCAATTCAACAGCTAATTCATTCAATGCTAAGGACCCAAATGGGAGTTGAAAAGCAGGAAAGTTTGTGAATACAAATGAGGTACAAGAGGATGAGATCTACTAGTTCTAAAGTCTTAAAGGCTATGATGACCAGAAATAATCAGTTCAATTTACTAACCAAACATAATACTCTTGAATATTAAAACAATACTTTTAAAAGCATAACACTGATGAACTTTCTTCTTGTGTATTCATATTCACAGTAGTTTTATTTTAAAAAAAAATTAAAACGTGTTTTTCATCCATTTCACCTGAATTCCCATTTCTATACAAATGTAGATTGACACAAATGACAAATAAAAATTAAATCTAGTAAATAAGAAATGTAACATTCACTATTTTCTAACATAATATAAATATAAAAATTAAAAGTCTGAATAAATGTATGTTAACCTATGTAATTGATTAAATAAGTGTGCTGAAATACACTAAATCCGTCTAGTTAGCAAAAGGGAGGAGCAAATTTAGTTTAAAGATTATATTTAGTTTCAAACTAACATGTTTTAATGATTATCGACTATGAGAATCAACCTTTCTTTAGGAAAACCATAAAAAGCACAAATGGAAATCAAAATTAAAATTGATTATTTAAAATAAGATTTTCTGCTTGCTGGTTTAAATTATGATTGATAAACAATCAATGCTTTTAATCTACCCTATTGGAAACGCACAATGGGTTAGAATTTATCAGTCTTAATTTAGGATTCTTCTCCCCCAAGGCTATGTCTAGACTGCAGGCTTCTTTCGGAAGAAGCTTTTCTGGAAGAGATCTTCCAAAAAAACTTCTTCCGTAAGACAACGTCTATACAGCAAAAGCACATTGAAAAAGCGATCTGCTTCGAAAGATAGCGTTCACACTGAATGGACGCTATCTCGCATTTAAGCTGTGATTACTATGGACAGAGTAGCAGCCAGGGCATCTGTGCTTTCTCCTCTTTTCTCTTCTTTCGAAAGAACTCCTTCTACCCTGTCCACACATGCCTTTTCCCGAAAGAGTTCTTTCGGAAAAAGGCTTATTCCTGCATCAATAAATACTTCCTTGTATTTATTTTAAACTTGCTGCCCATTAATTTCATTTAGTACCTTTCCCCCAACAATACAAAGTGTCCAGTGTTCACTTTATATTTACTTTTATTACAAATATTTGTATTGTAAAAAAACAAAAAAGTATTTTTCAATTTACCTCATACAAATACTGAAATACAATCTCTTGTCATGAAAGATGAACTTACAAATGTACCTGAATTAAAAAATAAAGCAATGCAAACCATTAGAACTTACAAGTCCTCTCAATCTCTTGTCATGAAAGATGAACTTACAAATGTACCTGAATTAAAAAATAAAGCAATGCAAACCATTAGAACTTACAAGTCCTCTCAGTCCTATTTCTTATTCAGCAGATCACTTAAACAAGTTTTGTTACAATTTGCAGGAGATAATGCTGCCTGCTTCTTGTTTATAATGTCACCTAAAAGTGAGAACAGGCATTCACTTTGTTGTAGCATTGTGGTAACTGGTGTTGCAAGATATTTACAGGCCAGATGCACTAAAGATTCATATGTCCCTTCATGCTTCAACTACCATTCCAAAAGATGTGTCAGTGCTGATGATGGCTTTTGCTCGATAACTATCCAAAGCAGTGAGGACTGGTGTATGTTCATTTTTATCATCTGAGTCAGATGCCACCAGCAAAAGGTTGATATTCTTCTTCGGTGGTTTCTCTACTGGAACGCTATTCTTTTAAGACTCCTGACACCCCATCCTTTGCAGATTTTGGATGGCACTTCAGATTCTTAAACCTTGGGTCAAGTGTTGTGTGCAGATCTCATTGCCCCATTTCAAAAAAAGATATATTAGAAATGGAAACGGTACAGAGAAGACCAACAAAATGTATTAGGGGTATGGAACAGCTTCTATCAGAAACATTAAAAAGACTGATATTTTCAAGCTGAAAATAGATCACTAAGAGGGATTATAGAGGTCTATAAAACCTTGATTGGTATGGAGAAAGTGAATAAGGAAATGTTATTTACTTCCTCATGTAACACAAGAACCAGAGTGCCATCTAATAAAAGTAACAGGCAATAGGTTCAAAACAAGCAAAAGAAAATATATTTTCACATCAGTGGAATTCATTGCCAGGGGATGTTGTGAAGGACAAAACTATATGGTTCAAAAAGAACTAGATAAGTTCCTGGAGCATAAATCCATCAATGGCTATTAGCCAAGATGGTCAGGGATGCAACAGTATGCTCTAAGTGTGCCCTAACCTCTATTTGTCAGAAGCTGGGACTCGATGACAGAGGATGGATCACTTGGTGATCACTTACCTGTTTGAAACACCTGATATTTACCACTGTCGGATCTGGTAGGAACTGGTGCTTAAGTGCTGAGCAAGAAGTTGTCTTTATTCGGGATGTAAGTGAGTAGTCGAGTTGAACACTCACTTCCCCACCTCTCTGCTGCCTCTGAATCAGAGACAGAAAACGGGGGGGGGAGGGAGAGGACAGACGCCGGTCCTGGAGGGACAGAAGTCGGTTCCCCCCAGCACTGTCTCCATCTGCTGCCTCTCCTTCCCCTGCATTGCTGCCTCTAAAATCTGTTCAAATAACATTCCATAGTGCTTAAAAATTTAGTTTAACAGTATATTCAATCTGACAGAAAAATAATACCAGTTTTCCCAAAACCTAGGAAAAACAAGGCACCCAAATTAGCAAGTTGCTCAATATTTCTCCATAAGTGAAGTCAAGTTTCTTGCTTAAAAGCTGTAATATTGTGGCATCTAAACAAAAGCCCCAATCCTGCAAAGACTTATGCATATGTTTAACTTTAAGCAGACAAGTACCATTAAATTAACACAAGGTGTCTGTCGCTTAATTGTGGGGAAAAAAAGTCAACTTTGGAAGTCTGATTCCATTATCTACCAATTTCATGCCACAAAGTTTAACCCAACAGATAAGTCTCTGGCAGAAGATTGGAAAAGAAAGAAGTACTTGCAGGTTAGGACTGAGCTGAAATGGCATATCTGAATGCAGTTCTGGTGTGAGAGAAATGCTGCTGAAGCCAGCAGAAGCTTGCCTACTTACAACAGAGCCTCATTTTATCTAGTCTCAGTCTGTATTGGCAAATCCTTATTTGCAAAGTTATGAAAGACTTGTGATGAAATAAATGGTATACATTAGCACAAAACAAAAGTATAAGTAACAAGGGCAGGGAACTGGACTTAATGATCTCTCAAGGTCCCTTCCAGTTTTAGAATTCTATGAAGTAATGGATCTGGCTAGCAAAATTCCTTAGTACAAGAAATACATATTTGTCAATATAGTTCAAGTGGATCGAGTGTAATTATAAACTCAATAGTTGCTTTGATATTCAATATCAACCCCCCAGACTAGGGATGTAATAGTGTAGTTGATTAACTGTTAACTGATAATCAAAAGCTTGTAGGTTAATGCTATAGACTACACGTATTCCCCTCTCTCCCTTGCCAGTACATTTTTAGCAGGCTGGCCAGAAGCCCGGCTCAGTCCTGGATCACGGCATGTCCAGGATCTAGGCCTGCTGCGGCTCTGCATTTAAAGTGTATTAGGTACGAGGCGGGCAGGCATCCTGGCTCAGTTCTGGCTTGCACTAGGTCTGGGAGTTCAGACTCCCCCAGACAGGGGCTGCTATCCTGCACTGCTGCCTCTGTATTGGAGGCAGCAGCACTGGGCTACAGGCAGCAATTCCATGAGGGGAGCTGGTTTTTAAACTGGCTCCCCTCGCAGACCAGCTCCTGCCTGGAACCCCATGCTGCTGCCTCTGATACAGAGACAGCACTGCAGATTGGCTGGGGGCTCCCCGGGAGCAGAGCCAGACTGCACTGGCTGCCGGCCCTGGGGACTACAGAATAGTTGATTAGCTGAATAGAATTCATGAGGTTAATTGACTATTCAATTAATCGATATTTAACATCCCTACCCCACACACAGCCCTGCAGTAGATGGCATTTTATTCAGACATATTTTAATCTCTTTGTAACCCATTTATTAAAAAAATTAAGTCCAAAAAGGTCATCCCGTTCCACAATTTTTCTGTACTCCAGAAAACATTAGGGCTACGTCTACACTGGCCCCTTTTCCGGAAGGGGCATGTAAATTTCACTAGTCGTCGTAGGGAAATCCGCGGGGGATTTAAATATCCCCCGCGGCATTTAAATAAAAATGTCCGCCGCTTTTTTCCGGCTTTTAAAAAAGCCGGAAAAGAGCGTCTAGACTGGGCCCGATCCTCCGGAAAAAGTGCCCTTTTCCGGAGGGTCTTATTCCTACTTCAAAGTACTACTACGACGACTAGTGAAATTTACATGCCCCTTCCGGAAAAGGGGCCAGTGTAGACGTAGCCTAGCTGTTTTAAAGAGAAAAAAACTCTCTAAGAACTAGATGTTTCCACTGTGACCTTACTGACACCATATAAAAAGGCTGTATGTATCACATTCACAGCTCCCATTTAAGTCAAAGTGTGGATGACTCAGCATCACAAAGAATCTGACCCCAGGTTTTCATATAATTGACAATAAGCAATCAAACATAAAAGCAAGTAGGAAATTCACAACATTCAAGCTATCACATCAACAAAATAATTTCACCTATTGCACTCACACATTCATAAGCAAACTGCAAAACCCACTTCTTCAGATGAGATGATCAAGATCATTTATCTCATCTGAAGAAGTGGGTTATGCCCACGAAAGCTCATGATAGTATATATGTTATTACTCGCTGTTTTTAAAGTTACAGACTAGCATGGCTACCCCTTAGATTTTTAATAAGAGATGAGTTTATTTTGGGCCGTGGAGAAGTGTAAGGCAAGTGTTAGAAAATTAGGCACTCTCAAAGCAGAAAAAAAGATCCAAATTGTGTTACAGATTGAACCTCCCAAATCCGGGATTCTCTGGTCCGGCAGGGTCATGCACGTTGCTGGACTAAAGAGCCCTGGAGGCAGGAGTGGGGGCCAGCCAGAGAACACAGGGCTGGGAGCCCTGACTGGGCCAGCAGTGGCTGGGGAGCCCTGGCCCAGCTGTGGCACCCCTGGCATCAGCAAGGCCAAGCAGGGATTAGGAGCCCCGCCCTGGCCAAAGAACCTCCAGTATTACCAGGACCAGGTGGCCAACAGGGAGCTCGCACCCCAGCATGGAATTGTTGGTGTCAGCTGTGCCAGGTACAAATGAGGAGCTCCTGCTCCAGCTGGGAAACTTACTGCACCAGCAGGGCCCCAAGCCAGAGAACCCTAGGGAACTCCCAGCGGGAGCAGGACTGACCCCAGCAGTGGGGCTTGTGGCAGCTGGACGGCCCCAGCTGGGGAACCAGCCAGCGTTATCTGGGCCAGGAAACTGAGGGAATCCCTGGTGGCAGCGGGCTGGGCAGGCCTGGCTGGAGAACTCCCCAGCATCATCAGGACCAGAGAGCCCCAGCCGGAGTACCCAATTCCTGGCGGCAATGGGGCTAGGTTGGCCAGGCAGTGTTGGCCAGAGAACCCATGGTGGCAGCAGGGCCAAGCGGCAACAGGGAATTCTTGGCTGGGAAGCTCTGGGGAATCCCCAGCAGCAGCACGGGCAGCAGGGTGGGAGCCCATGAGTGGGGAAGCCAGCAGGGGCGCACTGACCTCCCCTGGTCCAGCAAACTCCCTGGTTTGGGACTGCTCAGGTACCAAGGGCTCTGGACCAGGAAGGTCCAACCTGTATAATAATAAACTGCACTGAGGTTGTATTTTAATAAAATAATCTCGGCTGCAGGAGTTTTGCATTCCCACACACTTAAACAAAAATGCATTTTGGACTTTTATTCCTTATTTCTTTATCTAGCAGAGTCAGGGAGGTTATGTTACCTGCTAGTGTGCTGAATTTTATTAACAGAAAGATTAATCCTCAAACCAAATAAACTAAAAAATGTCAAAACAGACATACAATTCAAAATGTTCGAACTTAATATCCAAATGAGAAGTGGACAACTAAACTCTTAGTATCCTAAGGTTACAAAACTATCATTTTGTTATTTCTAAATGTGAGAATGAACGTTAGCAATCAGGCTTTTGGGAACATTTAAGATTGTTTCTAGAGACCTTTATTAATGCAGACCCAATCTCTCAGTGGTACTGAATAACACTAACATGTAACTTCTTGTATCTCAATCATTTTGCATCAAATCCATTAAAATAGCTATTTTTTCCTTAGTTTTCCATTGCCAGATAATATGGATTTACCCTAAAAAAAGGCAGAAAATAGTTTTGTATTACAAGGGACAGCAACCATCTTTTTAATAGTGTAAATTTTGAACAACTAAACTGCTAACTCAGAACAAGTTTTGTAGAGAAATTCTCTTATTATTTGTATTACTGTTTTTAGAAGCCTCAACCCAGACAATGTAAAGACACAGTAAAAAACAGTCCCTGCCTCCAACAGTTTATCATCTAAACCATTAAAAAAATAATCGTTACCATCAGTAAACTCCTTACTACTGATGAGAAGTCTTTGTTCTACATATGGCACTGAGAGGTTCAGATCTGCAGTTCCAAATTAACAGTATGATTCATTTTAAAGCAATTTTAAAATACATTTTATAGTCATCACAGATTCTGTGCTGTAATGTACAATGAGATGTAATATTTCACTCAAAGTTTCCTTAAACTGCCACTGGTAACAATACTGCAGCAGATGACTTGGTCAGTGTGTTTTCTTTCATTCCCAATATTCTTGTATGACAAGGACTAGAGTCTGGTGGGACCTGCTTACCTCTGAAAAATTAACTGCCAAAGGAATAATCCCTGCCACATAACAGCCAACCAGCATTGCCAGAGACAGAAGACTGATGGAGATGAAATCATCCATGTTGTTGCTTTTTGTCCACTCGCTTAAAGTGAAATTCAACTTTTCCAGCTTTTACTGCATGTAGTTTTTCAACTTGTGCAGGTGTTGCGGCTCCAACCGAGTCATGAAGGTCAGAGACGCCTCTTCCCAGATGGTGCCAAAAGCTCCCACCCTCTCCCAAGAGCTCAGCGTGTGAGAGAGAAACCCCGCGAGCCTGGCCCTGATCCCTGGATCTGACAACGGCAGCAGGGACCCCAAGATCCTCTCCCTCACCCGCCTCCCTTGCCGAGGGTCACAGCGGATTCGGCCACCCGCGGCGCAGCGGAAAGGCCCTTCCTCTCCCACAGCCTGGGGCCAGAGGGCACCTGATCGCCGGGGTGAGAGCAGGACCCACCCCGCTCACAGACGGGACCAGCCCCGGGTGCCACAGAAAGGCCGCTCGCCCCCGAGCGCAGCTCCGTAGCGGGAGCCTGCCCCTTCCTAACCCGGAGACGCGGGCAGCGCGTTCGCCTTGCCGCTGCTGGGACTAGGCGGGGAGCGGCTCAGCGAGGAGCTCAGGCTCCAGGCTCCCCCATGCGCCCGACGTCCCCCGCGGCTGCCATAGAGGCCAAGTGGCAGATCCGCGAGCAGCTTCCGGATTATCCTCCCCTCAGCGGAACGGGGAAGGGGCGGGGGAGGGGCGAGGGAAGCGACTTTCTCACGTGACTCACTTTCTGTCGCCACTTGCCGCCCGATTCCAAGATGGCGGACGAGTACTCCTTAAGAAATCATCTTGGAAGGCGCGGGAAGCGCAAAGTCTCCGATAGGACAGGGTGCCCCTACCAAAGATGGCCGCTAAAGTGTCAAAGGACGGGGCCATTACGCCCCCTCCCAGCATGCACAACGCCAGGGGGATCGCCTCGCCGTGTGGCATTCTCGCGACAGTTTCTCAATAGGCCCTGCGGCGCTCTGCTCTAGTGCTGTGAAATCTATGGCAAGGAGCTGCGCGCTGGTTGGCGGTTGGTGCAGTGCTTCCGGTTAGCGCGAGGGGTTGTGGGGGACCGTTGGGCGCTGTTAGTTCGGGCCCGTCACAGTCAGCGGGGCTGTGGAGAACGAGTCGCTATGGTGAGAAGGGGCCGATCCCGGGCGGGGTGGGAGGCACCGGGTCGGTGGGGCCGCGCTGTAGTTCCGGTGGGCACGAGTCTGCTGCGGGCGACGTAGCGCTGCGGCCTGGCGGGGTCCCCAGCCGCGTGTCTTCTCCCGCCCCCGGGACCGAGCGAGGCACAGGCCCCGCCCCTTCCCTGCCGCGCCAGCTTCGCGGGGAGAGGGGCGGGGGCGAGCCTGGCTAGTCGGTGCCGGATCACGGGGGCCCTCGCGGGGTGGCGGTTTTTTCCCGATCGGGGCCCTGACTCCCCGACGGGCATTTCCAGCCCTGGCTGCTCATTGCGCAGGAAGGGCCGGGCCCGTGTTGGTGCCCGCAGGCAGCTTCCTTACCCTCCGCAGCACGTGTCTGCCCCGCCAAGAGCTCGCTGCCCGCTCAGTGACCGGGCTTTGTCTCCCGCTCTCCGCTGCACACGTGGGGCCCGCGACGGTGTTTTCGCCCTCACAAGACACGAGAAATTCTCGGTCTGTTTGGCCTGTAAAAGGCCCCGATGGGAGGACAACACACGCGGGGGCGAGGGAGCGTCGAGTCCAATTTTTACAAAACCTTTTGCGGGTCACTTTTCAATAATTATATACCCTTGTTCAAAGAGCTGCTGCTTTGAATTTGTGGGAGTTGGTGACGTTAAACAAGTTCCTTTTATTCAAATGTTTCTATGTTCACTTGGAACCCAAGGCCCTCTTTATATGTTAGGAAAACGAAGTGTAATTGATTGATATAATAGCTACCTGTGAGAGAGGATATTATGGTAAGCACTCTTTTTATAGGCTAATGCAGTGTTTCTCAAACTGTGCTCCATGGAGTCCCAGGGCTCCGTGAGGTTGACAAACTGGAAACATCGATAGGTACAACACATACAATCAGTGGACTGCTGGGGCTCCACATAAATTTTTACACATGTAAAGGGCTCCGGAGCCCAGAAACTTTGAGAACCACTGGGCTAATGTATCTTTGACATTTTTGAGTGAAATTCTACAATTAACTCAAGCTACTACTTCTAGCTGACATCAGAAGTAACTTAAAATCCTAAAAACGACGAGTAGTTCTGTGGCACCTTAGGATAGGGCTGGGGAACCTAAGGCTCAGGGTCTGGATGTGGCCCCCAGCTTGCTTGAATCTGGCCCCCGAGGCTTGGGACTCTTCTCTCCCCCTCCAGCATTGGGGAGCCCATGCGGGTGCTCCAGCCCCCTCTGCTCTCCAGTTGTGGAGCTGGAGCATACAAATCAACTAGCCTGGGCCCTCCTAGGCTCTAGTGTGTAAGGGGAATGTGGGGAGTATCTTTCTCCTTCTCAGTTGGGGCTCCATGTTAGTGAGGGTTGGGCTTTTTTTATTTTGCTTTTCACTTGTGTTCTCCCCTTCCCTCCCACCCTGACTGATTTTTCTGTGGGTCAGCAGCCCCCAATCCAAAAAAGGTTTCCCACCTCTGCCTTAAAATATAACTAATTCAGATGAGTGTCTAAGGTGCCATAGGATTACTCATTTTTAAAGTTAAAGACTAACACAGCTACCCCTCTGAGACTTTTAAAATCTGCTATATACCACCTTCATTCACTTGATTGTACTTATAACAGTGCTGTTCTGTCCTTTTTCCACCCCTTGCTTCTCTGATGTTCGCTGTGAAGGCAGCATTTTAGTCATGTTGCTAAGAGCTAATTTATAGTTCATAGAAGCCTTTCTGCATGGGTACAGAGTAAATGGTGAGGACTGAGCCTTAGTACTTTGGTTTTTTGCTACGGTAAACATGTTTGCATGCAGATGTCCGTAGGTGGTTATTAAAGCCATTTTTAAAAAACCCAATAAGAGCATAATAGAAGTGGCTATAGCAGGTCAGGCGACAGTTCTATTACGTCTGGTATCAGATGCATTGAAGAAATAGCAGTGCAAGGAGCTAGCTACAGTCCAAGAAATCAAAATACATCCATTCTCAAATAACTAACTGCAGACTATAGTTGTGGAACTTTTGAGTTCACTTGTAAATGATGTTGAATACTCAATCTCATGTGTTGGGTTTTCACCTTGAGGTGAGATTTGCAATGCGTGAAATGAAAGTTTGACCTTGTTTTTCCATCATTTATGGTACCAACCTCTCCCCCCTCCCCCTTTCAGGGCAGCCTCCCCTAACCCCTGCTGCTGCCAGTGTAGGGCGGGGGGGGGGGGGGGAATGAGAGGGGAGGAAGACAGCACCATGGAGACAGCTCCTGTTCTCCCCTCCCCCACTGCCTCTGATATAGAGGCAGCAACGGGCAAGGGGGGGAGTGAGTACTCAACTCCTCGCTTACATCCCTAGTTAATCTTGCACTGTATATATAGAAAAATGAAGGAACAAAGCTGTATAGAAGAAAAGCTGTTAATTGGTCTATTGCTCACGTACTACATGTTACAGATAGATCTATAGACAGATCTCAGTTTAGCAGTTGTTTCTGGTTGAAGTGTAATTAAGGGAGATGCTGAGACCCACTTTCAAGTAGGCTGATGACATTGTTGCACTGCGGGGGGGGAGAACTTTATACAAATAAGAGAAATTAAACAAAACCATTAATGGCCAGCACTTACCATAGAATAAACAAATCCACAAAATCTCCCATATAGTAGTTTTTTTTCTAAATTTTCATATCTTTTGAAAGAGCCTAAGCCCTTGAATAATGTCTTGAATGCAGCCAGTATTCAGTGTGAAGTAATCCAAAATTGTTATCCAAGAGAGACGCACGTGTATGCATTGACAATCCCAGGTTTAATGTAACTGTGATTGGAATAAAAAAAATTGCTGGCCAAAACAATGCCGCAAGGCAGCCCTCTTTTTGATTTCTAATTCATGGTATAATATGACATTTGTTTTTGGAACTACAGTGACCTCATAGGATTTTTTTAGGAAGAAATGCCAAGCCATTTTAAGGCCCTTATTCTGATTCCCCTTCAGACAGTAAGGTTTGTATGTTAGAAGTACATAATATATGTTTACTTTGAAATACAGCTAAATTTGTGTGTCATGGGTTGGTTTTCTAAATTTCAGTTCAGTCTTGGATTTTAATGTGTATTTCTAAGTCTGTGTGTCTGTCCTGTTTTTGTGCAGTCTCACACAATTTTGCTTGTTCAGCCTACCAAGAGGCCAGAAGGGAGAACATATGCTGACTATGAATCAGTGAATGAGTGCATGGAAGGTAAGTATTGCTGCCTCTCGGGTGAAGATGCTTTAGATGATCTCTTCTTCTTAAGACCAGTTTATTATTGATTATTTTTTCCAAACTTTCACTTGCTGAGAGAATCCACTCCATATAAATTTTCTTAAATTGAAATGGTATAAAAATAACATAATAAAAAAATGCCCTATTCTTGTAGCAGAATGCTGCAGAACTGAAGTGCACATGGGGGTGAAAGTTATTTCAAAAAGACTCTTTATATAATTTCACAAGTTTTCTCCCTGTATTTATTCCAAGTCCTTGACTGGCTAAGGCACTGACACCACAATAAGATGCATACTGTGTAGGGATGTAAGCTGCTGGTGGAGTTGCTACTCTATTAGTTGCTCCCCCACCATGCTGCCTTTTATAGAGCTAAGACAGAGGGAGCAGAAGCGGGTGTTGAGGGGAGCTGGCTTAAAAGTTGGTTATCCCCTCCCCTTTTCCCACCCCCCAGCAACAGCTCCGCTGCAGGGGGTGGGCCAGAGGAGGCAGAGGCACAGCAGGAAACCAGGTGTGAGCTGGACAGCTGAGTCCCTGCTTGCAAGGGATGCAGTGCTGCACCTCTGCTTTTTGAATGTAGTGAGTAGATTTAAAAGGCAGAGCCACACCAGACTCCCTTCTCACCTAATCAAGTAGTTGGTGGAAATTCCATTGGCTACTTGATTAGCTTACTAACTGCTATTTAACACCCCTAGTACTGTGCAAGTAATCTGCCTAAGTGCATCTTATTGTCGGATATGTCCTAATTTTCTAACTACTGATTTGTTACCCCCCTACAAACCAAATGCTGCTATGAACAGTGAAATAGTATTTATTTAGTTGATTAGCTCTTATTATTTTGAATAATCACAAACTCTGCTACTAGTAATGTGAGAACCAAAAAGTGTCAGTTTGACTTTCAGACACACGTTAGTTTGCAGGGATGGTTGGTTTTCACTTATAAAAAGGGCTGATTTTGTTAAGGATTCACTGGTAGCTCAGCACCTCTCATAATGAGGCTTACTCCTCTCATTCAAGTCAATAGAATGAGTGTTCAACACTTAAGGATCAGGCTCTGAGAAACATAGAACCTCGCTTTGCATAACCACACATGAAACAATTGGAGCGTTTCATTTAGAATTACACAGCAACATAATGTAGATAAGACCTGACCGGGTTAACATTTAAAAACTGTGCTATCTCACATTAACAAAAAACAGGACTGTGTAGCACTTTAAAGACTAACAAGATGGTTTAATAGGTGATGAGCTTTCGTGGGCCAGACTCACTTCCCATCACATTAGTTCTTAATATCTTAATGTACTAACTGAATTTGTTTACCTCAGCTAGACAATTCTTGAGTTGCCCAAAAAAAGTTCTTAGACTTTCTTCCAAGATGGGAAATATTGACTTGCTTTCACATTTTCATCCCTGCTATAATCTGATCTATTTACATTTGGAAAAGAGGAACTTTTTCTTCCTGCATCAAAGTCAGTTGCTCCATTTTGAAACTATTTACTTCCTTGTTTGATCCTGATGGACAGCTCCATTGCCAGGATTTGTCAACTTAACTGCTGCCTTGGAACCATCAACATGATCATTTTAATTTTTTTGGCCTGTATACTCACTCCAAAAACCCAAATATATTGTATATCTTTGTAAAATTATGTCTTGCTCTCAGTGTTCTGCACAGTTTAGCTCTAATTAATCCCTAAATGTTTTCTAACAGTCCAGTAAACAGTAGAAGTGTTGGTAATGCTGCTAGACATTGACCTCCTGTGGTTTGGCAAATTGTCTGGTTCGGCACGGGTCAGAGAGGTTCAACCTGTACTTTAACAAGGTGTAAATAATAGGGATGTTAGCAAACATCTTTTGTGTATGTGTAACCGCTGAATTCTTTTTAAGCAGTTACATGTTTATACACAGGGGGCAGGTGGGAACTGGTGCTGGCAGGGAGCTGGTATGTATAATTTAAGATTGCCTAATGAGCCCAGGCTTATCCGTTAGCACATATCTGGTCACACAATTAACATCCTTAGTAAATAACAGCAATTCATTTCCCACATCAGTGTGTTCTGGGTGCTATACAAACAATTATGAGAACTAATCAACATTGTAAAATTGAAATAAAATATTAAAACTGACTGGCATTGTCTATTAAAACAATTCTACAGCATACCTGTTCCCATTCCTAATGTGTGTCTATAAACTTTACTGTTCCCTGTAACTTTAATACCAAAAGGAACTTGAGGCAAACTGCAATCAGTGGCCTTTAAATGCCATTATGGTTGATACTGAAAGTTCTTTCTCTACAGGAGTTTGTAAAATGTATGAAGAACATCTGAAGAGAATGAATCCCAACAGCCCATCCATTACATATGATATCAGCCAGTTGTTTGATTTTATTGATGACCTGGCAGACCTCAGCTGTCTTGTGTAAGTACTTTGCTGTTGTGTGAATGCTTTAGACACTATCCTGTTTTGTGGGTGAGGGGATGGCTTCCCTCCCATTTGCGGAAAATAGATATTATAAAAGTAACAAGGAATTACAAGATTATGTACAAAATCTGTGAAGTAATACTTTATAATCTTATCTGTATTTTATTAGTTTTGGTTCAGTACAGTGATTGAATTAGCATCTCCATAAGGTGCTTTTATGAAATTGAAAAATTCTAATCTTGTTTGCTATTCTCACCTGTACCTATCAGTTGCTGATCAGAAATAAGTGATGGTTCCCTTTTAAAATGCTCTTATGTTCAGTATGGTGTAGTTAGCTGTGTTGATGAAGCACCCGTGTTGCATAAAATAGGTTGGCATTCCATATCACTCCTAGCAAGTTGCAGTGAAACATGACATTTGTCTGAGAATAAGTACACATAGCTCTGAAATTGATAGTTCCATTTCAGATCTTATCCACAATAATATTTGACTAAGTATTTGTACCCAAACAAAATTCAATAGAATAGCAAATCCCATTATAAATTGTAAGAGCTAGTACTTCATCCATAACTTAACAAAAACTTCATAAGAACGTCTTTCATGCAAGCTGAATGCTTATAAACCTTTTATATTATGGTTTAATTCTGAAGAATCCGCAGTGTCGGTAAATCTTACCCACTGAGGACTATATTGGCAATGTGTGAGGGAGCCTGCAAGCTGCACCTAACAGAACATGCTGCAGTTTTAGTATCTGTTCACATGGATCAAGATGGAGTGTTGCATGGCAGAAACATGGGGTAGGATTTAAAAAAAACCAACAACCTCAGGGGCTTGCGAGCACAACTGTTACTGAGAGTCAACAGGGTTTGTGTTCCTAAGTCATCTAGATGGTTTTGAATCATTCATCTTGCCTTTAGTCTCTAGTGTTCTTATTTTTGTATTAAAGATGAGGTCAGTTCAAGATGGTATTGTAAACTCTGCATACTTTCCTACACCTGAATAAGTAACTAGACCCATTTCTTTTGTTCTGCTGTGGAAAATACAATTCAAATCTCAGCACTTCTAGCAATTCACAACTGGTCTTCATACCATAAATATTCAGCTAATTTTTCATTTGCATCCTAAAATTTTGTAGAGATAAGACAAGTCTGACATTCAGTTAAAGTTCTTTTTTCTGTATATTCAGCTGACATGGGTGCAGCTGCTCTTCATAATCAGAGCACAAGTTAACCGCAAAAGGGTTGTCAGAGCATTGGATGACACTTGCAGGAAGTTACAGACTGTAGTACATGTGCAGATCTGTAAGTCTACAAAACTTGATTCAGCAACGGAGAGGCTATTTTTAATACAACAAGCGCACTCAAAAAATTATTTTTTTTTATAACACTATTTTGAGAAGTTAGAAAAAAGCCTGCAGGCTTTGGATTTGAGTTATGAGAGATATGAAAAGATCACTTATACGAGTTTCTGTGGCTTTATCTTGTCTCCCTGAGTTCTCCCCCTTTTGTGCTTGATCCCCACCCAAGGCTTTTCTAGACTACAGGGAACAGTCTAAAGAGGATATGCAAATTCTGTGGGAATTTGCATATCTTCTTCCGAACACCTTTCGAAAGTGAAAGTAGTTTAGATACGGCTTTTTTGCCAACCCCTGCACCTCCTTGTCGAAAAGCCGCTCTTCCTCAAAAAATGAGGTTTAAGCAGCTTTGACAAAGGGGAGGTGACAGGCTGCTGACCCTCGAGGCCACGGGTATGGAGACGCGTATGGAGATGCACCTTGCCTCTGAGACTGGTGCCTGTGTTACTCTGGCCCCCAATCGGAGGCCATGCCCAGCATGGGGCACCCAATGGCCCAGTTGGGAGCTGTCTCCCCGGGGCTGCCCACCGAACTTCCCCTTTAGTCCTGCTGGGGCCAGCGTCCTGCGACTCCGAGGGGACAGTTGCCACATCACAGCCTGCTCGGCTGTCCCCCACCGTACCCAACACCCATCTCCCTTCACCAGTGATCCTTAAGTCTTATGGTGTAGTCTCTTTGCCTGCCCAGTCCTGGACTGATTAGTCTTGGATTCCACGCCACCACAGCTACTTGCACCACTCTCACAGCTGCTGGGCCACGGTAGGGGGCCCCGGGCCTGCCCTCACTCCGGGTCCTGACCCAGGGCCCTAAGGACAGGGTGGCGAAGCCCTGTCTGGCTGGTATAGAGTTTCCCGTAATGCACCAATGCCTGGGGCTCCTTCCTGCATCCTGCCATGGGCCATGTCCTACCCGCCAGTCGTGGGTTCTCCCCCACTTAGCTCTCACAGATTCGCCTGACCTTCTACCGTCCAAAGTGTCTCAGGCCAACTGGCCTCTCCGTGCCCTCTCCAGCATGGGACCTTCTCCGCCAGCTCCTCCCCGGCTTCCTACCCCCTCCGCGCCCCTTCCTACCCCCTCCTCGCCGGGGGCCGCCTATTTTTTAACTCCCCGCTGCAAGGGCGAGGCTGTGCTGGGGATGCCAGCCGGTCCCTTCTGGCCCCGCCATCCACCCCCATCCGGTCGCTCCCTCCTTCCCTGCCAGTGGTGGCAGCCTGGGAGCATGCGCTAGAAGGCCACCTCCGGAGGTGGGGTGTTCTTGCACTCTACCACGCTGCCTCCGGCTCGGCGGGCATGTGGGACTTGGCTATGACCCCGTCGCATCCAGCACAAGTGCGGGGTTCTGCTGCCCTGTCATGGGGGTTCGCTGAAAAAGCCGTGTCTAAACTTTACGCTTTCGAAAATGTGATCTGAAGAAGATATGCAGATTCCTGCAGAATTTGCATATCCTCTTTCAACTTTTCCCTGTAGTCTAGATAAGCCCTTAGTGAGATTGGGGTGGTGCAGGGTTGACCAATCATGATGTTTTGTTTTTTTCTGACAGACTAAAGATAGGATCCTTGTTTTAAAAAATACTTTTAAAAATTGTACTCTGTTATTCTAGTACAATAGTATGCTTTTTTAATCGGGTACCTAGTCAAAGCTTTAGTAAAGCTAAAGCGTGTTTGAACAAAATGGTTTTAGCTTATAGCTTCCCACCAGATGGCACTCTTAGTGTGTAATGTATTATGTACAGTTTGTAGTCGCTCAGATATCTAAGCAGTTTGGTATCTGATCTTTCAGTGTAGCTTCAATTACTGATTTTTTCAGATGCATTTAGTGCTTCCTGAGAATTAATAAAAACCCAGTAACTTATCCTGAATGTATCTATTACGATTGCATAGAGATACTGAAAAACATTTTTACAGTCTTGGGTAGATTGTTTTGTAAAACCTCTAATATCTTGGACTGAGTCAAAAGGTATTACAGATTAGGTCATAGGCTTTGTCTACACTTCTAAAATTGAAGTGTAGCTGTGGAAGCGCTTTGACACAACAGTGGGGTCACAATAAGAGCACTGGGAGAGAGCTCTCTTAGGCCTGGGGAAAGCAGAAGAAAGATATGCAGTAACTTACATAGATGGAGTCGACTCATCTGAAATCCCCATCTACGCAGCTGGAGGTTGACAGGCGCAAACTTTCCTGTGGCTTTGCTTAACTCCTTGTGAGGAGAAAGAGTACCAGCACCGAGGGAGAGCTCCTTGAGTTCAATTTGGCGGGTTTGTATTAAGGATGTTAAAAGGCAGGTAATTAGCTAATCGTGTAGTCGATACAATTTGTATTGACTACACGATTAGATAAAGGAAAGCGCTCAGTGCTGGCTCATGCGGGGCCCGGGAGCTACCCCTGCTCTAGCTCTCCAGTTTAAACGTAGTAGGAGTCAAGTGCACAGGCAGCCTAGACCCTACTACATTTAAATTGCAGAGTCACAGTGGCAGTAGGTCTCTGGCCCAGGACTGAGCAAACCTGGCTCAGTCCCAGCTTCCACTGGGTCTGAGACTGCTGTGGCTATGCATTTTTAATGTGTACATATGAACTGCAGAGCCGCAGTGGTCCTGGACATGGCACAAGCTGGGACTGAGCTGGACTTGCTCAGTCCCAGTTTGCACTGGGTCCAGCAGCCCCTGTCCATGGGTGATCCCAGTGGGGAGCTGGGACCCCACCACCACCACCACCACGGACAGGGGCTGCTACTGGAGTAGTCTGTGGTCGTGACAGTCCAGAGGCAGGCAGCACCACAGAGATGGTCGGGGGGGAGAGGGGGGCAGGAATCCGCTTTTAATCTGGCTCCCTCCTAGCACCGGCTCCTGCTCGTCCTCTCCCGCTGATGTAATATTCAGCTCTGATAAGCCTAGGCTTATCGGGTATTCAGCTACTCACTTACATCCCTAGTCTATACTACACCTGCTAAATTGAACTCCAGAAGATCAATCTTGGCAGCGTTGATCTTCCATGTACTGTAGATGTGCCCTTAGGGTTTGGGTTTTAGGTAAATCATTTCCATGAAGTAAGTAGTTAACAGTGCTAGAATGTGGCTCCCAGCACTGTAGGACTGTCCACCTTGGCTCTTTACAGTGCTGTCACTTGCTGCACTCAGGAGGGAAGTGTCTTTTTGAGAAGGTTACAGTGCAGTACCTTGCCAGTGTGGACATACCCTTAATTTTTGGTCCATGCACCACTTAATTCTAATGATGTGTTTCTTGTCCTTGTCACAGGTGGCTGTGTTAAGAAATGTTCTGTTAATCTTGTTCAACAGTTGTTTTTTTTTAAACTGAGTATCCAGGTTAAGCACTGCATATTTCAAGAGACATGTCAGATTTAAGGATTAAAATTTGGCATGAGGGGAAACAAATCGAAGTACTAATATCTAACTTGATTTATGAGCTTGAGTTGCTTTTTGCTAGACATAGGTAGGACTGGCAGAAGTGGAGGCAATGTTTTAATATAGTTGTTCCCTGGGTTGAGTAGGGATGTAAGCAACTAGCCAATAAGCATAAGATTATCGGCTAGCCGACTAGTGATGTGACTAGTCGCTTCCTTCCCCTTGCAAGAGGGAGGGGAGCAGGGGCCACCTTAAAAGTCGGTTCCTCTCAGCACCATCTCCATGGAGGGCAGAGCAAGAAATGGTGTGAGTGAAGACTGCTCTATAAAGCCTAATGTGAATGGAAGAGCTTTATTTTATTAACTATTCTGAATCCCAGTTAGAAAATCTGGCTTAAATTACAAATTTCTCACTTAAATATTTGAAAATGAATACCATGCCCATCATCTCTTCAGTTCAAAGATCAGCATTTCAATTTTTAAAGAAATATTTCATGACTTAAGTAAAGCTTTCTAATTTTGAGATATCTGTTCATTTTCTGTAGATGGACACAGTTGAAATTTTAATGTAAAGGAGAAAGAAGGTGACCTAATTACTGGTGCTTGAAACATCTGGGTTCTGTTCCATGTTTTCTACTGATTTGCTGTGTAACTTGATCAAGGTCACTTTACACAAAATTCCAACTTAGTTGAAGCCTGATTATGCTTTCATTTGACCATCTGTAAAATATGGATAATTACTTGATATGTTTACGAACAGTTGTTGAGCCTCTTCTGAAATGCAACATTTTTTTGTCCTTCAGTATTGTATTAACCATTTTTTTTCTTTCCCTAGTTACCGTGCTGACACTCAGACATACCAACCCTATAATAAAGACTGGATAAAGGAGAAGATCTACGTCCTCCTTCGCAGGCAGGCTCAGCAAGCAAGCAAATAATGGGGCTAGCTCTTTAAGGGGCTTGGGGAGGGCTTGGACAACAGGTGTGTACAGTAGTAGAAGTTTTGTATCATAGTCATCCTGTTGTCATCGTGTTAATCTCTAGCCAGGACTGAATGTATTGTTAGATATACAAGGATTTTGTTCAGTTTGAAATCCTCTTTTTAGTGTAAATGATGAAAATGTAAGATCTTTGGCAGGGATTTAACTTTGGTTTTTATCTGGTTAGCTTACAATCCTACTTTGTTCAACCTCTACGGCTATTCATAAGCTTTGCCAGATTCACTGTATGTGCCCTTCTGTAGGATATCCAATTATTAGTGGAAAATAAAATGAATACGCTTTAGTTAAACCTTGTGTGCTGGACTCCTATCTGACTGTTAAAGCACTTTAGAGTAATTTAAATTATGGTGGCCAGTACCGTATAACAGGGTTTGGAAGAAGTATACGGACTAAATTATGAAAGATTTTCTGTTGCATAGGGAACAGCTTCATATGAGCAAACCTTTTTCTGTGTTGCAGTAGAAGAAAGGCGTTAAAGTGCTGTGTCTCTTGGACTAAGTGCTCCTGGCTTTGAGCAATAGCCCATGAATTATTGCTGGTGAAAATGGAGAGGGTTAGTATGAGATTATATGGTATGCAGAAGAAGAAAAATCTTTGAAATACCTAGGAAGTAATGCACAATTTAAAAGGACAGCTACAATTCTTAAATATCTTAATGATTGTGGTGATAAAGAACATCGTATTTATAGTGGTCTTGTCAAAACTACATGTACATTCATATTAGAACTTGTAGTTCTCTAAGGTTGTGCAGCTCTGATTTCCATGAATGGGCTGACTATTTCTGTCAAAAGGTACACATTTAATGTGTAAATTAAAATAAGCTATCCACAAAACACACACTACTTGAACATTCTGCTCAATATATTTATGTAGCTAGAAAGATAAGAGATAGGGAGAGAGGGATGTAAAAAATGTTAAGTTCTGCAACACATTCAGTGTATTGGAAGGCTATTCTTCAGGGATGCTGTGGAGGATTTTTTTTATTCAAGCTTGTCCTTTCTTGCTATTTTGTGTAAAGGGCCTGAATTTTTTTTTTTTTTTTTTTTTTTTTAAACATGACTCTTTCTACAGTTTCCTTTAAACTCAGAATGATCAGGAATGCCAAGTCTGGTGGGTCTTGATTTTGTTGAGCCCTTGAGAGCTCTCATAACTTATATAGTGTGAGCTCTAACGCTTAAATTGAAGTGGTCAAAGTGTTGGATTTGTAGCCTTTTCTAGAAATGGCATTTTAACTAAGTGGTAATTAAAAATCCTTTCCACTCTGTTAAAAAAAAAAAAAAAACAAGTAGACCTCTAGAACCTATAGACCAACCAACTAAATACATAAATTTATTTTCTTTTTATATATTTTGTGTGTGTATAAACCCACTTCAGATGCCCATGAAAGCTCATACTAGATGGCTGTGTCTAGACTGGCAAATTTTTCTGCAAAAGCAGCTGCTTTTGCAGAAAAACTTGCCAGCTGTCTACACTGGCCACTTGAATTTCCGCAAGAACACTGAAATTCCTACTGTCTGAAATCAGTGCATCTTGCGGAAATACTATGCTGCTCCCATTCGGGCAAAAGTCCCTTTGCGCAAAGCTTTTGCGCAAGAGGGCCAGTGTAGACAGCTCAGATTTGTTTTCCGCAAAAAAGCCCCAATCACGAAAATGGCGATCGGGGCTTTTTTTGTGGAAAAGCACGTCTAGATTGGCACGGACGCTTTTCTGTAAAAAGTGCTTTTGCGGAAAAGCGTCCGTGCCAATCTAGGCGCTCTTTTCCGCAAATGCTTTTAACGGAAAAGTTTTCCGTTAAAAGCATTTGCAGAAAATCATGCCAGTCTAGACGTAGCCTATATGCATATATTTGCTAGTCTCTAAGGTGCTACAGGACTACTTGGTTGTTGTGGGGTTTTTTTGTTTTTTGTTTTTTGTTTTTTTTAAAGTTACAGACTAGCATGGCTACCCCTGTGAGACTTTTTCCACTCTGTTTAGCTTTGTCTTGGCTTGTGTGAGGGCAACATTGCATGAGTTTGTCATTTCTTCCAACATATAAACAGGAGTTAGTTTTACACACTAGAAATTCAGATAAAATTGAAAGGACAACATCTCAGGAATGTATACAGTATATAAAGTGCAAAAAATCTCTTCCTTTTGCATGTCACTTTGAGAAGACACAATATTAGTGCTTAAATATGATAACTCGAGGGATTGTTCACCAGAGAAACAAAATAAAGTTAATTCTCACACAATTTCTTCAGTCTTTTCTATAGGTTATGGCTTCTTCAGTAAGAGGAGTCAGATGTAGAGACTGTCAGTGGGAAGTGGTTGCCTCCCAGATCCTGAGTTTGCTGGGGCTAAATAGCCCCTGTGACCATTTCTACTTTAGAATGTCCCCTAAGCCAGGGGCTTCTGTGGGAATAGGAATGCAGAGCTAGAGAACCCTTGTGCCAGGAGTATTCCTCGGGGTTCACAGAACCAATTTAGGTAGCATACAGTGGCTGCAGCATGGGGGTGGAATTCATTCCTCCTTTCTCTCCCCCCAGCTGAAAGATTCTCTAGAGGCAAACTTTTCAAAGCACAGCCAGTATTCTTGCCTTACCTGAACTGCTAGTCTGAGTTCTGGAAAAAGCACAACTTGTTACCTCCAATGTTCTGTCCTTATTCAGATGTGCAGCCTCAAGGATTGTCACTTCCCCAAGTTCCAAAAAAACCCCATACTCCTGGATTTTACTTCATTAATTGCCTTTTCAGTGTGCAATTCTGAATAGTCATTCAGTATCTTTTATGGTTGCTATAGTCAAGATCACTCTTGCACTTTACAAATTCTCAGGATGGACAAATTTGATTTATACATTTCAAATGTCTTGCAATTTTTCTGCTTATTTATCAAAGTTTGAGTTGGCTACTTTTAAAATCACTTGATTTAAGTACAAATCAGTATCACATTTGCTACACTTTATTGCTGATTACAACTACAGGATAGGAAACATCAATTTAATTAAGAATGGTGTGCTGCCCAAATGGATAGTCTGGAAGCCTACAAGATCTGCAACACAAAGAATGACATGCTAACGCTGCTCATTGATTTTAAACAAGGAAGAACGGAGGTGTTTAATGACTTGTTTCAGTTTTCACCAAAAAGCTTGGTGGTGATTGGATACCTTACAGAGTGAATGCCAGTGAAAATGGGGTTGATTCAGAAGCTAAAATGGGGAAAGAAGTTTAAGTTAGTTAGAAAATTTAGATGTCTTTGGGTCATCAGGGCCCAAGAAAATGCATCCTAGAATACTCAAGGAGCTGCCTAAGGAGATATCCAAGTCATGGAAGATTAAAGAGATTCCAAAAGACTAGAAAAGGGAAAATACAGAGCTCATCTATAAAGTTGTTCTACAGCTTATTGTTCTCTTCCCCATTGTGATAGCTTTTTGTATCAGTTCATACCGTATCAGTTCATACCATATCAGTACAGCTGTATATTTGATGGAGGGTGGAAGAACTCTACCTCTACTTGACACTGTTGGCGGTAACAGTGCCCAGGAAACTACAGATTAGTCAGTCAGCTTAAGTACCAGGAAAGATTATGGAGCAAATAAAATTAAGGAATACATTTACAAACAGCAGGAAGATAAGGTGATATCACACCAACCTAATAACTTGCTTTGACAGAGTGAAAGTCTTGTGGATGGGGGGGAAAGCAATAGATGTGCTAGGAAAATACAACCTAGGCAGGGCTACTATAAGACAGGTATATAACTGGTTGGAAATCTATTCCCTCTGTAGTTATCAATCATTCACAGTTATGCTGGAAGGGAATAGTGAGTGGGTTCTGCAGGGATCTTTTTTGTTTAATGAGTTAGATAGTAGCATACAGTTATAAAGTTTGCAGATGATGCCAAACTGAGAGGGACTGCAAGTGCCTTGAAGGATAAGATGAAAATTCAAAATGCTCTGGACAAACTGAAGAAATGGGCTGAGGTAAATAGGGTGACATTCTATAAGGACAACATGCAAAATACTCCACTTAAACAATCCCTTACACACACATAAAATGGGAAATGACTAAGAAAGCTACCCCTCAAACTGCCTGAGGAGTAGTACTGCACAAGGGAAGTTATAGGTCATAGTGGACTACTGACTAAATACGAGTCAGTGTGATACTTGCAAAAAGCATTCTGGGATGCATTAGCAGGAGTGTAGTAAGCAAAATACAACAAGCATTGTGTCCAGTTCTGGGTGCCACATTTCAGGAAAGATGTGGACAAACTAGCAAAAGTTCAGAGAAGAGCAACAAAGATCTACAAAATGTGACCTATTAGGGAAGACTGAAAGAATTAGATTTGTATGAGTCTGGAGACGAGAAGCCAGAGAGGGGATGTGATAAGTTTTCAACTATGTAAAATGTTACAAGGAGGGAGAGAGAAAGATTATTCTCCTTAACCTCTGATAATAGGACAGGAAGCAGGGGGTTTAAATTGCAACAAGGGATGTTTAGGTTGCACATTTGGAAAAACTTCCTGTCAAGGTGGTTAAACACTGGAATAAATTGCCTAGGGAGGTTGTGGAATCTCCATCTCTGGAGATATTTAAGAGCAGGTTAGACAGACATCTGTCCGAGAGGGTCTGGTGTTTGGTACTGCTGTGAGTGCAGGGTCCTGGACTTGACCTCTTAAAGTCCCTTCCAGTTCAATGATAAGGACAAAATACTCCACTTAAACAATCCCTTACACACATACAAAATGGGAATATGAGTAATTCCTTCGTCGTGTAAGGTAAGGAATCTAAGGCACAGAGTGGATACGTTGTTTTTTCTAGTGGCAGTAGTGTTGACTAGTGATGAGAGCACAGGCCGGCCTTGAGACCTGGATTCTATTCCCGGCTCTGATGTTACTCCGGAATTACAGTCTCGAATTACACTGAAGTAATTTATATCAAGTGTACGTCACCAACAGTAACCTGTTGGTATATTAAAAAGAAAAATTTTATTTGTAAGGGGGATTAGAGATAACATGTTACAGTATTGCAAGGCTCTGATATGTCTGGCTATCATCTCGTGACACTATGCAGCTAAATAGAGTTAAAGGCTACATCTACACTGGCCATTCTTGTGCAAGTACATATGCAAATGTGGTATGGCGATGAATATCACTGCGCATCTTTGAATACTTAATGAGCCATCATTTTTGCACAAGGGGCTTTTGCGTAAGAGCTGTTCTGCTTGAAAATAAGCAGCAGAATGGCTCTTGTGCAAGAGGGGTTTTTGCACAAGAAGGAGCAGTGTAGACTGCTCCTTCTTGCGCAAAAGCCCCTTGAGCAAAAATGGCAGCTCATTAGGTATGATTATTGCCACGCCTCATTTGCATATGTTCTTGTGCAAGACTGGCCAGTGTAGATGTAGCCAAAGAGAAAAGGAATTTAATATTATGTTTTATTCATTTGTTGCTTTTTTTTTTTTTTTGGTCCTCCCGTCCACCAATATTTACCCCTAAAATGATGGTTAATTTTTTTTTTTTAAAACACAAAATTTCACCCATTTAATTTTTCACTGAAATTCCCTGGAAATTTCAAAATGAAAATGAAGGGCCTTGCTTATAATCCACATTAAGTTACAGCCTTCCAGGTCCAGTATAATGCTGATACCATTATTGGACCTAACCAAGTGAGTTATAAGATCAAGAACACATATTCCTGCGCATCCAGAAATATAATCTATGCTATCATGTGCCGAAAGTGTCCGTCTGCTATGTACATTGGACAAACATCTCAGACACTTTGCCAAAGGATTAATGCCCACAAAACAGATAGACTGTTTCTTATCATTTCAACCAGAAAGGACACAGTCTCAATGACCTGCTAACCTGCATCCTACTTCAGAAGACATTCAAATCTGCACTTGAAAGGGAATCCTCTGAACTGGCATTCATGCTAAAATTCGACACCCTCCGCACCGGACTTAAAGACCCCAACTATCTTACACATTACAAAGATAGCTTCCCCAATTATCACCTCTAATACTATTAACTCTCAGACATTTCCCCTTCCCCACCTCTAATATCATTAACTCACTGGCATTCACCTTCTTTCTCTCCCCCCCCCCCCCCACAGCCCCCTTCTGTTCTGTACTGTGATTTGTCCTTTTCATGTGTGTTCATTTTTTTTAATTGTATCCTTTGGTATATATGGTTGTGACTGTTTTCTTCCATTATTTGATCTGAGGAAGTGGGTCTGGCCCACGAAAGCTCATCATCTAATAAACCATCTTGTTAGTCTTTAAAGTGCTACATTGTCCTGCATTTTACTCCAGTTTATAGGCGCTCTTTTTTTTTTCTTCCTACTTGTGCTCAGTTTCAGTCTGACTTATATGAGCTATGTTTCACATAGCAGCTCACTGCTAGAGCATCAGGAGAGATTTACCTTGCAATATGATGTTTGTACATCTACTAGTCAGTCCTGTCATCCCACATCCTGCACTATCACCATAATTTAAAGTAAACTTGTTATTGCATACAACAGTCCTTGGCTACGTCTAGACTGGCCACAAATTCCGGAAAAGGGATGCAAATCAGGTAAGTCAGCATAGGGAAATCCGTGGGGGATTTAAATATCCCCCGCGGATTTAAATAAACATGTCCGCTGCTTTTTTTCCGGCTTGGGGAAAAGCTGGGAAAAAAGCGTCTAGACTGGCGCGATCCTCCAGAATAAAGCCCTTTTCTGGAGACTCTCTTATTCCTACTTGATCCCCATGGGTGTGCGGCTGTAGCACCTGGAAGGTCGGTTCTCTGAGTTTGGCTCAATCCCTGTCACGAAGGCTATGTCTAGACAATGGGTTTTTGCGGGATACTTCTGGTATCCCACAAAAACCCCATCATGTGCAAGGACTGCATTTGCTCTTCCACTCTTTTTTGCAGAAGAGCAAATGTGCTCTTTCAGGGAGCCCTGTATGCCTCGTTTGACAGGGCATAAGGGCTCTGTCAAAAGATGAGGCTTTTCCGCCATTTGCCCCCGTCTAGACAGGGCCAAATGGCGGAAAAGCCTCTTCTGAAAAAAGAACCAGAAAAAGCTTTTGCAGTATAGACCTAGCACCCCCCGCACCGCCCCCCACACACAATGGCATTGCTGTTGTCTCTTGGCCTTGCTGCTGTTCATCAGGCCTGAATAGCATGAACTTCACATGAGCCACTGAGGTGGGGTGGGGACATATCCCTTAAAATGGCAGTTCCTGCATGACACTCCTTGGACCTGCCTCTATTTTTCAGTAGTCCGATGCCTTCCGCAGAGGCAATAGAGTGCACAGCTTTGGTGGAGGTAAAGCAAAATTATTGCACATAATGTAGCTGTCTCTTCTCTGCACATTTTCCTCATAGTTTTCCCACTGTTTTGGCTTCTTTCTTCATCAGGTGGTAAAGGGAGCATTGGGGCCAATATGATCACTAATTGAGTGGGTGCAGTTAGCACTCAAGTAGCATTTGCTAATAGGCCTGAAAAAGACAAAAACGAGAATCCTGCCCTGTCAAGAATCCTCAGTAGTACTGTTACTATAAGTGGTACCACAGATAAGTGGCATTAAGTGGTTTTTAAAGTGTCTACACTATTTATGTGGCAGCTCAGTTTTCTGTCCAGCAAACTAACGGCAATTAAAAGGAATTAGCCACATTTATGGCTCTTTGAAGTTTAATACTTGCATTCCCTCAAGCACTCTCCTGCTGGAATTGGCTGGGCTTTGGCAGTTGCTTGTTGCTAATATTTTGACTCCCACGTCTAGGGAATATAAATGCTGTTATGGAAACTTCATCTGGGTCCACATAATGAATGATGTGAAATAGAGATCTAAGTGGACAAGATGCAGAAGTGAAACCACAGAGAAAATTGATCTGCAGCTTAAAAACCTTTAAAAGATTTCCAGCTGAGTCAGATAGTTTGCTCTCTGTTAGGAAACATGTTGCACTGCTATACAATATCCCTTTCTTTACACTGCTAGAAGGGGGTGGGGGGTTAGATTAAGAAATGATTTAACAATCAGCTGACATTGCCCCTGAGCTATGAAAGAAGCCCCCTATATATATATATATATACACACACACACACACACACACACACACACACACACACACACACACACACACACACACACACACACACACACACACACACACACACACACACACACACACACACACACACACACACACACACCCCCCTTTTGGCTTGTTTTTGTCTCTATCAATTCCATCCTCCTACATCTTTCTCCGGCAGCCTCACCTCCATGTAAGCAGCGTTAAGAGTTTTATACTTACTTTGATCATTGAGACAGTATTATGTGGAGATTCTGAACTTGCTTGATAAGGTTACAGAGGATAGTATTACAAACACAGTTGTTATTTGAATGTAAGATAACAAACGTATCCCATGACCTGAAATGATTCAGATAAAAGCTTCTCACAGAGTATCTAGAATGCTGAAAACCGCAACTATTTAGACTTGCCCCCGGGTAATCAAGTACACTACTCAAATAAAAACCTTTGGAGAGCTGTTCATTGAGATATATGGAGGGAGCATGGGCTAGTGATATGACTTTAAGCCAAAGGATCTAGGTTTTATACCCAGTTCTGCCAGAGACATGCTATGTGACCTCAGGCAAGTCACAAACTTTGTTCTTCAGTCTAGCTGTAGGAGAGAAGAAAAGAATATCCTATATCACAGAAGAGTTGGAGTCTTGCTTAGTAATGCCCTTTGAGATCTTTAGCTAGAAGATAGTCTAGAAATGCACAGAATTATTTTTTAGCAGGAGTAATCAGGACTCTAATTGTAATCCATTCAGGGCAGTTTTAGCCTCTCTTCATTCCTGGTAAACACATAAGAATTAAAAGCCTTTTCACTTTAGTAAATCTTTGGCGATTGCTACTCCCAGGCTACTGCAACTGAATTTCAGAGTGCTGCATGCAGGGGCTTTAGGGTATACATATTAGAATGGAACTTCTGGAAGCCCATATTTTGAAACACTGCCCTTTCCGTGTCTATTGGACACTTTTATACACGGATACCTGCCTGTGCACTTAAAGCCTGATGGTATATACCAGTGATAGGTTTTCCACATGTACCTTCTGTCACTTGAACATGCAAGTAATTATGCTTTTGAAATGTATGCACAAACTTAGCATGTAAAGTTGCATTTGTACAACTGGAGGCAGAATTGTATGACCCTTTTGAACACCCCCCTCCCCCACGTTATGATGTGTGGCATAGCTCCATCAAAATCTCACACCAGTTGTGAATTGCCCCCAATATGGGTTATTCAGGTAATGTACGGGTCAGTCTAATAGTTCTCCTCTTAAGTTTTATGTCCAATAATTGACAAAGGTGTAGGGGTATATATTTATTGCAGCAGTGTCCCCCTAAGGAGTTCTTACTGTAATTTATCTACAGTGGTGGTGCTGAACCTGGCATCATGCTCCTGAGCCATCTAGGTCATCAGTAGTAGCTACAGAAGGAAGTTCACAATTTCAACCTCATTCCTGGTCTCTGGTCTTCTATTAGAGCAACTTTCTCAGCCACTTACAACCTGGTCTTCCTGAGAAGTGCTCCTCAAGCCAATACATTTATTCTGTGTGGTATCCCTGGAAACAGGGACCCTGCATAAGAAATTCTGGGAGCACCTGAGCAGGACTGATTAAAAGAATTAAATGTACAATCTGCAAAAGAGGCTGGTCAACTACTGCCCAAATATGTCCAATGAGAAGATCAAGGGCAACTGCAGCTGTTTTTTGATGAGGTGTTGCAGTGTCAGACAATTCTTCACACCACACCTGTTCTTCCTGTTTAGAGAAGCATGTTGGATTGGCAGACAGAAAGGAGATGTGGATGTGGGACTTTGGGGCAGTAGAACTTTGTTTTATAAGGAGCCTACAGTAGAGTGAATACTTGTGATCTGTGTGTCCTGTGATCTCAAGGGGCAGCCAGAAGAGCCAACCCCTGGGATTGTTTCCTGATACTGGGGGTGACATGGCTGGGCCAGAGTCAACATAAGGGGCACAGTGGTACATCAGCTCCACAATAGTCCTACCTGCAGGGAGTGTGTTAGAGGAATTCCTGGGGAAACAGAAAACAAAGCTAGCACTTTAGGTTGGGATAATTAGAAGGACACAGTTGGGTTGTCTTTGTCAGTGGCATAACGCACAGCCTCTAGCTCGGGCATCCACCCTGCCCCCTGCGGCTATGGTTACCAGGTAGTCTTAAAAAAAACCGGCTACACTTGATGGGGGTGGGGGGGTGGGAAGGGGGCTGGCTGGGGGGGGGGCAGGGGCAGCGGGGCTGGCGGGAGAAGATCAGGGGAGGGTTGGCCGGCGGGAAACAGAGCTGGTGGAGGAAGGCGGGGGCAGTAGGGCTGACCGGGGGAGATCAGGGGAGGGGCGGCCGGCAGGAAGCAGAACTGGTGTGGGGGGGCGACCGGGGGCAGCAGGGCTGGCAGGGAAGATGGGGGGGGGTGGCCGCCGGGAGCAGGGCTGGACAGGGGAGATTGGGAGGAGGAGAACTGGCCAGCAGGAAGCAGGGCTGCCGGGTGGGAGGGAAGCGAATCGTCTGGCCAGGAGCAGGACTGAGCAATGCCGGGTAACTCCAGCTAGTTCTTATATAAAAGAAAGAAAATTAAAATATTAGATCCACTCAGCTCTAACACTAACACATTCTGACATCTTGTGGCAAATCACTTAAGGGACACTGGTTAGCCTTAAAATGTATATGAGTACATTTTAAGTATGTATATTCTTACTTTGTTACTAACACTGTGGAGAGAGTCCGTCAGGACTTCTGGGCTTTCTCAGAGCTCTGGAAGGACAGTGGGGTCTGGTGGGTTACAGCAAGGGGGAAGATACATTTCAGATCTATATAAGAACATCAGAATGGTCATACTGGTTCAGAGCAAAGGCCCTTCTAGCTCTGTATCCTGTCTTCCAACAGTGGCCAATGCCAGGTGCATTGAAGAAGAAATAAACAGAAGAGACAATCATCATGATCCATCATCCTCCCATGTCACCCATTCCCAGCTTCTGGCAAACAGAGGTTAGGGACACCATCCCTGCCCATTCTGGCTAGTACCCATTGATAGACCTACCCTCCTTGAACTTATTTTGTTCTTATTGGAACCCTGTTATTGTGTGGGCCTTTCCACTATCTCCTGGCAAAGAGTTCCTCAAGTTGATTGTGAAAAAATAATTTTTGCTTGTTTTAAATCTTTTACCTATATCATAATACAAAAAGCTGACCCAATTAAATGTAGTGAAGGAATAAATAACATTTCCTTATTCTATTTTTCCACACCTTTCATTATTTTGTAGACCTCTCACATATAACCTCCCCCCCCTCCACTTGTTAGTCATTTTTTTTCCAAAAGCTGAAAAATTCCAGGTTTGTTAATCTCTCCTCATATAGAAGCTGTTCCTTCCCCTAATCATGTCTGTTCCCTTTCTGTATCTTTTCCAAATCCAATATATCATTTTTTTGATGGGATGACCAGATCTGCATACAGTATCCAAGATGTGGGCATACAATGACCTTATGTGGCAATATGGCATTTTGTCTCATCTATTCCTTTCCTAATGATTTCCAATATTCTGTTAGCTTTTTAGTTTTTAGACTGCCACTGTACATTGAACAGATGTTTTCAGGGAACTATCCACAATGATTCTAAAAATCTCTTTCATGAGTGGTAACAGCTATTTTAGACCTCATCATTTTTGTATCTATAGTTAGGATTATATTTATCCATGTGCATTACTGTGCACTTATCAACCCTGAATTTCATCTGCCTTTGTGTTGCCCAATCACCCAGTTTTGTGAGATCCCTTTGTAAATCTTTGCAGTCAGATTTGGATTAGTCACTGTTCACCCCATTGTCAAAGAACATTTATACATTTAACAGCAGTGACTCAAATGCAAATCCCAGCAGTACAACACTCCTTGCTACTTTTCTTTCCCCCTATCTTTTAAATACCTGGCAATGTTTTCATTGTGATCTAACGATCCTGCAATTATCTGAATGACCAGTCTTTTGTTATTCTTAACCACCCTTCTTCCCTCTTTGTATAACAAACTCCCTACCCCAAAGGCAAAGCTGGAAGCAGCTCAAACTCTGTTGCAATTAAGACCTGCCTCTGGAGTCAGGGCATGCTGCTTTTAGCAAGCCCCAAGGATGAAATCCAGGGATTTCAACTTTAGGAAGGGGGGCGGGGTTACTGTCCCTTAGCCCCCATACATAGTGCCCTTGCTGAGGCTCTCTGCTGCATCTGTGGTCTGGATCCTGCAGCTTTGTGGGCCGAACACGTCCCACAGGCTAAGACCATCCCTGGCAGGTGTTTGTCTAACCAGCTCTTTAAAATCTCCAATGATGGAGGTTCCAAGACCTCTCTAAGCAATTTATTACAGTGTTTAACCACCCTGACAGCCAAGAAATTTTAGGCTAGGCATTAGAAAAACACCCTTGCTGCAATTAAGAAGAATATTTTTTTCTCCTTCCTCCTTGTAGAGATTTTAGAGAGCCAAAGCCCCAAATCCACACTTACAGAGTTTCTAGGAGAAGATTTATTAGAGAACCACCACCACCAAAATACTTCAGCTGTCTACAGGTACTTTACAAAAATTACTGAATTAAAATACAGCTGATGTGATAGGTCAATCGTATAATCACCATTTTACAGATGGAACATTGGCACAGAGACACAAAGTGACTTTCCTAAGGTCACACAATGTCAGAAGCAAGACTAGAACACACTCCTCCCGACTCCCACTACCTGCGTTTAGACAAACGGAAAGAAAACAAGCTACCACTGAACTAACTTTGACTGTCATGTTCTCCATGGTAACTGCATGTGGATTTCTGAAGTAAAGAATATTAAGTGATAAAGATGGAAAAGACCTATTAAAGCATCCATCCAGTCTGTTGCCCTGCAAAAGCTTGGTTGTTCCGAGGTATATTTCTTAGTGCTATGATTGTAGCCCACTGGAGAATGGCTAATGACCACTGGGGCAGACCTGCATTCTCACTAAAACAGGAAAGAAAATAAACAGGCTCCTCTTTCCCCCCATATTTGTCCCAGATACTCACATGAAGAGAATACAAAATCTGTCACTTTTAATTGCAGTAGACCTTCACTCATTTTCTAATGCCAGAGGCCAACACTTTGGCACTTTCTCCTGCAACCTTGTTTGCCTATGTCAGCAAACAGGCTTTATAGAAGGTGCCAGGAGCACTGTGATCTGCACTAGACACAAACAAGCTAAAGCCAACGGGACCATATAATTTTTCTGCAACAGCAAACAACAGGACAATCACTAGCCATGTGATTTACTGCACTGCAAGTTCCCTAGGCTGCCACAGAAAAACCATTCATGTTTTTAAATGACTTCAGAAACAGAAATACAATGAAAAATCAAGGGCCCTTTCTATATTGAACAGTGCATACTGCTCTGTTAAAGGACAGTGTGCTGATTTCTAAATGATCCATAAATCAGTCCATGCAATGACTTCCTTGTAGGTGTTTCCCCTTTAATCAAATGATGCCAACAAACAACAACCTTCAAGAGTCAGTTTCTCTGGTGTCAGCATTCTCCTTCATCCATATCACCTGGGACTCTAGTATATGTTTTTTTCACTAGCCAATAAAGTGGGAAATCACCATGCCAGATTGCTCATTTTCAACACTTGGGTTGTGACTGCACTGGCGCGATCTCATGCAAAAGCGGCCGCTCTTGTGCAAAAACTTGCTGCCTGTCTACACTGGCCACGTGTTCTTGCGCAAGTAAACCGACGTCCTAATGTATCAAATCAGGGCTCCTTGTGCCAGCACTCTGTCGCTCCCGCTCAGGAAGAAGCCCTTTTGCACAAGAGCTCTTCCAGAAGAGGCCACTGTAGACAGGCAACATGAATTTCTTGCTCAAGAAAGCCCTGTGGTTAAAATGGCCATCAGAGCTTTCTTGCGCAAGAGAGCATCTACACTGGTATGGATGCTCTTGCGCAAAAGCACATCTCTTGTGCAAAAGCACATGCCAGTGTAGACGCTTTCTTCTGGAAGAGTTTTTGCAGAAGAACTCTTCCGCAAAGGAGTTCTTGCGCAAGAAGCTGCCAGTGTAGATTGTGAAAGCAGGCTCTTTGCTGGCCAGGCCTCTCGCGCGTATTGCCATCCAAGCAAAAGGTCAACTTCCCCTTGATGAAAAACCCTTATACTATGTAACTTAAAGATCAGCGACGAACAGGAACCAAAACCAGACCTAAAAAGTTCATGTAAAGTTCGTACTGGTCATGCTGTGCCATGCCCAATAAGGCAGAAAAGGAAAAACAGGAAACCATCTCACCCCCTTACTCCTGTCACTTAACAGGCAGGATCTGCTAGCCTATCACAAAAAGCGTGCAAAAGCTTTCTCTATAAAACAGCTTCCCCTCCTGTGTCAAACTGAGGAATCCCGAATAAACGTTGGAAGGCAGAATATGAGCCAGGTCCGAGGACTGATCACCCGAGGGCCACCTCCCACTCACCGAACCAAATGAGTTCCTGTAGAGCGTAACGTATACCAAACAGAACGAATACCAAATATGTTGTTGTTACTGTTGTAGTTTGCGTGTCTGTTAAATGTAAGTATTGTTATCTGAAATTGTTTAGAGGTATTGTTAAGTAGTAGTGTAGGGAAAACAAATACATTTACTGTGTTCCCCATGTGTCTGCAGCAGGGTGTCTGTGCCAGGACTCAAGACCAGATGGAAACACTGTACCTAGTATCACAGGGCTTGCTCTTTCTTAAGATAATTGCTCAGAAACAACCTGGACCTCTGTACTTCTCATGCAATTGTCCTATTTCCTTGAAACTTAAGAGGGTGCCCCAATATTACTCTTGATAGATCTATGCTTACATTTTAAGTCATTCATTGTAAGTAGGATTAGTTTATAGGGTTACTAATGATGGTAACTCAGCTACTAAAGTAACAGATGAGGAGGACAGACAGAAGAGAGCAGGAGGGCTAGGGAAAAGTTGAGAGATGTCAGGAGCAACTCATGAGCCCGCAAAGACACCTGCAGGAGCCTAACTCAGCACCAAGTACAACCAACCAATGTGCTAGCAGCTGATGGGGTGAGCTCATCAGAAGGATGGAACAAAGGTTGGGAGAGCACAAGACAATACTAAGAACAAGGAAAGTCATAGGCCAGCCAGCAGTTGAAATGAGATGGAGGAAAGCCACAGGCACTTAGAAAGAGGGTACTTACCAAGATCCTGTTGCCAAACTGAGGTGGTGAAAGACTCAGGAGCCTGGTGAGAAGGGTGTGGGGAACTGAGAGAGCCTTTATGGTTGGAGAAACCAGCCTCTGAGTGGTGAGAAAAAGAGCCCTCGGGAAGAGAAAATGGAGACAAAGCCAAAGGGACTGGAGACAGCAAGAAGGTAACGGGGGGCAGCTGTGTGTATGTGGTTTTAGGCTGGAAAAATTATGCCCTGGCATTCATTTTTGTTAATGTTCTTAGAGGACCCCTTTATGCATAGGTCAGCTCATGTGCAAGTAGATACAGTCTGTATCTATGCTGGCTTAGCTAAGTGTCAGATGGCAATAAGCATTTTGCACTGGTTTCCATGGAAATGTTAACCAGAGCAGCTGGTAACCATTGAAATAGTTATTAAAAATCAGTTTTTCCCCTGGAGTGGTTTATTTTGTCTTTTCTCCCACAGTGACTGCACAGAAGGATATTGACAGAGCTGGGATCCTTCTTCCTTTTTGCATTATACAGTACTAAGCATATCCAAAGCAGAAATCACAGATGCCGTTCAAGGAAGGGACAGTTCTGACCCTCACATTTGCAAGTTGCCAAGTGCTACTTTGAAGGTGACCCAGTGTGATTTCCAGTCTGTGAAGGAGGTTGTCTCATTCAGCTTCTCAGGTGTTTTGGCCATACTGCTCTTGCTGCTCTTGCTGTCTTGCTGCTGAGATACATGCTTATGGGTTAGTTTGTCAGAAACATGCATGAGTTCCATTTGCCTGTGCGCAGACTCCACTCAGTGCAGTTGGCTGCCAGGGAATCACGTAAGCCCCTTTGAGTCTCTGCCTGCCCAGCCCTGGCATGACTCTGTTCTAACTTGGGTCACAAGTAGAGGTGGGGAAAGTGGTGCAGAAGCAAACTCTGTTGACAACAGGGCCGGTGTTACAGTGTCCTGTTTGTCAAACTCTTCTGCACAAGGGGGGAGGAACCATTCTCCAACTCAGATGCATCCAGTTGGGCCCTTGGGAAAGCCTTGCCCATTAAAAGCCCTCAGGCTCAAGGAACCTTAACAGGCAGGATCTGCTAGCCTATCACAAAAGGCTTCCTAGGTCTATGGTGCTTGTTGAGCTAATATCCTGCAGGGTAACCAAGACCTGAATTTTCCCACTGCATTTCAACACACCAATGTTATATCAAATACAAGACACAATACCTACCTGCCTGAGGAAGGACCATAGGGCGTTCCTCACCTCTGCTGAGTTCTATGGACCCACGTGACCAACTCCCTTTTTCAGGTAGTCACTTCCTGGCAAGATCATCAGCAGCAGAGGGCCAGAGCCACCCAGGTGTAGCAACAGGCAGCCATGATTAAGACCTGATTCTAACCTCACAGTTTCAAAATGGATGCTCTGGCTGAGCCCGTCAGGGAAGCTGATAGAGGGATCCCATACAGTTACTTCTGTAAGAGAATCAAACTGCATGAAAAGGTCCAAGCTGTTAATGTGTATCTCTGAACAGCTCTACAGGGAGACCTGCCCCTCCCCCAAACTAGGGGAGAAGAATGGTATGGTAAGAGGCAGGCTCATAGCTGGAGGTGGGAGGATCTGGGTGCAAGGGGAGACAGTCTCAGGAGAACCTCTGTGAAAACAGTGCACATGGAAGGTTTTTGCTGATGTAGGATTTAATGTTAACTGCTCTCCACGACTACTTCTGTGTGGCAGGAGAAAAAGGGTGCTCCTTCCTAAGTGTTACAAGGGACTTGCTTTGCCATTTGCAACAGAGTCTCTTTGGGTACCAGGGGCACCTATAAACCATTAAGTCCACTCCCCTCAGTGTTTCTTTTGAAGTGGCCTGATAACTCTATGCAAAGGAGTCTGGGGTGCATTTTAGGAGGAGCAGTTACATGTGCTGGAAAGTAGCTAAATGACAAGGGGAGCAGGGAAGGAACCCCTGTTTGCAGAAAGCAAAGAAAATAAAGAGGCTGAACTCTTGGTTCAAAGTGGATTTTATTCCAGGCATTTAAATATACAGGTTCTGGCACATGCTTTGGTTAAGAAAAGAAAAAATAAACCTGTGCTTCACATTAATTACATTTGGCAAAGAAAACCTTTTAATCAAGTGAAAGAAAAAAACCCTTTGATATCTGCACAGCTATGGTTTCAGCTCCTGATAAATAAACCCTAATCACTTCCCAACCTGCACATAAAATCACACTGAATGATCAGATTTAATGAGCTTTCTTATGGATGTCCTCTTCTATTAATCTGAAAGCTCTTCCTCCTAGTCTAAATGCCTGATCAAAGTCAACAGGCAAAACAACCAGTCACTACGTCTGCTGATGGTTTTTATTGAGTGGGGCCCAAACTGTGAGGTCTTTGCTCACTTTCCACCAGCCAAAGCTCCCACTGGCTTCAGTGAGAACTTTGACTGAGAGAGCTTCAAGATATGAGGCTAATGGAATTGGACTGGTGGATCACGTCCCTCACATATGATCTATGGCAGTGGTCCCCAACCTTTTGGGGCTGCCGGGCACCTGGGGGCGGGGCCACTCACGCGCTGGGCGCCCGGGGGATGGGCTGCGCATGTGCCCAGGGGTGGGACCACCCATACACCATGTGCCCAGTGCCAGCACCACCTATGCGCTGCACTCCCGGGGCCGGCGCTGGTCCTGGGCCGCACGCCCAGGGACAGGGCCACCCATATGCCACGCGCCCGAGGCCGGAACGGCCCATGCGCTGCATGCCCGGGGCCGGCGCCACTCCTGTGCCGCGCATCCAGGAGCCGGCAGCGCCCATGCACCGCATGCCTGGGGCCAGTGCCGCTCCTGTACCGTGTGCCTAGGGGCGGGAACGCCCATACGCCGCACACCCAGGAGCCCCCACGTGCCTAGGGGTGGGGGCAGGGCCAGCCCGATCACTCGGCGGGCACACAGAAATGGCCCGGCGGGAGCCATGGCACCCACGGGCACCACGTTGGGGACCACTGATCTATGGAGAGCACATTTATGACAGATTTAGAGGAGTCCTCAACTGTTTTGGGAAGTCAAGTGGTTTGTTTGAAATTTCAAGAAGCAGCAATCTGTGCTGGTCCCTTATCCAGGATGACAAACACGAAACAAGAGCTCTGCAAATTATTGATTAGTTCTAATGTAAATAATTAAAACTGGTGTTAGGGGGGCTATGTTTTGGAATCAGCCTTTTGTTAGCATGCACTGCTGCAGCTAATTCCTTGGCCTGACACCCAGAGCAGGCAGTGAGGAAATTTCCTCAGATTGATTTTTGCATGGAATATTCATTGGTAAATGGAGCTCTTGCACCAGAACCAACCTTTAGTCAAACAGCCATCTTGGATGATTCAGAATGTGGGGACTACGTACATACAGGGCTCAGTACCCGCAGTCAGTAGTTACATTTCTTCTCAGGGTCTCATCACAACCCAATGTAATTGTTTTGTTTGCAGAGGTGGAGTTAGAGCTGGTGTTAGCCCCCAATGGAGTTACCAGACAAATTCTTAAAAGAACAGCAAGGAAGACAGCACTTCTGTCCTCTCTCACACTTAGAGCTATGTATACACTAACACTTATGGCAGCATAACTTATGTGGCTCGGGGGCGTGAATACACGGCTAGTAAGGAATCGTGACCTGCAGGATGGGAAAAATAGGGAAGCTCAGGGGGTCTCCCAGTCTTATGAAGCACACCAACCTGACTAACAAGGGTTGGCTTTGGAGTAGCTACTGCAGTGAGATCTTGCCACAGAAGCCTTCCTGGCCATGCTGGCTATTTGAAATAGGCAATGGGAAGCTGAACAAAGTATCTCTGGGAGGAATAGCACTGACACAATCCCGTGGAGTATTGCCCAAATACAAACCTTCCCTCTTCCCCCTCCTCTGCCCACTCTCCATCCGTATTACAAATCATGCGTACAATGGCAGCGCCTACCGACCATCCAAGATTGCTGCTCCCACAGTCTCAACATGGTCCTTGCTTCCAAAGATCCGCTGCCCATCCCCCCAACCCATGCATGAGTCATGTTGAATTTCCCCCAAAGCAACCTCATTGCAGCAGTTTGAGGCAACACACAAAAACCACCACAAGCTGTTACGGAGACAAGCCAGTGGAGCCCCCGGAGCCACCAAGAGTTTGTAGAAGCATTGTCAAGGCCACTGGTTACATGGAATCCACAGGACTGAAGAATCACACATTTCAATGCAAAGGAAGGAGAGAGCTGTCGGTCAGTACTTGTTGTGCCGAGCGCTATTCCGCTGCTGGGTTGTGCCTTCTCCTGCCTTGGACTGTTGTTGTCCAAGGATGTCAGTTACAGCGGAGAACTGGAGACAGTGGATGGGCCAATTTCAGTGCTACTTCTTATCCCCCCCTTCCCTAACTTCCTCCTTAAACATTCAAAAGCAGTGAATTTTCAGCTGAAATGGTGACTTGCTGATGATCACAATCAAAACATTAGGGTTAGAAATGATAAACCTTTACTCCCCACCCTAACCCCTTCCATTCCCAAAGTCTCATGCAGAAAGAAACAGAGAGGTTTCCAGGCTACCATCATGTGACTTGTAGCAGCTCCCACTGTTGGCCGGGTATATCTGATTGGCATGGGTTGGTCACCACCCTGCTGGACTGGTTTTCCAGGCAGAGGCCGCTGACAAAGTGCTGAATGAAGCTGCCTTTCATCTTCCATTTCTGCGAGAATGGAGGGAAGGGGGGAGGAGAAGAGAGAAGAAACAATGTAGTGAGATGAAAGGCTCCCCCTACCTTTCACCATAGAGGCAGCCCTCCCAGGTGGAAACAGGAAGTAGGGTTCAGTACAAGTGAAATCAGATTGGTGGGGAACAGAGTGGGAATTCAGGAAATTGGAATTCCAGTTTGGAGTGACATTTCCAAACCCTGGGATCCTCTGTATTTTCAATAGCCAGGGTTTGGCGGATAGGCGTTCACCTGGACTGATAGGGCCAGGTTTTCAGAGATATTTAGGAGCCTAAAGATGCACAGACACACCTACCAGGGATTTTCAAAAAAGAGCCTAAGCAGGGTATTTGCCTAATTTTCTTATCTGCATCTTTAGGCACCTATTGGCCTATAGGGAAATCCCCCTGCTGCAGGGTGCAGGCCAAATCCGACTCACCCTTAGTAGAGTGCAATCCAGGATGGCTCTGTGATTATACTGGTGTAATACAGCAGAATCTGGCATCCAGCAGCATAAATTGCACCATATAAAACCAACTATTAGAAAGCCAAAGAGGCATCAAGAAGGTGGCTGATTGTAACAGGCCCTACACAAGCGCGCTTTGTTTTGCAGAGGAGTGTTTGTTCCATCATAGCTCAGCGCGGTGGGGAAGGACAGGGCCAGGCAGAGGCAGTGAGGACAGGAATTCCATACCCGCTCAGAGCCACCTCCGCAAGCAAGCGGTCTGTCATGATCATGAGGGTTAGCCAGCAGCCTGGGGACTAAGGAGTTAACTATACCTAACCCAGGTAGAGTCGGCCAATAGGAATGTAGATAGGAATTTCAAATTAGGACAAAGGAATTTTTGGGTTTCCCTCCTTTGTCTCTGGGGCAGTTTCCCTCCAGCTTCTGAGGGAGACAGACAGAATGTCTCCCTACAAGAATAGACTCTTCACTCTTCTGTAAGTAGGGAAAAGTTTAGATAACTCCGTTAGGTTTTATTGTTTTATGGTTTGGGAAATGGGATCTGATGTCTGTGCATTTAAAAATGGGTTTTGTTTCTCTTTTGTAACTAAGCTCCTGGCCCATGGTGGGTTTCCCCTCCATGGCTGCGTCTAGATTGGCATGATTTTCCGGAAATGCTTTTAATGGAAAAGTTTTCCGTTAAAAGCATTTTCGGAACAGAGCATCTAGATTGGCACTGACGCTTTTCCACAAAAGCACTTTTTGCGGAAAAGTATCCGTGCCAATCTAGACGCACTTTTCTGCAAAAAAGCCCCGATCGCCATTTTCGCAATCGGGGCTTTTTTGTGTAAAACAAATCTGAGCTGTCTCCACTGGCCCTTTTGCACAAAAGGGACTTTTGCCTGAACGGTAGCAGCATAGTATTTCCGCAAGAAGCACTGATTTCTTACAGTAGGAAGTCAGTGCTTTTGTGGAAATTCAAGCGGCCAGTGTAGACAGCTGGCAAGTTTTTCTGGAAAAGCGGCTGATTTTCTGGAAAAACTGGCCAGTCTAAACACAGCCCATGAGTATATTACTTTGTTACTTTTCCATCTAATCATTATGCTTGCAACAGGAATATTGTGGTGATAATAAAAGTTCTTTCTCTTTTCTTTTTATTAACCTGGTATTAGTTAATTTTTGTGTCCTAGTTCATACTTTAGAGGTGAGATTTCCCAAGTGATCTCTCCCCTGATCTTCTTATCATTACTTGGGTGGTGGCAGTGGAGTTTTTATCCTCATAATCTAGGCTAAGATTTTGGGGGGAAGTTTTTTAACTAAGTTTGGAAAGATAAGGTTTTGGCGTACTATTGTAGGCCCCCACTTCTGCATTTATTGTGCCAGAGTGGGGATTTAGCCTTGAAACGGTCCTTCAGCCGCTGAGTCACAGCACGACGGGAAAGGTGAGAGGAGTCTGAACAATGCAGCAGGTCAAGGAGGATTCAGATTTGGCCAAGCCCTTCTCCATTAAAGGTTTTAAAAGCCAATAGAGCTGCCTTAAAGTCCAATTGCCACTTTGATGTAAAAGCCTTACTTTCCTCGGTCTGATTTCTTCAGATGATTCACAAAACTACCTCTCCAGACCAAACCGGGCCCCTTCCTTCTCATCCTACATCTCCTCTGGAGTATTTTGTCTGCTTGAATTTAGCATGAGAAGCAGCCAGATTCCTTATCTTCCCTTCCAAACTCTGCCCACTTCCACCTCCTCTGTCATGACTGCAACACTGACTCCATTCTGACTCCAGCCTGTGAGCTGGGTATTTCTGGCTGCTCCCTTTCCCTTGTTTCATACACCTAAGTTATATCCAAATCATGGTGCTTCGTCCTTCTCAGTACTTCCAAGACCCATCATTTTCTGCCCAACCGCACAGCTAAATCTCTGCCCCAGGCCTTCGTTATATTTCATCTTAGTTACTGCATCATCCCGATCTCTGCCCACCCCCACACCTGCTTTTTCTTTCTCCACTTGACTTGCTGTGGCATTTTATGTGATCACCTCCTTTCCCATTGATTTGGTCATGTCCCTGCCCTCTTTAAAACCCACCATTGGCTCCTCGCCCACTAGCACATCAAATTCAGACTTTTCCTCACTATCTGGGAAGCTCTTTATAACTCTGCCCCTTCCTACTTAACCAAGGGGATCTCATCTGAAGCGGCCCCAACACTCCTCCACTCTGCCTGCATTTCCGCCTTGACTCCCCCTTGTCAGTGTCTCAGTAAATGGCTCTGTGCCTTCTGCCCTGCTGCCTGCTGTGCGTGGAACAACCTCCCAGCACTTCTTCACCAGGCCTCCATCCACACTGAAGTCCTCCTTGGCAGCCCACTGTGGTGATGCTTACGGTGAAAGGACGATGCACGGATGTGTTGTTTCACGTCTGCCCCAATCTCTTGTTACTTGCCTCTTTGCTTAAATGTTGAGTTCTTGAGGAGAGGGGCTGCACCTTCCTGTCTGGCTGGAAAGTGCCCAGCCCGTAGTGGTTGCTACCATAAATAAATACGAGTAACAACGTGGGTTTGAGATCTCCACCGGGATTCTCTGGCAGACCTTTACACAGAGAGGTTTGATTCCAGCAGCTTCATTCAATGGAGCACTCCAGACTGTTGGGATTTTCCTGCCTCCCTCTTCTCACTCAAGCAGATGGCCCAGTTAGGAGACAAGGTCTGAGCGCTAAGTGGGCTGACAGCCTGGGGATATGAAGAGGAGTTTGGCCTGACGGCCTGATTGATGCGATAAAAGGGGGACAAGCCTGTCAGGCTGGCATGAAAAGTCTGGAGCAATTGCAGACAAGCCATATGCCAGGAGCAAATGTCCCCAGAACTGTCAGACTTGCCTCCCCCTTTTAGCTTATTAGACCTCCATAGGCACTGCCATTCATTGGATACTGACCCAGAAGACAGTTCAGGTTGGTCCATATTGCAGGTGTGAAGCTCTCAGCCACATTCAGTATCAATTCACTAGCACAGTGTTTCATTGCCAGCATTATTTATAGCTTCCACTGCAGCCCTGCCTGGGTGCTCCTCTTTGTCCTCTTGCTTATTGATATGCTGGTTTTTATTCTCGCATGGCAGAACAATTGTGCAATGCAGGGTCTTCTCTGCTCAGCCCAGTTAGTCCTGAAACTGCATGGAGGTGATTTAGTGAATATTAACCCTCACTTGGTCACTGTTACCTGCTCGGACTGAGGGGGCTCTTGCTGGGGGGCTGGCCTTTGCTTCCCTGGGAAGAAGTCAACATGATCAGGGAGGGTGCTAGGAAGAGAGCTAGAAATACGGCGGGGATGGAATTATACCATTGCAGAAGCGCAAGATGGAGCTTCCAATACCAGCAACACTAGCTGCTTCCTAGGAGGGACTCAAAATCCAGGCTCCAGTGAGGCTGGCTATCACCTGGCCAGACTCACTGTGTAGAGAGCCCGGCAGAAAGTAAACCACAGAGTGGCAGAAACAGTCAGGAAGCAGTGGGAGAAGGACACACCCGCTCTGGGAATCCCCAAGAGCACATACAGTGCCCACCCTCATTTCAGTGATACCTCTGCCCATGAAGGGCTTCTCCCCACCTTGCATCTGCCCGAGGGATGCCATTCCATTTATGTGCTATCTGGCTTCTGCCCTGAAGGAGTCAGCTGCAGTTTACCAGGCCTTGAATATTAGCAATCTGTCACCAAGGCAATTAACAAGGGCCATTTCCCCTCCTGCCCTCCCTCAGGAGAAACCTGACCCAAGTGCAGTTCTGTATCATGTGATTTCTCCAGATTAGAGGCCCACTGATCTGTGAGCCTCTCGGCGGTGAGCAGATGCAGCCACTCTGTCTTCAGGAATGGGCTGCAGCACAGCCGGAGGGCTGGCAGGGAGCGCACAGCACCATACATTTCTTCTAGCTAATGAACTGCACCAAACAAATGAACTTCTCTGTTAACTGCACAACCTGAAAGCCCAGCAGCTGTTTCAGAGTCATCTTGAATCTCTCAGTGCACTGGAAAGTGGTAGGTGGGTTGTGGGGGAGAAAGCACAGGCCTGGGATTTGGCTGCAGGAATTGTATGCAGGTAGCAGGGTGGGTGTTGACAGTACAAGCTGAAGTTGTTGGTTCTTCTCTTTAGGTGATAGCAGTGGCGTCAATCCTCTTAATTTCCCCGCATCCAGGTCTGGAGTTATGCCCCCGCCTCTCCTCAGTGTTCAGAAGGAAGCGGTACAATGGTTAGCGCTCATTAGGATTCACTTAAAATTTGTCACCTAATCACTTGATGGCCCACAAGAGTTATATGAACAATCACAGGCTTTGCAGTTTGAGGGGGCTGCCTGGCTGTGGCCTCATCACTTTTTGGCTGAGCCAAACTTGGGTGGCATTGCCATCCCATGCAAGAAACCATAATGCCACTCTCTGAAATGTGTCCTGGCCACCCTCTCCATCAAGACAGATGGACAGCTGAGCCAAACCTGAATGATGCAAAGACACTCATTCAAATATGGAAGGTGTATGTTTAGGGGTTCATGGACCTCAGGGGTTAGGTGTCTGACAGGGAAAGAGGAAGCCTGAAAGGGAAAGAGGAGGATCAGACACAGACACAAATCTATTTCCCCTCCATCCTGGGCACACTTTAAATGGTGCTCCATAGCCCCTGAGACCAACCGTGTGCTGGGACGTGGTATCTCAGATGAGTAAAGGTACAGAGAGAAGATGGAAACTGAGTGTTTGGAGGGAATCACAAAAACCTTCACAGGAAACTACCTGCAGCCTCAGCTATGACCAGATTCTCAACTATCATCCATCAAGCACCGTTTGGCCTGGTTAGTACTTGGAGGGGAGCATCTGAGGAACATCTATGTATTGTGGGCAGAGGTGCTGGTGACGCAGTAGAAGAAACTACTGACTGGCCACCTTGTGTCAGCTCAAGATTCTGGGTTTCCAGTTCCCAAATGACTCTTTGGGCTTGCCAAGCTTTCAAAAGTTTTGCCTTGAATCTTTCTGTACCTCCGCCTGCCTTTCTGTCCACAGGAGATAATCAAGATTACCCACCTGAACTGGTTGGACAACAAATTGCTATTTTCACAAAATGTGTCTCTTTCCCTCCACGCCCCCATTAAATGTCATCAACATTTTGAAAATCTCCAACTAGCCCCACTGTGCACAAAAATGTTCTGCAGTATGTGGATGAAAGTGCTTTGAGTGCCAAATATCATCATTCTTTGCCGTGTTGGTGTAACTGTGCAGGTCCCTAGATATTAGGGATACCAGGTGGGTGAGCTAATATCTTTTACTGGGCCAATTTCTGCTGTTGAAAAAAACAAGCTTTCAAGCTACACAGAGCTCAAAACTTGTCTTTCTCACCAACAGAAGTGGGTCGAATAAAAGATATTACCTCACGCACCTTGTCTCTCAAATATTATTTCTGTAATATTGAAGGAAAAGCTACTCAGTCCTTCCACTCTAATAGTCAGTGTACAATATAGCCCGAGGTATAACAGCACTGTAATTTTTCAGCATGAACACAAGTTGGTTTTTGGCTTCTGTCAGTTTAAATAATTTTACAAGCAATCATGGGTTTTAGCGGGTCTGGAATTTTTGCAAGTGACTAAAAATAGCTCAGTAAACCTTGGAAGTTAAAAAAAGCAACCAAGGCCAAGAAAAAAATAGGTGTAGAAGAGAAAGGGGTTGCACATTAGGGATGTGTTCACACTAGAAACACTACAGCAGCACAAGTGTTGACCTAATAGTGTCTGAACTGGGGCTTAGGTCAGCTTGACTTTAGCTCTGAGGGGGCTGACCTGTTCATGTCCCTGAGTGACACAACTAGATTAACTTTAAAGGTTAGGTGTAGACCAGACGTAGGACTAAGGTATGCTAGATGGAGCTGATACTTGGAATAGCAGGGTGTTCTTAGCTACAAGTCTCAAATCTGGGTCTGCAAGTAGGGTTGCCAGGTGTCTGGTTTTGAACCGGACAGACAGTCCAATATTTGAGCTTTCTGTTCGGGAAACAAATTAAGAAAATAGAAATGCCCGGTATTTTCTAAATAAGGTGTAATGTAGATTGCGATGTCATGTGAAGTGCGTCTGGTATTTTTGTTGAAACCACCTGGCAACCCTACCTGCAAGCTTCATAATAGCAGCCTGCGACCAAGCAGCCTAGTTCCACTGTGAGGCTCCAGTCCTGATGGCTGATTGCCAGAATCCCAGTGGGACTGATTGGCTTGCTGAGCTACTTAAGCCAACAGCAAGAACAGGAAGCTATGGGAACAACCGGGCTTGCCTCTGCTATGAGAATCTTGTACTACCCACTCCAGCTACCTACTGCCTGCTTCTGCTCCCCTAATTTGATTTCCTGGCATCTGACTTGTGACTCTTGACTTTCAGTTTGTCTACTGCTTCTGACTGCCCAACTCAGCTGAGTCGCTGACCCTTGACCCTATCTTATGACTGTGCGCTCTGGCTACTAGGACTGGCTGCCCATGATGCAACGCTGACACAGAGGGTACTGCAGGTCATAAGTAAGGTGCGTTTGCAGAGTTGCAGGGAGCCCAGGGCTGGAATCACAGGAAATGTTTCACAGAAAATTGTGCATAAACAGGTGTTTGATAGGAAATGTATGGCAATTGGTGCACTATGCCAGAATCTAACAAGTGCTGTCACTCTCCCTGGGAGCTCTGAAATTCACAACATTGAAACAAAGAGGAATCAGGGCTGAGAAACTTATGTCTCCTGAAAATTGCTTTCAAGCTGTGGTACACTGACAGGAACATTCTACCTGGCTATTAGTGTCAAGATGTTGACTCAGGCACTTACACAAAACTGGAATTCTGGGCAGACAATAAAGAAATAGAGTGAAAACCTTACAGTTTTGTATCTCAGATAATATACGTCACTGAGCAGCAAGCCGGGAAAACAGGTAGACAGCTAAAACTTCAGATTTGATTAGCCCACCGAAAACAAAACAAAACAAAACAAAAAAACCTGTCCTAATTTTCTGGTTGGGGTTTTACTCTCCCAGGTAAATTACAGTGAAATACTTTTGTTTAATGGGATTTCTCTGCATTCACTTTGTTCTGTCTGGGAATATTATGTCAGGGTTTTCCAATTCTATTCCCTGTTTTTGGTGTCTGACTCTTACATGGGCTATATTCGTACTCAATTTATTACAAATTAAAATGCCACATCCACCACGAGTCTGAGACAATGTAAGCATTTCTACTTGAAGGTCAGATGAATTGTAACAGCTAAGTATTATTATGGATAGTGTCCATCTGGTTTGAAATCTACAGAATAGCATATGGCTAGCCCTACACTAATGCTGACAGCTATCAGCAGTTGCTGTTGAGTGGTCCTGATTTTGCCAAATACATTTTCTTCCTGGTCCCTGTCAGCCCAGTACAGAATAGCCTGACAGGGCTGGAAAGCAGTTAGACCTGGGTCATTCTCCGATCTCTCCATCAAGTGCTTGTTTGAATATATGCACATGGACTTATACTGACTTATTAATCCAATTGCAGCTAATGTTACAAAGCCTACTTTGACGTGGTTGACACGTTAAATTGTTGCTTACCTTTCTGGCAAAACCAGCAGTCTTGGAATTATCTGACTGGCTCGCAAGCCTGTATTCTCTCTCTAAACATCAAATCAAACTGTCTTTCAGTAACAGAGCAAGGCTCCTGCTGTTGTGACACAGTCAGCTTTGACAGAATTAAATGGTTGCTTGCCTTTCTGTTCTGCCTTTTGGCAGCTGTCAGAGCACTGGGCACTGCCCCCGCTCCCTCTCCACTTTGACCGCTGGCTCCTCAGTGTACACCCTACGTCCCTAACTACAAGGGCTCCCCATTCAAAGTGAGCTTCTGCCTCCTCTGCCTGCTTCTCCAGCCCACCAGGGCCAGCATCCTCTCAGCACTGAAGAGACATATGGGCTCCACTAGCTTGAAGTGAAAAATCAATCCACACTAACACATGGGATTCATTGTGAGGTTGGAGTGATTTACAGAGCATTGATGGGACAGTTTTATAATGGTCTCCTTACAAAGATGCGCACACTAAAAACTTGGAGCCAGCCTACTAAAGACACAAGCCATTGTTTTCCATTACCTTATGTGGATGAGCTGTACTCAAACCAGAGACTTGGCCTAGTGGATGATTTTGCTGACAGACTGTAAACAAGGATTTTGTTTAAATGCTTCAAATAATTAGAGATGGGTCTGAGCCAAAGCTTGAGTTCCAAAGTCTCCCAAACTTTGTGGGGAGAGGCAAGGATGGGATAAGTGTTGCTGAAGCCAAACCTGGGTTGGGATTTTGAATCTGGCTCCATCTCTATAGAATGGGCCAATGGTAAACCCTGGATCCATACAGCTCTGGACTTTGGGGGATTCAAATTCCAAATCATGATTCTTGTATCTGGAGCTCTCTCTTTTCTAGTACTGTTCAAGTTGGCAGCCTGTCCTGAGAGACAATGGGTATTGTGTAGCCACACCCATAAGTCTGGCAACCACTGATATTGATTCAGATCTTTCACTAGCAGGGGTGCTCCCTTCCTCCACACACTCTCAGCCCACCAGCTCGGCCCCACTTCCTAGTATTGCATCTGAGACAATGCCATGATTTCATTTTGAGGACAGGGATTTTCTCTGCAAGCTCCCAGGTGATTCAGGTGTGAGTGTACGTCTGGGCAAATAAGAAGAGTGTCTGGGAACAGAAGTATGGCAGAGTGGGCTTCTTCCACAGTTTCCAGCTGTCAGCTACCTGATAACTTGTCAGTGCTGTAACCACGAAGGAGCAGAATGAGATGGGAAAAATGCACTCAGCAAAGTCACCCTACTGCACTCCTATCTTCCTTAACACATTGAAGGCATGGGGCTGTGTTGTAAATTATGCAATGCATTGGCCATCACTAGGTTCAAATATAGTTCCCAGCAGGCTAGGAAAAATCCTGCTGATCACAAGTCCAGGAGAAGAATGGTGCAACCTGGGCATCATATGTCCTGCCACCCAAACAAGAAGAAGGAGAAGAACGGGAGGTTGGCTGTGTGGTACCAGGCTCAGCAGCAGCATTCTGACTCCCTGCAAGGCGAGCAAGAGGAGCAGACTGGAGGAAAGAGAACTGAGAGGGGAAAGAGAAGGAGCAAGAGAACTGTAGAGCGGGGATGCTCCTAACGATATCAACTACACAATGTCATGGGAAAAGATGGTAGGAGCAGGGAGATATTCACCACTTATGGTGTCTGAAGGTGAGCCTCAAGGAATGTGTTCTCTGTTAGTACCCTCAGCAAAAGGCTGTGGTAATTGGGAAGGAGATTTGGACTTTTCAGGATCTGAACTCTTCAACAGCAGCTGGCTAGCTGAGAAGACAACTGGGGAGCAGGCCAGGCACCCACCTTGACCTCGGAGATGCATGGCAGAAGCAGCAGGTGGTTAGGTGGCAGCATGATGTCTCTGCCCCCTCATCTCCGGCACCCATAACATCTGACAGTCCTGCTCCTTGCACCAATTTTAACCCAACTGCCTGGTGAGGAAAACAGCCTTTCTCTTTCCCCCTCCCTCCCACTGTCTCTCATATGATACAGCTCCACCCTGCTCCACCCAGCCCAGCTCCCGTCCCCAATTCCTGGAGGGCAGGAGAAGGGGGTAGGGCAAAGGAGGGGCTTGTACTCTAGGCACAGAGGAAATACAATTTGGATGGAAATATAGATCAGCCCCCACAGGTCTGCCCTCCCTGAGGAGAAGGGGATGGCTGATGATTTTGGCAGCTGCCCGGATCCTCTCTGCTACTTGAGAGGAGGACTCAATACAGCACTTAAGGAGAGCCAAGAGGCCTAGTTACACAGCTAGGGGTGCCTGTGGTCTCCTGGGCGAAAGACCCAGGAAAGTACAGCCCACTTGGGTTACTCTTGCAGGATTAGTTTTACCAGTGTGAGTTGTCCCAGTATATTCACAGTGACCACTCTTGGAGAGACTCTGGAGACAGCTATGCTTATGGGTCCCATAAATAGGCCTGGCTGAATTTTAGATGCTTTTAAAATCACTTTCCTTTTGGCCAGTATTAAATTCAGACACGTTGGGGGGGGGGGGGGGGAAGGAATGTGTAAAAATATTAATAGGGGGTTTGGAATGGCCTTTTTGCATTAGTGGTTAAGGATTCAGCCACAGTAGGCATTGCCCTTGGACATGTTTTTTTCCTTCTGTTTTGTAGTTTGGGATAATAATACTGGTCCCAACCCTACCCTATGTTTTGATATATATAACCTTGCTCTCTCTCTGTTCTGTAGTCTAGGAAACCAGAAAAGTATGGGGCTGTTCTACCTTGTTGTGTCTCTTGCTTATCCTCATTGACTCTGAATAACATCTTTAGAGTCAACTTCCTTGTAATCTCTGTAACTTGTTAGTTTGTAGTATAAAAGTGTTGATTCAATTATAAATTATATAAACAGTGATTGGGGTGGGTATAATTGTATTCATTATTTGCTTATTAATATTCATTTTATGGGAGTTAACATTACTAAATAAGGCTTCAGGAAAAGTAGTGATAGACATGTGAATTAACATACTAAGATAGATAAAAGATTCTGACTACTGCCAGGTTGTTGCCGCTCGGACATCGTGTTGAATGTCCGAGGTAAACGTGCATAGGCAATAAAGCTGTCCCTTTTACCCTATCCGCTCCTGGGCCACCTGTTTCTTCTCTAACAGTGTGGTACTTTAGAGCAGAGGTGCAGATTGTTGGCCACAGGCCAGGCAGCTTCATGCCTCTGGGCTACCAAGGCAAAAGGTACCTTAGCAAAGATGCCAACACAGCCCTGGACAGTGCATTGCTTGTTCTTCTTTGCTGGTGAGGGAAGCACAAAAGCCAGGAATAGAAAAGCCCTAGTAAGTCATTGAGCCTACTCATTTTCTAGCAATGCAGCATCACACATTGTGTTTTGTCTAGTCCAGTTAACAACTCAGGCCCCAGGCTCAATTTGATTCTCTTTCCCACGCTACTCAGCTCTGTGTGATAAGCATATTTTATATATCTCTAAATAAGCAAATGATGAAGCATTCACGACTTCCCTTGGGGACCACAGAGCAATGTGATCTGTATTCCATCCCTGATCACAGGAAGGGGCATATCCAAGTTTATGAAAGACACAAGAAGTACATGTTGGGGGTGAATTGTAGAATCTAGAGATGGAAGAAACAGTCACCTTGCCACAGTGCCAAGTCTTGCCTTTAGGCGCCACTCATACCAACATGAAAGAGAAATAACGTTATGAAGGTGGTACGGTACCTGTCTTCCGTCTTTCTGATTGCATGCTTCCAGCGTGATCTGAGACCCAGTGGAGAAGGAGGTGATGGAGAGACACTTGTCTTGCTGTCTAATTAAAGGGTCACTGAAGACCCACTCCTTTGGAGGAGAAAACAAAAAGATACCGATTCCATCATTAAGTTAGTGATGATAATCACACACAAAAATGAGCCAAATCCTGGAGTCCTCACTCTGAAGTTAGGGAGGTGGAGTGGGATCTCCAGTGAACTCAATCCCACCCACCCCCATCCACTCAGGCAGCGGCCGGACAGCCAACACAGGCCGCCCCAGGGATGGACCTGGCTCCCGCATTAGGAAGGCAGGATAAAGGACCCGCTGAGGGTGGGGTGGGTTCTGGAGTGGACCAGAAAAGAGACTCCCATGGACTCAGCAGGCAGCTCCGTGGGAGGTCTGCCAACCATGCTCTGCAGTCTATGTGCAAGTTTGAGGAACCCTAATAAGTGAATGTCACAGCCTATTGGCTGGTTTCCAAAAGTCAGATTGCCTAGATTACCCAAGTGTCTCCCGGCTCAACCCCTTTATGTAACCAGCGTTCTACTGGCCTGCAAAACTGGCACGGCCCTGTCTCCTAATTGAGATAACGGACATCCGTTTCTGATTATTTTGCATAACAGGCAAATTCACTGCCTACTTCTCCCAGGAGTCTCATAGACTCATAGACTTTAAGGTCAGAAGGGACCATTATGATCATCTAGTCTGACCCCCTGCACAATGCAGGCCACAGAATCTCACCCATCCCTCCCAGAATAATCCTCTCACCTATATCTCAGATATTGAATCCTTCAAATACTTTGAAGACCCCAAGATGCAGAGAATCCTCCAGCTGTGATCTGTACCCCATGCTACAGAGGAAGGCGAAAAACCTCCAGGGCCTCTGCCAATCTACCCTGGAGGAAAATTCCTTCCTGACCCCAAATATGGCAATCAGCTAAACCCTGAGCATGTGGGCAAGACTCATCAGCCAGACACCCAGAAAGTTCTCTATAGTAACTCCTATCATCCCTCCATTGACCTATTCCCACTGATAATGAAGTGATTGCCCAATGTGGACAAGAGACAATTTATCAAATTAGGCAAAACATATACATTTAAACCCACACGCTTCCACACAGCACACACACATCCATAGAAAATAAGCCATTGCATTGATCTCTCTTGTCACTTGACAGACACCCACTGCTTCATTTATTAAGGTTATTGTTCACTAGGACAGCGGCCCAGAAAGGAGACTGAGTGCGAGAAATTTCAGCAACTGGAAACAACGGTGAAATGGCACAGTGAGTCAGATAACATGGCATGTGGGATGCTGGCTGCAACAGATAACAGAGGGAATGAGCATTTCCTGGCATGGAAGAGCTTACTGGGACCCTCTTCTTACTCAGGCTGCTTCCATACTGCAGCATGGTTGTCAAGTGAAAAGATCTTGGGCTGGTGTGTGTAGTCCCTCATTGAAGTTTGGGGGACTGTGCCTGTGTACAGCAGTTGAGGTCCTGGCTGCTTACCATACGGCGTGGCTTTACTTTGAAAAGTCTCTGTAAAAATGGCACTGTCTTACTTAACAGATCTTCTCCCTAAGTATTATTTGCTGACTTTCAAATACCTCCCTCCCCCAATATTTTACATTTAGTTAGCTCTGTGGAGCCACCACCACTTCAGGAGCAGGAGTAACTTCAGTTGCTCGCCCATCATTAACAGAGTTGTTAGCTACATTCTATTGGCAGAGCCAAATCCTCCCCTCAGTTATACCTGCGCAAGTCCACTGTAGATGGATTCTTGCTTAGAGAATTTTTGTTTCTTGTGGGGAGGTGCATGACTTCTGGATCCCCCGTGGAGTTTGCAGGGCTGGCTGCTACAGGTTGCACCTCTATATACCAGAACTCTCTGGTCTGGCAACATCTGTGATCCAGAAGGAACCATGGATGTTCCAGGATCAGAGAGTCCAGGTGCACTTCAGGGGGCGGGAAACGGGGGGCCAGGAGCCTGGCCTGATGCATGTGGAAGGAGATGCGTGGCCTAATTGAGCTATGAGGGGGCAGGAGCTGGGAAGCCCGGCGTGTGGCTGGGAAGCCCGGCGTGTGGCTCACCTGGGCTGCGGGAGGAGCCAGGAAGCCCGGGCAGTGGGGGTAAAGGGGAGGGCCAGTAGCAGAGGGGCCAGAAATGACCTCCCCATGTCTGGCAAAATCCTTCATCCGGAATCAGTCAGGTCCTGAGGCAGCTGGACCAGGGTGGTCCAACCTGTAGGAACAACGCCACACATCTTTTTCTCATAACCTGGGTGTATTTGCTATGGGGTTAATGAGAGACAAGCTGGCTCCTACAATGCCATTTTATTAAATCACTTTTCTTCGAATTGCACATCGATATAATTTTATTTAAAGAGGACAGTGTGGGGTCAAATTGGATCCAGAATGTAGCTTTTGGAAAAGTCCTTTTTTCGGTTTGTCCCCACTCATGGAACAAGCTATGGAGTTGCAAACGAACACCCTAGAGCCCCACGCAGGTTTTGGAGTAGTGGAGGGAGGCTCTGTGATGGCTGTGGTAGTATGGGGGCAATTGGTAGCATTGCAACATTATTTTAAGTTTTATTCATCTTCAGTATTATCAGTAACTTAAAGAAATTAGGTTTCTTTAAAAACTGCTTTTTAACCAGACACTGCCCCTTCCGTACAAACACTATTTTAAAAACTACATTAAACTTTTTTATTTAAGTGCCGTCTTACATTCCTAAATAAGTATTTGAATATAGTCTTCCAGTAACTTATAGCAAAGATTTCCATTTCCACCAGTGTCTGTGCCAGTTAGGAGTAAATTAACCACTTTAAAACCCTGTGAATGTTTGTATTGTGCCCAAAAAGTGGTGTCTGGAAGATCCTATGGACCCAGGCCAAATGCTCCAGTGTAAGGCATGAGCCATAGTGCAGCTCACCTTTAGCAGGAATAAATGTGCCCCTTCTTTACTGTATTTCAAAGCCTGGGTAGTATGGTAATGGGCACTGCAGAGAGGAGGTAGGCAGCAAGAATGAGAAGTAGCTCAGCTCCCGAGTGCACACTGTAGCACTCCAGGGGTTAAGGAAATATTGCCTGTGAATCTATATATATGTAGGTTAATGTCCATCTTGCTGTACTATATGAATCTGTATCTAATACAGTAGAGCAGCAGCACCCCTGAGGGCCATGGTAGTAATTTGCCAAGACATCCGAGGCCCACATCACAAAATGGAGACACCTGAGGTCCCTCCCAGCTTGGAAACAGAAGTGTGGCCAGTGGAGAACACAAGTCCCAGCATGCAATGCTTCAGCTTACTCTGAGCCATTTGATTGTGGGCCACATTGTCAAACTGACCTGCATGTTGTCCACCAAAGAGATTGTACCTTATTATAAGGCTGAGCAGAAGCAGCTACTGGTGACTGTTAGGCCTAAGGCAAGGGCGGGCAATAAGAAAACGGCAGCCCACAGGGTTAGTCCCTGGCAGGCCACTGCTACTATATTTACTCCACCTCCGCAGGTATCAGAGGATCGCAGCTCTGGTTAGCCAACGTGAGCAACGGGAAGTGTTGTAGACTGGGACGCCACTTCCTGCCTCTTGCATTGGCTGCAAATCGCCATTTGTGGCCAACCAGAGCTGCGATCCTCCAATCCCTGTGGAGATGCAGCTAAACATGGGAGTGGCGGCCCACCAGGGACTAATCCTGTGGACCGGATCTGGCTTTGCCCACCCTGGCCTAAGGTCTCAGATGTTCTGAAGGTCCCCCCCCCCACACACACATTAATCGTCCCAGTACCAGTGTGCCAGAAGGGCTAAAAAGCAGCAAGCAGGAGTAAAGAGCCAAATTCAAGCCCAACTCACCTGGCTGATAGGGGGATTGCTCACTGTCCCTTTGCAGCCTCCTAAACCTGCCACAGAGTTCCCTGTGGTGTCCTGGCCCCATGACTCCAGGCACTGTCCTCCTTGTCTGATAATCCCGGGAACAAACTCCTTTTCAGGAACCCTGAGAGAAAAACAACAGCATTTACATAGCACCTTAAAGCCAGGAGTGTCCGAATGCACTGTATGTATTTATATTGAGATTACACCAACCACCACTGAAATGCGCCTGCCTCTAGAGTGGAGCATAGCATGCTATTACACAGTACAATAGTGTAAATGAAGAATATTGTATCCAATAGAAATGCCTGAGGGAATTTGAGGAGGCAGACTTTGTTAGGTTTTGACCAGACCCTGGGCTAGTATCCCTTACTCTCAAAAAAGTGCAGGGAGATTCTTAATATCCCCAAGCAGCTAGGACTTCAGTGTTGCATCTTCTCTGAAAGACAGCACCTCCAGCAAAAAGCAGCGGCTATACTAGCCTCCCCCTCTAATTTCCCCACAGCTTCCACCATTTCATATCCATTGTGGTAGCAAGGAGCACGCTGCTAGCATAGGCAGGGTTCTAGCCAGCTATGAACTTTTTAACCACCATGTCATCTAACCCTACTGAGACAGGTTTTGTCTAGACTAGGGTGTAAAGGGGTGTTGGCAGGACACGTTCGCTAACATGTTCTGCTAACACAGCCCTAGCGTAGGCACGGCTGTGCACTAACATGGGGCTAGGCACTGGTTGGGTACTGACTCAGAAGGAAAAGTGCCAGCTACCAGTTCACAAAGACCATTTGCTACAGAATGTGGGGTTTTCCTTGAACATCTCCCATCCACCTATTGGGGCAGATCCAATTCCACTTGGTTTGTTCTTTGGGGGCTCCAGACTCTTAACAGATTTATCTCCAGAGGTAAGTTAGTCAGCAGTTCTTCCCCCATCAGCACACACCTCGACTTCCTTTGACAGCCTGTCCTCTCTCCCTATGAACAATGGGTGCCACCCCACCTGACTTCTTGAAGGTCTCCTAACAGAGCTCCCTATCCCACAAAAACACCTCCCTTGTCATTCCTTCCCTCTCCCAAAAATGTGCTCATTTCAATCTGTCTGCCTCCTAGCTGCTACCTCTCCCACTTCCCTGCTAGAGATCCTTTTCCACCTCCCTCTTCTCAGTTCCCAGCTCAAATGTCCAAGTCATAACTGGTGGTGAGTCAAGTGGAAGTGCAGGCAGGAAGTCAAGGAGGATAGCTCGCCAAAAAGAGAAGAGTGGACAAGGTTTACTTGGAACATGAGAGTCCTGACTTCCTACTTCCCAGCTGCCACAGATCTTCCCCAATTCTGAGGCTCATGCTTTCCTCCTGGACCTGCTTCCCACATCCTTTAGAGAGCTGGTTTCCAGTCTTTTGCAAGTTGAGGATTAACTCACTTGAGCTCTGGGTAGACATTCTCCAGGTACCACTGGAATGATTTACAGTTTAATTTCCTGCGTTGCTCCACGCGGTCTGCGACGCTGGAAACAAAAGTGTGTTGTTCAGCATGATACAGTGAATGGAAATGATGAGGGTAGTGGGGTGGGGACAGGGCCAGTTTTAGGCATGCGTGAAGCTGTATAATGTTGCCCTCTTGCCCCTTAGCATTGCCCTGCTGGCCAGTGTGATGGGGGCAGAGCAGGGCCAGTGAGGGAAGTGAAGCCAAAGAGGGATGAGTGCACTGGCCTCCTGACTGGGGAGCGGACTGAGTCCTAGGGAAGCGGACTGCCCACCTAGTTGTGCCTACCCTGGAAACAAACACACACACTGGCAATTTCACGCACTTCCTCTAGCTCAGGTTAAAACAAGGCAGCACAGCAGCGCCACTGGAGAGCTTTGCTGTTGTATGTCCGTCTTGGGCTCCATTTTAAGAGAGAGACTCAACCAACCAGCGGTTCCCAGACAGGGTTGGAAAGCTCAACAGGCCACTACCAATGATCAAGGGTGTATTTAAGATTTTTTACCCCTCCGTTTACAATGACTCTTAGGACATACGCCTTCTAAAATGACATTTAATGTAAGCTTTACAAAGCCATTAGTCCAGGTTATGTAATTACTGAGGGCCAAACCTTGCCGCCCTGGCTCAGCTTTTATTCACACAGAGTCAGTAGGAGATCTGCATGACTGGCACAGCAGGCTTTGGCTCCAAAGGGCTCATGGAGGCTTAAACACCCAGTGTAACGGAGACCTTGCCACCCCAAACAGAGAGGCAGCCAAGGGTCTGGGATTGGAAATGCGTTTGGGTTCTCACACACACAGGCCCTAGTGGAGACAGATAAACACTAGGCAGGCAAAGACATGTTTAAAAGATAATTTATTAATTCATGAGACATAGACTCGAGGTAAATAAAACACAGAGGGGCACTCAGACCATATTGAATCTACAGAACTCAGTTCAAAGAGGACATACTTCAGTATCAAACCTACATGTGTCAGAGAGACAACCACACACAGGGATCTCCTAATGCAGTAACAGCAATGGGCTGGCAATAGACTGATACCTCCACAGGGGTACGGCTGGCTTCACAGTACTCCCCTAGTTAATAAAAATGCTTTTGGGTTTTACAGTTCTTTGGGAAGTTCAGTTCTTGATGCAACTTCCACTCTGCCCCTCACCTGTGGGACTCTGCCTATAGCTGGCTTTTGCGGGGCAGCCAGCCTGCCTAACCCTAATGCTAATGGCCATTCATCCCAGTAACCAGTCCCATCGGTTCTGGATGCCACAGAGGCAGAGGGATGTCGGAGCTGTTACCTGCTCAGCTCAGGTCTCCAGACTGGTTATCTGCTATGTAAAAAACCCCCACTATTTTCTTCTAGCCACTTAACACATTGCCTTTTAATTTAATTAAGGGTCCCTTTTGCCTTGTCTTCTAGAGCAAATTAAATAGGGCACTGCAGGGGAAGAAGGATATTTGTTGCCAATTTAAAATAAAGTAAATTAAAAGCAAGTCTTGTTAACTAGCCATCTGAGCTGTGGTTCTGAGCGAATGTTGGGCAGGGCATCTTTGCCCTCAGCTTTTCCCTACCCTTCCCCAGGGAAAGTGCAAATGTGTTTTCCCGTGGACAAGCTGATAGTGAGAAATTGCTGGCCAGTCTCAGGGACTACTTACCTTCCAAATGACTTCCCGATGGCAGACGGTCGGGCCTCGTAGTAGTACTGCTTGTACCCATCCATCCACACCTCCGCTGTGCGCTTTGTGTTCCTGCAGGTGAGCAAGGAGAAGCGATGGTGAGTGAGAGTAGCTTGGGACACCTCCCCCAAGAGCTGGAGATAAAAGAACACTGGCAGTGTCGGGGACATCCTCATGGAGACACTCGGGGTATGTGTACACAATGAAGATTATACAGACACAGGTATGGCACTGTAGCTCTCCCAGTGTAACCCTATAGTCTAGATGCAGCCCAAGATGATGAAAGGGTTTTTTTCTGGCTGTGTAGGAACACCACCTTCCCAAATGACAGTAGCTTCGTCAACAGAAAAAGCCTTCTGCACCTACACTGGGGCTAGGCTGGTACAGGCTGGGGGAGGGAAGGGTGTCGAGATTTTTCTTACACCTCACCAACGTGGCTATGTTGACCTAACTTTTAAATGTAGACCAGGTCTCAGGAAAGTTAACTCATTGCTGCAGCTATGCCAGTATAACCTCATAGTACAGGCACAACTTATAGCCACAGAAGAGTTTTTTCCATCCCTGTAAATAATCCACTTCTCCAAGCAATAGTAAAGTCAATTAAAAAATTCTTCTGACTACCTAGTTGTGCCTACCCTGGAGGTTAGGTTGGCAAAGCTATGTTGAAAAGCTTCAGAGAGGTAGCCGAGTTAGTCTGTAACTGGAAAAACTTAAAAAACAAAGACTAGTCTAGTAGCACCTGTTTTGTTAGTCTTTAAGGTGCTACAAAGCTATGTTGGTCAGGGAGAGGGGATTTTTTACACCTCTAATGTCAGAGACCAATGTCACCCTTCGTTTTTTTTTAACACTTTTCTTCCTACCAACACGTCTACAAACTTCTCTCATTTTTTTTCTCTTCCCCTCTCTGCTATGATGGAAGCAGCCCATGTGGCACTTCTCACAGCGGATACATCTCTGCAGCACATCTGGACCTGCAACTCTTATGTGCCATCTCCTAATCAGTCCAAAAAAATGTGACAAAGAACTCGTGAGTCTTGGATGACAACCCCCCTTTCTGTGGCAGGCTGAGCTGGAAGGAAGAAGATGGACTGGGCCAGGAATACCCAGGACTGGGATTCCTAGGGACACTAAGGATATGTCCTTCCAGGTTAGCATTCCAATCCCTGACAATGCAGACTGAGGAAGAAGGAAATGCACTTTATGTGGTGGGCCCCGCATCATTTCTTTGCCTAGGCAGACAGCTTGAGGCCGAATCTCGTCAAATATTCAGTCATGAGCAATCCTCCCTGAATCCCCAGGCAAAAAAAGGAAAAGGAGAGAGAGGAAGACAGATACGGGATTATTTAGACATGCTGAATAAGCATGTGGCTGACCCATCTGTCACTGCAATCTCCAAACACCTACTTGATATAGGTCAGTGCATTGCCCTCTGGAAAGTCATAGGGGTGGCGTTTCCTGAACACATGGCCAACTCGACTGCAGGGAACAATCTCCAAGCTGCCACCGCACATCCACACTCGGAAGGAGAGCTCTGGAAGAGACCCCAGGCATCAGACGATACCAGACAAACAACACAAGTAAAACACCTATGAATAGAGGAAAAAACCCACCGCAATGCCTTTGCCTCCTCTCTCTGTGCACATGCCATAGATGCAATCAATGGCAAAACCAGGAAGGGTGAAGTGACAGAGAACCGCTTAACATTTTGTTTAATTTTTGTTAAAAATGAGCGGATCCTTCTCAGATTTTCTTCCTATCCTTCTCCTTTCTCTGGCACCACCCCTTTCGTAAGATACGTACTCATTTATCTTGGTCCTTGTGGCTGCCAAACTTTTAAAATGGCTTCAGGCAACAACGCTATGTGATGTTGCTAACATTACACTGGCCCCCACAGTTTTGGACTTCAGTGGCACACAACCTCAGTCTATGAGAGATGGGGCTGCCCCAGGAAAATAGACACCCCTGAAGAATTCAGAATGGATGGCAAGTCTACAGGGAAAAGTAGGAGCATGGGGGAAAAGGAACCGATTTTGGAAAGGGGTGGGCGTGTGAGGGAGAACAGGAAATGACAGAGAGAAGAGGAGTTGGGAAGGTCCTTTGATTTCCTTAAGCTGCCCATGCCTGGAATACCCTCTGCTATGCCTGCAGAGACATGGCGCTGGAGCACAATTTCAAAGCAAAGCGTATCGTAAACACCTGACCACAGATGCTCTCTCCCTCTCTCTTCAGGGCAATGACCCAACTGATCAGGTGTATGTATTTTCAATTAAACAGGTCCATGTAGCTCAGGTGCTTGTGGCCCCTTGACATGGCAAAATTTGGTGACCACCAGTATAAAGGGTCCATGTCTCCAACACTGTCTCCCCCTGCTTTCTCCTCTCCTGGTCCCTGAAATTCCAGCAGCTGCAGTAAATCTCACATTAATGTTTCATCTGTATCACACCATCTCACCTGACTCTGCCAAAAAGGGGGAAGGAGTGAAAACGCTGTTTGCTCACAAGTTCCAAAACTGAGCCCAGTTTATGTAAGACACACACACACACACACACACACATATACACATTGCTTACAGAAGCCTGACTGACTCTGAAGTCAAATTCAACATTTTGTTAAAGGACTTGCAGAAACACAGGGGCTTTGATGTGCAGTAGCTTATTTGCATCACTAAAGAGGCAGGCACTTGTTAAGGATTACGGGTCTGCACCCCCTCCCACAAGTTTAATCATTGCATTATACTGGATGGGTTCCCCACTTGCATTTCATATGGTGGGGAAAGCAACAAAAGTAGAAGGGGAGCAGGGGGGAAAAAAATCAACCAAGGAGCTGGAGAGGTTTGTGCCAGGTTCCCTACAACAATGGAGCCTTCCAGAGACTTCAGCTCATATAGATTTGCCTTCAGGCACTTTACTTACCAGGCCATGGGACAGGAGCTACAACATTAAGATGCCCCCTCAAAAAATAATCCTTTCAGGCTGAAATATGACATGCACACCCCATGGTTGCCATATGTTAGGCTTCCCAACCCCAGGATGCCAGTCTAACTCCTTTGGAAGCAGTGGGGTTGGCTGTTTAATGTAATCAGGGGTTTATTTTAATGGCTTCTGCTTCTGCCTGAGTAAAGGAGCAAATGTCAGTAAGTCACCTTTTCACTGCTATCTTTTGATTCCTTTCACATATCCCAAGCAGTCTGTGCGCAATAGGGATCAATTGAGAGACAAACAACAGAAGAAAGTCTCCCAGACAAGAAAGGACTTTAAAAAATAACAAGTTATATGTTTCTTCTGCAGGTGTGTCCAATTGGCTTTTTCACTCCTAGGTTCTGACTCATTCTGGGCCAGGTTGCAGGCTAATGATAATGAATGTAGCCATTATGAAATTCTGGGACTAGTTTGTTCACTTAACCTGATGTACGGGTTTCAAGACAGTTCTTGGTTCTAGGGGGACATGGCCAAACCGCCAGGCACATATACACACATGGAGAGAGACACAAGAGAGACAGAGACAGACACACAGAGAGACAGATACAGAGACCGAGAGAGAGAGAATCTATTCCATATCCATAAAGCCTCAGGATCCCCGAAGAAAAGCAAACAGGACAGAAGATGATGCAGTTCACACAATACATCACTTTAGTTAGACTTCTTTTCCTCAAATACAGAATAGAAACTGGAGATGGAGAAGATTTATTAGGTGATTTAATCCATCTCCTGGGACAAATGTTGGATTGTTATGCACTATATGTTTCCTAGCACTCTGCCATTGCAGATGACTCACAGCACTGTGGGTTTCTACATTTCCCCCCAAAGAGACTTCTCCCAGCTCAGGGGATGCTTACACTTGGAGAGGAGAGTGTGATGCCTAGCTTCAGGAGACATACCCACACTAGCTTTGAGCAAACTAGCGTGCTAAAAATAATGTAGCAGTCCCAAGTATTTGCCTCTGGTCTTGGATGTGTATGTATTTAGGGTGGCTTACCCCTTCTACTGCTTATGCTGCCATGGCTGTGCTCTATATTTAGCTCATTAGCTTGATCAACACTAGCCTTGGTATATGTCCTTGAGCTGGAAATCACACACTCAGCATACCCTAAGACATCTCACTGACATGAAAACTTGCTTGGAATGCTTGCACTCAGCTACCAAGTTACTCCTGCCTACCAGGTGAAGCAAGAAGCAAGATTTTGTGAGGAGTGTATAGTGAAGTATCCTATTAACATGTCCTTTCAGATATGCACTTGCTTCCCTACCTTATTTTTAACTTTCCTCATGTGCAAGTGGAGCTAGGAGGAATTTTCATATAAGAAATTTGTTGAAAAATTGCCTTTAAAATCCACTAATAATTTTACAATGAAAAAGTATATTTTTAATACAAATTGTATTAACCCTCCCCCCAAACCTGGCTTTCTATAAACAACACAAAAATGAAAAATATCCATCACCATTTTCTATTTAATTATCCTTCAGGTATCTGGTGGACATATAATTTATATGTCAAGGTAGAATGAGCTTTATATTATATTTTAATTTCTGGGATGGGTACCAACAAAGTTTCATGGAAATCTAAAGAAATACAATATGGAGTCATCCAACATTAGATCTTTTCAGCAAAGATTCCACTCCTCAGTTTTGTTTTCACTATCCCTACTGTATTCTTTCAAATGCCAAAAGCATGAAATGCATTCTTCTTTAAAGGGGATTTTATCTGCAATTAATAATATAAACAGAATACATTTGTGGTAGCTTTATCATTCTTAATAATCCTCCTATTGCCATGTCTGACTTCTGACAGATCATCATTTCCTATGTGTCTTAGAGAGGGGACCCTCCACTTAATAGAAAAGTTACTTTTCTGAGCTCCTTAGGCGATACCGAGTAGCACTTACTGCAGGCAATCAAGGCTTAGAACTGCTCAAACAGTGAGCAAAATCACCGTATAATTCCAGAGAGAGTTGAGCCAGAGGGAGGGTTTTTTTATTATGACAAGAGATACTGAAACACGGAAAGAGATATGTACAGATTTGTTTCATTTAACAGGGAAGACAAATAAATTCGTTACTTTAAATCCACTCTTCCTCATCAGCAATATATTTTAATAAAGTCCCACATACTTAATTTCTATGTGCTCTTCTTTTCAGTTGTTTCTGCTGCTATATCTATCCCTACCTTCCCTGTGATGATTCTACAGCACAGGCATCATCTCACTTGGGAGAAAGAGATGCCTCAAATTGTCTCCTCTGGGTAGGATTGTGGAGGCAGATTTCCGTGCTTTGCTATGAGAAATAACAGCACCTGGGAAGATACTCCTCAAATAGTTTTAGAGCCCGATCCCAGTCCAAGAGATTTCATTATGAATATCTGTGCCCAGATTTCACTCCCAGGCTATGTCTATACTGCAGAGCTTTTCTGGGATACTGGAGGTATCCCGGAAAAGCTGTGCCACATCCAAGGAGCGCATCTGCTTTTCTGCAAACATTTTTTGGAAAAGCAGACACATTTTTTGGCATTCCTATAAACCTTGTTCTATGAGGAAGAAGGGATGTTCTGAAAGAGGGTTTTCTCCAACATTTGGCCCCATGTAAATGGGCCAAAGGTCAGAAAAGCCTCTTTCAGAAGAGAAGTGGAAAAAGATACGCAAATTGTGGTTTGCAATTTGCATATCTTTTTCCAACTTTTCTTTGTAGTGTAGACGTGACCCCGAAGAGACTTGGCATACTAGGAACACTACATTTCAAAGCCATTGTCATGAGATGAGAACTCACCTTTATTAGGAGAAGAGGGGATGTGTATGGAAAGTTTTAATGGTACTGACGCTCTACTTCAAGACCTGTATGACTATGGAATGGGACAGGAAGAAGAATCACTTCCGAAGATTTGATGTTAAATATGCAGATGTTACTGTTATTTATTTGTATTGAAGTGTAGAAAGCTTGTATAGAAAGCTTCCTTCAAAGATGAGGACCCAATTCCGTTAGGTGCTGTGCATGCATACAACAAAAAGATGGTGCCTACCTTAAAGAATTTATTACCTCTTGGATATATACATGAGCCAGTAATACAGATATTGCCAGCCATAATCTAGAACCTTATGCTGATACACAGATCACAGGAGTGGGGCATTTTTATTGGTCGAGAATGCATCCCATCTATTTGCATACTGACACAAAGTGCTCAGTGGAACGCATATTTTGTCTGACAAAGAGTTCCTAGTGTTGCTTTCTGTGAGAGGAGGAAGGGGAGGGGAGCAGAGTACATCTTGAGTAATTTCACAACTCACCAAAGTTCTCTCCTCCCCAGATATCCATCTGAGTGTCATATCTTCCCAGATGATTAAACCAGGACTTATTGATCACAAAGATGCCTCCTGCTATAACAGGTGTTCTGGAGAGAAGGAAGAAAAGGCAAGCACATAATCAAACAATAATAATAATTTCTTCTTGCACGGGACTCTTCATCTGAAAATCACAAGGCACTTTAGAAATATTAATTAATTAAACCTCATAAACCTGTGCCACCCCCTTTGTCCTAGTCTGCATTTTACAGATAGGGGTAATTTGGCTAGGCATCGTTCCACACCTCAGTCACATTATAAGATTGCATCAGAACTGGGAATACAACACAAATCTCCCGACTCCACGTCTAGTGGTTTCACCAATAGACCATCCTTCCTCCTCTTGTTAGATTCTATCACAGTATTTACAAAGTTAGGGCAACGTCTTTTGCTCTTTGCACAACATTCTCAATATGAAGGAACCACATGGGCACAGTGGGGTCCAAACAACTGCTGGGCTATTAATAGAACTCAGCTACATATATACACTGCTGTTCTGTCAGGGGGTCTGGTGGTTTCTGAAACATGAAGGATAGTGAGGACTGCTCACAAACTACTTACTGGGATGCTATCCAAACCCTATCTGCTATAGTTAAAGTATCTTGCTTCTAAATAGACAAGAATTAGGGGTTTGTGTCAGCATTTTTCTCACTTCAGTCTTCTCAAAGCTCTGCACACAATAATAAACCTGCCAGTGACTGCACTGGCCACCAGAGAAGCCCTTATGTGCCCAACCTCCATCTCTGTCAGAAACTTGAACTTTCAAAGCTGGGAAAGAAGGATAGTTAAGTGCTTGGACTGGTTTCTGTTCCTCACTCTGCCACTGAATTTCCTGTGTGACATTGGGCAAGTCAGTCAACCTCTGTGCCTTAATTCTTCATCTGTAATAGGGGGTAATAGCACAACCCGACCTCACAAACTGTCCGGAGGATACCTTCATTAAAATGTGTCAGGCACTCAAATGCTAGAGTGATAGGGGCCATGTAAGTAGACAGATTGAACGGGCTGCAATCAGTATTCCTTCTCTTTTTGTATGTCCCTGTGCAGAATGACTTTTATGGTGTGTACCAATATGGAGGTGATGTATCCCATAACAAAAGTCATGCCGCACATGGACAGACAGTGTGTGGCGGGGTAAAGTCGCAGGGATGAGGTATGGGAAGGGCTCAAGGATAAGGCAGAGGATGGGTATATAGGAGGGTGAGGGCTCTGGCTGAAAGTACAAGCTCTGGGATGGGTCCAGGATGAGGGGTTCAGAGTGCAGGAGGGAGCCTATGGCTGGGGCAGAGGGTTGATGTGTGTGTGGGGGGCAGACTCTGGGTTGGAGCGGAGGATGAAGGTTCTGGGATGCAGGCTGTCCCAAAAAGAGAAGACTCTTTCAACCCTCTCTCACTGCAGCAGCTTGGGGCCAGGTGAGAGGCGCTTCTGTACTGCCCCAGCAGCTCCAGTGGGCACAGCCAAGGGGGCATCTGTCCTTCAGCCGTGGCAGGCTGGAGGCAGCTCCATGTGGGGCTGGCAGGGAAAAACGCCTCTCCTCCTCAGCTGCAGCCAGGGAGAGGTGCCTCTTTCCCAGCCATGACGGTTCTGGGGCTTGGGGAGAGGCATCTCTCCCCGCTGCAGCTCTGTGCCCCAGAGCCCCGCAGCGTGGAGGGAATGTAGGCTGTAATGGCCTGTAAATGCGGTTAACTTACAATGTTACGTCTTCCATTGTTCAGGGAACAGGGAATTGATATTAGAAGCTTTCACAAACATTACAGGACTGCTTCAAACGTCCCACAGGACAAATGCCTGCCGCACGTGGCATCCACAAGACAGATTCTTGTGCACTCCTGAGGCAAAGATGGCATTCAAGAGAGAGATGCACAAGCCCAGCAGAGATGGGTACCTTATGGACTGGGTTGGATCCGTTCTGGACATCTTCTGCTCTATAGGGATTTGCTCCCACTTAAAGTGAAGGCTCCAGTCAAACCCTGAGAAGAAAAGAAACGCTAGGGAGAGAAGCCCATAGAATAAGAGTGCAATGCCAGCTACTAGAATACTCAGGAAGTCTGCAGCAAGGACATTGGGAAATAGCAAAAGGATGTTGCAAACCTTGTTTTGCTGGCCCTAGTGTCTGTTTTTCACACACAATTTTCCACTAGCCTGGGAAATAGACCCAGGCCTTCACTGTGTGCTGGTGTTCAAAGGGTGCCTGTTTTGCCCCCGCAAACCCACCCCCCTGAGGCAGGTGCCACGCCAGATTGCCTGTGTTGCTCCGCACATCAGCCAGCAGGAGGCAGCCTGGCATGTTGGACCTGCAAATGCATAGAGGCAGAAGTCCCAAGGCTACCCCACATGTGCCCCAAAATAGCAAGAGCCTTCCACATTGCAACAAAATGTACATGTGTTGAGGTACCATTTGAAGTCACTCCAGGAGCTCCCTTCCCTTAGCAGCATTTGTCTGCAGTTCATCTACTTTCCAACTCTTCTGGAGTGTTGTCAAGGTGAGATGTGATAATCGGGGCCCCTGTCGTCTGGTCAACCTGCCTTTTACCTCATTAGCTGACAAAGTGATGAAGTTTGGAGCAACGCTCTTGGTGGGATGCTGGTGGATTTCCGGGAACAAAGGCTCCAGTTCATTATCATTGGTTTTCCCGTCTATCACTTCTTGAGTTGCCCCTTGTTTCGGAATTACTCTCAGTGGAACCCGTAAAATGATGCCAGGTAATGGAGACCCACAAATGGGGTGGGTTCTAAATTCAGGGGTAGTGGTGAGAGGAGGTGCTGGCAGACGGGATGAAAGGGAGAGAGAGTTGAGCCAGACAACGTTGGAGGGGGCAGGGATGGTAGTGGTAGGGTTTAGCAGCTAGAAGAGATATTTGAGAATATTTTCAGGGGTTATTGCGGGAGGGTTTGGCAGCTGGGATGAATAGCTGTGGGAAGCTAATTAGGGATAGAAGGAAGCTCTGATGTCTGCTTGGCACAGGTGAAAGGAGAGGCTCTTTGCATCCCTCCAAGTTGGTCCATGGTCTCTTCTCCACTGGAGCAGGTCCTTCCAAGGAGCAAAATGCATCAGACAGAAAAAGCAGAGCGCAGGTATTGCTGCCATCACTAGCTACTCCTTTGCCACCATCCCCTCGGGTCTCACTTATCCCAGCCATTAGCCTTACCCACCTCCCCTCAGATCTGCTGATGCTGCCAGGTAGGCAAAATTATCCAGGCTGATCACATCGATGATTGGACTCACCACTCGGGTATAATCCTGTAAGAACAGAAGCATGAGAGAACAATCAGGCCTCTCATGGGGGCTGGCAAAGGCATGGGATATCGGAGACAGGAGACCATGCCCACAGCAGCAAAGATAAACACATCAGCATATTACATTGCAGCTCTTTCTTAGCACCGGTGTGGAAGCTGGGTAATGACTCCATGGCTACTGCACATGCCTATAGATAAGAAACTACCAGCTCTGCTTCATAGCTATGACAGGAGATTGGAACTAAGAGCCTGCTTGTAATACAAGTTAGCACACAGGATCGCTGGTAAGAGATAGCTCTTTATTTCCTGGCCTGCCACATGACATGGGTCCCTATTTCAAAGGTTCATATCCCTGACACATAGGCAGGAATCAGTACCCAATGTTCCTCTGATTTAAAAAAAAGCCAATACAATTTTTTAAAAATCTCATTACCAGCCCAAACCAACCACACAGCCAACTAATAAGCCACAAGGAGAGACAAATCATGGTTAAAAATAGATAGCAAGTAGATGTTTTTTAATTTGCCTTCTGGTTTTTGAGCCTTAGGGAGAACATCCATCACATTTTCATGCTATTCTCTGCAACCATAGGCACTAGACATTTAGTTTGTATTACAAGAAAGCTGAGATCCTCAACTCCCAGAGCTGGGGCTTTAAGAAAAACACCAGCTTTCACCACACTCATGATAAAACGGAGAGAGTCGGTAATGCTGAAGGTGCCTAGGCATTCATCTGTCACTACTGTCTCTGGCCTTCTGCGCACACAGCCCCTGGTTCTCAGAACAAGGTCCTGCTGGGGTCTGTATTCAGGCCTTGAGCCTGCGTGTGCTATTTGGTTTCTCATAGTCAGTAATGTGCTGTCAATAGCAGTGTTGGCGTACATCCCTTCTATGGTCTGTGCTCTGTTACCACCCATCCAGGAGTCCTGACATTCCAGCCTCCTCACAGTGAGAGACAGGTGTGAACCAAATCCCCTGACAAACACCTACAAAATTGGACTCTTGAACCTGGACCCAGATCTGATCATGGCAACGGACCCCTATATCTAAAATGGGCCGAATCAAAATCCCAGCACAAGCCTCTCCAGAACTCTAGAATGCTTGGATCAGAATCCAAAAACTTTGCAGTTCAGATCCAAGTGTGCTAATAACTACTCAGTCCCATCTGCAGAGGCACCGTCATTGTGCTGCGGCTGCTGCTGCCAGGAGCTCAGCTTTACGAGCAGAAGTAAAGCAGACATTTATGGGCTACTGAGATGGAGGATTTATTGAGTAGGCTTAAAAAGAAGCTCTAAGGTTTCACCTTCTTCCTCCCCTGGGTACTAAACTGAGCAGATACATGAAATGTGCAGCAGCGCAAGTACCTCCCACTCCTCTCCTGGGCCCCATTAGTTCATGGGCTCCTTCCTTCAGAGTAGGAGAGCTCTGCTCTTGCAGGTGGGAGAGAGATCAGTCCCCCTTTCCACTCCCCTGCTCTTTCATTGCAGGATTTTCAGCAGCAGAGTCACATCCTCTTTCAACCCCATGGCGAATGCCAACGCTGCTGCCTGATATTCCGCTCTTTCTCCTAGGGGCACTTCGTGCTGGGGGGATGGTTCTGTGGGCCTGGTGTTTGTTGCTGGGAGCATTAATAGCAGGAAGGTTTCAGCGGTCACGGGGTGAGGTGGGGAAGGTTCAGCAGTGGGAAGGGGACTTGGAGCAAGGGAGCAGGAGTGGGTGCAGAGGTTGTGTGTGTTGTCTATATGTGAGGGGATGTGAAATGGGGTATCCAGGAAGGTTAAAGCCGTGGTCAATGACATGAGGATTTTCACAGATCTCCCCTCCCCTATTACATCCCCTTCCCCATAACAGGGACGTGTTGGGGCCTGCAGGAGGAGCCCTGATAATATACAACAGGTGCCAACCACACTGGATATTTCAGGCTCCGTACTCCTCTTACAAACATCTGAGCTCGACAGGGAGACCTTGGGTGCTTGCCCCCGATGCTGCAGCTCACAATGTGCCAGCTGCAGGAACAAAGAAGCTAGATCCTGGCAGGGGGTGTGTGGCGGGCTCTCTCACCTCTTTCACTCTCTGAAGCATCGGCTGCAGCCACTCGCTGTTCACCTCACAGTGACTGTCCAGGAAGGTGAGAATCTCAGCCGTGGCCACCTCGGCCCCTCGCACTCGGGAGCGGATCAGCCCTAAGACGAGGAACAGGCAGAGGAGGGGAAAACAGTGGAAAGACCAGAGTGTAAAATGAAGTGGAGATTAGGGAGAGAAAACACTGAACTGCTACTGCTTAGAGAAAATAGAAATTCTCCACGGCCTTGCATCTCGTGCAGTCATTTACACTGCTTCAGGGTCCTGATTGAACAGGGCAAGCTGGGGAACAGAGGGTCTGGGCTGTGACCTGGGGCAGGGGATTGGGGTGCAGGATCTGGGAAGGGATAGGGGGCAGGAGGGGGAGGGGTTTAGATTATGTGGGGTATGGTGCCAAAAGGTTGGGGTGCCAGAGGCAGGCTCTGGCTGGGAGACTTACCTCCTTGACCCCCAGCCAGCAGCCTTCTCAAGCAGACCCCTGCCTGCCCCGTCTCTGCACTGGCTGCAAGGAGCCATGTGGTTTTTGAACAACTATGAGCCTGAGGAGAGGTGGGAAAGACTGCTTCCCAAGCTTACTGGTAACAACAGGCAGCTCCTATTGGCCGAAACCGTGCTGGGGGTGGGAGCAGTGGGAGCAGCGCGAGAAGGCTCACAGCTGTTCACACAGAACCCAGCAGCAGCTTCTCTCAGAAGCATGCCGGGAGAGGGGGGGCAGGCGGGGCAAGGAATCTACTTGAGACTCCCCACTGCGTCTATGGGCTGGATCTGGTGGCTTGACAGGCCAGATGTGGCCTGTGGAGGGTATTTTGCCCAGTCCTGAAATAAAGCTTTGTTGCAAGCATGAATTGTAACCATGAGAAATAGTATCTGGGGGAATGGAGGGCAGAAGGGGTGACTTTGAGAGCAGATGGTACCTGCAAAGTTTTTCGCACTCACCTTCTCGCCGGCTGTTGCGTAGACATTTGACCTTTGGGATCTTGGTAAGGAGCTGGCAGTCCTCAGCTTAGAAAAGGAGAAAACATTTGGCATAAACACATTAATTATTTGGCTTCAGTGGAGCGCTCCAATTAATTGCATCTCTATGAAGGGAAAGCGCTGCTGTCACTTCATACCACTTTAATCAACCTGATAGCCTTAATCCCATTGTCTAAAATACACCCACGAGAGCTCTGCTCTCTTGACAGTCCTCCTCACTGAGTGCTGAGCCAAAGCCCCCCGGATGCACTGAAGGACAGAGGCTGCAGCCAATTTGAGTTCAGCCCAGCAGAAGAACAAAGGGACATATGCTGTAGGTGTAGAGCTGGGAGTGGGAGAAATTGAGGGATGGCAGGGAGCAAGTGCAGAGAACCCAAGAAGCCAGGGAGAAAGAGACCTATTTTATCAGGTGATCTAGTCCATCTCCATCCACTAGATCATTCAAGACTGTTGCCTACGATCTGTTCTCTGGGATAGTTTTCAGCTTAGTTTTAATTTATCCAAGCCATGGTGATTAACCATCTTCCTTGGGGACGCTTTTCCACTGTCTAATAGAGGAACGGTCGACTGAAGGCAACACCAGCAACTTGCCGGGAGCCCAAGTCGCTCCTGATTTGCATTACCTGACAAACATCACAGAACACTGCAGCTGCACACCCCACACTGCATCTGGCAAGAGTGACCTTCCACTCAGCGCATATTGGAGCAATGCATGCTGGGAGGCTGAGGCTGAGAAGGCCGCATCTTCCCGTGAAAGAGGAGATACGCCACAGGCCTCCCTACAGAACTCTGCCCACAGGCTACAGTTTGGAAATGCCTGTTCTAACAGATACCACTGGGGCAAAAGTTTCCATTTCCTCTCTGCCCTCCCTTTCTTCTCTGACTCCCCTACTCCTGCCCCATGGCCAGCTCTTTTATCCCAGGTGCTTTTCATCAGCTTGCAGAGCCCTTTGCTTGTCATCATCCTCCCACAGTCTGTGTTCTGAAGAGACACGCTAAGGCACCCGCTAAAGTGCTTCTCTTGGCATCTCTGTATAATAGGAGCTTTTCCATTTTCAAGGACACACATAATCCACAATATTGCATGGGAAGCTTAGCTTGCTGTATCGTCCAAATGTAGTGACAAATGCTTGTGAGTAAAAACTTATAGAGATATAGGTGAGTAAAAACCATAGCTCATATGTTTGGATTTAAATGGCCTCTTCCTATGTTGTTGTTGTGGCCATTGGTTCCACATTTGCCACTGCTGGGGGTAAATCATGGGTGGAGGCATCCATGGGAATGGAGCCCAAGAAGCCATTTGTGTTGGGATGAAATCTGGTTGCACAGAGTTAACTGGCATTCCTGACCCCTCTCAGTGTTGAGAAAGCTGTGGTGAAAACACAGCTAAGTCATCTCTTTGAAGTAGGAATAAGATCCTCCGGAAAAGGGCGCTTTTTCCGGAGGATCGGGGCCAGTGTAGACGCTCTTTTCCGGCTTTTTTAAAAGCCGGAAAAAAGCGGCGTACATTTTTATTTAAATGCCGCGGGGGATATTTAAATCCCCCGCGGATTTCCCTATTACGGCTTCTGAAATTAACATGTCCCTTCCGGAAAAGGGGCCAGTGTAGACGTAGCCATCGAGACATTGCTGGATGTCTGTCACAAAGGAATAGTGATAGAAATGTAGCCGTGTTAGTCTGGTGTAGCTGAAGCAAAATACAGGACTATGTAGCACTTTAAAGACTAACAAGATGGTTTATTAGATTATGAGCTTTCGTGGGCCACTGAGGAAGTGGGTCTGGCCCACGAAAGCTCATCATCTAATAAACCATCTTGTTAGTCTTTAAAGTGCTACATAGTCCTGTATTTTGCTTCTGTCACAAGGGAAGATTGTGTTTCAGCCCTAGACAAGTCCAGGTGAATGCAAGCATCTATTTCCAGGTTATTCACCTATCAGGAATGTAACAAGAATAGGCCTGGAGTCCAGCTCAGGAAATCACCTCCTAGCTCTGACCCTAACCTTGCTGTGTCCTTGGGGAAACCGAGGCACCGAGGGCCAAATGTGCAGAAGTACTCAGCACACTAGAGCTGCCATTGAGAATAATGGGACACTTCTGATAATCTTGTCATTTATTTAGATGCCTACGTGGACACTCTTTTGAAATCTGGGCTGTTCTAATCCAATGCTTGCAAAAGTGGCAACTAAGTCTGAGTTTGAACTGTCGGGTGCCCAACTTGGGACCTGCTTTTCACAGCTGCTGAGCCCCACAGCTCCCATTGCCTCTGACTGGACATGAGGGTGCTCTGCACTTCGCAAAAGCAGGCTCTTGGTGTCAAGCTAACATCTAGGACCTCAGCACCACACTCAGTGGCTACTTTTGGAAAATATTTAGAAAAGTGCAGCTAGCGCCATTTCTTTACCTCACAGGGGCACTGCAGACAGTCACCATAAAATGCTATAACACACTGTAGTAATTAATTACATCTGAAGACATAGTTAATTATTATCATTAATATGGTGCTGCATTATCCTGGTCCCTGTGGAAGCCCCTTGCCCCTTGTGCCCACTCCCATCATATAACTGCCAAGAAAATGCAAGTCTTGTGCACAGGGGAGTGCATAAACTACTATGTCCTAATGCCCTCAAGGGAATGAATTACCCAAAAAGTGGCATAGAGGAATCAGGGCACAGCCTTTATTCTGTGGAGCTGGCCAGGATCATGCAGCATACACTCCTGCTTCACACTAGTTTGCTGGAGCAGGTCTTGTGACTCTTACAGCAAAATCTCACCCAGAACCACCCCCAGGGATGCCCTAGCTACATGACATTCCTAGCTCAGGGCAAAAGCCACAACCTGTCTGTAAGACATGAGAGTTTGCAGCAGTTCTCTGTGGTCTCTCTCGCTCTCTCTCTCACCCATATCATCAGACACTGCTGGCCTACACGCACCGTAAATGGGTTACACAATCTATTAAATGGTAGTTAATGAGACCAGATAGTACCCTGGCAACCTGGCCAGAACTGCTGAGCTCACACAAAGAGAAGAGTAAATGGGGAAAGAATCAGGAGGAAAACATGGCCTTTTTGCCATGGGTAGAAACTAAACTAGGCGCAGAAAAGTCTCTCTCCTTACGCTGTTCTTTTTTTTGCCAACAGCCCGGAGAGAGAATTTTTGAGAAGGAGTGAAATAGAGTAGCGTGAATGTAGGAGAAAATGAAGGACAGAAAAGCAAAAGGAAGATGAAGGTTTGATACTTACGATCTGAGCTGAAGTCATCCACTAAAATGATCTCCTGAATAAGATTGGCAGGGGTGCGGTTCATAACACTGCAGGAATCCAAGAAGGAAAGACGTACCTCATCATTATTAAACAAAAGCTTTCACTTGTACTGTCTGTAACCTGAGTAGGGTGACCCGATGTCCTGATTTTATAGGGACAGTCCCACTATTCAGGGCTTTGTCTTATATAGTCACCTATTATCCCCACCCATCCTGATTTTTCACACTTGATTTGTCACATCTTGAATACTGCGTACAGATGTGGTTGCCTCATTTCAAAAAAGATATATTGGCTTTGGAAAAGGTTCAGAAAAGGGAAACAAAAATGAGTAGGGGGTTTGGAATGGGTCCCATATGAAAAGAGATTAAAAAGACTGGGATTTCATTTTAGAAAAGAGGAGACTAAGGGAGGATATGATAAAGGTTTATAAAATCATTACAGATATGGAGAAAGTGAATAAGGAAAAGTTATTACTTGTTTCCATAACATAAGAACTAGGGGTCACCAAATGAAATTAATAGGTAGCAGATTTAAAAACAAACAAAAGGAAGTTTTTCTTTACCCTGCACACAATCAACCTATGGAACTCCTTGCCAGCAGAGATTGTGAGACCAGGAATTTAACAGGGTTCTAAAAAGAACTAGATAAATTTTTGGAGGCTAGGTCCATCAGTGGCTATTAGCCAGGATGGGTAGGAATGGTGTCCTTAGTTTCTGTTTGTCAGAGGCTGGAAATGGATGACAGGTGAGGGATCACATGATGATTACCTGTTTCTGTTCACTCCCTCTGGGGCATCTGGCATTGGCCACTGTTGGAAGACAGGATACTGGGCTAGATGGACCTTTAGTCTGACTCAATATGGCCCTTCTTATGTTCTTCAAGACCTTGTGTAGCTCCAGTCCAAACTATGTTGTGAATCTTGTTCCTTATGTCTCCCTTTATTTGTTTTTCTCTGTCAACAATGCAGGCAACACCAACCACTTTGCTTCCTCTGCCCACTCAGATCTTTGTGCCATCTTTCATAATGCCCCCCAAGTATGGAACAAACTCCCCATCTTCAATGGGACTACTCACGTGTTTCAAGCTAAGCACCTGCTCAAGTACTTTGCTGGATCAGGGCCATAAAGAGGAGAACAATGTGACATTATTATTAAAAAACCCCACCACCCTTAGGCTAACAGTCTACAGTGGCACTGGCTTTTTTTACTGCTCTCTCCCCCTTCAAACACATAACTGCTTTGCTGTTCGCTTCCTCATCCCCCTCTATCTCAGTGTTATGTTTCCACATGCTTGCCCATGAATATTTGTGTTTCAGCTTATATTTCCCTAGCTGTCTCAGCCTGCATTTTTTTCTATGCCAGCTCTCATTTTCTGCATCTGGTTCATATTTCAACCCACTCTGGGTCCCTTAGCATTACTCTTCTATTTTCTCTGATGACTGCAACTTCTCCCAAATTACTGTCATTTGCAAGTTTCATATGCAGGACCACTCTGTGCTTTGTGTAGTAATTCACACCTGTACAAAGTGAGAGTAAAATACTCCCAAATCAAAATGGTACTATTTTGTACCCTCTCTTCATAGGTGTCAGTGACCACAAACAGAAAGGGAATGGAGATTAGGCAGTGGAGAAAACATTTAACAAGACTGGTCTAACCCACCTATCTAAATCGTCCCTCCTCCTCTTCAACCTTGCCTCTGCATGAGTTGATCCCACCTCTGCTGAAATCCTTGTCCTTGCCTTTTCCTCCTCTCATCTTTATGATCACAACTTCTTCAACAGTGTTGTCAACAGTGCAATAGGAAACACACACATCACACCCTTTTCATCAACACTTCCACTGATTTCCCTCCCCATTAGACGTACTGTGATCTAGTACAGCGGGCTATGGACCTCTGGCTACTGGGCTGCAGTGGCTCTGGGGCTGGGGCGTGTCCTGCCCCACCTCTCAGCCAACAGCACTGGGCAGAGGTGGGGTTTCCATCTGGCTGTGGACCAGAGCTTCCCTGCGCAGTGGGAGGCCATGCAGAGCTGCTCCACATGGCCCTCCTGCAGTGCAGGGAAGCGCTCTTCCGCGGCTGGAGGAGACTCTACCCCTGGCTGGTGCTGGTTGGCTGAGAGCAGGGCCAGCCCACAACATTCTGGCACCTGAAACAGGGAGCTCAAATGACGCCCCCATGCCCCCTCGATGCACGAGCAGCAGACACAATTTTCTACACTCTGGGTCCTAATGGTGCCCCCCCCCCCAGTCTGGCACCTGAGGCGGCTGCCTCAGTTTGCCTCATGGTAAGGCCAGCCCTGGCTGAGAGGCGGGGCAGGACACACCTTTCCCAACAGCCGTGGTGGGAGGGGAAGTGCTGGGCGGTGTATCCCAGCCCTGGCCCCCAGAGCCACCGCCATAAAGGCAGCAGCTCAGGGCTAAGTGAGGGTGGCGAGGCAGGCACTACGGGCTCTAGGGGTGGGGATAATATTGAGAGCTTTGGAGACTGGGAGCAGTGGGGCTCTGGAAACAGGAGGCTGGTACTAGGGGGTGTGGTGGGGGGGGTTCTAAGAGGTGTGGGGATGGCACTGAAGTATTTGGGATGGGGGGCTGGCACTGGGGGGCTCTGAGGGAGGGAGGCTGGCACTTGGGGGATTGGGTGCAGGGGACTCGGGTCAGTGGCTGGCACTGGGAAGTAATGGAGGGCTGGGGAGCCCTCGAGATTAGGAAGCTCAGCTTCTGGCAAACTGGTAATGTTTTATTTGCATATTTGCATATTCATCACTTGAATAATAAATATACAAATATGTAAATAAAATGTTACCAGTCCACCTAAAGTTTGTGAATGGGTTTGCCAGTCCCTGGTATCAGAAAGGTTGGGAACCACTGGTCTAGTAGACTGTGCACAGAATGGGAGTCAGGAATGCCTGAGTTCTAATTCCAATTCTGCAACTAACCTATTGTGTGGCCTCTGGCAAGACACTTAATTTCTCTGTCTCTAATTTTCTCCAAAATGGCGATTATAACACTTCTGATATTTCCCTTGTGTAGATAACAGGGAATAATATTTCTCTTCCCAACAAGACTTCCATGAAAATTAGTTAACGTTAATTCATTAATTCATTAATAAATTAACGTTATGAAAGGTGTTATACAAGCTAAGCATTATTACTATTCCATAATCCAGTTTTAAATTTCCCCCTGTGTGTGAAACATGGAGCAATTTTACTTTGCATCCCCCATGTATTTCTTGGTTCTCTACTCATATCTTTTTGCCCCCCTTTTTAATCAGCATCATCTTCTCTCTGCCTCATCATGTACATATGTATCAGCAATACTGATGTGAGAGTCTTCTCCTTGGCAGATCTGACCATCTATATAATAGGGATGTCAGCATGTACTCGTCTAGGCTTATTGGTTAATCTTGTCGACTACATGAATTTTCTCTCCCCCCCCCCGTATCAGAGGCAGCAAGGTGTGTGTGTGGGGGGGGGGGGAACAGGAGTCATGCTGGGGGGAGCCAGCTTAAAAGGCACTGGCTCTGGTGCCGCCTGTCCCCCTGCCCCCATGCTGCTGCCTCTATCAGAGGCAGCTGTGTGGTGTGGGGCCAGGGGAAGCTGCTGCAACGCAGCCTCTGTCCGCAGCAGACCCGAGCTCCCTGCAGACAGAGGTTGCTCTGTGGCAGGTGGAGCTGCCTCTGTCCATGGGGAGCTTGGGCCCCCCACGGATAGGGACTGCTGCCATCCTGCACTGCTAACTCTATATGGGTATGTCTACACTACCCCGCTAGTTCGAACTACCGGGGGTAATGTAGTCATCCGCACTTGCAAATGAAGCCCGGGATTTGAATTTCCCGGGCTTCATTTGCATGAAACCGGCCGGCGCCATTTTTAAATGCGGCTAGTTCGAACCCCGTGCCGCGTGGCTACACGCGGCACGGAGTAGCTAGTTTGGATTAGGCTTCTAATCCAAACTAGCTGTACGCCTCGTGGAAGCCTAATCCGAACTAGCTACTCCGTGCCACGTGTAGCCGCGCGGCACGGGGTTCGAACTAGCCGGCATTTAAAAATGGTGCCGGCCAGCTTCATGCAAATGAAGCCCGGGAAATTCAAATCCCAGGCTTCATTTGCAAGTGCGGATGTCTACATTACTCCCGCTAGTTCGAACTAGCAGGGTAGTGTAGACATACCCTATCAGAGGCAGCAGCACAGGGCAGCAGGCAGCTGGTCTATACAGGGAGCTGGTTTTTAAACTGGCTCCCCTCGTGGACCGGCTCCTGCCTGGCACCCTGCACTGCTGCCTCTGATACACAGGCAGCAGTGTGGGAAGGCAGGGGGCCCCCTAGGAGTGGGGCCGGACTCACTGGGTGTCCCTCCCTGCCTCTGGGGACTGTAGAATAGTCGAGTAACCAATAAGAATTCACGTGGTTACTCTATTGTTCAATTACCCGATATCTAACATCTCTACTATATAACCTTCTTTCTTATCTCTCTCTGGCTCACAGACGCTCCATTTCATTTCATATCTCACCAGAAAATACATCCCTTTCCTCTTTGCTTTGAATTTCTCTTTTATCTGCCCTCATTTATTTTCTTGCCAAAGCATATTGTGATGCAGCTTACATGAAAGATGCCACTCAACATATATTTGTATTATACATCATTGTTTCCACCAGAATTTATGCCATCACGTTACATAGGCACTGAACTACTGACAGCCCTTTTGCCTGACAAAGCAAAAATACACTGAGAAATGGTATCCACACACCCTAACAATCAGTAAATAAAACCCAGACACCACAGCTGTTGTTTTCCCTCCATATAAGGCCTCATTGCACCAGCAGGAGTGGCTGGTAATTTCACTTAATGACTAGCAAGGCAGAGATGCCAAGCAGGCAAACAGTCCATGAGTGACAGCTGTTTTCTGCAGAGCAGGGTATGTCAAGTGAGAAAGCAGTTCATGAGTGACAGCTGTCTCCTGAAGAGCAACAGATGTCAAGCAGGCCAGTGGTTCAGGGGTGACAAATATCTCCTGCAGATGAAAGAACACCAGCAGGCAAGCTATTTGAGATGCTACTTTAATAGCTGCTGGCATCCAGGCTATTTCTAATTCTTTCTGCATTCCCTCTTATTTAGTCTCTTGTTTGGTCTCAGGCATCAGACTTTATCCTCCTCTTACAGCTGAAAACAGATCCTGGTGGCCTAAACACGTTGCATGTCTTGAGCCAGCAGCATTTGCCTGCTAAACAAATCACAAGGCCATACACAGAACAGTCTTTATGCTAGGACGTTTAGGAAGATATACCAGCTGTACCACAGATTCACGTGAATCTGTGTTAGTGCCGAAGGGATCCCCTGTGCAGACAATTTTTAACCGATGTGGTAAAAATGCTTCTAGCTGTGGGAGGCTTGTCTACAGGAGGGCTCCCGCCAGTCCTCACGCAGGCTCAACTGAACCAGTGGTACCACCCTGGTGTAGTTCTTCTAAAATTCCTTAGCATAAAGCTGAAATTTTCACAAATGGCCACCATTTTGGATACCCAGCTTGAGATACATGGGGCCTGTTTTTCAGAGGTTTTGAGCATCCACAGCTCCCATGGACTTCAATTGCAGGTGCAGGTTCTCAGCACCTCTGAAAATCAGGCCTACGACAGGAAGATGGGGAACCCAAACCAGTGGCTGGTTTTGCAGATTCTAATTCTCGTAACTTCTAAACCTGTACCTCTCTGTCTTAGGATTCTCCTGCGAGCTCTAACACCATGGTTTGTGGGCATCTAAGAACCTAGACCGGGGTGGGCAATAATTTTTGACTGGGGGCACTTCAGAAATTTCTGAAATGGCCCTGGGAAGCACGGAAGGGGCGGGGTCAGGACAGTTTCATGCTTCCCCACCCACAGACCCTACTTGGTGTGGGGGTGGGGGAGCACACAAAGTCTTTGCACTCCCCAAAGAGAACTAACAGCTGGTGATTCCCTCTAGATACCTGTGTCCCTGGCGATGGGAGGAGACTTGACATTGTCCCTCCTGCTGTCCCCACATCAGTCAGGGCCTGGACAGGGGGATCACGTGAAGTCTCTCACTCCCTGGCCCGCCCTGCAAGGGAGCATTGCACTCAGAGTCAACCACCAGCTGAGCAGCAGCTGGCAGTTGACTTTAAGTGCTGAGCCACTTGCAGGGCAGGAGGAGACTTCACACATTCCTCCAACCCCAAGGCCCTGATTGGCCTGGGGCCACGGGAGCACACAAAGTCTCCTCCTGCCCTGACCTCATCCCGCAAGGAGCGTGTGGCACTTAGAAGCACCGCACCCCTCGCAGGGCGGGAAGAGACTTTGCACGGTCCCCCGGCCCCAGGCAAATCAGGATTTGGGGGTAGCAGGGAGCATGCAAAGTCTCCTCCCACCCTACCAGGAGCATGTGGCACTTCTAAGCACCACACACTTCTTGCAAGGCAGGGGCAGGGCGGGAGGAGACTTCGCGCTCTTTCCCCTGCTCCCTGGCCCTGACTGGCCTGGAGGTGGGGGGAGCAGTAGGGCCTCTGCGGGCTGGATCAACTCACTTGGTGGGCTGGATCCAACCCAGGGAGGCCCTTTTGCCTACCCTGACACTTCTGCTACATAATCAGCAGAATGCCAGTGCTTTTCCCCGAGAAGCAGCATGACTCCAATCAAATCTGTTCATTCTCTGAACAATGACTCTGTAGAACTCACGTTATGGTTCAAATCAAAAGTAACCAAGAGGTAAAAAGGCAAAAACATGTATTAACGCAACACACACCGGCCTCTAGAAATCAGGTGTCCCTGTCTGGGAAGAGACTTAGAAAGCCACCCTTCTATGAGGCCACCTCTAGCACACTTGAAAGAATCTTGTTTTTTTATTCACAAAGCAAACTTCTGCAAGCCCTGATGTCCCAGTAAGAGAAGAACTAGTGCTGCTAATGAATGTCCCATCCCTGCTAAAGGTACCCTCAGCTCAATCTTCCAGATGAGTTGTTTTGGGGTTTTTTTTTGCCCAGCCTCTACAGGAGACGATGGCTTTTCCCTGACCTGGGTGCATGCTTCAGGGAGCCTTGGAGTGAGCATTTGATATTTCAGAGAGGGCAGAAGGTTCAGTCTCTGGAAAAATAAACAATGAGCCCACAAAAGCTCGTGATACCATCTACATGTTTCGTTAGTCTATAAAGTGCTACCAGATCATTTATTGTTTTTTTCTGTGACAGACCAACTCGGCTACCCCCTGAAGCTCCTGGAAAAATAAAGGTAGCAAACCTGTCTGCGTTCTGCAGCAATGAAAGAGAATGGGGGAAAAAAGGAACTGGTGCAAATATTTCTTTGCTGTATGAATAGCTGCAGATATTTTCACACTGCCCTGTTTGGGGCTATTCCCACACTCAGAGCCACCCACCTGATGCACCTGTTTGCTTTTGACTATAACTGTGGCTAGGGGAGAGAATCACATACACTTGCGGAATGGGGTGCTTCTACTTGGTAGAGGCCATGCACACAACCCTAGCAAGGGATATGTCAGAGACTCAGGCACTGTTCCACCATGTGAGTGATTCCAAATGTGATATCAGGCTCCATCAGATTCCAAAGCCATCGCCTTTCACTTCAGTCACAGACATGCCATCTGTGCCCCTCCCACTGTCATGAAATGTAGTCTCCCGCTAGACCCCATTATTACAATATAAAACCCAGGTAGGACCTAGCTGCTGACTCTTCCCTGAGACTTCCCATTTTCCACCCCACTCCTTTATCTCCCACCTGAAAGTACCTCAAGCAGTTTGTTTTCCCTTCAGTTTCCCTCACACTTCCTGTCTGGCTGCCCCTGGAAATTTTCTTCCACTGTGTTTGCAGGCCTAACCCAAACTACTCCTCTTTGCTGCTAACAATTCCCACAAGCTGCCAGTGTCACTGCTCCCTGGCACACAGTTCCCTGCATGACCCTGGCACATCTGGCCAACCTCCTGTTCTCTTGCTGGTCGCCGAGCTCATAGCCAGATCAAAAACCACCGGTGGAGGATGGGGGAGAGCAGCACCGCATCTGGGGACTTTTCCACCTTGTCTCCCTACTGCCAGAAGCCATTTCAGATCCCTGGACCAGCACCCAAAGAGTTCCCTGAAGGGTAAGAGCCATTTCTCATGCTGGTACCTACCTCTTTACTGTGCGGAGCAGGGTGGAACGAGCTTCATTGTGAAAGGTGATGATGATGCTGGTTGCTGGCAGGTCTGCATCATAGTGCACAGAGGCACATCTGAAACACAGGAGGGCAAACATTCAAACCAGATACAATGCACAGCAGCCCTGTGTGCAAGATGCCAGTGTGCCACATGGGATGGCATCAGAGTACAGCAAGCTCACCAGAGAAGCCTCTGCTGGGAGCTTTGGGGTTAAAAAGGATAATAGGATCAAATTTCAGACACTATTAAAAAGAAAGAGACACTGATGGTTCTGCAGCCTGACTAATAACACTGGGAATGAGTGGGCTCTAGTGGTTCGAGTAAGGGACTGGTTATTAGGAGTCGTGGATTTGCCACTGACTTGCTGTATGATCTTGAGCAAGTCACTTAAAGTTTGTTTCCCCCTGTGCAGAACTGGGATAATAAGTATCTGTGTCGGAATGTATTCTTGGGTCCACACCCTACACACTACTGTAATGGTCGTTGTATAAGCAGGCATGTAAGACATCATTTGAAAACTCATAATTTCCTGAACATCATTGTCTTGATAAAATATATGTGGCCACAATGTAAGCCAGGCCTGGGGAAAACAAGCCCCACGGGCCGGATCCAGCCAACCAAGCCACCAGATCTGGCCCACAAAGGTAGCGGGGAGCCCCAGCTTGCCCCGTAGCCCCATGCACCGTGCAGAAATGAGGCTGCAGGACTCTGTTTCTGTTTTGAAACAAGAGGGAAGGGGGGAAGTTTTAGGAGATGCCCTACCCCCAGCACATTCCCATTGGCAATTTTCTGCCAGAAACTGGCCAATGGGAGCTGCTTGTTGAACTAACAGGCAGCTAAAAAGAATCACACTCCCTCTCCTGGGCTCAGTTATTCATGAAGCACATGGCCAGGAAGGCAGGCTGGTTGGCTGGGAAACATTTTAAGCTCTGCAGGCAGGCAGGCTAGGTTGGCAGCTGATAAATCTCTTGGCCACAGCCTGCTTCTGGCACCCCAGCCCTTTCCTGCCCCAACTCTCTGCCCCCCACTCAACATACCAAATCCTCTGTCCCCCTCTTATACCCATCCCCCCTCCCATATCTGGCTTCCCAATCTCCTGCCCCAGATCACAATCCCCTCCTACCCTAGGTCACATCCCAAACCCCTGCACTCCAGTCCCCTGCCCTAGGTCACAACCGCCTGCCTCATTCCAACTCCCTCCCAGACTCCAATCTCCCTCCTGCACCCCAGTCCCTTACCCCGAGCTCCCTTCTGCACCCAACCCCCATCCCAGACCTCGCATCTCCTCCATTAATACCATGGAACAGTGCAGCACTCGACCACTTTCCAAAATCTTGGAGTGGCGCCCCATCAAAAATTATTGCCCACCCCTGATGTAAGCTATAGGATTCCACTGAATGGTGTTATTAACACAAATTCCAAACTAAGGGCTAAGTCTACATTATAAAATTAAGTGGACCTAAATTATGTCAACATACAGCCACGTCAGTAATTAAATCACTTTTGCATGTCCACATTAGGCTCCTTGTGTCAGTGGTGCATGTCCTCACGGGGGCTATGTCTATACTGCACTGGTTTTGCGCAAGAAACGTGCAAATGAGGCTAAGCGTGGAATAACCCCAAGCCTCATTTGCATAATTAATGAGCAACCGTTTTTTGCGCAAGAGGCTTTTGCACAAAAAGGAGCTGTCTAAATTGCTACTTCTTGTGCAAAATCTCCCTCTTGTGCAAGAGCCGTCCTTCCGCATTTTTTTCAGGAAGAATAGCTCTTGTGCAAGAAGTGGTTTTTGTGCCTCATTTGCACATTTATTGCACAAAACCACTGCAGTATAGACATAGCCTCAGATTGCTTGTACTAATTTAACCGATAGTGTGGGGCATTGTTGAATGGCTTTTGAAAGGTCGCAACAGTCAATGTAAGTTAATGACCTGGATGAGGGGCTGGATTGCACCCTCAGCAAGTTTGTGGATGACACTAAGCTAGGGGGAGAGGTAGATACGCTTGAGGGCAGAGATGGGGTCCAGAGTGACTTAGACAAATTGGAGGATTAGGCCACAAATCTGATGAGGTTCAACAAGGACAAGTGCAGAGTAGCCAAGAAGGCTAATGGCATATTAGTGTGCATTAGGAGGAGCATTGCCAGCTGATCCAAGGAAGTGATTATTCCCCTTTATTCGCCTCTGGTGAGGCCACATCTGGAGTATTGTGTCCAGTTCTGGGCCCCTCACTACAAAAAGGATGTGGACACATTGGAGAGGGTCCAGTGGAGGGCAACCAAAATGATTACGGGACTGGAGCATATGACCTATGAGGAGAGGCTGAGAGAGTTGGGTCTGTTCAGTCTGAAGAAACGAAGAGTGAGGGGGGATTTGATAGCAGCCTTCAACTTCCTGAAGGGAGGTTCCAAGGAGGATGGGGAAAGGCTGTTCTCAGTAGTGACAGATGGCAGAACAAGGAGCAATGGTCTCAAGTTGTGGTGGGAGAGGACCAGGTTGGAAATTAGGAAAAACTATTTCACTAGGAGAGTGGTGAAGCACTGGAATGGGTTGCCTAGGGAAGTAGTGGAGTCTCCATCCCTCGAGGTGTTTAACTCTCGGCTTGACAAAGCCCTGGCCGGGTTGATTTAGCTGGGATTGGTCCTGCCTAGAGCAGGGGCTGGACTTGATGACCTTCTGAGATCTCTTCCAGCTCTATGGTTCTATGATCCTATGATAAGCAATGTAATGTCTATACTAACACAGCATCGACCTAATTACATTGACCTAAGCACGACCTCTCTTGCAGAGGTGGATTTATTAAGTCGGTGTAGGGGATGAGTTACATTGGTAGTGTAGACTCTTAGGGTATGTCTACACTGCAAAGTTAATTTGAAATAACAGCCGTTATTTTGAATTAACTTTAATAGCGTCTATACATGCAAACCGCTATTTTGAAATTAATTCGAAATAGTGGTTTCGAATTACTTTGAATTTGGTAAACCTTAATTTGGTAAGCGCTTAATTCGAATTTGGTAAACCTCATTCTAAGAGAAGTAACGCCAAATTCGAAATAGCTATTTCAAATTAAGTGTTGTGTAGACACTTAATTCGAAATAGGGGGCCTCCAGCCCTTCCCAGAGGGCCCTGGTGGCCACTCTGGGCACAACCAGGAAAACTTACTCTCCTCTCCCCCAGCCTTGGAGCCATTAAAGAGGTAGACCCTGGCCACAGTGCATGTGCCAGCTCCAAGCCTGCCAGCCCAGAGCCAGCAGTGGCCACCGGGGCCCCGACCTAGTGGCCCCAAAACATGAGCCAGCAAGCCACTGGCTGCCAGCCCTCCGCCGCTCCCCAGGAGCCTGACAGGGGCTGGAGAAGGCAGGCGCCTTCCTGGTCCAGGGTTGAGATCATGGACCTTATTCAGGTTTGGGGAGGATGCCCCCAATGTCCATGATCTCCACACTAGAGGGAGGAATGCGGCCTTCTATGGCAGGACAGCTGCCAGCCTGGCCACCAAAGGCCACATGCGAACCCAGGAGCAGGTATGCATGAAAATCAAATTGGTCCAGCAAGACCCCCAACCCTGAGCTTCCCCTTCTTCCCCTTTCTTCTCCCTTCCAGCTCCCTCCTCCCGGGTTTCCCCCTCCCTTCTCCCACCTCCTTTTCCCAGTCTCCCCAGAGGTTCATCTCCCCCCCCCAGTTTTGTTCAATAAACCCAGTTTCTATTTTTGAACAGACGTGTCTTTTGTTTGACATCAGGAAGGAGGCCTAGGGAGGAGTAAGTGGAAGGACATGAGGGAGGAATGGGGCATGAGCCCTTGGTGGGGAGGACCGGGGTGGCTCTGAAGGCTCCTCGGGGTAGACGCTCTCCTGCAGGGCCTCTTGGATCCTGACAGCCCCCTAATGGACCCCCTGGATGGCAGCCTGCAGCAAGTGCACCCGGGCTGATGGCAACGACCCCACAAGACGCACCGGCGTGCTCAGGGGCAGCTCTGGCGCCATGTGGCCGAGTGCTATGGTGTCCCGAGTGCGGGCACTCAGGGCACGCCAAGACAGGACTGCTTTGCTGTCCCTCATCGAGGTAGACAAGCAAGTGGGGAACCCTGAGAACTGTCTGTCCAGGGTAGGGGTAGGGTCCCTTTAAACACAGAGCTCAGTTAGCCTCAGGCAGTAGCCCCATACACTAAGACCTAACCTGATGCCCTGCTGGCACTACTTCCGGCAAAGCCTTAACTTCGGTTCAGGGTCCACTCAGTGTGGACACACTATTTCGAAATAGCAAAACACTATTTCAAAATAGTTTTTGTGTATAGATGCGTTATTTCTAATTAGCTTAATTCAAATTAACTATTTCAAATTAAGTTAACTCGAATTAACGCTATAGTGTAGACATACCCTTACAGAGTTAGGCTAACCTAAGCTGCCTTACGTCACCTGACTCACTAGTGTAGACCAAGGCTCAGGTTGGGAAACTGATCTGTCTCAAACAAAGGAATGTGCATCTGTTTAATTTGCATTTAAGCAGTAAACAGTCATCAAGCAGGAAGGGGAGACAAAGGAAACTCAAACAGGGGTGAGGAAAAAACAGCAGGGAACATCTATCCATACAGATGTTGTGCCTCCTTGTGCCCACCTGTAAGAGGACTGACATTATAAAAAGGAGGGACAAACACCCCAAGCTACCCACCTTCTCTACTCCCTGCCCATCACATTCGTAGCACCAGAAGTGACAAAAGAAGCATGTGTTGAACTGTGAGAGAAGGGATCCTGATCTAAGAAGTTTGGTCAGTAGGACTACTAAAAGCATATGGTGAGACACTGCTGGAATCTGATATAGTTTTTAAGTTAGGCACCAGTAGCATTTTTAATTTTATTTTCTTGTAATCATTTTCTGATGTTTATGCCTTATTGATTGTATTCACTTAAAATCTCTTGCTTTGTAGTTAATAAACTTGCTTAATGCATTGTGTTTAAAGTGTTTGGGAAACTCCATTGGGGTGGCTCATTATGTGCAAATTATTGCTGTTAAAGAAATAATAGACTTTATATAAATTTGTATTGCTCAGGAGAGGGCTGGGATGGGCAGTATAGGACACATACTTCTGGGGGTAAATCTAGGACCTGGAGTGTGTTGGGCTTACCCTGCAGTGTAACCCAGGCTGGTAAATGCAAAGCTATGGCTGGCTGGCTGGTTGGCTGCACCACATGCACTGACATAGCTAGGAATGACCTGCATGTGGAGGCTGTTTGTAAGCAGTCCATGCTAGAGGCTACAGCAGCCAAGCATTGTAAAGGGCACACTTGGGGTACGTCTAGACTACAGGCTTTTGTCAACAGAAATTTTGTCAACAGATACTGTCGACAAAGCTTCTGTCGACAAAGAGCATCTAGACTACATCCAGTTCCGTCAACAAAGCAAGCCGCTTTGTCGACATGACAGTGTAGATGCAAAGGACAGTGTAGATGCAATAATGCCTTCTGTCGACAGAACTCTGTCGACAAAAGGAGTTATTCCTTGTAGAATGAGGTTTACAGACGTCGTTATGTCGACAGAACTCAGCAGCAGTGTAGACGCAGGTATAGTTTTGTCGACAAAAGTTCACTTTTGTTGACAAAACCCTGTAGTCTAGATAGACACACCCTAGGTTAGAGGGCAGGAGTGACTCAGCTACTCATTAGTCTGGACTGTACCCTGGTAGGTCACACGGCATAGCTGGGAGGTTTCAATGGGTAGGGTTTGTAAAGCATTTTGAGATCTTTGGATCCCAGACTCTACAAAAGTAAAATCGCTATTTGTTAAAGATCTGCCCATGAGCAGTAGCTTCCATTCAACCACTAATCTCTCTGCTTGGCAATGGAAAATGATTCTCCCATACTACCAGGAGAATGCCAGGATCAAAATACTTAGGCTTCATCTACACTGCAGGGTTTTTGCGCAAGAAGCCTTTTGTGGAAGAGCTCTTCCGCAAAAACTTTGTGCGCAAAAGAGTATCCAGACCTCAAAGCGCATTGCAAAAGCAATGTATTTTTGCACAAGAGAGCATCCACACTGCATGGACGCTCTTGTGCAAGAAAGCTATGATTGCCATTCACAGAATGGCCATCAAAGCACCTGTGCTTTTGCCAATAGGGGTTTCTTGTGCACAAACCCCTCTAGAGCGTCTAAACCTGCCTTTTGTGCAAGAGCTGTAGCACAAAAAGGAGTTATTCCTCGTGGGGAGAGGAATAACTCTACCGGAAAAAGCCCTCTGTTCTGCCGATTTACTTGCGCAAAAACATGCCTGAGGTGTGGATGCTCTGCCGGATTTTGCGCAAAAACGCAAATCTTGCAGTGTAGATGTAGCCTTAGTGAGAACACAATGTTGTTAAATGGAAAGTTGTATAGAAATTGGAGTTTCACTAGAAGACAGCATCAAATCTGAAACCACACAAAAATTCTAGGAGAGGAGGAGTTTAAATTTAATCTGGCTTTACTGCCACAGCAGACACACAAATCTATTTACTCACAAAGAGCCCAGTGTGAAATTTGTGCCAGGGTTTCTTATATCCCAGATGAATAAGGATTCATTCCCATGACTCCTAGTATCTATTTTCTCCTGAAGTTCACCATGTCTGTTTTGTTCGTAGCCTTTGAACTCAGCTTGGTTTGTGCCAGAATTCCAGTCGGGTGTTTTGATGTGGAATGTGTAGCTATTTATAGTAGTTACAAATAAAATGTTGAGATGGGAAAAAGCAAGGAATTTGAACATCTGAATTATATACCAACTGCACTGCTAATGCAAAGCAGTGATAATATGCTCTTCCTAAGCTCTTTCCTTATTAATGGCGGGTATTTATCAAAGTCTGAAGGAACCCCTTCTCCCCAACTTCCCTCCTCACGCAGGCCCTTGCAACAACCATTTCTTCAAGGCAGAAGACTCTCAGTTAAGTTCAATCGGGGCTCTCATTTCCTTCTTGCATCTGAGCATGCTGCAGCCATACTATTCCCAGCCAGTGCTAATGTATTAGCAATAGACAGCTCTCCCGGATCTTCCTCTTTTCGGTCATTGTAAAGGGGTCTGTATAGGGGTCCATACCCCTCTCTGGGCTCTCGGCCCCTCCCCCCACCTTCTTTAGTCAATCACACACCCACCAGGGATGAGTTGAATGCCTTTACTGTACAGGCCATGCTCTCAGTCTGCATTAACTGACGCACCTCTGCGCCTCTATTACCTCCCCTCGCCTCCTCGCTTCAGGGCGGGGAGTAGGGGGACCCGGGCTTGCCCTCACCTCCAGGTCCCAGCCCAGGGCCCTGGGGAAGGGGAGATGTCATTCTCTCCTCTTCCTGTGATCAGTGGGGACACCACCCGAAACTCACTGACCCACGGGCCAGTAGCCCTGCCCTGGGCTCCTTCCTACTCACCCTCTTAAGCGCCCAGGCTAGCGCTTCACAGCCCGAACGCACCTTCTGACGGGCGCTCTCCCGCAGTTACACCCCGTCCCCCGGAGCCCAGTCCCTCCCCCTGACCGGAGGGTGGCCGGTTTTAAATCCGGCACTCCTGGGTCGGCGCTTCCCCCGAGCGTGCCCACGCCTTCTCCTCATCTCCCCACCCATTGACATCAAGGGCGGGGTCTCTCGCAGAGCTTACAGCCGCTCCTGCGCCTGCACCGGCCACAGCGCCTTTTCCCCAGCGGCTTCCCCCTCTGGCGGCGCATCCCAGGCCGCGTTAGCAACGCCCATGGCCCTGGCGCTGCCGCCGCTGGCGTTCCCCAGATGAGCCGGCGCTCCCTGGCTCTCCCTGCTTCGTGGAGCCCCCAGGCGGGGGGGTGCGGAGTCCGCCAACTCCATCACAGTCATGCATCAAGATTTCATAAAACTATTAGGTCATGATACTACCTCCTCTATTAAAAGTTCTAGAATTTTCTTTGCTGCCAGCAAAATTGTTACAGACTGTAAGATTCACCCCCTCAGCCATCATGAGGCCACAAATCCTGGATCCAGCTTCTGCCAAGTTCTGAGAATGACAGATTTGGGCTGATCTGCTCCTCAACAGCCGTTGCCCTCCAAGTTTGTGGCAATGACAAACATCGGCCAATTCAGACTCTGATCAAATTCCCATCTTCAGGACTGGGGCCTGACATTTTTTGTTAATCAAGGCCACATTTAGACTGAATCCACCCCAGGACATAGGGGAATTAATTGGCTCCTTCCCATGACTTATTACCTCTATTTTTATTACAGCATTTATTATCATTATTTTATGACTGTTACTAAACTGTTGCCATTCTTTCCTCTCACATTCATTACTATTGTTTATGATTATTCTAAGTGGTAACTATTTTTTTCCTTATAGAATTTTATCACTGTGACAGTGGCTTATTACAGCAATTTTCAGGAATATAAAGAAGCCCTGATCAAGACAAAGTGGAAGACTTGTGACCAGGCAGGAGACATATTGTGTCTATTATTGCTTTAAAATAACTCAGATGGTTTTTATTAAGGGCTATTAAGGTGACAAGATGTGGACAAGTACAGAGATTTTTATATGCTTATTTGGAAAGGGGTTCCCAGATCTTCAGCAAATTTCAGAGAGATCTGGGCTCTCATAGACTCATAGACTTTAAGGTCAGAAGGGACCATTATGATCATCTAGTCTGACCCCCCTTACTACAGAATAGAATAATTTAGTCTCTTTTATCCAAAGGATCCCTACATGATTGAAAAACCGTACAAACTATGGGCTACAAGTTCAGGCTTGTCTCAGCTCTTCTCGTGTGCCTGAGGAAAGAGGAGAATCATAGGAGCCCTTCTGACCTGTGATCTTTAAGGCAGCCTGGAGCTAGTTCATCTCTTGGCACACGCAAGAGCAGAGTCAGGGATCTTCTAACTTGGAGATGTGGAATGAGCTCCAGGGAGTGTTCCATTAGCCCAGGGTTGCCACCGCATAGCACAGCCTGATATGCCCCATTCTGACCCAGCATGCCTCCAGGATCACCACTGCACTGGAGGGGACAGCCGGGAACCTACTCGGACTTGATGCCCTTGGGATGTGTCTATATTGCACCTGGGAGTTGCGATTCCCAGCTCAGGTAGACTTGAACTAGCTCAGCTCAAGCTAGTGCCTAAAAACAGCACTGTGGATGGGGCAGTGGGATGGTGATAGCTCAGGCTAGCTGCCTAAGCTTGGATCCAGGGTGCTGGCTGGGCAGCTCGTCCGGGTTGCCACCAGAGCTGCAATATCCCCCATGCTATTTTAGGTACCAGATTGAGCTGTACTGTGTTAGGCAGCATCTGCGTTCCACGCCAAAGGATCATTTTAGAAGTGGACAGAATGGGTCTATTTCTATCCCATCATCAAACATACAATCAAAGCACTGTGTTACACAGCAGGGTGGAAGGTATTATCTACATGTCGGATCATTGTAACAGTTTACGACAGCGAAGATATTAATGGTTTGAGGAGAATATTAGTCAGCAGACTGAATTTCTCCACAGTGAAATAAAGCCAAGAGTGTGGGTGTTCTGCAAAAATGTATGAAAAATTTATGGTGTGACTAGTAAATAAATGTGTTGGTCTTGTCTTAACCCCATCTGCATGCCTCCAAACTGTGTGGAAAGGCAGTCTCTCACTGCTCCAAAAAAACTGCAAGCCAGAGCCAATAAAGGCATGACAGAGAGGTTTGTGAGGGAAGAAGTGCAGATCTAGACTAACAGATGGGTTGCAGGTCAAGATATGGAAGTTCATTGAGACGTGCGTGTGAGGAGCCTGAAAGGAGAGTTGCAGGTTGGGCAATTGGAGTTGCAATGACTGGGCTGTGCAGGGCTGAAATGATAAGCTGGAGCTGTAGGTCTGCGTTAAGGCTCTTGGCACAACATGACAATGGGAGTGGTGGCAGGGCTGGAGTAGCGGGAGTCTGTGCATTCACTGAGAACCCCCAATACCCTGTTGGAGAAACAGAAAGCTAAATGAATGGAGATCCTCCCAATGCACACAAACTGTTCTTCACTAACAGGGCATGGCAACACAGGGATGTCGGGGTAACGGGAACCAAGGGGCCTCAGTATAAAAAGGCAGCCTGGCCCCTGGTTTTGAACCAGGGTAGTGTGGTACCTGTAATGCCTAGTGTCCCGAATAGGCCGGTCACTGCTGAGTTTTTCACTCTCCAGCTGGTTGAAAGCATGTTGTCGGTATGGGTCTTCGCCAGCCTTCAGCAGCTTAGAGGACAGGTAAGCCTTTTCATCAAAGCCCCTCAGGCTGCTCTTCTCTGCTTGGGGGGCTCTGGTCACCTAGAACAGATGAAAGGGTCAGAGCATGTAAGAGCGGAGCAGACTAGCTTGTCAGAAGTAAATTCAGTGAGACACAATTGCACACGCAGTCATGTCACGGAGAGTATTTCTATATGAGGAGCAGCAAGGGGTGATTCTCAGCTTGAGGAGACAGACCTGTGCTTGCAGACAAAAACACAGAGCACAGCACAACAGACTGGAGAGGCTAATCGCCCTGAACATGTGCTTAGCATTTCAGACGTGTACAGATTCCGGGCAGCCAGTTGCACTGCCGTAGCTTCATTTTATTAGTAGCATGCTAGGTGAGTCAGAGCTCACATGAGTATGTCTCCTCAAGCTGGGTCTCATCTCCAAGTGCACGTACTCCTACTGCACCCTGGCAGATGCACACATACCATGGTGATGAGCCCCATGTAAGAACCTGAACAGAAGTCTTGTCAACACTATGACTCAGAATTGACATATCAACAACACTTCCCACTTGGGTTGAAAATAGTTTGGCTGCTAGTGTAGACGGGGCCAAATCACGTTTAGTACCTATTACATAACCTGTCTGCCTGGAAGCTCTCCCTGCTCACAGGGGAGATGGTTTTGCTAGCAGGTTCCAGCTGACACGGTCGAAGAAAAACATTTGTTGAAGTAGGTGAGGAAACCCGTTGATAAGACAGTTGTCAATAATGGCTGCTACATTTACATGAAGTGACTGTAATGCTGGGATTCAGGGTCTAAAATTCCCTTCTCTCTGTTCATGGAGCAGATTTCACCTCTTTCTCTATTAGGGATGTGAAGAATTGGACGCAGGCAGGGGGCTGGCGCAGCCCTCACCTATACTGGGCCCCATCTGGTGTGCCATGGGCAGCGGTGCTCCAGCCCAACCAGAGCAGCCCCATCTGTGGCGGGCCATGCCCAGCCAAAGCAGTGCCACAGTGGGATGTGCTCTAGCTCGGCCAGAGCTGCTCCCTCCCACAGCAGGCCTGTCCCAGTGTGCCGCAGGCAGGGGTGCTCCAGCCCAGCCGGAGCAGCCGCTGCCCACGGTGGGAGTGGCCCCTCCAGCCCAGCAGCAGCTCCCCCCACCTGTCCTCATGTAAACAGTTAAAGATGATGTTTAACAGTTAACTATTAAATGGGATTTTACATCCCTATTCTCTATGCAGCAATCTTAGTTATTTTATGGCCCTCCTTACCATAGGAAATCTCACAATCTTCAACAGCACCCATGCAAGCACAGAGGAAGTCGGTTGCAAAGCAGGGAATTGAACTTCTGTCTCCTGAGTCCTAGGCCAGAGCCTTTATCATTGAGCCATGTTCCTTCACAGTATGTAAAAGTTTTTTGGTTTTAATACAATGTACATATTTAAATTGGCTTGCTTTGCCATGACTGTAGATTACACACTTACATGTCCCACACAGTGCAGTATCCACATTTGACAACTACGAATAGAGACACTGGAAGTGAGGCAAGATAAGGACACAGCCTTAGCCCCCACCTCCCACTGAAATACATTGGAGGACACCGATTTTTAGTTGAAGAGACCAAACACTGGTGAAATATTTGCTTAAAACCACAAAGGGACGATTGGTGTCTGTGCAACATAAGGGCTATGTCTACAGCCGTTTTTGCGCAAAAACTTGTGGAGCACGCACACTACAAGCCTGTTCTTGCGCAGGAAAAAGTACAGTAAAATGTCAGAACACAGGGCTTTTTGTGCAAGAGTTATTCCTCTCCCCATGAGGAATAAGTCTTTTTGCGCAAGAGCTCTTGCGCAAAAAGGCATATGTGGACAGGCAAGAGGGGTTTCTTGAGCAAGAAACCCCTATGGCTAAAATGGCCATCAGAGCTTTCTTGCACAAGAGAGCATCCACACTGCCATAGACACTCTTGCACAAAAGCACATGGCAGTGTGGACACGCTCTTGCACAAGAACCTTTTGTGCAAGAACTCTTGCACAAAAAGTTCTTGCACAAGAAGCCTGCAGTGTAGACGTAGCCAAGGATTTTAAGAACCAGAACAAATGGCACACAGCAGCAGAGTCTGACAGCATAAGCCATGCCAGGCACACCTAGAGTTAATGGGCAAACAGACGTCTCTGCTTCTGTGTGAAGAAGTGATGGAGATCTGTAGGATCCCAGCTCTGTGTGGGAAACACAGAAGGGAGGAGTCTATGGCAACATTCCCATTGTCTCCTAATCCCACAGAGGTGAGTGGTCCACATATCCTGAGGCCCCTGTGTACACTAATTCTGATTTCCTCAGTGGTAGTATTGATCAGGTTTCTCCTTCGGCAATGTGACTCCCTTTTAGAAGGTTTCTGAAAGCAACAGCTTCTGGAGTAGTCCGTAGTGGCACAGCTATTGCATGAATTGGGCTGCCATACTGGTGGGATGGGAAACAGCAGAGATCTAAAATATCTCCAGATCCTGGAGGATGCTGAAGATTTAGGCAGCCAAATTTCCTGCCATTTCCAAAGAGAGGCAATCCCAAGATTTCAGCCTGTCCTGCAAGAGCTAGGTGATTGGGCAACATGATGATAAATGAAATTCAGTGTGGACAAGTGCAAGGTAATGAACAGTGAAAAGGACCAATTGAATTACTCATGCACTCCGCTAGATTCTAAGTGGTCTATGACAGCTCAGGATAAGGACTTGAACCGCACCTGTGGACCACTCGAGGAAACCCTGCACTCAATATGCAGAGCTGGGAAAACGAAGCAACATATTAGGGTATATGAAGGATGAGCCAGAGAATACTGATACTACTGAAATGCCACATAATTAATGTAATTTTTGTCAAACCAGTCTCCAGAAGGATATACAGTTTGAATGTCTCTAGTCAGGCATTCTCTGGTCTGTCAACATCCGTGGTCTGGCATGATTTTAGTTAGCTAGATGCCCATTTCTCATGGATGTGACCAAGTTTCCCGCAGTCCCAAAAAGTTTGTTTACAGCCACTGGTCTTGGCTTTAGGTATTCTGTGCTGTTATTCAATTCTAATATACCCCTAAATGTCCTCTAACAGCCCAGTAAGCAGTAATGCTGCTAGACAATATAGACCTCCTGTGGTTTGGTAAATTCTCTGGTTCAGCATTGGTCAGGTCCCAAGGGTGCCAGACTAGAGAGATTCAACCTGTAGTAGCGACAGAAAACGTTCAGAGATAGATGACAAAAAATATTACAGGGTTGAGGAGAAGTTACAAAGATTAGGACTATTTAGTTTGGAAAGGAGAGGAAAACAAGGAATGCTAAAGCAAAGGTCAATCAGTTTCTCAGATTTCCTTCTCTCATACTACAAGAGCAAGGGGATGTTTGATAATATTGAAAAGCAATGCACTTGCCAATAAAAGGAAATACTTTTGAAATGAAATGCATAGTTGCGTGGTGGAACTCATTGTCAAAAGATATAATTGCTTCCAAAAGCCTAATATGATTTAAAAAAAATATTAGGTATGTATATAGTCAGCTTCATGTCTTTATTCTCCAGCACTAATCTCACGCTCTTGGATTTTAAATGCTAGAAAGAAAGTTTTTACTAGTCATAAAAACATAGATTTTTTTTTCTTTTTTAAATTTCCATTCCTATTAGGGTTGGTAAATCTCACAAACTCCCCAAGAACATAGCTTATGTTCCCGGCACAAGCTGTCTGAGCATGTCTCTTTAAATGTTCTGCAATCACTCCATGTCCCTCCAAGAGTTAGTTTTACACTTCCAAGCCCTGGGAGAGTAACAGCTGCTTTTATTCTCTAGAATAATAGATGCAAGAACATTGCACATGCTTCTGGCAGTAGTAGCAACCATTTCAGAGCCATTTACTTTAAGGATAAATGGCTACAGCTAACTCATCCAGAAATTATGGGCCTCATATTATTACTTTTTAAATATATTGTACAAATAAAAACATTTTGAATGTTTTTAGCCAAAATTGTTTCCAGTTTTCCGTCCTCAGTCAGTATCTTTTTATCCCCAACATAACGGTAAGAGTCTGATTATGTATTCTTGCACAACCAAAACTTCTGGGGAAATGAATAGGTGTTCTCCTCTCCCACCAACTTCAGTAGGAGCAGAAGCAGATCCTAAATTAGTAAGATCAGAAAACCCCATTGAAATATAATTACATTTGACTTCATTCGTCACCCCCAACTTAAAATGAACACTGAAGCAAAATCCGGAGGTTCCAATATTATTTGCATAATACTTTACATTGTTTCATATGGCCTTCCCTTAGTACCTCTTGAGGCTCACCACCTGTTAACACACAGACAGAGTGGAAGGTTCGCGTTTCCCCTTTCCAAATCATAGCTTGGCTTTGAAACTGACATGCTAGACTCTGTCTATTCTGTTTTTATTATAAACATTTGAAGTCAATTTAGAACTGATAATTGTCAGTGCTGGAGACTGAACGTATGTCTCCACTGCACACACAATCTTGGGAACTTGTGTTTTCAAGCCTGCACTTGTGCATCCACACTGCAGTGGAAATTCAGGCCTCACAACCATACTGACATGTCCATATTGCACTCCAAAGGCCAGAATCAGAACTTCAGCTCTATGAGTGTTTACTATCTTCTCCTAAGGTTTCTAGTGTCCTCTGCTGAAGACCCTCCACAGTGAGTGGTCAGAGAACGTGCCCACGGAAACTGGCTGCAATAGTTTTGGGTGGTACTAGACCACAATCTGAGGATGTAAAAGACTAGCTGACTAGTCAACTATCCGATAAGCATTTGCTTATAGGATAGTATTTTGACTTGACTAGTCGATATTGCCCCCCCACACACACACTTTGCTGCCTCTATAAGCCGCGGGTCAGCTGTGCGGTGGCTGCCCCTTTAAGATGCTGCTTGTGCGCCTTTCAAAGGAGCAGTTGTGGAGCCCAGGATCAGCTGGGGACTCCCCGCAGCACTTCCCCAGAACCCGAGATCAGTTAGGGAGTCCCCAGCTGACACAGGGTTCCAGGGAAGTGCTGCATGGAACCTGGGGTCAGCTGGGGACTCCCCAGCCGATCCTGGGTTCCGGGGAAGTGCCACACAGAACCCGGGGTCAGCTGGGGACTCCTCAGCTGACACCAGGCTCCTAGCCGCATGCAGTGCAGCATGGAGCCCAGGGTCAGCGGGGGACTATGAGTCCCCCGCTGATCCTGGGCTCTATGGCTTTGAAATGCACAAGAGCCCCCGCTGGGGACTCTTGTACATTTCAAAGCAAGCACTCGCGTGCAGCCCGGAATCAGCAGAACTTCCCACTGGCCCCGGGCTGTATGCGGAGTTCCTCATTCTTCCTTTGAAATAGTAGGGGCTCTTGTACATTTCAAAGGAGGAATGAGGAAATGCCTATCGACTAGTTGCTGGAAATTCCATCGACTAGTCAATTAACCGCATTTTAACATCCTTACCACAATCACATCCAGCTGAACCATTTTGTGTCTGCACACTCCCTGTACCAGAGCCAACATGGAGCCCACCCTGCTGGAAGAACATCTCCCTCTCATGCTCTCAATTCTACTTTAGGACATAGGTGAAACATCTGCAACCTGCTGATGAGTATTTTGGTGGCAGTTTTTGAACCTCATGGAGGAAGATAAGGACATACCTGCTGTGAACCAGGTGATGCTGCTCATGCCTGTGGTAATATTAACTGCAGATTCCCCACCACCACCTCAATGTCGACCAGCATTTCTATATAAGGGACACCAGCACAGATAGGGGAATCCTATCTGGGCCTGGAATGACCAATAGTGTGTTCAGAACTTTCTCTCGGGAGGTTTGTGATCAGCTTGTCACTACCTTCCAATGTCAGGATACCCACACAAGAGAGGCTATATCCCTCCAGAAATGGTTTGCATATAGCCATCTAGAAGCTGGCTGCCCCAGACAGCTACAGCTCTGTGGCTGGCCAGTTTGGAACTGACAAATCAGCTGTGCGGCTCCTGTGGCAGAAGTTTGTGAGGTAATTTACACAAAAGGGGAGATCATTACACACATTCCTGAAATAACTGCTGGCGTTGAGAGACTGGGCTTTCCAGACTGCATTGGGGAGGCTGATGGGATTCATGTGCCCATGTTCTTTTGGTAGTGGGCAGTCTATCAAACACAAAGGGTGCTACTTCCTCATTATGCAGGCCCCAGTGGACTACATGGGCAGATTCATGGACCCTCACATAGGATGCACTGGTAGGATGCACAATGCCAGGGTGTTCCAGAAATGGGCCCTTTACCTCCATGGAGAAGCTGGGACATTATTTCCACTGAATGACATTGTTACAAGTGCAGTCACTGTCCCCACTGTTATGAAACCATGCCCTGAATTCAGAAGACCCGGCAAAAGAAAGTTCAGTTACACACACAACAGCTGTAGGATGGCAGTGGAATGTGCACTTGGCACATTAAATCCTGTTGGCAGTGCCTTCAAAACTGTTTGGATGCCAGTGTTACAGCGTTTGCATTACTGTGGCTTGCTGCGCCCTACACATTCTGCACTTGGTGCTCCCCGCTTGTGAGGAGAAGGGGGACTCACTTCACCAGCAGAGGATCCAGGACACTGCTGGATTTCTGAACTGGTGCATATACCCCGACAAGTGTCAGTCAAGACTGACGCCTGGCATGCAATGGAAATCAGAGATGTTTTGTGGGCCTACAGAATGGGTATGGGCAGTCCCCCACCCATTTAGGAGAATTAAATGGTAATTGAGGTAGTTACACCTGTGGTTTTTCTTGTACATGTGTAGGTATTGTGTGTGCCATGAATTCCATCAATACTTCCATGGTATGCACTCTGTCTATACTGGCAAAGTACAGCCATTCTCACGTTGTGCATTACTGTGGCAGCAGCTTGCACATGTTTATTATGAAACTTGACAGTGGGTATATGCTGACCTTTTTTAACATTTGTGCCACTTTTACCATTACATACAATAATGTGCACAGTTGCCTTCTGTGCACATGCAAGAGTTTATTTCATATGGGTATATACTGCTGCAACAACCAAACCAGCTGCCATTATGACATGCACTTCCAGAGTATAACAAAATGTGTTCAAATGTAGTCAGAGGACCCTGATTTCTTTGGCCTTTCTGGTACATTTTGGGCATATGGGTACACTTGGATGGGAGTGGGTAAGTGCCCAGTGTGCACTTGTCTGTTTGCCTGTGATGTCTCACTCACCCCTTGAATGGTCCAAAAGATGGATGCTCTGCAAGGTGCCATGGATCTGGAGAAGGAGATCCTGGTTACACTTGAGCCTGCAGTGTGGTAGCCATCACCCACAGTCAGCACTTGAACAGCTCCTGCAGCTGAGCTCTGTCTCTTCCCTTCCCCCCCCCCCCCCCCGCATTCTCACCCCCCAACTGACAATCTCCCCCCATGCTGTGTGGCCTGTCTCTCTTCCCCACCAGTATCCTCATCATTTTTGGCAGTCAAGCCAAGCCGGCAGGACCATATCTGCTGATTTGTTTTATCTCGCAGGTCTCTCATCCCACACTCTCTCCCTGAGGTGCTTTGCATACCCAGGATTCAAAGGAGCGAGCCAGGCATCATTCTTGACTGAGCATGATGAAAAATAAACTTCAAGGTTTGTGAAAGGGGCTGTGTTAGTTCAAGATCAAAAGATGATGCTTTTAGTCAAGGGGCTGTATTCCGTTCAGATGTTCTTTGCAGCAACACTTACAACGACACCATGGTAAGACACATATACAAGGCTCAGTTCTAGTCACTATTCTATCTAGGTTCTTTAGAAGGGAACGTTTCATAGGGGTAACACATGAATGGGCTACAAGCAAGGGTTGTTCAATCCCATGAGGCAGGACAAGTGCTGGAGAGCATTGATATTCTGTAGGTCCCCAAGCGGAAGTATGAACTTCTGATCCAGACCAGAGGAGGGCAGCCGTCAGTGTACACTAAGGAAGTATTCTGGTGTCTAGTGACCAAACAGCAAATTACAGTATGAAGGGGGTTTGTGAGTTACATAGGTAGTCCTAATAAATATGTCCTGCCCCAAATGGTAGTCAATTATCTGGATTTCCCACTCTTTGAAGTTCACTTTCACTACCAGCCAGCAATGAATGAAAATTCACGGTAAAGACGACAAGATGCTATATTAGCAGGAAACACAGTACAGGTTCCTTGTTAGCACCTCATGTCCATGCAAACACCTGACTTGGGACCGTCTGTTGGGAGGCAGTTTGAACTCACAGGCAGTTGGGAGTACAGGCCATCCTCGCTATAAGTCCAAGACACATTTTATAGCGAAACAACTTGAAGTGGGGAATTTTTTTTCCATGGCTGACTTTTATTTGCACAAATTGGGGTTGTTGGTTTTTTGCGTGATTTAAGAGTGAGGAATGGGAGGACTTATAACGCATCAGTTTCTACTAGCATCAACGAGTTTAGTGTGGAATGGGTGTATACCGGGGTGACTTATAGTGGAGACGCACTGTAGTCAGTGTGAGGCAGATTGGTAAGGTGTGTTGTATTACATGGGAGAGGTACGGGAGGCTAGGAGTTGTGGCACACCAACCCATACGTAAACCAATCTACAAATAAGCAGTAAAAACATCATGATAACTGTTTGTATAATTATTTCATCTTTCCCTTGTATCCATTTTGAATCCCACGTGGAAGTGAGGGGAGGTGGAGAATAGGAGAATGACACAGGTCCTGCCCTGAAGGGAAGTGCATCAAAATCCAGGTTTGCATTAAAAATTAAATAAGCCCATAAGATCGACATCTCTGTCATCCATCCATTCATCCAAAACAAACATAATGGCTGAAACCCAACCTGAAAACCCTGTGGCCAAAGTGTGGAAGACAGACTCAGCAAAGGGAATAAAGCGCAATCCAAAATGCAGCTCTTGACTCTTCGTACAACAAAGAGAAACTGATTTACCCAACAGCCTTCCTGGAATGCAGATGTTTTACTCCAGCACATAGCACCACAGGTATTGTGAATTCAAAAGACAGACAAGCTCAGAGGCAGTTCCTGCATATGATTCATGTGACAAGACTTCCAGAGCCGGAAGATGTAAATTCCAGCTTGAGGAGACATAACTGTGCTAGCTTTGATCGAGTTAGCATGCTAAAAACAGAATTACAGCTGTGATGGTGCAAGCAATGGGAGGAGATAGCCCAGGCCTGGGCAAAATACGGCCCGTGGGCTAGATCCGGACCACCAAGCCACCAGATCCAGCACGCAGATGCACCAGGGAGTCCCAGGCAGGCTCCCTGCTTGCCCCGCCCCAACCGCATGCCACTCAGAAAAGCAGCTGTTGGCCCTTTCTCTTTTACCACTGTGAGCCTGGAGGGGAGGAGGGAAAGGCTTCATGAGCTGCCCCCTGCTCCCAGCACATTGCCATTGGCCGGTTTCTGGCCAATGGGAGCTCTTGTTTGAAAAACAGGCAGCACACAAAGCACCCTTCTCCCCCCCCCCCCCCGCCCCAGCTGATCGTTATTACACACACACAGGGGCGGGGCAGGCAGGCAGGCTGCCAGAGAACCCTGCTGGACTGCTGGCTGGGAGCCACCCAGGTAAGTCTCTTGGCCATAGTCTGCCTCTGGCACTCCAGACCCTCCCTCCTCCATCCCTCGGCCCCTCCCACTCCTGCTCCCCTACCGCACATAACCTAAACCCGCTGCCCCCCTCCTGCACCCATATCCCTTCCCAGATCCAGCTCCCCAATCCTCTGCCCCAGGTCATAACTTCTCCTGCCCTAGGTCCCAACCCCAACCTCTGTATCCTCCTGTACCCCAACCCCGTGCCCCAGATCACAACCCCCTCCTGTCCTACGTCACACCCCAAGTCCCTGCATCCCAGTCCCCTGCTCTAGGTCACAACAGCCTCCTTCACCCAAATTCCCTCCCAGACCCTCCTGCACCCTAATTCCTTACCCCAAGCTCCTTTCTGCATCCAACCTCCATCCCAGACCCTGCACCTCCTCCATTAATATCAAGGAAGAGTACAGCCCTTTAACACTTTCCAAAATCTTGAAGTGGAAAAATTATTGCCCACCCCTGAGCTAGCCACACTGAGAACATACCTATGATCTCCTAGGGGACTGTATTCAGGGTAGCTAGGTCACTGCTGTGCTTACACTTCTGTTTGTAGCAATTTAATTCAGCAGGTCACCTCAAGCTGCTACTTATACCTCAAGCTCCAGTGTAAAGATACCCAGTTAGGAATGGGTGAGGGATAATCCAATTCAGCATGCCACATATAGGGAATTAATTAGTTCACTGGAGCTCATTGAGGCCCAGAAATGTGTCCTGCAACCACCCCAAATTTTTTCTCTTTTAGCCATGGATATATGAAAATTAAGGACACCAGGCCAGACCTGGCTATTTTGTTGTTCCTGGGAAACTCTAGGTCTGCCTTGGGGATGGGGACTTTCTGTTTCTAAATTTTGAGGCCCCATTCTTCTCTACATGGCAGTCTAATTATTTTCTGCAAAGCAGGCTGACGAGAGCTGGTGAATTCAAGCAACTAGAAAGTTATATTCATTGATCAAGGAAGAAGCCAGTACACGCACATATTAGCATTGGGAGTGTTTAGATATGTGCATTTAGGTACAAATTAAGTCAGTTAGCAAACTGACAGTGCAGCCAACACTTGTAAAATACCCCTAAGGTTTGTCTCCATCCAAAGACCTGTATACATGACCACAATGGGATACATGGCAATAGAAAGGGACCAGCTCATTCTGACTGATGGGTAGAACATTCTCCTTGATGGACAAAGGAAACACGCTAGAGAATAGCAACACAGATCATCAGGCGCTGGAAATCTGAGAGTCTAGACTAGGGATAAGCAAAGTAATCTGGATAAACTAATCTAATCCAAACCTTCAACTCAGTTCAAATTAGGGATGTTACATATTGGTCAACTGAATAGTCAATTAACCTCATGAGAGCTAGATAGATTCATGGAAGTTAGGTCCATCATAGAATACTAGGACTGGAAGGGACCTTGAGAGGTCATCGAGTCCAGTCCCCTGCCCTCATGGCATTACCTAGTACTGTCTAGACCATCCCTGATAGACATTTATCTAACCTACTCTTAAATATCTCCAGAGATGGAGATTCCACAGCCACCCTAGGTAATTTATTCCAGTGTTTAACCATCCTGACAGTTAGGAACTTTTTCCTAATGTCCAACCTAAACCTCCCTTGCTGCAGTTTAAGCCCATTGCTTCTTGTTCTAAGCTCAGAGGCCAAGATGAACAAGTTTTCTCCCTCCTCCTTCTGACACCCTTTTAGATACCTGAAAACCGCTATCATGGCCCCTCTCAATCTTCTCTTTTCTAAACTAAACAAGCCCAATTCTTTCAGTCTTCCTTCATAGGTCATCTTCTCAAGACCTTTAATCATCCTTGTTGCTCTTCTCTGGACCTTCTCCAATTTCTCCACATCTTTCTTGAAATGTGGCGCCCAGAACTGGACACAATACTCCATCTGAGCCCTAATCAGCACAGAGTAGAGTGGAAAAATGAATTCTCGTGTCTTGCTCACAACACACCTGTTAATGCATCCTAGAATCATGTTGGCTTTTTTTGCAACAGCGTCACACTGTTGACTCATATGTAGCTTGTGGTCCATTATAACTCCTAGATCCCTTCCTGCCATATTCCTTCCTAGACTGTCACTTCCCATTCTGTATGCGTGAAACTGATTGTTCCTTCCTAAGTGGAGTACTTTGCATTTGTCCTTATTAAACTTCATCCTGTTTACCTCTGACCATTTCTCCAATTTGTCTAGATCATTTTGAATTATGATCCTATCCTTCAAAGCACTTGCAACCCCTCCAAGCTTGGTATCATCTGCAAACTTAATAAGTGTACTCTCTATGCTGATATCTAAATAGTTGATGAAGATATTGATCAGAACGGGTCCCAAAACAGACCCCTGCAGAACCCCACTTGTTGCTTCTTTCCAGCAGGATTGTGAACTGTTAATAACTACTCTCTGGGAACGGTTATCCAGCCAGTTATGCACATACCTTATAGTAGCCCCATCTAAGTTGTATTTGCCTAGTTTATTGATAAGAATATCATGCGAAACCGTATCAAATGCCTTACTAAAGTCTAGGTCTACCACGTCCACCGCTTCTCCCTTATCCACAAGACTCATGATCCTATCAAAGAAAGCTATCAGATTGGTTTGACATGATTTGTTCTTGACAAATCCATGCTGGCTGTTCCCTATCACCTTATTTTCTTCCAAGTGTTTGGAGATGATTTCCTGAATTACTTACTCCATTATCTTTCCTGGCACAGAAGTTAAACTGAGTGGTTTGTAGTTTCCTGGGTTGTTCTTATTTCCCTTTTTATAGATAGGCACTATATTTGCCCTTTTCCAATCTTCTGGAATCTCTCCTGTCTTCCATGATTTTCCAAAGATGATAGCTAAAGGCTCAGATGCCTCCTCTATCAGCTCCTTGAGTATTCTAGGATGCATTTAATCAGGCCCTGGTGACTTACAGACATCTAACTTTTCTAAGTGACTTTTAACTTGTTCTTTTTTTATTTTATCTTCTAAACCTACCCTTTTCCCTACTAGCATTCACTATGTTAGGCATTCCTTTATCAGACTTCTCGGTGAAGACTGAAACAAAGACGTCATTAAGCATCTCTGCTATTTCCAAGTTTCCTGTTTATGTTTCCCCCTCCTCACTGAGCAATGGGCCTATCCTGTCCTTGGTCTTCCTCTTGCCTCTAATATATTTTATAGAACGTCTTCTTGTTTCCCTTTATGCCTGTAGCTAGTTTGAGCTCGTTTTGTGCCTTTGCCTTTCTAATCTTGCCCCTGCATTCCTGTATTGTTTGCCTATATTCATCCTTTGTAATTTGTCCTAGTTTCCATTTTTTATACGACTCCTTTTTTATTTTTAGATCATGCAAGATCTCCTGGTTGATTTAAGGCAGTCTTTTGCCATATTTTCTATCTTTCCTATGCAGCAGAATAGCTTGCTTTTGGGCCCTTAACAATGTCCCTTTGAAAAACTGCCAACTCTCTACAGTTGTTTTTCCCTCAGTCTTGCTTCCCATGGGACCTTACCTACCAGCTCTCTGAGCTTACCAAAATCTGCCTTCTTGAAATCCATTATCTCTAATTTGCCATTCTCCCTTCTATCATACCTTAGAATCATGAACTCTGTGATTTCATGATCACTTTCACCCAAGCTGCCTTCCACTTGCAAATTCTCAACCAGTTCCTCCCTATTTGTTAAAATCAAATCTAGAATAGCTTCCCCCCAGTAGCTTTTTCAACCTTCTGAAATAAAAAGTTGTCTTCTATGCCGTCCAAGAACTTATTGGATAATCTGTGCCCCGCTGTGTTAGCTTCCCAACATACATCTGGATAGCTGAAGTCCCCCATTACCACCAAATCCTGCGCTTTGGATGATTTTGTTAGTTGTTTAAAAAAAGCCTCATCCACCTCTTCCGCCTGGGTAGGTGGCCTGTAGTAGACCCCTATCATGACATCACCCTTGTTTTTTACCCCTTTTAGCCTAACCCAGAGACTCTCAACATGCCCGTCTCCTATGTCCATCTCCACCTCAGTCCAAAAATGTACATTTTTAATATATAAGGCAACACCGCCGCCCTTTTTTCCCCGCCTGTCCTTCCTGAGTAAGCTGTACCCTTCTATACCAATATTCCAATTGTATGTATTATCCCACCAAGTCTCTGTGATGCCAGCAATGTCATAGTTGTATTTATTTATTAGCACTTCCAGTTCTTCCTGCTTATTACCCATACTTCTTGCATTTGTATTTAGGCATCTAAGATACTGATTTGATCTTGCCTCCCAGTTCTGCCTTGTCCCTCCTTTCTCTCTGCTTTTATAACCCACACTTCCTCCCATTTCCAATCCATCTCCCAAGTCTCCATGTTCTTCACTTATCTGTTCCCGTCTAACCTAGTTTAAAGTCCTCCTCACTAAATTAGCCAGTCTGTATCCAAATACAGTCTTCCCCTTCCTCAAAAGGTGACCGCCATCCCTGCTTAGCAGTTCTTCCTGGAATAGCATCCTGTGGTCGAGGAAGCCAAAGCCCTCCTGGCGACACCATCTTCGCAGCCAGGCATTCACCTCCAGGATGCACCTGTCTCTGCCTGTGCCGTTACCGTTGACAGGAAGGACTGAAGAGAATACCACATGCACTCCAAGCTCCTTCACCCGTACTCCCTGAGCCCTGTAGTCACTCTTGATCTGCTCAGTGTCACCTTGCAGTATCATTAGTGCCCACATGGATGAGTAGCATGGTAGTAGTCAGAGGGCTGGATAATCCTCGACAGTGCCTCTGTAATGTCTCGGATACGGGCCCCCGGCAGGCGGCATACCTCCCGGGATGACATGTCAGGGTGACAGATGGGTGCCTCCATTCCCCTTAGGATGGATAGGAATGGTAGGAATGGTGTCCCTAGCCTCTGTTTCTCTGTGGGAGACAGGGGAGAGATCATGTGATGATTACCTGTCATGATCCCTCCCTCTGGGGCACCTGGTATTGGCCACTGTCGGTAGACAGGATACTGGGCTAGATGGTCCTTTGGTCTGACCCAGTATGGCCAGCAGTATAGGGTGGCAGCAGCCCTTGTCCAGGGTCAGTCTGAGCTTCCAGACCCGGTGCGAGCTGGAACTGAGCCAGGCTGCCTGCCCGCCCAGTTTCTAATACACTTTAAATTCAGAGTCACAGCAGGAGTAAGTCCCAGACCTGGCACAAGCCAGGACTGAGCTGGGCTGCTGGCCAACCTGCTAAAAAATTTACTGGTGGTGGTGGGGGAAATGCGTGTAGTCTATAGCATTAACCTATAAGCTTTTGCTTATCAGTTAATCAACTACACTATTACATTCTTAATTCAAATACTGATCTTTGAGGTTATAAAAATGTGCATAATATTCCCTGCCCCCTTCATCATTTTTCCATGAACTTTCCCCTTGCTGATTCCAGCCAGTACTGGAAGAATTGCGGGTGAATGGCGAGGAACAGTTGTGGAGAAATCCTGGCTTCTGTGGAAAACAGATGGTATTTTTGCTTGGTCCAAAAGACCTTTGCCCATTTTTAAGTACAATGATCTCATAAACTATTGCAGATTGAGAGTCAGAAACTAACAGCCACATACAATCGGAAATCTGAGAACCCCACTTTTTTGACAGTATCCAGATATTCTAGTCCTAGTAGTAGGTAACATTTCAGTTTTTAAGTGTACATTATATCACACTGCCACTTTCTCTCCCCATCACCAACACCCTGCTCCCCCTCTACCCCGAATACCTCAGTTCCATCTGGATTCTAATGTGCACTTGCGACAGGATACATCCTTTGGAACTCTTACCCGTCCTCCTGGTAGACATTAGTCCAAGCTAACAGATGAAAGCTATTTTTCCTTCCCAAGTTCATTGTAATGGTTGCAGCAAGTCTGCTGAACCAGAGAACATGAAATGGATTTGCTTTGTGTCTGCCCCAATAAACATGCTTTGCCAGAAAGGAAGGAACGGGCCTACCTTACATTCTTCCTTACAAATGAACACACGCACACAAACAAAACCAGAAATAAAAATCCTTCCCAACACCCCTGGCTCTGCAACCCCAACAAACTACTTGATTTAATAAATTACCTCAGACTAGAGAACCTGCCAGCCTCACTTAGACAGATGTTGCTATGGTGACCAAGAGGCCAGCCAGCTGTTCAGCTAAAGGGTAGGCCCCCTGCTAGCAGTTTCTTGCAAATGACTGCCTGCATAGTATTGCTGGAATTGGAGCAGAGAATGCTTGTGAAGGGTGCTAGCCATTTTAAACTTGCATTCGATTTTTGCAAGCTGCCAGCACATCACATTGTGGGGAGGAGCTAAGTTTTTCCATTTCTCTTTTGTGCATGTGCTGCTGCAGATATATGCTTGCACCCTTGCCCAGAGAACAGGGCAAAGCAGAGCTAAAACAGGCTGAGCTGGCCACTTGGAGGGCTCTGCTAGGGCTCAGAATATCAGGCTGCCACTTGTACCATTTCCTGTCCCAGCCCACTTCATATAAACTGTGGCATACGCATCCTGGAGTCTCGTCCCTGCGGGCTGCAATGGCCCTTCGGTCAACCCTCAGACAGCTTTAACTGGTGCTAGAGGAGTGATGCTGGCAGAACACATGCCAGCTCTTTCCAAATCTTTAGGCCTCAGACGAGCACTGACAAATTCATTACTAGATACCAGCCTATTTCACCTGTGGCTAAATATGGTTATGATGGGTATTGTACTTATACCAGGTAGTTAGATATATGCTGCTGCTTGCATTACTCTCATTTATATCCTTCTCACATGCTATGAGGTCATATTTAAGTTTTGCTTTGTAACCATAAAAAATGTTTGTTCTGAAACTGTGAATCCAGACAGGAAGAATATCTCCTGCTCATCAAGAAGGTCCATCAAAATGGGCCACTGTGGGACATGACAACACAAAGACATTGTTACTTGTCCCTGGCATCATGAAGAGGATGCATGGGAAGGGGCTCATGCCATCAGCTTGAATGCTGGAAGGAGGAAATGAAAATAGCTTATAAGAAAATGTTTCATTTCTTCTGCCGTTTGGACTCTCACAGGGCCAGAGCTATGAACCACAAGCAGAGATCCCTTGGGTCAGCCTGTCTTTGCCCTAAAAGACATTCACAGCTGACAGATTACTACAACTCTGTCATTATTTTGAGCCATATGCTTACCTGCTTTACCCTTGTAATAATTCTCTAATTTCTTTCCTTAGTTAATAATTCCTTAGGTAGTTTACTTAATGTGGACGCGCTAGTTCGAATTAGCAAAACGCTAATTCAAACTAGTTTTTAGGTCTAGATGCGTTAGTTAGAATTAGCTTAGTTCGAATTAACTAATTCGAACTAAGTTTGAATTAGCGCTGTAGTGTAGACATACCCTAAGATACACAATTTGCATAGCTCAAATTTCATATCTTATTTCTAGATACCATGCTGTGTAGACGCACCCATAGAGACTAAGGTGCATCTACACAGCAGGGCTTAACTCAAAATAAGATACACAAATTGAGCTATATCAATTGCGCAGCTTATTTCAAGTTTTGGTGCTGTCTACATAGCTCTTATTTCGAGATAGAGCACTCTTCCTCCAACTTCCCTTACTGTTCATAAAATGAAGGTTACAGGAGTCAGAGTAAGAAGTCCTCCAGCTTGACAGTATTTCAACATGATGGTGAAATAACGTCCCGCTGTGTAGACGTGGACTATGTTATTTCAAAATAACGCTAGTTATTTCAAAATAATGTTGCTGTGTAGACATAGCCTAACAGATTTATTCGGGCTTAAGCTTTTTTGGGTATAACCTACTTCATCAGATGAACTGGAGAGGAGTTTACAGAGGCAGCAGTTAGTGGACTCATCCACCAGCACATCCACTAATGTGATTTATGCCACCATGTGCCAGCAATGCCCCTCTGACATCTACATCAGACAAACCAGACAGTCTCAGTACCAAAGGATAAATGGACACAAATCAGACATTAGGAATGGTAACACATAAAACTGTAGAGGGGAACATTTTAACCTCCCTGGATATTCAGTAATGGATTTCAAAGTAGCCATTCTGCTACAAAAAAAGTCAAAACCCTATTAGAAAGGGAAAACAATTCATTTGCAAATTCAATACACTCAAATTAACACTGAATAAAGATTTAGAATGATTATCTCATTACAAAGGCAATTTCCCTTCTTTTGGTATTCACACCACCCCATCAGCTGCAGTGAGTGAGCCACAACCACACTGAGGGTGTGTCTAGACTACACCTCTCTGCTAACAGAGAGATGTAGATTAGGCACATTGAAATTGCTAATGAAGCGGGGATTTATATATCGCGCGCTTCATCAGCGTAAAAATGGCCACCGCTTTTTTTCGTCACGGAGCTTTGTTGGAGAAAAGTGGCAGTCTAGAGGCTGATCTTTCAAAAAATAAAGCCTTTTTCGAAAGATCCCTTATCCCTCGTGAAATGAGGTTTACAGGATAAATTTTATGTGTACCAAGGCCTGTGCAAATATGCACCACCAGTTGAAACAAACCAAGTTGTGGGCACTCTGCTAATCAGCTGGGCAGCACTGGAAACTCTCCACAAGTACACAGCTAGAGAATACTGGTCTCAACTCTGCTTTTTGATAGTCTGCCCTGAGGCTCATACTCACAGCTGTGAATGTGATAGTAACATTCTACATGGTTTTTTATATAGATAAGAAAAACAAGTCAAGAAAATTGTTGACATACCAGTCTAGAGTAAGGATGTTAAATTGTGGTTAATTTACTAGTCGACCAGTCAATGGCATTTCCATCGACTAGTTGATAAGCACTTCTGCATTCCTCCTTTGAAATGTACAAGAGCCCTTGAGGCTCTTGTACATTTCAAGGAGGAATGCGGAACACCTTGTACAGCCCAGGGCCCGCGGGAAATCCCGGACTGCAGGCAGCATACCAGCTTTGAAATGTACAAGAGTCCCCAGCAGGGGCTCTTGTACATTTCAAAGCGGAAGCGCACTCATGGAGCCCAGAATCAGCAGGGGACTCAGAGTCCCCCTCTGACCTCGGGCTCCATGTTGTGCTGCCAATTTGAAATACCACGCAGAGCTGGGGTCAGCGGGGGATTCCCCATAGTCCAGATGAATTGGAGAGGAGTTCACAGAGGCAGCAGTTAGTGGGCTCATCCACCTGCACATCCATTAATGTGATAAATGTCACCACATGCCAGCAATGCCCCTCTGACCTGTACATCAGACAACCAGACAGTCTCAGTGCCAAGGGATAAATGGACACAAATCAAACATTAGGAATGGTAACACATAAATCTGTAGGGGTCGACTGACTATCCAGTAAGCAAATTCAACATCCTTAGTCTAGAGAGAAAGCCTTGCTCCACTCTAGTCAGTGACCAAACTTTCATTGACCTCAATGGAGCCAGGATTTTACCCCAAAGATCAATGCAGCATTCAAGTCAAGAGAAATCATGCACTCAAAATCAGGAAATGCAGTTAATACTCAACCTTAATTCTAAGGCTTCATCCACAGGACTAAAAATAAAGGAATATGTAATATGTGCTGTGGTCCAAGGTCATAGGTGGGTGCAAGGGAGTCACAAGTTTCACAAGCACAGAAGAGACTATCATGATAATCCAGTCTGATTTCCTAAATACCAGGGGGTGCTCAATCCCTGGCTCTGCCCCAAGTCTCACCCCAACTCCACCCCTTCCACCAAAGCTCCGCCCCCGTCCACCTCTTCCTGCTCTACCCACAGTAGGTGGGAGGTGCGGGGAGGCAGTAGGAGGTGTCTATCCATGTGCCACTAGCCTGTATGACACAGACCATAGAATTTCATCACCCGGTGATTGCTGCATGCAGCCGATATGTCCTAGTTCAGCTAGAAATGATCTTTTAGAAAAACACCCAGTCTTGATTTACAGACATAAGGATGTGGCTGGTTCTCCGTTATTTAGGTATGTTGTTCCAATTACCTTCATTCTTAAAAATCTGTTATCTCCTGTTTCAATTTATTTATCTTCAGCTCTCAACAAGGGGATTTTGTTATACCTTTGCTTGATTAAAGTGCCCTTTACCATCAGGAAACTTACCCCCCATCTAGATATTTAATATAGACCATGGTCAAATCACCTTTTAAGCATGGTTTGAATTGCACTATGAAAAATTAGAAGAAAATAAAGCAGAGCTGGCTTTCTTCCACCCTCCCGTTACCTGATTTTCCTGTTACAACATTGCTCTTCTAGCTCCTTGGTTTGTAAGTTACATTAGCTGAGGTTGTGTAAGATCAGAAGGGAATCTGACATGCAGTATTACACTGTACTGCCTATGCCATGCTTTACTGCACAGTGATACAGATCTTTAACTTCCAAACAACTTAGGAGATGAAAATATAATCTAAGTGCATCTCTCTGTTCCTCACCTATTTAAAACTACTTTTCCCATTTCTGTCTTATGTCATTAGCTACTTAATCACCACATCAGCCTGAGGGGTGGGAAAGGGCTGGAACTAGCAAACTATTTTAGTGCATTCTAGGGATGTAAAAATGTAGTTGATTAACCAATTAACCAATAAACAAAACTTATAGGTTAATGCTATAGACTACTCTCATTTCCCCCCTCCCCACTTGCCAGTAAAGTTTTAGCAGGATGGCTAACAGCCTGGCTCAGTTCTGGCTTGCGATGGGTCCAGGACCTACCCCCGCTGCAGATCTGCATTTAAAGTGTATTAGGAGCTGTGACGGGGCGGCGGGGATTGCGAGCCCCAACCCCGCGCCCTGCACTGGGGCGCCGCGGAAGACAGGCGCTGAGACGCCTGAGCAGCTCTGCTGCGCTTGTTCGGCGGCAGCCACCAGCGAAGGAGGGGGCAGGGTGGCAAGGGATCGCAAGCCGTAACCCTACGCCCCGCGCCAGGGGCGCCGCGGGAAATTGCCGCCGCGGGAAATTGCCGCGGGGACGCCCGAGCGGCTCTAACGCGCCGGCCCAGGGACGGTGGCCAGCGCAGGCGCAGGAACCCTCGCCCTGATGGGCCGCCCACGCCCACGCACGCGCCCAGCCCCTCCCACAGGGGGCATGCGCCGGCGTCCCTGAGCAGGGGCGCCAGGTTTAAAAGCCGGACGGCCTGGGCGCAGAAGGAGGGAGAAGAGGGAGCTCCGGCGAGATGGGGCGCAGACGATTACCCCGGACGGCAGCGGGGCGGCAGGACCGACGGTGGACTCAGAATGGGCAACAGAGTGTCCCGCGATCCGAGTGGGTAAGACACCCCCGAAGCCCCGCTGAACCAGACTGAGACATACAGACCCGAAAGGGTCGGAGGAAGCAGCCCAGGACGGGGTCGGAAACCCCGGGGACTGGTGCGTTGCGGCCGTAGCCCTCCCGGTCGTGCAGCGCATCTCAGACGCACTCCCTTAGGGTCCTGGGCTGGGACCTGGAGAGGGGGCAGGCCCAGGTCCCCCTCTGCCCCAGTCGGATACCGGGGAACCACCCGAGAGGCGAATCAGGGAAAGATAAAGAACCCTCTCCCCGAGGCAGGGGCTGGGACCGTTACAGGAGCCAAGCAGGCAGACAGCCCAGCCCAGTTCTGGCTCACGCCGGGTCCAGGAGTTCAGCTGTTCCCTGGACAGGGGCTGCTGCCATCCTGCACTGCTGCCTCTTTATCAGAGGCAGCAGCACAGGGTGGCAGGCGGAGCCGGTCCACAAGGGGAACTGTTTTTTAAACTGGCTCCCCTCGTGGACCAGTTCCCACCTGGCACCCCACGCTGCTGCCTCTGATACAGAGGCAGCAGTGCGTAGTGGCAGGAGGCTCTCTCAGGAGTGAAGCTGGAGCGCAACGACTGCTGGCCCCGGGGACTACAGAATAGTTGACTAGCCAATAAGAATTTATAAGGCTACTCGACTATTCAATTAACCGATATTTAACATCCCTAGTGCATTCACCTACAAATGTCTTCTGTGGGAGAAGAGAGTGCTCAGAACCTCACAGGTTCAGTGCCCAGGTGAGGATAAGTGACTGCCCAAAATCTATTTCAGTCTTTGCACCCATCTCCAGTACTCACCCATGGATGTCTTATGAGACATGTATATATTCCAATATCTGAGTTTTTAATGTAATTTTGTAAAAAGTGTGTGTGCATTCCATATGTATGGTTGGAACACACACAAATCGGATTCATACATATTTATTTGATTTTGATCCTACTGATATGGGGGGATAGGTTAAAGGAGTGGTTTTTTTTTACCTAGCTTGTGGGGAAAAACAGAAACATGGAAAGACAGTGAATAACAAAGAAATAATAGCATTCAAAAATGTTGTATAACAGCACGGAAAAGAAGACTGTGTCATGGTTTTTCTTTTGTTGCTGTCTGAAGTAGGGATGTGAACAAATAACCAGTTAACCGGTATCTGGGACCGATCCCCCACCCTCACATCACAGCCCACTGCAGGGGGATAGCTGAGGCAGCCCTTCAAGGGGGTCGGGAGCTAGCAGCCTGTTCCTGCTCCCTCTCCTATGTGCACCGATCTGGAAACAGATAGCAGCAGCCCCCGTGCAGCTGGGAGGGAGTGCAACGGTGAGCAGCGACATCCCGTGCACGGCCAGGGGAGCACGGCAGCAGCAGCAGCAGCCCCCTGCTGAAATGCCTAGCATTTAACCAGTTAATTAATTAACTGGGACTTTACATCCCTAGTCTGAAGTCACTCCGATTTCTGAGGACACCTCTCTCAGGCTATGTCTCGACTGCAGAGCTTTTCCGGGATACCTACAAGCTCTGCCGCATCCAAGGAACTCATCTGCTTTTTCGGAACAGTTTCCAAAAAAGCGGACAAGTCCTTTCGGCATCCCGGTATTCCTCTCGGTGAGAGGAATAAGGGATGTTCCGAAAGAGGAGTTTTTTCTGAAATTTGGCCCCATGTACACAGGCCAAATTTTGGAAAAGCCTCTTTCAGAAAAAAAGCAGAAAAAGATACACAAATTGCAAACTGCAACTTGTGTAACTTTTTCCGACTTTTCTTGGCAGTGTAGACATAGCCTCAGACTGTATATTTCCTTGATGACATCTGGCCACAGTGAGGCAAGACTGAAGAAAAGTACACACATGGAATAACTAAGGGACTAAGCCATTCACATTGGACACAGAACAAAACTTTCAGCCAGACCCCTGCCAGCACCATCAAAATGAGATCTCAGTGGGAACAAGCTGTGTACAAGCTTCAAAGATGAAGGTTTTCACCAGAGAATCATCTGAGTTCAGACATCTGTTAAGCATCTCATGATGTACCCTTTGTCAAAGTTTAACTATACTGCCAGAACTTGTGAAGTACTAATGTGTTTTATGGTATAGATGTGTTTTATTTAATGTTTATCTGTATTATAAATATATATAAAGTCTGTAAAGAAGTACTGGGTCTTTCAGAACAAAAGGCCACAAAGAAAAGGAAGTTATTTCTGGGATAATCTATGAAATGTGAATGTTTTGTATATGCACACAGAACATGCATCTCGTGTTTAAATGTGAGACAGTCAGTTTTTCCAGACAGGGTGGATCCTTTCAAAACTTATTTGTAAGAAGGGAAGAGGTTTTCCAAATGTTTGACACTCAAATGACTATTAAGCATTCATATGCTGGACCGGAGCTCCTCAGCCCAGATTTAGATGCCCCCATTTCAAAATATACACACTGGTCAAAATCCTACAGTCCCATCAAAGCCAGAATTTTGCCTGAGTAAAGGTGGTAGGATTTGATCCATTATTGCCTCCTGAATGAGGACTGCATGATCATGTCAATAAGACTGCATGATCAGTCCCACTGAAGTCAATAAGGCAATTCGCATGAACAAGAACTTTTTTAAAAATATCAGAAAGACAAAATGAACGAGCAAACATCTTTTATTGGAGCAACTTCTGTTGGTGAAACACACAAGCTTTTGAGCTCCATGTAAGCTCTGTGCTTGTCTCTTTCACCACAGAAATTGGTGCAACAAAGGATATTACCTCATCTACCTCATCTCTCTGGGTATGTCTACACTACAGTTAATTTGAACTAAGCTAATTCGAACTAGCGCATCGAGACTTAAAAACTAATTCGAATTAGCGTTTTGCTAATTCGAACTAGCGCATCCACACTGATTGGACGCAGGGGCGCATTTAAGGGCGGCTGAAACCAGTTCTGGCAGGGCATCAGGTCAGTAGTTGCTTTGTGTGGCTGCTGTCTGAGGCTATCTGAGGCTCGTGCTTAAAGGGACCCCCCTGGACAGCCGGTTCTCAGCTTTTCCGCTTGCTTGCCTACCTCGCCGAGGGACAGCAAAGCGTTTTCCTCTCCGCCCGTCTGTGTCGGTGCTTCCCTTTGGGGATGCCACCGCAGGTGGCAACATGGAGCCAGAGCTTACCCTGCACTTTCTGGTGCAGTTTCTGGACTTGCTGCTGCAAGCCTGCCAACAATGGCTGGAGGCTGCCTGGCACCACCTGGTGCACGTCAGCCCTCTACCTCTCCGCCTGGCCACCCTGGGGGCCATGGAGCAGCTGCGGCGGTGCCCGGGCACCGGCGTGCCCCGCCGCATCTGGCGTCTGGACACCAGCAGCAACTGGTGGGACCGCATCGTCCTGGAGCACTGGGGAGACCAACAGTGGACCCAGAACTTCAGGATGAAGAGGGACACCTTTCTGGAGCTCTGCGAGTGGCTTGCCCCTGCTCTGCGCAGAAGGGACACTCGCATGAGGCCCGCCATCCCCCTCCAGAAGCATGTGGCCATCGCCCTCTGGAAGCTCTCCACGCCAGACAGCTACCGATCCGTTGGGAACCAGTTCGGCGTGGGGAGATCCACAGTCGCAGCAGTGCTCATGCAGGTACGGCACTCGCTGGCCACTGGACCGGGGGCGAGGGGGGGCTGCAAGGAGGGGATGGGCCGTCCCAGGAAAAACGGGAGGATGGGGGGGAGGAGGCGAAAGTGCCCCGCACCAGAGGGGCCGGTCTCTCCCGGCCGTACTACAAGTCGACCGGAGGGGTTGCTTTCGGGAGTGGGGCGCGGGGCACTGCCAGGGCATGAACACTCCCAGCCACCCGGGCGCCCCAGTGATTCGCGCTTTGCTGTGTCTCTCCACAGGTGGTCAAGGCCATCAACCGGGTGCTGCTCCGCAGGGTGGTCCGCCTCGCTGACCTGGACGCCGTCATCTGGGGGTTCGGCACCCTCGGCTTCCCCAACTGCGGGGGGGGCCATCGATGGGACGCACATCCCCATCCGTGCCCCGGAACACCAGGCCTCCCAATATGTGAACTGAAAGGGGTACTTCTCCGTGATCCTGCAGGCCGTGTGTGACCACCGGGGACAGTTCACGGACATTCCCTGCATGCCCCACTGGGGCCTTCTTCCACCCTCCCCCCCTCTTCCCCTTTCCCCTTCCCTAACCCTCCTTCCTAATGTCAAATAAAGACACCTGTTTTGGCAAAAAAAATCTCTTTTTATTTTACATAACTGGGGTGGGGGGAGGGAGGAGTGAGGGTGGGAGAGAGGAGGGGGAAACCTGGGAGGAGGGAACTAGAAGGGGGTGGAAGGGGAGGAAGGGAAGGGAAAGCTCAGGGTTGGGGGTCCGGCTGGCTCTCCCGTCTCACAGCACTGCGGGTGCGGGGGCGTCAGGGGGGAATGAGTGTGGAGGGTGGGGCAGGAGCGACGGGGGGTGCAGAGGAAGCGGGAGGGGGAGCAGGGTCAGCAGGGGCAGGAGGAGCAGGGGCAGGGGGAGCAGGGGCAGCACGGGTGGGAGGAGGAGCGAGAGCTGGGGCAGCCACAGGAGCTGGAGCAGGAGGAGGCAGGAACTGGTCGACCAGGGTCTGAAGGTGGCCAGACAGGGGTGGGAAGTAGCCCAAGGGCAGGGAGCCAGAAGGCAACCTGGTGAGCTTGATGTGTTTTGGAGGAATTCCCCTCTAAGCTGGTGGTTGGAAACATCCCCACCACCAAAAGGGCCTGGGCTGGGGCTCAGTGGAGAGGGTGGGCCTGTGTCCCCCTACTGGGGTGATTAGCCCCCAAACCCACAACTAATTAACTTGGGCTACCAACTGTGCTGCCCTGCGTTAAAGGGCCATGCCCTATTGACTTGAGCTACCAAGCAGTTCCACCCTGCATTACAGGGCCATACCCTATTGACTTGGGCTACCAAGCCATGCAGTCCTGAGTTAAAGGGCTGACTTTGTCTACCCAGCTGTGCAACTCTGAGTCAGGGGGACACCTCTCATTGACTCTAGCCATTAGGCCATGCCACGCTGGACTAAGGATTGAGGTTCATAGACAATGAGAGGGACTGCGAACGATTCGACAGCTGATTAGGTGGCACCCGCATCCTTGTGTAACCTCCCCCAAGAAACAGGGTGTGCATCCTTGTGTAACCTCCCCCAAGAGACGGGGTGTGCATATGTCATGACAGTGCTGCATAGATGCTGTGTATCCTGATGACCATGATGACTTCATATACAGACATGGATCTATTACACAATGAATACTCTGGTGTAAGGCATTTCACATGTGTTTTTATATGCATTATCGCACATGCACTTGGGTTTGTAATATACAGCGTATTTTTCCACAGGTGAAAAGCTCATTGTCCATTTGTCAGCAGAGACTTGAGAATATCAGGCCGTTGGCATTTTCTTTAGAAGCCAAATGAAATTCAATTGAATTGATTGAATTTTTCACTTACTGTGCTGCTTCAATTCCAGGCAATCAGTTAGAACTGACAAGACTCTTAGCTCTGCGGTCTATGCTTGCCTAGGTCTTCATTTGCAATGGCATTAAATTCACCCAGACCCATTGAAAATTTAATCAAGGATGGTGCATACCAATCAGAAGCAGAGCAATGGTCTCATATATGCCTGTCAAAAATGAAAAACCCCTGTATTACCCTACTTGGACCTCTGCCACGCCAGATTTCAGTTGCACTATTTACAAAGGCCTAGAACCACATTCCTGCTCTACATTTTAAACACTGTCAATTAAGAAAGTTTGGTACTTTCCTGAATCCAATTACCTGGAGATAGTTACTGAGTTGGTGTTAACAGCAAAGTCAAGAATTTGGCTGAGTTTGGAAATATTTTGGTGTGACCTCTCAGCTCAAGAGAAAAACTGCATTATAGGGTTGCCAGGTGTCCCGTTTTCTACCAGACAGCCTGGTATTTGCACCGTCTGTCCAGTAGAAAAATTCAGAAAATACCAGACATGTGCAATGTCCAGTATTTTCTGAATTCCCAGCTGGGCGCCGGACGGAAGCCTGGTGGGAGCAGGGGAACAACTTGGGGATAGGGCTGCGATTGGTGCTGGGAGCCCTGTGGTCACACACAAAAGCCGGGTGGGGTGGAGCGGGGGCCAGGACTCCCAGCCACTCCCCCCACCTGGCTTCTGCTTGCAACTAAAGGGAGAGCCTACCGGCCCTCCCAACTAAAGGTGCGGCCCGAAGGACTCCGGGTGTGGCCAGTAGCTGCAACCCCCCCAGATCTGCTTCCTGCCCCTTCCTCCGAGCCCCCCTCTCCTCCCATCCAGCCCCCAACCTCCCCCCAGCTCTGCTTCCCTTCCTCATGGCCAGCCCCACGGCCAGGTCTGCTTCCTGTCCCCCCTTCCTCCCATCTAGCCCCCCGCCTACCCCCCGCAGCTCTGCTTCTAGCCCTGCCCCACTCCCATGATCAAGTGTCCGGTTTTTTGGTGGAGTCTACCCGGCAACCCTATTTAGAACTGTAGATCCATGAGCTACCATTGGTGGAGTTCTGAGGTCAGTGGATCAAACTAGATGATCAAATGACCTCTTTTAGCCTTAAAAATCTATTACACGAGGAGATCTACTTGAGAAATCTACTTGAGTGTACACAAGTTACAGTGTTGTCTTCTCTTGCAATTTTAATGGCAAGTCTTGCAATATTTGGTATTTTTCTTAAAACAGTAGCTCTTGGAGTCACGTGATTATGTGAAAATCCCAGCTTTCATTTTAAAAATGTAAATGTCTAGCCCTCAGCTTGCAGAAGAAAGCTGGAAAAGGCAAAAGCTAAACATTAAAAAAACCCTCAGAAGATAAAGATCCCAAATTTATTATTTTAAAAATCTCATTATTTTGAAGCTAATGATTTTGAAGGCCTGTGACAGGGTGGAGCAACACCACCCTTATGAGGTAATGAATTGCTCTGGGCCTAAGAGACCATGCTCCCTGAACCACTGATGGGCATGCTCCCAGTGGAGGGAGCAGCTCATCTCAGTCTGTGCAGACTACTGAGGAGAGTAGCTGTGTACAGCAGTCTCCTGCTGAGAAGCCACCACAAACCCAACTAACCTCAGGAACAACTCACTGTTGCCAGCAGAGGAGTCTCCCAAGACAACTCAGAGCAAACACAAAAGGGATCCCATGTCCAACCCTGACATGATGCCAGAGAGACTAGAACAAGGGTAGGAAGCGACCCAGGAAACATGTTTGGGGGACGGGGGGACGGGGGCGGGTATCAGAACTTAAATCCTGCGTCAGGGTTTGCTGATTGAAAGGCCTTGGGTCAGAACGGCCTCAGGTCAGAACCTAGTAGAGCAGAATGGGCCTGGGTTTGCCCCCTCCTCCCCCTGTCTCGCCATTACCTGATACTGCCACTAGACAAAGAAGCCCTTGGACTCTCACCGATAGGCATTATCTGCTGGATCACCATTATGTGGCGCTGTTGTCCTGGAGCACTCAACCAGCCCCTTCTTCTCACCCAGGACCTAACATCAGGATTTGAAAGCTTGGAGGTTGACAGTACTGTAGATGCAGGATGCCCTTGGGCTCCTGGCTAGCTCTTAGTGAGGCTTATGGTCATACTAAGTTTGGGAGCCCTTAATTTTGGACATCAAATGAAATGGACTTAAAAAATTTTGCTCACTACTGTAGTTAATGAACTCCTGTACAAATCACATTTTCATAAGAGTCCCAGGAAGACCGCAATCTTACTGTTTACTGCAGCCTCCTTCAGTACAACACAATCACTATCGTCTCTAGAACAAAGATGGGCAAACTCAGTCCCAGGGGCCAGATCCAGCCCACCAAGCATTTCTCTCCAGCCTGCAGCGTGTGTTCAGCTGCTCCTCCCCCACCTTATTCCCTCCTGCAGCAGAGCTGCTTCCAGGATTCTCCTGTTAGCATTGAAAGGGGCATGAAAGGGAGAGGAGAGGGCTGAAGTCAGGGTGTCCTCCTGCCTCTGTACCCCATCTCCCCCATCTCTGTAGAGCAGGGGTCCTAGAAGGAGATACAGTCAGCAGAGCTTTGCCAATCCAAAGCATGTGATTCAGAGGAGTGTGTGGGGTGGGGGGCAGAGAAAACAGAGCAGGACAAATTTCCCTTGAGGAGGTAGAGCATAGCTTCTCTCAGAAACTTAGCAGCACATACTTCCAGTCTGTGCCACACGGTCTCTGTGCCACACTCACACTGCCACACACTCTTTCCTCTGTGCCACACACTGAGTCTGTGTTACAAAGTCTCTCTCTCACATACACAGGCTCTGTCTACACGGAGAGTGTGCAAATGACGCACTGATTAGCATTTTCTCATGCTTCATTTGCATAATCTATTTGAGCCGTTTTTGCACAAGGGGTTTTTGCGCAAAAACAAGCAGCGTGGCCGTGGCCATTTTGCGCAAAAACCTTTTTTGCGCGAGATCCTTATGCCTCTCCAGGTGAGGCATAAGGATCTTGCGCAAAAAGATGCTTTTGCGCAAAAAGGAAATGTCCACACTGCTTGTTTTTGCGCAAAAACCCCTTGCGCAAAAATGGCTGGAATAGATTATGCAAATGAAGTGTGACAAAATGTTAATCAGCGCTTCATTTGCATACTCTCTGCTGGCAAAAGCTGGCAGTGTAGACAAAGCCACAGTGTCTCTTTCACACACTTTCTCTCTCGTCGTAGCCCCAGCCTCACCCCTTCTGCCCCAGGCCCTGTCCCCTCTGCGGGGGAGGGAAGGGGAGGCGGAGCCTGGAGCCAACCCTCGACCATGCACGAAAATCTGTGAAGTGGCCCGCTGCAAAAATTATTGGTCATGTCCCAGTCCCTGTACTATTTAATGCAGGGCCTGCCATCTAAAGCAGCAAACATTCCCACTAAGCAGTGACAGCTTCATTCATTTTACTCTGCAGTGCTGCCCTCAAATAAAGATTATTCATTTCTTAAAATCAAACAATGTGTTTCAAGATTAGTAACTTATTCCAGTTATTTGAGGTAGTAACTCCAGATTCTCCCAAGCGGCGGGAGGGGAAGAGGCTGTATTATCCAGCCAATTCTGCTGATGATGAATGGGGTGTTTCTTTCTTTGGTGAATTTGTCAGGGCATTTTAAAAGTATTCTTATTTCACTGAGGAGAATGGCCAGTGACTGGTGTTGGGAGGGTCAGAATAGGAGTTTGATTCCCGAATCCTGCCTTGGTCTTCCTGAAGGTTTCAAAATCACAAGGAAATTAAAAATCCATCCTTGATAGAATTCCACAGAATTCAGTAGGGTTGTATCGAGCATGAATTTGGATCGTCACATTCTTTTGTTCTGTCTCCTCAGATGGAATTAAATGGGGCAAAAAGCCACAAACCTTGTTTTTATTCACATGAATACAATGTAAAATTAAATTATGTTGTAGATTAAGGGTGAAGTCTTAGCTCAAAGACAAAACTCCCACTGAGGTCAATGGGAAAAGACTGCACTCTGAGAAACTTTCTTAAAAAAACACTAAAACAAAAACAGTTACTGTACAACATTATCATAACTTTAACATAGTTTCTACAATGATTCATGTATATTTTGAGCCTGATGCAGAAAGATGTGGCATCCCTCCAGTGCACCTCCTAGGATCCAGCCAACAGTTAGGAAAGTGTTCTGGGATCCTGCCGGAAAAGGAACAACCAGAGGCCCAAGCTATGCAATATGGGTTTCACCCAATTTCCCAAGCCGGTAAGGAGAGGCATACTAAGCTTCTGTTGCATTACATTAAGCGTTACATTTTCAATGGTGTGGCATGAATTTCATGTAATGATGACTGGGCCAGACCATAGCCTAGGACTGAGGGGAGAGGAGAACCTTTTTTGAGTCAGGGGCCACTAACCCCCCCCCCCCACACACACACACACAAAAATCAGTCAGGGGCCACACACAAGTGAGAAGCAACAAACAAATCAAACCCTCGCTGACGTGGTTCCTGACTGAGAAGGAGAAAGACACTCCCCACATCTCCCTTGCACACTAGGGATGTTAAATATCGGTTCATTGAATAGTCGAGTAACCTCATGAATTCTTACCGGTTAGTCGACTATTCCATAGTCACTGGGGGCGGGGCCGGCAGCCAGTGCACTCTGGCCTCACACTCCTGAGGAGCCCCCTACCTTTCTGCACTGCTGCCCCTATCAGAGGCAGCACTGCAGGGCACCAGATGCAAGCTGGTCTGCCAGGGGAGCCAGTTTAAAAACCAGCTCCCCTCATAGACCGGCTGCCTGTGACCCTGTGCTGCTGCCTCTTATAAAGATGCAGCAGCACGGGGTGGCAGAGCCCTTATCTAGGGCTGGTCTAAGCTCCCAGATCCATCGTGAGCCTGCCTGCCTGGCTCTGATACACTTTAATTGCAGAGCCACAGCAGGGGTAGGTCCTGGATACGTTTCAAGCCAGGACTGAGCCGAGCTGCTGGCCAGCTGCTAAAAAATTGACTGGCAAGTGGGTGGGCCCCAGTGCTTGATATTTTGTCTGTTTTTCACTCCACCAAGCAGGAGATGCTGCTGACCCACCTACCAGACCTTCTAGGTGTCAATGTCAATGATTACATAGATGATTCTCATTTCTGCAGAAAGAGATCCCAAGGAGTCATGATGGCTAGCATCTCCTCCCACACCCAGTCCTGTTGCTGATGTTGTTCAGTATCCCTATGCAACTGCAAGGGGCTGGCCTGCAGAGCCAGAAGTCTGGGGAGAACCCAGAGCTTGTTCTTTTTAGATGCTGAGTTACCATAGCAAGAAGCACCTGGGATGGGGTTATCTGGGTTCTCTTTCAGTGCAGCCAGTCCATGAAGGAAATGACACTTGGATAAAGAAGACCTGGATCATGCTAACTCTGGGAAAGCATAAAGTGATATTAGATGGAAGAGAGGAATGCTTGGAGGAAGTGGCAAACTTCACTACCCCATCTTCAGGGAGTACATACCCACTGCTAAGCAAGGTAAAGCACAACCCATAGGGTCACACTGAACCTGTTGAACAGAAGCATTTCTCCCACCTACGATTAGCAAAAGCACTCCACCACTTCCTCTCTGACAAGTATCTGATGACTGTGGCTCATGTGTCCATGACCTCCCCACTAGGCTATTGCAAATCACTCATCCCAGGACTAAAGGGGAAGAACACAAGATTGTAGCTAGTACACCTATTAGCTGCCTCTCTCCCAAAAAAAGGCAAGGCACAGGGGTCTCCACAAGCTTCACTGGCTCTTCAATTCTGGATCCTGGAAGTGCATCTAGTAGTGAATGATTTACAAAGCACAGATCCAGGGTATCTTTTCTTCTTTCAGAACGGCTATGCAGCTACTGGCCTTTACCACACTGCAGCTGACAGAGATCAGGTTCAGACTTGAGAGACCCGGCAGTAGAACCTCCCCAGTAACTGAACCAAGGCTCTAGAAATCTCCCTGAAAAGAACAGATAGAGCCAAACCACTGCCATGGTCAGTGCACTCCAAAACCACCACTTTCCCGAAGTATCCCTCAGATAAATGGGCCAGAAGAAAATACCAGCAAGATCCAAAGTCACATGTTAATAACTAGTGCAAAAGGATAGAACAGAAAACTAACTGTTTAGTCTGAGCTGATATTACAGATATGCTCTGTAAAATGGAGCCTACTCCTGCATCTATTACCTCTCCCTCCCCCACTGTCATGCCTCACTCACTAGCATAGTCAGTCCTTGGTAGATGTCTGTACTGAAGGCCTAGGGGCCAAACCTTGCTGAAACCCAGCTGGCACAGGACAGCATTTGTATTTTCTTTAAAAGAAAACTAGGAAATTACATTTTTAAACCTCAGCCCTACTTTCCTGCTTCCAGTGCTGTGCTCAGAGCTCATTTTTCTCTGCAGAAACAACAAGAACGCTTCCTCAGCAAAAATGTATTTGCATAGCACAATGGTCTCCTCAGAAAAACAGCTGCATTTGAGACTCTCAACATGTGATGGCCTGAACTGACACAGTCTATGCACTGTGGAGAAGGAAATGTACTAGCAATTTTGTGTCATAAACATTAAACTTCCTTTATACAGTTCCCACCCAAGAAGCCTTAAAACATGATGACGGTTGTTGAGAAAAATTGCTGACTAGCTCAAACAGACTCATTACCCTTGGGAGCTAAAAGAACTAAGGAAATGTCACATGCTGAGATGCTGAATCTTCATCTGTTCCTCTATCATATTGTAATAATCACCACCAAGACCATGTGTAACTCTCCCACACATACTGTGGGTGTGGTTCACTGTCCCATGTAGTGTCACTCAGACCACTTACAATGAGAGATAAGAATGAGGGAGTTCTACAGCCTTAGCTGAGAGCCATCTGGCTTTATAGCTCAAGCTGTAGAGGCTCCTACTCCAAGCTCCAGAGGTCTCAGGTTACACATGCCCATCTGTAGCCACCTTTAATTCACACATTTTAAAGTGCTTTACAAGTTTTGATCAATGATGCCTCCTCTGATGAAGGTCATGGTTGTTATCCCCTCTTGCAAACTTGGTCAAGTTAAGGGCCTGACTTCCAGAAGTGCTGAATTCTTCAGCACAATTCCAAGGGCAGTCTATGGAAACTGTAGGTGCTTTGCACCTTTAAAAATCAGGTCGTAGGGGACTTGCAAAGGCCACAAAGTTAATCAGCAGGCAAGTTGGAAATAGAGTCCAGGAGTCTGGACTCCTAGTTTCCCAGAAACCTTATCTCCTGCCTCTGTCTCTCTCCTATCAGGAAGATCATACTGGGGTGTCAAATCACCATATGGCAATGTCCAAAATTAGGAACCCTCTAATTAGCATTGACCCCGTTTTTGATTTGCTGTATTAACTGAGTTTTTTACAAACATGTTTTATACTCATAAAAATGCAGAACTACGGGGTAAGATGGATTGGAAGGATGCTGGACCGAAGCCTGAAAATGGGGTCTGGCTTACACCTTCTGGAATGGGCGGTGATTGTAACATGTGGTCAGTTTACGGGAGGAAAGAAGCCATGACAATGTGGCCTCCGCTAGCACAGTCTCCCAAGCGACCTAGTAGTGAGAAGTGCAATTATGCTATTTAACAGCTGCATGACTCGGGAGACCCCGGTGAGTCACTGTCAGTGCCAGTCAGCAAAGAGTACTGCTTCCAAATAGTTTGGGACCTGCATATATTACCATTTGCTGTTACTCTGGTGGCTACGTTACAGAACGTAAGCAACTCAGCAATACCCACCTTGACAAATACCATGGATTAGAAATGAGACAACATCTGCCACATCAGCTATTTTTGGTCACTCAAAACAGCATTCATAGACACGGCCAGAGGGAAAAGAGGGGTCTTTTGTGATGATCAACAAAGCATTATTCAGAAACAAAAAACACCTGAACAATCTGAGCATCAATGTTGGTGTCTGCCTACCTGCTGCACTGGCAGACAGACACTGAGGCTAAGTCTACAATGGCAGTTTACAGCACAGTCTCTTTCTGGCTCAGGGGTATGAAAAACCACCACTCCCCCAAGCACAGCAAGTGACAACGCTGTAAAGTTCCAGTGTGAACCAGGCTACAGCACTGGGAGCCAGCTTCCAGCGCTGTTAGCTACTCCCCTCATGAAGGTGGTTTACATGGAGCGCTGGGAGAGTGCTTTTCCAGTGCTCGTGCCATGGCCACACTTTCAATTTAAAGTGCTACCGCAGCTGCGCTTTAAATTGTTAAGTGAAGAAGACAAAGCCTATGAGAGAGTGGTTGAGAAATTAAAGGACTTTCTTTGGGACAGACAGGAAGGTCTATGGGAGCAGTGGCACAGCAACCAGTGCACAGGGATGGGAACAGGGGAGATGGGGAGGAACAGTGTTCTGATTTGTGCGTGTGTTTTTTCCCTTTCGTTGACAGGAACTCAGGTGGAAATAAGGTGAGGACCGCTACAGGGGCAGCCATAGTAGTGACCCAAGGAATGGAAGACACAATGAAGATGACTGGATGCGGATGCTGTGGCACATACATTATTCTGGAGCGGGTCCTGAAAAATCATTCACTTGTATGAGGTGTAGCGCGATAGAGCTGATGGAAGAGAAGATCGAAGGTTTAGAGAAGCAGGTAGAAACTACGGTGGAGTTTCGAAGGGGATTTGAACAGATGATGGTGGGAAGTTGAGAGGCTGTGGAAGGGCAAATTCAAGACTCTCAGATGTAAGCAGGACTGGAGAATTATGAGGGTAGATTAGTGGGTGAGGAAAGTGGCCATTGGAAGCATATGACTACAAGAACCAGAGGAAAATACTAGCTAGTGGAGGAGAAACAGAGTACAGGAACAGGTTGCTGAGTTGCAAAAGGAAAGGAGGAGGCAGGCTGTGATGGAATGTAGGAGGAGCCCCAGGAAGACAGAGGATGAACTACAGAAGATTGCAAGTGAGAACAAAAGACAAGAGGACTAGTAACCAGAAAGAACAGAAGGGAGAAGGCATGAGAGTCACTCCAATGAGGAAGAAGCATGTCTCAATGACTCGGGACTCCCTACTAAGAACAACAGACAGACCTGTCACCACAGTGGAGTCAGAAAACGGAAGGGTTCTGTGCTGGCTGCCATGAACTAAGATGCAGAATATGGCCCTGCAGCTCATGAGGATCCTTAATGAAACTGGAAAGAAACTATGGATTGTCCTTCATGTGGGAACAAATAATACAGCTAAATTCCCACTAGAATGCATCAAAAGAGGTGGAAGATATGGATAAAGAAATGGAGGCGCAAGTGATCTTTGGTGGGATTCTCCCTGTTCCTAGAAGAGAAGTGCAAAGATGAGACAAGATTACGATGATCCACAGATGGAAGATCAACTTTGGGAGGTTTGACAACTGACAGGCAATCACAGACCTTGGACTGTTCTCATGGGATGGGGAGGGAAATAGACTTCTGAAATGGAAGTTGCCAAACTGATTAAAGAGCCTTAAACTAGGAATTATGGGGAGATGTTTGCGTAATCTCAATGCCTGACTCCCAACACTGAGCAGGAGGCAAAATCAAGTAAGAGATGATACAGCAATGGAGAAAGGAACAACAGAGGGTAGGAGAATGCACATGAAGAGGACAGACAGGGCTAATACCAATGACACCGACTTAGTGACACAAGTTACAAGGGCATATGTGGCAGTGTGGACTGCGCTATGTCGTCAGGTGAAGCATGTTGGGTATGGATTAATTATGTCGATGGGAGAGTTCTTGCTTGTCAGCATACAGCAGAGTTCTTACAGCGCAGCACCTGCATCAATACAGCTGTGCTGCTGTAAGTTCTCTAGTGTAGACGTGGCCTATGATCTGCCATGGTAATGCAGCTATGAAGAGCTACTGACTAATCAAATTAGGGTCCTAGTAGACAATTATCCTTATCACAGAGCACGTACCAGCACAACTATTATGCTTTCTGTCAAATCCCAGCAAGACATTCTGGCCAAAGACCTATGTCAACCAGGTGATGAAAACAGAATGACAGCAGCTTTTAATGGACAACAGGTTGCATGACACGTAGCTCACACCACCGAAACCAGTCCCATCTCATTGGACATGTCGGTTGCTATGTCATCTTCATAGCCCAGAAGGAAGGAGCCCTTTGACTTGAAGTATTTTTTCATTCAATACAGCAGCAACACTGCAGCAGTAAAATCAGGTGTCTGTGAATCAGAGGAACGCCAGGGAAAAGATTTACAAATGCATTTGTTTTATTTTAAATATATACAAGGAAGCAGAAGAAAGAATCCACAGAATGCACATTTTTGTCATATAACTATATTGTAATCTAAACACTCCTACACATACATACATCTCTCTCGCACAAATCTTTTAATACACACCAAGTAATTCAAAAAACTTAGGGTCTTCAATATAAAACAAAGAAAACAAAAAGAAAAATAATGAAAAGGGGCACATTCATTGACATATTTTATAATGCTTCTGCTTCCATTGAGCAATTTGACGGCTCTGTTGGTGGAACATTCAGACAACTTTTTTCTTTAAGGAAATAGTCTTTCATATAATTGTACATCCTACACCATTGTCACTTTTGGAGAGAACTTTGTAGAGAGGAGGATTAATTTAAAATGGGGGAGGAATTGTTGGTGCTTTATATTATGCCTTTGTCATGTGGATGGTTGTGTGAGTTTATATAATAATTTCCTGAGTTTCTAATAGTTTTTGAGAAGGGGAAGGCTGTTGAGCACAATATGTTGTTGCTGTAAAGGGCAATATATTCTTAAAAATAACTGACAGTTTTTGTCTGGAAATTTCCCTACACTTTATTAAGTGAAGAAAAATCATTTGCTGTGATTACATAAAGCTAACCAAGTTAATTGTACTTATAAATTACAGTGAGGTCCATAGATGCTGGATCTAAGGATGCTGGGGGTATAACAACATCTCCTGGTTTGAAGTGGTTTCCATCATACAGGGTGTAGAGTTTTTGTTCCATGGCTCTCAGCAGTTGTTATAGCATCTCCAGTGAGGGCCTCATTTTATTATCAGTAGTCACAAGGATTACATGCCATGCAGATTAAGATACCCTACAGCCTCAGCTGTGGTTCTGAGAAGGCATACTCAGCACAAGGAAAACCATATTTGAGGCCTCATGGAAGATACATGATTTACCAGCCTAACCTACTGAGTTTCTTTCCACTACAAGCTTCACATTTCAGGCCTTGTTAAAGCTATAAACTTTACTTACTTAGCCATAGGGTTCCCGGAAGGTACAAGTTCTGTTGGCATGATGCCAGTGGGCTTAAACCTTCAACCAAAGATGTCATATGGTTCACCCAAAGAAGTCAAGAAAACACTTCAAATTCTAGTCAGAAAGGAGCCCTTTGTTAGAGCAAGACCTTATCACATAGACATAGAACTAGAAGGCAGATCTGAGCTGCATTCCCAGCTATGCCACAACATTCCTGGTTTCACCTAGGACAATTTTCTTCACCTCTCAGGTGATGTCTAGACTAAAATGATCTATCGGAAAAAGGTACGCAAAATGCACTCCACAGTTTGCGTACCTTTTTCCAATAGTTTTGTAGGAAGAGGAGTTTGCAAAATTTGGCCTGTCTACACTGGGCCAAATTTCAGAAAATCCTCCTCTTTTGGAGGAGCCCATTTTCCTCGTGGAAGGAGGAAGACAGGGCTTCTGAAAGAGCGTGTCTGCTCTTCCAAAAAAAAAAAAAAAAAAAAGCAGAAGAGCAGACACGTTCCCTGGACGCAGTGGAGTTTTGGTATCCCGGAAAACCCTGTTGTTTAGACGTAGCCTCAGAGCAGTAATACTGACCTTCCCCTGAGGCTAGGTTTCCAGGTCTGTGGAAACACAGAAGAGCATTTTCAGACTAATGAGATTAAATAGAGCAAAGGACAATTTTGGCTAAAGCTCAGGAAAATAATCCTGACAGAGAAATTCACTGGACTGTGGAATAATCTCAGGAAGGAAGCTCCATTGCCTGAAGCCTTATACACTAACAGGTGCCATCAATCTACTTCAGCTATGCAAATAGCGTAGCTGAAGTCGACATACCACAGTGTCTTGTATGTGGTAAGGTCCACGGGGGATGCTCTGCTGTCGACGCTGGCTATTCTTCTTGTCTTAGTGGAGTAACAGTGTGGACAGGACTACGCTCAGAGATTGATTTATCGTGTCCAACCAAACATAATAAATTGATGGCTGGTGGATTGATTGCTTCAGCATTGATCCCCTGTGTAGTGTAGACTCATTAAAATATCCTGGGCTTTATTTGCATGTTCCCGGGCACCGCCATTTTTAAATGCCCCGTAGTTCGAACTCCCTGCCCGCGGCTACACGCGGCACGGGCTAGATAGGAACTTTAATTCACGGGCAGGGAGTTCGAACTACCAGGCATTTAAAAATTGCGGTGCCTAGGAACATGCAAATAAAGCCTGGGTTATTTTAATCCCGGGCTTCATTTGCAAGTTTGAATGACTACATTAGCCATTCTAGTTCGAACTAGGGTGGCAGTGTAGACATACCCAAAAGGTTTGCTGCAGCAAGTGCCAGTTATTGGCAGGAGCGCTCTGCTGCCAACAACATGGACACCACTCATTAGGGTGGAAGGATTTTGTTGGCAAAAGAGCCAACAAACAGAGGCTAGACTGCCCAGCTTTTAGTGACGTGGCTGTGTCGACATGGCCGTGTCTCTAAAAGCTACATAGTGTAGACAAAGTCCTTCATTCAAAGGAGTGAAAGAAATGCATGATTCCCACCCCGAGACAGCTAAGAGAAAAGCACCAAGACCTGAACGTGGTAAAGTCTTTCACATAGGCAGGTCCTTTACTCTTTAGAGGTTAGTTTATTGCCAATTCAGACCTAGGTTAAAAGAGGTATAAAAGTTCTCCTGGGGGAAATACCACTAATTAAGCCTCCCATATTGTGGTGATGCTGTAGAATTATTTTTTGTACTCTGAGCTTCACCCTTCCCCAGCATATGAAGCCTCTGTGAACCACTCGGAGAGAACTGTGACACATGCAAGAGTGACAGTGAAAATAGGGTAGGAAATTGCTAGACTAGCCTTGCCTAGGACCCTCATAAGCATTGTAGCACCTGCTAAAGTTCTGCTTGGCCATGTTCCTTGTCTGGCAGTGGAAACATACACAATAGAGCTACAACTTCGATCAGGGTAGGAGAACCTGGGGCCACTCCGTCTTCTCCATTTCTGATATCTGTGATTGGTGTCACACTGCAGGGCAAGTACAGCTGTATTTCTCCTTCGATGGTCCAGCAAGGGAACTCCATTTCAGGTTTCTGGCTCCCCAGCCGTTGCCTCTCAAGGCTGGAGATCTGCATCTCTCTCGTTTTGAAGTGGGATATTTTGAGACTGAACTGATCTCTGCCTTCATTGGGCTGCCCCAGCCAAAAACAGGCTTGCTATGCAGGCTTCTTTGCCTTCTCTTCAGAGATGGTTAACTGTAAACACCACAGCTCATCTACCACGCAGCAAACATATTTTATTTCAAGGCAAACGCAATACAGAGAAAACATATAAAAACAATGAAAGAACAAGTGACAATGAGCTCACCAGAGATCATCCCAACTCCGACGTGGGCTCTGGCAGGTGACCAGGCCCCACACAGGAGTTTTCTTGTGGTTTCAAGTTCGTAACACCCTTTGCTCAGAACAAGCCCATAGTCCTATGGAGTCTTAAGTAGGCCAAAGTCCTTCTACCCCGTCTCTAAGGATTGGGGCCCTCTCTAGGTGGCCGGCTCTTACTACATTTAAAATGCAGAGCCATAGTGGAGGGTAGATCCCGGACTTGGGACAAGCCAGGCCAGAGCGCCTTCCCTTATCGACTAATCGTATAGTCGATAAAAAATATATTGACTACATGATTAGTGAAATACCCACTTCTTAACATCCATAACCCAAACTATTCAGTTAATACAACAGACTGCAAGGATATTAATCTTAATTCAGTAAGGTACCTCCAGGTGATTGCCCTGTTTGTCACAAATGGCACTCCTCTATTTGCAGCCAGCCCATGGCATGCTGAAGGCTGTGACGTGGGACTGAGAGTCTTCATGGTAGCAGTTCAGTCACCCAGGTCACTTAATTCAAGGCTACCCATTCAGCATTGGGAACTGAATTGAAATCGCAGAGCTGAAAAGCAGCTTCTTTCCTCCAAATCTTCTACCCAACATTGAATGAAAGCCCATCTCAGGACAATTACCCTTCCACAGCAGTTCCAAATCTTAAAATCGATAATGTCTTAAAAGAAGCAAGCTTATTAGAGTCTTTCATCACTCACCAGAGCTGTGGTTTTAAAAGTTTTTCTCTGCTATAATGTAAAAACCAATGTACCAGAACCAATCCCCAAATGACTGATATGTTCTGACACAGGAAGCAGTGAAACATCATCCCACAGTCTCCCTGTGCACATTACACACCCCAATTCCATCTCTTCCTAGAACAAAGCATTAGCCCAGGCCAAGGAAACAATTTTAAACCAAGAGGCAATTGGAGTTCATCCTTTGCCAGGCACTTCATGGGGCTGGGCAAGCTGTAGACTCTTTCCTTCCACAACCCAAAGCAATGCTCAGAACTGGCACAGTGGCTGGAGGTGACTGGCATGAAAGGAATTAATCTGGGGAAATAGGCCCCCAATCAGCTTATACTCCCCTCTGACTGGGTTATAGCAACCTCAGGGAATTCGGAAGCAAGAGGTACCAAATGCTTTAACCCGGTGGAAAAGCGTGATGGACAGCAGGACAAGAGTGCTTTTCCTCGGGTTCAAAGGTGGGAGAGAGCAGATGAGTTAACATGGTTTCCATTTCTCCTCTCCCACTTCCTAAGGCCTCCTCGCCTCCCTTTGCCCCTTCCCAGCCCAAGTATTAGAAGAGGATCCCCTATTTAAAAGCATAGCTGAATGATGCCACCTGCCAATAAGCCTGTCTCTCTTCATGGAACTGAATTGGGCTATGTTGTCACAGCCCTCGTCTCACTGGCTGTTAAATACACCTGCCCTGTCCTGTTTCCCAGCAAAAGGGAAGGAGACAGTACCCAGTGGCAGGGAAAGCAGAGCACATCACATACAAACCAGGCAGGCAGGAGTGCTCAAAGAGAGTGCTAGTCAAAACCAGCTTTTCCTGGTTGTCCTGACTTGTCACATCTTCCAGAAGTGTGACCACCCCAGCCAGTAGCCACAGGCAACCTTATAGAACTGGCTAGTTCTCAGGGCTGAACTGTGAAGCCAAAACAAGAACTGTTTCTTGCTCCTATTACACTGCTCAGCGGCCTTAGCTTTTAAAAAAACTCTTTTTGCTTCTGACAAAGATATTGGAGAACTACCTCTCTTCTCTTAGCTGGAGGATCTAGACCAGAAATTTGGAGACCATGATCAGGGAGAGTGAACATGGCTGACATCAGAGCTGCCATTCTGTCCTCTGAACTGGAGAGTGGATGCTGAGATGCTGATTAATAATCAGCACCCCCCTACCACTCTCAGTTGTGAGAATGGCCAGCATACAGCTTTGTGTTTCATCTCTCTTCAGACTCCCCTGGGTCAGCACGAGACCCTGCAAATATAAAACCCATGCAGACCTGTTTTAATTAATCAATACCATTTACCTCTAAGATACGAGAGTTTTGGCTTGTCCAGTTTTCTAAGGACAGCATTGTCTTTTAATATCTTATAATGACAAAGAAATTGTGATGCTTGCCTGCCTTACAACAAATGACTAGTCAATAAAAATAAGTTTATTTCCCATTACTGATCGTAACTCGTTCTCAAAGTTTCTAAGAGCCACCGCAATCTTAAGTCCATGTCCCTTGACCTGCAAGCTACAGAAGTAGACCCACAGCACAAGCCACACGTAGGCCACACCAGGGCAAAGAGGCCCCAAATGTCAGTTCCTTTTCGAATGATGTAAAAATCACGTGACAATCTGCTCCGCTCTTGGGAAGGCAGGCGGCTGGATGCAGTATGTTATAATTACTACATGTCTTCTGAGAGCAAGAGCTATAAGGAAGTCCTATGTCACTTCTCCAAGTGGAGTGAGTTCTAACAGGACTGCTCTCCTGGAGAATAAGGAGCTGAAGAGACAACCCAAAACCAAACAGGTTCAAATTACTTATCCACTGGAGTCCAATAACTTGTGCTTAAATGATCTTTCCAAGTCCTCAAAGCTAAAACCTACTGAATATCAAGACTGGTAGAGGAGGGAGCTTTACCTAAGACAAAAGTTAAGAGAAGGTAAGAGAAAATTGCTCTCAACTCTAATACCAAACAGGAGCGTGAAATCTCTCACACACCTTAGGATAGACTTTTCAATTACTAATTCAACTTGAATTAAAGTATATGGTGAAACATTCTGCCACTGCATGGAAGAAGTGGTCTCTCTCTCTCTCTCCAGTAGTAATATATCACATGTCCATATCCTTATCACCCTGATAAGAATGCCAAAGTTTAACTCTGGTGATAGCTGCAGTCCAGCTCACACACAGGACTCATGAGTGGGACTAAAGGGATTTGTCCCCGTATTCACTCCACCAACAATGCCAGCTTCGAAACACCTTTTGTCCACTGCTCCCACAACCATCTCTATACATCTCCCTTATGCATCTAGCACCCCTATCTTGAGTTAGTCCACAAGGGTTTCAGGGGCAAGGTTAGGGTCCCTTGACAAGCTGACAGAGGCATGCAGGACACTAGTAAGACTCCAATAAGCATTCCAAGGATTGCTGGGAGTAGCAGTTTGGGGGCACAAATGAGCCTCTTAGGGCTGCAAAAAGAGAAAAATGCCTCCCATTCTGCTGTCCCCCCTGCTATCCTTCTCCATTTCCCCTCATACTATTACACACCACATCCTCTCTTGTACATTGCCCGTTGTTCTGCCGACGCCATTCATGTCCTCCTTTTCTGTTGATGCCCCTCGCTATGTGTTCTCACCAGTCCCACCATCACATACATCTCTGAAAAGTCACAGAATCAAAACACTTTAAGAAGTCCAAAACCTAAGGTCAATGGGGCTAGCAGGCCATCTTAGGGGTAGGAGAAAACCCCAGAGCTCTTGAAGCAGAGATTCCTTTATTCAGATTGTGAACACCTTGAGCTAACAGCCTGGGTATCAGAAGAAAAGTGTAATTTAGCATGAATCCTCCATTCTCCCTTGGAAATTCTGGAATAGGCTTCTTGGGGAGCGGGGTTCTGGACTCCCCATTGTTGAAGACTTTTAAGAACAGGTTGGACAAACACCCTTGAGGGATGGTCTACATTTACATGGTCCTGCCTCAAGGCAGGGAACTGGACTTGATCTCTCAAGGTCTTTCCAATTTTAGATTTCTGTGAATGGGGAGATACAGAACAGTGAGAGATGTCTGGACATACCTCCATAAACAAGCCAGAATCCAGGGAGAATAAATCTTATCAGTGTTCAAATGTGGTAACTATTTATTTTGGAAAATGTCTTAATAAACTGTTTATTTGTTTGATCCAATTTTGTTGCAAAATTTTTCCTTGGCAATTAGTTTATATTTTGATGTCTGTCTCTACAAGGCTAAAAACTTCCACTAAAATACCAAATACAGGTGCTTAAGAGTAAGATTAGCAAATGTGCTCTCCTTTGATCTAACTGCTCCCATATATGTCAATGACAGAACTTCCACTGACATCAATAGGAGCAGAGTTAGACCAATGCTCAATGGAGTTAGATCAATGCTCAGTGCTTCTGAAAATCTCATGTGACAGCTCTGGTAGCCATGTGGAGTCCTGTTTTAAGTTCGCTGGAGGCAGTGAGCCATTTTTACACTACTCTTTAAAATAGTAATAACTTTTCAAATTAGAAGTCTAATCAATTACTGCTCAGTGCTATGCACTAGATGAGTCCAGAAAGCTAAATTTAATCTTTCCATCTTCCCTTCTTCTATTATAAAGTAGTAAAAGAAATTAGACTTTTTAAATTCTGGTGAATAGCTCTGTGTTTAAGGTGTTGTAATACTGAAAGTCCTTGCCTGATTCAACTAAATCTAAACTACTAAATTTGAGTGAAGTTTTCCTTTGATAGTGTATTTTAAGCCCTTGGGCAATGCTTAGGGAATGGGTAAATCTGTTTTTATTAAAGAGTTGCTGTTAAGATTCTACTAGTCCCCAAAGTTTACATTTTTTAACTTCCAGGATCAAGAAGCTTTTCAAGATACAAATTTTTAAAATCTTTTCAACACAGAAGAGTCTAATGGAACTATCCCAATTTAAAGACAACTAGCTATTCACTACATTCATTAAAGTATGAAAAATTAATCGTGTCAGCACAAAAAGATCATATGGAGCCTCTACCCCTGACTGTGGCCCTTAGGCACTGCCGCAATATATTTAAGTAGTAAATGACAATAATCGTGAAATACACACTTGTGCTGATGTACAGAATCCCCATCCTATACCAAGAAAGAACTATTCCTATGCTGCATTTTTCTAAATTTAAAATCTCAGTGCAAATGGCATGTCTTACCTGTGAGATTTCATTCTAAGCGGGAAACTGACTTAAAGATAGATACAGCCATACATTTATGTAAATGAGCTTCTCATTGACACCTTTTTCTTCTTGTGTAGGGGCCAGTGAAACACATTTGAAATGACTTAGTATTGCTCCTCTTATTCCAGTAAAGAGTGAAGAACTTTCACCTTGTAGCATACACAGCAATGGATTTGGAATGCCAAATCCTTTTATATGAAACATTGAAACCCTTCAAACCACAAGGGGGATATATTAGCTACTGTTTTTTCATGGAGCTATGAATAATCAAAAGTAGGCCTAAATTCCATCAGAGAGATGTCAAAATAGACATGCGAAGAGCAAATCAACGGCATCTGCGAGTGCTCATCACCTTTGTAAACCAGGCCCTTGTCCTTTCTGGGCTGCCCACTTCTCAAATGTAAAATATAATGATACTTACCACCTTTGTAAAGTGTTTTTGAGATACTCGTGCAAATGTCTAAGTGCAAAGTATCATTATGTTAGCAATAAGCAAATACTGAAGCACCTAAAACTTATTGCCTCGTGGAATTATTCCTCCACCAACCACTGCTCGGTGCCAATAATAATCTACCATGATCCGAAAATAGCAATTTTACAAGATGAACTAATCCACTGATTATACATCCTGAATCAGTAAGTGTACATCCTCATAGCAAGTAAACACTGCAGCTGGTCCATGCCAGCTCACTCAGGCTCACAGGTCTTGGGCTGCAGAGTTGTTCCATTGCTGTGTATCCAGTCAATGAAGGAGGGTCTGGAGTTCTGGCTCCAACCCGAGGCTGAATTGTCTACACTGCAACACAATAGCTCCACAGCCTCAGCCCAAGCCAGCCATTACAGATCAGCTGTCTGTTTACTATGTAGACAGACCTTTAGATTCCTAGTTTAATGCTCTGTTACATATCAATTTGTTCCAGCTAATGTGGTAAAGAAATCAGAAGCTACAGCCCCTTATTTTCAAATGTCATATACATAAATTAGTGCTTTGTGATTACAGGCCAAGTGACCACTTGTCCGTGTAACTATGTGGCTAAAACATTCCCTTTGCCAGTGTACAAAAGCTGACATTGAGTAAGCCATGCCCCAACCTCTGAAGCCTGAGATAATACTCGAAGGCCAGGGCATGCATGGAAACAGATATTTTGGTCTGCTCCAGCACAAATGGAACAGGTTCCAATAGCAGCAGGCCAGTAGAGATTCCTCTTGAACAGAGAGTATTTTAAAATGATAATTAAAACATATTAGGTGACATGACCTATTTTCCTAGCTTAGCCATGGCCTTAGAAAGGAAGGGTAGCTTTGCAATTCAGGCACCAGACTGAGCCTTAGGCAAGTTTAGTCCTATTGCTGGTTTTGAAACGCCTGAGTTCACAGAGGAATTCAGTTAAGACACTTACCGTCAGCTCCTCAAATGTAAGGTAAGCAAGGACAGATGACCATTTCGCGGGGCCCAGGGCAGCACAATTTCGTGGGGCCCCCCTTTGCCACGGCGCATGCACAGTGGCGCCATGTGCATGCGCGGGGCTTCTTGAAGCACGGGGCCCGGGGTGGCCACCCCGCTCGCCCTGCCCTATATCCTCCCCTGAAGGTAAGAAGATGTTAAATACTATTCTTTGTCTGATTTGTCAATGTAGATTATAAATTCTGGAGGGAGGAAAGGGGACAGAGGTTCTATTTTGCACATAGAGTGCTTAGCAGAAGAAACCCCCTGTCTTGATGATTTTTTTTTAAACTTTATTAAAAGGGATCTGAGAGAGATTCCAAAATCCACAAAAAACATAAAAGTGAACATGAAAACTCTATAGAAATAAACCCCACAAGTATGTGGGGAAATATGACTATATCTGTGTGTGGGGGGGGGGGGGGGAATATGACTATATCTCTCTGTGTGTGTGTGTGTGTGTGTGTGTGTGTGTGTGTGTGTGTGTGTGTGTGTTATCTATAAACTTTTCTGGACAGATCATCTACTTCAAAATTTTCATTTCTAAGATTTATTTTTCACACCATCAATCCAAACTCTTTTTTATATACTATAATATTTCCAGTGATGATGGCCTGGAGTTTACTTGGAAGAGAAATAATGAACAACTGATACCTTCAGATAAAAGAAAATTCTGATCCTAGATTTAAAAATCTATTCCACTCAGATTCAGCTGCCTGAGTCAGGTCTGGCGAGATGTGAATCTTTTGCTCTTATATTTCAAAATACCCTTCTGCTTTCATGCTTCATAATTCAGTCCTTGTCACAGAGAGCTATAAGAGCCAAAATGAAAGCTCTACACGTCTGCAGAGTTAGGCATAGCAGTGAGAGACATAGTTTAGTGGAATTCTGAAGGACTACAGGACAGGAGAGCAAAATAAGAAAATTGATGATGCAATATGGATTCCAAACAATCTGGCACAAGACTCAATTTCAGGATATGCCGTGGCACCTAATAAATGAATATTGCACAATATAGCATTATGTTCCAAGAGCTCAGTTTTGCTGTTATACTAGTTAGGGAGTTTTTAAACTGTCATTTTGTAGTGCTGGGATTCTCTTTTTCAGTATGGGTGAAGTTTCTTCCATAGATTTTTTTAAATTAAGATTGCTACATTTTAAATGAAACAATTCAATGCTAAAATTTCACTGAAACAAGCTGAAGAAACTCAGCTATAAACACTAGGGCTACGTCTACATTGGCATGATTTTGCACAAAAACACCCCAGGGATTTTTCATCAGTTATATTTCATCAGTTATATTTACATTAATTTTACTCAGAAGGTCTAACATCTATCTAAACTCCTAACTGTACTATTTAACAAACTTCTAACTAACTTACTCAACACTATTATTTATCAAACCTTTAACTAACTTTACACAGCAACACTCACACTTATCAGACATACAAGGGACAACAGAGACAACAGCATATTCGTTACGCTCTGCGAAAGATTCAGTAGATTCGGTGAGCAGGAGGGGGCCCTCGGGTGATCAGCCCTCAGAACCTGGCTCGTGTTCTGCCTTCCAAATTTTCGGGAACCCTCAACTGGATGCAGGAGGGGTAGCTGCTTTACAGAGAGAGCAAGAGCTTTCCCGCGCTTAGTTGTGATAGGCTTAACAGATTCTGTCTGCCTAGTGACAGGACTGAGGGGGAAAGATGGCCCTTGACTGGCGCGAACTTTGCATGATCCTTACCTACCTGGTGTTTTACTCCTGCTTTTTACTGATCTTAAGTCACATAGTGCAGGATTTTTGGTTTGAGGGGAAGGTAATCTTGGGCTAGGAAGGCTATGCGCACGAGGCCTGGCCAGAAAAGAGCCTGCTTTTACAATGTTTTCTAGGCCTTTAATTATATTGTTGCTCTTCTCTGGACCTTCTCCAATTTTTCCTACATCTTTCTTGAAATGTGGTGCCCAGAACTGGACACAATACTCCAACTGAGGTCTAATGAGTGCCCAACAGAGTGTCTTGCTCACAACACTCCTGTTAATGCATCCCAGAATCATGTTTGCTTTTTTTGCAACAGCATCACACTGTTGACTCATATTTAGCTTATGGTCCACTATAACCCCTAGATCCCTTTCTGCAATACTCCTTCCTAGACAGTCGCTTCCCATTTTGTATGTGTGAAACTGATTATTCCTTCCCAAATGGAGTTCTTTGCATTTGTCCTTACTAAACATAATCCTATTTATCTCAGAACATTTCTCTAGTTTGTCCTGATCATTTTGAATTATGACCCTATCCTCCAAAGCACTTGCAACCCCTCCCAGCTTGGTATCATCTGCAAATTTAAGAATCGTACTTTCTATGCCATCCTCTAAATCATTGATGAAGATATTGAACAGAACCAGTCCCAAAACAGATCCCTGCAGAATCCCACTAATTATGCCCTTCCAGCGTGATTCTGAACTGTTAATAACTACTCTGAGAATAATTATCTACCCAGTTATGCACCCATTTTATAGTAACCCCATCCAAGTTGTATTTCTCTAGTTTATTGATAAGGTCACGTGAGATTGAATCAAATGCTTTATTAAAGTCTATGTATACCATGTTTTCCACTTCCCCTTTATCCACAAGGCTTGTTAGCCTATCAAAGAAAGCTATCAGGTTGGTTTGACATGATTTGTTCTTTACAAATCCATAATGACTGTTACGTATCACCATACTATCTTCCAGATATATATGGATGGACTCCTTAATTATTTGCTCCACTATCTTTCCTGGCACAGAAGTTAAACTGACTGGTCTGCAGTTTCCTGGGTTGTTCTTATTTCCCTTTTTATAGATGGGCACTTTATTTGCCCTTTTCAGTCTTCTGGTATCTCTCCCAACTTCGATGACTTTTTAAAGTTGATAGCTAAAGGCTCAGATACCTCCTCTATCAGCTCCTTAAGTATTCTAGGATATATTTCATCAGGCCCTGGTGACTTGAAGACATCTAACTTTTCTATGATTTCATGATCACTTTCATCCAAGCTGCCTTCCACTTCAAAATTTTCAGCCAGATACTCCCTATTTGTTAAAAATCAAATCTAGAACAGCTTCTTCTCTAGTAGCTCTCTCAACCTTCTGAAATAAAAAAAAAATGTCTCCAATGCAGTCCAAGAATTTACTGGATAATCTGTGACCTGTTGTGTTAGTTTCCCAACATATGTCTGGATAATTGAAGTCCCCCATCACCACCAAATCCTGCGCTTTGAATGATTTTGTTAGTTGTTTAAAAAAAAGCCTCATCCACCTCTTCTGGCTGGGTAGGTGGTCTGTAGTAGACCCCTAGCATGACATCACCCTTGGTTTTTACCCATTTTAACCTAACCAGAGATTCTTGACAAGTCTGTCTCCTATGTCCCATCGCCACCTCAGTCCAAATGCATACATTTTAAATATGTAAGGCAACACCTCCTCCCTTTAAACCTGCATACACCTCCCCCTTTTTTTCCCCCGCCTGTCCTTCCTGGGTAAGCTGTACCCTTTTATACCAATATTCCAGTTGTATATTATTATCCCACCAAGTCTCTGTGATACCAACTATGTCATAGTTGTGTTTATGTATTAGCACTTCAAGTTCTTCCTGCTTATTATTTTCCATACTCCTTGCATTTGTATAAAGGTATCTAAGATAATGATTTGATTTTGCCCCTCAGTTATGCTTTGTCTCTCCTTTTTCTCTGCTATTATAGCCATGCTCCCTCCCATTTCTGACCCATTTCCCAGATCCCCATGTTTTTCATTTTCCTGTGGGCTTTGGTCACCTGCCCCCATCGAACCTAGCTTAAAGCCCTCCAGTCTGCATCCAAATACTTTCTTCCCCTTCCTCAAAAGGTAAACACCATCCCTGCTTAGCATTCCTTCTTCCTGGAACAGCATCCCATGGATCAAGGAAGCCAAAGCTCTCCCGTTGACACCATGTTCATAGCCAGACATTCACCTCCAGAATGCACCTGTCTCTGCCTGGACCACTACCTTTGACAGGGAGGACTGAAGAGAATACCACTTGCGCTCCAAACTCTTTCACCCGTACTCCTAGAGCCCTGTAGTCACTCTTGATCTGCTCAGGGTCACACCTGACAGTATCATTAGTGCCCACGGGGACGAGTAGCATGGGGTAGTAGTCGGAGGGCTGGATAAACCTGACAGTGCCCTCATAATGTCTCACATACAGGCCCCTGGCAGGCAGCACACCTGAATTGCCTGTGTTGAAGAATTCTCCCACAGCTGACTGAAGGGAATCCCTCCCACTGTGCAATGTAATTGTGGAGGATGATGTATAGGAAATCTGACATGTTTTTGTCACTGGTTAGCAGCTCAAGGAGCATCCAATGCAGTAGCTGCAAGGAGAATTTGAAGGAGAAGAAAAGGTTAGAGAATCTAATTGTCCCCTTCTCCTTCAACAGATAATATTTTGTTATCCATTCCTACCCCTAACTGATAAGGTCTCCTGGCAGACTTTTAGAAGAGAAGAGGAAAGATATGCAACAATTCAATCCCTTTCAAAGCTTAATGTGACCGTATAATTCTTTATCTAACAAGAGAGGGGACAGGAAATGAGATGAGCGGGGACAAACTGAGACGATTCAATCCCCATTAACCAAGACACAAAGATTCAACATGGCAAGAGGTTTCATCTAAATGAGCCGATGTGCATTCTGTGTCTCAGAAGATGTCCACTCAGCATATTGTCCCGTGTCCCAGCAAGCTCCATGGTGGAAAGCTCTCCACACTGATTGCCCTGATGATTTTAGCAGTGGGGACAAGCAGGAAGCCGTCCCAGCAAAACTGTGTCCCAAAAGGCATGCTCCACACACAGCCACTCATTCCAGCCTACGATCTGGCTTTCCAGTTAACAGTACAGATCTCTTGTATTTGCAGATGGATTCTTTAATGACTTGCTCCATTAGGGTTGCCAGATGGCTGAAACAAAAATACCGAACACCCCCCTCCCCAAAAAAAAACACTGGAAAAAAAGGGGGGGGGGGACCAAAGTTGCTGAGCGGAAAAAAATAAAACTCCAAGAACCTGGATCACTGCTAGGGGTTATCAGGTAGACATTAAAAAAAATAAACAACACGCTTCATAGAAAGGGGGGGGGGGGGGAGACCGGCCAGGAAGGGAGCGGTGCTGGCCGGGAAGGGGGGGGACCTGGGAACAGCTAACAGGAGGAGAGGGGGGCAATGGGGCTGGCCAGGGGACATGGGGGGGGGCAATGGGAAGGAGGGCTGGTCGTGGGGGGGGAGGTCAGGCGGAACGGGGCTGGCCAGTAAGGCGGAGGGGCCTGGGAACAGCTAACGGGAGGGGGTTAGCTTTTTTTCCTGGTATTTTTTTTGGGAGGGGTGGTGTTCAGTATTTTTGTTTCAGCCATCTGGCAACCCTAATGGAGCAAGTAATTGGATATCAGGGGAGGGGCTGGCCGGGAGTAAGGGGGGCGGGAAGCACAGCTGGAGGGGTCGGGGGCCACGAGGGTGGCCAGGAGGAGGGGGGGTGGGAAGCAGAGCTGGCAGGGGCGGGGAGAGGTGCAGCGGTGCTGGCCAGGGGAAATCAGGAAGAGGAACGGGCCAGCGGGAAGCAGAGCTGGGGGGGTGGTTAGGGGCCGTGGGGCTGGCCAGGAGGAAGGAGGGACGGGAAGCAGAGCTGGGGGGGTGCAACGGCGCTGGCTGGGGGAGATCAGGAAGAGGAATGGACTGGTGGGAAGCAGAGCTGGGGGAGGGGGTGCAAGGGCCTGGCCGGGGAAGATCAGGAGGGGAAGTGGGGGAGAACCAGCCGGCCAGGAAGAGGGGGGTTGAGCAAATTGGCCGGCAGGGAGCGGGAGTGACCTGGGCACTTGCTGCCTGTCCTGCGCATGCTACCGGCAATGCACGAGCGAGGAGGAGCCTTCCTCTCCTCCTCACACTCAACCGAGAGCTCCTGGAAGCAATCGCGGCCCCGCCTGCCAGCTGGGACTTCCAGCCGTTCCTCCCGCCCTCACCAGGCTTCCGTCCAGTGCGCAGCCGGAAAAAAATCAGAAAATACCGAACATTGCATATGTCTAGTATTTTCTGATTTTTTTTTACTGAACAGAGTGCGCAAATACCGGACTGTCCAGTACAATACTGGACACCTGGCAACCCTATGCTCTATTATCTTTCCTGGCACAGAAGTTAAGCTGACTGGTCTGTAGTTTCCTGGATTGCCCTTATTTCCCTTTTTATAGATAGGCACTTTATTTGCCTTTTCCAGTCTTCTGGAATCTCTCCCGACTTTGATGACTTTTCAAAGATGATAGCTAAAGGCTAAGATACCTCCTTTATCAGCTCCTTGAGTATTCTAGGATGCATTTCATGGAAGTTAGCTACAAAACCAGCCTAATTGCAAGCTTAAGTCACCTAAGTAGACCAGCAAGTTTTCACTGCTTTGTGTGGCTGTGTTTAATTTGTAGTGAGTAGTGCAAAAATGGCTTATTGGTTATTTTCAATTACTCTAACTGGACTCTAGCATACACAGTATTGTCAGATGCAACATGTGTTCATCTAGGGGATTGTTTTTTGCAAAGTTTACTGAAGTTATAATTTGATTATTGCCCCTATCTTCAGTCCTGTCCTCATACAAAAACCTTGTACTCAAGTGAGGTGGCAGCTTGTATAGCAGGGTATAGACTAAAGCCTGAGTTAACACAACTCAGCAGATGCTACAACAACTGCACTGCAGAGCGGATACAGTCCCCGAAGTGTCACTAGTGCTTCAATGCCTCCCCACAATTCCCCCCATGTGCTCAGAAAAGACAGACAGCTTCTCCCATAATGCACTTGGAAAGAATTCCTAGAGAGATCATTTTATTCAAATGCAAAGAACCATCGGATGTGGTCCAGGACGTTTTACTGCCTGCCACACAAATGGGTGCACCAGTGTGATTTCACTGTGGGGCCACTCTCAGGCAAGCTAGGTTAACTTAAGAGATAACTATCTCAAATGTAGATAACTTGAATTAACTCTGCAGCAAGGTACATTTTAAGACAGTACCGATCATGGTGGGTGGGTGTGTATGTTGAGAGTTATTTATGATTACACACATAACTTCAACTTTCCTAATTTTAGTGCTTTGTCATCTTTATAATTCTCTAATTAAATTTCTTTAAAAATAGATGTAAAAAAGAAGCTGGAATTATGGAATTATTTGGTTAAATCCCATTCCCTCTCCCAAGAACCCCCTTCCTATAAGCTAACCCTTACGAGCCATGCATTAGTTTCTTTGCAAAATGCACACAAGTCTTACCACATTCACTGTGCCTTCCACTAGATTTTTCACCATGCCCTTAAAGTTAGCTAAGCGCTTTGAGGTGAGTGAAAACTCCATTTAGAACATTCTGCACATGAACAAAGTACAATTTTCAAACATTCATAATTGAATCAAAAAGAATCTTTATGGGAACACCCAGAGGCACCTCTTGTCCATACTACTCATTTCCTGGCTACGCTTCAACCCCCAGCAATTTCAATATAATGCACTTCAAAAAAAATTTAATTTGTATTGTTTTATATCATTAGTGAGGAAAATATATTTCCCTCATATTCTCGGTCCACAAAAATAACTGTTTCAAACTTTTTAAAAGTTTAAATAAATAGTTAAATAATGCACAAAGAGACCAAGATTGGAAGCATTCAGCTCAAAAGGTGACAAATTTGGAAAGTTATAAAGAGATTATAAACAAAGGGCTGGTAATGGAAAACTTCATGCAGCCTTAACAGAATGGAGTCTATTGGCCCTGATATAATTAAATGAAAAAGTATGACTTCAGCCCAAACCATGTAGGGATTTTTTGGAGGCCAGTATCCAGAAAGTCAAGTCTTATAACCAACAGTCCTGCCACAACACACAAGGAAAATCTAACATTGCTTCTTCAGACTAACTAGAACCATTTCCCTGCAGAAAGACAGCCCTGTGATGTAGTGGGGGTGCTGTCTGCTCTGTAACCAGGGTTCCCCTGCGCTCTGATGTGTGATTCCCACTGACTCGCCCACATGTGTATTGGCCTAGACACCTAGTCCCAGCTTGAGCAGATAACAAGATAACCTTCCCGGAGGTTTCAGGGGGTAGCCAAGTTAGTCTATAAGGGTACGTCTAAACTACATGGCTCTGTCGACGGAGCCACGTAGATTTGTTTGTTCAGCAAAGGGAAATGAAGCCGCGATTTAAATAATCGCGGCTTCATTTAAATTTAAATGGCTGCCACGCTGAGCCGACAAACAGCTGATCAGCTGTTTGTCGGCTCAGCACGCTAGTCTGGACGCTCCCCTGTCGACATGAAAGCCCTTTATCAACCTCCCAGGTAAACCTCATCCTACGAGGCATAATGGGGAGGTCGATAAAGGGCTTTCAGGTTGGCGCGGGAGTGTCCAGACTAGCACGCTGAACCGACAAACAGCTGATCAGCTGTTTGTCGGCTAAGCACGGCAGCCATTTAAATTTAAATGAAGCCGTGATTAAATTGTGGCTTCATTTCCCTTTTCCGATCAGCCTAATCTACATGGCTCCATCGATGGAGCCATGTAGTTTAGACATACCCAAACAGAAAAAAAACAACAAATGGTCTGTATTACCCCATTCAAAAGACCACTGCAGAGGTCAGAGCAGAAAGGATCTCTCACTAAGCAGTCAAGAGAAGACAATTCCAAAGGCAACACACAGCTGCCTATCAAATGTCTCGGTTCAATCAACGCTGGAAAACTGCCCATGTTCTTAAACCATAGGCAATTTCTTGCATAGATAGGACTCTGCAGACCTCTCTCTCTCACTCACTCTTTTTTATATCCACACATAGATCTCACTATTTAAATAACAGCATACATCTACAAGCACAACCTTGCCACGTGAGCAACAGTGGGAATGGCCAGACTCTCGTCCCACTTTTCCTTTTTTGGATAAAAATTGAAAAAACAAATCAAAACAAAACGTGCACATGAAAGTGAAAGTGTGATCTATAGCAGTGAATGGCACTGACAAGCAGGCAGCATATAAGCATTACCAGTCAATCCTCAGCTGTCAGCCCTCTGAATGCAGGTCTCTGCTTTCCACACAGCTCTGTCAAAGCACTTCATTCCTGACCTGCAGCAACCTCTGCTATTCTGCTGCTGAGACACCATCTACAGCTCACCCCCAGCTTTGCTAAGGTACCTCAATCCTGATTTGCAGCAGCTTCCAATATTATAAGTGCCCAGGCTTACCACAATCATACTATATATGGGCACCCCGATATGATTGTGGCCAATTTTAGGTGCTTCAGCTGGAACAAACGTTGCCGATATCATTAAGTGATCCATCCCCTGTGTTTTTATATGTAATGACTACGCTACTGGAGGGTGCTTCCTTTTAAAAGAGCCAAGGATTTGAGAATCCTCCCCTTTATTTATGCCCCATCCAAACAGGATTGTAGGGCAAGCTGGAAAACTCCCTGACTCCAGTGTATGCAGATGTATTATTAGATTTTAGTATTTTGATCTCTTATGGGGACCATTTTGCAGACTGAGGAAAAGATCATCAGGAGAGTGTCACTTGGGAAGTAGCTGAGTATTATTGAACCACTAGCTGCCTAAACCTTGGAACAAGCAATGAATGTGTTTCTTCCCTATTCACTTCAGTGGATCAGAATAAGGTTCATCTTTCTCTTCTGTGTTTGTATAGCACCTAGCACTATGGGGCCCTGGTTCATGACTAGCATTCCTAGGTGCAGTCACAATACAAATAATAGTAAACTGCTATTACTACTACTACTAATAATAATATACAGGGTTAACTCACCTTAATCCTCACACAAAAATGCCCCAGATTCCCCAACTACAGAACATTTTTATACCACTTAGCCATTTGAATTCAGAATTAAGATGCTGAGGGAACCCCTTGGACATAGCTGACAGTTTTTTTAATTATGGTGAAAGGTTTGTTTTGTTTATTTTATTTTAATTTTTTAAGCCCCAGGTGTACTACTAGAACAAATGATATATTAAATCATTTTCTGCCATTTAGGCAAGTAGCGTTCCCACAGTTCCAAAATATAAACACTGTAAATAAAATATAAAGCTGTCAGACTCTTACAGAATCTTGCTCATGCAGTAACACTCCCAGAGGCAAATTTATCAACCATTCTTATTCTACAGAGCTGGCAAAGCCCAATCATCTGTGGTTTGTGAGAAACATCCAAAGGACAGCAGAAACCACAAGCATCATGGGCCTTGCCGCAATAGGAATATATATACACAACAAACCATAAATGTTAGAAGCCTTATCCCCTGAAGTGAATATCCACCTACAATAAACCACAGACTTCATGCACTTTCCCATGAGGTGAGAATTTCAACCACCTCTGAAAAGTAGGCAGCTGGCTTTGGAATGAAACACAACAGCACATAGATCAGCAGGACAAAAAATGTAATATACTTTAGACAGCGTTTGTCGAACTGTGGGTCGCAACCCACAGGGGGGTTGTGAGCAACTTAGAGGGGGGTTGCAGCTGGATTCTTTTTTTTCCTCACTTGCAACCCCTCTCCCCCAGGCCGCGAAGAGTGGCAGGGCGGCGGAGGGCAGCTGCCAGCAAGCCATGCAGCGTGGCCGGGTCCACAGGACTCCAGGAGCGCGGCTCAGCTGCAGTAGGAGGCAAGGCAGCGGGAAAGTGAGGCTGGCACCGGTGCAGGAGCGGACACGTGAGGGGCCGGCCGGGGCACGGTTGCCGGGCGACTGAACGCTTCCCCAGCTGGGAGAGGGCGGGTCCCTCAGGCAGCGGACTCGGGGATTGTGTCGGGGCAGAGGACCCAGACAGGGCCAGCCCGAGGTATTCTGGCACCCTAGGCACGGGCACGCAGCACCGCCTGCGAGCACACAGTGCATGCGCAGGCCTGCCTGTGAGGAGCGAGCCCGCCCCCTTAGGGTGCGCAGGTCCACCCCCGGGGCGCACGGCGCATGCACGGCCCGGCTACAGCTGCTGGCACGCAGCCCAGCGCCCGCCCCTAGGGCTCATGGCACAAGTGCGGCCCAGTCCGGCCCAGCCGTCGCACGCGCTGGGCCGTGTAGAGCCCCGCGGCTGTGGGGGAAAGGGTGCTGCTGGCCAGCGCCGCGGGGATGCGGGCGGGCCGATGCCGCGGGAGCCGGGTGCGTGGTGCCTGATGGCAGCTGTAAGGGACGCTGCGCGCCCCTTACAACTGCCATCAGGCGCCCCCCAGCAGTTGGCGCCCTGGGCAGCTGCCCGGCTCGCCCATGCCTCCATCCAGCCCTGGACCCGGAGGTAAATAAGGGCACATGGGGGCCAGAGGAGGAGGCAGAGGAGAGAGAGAAGGAACCAAAGGGATGCGGCGCAGAAAAGAGCCACAGAGGAGAAAGAGATGGGGGGGAGGGAGCCTGCAGGGGGGGAAGGGCGTTGAGAACCGCAAACACCTTGAAGAAACCTCAGGAGGGCAAGGAATCTGGTGAGAAGGGAGGAGGAAGCGACCCAGAGTAGTGAGCGTGGGGGGGGTCACACAAATTCATTTAGCATTTTAGGGGGTCGTGGTATCACAAAGTTTGAGAACCCCTACTTTAGACAATTGAAACCACAAGGAGAATTTAATTACACAGATAGAGTGAGTGTTTTGAAGAAATTTCTAGTACCTCTACTCTTGCAAAGGATGCCATAGAAACATTAATGACTAGCACTGTTCAGGGATTCATTTTTGCATCTCACCAATGTCACTGAACAGAGGTTTGCAAGTTTAGATAGATGGTCCTTCAGACAAGGAATCTAAGTCTCTGGGAATGGAAGACTGGTAAGGAAACTACCTTAAACAAAGACGGTAGCTCAGTGGCAAGCAATCTGCAGCCCACTGGGGCTCCACCTGTGACCCTGAAGTCCTTCTGTCTTTCCTCACATGCCTCTTGCGCACTCAGGCACCAGAGCCCCACACATCCTACTCCTCCCTCTCCCTCCCAGCACTTTCAGAGCGCCATGAATCCACTGATTTGCACTCCGACCCCGCTCCTCTCCCTCCCAGAGCTGGAACACTGCAAGTCAGCTGTTCATAACTGTTCCATCAGGATTTCCCATCTGCATTTTGCTTTTCTGGAGGGGTCTCCCAGCCAAGTACTAAACAGGATAAACCAGTGTTGTACTGGTTAAAAAAATACGTAGGTGAATTAAATGTTTTGGCACTCCAGACTAGGCTGTGGTAAATATATTCCCCAAATGAGAAGTCGGTAAACTCTATTTACCCATGTGTATCCTCAACTACACTACTAGAGTAAATCCAAAAAAGGGGAAAATGCTCTTGTGATCCTACCAATATCCAGGGAAGAACCCCCTTCCTCATATCCAGATGATACATCCTGTGAAGGACACTAGCAGAACTGTGGGCAGCAGAGTGAGCAATACTATGTACAGATCAGTCTATGTTCACCCAGAACTTCTCATGGAGTCTTATGACTTCTGGTGAATTCACTGTAAGAAAGGAAGAGTTTGAGACCCAAACCAAAGGACTCCATCAACGCAAACTATGTTCTGGAACGTGGAATCAGGTATTAGACAATCCCTCCTGAGGCTGGTTCTAGCAAGACCTTCCATCAAGACTGTACTGCATTCTAGCATAAAGAAGAGCCCAAGAACTCTGCAACATTCTTCTCTTTCCATTAGCAGTGCAGGAGGAGAAATAAAATGACACCCCCACCTCCCAAAAATCTAAGAAAAACATCAGCATTCCAAAATACACATTCAAAGGCTTGCACAAAAGCCTGAACTCTTTGGATGCTCTCCCAATCCAGTCTCACATCACTTACTTCCTAGAGCACATCTTGTACAGATTGAATCTCTCTAGTCTGGAACCCTCAGGACCTGACCAGTTCCAAATGAGAATTTTCTGGAGCACGGGAGGTCAATATTGTCTAGCAGCATTACCAACACTTCCATTAGAGGAGGCATCTAAGCCTTTAGCTATCATCTTTGGAAAATCATGGAGAGATTCCAGAAGATTGGAAAAGGGGAAATATAGTGCCCATCTATAGCAAGAGAAATAAAAACTACCCAGGAAACTACAGTCCAGTCAGTTTAACTTCTGTGCCAGGAAAGGTAATGGAGCAAGTAATTCAGGAAATCATCTCCAAACACTTGGAAGAAAATAAGGTGATAGGGAACAGCCAGCATGGATCTGTAAAGAACAAATCATGTCAAACCAATCTGATAGCTTTCTTTGATAGGATAATGAGTCTTGTGGATAAGGTAGAAGTGGTGGACGTGATATACATATACTTTAGTAAGGCATTTGATACGGTCTCTCATGATATTGTTATCAATAAATTAGGCAAATAGAACTAAGATAGGGCTATTGTAAGGTGGGTGCATAACTGGCTGGATAACCGTTCCCAGAGAGTAGTTATTAACGGTTCACAATCCTGCTAGAAAGGAGTAACAAATGGGGTTCCGTAGGGGTCTGTTTTGGGACTGGTTCTGATCAATACCTTCATCAACGATTTAGATATTGGCATAGAGAGTATGCTTATTAAGTTTGCAGATGATACCAAGCTTGGAGGGGTTGCAACTGTTTTGGAGGATAGGATCATAATTCAAAATGATCTGGACAAGTTGGAGAAATGGTCTGAGGTAAACAGGATGAAGTTTAATACGGACAAATGCAAAGTGCTCCACTTAGGAAGGAACAATCAGTTTCACACATACAGAATGGGAAGCGATTGCCTAGGAAGGAGTATGGTAGAAAGGGATCTAGGGGTTATAGTGGACCACAAGCTAAATATGAGTCAACAGTGTGACGCTGTTGCAAAAAAAGCCAACATGATTCTAGGATGCATTAACAGGTGTGTTCTGAGCAAGAAACGAGAAGTCATTCTTCTGCTCTACTCTGCGCTGATTAGGCCTCAGTTGGAGTATTGTGTCCAGTTCTGGGTGCCACATTTCAAGAAAGATGTGGAGAAATTGCAGAAGGTCCAGAGAAGAGCAACAAGAATGATTAAAGGTCTAGAGAACATGACCTATGAAGGAAGACTGAAAGAATTGGGCTTGTTTAGTTTGGAAAAGAGAAGATTGAGAGGGGCCATGATAGCGGTTTTCAGGTATCTAAAAGGGTGTCACAAGGAAGAGGGAGAAAACTTGTTCTTCCTGGCCACTGAGGATAGAACAAGAAGCAATGAGCTTAAACTGCAGCAAGGGAGGTTTAGGTTGGACATTAGGAAAAAGTTGCTAACTGTCAACTTGATGACTTCTCGAGGTCCCTTCCAGTCCTAGTATTCTATGATTCTACGATTGCTTCTTGGGCTGTTAGAAAACATTTAGGCTACGTTTACACTGCAGACTTTTTGTGCAAGAACATATGTGGAGTGTCTACACTCCATGCATGTTCTTGTGCAAATAAATTTACAGTAAAGCATCAGAAAAAAGGGCTTCTCTCTCCACAAGGAATAAGCCCTCTTGCGCAAGAGCTCTTGCACAAGAAGGCAGTGTGGACGGGCAACAGGGGTTTCTTGCACAAGAAACCCCTATGGCTAAAATGGTCATCAGAGCTTTCTTGCACAAGAGAGCATCCACACTGCCATAGACACTCTTGCGCAAAAACATATGGCAGTGTGGATGCGCTCTTGCGCAAGACCTTTTGCGCAAGAATTATTGTGCAAAACAGTTCTTGCGCAAAAAGCCTGCAGTGTAGACGTAGCCTTACAGGTAAATTAGAGCTAGATAACAGCACAGAGCACTGAGAGCTAGGACTGGTGGTTGTAAACAAACTTTATGGGACCACGGGAAACTTGGGCATGCCCATGAAAAGTGGACATCTGGCTAACTAAAATCATTCTGAATGACAGATGTTTCTCGATGAGAGAGTTCTGGATTAGAGAGGTTTAACCTGTACAAAAATGCAAATTCAATGAGTAGTCTTATGAGCTGTGATATCAAACCTATATTTCACAAGCATGGCAAAGTGCAGCTACGAGAGCTCTTTCTCTCATAGTTATTTTATGTATTGATTGATTGATTGATTTGGGAGCCTCCATTATTCCCATAGCTACTGCACTGGAACTGACAAGAACTGCTTCTAGGCAGACACCCAAGCCTAAGTAGTCCAGTGAGATAGAAACCTCTGTAGAATAAAGAGATGGCACATTGATCCATGAAAGATGCAGTTTATCTCAATTTTGAGTGAAATATCATATCTGGTTCTGATAGCAGCAAACAGGAGTTGGGGGTGGGAACAACCATTCCACAGGACAGTCAGGCTACATCTAGACAGCGGGGCTATTTTGGGACACCAGAAGTACCCCGAAATAGCAATTCCACATCTTTAAACACTCTCATTATTTTGAAATATATTTCGAAATAACGAGCACACTATTCCAGCATCTCTGTAACCCTCGTTACACCTGGGTTAAGGGACTTCTCAGAATAGCACTTTATTTAGAAATTACTTCAAAATAAGCTACGCAATTTGCGTGGTGCAAATTACATAGCTTGTTTCAAGGTAAGGGTGCTGTGTAGACACGAGCTTAGCAGCACTGGCAAAGGTCAGCTGGAAACAATTCATCAGCTGGAAACTGACCAGCAGACCAGCAGACCCGGGAGATGGGGAGCAAAGCCTCGGAGCACGCCCGCAGTGGGACAGCCGTGGCGTGCCTGGGCTGTCCCGCTGCCCGCGTGCTCCGCGTCTCCCAGGTCAGCAGACCAGGGAGACGGAGCAAAGCCGTGGAGGACTTGGGCGGTCCCGCCACCCCCGTCTCCCTGGTCTGCTGGGGGGGGGGGTGCAGCTAGTGCCCCCCGCCCAGCAGACCAGGCTCTTCTTGCCTACCCCTGGGGTAGAGCAGCTGGGGGCTGCCGGGTTGGTCCCGCAGCGCCGCTCCGGACCAACCCGGCAGCACCCCAGCTGCTCTGCCCCAGGCGTCCTGATTCAGCCGCTGCTGGTCAGTTTCAGCAGCGGCTGAATCAGGACGCCTGGGGCAGAGCAGCTGGGGTGCTGCTGGGTTGCTCCAGTAGCACCGAGGAGCCGCGCTACTGGAGCAACCCAGCAGCACCCTAGCTGCTCTGCCCCAGGCGTCCCCAAGACAGCCGCTGCTGAAACTGACCAGCGGCTGACTACAGGAAGCCCGAGGCAGAGTTGCTCTGCCCCGGGCTTCCTGGAATCAGCCGCTGATCAGTTTCAGCAGCAGCTGACTGGGGGACGCCTGGGTTTCTTAAGTTGAATCTATATGTAAGTCAGAACTGGCGTCCAGATTCAGCCGCGGTTGAAACTGATCAGTTTCAGCAGCGGCTGATGCCAGTTCCGACTTACATACAGATTCAACTTAAGAACAAACCTACAGTCCCTATCTTGTACGTAACCTGGGGACTGCCTGTATAAAACTAGACAGGACATAAGTATGGATGAATAAACCATAGGGAACAATCCCTGCCAGCCCTGTAGGACAGACAAGATCACCCAACACATCTTTTCTCTCTCAAGCTTCAGTAATTCTTTATCAGTGCTCTAGCTGAGTTCTTTTTGTAATGCTCCAGGAACTTCACACACGCTGAAGAATTAAAAGTGGCCATATGCCCAGCCTTTGATTATTGAGACAAAAATTGTTACTGTGCCTGCACCGTTACCACCACCACATGGTGAGACAGCAGTCAGGCTCCATTTTCAAATCTGTGCATTAGCCATGTACCCGACATGCTTCACTGTGTGACAAGAGTGGCCTTACTCTCCTTGATGGGCTCACGTTTGGGAGTGTGGATTTTACATGGCATAAATGTACTGAGCAGCTTTCTCAGTCTTTTGGGAAAGGATGCAAGATGCTTGGGCAGCATCCATTGGAGATGGAAGAGCTCAGAGGTGAATGATTAAACCATTTAAATTCAGTATGCAAGTATTGCCAAGAACCCATTGATCGCTCGTTTTAAAGCTTCTGTATCAAGGAAACCAAAGGGGGAGCAGAAAGCAACATCCCACTGGGGAGGAAAAGACAGCAGGGCACATTCATTGGAATGCCAATTTTCAGCAAAGCCCAAACACTGCAACAGAGAGAGCCAAGGGAGCAGCCCAGGGCTGCTCTGAATAAATCTACCCCATTGGTAAGCATTAAAAATAAAGGCCCAGAACTATGCTATTTGCCTCTTTCTCAGAGTGCTTATTGGCTCAGGTCACCTACAACCAAGCCCTGCAGCTCAGCTGATGAGATTCTGATTCTTTCATTCTCAGCCTGCAGTTTATTAAAAAAAAGTGGCCAGAGACAATGTATTTTGGGTGAACATTTTGTCCTCCCCATACTAGTCTGGATTAATCAAGCTGTGTGGGAGTTACTCCAAGGAGGGTTGGAATTCACCCCCAAGTTGTATGTACCCAAACAGCAGCGCTGCACCTCACTCCCTCAGCCTATGAGAGAACAACAACCACTGCCCTTCCGGAGGACTAGAGCCAGGTAATGATGGTTTCCCATGGCCACCTCAATACACTGCTCTGTGCTAGCCTGTTGGGGATTGGTGCAGGGCCCCTTCTACAGCATCTCCAGGGCTGCCAGTTCCTCTTCAAGCAGCTGCTCAGTTACACACACTTCATCACTACACAGTGATGCATAACTTTGTAAGGACTCTCTGCATATGAGTAAGCTTTCCCCTTTGGATTTTGTGGGCTGTATTTAATATTAAATAATAACACCAACTCAACACTGAGTTCTTGCCTTTGGCCTGAGGCTGTATTTTGGTTCCTACACCTTAGAAGAAAAACCACCAGCTATTTGCAGATCATTTGTGGTCTGTGGAGAGGAAATGTGGAGAGTCAGATACACAGCAGTTGAGTTTTGCCTATAACTATAGCAGATATTTCCTAGTTCATCCACATGCTTATTTGAAAGGGACAAAAGCTTTGCAGATGATTTTCAAAGCTGACCTAGTCAGTATGCTCATTTATTTTTTTAAACCTGAGGTGCTCAATCTGTTGATTTCAGTGAGATGAAACCAAGGATGACTTTTGTCCCAGACAGGCCAAATTTTAAAACTTCTGCGTCCTGGAACAAGGATTTGAGTATCCAACATTATCTACTATAAGGTATTTTTTGGAGATCTGATCTCCCACTATTGATTAGGGATGACAGACATTTCCATAGCAGATTCAAAATTGTAGACATCCAAGTTTGAAATTCAGACCCACACTGGTCATAAGAAAGTCAGGCAATTGTAGTGGCCTAGGGTTGCCAGGTGTCCGGTATTGACCCGGATAGTCTGGTATTTTTGGCTCCTGTCCGGTAAAAAAAAAATTCAGAAAATACCAGACACTCAAAATGTCTGGTATTTTCTGATTTTTTCCCAGCCAGGGGGCAAAAATACCAGACTGTCCAGGTCAATACCGGACATCTGGCAACCCTACAACACAGTCAGCAACCTGCCCCCCCACTGCTTATCTGGTTCTGCAGGGGAGCTGTCTGGCCTGGAGCAGGGAGGGAGGCAAGATGGCTACCAGCTGCCCCTCCTGTTCTTAAAGGAGCCATGCTGTTTTTAAATTTTTTTTGCTTAATAACTCTCTGGGTCCTTTTTTTTTTTTGCGCAACAACTTTGGTCCTCCCCCCTTTTTTCAATAAAAAAAGTCCCCTTTTTGGGGGGGGTGCAGGGGTTCAGTATTTTTGGTTAAATCATCTGGCAACCCTAGGCCTGAGTACATACTCATTTTCCATTTAGTCAGCTGTAAGTTTTATATGGAGATATTTCTATTCTCCAACTCAAGAGGGCATAAAAACAGTCCTGTAAAATCACCAAAGTCATTTCCATATTTTAAATATGTAATTCACCTAGGATTTGCAATGGCACAATGTGGAGGCAAGAACAGAACTCCTGGACTCATGTGGCCGAAGAAGAGATTTGCAGGCAAAAGCAGTAAAAAAGGGTTTAAAAACTAGAAAAACAATGTATTCTCATGGGTATCTTAACCACATTATGATGAGCCCAAAACAAACCCTGGATGCCAACCAAAAAAAAAAAAAAAAAAAAAAAAAACCAGAGATACAGATGGATCTGGAGCCAAACTGCATGGCTCACCTTAACAATTCTACAGAGGGCCAAACCAAAACTACAGAACCAAAACCCTTGAACTCTGGAAACATTACCAGCCAATAGCCACACCTAGCAAACAAATAGTGTTGACATTGTTTATAATGCAAAGTAAATAACTCTTACCAAAGCTGAAGGCACAACAGACCCAGAAGCCCCTGTTTATCCATATTAATAGCTTCTATTCTTCAATAAAAGCAACTAAAATGGCACATTTTATATGCCTTGAAAAATCACAATCTATGGCAAATGTGCTCTCCCGCTTGTCTGCCCACAGATCTTCCCCCTCCCACCCCAGACTGGTTCCTTCTCTGCCTAACCTCCTCCCAGAGCTGTCTCTAGCAATCCAATGAGACTGCTACAAATGGGACTGACTGCTAGTTCACATTCCATCACAGTAAAGTCCTGTTACTCTCTCACTGTGGCGCCAAATCAAGAGTAATGCCACTGCAGGAGCTCACATCAGCAAGAATACAGCATTTGATTGGCTGGACTCACAGAAGCAGAGTATTTTGGAAAGTACACTGTATATCTATTATATATTTGAGAGAGCTTTTCTGTCTGTTTGTTCTAGAAGTCCTCCTAAATGGTAAAATCAAGGACCACCAAATTCATTATGCAGCTTCCTTTCATCATAACTTAAAGGCAGGTAAGGGTTTGGTTGTTCCAGGAAAACAGGATGTGCCTGGAATGGGATTGCTTCTCATAAAACCATACAGAAAAGAGACGGAATCACCAGGCATGTGAAAGGATCCGACTGTCCGCCCCTCGGGACTACTATAGCCCTAAGCTTCCCAACCTCCAAGAGCCCCATAGGGAGGGTGGGGAGGCTGACGCTCTCCCCCACACCAGATTCTTACAAGGACATTAGTGGCTGTTCCCCTTTGTCAGGGAGTGAGGAGAAAGTGCAGTTTGTTGCATTCCTCACACTGGCTGGGGAACACAGGGGGCAGATGAGATGTGCACTTTGCTCTGGAAGGGGAAGAGCAAGGAGCCCTTATACTAATCTTAGGTGGGGCTTCAGCCTCACACACACACACACACACACACAATCACAATCCCTGCCCTTGAGCCCCTCCTCACCTCCAACCCTAACTCCTGCACTCAAACCCACAGCTCCCAGCCCTGACCTCTCCTTAAGGACCCAAACAACACTGGTAAATATTTGAGACATGTGGTCACTTAGAAGATCCAACTGCTTCCATTCTCCTGCTTCCTTGTAGAAATGGATTGTTGCCAGGTTCAGGAAGGAGTATTGCATGTACAGCACTGTACTGCCAATCAGTTGCATTACAGGGGGGTTTCACCTTCCTCTCTCCCATTACTTATTGGCCACTACTGCAAACAAGAATATGGGATAGACCAGTATAACAGCAAATCCTATCATCTCAATTACAGAGGGGAAAGTGGAGGCAGAGTCTGTATTACCCCTCTGTATTAATGGGATTGGGATGGAAGTCCCAGTTAGACTGATCCATTCCTATTTTTAACGACAAAAATATTCTATGGTACTCCACTAATAATGCCTTAGTTTAACAATAATGACTCAAACTACTACAGCTTATCATCACACAATTTGTGTATGTCTATCAGCATGAACTCATACACACACTAGTAATATAATAATACTTGGCACTTCTACAGAATCTTCCTGCCGAGGATTTCAAGAGGCTCTGCAAACCTGAAGTCATGAAGCTACACAACCCCTCCATGAGGCAGCTAAGTACATATGATTTTTCTCATATGGGAGTAACTGAGATATTGTCCAAAGTTACAAAGCAAGCCATTAAGAAAAGCCAAGAATCCTGGTGCCTAGATTCCTGCTCTATTAGACCATGGTGCTTCTGTTCCTTCCAATGTCTGTGTAATCAGATCATTCATAGACAAATGCAAACAATAACGCATCTTCCAATTTTGAAGTGGTCTTGCCCAGGTTACCACTGAGAATGGGCTCAAAGAGTTTTTTATTTGGTTACTTGCATTATTTCTTACAATAAATAGTGGGCTTTTTTATTATTACCTTGCAGCCTGAAAGAGGAAAAAACCTTCTCCAATTGATAGAGCTGAATAGTTGTTCTCTCCCCTAATACAGGGAGAGCAGAAACTCTATTTGACCCCACTGCCAAACCCCTGCACACCCCCAGGAAAAGTGGAGGGCAGGTCTTTTTGTCACAGTGCCTTTCAAATGAGAGTCAGAAATCAAATAGGTGGGAAGCAGGGAGCCAGTCTGGATACAAGCAGGGATAAACAAAGGCTCCCTACTCCTCCTGTCTTCCTCTGAGATCAACTGAAATCTACCAGCAGAGAGCTTCCTCTGGCTTAATTCAGTTTTAACTTCCAAGCTCACATCCTGCGCTCTGGTCTCCTGTTAGGATGTACAACAACTAAGGGATGATGCAGCTGAGACCACCAAACCCGCCACATGGCAGTGTGGGTGTTGCAACATTATTCTCCCAACCCCCACAATCCTTCCCCAGCATGATCATGTAGCCCAGGACCCAAGAAACTGTTTTCTGCAAATGCAGACCCTTCTGGCCTTACTTAAAACATGCAGCTTGAACACAAACCAACAGATGTATCTGGGCATAAGCTTTTGTGAGTAAAACCCACTTTGTCAGATGCAATGGACAATCTGATGAAGTGGGCTTTACCCACAGAAACCGATGCCCAAGTAAATCTGTTAGTCTCTAAGGTACCACTGGACTCGTTGTTGTTTTTACAGGGGTTACCCCTCTGAGACAAACCAATATGCCTTCACGGCTGTTTCAGCCACCCCTTTCGTCCATCCAGAAAGGAAATGCAGCTCCCATCCAAAGAGGAACAGACCCTGGCCATCCAGTGGACGGGACTGCAAACACTTCACGTTCAGCAGGAGTCTGTTTCTCCAAGCCTTTGGATGGTGCTCCCCAATTGGAAATGCTGCCATGGTGACACGCCTGAGGGCTAACACAAACATAAAGACACCCATGCAAATGGCACACCTCCCTCTAACGGACCCACCGCCCCCCATTCATTCACCAACCCCACCGATCTCCGACAAACGGGATGAATGCTCCTGCCAACACCTCACGCGGCAGCGGCAGCGGCACCACCACGCCACGCAATTTCTCTGCAAGGACAGGGGCTGGCGAATTAAAATGTAAGCCGCTCTCCCGGCGCGTCTCACTCACAATGAGGGGGATGGTCCCATCTTCCCTGCGGCTCTCCAGCCGCGCAGCTGATCTCTGCCCGCTCCTGCCGCTGCCGGGGGATCTGCTGGATGCTGCTGAATGAGGCTTGTTGTCCTGCCATAAGTAATAGAAAGTGCCCAGGATCCAGGCGACCGTCAGGATCGCAATGGCATTAGCCCTGATCCGCCTCATCCCGAAAGCCCCAGTGGCGCCTGGGAGCCTGGAGAGGAGGTTTCCAGGGGGTCAGAGGAGCAAAGGCTCAGCAGGACTCTGTGCAAGGGAGGTGGGGGGAGGCTGCTGGGGGAGCGGTGATGGGATTCTCTCTCGCGCGCTCTCTGGCCGGCTCTTACAGCCACAGCTGTTTGTTTTAGCTCTGGTCTCACTGCTCAGTCCTGCAGAGCGAAAAAAAAAGGAGCGAGATCCTCAGGGTCCTAATGCCCTTTCTTCCACATTGGCCGCAGATGGGCCCGTCCGTCTCCAGGCCCCGGGCCAGCCGCGCATTGGCACGGTGGCATCTGTGGCGGGAACGTGTGTAGGGGGGAGATCTAACGCAGCTTCTCCATCTCCAGTTTCTGTAACTTGCTCCCCAAGTGCCTCTGGCCAGCGGCTGCGGTAGGAGGTTTTATTTTAGTTCTGGTGTTTCAGGGGCCCTGAGGGCTAAGGGTTGATGGCAGAGAAGAGCGAGTGGGGGGTTAGCTCTGCATTTAGGGGTGTTGGATGGTGCCGTGGGACTTGAGTGGCACAACATTCATGTCAGGTAACAATCAGCTGGAGAGATGGTGCCTGGGATCCATTTCAAACAGGCCACAACACATTTACCTGAAACCATCCCATGTGAACAGCTTGCAGAGCAAAAGACTCTGTCTCTCCTGGTCTGTTGGCCCCACTGAAAAGAAGAGAACTAAGCTAATGTCAAATAAGCTACTGATCTGACCTGGTTACCAATGGCATGCCTCTGCCTTAGGTACTTTTGGCATGCAGCTGTGCAGTCAGTGAGGCACACTCTGAGTCAATGCTGCCTGAGCACACGCCCAGCATGACAATAGGGGATGCTTGGCAGCTGGACATGCTGGCTTTCAGCTGCCTGAGACATGAACCCAAAGTCTTAACCTTGTGGTCTTAAGAGTTCCGTTATTCTTGCAGGGACATTCAGTCCCCACATCTGGTCAGATTCCACTGTGGACAGTTACACTCTGCCTTCTTAAATGCCCCTTTCAGTTTCAGCGGAGTCGGGATCCAATATTCTTCAGCCTGCGTGCTAGAGCAGAGAGTGGTGGTGTGCCCTGTTGGACAGCGCTGCTGTACCATCTTTGACAGAGTTGCATTGCTAGATCCTGCACTGCAGTTTCAAGTGGCAAGCAGGGAATTTCCTCTATTTGCCATGGCTCAAGATCTGAGCTCTGTGAACCCAGATCATTCTTTCACTGATTATCAGAAATGGGTTTAAGGATTGTGCTATTCATGCTGTTTTTATAATATGGAAGAATATTCTTAAGCTTCTGCCCAAGGTACTAGATGGTCTTCTTTGGCAGCAAATTAATAACTCCCAGGTACTTGAGCCCTTCAGGAGTGCCCTTTATTGATTGTGATATGAACTCTTCAAGGCACAAGATGAGGCAGGAAAGTTTATGTCCTCAGAGGGATTAATAAAGGCACAATATGGTCCAGACTACAAGCCAGATCCCTCCTTCCCTGGAAAGTACACAGACAATGAGTTTAGTAGAGTTTCACTGGAAGACATGAGTGGGCCATAGGTTTGGAAGCTGTACCTCCTCCTCTCAGATCCTTGCATAGTAAACAGAAGCCATTTTGCAGGAAAGGCTACTAATCTTTCTAACCATGACTTTGCCAGGTTCCATCTTGGCTTGCTCTTCTGGCTGGCAGCATGTCTAGTGAAAAGCCAGACACCACAATACTGACTGGGGGGAGTGGGTGTCTGGAACTGGAGAAAGCCATCCAACCAAATATTCCTGTCCTGGTTTAATTTAGGTTGATTGAGCTTTCCTGCTTTTTCCAAGAACACTGCTTATCCACTACCTAGAAACAAATAATTTAGAGCTTTCCCAGGAACTGATTTCTTATGCCAATTATCAGTTAAATTGAACAACTCCCAGGGAACCTCTGTACACCTGATTCCTCATTTCCACATCTCCAGCATTTGACCCTCTCCAAACAGAGACCTCTCTGCTCTATCCATTTCTTTCCTAATGGCAAACCCTTCCATTAGGTTAGCCCAACGTCTTCTCTTTTCTACCCAGAATAAACCCAACTTCATGAATCTCTCCATTATATTGATTCTTCAGTGGCAGTATCAGCTTAACAGTAATCCCCTTTGCATGGCAATAATCTCCACCCGCTGAAAGATACCCTGCCTTGTATTCCATATGTAAGAGGATCTATGAAGGTTGTATGCAGTCGCAGTATCACCACTTACATTTTGCCATTACACTCTAGCTGCTTGCCATCTGTCAATGAAATGTAGTACTTTGTTTATTATTAAAATACCCATTAGGGATGTTGGATATCAATTAATTGAATAATTGTGTAACACTGTCAAAACTTAGCACTCCCAACCTCACTCCTGGGGAGCCCCCTGCCATCCCACACTGCTGTCTCTGTCTCAGAGGCAGCAGCGTGGGATGGCAGGCTGGAGCCAGTCCATGAGTGGTTTAAAAAACCAGCTCCAGACACAGATTAGCTCCCACCTGCCACCCCACGCTGCTGCCTCTGAGACAGAAGCAGCAGCGCAGGATGGCAGCAGCTTCTCTCTGGGGGGGGGGGGGCGAGCTCCCTGTGGATAGAAGCTGCACCGGCATCCCACGAAGCAGCCTCTGTGGTAAGCCTGGGCCCGCCACAGACAGAGGCTGCTCCATGGCAGCTTCCCCTGCCCCCTCTCCCATGTTGCTGCCTCTGATAGAGGCAGCAGCATGGCGGGCAAGTGGCTTCACGAAGCTGGCATGTGCAGAGACCCAGCTTGAAAGCTGGCTCCCCACATGTGCTGGCTCCTGCCTGCCCACCTCACCCTCCACACTGCTGCCTCTCTATCAGAGGCAGTAGTGTGGGAAGGCAGGGGACAGGCAGCTCCACAAGATCAGGTGCTTGTGGGGAGTCAGCTCAAAAGCCGGCTCCCCATGTGCAGTGGCTCCTGCCTCCCCGCCCCCTTGCTGCCTCTGATCCAGAGGCAGCAAGAGGAAGGGAATGTATGAGTCATTAAGATTAACCAATAAGCCCAGGCTTACTGGCTAATTGTGTAGTAGACTACACATTTACATCTCTAATACCCATTAGTTTTTTTTTTGTTTTTTTTTTTTTATATAAAGAATCCCACATCGATTCTCTTCTGACTTGCCTAGCCATCTATACCTGAACTGAATGAGTATAAAATGCTCCCAGCTGGGTAAGTGAATAGAAAATTCTAATCTGGTTGGGTTTTATACAGCTGTGAAAGAGACAGTCAAGAGTTAGACCTGTTTTTACTAAGAATTAACAACTGCACAATAAATGACTGAGTTGTACATGCTGCAGATGGGATTAGTGACAGTAGGGTACAGGCCATCCAGTTAAAACTGCAGCTGGTTCAAGAACACTATTGAGTTATCTTCGGAAGCAACCACACTTTGCACAAAGTCTGGGAATCTGATCGTGTTGCCAGCACACATTATTGGTTACTAATGAGTTCCTTTTATTAAAGGGACTCTCTCCAGCTGAAGGCAGGAGGACAGCAGCAATAAAAATCCTGAAATGCACACACCATGTAATTCTTAAGACTGTCTCCAGTATAGATCATTTCAGTGGGTGACGGGAAGGAGATGAATGTTCCATCACAGTTCCGGGGTAACTACATGTGTCTTGCCTCTTGCTGGCTCGCTGCAAGAGTATCCTGTCAGGTCTCAAATCTCCAGCCATCACTAGTCTTTGGGTAGAGTCCTTGGGTCAGTCTTTTCTGACCAGGGGTTTAGAGGCTCCACAGCCCCCTGTCTCATGCTGTGATATCTTCAGCAAGCCAGTCTAATGGCCAGTGCCTGTGTGTTGTTTTCTCTCCACAGGCTATCGCCAGTGCATTGCCAGAAGTTACAAGTGACCGTTCAGCTTTTTCTACATAAGCACATTTATTCCCTAGGTAAAAGCATTACAAAAAATAAAACAGACTTAAATACTCACAAAACATGCCAGGAGTCACTCTCCAGTCTGATGGGCCCCTAATAGACCAAAGTCTTTCCAACCATTCTATAATAACTGCTCCTGCCCTTAACAGTAGGTCCTGTTTGCTGGATCAGAAAGAAGACCCTCAGCCAGTTCAAACTTAGCCCTTTTATACCAAAAGCCTTTTCTCTGCCTGAGTCTCTGGAAAAACCAACCGGAACCAGCAAATGCAAACACCCTGGTGGGAGAGAGGGAGCTCCTCTGGAGTTGTTTACAATCCCCACAGGTAATCACCACTCCACACACCCCAGTTTTATTTCCTGGAGGAGCTGCGATAACCTTCCCCCATGCAGTAGAACACAGTGGTGTAAAAACCATTCTTACAGTTAATACACTGGTCCCAAAGATGCTACATGGGGCTGTAATACCTGCCACAGCTTTACCTGCAGCAGATATGAGATGTTACCTCAGGAAAGGATCTGTGAGTGCTATTATTAGTCAATGAAACCAGGATAAATAAAGGTACTCAGGTGCCTAGGTTCAGAACCCTTGCTTCCAGTTTTATGCTCCACTGTGATCCACAAAACTCCCACTGTAGCCTGGCAGTGTCTAAACTCACTCAACAGCTATGTTTTCAGGGTAATAGTTCTTGCTGCACCCAAGTTTGTGCTTTTGAGCTTTCACTCTACTGCCTCCCTCCTGCCTAACCCCAGAGTGATTCACAGCCTGCAGAGATGGGGCATTTAGCCATCTGTCTCATGCGGGGCCTGATCTGGTAGGCATACTCAGAGGCCACCTACCAAAAGGTCCCATTCAAAACCTGGTCAGAGGAGGTGCCCACCTTAAAACTTTTAACCTTTGTGAGAGAGCTAAGTACAATTCCCCCACTTTTCTTGATGGGGAGAAAAGATTTAAACTAATGTCTCCGCCAACCATCACCCTATAGGACAGTCTGCTGTAAGATACACTCCATCTTTCCCATTGAAGTTGTTGCTCTGTGTATAAATTAGTCAGAGCAGGGAACAAGACCCTGGTCTCTTACCTGGTACCCTAATCAGCAGGCTCTAAAGCAGGGCTGGGCAAAACGTGGCCCAAGGGCCACATCTGGCCCTCCTAACACTTTGATCTGGACCACAGACTGCATCTGGCCACTTTCTATTTATATCCTGCTGCCCATACCACCAAATTCTCAGGTGGCAGCAGGATCCTATTTAAATGGCTCACAGTGGTAGCACTTCCTCAGTAGAGGCAGGTGCCATGAGCCCTTTAAATAGCCACAGCAACCCTACGCAGCAGTCAGGCAATGTGGTAGAGATGGGGGCTTTGAGCTGTGAGCCCTTTGCTGTGCTTTTACTTCAAAGCCTCTGGCTCCAGACAACTCTGGGGAGAAGCTAGTCCACAGCCCCACCCCTTCTGCCACCATCCTTGCTCTTTGGGGGCAGGATGGAGTCAGCCATGACCAATATCAAAATTCATTAAGTAGCCCCCTGCGAAAATTATTGCCCACCTCTGTTCTAAAGTCATGTTCACTCTCCTAGGCCCAATGGGAAATCAATTGAAGTCAGACCCTTAAGTACCTTTGAAGATCTGGCTTGTATTTTAATGAAGTTCTGTTCCTATGAAGGATATAGCAGTCAGTATTGCAAGCTGAGAGTCTCAGGTGTCTTCATTTACAGTAGAGCATGGAAAACAAATCCTCAATTGTGATTAATCTTCACAGGTGTAATTCACCACTGGATGAATAACTCCCACTGAACAGGTATTACAGCCAAGACCCTGTGTATTCTGAGATTCAGTGGCTGCAGAATTTGCAGTCAGTTCACTCCAGAACTGTGCTCCAGAATCTCCCCACTCATTTAAAGAACATACATTTCCAGCCTCAGTTTTCATGATTCTCTTTGCAACCAATTAAATGTAACTGAGCTATTAATGTCATCCTGAATCTGCAGACAACCTGAAAAATAGCTCTGAGAGGTGTGAGCTGCCCCATTCATCTCTAAAGACTAAAAGAAAACCAAAAAAACAGGTAAGCTGTTAACACTGATAATTGATTATTTTAGAAATATCAGGTAATCCCACAATCCCAAACTGGCTCCTATTATTCAAATCCCTCCTATAAATTCCCTTCTGCTATTTTCCCCACAACAAACAAGTAGAGGAAGGTAATATCATAAAATAAAAATCAGATCAGAGCTATATAAACGTTGCGGCACAAATCATTTGATTTTATTGTCACTTGTCCTCCTTTTCCTATTTCATTTTTGTTGTACTTCTGGTGAGCACTAGTCTGTCATGTTGAGTTTCATTTGTAAACATTACAGAAGAGTGACCATCTCTCTTCCTGTTTTGTGAAGCATCTAGCACATCTTGACTTTAGGCTGAGGCAGGTAATAATTTTTTCAGGGGGGCCACTTAATGAATGTTCGTACTTGTCACAGCCGGCTCCACCTCCCCCTCCCCAAGGAGTGACTCCTGGGGGTGGAAGGGATGGTGCTGTGAACTAGCCTCCCCCCAGAGTTGTCTGGGGCCAGTAGCTTTGAAGTAAAAAAAATAGCAAAGGGCTTGCAGCTCCCAGCCCCTGCCACTACCCGGTTGTCTGGCAGCCACCTGGGGGGGCTGTGGCTAATTAAAGGGCTTGCAGCACCTGCTGCTACTGGGATAGCACCACAACCATGACCCGTGAGCCATTTCAATAGTTTCCTGCTGCCTGAGCTGCCACCGGCAAATTCAGCAGCAAGGGCAGCAGGATATAAATAGAAATCAGCCAGATGCAGTCCACAGGCCGGATCAAAGTGTTAGGAGGGCTGGATCTGGCCCCCAGGCCACATCTTGCTCAGCCCTACTCTAGGCACTCTGGGTACGTCTATACTTGCTCCCTATCTCGAGATAGGGATGCAAAGGTAGTGTACCGAAATTGCTAATGAAGTGCGGGATTTAAATATCCCGCGCTTAATTAGCACAATCGCGTCCGGCCGCCATTTTGAAATCGCGTTATTGTGAAATAAAACGCCCCATGTAGCAGTGTTATTTCAAGAGAAAACCCTTCTCTCAAAATAACTATTACTCCTAATTTTATAACTGTTATTCCTCATTTTATAACTCCTCAGTAACATAAAATGTTACTCTCATTTTATGAGGAGTAACAGTTATTTTGAGAGAAGGTTTTTCTCTCAAAATAATGCTGATACACGGGGCATTTTATTTAGCAATAATGCAATTTCAAAATGGTGGCCGGACGCAATTATGCTAATTAAGCACGGGATATTTAAATCCCATGCTTCATTAGCAATTTCGGTACACTACCTTTTGCATCCCTATCTCTAGATAGGGAGCAAGTGTAGATGTACCCTCTAGGAATAAGTCCCCATAAATGAACCCTGATGGCTGTTTCTTCGGGATGAGCTAAGAGCCTAAGATAACCATTTAATAAGCAACCTAGTCACAATGAGAGAGTGAATGGCTATTGACCAGCTGTATGGAGGAAAATGTATAGGAGCTTTTTAAAGCGCCATTTTGACTGTCCCTGGAGGTCTCAAGCAGCATCACCACTAATGGGAACAGCATTCCTAGAATGGTTAACTATCAGAGAGTGCGCTTTGGGAGCCAGTTGTGTCTTGTTAGCTGGCAGTGGCAGTGCAACCACAAAGGCAGCAGTGTGGCTGAAGTGCAGGTCAGAGACCAGAGCTGTCCAGGGGGAGTTATTAAGAGAAAGCAAGAAAAGAATGGTATCTTGTGGCTTTGTGTTCTCCATGACAAAAGATGGGGCCTCACCATCTTAAGCTGTGGACAGTTTAAGTGTTGTAGTCTGGTATAAAATGGCTGAGTCTTTGACGGTCAAACATTTGGAGGGATCCAGCAGTATTTTCTTAACACTCCTCAGATGTGAGAAATCAGGGCCAACAGTATTCATGGCCTCTGGGGATGGAAGTAACATCCACCATAACAGAGAAGGATCAGACTAGAGATAGGGAAAGCAGTTTGAACTAAGACATGAAAAGTTTATTCAGAAATATTTAAAGCACCATTGTCCTTAAGGCTAAGGGGCCGTAGTTGTCCTAGTCTTGACAGACAAGGCTGGCAGTGGCTTAACAGCCCTTCGTTACCATTCAGCTGTGGGGGAGAGGGGGATTTATTATTTGTAGCTGTCAGGAGTGACTTGTTAAATTCTACGGAGTGCATGACTCAGTGAACACCCTGTTGATGAGGGGACTCAGAATGAGCAGGACAGTGGAATGATTCAGAGAGAGAAAATGAAGACAGCGGAATGTCAGCCTGCTGGGGCAGCAGTATTTGCCCCACTGGGACTGCTCCATCTGTGTTCAGCAGGCTGAGATAGCTGTGAACAAAGGTTTGAAGCCCTGCAACCAAGAAACAGAGTGAGACCCCTGCAGTGCTGAGGGGCCAAGACTACCCTAAGAAGAGGAACTTGCTGGATCTATTCTCCTGTTTCTCTGATTTACTTTTCCCATGTTGAAAAGAAACATAAAATAAGCTGCCTGAGAACTAGCTGGGAAAGTTGAGGGACTCCTCAAAGGGGAAGAGGTGGCAAGGGAGCCCCCTGAAGGGAACTGGGACAGTTGAGGTGCAGTGCTTCAACCTGTGCCAGAGAACTTTGCAGTTCCAGTGATGCACCTGCCTGTTTACTGGTTGAGTTTCGATCAGGTTGATCTAAAATACACGTTAGCTAAGCTCAGCCTAAACTCAGCCTCTTTTCCTAGTCAAGGCAAAGTCTCACGGAAAGGTCCACACTGCCTTTATGATGCTGGAGTCACTATGGGCACGTCTACACAGCAGCGTTATTTTGGAATAATGGATATTATTCCAGAATAACGTATTGTGTGTCTACACAGCAAGCGGGCTTCTTACACTGACTTCTATATACCTCATTGTATGAGGAGTAACGGAGGCCAGGGGAAGAGTGCTATTTCGAAATAAGTGCTGCGTAGACGGGCTCAAATTTGAAATAAGCTATTTCAACTTAAGCTACGCAATTAGCATAGCTCAATTTGCATAGCTTATTTCGATTTTAGCCCTGCTGTGTAGATGCACCCTCACAGAGCCACTGCAGTGTGAACTGTGCTACAGAGATAAATAGCGATCTTGGTTGGTAAAGATGGGGTGCTTTCCTTTAAAGATGCTGCCAACACGTGGCTCCTTCCTTCCCCTCCAGTTACTCTCAGTAAATGACATGCTGCTTCTGAGACATGAAAGTCTTGATTTCTTCCTGAAGTGTGGCTTGCTTCCAAGTGTGTTTATGAGATTAAGGAGGGGATGAAGGTGCTACTGAGGGAGAAGTGCAACTGTCACGGGGAGAAGACTCTGTGCATGATCCTGATCTCATACCAGTGTGACTCCAATGAAATCAGTGAGGTACACGTGTAAAAGGGATCAGGCCCCTGTATTCATTCCACTGAGCAATGAGACTTCTTGCCTCTCTGACAACAGCGCCATTAGCCTCTCTCTCCTTCCCTTCTAACAGTCAGTCCTTGAATTGTGTCTGCACCCCACAACATATAGTAGCAGTGTCCCTCAGGATAGGCTGGAAATGTTAGTGCCAGCTATCATGAACAACATCTGCTCTGGGGGCAGTGACCAAAACACCTTGCCTTCTAAGCTGGGTTTTTTAATCATTTCTAAACTATTCATGTGGCAATGTTGCTAAACATTGGAAACGACATTATAACTTGGGTTTAGCAAGCTATATATAATTTCCCCCTGAATATGTCTTAGTTGCTTTGTAAGGAAAAATAGGGGACATTTTAAAAAAATCACAGATTCCAGTGTCTTCATTAGCTAAAAGCACCTTCTCATGTTGTTCTAGTGTGTGAGTATATACATAAATGTCTATCTCACGCCATTGGCCAAATACGCCACTGGCAGGGAGTTGCTCCAGCCCCATAGGGCCCACCACAGGCAGGGGCTGTGCCTGCTCTGACCAGCTGGCTGAAGCAACTCCTATCCATAGCAGGCCTAGTCCAGGTGGTGCACTGCAGGCAGGGGCTGCTCCGACTGGCCAGAGCAGCCCTTGTCTGCAGCAGCCCACCCCATCTTTAAATGGTTAATCAGTTAACATAGTGTTTAACTAGTTGTCCAATTAAATGAGATTTTACATCCCTAGTGTGAGAGAAAATGTGAGAACAGTTAGGCACTCAAGTAGGAGGTAGGCAGGTACAATGCTCCAATGAACATTTAAGTATTTCATACAAAGTATGACAACTTCTATAGAATCCCATGAGAAAGACTAGCTCCTAGCCCAGTTATTAGAGCACTTGTGTAGGAGCTGAGAGACTGGGGTGGGGGTTAAATCCCCATTTTTCCTGAGGTGTGGCAGGGATTTGAATTTACATGAGTAGTTTACTAGATGGAATTTAAAAAAAACACACCAAATCCTGGGGTTGGTTAGTGTATCTTCCATAAAGATGTTTGCAGAGGCTCCTACACAATGGCATGTTAAAGGGATAGTCTCCCACCTCTTGGTTCAGTGCTCCAAATAGTGGGCTACAGGGACTCCCTTCCCCTGCTTGTCTTGAAAAAGGGTTGACCTGGCTTAGGTGCTTGAAGAGGGTTCCCAGCTAGAGAGGACAGAGGGCTCCCTCTGACCTGGATTTAGGGACCTAATTCCCTCTGAGATGCAGTTCAGGCCATCATTTCCTGTTGACTAGCTTAGGCACTCATTGGCTAGCCCCCGGATACAGCGTCCAGTTCTGGTGCCTACAATTCAAGAAGGATGTTGATAAATTGGAGATAGTTCAGAGAAAATATACAAACATAATAAAGAAATTAGAAAACATGCCTTATAGCAATGATACAATGTACAAATGTTGTTAGTCTCTCAGGTGCTGCGAGACTATTTGTTATTTTAAAGTTTTTCCAAGCTAAACAGAGTGAGCTCTGTAAGTGTAACAAAGGAAAGGTTAAGGGATCATTTGATTACAATCCATAAGTACCCACATGAGGAACAAATATTTAATATTAGGTTCTTCAAAGTAGCCGAGAAAAGGATAATATGCTCCAATGGCTGGAAGCTGAAGCTAGAACTACGCCTGGAAATAAAGTATGCATTTTTAATAGCGTAATTAACCACTGGAACACTTTACTAAAGATCATGGTGGATTCTCCATCACTGACCATTTTTAAATCAAGACTAGATGAGATTCTTGCAGCAGGGCCATCCCTACCCATATGCAAAACACAAGCTGTGTGGGGCACCACAAAATTTGGGGCACCAAATAGCCCCAAATTGCATTGTGCCTTATGCATCTTCATGCTGACTATGGGCTCCAGCAGCCCCCATCCCCATCCTTCCCCCTCTGCAGGTTCTGTGTCAGGGCTCTGGCTGCTCACCTAGTGGCTCCATCAGCCCCCAGCCCCAGCCGCCCCCTCGGGACTCAGCGCCCTGCCCCTGCTCACTAAGTGATGAAGAACAGTCCTTGCAGGCTGAAGGATTCAGATAAAGCAGGAAGCATATGCGCAGTGGGCAGCTGCTGGAGAGAAGTGTCTCCTTCCCCTTAAAAGTGCCGCTTCTCTCCAGCTGGCTACATGGCCGCTCCTCGGGCCCGTGCCTCCTTCCTGGCCCTGCTCCGGTATTACCAACTCTCCTGGATCCAACAAACCGGACTCCATTGCAGGAAATGGCATCTGGACAGCTGGTAACTCCTTTCCCTACAGATTCAGCCCTGCCTCTCCCTGCCCTCTCGTGCAGAATGGTTGCTGAGGAGGGCAGGCAATGCTGGTGCTGGGCTGCCTAGAGCACTGGCAGGGATGGCCATGGAAAGGTAGCAGGATTTGACAACCAGGCATCAGTACAAACACTGAGGTGGGTGCAGAGCAGCCTGATATTGAAGGGAAAGAGGGAATGCTAAGACTTCAGAAAACTAGCTAACTACTAGGGACCCATGATGTCTCCTTTGTATATATTATCTACATGCTGGCAGCAGGCCCCTTTAGACTCTCTGCGCTTTCAGGGCAAAATTCTGCTCTCAGATGCACAAAAACATCCCTCAGAAGAAAGTGGCATGTGTGACTGCACATCTGAGGGCAGGATTTCATTTCCCTCTGAATCTTTCCAGCACTAGGGATCAGAGCTGCTCCACCAAATGCCTGGGCTCTGCAGATATTTCTTACAATGTGTCCCAAACTGCATTATTTAAACTATGTCCCAAATCCTGCCGTCTTTACTCTGAAAAATACTTTGACTTACATAGGAGTTTTGCTTATGAAGTGATGAACAAGTACCCTAAGATTTAGCAGATGTTCACAAAATGTTAACACTTCCCCTCTTATTAGCAATCTTATAATATCCCTGTTGCAACTATGGCAATTGCTCATGTAGAAAAAACAACACTTGAGAGAAAAACAGGATATTTTTAGTTTCTTTGAATGCAGTGTAGTATTGGAAGTGAGAAGCCAATACCATCTCAGCAGCCACCCATAAGTGCTTACAATTCACCAGCAGTCCATGAACCATCATTTAGGAAACTGGTTTTGTAATATTCATCTAGCAGTGAATATTATTGGCAGCCCAGCCCAAGAATGTAAAATGATCCCTAGGATCAAAGGACTATAAACTTCACCATCTTTTGCTCTAAATCCAGGAAGCATTTCTTTGAGTGGCTTTCTCTAACATAGACATAACTCCCTCTGTGTGTATATAGAACAGAAAATCCAAAACACTCCACTGTACACACCCCTGGGGAAAGGCTGAAAGAACATATGACAGAGGAAACATACGCTGCTTAATACACTGCTGGAAAGTGTTCCGATACTACTGTGATGAGCATGATATGAAAATGTATATAGAATTGCCTCCTAGTCATGCCTATAAGTACTCTTTTGGACCCAGATTTTATAACCCTAGTTCTTCCCAGTTCCAGTCACTTGCTAGGTGAGGGGCAAAGGGCTGGATTGATGAGGCTGCTGTGCTGAGTAGGTGGAAGTAGCAGGCACCAGATTTTCTCTGTTTGTCTCACCTGCTCTGTGGGTCTGCTTTCCCCCGAGTTCTTGTGCAGAATGGGATGAGCAGTACTTCCCCTAGCAGTGCCACAGCCATTCACCTGGCCCCTCCTGCAGTCAGATGGGAGTGACAGAGGGAAATTTATTTCCCCAAACCAGCCCTACCAGGATTGGAAGACTCTTGGGGAAAGATTGGAATCAGTGGAGGGCAGGGAAGAGAGGTAAGCAACACCTCGCTGGGAAAAGAAGTAGGACAGAGTTCTCATTGCTAGAGCATGTGAAACAGGCTCAATGTCTTCTGTGGTCACAATGAAGGGGGAAGTGCAGCAGGTCGACAATTCTACATAAAAGGGGACTTATTTGTGTCCAGCCTTGAAGGGTTTCCATCAGTATCAAGCTCTGAAGGAAATTCCTTTTTTTTAATTGTATCCTTTGGTATATATGGTTGTGACTATTTTCTTCCACTATTTGATCTGAGGAAGTGGGTCTGGCACACGAAAGCTCATCATCTAATAAACCATCTTGTTAGTCTTTAAAGTGCTACATTGTCCTGCATTTTGCTTAAGCTCTGAAGGCTTATCTAAACCACTGGCCGGTCTTTCCATCACCAGTATTCAGGGATTAGTACAGTACCACAAAGGCAAGTTACTAGTTGACATTTGTTTTGATCCACAATTATTTCAGACTCCAAACCCACCAGCATCTGTACAGAACACTGAGAGGACTGGGGATAAGATGCCCCATCTTATTTGCAGATTTACCTATTAATTCCCATCCAAAAAATGGCAGCGAGGCCAGACTTTCAGTCCCTCTTAAGTCAACGGGAATTCAGTCATCTACATATGATTTTAAAATCTTGGCCTTAAAGAGGTCTGTCTCTCGCTATCAGCAGGGCAGATGCTATTTTCATGGGGCCACAGGGAGATTAAAGAGAAATTTAATAGTGTTTTAAAAAGATCCCAGTGTGGGTCTAGTAGCATTAAACTCTGCTTCTCTGAAGAGTGCTATAGGGATTAGAGCAACACTTCACACTTTACTCAGCTATATAGTAGAAGGCACTGCTGCTGCTAATTATCTCCAGGGGATTTAAACCCTACTGACATTTCCAAGGGAAATTCTGCTTTTCATCTACACGGGAGCATAAATACAAAAGCGGGTCAAAAAGAAAAACAGGAGGGGATTGTCAAGGTTCACATTGATATTTCAGATTTTTCAAGAACTTTTACCCAGCTGGAAACTGGTTGTCCAATGGGATGGGGAGATCATTAAAACTGCATAACTATTTTTAAAGACTTAAAATTTTCAAGTCAGCTGTAGAAAATCAGGCAGAGTGGTGCTGTAGCAGGATATGCTTCTCCTGTTAGCTCTTAGCTCTGCTTCCTCAGGGCAACTGCTAATATCCAGAAGCTTGTTGCTGCTCTAATTGGTGGATGTGCATGGATGTGAGCTGCAGCAGTCAGATCTGAACTTCTCCAGAGTTTGTGGGGACTGGATCTCACAAAGACAGGTTCCTGATTTCAAAAGCTGAACAGCACTGAGCCCAGGGATATGAGTGGGTAGAACCAAATGGAGTTTTGATTCAGTCCATTTTTCTGGTAAATTTCCACAAGCCTGCCTCTAGAGCTGAATCTTGCCCCATGGACATTTGGGCAGGATCTGGGATTTCACTACAGCCCTCCTTTCTAATGGATACATGCATGTAACTCCAGTTGTGATGTGCTTCTGCGCCATTGCTATGGGATGTTAACTTTTCTCTTTTTTAATATTCTGATTAGTTGTATTCACTCTAGGAGACACTTTTCCCTTACATGCTGTCCCAGTCCTTCTCTGTAAATCTGCTCATCAGAGCTTCTCTGAGATTATATTGTAGCCGCCGAGGAGCACAGATCATGTCTTGATTTGTACTTTTAAAAGGTGTCAGGGGGCTGCATGCTTTAATGCAGTAAGTAACACTGCCAAGAGACTGAAGGTACATTTCTGAGACAGACAACCCTAATCCACACCTTCTTGTAGGATCAGCCTTCGACTGATTTTTTAAAATCATGAAGCAGCAGTGGACAGGACACATCTCAGACTGATACATTAGATTATCTTGGTAGAAAACTAAAGCGGTTTGACAGCAGCCTGTAACACTTTCATCACTGTCAGAGTGGATTATCCCTCAAGCTTGTGGAAAAGTCACATGACAATCTCTCTCTGTGAGGAGCAGGGTGAATTGGGATGGCAATCGATGCTTCTTATGCTATTCAAAAAAGGGTCACCATGAGCCAGTTCCATCTGTCTTTGGTACAGGCAGAGCACAAGGCCCCAGCTGTTGTCCACTGCTCGAGGCTACTGCTGCTCAGCTGATTAAGTCTCTGAACATTTTAATGCTGTATTTGACACACCAGTGCCAGCTGTCTATTCACTACCTAAAATTGGGGAAAGTTTGTTTGGTCTTTCAATCCAACATCTATCTAAATACACACACTGCTGAAATGGTGTTCAAGGGTGAGTGGGAATCCATAAGGGTAAGAAATGGAGGCAGTAGTTGGCTTGATCTTTGAGGAGTGAAAGGTGCAAACTCTACCCTACTCCAATACCATGGCAGGGGGAGAGGAAGGACCAACAGGCAATGGGTGACTTGGCCTTACTCACCTAAAGCCATGAATACCTTTGAAAGATACAGGAGAACCAAGATATTGCCCCAGGTGCCATTCCCATGTCCTCCCTATTTTTCTCAGTGCCATCTTTCACATTTCCCCTCAACTCTGAATGGTTACGTCTAGATTGGCATGATTTTTCGCAAATGCTTTTAACGGAAAAGTTTTCCGTTAAAAGCATTTGCGGAAAAGCGCGTCTAGATTGGCACGGACGCTTTTCCGCAAAAAAGCCCCAATTGCCATTTTTGCGATCGGGGCTTTTTTGTGCAAAACAAATCTGAGCTGTCTACACTGGCCCTTTTGCGCAAAAGGACTTTTGCTCGAACAGGAGCAGCATAGTATTTCCGCAAGAAGCACTGATTTCGGACAGTAGGAAGTCAGTGTTCTTGCGGAAATTCAAGCGGCCAGTGTAGACAGCTGGCAAGGTTTTCTGCAAAAGCATCTGTTTTTGCGGAAAAACTTGCCAGTCTAGACACAGCCAATAAATTTTGGGAGCCTCTGGTTTGAACCTCTCTAGTCAGGCACTCTGGTCCAGCAACATCTATGGTCTGGCATGGTTTTAATTAGCCAGAGGTCCACTTATCATGTGTTTGGCCAAGTTTCCTGTGGTCCCATACAGTTTGTTTACAGCCACCAGTCAGGGCTTTCAGTGTTATTTACCCTAAGGGTATGTTTACACTGCAGAGTTTTTTCAGAAAAACGTCCGTTTTTCTGAAAAAACTTCACTTACTTCCACACTGCAATCACGTTCTTTTGAAAGAAAATTGAAAGAACAGAGGCGTTTTTCCAGCAGCGGTAAACCTCTTTCTATGAGGAATAACACCTTTTCCGAAAGAGCTCTTTCGGAAAAAGGCGTGTGTGGATGGGGAAGAGGCTTTTTTTTTTTATTCCAAAGAAGAGGCCTCCAGGAAATAACACAGGTGCCCTGGTGGACTCTCCATCCATACTAATCACAATTCTATAGTTCCTGTCTCCTGCCAGCTCTTAAATCTGCAGGGACCCTGGACAAGTCTTGTGGCAGGAAGCCAGCCCTGGAATAGCACCCTGATCTCGCAGCTCTCCCTGCCACACAAATTGGAGGTATGACCAAGCTACAAGCCCCCGGGGATCCCTCCTGGTCCAGGGCAGGGATCCTATCCTTCCTCGAGCTGGGGGGGGAGGAGGAGACACTACAGCATAGGTTTCCAAACTGGGGGGTGTGCCCCTCTGGGGGGTGTAAACAATTTCCGGGGGGGGGGGGACGCAAGGCGACCCAGCCCTCCCTATTGATCCCCCCCAAGAAAGAGCGTGGTCCGTCCAGTAAAAAAATTCAAAAAATATACCATGTGAAATGTCTGATATTTTCTGTTTTTCCTGGCTTGGGTGTCCACTGGAACACACGCAGCTCAGGCTGGCTGGGGCAGGGGGAGGATGGAGTGTCCCAGGCAGACTTCAAAATGGCCACCTTAAAAGGGCAATGCCTGATCTGCTCTTAAAGGGCAATCTTGGTTTTTTTTTTAACAACTTTCCTCCTGAAGTACCAGCCCCCCCCCCTTTTTTTTTTTTACACTGGTCAGTTCCCCCCCCCCCCCCAAGTTTTGCTGCTATTTTGGGGGGGAGGGGGGAAGGGAGGGCGTGAGGGTTTCTCAATCAAAAAGGGGACGTGATGCTGAAAAGTTTGGGAACCACTGCACTACAGGATCTTCACTCCAGAAGGAGAAATGCTGACATTTATGGCTGGATGGCCGAGGTTCTGGCCAAGAGGGGACACCACCTCCCCACGCCTTGGACTAAGTCAGGAGCAAGGTCAAGGAGCTGCACCAAGGATATGCCAGGGCGTGCAGATCTCACTCCGGGGCAGGACCACACTCGTGCCCATATTACGAAGAGTTGGGGGGTGTGAAGCCCTTTCCCCACCTGTACCGGTAAACTCGGGGCTCGAGACGCCTGTGGTCACCCAGCCAGAGCTCCTTGACGAGGAGGAGGAGGATACGGCCAGTATGGTCACCCTCACCCTGGAGCCAGTACCCCAGGCCTTGGAGATCTCCCAGGCATCCTCTGATAAGGAACCCTCAGAAGATAGGGATGTGGGGTGGCTTCTGGAGTGGCTATGGGGATGAGGCCTGGGGATCAAGGGGTGCTGGATGAGAGGTTCAACCTGTAGTAATTTGTGGCACAACATTGCCACTTCCCTTTTCTGAATTGTTTTCATCCCAAGCACAGGGCGTGAGCAATATCTAGATTCTCTTTTTATTGCGGATAATGGGACAGAGTGAATATGCAGAGAAGCAGCCTCAGCTGGGAAGTCTAGAGAGAATGAAGCTGAGGTGAGCAGAAAAACCAAGAATCTGTTTTATATGTTCCTAAAGTAAAGACACCAGTGTTGTACAGGAGATCAGACTAGAAATGATCACAGTGGTCTATTCTTGCCTTTGAATCTGAGAGTCAATCTGGCAATCCCTGCATTCTCAGTCTCTCCTCATGGATTACATGTGGTGTGGCTCAGGGAAATCTTTACAGGTCTCTTATGTACATCAAAATGAACCAAAAACGGGCACCAACCCATTTTTTTTCAAGTCTGCTTTAACCCTGAGTCTGCTGTGCTTCCCCCACCTTGCTGAATCTTCCTGTGATGGGAAAACTACTATGTTCTTGGAGGGGGAATTTTACCCTTGCATTCCTAATATTTACTTCTAGTCTTGCCTCCAGTCTCATCCGGTGTTTTAGCTGGCAATGTGTTTACCTTCATGGCAAAAGCTATGTGTGTAAAGTTCTGGGAGGTAAGAAGCAAGAGGCTTTGGTCAAGGTTGGGGTCTATTTTTTAGTGTTTCTTCTAGAAGGGTAGCTTCTAGAAAATTAGTAAACCACTTTTTGAAAAAGAGACTCCATCCACATACTTTTAAGGAAGCAATTAATTTCTGAAACACAGCAAAGATGTTACAGTAAATGAAGGGCTACATGTCCAGGGCAGTCACACATTGATGGCAGATGTGGTCACCTCATCTCAAAAACAGATATTTTGGCATAGGAAAAAGTTCAGAAAAGGGCAACAAAAATGATTAGGGGTATGGAATGGCTGCCATATGAGGTGAGATTAGTAAAACTTTTCATCTTGGAGAAGAGATGAATAAGGGGGATATGACAGAGGTCTATAAAATCATGAATGGTGTGAAGAAAATGAACAAAGAAGAGTTATTTACTCCTTCCCATAACACAAGAACTAGGGGGTCACCAAATGAAATTAATAGGTAGAAGGTTTAAAACAAACAGAAGGAAGTACTTCTTCATATAATGAACAGTCAACCTGTGGAACTCCTTGCCAGAGGATGTTGCAAAGTCCAAGAAGCTCTGGAGAAACAGCTCCTCCCCCCTACTCCTTTGGTGGCTGCCCCTGCATCAGCCATCAGATGGAGATCTTTGTGGGAGGGGGGGAGGAAGTAACACTGGAAGATCCTGTGCACAGGCAGGTGGAGGAGATAATGCACATCCCCACTTACTGCCCACCTTCTCCCCTGCACAGAACCCCCAGAGAGAGGGGAATGCTACTCTGGAGATAGTTAGTAGCTTTACCATGAAGGAGGGATGCAAGTTCCATATGAAGCACATTTTTTGCATGCAGCATGGTATCTTCACATCACCTATGTGCACAGCTAAGACAAAAACTGACTTTTCAGTTGGATGGCTGACCTAGAAAAAAAAGAAATATTTTTGTTTTTAAGTTGAAATTACTTTTATTTTGGGGGCGTTTTTACCTTTAAAAAAATTAAAAACGAATCTAGCCATGTTTCAAAACAAAATGTCAAAACATTTGGTATGGGACAATATTAAAATAAAACACATTCATAATTTCTGCTTCAAGTTTTTCAGGCAAAACTATTCACTGACTTCAACCTGAATTTGCAAATATTATGGTCAATCCAAAATACTGTGGGTCTTTTGGCAAATAAGGCTACAACTAGACTGCAGGAGTCTTTTGGAAGAAGCTTTTCCAGAAGAGATCTTCCAGAAAAACTTCTTTGGAAAGAAAGTGTCCACATAGCAAAAGCACATTGAAAAAGCAATCTGATTGGACGCTCTCTCACATTTACGTTGTGATTACTATAGATGGAGTGGCCACAAGGGCATGTGTGCTTTTTCCTGGAGGCTCCTTCTTTTGAAAAAAAAAAGCGCCCTCTTCCTCGTCCACACATACCTTTTTCTGAAAGAGCTCTTGTGGAAAAAAGCTTCTTCCTCGTAGAAAGAGGTTTACCACTGTCGGAAAAAACCCTGCGTTTTCGACTTTCCATCGAAAGAACACAACTGCAGTGTGGATGTAAGTGTAGTTTTAAAACTCTGCAATGTAGACATACCTTAAACTATTTTTCTGACCAGAAATAACATCACCTAGCTCTACTTGCATATGGCCTCTACTGTCAGTCTTCTCTCATGGTGCCATCTAGTGGCACAGCAGTGAAACAATTTATGCTGCCCATCTGTACTTCGAATCAAGAGTTGCTGGAGTCAAGATACAGACTACCCTTTTTCATTTAAGTTTTGCCACTGATAATACTTTTTTTTGCACTTCATTCAGCTGGTATAATGACACTGTCTCTTTCTGTTTACAATCACTGTACTTGTGCTAATCCATATGAGGCAGAAATGTGTTTGGGAAGGGAAAGGGTTAACTCCTCCAAACCCTGTTTTCTATAAAAAGCAAACTTAGTTTTTGGAAATTATTTCTACTATATACATTGCCAATGGGGCCATATTGTAATATTAGTTACCTGTTAATTTGCTTAAACATTTATAAGCATCTTTGTTTAAATTGAATAGCTAATAAATAACTCAATATAGAAGTTAACTCCTGGGACTAAGGTATTTTGCAGCATGGCTGAAAGGCAGGTTAGAACATTCCCATTCTTTGTAAAACTGAGCTGGTGTTGGACCTCATCCTGCAAAAAATCAGGAAGCTCCCATCTAGACTTTACAAAAATCAGAAAGGTCCCAGCTAGTGCCCTAAAAATGGCTCAGGAAATCAGACTTTGTCCAAAATGCAGCAGCATCTCTTCCACCTCTTCTACTCCTGTCAGTCCTCTGAACTTTTGGAGCATCAGATCAACGCCATGGAGGAAAGAAATTGCTAAATTCAGCTAATACCAAGCACTGCCAAATTGCAGCATGCAGTAGTTATCAGAATTAGAAACAGACTAGCAGATCCTCATACCTACTATTTCCTCTAAAGCACACACCAACTAGGGATGTAAAATCCCATGTAATTAGTTAACGGATTAAATAATGGCAGATGTGCTGGAGCTCACCTTCCCCACGGCTGGTAGAGGGCTGTTTCAGCCCCTGCCAGTTAACCTTAACTGGTAAGCATCACCTAGTAAGGGTGACACTTACAAGTTAACCATTCACATCCCTAGTGCCAATGGCCACTATCAGAGACAGGTTCCCTGACTGGGGAGGCCCATTGTTCCAGGCTGGCAGATCCTATGAGAAAAGGATAGTGTTTGAGGCTGCATACTAATAAGGGAGCTTTTACAGTCTCTTGCTTTCCGCTGTATAGGAGTGAGGAGGACTAAGGAACAAGGTTGGAGTTATCACAGCCCCAGTCCTTTATCTGTTAAATAATAATTAATATCCATATACCTCCCTCCCAATCCCACCCTGCAAACTGAGATTTTCCTCACAGACCATATGATTACCCACAGCTGAAAGCCAAATGAGAATTTGGATGAGGAAGGAGCTTTCAAATTGGAAGTTATTCAAATCAGCCAAATTAAAATAAAAACAAAGCCCACTTAGAGCAAAACCCTTTGTTGGAGATATAAGTCTACATCCAGTTATATTTAGCATCCCTGAGCTGCCTGCGTAGCCACTTCCCTTTTCTCACACTGGTGCTTCCTACTGCTAATATTTGGAGCAACTCTGCCCCCCTCATACATGGACAGGTCTTTTATTCTTTCCCTGTTGCCACCATTCAAAGTGACTGCTCACTGTGTCAGATTCACAGGAGTGCTTTCTTGTAAGAAAAGTCAATAATACTGCAGCTAGCAAGCTCTGTACCTAAGGGACAACAAAGTACACAAAATAAAGCTTAGCAAAGGAATGACATGCCAAAAATAACAGCATAACATAGGAGGAGCAGGGGCTTTATGGGGACCAGGATAATAGGTTCTGAGGAAGGAAAGGGTTAAAGCTAATTAGTAACAAACATTAATAAATAAATTCCCCCACCTCCTAAAACTCACAAGTTCCTTCTCATCGCAGCTGAACTCCTGAGATGGGATGGGCACCTTCCCAAAGCAGATGGCAGGCTGATGGTGTCCTGAGATGGAGTGCTGCAATGCTATGGTGGTATCTTAACCAAAAGTCACTTTTTCTTCAGCCCTGGGTGGGGTAGGGGCCTCCTCTCCCGACTCCAGCTTCACTTGCTGGCTGCCCTGGTCTGGAATGCTCCTGGGGTTTTGGCTGGTTCTCAGTTGGTAGTCAGCATCAGAGCAGAGCTCTCACGCTGCAGTGCCTTGACCCTGGCAGCTAGCCTCAGAGCAATACAAGAGCTCTCCATGGCAGGAGAGGGTTTGAACAGGGCCTCCCTCCGCTTTGCTTTTTCGCTGCCATTTTCTAAACTCTCTCTTTCTCCTTTGTGCAAAGTCTGGCTGCCCATTGCTGAAGGCTAGGGTTACCAGGTAGTCTTAAAAAAAAATATCGGACACACTTCATATGGCAGGGAGGAGAGAGGGCTGGCCGGGAGGAAGGTGGGGAGGCCGGGAAGCAGAGCTGGCGGGGGGAGAGGGAGCTGGCCGCGGGAGATCAGGAGTAACCAGCTGGCGGGAGGTAGAGCTGGCAGTGGGAGCGGGGGTTGGGTACAGGGGGGCTGGCTGGAGGAGAACAGGAGAAGAGGGGAGAACTGGCCGCCAGAAGCAGGGCTGGTAGCAGGTGCAGCGGGGCTGGCTGGGGAAGATCGGGAGGAAAAGTGGGGGAGAACCAAACGGCCAGCCAGAAGGAGGCAGGGGGGGAAGAAGCGTATCAGCTGGTGGGGAGCAGGACTGACCCAGGCAGTTCAGATCCCAGGGTGCTCCCGCCCCCTGCATGGTCCAGGCGAAGCACAAGTTAGTCCAGCGGTGGCTCCACCACATGCTTGACCAGCGTGCAGGAGCACGGACCGAGCTGCCCCTTCTCCCCACACGCAACCAGGGCTCCCAGCTCCAATTGCGCTTCGCCTCCCAGCCACTCCACCCACCAGGATTCCAGGCCCCCAGTCGGAAAACTAGAAAATATAAGACATTGCATATGTCCGGTAATTTCTGGCTTTTTTTACTGGACAGAGCCCCAAAAAACTGGACTGTCCGGTAGAAAACCAGACACCTGGCAACCCTACTGAGGGCTGAGCAGCCCTGGCTTGTCACGGGTCCAGTCAAACCACTCACCCAGATCACTGTTGGCCAAAACCTCCCTATTGTTGGAACCAGCAGTTCTAGTTCCCCTGCACCCAAACTCCAAGCAGGCTGTGGGCTTGGGGATTTTAGCAGCCATCTTAGTTGTAGGCCTTTGTGCAGTGCCCTCTAAAGGCTCATTCCACAACATCCAGAACGGGGGAAAGTGCTGCAGTGAGGTTTTCTGTGGAGGTTTGTGCCACTGATTACTGCATTAATCTGACAAGTGTTGGAAGGAACACAGGAGACCTCATCTTCTCTCTCTCATATTCCCTAGGGAAGGGGAAGTAACACCTACACTCAGAGTTGATTGAAAGGGAGAAGGTGCTATTATGCGGAAAATTAGGTTAAAGGGGAGTTGGTTCTGAAGTTCATGATCCTAGTCAGACTCTGGAAATGTTTTACCAGCTGTTGGTAAGGTGATTTTGGTCCTCACTGTAGTTCTCTTTCCCCCCGCCCTCCCCACTCACCTGCCCATCCTCTGCCCCATGAACAACCCTAGCCCCCAATCTTCCCATCACTTCCATTCCCACCCAATCCCCTCAATTCAGCCCATCCATTTTCTACAAATTCAGCCTTCTTCAGTCTCACCTCCGTTCCACTGGAGTTCTTTAGGCCCAGGCTTGGGGAGGCCCAGGCTTGGGCTGATCACCCCCTCTGCCTCTTCCCAGGCCAAGTGCTGCAGGAAGGAGGAGCTGAGTCACCACCTTGTGTTTCTGAGAGGGAAGAGAGGAATTGCACTACACTGCTGGACTCTTTGCTCCTTTATTCCCTCCTGGGAGAACTGCAAGTCCAGGGAGAGACCAGGCCAGCTTCCAGCAAGGCCCAACTCAGGTAGGGGACTGAGGTTGCTTGTGTGGCATCCTGGGACAAGCTCCAGCAAGTCACTTGTGAAACTCATAAGAGGATTAAAACAAACACCCCAACTCCAGCAATCCTTCCTTGATAGCTCTGGTTTGACTGCCTGGGAAACAGCCTAATAAATACGCCCAGGACTTTCTCTTTGGTAAATAAACTTTGGCCATTTATGCATTTTACCTTTACTTTCCCTGCATCAGCATTTATCAAGCCAGCCTCTGTGTGGCTAAGAAGAAGGTGGCTGGAGAACAATATAGCTTCCTCAAAGTTCAGAAAGGAACCTGGACACTTTACTTCAGCCGCTTTCCCTTTCCTGAGGGCTGCAGTTTTACAAAGGGGTTTTGGAAAGCTACAAAATGAGAGTCCGAGGTAAAAGAAAACATAAGAGGCAAACTATAGCCTACACTTATGAACAAGTTACTTTCTTGTCTACTTTCCTGTTCTTCTCACCCAAAGGTCAGCCCTAGCAGCAGTGATCTAGTTCCAAGAGCTGGTGTGCCAGCTTTGAAAAGTACAAGTTCCCAGCAGAAACTCCCTCATGGAGCCTGGCGTTAGTGGGGGACTCAAAGCTGACCCCATACTCTGCATGCTTTGAAAGCCGCACTGGAGCCTGGGATGAGTTGGGGAGTCCCCGGCTGATCCCGGGCTCTGCTTGGCATTTCAAAGCGACAGTGAAAATGCCCAGGGTCAGCTCCTTGTTGCGCTGTTGCTTTGAAACGCTGCTGCACAGAGCCCAGGATCAACTGTGCAGCACTTCCCCTCTGAAGTACCTTCCCCCACCCCGCCCCTTTGCTGCCTCTATCTGATAGAGGCAGCAAGTGGGGGGAGGGGGGTGGAATCGACTAGCATTTGCTTATCGAATAGTCGACTAGTCCTTAACATCTTACTCTTGATATCAAAGCCATTACAGCTTTAGTTCTCTCTCCCCCACCAAAGCCTGTATTGAACTCATGATACTTAGGAAACTTGTCTTTACACAGTGTCAACTCCATGTCTGAGCACCTCATCATCATTAATGATTTACTAATCTCACAAGAGCCATGAGGTAGGGAAGCATCATAATCACTATTTTACAGATGGGGAACCTGAGACAGAGAAATTAAGTGACTTGCACAAGTTCCACAGGAAACCTGTGTTTGAGCCAAGATTTGAAGCAAGGTCTTCGGTGTCCCAGTACAGTGCCCTATCCATTAAGATGTCCTTCCTACAGGAGAATGAATACAAGAAGTGTTCCCTCTGGCGAGTGAAATCCTATCTCCACTGAAAGTTTGTCACTGACTGAAACGAGACCAGGATTTTAATAATAAAACAAACACTCAATTTTTTCCAGAATAATTTTCTGCAAGAAGCAGAACACATATAGATTAATGTGATGTGGCATAAAGATTTTACTGAAACTTGTTTGTAAGGACCTGTGTAATTCAAGCAGGACTGCACCATTTGTGAGAAACATGGTCATCACAAATTCATGCTGATACAACCTCTCTCTGGTAGAATCTGCCTTGTTCATTTCCCACCAGGATGAAAGAGGGGTCAGAACAGTTAAGTGCTAATTTTTGAACTATATGGGCTGATAAACAGAAGATGCTAAGAAGTCAGAGGGGCAAGTTAGTGGAGAAGGAGATACTGAGTAACCCAAACTCCATTTCATAGAAAGGGTTATTTATTTAAAAGAAGCTATATACAACTAAAATCTGACACCAGGCAGTAACACCAATGCTGTACAGAAACAGCCAGAAACACATTTAAAAATCAACAGTAATAATTAATCCTTACATAATAGCTTACATTTGCAAAACATTTTACAAATATTAATGAATTAAGCCTCAACATCCCTGTGAGGTAGGTAAGTATTATTAACTCCATTTTACAGATGGGAAAACTGAGGCACAGATGCATTGTGTGACTTTGTTCAAGGCCACAAAGCAAATGAGTGTCACAACCAGGATTGGCACTCTGGAGTTCCTGGCTTCTAATTCTGTGCACAGGTGCCTAGAAAATAGTATTTCTTTGAAAAAAAATCTTTTTTACCTTCTAATGTCCTTTTAGAAGATAGCTGACCCAATTTTACGCCGATGAGAAAGGATGCTTGACAAAAGCTATTTATCAAGGTATCTATAAAGGAAGATTATACTGGGAAGTAACATTTTAATAGTCACGTGCTGTGTGTCTGAAGGGTGTTTTGTTTTGAAATAGATTTCTCACTGTTCATGCTCCCACACTGAGTCACAAATGATGTTATTTTCATTAAGATGTCATCAGAAGACTGAGAAACCCGTTTGCAATTCTTCCTCAGCAAAACAGGAATGTCTCTTTAGGGAAGTTTTCCTCCGAGAAAAGCTAATCTGGGTGCAGCTGGGCTGCACCAAAAGAAAGTGGTAGGGGCAGAACTATGGATTAGTTTGGGGGCACAGCCATGGGATGAGAGCACTCTGTCCACACTAGCACCTGGAAACAACAAAAAGGATCCTAACCCACGCGAAGAAGCTAACCACTGTGGTTAGGACAACAAACTGGATGTAACACACCTCTCATGGGATGGTTGGTAATCACAAATTCATGCTGATAGAACCTCTCTCTGGCAGAATCTGCCCTGTTCATCTCTGACCAAAGATGGTGGAGAAGTCAGAACAGTTATGAAAGTGCTAATTTTTCTATGGTCTCTTTGAACAGAGACATCTCCTTAACACCTCCTCTCTGGATTAAAAGTGTCTAATAAAAATAGAAGGGCCCATATCTGGATACACACAGGCCCCATCTTTGTACAACAATGTGGTGGGGAACAAAGTAGCTCCATTCAGACTATGGTTAAAAATTCCAAACCATCTTTTAACATTGATGTCACATGATTTAACCCTCGGTAGTAGTGTCAAGTCCCAGCGGAGCCCCTGCTGACAATGTGAATCTCGCTGGGCCATCCCACAGGAGACTGCAGCTCCAATGGGGACATGAAAGTCAAATAGTTCCTCTGGTCGCTGTCTGGATTCACTTTCATGACAGCTCAAGCTCAAAGTCTTCCCCGTATTTTCGGATCAGCTTCCCGTGATTGTGGCTGACTGACCACTGCTTTGGGAGATGCTTCGGTTGCATGGTGTCCAGGAAGTGCTGCCGCCAGCGCTTCTCCAGCTGCATAAGCGAGCGCAGTCCCCCTTTGGCGAGGCACTGTACCACCTTCAGCCCATGTGGCACATAACTCTCATTACAAATCCTGCCAAGACACAAGGGGGTTGGTTTCATGCAAGCCTATAACGAGACTCTGGGCCTCCCAAAGCTCCTCGTACTGTGAGGTGCTGGATACCCACTCACCCAAAGCACTTAAACACAAAGCTAACCAGGCTAGCTGGGCCAAGAGAGTGGTCTGCAGGACTAATGCCCGTGCCTTCAGCAAAGCAATAACCTGAGTAAGAGACAGCAAGCCTCTCACAGCAGGAAACATGTTGTAATCTATCAACCCAACCTTACAAGCATATGGGTGCAGAGGTTCCCCTGCAGGGAGCTTTGAAGCACTGTTTGCAATGCCCTGTGTAAACACACATTTTAGTTACACTCTGGCCCAGTTTTACAGGGAGATTAAAACAACAGGTGGTGTTTTTAAAGGCGCTAGGCATATCTATTACTTTGCTCTACAAACGCAGCAGGGATTTTTGTGACTGTTGTACTGATTATGCATCAGAGCATTTACAGACCTTTTCTGTAAATGAAGTCTACAAATGTACACATGCAAATGGCTGAAATGTTAGATCTAATCACTGGGCTCTTGTGGTACCTGATTTCCAAGCCTGCTGCTTCTTGGAGCATCTCTGATGTAATGGTCTCTGTGTTAAAAAAGTCCTTTATTCCTTGCAGTAGCTCCTCCCTTCTGGCATCAGGCAGGCTGTCAGCATTCAGCAAAGCCCTGGCCGCTGACCGGACCTGTCTTCGCAGTGGGTCCTCCAGCAGGCGCACCCCTTCCTCAGAGCCAATGGGAGCACCAAACTCTTCTGCCAGCTGCTGCTTGAGATGGTTGTCATAGTAATTGGAGATGGCATGGCAGGAAGTGCAAAGCAGCAATACGTCATGGGAGTTGTGGTCCTTCATTTGGATGGGGAAGTGTCTCCTGTACTCATGAGGTACGATGTTCTTCCTGGAAAGGAAACAGTCACAGTCTTAACTAAGTTTTCAGACTGCTGCCATCAGCGACTACTTACACACCCCACGGAACACTGAGACTAAGTCTACATTGCAACTTTACTGCACTGCAATTTCCTGGCTCAGGGGTGTGAATCCTCAACTCCCCCATCCTGAGCCCAGCAAGTTACAGCACTGTAAAGCGCTACTGTAAACAGTCTCTCAGCACTATTAGCTACTCCCCTCATAAAGATGATTTACACAGAGTGTGCCATGACCATACTTTCACTTTAAAGTGCTGCTGTGGCTACACTTTAATTTTAGAAGAGTAGACAAAGCCTGAAATAGAAAAGAAACTGTCCCAGAAGCTGGAACTTTTCACCTTTGGTCTTAGCCCAGGGGTATATTGTGCTTTTGTAAAGATAAGAGGATAATTTTAATTATTTTTAAGTGGGGGGGGGGGGGGGGGGGGAGAGGACAAACACACTTTTAAAGCTATTTAAAAAAGAGAGTCAGAAAAGTGCCTGTAAAGATAGTTCTCTATCTGTACTCAATAGCCAATCTGATGACCTTAATGATAAAAATAAATGTTTGTTTCCTACTTCTGTTAGCCCTGCAGACACATCACTAGACTTTGTCCTGGCCAATGCATCAAAAGAATTCCTAACAAAAGCCCCAATCCTGCATGTACTTATGCACACGTTTAATGGTACTTGTTGAGTTGTCTTAATCTCAAAAGGGCTACTTGTGTGTGAAGTAAGGCATATACAGGCAGTCCCCGGGTCACGTACAAGATAGGGATTGTAGGTTTGTTCTTAAGTTGAATTTGTACGTAAGTCGGAACTGGTACATATTGCACCTCAGGTGCCCCCGATTCAGCCGCTGCTGAAACTGACCAGCAGCTGACTACAGGAAGCCGGAGGCAGAGCTGCTTTGCCCCGGGCTTCCTGGAATCAGCCGCTGATCAGTTTCAGCAGCGGCTGACTTGGGACACCTGGGGTAGAGCAGCTGGGGTGCTGCTGGGTTGGTCCCCCAGCTGCTCTACCCCAGGCGTTGGCGAGAAAAGCCTGGTCTGCTGGGGGGGGGGCCCGCACTAGCAGCCCCCCCACAGCAGACCAGGGAGACGCGGAGCGGCTTTTCTCACTGCGGAGGACGCAGGCGGCGGGACCACGGCGCGTCTCGGCGGTCCCGCCGCCCGCATCCTCCGCGGCGAGAACAGATGCTCTGTCTCTCCCTGGTCTGCTGAGGGGAGGGGGGCACTAGCTCAGCGTCTCCCTGGTCTGTTGGGGGGGAAGCGCCCCCCGCGCCGCCGGAGGCGGCGACAGTGGGGGAGGCACCCCACACTAGCTGCGCCCCCCCCGTTCGTAACTAGGGGTCCGACTTAAGTCGGATTGACGTAACCCGGGGACTGCCTGTATATCAGTTCTTGCAAGACTGTGCCCACTTTCAAGTGTGACTGTCAAGAACTGGACACCGACACGGAAAACAGATGGCTTACATCTCCAAAATGTTCAGTTAAACCAAATTATTACATATCATATTATTATACTCTCAACATATAATAAATAAGGTCTTTTAAGAAAGTCTGTAATGTTCTGAACTTGATGGTCATTATGTGATATGTATACAGACATGGTTATGGAACTATGTATTTGTTGAATATGTTTGTATGTATTTGTTAATAAACCATAATACTACAGTGGTCACCAGCCTTTTTAACCACAAGATCACTTTTTTCAATTTAAGTGAAATGTAAGATCTCCCTCAAACCCAAACACCCTTCCCCCGCTTCCTTCCCACCCCTTTCTTTGAGGCCCTGCCCCTGCTCCACCCCTTCTCTGAGCCTCACCCTTCTGACTCCAACTCCCTTCCTCCCCCATCTTCACTCACTTTCACCAGGTGGGGGTAGAGGATGGGGGTGTCGGCTCTGTTCTTGGGCCAAGGGGTTGGGAGTGTGGGAGGGGCTCTGGGCTTAGCCCAGGGCAGGGGATTGGGATCCAAGGAGGGGGTTTAGGGTGCAAACTTTGGAAAGGAGTTTGGGTGTAGGGGGACTCACATCTGGGGCAGGAGGTTGGGTGAAGGAGATTCAGGGCTGGGACAGAGGTTCAGGGAGCAGGCTGACAACTGAGATGGTGTCCGGGTGGTGGAGCAGTGTGGTTAAGGCAGTCTTACTCCTGCCCTAGCCTGTACCACTCCTGAAAGCAGCTGGCATGTACAGCAATGGCTCCATGGCACCACGTACTGCCTCTCATCTACAGGCACTGATCCCACAGTTTGTACTTGCCACGGTTCCACATTACCAGGGCTCGACAAATTTAGGCAATCTACTCGCCTGTGGCGTGCAGATTTTAGCCCGGCGGGGCCACACAGTGTGGTCTATGAACGCGCAGCGTGCGTTTCCATGCAGCTGGCAAGCAGGGCTCGCCGCCGCTTGGCGAGCCCTGCCCATTACTCATCACTGGGAGCTGCAGAAGTGGTGTCTGCAGGCAAGGACAGCATGAGACCCCTTGGCTCTGCTTTTCTCAGGGACTGGAGAGAAATGCCAGTCACATCCAGGAGCAGCATGTGTATGGAGATGCTGGTGGCACTGTATGTCGGGAGTGGGCGTGTGGAGATGGTGAAGGGTATAGAGGCAGGGTGTGTGAAGAGGTGGGTGTACTAGTGGTGCTGTGCCTAAGGGCATAGAGTGAGTGTGCTGGAGAAGCTCCATGTAGTGGCAGGGTATGTGAAAGTGGGACTATGGGCAGCATATGTGTGGTAGTGTTATGCACAAAGGCAGGATGTGAGAGTAGGCTCTGGTGGCACAACAGGGTGTGGGGAGCACTGGGTGTAGCACTGTGGGCAGGGGCAGAGGGTGTGGAGGTGGTGGTGTGCTCAGGGGCAAGGTGTGTGGTCATGCTGTTTGCAGGGGCAGAGTATGTGCTGGCACTGGTACCACTGTGTGTAGGGGAAGGGGCTGTTGTGGGGAGCTGGTGCTGACTCCTGGCTCTTGGGGTATCTCTGCCCTATAAATTGGGCTAGTGCCAGCAGCTTGGAGCAGAAGGCCCTGCTCACCCACTTGGGCTGGCAGCAGCTCCCAGCAGGTGGCCGTAGGCAGGAGCTGAGCAATGCAAAGCCGGGGTAGGGGCCAAGCTCCTGCCACTCTGAAGCACTTGGGGCTGGGTGAGAAGGACACCCATCCACATCACCTTGTGGTGAGCTTTTCCCCTCCTCCTTTTCATCACTGCTGTTGCACTGCTGCCTATTAAATATTCTATTTACATTGTATTGTTTCATATACATTTTAACTGATTTCAAATTCCAAGAATACCAAAAATTTACTACCCTCAAGATTAGTAATGGATTTCAAATGAATGGAAATTTTATGGGAAGACAGCGGACACTATGACTATAGTTTAATATCAGTTTTGTTAATTTCTCATAGCTTGCACTCTGGCAACGGGTTTTCCATGTAAAGCATGTATCAACTTCTTCTGCCTAATTAGTATAATGATTTTGAGTAGAAAAAGAAGAAAAAAAAAGACTTAAAATCCAGTTGATCTACCCATCACTTGTGTATGCAAATGTTGCAAAAATTGTTCTGAGTATTCCAGCACTTGTTTCATTACTGCTTTGGATCACACAGCTAACTGGACAGACTGTTGTTCTTAGTCCCAGCGGTAATAATGTGTTGAGGATTCAGCTTGCCACGTACAGAGCAGACCCACTAATCAGGTGCATAGCAGCTGCCCCAGCCTGGCTGAGGACAAATCCTACTGACCCACAGTCCCTAGTTACAGGCTGGTCATGTCCAAGGCCAGGCAACATGGAGGGTCTTAATCCCTGGGGCTGCTCACCTCACCTAGGCTTTGGGTGTGGGATGCTTCTTGGCAGGTGGCAGCTCGCTGGGCCTCTCAGAGTGCACCCAGGGCTGGTCTTGCGCTGCAGCCATGTCTCCTGCCGCCACACACATCCGGTCAGTGTCCTGCCCGTGGTCACTGAGCCCTGTGGGACGAGCCAGCTCCAGCCCCACCCCTCCGCCCAGGCTCGGACATGTCACCCCCACCCACAGCCTCTCAGCACTTCCTGGGGGCTTTGCCCTTTGCTCCCACTGGCCAAACTCTGCGCACCACCTGTTCCCTTCCCCCAGCTAGGACAGCCTTGCAGGAACTTTCTGGGGGCGTTCTCCTTTGCTCTGCTTGGTCAGGTCCTGACCAATGGGAACAAAAGGGAAAGCCTCCAGGAAGTGCTGCAAGGCTTGCCCAGCTGGGGAAAGGGAAATGGCTAGGGTTCCCAGATGGTTTAACCAAAAATACTGAACACCCCACTGCAACCCCTCCCCCCCCAAAAAAAAACACACCGGGGGGAGGGGAGAATTCTGTTGGGGGGGAGGGGTAAAAAGGGAGAAGACCAAAGTTGTTGAGGAAAAAAAAGAAGGACCCTGAGAGTTATTAAGCAAATAAAACAGCATGTCCCTTTTAAGTGCATACAGTCAGAACAGGGATAGAAAGACGTTGAGCACTAAGACCCAGGGAAGGCATTGCTTCAGGTCTTGAGGGTTTTTGCCAGCAGCCATCTTGTTTTCTTCATTGAGCCTCCCCCCAGGTAAGCAGGGAGTCTGGGGGTGTCGGAGGCCCGGAGTGGGGGGAGAAATGGAAGGCTGGGGTCTGGGCCTAGTTGCCGTGGTCTAGGGTTGCCAGGTGTCTGGTATTTTCTCCTCCTAGCCAGGAAAAAGTCAGAAAATACCAGACATTTTAGGTATCCGGTATTTTCTGAATTTTTTTTTAAACCGGACAGGAGGCGAAAATACCGGACTGTCTGGGTCAATACCAGACACCTGGCAACCCTAGAAATGGCAGCGTGCAGAAGATGCATATGCAGGGAGCTTTGGGGCTCTCTCCTCCACCCACCGATTTCTGGGACATTTCAATACTGTATAGGGACACCGGGACAGGGGATTTAAAATCATGACTGTCTGGGACATATGGTCAGCGTAACCATAGGTATAATGACTCCGGCCATGCCCAGTTAGACATTTTAAAATTCACTACTCAAATAATTAAATTTAAGCATAAGAGAGAAATGAAAAATTATGAAATGCACAAAGCCGTCAAAACCCAAAAATAACCCACTTTGCAGGCAGTACAAGAAGTAACAACTACCCCCCCCCCAAACACACACACGTGTGTTGGGTCAGGAGATGAGAGTGCAGGACAGTGTGAGTGTGAGTGTGAGAGAGAGAGACACACACACACACACACAAAGTGTGAAAGTAACAGAGATTTGCATTGCCAAGCTCCCTCCATCCCCTTCTCTCTGTGTGGAGTTGGGTACAGGAGCGGGAGGAGGAGAGACACCCTGACATCTGCGCTCTCCTTCTCCCTCCCACATCCTGCACAGCAAGCAGGAGGCTCCCGGAGGGAGGGGCGGGGCAGCTCCAAGGCAGAGGGCAGGGGCAGGAGCAGCAGGGCAGTGGGGCAACTGAAGTGCTAGACTTGATAGCTTCCTGGCCAAAAGAGTCAGATCACCTGTCAGAGATTCCAAGATCTACTGGTATATCCCGATCTACTGGTTGGTAACCACTGATATACCACAACTTCAACTACACCTCACAGCAGGGGGCTGAGCAGTGAAGCAGGGAGAGGCACTTCCCAAACCAGAAGTTTACAAAGAAACTGATTTCAAAGAAGGAACATTGTCTACCCCAAGAAAGACAAATGATGGGCCCTTAAGTAGCTCCAGATCACCCCGGAAGGGACGGAGCCTAAATGGGAAGGGGTGAGAGAGCCCTTTTGCCCCCCTTTCCCACTATGCACCCATGCCCTGCAAGAGGCTTGACACGCTCCCCCACCCCTTCCCATTTAGGCTCTGCCCCATCAGGGGTGGCCCCTGGGTAAAAATTATTGCCCACCCCTAGTATAGACTGTACTGCATTCTGTGTTTTTGAATACAGCTTGCTTGCCAATGTAAACATGACTGCCCTCTACTGGAAGGAATGTCAACTGCACTGAATGTAAGCCGCCTTGAATATTTGAAATACAGTAAACCCAGGGGGTGCCGGATTATCAGATTTTCCGGACTATCGGAAGGGGGGGCTATGAGCGGTCTGGGGTGGAGGGGATGCCACCCCAGACCCCTCATAGCCCCCCCCTTCCGATAGTCCGCTCTGTCCCAGGCGTCCCTGATTCAGCTGCTGCTGGTCAGTTTCAGCAGCGGCTGAATCCCGGACGCCTGCAACAGAGCAGCTGGAGTGCTGCCGGGTTGGTAAGGTAGCGCCGACCCTTGGTGCGGTGAGAGCAGCCTGGCAGCACCTCAGCTGCTCTTGGGGACGCCTGGGGCAGAGCAGCTGGGGTGCTGCTGGGTTGGTCCCACAGCGCCGAAGAGCGGCACTGTGGGACCAACCCAGCAGCACCCCAGCTGCTCTGCCTCAGGTGTCCCCAAGTCAGCCGCTGATGATACCGATCAGCGGCTGACTCTAGGAAGCCCAAGGCAGAGCTGCTCTGCCCAGGCTTCCTGGAGTCAGCCGCTGGTCAGTTTCAACTGCGGCTGAATCCAGATGCCTGGGGCAGAGCAGCTGGGGCGCTGCCGGGTTGGTCTGGTAGCGCCAACCCTTGGCGATGCGAGACCACCCCGGCAGCACCCCAGCTGCTCTGACCCAGGCGTCCTGATTCAGCCGCTGCTGAAACTGATCGGGGCTGATTCCAGGAAGCCCGGGGCAGAGCAGCTCTGCCTCGGGCTTCCTGGAGTCAGCCGCTGGTCAGTTTCAGCAGCAGGTGAATCAGGGACAGCTGGGGCACTGCCGGGTTGGGTCCCGCAGCCCCGAGGGGCAGCGCTATGGGACCAACCCAGCAGCACCCCAGCTGCTCTGCCCTACGCGTCCCCGATTCAGCCGCTGGTCAGTTTTACCAGCGGCTGAATCGGGGAACCTGAGGGCAGAGCAGCTCCAATGGTCCGGCTGCCCGGAGCACTTCCGGGTTCCTGATGGTGCCGGACCATCAGGAGTACCAGACCATCAGATGCTGGACCATTGGAGTTTAACTGTAGAAAGGTAGGGTAAAAATATTTAAATAAATAAATAAACCAACCTGTCCCACATGAAACTTTTCCAGAGACATATGATCATGTGGTCCTCTAATGCAGGGGTGGCCAACCCGTGGCTCTTTGCTCAAAGAAATGTGGCTCTTGCTAGTTCGGAGCCGTGCGCTCGGACTGCTCACAGCGCTCTGCGTGCACGTCCCCGAGGGACAAGTGCATGGCTGCGGCGGCGGCTCTGGTGAGACCCAGGCATGTTGTTGAGGGGTGCTGGCATGGTGTTGCTTGCAGGCTGCCTGGGACCTCTACTGCCCAGCAGCAGATCCTTTCTACTGCTGCGCATCACAGCCTCCCCTCTGCAGCTGAGGACAATTTGGGGCGGCCTCCAAGCACCAGCCTGTCCTTCATAAGAACGGCTGTACTGGGTTAGACCAAAGGTCCATCTAGCCCAGTAGCCTGTCTGCCAACAGTGGCCAGTGCCAGGTGCCCCGGAGGGGATGGACCACAGACAATGATCAAGCAATTTGTGTCATGCCTTCCATCTCCAGCCTTTGGCAAACAGAGGCCAGGGACACCATTCCTAATTCCTACCCCCTGGCTAATAGCCTTTTATGGACCTAACCTCCATGAATTTATCTAGCTTCTCTTTAAACTCTGTTATAGTCCTAGCCTTCACAGCCTCCTCTGGCAAGGAGTTCCACAGGTTGACTACACGCTGTGTGAAGAAGAACTTTCGCTTATTAGATTTAAACCTGCTACCCATTAATTTCATTTGGTGTCCTCTAGTCCTTATATTATGGGAACTAATGAATAACTTTTCTTTATTCACCCTCTCCATACCACATAATAATATATGGAGATATACCCTCTCATAGAACTGGAAGGGACCTTGAGAGGTCATTGTGTCCAGTCCCCTGCCCTCACAGCAGGACCAAGTACCATCCCTGACAGATTTGCCCCAGATCCCTAAATAGCCCCCTCAAGAATTGAACTCACAACCCTGGGTTTAGCAGGCCAATGCTCAAACCACTGAGCTATCCCTCCCCCCTTCAGACCTGCAGATATCTTCCAAAGCCGCCGTGCACAGCTGTCACCATGAAGCCACCAGCAAATACGCACCAGGGCACGTGGGAATGAATATCAGCCAAAGAACCTGAAGCACAAACGGATCCATGGCTGGTGTAAGTGAATTAGTGCTCCCAACAGGACTGAGGTGATCCTCCAACGCATGCTGAAAGGCAGGAAATCCCTGAGCCATGGAGTGTTGTAGCTACAGGATCTGTTGAGCATGAAATGTTTCAATCAAGCCTGAACCACCCTCCGCAGCTCATCCCTTTAGAGTGAACCAGCCTGAAAGTTTGCAGACACAGGCTTCTCTATGTAACACTCATGAGTCCTAAAATGTGAAGAATTATTGAGTGCTACTTTGATAAATGTGGGGTACTGGTTTTCTTTTCCACTGGCTTCACTTGATGGCTGATTATTTTGAAGGGCAATGATTTCAAGTGGTGGAAGTAATTCTAAGGTAAAAGTTGTGCAACTAAGAGGCATAATTACAAAATAATAAAAAAATTCATTGGGTTACAGCGGGGCAGCTGGGGGTGCCTGGCTCTGGGGTCGGGGTGGATGCATTGGGTTGGAGCAGGGTGCATGGATGTGCACACGCCTGCCTCTGGAAGAGGGGTGCCTGGCTCTTTGCATTACTATCCACAGCTATTTTGGCTCTCAGTGTCTAACTGGTTGGCCACCCATGCTCTAATGGCTGTAGCCTACCCAAAATATACACTGAATTCTACACAAGCATGACTGTATCCAGTTTACCTCCCATTGATAAATAACACAGAGTTCCTTATAATAGAGACTGAACTAGATCACGGCTCTGGGTTTTATTCTCCCAGATGTATTTTTTCCTTTCTGCCCTGCATAAAAACTCACCGGATGTAGGACTCTTTCTTGCCACACACCACACACAAGTTCTCCTTGACTGTCAGATAATAATCAACTTGGGACTCAGGGCGTCCTGAGGGCTCAAACTGCAGCTTCACAACAAAGGGATCTGTGCTCACCAACTCTGGAAGGGTGGAGGCAGAAAGGGAGATCTTAAACAGCTACAGAAGAATTTCAGGTGGAAAGCTAAATGAACTATTCACAAAGTCAGGGGACACATCCTATTTATTCCTTTCCTCAGCATCTCCAGTAATTGCATCTATGGTCATACCTGTCCCTTCTCAAAAGTATCATTTTCTAGCCAACAAATATGGCAAAAAAAAAAATCTCTTACCTAGATACAGACTAATATGATAACTGGCATATGTACCTCCAATGCCCTTGTCCAGATACCACTGGGCCTTCTTCCGATCACAGGTACACAGAGGCTGTCCGTCTGGTGCGTGCAAGAAGCAGTTATCATACAGGGGAGATTTTCTGTGAAACAGAGTGAACATGGAGACAATTAAAAATAAACAGGATCCCAGAAACTGAGCTGCATATACCTTCATATTTGATGCTGCATGCATCCAGCATCCTTTAAGTCAGAAGAGTACACACACTTCTAGCCCACAGCAACATATTCTTATGGGCCAAGCATCTTACTGGCAGGACAGACTGTCACCCAGGGCTGTAAAATCCTTAGTGACGGAATGTTCTGGGAACAGATATTGACTGTGAAAGATCTGTTTTCCAGATCAACAAAACCCATAAAACCGGGAACTTTAAACCCTCTGTTGAAACCACCATTGACAACAGGCTTAAATTTCAGAATTTAAAGCAAACAACACTCCTGATGTTTAAAAATGTAGGTTACTTTTCACCAACGAGAAGTCCTGTGGCCTTCTTTCGAAAAAACTTCCCCTGCGTCTAGACTGCTGCCGCGTTCTTTGAAAAATAAATTGAAAGAACACAGCAATTTTTTTCAACCGCATAAATCCTCATTTTATGAGGAATAATGCCTTTTTTCGAAAGTGCTCTTTTGTAAAAAGGCGCTATGTAATGCAAACTATGCTTTTTCGAAAGAGCATCCAGACTGCCTGGGTGCTCTCTTTCGAAAAAGCGTCTTGCTTTTTCAAAAATACTGATTGTAGTCTAGACACTCTTTTTTGAAAGAGGCTTTTCAAAAGTATATTTTGAAAAAGCCTCTTTCAAAAGAGGCTTGCAGTCTAGACGTAGCCTAGGTGATGACAAGTAGAATTCTGTTGTTTTCTCTTTTGGGCCTGTCTTGAAGTAGTTCACGTCTAGGTACTTTTTTGGCTCTGTCGATCTGTTTTTTCACTTCTCCAGGTGGCTATTTCAATTTTAAGAATGCTCTATATAGATCCTGTAGGTGTTTGTCTGTCCGCGGGATTGGAGCAAATCCTTAGGGCTTGACTGTATACCAATGGTCCCCAATGCAGCTCCCACTGGGCCATTTATGTGCGCCCGCCGGGCCATTTATGTGCGCCTGCAGAACAATCTGGGCCGGCCCCATCCCCGGGCACGTGGCACATGCACGGTGCCGGCCCTGGGCACATGGGGCATGGGCAATCCCTTCCCCGGGTGCATGGGCTGTCCCTGGCCCTGGTGCACGGCACAAGCGCAGTGCCGGCCCCGGGCACATGGGCAGCCCCTACCCCAGGGTTGTGGCGCATGTGGGCCCTAGGCGGCCCCTGCCCCAGGGTCGAGGCACAAGCGCGGTGTCGGCCCCGCCCCAAGGTCGCAGCACATGCCGGTGCCGGCCCCGGGTGCCTGGGCGGTCCCTGCCCCGGGGTTGCGGCACATGCCAGTGCCGGCCCCTGGCATGTGACGCATGTGCGGCCCTGCCCCTGGACGCGTAACATATGTGCGGCCCTGCCCCCGGATGCCCAGCAGCCCCTAAAGGTTGGGGACCACTGCTGTATACAATAGATTGAGAACAAATTATTTCAAGTAACCATGCAACACACCTCCATCATAATCATCCAGGAACCTCCACCTCTCCAATCATCCCCGGTACCAGCTGTACCCACACATCTACACAAGTGATTTCATCACGGGACCCAATCACATCAGCCACCAAATCAAAGGCTCATTTAACTGAACATCCACTAATGTGATCTATGCAATCAAATGCCAGCAATGCCCCAATGTACATTGGCCAAACTGGACAGTCTCTACAGGAAAGAATTAATGGTCACAAATCAGATATCTGAAAAGGCAACACACAAAAACCTGTTGAAGAACACTTTAATCTTCCTGCACACTCATTAATGGATCTCCAAGTTGCCGTTTTGTTTCAGAACAATTCCACAAGCCAAATACAGGGAGAAGGGTTGGAACTTAACTTCATTCACAAGTTTAATTCTTATGCAAATGGTATGAACCGGCATATCGGATGGCTCCCACATTATCAACCAACCAACGAAGGTGCTAATGGTTCTTGATGTCTGTGTAGAATCTGGTGTTAGACATCTTCCTTTTCAAGTGCAAACTAATGGTTCTTATCAGCCTCTTGTAACTCTTTAGTCTTTAAGGTGCTACTAGACTAGTCGTAGTTTTTTAAGTTTTTCCTGTTACAGACTAACTTGGCTACTCCTCTGAAGTTTATCTACTCACTGTCTTTTTTTCTCCCTCCCCCCACCCTCCTCCTTCCCTTATTTATTCTTGGATCTGGACATCCAACACTCCTGTCATCTGAAGAAGTGGGTTGTGCCCACGAAAGCTCATGATACCATCTACATGTTTTGTTAGTCTTTAAGGTGCTACTAGACTATTTGTTGTTCTTAAGTTTTTCCTGTTACAGACTAACTCGGCTACCCCTCTGAAGCTTTTAAGCCTTTGGTAAGCACATCCAACTCATTTTTAACCAGCGCTTATATCTTACATTTAACTATCAGGGTTAGTTATTGAACACCAGTACTAGTTAAGGTGCACAAGGTCATGCAATTACCTTGCAGAGTATCCCACTCCCAAGGGCTTTCTCTTCTGTTTGCGGGGATCCTTCACTTGTTGATTTACTGGGGATTGGCCAATAGCTGCAGACTTCCGATTCCTTGGTTTCTGCTGGGACTCTGCCTCTCCATTTCCATCATCTCCTAGGCTGCAGCTACTTCTCCCTCTGAATGGCATATCCATCAAGCCCTGGCACTTGCCCAGTACCTTTTTCCAAGCATCAGCAGCATTTCCACCTCCAGATATAGCAGGGATGAAGAACAATCCCAACAGATGGAGAAAAAGAGCCACTGAGACTTGGGCATCCTTGGCAGCATAAGTGACCTGGGGAAAAGAACCAGAGCACAGTGTCATGTGCAGAAGGAGAGCTACCATCTTTGTGAGGACCTGAGACATGTTCCCCCAAACAGCAAATGTGAAACACCTTGTCTAGGTAAAGAGGGAGCAGTGTTTACTTCACTTAGGCACTCACAAAAAGAGCTCCAGCACTGAGCGGTGAAGGGAGGGTTTGGAGCTTGTAGGGCTCCCTCCTTAGAACCTCTGACCCTCCATTTCATTCTGCAATCTGAAGCCCTTGCAGTAATTTGTAGTGTAACCAAATGACCACTAGGGGGAATCAGAGGGAACCATATTGTAGATTACAAAATCAATTTAAGAAGAGGAGTGAAGACAGACAAGCAGAGCTCAGAAGACAATATTTACATGTGCTCACTCTAATCCTTCCATTGTGCATCAGTCAAGATGATCATACAGACAGACTGTCTCTAGAGGCAGACAGACAAAAGATTTACAGGTTACCTCCTCCCTGCTCTCAAAGAGCTCAATGATAATCTGTTCATTACAGGCTCAACCCTTTAAAGTGCTGAGCACACAGGCTCCTGTGCAGCGAAGTCCTTTAAGCATGAGTGGTTCCATGCAAGCCTATGGGATTACTAAAGTGCTTGGAGCTAAGCAAACTTTGCGGGATCAGGGCCAGTGTGCCTACCACCTTCCAGGCTAAACCACCAAACCAGACACAGATCACTCACAAAACACTTGCAGATCAGCAGTTACCAGCTCCCTAGAGCTTCCCTATGGAGAGAGAATCCCTTTACATCCAAATAAACAGCTTTCCAAAGATTAAACCTTGAACTACGGATGTTAAGAGGCAGGTAACTGACTAATCGTGTAGTCAATACAATTTGCATCGACTACATGATTAGTCAATAAGGAATGGTGCTCTGTCCCAGCTTGCGCCAGGCCCAGGAGCTACCCCCGCTGCAGCTCTGCAGTTTAAATGCAGCGGAGCCAGGCACGCAGACAGCCTAGCTCCTACTACATTTAAACTGCACAGGGGTGGCGGGAGTAGGTCCTGGACCCAGCACAAGCAAGGAGAGAGCCAGGCACCACTGCAGCTCTGCATTTTTAATGTAGTAAGAGCCAGCTGGCTCTTACTACATTTAAAAGCAGAGCTGCAGCAGTCCTGGACTGGCATGAGCCAGAATTGAGCCAGATTTGCTCAATCCCAGCTCGCGCTGGGTCCAGCAGCCCTGCCAGCCCAGGCCACTGTGAACAGGGGTTGCTGCTGCAGCAGCCTCTGCCCAAGGAGAGCCTGGGCCCACCAGGCTACGATACAGGTGGCACAGCAGAGACGGTGCTGGAAGAACTGGCGTTTAAGCCTTGATTACTCACTTACATCCCTACTTGAACCCCCTCTAACCCATGAGACAGGAACTGATCCCCATTTAAAGAAATGAGGTAGAGAGAGATGAAGTTTCTGGATCGAAGTCAGAGATCAAATTTGTTTGGGGCAGAACTGGAACAGACCCCAGTTCTCTTGACTCCAAGTCCTGTCCTTTAGCCACAACACTATTTCTCCTCACAAAAGAACTACAATCAGAAGACACACCTGGTCTTGAGTTAGTTCTTCAGCCTCCCAGTTGCTGCAGCGCAGGTGAAGAGACTTGTTGAGTGGGCAGTTCAGGACATTCTCAGCTAGAGTTTTGAGGCTGAGTCCATTACAGAGCAAATCCTTCCTTCAGTGTAATAAACAAAAGCAAATAAATGGATAAAAGCACTAATCAAGTTGAAAAATGTTGATACCCCCACCCTGGGTCTCTTTGAACAAGAGTAACTACTGAAGTATATGATTAGAAGGTGTGTGACTCAGCGACTACTAAAGGAACAGGACACCAGCTTATCTTCAAGCTTTACTGGCGAAGCTAGCATACCTCTTGCTTCTTTAGGTCATTGGTTAATTTTGAAGAAGAAGATCTCAACCAATTTCCTCTTAAAGCTGTTTCACCTAATACCAACCAGGAAAGTAACCGCTAAGCATCACCCTTAATGGGTGATGCTTGGTAAACATGAAGCCCAGAGCAGCCTGTGTTCGCGGCCAGCCTGTGTTCGTGGCAGTAGCCTCTGTCTGTGGGGAGTCCCAGTGGAGACAGGGGCTGTTGGATCCAGTGCGAGCCAGGACTGAGCCAGCTCACGCCAGGTCCGGGAGCTACCCTCACTGTGGCTCTGCATTTTAAACGTAGTAAGAGCCGGCCTAGCTCTTACAAGATTTAAATTGCAGAGCCACAGCAGGGTAGGTCCTGGACCTGGCATGAGCTGGGTCTGAGCCAGGTTTGCTCAGACCCAGGTTGGGCCAGGTACAGGAGCTACTCCTGCTGCACCTCTCTAGGTAAAATGTTATAAGAGCCAGGCTGCTTGGGCCCAGCTCCCACTACATTTAAACTGCAGAGCCAGTGTGAGCCAGGATTGAGTGCTTATTCCCTTATCAACTAATACAATACAAATTGTATCAACTACACAATTAGCCAGTTACCTGCTTCTTCACATCGTTACTTACCAGTTCCAGTTAACTGGTATGGCCTGCAGCAGCTCCTTGCCTGCTCCAAGCTGGGGACTGCTCCAGCCCCACAGGGCCCACTGCATGCATGGTGTCCTGTTAGCTGGCCAGAGCAGTCCCTGTGTGTGGCAGGCCTGGCCCAGATCCCCTGTCACCTCCTGGGGCTCCAGTGACAATTTAAAGTGCCTGCTGCTGCTGCTGCTCCCACTATAGCAGTGGCCAGGAGCCACAGGGTCACGTGCCCTCTTTTGCCCTCCCCCTTTCATCAGCAGCCCCACCACAAGTAGGCTGTTGTTGTCTACAAATACACACCTCTGTCTCATGGCTAGGTACCGGAGGTCTATGCTGCCTTTGACTGCAATACCATAGTCCTGAAGTAATTTGCAAGAATCTTCACAACATCCTACCCCAACTTTTAATATATTGCTATCTGCCAAGATGTTCAATAAAGCCTTTGGGACAGTCTGTCCACCGTAGACCAACTTGGGCAATCGAACAAGAACGCAAAAGCCACTGGAAGAAGCCATCTGTAAGAGGGCTACAGGACTGGCCTTTCCCTCCACTGATACCTGAAACCACAGAAGCAAACAGTGCTGGTGTTAGACTATTAGCATCTGGGTGGGTACCTTACAAACAACAACAGAATCATAGGCATTATACAGTAAACTTCCGATAATCCAGCACCTTTAGGACCCAGGGAGTGCCAGATTATCAGATATGCCGGACTATCAGAAGGGGGGGCCAAGAGGGATCTGGGGTGGAGTGGGGAGAGGATGCACCCCTCAGCGCTGCGGGACCAACCCGGCAGCACCCCAGCTGCTCTGCCCCAGACTTCCCCAAGTTAGCCGCTGCTGAAACTGACCAGCAGCTGACTCGGGGAAGTCTGGGGCAGGGGTGCTCTGCCCCGGGCTTCCCGGAGTCAGCCACTGGTCAGTTTCAGCAGCGGCTGACTTGGGGAAGTCTGGGGCAGAGCAGCTGGGGTGCTGCCGGGTTGGTCCAGCAGCGCCGAGGGGCGATGCTAGGAGACCAACCCGGCAGCACTCCAGATGCGCTGCCCCCAGCTTCCCCGAGTCAGCCGCTGGACAGTTTCAGCAGCGCCTGAATCAGGGAAGCCAGGGGCAAAACAGCTCCAATTGTCCGGCTGCCCGGAGCACTTCCGGGTTCCAGATGGTGCCGGACCATTGGATGCCGGACCACTGGAGTTTTACTATAGATGGAAATGACCTATTAAGTGATCTAGTCCAATAGAGTATTATTCCATATAGTATATTCTCTAGTGCAGTGTTTCTCAAACTGTGCTCCACGGAGCCTCAGGGCTCCGCGAGACATCTCCAGGGGCTCCACAAGTTTGACAAACTGGAAAGCCTCCAAAGCATAATTGAGAATCGCCTCGAACTGACGCAATTAACACACAATAATATTTTATTTATATTAAGAATGGATCAGTGGCTTAAAAAAAGGGACTTTAGAAGACACGGTTTCTCAACCAAGTAAATGATTTGATTGTTATTATTTATGAATAAGACACTAGTTGATAAATATAAGTACAAAATTTCACAAAATTTGGAAGTCTAATGCAGCCAACATCGATAGGTAAAACACATACAATCAGTGGGCCGCTGGGGCTCTGCATAAATTCTTACGCATCTAAAGGGCTCCGGAACCCAAAAAGTTTGAGAACCGCTGCTCTAGTGCACTGTCCAGTCTAATGTGATGTGACTCGAGCTATATGACTTCCCCCACTTTCCATGACTGACTATTTCACAGCTTTATAGATTTCATTATTTAGCCTTTTTCCCCCTTTAGCCATTAGAAATGGTGTCGGTGCAAGAAATATTCTAAGTCTGATAAATTCGCTGCCTTTGCCCTACAAGGGTGAAGGACAGAAGATTTACCTTGATCACTTACCCACTCACAGTCAATCCCAAGCACTGGCCACATCTGCAGCTCCTTCTTCAGTAATGGTTCCACTCGATCCCACTCCGCTGCCTCTGAAACGATCACTACTTCTGCACCAAAGATTTTCTCCACCCAGGAAGTGGTGGGAGAAGTGGCACATGAATGCAACTCCTTCTCCTCCACTTCTGTCAGTTCCTCATCTCCTGGCTTTCTCAGAGCTCCACTTTGGACACCACCACAACGGCCCTTTTCTTTCCGACGCTGATTTACTTTCCACAAAACCAGACCCCCTACTGCAATGCCCAACAGGGTGGCCAAAGTAACTGTCACTGCTGTTTGTTTGAGCATTTTTCATCCTCCTCCACTTCACCCACTCAAAATGGCATTGCAGAATTTTCTCATAATCTTTAAAAAAAAAAAAAAAAAAAAAAAAAAAAGGAGGGACAGATGAAGGATACATATTAAAGAACTTATTCAGAAATTATTTTATCTAAATTTTTTTTAAAAAAATCAAACTGCTACTATTCAGATAATGATCTAAATACAGCTCAGAATCATAAAGCAAACTGGAATTTTTAAAATTTACTGAATTCTATTCATGATGAATAAATCAGGGATCAAAGCAAATGACACACTAGAGCAATGGTTTTTTAAATACTGATACTAATCTAAATTTAGATGTTGGTTACACCAACGTAAATCTAGAGTAATTCAATTTATTTACATTAGTATAACAAAGAACAGACATTGTTCACAAACCAGCATTTCCCAAACTTCTGAGAGCTTTCATGTTCCTCTCCTTGAACCCCAGCAAGTGTGGTTAAAAGGCCCATGCAATTGTAAATCCTTAGGATATTCTACTATTTTGATGAGCAGCATAATAGTTCATAATGTTGACATTTAAAGCCTCAATATCAGCATCTATATTATCAAGTCTTAGAATGATTGGGGCAGCTTATACCTGTTATGAGTTGGTCTCCCCCAGCCAAAGCACAGAGTTAGGGTAACAGTCCTTCCAGCAGAGCAAAACAGACACTTGACCCAGCTCAGCTCTGGAAGAACTCAGCTGTAAGGCCTTGACAGCACCCAGGAACACAGCCCTCCAAAGGACCAAACACCAAATAAATCCGTTCTACTTTGTATAAAAGTTTTACACAGAGAAAACTCCTAAGTTCACCCTCTTTATCAATGAAAGCGAGAGATGCACAATGATTGCTCCCTCCAGGAATAATTTTTACACTGGGCTTGATAATAGTGTATTTATTAAGAATAAAAGGAAGGATTTAAGTGATTGCAAGTGAAAACAGAGAGATTAAAGTACATTATTAAACTAAATTAAACAAAACATGCCAGCTAATCCTAATACACTAAGATAAGTTGATACAAAATATATTCCTTACCCCTGGTCTCTGTTTCATGTAAAATGCTTCAAGGCAGAGAGATTTGTTTTCTCTGGCCTAGGTCTACAGCTCTCTGTCTTTTTCGAGTTCTTTGTTTTTAGGTTTCTTCATGTGTATCCTCTTAACATGGGGAGGCAATTTCAAAAGCCAGCTGAAGACTAAAGACTGCTTATTTAAGGGATGGAAAGCTTTGGGGAATCTTGTTACAAGCAAATTCTTACCCTAACAGTACTAATTTTTCCCCACAAGCTAGTCAGCCCTCCTAGCTTGGGCTGTATTCTTTCCACGGTTAGTCTTAGTTGTTTCCAGCAAGCATCTTGTGTGGCAAGTGGGGAGGTCTCCTGGCCTCTGGTAACTCTCTTATTGTTTGGTGTCCTACCTTTGTATCCGTTTTGCCTCTGGTGGGAATCCTTTGTGGTCAGTTCAAATATCTCACCTTGAGTGAGAAAGTACGAGAACCAAAATGGGTTCCAGTATTAGGCAGCTTAGCCACATATACTGGAAGGATTAATCACAATCCAGGCTTGCAGAAAAAACATGACTATTTTCAGGTTGTTGGTTCGAGTACCACGCCATTATGTTTTCATAGGATCATTAATGACCCTCATCAGCATATCTAGATTTATAAACCGACTCACACTTCATATTTCTAACTTCACATATAAGGGTGATGCATGCACAGAAATAAAATACAGGAGGCCCCTGACTTGCGACACAATTAGTTCTGGGGGAAGTGTTGCAAATCGGGGCGTCATAATGTGAACCCTTATTTATGATAGGCGCCGTGTGCCATCATAAATGCGGGCTGAGGACGTAAGTTGGGGGTTTCTGGCTCCTTCCTCACTTACAAAAATGGTTGCAAGTGCAGGGGGTTGGAACTCAGGCGGTCGCAAGTCAGGGCCTCCTGTATACAAACTCAGCAGGTTATAACTTTAAAAATGATAGGTCTAAGCATGTAAAAGAGGCAGCAATGGGAGGAGAAGCAGTAGGTAGTGCTGGGGAGAGAAAGCTGGTTCCCCCCGGCAGCATCTCCACGGTGCCAGTGGCCCCCACCACTCCACGCTGCTGCCCCTATCAGAGGCAGCAGTGCAGGGGGGGAGGGGCCAGTGGAGGCTGCTCCAGCAGCAGCCCCTGTCCGCAGGAGGGTCCCAGCTAACCACTGGGACCGCCCACGGACAGGGGCTGCTGAACTTGTCACAAGGTGGGACTAAGCAAGCTCAGCTCAGTCCCAGCTCCCACCAGGTCCAGGAGCTACCCCCGCTGCGGCTCTACAGTTTAAATGTAGTAGGAGCTGGGTGGCCTGTGTGCCCAGATCTTACTACATTTAAACTGCAGAGCTGCACTGGCGGTAGCTCCTACTGAGTGCCTTCCCTTATCAACTAATCGCTTAGTCAATACAAATTGTATTTTGTGTAGTTGATACAATGCAAATTGTATTGACTACACGATTACCCAATTACCTGCCTCTTAACATCCTTAGGTCACATGATGATTCTGAGTTATGCCTCCTCATATGCCAATTTTCATAATGGGGGTGGGGGAGAAGAGATAATGACAATACCTTTGACCTGTTTTAAATCAATTACTTTACAAAACAATTGGCTGGTCTGTACACAGCCTCCTCACAGGCAGGGCTGAGCCCAGAAGTGAAAAATTAAGGGAGTGCGCCCTGATGCAGAGCTCCGACAAGAGCTAGCTGAGCTGTGGCAGAAGCCCGCAGGGAGCTATTTAACGAGCTGGCAGGCACCCGGGTTGCAGTAGAACAGCAGCCCTAACAAATGTTACGTTACTTTCAGCTCTGGCTATGCCGAGCACTTTGGTTAAGTGCTGCCACATAATGTAGCGTGTGGGGACGTCCATTTGTATTTCACCAGCGATCTCGCCCGCATTCCCTCGCCTCCCAGCAGCTTCCCGCTGGGGACTAAGGCCTGGTCTACGCTAGAAAATTAGGTCAGTTTCAGCTGCCTCAGTCAGGGGCCCTGAGCAGCGTTGCTAAGACACCGAGTCCCCACGGAGACCGCGCTGAGCGGGGAGAACGATTTCAACGCCCCCAGCTACTCGCGCCCCAACCGCGCCGGGCTGAAGCCGGCAGGAGAGCGGGACGCGCCAGCACCCACAGCACAGCACGAGGCGCCCCCCAGCTGCTCTGGCCCCCACGAGCCCGAGAAGGCGGGGGGGGGGCCTCGAGGAAGGCGACAGGGAAGCCGCCGCCGCAGCAGCTCATCCCGGCCTTAGCCCCCCCCCATGCGCACCTCACCTGCCTGCGCCAGGCCCCGCGTCTCTCCGGCAACAGGAACCCGTCGCGCTGCAGCCCCCGCATCCGGCTGTACCGACGGACGCTTCAGGGACACACACAAACACGGAACGCCCATACTGTCGGACACTTCCGGTCCCCCTGTTCCTAGGGGAAGGAGCGTCCCGTGCAGCCCGGAATCTTCCGCGCCTATAGGCGCCGCCATGTTGTACGGCAAGCGGTCTCCATTTGCGTAGGGCTGTGGGGTTAACACTAGTTCTGTGGCTACGCCAGCGGTGTAGCCAAAGCTCTGGACGTGCACGTGTCACAAGCCAGCTAGGGTTGTTTGATAGTTTCCTGTGGTTGTGGAGGGGGCTGTGCGCTGCGCCGGTGTAGCACCTGTATACACCGGCCGGCCTCCCTGCAGTGGGGAAGGGCCTAGGAAGAAGGGGCGTGGCCTGAGGTGGGGGTGGGAGCTTGCCTCTAACAGCCCTACCATCACCAACCACCCATCGGGACAGGGCTGGGGGAGTCTGCTCCTTTCCCTGCTAGGAGGAGCAGGGGGAAAAGGAGCAGAATATTAGCACTTCCAACTTCCATACCCCTCCCAGCTGTCCTCTAGCCCTATTCTGCAGGCCTGCTGCAGTACAGAGAAAATCAGAAAAGAGGCAGCACTGTGAAGAGACTTGCAGTGGCACAATGTCTTTCTGATACATCATATTGACTATAAATAGGTGTACAGCTACCAGGCCTTAACAGCTTACTTCTCACCTCAAGGTGAGCAGTGCAAATTTATTAATTGGTTCACCACTTCATCAATGAAAGTGGATATACCCCAGCCTTTGTAAAACTTGAGCAATTTACCAGACACTTTGGGCAAACTCTCTGGTAAAGATAAACAGTAAAACAAACATATTGACTACAACAGATAGATGTTAAGCAATTATAAATGACAAGCAAAAAGTCAAAGTTAGTTAGCAAAACAAATAAAATAAAAGCACACAGTCTAACTCTCAATCCCAACTGGCTAATCTAGATTAAGCAGTTTTTCTCACCCCAACTGGCTATTGCAGTTCTTAATATACAGGTTTGTCCTTTAAATCTGGGCCAATCATCTTTGCTGGAGTCTTCAGTCTTTCCAGTGTCTTTGTTGCTTGCAGCAGAATGACCCCTTATTGTGTTTGGTTTTACACCCTTAGTCCCATGTTTTTGGAGAATGCAAGTCCAGTGTGTCTAGGGGGAATGGCTGAGTCCCCAGGAAAGGTTGAACAATTCTCCTGGCGTGGACTCATGCAGGCAAATCATTAAATTGTAGCTCCCTTGCTGGGCAATGGTGATTGATGGTTCTTTTAACCATCAACCTGCATAGGTATTGGTTACTTTCCTTGCAGTTGTCTCCAAGGAGCTAATATCTGACTGATTCCCCAATTTACAGTTTTGTACCCCTAATCTGACTATAGAACAGGTCTTAACTCCACAGCCTCCAGTGAAACCCACATAGAACAGTGGGTTTCAGCTAATCATAACCTTTCCTGTGATACCTCACATGGTATGTTTTATATGCAAGATGACATTTATATATCAGTGACGATTATGGAGGTTACAGTGCACTCCCCAAGGTATAGAATGTCACAGTGGTTAAATGTATTAGGTTCAGATGATCTTCCTGAGAAAGTAAGTGTCTCCACTTTAACAAAAGTGTATAACAAAGGAAGGGGGTTTAAGAGATTATTTAAACTATGAGCTTTGAAAATATGTGCTTAAGAGCACTCAGGTATAAGAGGTAAGGCCTGGTCTACACATAGATTTTGTACTAGTATAACTATTTCTTTTAGGGTTTTTTTTTTAAATAACTAATGTAAATTCAGTTGTATCAGTAAAAAGGTGCCTTATGATCCTGGAGTATTTGCAGAACTTCAAGAGGAACCAAAGGAGTGGGAAACATGATGATTCTTTGGAGGACAGATTGCTGTGGGACATAGCAAGAACCAGTTCAAGGTTGTTGGTGGCATTCACAGAACAGTTGAAAATGGTGGAGAGCTGCTTCTGGGCCCATGTCATGGTCATGAGGGATGGCCAGCAGCCTGGGGACTAAGGGATTAACTGTACCTAGCCAGGTAGCCAATAGAAATGCAGATGGGATTTCAAACTGGGACAAAGGAATTTTGGGTTTTTCTTTCTTTGTCCCTGAGTTTTTCTCTCCAGACACTGAGGTGGACAGGCAAAATATCTCTCTCCAAGAAAAGACTCGTCACTATCTGTAAGTAGGGCAAAGTTTAGATAAATCCATTAGGTTTTATTGTTTTATGGTTTGGGACTGTGGATATGATGTCAGTGAATTCAGAAATGGGTTTTCCTCTCTTTTGTAACTAAGTTTTGGTCCCCGTGGGAAAATTCCCCATGAGTTTATTAATTGGTGGCTCTTATCATGTAGCCAATCCAATTATGCTTATAACAAGAGTATTGTGGTGATAATAAAAGTTCTTTCTATTTTATTAACTTGGCATTGGTTAATTTTTGTGTCCTGGTTTTACTTTAGGGCTGAGATTTCCTAAGTGATCTCTTCCCTGGTTTTCTTACTGTTATTTGGGTGGTAGCAGCAGATTTTTATCCCCAAAATCTAGGTTTTTAGGATTTTGGGAGGAAATTTTATACCAAAACCTGGAAAAACAAGATTTTGGGGTACTTTTGCGGGCCCCCACTTCTGCATTCATTGTGTCAGAGTGGGGATTTATCCTTGACAGCCCAATAAATTAAGGTGACCAGAATTTGAAAATGTGCGAGGAGGACACTGAGTTGACAAAAAAGCATACTTGTATATGTATATAATAATCATATAAATAAATTATCACAATATGAGTTGTCTTATAAGACAGACTTAACAAAAACAAACATACAACATTAAAAACATCAATATTTGCTGCTCTTTTAAGAAATTAAAAATCTCGATCCATTTTTTATCAATTTCACGTTCAGTCCGTTCATTGTCTTTTATTATATTGTTAATTCTTCGTACTTCGTTGAACAATAAATTGTCATTTATTGTGATGCTAAATTTTTCTTTAATGAATAAAACTGTTTCAAGGATTTTATTCCATTGAATTTCTTCATTCAGCAGAATCCAATCAAACACGTACACTGGTTTGTCATGCTTAGTCCAATTTTCTAGATATTCAAGAGCATTTTTATATAAACTGATTGCCTCCCTTGTAAATTCTTTCTTCATTCCCGGATTGCTCTCTTGTAATTTGTTTAAATTAGTAATTACAACCAATAGAAGGAAGTTGGACTCAAGACGTGATTAAAGTTGCTCCTTTAATTGTTTAATATGCAATCCCACTTCTGTAGAAGTTATATGCTCTTTTTCAATACGTTTTATAACTGACTGGAACAAAGTTGCTTGATTGTGAACAAAATACAGAGTTACTCCAGCAGATTCATTCTTTAAAAAGTTTTTCAAGATCAGTGGACATTTTTCCAAACTTAGAAAATATGATTTTAAAGGCTCGAATAATTGCAGCACTCGTTCAATGGCTGGCATTAAAGCTAACTATCTTGTTTTCGACTATCCCAACAGTTTTTATATTCAACTAAGGCTTCTTTGCAAAAAGTCTTTAATGATGTAACTCTTACAGTGAATCGTTCAAAATGTAAATAAATTTGAGGTATAACAACTTCAACATCGATGGACATTAAGCTTGATGCTGTATTGATGGCATTAGATACAATATGTGCATTGCAACCATTTCCAATAATCGTTTTCCCAAGTAAATGCATCATTTTCTTATGAACATTTTTATCGCCTTTGTGATTTACACTGCCAAAATTGGTATTTGTGTTATCGGCATACATCGCAATAACTTTATCATTCAAATTATGATTATCCATTAATTTTTTGATATGATTGGATATTATTTCAGATGTCTCACCATCAATTGCTTCCACATTCAAAACTTTGATTTGAATACCATTTTCAAAACTGAAGTAACGAACTAACACAGGATACAACTTTGTATCTTTGTGGTTTGAAGCATCCAAAAGAAGTGTAACAAATTTAGCTTCATCTAAATCTTTCTTCAAATTCTCTTGTGCATAAGTTTGAAAAACGTTGCAAATAATAGCTTCTCCTTTACTTCTGGCACAATGGAATTTTTTATTATAAAGTACTCTATTCAGTTTTGATGTACAGTCCATACTCTGAAAACTTTGATTGTGCATCACAGTGTGGTACGCAGTCAGACCTTTGGCAGATGCTAAATTCTTTTAGTCTTCTCCAAATGATATACTTCCTAAGAAGTCTGTAACTTTCTGGGACATTGATGCTGATGTTAAAGAATGTTGATGTTTGTTTGAGGAATCATGCTTTGTTATGCTGGATCGGCCACCTGCTGCCACACTGAATTCCACCGAACAGACAGTACACTTCACTAATGAATCATCTCTTGTTTCATCCGCAATTCTGATGAAAGGAAATTCCTTTTTTAAATTCTCATTGAAATGGCATTTTCTTTTCTTCAACATTTTTAGGGTTAATTGTGTCAACTAAAAAATCACATTGACATTAAATTAAAATGGCTCAAAATAAACAATAAAATTTCATAAATACCCTCTAAGTGTACTTTTACTGTATATTAAGCCTTTTAACAGGGGTTCAATTGCAGTATAATGATACTTTAAAAAAACAGCGGGATTCTTCTTTTTTTTTTGGCAAAGTAGGACAAGAAGGACAATTTTTTTCAAAGGAGGACAAAAGGAGGACATAATTATTGGGGAGGACAAGGCCCTCAAAAGGAGGACTGTCTTCCTCAAAGGAGGACGTCTGGTCACTTTAAATAAATAAGCACTGATTGGTGGGATTGCATTATAATGCAGGTTTGGAATGACTAATAGCAGCTGTAGAATTTTCAGATGTGTAAGGCCACATTCCTCCATCTGTGTACTGAGCTTGCCCCAGCCCTCCAGTTTAGGGACACCAAATGAGCGCTGCACTGACAGTGGAGAAGAAAATGGCAGTCACACTGTGGAAACTTGCAATGGCAGATTGCTACTTGTTAGTTGGGAATCAATCTAGCATCAGGAAATCCACTGCAATGGCCATGGTGATGCAAGTGTGACTCCTGCTACAGAGAGCTGTGACTTTGGTCAATGTGTAGGACATAGTGGATTTGCAGCAACAGGATTCCCAAACTGCAGTGTAATGATAGATGATATGCATCCTCTTATTTTGGCATCAGACCACCTTGCTCATGAGTACATCAACAGAAAGGGATACTTTTCTATGGTTATGCAGGAGATGCTTCACTAACATCAGACAGAGAAGGTCTATGCAATTCACATCTTTGAGAACACAGACCTTTTCAGAAAGCTGAAAGGAAATACATCTTTCCCAATTGCTAAATTTACCACTGGGAATGTTAAAATGCCAACAGTGATCCTAGGGACCCACTCTACTCCTTGCTTCCCTGGTTCATGAACCTGTAGACTGGCCACCTTGACAGCAATAAGAAATGATTCAACTACTGGCTCAGCAAGTTTAGAATGACAGTTGAATGTGCCTTTGGTCATTTGAAGGTTGCTGACATATTGGTAAAATCCCAGTGGTTATAGCTGCCTGCTGTGTCCTGCACAATATCTATGAAGAAAAGTAAGAAAAGTTGCCACCAAGATGGGAGGGCAAAGGTGCTCTGTCTGTCTGCTGAATTTGAACTGCCAGATACAAGGGCAATTAAAAGAGCTTAATGCAGCATTATATGGCTCAAGGAGGCTTTAAAAAAACATAGTAATAGAGACCAGAATAGTGTGTATAGTCAAAGTGTGTTCTACCTGGCCCTGCTCTTTTGCTGTCTGCTAGGAATTGTGTGGTGACTACTGTAGGAATATAACATTGTTAATATACCTATTAATTTTGTTTCTGAGTGATTCTATGACTTGTGTGGCACTATTCAGGAAGAGGTGATTTGTTGATGTCAGAAATGCTGAGCAGTTGTGAACTAATAAAGATGAATTATTCAATAACATTTTATTCTGTAATAAAATCAGTGCAAACACCCATGCAATTTTAAAACAATACATTAAAAACATAATACAACTCAAAAAATCATGAGAACAGTACTTTTGAACAAGAAAGAACATTCATATCTATTTCAGTTACACACACACCACCTATGGACTTCACAGGTCTGGGTATGTAAAATTGTGGTAGTCTTTAATATTTCCTGGGATGGAGTGATAGGGTAATCTTGTGACTCATGATGCTACCTGCAATGTTGGGGCGGGGGGCAGAATTGTGATGCTGGCGGACCAGGTTGCAGTTCATGCGAAGGCACCTACATCTCACTGAAAACCAACAGATGCCTATCTGGAAACCAGTCTGGTTCACTTATGTGTTAGCATTGTTAAAATAGGCATTAAATTTATAGAGATGTGTTTAATGTGTGGACTTTATGAAAGGAGGAGGGATAGCTCAGTGGTTTGAGCATTGGCCTGCTAAACCCAGGGTTGTGAGTTCAATCCTTGTGGAGTCCATTTAGGGATTTGGGGCAAAAATTTGTCTGGGATGGTACTTGGTCTTGCTATGAAGGCAGGGGACTGGACTCAATGACCTTTTAAGGTCCCTTCCAGTTCTAGGAGATAGGCTTGGGTGGTTTCCATATGCATTAATCTCACTTATAATATCCCATGGTATAAGGTAATATTTGTTTACTTTGTAACTGCAGTAAGTGTTTGCTATGAAATTGGAAACCACACAGTTAGGAGAGAAATATTTCCACATGTGAAATAATACTAGTTTACCACAAGAGGTATCATTTCCTGATCAAGAAAAGAAGGCACACAGACGTCAGACAAACCATTGTGGAACATCAGTAGACAAAAGACTTTGTGATTGCTCCCCCCGCAAACCCATGAAGTGGAGACATGCACAAACACTTGTCCCATCAGCTTAAGTTCTGGGGAAAGGAAAAATGTTGCCACTATGCTGCTTGAAATGTGGAGATGGCAATATTTCTTAAGCATAAGCAAGGCAACCCCACGTTGCTTAGTTTAGGGTAGTCTTCCAGGACGTAATAAAACAGTTCCCACTGTTTCCTTTTGGAACCTAAGACTAACACATTTGTATGTGTATGTTTACATGGTTTAACCTTGTAATTCTCATTCCTTTTTCCTAGTTAATAAATCTTTAGTTTAGTGAAGATTGGCTACACGTGCTGTCTCTGGCAAGAGCTCTAAAGTACAACTGACTGGGATAAGTGATTAGTTGTTTGGGATTGAGATTAACCTGAAAATTAATTTTTAGCGTAAGGGACAATCTATCACAAAGGAAGGCTTCCCTGGGTGACAAGATAGACTGGAGAGTCCAAGGGAAGTGTCTGTGGCTCCATGATAAAGTTGTTATAGTGTTTTAGGAATTCAGACTTGTTACTTTGTTCTAGACATCTAATTCTAGAACAGATAATCAGTATGGGGTTTGAGCCTTTTTCCTTGACAGTTTGCTCTGAAGTTGGTACTCATGTTTGAGAGAGACTCCAGATAACTTGACAGGAGTATAAGGTGGTCCTGATATTGAGCTCTCCATGGGCTGCAGCCTGGGATTTTTGAACTTGTAGGTTCAAGTATGGTGCATTTATATTTGCTAAGAAGCCGCATTATGTCCTGATGTATCACTTTCTGCTTTTCCTGCTGGGCCTTTCTCCTCTCCATTCATTCCTTCTCCAGGCTGCCTGCAATGTTCATCCTCCAAGCCCAGTCTGAAGCAGCTCTGGCTTGCAAGGTCTCATTGACCATATCATCCTGAATCCTCTTCCACCTCTTTATCTGTCTCAGGCCTTCCATGGCTCTAGAGTGAGAGACCGTGAAGGCCGCAAAGGCAGCATCAGAAAATAAACCACACAGAGACACCATTGTCAGTATATTTCCTTGCAGAAAGCGAAACTTAAAATGCTGAATTGTTACCCAACATTCTTTGTTACCCAACATTCTTACACATTTTACATTTTTAAGCAGTTTAAATTCTCACTTCTGTTTAGGATTGCTTGTGCCAGTCACAGCAGTAGCCATGATGAGTATGGCCCACCATTGGATGGGGAAATGAGGAAGAAATTGCTCAGTTGCATGATTCTATTAATATAGGGAAATGGCACTGAATACTGGCACCATTTTCCACAGGCAGTGGTAATTTTAGCTGATTTCTCACTCTTGAGGATAACATTCTAAAGGTCCCTGGGCCCATATGCTGCTAGCCTATGTTCTGCAATAGCATCTAAGAAGTGTTTATCACTGAGTGCCATAGGCACCAACTCCATGGGTGCTCAGGTGCTGAAGCATCTACAGAAAAAAATTAGTGTGCATTTAAGCATCCACTGGCAGCCAACTCCTTTCTTTCCTGTCTGTTGGGGGAGGGGCACTCGTTTTGTTGTTGATTTTTTATGTCCTCCATTTTGTTTTCCTCTTTTAGATGGAAGCCAGCCTCCTGGTTACCATCTCCTGTCAGAAAAGAGCAGGAAAAAAAGAGGAAAAGTGGGGAAAATGGGTCACATGACTCTAATCTGCCCAGTAACCAGATGGTTCTTAAGGGGAGTTGACCCTGCCCACAGGGCTCTCTGTGTCCATATCATCAGTAAACCCAGTGGTGCTAGGATGACAGCTAGCAGGCTGTTTGGCTTTCTAGGCCATCTGGGCAGAAGCCAGCCTGGTTGCTGACAGCCCTTTGTGGTGCAGCAATCCAGTTTCACAGCTGTAACGACTGCTAGCACAAAGTTTATTTGTTTTAGTTAGGAGGCTGCATCAGGGCCAGTCACACACATACACATACATACCATCTTGTCCTCCTGTCCGCATACCGCACGCAGGACAGCATGTCAAGTATAGAAGAAAAAAGACCAGAAGCAAGAAGAGTGTCCACCTACCTGGGTCTCTGCAACTCCGTCCCGTCTCTGCTTGTTCCTTTTCCTCAGCCGGAAGACATTCACCTACTTCTCTTCTCCAGACATCGAGACAGTGGTAGGACTGTTAAACCATTCCTATCTTGTGTTCTGGCCTCATGCCAGGCTTCATTTATGACAACCGGATTTTATATTTGCCTTCTAAGTTTAGTATTTTGTTAAATAAAGCAGTTGTTGTTTCAGCCATTTCTGTTTGATTTGATTAATGCCCAGTGATACAGATATGGTACAGGTGTAGAACCTGTGTTCTAAAAAGCAGGATTCAGTCCTGGTCTAACACATCCACTGGTGGCCCCATCGTCAACTCCTCTCTCCCTCCTAGTGCCTCCTATCTGCTGCAAGCAACAGTTTTGTGGTGTGTAGGAGGCTCTCAAAGGAAAGGGGAAGAGTAGGAACAGGGCATTCTCAGGGGAGAGATAGGAAGAAGCAGGGGCAGGAAGAGGCGAGGCAGTGGCAGAGACTTGAGGGAAGGGGTGGGATAGAGAAGGGATTTGTGACTTGGGCTCTGAGGAGGTACCCATGGTGCTGCATTGGAGGGACGTGACTGTCTCTGCCAAGCATGACATGCATCTCTTTGTAAAAGCTGCTGGTCTGTGTCTTAGTACCAGGTCAATTCTTGGCTTCCCTGGCCTTCTGACGTACCTGTCACAACTCCTTGGCTGTCTGGTGGCACTGCTACTATACTGGTCCCTGTTGTACCCCTTCTCCTGCATCCCCTGAGCAATCTGCTCATAGATGTCCATGTTTCTATGCCTGGTTCAAAGCTGTGCCTACATAGCCTTTTCTCCCACCAGACCCAGGAGATACAATATCTCCTGTCTACTCTAGGAGTGTGTTGCTGGGCATGGTCAGCTGGGCAATAGCACACAACAGTGAAGAGCTGCTAGGTATGCTCACCAAGCTGGGCAACAAGGAAACGGAATTTCAAAAATAAATTTGCAGAACTATAAAGGGAAACGATGGAGCTTCCAGTCTCCATGACAGTAAGGAAGTGGAATTCACAACCGTGAGCAGAGCAGTCAGTGTGGGGCATTGTGGGGCCTGAAGGAATTACTGGGGGACGGTTAGGATCTCTACATATGCACTGTGTTAACCCTAAGTACATGCACTGTCGTTCTGTGCCACTCCAGGACATGGTGTTCCTGTGCTGGTATAACAGGACACTTATTGTGGTGGATGATTGTCATGGCTCAATTCCCCAACCTGATACTTTGAGTGTAGCTATGGGGGCCGGCTAGCAGAATAAACTCTGTAAGGACCTGTCTCTGTAATTCCCCTGAGACAAACTTGTCGGGTCTCAGTTTCCCTGAGACCCCGAAGGAAGACGATCAGTCACTGCCACTACCCAAGTGAAGTGAAAAAATAAAATAAAATAAACCCTTTTCCAGGGAAGAGAACTCTTGGGAATCCCTTCCCTAAGGCAAAGCTCTCCCCCATGTCCCAATTTCCATTTTGCTTGGAATTGGGAAAACAGAGGCAATCCGCAGAGAACAATGGGGCTTTGCTCCTCCCAGGTTACAGCCACATAGGCTTAAGGACACAACAATCAGCCAATACTGGTTAATCAAAACAAAAAGGAAAACACCTTTATTATCAAAACAAAACTATTGTTGCAAGCATAATAAATGACTGGGTGTTAAAAGCCATGGAGCGAAATAGATTCAGGGGAAATCTCTGGGTTGTAAACCTTAGTTACAAAAGAGAAAAACAGTTAACCAACACTGACATGATTTTCCAACCCCCAAACAAGTAAAACAATCAAACCTGATGGACTATCTAAACTTTTCCGTACTTACACATTTCAAGGAGTCCATTCATAGGAGAGCCTAACTCCCTTGTTACCTAGGGGAAAAACTGCTCTGATCTCAAAAAAAAAGAAGAGAGGGAAAAAAAGCCCCTCTCTTGGTTTGAAATTCCTATCTGCATTTCATTGGCTTAATGCCCGAAGTCCCTTCATTCAGGTGCATTTCCAGAGTTGCTTAATCCTTTCCTCACTCTTCAGATAAGTCAGATTTTCCTTAGCAGCTCTCATTCATGACAGTGACCAATTTGACTGTGGATGTATGACTGCCAAGTTGATGTAAACCACAGGTGGTGCGTGAATCATTCATTTGGGTAGACTTGTATGCGACTGCTGGAAGCTCCCTAGAAGTAGAGGGGGCACCAATGCTTGGACAATGGCCCTGTGCCACAAGGTCTTGGTGCACTTTGCCTCTTTCCTTGAGATCTGCCCCCACTTTACCCTCTCACCCACTCCTCTTTTGCCTTTTCCCTCAAAGCGCTCTCCAACCCCTTACCTGAGCCTAACCAAATGAGTAAACATTAAATACACACTCATTCTTATTTATGAGAAACCTATTTCAAGCAGTTAACTGGAACCTTTGCATCTGTAAGCAGTAGGGCTGCCTGGTTAGCTAACAGAGACTCTGTCTTTCAGTAGTCTGATCTGAGATCTCTGTGCAAAGGTTTTGGCCAAAGATCCCGGGTTTTTTTAAATAACAGTATTAGCTCATTCCTTAATGGGAGAGAAAAATGCAGTATGACTCAGTATTCAAAGGAAAATCAATGGTAACCAATAATCAAAAAGAGGCTCAAATTCAGAAATATAAAGGGCTGTTAGTAGACAATGAACAAAGAGCCATATGTAATCCCACTGGTCCACTGATAATTAAAGTACATATTGGTTGGGGCCCAATCCTGCAATCCTCATCAAAATCTCATTTTAAGAAATTGTAACTTACTTTTTAAGTCAAAATGTGAACCAAGTGTGATTACTGCAGTGATTCTTGCCTAGTGTTTAAAGAGAAAATGCCCTATTTTCCCACTGAGGAATAGATTAAAGCATCAACATTATTAACTATTTTATTGCACATGTAAGAAATGAGAGGGTTGGTCATTTTATGAAGATTTGCAACTTTTAAGTGACATTGGATCTAAGAGTCACCAATAGAAGGTGCCTGGGGGAAGACCACTTTTTCCAGCTTCCCCTGTCTGACCTGTGAAACAAACAAGCCAAACAGGAAGAATGGAGCACATCAGGGATCTGAACCCCACCAAGAAGGAAATCTGTCCCAGAAAACCCAGAGGGATAGTCAAGCTCCTTTACAAGGAATCAGTTCCACACAGCTCAATAGGGCACTGAAGCTCCTCAAGAGGAGGTGAAACCAGCAGATCTGAACTACACTAAGAGGAAGCTTAAGTTAGAAGAACCCAGCACAGAATGGGTTATCATATGTTCAACATCTGCACAATCTACTGTGAGTGACATCTTGTTCTGGCATTTCAAGTGGGTGGGGCTTCATTTACTTACAGACGCAGCCTGGGTTGCAGGCAGAATATAGAATAACACAAGCAAGCTGTTCAGCTGTCAAGATAGAAAGGAAGTGGTGGATTTTTTGTATGTTGTAAAAGAGGGAAAAGTCAAAGGATTTTGTCATTGCCCAGTAGGTGGGAACCAAGAGCAGCTCCTATGTTTTGGGTCAGAATAAATTCAGAATTACTTAAGGTAATATAAATGTGCTGTGCGATCCTCAGAAAGCTCTTGACAGTTATATAGGTGCAAGTGCTATTATTATTAGAATGATCTCCTATTTTAAAATGCCCAAGTAAGATCTAGAGATCTAAAAGTTAAAATGTTTTTTTTCCTCTTTATGAACATTTAAGAAAAAAATCCTATAACTGCTAAACTGAGCAAATCTGGTACATGATGACAGAGAAATAATAAACAGTCAATGTTAGTCACACTGCTTAACATATTTCTGGTTCATGCAGTTCAGATATTGCAGGCATGAAGACAGTAGAAAAACTGAATAAACTAGACTAGAATAAAACTTCACTCTGCCCTTTTTGTGGACACTTTTCAGAATGGAACTACATTTAAAAGAAACCTCTTAATATAAAATATTGTTCTGAGTTCTTTTTATTGTTTTGCTTACATACAAACTATGAAAATTAAATATGTACATCCCAATATTACAGAATTTATTAATACAATATAACAATACAGTCTGTCAGTAAAACATTCAGTATGAGATAGAAAATAGTAGGCAATTCAATCTCAATTGTCTGAAAAGTAAATCGGGTTTTGCATCCTTTGTGCAAGGCAGTGGCCATACCCATAGGTATCACTGGGTGAAATCATGCCCTGATTGAATTCAATGGGAGTTATACCTGTGAGGTCAGGACTACCCAATGAATCCAGGTCTACAAAAATGTAACTATTAGTAAGCTAACCAATTAAATCTCTTATCCAGCCTTCCCCACTTCAACTATAATTCTCTAGGCAGGCATTAAGACTCCTAAACTCAGACATGTCAAATGTAACTTGTTGGGTACAAGGCTCATTCATTAGCATGCTATCTCATTCTTGCACACATTCATAGCATCTCTCAGTCATTCTGAATAAATATATAAAGATTTTAAATATTTTTACTTGCGTGCTGAAAGAGACAACAATACCTCCAGGGTCTCAGGCACCCCTTAAAGTAAAGGTCACCAAACCATGGGACTCAGTCACCCCCCTAAGGGGGTGCAGGAAAGTAAAAGAGGGAAAGGCATGGCAGGGCCCAGGTCAGTCTCTACTGGGGGCAGGTAGTGAGTGCCACCCAACCCCATTCTACTCCCAACTCTGCTTTAGCCCCTCCTCCAGCTGCAGCACTGGCTCCTTGCCCCACACTCAGACTCAGCTCTGGCCAGCCCAGAACACCTCCAACTGTGGCTCCAGCCTTGTCCTCCTTACCCCGTCCACATAGCTCTCCCCTTCCCAGAGCCCCAGTCCTGAGTGGAAAAGGGCATGACCCTGAAAAGTTTAGAGACCATTGGCTTAGAGCTTGGAAAGCTGCTGTCCAAGCTTGTGTACTGTGGTAACCATGGAGACTACAGGCCCCTGTTTGATACACATGCAAGAGAAGAGAGAAGGCTATGTAGGATTTTTTTGTGTGTGAATATTTGATGGTCAAACAAAATATGAGTTTATCCAAAAATGAGCAGGTGTTCAAAATTGAAAACCACACTGGACAAAATTCATGGCCCTTCATTGTCCCAGTAGCCCACAAGACTTATTTTTTTAAAATATGGTCAAGTTCCCATTACTGCCCAGCTTTACCAGTTTTGCCCTAGTTTTTACCCCACTCACATGCAGGAGAAGAGAGAGCATTTAGTCTTGTTCGAAAGAATGAGACACCTTTCAGACCTAACTCTGGGCTACATGGGACACTGCTTTCTATTATCCAAGTGTCGCTGGCAAATCTTCAGCAATGATTCAAGTTTGAGCCACCAAAAGAAGTTATAAAAATAGCAAAGGGGGCTACATGACAATATAACAAAGCACATTAGAAATTAAGAGAAATGTGACATCTGAATCTTTCGTCTATGATTTGTTAGCTTCAAATTAATTACATTAAATTATTTGACATGCATTTAATATTTCATTTTAATTATTTTGTTTTAATTTATTTTGCATGTATTCATTTTGAAATCTGATTATTTTAGTTTGCTGTAAATGCAATAAATGAGCAATAATATCCAAACCAAATATTATTTGTACTAGAAAGTGTTTTCCAAATAGATGGTCACTATGACAAAGTGATGTGCAAAAATAAACATTGTATTGATAAAACACTTTTCTTTTTTTGTTAGGTTTATATAAAAACAGTTTATTATTAAATATGTATCTTGTTCTGTCCACTGACTGTGTGCCTAAACAAGGGGTTATTAACTTTGGTCGTCAGGGATCTCCAACCATCCAGACTTTTCCAACCAGCAAATAATTGGTTTTATTAAAATCCACTGGTTTCATTGCATGTGTCTTATACCTAATATGAATTAGGACATTTAAGCATTTTTATGCAATATTAAGCAGTCTAAATTTTGAAACAAACTAATAACGGCTGATTGGATTAAAAACCAGGACTACTGGATGTCATCCAAGACAGAACTCCCCTCCTGTATTAAGCAATGACCTAACACACGCCCCTGGAAACTCACTCTTTGGCCTTGAATCTCACTTGTTGAGGCTGGAAATCTCTTACAGACTGTCAAACTCTTGGCATCTCTGCAAACTATTTAAGCCATTGAAAGTTGTGCCATTTCCACAGTGGTTGCTGGAGCAGGCCTGAAATACACAAAAAGAATCTTCCCCATAGAAAACACTACCTTCTATGTTCATTATGTTAGCTGCCACTATTTCTCTAGTGTAGGGATTTGATGAATTTACAGAATATTTCAAGCCTTCAATTCTCAAAAAGATTGGTGTGTCTGTTTTGGTGACGCAGAATAAAAAGCAAAATCCCCAAACCCATCAACCAAAACACGGTGTCCTCAAATGCTTCAAGTGGTAACCTGATAAAATTCAAATGGTCTGATGCAGGAAGTTTCCCATCCTCCCCAGCCTGGCTTGCACAAGTAAGCCCTGTAATATATTCATATTGATCAGACTGAGGTAGTCAGGAATAAATACAACAGAATAATCTTCTCAAAAAGCAAAATGTGCCCTGCTCCTACTCAGCAACATAGTTAATGATAATTATTTAAAGATTATAATTCTACTTTTAAGATCATTCTCAGAGGAAATAGGGTGAAAAACAAATCTCAGCATTTTTTATCAAACAAATAATGAATTTAGACTTTGTGAGAAAAATGACCTTTAGTAGCACTGGTGAGTAGCTTTGCCATAATTTTTCTTTCAAATAAACCCATAGGTTCTCCATGTAATATTTTCCCTCTCATCACTCACAGATTGTTTTCTACAGATCAAAACTTCAATTAGGTAATACAGAAAAGTTCTGGTATATTTTGTTTTGAAGATAACCTTTACATGTGCTCATCTGTACAGAGCACAAAGCTTTTCCTTGGCATTGGTCCCAGACTGCAGAACAAACTCCCCCAGGAACTGAGAACTACCATAAAATTTACCGTCTTCCTCTCCAAATTCAAGGCACATGTACATATTTATTGTAAAAAAACCCTAAAAAGCTACCAATACTTTACTATGACCACACAATTTCCCCTTTGGGAAGAGGATGAATGAGAAAATGAACCACATCTGATATAAATGAATCATGTTGTTTACCATTTCCACTGGAAGATGCTCAGATGCTACAATGATGATAGCATTAGAATAGAATAGAATAGAATAGAATAGAATAGAATAGAATAGAAAGTGATGGAGACAGTTTTGTGCCTACAGAGGAACTGAAGTAATGTCACTAAAGGATGGCCTACTCAGGGAATCTTGGTTATTAGTGACCAACCACTAATTCAACTGTAAAAGGTGCAAATCTCTACTGTAGACAAGCAAAACTGCAATAAACTATAATTTTCATCAGTGTAGTTTATCCATGTCTGAAACTAGGGTAATTTGCACTCATGTAAATCATGACTCTTAGCAGCTTTGCTTGTCTACACTACGAATTTGCACCAGTACAGTACATTACTTAAAGCTGCAAAGAGGGAAAATTCTGGAAATTGACAAGGCCTAAGAAAAGTTAGGTATTAAATATGAAATCCTCAATATTAATATTGTTACAGTAATCACCGTTTCAAAAACATCCAGTGTTGGCTGGATGTTCTTGTCAAATTACAATTATGTGTTTATTATCTTTTGGGTTCAAACTGTATTTGGAGACATTTTCTCATACTGACATTTCATTTGTTTGGAAGAATGCTGTCATTTCATAGCACACTTTTAATAGTCCAATCTCAGATTTTATTAATATAATTGAAAGGGTTGTTGTTTTTTTTAAGTAATGCTTATAGTATTGTTGGCTAAAAAGTGTGGTTTGTAGGGTTTTGTGGTTTTTCTATAAGTCTTAGCCAAGAGGAATCCCAAAGCATTTTACTGACTTTATAGAATGAAATAATTTCATCTACTACTGCAAAGCATTCACCTTTAAGGTGGAACATGGCAGATGTTTAAGAGTATGCCATAGTGCAACACAATTTTGGTTGTGAAGTAAAGAAAGAAAACTTTTTTCTTGTTTACACTAGGATTTTGGGGACTCATAATTACTAACAAAGGCTGTTTTACCTATACAAGACTCAGACTAGGTCATGGATGTTTCCCACCTTCTTAGCCTTCCCTAAACTTCAACTTCCACAGGTTCGATAGTCTGCACCAATTGGGAATTATGCATCAAAAAATCCTAAGGCTACTTAAAGTGTATAGAAGTGACTTTGTGTGTCTCTCTGCAAGATGGGGCAGTATTGAGAATGTCTATATTGTACTTTAATTGCTGTTAGAATTATTTTCCTCTATAAACAGAAAATAAAAATATTTCCTCCCCCCCTACTGCACATATAGATACTATAGCAAAGCAAATTGTTACACCAGATTTGGGAAACAAATCCTGCTGAATTTCACCACATCTCATAGATTCACAGCAATCCACTAGATTGGAAATGGAAATCCTTGCTGAAATGTCAGTTTTCAGGGTAGGGGAGAGGAGAGAAAGGGGCATTCCCCCCTCTCAAATATCACCATTTGTTGACAAAAGAGAGTTCTGTAGAAGTTTACATTTTGGAGGGTAGGAGGGAAAGTGAAAACCTTGCAGAAATTCACAAGCATTTTCCAGTACAAGTCCCAAAGGTTCTGCCAATTTTACCTCAAAATCTGCTTCCCAAGGAGCTTTTAACAAGTATCAGAACAGGCTGGAACTCACTTCAGAAAAGCCCCTTTCCTCATGCTCAACTCCCACAATTTCAAGGTTTTTTCTAAAAAAAATTAAAAAATTGGCACCCCCCCCCTTTATTATGAGCTTCTATGAAAGCATCCCCACTAATGGTAATAAGTATCAGAGGGGTAGCCCTGTTAGTCTGAATCTGCAAAAACGAGAAGTCTTGTGGCACCTTATAGATTAACCGATTTATTGGAGCATGAGCTTTAGTGAGCAAAGACCCACTTTATCAGATGAAGTGGGTCTTTGCCCACGAAAGCTTATGCTCCAAAAAATATGTTAGTCTGTAAGGTACCACAGGACTTCTCGGTTGTTTTTACTAATGGTAATGTTTGTCTCAAGGGGTTATTTGGCAGCTTTGTTGGAAAAAAAAATTTCTCCTCCAGGCTCATTCTGGAGCGGACCCACCTTTTCTATTCATAGCCCTGAAGCTGTATCGACACCCAAGAACTTACCATGATGTTAATATATTTTTATCCTTCCCTTCCCAAAAATTAGCTGCATTTCCGCAATTTCCCACTACTAGGAACTTCATGGAGGGGAAAAAAAACCCTGGGCAAAGGGGAACGAATTCCAGGGACCCTAGAACCAAGTGCTGAACTCCAGGAAATGTAGTGCTTTCTGACGCTCAGCCATGCAATTGAGAGGCAACAGATTCCCGACGTCAGGCTGCCCCCTTTGACACCCTGATCACGCACTCCTGCCCCCATCCAAAGGCGCTACTAGTGCCGTCAGACAGCACCCCCCTTAAAATGGGAACCCATACGACACCTTGCTCCGTAATGGGAGAAGAACGTACTTCCGCAGAGATGTGCTGGAGGGCGGGGAGAAGGAGGAGGGTTTGAAATAAGTTCAGGAGCAAAACCAGGATGCCCTCCTAAGTAAGTCTGCGAGTAATTATAAACCAGCGTTAGGCATTAAACATCCACATACGTTGCCGCCGTCATCGCCACCAACAGTCAAACAAACCCAGGCAGCAGCAGAATTGCTTTAAGAAAAAGGCTGCAGCTGTGGATCAGCTGCTAGGGGGAGGAGGGGGAGGAGTTTAAGGGGGATCAGGAAGCAACGGAGTGTCTAACACCTCTCTCTGCTATGGCTGGCTAAAGAAAAAAATCATCATAACCATAACAGGGGGGGAGGGGAGACGGCAGAGAGTGAGGGGGGTGGGAAGCAGCAGCAGAGGCAGCAGCATGAAGAGAAGACTTGGGCTGGGGGGCAGCATGAGGTCCGTGGTGGGCTTCTTGTCCCAGCGGGGCGTGCAGGGGGACCCGCTGCTCACCCAGGACTTTCAGAGGAGACGCCTGCGGGGCTGCAGAAACCTCTACAAGAAGGACCTCCTGGGCCACTTCGGCTGTGTCAATGCCATTGAATTCTCCAACAATGGAGGCCAGTGGCTGGTCTCAGGTAAAGGAAACATCCTCTTCCCCCCCCCCCAAATCTTTTCCAGCTCCCCTACCCCGGCATCTTGCCTCCCTCCCCCACGCTCACCCAGGGAAGCGGGGAGTGTGATGGGGTTTCCAGTCCCCCCTCCCCCCAAAAGGACTAGTGCTCCCTAAGGAGGGATCTAAAATGGTTGACAGGTTCACGTGCCATTTTTGTTTTATTTTATTTGTGGGCAGTGGGGGTGGCATGAATCCCCAACAAAGTTTGCAGGAAAGTGTTTGGTGGTGGGGGGGCAGCACAGGGGGGTACATTTGCTTTATTGCGTGGTGAAGGTGTTGGGAGCCAGCTGGGCTGAAATTGTCAGAGCCCAGTGATGTGCCCCGCAAGCAGTCGGGGCAGAGGCGAGTGGGGGTGGTGCTGTGGAGCCGGTCGTTGAGTGGGGAACAGGGTGGGTCCAGTGGGCTGCTGGGGGGCAGGCACATGCTGTGTGTGCTGGGGGCCTGCCCTGGCTGAGGGGCTGCAGTGCGGGACCCTGCTGGGGTGGGTGGATCTGGGTGGCGTGGGACGCTCCTGAGGGGGGGAGGGCGCTGTTGGCTGGAAGCCCCCCCCCCCCTCCGTGGTGCCAGTGCCCGGCTGCGGGGAGGCCGGGGAGTGTGGCTGGGGAGCGGGCACTGTCAAGTAGCAGGAGAGGGCGCTGGCTTGATTTTAACTACCACTGGGAAGGGGGGAGCGGCCGCGGCGTGCCGTGTGCGGGTCCCCCCGGGGCTGCTGCAGGTGCCTCCTCCCCTGCGGTGCTTCAGCCGCTCCCCTCCGAGCGGAGGGGCAGGGAGCAAACTCCAGGCCGGGGCTTTGCTGGGAGCTGCAGGCCTCGCTCTCCTGGGCTCCTCATAGCGACAGGCCGGGGAATCGATGGCCTATTCCGCCCAGGGGAGGGGAGGCCGGTGGTTTGTAGAGAGCTGCTCCCTTGTAAGACGTGGTACCGGTAGCAGTTTCTGATTTGTAGGATGGCGAGGAACGGCTCCTATAACATATTAGTACCAGAAATAGCACAATCCTACAGGTAGCCCTTGCAAAAAGCGGTATGTGTGCAACTGCTCCCTGCAGCGACGTGCTACCCATAGCAGTTTGTGATTTGTACCATTGTAAAGCGCCTGCCACGCTCACCCGGCGCCCAAACCCTCACTGCTGGGGCGGGGGTTGCACTTCCCTTCCCTAGACCGAGACCCCCAATGCTGGGAGGGTCACAGCGCCCCGGGGAAGGAGGAGATCTGGTGCCCGTCTGGTGTAAGGAAAGGGCAGGCACCCCTCGCCTGCCCCAGCCATAGACCAGTGACTAAGAGGGTAAATGGGAAGGAGTCATGGCCCCCCACTGAAATGCAGGATCCTCCGGACTCGAGTGTGTCACAGCCCCCCACCTTTCTCCCTGTATGTGTGTTGGCAGGGGAAGGACAGAATCATCGCTTTCCTCCTTGCCAGGCAGCCAAAGTTCCCAAAATGGGGACACTGGAGACAGGAGTCACACTTCCCCTTCCTGACAGTAAGGGCCTTCCAAACAGTGCATGTTGCACAAAGTCCTCTACCCCATAGGGATGCAAAAGGGGATTATACCTTTTTTCCAGAATAAAGTTTGCCCTCCTTCAAAATGGGATAAAGGGAGAAGTTATGTTTTCCTGCCTCTCTGGCTTTCTGCTAACAATATTAGCACTAATAGCACATTGTGGGGATTTATGCCTCCGAAGTGTAAGGCCTTGCAGCCTTTGCTTTAAGAATGGATTCTGGTTTGTGAGAGTCCTAACATACTTGGTGCAAGCCAAACTGGGGAAATGTTCAGGATTCTTCCTGGGCACTACTTGATATGCTGTGAACAGTAACTGGAGACACTGGAGGGGGGGGGGGGGAAGGGTAAAAGGGGTGTTTTTTGCCTAGCCATAGTATATGGCAATAACACTTGTGCTTGAAAAACCCATTTGACTGGGCTGAGAGAATCTTTCCCAGGCAAATGCTATTAACCGCTGTGCAAATGAATTAAAAATTCTAGCCATAATGGTTGGAAAAGAGAACTTAAATATAAACAGGGTCTTGTCTACACAAGGAAATTTAGGTGCATAATTATACTGCTGTAACACCATGGTAACTCCCCATGTGGACATTTACTCTGAATTAAGTGTGTTCATGAGGCCAGTTGCTGCAATATAGTTGTTTGTAAATGTCTCTGTGTGGACAAGGCCTAAATCCACCAACAGCTCAAGTGCTGCTGCTGCTACTCTCTCATGATCTGTGTTAGAGCACAAATGACCAGTGTGTTGCTGCTGCTGCTGCTACTAAGGAGCCTATAGGTAGCAAGAGAAACTGACACACATCATATTAGTTTCACATTACTGCTGTTTGGAAAAGTCTTAGGATGTGGGTTCACAAATATTTATTAAGGCAACCCATTAATGGCATTTTGTCCTTTTGCGGGACCTCACCATTACATATATGCACCCTTCGCTCTGGCATCATAACTCTAATCATGGCCTGGTGAGGGGGTGGAGCCCAGAAGGTTGGGAGGTACATTGGAGAGTGATCTTGCCCCATATTTAGCCCACAGTAGTGGCTCCTGCTCTGTGGGGTTGGACTGGACTCCCCACTCTGGGTGTTGCCACTTGATGCATGGACTAATAACCGTAATCATTCAGGCTTTGTCTACACTAACACTTCTCATTGGTCAGGATGCTAGGGGGAAAAGCCACCCCCGACTGGCATATTTTTCATTATCAAAAGTGCAGGCATAGACTGTGCAATGTTGGCAAGAGAGCATTTCCTGATGACTTAGCTACTGTTGCTCATTGTGGATGGTATAAATGTGCCCATGAGAGAACTCTGTCCCACAGGCATAGAGTGGCTACACACTAGACCTTGCAGTGGTTCAGCTGAACTGCTCCAAGGTCCATAGTGTAGACATAGCCTTAGATTTGGACCTCTGCCACTCTGTCCTGGCCAAATTTTGAGTGAGTGGCATTACTGATGCTGGGAGATGTTCTCAACACTGTAGGACAGGAACCACTGCTGTGGGGTGAATGTAAGGCAGACTAAGTCTGTGGTGTCAGTGCATGGTAAATTTAGCCCTGGTTGTGGTGACCCTTTTTTTGGAATCTCTCTGACACACAGCATTTGGGAAACATTGCTTTAGGAGCCCCTTAAGTTTTATGGTGGAATTTATGTAGTTCCCTCAGTGTGTATCCCGTTCCTGGTTAGGGCTTCTCTTAAGTAGATATTTGTAGATTCATAGGAAAGGATAGGAATTCCTCATCTACATTGTTAATAACATTCGCAGAAGGAAATATCCTCTTTTGCACATCTTTGGAGGTCTACAGAAGTGCATAGCAATGGAGCTGTATTCTTTAGACCTCAGGAAATTATCAGGGGAAAAAATCCTTACAAGAACAATGTAAAATATTTAAAACACCAATTTTTAATTGACTGTTGTGACTCTAATGCAGTGTTTCCCAACCAGGTTTTCGCGGAACCTTGGGGTTCCACAGACCATCATCAGGGGTTCAGCGAGAAATCGTGGAATTAATAAATTTTTTTTCTTACAATGTAAGCAGATATAGCTATAGATAACAGCTCTTTACAAATAAATTTTCTTGACAGTAATTTGGCAGTAATTGAATTGCGCTCCCTGCTGTCAACTTTTTATGGCCAAGCAAATGTTTTCATTTGGGTAGGGGTTCCTCCGGATATGAAAAATTATTTTAGGGGTTCCTCCATGGGGGAAAGGTTGGGAATCACAGGTCTAATGGTTAAGGTTAAATTTACTAGAAACTCAAGATATTAGGAATTAGGATAACTTACACTAGGTGTACAAACCTACCTTAACTTTGTCTTTGTATTGGTAGTCTGAGTTTCTCATTTTTCTTGGGGTTTCATAGCCATTGTTGCAAACTGTTTCCCCTTATTAGTGACCATAAAATCAGTGTTTTACATTATCAAGTAATGGCAGACAGGTGCTCAGTTGCTCATTTAACAGTTAGATGTTAAAAGGCAAAAGCATTTATGGATTCTACATTAAATTCCATATAATTAAGTATAGACTTTATTAAAGCTAAACTAGAAAGAGCATGATTATTTTTAAAGGTATCGTTAATGTTTAAACTATGAACAACAGAAGAGGCAGGCAATGAAATTCATTGGGGAGAAGGACTCAAATGAAAGCTAAGGGAGGTTAGCTCAGGCATTTCTTCCTCTAAAGTTTAACAGTCAGGATGCTGAAGTAGAGGAGATGCTTACTGATCTAGTAGTAGCCTGGGAATGAGAACAGAGGGAATGCAAATAGTAAAATTCTGCAACTGGAAAACTGTCTTGATATAATAATTATTTTAGTTCTCCAGTTATCATAATCTGTCTCTCAATTTGGCAATTGAATTGTTTGTAACTTAGACTTCAAATGAAGCACAAATGCATTCATTCTACAGATACTGATTGTTAGCACAGTTCTCTGCTCTATTATTTGTAATGTCCTCTGGGTACACATCCCATGCTTCCTGACACAGTTATTAGAAACAGTGGGTCCTAAGGGAGTTTGCAAGGCTGCTTACTGGTTCAGTAAATGCATTTGTGATCGCCTAAACCTTGTTTACATTACAGCTCCAACTGGTTTTCCAGTTAGAATATTTGGGAAGATTTTCCACTGTGGGGACAGGGATTTGTTACCAGTAAATTTTAAAATAGGATTTCAATGAAACCATTTTACTGTTATTTTAAATCTTAATTTAAAATTTGATCATTTGTCCTGTATATGAGATTTTTATCTAGACTCATCCAGTGAAGTAAGTTCTTTCATTTTTAATATTACACATTTTTTTTTGTTGGGCTACAAAGTGTAAAAGCCAGTGAGTTTCTTGAACCCTCGTGGGACCCTCTTTCCCCTACCCCCCTTTTTTAAGGGTGACTACATTTGGAAGCTCCATGTTGAATTCACTTGAAATGTAATGGGTTTGGAGCATTGCTAGAAGTTTTCTAACTGTTAGTCTTGAGGTTCCTATTCTTTTTGTTGTGTCTTTAACTTGTTGACTTGTTTTACTGTCAGATTAATAGTGGCACTTCATAGAGAGGCAGAAGTGGAAAATACATTATATAGGGAAATGAGAGATGTAAGGGGGGGGGGGGTAGAGGAAAGAAAAGAAGGACGCACACAGATTCTGAAGACCACTGCTTAGTCTATGTACATGTGGCTCTATAGTTTGGATTATGAGGGAGTAAATTGTAGCACATATGGACTAAGAATGCTAAGTAAGTAGAGATGTTAGCTAGCGTGTAATTGAATAGTCGTGTAACTGCATAAAATTGTAGTGGTTACATGACTATTCACTAGTCCCCTGGGGGCAGACCAGCAGCCAGTGCACTCTCTGCCTCACTCTTGGGGAGCCCTTTGCCACCCTGCGTTGCTGCCTCTCTATTAGAGAGGCAGCAGCGTGGGGTGACAGGTGGGAGCCAGTCCGCAAGGGGAGCTGGTTTAAAAACCAGCTCCCCACACAGAGTGGCTCTTGCTTGCTGCCCTGCACTGCTGCCTCTGATACAAAAGCTGCTCAGTGTCAGTCTCCCTGCCCCATGCAGAGCTACCCCCGTACACAGGCTTCTACCTGGCCCCCCAGCCTCTTTGGGAGGTAGCAAGGGGGTGCGGGTAGCTTTGTGGAGCCAGCTTTCAAGGTGGCGAGCCAGCTTTCAAGGTGGCGAGCCAGCTTTCAAGGTGGCGAGCCAGCTTTCAAGCTGGCTCCCCATTCATTTTGGCTCCCGCCTGCCTCCCCCAGCTGCTACTTTTCTGCTTGTGGGTGCTGATACACATGGGGAGGTGGCTTGAAAACTGGCTCCCCGCATGTACCAGTTACCACCTGCCCCCCCAACCCTCCATCCTGCTGCCTCTCTTTCAGCAGCATAAGGATGTGGGGGAGGGGAGGTATTGCCATAGGATCTGGTGCTTGTGGGGAGCTGGCTTAAATTGGCTCCTCACAGGCAACAGCTCCCGCCACCCCCACACCCCGGGTAAGGAGGGAGGTGTGGGTGTAGTCAACAGGATTAACTGATAAACCCTGGCTAATCTGTTAATCATGTAGTCATTGATTGATCATGTAATACATTGACATCCCTATAAGTACCTTTTTAATTTGCACCTGCAGCATCCACTTAGGGGAATTACAGTGCCGCATGTTCACACCCCTTATAGTTGGAACTGTGAGACCATATAGACAAGCCTTTAGACAAATGCATCATGATTTACAGTTGGAAAGACAATGCAATGTTGAATGGATAGGCCTAGCAAATAAGGAAGGGATTCAAGTGAAGAGTGGCCAAATACTATTCAGTGAAATGAGCTGAAGGATTTTGTGGGGAAAGCCCTTCCGTAACTCATCAGATATTATTTGGTAGATGTATTATTGGACCATTAAAACTGAAAATTTTCAAGCTTATTCAACCTTTAGTCTTCCTACTTTTCTAACATCTCTGAAAACATGTTGCATGTGGTCAATCAGTCAATTCTCTTACATTTAAAAGTTAAGTGTAGCACACAATAAATTATACCATTTGATTTCTTAAAATTGCAGATTGAGGTTTCTGGAGAGTGTGGCTTTAAAGTGGTGAGGTGGTAGAGACATCCTAACTAAAGAACTTTATCCTTGGCTAGTAGGTGTTACATAATGTGTTTGCAATCTTACTTTTGTGTATATTTTCTTGTTGGCGCACTTGCCCATGTGCATCCATGTTATCTTTGATAACCACAAGTATGTGTTTATCAGTGCCTCTTAGTTTCGTCTGATTTAAACCAAAAGAATTTTTGGAGGATGTTATGGTCATAAGTTTCCTTAATTCTTGTATGAGTTTTCCTGCTCTTTTTTCCCCCTTGTCTGCTGCTCTTTCTCCCTCACCAAATAATATTGAAGTGGCTCCTATGATTGTAAGTTTTAATTAGACACTTGTAGGTATATGAGTGTGTTGCTAATGTACCTCTGATTCTGTTTCCAGGCAGGTCCAAAGGGTAATTAGATTACCATAGTGACAGTAAAGCATTACCTCTTTTGTTAGGGGAACTATGACTAGGTCCTGGTGGCCCTTAATACATTTAAAAAGCAGAGGCGCAGCGTCTGGAACCAGGTGCAAGTTGGGGATCAGCTGTCCCAGCTCGTGCCCAGTTCCCCGCTATGCTTTTGCCTCCCCCAACCCTCTCAGAGACAGTGCTGGGGGGAACTGGCTTTTAAGCTGGCTCCCCCCAGCACTAGCTCCTGCTTCTCCCCACCTCTCTCTGATAGAGGCAGGAAGTTGGGGGCGAAGCAACTAGTTGAGTCACTTCTCAACTTCCCGATAAGACTAGCTGCTTACATCCCTAGTGGATACAGAGGAGTTGGGTTGTAGGGAAGAGTGACTTAACTTCCCAGAGGTGGATGTTTCTTGGGCACTCTACATAGCTGACAGCTTCATATGGGGAGTGGGGGGGGGGGGGGGGGCTGAGGCAAGAAGCCAGAGTTTGACTAGGGTTACCAGGTAGTCTCAAAAAAAAAATGCGGGACACACTTGATCGGGGGGGGGGGGGGGGAGGACCGGCCAGCAGGGGAGTGGGGCTGGCCCCGAGGAAGGGGGGAATGGGAAGCAGAGTTGGCGAGGGCGGGGGGGGGAGAGGGGTCATGGGCAGCAGGGCTGGCTGGGGGAGATTGGGAGAGAGGAGGGGCGGCTGGCAACCAAAGGCTCCCAGCGTCGATTGTGCCCTGTCTCACAGCCACTCCTCCCGCCCCCGCCAGGCTTCTGTCCGGTGCCCCGCCAGAAAACACCAGACATTACACATGTCTGGTATTTTCTCAACTTTTTTACTGGACAGAGGCCCCCAAAACCAGATTGTCTGGTAGAATACTGGACACCTGGCAACTCTTGTTTGACCCATAATGAATAAAGGCCTTGTCAAAATTTAGTGTTTAACAAGGACAAGTTTAAAGAATCACTTCAAAGGCTATCTCAAAAGTGACTAAAAATGGGCATTGTGTGTGTGTGTGTGGGGGGGGGGGGGGGAGCCTATGCCCAATCTGCAATTTTCAAACTTCGAGTCTTGCAAACATAACCCAGGATGTGAGAGTTAAACTTGAGTTCTTCCCATTGTGCACATAATTACTACTCATACAGGATCAATAGTGCAAATTAGGCCTCTGGCACCTGTTCAGTGCCTTTGTCTGTAGTGGCACAGTTATAACTGATTTGGGATTTTAGTTACTTCTTGTGGAACAAAATTGTCAAGGGAAATACACTGTATCTTAGCTGTACTGGTTCAGCAAGTGCTGAGGTGAGTAAAATGCTGTAAAGACTTGTGTACTAATTTAAACTAAATGGATGGGATATCTGGATACGCTCAGGGAGAGAAGTTCTATTGAAAATGAATGTGCCTTTGATGTCGACCCCCGCGCGTCCAGACTACCGCGCTGAGCCGACAAACAGCTGATTGGCTCAGCGTGGCAGCCATGTAAATTTAAATGAAGCAGCAATTATTTAAATCACCGCTTCATTTTCCTATGCCGGGTAGTCTAATCTACATGCCTCTGGCGACAGAGGCATGTAGTCTAGACGTACCCTTATAGTAAGGAAAGAATATGGGACATTTTAGGAGGAGGAGTTATGTATCTTTGACACCTCATTGCAACATATCTTTATAGGAGCAGTACAGTGTCACCATTCATTTCTGTCCAGGGCTTGTTCCCCCATTAAGTCCAGCCTGATAAAGTCCCTGCATATGATGTCTCACCATCTAGTTGGCCGTTTGTCTTTAGGTCAGACTGACCTCTGTTGTGCTTGCATTATTTTTTCTGGCATCCTTTCATCTGATTGTCTTCTGCATTCTCCCAACAATTGTAATATTTTCTATTGCTGTGAAGCCAGTATCACGCCTTCTCATTTGTTCTCCTCCTAACTTCATTTGTCTTAAAATCATTCCACTTCACATCTGCCATCTTCTGAAGAATTCTCATCTTTCCTGTTTCCAGCTTTCTGATAAGTTTCATTTAATACAGCTGCTTCAAAACCATAGAATAATACTGGTAGTACACTCATTTAATGAACTATCACTTTGGTACCAAATGTGCTGTTTGTATCCATTTCATGATTTCATTAATTTCTGCAGCACTTGCAGGTAAAGTAATTCTCCTTTTAACTTCTTCCTTTATGAAACCATCAGAACTCAAGTGTCCTAGGTGCATGTATGTGTGTGTTTTTGTTTTTGTTTTTTATTATGCTGCAATTTTGTTGTATTTCAATGCTTTATGTATTGTCTCTATTCCAAAATTAAACTAAACAAGTTTTCCAAGGTAAAGAATAGAATCACTAATTGAAACATATTTGCTAGACGTATGTCATCTGAATAAATAAAAAGCTTAACTATAGAGTGCCATGCCCTCGAGCTTGCTTACCGTCCTTGACATCCAATTTAAGAACATGAAGAAAAGTGATGGGATTCTAAGTCTCTTTGTCTTAATTTTCCACCAGTTTTTGTGGTACTACAGGAGTCTCAGTACATAACTTTCTTTTGCAATTGCAGTTACCGTATCTGGAATTCCATTTGATTCTACTACTTAGTGCTTTCCTCCAAACCAAATCAAATGTCTTCCTGAAGTTGATTAAAAACAGTGGACATCTTTGATCCCCATTCTTACTCTTTTTTTTTCTGTCAATTGGGTGTGACTATCTTGAGCAGTGTAACTTTGGCTTGGTTTGATGTCTCATTGTTCCTTGCCTATTAGTTTCTCTAAAACTGGCCTTACTCTGTTGACAATTACCCATTTTATTTTTCCCTGGCTAAAGGCAATAGTTACTGTTCCTGAATAAAAGATATCTTGCTGCTGCAAATAATAGAGAGCTAAGCTTACTAGGGGGTTGTGCCCTCTGCTGGTCATGTGTGCCACCCTCCTCCCCCCCACTCTCCCGGCTGCTACACCCTACCACCAGCACCCTCCCAGCTGGCCAGACACCCTGCTCTCAGCTTACTCCTGAACCCTTCCTTCTGGCCAGACTCTGCATCCTCACTCCCTCCTGCACAACACCTACCATCCAGACCCTGCACTCCTATCCCACTCACTGAAAGAGATGGGGGGGCACATGTGGCTGGGTGGGGAGACAGTGTGGCTGAGGGGGGAGAGAGGTAGGCGGCAGCGGCTGCTGGAGGGGGGGGGAGGGAGAGAGAGAGAAATTGTCAATAGAGTGATTCAATGGATGTTGGTTGGTGTGTGTTTGTTTTTTAAATAAAACTTCAGAATCCTTCCTCTTCTGTCTGAGAAACAGCATAGCAAATGTAAACTCAAAAGGAATTTTCATCAATAAATTTACATGGGTAATTCAAATCTTATCTATAATGCTATTATGATACTGTAAAACAGTGCTGGTCATGTTCTACTAGTAGTTTTTTTAACCCAATGTTTTAGATGGGAAGGGGTCAGTAATATACAAACTCCACACTTCAGCATCTATCCATCCATTCATGCCACCATAGGCTCTTCCAGATGTAACTTTGGCAATAGGTGTACAAGTCCAGCAGGGACTCTTGGACTTTCTTGTAGTGAGCCATGGGAAATTTGCCTTCAAAGAGGAGCTAAAAGCTGTATTTCTCAGGCAGCTTTACCTGTAAATATGAAATCTCTTTGCCTTTTTCCACCATGTCCTAAGGAAAGGATGGTCAAGTGGTAAGGGTGCTAGTCTGTGATTCAGACACCTGGATTCAATGTCCTGTTCTCCCAAAGACTTTGTGACTGCGGGCAAATTGATTCTTAGGCATTGTCTACACTAGAAAGTGTTTGTGGGTGTAACTTTGCTAGTAAGATACAACTTATACTGCCAAAACAGTTCTCTTGCCAGTATAACTTGTAGCAGTTTCCCAAATGAAATAAGCTTTACCAGCAAAAGGACTCTTTTGGCAGTATAGCTGCATCTACACTAAGGCTTTCATAAGCATAGAGGTGCTGGTTAGGGAGCACTGTTTCTGTTTCTCCTCTTTCTGCTAGTTGATATAACTTGAAAAACATAACTGTATGTATAAAATGATGGGTTCTAAATTAGCTATTGTACTCAATAAAGAGATCGTGGAGTCATTGTGGATAGTTCTCTGAAAATGTCCAGTCAGTGAGCAGCAGTAAAAAATGTGAGCCGAGTATTGGGAATCATTAAGAAAGGGATAGATAAGAAAACAGGTCATATTGCCTTTATTATAAATGCGTAATATGCCCATATCTTAAATACTGCATGCAGATTTGGTTACCCTATCTCAAAGATTAATTAGAATTGGAAAAGGCTCAGAAATAGACAACAAAAATGATTAGGAGTATGGAATGGCTTCCATGTGAGGAGAGATTAATAATACAGGGACTTTTCTGCTTGGAAAAGAGACCCAGTAAGTGGGGGATATCATTAAAGTCTATAAAACCATGACTGTGGAGAAAGTAAGTAAGGAAGTATATTTACTCCTCATAACACAAGAACTAGAGGTCACCAAATAAAATGAATAAACAGCAGGTTTAAAATAAGCAAAGGAAGTATTCATACAATGCATAACCTGTGGAACTCCCTGCCACAGGATGTTGTGAAGGCCAAAATTCTAACAGAGTTCAAAATAGAACTAGATAACCATTGATGGACCACCTCTCCATGAATTCATTAGCTTGGATGGGTCAGAGCTAGAAATGAGCAACAGGGAATGGATCACTTGATGATTACCTCTCTGTTCATTCCCTCTGACTCATGAGGCACTGGCCACTGTCAGAAGACAAGAAACTGATCTAGATGGATCTTTGCTCTGACTCACTATGGCTGTGGTAATTTAGGGATGTTAACAAGCATTTATTTTTGTAAACTTGCAACTGCTGAAGTTTACAGCAATTACATGTTTACACAAGGTGGGAGGGAGGCTTAAAAGCCAGCTCCCTACAAGCAATGACTTCTGCCTGTATCAGAGGTAGCAGCACGGGGAGGTGGCTCTATAGGAACTGGTGCTTGGGAGGGAGGAGCTGATTTAAGCTTGCTCCCCATGAGTATCTGCTCTTGCCTGCTCCCCATACTGCTACCTCTGTGGGAGGCAGCAGCATGGGAGGAGAGGCATCTCAGCGGGAGCCAGCATGCTCGGGGAGCTTTGGCTTGCCTCTGATAAAAAGGCAGCAAGAGGAGGGGCTGCATGTAACCATTAGTATTAACTGATGAGCTTGGGCTGTTGGCAGTCAAGGCAAATTTATTTTACAGATGAGCATTCGGTGTGTCCCTGGATATTGTGTCATGCAGGTGGTAAAATGTGAATTGAAATTGATGGAAGTGTGTGTAAATGTTGCATTAACTGTTGATTGACTTAACTCTTCAAGTTTGTATTGACAGGGAAAGCACTCTTTTAGCTGAACAGAATTTGTGGGAATACAGGGTTGCCAGGTGTCCGGTTTTCTACCAGACAGTCCGGTATCTGCACCCTCTGTCTGGTAGAAAAATTCAGAAAATTCTGGACATGAGCAATGTCGGGTATTTTCTGAATTTCCGGGTGGGCACCAGATGGAAGCCTGGTGGAGGTGGAGGAGTGACTGGGAGGTGGGATGAGATTGGCGCTGGGAGCCCTGTGATCACACGCGAAAGCCGGGTGGAGCGGGGGCAGTGGTGGGAACTCCCAACCACTCCTGCCCCCCGGCCCGGCTTCTGCACACAACCATGTTTTTAACATGTTCTTGTCATAAACACTCCACATTCAGTGGGCATTGTCACATGCTATTCAGTCGAAGTCTAATCACTACTGTTTCAGTACTGTTTTTAGAAAATCAGCTAATATTTCTTTCCTTGTCAACTTCTCTGTCTGGCAGATATTTGAGTGTGGATGTGAATGGCTTATTGCCCTTCAAAATAGTGACCAGGTTAATGGTCCAAAGTACAATGAGTTGCCCAAAAAAAGATTTTAAACCTGCATTGTTCTATTGACTATCCGTATTAACCAGCCTGTGACAGGTATTCACCATGAAAATATATTTTTTTACCCTTTACAAATATTTAACAGTAAGTTGAGAGGGCATGCTGATAATCTGGATACTGTATATCCTGTCCTATAGCCAGCCCAATTTATACAAGGTTCTTTTGGTGTCTGCAGCCTGATAGTACCTGTAAATTGGGGTGGCTTTTTTGGTTCAGGGGCTGCTGACCTACAGAAAATTCAGTTGGGGGCCACACACAAGTGAGAAGCACAAAACAAACAAACCCCAAGACAAAAAAAAACCAAACCCTCACTGACATGGCCCCCCGATTGAGGAGAAAGACACTCCCCGCATTACCCTCAGACAACTGGGGGGGGGGGGGGGAGAAGGGGGAATCTAGGCTAGTTGATTTTGTGTGCTCCAGCAGTGCAGGAGGGAGTGGGTGTGGTGTGGTGGGGGGAGAGCTGGAGCACCAGCGTGGGCTCCCCAATGCTGTTGGGGGAGCCCTGAACCTCAGGAGCCAGATCCAGGCAAGCCGGGGGCCACATCTGGGCCTTAGGTTTCCATTGCCTGCTGTAGATACAGAAAGACTCTGCCCCCCCTCCCCTGATGTCATTTTTTTTTTTAGACTTAACCTGCTGTCTTCTCTGCTTTTCATAAATTATAACCAAATGTCCAGGAGTTCTCTTGATAATATTCTTTATATCCATTAGTGTACTCAGCCAATGAGGGGGGGAGGGTAAATGGTCTGTGTGGTAAATTAATCTGGAGTCAAGCAAAGCCTATGTGAATGCTGACAGTGTTAAATACCTTATTTTTTTTTTCGTCTATCACTTTACATTTTGTTCGGTCTGTCACATGGACTTCCTTTCCTTTTTTTTATAGGAGGGGATGACCGCCGGGTTTTGCTTTGGCAGATGGAACAAGCCATCCACTCCAGAGTCAAACCAGTGCAGCTGAAAGGGGAGCATCATTCTAACATCTTTTGCTTGGCTTTCAACAGTGGTAACACAAAAGTGTTCTCTGGAGGTAAGGGAAGAAAATAAACTTGATATAAGGAGACTGTTTTTATCTTAGAGTTTATAATCCAATGAGCCAGATCCTATCCCACACACAGGCTCACTGGCCTACCAGAGCTGTTCTAAATTGGCCCCTGAGAAGTCCTCAGGATTAGGGAAATTTGTGGATGTATCTGAACTGACATCCGCTCTGTGCCATTGCTCCTGACTCTTCCCGCAACCTGGCATAGGAGGCTGTGCACTCTGAAGTTTCCAGAAGTAATCACTAGTTCCCCTCCCCTCCTTTGAATATTGGAACTTTTTTCAGAGAAGGGGAGGACGACAAACATGCTTCAGAAATTGGATATTTGCATATGTATCAAAATCCATGCAGATCATTCCTTCCATAGTCCGAGACTAGTAAAGAAGAAAGAAATGAATATCCTACATCTAACCACCCTATAGATATACAGTTAGGTTTTTGTACATTTTTTTGGAGCTCTTGACTTCCTCCTCCAATTGAGATTTTTGTTGACTTTAATCAGTGCTGTAAACCAAGTCTCTTAACATCTCTATTTTATGTCCTTTTATAAAATGGGGCTAAACATACTTTATGACGTGCTCTATCATACCTTTCAAGGATGTCAGAAGTGCAAGCGGACAAGTTTTTTCCCTGTGCATTATAGTACTGTAATTTGAATTGAAGTTCAACTACAGAAAATCAGGTAACTTTTGCAAATTGAAAAACTAAAATATGGGAACTTGAGTAAGATAAGTGGACCTGTTAGTTCATACTCCTTATCTTGAAAGTGTGTTTATTATAGATTGAGGCAGGTTGCTCTAAACAGGTATATATTTTTAGACAAAAGATTTTATATATAAAAAGTTAAGTGTGTGTGTGTGTGTGTGTATAGATAGATATCTATACACATAGATATCTATACACACACACACACACACACACACACACACACACACGTAGAGTTTATTATATCAAGCTGCTTCTAGAATGGATGGCAGCAGCTGAATGGATGAGGAGCCAGCTGCAGAACCTACAGCGAAGCCTCCTCCGCAGGAATGGGACAGGCAGCTTTGCTGCAGGCTCTGCTGTATAACACTTAGTTATTTAAGCATTATATTGCAGAGCCTGTAGCATGTAACTGCCGAGATTTTCAGTGGTTACACGGTTACCTATTTAACCAATGTTTAACATCCCTAGTGGTGCTACTTTTTTAACAGTAAGCAACTACTATGGTGCCTTATGTAACCCAGTCAACTTGTGGTTCTGGCCTCGTCCTCATGTTTTCTTTCCACCTTTGAAACTGAACCAGAGGTAGAGGCAAGTCATGTCCATTTTACATTCCCATCTTACCCGCTCTACTCCTGCAGCTTTTGATGTGAGAGGAAAACCGGTTCCTTAATAGCGAAGGAATTGAAATTAGTCTTACGTAATGGCTTCCTCTCCCAGGTCATCTGAGACTGTTGGGTGGAGTTCGATGTCATTGGAAAAACTAGTACAAATTCATCATTGGTGTAATTTCACAGACATCAGTTGACTTTAAACTAAGTATTTCATGTGTAAATGGCTTGATTAAGGGACCATGGAAACAAGCCACTACACAGTAATCTAAAAGCATGTCTATACCTATAGCTCTGCATCACCTCTGTGAATGGCAAAAGCAGACAGTGGGAGACGGTCTCCTGCCATTATAGCCATGTGCACATGAGCGCTTATCTCGGAGTGACTTCTGTCAGTGGGTGGTTTACTCATACCCTGGAGCAACTCAAATTATGCTGATATAAACGGAAGTGTAGACACAGCTTAATGCTGGTACATGAATGATGGTTCTGTGTGTCTGTTTTCCAGGAGCCTCTACAGAGAACTTGTGGATGTAGGAAAATGCTTCTCTTGCATCCATTTAGTTACATATAAACTTCTTTCTCATTTTTGTTTCATGAGAGCAAACAGATTTTAAACATGTATAAGATAAATCAAAATTTGGAGTCCTCTTTACATTTAAAATGCATATAATAAATGGATTCTCATGCCTTTTGATCCTTTTTTGTTCTCCTGAACGTGTCACAAGCTTCAGTGCTTGACAGCTGGCATCATATTTATGGGATGGATAGATCCACTGAGACTAAGGCTAAGATCCTTAAGTTATTGTTCTATACTTTCTTCTTTCCACTGCAAACAAATGGTAATATATAATGCTGTATTGAATATTTTGTAAACAGAAGTTGCTAACCCTATATTTGCTAGTATTTAATACAGAGAATGGGGGAAGAGGAACAACTTCCAACCCTAAAGATTGTGGGTACGTGTGGGGGAGCAGGGGTTTGTATAGATGCAGTCCCCTTGGCCTGTGTTCATATAAACCGTTTGACTTGTATTTAACACACACAGCTCCTTGATTTATCTAATTTTTTTATATGAAAGTAATTGTGGTCACAGTGTCCACACCCCTGCATAACTGACTATAGCCCAATATACTATCACTCCAAGAGCACTGAGCATTGTGGTACTAACATGCAGAATGCACCAGGCTCACAACTCAAATGCTAAAATTATGATAGCATCTAGTTTGTCCTTCCTCTGTCTGTTGTGACTGCTTATGTTGTTACATCTATCTTTGTGAATTGCAGTGGAAGTATCATGGTGATGGGCATTGTCAGGTCTCATAAAGATTTCTCCACTAGGGATGTTAAGGATTAGTAGACTAGTCAATTTCCCCCCACCTTGCTGCCTCTTCAAAGTGGCAGTGCTGCACAGCTGAGCCCAGGAACAGCTGTGCGGTGCTGCCACACATGGAGCCTGGAGTCAGCTGGGGATGCCCAGCTGATCCCGGTCTCCAGCAGGGCATTTCTGCGGAACCTGGGATCAGCTGACCCTGGATTCCTCATGGCATTTCAAAGCTGGCACGCCACGTGCAGCCCAGACTCAGCAGACTTCCCGCTGGCCCCAAGCTGCACATGGAGTTCTGCATTCCTCCTTCGTTATGTACAAGAGCCCCAGCAGGGGCTTTTGTATCTTTCAAAAGAGGAATGTGCAAGTGCCTATTGACTAGTCGATGGAAATTCCATCGACTACTCTACTAGTAAATTAACTGTTATTTAACATCCTTATTCTCCATCCATGCATGCACTGAAATTTTGACTGAGACTGGTCAGAGCATTATCAGCAACACTCCTTAATTAACTGAAGTGTCTGAGCAATGTCAGCTATGCCCAATTTAAAATATATTGCCTTGATATCACTTTTCACTCCTGTGAGGTGGTGGTGTCTATAGTTAACAACCAGAAATTGACTCGGAGCCTCTGTGTAGATGTGTAGGGTGTTGACACTTGACAACCAGGTTGGTCCTCTCCTCACGGTGCTTTTGTTTTCAAAATAAAAATTGCAAAAACTTTTTTTTTTCATTATGAAGTTTTAATTACCAATATGTGAATTTTTTTACATGTTTTTGTATTTCTCTTTATAGGCAATGATGAGCAAGTTATACTCCATGATGTTGAAAGGTAAAGACATAGTTTCCATTGTTGCTTCAGCTTCCTAATCATAGTCACTGGAGGCATCCAAACTGATGTTCTAGACGACAAAGCCCATTTTAGTCTTGGTTTAGAAAAACAAACAAACCCACGGTGACATTTTGAAATAAAAATATTACATGGTGGTGCAGAGGAGTTTCCCTTTCCTTTCATGTTATTTATTGAGGGGGACAATGGTATTCTCTCAAAATCAGTAGTATGTTCCAAATGAACAATTATAGAATTGAAGGGCCACACTTTTTTTTTTTTTTTAAAGATATCTAGACCCTAGTGGGCTTTGCAAGGGCACCGAATTCTTCTGAAGTCCAGGGTAGTTAAGTGCCTAAATACCTTTTAAATATCTGGCTCCAAGAGCCCAATTTTTACAGACTTGCAGTGATACTAAGTGAGTGTGAAATCTTACAGGTGTAAATAACTAGACAAGGTTCAAGGCACTGGGGATTCACACCTGTAGGATTTTACACCCACTTTGTATCAGAACTATAAGGCTGTGGAGAATTGGGCTTTAGAAGTCCTATTGTGAGGTCTTGATAACCTTTCTGTCCATGTTTATATTTAACGTAGTGGTATCCTGTCTAAATACTAGAATTGAACAATCAGGATAGTGTATGCTTTTTCTGAGTTGGATTTGATTTCAAGCATACAACCTTGGTAGGCTAATGTTTTGGTTTATGTGTTGTTTAGCTCCCACAAAGTGTTAAATAATAAAGATTAAATAACATGAACTGATGAAAGGACGAATACAAAGTCAGAGAAGGCAGGAATGGGCCTAAGAATAGTGAGAAATATAAAACCTTAAATCTGTGTTGCCTGAGTCCTGGTTAGCATAATTTGGAAGATCTTTGTTGCTAAGGTTGTTCAAAAGTCTTTATGCTGAATAAAAGTCCCAAAATAAATGTTTCACCTGAGTGTTTTTCCTCACATTTGACTGAAGAGAAAATATAACAGCAGCTGTATGTTTTGCTGTTCACATTCATTGTTAGAACAAATACTCTACATTTTTGCTTGGTTTTGTTTTAGGTTGCCAAGTCAAAACAACTCAAATCTTACACAGCTTTCTTATATATCCTTCTTTCCACCCTAATTTTTCACAGGAAGAAGTCTTTGTCATTGGCATTTTTTTTTTCGTAGATTGTTCAAAATATAGTGCTTCCTTTATTTAGTTTTGGTATGAGCTTTTGTTACAGATTGGATTTTCTGATTAATTATGTCCAGTTGCAGCATATTTGTCCCATTCCTCCAGCACTGGACTAGTTATTTGCACCATTTTCTGTGGGGAATAAAGTCATTGTGATACTTTTGAATTCTGGTTTTAATTTTCTAAAATTTCACTCTTTAAACTTTATTTTTTATTCTGGCTGCATATAGATTGGTTCCATCAATTTTTTTTTTTTTTAATATATGCAACTGGGACTTTCAGATGGTTGGTTTCTCTCCCCTTCTCCCCCCCCCCCCCCCCCCCCCCCCCCATCAAAACTGTTTTCCAAATTAGTCATAGCAAGTTAGGTACAGCAAGTCCTTCAAGGAAATCTTGTCTGAAGTTAATCAGCTAATTGTGTAGTCAATAGAACTTCCATTGATTATGCAATTAGTCGATGGGGGGGAGGGCACTTATTACTCCTGCTGTGACTCTGCATTTTAAATGTAATAAGAGCCCACTAGTAGGGTTGCCAGGTGTCCGGTATTTGAGCTTTCTGTTTGGGAAACAAATTGCGAAAATATAAACGTCCGATATTTTCTAAATAAGATGTAATGTAGATTGTGATGTCATGTCAAGTGTGTACGGTATTTTTGTTGAAACCATCTAGCAACCCTATGCACTAGGCCAGTCTACTCAACTTTGGAAGCCCCAGGGGCCACAATGATGCTCACAGCACGTGCCGAGGGCTGCAGATTAAGTGTGGTTGCATATACTTGCAAATATACATGCAAATAGCATCTTTCCCACTGACAGGCATGAATACAAAGATTAAGGCAAGAGTACACAACACACAGGCCTCATTTAAGTCTGTTCTGCTGATATTAATAAAATGCAATGTTTATCCAATTTCCATCTATATGACCACTTTTAATGAGCTATGACAGTCCAGAAATTTAACTACTAAAACACGTATCAACAGAAGACCATTATATTGACTCCTTTTTTGTTTTGGCTCCCACCCACTGGCCACATGTTGATCCCTGCTAAATCCAAACTGTACACAAATGGGCCATGGGCCACATGCAGCCCGTGGGCTACGTGTTGAGTAGCCCTGCACTAGGCTCTTACTATATTTTAAATGCAGAGCCACAGCCAGGTTAACTCCAGTGGTGCTGACTCCGGGATGCTGTGGCTCTGCCTCTCCTCCACACTGCAGAGATGGTGCTGGGGAAAACTGGCTTTTAAGTCAGCTCTACCCAGCACTGGCTTCTCTTCCTCCCCCGGCTTCCCCCGCCAGCATATCCTTATCGGGTAGTCGATTACTACCTTACATCACTATCTATACCCTGGAGTTTTTGATAGACTGCATGTAGGTTGTTCCCGAAGAAATATAGCAAATTCAGCAGCCTCCTCATATTAGCTGTTCTAACTTTTAAGTAGTTCTTCTGGCCTGTCTTTTCTTGCCTTGCTTGCTTGCTTTGTTTCAAAGTGACATTCAAAGGTAAGACAAGAGAGGAAACTCTGCTTGAGTCCTTGTTTTGCTGCTGTATGTTGGATAAAGCTCACATGTGAGGAAAGGCTGTTAGGAGTTTGGGAAGTCTTTTTTTCAGCTTGTTTTCCATGTCAGAAATTCAGGTGTAGCCTATCCTGGAAGATAACTGTCTGAAGAATTAGTGAAATGACATACCAAAAGGAAAGCTGTGTAGCTGAGACTTCTTAAAACTGTTCTTTTTAACAGTCAACTAACTCCAGTGATTGACAGATCTTTACATGAAAGCAAGCTTGTATTTAAAGAATCAAGACTCCCTACTTCCTTGTCCCTTTTTAGTTAAGAAATGAAAACTAGGTATTCCTAGGAAGTTCTTGGAATGTAATAAGCTTCAGAGCTGTTAAGAGCACAGAATGTTAGGCCAAACTCATTTCTCATCTTAAATATTATATGAATTTATCCTATTTTTAAAATATTACTTTTATCCTGTTCCCATTAGTCACAACTGAGTATTTTATATTAATCCTGTTTATAATTACTAGTATATTAGTAACTTTTAGCCTTTAAAAGACTGAAAAGAAAAAGGAACTGACTTAACATAAGTTTTGCAATAAGTAAGCTATGCAGCCTCACTCTTGTAGCCACCTGCACACTTTGAAGGCTTTTTGTGATGGATATGTAGGTATTTAGTTAGCAAATACTGTTTAATTTAATCATAAAAACTTCATATCTAGTTTGAGCAGTGTTAATCTAGTTGCTCAATATTGCCAGGTGACAAAGTTATGGCTAGCAATTGCCTCCTGAAACAATGTACAGCAAAAGGAAGGAAAATAATGTGTGTTTGTCTTGCAGCACTGAGACCTTGGATGTGTTTGCACATGAAGATGCAGTATATGGCCTTTCAGTGAGTCCAGTGAATGATAACGTTTTTGCCAGTTCATCTGATGATGGCCGGGTTCTCATTTGGGATATCAGAGAGTCTCCTCATGGAGGTGAGAACTGTAGGCTGAAGAGAGTATTACTGTATAGAAAGAGCTCTTGAATGAAGAAAATCTGCTATTTTGGGGGTGGGGAAGGTGTGTTGTACATGACTTGTGTGTGGTAGTGATTTGCTGTTCTGTCTGGGTGCCATTTGACAAGCCCTGATATCCCTCTTTTCTTTTTTCCTTCTTGGATCTGTGGAAAATGTTGTAATCCTAAGCAGAGGGAGGGAGGCAGTGCTTTGGGGTCAGCTGCTGAAGCTGGCCCCTGGGCCAAGCTACTTGTGAGGCTTGCAGGTGGTAAGCCAGGTAGTGTTGGCTGTGCTGCTGAAGACTGCAAAAGATTGGGGCAGGAACTTTGGGGGGGGAAAGTGGAGTAGGGGCAGGGCCTCAGAGTCTGGTTGCCAGCTATTAGAAAGATGCTAACCCTAATATAGCACAGGATTGCCAGCCTTCATGGTTTCAAATATCTGACCACAAAGATCATGTTTAATTTAAAACTTTTTTTTTCTACATGTATGCATTCAAGGAGCCTATCCCATCTCCTAACAATTGGAGCATGTGAACGCTCCTTTTTCTTTTCCCTCTCCTTTTGTCCATTTTTAAAAGCATGTTAGAAAAAAGAAGTGTCTTCTAAAAATCAGTTTATTCCAGTCTGAGATTAAAATGCTTTAATTATAATCATATGGTTATTGCATGGTGTTACTACACAGCTGAATAAGATTGTGTAGGTGCCCAAACTGTGCTTCCATATCTTAACGTGTTCCTAGGGTTGCCAGGCATTCTGTTTTAAAGCACAATGCCCAGTCAAAAAGGGACCCTGGTGGGTCTGGTCAGCACCACTGTCTGGGCTGTTAAAAGTGCGGCTGGTCCCAGACAGGCTGGGTGTGGGAGGGAGTTCAGAGTGTGGGTGCTGGGCAGCGTTCACCTCCAGCACGTCACAAGAAGTGGTAACATGTCCCTGTGGCAGACGTAGCCAGGGAGGCTGCACATGTTGCTTCTGAGTGTTGGCTCTGCCCCTACAGCTCCCATTGGCCATGATTCCCAGCTAGTGGGAGGGTGGAGCTGGCACTCAGTGGCAGTGCTTGGAGCTTCCCTGGCTGACCCTGCTTCTAGGAGCCTCAGGGCTTGTAATCGTTTCCCGGGAGGTGAGTGAGGAAAGCACTGCCTGGAGCCTACACCACTTCCTGCACCCAAACTCCTTGGAACCTAAACCCTAACTCCTTTACCCCTGTCCAGAGCCCCCTCACCCTTCCATACCCCAACCCACCACCTTCGTTTGGAGCCCTCTCCCTTATTTCTGGCCTCACTCAGAGGCCACACCCACAGCTTACCCCACCCCAGCCTTTTGAAAATGAGTGAGTGAGGGTGGGGGAAAGCAAGCAACAGAGGAAGGCAGGGGGTAGGAAAGAATGGGGCAGGGAAGAATGTTTTCTGCAGATAGGAAATTGGCAATGTTAGTTCTCTTTAAATTTCATTTAAATATGAATTTCTCAGTGATATAAAGATCATTTGGGAGATAATTACAATATCCTGTGGTATATCACTCTAAATGACCATTTTATATTCTCATCCTTAACTCCATTTTAAAATAGTTTGTTTGTCTGGAAATTTAATTCAGAATGTTCTACCGGCCACTGCAGTAATTATTTCCTTTGTCTCCTCCCTGATTTCACATCAATTTCCTCTTATTGCCCTCTAATATAACTTATTTTAGCATAAAGTAGGGATGTGAAAGTGTAACCATGTAGATGGTTAATGGATGAGCCTGAGTTTTAGTTAACATTCATTGTTATATTCAGGTTCCTAGCATGCACTGTCTCCCCAGGAGCTGTCTCCCTTCCTTCCCCACTGCTGCCTCTGTTTCAGAGGCAGCAGCATGGGGAGGAGGGCAGACAGGAGCTGGCACTGGTTCCCATGGAGCCAACTGCTACCCAGTATGTATCTGTGTAACCACTGAAACTTTGGGGCAGATACAAAAGTAATTTGGTTCCAGAGGGAATACACTGAACTAGTTAATCTGCTAGTGATCCTGCCCACTAAAATATCAGTGCCCCCCACTTCTGGAGTTAATGCAGCTGCCAGTGACTATCAGGGTTGCAGGCAAACCCCTCTGGCCTGCATTCTCGGGTTCTAGATTAAATTGAGTTGTTGCACTAGATAAGAGAGACCATCAAAATTACCTATACTAAATGCAGTTTCTGTATGCAACTTGAACTAAAAAATTTCCTTTTGAGATTACTGAGTCATTAATTTGACTCATAAAATGTTCTGCTTCTTTATTTACAGTTTCTTCTTTGAAAAGGTGTTTTCTGTGTATGTGTGCTTATTTTGTGTTCAGGTTCTTTCCTATATTCAATTTAATGTGATAGAACAAGTACTTGCCTGGGAAATTTTGCTTTTTATATGTATATGTGTATATATAAGTGCCTTAACATAGTACTTTTAATAGGGGTTCTTGCTTTTAAATCTTTGCTAAACAAAAATATAGGTAGTATCTCCATATATATCTTGTAGAACTGGAAGGGACCTTGAAAGGCCATCAAGTCCAGTCCCCCTGCCTTCACAGCAGGACCAGGTATCATCCCTGACAAATTTTCCCCAGATCCCTAAATGGCCCTCTCAAGGATTGAACTCACAATCCTAGGTTTATAGCAGGCCCATGCTCAAACCACTGAGCTATAAACCATGCTCAAATTAAAATCCACAACCTTTTTTGAACCCCACATAAATGTAAAAATATTCTGTGGTATATATGCTGAGTGCTCTATACAGCTTGGTTTAGTGAAGATGTCTAACATTTTGATCTAGGCTTGATTCAGTTTTCAAACTGCGTTTCCTCTCCCTTAGAGGACCTGCAAAAAGTAGTGAAGTTTGATTAAAACACTTCTACTGCATTTGGGGTTTTGTAAAACTATTTATTTTAATCTTCAATTTTGGAACTAAACTACTTGATAGTGTATCTCTAACAGTTCCACTATTGGGTAAGCATACAATTAGGCTTATTAAAATACATTATATTGAGTGTACCTCTTAATCCCTAACTAAACAGGTAGGTAAACTAACTAACCAACCAAACAAAACCCATCCTCATTTAATATCTGTTTCTGAGCAGTTAAGCCAGGTCTACATTATGCAAGAAAGTCGACCTAAAATACTTAACTCCAGCTACACGATTCTTGTAGCTGGTGTTGACGTACCTGAAGTTGACAGTTTGTGGTGCCCCACTGTGAGAGGTCAACGGACACCTTGCAACCCTGTGGAGTACTGGGGTTGACAGTGGTGCCATCAGCAGTTGATTTAGTGGGTCCTTGCTAGACCTGCCAAATCAAAACTCTGAAGATCAATCTTCTGAGCATCGTTCTCAAGGTAAGTGAAGGCAACCTCTCAGACTGTTAAGTCTTGTTTGAACTGGGAAAACTACCTGTTGCTGACAATAAGTGTTAAGAGATGAAATTGTATTTAGCATGTGGCTCAGCTCAGTTTTAACAAAGGCTTTTGAAATCATTTGTACCTGCATGTGCTTGCAATTAAACCATTAAACTTCAGCTGTACCTGTCACTGACACTCATTTAAGAGATGGCCTTTTAACCAACCTGGAGCATGATTGCACTGGAATCATTTGAGACCATTCTGGGCCCATCTCTTAAGAGACTGATTGATAAGAATGGTCTTTTGTTCAGAGGTTATTGGGTATCAGTATAAAGTCTGCATGTTTTCTAGTGGTTAAAATAGAAACAAATGGGCTGTGTCTACACTGGGCCACTTATTCCGGAAAAGCAGCTGTTTTTCCGGAATAACTTGCCAGCTGTCTACACTGGCCGCTTGCTTTTCCGGAAAAGCAATGACGATCGACTGTAAAATTGTCAGTGTTTTTCTGGGAAAAACTATGCTGCTCCCGTTTGGGCAAAAGTCCTTTTCCGGAAAAACTATTCCAGAAAAGGGCCAGTGTAGACAGCACAGTAGTCTTTTCTGCAAAAAAGCCCTGATCGCGAAAATGACTACCGGGGCTTTTTTCCGGAAAAGCGCGTCTACATTGGCCACGGACACTTTTCCGGAAAAAGTGCTTTTCCGGAAAAGCATCCTGCCAATGTAGACGCGCTTTTTCCAGAAATACTTATAACAGAAAACTGTTCCGTTTTAAGCATTCTCGGAAAAGGGTGCCAGTGTAGACGTAGCCATGGTGAACAGGAGCCTCCATACATATTTAAGTCCTGAGCCTGCAATCATTTGCTACAAGATGTAGTGCTCACCACTATAAGGAATCTCACCTGACTTCAATGGGACTACCTATGGTAGTGAGCACTATGCCTGCTAATAAATGTATGCAGTGTCAAAATGCTTAATGTCTGGAAAACTCCTTTAAAATACCATCACATATAAGCTGCTATTAAATATTCTGTTTTAGCCAACAGCCATAGAGTTGAGTTGAATTCTTCTTCCCCCTTCCTCCCCCCACCCCAATCTTTTGCATACCTTTTTCCCTTTAAAAACCTATTTCCTCGTGCTTTAGAAGGGATGGTATTAAACTTCTCATGAAAGGAACAAACCTTTTCATATTGCTATGTGTAAGAGCTGCAAGTGTGGAAATAAAGCAGAAGAGAACAATAACCAAATTAGTCGATTTAAATGAATAAAGATTTAATTTGGATGGTATAATCTGTTTTCTGTAAATTAGGAGAAAAAATACCTGTTGAAGTACAGTAGTTTGCCTTTAATGCAGGTGAAACTCCAGTGGTTAGTTATAGTAATTTGTCCAAGTGTATATTTGCCAAATGACAGGGTTTTTTTTGTTTTGTTTTAAATTTAGTAGTCTGACACTGTTCCAGTATCTCCATTCTGTGAATGGGGTCTGTGTGTCTTAGTGAGGGCTGCTGTTTTAATGATACAGCATGTAAGTGCCAGCAGGGACCAGATTTGATGATGTAAACTGAAAGGATCAGCTTCACCATTTAGTCTGCTTTTCAAACTGTCTGGACTAGAGCCAGCCTTAATGCTTTTGGATGGGCTTGCAAAACAAATGTTTGCCCCTCTTCTCTTCCTCAACATAATCCTGATTGTTCTACTAAGCACAGGATAGTCTTGGCCAGAGTGCTCCAAATATAACAGATACTCTAGAAAAATGGGAGGGAGAAATTTAGGCCTGCAGCTTAAATTGTGGACTGTGCTTAGCTGTCACCAGATTTAAAAAAAAAAAGACACTTAAGGACCGTTCTCTAGATCATATGCTTTAGAAGCTGTTAGGCCTGCAGTCACTAGAGGGTTGTGTGCACCTCCCCAGTAGGATTGCCAGGTGACCGGTTTTCACCCAGACAGTTTGGTATTTTGGCCTTCCGTCCAGTTTAAAAAAAAAAAAAAAAAAAAAAAAAACGGAATACTAGACATGTAAAATGTCTGGTATTTTCTGTCTTCCTCAGACGAAAGGCCAGCGGCATCTGCGAGAGTAGGGGGAGCGAGGAGCGTGGCAATTTAAAGGTGCAACGGCTGAAAAAGATGGGGCTTGCCTGCCAGGGGATGGATGTGAGAGCAGAAGCAGAGGGAGATTTGGCTTCCTTGGGGGCGGGGCTCCCTTGCTCTGTCTCCCGCCCTCCCCACAGCCCTGCACCGAGTTACAAAGGGAAAAGAAACTCGGGGAGGGGGAAGGAGACTTTCCTGAAATGAAAGTGAAATTGGCTCTGCAAGACTGTGACCAGCCCAGCTGCTTGGAACTCGCCGGCCATGGCCAGGGAGGCGCCGTGCCCTTCCTGGTGCGGGTGGAGGTGGACTGGGGGGCCCAGGGCTCCCCAAGAGCCCGTGGAAGAAATTCCTGTGTGAAGCGATCTGGGGGGGAAGGGAGTGAGTGAGATCCAGGAGCGGCCCGGCCAGGTCCTGGTTTGCTTCGCCCAGCAGGAAGGTAGTGGGGGGGGGGTGAGTCCAGTCGTTTGGCTGGGTCTGTAGTTTGGGCCACAAATGCCTGATCAAACACATGTATCTGGAACCTAGGGGAGTGATTGTCCTGCAGCGCAAGAGAGTCTCTGGCTCACGGCCCATCCCTTGTCCCAGGGAATCCCTCTCAAATGTGCCTCCCACCAATCTCGCCTGGGAGCCCGAGCTACTGTCCCCGTGTTAGGAGCTGTGCGCTAGCCTGGCCTTTGACTGAGGAGATGGGTATAAGAATGGTCAGACTGGGTCTAGGCCAGTGTCCTGTCTGCCCACAGCGGCCAAATTGGGTTGCCAGGTGTCCGGTTTTTGCCCGGACAGTTCGATATTTTGGCCTTATGTCTGGTAAGAAAAAAAACCAGCATGTCTGTTTTTTTCCATTTTTCTTGGGTGTAAGGCTGGCGGCATGCGAGGGCGGAGGGAGCGAGGAGCATGGTAATTTAAAGGCGCAGTGACTTCTCTTTTTTTTGTCCCTCAACCAATTTTTCTCTGCCTGTTCAGGATTTTTTTGTGAAGGTATCTGGCAACCCTAATAAACTGTAGCACTTGTAATAGCTTTTCATAAACTTGAATCACCAGAACAACACTATAAAATAGAAACAATTCCCAGACTGTAAAATTGAAATAAGTTGGAGGCTGAGATTTGGCCTAAGCTACAAGGGAGTCTCTATTAAAATACTGGATCCGTATCTGTCCTGTGCTTGGTGAATTAGACTAGGCTCCTTTTGTATTCTGTTCACCTTTCTCCCGGTTATGGCTACAGGTTACACTAGCTGTTCAGAGGAGGCTCTTGGCTCAACTGCAGGTGTCTTACATATATCATCAATGGCAGCCATTGACGTCTGTTGGGCTGCAGAATGGTTAAAAGTATTCCCAAAAAACAAGTCCATTTTGTGAGCACCAAAGGCCTGTTATGGATAACCACTGGGTAGTACACTATGAATAATCTGATCATTTGGGATGAAATATAGCAATAATTCTCAAACCTAGTGATCAATGTTTGATATCCAGGCTTTAATGAATAGGTTTTGAAACTTCTTTTTTTTTTTTTTAAAAGCAAAACAAACCACCCCTCTGGCTTGAAAATAACTCCAATCTTTATAGCTTTCTAAAATATTTGATTGCTTGCAAATGGGAAATCCAGAAGTCAGTCTGTTTAAAGCAACTTATTCTTCCATTTCCAGTGATTTTATAATGGTGGAGTAGCTCCTCTTCAAACTGGATGGCAGAGACTTGTGTTTCTTTTAATACTACACTTCTCAAACGTCCCAAATTGGTTAGGTGCCACATTTGTAGCAGGTAGTATACAGACACTGGGGCTACATCTACACTGCAGGCGTTTTGCGCGAGAACTGCTTTGCTCAGGAGTTCTTGCGTAAAAGTACTTGCGCAAGAGCGCGTCCACACTACCATGTGCTTTTGCGCAAGAGATGTGCTTTTGCACTAGAACATCCATGGCAGTGTGGATGCTCTCTTGCGCAAGAAAGCTCTGATGGCCATTTTATCCATAAGGGTTTCTTGCTCAAGAAACCCATTACCCATCTACACTGCCTTCTTGCACAAGAGGGCTTATTCCTCATGGGGAGAGGCATAACTCTTGCACAAGAAACCCTCTTTTCCAACACTTTACTGTAAATGTACTTGCGCAAGAACACATGTGCAGTGTAGATGCTCCGCAAGTTTTTCCACAAGAACAGCCAGTTTCCCTGGCCAGCCCCACTCTCCCCGCTCCCCTCATCCCAGCTAGCCCTGCTTCCTGCCGGCCGGTTCCTTCCCCCAGTCTCCCCCGGCCAGCCCCGCTCCCCTCCTGGCTGGTCTCTTCCTCCACCCCTCATCCCCCCTCCCCCACCCCATCTGAGATCAAATGTATCCGTGGTGTGTGTGTGTGTGTGTGTGTGTGTGGTGTTTTTTTTAATCATCTGGTAACTCTAATTGTGATCTTTAGAGAATTTCTGATGTTCAGAATATGAGCTAGTAATTTGTGGAGAGATGGCTTCTCACATGGTTCTTACTCTTCCTGCATGTTTCTAGATGCTAAATTTAATTAAGTAATGTTACTTTTTCTATGTGAGCAACTACTACATCTGCTTTCTGTGAATAGGGAGGTCTCAAGGAAATCTTATTCCTTTATGTAAATATGTGGTTTGCACTGTGAAATTTTTGAGAACTGCTAATTTAAGAAGAAGCCCCTGACTTAAAAATTCTCTTATCTGATAAGCTTGTGCCTTCCATCTTAATGAGATTTGAAATTTTGGCTCTGTACAGTGTTATGGCCTTAAATGGTTCTGTTAAAATTCTCTGTGTAGGATTCTATGTGGAAAATTCTCCTAAGGGATTCTTTTCAACATTGAGCATACATGACATGTGGGAGGATTTTAAAATATCATTTACATTGTTTAGATTGTGTTTAGCTTCAGAATCTGCGGGGAAATGTTTCTATTTCCAAATAGTGATCTGAAAATACAGTATAGTGAGTTGTAAAATCATTGCAACAGAACAGTTATATGTGGTGTGTGTTCGTATGTTTGAAAACTGCATTTTTTCCCCCCCATTAGAGCCCTTCTGCTTGGCAAACTATCCATCAGCCTTTCATAGTGTGATGTTTAATCCAGTAGAACCCAGATTACTGGCTACTGCCAACTCTAAAGAGGGTGTGGGACTTTGGGACATTCGCAAACCACAGAGGTAAGAGCTGTTTTTATTCTTATAGTATATTATGCTGTCTTTTTTTTTTTTTTTAATTTAATCCTCTTTTCCTGGGTACTGCCAAGCCATTCAGCTAGCTGTAGCCCACGCGTGGGGTGGTGAGAGGACCTGAATGAGACAATAAACATTGTAGGACATTAAGTTTAGCAATAATGAAGAATAATTTTTTGGCACACAGGTCTATAACCTATAGCTCTAGAGCCAAATATGGCTCAGTATGGAACCAAATATGGCTCTTTTGTCATACCCAAAATATATGCAACTTTTAAAAATTAACTTTTCATTTTAATTCAAAATTTTAAAAACACCATAATTACTCATGTCGAGATGGTGTTTTTCTGGTCTATTTCACCTTTAACTGTTCATTTTAACAACCATCCATCCTCTCCCCCTCATTAGGGGCCATGCATATTCTCTTTTTATTTGGTCAAGAAATCTTTCCATCATCATTCATGATGGTGAACTCAAACCCCCTAATGGTAAAAATGGAGAAGAGAAAGATATGATGAGTACTGACATTTTCAAAAGGAGCATACAGACTTGTATGCATTTGTGGTTAGGTCTGGATCGCCACACTTTCTCATTTGTAGTGAGAGACAGTAAACAAACCAACCAAGAATTTCATGACAGAACCAGCAGCATTTGCTACAAAATACCCTGAGGGTGAAGCCCGGAAAAAAGCCTGCAAGGAGCTGCAGTGAAAAATGACAACCTTTTGGCATGGTCAAAAAAGGTGGGAGCTGAAGCTCTGCAAGTTTTGCAGACTCATACAGCGTTATTTGGGGACGCCTTTCACTGACGGGTTTATGTGAAGAGATGAATGCTAAAAATTGGTCTTGAACTTTTGATTAATTTCACAAGGACAAAAATCTTACAGAATATTCAAGACATACCATTGACACAAACCGTTCATGACAGAGCTGTGAAAATGGCCCATCAAATTGACAAGGAACAAATGCAAAATTTGAGTACAGCTACTTATTTTTCATTTGCTTTGGACAAGACAACTGACATGTGACGTTAATCAGTTGTGTATTCTGGGATGATAAGTTTGTGGAAGTGCTGTGCGCAAAGAAATGATTGAGATTACCAATTAAAAAAATCAAAGAAGGGGCAAAGACATTCCTAGAACTAAAATGAACTTTGTAAACGAGAGAAATACGGTTGGATAATCTTGTGTCTGTGTGTATGGACAGTGTACCTAGCATGGGCAACACATACAGGGGATTCTTTTATCTTGTCAGAAAAGCTAAACCGCCCACGTTTGAACTTTCATTGCATTGTACATCAGGAGGCACTTCGTGTGCAATCTTGTGGAATTGACCTTGGAAATGTAATGGGACTGGTCAATCACACTGTGAATTGAATTCTTACCTAAGCCCTGATTTACCATCAATTTCAGTCACTGTTCAAGGAAGAAGATTCCAAATACCCTGATCTACTAATTCACAATGTTCGCTGATTATCTCATGGAAAAGTTTTGTCTTGTTTTGACATCTGCATTAATGAGAATAAGTCATTTTTGGATATAAAGGTTGTCAAACACGTCAGGCTTTTAGACTTTTTGACTGGTTGCTCAAGTTTTACTATCTCATCAATATTACCAGTTATTTGACTGAGAGAAACCTTAAGCTACAAGGGTAAGGAAATACAGTCCTGACCCTGCAGCAGGCAGTGTTTCGATTTTCAGTCAAAATGACTGTATTTATGAAAGATATTGAGTGGCACATTTTGGAAGATTAGAAAAGTTTCATGATTCGTATCAGAAAGAGAGAGTCCAAATAACTGCTGTGATTTGCAGGAGCTTGCCGGGTTTATTTCTGATCTCCTGATGGCATTCTAGTCTTGTTTTGTTGACTTGCAAACAACAGTGTTCTGTTTAAGTTTATGATTTGTCCACAAAGTGTCCAATGAACTGGATTCGACAGTCCATTCCAGGCATCTGTCAGCAATTTGCAAATGAAAATAGATTTCAAGGAGTCAGATATCTGGGTGGAAAAATTAATCAAGCTGAAGTCTGTTTTGGAATGCCTTGCTTGACAACGTGCAGAATTGGCAAAACTGCACAAATAGTCTGACAGAAGAAAATGGAGCACAATGATAATCTTTCTAAGTTTGCAGAATCAGAACTTCCTGTCACATACAACACCATGCAGAATGTTAGTATGGCCTTCCTTGGAATGTTTGGCTCCACCTGTGTGTGAGCAGGCTTTCTCTCATTTGAATCCCATCAAAGGTAAATTGCACTCACAACTGACAGCCTGAATGCATGGATGAAGCTGAATTTGATCAGTTATGATATAAACTTCTAAGAAGTGTGTGTGGGGGGGGAGGGAAATGCAGCAGAAGTCCCATTAAATAAAGACCTTGAGTACAATGTTTCATTTATGCTGCTATTAATAATCATGTCAATTATTAGTAATATTAAGTTGTATATTTTCAATCCTACAAATGGGCATTCTTATACTAGCTCTTTGTTGACCACTTGTTCTGAATTTTGATGTAGTTTGGCTCTTTGGCTTGAAAAAGTTGTCAACTCCTATTTTAGCGCACATAGTAGAACCTTGATTCTACAAAACTCCTTTACAGGGCTTTGTCTTGCCAGGAGTTTTGGAAAGCTTCTAGGGCTCACCAAGCTTTTACGATGGCATCTTAACTTTGATGCACTAATATACTGGTAGAATGAGCAGCCTCAGTGGAAGCTAGTTGTTTTTGATTAACTGGAGGAAAAGACATCAGTCTTCAAAGTGTCTGGTTTGGGTGTGCTGACCCAGCAGCAACTCCCATTTAGCCAAGGTTTCAGATACTCAGGAAGTCCTATGGATACAGAGAATTCTATTGTATAATTCTATCTAATTTACCATTATTTTATACTTCTAGCAAAAATCTCATTTTAAATTTGTACTTTAGGGATGTCCTTAAGATAAACTAATGTGCAGCATCTGAGTGTGGTATGTGTAGTTGGGCTTTTTCTGTTAGAGCTGCTTGTGTGTGTGTGTGTGTGTGTGTGTGTGTGTGAGAGAGAGAATGTTTTCTCCCTTTTTACGAATTTAACTTTTTTTTTTTCTTGATCAGCATAACATGAGAATTCTTTTGAGCGGTTCAAGTAAACATACAAAATTTCCATTTGTTTTTTTTTTCCTGTTTTGTTTTTGGAAATATGCAAATATCATGAGTAAGAGTAAGGAAAATTGGCACATGCAGATTAATAGAGACTTCCAAGACCATGAATTTACAGTGACTTAGTGTCTATAACCCCAGATTTACAATTTTCCACTGACAACTGCACATTTTTGTATTTGTTGCCTACTGGTAGGGCAGACCAATCTTCATCTAATGGAGTTAGATTAGGACTGCCTCTTTAGAAAACTAATTTAAGACATCCATTGTATGATAACAAATGATGGACGTGTGTGTGCGTCCGTCCGTCCGTGACCTAGATTTGATTGGGACTTTCCCAGCTATGGAGCTCTCATTTGGAAGATCTATGAGAGTCTATCATTGACTGATTGTCTTACAATGTCGTCAGTTACATACCAAATATCTAGCCAGAATAGAGTGAAATGTGCTCTCCCAAATGGATGGATGGGATGTGCAGGGCTAGCATAATGAGAAAGTAGCAAAAATTGTCATTAAGGCAACAGAAACTACCTTGAATAAATGTGCATGATCAGGTTTGGGTAAGAAGCTGCCAGCAGGCCAGATCCGGCTCACCAAGCCAGCAGAGCTGGCCCATAGCTGCCTCGCTGGGATCTTAAGCATAGCGCAGCGGCAACCGCTTTAATGTAATGGCTCTATTTTGGGAACAAGGAGGGAGGCTTTGTACTGTCCCGCCCCTCAGCAAAATCGCTCAGCTCTCATTGGCCAGTTTCTGACCAATAGCAGCTGAGATTTTGCTGGCAGCAGGGGCAGCCTCCTCCCACCCCATCATTCTGCCGGAGCAGAGCCTCCTGGAGCAGCTTGTGACAGCTAACTTCAGGTTCCTGCAGAGCTGCTGATTGGGAGCTGCTTAGGTAAGTGCCTCCCAGGCAGAACCTGCCTCTGGTGCGCGCACACACTCCAATTACCTGCCCAAGGCCACCACCCAAACTCTCTGTATCCCCTTCACCAAGGTCACAATTCCCTTCCATCCCTTCCTAGAGCCTCTCCCTCAGGCCAGAATCCTCTCCTGTACCCATACTTCCTCCTGAACTCTGCACCCCAAGCCTCTGCCCCAGATCATAACCCCCTCCTTTACCCAAACTCCCTCTCATTCCACACCTCCTCCTGCACCCCAGTTTCCTACCCCAAGCTCCCTTCTGCATCCAACCTCTGTCCCAGACCCCAACTCCCTTGGTAGAAATGTGGCCCTTGATGACTTGCCAAAATCTTGGCGTGGCCCCCATAAATTTATTGCCCATTCCTGTGCAAGGTGGTACCATTTTTTATGCATGTATTAACTTTTTTTTCTGGCCATAATAACACACTCTTGCTGGTCATTTTCACATTTAGACATTTATTTCCATTTTGTTAGGTCTCTTAGGGTAAGTCTACACAACAGGGCTTAACTCAGAATAAGCTATGCAAACTGAGCTACATCAATTGTGTAGTTTATTTAGAAATAGCTTATTTTGAAATTGGGAGCATCTATACAGCACTTATTTCAATATAGAGCACTCTTCCTCTGACTTCCTTTATTCCTCCTACAATGAGAGTTACAGGAGTCGAAATAAGAAGTTCTCCAGCTTGACAGTATTTCGAAATAACTGTCTGCTGTGTAGACACGGACTATGATATTTCGAAATAACGTTGCTGTGTAGATATACCCTTAGTTGTTATCTAGGGATTAAATAATGACTTCCTCTGAACTTGGTGTGCTGCTTTGTCACCAACTTCTAGAATAACAAAGATCTATAATCTTAGGACACTGAACTGCCTCACTGATTAGCCTTAGTGATATGTAATTTACTGCAAATTGGAGAGGGAAGGGAAGGAATAACAACTTTGGATGTGATTTCACAGGGCACTAATTTTAATCAACACTCATACAGCTTTGCTCTTGCTGAGATCCAAAATTGTCATCTTGGAACATATTCAGATTGGTGACTGTCCTTTAGCTCCAACTTATATTGTTCTGGATTTAACAGACTATTATTTTGTTCAACTATAAAATTGTACAGGGAGAAGCTGAATCTGACACATGAAATCCTCATTTAGGATACGTTTCTGCATCCTTTCCTTAAGAAAAATTCCCATAATTGACTTCAGAGAGTTTTTTCACTGACTAAGGACTGCAGGATTGGACCTTGACTGGACTGCATATGTTAAAAGCAGAGTGTAGTAGACCAAATATTCTGTTTCGCACATGTTTAAAAAGTTAAAGTAACTCACTGAGTTAAGCATGTGTTTAAAGACAGGATGCCTTCTCTACACTAGACTCTTCTGTGTTGGCTAACTTTCTAACTACCATATTATCGCATCCTTAAACTCTAGTCTATACAAAACTTTTGTGTAATGTCAGAATTACACCTCACTTTTTCTAGTTGACTACACGGGAGCATGTTTTGTGATATAGCAACTAGGGATGTAAAAATTGTTTAAAAAGGTAAGTTCATCTGCTAAAAATCCTAGTAGTTACATGGTTATGTGTGCTGTGGGCACTGCTGTATAACTTTTTATATTTGGCTTTCTAGGAGCCGGCTGCTCCCAGGCAGCTGGTGTGTAACTGTAATGGAAATAGATAAGCTGCGGCTTATCAGTTAACTGTTTAAATGGTTACACATTGCTATCCTTAATAGCAACTCCTGCCTTCCCCCTCCCCCTTTCCCTTCTCTTTTCCCCCCTCGCCCCCCTTGACTCCCTAGCTAGCTGGGATGGTGAGAAGGAGTCAAAATAGAGTGTAAATGGATACATCTAGGAACTAAGAATGAACTCCATTCAGGATGGCGTACTCTATCCACCATCACCGCCCTCATAGATTTCTTCAGTCAGCTGAACATGAACTCTCTATGTGATGCTATGGCCAAAAGAGCTATTGCAATCTTTGGAGGTAGAAACTGGGCAAGTGTGGAAGGAATACGGTTGCTATATTACCTCCTGTACTTCTCACTAACATTACTGTCCCTAGAATACTGCATCCAGTTTTGGTGTCAACAGTTCAAGATGACTATTGAATGGACTGGTTTAGCAGGCAAAAGTATTACAAGATCCAGTGACTAGCAATTGAAGCTAGACAATTTCAGACACTAAATAAGCCATAGTTTCTTCATTACCACAAAGTTGTTCCAATAGTTAGTTGTTTCCCTATAACTGGTGATTTTAAAATACATGCTCTAGTTCAAACAACAATTACTTTGGGAAAGATCTATGGCCTATAGTATAGAAGAGATCCTAGATAATCAGGGGTCCCTTCTAGCCTTACACTCTATGAATTAGCTGGGTTATGACCACAGGTTATTTTGTTCCAAAATACAACAGTTTCCATTTCCTCTAAGGAGAAGGAAGCTTTCTGTTTGTCAGCCCCAGAGAATATAACAACCATGATGCTACAAGAAGCAGCACTCTTCACCACTTCTAACTTAATCATAAAAACTGTAAGGTATTTTTAAATTTCTGTTCTGCTGTATGAGTACAACTTGTCCTTAGCTTTGAAATAGATCGGCCTTTGATTTAGCACAAGACCATAACGGTTTTCTAACCATTGCTGTGCAGTGATAAAATGAAAAGCCAACCTTTCCTCTAAATATGTTGGGAAAGATAGGGGCAGTTACAAAGCTTGAGATAGGACTCAACAATTTCATTGGTCAAGTCTTAATTTTATTGTGTGCTGACTAAGCTAAATTAGATCCTGTGTTCCCTGTAAGCTGTGGGCTTGTGTGGCTGCTCAGCAGAGATTCCAGTGCCACCCGATGATTGGGTGAGTGCCCACAACTGGGTTTGTTTATGTCCTGGTGGTGCACATTGGCACATAGCTCAGGGCACATAAAGAATTTATTCTGCATATGAATGAAAAAAATCTGCACATAGATTGAAAAGATTATAGGGAACATTGGTTATATCCTATATGAGACTGACAAATAAGAAACCAAGAGAAAGAGCTAATCCTTTATATACAAGTCAAGTCAATTAATTGCTTTTCTTTTGGCAAACTGCTTCAACATGACAAATGCATTTAGGGAGTCTTGAGTATGGTACTTTGGCTCCTGAGTCCTAACCTGTGAAGTGCTGATAAAACACAGATAACACTGTATGAAGCGTAGCTGAGGCATAAGGTTGTTTTGTTAAAAGAAACAGATTTCCAAAATCATGGGCCTTACTTATTTTCCCTCTTAAATAATACCTTAGTACCACTGCCTTTTAGGAGTAATCAGCACTACTGTGGGACATCAGTCTAAGTGGGGGCAGGGAACCTTTTTTGAGTCAGGGGCCACTGACCCACAGAAAAATCAGTTGGACTACACACAAGTGGGAAACGGGGGCAGGCGGGGGGGGGGAGGGAAATCCTTCACTATGGCCTCCAACTGAGAAGGAAAAAGACATTCCCCTCACACACCAGAGCCTAGGGCAGGAACGAGCCTAGTAGATTGTGCGCTTTGGCCTCCAGGGGTGCAGCAGGGGGGCTGGTGCACCAGCGTGTCCTCCCCAGTGCTGGGGGGGGCGGGCGGGGCCCTGAGCCTCGGGGGCCAGATACAGGCAAGCCGAGGGCTGTATCCAGCCCCCAGGCCTGAGGTTCCCCACCCCGGTCTAAGTTATGCAGCTTCAGCTACATTATTCACATACAGTAGATGAAGTTGATGTACTTATATCTACTTACCCTAGTGCCTTCACCGCAGTGAGTCAATGGCAGATGTTCTTCCGTTGGCGCTATCTATGCTTCCCATTCTGATGGAGTACCAGAGTCAGTGAGAGAGCTCAGCAGTCGATTTATCACCTTATACTAGCTGCAATAAATTGACATCCCCCCACCCCCGAATTGGTCATTGGTGACATGCCCACAGTGAGCGCTACAGGGGAAAATGCTCCTCTGCTTTTGCAAATCCTGGAGGATGATTGTTCAGATTGAGCTGTCATAAGGTGCTTGTGCCACGAGGTGGTGTATAGAATCTATGTTGCATACCCAAAAACCATGTTTGTGTCTCTTGAAAATAAAGAAGTGTAGTGTACAGAATTGCCTGGAGTAAGTGAATAAGGCAGATTAGACCTGTCCAAAGCAGCAAATATGTAATTACACAGTGTTTTTTAAACTCTCAAGTTTTCTACTTTTTAAAACTGGAACCCAAGGATCTCCTGTTAAAAGGTTATATGTTTTTATTTCAGTTCTCTCCTTTCAGTATAGTCAGATGAGGTTTATTCTTATCTACATCAACTAATTTGGGAATCACTTAAGATCAGAATAATTTAAGCACCTCTTACTTTTGGCCATTTTCCACTTTTAAAATGATCATCAAGTAAAGTGTTTCTTAGTGCTTTGGTACTGCTGTTCATGATTTGGATGCTGAGCTTGTGTGCCTCATTCTTGAAGGGGGAATATTCTAAATGCTGTCCAGGAACAGCATGTCTCATGTAGTTGAGTGAAAGTGGGAGGAACTGACTAATTTCTTGAGGGGATTTGTTACTGAGATACGGAACTCCTCCTCTATAAGAGACTGGTTCAAATCCAACTAAGTTTGTAGTAAGTAAAAGTTACCATCTTATGGCTGTCTGTACTATGTCTTCTAGCTTGTGTCACAAGTCAGTCTTTCAGTTAGGTGGCTATTCACATTAACACAGTAGCTTTAACTACCACTTAAAAATCAAACAAAAAGCAACTCCTAAAATCAAATCCTCTCTTAATTGCTTGTAGACCACCTTTCCTCCGCTAAGAAAAAGCTGTTGGCTTAAATAATTGTTTAAATTAAGCTGAACCTGAGATGATTCAGACAACTTAAAAAATCTAAACTAAGAGTGGTGGCCTAATGAATCTAATCCAGTGGTCACCAACCAGTAGATTGGGAGCTACTGATAGATCTTAAAGCCTTTGACAGGTGATCCTGACAGGTTTGGCTAGGAGGCTGGCACTTCATTTGCCCCTCAGCACTGCTGTGCTGGTTCTGCCCTTTGCCTTGGAGCTGCCTCCTACCGCCTGGGAGCCTCCTGCTTGCTGTGCAGGGCATGGGGAAGAGGAGGGGATGCTGATATCGGGGTGCCCTTCTCCACTCTCCCTCTCGCCCCCATACCCCATCTCCACAGAGCAGAATGAGGACAGGGATGAAGAGAGTTTTCTGATTGCTTTTGGGAATGGTGCAGGGCTAGGGTAGGGGTGAGCCTATCTTAGCACTACTGTACCACCATCCAGAAGCCACCTGTGGTAAGCACCCTGAACCCCCGTTCTACACCTCAACTCTCTGCCCCAGGCTCAGCTCAGAGTCCCTCCTACACTCCAAATCCTTTAGCCCAAGATAAGAGCCTACATCCCCCTCCCTTCACCCCAGCCGTCTGCTTGCTGCCTGATAAAAGTGAATGAGGATGGGGGAGGGAAGGAGGATGGAGTGAGCAGGGGTGGGGCCTTGGAGAAAGGGTGGGAAGGGGGTGGGGCAAGGGTGTTTGGGTTTGAGGTAAATCCTGGATTAAATTTAAGCACAAGATAACTTTTTGAATTTAAAAAGGTTGGAGACCACTGATCAGGCTCCAACTCAAGATGCTAATATGGATTAGGTCTTACAGCTTCACTCATATTCCAAGCCCAGGAAGTAATTTGCAACCCTGTAGGTAGGGATTGCCTCACATGGTTCAGTAGTGATTAGTTAACTTTCCCATCAATTAAAGATCAGCTCCTTTAATTGGACTTCACAGATGTTTCTTCCTATCTGAATGTCCTGGAAAGGTGGGGGCTATCATGTGAAAATGTAACAAGTGGGGTAAAATTCAGTGTGCCTTCAGGACTCCACTGAAGTCCAAATGAGCATTTCTCATCTGGCTTTTTGAAAGAAAGTACTGAAAAAGTGGCTCTATAGCTCAAAACCAGAACCACTTGTAGAGAGAGGGGGAAGAGAGTGAAAGCATCCTCTTCAATCCCAGAATGGACTCATCCTAACGGTATTAGTGGGAGAAAGGGGAACATTACTGTCTCCTTGATCCACAGTGATAGAAATGTAGCCGTGTTAGTCTGGGGTAGTTGAAGCAAAATGCAGGACAATGTAGCACTTTAAAGACTAACAAGATGGTTTATTAGATGATGAGCTTTCGTGGGCCAGACCCACTTCCTCAGATCAAATAGTGGAAGAAAGTAGTCACAACCATATATACCAAAGGATACAATTAAAAAAATGAACAAATATGAAAAGGACAAATCACATTGCAGAACAGAAGGGGGATGAGGGGGGGCGGAGGGGGAGGAAGGAAGGTAAGTGTCTGTGAATTGATGATGATAAAGGTAGGGAGAGTGGGATGTTTGTGAGCTAATGGTATTACAGGTGATAATTGGGGAAACTGTCTTGGTAATGGGTGAGAAAGTTCAAAGTCTTGTTAAGTCCTTGTTGGCAAGTGTCGAATTTTAACATGAATGACAGTTCAGAGGATTCCCTTTCAAGTGCAGATGTAAAAGGTCTTTGTAGCAGAATGCAGGTGGTCAAGTCATTTAGAGAGTGTCCTTTCTGGTTAAAATGGCAAGAAACTGTTTTCTCTTTGTGATCTTGTCTGATATCTGTTTTGTGGGCATTAATCCTTTGGCGAAGTGTCTGAGATGTTTGTCCAATGTACATAGCAGACGGACACTTTCGGCACATGATAGCATAGATTATATTTCTGGATGCGCAGGAATATGTGTTCTTGATCTTATAACTCACTTGGTTAGGTCCAATAATGGTATCAGCAGAATGAATATGTGGACAAAGCTGGCAACGGGGTTTGTTGCAAGGGAAGGTACCAGGGTTGGTATTAGTGTGGTATGTCCTGTGGTGGTTGGTAAGAATCATCTTGAGGTTAGGTGGTTGTCTGTAGGAGACTATGGGTCTGTCTCCCAGAGCCTCTGAGTTTAGTATCCTGTTCCAGTATAGGCTGTAGTTTATTGATAATGTGTTGGACAGGTTTAAGTTGGGGGTTGTAGGTGATGACAAGTGGTGTTCTATTGTTGATTTTCTTGGGTCTGTCTTGAAGTAGATGGTTTCTAGGTATTCGTCTGGCTCTTTCAATTTGCTTTTTTATTTCTCTGGGTGGGTAGTTGAGATTTATAAATGCTTGGTAGAGATCCTGAAGCTTCTGGTCTCTGTCAGTGGGATTAGAGCAGATGCGGTTGTATCAAAGGGCTTGGCTATAGACGATGGATCGTGTGGTGTGTTCTGGATGGGAGCTGGATGCATGTAGGTAACTGTATGAGTCGGTGGGTTTTCTGTAGAGAGTGGTGTCTAATTTTCCATTGTTGATTTGTACGGTGGTGTCCAGGAAGTGGATCTCTCGTATAGAATGGTCCAGGCTGAGGTTGATGGTGGGGTGTAGGTTGTTGAAATCTCTGTGGAATATCTCCAGTGTTTCTTGGCCATGCGTCCAGATCATAAAGATGTCATCGATGTACCGTAGGTAGAGGAGGGGTGAAAGGGGACGGGAGTTGAGGAAACGTTGTTCTAGGTCAGCCATAAAGATGTTAGCATACTGTGGGGCCATGCGTGTACCCATGGCTGTGCCGCTGATCTGGAGGTATAAGTTGTTCTCAAACTGGAAATAATTGTGGGTGAGAACAAAGTTACATAGGTCTGCTATCAGGTTGGCAGTAGTGTCCTCTGGGATAGTGTTTCTAATTGCTTGTAATCCGTCTTCATGTGGGATGTTGGTATATAGAGCTTCTACATCCATGGTGGCAAGGATGGTATTATTGGGGAGGTTATCGATGTTTTGTAGTTTCCTTAGGAAGTCAGTTAATCCTAGCTGTTAGAAGCCATTGGCTTTCAATTAACTGGCACACCTGGCATTAGGCTGTAGATGTGCACCTTTGCAGGGTGTCATTTGTGCATACTAAATTTGTAAGTCAGACTGTATCTTCTCTTCAATAGCTTAGTTACGCTCCTGGGAAGAGCTCTCACTGTGTGGTCCTAACAGTCAGGAAGTTCATCTGTGAAGGTATTCCTGTGAATGAAGCGACCAACTCGGACAGTTGTGCATATGAAATACTTTGGGTTAATACAGGTTGGCTCTTGATGTAGCCCAATCAGCAGTAATCTGTAACAAGCTTGCCAGAAAAATACTATTGGAAGCTGGCTTTGGTTGGCTGTCTGCAAGCTTGCACAACAGTAAACTGCCATCTCCCAGTGATGAGCAACACTGCCACCAAGTGAAATGGATGGGAACTTCAGGTGATCAGTATGTCTGAAAATCCAACCCTTAGCTCCTGATTGTTTTCCTTTTTGCCTCAGTCCTGACTACCTGGTGGCTAGGAGCTAATGGCAACTTGAAGAGTTAACTCCCATGATGCTGGATGCAGTGTAACACCTCTGCTGTACTCTGCTATGCAGTACTACATTTCCCCCCCCCCCCCCCCCCATCTGGCAAATAAGCTTACTATGGAACCTTTGTTTTGAATGCCATCCATTATATAAATGAGATGAAAGAATAATTCTGATTCCTAAGGGGAAAACCTAGTCTAGATTGTACAGACTTTTTTCCTAGTTAAAATTAATGGGGTGCTATTAATCTTTGTATTACTTTCCAATGGCTGTCTCCAGTACTTTTTTTTTTTTTTTTCTGGTGGGCTGTAAATGACCTAAATCTCCATTGTGAAAGAGCGCTTTACGTTGGATCAGGATAACCTTAAATAAACAACAGCTGTAATGTGCACTGATTTATTTGTAGAAGTAAAAGATCTGCATATAGTCTGAATTTATGACTGTGCTGTAAGTAGAGCTTGGCTCATAAAAGGACCTATTCTGAGGAAAAGGAACTGTGTGGATTTGTTAGTGCTTCTCTGTGACCATATTGTGGCACCAACTTCATGTTCCATGGTGCCAAGTGATAAGAGCTGTGGCATTCAAATAGGGAGGAAAAAATTGCTAATCTCAAGAGCAGACAGTGTGGTACCAACAAATAAATGCTAATTTAGAAGTGTTGGGATTGCAGAAGTTCTTTCAAAAGTCCAAGAAACCCCAACCCTTTGCTTGGCTTTATATAAGTGCCGTTTACTTGGTTCAGTACAATTTTGTGAGTGAGTGAGGAAAAAAAATATGAATGAGATGTAAGAGTTTAAAGCATTAGTTTTACAGGTTAAATTTCAGGCATGCCCTTGGAGCCAACTTCACTGGCAGCCCATGGAGCATTTAACCTGTGACTGATTGAATTTCAATTGGCTACATGTTTAGTTTTGTTTAATTTTACATTCCGAATAATATATAAAGTTTGTGTTAAAATGTCTGCCAGTCTTTTTCCTAAATGAAAATTCTGCTCCTGTGTGTCTCTTCCCCCCCCTCCTTCCAAAAAAAGGCCGCATCACACCAAAACAATCCTAGCAACTATTACTCATCAACCTTTTTGACAATTTACTTCCTCCTTCCCAGTCATTGTGTCTCTTGGTGTGGGTTTGATTAATTTTGTACTTGTTGACAATCATGGTATTAGTTAGACCCAGACATAGGACAAGCTGTGTAAACTCTCACCACCACAACTTTAAAAAAGCATCTCAAATCTGACTTGTAGTCTACTCCCAGTCACACAAATGCATCTTGGGCTTTGTCTGCAATGTCAATAGAAAGATGACATTTTTGTTGTTGTTCACAGGTGCTTTAACCACTCCCGCCGCGCCCCGTGCTCCCCATTCCCCACCCCCCAAAAAAAGTTTTGTTACAGCAAGTGGCAGTGTAAAAGGCTTGTCAGCAGGAACGCTTTCGTGGGAGGGTGGAAATATTTTGTCGCCAAAAATGCTGACACAGCATTTTACTTTTAATGGCCCTTTGTTGCTAAAAATCTATGTAGTGTAGAGAGAACCTGTCCTAAATTGTAGCTTCCTTTTACTCTGTGTATTGTACCCACAAAAGCTCATGATAACATCTACATGTTTTGTTAGTCTTTAAGGTCCTTCTCTAGACTTTAAAAAAAAAAAAAAAAAAAACCTAAAGTATAGGCAGTCCCCGAGTTACGCGGATCCGACTTATGTCGGATCTGCAGTTACGAATGGGGCTTTTCTCGCCAGGGAGGATGCAAGCGGCGGGACGCCCAGATGCGCTGTGGTCCTGCCGCCCGCGTCCTCTGGGGCGAGAAAAGCTGCTCCGCGTCTCCCTGGTCTGCTGGGGGGGGAGCCGGGGCAGTGAGCCCCTCCCCCTCCAGCAGACCAGGGAAACACGGAGCAAAGCCACGGAGCACGCGGGCAATGGGACAGCCCAGACGCGCCGCGGCTGTCCCGCTGCTGGCATCTTCCGAGGCTTTGCTCCCCGTCTCCCTGGTCTTCTGGGGGGAGCCCCCCCCCAGCAGACCAGGGAGACGCGGAGCAAAGCCGCGGAGGATACGGGTGGGATCGCGGCGCGTCTTGGTGGTCCCGCCACCCGCGTCTCCCTGGTCTGCTGGGGGGGGGGGCGCAGCTAGTGCGCCCTCTCCCCCCCAGCAGACCAGGCTTTTCTCGCTGCCGCCGACACTTGGGGTAGAGCAGCTGGGGCACTGCCGGGTTGGTCCCGTAGCGCCGCTCCTCGGGACTACTGGACCAACCCGGCAGCACCCCAGCTGCTCTGCCCCAGGTGCCCCCAAGTCAGCCGCTGCTGAAACTGACAAGCGGCTGACTACAGGAAGCCCGAGGCAGAGCTGCTCCGAAATTTATTTATTTATTTTTTGCATGGTTAGAAGGGTCTCAGGCTACATCTACACTAACACAGATCCATACTCTGAGATCAATCTGCTACTGGTTGATTTAGTGAGTCTAGTGAAAACCTGTCAAATTGACTACAGCTCACTCTTCTGTCAGTTCTGATGATTTATCCAGGATGAGACAAGTAAGGGAAGTATATGCCTTCCCTCAAGTCCCTGTGGTAACTCAACTTGAGGTGTGTGGACTCAGCTACATTATTCACGTAGCTGGAGTTGTGTAGCTTAAGTTGACTTTCTGCTGTAGTGTGCCATGTAGTCTCAGGTTAGTGGTTACAGAGATGCATACAGATGGCATGTGATTGTGCATTAGGCATTTTGTTTTCCTATTAGTTATGAGCATTCAATTTTTAAAAAAATTCCTGTTAAGGTCAGTCTCTTATTACATTATCTTGTAAATAGCCTGGCCTGAAATTATCAACACTTTCTCTCCCTTCCTTCCTTCCTTCCTTCCTTCCCTCCCCCACAAATGACTCTCATTTCCTAAAGACATTGACTGTAATATATTTGTTGCTTATCAAAAGGAATGTGTATTGAATGGCTACATTGTTTATCCTAGGGCACTTTTTGTTTTAAATGTCCCCAAGGTCTTTATGCTATTCTTTCTGTATCTGTCACCACTATGTGTGGCCAAACTAATTTATGAACAACTCAGGCAAGCATATGCTGACTTTTTTTTTTTTTTTTTTTTTAATGAAATGTTTGTTTAAACAGGACTCTTATACCTGACACAAGTTGCTTTGTTAAACTTTGCACACACCACCACTCCTCCCCTTTGGAAAGGAAGCTTTGAGCTGATGCAAATACTGTGTCTGGCTCTTCTAGATCCCCCACTTCCCCTTCTGGACTCCCCACCTTCTAGCAGAAATTGATTTATTTGCACTAATGGTGCTGATTTTGGTTTGAAAGCCTTTTATATTGTTCATCTGAGCTCCGTTTGGTTAACATGTGAATGCCGCCTGTATGTAGTACATTGAGCTATGGGAGTAACATTTTTGCATGTAACTCTGTCAATCTCTCCTTTGCCCTGCCCCCAATACAATATATTGTATACTTTAGGATTAGATTAAGTTCAGAGGCAAAATACCTTTCTCTTATTTTTGCCAGACCCACTACCACTGCTAAAAAAGTTCATATGTGCGTTTCTTTGTTTCCAGAGCTGTGCAGCAATGGCCAGCATTTCAAATGTGTCTCACCTCATTGGCAGTGACAGCAGATGAATTACCAGGGTAGTTCTGAATAAATGAGTGAAGGAGTTATTGTTTATGGCAAAGAGTGTTACCTTGCTCATTCAGATATTCTCTGTCAAGGGTTGCTCTGGTTGTGTTTGGTATTACCATGGCTGCTGCTGATGATATCTGAGGGTTGACTTTAGGTATCTCATTATTGGAGATGGTCTTCATCTCTCTGAGGGATGAGGGTTGCTTCTAGCTAGTTATACTCCTAATGCTTTCCTGATGGCAGCAGGAGGATGCCACCTCTGAGAACTATTCTGTGAAGAAAAGTTGGGGGGAGAATGTAAGTGTGTGTGTGTGGAGGGAGGGGGGAATCAGTGTTAAAGTGAGCAAAAACCTGCACTCATCTAATACTCAACTTTGTATCCAGGAAGTGACACCTCTTCACTGAATACAAGTGAATAGTTTTCTGTGCCTTGTGACTGGATCCCTCTGGGACTGTGGGACCACTATACATCCGTCACTCTCACCAGGCTGGACTGTCTCTCACAATGCCTAGCTAGTGATCAGCAGCAACCCCATCCAGGTGCTGTAATCCCTAACACAACTGTATGTGAAGCTCACCACTCAGCCAGACTGCATGAATGCTCCCATGGCCACTCATGAATTTCTGAGTAATGCACCAGCCAGATCATCCCCCTCTGCTCTCAACACTATACTTCAGGGTATTACCATCTAATTTATTAATTGGCTCACCCACTTCATCAGTGGAAAGTGAACGTATGCCTGTTTTTGTGAAAATTGAGCAGATCTGTCACATACTTTATACAGACTCACTGGTAAAGATAAAAAGTAAAATAAGTTTGATTACAAAGATAGAATTTAAATAAGTTTTAGGCAAAAAGTCAGTAGTTACTGAAAGAAAAGAAAATAGAAACCTACAATCTAAACTCTCAGCCCTATTAGGTCAACTGCTAAATCAAGCTGTTTTTCTCACCCCCCTGGATATTGCAGTTCATAGTAGGGATGTTGACTATTCAGTTAACCAATATTTGAGTAACCTCATGAATTCTTATCGGTTAGTCAACTATTCTGTAGTCCCCGGGGTGGGGCTGGCAACCAGTGCACTCCGGCCGCACTCCCAAGGAGCTCCTGCCACTCTGCATGGGGTGCCAGGCAGGAGCTGGTCTGTGAGGAGAGCCAGTTTAAAGACTAGCTCCCCTTGCAGACCAGCTGCCTGTTGCCCTGTGCTGCTGCCTCTGTAGCAGCAGCCCCTGTCCGGGGAGATGCGTGTAGTCTATAGCATTAACCTATAAGCTTTTGCTTATCGGATAATGGGTTAATCAACTACACTATCACATCCCTAGGTCATAGTACACATTTCACCCTTGAAATCTAGGCCAGTTCACCTGTGTTGGAGTCTTCAGCATGTCCTTTGTTGCTTACAGCACAATGGGGACAAAGGCAAAGCAGTAGCCCCAGTGTTTATTTTTTTTAAACCCTCTGTCTATGTGCTTAGAAAACACATGTCCAGAATGTCTGGGGGCATTGTTGAGTCAACCTTGCCTGGGGACCAATTCCCTTGGTGTAGCCTCATGCAAGTGAGTGATCACATTGTAGCTCCTTTGCTGGACAATGGATGTTGACATGCCTCCTAGGCATTGGTTAGTCTCCTTGCTTTTGTCTCTGGGAAGCTAATATCTGGTTGATTTTCCCCAACTTACAGCATGTTTTAGTGACAACCAGACAACGCATTCGCATAATTTCATAAACATTGATATTACGTGTGTGAATAGAGGAAATGACTTTCAACAGATCATAACCTTTCCCCGATACCTTACAAGCTATGTTTTATATGTAAGATTACAATGGTATAAAAATGAAGAATGACAATGATGAGCATGACAGGGCACTCCCCCAGGATACGATCACCTTTCTATTACTTGGTGGCTCACATGGAGGGATGCCCAATGAGTGTGTATGGTGATCTGTTTAGTTTTGGGGGGAGACTTTTGTCTGCTCCTCTAGCTGCAGGCAAGGTTACACGATAATTAACAAGTGAGGGAAATTCAGGGTAACAGCAATGATAACCTCAAATCCTCTAAAAGCCATTTTGAAAAGTGACTCTAAAAGACTGATGTCTCTCAATAACTCCAGGACAAATGTAACAATATACAAGTAAAAACAGATGATTTTTCCCCTGCCAGTCCTTCAAATTCACTCTGGAGTCTGAGACAAATCTGAGGACTTGTCACAGATTGAGGTGTCATTAGAGGAGGTTTTGGAATTAATTGACAAACTTAACAGTAACAAGTCACCGGGACCAGATCGCATTCACCCAAGAGCTCTGAAAGAACTCAAATGTGAAATTGTGGAACTATTAACTATGGTTTGTAACCTATCCTTTATATCCGCTTCTATACCCAATGACTGGAAGATAGCTAATGTAACGCAAATATTTAAAAAGGGCTCTAGAGGCGATCCTGGCAATTACAGACTGGTAAGTCTAACGTCCATACTGGGCAAATTAGTTGAAACAATAGTAAAGAATAAAATTGTCAGACACCTAGAAGAACATAACTTGTTGGGCAAAAGTCAACGTGGTTTCTGTAAAGGGAAATCGTCTTACTAATCTATTAGAGTTCCTTGATTCTAGTACACATGCAGGTATTCTGCAAAACTGTCTCTTTTGCAGATAATTTTTTTTTCCTGGGATGTTTGTGGCTTGGATAAGTTCAATGGGCAATAGCACAGTTTAGCCAGTATAACTACATCTACCTTAGAGGCTTGTCTACATTAGAAAGTTGTACTAACTTAACAATACTGGTATAGACAAAGCAGTGCAGCTCCTCTTGGTGTAAACACCGTTATGTCAGTTGAGCTGTTGCCCTACAAGAAGAGGAATAAGCTATACTGATATAAGACATTTTTGTTTCAGTAGAACTGCATCCATACTAGAGCTTCATTGGTAAATAACTATTACATTTTTTTAAATGACACTATAATGGTACAAAAATTCTGTGTAGACCCAGGCCTACAAGCTCTTTACTGATACAGTATAATGGTATAGCTATACAAGCAAAACCTTCCAAATGTAGACTTCATCTTAGTGATGATAAAATTAATGCTTGCTACTGTATTTAAGTACCTAGAAGTGTTTTGTCTTAAAAAAAAAAATCACTTCCCCACCCCTCCCCAAAATTTGCTCCCTTCAAAGTAGGTTGAAAATGGTTTCAATTTGTTATATTAAAGTTTCCATACTACCATTGTCTTAGGCTTCATAAAGAAATTAAATACAAAGGTGGCTTTCAATGATTTGTAGGTTTAATATTTAGTAGTAAAACCTATGGAAACAATTTCAAAAGGGACTGGTTATTTTTTGGGGGTGCTTAAATTGATATTCTTCAGAAAATGCTGAGCACCTGTTCTCTGAACATTAAATCCCTTTAAAGCAATTACAGTGCTAAATGTCAGAGACATTAACCACTTTTGAAAAACTGGTCTGTAATTTCTTCATGGTAATTCAGCTCTAACCATTTAGAAAAAAAACTGAGCACATTTCAATTACATTTTAATAGGTTGTTCCTAAATCTAACTCAAGGGCAAGTATCTGTTCAGTTCTACAGTGTGTCAGGATACAAGGCATGCTTAAACCTGTGTGGAATGCAGATTCGCTTCCATGGGGAGTGACTCACTTTTATAAAGTCTTGGCAGAGAACTGTATCTGAAAAATATGATGCCTTAAAACCTAGGAGTCCACTTCCTCTGAAAATGTGAGGTTTTTGTATGCACATGCCTGTTAGATACTGAGGGTGGACAAGGTTCACAGCAGAGGATAAATCATCTGGTAGGTAAGGACTCCCCCAAATCCATGAACTAAAAAGGTCCATCTCAGATGCTGCGTCAGGAGTCATTAAATCCCTCAACATCGGACAGCGCAAACAAAAGATTTTCCCCATCAATAGAGTGATGCATTTGGAAGCACAAAGGAATCCAAGCCTCACAATCTGGATTTCAACCAAGTTTCTACTATCCTGGGCTCCTGACAGAGACAAAGAGCTTGGTCTTCCCATAAAGAAGAATCTTTGCAGTCTGGGGACACACTACTCCATTTTTTGTCTTGGACAAATACTAAGAGCTGATATGGGTACATTGATTGTGATCACAATCCTGGGTGAGGCTATGGACTTCTACTATGTCAGAATGTTAGATAATAGTGTTATGTAATATAAGCTTTTTGTCAATTTAACAGTATTTGTTGGTGACACGTGTTTGAGATTAGCTAACTCTTATCCTATGCTTTCTCATAGTAACTTTTAAAGTATTGTTTTATTTAGGATACCTGGAGCTGATGGTAGTGACTGCTAGTGGCAGAAACATTTTCTGATGTGCTGAGGATTTGTACTGAGGATTTGTCCCCATGCAGGGAATTTATCTGGGGGGGAGGGGAGGAAAGAGGAATAAAATCTGTCTAAACTGAGTACTTTTGATAGCTTGTCATTCAAGCATTGAACCAAATTTGCTGGAGAATGGGTGCCTTGAATGTTTTTCTGCAGAACTTGGACAGAGACTTTATTCAGATGTATAAAATTGTTTATATTGCAGCACGATGAAAATATTGGCACCTTGAGCAAAGATCATTCTGTAAAAATTCCTCTTCTCTCTCAAGACTCTGATGACTATACTGGCTGATCACATGTATTTTAAAAATTGAAACACAATTGTTACTCTTATGTACATTTTAAATCTAGGGCAGCCTGGCTGACTTGTTCTCTCTTCCCCTTCCTAGTTCACTGCTTCGTTATGGTGGAAATCTCTCCCTTCAAAGTGCCATGAGTGTCCGATTCAACAGCAACGGCACCCAGCTGCTGGCATTGCGTCGGCGCCTTCCACCGGTGCTTTATGATATCCATTCCCGACTGCCAGTCTTCCAGTTTGATAACCAAGGTTACTTCAACTCCTGTACCATGAAGAGCTGCTGTTTTGCAGGCGACCGTGACCAGGTAACGGGCAAGTGGTGCCCTCCAGGCTCACATGCTAATTACTCAGTGCAAAAATAGACACTTTCATGAGCATTTGAAAATAACATTAAGAGCCTTCTTTGATTTGGAGAGATGATTATATCCAGAACACACATGGGTGAGATGTGGGAGAATCCTTAAAAATAGTGTGGCACTGCAACAGGAAGAAATTAAGTGAAAACTAATGCACACCAAGGAATATGGTAAATTTGACATCTGAACAAAGTAATTGAATATTATAAAGTGGTGTTTTCAAAAGAAACATGTAAAAAAGCTCTCTGAAAGGTTCACTTGACTAGTTTTCAGGCCCATGAATTAGACAGTATTGTCTGGGTCAGGAAACTAAGTGAACTTGCTTTCGTTTAATGTTTAAAGCCAGGAGAAATCTGTAAAATCAAACTTGGATTTTTTTTCATTCCCTTTATCTCTGTTTATATGTCAAACTTTATTATTTTACAAGTTTAAAAAATTGTTTTATAATTACTGGCATCACAAAACCTGCCCAGTATTTGAGACTTGCTATTATTGAGAAATCCGTAATAAAGATTCTGGAATCACAACTTGCATTTCCATCCTATCTCATGCAGGAGATAGAACAGAGTCTCTTGTAACTGTAAGTGGCTGTGATTAAAAAGCATATGGAGTAGGTATGTTTGTGCACTTCTAATCAGAGTGCACAGAAAGCAGTACTGAAGGTAATTTAAAAATTAGGAATTTGTCCTAAGGAAACTTAAAAAGGGCAAAGAAATATATTGAAGCAAATTAACCCTTTATACATTTGGATACACCCTTTCTTATGAGTCTGTATGGAGCAAAGCTAAAGATGACATTAGTCTTTCTCCTCTAGAGGTCAGAGTAGAACTACTTGAGCTTGGTGGAAGATGGCTCACCCTCTCTCCAACTCAGGAGCCAGATAGACTTTTTAAATCTTTTTTTAATATATATATAATTCATTACTTTATGGGAAGAATTGTGGGCATTCTTCACTGGGCCTGTTCTTTGCCTTGCAAAATTCTGCTTTATGTAATTAATACTTATGAATTATTGCTCTGAATCTTTTTGAAAAACCCAACTAAGAGCTTATTTGGTTCAATTGGGGAGCTGTTGTAGAAATATCATATGCACCATGAAATCTCTGAGCTATGGTAAATGCATTTCCTGATGAAACTTAGAGCAGGGAAGGAAAGAGGGAAGCTGCGATATAATATGGATCATTAAGTGGCCATTCCAAAATGCACACTTTTTGAGGGATGATTACTGAAAACCTATCACTGGTGCCAGAACATGTGCATGTAACTTAATCTTTCGTGTGGAGAAGTCTGTTAACTGCAGGAATGTATCCAGTATAAATGGACATATTAATGTGTTTGCTTGGATGTCAATTCAACCAAATTGAGGAAAACTGCAATTACTCTCCTCCTTCCTCCCCTACCATTTATTTAGAGGACTCCCAAAATAGCTAATTGGAATATGAAAGTTCAAGAAACTATACAGCAAGGCTGTGTCTACATTGGCACCCCTTTCTGGAAAAGGGATGCTAATTGAGACACTTTGGAATTGCAAATGCCGCGGGGGATTTAAATACCGCGGGGGATATTTGCATGAACATGGCTGCCGCTTTTTTCTGGCTTGGGGTTTTGCCGGAGAAAAGCGCCAGTCTAGACGGGATCTTGCGGAAAATAAACCCTTTTCCGCAAGATCCCTTATTCCTACTTTAATAAGGAATAAGTAGGAATAAGGGATCTTGCGGAAAAGGGTTTATTTTCCACAAGATCCCGTCTAGACTGGCGCTTTTGTCCGGCAAAACCCCAATCCGGAAAAAAGCTGCAGCCATGTTCATGCAAATGCCGTGGGGGATATTTAAATCCCCCGCGGCATTTGCAATTCCGAAGTGTCTCATTAGCATCCCTTTTACGGAAAAGGGTGCCAGTGTAGACACAGCCCAATAGTTAAAAGTAACTGGATATGTTTCAAAATATACAGTGATAGGAACTGGACATATAGATAGTCCAGAAGAACTGTCACTTCCAACAGGAATTGCATCCTGGTGGGGCATATCAAGACATGAAGATAAGAGCTGGAACCTGCAACCAGATCCACAAGAGGTACAGGAACAGTGTTTCCTGTTAAATTTTTGCATCCATGAGTGGAGTGAGTTTGGTCATGTGCTCCAATATTAAGGTCATGTGCACTTTTCGGAAGTGTGTCTCAAAGATTTGAACAGGGTTCAAAAAAGAACTACATAAATTCATGGAGGTTAGGTCCATCAATGGCTATTAGCCAGGATGGGTAGGAATGGTGTCCCTAGCCTGTTTCAGAGGCTGGAAATGGATGACAGGAGATGGATCGCATAATGATTACCTGTTCTGTTTACTTCCTTTAGGGCAGGGTTTCCCAACCTATGGGTCGTGACTCAAATATGAGTCGCCATTACATTTCAATAGGGTTGCCAAGTGTCTCCCCCCAGGTGGCTCTGCCCCCTTCCTTCCCCCCATTTTTGAATTGCCTTGGGTCACCAAGTCTTCCTGAATTGTCAAAATGGGTCCCCATCTGGAAAAGGTTGGAAACCACTGGTCTAGGGCATCTGGCATTGGCAACTGTTGGAAGATAGGATTTTGGGCTAGATGGAGCTTTGGGCTGACCCAATATGGTTGTTCTTATGATGTTCTTATGATTCATATTTAAACATAAGTCTGATTACTTCTATAAAAATAACTTTTTAATAAATTGTGTTAGGGTGAAAGTTGTGTTTCATACTGAATAGAAACTATCTTCCCTGAGTCCATGTATGTGTTTTCCTTAATACGGGCATTTTCATTAAAGTTAATTTGAAGAATACTGCTGGTAGATTTCTTAAACTCTGAAATGTTCCAGAACAAAGGAAATACATGTGGGGCTTGGACTAAAGTTATCACAAAATGAAAGTTTTAGTTTCCTCTCCTTTGTAGAGGGCTTATTTTAATTCTTGCCACTATCAACATGTTTACAGGAGATCTATAGAGTGGTCTAGAAATGTGTCTTTAAAATAGTGCTTTTAATTCGGCATAATACAGATCTATAAAACAAATATACAAGCGTCTCCCCATGGTGATTCAAAAACTCCTCAGATACAAAAGAAAAGGGGCAACACGATTTTCATGTTGTACTTTTTGATCTGAGGAAGTGGGTCTGGCCCACGAAATCTCATCACCTATTAAACCATCTTGTTAGTCTTTAAAGTGCTACACAGTCCTGTGTTTTGTTTCAGCTGCACCAGACTAACATGGCTACATTTCTACCACTATTATACAAAAGACTCTGTAGGAAGCAACCCTATGTTAGTAAGAAGAGACAATATTTGATCTAATCCCCCTTTTTCTATCTCCAAGTAAGAAGGTTCTATGGGCCTGACCCAAAATCCATTGAAACCAATTGGAAAACTTCTGTTGACTTCTGTGGGGTTTGGAACAGGGATTTAGAGCATAATTTGGATATTTTTTTTTTTAAATGGGTAGGTTGACTACAATTGACTGACGTGTTAATGTAAACAAAAAAAAAATCTCAACTACAATAGACATATTTGTAAAATGTCAGTTTCCCCCAAAAGCCATTTTCCATCAAAATATTTGCCCAGAACAGTCTAGTAGAGACTCGATCTGACTGAATTATTCATTGCAATATATTATTTTTCTTTCAGCTTTCAGCTTATTTGCAAACTGCTCTAATTTCTGTAAGATTACTACTTATTTGTGAGAATTCTTCAAACAGTTCAAAACACATTTTAGACTCAGATGGTCATTAAGTTTTCAAGTATGCACAATTATCTTTTAGTGGCCAGTGATTGGTCACCTAAGTAATCCATTTTTCTGCTTTCTGATTAGAAGACACTTTTTTAAAAACACGAAAATACTGAATGAGTAATCAGACAAACAACTCTGCTCCCATTGACTTTATGGGAATTTTTGCAGTGCTATCTCAATTCTGAGCTATTTTGAAAATCTCATTCTACATTTTAGACCTTCCACCTGCAAAAACTTACATAAATGGCTAACTTTACCCACGTGGTCAGTTCCTTACAAGTCAGTGGGACTATTCTCATGAGTAATGTTAAGCAGGTGCATAAGAACTGTAAAATAAGGGCTTAAATAACAACCCACTTCCCAGCCTAGTGATTGGTAATGTGATAAAACCCATGGAAGTCAGATCAGACCCTAAATAAAGCCAAGAGTTAACAACTGAAGATGTATAATTAGACGCACACAAAGGATTTGGTAGTAAGACGGGGAGCCAGAATCTTACTTTGGTGGTACTCTGCTGCTGGCCGGGGCCTCCAGAACAGCTGCTGGCCACCTGTGATGTGGCTCTGGCCCTGACCAGGGCCACTGGAGCCCTGGGGAAGGGCCACGGCTATGTGGTGGCTGCCCAGCTGAGCAGCCACTGCTGTAGCTCTGCTGAGGAGGTAGGCAAACCTCAAATTCTCGTTGCATGCCCACACAGGCGCACATTTTAGAGGGAATGCAATTTAGGAGTCTTCTGCATCTCTTTCTAAGGCAAATTCTGCACTTTTGCTGGTGTGTTGGAGTTTGTTTTGTGTGTGTGACACATGTCCATTCATGAAACCCAGAAAAATTACAGAATTTACAGAAAGAGCTTGGAAATTTGATCCCATCTGGTTAACTCAGGCCAGGTCTGTGCTACGGAGGAAGGTCAGCTGAAGCCAAATTTCGGTGCCATTTCCACAGTGGGAGGTCGACAGGAGAAATGTTCCCATCCTCTTCCCTTACTACTTGTGACAGCAAGATGTACTGGTGCTGACAGGGATGCCCACAGCATTCAATTTACTGGGTCTTTACTAGACTGGTAAATCGAATGCTAGAAGTTTGACTGCTGCAGCATCAGTCTTCCTGCAAGTCTAGACGTGGTCTCAGAGTGGTGTGCTGCATCTCGTCACTATAGTATTTTAGTGCCTTCCATGTAAAATCAGCAAAGTCCGTAATGAGCTTTGTGGAGTGTCTGATACTTTTTTTCCCTTTTTTGGAGTCAGAACTCTGCTTTGGGTGCAGATTTCTTATGGGGATAAGATGTGAGGAAGGGTTTGGAAAGAAAGGGATGTAGGAAGGTTATCTCTAGCTGCACTCTTATTTCCTATCTTCTGATGTGTGCTAAGTATACAATATGAATGGTTCAGTCCTCATTTTTAATGTTCCAGACGTCTTAAGCAAGTAAATCAGGGCTTAATATTTCATATTGGACCTAGTGATTAGTACTTCATATCTTATTCCAATTTTCATTTAAAAATACTGAGTATTGTAAAAGTTGAGACCACCTGACAAAGTTGTATTTGATTTTAAAAGTTAGAGATTGGACCTCCCTGATCCTGCACCCTCTGGACTTGACAGATCCTTAATGAGGGAGTTTGATAGAACAAGGGAGGTCAATTCTGGTCCCCCTGCCACCAGCCCCCCAGCCCACTTCCTCTCCCAGCTCGGCTGCTGGTCCCTCCAACTGGCCTGATGCAGGCTGCCTAGCGCTGGCCTGCTGCATGCTGCCAATCCTGGCAGGGCTCCCAGCCATCGGTCCTCCTGCTGCTGGACTCCCAGAACCAGTTGTGGTTCTGCCGGACCTATGGAAGCATCCGAATCATTCAAGTCTGAACACTACCATAACCATTGTCCTTATGAACCTATTATAATAATAAACCGAATATGCAGGTTTTTTCCTCAATGTCAAACCATAAATCTAGTTTTCTCCAAATATCTGCCTCAATTTTAGCTTTTTAAATCACTCTAAATGAATTTCCATGTGTTTGGATTATAACGAATGATATTAGGATCGGATTCTGCTACACTTATTCATTAAGTGGTACACTTCTTTTTGTCAAATAGCTAGTTTCTTGTGGTGATCAAAGGTAAGCTGAAAACTTTTATGACTTGGAGCCACACACAATTCTTCCTTAGATCTAGTTGTTAAATATGAATTCAATGTTCACATATCACTTACTAAGAAACCTCTCTTCTTCTTTGTACAGGAGCTCTGATATTGATAAGTAAATGAACACAATATGGTGTCGTCTTTTGTCTTGAATTAGGAGCTCATCTTGGCCCAGCCTAGCTGCAGTCAATCACAGAAGAAAATAAGGAGATATTGGGAAGGCAGACTGAATAGGCCAAGCATTGCCCTTAATTACATCAATGTATTCTATCAACTTTAGATGTATTTGCCTAGGTTTAAATGAAAAGCACAAATTGTATCTTAATATAGGGTGGTGGTATAAAACCTGAAGATAGGTTCTCTTCCTGCTCATGAATTCCAACTACAATACATGGTACAAATGAGCAGAATGGTAATAACCAGCTTTTATTTCACACTGCATATATTTTGAACCACTCTAGAGCCTGTGGTAGTAAATATGCAAGCAACAATCAGATGTCAAAAAAGGGTTAATTTGAAGTCTGTGAATAAAACAAAAAGTGTCTTGAATCTATGGCATGCCCTCAGACATTACATCACCACTCAGCCTCTTCTGTTGACATTACACTGGAGGGGAGTTTCAGGAATGCACCACTTGCAATATTGCAGACTATTCAGTCTTCCTATAAAGTTTCAGTTTTTGGAATGTTTAACTCTGCATACTAAACTCTGGTTAGGGATAATGTGATTAGTACCGATCAACTAATCAAAATGTCAGCAATGCTCTCTTTGAAAGAGGATTAGTTGTATGGTTGCTAAGTTCCATAAATGTAGGTGTGTTGCTGTTGTATAGAAATCTAACTTTTGTACTTTTTTGCATATTTTCTAGTTAAAATGACTCTTTTCAAGGAAGTGGTACTTATTAATTAAAAGGGAAGCCTTCCTCTCTAATGAGTACATTTATGCTTTTCCTTTGTGAAAGTATTCGTGAGTATGAATGACCGCTCGCAGCAAAATATTTTCTCTTGCAGCGTCAAGCATCGAAATGTGAAGGACTTACTGTGCAAAAATGGTTTAGGGGTTTTGGACAAGCTTACTTAAAGGAATGTAGTGTCTTACTATAGTTTACAGAGATAAAATTAGTGTCTGCCAGTTAGCTTTCTGAATGGCTGATCTTTATTTATTTTATTTTTTTAAGAATGCAGTTAGAAGTTAGCTTTGTATATAGAAGTTGAAGAACCCAGTTCTATAGCCAAACATTGTCACATTCAGTGTTGTCTCCTTCCCTTGTCCTCCGATCCCACACAGAAAGAAATGTCATAGAATCTGGGTTGCAGCAGAATGAAAGAGCGCCCTCTTTGATTCCGCTGTCTCCCCCATTTTCTCCCTGCAGCCATTCTGCTCTTTCTTATGTTTCCTGCAGACTGTTGTGGGAGAGATTTAACTTTCTGGGCATTGAGGTCAGCACAAAAGAAGCTGTACTCCTTCACTCTTTCTAGGCTCCACAGTCAGGGCTCCTTTTATGTGCACTTTGAGATCTTCAGAAGCAGGACTTCTCTCTTCAGCTAATGGGTGTGGTCTGGTCCATGCTTAAAAATTTTAAATGACCTGTGGCTAACAAAACAAGAGCTATCAATGCATACAGCTAAGTTGTTACTGAATGCTCTTTAACTGCAAGTGTAGACAAGGATAAACTGTGCTCAGAACCAACCTTAAAATCTGCTCTTTTCTATATAGATAGTGAAGACCAGGAATTTTGTGTTCTCCTCATTATGTAATAATTTTTTCTTATTCAGTGGGTTCCAGAAAGCAGGAAAAGCATTCAGGATGTCTGCAGCTGTACTAATGTAGAGAAATAATGTATCTCTATCTCTCTTCCTTTCTACATGCATAGAAATATCTTTGTTTTCTTTAGGACATGGTGGGAATATATATATTTCTTTTCTGCAAAAGTTTGTGGTAATAGATTTTCAGTTATTTCTTGTGGTGATTAAACATTGTCCGTTTTACTATGTAGTGAGTCTGCAAAATATTGATTTTTTTAAAGGTCTTTAAAATTGCCCGGTGTACATTCTGTTGCTTTTAAGGTTGGGGTGGGAATTGTAGTTGGTTGTTGTGAATTTTCAGTGCAGTTCTTTAGCCTTTGTTACACAGCCATCTGGCTTTTTTTGTCCAGTCAATACAGTTTTAGACCAGCATATCTCTTGCTGAGGAACAATCAATCAATTACCGCAGAAAAAGTCTTTGGGGATCTGTGTAAGTTGATCAGCACATGGCTAACAGTAGCAGCTGATGAATGTTTTTTCTTCAGCAGCTGTAATTGGATGAACATTGTATGCTGTATAAACATTTGTGTAAACGTTATAAATGGGGAAGAGTCTTCTGTGCCCTTGACTTGCTGCTTGAGGCTAGGCTAAAGGGGACGTTTTAAGTTCTATTTATGCTGCGATTTGAGTCGTGTTAAATAATTAAAGAACCAGCCCTGAAACTTTTCAGGGCAACACAATTGTGCTGGTAGGTATGAAAAAAAGTTTTCCTTTTTTCCTTTTAAACTAGCATTATGGTTCCCCCACTCTACTGGGCAATAACAGATACCGAACAGAAACATCGTCCCTGTCCTTAAAGTTTATAATATCAGTATAAAACGAGGTGAAAGATGGATACATATAGTTTGATGGAGTATAAGAATACAACAGAACTTTGTTGGCCAGCATTATGAGTAGTGGATGTCATGCACCAGTGGCCTAATCATAATCTCTCAAGTCTTGGTCATGCTATAGAGGCCTGCATGATTTTCATTATGTCTTGTGGCATGTCCACATCAGTGGCACAGCCATGTTAATTGTATTGGTTTTCATTAACCAAACTTAGAAACTATTTTAGGATGCAAGTCAAACTTGTATGGCAGGTTTGGGGAGAGGAAAGTAGCTTGTGAATTTTCAAAGGCAGGTGTTTTGAATAAACCCTGTATATCTTATCTATAAAAGGCAGAGTGCTGCTTTCTAAACTGAGTCTTGGAAGGCAAAAGTCCTCGGAGAAGAGTCATCAGACTTGTGTTCTTTTTAGTCTTAGGGTACTAGGACAGTGGGGCTATTTTGGGATACTGGAGATATCCTGAAATAGCTACCTCGCGTCTTTTAAATGCGCCCGTTATCTCAAAGTAACAGGTCCACTGTTCTGGCATCCCTGTAACCTTCGTTCCATGAGGGTTACGGGATGTCTCAAAATAGCGTGGTGTTTTGAAATTTGGTAATGTGTAGATATGCCAGATTTCAAAATAACCTATTTCCAAATACAATTGAAATAAGATATGCAATTTGCGTAGCACAAATTGCATATCTTATTTCGAAGTTAAGGTGCTGTGCAAACGCACACTGAGTCATACGTTTTATTTTGGTTTGTTTATGCACGCTTTACATAGAATGGCTTGCTTTATTTTTGTTTGATTTTTTTTCCAGAGGAAAGGGTAGATTTGATATCTGAATTCAGGAAAAGAGATGGTCAAGCTGGGGGAAAACCACTTGTTACCTCAGGAGTTGAGAGAAGCTTCGTTGAGTAGCAAAAGTTTGTATGTTTGCTTGGCTGGAGACTGAAACTTGTATAAATCCCTGAAGTAATGAGCAAGCGTGGAATGGAACGTTTCAAACTTTGTCAGTGTCACCATCTTGGTATTCAAATGGTACCTCTAAAAACAAGATGCCTTGTATGAAATGCCAGTGACCTTTCTTGATACATAAAGTTTGAGTCTTTTAAAACCTAGCAAAAAATTGACCGCTGAAGAGTAATGGTTTAAGCGGAAAGCTGTGGCACTACTTACAAATGATAAATTCCAGGCAGTAATAGGTATTACAAAAGTCCTTTCACAAAAAACAACAAGTAAGGGTGGGCTAGAAATTTTGTAAACCATAGAAACTCAGTTGATTAGACAACAAAATCTTAAAATTGGCAATAACGTGAATAGGGAGGAATCCTCAGTTATAGATTAAACAGAGGCAGGCCATTCAGGAATAACTGCATTTAAAGTCTATCCCCCTTCAACAAAGGAACACCGTAAGCAGCTTACTCTTTGCCTCTGTGTCAGGCAGTTGTAGATGTCCCATCCTGGCATTGAAAAACTAATAATAAACAATGCCTCAGTAATAGTCCAGTGATGTTATCTACTTCTCCCAGTCTTCTCCATAGTCTCTCTCAATTTGTTTCCTATTTTATCTTCTCTGTTTTCACTGCATCTGTCTGTTTAATATCTAATATCTATCAGTTTAATATTTAAACACTGTATGATGTGAATAACTACAGCTTTTAAACTTTTGTCATCTCACATTAGAACCTATAAAAGATACCATTAAACAATTACAATCAATATTTGATGTGGATTATATCTCAAAAGAATTCTTTCCTGAATCCCCCTTTGGCCCTTCAAACAATCCTCCAGCCTCTTCAACTTCATCACTATGCTCTCAAATGAACTCACACAGGAAAACAATAAGACAAAAATACCATATCACCTGTCGGTGAACACTTTTTCACAAAGTTATCGTGCTTTGAGAGTCCTTATTCTCAAAGGAAATCTGCACATCATCTTCTAAAGAGAAACCTAGAAGCTTAAATTCATAACTTTGCTAGTAACTTTAATAAAAATCATAGACCAAGTTATTAATCAGTGTGTCTCAATCTCCACAATAAGTGGCAGCTCTGCTGTCAACATAACACTGTCTACATAATGGGAAGGGGCAGGGGGTTAGGGTCCATATAGCTAGGTCTTTCAGAGGTGCGAATTTTTCACATTCCTGTCAATATAGTTATCACAAAGTACATGTGTAGTGTAAGGTAGACTTGGACTTTAGATATGATGCTGAGTACGTTTCCCAGACCTGAAGAAGAGCTCTTTGTAAGCTCAAAAGCTTGTCTCTTTCATCAACCAAAGTTGATCCAATAAAAGATATTACCTCACCCACCTTGTCTTTCAAATCTCCTGGGACCAATATGGCTGCTACAACACTGCATACAGCATTCCTATTCCTAAGTCTTTCTAATTCTAAATAAATGCTTCTGGGAAAAATTTCCTCCTGCCACTCTCCATGCGTTTGAGTACATGAACTCCCCACTGAGCCAGGGTAAGAGGAATTAATAGTCTGCCCTGGATACAGGTGCTTAAATCAGCTCTGCGCTGCAATCTTAGGTGGAGGCCTTTTGGCTAGAGTTGGTAATAGGGCAGGAACGGTTTTGAGGAGGGATGCCTCGTAGAGACTGCCCTGATGAGGGAATTCCCTACTGAGAGGTGTAAAGGGAGCTGCGTTCACAGGCTTGTAGACAGTGGTCTTATGTGTGGAAGAGAAGGCTTGGTCAACAAACTGTTTGATCTAAGAGGGGAGAGACTATCTTGTCTTCTACAGGAAGATTGGAGCCTAGATATGAACTCTCGCTCATCTCAGGCAGTGGTATTTTGCTAATGGGGGGGGGGGAGAGATATTCTCAAACAGGTATTTTTAACACTGGTTGAGGCTTCTCCCCCAAACATCTGAGCATGTGAGTGCTTCCTTCAACGTCTGGCCAGATTCAAGAGTTACCATGATTTCACTAATCCTTTGGGGTCTTTTTAGTGTTTCCTACAATTCTTGTCATTCCGTCACTGCTGGCTTATCTCCATGATTCTCATCAGTGTTGTGCTACAAATCATCTGATAGAAGAGATTCTGTTAATAATTAGTCTTGCATATTCCCTCACAACCCAAGATCCTTGGACCATATGCAAGTGGAGTCTAAGCTTATATGGCTCCTTCAGTGGTTCAGCGCAGTGTGGTGGCTTTCTGCTACTTATAATCAAGGCAGCGTGTACTCCATGGCAACAACATTCTTAATTCAGCAGCAACAGCATTCATTCATTTTTATCATGAAACACACTTCTGTCCTATTCCTATTCCTCAGTACCACTTGCAGCTGTGGTTCATTTAAATACGAATGGAAGTAACATTAATTATTTCCGAAAATGGACAGGTGGCCCATTTACACATCCCAAGCTTTGGCTCCTGTGCTCTTCTTCAGATACCGGTAGCACAAATCAGAACCTCATTTCCTCTCAATGTGCCAGGGATATGGGTAGTAGGAAGGCAAGCTGCTGAAGCCATTTATCACTCCAGTGTAGTAACTGAGGCATATTCTTTAGCCAGCGCAATTCACATTCCTACACTTCTGGCTGCTCCCCAGTCCCTGTCTGTAAACTAGACTCCAGCTCTGGTTCCCAGAGCTATGCTATATGGCTCCATGGAACAATGGGTGGAGCATGCCCTGTAATCCAGTTAACTCTGTTGTTGTGAGGAAAGCGGGAAAACAGGAGACAACTACAGGGAGATCCTGGAAGGGCAAGGAGACAGGGAAAAAATGTTGGCTACTGGGTTTGACAGCAGTAAAATGGTGCATTCTATGAGAAGGAATGCTGAATTTTTGGCATCTTCCAAAATGTAACTTTTCAAGTCTATGTACGCCCACTTACTAATGTGCAACTAATACCGCCACGTACATGGCTTGAGTTTTCCCTTCATTTCTAGGTTTTCAGAGAGGTTTGCTTCACACTCTTAGCTTGGCTGCAGCCTAATGTGTTTTGGAGTTTTCAGGTGGGCTGTATGCATCTGTTCTAGTCTTTACAAATGGTTTTTCTTTTGACTTTTTTTCTTCTTCTTCCCCTTAAAAACATCTGACGCCAATTCCTTCTGGTTATTCTTTTGTATTACATGTGTTATCCAAAGCAAGACATGAGATATTGCGTAAAGCAATGATTTTGGTAGAAAGGGAAATTTGAGATGTAATGGTTCAGCATTAGATGTTTCCTATATAAGTATTTAAGTTAAGCTTTCTCTTAAACCATTTTTAGGGATATCTTGTCATTTTATTTTCAAGCTAGGGTAAAACTAATGGGCAGCAGGCTTAAAACAAATAAAAGGAAGTTCTTCTTCACACCGCACATAGTCAGTCTGTGGAACTCCTTGCCTGAGGAGGTTGTGAAGTCTAGGACTATAACAGGATTTAAAAGAGAACTAGATAAATTCATGGAGGTTAAGTCCATTAATGGCTATTAGCCAGTATGGGTAAGGAATGGTGTCCCTAGCCTCTGTTTGTCAGGGTGGAGATGGATGGCAGGAGAGAAATGGCTTGATCATTACCTGTTCGATTCATTCCCTCTGGGATACCTGCCATTGGTGCTGTCGGAGACAGGGTACTGGGCTGGATGGACCTTTGGTCTGACCCAGTATGGACGTTCTTATGTTCTTAGGGGCATCTTTGCCTTGTTCTGAGCATTTTCTGCTTTGATTATGATCTGGGTAACAAATGCTTTTAAGATGGTAACACTTTGTATGATTTAAATAACTATAAAAAATAAAACTTTTTGTGTAGCCTTTTCTTGTGTAACATATCTTTTGCAAAACTGCTTTGTTTCTTGAACTGATTTTTGTTTGGGAGGCTGCCTGTATAAGCCCTAATTTGTGTAGATCTGGCACAGTAGCCTAGCCTGCTGTGAGTTAACATTTATAAGCTGTCATGTGAAAGGGAACCATTTATATTCCTGGTACTACCAGGTCACTTAGGCTCTGGTAAGCTGTCCAAGTGTCTGAACATGTTGGCTTGTAGGAATTACTGTTTGGAGTGCTTGGCACTGAAATGAAGTGTCTCTAAGCAATACAGAGCTAGTAGATAATTTTGTAACATAACTGGTGTCTGTTTCGTGCTCCTTTGCATCAGTAAAGGGGCAATTTGCATTTGTAGATGCTTACTCCTATCTACATAGTTTTAAAAATTGGTATAAGGAGAGAGAAGAATAGTTCGTTGCATTGTATTGATGGGGGGGGGGAGGGGGGAGACTGTCCAGAGGGCTGATGTTGCATTGTTGTAGCAGCACACACTTTTACCTGTAAAGTAACTAGCATAGTAACACTTTTTACAAGGTTCTGTGTTTCTCCATGTAATTTGGCTCTTTGTTTCTTAGTCCTGTGTTAGGATGACAGGGCTTGTCTCTTCACAGCCCGCTTTAGCTCTGCCTGATGAATTTGTTAATCCCTAGAGAATGAAAACCAGTAACCAGTTAAACTCCGCTTGTCTTGCTTGTCTGGGTTGAGTTTATCTGCTGTTGGGGTCAAGAAAAGGCCAAATTTTATTCCATTTGGTTTTTTTCCTCTCTCTCTCCCGCTTTTTCTCTAAATAAAAGCAAGTTTGATTTTTAGGACTACATTAATCAGATTTACACCGATTTAAATTTATTCATAAATTGATAGACCCAAAAGAGCTACTTCCAATTTACATCCGGGTAACTGAGATCAAACTCTGCCCTTTTGTCCTTAGTTTACATGCTCTATTGTCCATCTTCTGAGATCAAGGTAAGAGTAACAGAGCTGGTTGCTAGTTGTTGGCACCTTAAAGACTAACAAATTCATTAGGTCATTAGGTAAAACCCACATCATCAGATGACTGGAGTGGAAATTACAGAATCCAGGAGATATATCTATATACAGGGCTCAACAAACTCTACAATCTACTCACTCTTGGCGAGTAGATTTCAGCTGCATGCCCCGTTCATTTGCGGCACATGCATGCGCAATGCGGCTCTTGTGCATGTGCAGTACGGGGCTAGCGAGTGGTTTTTGCTGCCATTTGTCAAGCTGTGTGTGTGTGTGTGTGTGCGCGCGCGCACATATACATACAGGGCTCGACAAATAATACAATCTACTCGCCGTGGTTGAGTAGATTGTAACCTGGAAGAGCCAGGTTTGGGCGATCTGCGCATGTGCAGAATGATCTGCGCATGCGCAGATCGCCGGACAGAGTGGCTGGCGAGCGGGGCTAGCTGTGTGTGTGTGTGTGTGTGTGTGTGTGTGTGTGTGTAAATAACTTCTTTTGCTGTTTGTTTATCTGTCAATTGTAGGACCAGTTTTAATGAAGCTATTCAGAGTATTTGGTGTGGAAATGTGAATATATTTTAGGCACATCCACACTGACACTTAATTGGCTTCATGAACACTGGTCTTACAATTCACAGGTGTGACTGGCAGGCACAGGGTCCGCGCCGCCCCGCACTGAGAAGGGGAGTCCGGGAACAGGAGTCCCGGCCGAGACGGCCGTCGGCCCGCCGCGTTCCCCGGCGCCGGGCGATGACGTCACCGGAGGCGACGGGGAGAGCGCGGGGAGGGGCGGGGCCTGGAGTCACGGGAGCACGCCGGCCCCGGCGTCCGGAGGGGAGCGGGCCATTCAAAGGGCCCCGGACCATGGACCGGGGGGAGGGAGTGCTGGAGGCAGGACGGAGGGACCAGGTCTGTTGGGAGACCCTGGAGAGGAGACGCGGGACTCGCGGCGGCTGAAGCCTCACCCGCGACAGGGACTCCGGGTGAGTCTATCCCCTTGCTGGGGGGAACGCGCCGAACAACCGGCCGGGAAGAAGTGACCCAGGGCGGGGCCGTGGTCCCCGCGAGTGGAGGGTTTGGGGGGAACGTAACCCCCTCCACTGACTAGGGACTAGCGTCCCCGTCTTAGGGCCCTGGGTCGGGGCTCGGAGTGAGGGAGGGCCCGAGCCCCCTTCCCGGCGTCTGCGAGCCAGTGTGGGCTCCGGCATCCCGCACGGTCGGCCGGGAGCTACCATCGGCCAGAGGGCCAAGAGTCCGATCAGCTAGGAAAGGACGCGGGTCACCCGAACTCGGGGTGACCACCAGGGCACAGGGTTACAACAGGTAACTTCTTTTGCTGTTTGAATATATAGCCCAGATTCTGTAATTTCTACTCCAGTTCATCTGAAGTGGGTTAAAACTCATAACCTAATAAATTTGTTGGTCTCTAAGGTGTCACAGGACTGCTCATAGTTTATGAAATTGTAAAAACAAACACTGCTACTTTCAACAATTTTTGAGTTTGGGAAAGAGTGAGAGCTCAAAGTTGACAGTGGTTGAGTCTGGAACTTTGGTTTGGACCACCTCAGTTTTGGAGGCTAGACTGTGTAACAGACCAAAAATAAAACGTGGGCAGCAGATACTTACAAATGGACAAGAGTTCTAAGCATCCAGCATTCTGTGATACCGAACTAGGGTGGCAGCCTGTCCAGACTCAAAGATAAATAAAACCTCCAAGTTCTGACAGCCCTGACCAAATTAGCGATGTGACTAGTGAACTATCTGATAAGCATATGCATATACTTCCCCTCCCCTCCCCCACCTTGCTGCCGGTATCAGAGAGAGGCAGCAGGTGGGGAAGCAGGAACCCGTGCTGGGGGAACCGGATTAAAAGCTGGTTCCTCCCCAGCACCATCTCTGTGGGCACAGGGGACACAGAGGCATAGCGAGGACCTTGTGGCTCTTAATACATTTAAAAGGTAGAGCTGCAGCAGAGTTAGCTCCCGGGGTTGGGAGCTTACCCTGCTGCGGCTCTGCAGTTTTCCCCCCCTTATCAACGAACAGTTGATTTGCTGATTAAATGCCATTTAACATCTCTAGACCAAACTACTAGAATTCTTTCCATTAACTTTTAAGAAAAAGAACCTACTTCAAGTGATGCCTCACCTTTAATTTGCTTTATTTTTATGTCTAATAGTATATCCTCTCTGGCTCTGATGACTTCAACTTATACATGTGGAGAATTCCTCCAGATCCAGAAGCAGGTAAGTTTTTGTATGTGGTGTCTAACAAATACTAGTGTTTAAATACTATTTTCTTCTCCGACTAGTGTCCAATATCATACTGTATTTTAGACTCAGAGCATATGGGATCCTTATTCCCTTTTGTTGCTACATCTCTATTCTTGCCCGACTTGCAAAAGGCAGGACCTAGAACTTGGCCATTCTCTCCATTATATTGAGCACAGTGACTGACTTATGCTTAATCTAGAACATATCTTTTTAAAAGACATTGACTCTTGATTTAAAGTGTTTGGAGAATCTACTTTCTTTGATAAACTGCTTCAGTTACTAATCCTTGCTGTTAAAAATGTGTTCCTTATTTATACTGAATATAGTTGAGGTATGATCTGTTGTGCCAAGAGACATGGATTCACTTGCATTCCCCATCAGTACCTAGCCCATGATCCAATCAGTGGACTAAATTTGGTGATGAATCCTGGTCACATGCCACCTGAAGCAGGTTTCACATAAGCTAGAACTTGTGTTACAGTTACGTAGTAATTCAGCAGATAGTTTGCTGTAGGAGTAAAGTACAAAATTATTTTATTTTTAAAAGTTCTTCAGGCACAGTGAATTATGAGAGCTAGCTGCTATTGAGAGAGTAAGTCATAAAAGGCCCAGCAAACTGGAGGACTTTGAAAGAAATGAGGCCTCTTAATTTTGTACTGGTTCTTAAACTTGATTCTATAAAATAATCTATTTTATTTGCATGCAAAACTGATTACTATATTTAGAGCAGTGGTCCCCAACCTTTTTGAGGTTGTCGGGCGTCCGGGGGCCCCCCCCCCCATAGCCGGGCGCCCGGGGGCGGCCCCCCCCCCATAGCCGGGCACCCGGGGGCGGGGCTCCTCCCTCCTTTCAGGTAGGAATAAGAGATCCTCCGGAAAAGGGCTTTATTCCGGAGGATCGGGCCAGTCTAGACTCTTTTTTCCGGCTTTTCCCCAAGCCGGGAAAAAAGCGACAGACATGTTTATTTAAATCCGCGGGGGATATTTAAATCCCCCGCGGATTTCCCTATGCTGACTTACTTGATTTGCATCCCTTTTCCGGAATTTGGGGCCAGTCTAGACGTAGCCCCTGTGTTTGGCATCTTTCCGAGACAATAATTGTACAGGTTGGCCCTCCCTGGTCTGGCACCCTGGGGATCTGAGCAGTCCTGATCCAGAGTTTGCTGAACTAAGGGGAGGTCAGTGCTCCCCTGCTGGCCCACTCAGGGGCTCTTCTCCAGGCTGTAGGGCTCTCTAGGCCAGGGCTCCCCACCCTTCTGCTGGCCTGCCCAGGGTTCCCTGGAGTCTGGGCTCCCTACTCTTCTGTCAGTACCCCAGGGGGCTGGGTCTGTCCAGGCTGGACTCCCCAGCTGGTTCCTGCTCCCGGCAGGACCATAGCTGTTGCTTGCCCAAAGAGTCCTGGATTTGGGAGGTTTATCCTGTGGTACAGAGATGTTCTTCCAGTGGGCAGGCTGGGTCATTTCCCACTCTACAGTAAGCTGCCCAGTGACTTGTTCAACCCAGGTTTAAATGTTCCACACAAAAGGACTTTCATTGCTTACCTTGCAAGATTTATGTCACCAGAGAATAGTTTTTTAAAAGTTAAGAAGCTTAGAAGTGTTTTTCCATCTTCCCCCATACACTTGTTCATTTTAATAGATATATTCCTCCTTGAAGATGGTGGAACATTTGTTCCCATGCTCCCCACCCCTCACATTCTTAATTCCTATCCAGTTCTCAGTTACTTTTCAGAAATAATGATCAGTGGCTTGTGAGGTTTTTTAGCTAAATTCTCTGATTTAAGCCTTGAGCTCCTCATCGAAGGGTACAAGTGGGCAGAGTCTTGGTTTTATCTTTCTTCTGATAGCATTTCCTGCAGCACAAGAAATGCTAGCACCATGATGGGCCATTGGCCATTTATTTGGGTAACCAAATCAAGTATATCTACCACTTTATATTGAAAGTGAGAGACTGAAGAGATTAGGTGTAGTCCCTACCCAGGCTGCTCAGCAAAGCTGTTAAAAACTGGCTTAACTATTTGTGGTTTTTAACAATATTTACTGGATGTATGTGTGTCTTTAAATTTCACTCCAAGATTCTGTTTTAGGAACAGGAATTTTATTATTTTGTAGTTGGAAAAGATGATCAGAGTTGTTTAATTGAAATGACTGTAACCAGACTTCTGAGCTGCTTAATAAATCACAACCACAAACTGCGTTTTCAGATCTCTCTGAATACTATCTTTGACTGTAACTCTGCAACAGCTGCCAGTAATCGGCCTGTCATTGTGGTCCAGTTACTAAATTAATTATGGCAATGTTCAGCATGACTTATGCAATTTTTCTTCCCTTTTTTGCATGATCATTGAGAACGCAAACAGCTCTTCATGCTTGAAGAATTACATAGCAAGATTTTATTGCATTGCAAACAAGTTCGTGTTTTTAAGCCGTCAGAAGTCCAAACATGATTGATGGAAATGAAGAATTGCCTTTTATGCTAGTCTCAAATACACCACACACACACAAATTTGTTATATATATGCCTGACTGGTATAAATCCCTTCTTTTCCAGAACAGTGGTTCAAATTCATCTCAGATCAGTAGTGATCAAAACTTGCCCATATCACAAACTACAACCTCGTCTCTTGAGCGCACCTGTTGTTTTGAAATAAAACGGACTCGCTATTCTGACGAGTTCTACAAGGAATAAGTGGGACTCCATGTAGCGTTCCACCTTTGAAACGCACAAGAACTCTTACTGGTGCTCTTGTCTGCGTTCCACCTTTGAAACATATGTTCTTATCAACTAATTGAGTAGTCAATAGAAATCCCATCGACTATTCAACTAGTTAATTGAAATTTAACATCCCTAGTTTTAACTACAAGAGCATTCTTCCTTTCCCCATTATATTTCTAATGTCTAATTCTAAGGGGCATTCATAATCCTCTGCAAAGCATTTCCCAATATCAGCCATGAGTTTTCTAATATAGTGTGTTCAGGTAGCCAGTGTATAGAATCCAGTAGATGCTTTAAAACGTGCCTTGCAGGCATCACTTATATTGGAAGCAATTACTGAGCAGCTTCTCTTTTTTACTTTTGAGGCTTTGTCCTAGAATATTTGTCCACTTAAAAACTTCAAGAAATGCACTTTGTATAACCTTGCCCAGGTGGCCTGATGCATGCTGGTGATTTTCAATTGTCATTTGATTGGCAAGAATGCTATAGAAGTAAGGCAAGTTGCCATGAATGAATGTGATGAATGTCTATCATAGACAAGAGCATGAAACGGGTGAAGAGTCAAATCCTTTAAATTCAGAATTTAGGATCCTTTCTTATACCTCTACCAGCTCCACTTACACCAGTGGGATTCCATTTGCAAAACGGGCATTTTCTGTGGTGACTTGCCCAAATGAGTTGAAATGTCACCCATTTCAGTCTCAGTGACTGCTCAAGGAGAGATTTGACTGCTCAAGAAGAGAGATTTTCCTTATGTAGGCAAGGGAGCAGAACTTTCCAAATTTCTCAGAAGTTACTGGGAGTCTTAAATAACTTTATAAGTTCCAAAACATTTGGCCAGCCTGTGTTTCTTACTGTTTGCTTTTTTTAATATATAATTTATGGCCTCCTCTCTTCCCTCTTTCTTGCATGCATCTCAAATATGGCATGTTCATTCTAGTTCATCCCATGTAAATTTAGTGTCTCTTTTCTCTTTTGCCATTGAGAAGTCCTTCTGCCAGAAATAAAGTATTATGAAATTGAAGTTATCGAAAGAGTTATTTACATAGAAAAAAATATACCCTACATTTAAAATCAGTTAATTTTGTGTCCCTCTCATTTTGGGTTCTTGTTATACATTATATCCCTCATTTATGCGTTGCCAGGTTGAGAGGTGAGCTTTCACTGGCAGAGGGATGCTGTAGAAATCAGCTGATAAAAGCTTTTACTAAGTGAGAAAGGTTGAGAAATTGGTAGATTACATGTTCCATGCTATTCAGGTAAGCTAACAAGGGAAGACTGTTATAAAAGCTGTATTTGAGAAGTTATCTTGTTTTGTTCTTTTCCCCTGCCTGGCTGCCGTTTAGTAGCAGTGCAGCTTTTTCCAACAGGAAATGGCCATTTGATGAAAATCTCACTACTCTCCATTTCAGGAGAAAATGTTGCTAGTTAATTAGGACAGCATAGGAATCCAACTACAGTACACCTTTTGTTCTGAAGTAGCTCAAGCATAGGGACAAAAGGGGAAAGAAACCTGATGAGCCAGAGCCTTTTGGGGGAAAGCAGTTCAGTTTAAACTGAACAAGCAAACATTGTGTGTAGAGGGGGTTTTTGTTTGTTTGTGTTTGTTTTTTAAAGTTAGGATTGCTGCAGGCATCACAGGTCAGTAAACTGCCTTTGGCTTTCAAAAAGATGTATTTTGACTTCAGGAGTTATATTTTAACACACAATTTTCACTTATCTTGTTTTCATTTTTCACTTAAAGAACAGTGCTGGTTTTGGTCGTGTTCTTCATTATGGCATTTACTTATTTAAACATGCAAATGTGTGTTCTGAAATTATAAAAAAAAGTGGGTAGTTGTGTAACCCTGTAGCCACTGAAAATCTCAGCTGTACAGGGCAGGATCCTGTGTATAACCATTAATAATAACCAATAAGCCTAAATTTATTGCTTAACCATTTAAAGAGTTATACTTTTTCCATCTCTAAATATAATGAATTTACACTGTGGAAAGCTGTCATTGAGAAATAAACCTAATAAACTAGGCGTCTCACTCTTAAATGTGAGTTACTAATGTAGGATCTTAGAGGTACTACCTTTGTTTTCTAGCACTCCCCTTTATGTAGCCTATGTGGATTAATTCCTTTGCCTCTTGACAAGGAATCATGCCCTGTGGAATGATGCAATTTTGCCCCATTTCATTACCCACAAATTATCTTGCAATCTTTACCCACTGATAAGTGAAGGCACAATGATTGAGAAACCAACTTGTGCATTTACTTCTGCCTTAAATGTAGGTGCTAATGAGTCTTCTGCTTCCCACAAGCCAGCTTTACATGCAGTTCAATTAAATATGTTACTGCTCTTTTATATGAGATGCCTACATTTATCCCAGGGCTCTAAAACTGCCTATGTTTTTATTTGGGAGTTTGAAGTCTGTATTCTCCAAGTGCAGATTTGCTGAGAGCATAATCCTCATCAGAGCTGCATTCTTTCCACAATAATTTGATGTGCAAATTTGATATTGTTAATATAGGAATTAAAGAATATAGCTAATGTGTACTGTTCTCTATAGTATGTTGCAATTCAGTTCTCTTCTTTCTTGTGTTTTCCTAGGTGGAATTGGCAGGGTTGTCAATGGTGCCTTTATGGTGTTAAAAGGTCATCGGTCAATTGTAAACCAGGTCCGATTTAATCCCCATACCTACATGATTTGCTCCTCTGGTGTTGAAAAGATTATAAAGGTAAGAGAACAGGGGTTTCATAGTATGGACTGTGATTTAATGTCTTTCTCTTTTTGTGAACACTCTCCTTTTCTTCATCCCCTACCCCCCATTTGCAATCTTGTTCCTGTAGTAGCAACAGAAATTGCATACATAGAAAAAGAAACATTAGGAAAGTGTGTGTGTGTGGTATATTTAATTTAACGTCTGGATTAGGGAAGTGAGTGGGTAGTCAAGTACTTGACTAAGGCTAAGCTTATCGGGTAGTTGAGTCGAATACTTGACTACTCACTTCCCTCCATGCCCCTTGGTACCTCTGTGTGAGAAGCAGTGGGGAGAGGACAGAAGCCAGTGCTGGGGAGAGCCAGCTTAAAAGGCAGAGGGGGAATGGGGTAGGGGAGTCTGCCTCGAAGCAGCCTCTGTCCACCTCTGACCCCCATGGACAGGGGCTGCTACTGTGAAGCAGCCCCTGTCTGTGGCAGCCTGGATTGGCCACGGGCAGAGGCTGCTTTGGACCAAGCAGTCCTGGCTCATGCCAGTCTGGGAGCTACTCATGCTGCAACTCTGCATTTTAAATATAAAAAGAGTGCAACAGCTCTTACTACATTTAAAATGCAGAGCCACAGTGGTCGGGAGCCAGTTGTGAGCCAGCTCGCGGAGCTTTTCCTGCTGCAGCTCTGCAGACTCCCCTTATCGACTAATCGTGTAATTGATATAAATTGTATCGACTACACAATTAGCCAAGTACTGTAACTGCTCTTTAACATCCTTAATCTGGATACAAAAGAATAATTAGCACCATGTGACCGCAGCCCATGGCTCAGGGGTGGGCAAAAGGGCCTCTGCAAGCTGAAGCTGGCCTCCGGAGGCCCTGCCGCTCCCCCACTCCCAGGCCAATTAGGGTCCGGGGGGGGGGGAAGCACTCAGTTTCCTCCGCCCACCTAGCAGCACGTGGCATTTAGAGTGCCAGGTGCCCCTGGCATAGCAGGGGGAGGCATCACATGCTCCCCAGGTCAATCAGGGACTGGGGGCGGGGAGCGTGCAAAATTTCCTTTGCTTTGTCCCCTCCCTGCAAGCAGTGCACGGTGCTTAAAAGCGCCATGCACTCCTGGCATGGCTGGAGGAGGCTTTGTGCACTCCCCTACCCCCAGGCCAAACAGGGTCTGGGAATGGGGGAACATGCAAAGTTTCCTCTGCCCTGGCCCTGGCCTGCCAGGACCGTGTGGCATGTAGAAGTGCTGCGCGCTCCTGGCAGGGCAGGAGGAGACTTTGCACACTCCCCTATCCCCAGCCCTGATTGGCTGGGGGTGGGGGAGTGTGGAAAATCTCTTCCAGCCAGGGGCATGAGCAGGGGGCTGGCAAAAAATTCTGGTGCAGCCCAGGGCCACTTCAGGGATTTTTTTTAAGTGGCCCCCAGCAAAAAATTATTGCCCACCCCTGCCTTAGCTGATCATCAGCAAGTGCTGCTGCTTGCAGCAGTGTTCTGAAGGCAGTGATTCAAGTTTGCTAGCATACCAAGTGGATATAATTTGTCTTTTACCCAACTCTTTAACTTGAGCAACCAATTTTTTTCTATGTATATGTATCCATTTTACACCAGTGCCGTGCTCATGCTGTTAGTTGTCTCTCTATACCTTTTTATAGCAGATTTTTTTCAGTTAAATATAGTGTTTTATTAAAGATTGTCAAAATAGAATTTTCAGTGTAAACCCTTTTGAATTTCAAATGTGGTGGAGCTCATAAGGTCAGATGTGAATTTGGTGGATCTGAATCTTCCCCCATTTCTCGATTCCTAGTTGGGCCTAAAGGAAAATTAACCTATTTTCCAGTTTCATTTTTGAGCATAGCTAATGTCTCATGAGATTTTTGACCCAGACTGACAAATGTAATATGATTTCTGGATGAAATTTCATGAGAACATTCTGGAGGACTTCAGTACAACTGAACCTCCACCTGTATCTGATCCAAGTACTGCCTCCTAGGCCCATTTCAGCATTTTCAGAAGGCTAGAAACTACATGGAATGTAGAGGTATATCCTATTTTGCTATATTTTGTCTTGGGGGCATAAGAAAATGGACTTCTGTTCCTGAGTCATCTTAGGTGTTTATAGACCTACCACTTTGCATGCCACTGCAACCGAAATAAGTAATTGGCTTCGCTGTTCCTGTTGACAAACTAAATTTCTAACTATGAAAACTGACCCTACCTCAAATCATTTGCTGAATGGCTTTGTAAGATTCTTGAGTGCATATGGCTATAATTGAGGTTGTTTGAGTACAAGGAAATGCTGATATTTACAAATTGACTGATCTTTACCCTGCCAAGAAATATTTTAATAGTCTGCAATTTAGGGATGAGTTGTGCCCCAGATCCTTGTGAGCACGTATAATGCCAGCAGGCGGAACCAAACCTGGAACCTCTGGAGCTTAGTGCATGAGCCTCTACTGCTTGAGCTAGAAGCTACAGCTGAAGAGCAAGCTCATTCTTTCTCTCTGTAAGTCAGTGGTCCCCAACCTTTTGGGGCTCCGGGCGCCCAAGGGCGGGGCCACTCATACGCTGGCCACCTGGGGGCGGGGCTATGCACAGCCCCGGGGGAGGGGCCAGCCATATGCCGCACTCCCGGGGCCGGTGCCGCTCCTGTGCCACATGCCTAGGAGTGGGGCTGCTCATACGCCGCGCGCCCAGGGCCAGAACAGCCCATGTGCTGCATGCTTGGGGCCGGCGCCGCTCCTGTGCCGCGTGCCCAAGAGCCGGCAGCACCCATGCGCCGCATGCCTGGGGCCAGCGCTGCGCCTGTGCCATGTGCTCAGGGGTGGGGACGCCCATATGCCGCGTGCTTGGGGCCGGCACAGCTCATGCACTGAACACCTGGGGGCGGGGCCGCCCATGTGCCGTGCGCCCAGGGCCAGCCCCGATCACTCGGTGGTGCACAGGAATGGCCCGGCAGGCACCATGGCACCCGTGGGCACCGCGTTGGGGACCACTGTAAGTGGTCTAAGTGCCATTGGATGGGACAGTGAACCACACCCGGTAGATGTGTGGGTTGCAGATGGGCCTTGAGCCATGTGTATCATTCACATTCCAGCTACTATCAGCCTTTAGAATCTTATCCTAGTTCCACTTCTTCATGTCTTCTATTGACAGTTTCCTTCTCTTTCTTTCTTCTCATTTCATCAGTATTCTCATGAGAGATTTGTGTGTGTTTTTAAACAAAAAAGAGAATATCTGGATTCCATCATCCTACGTATGGACTTTGACAATATATGTTGTATAGTCTTAGAAGCTTATTGACTTTTCTTTTTATAACAGTCTGCCTGTTTCTATTTAAATGCAATTCTGCCAGAGGAATTTTTGGCTCTGTGAACTTAATTCAAGCAGTCTAAAGTCTCTTTTGTATTTTGGATACATTGACCCTTTACTCTGTGAATCCTTCCTGCATGACTGTGCTTAGTCTGTTGGATTAACTTTGGCATAAACACATCCCCTGTGTTGCTTTTGTGTACACTTCCCCTCCCCCCGCCTTCTTTGTCTAATGGTTAAGATTGGTTCGGTTAAGTGTCCATTCATAGGTTGCATAACTCTTTTGAAGACCACTCTGCTCCAGCGCTTCCTTTAAGAGAATTTCTGTTGTCATTGTATGTGATGGAACTTGCTTATCTGCTTTGAACAAACTGAAGTCTTTAATGTCACAAGTTGAGAACAAATCAATGTGGGGGGGGGGGGGGGGGAGGAAAGGTTTAATAAAATCCAGGCAACTGCATACATGCAGATGGTAGAACTTCTTGATCTTTGGTTATTGTTCATCATCCATCTGGGTCAGCTAATTATGCTCATCATTTAGGGGCCAGCATGTCTTGAGTTCAAGTCTATTGCTACTATAGAATCATAGAATACTAGAACTGGAAGGGACCTTGAGAAGTCATCAAATCTAGTCCCCTGCCCTCATGGCAGGACCAAACACCATCTAGATCTTCCCTGACAGATTTTTGTCTAGCCTGATCTTCAATATCTCCAGTGATGGAGATTCCACAACCTCCCTAAGCAATTTATTCCAGTGTTTAACAATCCTGACAGGAAGTTTTTCCTAATGTCCAACCTAGGCCTCCCTTGCTGCAGTTTAAGCCCAATCCTCCTTGTCCTATCGCAGAGGTTAAGGAGAATAATTTTTCTCCCTTCTCCTTGTAACACTCTCTTTTAGGTACTTGAAAGCTGCTATATACCTCTCAGTCTTCTCTTTTTCCAGAATAAACAAACTCATTTATTTTTATCTTCCCTCTTGGTAATGTTTTTTAGGTGTTTAATAGTTTTTGTTGCTCTTGACTAGACTTTCTCCATTTTTCTCTGCATCTCTCCTGAAGTGTGGCATCCAGAACTGTACAAAATACTCCAGTTGAGGCATAATCAGTGCAGAGGACAAGCCTTGTGGACAAGGCTTGTTAGCCTATCAAAGAAAGCTATCCAATTGGTCTGACATGATTTGTTCTTTACAAATCCATAATGACTATTATGTATTACCTTACTATCTTCCAGATGTTTGCAGATGGATTCATTAATTACTTGCGCCATTATCTTTCCTGGCACAAAAGTTAAGCTGACTGGTCTGTAGTTTCCTGAGTGGTTCTTATTTCCCTTTTTATAGATGGAGACTATATTTGTCCTTTTCTAGTCTTCTGTATCTTCCATAACTTTTCAAAGATAGCTTCTCAATCAGCTCCTTGAGTATTCTAGAATGCATTTCATCACGTGCTGCTGACTTGAAAATATCTAACCTTTCTAAGTCATTTTTTAACTTGTTCTTTTCCTATTTTAACTTCTGAATCTACCATGTAAGCTCACTTCCAGTTCTGAGATCTGTGCTGCAGGTGAAGGTTGATCACCTGTTAGAGGTACCATCTTGTATAGCAGCAGTTATCAAACTGCTATACAGAACAATTGTTCATCATGGAAAACAGTGCTGGCTGCTTCTCCTGGTTTCCAGCTCCAGTTACGTGTCCGGGCTCTTCCTTGCAAGGAAAAGCTGCCAGTAAAAGAAGCTGCCTGTGAGAAGAAAAAAGACAGTTCAGCTGCCTCTGCTAACGGTCCATGCTATGTGTTTGGATGAGAGGATGCAGGAACTACCAGAGTGAATAATGTCCAGGAAAGAATGCAGCCAGTCTGTCCAGGGAGAAGAGGAAGAAAAGGATTGAATGGCAGAGATGCGTGTGGAGGGGAATGGCAGACAAAACAGATGGATAGAAAATATGAGATAAAGAGCAGCAGGCTTTTTTATTCCATTAAAGACAATTCAAATGCACATCCTCATGTGACTTTTTCATGTCCGAAATTGCTGTAGTTGTTCCACGGATGTCATGACACTGCACATGAGGGGGAAGATGTACAACTGACCCCAAAGCTAGTTTTCAAATCCTTTTCTTAAAAGCTCCTCTTTCCTTTCGCTGCCTCTCAAAAAAAAAAAAATCCTTAATTTTTTTAAATGAAGATATAAAAACAACCTTGTAGTTATTGACGACTACTGTTCCATTTCCTCATCAGTAAAAAGGTCTGTGAGTCAGAAGTGGATACAAGCAATTGATTAGACTAACTTAACTAAATTTAGCACTATCTCACTTCACTAACCATCTAGGTATAATACAGACCAGCTGTTTGAGATTCCCCACACACTTCTGCCAACACACTTGCTATTTTAGTGCTGGGTCCCAAACGAAGTCCACATCAATCTCTGTCTTATAACTCTAGTAAAATCCGTGATGTTATTCCAGGGGTGACTTGGGTCCTTGACTTTTAAAATGAACCCACATGACTATAGCTTATTGGCTTGGACTTTTGGTTTTCACAGACCCGGAAATATGGCATTTAAGAACCATTCAGCTCAAATCTGGATGATTATTTTGAGGGTCTAGTTAAACCTAGAGTACAGGCAGTCCCAGGGTTACGTAAAAGATAGGGACTGTAGGTTTGTTCTTAAGTTGAATCTGTATGTAAGTCGGAACTGGCATCCAGATTCAGCTGCTGCTGAAACTGATCAGTTTCAACAGCGGCTGAATCTGTACACCAGTTCCGACTTACATACAGATTCAGCTTAAGAACCCCAGGCGTCCCCAAGTCAGCTGCTGCTGAAACTGATCAGCAGCTGATTCCAGGAAGCCCAGGGCAGAGCAACTCTGCCTCGGGCTTCCTGTAGTCAGTCGCTGGTCAGTTTCAGCAGCGGCTGACTTGGGGACGCCTGGGGCAGAGCAGCTCGGGTGCTGCTGGGTTGGTCCAGTAGCGCGGCCACTCCTTGGCGCTACTGGACCAACCCAGCAGCACCCCAGCTGCTCTGCCCCAGGCGTCCTGATTCAGCCGCTGCTGAGACTGATCAGCAGCAGCTGAATCAGGACTCCTGGGGCAGAACAGCTGGGGTGCTGCCGGGTTGGTCCAGTAGCGCCAAGGAGCGGTGCTGCGGGACCAACCGGCAGCGCCCCACCTGCTCTACCCCAGGCCCCGGGCTTTGCTCCACATCTCCCTGGTCTGCTGGGAGGGGCACTAGCTGCATTTCCCCCCCCCCCCCCCCCCAGCAGACAAGGGAGACGCGGAGCAAAGCGGCGGAGGACCCGGGCCGGACCGCGGCGCTTCCAGATCAGCGCCGCGGTCCGGCCCCGGGTCCTCCGCCGCTTTGCTCAGCGTCTCCCTGGTCTACAGACCAGGGAGACGCTGAGCAAAGCGGCGGAGGACCCGGGGCCGGACCTGCGGCGCTTCCAGCTGATCTGGAAGCGCCGCGGGTCCGGCCCCGGGTCCTCCGCCGCTTTGCTCAGCGTTTCCCTGGTCTGCTGGCTCCCCCAGCAGACCAGGGAGATGGGGAGCAGCTTTTCTCGCCCTGGAGGAGGCGGGTGGCGGGACCAGGCGTCCCGACGCTCCAGTCCTCCGGGGCGAGAAAATCCCCGTTCGTAACTGCGGATCCGACATAAGTCGGATCCACGTAACTCGGGGACTGCCTGTACTTTAAACAGCTCTGACTGAGCACTCCCATGTTCCTTTTGCTTAGGATTAAAGTGTTTGAATGCATACGATGAGAGAGGAAATGTTGGATGCCTTAATCCATGGCTCTTCTCTGAGTGATTGCTCACGTGCATTCCACTGGTGGGAGTGCATGTTGTGTGCGTGATCATTGAAAGGTTTCCCTTTAGTGATACTCGTCGGGTCAGCTGTAGAGACCCCTGGAGTGGTGCCTTCATGGCATAGAATATAGGACACTGCCCCACCATCCCTTCAGTTCCTTCTTATCACTTGTGGTGGTCATTGGAGTTTCTTTGTGCTCCTACTTTGAAAGCACTGTTAGTGGTATCCATAGTTAGCTGTATGTAGTTTGCTTTATAGTTGTAGTAGCTCGATTCAGTTAGTTTCAGGGAGTCTTCCCTCCCTTCCCCACAGTCTCTTTCTGTTTCAAGGTCTCTTGGTCAGGGCATGTCACAGTCTCCAGGATGTAAGTCCTTTGAGAGCTGCAAGAAGCCTATTTGCAAGAGCGATCAACACTCTTCATGCCTCAAGTGCCGGGGATAAGGCCATCAAACTGACAAGTCCCCTATTTGCAAGAGCTGCAGGAATAGAACAAACCATCTCATCCATAGGACAAATTGGGGTGGCCCCATACTTTGGGTGGCTCTGCAGCAGCTGCTTCAACCATCTTATGGAGGGGAGGGATCTAGGAAATTACTGGGCCTGGCAAAAGGCAGCAGGAAGGGTCACTCCTGAGACGCTACAGTGCAATACAAGCGGCCCGATAGCCTGGTCCACTGTGCCCCACCACACCAGCCACTCCACACCAATGGGAAGTGGAGTGACCCAGCCAAGTAGAACGCTCCACCCATAGGGCACTCTCCTTTCTGCTGCCACAGAGAAACAAGGTGCAGTGAGCTGGGAGGACAGCGTGGCGTGGTGGGGTGGAGCAGGCTGCTAGGTTGCTCCTGCTCCCTGCTGTCGCTGTGAGGGCAGGGCGCGGGGGGGGGGTGTCAGTCCCCTGTTGCTGCCCACACCTGCCATGTTGCTTGGGGAGGTGGAGCAAGGAAGGATGTGGGCGGAGGAGGGGCAGGGTCTGGGTATGGGAAGGGGGGGGTGGGGCAGGTGGAGCAGAGTCAGGGTGGGGGCATGGTCTGCAGCAGGGGATTTTCCCTGGGCCCCATGCCTAGGGCACTGTGGAGGGTTGACCCAGGCCTCATGTCTGCCTATGAACAGCTCTGAGGACAAAGAACGCAACCTTTACAAAAAGCGCCTGCTAATGGAGGCAACACTTCGTCCCAAACGCTGCTGGAACAGAATTTGGATTTGGCACAGCAGCAAGCAGTGTGCTGGCCTCCGTGCAGGATCCCTGGGCACCCAGAGTGCCATAAGGGAGCACCAGCATTGCTTCCCATCTCACCAAGCATGCTCGAGCATGTGGCACTGTTCTCATTCTGCGGTCACCTGCCAGGCATTCCAAAAGGGGCACATTCTGGTAGGGTCCTAAGTTAGGGCACCTGAAGTCTGGGGCAGCAAATTACAGCATCCACGTTGGGGCTCAACAAGTCTAGTGCTAGTGGATGTTTTACTCATGAGGAGCTGGAGGAGTGGGGTCTCCCTGCCACACCTGCTATCTTGAAGGCTGTCAGAGATCTTATCACCATGATGGTGCACACTCTGGTGATACAGGGGAGGGCAGTGATGTCAACTCCTGCACCGATAGCGTACCTATGCAAACTTCTGCACCACCATCTCTGGCGACTCAGTTCCTGTCCATCATCAACGGCACCAGTAGTCCAGCACCAGACAAGCCTCCAGACCCAGACAGCACTGCTCTAGATCCTGGCATCCTAGATCACAGGATGTGCTGGCACTGATGCCATAGTGGTCACAGCATTGGCGGGTCCTTTTGGATGCCTTGGGCCTACCACCAGGCTCAGGGGCTGACTCTAGGGCCACATCTGTGGCATCCATGCCTCTTGCTCTACTTTCCACCATGCCTGACTGGCACCAGACTCTGAGAGAGGAGGTAAACTTGCCTGCACAAAGGGAACTGGGCCTGGCACTGAGACCCTATCTTGTGGATCCACCACCCAGTGCTACTTCAGCACACAAGGCTGCTATGTGGTTCTTCAAGATGTGTTGCTCTTGTCCATTCCAGTCCTGCACACTTCCCCTCTGTCAAATGCTTAGGCAAGAAGGAACTGAAGGGGTAGTGGGGTAGCAGTGTCCTATATACTATGCTGTGAAGGTGCCACTCCAGAGGCTCTGCAATTGACCCAATGGGAACTTCTAAGAGAAATTGTTCCAGCAATTGTGAACATGCTGTGAGTACACGCTTATTGGAATGGACATGACCAACACATCTCAGAACAACAGTTCCGAGAGGTAGGCAACCATCTTGTATAGCTTCCAAGTGCAGCTATTCTGAAGAGAGGACATGGTTTTGAAAGCTACTGGCTTCATAGCTCCCTTTGCAGTTTTATTTAAACTAACACCTTTCTTACAAACTGCATTGCAAAATCCTTTAAAATTCCACGTTAAAACGAAAAAATGTTGACAGCAAAAGATGCAGATGAGAGACACTCTCACAGCACCTGTGAAACTCAGAAAAGGGCCTCAGAGAGGAGGTCTGTGCAGCTGGGAAGGGGATGCAGGGAGTACAGAGAGATATCCAATGGACATAACCTAAAGCAAGTCCAAGGAGAGTTTTAAGAATGAAGGCCATTAGTATTAAATCCTAAAATGAAAGTAGCTGTGGAGTTTGAAGATGAGTGATGATATTCCACTTGCTAGAAAATTGCCAGGATATCAAATATAGGGAAATCTTTTCACCCTTGTTGCTATGGTGACATGGCTATTTGCTACTGCTTGATAGGATAATCGATGTAATCAGGTGGCTCTAATTATATTCACTTAAATTAACAGCATCACTACTTATAAAATAAGGTTTAAGGGTAATTTCGAAAGAAGGGTTTTCTTTTTGAAATTACCGTGTCTAGACAGCGTTTCTTTTTTTTAAATAGGGTATTTCAAAAAAGTGATCGGACATGATTATGCAAATGAAGCATGGGAAATTCAAATCCGCACTTCATTTGCAATTTCGCTCAGCTGCATTTGCATTCCTCTCTCAAAAGAGGAATGCAGTGTAGACATACCCTCAGATTTCAGTTGCCATCCCCCAGCTTTAAAACCAAAATTTGGGATAACTGTGAGTAGTTTTCATGGCCTCTCCTCTGGCTATTGGTAGATTAAATATTTTAAGGATTGTTACCTGCCAAGCTTATTATTTTCATTTGTTCCAATCCTGTGGTGTGGTCATTGCCTGGGCCTTTTGCTTGTTCTGTCTGGGTATTTAGTTGATAAAAGAAACCCCTCTTAGGTGTCCCAATTGTTCCCAAGCCAGGAGAGACTCCTTCAGAGACACTTCTACAAGATCAGGCCGGGTCAGGGTTTTGGAGGCTCTGGGAGGTCATGGAGTCCCAGCTCTAGCCTTCATCTGAATGAAATAGTGCCGTAGCCCAAGTCACCCGGGAAGGGCCAACTGCATGAGTTTCTTGCCGTGAAGACAAACCCACAGTCCCCTGCTCCCAGTTCCAGTGGTCCTTGGCTGCTAGTAGAAGCATCTCTGGGTTGGAGCATGCTCAGTTGCTCTGTGTGGATTGGCACATATGCAGTTTGCATGGGCAGCACATGAACCATCAGCTCTGGGAGGCTAGCTCACAACTCTGCTCCTTGCACCAGAGGCCCTGCCCTTTCCACGTGTCCTCTTCCCCCACCTTCTTCCAGAAATGGCTCAAGACCATTTCTTCTATAATTTTTCCAAAAAATTCAGCCTGGGGCAGCTGCCCAGCATGGACAGCCCAAACAACTAGTTTGGTCAAGTTCTAAGGGACTGACAATTGGGCCTTTATAATAGGAAGTCCCTTGATCTCCAGGACATCAAGGAATAGGGAAGTCAATCTCTTACAGAACTTTTTAATTAAGGACTGTTTAGCAGCTGTACTAGTAAAAGCTAGCTTATTATCTCCATTCATTCAGCTTCCTGGTCACTGAGCAGGTATAAATATTCAACTGGATGAAATGGCACTGCACATCATCATTTCAAGTGATCCTAGTTTCCTGGGAAACAAGTGCCTTCGTTATTGCTTAGACTGTACTGTAGGCAACAAATTATTCTTACCCATAGTGAGTAAGCAACACCTATTTCTACAAAAATAGAACACTGATTTTTTACAATAAATATTATAGTCTGAAATTCTGAACCTATTGGGGGTTCGTGATGTGAGCTTCCAAAGTCAAGGGAGAGAACTCCCCCTTTTTTCTTTTTTCTTTTTTTTTTTTTAATGTGGAAAGGTGTAAAATGAACAGTTCTCCAAGTACTAAAAGTTCTTGTTTGGGGGTGGGGGATAATTAAGTCTAAAACATGATATTTGCGTTTGTATTGCTCTCACATTTGAAATGGTTTAAATTGTATATGTCTGTGTGTAGCTTTTTTAATATTAATTAATGTATTCTTCTGTTTCACAGATCTGGAGTCCTTATAAGCAGCCTGACTGCACAGGAGATCTGGATGGTAGAATTGAGGATGATTCACGTTGCCTCTACACTCATGAAGAGTACATTAGTCTTGTGCTGAACAGTGGCAGTGGCCTGTCCCACGATTATGCCAACCAATCTGTCCAAGAAGATCCACGAATGATGGCATTTTTTGACTCTCTTGTGCGCCGGGAGATTGAAGGCTGGAGTTCTGACTCGGACAGTGACCTTAGTGAAAGCACCATCCTACAGCTCCATGCTGGAGTAAGTGAACGCTCGGGTTATAGTGAATCAGAATCCTCTGCCTCTCTGCATCACTCCCCACCACAAATGGCAGAAGAATCAGATGAAACGGCCTATAACTTGGGCACCTTAAGATCAACAGAATCTCCACCAGTGAGAGAAGATGTGGCTTCTCGTCAACAGAGGTTATCTGCCCTTAGAAGATATCAGGATAAACGTCTCCTGGCTCTTTCCAATGAGTCTGATTCTGATGAAAATACCTGTGAGGCAGAACTGGACACAGACCTTTTCCCACGGCCACGGTCCCCAAGTCCTGAAGAGAACGAATCTAGCAGTTCCAGCAGTAGTAGCAGCACAGACGATGAAGAGGAATTGAATGAACGGCGTGCATCGACACGTCAACGCAATGCATTGAGACGACGACAGAAAATGCAAAGGGAAGAGAGGACTAGTACAAATCCAGAAAATGTGAGCACCTACATAGGTGAGGATATCTATGATTACCCACAGATCAAAGTAGATGATCTTTCTTCTTCTCCAGCTTCTTCACCTGGAAGAAGTTCCACTAACATGGAGGTCCTCAAAGAAAGGGCTTATCCTTGCTCAGATAGTGAATCAGTAGAGAGGAAGATTTACAAGGCTTACAAATGGCTTCAGTATTCTTATATATCCTATTCAACTGGTAAAGATGGTGAATCCTCCCATGAAGAGGGGGAAAATGATGAGGGGAGACCAGGAACTAGTGGAAGACACAGTACAGCACTCTCTTTAAATAAGGAAGATGCTAGTAACTTGAGTTTATTAGTTCCTCATGGTGTCCAAGATATTTTTACTGAAAGCCACAGCAAAGAAACTTTAAAAGAATATTGTATGGTAGAAAACTCTAGTAATGGTCAGGATCATGAATGCGACAATCAGCAATGGACGGAGGATCAAGGAAGCACATCCCAAGATGTCAGCGGTGGGTCTGTGGAACATTCTTTTGAGACTAAAAAGCTCAATGGAAAAGCCATCTGCAAAGAACTAAATAGTCGCACTGAAGAGCCATGCACTCAAACTTCAGGACTTCTAGAACAGAAGAGCACCCAGAACTGTCAACCAGCATCAAGCCACCACTCATTGGCTATTTCCAAGGATTCACTGTCTGCTGCTGGCATCTGTAGTGGATCTGGTAATTACTCCAGAAACCAGACTGATGACAGTGAAGCCAGGAATGTTGAGATGTCCTGTGTAAATCACAATAATGGCCACTTTCATCCTTGCCCTTCATACTTCAACAATGGACAGAGAGTTGGAGAGCAGGAGACTGTGACCCAAGGACTACAACCATATGTAAATGCTGATAATGGCAACCTTGTACAGACAGGTGTGACCTTGCACAAAGACTGTTGTCTGTCTGAAACGGACTCCAGCAGTTACAGTGTGGTCATGAAAGAGGATATCAGCAACTTGCATCTGACAGACACTGAGAGTTCTCAAACTCTTGGAGGACTGAAAAGGCACAGAGCAGAGTTTGAAGACACAGATTCAGAGAATTCTTCATCAGAAAAGAAGTTAAAAACATGATAAATGAAAACACCTGTTGAGCACACTCCCTTGTGTGCGTGCTTGCTCTCTTGTTAAAAAACAAACAAACACAGGAAGTATTAAAGGCACCTTGAGCCTGGGTCTAAAATCTTGCATTTCTGACTCTCCATTCCATTCTTCAGTGGGTCTGTTTTAGATTGCCTATGGCTCGTGCTCTATAAATATTCAATCAACTCGCTGATAATGAGACTGAGTATAGTGTACCCATTCAAGGTTCTGTTTAAAGTAAATCCTTATTACGACGGTTGACTTATTCTTGTGTGAACGTGTGTTTGTTTAGCCAGCACCTAATGTGACTGGTGTAAATGTAATTATTCTGCTGAAAAGGAGTTTTTGCATATTGATAGCTGTTATTCATTACAGGCTTTACAGTCTCATGAAGAAGACTGTTGAATTGGACCATGAATCTGTGTGGTGTGTATTTCAAAGAAAATGGGAGCAAATGGTATAAAGCCCTGTGGCCCTGTTTTCTGCTTCAGAAAGTAAAGAAGTGTCAGATATGTTTTGAAAATATTCTCCCTGTTTATGTATGTGGAGATATTTCATAAAGCACTTACATTGATGTACTTCAGTGAAGTAATTTTCATACAAATACAAAGGTGTAGGGAAGAGGCATCTTTCCAAGATTGTCAGGCTGTTCCTGGTACCTTTACACTTTTTTAAAAAACAAAATACAGTGGCATCATTATGCTGAAATATTGATGTTTGGCATTAGAAGCGTGAATTGATGTAGACCCAACTCCAGTCGAAAACTAATCAAATATGGCACAGAAATATACCCTTTGTGTGTCTGGTTCAGTGTCCCTGGAACATGACCCTGAATGCAAAGCTGTATAACACACTTTACCTACCTACTTACAGGAGGCAATCAGTCAAAGAACAAAGATGATTATTGTAGATTAGAGGGAGGGAGGGATGTATAATGTATCTGATACAGCTTTTCAAGCGTTTCCCATTTTCAACAAGTGTTTTGTATGTCTGAGCTATTTTTAGAGTATTTGCTCCTAAATGTGGCTACACTGAAACTTAAGATGTCTTGTGTCAGAGCAGGGCAGGATGAAGCTAGTATATCATCCTGCAATGGTAGGTAACGTTGAGTGGGCCCTGTTTTGACTAGAATGCCATAGTCCAACAGCTTTGGCACTCTAGGTGTATTGGGGCAGTGTTACTACTGCCTACATAAGTAGATGAGAGGAATCTAGGGAGGAAAGAAAACAGATACAAAGGGAGTAAAAATTACTTGTTTGGTTCTGATAGTATTGGTTAAAAAAAGTTTTGTGTTGAATCTAGTAGTTGCTAGAAAGTGCTAGCAAAGACTGCCTGATGTTCAAGAATAAGGAACTCTGCTTGGGAAGACACTTTCGCAATACTGTTTTGTTCAGCGCATAGTTCAGCATTGGTTTCAAAAGAGTTGCCTCATGGATACACTGTACCTGGGGGACAGGTTAAAATACCCTGAAAAAAATAAAATGAAAGATGTAGTGAGCTTCAGAAAGGGTAATGGAAGGAAAGAAGAGAGAGGGAAGGAGAAGGAAAGAGAACACTTATGGGAACTGAAAAACTTGGAACTAGGAAGAGGAGGGAGGAATTCCATGCCATATATAGATGATTTCCTCTTTCTCTCCCGGTCAGCATTACTAAGGGAAAATTCAGATGGTGTGTGATGCTCGTTAAATATTGTATGTAAGAAGATTGGAGGGGGAAAATGTTTTCAAAACAAATGTAAGTAGCAACAAGAAGTTTTAATATTTTGCTGCTTGACCAGTGAAAAAACATTCTCTAACAATGGGATTCAGATTGTTGTAATTGAGATGACTCTTAAGAGTGTTCTTTGCTTATAAAACTGTTGTAAATTCTGGTTTTATAAATCCAGATCTTAAGGCTGCAAAAGCAAAAATCTATCTTTTAAAGTTCATTAAATTGGAAACTTTTATCCTTTATAGTGACTTCCCTCCCCGCCTCCTCTCTTCCTCCCTCCCCCCTCTCCTCCCCCCATGCATGTGCTATGAAATAATTTTCAGCTGAGCATTTGGTCAGGAATTCAAGGTATTACAGTAAGCCGTAGGTTTTTTTTTCTTTTTAATGTTTTACTTTCTAACTTTTCTTACTGTAAACAGAAGAAAAGATCCCCAGGACATAGAGTTCAGCTTTGTCTTATGACCTCAGGCAGTGGGGGCTCATATGGCTTCCCAAAGATGTGCACTAACAGTTCCTTAAGTCACACTTTCCTCTGAGTATCTGCATTAAGGCAAGGGGAAGTTAGGCTTTGATTTAACCCCTTGTTCACCTGGGATTAGATAGCATTGCTGTTAGTTAGAATCACTGCTTCAGTTCCAGTGTGGACAGTTCAGCTCTCCATCCTTCCAAGAGGAGCACATTTTAGTATCAGGAAGCTGCATCCTAAGAGCTTTTAAAAAACCAGGTCCTATCTGCTCTGCATGGACACTAATAAATTAAAACCCTCTGTATGAGGCTTGTTCTGGTCTCAGAACCTGCATTGGTTTGCTGCATCTCTGACTGCTGCCCTCCCCCCCCGAATTATAGTGCTATTCTGTACATATGAGAGACCTGTTCAAAACCATTTTATCCTATTTTAGTATAAAATGGAAAATATTTATGAAAATAGAACTTCAAACATTTTCATCTAAAGATTTTTTTTTTTCATCCCTTCCAATCAGCTCTACTGTGTACTTTGGGATTAAAGGTACTGCATCAATATTTTTCTGCCTTGTTAGTAACTACTGCCCTTCACCTTTGCTGTTCATTTAGCTGCATTTTATCTCCAAGAAACTTCATGGGGGAAAGGGGCTGGTGGCAGGAATCCCCTTTCTATCTCCTCATAGCATGGGAAGACAAGGAGTACTCTTCACCTCCCGATTCTCAACTGTGAATCCACAGGATATATTTGCCGTTTTCAAATTTCCCCTTTCATAGCTTTAGTGCCAAAGCAAACCTAATTGTCAAACTAACAAAAAGGAAAGTACCAGTGAAGTTCAGTGTTCTTTAAAGCCCTGGCTACCAATTTTGATTCATGCAAATTATATTGACGCAGAAAGCTGTTGCAGTTTTTATATCATATGTACATACGTGGCTTCTTGCATCCACACTGCACTTACTCAGCATGAAGTTCTTTTACCATTGTGCAGTTGACCACCATTCAGCACACTGTGTTTTGGGAAGTTTTGGCAAGACTGAATGGGGCAGAACACATTAAGCAGGAGTGACTGGAAGCAAGGAGTCAACTTCCCAGCATGCAATTTTCTCCATCCCCCATGTCCTCCATCTCTCATCCTTTTCAGGCCTTTTTTAAAACAAAAAACACAATCTCCTGCTGCTCTGTCCACTGTCTATCTCAGAAGCATGGAACTTGCACAGCTCTGCAATATGTTGGAATGATGCAAGCACAAGACTCATGATCCTCCAGTGTTTAGAGTCACAAGAAGAATCACATTGAAATAATTTTGTGGAAGACAGACTGTTGTGGGACATACCAAATTGGATTCATGGTTGTTTGTGGTGTTCACAGAGTAGCTGCTGATGGTGGGGTGCTGCTTATGGGCCGGAGCACCGACTTGGGGCATTGCATCATATTGTAGGCTTGGAACAATGAGCAGTGGCTGCAGACATTTCAGACATGCAAGCCTGTGTTCCTGGATCTACGTGCAGAGTTCACCCTGGGAGTTGCATTGACAGTGGCGGTGTGGAAATCCGCAATGGGAGCCATTGTCATATAAATGTGCAGAGCCATTAATTGTCTCCTGTTGCACAGAACTGTGACTCTTGGCAGTGGGGTTCCCACATTTGTGACATGCATATCCCTAGTTTGGCACCAGCCCATCTTGCCCCAGAGTCTATCAATAGAAAGGGCTATTTTTCTGTAATTTATTCAAACTTTGAAGCAACCCCAGTGATCTACCACCAGCATGAATGGGGACTGTTCTGGGAAAATACATCATGCTCTCACATTTAAGAACACTGGATTGTTCAGAAAATACACGCAGGGACTTTCTTTCCAAACCAGAGGATTACCATTGGTGATGATGAAATGCTAGTAGTGGTCCTGTGGGACATAGCCTATTACTTGCTTCTCTGGCTCATAATGCTGAATGCCAGCCACCTCGACAGAATAAAGGAAAGTTCAACCACCAGCTCCACAGGTGCAGAATGACCATTGAATACTCTTTTGGTAGATTTGAAGGGATGCTGGCATTGTTAGTTCCAAAGATTAAATATTGGTGAAAACTATAACCCAATGGATATAATTGCCTGCTGTCTCCTACATAATATCAGTGAAGCAAAGGGAGAAAAGTTGCTGTGGCTGTCAGACAGCCAGACTCAGAACTATCAGTAAAGCTCCACTCAACACTATACAGGTCAGGGATGCCCTGAGAGATCACTAAAACAGTGAGGAACAGTGATGAATTGAATTGGACTGTGCTCTAGCTGGCTATGCAGTTTTGGGACCCATTAAGAATTGTCCTGGGTGTATATGTGTGAATAAAACAGTCAGTGCACCTATTCACTTTATGGTGCTTGTTGTATATTTGTGACTATTAGTATGTGCTGGTCTCTGATCCTCAGAGTTGTCACACACTATGATAACAAATAAAGGGGTTATTTCAGTACTGCTAGGTATTCCAAAGCACATGTTCAAAACTAAAGATTATTTTTCCAAAAAAATAGAAACCGCTAACACAAAAAATCTGTAAGTTGAAACCAAATGATACCTTAAAAACTAATGGAACAGACCGTAAAGGGAAAGAACAGTCATGTCAATTTTGGCTACACATACAGCAATTGTGGCTCAAAGGTCAGCATATGTGAAACTCTGGTTGTTCTTTCTGTCCCCTGCTATGGCATAATAGGGATAGTAACGCAGTCCCTGAAACCATTTGGAATGTTGAGATGGGCAGGATAGAGGAAGGTGCTAAAATGGAGTCATCTGAGCTGTGATTGTTGAATCAGTAAGTCTACAAGAGTGTGCAGCATCTGTGTTTTAGTACTGGAGAAGTCCCATTATGTCCTGGTGCATCTTCCTTTTTCTGCTGGGACTGGTGGGCTTTTCTCCTGTCTGCTTTTTTTCCTTCTCTGTATAGTCTGCAGTATTTGTTCTCCAGGCCCTGTGCTCACAGTTGACACAGCACTGGCTTGAAGGATCTCACTGAACATGTCATCCCATGTCTTTTTCTTTCTTCTCTTTATTTGGTTTGGGCATTCTGTACTGGGAATCCCTGAAGGCTACAACAGCTGCAGTTCCGAATAGGACAAACAGAGATTCCACTGTCAGTCTAATCACATCAGAAAACGAAAGTTGTGATTTGAGATTTCCTTCCTCCCTATAAGTTTTAAACAAGACACATTTACTGTCTACTTTGGAACCTCTATGCACAAAACTACTCACAGCACCAGCCAAGATGAGACTAGCTCCCAAGGGAAATGAGAGAATTTCTCAGTCTCACTCAACTGAGCATGAGACAGTGGCACTGAGTACTGGCACTATACAGGTAGAGGTGACTTTAGATGTTAACTCCCTTCTGAGGATGGTTGTTCAAGGAAAGCTACCCAGGCCTTATGTGCCACTATCATATATACTACAGTGGTGCCTGCCATAGCTATCACTGATTGACACAGGAAAGTACCCAGCCATGGGTTAAGAAACAAGACTTGCCACCCTTAGAAACCCATGGAAGGGAAATGCAGACCACTTCTATGAAAATTTCATGAAGCATGCTCAGAAGGATTCAAGGGACATCCTGGTATTCATAAAGTGCTTTTTGAGAGAGCTACTGGAAGACTGCTAGGATCGCATAAGTAATATCCTGTCAACATTTGCACTGGGTTCACCTTAGTACATTGTCCAGGGCTCAGTGTTGTATGAGGAGATGGTGTTACTGTATTGGTGTAAGGGGACACTTACATCTGTGGGAGACACATACGTGTAGACACGCACAACTAAGTCAATGCATGGCGGCTTACATCTACCTAACTTTGTCATGTAGACCAGTCACACAAGGATAAATGCTACAAGAACAGCCTCATTGATTTGGGGATCTTCTTTCATTGCACAAGCGGGCCTTAAGGGTCATAATGCAAAATTTTGTGGATGTTTTCCCACTCTAAGAGAAGATAGTGTTTGGGGGGGGGGGGGGGGGGCGCCAAGAGCTTGGACAAGCCTTTTTTTCAAGGACCATGAGAATTGCTTCTTTGCTACAGCATACATAGATGCTTCTGGAGGAAGGCATGTGCCAGTGCATTGATTTTGATTTTGACTGCAGACTGAACAAATGGGCAAGGCATTTGTTAATTCCATGATACCTTGTTGATGTGTGTAATTTGAGGGTGAAGAGGAATGGAGACATTTTCAGATGAGTTATTTCAGTGTCGCTTTTTCCAGACACTGTTGTGGGGAAATTTTGTGTTCTTACATATCACGTTCTTCAGTACTTTTCTGTCTATTTGTAAGCCACATCATTTAATAACTAGGGAGGAAGACACTATTCATAAACTTAAGAAAATGTATATAAAGTACCCTAGATCCCATCACAATGTGTGTGATTTTGGGGGGTGAGGGCGACATCCAAAAGTCATGGTCTTGAACCTTAGTTTTCTTTCAAAGTTGATATGATGTATACATGACCATCAAAAGGTCACGTTGCCCTCTCCCATGAATATCTTGAAACTTTTTTCATTTTTGTATGACCTAGTTATAGCACTTTCCTTCTTTACATGCCCTGAAAGGGCCAGGTATTTTAAAATGTCAAACTGAAATTGTGCATGTTAATGATTCTCTGACCGTTTCTGCAGTCAGCTTAGTCAAGAGACTCTTACGTGCCACAACCTTTCCTCCCAGGCTCTCAAATTTCCCATTTACTGATTCTCAAAATGTTTTTTTTTCCTTTCAGAACATGAAGGGCTCTATAGATTGCTGTAGATAATCTTAGCATAATAATTGAATTGTCAAAGGCATCCTTTGAAGAACTTTTTTTTAACATTCTATTGTAAAGCATGTGTAACTTTTGCATGTGCACTTTGCACACATCCACATCCCTGTGGAGTGTTTAAAACAGGCCATAGTGGACATGCAGAGATGGTCCCACAGTTCACACAGTAAGAAATGTGTTTTGAAGAATAGAAATACGATATTTCTCCAGTCATAAGTGATCCTTTCTCAAGAACTTAGGCCATATTTACACTACAGCCTCTGCCAGCAAAACTTATGACGCTCATGGGTATGAATATTCCATCCCAAGTTACACTGAAAGAAATGCTTGTGTGCACAACATTGTCAGCCAGGAGAGTTTCTGCCCCTGACCCAGCTTCTTCTGCTTGCAGTGCTATGTTTTGTTTTGTTTTGTTTTATGCCCCCAGGAGAGCTCTTTTCTGTCTGCATAGTCTCTTCACCAGGTGCGCTGCAGCACCCTCACTACAGCTGTGCCACTGAAGTACTGTAGGAATAGCCATTCAGGATCCTATGATGCTTTCTCAAAGCGTTATAGAATTGCCTTCAGCATCCTGGTTAAGTTCCAGATTGGACAATTTCATCTTCTATTGGTGCAGGAAACTAATGGAGTGACAGCCTTCAGTTATGGGTTTTATTTCCCCACTCTGTGCTATAACTATCAATGTTAATTTTATTTCACCACAGAACTGTACAAGAAGGGGCAGCTGTATTTTTCCTCCACACATCTGAGTTGCATGTTTTTTAAAAAAGAAGTTGGGAGGACCTTTGTCTCTTATCTAAGGGCATGGGGGGGATCCAACGGATTAGAATATTTTCTGTGGGAATGCTAAGAGGTGACTTAAAATGCAGATTCATGACCCAAATTGGGAGGCTTATAATATAGATGTGTTTGTAGAGCGACAAAGATCACTTACTTAAACTATAATGAGAATACAACTCTGCACACACTGGCCACTTTTATAACAAGTAATGTAATTGTCTAATTTTTTTCCTGTTCCTAAATATCGGGGCTAATGTTGGCCTTCAAAAAGGGCTAAATACAAATAGTCACTTTGGGTATGAAAGTCATTCACTCTTTTCAGATGCTGTTTATAAATGTTCTTGCACAGCTGGTCACAGAATCAAACACGGGCACAGTTTGCATATTATTGCAGAGGTATGTAATACGGGCACGGTCACCTTGAAAGTGCTCTGGTTAAGTGTAAAGAACAAAAACCCAGGTAATCATATCACAAGCCTAGCGACCCAAGAGCAAACCACACTAGCCCTATACTTGGGTTACTGTACGTGATGTATAAATGGGTTAGTACTCTTATGAGCAGGTCTGTGAGGTTTCAGTTTTCTTGCTTTGCAAAACACCCAATAAGACTATGCACGTGGAATTGCTTGTAGATATATGGGTTCAATTAGCACAAATATATCTGCATGTTTTTATGAATACGTATGCATAAATATGGCTCTCACTTTCTCATTTAGTAAATACTAGATTCTGTCTTCAGCTGTGTATACAGTGCTCCTCTTGTACAGGCCTCACGGAAGACATTCATCCATAAGCAAACTGACTTCTGCGATCATGTTGCTATAGTCTAAAGGCCTGCAGAGTTTCACTTCACAAATCAAAGCTGTTTACAGGCTTATGGCAGCGTTAATATCTGAAACCACTGATTCCTATGTATATATACACTTTGCATTCCAGGAACTTGAAGATGACCAAACCCATGTGTGTTGTGAACATATTTTGTGTGTTAAATTTCCTTCAGCTCCCAGAGCGAATACTTTCTGGACCAAATTCTGCCCTTGGAAACAAGGAAAGTGACTTCAAGGAAACGGTGTTTGGCCTTAAGTGACGAGTTTCAGCCCAAGGAGCATTTTTATGGCTGAATTCTGAAATGTAGATTTACAATGAAAATACTAAAGCAATTTGAACTGCAGTGGTCTAAATGGAATAGCAACTCTAAGCAGGACCAAGAGGTGAAGAAAGCAATTTAGTCATTGGAAAACATTTCACATACATTCTGATTTTAAATACTTTTAAATAAAAGCTCATCTGTTAGCTCTATATTCAGATTTAAATCTCTAATTGTCCATGTGTTAATATGGTGTGAGAAACGGCAGTTCAATCTTGACAGCATCGCTAGGTAGCTGTAGTGAAAAGTCACACCTCCAAAGACCATTTTCACATACTTGCAATAATGTCCCTGCAAAAGTCACTGTCACATTTAGCAATATGGGGTATATTAGTTCTTTAGGGACAGTCAGGACCTTATGGCTAAAATAGATCAGGCAAAATCAAGGAGACCTTGACCCATGCTGGAAACAGGAAATAGAAACAGGAAAAAGAATCTGAGTAAAAGCAAGTGTCGGGATCCTAACAAGGGCGCTTAGGACCAACAGTCAGATCAGGGTCAAATTTGCAGCTTGGAGTAGCAGTGGAGTTTGTAGTTTGCTTTCAAGGCTAGGGCTAATACCAAGAGACAGAACCCAAGTAGGTTTCAGGATCTGGGGCCAAAAGGGCAATCAAAATCAAGCTGAAGTCTAATGTTCAGGTGCAGGAATGGTCATGGCAGCTGCAGGTGACCCATTTTGTTGACTGGAGATTTCCTGGAATGCCCTTTGGCTCCCTTCCCTTTATAAACCTATCAGTAGCTATGCAGCTTCTGCCTGACAGAACCCTTGAGGTGGGACTGCCCAAGGTTAGTGTCCATAGTATGTCATGGGCAGTGGAGTGTGAATTTTCAGTCTTAGGGCCTACACTCAAGAGGTCTTACAAAGAGAAGGAAGCAGAAGCTACATATACTGCTCTGAGTTGCAAATGACTAGTGTGAACTTTATTTTTTTTTTCTGATTATAACTTCGGTTGCTGTGACTCAAGGTTCTGCAGTAAAAGCATTATGAAATGCATTAAGCTGTTCTTTCCCTGACCAGATGTCCATGAAAGAGGAAGAAGTTCAACCTGCCTCCAGGAACAAAAAGGGGTATGTCTACAAAACACCCTAAGCCTGGGCTCTAAGTTAGGTTAAGGCCAAACCTGCTTTCCCGCCATACTGAAATCGCTCTGCTGGGAAGAGGGGGTCAGAACTTTGGCAGGAGAGTCTAACAACACTATTCCACAATCCCCCCGGGGTGTTTCCCAGCCCTTCCATGCCTAAACTTCTCACTTGCTTCCGAGGTACCAGAAGCAACCGCCTGGTTCAAATGCAGCTGCTTGGTGTTTAACCCTTCATTGCCATGCAGTCTGCTCAATTGGAAACCTATTTAACTCTCATGTAAATTAGTATGGCCAGCATTGCCACCAAAACATTCACCAGTGTGTTACAGGTGCTCTGCCTGTGTCCTGAAATAGGACTTCGAATGTGAGGCGAAGAAGTTTGTCTACTGGGTTGGGCTCCATGGTCATGGTTCTGGCTGCATGGGAACCTGCAGAAACACCAGTACTCAGCTGGATGTGTCAGTAGGCCCAAACCATCCAAAACGCTTTGAGACAACTGCACAGGACAGACAGACAAGTTCTCCCATGACCCACCATCAACAAAGCCCTGGAGCAGCTTAAAGTGGCAAGGATGCTAGAAACCCCTGGATACGATAGAATGTGTCCGCACCAGTTGGAGTTTTGCCTCGACTACATAGAGCTACAAAGCATGGTTGAGATGCCCAAGTTTCCAATGCAGTGTGGATGCTCAAGGGCAGGCTTGGAAATACTATGTTGTAGGTGCAAGTCACACAGCCCCAGGATATGAGGAGGAGTAAGAACTTTGGAGGCCTTTGTCTTTGGAAGCCTTTGTTTTTGTTTTCCTCTCTGATTTTGTACAGTCAAGCTTTAGGCTTGTGAGGGAGAAGGAGTCATTGTCTTCGGTCCACCCTCTCTGGGGCACCTGGTGCTTGCCACTGTCGGCAGACAGGATACTGGGCTAGATGGACCTTTGGTCTGACCCAGTACGGCTGTTCTTGTGTTCTTATGAGTGTCTGAGGGCAAAATGATACCTCTTCCCAGATGTCAGCTATCGAAGGTTCATTCTGCACGCTGAGTTCTAAATTAATAGTAAGTGCTAGAGACACTCGCTGGATTGTGTACTTTTGGATCTAAAGTTTTAACCAGATAATTTAGATTTTTGGTCCACTTGTATCTACTGGATAAAGAAGTTACGGTGTGTCCTTTTGCCCTGGTAGAAGGTTCTTTTCAGGGTGTCTTACTCTGTGCCACCAGAGTAACTTTTCTGCAGACTTTTAAATGGTGGATGAGGAAACTTACAGTGAGGTGGATGCATTCCCAAGAACCCCTCTCCCCTACAAGGGGATCAGGAGGCGAGGTGAAAAGCCTACTCCTTTAACTCAATCTTCCTCTTTTAAGAGGGCTATGGTGAAAACTCTACCTCCTCCTTTCAACCTGTTATGGTACCTGTATTTCTTTCCCCACTTCTGTCATGCAACTGCAAAGATTTACAGGATTTGGATGGATAGAATGAAAACGGGTGTTGTTAACCAATTCTTTGCTACTGACCAAATAACTGTTTCTCTGTGGTGCTATGCTTGCATCCTATATGTCTCTCCCATACCTGTTGCTGACAATGGCCAAGTTGAGGAGTTGCTGGTTTGGCTGCTAAGTTCTTTGACCTGGAGTTCTCCATAAGGTGAGGAAAAACATATCAGTTGTTCTGGCCTTTTGGAGACCAGTGGGAAAGTGACCTAGCATCTGACCCATTCATGAATAAAGAATATGAATAGGCACCCACTGTATACAAATTCTTCACAGGTCTACTTAAACACTGATTTTAATCAATGGCTTGTGTTTCTTAAAAGCTGACCCTTCTCTCTGATAAGTACACTAATGTGAGTGTATAAAGCTGTAATACAGCACAGCCACATTTCCTTTAATTTCCAGGCCATGATTGGTAATTCCTCCGGGAGCTTCTGCACAATCTTAAATCTGTCTTGTTTTCTTTTATCATAAAATTAACACACAAACTGCAAATGGATTTGGCAGCTCTCAGTACTAAGGTCTCTTTCTCAATTCTGATGTGTTTCTCATACCATAAGCCTTAATAAGAAGACAAGAATGTCTACAGCAATGTTTTAAATTCCCAGACCACTTACTGAGTGGGGGATAATCTATGTATCTGAAACAGAAGGAGTAATTAAAGCCTCTGTTGATAATGTTCTGATTTATTTATACACACATTTTACCATGTTATGAGTCACATAAGGCGCCTCTGTTTTTGTGGCTTACAGTCTGCAAAATGCGAGAGTTCAGAGAAATGGAGCAAGTCTTCTCCAGTGGTTAGCCCACAGACTCTGGGTTCGGTCCTGGGTGTATTGCTAATTGGTTGTGTGAGCCAGGCAAGTCACTTCTTTGCTTTTTTGCCTTAGTTTCTCCATTGCAAAATGGGAATAATATTCATCTGGCAGTGCTGTGGCACTTAATTCACATTTGTTATTGGTTTTATCTGTAGAGGGGAGCTCTTGCAGATGGGGGAAATAATTACAGTAGACATGGTAGGTGTTCAGAGGTTCTTTTTGTAGGACGGGGGAAATGTCTGGAGCTTAAGGCAGACTTTTAAATGCATCAGCTGGGCAATAGAAAATCGGCAGGGGTACTTTATCAAAAAAGGCATTACCTATTTCTGAGCCACTGGAAGCAGATCAAATATTGTTCTAACAGATTAAAGCACACGTGGGGAATTAGTTGGTATAGGCTACAGACCATCCAGTCATAAGAGAACAGGAAGTGCCTTAAACATCTATCTATAAGGTGTAGCAAAAAATGTACATTATGACACAGATGTATGCTACAAGTCTCATGTTGCCAATCTTAAACCATCCTGGGAATTTCTAAAAAAAATTACACAGACAACCTCCTACTGCAAAAAGTGTTGTATCCAACATGGTGAAAAATTGATATCCAGCCTCAGAGGAATTAACCATTGAGCAAAAAGTTAGTGGTAGCTTAGGTAGAAGTGATCATGACTTGATTTCATTTGTTTTGTACAAACAAAGTCCAAACCAGCAAAACATGCTTGTTGTTTTAAAAGGGTCAGGTTCACAAAGCTTAAAACAATTATGAAATGAAGCAGTTAGTAGAATTTTGAAATAGAAAAATGTGAATAATTGGGGATGATTTGAGGAAGTGTTTTATTAGAGCTCTAAAAAGCCCTGGCATTTCTGGTTAAACAGCCATGATGGCTTAGAAGGGAAATTTAAATTAGAAAAGGAGAATCCTGGAGCTTATAAACTAAATGAATAAAGGGTGAAGAGATAGGAAGCAGTAGAATCTCAACGTTACGCATGTATAATGGAGGCAAAGAGATTAAGTGACCTGCCTGAGCTAAACAAGAAGTCTGGGGCAGCACTGAGAACTGAACCCAACTTTAGCAAGTCTTGGCCAACTCTTAGACCCCAGAAGAACTCATGTTCTTCTCATAAGCTACGTCTACACTGCAGTGCTATTTCGGGATACCAGAGGTATCCTGAAATAGCTATTCTGCAACTATTATTTTGAAATATAACAGGCTCGCTATTCCAACATCCCTGTAAACCTCATTCCACGAGGAGTAATGGGCATTTCGGAATAGTGATTTATTTAAAAATGAGTGCTGTGTAGACAGCACCAAATTTCAAAATAAGCTATTTTGAAAGTAACTCGAAATAAGCTATGCAATTGGTGTAGGTCAAATTGTGTAGCTTATTTTGAGCTCTGGGTACAGTGTAGATGCACCTATAGGGAGCTGCTGCTTTGATTGGTAGCCAAATGCTCCATTACAAAAGGTCATGGGCAACAGGACTAGTGCTTCTACATATGCAGCAAAATGGTGTCCAGTTATTTACCAGCCTGGTGACAGAAGATGAAATGAACGTGCTAATGAATGCCATACCGTCACAAAAGTCTTATAGGAACTTGTCATCCTGAAGACACCATTCTGGGGTGGTAGGACTACTCCATTCAGTTGCTCTGTCTTGACCATAGTGGTTTTGAGTCTTTTATGCCACAGTGTATTCTGTTGTGTAATGTATTTTGTTGCTATGGCCCAAGTGCTACCAAATTTAATTTCTTGGATTTTGTTGAAATTGTAGGCAAGCCTGAGACTGAGTGTTCAAATTCACCATTATTTTTGTATAATCGTATTTTCCCTGGCGTATCATGCTGTTGCAGATTAAAATCCTATTACAATGGCTGCTCAAAGAATACTAGCACTAACTGTACTTGGGCATTAAACTAAAGCATGTGGGAGTGCTTTCCTGCTAAATTTACAAGCTCCCTTGTAGAGTTCACAAGCCCCATATCTTTTACATCACAGACCTGATAGAAAGGGCTTTATGTTTGGAAAGCTTGTGTGTTAATATTACACAGCTGAACCGTCAGAGGCTGCAATAACTCTCAAGGCGTCTCAAAAAATAACTGTCTCTACAGGAGTCTCGGCCTGATCTGACAAAGGGAAAACGTGGAGAATGGCCATATGTGTCTACGATGAACAAGCTGACATCAGCATCTTTGATCTCTTGAACTTGGATGTCTCCTGTTTAATGTGAATCAACCATGTACAGAAGCTGAGCCAAGTCTGGGCATTGGTTCCTGACACAAAGAATGAGCTATAGTATAAATAACTAAAATATAAGAGCACTGTACAAATACCATTTGGGTTGGCTTGTTGACAGCTGAGGCTGTAGGCTAGCCATCTGGGCTTTCCTCTCAGGAACTACTTCTGCAGGTATTACTCATTTTACTAGGGGCGTAAATACAACTAATGAGCATCCAAAACCTCAAGATTATTTATCAGGCTCTGAGAGACTGTGTGGGCTAGTGGACTGTCCATGAGGCTGGCAGTTGGGGATCACTGAGTTCTGCCATTGACTTTGTGCCATTTAAGCATGTCATTTAATCTCCCTCTGCCTCAATTTTTTTTTGGGGGGGGGGGCCAGTTGAACAGGCCCCACCCTAGTCCTCTCTAGTGAATAATGCCGCCAATGTTCATCTTCTTTCAATAAATCTAATTATATTTTCAACATAGGAAACTGTGCAGATAAAATTATTCATCTGTTATTAATTCAAGCAGTGCTGACAACATTCTGCCACTGAGGGAAGCGATGTGCTAGGCCCTTGGGAAGCGGAAAGCGTTTGCCAACACTACTCCATTTTCCAAAGAAGACACTATTAAGAGGTGACACAGACTGGTTCCAAAGCTGCTTTCATCACAGCCCTTCTTAGCCATCAGGGGGAACCATGGGGGATCCTGATGGTGAAGGTGTAATTTTGTGAGAAAATAGAGAGATAGTTTGGAACACAAGGTTGTTGTCTATACAGGGACTTGGGATGCCCATAACACAGGGGTGGGGAACCTAACACTGGGGCCAAATCCAGCCCCCAGCTTTCCTGAATCTGGCCCCTGAGGTTCAGGGCTTCCCCCCCCCTCCCCCCGCAGCATTGGGCTATGGCCCCCTGCACTTCCCCATGCAGGGGCTCCCCACTAGAGGGGAGGGGGAAGCCCTGAGCCTCATAGGCCTGAGTCAGACAAGCTGGGACTGGATCTTACCCATGGGCTCTGTGTGGCGGGGGCAGAGGGGGGAGGAAGCAGCTCTACGTGCTGCCACTCCTCCCCCTCCCTTACCCACCCCACAGCTGGGGAAATGGCTGCCTGTAAACATCCCCCACCCCTCTGATTAGCCATAATCACGGCCAATAGGAGCAGCAGGTGGCAGTGCCTGGGAGCAGTGGTGGACAAGGAGCTGTGTGTGTCCTGGGGAGCTGTGCCAAGGAAGCGCCCCCACCCCATTGCCCAGATCCTGCACCTCCCCCCCAGCCCTCTCACCCCAAACCTGCTTCCCAGCAGCCCCTCCCACACACTGAACCCCTTGTTTTGTGAGGCAAGCATGTCCAACCTGGGCCCCCCCAGACTCTGGTGTATCAGGGAAATGTGGGGAGTATCTTTCTGCTTCTCAATTGGGTGCCACATCGATGAGGTGGGGCTGGTTTGTTTGCTTCTCATTTTTGTGTGGCCCCCAACTGACTTTTTTTCCCCAAAAGTTCCCCACCCCTGCCATAAAGGTGTATGCTTGTTACCCTACATGCCTACCTCTTGGATGCTACAGATTGTCACCAACATCTTGACTGTATTGCTTGGCCATTTGTATCTTTAGAGCTACTAGGCAGCTGTGCCTCCTGCACTCGCCAGCCCCCCTCTTGTGGGGGGTAGGAAACCCCAGCTCTCACTCCAGCCACTGGGGAGGGCCAGGCTGCAGCTGTGCCAGCCAGGGACTCTTCTCCCTCCCCCCCCCCCCCACCGTACCCCCAACCCAGGTCCCTTCTCTCTTCCCTCCAGCCAGTCCAGACCTTCCTTTTCCCTTCCCCTCTCCCCTGCCTCCTTCATCTCCCCTCCTCCCCCACCAGCCTGGGTCCCTTCTCCCTGCTCTTCTGTCACCCTGGGCCCCTTCCCCATCCCCCCCGCCAACCCAGGTCCTTTCTATTTCTCCCCCCCCCCCCACACACACACACACCAAATCCTAACCCCCTCTGGCTACAATGCATGTCAGGCTTTGCTGTGACCCTGGTGGCTGGGGAGGTGCAGGGTTGCCAACCCGCATCACATGGGGTGCAGGTCGTGCCGTGTGCACGAGGCACTTCAGGTACTGTAGCCTGCTGAGGTGGGGAAAGCAGCAGTGCGGGGGCCTCTGTCCCACCCTGTGCAGTTCCACCTGCACTGCTCAGTGCCCCAGCCCTGCCCATAGAGCCCAGGGCCGCCCGCCAGCTGCCCAGTGTGAGTGGAAGGGAAGGAGCTGACAGGTCAGTGAGGCGGTTCCTCTGGGTGGCTCAGGGTGAGTCTCTGCGGGAGCAGCCAGACTCCAGGTGGTCGGGCACTGCGCTCTAGCTCCCCAAGAGCCTAGGGGTGGGGGAGCCTGCTATTGGCACATAAGCCCAGGGTGTCCCTGGGCTGCTGTAAGCAACACACACACACACCCCTTGGGCTGTCACAGTTGTGATGTGGGGTCTGCTGGGTACTGTGCCATTTTTCTTGGTGTTGAAAGTCCTGTGGGGTGGTAGTGGCAGAAGGGGAATAGGGGTTTGGTTTAAAATAGCAATTCCAAGTGGCAAGGGGAAGCAGCGAGGTCAGGCTAGAGCTGGGGATGGGGAGAGAGGGAGGAGGCAGAGTGACATCATGACATCACTCCGTCCTGCAGGAAAAGGGTGGGTTTGTTTTTTAATCTAGAGCAATTATATACCTAATCTTCTTGAGCTCTTCTCTTGAACAGACCTCAGCAACACCATGGTGAACATACCTGTACTACTGAGTGTCCCTTGGTGACCAAATGCACCCTTGTATTGACTGGTCTGGATTGCACTGCAGTGTGCGCTAACCATCTATGACCTAACCCCATTCTCCTGCTCCTCCTGCACTGTGATCCATGCACAGATATCCAGCTACTTCCAAGGTGATCTGCAAAAGGTTAGTAATGCCATACGGCTTCTTACAGTGAAGGTAGTGCTGTTAAAGAAGCTGTCTTGGCCTTAGATTACAGCCAGGCATCTCTGAGGTAAACTCCTATGGATTTTCCCTGTGGGGGAATCCCCTTCCGATGGCTGTCCTTTCTTTACCTCTTGGGGGAGGGCATCCAATCAGAGGTGCTGCAGGTGTCTGGGTCCAGATTAGTGCTTCCCTCTCTGAGCTAAGGAAGGGTGGCATGTTACTGGAGTTCTGCAATCAGGTAACTCTACTGAGAGCATGTCTTCAGTACAGGCTTGATCTAGCAGGAGTTGATTTATGGTGCCTAGTGTAGACATGATAAATTGACTGCCGAGCATTCTTCCATTCTCCTCCGAAACAAAAAGTGTAAACAGAGTTGATGGGAGAGTCAGCTGTCGCCCTACTGTGATGAAGATACTGCAGTAAGCAGACCTAAGTACGTCGACTACAACTACGTTCAAGTTGCGTAACTTAGGCCAATGCCCACTGTAGGGTAGACAAGGCATGAGAGCCAGCAGCTAGTTTTCTGCCACTGCCACTCCAGTTCTGCTGCAACCCCATCCTGCTCGCTATGCTCTGCCGCTCCTCGAGTCTGGAAGGGAGTAGGAATCCTCTTGGCTTCTAAAGGTGAAGAAAGGAACACGAAATGGGACAGAAGGAAGCGAATTAGATCCTGATTCTGCAATAACTTAGCATGGGCTTAAATTTAAGCACTGAAATCAATGTGTCTCCTTGTGTGCTTAATGTTAAACTGCTGCTTAAGTGTTTTCAGGACTGGGGCCCTGAACGGCTACAGGAGGGAGGGGGCCAGAAGAAAAGGATTGAAATGCTGGGATTTCTCCTGCCTTCTGCCCGGCCCTCCCTCTGATGTTCTTGGACTTCTACCAAGAGTGGGTGTAAGTACTGCAGTTGTTTAGTGAGGGGCGGTGGGGGGGTTACACCAATGACTTACCTGAGTGCTATAACTGGCAGTGAAACAGGGTCACCTAGCGGAGACAGTCATGCAGTTGGAGTTGGGTCACACCTAGGAGTTTGTGCAAATCCTTTACTCTTGCACAGTTGAGACTTTTTTTTTTATCATGGCTTATTTGACAGCCCATTTTATACATTCTTGCCTCTACCTATTCGCAAAGATGTGTAAGATACACATGGCTCAAAAACACAACACCATCTTGGCCTCCAGGAATATCTTCCCCCTGACATACAGGCAAGGGGAGAGTTAATTGCACATGGAGCCTGCAGCAGAAACTTTAGAAGGATGAATACCTTGGAAGTGCAGAAAAAACCCTGGCTCTTCATTAATGGAGCCCATGCAAAGACTGGCTGGCAGGAGGGAAGGAGCGGAAGCAGTCCATTGGCTCAACAGAAGAATCTCCAGTGTCATTTTTGTCACTCTTCCCTCTTCTATCATTTGCTTCCGACTCAAACCCAAGTGAGGGCAGGAGACCTGCCACTAGGAGTTAAACCGCCCCCCCCCCCCCCCCGCCCAAAGGGGTGCTTTATAAAAATGATTTTCAGGACACGTGGGACCATGATGTGTCAGAGCTGCGGGAGGCCCTACGGGAGTGGGCGCAGAGCACAGTAACACTCTCCCGCCTTTCTTAAATTATTCTAGCTCAATCCCATCATTCACTGGAACATGTCCCGGTAGCAGCACCCCTCCACTAGTAGCAGGAGGTTGTAGGCTCTGGCAATGGCATGAGCTGTTGCCTTTGATGAGGAAGCTGGGATTAACTGCTCCCACTGCTGGAGGTGTATGTGGATTCACCATGGCAACCGTGTCCCTCTTTGAGCTGTTTCTGATTCTTCTGTCCTGTTGCCAGCTTGACTTGATTATGGTCACTGAGCCAGGCTTAAATTAATCCAGAGCTGCCCAGAATGGAGGTCCAGTCAATATTTTTAAACCCTTGGGTCTGATGCCCTGAGCCCTAGTGAATGTTGCAGGCGGCTCAGGGAAATGGCCTTTGAGAATTTAAACCCTGTGCTGCAACCAGCTGGCCCGAGAGAAACTGAGCCACCTGAACTCCGAGAAGAGTCCCTTCGAGTTTAATTTTCCTTAGCAGTTCCCAAGATCAGGCCATATAGGGTCACACTTAGTAGTGCTGGCAGCGTCAGCAAAGCCTGCATAAGCCACAGAGATTGAATTCCTCGTCTATCATAAGTGGTCAGCATAAGGTGTGCTAGCATCGGGGGAAGGCTAAGCAAAGGACTTCAATTGTGCTTCAATCTGCCAACTTGCCACCACTTTTAAATCATGACACATCCAACAAAGCTTTTCGGCTGCCTCACCCTCTGCCTCACACTGATCTTTGTCTCAAACTGCTCAGGGTGGAGCTGCTGTGAGACTGGAGAACTTCAGGCCTTGGCCCTTACGCTACCTGCTACTAGAACGTCACTGGACTCTTGGCAGCCATTTCACTCTAGGGTGCACTGGTCAACAAGTGGAACTCGGGTACAGTGCCTGCTGCGTGGCAGGAGTTCAGTCCAGGGACAACCACTCATGAGATTGTGTCTCTCTCACTCAGAAGGAAGTGGGGGGGGGAGCTCTTGGTGAACTCTGCCCTGTCCCAAAATAATGTTCCCCACTTGATGTTGCCTTGTAATAGGATTTTGCTGGATTATACAAACCGGTGCACATGGGGTAAAAGTGTTTTTAAATGGGTATTGAAAACTCCTGATTGGAAAGTTTCCAATCTGTTGGTTGCTACAGATGGGAGAAGCCTGGAAGAAAGCCACATACATGCAGCAGTCTAGACATGTTTGGTTTTTTTTTTTTTTCCCAGTGTTGAAGAACAGAAGTACCATAAGCCTCCCTCCCTCCCTCCCCACTTCTTCCCCCGGGGACTCTTACAAGTGGGCAATGTAAACAATTCTCTCACTGTCCTAACATTTAAAGTAACTCATGGGATGAAGCAGTGACCTATTGAATCTCTGGGAAGAGGCAAGTCTGTCTGGTTTGGTGCCTTTAATGAGCTGAGTTTGGTTATTTCGGCTTAGTTGCCTCAGTACAGCCCAAAGGCTTTGCGATGTGTCATGCAAGCCAGGGGCCTTGTGTGGCAGTTCTCCTTAACCACCAGCCAACAGTTTTACACCGGACTGCCTAAAGTTAAGGACCTAAACAACAGGCCTGCTGTTCAGAAGCACTGAGCTCCCACAGCCTCTGCTGTTTTCTGTCAGAGATGTGGGTGGGCACCTTTTCTGTAGAGCAGCAGACTGACCCAGCAGCCTTGATGTAGATTTAGGTGCTTAACATTGAACCCTCGAGCTTGAAAATGTTCGCCTCCAGGTGGGTTTTCCACCACCCACAGGCAATATTTTCACTCAGCCCAAGTGATTCATAATCATTAATCACTTCCACACAGAGGGTATGTCTACACTACAAAGTTAGTTCGAACTAACGGACGTTAGTTCGAACTAACTTTTAATAGGTGCTACACTAGCGCTCCGCTAGTTCGAATTTGAATCGAACTAGCGGAGCGCTTAGTTCGAACTAGGTAAACCTCATTTTACGAGGACTAACGCCTAGTTCGAACTAGCTAGTTCGAACTAAGGGCTGTGTAGCCCTTTAGTTCGAACTAGTGGGAGGCTAGCCCTCCCCAGGTTTCCCTGGTGGCCATTCTGGCCAACACCAGGGAAACTCTATGCCCCCCTCCCGGCCCCGGACCCCTTAAAGGGGCACGGGCTGGCTACGGTGCCCGTGCCAGGTGCAAGCCTGCCAGCACCCAGCTAGCAGACCCTGCACCTGGCACGGCACAGAGCCACCCACCCGATGCCCCCCAGCCCACCCCCTCTTGCCGGGACCAGGCTGGCGGCTCCCGGGAGCTTGCCCTGGACCGCAAGAGGCGGGCACCTTCCTGGGCTAGTGCGGACATCGTGGACCTCGTCCACGATCTCCGCACTAGGCACAGGAAAGTGGCCGTCTAGGGCAGGAGAGCTGCCAGCCTGGCCACCCAGGACCAGGTGTGCATGAAAATCAAGGGGGTCCACTGAGACCCCCGACACTGAGCCCTGAGCTTACAATGGCCGTACTGGGTCAGACCAAAGGTCCATCTAGCCCAGTAGCCTGTCTGCCAACAGCGGCCAACCCTAGGGACCCTGGAGGGGATGGACCGAAGACAATGACCAAGCCATTTGTCTCGTGCCATCCCTCTCCAGCCTTCCACAAACTTTGGGCAGGGACACCACTCCTACCCTCTGGCTAATAGGACTCCATGGACCCAACCTCCATCACTTTATCTCACTTCCCTTTAAACTCTGTTCTAGTTCTAGCCTTCACAGCCTCCTGCAGCAAGGAGTTCCACAGGTTAACTATTTGCTTTGTCAACAACAACAACTTTCTCTTACTAGTTTCAAGCCTGATACCCATTCCTTTCCTTTGGTGTCCTCTAGTCCTTCTTGATGGGAACTCAGGAAGAACTTTTCTGAATGCACCCTCTCCACCCAACCCCTGCTTTTAGAGACCTCTATCCTGTCCCCCCTCCGTCTCCTCTTTTCTAAGCTGAACAGTCCCAGTCTCTGTAGCCTTTCTTCATCTGGGACCTGTTCCCAACCCCTGATCATGTTAGTTGCCCTCCCCTCTCCCAGCCTTTCTCTTCCCCTCTCCCACCTCCTTTTCCCAGTCTCCCCCAGTTTTTTTCAATAAAGACAGAGTCAATGTTGGAAGAAACGTTATCTTTATTTTGTACATCAATAAGAAGGGGGGCTAAGGAAGGGTAAGTGGAAGGAGGTGAGGGAGGAATGGGGTACGAGCCCCCGATGGGGAGGACTGGGCTGGCTCTGCGGGCTTCTGGGGGTGGAAGCTCTCCTGCAGCCCCCCAATTACTCCCTCTCCCCAGATGGCAGCCTGCGGCAAGTGCAGCCGGGCTGATGGCCGAGTGGTGTGATGTGCCGAGTGTTGGCACTCAGGGCACTCCAAGCCAGAACTTCTTTGCAAGCGGGGCACCCCTTAGAACTGTGTGTCCGGGGTGGGGGTCGGGACCCTTTAAGCGCAGCCCTCGGCTAGCCTGAGACAGCATCTCCATGCTCTAAGTCCTCCTTTTATGCCCTGCCGGCACTGCTTCCGGCCATCCTTAAGCCTGTTCAGAGTCCACTCAATGTGGACTTACTAGTTCGAACTAGCAAAACGCTAGTTCGAACTAGTTTTTAGTTCTAGATGCGTTAGTTCGAACTAGCTAGTTCGAATTAACTAATTCGAACTAAGTTAGTTCGAACTAGCGCTGTAGTGTAGACGTACCCTAACTCTTTTATATTTGTGACGACTCCTTCAGACGGAGAACTAGGGTTGCCAGGTGTCCAGTATTGAACCAGACAGCCTGGTATTTGCGCCTTCCGTCTGGTTAAAAAAAATCAGAAGATACTCAGGAATTAAAGGGGCTGCAACTGCATTTTGGTCCTGGTCCTTTTTGTGAAACTACCTGGCAACCCTGCGGAGAGCTGTTCATGGACCCTAGAGCCTTTCCTAACATGCCAAGCCCTTGCCTTCCCATTTGCATTAAAAAAAATTAGGGTAGTGTTTGGAAGACAAGATTAAAAATAAGCTCACTTCAATATAACAGCTACAGCTGCTTGGGACCTTCCTTAATTTTGCTTCTGTACTGCTCCTTTGTTTCCTTTTCTAGTGTCAGGTCCCATCTCATTGCTTGCAGCCCCTCTGCTCCAACTTCTCCAGGTCACTTTACAGTTGGGTTCATCTCCTAAATCTTTTCTACTCCAGTTTTCCTTTTGGCTACACATTTGATCGTGGTTGGAATTGCACCAAAAACCCCTCTTCCCAAGGCCTGCAGCAGCTATGCACAGGGACTCTTTGTTAAAGAGGTGGGGAGAAGAAAGATGTGACCTATCCAGTGGTAGAGTCAGGGGTCTAACACTGAACATGGAAACTGGTCACAAAAATCTCACTCACTGAATAGACCTGCCCAGGAGCATGGATTTCTTCCTCCCTGGCTGGCAACAAGATGGGGGAAGTCTGCTGTAGATGATGATAGCCTGAAATCATGAGGACATGCTGATGCCCATAAATTCCTGTATGCAAAAGGGTGAATTATTTTTCAATGACCAATTGGAAAAATGAGGTAGAGATGTATCAGCTTTTTCTCAGTAGGGTGGAGTGAGCTTATGTGTAAAGAGCTGATATTTATCATGGCTACTACAGATGGGTGTAGAGAGTGATTGTCTTTGAGAAAGCTAGGCCTTTGCCTCTTAAGGGACTTCACAACAACAAACAAGCTCTAGGAATGGATCTGGAAGTGCATTGGGATTTGGGGGTGACCACGGTGCAAGGCTTTCAAAGCCTCTGGATCCATTTTGGCCTAGTCCTAGTTTGGGAGATTTCATTAGTTCACCTACCTGAGGTCTCCATGCAGTTTCAATTGCATACTGTATTCTTCCTCACTTTCCATCCCAAACGTTGCAGTGTTGCTGGCAAGGCTGGACGACTGCCGCATCCTCCCAGAGGTGGCAGCCCTTCAATGCTGGGTCAAATGACCCTCAGATAAATGAGGTTATAACATCACTTGGGAGCCTGAATGGCTGAATGGTGCTACAGCAATACTGAGGTGCTGAAAATTTTAGCATATTGAAAATGCCTCAGGTACCTCTCAGTGAGCTTCATTTCCTGTCTCACTGGCAGCATCCCCTGTTGCCATAGTGATAGTTTATTCCTTTAAATAGGTCTGATTCAGGAACAATATTGTGGTTCCTTCTCTGTTGTGATTTAGTTAAAAATAACCCTCCGCACGTCCCTGGCATCAATCTCTGCTGTGTGACTTGAGTCAAACTCCCTAATTAGCCCATTCCTATAGCTAATGGACTTGCTCCTCCCACATTCTCTACATTATCATGGCTGAGATTTTTTTTACCCTGGACCTTCATCCTTGTAAGTAATATACAGTCTCAGCTAGGTGAGCTAAAACGGCCCATGCTGAGCTGTCCTCAGCCATATACTGTGCTTTGTAGTAGTGATCTAGAATGCCAAATGGTTTGGGGCCAGTACCAATACTGTGCCTTTCCATTTGTGAATAAGATTTGGTTACCAGAAGAGGTTGGTTACCCTCCAGCCTTTCATGAAGGGTAAATGTAGAAGGTGAAGAATTGTTGTAATGGCAGCAAAAGCAAAAGTCTTGACCTCCATATTGTAGAATATGGAAGTAGGGAAGTCTGATACCTCCCATGCAGAGTATACATTCCTATGTATGAAGGTATTCCAAGCCACTGGACAGTAGGGACAAGAGGAATAAAACATATATTTGGAAAAAATACCTCTCCCCTTCCCCAACTTCTGAGTTTTAAGTGGTTTATAGATTTATACCCTTTGCTAAGTAGGAGCAGATGTTGAGCTGTTTAGGGCTCAAAAATTGGTTTCATCTTGAAAGAACTGGTAACACCGATGCTGGGTATTGTCTAGTGTAAATCATTTATTTATAACAGTTACAAATATTACCATTTCACCAAGAATGGACATGGCTAAAATTGCATGCAGCTAGAGCCCTCCCAGGAATTTATCACTGTTTATTACCACCACAACAAAAACAGGTGAAAACCAGTGCAGAAAACTTATTTTTTCTGGGTAAATATCAGGGTCTACTTTGGTAGGCAGAAAACCTAGGAATACTTTTTTCTCTTATCTAATGCTTTTAATTCTGTTCATTGATATGGTTTGCTGCAGAACGCCAAACACAATGCCAACTCTGAGTTTACAACAGTAAACTTTAGAGATATTGTTTTCTTAGACTTAAAACTATTAGCCTATAAATATTTACATTTAATAATTGGATCACCCCATTTTCAGTGCATGCACTCCATCTTTTTTCCTGTTTTGGGTTTTGTTTTCTTTTTTTAACTTTCAAGTACTTGTATCCGGAAACCTATTCTGATACAGATTTTTGTTCTCTTCACATTTTAGAATGTCAGGTCTTTAACCCATTATCTACTAACAGGTTGAAATGTGTACATGGTGAGTATGCGATTCATCAGTATGTTCAGATGTACATGCACTTCAGAGCTTATGTACATGCCTGTTTGTTTACTCTGTGCATTTTCTTATATAGCCTTACTTCAACTAGCAGTTTTGCATATACACATAGACTAATCTATTTTCATTATATATCTATTTCATACATTTATTTCATTACATTTTAGAATAAAACAAGTTAAAAATGAGTAAGATTTTTTTTTATATAAAACCCAGGAAATTTTCAGTAAAAATCAGTTTACATTGAAAATGAAGGGGCTTACACATGTTGTTGTTTTTTTCAAATGAAATTGCCCAACAATAGTTAAACCATGTTTATGACTACATAGCATTGCTGGAGTGTGAGTGTGCACTGTCAAACATCTGCCCTTTTCCACCCCAGAGAATGCTGCATTCTGGTGGTAGATGAAGGAATTTCTGTATAATCAGTGTTTACCCTGACAGTGTTTCTTTTGTGTTAAGAAGAGCTCTCATAGCATGGGGGCACCTATGGAACTATCTTAAGTAGTTTCTTACTCATCTTATGCCTTTGCCAGTATTCTGGATCTGAGTTTTGGCTTGGACTGGAAATAAAAGTTGTTAAAATACAATGCTGCCATGATCAGAGGATGATCTCTTTGGATCCAAGGTGGATCCAAAATGCATTAGATGAATTTTACTGCTGAGTCATTGGGCCAATCTGGTGAAGACTTCTAGAACTTCCAAAGCATGTTTGTTGGCTCAGCAGGACATACTTACGCCTCCCAGTTGATCATAGCTGCATGTCACCACCATTTCCAGAAGACTTGAGACAGAAGTGGCTATGGGAGCTGGAGCATCAGTGTGGGAAAGCTCACTCTGAGTCCAATTGATTGTATCAGAGAAAATTACTGTCTTTTTATGCCATGAAGAGAGTTATTTTCTGCCTGGCCATAACTACTAATTCCAGAGTTGCAGACTTTTAGAAATAAAAGCATTTGTATATGTGGTATGTAAGTTGCTTTAGGGTGAAAGGCACTAGAAATTGATACACGTGAGCTGCAGTTTCTTGGCTCTGATTTATTATGCTGCGATGGCTGTCATAGTTGAGTACTTTTTGGGTAGTGCAAGAATGACCTGTAGAATCTGAGGTGGTAACGTATCCCTCATGCCAAACTAGAGCTTGATTAGTTTTCTTTTTTATTGGGCTGAAGGGTCAAAATTCCACCACAGTATAAAGGGACCACACAGGCGTTTTGTCAACCCCAAGTTAGCTAGGCCTAAGGGAAAAGAGCAGCGCTGGTGATTCCATTGCATTCCCACAACAGACTCCTGGTTGTGAATGTTGACCCTTATTCTTTAGCATGCTTTGAAGAATAGTTGGGTGTGGGATGTTGAGACAAGGGCTCTTTGGTAACACACAGTGCTGGCAAGCAGACTGGAGGCTTTTTCACAGCACTCCACCTCTGTCTTCCCCTTCTTCCTCCTCCTTGATAGCTTGTCTGGATATCAAAGGGCCTATTCCCAGGCCTGACTGGTGTGCTACCACATGTGTTAGAGATGGAAAAGCTCTAATAGGACATTTAGTCCATCCTACTGCTACCACAGGATCGATCCATATACTTTAAGTAATAAATATTTGTCAGCTCAGCCTTCACTGTACCACTGCTTAGAATGGCCCAACTTGGGCCAGTGAGATAATCCAGAGAAAGCAGGGGGAAAGTGGAGCCTATTTTTGTGGTATTATCTTTGTATTGATTCCACGTGGGCTGGGACCAGAGCTGGAGCTGCAGCTCTCTTGAAAATGTCAGCCATGGGTTTAAAAGGAAAAGAGTGGGAAGAGTAAAAACTTTGAGGGAGGTGGCTTGGTTTTGCTGGCCCCTCTCTCTTATGCTTAAAGCTGAGAACTCTGTTTCAAGCTTTTTTCATGAGGACATTTGTAGCTGTCATGGCTTTGCCTTTTGTAGATGCTTTACTTTTGTGGAGAAAACTGCTGCTCCACAGAAACAGAAAACTTAAGACACAGAAATAAGGAAGAGTATATGATGCTTTTGCTTTTTCTGCCAGAAATGTTAGTCTGTTGGAGATGGCTTGTTGTTATAACCTTGATTATAGACCAAACAGAAGCCTTTTACCCCGTTATTTTCAAGGCAGGTATTTTTCTAGAGATGGATAAGGATTTATGTGCTGATCTCTAGATGAAAAAATGTTAAGGCTGCTTAGTTAACAAGAATAAGATCTATACTCAGTGACTCTGTACATTGTCCATTGTACTGTCCACTTTGTTATGTAAACAGCAATATATATAAGCAACACAGTTAGGCAGAAAAGCAGGATGTGGAAAAAGCATAGCATATATGTAAGCATGGTTCACTTAGGTGACTTAATTGCACAATCTTACCATTTGCATTAAGGAGGGTGCATGTAATTTTGTTCATTTTAAATGTCTGTGCTTATTTATTTAATGTATTTATTATTCAGTTTTTACTCTCCCATAGCATGTACCCTTTGCTCTGTAGGCTCTCTGACAGGCTGCAAACTGAAACCATGCAACTCCAGGAATGCCTCTTCATCCAGTTAGTAACAGCAGTGCATAACATGATCCCAAAAAACTGGGGTGTCTACTCTAATCTTGGAGGAGCAGCTTGGGGAAGATAGTGTTTAAAGTGAACTCCTGAAAGGCCCGGCTCAATGGGTTTGACCCTCCTCACTGGGACTGTCATCCCCCATATGCAACCAAACACCCTACCCTCGCTCCCTTGTTGATTATTCACATAAATTTTAACCTTAGCACATTTCAATGGACCCAGGTAAGCCCTGAGATTCACATCCCACTGCGGTGAGGGAGTCCTACGGGCAGACAAGTTCCTTCCTTCACAACTGGTGCTGTTAGCAAGGAGTCATGTTCTGCAAGGCTGGGGTAACAGCTCAGCAGTGCCATCAGTGTGTGTTGTGCTGACAGAACCTTTACAAATGCGGAAAAAGGGATGTCTTTCAAACTGGAGTAAAGTCATTTTGGTCCAGTGTAAAAACAATATTATAGGAACAGTTATCACATCACCCACCAGCTGACTGACATGATATTTGCCGGACACATTTTCTGCAATGCGCAGAGAGCCTGGTCCCTGCAAGGCAGAAAAGCTCTTGTCCCACTTTTTGAAGGCTGGAATGCTGACGTGGCAGGAATTGCTTCATACCAGCCTCTTATCTATCAGATTTCTGATAAAAGTGAAGAATTTTGTGAGCTATGGAAAGAATTTCTCTTATCTAAAGGAAACCAGAGACGTGCAAGGAAGAGTTACAATGCATGAGATGACTACATATGGGGAGTCAGAGGTGTAGAAGTCCAGGAGATAGCTTTGTAATGTGTCCATTGGTTGTCCTTACCTTGTGGTGTTCATGTCTATTATCTATAATTCTACTGGAATCAATACAATTTACATTTAAAAATGGAATGAATTTGTAGACTAGAGAAGAATTCAGCAAAAATTCTTCGGAGACCCTGGCATTGTGGCATTTCTGGTCTTGATCACACCCCCAATTCTGACCTGTTCTTGACGTTCAATTGTGTTATGAAGGGGTAGGATTTTGCTATGTGTTTCAAAGAGTTATTTGCAAATTCCCTCATGCAAGTTTTCCTGACAGCGGCAGTCCCTGTGCCTATAAAAATAGGGAGAGAGAATGTGCAGAGGAATCAAAAGGGCTTCATTCGTCTGAGCAGGCACCCACACAGTTTGCTCAGTCACTAATACTAGGAACATGTTTCCCCTGCAAAGAAGGGAACGATGCCAGTCCTCAGTGTTAACGCTGTCCATGCCAAGCTTTGAACAGCAGCCATTCAAAATGGCAGCCCCATTTTTCAAAGTGTGACTCACTTTTTCCCAACTGGACAGAAAATATTTAATCTTGCAGCATCACCTAACACCTAGAATGATTTTCCTCAGACCTTTCCAAAATATAGGCAGATGGGGGTGGGTTAGTAGGGGGCCGAGAGAAGCCCTGCAATGGAAATATTGGGGGACAGTTTTATGTCTCCATCCCTATAGTGTGTTTTTCCCACACAGAATCTTTAGGAGGTGAGTGTGGGACCTAGAGGGGGGCTCAGGGGCTCAGGGACTGGAGCAGTTGTTGCAGTGAATGATAATAGGACTGGCCTCTGAGGAATAGGTAGGACTCTATGGCCCAACCTGGGCTTGCCTTCAGGCCAGCAGTGGAGACCCCCATCCTGGGGAAGAGCAGAAGCACCGGGCGCCAGCCCCCAGGGTGGGATGGGAGATGAGACAGAGCCCCAGCTCTCACATGGAATAGGGGCATTGGTGCCCAGGACACAGGAGCTGGCTTCCTGATCCCAAGTCTCAGTATCTCCCTTCGTTCCCCTTCCTATTCATCTGCCTCCCCTCCCCGCCCCCATTCCTGGGATGTTTCTATCCCTCAGCCTCTGGGTAATTTCAGCTGGTGAATGTTCCAGAATAAGATCAGAACATAGAAACCTAGGTAATTTTCAAGGGGCACCTTCCTGTCCCAAGGGGGCAGATGTGTAGTGCTCCTTCCTTTCCTTACTCCCTAGGACAATGGTCTCCAACCTTTGTAAGCATGAGATCTCTTTTGGAATTTAAGTGCAATCCAGGATCCACTTCAAACCCAAACACCCTTGCCCTGCCGCCTTCCCACCCCTTCTCTGAGGCCCTGCCTCTGCTCACTCCATCCTCCCTCCTCCATCCGCGCTCACTTTTATCATGCTGGGGGCAGTGGTTTGGGAGGCAGGAGGGTTCAGAACTGGGGCAGGTGTTTGGAATGCAGGCTCCAGCTGGACACCACTTACCACAGATGGCTTCTGGGTCATGGTACAGTGGAGCTAATGCACTACCCTGTCCCTGCACCACTCCCAAAAGCAGCCAGCAAACTCCCTCCATCCCTGCCTCCCTACTCTGTGGAGATAGGGTACAGGCTGAGGGGAGGGGCACCCTGACATCATCAGACCCCTTCCTCTTCTTCCTGTGCCCTGCACACCAAGCAGGAGGCTCCCAGGGGTGAAGCGTACCTCCAAGGCAGGTGCAGCACGGCAGTGCTGCGAGGGGCAGATGAAGTGCCGGCCCTTGACAGCCTCCCGGCCAAACCAGTCAGGATCACCTGCCAAAGGTTCCAAGATCTACCAATAGATCCTGATCTACTAGTTGGTGACCACTGTCCTAGGAGGACACAGGGTGGGAGTCGGGTGGGGATTTTCACCTACAGGTCCCAGCTCCCTCTCACAGCTTGCTCCCCCGTGTCTCTCTCCCTCACTTCATTTTTTGCCTCCTCTCTCTCCAACGCCTTTCTGACTTGCCCCCACTGTGCACTTTTCTGTCCATCCTCTTCCTCCTACCCCCCACCCAGCTGCCTCTGCTTTCCCACAATAGCATGCAGGGGGAGGTCAGAGCAGTCTTTTCTCTTGCGCAGCTCCCAGCCAGCATCTTGCTGTTCAGCGGAGTGAGCAGGAGTCTAATTTAGTGCTGTGATGCAGTCTTCAGGCAGGGAGTGAGAAGCACTGGCCTATTAAACAATATTGGGTCAGTGAGAGGTGCAGGGACTTTGCTGTGCCACACTCAGAAGCCTGCACCGGCAGCCCTACGCATCTGCAAAGCCTGAGTCCAGCCCTGAGACCGAAGGATTTTTTTAAAAAAGAATTATACATTTTGTATTTCTTTTATATTTGTTTCTGAGCCTGTAGGGAGCACTCAGGCCACCTTTTCAAGCTTTTTGCCACAGCTAGGAGAGCTTGCAACTTTTTTTTTAATGAGAGTTGAGATTCTCACATTTTCACAGGATTCCAGGAGCTGTGGATTTCTAAAACCCCTCACCAAATACTGTGAGACTCTCAAGAATTGGCCACGCTGAATAACATCCCTCCTCTTTCTTTGGTTCCAGCCCCACCTTCACCCTGCCATCCATCCCAGTCTTTCGGTTGGTGTCTTGAGTTTCACAGAAACTCCTGTTCCCTCTCCACTGCCTTAGTGGCAAGAAGCCAAATTCCAACTCAGAGAATTCTCTTTTTAACTTCCCTCTATTGGAAGTTTCTATTGGAAGCTAAATGCTTCACTTCCTTCCCTAAACTTATGCAGTGCTGTGCATGGCTGCTACTAGAGGTGTTTGAACTTCACTAAAAACAGAAGTGAGTACTGTACATACAGTTAATACAGGGCTTTGGCCTTCTGAGTTTATTGAGGGTCACCCACCTGGGAGATGGGATTGGACATTTTTTTCAGATTTTGGGGTTCCTTAAAGCAGGGGGAAGGAGAAGGCTGTAATCCTGTTGCAACATTCCTCATGACTGTTCGTCTTTCCTCCCAAACATGTCATTCTCAACAGTTAGTGAAACAAGCTAAAAATCAAATCAAAACATGAATGTCCTTGGCAGGGGTGGGGATCAAAATAATTTGCAAAGAGTCATCAGGTTTCATTTGCAGAGGGCCCTCAGAATCAGGAGGAAAGAAGAGTGCTGTAGCTAAAAGCATTAGACCAGAGGCAGGGAACCTAAGGCTTGGGGGCTGGATGCGGCCCCTGACTTGCCTGGATTTGGCCCCTGAGGCTTGCTCCCCCTCCCCACAGCATTGGGGAGTCTGTGCTGCTGCTCCATCCCCCTGCTGTTCCCCTGTGGGGCTGGAACACACAAAATGTACTAGCCTGAGGGGCCCCCCCAGCCTCTGGTGTGTGCGGGGAATGTGGGGAATGTTTTTCTCCTCCTCACTTGGGGGCCATGTCAGTGAGGGTTTGTTGCTGTTTTTGCTTCTCACCTGTGTGTGGCCCCCAACTGATTTTTCTGTGGGTCAGTGGCTCCTGACCCAAAAAAGGTTCCTTACCCCTCCATTAAACCATGATTCAGGCAGATGCAGGTTCAATTCCTGACTCTATCTCCAGACTCCTTGGCTGTGTCTAGACTGGCAAGTTTTTCCGCAAAAGCAGCTGCTTTTGCAGAAAAACTTGCCAGCTGTCTACACTGGCCACTTGAATTTCCGCAAGAACACTGACTTCTTACTGTCTGAAATCAGTGCTTCTTGCAGAAATACTATGCTTCTCCCGTTCGGGCAAAAGTCCTTTTGCGCAAAAGGGCCAGTGTAGACAGCTCAGATTTATTTTGTACAAAAAGCCCCGATCGCGAAAATGGCAATCGGGGCTTTTTTGCGGAAAAGCGCGTCTAGATTGGCACGGACACTTTTCCGCAAAAAGTGCTTTTGCGGAAAAGTGTCCGTGCCAATCTAGATGCTCTGATCCGAAAATGCTTTTAACGGAAAAGTTTTCCGTTAAAAGCATTTCTGGAAAATCATGCCAGTCTAGATGTAGCCCTTGTGCAAATCACTTAATGCTCTGAGCTGTAGTTCTCCAGCTGTGAAGCCTGCAGTTAATAATGCTGTCTTTGTTTTAGCTATACAGATTGTGAGCTCTTTGATGTGTTATGTGTTTATACAGCACCCAGCACAAGGGGGCCTGATTTTTGATTGAGGCCTTTGAGTTGTTGTAATATAAAGACATGCTGAGCACCCACAATTCCCAAGTCAGTGGGAATCTGTAGGTCATTGGGAATTGCAGCACCTCTCAGGGCAGGAACTTTGCTGATTTTTTTTTTTTTTTTTTGTCCTGTGTTTAGTATATTATGCACAGAAATTATATATAAAAAATACATATTTCCTTGCAGGAAGGTTGCAATGTAGCTCTACTTTATTCCTTAGAATTCAGAATAACACATAGAACCCACAAACAAAGAGACACACACAAAAGAGGACACTTCTCTAGTGAGTGAGGCACAACTCATCCTACATTGCATTATGCTGGCTCATGCAAGACTGGCTAGCTGCTGCATGTTTTGCTATGAGTGCTGTATGGATGTTAAATTTTGATTAACTAACTAATTGAGTAGTGGATGGGATTTCCATTGACCATTCAATTAGTTGATAAGCACTAGTGCAGCATTCCGCCTTTGAAATGTTTATGAGGCCCAGCTGACTTTGGGCTCTATGCAGCGCTTCCACTTTGAAATGTACAAGAGCCCCAGTGGGGACTCTTGTACATTTCAAAAGGTGGAACACTGCCGCTGTGCCCCTGCTTCCCCCTTCTCCGCCCATGGAGCTGGAGCTGAGGGGAAACCGGCTTTTAAGCCGGCTCCCCCAGCACCTCCTTCTCTTCTCCCCTCTTGCTGGGGAAGAGACTAGTTGACTAGTATGTGGACTATATCCAATAAGCAAAAGCTTATCAGAGTCAACTAGTTGATTAGTTGCTTACATCCCTAGAGTGCTATAGTCCGCACTGAGTGGAAAGCAAGGCCGGCAGGGGCATGGCAAGGGCAGACTTGCACCCTCACAGTGACCCATCGAGGGCACTGAAACAGATGTGCAGATTATGGCTTCCCATTTGCTAGCTGAAAGATCCTTCCAGGCACCAGGGGAACAGTAAAGCTGACTAGACACACAGTGCTGCCAGAGGTACAAAGTAAATAAACAGAGGAAATGTGCTCTAATCTACAGCGGGAGTGATCTCAGATACAACAAATAACAGCAGATATAAGATGTACAGTCCAATGTGGGGTTTTTTAAGTTAATGGTGTCCCTTTATGGTTGCTTTTGTTGCTCTTTTAAAAGAAGACGGTTCAGGGAATATTTGTCTGTGTGCAAGAGACCCCCACAGAGTACCCAGTGGCTTCTTGTACACCTGCCCAAGCCCCTGCTCAGAAAGTGAGTGCATTATGGTGTCACAAAGGGAGGCAGTCACTAGGGGCATGTCTACAAAGCAGGGCAAAAGTCGAATTAAGCTACGCAACTTCAGCTGAGTCAATTGCCTACTACAGGCCACCGAATCAGGTGGATGAGGTAGATGAGGCTTTCTTCAGAAAACTGAGAGAAGTTTCCAGATTGCAGGCCCTGGTTCTCGTGGGGGACTTTAATCACCCTGACATCTGTTGGCAGACCAATATGGCAATCGAGGAAGTTTTTGGAGAACGTTGGGGATAACTTCTTGGTACAAGTGCTGAAGGATCCAACCAGGGGCCGTGCGCAGCTTGACCTTCTGCTCACAAACAGGGAGGAACTAATAGGGGAAGTGGAGGTGGGTGACAGCCTGGGAAGCAGTGATCATGAGATGGTAGATTTCAGGATCCTGACCAAAGGAAGAAAAGAGAGTAGTAAAATACACACCTTGGACTTCAGCAAAGCAGACTTTGGCTCCCTCAGGGACCTGAAGGGCAGAATCCCCTGGGATGCTAACATAAAGAGGAAAGGAGCCCAGGACAGCTGGCAGTATTTTAAAGAAGCCTTATTGAAGGCACAGAAAGAAAACAGCCTGATGCATAGCAAGAGAAGCAAACCTGGTAGGAGACCGGACTGGCTTACAGGGGAAATCCTTGGTGAACTTAAGCACAAAAAGGAAGCTTACAAAAAGTGCAAACTTGGACAAATAACCAGGGAGGAGTATAAATGTATAGCTCAAGAATGCCAGGGGGTTATCAGGAAGGCAAAAGCGCAATTGAAATTGTGACTGGCAAAGGATGAGAAGGATAACAAGAGAGGTTTCTACAGGCATGTTAGCAAAAAGAAGATGATTGGAGAGGGTGTGGGGCCTCCACTGGATGAAGGAGGTAACCTAGTGACAGATGATGTGGGGAAAGCTGAAGTACTCAATGCTTTCTTTGCCTCTGTCTTCACAGACAAGGTCCGCTCCCAGACTAATTCACTAAGTGACGCAAGATGGGATGAAGATGGACAGCCCTTGGTGGGTAAAGAACAGGTTAGGAACTATTTAGAAAAGCTAAACGTACACAAATCCATGAGTCCGGACTTAATGCATCCGAGGGTACGGAGGGATTTGGCAAATGTCATTGAGGAGCCTTTAGTCATTATCTTTGAAAAGTTGTGGAGATTGGGAGAGATCCCGGATGATTGGAAAAAGGCAAATGTAGTGCCCATCTTCAAAAAAGGGAAGAAGGACGATCCAGGGAACTATAGGTCAGTCAGACTTATAGAACCATAGAGCTGGAAGAGACCTCAGAAGGTCATCAAGTCCAGCCCCCTGCCCTTGGCAGGACCAATCCCAATTAAATCAACCCAGCTGAGACTTAAAAATCTCTAGGGATAGAGACTCCACTACTTCCCTAGGTAACCCATTCCAGTGCTTCACCACTCTCCTAGTGAAATAGTTTTTCCTAATAGCCAACCTGGTTCTCTCCCACCGCAACTTGAGACCACTGCTCCTTGTTCTGCCACCCTTCACTACTGAGAACAGCCTTTCTCCAGCCTCTTTGGAACCTCCCTTCAGGAAGTTGAAGGCTGCTATCAAATCCCCCCTCACTCTTCACTTCTGCAGACTAAACAGACCCAACTCCCTCAGCCTCTCCTCGTAGGCTCCAGCCCCCTAATCATTTTGGTTGCCCTCTGCTGGACCCTCTCCAATGCGTCTTTAGACACTGTCTACACAGCAGGAAGTCGAAGGAAGAGCACTCTTCCTCCGACTTCCTTGACTCGAGGGCTGTGTCTACACTGGCAAGTTATTCTGGAAAATCAGCCGCTTTTCCGGAAAAACTTGCCAGCTGTCTACACTGGCCGCTTGAATTTCCGGAAAAGCACTGACAATTTAATGTAAAATCATCAGTGCTTTTCCGGAAAAACTATGCTGCTCCCGTTTGGGCAAAAGTCTTTTTCCAGAAAACTGTTCCGGAAAAGGGCCACTGTAGACAGGACAGTAGTGTTTTCCGCAAAAAAGCCCTAATCACGAAAATGACGATCAGGGCTTTTTTGCCAATCTAGACGCGCTTTTCTGAAAATGCTTTTAACGGAAAACTTTTCCGTTAAAAGCATTTCCAGAAAATCATGCCAGTGTAGACGTAGCCATTGTGAAATGAAGGTTACAGGAGCCAGAATAAGAAGTCCTCCAGCTCACCATTATTTCAAAATAATGGCTTCCTGTGTAGACTACACGCTTTGTTTTTTTGGAATAACGTCAGTTATTCCAAGATAACGCTGCTGTGTAGACAAAACCTAGGTTATCCACATTTATTAGTAGATACCTTCTGCCCAAGCTTCAACATATTTTGATTGCCCAGACTTTTTTTTTTATTTTTAAATTTCCCCACTGAACCCAGCAAAAGTGCTAGTACTCAATGAGCAATATGTCTATGCAAGTTTCACCATTCAAACTGGAATTTTATTGAAAGCAACAATAGCAAAATGTATGTGGTATGATCTTCTATGGTATGAGCTGTGTATTTTTCATAACTTAAGAACTGAGACCATGCCAATTTAGCTTAAGCTTTAAAAACAAACAACTTTGAGTAGAGAACAAGCATGAAAAATTTTGGACCCAAAGGTGAATGTTTCAAACAAACAGTTCTGAACATGTGGAAATGAGGAGTTATAATGGAAAATGTTTCACAACTTTAGCATCTGCTGAGAGTGAAAAAATAAAAAACAGTCTTTGGAGAGAGTTGTAAGGTCATGGTTTAACCATTCCTAACAGAAGCCTTTAGCCAGCCATGCACAATCACTGGAGTTAAGAGGGTTACATTAGAATCTTGCAAGGAGGCAACTTGTACACCCGCCATTAGCCTATAAATTCACCTATGGCTATCAGAAACAAAGGCTCCCAGTTATAGTTTTATTTTAACTTAGAGTACTAAGTACACACAGAACTTAAAGAAACATGGCAAGATTAAAATATGCTTTGTGGGCTGTAGGTGGAGGTGTATCAATGGGAAAACTAGCAGGGCTTCCTTGAAAGCAAAATGTTGATTTCTTGCTCTCTCCCTGAGTTGGTCACATGCATTCTAGAATGGAGGTTTGAGTGCTGGGCAATTGCAGCATTGTCATTTGTTTATGTTCAGGATAGAAAAGGACTATTCTCTAATAAAAATGTTTCCAATTAGGCTTGCTTAAACCACAGCCCTCTTAAATTTCTCAGGAGGGACCCCCTCTAGAAGTCACTTAACTCACAGATGAAAAAGTCCATTTAAAAATAAACAAGCCACTACACACCCCAGGGTTACCTCTTCTATAGGGAAGCTGCGCTGGGAAAAGAGAAGTTTAATATGAAATATAGTTGTCACTCATTGAAAAGCCTGAGAATCTACTGAGTTCTGGTGCTTGTTGAACCTTCCAGAAAACAACCTCTCATAGGAGACTCAAAAAAAATAAATCAAACAAACAGCCGTCTCATTTCTTTTACTTCTGTGCCAGACTGCAGACTTGTAAGTAGTGATGTCATAACAATGCAATCACACAGCAGGCATTTGACAGCATTCAGATTAGAATTTAAAAAAAAAAAAAGGTTTGTTTTTGATGCATCAGCATTTTAGATGGGGGGGGGGGGGGGAATTGTAAAAAATTCCCAACCAGCTCTACTTCTGAAGATCACACCTCACTAACTCAGCTGTATAAATGGTGGTACCCCAGAATAATGGGTGTAAGGAGCATTTGTGGGGCATACACAGGGCCGGATTAAGGGGGGGAGGCTAGCCGGGCAGCGGCCTGGGGCGCCTGATGGCAGCTGTAAGGGGAACCGTGCACCTGGCCGCACAGCGCCCCTTAGAGCTGCAATCAGGTGCCACGCACCCAATTACAGCTGTAAGGTGTGCAGTGCGCCGGGGGCGGGGCTACGTGTGCGCAGTGCACCCTGGGGCAGAGCTGCGCATGCATTGTGTGCCCCCTGTCCGGGGCCAGGAATGGCTCGAGCTGGCCTTAGGCATACAGAAGAAGAACTCCTTGCCCCTCATCTCAACCTAGGCCCATTAAGGGCTATAAACTGTCAGTGCATAGACCTTCCCATGGCCCTCTTGGTAACACTACTTCAAAATGACCTCAGAGCTCAGGTGCCGCAGGCACAAGTGCAGTAAAATGCCTAGAGAGATTAGATGTTAAAGGCAGAAATAAATGACTAGTGGGAAAAAAAAAGACAGCACATGGACTCAGTGGCACATCTGGCCTAGTAGAAAGTTCATCATCCCTGTGGCAGCCCCTCTCCATTTTTTTTGGAAAGATACATCACACTGTCTTGTGGGAATGTTCTGGAAAGTGGGCAGCTGCTCAGAGCCATGGCTTCCTGGAGGATGAGCTGATCACAAGAGACCCTGCAATTCCACAGCCCCAGATAGCTGAACTGGAAGGAGAGAGGGAGGAGATCCCAGAAATGACCCCACATGAGTATGGACATACATGCAGATGGTAAGAGTACCTCATTAGCCTGTCTCTGGAAGAAATAGTGGAGTTGCACTGGAGTTGTCACTATTCTCTCATTCCCATAATGCATAGTGAGCAATGATTGCAAGAGCGAGTTAAAACAAGAATAAAAAACCTTGCCCTTTGCAATACTTACTGGTATCATTCCACTGTCTGTGTATTAGCACTGGGATGTACCATGGCTAAACATGTTCTGTACTGGCGGGGTGGGGAGGAAACAGATGATGTTGTCTTATTATATAGTGATGATAACTCTGTTTCCATTCTCCTACTATCATTTGAGAAGGTTAAGCAGAAGCTAATAAAGTTAGACATTTTTAAATCAGCAGGTCTGGATATCTTGTATACAAGAGTTTTAAAAGAGCTGTCTAAGGAGCTAATTGTACCCTAAGGATGATTTTCTACAAGTCTTGGAGCACTGGGGAGGTTCCAGAAGACTGAAAGAAATCTATCCAATCCAAAGCTGTGCTGATTTTTGAAAAACGTAAACAGGATGAACTGGCTAAACATAGGCCTGTCAGCTGATGTCGATCTTGGGCAAGACAATGGAGCAGCTGATTTGGGATAAAGAATTAAAGGAAGGTAACATAATGCAAATCAGCAAGGGTTTATGTAAAATAGATCCTCTCGAAGTAACTTGATATCTGTTTTCTGAATGAGACCACAAGTTAGGTTGCTGAAGGTAATAGAATTGAAATAACTGGAGGAAAATCAAGGAATGGTGACTGGTCTCTTCCAAACCTCACCTCCCTTCCTTTCCTGCTGGAAGGATCTGGGGAGGCAGTTTTCTTTCATAAGAGTCCAAGAAATTTGAATGGACACTTGTCTTATTAACAAAGAGCCTATTTGGGCTTCATTCTGGGCTGGCTCACACTTTAAGAAAAGGATTTGCCCCAATCACTCTGAGTCCCAGAAACCTGTCCTAGGCCATCATTCTTAACACAGAGCCTGGGCAAGTGAAAAAGATTCCTTCACAGAGTCCCTTATAAGTTTGTGGCAGCCCTGCCCAAGCTTCTGAGAATGAGCCCCCGTCCTTTCTTCCCAGAACTGCTTCAGTTCTCTTTATAAGGAGTCAGCTGCTTAATGTTTCTTTGCTGCACCAAGTGTCTCTTGTTGATCTGCTCCAGGCTTCAAGTCTTCTGCTAGGCAGCTGCTTCAGTCCCTCTCACAGCAAAGTACTTACCCATAGAATACTTAGACGAAAAACTAGCACATAAAATTAACATGGCACCCATTAAATAGATTGAATTCTGGTTAACTGATAGATCTCAATATGCATGGGGAGTCATCATTAAGTGGCTGTGTTTCCAGGAAGGTCCCTTAAGCTATGTTTACACAGGGATTAAAAAAAAACCCATGATTGGCCTGCAATTGCCCCCAGCTGTCAGTCAGCTAACTTTGGATTCCTAGGGCTCTGGCTACAGGGCTGAAAAATCGCTGTGTTGCTGTTCAAGCTCAGGCTAGAGCATGATCTCTAGGATCCTGCAAGGGTGCAAGGTCCCAGGGCTCTGGCTCCAGCCCAAGACATCTACACTGGAATGTATAGCCCTGTGAGCCTGAGTCAGCTGACTTGGGACAGCCATGGCTGGGCTGTGGGTCTTTAACCCTGTATAGATGTACCCCCAATGATCCCTACACATGGCCCTATGCTATTTAGTATCTTAATCAATTATTTGAAAGAAAACAAAGTCATCACTGATAAAGTTTGCAAATGATGCAACATTTGCCATTTTCCCAATTTTTGTGAGGACAAGTCACTGACTCAGAATGATCCCAATTGGTTGGTAAACTGGCTCCAGCCAGTGTTTCCAGAGGGCAGAATGTAAGGGTACATCTGCACAGCAGTGTAATTTTGGAATAACTGATGTTACTCTGAAATAACATAGTCTGTGTCTACCCTACAAGCAGTTAATTTGACATCATGTCGAGCTGGAGGACTTCCTACTCTGACTCTGTAACCCTCGTTTTACAAGGAGTAAGGGAAATCGGAGGAAGAGTGAGCTTTCTCTGACTTCCTGATGCGTAGACAGTGCCATAAGCTGACAAAAGCTATTTCAAGTTAGGCTACACAGTTGACGTAGCCCTCCAGGTAATTCCCCCAGACCCATGAACTAATCTCAATATAGGGTTTCAGAGGGGTAGCCAAGTTAGTCTGTAACTGGAAAAACTTAAAAAACGACTAATCTAGCGGCACCTTAAAGACTAACAAAACATGTAGATGGTATCATGAGCTTTTGTGGGCACAACCCACTTCTTCAGGTGACTGGAGACTGTCCCACCATAGGAAGGTTGGAGTGGCCACCTATGGATAGGACAGCTGTACCTGTGCTATACAGGAGGTCAGACTAGATGATAACAGTTGTTTCTTCTGGCTTTGGAGTCTCTGAATAGGGCTTTGATCAACTTAAAGTGCAAGCCTTTAACCCCAGAATATCTGTGTTCTGGAAAGGAGATGGGTGGCTCGGTTTTCCAGAGGCTGTTGGAAAGATTAATCAAATTTTTCAGGGGAGGCAGGTGCAGAAGAGATTGAAGGATTGGTTTCATTTTCCAGAAGGAGAAAAGGAAGTGGCGGGGGTAGGGGGAGCATGGAGTGAGGTGGTGGTGTGTGTGTGTGTGTGTAAGGGTTGTGGGTGTTCTGCTTGCATATTTTGTGGAGAGAAAATATCTCTTATCTATTTAAATAGCACAGGTGCTTGGAGCAGCCAGCTGAGGTGAACAGGCCTTACTACCTCTTTCAATACCATTCATACCTTTCTCCTGCTTTCTCCATGCATGCAACTCCTTGGCTAGAACAGCAAGCACAAACTTGCTTAACATTAGAAGCTGGCTGAGGCCAGGGCAAGGGGTGGGGGAGGACAGAACCAAAGGTACAGTCCGGGGCCCAATTCTGTCTTCCGTCACTCAGCAAGAGTTTGGGATTCTGCCATTGACAGGAGCTGCCTCCATGTAAATTAGGAAAGAGCTGAGTCCCTGAATGTGTGTGACTGAGAGGCACAGCGCCAACAATTGCCGTTCGGAGGGAGCGAGAAGGAACCCTGTGAAGCTTGTACCAATAGACTGATGCCTCTTTAAGGGGACTCCAACAGGACCCCCTTTTCTCTCCTCTCCTCCTCTAGCTGCATGATGTCACTTTCCCACATAGCCTCGAGTATGCAAGTTTGTCCATATAAGGCAGTCAGGCTTTCACCTTTCTCCCCTCCCCTGCTCCCCTCCCATCTCTACTGCAGGGGGGTAAGCCGGCCTGGCAGGAGCCAGCCTTACCTTAGATGGCTATGAAAACCTCTGGCCACTTCGCAAGGCATTTGGAAGTTAGTTGTAGCCCCCCAGGCAGCAGTGGGTGGCAGCAGCCAGCAAGCAGCTCTGCACATTCCTCCTTAGTGTGTAACGGGAAGGAAAACCCAGAGCCTGGCAGGGAGCAGCCATTCCTGGAATGCATCTCCTTGCAGCTCTGCCTGCTTTGGCTTAAAGGAGAACAGACACCCTTTCTTTGCTTTGGCTTTTCAAATCCTCTGTCTCTGCAATGGGAGCCTCAGGTGGTGTCCTCCCACCTCTGTGTCTGTACAGCACCTAGCACAATGGGGCTCTTGTCCAGTGAAATACAGCTCATAAATAAGAATGCCCATTTCTTATAGATAGGGTAAAATGAAACCTGGAGGATCCAATCCAGATCTGGAGTCAGTGGGTGTGACACCACTGGAGGATTTGCAGTGATCCCAACTACCCCTTTTCCTCAGCGAGGCCGCTGTGAAAGGTGTAAAGCAAGCAGGCCTCCCCACAGGCAGTATTCCTACCACCACAGAAAGCTGCTACGTGCAGGTGCTGAGCTAGTTCTTCCAAAGGGAGCCCCAGGTGCCAAGGCAGGCTGGGCCAGACAGAGGTGGGGTGTGGGCAGACTAGAGAAGGCAGCAGAGCAAGGGAAGGGGAGTGCTCAGCTATTCTGCCCCCCTACCTAGAGTTGCCAGATGGTTTCAATAAAAATACCGGACACACTTGACTTTACATCACAATCTACATTACATCTTATTTAGAAAATACCGGACATTTATATTTTCTCAATATGTTTCCCGAACAGAAAGCTCAAATACTGGACTGTCCAGTTCAAAACCGGACACCTGGCAACCCTACCTACCAAGCTCCACAGGAACCAATGCAGCGAGTGCAAGTTAGCACACTTTTCCCCCTCCACAGATTTCTCTCCAGCCTTGTTTTGGGGGCCCACACTTTTTAACCTTTCTGGACCACATCATTTTATCCATTCCTGCAGGCAAGATCCACATCCCCTCTCCCAGGTGCTTGCTCAGCAGACTCAGAAGTGTGTTGGTGATTCCATATAGATTTAAAATGGGCACCCCATGGAATTCAATGTAAACAAAATAGTCAGTGGAGCCCATGGGACTTTTTATATTAAATTCAGCTTATTTTAGTCTGCCCCCACATTTTCCAATATGTCTCAGATTCCTGTATCACAACACGCAGGCTAGTCATAGATAGCTGTAGGGGGAAACAAAAGGTTTTAACAATTGGGTAGGGAGTAGCTCTGAGTTATGGACTTTGGCCATACTCTTTTTCCCTTGCCAAGCCCCCCCAGTGCCAAATTGCTGGGAGAGGGGGGACAATGTAGCACTGCTCCAGCTGCTCTACCACAGCAGAGAAGCCACCTTACGGCTTTCCTGGCGCCTATTTTCAGCCCCTTTATGCTACTCTTAGGGTGGAACTGCAAATTGGTCTTGTCAGCTAGATGCTACTGCTAAAACCATTGCTAATAACTAAATTGCCATCATCTGCACTATATTTACAAGTTAACGGTTTTCAGAGAGATGAATGAGGCAGGTTGCACCACTAGAAACCAAGAGTTGTGTTCTCTGTGGCCCTGACATATCAGTTATGCTTGGTTCTTGTATGTAAGGCTTCTCCACACTTGCTATTTTATAATAATGTGGTCCTAGGCTCAGGATCACAGTGCTGAAGCAAGGGGCTGAAGCCTTAGCAAATGCCGCAGCTATAGAATTGCAGAATACCTAGGTCCTTCCCCAAGGTTGTTTTCTTCATGTGTGGCAGAATGCTGAGAGCAACAAACTCCCAACAGATAGAAAGCTAAACTATTACAAGTTTATTCAGGCATGATATGGTTTCTGGACACCCTTTAGTTTCACCTTTCCTTCTTTATTTTAAGACAGTGTCACTGCATATATCCAGCATGGCTTCATGCCAGTGGCGTAGTGAGGGGAGGGCGGAGGGGGCACTTGCCCCCGGACGCCACACTAGGGAGGCACCAATTTAGTCCCCCTCCATTCTCCCTGTCATCCCTCGGCTCGCCTTCTCCTCCTCCGCCTGCCACTGACAGCTGGATCCTCCTCTCCGCCCCCAGCCCAACCTTCCTCCATCTCTGCTGGTGGGTTATTGCGTGCAAAAGCCTGGCTCCAAACTGGAGGGGGCGGGGGAAGATGCAGTACAAGCTCCTCCCCCTTCTCCCAGGGTTGGGCTCAGCTGTGCACCAGGTTCGGGGTCCCACCACGCCACGGGGGTGCAAATTTTGCCTTTGCCCCCAGGTGCATAACACCCTCACTATGCCTCTGCTTCATGCATCCTGTGTCCAGAGTAGTGTAGGGAACTCTGCCTGCTTGTTGCTTAAGGCCATAGCAAGGGCCGGGCACCACAGCTTCCACAGACAGGTGTTTGCTGTACATGCAGAAGGCAGCACGTGCTGCTGCAGCGATTGAGCCAAGGCGGCTGGAGTGCTCAGAGAGGCAACAGAATCTCCAAAACTCTGTCCCTTGCCAACTTTGCATATTTCAGAGATTTCATGGCAGTTCAGTATGGAGCACTTGACTCTCCCGTTGCCTCTCCGAATTGCACAGACCACAGTCTGTGTTCTCTTACTCACATACCCCTTTACATTTTTATTTTCAGCGCAGCTTCTATTGGAGCATCAGTAGACGCACACAAAGCAGCTGAGCATTGTTCGGAAAACTTGACAGAGTCTGGGCACACAATGCAGCAAAGAGATGACGCTCTTGGTTTGAAACCTGTCAGCCTCCCACATTGCCTGCAGAACTGCAGGTATGTAGCACATGAGCAGGGGCCAGGAAAACCCTCCTGAAGGCCGGTGTCTGAGAGATCAAGTGCTGGCTGGCTGGCCTCTGGGAAAAGGCTGCCGTTCTAATGATAAACCTGCATCTGGGGTTTTGTTGTTATTTTTGCCCCATTTCACCCTCCCCGTACAAAAGCTGTTTGTTTTCAGCCAGGATTTATTCACTTGTAGTTCATCTTCTGCTGTGAACCTGCAGTGCTGACACATGCAGGATGATGACGCACCATGAATGTTTGGCTGCGGGTGGTGCTGCTGCAAGCACAGCATTATGATGGACCACTGCAGGCTCAGGCAAAATAATGGGCTGTAAGGTTTCTGAGACACAAACTCTTTGTTCTGTGTATGTGCAGCACCTAGCACGATCACTGATCCATAACTGCGCTCCTGTGCACTACTCCGGGACAAACAAGAAGAAGAATGGGCTGGGTAGGGGAAAGTGTATCTGAACACAAAATAAGAGCAGGGGAACACACACAAAATTACCAGCCAATGGTTTCTCATCTACAGTATTGTTTGCATATGAAATCCAGAGTTTACCCCTGCAGTCAATCTGTCTTCCAGGCAGATAAAGAGAAAGAACTCCTAACATAGGACCCAAAAGAGACAGCGATAGCTCCCTGACTCGGGAGGGGGGGGGGAGATAGACGATACGTTGCCCTGGGCCAGTATATGTGAAGGAATTGGGACAGTGCATGTGGCCTAGGCAGAGAGCAGCTGCCAAATAACCTTTGATCCCCCTCCTATGTATTAGTGTCCGAAGGTCATTGAGGCTCAGCTTGCCCTTTTAATAGACTGAACCACACCCCTGAGTGATGTAGTTACACTAGCCAAACTCCTAGTGCACTGTGAGTGGTGGAGGTAGAGTAGAGACAAACACTGAGAAGGACTGATGGGTCTGAGCTAAGGATGTTAAGGTCTAGTTGACTATCTGATAAGCAAATGCTTATCAGATAGTCCATTCAACTAGTTGATTCCCTCCCCCCTTGCTGCTTCTGTTAGATAGAGGCAGAAAAGGGTGGGGGCAGAGATGGCACTGGAAAGCGTCAGCACCGTACAGCTGATCCCTGGCTCTGTGCAGAGCTGCCCCCTTGAAACACTGCCTTGGCGTTTCAAAGCGGCAGCGCCACATGGAGCTGACCCCGGGCTCCATGCAGTGCTGCCCCTTTGAAACACCGTGGCAGCATTTCAAAGAGGCAGCGCCGCACAGAACCTGAGATCAGCTGTATGGTGCTGTCCCTTTGAAACGCCGCCACAGCGTTTCAAAGTGGCAGTGCCGCAGGGAGCCCAGGGTCAGCTGGGGACTCCCTAGCTGACCCCGGGCTCCCTGTGGCATTCCCCCCAATGGGTGCTCTTGTACATTTCAAAGAAGGAATGCGGAAGTGTCTATCAAGTGCCTGTGAACCCCTCCCCTCCCGCTCCAGCTGCTCTATTGCTGGGTAGGGTGGCCTGACATCACAAGGTGCAGAACCATGGTCAGTGCCTCAAAGACTGTGGGTAACAGGTAAAAATCAAATCTTTTCAAGGGAGGTTATGTGCTGCTTGTCCAATGAGTTGGGGGATGGGCTGCTGGGGTTTAGTTTGAGTCAAGTGAGTGTGTCTCTTCTCAGCTCTTGGGGACCTGAGTGCTATCCTCTTAGCCTTCACTGACTGTCTGTACACCTCATACCTGCTGGCCAGATGTCATTGTGACAAATGTCACCACTGAAATAAACAGTTTGTGCTAAGAAAGTTTGGTGACGGGGCGACTGTGAGGTACAACAGAGGAGGAAAGCAACATTTTGCATATTGACCCCTATTCTAATGTTGGCTGCATAGCAACAGAAAACAGCATCCTCCTTTACATTAGCAAAAGGGTTTTATGCAACTTATGTCCACAGAAAGATGCAGAAATATGGCCATGAATTCTGTAATTCCTCCATCTCCCCTATTAATGTATGTATACACAGCAGCTGGGAGTGTGCTTCCCAGCACAGGTAGATAGACACAGTAACTCTGACATATCCTTAATTACACGTATCTTCTGAGAGAGACAGTCAGGCACCTGGCCTATTATGTTAATTGTGGCATGGCACATGGGTATTTAACCTTATTGCCCTGACCAAATTCCAGTTTTACATTTTCCCTCCCTAAATGTCCCTTGTCACTGCATATGCTTCTGTGACCTTGTTGCTGTTGCTAACATGTTGCGTAGCATTTCTACATGTTGTTAACCATGGCTGCTGCCTCCCATACCAGAGCTGGCTGTATTTCCATGGTGGGTGAAGTGATGGTTCTGTACATATATGTATTCATTTACCTCTATTCATACACACACGTGGGCTACGTCTACACTGGCATGATTTTCCGGAAATGCTTTTAACGGAAAAGTTTTCCGTTAAAAGCATTTTCGGAAAAGCGCGTCTAGATTGGCAAGATGCTTTTCCGGAAAAAACCATTTTCGCAATCGGGGCTTTTTTGCGGAAAAGAAATCTCGGGAAAAGACTTTTGCCCAAACGGGAGCCGCATAGTATTTCCGCAAAAGCACTGACAATCTTACATGAGATTGTCAGTGCTTTTGCGGAAATTCAAGCGGCCAGTGTAAACAGCTGGCAAGTTTTTCCGCAAAAGCAGCTGATTTTGCGGAAAAACTTGCCAGTCTAGACACAGCCAAAGTATATTCATTAAGGCTGGTCTACATAACATACTCAACATAACCTCAGAAGCAAAGCAACACAAAGTTAAGCCATCTAAGAGCCATGTACATTGTGTTTCTCCAGCTAGAGAGAGATTAACTGGCTCCCTGACATCTCCCTCTTGAAAAAAACAGATGGCACAGGGCAGACTCTGGATCTATGTCCCCATCCATTTTACAGAATTTAATAATGAATAGCAGCAAGAGGGGGAATCCACAAGGTTTATAAGAGTGTATTTCACATGAGAGTTGAAAAGGGGTGGAGAGTTGAGGCAAGAAACCCTAATCACTTGCTTGTGTTGTGCTTAGATGCTGTTCTAACAAACAATAGTCAGGTGGATGTAGGTTTAACATGATTCTGCCGTGTAGATGGATGAAGCTATCTACGGGTACGTTTATACAGCAGTGTTATATCGGAATAACTGCCATTATTCCAAAATAACATAGTCCATATCTACACTACAAGCAGTTATTTCAACATAATGTCAAAATAATGTCAAGCTGGAGAATTTCTTACTTCAGCTCCTGTAACCCTCATTTTACAAGGAGTAAGAGAAGTCAGAGGAAGAGTCGAGTTAAGCTACACAATTGACGTAGCTCAAGTTGCATAGCTATTTTGGCTTTAGTCCTGCTGTGTAGATGTGCCTTACCTGTCTGCATAGCTCTCTATGAAGGAGAGCATACTGCAATCCATTGCAGTGTGTGAAAAACATCATTTTCTGCCACTTGTGCCAACAATTGAGGTGGTATGGGACAGCTGCATTAGGGCTCTCTGGAAAATCTGGGCAAACACAGTTGAACAGCCTGCTAGATTTGGACAAGCCTGTGATGGTGACACACCGTTGTGCAAGGGAAATTGTAACCCTGTGGATGAACTGAAGTTGTATTGATAACAGAGGAGCCCATCAGCATGGTTATGTCGGAAGTGTAGATGGAACTAGCCAATGTGAGGTTCATAAAGAGGAGAAGAAGCCACAGTAGAGCACTAGCATATCTATGAACCAGTGGTCCACTGAGGTAAAGGAATATGAAGAAGAAGGAGACTTCCTCAGCAGAAATAAAGAATTTAGCTACATGCATGGGAAGCCATTCCCTGCTATGGCTGGAGTGAGAGTATAGGATAGTGTTGTATGCAAGGTGACAGAAGATGGGGAGTAGGGCTGGGATTTAGGGAAAGACATCTCTGTTGAAAACTGAATATGCACCCATCTGCTCCACCCAATGTTACTACTGCCATCTTTTCAAGGAGCCTGGACAAAACTTGCCTCTGAAGTCTCTCTTCTCAGTTACTCCATAAGCAGATAGGGGGTTGCTGCTAAGTGAGGCTGCAGAGAGCCCCTCACTCATCTAAGGGGCAGAGTCAGATTGTCTGGGTAACCTTTGCTGATTCAGATCGCAACTGGGAAACAACCTGTCTCCCCTGGCTGATAGTGCTGAGAAGGTAGCCCAGGGATTCTGCTTTTAATCTACTTTCTTCCAGGATATACAGAGCCTCTGCTGTACCTCCCTGGTATTCAGGCTGATGCTCTCTAGCCACACTGATGTCATTGCACAAATTTAGGGTTGACTGAGAACCATCTGAGATCCGTCCACTAGGTGGTTTTCACATTTGAACTCCACATTTGGAAGCGGATCTATAGTGTTACAATGACACTGGTGACTGAAATTCTTTGTGAGGACTAACTCCACTCCTAAGTTACAGTAATACCCAGTAAATCTAGGGAGGCTCAACTAAACCCTTTATTCTTCCAACAGCGCAGTTCATTGCAGAAGAGGTCTCTGGGTGAGCCCTTAGAAACCACATTTCTGTCTGACTGATGTGGGCATTAAGTGCTTTTTTGGTAAGTAGAGGCTTTTGACCTGTGCCTGCGGTCAAAATTTCCCTATCACTCTACTGTTTTCCTGTACCCTGAAAAATGGTGCTGTATATACCAACTTATAAAGTGCTTTGGGCTCCTTTGATATGAATGATGCTCTGTTGTTTTCACTATTGTGCAAATCTGAATACATGTAAAGTATTCTCCCCAAAGCTGCTTTTATGCACCTGAAAGACAAGGTGGGTGAGGTAATTGTATTGGACCAACTTCTTTGGTGAAAGAGACAAGCTTTTAAGCTACACAGATCTCTTCTTCCTATGTGCCCCTGAGGCATATATGTGGCAAAGCCTGTGAGATTTTCTCAAAAGCCTTTGGACAAAAGGCAAGTGCTATTTGAATAGAGCTTTGAATGTCCTTATGGATCAACAAAGCTCACCTGCGAGGCAGACAGGGATTCTTACAAAAAAAAATCTAGATGCCCTTGGTTGAGCCCCAATGGGTGGCTCCCTCGTGGGTGGGTGTGTGTGTGTGTGTGTGTGTGTGTGTGTGTGTGTGTGTGTGTGTGAGAGCAACTCATTGCTAGTATTCCTAGCACAAGAGAATGAGCAACAAGCCATTCCCAAAAATATCCGTATGCCCTTGGCTTAGCTTCCTTCTTTTGTCTGTTGCTGACCAAAGAACTGGGTGCGTCCAGTCCTTTGCATGAGAGTGCTCTGCCTGTAGCACTGTGGGAAAAAAAGCTCATTCACTGGCCTGAGCAGGTTTCCCAGGCCAGGGCTGTACTCAGCCCCAGCAGGATGGGAATAACTCCCGTGGAAGTGCGTCTGTCTTGAGTGGAGAGACACTAAAAACGCAATGAAGCTCTCTCATGTCAGCCGCTTTGGGTGATCCCATCTAATCTCACAAGATGGGCGGTGGGTCACTCTGGGACTCTGTCCAAGGGGCTAAGTCAGAAGTACAAAATCGAAGGGTCCATCAGGGTTCGGAGGGGGGGGGGGGCGCGATCTGAGGGATGAATGTCAAGGAATTGCATGTGGGGGACCTGAGAGCAAGAAAGGATACTGGTATTTTAGGACCTTAGCTATTTTGCTGGATCTGGGCTACATTACTCTTAATTCACTCTTATATTAGATCATTCATAGAATAGTATGCTCCTGAGTGACACAAAGACCAATTCCTTTATTTAAATGGAAACATGGCATTATGAGTTTAAATTGAAATATGTTAATATAGCAGGCCCATGGAAACAAATACACTGTTCTCCCAGTCTACTCAATTTTGACTTTAAGTAACTATTAATATTGATTGGGTTTGGGTTGTGATTTGACAATCACATAAAAGGCATAATATAGGCCAGAGATCCATCTGCAAAAATGTGTATGAAGTTAAACATACCTTGGTACCCTCTTTTCCCAGGGTGCCAAGTTCAAGTCACAACTAACCAGTTATACCAGTGGCTGGTTAGTTAGCTCCCATTAGTCTATATCGAGCAAATACAGCAATGGATTAAACAGATGGGATCTCAGATATATTGTTTTATTATATACACTTATTTTTATTGAATTACATGTATTTCTAAGGCACCACATCACAGGTACACGGTGAGCCAGTTAAAAAGAACCAACCAACATAATGGGAATGGGGAACATATACTTTATGTCTCTGCAGCAGTTAACTCTGTTGTCACAGACAGCACCTGAAACATTATATGTTTGGGATATTATCTGCAAGTGTTAGGGCTCAAACCTATGAGGTGGTGAGCACCTCCTGGAAGATGTGGAGTACCCTCAACTCATTAATTTCAGCAGGAGATGAGGGCTCTCATCAACCTCTGAGAGTTATGTGGTAGAGCTACACCATCTGGGAGGTGCTGGGCCATTAAGTGAGGGAAAGAAATAAAACGAGGACCTAAGGACAGTTAAATACAAAGGAAGGTCTTTTGTCTGAAAACACTGTATTCAGCTCATCTCAAGGAATTTTTTAGAACCTGTTTTGTTTTGTTTCCCCAGATCTCAGTAAGTCAAACATCCTAAAGTTGGAAATCCTGACCTGATAAGTGAAGAATAAATAAAAGATGATTTTTTCATGGCATTTTTATTGTCTTTAATCCATCCTGTGAGATCCCAAAGATAAGCATTAAAGTCCCAGAGATAAGTGAAACAAAATGATCTGCAGCTGACAAACCAGAGCAGCATGTTACCAAACATTCATCAAATGCTTATGGAAAATAGATGTCCCTGTATTTATAAATTGAATTTATTTTGGGGCCTTCTCTGTGGAAGTGCTAATGATTCCCCTATTTTTCTCAGTGTAACTCTTCATTTTGCACTTTAGAAACTCAAAGAACAGTTGTCACCATCATCTTCCTTCCTACTGAGCTCATCAATCTCTCCGCAGAAATGATCTCACCTGACATTTTATAACAGCTTTAATTTCTGAAGCTCTTTGGTTAAGATTTTTAAAAATGCCTAATAATTTGGGTTGCCTCAGTTCTGGGTTGTCCAGCTTGAGACACCTTGAGGGGGGCCTGATTTGAAAAGTGTGAGGAAAGTACATAACCTCTAAACATCAGGGCCATGTCTACACTATGGGGTTTTTCCGGGATATTGGAGGTATTCTGGGAAAACTCCGCCGCGTCCAGGGAACGTGTCTGCTCTTCTGCTTTTTTTTAATGAGGAAGAAGGGCTCTTCTGAAAGAGGAGGCTTTTCCGAAATTCAGCTTAGTGTAGTTTCTGAAAAAACTATTGGAAAAAGGTACACAAATTGCAGGGCGCAAGTTGTGTACCTTTTTCCAATACATCGGTTTAGTGTAGACATAGGTTTAGTCCCTTTAGTAAGCCTCTAGTTGGGCACCAAAAAGCGAGGTACCACAAATCTCTAGTTATGTCTGAAAATCTTGGACATTATGTACCACGTTAGCCACTCCCCAAGTGCAGCTGATTCTGGGGAGGAACATGACAACTGTTAAATAGTACAGAATAACTCTTTAATAATTATTTATGCGTTTATAATGTTCAAAAGTGTGCAGGTGCCTTGGAGTGCTGATAAAAAGACAGAGGCCTAAAGAGGGTATGTCTAATGTATGCTACATAGCAGTTTAAAACAAGTAGTGAAGAAGAATATAGCCAATTCAAACCTCCAAGAGAGAATTTTTGGAAGAAGATCATGCCAATGGGATTAAGGGTTCAATCCTGCAAGTTCCTGAGTGCTCCAACTCAGCAAAACTCTTACGTATATGGCTAATTTTAAGACAGTGAGTAGTACTGTTGACTTCAATATTTCAGTTGACTTGAATCAATATTTATCACCTGAAGATTCAAACTGAAAATGCAAAACGTAATATGTGGATGCAAGTGTGTGACTCATTAGCTGCCTTTATTCAACAGCTTTTAATTTAAGACCACCACTGAGTGGCCTCTTACTCTCCGCACTTCAAAGCTCCCATAGCCTTGCATGAAGTGCAGCTGTCACATCAGCTGGACTATTCTTGAACAAATGTAAAGTATTTTTAATAATAAGACTTAAGGATAATATGGAGCTCTTGTGTAGCAACTTCTCATTGCTGAGGATCTCAAATTGTTTGACAAACAATAAGTTAAGCCTCACAGTACCTGTGTGAGGCCAATAAGAAGTATTATCCCCAGCTGACAGAGGAGAAAATGAAAATATGGAGAGGCTAAGTGACTCACTCACAATCATACTATGAGTTAGTGGTAGGGCCAGAGGAAAAAAATCTCAAAGCCCCAGTGTTAGGTCTACAATTAAAATTAAGGTTGACAGCTAAAGCACTATGGGGTGTGAAAAATTCATACCACTGAGTGGCTATTCTGACCTAACCACAGTGTAGTTGATGGAAGAATGCTTCCATTGACCTAAATACCATTCCTCTGGAGATGGTGTTCCTGCAGCAACAGAAACAATCCCTTTCCTCACATGAGACTACAAGCCTCTTTTGAAAGAGATCGTCTAGACAGCAACAACACTTTCGAAAAAGTGATCTGCTTTTTTGAAAGACAGCACTCAGGCAATCCGGAGGCTCTCTTTCAAAAAAGCCCTGTTCACGTTCAAGAATGCCTTTTTTTGAAAGAGCTCTTTTGAAAAAAGGTATTCTTCCTCGTAAATGAGGTTTACTGCTGTCAAAAAAACCGCCGCATTCTTTTGATTTAATTTCGAAAGAATGCAACAGCAGTCTAGACGCAGGTGACTTTTTTTCGAAAAAAGGCTACTTTTTTCGAAAAAACTGTGTAGTCTAGACATAGTCCATAGGCTGCATCTACATGTGGAATTATGTCGCCGTATCTATAGTGCTGCAGATGTGTTTCTACCGTTCTGATAGTGTGTACATGACCACGCTATCTGAGCATTAGACGCTGTTTCCTCTGCTTTAGCAGTGCTGGTGATTGAATAGGTGGCCTGCACCCTTCCCTCTGAGGGTATGTCTACACTGCATGCTTATTTTGAAATAAGATATTCTGGAATAGTTATTCTGAAATAGTTTATTTCAAAATAGCACGTCTACACTGCAGAGAAGCCTCAAAATTAGCCTGACGCAGGTTTCCCTAATGTAGATGTGCTATCTCAATTTAGAGCCCCACGAGGCACTGGGGAGGAATAACTTAGAATGACCCTGGTGAGGGGCTGTTTCAAAATAGCAGCAGTGGAACGTCTACACACACCTTATTTCAAAATAGCTATTTTGGAATAGGCGTTATTCCTCATAGAATGAGGATTAAAGATTTTGGAATAAGCTGTTATTCAAAATTATTTCAAAATAACAGAATGGCTGTGTAGATGCTTGCATTATTATTTTGAAATAACTCTAGTTATCTCGAAATAACAATGCAGTGTAGACGCACCCTGAGTCAGCACTGAAACAGTGATCCAGTTCCACGTCACTTTCAGAAGAGATGTCACATTGAGGTCCTGCCTGCTTGTATGCCTTAAAGATCCCATGGTGTTTTACATTAATGAGTAGTAGTGTTAGTCCCAGAATCCTGGACAGATTCCAATTTAAGTAATCCTGTTTTTTCTCCCTAAAAATTCTCCCTGCTGGTAGTTAGATTTAATATTCATCTTTTCTTTCCTTTCCTATGTTGATTTGTAGTGTTATTTTTAAAGAATTGCTGCATTCCATCAAAAAATGGCAACATCTCAAAGCTGGCAGATCATTGAAATTCCCTGTGACATACCTATCTTATTTGAAAAATATGGCTCATAACATACTTTACAATTACCAGGCACATTTTCATTTGTAGATCTCAAAGTAATTTACAAAAATGGGTACATACTCTCTGTTCCTTAATGCTGTCTGAAAACTGTACTATCGCAAACTCTTCCTAGGCCAAGGGAGTATTTTGGTGTGTAATGCCTGTGGACGAGCAATTTTAACAAGAACTGGAAAATTCCTTTCAGTTTCACAAAGTAGCCTTGGCTGGCTCTAAAACAACTGAGGAAAAGAGTTGCTGTTGCCATGTTTTTTTTTTCGTCAGCTTCATTGACGGAGAATCACGTCAAGTTTTCAAAGAGCAGCTGCTTCTTAAATATTTTACTATTCCTGTCTTTGAAAAACTGCCTTTTGCTGGATGATCCAAGTTCCAAATCTATCTGGTTTTAAAGTATTCTAGTGTAATGTGATTTTGTTGGATAGAGAGAGAAGGACACTGAGACACACGGAACGCTTTGTAAAAAATGTTTTAAACAAGAAAATTTCAGGCTTTTCATTACTTATTTATGCAAAATTATCAGACAATGCTTCAGTTGTTAATGAAACTTAACCTTAAAAATGAGAAACATGAGGACTTTGGTTTATTTATTTACAAATATATATGGGAGTGTGTTTGCGACGTTAAGTATGGAGATGCTCTTACTGCTCCATAATGTAACAACGTAGAACTGTAAAGCAAAAATGGATCCTGGTCCTTCATCTCCAAAAACATAGGCCTCCAAAGTTGTGATTAAATGAAAATCTATGTTCACTATCTGATATAGAAATACCATTATGGTCTTTCTGGGCTCCAGCCAGCCAAGGGTCTCACAGATATTGGTCCCATTCCTCCTTGGTTGATCCTTGTATCCCTACAGAGCTCTGTTGACTTCACTGAGGTTCTGTGAAGATGCAGAGGGTCTATCTATCTAGACCCTCTTATAGGATCCAGGGCTGTCCCTAGGGGAGTGTAGACACTGGGCCAATCCTCCCTCTGCCCATGCTCTAGCCCACCTCTTCCCGCCCCCGTTCCACCCCGAAATCTCAGCCCTGCTCCACTTCCTTCTGCCCCGTTGCACTCCTTCCCTGAACTCCCTGCCATCACCAGCGACACAACTCAGGGGATTACCGGAGAGCCTGGCACAGGGCAGCAGCAGTTAGCCCCACCTATCCCCCGCACGCACTGCTCTGGTGGGAGCCACAGGAAAAGGAGTGATCCAGCATCCGGCTTCACCCCACCACTCATCTATCAGCCAGGTAACTTGCTTCACCACAGCCGTGGAAAGTGGAGTGACCTGGGCCCAGTCCACTCAGCTCTGCCACCTTGAGCCAGCAGTACTCTGCTTTAGTGTGGGCAACCCTGAACAGTCCTATGGATGGGACAGCTCTAACAGGATCAGAGCCATTGCTCCAGTTCTGCAAAAGGCTTATGGACATGCTAATCTTTTAAAAACGTTCTTGAATGCTCTGCTGAATTGGGGACATAATGTGCAGTCTGGTCCCATTGATGTCACTGGCAAGAAAAATCTTCCATTGACATCAACAAGAGTAGTACTGAGGCCAAAACTAGCCCTCAAAAATAATTAATAACTTTAACTACAATTTATTTCCTTAGTATTTTCCACAGAGGTTTAACTATATTCAAAGTTTGAAGAGGAGAGTAACAGCTCACGTTGAGCCAGAGGGAGACAAAGAAACATTCATCATAAAAAGTTAAAGCTACAGTAATTTCTTGGCTCAGATGCTCCAAATCTTTATGCAGATGCTTAACGTTATGCATGCCAATTGCCTCATAGAGTTAATGAGACTAGTCACTTGGTTAAAGTTAAGCCCATATGTGTTCCAGGACTGGGGCCTTAAGCTACAGAGCGCTGCACAAATTTTCTTCAGAGTTTGCAAAAAAATGTCCTGAGCAATTCTGAGTAAGGTCCTTCAACATAGTGGCAACTTTCCAAACCAAAATCAAAGGAAATTAAAAGAAGCTTCACACTGGAAGCTGGTTGCAATTATAATTATGGAGAGGCCCCTGCATCTTCATCATATAACATTAAAACTAAAAAAATTTAAACTTAATATGATTTTTAGCTAATAAGTTTGCATCTGTAAAGTTTGCAACCCAAACATTGTAGCAGTGCTAGTGGAACCAGGAAATTAAATAAGCAGAAATAACATTGTAACTGACTGACCTGACCAAGGTAAGGTTCCTATGCTGTGAATTCATACACACGCTTAATTTTATATTTGTCCTATTGAACTCGGCAAGACTTCAGACATGTTAGGGTAGTTTATGCCCAGTAAAGCAGCTTTTTACACTCCAACTGCAGAAGTGTACATGCAGCAAAGTGACTTTGTGCGCAGTAATTTGCAGTTGCAACACTAAAAAACCACCCCCACAAGAGGCATACAGCTTGCTATGCCGTGGCTACAATGCTGTGGTGCCAGTCAGGCCCATACGTAGGAATTTCTGTGGGGAGTGCGAGCTGTGGGAGGGGCTGGTGGCTGCTCCACCCGCGTCGGGTCTAGTCTCGCCCCCATCCTCTCTACGTGGGGAGGAAGGGGGAAATCAGCCCCACGCTTCCCCCGGCTGGGCAGAGCACGGAGGCAGGAGGCTGTGGCAGTGTGCCACCTCTGCTTTCCCCCACTTGGCCTGAGCATGGGGGAAGGAGGCTGGCAGTGCAACGCCTCTGCCTTTCTCAGATGAGCTGGAATCAGCCCAATGGAAGACCATGAGGTAGGTAGGGGTGTGTGTGGGGGGGGGCGGGGGGTTCGCACCCTTCGCACCCCCTGCATATGGGCCTGCAGTGTAGACACTGTGGTCTATTACAGTATTGTAATTGGCCTCTGCAGAGTAGCTCTACTGAAGTACGGTACCTGCTGCACTCTACTCCAAATAGCAAGGTTTTCTGAGATACCTAGACTTACACAAATCTGTAACCATCTTAGGGTCATCCCTTCCCCCATTCTCCAGGGTGCTGCTGTGTTTCTTTGTTTGTGTCTCTCCTCCAGTGGTTGCTTAATAAAATAATTGTTTTGGTTTTAAAGCAATCTTTATTTCATCACCTGAAAGCAAAGATAGCCTTCCAAAGCCACAGGCAATTTTCCTAAATCATCACAGTGCATCATCCGTACCAATCACAATCACCTCCTAGCATTATGAGCAGTGAACTTATATAGCAACAAATATTAGTGGCCTTCAGTTTCAAATTGCTGTCCCAAAGTACCCCTGTTTCTTATAGCCCCACACTGTGCTCCTCCAATAGCCTTGGTCTCTGGCTGTTAAAATTCAGCTGCCGGCCACTAAGTGTCAGTGATCCAGCTCTGAGTGAAGAGTTCACCCTTCTCTTCACAAATATTATGGTGCATACAGCACATGGCAATAACCTTAGGAATATTGTCACCGGACAGGTCCAGATTCCCATATAAACAGCACCAGTGGGCCTTTAAATGTCCAAAAGCTCACTCCACAGTTGTCCTGCACCTGCTCAGACTGTTGCTGAACTGGTCCTTGCTGCTGCTCCCTGTGCATGGCTTCATAAGCCATGGCATTAAGGGGTAGGCAGGGTCTCCTAGGATCACAATGAGCATTCCCCTGCAATAATCTTCAGGTCCAGGAAGAAAGTCCGTTTGGAGCCTCTTGAACAGGCCAGTGTTTCACAAGATGCATGTATCATGCATCTTTCTGGACTTACCTGTGTTAATGTTCATGAAACACCATGGTGATCTACAAGCACCTCAAGACCCATGGAGAAATATCCCTTCCAATTAATGTACTCAGGTAGGTGGTTTGGTGCCAGAATTGGAATATGCATGTGCGATGGCACGTTGGGGTTTTCCTGGCTCCTGCACCCCCGTAATGGCATGGACAGACTCCACCAGCCAGTAGAATAGAGGGAGTTTATTGCTTTTCCAGGATACACCACAGCACAGATGTAATCTGGTTACAGGGCAGGTCTAGGATGCCTCAGCCCCCCTTGAGATGGGGGAGTCTGGGCCCCTAAATCCCAGCCCATTGCCTAGGCTGCTTCCTCCATGATACCAGCCAAAAACCTAACTAACCCACTTCCAGCCCTGCCCCCAGCCAGGGCTCCACTTCCCTTCTTCCCATTGTTCCGCTCCCTGGGAGATGACTGGTCAGACAGGTTCTTAACCCCCTCGCATAATGACTCATCCCCCTGCCCTGCTGGGCCTTGCTGCAGCCAGCAGCCAGTGAAGGTCACTCACAACCCAAGCCTAGCAACCAGCAAGGTACCCACACTACATCACAGCATGCCACCTATCACCTCTCTGCAGTGAGGGAAGCTCATTTGTGCAAAGCTCTCTACACAGTCAAAATGAGTAGGAATGTTGTCCCTAGCCTCTGCTTGTCAGGGAGCTGGGAATGGGTGACAGGAGAGGGATCACGTGATGATTACCTGTTCTGTTCACTCCCTCTGGGGCATCTGGCATGGCCACTGTTGGAAGACAGGATACTGGGCTAGATGAACCTTTGGTCTCTCCCAGTATGGCCGTTATTATGTTAAAGTCATGCACTTTTTCCAGAGTCACAGTCTTTCATAGCAGGATGTGATTAATGGCCATGTGCACTTCCATCCATATGAATCCAATGGCTGACCTTCTCACTCCAGACTGGTTAATGACTGATAGGGTGCAGTCAGAAGTAACCAGCTTCCACAAAGCAATTGCCACATGTTTCTCCAGTGACAGACAGTGCAGATCTCATTCTCGTGTCCTTTTGGGGTAGGGCTGGGGTGAGCTCACCACTCAGTTCCATGAAAATGGCTTTCCTCATCTGAAAGTTCTGCAGCCACGGCTTGTCTTCCCACACATGCATGAAGATATGATCCCAACAGTGCTTGCTTCCCAAGCCCAACAGTGGTATTCCACTGTGGTCAGCACCTCCGTGAATGCCACAAGTAATCTCATGTCATAGATACAGCACATGGCAAGAGTAATATTGGACACCTCTTGCCTGTATTGTTTAAGGAATAATGCCCCTGCCACTCGTGACATGGTAGAGAAAGAAAGCAGAATATTGGTGAGAAGCAGAGTTCCCTCTAAGCTGAGTGGCTACACAGATGCTTAAATAAGCCTTGCATGGAGCCTCAGGGCTGCCCCGCATGGAGCTGCCATTGCTGGAGGAGAGCTCCTCTTTCTCAGCTGTGCCAGATCTCTAGTGGGGCCAGAGAAAAATGCCTCTACCCTGGCTGTGGCAGCTCCCTACTGGGAGTGTGTCTCTCCCCCCGGTTGCGGCAGCTCCGTGTTGTGGCCCGAGGAATGAGCTTGTTTCCTGGTCGTGGCAGTTCCCTGCCACTGCTGAAGAAGAGGCGCCTTCTCAAAGTTCTCCCCCTGCTATCCCCAGCAACGTGGACCTGCTGTAGCTGGGAGAGAGGCATCCATCCATCCCCCAGCCCAACCAACCTCACTGGAGCTGCCACAGCCAGCAGAGGTGCCTCTCACCTGGCCCATAGCTGCTGCGATGAGAGAGGACTGGGGTGATCCCTCTCTCACAGGGGAGCCTGTACCCTAAACCCCTCATCCCCAACCCCACCCCAGATCCTGCAGCCCCCCAGCCACAATATTCACCCTGCACCTCAACTCTCTTCCCCAGCACTGAGCCACCTTCTGCACCCCAAGCTGCTCACCCTAGCCCCACCCCAGAACTTGCTCCTCCATCCAGAGCCCTCATCCCCCCTAACCCAGGGCCCTCTCCAACACCCCATGCCCCTTGGCTCCACTCCTGCCACCGATTGTCCATGTGAAGAATGAATTTTATTATGTGCATCTATATGAAGGTAATGTTACACATCATCCCCATATTGGTGCACATGACAAATTCCCCACAAAGACATAAACAATTAGAGGGAATATTGGCCATTCCTGCAGACCAATAAGGCAGACAGCGCAGTACACAAACCTTGAAAGATGGTGATAAATACAGACAGAAGCACAAGGATTGCTAGGATGGGAAGCAATGCATCCTGGGGTATTGAGATAAGACCCAGAATGCCCCATGACACCCCCGCCCTCCCGTCTTCCCACAACACTTCGTTTCAGACGAGGAAGAGATGCCCAGAGTGCAGTGTGCTGGATGCAAGTACCTCAAGCAGCTGACAGCATGAAGGCACAACAGAGGTTTCCCTTCAGCATTCTCTGAGCGGTGATGTACCTTTACTGCAAAGAACCTTACCAGTGTGGACAACACCCTGCGGAATATGCAAGGATTTGCTAGATCCTGGCTTAAATAAAGTTCATTCCTACTGACAATTCAATAAGATGTTTACCTCCCACCCCCCCAGGTTTTAATAAAGGGCCAGGGTTAGGGTTTTCTAGTAATCCAGGCAAGGACTATTTGTTTAAATAGTGCATATTGTTAACCCAACACTGTTTCTTTACCACTGACCTAGACTCTGCAGAAATGTGCTTAGTAAAATATGAATGAGGCGATAATACATCAAATATAATAGTATGTGGTAATGTTGTAGCCACGATGGTGCCAGGATATTAGAAAGAAGGGGCAGACAAGGTAATACAAGAAAAGTTGGTCCAATAACAGGTATTTTCTCAGCCACCTTGTCCCTCCCTCCATTAGCAGACATACTTGGTGGCTGCTGCATTTTCTGCAGTGCACAACAGGGATCTCCCTGGGTTTAAAGAATGCAGATTATCTGTTCAGTAGCTTCTGATGTTACTAGAAAGCCCCCAAGGTAAGGGCAGAGTCATCAAACTGAGTCGAAGGCAGATTAAACTCAGATGTCGCGAGTGAGGGGGGGAGAAGGTTGGTGAACCAGGCTTAAATCAACCTATATCAGCTGCTGAAAGCCCTGACTGACACAAGAGGGCCTCAATGAGAGCGATGCTACCTTGAAAAAACGAACTTTTGGCAACTCCTGCCAGCCAATGGGATTAAGCAGGAGGCAGGGCTCTGGGCCCCACGCCGCCCCCTTCCCTTCGGTGTGTGCAAAGACTAGGTTGAGCTCCGGGGTAAGTGGAGCTGCCGCGCGCTGCCACCTCGTCTCTCTCTCTCTCTCTCTCTCTGCCTGTGCCTCAGCAGGGAGCTCTCGAGACCGCCGGGGAGCGCGAGCGGTGGCAGCAGCAGGGGAGGAAAAACAAAAGCAGAGCGCAGGACACACGCGCCACCATGGATCATTATGACTCGCAGCAAACCAATGACTACATGCAGCCGGAGGACGACTGGGATAGGGACATGCTTTTGGATCCAGCCTGGGAAAAACAGCAGAGAAAGGTAAATCCCTCCCCTGCCTTCCCACCCCCACCTCATCCCTTTCCCTCCCCCCCCCCCCAGCATCCTAGTAGAGATCCTGGAGCAGGGGGTGGGGTGGCATTAGGAGAGGCTGCAGTAGCTCCATTAGAGAGGAGTGTTGTGTTACAGGCATGGAGCAGGATGGGGGTGGGGGAACATTTCCTTGGATTTGCTGGAGCTGCAGCCGGTGAGGCTGTGCGGCTACCTTCGCACGGTCCCTATGCAACGCTGGGGGTGTTTCCCACGTTTGCTGAAGGCCCAAGGCAGAGAGCTGGTCTGGGGACTAGCTGGATCCCCGCACTCCCCTCTCGTTTTATTTCACTAAACAACGTAGCCTCGTCGGAAGCAGAGCGGTGGGGGTGGGACGGGCTGTGCAATTCAGCCTAATTTCGGATTTGTGTGTGCATACGCGACCGCCCGTTTCCTCCTTCCTCCGATGGCTCCCCTCTGGCCGGTGGTTGCAATGGAGCTGGAGTCGCCGCTCCGCTCTGCCCAGGACCTGTTGAGAGGCCGGGCTCGAAGAGCGCAGCGGAGCGCGCGGCCCGGGCTTGTCTCTGAGCTGCAGCGAGACGCGGGGCTCAGCCCAGGTGCGGCTTGGGGGCTCCCCCGGGGTGCGGGTGACAGGCCTGCGGGGCTGGCTCGGCCGCGTGCTGCCTCCCCTACCTGCGCGGGAGGGGCAGCAGCGCCACCTGTGCGGGGCAGCGGGGAGCTGAAGACGTGGAGCCGCGGGATCGCCCCGCGCAGCGGCGCCGAAGTTCCTCCCCCCAACGCAACAGCTGTCAGTGCCCGCAGCCCCGGCTCTGTCCCGTCGCGTTCGGCGGTGCCTTCACCCCTCGCTCTCCCTGCGTCCCAGCGGGAGGGGGCTGCCTCGGGCTCCCGCCTTGCCGCCGCCGCTGCTCTGCGGGGAAGGGAGGGCTGTGCAGGTTCACGTGTGTCTGCTCGGAAGCGTCACGCCCATGGCACCGCTCTTCCTCGCAGCCCCTGCCGTGCCCCCGGAGAACAATGGCAACGCCGGGGGCGCTCTCCTTGGAGGCAGCAGACGCCGATCCAGCAGGAAATCAGAAAGTGAATGGGAAATTGGCTCCGAAAGTTCCCCAGGCTTAGGTTCTCCTTCAGCGGCAGCTGCCCTGTACAGCGGAACAGGAGCACTGCAGCTACCGGGGAGATCCGAGAGCCTGACTAGCAATCTGCTGTTAATAAATTGCCCGTGCATTCCCAACACCTTATTCTCCCTCTTTTTTGAATGGTCCTCAACTCCATGTGATCACAAGCGGCTTGATGGCTCACTTCTCATTTGAATGGTGTGGTTTAGGGTTGGGCTTGTGCAGATCTTATGTCCAAAAATGGTAACATTCGTCCCTTTTTTAAACTTGGAGGGGAGGGGGAGTTTAGGAGGAGTCCTAGCTTCTATTTCTTTTTCTCTTTTTAAGCCAAAGGCATCCTGTATTAGATCACTCTGGAATCCTAATCCCTGAAACATTTCCCTTTTAGTCACTTTATCAGACGATAATTTTTTTTAAAGTATGGCAGAGCACATCCTACAACTGTCAAGTCACTAGAATGAATCACGTATTAATTTTATGCTTGCAGTTTGTATCACATCTTGCCATGCCTGAATTCTGAATAGAAAATGTCATTACTTTTTGTGTCCCAGGCAATGGACAGAGATGTTGCAGACTGGAGGGGTATAACTGGACTTTTAAAAATGATTTGGCTCCATGTATTTGGGAGTAACTGTGGCTGTGTGTACTAATGAGGATTATTTGTTTGTTTTCTCCCCCTTCCCATACTTTATAGTTAACTGAAATGGTGGATTCAGAAAGTTTCAATTGGAGACTGATGAGTTAATAAGAAGTGATAACTATGGAGCTCCTGCCATTGGTTTCTTAGCTTGAAAAGGTTGCCTGGGGAGGATACAAAGCATGAGACCTAAAACATACAAATGAGGGTGCTTACCTGAGAACAGAGTTCATGGTAGGTGAGCATGTGTATCAACCAAGGGGAAAGAAAGGGACACTTTAATTTCTAGTCCATAGTGTGAGAGTGCTAAATTGGAGGTTATTTCTTTATTTTGCTCATGACTAATTTCAAAGAATTGTCTGTCATAAATTTTAATTCATACCCAGATATTAGGAAGCTGAAGCTGGTAAGATCAAATATGGCCTAGTGGAGCCCAGACGTTGCCTTTGGAGAGTAAGGTGATCGGTTTTGCTTGAGGAACTGTGCATTATTTCTCCTGCTTTTGTGATAGAAGTAGGGATGTAAAATTTTGATTATTTCGCTAATTGAATAGTTGATGCAATTTGCATCGACTTTTTGATTAGTCAGTAAGGGCACTTCTGCCTGAGCACAAGGCCAACAGGGGACTCAAGCTGGCCCCGTGCTCCCCACAACGTTTCAAACGGCAGTGCTGCATGGAGCCTGGGGTTAGGGTTAACCCTAACCTTGGGCTCCCCGCAGTGTTGGTGCTTTGACAATGCCATATGCCATCTGGGCTCCCAACTGGCCCTGGGCTGCACGCGGCATTTCAAAGTGGCAGCACCATGTGGAACCCAGGGTCTGGCCCCAGGATCCACATGGTGCTGCCACTATGAAGCAACCCCTTCCCTTCCCCTCCCCTTGCTGCCTCTGTTTGACAGAGGCAGCATGGGGGGGAAGCAACCAGTCGACTAGTCTTTCGACTATCTGATAAGTGTTTTGCTTATTGGATAGTTGATTAGTCGTTCACATCGCTAGACAGAAAGGCTGTAGATGTTTGTGTGTTACTCTCTTTTGGGAGATAGGGTTGTGATACGGATCCCTTCCTCCCAATGTTATATGACCAAAGAGATTCTCTTCCACAGAGGGATATAGGATTCTAATCTCATTGTGAGATATCATATTCTGGTTTTCATAGAACCATAGAGCTGGAGTTTTCTCTGTGTGTAATCAGGGATCAGATGGTGGAGTAGAAATTTCCTGTGCTCTTACCACAAAATAAACTGTGCATCACTGAATTGAGTTGCTATTTACAGTATAATGTGCAGATGTTCAAAATGTGATCTTTTGGGCTGTCTGGTGACCCCTCAGGGGGCCTGAATATATACCCCTGTACTCTTTGGACTTGGCTCCTTCTTCATTAAGGAGGAAGTGGTGGTATTTCTCAAGTACTGCTAAATTGTGTCACCAAAGAGTACATCTTTGCAACAGCTGGGAGCAGAGCTAGAGTGCTGAGCATAGCAGCGTGGGCACTGTAAATCCCACCTGACTCCCTGGTTGTGTGTACTTCCTGCATCTAGCCTGAGCCACTACCCATGCTGCTGCAGCTACACTGCTATCTTCAGTGCACTAGCTTGAGCAGAGCTAGCCTGGATATGTTGAGTCAAGCTGGCAGTTACATCTTCCAGTTGCTGTGTAGATGTGCCCAAAATGAGACTCACCCTAAACTGTTCAAGGAATGAAATATTTCATCATGTTGATTATAGTCATCCCTGGACACGTGAGTTGTCATTACAATGGGGTAGTTCACACCTACTTTTGCAGACCCTTGTCTGTACCAGATATGCTTGGTTCACACATCTAAGTTTTTTTTTTTTTTTCACAGCCACAATAGTGTTGCTGCTACATTTTTCTCCAGAATCTCAGCTTGCTATAAAGATAGTAGATACAGAGAAAAGCCTGTATAGTATATGAGTGCATACCAGCTGAGTTGTTTAATGTATAATATGTTTTTATGTATAATACTGTTTGTATAGTCAGCATTTAGAATTTATTGTCAGTGTTTCCATTATGTGAATAGGGTTGATAGTGCTCTTCTCTGGATGAAGGAAGAGGTGCTTCCATCTTAACACTCTGAACTGGTGTAAGATTGAGGGACTCTGCTTCAACTGTTGGAAACAGACTTCCTACCACCAGGTAGAGCACTACTGAAAATGTCTATAACTATAGACTCGGCTGCCCCCTGAAACTTCTATAATATTGCAGTGGTTCTCAACCTTTACAGGCTACTGTAATCCTTTCAAGAATCTGATCTGTCTTGGGTACCCCCAAGTTTCACTCACTTAAAAACTATTTGCTAACAAAATCAGACCTAAAAAGACAAAAGTGTCACAGGATGCTCTTACTGAAAAATTGCTTACTTTCTCACTTTTACTATGTAATTATAAAATCAATTGGAATGTAAATATTATACTTACATTTCTGTGTGTGTGTGTGTGTGTGTGTGTGTATGTATGTGTATGTATATATAGAACTGTATAAACAAGTCATTGTGTACAATATTAGTTCGTAAATGCCTTCACTGTGCTTTTTATGTAGCATGTTGTAAAACTAGGGAAATATTTGGTTAAGCTGATGTACACCCCGAAGACCTCTGTGAACCCCTAAGGGTGTGCATACCCTGATTGAACTCCAATGCTGTATAATTCAAACTAAGCCCTGGATTTGCACAGTTGTAACTAATTGAAACATTGTCAACTGTGCTATTGACACACACACAAGAGTAGAATCCCTTTGCTGGGCTGGCTCAGCAGAGCTAACAAGTAAAAAGTAGTAAGAATTTAGATCTGCTGATCTGCTGTAGTAAAAATTTAGATCTGCTGAGTAACTGACTCTGAATACTAGGCAGATCTGCACCCAGTGTGTAAGGAGACATCTGTATAAAGCTAATCTTCAGGTAGCTTTCCCACATTCCATGTGCTTGTATTTCCTCTTCTGTACAATGGGACTGATGTTAGTATCCCTCACAGGTGCATAGTGAAATTGGGATTAATGCCTCCTATAAATCACTTCAAGCTCTGGGGAGAAAAAGCACACTCTCAAGAAGCCCTTATGATAGTAGGTGTTTTTTAACCTGATATCTGCAAGATGTCTTGGCTCCCTCACATCTTCCTATTCTCCCCTTTCTAACTCCATTGAGTAACTCTCTATAAGTGCTTGGTAGGTGGGAAGCATGAAATTGCCAGTTTAGAATACAGGGGGCACTGCCATTGCTTGGAAAACCCAGCAGCATAAGGTTTCTGTAAGAGGCTTTTTGGGCTGCCATGCCTTCAGAAAGGTTTTTAAGAGGCTTTTGAGAGCTCATCTCAGTAGCGATATTCACTTAAGGAGGTGGAAAATAATGAACAGAACAAATTCTGTTCAATCTGTCTTTTAATAGGCTTCTGCAGGGCCCTTTTGTACCACAGCAGGAGTCCCTTGTGGGGATTAAAGCTCTTTCCCTTGAAGTTGCAGACTCTGGTCAAATTTTTCATTTAGAAGAAACTATCATCTGTTATACTCTCCCCATTATTCTGAAGAAAATACAGGCAATGTGCTTCCCAAAATGCTTGCCGGGTGCAAGCAGACGGATCCTGCTATTTCTCCTTGTTACCCTGTGAAACTTATTGCAAGACACTGTCAGAAGATTACTCTGAGTGCTCTTATTACTGCAGGTTGTTGGGAAATCTGTGTGCTCTTGTAAGATATGCCAATTAATGCCATCCTGTGGGCATTTGCTAGTTTTGAAATATTATGAATAACAAATTGTCAAAGCTGCCATGAAATAGAACTTCACAGCCCACAAGAAATTTCCGCCTTCTGATCAGAAGAATCCGGGGGCCAAAGGTCAATGAAGAGACACCTACTGACTTTGCTGCGGGCTAGATCGGGCCTGGAGTGAATAGATGAACTCCTTGCAGATCAGCAAGTTTGGTCTTCATCTGACTGGTGATGGGAGCAAAGTCCATGATGAAGACAGCAAATCCCCAGTGAGAACACCAGCCCCTGAGGACGCAGGGGAGATTAAAGCTAAAAGTTTTATGGGGCTAGTGACTTTTGCAGTGGCTTCTTCTGAAATACCATGGATCTGACTCTTGGTATGCTGAGTACTTGGCACTGCTGAAAATCAGTTTGTTGTATTTTGAAACTGTTCTGTCTAATTTCAGACAATGACCAGTGTCTATAAATAAATTGCCCAAGGTTACAGAACTGAGAAGAAAAATCTCCTGATTCCCAGCCTGGTATGCCAATGACAGTACCATGCTCCATTTCTGACCAGACCGCTACTATCTTGACAAAATGATGCAGACTATGGTGAAGAATCTATTTGTAATGGGCGATCAGAAATGAAAAACATACAGAAGTTGTGGGTTTGTTGTTGCTGGGTTTTTTTGTCTACTTGTAAGGGATTATAGAAAGATTATTCTAAAATCTTGATTAATGTAAATGATTCAAACCCTTAATTGTTAGTGGGGAGGGGGAAAACTTTACCTGTTTTTCCTAGTTGTTATCATACAGAACTTCCTACTGGGGAAACTAGAATAAAATATACTTCTTGCTGAGAAATCTAAAATCTCCAGATTTTTGGAATTAGTGGAACAGTGACAGCAATAATTAAACTGTGCTGAATGCTTCCTGTTTATAGGTAAATATTGACTAAATACAGAATCTATAAATTACTGAAATTATCTGTTAGAAATGGCACCAGCCCAGTAACTGGTAATCCTCTGAGGCAAGCAAGCAGTGTAAAATATGCCATATCTAAAGAGAGAGAAAGAAATGGTGGCTTGTTTCCCCAGGAAAGCTGTGGAATGTGTGCTGTCTTGGTTCATTCAGTCCAGTCCCATGCAAGTTGGTCCAATAAAAGATATTACCTCACCCACCTTATTGTTTTAGTTCTTTAAAGACATTTAACTCAAAAGTGTCCCTTAAGTGTTGCTGCAGAGGATGGATAAGTCACTGGCTTTGTAAGGCAATTATTCATTGTAGAGCAGTGGTTCACTTTCCCTTTTTAGGATTTTATTTTTTATTACAATGAATAATAATGTTCTTGGTAACCTTTTTGAATGGTGAGATGACTGAGGCATTTTGTCCTTGTAGTGACTCCTTCATCCACGCAGTAGGTTGTTAGTGGAAGAGCTAGGAAGAAGGTAGGGATGGACAAGAAAATGATCTGTGCAGATGTTTGAGGGATGGTATGGAAGTGTGGACAGCAATTTAAAAATACAAGATTTAATGGACTGGATCAGACCATCTGTCCACCTTGTTGGAGATCAATCCTCTACAGGAGAGGGGTGAACACCCAAAAAGAAGCAAGTTGTTAGTTCAGTGGCACGAATATGTGCTTCTGTGGAATTCCTTCTCGACTGTTGCAGGCAACCAGTTTAAATTCTTGGATTAGTGATAATCCAACAACCATCTTACTGTACATCACTACACAAGGCAAAGGTGATAACATTAACAAGCCTCCCTAACATCATTACTGATTTTCAGACTAACTTGATGTGTACGAGTTGTGCTCCCTGCTAGCTCAATAAAGTGCAGAAATTGATAAACTGTCCAGCAAATTGTATAAACACTTTTTAGGCTATTTAGTGAGAATTAAAAAAAAAAAAAAAAAGTTGTAGAAATTAAATGTAGCTAGATTACAGGTTTGGGAGTACGAGTCTAACAGTAATAATAAAATAGCTAGTATTAGAAGAACAGTTGGCTCAGATGAAATTTAGATCTATTGTGTCTTAATTAGAGCTCACAAGATTTTTTTTTTTTTAATGTTTTGACCATTAGATCACCACAGTAGAAATTCAGTAATGGAGGTGGGAGGGTACAGCTGTTTTTTGTCCTAGGCAGTTTGAATCAGTGTCTCTCTGCATGTGATGTGCAACTAGCTTTGCAGCCTTACATGTAGTACACTTTATATTTTGGAGGTTGTAAGCCATCTTCACTAATGAGGATGTGGGATTGTGTATTATTTATTGCAATATCTTTGGAATTTACCCATGAACTTGGCTTGAAGTCCTTCTGGTTGGTGACACACGCTTTAGTGACAGAGATGGCAAAGGCTGACTCAGCTTTGCTTGACAAGGATTGGGAGCTGTCACTAAATGTTGTTTTTTGTTTTTTAAACCTAATGCATCCATTGTCATGTGGGGAAAAAAATCCATCTAACACCTTAAGACAGTGAAATAAGTACCCACCTGCAGTGTTCCCCTAAGCTCGGCGTTTGCGCAACTGGTTAGATATTCAGATGCCACCCAGCTGATTAGCAGAGTGCCCACAGCTAGGTTTTGTTTCTACTGGTGGTGCACATTGGCACATGCTTCTGTGCATGCTTCATTCCACATATGAATGGACAAAATCCACACATGGAGAAAAAAGATTACAAGAAACATTTCCCACTTTCATCCTCTCCTCCTTCCCCCCCCCAAAATATAGGGCAATTAAGGAAAGACCTGAGTTTGTGTACGTGTAAAATCTACCATATATTTGAGAGTTTGTCTGTCCATTTGTTTACAAATTTCTCCTAAATGGTAAGAGCAGGACCACCAAATTCAATATACGGCTTACCTTGCTTTAAGAGTAAGGGTTTGGTTGTGCCAGGAAAATGGGATGTGTCTGGAATGGAATTGTTTTTCCTAAAGTCATACAGAAAAGAGACAGAATCACCAGGCAGGAGAGAGGAGCTGGCTGGGGGCTAGAGATGTAGTGAACTGGTTAAACATTAAGTTTCACTAGTTAACTGATTAAACGGGGTGGGCTTGAAGTGGCTGTCCCTGCCATGGGCAGAGGCTGCTCCAGATGGACTGGAGTGTCCCTATATGTGATGAGCCGGGCTAGGCCTGCCACAGAGCTGAAGCAGCCAGCCCCCTACCTATTGCAGGTGAGGGGTTATTCCAGCCACTGTAACTGGTAAGCATCACTTGTTAAGAGTGATGTTTACTATTTAACTGGTTAACCATATCCTTACTGGGGAGTAAGTCCCCTCCCCCAATCCAGGATTGCCGGAGCCTCCCATCAACCCAGGTGTCCTTTAGGGAGGATGCAAGGGGAGGGGGGCTGAATCCTCCCCCACCCCAGATTTGTATGGGGACATTCCTGGTTGTTCCCCTTCATCAGGGAGTGAGAGGAAAGTGCATGGTTTGTTGGATTCCTGACTCTGACTGGAGAGCGAAGGGGACAGACAAGCTGTGCGCTTTGTTCTCGCTCTCTGTCAGGGACAGGAAGGTGATGAGTAAGCAGCCATGGTACAAATATCTGGGAGGGGAAGTTTTGGGCCTCCCACCTCCTTTGCCCCTCCTCCTACACCTACACACACACAAACCCTGCCCAGAGCCCCTCCTCACCCCAAACCTTGACTCCTACACCCTTAGCGTCCTGACATGAGCCCCTCCTTAAGGACCTGAGCAAATCTGGGTAAATGTGATCGTAAGTATGTAAAATGTCACAGAGAGTATGTTTTTCCTACAAGTTGCCAAACGTGAGCTTTGCAAGGGGGTGTGATTATCATGAAGAATGCCCATCTCCAGTTTTTTGGAGACAGCTCTCCAGAGCCTTGATCCATTATGATGATGAAGATGATGGGGAGAGGATGATTACTGAACCTTGACTATTAACCATGGGGCCTCCAGTCTGAGAGCAGCTATCACTCAAATACCATGTCCAGTTAACCTTCTCAGGGCTACCTCCAACTGCATTTTGCCTTTCTGCAGCCAGACTGCCCACCCTTACCAAAAGACTCCTTTCAGAATGAGTCAGTCTCGTGAACGGGGGTTCGGAGTGATGAGAAATGGAAGAGAATACTTGGGACTTTAAGTAACAAACTGTATTAACTGAGTGAAACCGCAAGCGTTAATAAGATTAGCAAAGAGCTTGCTAGCTTCCTGTTTCTCTGCTGCCTCTTTTTTTCCTTCCCCCTTCATTACAACAGAACCCAGCCATAGGATGTTTGTGGTGTGGCCTGGAGCCAGACAAGCCTTTAGCTCCCTATTAGGAAATAAATTTTTTTTTTTTTTTTTGGTTCCCTGTGTCAATTTCCCATCCTCCTATCTTTCCTGCCAGGCTGGTAATGGACATGTGACTGGATGTCCTATGACTACCGTAAGCAAGCCCTGCCAGGGCAGTACCAGAGTTATCATGGCCTCACACCTCAGTCGTTGCATGGACTCAAATTTTTCTTGTCTGCCTTATGTCTTTTCTTCTCCTCCTGCTTGCTACCTTCTGCTTTTTCCCTCTGTGTCCTGAGCACAGTACACAGATACTTGGAAGTGCTCAGAACTGAACTGAAGAAGGTTTTATAACTGCAAACCAAAGTCCTGCAATTGCAGTGCACCCCCTTACCTGGAAATACCGCCACATGGGCTGAAACACTGAAATGCAGCTACTTTCTGGATGAGAAGGAACAGCTAACCAGTGACTACAGCTTGCTATATAGCTGGGGTGGAGCAAGAGGAATACTGACAGATGCTTTTTCTGATTGCATGTTGGTGTCTTCTATACCTCTGGGGCCTGACTCCTAGGGTATGTCTAGATTACATGCCTCTGCCAGCAGAGGCATGTAAAATAGCCTACCCGACATAGTCAATGAAGCAGGGATTTAAATATCCTTGGCTTCATTAACATAAAAATGGCCGCCGCGCTGTGCCGGCTCAGCTGATCGTCAGCACAGTGCACAAGTCAAGACACGGATCGGTCGACAAGGGAGGCCTTTCCCGTCTGCTCCATTATGCCTCGTGAAATGAGGTTTACAGGAGCGGTCGACAAGGCTTCCCTTGTCGACCGATCCATGTCTTGACTCGTGCACTGTGCTGACGACCAACTGAGCAGGCACAGCGTGGCGGCCATTTTTATGTTAATGAAGCTGGGGATATTTAAATCCCTGCTTCATTGACTATGTCGGGTAGCCTAGTTTACATGTCTCTGTCAGCAGAGGCATGTAGTCTAGACTAGAGGTACTGATCATCCACAACTCCAATTGCAGTTGCTCAGCATCTCTGAAAAAACAAGCTTAGGGATCTCATTCAAAGGACTGTATGCCTTTCTCAGTGCATGAGCACAATTCCCGTTGGTTTGTCAGAGCTGTATGGATAAACATAGTATGGTGTATGGCCATTTACCCAGCCGAGTCTTACAGCTATGAATCAATCTGCAGGGAATGAATGCTTCCTGGAAGTGCATTCCACTCTGCAGAGTGGGAACCAGCAGCAAAATCTGCTCTTCCATTGGCTTTGAGCCAAGGGGCACTGTTCTGAATGGGAGACATGTTGGCAGGTGCCAAAGCTTAGCTTTTCCTCATTTGTATTATTTTAAGTGCACTCTATGGAAGTGTGAAGCTCCAGTTAACCTGTGAGTGTCTGCTCAGATCTAGGTGGTTTATGTACATATCAGGCCAGCAGCTCTCAAGGCCAGCAGCTCTCAAGGCCAGCAGCCTAGTTTTTATGAGCAACCCTACAAAAACAAACCAATGTGATTTGAATGAAAAAGAAATACACAGGTGTGGAGAAGAGATTTCTTAAGGAAATCATTCAAATTTATTTGGAAAGCTTCACTAGTCAGTGGAAGGGGGACTGACTTGGAGCAGAATTGGCAATAATTCCAAGTCTGCTTAACTATGATGACAGTCACCTACTACTCTGGAATAAAAAGATGTATAATATAAAATGTTCATGCCTTGATGTTTCTCTGTAGGTGCTGTGTTGGGAGCTCCTTGCTGACTTGCCTAGCTGGGTGATTATGGGTTCAAAATCAGCTCAAGGCAGCAGAGCCTGAAACTGGCTAGGAAAAACCCCCTTGCTTTAATATTAACTGTACTAAATCATCCAGTAAATAGGCAGAACCGATTGCTGAAGATCAGTGGGCCCATCCTTCACTATACTATAGGCACACGCTGCTCTTTTGCACTTATTGTACTTAATTCTACTTGATGGTGAATCCTTTTGGAGTCATCTGTACCCAGGCTAAACAACATACCTGCTGGTAAAACAGCCCAGGAACTTGCCATAAACAGGCTTACTAGTGTGTGAAGTGGGTTCTATGGAGCGCATATGCACATGTACCCTCCCCCACATCAGATCCTTCTTGTAGCGGTTTAGCTTTTGGAGGGATTTCAACAAGTCTTGGATCAAGCAACAGAAAGACACCCAGTGACTTCAGTGAGCTTTGGATCAGGCACCAAGGATTCTTGCTGCTCTTCAGTGAGGAGTAAAGTGTGTTTAGCTTAATGACTTCTGTGATGTACACTGTGTTGCTAACCCCTTGAATACAGCATTGGGAACTAGCCTCTCAAGATTTATGGGATATGCAGGGGGAGAGAGATGTATGGTTTGTGTGTCCTAACAATTCACTCTTGTTTACTATGGAAAATGAAGTCTTTGTCACGCAGGGGTTCCTGAAATTCTCAGTGCTGTTACCTTGTGGCACCTTTATTGTTGTGAATGCATCTCCTAGCAAATTCACTACTTTTGTGCATCACTACTGTTGTTATCCCCTAAGAAAAACACAAAACAAAACTGAGTCCTATTGCTGCTCTCTTAAGAAGATCCTGCCCCTTTTCAATTGATTAATGATGCTGCTGTGAGCACTCTTCTCTTAAAATATTTAGACCAACCATGAGCAAATGTCTGTCTATGCCAATTACAGCAGAAAATACTTAATTTTCTTGGGGCAACGTTCATTGCAGTCAATAACATCTGTTTTTTTCATCTGTCCTCTTAACGCTCTAGAAGGAACCTCCAACTGCACCTGTTGTGCCAGGGAGATAGGGAGATATTCTAAGTAGTAATGTCCTACTTGGCTTAGGCGATTTGGGTATTCTGTTGAGAAGAGAACAATAGCTGGGCCTGTGTGTGCACATACAAATGTTTCGAGCTACTGGCTTCACTCTTGCTCCAGATCATGGTGATGTTTTTTGTGAGTGGTTACAGTCTGTGCTGTGGATACAGCTAGAACACTCCTCTCTCTAGCACTGTTTGACACTTTTCACCAGCAACAAGTTCACTCGGTTGCATTCCCTGGAGGTTGGTGAGAAAGAGGGTCCTTTTTATAAATGCTTCATGGGTAGAATCCAGTCTGTTTCAAGGTGGCAAACTTATGGACACTAGCTGTTTCCCAGGAGTTTTGTTAGGCCACTGGGGAACTTAAGCCAGGCATAAGACTGGTTCTAGTGGTGGGGAGACAACTCTGAACTCACTCCGGGCTATAGTCCCAACTCACTGGCTGTCCCTGTCAGAAATTCTCATCACCAGCCTGCATTTCTGATGTAATTAAACTCTTCTTTGCCTGTGTTTTGAGCTGAGACCTGGTAGTGGAAGTGGCTAGGAGAGGTAGGCCACAGGAGCAGGGCATTGCTGTGTGGTAAGGGATACGTTCATGCTGCAAATCTTAGTGGGGAGGTAGGCTGACTGTATGTACGAGGCAATTGAGAGTGAAGGAGAAAATAGGCCCCACAGAGGAGTAATGTTGTGTGTGTGTGTGTGTGTGTGTGTGTGTGTGTGTGTGTGTGTGTGTGTGTGTGTGTGTGTTTTCATAGTGCCTATGGGCCCTGGTTATAAATTGCAACTCCATTTCACTAGGCAAAAGAACAAAAAGTCCCTGCTCCAGGGACCTTACAATCAAAGTAAAACTATGAAACGAGACAACAAATAGACACAGATGGGGCAGTACATTGAGACAATAGTGGTCAGCATGGTAGACCGTGCTCTCTGCACACCAGGCAACTCACTGGTGTGTGTGTGTGTGTGTGTGTGTGTGTGGATTTGTGGGCGTTGTGTGTGATTGGTTTTTGTTTTGAAAAGGGGTTTATAGGTAATGAATAATGAGGTGACTCTGGAGATGTTTACCTAGAATAACCCCAAAGCATGTTAGCCATCACCGCAGAGCTTCATTGCAAAGGGAGGTGGTAAGGGAAAAGCCAGGTGCAGGTTTGATTCAGACCGTACTGCCAAGTCTGCCCCTAATGGGTTTCAAGTTCATTGGGACATCAACTAGAGTCCTCTGGGAATTGGAATTCTTCCCATTCAGGGTACGTCTAGACTACAGGCTTTTGTCGACAGAAGTTTTGTCAACAGTATCTGTCGACAAAACTTCTGTCGACAAAGAGCGTCTAGACACATTCAGTTCTGTCGACAAAGCAAGCTGCTTTGTCGACAAAACCCTGTAGTCTAGACACAACCCTACATGCAATAACACCTTCTGTCGACAGAACTCTGTCGACAAAAGGTGTTATGCCTCGTAAAATGAGGTTTACCAGCGTCGACAAAACTGCTGAGTTCTGTCGACGATATGTCGACAGAACTCAGCGGTAGTGTAGACGCAGGTATAGTTTTGTCGACAAAAGTCCACTTTTGTCAACAAAACTCTGTAGTCTAGACACACCCTTACTGTGCCTCCAGGGACAGTTCTTTTCCCCTTCTTTTAATCGGAAAGCTCCATTTTTCTCTCATCCTGAGTGGCACAGGGCAGAAGAGTTGAAAATCTATGTGACCATGATCTGTCTCACCCCATAGAAAATGCTTGGCCACAGGCACAGCATGGAATGGCACTATGAAATTGCCTGTCTTCCTCCCTGCTCTGGTAGCATTGCTGTTTACAGAGGGCTTAGAGTTCAGGCATCAGCCCATTGGCCCATCCTCTTCTTGGCACTAACAAACACTCCTTAGAAGGGAAAAGGAGAGATGGAAGTAACAGGGCCAGAGGCTGCAGGAGGAACCCACGGTGACTGAGCCACACCAAGTTGGAAACGCCTGGGCTAATGACTAGGGCTTGAGGCTTTAGCAGTATCATTAAAAGTGTTACCCAAGGGCAAGCTGCCTTTCCTCTGTTTCAGATGACATGGCCTTTGGCTCAGGATGCTGTCAGTGTTCACGCCTGGCTAGTCAGTCAGAACTAGCAGGCTTGTGTTAAGAGTTTCCAAAATGTTTGTAGTTTACAAATCATTACATGCTGTTACATGCTTGTAGCAAACTGCTATAAACAAGATGTCATGTAGATAACTTGACATGCACACGCCTGTCTACTGCAGACATTATGGTTCAAATGGTGTACAGGCCCCCCCAAGCTAGCATATGAATAGGAGCCATCCTCTGTTTCATGGAATCATGCCTCCACCAGGACCATAATTTTCATGCAACAATGTCTCATTTTGTGACACATTACATTGCATGTCTTGCTGTGCCAGTCTCTGCAAATGCTCTGACCCTGCCAACTACTGACAGATTTGTTAGGGGGCCTCTGAAATCTGAAAAGAAAGGTTTCCATTTTAGAACCATCGCGATTTTCCCCTGTTCCTTCTGTAGTAGTTTGATTCTTTTAGGCTGTTAAGTGGCCATAATCCAATTAGTCACTCCCTGGTTACTGTAAGTATTCTATTAATTACAATAGTAAAAATACTTGAAGGTTAATACCATCGATATTCTGTATACAGGGCTTCTGACACCAAATATCCAAGGGGGGAGACCATTGATCAGCATCTGTTGAGAAAATCCAGAATCCCTTCCCTCCATGCATGCTTTGGGAAGTTGCCTGAGCTTTGGACTGGGTTGCAGTCTCATGAACCCACCACGAGAATCCATACTTCTTGGCACCTTGATTTGCCAGCTGGTGTCTGGCAAATTCTGGAGTGCTTTATGCCCACCTGGCCGCCGGAGACGAGGATGCTCCATCCTCTTACCTCCAAGTAGGCAGTAAAGTTACTGTTCCCCATCCCTTACCCCCTGCATATATCTGCTTGCTTGTGGATGAAGGTCTCAGTGGGCCATTTTTTGTTTCTCCCTTTCCCACCCACGAAGGAAGGGGTTAGCTGTGTGGTATGGGGCTGTCTGCTCCCTGCTTTGCTTGAAGAGAAGTAGAATGAACAAGGAGCTCATGGGTGGCTGGTGTGCTGGGTGGGGGAAGGGCATTGCCTTCCCAAACCACCAGCCTGGCTCCGCCCCCAGAAACCCTCCTGTAGGCATTCTGGGGGTAGCGTGTTGCTGCCCCCAGGGCCCACGGTCTAGGCTGGGGCCGTGAGCCCTCCTCCAGGGCTAGAGAGGCTGAGGTCACCCGCCTTCCCCGTGCTTTGGGGCTGGAGAGGCTGTGGTTGTGGAGGGTGCATGTGCAGGGCACTGGTCCCACCTTCTTGTGGTGGTGATGGTGGGGTGGGGAGGTGGCTTGGCTCTGGGGGGGATGGGGCCTCAGCAGAAGGGGTGGGGTTAGGGGCTTGCCTACCCCTAATCCCACCCTCATGGACTGCCCAAAAAGGAGTGGTATGTTGCACCATTGGGCAAAGCAGTTCTGGCCCTTAATTTTGACTTATTGGTGTGGGGACAATCCCATCCAGTCCCAGATCTCCATGTCCTCACAAATGCCACGTGCCAGTTCCCTGCACTGAGCTGGTAGAAATAACGAGGAATCCTGTGGCATCTTAAAGACTAATACACATTTATTTTGGCATAAACTTTTATGGGCTGGAGCCCACTTTGGTGCATCTGATGAAGTGGGCTCCAGCCCACAAAAGTTTATGCCCAAATAAATCTGTTAATCTTAAGGTGCCACAGGACTCCTTATTGTGCTTGCTAAAACAGACTAACACAACTGCCACCCTCTGAAATCTGGCAGAAATGACACATTTACTTGCAAGAGGCTCCCAGGAGTCAAAGTCAAAGAAAATGGTGTACAAAGAAGCCAAGTGGTAGCTAGAGGGTGCTTTTCAGAGTACAAGGTGGTATAATGCCTAGTTTTTACATGGTAAAACCAATTCTCCCTCTTTCCCCCAGCGCAACTAAATCTCTTGTCCTATAACACTCCTCTCCCCCCAGTGTAATGTGTGCTTTTCCCACTCCAAAAAATAACTGATTTCCCCTTCCTCCTGTGGGCCTGAGGTGAGGTAATATCTTGTCTCTGCTGATTCACCCGTCTGCCTAGGGCTCAGAGGTTACAAGCAGATACGCCCTTCTTGCTTTTGTCTCAAGACACTTCCTTTTTAGGATCAATGAGGTGACTAATCCAAAGGCTTTTCCTGCTCTTTTATCACTTCCCCCACAGATTTATCTAGGAGCATTCATGGCTCTCATCACAGTGATGCCTATGTGAGTCTCATACCATGCTATGCCAAGTATGTTGCACTACAGACAGGCTAACTCTTGTCTTGTGTGGGAGACTGAGGAACAGAATTTGAGAAGCTCAAAAAATAGAGGGCAATGCAGGCTGATGGAGGAAGAATGGATGGGTGTGGTAGGAGAGCTACAGAACATGAAGGATTTGATGGCTGGTGTATCCAGCAGCAGTTCTCTCCATTAACATGTGCCAAGTGATTGAATTTGTGTGTGTGCAGGCCTGTGATGCAGGATCAGGGTATTCAGCCTGGGTTAAGTACCAGAAAAGGAACATGCCCCACCATAGAATCTTCTGATTGGTCAAAGGGGATCTCAATTCACAGTTTTCAGACTGGACAAAAGAGGTGTATGCAATTTGAATCATGGCTCTGCCATTTACAGTGAGGAGGAAAGAAGGAATTTTAAAAATTGCTTGTGGGAGTTGCCTGGCTCATGCGCTGGCTTTTGCCTGTGGAAATTGATCAGCCTTTGTTAACCTTGTTTCAAACAATCACCTTTGACTCTGTCCCACAGAGTTGATCGTGATGTCACTTTAAAGGGCCTGATTTTAGGAATATACCATGTGGAATAGAGCATGACCTAGACTGTAAAACACAGATTTATTGTTTAGGCTGTACCTTTGGCACGAAGTCTTGTCATAAGGTAGCAAGGGGCCTTCTGGAATGCAGTTGGCCCCAAGATAGGAGTAGGTCTGCTAAGCTCAAGGAGTATCCATGAGACCAAACTACTTTGTGAAACAACCTGGCCTTAAAGGACATTGTCAAAATGTATTTTGACTTCTTTCCTTACAGCCTTTATGCTGATTATTATAAGTGGAATTTGCTTCCCAAATTTTAGTACCTGTCTGCATCTTTCTTGTCTTGAACCATGAACGTATCCCCTTTGGTTTCAGTTCCTTATTCTTCTCTAGCCCAATGTGTTTGAATTTCCATCTGTATTAGGTACTGATGTGGCCCTTGTTACCACATTATTGGAGTGCCTCGCAATCGCCAATAGGAGGTGAATACATGCTATTATCCCTGTGCTACAGGTGGGGAACTGAGGCACAGACAAAGGATATGTCTACACAGCAAAGTTATTTCAAAATAACAGCCGTTATTTCGAAATAACTCTACTAGTGTCTACACAGCCAAACTGCTATTTCGAAATTAATTTGAAATAGCATAAAAATCAAGTTGGTCCGGCGAGACCCCTGAGCCCTGAGCTTCCCCTCCCCCTTCTTCCTCTTGCTTCCTCTTCCAACTCCCTCCTCCCAGGTTTCCCTCTCCCACCCTCTCTTCTCCCCTCTCCCACCTCCTTTCCCCAGTCTCACCAGTTTGATTTCTCCCCCCCCTCCCAGTTTTGTTAAAGAGAATTTGTGTTCATGAAAATACATATATTTTATTTGACATCAGGAAGGGGGGGCTAGGGAGGGGTAAGTGGAAGGATGTGAGGAAGGAATGAGGCACAATGAAGGAGTGGGGCAGACCAGGGAGGCTCTTAGTGCTCCTCAGGGTGGAAGCTCTCCTGCAGGGCCTCCTGGATACTGACAGCCCCCAATGGACCTCCCAGATTGCAGCCTGCAGAAAGTGCAGCCAGGCTCACAGCAATGCATCCATGAGAAGCACCAGAGTGCCCTGGGGCAGCTCTGGCTCCATGTTGAAGAGTGCTGTGGCGTCCCAAGTGTGGGCAACCAGAGCACACAGAGACAAAGTGCTTTGCTGTCCCTCATCAAGGTAGGCAAGCAAGCAGGGAAAGCTGAGAACCAGCTGTCGGTGTGTGTGTGTGGGGGGGTCTCTAAGCACAGGCAGCAACCACACAAAGTAACTCCTGACCTGATGCCCTGCCGGACCTGGTTCTAGCCGGCCTTAAATGCAATTCAGTGTGGATGCGCTATTTTGAAATAGCAAAACGCTATTTCAAATTGTATTTTGTGTGTAGAAGTGTTATTTCGAAATAACTTATTTCAAATTAACTATTTCGAAATAAGATATTTCAAAATAACGCTGTAGTGTAGACATACCCCAAGCGAGTTGTCCATGATTGTGCAGGAAGCAGGGTTTTTAACAGGCACCTCCGTAGTATTGGACTAATGCCCCAACTACTCAATTCTCCTCCCAGTCTAGCCTATTGCTTTAGGGAATAGACTAAATCAAACTGTAACTGGAGTTTATTAAAAAAAACAAAAACAAAAACCAACCCTGAGAACCTATAATGTCCCATCTTTCTCTCCTTTTTTAAAAAATCTTTAGTTTGAGAATAAACTTTGGGACAGTGCTCCTTTAATATCTTTCATTTGGGGCTATTGAATTGACTTAACCTACAGGGTATGGAATGTAGTTTTTATGGTTTTTTTGTTTTTGTTTTGGTCTAATGTCCAATTCTCCTCCCTGCTCTCTTCTCTTCCTTAGCTTTCATCAGTGTTATCGGTGGGAACTGTGAAGCTAAATCCCTGTTCTCACTGTAATTCATTGTCTTTGATGCTTTCCCATACCTTGGGTTGAAAATTTGCTGTTGCATTTAGATGGGCTGCCCTCTTTCATGGTCTGATAAGTTGTTAAACTGGTGCAGTCATGGAAAGGAAGCACTCAAACAGCTCTTCTGTTAACAAATTATCAACAATTATCTTCTTCAGCTACTTCCTTTGTAGGCTACTTTACTTTTGCCATTTTAAAAGGACTTATTCTGAAATCTGTTGGCAAAGAATTCTGGCAGCCACTAGCTGACTTAACCCCACCCTTCTTCTGTGCATGATAGAAACAGACAAGATTGAAATAGTGAAGTTTGTTTACAATCATATTTAAGATGGGAATGTAATTTACACTGTTGCGAACCACAAGTTGCGTGCACTAAGTCCTTCCCCCAAAACTCTGTTTACAAGTACATAGCCAAGGATGTCCTCTGCATAAACGTTCTGAAGTGGATGTGGAAGGACGGTCTTGAGGCTAAAGCAAAAAACTGAGAGGTCTTGATTTTATTCCTGGCTCTGCCATGAATTTCCTGCATGACCTTGAGCAACTTGCAATCTCTCTGTGTCTTCATCTGTTAAAAGGGTACAATTTTTATTTATAGGTTTTTTCTAAGACCCTTATTACTATAACATTTGAGTGCCTCATCATAACAGCAAAGCCTCCCAACCCCAGTATGTGAGAAATTAGGTAAGCATTGGCCATAACCAGATCCTACTCAATTCAAAAGTGGATTAATTACCCTTTTTAAAGTACTTTTAAGATCCTGAGAATGTTGTACATAAGTTTTTAGATGTACGTGTCTGGTATAGTTCCCCCCTCTGAGACTGTTGAAAGGCTTGCTCTGTATAGTGAAATCTGTTATGGAACTGGTGCAACTTGGTAGTTTTGTAGCTTAAAAAAAAGCCTTACGAAGAGGGATCAGATTTGTACTGTGTGATTACAACTCAGCAAAGTGTGCTTGGTTCTCTGGATAACTTTCCAGGAGACCTTTATGAAGATCCCATCAAGTTGGCAGTCTCTTGATTCTTCACTGGCTTTCAAACCCAAGTTCTGTCAGAAATCCCTTTTGTATCTTACGCCTAACTAATGTAACTGTTGAATATCCAAAATGAAGCCCCCTCTCTTCTTTAGTTCAGTTGGGAAGGGGCTCATTCTGCAGGGTGGTATGTCGAACCCAGGCAAATTGCAGATGGGATCTAGGGTTGTTAAATTTAGATTAATCAGCTAATCGAATAGTTGATGCAATTTGCATTGACTATTTAATTAGTCGATAAGGGTGCCTCCGCCTCTGAAGTGTAGCAACAGCTCCAGGGCTGTTGCTACACTTCAAAGGCAAAAGGGCTGCGGGGAGCACAGGGCCAGCAAGGGACACAAGCAGTCCCCCACTGGACCTGTGCTCCCCGCAGTGTTTCCAAATGGCAGTGCCGCATGGAGCCCAGGGTCAGTGGGGAAATCCCCTGCTGGCGCCAGGCTCCACGTGGCGTTTCAAAGCAGCAGTGTCATGAGGAGCAAAGGGTCTGGCCCCGGGCTCCATGCAGTGCTGCCATTTTTGAAGCACCCCTTCCTCTCTGCTCCCTTGCTGCCTCTTTCTGATAGAGGCAGCAAGTGGGGGGAAAGCGACTAGTCGACTAGTGTGTTGACTATCTGATAAGCATTTGCTTATCGGATAGTCGCCTAGATTTTCACATCCCTAATGGGATCTAGCTCTGTTATAGCTGAGAGAGATGGAGGGCTACACTGTATCCCAGCACTCTAATGACAGCTGCTGTCTCCTTTTGTGGAGACAGCATCCTGCATTTTAGAAAAATGATGAAGCTGACAGTCAAGTATCTATGTATAGGCTGCTGTACTTGGAGGCTGTGCAAAGGCATTGCTTCTCTTGCCTATGAAGAAGCTTCTGCTAATTCCTGCTAACACTAGTGATCTGCTGAGCTCAGACTTATGCTTGGGGTCCAAATTGGGCATTGGGTCATAGGTTCACAATTGGTGCAACCCCCACCCCCATATTTGTTAAGGTTGCAGGTTAAAAAAATTAGTGGGATTTATGCTAATTATTTGTTGTAAATTTGACTATGCACAGCCTTATTTGCATAAATGGGAGCAAATGTCCTGAATAGCATAATTAACACTGCAGTATGGAACAAGCTTTGAAAATGTAAGAATTTCAGTGCTCTTGGCTGGCTCTTGCTTCTTCTCGGATGGTGTCCAGATAATTTATGATTCCCTGAGGCTTTTCCTTGGTGGTTCTTCGTTTTGCTGTGTTAGTAGCCCCTAGTGCTGGTTGATGCTTGTCCTGGGCTGTGAGAGGGCTATGACAGCTTCTGCCATCATCTTGGGAATGCTCTAACTAGGCTAGCCCTTACCTGGGGGCACTGCTATAGCTGCAAAGGACCAAGGGGCAGGTAGAGCTTTGGCCAAGCCTGACCATTGGCTCCCTAGTTACTGCTCATAGGCCCTGTCTGACTGTGGCGAGACCTCCAGAGCACTGCCCAGCGTTCCTCTGAACCCAGCTCTGAGTCTATGGCCAAAAGTGAGCTCGGCAGCATGCTCGACGCTGTCTTTTTGCTAGATCCTGGCAAAAGCAACCCGCGTGATAGAGAAGCTGCCTGGAGTGTGTCTAGTTTTCCAACTAATATTTTAGTTCGTAGCCAGGAGCAGTTCAGAAAACTGCTGAAGACAGGAGTCTGCAGGCCAAATCCAGAGACTTAACAGCTCTGGCAACCCCCAGTGGGGGAGAGAAGGAATAAACTCTCAAGAGTTCAACGGTATCTTACCTTTGTATAGAAATAGACTGGCTAATTTATGGCACAGTAAAGGTTCCAGTGTGGAAACGGCAAATCTTGTTCAACTGCTGCCAATACATAAACACATGGAATCACCTGCAGCAGGAGGTCTGATACTGGGACAGGACTTTAAAAGGCTGTGGGTAACTCAATACCATACAATATGCGGGCTTTGTCTACACTTAAGTTTAAAATGCATGGCCACAGCACAAGCGCTGGGAGAGAGGTCTCCTAGTGCTCTATGGAAACCATCACTGCGAGGGGAGTAGCTAACAGCGCTGGGAGCATAAGTCCCAGGCTGTAGCCCAGATCATACTGGCGCTTTATAGAGCAGTAACTTGGGGTGGGTGGGGGTGTGTGTGTGTGTGAGAGTGAGTGAGTGAGATCCCTCAGCCAGAAAATTACAACATTGTAAAGTGCTGGTGTAGACTTGGCCTTAGCTTGCCTAATTGCAATTATTAATGGTCTTAGTGTTATGAAGCCTCAGGCTTCCTGGCATAAACTGACATTTATTTAGGAAGGAAAATTTTAGCCTCCATGTTCAATGCCGTATAACTGGGTAAGCACATAAGAAAAAAAATCTTGTGAACTGTGTTGGATGTTACAGATAGCAAGGTGGCAGGCTGTATAATACAATGGAAATGGGAGGATGCATTGGGTCCCTTCCTGCTAGCTTGAGACCGTTTCTTTGCCCGGCTTGTGGTAGGTATTGGCATGACAACTACAAAATACTAATGAGCCCTTTCTGTAACCTGCGGTATAACATAGGATTTGATGCACTGGATCAAACTTTGGGTATAAATGGCATATGCCATATCTCAGGTAGTGACAGCTACAGTCCTAGCTGTTTTCCACCCAGGAAATCAATTTCTGGCATGCACTTACCTTTCCCGTCAACAGCCAATTGAGACCAAATGCACTGCTGAATTCATAAAATATGTGCTATTGTAGTAATTTTTGTGCAAAATATACTGTGAGATTTTGCACTTAAAAACTAAGAGCTCAGTGGTCAATAGCTCAATGGTGAAATGTATGTAGCAATATTGATGTATAAAGTTAATTCCCCCAAACGATGTTGGTCACACATCTTCACACCCACATAGGCCTGTTTAGGCAGGAGTCGGAGTGATTAAGCAGGTCTCTCTTGCTCTTTCACCAGAGAAAACAAAGGAAATCAGCCCTTTGGGTGCAGATCCTAATTTGAGAATTTGGTCAGCTATGTTGCTGGGAGCGTGTGATAAGAGTTTTACCCTGGTACCAAGTCTGGTTTATGTCTTGGCTACTAGGAAACACTGAATCTTTTTTTTCTTGTAATCATTTCTGACTTCAATGCTTTACAATATGAGTACATGTATATCACAGTGTAGTTAAATAAACTTGTTTTGTAGTGTTTAAACTGTATTTTTGGAAACTCCAACTAACAACTCCAAATTGTTGTGTATTGACCCCTTACAGGGGCAATGGACCTATATTATCTGAACAGTTCAGGAGCAAGCTGGACAGTGCAGAGCATGTGGTGTTTTGGGGAAAATCCAGGAGTGGGAGTGCATTGGGGTCACTCTGCAAGTGGTAACCAAGGCTGGTGGAAGCCAGAGTTTGACTGGAGTGTGACCAGAGAGCGTGACCTGCATGCTTTTTGCATGGGCTCAGGTTGGCAACTTCAGCAGCGAAGCATTGTGAGGCACCCAGTGTTGCAGGGCAGGTGGCGACACAGCCCTCACTAGGCTGGATTATGCTCCCAGAATATGATACTCAGGTAAAGAGTGGGGAGGAGGAGAAACCAAGCTACCAGCTCCCTTGGAGTTGATGCCAGGGTGACTGTCCTGGTCACTCACCCTTAGAATTGGCCATGTGTAGTGGCCACTATTGACCTGTCCTAGTTACATACCATCTGTGCCCGTGCTTTAGAGAGAAGCCATGAATATTGTGGTTCCTGCTCCCAAAGCATCCAGCTAATTACCTGCCAAGTATGAGATTTAATTACTATTATCTTATTTTCTTACTTTCCATCTGTTCATTAGCATTTGTGTTGTCTTCTAATGTGATGCACTATAAAGGCAATCTCCCTGCCTTTGAGATTTGCATCTCCACATCAAATGCTATGAATGAGGTCCATCCAACCCGACTTACTTAGCTTCATTAACTATTGTCCTACAATTGACAAGTCGCTTCTTTTTCTGTTTTATATTTATTTTATATATACACTCTCTCTTCCCCCCGCCCCCCCAGATTCTGTAATTTCCACTCCAACTCATCTTATGAAGTGGGTTTTGCCCACAAAAGCTCATGACCTAACACATTTGTTAGTCTCCAGGTGCCACAGAGCTCCTTGTTTATAATGTGTTGGTGGCTGGTGCAGGTGCCTAGGCCTGAGGCAGAGTGGAATATACTACCTACTAAATAGCCATTGTGGGGAATGATTGTGACTGAAGACTTTGCTTTTCTCTCACAGGGCTCTTTTCTTCCAGAGGAGATGGCAAATGGAGCACAATTAGCCCCATCTGGCTGTTTTGCTACTCCCTGTGCAGTCCCTCAGGCATGTCTACACAGGAGCATTATTTCGGAATAACATCTGTTGTTCCGAAATAATGTATTGCACGTCTACACAGCAAGCCCATTATTTCTAAATAAATTCAAAATAACAGGCTTCTTACTCAGACTTCTGTAAACCTCATTATACGAGGAGTAAGGGGGGGGGGTCAGGGGAAGAGTGCTCTATTTCAGAATAAGTGCTGTGTAGATGTGCCCAATTTCGAAATAAGCTATTTTGACTTAAGCTACACAATTAGCATAGTTCATGTTGCGTAGCTTATTTTGAGCTTAGCCCTGCTGTGCAGACGTACCCTCAGTGATACACAGGGTTCACCAAGTGGCAGCGAGCCCCGCTCGCCAGCCGCGCGGATTGGCACGCTGCGCATGCGCAGACCGCGCTGCGCGGCTGTGCCAGTTTGTAATCTGCTCACCACGGGTGAGTAGATTACACTAATTGTCAAGCCCTGGTGAGATACATCTGCCAACACAGAGGGTTAAATGCACATATTTTGCAGCAAGGTTCTATTTATTGATGCTTCTCTCTTAATCAAGGTTGGCATTTAGAGCTGGAAACAGATTAGCACTTAGAGCTCCTGAAACAATGTGTGAATTGTGTGTTGATGCTACCATTAATCCACAGGTATACTACCAGATCTCTTGTCCAGAATAGCTTCTTTCCTTGTCATTTTAGACTAGAGGGAGACACCAGCACAGTCCAGGCCAAATTTGTTCCAGCTGTAAATCTGAAGCCAGTTTATACCAGGAATGAAATGAAGCTATTGAGTTACAATGGGAATGAACTTGGTCCACATTATCCCAGCTCTGTTTCAAAGGCAGTATTTAGAATTGCTGGCTGAGGCCCTGTTCTGAGACAACTGCAGAATGAAATGCCAATTTCACAGGGATGGGCTGTCTCCCCAACAAATACAGTATAACTGGTAGGTGCGGGGTTTCATTGTGCTGTACTATAGCTAAACTGCTTTGCCCAGGGCCAGGAGTTGGTTAGCAAAAATGTTGGACTCGCACCAAGACAGCCAGCAGAAGTAGAAAATGATTGACTTTAAACCTGGCATTGAGTGGAGGGAGGCCTAGTTCTGGGGCCCAAGAAGGGCTGAAAGAGAGACTTGACTTTATACGACAGCCTCTTGTAGTGACATGCAGCTCTTAGGGACTGTAATACCCTTCTTCACAGCATCTTGTAAGACCCTTAAAATGGCTGGCACGCCATAATTTTTCCTACATCAATGTAAAGCATTGGCATTGCTAGGATGACACGCTGGAGTTCATGGCTTCCCTTCCTTTGATCTGACTGCGGATGCATGGCAAAGCTTATCCTTCCATATGCCCTTTTAAAATGTAACAGCTTGCAAAACTGTGCATTAAATGTAGGGTAATGAAGTAGACTTGACACCAGATAAAGTTATTACAGGAGAAACACTTAACTATCTGAGTTGATGGAAACCATCACCAATTCCTGTATTTAACAGAACCATGATGAAAGTTGTGGAGTATTATAAAGCAATATCTTAATTTCTTATTGTGAGAAGTTTAGGGCTGATCTCTACCTTTGGGGTGAATTTGTAGGTCTTCCTAAACAAGAGGCAAAAAAGCTTCTTGGTTCCACCCACCATCACATCTTTGACTTGCAATGGTAACTAAAACTTAGTTATCATTATCTTAATTTCCCTTTCCTTGATTGGTTTTTGCCTCGTTCAGCTCTTTTCCCATGTCAAGAAAGCAGTTGCCAAACCATAAGAGCCGCATCAGTAACTAACTGATCAATTGAACAAGCTATCATTTTGGATTATCTGGTTCTTGTCTTTTTGAACATGAGGTGCAAGCAATCCAGGGTTGGTTGGTTTTCCTTTTTGTTCTCGTTACACCTACACATGGATCTCTGCAATAGCAATGCAATTAGGTGTCCGCTTGGGTAAAGAACAAAAAACTGAGTGACAGTGATGAGGAAATACAGCAAGCAGAAGATCTAGAGAGTTTGGGGAGACATGCAAAGTGAACAAGACCCAATAGCCATACGTTTTTCATGGCACATATTCCACATTGTTTCTACTACCACTTGTGACCATAAAGCCTTTCTCACTATTTTGCTTAGCGACTGTTGCCAAGGAGAATCTGGAGGTAAAGCAAAGTTCAGAACTCATAATGTATTAAGTTGATGTTTTGTCTGTGTGAGCTGCTCCTCTTGAAACAGATGAGCTGTATTGTGATTTGAGGTCCATGTCCAAATTATTTAGAATATGCTTATATTCGTGTGTAGGAGTATGAATGCTTATGCATTAAGGAATGTTGAAACAGCATGGTTGGGTGAAAATTCCTAGCAGCATTACATGTAGGGTGCTATTTGTGTTGGATATTATTTTTTGTACTACATAGCATCTCACTGTGGTTCTGTAGGTCCTGTTTTACTTTGCAGTGACTCCTATGGCTACTCTACGGGTTCACGTTGATGAACTTTGAAGTAACTCTCCTCCAGCCCTTATTGGCCAAAGAAGTGGTGGTGGATTTAGTGGACATCCTTTTAAGTTGATCTACACTAGACACCAATTGCCAAATTTTCCACAATGCCTTGTCTTCTGTAAACACTGGTGTTTCCACCATCATATCATCTATTCGGCTCTGGGCAGTTTTAGAGAATGCTGTGGTTAAAATGCCAGCATTTTGTCTACATTAGTGCTCCAGGATGGGGAAACTTGAAGGAGGGATAAGAATAAATACCTAATGGGAAACAGAGTAATAAAAATTGCATAAAGATGGCTAATCCATGGGTCACTGGAGCTGAAGAACTGAAATATAAAACAGCAAGACAAGTAAAAAATTGAAGCACTAATTTCTCTAAATCTCTCTTCCACATACCTTCCCCACCATTTATATTGTAGCCTTAACATGGAACCATTATAACACAGTGGAAAGGGTAGGACTATAAACATTGAGCCACCTTAGTAATTAGTTGAAAATTAAGAGCAGCTTTAGTGTTAAAGAGAAGGAAACGTGGCTATGGCTCATTCATCTATGGAAGATGGGATTTAAGGCATTAAGACAAATTGCATTACACAGCCACTTGCAATGAGCAAACGTTTTAACTGAAGAGACATCTCTTGCAGTCTCGCAAGTGTAGTGGGAACCTGTGGGGAGGTCTACTGAGTGTCACTTGGTGCCACAACAGTAGTGTTGTGAAGGTGATGTGAACTTGTTTTATTACGTAATTCAGTGGAAACCAAGTTTAAAATGTTAAAGCCACATAAAGGAAAATAAATCATTGATTTTGTGGACCTAGAGTGAAGTTTTTATATTCTCTGTGTGGTTATCTGAGGATTGGCTAAACCCTGTAATGGAGTCTAAAAGTGATCTCTAATCTAGAGATCAGCCAGCGTCCCACCCCAACTGCATACCTTTCCTCTGCACCCAGCTCTCAACCTGAAAAATCCAGATCAGCACTTTGTTACTGAGACTGAGCGTCTCTGAGGGCACTTTTAGAGTGAACTAGAAGTGGCTAGCAGCAAGGGCATTTTAGGTGACGGGACTGCTTCTCCGGAACTTGCTTCCCCCCCTTTGTCTGATCGAGCCCGAGTCTGATGCTTGTTAGGTCCTGATCCCTGAAGGAGCGGAGTGAAGTTGGTGACAAAGATTTTAATCCGTGGTGCATTGGGATAATTGCCATCTGGATTTAAATGTGTTTCGTAATTTTGTGTAGACACTAATTTTCCTCACTATTGCTCCCAAGCAAATCTAGGGTCCCTCTTTGTTTATAGGGTTACAATAAAATTCAGGTAAGTCCCATTTTGAATTTTCCCTCCTTGCCATCCCCTGGATGGGCTAGTAACTGCCCAGCATAGCACATGGAGATATCTCATATGTTGCTGAACTGTCTGTGCCTGGGACTGCTACGGGCATGTAGTTAGCTACTACCGTAACCACTGTTTTTTTTCCTTTTCCTTCTCCACCCTCATCATTGTACAGACTAATGTGGAAATAAAGCAAAACCTTTGGAATGTTCCAGGATTCTGCTGGAGGAGGGAGTGCAGCATTACTGCCAGCATAATTACAGAGGAAACTTATTTCATGGTTACTAGCTAGCTCAGGCCTGGGCGAAATATGGCCCATGAGCCGAATTTGGCCCGCCAAGCCACCGGATCTGGCCCGCAGACACAGTGAGGAGTCCCAGGCAGGCTTCCCTGCTTGCTCTGCAGTCCCGCACACTGCTCAGAAAAGCAGCTGCAGGGCCATTTCTCTTTAAAAACTGTGAGCTTGCAGGAGCTCCGCCAGCACAATCCCATTGGCCGGTTTTTGGCCAGAAACCCCTTCCGTTAATATCATGGAAGAGTGTGGCTCTCGACCACTTTCCAAAATCTTTGACTGGCCTCCGGTCAAAAATTATTACCCACCCTGAGCTTGCTCTGTCCTGCATGCTGCATTAGTCCCTGCAACCCGCCCCCCCCCCCCCCTCAAAAAAAAATCCCACAACCTCTCACTCTCACTGCACATGTTTTTATGGAAGTGTGACTAATGGAAACTGGAGGCTGTTTAATGATGAGGGAACAGAGACCTCATATCAGGTGGATCTTTGATTGGTCTGTCATGTAGTGCAAGCCACCATGGTGCATAGTTGCCAAGATGCAGACAGAGTGTAAGTTCAAGGTACTCTGTGTCTCTTGGATACCAGCTGTGTTGCAGTCACTTCTCACTTTGGCTTGGGCCTTCTTGGCAACACACTGTGACAGAGGGGTGGCTAGGCTAACTTTGAGTGGCAGTGTAATCCTGTGCACCAGATTACAATGCCATTCACTCAGCTTTGGCCCGGCTGCCACTCCGTCATGGTGAGCATCCTGCACTGGCAGATCTATAGCATGGCCAGTGCAGACACAATGAGTTCACTGTATGGCAGCTTGTTCATGAAAAGGGCCCTGAAATGGTATGTTTGCCTAGGGACCAGAGATGCGTTAATCTGGCCCTGGCAGCGGAATCACTTGAATGGGTTGGGCTGTCTCTCTGGATTCTAATGTTCATGGTATCATTTGTGGAGGGTTTTTTTGTTCTCCACAGTCACTTTGTGGGTTTTGGGGTTGCCTTATTCATCCTTTACCTCCTACAATGAAAAGCTAAGTTAAAGCCATCTTGAAAAGGTCTGTAGGAAGACCTTCATTTACATAGAATGGCCTTATTAAGAAGGTAGTGGAAACAATGTGGACTATTTGCTTATTAAGAAGGAATTTAGAATTTATAGCACATAAAATTGTGCTTGTTTGCTTCACAAAAACAATCAGTCCTCGAGGACTTCACAATCTGAAAAATGAACATGATGATGAATAGCACTGAATACAACTCATCAGAGTAGGGAAGAACATAAGTAATATGTTACTCAGTTCTGGCAAATAATGTGTTTTGTGGTTCACATGCCTTTTTAATCCGGTGCTATACATGCATCATTTCACTAAAAGATGATGCTGTGGTAATGTATGTTTAGGCACAATGCATGTTACACCCCAAAGGTAACTGCACTTGTGTGAGAACTTTTTAATTTATAAGGGTGTGGCGCACACATGGTGAAGAAGAATGACCTATTCAGTCAACATTTCTCTTTGATGTATGGGAGAGAGGGGGCACCTGTCTTAGCTGGGTTTGAAGGCTTCTGTTGTTGGTAGCTACTTCCACTGGTAGTTAATATACAACCAAAATGCCCATAGAAAATATGGATGTCAGTAGCTATTGCCTGAACCCTGACAACTTCTCTTTAGAAAATGTGGGGCGTTGCTTTAAACAGTAAATATGAATCCAACTGCAAGTTGCTTAATGTAAAGCTAACCTTCAATTAAATCAAATTTGGTATAACCTCTCCCTAGCCAACACTGGAACTGGAATAAGGGTCTAAAATCAATGCAGTGATAATATTGTATAAACAGTAATGTCAACCATTACTGCAGTTTGCTGAGGGTTAATACAAGAGCACTGTTAGATCTCTGCTGTGGGAAGAGCTCCTTACTTAGCCAAGCCCCCAAATCCTTTGGATTTGTTTGGTTCTATTGAATCGCAATCCTTTTGCAACCACAGGAGAGCAATGATATCTTAGTGCTTGTCTGTTCCAAGCAGCAATGCATGTTACAGGGGTATGAAGTGCACTAATGTGGTGCCCATTAGCAGTGTTTATGCAAACCTGTTATAGTGCTGTTTCAAACAGTGTTGTGTTAGAGCAGGCCTAGGGAACCTTTAGTCCATGTTAGCAGGGTCTACACAGACCCATTTAATTGATATGTTAGTGCACTTTGAAATTATAGCTGCACAGGTGCATTGCCCCATCTCGTAAACAAGCCCTTAAACTTAAGAGCTAATATTCTTATTGGTGTGTCATTGGCTCCACTCACTGCTAGCGGTGCCTCCTGCTGGCTTTTCCTGGGGATTAGCTCTGCCAGCTTGTGATCTTCCTCTGGCATTGTCATCTTCTGTCATGTCAGCACTGCTGCTCCAGTCACTCCAGGAACTACAGTTTCTTTTTCATGGTTTAGCCTTCAGGCCAGGCCTCTAAGGTCCTCCTCTTTGCAGACCTCCTGTCTGGTGGGTGCCTCAGACAAGCCTCTTGCCAAGCCCCAGTGACTGGTAGGGGATCCCTCTACATTGGCTTCTAGCCCCTATAACAAGCAGCCACAGTCATGCCTCTTGCTCTTGTTTCCTTTGGCTTCTTCCTACATATCTGGCTTCCCAGCCTCTAAGTCCCTCTGTTCATGGAGAGACTGCAGCTTACTTCCTTGTAGCCTTTCCCATTTCATAGAATCATAGAATCATAGAATAATAGGACTGGAAGGGACCTCGAGAGGTCATCGAGTCCAGCCCCCCGCCCTCAAGGCAGGATCAAGCTCCGTCTACACCATCCCTGACAGATGTCTATCTAACCTGTTCTTAAATATCTCCAGAGAGGGAGATTCCACCACCTCCCTTGGCAATTTATTCCAATATTTGACCACCCTGACAGTTAGGAATTTTTTCCTAATGTCCAATCTAAACCTCCCCTGCTGCACTTTAAGCCCATTACTCCTTGTCCTGTCCTCAGAAACCAAGAGGAACAAATTTTCTCCTTCCTCCTTGTGACACCCTTTTAGATATTTGAAAACCGCTATCATGTCCCCCCTTAATCTTCTTTTTTCCAAACTAAACAAGCCCAGTTCATGAAGCCTGGCTTCATAGGTCATGTTCTCTAAACCTTTAATCATTCTTGTCGCTCTTCTCTGTACCCTTTCCAATTTCTCCACATCTTTCTTGAAATGTGGCGCCCAGAACTGGACACAGTACTCCAGCTGAGGCCTAACTAGTGCAGAGTAGAGCGGCAGAATGACTTCACGAGTTTTGCTTACAACACACCTGTTGATACAACCTAGAATCATATTTGCTTTTTTTGCAACAGCATCACACTGTTGGCTCATATTCAACTTGTGGTCCACTATGACCCCTAGATCCCTTTCCGCCATGCTCCTTCCTAGACAGTCGCTTCCCATCTTGTATGTATGGAACTGATTGTTCCTTCCTAAGTGGAGCACTTTGCATTTCTCTTTATTAAACCTCATCCTGTTTACCTCTGACCATTTCTCTAACTTGCTAAGGTCATTTTGAATTATGTCCCTATCCTCCAAAGAAGTTGCAACCCCACCCAGTTTGGTATCATCTGCAAACTTAATAAGCGTACTCTCTATCCCAATATCTACATCATTGATGAAGATATTGAACAGTACGGGTCCCAAAACAGACCCTTGAGGAACTCCACTTGTTATCCCTTTCCAGCAGGATTTAGAACCATTAACAACAACTCTCTGACTACGGTTATCCAGCCAATTATGCACCCACCTTATCGTGGCCCTATCTAAGTTATATTTGCCTAGTTTATCAATAAGAATATCATGCGAGACCGTATCAAATGCCTTACTAAAGTCTAGGTATATGACATCCACCGCTTCTCCCTTATCCACAAGGCTCGTTATCCTATCAAAGAAAGCTATCAGATTAGTTTGGCATGACTTGTTCTTCACAAACCCATGCTGGCTATTCCCTATCACTTTATTACCTTCCAAGTGTTTGCATATGATTTCCTTAATTACCTGCTCCATTATCTTCCCTGGGACAGACGTTAAACTGACCGGTCTGTAGTTTCCTGGGTTGTTCTTATTCCCCTTTTTATAGATGGGCACAATATTTGCCCTTTTCCAGTCTTCTGGAATCTCCCCTGTCTGCCATGATTTTTCAAAGATCATAGCTAAAGGCTCAGATACCTCCTCTATCAGCTCCTCGAGTATCCTGGGATGCATTTCATCAGGACCTGGTGACTTGCTGACATCTAACTTTCCTACGTGATTTTTAACTTGTTCTTTGTGTATCCTATCTTCTAAACTTACCCTCTCTCTGCTTGTATTCACTACGTTAGGCACACCTCCAGACTTCTCGGTGAAGACCGAAACGAAGTCATTGAGCATCTCCGCCATTTCCAAGTTCCCTGTTACTGCTTCTCCCTCCTCACTAAGCAGTGGGCCTACCCTGTCCTTGGTCTTCCTCTTGCTTTTAATGTATTTATAAAAAGTCTTCTTGTTTCCCTTTATGCCTGTAGCTAGTTTGATCTCATTTTGTGCCTTTGCCTTTCTAATCTTGCCCCTGCATTCCCGTGTTGCTTGCCTATATTCCTCCTTTGTTAGTTGTCCTAGTTTCCATTTTTTATATGACTCCTTTTTTATTTTGAGATCGTGCAAGATCTCCTTGTTAAGCCAAGCTGGTCTTTTGCCATATTTTCTATCTTTCCTACACAGCGGAATTGTTTGCTTTTGGGCCCTTAACAACGTCCCTTTGAAATACTTCCAACTCTCCTCAGTTGTTTTTCCCTTCAGTCTTGCTTCCCATGGGACCTTACCTACAAGTTCTCTGAGCTTATCAAAATCTGCCTTCCTGAAATCCATTACCTCAATTGTGCTGGTCTCCCTTCTACCTTTCCTTAAGATCATGAACTCTATTATTTCGTGATCACTGTCCCCTATACTGTCTTCCACTTTCAAGTTCTCAACTAGTTCCTCCCTATTTGTTAAAACCAAATCCAGAACAGCTTCTCCTCTGGTAGCTTTTTCAACCTTCTGAAACAGAAAGTTGTCTCCAATGCAGTCCAGAAACTTATTGGATAGCCTGTGCCTCGCTGTGTTAGTTTCCCAACATATGTCTGGATAGTTGAAGTCCCCCATCACCACCAAATCTTGGGCTTTGGATAGTTTTGTTAATTGTTTAAAAAAGGCCTCATCCACCTCTTCCACCTGGCTAGGTGGCCTGTAGTAGACTCCTAGCATGATATCACCCTCGTTTTTTACCCCTTTTAGCTTAACCCAGAGACTCTCTACACAGCTATCTCCTACATTCATCTCCACTTCAGTCCAAGTGTGTACATTTTTAATATACAAGGCAACCCCTCCTCCCTTTTTTCCCTGTCTGTCCTTCCTGAGCAAGCCGTACCCTTCCATACCAACATTCCAATCATGCGTCCCATCCCACCAGGTTTCTGTAATACCAATGATATCATAGTTGTATTTATTGGTTAGCAATTCCAGTTCTTCCTGCTTATTACCCATACTTCTCGCATTTGTATATAGGCATCTAAGATACTGATTTGATCTTGCCTCCCTGTTGTGCCCTGACCCTCCTTTCTCCTTCCCATTATAGGCCGTAGTCCCCCCCATTTCCAACCCATCTCCCAGTCCCGCACATGCAGCACTTACCTGTGGGCTTTGTTCACCTGCCCCCAACAAACCTAGTTTAAAGCCCTCCTTAAAGACCTCTACCTGGCTTTATACAGGCCCTGCCTGATCCAGCACAGGCGAGCCTGTCCTTTGTTAGCTGCCTCCAGCCTATATTTCTTCTGCTTGTGTAACCAAACGTGGGACCTCTGGAGCTTAGTGCATGAACCTCTACAGCTTGAGCTAAAAGCCAGTTGGTTCTGAGTTAAGGCTGTAAAGCAAACTCATTCTTTCTGTCTGTAAGTGGTCACTCTAAGTGGCACTGCATGGGACAGTGAACCAGACCCAGTAGGTGAGTGGGTTACTCTTGCAGCCTTATTTAGCTAATTGGGGCCCACCTGGCCTAATTTAGCTCTTGCGGGTCTAGTGTGGGAAGCCTATCCCATGACAGTGTCTTTCCCCTCTGACCTTTAAAAGATTCATGTTTCCTTTTAGAATTCTGCTTCTCAGTAATCTGCTTAAAAATGTATATGATGGTGTAATACCACTGGGAGTAATCTCTGGGTCAGTTCATCTGGGAAGGCTCTTGACCTGCTCCTGACAGCATGCTCAGATTGACTTGTGGTCAAAAAAGGCCCAGTTTCCTTTTGATGATCAGCACTGATCTATTTTAACAGTTATTCTTTGTTAGCTCTGGGTGAGACTGTATTGGCCTCAAACTGAACTTGGTTCCAGCCTTTAAACTGATGTGTAATAGGGTTAGAACGGGAGGTACCTCAAACCAGAAAAATTTGGAAACGTAAAGGTAACCTTTCTAGTTAATGGTGGGGCGGCTTCTTGGCAGGTGATGTGACCAGGTGTGCAGCTATACAAGAGAACTTTGTGTTTCTTCTGCATTAGAAAACAAACCCACATGTAAATTTCCCAATAAGTGAATAAGCAATATATGTGGTTGGAACCATCATTCGGGGAAGTGGAGAACAATAATAATATTATTTCACCTTCTCTCCCTGCTTGAGAAATGTACGGTAGGATTATCTGTCTCTACCTATGGGGCCTTTCTTGGCATTCAAGTGACACACCAATGAAACTAATTTTGAAGGTGTGGAGCAAGCTCTGCTCTCAGCACCTATTAATTTACAGAGTCCTAGGTGCTACTCTCCACGACCTTCATGTGGCACACTTGTACCACAAAGATGAATTAATATTGTTGTGGGGTATTCACAGAGTCTCAGTACTCAGTTAAGTTTGGGTAGTGGTGGTGGGCGTGAGGGGGAGGAAAGAAGTGTTGCAGAGGCCCTTTAAGATCTAGGCAATTTTGGCAACAGAGGGTTCAGTATTTAAATATAGTGCAGACAAGGGGGAAAAATTCCCGTTAGCATCTGGTTTATATTACAGCTCTCTGCTTCAGAAAGGGTAGTGTTTACATTGAAGAGCTCTGGTGCCTAGCAAGGGGAGTTCTAATGCTGTTAGCTTCTGAGAGCTACTGTGGCTTGTGGTCAGCTTTGCAACTGCTCCAGTGTCCTTCCATTGTATTCCTTAAATAGTTTCTGTTAATCTGCTATGGAACAAGGCTTTTCCATATGGCATGGCTTCTTGGTCACAGTTGTTTCTTAACAAACTTCACATAGCTGTCAGTCTCTTAGGTCTGTTTAGGAAAATCGACTGGTTTTCATTTTATTGACTTCATTGACTACTTCTCATTTAATTTGACTTAGAAATGGGAGGCAAATGGCTTTACCAGTGACCTAAGCCTTCCAGTGCTTAATGGTGCCATCTAGTTCTAGCTTCTTCTAATTCTTTGATTACAGATTGTCACTTCTGAGTTGCTCTAAGTCTGTGCTTCCATGCAGGTGTGGGAAGGAGGGGTGAATGAGCACATTTATTTTGTGGTGTGTGGATTTTATTTAAAAAGTCTGTGATTTTTATGAGCACCAAACAATTTCAATAGTCAGGTTTTGAAAAGAAACCTGGATGTTGATAGTAGCTGCACCAGAACCCTTAAACAAATTTCAGCAAAATGTCCTGCACAATACAGTAGTAACTAACATAAATATTGCTCTCTGCTAAGATCTTATGATACTCCAGCACATAGGTCAGCAACCTTTCCAAATCTAAGAGCCAAACTTCATCAAAATTCAGAACAAATAGTCGACAAAGATCCAGCATAAGAATGCCCATTTGCAGGACTGAAAATAAACAACTTAATATTACTAATAACTGACATGATGATTAATAATGGCATAAATGAAACATTGCACTCAAGGACTTTACCGAATTGGACTTCTGCTGCTGCATCTTTTCGCATATTTCTTTGAAGTTTACATTACAACTGGTCAAATTCAGCTTCATGCATGCAGGCTGTCTTCTGTCTATCTTGAGCACAAAGTACCCTTGATGTGATTCAAATGAGAGACCCTGCTCACACATAGGTGGAGCCAAACATTGAAAGTAAGGTCAAGCTGACATTCTGCATGGTGTTGCATATGACAGGAAGTTCTTTCCAAGTTTTCAGAATCAGATTAGCATTGTGCTCCAATTTCTTCATGTCAGCCCACTTGTGCAGTTTTGCCAATTCTGCATGTTGTTGAGTAAGGCATTCCAAATCAGAATTCAGCTCAACTTTTTCCACTCAGATATTTGACTCCTTGAAATCTGCTATTTCCATTTCCAAATCGCTGACTGAGATGCCTGGAAAGACTGTCAAATCCAGTTCTTCAATGGATGCTTTATGTGGATGAATCATGAACTTAAACAGAGCACTGTGTTTGCAAAAGTCAATAAAACAGACTTGAATGCCACCAGGAGCTCAGAAACCCGGCAAGCTGCTGCAAATGAAGGCTGTTATTTGGATTCTCTGATATGAATCACAAAACATTCATAATCTTTTGAAATATGAGAATCTGCCCATCTAGACATCTTTGATAAAGACAGTCAATTTTGACTTGGATCCAAACACTGCCCGCTGCAGAGTCAGGACTATATTTCCTTACCCTTGAAGCATAATATTCAACTCCTTCAAATGACCAGTAATGTCAATGAGATTGTGACTGGTTGCTCAAGTTTTACTATCTGAAAGCTCAGTGGCTGCGTCTAGACTGGCAAGTTTTTGCGCAAAAACTCGCCAGCTGTCTACACTGGCCACTTGATTTTGTGCAAAAGCACTGACGTTCTACTGTCCGAAATCAGTGCTTCTTGAGCAAGTGCTTTGACGTTCCCGTTCGGGCAAAAGCCCTTTTCCGGAAATGTTTTTGTGCAGGAGGGCCAGTGTAGACAGCTAAAAACTGTTTTGTGCAAAAAACCCCTGATGGTGAAAATGGTGATCGGGGCTTTCTTGCGCAAAACCGCATCTAGATTGGCATGGACGCTTTTCCGCAAAAAGTAATTTTGCGGAAAAGCGTCCATGCCAATCTAGATGCTCTTTTCCACAAATGCTTTTAACGGAAAAACTTTTCTGTTAAAAGCATTTGCGGAAAATCATGCCAGTTTAGACGTAGCCAGTGTGTTTGACACCCTTCATATCCAAAAGTGACTTAATCTTATTAATGTGGGTGGCAAAACGAGACAAAAAGGTCCCATGAGATAACCAGCAAATACTGTACATTAGTAGATTGGGGTATTCAGAATCTACTTCCTCGAGCAGTGACTGAAATTGGCAGTGATTAAGGGATCGGGCAAGAATCCAATTGACAATGTGAACGACCAGTCCCATTTCATTTCCAATTTCAGTTCCACAAAATTGCACACAAAGTGCCTCCTGATGTATAATGCAATGAAAAAGTTCAAAAGCGAGCAGTTCAGCTGTTCTGACCAGAGTAAGGAATACCCTATATTTGCCGACCATGCTAGGTGCACTGTCCATACACACCAGACACAAGATTATCCACTATATTTCTTGCTCATTTACAAAGTTCATCTCAGTTCTAAGGATGTCTTTGCCCCTTGTTTGATTTTTTCATTGGTAATATCTCAATCATTTCTTTGTGCACGGCATTTCCACAAATATATCGTCCTAGAATACACAGCTGATTAACGTCACATATGTCAGTTGTCTTGTCCCAAGCAAACAAAAAATAAGTAGCTATACTCAAATTTTGCATTTGTTCCTTGTCAATTTGATGGGCCATTTTCACAGCTCTGTCATGAACTGTTTTTGTCAATGGCATGTCTTGAATTTTCTGTAAGATTTTGTCTTTGTCGTGAAATTCATCAAATAGTTCATAACCAATTTTTATCATGCATCTCTGCACGCAGCCCCCATCAGTGAAAGGCTTCCCCTCTTGAATAATGCTGTGAGCCTGCAAAACTTGTGTGGAGTTTAAGGTCCCACTTTTTTTTAAATCATACCAGTAGGTTATTTTGCCCAATGTTCATTTTTCGCTGCAGCTCCTCACAGGCTCTTTTTCTCTCCCCCCCCCCCCCCCCCCAATGCATCACCCTTGGGATATTTTGTAGCAAATGCTGCATGTTTTGTCATGGTTTTTGTTTTTGTCTTTGTTTTGTTTTGTTGTTTGAGAACTGACTCTTACTACAAAATGAGACCACGTGGAGACCCAGGCCTATCCGCAAATGCAGACAAGTCTGTCCACTCCTTTTGAAAATTTTGTTACTCATCCTCTCTTTCTCTTTCCCATTTTTACTGTTGGGGGTCACAGAGTTCACGTTCACATATGATGATGGAAACAATTCTTGACCAGTCAAATAAAGAGAATATGCAGAATCTCCAATGAGTGGAGCGGATGGCTGGTTGTTAAAGTGAACAGTTAAAAGTGAAATAATAAAAAGCAACCCATCTTGACAAGAGTAATTCCATGTTTTTAAAATTTTGAAGTTTTCATTTTAATTTAAAAAGTTGTGTGCATTTTGGGAATTACAACAAACACATTTGATTCCGTACTGAGCCATATTTGGCTCTAGAGGCATAGGTTGCTCCAGCATGTCTCATCAGGAACTGATTTTACTGTATGCTGTGTGTTCGACTAAACTATAGCTCGGGCTGGCCTTTTGCTGAGTTCCAGCACTTTCCCTATGAGTAAGGACTTTAAGAATTCTCCTGGGCTTAAATATCTTGTTTAGCTCCAAGACAAACATTCTTCAAAGCTTCATCGTATGCAGGGATAAAATAAAGATGCATTTTAAATCTTGTACCCATGACAAAATAATATCTGGTTCAAGGGGTTAATGATCATTTAAGTGTCTGATATATCTGACTGCTAGGAACAAATCCAATATGTTCTGTGGGGAAAAGTGAACTATTCCGAATTTATATTGGCGTATAGCCAGGATTTCCTGAAACTCTTCATAACACGGAGAGCCTCCCCTTCTGCTGCTGCTGGACCAAAACCTGCTGGCACCACCTCCCGATGGGACCAACATTCCTAACTCAAATGAATTGCTGCCCACAATTTTTGCAAGAGAAATCAAAATTAATTCCCTACGCCCACCCTCTTCTTTGTTTACCCCTCAGGACCATGGTGTCCAACACACTAGCCCCTAGCCACATGTGGCTATTTGGCCAGTTGAGTGTGACTAGTTTGCTTTAGAACTGGTTGGTCACCACGGCCTTAGGATCAGTCAGTTCTCATCCTGAAAATGTAACCCCTCCTTAAATCTCTTTAACATAGTAGTGGTGAAAGGTAGCTAATTGAAATTCCTTTCTCCTTACTGCTCCACCATTTACTTAAATAATCAGTATAGAGACAGAAAATGGGTAATGTAAGCTGAGAGGCTGGATGCTGAATTCTAGTACTTATTCTGTGATATGCCTCTGAGCATGGCTGAGTCTTGCCATTTGGAGGAATAGATGATTAGTATGAGTGATGCATCCTTCACAGGGCCATTATTATTTCTATCGCTTAGCAACCCCATAGGACTCCGTTGTGCTCGGTGCTGGTACAGGCGCAGAACAAAAATACAGTCTCTGTCCAAAGATCTCACCATGAAAGTGCTGCTTGGGAAGACCTGTACAGACGTATTGACTCATCTTACCAACCGGGAGTCACGATGACGGAGGGGGATGGAAGATAGGTGATGGGAGAAACCTGAGGGCAGAGAAACCAAAACCAAAAAATACATTTATAGAAACAAAATAGATTAGTCTAAGGCAGTGGTTCTCAACCTTACAAAATCAGGCATACAAATACAAAACCGTCAGAGCGCATTATTGCTGAAAAACTTACTTTTTAAAAATTTTACCATGTAATTATAAGAGAGCAATTAGAATATAAATATTTATACATACTTTTCAGTGTATTGCATATAGAGCTGTTTTTAAAGTCATTGTATGAAATTTTAGTTTGTACAGACTTCATTAGTGCTTTAGCTTGTTGTAAAACTAGGCATATATCTGGATGAGTTGATGTATCCCCTGGAAGACCTCCGTATACCCCCAAAATTGTGTGCCACTGGTCTAAGGGAAACCAAACACAGAAGAAAAGATTCATCAAGAAAAATGAATGAATCTAAAGATTTAATAATGGATTAGTTGCTTTAAATACAAATCTAGGATCTGAGTTTTTCCAGCTTTTGACCAAATATACTCCTCAAGGTTTTTGATTCACTGAAAATAGCTCAGTGAAAGAAGCTTTTTGTCCCCTTTGGATCAAAAGCTAGAAAAATACTTTGAGATCTAAGATGCAACATCTAACCTTTTTCAGTTTGTTATCTACTTCATTTTCAGTCTCCTTTATTTTTTGCAAATTAAGGAATTTACAGATTTATCTCAAGTGCACCTAAGATTTAAATCGTACACAGTCTTCTTTACTTGATAGCCATTGTTCAAACTCTTGTCCTTCAAACATTCATAAGCTTCTTTTGCTGTTCCCATATGTTAAAATTAACTTTCCCTTCCTGAAACAGTACCAGTGTTGATAGTCCAGCTAGGGTTAGGCTTGTCATGTCTCTGCAAGGGGAAGGAGTGACTGCAAGCTGTGTAGTTGTATAAAAGCAAAGCTTCAGATGGGGAACTCCTAAGACTGAGCTAATGGGAACTTCCAGTTTTCATGGGGCAATGATGCTGCACAAACTATTATTGTAGGTTAGTGAGAGAACTTCTCCTGGAAAAGCACTTTGCCTGTCTCCCAGTCCTCCAAATGCTCAGCTGCACAGAGCATGTTTTGAAGGTGCTCAGCTCTTTGAGTCAGAAAAATAGAAACTTCAAACATTTCCTGAAGGGCTGAATTGATCAATAAAGGCCTCCCCCCACCCCCGCCTTTCAGCTGTTTCTGTAGAGTGCTTATTCCCCTGTGTTGCTGGATTAAACAGAATAGTGCAAATTCTTCCCAGTGATCTCCGGCAAAGCGTTATCTATATTTACTTTCAAATAATGCAGCAGCATCTCATGGCTTGTTTGGAAATATGAGTCACCAGTTTCTTTCAGTCATTTCCTTCCCACCCACTCTAGCAGATAGGGCCTGATCTATGAAGTCCAGGGAAACACTCCCATTGCCTTCAGTGGCTTTTGAAGCAGGTCTATAGGGCTTGCTGACAACACTGCCTAGTTTTTGGAAAGCAAAGCACTGCTACAATAAGGGATGGGGAATATTGCATTCAGGCAACTTTTCTAACTAACTTGATTTTTAAATCCAACTAGTGACACCAGCGCCAATGCAGCTCTGTTTTAAACCTCACTTTTATATTTATTTAGTACAAGTCATCAAACTCAGATGACACTTTCTTCCGTAGAACTCAATTGGCCCTCAGTTGGTATTTCAAAGGCCCTAAAACTAAGTGGAGGTGAGCGGGGTTTCTTTTTAAAGTTTTCAGAGCTGAATTAGAAGATTTTTAAATTGTCAGTATTTTCCTTTTGAGCCTTATTCGCCTTGTGGTGATGCAATGTGGCTGTGTTACCAAGAAGTGAAACTAGTCCGTTTTAGTGGTCCAAGTCGAGCAATGGTGTGGAAAAAAAAATCTTCAGGTAGTATCAGTTCAGTGTCTGTCAGTAAGACTGTTTCCTGCCCTTGCAAACTGAGTAAACAGTGACAAGTAAACTAGATTATTGCAGCCAAAATACGTAACATCGGAAGAGGTTTAATCACAAAAGTAAAAAAATTTTTTAAACAGCTCCCCTTTAACAGTCGATTTACCATGAATCCTTTTCTGTTTAGGTCCCCAGTCTGGGGCTTTGCCTGCTGAGAGGGGACTGTGTGCCGGAATAGAGAGTGAGAGCTGAGGGAGGAAAACAAGAATCAGCCATACTGGCTTCAATTGTATTACATGAGATGAGCCAAAATTGCTTTCATCTCTCTAAAACTGAGCACTGCTGTTTATCATGAAACAGGATGTCTGAAACATTGAACCACAGCAGGCTGGAAAGGACTCCTCCTGCTGTAACTGATCACACATAATTTATAACTACTCTGCTGCTTTATTAAAAAAAAAAATCTTGCAGTCTTGCATGTGAGCAAATGTTCTGGGCGTGTTTCTTCCCTCGGATGCTAACTAGGTTTTTCTTGTTTTGTTTGATCTGTAATCTCTGCAGAGGGAGGAAATCCATTCACTCGGGCAGCTTAGTGTAAAGCAGAGGTCGGCAACCTTTCAGAAGTGGCGTGCCAAGATTTAATGTATTCACTTCTATTTACAGAGCTGCGTGCTGGGGGGAGGAAAGGGGAAGGAGCAGGCTGGGTATGGTGACCATATTTTCTGAACCAGCTGTAGCTAGGGAGAATGGTTTAATTTAAATTATTAAACAGGCTAAGCATTTTAACTTATGTTAGTTTATCAAGCTTCATTTTAAATCGGGTAAAACACTAATTTATGTCCAACACAAAAGCTTTCAATGTTTTCTTTCTTTATGGAAGGGGTGAGGAACCTTTTTTGGATTGGGGGCCACTGACCCACAGAAAAATAAGTTGGGGACCACACAAGTGAGAAGCAAAAATTCCTCTAAACACCCCAACCCTCACTGATGTGTCCCCAAACTGAGACACCTCACTCCTGACACTTCAGCCTCACTGGGTGAAGGGAAGGGACAGGGAGGACTGAGGTTCAGGGTTTCCCATAGGCCAGATTTGCTTTTCTGGGGTTCTGGAGTTAGTGGATTTTATGGATCACCTTAGGCTCTGGGGTAGGGACAAAAATGAGGGGCTCAGTGTGAGAAACAGGGCTACCAGGGAGTACAGATCTGGGAGGGAGAGGTGGGGGGCAGACGGGGGAGAGGTTGGGAGGTAGGGTGCAGGAGCAGGCTGAGAGTAGGGTGTCTGGCCAGGTGAAGGGAGCACTGTGTGGCCAGGAGGGAGGGTGCGCAGGAGCAATGTTGGATACAGGAGCAGGATGGGGGTAGTTGTCTGGCCTGGCCAGATGGGAAGGTGCAGGACCAGGATGGGGGTAGGCTATCTGGGCAGGAGAGGGTGCAGGAACAAGGGAGGGTGTCAGAGCAAGCTGGGGGAGTGGGGTTTTGGTGGGGGGAGGGAGGGCTCCAGTGGCAGCACGGGAGAGGAAGGGCAGGGCTGAGCTCCCACCGCACGTGCCACTGAAAATTGGCTCATGTGCCACTTATGGCATGTGTGGCCAAACATTGCCAGCCCCTGGTCTAAAGGATTTGACATAGGTCACCTATAGCACAGCTCAGTATCTATTGGGGACAGGGTGGCTCAGAATGTAATATAGTATCACTTACTGGCTATGTAGTGCTAAGGCTTTGTATAAACAACTCTTGGAAGAGTAGAAAGAGTTGCAGCCTTTTGGGTTCGCTAGGTATCAAAGTAATAAGGACAAGCATTGGCAGATATCACCCATCCCTGCAGTGGACAGTGGGAAATAGCTTACTATCCAATGGTGAGGCTCCTTGCAACTGTAGACCGGTTACATATCGTATATCCTTGCAGATAGGCTATATGTAACTAACGATTAATTTATTAGTCGAGTAGTCGATGGATTTTCCTGCATTTGCTTATTGGATAGTCGACTAGTCCATAACATCCTTAGTACAAATTTGAACCTTGCCTTTCAAGTTATAACACCTAGGAAGATTTCTGTACCTGTGTAGGACAGGGGCTCTGCATGTTGCAACTTGTAGGATCAGGATCCTAACCTACACCTTCAGTAATGAAGACTTGCAGGTCAAACTAGACCCTCCAGTGACCACTGTGGAATCCCCCGCTTGCTTCGACTACAGGCTTATGTTTGTCTGGAATTTAGTGATGAGTTCTGTTCATGCACACAAAAATAACAGAATCCAGTTCACTCTTATCTTAGCTGGGCTGCTGAAGTAAAGATAACAGAAGTAAAAAGTAGCTACCTGTTTTGGTATGTTTGGTTGTGTGTCTCCTAAATTGGGCATACACATGTAGAACAGTTCCATTGAGTGTACAGGTTCCTTTTTCACAGTCACTTCTCAGATTAAAAAACACATTTTTTCATTCTGCCTTTCAATGATTTTCTGCATAGGAATGAGGGGGAAGGGAAGGGACTAGTAAAGCTACTCTGAATTCCTTGGGTTCAGATATGTATTTTACTTTTTGAGGCTACATTGTTCTGTTCCTGTTTTATGTGTTGGATTTTCTTCCCCCAGTACTCATTTTATATGTATGAAGAACCTTAATTTTATTCAGATTGATGAAATCTTGTCATTTGACAATAGACATGATTGTATGTTGGATCAGGGAGTGAATTTTCCTTCCTTTACTGCTAAAGGACCACAAAACTCTTGTTCAGACTCTCATGTCTCAATTACTGCACCATCCTTTCTTCAGGCCTTGATAGCGGTGGTCTTGTGCCCTTCTTATCCATATGGAACAATGCTGCAAAGATCATTTTCTTTGCTCTTACTTTGAGCATGTCACCCTCTTCCTCTTACTTTGCATTTCTTCACTGGATCTCCTTTCTCTGTCTCCTCGAATGAAAGCTACCTGTATTCGCTTTTAAGACCCTTCCGGGGCTATCCCACCCTACCTACCATCTGTCATTCGCTATTGATAGACTCCTTCTTTCAATATGCTAGAGATGCCTGTTTCCAGAGCTGGCCCAAGTTACAAGCTGACCGGACTACCGCCCGGGGTGCCCCATTCTAGGGGGCGCCACGCGGGGCTGCCAGACCGGGCGGGGGTGGGGCCGCGCATGCACCGGGCGTCCAGGGGCGAGGCCGTGCACACACCGCACTCCCAGGAGTGGGGCGCACGAATGGCTCGGGCCAGTCTTGCCTGTTTCCATTACCCTCTTGTAAACCAAGCACCTGCTAACATCTGAAGATCTGGGATGTAGGAATAAGGATGTAATAGTGTAGTCAATTAACCGATAAGCAAAAGCTTATAGGTTAATATTACAGACTACATGCATTCCCCCACTCCCCACTTGCCAGTACATTTTTTTAGAAGGCTGGCCATCATCTTGGCTCAGTCCTGGCTTGCACTGGGTCTGGGATCCACCCCCCCCCCCCCCAACTGAAGCTTTAAAGTGTATTACGAGCCAGACGGGCAGGCAGCCTAGCTCAGTTCTGGCTCGCACTGTGTCTAGGAGCTCAGGCCCCCCTGCCACCAGACAGCAGTGTGGTCCACAAGGGAAGCAGATTTTTAAACTGACTCACCTTACAGAACAGCTCCTGCCTGGTACCCCACGCTGCTGCCTCTGACACAGAGGTAGCAGCGCAGCGTGGTAGGGGTCTCCTTGGGAGTGGGGCCGGAGAGCACTGGCTGCCAGTTCCACCCTCGGGGACTATAGGATAGTCGAAAACCGGTAAGAATTCATGAGACTGAGTATTCAGTTAACTGATATTTAACATTACTATGTAGGAGGGCTATAGTAAAGAGAAGAGATGAACAGATCTACAAATGTGGGAGTCTGGAAAGAAAAACTCGAAGGTTATAGTGTTCTCACAGGTTTAGTTATTTTCCCTTCTGCAGATTTAGCTGTTGGTTTGAGTCAGAGGAGATGAAGGCTGAATACACAGCAAATCATGAGACGAAGCCATCAGGAAATCTCTTGGCTGAGGTGTTCTTTCCCAGCTCCTTGTTCTTTGTTACCGAGCTGTCAGGTTCGGTGCCAATGACTGGCTTAGATTCCCTTTCTTACCGGAAATTCTATGGGAACTTGTGGTGTGGTTGTGAAAAGTACCCGGGAGGGGTGTGAAACAGCTTTGGACTGTTTGTTACCTTCCTGCTTCCAGATGACTGAAGTGAGGTCCTCCAGCTTGAGTTGAGAGAAGGTTTCCTTCCCCATCCCTGTGCATGTGAAGCACTCTGGCACTCAGAAAACGGGTGTAGTCCCTGCATTTGCAAAGGGCTGGCATGCTTCAGGTTAGGAAATTAGACTGCACTGGGACCCTACTGAGATGCTGTACTTGGGGGGGAGGGGAGAGTGAATGTTTCACCAGTGGGGAAAAAAGCTCTTCCTGGCAAGCAGTTCTCTCCTTCAGAAATCTAGATTATTTCAAGGTCCATATGCACAACTGAACAAGGAACTGGTTGTTTTGCTCCACCTCTGGTAACTGAAAGTGGGCTGACTCTCTAGAGCAGGTGAATGACTCCACTGGCACCGCCTTTTGTGCCGAGCATCAGGGAGATGGGTTACGTGCTATTAATTATTCACTCTTTCTATGCTTGGTTTGTATTTAGCAAGCCTAGAAAGAGGACACTATCTTTCCTCCCCCAGCAAAATAAACAGCTCAGGAAACACCAAAGAAAAGGCAACACCTGTGAGTCCTCTCATGAAACATGAGGAGACAAAACTGGTATAGTTGACAGCATTGCTGAGGACAATGAGGGCTTTGACGGGGACAGAAATACTCTGAGCTATGTGCAAAATCCTTGTGTGTGAAAAGCAAAACGAAGCTCCAGTAGAACTAGGGTTGCCAGCTGTCCGGTTTTGAACCAGACTGCCCAGTATTTGAGCTTTCTGTTCGGGAAACAAATTGCGAAAATATAAATGTCCAGTATTTTCTAAATAAGATGTAATGTAGATTGTGGTGTAATGTCAAGTGTGCCCAGTATTTTTGTTGCAACCATCTGGCAACCCTAAGTAGAACCTCAGCTTTAGAAACTGACCAGTCAACCACACACCCCATTTGGAATTGGAAGGCAGCAGCTGAGACAAAAGGCACATGCTGTACATGTGTTACAAGTAAACTACTAAAAAGTAAAGGGAAATCAGTATTTTTCTTCTGCATAGTAAAGTTTCAAAGCTGCACTGAATCAGTGTTAGGTTGTAAACTTTTGAAAGAACAACCACAATATTTTGTTCAAAGTTACAAACGTGTCATAGTGACAGAAACACCTCTATTCATGAGGTGTTTGCAACTGAGGTTCTATTGTCAAAGCTGCAGCAGTACAGCTATGTGAGGGGAACGCATCTTGGCAGGGATATTCTCTTAGTGGACTTTCATTTGAGCCATTTTTAGGGTGCTGCAAGGACTCTTCTCTGCCTTGCTTTATAGTTTCCACCTAACTGAAAACTCTTGTGTATTCAAGCAAACTAGAATTAGGTCCAGTCAATGTGTGGACAGGAGATCTCCAGGGGAAACTCAGAAGGATACAGGAAGAGCAGTTGATGACTCAAGGGATTACATTCTTTCCTTGGACACATTACAAATGAGATCCAGCCTGACGTGGGCATCTCCAGCAGCACTGGAGAGATTTGAAAATGGAAGTTTGGGGAGATTGCGGCCATATAAGCTGCATGGCTCTTTATAGAAGTTTAGTCATGGTATACTGGCCAAACGCTACTCTGGATAGTTGGATTCATGTCTCCATTAATTGATTTGATTGCATCGTAGTGCTTGGCAAGTTGATCCCTTTCACTATAGTACTGTAAAGTGTTCTTTGGGACTCTCCCTGCAAGCTGTAATGCTGTGTTATTTTGTCTTGTTAACATCACTCTGCCTTCAGACGGCTTAGGTTTAAGGACGCAAACAGTGCTATTCAGGCTCAAATGAAGAGTCTTGCTAATCAGAATTTCATTTCAAAATAATATTAAGGGTGTACCTTTAATGTTCTCTACACAGCCAATTTTATTATTTATGTTTGCCAGGACTTCCTTTTGCTTCTCAGAGGTAAGGAGTGAAGTGTGAAACCTTTCTTGTACATGCTAACCTCATTACCGTTCTGGTCATGCAGAAGTAAGCATTGCTGGTACTTTACCAATCTGAAATGCCATCTGACTCTCTGATTTAATGGTCAGTGGGCATTAAAATGGCAGCAGCAGATTCTTTCTCTGTCTGCACAGCACTGTAATAGTAATGAAGACCCAGGATTCATGAGGCACATATGCTTGCAAGAAAAGCAAATATTTACTGTGTATTTATGGAGGCACTTGCTGGGTTGTTTTTCTCTGGCTACTTTAGGCTAATAAAAGGTGCACTCACTTCACAGCATTTTGCAATATCCTGTGGAGAGAACCAGTTCTGCAAGGATCCCAGCTTTTTTCTCCATTCCGTATAGTGCGTATAAAATTAGAGTCCACTGAGCATACATGAGAAATTCTGATGCCAGACTCACCTGAGACTGGTGTAATGTGAGAAGGTGGTTTGCTACCTCAGTTTTCACAGTGCCAGAAAATGGCTGGATTGCAGGGAATGAGGTCTTCCCCTTGCTCCCATCTCTTCCTGACTTAAATCAATACTGTTGGCAAACATCTCATACCTGTGAAGTCCCAGGAAAAAAACTAGACTGACTGTTGCTTACCTAGGCCACTACCCTATAGACTTTGGCCGATATAGCTATGCCTGATGTATCGGTGCCTGGGGGACAAAGACTGGTGATTGCAGGCTAGATGAAATAGCTATGCCAGCAAATCATTGCAGTGAAAATGAGGCTTGAGGCAAAAGCAGCAACAGAGCTGTAATAGAGGGATTTGGTCTCTGGTGAATTTCTGGGAGTATTGCACAGTATCTGAGGGCAGGGTATCTGGAGTATCTAAAAAAGTCAGTTTGAAGCACTGTGGCTTCAGAAACAGTGCTGAATATGGTTTGCCTTGGTTTACACTTGGTTTACATCCTGAAAATGTCAGGATTCTGGAAGTCACAGATTCCATAACAAAACCTTAGCCTTAGACATGGGCATGTGTAGTCAGAAATGATACTAAGCTCTATTGCCATACGAGCAAAACAGCTTCTAAAATGGTTCCATCTCAAAAACCACTTGATTTTTTTTTAACCAGGTGACTTACCAAGTCACTGCAATTTTGCTTTCAAAAATGTGATACTAAATTAAAGTAGTTTTGCTGCCTAGATTGAGTTGTCCTTATTTCTGTGTATTTAGAAGAAGGCACAATTGTAGAATAGATCAATTATTGAAGATACAGATGTAAAATTTGCAGCACAAGCCACGCGCACCATCCAATCTTTCTGTAGGGTAGGCTCTAAAAGTAAACATTAAGTGCTTGCATGAAGGTAGGCTTGTTTGAGAGGAGCTCAGCTGGGGTCTCCAGAGGTCCTATGGAAATAGCAGTTATGTGGTGAAGTCAGCCAAGAGTGGATAAGTTTGGACATGAGTTTATAGTTCTAAACACAAGCATGAGTGTACATACATGTAGGAACGGCTGTACAGCTCAACTCTTCTAGACATAAAACTTATTCTCCTCTTCTACTGGAGATTCCATTTTGGCTCATCTGGTAAAGTGTTAGTCTTACAAGGACCATGGCAGTGCATAGTTTTTTGTTGTAATAGCATGTGTGACCAATACTTCACTGGCTTTGCTCCTAAGTTGCTGGCAAGCTTTGTGGTTTGTTTGTAACCTGTATAAATACCTGTCCAGCTGTTAACCTGCCTAAGCCAGGGCATTGGACTAGATGAAACTGGGCTCTGTTAATATTTGCCTTTTGTGTATTTTCATTTCATTGATTGTCATTTATGATGGGGTGGGGGAAAGCAGCCAATATACTGCAAGGAAGTTCTGATAAGGAATCTGCTTTTCTTCCTTTCCTACTTTCTCTCCTCAAATTTTGTACAAAAGAGCTCCAGAGTAACATCTGAAGGGAAACAACACAAAGAAAAGGGAAAAAAAATCATAGTGGAGGCACTGGGGTTAAAACTGATAATGAGCTAGTGCTGAATGAGCAGAATCTCAGATTTGATATTAGAAAGAACTTCTGTGGCCTGCTCAGGCATTCGATCAAAATGTTTTGTTTAATGAGCTAGTTATGACCCAGTTAGCATGCTGAAGGAGAAGTCGGATAGCCAATGGTTTCCACAAGCCTAAGACCGTCTCTGCATGATGCAAGGCATTGCTGTTCCAGATTAGATCTTTTCCTGCTTTGTCGTCGGTGGGCTGCTAGAACTACTTTAATGAATAATTGTGTTGCTTCAAAACCACATGTGACCCAGTTCTCCATCCTTTCTTAAAAGTATGACAGTCATAGATGTGGGGGAGGGGACTCAAATGGGGGTCTGGATGATTTTAAATAAAACCAAATTGTAGCATGGACCAGGCCTTACAGTTTGTTGCAGACATCAGTGAGTGCTAGGCAGTCCCATAATGCACAGCATTATGTCAAGAACCAATGCAAAGTGCCTACTTTCACACCAGGTAATGAAAGCAGACTGTGTTGTGCATTTGGAAGCATAGGTGTAGCTATTCAAAGGTGTGACTCTCCAAATAATAAGTACCTGTGGCTGTGTAAATTGATTTTGTTTTCCAAATATGTGTGAATGTACCTCCTGAGGGTTGTCCTATAGTCCTTCCTTTGTGGTGAGGGAGAGACTTTTCCTTAACTGAAACTGTGGTAGTTGAAAAACACAGGATAGCTACAGGATGCTATGGTCTTCCCTAGGGATATGCATGTTTAACTAGTTAACCAGTAAGCCTTACCCTTAATGAGTGATGCTTTCTGGTTAAGGTTAACCAGTGAGAGCTGGAGGAGCTCCAGCCCTGGCCTAGCTGCAAACAGGGGCTGCTCCAGCTGGGCTGGAGTAGCCCCTGCTTATGGCGGGCCTGGCTCCCCACAGGCAAGGGCTGCTGCGACCAGGATGCTGGAGAAGCCACTTCCTGCGGGCACCTGCAGCGGGGGGCCAGTCCAGCCCAGCGGTGAGTAGGGGGTCCGCTCCAGCCAGGCTGAAGTACTCCCATCGCCTGTCCATCCTAGTGAAATTGGTTAACCGGTCAAACAATATGTTTAACCAGATAACCAATTAAACGAGATTTTACATCCCTAGTTTGCCCAAGATTTCACACTGCAACATTCATCTGACCTGTTATGTTAGCTAGTGTAACTATGGTAGTCAATCCTCTGCGCACTATCTGATGGTCTCCCCTCTTCTCATCACAGACTAAACCTTTACGGAAACTTGAACGTAGCAACAAAATTGTGCGTGTGAATAACATTATATGAAATGTAACCTATGGCAGAAACTAGGAATTGGGTAGCTTTTGATCGTGGTTAATACAGTCTTGTTCTAACACAGCTTATGCTCCTGTGAGCCACTTGCTGCTAGACTTAAATCTCTTAAATGGGAGAATAGCAAGCAGGACTTCTGTGGCTTAGTTACAATGTCTCTGCAGCTATTGTACAACTATGGTGCAGCTTTTCTGCCATGGTAGGAAGTTTACATAGTAGAAAGGGGAGTAGGGTGGAAGGAGGATTTAATAGGACTAGAAAAAATATTGAACAGCTGTAAAGGTCAGATAAAGCTGCTATGTCTCAGCAAGAAGATAAAACTGCCCATTTGATTTTATTAATGCCACTTCTATGGTAGCATTGACATTTTAGATTGCAAAAATTGTTTGCAGGGTGAAATGCATCATGCTTTGTGTGTGTGTTCCTGTTTCAAAGAGCTCTTGTGCTTCTTGCAGCAACATCACTTCTGTGTTTTGCCTTGTGTAACATATTGTAGCTGTCACACATCTACCCAAGTAATACTGGAATTTTCTGCCCTAAGAGCGCTCCCTCTCTGTCAGCCCTGGCTGGGAGAGTTGGTAGCACTCTTAAGTACCTCACAGTGGACATATATTGACTTACCCTGGCTTCCTCCTGATTTGAATGATGTCGCATAAGAATTACTGATACAAAGAAGTGAGAGATTGGGAATGTATGAGACAAAGGCCAGACTTACTGACTTTGGTGGTGGATTGGGGTGGAAGTCTGGTGTGTGTTGAGAATGTCAAAAGGGTTAAAAAAGAATAATTGTGTAACCGATTACAGTGCAATCAGTCACAGGCTGTGTGGGCTCCTGCCAGCCCCATGGGGGTTTAACTGGTAACCAAGAAGCACCAGGTTAACCAGTTAAACTCCACACGCTCTGGAGAGGATCAGGTTAGGAACTGTGACTTGCTAATGGTGCTCATTGACATTTGTGGGTCTCTAGGAGCCATTTTATTTTCTTGTGTTGTCACCAACCAAAAGCACAAGCTGGTAACTGTGGCACCTGGTTAACTTGGATTCTCCTAGCTGGAGGAGCAGGGGATTTCCACAGACCTCTCCCTAAAGGGGTGTGTTTGCTTTATATATGTATGAAAGCAAGTCCTTGTTTCAGGGAATTTACAGTCTAGCCAGAGAACCCAGAATCAAAGGATCCTAAGAAAGGCCACATCATAAGGTGACGGAACCTCTAATTGCTTTTGTATTATATTTTTAATGTCTTTGATACAATCTCGCTGTTTCTTGAAACTTGTTTTTATCCTCCTCCTCTCTCAGCAAAAAGACTAGTCCATGGGGATTGTGCTTACCTATTTTAAGCAGTGTTTCCTCTACCTGGAAAGACTGCTTAAATGGGTAAGCATAGTCCCCATGGACTAATTTCTATGTATCTAGTTGAGCACACCTGGGGAGGGTTGAAGTACTCTAGATATGAAATATTTGAACACCTGGGAGTGCTTGGGGGAGAGGCCAGTGCTCTGGTCTACTGACTGCATCAGCAGTTACTATTGCCATGCACACCTTTTGTAAAAGCAGGTGGGAGCACCAGTAATATGTCCCACATTGAGTCTTTCTGAGGCTCTGTCTACACTTAACAGTTTAGCATGAGCGCTGGGAGAGAGGTCTCCCAGCACTCTGTGTAAACCACCTCTGCCAGGGGAGTAGCTAACAGCTCTGGGAACCCAGAACTCAGCTCTGTAGCTTGATTCATGCTGGTGCTTTACAGCACTCAAACACAAGATGTTGCATTATCCTCATGATGTGACTCAGATTCATTTTAGCCTCTATTGAAATCCTTAGGCATGAGTCTGCCCGCATCTATTCTACTTCCAGCATAGACATACTGTATACTACCTTGCCTCTTCTACTTCTGCAGCATCTGCGTAACAATTAAGTCTATATTCAAAGCAATGAGTATATATACAGTTAGTCGGGTTGTGATATTAGATTCCAGAGAAACATATAAAGAAAATAAATAAAGTAAATGACTGTGTGCTCCCAAAGGGGGAACCTGAATTCATATTCTATTTAGTTTGCAAACGAAGTGGCTTATGCTGGTGGACACCTACTGTGCTCCAGTTTTGTAGTGAGGACAATATTAGCTCTCTATAGGAGAACGCCTGATTATTATGACTCTTGCTGTTCTGAGTCTTTCTTTTTTCTGTTTTTAATTTTTTATCTCGTTACATTGCAATAGCATTCAAAGGCCTCAGTCAAGATGAGGACCCTAGTTTTTAAACTTCACCTAGCACGTGTGGGAGGAGACAGTCCCTGTCCCAAAGTCCTTACAATTACATAAGGTGCAAAAGGCGAGGATAACCAACCATAGAAATGAAGGGGGGAGGGGAGGAGGCAGAAAGCAATTAAGATAAAATTACACTTTATATGGACTAGTTAAGTGCACAACATAATGGTTCTGAGTCTTAGGGAACACACATTGGCTATTGCCTAGCCCTTCAGCCTACCCATCCCTTAGTTGGCTCATAACTTGTAAGTATCACAGAAGTGGGCCTTGAAGAAGGACTTAAACCATTGTGATCTTCAAGAGTGAAATTAAGATTATAACATGGGTTAAGGTCTGAGTCCAGGAATGTAGCTGCATTTGGAATATTTTGGCCAAATGCCATCCATCCATAAGTAGAGTGCTATGTAAATAATGCAAGGGATACTGTCTCTGATTTGTGTGGAGGAAACACAACTGGAAGTACCTCTTTGTGCCACTACTACACTGGTCTCCAACCTTTTTAAGCACAAGATCACTTTTTGAATTTAAGTGCAATCCAGGATCTACCTCAAACTCAAATACCCTTGCCCTGCCTCCTTCCCGCCCTTTCTCTGAGGCCCGCCCCACTTACTCCGTCCTCTCTCCCTTTCACCAGGCTGGAGCAGAGGGTTGGGGCACAGGCTCTGGTCTTGGGGATTTCTGAGCTGAGCCTGGGGCAGGAGTTGGGGTGCAGGAAGGGGGTTCAGGGTACAGGCTCTTTAAGGGAGTTTGGGTCTATGGTGCTCAGGGCTAGGATAGGGACTTGGGGTCCAGGAGGGGGGTTCATGATTGGGGCAGGGAATTGGAACTGGCTCCAGCTGGACACTGCTTATTTCAGGTGGCTCCTGGGTGGTGGGGCAGTGAGGCTAAGACAGGCTCACCCCTGCCCTGGCCCTGCACCACACTCCAAAGCAGCCAGAAAACTCCCTCCATCCCAAGCCCTGTTGTGTCCCCACCCTCTGTTCTGTGGAGGTAGAATACAGGATGGGAGAGGGGGCACCCTGACATCAGTGCCCCCTCCTCTTCCTTCTCTGCTCTGCACAGCAAGCAGGGGGCCCCCAGGGAGGGGCAGCTCCAAGGTAAAGGACAGGAGACGCACAGCCATGTGGGGAGGGGCAACTGAAGTGCTGCGCTTGATAACATCTTGACCAAACCAGTCAAGATCACCTGTCAAAGGCTCCCAAGATCTACCAATAGATCCCAATCTACTGGTTGTTGACCACTGCACTGCTATATCCAGCATACCAAAATTTTCTTTGCTTTGAGATTAACAGTGAAACTTTTTGTTTCCCTTTGCCTCCAACTCCTTGTCCCAGAGTGAGTTACACAATGTCCTGGCTTTTGCCTCTGTAGATATTAGGGATGTCAGTGTGTAGTCAACTATGCAATTAACCGATAAACCTGGGCTGGTTGATTTAATCTTGTCAACTAGCCAATTAGCCCATCATAAGACAGGATTTTCAGGTCTTTCCTCCACGTCAGTCTTCTCTCCTGAGCCTTCAGTCTCTCGCTCTGTCTCTCTCTCTCTCTCTCTCTCTCCTCCTATTGCCTCCCCCCACCCGTTTCAGCTCTCCTCCACCTCCTGTCTCTCTCTCTGTGTCTCTTTCTCTTCTCCCCTCCTGCCTCTCACTCGGGGGACCACAGAGCCCAAATGGCCTGGAGCCTCTGTCACGCCGCACGTCACCACCTCACTCCCCTTCGCCTCCTGCATCGCTCAGCCGGGCCGCCGTGGGGGAGCGTGCTGCATGGGGAGCACGGGGCCCAAATGGCTGCTTGCACCGCTTGCTCCCCCGCAGCGGCCTGGCTGAGTGATGCAGAAGTCAGCCGAGCGCCACAGTGGGAGGCGAAGGACGTGACCCAGGCAACAGCGCCCCCCAGAGGGAACAGCCAGTATTTCGGCGTTACAGACTCTCAGACACTGGGCTACTATATCTTGTCAATTACATGCACTTCTGCCGTCCCCTACAACTTATGTACCAGAGGCAGTAAGCTGGGGGGGGGGGGGGAGGGGGAGGCAGAGGAGGAGGTATAGGAGCCAGTGCTCGTGAGGGGCTGGCTTTAAGCAGGCTCCCCACGAGCACCAGATCTGCTTGCCCCATCCACCCTTGTGCTGTGCTGAGGGTGAGGGGGGCAGGCGGGAGCTGATATATTTGAGTGGTGGGGGGAGCTGCGAAACCGCCTGCTCCCCCTTGCTGTCTCCTACCCAGGCAGAGAAGGGAGGCAGGCAGGAGCTGGTGCTGGGGGGAGTCGGCTTAAAAGCTGGTTCCACCCAGCACCAGTGCCGGTGTACTGCCTGTCCCCTCCTGCACCGTTGCCTTTATCAGAGGCAGCACCGTGGGGGGGGGGGGAGACGGGGGAACTGAGGCTACTGCTGTGCACTAGCCTCTGTCCACCTCGAGCTTTGACCCCCCCAGGGACAGGTGCTGCTGCTGCTGTTTCAGAGACAGCAGCATGGGGCAGCAGGCAGCCGGTGTGCATGGGGAATTGGTTTTTAAACTGGCTCCCCTGGTGGACTGACTGCTGCTTGGCACCCTGCGCTGCTGCTTCTACAGGGGCAGCAGCATAGGGTGGCAGGGGGCTCTCCAGGAGTGGAGTTGGAGTGCACTTAGCTGCTGGCTCCACCCCCGTGGACTAGCCACTAAGATTTCATGCAGTTAATAACTATTGTTACACACTATCTAACATCCCTAGTAGAGGTCTAGGAAATACACATCTTTAGAAGACTCAGAGGGGTAACTGTTAGTCTGTAACACATGGTCCTGCAGCACCTTAGAGACTAACAAAACATGTAGATGGTATCATGAGCTTTTGTGGGCACAGCCCACTTCTTCAGATGAAAGGAGCAAGGACCTGGTCTCTAAGTTGCTGCAGGACCTTTAGTTTTTAAGCTTTTTCATCTTTAGAGGAGTAATTTTAGCCAGCGAATACCTAGATGGGGATTCCAAGACATCTCAGGTTCCACACTCCAAGAATTATTAATGTCCTTCAGAACTGCCAGCTGCCTCACGCCACCTCAGGAAACACAGGTGGGGTTGTTGTTTTTTTGGTCTGGCTAGTCCCTGGGCTGGGCCTGCACGGGAAATGAGGTTGGCTGCTTTCAACAGCTTATTCCTCTTTCAAAAGCTTTTTTCCCTCCTGACAGGAAGTACATCAGGTTTAACGGCTGCCAGCTGCTGATGGCTACAGTTAGCTGAGGGGGATGGGAGGGAGCTGGGTTTTTTTAACTGAAAAAATTGGAGAGGTGAAAGGATTCTCTATGAAGCAAAGTCTATAAGAATGGCTTGGACCAACGTGGCTAAGCTATCTAGCCTTACTGGAAAGTACAATTTTCAGGGGCCCACCATCTTACCACATTCTCTTAACCCTGGGCCTCTCATTGCCTCCCTCCCTCCTTCCCTCTTCCCCTCCCCCCCCCATTCCCAGGTAAGATGGCAGCCCAGCCATGGCTCCACACTCTTTCTTCCTCCCCGCCCCCCGCAGCCTCTACGAATGGGGGTGTGAGATGCGCTTGGGGAGGAAGTGCATGCACTGCCAACGGCTGCTCCCTCTGCCCGTACGGCAGTAATGGCCACATTCCCTAGTGAGGCAGTCTCGCTCTGGGGAGTGTGGAGGTGAGGTGGGGGCAAAGGGGGGGTCGGGTGAAGGTGTGGTGGGGTCGGGTGAGGGTGTGGTGGGGTCACAGGGCAAGAAGGGGTTGGAATGGGCTGTAGGGATCAGAGATTAGAGTCAAAAGGCACGGGGCATAGAGGTGGGAGTCAAAGGGTGTTAGGCACTTGGGAGCAAGGGGCTGGATTGGGGCTAGGGCGGACAAATAACGTTTTATTTGCATATTTTCATATTCATTATTTGCAAAATGAATATGCAAATAGGGTTGCCACATGGTTTCACAAAAAGTACCAAACCCTGCCACCACTCTCCCCCCCCCCAAAAAATAAACCGCCAGGGGAAAAAAAAATCTATTGAGGGGAAGAAAAAAAAAAAGCCTTCAGAAAAGTTGTTAAGCAAAAAAGGGGCCAGGGCCAAAATGCAGTCACGGCCCCTATAATTCCCTCCGCCCCAGCCAGCGTGAGCTACGCCACATCTCCCAAGCAGCTTTCTGTCGGGTGCCAGAGCCAGGCCTTGGGGAAAAAAATCAGAAAATAATGGACATTTTGGATGTCTGGTATTTTCTGAATTTTTTTCCACTGGACAGAAGGCGCAAATACTGGGCTGTCCAGTTCAATACCGGACACCTGTCAATTCCTATATGCAAATAAAATGTTACCAGTCTGCCAAAAGTTTGTGAATGGGTTTGCCAGTCCACAGCATTAAAAAGGGTTGGGAACCACTGACTTGTATCTGCACACACTGGCTTACTCTATTATAAGAATGTTCCTGTTCTTTGCTTTGGTACATTTTTTTGTTTTAAAATCTTATGGTAAACACAGAATATTAGAATCAGCCTAAATTTGGGGCACCCACCTCCTTCCCGGGGGTTTAAACAAAGTGATTTAGATTGATATAGATAACTGTGAAGTTAGCAGTTTTGTTTGTGTGCTGTGTGTGTATTATATTGTGTGTGTGTGTGTGTGTGTGTGTGTGTGTGTGTGTGTGTGTGTGTGCGCGCGCGTGTTATATATATATATAGAATATTCACGCTTTGTAAACTGAATTTATTAATATTTAGATAATACCTGTGCAGGAAGTTGTTTTGTAGACCAAATTTCTTTTTGTTAGACAGTTGCTTCTTTTAGTGTTCAATCCTTTTATTCAAACAGCTAGCATGCTGCCACACATTGAACGTGAGATATTTATTATTTTTCATTTCTAAGTGAACAGTACATATACCACATTTCTACATCTACGGTGATTTGCCTTAGCAACCTACCAGCTGATCAGGAAGAGATATCCAGGCAATCTATATTAGCAGGGCTCGATAAATTGCTGTTTCTACTCGCGCATGGCGAGTAGATTTCAGCTGGTCGCCCCATTCACCGGCAGCGCACGCATGCACAATGCGGGTCTTGTGCATGTGCAGTGCAGGGCTGGCAAGTAGATTTTTGCCACCATTTGTCAAGCCCTGTATATTAGCATGTTGTGATGGAGTATGGTCACAGAACTACCTCCCCTTGGGATTGTTCCTTGGTGTGCTGATCGTGCCACAGACACCCGTCTTCTTGCTCTTCTGCGGCTCCCCACCACCCGCCACCTGTGCTGCTGAGCCAGATCGTCTTGTATCTCACAGCCAAGATGCACAGTTGGGATTTTCACCACCCAAAGAGCAATGCAGACACTGAACCAATTCAGCTCTGGGAGAACACAGTTGTAGGGCACATTCCCCAGGAAACCAACTCCCAAAAATGGATCACACCCCCAAATAAATCAGTCTTTGTCGGTGTACAAGTTTTAGCCAGGGAAAACTCATGAGGATGTTTGCTGTCTTTATCAGAGAGAGAGAGAGATGCATATGGCTGCTGCCCCCACCTAACAATTATTTACACTGGGCCTGATTGTAAACAAAAGTGTGTGTGTGTGTGTGTGTGTGTGTGTGTGTGTGTGTGTGTGTGTTAAGTACAAACTATGGGATTTTAGTGGTTGCAAATGAAAGCAGACCAAAGTAAGTTACTGAGGTAAAACACTGGCTAAACCTCTCTAATCCGTCACTGTTTGGTCTGGCAACATCCATAGTGCATCATGATTTTACTAACACAGATGCCCATTTATCATGGGTGCAGCCAAGTTTCCTGCGGTCCCATAAAGTTTGTTTACAGCTACCAGTCGTGGTTTTCAGTGTTCTGTGCAATTATTTAGCTCTAATTTACCCCTTAAATGTCTTCTAAGAGCCCAGTAAGCAGCGGCAGTGTTGGTAATGCTGCTAGACAATATTGACCTCCCGTGTTTCAGCAAATTCCCGGGTTTGGCACCAGTAAGGTCCCAACGATGCCGGACTAGAGGGTCAACCTGTAAAAAGAAAACTCATAGGTAATTCTAACTTACTAAAAAACTTATTGTAAGCAAATTCTTACCCTAAAGAGCTGTTCTTATTTCAGGCATAGTCTTCAAGTCAGACACACATTATTTTGAGTTGAGTGTCCAGCCCTCTTTGTATCCTGTCCAGGCCAGCCGAAGACCAAGGGTTGATAGCTTTCAATTGCTTAAATAGACTCTTACGGGGTGAAAATCCTTTGTTTCACATCCTCCCTTCAGTGGAAGTCTCTACCAGGTTCAAGACGGGATCCAATACCAGGTGGTATGGTCACATGACTTATTAGTCCAATCAGCTGTGGATTTACAGGACAAATAAAGCTGTTTACAAATTGTTAGGTTGATCACCAAATCCTTAAGTCTTGGAGGAGAGGAATCAGTAAAAGCTTTCATTAGCACATTTAAAACTATAAACAGTTTCTTACTTTCATATTTCTAACGTCACATACAAGAATCCTACATGTACCAAAGTAGGACATACAGATCCAGCAGATTGTAATGTTAAAGTATCTGAGTTATGCATATGTATTTTCATAAGCCAATTTTCATAAAGCATGGGGGGCTGTCACGTATTCAAAATTGTAATTCTAATTCAGGACTTTTTCATAAACAGACATGACCACAGGTTGTAGGGTGACTGACAAACTAATTTCACCACAGCTGCTGACAGTACCTTTTCTGTGGTTATGCTCATGCCCATGAAAAATCTCACGTTCTGGCCACTTGGGGTTATTTTAAGACCCAAAGTATTTTCAAAATCATGGATATTAATGTCCAGGCACAACTGGAATTTGAATATATGCGCTCTGTAGACTGAAATTCCTTCTGCTATATAGCACAGTAAACTCTTATATAATGTGTTAGTCAGAAAATCACAGTATATGAAAACACGTTATATAAACTAAAGAATAAATAGGAAAAACAGGGTTACGTTCCCTGACACCACAAAAGTTGTACATGTTGGGGGTGTGAGAGGCATGTGGGGCATGGGCTCTGGGAGAGAGTTTGGATGTGGGAGGGAGTACGGGGTAGGAGGTTTGGATGTGGGAGAGGCTTGGGGTGCTGGATCCAGGGGGTGCTCACCTTGAGTGGTTCCTTGAAAGTCCCTGTGCTTGCTATTCATGGTGGAGATGAAGCCAGGCAGCTCTGCATGCTGCTTCCACCCGCAGTCAAAGCCCCTGCTCTTCCTGGCAGAGGCACAGCTGGGCAAGCTCCATGCATTGCCCCAGTACCTCCCTGAGCATTGACTGCGGGTGGAAGCAGCAGGCAAAGCTGCAGGCAGAGGTAGCATGCAGAGTTACCCGTCTGTGCCTCTGCCATGGACAGCAGGCAAGGGAGCCTGAAACACTCTCCCGCACTCCAACCCTCTCATATGCAAACTCCCTCCTGTGAGCATGCTATATAGAAATAGTGCACACAGCATAAAAATGGGTCACTATAGGGAAACTGCAGTATGTCAAAAATGCAGTGTATGAACATGCGTTATATAATGGTTTACTGTACCACTAGTTTATAGAAGGTTGCTGCATTCTATTTTAGAGGGGGCTGCACTGGCTCCCAAACCATGGGCTATGCAGCCCACAAAACACTTCATGGTGGCTTGTCACCAGGTACTTCATTTTTCTTTTTCCCAGCTACTATATTGCTGCCTTTAATGCAAATACCACAATTATTTGGAATCCATTTATTCTTCCACATAATCAGGGTTGTTAAATGACCATTAATGAGAGGTGAGGTGGCTGGGGTTTTTATGAAGCAGAGAGGAGGTAAGCCACAATACCATCCCTATTAAGATGTTGCACTCACACTTTGAGAGGCTCTGCTCTATGTAGTCTCTGTAAGTTGTGGGCTATAGTACTTCCTAATGGCTTATTGATGAAGGAAAAAGGTGGGTAAAAGAATGGTTCTTTCATTCAAACTAGGGATGTTAAAACGCGGTTAATTGACTAGTCGAGTAGTCGGTGGAATTTCCATTGAGTACTCGACTAGTTGATAGGCACTTCTGCATTCCTCCTTTGAAATGTACAAGAGTCCCAGAGGCACAGCAGAGGGGACTGGGCGTGATCTGGGACAGCTGATTCCTGGCTCTTGCCCAGTTCCCCCTGCTGCACCTCTGCTTTTTAAAGGTATTAAGAGCCTGATGGTTCTTAATACATTTAAAAGCATTGAATTAGCCAATTAAATGCTATTTAACATCCCTAGAGCAAGTTCAATGCATCGTGTGTTGTTCAGTCTAATTGTAGCTGGAAGCTAAGCCAGTCTATCTTAGCATCAGATTTGATTGTCTGTATTTCCTTTCTGAATGTAATATGGACACTAGAAAGATTATTGATAGCTCACTCTTCTTTTCCCTCTTGTTTCTAGACATTCACAGCATGGTGTAACTCTCACCTCCGCAAGGCTGGCACGCAAATTGACAACATAGAGGAAGATTTCAGGGATGGTCTTAAACTCATGTTACTTCTGGAAGTCATTTCAGGTGAGAGGGGTCTCATGTGGGTCTAAGTGTCATTAAAATGTGGCTCCCCCAATACTAAATACATTCAGGATAGCATGGAAGCTTTGTCAGTGCTACCCTGTTAATGTGCCTCTCCCTGATCTGCAGCGTACTGAGAGCTAAGCTCACGTTTTAGGGCTTTTGACCACTAACCCAATGCTTTTGCTCTTCTCACTCCACACCTTCCTTAAAGCAAGGAATGGGATTGAAGTCACTGAATTGTTTTTGTAAAAACAAATTCCAGACCCCTTACCCCAAATAAGTTGCAAAAAATTCCACGTCAGCAATAATGGGCCCTCTGCGTCATTTGCTCCCTTAATCACCTCCTTTATTTACCAATAGCAGTGCTTCAGCTGGGACCCTCAGACCCTAACTCCCTGTCTAGGGTGTTAGACTGCTAGTTTTCGAGGGTTTAGAGTCCAAAGTGCTACTGACTTGGAAGCTAGGGATTAGATTTCCACAGTACATACTCTTTTGCAAGAAACTAGCTGACTGAGTCATCTGCTTATTTCATGTATTTACCTTTTTGAAACCCTCACTCACATGCAGGGGAGGAATGGCAAGTGGGGAGGTGAATTTATATGGATGCTGGTGTTCTAGTTGCAGAGTGCTGAGGCTAAAGGGAAGGTGAGGGGATTGAAAGATGGAGGGGAGGATGTGTTAGAGAAACTTAGTGTATTGAACTTTAAAGTGATCAGTATGACTTGTAGCTATCATTATCCTGTTTGTGTTATCCTTGTCTCCTATCAGTCATCTGTCTGTTGAGGACTGTGAGTTCCCATCTGTGCTGGAATGCATTTGGAGCACGGTAGCATTCTAAATAGTCTAAGTGATCCAGTAAAACTAAAAAGGAGTTTAGAGGCACCTTAAAGACCAACTAATTTATTAGGGTAGAAAGTTTTGGAAGATGCACAGACGGGAATATAACATCAGGGCTAATTAAATCAAGGTGAATGTAGCTCTCAGTGATAACAAGGTGAGAGAGTACCTGAAGGGGAAGTTACTTATTATAATGAGCCATTCCAGATCTATATTCTGAAGGTGTTAAATTCATATATGAATTCCAGCTCAGCAGTTTCACTTTGCAGTCTTTTTTTTTTTTTTTTTTTTTTTTTTTTCTTAAAAATGGCAACTTGCAAGTCAGTAACTGTGTGTCCAGGGAAGTTAAAGTGCTCCCCCACTGGTTTTTTAATGTTCTTGAATGTCCATTCTTGAGGTCTGATTTGTGTCCATTTATTCTTTTGGACACTTATTTGTGTCCATTTATTCTTTTTAGTCTGGTTTGTCCAATGTACATGGCAGAGGGGCATTGCTGGCACATGATGGCACATCACATTAGTAGATGTTTAGGTGAACAAGCCTTTGATGATATGGCTGATGTGGTTAGGTCCTGTGATAGTGTCACTAAGGTAGATGCATGGACAGAGCTGGCAACCTGGGTTAGTGAAACAAATACTACCAGTTTCACACACTACCTTAAAACCACCAGCTCAAGAACCAATGAATAAATGGATGCAAATCCACCCTGATTTTAATTAGCAGTGATGTTACACTCCCATGTCTGTATTCCTGCCTTTCTTTTGCTTCAAGCATCTGAGGAAGTGAGTTGTAGCTCATGAAAGCTTACGCCCTAATAAATTTGTTGGTCTTTAAGGTGCCTGCCTCCTGGTGTTTTTGCTCAAATAGACTAACATGGCTGCCTCTCTGAAACCAGTCTATAGCAAAATGCAGGACAATGTAGCACTTTAAAGACTAACAAGATGGTTTATTAGATGATGAGCTTTCGTGGGCCAGACCCACTTGATCTGAGGAAGTGGGTCTGGCCCACGAAAGCTCATCATCTAATAAACCATCTTGTTAGTCTTTAAAGTGCTACATTGTCCTGCATTTTGCTATAGACTGGTTTCAGAGAGGCAGCCATGTTAGTCTATTTGAGCAAAAACACCAGGAGGCAGGCACCTTAAAGTGCTACATTGTCCTGCATTTTGCTTCAACTACCCCAGACTAACACGGCTACATTTCTATCACCAGTCTATAGCAGTGTGTTTGAGTGATGTAATGCACCAGTCTGCCTTTAATGGCATGACTACCCTGCAGCAGGGAGCCATAATGCTAAGAATAGTTGTGTCGATCAAAGTAGCATGGGTAGCTGCACAGGCATGTCCCAGAGAGTCTGGGTAGGTTTGAATTTGGGCAAATAGTGCAAGTTGCCACCTGTGCTCCCTCAGCTAGCAGAGCTAGCCTGTCTCCACCTACCCAGGCTGGGAAGCATGCTTCTAGCTGCAGTGCAGATGTACCTTGAACGTATGGTGGCACATGATGCATGTACTCCAAGGCAAGTGCTCTGCTTTATAGATTCAAGCTCTTTATGGTTCCTTTACTAGGACGGCCAGGCACTGAAAGGTGCAGATATTAGGCACAGTTACAAGAGGCTAGTCCAGCTCCTAGGGGCAATCCAGTACAGGGATATACAGGATAGGATCTCACTGGTTGTGAGCCACCTACATGCTATCTTGCATATAGGCTGATGCCCTGCACATTCCTGCTGTAGATACAGTTATTTCCCTGCCAACTGGATCTGTCTGCCTGGCTCATAGTCTTCCATTTTCAGCATTCAGGCTACTACCTCTGGCCTGCTGTCCCTCTTCCTTTATAGCCCTGACTCTCTCCAGAACCTCCCCTGACCTCTAGTACGTCTTTCTGTTCCATGTCCTCTAGGGATGGTGGAGCTCCCTACTGGCTAGATCTAGGGTTGCCAGGTGTCTAATTTTGAACCAGACAGTCCACTATTTGAGTTTTCTGTTCCGGGAAAAATTGAAAAAATATAAATGTCCGGTATTTTCTAAATAAGATGTAATGTAGATTGTGATGTAATGTCAAGTGTGTCTGGTATTTTTGCTGAAACCATCTGGCAACCCTAGCTAGATCTTGATTGCAGTAACAGTGCCTTCCACTGATTGGATCCTTTTCTTTGCGCTCCCCAGGGCTAGGGAGAAAATGCTCCAGTAATGAGCCAGCAGAGTCATACAATAATAATGGGCTATGTCAGCTCTGCTGAGAACCATGCACAGATCTAAGTCTCTCCACAAAGCAGCTGACCAATATTTTTAGACAAATTCCACTGTAAGTAGCTTTTAAACTAACAGTTCCTTGTATTTTTTGGCCCTAAGCTACTTTGGCTAGTACATGAGAACCAGAAAGTGGAAGTGACTATATTATTTTAATTGTCTTAGAGCAGTACAGAAAAGCAGTGCCAACAGTAGAAAGCCAAAGGGGAAAACAAACACTTCTCATGTGTTCATTCCAATAATTGGAGGAAAAAATTCGTATAGGAACACTGTCATTTGATACTTTCACTCCAAACTCTATTTTTAAAATTATATTCTAGAGTCTAGTCTAACTGAAAGACCTCAGTTCTTAATTTGTTTCCACTGCTAAGTTATTTTTAAATAAATATTCTGCTGTATTATCTGAAGAACTGAACCTCATGCTGAAACTGATTGAAGCCAGCTTCACTTTTGTTTACAATGACTTTTGTTATGCAAGCTTAGGGAAATGCAAAAAGAAAGCAGCACAGAGCATCATGTACTTGACTATTTGCTCTCAACATTCCAGACTTTTGTACCCCTTCCAGCAGTCTGATTTGTTTTCTGTATGCTAAGTATCACCTTACTTGGCTATAAAATCAGATATAAAAATACAAAAGTGTCACAACACGCTATGACTGAAATTGCTTGCTTTTCTCATTTGACCATATAATAAAATAATTGGAATATAAAATTGTACTTACATTTCAGTGTACAATATATGTAGTAGTATAAAACAAGATATGACATTTTACTTTGCTAGTGCTCTTTTTTTATAGCCTAGGCAAATACCTAGATGATTTGTACCTCCTGGAAGACCTGTGCATACCCCCAAGGATATATGTACAACATGGGGGAATTCTGCACCCAAAAAAAGGGCAAAATTCTTAGAATTTATAAAAATAATGCATTATAAGCACATCCATTTCAACTTATTTTGGTAATTTATTTAAATTACTATACAGGGTGGTGAAGCAGTAACTGTTCAGCCTTTCTTTAACTCATAAAAGTTAAGTTACAAATACTTGGTAACCAATAGCCCGCATTCCAATTATAATCCTATAATAAATTGCATTTAAATTACATTACTTTTATTTTGGTGTTTAGAGGTCTGTACCTTAGAATGTTGCTTTTAAATTGCTCAGACTTTCATACAAGAAAATTATACATCTTTGCCAGTCATTTTCCTGCATTTTTAAAAATGGATATGTAAAATATATTGAGCTATAATCTAACCCCATTGTGCCCTCTCTGGCACAAAGCAGGGGGGAAAAAAAAGAGAGCACATAGACCTTCCTAGCTAAAATAACAAGAAGTCTAGTGGCACTTCAAAGCAGGGCTTTGGTATGGAGCCTGGAGCGCAGAGCAGTGGAGCTACAGGTTTTTGCCTGGAGCCGGAGCACAGAAAATCTTGACTGCTCCAGGTTTGTTTGTGTTTTTTTTTTTTTTCATTTTCAATCCAAAATTAATGATATTTTAGCAAGAAAGTCCTAAAGGTGCCAAAAAGTTTCAGATTGTATAACAATTGATATTAACATCTACTTTACCACTTTACGTAATATGTCTCAGTTATTCTCACTTCAGCTGAAATCAAGATTTAATGTACAGATACAAATTACAAAGGTTTTTGGAGACATGTTTTTATTAAAGAATCAGATAATTATCAGACATACGGCAACACTGCAGACTGCTCCCACCCTTGTGCCAAGGTTAGGCGAGTACATACTTGTGTAGATTAGTTAGATTAGTATGTGTTTATTTTCAACCTTGTAACATGTAGCCTCGTTACTTCCCAACAATTAATTTTGTAGAACAGCGATAGCACATACTAACGCTATGGCACATGCCAAATTTCATTGATATATCTATATTAAAGCGTTTGAGATATTAATTAAAAACTTGGAAAATATTTCGAATATTTTTACCGCAAAATTTCATAAGAAAAACTAACTTGCAATTTATAAATAAAAATGTATTATGTATATTAAAAATACTTCTTACTTCATTAACACTGCAAGAAACATGTTAAAATATTAAAATATACTTTTTTTTGTAAAAAAAGAAAATGCGATCATTTTTGTCCAGAAAATCCAAAATAAATTCGAAGTACAGGCAGTCCCCGAGTTATATAAGTCGGATCCGCAGTTACGAACGGGGTTCCTCTCCCTGGTCTCCAGCAGACCAGGGAGAGGAAGCAAAGCGGCAGAACACGTGGGCAGCGGACAGGGCTGTCGGCTGCCCACGCGCTCCGAGGCTTGGCCCTGCTTTGCCCCCCCGTCCCCTTGCAGACCAGCGGGAGGGGGGGGGCAAAGCAGAGCCAAGCCGCGGAGAGCCTGACCAGCTGACAGCCCAGAGTGTCTGGGCTGTCAGCTGATCGCGCGCTCCGCGGCTTGGCTCTGCTTGGCTCTGCTTTGCCCCCCCCTCCCCTCCCCGTCCCCCTGGTCTGCAGACCAGGGGGATGGGGGGGGGGGGGCAAAGCAGAGCCAAGCACCGGAGCGCCCGGCCAGCTGACAGCCCAGACGCGTCTGGGCTGTCAGTGCGCTCCACGGCTTGGCTCTGCTTTGCCCCCCCCCCCCCATCCCCCTGGTCTGCAGACCAGTAGGACCGGGGGGGGTGCAAAGCAGAGCAAAGCCGCGGAGCACGCGGGCAGTGGACAGCCACGGCGCGTCTGGGCTGTCCCGCTGCCCCCGTGCTCCGTGGCTTTGCTCCAGACACCTGTGGTACAGCAGCTGGGGCGCTGCCAGTTGGTCCCGTAGCGCCGCTCTGGGCGCTACTGGACCAACCGGGCAGCACCCCAGCTGTTCTGCCCCAGGCGTCCCCAAGTCAGCCGCTGCTGAAACTGACCAGTGGCTGACTACAGGAAGCCCCTGCCCCGGGCTTCCTGGAATCAGCCGCTGATCAGTTTCAGCAGCAGCTGACTTGGGGATGCCTGGGGTTCTTAAGTTGAATCTGTATGTAAGTCAGAACTGGCGTCCAGAATCAGCCGCTGTTGAAACTGATCAGTTTCAGCAGCGGCTGAATCTGGACGCCAGATCCGACTTACATACAGATTCAACTTAAGAACAAACCTACAGTCCCTATCTTGTACGTAACCCGGGGACTGCCTGTACCTTAACTGGTTATAAGATATCACAAGCAAGTACATTATAAAAAAAAGTAATGCTTTTGTTCATTGCTTTTCGAAGATCATAACAAGAAACATTTGGATGCGGTAGCAATACAAGAAGATTTGGCCATGGCTTCAACAAAAAAAATCATATCTGCCCCCCATGATTGATAGCCAATTTACGGAAAAGGATCTCAATGACATCTTTACTTTTGCATTTGAAAAGCACAAATTTTGGGCTTTGGGAAAAAGCAAAGAAGAAATCAGCAATTTGAAAGGTGGAAAAGGATGTGAATGGCGAGCTCAAACCATGTAGCTTCAAGACAAGTGAAAAGTTTCAACCTTTGGTGGCATGTAAAATTTAACCATCCTGAAAACTATGCAGCTCTGGTTACAAAAAAGGACCAGGAAGATGAGGCAAAACAGAAAGCTGACGTGACTAAATGACTTTCATCTGGCTCTTCGAAAAGTCCTGGAGAAAAGATTTTTTTGCGGCGCTTCATCTGAAAAGAAACCCAAAAGTGAGCAAACAAAATTTGACTCATATTTGAAGTCCTCAAAGATTACAGTCACCATGGATGCCAATACTTTCCGTGAAGGGCTGGTGGAAATGTTTGCTTGAGTTGAACACTGCTCGCTACTTTCAGGCTAAAGAACAAAAGGATTCTAAAAAATTGCAGGTGAAATGGGTCATCAGCTTGGCGTTTCGATGGGGCACAATGCGGTTCGTCATTTAGTTGTCAGCACAGCTGAGTCTGGTCGCGAAGAGCTTAAGAAAACTTTAGAGCAAAAATTGTGCTACCTGAAAATGTATGCGGCAGTCTGTGGAAACGGAAATTTCCTTGCAATCGATGCTCAGTACTACGAAGAAGGAAAAGATAAAGCTGTGGTAAAAACCTTGGACATAATCGACACTGAAGGGCATCACAATTCTTCCTACGTGAAAAGTAAAGGAAAAGCTATTTTAGAAAAATTTGGGATGAGTGACATGTAGGTGCTGAGCATTGACGATGCAGCAAACATGACATGTTCTGTCAAAAATTTCAGCAAGGACAATGAAACCATTCTACCTCTGAGAACAGGGATGTGGACAGAACTGAAGCTATTTTGCCTGATGAAGGAACTAAAGGAATGGATGAAATCTAACTCAACATGGATTCTGCTGCGCAATGGGTTAATGACCCTAGCCTCATACTTCCAACATGGCTTCATGAGGACCACTCAAAAGTCCAACTGATGAGGTGTGGTATTCACACTCTTCAGTTGGCAATCTGGGATATACTGAACAAAGAACATGCGAAGAAATTTTGGGCAAAAATTCGACAAGTCGTTGTCAAACTATAAACTCCAAGTATTCTAAGTGTTCTGCTTGATCTACATGGGGTAACTCAATCATTGGATTCTGTGACTCGCTGGGGTTCAACATTTTCAATGATTGATCGGCTTCTCGTTTTTCAATCTTACTGTGAACAAGTGTCTGCTGCTGGAACAAGAGAACTCAAGTTAACAAAAGCTGAATGAAACGAAGTGAAGAACCTGTGAGATCTCTTGGCAAAGCCAAACCGAACAATCATGAATCTTCAAGCTGTCGATGTAACCCCGGGAGTTTTAATGAAGGAATGGCAAAAACTGTCAACATTCTTGCAAGAAAATGGTGGACAAATTGCAGAAGGAATTCTATCCTCCGTGCAGAAAGACGAAGAGAAGCTTTTTGACAATATTCATTTCCTTGCTGGAGCTTGTTGACCCACGGTATCGGATTCTTCTTGCCTCAAAGGAAATACCAAAGGCAAAGGAAGGGCTCCTTGATATTGCTCAACAACTCGAAAAACAAAATCTATTGCTACATTTGAACTCTGTGAAAGAGGTTGAAGAAAACGAAACACAACAAAAGGAGTCATCAACAATTGAATTTGCGGTTTCGGAAAATTCACATCCTTCAGAAATAGCAGGCTGTTCTCAAACTTCCGTCTCCACTCTGAACTTGTTTGAGCATCCATCCCTGAGACTTCTTCAGCCATCACAGGGAAATGAAGATAATTCAAGCACCAATTCTTCAGAAGATGACGACTTTGAAAAGGAATTGGATAAACAAGACAGACGCCGGCGAGTTTCTGTGATTCATAATTGTAATGAAGCATTATTCAAGAGAAACTTTCGGGAAGATTGTGAGGCGATGGAGTCTATTGGTAGGTTAAAAGTTAAGACTGTTTTTGAGGCCATTCACAGCTACCCACATCTCATTCAGGCTGCCCGTAGAATTGCTTCGAGCATGCCAACAACTCAAGCTAGTGTAGAGCGACTGTTTTCGGCTTTAAAGTTAAATTTAAATGATCTGTGACAGGCTATGAAAGAAGACTTGATTGATGTAATTTTTTACAGATTGAATTATGAATTATTTTAGTTTGTTGACATTTAAATTGTTTTAAAACCGAATAAAAATATTTTTTTCAAAATTACAGTATGCACTTTATTTAGTTAATTAATTTGAGTCGGAGTGCAGTGCGGATTTGGAGCAGAGCTGGAGCAGTCACTATTGGTGCTGGAGCGGAGCAATTCAAAATTAAATCAGAATAGATGTGGCTTATCTTAAACAATGGTGAGAAGTCTGAGGGGTGGCCAAGTTGGTCTGTAACTGTAGAAACAATGAACAGTCCTGTGACACCTTAGATACTAACAAATATATTATCATTATGAGCTTTTTTGGGTAAAACCCACTTACATCAGATGAGTTGAAGTGGTGAGATTGAGAGCTCCTGAATGGGAAATTACTTCGTGCTTTGGACCTTGGTTCTGGGTGTCAGAGAATAGTGGCCTGTCAAATGCAGAGGGGGGAGCACTTTAACCAATACTGTGTGCCCAGGAAGAACTTGCAAGTTGCTAGTCTCAGACAAACTGTAAAGACAGACTGAAGAGAGAAACTGCTGAGCTGGAATTCATATGCAAATTTGACACCCTGAACCACGGTCTAAATAAACACATGGAGTGGTTCTCACATTACAATAGGTAACTTCCTATTCAGGTATTCTCACCTCCTCACCAGTGCTGGAGATGAGCCAAATTAATTCTGATTTCATTAGCACTCATGTCAGTCTCATTTCTGTATTCTCCCCCTTCCCCCCTTTTGTCTGTCTTTTCTCTTCAGTATCTGAGGAAGTGAGTTGTGGCTTACAAAAGCTTATTCTCGAATACCCTAATAGCGCATTTCTCAAATTGTGGATCCCAACTCCCTGGGGGGGGGTCGCGGTATCATAAAGTTTGAGACCTTCTGCCCTAAAACATTTGGCTTTAAAGTGCCGCTGAACTCCTTGCTGTCTTTACTGAAACATAACTAACACGGCCACCCTTCCTAGCTAAGGATTCCAATTGCTGTCCTTTACAGTAAGGCTCTTTTACATCACTTTGGCAAAGGAGCCTTAATTGACAAAGAAAGGGAACAATGAACAACCGTTAACAGCCTACCTGTTTAGATATTACATTTCTGTTATGCCTCAGGGACAGAGCCTGCTTCACGCTGCACCCTTACATCTCCAGGCCCAGGATTCAGCAACAGCCACAAGAAGGACGGAGCATATGTCCACACTAGCAGATGTATAGCACTGGCAGTTACCATGCTACTCACAGAGCGCGGCAGGGAAACTGCTGTTGTGTGCCCACACCGTGCTCCTTGTGATAGTGGAGCATAACCACATTAGCGGCTCTTGCAATGCCACAAAGAGCAGTGTATTGTGGTAGCCATCCCACTGTACAACTGGCTGCATGGTGCTTTGGGGAGGGTTTGCAATGCTGCATGGAACAGTCAACATCACATGATGCAGGTTTCCCAATCCCATTATTCTGTGGTCATCCTGTTACCTTGACAGCTGCTTTTCAACAGAAGTTCAGGTAGTGAGGGGCGGAGAGTATGTGTATTGGGCGGGTGGAGAGACTGTTTTAGGGGATGTCAGCATGATTCAGACAGTGGCAGATAACCACTTGTTGTGAGGCAAGGGCCTGACATCAGCCTCCTCTCCCCTGCTCTCTGCACTGATCTCTCTCACTCACAGATGCCTGCCTGTGTGTTTAACAGCAGGCATATTCTATCTGTCAATGGTTTTGCTCTGTGTCCCAGAGCAAATCAGCACAGCATGCAGGCTGACTCAGACTGAGCTGTGAAAGGGGATACACACATGCCTGCAGGGCAGATAGCCTAGAGCAGAGTAGCCACAGGAAAGATTATGGGACATTTTTGGAGACCAGTTACAAAACAGCAAATTTAAGTGTTCACGTTGGCGCTGCAGCACTGTATGCAGAGGGCAGCAAGCGCTACACATCTCATCAAGGTGGCTTACCCAGAACTCAGCAATTGCAAAGTTAGTGCTCGCTAAGTGCTTTGCCAGCATGGACACATCAAGAGTTCTTCTTCGAGTGATGTGCCGGTGGATGCTCCACTGTTGGTGTTGGGCTTATCCCGGTGCCATGGATTGTAGACTTGTGAAGCAGTGATCAGGTGGGCTGCGCATGCGCGAGTGGAGAGCGGCATTCCTGCCTCTGAAGTAGCATGTGCAGCCCGCTTTCCCTTCGGCTCCTTCTTCACCGCCCTCCACTACGGACAGAGCTCAACCCTCTCCTCCTCAGCTCACTCTGAATTAGAAACAAGACCGAATGCCATAGATGCCCTCAACTATTCAGGGCGGCTTTCTGTCTTCCAACAGAAACAAAGAAACAAAGTCACTGGTGGCGTTACCGCTGCACAGCAGTAAGCTGTAGCAAACCAAAAAAAAAAGAGAGAGAGAGAGAGACGAACAAACCAACTGATAAAACAAGCAGGCAGCTTGGTCCACACAATTTGTGTGGCATAGTAACCCTTGTGGAGACATGCCAGGCGCTCCAAAGGATAAGAGATGTGGAAAATGCTGGAATTCTATGCCAGCTCTGATGCCCACAGTGAATGCATATGCTGTTTGGGGGACACACATGTACCCAGAGCCGGCCCAAGCTACGGTCTGACTGGGCGACAGCCTGGGGCGCCGCACGGTATGGCTGGGCCAGGCGGGGGCGGGGCCACACATGTGGTATGTGCCTGGGGCACCAGAATGGCTCGGGCCGGCCATGCATGTACTGCAAAAATGTGTCCACTGCCAGAGTCTGACAGTGAGCGCTCACAAGGAAAGATGGCTCACAGCCCACACGTTGTCCATTGACCAAAGCCCTTGACCCCCATAGCTATAAAGGGGGGCAATAAGGGATCGAGCGCAAAATCTCCTCAGGACAATCCTTCCAGCCCTTTACCTCAGAAAGCACGGTCAAAAGCCAGACCCTCACCAGCCCGCTCTCTCCCCTCATGAATCAGTAAAGAGGATGAACCAGGCACTTCAGGCATGGAGAAATCTTGAGCCTCCTCAATGACCGGCTCAAAAGCACGCTCCAAGCAGGCAGTGAAAACAGCTGCTCAGTCATCAAAAAGGGCACCTGCTAAGGGCCCTGATGTAACAGATGTACTAATGGTATTAATGGCACCTAGGGTGCCGTGGGCGCAATCAGTATCCCTCATGCAGTATGAACCCCCTGGACAGTCTCCACCATCAGCGCTGGGCGGTGATAGGGCTCGCCCCAGCTACCCTCCAGTACCTCACGCTAACCTCATATTCCCCAAGGGAGTGACTACATCCATGCCGTCACCACCACCACAAGCGCTAGTGCACATGGCAGAGGGTCACAAGTTATCATCCTACGGCTGTTCCCCAGTGCACAAAACACAAGCACCACCTAGATGGGACAGGAGGGCTAGAACCGCCCCCTCCTTTCCCCCCGCCTTCAGCACAGCACCACACTCACTCCCTGCTATCAATTTGAGGCTCTCCATGTTCACTTGCCTTACCACAATTCAGTGCCTACCACAGGGGTACAAGGAGTATGTTCTCCTCCCAATACTCTTCCCCAGAGAGAGCACATGCATCTTACGGGACATATGGGTACCACATGATAAATATCTTCCGTGGCACCCTGACTGGCAGTATTATGACAGACATCATAGCCGATGTTTCCCCTATCCCTTTGGGGGCACCAAGGCATGCCCCTCCTACACCTGCACAGAGGTCTCTGCCCTCTATGCATTTAGATCCATCGCAGTCCCCATCTGAGAGCACAGATCTAGAGGAAGGGAAAATTGAGGCTGACCCAACAGTCCAGCAATCAGACATACCACCTAATGATAACTCCTCCTCCGCTTCTGATGCGGCAGTTATCTCAAATGATCCAACACCTAGTGATGCCCTTAAGCAATTCCAGGACTTATTTAAAAGAGTGGCTATCAGCCAGGAGATACACTCTGATAAGACTATCACCATAAGCTTCTAAAGAACTTGCAGCTGTCTGCAAAACCCAAAATTGCCCTGCCTCATGATGAAGCAATCCTTGAGGCAGCCAACAAAGTATGGCAAACCCTAGCCACAACCCGCCTGACCAACAAAAGGGTTGATAGAAAGTATTTTGTTCCATCAGAGGGCATGGACTTCCTGTACCTACATCCTCAACCTAATTCCTCAGTAGTTGATGCCACGAACCAAAGGTCCAAAAACCCAGAGCACAAAGCTCACACACGGGGCAAAGACCACAAATGCCTTGATGTCTTTGGGAAGAAGATGTACTCCTCTTCAACCCTGCAGCTTCTCATAGCCAACTACACGGCTCTACTTGCGAATGATTTCAATAATTACACCAAACAGAGCTCATGCATAATATTGCAGAGGACAAATGACCTATCCTCAAGGCAACCATTAAAGAGGCTATACTATATCCCACACAACGTTACAAAGGCTGCACTTTCGATGCTTCCAACACTGGATTTCTTCAGTGTACATGCCAGTCAGCGGCCACGTCCGCAGGCACGTCTTGCCTCCTCCACAGTCCTTACCTCTCTGGGATGGTAGTCCCATGTGCAGAACCTATGCAAACGGGTGTCTTTCTAGCGGGATCAGCCATCCAAACAAATTACTACAGATACCTCGCTGATAGGCTGGGGTGCACACTTCCAACAAGTAGTCATGCAAGGGAAGTGGTCCAAAGACAAATCCAGACTTAACATAAACCTGCTTGAGCTTCGAGCAGTTCACAACGTGTGCAAAGACTTCCTCTCACACATCCAGGGCTCTTCGGTGCGTATCCTCACTGGCAATATGACTACGATGTTCTACATCAATCACCAAAGGGGTGCGAGATCCCAGTAGTTACGAGCAGAGGCATATGGAATTGGTGTATCCTCCACAACATAACCATCACAGGAGCATACTTATTGGGGGAAAAGAATATTATGGCAGATATGCTCTGTGAGGAAGCTGAGGGAGAGTGGAAGCTGCACGATCACAGCACCCACAAGGTGTTCCAATGCTGGCGTGTACCGCAGATAGACCTCTTTGTGACCAGACAGAACTCCAAATGCCCCCAGTACTGTTTGAGAGCAGGCATAGGACACAGTTCCGTGGGGGACGCAGTGCTCCTTACTTGGGGGACCCATCTGCTATACGTGCCCTCCCCCCAGTCCCTCTCATTCCCAGAGTCCTCTGGAAAATACAGACAGACAGGGTCCATGTGATTCTAATAGCCCCAGCATGGCCTCGACAGACATGGTTTTTATGAACTGTCTCTACGACCTCCCTGCCAGCTTCCTGGACCTTCTCTCCCAGAACAAGGGCTCAATACTTCATCCCCAACCGCAAACGCTCCACCTGGCGGCATGGTACCCGTCTGGTTCTCAGAAGCAGAGCAGCAGTGCTCCCAACAAGTGAAAAATGTCCTATTACAGAGCAGGAGACAAACGACATGCAGGACTTACCTATACAAGTGGCAGTGGTTTACACAGTGGTGCATGCACAGGGGGGTCCACATCATCCACGGTGCCTGATACTGGAATAATTTATGCACCTGAAACAACAAAATTTGTCAATTTCATCACTCGGTGTGCACATGGCTGCCATCACGGCCTTCCACCCTCCCATTGATGGGTTCTCCATATTTGCCCACCCCATCTCTAAAAGATTCTGGAAGAGCCTGCAAAACCTTCACTCACTGCGTGCACTCATAACCCCTCCCCCCCCCATGTGGGACTTAGGACTGGTCCTCCACTTGCTCACAAAACCACCCTTTGAACCAATAGCAATTTCATCCCTTACCTTTCTCACGATAAAAACATTGTTCCTTCTGGCAATCACATCCACAAGGAGGATTAGTGAACTCACAGCTCTCATGCCCTCGCCCCCATTACAGGACCTTTCACAGGCATAAGATTATTCTACAGTCCCTTCCGCCCTTCCTACCCAAGGTTGGTTCTGAATTCTGTATCGATGAACTGATAATCCTTCCCACCTTCTATCCAAAACCACACCTCTCCAGTGAAGAAGCCATATTGCACACTCTGGATGTTAGAAGAGCAATTGCCTTTTATCTGGATAGGACTCAACCCTTTCGACTATCCCAGAGATTGCTGGTATCCCTGTCCGAAAGGTCCAAGAGAAAACCATTATCTTCTCCGCGCATATCAAAGCTGATAACATCATGCATTACTACCTGCTGCTCGCGCCAGAATAGGCCATTACCAATGACTCCGAAGGCCCAGAGCGATGGCGACATTAGCTGTTTTCCTCAAGGGGCTCTCGATCCAGGAAATATGTAGAGCAGCAACATGGTCATCTAATCATACTTTCATGAAGCACTACTCCATTCCATCTGCTCCACAACAGATACTGCAGTTCTCTCCACAATCTGAAGCAGATGATCGAAACCCACCAGCCATCTGAATGGGCACTGCCACAGCACTGCTGCTTTGAGGCATTCCCTCCTCTCCTCCTCACCCCCCCTTGCCTCTTTTTCTGATAGAGCGATTAGTGTGTCGAGTATCCGATAAGCATTTGCTTATCAGATAGTCGATTAGTCATTCACATCCCTAGTTTCTCCATGAATGCATGCCTGCTCAGCCATCCTTCTCAGCTCTTGCATTGGTCTACTCTCTGGGGTATGTGTTCCCCATAGGCTTTTTTACTCCTTCATTTTTCTGTGGGGAAGCCAAGAAGTCTGCAGAAAGTATGAATTCTGGGTCTTATGCAGGGTGCAGAATTTCCCTGTCTGAGAACCACTGTTATAAACCATTAAGTGAGAGAACTTTAAATTTAAGAGGGAGGTAGGAAATTAGGTAAAGAACCATGTTTATATGGTAGTGTTAAGATGAGTATCCCCTCTTAATTGTCAGGTAAAAAACAGGCTTGCAATAAACAAACAATTATTAAAATTGGGAATACAATTAATTTTTCTCACTAGGCAGATAAGGGAAGAGAAGAGAATGCCCGCTGAAGTAATCGGTTACCCTCTTCACCTTTCCAAACTTGTTAAAGAAACAACACCTTTCTTTAATGGAACAGAAGAGTTCATGGAAAAAACAACTTCCTCTTCACCATTAAACCAAATGATATTGAGGCTGATCCTGCTCTCACTCAGTTAAATGATGCTCTCACTGGGTCTTAGCAGTGATCTTTGGAATGAAAAATTAATTCACTGGATAACCAGTACCACTAATAACCAAATTTGCACGTTTATCTCTTCTGCATGCAAAATCTCTTACAATTTTTTGAACTCTGACTCTCTTGACATTTGGATAGTTCTGCTTTGGTGTCTGACATGTATCTATCTAGGTTTCTCATGGCCTGCTTATAGAAAATGTATTAAAATTCAGTTTCAAAGTCGGAAGCGTTTTGGTTTTTTTAATGAATGCCTGTTAAACTGGATCATGTGACTATTCATAGGAAGCCAATCAAAAGACCCACAAATATATCTGAAGCAAAATACTCCTGTAGGATATCTTCCAAAGGCTTTTCTAGAATATTTTCCAAGCTGTACTCAGTGCAGAAGTTGGTCTGAAGTTTGCTGTGCGAGCCAGTCCTGTCCGAATAGAGATTACTTGCTCTTGCCAAAGAGCGGGCTTGCTCCCTGTGAAAGGGCATTCACCTTTGAGCACCTTCTTGCAGCTTCATTCACCTTGAGCACCTCTTGCAGCCAGGTGCCGCATACTAGTCCTTTCACCCTGATGCCTCCTGCAAGCTTCCAGCCCCAACCTTGGTGAATCTGCAGAGGTTTGCCTCTGTGTCCAAGTCAAGGGCCAAATAAACCCTTTCTAGTGTGGAGTCTAAAATAGTCTATTTGGCCTTGCTAGGGTCTTGAGCCCCTGTTTGGCACCCCTTAAATCCAGCCCTTTGCTCAGGCTCCCAAATAAACCCTACCACCTTCTGGGGGGCTTGACACTTTATCTGTGGCCAAGAGGGGAACCTGGACCCCCCCACACACTACTCCAGTTTCCCATCCAGGGACACTCTAAACAGCAGCCGTGTACAGCTTTATTCAGTTCATTGCTACATTTTCCCTTGGCCTTTTCCTCCCTGCCCCCTTCAGCTTCACCCTTATCTCAGGGTTAAGGTTCTTAAGTTTGTTCTTTTTCCTTCAAATCTGGCTATGCAAAATGCATCCAAAAAACTAACTCTGGTTGTCCCTCTGGTTCCCATGGCCAGAGAGAGCATCTCTCAGGTCCCAGTGAGAAACTCAATGGCTAAGCCCAGGCAGCTCCTTGTATGTGGCCAAGTGTCATGTGTTTGGGATATTAGATATGAGAGGAGCCAATAAACACCAAAGATAAACTTTATCATACACAGAAAAGTAAAGGAAAGAAATGCAGAGTTACGTAAATCCATTCCAATGAATGGGATAGGTAGCACAGACAACACCTACACCTAGGACAGTACACAAGATATTTAACTTTACAGATAAAAGCATACACGTACTTATTGCTATAAATCACACACAGTTCCATGGTTAGCAACTTACAATTGTCAGATGGAAGGTCATGGCCTCTTTCTTTCCCCATGCATAGAGGGGTCCACGATGCATTTGTCGGTAGGAACAGGCACCAACTTCTTAATTGCAGTGGGTAAGGTAGTGGGGGTCCCTTACCCCATCCCTTCCACCAATTATGTGTTCTACATCTATATTTATACTCGACTTGGTCGTTCTAATCATCACTACCAATCGATTACATATTGGTAATTACATATTGTATAAGGCACTTATGTTCATAGTTGGAGTACTTTCTGCTATGCCGGATATTGCTAAAACTATATGAGCAAGTAACAGTTTCATGGCTGTACTCTTGTCATTTTTGCTTATCAGAACAAAAGTACCAATACAAGGCTGCTTGTCCTGTGTGTTCTTGACGTGGTCTCTCTGTACCAAGTTTAGTCTGCATGGTTATGCAGAACAATTCCTGACTCTCACAGGTCCCCTCTGAACCCCAGCCTTGCCTGCGTGCTTTGGGTACACCAGACTTGAACCAGGCCGGGGATTTGCTTTTCAGGGGTCTGCACTATAGTCAAGGCAGACATTGTTGAGGCAGGGCCATCCAGGCTTCCCTTCACCTAGCAGGACTCTGATAGGCTGTTCCTAGCCCCTCTAGCCCTTGGAGGGCCAGGTCTGCATGGCCTGGGAAATGGCAACTTCAAAAAGCCCTTTCTAGGGGAGGCAAGCTTAGAGGACACCCCCCCACCTCTCGCCCTTGCTGCTCTTTTTCTCTCAGCTGGTTGCTACTGGGGAGTAGGGGTAATAGTACTGTGAGACCTCCAGCAGGGACCCACAAAGGCCAGATACATCTCATCACCCGTAGCTTTCTCCTCGTTATAATAAACATTAAAGCATCCAGCAGTGTCATATCAAAGCATCATTACAAGCCGTTACAAATGCATCATATCCATGTAAGGGAGAGATACTGTGTGTCACAGTTTTAGGGTAATCGCGCTTGTAGCCCCTTCTCTGATCCAGCAAGGATGCTCGCTTGAGGCTCTGGGCTCCCAGCAGTCACCTCTCTAGGGCAGAGGTCTGCATCTCAGTCCCTTCTGACTCAGTGCAAGGCAGGCAGCTGACAGCCATACATCCCCTGCAAGCCAGACTTACTCTACAAGGCCAGTGTCTGCGCTTTGTTCACAGCCCTTGGGGAGAAAGCCATGTGCTACCAGCAGTTACAAGTTACCACACAGCTCCTTCTACACAAACACACTTACTCTTAAGCATTAGAGCACGGGTGGGCAATAATTTTCAGAGGGGGACACTTAATGACTTTTGCTATGTGATTACAGGCTGGCTCCACCCCTGGAAGGGGTGAGGCTGGGGACTAGCTTCCGCCACAGGGCTCTCTGGGGCTGGACTTTGAATTAATAATACAGCAAAGGGCTCGTGACTCCCAGCTCCGCCGCTACCACGTTGGCTGGCAGTTGCCTGGGATTGCTGCAGCTATTTAAAAGGTTTGCGGGTCTGATCCCTGCAAGTAGTGCCGCAACTGTGAGCCATTTAAATAGGATCCTGCTGCCTGAGCCACCACCAGGAAATTCGGTGGCATGGTGTCGAGGGGCACACCCTTGCCCCAGTTCGGGCCCCTCAATCGGCATACATGGTACTAACCGTCACAATACAAAGTCCAGGCCCCTCTATGAGGGCATATACGGTACCACAGTCCTAGCCCCTGGAAAAGCCTCTCCTGGCTGGGGATGATTGCCCAGGGTAGGGGAAAGGGGCGGTAGGGGCACCCAGGCCCTCCCTCTCCACCGGGTCCCAGCTCAGGGCCCTTTAGGCAGGGACTATGGCTCCTGCCTGCTTGGTGGGGAATCTGGCCGATACAGGCCGAGCTGTGATAGCAACCCCTTGCCCTGGGCTGCTTCCTACCAATCTGGCACCCCGATAGTCTGTCTGCCTCGGTGTCGGTCCTTACTGGGGCTGGTGCTGGGGTTGTAGGTGGTCCGATCCCTCAGGCAGGGTTGGCTTCTGGCTTTACTCCAGAGTCCGATGCTGGCCCTCTTTCTGGCCTCAGCTGCTGCAGGAACACTGGGGTTGCTGCCTGTGCCCTGCTACCCTCCAGCTGCCTCCCCTTCTGCAGGGCTCCCTCTGCCTTTATACTCTGGCTCTGCTGGGAGCAGGCCCAGCAGGGCTGGTGGGGCGGGGTTGTTTCAGCCAACTGAGCCCGGTCTACTCCCAGCCCTTCAGTGCCGGGCCTGGTCGCCCCGTCACACATGGGCAGCAGGATATAAATAGAAAGCAGCCCGATGCAGTCTGCGGGCCAGATCAAAGTGTTAAGCAGGCTGGATCCAGCCCCCAGGCTGCATTTTGCCTAGTCCTGCATTAGAGAGAAAACATTTATATAAAAGAACCAACTTGCACACAAAAACTCTTACCAGAGGCCAACCCGAACTGCTAGATTTCAGCCCTTCGGAACCCACAAGAGGCTTTTCCCCCTGGCTTCAAGTTCACATTTAATCCAGGTTCTAGAACTTGAATGAAAGGCCAAGGTCAGTTCAAGCTTTGTCTGTTGGTCTCTGGAGAATTCACTTTGAACCCGAAGAAACACACAAGCAAGCTGCCCAGGGAAGTGGCGTTTCCCTGGAGGTGTGACGACCTACTGGTTTCACTTCCGGGACAGCTGCAGTAACCCATCCCCTGTGGAGCGTGTACAATCCCACAATGATCATAGAACACTAGAACTAGAAGGGACCTCGAGAGGTCATCGAGTCCAGTCCCCTGCCCTCATGGCAGGACCAAGCACTGTCTAGACTATCCCTGATTGACATCTCATCCAACCGACTCTTAAATATCTCCAGTGATGGAGATTCCACAGCTTCCCTAGGCAATTTATTCCAGTGTTTAACCACCCTGACAGTTAGGAACTTTTTCCTAATGTCCAACCTAAGCTTCCCTTGCTGTAATTTAAGCCCATTGCTTCCATTCCTACATTTACTACAATATAGCCACCCAAGGACACTTCAGGTAGTTGCCCCATCTGTAGGTTTGGCAGGATTTGATTTTTCTCAGTCACTGTCTGATAAACATTGATTTAAATTGACATGCTAGAATGGGCCTGCCAAAAAGTCAACTGGTAGATCAGCTTGCCTGCGGGATCAGGCATCACAGATAGGGCAACTGTCTTTCCCTAGACTGAATATGGGACACCTAGTAAAATTGCTGTATTCAAGCAAGATCAACGGCGTTTAGACGTTCAAATCATCAAGTTGACTGAGCCCCTCTTAAAAAGAAATACTGAATAGTTGGATTCTTTCTTATCTTTAGGTTTTTAGGGTTCACACAGGGAGAGGTGACACACTATTTCCTCTCCCCCCCCCCCCCCACAGAGAGAGAGAGAGAGAGAAAGAGAGAGCTGTGTGCCTCTGTTATATGGGGGGGGGGGGGTGAATGACCCTTCCTTCCCTGCTCAGTGTTCTCTGACCTCCATGCCTGGCTGGGCCCCCAGGACAGACCTGCCTTTCTCAGTACCTGGTGCTGCCTTAAGGCAACGTGTGGGTGGGGGGGGGTGGGAGGTGGCATGCAGGATCACATGTTCTCTCCTTCCCTCCCCTCCCTGCTTAATTTCTACTAGGGTTCACACCAGCATCCTTTCAGAACTGAAGGAGCAGGAAGGGGTGGGAGATGGGAAGTGATCCCACTAATGTCTTTGCAGAGCTCATCTCTGTTTTTCTGAAGGGGTGGGGGTGAATGTTGAGCTGGTTTTGGGAAGAGTGGAAAGGAGCAGTTCTGAATTTGTATTGTATTTTGTTTCCTTTCTGGATAGGTGAACGTCTAGCTAAGCCTGAAAGAGGCAAAATGCGAGTACACAAAATCTCCAATGTGAACAAGGCCCTGGATTTCATTGCTAGCAAAGGAGTGAAGCTGGTGTCAATTGGAGCAGAAGGTAAGGTAGCCAATGCGTGCATCTCATGCTCAAAATCTGGAGAGGGGCAGGTGAGGAGGATGGGTGGACTAGCAGCTACTTGAGTTTTACACCCACTCAGAATATGCTATTTCTCCCCCCCTCTCAATCTGTATTAGGGATGTTAATGGTTAACCAGTTAGCCTCCCACTTAATGGGTGAGGCTTACTGCTATGGTTAACCGGTGCGGGCTGGAGCAGCCCTTGTCTGCAGCCGGCCTGACCTGGGTGTGCCACGGGCAGGGGTGCTCCAGCTTGGCCAGAGCAGCTCTCATCTGTGGCAGGAGGTGGGGGTGGAAGGGCACCCCAGCCTGGCTGCGACGGGCAGGGGGCTGCTCCAGTCCAGCCAACCTGGAGGGACCCCTGTTTTCCCCCATTTAATCAGTTAACCAGTTAAACTTAGTGTTTAACTGGCCAACTAATCAAACAGGATTTTACATCCCTGGTTTGTACCATTTTCTCTCCTCTGCACATCCACCTCTGTCAATTACTTGTAGCCCTGCTTATAGAGAGTGAGAGTGAGATGAAGACTCAAATCCCTCTTACCAGTGGGGTTCCACTATTCAGTGGTCTGTGCTTTTCTTACCAGTTTCTTCAGATACTTATTCTGGTTCTCCTACTCTGACTCAGTGGCAATGTTTAGAGAAGCTGTAAATGATTCATGTATGAAAGATACTGTATAAAATAAACTTGTTCCATGCACACTTGGAATATGGAGTTAAATACAAAGGGAGGAAGATTAAGTGGGTGAAGAAGGAAAGATTCTTGCAGCTGAGATTTGAAAAGGAGAGAAGCAGTCCAGCTGGGAATTGACCTTCCTTGGCCCCGCAAATTCCCTGATTTGGGACCAGAGAGTGCTGGGACCAGGGAGGTCCAACCTGTAGTGGCAGAAACTGAAATGAAGAAAATATTATTTCTACCCTAGGAGAAGTGGCTACTGCTGTCAAAAACTGATTTAGCACTTCAGCAAACTTTTTCTAGGTACTTAGCACCAGTGACTTCTGCCAGTTCAGTGGTTTGACTTTCTTTAAAACTTGGCAGCAAACAAGTACTACTTGATATTTTTTGTATGTAATCTAAATGATTTTATATTAAATGTAAGGCCTTAACATAGGCTGTCAACTTCTAATTTAATTTTTAAATACAGATTTTTTTGAAAAAAATATGCCTTTTGGATTCATTAATTTAAATTTAATTTCTTAAATTTGTGTTTATTCCCCTTTTCCCTTTCCAAGCCTGTCGTTGGGCAAAAGAAGTCTGAGTTGGGCTGGAACAGGACTATTGAGGATTTTAAGAACAGCAACAACTTTTGAATTGGCTCTTGCTCATGCTGCTCCTATATTTGTTAAGCTACACGCTGGTGTCTAGAAAGCTGAGATTTGGGGAGATCACAGAGAGGCAGATAAGCAGCGAGAGGAGATGAGGATTTTGGCAGAGGGAGGCGGATCCTGATATACATCAGCAATTCGTATTTGGCTCACTCTTCCTTAACCCACCTTTCTGCTTGCCAGACCTCTCTAAGGCTGTAGAGAGGCAGCCAGGGTAGGCAAAGGCAGCAGGTCCACACCCCCTTGCCAGTGATAAGAGGCCATTTCAGACTACAGTTTGTCTCTGGGGTAAGGGGCTAGATGACAACTGGCAGTGGGTCACTGAGGCAAGGTGGGTATAGGGGTTGGGGGCTCCCAGATGGGGAGGACCCCAGAGTAAGGGAGCACTGTGGTAGGGCAGTACCCAGAGATGGAGAAAATAGATAACCATGGGTGAGACATCAGCCAGAAGGGGGCACTCTAGCACCAAAAAGCCAATTCCCAGAGTGTCCACCAGGAGGTGCCCATGGTGGTGAGGCACGCCCAGTTACACAGATGCTAAGATGGTATTACAAGGCATGGATACCTCTTCTGTTCATTCCCTCTAAAGCATTTGCCATTGGCCTGCACCTAAAGGCAGGCTACTGAGCTAAATGGACCATTGGTCTGACCCAGTATGGCCGTTCTTATGTTCTTAACTCCAAAAACGAGGTGTTAGATGACAAACTGAGTGGCCAAAAATCAAGCACCCAAAACAAAAATACATTTCTGCAACCTGTGCTCTTAGCAAAACACAGAGACTGACTGTGTGAAAATGGGTGTAATGTCAGCATCCTGCACATCACGGGAGTTTTTGTTCTTGGGAGACACTTGTTCCCAGGGCTCTGCTAAAGATGTTACTAACTGGTGTCCCCTTCAGGGCTCCAACAAGGCTGTGTGCTCTGATCACTGAAGAGCAAAACAACTTGTCTACTTCTCTAGATTCCAACTCCATAATGTGGTTACCCTCGTCACAGGTCCTGGTATTCAGATTCCATCTAGGCATTTATATTGCAACTGTTACTGTTGCATTTAAATGTATCGAAAGCATTTATGGATTTAGCCTGACCCCCCTCTGTGAGGTGAGGGAGATTATTATCCCCATTTACGAGAGAGACTAAATTATTTAACTGTAATCCCCAAAGGAAGCAAGTGACAGAGCCAGGAATGAAACCCTGTACTGGAGCCCAGGATGAGCTCCCTTTTGTGGGCTGTCACCGAGCTGCTGTTTTGGACCCAAACCTTGGATCTTCTGAGCGATGGCCAGATGCTACCTGTGAGACTGGCCTTTCAGGCACATCCCTGAAGTACAGACTCAAATGCGAGTTCCCCTTCTTGGGATGTGGACCCAGCAGCATTAAGCCTCAAGATCAGGGTGGAGCCCCTCTCTCCCTCCCACCAGTAATTCTCACATAACCAGTAGTTCTCCAGAACCTCATTTGCAGGGATAATCTACTTTACAGTTTTACCCTTTGGGAGACTTTGTGACCCTTAGAGCGAGTAACAGACTTTGCAAGGCACCTGAAGAGTGCACGGATTTACTTTGCCTTTGCAGAACAATTACTGACAGTCTTTAATGGTGCTTGAATTCAGGGACAGACACTTAGTTGTGTCATTCCCTCCCCTTAACAGGGATACGTGACACCATAAGGGAAGGCCATACCCAGTGCAGGGTGAGTGCACTCGTCTCCCACTGAGGAGTGCACATATAATGTCTTGTTTTGTTCTCCCCAAACTGTGCCTCTAGCTCCTCCCATAGTTCTGTAGCTGGGTGGCTTACTTGCCAAACTCACCCTGATCCCCAGGGCAGTGTGGCCCACTAGCCAGAGTTAGTAACTCACCCCAGTTTGCAGGGCAGTATGGCCCCAATAGCTCTATTCAGTAACTTACCTCAGTCCACAGGGCAGTGCAGTCCAATGGCCAGAGTCGGTATCTTGCCCCTATTTGCAGGATTGTGTAGCTCCATGGTAAGGGGCAGGAGATAAGGGAGGGGGTTATAACTTGTGGCAAGGAGTCCAGGCCCTCACTCCAGGGCCCTATTAGTGGCTATACTCCAGCCACTTAGTCAGCAGGAAAAAGCTCTGACTGAAACATGCTGACTCCCTGGCATTGGCTCACTCACCAGTTAGCCGTTGCCTCTGGACCCGATGGGGCCTCTGGGAGCTTCTGGCTTTCAGCCTAAGCGGTAGTGCCTCTATGCCTAGGTTTTCATTGCAGGTCCTTTCCCTCCAGTCATCCACCCCAACTGAGCTGTGCTGCTCCTTTATATCTGTGCAGCTGGAGCTTGCTCAGTAAGGCAGAAACGGTGCGGTTTTCTCAGGCCTCAGAGCAGGGTTAACCCTCTCCTTTCCAGTGTGGGGCGAGTGTGCCCTGTCCCAGGATGATGTAATCTAATGTGATGGTTGGTCTTTAGCAGAAGACATCAATAAGGATATAAACAGAATTAATAAAATTCATAAGTTCATTTAGCTGGTTTCCCAAAATTGTCACATCCAGATCTCTCTGTTGCCTCCTCCACTGGCCTGGTCACAATCTATCCTTCCTCTGTAGCTGGGCCATTTTCTTCACCCCACATTTCTTTGAAAGGTGTCTGCAGATTCCTACCTCTTTGGTTGGCAGCTAGGTAACCTCTTTGTTCTGTTTTGTTTGCTTTATCAATAGAATGAGGGTTACAGCTGACCAAACTGTTGACCCAACCAATGTCAGGCTACTAATTCCATCCAGGGACAGAGCATAACAGTGTCAGTTCATTGGCTTTGCTTATGCAAATGAAAAGAACAGCTCCTACTGATAGTGCTGAAGGAATGTGGTGCTGATTAAATTTAAACTGCCTGTGTGAAGCAAGTGTAGAAAACAAAAGATCAATTCAAACCAGTATGGAACTAGCTTTTGTACTCATTTTAAATGTGTTGGTCTAAATCAGGAGTGGGCAAGATGTAGCCCAATAAACCTTTTAATCCAGCCCACAGCCCATCCGGCCATGACCCTCAGGCACAGAGCATCTCCACGCTGCTCAAAGAGGCTGGCTGTTTCTTGTGATTTTCTGTACTGCGTGTGGGGATGGTGGGGAGAGGCATGGGAGCTGAGAGATTGTGCTGGGGGCAGAGGCAGCACGTGAAGCCTCCCCCTCCCCACTCCATAGGCTTGTAGTGCAGAGAGCCTCACGGAACAGCTAGTTGCTTTGAGCAGTCTAGGGCTGCTGGCAGGCAGGGAGCCTTCCTGAGGGTCCTGCTGGGCTGCTGGTCAAGAGACACCTTGGTAAGCACCTCCTGGCACCCCATCCCCTCCCACACTCTAACTCCCAGCCCCAGGTTACCATCTCCCTCCTGCCCTAGGTCCTCACCCAGATCCCCTGCACTGTGCTTCTTGCAGGTCTCAACTCCCTCCCTGACTCTGTGCCCCCTTCTACACCCCTTCCCCAGGCCAGAATCCTCTCCTGCACTCAGACCCCTCCCAGACCCTGCACTGGAATCCTCCGCCTCAGTTCACAACCCCCTCCTTCACCCAAACTCCCTCTCGGACCCCACACCCTCTCCTGCACCCTAGTTCTTTAACCCAAGCTCCGTTCTGCACCCAAACTCCATCCCAGACCCCACATCCCCTCTCTAGAAAAGTGCAGCCTTTGACCACTTACCAAAACCTTGGAAGTCCCCTCCCCCATCAAAAATTACTGTCCACCCCTGGACTAAATCTATGTGGAGGCCAGGACTAAAGTAGTGGGGGAGGGGAAAACAGGGAATGTGTGCTGAAAGTTAGGACTGAGGTTTGGCTGATCTCTATTCAGAAAGCTGGTACATGTCCTTTAATGACAACCCAAGCTATAACCAAGCCGAAGTGATCAGAGCATGAAGCTGTACCTCAGCTATGCCATGCTAAGAAGTTTCTAGGTGTGTGTGATCAATATCACCGTGCAAAAAAAAATCTATTGATGAGCTATGGGTCAAACTAGTCTGTCTGTTGGGTTTTACCCAATGTAGCACATGGCACTCTCAAAATCTTTGGGCAACCCAATCGAGAGAGTGTTTTTTAGGATGTCTGTTTTTGCAGTGTGCACATGCCATGACTGAAAGAGGCTAGAAGATTTCAGTTCCCCCAAATGTCAGTATGTTTTAAACTCTAGTCTTGTAAATTCTGTATAATCTGAATGGTAACTCTGAATTGCTTTGAAATTTGGTGTGCCCGGGAAGGCGAGGGCTTATTGTTAATGATCCAAATTTGATGTAATTTAACCAAGGGGTTCCTCAATTGCAGGTGTCCCCCTCAAAAAGGGTTTCCTGGTGCTACCTTTCATTGTTAAACTGAAAAGTACTAAGCCTGAATCACAGGCTTCTTGATGGTGTGAACTCACCCTTCAATTAATATAACTAAGTTAATCACAGGCCCCCCCCCCTCCCCCCCCCCGAAGATAAAAGGAGTTGTATACTAGCAACTTCCCATCAGTTAGTTTTGTGAGTCATGGGTGGTGGTTTTGGATTGGGAGAATGTAGTTAAAGTGTTGGGGAGGTGGGGAGAGACATATGAAAAATCCCCTGGGAGGAGCAGAATATTGGGAACTGAGATTTGGGCAATTAGGGGGAGAAAGGGTTTGGGCTGCAGTAAAGGAGGGGGATGGATGGTAGGGGAGACAAAAGAGGTGGGTCTCAGGTTAGGGAGCATGGCCCTCCCTATTTCTGCCAGTGTACTCCATCCCCTGCGTCTCAATCTTTGCCAGTGGATTCCAACCACCCTGCACTCCAGTCTTCCAGTACCACTACACTGTTCCACTGTAACATAATTGTCCTTCCCTCCAGGCCCTGTAGGTAAATCTGGTGCAGGAAGGGGAGGTAACTGCAATAGAAATGTTTGCAGACCAGGGAGTGACAACTTCAGGGAGGACCAGGCTGGAAGAGGGGAGTGTTCTGACTGGGTCAGCGGCATGGTTTGGGAGGTGGTGTTCTGAGGCAGGGCTGGTGGGGCACAACTGGCGTGTGTGAGTAGCGGGGGTGGGACTGGCTAAGTGTGTTTAAATGCAGGACATGCGATACACTAGGGATGTGGAAGGTTAACTGGTAAGCATCACCCTAAATGGGTAACTGGTGGGGACTAGAGCAGCTCCCCATCTGCCGTGGATAGGGGGCTGCTCCAACCCCACAGGGGGCCCACCATGGACAGGGACTGCTCCTATGGAGCAGCCTCTCTGTGGGGAGCCTGGGCCCATTGCAGGCAGGGGCTTCTTTGTTGGGGGCTGGGGGTAGGAGCCCAGTGGGCTGGAGCACTCCCCTGCTCAGTTAACTGGTTAAATGTTAGGTTGACCTAACTTTTAACTGATTAACTGGGATTTTACATGCTTCCTATGTACAACTGCCTAAATGCCTGGGAATGCCTAATGACATGATTATCTCTTCCTGTTCAAAAACTGAGAAATTCAATGGCAAAAAACTATGGCCTAGTTGGTGTAACTAAGGCCCTCGGGGGTCTGAAAAATCCACAGCCTCCAACAGCGCTGTTAAAATCAACCTAACCCCCTGTGTAGCAGCACCTTGTAGCAAGGTCAATGGGAAAATTCTCCCATTGACCTAGCTATACGGGAGAGGCCCTCCCTTAGGTGCAGGTAATTCCTTCATTGAAACGCTACAGCAGCACAGCTGTGCCACAGCAGTATTCTAAGTCTCGACAAACCCCATGTTAACGCAGAGTTAAGGATGCTTAGTGGTAGGCAGAACGCTGAATTGAGTAACACTCAGACTTTGGAAAATCCAGCAAAGCAGAAGTAAGGCACACTGACTGCACCCAAATTATTCCCATTGACTACTGCCAATTCCAGGGGAACACAGGGAAGATGGTGTGGCAGCCTTTTCTTTTTGTCCTTTAATAATATTACATGGAATTCTGTGGATAAGAGTGAACGGGCTACAAAAGGAGGCAAAGAAATTGTACATTTTAGCAGATGTAGAGTTGGCGGAGAGAAAAGGTGCTGTGTGTATTAAGTTGACAGGCATGTTAAGGCATTGCTGAAAGAAGGCAGAGTTAAGTTTGCCTGGGCTGCTTTACCTGTGCCTTTCCCAGTCTCAGAAATATGAGTTTTGCTGAATTTAGCATTCTGCAAGGGGAGACGCCACCAAGCAACCTAAAAACTGCAGTAGCTTTTTGCCATTGACTGTGGTGAGGCTTAGCCCAAACTTCTGCAGTTGATGGAGTAAAAAAGATGTAGGTGGGATAGGTGCTAAGTAAAATGCATATACATCAGCATAAAAAATGGGCCTCGGCTGGTAATGTCCCTGATGTGACAGTTACTCTGCCCACTGAAGGGATTATGAGCTTTCCTGGTGTGTGTATTTTAATAGCCTAAATTGAGACGTTAAAAAGTTATTGCATCAGCAAAGTAGGACATAAAAATCAATGAGGCAATCAGAATGCTGCTAACATAGCTCAGAGAAAACAAGCTATAAACCCCTCAAGCAGGTGGGACTGAGCTAGGAAATCATCCAAGTAGCTTACTACAAAAGTGGGGAAAACTTTGGCAAGGCAAGTGTGTTTCTCACTCTAGCACAGAGGCTCCCCACCCATACTGACAGCTCTTCAATTTATTAAAATTTTACAGACCTCCCCCCTCCCTCCCAAATAACATAGCTGTGCCTGCAACCTGCACGTCCCTCAGCCCACGCTGCTTCCTGAGCCGCGTCCCTCAGCCCGCTCGGGAAGCAGCGCAGGCTAAGGGACTTGCTGGCTGCTGGCACAGAGCTTCTTGGCTCCCAACTTTCCATGGACCACCTACAGTACTGTTGCAGACCTCCAGGGATCCATGGACCACAGGTTAGGAACCACTGCCATAGTACATCCTCCCCTTTTCAGAGTGAAGCTGCCATGAAGCATTCAGTTCTGTGCAAAGGACCCTCCTGCCTATACTGTGTCTTTATACATATAGTATTAAATAACAACAGTTTATTATTACCTTTATCTGTGTCTAGACCTTTTTTATTAAATTAGACAAACAGAATTGTTTCCCACCTCCTTCCAAAAAAGGAAGCCCAGATAAAAATCCACAGGAAATTGTCAGACATGGGCAACTACTGAAAATATTCTTTGGAGAAGGCTAAAGTCCACACTGATTTCTGGCCTACCACTCTGTGTAGGGTAGGGATCATTGGAGATTGAGCTGGTCTGTTGATCTCCAGCTCTGTGCAGAGGTGAAGTCCTGGGGGTGGGAGTTAGTGTGGAAAGGCCTTAATCTTGGTTTTATCAGATTCAAAGCCAAGACTGATATTTTCCATGACATTTCTCTTAAAATATTCTCTGGTATTTGCAAGCCAAATGTAGTGTTATACTGATGCATGTGAACCAGAAAGTGGAGCTGACTTCTTTATAAATAATAACAGAGCTGGCTATTTTCCCTGTATAAGCAGAATGAAACACATTGTGAGCAAACCGAATAACCAGCGAAACCTAACCACAGCTTTTAAAATGAGCCCATGGCTCTTGCTACATTTCAACGGCAGAGGCGCAGCTTCTGGGACCAGGTGTGAGCAGGGACAGCTGATTCCCAGCTTGCACCTGGTCCCCCACTGTGCCTCTGCCTTCCCTGACCCCCGCGGAGATGGTGCTGGGGGGAGCCAGCTTTTAAGCTGGCTCCCCCCAGCACTGGCTTCTGCTCCGACAGAGGCAGCAAAGAGGGGGGGAGCGTCTAGCTGAGTAGTGACTCAACAACCCGTTACGCATAGTCAACTACTCAACTAGTGGCTTACATCCCTAGCATTTACTGGTGCAAAACCTATCCTGCCGTTAGCAGCAAAGCCTTATCTGTCTTAAACTGATCTATCCCCTTAATGAGTGTAGGACTAAGTCCCATTAATAACATGCACTTGTTGCTGGTGAAAACAGCAGCCTGGTGTTACAAGCGGAAGTGCACAGAATTCTTGTACAGCTCACATCTCAGAAGAGCAGTTACAGAGCATAAGCAGGCAATTGGTTCCACAGCAGGAGGCACTCTCTGATCTGATCACGAGCCCTGTAATGACACATACAAATTGCTCTCAAACTGTTCAGTGTTAGCTGCACTGATGGGGAGCAGACATCCAGTCTTTAATTAAACAAGTGTGAGGTTGCTCTAATTGGTTACATTTAACTCCTCTGTAAATTCTGTGGTGTCAGAGTGTCTCTTTGTAGTGCAGAACCAGCAAACTCCATGTGATGCCCTGCTGCACCACGAGCTTTCCTCCCCTATTTAGAAATAGTGGTAGTCCAAGGGCATCACATGACTCTTACAGTAGAATGAACTTGCAGAGTGCCTTGGACAAGAGGAACACAGCTGTAGGAGAGCGAGTGGGCTAGCATCACATACTGCATAGGAGCAGGTGTGGGCACTGCATAGGAGCAGGTGTGGGCACTGGCTCCATTCAGCAGGATGGCAGAATTTGTATCCAAAGTGTGGGAGGATGTACTTGGGCTCTAGAAGGGAAGGGTGCCTACCTTGCAGCAATTATATATATTGTATCAAAAAAAGAGTTGGAAAAGGCTTTATGGAGTCAGTCTCCCAGACAAGGCAGGATGGTTCTGTGTTCAGTGAGATGGGCATCTCTTTGGATGGCTGCTGCTCAGTCTCTTTGTCAAGAGAAAATAAGTGTATGTATAGCTCCCAGTAGAGGGTAAAGCGGTGGGAATCCTCTGGGGATTCCCACCCCACAGATCAGCTATGGTTTTAAACTGCACAATGCTAAGAAGGGACCAAGGTGGGGATTTAGGTTGGAATAACAGAGCTTCTCCAGGTTCAAGTCATTGGTCTAATTCAGGAATTGGGGATTTCCCTCTAATTTTACCATAAGGGCCCAGGGAATGGGCTGATTTGATGATGTGACCTCTGCATAAAGCTGAGAGCCAGGAGCTCTTGAATTTGTTCCCATTCTGCCTCAGCCACTGAACTTATCACTTCTTCTCTGCTTCAATTTAAAACTCTTTAAAATGATGATATTAATTGGTTGATTTACTAGCGTTTCTAAAGTCCTTTTAGGACTAAAATATGCCATAAATTGAAAGAGTCAACTAAAATAAAAAGCTAGCAGTAGTTTCAGATCTTAAACCTTCTCCTGTGTTCTCCTGCCAAGTCCTGTGGTTTTTACAATCCTAGTTGTTTTTTTCCAAATGTTTCTCTCCTCTTCCTTTCAATAGGAAAACCACAATGAAAATGCTGTCAAATGGACCAGATAAACAAACTGAACACAATAGTTCTGTTTTCCCTCATTCTTTCTGAGCTGCAGGCATTGTAGACACTGTTTGCAACAAAAGTACAAAAATATTCAAAGGGAAGTGTGATTTTTTTTTTCTTTAACTTGACTGTATTCTGAAGCTCTTGAAAAGACTAATACTGGAGGACTGGAAAATCTTGTATATTATTTCATGACATATTTTTGATTGCCCACGCATACAAACTCTTCCTGAAATGGCATTATATGTGAAAGAAAGCACAGAGTCAAATAACCTAAAAATCTTAAAAGAATCAGACTGTACCATGAAATCTCTCTGAATAGAAATTCCATGCTTGAATACTATTTGAGTATATCAGTAGGAATATGCTGTTGACCACCTGACCAGGATGGTGATAGTGACTGCTCAGGGAAATAATTGAGTTTTCTGTTTTTACCATCTCTCTAATAATGGGGGATTTCAACTATCCAAATACCTATTAGGATGGGATGCAGAAATAAAGTTTCTATACCCCACTAATGATTGATTGTTTCTTGAAGTAGTTAGCCCTGGAACCCACAAGGGACGAGACGGTTTCAGATTTAATCTGAAGTGGAATACAGGATCTGGTCCAAGAAATGAATATGGATGAGTTGCTTGGTAATAGCAATTATTATAATTTAATTAAATATCCCTGGGGGAGGGAATGATGCCAAAGAAGCCCAAAGTAGCACTTAACTTCAGAAAGGGAAACTACACAAAAATGAGGAAGCTAGTTAAATGGAAATAAAACAAATAGACAGGAGTAAAATGCCTGTAAGCTGCATGAATTTTTAAAAAAAAACACCCCAATAGAGGCTTAAATGTATATCCTACATTAAGAAGAATAGCAAGAAGACTAAAAACAAAATGCTGCTATGAGGGTTGCCAGGTGGTTTCAGAAAAAAATACTAACAAAAAAAGGGGACGGACGGACCCTGAGAGGAGTTAAGCGCAAAAAAAACCAAAAACCACCACCACCACCACCACAGTGTGGCCCCTTTAAAAAACATGTGGTGAGGATTTTTGGCCCTAACAGGCTGCCAGCAGCTGCCCGCCATCTTGCCTCCCTGCATGGGTCTGGAAAGCTCCCCTGCAGAATCCAGTAAGCACTAGGGTTGCCAGGCTACCTCCGTATTGAGCTGGACAGCCCGGGATATTCACCTCCTGGCCGGGGAAAAAATCAGAAAGTACCGGCTATTTTAGGTGTCCAGTATTTTCTGAACTTTTTTACGGGACAGGAGGTGAAAATACCGGACACCTGGCAACCCTAGCCATGACACAGCAAAGTAAAAGAAAGGGTCTGAGGCAAGAAGATAACCTTTAAAAACTGAAAGCCAAATCCTACTGAGGGAAAATAGAAAAGGGCCTAAATTCTGGAAGGTCAAGTATACTGGTATAATGAGGCAGGCCAAAAGAGAATTTGAAGAGCAAGTAACAAACGGCTGGAAAACTAACAACAAAAAGTTATGTAAGTAAACCAGAACCAGAAATCTGGTGGGCCATAGGAAGACACGGCCATTCAGAGAAGCTAAATGAATTCTTTGCACTGGTCCTCATTGAGGGAATGTCTACACTACAAAACTAAGTCAGTTTTATTTAAGTTGACATTGAACCTCCAATTTAAGCTTGTTGATTCTGCATGTCCCCTCTATGAATATTTTGTTGGAGGATTACATCCCTACTAACAGGACTTGCATCAACTCACAGAGCTATCCCACAGTGCTTGGAGCCAATTGGAATGTTGGGTTAGGCTCGCAATGTCTCATGGGACAAAAACATTTTTGCATGTGGCTATGGGTCTGGCTGTTAGAGTGTAATCGTTTAAATGCTTAATCGATAAGCATTTTTATGGTCACACTGTTCACCGGCACATGCTGGCTCCCATCCTTGCTCCCAGAAGCCAGCTACTGCACTATGCTGCAGACTCTGGAGTAAAAGGCTTATACCGAGAGCATGTAACCGCTAGGAATTTTTAACAGTTACTTTTTAAACCATTTAACATCCATAGTTATGGTTACATGGCATTAGCCTCCCATGAAGCATGTATCTCCCTCCCTGAACTCAATGGCAAATAAACCATGTCTTTTTCATGCCTTCCCCCTAAGCCTGGGTTACTTGTGCAGACGCTACAGCAAGAATGGATCCTGCTCAGCTGTACACTATTGTTGTGAGCATTACACACATCTTGCGTTTAATCCTGTGGTATTTGCAGAGCCTAAGCATGCTGAATAATGTGATGCCAAGTGAACAGGCATGCTGGAAGACATGGACTGGAGCAATTCGCGGATGCTGGTGATATTCATGAATCTTGATGTAGTGGACTGCCCCTTCTGGGCCTGGGAACAAGAAGCACTGACTGGTTGGACTGTATAGTTATGTGTCTCTGGGGAACTGTGGCTGCAGAACTTCCAACAGAGTAAGGCCATTTTCATGGAACAGTGTGTCAAACTTTCCCCAGCCTTGAAGTGCAGCAGTACCCAAATGAGGCTCTGTGGAAGCTTGTAACTCCAGACTGCTACCTGCCAGTGAGGAATCAATTCAGAGTGGGTAAATCTACCATGATGGTTGCTGTGATCCAAGTTGCCAGGGCAATCAATAGACTTCTGCTAAGAAGGATAGTGACTCTGGGAACTGTGCCAGGCCTACTGGATGGTTTTGCTGCGATGGGATTCCCTAACGATAGTGGGGTGAGGGGGATATATGTTCCATTTCATTGTTGCCGAGCTCACGTGGGACTCTTAGGTGGTATCCATGGAGAGTTTTGGGGTAGTGGTGAGATCGCCGCGTAGACTTGCATGTAGCTCCTCATTGAAGCAGCGGATCTGTGGCTCAGAACCAGAGCAACTATTCATCTCCCTTGTCTTCTGGTACGCTTTCCTAAGCTCCTCTGTTTTGAGGCACCAATGTTGTGTGTGTTCCTGGTGTAGCCCTTCTACCCCAGGCTGTGTGCAATTTTTGGCATAGATTACAGCATGTCTTCTACTGATTCAGAGCTCTGCCTACCCAGAACGCTCCTCCCCACACAGTTTCCTGTATATGCCATGCTGGAGCGCATTTTCAGCCCTGGGCATCCATGATCAGCTGTGCTGGTAAGCTCTTCATGCTGATCAAGCAGGAAATAAAAATCCAAAAGTTCCTGGGGGCTTTTGTCAGGAGAACTGCTGCATCTGGCTGAAGTGCAGTGAATCTGAAAGTGCTCACCAGAATGGTCACAGCAGAACACTCTTCAACACATCCTGGAGGCCAATCCCTTCAAATTACACAGCACTACATCTACCCTATCCCTGTGTCAGTATATGAAGAGCTACATTGACTGAAGAGCTACACTTCTCACAGAGCTGGAGTACAGAAGTCAACATTGCATGCCCTTTAGGTCAGTGGAAGGGGCTCAGTCTGGACATACACATTATTAACGGAAACTAACATGACATATGTTGATCTAACTTGGTAGTTATAGAGCAAGCCTGAGAAGATGTGAGGGAGATTCCCACACCTAAGCCATTCATTTGTATGACAAATATGAGAAACGGTTCCAAATGAGGTGTCAATAGAGAAGGTTTTGGAACAAACTGATAAATTAAACAATAATAAATCCCCAGAACCAAATGATGTTCACCTGACAGTTCTGAAAGAACTCAAATATGAAATTGCAGAACTAATACCGGTAGTATGTATGCATCACTTCAATAAACTTTTTTACTAGATAGCTGGAGGATAGCTAATATGATGCCAATTTTTTAAAAAACTCCAGAGGTGATAATGGGAATTACCTAATCTGGCAAGTAAACCTAATTTCAGCATCTGATAAACTGGTTGAAACTATAGTAAAGAATGGTATTATTAGGCACATAAAGGAACATGATTTGTTGGATACACTTAAAAAAACAACAAACTTTAAAGACTAACAAAACATGTAGATGGTATCATGAGCTTTCATGGGCACAGCCCACTTCTTCAGATGACCAGAGTGTTGGATGTCCAGGACCAAAATAAATAAGGGAGAAGGGAGGGCAGGTGGAAGAAGGAAAAAATGCGGCCGACACTAAGCTGGGGGGAGAGGTAGATACGCTTAAGGGCAGAGATAGGGTACAGAATGACTTAGACAAATTGGAGGATTGGGCCACAAGAAATCTGATGAGGTTCAACAAGGACAAGTGTAGAGTCCTGCACTTGGGACGGAAGAATCCCAAGCATAGTTACAAGCTGGGGACCAACCGGTTAAGTAGTAGTTCTGCAGAAAAGGACCTGGGGGTTACAGTGGATGAGAAGCTAGATATGAGTCAACAGTGTGCCCTTGTAGCCAAGAAGGCTAATGGCATATTAGGTTGCATTAAGAGGAGCATTGCCAGCAGATCCAGAGATGTCGTCATTCCCCTTTATTCGGCTTTGGTGAGGCCGCATCTGGAGTATTGTGTCCAGTTCTGGGCCCCCCACTACAAAAAGGATGTGGACGCATTGGAGAGGGTCCAGCGGAGGGCAACCAAAATGATTAGGGGGCTGGAGCATATGACTTATGAGGAGAGGCTGAGGGACTTGGGTCTGTTTAGTCTGCAGAAGTGAAGAGTGAGGGGGGATTTGATAGCAGCCTTCAACTTCCTGAAGGGAGGTTCCAAAGAGGATGGAGAGAGGCTGTTCTCAGTAGTGACAGATGGCAGAACAAGGAGCAATGGTCTCAAGTTGTGGTGGGAGAGGTCCAGGTTGGATATTAGGAAAAACTATTTCACTAGGAGGGTGGTGAAGCACTGGAATGGGTTACCTAGGGAAGTAGTGGAGTCTCCATCCCTAGAGGTGTTTAAGTCTCGGCTTGACAAAGCCCTGGCTGGGTTGATTTAGTTGGAATTGGTCCTGCCTAGAGCAGGGGGCTGGACTTGATGACCTTCTGAGGTCTCTTCCAGTTCTATGATTCTATGATTCTATGGAGGGGGCCAACAAGAAGAGGCAGTGGGTAAAAAATATCAAGGGGAAATCTGAGCTGGATTGGTGGGGTGGAGGAGAGTGTTGTACATCAATGTGTTGCAAGTATTCTTCATCATAAACATCCAGGAACCCAGTCCTTCAATCAGCCATGGTGCCAACTCTGCCCACATATCTATATAAGTGAATTCATTACTGGAGCCAACCACATAAACCACCAAATCAGAGGCTCATTCAACTGCACATCCAGTAATTTAATCTATGCCATCAAATGCCAGTAGTGCCCCACTGCAATATATATATTGGACAAACTGGACAGTCCCTATGGGAAAGAATTAATGGAAACAAATCAGATATCTGTAAAGGGACCATACAAAAACCTGTTGGAGAACACTTTAATCTCCCTGGGCATTCATTAACAGATCTTCAAGCAGCTGTTTTGTTACAGATCAATTGCACAAGCCAAATACACAGGGAAGGACTGGAACTACAACTAATTCACAAATTAGATTCTCACTCCCATGGACTGAATAAAGATTATGGATGGCTGGGTCATTATCACCCTACCAAACAATGAAGGCAACAATGGTTCTTTGTCTATGTAGAATCCCATGATACCATCTACATGTTTTGTCAGTCTTTTAAGTGCTAGCTGACCATTTGTTGTTTGCCAATTAATGGTTCTTATCTGCCTCTTTTGACTTATCCAGCCTTTAGGTTCTTGGAAACTATTTGTTTTTCCTATTACATTCCACCTTGGCTTTCCCCTTGATTTTTTTTTTTTTACCCACTTCCTCTTCTTGTCTCCCCCCACTTCCCATTTTTTACTTCTTCCACCGGCCTTCCCTTCTCCCCTGTTTATTTTGGTCCTGGACATCCAACACCCTGGTCACCTGAAGAAGTGGGCTGTGCTCACAAAAGCTCATGATACCATCTATATGTTTTGTTAGTCTTTAAAGTGCTACCAGGCTATTTGTTGTTTTTTTAAAGTTTATCCTGCACAGACTAACTTGGCTACCCCCTGAAGCTTATGATTTGTTGGGTAAGAGTCAACATGGCTTTTGTAAAGAGAAATCATTCCTCACCAATCTGTAACAATTCTTTTGAGAAGGTCAGCAATCCTGGGGATAAAGTCGATCCAGTGGATACCATGTATTTGAATTTTCAGAAAGCCTTAAGTAAAGTAAGCTGTCATGAGATAAGAGGGAAGGTCCTCTCGTGGATCAGCAAGTGGATAAAAGACAGGAAACAAAAGGTAAACAGTAAGCTGTAAGATGGCAAAATTTTGCAGATGACATAAAATTAAGTCCAAAGCTGACTGCAAAGAAATACAAAGAGATTTCACAAAACTGGGTGACTGGGCACCCAAACAGCAAATGAAATCCAATGCTGATAAATGCAAAGTAATGCACATAAACATAATCCCAAATATACATAATGATGGAGTCTAAATTAGTCAAGAAAAGGATCTTAAGCATCATTGTAGGTAGTTCTCTGAAAACATCATCTCAGTGTACTGCAGCAGTCAAAAAAGAGTATTAGGAACCATTAGAAGAAGGGTAGATAATAAGACAGAAAATATAATGCCTCTATATAAATCCATGGTAGACCTACACCTAGAATATTGCATGCAGTTCTGCTCACCACATCTCAAAAAACCCATGTATTAGAAATTGGAAAAGAGAAGGGCAACAAAAATGATTGAGGATATAGAACAATTTCCATATGAGGAGAGATTAAAAAGACTGAGATTTTTCATTGTGGGGGTGGGAATCATGGTGGAAGAAAGGTGATCTGATTGTGGTCTATAAAATGGTGAATAGTATGGAGAAAGTGAATAAGTAAATCCTGTGTGAATTTAATGTTCAAGGAAATCTAGCAATGGGCAAACTTGCTTGTGGAAACTCGTCAGAAGTTTTAATACACTACATGGTCATTCTCTCTTGTTCTATGTATATTTTACCAGGGCAGTTAGAATCTTCTACTACAAAGATTCCATCATAGATCCGTATAGTAAAGGCACCATAGTGTGTTGTGAGTGGGGATATGTGAGGGGAATGGGGGAGGGGAGTGTCATAACATATCCATTTTAGGATTTGTCAGAAATTGGGAAATCTCTGCCAGTACAAACCCTTATTGTACACATGCTTCTCCGTTACAGAACAGGGATTGCATCAATAAGGTTTACCCTTACACTTAAGGATGGTCGTAACAGCAGCATTGCCAACCAAAAGTCATAAGATTGGCTTGAATCATGGGTTCTTTCCTTGCCTTCTGGTTTTGGAGCCTTTAGAGATCATGTTTTCCAACTTTCATTTGTAACAAGGGCTTACATTTTTTTCATCTTTAAAACGAAAGCCAAGATTTCCATGCAAGCCCATGACTCTAGTAGCAGGCTTTGAGAAAAAAGCAAGTATTGTGGGTCTTACAATAAAATCAGAAAAGTTGGTAGCTGCACCTAAAGCAAGCCTTGCCTTGCGCCAATGTGAGGTAGCTATGAAAGGGGTTTGCTCTGGGGTAGGCCACTTACATGTATCTGCAATGAAGCAAAAACAAACTCTGCCAGCAATTTTGTTAGCACTCTAGGGCTATGTCTACACTCACGGCTTCTTGTGCGAGAAATATGCAAATGAGGCTGTGTGGAGTATCGCCAAGCCTCATTTGCATACCTAATGAGCTGCCATTTTTGCAGAAGAGGCTCTTGCGCCAGAAGGAGCTGCCTACACTGCCCCTTCTTGCGCAAGAAAAACCCTCTTGCGCAATGCCGTTACGGCAATTATTTTCAGGAATAACAGCATCGTGCAAGAGGGTTTTTCTTGCGCAAGAAGGGGCAGTGCAGACAGCTCCTTCTGGCGCAAGAGGCTCTTCTGCAAAAATGGTGGATCATTAGGTATGCAAATGAGGCGTGGCGATATTCCACGCTTAGTGTCATTTGCATATTTCTCACTCAAGAAGCCGCGAGTGTAGACATAACTTAGTAGTTTAAGCCCAAACCAATAGGTTTTTCCAACCTTTTTCTTTAGAAGTGTAAGGGGACTGTTAGCCCCTTCCTAAAACTCTGGGAGTTTTTGGTTGGCCAGCTCCCAGTACCAAAAGAGGAAGGGTCCTGAGACCCCAGGGACAATGGGAAGAGGCCAGCACTCCAGGTCAGCCTGATTGACAGGTTGGACAGGCCAATGTGGGAATTAGGAGGCCAGGTCCCATCTTCCGTGAGAACTGGGATTTTCTGGGTCTATGTCAAAGGGGAAGAGAGCTAAGAAGAATAGCAAGGTCCAGGCTGTACGTACAGGCATACCTGCAGCGACAGAGCCAGACACACATAGCCCACGGAGTGCAAGCTGTGCTGAGGAGCAGACCTGCAGTGACCAGAGTCAAAGGGGTCAGAGGAGCAAGCAAAGAGCTGGAGGCTGGCAAAGCAGCATAGTCTGGAGCTGGGTGTGGTGAGCTGCTGGGACCAGCAAAGGGGGGAAAAGAGGCTTTGGCCAGGGAGATACCACCAGCCAAAAAGCCCTGCAGGCCAGACTTAGAGAGGGATTGTAACTCCAACTGGGAAAGGGGTCCTGCCACATAGAACCTGAAGTCGTGTGGTCACTGCCAGAGCAAGTGTGTCCAACCTGCAGCCCCTGCTGCAATACAGCCAGGGCCTGAGAGAGAGCCCTGGGACCTATAAGGAACAGATTGTGAACTGTCCTTACACTCTGCAAACTGCTGTTTGTGATGTCCCCATGCTACAGAGCTGGGCTATGTGATCTCTTTTAACCTTTTTCATTTTTTCCTTATTCTTTTCTTTTTAATCAGTTGCTGTTTAATAAATTGTATTCACTTTGAACTGTATGTAATGATCAGTGGGTCAAGAAAGCATCCCGTGTAAAGAGAGCACCCCGGCGTGGGGACACCCTAGCCTCTGCCCTCAGTAACTACAAGGTCAGGGATTAAGCCCCAGAAATCCTGGGCCCAGCCTTGTTGGGATTTTGAGGACTCTGCTACTCCGGAGAGTGGAAGGGGAGCCCTCGGGGTCAGGGAGGCCTTTGGGTAAAAGAAATGGGAGTGGGGATTCAGATCCTGTCGCTAGTCCATTTCACCGGGGTAGTATAGAAGCCAGGAAAGTTCCCCACAATAGCAGGACCATTCCCCCACTTACAGAAATCTTAAATCATGAGGACTTTGCTAGTCATCTTTAAAGATGATTGTCTCTTAAACATTTCCCATGCAATGCAGGAGAAAAAGAGAAAGAAACTGACTAGGCTAGTTTCATTTTCCAAAAATAGTTGGTGGTGTACATTGTGATTCGTTTAATCTCTAGTTCTAGTGATATGGACAAGATAACCTAAGGTGGCTTTTTTTACAAACATGACAGTATTTTCCTCTTAAACTGAATGAAATCTTTTTATCTGTCCAGGGTCAGAGCATGAGAAATAGAAATTTGCTATGTGATTTGCATTAATTGGCATTAATCCACAAGCAATTGCAAACTCTTTCTGAACCAGATATACCTCCAGGTCTGAACAGACTATGTCTCACACTCTGGGTCTGTTTCTAAAGCCCACGAGTTGTTGATCACTTATTAATCTGCATTGCAAAGGAGTCCAGTGAGCAATAAAGTATCTGCTTCACATCTTAAGTTAACATTTTGGTAGAGTGGTGCATAACATGCCTTTTGCTGCAACTTCAGCCAAGATGTGGGTGCATACTAGGGATATAAAATCCTGGTTAATTAATTAACTGGTTACATGTTAGGTTAACCTGACATTTGAGTGGTTAACTGACTGATCCGGGCTGGGGACTGCTCCAGCCCACGGGACTAATTCTCCAGCCCCATGCTGGGGCTGCCGCAAGCTCCCAGCCCCTTCATTGAGGCTGGAGCTGCTGTGAGCTCCTGGCTCCCAGCACCTGCCAGAACAGACTCTATCTGTGGTGGGCCCAGGCTCCCAGTGGACAGAGGCTGCTCCGGACTCCAGAACAGCCCCTGCTTGCACATAGGATTGCCAGATGGTTTCATAAAAAATACCAACCCGCCCCCCCCCCCCCCCCCCCCAAAAAAAACCCCTCCTGGAAAAAATTCTTTTGAGGGGGGTGGGGGAGAAAGACCAGGGCCAAAATGCAGTTGCGGCCTCTTTAATTCCCGGGACGCTCCCCCCTCCCTCCACCCGGCATGTCCCAAGTGGTCTTCCGTTGGGCGCCTGAGCCAGGCTTCGGAAAAAACATTTTAGATGTCCGGTATTTTCTGAATTTTTTTACCAGATGGAAGGCGCAAATACCAGACACCTGGCAACCTTACTTGCACAGTGCCTGGGTCCTAACAAAGTAACAACCTTACTTGCACAGGAGCTGCTCCTAACAAAAGCCGACCCTGTCCACAGTGGGGCTGGAGCAGTCTTCTGCCAAAAGTAGGCAGGGAGCTGCTTCAGCTCCCACTGGTTAACAGTTAACCGGAACTGGTAAGCATGATCCATTTAGGATGATGCTTACTTGTTAACCAGTTAACTTTTCACATCCACAGTGCATAACTTTGATGAAATGCAATTGATGCTTTTTTCCAATTATGAATCTGAAAGTAGCCCTACACAGAGGTAGTCTGAAGACATACCTAAGAACTAGCTGTGTTTCATTTGAATCTTGGTGGGTATTTTTCCACATCACAACATTAGCTCTTAGGATTTAGTTACATATCTTGTCTAAACTGGCACATTTTCTCACCAAAAATTGCATTCTGTTGGCAAAACAGTGAGAACGTACACACTAAAGTGCAACTTTGTTGGGAAATGCAATTTTCAGCCCTGCAAGACACTTTTGTCTTTTCTCCTCTCTTTATTGTTCACAAAGAACCAGTGTGAACTCTGTGTTGTTGAGAATACTGGCTTCCACCAGTATCCCACAATGCCTGCCCTTATGGCTCTGCTCAGTGTTTTGTGATTTCTGTTGCCTTGCAGGCATGCACCCCTCCCCTTTCAAAGCTCTGGGAAGTATCTGACAGCTGAGGGATCTGCTCTATTTGGGGAACAAACAATAAAAGCACATTATTGGAATGCTTCTGTTCTGCCCTGCTAGAAACACAGCACATTGCATGTCAACAGCACATTTGTCGCCAAAGCTTCTCATTGCAGACATAGCCTCAGGAAAGATTCACCAGTTACACTGGTATAACTATACTGGTATTTTAAACTGCTGTAGATTGGTGTATAACTCCCCTGCATGGATGCTCCCTAGCTTGTCTACTTTATAAAGGTGCTTTCCTGTTGACCTAATGGTATCTATGACGTGTCTTTTGCTGGCCTAGTTATGTCAGCAAGGGGGATTTATTCCCCTAGACTTCTAGTCCAGTGTTTCTCAACCTTTTTTTCTAAAGTACCCCTTTTTTTAAAAAAAAATTTATAAGTACCCCCAGTACCTACAGTTTTCAGACACACAAATTTTTTTTCTACCGTTGCAACACATTTGTTTAAACAACTTAATCGTAGCTGGGCAGGCAATGAAATTTTTGGGTGTAAAAAGTACAAAAATAATAAAATGCTGTAAAACTTAAAACAAAAATTTAGTTTTCTTCCAATTTCCGTTGTTAATGTACCCTCCCCCCCCCCCCCCCGACTTCTCTTGAATTACTCCTAAGGGTACTCGTACCACTGGTTGAGAAACACTCTCCTAGTCAACATTGCTGTGCCAGCACACCTTTGTAGCACAGACCAAGCTCTAAATGATGTAAGAAGTGAAAGCAGAAATAAGCATTTCTTGTATTAAAATAAATGCCCAACTGGGAAGTTAAACCAGAGCAGTATCATGGTTTGGATGCACTCCTTACCAGATACCACTGTAACTTTCCAATGTAGATAGGCCCTCAGACTCTCAGCCTCTACTCAAAGGCTCAGTAGTAGTAGGATTAAGCGATAGTAGTGGAGCTGTGCAAAGCTTACACATAACATGCCACAGGGTGCTGCAAGCCAGGATGGTGATATAGTGCCACAGCTGTAGAAGTGGGGGCTGACAAGCTTGTATAGAGCCGCAGGACTTCATAAATGTAATTTGGGAACCTTAACCTGTGGGAAGCATTCATCTGTGGAAGTCCAGCTCTCAGATCTGTAAAAGGTAAACCTTCTGCATAATGATGGTGTTTTTCCCTGCAGAAATTGTGGATGGAAATGTTAAAATGACCCTTGGAATGATCTGGACCATCATCCTTCGCTTTGCCATTCAGGATATCTCTGTGGAAGGTAAATCTCAAAGCCTGCATCCACTGTTCAAAAACGAGCGAAGGTGGTTTTGGTTGGGGGGCAGGTAGCTATGTCCCTTCCCCCAAAAGACATCTAGGGTGTGTCTAGACTACATGGCTCCGTCGACGGAGCCATGTAGATGAGTTTACTAGACATAGCAAAATGAAGCAGCGATTTAAATAATCGCCACTTCATTTACATCAAAATTGTTGGCACAGCGCGGTAGTCTAGATGGGGATCAACCGACCCCAGATCCCTTTGTCGTCAGATCCTGTAAGCCTCGTTTCACTTACTCTAGACATACCCCTAGTTTCAAGAGTAGCTGAATCAACAAAGGACATATCCCAGATGACCTCATAGGGTTTTGGAGATCCAAGCTGCCCTAAACCCTGATCAACCTTGCTGGCTAGTTCATGACTTGTTATGGGTATCCTGCGAGGATGCCTTATATTTTGCTCTTTGAAGAGTATTAGAGAGGAACAGAGAAAGAAAGGGACAAGGCTGAAACATGGCAATGTCCAAAGGGTCTGGGACTCTAGCACATTTCCCACTGACTGATCCTGATTAATGTTAATTTGGCTAGCCCCAAAATGCCATGTACACCCACTCTAGGAGAAATAACAGTAACATATCAGAAACCTGCATAAGAGATTCATCACTAAAAGAAGGAAGTTAAATGACTAATAGAGACATGCCTCGCTGCTGTTTCTGACAAAGATGCTGGATCAGAATGAATTAGAAACACTGTTCTACAGCCTACGCATGGGATCAGAAGATTCCAGGGAAAAAATAGGTTAATCCGTGTGTGTCCTTTGCTTTCTTTCTAGAGACATCTGCTAAAGAAGGGCTTTTGTTATGGTGTCAGAGGAAGACAGCCCCCTACAAAAATGTGAACATTCAGAATTTCCACATCAGGTAAAGGGTTTTTTTTTAATAGCATTTGGCTAGCTGTTCATAGGACTCTAGACACTGTTCCATGAGTGCTGATGCTGTGAGACTAGTTGTTACTCTGATATTGTGTAGGAAAAAAGTAGCACCTACTGAATTTCCTAGTGTCCTATAGCACATCAGTGGCAAAACTCACAACAGGACCAAGTTTCCCTGACTCCAAGTCCCTTTCTCTGACCACAGATGCTTCCTTTGTCAAATACTTTGGAGCATTAGGGCCACTGAAGATGCTGTCACTGTTGTAGTCTGGTCAAGAAATGGCACTTCCCCTGAGTGAACTTCCAAAAAGTTTCAGGAGAAATTTCCTAAGGTCAGAGCTACATTAGAAATGTGTATCTGTATAGGAATGCTGGCTAGGGAAGGTGATTTCTTTTTCACTTGTATATTTATGTTTTTGTATATTTGCATATTTTGTATGTTTGTATATTTATGTTTGGTTTTGTTTGTTTCTTAAGCAACATTTCTGTACTGGCAAAAACATTCATGTAGACGAAGTTATACTGGTGGTTTTGCTGTTCCAGATCACTTTGCGTGGGGAGCCAGTTTAAGCTATATATCAGGGCTACTCAACACGCATGCAGCTCGCGGCCCGTTTATTTGCAGCCCGTAGGTGGGAGCCAAAACAAAACAAAAAAGTAGTCAATATAATGGTCTTCCGTTGATATGTGTTTTAGTAGTTAAATTCCTTGACTGCTATTGCTCATTAATAGGGCTTGACAATCTGCGGTGAAATCTACTCGCCAGCCCCGCACTGCGCATGCGCCAGCCCCGCACTGCGCATGCGCCAGCCCCGCACTGCGCATGCGCCAGCCCCGCATTGCGCATGTGCGCGCTGCCGGTGAACGGGGCGACCGGCTGAAATCTACTCGCCACGGGCAAGTAGATTCACTGATTTGTCGAGCCCTGCTCATTAGAAGTGCTGTCATATGGGTGGAAATCGAGTAAATATTGCATTTTAATAATAGCAGAACTGACTTAAATCGGGCCTGTGTGTTGTATAGTCTTGCTTTAATCTTTGTATTCATGCCTGTCGGTGTGAAAGAAGCTATTTGTATCTATTTGCATATATAATTGCATGCATATGCAACCACACTTAAGTTGCAGCCCTCGGCATGTGCTGTGAATATCATTGTGGCCCCCGGGGCTTCCAAAGTTGAGTAGCCCTGCTATACAGGTTGGACCTCCCTTGTCCAGCACCCTCAGGACTTGACTGGTTCTGAACAAGGGGATTTGCCAGACCTGGGGAGGTCTCCTGTCATTGGCCTCCCAGTCTGCCACCCGTCCCTACTGCTGGATGCTTCTGGTTTGCGTCCAGCCCCATTGCCCCTGGGCTATGGCTCCAGCCCCACTGCCGCTGGTCTCCAACACCAGCCCTCCTACAGCCAACCCAGCCAGGGCTCCCTGGAGTCAGAGGTCTCTGGCTGCCAGGGCTGGAGCTCAGAGCTGTATGGCAGCACAGAGCCTCAGCTGCTTAATCAGACCTGCCCAGTCAGGCATTTCCCTGCCTGGAGCCCTGAGCCCCTGAGTGGGCCGGCTAATTAAGCAGCTGCAGGGCTGTCCTGCTGCACAGCTTAGAGGGAACCTTGCTGTCTGCCCTGCTGCCAAACCTCCCTGTCCATGGGTTCTGTAGTCCAGCAACATACGTGGTCCCGCTGGACCACAGATGTTGCCAGACCAGGGAGTCCTGGTGTAAGGAGGTAAAACCTGTACCAGCAAAAACACACTCTTTTGCTGGTCTAAGCTGAGCTTGCATTAGGAGGATTTCCCGGTGTATCTACCCCAGCACACTTTTTCTAGTGTAGACATAGCCTAAGTTTGGGATCTCTTGATTCATCATGGACGTTTGGGAGGGATGACGACTGACCTTGATGGTGAGTATGGTGATCTAAAGTTAGGCTAAACAAATCCTTTTAAAAAGTGTAACTTTGAGGAATAATCCTGTCAGTCGGACTGGGGAGGAGGAGAAATTGGCTAGGAATGCCAGTTATTTTATTTAGGTTTCTTTCTTTTCCTTTTCCTCCACCTTTTGAATTCTACTAAATAAAAGACCATCCCTATCCAAGAGCAAAATATAGGAAATCTACTGTATTAATTTTACATTATACTGACCAGGGTGAATTGATTTAAATCTAGTGGGAAGCCTCGATTTAAATAATCAATGCTAATGAACTTTTCCATTTGTACTTCAGTTCTATATTTTAAGAAAAGATGAATTCTCATTGGTTGATACAACCTCTAAAAAGTATTGATTTACAACTAGCAGAATCTTCACACTAGATTGAGGGCATCTTTTTGGTACGTAATAGAGGGCACGCTATCTGTAAACATTTATTTAAGCTTAAATATTTTCACATTCATGTTGTACATTTTTAGCATGTTAGAAAACTGAGCAGGATGGGGGTCTAAAGCAGAGGAGAGTTCTGTTCACAGTTCAGTATTTATTGAAGTTGACACGAGCTAAAGAGGCTAAAAGTAAAGACATAGGCTGTGTCTAGACTTCATCCCTCTGCCAACAGAGGGATGCAAATCAAGCACTTCGAAAGTGCAAATGAGCCTGGGATTTAAAGTTTAAAGAGAAGTGAGATAAAATGATGGAGGTTGGGTCCATGGAGTGGTATAAGCCAGGGGGTAGGAGTGGTGTCCCTGCCCAAAGTTTGTGGAAGGCTGGAGAGGGATGGCACGAGACAAATAGCTTGGTCACTGTCTTCGGTCCATCCCCTCCAGGGTCCCTAGGGTTGGCCGCTGTCGGCAGACAGGCTACTGGGCTAGATGGACCTTTGGTCTGACCCAGTACAGCCATTCTAAGCTCAGGGCTCAGGGTCGGGGGTCTCAGTGGACCACCTTGATTTTCATGCACACCTGCTCCTGGGTGGCCAGGCTGGCAGCTCTCCTGCCTTAGACGGCCACTTTCCTGTGCCTAGTGCGGAGGTCGTGGACGAGGTTCACGATGTCCGCACTAGACCAGGCAGGTGCCCACCTCTTGTGGTCCCGGGCAAGCTCCCGGGAGCCGCCAGCCTGGTCCCGGGAAGAGGGGGAGGGCTGGGGGGCATCGGGTGGCTGGCTTGAGCCGTGCCAGGTGCAGGGTCTGCTAGCTGGGTGCTGGCAGGCTTGCACCTGGCACGGGCACCGTAGCCAGCCCGTGCCCCTTTAAGGGGTCCAGGGCCGGGAGGGGGGCAATAGAGTTTCCGTGGTGTTGGCCAGAGTGGCCACCAGGGAAAGCTGGGGAGGGCTAGCCTCCCACTAGTTCGAATTAAGGGGCTACACACCCCTTAATTCGAACTAGTAAGTTCGAACTAGACTTAGTCCGCGTAGAATGAGGTTTACCTAGTTCGAACTAAGCGCTCTGCTAGTTCGAATTAAGTTCGAACTAGCGGAGCGCTAGTGTAGCGCCTATCAAAGTTAATTCGAACTAACGTCCGTTAGTTCGAATTAACTTTGTAGTGTAGACATACCCTCTGTTGGCAGAGGGATGAAGTCTAGACGTAGCCATAGTGTCCCAGTGTCTTACCCCCATCTGTCATGCCCCTCCATCTGTCTTCCTAACTGAACTCTCTTCCATCTCTTTCACAGCTGGAAGGATGGCCTTGGCTTCTGTGCTTTGATTCACAGACATCGCCCAGAGCTCATCGACTACGGAAAGCTGCGAAAGGTACTAGCTTAATTTTATTTACATTAAGGAGCAGAGACCTTGGGTTTGTGGAAGTTGAGAGAATGGAGCTAATGTGACAAAGGAGAAGAAAAACTTAAACTTACAACTGAAGCTGACTGGGGGAAGAAAGAAGAGAGAGGTCAAAAATTCAGCCATCATGTGAAGCCTTGTAATGCACTGCCTCGCTAATGGTTAGACATCTGTTGTAGTGTTGGGCCTTTCTAACACTTGGATTGGCACATTGGACAATAGGAAAGTTTGATTGTACTTTGAAAACACTTCACTGAGAATGGCATCTTCCTGCCCAAAAGCTCAGCTCCCTAGCAGGTCTGAAGATCTAGTGACCACAAAGAAATGTGTATTGCTTTGTACACCAATTAGCAATCCTGAGCTAACGCAGCTATGAAAGAATGAGATGGATTTTATTGCTACTTCTGTATTGTCAACAGAGCAGTCTACTAAGTTCTAGTTACTTACACCTGGGCCTACTCATTGAAGGAAATCAGTATCACTGAGGGCAAGAATTTGTAATACCTGTAAACCAAACATATTAGATATAGAAATCATAAGCATAGAGCCCTATCACTAATTGATCTAGGTTCTTGCAATGATGAGGGCAAGTGGGTAGGACCAGTATGCAAATAAGCCAAGTGAAATGAGTTAATTGAATCAGCTGTCTGTGAGAGACAATAACTCAGGGGTGGGCAATAATTTTTAATAGGAGGGCACTCCTAGATTTTGGTAAGTGGCCAAGGGCCTCACTTCAGTGGAGGGGGTGCTGGGTCTGGGACAGCAGGTGGAGTGTAGAAAGGAGCTTGGGATAGAGAACTGGGGTGCAGGAGGAAGTGTGGGAAGTTTGGATGAAGGAGAGGGTTATGATCTGGGGCAGGAGCTTGGGGTGCATGGTCCAAGAGGGGCTATGGGTGCAGGAGAGGTTATGGGTGTAGGAAAGGCAGGGTTTGGGAGGGAGTTGTGACCTGGGAGAAGGCGGGCAAGGGGGTGCAGTGAGTTTGGTTGGTGACTTGGGGGCAGGGGCCTGGGGTTCAGGGGCTGGGAAGGGGTATGCGTGCAGGAAAGGATTTTGGCCTGGGGGAGGGGTTCAGGAGGGGATGCAGAGTCTGGGAGGGAGTTGTGACCTGGAGGAGTGGAGAGAGGGGATAGAGAGGTTTTGGATGGTGGCCTGGGGCAGGTAGTTGGGGGGAGAGAAGGGATGGGGTGCCAGAGGCAGGCTCTGACTGGGAGGCACTTACCTAGGCAGCTCCCAACCAGCAGCTCTGCAGACTTCCTGCCTGCGTGTTGCGTGGGCTGCTCCACTTGTCTCTGCTTGATATTGCAGCTACCTGTTTTGAACAAGTGGTTACTGCTCATGGCTCTGGTTAATGGTGGGCAAGATGTTGGAATGAATTATCTTGGCTGTTTGTCAGAACAGGAGTTGGGTTTTCTCTTCCACCATCCCTCCCCCTATTTAGCCCAGTTGCAAACCATGTTTCTGATCCCTTCATCCAGCAGGAAGATCGAATAATGGCATAATCGCCTCCTCCAGTATTGTAATCATAACATCTACTTGGCCAGTGTAACCTTCATGTTGCCATGTTGGATACTTCCTCATTTGTTTAAGACAGCTCCTGAAAACAGAAGTCATACTAATTGGATTTCTTTCAGCTTCTGCTGTTCTGACAGATACAGTAAGTGCTTGGTCTCTCCACTCCCACCCCCCCTCCAACTCCTTCCTGAGTGCTGCTTGATAGAGGAATTTTTGTATTAGTGACATTGCAATAATTGCCATGGCAACATCTTGTGATAAGGGGACTTGGAGCTTACTGGAGGAGGAGAGACATCTCTGAGTATGTGAGTCAGGGTTGTGGGGTAGGAGGGGGAGCTGTGGGAGAATGTAACATGAATGTCACGGTCAGCAAAAGCAAAGGGCACAAGATAGCTTTTAGCCTGGCCAGGTTTATTAGTGATCACAAACAGTGGATTCTTTAGATAAGTAGAACATCGCTTTCCTTTAATATTAACCCAGGCAGACTCTAGCAAGCTGTTCCTCTCTTGTTCCCGCATCTGCCATTTCGCTCATGTGAGACAATTCGGTGTCACAGCGCTTCTGCTAGTCCTCACCCTTTTAACCATTCATCTTATATGTTCTTTGGGGTGCACAGCCCTAGAAAAAATTGGAGATGTTAGAGAAAGAGAAGGCTCAGCTTTCATTCTGTGCCAGTCTATTCAGGTTCTCCTATGGCACCTGTCACTGCGGTATGCAAGTGCTGCGTTAAACCACATGACGAATATCTGTCACACTTTTGTTCTTTCTTCCTAGCTCACTATCTACCCAAGGGAAACCTGCTGCATGTGGAGTTAAAATAACAGTATGCCTGCTGTGTGTGTGTGTTTATATTAATGAAGATGAGGTTGAAGAGGTACCTGCTGCATTCAGAATGGAAAATGATGAGGTTTTGAGTAAGGATGTAAGTGACTAGTCGACTAACCAATAAGCTGAGGCTTATCTTTTAGCACTATCGACTAGTTGTATTCCCCACTCCCATGCTGCGGCTCTGCAGTATTAAGGGACAGGGGAGCCGATGCATGAAGACGCTGACTCAGTCCCTGGTCCTGGGTCTCTCATCGGTCAGCTTAACCCCCACCTCGCCCCTCTGCTACTCAGTGTAAAGGACAGGGGAGTCGAGGTGCAAACATGTCTTTGTGCTCCGGCTCCCCATCCCTTATAATGCAGAGCAGCAGTGTGGGGGGGAGGTTATGCTGATTGACGAGAGACCTGCAGGATTGGGGACTGAGCCAGCGTCTGTGCATGCTGGCTCCCCTGTCAAGGCTCTTCCCCACTCTGGCACGACGAATGCAGAAGTTGGGGGCCCGTAAGAGCACTCCAAAATCTTGCCTCTACAGGCTCGGGTACAAAAACTTCCCCCCAAAATCCTAATACCCAGATTTTGGGGAATCCGCTGCCACCGTCAAGTGCTTTGAACCCACAAACAGGGGTTGGCACTTGAAATCAACCCCATGGTACCCCAAGCTCTTTTTCCCCAAAAGAGCTTGAAGAGAAAAACAAGCTGCAGGCTGTGGTGGTCCCCTCAGTCAGGATGCAAATACACACAGACAGACCTCCCAGGACACACAAATCAACCAATACCAGCTAATTAGAAAAAAGAACAAACTTTTATTTTCAAAACAAAGCTATAATTGCAAGCATAGTGAATTGGCTAGATGGAAAGAGCCACCATTTTATATAACAAAAGACAGGACTATGCAGCACTTTAAAGACTAACAAGATGGTTTATTAGGTGATGAGCTTTCATGGGCCAGACCCACTTCCTCAGATCAAATTGTGGAAGAAAATTGGCATGATCATATATACCAAAGGGATACAATCAAAAAAAGTGAACACACAAAAAGGAGAAATCAAATTTCAGAACAGAGGGGAGATGAGGGGGGGGAATTAATGTCTGTGAGCTAATGATATTAGAGGTGATAATTGGGGAATGGGTAAGGTAATTAGCATCTTTGTTGAGACCCAGTCGTAAAGTGTCAAATTTAAGCATGAATGACAGTTCAGAGGTTTCTCTTTGAAGTCTTGTGTTAAAATGCTTTTGTGGAAAAACTTGCCAGTCTAGATGCAGCCATTGAGAGTAATCGAGTAGTTGATTTAAAAAAAAAATATGACTACTCGATTAAGAAAGTAACCGCATTTTAACATCCTTAGTTTTGAGGCGCGTCTTAAAATCTGTAGGAATTCATTCCACAGTCCACTATCACAGTGCTTTGTAGCTACCTATGATCCTTGAATCCATACTAGTCTGGCTAGCAATTTAGGTGTACCTAAATGCAATGATACAATCACGATTGCAAGTATACTGTATCTGGACAAAGCAAACTGATGCCATTAACAGCATTGACTATTTGTGGCTCTGGCCTTCACAAGGACAAATGTGACAGCCAGCAATTTCATACCGGATGTATCCATACAATGATTTCCTCAGTTTTAGACACATGCCATAGCAAACTGTTTTCAGCATTGGTCTGTAGGAGGTTAGGGTTTTGTGTGTGTGTGAAGGGGAGAGCTTAGGGTTGATACATTTTGTCAACCAAATGTCACTGGCAAGTGTTATGAAAGCAGGAAGAGGAAATCTCTCTCTAACTCATAGAAGGCAAAGAATACTAGGGAAATGTGTCAAGTATCAGAGGGGTAGCCATGTTAGTCTGAATCTGCAAAAGCGACGAGGAGTCCTGTGGCACCTTATAGACTAACTGAAGTGTAGGAGCATAAGCTTTCGTGGGCAAAGACCCACTTCGTCAGATGCATGTATGTTGTACAAAAACCTGTAGGGGAACACTTTAATCTTCCTGGACACACAATTGCAGATCTAAAAGTAGCCATCCTGCAGCAAAAAAACTTCAGGACCAGACTTCAAAGAGAAACTGCTGAGCTACAGTTCATCTCCAAGTTTGACACAATCAACTCTGGATTAAACAAAGACTGTGAATGGCTTGCTAACTACAAAAGCAGCTTCTGCTCTCTTGGAATTCACACCTCCAGATCAGCTGCTAGAAGTGGGCCTCATCCTCCTTGATTGGATCCACCTTGTCATCTCCAGCCTGATCCTGGCCTGCATATTTATACCTGCCTCTGGAAATTTCCACTACATGCATCTGACGAAGTGGGTCTTTGCCCACGAAAGCTTATGCTCCTACACTTCAGTTAGTCTATAAGGTGCCACAGGACTCCTTGTCGTTTTTTTAGGGAAATGTGCAGACTGCATCTCTGCAGTCCAGCAACACTAGAAAATGACCTATTGCCGGCAGTGCTTGTCTGCAACTGGCCTCCCCCGCTCTGCCTCTTGTGCTAAAAATCATTATTAGCAAATGTAGACGAGGCACTTTAACACCAGCATAGGATACATAATCAGTACCATGTTCCCCATGGTCATCACATTTTTGGAAATGGCACTGAACACATTTTGATTTGATTTACTTAATGCTTACACTGTGTTCAGTACTGTAATGCTCCTGGGAATCCCTAGATGGTGCTATTACAGATGGCCATCCTGACTCTATATCTGAATGTGTAGTGGAGTTAGAGCTTGACGTGCTTATTATTAATTGTGATGCATTCCCTTTTAGATGTTGAATGTATTGCCTATAGAGTATTTTTGCTAGCTTCTCTGTAAGTGTCCATTTCATTGATAAAGCTTGCAGATGCCACAAAAATGGGGGGAGTGGTAATTGAAGAAGAGGATAAGTCACTAATGCAGAGTCCTCTAGATTGATTAGTAAACTGGGGACACAAGCAAACAGTACACATTTTACTACACCCAAATAAAAATGTATACATCTGCAAGCCAACAGTGTAGCCCATAGTTATACAATGGGGGAACTCAATCCTGAAAGCAGAACTGACTGAAAAGGTTTTGGGGGTGGCGGATACATAGTGAGCTGAACATGAGTTTGCAGTGTGATTCTGTGGTCCACAGAATTGATGTCATCTTTGTATGAATAAACAGGAGAGTAGAAGTAGAAAGATCATTTTACTTTTCTGTTCGGCACTGGTAATTCCACTGCTAGAATACCGTGTCCAGTTCTCAGGTCCACAATTCGAAAAGGACTTTGAAAAGTCGGAACGGGCTTAGAGAAGAGCCAAGAGAATGATTAAAGGATTAGAAAACTTGCCTTATAAAGACAGACTCAAGGAGTTCAATCTGTTTAGCTTAACACTGAGATAGTTACGGGATGACTTGATTACAGTTTACTAGAGAAAGGTAAATTCATACAGTCCAGTGGATGGGAGTTAGTCAGACCGGAAATAAGGCTTACAATTTTAAAGTGAGTCTAATTAACCATAGAAAGAATTTACTGAGGATCATGATGGATTCTTGATCACTGGTAATGTTTAAATCAAGATTGAATGTGTTTGACAGCTCTGCTTTAGAAATTATTTTGGGAGAATTCCTATGGCCTATACTATGCAGGAGGCCAGACTAAATGGTTACAGTGGTCCCTTCTGGCTGTGGAATTTATGAACTTACTTACTTTCTAAGGCACAGTGCTGGCAGGTTCTACCTACACAAAGACACAGAAATTGTTATGTGGTGCTGTGACGGCATGTCGGGGTTCCTCCTGATCCTGCAGCCCCGTAGCATCAAGAATAGACTTCGCCAGCCAGTAGAATAGAGAGGGTTTATTGCTCCTCCAGAATACAGCACAGCATAGACGTGATGTGGTTACAGGACGCAGGGCTAGGATGCCTCAGACCCCTTGGGTTAAGGGGTCCATCGCCCCTCTCAACCCTCAGCACCCAGCTTAGTCTGTTCCCTTCATGTTTTCTAGACAGAAACTGCCTCGCTCCCAGGCCCTGCCCCCAGCCAGGTGGCTGTCTCCGCCTCCCTTCCTTTGTCTCTCCCTCTGGGAAGAGACTTGTTATCTGCTCAAGCTGGGACTAAGTGTCTGGGCCAATACACATGTGGGTGAGTCAGTAGGAATCACACATCAGAGCACAGGGGAAACCCCGGGTTACAGAGCAGACAGCACCCCCACTACGTCACAGGCACCAAGATATTATACGTTTGTTCAGGGGGAACTGTTGCTGAAAACTGTAGATGTTTCAATATCCTAACCTAGATAAGACATTAGTGTAGGGGCCGTACAATGAACAGTGTAGAAAACAGGTTTGCTTGCCTTCATAATTGCTTCTATCCACGCACATCTGACTTAAACCCTCTTGCTTTACTGAGTCTGGGAGAGGTGACTTGTTAATCCAGATGCACTTGAAGCTGCATCTCCTGTGTCACTACAATTATCAACTATACCTAGCCTTAAGTATGGGAGTTAAAGGGCATAGAAAAGCCAAGTGAGAGCGATGAAGAAATTCCATGCAGTTTATCTCCTAGCATGCAGGAGAGTCAGGGTTATATCACTGGTACCTCGATGACAGTGTGCTCAGAGAAACAGTTTTCACACTATCCTGAAAACCTGTTAAGAGTGTGCAGTATTTAAACACTAGCAGCTGACATGTAGACTCTCCACCAATAGAAGTCACTGATTTCAGTGCCAACCACCGCATTAAAGCCATTGGTGTACATGCTGGTCAGTCTTTTTGGCACAAACTGAATGAGTTTGGTAGCACTACATACCATGATTGTGCACCTATTGGAATATTTTCATAGGATAAAACTAAATCTCATCTCCATAGGTACTCCATCCAAAGCTGATCGCTTGGAGCCCAAGAGCTCACAAACTGGCTGGAAGGCACTAGGTTGTTGGTATCTATGGATACGTCTAGACTACAGGCTTTTGTCGACAGAAGTCGACTGCCAGATGCTCTGTTGACAAAAGAAGGCACCCAGAAGTGCTTCTGGAAGGTCACAGGGGCAGCTTTAAAGCCCAGGCTGCATGCTCCCTGCAGAGACGCTTGCTTAAAGGGATCCTCCTGAACAGCCATTGCTCTGCTCCTGCTTCTGGCTTGCCTACCTCCTCGAGGGAAAACAAAGCTGCTGCAGTTTTTGCTTTGGTTGCCCTGCTTCCTCAGACACCACAGCAGTTTATTTTCTGGTTTGGTTTTTGGCTTTGTTTGTTTGTTTGTTTGTTTTTTGGCTTTTGGGGGGGGGGCTTTTTGTTTGTTTGTTTATTAATTCTTTTGTTTGTTTGGTTTTTTGACTTTTTTGTCCATGGAGTCTGAGCTGCCCCTGGGCAGGCGATGGCCCCACAGCGTGCTGCTGGAAGTTCTGCTGCATGCTCAGGAGAGCATCATGACCTTTGCGGCAGAGCTGGATTCTGAGCCCAGCGTTGAGCCCCTCACTCAGGCTGCAGCCCTGCTGCCCTTGCCCCCAAACTTGTTTATGAAGAGGCGAGTTTGAAGGCTGGACACCAGTTCTGACTGGTGGGACCGGCCTTGCACATACCCCATGCCGAGCAGCACAGACAAGTGTCCGGCTACGGCTGGGGTTCCCGCAGAGTGCTGAGAGGCCTGCGGCTGTGAGACAATCCAGGCATCCCCAACCCATGCCTGCACCTGGCATCACTGCCTGCAGGAGCAGGTGGTGCCTAGCAGCCGTGAGGGTGCAGGGGTAGGATGGCCCTCCCTGAGGGCAACCATGGGTGTGACCCCCTTTCCCTCCCAGCTGTGATCAACATGACATGTCACAGCACTGCACCAGCCCCTTTGCTCTCGCCTGCCCTGCCCTGCGGTGGACCCTCACAGCACTCATGTCCTGATGTTCCCTCCCCGGTGTCCGAAGTTGCCTGGGAGGCCTCCTGACCTGCTCCAGTGTGCAGGGTTGGTGACCTTTCTTGGCAAGGCCTTCTGCCATTCGGGCATAAATGTCCACATTCCTCCTCTTGCTGTACGCATGGCCTGGAGGGACTCCTCCTCAGCCCAGAGCCCCAAAAAGGCTTTGATCTTTGGGCCAGACTAGAAGGGTGCCAGGCGCTTGGTGCCCCAGGCTTCCTGGGGGTATGAGTCCCTGGAAGGGCCAGGGAGGTCTTGGGGGGCTTGTCCCTGCAACATGGCTCCAACTTGCCTGATTGGAAAGAGCTGCGTGGTCTCAGGTTCCTGGCTGTAGCAGGCTTGCTGCCAGAATGGCAATCCTGGGTGCCTGTGCCTTTTAAAGATGGCTACAGGCAGGAACAATAGCGTGGAAAGCAGTGGCAGGAGTGTCCACCAGGGCTTCTTCCTGGAGGCCTTTACTGTCGATATAACTTCTCCCCTGCGTCCACACTTACCTTTTGTCGTCAGAACTCTGTCGACAACAGAACTCTGTCGACAAAGGAGTTATTCCTCGCAGAATGAGGTTTACAGCCGTCAACAAAACTGATGAGTTCTGTTGACGTTATGTCGACAGAACTCAGTGGCAGTGTAGACACAGGTATAGTTTTGTCAACAAAGTCCACTTTTGTCGACAAAACCCTGTAGTCTAGACACACCCTATGTTGGACGACTTGATGTTTTCTCACAGAGTTTTCTTATTGCTGACACCAGCCTTTGGGATTCTAGCCCCTGGTTTGGTCCTTTAGAGCAGTGTTTCTCAGCCAGTGGTACAAGCACCCTTAGGGGTATTTGAGAGAAGTCTGGGGGGTACATCAGCACAACTGAAATTTGGAGAAAACTGAATTTTTGTTTTAAGTTTTACAGTGCTTTATTCTTTTTGTACTTTTTATACCCACAAATTTTATCGCCCACCCGGCTACGATTTTGTTTTAACAAATGTGTTGCAATAGTAGAAAAAAAATTGTGTGTCTGAAAACTATAGGTACTGGGGGTACTTATAATTTTTTTAAAGGTGTACTTTATAAAAAAAAAAGGTCGAGAAACACTGCTTTAGAGCAGTAATTGGTAACCAAGACTAGTGAGTGGGCCGCATGAGTGACCCTCCTTCATTTCAGTGGGCCACAGTGGTGGACAACCTGTGGCCCACAGCCCACTAGGGTTCCACCTGTAGCCCATACACCCACTCTCTGCACCTTGCCTCCTAGTCTCTCACAAACTGGGGCACTAGAACCTCGCACTTCCTACACCTCCCCCTCTCCATCCCAACAATTTCAGAGCACCATGACTAAGCTGATTTGAGTTCTATCCCCACTGCTCTCCCTCACTCCCAGCGCTTTCATGACTTTGTTGATTCGTGGTCTGTCCCCACTCCTCCTCTTCCTTTCCAGAGCTTGAACAGCTGCAAACAGCTGATTTCCAGCATTCAAGCTCTGGCAGGGAGTGGGAGGAGCGGAATCAGTGAATGCATGGTGCTCTGAAAGTGCTGGGAAGGAGAGGGAAGTGTAGGAAGTGTGAGGTTACAGTGCACCACTGTGTGAGAGGCACGTTGGGGGAGCAGACAGGACGTCCACGGGCCACAGGTGAAATCCCAATGGACTTGCCCGCCACTGCTTTAGAATCTAGTTATCCTCAGGTTATGATTCAAGACACATTTAGTTTCTTTAGGATTTCAGTGACTGCCTTTTAAGTGCCATCTCTGAAGTGTATTTCTGCCATGACAATAGGTATAACAGAAATTAATAAAAATATGCTGTATGTTTTCAAGGTCCAGGTAGTGTCTAATAAATGGAGACATGCTACAGGCTGACTTAAGTGGAAGCGTTGCAGAAAGGGATCTGGGGATTGCACTAGATAAGAAGCTGGTTATGAGTCAAGACTGCCCTTTTGCCAAGAAGACTAATGGCATACGGGGCTTCATTAGAAGGAGCATTGCCAGCAAATAGAGGGAAGTGATTATTCCCCTCCATTCAGCACTGGTGAGGTCACATCTGGAGCACTGCATCCAGTTTTGGGCCCCCCACCACAGAAAAGATGGGGGAAACTGGAGAGAGTCCAATAGAGAGCAATAAAAATTATCAGTTGACTGGGGCACATGACTTATGAAGAGAGGCTGAGGGAATTGGTCTTATTTAGTCTGAAGAAGAGAAGAATCAGGGGGTGGTAGACTTGATCACAGCCTTCAGCTACCTGCACTGGACTTCCAAAGAGAATAGAGCCAAGTTATTCTCAGTAGTGACAGATGGCAGGAGCAATGGTCTCAAGTTGCAGTGGGGGAGGTCTAGGTTGGATATTAGGAAAAACTATTTCACTAGAAGGATGGGTTGCCCAGGGAGGTGGTGGAATCTCCATTTTCAAAATCCTGGCTGGAATAATTTATTTGGGGGTGATGGTGCTTTGAGCAGAGGTTTGGATTAAATGACCTCCTGAGATCTTTTTCCAACCCTAATCTTCTATTATTCTGTGATGGATGGAAGTTTCATATGCATACAAAAACCAGAACCTTAACTTAAAAACAAAACAAAAAGTCAGAAGGATTTGTTCTTGCTGTCCCGAGAAACTGTCTTTTCTTCCCACTCAGCTGAGATGCAATAAACTGTACACCAGCTGGTAAACACATTCAAGCCCAGGGGTAGCTTCCATCTTCATGTTGCTAAACGTAAATAGTTGGTGAAGCATTTTGTGATTTTTGGGGGGATAAAAAGTGCTGTATAAATGAAAAATATCAATGTTTTCTAGCAATATAACATTGCATCTGTAGTAGGGGAATTTAAATGCCTTTTAAGTTGGCTGTGAGACGTACATCATTTTTCTTATTGCTGCATCTTTTATATCCAGATTGAATGTCTTTCTAAAATATATGCTGTAATAACTCAAGCAAAAGCTATGGGCTTGATACAGGAGTTGCTGAGTGGAATTCAGTGACTTACAGGAGGTCAGACTATATGATTATAATGGCCTCTTCTGGTTTTAAAAGATATAAATTCCATGCCCTTTAGATTCTTTTCTTAAATCTCTTCGCAAAGTTGATATCTAACCAATCAAGGGCATACACCTGTGATTCCTGTTGATGCCATCAGTCACATGATGGAGTCCCCAAGCACTGTTTTAAAATTAATCCATTTATTTAGTCTGCTATGGGGGCTGTTGCATCAGTGGTTTTATGTATGTAATTCTGTCAGTCCATTCAAGTTATTTGAAGCAAATCCAACAACCATACTCTCTGGTTGCAGAGAAATACTGTTCCTCTTATTGCACTTTGATGCTAACACACTGGCTCTTCCTTTCCTAGGACGATCCTCTTACCAATCTGAACACAGCCTTCGATGTGGCTGAGAAGTACCTGGATATCCCGAAGATGTTGGATGCAGAAGGTAAAGTAGAATCCAATTTCATTTTTAATTTTGCTTTTTCCCCAAGAGATTCCCCTCCTCTTCTAGATGAACACATATTATTCCAGATCTTCCCAACCTCTGAATGTCCCCCTAGCCCCACATACCAAATAAATAGAATAAAGGAAAACACAGAAGATTGGATCTCTTGTTCTACTTCTGTCTTCCTCCGGTGCCCCTCATTTTCCCACGTCTGCTGTGTAGTTTTTCAGCTGGGGCTGATAGAGTGGGTAGAGCCACGTAATGCTTAGACATGTCAATCTGCCTTAGGTGGGGCTCCGTAGAGGCCACTACGCTCAATTCTGAACCCACAGCAGATTATGTGGTAGCCCTGCCTATAAGGAAAGGGAGAAAACATCAAAACAGACCAACTTCAGTTATTTCCCAAATATTGTCATAGTGCCATTGTCCCCATCCTTCTATGCTTGACACATCTTGGCATCCCATCTCTGGCCCATAGTTCCCTTTTAGTTACAGGAAAGGCTCCAATGGGGTTGGATCTAGTCTTCAGTTCCCGCAGACCCAATTCCTGACTACAAGAGTTCACTTGTACCTAATACCAATTTGTCATGTCTGTAGTCAGAAGCTATCACTGTCATTACTGTATAAAGGTTTCCAATCTCTTGCCAGGAATCTAAAATTTTGGTTTCCCTGTATCCTTTCAAGATCTTGACTTAGTGGCTCAAGAGACACTTGAGGGCAATACATATTCTTCCCTTAATCCAAAATGCATATCCTGGCCGGCTTTTGGTGTAGTTGGACACTACCGCTTAAAGGAAGCTACTTATTGAGGATTTAGAGGAGGGTCTGGAGAAAAAATGTGTCTAGAATGACTCTGCCAGTTTCCTCTGGATTTCTCCAAACCACTCTTTTACCATGTCTGGTACTGGAAACTGCTCCTTCTGAACGGCTCAGTAATGCTAGGCACTAGTATACAGCACTGACCAGTTCTGGAAGCAAAGGGAGAGATTCACTTTTCCAGAAGTGCCTCTTGTACAAAGTAACTGGCTGCCTGAAGGCTTTGGGGGGCAGCTGAAACATGTGGGGACCAGTTTGAAAGGCTCCAACTCTGGAGTGCGAACATTCTACAGGCCAGCTCTTCATTTTTACAGTGGCTGTTTGCCTAAAGCCAGCTGGCTGTGAAGGGGGAGGCTATATTCAAGGCTTGGTTTGGGAAGCGAAGACCTGTGTGAAATAAAACATCTCTGTGGTGGGGATATGCACAATGGAAATTTTGTTTAACCAGCCTTTGGACAGTTAGTGTTTTACCGTGCACACTTTTTCGATGCAGGGTTCCCAGCCCCGGTAACTAGTTGTGCTTCCTCCCTTTCTCCCTCACCCACTTCTTATCTTGCAATCCCAAGGAATTGCCATGTTTCTGGGGTGGATTTTATACAAGTGTCTCTCCCAGGTGCTCCCAAAGGAATCTACTCTAAAAATAACTTGGGCCTAATATTGGGAATGAGACAGTCCTGTAAGATTTCTCCTGCGTTGTCAGAGCAGCTCGCTTTCCTAAACAAATAGAACAAATGTGAGCACCTCTGCAGTGTAAATACTGGTCTTCAGAGGTGCAGAGTTCCCATCGACAACAATGGGACTTGAAGCACTTGGCACTTTGGAAAGTCAGGCCATCTATATGTTAGGGTGAATTGATGAAGGGGCGGGAAAAAACCCTCACCTTAAAAGGCTTTTGGGGCTGAAGAAGCTGAATTGTGCTAAAACTGTAAACACAGCAACAGCCTGTTGGTGCTTTGCTGGGTTCGGCTCACTGATTCAACTGACAGCTCTGCCTTGGCTGGATCCTTCCAGAGAGGGACGAAATGTAGCAACCTGAAACAAAACTGCGCTCCCATTCACTTTGCCAGGGGCTCGATTACACCTCCTCTTGGGAGTTTGGTTGGTGAGGGAAGGGTTGCTGGGGAGACGCATCTGCTGGGGAAGGTCAAGGAGCCCTGTGCAAAGAGTGTGCAGAGTAGGAGTCTTCTGTGACACATCCACACCCCACACCAGGTGTCCTGGATCGTCCTGGCTCGTCTTCTCCCTTGCTCTTCTCCCATTAGTCGACATGCTCTTAACTTCAGGTTTTTTTTGACAGACATTGTTGGAACTGCCCGCCCTGACGAGAAAGCCATCATGACCTATGTTTCTAGCTTCTACCACGCCTTCTCAGGAGCCCAGAAGGTATCGCAGGATTCCAAGCTCCCTCCACACAGCGCACCTGGTCCTGTTGCTAATGTCCAAACCTTTTTTTCTTTCTCTTTCTCCTCTCTAGCTATGGGCATCTTTATATTATTTTTGGTAGAGTTGGCTGGTTGGTTCAAAGTGGTGTCCCAGATATAATAACTTGGGGGCAGGGATTGGGAGAGTGTACCCCTACAGTCAGCGTACAGTAAAGCCCCAGGGCTGCTGTGTGCTCATTAATCCTGTGGTACTGGGAACTCTGCCACCAAGATTCTCTCTCGACTGGCTGAGCACCAGGCCTGTCATACCGGTGAGACTAAGATTGGAAATCAAACCTAAATCTTTTAATACAGTGATGTGGCATCTCCTGCTAGGCCACCAAGCTTGCTGTGCAGTTGCTGTGGTTCCCTGCTGTTCAGACACTACAGCATATCACTCTCTGAATTTATTTCAGATGACTCACTTTTTTGCGAGGGTAGGAAATATGGTTGGGCAGGAGGTTTCAGTAAGAGTACTGAGTGGCAAGGATAACACATTCACTCACCCTTATACACATTCACTACACTTTAGCTACGAGGTCTGTAATTCTTCCTAATTCTCTTCCTTTACTCCAGTCACTGGAGGGATCCTCCCAAATACAAAGCAGCATAACACCTATTCCTTTTTACACAGTGAACTCATCCCTGATTCAGCAAGGCTTTAAAAAATGTGTCTGACAAACCATCTGGTGCTGTGGTTTGCGGAATAGAGAAGACCACATATTGGGTCTGAGACACCTGCTTTTTCCTTTCTCTTTCCCTCCTCTGGTTCCCCATGGTGGAGATTGGACAGAAGTCCCCTCAATTGCCTGCTGGTATGTAGTTACTTAAAGAAAATATTTCTAAGGGAGACCTGGTAAATCGCCTTCAAAATCAAACAAATTGTAATTGCTTCAGTGCCATAGGATTATGCAGTGCACACTGAAGCAGAGTGGAGAAATACACTCTGCAGGAAGGCAGTCTGATCTTAACACACACAAGCACCTCCAGAGTAGGCCCTTGAAATGCTAAAGCAATAAATACATTTTATTCATTCTCATTGAGAGCGACTGTGGGGCTGTGGACATATGCAATTTGGAGGTTGTCTAGGAAGAACGGGATGTTGGGAGGAGAAAGGGGTAGTACCACTTTGATCCACAGAGCCAACCCTGCTGGTCACTTTCTGATCCGAATTCCCAGCTCTCCGCATGGAAATCTATTTGGCCTATCCTGCAATGCATGATGGGAAGTTTTCTCCCCCTCTCTCACGCCACCCGTGACTGTTTTGTTTTATTCTATGTGCTGCTTCTTACTTTATCCTTTCAACCTCTTTTCCTTCTTTGCACAGATATTATAGGCCCGCTAAGGCCGGATGAGAAGGCCATTATGACCTATGTTTCATGTTACTACCACGCCTTCTCAGGTGCGCAGAAGGTGAGACTTTACTCCTAACAAAACCTTCCCTCTTCTCTTCCCTGCCCCCCCAAACAGTTAACTTTCTGAGAAACATCCCAAATCAACGGTCCACTGAACATAGAGGCAGGGCATCCTGTGCTCTCTCTGCACCGAGAGTCAAACTGTACCATATTCATAGCTGTTCTGGGACATACGGTCTTTAACCTGGCTGAAGAAGTTCTGTGAGGAAACTATGGATTCAGAACATGTTCTTTAAACATACATCAGCTCTTTCCTTTCTGCCTCTCTCTGTATCCACTCCCATGTAGTGGATATAAGACTTCTGCCTGGGGGGCATAACCCCACTGACCAAGTTAACAGGAAGAAATTAACCTTTGGTCTCCATCACTCCTGACTGGATGATGTGCATCTCAAAGCAACAAGCCTAATTTCTACCTTGTCAGCACAGTCCTGTTCTGAAAGCTAATTAAAATGAGACTGTTAAGGGTCTCAGTTTGCAGCTGCCTGCCTTCCCTCCATACTGAGCACCTACTGGGTCACTGGCCTCTTCCTAGGCCAATTTCCAATGATATGTGAGCTGCCTACAAGGAAATAGCTCGTAATTTCCTACCCTTGGACAGTGCTCCAGCTGCAAGTTTCATCCCTAATCAGTCTCTGTTGAATCGCCTGAACTGCCCCTCTTACCGATATCTCCTCTCCTTGCTCCTCTTCCTTTTGTTCTTTCCTTCCCACTCATTCTCCTACTTTCACCAAACCACTTATTTTTTTCCTTCCTCTGTCAGCTTCTTTGTCTTCTGCAATATTTTCTTTGCTTTTCTCTATGCTTTTATTCCAAGCCCCTTTGCTTGGCTCTGGGCTGTGTATCCTCAAAAGAGCTGATTAGCCAGCTCGGAGATCCCTACTTCCCATTGGGCAACAGTTTTCTAAAGTGCCAATTTTCTAGTAATCCTGTTGATAGGAGGAAAGCTCAGTGCACTGTTAAGTGTAGATGTGCATTCTCCTCTCCTCTGCCTCCAAAGTCAGGGGGATTCAGATGGGGGGCTAATACAGCCCAAAGACTGAGATCTAGATTCATCTCTAATAAGTTACGAATAGGACACGAATTTCTCTTCTTTCCCATGATGCCTTCTATACAGGATGCACAGTCCACACTTCAAATGAGAGCCACGTTGGCAGTATGCTAAGCACCGAGCACTGAGGGCTACATTTAATGTATATAAATCAGTGCTGATGGTAGTCAACATCCATTTTAATACCAAGATGCCACCCACAGTTGGCAGGTTCGAGCATGAAGAGAGCTAGCTTGAACTGTACGGTTTTTTTCAGATCAAATTGGAACACTGTATGCTAGGACTTGCTCTGTTTTATGAAAAATAGGTGCAGCTCTCCGGTTCCTAGTAAACTGCAAATGTGACACTCCATTTGGACAGTTCTGAACTAAGTTCACTTACTTGACACATATGGGTGTAGTGGTGGCTTCTCAGTAAGGATCGTGGCTAGTAAATTATTTGAAACTCTTCACAGTAACCCTCAACCCCAGTATTTTCCAGATGCCCTTACACACAATTCTTCAGGCTAGGTTGATGGCAAATGTCAAACATGGGTAGAAGGTGAAAAAACTGGCTACATTTTTGGTGGCGTTTCAGGTGCTGCCCCTTGATCCTATATTCTTCTCTTCTCCCATCCCACTTCATCCTCTGAAAATATTTGCAGCTGTTCCTGTGCTCATTTCAGCAACTAGTGCTGGTGCCAGGGCTTCTATAGATACTGTAAACAGAAACATTTTTTACTGTCACAATATCTGAATCAAGTAATTGTAATAAGAATCCGAGAATTAGCTGCTTAGCTATTAAGGTTTGAATTCCATGTAGCCTAATTTATAGAGAGGATTAAAATAAATTGATTCAATTGTCAATTTACCAGTAACTTAACTATAAGCGGAGGGCTGGGTGTGTAGCTCTTTTTTGAAGCTCTCCCAAGGCTTGTCTAATGTTATCCAGCTGTTAAGTAACAAGTTTAAAATCCAGGGCTAATACAAAGTGATTACTGAGCATTACTCTCACTAGGTCTAGGAGCAGAGTGTCTTTTTAAGCACTGCTGTCTCTTACATGATTAGGTGACTTACTGTGATGTCGCTCCATTTTTCATTCAGATTTCTCATTACTGCTACCGGCCCTGAAGGGGAGGTCACATGATCAGCTTTCCGCTTCTTTCATTCTCTTATACTGAGTCTTTAAAGGTACAAGGGCCCCCAGCCTGACATGACATTTGTGTGGATGGCTGCTTTTCCTTTAAAATGATTTATATATAAAATATGTATACTTGCTTTGGTTGGTTTGCTTGTTTTCTAACTGCTTCTAACTTTCACAACACTAAACTGCATGGGTGTTTTAACTACTGGTTGGATTTAATATGTTGTAAAACTTGACTTCTGCAGTGCAACTTTTTGAATAACCTCTTGCCATTTTATAAAGAATTTGTTTGGTATGTCATGTTCTGGGGTGTTCTCAGGAACCACATCACAGACAGGTGGCCACATGACAGAAACAATTATGGTTCTAGATTGCTTTATTGACATTCTCAGCAGGGAGACCAGGATTGAAAGGGATAAGAAGACCATTCCCCTTCCATTGCTAGAGAGGCAGATCCTCAAGGCCAGGGTTGACACACGGGCAAGACAACACAGCCAGCATTGGTGCCACTGCCTGTGTTGTATCTGTTCTGTGGCTAGAGTCTCTAGGACTGTCAGTCCAGGAACTTTTAGGAACAACAAATTGTCCATAAATGTTCCTTTAATAAAGGAATGTGTGGAAGGCCGTCTAGCCATTACGCAGACTGTGGCTACATTCCACCCCTTCCCTTAAAATTTTCTACTCCTGCCACTACTGCTACTGCTCCTCTAGTGAGAGCATGAATGGAGACCACTTGGAACAGTCTGTCGTCTAACTCTGATGACTCAGATCAGCATAACATATTGCCTGCAACTCTAGTAGTTGTAGTGCCTTATCTACTCCAGTGCTCCCATTGTTGCTTGTAGGAGCAGGATGTTTTAGTGAGAAACAGAGAAGCAGGGGTTAGTGTAGTGGCATGAGAAACTGACTTCCAAACATTGGCAATTGGACATTTATATAGCTAATATTTTAGTTGCTGACATTCTGAAAGTTTGTGTTTGGACACACGGACACCCAAAATGTGGCAGAGTGGAGGAAATCTGCCATCAAACATATGTAAATATACCTGTTTAAAATGTAATCCTTACTGTTCAGTTGGCTGCTGCCTCAGCCTCATGTGAATAGCAGAACTGGAGAATTAAACAAAAAACTCACCACACTGGCCAACGGTCCTATAACGTTTGATCCTAAGATCAATCTCTCTCTCTCTCGCTCAAGTCATGTTAAGAGTAGGGACATGAGGTATGTCTTTTTGATATATCACTTGATATATCCTCTTTGTAAAGTCCACCTGGATGGCAAAAATGAGCCTTTGGGACCAGCCAAAAGGATGTTAAAATGAAAACAAGAGTATGCTTTGACATTTTAAAATGTCCTGAGCACTTTTCCTTTATATGTTTTGGTGAAATGGCTTTCGTCTTTACAGATCATGTCTACATATTCTTATTAATGTAGCTAATATTTGTATACCCGCTAGCTGACCTAGTTTAACTATGGGTGATGACTGAATACACATTTTTTAACCTCTTCCCAGCTACTAAGATCACCAGTTCCTTTGGGATTGTGTGACTCGTATGTCATTTTGGAGGTTATGATTTTTAATGCTACTCTTGCTTGTCTCATATCAGTTGCAATAACTGGAGGATTTTTCTCCAATGACATCAGAGGCCAAATAAACAAAACATGCATTTTAAAAATGGACTTACCATTTATGAGCTCATTACATGATGGGATATTTACTGCCCCATCACAATCGCATGCCTACAACCACTTTTGGTGTCCGTTCTACTTGCAAATCTAGAGCACTGCACAACTTACAGAATGTGAAAGCTGTAGACACACCATGTACACTCACTCCTTCCATTGTTCAACAGCAGTTTCCTGCTGGCCCCCTGTGAGTGATTTAAGGAGCTGGGACTGACATCCTCTATAGCAGTGGTTCACAATCGCCAGTCCACAGACCAGTGTCAGGCTGTGAACTGCTTGCTGCTGGGCCATCGTGGCTACCAGAGCTGAAGCCAGCTGTTCGCAGCGGCACTGGGGCTGGGGTACACCCTGGCCCCGAGCTTCTGCGCAGCAGCCAGCTTCAGCTCTGGCAGCCACTATGTGGCAGGTTGCTGCAGCTGTAGCTGGTTGTTCATGGTGGGTCTGGGAGCCAGGGCCTTTGGTAGACCAGTAAAATTTTATGTCTATATTTATATATTGAATATTTGCATAATGAATATGTAAACATGCAAACATAATGTTACTGGTCCACCAAAAGTTTGTGAATGGGTTTGCCAGTCCACGGTATAAAAAAAGGTTGGGAACCACTCCTTTATAGGAAATCCTATCCCAGCATCCCCAGCTACCTAGAAATACCAAACTGTAGAAGTGAAAAGGGAGTCTGAATGCCAGTTACTTTGTGCTTTCTTAAAGGAAGTTTGGGTCCTGTTGATAAGTGAGCAATTGGGCCATCTCAAAGGGACGGCTTGTAGGAATAATTTCAGAAAAGACCCAGAACTCTGATTGTCCTGAGACAGACAGGGTTAGGCTGTCTGGTCAGTTGCTGAATCCACTGGAGTGCATTACAGAGATACTTAACTGAGGAGAAAAAAAAATCAGTTATGGTAGAAAGTCAAATGAAAAACTAAGTGGCCTAGACATGCTTTTGGACCAGAGATGGGTTGCTAGAGCCAGGGATGGGATACTTTACCCTTCCCCACAGGTACGTAGCAGGAGGTTAAACCACAAGTTTTGGTTGATGGTGTTTTTACACTTTTTCCTTTCCTGTTTTGTTTCCTGTTTGACAGGCGGAGACAGCAGCCAATCGTATTTGCAAAGTGCTAGCAGTCAATCAGGAGAATGAACAGCTCATGGAAGACTATGAAAAGCTGGCCAGTGATGTAGGTATCCATGGTGCTGTCATGTCAGTTCCTGGGCAGCGTTTTGTGTGTTACCATACAGCCTAAAAGCCCTAATCATGGACCACTATTGTACTATAATCTGTACAAACAAAGCACTATGCTTATAAACCTACAGCCAGATCTCTAGTACTCAACATTCTGTGTTTTCTTCCAGTGGGTAAAAATGAAAGACTCTGGAGTATATCAGATGGCAAACATAATCTACTTTAAAACGGTGGCTATCTGGAGTGGAACTGTCTTCAGACACTGTATTTTATTAACGAAATCATTGTATTACTAAAACTAAAGAGGAAAAAAGTAATTTTAAGAAAAGAAGCACAATACTGTACAACTTTTTTGTGTAGCATCTTTCATGTGGTAAGCATTAAGTAAATTATGATGAGGAGGAGAAGTTAAAAGTATAGGCAAGGACAGGACATAAGCATTCACTAATATTTTGAAAGAGTCTATATAGGATAGAAACTGAAGACTGTTCCAGACAGCAGGAGCTGCATGGGAGAAGGCTCACACAAAGACAGTTATGAGACTCAGAAACGACCATAGGAGGCCTGTGGTAGAGAAAGCAAGAGGGAGAGCAAAGGGATAAAGTCCATCAGCCTAGCTGGAGGAAGACAGAGTACAAAGAGAACAGTTGTAAAAATTATCTTAAAATGAACTAGGAGCCACCGGAGTTGTTTTGGGATGGCTGTGATGAGATCCCACTGCATTGTACTTGTAGGAAAGCATGTGGCAGCTTTTTGCTCAATATGGAGCTGCCCATTATGTTATCTCCCTTCTGGCTCCCTAGCAGCTGTTTGTTGTGGAAGACTATTCTCAGAGCTAGCTTCTTTGAAGTCAGCACAGAGTGGAAAAATGGAAATGGAGGCAGTATCTTCATTTCTACAGCATAGACCTTTCTGGGTCAGAGAGGGCAAACCAGTTACAAGAGCACAGGCCCAAGAGAGCTAAAATATTGACAGGCTTGCAGTGTTTTTGAACCAAACAATAGCACTGTTAAGGTCTAGCATGATCTGAGAACACAGTTTGGTCTTGAGTCTGCAGTGCTGACCCATGAATGAACTACATCAAGGGTTTCTGTGCTGTAACAGAGCACCTCAGCATGGTCGTTTATACAGGGGAGATATTACAATGAGACCATACTTCTACAGAGTGGTTGGCAGCCTTTTCTTAAACCATTTCCCTATTTTACGTGGGGCTTAGTTCTTAATGATTTTGCAGCTATTCTGACTCCTCCCTTTCCTCTTTGCTGTTTCCAGTTGCTGGAATGGATCCGCCGTACCATTCCCTGGCTGGAGAATCGGGCACCCGAGAACACCATGCAAGCCATGCAGCAGAAATTGGAGGACTTCCGGGATTACCGTCGCCTCCACAAACCTCCCAAAGTCCAGGAGAAGTGCCAGCTTGAAATCAATTTCAATACTTTGCAGACCAAGCTGCGGCTCAGCAACAGGCCAGCGTTCATGCCTTCAGAGGGGAAAATGGTTTCGGTGAGTGTGACATAAGACGAGAACATGTTCCCATCTGAATCAAGGTTACTACTTTAGACCATGTTCTTTGTATTAACATAGTGCCTAGGAGCTCTAGGTGTGGGTGAGGATCCCATTATGCAAATACAGAAGAAAAAGATGGTCCTTGCCCCAGAGAGCTCACAGTTCTTGAGTAGAAGATGGGGCAGACAAACATGAGAGAAGCGTGCCCATGCCACCCTCGTTTTCAATATGAACTACTAGTCTTTGTATGCAGGACTCCATGCTAATCTGAGTGTAGTAGACCAGGATGGGATATTTGCTCGCTGGGATCTGTTGTCTTCAAACAGATTATTCCTCCACATTAAGGTGGGAGTGGTGGTCCTCTGCTTCTCTGTGTGCAGATTAGGGCTGGCCCTCAGGCTCCTGGCTAGCTGCTGCCAGTGAAACTGATGATCAGGTGAAGCTGGATGCATCTGTTTTCAGGCCACAAACTAATTTTTTATTTATCTCTTGCGTGGAGGAGTGATCAAAGAGGTTTTTACCTACTAGGAGGCATGTGACTGCCTCTCATGACATTTCACTGCATTCATAGATAACATGCTGTGAGTGGAAGTGCTTCACAGAGTGTCTCTTTTGGGTTCTGTGGTTCTGACATGCTAAACACACTCCATCCATTCAGATCATCAGCCTGCTGCAACTCTACATGTCATTACTGTGAAGCCAGACTACAGTCTCCTGTTGCTACAGAGTGATTGGAAGCCTATGGCCTGCTTGGATGAATGCTCGAAGCATGATGCTGAAGAACATTCCCCATTGTCTGTACCAGTCCCTTCCTTCATGCTGCTGTACCTTTTCCATCACTGCAGGACATAAACAATGCATGGGGAGGCCTAGAGCAGGCTGAGAAGGGCTATGAGGAATGGCTGTTGAATGAGATCCGAAGGCTAGAGAGGCTGGATCACCTGGCTGAGAAGTTCCGGCAGAAAGCTTCCATTCACGAGTCCTGGACAGATGGTAATGCCAACCCTAATGCTTCCTTCTGAAAGCATTCACCTCTGAAAACATGCCATTGCCTATCTGAAGAATAGAAAGGATTGGGTGTCACAGGAGTGATTGTACTGGTCTTTCACATCTAGATTAGAGCTGAGCAAATAATTGGTCTGGTTCTTGCTTCACTCGAGAGAGACAGAAAAAAAATTCATTTAAATCAAACAAATACTTCGATCTGAAGTGGCAGTTTCTAAACAAAATGATTTGGATTGACATTTCATTTTGAAAGTGTTACTTTGAATAGAAAAGTTGAAACAAAATGTTAAAACCATTTCTGATTTTTTTTTTCCAACCTGAAGGTATTTATTGAATTCAACCTGAATTTGTGAATAGTTCTGGTGGCCTGAAAAATGCATTTTCAGCTAATTTACTATTTGCCAATAATAATAATTTATTATTGTTGTCAATATTTATATTAATAATAACAACAAATCACCCGGCTCTAATCAAGATACCTGGGTTGGTATACATTTTTTAATATTAGTTTGGTCTTCATCCTTGAAGGTCTAGTTTGGCATAACTGAGTTTACAAAACTGGACAGAGAGGGTAGAGAGTACTGTGTGTGGAAATGTAGATCAATTGGCAGAGATGGAAGGAGGTGCTTGTATTGTAGCTGGCAACCCGGTTGCTTGGCTTGTGCCGGGGGGGGGGGGGGGGAGGTGTGTGTGTGTGTGTGTGTGTGTGTGTGTGTGTGAGAGACTTTCATGAGGACCAACTCCACTCACATTTTTAAGGAAAAAAATTGTAATGTTAGCATTGAGAAGAGATTTGGGTCTAGGAAAATAGCAACATAAAGAAGTAGAACCTAAGGACTATATTCAGAACTCCATTGAATTAGGTCTTCTACAAACTAATAATATAGTCAGAATTGCCACCATATAGAGCCTACTGTCAGTACATCTCTATCATCTGAGCTAGAAAACTACTGGATGGCCTGTGGCAAATATTTGCTTTTGGTGTTACGCCTGAAATATATATCCCTGCTAGAGCACCGCTTCATTATCCTTCTGGAATCTCTCTGGCAATGTGGTAACAACTTTATTCCATAAAATATATTCTTTAACTAAAATATATTCATGTGGCCACATTTTGATTATCAACTCTCCCTTGTGACCACATGTCCTGTTTGCCCTTCCGAACTAGAGACCTGAATCTGGGTCCTAGTGTGACTGACAGCACTCAGTTGAGCAGCGCTGTTGACAGTAAATACTTGATACTTCCAATTCAAGATCATACGTCTGAGACTGAGAGGTGTGACTCTCTAAACTGGCCTGTCTTACTTTTGGAGTAGTGGTGGATCCACCATGGGGGAGTATAAGCTTGTAGTTGGCCTGGGCATGAATAACCCATGACTGACTGGTTTCATTCTGTCCTTTGGCTCCCTCTGTAGGTAAGGAGGCAATGCTGCAGCATAAGGATTATGAAACTGCTACCCTGTCAGAGATAAAGGCCCTGCTGAAGAAACATGAGGCCTTTGAGAGCGACCTGGCTGCTCACCAGGACCGTGTGGAGCAGATTGCTGCTATTGCACAAGAACTCAAGTATGGCTGCCGCCTGCTGCATTTCCCTTTCTAGGAACTAAAATGGGGACCTTGGAGGCTAATCAGCTTCGTCATGATGCCATGCTGTTAAGACTTAGTGCAGGGATGTAGGAAAATCCCAATATTTCTGACAGGGGAGGACGCTGTCCTCTGATCAGTGGGCAGGACGGGTTGAAACATAGGAGAAGAACAGGTTAGGAAACGATGTGGGAAAGATTAGTAGTGCTAAGATTGCTTTTTAGGCTGTTGTTTCTATTCTCTTGTTAGCTTCGAAAGGGCACCCAGAAGGCAACCCTGTAACCTTTTAACCTCCCTCGTATATAAAGCCCTGCTCCATCTGCTAGGGAGGCGAGACAGATCCATCGTTCACAGAATTGTGAGATTTCAAGCAGGTGCTATTGCTAGGTCTCTGGGGCCTATGCAGATGAATAAAACGCTATGCTTTTAAGCACCCTGCACTATATGCTTGGCCTAGCAGCTAGAGCACCACCTGTACTCCTGACTGACTCCAGTGCCAGGGCCCCCCAGTACAGACTGCATTCTCTGACTGGTGTTCCTTGCTCCTGATGGGCATGCTGCGCTTCAGCTTTACTTCCTACAGGGGTGATGCAGGGGTCACAGGGGAAATGGCGCCTCATCAGTTCAGAGAGGCTGATGTGTGGGTGGCCACAGTCTGAGGGCAGTTTGTAAACAGGCAAGAGCTGGGCAATAGGGAGGGTGTGAGAAAAAGAATTAGCTGGGGCTACATAAGAACCAGCACAACTTAGTGTGGTCTTCAGTTCTTAAAGAGTAAGTACCCACCCCATCTTGACTTGAACAGCATGGCTAAGTAACATCAGCATTACTGGAGTGGGGAGCTGTTTCCTTTACAATATCAGGCTTGTTGAATCAGTCCTTCATCAGCAGAGATTTTAGGAGTTGCTTCCATATTGACCTCAGGAGGGGAGGGACACATTACTTCTCAGTCTGTTTGAGCAAAGATGAGAACTAAGGCCAGCTAGTCAATAGGAATTAAAGTAACTCTCCCAGATTATCAGCCAAATTAGCTGGAGAGCCCTGACCCTGGGATGGAAGAGATCATCCTCTTTTGAGCTGTGTGAAATGCAGGAGGGAACAAAGGGTTCAGCACACTTCTCAAAAACCACCCTCAGAATTGGCATGAATTGCTCTTTGCTTAGCAGTCTCAGCAAAGAGGCCAACTAACAGAGTCTGGATGTGCAGCTCCCCTCTCTCCTGGAGCTACTCTAACACATCAAGGTTGAGACATGTTGGTTGAGTGGTCAGGAGCCTGCCCAGCTGCTGTCTGTGCTTGGTCAGAGGATATAGAAGAGCTGCACTCTCCAGGGATGACAATCCAACTCTTTCAAGTGTTGCATTTACTCAGTACTTAAGTCAGTTGTCCTACCCAGCATTCAGGGCTGTGTGGCCCGCCTTTTGCCCTGAGGCTGAATGTCATCAAGCTAGCTTCCTTTCCTGCTAAGTGCAGAACCAATGGAGAGATGTGTGTGTTCTTCTCTCTCCTCACTCTTACAGAACATTGCGGGCAGTGTGCTCTAGACTCTAGGGCAGGGAGTATGGTGTATCAATTCACGTTTTAATCCTGGGGTTATTTTACATAAGTTAACGTTTTGTGCACCTCAGCTGCTCCTGTGCGTTCTTCATTGCTCAGAGGGTGCCTGTAGCACTCTCCATCCATTAGCATGGTTTCTCACTCTTTGAATCCTCAGTGAGGACCTTCTCAGCCTCTTGTACAAGCATGCTATTCTGAAATTGGAATGCATTTGGCAGTCTATATACTCAAAAACCACCCACTCTTAACTTGGAGTGAAGTCTCAGCTTTTCTCTCCTAGCCCATTTGCCCAAATCTTCCCAACCTGCACCATTAATTGGAAAATGTTCTGTGGAAATCACAGTGGGTTTCTTTTCTATGTTATAGTTTCCATATAGTGGTGTTTGGAGTGTGATTATACAATATCACTCTGTAACATCATGTGTAATGGATCCAAAGCTGGGTACTCTTGGTCTCTACAGTCTTCTCATTAGAGGTCATGAGGGTATTTGATTACTTCCATTCTCTGAGATTGATGGCAAATTGTTGCTAGTTCCTCTCCTGGCTATCTTTGTTTAATTTTTCCTTTTTGTTGCTTATTAGTGAGCTGGACTATTATGACTCACCAAGTGTCAACGCCAGATGCCAGAAGATATGTGACCAATGGGACAATCTGGGTGCTTTAACCCAGAAACGTAGAGAAGCCTTAGAGGTAAGATGTGGTCACCAAGATCGATCTTGAGACGCTGGTCTGGAGGAATCTTGCACTGTTGCTCTCTATGCTGGGCTTGCACAGGAGATATTGGAGAGTTTCACTCTTCAGGGCTGACTGTCAGCACCATCAAGTGTTATACCCACTCAGGAATGTAGTCGTCTTCATAAGACATTCCTGTGGCCCAAGGAGCTTATGATCCAATTTAAACAAAGACCATGCAATTCAGATAATTCAATGAACCAGGGATATGATGCAAATTTAAAACCATGCCAATATAAGAACATAAAAACATAAGAACGGCCATACTGGGTCAGACCAAAGGTCCTTCTAGCCCAGTATCCTGTCTACCGACAGTGGCCAGCACCAAGTGCCCCAGAGGGGGTGGACCGAAGACAATGATCAAGCGATTTATCTCCTGCCATCTCTCTCCAGCCTCTGACAAACAGAGGCCAAGGACACCATTTTATCCCCTGGCTAATAGCCTTTTACGGACCTAACCTCCATGAAATTATCTAGCTTCTCTTTAAACTCTATTATAGTCCTAGCCTTCACAGCCTCCTCTGGCAAGGAGTTCCACAGGTTGACTACACGCTGTGTGAAGAAGAACTTTCTTTTATTCGTTTTAAACCTGGTACCCATTAATTTCATTTGGTGACCTCTATTCTATTTAGGGAACTAATAAATAACTTTTCTTTATCGGCCCTCTCCACACCACTCATGATTTTATAGACCTCTATCATATCCCCCCTCGGTCTCCTTTTTTCTAAACTGAAAAGTCCCAGTCGCATTAACCTCTCTTCATATGGGACCCGTTCCAAACCCCTAATCATTTTAGTTGCCCTTTTCTGAACCCTTTCCAAGGCCAAAATATCTTTTTTGAGGTGAGGAGACCACATCTGTACACAGTATTCTAGATTTGGGCGTACCATAGTTTTATACAGGGGCAGTAAGATATTCTGTGTCTTATTTTCTATCCCTTTCCTAATAATTCCTACCATCCTATTTGCCTTTTTGACCGCCGCTGCACACTGCGTGGAAGTTTTCAGAGAACTGTCCACGATAACTCCAAGATCCCTTTCCTGATTTGTCGTAGCCAAATTAGCCCCCATCATACTGTATGTATAGTTGGGGTTATTTTTCCCAATGTGCATTACTTTACACTTATCCACATTAAATTTCATTTGCCATTTTGCTGCCCAATCACTGAGTTTGGTGGAGTCCCTCACAGTCTGCTTCTGTCTTGACTATCCTAAACAGTTTTGTATCATCTGCAAACTTCACTACCTCACTGCTTACCCCTTTCTCCAGATCATTTATGAATAAGTTGAAAAGGATTGGTCCCAGGACTGACCCTTGGGGGACACCACTAGTTACCCCTCTCCAATCTGAAAATTTAACATTTATTCCTAACTTTTGTTTCCTGTCTTTTAACCAGTTCTCAATCCAAGAAAGGACCTTTCCTCTTATCACATGGCCATGTAATTTACACAAGAGCCTTTGGTGAGGGACCTTGTCAAAGGCTTTCTGAAAATCCAAGTATGCTATATCTACTAGATCCCCCTTATCCGCATGCTTGTTAACCCCTTCAAAGAAACTCTAATAGATTAGTAAGACAGGATTTCCCTTTACAGAAACCATGTTGACTTTTGTCCAACAAATTATGTTCTTCTACATGCTTCACAATTTTATTCTTTACTATTGTTTCGACTAATTTGCCCAGTACTGAAGTTAGACTTACTGGTCTGTAATTGCCAGGATCGCCTCTAGAGCCCTTTTTAAATATTGGTGTCACGTTGGCTACCTTCCAAGTCATTAGGTACGGAAGCCGATTTAAAGGATAGGTTACAAACTACAGATAATAGCTCCGCAATTTCCCATTTGAGTTCTTTCAGAACCCTTGGATGAATGCCATCCGGTCCCGGAGATTTGTTAACATTAAGTTTTTCTATTTGTTCCAAAACCTCCTCTAATGACACTTCAATCCGGGACAGTTCCTCAGATTCACCATGCACAAAGGACGGTGCAGATTCGGGAATCTCCCCAACGTCCTCAGCCGTGAAGACTGAAGCAAAGAAATCATTTAGTTTCTCTGCAATGGCTTTATCGTCCTTGATTGCTCCTTTTATAGCTTGATCATCTAGGGGACCCACAGGTTTTTTAGCAGGCTTCCTGCTTCTAATGTACTTAAACATTTTGTTATTTCTTTTTGAGTTTTTGGCTAGCCGTTCCTCAAAATCTTTTTTTGCTTTTCTTATTACATTTTTACACTTGATTTGACAGTGTTTATGTTCCTTTCTATTTATCTCACTAGGATTGGACTTCCACTTCTTAAAAGATACCTTTTTGTCCCTCACTGCTTCTTTTACATGGTGGTTAAGCCACGGTGACACTGTTTTAGGTCTCTTGCTATGTTTTTTAATTTGGGGTATACATTTAAGTTGGGCCTCTATTATGGTGTCTTTAAAAAGTTTCCATGCAGCTTTCAGGGATTTGGCTCTAGCCACTGTGCCTTTTAATTTCTGTTTAACTAACCTCCTCATTTTTGTGTAATTCCCCTTTTTGAAATTAAATGCCAGGGTGCTGGACTGCTGAGGTGTTCTTCCCACCACAGGAATGTTGAATGTTATTATATTATGGTCACTATTCCCAAGCGGTCCTGTAACGGTTATTTCCTGGACCTGATCCTGCACTCCACTCAGGACTAAATCGAGAATTGCCTCTCCCCTTGTGGGTTCCTGCACCAGCTGCTCCAAGAAGCAGTCATTTAAGCCATTGAGAAATTTTATCTCCTCTTCTCTTCCTGAGGTGACATGTATCCAGTCAATATGGGGGTAATTAAAATCCCCCATTATTATAGAGTTCTCTATTTTAGCTGATTTAAGGCAATCTATTATATTGCCTGGATAAATGGCTCAGTGAACATCTACCCATGCTTCCTTTCCCCACTTCAGAAAATTGATCATGTGTAACTTGTGCACCTCTTGTGACAGAAGATTCCCATCCCCATTGTTCCAGAAGACTGTTGAAACCTTGCAGATCCTTGCCCTTGGGATTACAAAGTCATCCAGCAGAGAGCACCTTTCAGTTCCTCTCTAGTTCCTTGCTTGTAAGAAACTTGAAGTTGAGTGTCATGGTGCAACAGACACATGGTTCCCTCTCCCCTCCACCGCCCTTTTCATGTATCATTTTCTGCTGACCTGGAGATAACTTCTAGGACCACTCCATGATTTCATCCATTCATCAATAGGATGCCATACATGCCATACATGCAGACTCCTTTCCTAGTATATAGACACTAGCTCCAATGCACACTAGCAGTAAGCTTCCGATCATCAAACTATTTCCCAAAGCTCAGGTTTCCAGATTAGTAAACTATACTCTTCTAGCCTACTGTATAAGTAGATTTGGCACCTGTGTGTTGCATAAGATGTCTCAGTCTCTTGGCATTCCTCCATTTTATAATTTAGCTCTCTTTTGGGAAGGTTATTCTTGCAAAAAAAATAGATAAGTAAAAAAAAAGAGGGGGAAATTAATCTTGTGTAATGACGTGATTACATAACAGAATGTTATGGTTCAGTTAGCTGATTTAAGTATATGCAAATCAAAAATATGTAAGAAGTTGGTCTTTACAGCTCCAGACATAAATGCAGGAACACTTATAAAGTAATTTCCGTTTGAGAACATTCAGAAATGAGGGCCATGGCAAGGAGTGGGGGAGGAGACAGACATAAGAGGAAGGCTCTCCTTAGCCCTTTGCAATGTGTAGTGTCTTAATCCTGATCCAAATCTCAGTATTCCCTAATCCTTTTTCTTCTTTGTGGGAATTCCAGAGGACAGAGAAGCTGCTGGAGACAATTGACCAACTCTACCTGGAATATGCCAAACGAGCCGCGCCTTTCAATAACTGGATGGAGGGGGCTATGGAGGATCTACAGGACACCTTCATTGTTCATACCATAGAGGAGATCCAGGTACATGCAAGTCGTTCCCCTGAGGTGTGTTTGTGTGCAATCAGACCACATGTTGTACTTCATTATGGTAGGTGGTGTCTTATGGTGTTCTGGTGCTTCTGTTCCATCTAGTGATCTTTGAGGGAAAAAATTGAATGTTTTTCTCAACTTCTTCAGAAAATCTGGATTCAAATGGATGTAAGCCAAATATACGCTATTCTTACTGGATAACAAGATTTGAATGTGGTTTTTACAAGGTGGTGTGAGGGTTTTTTTTATAAGTGACTGAGAGTCAAGAGGATCATGCATTCTTATCCTAATGAAGAGAGCTTAAATCTTCTCTCAGGCCCTGCATGCTATGCCAACAGTCCCATAATTTCCCATGCTCAGTTCCTCTGGTCCTCTCTTTGGGGAGGGGGGGGGAGGCAAGGCTGCGCTAGGTCTGTACCAGACTGCTGAATACTGTGCTCTCCCTTTTGCTACTGTGAAACTCTTGAGGGCCAAAGCTTTCAAATCTCCATTGGAGACTATGACAACTCATCTTCTTCTCCCCTACCAAGATGCTATGGAATGAGCTTATAGTAGCTCCCCATTATCTTTAGACCTCAGTGTCCCCGCTTGCCTTTCTGGGTTTTGAAGAGCATTCCTGCTAGACTAGCACTTGTGAAGAGAGCAGATAGTACATGTATTTGCTTGGACTAGGGGCTGAGATGGAGAAACAGGGTGGTTTTGCATGGGAGTTACTAATATGTTGGCCATCAGGGTACGAGTCGGTCATTTTGCAGTTTGATCATTGTGGGGATGTCTCACAGCAACATTGCACATGAGAGAGAATGCGCAGTGCACGGTTGGCTTCTTGGGTGCAGTTCCTGTAGCACTAGCAGTGACCATGAGCTACTGGGCAGGATGTGAAATGATACTGACTTAACTTGAGCCCTATTACTGAGTTACAGACCTGTTTGCTAAAGTGCATGGACTACCTCCTCCATTCATACTTGAATTACATCCCTGTGGACATCACAATAGTTGATTATATAGGAAATTGTTTACTTGTATAACACAAGTAGGTTATCAGCCACACATTCTGCTCTCATTCTTCATTTCCTCTTCCCTGTCTGTACTGTTCACCTCTCTATCTCCGTACATGCGCCTCTATTTCCTGGTCCCCTTTGCCACCTCTCCTCCTGAATTTCTTTCCTTGGTATGTCCCCTCTTTTACAGGCTTCCATGTTCTTAGAATTAAAATCCTAGAAATGGCTGGAAATGAGCGAAGCCCAAGTGACTAGCCAGCTGTCCACAGACTTTTGCAAATGTTCCCCAGACCACCTCAAAGTATAGTTAGGCATTTGAAGCACTAAAAGGGACTGAAAGCATTAGTTGTGGTTATGGAGAGGGAGCCATTTCCAGCAACAGAGCACTTCACCAATGGGAATTTGCCATTTTCTCAGGGCTGAAAGATGTTCACCTAGTTGTGATCTCTGAACACACTTAAGCCTGCTTCTGTTGATTCCACTGTAACCATATTAGATGTGGCTCTGGTACAGCCCTGCCTGGAGAAAACAAAAGCCTATTTGTGTGAGCACTCCATTAGTTACCCACCTGCTATAAAGTAATTCTAGTGAGTGGTCTTTTTTCAAAAGTCATTGAGCATTCTCAACCCTCATTTCAATGATCAAGCATTGTGGGAAAATCAGCCCAGTAGAGTCTAAAGCAAGATGTCCATGATATGTTTTCTGAAGTTCTCAGTAGCTAGCCAGTATAGGATAGAACCAAAGACAGCAAAAGTAACTTGCCTCATAACTGCCTGCTGTAATCCAACAAGGAGGGTCTGAAACGTGTTTGAGTGCAATAAAAGTGGCTTTTGCGTGCTGGGAATTGGCCTTGGGTCCCATCAGATTCCCATCAGAGATTGATTGTTCTCATGTAGTTACAGAACATTTTCCTAACTGCGCTGTGTTTTTAGTAACACCTTAATATTCAGGCTGTCCTCTGACTATAGCTCTTCTTATCTGGTGCCTCACTTCTCCAGGGATTGACCACTGCCCATGAACAGTTCAAGGCCACTTTGCCAGATGCTGACAAGGAGCGACAGGCCATCCTGGGGATCCACAATGAAGTCTCAAAGATTGTCCAGACCTACCATGTCAACATGGCAGGAACTAATCCCTACACTACCATCACCCCACAGGAAATCAATGGCAAATGGGACCACGTGAGTATTTGGAGCCTTGCACTTCCTCTGTAAGGGAGATGTTCAGCTTATTTTATTACCCCAAAAAGTGAGTTATTCCCTTTCTAAATTCTCCTGTCCAGTGTAGGGATGTTAAAATGTATTTACTTTGGTAAATGTGTACCCGCTGAAATTTTCAGTGGATACACATTTTATATAAGGTGGGAAGAGAAGTGTAACGGAGGCGGCAGCATGGGCAGGAGAGATGGGAGCCAGTGCTTACGGTGAGCTGGCTTAAATATCAAATCCCTAGTCCAGTGTACACTGCTCAGCTAGAAATCTAGTGTAAGGTCAGAAGGGCTCACCAGATCATCTAAAATAAAAAACAGGACTATGTAGCACTTTAAAGACTAACAAGATGGTTTATTAGGTGATGAGCTTTCGTGGGGCAGACCCACTTCCTCAGATCAAATAGTGGAAGAAAATTGTCACAACCATATATGCCAAAGGATACAATTTAAAAAATGAACATATATGAAAAGGTCAAATCAAATTTCAGAACAGAAAGGGGATGGGGGAGGGGGGAGGTAAATGTCTGTGAGCTAATGATATTAGAGGTGATAAGTGGGGAAGCTATCTTTGTAATGGGTAAGATAATTAGTGCCTTTATTCAAATTTGAGTGTAAAGTGTCGAATTTAAGCATGAATGACAGTTCAGAGGATTCTCTTTGAAGTGAAGCCTTAAAAGGTCTTTGAAGCAGGATGCAGGTAATCAAGTCGTTGAGACAATGTCTTTTCTGGTTGAAATGGCAAGAAACTGTTTTTTCTTTGTGATCCTGTCTAATATCTGTTTTGTGGGCATTGATCCTTTGGCGAAGTGTCTGAGACGTTTGTCCAATGTACACAGCAGACAGACGCTTTCGGCACATGATTGCATAAATTATATTTCTGGATGCGCAGGAATATGTGTTCTTGATCTTATAACTCACTTGGTTGGGTCCAATAATGGTATCAGCAGAGTGAATATGTGAACAAAGCTGGCAACGGGGTTTGTTGCAAGGGGAGGTACCAGGGTTGGTATTGGTGTGGTATGTCCTGTGGGTGCTGGTAAGAATCATCTTGAGGTTAGGTGGTTGTCTATAGGAGACTATGGGTCTGTCTCCCAGAGCCTCTCAGAGTTTAGTATCCTGTTCCAGTATAGGCTGTAGTTTATTGATAATGTGTTGGACAGGTTTAAGTTGGGGGTTGTAGGTGATGACACACCACTTCTGAAATTTGATTTGTCCTTTTCATATGTGTTCATTTTTTTAATTGTATCCTTTGGTATATATGGTTGTGACAATTTTCTTCCACTATTTGATCTGAGGAAGTGGGTCTTTCCCACGAAAGCTCATCACCTAATAAACCATCTTGTTAGTCTTTAAAGTGCTACATAGTCCTGTTTTTTGTTTCAGCTACACCAGACTAACACAGCTACATTTCTATCACTATTCTACCAGATCATCTAGTTTGCCTTACTGTGTATCATAGGCCACCAACATTACCTGTTGCCAACACACTGGCCCCAACAACCAAAGTATTACAGCTCACAGGCTAGCCTGTTGCAAGTCACAGGCAGAGAATAGGAGGGACTGACATGCACCAGTGCCCAAGGCCCCTGCAATGGCAACAAAATGATTAAGTAAGATATACCCTAATAATTCCATCAAGTGACCTGCACTCTTTGCTGCAGGGGAAGGTGAAATGCTCCAAGGTCACTGCCAGGCTGACCCTGGGGGATAATTCCTTCCTGATCCTATACACGATGACCAGTTAGACTCTGAGAAGGTGACAAGACCTACCAACCAAAAACCCAAAAGAGAGAATCCTCAGTATCACCTCAGAGCACGGACTCTGCCCATCGCACATGGTGTGTTTTCAGAGTGCCGGCTAAAGAGGAGAACTTGGATCTTCTTTTATTCACTTCTTGTGCTGATGAAAGATGGTATCCTAACAGCAGCTGTGGTGATGACCTTTGTGGCCCAATGGCAATTGAACAAAGCCCCTCAATTCATTTAATGCAGGCTACCATAAAGTATTGGGATGTTACCTTCTTTCAGTTAGATACAACCTGGGCTGTATTTGAACCATTGCCCCTAGAGAAGACAGGTTTTGTGTCCTACTGCCCATCCCCCAAGCCATCTAGCCCAACCCAGACACTTTCAACTTACTTAACCACACCCTTTTGCTGCATTGGTTTCAGAGTGCATTGTGTCTAGCTTGCTGCATGTGAAACACAAACTGTGCCTTGGCATTTTTTCTACAGGTGCGGCAGTTAGTTCCCCGAAGGGATCAAGCCCTGATGGAGGAGCATGCACGCCAGCAACAAAATGAACGACTCCGCAAACAATTTGGCGCACAGGCTAATGTTATCGGGCCCTGGATCCAAACCAAGATGGAGGTAGCATCTTACTCATTTTGAAGCAGTTTCCATCCCTCTCTTTCTCTGGGGCATTCTGGGTTTTGTCATCCTTCAGTCATTGGGCAATCTGCCCTTGAGCTTTACTAAAAGAGGCTTCTATGGAAAGTCAGTGGGTAGTGTGTGCAGAGATTTGTCTCTGGTTAATCTGATGCATGGTACTTTTTCTCCCTGCTCTTTGCAGCAAATACAAAAATGTGACCTCGAGAAAGGGAAGCTGGCACTGAGATACATTCAAAGGCTTTCTAGCTTGGTTTACACACATACAGCAGAAGTTCATTTTGTATAACTACTTTCATGCCATTTGTTTCAAAATACACTACAAAATAAATGCAATTATGTGGTAAAGCAGCAGTAGACGAGAGAGGATTTTAAGGGAGAAGTTTTTAGCTAAGATCTGAATTAAGGTAAGTTGTGTCAATGATAGAAGAATACAAGAAGGTTAGTGCTGATGGGGGATCTCAAAGGAAAACATTTAAGAAGAGAGTCAGTGCTAGACATGGGAGGAGAAAAAAGCTATGAGAGAGGGAGCACAGAGATAAGAGCGTGAAGTAAGCAGGGCAGCAGATACACTGTGGGGGGAAAGCATCTTGATCTCTCTCCTACCTGAGGAAAAGAAAAGTGTTGGTCAGCTTACTCCTTGTCCTTTGAATGACTATTAATTATTGTAAATGTAGTGAGATGATTTCCAGCGCAATCAGCTATGCCTTCATCTTTCATATCAGAGGTTGCCAACTAGTGAGTCCACTTCATTGGATCCCCTTGGTTTCAGCTGTTTATCTGCCTTGAGGAAACTCCAGTGCTGTTACTGTTCTTTGGATCAGTGACTCAAGGGGCACAGTTGGAGGCGTTAACATATAATTCAATTGCTCCTCTGAGTTCCAACTGTTCCCAGCAGCCCTCCTTTTCCATCTTCTGTCATCTCTAAATCCCCAATCCATTGTCCAAGTACTAAGGATGTAAAAGGTTAACTGGTAAGCCTCACCTTTAACGGGTGAATTTGAGATAGGCATTTGTAAGGGTCTTTGATTAGAGTTTAGATGATTCCACTCTGACACAGGGAGAGAGGTCTGGAAAACTTTTAACCCTTACAGCAGTTTTCTTTTAAAGAGTTTTGATTTCCTCCAGTGTCCCTCCTTAGACACAATTGGAGTTATTTGATTTTCCCCACAGATGTTCCAGCCCAGACAGAGCAACCCTGGCCTGTTTAAGTGGTTAAACATAATGTTCAAGCAGTTAACTGATTAAAGGGGATTTTACATCCTTACCACGTACGGAGATTAGCTCTTGTGTGGCAAGTTTCTGATTGGCACTAAAATGGGTTTATATAAGTCACCTTATTTCATGTCCCTATCTCTTGAAGTCTGGCTGTATTATAACATTTGCCATTGTTTTACTGGGGATGGAGAAGGAGGAGTTGTATGGTATGAAGTAACTGCCTGTTTCCAACCATGGCAGGTGTCGTTGCCCTGCACACATGCTGTTCTCTAGATGATTCTGGTAGATGTTGAGGGGTGGATGTGTGGAATAATGGTCTTTGAAGTGACCTACTCGGATATGCACCCACAATTTATTTTCCAGGTGTAAATTGTACCTGCAAAGTGAGAAGACACGTCTCATTTTGGCTGAATGTGCAGTCTAAGGTTTGATGTGCTCATTTTAGAGGTCACACTTGGCAAAGCCTACAAGAGACTTGGACTCCTATTCTGAAACCTGACTTCTATTTTTCAGGGCGGGATGGTTAAGTCCTGCTGAAGGTGCCTTTTCCTCTTCCTACTGGGAAGTGCAGAGGATGGAAGGGAAGGAGGGTAAACCTTCTCACTCAGAAGTTACTGTTGATTGGTCTACTTAAAGGACAGGGGTGATGAGGTTTTCCAGAGAGCACCAAATAGTCTGGTGATTGGGTCTTGGCGTATGTGACAAAGTGTGAGAAAATAACGTGTCTGATGTGGTGAGCGCACAAACTGGTTAAGGAGGAAGGGAAATTCCAGCCTCGAGGCTCATAACACAGTGAACCAGCAGCTGACGTAAACTGGTTTAGTTCCACTGACTTCAGTAGAGCCACAGTGTTTTGTAGCATATGAGGGTCTGACCTCATATGTTTATCTTCTTCCAAGCCACAAAATTAGATTCTGTTCTCTCAAGTCTACATGACTTGTTGCTGAAACATTTCATCCCATATGAGGAATATGTAGATACTTCACATGTTGAGGCTTGTCCGTCTAATGGGCCCAACTCCCTTGGATTTGTTTATGCAGGAGATCGGCCGCATTTCCATAGAGATGCATGGGACCCTGGAGGACCAGCTCAGCCACCTGCGGCAGTATGAGAAGAGCATTGTTAACTACAAACCAAAGATTGACCAGCTGGAGGGAGACCACCAGCAGATTCAGGAGGCACTCATCTTTGACAACAAGCACACCAACTATACCATGGAGGTAAATGCTGGGAGAATCCTTTGGACTGCTGTGTTTTAATCCGGGCATACAAAACAACCTAAGTTGTGTTGGCCAGATGAGCATTCCCCTATCACCCAGATTCTCTTCCAAAACCCTTGGCTAAACGTCACACTCATGAAAATGAGGAACTGACAGCACTGCTTTACCCACAGTACCCTGCCAGTACTCCTCAGTTCAGACCTGCAGCTCTCTATGCTAATCCAGTCCTGAGTCCTTCCTGGGCAGTTGTGAGTTCAGCAGATGGTAGATGGGGATCAGTTAAGACCACAATATATATTATACATTTGCCTGACACTTATTAGCCTGCTATTTGATAGCTGGATGCCAAATCCTTATAGCCAGTGTGGTGGTGGTGGTATAGATAGGTTAATAACTGGTGGTGGTGGTGGTGGTATGGATAGGTCATACGTTATTTGTACTATGATAATGCCTAGAGACCCCAAACATAGCAGGAGACTGTTGCCTCAAAGAATTTAAAATCTAAATAAACAAAACATACAATGTGTGAGGTGAAAGAATGCAACATACAGACAGTCCCACCTCTGACCTCACTTCAGGTAATGCTTCCTGAAGTTTCAAGGAATAAGACAGCTATGGATTGTTACTGTGCTCCATATTTCATTGTAACATTGCAAATTAACTCCCTACCTAATGGTTTTTTTAAAATGTTCTTATTGGGGCTGGTTAAATAATAGAAGATAACACCTGACTGTAATATGCAATTAACTTAAGTGATACTAGCTAACTAGTATTAGACCATCAATAGAGCTAGTTGAGTTCCATAAAGTATTTTTGAATAAACTGTTTGACAAATACTGGAGAAATTCCCCAAATATATTCAGCAAATACCATTCAACCAGCTCTGCTTACTACATATCTCTGTTTAGGATTGACTTTCCTTTCCTCGCTTCTTTACACTTTGCTATAATTATTTCTGGTGCATCTTTTCCTAAGATGTCTTCCATGTGTTTTCTAATTTCCCTTTCTCTATTGAGTTTTCTGCCTCCTCCCCTAAATTGTCTCTCTCCTTCTCCTTGCTTTGTAGCTATTGTGTACTTTTTTCTAACTTCTTCGATCAATCTTCTCCTCTCCCATCCAACCATCCACCTGTGTATGTGTACGTACATGTATATACACATACCTGAGAAATTGTGCCATATACCTAATAGCTAGAGGACTACATGTACTCGTGGCCACAGCCTGATATGAATAGTGGGGTCCATTCCAGGGCCAATACGGAGTACTTCACCACTTGCCAGACTGCTGAGATCCAGACTAGGTATGGCCCCACTGTCTGCAGGCAGTGAGGGCCTTAAACTTTTGTATCACTCTCTGGCTAGTAGATGTCTCATAATCATGGAATTTAAGGCCAGAAGGGACCACATATCCTGTAATCTGGTGTCTTGAGTGTCACAGGCCATCTGTACTGTACCATCCAGCATCCACACACTAACCCAATAACCAAAATTTAACCCAAGTATTACAGCTTCTAGGAAGCTAGATTAGAATATGCCACAGGCAAAGAATTGGTGGAACAAAGATGCACTGGTCCTTAGAGGTCCCAACCAGGAACTGTGCCTGAGAAAATGAAGCTGGAAAGAGAACCTTTATCTCACTGTTTTTCCCCTCTATATCTTCCTGGCATAGCAAGGTGTCTCTGCTACTGCAGGTCTTTGACAGACTCTGATCTTTTGTTCCTTCTCCCTAGTTAATAGCTTCAGTGCTGCTGCCCAACCAACAGCATCCTAAAACTAACCAGATTCCTGTCAATTTCACTTTGGCAACAGACTGTGTCACTTCTTATTTCTGTATCTGGTGAAAATCTGTGCTATAATAGAGACACTGGAGAAGTGAGTGTCAGACCTAGGAGGACATCTGGGCATCAGTTTACACTCAGTTCACGCTTAAAGGGTTTTCTGCATGACTGAGAGCTAAAAACTCTTTAAAATTAAGGTCCATATTTTTAAGAAGTTGATGGCACATGCCCAGAGTGAAAGAGGAGTTTTTTGAGCAAGTGGGTTTCCCAGGCCCTGACCATCAAAATCACTTAACTTGCATGATTAACACAATCAAACCAAGGTCTCCAGATACAGAAGGTGCTACTTTCTAAAAGAAAAGTCTTGTCCTTTCTCCTTCAGCATATTCGAGTGGGCTGGGAGCAGTTGCTTACAACAATTGCTAGAACCATCAATGAAGTGGAAAATCAAATTCTGACCCGTGATGCCAAAGGAATCAGCCAGGAGCAGATGAATGAATTCCGGGCCTCCTTCAATCATTTTGACAGGGTAAGTCTACACCTCCTGCGGTTCAGTGGGCCACCTGTTTCTTCATAGGTTTGGCATTGCATTAGAAACCAAACAACCCCTGCAATAGAACTAACCACATAGTAGGCTTTTAATTCTTGCCTCAGGAGGCCTTAGCCCTGTGGAAACTGTCAGGTAATCCTGTCCAGATTAGGCTAGTCTGTTTGTTATATTGAGATAGGAAGCTTGTCTGGAATGCAAGATTCCTGACTGAGCTAAGATACTGGGAAAGTCTGCCTGCATATTTAGAAAATAGACTATGATCCTCCCTCCTCTGCACCATCCCTGAAGAAGGTTTCCACATAGTGACTGAGTATTGGATTTATAATCCACTGTAGGTGCCCATCCTCTCCTCTGCAGGTCCCTCACATAAATGCTACATATGGTATTTAAAAACAACAACCAAACAAAAAATATAGAGCTACCAGAAAATGCAATAATAAAATAAGCCCCTAATAAACTCGTCTAATACTCAAACATCATTCTGACATCAGCTCTCTTACATGTTAGGGACATCAGACAGAGTGCTTCCTTGAATCTTAACACTTGTCACACAGAGAGAGGTACGCCCAAGTCCAAAATCATTTAGAGTTTACTAGGTTCCATGCTAACACCTTGAAAGCCACCCATCGGGAGAGCAGACAGCTTCCATGGGCCCCCGGGCAAGGTGATGGGGGCCAGCTTGCCACGCACAGAAGGGGGGGAGCCTTGGACAGAAGGGGCAGGGACAGGACAGCCAGTCCTCTGTACCACCCAGAGTGTAGCGCAGCACATTCCCACCCCCAGCACAGCACTCCAGCAGTGATTATAAAATGCCCAGGGACAACTCTCCCCTTTGGCCGCCCCTGCCTGTTGGCAGGCCTGTCAGCTACAGACTTACTGGCAACCAAGATAGATCCCAGAGAGGTGGAGTACACTTATGCTCCTGGCACTTTAAGCCTGCAACAGCATTCTATAACAGCTTCAATTTCAGAGTAGTCTCAAGATATAACCCCAAGATGAAGCCAGCTCCAGATAGCCAAATAATGCCATCTTAACTCCTCACACATTGCTGAAGGTGCATTCAGGTAATGACCCAGTCTTCTTTCTAGTGTTCCCCAGTGTATCCTGTATGGTCTTACTTTCCACTCACATAAGCAGGCCTTTCAGTTAAATCTACAGATGAAAAGCAAGAGAGGGAGGTTACAGTGGTAAGATGGAAGTTATGGTAGCCTCACCCTCTATTATTTCTTTTGTTGGGAAGAACATAAGAACGGCCATATTGGGTCAGACCAAAGGTCCATCTTGCCCAGTATCCTGTCAGCTGACTGGCCAATACCAGATGCCTCAGAGGGAGGGATCATGACAGGAATCCTCACGTGATCCCTCCCCTGTCTCCCACTTCAAGAGAAACGGAGGCTAGGGATACCATTCCTACCCATCCTAGCTAATAGCCATTGATGGACCTTACCTCCATGAATCTATCTAGCTCTTTTTTGAACCCTGTTAAAGTTTTAGCCTTCACCACATCCTCTGGCAAGGAGTTCCACGGGTTGACTGCGCACTGAGTGAAGAAAAACTTCCTTTTGTTTGTTTAATACTTTAATAGCTGTAATACTGATTTAAAAACCAAACTAAAAAAGTGGATAGTGTGGTTTGTTTTGTGTGTGTGTGTGTGTGTGTGTGTGTGTGTGTGTGTGTGTGTGTGTGTTTTTAAGAGGGAATCAGCTGAAGCTGTCCCAGCACACCTAACCTGAGCTTCCTCCTCCTGCCACTGTGACATGTCAAAATGATGGCTGTAGGCAAGAAGCTCTTTGGTGCTGCCTTGCAGCTATTGTTCTGCTTTTCAGATTGGGCTTCTCAATTTTATGTGTAATTCATGGGGACAAACACTTCCCACTCCACCATGTTTGGGAGACTCTAAGGCAAAAGAAGCACAGCTGTGGTGGATTGTTTTGCTGGGCTTGGTGGCTAGCCTACAGTAGGCATTCTTTTGAGGAAGTTCGTGTTTACCATGTGGTGCTCTCAAAACACCAAGGAAAGCGGTGTGATAAATGAATTTTGTATCCATGTTTGGTGCATCCCTTTGTCTAATAGCAATGATAGTGTATATATAAATCTAAAGGTGCTATTTAAGGGTGGAGCCCACCAGAGAGCTCAACTAGTCACAGCTTTGCTTTCATATGCACGGCTCATAAATATAGGGATGGTAGGACTTCCCTTAGCTTCAGCTGTGTTTCCTGATTTACTCTTGAGATGCCAAGACTGTTCAGGAGCACACAAGATACTCTGCCAGCTAAGCTTTATGAAAGCATTCCCAGGCATACCTACCCTAGCCTACTTCTTTATTGGGGCATCTGACAGCAAGAACAGTAAGGTGATAGCGTTTGCCCCGCTCTGTGTCTGTCTGCTTCCCTGCACTCTGTTGAAATGCAGGTTTTCTGGCATTACTGGGTAAAAGAATAGCAATGCTGGGGACTGATTTGGAAAAAGTAGGCTTTAAAGCTTGCTAGTGTTAACAGTTCTTGTTCAAACACTGTCAAGATGTGGTCAAGCTCTCTAAGAAGCTACTGTTTTGAAAGCATTTTTAGCATGTCCTGAAATGTCATTGTGGTATCTAACTTTGTGCACTTTTTATTTTTCTTCCCTGTCTTTTTATCTGCATGTCATTCTTTCTCTACTTCTCTCTCTCCTCACCAACTGCATGGTGCACCTATTTGTTGTCTTCACTTGCCCTTGATCCCCTCTTTCCCTCTCTTTTACCTGATCCACACTACCACCTCCCTGGCACTGCATGCCCTGTTGCCTGGCACACCGCATAACCAGGACCACTCCGGCACACTTGGCCCTGAGGAATTCAAAGCCTGCCTCATCAGCTTGGGTTACGATATTGGAAACGATGCACAGGTACTGAATGCTAGTGGTGAATGCAGCAAGATGTTGAACTACGAGGAAATAACAGTTTTCTCCTCTCTTTTCTTTTTTGTTTTAATCCTTCTGTTGTTGTTGTTCTCATGTTTTACTGTACACATATATCTGTTCCATCCCATCTTTTATTTTTACTTAATGAATTTTCGTATCTGTCCCTTTTAATTATCTTCATGTATTGTTTTGGGAGAATTCTTTTTTATATCTACCTATTCCATCTGCTTATTTCACTTACTTTCCCTGTTTCTTTCTTCTCTTTGTGTATTTCTCATTTGGTATCTACATGCTTCATTCTTTTTTTTTAATATTCAATATGTGTTCCCTATATAAAAACTTTTTCATTACCAACTGAATCATTGTTTCATGGTTTTACAAACCACATTTATTGGATTTTCATTTTCCAATAATTTCTGTCCCTTTCCCCCCCAAATCCATTCTTTGTAATATCTCCTGTGGGTTCATCTCTTCCTCGACTGGTTTCCATTTTCTCTCTTGGTTTCTTTCATCCTTGCATCAATCCCTGTAGAAGAAGACTGGCATGATGGATTGTGAAGATTTCAGAGCCTGCCTTATCTCCATGGGTTACAATATGGTAATGTAGAGCCTTCTGCCACTCATGTTCACAATGTTTCATATGGCCTTCTGCAAAGGGGAAGGGGACACGTTTGTAATGAATAAAGGTAAAAATTACCTTAACTCCTAGGACTCTCAGAAATGGAAACTTAAATGTTGACATGGTTGTGAATATGTGTGCATTTAAATCTTTGTCTTACAGTTCTAGCTAAAGGGAATAAATAGAGGGTCATATCCAATTCTGATCTGTATAGAGTGAGAATTGATTTGGAAAATTGTGTGGCTTATAAACTGGCAGAAGCAACAACACATCTCATATTGGTGTATTCACTGTTTGCATATAGCAACATGTAACCTCTTCAGCAATAAATAACTGTGAGATTGCTCTGGAAGTAGGGATGTTAAATGGCATTTAATCAGCTGATCAACTAGTCGACTGAATTTCCATCAACTAGTCAATTACGTGATAAGAGGGGAAACTGCAGAGCTGCAGCAGGGTTAGCGGCCCCAGGAGCTAACTCTGCTGCGGCTCTGTCTTTTAAACATATTAACAGCCACCAGGCTCTTGATACTTTTCAAAGGCTGAAGTGAAGTGGGGAAGAGGGAACGGGTGCGAGCCGGGAATCAGCTGTCTCAGCTCATGCCTGGTCAGCCCCCCCACCCCGCCCCCTCGCTGTTCTACTGCTTTTTAAATGTACTTAAGAGCCACCAGACCGCAGCAGGAAGCAGAGGCCCAGGTCATGCTGCTTCCCATGTCTCCCCTTGGCTGCAAATGGGAACTACAGCCAATGGGAGGCGCAAGGCTCTGTTGCCGTAAAGCCAGTAAGTAAACAAACCGGAGTGGCCCGGTGGCAGCTTTCTCAGAGTGGGCCTGCGAACCATCTTGAGAAACACTGGTCTAAAGACACTAACCTCAAGATGCTGTTCTCCCAGGCCTCTCTAAAGCAGGTAGGGCTCTGATTTCTGGTGCCTTTTTGGTAAGGATGAGCTTAACCCATTAAAATACTAGAGAAGGACTACAGTTACGATGAGAGAAGTAAGAGATTCCAGAGAAGAAATTAAAGACTAAGGACAACTTCAAATCTGGCTGCTCAAAATTAGATTCCTGAATCCTTGTTTACGCTCCTAAATAAATAACCTGATTTTTCAGAGGACCCTTTGATATAGAATTGCATCATCCTGTGCATTATAGGGAACTTTTATATCGTCTTTGAAGCATCCATGCTATTTTCCTCTGTAGGAGACATGACATTATACTAGAAATACTCCTGCTCTGTTCTGGTTTGACTGCTAATATAGGATAGTTTTGTGGAACTAGGATGGCATTGTTCCAGGGCATTGCTGAAAATACCTAACTTCGAAGGGCAAATGAACATTTTAAAGAAAAATATCAGCTAGGAAAGCTTCTTGGTGAATTCATGTGTGAGATTTATTTGAAGTTTCTTCCAAGGCTTGATTTTCTTAGCCATGAGATTGGGATAATTTAGAAACATTCCAGTATCATCATTTCACCTCCCAGATGCCATCATTTGTGTGAACTGGATTTCTATTCCGGTCATTCTTCTCAATAGTTTGCTGACCTGTTGCTGACTCTTTTGTTATCTAGGGAGAAGCAGAGTTTGCCCGCATCATGAGCATTGTAGATCCCAACCGCTTAGGAGTAGTGACATTCCAGGCCTTCATTGACTTCATGTCCCGGGAAACAGCAGATACTGATACTGCTGACCAGGTCATGGCGTCCTTCAAGATCCTGGCTGGAGATAAGGTAAGTTTAGACTTTGGAAGGGGATCACTTGCTGTTTTTACATAAAAAAAGAAAACTCTGGCTCAGAACTGGCTGAACTGATACAAAGATACAGGAAGTATAATTCTGCAGAGGTGAACAATGAAACACTCTGCAGTCATGTGTAAACTTCTGCTTCCTGACCAGTTCAGAAGCCAAACAATAGCTCTTACTTCATGTACCCTACAGAGATCCTGATTTAGCAGAGTACATTAAAACAAGCTCACATCTCACTGGCTTCCACTGAAGTTAGTGGAACTACGACTATGCTTTAAGTATGTCACTGTAATAATATATAAAATGTCTAACACAGAAAGGTAACATTAAACAAGCAACCAATGTAGCTAATACTTCAACACAAAAATGTCTCTTGGAGCCAAAAATGTTCACTACCTTGAAGTAAAAACATATTTCTACAAAAGCTTGAAGTCATGGACAGAAAAGGAACCAATATCAATAATTGATGTCAGCAGCTGTTTCTTATACATATGATCACTATAAATTACTTTTAATTTAAACTAGGGATGTGAAAGTATAACTGTGTATGTGGTTAACCTTCACAGTTACACACAAGCTCCCAATATGATCAGGGAGGTGGCTTAAAAGCCGGCTCCTGGCGCATACCAGCTTCTGGGAAGCCACCTTCCCCCATGTGCTGCAGAGAATATAGGGGGCAAGCAGGAGCTGCCTGGTCTTCCCCTCGCCCCCCATGCTGCTGCCTCTGTATCAGAGGCAGCATGGGTGGAGGGGGGGCAGGTGGGAGCTAGCTTTTAAGCATTGTTACAGGCTGGAGATTGACTGGCTAAGCAGCAGTTTTTGCAGAAAAGGGACAGGGAATTACAGTAGATGAAAAGCTGGATATGAGTCAACAGTGTGCCTTTGTTGCCAAAAAGGCTTATACCATATTGCGGTGCATTAGTAAGAGTATTGCCAGCAAATCAAGGGAAGTGATTATTCTCCTCTATTCAGCACTGGTAAGCCACATCTGAAATATTTTGTCCAGTATGGGGCCCCTTGCTACAGAAAGAATGTGGACAAATTGGAGAGTCAGCGGAGGGCAGTGAAAATTATTAGGGAGACGGGCACATGATTTATGAGTAGTGGCTGAGAGAACTGGGCTTATTTTGTCTGCAGAAGAATGAGGAAGGAATTGATAGCAGCGTTCCACTACCTGAATGGGGGTTCCAAAGAGGATGGAGCCAAGTTATTTTCAGTGAGGGAGATCTAGTTTTTATATTAGAAAAAACTATTTCATTAGGAGGGTGGTGAAGCACTGGAATAGGATATCTAGGGAGGTGGTGGAATCTCCATCCTCAGCAGATTTTAAGGTCAGGCTCGACAAAGCCCCGCCTAGAATGATTTCGTTGGGGTTAATTCTACTAGATGACCTCCCTCCTGTCTCTTCCAATCCTAATCTATGATCATTCATTGCCTTGTGGATACCATCCCTTCTCTGGAGAATGAGTCAATGAGCCCACATTTTTGAAGCCTTTAAATCAACTTCTAGGGTTCAATAGGACACCCATCGCTAGTGCTTATTAACAAGAAACTGGATGCAATGAACAATTTCTGCTTCTTTACATTTACTGTAAACAAGAACCACATCATTAGCATGACAGCAGGCAATCTGATATTGACATCCTGCTCCCCTGTATGACCACTCTTGGTCTTCCAGGGCTTATCTCCAATATAATCTCATTTCATTGTTGATGCCTGGCCAAATTCCAACTAGGGTATTGCATTCTGCCTTCCTGTCTAACCAGTGTGCCTTCCTTTAATGGGCTATGGTATTCTTAATTTACTGTCTGAAACTGCAGCACAGTTGCCCCCGTGCACACCTGAGCAGAGTGGAGTGATGTGTAGAGTATTTTCTAAGCATTTGCTGGAAAGATTAATTTGTTTTGTCTCTTGTGTTTTATGCAGAATTACATCACTGTGGATGAATTACGACGGGAACTGCCTCCTGATCAGGCTGAATATTGCATTGCTAGGATGGCACCATATAGTGGGCCTGATGCTGTACCTGGGGCCCTGGACTATATGTCCTTCTCCACAGCGCTGTATGGCGAAAGTGACCTTTAACCTCTTCCTTTCACCACACAACATACTTCCCACCCTCTCTCCCATCCAGGCGCACTCTTCTTTCTGTATGCAAAGCAGCCTCTGCTCCGCCTCTTTTTATTTTGTGTCTCCATTTTTGCTTCAGATAACAGATCATGTTTATAAGGGGGGACATTGAAATGACCTTCTACCTTGCCCTTGAAATGACAGTTTACAAAATTATTTTCTGCAAAAAGAAATAACATTTAAAAAAAGACATATTTTATTATAGAAAAACAGGTATTTTTCTCCATCAGATTAAAACAGAGAAAATTTAAAAATATTGTACCAAATGTTTTGTGTTGTGACATAGGAAATCAAATACAGTGTTACATTCCAGCCTTTACAAAAACTAAAAAGAAAGAAAAAAAAGTCACCGTTTCTGTTAATTTTTCCATTTGCGTACGTCTCTTTAATATTGTTTATCTTAGGAGGGGGAAGCTGACACGCAAGTGCATGTGTTTGCTGGTTCACTCATTTCATGAAAATATTTTATGATAAACTTTTGAAATTGCTGTGTTTTTTAGGGAAAAAATAATGTACACAGCTCATGTTTTCATATTTAATTAAAAATTTTCAATATGCCTCCTATGTTTATTAGTGCACAGGTTTTTTTGTTGTTGCTGAGAGTTGTCTGGTTTCAGAATATGAAGCTTGAGAGTTGGTAACTTTGATATATTGCTTGTCACAATCCATATTAAAAATTTCTTGTGATAACAAATCTAGACTTCCTTCATTTGTGTAGTAGATTTGTTTAACACCATTTAATCAAAACCCTGAACAACATAAGCAGATTGTATTCAATATGATAGCTTTTTTTTTTTTATTTAATGTTCACAATACCTGAGGTTAAATGTTTATCTCCATTTCCTTAGGGGCTTAGAAGCTTTCCCACTGCGTTGAAATTTACATGGTTGATGGATACTTATAAACAGCTTTAAATTAAAAGTCTTATTGTTGCAAAATAGCGCCTTGAACCATTCCTATTGTCTGCATATCTCTGGGAATGGTGGTGTGAGAGTTATTGCTAGCAGCTCAGAATGAGAATTTGGAGTTAAATAAGCCCAAACCTTTAAATGGCCTGATTTATCATTCTTCCCCTGTCAAAGGTTAACATTCAGTATCATAATATTTGTGATGTCATCACTTCAATCACCATAGTGACTTTTAGGGAAGACTATTTGAATTTCTAATATATTTAAATAAAATGCCCTCTCACACAATTCTCTACAGGCCCTTGTTTGTATATCATAAGAAAGTAGGCCTGCTACCAAGGTTGGGGGGGGAGGAGGGGCAAGTCCTGGTTGCTGAAACTGCAACAGTGGCAGCAGCTGTAGCCCCAGGCACTTTAAATTGCAGCCAGCATACTGCACACTCTGGACAGCTCTGAGGACTGCATAGCCCCAGTCACACCTCTTCCGGGAGCGTGGAGCAGGGTTCCCCCCTCCCCCTCCACCTTGCTGGCAAGGCTGTCAGTCCTCCTGTAAGAAAGCAAAAACCTGCATTTAACCCCTTCCTATCTTTCCTCACTTTGCAGGTAACCTTTAACCATCCCTAGTCTTCATTGCTTCTTCAATCTTCATAGAAAGCAAGTTTTCTCTAGTGACTGTTTCCTCATGTGTCTTTTTCAGCATGATCTGATTTCAAAAACATTAATACTGTTTGTTTGTGGACTAATAATTAGATTGAAAGAGTGCATAATTCACAAGGAACATCTGCTCCATTCAGTACTGTTACCCAGAAGCAAGGGCAGAGTTTTGGGTAGGCGAGGGGGGCAGCAGCCGTGCGTACTAGGACATGGCTTGGTTTTCTTCCTGTTCCCTGGACTATCAGGGAGCGAGGAGAAAGTATTTGCATTCCATGTGTGCCACTCACTCCTGGCTGGTGAAAGGAGTGGGCAGAGGAGTAAATCAGGGAATGCAAGGTCTTTCCCCTTGCTCCCTGAGGGTATGTCTAGATTGCATCCCTCTGTCTGCAGAGGGATGCAGATTAGGCAGGTTGACATTGCAAATGAGGCAGGGATTTAAATATCCCACACCTAATTTGCATAAAAATGGCCACTGCGTTTTGCCGACTCAGCATTTTGTCAGCAAAAAGCGGCAGCCTAGAGGGGGATCTGTCAAGAAAGAAAGCCTTTTTCGTCAGATCCCTTATGCCTCCTGCAAGGAGGTTTACAGGATCTGTCAAAAAAGGCTTTCTTTCTTGACAGATCCCCCTCTAGACTACCGCTTTTTGCCGACAAAGTGCTTGGTTGGCAAAACGTGGCAGCCATTTTTATGCAAATTAGGTGCGGGATATTTAAATCCCTGCCTCATTTGCAATGTCGACCTGCCTAATCTGCATCCCTCTGTCGACAGAGGGATGCAGTCTAGACATACCCTGATAGCCCAGGGAGCAGGAAGAAAAGCAAGCCCTCTTCCCCCTCCGAAACTCTGCCCTTGCCCAGCAGGGTCAGTTCTGATTTCCTGGAGTTAGGCTAGTTGCTGAGCAAGAATAGACTTTTTTTTTTTATTCCTTCAACTCAATACAATTATCTTTTCTTAATCTAGTGTATGATCTATAATAGAAATCAATGGGCTGTAATAATCCCAGCCTGACAAAACCTGCTTACAGTATCTGGGAGAGGGGAGAAAAAATTCTGCTGACCTGGTTAAAGAATTCATAAACTACCTGTTGACTCTTCCTCTTGCCTTCTCTTCAACAGTGGCAATCAGTCACCAAAGACAAGACTTAACACAGTTGAGTTACAGATGTAGGTAGGACCAAACTGTACTCAGTATGGGTCACCTTGAGCAGCTATGGAGCACACAAAGGTTATATGACTTACCCAATACTGCACAGCAAATCAATGTCAGAGCTAGATTAGACCCAACATCTCCTAACTGCCAGGCATGCATGTTAATCCCATACTTCCCACGTCAAAAGACCCTTTGGCTCTGTCTACACTACAAGATTTTTGCGCAAAAACTGGCACCACGTCCACCACACCTCAAGCACATTTTTGCACTATATATATATATATATATATATATATATAGTAAATCAACAGGATAGAGGGCTTTTGCTGGTAGAGTTGTTCCTCTTCCCATGAGGACTAACTCCTTTTTGTGCTACAGCTCTTGCACAAAAAGACGTGTGGACACTCCACAGGGGTTTCTTGCACAAAAAGAGCCTATCAGTCAGAAAAAGCACAGGTGCTCTGATGGCCATTCTATTAATGGCCATCAGAGCTTTCTTGCACAAGAGTGTCCATGCAGTGTGGATGCTGTCTTGCGCAAAAGAACATCACTTTTGCAATGCGCTTTTGAAGTATGGACACGCTTTTGCACAAGAAGTTTTTGTGGAAGATCTCTTCTGCAATAAGCTTCTTGCACAAAAACCCTGCAGTGTAGACAAAGCCTCTGTAAAATACACCAGTAACTTCTGTAGCTGGATTGTTATCTCCTTCCTTGGCAAGCTCCTCTGTGACTTGCAATGCACAGCAGGTAACTGTTTCACAGGAAGAGAAAATGTTCTTATAAAGGAAACAAAGTGCAGTGCTTACTAACTTGATTTTTGGTTCACATTAAAGAAATACTAGAAAAAGTAAGCATGCATGCACTCAACTCCTGGGTGTAGGAAAGAAGGGGCTCCTCTCCTTATTCCACAGCAAATTTTGGGAAGACAAATTTTAACTTCATGGTTATTCAGTCTTTTTATGGATACTGTGTGATTGAGTTGGCTATATGTCCCAAACCAAACTACTTTACTGTACCTAAATGGAACCAGAGTGATCCTTGGATTTACAATGATTCTATAGAGAAATTTTGCTATTAGTATTTTGCAATGTCCACTTGGATCTCAAGACACTTCACAAATGTTAATTATATGTCTTTTAGTAGTGCCTACAGGCCATGACTCCATTTCGCTAGACACACCACACTGATTCACAACACTCTGTGAAGGAGGAAAGTTGTAATACCCATGTTTTAGGTAGAGAGAGGTTAGGTGATTTTTTTCCTCACATTCACTCAGCGAATCAGTGGCTGTGCTGGACTAGTAGCTGTTATCCATGAGCCCTGACTCGATCCTGACTTGTGTGCTCTAATCTCCATATAACACTGCAGCTTCTGGGGTTACAGTGTTAACAACAGTCTCATTGGTGCCCTGATTCTGTGCAGTTAAAACCATATTGGCAACAATGATAGCTGGTTTGAATGTAAAATCTGCATCTACTGTACTTTAGGCTCCCTTGCCAGCTTAGATATCTGGTCGTGGGTAGTCTGGCCAGATCTTACGTCTGGTTCCCTGTTCTTCTAAACTGCAACTGGGAAATACTCTCCTGTTTCAGAGATTGTGCAAAGCAGTCTGTCCCTGATCCACAAAGATACTTCAGTGCCTAAGTCCCAGCTATTTTGTGTGGAGTGAGGCAGCAGCTTTTTATTTTAGGCTAATATTCTACCAGCTGCAGTCAGTTGCCTAATTCTAATGTCAGAATTGATTAAATTAACTGATGGAAATGGTTGCATGAGAATGTGGATCCGCAGGTTTTCAAAGCTATGGCTTTTTTTCCTCAAGGAAAATATGGTCTCTGCTCAGAAAAAGAGGATTTTCTTCAGTCCTGTCATGCTCAGTATTTTCCACATGGGAGCTGCAATTTTTTTTAATGTTTTTTTTCCAGATAAGGCTCCTAGAATTCAACAATCTTAATATTGTTGACATCTAGTCACCTGAGATCTTTCTTGACACAGTAGGGCTGATAGAGTGATGAGACATTAATATTATGCAACATGTTATCTTTCATTGGATCAACTTGTCTCTTTCATCAACAGAAGGTGTTCCAATAAAAGATAGTACCTCATCTACCTTGTCTCATACCTGGGGTAAACTCAACCAGAACAACTGCACTTTTAGATTGTAACCATTTTTTAGCTTTCAGAACTGAAACTGAAGATTTCCAATAGCTTCCCAGTGTTTTTATAATTGGCACACTACTTAAGTAATAATAATTAGCACACTACCTTCAATAGGAACTGTGTTAATTGTAGGGGTTTTAATCTTACTTAAATATTTCCTTTTTTTTTTTTTAATGAGATTTACTTTCAAACATGGGGTCCTCCACGGTCATCTCTCCTCAAATTTTTAGTTAGTTTGCTGAAATGTTCAGTGAAATCAGGAATCAAGTCATTAATCCAAAGGTGATACACGTGCCTATCTATGGCCATCCCTGGTGTAGTAGATTAACATCAGATATGCTGAGTCATAGTACATAGGTTATTTAAAATGCCATTGTGATTCTGCGTCAACTGTGGGTGGGTTTGTCTTTTTGTTGTTGTTGCTGCTGTTACTTTTTCTTTCGGTCAAAGGGCTTTGTTCATGTGGGCTGTGGGAGATGGTTGTATTTATTACTAGAGTAGAAGGCAGTAGATCTACTGCATGCATAAACATTAGACAGAGCATGAGGCTACAAAGAAAATACCTTAGGATGCTACCTCTAATGATCTTAGTTTTGAAAAGTGTTTATTCCCTCTGTATCACACCAATGCAATTTATTCTAACTGGCTGCTTGCTTATTTCAGCCAAATTACCACACTGGAAATCATGAGTAAAGGATGCTAGCTATTTGTAATAGCTGGAAAAGAACCAACTTGATCGAAAATTACTAAGAAGTCAGAATGCAGGTGTGATTGTTTCAGACATTAGCCAAAAAAAAAAAAAAAGTGCTCATGTTGTAGACAGCAGAGTGGGACAGCTTTTTGTTGTGGTAGCCAAATATTAAAACTGGATCATGCTGAATTAATTGATATGTCTATAGGACTTTTGGCTTAAAAAAACCCTACTCTTATAGAAGCCTTAAAATCTATTTCATTAGCTCTAAACTATTAGAAGAATCTGTCATAATAAGCCTCAATTAAGTGGGTATGTAGCATGGCCAGTTAGCGATCCTGGATTTTCCCCATAGTGCATAAAGGCAGCTTACTCTGATCTACTTCTTTCAAAGACATCCATATAGAATCATAGAATACTAGGACTGGACAGGACCTCGAGAGGTCATCGAGTCCAATCCCCTGCCCTCATGGAAGGACCAAATACTGTCTAGACCATCCCTGATAGACATTTATCTAACCTACTCTTAAATTTACTTCTCTGACAAAATACAATTGAGGGTCTGGTGCTTTGAGCTTTTTTACTAGGGATGTTAAAATATATTTATTTAGGTAAATGTTTAAGCTGGCTCCCCACGAGCACTGGCTCCCGCTTGCGTCCCCCCCCGCCTGATGGTGCTACCTCTGTATTAGTGGTCTTCCATGATGTACATCAACTTAACTAGATATTTGCCTGATTTTACAACAGGCTACATAAAAAGCACTAACAAAGTCAGTACAAACAAAAATTTCACACACAGATTCGATTTTGAAATATAAATACATTCCAACTGATTTATAATCTCTCTATATAAAAAATTGTTCCTGCAGGATGACAAGCTCCACCCTCATACAGACAAAACCGCCTGGCAGCCCAGCCTGGGTAGATTCTGCCTCCTAAAGGTCCTGCCCACTCAGCTCTGGCCGCAGTCTTTCGGACAGCCTGGCGCCTGGCCCCGGGGGTGCTTTGACTGGTGAAAGGCCCAGAGCACAGCCCACTCACACTGGGAATGGAGGCAGACTCCCATGCTCCAGGGCCACTTGCTTGTGCCATTGTTGTTCTTGGTGTTCATGGGCAGAAGTGTGAGGCGCAGGTAGGGATGTGAACTAGTCCACTATGCAATAAGCAAATGCTTATCGGATAGTCGACACACTAGTTAACTAGTCGCTCTCCCCACCATTGCTGCCTCTATCAGAAAGAGGCAGTCGGGGGGGGGGGGGGGGAAGGGGAAGTGGCAGCTTTGTGTGGAGCCCAGGGCCAGGCCCCAGGCTGCATGTGGCGTTGCCGCTTTGAAATGACACATGGACCCCTGGGCCAGCTGGGGACTCCTCCACTGACCGCGGGCTCCATGCAGCGCTGCCACTTTGAAATGCTGCAGGCCCCGTGCTCCCAACAGCACTTTCACCATGGAAGTGTAACAACAGCCCTGGGGCTGTTGCTACACTTCAGAAGCGGAGGTGCCCTTATCGACTAATCGAATAGTCAATGCAAATTGCATCAACTATTCAATTAACCGATTAATCTAAATTTAATATCCCTAATCCAGGGTGAGGCACCGTGCCCGCGGCCACCTACCCCTCCATCCTTTGCCATGCCCCGAGTGGCTGCAGCCTGAGCCGAGCCCAGCCCAAGCCACCCAGGTGAGATCCAAGCCCAGCCTGTCTTCCTCATGCCCAGCCACGCATTAAGCTGCAGCAGTGAGTGGGAGAGGAGGCACCCAGCAGCACTGACCTGAGCAACCCGGGCTCCCTTTATCTGGCGCTGCAGCCTCGCCCTCCCTCTTCTCCCACATGGTTGGAACACCAGTGCTGGCTTCCCACTGTGGGGGGGGAAGGTTGGAAGAAAGCCCCAAGCCTTGCTGCATGGGGAAGAAGCACTCCCCATCCCTGGCTGGAGGAACAGCAGTGTGCGAGCACGCTGTGTGGAGGCTTTCCCAGCTCTCTCATTGGCCAGATTCTGGCTAACGAGAGCAGTGGGAGGCTGAGCCTGGGACCAGCATGGGGCCCGAAGACAACTAAGTGTCCCCACCCCCTCATGCCCAGACCCTGCACTCCCAGCCTGCTAATTCACCCCCTCACCGAGACCATGCACCTCCAGCCCGTTCCTGCCCCCTCCCCTTCTCTCCCCTCCTGGCCAGACACCCTGCCCCCTAGCCTGCTCCTGTCCTGCATCCCCAGCCCTCTCACTTATCCCCCACACCAAGACCCTGTACCCCCTAGCCCGCTCACTTACTCCACCGAGACCCTGCACCTGCCCCCTCTCTCACCCAGACACCCTGTCCCTGCACCCTCCCCCATGGCCAGACACCCTGACCCCAGCCTGCTCCTATCTCCCACCCAGACCTTGCACCTTCATCCCTATCCCACTCCCTGAGCAGGCCTGTCCACACACTCCTCCCGCATCCTAACTCCTGTACCCCTATCCCACTCCCTGGACAGCCCTGTCCCACACACTGAACCCCTCATTTTTGGACCCACCCCAGAGCTTAGGGGGCCCACAAAATCCACTAACCGTGGAACCCCAGAAGAGTTAATCTGGCCTGAGGCCTTAAATCTCAGTCCTCTCCTCCCATGGGGCTGAAGCACCAGGGGAGTGAGGTGTTTCAGTTGGGGGCCACATCAGTGAGGGCTGGGGACTTTTGGAGGGGCATTCCCCCCCCTTCTCACTTGTGTGGTCCCCAACTGATTTTTCTGTGGGTCAGTGGCCCCCAAACCAAAAAAGGTCCCCAACTCCTGCCATAAATAAAGACAATGTTGAAACCTTTTTGTGTTGGACATTTTACTTTATTTAAAATTAAGCCTGGCCAACAAGGCCCCAATCAGGGTCCAGCCCACATCTGGCCACAGTATCCTGACCCTGGCAACAATCCTGAGGCAGGCCCCACTGTGCAGCCCCCATCTGGCCACAGAAAGGGCTGGTGGCAGCCCCCCTCCTGCTGCGGCATGGGTAGGAGGGGAGGCTAGATCTTCAAGTGGTGGACAGAAGGGGATTGGCGAGCGTAGTTGTAGGGGTAAAATTCTCTTAGACGCCATCTTGGACACAGATGCCATTCTGAGAGCCTAACAACAACAGGGACCCCATTTTGGCCACCCTTCTTCTCCCTCCTTTCCCGCTCTTTTTGTGATTTGGCGGGAAATCCTGTAGACACGTGACCAGAGTCTGCCTGGTAACAGCAGGATACTTAAGGGCTGCCTCTGGCTTTGCCCAGGGCTGCCCATCTGAGTGGTAGAGTGCAGGGTCATTCAGATGGGTACGCCGGGGTCCACACTTGTTAGGTTTGGGGTTGTGGGAGGCACACTCGCATGTGAGGATTGACATCCACCGTCACTCCTTCCTGATCAGGACATACTTGCACCCACGATGGCGCAGGGAGAAGGGGCTCATTAGGTACTAGGCTGAATAGATCCAGCCGGAGCAGGATTTTGCTGTTCAATCCTTCAGCACTTCCAGACGAGAGAGACCAAGCTGAAATCCGGTGCCAGGCGTTGCTGTGAAGTCCTCAAGTATCTGTCTGTCCTAGTCCTTGGAGAAGACCTAATAACTCCCAGTGACAGACGTGGGTTTGGGGACAGGCCTGACATATAGCTTAGTTTACAATCATTAGTTTTCTAGCTAACAGTTTGGCGACCGCGGCAGGACCCCATTGCTGTTTTATTTTTATTCCCCCCCACTGTTTTATTTTATTTGCTGACTACGACTGCAACCCATTGGTTGCGTGGTTGGTTCCCGTGCTGTAGCGCACACCGCTTGGGAATCAGTGGACAGGCCACAAGGCCTGACAACAGTGGTGTCTATTGCCGTGCCCCACAGGGATACCAAGAGCTGTTGGGGGCAAGACTGCCCTTGTGGTTTGGTTACCGGGAGCTGCGTTGGGAGTAGCTCTCGTGGTTTAGAGTGAAGTCATAAGGGGACACTTGGCCAGAGTGGCTGAGTTGGCTTGCCGCGGCCTAGTACGGGCAACACCCAGAACAGCCAGCAGTCGTGGCGCCTGGGCCTAGTCGCACAGGGACTAAGCCGACGAGATGAGCAGCAGGTCAAGGCCACACTGACAACCTCCACAGGTTGGGTCTGGCACCGCGAACTGGTAGCTGAACAGAGGCGGCAGAGCAGAGCGGGGGTTAGCCTTGCTCCAGAGGACCGGGGATCCCTCAGCCTATGCCAGTGCCATATCCTTCAGCTACTGAGGGAGTTGTATAACTCCCGATGCACTGTGGCTAGGTGCCCGGTGTAGATTTGGGCTGTCAAGTCCTGGCAGTAGGGGAAAAGGCTCGGGGAGCGAGAACGACTCTCACTACCATTATGAGTGCACAAGCCTATGGAAGGAGCGGCTGGACCCAGTCGTATAATAAAGATTCTTTGGTTGCCAGTGTGCATTTCTTTGGTAAGGGAAAAGACCCATGGGCTGATGGGTTGTTTCAGAGTATGAAGGCATTGTCTGAGCTCTCCCAAAGATGGGAAGTTCTGATGGGGGAGAAACCTAAGACCTCCAAGAGGCTTAAAAAACATGCCCTGATCTATAGCCTTTACCTGGCTTGCATGGAGCTGGACAAATGCAGCTCAACCCAAGCAGTCCAGATCAGAGACCTCGAGTCCCAACTAACAGCTAGGGTCTCGGAGATAGAAAGGCTGGGTTTTCAGGTAGAGGGCCTGGTGACCCAGAATATACCCTAACATCCCAGGGTGTGTCTAGACTACATGGCTCCATCGATGGAGCCATGTAGATTAGGCAGAACGACAAAGGGAAATGAAGCGGCGATTTAAATAATCGCCGCTTCATTTAAATCAAAATGGCCACCGCACTGTGCCAATCAGCTGTTTGTCAGCACAGCGCGGCAATCTAGATGGGGATCTGCCGACCCCAGAACCCTTTGTCGGCAGATCCTTTATGCCTCGTGAAACAAGGCTTACAGGATCTGCCGACAAAGGGTTCTGAGGTGGGCAGATCCCCGTCTAGACTGCTGCGCTGTGCCGACAAACAGCTGATCGGCACAGCACAGCGGCCATTTTTATTTAAATGAGGAGGCGATTATTTAAATTGTCGCTTCATTTCCCTTTGTCGAGTAAACTAATCTACATGGCTCCGTCGACGGAGCCATGTAGTTTAGACGTACCCCCAGGTTGGGAGACTTGAAATAAAAGTTCAGGACTTGAAAGAGGTACTGGAAAAAGGGAGAAGGAGCTGCTCTCTGTACAGACCCAGCAAGGTGAGTTGCAAGCAGCTACCAGGGAGCTTCTGAGGGAGCTGCACTCAGGCCAAGGACAACCAGCCGAGCATTGCAGCTGCCTCAAAGAAAAACAGAAGTTTCATGATAAGCTGCAGCGGATGAGAGGAATGGTGAGAACCCTGAACAAGTCTCCTGTCAGCAGGGTGGACGATAGTGTGAGCACAGACAGAAGCCCAGTCCTCTCTGTGGAGGAGTTCTTTTGTGCCTCCCTGAGGGAGACTGTCTGCCCTTAGACTCCGTCTGCTCCCCCTCTGAAGGCTGGCAAGGAGGGGTTAAAGCAAAAGCTGCCCATGGCCCCTATTACTATCACTGTGGTAAATTATGGGTCAGGGTCGGCTAGGCTCCCCGAGACTTGCCAGGAGTTAAAACCTTACACTCCAGAACAAGCACAGGCGGTTGGGAAAACACGGGTCCCCTAAACAGAGAGACTGCTGTAGCCTGGCTGTCTCAGCTATGTGCCTTACCCGGGAATTTAAAGCAAGACACTGCTTCCCTGATCAGAGAGTGTATGTCTGGGGAGGATTTTGGGGCACTCCCTTGTCAGGTGCAGGTGGGAGACATTGAGTCTTGCCTGCATCTGTATGAGAGTGTCCTGAAGTTCTTTCTCCCCAACCAAAATCTGATTGGGAAATATTATTCAAAGCGTCAACATCTGGGGGAGCGACCTGAACGCTACCTGAGCATAAAGAAGCTTCTGTTCTGGCTGGCAGGAGTGCTCCCTTGTGATACACCCGAGTTTTTAGAGGCGGTTCCACAGGGATTAAGTCCCACCCTCAGAATAGCCTTAGGGCCAATCGATCCTGGTGCCACCTCTTTAAAAGACCTAGCAGATCGGCTCCAGGTAGCCTATGAATTACAGCGAGAGGCCTTTCCATCGGCCTCCAACAGGAGGGTTTCCATCGTGACCAAGATGGGTTTGCGCGAGTATACCCGGAAGCAGCCATTGAGCAGTCAGGGTAGCGTGCACAACAGTCCCCGGAGCATGCGTGACCAGACCTGGAAGCAGCTAGCAAGCAGCCAGTCCAGCGCTGTCAATGGATCCAGAAGTCTGCGACCTTTCGAGGGCCAGCAACCTACCAAAAGCCCACACCTTTCACCCAGAATGACGGGATCGGCTAGCAGCAATCTGGCCAAAGAGGAAGCCAGACAATTTAGAAACCTTATCTGGAAGCAGCTGCGCCGATTTGAGAAGCAAGAAGACATTGACGGTTCAACGATGGAGAAGCTGTTGCAATGACTAGTGAGGAGGAAGAAAGAACAGCCTGCAGCAGCATCCATCCCGTCGTCACTTGATTTGCTGTGATGGGGCCAGACATCCCCTCAGCCCCAGCGGAAGGCGCCCATTCAGCTGGATGCTTGGGGTAGGCCCACAATATTGGCCACCATTGAGGGAATGTTTGGACGGGCTAGCCAGCAATTGCTGGTGGACACTGGCGCCTCGGTCTCCCACCTCAGCCCAGAGGGAGACCCTGCCATCAGTAACATCCCTGTCAGAGACAATAAGGTGCTGGAGGGGTACACAGGAGGCAACGAACTTGCATTCTTCACCATTCCAGTTACCTATAAGATACAGACCTTTGTGACCAAGCTATCCTTTGGTCTCCAATCATTGGGAGGCCAAAGCATTTTGGGCATTGATGCCCTAAGGAAACTGTGCATTATAGTGGACTTGCCTAACAACCGACTCCTCCAAGCTACCAAAGAGGATCACTATGGGATAATTGCCGCGTCTCATCGTGTGGCATCACTGAAGGCTCCAGGAGATCTTGAGATGCCTCAGTGGAACAATGATGTAGCAGTGGTAGCCAAAAAGCATTTAGGGGTGTTTGCAACTAACAAGCTTCAGTGAGGTAAGATCGATGCTGAGGTCTGGGTGGATGGCCCGGATCCAAAGCCCCTGAAGCAGTATAGGCAGGGCTCAACAATTAGTGTAATCTACTCACCCATGGCGAGTAGATTACAAGCCGGCATAGCCGCGCAGTGTGATCAGCGCATGCGCAGCATGCCAAACCGCGCAGCTGGCGAGCAGGGCTCGCCACCGCTTGGTGAGCCCTGAGTATAGGTATCTAGTTGCAGCAGCTGAGGGCTTAAAACCCACCATCACTGCTCTCCTGCAGCAGGGAGTACTAATAGAGACAGAAAGTCCTTGCAACTCCCCAATTTGGCCAGTACTTAAAGCTGACTAGAAGACTTGGCACCTGATGGTTGATTATAGGGAACTCAACTGAGTGACACCAAGGTTGGCTCCCATGGTGTCTAAATACACGAGATTATGGCAGCCATCTCCACAGCTGCCAAGAGCTTCTCAGTGCTGGACCTACCGAATGCCTTTTTCAGCATTCCGCTGCATCCTTCAGCGATGCACAAGTTTGCGTTCACATTTGAAGGGAGACAGCTCACATTTACCAGGGATCCCCAGGGCTTCCATAATGCCCGCTCCATCTGCCACTGCCATGTCTCCATGGTGTGGAAGTCCCTGAGGAGCCGGGAAAGCGTTCTGAGCAATGTTGACAACATACTGATTGCCACATCCAACAGAAATGAGAACACAGAGGCCTTGGCGGAGGTCCTTGAGAAACTTGAGAGCAGTGGGTTTTTGATAAATCCAGCTAAAGCCCAACTAGTCAAGGATACGGTGACGTACCTGGGAGTCTGATTGAGCCCAGAGGGGAGGAGGCCAGATCAACAGCGAGTGGAACTGATATGCAAACTGCCAGTCCCTCGTGATGTGTCAGCTCTCCGTTCCTTCCTGGGTCTCACCGGTTTTTCCAGGGAATTCATCGATAAGTATGCAGAAAAGGCGAGACCACTATATCAATTACTTAGGAAAGGGCAAGAGTGGCAATGGAAGGAAGATCACCAGCAAGCCGTTTGTGAGCTAAAGTAGCACCAACTTTAGCCTATCCTAAGCCCAGCTACCCCTTTTATCTGCAGCTAGGAACCTCTGACCTGGGAATCAGCGCAGTTCTATTGCAAAATCAAGGAACTGGGCTGCAACCTGTGGCGTATGGTTCCAGGGTGATCAGTAAGGTTGAGAGACAGTTCAGCACATGTGAATGGGAGGTGCTCGCCCTAATCTGGGCACTTGGCCATTGGGAGTATCTGGTGGGAATGTCCCCTGTGATCCTTCGGACATCCCATACACCTATTAGGTATGTCCTTTCTGGCCAGGTGAATGAGGGTCGAGTATCCTCCCCTAGACTGGCTGGCTGGACTCTCAGCCTCCTTAACTGAGGCATCACGGTACAAAAATCACTGCAGCTGGGTGTTCTGCTTTATGCACTCCTGATGGAGGGCCAGGAACATGAATGTCTGCTCCCAACTCCAGGTCCGATCTTGGCATCACCCTTCCAGTTGGAACCAAGCTTTGCTAGAGCCAAGGAACGCGGCGTGGTCATTTGGGCAGTGGACGGCAGCTGCTATTACCAGGAGGGTCACCACAGAACAGGTATGCTGCTTTCCAGCCTTCCACTCAGCGAGTGCTGCAAGGGACAGTGAGACCCCATTTGGCACAGGCCGCTGAATTGGTGGCAATAGTAGCTGTCCTGCATGAGGAGGACAAATGCAAGCACACCTGCATTTGTTCTGACTCAGAATGGGGAGTCAGAGCACTTACCTCCTAGATGCCAGTCTGGAAGCAGTGGAGCATGAGATCAGCCGATGGGAAACCTATTAAGTATGCTGCGTATTTATATCACACCTAGGAATTGGCCTCTAACCGCTAAGGGGAGACCTTCCTGTGTAAGGTGAAGGCCCATCGGAAAAATTCCACTGAGGCTTCCAGACTTACTAGCAGAGGAGGCAGCACTCTCATCCCGGTGATGAGAGTCCAACCTGCGCTTAATTTAGAAGCTCAGGTGGCCATCAAGGAGCTGCAGAAAAAGGATTTAAGTGTGCAGGGCTTGATGGATAAAAAGGAATGCAAGGGTTATGAAATCTTTAAGAACAAAAATGGTCTGGTCTTGGCCTTAAGGAAAAATTCGGAAGAGGCTCTTCCAGTCCTGGTACTTCCATCATGTCTCCGAAAGGAGATGGTGACCCTGGCTCACCAACAGGGTCACTTTGGGCCAGATAAGACCGCAAACAGAGACCTCTGGGTGGTTTGGTGGCCAGAACTAACTAAAGACATAGCCTTGCATATCCATTCCTATTTAAGCTGCACGGAAAACAACGCAGACAGTCGTGTTGTAAAAGGCCCATTACACCACCATCTTGCACAAGGACCTTGGTGTCGATTACAGATCGACTACATTGGTCCCCTTCCTAACACAGGTAGAGGCAAAAAGTTCTGTCCAGTCTAGTGGTAGTCGATGCCTTTACAAAATGGGTGGAGGCATACCCCACTCATAATTGTACTGCCGCCACTACCGCCAGAGTCCTTTTGAACGAGACCTTTGCCTTGAGGTTATTTGACTCAGACCAGGGATCACAGGTAACCAATACCCTCTGCCAGGCCCTTGGAATTAGGCAGAGATTCCATGTGGCCGGTCATCCTCAGAGCTCCAGTCTTGTTGAGAGAACAAACCAGACTCTTAAGACTGTTCTGAGGAAGATCATATGTCATCAAGGCAAGCATTGGGACCTCAAACTCCCCCTGGTTCTAATGGCAGTCAGATCAACTGTGGCGAGTCATGGCTTCTCTCCCCATGAGGTCATGATTGGCAGAGCCATGAGAATACCTGAGCTCTGGTGGGTGGGAGGCCAACCCCCTGATGAATACCAGCCTTGACTCACAATAGAAAGATACATGGAAAAGGTCTTATCTGATATGAGTGCCATTCAGTATCAAGTGGCCGTGCAGTTAAAATGAAACACACAAGGGATGGATAAGAGGTTGGAACATGTAAAGGTGATCGAGTGGGAGGATGGGGACGGAGTGCTATATAAATATTACTCGGACCAAGGCCACGCACTTAGCCAGTGGTGGGTAGGACCTGTCCACATAGTTAACAAGGCTAGTCCCTGCATGTATCAGTTGGAGATACCTCTTAAGAAAGGGAAAAAGAATCTTAAATGGTTTCATTCTAGTCAGCTAAAGGTCTGGAAGGGTGGTGGGAACCCCTGGAAGACTCAAGGATTACTCGTTGCATGGGTGGGCATGTAACAGAGAGTCCTTTACAGTGTGCCTGTATTTCATCCAATCTGGCGCATAGAGTCAAGGAGGGGTCTTTCAACATCACTGTGTATTCCAATGGTCAGTTTCATTCTGCAGATCAGACAATGTGACTGTATACCCCTTATCGACGGTATTTTGTAAATCTAAGTTGTATGACGGGTGGTTGTGATGGAGTACAGACACCCCCCACCAGTTGGGCGCCGCAGTGGGGAGCCACGGCCACCTAACCCCACCCCTTCACCTTTGTGGCACATGCTCGTGCCAGACGCCGGGCTTTTTAAATGTCGGCACAAGGGTGAGTGCGGGCGCAGTAAGAAGAGGCCCAGGGCAGGTGTTGGCCCGAGTGGTTGGTGGGTTGCAGCAAGGAACCCCCCCACCCTCCCAGCCATAAAGGGTTGGACACATAGACCTATAGGGCCCTGGGCTGGGACCTGCGGAGAGGGCAGGCCCCAGTCCCGGCCCCCTATCCCACCCTAAGCAAGAGTTGGGCAGAGTCCTGACCAGAACTGAACCAAGCTGCACAGTCCTTAGCAGAGATAAACTTATTGGATAACCCAGCAACCCCGGAGGGTGTCGGACTGGAAAGGGGAGCACTTAAGTGATGCGCAGGGTGAACTGTAATCCCTGGGGTATGGAGATGGCATGTGGGGTGTGAGGCCTGAAGGGCCAGGATGGAATTAGGTATGCCCAGGGCAGAGGAACATTGGGCAAGGAACAATGGCATCTCTCATCCCACGAACGTCCCTCCCATGGGCTAAAGTAAAAGGGCAGTGCAGCCCATAGTGACCCCCACCTGAGGTGTGCAGAAGGGGTCACGGAGGGACACCCCCCGACAGTGGTCCTCAGCATTGTGATATAACAGGAACCGTAAATAGTTTGTGTCCCGTGTCTGTAGTTCCCAAATCCCTTAATAAGGCAAGTTGTAAAGGGCAGTTGGAAATGATGCTCTCAGGCAATGACTCTGGAATTTGGGCAATGATAGGAGTGTTTGGGGCCAAATTCCACATTCATGTCCAGGTTATGCCTAAGTCTTATGTTAATAGTATCGGCCCAGTTATTGCAAAAAGGGATTTGAAGAGGATGACAACGCAGCCTCGTTATGCCTTAAGAAAGGTAAATGTAGACATGCAAGTCTCTATTAAGACCTTATGACCTGCATGTGTACCTTTTCTTAAACCCCTGTGTGATGGATGGGATGCATGGATGTAGCCAGACATGAACCCCATCTTGTTTTTCCCCTCTCCTCCCTCCCCCAGGGTATGTCTACACTACCCCGCTAGTTCTAGCGGGGTAATGTATGCATACCGAACGTGCAAATGAAGCCCGGGATTTGAATTTCCCGGGCTTTATTTCCATAAGCCGGCCGGCGCCATTTTTAAATGCCGGCTTGTTCGAACCCCGTGCCGTGCGGCTACACGCGGCACGGGCTAGATAGTTCGAACTAGCTAGCCATTCCGAACTATCTGCACAGACTATCTGCGTCTGTGGCCAATGTAGGCGCGCTTTTCCGGAAAAGAGCCCCGATCGCCATTTTCACGATCGGGGCTTTTTTCCGGAAAAGACTACTGGTCTGTACACTGGCCCTTTTCCGGAACAGTGTTCCGGAATAAGGACTTATGCCCGAGCGGGAGCAGAATAGTTTTTCCGGAATAGCGGCTGATTTTGTACAGTAGAGCATCATTGCTATTCCGGAAATTCAAGGGCCAGTGTAGACAGCTCACAGCTTATTCCGGAAAAGCAGCTGATTTTCCGGAATAAATGGCCCAGTGTAGACACAGCCCAGTAGTATAGGTCAGGAATTGGCCATCCTTGATCAATCCCTAGCTGACTCCTTAAATAGAATCGTGGAGTTCAATTATGATGCAATATCCACACTTCAATCGTGGTACCAAAATCAAGAATCAGATTTACAAAGGATTGTTAATACTATGGACACTCTGCAGCGTAATGCATCATGGGCTCTTGGATGTGTCCAAGCCCAGTTGTGGTTACAAACCATTGTCCAAAGACTTTTAAGGACAGGGTTCCAGGGAAGTCTCCCCACAGAAATAAGAAATCTAATGATGAACAGTGTGACCTCATTTGACAAAAATCATTATCACTTATGGAAAATGTTGAATTTTGAATATAACCCTGATTTACACATTGACCCACATAGATTTACCAAACTGGGTGGTCGAGGATCAGGAAGAATTCTTTGAAATAGATCCATCCCCTTGCATTTGGGAGACAAAATGTAGGATATATTTGTCCTACAGAGATTTATCGTGGTCCTCACATCTAAGTATGAATGAAGGGAGGTGCCATTATCATCTATAGCTGAGAAATTCCTCTCAGTCTGAGTTAGTAATTGTAAATAGTCATTGTGTTTGTATAAGAAGTTTACGTGAACATTTCCTTGTTAATTTCTTTTACCCTGTAACTAATGACCCTCATAGTAATTTGTGTTTGTGTTAGCCTTGGAAGGATATAATATTAACTTTGTATCTGAAGAATTAAATACCAAACACATACAGCTCGCATATAGCCTGTACGCTCATGTAGAGCTAGTGCACCTGGGGGGCTAATTTGAGTTTACTGCGTCAACTGGTACAGCATGCTGAGTTAAAAAAGAATTTTGAAAAGGGTGCACCAGGCCTCCAGATACACACACTGGTGGCAGTTTCTATTTGCTAGTCCCATTGACATCAGCAACCCACAATATCTGTTGATCCATCCTTTTGTTATAATTTTATTTGTTCAATTCCTGTTGACTGTGGGAATAATCATAACCATTAGATGGGTAAGGTTAAGAATTAGAAGGTTGGAAAATTGTAACCTAATGTCATCATCTTGTAATAGGATGCCGGCATCGAATCTCTCGAGATAGGATTTTCTTTCCGGCAAGGAGGGGAATGTAGGGTTAAAATTCTCTTAGACGCCATCTTGGACACAGATGCCATTTTGAGAGCCTATCAACAACAGGGACTCCATTTTGCCTACCCTTCTTCTCCCTCCTTTACCGCTTTTTGTGATTTGGCGGGAAATCCTGCAGACACGTGACTATAGTCTGCCTGGTAACAGCAGGATACTTAAGGGCTGCCTCTGGCTTTGCCCGGGGCTGCCCATCTGAGTGGCACAGTGCAGGGTCATTCAGACGGGTACGCCAGGGTCCACACTTGTTAGGTTTGGGGTTGTGGGAGGCACACTTGCAAACGAGGATTGACATCCACCGTCACTCCTTCCTGATCAGGACATACTTGCACCCACAATGACGCAGGGAGAAGGGACTCATTAGGTACTAGGCCGAACGGATCCAGCCGGAGCAGGATTCTGCTGTTCACTCACTTCTAGACGAGTGAGACCAAGCTGAAATCCAGGTGTTGCTGTGAATAGGGCCAGCTCTAGGCACCAGCAAATCAAGCACGTGCTTGGGGCGGCACATTTCCAGGGGTGTCATTTCCAGGTAAGCAGCCGTCCCGGCAATGCCCAGCCCCACCCTGCCCCGCCGATTTTAAAGGGCCATAGGAGACGCTACTACCCGCTGCGCAGCGCTGGCACCATGCGCACCCGGAGCCTGGTAGCTGCCCTCTGCCTCCTGCTGCTGCCCGGCTCTGCCACCTACTTTGGGTCAGCCCTGCCTACTTCGGCAGCTGGGGGGTTGTGGGTTGGGAGTGAGGGGTGCTTGTCGATAGGTAGGGGCTGGACAGGGCAGAGAAAAGGCTGTTGTGACTCAGCAGCGAGAAAGGGGAGGGAGAGTTTACAAAACATTCGTCCTCGAAAAAGAACAAGACAGATGATCCTATTCTTGATCCAAAAGAAAGGTTTAAAGTTGAATGTTTCTATTGTATTTTGGATGTAGCTATAACTTCCATTGAAGAAAGATTTTATTAGTTGCATGGTCTTTGTGAAACTTTTCAATTTTTATACGATATTGGAAATATTAAAAATCAGTTTTCTAAAGAAGACCTCATGAAGCACTGCCAGGACCTACATTTCGTGCTCAGTACTGATAATGCTGCTGACATTGATGGACTAGAATTGTATGATGAATTAATGAATTTATCTGAACTAAGAAGTCTTAAAACTTCCCCTCTAAAAGTATTAGAATTTATAGCAAGAAATGATTTTTTCACTCCAAACACTGCTATAGCATTACGCATTTTTTTAACATTACCAGTATCAGTAGCTTCTGGTGAGTGCAGTTTCACAAAACTGAAATTACTAAAAAATTATTTGAAGTCCACCATGTCTCAAAATCGTGTCAGGACTCGCATTAATTTCAATTGAAAATACCATTGCAAAAAAATTAATTTTACTGAATTATTAAAAGGCTACACAAATATAAAAACCAGAAAAAGTCAGTTCATATAAATTCTTTTAATTTATGAGAAACTGGGTGCACCGGAGGACACTAATGTTTTTCGTTACAGTGTATAATTGAACCAAAATTGTTTGTAATTGTGATTTTGTTAAAATTAAATGAGTACACTAGTAGGAAATTGTTTTATTTCACTAACTACAAATTTTCTGTTTTTATTTTTTTATTTTAAACAGTCAAAAAACAAAACAAAACAAAATATTGCAAAGTACAAACGTGTAAAAGCCAACAAAAGGGGGGGGGGGAGCAGCCAAAACACTTTTTGCTTGGGGAGGCAGAAAACCTAGAGCCGGCCCTGGCTGTGAGGTCCTCAAGTTGTGAGAGATGGTAATGTCCCTGTGACCCTCCTCCCGTCATCTGGGTCCTTACTCTGTGCTTACCTGAGTCGCAGTCAAGCTTGTTTATTTTGTTTCTGTTATGGGGTCCTGTACCATTCCTGCTTATACTTACCTTGTTTACTGTTAATAAATCCTGTTGTTAGTTTACCTTATCTGTCTGTCCTAGTCCTTGGGGAAGACCTAATAACTCCCAGTGACAGACGTGGGTTTGGGGACGGGCCTGACAGCCGGGCCTGACAGCCAGCATCGAGCCAGCTGAGCAGTTGGTATGTGGATGCTCTAGGTGGAGAAAACAAAAGATTGAATTTAAAATTTGTGGGGTTATAATAGAGGGTCATGTTCTTGTGTACCTAGTAGCTAAGCAGTGAAGTTCAAAATGGTGACCAGAGCAGTCATGGTGAAGCATTGTAGGACATCTCATGGACGTTACTAAAGTGGATGTAAATAATGCAGTGTCTATACTGACACGGCATTGACTTAAGTACATCAAACTAAACACTTCACCTCTCATAGAGGTGGAGTTAATAAGTTGGCATAGTGGTGAAGTTATATCAGTGGGAGCAATATTAGGCTACGTCTACACTGGCACCCTTTTCCAGAAATGCTTAAAATGGAACAGTTTTTCCGGTATAAGTATTTCCGGAAAAGCACGTCTACATTGGCAGGACGCTTTTCCGGAAAAGCACTTTTTCCGGAAAAGCATCCATGCCAACGTAGACGCGCTTTTCCGCAAAAAAGCCCCGATCGTCATTTTCGCGATCGGGGCTTTTTTGCGGAAAAGAAATCTGTGCTGTCTACACTGGCCCTTTTCCGGAACAGTTTTTCCGGAAAAGGACTTTTGCCCAAACGGGAGCAGCAGTTTTTCTGGAAAAACAATTACGATTTTACATTAGATCATCATTGCTTTTCCGGAAAAGCAAGCAGCCAGTGTAGACAGCTCACAGCTTATTCCAGAAAAGTGGCTGCTTTTCCAGAATAAGTGGCCCAGTGTAGAGACAGCCTTAGATTGACATAAGCTGTTTTGTGTCAAACTCCAGTCTATAGTATGTAGACCAGGCTTACCTGCTGTACTGTTTAATCCTGCTAAGCACCTGTCATGAGACTAGTGATTTACCTGCTGAATGACCTTGAGCAAGTCACCATACCTTGGTTTCCCCATCTGTAAAATGGGAATAGAGAAAGATACTTTCTGTCTTTTGTAAAATACTTTGAAATCTGGGCCGGGAGGGGGGGGCTGAATAATTTATTACAAACTACCACCCACAAACAACTCCTCCGGTTGTTTTCCCCCTCCCATTCCTTGCCCCTGTGACTTATATCGGTATAAAAGTGTCCCTCAGGGGTACGAAAAATCCACACCACTTGGCCCATGCAGTTGTACTGACTAGGTATAGACTAGGGGGCTGTGTCTACACTGGCCCCTTGAATTTCCGGAAAAGCACTGATGATCTACTGTAAAATCATCAGTGCTTTTCTGGAAAAACTATGCTGCTCCCGTTCGGGCAAAAGTCCTTTTCCGGAAAACTGTTCCGGAAAAGGGCCAGTGTAGACAGCACAGATTTCTTTTCCGCAAAAAAGCCCCGATAGCGAAAATGACGATCGGGGCTTTTTTGCGGAAAAGCACGTCTACATTGGCACGGACGCTTTTCCGGAAAAAGTGCTTTTCTTGAAAAGCATCCTGCCAATGTAGACGCGCTTTTTCCAGAAATACTTATAACGGAAAACTGTTCCGTTTTAAGCATTTCCGGAAAAGGATGCCAGTGTAGACGTAGCTGGGATGTTAAAATCTGCTTAGTTAGGTAAATGTGTAACTGCTAATGGGCGGGGGGGGGGGGGGGGGGCGGAGGGAGTGTGCCATGGCAGAGCTTATCCCCTCAATTTAGCTATCTCCTGGTAGCACCTTAGCTAAAGCACTACAGGTGCAGCACTAAATAGAGCTCTGCCATCAGAGCTGAAGAAAAGCTTTGCATAGCTTGTCTCTCACCAATGCTCCCTGTACTCTAGACACGTGTTCAGCTGCTCAAGAGAGATTCAAATGCCACCCCGCGGAGTAGCAGAGCTGCCAGGTGTTTTGTTTCTAATGGTGGTGCACAAGGGCACACGCCTCTGTGCACACAAACACTGTATCTGCACATGGCTGGGAAAGATTAGGAGCGCTGCCTCGCCACACCCTTTGCGCCAGGTCCCACCCGGCCCCGGGAGCGGCCTGCGCCACGCGCTTGAAGAGAGCTCAGGAACACGGACAAGGCTCCCCCTCCTCCCTAATGCGTCACTCTCCCACGTCAGCGACCACGAGCCGCAACCGACCAGCAGAGGCGACTCCCAGCAGCGCGCCACGCTTCGGTCCTACAACTCCCAGCGTGCAGTGCGCGGGCTGCCGCGCCGCAGCTGCACATCCAGGCAGGTCTAGGGGCGGGCCGAACCGGCGCGGTGCGTGCTGGGAGGAGAAGTCTGGCGGCGGCGCGCTAATCGCTGGGTTCCGGGGCTGCCTTTCTCTCGGGACGGGCGCCGCCATATTGCGGCGGAAGAGAGAGGCACCGAGCGCTGCGCTCCCGGGTCTGGCTGGACCCAGCGGCCCCCACGGGTGAATATCCCCTTCCCTTCGGCCGGGGGGGGGGTGGAGGCCGCGGGTGGGGGCGTGGGGTGGGGAGGGCGGTACCTGATCTGTGCGTTGCGAAGTTGCGCAAACCGAGCGACTGGCGAGCCGTGGCGTGACGCACCGAGAAGCTCGCGCGGCTTCTGATCCCTCGGGTAGGAGAGAGCTGCCCCCCCCCCTCGCCGCCGCCGCTTCTCTTGCTTCCCACCCAGCGCCACCGGCCTCCCTGCCTCGCTCGGACCGCCCAAGAGCCCCCCCCCCCGCCGGACATCGCCGCTGTGCACAGCCCCTCCCCCCTCCGGCCCCGTTACGCGTCGCTCTTCCCGCGTGTTCTGCGCGCCCGCGGGCTCAGGCGCTGCGGGGGCGGGGTCTCAGCTCCCGCGGGGCTGAAGGTTTGTTTCTAGTTATTACTTGCTAAGCGCGTCGCGACGCCTCGCTTCCCTGGGCCTGCTGCCGCCAGACTCCTGGGCGGGGCCTGCTCTCAGCGCTCTCTAAGCCAGGAGTGTGGCGGAAGGAAGAGATCAACGTTGGGGCTTTTTTGCCTCTTTCTGTGGGTTGGCGAGCAACTTTGGTCTCTGTGGCTGGGGAACATTGATGTTTCCGGTCTTGATCTACTCGGTCTTCAAGAAGCTGCAGTACCCACTCTGAGCCCATTGACCCCTCTTTCACCATGCTAAATAGCAAATATGGAGAGGTGGCATAAAGCAATCTCCTATACGAGGCAACGCTTCAGTGTACTTCTCTCCTCCCGCCCCCCTCTATGGCTGAAGGGTAGTTGCCCCTCCGAATTCGAGCACATAGCTGTGGGTGTGCAGGGATCACACAGCACAGCTTGGGGTTGGTCCTACTACCATTTTATCGTGATCAGGACAACACGGGAGGTAATCTAGAAGCCTGAGTAACTGTAAACAGCTGTTTAGCCTCCCTATTGCTAGAAAGACCTCTGCAAGTGTATACCAAACTTATGTAACAAAAGGAATGCAAAAACACAAATGAGCACTGTTGAAGCAATTAAAACTCACCATTACTCATTTGTATAAGACTGGGTGAGGAACCTTTTTGGGGGGAACTGCTGACCCAGAGAAAAATCAGTCAGGGGCTGCAGGTAGGTGGTGGATGCTGGAGTGCCAGTGGGGGAGGCCCTAAGCTGTGGGGGCCAGACAACCCAGAGGCCACAGGTTCCGCACCCCGGTATAAAATCATATGATTTTCTGTTGCTGAGTCTTAATAAAAAGACAAATACATTATTAGAAAATTAACACCTAATGATATTAGACTAACATCCTGCTTGATGTCTGGGAGCTAGTAGTCTTCTATGGAAGCTGTTTAAGATGACGGTGGCAAAGTTGAAAACTTTTGCTACTGTAAGGGAGATGGGGAGAATGCAAGGAAATATGCCAGCAAGGGTCTGAAAGCAGGGCAAAATTGTCTGGTAATAGTAATCTGCGGGTCTGTCTTCCCTTTTTCATGTTGAAAGATTAGTGAGGTGGAAATGCGTATTGTCCCTTTTTTATGTTCTCAGGAGAATGAAATGGGGGCCCTTCTACTCTGGTCTGTAATTCCTCCCTCCTCCACATATGTACAGGCTGTCCTCTCTATAAATCCAAGATGTATTCCATAAAACGTGGATTTACAGCAAAACCACTTAAAGCAGGGAATTTTTTTTCCCCACTGGCTGACTTCTGTTTGCACTTTTTTTTAAATTTTATTTATTTATTTTTTTGCTCAACTTAAGAGCGGGATATGGGAATATTTATAATGTATCAGTTCCTACAAGTGTCAATGACTTAAGTGCGGAACGGATGTATACCAGGGTGACATAGTGGGGACACCCCGTATTCCTGAACATACATGGAGTCTTTGGAGGCAAGACTAAAGAATTTTATCTTTAACATAGGTGTGTATAGAAGGATTTTTTTTTTCTTGTTGGAGGTTTGTTGCTTTTTGTAAATGGTTTTAGTTAAAAACTCCAGGCACAAAAACAAATAGTTAATGAATAAACGTGACTTATAGAAGTATTCTGTCCATTACCGAGGAGGATGACAAAGACAGTTGCAAGCTGGAATAAGTTTTGCTAATACAATAAGCCTCGTTCAGGCTAGGGATGTAAGCGACTAATCAAATAGTTGACTATCTGATAAGCAAAAGCAAATTGGATAGTCGACACACTAGTAGACTAGTCACTCCGCCTCGCCCTTGCTGCCTCTATCAGAAAGTCAGGGGGCGGGAGAGGAGGTAATTCTGGGGGGAGCTGGCTTAAAAGCTAGTTTCCCCCCAGCTCTGTGGGTGGGGTCAGGGATGCAGCCGCAACATTCCACCTTTGAAATGTACAAGAGTCCATGCTGGGGCTCTTGTACATTTTAAAGCGGAAGCGCTACATGGAGCCCAGGGTCAGCGGGCACTCCCCACTGACCCCAGGCTCCCTGCGGCATACACAAGAACCCCTACTGGGACTCTTGTGCATTTCAAAGGAGGAATGCTGTGTGGCACTTCTGCCTTTGAAATATAGCAATTGCTGGGCAGGCTCTTATATCTTTCAAAGTGAAGGCGCCCTTATCAACTAATTGAATAGTTAATGGAAATTCTATTGACTATTCGATTAGTTGATTAATCTAATTTTAACATCCATAGTTCAAGCAAAACCCTGCATGGTCACTTGCTTTAGACCTTTTTCTGCTGAGACACCATTTCACCATTAATCAAAGGATGTTAAGAGGCAGGTAATTCGCTAATCATGTAGTTGATAGAATTTTTGACTACATGACTAGTCAATGAGGAAAGAAGTGCTCAGTCCCAGCTTGTGCTGAGTCTGGAAGCTACCCTCACTGGCTCTCCAGTTTAAATGTACTAAGAGCCAGGCGGGCAGGCAGCCCAGCTCTTAGTACAATTAAACTGCAGAGCCGCAGTGGAGGTAGGTCTCAGATCCGGTGCCAACCAGGACTGAGCCAGGTTTGTCACGGAAAGAGCCAGCGGGGAGGGGAGAGATGGGAATGCGAGTTGTCAACTCAACTAACCAGTAAACCTAGACTAATCAACTACAGCCTCTCCCCGAGTTACAAACGAATTACGGACCAAACACTTGGCCGTAACTTGATTTGTTTGTAACTCGGACCCCATTGAGTTACATAGCGACCGCACTCTTCATAAGCGTGGGTCGCGTTTGTAACTTGGGGACCGCCTTTACGACCACTCCATGGAAGCTTTGGTCGTAAATGCAAATGGTCATAACTCGACTGTTCGCAACTCCGGGACCGGCTGTACTTGCTTACATCCCTACATTAATCTGGACTTTTTTTTTTATTTTGGGCTAATCGTATTTCTTAATATTCCTAGTTCTGAGTCAATAGAGATGTTTTGGACATTAAATGACATGTACTTAATTAAATTTTAAAACATTGAATCCTCTTCCTTTAAATCTTTCCTTGTAAACATGCTACTTGTTAAAGCTTGTCCATGTTGTCCATGACACTTACGTGGTAAATTACATTAACGTTAACGTTAAAAAATTATATCTGAATTGCCCTTGGATTTCACCCTTTGTGGGCTCCTTGCAACATTTCAAAGTGGCAGTGCCACCTGGAGCTCAGAATCAGCTGGGGACTCCCCTACTGACCTCAGGCTCCATGTGGCAGTGCCACTTTGAAACACCACAGGAGCTCAGCATCGGGCTCCTTGTGGCATCTCAAAGTGGCAGTGCCACATGGAGCCCAGCAGGAGAGTCCCCCAGCTGATCCAGCTGCCGCTTTAAAACGCTGTGTTCAGCCCAGGGCCAGCTGGGATATCCCCAGGCTGCATTTGGCATTTCAAAGCGGCAGCACCACGTGGAGCCTGGCATCTGGCCCCAGGCTCCATGCGGCGCTGCCACTTTGAAGTACCCTCTCCACTGCTTCTGCTGCTTGCTGCCTCTTTCTGATAAAGGCAGCAAGAGGGCAGCAGCGACTAGTCTATTAGTCTGTGACTATCCGATAAGCATTTGTGACTAGTCGTTCACATCATAGAATCATAGAACTGGAAGAGACCTCAGAAGGTCATCAAGTCCAGCCCCCTGCTCTAGGCAGGACCACATCCCTAATTTCAAGGTGCTCAGGCAAAGACTAACTTTGCACCAGTGTTCTCAACATCAAAAAAGTAATTTTGGCTTAAAGCTTATAGAATTACCTGAATTTAAATGAATGCATGCATACTTGTTCAGAACAAGATTTCATGGTTTGGGTTTTTTTTTAATAATAAAGCTGTTAGAATTGTTGAGGCAGGAGGAGAAAGAACTGGAGACAGAATTGATTCTTGAAAGGTCTAGTGGAAGTGCATTTTCCTATCATTAGTCCAAATTTCTGCAAGTGTCTCAACTTAGATTCCCAAAATCACTAGTCAGTTTGGAAAATATTGGTCCCTGATGTTAGACTTTAATTCTTCCACTATTCAAATAACTGTCTCATGATGAGAACTCACATCTCACTCTGCGGTCTGGTGGAATGCTGCTAACAGCAACATGCATGTATCCTTTTAATATGAAAATACTATATGGCCCCCTCTTGGCAATATGCAAATGAGGCAAAGCGTGGAATATTGCTGTGCCTCATTTGCATAATTAACGAAGCTCCGTTTTCGTGCAAGAGGCTTTTGCACAAAAAGGAGCAGTCTGCATGGCTCCTTTTTGTGCAAAACCTCCCTCTTGTGCAAGAGCTGTTCTTCCTCTTTTTTTTCCTGGAAGAACAGATCTTGCTCAGGTGGGGGGTTTTGCGCAAAAAGGAGCCGTGTAGACTGCTCCTTTTTGCGCAAAAGCCTCTTGCACAAAAATGGAACCTCATAATTATGCAAATGAGGTGCAGCAATATTCCATGCTTCACCTCATTTGCATATTTTTTGTGCAAGAGGGGGCAGTATAGACATGGCCTATAGGCATTTGGGGCTTATTTGAACGAAGAACTGTGACTTTCAGAATGAAGTAATATTAACTGGATTAAGAGTTATAAAATGTATCTTTCAGATGATACATCATATAACTACAGTTCCGTAAAATGCATCTTTGGGTTCATGTTTGAATCAGAATGACTTCTATAGCTATTTTCTTTTGTTTACAAATAAAAAACTGCTTCTCATTATTAATTCTGAGTTTGAAAATCACTAGGGCTTTTTTCTACATACATATTGTCCTCAATAATGAGGACTGCAATTGGAACTTGGTTAACAATTCTGTTGATAGTGTATGTCCCAGATTATGCTTTAGATCACTATCCAAATCTGGGTTAGTTGTATGGGAACAAAAATAGCGAACAAACAAAAAAATCTCTTGTTTTCAGAAAAGTAATGAAACAGAAGGTGTAAATCTAGTGAGTATAAGATGTTTTTGTCACTTCAGATCATAGCTACTTTTCAGAGAGGAGATAAAATTGATATAACATTGTCTGATCAGTGGACTGTGCAGTCGTTGAAATATATCATTGATGTTACATGTCCAGTGCTCTTGCGATATTTTTTTTTATAAAATATGGGAAACCTTTATAGATTTGGTGGGCCTGCATTTGACAGGCTGTATCACTTGGATCTGATGCTGCCAAGCAGAAAGCTAGCCCAGCACTTCTCTAGGAGTGAATGATTTTACCCTGTAATTAATTTTCATACTTCTATGATGCTCAAGTGCATTCCCTGATGCTGAACTAATGCCTTTATCAAAGAGTAGATAACAGAAATATTAGTTTATACTATAAAAAGAAACTTAAGTGTTCTTCCCTGCACGTTTTATTTAAGACTGTAATTAAGGACTTCTTTCTGAGGAATCCTATTTCTAACAAGATTTGGATTTGTTGTCACTTGGCTATCTAATTTGACCAATGACCAGGATTTCTGGGGCTTCAGTTAGAAGTGACTCAGATCAGGTAATTTTTACTTCATTACTTTGATGACCAGTGCTAATTAAACAACTGTTATTTTACAGTTTCACCTTTAAACTAAAATGAGTGGCTGCCGTGTCTTCGTTGGACGTTTGAGCCCACATGCCCGGGAACGGGATGTGGAGAAATTCTTCAAAGGATATGGACACATACGTGAAATCCATCTGAAAAATGGTTTTGGGTTTGTGGTAGGTATATCATTGTGTTTCCTCTTTTATGCAGTTACAGGCTCAGTTACCTTAATAGCATGGAGGGGACGTCACTTAGGGAAGAAATGTTTGAGACTAGCCGTTCGGGTAGGGGAATAAAACATGTTCGTTTCTGCTTTCAATTGCTTTTCATGCGAGCTAATAAAAGTATTAAGGATGTAAGTAGCTAGTCAAATAGTCAACTACCTAATAAGCCTAAGCTGTATCAGAAGCAGCAAGGGGGCAGTTTGGAAGCAGGAGCCGGTGCTGAGGGAAGCCAGCTTAAAAGCTGGTTTCCCACAGTACTGTCGTCATGGTGCCTTCTATCATCGTCGTCCCCCCCTTTCTCCCCCGCACTGCTGACTCTGATAGAGGCAGTAGTGCGGTGGGAGGGGGCCACAGGGGAGGCTGCCTGCTGTGGGCCCTGGCTCTGTTCGCGGTCAGCCCTGGCTGCCATAGGCAGGGGCTGCTGCCTGTCTGCGGGAGGTCTCAGAGGGGCCCCCATGGACCAAGTTTGCTGGACCTAGCATGAGCCAGGACTAAGGAGGTATGGCTCAGGCCCAGCTTGCCCCGGGTCCTGGAGCTACCCCTGCTGCAGCTCTGCATTTTAAATGTAGTAATAGCTGGACAACTCTTACTACATTTCAAATGCAGGACTTTAGCAATCCCAGACCTGGCATGAACTGGCCTTACTCTGTCCCAGCTCGTGCTGGGTCCGGGACCTACCCCCACTACAGTTCTGCAGTTTAAATGTAGTAAGAGCTGGGCTGCCTGTGCGCCCAGTTCCTACTACATTTAAACTTCAGAGCCACAGTGCGGGTAGCTTCTGGACCCGGCTCAAGCAGGGACAGAGCGCCTTACCTGATTGTGTAGTCGTCACAAATTGTATTGATTACAGGATTAGCCAGTTTCTTGTCTCTGAGCATCCTTAAACACACATACATATATATTACACACACACACACAGTGTAAAATGATTGAGCAAGTATTTATCTACTACAATTGGTTCCTAGCATAGTAAAGGCATTCTGATTGGTTGATATTAAAACTCTGTATTATTTTGTTATCACATACTGTAGGAAATACATTAAAGAGCCACTTGCTGCTCACAAGCTGCAGTCTGAGTATCACTGCTCTAAAGAATGGCTTGGTGTCAGTTGTTGCCGAAAACAGTTGTAAAAGTGTTTTTCTATTGAAACCTCATAAAGGAATGGACTTCAGTAATCATCACACTCCTTGTTTATAGCCATTAAGACAATAATAAATTATAAAATTTACCTCTAATAGCACTTTTTTAAATCAAGAACCTTAAAGCATTTTAATACACTAACAAAAGCTAGGTAAGTAATATTCCCATTTTACATACTGGTGAACTGAGTAAAAGAGATTAAGTAACTTGGCAGAAGTCAGATAGCAAATCTATAGTAGAGCTATGAATATAATCCGTAATACCCAATTCTTGGTTTTCCTCATTAAGGGCCAGATTCTGATATCCTTACTCAGGGTGTAGCATCTCAATGTGTGTACAGGCAGTCCCCGGGTTACGTACAAGATAGGGACTGTAGGCTTGTTCTTAAGTTGAATCTGTATGTAAGTTGGAACTGGCGTCCAGATTCAGCCTCTGCTGAAACTGATCAGTTTCAACAGCGGCTGAATCTGGATGCCAGTTCTGACTTGCATACAGATTCAACTTAAGAACCCCAGGCATCCCCAAGTCAGCTGCTGCTGAAACTGATCAGCGGCTGATTCCAGGAAGCCCGGAGCAGGGGCTTCCTGTAGTCAGCCACTGGTCAGTTTCAGCAGCGGCTGACTTGGGGATGCCTGGGGCAGAGCAGCTGGGGTGCTGCTCTGCCCCAGGCGTTCTGATTCAGCCGCTGCTGAAACTGACCAGCAGTGGCTGAATCAGGACTGGGGCAGAGCAGCTGGGGTGCAGGACCAACCGGCAGCGCCCCAGCTGCTGTACCACAGGCGTCTGGAGCAAAGCCGCAGAGCACGGGGGTAGCGGGACAGCCCAGACGCGCCGTGGCTGTCCTGCTGCCCTCGGGCTCCGCGGCTTTGCTTCCCGTCCCCCTGGTCTGCAGACCAGGGGGACGCGGAGCAAAGTGGCGGAACACGCGGGCAGCAGACAGCCCAGACACGCGTCTGGGCTGTCCACTGCCCGCGTGTTCCGCCACTTTGCTCTGCTTTGCTCCCCGTCTCCCTGGTCTGCAGACCAGAAGGACGGGGAGCAAAGCGGCGGAACACGCGGGCAGCAGACAGCCCAGACGCGTCTGGGCTGCCCGCGTGCTCCGCCGCTTTGCTTCCTTTCCCTGGTCTGCTGGAGACCAGGGAGAGGGCCCCGTTCGTAACTACATAACGTCGACAGAACTCAGCAGTTTTGTCGAAGCTGGTAAACCTCATTTTACGAGGAATAACGCCTTTTGTCAACAGAGTTCTGTCGACAGAAGGTGTTACTGCATCTAAACTGTCCTTTGCATCTACACTGCCATGTTGACAAAGCAGCTTGCTTTGTCGACAGAACTGAATGTAGTGTAGACGCTCTTTGTCGACAGAAGCTTTGTCGACAGTATCTGTCGACAAAACTTCTGTTGACAAAAGCCTGTAGTCTAGACGTACCCTCAGGTGCTGCAGGACTCCTTGTCTCTTTTGCAGATCCAGACTAACACGACTACCCCTCTGATACTAGTGGGAAATGTTAGCTCATTATAAATTTCCAATGCTTATTTCTGTTTCTTCCTAGGAGTTTGAAGATCACAGAGATGCTGATGATGCAGTTTATGAACTGAATGGTAAAGAACTGTGCAATGAAAGGTAAACTTCAAATATGCTTTTTCTAAAGCACTAAATACATTTTATACCCCAAATGTGATGCACTAAGCTCTGCTTCCACATCTAATTCCCGTGGCTCTGACATATCTCCATATAGGTAGAAGGGTCTATTAACATATCCTGATGCAAGGGGGGGGGGAATTGGATTGTAACATAGAATTCAACTGCTTTTTTTGGACAGAAGTAGTGGAATTAGTCTTCCTTTCAATGGTTTATTCCTCTCTTCCCCAAGTGAACAGATGCTACCTTACTGGAAATGGCAAATCCATTCATTTCACTCTTCTTTTCATTAGTCCATCTGTCACTTCCAGAAATTGATCAGCACCTCTAAGCATATGTATGACTTGTAAGAGTGCCATACATTCACTGTATATAAGAAACCAATAAGTTATTAAAATAAGGTAAAAAACAAACTATCCATGTGGTCCTTTTCACATCCTGCTGCTGTTTATAGCCTTGTTCTTTCCTTCTGACCATTAAATCTAAACTGCACACATGTAGTAAATTTCATGTAAACACAATGAGTTTTGGATGCTTATGAAATATCTGCCATTCATTCTGGTATGCTACAGCCAATAAACTAAGGCTCTCTTTTGATTCTGCATGTGTACTTCGTATTTCAAAGGTTTGAAGTGACTTAAGTAGTTACGGATTTTTTTCTTCATGTTTAAGGGTTACAATTGAATATGCCAGGGCACGAAGAGGGAGAGGCAGATTTCCACAACGGTTCAATTATTACCAGTCACGTAGCAGTGGATCTGGGTGAGTGATCTGGTCTCATTTTACTGCATCTAAAATAACTGTTTAAGCACTGTGTGTCCCTATTGTATTTTCTTCTTTCTAGCAGTGGCAATAGGGGAAGCTCCACATCCTTACATAGCATTGAGAAAACCAGTACTGACGCCCCCAGATTTTGCAACCTGCATCTCAACTAGGGCATCTCTCTACCTAAGCAATGTGTCATGGGTTTAATATTACTATACAGCAGTGGTTCTCCAGTGTATATTCTGTGAATCACTTCCAAATAAAGTTCCTCTCCTGGACCTTCTAAGCTGCTAAATTTTCTCATTGTTTGGTTCTAAAAAGTTTAACTGAGCAAACGCTGTGGTGGGTTTTCATAGACCATAGTAAGAACCATTACTGTAGGAACAAAGGACCAACATGCACGGCCATCAGTATAAAAATACTAATGAGCAAAAGTTGCTGATTGAATAGAAAGTGACCCCTCAAGGACAATCTCTATCCTTAGATTAAATCTAAAAATAGTTATGGTATATAATATGTATCTACTATATATGCTGGGTATGGAGTTTGTGTGGAAAAAGTATTATTTTGAATTTATTTAATGTGAATGTGATCTTTTATCAATTTTTATAACAGATTTTCTTAAATGACATATTTTTCAGAGTTGTTTAAATGACACAACACATTCAATTTTTTTTCTTTAAATTATTACCTCTAGTATCTTTCTGAAGTAAATCATTTGAACTGATGTATTCTGTAGTAATTATCTATGGACTATGCAGAGGAGTTGTTGAAAGGAGGATAAACATTTCACTGAATTATAATTCTTAACCTCTCTGCAGTTTTTTTAGAGGCAGAGTTCCTCCCAACCCCAGGCCAGTAAAATCTGGGCATCTAATTTGCATATGCAAGTATGCTAATTAGATTATTTTTTCTTTAGTGGCAGTGACCTTGATGCGATAGGACCGAGGTCTGGGCTAAAAGTGAACTTTTAAAGTAGGAAGTGTGATTGAAGGTCGTGGGCATCTGACGTTTTGGCCATGTTCATGACGTCAGACACCCGGTGCCAGACAGGAAGAGACTACCGTTTGCAATAATGAAAAAATGGGACTCAGCCTTCCAGTTTTGGGACTCTGGGACTTCTGTTTAAATGCTCTGAAGATCTGGATATTCTGAAAAAAATTGGGACACTTTGAGGTATGCGCTGAAATCAAATTACCTATGCTTCAGTGTACAAATCAGTACACACTGCTAGGGTTACATTTATGGGATGAGGCATAGAATTGAAAGAACTATAACATAGAGTCATTCCAGCATCTAGACTGAACAAATTAACTTAAGGTGTGACCCCAAAGAAAGTATTAATTTTCTTTCTATCCTAATCTTTTCATAACAGTAAGCCGAGTTTTTGTGCCAGGGCAAATAACATTTTACATACATGCTTACACACACTAGACAGTTTTTCTTCATATTAATGTCATTTTGCATGTGCGAAAGGACAGGCTAGGAAGTAATGACTATTGGTTTTCCTATCCAAAACTGAGGAACAGTGTCATTGGGTGTACTTAGATTTGGGTGCTCACTGTAGTCTGTTTCATTTGAAAAAAATAACTGAATACAAGGGTGCCCAAGTAGCAATACATCTTTGAATTGCAGTTTTGTGATGTACAGATTTGAGAGGATGCAAAAAAAAATGTTCTAAGTGGTGTGGTCTGGCTTAAATTGCTGTCAGTGCTTTGTAACTACCTTGATCACTTTTACCAGGAACAGCTGAGTGGCAGAACAGTAGTCAGGTGGAAACCGTTTATCTTCTCACTGTACTGTTCTTGTTTTCCTGCTATTCTGATAGAAGTCCTACATAACACCATTAGCAGAACTGTACATCACATCTGCACAAGCCAGTGTGTTTTTTCCAAACTCCTTGATGGTTCTCAGATCCTCCAATTGAGTTGTTGGGATTGGGATCACTGATTGCCTGTTAGGGACTTCCTCTCTCTTCTCCCTTCCTCCCCCCCTTTTCAGCACCTCATAACTCCTGACTAGACCATTTTTTCTTTAAAATAAACTTTTTAATCAACATTCATTTAAAACTATCATATAGTAATTATAGTAATTTCTTTCAGTAATGTTTCATGATATGAAAACTTATTTTATTCATAAAGTGCCACTGTCACTTACAAGCAATCAGTTGGCTTCATGTTGTGTTTCTTGAAGTCAGAAAATTTTGACGCATGAGAAACTGCCATGGGATACATTGGCATATCCAAATATTAGCAACTGCTTGGGAATTGAGAACCATTGGGTTAAACCGTCTTCAAATGTGTATGTGTCTCTGACTTCGAAAGGCAGAATTTAGCCTCTTGTCAGCAAGGATGTAATTACAGCCTTCAGTGGGAGTACCCTCCGGAGGCATAATATTTGATCAAAGCCATTAGTGTACTTAGATTATACTTTTCTTGGCTCTGAGCTAATTTAATGAAAATACAGTAGCCTTCTAGAAGTCTGAAAATGTCATCTGTATAGAATGCCTGTGTGTGAAGTTCTTTCATTGAAATACTAATTTATTGCTAAATTCCGCACTTCCATTCTTACAGTGGGAATATGCTTTTAAATATAGTATAGAGTTAACTAGGCAGAATCTAATCTGCAGTCCATCTGTAAGAAAAACAACTAGTATTTAATTTTATCAGCAAACCATCAGAACACATGAGTTTCTGTGTAAGAGTTTTACATATTCTGCATTGGGAAAATGTATCTTATTGTCTCTGAATTCTTATAGCTGGTATGGACCTCCTGTTCGTACTGAACACAGAATTATAGTTGAAAATCTTTCTTCACGGATCAGCTGGCAGGTGAGTTAGATTTTAATCTTTTTAAAATCTTTTAATACATGATTTTATTCTGAGCATTTTATTTTCTTGCCCTTAAGGAGGCAGTTTGCAATTTATTTAAAGCCAATTTATTTAAAGCCATAATAAATATTTAACTTTTATTAAGTTTTTTAAAAAGTTCTTGCATTATTATACTCCAACACTTCAGAGTAACTAATTTCAAAGCAATTTTTTAATTTGGGATTATATCGTTTTACTAGGAATATCTGAGATTTCCAGATCTTTGAGTTTACAATTTTTGTTATGATTGAAACTCATAGTCTTTTACAATTGTAGATGAAACATGATTAAGAATCCATTAATACTGCATGAATAAAGCAAATTCCAAGAAAGCTATTTATCCCATAGTGTACTTAATGCAGCAGTTCAGATACAGTCTTTTAAAAATTGTCTTTAAAGCTATCTCACTGCATTTGTGATGTCTACAACTTTTTTCTAATCTTTATCGGGCTTGAAAAGAACAACCACATGATCACTGTTTATATTAATGTGTGTTTTGTCTAATATACCCATTATAAGGAATTAACTTTTCTTTGTGGGCTTTACACCATACATTAATGAACAGGGATGGATTTTGTGTGCATACTGAAAAGATGGACATGAATAGATTGTGTTAGTTTAAGGCTCTGGCCCTTGCAATAAGAACTGCAAGAGCAAATATTCTGTGCCTTTCTGGAGTTTCACTGATGTTAATGGTGGTGCTTCACAGAGGTTCAGGGTTCCACCCGTGTGGATCCAGTGGCATAATTAGGACTGAAGTTTGCAAAGCTTCATGTCACTCTTTCATATAGAAAGCACAGTATTTTATTATTAAATAGTAAACTTCTGATTAGTTTTAAACCTGATTCAAGATAAGTGGGTTTCATCTAAATCGCTCTAGTGTTTAATACACAACTTCTGTGTATAAAGTGATCGCTCTAAAAATCACTGATCTTGTAAAGGTGACATGGGGGGGCAGGGAAAACTGTAATGGAGTGTTGAGGAGAGCAATCATTTAATGGAGGTACTTATGTTTAAATTTAATTCATAGCATGGAAATTGGACTTTGCAATAACACTTGAATATTTGTAATGGCTTTATTCTTACTAATTACATGTTAGACTTACATCCACTTAATTCAGATTCACCTGTGGTTGCCTGAGCACATGAACATATCCATACCTAAATGTTTGGAGTAAAATTTCTTGAATGCTTAAATGCTAAGTAAGTTCATGCTAATGCAAGCACTCTTCAAAAGCTCCCTCACAAGCTTTGCGCTTTGTAGGCTTCGTGTGAAATTACTGTGAATCTTGGCACTAGCTCATTGGAGGTGATGTAAGGAGGATATTATGCCATTTATCCTAGATTAGTGGAAATGCACAATTAAAGTGCATGTAAATTAGAAGTGACAAATTATATAGCAAAACTGTTTAAAAACACAATTGCTTCTCTATAAAATTCCCTGTATACAAATTTAGTTTAGTTTTGCAGCCATAATGCATCAACTTTTTAACTATTAACATTTTAAAGTAGTATTAATATGATAGATTAGACTAGCAATACAGTAGTCACTAAAATACTGGTTTTTAGATTATCCCAAGAAATGTTCTGGTCTTCATCTCCCTTTGAAAAAAAACTAGCTAACTTGAATGAAGTAGATGCAATACCTTGTCTCCAAAACTTGTAGGCATCTTGGGTGTGTGCAGCTCCCCAGGATTTAAGACAGACTGTAATTTGATTTTAAAGCCAGCACATTCAGATGCTACAAATAGTTAAAACGTGTGTCCAGATGATAACTTTCTTCCCATTTTATGACTTCATGTGTGTTTAGAGCCAAACTAGTATTTTTAATTACCTACGCCCATGACAGCGCAAATTTATTGCGACTGGTTTTTTTGTCAGCTCTGCTAGTTCTCCTGAAAATAAATTATAGTTGAAATTGATGATCGATCTGTGATTGCTAAGAGAAAAATAAAAGCCGTGTCTTTAGTTTTAATATGAATGGTTATTCTTTTTCACAATTTTGTGTTCTTTAAAAATGTATTATCTTAAATCTTTAATTGCTGAAGATTATGTGGATATATTTTTGTGAATAAGGTGCAACCAAACAGTACCCCTTGTGAATTGTCAGATTTCATTGCTGCTGCTTTTTTTGTTTGTTTTGTTTTTTTGTTAAAGAGATTATGTTGTTTTAAGGCCATTTGTTGTTTGAAGGAGAGCAGTGTCCTAAAACTTCTTACCTATACAAACTTGCATCTTCTCTCTTCAAATAATATTGTTAGTGTCTTAATGATATCTCCTTGTTCTGTTATACAACTTTTTAGGGTTGTGATCCTTGGCAAATCAGAGTTTAAATATTATATACATTTGTTTGGATGGCTCAATTTTAGAACCTAAAACAACATAAACTAGAATGCAGGTTTATGTGATTGCCTTACTTAATTTCATTTTCTTAGCAGCACTTCTAAATTAGAGCATTTTTTTCTAGGTTAAGAAAACCTTTGATTTTATTAATAATAAATGTATAACTTGTTGGGTGAAATCCTTGCACCCACTGAAGTCCATGACTTCAGTAGAGTCAGGATTTCACCCTTTATCTCTGAATTTCTGTACCTATGTTTAGTTTGCAGTAATGGTTTTTATATGTGGCTGTGGATCATGTATTAAATGTGCTAGCTCAATGAGATTGTTTAGGTTTTTAAACATTTTAAACAAAAGTATTTTGCAACCTAAAGTGTAATTCAGATGTTCACTTTTAGAACTAAATTATTGAGCTTCATTAACACATTAAACTGAGCCTTCCGTATGCTGTAGCAAATGTTCTAAAGTTTATTTCTTAGTTTTTTGTTTGTATTTTTTCTCAAATACATTTCTAACCAAGTGCATTTTGAACCTCTTTTAACAGCCTTGCTTTGGGTTAACCCTCGTTTCTCTTGTGTGGAGAAGAGAGAGAGCCCAAGAGTTTGGGGTTTCTAGTGGCTGAAATTCTAGGGCTTGGCCTGTTCTGAATTTTCCTTTTGGTTCCTATGACACTCCTGTCTTGGCGATCTAGATCTTGGTTTGTCCAGGTTTGATCTCGATTTGGCTAGCACAGGTCAGCCGCAGGTTCTGTATCCACTTCCGGATGTTATCAAGTATTTTCAGGGTCTCTGGTACATCCCCTTGAAGCGTATTGCTATGAGCCATTCCTCTACCCTTCTCATGTAAGGGAGTTCCTCTTGGCCAGCTAGGTAGTGGACAAGCGACTGTTTGCTTAAGGTACCTGCTTATGTCATCTGACCACTTGTGGTATATTGCGGTAAGTAGCCTTGGGCTATAAAATGCACAATATTATTTGGAGAATATATTGTTTTTAAGTTTTGAAACTAACTTATAAATATAATTGTACTTATCTTTAATCAGCTGTAACATTATTTGTTCATGTTTTATACTGTGGGGCAAGTAAAGATGCTATAGTGTATATTCAGTCTCTTGAAATTAACTACAATATCTCTTTTTGAAATAACACTGAAGTGACAGACTGATGAAAGCCAGAAAATCAGTTAAGACAGATTAACACTGAATATTCTGCCTTTTTTGTCAGTTTGCTATAATCATAGCATTAATTGAACATAGACATTTTGCATTTAATTTTTGTGTATGTATCTTTACATGGGGGAGGAAGAGAATGCATATAGGCAATTTTAAATGTGCAAGATTCTAATTTAAACTAGGTTTTCCAAAATAGTCTTTATGGTCAGTTATAAATGTTCACATATAATAACATATAACTCCTTATCTGGTATAGTTAGTGTTAATTAGTGCTTTAATTGCTGCATCATGTTTTCATAAGAGCTGCTTTTGGGTTATGGGCTTTTAATTTAAAATCAATTTGTTTTTATTTTTGTAACTGTTACTAAGTTGGCTGAGTTTGAAAAGAAGTGTAAATGCAAAAATTGTAACCTGTCTAACAGAGAACTTTACTTTTTTTTAACTTACCGATAGCTTGTTAGTGTATTTCATGTTTAAGCTGAACTGTAACTTTTACTGCAGGACTTGAAAGATGTTATGAGAAAGGCTGGAGAGGTGACCTATGTGGATGCGCACAGAAACAGGAATGAAGGGTAAATCCATAATTGTGTATATATCTGGGCAATACCTAGATAACAAAGATCCAATCCTCCTGCTGTTTCAAAATGTAAAAATCACCGTACATAGAGCTTATCTTAGCTGTTCTTTCACAAATTTCCTTTTAGGAAACTTGTACAAATGTTGACACTCCATTAACATATGCTTAGGGACTTGTTGGGGCTAGCCAAGAAAAAAGAAATTGTGCCAGGAATATCGCTGTTCTCCAGTGAATCTCAGCTGCCAGATCAACTCTTACAAATGCAATGTAGACAGGTGCAACTTAAAGCTGCCCTGATAATGTTTGGGGGGAAGAGAAGTGTAAATGAGACCAACTAACCAAGGGAATTATATTTACTGCTAATGTTTTAAGGAGGCAAGAGACTTGGCTCATTTATGGTCCGTCTTCCCTGAAAAGCTTACAGGCAGATCCTCAAGTGCCATACCTTGTAATAGCTTGAGTGACTCCCAGCTGATGTACAGCAACTGAGATCTGCCCCCAAGTGAGGACTTCAGAAGTTTGCCTTTATCATTCAGTATGATTTAAAATGGGTGTGTACATTGGAGGTGGTTAGGATTGTTGTGTCAGTCCTGTTACTAATCAAGCTAGAAAATCAATTTTAAAGAGTTAAAACATGAGCCTATAGAGCTATAAGAATGCAGACTGTACATGCTAATGAATATAATTTTTTTCTCTGCTTTACCTCCATTCTCTCCCATAACTTATTTTTGTGACTTCTTGATGCTCCCTAGTGTTGTGGAGTTTGCATCATATGACGACATGAAGAGTGCATTGGACAAGTTGGATGGCACTGAGCTCAATGGGCGCAAAATTAAATTAATTGAAGATCGCAAATCACACAGGTATGTCACCTGGCCCGGTAGTTCTGGATGTTGGTATTAGTACTGCCAAGTTGTAATATTTAACTCCTTTATCAATTGCAGTACCATAGTAGAAAACCAGTTTTCAGCAGTCAGTGTATTATAAAAAACTTCAGACAAAATGTATATTCAGAAAAGATGTATTTTAAGCACAGATTTGAGTTTTATTTGCTGTATTTTTGGTGAAAAGAGGATTTTATAAAGAGAAAATCTGATTATTTTTTTTTCAAATGGACAAAATGAAATAGATTCCATCCAAAATTTGGCTTACATTAAAATGGTGGTAATTTAGTAGAAAACTTCATCCATATCTTTTCAGATGCTTTTTCATTATTCAGTTTTCAGGAATTTTGCAAAACTGCTTTTCTGGCAAGACCCAGTAAAAAGCAACTAATGTGTTTTTAAAACTATTCTGATTTCAACATTTTTAAGTGGTAATGAAATATTTTAATGTCAGTTCCATCATAATTTAAACAATGATCTGTTTTGTTAAATGGAAAAAGATTGATGGGAGAGCAAGGGATGCAATTTTCAAATCTTTAAGCTTGCAGAGTTCTTGTGATATTTAGACATGTTAACATCTTACTGGGAACCCAAGATTTGTCCCTAATTTCCATATTCTTTTCTAGGGGGAAAAATGACTAATGTATTCTTGTGTTTGCGTTTTTCTTGATAGATGAATATAAATTGTTTACATTTTCTCTGGGTTTAGTTGACTTTTTCTTCTGCTGTACAGGAGACAAGTAATTGGAACTGATGTCTTAGGACTCCTTGGATATCCCTTGTGTAGGACAGTCTTAAAGACAATATCTTAAGAGCCTGAATGTTTTGTTCAGTGCTTTGAGTTCTGTAGATAGAAATTTTATGGGTGCAAAGTTCTTTTTTAAAAAAATAGTTAATATCCATTTAAATTCTTAATTTAAAAGTACTCCAGAGTAAGACCTTTTAATGTGTTTTTTCTCACCCCACCCCACCCCACCCCACCCCCAGAAGCAGGTCTCGTTCGAGAAGTTACTCAAGATCTCGCAGCAAGTCCAAGTCTGCAAGGTCTTCTCGGTCATCCAGTAGGTCTCGCTCTCGCTCTCGCTCTCGCTCTCGCACACCTGACAAAAAATATTCTCAGAAGAGCCACCACTCTGGTGTGCAGCCATCTTCTCCATCTCCTCGTTCTTCCAAGAAAAAATCTCGTTCTCGGTCAAGCTCTGCTGAAAGCCGTAGTTAGTGTATTCCAAAAGATGTGCCAGTGTGTTTAATTGGAGTCATATTTCCCTAAAAGCTTGAGACAAATAACAAACAGGGGGGAAGGGGGGAGGGGGGGAGAGTTAACATGATGAGGGACTGTCCACCTTTTTCATTACCAAAATGCATGTCATCAGACTGCAGCACATGTAACTGGCCTTCTCTATCTCTGATGGAGGTAGAGCAAGGGTTGCCAATTAATACAGTGCTTTATTTCATCAGTAAACAACATCTCACCTAGTTGCATGCACCATGTACACATAATGTAAGGTTTCAGGTTGAGTCCATACACTGCATTTTTTTTCAAAGATCTTGCCTTCCAAAACCACACATTTGTATTAGTTTTGGGTGTTTTTTGTTTTTGTTTTTTTTTGGGGGGGGGGGGGGGAGAAGTACTGGATCTGTAGAACCTGAAACATAGATTTTATTCATTAGTCAGACTTTCTTTTTTGTAAGTAGATAACTTAATTCTTTTAATGGCTTAATATTTGGCTCATCCCCATTGCTGGGCTGAACTGCCCATTAAATTCCATTCATAGTATACAGGTGTCCTTTAGTACTTGTCAGTACATTACTGCCTAATTAGGTAGTGAGTGAATCAATATCTTAAGGAGTCAATTTCCAGTTATAGTGGGATACACCATGACCAGGTGACAAAAATTATCAGGATTTTCTTTTAGTTAGTGAGACTTCCAGTAGGTAGGTGTAAGGAAGAGTGTGGAGGGCCCTCATTTGACAGATGAACCCGTTAGCAATTCTATCAGATATACAAGCCTCCTATATATTTTCTGGTTTTTAATAGTTTATAAAAGCAGCATAGCTTTCATATCCACAAGAGTATGATGCTAAATAGTATGAACAAATGTGACTAACCATAGTTAAAATGGTTAATGAAGGGAAAGTTTATTTCAGAACCTGACAGCAGGAAAAATTTCCAGTAAAAGTTTAGTTAAGGTCATGACAGGAAAACTTGGTAATGTCTAAGATTAAAGAGAAAGGGTATCTTCCTTAAATTTACCAAATGTGCAATAGTTTTGATTAATAGGTATTTCTACTGCAAATAGTACTGTAGGTTCTTATAGTTTATTGTGATTAGTATTTTTTGGCTTTTGAATAATTAAAAGAAGGGGAATCTTGTTGGAAATAGTTTGTAAATCACACCCTAAGGCATACTTATGTTAAACATACAATAAACAAGTGTCTTCTTGCTGAGTGGAGGAGTTTATCTTACTGCTGGTATAGTTCATTTTGTAAAGCCTTTGTCACAAATCATTTGCTTTTATAAAAATGTATGTTTACATGCACGCTAACAAAACAAACTAGAAACTGCAACATTTATCATCAGACCCATTGTGGTGAGAAAACTAAGCCTTAGAGTTTTGCTGTCATGGTCATCTGATGGCTGTTCGGTAGCCTATGTGAAATGAGTTGAAGGCAAATGGCAGCATGAGTATGTTTCATAGCTATGTCAGATGACTGCCAGTCTCAGCAAAAATGCCAAGAATTGAATGAGCCATAGCCACTAAATTACCCCATCATCCCAGCTTTGGTCCCCACATTAGGACTGAAGTACATTTGCTGAAAAGAGTGGGGGAAATTTGCCTTGCCTATTCTATTTCTGCTCTGTGGATACAGGACTTCTGTCTTCAAGGTTGGCACTTTTCATAAGCATAACTATTGCTTCTAATCTTGTGTTTGGACATGGGGCTCCTAAGGGCTTGGTGTGCTTTTAATACATTAAGACTTCACTCGGATGCAGGGTACAAATGTAGGTCACTTAAACAAACCAAATTTCATAGCCTACGCAGTTCATATTGTGACACCAACATACAACATTTGAAGTCCTGTGCCTCTTCTGAACAGACTTCAAAAAGTAAAACTGTGAAATTTGACACAGTTCTGTTGGGGAAAAAAATGAAAAAAATCTGCCCTGACTATTTTTGACTGTCATTTCTAAGCTTTCGTAAACATTAAATTATGGTTTCAGGTGACTTCAGTTACTGTGGCAGTTTGGATTGTGTATCTGGGAGTGTTTGATCCTTTGTTTCCTTGATTTCCTTTGATCAACCTCTCTCAGCCTTGTTGATCAGCCTCCCCCTGTGTGGCTAACGAGGGGGTAGGCCTGACCTAGGTGAGTGGGCTTTAAAAGCAAGAGGCAGAGGGACCAGGGAGGCAAAGTGAGAGAGCGCTGCAGGCAAAGGCGTTTGAGAGGGAATTTGAAAGAGGGAGTCCTAATATGATTAGGAAGACCTGCAACACCTTTGCCAGCACTACTTCTGTCTCCTCTGCCAATGCCTGGAGCCAGACAGACCACCTGACCATGGATGCCTCTGCCCAGATCCTGGTGTGGTTTTGCAGGGACTGTGGCTTGCAATTCCCACTTACTGATATCCAGGCTGGGGAGACCATCCAATGCAAAAGGTGCCTGCTGGTGGAATCTCTCAGGAAGCAGGTAGAAGAGCTACAGGAGGAGGTGGCTAGCATGAAGAGCCGAGTCCATGAGGAATTCCCTCAGAGCAGTGTTTCCTGATTTTATTTGGCCATGGAACCCTTTTCAGCTTAAAATAATTTCAAGGAACCCCTAGGGTTCCCAGAGTAAAATTTGTCAAGCAAAACAAACAAAAAAACAAAAAAAGCCCCGCCAGAATTGGTTGAGCAAAAAAAATACTCTGCAAAATACTCTGCCTCTTTAAGAGGGGGCGGGGTAATGCCGCATTCTCGCGGAACCCTTACTTTTACTTTGCGGAACCCTGGGGTTCCATGGAGCACCAATTGGGAAACACCGCCTCAGAGTATTCAAGTGGAGGTAGCTGAAGCTGAAGAAGTGACCCCGTTACAAAAGACTGCTGACACATCACTGGTGGAGGAGGAAATGGCTCAGTCTTAGGGTGGATGCTGGTCACTACTGGCAGCAGGCAGTGTTCCACCCCTGCTCCCTACCCTCCCACCGCGGTTCTAGAGAACCATTCTGTTCTGGATATGGGGGATAAGGAATCACCCCCTTGGGTAGAAGAGAAGAAGCCTTGTACCCCCAAGGCTGGGAGGTTTGCAGCTACTGCTGGGAGGAGGAAACATAGGGTAGTGGTGATTGGAGGCTCTCTTCTGAGGGGGACGGAGGCACCCATCTGTCACCCTGACATAGTGTGTCGGGAGGTGTGCTGCCTGCCAGGAGCCCATATCCAAGATGTTACAGATGGATTGTCATGGATGATCCAGTCCTACTACCCCATACTACCCATCCATGTAGGCACAAATGATATTGCAAGGTATGATCCTGAGCAGATCAAGAGTGACTACAGGGCTCTGGGAGTACGGGTGAAGGAGTTTGGAGCGCAAGTGGTATTCTCTTCAGTCCTCCCTGTCAAAATTAGGGGCCGAGGCAAAGACAGGTGCATCCTGGAGGTGAATGCCTGGCTGCGAAGATCGTGTCGCCGGAAGGGCTTTGGCTTCCTTGACCATGGGATTCTGTTCCAGGAAGAAGGAATGCTAAGCAGGGAAGGGGTTCACCTTTCGAGGAAGGGGAAGAAAGTATTTGGATTCAGACTGGCTAATCTAGTGAGAAGGGCTTTAAACTAGGTTTGACGGGGGCAAGTGACCAAAGCCTGCAGGTAAGTGAACAGCATAGGGACCTGGGAGATGAGTCAGAAATGGGAGGGAGAATGGGTTGTAATAGAGATAAATGAGGAACAAGGCAGAACTATGGGGCAAAATCAAATCAGTATCTTAGGCTATGTCTAGACTGCAAGCCTCTTTCGAAAGAGGCTTTTTCGAAAGCTATTTTCAAAAAAGCCTCTTTCAAAAAAGTGTCTAGACTACACCAGAACTTTTGAAAAAGCAAGCTGCTTTTTTGGAAGAGAGCACGCAGGCAGTCTGGATGCTCTCTTTCAAAAATGCACAGTTTGCATTACATAGCGCCCTTTTTTGAAAGAGCACTTTTGAAAAAAGGTGTTCTCGTAAAACAAGGTTTTCCACGGTCGAAAAAACTGCCACGTTCTTTCGCTTTACTTTTGAAAACTCAGAAGCAGTCTAGACGCAGGGGAAATTTTTTGAAAAAAGGCCACTTTAAAAAAAAAAAAAAAAAAAAAAACCCTGTCGTCTAAACACACCCTTAGATGTCTGTATACAAATGAAAGAAGTATGAGAAATAAGCAGGAAGAAAGTTGAAATGCTAATAAATAAACACGACTACGACATAGTTGGTATTGCAGAGACCTGGTGGGATAATACGATTGGAATATTGGTATAGAAGGGTACAGCTTGCTCAGGATGGATAGGCAGAGAAAAAAGGGAGGAGATGGTGCTTCGTATATTAAAAATACACTTGGACTGAGGTGGAAATGAACATAGGCGACAGACTTGAGAGTCTCTGAGTTAGGTTAAAATGGGTAAAAAACAAGGGTGTTATCATGCAATGGTCTACTACTGACCACCTACCCAACCAGAAGAGGTGGATGAAGCTTTTTATAAACAAATTAAGAAAATCATCCAAAGCACAGGATTTGGTGGTGATGGGGGGCTTCAACTATCCAGATATATGTTGGGAAACTAACACAGCAGGGCATAGATTATCCAATAAATTCTTGAACTGCATTGGAGACAAATGTTTTTATTTGAGAAAGCAACTAGGGGGGAGCTGTTCCCCCTATTTGTTAAAATCAAATCTAGGAACTGGTTGAAAATTTGAAAGTGGAAGGCAGCTTTGGTAAAAGTGATCATGAAATCATAGAGTTCATGATTCTAAGGAATGGTAGAAAGGAGAATAGCAAAAGAGAAACAAAGGATTCAAGAAGGCAGATTTTAGTAAACTAAGGCTATGTCTACACTGCAACGCTATTTCGGGATAGCAGATTATCCCGAAATAGCTATCCTGCGTCTTAACAGCAAGCCTGTAAGGGATATTTTGGAATAGCGCTTTATTTCAAAATTTGGAGCTGTGTAGACAGTGCCAAATGCTGAAATAAGATACACAATTTGCATAACTCAAATTGCATACCTTATTTTGAGTTATGGTGCAGTGTAGACGCACCCTAAGAGAGCTGTCAGGTAAGGTCCCCTGGGAAGCAAGACTAACTGAAGAAAGTGAACACATATAAAATTGACAAATCAGATTTTAGAACAGGGGAGATTAGTGTCCCTCCCCCTTCCCCCCCTTCTCTATTCTAAAATCTGATTTGTCAGTTTTATGTATTCGCTTTTTTTGATTGCATCCCTTTTGTATATATGGTCATGCCAATTTTCTTCCACTATTTGATCTGAGGAAGTGGGTCTGGCCCACGAAAGCTCATCACCTAATAAACCATCTTGTTAGTCTTAAAAGTGCTACATAGTCCTGTCTTGTTTCAGCAAGACCAGACTAACACAGCTACATCTCTATTACTATTTAACATAGTGAGTGATAGTAGAAATGGGAGTAGGCTTAGAAGTTAAAAGAAAAAACAAGTTAAAAATTACTTAGAAAAGTTAAATATTTGCAAGTCACCAGGTCCTGATGAAATGCATCCTAGAATACTCAAGGAGCTGATAGAGGTATCTGAGCCTTTAGCTATCATCTTTGAAAAATCATGGAAGTCAGGAGAGATTCCAGAAGATTGGAAAAGGGCAAATATAGTGCCCATCTATAAAAAGGGAAATAAGATCAACCTAGGAAACTACAGATCATCAGTTTAACTTCTGTGCCAGGGAAGATAAAGGAGCAAATAATTAAGGAATTCATTTGCAAACATCTGGAAGATAGTAAGGTGCTAAGTAACTGCCAGCATGGATTTGTAAAGAACAAATCATGTCAAACCAATCTGATAATTTTCTTTAATAAGAAAACATCTTGTGGATAGGACAAGGGAGAAATGGTAGATGTGGTGTACCTAGATTTCAGTAAAGCATTTGATATGGTCTTGCATGACATTCTGATCAATAAACTTGGGAAATACAACCTAGATGGGGGCTACAGTAAGGTGGGTGCATAACTGGTTGGAGAGAGTAATTATTGATGGCTGAGTCATGCTGGAAGGGCATAACAAGTGGATTTCTGCAGGGCTCTGTTTTGGGACCGGTTCTGTTTAATATCTTCAGCAGCAATTTAGATGGTGGCATAGAGAGTAAAATTATTAAGTTTGCAAATACAACCCCTCCCAGCTTGGTGGTAAGTGCTTTGGAAGATAGGGTCATAATTCAGAATGACCTGGACAAACTGGAGAAATTGTCTGAGGTAAACAAGATGAAGTTTAATAAGGACAAATGCAAAGTGCTCCACTTAGGAAGGAACAATCAGTTTCACGCATACAGAATGGAAAGTGACTGTCTAGGAAGGAGCACTGCAGAAAAGGGTCTGAGGGTCATAGTGGACCACAAGCTAAATATGAGTCAACAGTGTGACACTGTTGCAAAAAAAGCAAACATGATTCTGAGATGCAATAACAGGAGTGTTGTGAGCAGGACACGAGAAGTCATTCTTCTGCTCTACTCTGCGCTGATTAGGCTTCAATTAGATTGTGTCCATTTCTAGGCATCTCATTTGATATGGAGAAATTGGAGAAGGTCCAGAGAAGAGCAACAAAAACGATTAAAGGTCTAGAGAACATGACCTATGAAGGAAGATTGAAAGAATTGGGTTTGTTTAGTTTAGAAAAGAGAAGACCGAGAGGGGACATGATAGCCGTTTTCAAGTAGTATCTAAGGCTACGTCTAAACTACGATCCTCTTGCAGAAGAGCAAATGCAAATGGAGCGCTCATTTGCATTTCCTCTTCCTTTCCCTTTTGCACAAAAAAGCGCTGTGTAAATGGTTCCTCTGAGGAACGGCTCTTACGCAAAAGGGGGGTTTTGCGCAAAAAGGCGCAGTCTACACAGCACTTCTTTGTGCAACAACCTCTTGCACAAAAGGGAAAGGAAGTGGAAATGCAAATGAGAGCACGACACATGCAAATGAGTGTTCCATTTGCTCTTCTGCAAGAGGATCATAGTTTAGATGTAGCCTAAAAGGGTGTTTCAAGGAGGAGGAAGAAACATTGTTCTTCTTGGCCTCTGATGATAGGACAAGAAACAATGGGCTTAAATTGAAGCAAGGGAGATTTAGGTTGGACATTAGGAAAAACTTCCTAACTGTCAGGGCGGTTAAACACTGGAATAAATTGCCTAGGGAGATTGTGGAATCTCTATCACTGGAGATGTTCAAGAGCAGGTTGGATAGACTTCTTTGGTGCTGCTTTGAGGGCATAGGACTGGACTCGATGAGTTCTCATGGTCTCTTCCAGTTCTATTCTTCTATGACCTTCTTTAAAATTAAAATGTTAGTGTTTAATATTTCTTCAGTTAGTTCAAGACAGACCATATGTGCACTCACCCCTTTTCCTGGCTTTGTTCCTATAAGGCAGAGCTACTCAACTTTGGAAGCCCCGGGGCCACATTGATGCTCTCAGCACATGCCGAGGGCCACAACTTAAGTGTGGTTGCATATACATGAAAATATATACAAATAGCTTCTTTCACACCGACGGGCATGAATACAAAGATGACACAACAAGACTACACAATACACAGGCCCCATTTATGTCAGTTCTGCTGATATTAATAAAATGCAGTAGTTACCCAATTTCCATCCATATGACGCACTTTTAATGAGTAATGACAGTCCAGGAATGTAACTACTAAAACGCATATCAGAAGAAGATCATTATATTGACTATTTTTTTGTTTTGGCTCCCACCCGCAGGCCGTATGTTGAGCCCTGCATAAATCCAAACGGCACTGCGGGCCACAAACAGACTGATTACAGGCCACATGTAGCCCACGGGCTGTGTGTTGAGTAGCCCTGGTCTACCTACCAATTCTGATATATTTTCTTTGTACCTGTATAATTGTACCATTTTGGCTAAAGGTAGCATAACTTAAAAAAAAAATAGTAGTTACACCAATGCAATCTTCAATGTATAAGGATTAAGAATATAATTATGTACAGTTATTCCTTTCCATACAGGAATATGTATGATATGTAGACATCTTCATACCAGCATAATTGCATCCACCCTGGAAGGTTTGTACAGGTTGAACCTCCCTAATCTAGACTCACCTGGTCTGGCAGCATCAGTGACCCAGTGGGTGCTCCAGGACTGGAGCACTCACTGAGGAAAAACAGCAGGCTGGGGCCAGGAGTGTCATGGGACCAGGGAAGAGCAGATCCTACCCTAACTGGGGAGCAGACTCATGGTGCCTTGGGGGACCTGCAGCTAGGAGTGGTGGAGGGGATCAGCATTGATCTCCCCTGATCTGGTAAATTCCTTGGTTTAGGAGCAGTTAGGACCTGAGGATCCCAGACCAGGAAGGTTGAACCTGTACTCCTGTATACAGACCAGATATAAATATTCCTAATGTTTCTAAACATCCCTTCTGCTCCCCCAAAACAACTTCTAGTCCTTTATGATGATTAAAGGAACAAAAGGGCAAAATACCCATTTTAACCACTCATTGCACCTTTAATGCTCCCTCTGTGCACCAACAGAGTATACAATAGTTTGAATTTTAAAACCCCACCTTCAGTCTCAGGCAATTAGTGAACACTAACTGCTCCTAAACCAAGGAATTTACCAGATCAGGGGAGATCAAAACTGATCCCCTCCACCACTCCTAGTGGTAGGTCCCCCAAGGCACCATGCGTCTGCTCCCCAGTTAGGCTAGGGTCTGCTCTTCCCTGGTCCCATGACACTCCTGGCCCCAGCCTGCTGTTTTTCCTCAGTGAGTGCTCCAGTCGTGGAGCACCCACTGGGTCACTGACGCTGCCAGACCAGGTGAGTCTAGATTAGGGAGGTTCAACCTGTACAAACTTTCTAGGGTGGATGCAATCATCATAAAGGACTAGAAGTTGTTTTTGGGGAGTAGAAGGGTTATCTTTAGAAACATTAGGAATATTTATATCTGGTCTTCTGTTTCTTCTGGAAGATTAACGGGTCCCAGCAATGGATTTGGAATTGAAGGGTAAGTGTGGTATCTTTAACAAACTTCCTTTCTCTCAAGTTTGTGTTAAATGTTTGAAAAACAAAAGAATTCAACCATCTGACTAAAAGCTGTTCCAGCTGTGAATGGCACAGATTTCACTTTTATGTAGTCCTAATTCCATCAGTCTGTAGTCTCCATCAACATCCAGGATAGGCAATCCCACTATTTAGTCACAATTTAGCCTGCCTTGTCAAATGCCCTACCCCAAAGCCATGGGCAGGATATAGGACCATGGGTTGTATAGCATCAGTTCTCTCAATGGTTTATTTCTATATCCTTTCCTGGGGAAAGGGAAAGGGGAGGGGAGGAGAGTGATCCAGAGAGGAAGGATCATCTGGTGGTTAGGGTGCTAGTCTGCAGTTTGGGAAATTGAGTTCATTTTTCAGCCTCCTAGCAGAATAATTGTGAAATTGGCAATTTGCTTAACCTCTCTGCCTCAATTCTACTGTCAAATGAGGCTAATGGCACTTTCCTACTTTGCAGGGGTGCGGTGACGATAAATACAGGTTGGACCTCTCTAGTCCAGCACCCTGAGGACCTGAGTGGTCCTGAAGGAGGGAGTTTGCTGAACCAGGGGAAGTCAGGCCTTAGGCTCTCCTGGGACTCTCCTCCTGGCCACCAATTTGGTCAGTGCACTGCACTTGGCCACTGGCAGGGTTCCACTCCCAGCTGATGCCCCGCTCTGGCCAGTGTTTCCTTCCAGCCAGCATGGCTCCCTGCCCCTGACTGGTGGAGCCCTGCTTTGGCCAGAGGGCTCCCTTCCCAGCCCTGCTCTGGCTGCTGGTCAGGCTCTCGGCCCAGGCCACTGGCCTTGCAGGCTGCCTGCCAGCTGAGATCCCAGCTGCTGGCAACCTCTGTGGCCAGGGCTCTCTAGTCCAGCAACAAATGTGGTCCGGCTGGATCATGGATGTTCCCAGACCAGAGTGTCCCAGACCACAAAGGTTCAACCTGTACATTTAAAAACAGAGAGCCACTAAATATTTGGAGGGAAAGGGGCATAAAGTACTGTCGTTGGATACGCAGAACCGAAAGGTAGAATGTGACAGGTTGTGGGAAAGGATTTAGGAAGATGCAAGTTTCAGAATAAAAATAATTATCCAATAACATGTTACCTGAATTGTAATACAGAATTTGAGGTAGAAGGGCTCAGTCTCATTTCCCTGTCATCTGTTCTCACTGACCTGCTCCAGCTTTCTTCCCTATTGGCTCCATGCTTTATGATAATTCCATAGGAAACGAAACAGTCTGATTTTTGAAGCTAATCTCTATAATTCTGTAGGAATATGTCTACACAGCAACATTATTTCAAAATAACATGTTATTTTGAAATAACTTAGTCTGTGTCTACACAGCAGGCACTTCAAAATAATGTCAAAATACTGTCAAGCTGGAGGACTCCTTACTCCAACTCCTGTAACCCTCATTGTACGAGGAGTAAAGGAAGTCAGAGGAAGAGTGCTCTATTTCGAAATAAGTGCTGTGTAGATGCTCCCAATTTCGAAATAAGCTACGCAATTGATGTTGCTCAATTTGCATAGCTTATTTTGAGTTATGCCCTGCTGTGTAGACGCACCCTTGCTGTGCTATGACTGTTGAAGTCTATAGGCCCTAAATCATCTGTGCAGGGCCCTAGTAAGTTATAGAGTACTCTTTCAAAAAGGCAGCATTTCAGAGGCTATAGGTTGTCATGACCATGATGTTCTGCAGAGCAGTCATGGGATTAATTTCCACAAACCTCTGGTTAGACTCCCTTCCCACTCAACTTCTCTCCCGAGGGGCCAGGTCATCCCTTGTTAACAGTTCCAGACAGAAATGCTGCCCTGGTCAATACCAATTACTGGCAGCTGAAGCACCAAGGCTATATCCACAGTGGGAACTGAATGAGACAACTTTTCATTCAAAACATTAAAAGAAATCCAAATCCCCTGAAAGAAAAAAGTTTTGCTGTGATATGTGCCAGTGTTAACAGCACGTAGGCAGGAGCCCTTTCATTGGGGGCAGAGTGTTTTGTTGACAAAAGAGCTGACAAATAGCGGCTATGCAGCCATGTCTCTAAAAGCTGCACAGTAAAACAAAGCCTAAGGCAGGAAGTTACAGCATGCAGCTTGATACTAATAGCAGGAATCCAGCCTCAGCATAAACTCCCTGAATCTGTTTCTCCAGCCACCTTAATATCTGAGATCAGTGGGTATTTGGCAGTCTCTGGGGTCACTGGCAAAATTGAGAGATTTGGTCACTTGCAGGTGGTGCTGAAACCTCTTCCTTCAGTGACTCAAGCAATTTCAGAAGCTCCTGATCATCACAGTGTTAAGCAAACTCTCTGAGCTCAATAATTGGCATAAAGGCTGGGCTGGGCTGGCTAGTTCTCAAGCAGAGCTGAAGGTCTCAATCTTGACCAGCATGTAAATTGGGTCTAGGTCTCTCCTTTTCTCCCAGTTACATCCTGTCCAGCTCAGGTCTCTAGTATCTGGAAAATCCAGGAGGTAGATGGAAACATAAACATGGTGTAAGGGTATAGTGCCATACTGGTCAACATATCTCACATGCCCATGCCTTCCTCTTATCCCAGCTCTGATCTCCTCATTGTGGTCTGAGGCGGTCAGTGTGCAGGCTGGTTAATATAATCTCCTGCCCATGTTCCTTACTATAGTGAATTAATGTTCAGAATCACTATGGTCTATTTGGAGGACACAGCAGCTAAAACAGAAAGAGTATGTCTATGGGATCAGGTCAAATTAAGATACACAACTTCAGCCATGTTAATTACCTAGCTGAAGTTGAAGTACCTTAACTTGACTTTTGGCGCTGTCCATGCTACAGGAAGTTGAAGGAAGAACACTCTCCCTTCGACTTCCCTTACTCCTCATGGAAGCAGCATTACTGGCATTGACTGGAGTGCCCCTCTGTTTGAATTAGCGTGTCTTCACTAGACCCACTAATTTGCACCCTGGAAGATAGACAGCAGCAGCTTCCATCTTCTTTGTAGTGTCAACATACCTAGAGATGCAGACTAGAACTGCAGCAATTGCCTGAATTACAAAACTACATTGACTAGAAAGAAGCAGCTCTTCAGATCTCTTCTTCTGATAGCAGATATAAGTTTGTATGCCTTTTAAAGCGATACTACACAGCAGTGATCCATCTCCATCAGTCTGTTGTTTTTTATGCTGTAGGGCTTTTTTATTTAGTTAATTTTTTTGATGCAGTTTTTCCCCTCAAAGCAGAAATTTTTCAAGGAGAATGAGGAGTGTGTCGTTTAAAATGACTAGCCATAACTGCCATAGAAATATACGATTGTGTATAAGAGAGAGATTTGAGCCAGAATTTAAATAAAATAAATCTAACCAAACATCAAGCAAGGAAACAAAAAAGGTGATCAATGTTCATAGGCTAAATATTGTGGGTGTGAAGCCTCAGGTGTATTATGTATTTATATTTCTTCCCACTTAATACAACACCTTTCATCCAAGGATAGGGAAGCACTTGATAAAGACAATAGAATCATAGGCTGGAAAGGACCTCAAAAGGTTATCTGGTCCAGATCTCTGCACTGAGACAGAATTAAGTATACGGAGACCATCCTGATAGCTGTTTGCTCAGGCAGATTATTATACTTGGCTATTGGGATAATTTTTCTCAAACTCCACAGATGGGGAAAATGAAGCACAGAGAGGTTAAAAAACTTATCCAAGGTTACATTGGGCAAGTCTACACAGCAGCGCTATTAAATAACTATGTGAGCTTCTACACAAGCTTGTTATTTTGAAATAATATTGAAATAACGTGTGTCATATGCTGGATTCTGTAGCCCTCATTTTAAGAGGAATAACGCCTATTTTGAAATAGCTATTTTAGAACAGGGCATGTGTAGACAGGGCAGCTGGAGTTATTACAAAATAAGTGGCCTCCAAGAAATCCCATAGGTGTTTTGCTGGCCACTCTGTCCACACTCATCAGAACTCTATAGTCCCCCTTCCCCTGCAGGCTTTAAAGGTGCAGCCACAAGGGAAAGGGCATGTGACACACAGCAGGCCCTGACAGCCCTGAGCCACAGAGCAGCAGCCTGCACAGTGTTGGCAGCTGCCATGAGTGACCCTGTTGCTCCCACTGAGCCCTCCACAGCTGCAAGGGAGCCGGCCCCTGCCTGGGGACAGAAGAGGCAGGCGCTTTCATTGTTTAGTGCCCAGGTCCTGGGCCTCATTGAGGTCTGGGGAAAGGAAGCAAACCTCAAGGATCTGACTGGCTAAGCAGCCGTTCTGCAGAAAAGGACCTGGGGATTACAATGGATGAGAAGCTGTATATGAGGCGACAGTGTGCCCTGGTAGCCAAGAAGATGAATGGCATATTAGGGTGCGTTAAGAGGAGCAGATCTAAAGAAGTGATTAATCCCCTTTATTCAGTACTGGTGAGGCCACATCTGGAGCAGGCAGGGATACAAGTCCTCTCCCTGTGGGATGCCACCGCTGATGACCCTGTATGTGTGGCACAGAGGGAAGCCCAGCCACTCCATGGTCCCCTCTCACCCGCAGGCTCCCAGTGTGGTCGGCATCTTCCCATGCCTGCTTGTCCCTGGAATGTGGGGGTAATAAGACTCCCTCCTTGGACATCTGTGCCCCTGTGGGAAAGGGCCCACAGTCTAGGCCACAGATGGCCTTGCTCGAAGCACATTGCCTTTGTCTGACCCAAAACCTTTCATCCTTGGCTCAGAGACGAGGGCTGGCTTCAGGCACAGTGTCTCCTGGGAAGACTGACCTTCTCTTTGTTCTACACAGCTGGGCCAGCTGTGAGAAGGGTGCATTCTACACCTCCTGTGTCATTTCCTGACCCCACATGACCTGTAGATGCAGGTGAGCTCATGAGGACCTCCAGAGAGAGCACATTGCCTCCCTTTATGCCCCGGCAGCAGTCCCTGGTCTGGCAGGACTAGAAACTGTAGGAGGACCTGCAGCTGCGCCATAATACCTGGCAGAAGCTGCTGCAGGAAGGCTGGACCATGTGTGTGGCTTTCATCACCGTCCTCGACCGCCTGGTGACCACTCCTGCCTTCCCCCCATAACCTCTTCTATGGCTACTGAGGGCCCTGCACAAGAGGCGGTGGAACCACTTGAGGCAGATGCCAGTCTCAGTCCCATCCCTGAGCTTCTCCTCCCCCTTCTTCCCCTCTCTTCCAGGTTCTTTCCCCAGTCCCTCCCCAGTTACATTTACCCCCAATTAATGAAACAGTTTATTCTTTCAAAACAAAAAGTGTGGTTTATTGGATCTGCAGGGTGGGGAGAGGGGAAGGGGGGAAGTTGAGCAGGGGAAGAGAGGGCTGGGGGAGGAAAAGCACACTGGGCCACTGCAGAGGCCACTTGTGGAGAGGCCCAGGGAGAGTCTCACAGCTGGTCCTGGCTGAGACTCTCCCTTAGGACCTCCTAGCTGTGCACAGCCCCATGATGGGCCTGCCGGATAGCAGCATGTGTGGCTGGTTGAAGGCCCTACTGAGCCACTCAGCCTCTGCTCCCCACCCTGGCAGGAACAATCTGCCTCTTATGTTCACAAAGGTTGTGGAGGACACTGCTCACAGCCACCACTTGGGGGACATTGCGCTCACTGAGGTCCAGCCAGGGGAGGAGGCAACAGAACCTCCCTTTCAGATGCCCGAAGGCGCTCTTCACCACAATGCGGGCCCTGCTTAGCCTGGCATTAAAACATTCTTTGGTGGGGTCAAGGTGTCCCGCTGTAGGGCTTCATCAGCCAGGGGAGCAGAGGGTAGGCTGCATCCCCTACAATGCACATCAGCATGTCCAAATCCCTGACCTTCATGGTGCAGTTGGAAAAAAGTGCCAGTGTGCAACTTTTGGAAGAGTCTGGCATTTCAGAAGACATGGGCGTTGTGTGCCTTCCCCAACTACCCAGTGTAGATGTCTGTGAACTTAGTAGATGATGGTGTGCCAGACAGTTGAGAAGTACACCTTGTGGATGATGTATTCGGCTGACCAATGGTTGGGGGCCTGGATGGGGATATTGGTGCTGTCAATAGCCCCTTTTTCTCTCTCTTCCCCCCCCCCCCCCCGCAGTTGGGGAAGCCCATGGTGGCAAAGTCGCCGATGATGGAGTCTACATCACCCAGGTTGATGACCCTGTGCAGCAGGATGGTGTTGATGGCCCTCACCACCTGTAGAAGGCAAACAGAGAATCACAGGGCTGCCAGGGCCCTTGGGAGTCCCCCCAAGCCCAACCCCTCCTCCCCCCAACACACCAGGAGCAACCCCAACTTGCCCCATCCCCCGGCATGGCTTTGCGAAGATGTAACTGAGAAATCTGCTGGGAAGGGGGCTTCCACCACCAGCATCGCTTCCCCCTTCCCTAGGGAACCCCAATCCAGCAGTTCAATACCCTCCTGGGACAATAACACGAGAGCACCATACCTGCATGACCACGCCTCCGATGGTCAATCTCCCCACACCAACCTTGTTCCCAATGGCTCAGTCGCTGTCCAGTGTGGTGAGCTTCCAGAGAGCAATGGCTACCCGCTTCTGGAGGGGGATGGCAGGTTTCATATGGGTGTGCCATTGCCTGAGGACAGGGGTGAGCCCCTCACACGGTTCCAGGAAGGTGTCCTCCTCCTCGCAGAAATTCTGGAGCCACTGCTCCAGGACAATCCAATCCCACTAGTCAGAACAGGTGGTGTCGCCAGAAGCGGCAGTGCACAGTGTGCAGGGGAAGGAGAGTGGGGTTGAGCTGCATGAGCAGCACATGGAGATGAGAGGAATTGCCCTGCAATGAGCTGGGGCTCCTCCTCCTGCAGAGCCAAGAGGGCAGCCTGCAGAAATCGCACCAGGAGGTGCAGCATGAGACCTTAGAGTGGTCGACTGCTTGGAGGCAAGCCTGGGTCCATGGCAGGAGTACTCCGATGTCAACAAGGACAACTATAGCAGGCAGAGAAAAGGCTTTGCCATCCTTCAAGGAGGTAGGCAAAGGTGAAGAGCCTGAGACACGACTGTACAGGGCACGAGCCCCAGATACCCTCAGGCAGCAGCTCCAGGAAGTAACTGCTGTCCTGATACCCTGCTGAAGTGCTTCTGGGTGGCTTTAAATGCAATTAAGTGGCAAATGAGTGTAGACAGGCATGTCAAATTCAAAGCCTACTGAGGGCTGCATGAACGAAAACTGATAGCTTTCAGGGCCACCTACGGTTCCCAGATGGTTTGTCGAGCAAAAAAAAAAAAGGTGCCTGGCAGAAATACAGCCACCAAAGAAAATGTACTTTGTCAGAAAATCATAGTTATTTATTATTATAGATTATGGTTTAGGTATATTTTATACTATTACAATAATTTGATGTGTAAAATTATTTGCTCATATTAAATAATTTTAAAATTAATTTACATTATTTGTAATTTAAATATACATTTAAGGTACTTTTAAATTTTGTATATGATACATAATTTGTTTTGTTGAAATAAAAACAAGTATAGACCATGGTTAATCAAATAGAATAGGCATCTGGGAAAATTTCAGATGCTTTGTAAGTTTGAGGTTTTGCATAAAGATATAATTATTCATACAATTGCAAACAATTGACATATTTATTGATATAACATTAATAGACATTTTGTGATTTTATTTGGGAATAAATAAATAAAAAACTAAATATTAACAAAATAACCCCTTACTCTTCCCCAGAGCTAGGCACTCCCATACTCCCGTTCTAACCCAATCCCCTTCCACACCCCCAGAGCCAGCCCCCCCCAACCTAATGCCTCCTCTCTCCCCCATGGCCAGGCACTCCCAACCCCCCCCCTCCAACCTAATGCCTCTCTGTCCCAGACCCAGGCTGTGCCAGGCCCCCCCCCAAACCTAATACCTGGGTCTCAGAGTTGGCATTGCCACCTGAGGCGCTGGGGTGGCATGAGCACAGCGGCCAGCTGTGAGCGCCTGCTGGAGTGCCCAGCACAGAGTGCCCAGCCGGCCGTGAGAGAATGCGCAGAACAGCCCGGCTCGCCGTGAGCAGTTGCTGCAGCGCAGAGCAGCCTGGCCGGCTGTGAGCAGGCACTCGGCCACATGCTCCGAGCAGTCAGTGGGCCACACTTCATTCTCTTATAAAAATATATTGGTGGGCTGCAAAAAATTTCGATTGGGCTGCATGCGACCCTCCAAACGCCTGGTGTAGACACTATTTCAAAATAGCTATTTTGATGGGCGTTTGCTGTGTAGAGGTGCGATTTCAAAATAAGCTATTTCAGAGTTTGTCTTCTGAAATAGCTTAGTCCAAAATGAACATGCAGTGTAGATGTGCCCACAGTGAGTCGGGGTAGGGCATCACATAGCCAGGATTCTGGGTTTTGTCAGTCTTGTGCTCTTTAGCAAGTAAGCTAGCTGAGGGGCCACAAATGCTCACTCTGGGAGAACTAGGAATCCATATGTGATGGGGCCTGCCCACCCCGCACTGAATAAGGGGGAGTGGAGCACGCCTATTGGGTGGAATATGCCCCTCCCCCATGGCCCCGCTGGGCATGCTCCCAGTGCAGCCCAGGTATAACGCCTGCAGAGCAGCTCAATAGGAGTTACTGCCCGAGGTCTGGAGCCACAGCCGCTACCACTGGAGAAAGAGCCACCAGACCAGCTGGCTCCGCCGCTACAGACCCTGGGCCGAGCTCGGCTGCCCCATTGGCTACGATGTGCAGCCAACCTAGCCGTTGTCGCCGCACCAGCTGCTGACGTGCCTCAGGCCGACACCGCACCCTACGCCACTGCCGCACCCGCCGCCGGACCTGCTGCTGCCACCGTGCCTGCCAACACCGCAATCTGCACAGGCAGGTGGGGCCTACGTTATCCAGGGTGACTGGGTAGGAAGCAGCCCAGGGCGGGGAACCGGAGGTGTCCCGGCGGGCTTGGCACATTTCAGGGAGAATTCCCTGCTGAGCCAGTGGTGGGAACTGTCCTCCACTTATAGGGCCCTGGGCTTGGGCCTGGAGGAGAGGGGGGGCCCAGCCCTCCAACCCCTCCCCCTTCCTCATAGCTCCCGAACTCAGAGCTGACCTACAGTGATTAGGCCTCTGGGCCTGCGGAACAGGACCCAGGCTCCCGGGCCTGTAGGGTAGTAACTAGGCCGGGGAAAGAGAGGACCCACGGTGGGGAAGAGACCCGGAGGAAGGCACCCCACGACACCACAGCAGATGGATTAATGTCTGCCTAGGGCCATCTACTGGTGTATGACTTACTTGCAATCACTGTCTTTGGAGTAATGACATGGAGGGAATTTAATTTTTGTAATGAGGAATACTTCTCACTGATGAAACAACAGCACTATTCAGAGCATATTGGAGTGCTGAGGACAGAGGCCAAAAGTTCTCTCTGCATCTGGAATCAGTGTTTTCAAGGAGTAGACATTAACCCTTTCCAAATCCATACTGGTTAAGCACTGGAATAACATGCTGAGGGAGGTTGTGGATTCTCCATGATTGGAGATATTTAAGAGCAGGTTAGACAAACATCTGTCAGGGATGCTCTAGCTCAGGGGCTGACAACCTACGGCTGCACACGTGCCACAAGTGGCACGTGAACCAATTTTCAGTGGCACATGAGGCAGGAGTTCAGACCAGCTCCTCCTCCCCCATGCTGTGGGGAGCCTGCGCTGCCACTCGAGGCTTGTGGCCAGCACACAGCCGCAGCACTAGCTCTGGGTAGCAGGCGAGGTGGCTGCAGATTGGGCTGTGCACCAGCTGCTGGCGCTCTATCCCTTCTCCGCCCGCCCAACTCCATTGCAGCAGTGAGCTGGTGGAAGCAGGTGAGCTGTTGCTGTTGCTGGCGGGGGCTCAACCAGGCAAGATCCTCTGTCGGTCAGGCCTGGGGCTTGGGCCACGTGGCTACTTCTCCGGTAGTGTGATAGTGGGGCAGGGGCAGCCCGGCAACCTAGCTGGGGCCAGGGGCAGCACGCGTGTGCTGGCTCGGCAGTGGGGTTTGCTGCGGCAGCCCCACAGGAGCTGCATACCAGCCTAGCAGTGTGGTCAGAGCCACAGCAGCCCTCCAAGGGAAGCCTGTTTGGGGTGTGGGAGTGGACCTGTGGCAGCAGCAATCCAGCTGGGCCAGGGCAGGCCGGCAACCCAATCGGCTATGCACCAGCTGGCAGCGGGGTCAGGGCTGCATGCCGCTGTGCTGGCTGGAGCAGCAGTTATAGCAGTAGGGCCAGGGCAGCTATGTTGTTCAGCCAGCAGCGGGGCCGAAAGAGCTGGCAGCAAGGGGAGCGGGGTGGCAGGCTGAGGGGGTCCAGCAAATTCCCCCATCTGGGACCACTCAGATCTCGAGGGTCCTGGATCAGGGAGGTCCAACCTGTACTGCAGCTGTGATAGAGGTACAGAAGTGGATGGTGGATAAATCAATTAACTATATGAAACTAAGTATTCATACCATACAAATGTACAGGATACATAATTGATCCATGCTTCAAAAAGCATCAAGGACATTTTAAGACTCACAGGCAATCAGCAACCCTAGGAACAATCTGGGATTAAAAGGAATGGATTTAATACAAAGCTGCATGTGATTGGCTTATGCAGAAATGTAAACAGGCGGGGGAGTTTAAATTCACGTCTCCACTTACAACCAGAGTGTTAGGCTGCAAAACAAACCCTCCCTGTTCCAGGGCTACTGTTCCAGCTGTGCTACAGTAGGGGCCACTTCACCCCACTTATGCTGCAGCCAACACATTTACTTAAATATGGAACTGATGATCCCTCTTCTAGTCAGCACAGACTCTTTTGAAGCACTCAGGACATGTGCAGAGCTCCTGGCAAAGTGGCTCCCTCTCTCCCATATGGCCTCCAACTCAGGGCTTAAATATTGAATGTGGCTGATGGCCACATCACTGGTGCATTTCATCCTTAGTGCATAGTGCTGCCTGGAAAAACTGTTACTCTTTGACAGTCTCCAGCTTCCCCCATGTGCACTGGCCTGGTGTTATGCTGAGGCACCTGAAGCCAGAGGAAGGGAAAAGAAGCAAAGTCATCAAAATAGATTTTTGTTGGTTTTTTTTAATACAGAGATCATGGCAGCAGAAAGAATTGATTCTCAGCAACAAATGGCAGTTCCTAAGAAAGCAAAGTTAGATGTTTGTTCATTTCAGCCTTCTTGGAGAGACAAATACGGATTTGTTCAACATAAAGACCATGCTGTTTGTGCACTATTTATGAGAGCATTGTTTGCCGCACACCAAGGCTATGTCTACACTGCGCTCATTTGGTGCAAGAAATATGCAAATGAGGCTAAGCGTGGAATATTGCTTAGCCTCATTTGCATAATTAATTAGGCTCCGTTTTTGCGCAAGAGCCGTTCTTCCTGAAAAAATGAGGAAGAACAGCTCTTGAGCAAGAGGGGGGTTTTGCACAAAAACTGAGCCTAATTAATTATGCAAATGAGGCTCAGCAATATGCCATGCATAGCCTCATTTGCATATTTAATGTCTGTGTTTAGACTGAGGTGTAAAGTGTCGAATTTGTCAGTCTAAACAAAGACATTAATTATCTTACCCATTACAAAGATAGGTTCCCCAATTATCACCTCTAATATCATTAGCTCACAGACATTTACCTCCCCCCCATCCCCCTTCTGTTCTGAAATTTGATTTGTCCTTTTCATTTGTGTTCATTTTTTTTATTGTATCCTTTGGTATATATGGTTGTGCCAATTTTCTTCCACTATTTGATCTGAGGAAGTGGGTCTGGCCCACGAAAGCTCATCACCTAATAAACCATCTTGTTAGTCTTTAAAGTGCTACATAGTCCTGTTTTCTATAAGAGCACTTAACAAAGATATATCTTAATGCAAAGTTATATGAGAGTGATAATATTACAGGGATTTATCCACACTTAACACACATCATAGCAAAAGATCTTTCCATCAAACTAGAGGAACCTACAAAGAATGGGAAGTGATATGATCATTTGGCTTCTTTCCTTGACACTTGACACACATCAATAGAAACTTGACACACATCATAGCAAAAGATCTTTCCATCAAACTAGAGGAACCTACAAAGACACTTGACACACTAGACACTTGACACACATCATAGCAAAAGATCCTTTCCATCAAACTAGAGGAACTTACAAAGAATGGGAAGTGATATCATCATTTGGCTTCTCTCCTCCTCCTCCTCAACTCAAGACCTGGCAGTATGCCTAGTGAACAAAGACAGAACTAAGGAGGTGGTCCCAGGCTGGAAAAAAGGGATCCTAGCTTGTGCATAAAGGAATTATACTGTCAGGGTGAGACACTGCTTGATTCAAATCCTGTCTAGTTAATAGAGCTCAGATTATTCTTAGCTAACAGTTAGTATCTATCTATGTGCTTATTATTTACAATCACTTAAGCTCTTTCTTTTTGTAGTTAATCTGTTTTATATTTTACCTACAACAGTATATTGTTTGAAGTGCTTGGGGAATCTGTTCAGTGTACAAAAGCTGGTGCATGTCCACATTCCTTTGTAGAAGTGGTTGACTGAGTAATACGTTTACACTGGTCAGGCTTCTGACCAGAGCAAGATGGCATAGTCCTATGCTGGAGAGCTAGGGGAATTGGCTGGAGCCTCTCAATTGTAGGTTCATGAGTAGCTAGGAGAAGCACTCATGTAACTCAGTGAGGTGTGTCCCTGCCTGTGGATGTCTGTGTAAGCGCAGGACCTGGAGGGGTTTGCAGTTTGTCAGAGCATCACAGTGTGAGAGGGACCCAGATTTGATGAGACAGAGGGCTCAGAGGTATCCCAGTTTCAAGTTGCATTTCAGGGAATCCATCACACCCACATTGGCTTGAATTTAGCTAGTTCTGGGTACTGAAGCAACCACACTGGCAGCACAGGTTTTGGTGCAGATTGTACTGGCTCACCCGTGACTCTGGGTACTCACGGGGTGGCTAGTACACACTGAAGCTGTACTGCTGTGGCTTCGCTCCTCTGGAAGCTGTACTAGCTAAATTTCAGCTAGCTTAGTTATATGTACTCAAGTGGCAGTTCCAGCCTGTGATTTCTGTGTAGACATATCTTTAGGCTATCTTATGCAGCAGACAATGGAACCATATAGTTCACAAGTCAGTAAACTTTAAGCCTCACTTTGACCTGCACTGAAATTAAATTCTCATCACTGTACACCTCCTTGGCATATGGTAAAGTCACCTCTTTCATTTTGCCTGACAACCATTCTCAACAGTATAGCAGTAAGGTAGCGCTGTCTTCTACCACTCAACTGTGCATCATAAACCCTGCTGTGCTGTGGTGGACCTTCATCTCCCTTCTTCCCCTTCCCCACAGCACTTCCCTTTGCCTAGGCCAGCTGAGGAGACAGGTCATGAATCAGGAAGTGGGGCAGGCTCTGTGTTGGGAGCATTGACTCTTGGCTGAACGGCAAAGAGGAGCTGTAGAGAAGCTGAAGAGGAGCTGCATGGCAGTCGGGAGTAGGAAAGAAGCCCCCACTAACTGGACAAAGCTGCATGTGGAACAGGCTGTGACTATCAGACATTACAGCTTGGTGCAGGTCTATGCCAGACGTATGGGGCAGTAACAATGGCTGGGCAGGGAACCTGTGTAACCGGGCCTCAAAGAGAGACACTGAGCCTTGCCTGGAAACCCACAAGGTCCTGTTTGTTTGAATAAGCACTGGACAGGACAGGACACCCCTGGCACTAGGCCCACAGAGCCTTCATTCTTGGTGTGCTCCAGGGATTCAAATAAGAACTGGAGGTGCTCATTTTGAACTGCAGCTGTGTAAGTCTTCGTGCCTAGGGTAACAGCAAACTTTTCCTTTCCTGCTAGCCCTAACACAAACCTCTCTCAGGCCTTGTCTGTACTAGCCCCCCACCGTCAATCTAATCCACGTCATTTCAGCTGCACAGATAGCGTAGGGCCTACAAAACCTAGCTACTGAAGCACCTGTAGTGCTTTCCTCCAAACTGTGGTGCACTTGGCATAGTATTGGAACCTGAGGGGTGTGTCTACACTGGCCACTTATTCCGGAAAATCAGCCGCTTTTCCGGAATAACTTGCCAGCTGTCTACACTGGCCCCTTGAATTTCCGGAAAAGCACTGACCATCTACTGTAAAATCATCAGTGCTTTTCTGGAAAAACTATGCTGCTCCCGTTCGGGCAAAAGTCCTTTTCCGGAAAACTGTTCCGGAAAAGGGCCAGTGTAGACAGCACAGATTTCTTTTCCGCAAAAAAGCCCCGATTGTGAAAAAGACGATCGGGGCTTTTTTGCGGAAAAGCGTGTCTACATTGGCACGGACGCTTTTCCGGAAAAGCATCCTGCCAATGTAGATGCGCTTTTTCTGGAAATACTTATCACAGAAAACTGTTCCGTTTTAAGCATTTCCGGAAAAGGGTGCCAGTGTAGATGTAGCCGAGAGGTTTGATGTGCAGGACAGGCCCAAGGATTACAATGATAACACACTGGCAGAAATTGCCAGCTAGCTGAAGTGAGAAAGGGCTCTGCTCCTTGGAGTAAGAAGCTCTTCATTCTGTCTGCTCTTCTCAAAGTTGTGAGAGACCCCAGAGCACAATGCAGTGGTGCTAGATGTGCTGCAATGATTTAAGCATCCCTTCATTTCAGGCATGGTTCCTCCTCCCTCCCCCTTTTTGTCATTTTTTGTTGTTGTTTTGAGACTAAAGGCTCAGTGTAAGGTACCTGAGGGCCCAATTCCCTTCCTACCAACCTTGCATTTAGTTTCTCTTCCTCCCACTGTGGCTGTTGTTACAGACCTACAGGAGAGCTGATCCTCTTTCACCCTGGGGGCGATTTACCAGGAGCGTAACATTGATTTGGAGCAGTTTACCCAAAAGGAAGGCTGTAGTTACAGATGGTTATGCAATCAGTGCACTATACATGTGTCAACAAAATGGATGGGACAAAGTATATATATTGACAACATAACTATTCAGTCAACACAAACAGGCAGCACTGAGAATGAAGTGAAAGTCTCAGGGGGTAATCATGTTAGTATATATCTGCCAAAACAAGGAGGAGTCCTGAGGCACTTTAGAGACTAACAGGTTTATTAGAGCATAAGCTTTCATGGGTAAAACCCCCTTCATCAGATGCATTGGAGTGGCTAATTCAGTCTGGCTCATTCACAGCAGTTGATGGGAAGGTGTGAATACCAAGGGAGGGGAAATTGCCTTTGTTGTGAGAGAACCAATTTAAATCATTATTCAGTCCTAATTTGATAGGATTGAATTCCCAAATGAAGTGTAACTCCACTGTTTCCCTTTGTAATCAGGTTTTGAAGGATTTTTTGTTGTTGTTGAAAGTTGGCTACTTTGAAATCCATTACTGAATGTCCAGGGAGGCTAAAATGTTCCCCAACAGGTTTATGTGTGTTATCATTTCTGATGTCTGATTTGTGTCCATTTGTCCATTGGCACTGAGAGTGTCCAGTCCGGCCAATATACATGTCAGAGGGGCATTGCTGGCATATATTACATTAGTGGATGAGCCTCTGGATATTGTGGTTGATGTGGTTAGGTCCTGTGATTGTGTCACTCATATAGATGTGTGGGCAGAGTTGACAGTGGGGTTTGTTGCAGGGATAGGTTTCTGGGTAAGTGTTTCTTTGGTTCAGGGTGTGGCTGCTGGTGAGTACTTGCTTCAGGTTGGGGGGGGTTGTCTGTAGGTGAGGACTGGCCTGTCTCCCAAGGTCTGTGAGAGTGAGGAATCATTTCCCAGGATAAGCTGTGGAATAGATTGTTGATGTGCTAGAGGGGTTTTAGCTGGGGGTAACCAGTGATGGTCTGTTGTTTTCCTTGTTGGGCCTGTCCTGTAGTAGGAGACTTCTGGGTGCTCGTCTGGCTATGTCAGTCTGTTTCTTCACTTCCTCAGGTAGGTATTTAAGTTTTAAGAACAGTTGATAAAGCTTTTGTAGGTGTTTGTTTCTGTTGAAGGGATTGGAGCAGATCCAGTTGTATCTTAGGCTGTGGCTGTAGACAATGGATCGTGTGATGTGTCCTGGATGGAAGCTAGAGCAGGGGTGGGCAATACTTTTTGCACGGGGGCCACTTCAAAAATTTTAGTATGTGGTTGCAGGCCAGGCCCCTGGAAGGTGCAGGACCTCAGGTGAAAAGGGACGGTTCCCTCTAGATGCCACGCACCCCTGGCGGGGGAAGGATGCTTCTTGCATTTCCCCACTTCCAATCAGGGCCTGGGAACAGGGGAGTGCAGTCACTCCCCGCCTGCTACCGCCCTGCCAATTGAAAAACTGGCAATTCCCTCTAGGCCCCATTGCCCCTGGCAGAAGGAGGAAATTTCGTGCACTCCCCCGTTCTCAGGTCTCAATTGGCCTTGGGGCGGAGGAGCAGCAGGGTGGGCTGCAGGCTGGATCAAATTGCTTGGTGGGCCAGTTTTGGCCCACAGGCCGGATTCAGCCTGCGGGCAATATCTTGCCCACATCTAAGCTAGAGGTATGTAGAGAAGAACAGTTTTCAGTTGGTTTACACTATATGACCATCATTTTATTGTACCATAGTGGCCAGGAAGTATATCTCTTATGTGGATTGTTCCAGGCTGAGGTTGATGGTGGGGTGGAAATTGTTGAAATCTCGGTGGAATTCTCCAAGGGCTCTGTGATGGATTGGAGGAGTGCTGGCCAGCACTCGGTGATTACGGTTTAAACTCCGGTAGCTAGCATGGGTGTTGGTAGCAGGTCAGTAGAACCAATGGGATAAAGTGATTGTATATAGATTCCTGGTCTGCTTTTCCTTTGTGTTTCTTCTCAGTTAAGGGCTGGAAGGACCAACATGCAGTAATCAGAATTACCATGTCTACAAGGAATTCGGGCATGGAAGTGGGCTGAACCAGGAAGGGATCATGAGTAAATAAAGGGAAAATGCGTATTTAGTTGCGATCAGGGCATTTTTCTTCATTTTGGTTGTTTGTTAAACTTCTCTGTGTGTATCTATGCCTTCCCTTTCCCATTCACTATCTAAGAGCATAATCAGAGATGTTCTCTGTGTTTTAATTTGTTTTACTCATTTGCTCTGTAACACCTAGCAACCAAATATGCTTTATCAAGTATATCTTTTTGTTTTGTTAATAAAATTATCTTTTTTCAGGTGATGGTTTGATTCTTGTGTCCTGGAAAGAAACAGGAGGTGTGTCAGTGTGTGTGTGTGTGTGTGTCTGCCTAGCCTGAGAGGTATCAAAGACATAGTTTGTTTTCTTTTGTTTCTTTTTTCAAGCTCTCTTGTGGCAAAGGTGCTTGGGGTACCCCTGGGGAAGGAAGTCCAAGTGTTTTCTTCCTGGGTTCAAGAAGAAAGCGGTTTGTTTCATTTGGTGGTGGCAGCTACTCCCCAAAGTCCATAAATCTGTGACTGGGGAGTTTTTGTAAGCAGAGCCGACAGAGGCAAGCAAGGTATTTAAGGTCTCTTGTGGACCCCCACCTTCTGCACTCGGAGTGCCAGAGTGGAGAACAGCCCTGACAGGCTTTTTCTTGTGGGTCCATATGATGAAGATGTCATCAATGTGTAGCATAAGTAGACGAGGGCTGCTATGGGACAAGAGATGAGGAAATGTTGTTCTGTGTCATAAAAATGTTGGCATACTGTGGGGCAATGCAAATACTCATAGCAGTGCCACTGGCTTGAAGGTATAAATTGTCCCCAAATTGGAAATGGTCGTGGGTGAGGACAAAATTGCAAAGCTCAGCCACCAGGTGCGCTGTGGCATCACTGGGGATTCTGTTCCTGATAGCCTATAGTCCATCCTCATGTGGAATACTGGTGTAAAGAGTTTCTACATCATGACAGCCAGGATGGTGTTTTCAAGAATACTGATGCACTGTAGTTTCCTGAGGAAGTCAATGGTGTCTTGAAGATAGCTAGGAGTAGCAAAGGGTCTGAAGAGAGAGTCCACTCAGCCGGATAACCCTGCTGTATGGGTACCAATGCCTGAGATGATGGGGCATCCAGGATTTCCCCAGATTAATGCATCTTGGGTAGCAGACAGAATACTCCTGCTCAGGGCTCTAGGGATAGTATCTTTATAGATTTAGACCCGTACGATTGCAGGGAGTTTCTTGAGCAGTTTCTTTTGTTATTCCTCAGTGGGATCAGAGGAAAGTGGCCTGTAGAATGTGGTGTTGGGGAGTTGCCTGGCAGCCGCCTGTTTGTAATCTGACCTATCCATGATGACTGCAGCACCCCCTTTGTCAACCTCTTTGATTAGAATGTCAGCGTTGTTTTTGTTTTGTGAAAAGGTTAGTAAGCTTGTGGCCTGAAATATAAAGCAGGGCAAATTATATGCTGTAGACAAGAAATGCTGGGTATTAGCAGTTGTGAATGTCTGGGCATGCTCAAGATATCTAAAGGACAATCACTACTATTGATTTGCAGGGCTTAGAAAAAGGCGTTAGCGATAAGGAAAGAATGAGAGTTGGGTGAAACCCACTAGAGTTTCATGGGAGCTGAATAATGATTTTGTACCATTTAATGGCTGCTTACTGCGAACACTATCAAATCTCCTTCTTCATGTTCTCTCCTTTGTTACTTAATGTACTTTGTCCCATATTGGATCTTAGCAGGGACAGGCCTCAGCTGCAAAACCGAGATCTGGATTCAAGAGTTGTCCCAATGTAGGAGGGTGTTTTGAGAGTAGCTCGAGATAAAAGAGCAGTTAGGAAGAGTAAGAAAGGGACGGGGGCTGCAGACAGAGGGATTTGAGATGGAGCACAAGAGATCCCGCCACTGAACAGGCAGCCAGGAGAGTGCCCTAGCTTTGGTGTGAGTGAGTTTGCTGGACTGTTTGTTTGCATTTTGTTTCTGTTTCTGTTGCAGGTGATTTCAGCATCTGGGAGTGTTTGATCTTTTCTTCCCTTGATTACTTTTGATCAGCCATACTCAGCCTTGTTGATCAGCCTCCCCCTGTGTGGCTAACGAGGGGGTAGGCCTGACCTGAACAGGCTTTAAAAGCCAGAGGCAGAGTGACCAGGAGAGTGAAGTGAACAAGGGGCTGCAGACAGGGGAGTATGAGAGGGAGTCCTAATAGGATTAGGAAGACCTGCAGCATCTGTGCCAGCACTGCTTCTGTCTCTGCCTACTCGTGTAGCCAGACAGACCACCTGACCATGGATGCTTCTGCCCAGATCTGGGTGTGGTTTTGCAGGGACTGTGGCTTGCAATTCCCACTTACAGGTATCCAGGCTGGGGAGACCATCCAATGTGAAAGATGCCTGCTGGTGGAATCTCTCAGGAAGCAGGTAGAAGAGCTACAAAAGGAGGTGGCTAGCATGAGGAGCCGAGTCCATGAGGAATTCCCTCAGAGTATTCATGTGGAGACTCCTGAGGCTGAGGAAGCAACCCCATTACAAAAGACTGCTGACACACCACTGGTGGAGGAGGAAATGGCTCAGTCTTAGGGTGGATGCTGGTCACTTCTGGCTGCAGGCAGTGCTCCATTCCTGCTTCCAACCCTTCCACCATGGTTCTGAAGCACCGTTACGCTGTTCTGGATATGGGAGGTAAGCAGAAGAGGAGAAGCCACGTACCCCCAAGGCTGGGAGGTCTGCAGCCGCCACTTTGAGGAGGAAACGTAGGGTAGTGGTGGTCGGAGACTCTCTTCTAAGGGGGCTAGAGGCACCCATCTGTTGCCCTGACATGTTATCTCAGGAGGTGTGCTGCCTGCCAGGGGCCTGGATCCAAGACATTATGAGGGCACTGTCAAGGATTATCCAGACCTCTGACTACTACCCCATGCTACTCATCCATGAGGGCACAAATGATACTGCAAGATGTGACCTTGAGCAGATCAAGAGTGACAACAGGGCTCTAGGAGTATGGGTGAAGGAGCTTGGTGCACAGGTGGTATTCTCTACGGTTAAGAGTTGTGCCTTGAACTGTAGTGGCAAGGACCTGTGCTTTGGTGTCAAAGGCCTGGGGACCAGTCCTCAATGACAGCTGTAATTTCTCCCTGGGACTTTCAAAGGAGCTGCAGAGGGTGAGATGCCCAATTCCCACTGAAAGAAACTCAATAGCATGTGAATACCTTTGAACATCTTAGTCTTTATGGCTACAGTTTTCCAAAGGACTCAGCATGCTGGGTCAGGCAAGCCAACAGACACACCAGACCCTGAGCAAAGTGGGGGGGCAGTTCCATATTTCTGGAAGGGGTGGGGCCTCGGGCAGAAGGGGCCGGGCCAGGATAGCCAGCCCTCAGCACTGCCTGGGGCTCTGCAGTGTGTTGCCAGGAGCTTGGGTGGTGATTTAAAGGACCTGGGGCAGTTGCCACCTTTGCAGCCCCCACACACACCCAGTTGATGAGCTTGTATTGGGTGCACTTGGGATATTGATTTCTTTTGAAAATGTGGCTACCATGGGAGCTGTCGAATGCTGAGCACTTTTAAAAATGTGGCTCTTCTGGAGGGGACAAAGTGGAGTTGAACTCATTTGCTGAACCATTGGAAATCTGCTTTTGAGCTCTTTTCACACCTAGCCCTATTCATCTGTGGGCACGAACACATTCTGTGCTTCAGAGGAGCTAGGGTGAAACCCTACACCTACTCTCTAGTTCAAAGTGTTTGCTTTTGTCATATGTGGTTTCCTTCTTTCCTAAGATTGAGTCCAGAAAAACTGCAGATCCTGGCTGCATAACAAAAAGCATAAGACAATAGCCCTGCCATATCTCAACGGCCTGTCCCTTTCCTTGTTTTTCACATAGCTGCTATTTCCAATGACTGTGTAATTAAAAAGCGGTGTGATCAAAATTCCGGCCTCTTATCTCTTAAAATGTTTCCTGAACTCCTTTCCTCTAACTGCCATGGCCACTTCTAATAAAATCCAGGAATCACCTCTGACCACATTTATTGTTCTTCTGGGCTTGCCAGAATGAGTCACGTGCCACTGAGTGGGCAGACTCCCTGCCTGCATCCCACCACCTTCTGCATTAATTTATTTTCCCCTCCTGTAAGATCTATATTGAAACATCCTAAAAGCCATATCTGGTCATGGTATAAAAACATGTCTCAGTTATTCCAACATCTGACAGCTTCCCCTTCCTCTCCCTCAAGGTCCTTGCATTGCATGCCATATTCACTAATACATTCCCACTGAAGTCTCTAAGCCATGGGCTGTCCCCTTCACCCCGCTCTGCCCTCTTCCACACTAGAATGTTTGGTAACGCTACTGGTGATAGCAGTGGTGGGAGCCCTCATATGCCGACAGCTGGATCTTGGAGAAATGCATGCTGTTAGTTGTAGTGCAGTTTTATAGGGAAACTTTGTACAGAAATCAGTAAAAAGTTTGTTCTTTCCTCCTGAGTTTCTCTGACAACTGCATATGTCCATATAAAGTGAACAAAAATATGACATGGTGTCAAAAACACAAAAAAGGGGGGGGGGGTTTCTGGCATGTTGAATGAGGGGGCTAATATGGACTCACTTCTGCCAAGTGTCATGACCTGGTGCTGTCTCCGAGCAGCCTCCAGAACTTCTTTCCCCAGCATCCCCTGGTAACTCTCAGATAACCCTGAAGTGTTTACTACCTTAGGACTACCAGTATCTTAAGGTTTAAGGAAAGGCAGGTGTGGGTGGAGAGCTCTATCAGATTGCATGACCCAGCCTGGGACTGCAAGTCAGGCCTGCTGTGATCTGTCTGTTCTGCTATAACCTTGGGCAAGTTGCTTACCCTCCACACCTCAGCTCCCCCCTCTGCAGAATGGGGTTAATAACACAGAGTAATGGTGTGAGTGTCAATTACTAATACCTAATCCAAACAAAGGTGCTTTGGGAGACTCTGCAATACATTAAAGCCATGTATTGTTATGACTGGTTCTCCAGCCCATTGTTCTAAAATTGCTTCTGTGCACACAACAAGGGAATGAAGCTGTTCCCCTTTTACCTGGCACCAGTGCCTGATTTTCCCTGGAGAACCCTGCTCATGCAGGGTAAGGGCTAATCTGTGATACTTAGGACATTTAATAGAGCATGATTAACTTTCATTTTGAGGAGCCCAAGATGCTAACTGTCATCTGTGAGGTCTGTGAAAGGGTCATTAACCCTAAATAAACCATACCTGTTACCTATCTCAGCCACCAGATGGTGCTGCCACACTGCATTACAGAAGTGAGCTTTTTATGACAGACTTTTGAATAGTGCTCCTGATTCAAACCACGTTCTCTGTAGGAAAAGCCTGCACAGCGGCCTGGAAACTGAGTTGTGGTGGTTCTCCTTGCATAGGGTCCTGCATATAGTCCTACAAGGCAAGCAAGCAGGTTGCCCCCCAAAATCAGCAGATCAGCTAAGATGGTGCTGTTCTGAAGGCTCTGCCAGGAGGCCAGGCTGTGTGTATAACTGTCCTGTGCTCACACACCGGCCCCACACCTTTCCTCTGGCTCCCTGGCAAAATGGCTCCTTTGGAGTCATTGGCATCTGTCCCTAGAATCCTCCCTGTGATGCCTTCACTCAGTTGTGCAGGTTAATGTTGCCTTTTGTGGGGAATCCCAGTAGGGTTGATTTGCAGCTGTCTCCCAGCCCAGTCTTTCCCCGAAGGACAGCTTCTCAACCCTGCAGAAGAAGGTGGTATAATTTCATAAAGGTCTGTGCTTCTCTCCTCAGTGGCCACTGGCAGGGGATTTATAGTGTTTTCCTCTGCACAGAGACTGAGGCGATGACATGGGATGTAGATGCCAAATTTAAAACCACACAACACCACCTAGGAAGCCTTTTATTGGCTTTCACTGAGGGGTGAGCAGTTAGCAGGATTTGTAAGTAGATGTGCTTCACCTCAGAATTAGAGTAAGAAATGAATGTATCTGAAGGGGATATGGCTAAAATACCCACACAACTAGCCAGGAAAAGGGAACGGGTGTGGCACGCCTGAGCTGTATATCTGCACCAGCTCATCCCTACAGTGTAATTACAGATTCATTGTTGCCACTCTTCTAAAGCTACTTTCAAAATGATTTCAGCCAGCCCCTTTCACGTGCAAAATAAAGTCAAGTTAGAAAAAGTCACAGAAATATGAGGGAGCTAGAAAAACAGTCAGACCAGACAAAGGAACTGGCTAACTAGCCAGTCTGAAGAAGACTGAATGGGGGTTCAGCATACAGTGACTTTCCTTCCCCGTTTTTCAGCAGCATTGCAGTTCCAGTGTCGTTTGAGAGCCAGCGTGTTTACCACCAGATCACCTAACCATGCTCTGAGGAGGTTTCTCTGTCATGGTGCTGACAACATTTGCCTGCTGTTGGTAGGCGAACAAAATGGGTAAGGAATTTCCTAATGTACTAGGCCCAAGGAAAAGGCAGTCATTGAGATCCATTGACGCCTCATTGAACTTGACCAGATTTCAGTGTTACTTTCAGTCAGTCATTGCCTTTCCCCTGTTCTTGAGAGGGGTTTAGGCACAGGCCTGAGTGATGAGATCCTAATACTGTAAGGTTCCCTCAGAGAAACTGCAGATGAGGGGTCCAGGAGGTAATGTAGAAAAGCCAGCTCCCACTATACCTGCTCTGAGATCTATACCTGCTCCGGAGACAGAATCTGGATCTGCATGGTTTCCAGGCTGTGCTTCGGCCTTCCTTCGAGGAGGGTCATCCCAGGGAGTTTTGCACATGTCCTTCTCTCCTGCAAGATTTTTCCAAGTCACAGGTGCTCTGGGTCTATAGTGAGTACTTGTTGTGCTGTAGAACCTGCCAGTTATTGCTGCACTACAATATGGTCCCCCACAGCAGACTCTGTAATATTTGCCAGGTGGGTCTGATGGGTAAGAGGCTTGGTTTGGGGAAATACTTTTTGATGAGTAGATGTTGGGCCTGCTAACTGGGCATTCTGGAATTGTTTGGCTGGGCATTTTGGGACTGTTTGGCCTATCTTTAATGAAGCACCTGATTTCTCTCTCGCTTGCACCAGTTTCATAGCAATGTAACCCCACTGAGTTTAATAGTTTCTCCTGATTTCCCTGGCATATAGGGGAGCAGCATCAGGCCCCTAGACAGTGGTTCTATGTGTGCATTGGTTTTGAATGTGAAAAAGGGGTTAGTTTAATTCTCCCCCATTGTGGCTTTACCATTTTCCTTTGAAGGAGCCCATTAACACTAACACCTCTCAAAAGACCCCTTCTCCATTCCTGAACATGTCACCTCTCTTGTGGTGCAAACCATGAAAATCCTGGTGCTTTGGTGCCAGAAATCCTGATTTGCTACTGATACATTTCCACACGCATTGTTTTCCAGTGAGGTCAGCACTGTGGGCAAGTGGCAACATTCAGTATTCTTCCAATAGTCCTTTCAGATGCCCTTTGCTAATGCACTTGATTAGCAACTCATCTCTGCCAACCCAATCCTGAACTATCATGCAGCTCTGCCAATGGCATTCCGGTGCTGGCTTTTCCCTCCTCTTGCTCTTTCAGTCCTACATTGCCTGCAACTTTGCTAATATACCTCAACCTTGAGATGTAGGCTCCAGGCCACTTGGCTTCTGGGTTCTGGCCCTCTCTCTTCAGCTGCGCTTCCAGCTCACTGTACTTGAGTCCAGCCCTATGGATCCCCTCCTCTATTAAAACTGAAGGAACTTTCCAAATAGTGTTCACTTTCCATCCCTGATGCTGTTTACTTTTCTCCTTTCGCTCTGCTTGGATGGTGAAATGGGACTCACTGGCACTTCCTACCTCTTGCGTATGCGGTGCCAAGCTGTTAGATTTAAGCGAAAGCATCCAATATTTAAAGGTCGGGGTAAAATTTTCAGACACACCTAAGTGATTTATGAATCTAAATCACTCTGACTTTCAGTGAGACGTAGGCTTTTAAGTACATACATCTCTTTTGAAAGTGGGACTTAAGTGCTTTTGAAACTGCTGTCCTAGATCACAATTATTTAAAAGCAAAGCTCCTGTTCATTTTCTTTAAAACATTCTTGAAAAGATTTCTGTTGGTTAGGGTTTGTAAAAGTTGTTGTTACCCGCTAGTGTTTTGAGTTTCTTATTAACGGAAGCTGTATTTTGGGCCTAAACCACATGTCACTATTGCTTTAAGTCACAAGCCCTACAAGTAATAGACAAAGAGGGCTGGGGGAAATGGCAACCCTGCCTGAGTGCAGTGAAGTAGGCTGCTTTTGAGGGCTCCTGACGTTATTTATAGAAAGGAAGCTGCTGTACTGCAACTCTGGTCAAGAAGGAAAGGGCAAGGCCTGCAGACCGCGAAAGCTGTGTGTTTTTCAGGGCCAGGACGGAAGAGTTGTAAGGGGGAGGGCAGCCCTATTTTTAGATACATCTGCAAAAATTTTCTGGTGTCTGCTGTCATGAAATAACTGTTTCCCCTTTCTCTGATGTCAGTGTGACTGCTTTAGGCCAGGCCTGCTTTTAATTTAACTTCTCATTCCTTTGTCTTGAGTAAAAAGGAGAGAGCTCCCATAAGCCCTTTGAACAGAGCAATGCCAGGGACAAGAGACTCCTAGGGAAGGAGAATGGATTGTGTTGAGGACTCTACTTTCACCTTCCCAGCCAAGGGACTGCAACAGCATAACTGGTGCTAAGGCTGGAGACCTAGAGAAATAGGGGACATGATGGGAAGCTTTATAATGCAGCTGGTGTAGGGCAAAGGTCAGAGTGTGCTTGTACCAACCGGAGGCTAGGGTTGCCAGGTGTCCGGTTTTGAACTGGACAGTCCAGTATTCGAGGGTTCTGTCTGGGAAACAAATTGAGAAAATATTGGACATATAAAATTTTCTAATTAGGTAAGTTTTATTATTATCAGGAGTATCAATACTCAATTACGCGAGGAGGGGCGGGGCCGGGGTGGGATGGAATCCCCAGGACCAGACTCGCTCATGCTTCGCCAGGACCGTGCATGGGATGGGTAGCGCCCTGGGATCTGCATGCACCCAGGTCAGTCCTGCTCCCTGCCGGCCAATTCTCTCCAGCCCTGCTTCCCCTGTCCCCCTCCCGGCCAGCCCTGCTTCCTGCCAGCCAGTTCCCCCCTACACACCTCCTCCCGGCCAGCCCCGCTCCCCTCCCAGCCGGTCTCCCCTCCCCCATCTGAGATCAAGTGTGTCCGGTAATTTTTTTGAAGCCACCTGGTAACCCTACCGGAGGCTCACTGCCAAGAAAGACCCAAGATTCAGTATTCAACCTCCCCTCCATGCTCCACTTCAAACTGATCTGCCTTGCTAGCTGAGATGGGCATAGGAGCTCAGGCCTATGTCGGGGAGGAGGGATTAGATAATGCATTCCCAAGTAGCACGTAGGACTATGAAGGGGTTTTAAGGAGCAGTGAGTAACCCATATCTAATTCCCCATAGTGCTCAAGCTGTTATCCCCACAGAGATCTTCATCAATATGATGTAGCTGCTACACCACATAAAGGCAGTGGGGCCAACAGCTTTGCCAAGCCCCTGGGCAAGGCACAGGAAGGGAGTCTACTCCACGCCCCCAGAAGGGGAGGGTCCTTGGCTGGAAGGAGCGGGGCTGGGGCTAGGCTCTGGCAGCGATTTAAAGGGCCCAGGGGTCTGTGGACTTTTGTATCACTGGGCCCCGGCGCAGTTGCCCCTTTGCTGGCCCCCTACCTCCAGTGGGCCTGCACACAGGGAAATATTGGTGGAAGACAAATACTAAAGAAAAATATACACTGGGGAGATCATGGTTAGGCAATAGCAATGCAGGAGAAGATATGGGAATGGAAAGAGACAGTCAGGTTAAATGAGATGTCCCAGTACAAGGCTGTACCAAGTAAGGCCCAGATGCCCCTCTCCATACTGAAAGGGGAACCAAGGCGGGGGGGGGGGAGAGGGAGGTGGATGATTTGCACCGTACCTTTGTGCTCCTCTGATCCTGCTGCTGCTCTGTGCAGGGCTCTACTGACAGGGCTGCTCTAATTTATACCATTTGGGCACAAGGAACCAATAATGCTGCCAAAGATCAATATGGTGCTGGGGCATTCTAGTTACGGCCCCTTTCCACTACTGACAGCTGTGCAGGTCAGAGCTACAGGACTCTTTCTACTCCAGTGAAGGATTCCCCCTTCACTCGGATGCTCCTTCATTGGACATTAGCTCCATCCCTGGGGCAGCCTGTGTAGGGCCAGCTTTGACTGGTAGCGCAACGCAAAGCCACTGCCCCTCACTTCACCAATCACACACATAAAAATATCTCTGCCTATCAGGGGATATTATCTATGAACACCAACAGAGAAATAGCTACACAGAATATGCTCCAAGTCCAGAGGCAGCCACAGGTATATTATTTTGGCCTCTAGAGGGCACCCATACTATTCCATGTATATATCAAAATATTGAGAATTGTGCAGAAAACGGAATTTTAAAAATAGAATGGAAGGCCGGATTTAGAGTTTTTAAGTTCATCCCTAGAGTTACATGCAGTCAATATTTCATGAAAAACAAACTGGGGTTTGCTTTTTCCCTCCTTCCTAAAAACCCTCATAACACTATTAAGCACATGGAAACAAGTATTTCCTTACCTTTGGGCTCTATAGTGGCCCATAAATGATCATGAATGATTATATGAGTTTACAATGGTAAAGAGCAATGTTTGCTATGGCCAACTTAATAGTTTCTGTAGGAACAGATTTAGGGAGCAGTTTATAAATGAGATGGTCTGCAGGGGCCTCTGCACTTCGGGTATGTCTACACTACAAAGTGAATTTGAAATAACAGCAGTTATTTCAAATTAACTTTAATAGCGTCTACAAAGGCAAACCGCTATTTCGAAATAAATTTGAAATAGTGGAGCCCTTATTTCGAATTTGGTAAACCTCATTCTACGAGGAATAATGCCAAATTCAAAATAGCTATTTCGAATTAAGTGCTATGTAGACACTTAATTCGAAATAGGGGGCCTCCAGGCCTTCCCAGGGAGCCTTGGTGGCCACTCTGGGCACAACCAGGAAAGCTTACTCTCCTCTCCCCTATCCCGGAGACATTAAAGGGGTAGACCCTGGCCACAGTGCCTGTGCCAGCTCCAAGCCTGCCAGCCCAGAGCCAGCAGTGGCCACTCTGACCCAGTGGCCCCAAAACATGAGCCAGCAAGCCACTGGACGCCAGCCCTCCACCGCTCCCCAGGAGCCTGACAGGGGCTGGAGAAGGCGGGTGCCTTCCTGGTCCAGGGTGGAGATCATGGAGCTTATTCAGGTTTGGGGGAGATGCCCCCAACATCCATGATCTCTGCACTAGACGGAGGAATGCGGCTGTCTATGGCAGGACAGCTGCCAGCCTGGCCACCAAAGGCCACATGGGAACCCAGGAGCAGGTTAGCATGAAAGTCAGGTTGGTCTGGCGAGGCCCCCAACCCTGGGCCCTAAGCTTCCCGTCCCCCTTGCTTCCCCCTTCCAGCTCCCTCCTCCCAGGTTTCCCCCTCCCCTCTTCTACCCTCTCTCTTTCCCTCTCCTACCTCCTTTTCCCAGTCTCCCCAGAGGTTCATCCCCCCCCCCCGTTTTGTTCAATAAACCCAGTTTCTATTTTTGAACATACGTGTCTTTTATTTGACATCAGGAAGGGGGGCTAGGGAGGGGTAAGTGGAAGGACGTGAGAGAGGAATGGGGCACGAGCCCCCGCTGGGGAGGACCAGGGAGGCTCTGAGGGCTTCTCAGGATGGACGCTCTCCCTCAGGGCCTCCTGGATCCTGACAGCCCCCTGATGGACCCCCTGGACGGCAGCCTGCAGCAAGTGCAGCCGGGCTGATGGCATCGACCCCACGAGACACACCGGCATGCCCAGGGGCAGCTCTGGCTCCATGTGGCCAAGTGCTGTGATGTCCAGAGTGCCGGCACTCGGGGCACTCCAAGACAGGACTGCTTTGCTGTCCCTCATCGAGGGAGACAAGCAAGCGGGGAACCCTGAGAACTGTCTGTCCGGGGTGGGGGTAGGGTCCCTTTAAGCACGGAGCTCAGTTAGCCTCAGGCAGCAGCCCCACACACTAAGTCCTAACCTGATGCCCTGCCGGCACTGGTTCCAGCCAGTCTTAACTTCGGTTCAGGGTCCACTCAGTATGGACGTGCTATTTCGAAATAGCAAAATGCTATTTCAAAATAGTTTTGTGTATAGATGCATTATTTCGAATTAGTTTAATTCGAATTAACTATTTTGAATTAAGTTAATTCGAAATAGCACTGTAGTGTATTCTTCTTTACACACCCTCTTCTAGGTCTTTAATTTAAACAGACTCCTTTGCTCTCTCTCAAAGCCTGCCTCCCCTTTGACTGGGTCTGGAGGATACTCACTATCTTCATCCATCCTGGCCACAGAGGCCACATTCTGGTTGGTCTTGCAAGGACAATGCTCTATGAAAATGAATGAACTGTTAGTTGAGGTATTAACAGGTATCCGAGCATTTGAATCTTTCATTGCCTGGAGCCATCAGGGTGCCAAAGAGTCCTAAACAAATCAGGTTGCAAGACTTTCACTGTACTTATTACTAGACATTCCTTCTTGAGGACAGAATACCAGGCCCAGTTGTTTCCTACTCATATACAAGATAGGGTGTTCCTGACAGTGGAACTTCTGTGAGTGTTCTGCTCTCAGGGCCTGGTGTGAGACTTCCATGTATAAAAAAAATTCATAGGAAAATTACAACTACGCAGTACTGGTTTGTTACAAAGAATCCAATTAATTTCCCAGAATGGCATATCTTACTGGGAAGACCTAGTAACCTGCCAAGGAGCTGTTGTTTATTTTAAACAAGATAATTAAGGGGAGCTACAAGAGAGGCTAACTTGGGTACAAATTGCCTATAATACCCAGACAGGCCAAGGATCCCTAACTTGATTTTTTTAAATTTACAGAATAGATATGTTAGCTGGGGCTTCCACTTTGCGAACCAACGGTTGTGCTTACCTGTTTCCTAACCCATAGTATATAATCTCATGTTCCTAATGTACATTTCTTTGGGTTTGTAATTAAATTGGCAGCCTGTAGGCCTGAAGGATTGGGTTAAATCCCTGAGGTAGGCTGGCCAATATTGACTGTAGACTACCACATTAGCCAGGTAGACTGTCTCCTAGGGTTGATGTAGCCACAATGCCTGGTCCATTAGTCTTTGAAAGCTGGCCAGGGCTCCATGTAAACCAAAGGTCATATTAACAAACTGAAAAAGTCCTATAGCGGTTGAGAAGGTCGTGTTGGCATGCAAATCAGGAGCAAGTGGGATCTGCCAATAACCTTTTATTAAGTCCAATGTAGAGAAGTATTGGATTTGGCCAAGCCAATCAAATTGGTTAACAACTTGGGGCATTGGGTAGACATCAGTGTCTCAGGAAGTCTATGCAGAAATTAAGAGACTCATCTGGTTTAGGGACAAGGGCCACATCATGGACTTCTCGATTCCTTAATCACACCTAGCTTTAACATTTCCTAGACCTTCTGTATTAGCTGGAATTTCAACCTCTCTGCGATTGGATGGGGTTTTGACTTGGCTGGTCCCAGGTTTATATGAATGTGGCAGGTCATAGAAATACGGAAAATACATCCTGGTACACCAGCAACATGGGCTCTGCCCTCTCTTCGCAGGCCACAGCCTGTCCCCAAGTGCAATGCATTTAGCCCCTACCTCTAGCAGTTCTGTGAGCAAGGGTACTAAATTCTTTCTGTCCTTCTTTTGAATAGATGAAGAGGTTTTCCTGTGCCCTCCAGAGCCCTAGCAGATTTACATGGTAGATCTGCTTTGTTCATTACCTGTCCAAGCAGTAAACATGGTAATCGACTGACTCTACACACACTGAAGGACTTCATAAGAGCCCTGCCATTTGGCTAGACGTTTACTCTCCAAGCTAGGGAGCAATGGGAGGACACAGTCATCCAGGTGAAATACCTTTATTCTAGTTCCCTGGGCAGGAACGGGTTGGCCTGGTGAAATGACTGAGATGCTTCAGCCTCTCCCAGATTTGCAGGACATTGTGGAAGATATTCAAGGAACAGGTAGGATGTTTTTCTCATGACCCCTTGACCTGATCTAAGATGCCCCAGGACTTTCACCTGTAGAAAAATTCAATAGGGAAGAAGTCAATAGATACCTGTGTATGTCTCATACCACAAATAAAGGGTGAAGTGGCAATTGATCCCAGTCTCTGGCTTCTGTCCCAGTGAGCTCTCTCAGCATTGACTTCAGAGTTGTATTAAACCATTTGACTAGGCCATCTGTCTAGAGATGATAGGCCAAGGCTGGGTTTGTAGTTTGTGGTAATTTCTGAGGGAGAGGCCTACCCTGAAAAGATCTGCAGCAGGGTGACCACCTTTTCCAAATGCAGAAACAGGGTGCATGCAGGAGCCTCACCCCCTTCTGTGACCCCACTTCTTATCCTTTTCTTCTCCCCAAAGCTCCTGCCTCTGAGCCAGGTCAGACGCCAAAGCTGGGCAGTAGTAAGAGATTCCCAGAGAGCCACTGTGGGGAGCCTGGACCTTCCACCTGCTCTGGGTAGGGGACCAAGGTATCCAAGAGCAGCCCCTGACCCATGTAAACTGTAAGCCTTGTTTCACGAGATATAAGGGAGTGGTCGACAAAGTCTTCCCTTGTCGACCGATCCGTATCTAGACTGCCGCGCTGTGCCGGATCAGTTGATTGTCGGCACAGCACGACGGTCATGTTTATTTTAATGAAGTAGGGATTATGTAGTCTAGACGTACCCTCAATGCCTATTAAGAGTCCCCTGTTCATTAGTTTGACCATATTTCCCTATGTTGAATATGGGAAGCCTGGTAACAATAACTCATATTCAAGCAAGTTCAACAGCAATCAGAACTGTGCAGTACCATTTCCATCTAATAATGGACCAATGTCATTGTTAGGATTATTTTTTGGTTCCTATTATAACTCTGATGGCTGTAGATTTCAGCTGGCAGTTCCCTCTGGTGCCATATGCCCCTGGTGGGGGGAGGAGACTTTGTGCGCGCCTCCGTCTCCAGGTGTCGATTGGCCTGGGGGCTGGAGAGCAGCAGGGCAGCCGCGGGCCAGATCAAAAGACTTGGTGGTCTGGATTCGGCCCATGGATGTTGTCTTGCCCACCCCTGTCCCACAGAGGTGAGCACAGTTTATGTGCCTAGATAGAATGGGTACACTATTCCTACTGCTGGGGATGTTTTTTAGGGTGTAGGGCTATGAAGATGGATGGAATATACAAAACAGGAAGAGTATGAGTAATTTCAAGCCTGATTGAAAGTCCATTGAGGTCAATGGGAATTCTTGTGTTCACTTCAGTTGGTACTGAATCAGGCCAAGGAAGAACAGGTTATTGTCTCCTACACTTATGATCTGTAGCCACACCCCACATTGCACAGGAGCTTATCAGATCTTGCAGGGTTTGAGCCTGATCAGTGTTTGGCTGAGAGAACAAAGTTTGTAGCTGATGACTCTTTCATCTGATCCAATTTCCAAAAATCTTCAGTCTTCTACTGAAGGGGGTTGCCATTCTCTGAGACCGTATCTTGACCATAGGCCTCCTTGGAAAGTCACTCCATCGGGATTCCCCTCTGTAAGAAGCCATAGACAGCACGTGACCTCTCTTTGACCTTTCCGAAACTTCTCTGCCCTGTCAGCTGGGGCACTTCAGCTTCCTGAAGGGAGAAGGGAGCACAGGATGGTTTCAATACAGACAATTCAGTGCCACCAATTGCTCAGTGTACAACCTTAAATCAAAAAAGTAGCCCAACAGTCTTAGGTGATACAAAGAACAAGACAGAAAATATCCCTGAGAATATTCGAATGCTATGATGAAAACTAAATTAAGGCTGAGATTTAGGAAGGAATATTGAGTAGGTAGGGAATTTGGAAAAAACAGGTGCACTTCTCCATTTTGCCACTGACTTCCTTGTGTGAACATGGGACAATCTCTACAGCCTGCTTTTCAAAAGAGCTTTGCACCCAGCACAATGAGGTCTTTTATTTAGATGCTTTTGTGGGAGACAAGTTCTTTTGAAAATCTGGACTGTTGTCTCTTTGTGCCTCAATTTCCCCATCTATGAAATGGGGATAACATCACCTACCAATCTGTCAGGGAGGTTGTGAGGAAAATACATTCATTTGAAGATTGTGAGGTGTTCAGATATGATGGTAACAGAAGCCATTTAAGTACTGAAGGCGGTACATATGTATTAGTAATTTAAGGTAAAACACATCACAAGGAGATAGTAATGTCTCCAAACCAAGCATTATAAATCCAGGAAAGTCAAAGTTAAGGTAAAACTTTAAAAAAGTCAAATGTGTTAGGGTATAAAAATGCAGTTAGGGCTCCCAAACACCATTAACTCTTCCCTGTAGCGATGCTATTCCAAAGATGTATAATTATGATTAGTGCATAATAGTATTTAAAGTCCCATAATAATACTTGAGATCCCAATTTCTAAGGACAATTTTTTTTAGTTCATTGTATAACTTTGGCAACTCCACAGTGACCTTGGCTTGTTTTCTTCCACAGTGTGAATGTACAAAGGGGTACATAATGTTAAATTATCTGAACAATTGGATTCTATATGTCTCAAATGGGGCATCCCAAATGAGGGGCACCTTTGCAATTAATATATCTGGGTATGTCTACACTACAAAGTTAATTTGAACTACCAGACATTAGTTTGAATTAACTTTGATAGGCGCTACACATGCAAACCGCTAGTTCGAACTTAAATCGAACTAGCGGAGCGCTTAATTCGAACTAGGTAAACCTCATTCCACGAGGACTAACGCCTAGTTCGAATTAACTAGTTTGAATTAAGGGCTGTGTAGCCACTTAATTCGAACTAGTGGGAGGCTAGCCCTCCCCAGCTTGCCCTGGTGGCCACTCTGGGCACCACCAGGGAAACTCTTCTGCCCCCCTCCCAGCCCCGAAGCCCTTAAAGGGGCATGGTCTGGCTACGGTGCCTGTGCCAGGTGCAAGCCTGCCAGCACCCAGCCAGCAGACCCTGCACCTGGCACGGCACGAGCCAGCCACCCGCTGCCACCCAGCCCTCCGTCTCTTCCCGGGACCAGGCGGGCGGCTCCCAGGAGCCTGCCCGGGGCTGCAAGAGGCGGGCGCCCGCCTGGTCTAGTGCGGACATCGTGGACCTCATCCAGGTTTGGGGGGAAGCCTCCAACGTCCACGACCTCCGCACTAGGCACAGGAAAGTGGCCGTCTAGGGCAGGATAGCTGCCAGCCTGGCCACCCAGGAGCAGGTTTGCCTGATAATCAAGGTGGTCCAGTGAGACCCCCGACCCTGAGCCCTGAGCTTAGAATGGCCATACTGTGTCAGAACAAAGGTCTATCTAGCCCAGTAGCCTGTCTGCCGACAGCGGCCAACACTAGATACCCTTGAGGGGATGGACCGAAGACAATGACCAAGCCATTTGTCTCGTGCCATCCCTCTCCAGCCTTCCACAAACTTCGGGCAGGGACACCATTCCTACCCTCTGGCTAATAGCACTCCATGGACCAAACCTCCATGACTTGATCTAACTTCTCTTTAAACTCTGTTCTAGTTCTAGCCTTCACAGCCTCCTGCAGCAAGGAGTTCCACAGGTTGACTATTTGCTTTGTGAAGAACAACTTTCTGTTATTAGTTTGAAGCCTGCTACCCAGTCATTTCATTTGGTGTCCTCTAGTCCTTATATTATGGGCACTAATGAAGAACTTTTCTTTATACACCCTCTCCATGCCACTCATGCTTTTATATACCTCTGTTATATCCCCCCTCAGTCTCCTCTTTTCTAAGCTGAAAAGTCCCAGTCTCTTTAGCCTCTCTTCATATGGGACCTGTTCCAAACCCCTGATCATTTTAGTTGCCCTCTCCTCTTCCACCCTCTCTCTTCCCCTCTCCCACCTCCTGAATTTCTATTTTTGAACACACATGTCCTTTATTTTGTACATCAGGAAGGGGGGCTAGAGAGGGGTAAGTGGAAGGAGGTGAGGGAGGAATGGGGTACGAGCCTCCAATGATGAGGACTGGGGTGGCTCTGCAGGCTCCTCGGGGTGGAAACTCTCCTGCAGCCCCCCTGATTGAACACCCCCCCCCCCGGAATGGCAGCCTGCGGCAAGTGCAGCCAGGCTGAGGGCTGTGATGTGCCAAGTGTGGGCACTCAGGGCATTCCAAGCCAGGACTGCTTTGCAAGCGGGAAACCCCTGAGAACTGTCTGTCCGGGGTGGGGGTCGGGACCCTTTAAGCACAGCCCTCGGCTAGCCTGAGACAGCAGCTCCATGCTCTAAGTCCTAATCTGATGCCCTGCTGGCACTGCTTCCGGCCATCCTTAACCTCGGTTCAGGGTCCACTCAATGTGGACATGCTAGTTCAAATTACAAAATGCTAATTCGAACTAGTTTTTAGGTCTAGATGCACTAGTTTGAATTAGCTTAGTTCGAATTAACTAATTCGAATTAAGTTAGTTCGAATTAGTGTTGTAGTGTAGACATACCCTCTGTGCCTCAGTGTCCCATCTCCAAAATCAGATACTTTAGTGACAAGGAGTACCATAAAAAGCTCATGATGAAATGACAAGGAGTCCTGTAGCACCTTCTAGACTAACAGATTTATTGGAGCATAAGCTTTCGTGGGCAAAGACCCACTTCGTCAGATGCATGTCTTTGCTACAAAGTGGGTCTTTGCCCACAAAAGCTTATGCTTCAATACATCTGTTAGTCTAGAAGGTGCTACAGGACTCCTTGTCGCTTTTGCAGATCCAGACTAACACAGCTACCCCGTGTTAGAGCAGGGTTTGAATAGTGTGCAGTGAGCAGTAAATAAGAGATAATAGTCACACATTGAATGAGGAGGATAAAACAAGATCTTGCAGAAGAACATAGGAACGGCCATACTGAGTCAGACCTTTGGTTCCATCCCAGTATCCTGTCTTTTGACAGTGACCAGTGCCAAATGCTTCAGAGGGAATGAACTGAGCAGGGCAATTAATGACTGCTCCATCTCCTGTTGTCTAGTGCCAGCTTCTGGCAGTCAGAAATGTAGGGAAAGCTGAACCATGGGGTTACATCCCGGACAACCTTGCTAACAGCCACTGATGGACATATGTTTCATTAACTTATCTAATTATTTTAACATAATTTAAACATAATTATATCTTTGGCCGCCTTCACAACATCTCTTGGCAATGTTCCACACATCAACATTGCCTTGCATGAAGTGCTATTTCACATGTTTGCTTTAAAACTGCTGCTTACTAATTTCATTGGGTGACCCCTGATTCTTGCATTTTGATAGTTGCTCATTAAGTGGGCACCGTCTGCCTTGTGCACTGAATAAGGCAGAAGTCCTGTGGAAAAAACATGTAATCATGTATGCATCTGCACAAGGGGGTGTGTGACGGATATTAAGGGTTTGACCACCCCCTCCCACCCAGAAGGGGGGTTCAGCAGACCCATCGCCTACCTTGAGTCCGGTTTTTGGGTCCCTCCCCCTGGGGCAGGTCCCGTGGGTGCGATCTCCCTCTCTCGGGTCTGGCGGAGGGGTTCAGCGAACCCGTGAGTTCCCCTGGGGAAGGGGTTGAGTAGGGTCCCCAGCCATGCAGTCTGGCCCGTCTCCAGGCGGGGTTCGGAACATGAATATGGGGTCTGGGTCGGGGTTCTGGCTTATTGGTGGGCCGCGAACCCTGGGGATAGGAGTAGGTGGGGGAAGGGGGACCCGGGTCCGCCCTGTCCTCCGGGTCCCAGCCTGGGGCCCTAAGTGCAGGGTGCGGCGCTCCCTATGCACGGCAGAAGGGGGTTATTCCCGAAACCCATCCGCCCATGGGTGCCAGAGGCACACCGCCCCGGGCTGCTTCCTTCCCTGCTCCCGGGTACTCGGTCCCGTGGAACCATCGCAAGGCCTCACCCCCACTGGATCCAGTGGCCTGCGAGTCCCGCGCTGTTTCCTCTAGCGTGGGGGCAGGTCCTCCTTCTCTCTTCCAGGATGGGACCACCACCTCCGAGCGTGCCCCCTTTGCCTCTGGCTCTGCCGCTTTTCAAGCGGCCTGGGGGCGGATGCTGCATGATGGGGCCCTGCCCCCTTGGCGTGGTCCCGTGCCAGGCCATCGGGAGGCGCGATGGAGGCCCCACACCCTGTGTCTCCCGGTGTCCGCCAGCTTGTACGCTCCCCCGGCCTCACGCCGGGGAGCGCCAGCATGGCTTGGCCCCACCTGCAGTGCAGCTGGGCTGCGCCGCTTCTCCGCTCGTCCCGGCCCCGCCGAGGCGGAAGCCGGGGCAGTTCCGGCCGGCCACAGCACCGGCTTGCCTTTCGCACCGCGGGCAGGAGTGGAGTCTCCCCCTCGGCAGTGCGGACCCTTGCGGGTCCGTCACAGGGAGCTAGTTAAATTTGCGTGGGCAACCCTAATTCTGGCCTTGCCTAACTTTTAAGTGCTTGATTTTGCAACCTTAACATTCTTTTATGTAGCTTTTGTTATGTTATAGTACATACACTATTCTTATAATTACGTATATCCATAACAAAGAAGGGAATCCCTTCTTTACATGCAACGCTCAACTCTACTATAACTGCAGAGCTACAACCAGCACCTACACAATACAAATATAACTGCTGCTGATATTATTTTCCTGTTAGGGAAGAGGGACTAGGTGGTGGATACCAATGTTATTTTTACCTAGGATATCCAGAACAGTCTGGCCCTGAATTCTTTTCACATTGGATAACAGCTTTGCTCTGGAGCTGCTTCTCTATGTACCAATGAATATGGTTGCATTCAGGGGAGATATATTGTGACTAAGATCAGAATAGGCCCAGGTAGGTCATAGGCAACTGCTTATGCTCTAGATCTAACAAAGCAGAATCACGAGCGTCAGTCCACAGAACCATGTAAACATTACCCACCATTCCCCTTACTGACTCTTGCGACAGGCCTTCACCAGAGCACTGTCCTCCTGCTCCCTACACCAACAAGCTGAGACCAAGAGACAGGTGCCAACTGTGGCTGCCAGAGGTCGTGGGTCGTGGCGTGCCTCCTTAAGCAAACAGAGATCCTTGCCAGTTGAGAAATCATTTACAGGGATAAGTCAGAAGTGAGGAACTAGATTAACCAGGTCACTGGGTGTCCCAAGGAATGACGTGTCAGTGGGGCTGAAACAGCACATCCACAGCTGCAATCAGCAAGCTTCTTATGAGTTAGCTACAATGCATAGAAGTCCCTAGAATCAGAGATGTTAGAGATGGAGAAAACCATCCGCTCATCCATTCCATCTTCTAGTCTGGCTCATCTGGCTTTTCTGTTGTTAAAGAAATTAGCCAAACATTACTCTCACTGGATGGGCACTATTATAATATGAGCTGTGTGAATGTCTTCCAATTTGTAAATCACACTCATTATACACCAGTGTAATTCCACAGACATCAAGGAGCAGGACAGTCCAGTACTTAAAGCATAAGCATGGAACTTGTGAAATGTTGGGTTCACTTCCCTACTCTGTCACAGGTTTCCCATGTGATCTTGGGCAAGTCACTATATCTCTCAGGACCTCAGTTTCCCATCACAATCCTTAGTGTGTCTGACCTCACAACAGCCATGGGACACGCTAAGGATTGTAATGTGCTCAGCTAATACTGTAATGGGGGCCAGATAAGTACCATGGGGTACGTCTACACTACAAAGTTAGTTCGAACTAACTTTCATAGGCGCTACACTAGCGCTCCGTTAGTTCGAATTTAATTCTAACTAACGGAGTGCTTAGTTCGAACTAGGAAAACCTCATTTTACGAGGATTAAGCCTAGTTCGAACTAGCTAGTTCGAATTAAGGGGTGTGTAGCCCCTTAATTCGAATTAGTGGGAGGCTAGCCCTCCCCAGGTTTCCCTGGTGGCCACTCTGGCCAACACCAGGGAAACTCTATGCTCCCCTCCCGGCCCCGGACCCCTTAAAGGGGCACGGGCTGGCTACGGTGCCCGTACCAGGTGCAAGCCTGCCAGCACCCAGCCAGCAGACCCTGCACCTGGCACGGATCGAGCCACCCACCCGATGCCCCCCAGCCCTCCCCCTCTTCCCAGGACCAGGCTGGCGGCTCCTGGGAGCTTGCCCGGGACCGCAAGAGGCGGGCACCCGCCTGGGCTAGTGCAGACATCATGGACCTTGTCCACGATCTCTGCACTAGGCACATGAAAGTGGCCGTCTAGGGCAGGAGAGCTGCCAGCCTGGCCACCCAGGAGCAGGTGTGCAAGAGAATCAAGGGGGTCCAGTGAGACCCCCGACCCTGAGCTTACAATGGCCGTCGTGGGTCAGACCAAAGGTCCATCTAGCCCAGTAGCCTGTCTGCCGACAGCGGCCAACCCTAGGGACCCTGGAGGGGATGGACCAAAGACAGTGACCAAGCCATTTGTCTCGTGCCATCCCTCTCCAGCCTTCCACAAACTTCAGGCAGGGACACCACTCCTACCCCCTGGCTAATACCATTCCATGGACCCAGCCTCCATGACTTGATCTCACGTCCCTTTAAACTCTGTTCTAGTTCTAGCCTTCACAGCCTCCTGCAGCAAGGAGTTCCACAGGTTGACTCTTTGCTTTGTGAAGAACAACTTTCTGTTACTACTTTGAAGCCTGCTACCCATTCCTTTCCTTTGGTGTCCTCTAGTCCTTCTTTATGGGAACTAATGAAGAACTTTTCGGGATGCACCCTCTCTACGCCACTCATGCTTTTAGAGACCTCTATCCTGTCCCCACTCCGTCTCCTCTTTTCTAAGCTGAAAAGTCCCAGTCTCGTTAGCTTCTCTTCATATGGGACCTGTTCCCAACCTCTGATCATTTTAGTTGCCCTCCCCTCTCCCAGCCTCTCTCTTCCCCTCTCCCACCTCCTTTTCCCAGTCTCCCCCAGTTTTGTTCAATAAAGACAGATTCCATTTTGGAAGACACATTATCTTTATTTTGTACATCAAGAAGAGGGGCTAGGGAAGGGTAAGTGGAAGGAGGTGAGGGAGGAATGGGGCACGAGCCCCTGATGAGGAGGACTGGGCTGGCTCTGCGGGCTTCTGGGGGTGGAAGCTCTCCTGCAGCCCCCCAATTGCCCCCTCTCCCCAGATGGCAGCCTGCGGCAGGTGCAGCCGGGCTGATGGCCGAGTGCTGTGATGTGCCCAGTGTGGGTAGTCCGGGCAATCCAAGCCAGGACTGCTTTGCAAGCGGGAAACCCCTGAGAACTGTCTGTCCGGGGTGGGGGTCGGGACCCTTTAAGCACAGCCCTTGGCTAGCCTGAGACAGCATCTCCACGCTCTAAGTCCTCCTCTGATGCCCTGCCGGCACTGCTTCCGGCCATCCTTAAGCCCGTTTCAGGGTCCACTTAATGTGGACATGCTAGTTCGAATTAGCAAAACGCTAATTCGAACTAGTTTTTTAGTCTGGATCCGTTAGTTCGAATTAGCTTAGTTCGAATTAACTAATTCGAAGTAAGTTAGTTCGAATTAACGTTGTAGTGTAGACATACCCATAGGTAGAAAGGCACTAATTTACCTTGGTGAAAAGATGAATCAAGCTCAACAGCTTTCTAGAGAATTTCTAGTGGCAAGAATGAAAGGGGAGGAAACCAAGCTTGTTGTCTTTGGCACTGCTGATACCTATAAACTACTGCACTATGTCTAGGCTTGCCAGGTGTCCGGTATTCACCCGGAGAGTCCGATGTTTTCGCCTCCCGTCTGGTAAAAAAAAATCAGAGAATACCGGACACCTAAAATGTCTGGTATGTTCTGATTTTTTCCCTGGCTAGGAAGCGAAAATGCCGGGCATCTGGCAACCCTACAAACACTCAGCACCCAGCCTACACCTCCTCTTCCCCCCGGTTGCTAACACCCCCAAAACAGAATTTTTTCCCAGTGTTTTTTTTTGGGGGGGGGTCGGTATTTTTGTTTCAACCATCTGGCAACCCTAACTATGTCCTCTCCACATCAATTATTCCTCTGCCCTCGAGTAAACTATTTTCCGTTAAACAAGTAATTTCACCTCTCTGTGCTTCCTTTTCCTTGCCTGTAAAATAGAGATTCTGATAATGCCGGTTTACCTCAAAGGATTAATGAATCCCAGCAAAGTCCTTTGAGAGCCCTGTGTACTCCGCAGCAAGCTCATGTATGGAATCTGTGGTTCTCTGGTGCTGTAGCTTGGAAATTCTGCTCCAGTTTCAGGAATGGTTGGTTGGTTGGTTGGTTGGTTGGTTGGTTGGTTGGTTGGTTGGTTGAAAAAGTTTCTTAGTGAATATGAAAATGAATCATGCAGTTGGTCCTCTACCCTGCAGTATTTTGATATTAAATTCAATTTATTTTCTATGTTTGCAAGGTTCACAGAGTTTCTGGGTTGACAAAGCAGAACTGCGCTACAGAAGTTGTAGCTTTTGGCAGCTTATGCGGGGAGGGGGTTAACATCTTGTGGGTCGGTAAATCAGCTGCATGGTGATGTTTACATCCTCATCATTAGATTTCAGAGGTCACAGCTCATTTGGATGAATGGCTGCAGCACATGCTCTTGTATCAGCCAAGAACCCAGGAAGGCAATGCTGTTTATACCCTGATCACATTTGGGCAGTTTCCATCACAATCTTAAGAGCAAAAATGTGATTTTTCTGAATGAAAAGCTTAAATTCTGGAGCACAATGCTTCGGCAAGGGAGACTGTGATGACATCCTGCAGTCGTGGAATCCCAGAATACACAAGACCAATTGTAACCTGATTTTGTCTATGGGGATCTTGTGCGAGTGTGAGATAGCAGCAGCAGCAGCAGCAGCAGCAGCAGAGCCTACAGCCTCTGCAGGCCCCTGGGCAACATGGGGAGGGCGGCTCCTCGCTCCTAAAAAGGCCGTGGCTGAGGGCAGAAGGGGCAGAGTCAAGGCTGCCCCCCTAGCCCTTAGCACTACTTGGAGCGTGCAGTCTAGCTCTCCAGTTTAGTGCATCATCAGCAATTTAAAGTGTCCAGTTGTCGCCATTGCCACTGAATCACTGGGCCCAGGGGCAAATGCCCGCCCCCCTGGTCAGCAGGCCTGGATAGCAGCAAGGAGTTACTCAGTTTTTTAAGAAGACTGTTTTTGTTTTTTTACTCCCTGTTGCTTGTCTCCTGCAATCCTGAACTTGGAATATGTGTCCTCACAGTCTTTATTTCCTCCATCTTGGGCACCATGCTTTGTAATTGTAGTGCTGCTTAGGGGCATGGACTTTCATTTAGTTAGTACTTTGTTCTGGTCGGTTCATAGATTCATAGACTTTAAGGTCAGAAGGGACCATTATGATCATCTAGTCTGACCCCCTGCATAGTGCAGGCCACAGAATCTCACCCACCACTCAGAAGCACTGTGTCCTACTATGTGGTTGCAGGGTGTTGTGCTGTACACACTAGCTTGGACGTGAGCGTCTTTAATTGTTTGTTTTTGTTGCGTGAATCTAGCACTGAGTCATGAAAAACACTTTACATGCTGAACTTTAGAAATAGCTCTAAGAGAAAAGGTGTAGGTCACATTATGTGCCATGGCCATATCCCTTTAAGGGTTTTCAGACACTAGCCAGATGACCTGCTAAGCCCCTTGCCCCTTGCACTGTGGCAGGATAAGAGCATGTAAAGCCCAGTAACATTTTAACTATGAGATTAACTCTACTCCAGTTCAACAACAGAGCCTCTGCTGTTCTTTAGGATGAAAGGTGCTGACTATGGTATCCGTCCATATGCCACCCCACACCCTCCCTTCCCCCCCCCCCCATCCCAGCTGCAGTCTCTCCTGCTTTGCAACACTCAGGAAGTACTAGCCTACGCCCCTTTCCCATTTGGTGGCCTCCCAGTGAGGATCCAGTTTAATTGTCATCATGGATTGAGTGTTTATACTCCAAAGGAGAAAGTCCAGCAACCTGCCAATGGGCCTATGCTGCGCCTCCCAAGGTTCCAGGTGCAATCCAGCCAGAGAGAAGGACATCTGTGGATGAATATAATTTAGATTATCAGGGCTCGACAAATAATACAATCTACTCGCCTGTGGCGAGTAGATTGTAACCCGGAAGAGCCAGGTTCGGGCAATCTACACATGCGCAGAACAATCTGCACATGTGCAGATCGCTGGACAGCGCGGCTAGTGAGCGGGGCTCGCCACTGTTCGGCAAGCCCTGTAGATTATGCTCATTCTCCATGGCAGTATCCTCCACATTACTCATGGAGCTTTACATTTCCCTGGCTCTGTGTCAATACAGCTCTTTTGCCTTCAATCTTTCACTTTTAGGCTGTGTCTAGACTACATGCCTCTGTCGTCAGAGGCATGTAGAGTAGACACATAGGCAAAGTCAAATGAAGCCGCGATTTAAATGATCGCGGCTTCATTTAAATTTACATCAGCTGTTTGTCCGCTCAGCGCACTAGTCTGGACGCTCCCCTGCCGACATCAAAGCCCTTTGTCGGCAGCCCCATTATTCCTCGTGGGATGAGGTTTACCGGGGCTGCCGACAAAGGGCTTTGATGTCGGCAGGGGAGCGTCCAGACTAGCGCGCTGAGCGGGCAAACAGCTGATCAGCTGTTTGTCAGCTCAGCGCGGCAGCCATGTAAATTTAAATGAAGCCGCGATCATTTAAATCACGGCTTCATTTGACTTTGCCAAAACAACAAATCTACATGGCTCCGTCGACGGAGCCATGTAGTTTAGATGTACCCTTAATGGCTGCAGAATTGGGCTCTAAGGGCCTGATCCAAAGATTGAAATTTATGGGATTCTTTCCTTTGACTTCATTGTAGGCTTGGGTGTAGACTCTGAATGTGAGTAGAAGTGTAGGTACACTATGAATCACCACAGTGAATGGACCCAGTTATGCAAAGGCTAAAATTTAAGAGCATGATAGGCCTGAATAAGTTATTTTTAAAAAAGACGTGTAGAAAGTTGTATTGGGTCATCTGTTATCAACCTTAATACAATGGTATCCTTTTAATGCATGAGAACTACACATTGAGACTGGCCACATTCACTCAGTGAAACTGACTAATTTGACTAGTCTACAATGAGTTCAAGATGACAGAAATATTGAACAATGTGAACAGCGTGAAAATCAAATTAGGTGGATACAAGTGTTTTTATGTCTTAGCTCTATACTGGGGTGGGATAATGCTAATACAAGTAAAGGACTATTAACTTTGAAGTATGTATTTTCAGGAACACATGTAGCTGAGGAATTTGATGGAGTCTGCACAGTGAAATGTTGAGGCCACATCTGGAGTATTGTGACCAGTTGTGGGCCCACCACTATAGAAAGGATGTGGACGCATTGGAGAGAGTCCAGTGGAGGGCAACCAACATGATTAGGGGGCTGAAGCACATGACCTATGAGGAGAGGCTGAGGGATTTGGGCTTATTTAGTCTGCAGAAGAGAAGAGTGAGGGGGGATTTGACAGCAGCCTTGAACTATGTGAAGGGAGATTCTAAAGAGGATGGAGAGAGGCTGTTCTCAGTGGTGACAGATGACAGAACAAGCAGCAATGCTCTGAAGTTACAGTGGGAGAAGTCTAGGTTGGATATTAGGAAAAACTATTTCATTAGGAGGGTGGTGAAGCACTGGAATGGGTTACCTAGGGAGGTGGTAGAAACTCCATCCCTAGAGATTTTTAAGTCCCAGCTTGACAAAGCCCTGTCTGGGATGATGTAGTTAGGGTTGGTCCTGCTTTGGGCAGGGGGCTGGACTCGATAACCTCCTGAGGTCTCTTCCAACCCTAGAATTCTAATTCTATGACTCTATGATTCTATTACTAAAAAACATATGGACCTAAGTAATCCGGAGTGACTAGTAATTTAAGTGATCTAGTCTTGGGTGTTTAACTTGAATCTCCTTAATAGCTCCTGATTTTCAGAAAGAGATGAGATTCCAAAATCACTAGGCCCTTTTGAAAATGTAAGTCACAATTTTTCAGTTTGACTGTGTTCTTTAGAGTGAATTCCCTAGAAGATAGAAACATCTCTCATACCCTAATTTCTGATCTCAATCATTTGAGTTAGAATTGTGTAGGACAGAAGTCAATTCAGGTCTGAAATGGGGACTATAGAAAGGTAGAGGGGGGAAAATGAGAAGTTTTTTAATTAGCCACCCGCAGCTAAAATTAAGCAAATTGTGTCTTGGTCAAAGTTGGCATGGCTTGAGGTGCATCATTATTGATTTTTAAGGCTTCAGTCCTGCATCTTGCATGGTATTGGGAGAATCCTGAATTTATTTAGACATTGTGACAGCATGATACCATAACAATGTCTCCTGACCTGATGACACTGTTACCATGACATTGACACCTTGCATTAGCACAACATTGTGATGTCAAGGTGTTAACACATGCATACCATTACATTATGATTATTGCTCCACAGGACAAGCAGGCAGCAATAACGGGGTTAGCACAATTTTCATATTTTGGGAGGGAATGTGGACTAATGGTAAGACCAGGAGATTGGAAGCCAAGAGCCTACATTATTGCCTGGCTCTGCCACTTATATGCTGAGCGACCTTGGGCAGTCACTTAACCTCTCTGTATCTCAGTTTTTCCATCTATAAAATGGGGATAATAGTATTAACTTACCTTACAGAGAGGTTTGGGAAGATCAATTAATGTTTTCAAAGCACTTTGAGCAGTCTGAATGGGAGGTAGGATCTCAATGTAGAATCCATTAGGAAGTTTCATCAACTTCAGTGGGGATGGGTTTTCACTCATAGTCTTTAATATCATTTCACTGTGCAGACTACACCAGCTGTGTGTGTTCCTGAAAATACGTACTTCAAAGTTATGAGTTGTAAATGAAAGTACTTGAGAAAATTCCTCAGGAAAGAAACAGAGAAGATTTAAGACTAAATTACCTGATATATTGATGCTCTCCCCATTAAAGGGAAAGCAACATCTCTTTATTCTTTTTAAGAGAAGAATAAATGAGCTGTGACCAAACAATTTAAACATGGCACTGAGAGTTTGGGTTTCACATCCTCAATGGGAAACAGAACAGAGAAGTGAATCCCCTCGAAATAAAAGTGAAGTTAATAATTGGATGGCTTTAGCTGCTCACCACATCCTGTGTATGTTGATCATTCTGTTTATAGCTAAAAGGAGTCTCTCTAGAATCTTCTTTACCATTTTAACTCTTTACTGAGCCACATGCTACTAACTATACAATACCAAGAAAAAATCTAGCTTGCCCCACTCTTCCAAGACCACAATGTTTAGAGAGTAATGGTTTCTCTTCCCCCCTGCATGCCCCCTTGTACAATCTTTCACACATATACACACACACCACTCCTTGTGTAATCGCTCACTCACACTCTGGGCATGTCTACACTAGGAGCTATTTTGAAATAAGTTATTTTGAAATAACTCCCAAAATAACAATTTTGAAATAGCACTATTCCTCTTCATAAGCAGGAGTTATTCTTTCAAAATAACAAGCCCATTATTTTGAAATAATGGGCTTGGTAGTGTGGACGCTTGCCTTGTTATTTCGAAAGAAGGGGAGTTACTTTGAAATTACTCCCTAGTATAGACATGTCCCTTCATACATACACATAGACACTCATCCCACAGAACTCAATCACCTTGGTATGAGCCAACCAAAGAGAAAAGAAGAGCTCCACAAATGAAAATCGATGATAATTTTATACAGCTGAAGCATGTCAGTCAGTTATAACCTCATTACTGTTCCATAGTGTTATTACCACCCTGTGACCAACCTGAGGTCAGAGGGCATAGCTGCAGCTTGGCTTGTGTATTGACCAGAACAGATCTTTCTTTTTGCTTTTCAGTTTCTGTTGCTTTGCTGGTTGATTATGATTATTTTGACTATGACAAGATAGGGGCCCGTAGCACTTTTTCCTTTAGTGGCAGGTTTACTCATCTTAACAATTTGACGTATGACGGCTCTGCTATCCATCCATCCATCCTTTGTGACAAACGTCTGTTCGTCAGCCATTTGAATGGCACTAATAACGAGGCAATATTCTTTTGGGACCAGCTGCAATGGACACATTCATCACTGCCACTGGATGATGTCTTCTGACAAACTTTTTCACCAAAACATGCAGATTCAGGTCAACTGAAACATTTTGTGAATTTGAGCAAACTGTTTTGGTTAAAAAAAATTTTTTTAGAAATGTTGAAACCACAGGCACCGACTCTAGGAGATCCGGGGCTGGAGAAAGCACAGCGAAAAATTAGGGGGTGCTCAGCACTTACGGGCAGCCAATCCCCTCCTCCCAGCACCTTTCATTTGCCAGCCGCTCTGCTAACCAACTCCTCCATCTTCCTCCCAGCATTGCCTGCCCACCAGGAACAGCTGTTTCATGATGTTCAGGATGCTCCAGGAGGAAGGGAGAGGAGCAGGGACAGGATGTGCTCAGAAGAGGAGGTGGGTCAAGGTCAGGGGTTTGGGAGGAGGAGTGGAATGGGACAGGACAAGGGTAGGAAGAAATGGAGTGGGACTTAGGGGAAGGGGTGGAGTGGGGGAAGAGGCCTGGGCAAAGAGGGTGGGGGCTGAGCAGCCCCTGGCTAGAAGGGAAGTTGGCACCTCTGGTTGAAACAAAATGTTTGGTAATGGTTTGATTTGCTGGGCTAGAGTCACAAGGGGCTTTAGGTGGCATTCACAATGCTGAGGCACAAGAAGAGAAGAAGGTTGTGGAGATGCCCCTCCTTATACCATTACCCCAGGCAGAGACCCAGGCTGAATATTGAATTACATATACAAAATGGAACAGCTTCACCAGGAGAGACTGAGATGCCCCAGAAAAGGCAGTAGCTAGGTGTATGAACCTGGATCTCTCACATCCCCACCGACTGCTCTAACCATGGGGCTGTTGGCCTAAAAGGGGCAGCATTGCCTTTTCCGGCTCCTTGCTTTTGTGAATCTAGCCTATCATTTCCTTTTATTTTTAAAAATGGTTTAAAATGCCCCAGATGGAAACAACATATCTCGTTCAACACAGAAGGATTTTCCTCCCAACTTTTCAACATAGCATTTACCCACACGAAGCTTCCTTCACACACACACGCAGCACAGAACTGCCAGCAAACCAAAAAATCAATTCCGCACCCAGCACCAGGGTTCATCACCACCACGCCTAGAGTTTGTGTTTACTTTAGCCATCAAGGGCGCTAAAGGTGAATGAGATGTTCATCTTTGACTCACAGTTCATGCCCTCTTGGAACTTGTAAAGAGCCTTCATTCTGATCACTGCTGCAGTATGATCATCTCCCTTCACCTAAGGGTCCAACCCTGTCTACCAATTGCACATTTGGTGACAATCAGTGGGCATGCTGGCTTAGTAAAAGAAATTTAAGTATGAATTTAAGGACTTGATCTACAGGCGGCCTGGAGATAGAACTGCTCTCTCCAAAATATCTCAAGTGACTTAAAAATCAAGTGATTTTAAAATATAATCCATTTGGATTCTTTCTGTATTGGCTTTCTGGTTTGTGAATCTCCAGGAGTTACATTTTCAAGCTTTCCTCTGCAAACACAAAAGCTAAAAACGTATTTTTGTAATGAAAACTGAGAATCTCACATTATCACAACTCCCAGAAAATATTGAGACTCACATGGGGCTTTCCCTCCCATGCAGCAGCAGGAGTAGTGCTAATTGCTTTCACCAGGCAGCCTATAAAAATAAGTTGTATTTACGCAGTATCTTTCATCCCAGTTTTACAAAGCAGAGGCATAGTACAGAGGAAATACCCTATCAGTTGATATACAGCTCTCTCTGAGCTGGAGCACAGCAGCTGGTTAGTGGCATCCCATAAAACCACCCAACAGATTAGGACGGCAGGAGATGAATGCTATCTCTAGTTGGTAGTAGATAGCAACGGCCCCTAAACTGAAATTTAGCTAGGACTCCAGGGCTAACGTTTCTACTCTTGTGAAAAATATGAATAGATTTTAATGGCCAGTGGTCTGAGCCTCTGTGTCGTTTCCCATCCAAAAGACTGTCTCTCCAGCTGCACTGAACCCCTGGCACCCTGTTAAGACTGTCTCAGTATCAAGAGGAAAGAACGCCATCTACTGTATCACCAGAACCACTGCAAGATCCTGGATTTTCTTTGTCGGGAGCGGGGAGGGGAAGAGTTTCTCATCTTGGTACTGAAAAATTCAGTCTGGCGTATCATGTAAGGTCTGTGAGCTACTCCTGTGAGTCAGCTTCAAAGACTGTAGAATGGTCTAATAATCAGCTACTAAGGAGAAAGTGCTACCCTTGCAAAAGTTCTTCCCCTCCTCCCACTAAGTCTGACTTTGCTTTGACCTGCTTATCAGTTATAGTCCACAGATAATTCAGTCTCTATTCTGTCTCTTAGCTCATCAAATTCACATGACTTGGCTTTATTGCATAAATCTATAACATGCTAGTCAACCATCTCACCAGCCAGCTTGTAGAAAAAAATGTACTTTTCCTAAGTGACATGCATGTGTGGATCATACTTGAAACTTTTGAATGCTAGCTTTTGTTTGCTAGCCTCCTTCATGCTCCCATGGGAATATATGGTAGCTCTCTCATGTATCTGGCCCTTCCATGTTTTGCAGTTGGAGGACTTCATCCTCTCTCATTTTTCTGCAATGCCACTTGAAAATGTAGAAGCTCTGCAGCCACGTCCATTTCCCAGCCAGGCTCCCTTTTGGAATAAAGGACTCTAGACTGCGTCTAGAATACACCTCTCTGTCGACAGAGAGATGTAGATAAGGCATGTTGAAATTGCTAATGAAGCAGGGATTTAAATATCCCGTGCTTCATTACTATAAACATGGTTGCCCCTTTTTTCAAATCGGAGCTTTTTTGGAAAAAAAAATGCCAGTCTAGACACGGATCTGTAGAAAATAAACCCTTTTTCGAAAGATCCTGTAAACCTCATTTTTTGAGGAATACAGGATCTTCCGAAAAGGGGTTTATTTTCTACAGATCCATGTCTAGACTGCTGTTTTTTGTTTTTTCCCAAAAAAGCTCCGTTTCGAAAAAAAAGCGGAGGCCATGCGCGGGATATTTAAATCCCTGCTTCATTAGCAATTTCGACATGCCTAAGCTACATCTCTCTGTCTACAGAGATGTGTAGTCTAGATGTAGCCTAGGTGAATTAACTTGCTCCAGGTAAGGTTTTAATATCCACTGGTGATAGGAGCTGGAGGTATACCAACCACAGGGTCTGATGTGTGCTGCAGGGTATTCATTTATCACAGATCCCAGTCTTCCTGGCAGTGTGCTGTTGGCTGTCCCTGTAAACCCCGTTCACCACTTCAATCTAGTCCCCACAAAGCATTTCTATTTTGTGCTTGTGCCTACTGAACACACAAAATACAGCGAAGCTGGCAGCATTTAGATTATAGGCGCAGACTAAATTACATGTATATTTTTCTCTTTATCACACGGGGGTCTCATTTTACAACATGCTGCAGTGCAAATAATTTTGTTTCTCTGTAGTACTGTTCAGACTCTGTGGAGTTCAGATACAATGGCAATGAGCACAGAATAAACGCTGATGGTAGAGAACTGAAAGCACCCAACTTAGGCATTGTTAGCACAGTAATTGTGTTAGGTGAATGTGGCAATTACTGTAATCCAATCACTAAATCTCATGCCACCTGGAACAATTCTAAGAGACTGAATGTTAACCAGAACACCTGCTTTAACTCCAACTATTTTTTTTCAGAAAATGCCTCCAAATCTTGATCTTCCCCTTGGACAGTTTAAAGTTGACTAATATAAAGGATGACACTATTACCGTATATACTCGATCATAAAGCCCATTCATTCATAAGCCGACCCCCACCCCAAGTTAAAAAAAAATTAAAAATCGCAATGACCTATTCATAAACTGACTCTATATCAGTAGTTTGCAAATTTCCGACATAAGCTGCTGGCACGTTGGGACGTTTTGTTCACCTGGAGCGTCTGCAAGCACAAAGCCTCTCAGCTACCACTGGTTTCTGTTCACCGTTCCCAACCAATGGGAACTGCGGGAAGCAGTGCGGGCCAAGGGACATTCTGACCACTACTTCCTACCACTCCTGTTGACCTGGAACAGTCAACAGCAGCCACTGGGAGCTGAGGGGCTCCGTGCCTGCAGACACTCCAGGTACATAAAACGTCCCAGGGCGTCAGCGGTTTGCCCTGCTGAGCTGTTAACTGAAGTTTGCCAAACCCCACCCCCAAGTTAAAAACAAACTGGTAAAACATTATGACCCATTCATAAGCCAACCCCTACTGTTTACTGCGTCATTTTTTACCAAAAAAATGTGGCTTATGATTGAGTATATAGGGTAATTATATTTTTTGTTAAGATGCTTCTGTCACAGTGCTTCTCCCCTGAAAACTAAGTAGTACTAGACTTCTGTACCTCCCCTCTCCATTCTATTCATCTTGGACTCAACTCTATCCATCTATTCTGCTGTGTGGTCTTTCTCTGGGCCTTCTCTGTTTTGACTATGTCCTTTCTGAAATTAAGTGACTGAAGAGAAATACAACAAGTGAACTATTTACCACTATTTTTCACTGTTATATTTTCCAAATTGATTTTTAGCTCCTTCTTAATTCAGGCTTACTATCTTATCCCTTTTACTAACCCCTTCAGTGATTTGTATAAACGGTGTCATTGCACTGTCAACATGATGACACCAGATCTTTCTCTTGAGAAGTTAACCACTAATTCAGAGCACACATGGCTGAGATGATTTCTTCCAAAATGTATTATCTTGCATTTGTCCATCTGAACTTTATCTAGCATCCTGGTGTCCAATCTCCAAGTTTTGTTAGGATTTTCTAGTATTCCACAATCCTCACTAGCTTTAACTAATTTGCAGTTCTAATAAATAATTTAGCATTGTCAGCAAATTTTGTTGCCTTCTTACTTGCCCCGTTTCAATTATGTTAATATTGTTCAGAATACTATTTTCATTCTCTTTACCTGAATTAACCTCATTCCATGTAGAAATAAACAACAAACTTTCTATTGTTTCTATTCATGGTTCTATTCCTTTTTTCAGACACAGGACACTTGGTATCCTTTTGATACCAAGTTTCCTTATTAGACTTTTGGGAAAATCTTTATCAAGAAGTCTTTTGAAACTGTACATGCAGCCTGCTTTTTCTTGATCAGCTATTTTAGTAATTTGGAAAAGTCAACTGATTAGAGGAGCATGATTCAGCCTCACAAAAAGTTACCAAATATTACTCATTTCCTTCAGCTGTGATTTTGCTCAGCTCTTTTTCTCAAAACAAAGTCAAGGTTAGGAGTCTATAAATTCTGGTATCTACAATAGCTCCTTTTTGAAGATTGGCACCTTCTAGATTTCATATGATATACAATATCAGAGCTAGACATTTTGTAAGGCTACTCAAAGGGCTTCTTCCTGCACCACTGGAGTTAAGAGTTTAGACTTTTTGATTTCAGGGGAACTCGGAGCAAGTTGTACAACATTTTCTTTTGAACATCTGCCATCATGGTGCCTCACCCATTTCCCTCAAAAGTCTAGTCTATTGCCCAGTTGCTCTAGAGTTTGAGAGAAACTAATTTTTAATAAATCCTAGTTTTAAAAGAGTAGTTATTTACTAACTTCTTTATAATGGAAATGGAGCTTTCTAGTAATTAGAGAGGAATGGGATTCAGGACGCCTGGGTTATTTTCAGGGCCAGCCCACGACATTTTGGTACCTGAGGCGGGGAGCTCAAATGACGCCCCCATACCCCCTCGCTTGGGCCAAAACTTTGAAAGGTCTCAATTCTGCCTTCTTCCTGTTCTACTCCTCTCATGGAACTCTACCATCTCTGTGCATCTAGAGCAGAGAGAATACATATGCACCAGCAGCAGACACAATTTTCTACACTCTGGGTCCTAGTGGCACCCCCCCAAAATCTAGCACCTCAGGCAGCCGCCTCAGTTCGCCTCATGGTAAGGCCAGCCCTGGTTCTTTTCCTTGTTCAGTGAAGGCATGTAAAGTGCTAATTACACCAGGGGATTGAGACACTGGAAGTGTGGACTCATTTCTGGCTCTGCTCTGGATTTGTGGTGTGGTCATGGGCAAGTTACTTAATCTGTTTGTGGCTCAGTTTCCCAATCTACCTATAAAATGTTCTATAGGGATTCCAGAGATGATTATTCAAAGCATTATAGTAATACAATTGATCATTAAACTTTAATGGCAGATTTCTCAAAAGTGTCTAATATTAGCTTAGCTCTTTTTCCATGACTCTCAATGGCAATTTGACCATTGACTGATGTGGGAACCAATTTAAGTCAATGTTGGATGGCCTGAAAGCTCCATTCTAAGGCCATGTCTACACTACACAGAAGATCGATGCTGCTGCAGTTAATCTTCTGGGTTTCGATTTAGTGGGTCTAGTGAAGACCTGCTAATTTGAACTGAGAGAGCACCCCTTTGGCACCGGTACTCCTGCTCCTCACGAGACGTAAGGAAAGCCGATGGGAGCATTTGCGCTCATTGACCTCCTGCTGCATGGACTGTGATTTAACATGTGTCAACTCTACCATCATTAACATAGCTGGAGTTGCATACCTTAAGCTGACCTTTCAGGTCTAGTGTAGACTGGGCCTAAATGTACGCGTTTACTGTATCAAATGCCTCCCTGAAATCCAGAGTCTTTCCATCATATTCCCACTATCTAATGAACCAGTGATTATGCTAAAGAAAATTATTATTTCTTTGGCATGACCTATATAAACCCAAATTGTAGTGCACATAGTTGGTGTTCTGCCAGTGTTCTGTGGCCTGTGTAATACTGTCTTGCATACGTAACCATTGTTTAAATCTCAGATCAAAACAAATCACGCCACATTGTTTGTCAGTTATTAGACATCTTTCTCCTAGTCACACAGCCTTCATTACCATAACAATAATTATTACATAGTGCTTTATTATATGCTTGGGAATAGTTAGCACATTTGTCTTTTCCCACACATTAATAGCTTCTCCTGACTCTCATGATTCACCAGTGCTTATTTCTCAATGTCCCATGAATTCTTTTAAAATTCCCACTTGCGTTTCATCAAGGCTTGTGGATTAATATATTACTAATGGAATTTTTGGTTTGTACTGCAGCGGTGGCCAAAGGCCCTGACCAGGATTGAGGCTTCATTGGGCTAGGTGATGTGCAAACATATGGGAAGACATGGACCCTGCTCCTAGGAGTTTAATAAATATTTAGTTTAGTCCAATAATGTGATTTGGAGTCTTTCCAGGCTGATAGTTCAAACCCATCCCCAGTGACTGCAATGTATCACCATCTGGTGGTTATTTATCGGCTTGAGTGAAATGGTTTGGGGATCTCAAGCACTGTGTCATGGTCAGAGGAAATGGAGTCAAAGGGCACATATTCTGGTGTGGGGGACGGTAACTGACAGGACCACTAGTGGAACAGGGAATGAAGCAACCCAGGCATTTGGACAGAGCAGTCCATAGTTTCATGAAGATCTGCGCATTCAACTTAACCTGCATTCGTTGTCACGCTTTGCTAATGAAAACAAATAGGCTCCCAGTGACTGAGGTTCACATCACAAAGTCACCACCACAATTAGCAGTAAGTGACATGCTTTGTAGAAAATCTTCACCTGGCCCAGTATTCCAGATGAGGGACTTACAATTGGCTCTTTTGCTGTCTGCCCTAATTTTACTTCCTTTGAAACACTTCTGTGATACAAAGGGAAGGGAAAGTACTTGTATCCACCCAATGGTCAGAGAAGAGTCAGCGTAGCCAATCCTCTACAGTTCCTAATGTAGGAGGTGTATTGGAAACATGTCTGGAGCTTTCCAGTAATTCCCAAATGGCCTACATTAACACTTTCCCTCCTGTGGAAAAAATATGAATTTAAAGATTGCATCAGTATTCACAGGCATGAAGTTCAGCAGAAGCGATAGACTTGAACTTGGCTCCCTCCCCAGTGTACCTTCCCCCAGGCTAAAGGGCATTTTGATGGGATGGGCAGGAAAGAAAGCTTGCTGGCTGATACAAACACCTTGGCGAGGCTTAGAACATGTGCATTGCAGTGGGAATGTTCAGAAAATTATGGAACAATACAGAATTAAGTTCATGGATACGCAATTTTCCCCAACAGGATTATACATTAGCCAAATCTGGATGAATTTGCAAGCAGGGAGCAAAAGACAGCACCCTTACCTCAGTTCTACATCCCTGCCAAATAGCAAGATCCTATGCCAAACCTTGGAGGCACTAGAGTTATTTCAACAAAAACAAACAAACAAAACCCTCTGGACTAATATTTAACATTGGCAAAAATACATTCAACCTCCAGCAAAGACCAAGCATGGAAAATTGTACAGGTCAAAATTTGTCAGATACAGTTGGAATTGCACCAATGTAATTGGCATACAGTGACTGAAATGCTTTATATTCCTTCTGGGTGGGAGGTTCTATACAAATTTAAACCATTTGTCACTACAGCACGTATGGGTTTATACATCTAGAGTGAGATTTTGGAAAGAGGTCTGGAATTTGAGTTTTCTGTGAACTGAAACTTTATGTTTCAAAGGACTCTCTCTGCCTATCTTCTGTGAAGTCCTCCATTTTGGAGAGCAGTTTCTGCTCACATTTGCAGGAGGTACCACTTGGTCCCTCATGGGGACTTTACTGTCGTTCTTTCTTGAATTGTTGTTGTTTCTACTGATCTAAAATAAAAGTAATTTATTTGAGAGCCTTTGGCCGCCTTTTTTGCATTGAACAAAACAAAGTTAGCTCTAATCAGGCTGGGGTTGAAGTGAAACTATTAAAATGGCTTTTCCTTTTTTAATGTAGTTGTTTTGCTCTGTACCTCAGCTCAGATCCTTGCCAGCGAGCACAAGGCAAAGCTAACAAAGTGGGCAAAGGGTACCCCTGCACCAGCTATGTGCCAGGCCCATCCCCTGACACAATCTACAACAGCCAAAGGCAAAGGTGGATAGGACATCTGGGGGTCCGTGGACATAGAGAAGCTATGGTGGCTGTGGTGGAGGGTAGTGGCAAAAGAATCACAATGCCCGCTCCACATTTCTGGATTCCCTTCCCCCATATGTGGGAGCTCTAACTGTGACTATCTAGGCTGGCTCTAGGTCCATCATTTATCAATGCTGTAACCTCAATCTGCAGTGCAGAAATTGCTCCCACACCTTCATATGGTTGCACTGTTTCTTTTACTAAACTGGCCTACTTTCCATGTTGTGATGAATATTAAAAACATTTATATGGCCTAGTTAACTTACTAGCATTTGGCAAACCCTGATAAGACATGCTCCCTCCCTTGAAGAGTTTACACTCTAAGCTAAGACAGAACAAATACAAGATAAGACACAAGACAATAGTGCAGGCAATGAGGTTGGGGGGTGGGTGGCCTTAATGAGAAGAAAAGAGGAATTGTTTTGAAAACATGGATTTTGAAGAATGGAGAGGATGGCTATGAAATGAAGACACAAGACCTATTCCAGACAAACAACCGCATTCACGGCAGCCCTCTGCCTTGTGCAGTTATAGACATCAGCGCAAAGTGCAGTAAACTGCTATCAAATCTGAATGGGAATGATTTATACACCCACCATGTAAACAGCAACAGCAGAAGGCAAGACAATGTTGAACCTGACCTATAGGGGGCAGTGTAGTAGAAGGCACAAAGCCAGAAAAAAAAAAAGAAGGCAAGTATGCTGCAAACAGTGGAAAAGTAAGAGCAGAGACGTAAGGCCAACATGACATCTGGAGCACATTTACTTTACACAGATGGTTCCAGACACAGATTTTAACTCTTTTCTTGTATCACCCGCAGTTTTTCCATTGCTGTGCAGTTTGTGCCAGCACTTCCCTCCCTCCAGTATGTTCGGAGCCTTCTTTACAGCTACTTAACAGTGGCAATGTACTAGACACAAGAAAATTAATCGCAGAAAGCAAATGTAAGTATAGGCTCAGTGTCCTGTTATGTGGAAATGTATTAATGGCATTTGTATTTCCAGTGGAAATTATAACATGGCCGTTAAGTTCAGCCAGCATCCTTACTCAATAGCCTGCCAAAATGACACCTCTGCATTTTCCACACAGCACTATCTTGTCAATTCCACTAGTGCCAAGTTTGTCACAAGTTATCCAAATATTTTTTATCCTTTCTGCAGAGAGCAAATTTTACCTCATCGCCTACTTCCCCCAACCAAAATGAGTTTAAGTATCTGAGCTATTGATAAACTATGAGACCCTCTTGTGTCCAGCAAACTGACATCCTAAAACCCAGAAATGATTAGCAAAGATGTCATGTCATTTATCTCATGCTGGATGTTTTTAATGTTATTTACAGATGAAAAGTCAGGAGGATTAAGAGCTTTTAATATTTGCCCAGTACTGGATCTACCAACCCCTGCAAAAATAATGGTGTTGGCTACTTGGGTTTCCTGCTACCGCAAAGTATATACACATACACTCTCTCTCTCTCTTTTATAAATGTTTACGCACCCAAGTTGCCAGGAATTGCACTCCCGTCGCTTCCTACCACCTCAATGCACTTTCCTGTATCTTTGGGAGTTTGTTTTCTTACCGAGCAGCAGCTACTAGTATGCCTTTTTGCTTTTGACCAGAAGGCTAGGCATTTCCCAAGAAGCCAGCAGTGCCTGGCAGAGGATGCACCTAAAAGCAAAGGTTTCCAGCTTGGGACATTCGTACCTCCCAGTGGATGCACAGAAGTGTTACATATAGGGAACACAAGACCAAAATAAAAAGATTTTTTTAAAACAAACCTTAAGGACACCTAAGGGTAAAACAGAGAGGTATCCCTGTACTCATCCACCCATGCACAATATTTGTAAAGGCTACTGAACAACTGGTATACAGAATGGGGAAAAGGTCTAAAAAGACACTGGGGGTGGATGAGACTAAAAGAAATGCACTTTTGTCCACTCCCCTGAACTCAACAAAAATAGGATTATGATCCATACTCCAGGAAACTGGGATCAGAAAGACCCTGAATTGCTTCTTTTACAAGCAGACTCTGCCTGTTTAAACACAGTGTACTTTAGAGCATTATGGTTGGGAAGGCATATTCATTACACAGGAAGACCTTGTTTTCAGAGGCTTATAACTTTCTCACCTGAGAATAGGTTCCTCTGACAATTTTGATATTTCTGAAAAAAACCAAATCCCCATAGTTGTAAGAACTAGAAAATCTTGGACTGTGTATGTTCCAAATCTTCATTTGGTTTAAATTTTGCTCTTTAAGCTAACCACTCATTATAGTCACTGAGAGTTAATCAGAGTAAGGACTAAGAAAAAGCTGAGTAAAGAACTCATAATTTCATCTTATGTGATTTTCTTCTCTCTTTTAACAATGCACTGTGACGTGAAGGTCTTATGAGCCTATCTGAGACAAGCATTTTGAAATAAAGTGTTCATTGGCTAAGAGACCAATTAGGCATCAGCTTAAATTTCTCTGTGCTGGCATCTTTGCCATCTAGCCCAAACAATATTACAGTGTACATCCATTTCCACTTTGCAAACTTTGGTTCTCTGCATTGAAATCTGAAACAAAGTGCACACAAAATGGGAACTGAACAGCCATGGGCAATAAAGGCTACACCCCTTGAAGACAATGATAAAACTCCCATTGAAGGCATCACGTCCCATGAAAAGATAAAGGTAATTCAGGAGCAAGGCTATCAGATCTGGTGGAGCCTTTGGATTGCCAACTTTAACTATTAGCGATTATTAGAAGACCAGTAGAGGGGGTGGGGAAGTAATTATCCTACATCTGCCTAATGCAGGCATTTTCATCCTTTCCTCTGGAGCATCTGGTACCGGCCACTACCTGACATAGGATACTAGCCTACAGGGGCCAAACGTCTGAGCCACACTGGCAGTTTCCATGTTCCTCTGTGTGCATGTGGACTCGTTAACACTCATCTCTCCCTCTCTTTTTAAAATGGTGTCAGTGGGTGAGCTTGATCAGTAAGAAGACAAGCCATTGGCCTATGCCTGAATCTGTTGATGAAGGCTCACGTGATGGCAATCCAAAAGTAGCGCCTACAATAGAGGCCTACACAGGAAGAAGACCACCAATTTGACAGTGCTGGCTCCCAAGTCCATTTGCACCATCCAAGCTGCAAAGTAGGGTGTGCTTCATTGAAGAGCTACTGCATGAACTCCAGAGGGCACATTACATTCAAATGAGCACATGCATGTGTTTACTCAAGTTTGTGGTGGCTAGAAATGTTTCTTTTACTCTTTTAAAAATCAAAAGCCATAATTAAACTCAGTGCAAAAATGTGATGGTGATGTTATATTTGAGAATGGACACCGCTGTTTTTTCTGCCTCCAAAGAGGCATGCATAGGTGCACACACAAATTCCTAATCTGTGTGTGCATATGGCTAGTCTGGTTTGTATTTATCCAGGCACATTCTCAAAGGAGGGATTTGCTTGTGCACAAATCCAGGCATACCTCGTGGCTGAAAGTCAGGCTCTCACAGTCTAAATCCAGATTCCCTCAAAATTCTTACTGGACATCAGTGCAACCAGCATTTGATCCTACATGCACAAACGTTTTGAAACAGAAAGCTACAATTCCGATAGTAAGTACGTGTATATTGCAGTCATTTAATATAACGCACAAAATATGCGCAATAATGCTAAATATAATCGATGTACACTGAGATGAGTTGATTGTTATGGGGCATATAATAGAGAGTCCAATCCTGCATTTCTTGTGCACACAAACTCTCATTCAAACCCGCATGAGTTCAGTGTGCATGGAATTCAGGATAGTGCCCACTCTGGCACACCTTCCACTCTTATCCCGAGTCCTTTGAGTAATCAGTATTGCTCTGTACACAGTACAGGCAATCAGATTCACTTATAAAGCCAGGCTCCAGGCAAAGTGGTCATGAAATAGTTATCTGTGTTGGCTTCCTCATTTGGACTTGGTAACCCTTGGAAAGTCCCTGGAATGACGTTTCCAACCTAACAATTAAAAAGGATTTAATTATAGAGAGGCTCAGAGCTCTGGGAACAAGCACCATCCACAGAGCCAGTAAACAACTGCAGAAAATAACATGCTCAAGCTGCTCTCTCTGCTGGTTGCTTCTCACTTCTGGCAAAAAACAAAACAAAAATGAATGAAGAAAGAGAAGGAAAATTAGAGGAACTAGTGTTCTAGCCTCAAATAAAGAATTAAAAAAAAAAAGAAATCTGGAAAGGCCAGACTCTATGGGTGTTTGCTCTCACTTCGTTATTTTGGCTGCTCTTGGATATTGAAGGAGGGGGGGAAAGATCAGCAGCCAGGAAGACAAGCTTAAAGCCCAGTTCCTGAGACTGAAGCAAACAGAAGAGGAAATAGGAACAGGGATCATTTGTTTTACGTTTTAAAAGTGCTCTCTCTGAGGTGGGCTCGCACTCTGGACTCTGCAGTTAGGGTTTCAGTTCTCTGTGGAAGTCTGGGGCTACGTGAGGAAGCAGAATATTCAATACCATAGTGAGATGCATTTTAAGGAGGGGTTCATAGTCCAAATCTCATTCTGGATGGATTAACAAGGGACCAAATCCTACAGTCCTTCCTCTGACAACATTCTCACTCCCACTAACTGTAGGGCCAGTGTTGCCTGAAGAAGCACTGAAAGTTTTGACCCAACAAAAGTTTTACATTTAAGGAGCCCCACATTAGAAGCCTTGAAACGTAAGCTTCTTATAAAGGAACCGCTCCCCCCTTCCTTCCATCAATATCAGTATACATAATTCTTTGTGTACTAAAATCTGGAATCGATTATTTGCTAAGAAACTTTACTCCTCTCCCCAGCTTTATGATTTAAAATTGCTAAAAAGTGCCCTTTGGGGACTGGGTAAAGAATGGAGGGCAAAGGGAGAAATTAGCAAACACCACTTTCAGGACTAAACACATATTTTAATGATTTAAATTAATATGGATGTGAGTTATTTCCTTTCCAGAGCCTGCCAGGTTTCAATAAAAATTGGAAAAAAGTGGTAAGAGTAAGAGGGTGGGGGATGTGAATCAACTTGAAGACAGTCAGCCTGCAAAAATGCAAAGGCAGCAGCAATGTTAAAAATGGATTCAATCAATTTAAATCAAAGTAGACAAATCCAAGCCAGCCCAAACTGGAAACAACGCTTTCTACTTGTGAATACAATGCCCAGTTCAGCTGTAGCCCTTAGAGCTTAAACCATTAAAGTCTAAACAGTTTGTGAGTGTTCTGGGTTTTTATTTTACATTGATTAAATAAGTTTTTGTTAAAATTTGTTCAGGGAGAGGAAAAGAATCATACTCTTATTTTGCCCTTCTAAAGAAACGTGCTTATAATTAGGTGACCTAATTATATTGCAATGGAAAATACACTTAACACACACATTGTTTCATAACAGATCGAGGAGTTAAAAATGTTGTGGAATAAACATCTGAGGTCCGGAATGGGTGAAACTTACTGTAAAAAGGACGAGGAGGCGACAAAGGACAAATGGAAATATATAGGAAAGAAAACAACAGTTTAATATTTCCACTTCAGTCTAGTATTCCATTTCAGAGCTTCAGAGGGGAAACTGATCAGCTTTTGCAAACCTGTTGCTTGCCTGATGCAAACAGCAGATAAAGAAGTTTATGGGTTGTTTTTTTAAGTCGGTCTGTCATGGTTCAATCAATGGGTCCCGCTTTTGTCTCTCACTCCCCCAAAAGAAAAAAAAAGGAGTGAAATCAAACCTGGATGGACTGAAAAACCATGTATTACATTCAAAGAGGCGAAGGGACAGGAGCACAAAATGCAACGGGCACTCACGAAGAAAGCGCAGCCCGCGCAAACACAAAATTCAAGGGAACTGAAAGGGCCTTGTTTTTTGTCCGTGCTGTGGCTTGCTCTCTGATCGCCTTCTCAGAGATCAACGTAAATAGATGTCTGCCAATGTGTTCAGTCAGAAGGAAAGCTAAGCCGCTGAAAACTAGGTCCCTGCTTACTGGGGTTAAAAGACTAGTTCTCATGGGGGAAGGGGACCAACCCATAAGCATGCAACTGGTGTCCAGCAGGGAGCAGAGAGATTCGATCGGAAAAAGCAAACGTTCCTCCCTGTTTCACAGACCCGAGCGCAGGCTGCCCTCCTCGTCAGTTTCACAGTAATTACAGCTGGGAGACAGGCAGATGAGTCTCGGAAAAGATCAAGTTTTGTTTTGTTCTTCTGCTCGCCCGGCCCGACCACAAAGTACGCAGCTGCTCGCGCACGCACCCTGCCCGCTCTCCGGCGGGCTGCGAGCTGCAAGGGAAGCGGGGGAGCTGGTGGGGGTGGGGGTGGGGGTGGGGGGGGGCGCTGCACAGACTCAGCTCCAGGCCTCGTGCCGTTTGCAAAAGCTCAGTGCAAGCCGGGGGGGGGGGGGGGCGGCGGATTCGCATGACGTCACCGCCCATTGCATAATTCCAGCACTCACAAAGCAGCGCGCGCCCTCCCCCCCGCCTTCTAATCACAACCAAGTTGCACATGCACGCGGGGGGAGGCGGGGCACTCTGCAAAACTTTCCTCCTCGCACCCGAGCGCGGCACTGAACGGGCTCGGGCTTTGCCCCCCCCCCCCCCTTCCTCTCGAAAGTTTTCTCGGGCCTGGGGTGAGTCAGTGCGGATGTCAATCATCGCCCTCCTCCGCCCCCTCGGCCGCCTGTCAATGGGCCGCGAGCTCCGCCCCGGCCGGCCTGGCCGCTCGCAAACTTTATAAATCGAGTTTAGGCGGCGCGGCGGGGGAAAGCGAGCTGGGGCCGGAGCCAGGCGCGGCGGCGGCGGCGGCGGAGCAGGGGGGGAAGGAGCCGGAGCGGGGCTGGAGGCTGTGCCTTACTCACCGCGCCGCGATCCCTTGCGCCGGCTGCTGCTGCTGCGCTGCCGCCCTCCTGCTCCCCCTCCCCCCGCGATCGCCCAGCATGTCCACGGCTCTGGTGTCTCCCACCATCTTCGACCTGAGCGAAGTGCTGTGCAAGGTACATGGGCTCGTGCGCGGGAGGGGCTGCCCGGCCCCGCTGCCCCAGACCTGCCCCTCCAGCGTGGGCGACGGGGGCTGGGGTTGCGCTGCGAGTTGCGCTGGGGCGACACTTTGCTCGCCAGCCCTTCTGGCGCTCGCCGCGGGCAGGGCGCGTGGCCTCGGCGCTCGTACGGCCCTCGCTGCTTGAAATGAGTCTGGTCCCCACCCCGCCCCGCCGGGCTGATCGTGGCTGGGTTGTTCCCCCGCTCTCTTGCTAGCAGGGGCTAAGCCAGTCCCGGCGGACTTGCGCAAGGGCGTGACCGCCTCCTCGGGCTGGCTGGCTTTTGGAAACCGGCTTCTGCCGCTCTGCGAAAGCTGTGCAGAGGTACTCGGTCGTGTGGCCAAACTGCTGCGTTCCCTTCCCCACCGTCTCCTTCGCCCTCCTCCCAAAAACCTCCAGGCCGTTGCCTTTGATGTGTGTTGAATAGTTTCAAACCTCCACTGCCAGGAACCCGAGTAGCTGTGTTCAACTGGTGAAGCACGTTTCTCGTCTCCCTGGGCTTTGGAACTGAGACTTTTAAACGCACTAGAAACGCAGATTTTCCTCTTTCGCGTGCTTATGCGTGTGTCAAGGCAACCCCTGGCTTTGGAGAGCTGTGTTACGGGGGGGAGTTGGTAGAAGGAACTCTGGGAAGCTTTTTCTTGAGGTTTTTGCGCGGCCACTTTTAATGGCTTAAGTTTTAGGCTGCTGCTGTAACGTGCCTGCTTCTTGTTTGCTATGATTTTTTTCCCAAGCTAGCTCTGCTTCTATAGTTGCACATTTACTTTAGGGCAAAAGGATCTGGGTGAGGCGGTTACTGTAATAACCTTTGCAGGCTAGTGTGCTGCACTCTTGCAGTTTTACTTTTCTTTCTTTCCTCCTCTTCAGATCAGCTTTGTCCCCCGTGCTCCTCTGCAGCCCCATGGATTTATCCTTTGTGTAGCGAAATTCTTTCTAAACATTTCTTAGTTTATAAGAGCTGATTTAAAGAGGGAGAAAAGTACTTTTTCCTCCTACTCCTGAGATTTTTTTCCCCATGGTTTGAAATGATCGGCATAGAATGTTTACAAATAGAAATTCTTGTCTGACTCAGTTTTTGTATGTTTACTTAAGAGTTGACAATGAAGCTTTACTATTAAAACAGGGGTAGGAGTTGTCATTCAATATGTGTGAGCAAGGGCTATGCCTCCCCTTTTTAAAAATAACTGTTAAATCTGCTTTTCACACAGTAAGTGCGACTGTAGCAAACCCCTATAATTTCTCTCCCCAAAAGAGGAGTTTTAATATTTAAAACTTGAGTCTGCAGCTGAAGTAACTGGTTCCTGATCCCTGCCAGACTTTCCTTGCAGCCCAAAGGCTAATTGCAAAGGAATCCTCTTGTGGTTAAGAGTGAAGACTGGCCTGGATCAGATGAAATGCCATTGCTGTGCTGGAGGACCAAGAAATTAGATTAATTTAAATCAGTAATTAGTACACTTTCAAAAAAGTCTTATGCATTTACCAATTTGTGTCTCATACATAGGGTTGTCCAAGATAATGTTTCTGCACTCTTCTGTAGTGCAGAAAAATCTACAATTCTAAAAGCTTTCTACAATAACCTCCAAACTTAGAGAGGTCTATGGACAGGGAGGAGTAACTTGAAAAAGAGATGACAAGAAATACTGGTTCTTGGGCCTGAAAGGGGTCCTGAGCCTGGTGGAGATGTGGCTGTGGGTTTGGCTGTGAAGTGGAGTGGGCAGTTACTTCGCCCTAGGGGAGGATTGTATACATTTTGTAGAAGAGTAGTGGGTTTGGCTCTTGCAGACACAGCACTAGGTGTGGGTAGGTGGGGCACCCAAGTTCTTGCCTAAGGCTGGGAAGGTTATATGTATTGCAGGGTCATTGTGGGTAGGTGGGGCACCTGTGGTCCTTACATGGCACCCACTGCCCCAGGCAACAGGCTGATTAGCTGTTCTAGGAAGTGGGCTATTTGAAGCAGGGCTATTTTGCAGAGAGAGTGGGGCTAGCTTTGAGATCGGAATGGATGTGGTCAGTTTAACTGGGATTGAGCTGCAGGGGAGAGCTGGAGCAGACTGGGTGACTGTTTCTTGCTTTCTCTTCACAGAGTAACAAGATGTTGAACTACAGCCCTTCAGGTGTTGGAGGGTGTCTGTTGGATAGGAAGGCAGTGGGCACCCCAGCTGGCGGGGGTTTCCCCAGGAGGCACTCGGTCACCTTGCCCAACTCCAAGTTTCACCAGAACCAGCTCCTAAGCAGCCTCAAGGGGGAGCCGGCCCCTGTGCTGGGTCCTAGGGAAAGCCGTTTTCGGGACCGCTCCTTCTCCGAAGGTGGCGAGCGCCTGCTTCAGCAGAAGCAGCCCGGGGGACAAATCAACTCGAGCCGCTACAAGACAGAGCTGTGCCGCCCCTTCGAGGAGAACGGTGCCTGCAAATATGGTGACAAGTGCCAGTTTGCCCACGGCATCCATGAGCTGCGGAGCCTAACCCGCCATCCTAAGTACAAGACAGAGCTGTGTCGCACTTTCCACACCATTGGCTTCTGCCCTTATGGGCCCCGCTGTCACTTCATCCACAATGCCGAGGAGCGCCGTGCTGTGGCCGGGGGCCGGGACCCCACCATTGCTGACAGACCCCGCCTCCAACACAGTTTCAGCTTTGCTGGCTTCCCCAGCGCTGCTGCCAGTGGGCTGCTGGACAGCCCCACCTCAGTCACCCCACCACCCATCCTGAGTGCTGATGACCTTCTGGGCTCTCCCACCTTGCCAGATTGTACCAACAACCCCTTCACCTTCTCCAGCCAGGAGCTGGCCAATCTCTTTGCCCCTAGCTTAGGGGTGCAGGTGTCCAGTGGTGGTTCACCCACTGCTTTCCTCTTCAGGCCTATGTCTGAGTCCCCCAATATGTTTGACTCGCCCCCAAGTCCTCAGGACTCCCTCTCTGATCAGGAAGGCTATCTGAGCAGCTCCAGCAGCAGCCACAGTGGCTCAGATTCACCCATCCTGGATAATTCAAGACGTCTTCCCATCTTCAGCAGACTCTCCATCTCTGATGACTAAACTGGGTTTTCCTTTTGCCCTCTTCCCACCTCTATTACAATGCTAAGCTGAAATACCCCCATCCCCCTTAATGCCCCCCAATTATCAGGGTTAGGTGTTAACATAAAGGTTGTCCACTTGCCTGTAGCTGACTCACTGGCTTAAACCTTAAGTGCCAAATTACAATAAAAAGCAATAACCGTTTACAAAATTAGTGCCTTTGAACATTTTCACTGTGACTGTATTACCTCTCTGGCTGCAGAGGGCACCAGCAGCCTCCTTTAAAGCTCTGTGCACTTCCAGATGTGCGGGAAATATCCAGAACCAAGTGCTCCCTCCACTGGCCACAATAATGCATTGTTTCTACTTCCCTACCTTCCCATTGGCCAGTCTCTGCTAGACCTATGGCATGTGGACAGCTGTTAACATCCAATCCTTTTCCCCTTTAAAGACTAATCTTGCCTGGATCTGCTCAGGTCTGCAGGAAGAAAAGCTGAGAATGGACAAAGATTGTAACATGAGTGGGACTTGTGATTGGGGGGGAAAAAGCCAGATGGACTATGAAAGACTTGATTTTGGTGCTAAAAGTTCCCCATGTATATGTGTGACATCTTTACAAACAAATAAAAATAGAGGGGGTGGGCTAATGGAATTCATTCCACACACGCAAGTTCCGTGTATTCCAAGTTCCAGTAGACATAGCTTTAATGGTTTTGCTCTAGAGTACATTAGATCTATCTTAGAGCACTCACGCCAAGCTTTTTATTATTTTTTCTGGGTTTTTAATTTTGTATAACTTTTCAGAAATTGGAGAGCAAATTTTGCTTGTCACTGCACAACAATATAAAAAAGCTTATTTAACTTATCAAAACGTATTTATTGCCGAAACCTATGCTTTTTGTTAATTTTGTTCATATTTATCGGGATGATGAATCCATAGAATATATTCTTTTATGTTTAAATTATGATCTTCCATATTAATCTTAAGATTGTGAAGTGTCTTTTCCTTTCCCCCCCCCCCACAGTTTAATATATTATACTACAATGACATTTTTGTAACGTTACACTTTGGTTATTTTATTTTAAAAAAATGAAAAATTAATTTAAAAAAATGCAAAAAGTGTGTTTGGATTATTTATTTTAGAATGTCCCCCTTTTTTGTGTTGGACTGCAAATTGAGTTAATGTACTTCTTTGCCTTTCCTCTTCCTCCTTCTCCTCCCCCCCAAGGTCATACACACCTGGGCTTTAGAATGTATGTGTATAAGTTCTGTTGTAAGACAGTATGGAAAGAAGACATTTTACTTCCTCTTTTTTGATAGCTTCTTAAGAGAGACAAAAGCCTTTGGCTTAAAGTGCCTATTTGAAGACATTCCAAATGCAGTTTGTCTTTGCCTTTTTTGTATTCCAAGTTTGGAGTTTTCCTTGTTTAGGTGAACGGGACTGGCACAAAGAAAACAATGAATGTAATTTTTCCCCTGTTACTGTTCACTACATTGCTTTTTTTCCTCTGTAAGTTTATTTAAAAAAAACTCTTTTGTAACGACTGTTTGCAGTTTAAATCAATAAACCCCAAGTTTTTCAAGAAACTGACAGTGAAATTGTTTTTTCTTGCAAAAATGAGATGCTGTTTTTAAAGATATTCTGCATTTGAGTGACTGCTTCCTCCCAACCCATAGTCTGCACAGAGAACTTTGATACTCTACCTCTGTTCAGAGATGAGAATACGCTGCTCCATATAAACAAGCAAACCGGTGCGTGGTTTCTGCTAAGACTACACATGCAGTGGCTTATTCAACCAGGTTTGCTTGATTTTTGTCAAGTTTACATTGGGATCTTCCTCTTGTCTTAACTTTCAGAGTCACTCAGGCTTTTCCCACAAATTTTCTCTTCTGATATTTGTATCTGAATCTCCTGGACTGGCTTTCACTCCTGCCAGGGATAGACCTTTCTTGCACTAGCAGAGTATGAGCGGTGTTTTCAACTAGGCTCTCGTGTGCTTAACTTTCTGATTAAATTATTCTAATTACTTAGAGATTTCAGGGTTTGTACATTTGTAACTTCTAGCTTCTCTTTTAGAGGAACTATGTGTTTAACAAAGGGAAAGAACACCAACTAATAGCAGTTGAATATACTCATGAATATACCACCCCGCAACATAGACAAACCCTCACCTACTCCTTCAAAGGCAAAATTTTGCAGGCGCTTCCAGGGACTGCTGAAAGCATGTCATCTTGGGATACTTGCCTCTGTAGTGATGCTCACAGTGTAACTCTTGAACTCAATCTTGCTTATGGCTCCTGTGCCCATCTGAAAATCTTTTGGCATCTTTCCAAATTGTTGTGAGTGGGGAAACGTGAATCCCACCACCATCAACACTCTGTCTTGTCCCACCTTAAAACCGTTCAGAAGATAACCTTGCCAGACTTACTGTAGGAGAAAGTTTCCTCCAACAGAAAACCTGCAGAACATACTAGATTGGATGCTTAACTTTCACTTTTGATATTAGAGGCCCTTTGGACTTAGTATTCATTTCTACAGTGCAGTTTGTCAAACAGGGCTAATTGAGTAGATCAATGTGGAATGGGAGGTGGCTGCTCAGAGAGGTTACATTGGATCATATAAAAGCCATGTGGAATTTTATCCAGCAGAACTTCACATAACTCAAAGCAGTACATGCTGCCATTCCCCCACCAGGGAGGAGTTCCAGGCCCAACCACTTTGTTACTAATGTTTGACAAAAGTCCTTCAAAAGGCTTGAAAGATTGCAGCAATCTTCTGTCTATATTTGCACATTCTCAGTTACTCAAAACTACTCAGGCTTGAAAGAATATGGTTTTGTGCATAAGGTGCTTTGCAGATAGTTGCTTATGTCTCCTGAATGTTAAATGGCGTTTTGGTTAAAAAAAATGCTTTGAGGGATAAAAGATTCTTTGGCATATTCCAGAGTGTGAGCATGGAGCTGAAAACTGCTCACCATTCCATAGTCCATCAGTTAACAGGGCAAAGCACATATGTTTGAAGGAAGTGGTTGTGATGCTGGTCTGTTGCTCTCGGAGGAACAATGAGGAAGCTATGCAAAAAGCAGGCCTTTGCACATGGTACTTGTGTGGTTCCCCTTGCTGTGCAGTGCCCTCATGTGCCAGCCTTTGAGGAAAGGCCACCATTTGTTTTTGGATGGTTCTTCCCCAATGGCATGTGCCTTGGCCAATTTTTTTTTTTTTTATTGGTGTGTTGCAATAGTAAAACTAAACTTGAATCCTGGATGGAGCAGGAGGTTAGGGGAACACTATAAACTCTTAGAACAGGTGACCGCACATTTATTTTGTATTGTCTCTCTAATATTGGGAGTGTCCTAGTCTCTCTGACACCAGTTACTTTGGTTTAGGCCTGGCTACAGCATGTCAACTACGGTAACAATTTTACTACCTTCCTGGCAATGGATAAAGCTCTGACATCTAAAACAGTTAATCATGGAAGGCTGGTGATGTCATTTGGTGTTAGGAGGATTAAATTGAGTCACCAGGAGGCTTCATTGCTTCTTTTCTGAGGAGTGCCAGAGGATAGTCTTGGGCAATTGCTCATCTGATCTATGGGACCTTGTCCTATATTCCCTTTTGTTGCCTCTCTTCAGTTAGTATATAGGGTAGTTAACGTGGATAGTGGGGCGTGTATGGGCATTCGTGTCTTCAATATGCTAATACCCCACTCAATCTCTTCTGACTTGTTCGGTGTCTTAACATGCAGAGTGAAGCGTGGACGAGAGCCAGGTGCCTGAGACTCTACAGATAGGATGAAGAATGCTTACAGGTTGAGAGGAAACAAACTAGATGGCAGAATTTACCTCAGTAACCCAGATGGATGGGTCTTGCCTGCTATTCACTTCAAACATTACCCCCTCCCTTTGGGCTCTGGATGGTTCTGCAGTTGCTAACTGAAGTTCAGGTAGAATAGTGGTAGAAATGTAGCCATTCAGGTAGTTATCCTTCCAAAAACTGCTGCTTGGCCTCTGTGCTTGACAAGAAGATTGCATCCATTTTTCAGCCACAGGCCTCTCTTGTTGTCTACCTGTCACTTTGATAATGTCTCTAATGCTCTTGACCTTCAAACCATCCAGAAATTGCACTGAGTTGAGAATAAAGCAGCCTGCTTCTTGAACACTGACTCACACATCCAGCACAGCTCTCGAGATTATCTGCACTGGCTACCCAGGGTCTAGTGTCTGAAGTGAAAGGAACAGATTTTGATCAGCAAAGTTCTATATGGTTTAGGCTCCACCTGTTTGAGTGCTTTCCCTCCCTCTTTTCCATTTCCCTACCCCCCCCCCGCCCCCAAGAATGTATGGTAGTTCTAGTCCCTGAGGAACTGTAGCTTGTTGCTTGTAGTTACTTGGAATAAACAAAATGGAGCTCTGACTTGCTTTCCTCAACCCATTTTTTCACGTTGGCCTGATGCCAACTCCAACCTCTCTGGTAACTCACCTATTTACCCAATCATCTCTGGGCATAGAGCATGCAGAGAGAGATGGGCTCTTTATGGAGGTGGAAGACCAGTGTTGTTGCTGTCAGTTTTTGATGTGCTAAAACCCAGCACACCAAAATAGTCTCCAGCTGTGACTTAAGAACTGTGGAAGTGAAACAGGAACATTGTTACAAGAGCCTGGATTGTTTATCTGTACAGTGCCTACCCCAAGGGGACCCTGGTTTATGAAAAGGGCTCTTGGCCACCACCACAATATCAACAGAAAATGTACAGAGCTGCCCAGGCAAGGCTGTCTTACAAAGCAGAAGAAGCATGTGCAAATGGACATGTAGGAGGTCGCTGCTACACGATGTGAGTGGGTAGAACAAAGCCATATAACACTTTATAAACACAGGATGGAGCAGGGATTGTGTTTTTTGTGTGTGTGTTCACGTAGTGCTACCAGTGGGTGGGTGTTACAAGCAGCAATGAACTGGCTCTCCAGAAGTGACTTAGCAACTAGTCAAGCGTTGTGAAGAGGACCTGGGGTGGAAAGAGTACCAAAAGCATTTGAGTCAGAGCCTGGAGTGTAGGGGCTTGGGGAAGCTATAGAGGAGCTGCAACAGAGAGAGAAAATAGGCTTTTCAGCAGTGAGGTAAAAGAGTAGTGTTGCAGAGGGGTGGCTGGACAGACAGATGTTTGAGGAGCTGGCGTTCCGGGCAGAAGATGATGAGGTTACAAACTATGGAGGCCATTGGAAGGTCTGAGTTGAGATGAAGTTGTGCTTGGGGAAGCTCCTTGTACTCACAGAGGCATGTCTGTTTTTGGGGTGCCAAACTTGTTCAAGACACTAAATCAGGGGCAAGTCAGAGATGTTGCAAAATGGTCTGAGAACTAACAGCAGTAGCTCTGGTTAGAAGCAGAGAAAAGATGAATGAAATAAAGTAGATAAAGACTAGCTGAGGGCCAAGAATGGAGTTTTATTGGGACACCACAGAACAGAGATCTGGGGCCAAAGGAGGAGTCCATACTGAAAACAGTTTGAGAGGAAGAGAAATGTAGGAATCCTTGCATAGGCTGGGGGGGTCTAGTCTAGGAGAAAGGAATTCTCCATGATGCAAAGGCTGCACGGGTAATGAGGAATTCAGACAGCTCCTGTCTTTCCTCAAGAAATGGGAATTCAAGGTAGACACCTTAGTAACATGAGCATCCTGAGGCTGCCAGCAGAGATTTGGGACTAGTGTTCCATGAAATCATGGAATTACACTTTGAAAAGGGCCAGTTTAATCCAGATCATTAGAAAATGATACTGTTCAGTAGTGTAAACTGTTCTTTGTGCTGAGACTGTCTGCTTTTTGCAAAGCCTATACTTTTTTTCCCTAGAAAACTTCCAATTTAAAAAAAGGGTTGTTTTAAAAAAAAACCCCCACCCTAAATCAATACCTGCTGTGCTAGGACTAAACCCCTCAGGCAGCATTGCAGCTAATTTATAATCTCCCCTTCAAAAATGAAGGGGGGTTCTACTGGAAACACACATGTTAAGCATAGGCGAGGGCATTGAGGAACACAATTCTACAGTAAACCAGGGAGGAAATGGGAATGTGTGTCCGTGGCTTCCAAGTTTCACAGTGTTTTATTCCCTCATGGGTAGACCTACACTCCTGTTTGCTAGCACAATGTTCTGGGCTAGGTGGAGCTACTTATACTTGTTTAGAATTCCAGGTCTGAATTTTCCAAAGAATTTTAAATTTGTTAGCATTCCCTCAGCCTCCTCTTGGTGATTTTAATCAACACTGTGCTGCTTTCTGGGGTTACAAAGGGTGAGCTTGAAGCCTTCATTCCTTCTGCAAATTAATCTTTTCATGGTTTTATTTTTATGTCCCCCTCCACCCACCGCCCACCACTACCACTTGCTCAACACATGGAAGTGAAACTTTGCCATTTAACGTTCTCCAGGGTTTATAACTGGTCTGGGTAGCATGTGGCTGCCAGCTACACAACTGCCCCTCCTAGTTTTTAGATGGATGTTGGTATGTTGCAAAAACAAGAATGGGAACCAGGGGAAACAAATTTATAGCTTTCTATTTCTAAAGCTTACTGTCCCTCTCTGGTGGCATCAGGGGCACAAATGCTTTGAGATGGGAATGCCCACAGTGCTAATGCTGGGCTTTCAATAGCCCACCCTCCTAGGTGTGAGAGTGTCATGCAGAAATTTAGCCCTGTCTTTTGCCATATCTCTGGAGTTTTATCTCCTGTATGGAAAAGGAGGGGGATACAAGTGGGCAGCAATAACATAGATGGAAACACTGTACTGCCTTGGCAGAAGCAATACTTAACACTTCTCTAGGGTTCCTTTCACAGGTGGGTCTGGAAATACTTCACTAAGATGCTGAGCATTTCCTAAGATAGGCAAATATCACTCTACCTGTTTTAATTGAGGGGGAAGTGAGGCTATGTCTACATAGCAACGTTATTCCGGAATAACTGATGTTATTCCAAAATAACATAGTCCATGTCTACACTACAAGTAGGGTTGCCAGATGTCCAGTATTGTACGGGACAGTCTGGTCGTCAGGAGCCTGCACGGGAGAGCAGCAAGTACCCAGGTCAGTCCCGCTCCCTGTCGGCCGATTTGCTCACCGCCCCCACTTCCCGGCTGGCCAGTTCTCCCCCACTTCCCCTCCTGATCTTCCCCGGCCAGCCCCCCCACAAGCTCTCCCCCCCCCCCCACGGTTGTGCTTGCCGCCGGCCCATTCCTCTTCCTGATCTCCCCCAGCCAGCGCCGCTGCACCCCACCCGCCAGCTCTGCTTCCCGCTCCCCCTTCCTCCTGGCCTCCCTTTCCTTCCGGCCAGCACCACTGCACCCCCCTCCCCCGCCAGCTGTGCTTCCTACCCACCTTTCCTCCCGACCACCCTTGCGGCCCCCGATCCTCCCCAGCTGTGCTTCCCGCCCCTCCCAACCGATCCCTCCTTCCCCGATCTCCCGCGGCCAGCCCCGTTTCCCCCCATATTAGCTGTTTCTAGGGGGCCCCCCTGCTCCCTTCCTGGCTGGTCCTTCCGCCACACCTCTCCCCCCCCCCCCCCCCCCCCCAGTGAAGTGTGTCCAGTTTTTTTTTTTTTTTTTTTTTAAATGACTACTTGGAAACCCCTAGTAGGTCCCTGGAGTCTGTCTGTCTTTCCCCCCCCCCCCTTTTTTTCCTTCAATAAAATTTTTTCCCATGTTTTTTTTTTGGGGGGGGTAGTGTTCAGTATTTTTGTTTCAGCCATCCGGCAACCCTAACTACAAGCAGTTATTTTGACATATTGTCAAAATAATGTCGAGCTGGAGGACTTCTCAGACTTCCTGCTGTGTAGACAGCTTATTTCAGCTTTTGGCACTATTTCAACTTCAGTTACACAACTCACGTAGCTCAAGTTGCGTAGCTTATTTCGGCTTTCGCCCTGCTGTGTAGATGTGCCCTGAATTACAGAACTGTTAAATCAAGTGACTTGATCCAAGTTACAGTCTGTCAGCAGAAGAGCTAGGAACAGAATTTAGGCTTTTTGACTTCTATCTTCCTGTTTTAATCTTTACATCACAGCAAATATTTCCTGTACATATGCCAATATTGATTTACAAGACAAGGATATGGCAAGCAATAAATAGAAATGCCAATATTGCTTAGGTCTATAGTCTCAGATTCTGACTAGAACACGTGGAACAAAAGGAAACAAAGTTATTTTTAAATGCTTTTGATATATGTGTTTTTAAGGAATTTCTTGAGCAGACCTGCTTGGAAGACACCAGCATTTATCCTCTTAATAACTGTGGAGAGTAAGACTCTACTATAACCCTAGCTTTTAGTTAAGGAGGTTGTAAGAATCTTGGTTTCAGCATGACTCTGCAGTCATGTGTTCATGGATTGTGATGTTCATAGGCAACAACAAAATAGTCATGCCATTTAGGAAGTGCAGTAGTTCTCTAAAAATTACAGTAGAAAACAGTACCAGGAGGTTTCATGCTCATTTTCTTTCAGCTCCTCCAGATCTGATATATTGAGTTTACAAATCAAGCTTTTTTTTTGTTTCCTGCCAGCCCTAAAAATTCATCCTATATCTAACAGTAGAGAGTGACCCCAGTCCACTCTCTCTTACCTAGGCTAGCCCAACATGTCTAACAGTAGAAAAACAGTAATAACTTTTTTTTGCTAAGTTAAGCTAATAGTCAGCTGAGCATAAACAGGGAACAGATGTGGTGAAGGAGATATGTGCCATTGTTACAGTTAGTTTTCTGACAATAACAGCACTTTAAAGTGGGTATGAGACAGCTGGAAGAGTTGTCTTTTTAAAAAACAAAGAAATGATTTGGAGGAATGAGCCTAGTGATGGAAATGGGAGGCAGGGGGCCTGCTGGATTATTGTATCATTAGGCTTGGCAAGAACTTCTAGCGAGTCATGTAGACCATCCCGCTGACTGTGCTAGGATTGATTTCATTATCCCTAAACCACCTCAGATACAGATAGTTGTCTAGTGTTAACCTTGAATGCTTCCACTGCTGAAAAGTCCACAGAATTCTCTCTGGGGTGTGTTCCATTACTGAACTGTCCTAATGTTCCCATATTTATCCTAATAACTTAACTTTAATTTATCCTGCTGTAGTTTAAGTCCATTAATTTCTTGCCCAGTCCTTTTTGGCTCATCAGAATGGAACACTATCCTCTTGATAACAACTCTTAATGTCCCTAACCTGGGTTGAGAGGAGCAGAATAATTGCCAAGTCAAAGACAGACACTATCCTTCAACTAATACAATCAGATATGCCATTTAACCTTTGTCACTGCATCACACTGCTGACTTTTCTTCAGTTTGGTGTTGCCTGAAGCTTGTCACACTTCTCTGTAGCACTCCTGCATAGCCAGCAACCGCCCAACTCCCGTCATGTTTTTGTGATGATTATTCCTTTCTGAATTTCATTTCTCTTTTGCACTCTATTAAGATCCTGCTCTGATTGTATTACTGTCCTCCAATGGATCTGGAACTCTCCAAGTAGCCCATCAGCTGAGGGTTTGGGTAATATACTCTGGCAGTAGCCAACTACTAATGCTTCAGTGTAAGATGCACCCCTGAGCCTCATAATACCTTGTCACTTGTACAATCCTCCCCCTGAAGGAAAAAATAGTTACTTCTTGTCTTTGTGGAGCTTAAACCTTGAACATAAGTGTCAAATTATTCATCCTTATCATGAATTTGCATAGTTAAACTGTTCATAAGTCATGCAATTATCCAGCTGTTTAAAAAAAATCCACCCATAGTATCGGTCCTTGTGACTTCCCCTATCAGTTCAATTCCAAAGGGTGACCGTACACTGTGTAAAGAAGTAGTACCTTTTATTTGCTCTGAGTGTACTGCCCTTTCAATTTATTCATCAACCTTTTTGTTATCTTATTACTATCAGAGTAAAACATGGGTGTTTCTCTTTTTTTCTGTATCCTTCGTTATTCTGAATATGCCAATCAAGTCTCCTTTGCAAGTTCACCTTTTCATCCCAAATAATCCTAGTTTATATAATATCTCAAGTGTAAATCCTACCTAGACCTCTAATTACTTTACTGCTCTTCTATAGATATTTTTAAACCTCTTCTATACTGTCCTTAAAATGAAGCAACCAAAATTAGACACACACAGTTCCAAATGAGTTCAACGTAACGGCATCAGAATATTTTGAATCACTCTCAATGCAGCTGAGAGTTTCTAATTTTTAGCTGCTTCTCTTCACTAGACAGGCTGCTTCATTCTACAACTGATGAAGGTCAATATTTTCAAACCAGAGTTCTTAAAATTAGACTCCTAAATCCATATTATCATAGAATCATAGAATCATAGAATAATAGGACTGGAAGGGACCTCGAGAGGTCATCGAGTCCAGCCCCCCGCCCTCAAGGCAGGATCAAGCTCCGTCTACACCATCCCTGACAGATGTCTATCTAACCTGTTCTTAAATATCTCCAGAGAGGGAGATTCCACCACCTCCCTTGGCAATTTATTCCAATATTTGACCACCCTGACAGTTAGGAATTTTTTCCTAATGTCCAATCTAAACCTCCCCTGCTGCACTTTAAGCCCATTACTCCTTGTCCTGTCCTCAGAAACCAAGAGGAACAAATTTTCGCCTTCCTCCTTGTGACACCCTTTTAGATATTTGAAAACCGCTATCATGTCCCCCCTTAATCTTCTTTTTTCCAAACTAAACAAGCCCAGTTCATGAAGCCTGGCTTCATAGGTCATGTTCTCTAGACCTTTAATCATTCTTGTCGCTCTTCTCTGTACCCTTTCCAATTTCTCCACATCTTTCTTGAAATGTGGCGCCCAGAACTGGACACAGTACTCCAGCTGAGGCCTAACTAGTGCAGAATAGAGCGGCAGAATGACTTCACGAGTTTTGCTTACAACACACCTGTTGATACAACCTAGAATCATATTTGCTTTTTTTGCAACAGCATCACACTGTTGACTCATATTCAACTTGTGGTCCACTATGACCCCTAGATCCCTTTCCGCCATGCTCCTTCCTAGACAGTCGCTTCCCATCTTGTATGTATGGAACTGATTGTTCCTTCCTAAGTGGAGCACTTTGCATTTCTCTTTATTAAACCTCATCCTGTTTACCTCTGACCATTTCTCTAACTTGCTAAGGTCATTTTGAATTATGTCCCTATCCTCCAAAGAAGTCGCAACCCCACCCAGTTTGGTATCATCTGCAAACTTAATAAGAGTACTCTCTATCCCAATATCTACATCATTGATGAAGATATTGAACAGTACGGGTCCCAAAACAGACCCTTGAGGAACTCCACTTGTTATCCCTTTCCAGCAGGATTTAGAACCGTTAACAACAACTCTCTGACTACGGTTATCCAGCCAATTATGCACCCACCTTATCGTGGCCCTATCTAAGTTATATTTGCCTAGTTTATATTAGATTCATAGGAGTTGCCACACTAGATTAGACTCACAATTTATCTAATTCAATATCCTGTCTCTGACCATGGCAAGATAGAAACTGTACATCTCTCTCTATATATACATTTTTTTTCTGTGGGACACCAAAGTGATGTAATCATGTCACAGTGTCCACAGGCTGGAGATAGGGTTTTCAGGTGTCCAGTTTTGAACCGGACAGTCCAGTATTTGAACTTTCTGTTCAGGTAACAAATTTAAAAATATAATTGTCCGGTATTCTCTAAATAAGATGTAATGTAGATTGTGATGTAATGTCAAGTGTGTCCAGTATTTTTGATGAAACCATCTGGCAATCCTAGCTGGGGAGTACACGTGAGCAGGTAAGGCCCCGCCCCAGGCCCCATCCCTGGAGCCAGGCCCTATCCACTGCCAGCCTGGCCCTATCCAGCAGCGATGTGGAGAGCAGGGGCTGGGATTAGGGTTGACAGGTGTCCAGTATTCACCCGGACAGTCCAGTATTTTTGGCTCCTGCCCAGTAAAAAAAAATTCATAGAATACTGGACACCTGAGATGTGCGGTATTCTCTGAATTTTCCCCGGCCAGGAGGCGAAAATGCCAGGCACCTGGCAACCCTACAAACACTCAGCGCCCGGCCTCCCTCCCTCCGCCCACTCCCAAACCCTCCTCTGGCCCCAACACTCCATCTCCCGGACCCCAGCCCCCATGCTTACCTGGTTTGCAAGGCTGCCAGCACAGAATGGCTGCCAGCCAAAAGACCTAGGTCTTAGTGCTCAACCGCTCCCCTGTTCCTATCCCTGCACTTAAAGGGGACATGCTATTTTAATGCTGTTTTATTTATTTATTTATTTATTTGCTTAATAAGCCCTTGGAGTCTTTCTTTTTTTTTTTTTTCCCTCAAGAAATTACTTTTTACTCAAGAAAGGGGTCTCTTCCCCCTCCCCCGTTTTTCCCCCCCTTTAATAGAATTTTTTCCCGGAGGGTTTTTTTTGGGGTGGGGGGTGTTCGGTATTTTTGTTTCAACTATCTGGCAACCCTAGCTGGGATGCTGTGGTCCGGTCTTTCCCTGCTGTTGGGAACAGAGTTGGGCCTGCACACTGCAGGCTGGCCTTCCCAAGCTGCTGGGAGCAGAGCTGGGCTTGGTGTGCTGTGGCCTCGGGCCTGGCTTTCCCTGGCCATTAGGAGCAGAGCTGGGCCTGGTGTGGCCTCAGGCCTGACCTTCCCCGGCTGCCAGGGGCAGAGCTGGACCTGGCATTGCCTTGGCTGGGAGGAGAGGTTAGATTTAAACCATGGCTGGGGAGGGGTGGGGGAGAAAAAAAGGGCCTGGGCTGGTGCGGGGGCGGGGGAGTGGCGAAGGGGCCTGGGCTGGCACAGCCAGGGGCAGAGGGAAGGGAGGGAGAAAGGACCCGGGCTGGCATGGCCTAGCCCTCCCCGGTGGTTGGGGGGAGAACCACAAGAGGGGGAGTGGGTGAGCACAGTGACCAGGAGGTGCAGCCCCCTATTAGATTTGTAAATAATTTTTATACTTCATAGCTCTTATATTAGTATAGTTTAGTCAGTTAGTATAACTTGTTTTCCCCCATTCTGGGGGCTTCCTCCCTGTGGCCTGGGACTATGCCTAAAGTCCTGCAAGGAGCCCTGATTTCATACATTAGAACGCCAGTTTACTTGCACAAGAACACGCGGCCAGTGTAGACAGGCAGCAAGTTTTTGCACAAGAGCGGCCACTTTTGCGCAAGATCGTGCCAGTGTAGACACAGCCTATGTGTCAGAAGAGAAAACACCTGTGACAAACCAATAGGCCAAGGCCAGCTTGTCCTTGAGTGTTCTACCCCCAGGATCCAACCATGCCTCCACAGAAATGTCAGGGGGGCCAGAGGCCTTCATTCTTGCCCCCCTCTACCACCATGATTTCTGTTCATTGCCAGCCACCTGTAATGGGCTGCTTTTGCATCTCATTTTAGACCCGCCTTATATCACTGATACCACCACCTCTTTCCCCATTCTGAGACCATCTTGCACTCTTCACCCACATTTGGGATTTGACCATGACAAATGGGACTTGGATATTATCTATCAAGGATACTCCAATGAGTTCCTTGCCCTTCCCCTTTCAGCAGCCACTCTCACAAGATGATTCTTCATCAAAAAGTAGAATCTTTCCTACAACAAGTGGAAACAGAGCACATCTCACCCAGTATTTCCTAGTCCACCAAAAAGATGGAGGATGCATATTGATTCTGGACTGTCAACAACTAACCATCTGTAGTCAAATGTAGAAATTCAGGATGCTTACATTATCATCGATAGTTCACTGCCTACATAGACATACTTCCTTCCCATGGAATGTTTCTGCTGTTTATTCTGGGGCAAGAATACTTCAGTTCAGAATGCTTCCCTTTAGGCTAGCAACAGCACCTGGAGTGTTTATAAATCTTTTCTCTGTAGTGCCAGTCCAAATGAGACGTCAGAGTCACAAAGTTTCCCAATATCTGGACAATTGGCTCTCAATAGATCACTCATGCCATGCAGTTGCATTGGTGATGGATTTTCTGCTCCACCTTCTAGCAGCTCTGGACATCTGCCAAAATAAAGAAAAGTTCATATGATCACCCACAGAGAAAATGAACTTCATTGGCGTGGCTCTGCACTCTGTTTCTGTGAGAGTTTTCATTTCCACAGAAAGATTTCAGTTAATGAGCAGCTTCATAGCCCAGATTACTCACAGTCCAAGGACTATGGTCAGAATGTGCCTTTTAGACTACATGACAGTGTACACTTGTGAGATGTTGTCCACCAAGCTTCAATTAGGACATCTGCAGGCCTTGCTCTGGCCTGTATACACTTCAAAGATCACATCAGGTTCAGTGTGTCTGTTTCCACCAGAGTCAGCATATCTTTTGCCTGGTGGTTGAACTTTAAAAGCTTGATAGCTGGCTTTCCCTTTAACACTCCCACCCCCACTGCCAACATCACTTCCTTTCTGGGTTGAGGTGCTCACCTAAACAACTACACTGCACAAGGCACATGGGCCCCACAAGAACCCAGATTACACATTAGTATAGTAGAACTGAGAGTAGTTCCTCCTGGCTTACAGAGCCAGTCTCCTGCTAATGCATTCACACCTCTGACAGGGTGCGAGCAAAGCCCCAGCTGAGGCAGTTTTGGCTAATGAGGGCCTAGCTGGGGGCTATATAAAGGAGGACTCCTGGAAGGAGAAGGAGAGTGGACTGCTTCTCTGGCTGGACAGCAGGTGGGATCTGGCTGCCTGGGAAGCAGGAGGCTTCCTGGAGGTAGAGCAGTGCTGGGGAAGCAAGGCAAGGCAAGGCAAGGCTGGGGAAGCTCTGGCCAAGCAAGCCCCCAGGATGCAAGGCCTGAAGCTACTGGGGCTGTGAGGGGCCGCTATGGTAGGCAGGGGCAGCAGGTCCACACCCCTTTGCCAGTGATGAGTGGCCATTACAGATTGCAGTTTGTCCCTGAGGCAAGGGCTAGATGAAGACTGACAGTGGGTTACTGAGGCAAGGTGAGTACAGGGGATCTGGGTGTTCTGTTCTGTATGAAAAGAACTGGGAGGCCCTGGAGTGTGCAGTGGAGTAAACACCCCCCTAGAAGGGGGGCTCAGACACTGGAGTGAGCACTGCCGTAGGGCAGTGTCCTGAAGAGGATGCTGTGGACAAAGAGAAACACAGGGAGACACCAGCTAGAGGGAGGTGTCCAGCAAGCCAAACCTGCTAATTCCAAGGACTGCTGGCTGGAGGCACCATGGTGTCAGCCCTATGACAACACCATAGCCGAGTGATGTCAGACAACAGCACCACAATCTTTTACATAAACAGGCAAAACCAAGATCTTTTCTCCTTTGTCTGGAATCTGTAAGGCTTTGGAACTGATGTGTCTGGAACCAGATCACTATCCAACCTCCCAGTGCTCAGCATTCTTAAGTAGGCACTTCTCTGCAATCCACAAATGGGAGGATCGCAACTCTGACACAAATAATCACTTGGGGCACATCTACGCAGAGGGGCAAAAGTCAAATGAAGCTACGCAACTTCAGCTACATCAATTGCATAGCTGAAGTTGAAATAGCTTAACTCGGCTTTCGGTGCTGTCTAAACAGCAAGAAGTTGAAGGAAGAGCACTCTTCCTCTGACTTCCCTTACTCCTTGTAAAATGATTCATTACAGGAGTTAGAATAAGAAATCCTCCAGCTTGTCATTATTTTGAAATAATGGCTTGCTGTGTAGACACGCGTTTTGTTATTTCAAAATAACGTCAGGATTCTGTAATAACGCTGCTGTGTAGACGTATCCTTGGTGGGGTTCACCTCTTTGCATGCCCGAGGAACAGAAATCTTCATCTTTACTATTCCAGAGAAGCTATGGGGCTTTGGCTGCCAGGCCAATGCTCTCCTGTTGTCATGGAAAAATGATCTCAGATATATCTTTCCTTCCACTCCCCTGCACCATGACAGAAGGAACTATCATAACAAGGTCAGAGTCATTGTTAAATACCACTCACTTTTGGGTCCCAAAGCTCCTGAAAATTTCAACCATATTTGTGTATATTCTTTCTCAAACTTCATAACACAGAAGAGGAGCAGATTCAGATACCCCCTGCACACACTCCATCTCATGGCCTGGTGTTGGGCATTGGAAGTAATTGGCATTTGGCACCTGTTCAGGCTAGCCTTATCCAAAATAGACTGTGACTTGCCACCTAGCTAAATGTAGATGTTTCTCTACCTGGGTGCAGCATGATCAATCTTCTCCAGGCACTGTAGGTATTTCCATTGTTTTAGATTGTTTCCTGTTTCTAAAAAAACTCAGATCTTTCCAATCTCAGTGATTTGGTGCTATCCTCCTTCTGGGATATGTTCTTTTTTCACCCATCCAACTACAAGTAAGATTCATAAGGAACCTGGGTGTGCTGCCTGCACCCTTCTTCCTCATCTGTGCTTCTTCTCTCCCCTGTAGACTTGTGCAGATACAAATAAAATCCATATCGTGGATCGGATGAGGAGTTGAACCTGGTGGCTGCAGATTGGATGCAGAACCACATTTTTGTATCTGCACAGGGCTCTGTTCATGGTTTAAAAAAGGAACTGGAAAGGTGTCAGCAAACACTGTCTCTTCTGCTCCAGGTTGGGAGTACAAGATGATCTACTGCATATGTGTGAGCTAGTGGCCCCTGCTTGTTAGAATTTCTGGACTTGGACACGTGCCACGCATCCATACCCATGTGTGGAATAAACGCAGAGACCACACAACTCGAAGAACCTTCAGTTACTGATAAGTAACCCGCATTTCAGAGGCCATTGGCATTTTTACCAGTGTGCATTATCTTATATTTCTTCCAGTTAAATGCATTTGGCTGTCTTGCTGCCCAATATTCCAAAGTGTTTAAAGCTTTGCAGAATACTTTACAAGCCTCCATCATCTACAACATGAACATAAAATGTAGCTTTGCTCTGAAGAGTGATTCTGTAAATAGGGCATCTTGAGAGTCCTGGACTTGAGACTTCTGGGCTAGCCAGAGTAAAAAAGTAAAATCTTACTTGAGTTACTAAAAACAGGAGCTATGACTGAAAACCATTAAAGGGCAGCGATGTTGATTAAAAGGTAACATGTTTTCATAACCAGTATTCACAGAGCATGTCAGCCAACTGGGACAAAGGTGGTTGAGCATAGTGGTCCAGAGCAGGCACCAGAAACCAAGGCCGAGGGTCAGCGCTGGTGTCAGTAATTGGAAGCTGGAGTCAATGGTCAAGCCAGAGGGCAGGAACTGGAGCAAGCAGAGTACCAGTCAAGTGAGGTTCAAGACAGGGACAAGACAGAGGCCAGGCACCGGAGCATGAAACAGCCCGCAGCAAGCAACTACTGCTGCTGGCTTAAGAGTTGGCCTGCTGGCTTCTCCAGCTAATTGAGTGGTGTGGCCAATCAGGCAGGCTGGTCAGTTGTATTAATGAAGCTGCCTGGAGATTAGCTCTGCTGCAGGTCCTGATTTCTGACAGTGGAACCACCTTTTAATATTACCAGCAACATGCACCCACTGTCTGCCTCTTCCTCCATAGCCCGACCATAGGTAAAGTAGTATTGATCTCTATACTAGACCCTGGGACTTTCACTGACAGCTCTTGACTCTGAGGAGTAGCCATTGACTCTGAGTGTTTCCTATTACTTGGCTGGCTTTTAATTCATGAAAAACTTTCTCGCTTGGCTTGTGGTTATTTATTTTCTGTTAGTCATTTATAAGAGACCATATCAAAAAGTGCTTGAAAATAGGGTTACCAGATGGTTAAAAAAAAACCGGACACACTTGATCTCAGATTTGGGGGGAGGAGGGCTGGCTGGGAGGGGATCGGGGCTGGCCGGGGGAGGTTGGGGGGGAGGAACAGGTTGGGGGGAGTGGGCTGGCTGGGGGAGGGAGTGAGAGGGGGAACCGGCCAGCTGGTAGTGTGGCTGATCCAGGAACATGCAGATCCCTGGGTGCTGCCTGTCCCGTGCACGGTCCCGGCGGGACATATGAGCGAGTCTGGCCCCGGGGATTCTGTGAGCGCGTCTACCAGCCAGGTAGTACATAACTACATACTGATACTCCTGATAATAAAACTTACTTACTTAGAAAATTCATTTATATGAAAGCCCAAATACCGGACTGTTTGGTTCAAAACTGGACACCTGGCAACCCTACTTGGAAAAACCAGGGGAGAGAGAATCTGTTTCTGGAATCACTTGTGCTTTTTCATTAGCCTTTCTAATGCAGGCTCTGGCTATATTCTCACATGCAAAATGATTGGCAATTAAAATCACTTGGTGTGATAAAACTTTAACCAGAACTCCAGAAGGGGTTAAGGTGAGAACATGCTTGGAAAATGAGTCAAGGTAGGTGTGCAGTAAAGGACAGACATGAGTGCAGATGGAATATGGGCCTCATTCTCTTTGGAGCCAGTTCAAGCACAGAGTGTATGTAGCGCTTGCTGTGTGGCAGTTCAGCTAACAGGAAGTTGCAGATATCTGCTGAGGAGAGAGAGAGAGGCCACCCCACCCCCACCCTCCCTAATCATCAAGTTCTGCTGGAGGCAGAGTGGTGCCTGTTCAGTGTAGTTATCTTACAATAGAGACTACTTAAGAGAAGTGGGGAGGAGCAACTAGTGTCCATTTTCTGATGCTAATTTAAGTGGGACTGCCCACATCTGCTTAGGATTTCACAAAAAGAGAAGATTTTAAAGCTGGAGAATATGTTGAGGTAGTGTCTTCCTGGGCTACTGGCCTAAACTTCCACAGCATGTGACAAGCAACTGACAAATAATAATAAGACACTCACTCTTTTTTCCTAATAGTGTTTTTATTTCCCCTGCTTCTCTTCTATCCTCCAGTGTACCTAGCAGGTATTCTCATCTCTGCTCCTGTTAATCCATTTCCATTAGCTGTTCTCGCTCTGATAATAGGGCAAAGGCCTTTCCTGTCCATCTACCCATGTCTGCCAGACTCGGCTCACTGCAGGCCTCTTCAGCACTGTTTTCCTGTTTATTAGTTAGTAGCAGCTGTTCCTAGCCCTGCTAGGCTAGGCACAGATCTCTCCAGGATTGTTCTGCCCATTCATCCATCTCCACCATTCCCGGCCCCACTGCAGAGCAAAAGTTGGATTGGTGTTGCTCTTCCTATTCATCCTGTGGAAAGGCTTTCAGCAATTTCATCAGCTTGGACAATACTAGCTGGGCTGGGTGTGACATTTAGATAACTTTGTCTTTGTTCACCGTTGCCATGGTTAAAGCTGCCAGGATTGCTGCCACTTAGTGTATGACAAGGAAATGGTGTCCGGCTTCTGGATGGTCTCCTTTTCCTTCCCTCAGTCCTCAAAATAACAGTGTTGTGGGGAAAGAGACTGAGTGGTGTGCTACACCAAAAGATTGCTCCCGTATCTCTCTGGCTCCTCCTCAGACACCACATCTGTGGATTTATATTTCTGGAACTAAATCTTGCCTGGCGTCCTTTACATAACCACATCTGCTAGCATTTGAGGTATATGTGCATCTCTTGTGGCAAGAGCATCCAACCTTTGGGTAGTATAGGAAGCACATCAAGCTCTATCTCATAACCTGCCTACTGACCACCTAGCTCAGCTGCACATGTGATAGTGGTGTTTGGACACTGTCCTTCATTTTCATTTGAGCCCCAATACTAAACATGGCTTTTTCAGTTAACTCACCTTGCCACTCCCTAACCTTCGTCTTCTCACCTGGCTCAATTCGCTCTGCCCATCAGTCCCAGATCCTGGCCACCCAACTCAACTCTCCCCCACACAAGCACATAGCTCAACAACATTTTCCAAGAAAACTGTACATGCAACTTTTAATTTCTTAGTGTCAAATGTTGCAATTCTCAGCTGTAAGCCGGCAACTCCATAGGACAAGGAAATATTATTTGTCATGTCTATTAACTGAGCATCAGTCAGGGCTTTAATAGTCACAAACAAATAGCATTGTTAAATTGGAGCTAGGGTAGTGATCACATATCAATAACTTAAGATTAAAAAAATTACAAGAATGTTGTGGTCCTGAGCAAAGAAAGCAACAACCAGCTCTAACAAACTCCAAGCATTAGAAATCCACGAAACTCAGAGTCAGGGTTGAATTTGAAAGAAAGTCAAACCTGGATGCATGGAAATATAGTTAAGGTCTCTGTAGAGCCTTAGTTCTGCACCAGCCTGATCCCAGCCTCTGCTCTTGCCTTCTGTGTTGCTTTTCTACCTTGGGCTTGATCTTACTCATGTGACTATGAGTTTGCAGGCATTGTAAGATGTTATTTTTTAATCAGTTACCTAGTCTAAGACTAAAGTTGAGGTCGTCTTTTTGGAAAAGCCATTGTGTTGCCTATTCCACTTTCCGCTGCCATTCCTCTGTTGAGCAAGGATTTGATCTTATCAGCTCTAGGTTAGGAGATCTGAAGCAGAAGGGCCCAAGTTCTCTGCCTGTGCTGTATCTCTCTCACAGGTTATTAGTCAAGCAAGAAGATACGGTAGAGTGTTTGGGTCCAATGAACAGCTCTATTTAACATAACCCTAACTCTAACAAATAGGACCCTTGGATCTAATGAACAAAACATAAATTATGGTTGTCAATACACAAACAGTGGCATGAAGCCAGAACCCAAAATAGAGGTAACATCTGGGTAGGAGATAATAGGAAGGAATCACTTTACCATATCAGGAGGATGCCACGGGGATTGGAGTCACTCTGGGAGAGAACTCGGGATAGCTGAACACCGTTGCCATGGACCTTGAAGCTGGATGCTCAGGTAAATAGAGGATAATTTATTTCTCTTCTTGTCAAGTGAAGAACTGAAGAAATCATGTGTGGAGTGTGCAGTAGAGTAAGGTGAAAGACAGGTTAGTGAGAGTCTGCTTAGAAGAACCCAACAGCTTAGGCCTGCTGTTGTTACCCTGACCTGATATAATGCACTCTACACTGGTAGCCGTTATTGAGTGTGGGTATCTGAGCTACTCCACCACTGAGGGACCGTACCAAATTCTCTCTCTGGCTGGAGACTTTCAGAGTATGTCTACACTACAAGGGTATTTAGAAATAAGTTTATTTTGGAAAAATAATTCCCGAAATAACTATTTCAAAATAGCATTTCCACACTACAGGGAAGCCTCAGAATTAGTTAAAAGCAGGCTCCCCTAATGTGGACATGCTAACTCGACTTAGAGTCCCAGGAGGCCCTGGAGAGTAATTACTGTGAATGGCTCTGGAGAGGAGCTATTTTTAAATAGTAGCAGTGGAGTGTCCACACTACCACTATTTTGAAATAGCGATTTCAAAATAAGTGTTATTCCTCATGAAACGAAGGTTTATTATTTTGAAATAAGAAGCCTGTTATTTCAAAATAATGAGCTTGCTCTGTGGATGCTTGCCTTATTTCAAAATAAGGAGAATTATTTTAAAACGCTGTAGTGTAGACCTACCCTCAGTGATAGGGAAGCAACCAGTCTCCTGCCACTGTCGTCCAATCAAGTCAACAGCCTTCCCCAGCTGCCTGAAGTGGTGAGACTAGAGCTGCTGCTTCAACACCCCTTATAAACACTCTGTTACTGGGCAGATTAAGGTCAGGTGACCCCCACCTTTTCCAGCTTTCTCTCTTTCTGCTCTTTCCAGGACAGAGGACAATGATGAAGAGGCCGACAGCTGCCTCAGAGAAAAATCAAAATGATGAACAGAAGAGCACCAGCACGCCTCCCCCAACACCTCAGCTTTCTCATATAGGCTACATCTAGACTGGCATGATTTTGCGGAAATACTTTTAACGGAAAAGCTTTTCCGTTAAAAGTATCTCTGCAAAAGAGCGCCTACATTGGCAGGGATGCTTTTGCGCAAAAGCATCCATGCCAATCTAGACGCGCTTTTGTGCAAGAAAGCTCAGATGGCCATTTTAGCCATCGGGCTTTCTTGTGCAAAAAATTAAGGTGCCTGTATACATTATTCTTGCGCAAGAGGGCTTATCCTTGAGCGGGAGCGTGAAAGTATTTGCGCAAGAAGCACTAATTTTGTACATCACAAAGTCAGTGCTCTTGCGCAAATTCTAGCGGCCAGTGTAGACAGCTGGCAAGTTTTTGCGCAAAAGCAGTTGCTTTTGCGCAACATCTTGCCAGTCTAGACGCACCCATAGGTTACGTCTAGACTGGCATGATTTTCCGCAAATGCTTTTAACGGAAAAGTTTTTCCGTTAAAAGCATTTGCGGAAAAGAGCGTCTAGATTGGCACGGACACTTTTGCGCAAAAGCACTTTTTGCGGAAAAGCGTCCGTGCCAATCTTGATGCGGTTTTGCGCAAGAAAGCCCCGATCACCATTTTCGCCATTGGGGCTTTTTTGCGCAAAACAGTTTTTAGCTATCTACACTGGCCCTCTTGTGCAAAAGCATTTGCGCAAGAGGGCTTTTTCCCGAGCTGGAGCAGAATAGTATTTGCGGAAGAACACTGACAATCTTACATTAGATCGTCAGTGTTCTTGCGCAAATTCAAGCGGCCAGTGTAGACAGCTGGCAAGTTTTTCCGCAAAAGCATTTGCTTTTGCGGAAAAACTTGCCAGTCTAGGTGCAGCCATAGTGTTTAAGAAGTCTATAGTCTTTGGAGAAATTTGTATTTGGAGAGGACATTGCACTTGTACAGCACATACTGACGAGCATGTAAGATATTAATTCTAGGGATGAAGTTTTGTCACCACATTAACCTTTGCTCACTTCACATAAGTGTTATAATTCCCTAGCTGGGCTTGGCAGGTTTGTACATATAAACACACTAGTAGGTTTATGTGGCATTGCCTGGTAGTGACAAAACAGAGAACTACTCCAAATGTCTCTGTTTTCTCTTTTCTCTGTAAGATTTATTGAGACACAATCCTATTCCAGTATCGTCCTATATTTCTGGTTCATCTTAGTTAAGTCTCTTTCAACATTCACTCAGTTATGTCAATGGAGAGGACTACTTGATTTGGTGATTCTGTCTCTTTTCTCTTTGGTTTTATAAAAGCAATTCCACTCTAGGCATATCCCATTTTCCTGGCACAACCAAACCCTTAGTTTGCTTTAAATTGTAGTAAGAAGCAGCAGCACACCAAATTTGGCGATCCTAGCTCTTACCATTTAGGAGGAATTCTTGATCAGACAATCAAACTCTCAAAAATATGTAGTAGTTTAGCTTTGTGTTTACTCATAATTGTATAATTTGTCACATGGGGTCTTAATGAAAAATAGGAGATAGTGCAAAGTCCTTCCCCTCTCCCCCACCCTGTGGACAGTGGGCAGCTGTAAAAAGGCCATAGTTGGCACTACTTAGGAGTTAGGGGAATTCTAGTATTTGTGATCACTGATAAGATCATACTTTATGAATGGTTAAGTGTGTCAGGGTTCCTGGGTCCAATTTTCTTCTATGTCAGAATGCCATTCAGCACAGGGAAGCGGGGGAGGCATCACAATACAGAATGAATGCCAACACCATAAGGGTGCATTTACACTGAGGAGCTATTCTGAGATACCAGAAGTAGCTATTGAGGTACCTGAAATAGCTATTCTGCATCTATTGAAGCAGCCTGTTATTTTGAAATAGATTTCGAAATAACAGGCAGCTTATTGTGACTTCTCAGTAATCCTCGTTCCATGTGGGTTAAGGAGAATTTCGGAATAGTGAATTATTTCCAAATTTAGCACTGTGTAGACATCACCAAATTACTAAATAAGCTATTTCAAACTAACGGTGCTGTGTAGATGCACCCTAAATGGCAAAAAGTAAATTGGGTTCTAAAATTATATGAATTATTATGATTTTTGTATTATTTATTTATATTATAGTAGAACCTAGGAGCCCTAGTTGTAGGTTTGGGCCCCATTGTGCTAGGTACTGTACAAACACACAAAACAAAATGACTTCTCCTGCATCAAAGAGCTTACACTGTAAGTCAGTGGTCCCCAAACTGTGGGGCATACATCCCTACAGAGGCATGGAGGAACATTTGGTGGGGGCATAGCAGGGCCTACGGCAGGGAGGGAATGCTACGCTGTCCCACTTTATCCCCAGTTCTGTCCGGCCCTGGCTCCAACCACAATTTTGATTACCAATCAAATTGATTTGATTACCCTACTTCTGGCCCTGACCCCACCCTATCAAAGGTGTTATTTAGCCCTTTAAAGTTGTACTTTTATTAGCAAGGCTTTACTTTTTCATTCTGTCAACTGATCACTACATCTCGAAGACTCAGGGCCAGATTCTCCACTCCAGTGACATGAAGAGGCCACACAACACAGTGCAATCCCTGCCACGGGGGAATCCTTGAGTGGCATGGGACTAGCATCTCCCTTTCCTATGCTACCTTCTCCAAGCTCCTAGAGTAAGGGATATGGCATGGAGGAAGGGATTGGCTGGAGTGCCATTGCATTCCAGTGATGCCCAACTAGGGCACTGGTGCCACAGCCAGCTGCCATAACGTACAGCAGCCCTGAGATTGTGCTATACTACTCTGGGGATGAGGATGGCTTAAAACCGACCATGTGACTGGGGACCCCATATGGTTCTTCCCTCAGCTTCTTCAGATGCTTTACAGGGAGTTTAGAATTGGGCCACTGGAACCCAATCCGGCTCCCAGTAAAATCAGTGTTACAACTCCTACTTAATTCAGCTGTGCACAATTGGTTCTTGAGTTACTTGATCATTGTCTTCGGTCCACCCTCTCTGGGGCACCTGGTGCTGGCCACTGTCGGTAGACAGGATACTGGGCTAGAAGGACCTTTGGTCTAACCCAGTACGGCCGTTCTTATGTTATATTATGTTCTTACTGTTGTTGTTAATCTCTGCTGAAGAAACAAACATACTATTCAATATTAAGTTCAAACCAGGAGTTCCAAGACTTAGAAGTAGAGCTATGAGAGCCTGGGTATTTGAATGGCTATTGGTGCTGTAAGTTTGGATTGAGGAGCTCTGGCAGTGCTGGGTAGAGGCCCAGTTTTGACTAGTAAAGGTACCTCAGGAGCGATGTGACCTGGCAGGAGGAGTCTTAGTGTTTGAAAGCCAGAGACTACTATGTATCAGCTCTCAATGCTTTTGGCGTCAGAATTAGAATAGGAGGACTGGACTGTACAGAAATGTGCAAGTAAAATACCCTGGGTGCCCCAGAATTGAAATAGATGGTGGGGTTTTATTGTGGTACACTGGAAGAGCTGTAAGAAGAACCTTGCTGACACCATACCTAGCTCTAGACAGTTGAACCAGCCACTGCTTTCATCCACTGTGTAGAATATTAAATAAGAAGATTGAAAACGAGAGTAAGAAAAGAAACAGAAAAGACTCCTAAATGTATTTTGGTAGATGGGCTGGATTTTGAAACATTTGTGATCATAGCTGTCCTTTAAACTAGTCAGCAGTCTTTCATGTGTGCTAAATATATCAGAGAATGTCATTGCAATACCTGTGAAATATAGCTGGCCTCAACAACGGTACTATATTAGGAAGCTCAGTGTATCCTTGGCCATTTCATACATGATAATTCGGTTAAACCCCTCAGCAAGCCTTGTCATAAAACACCTAATATCAGTTCTAGCTGATGAGAACAGCAACCATCAAGAGACCAAACTGACAGTGTCCATAAACACTAGTTTAGGGCAGGGCCTGAAGTATCTTCTTATGCCAGCAGCCACGCCTCACTGTGTTAAACTGCCTATATTTATCTTTCAGGCATTTTGCTAGAGGAGGAGAAATAATAGCTTTGTTTTGTTTTCTCCTTTTCTGCCATTCAGCAAATGATCACAGAGCAGGTGGAGGTGGCTTGATCTTTGCTAGGTAAAAAAGGTCCAAATTCTTTATAACTTCATGGAGACACACTCTTGTTTTACTTGTCTGAAGGAGGAGAGAAAAAATACTGCTTGAGATTTGACACAATGCTCACATCCAAAATTCCCCCAACTTCACAGGGTTTGGGTAGAGCCCTGCAAATCCACAGGTATCTGCTTTATACCTTTGGGTATCCACATCGGCTCATTTTTTGCAGATATGGATGCAGATGCGGATACAAATTTTGTATCCATGCAGGGCTCTAGGTTTGGGTTCTGTGGTTTGGATTCAAAGACAGAAACTAGTTGCCACGTTCAAATCTGGATCTGAATCCCAACTTCCCAAGGTTGACTGGAAGGGTGAGAGTTGGTTGGCTCAGAGTCTTTTCTAACTGCATGGCACAGAAGTCCTTGTCAGTCAGTGTGTTTGACTGCAGCATTGGTTCCTGTGGACAAACCTAGCAGCTGACTCCGACTGGTTCTGTCTAATTTAATCTGAGGTGAATTTTAGAGCTCAGGGAAATGAGAAATTGGATATAGCAATAAAGAGTGCTGGGTTCTCCAGATAGTTCTCTGTATGACCTACTCTTCTTATCCTGGCTCCCCCAAATAGCTTTGCTATGATGTACTTCAGTCTAGACATGCAACTCCCCATTTATTCCAGTCCTGGGTATTCTTCTGGAAAGAGATTACCAGTCATGTTATTTTGTGTTGCAGTTTTGTGGCTGACACACAAAGAGTCCATATTAGATCATATTTATTTTCACTTGTGGTCTACCTGCTTGGAGACTCTGAAGGCTGCCGCAAAACTAATAATACTGTAAAAAATAATTGATTGAAAATTCCGAAGTAGGGTTTGAAAGTGTAAGACAAACATTAATACTGTACAGAGAAAAGGTCTGATATCTGTGCTGAACATACTCAGGAATCACGCTATAGTGAGAGTAATTGAACACAGAAATGTATTTTAATTCACCTTTTTCAGATATTTTCCCCTTCTGTAAAATCTTCTTGGTTCTTCCTGGTTCACCAACAAGATTCCCAGAATGCATCATTCTGTGGCAGATCACAAATTTCATGGGCTGCAATGAGACTTCTGGGAAGTGTGATACCTCATTCTGGGATCTCTTCAGTGAGCCAGCAAAAGCAAAGAGGATTCCCCCAGGTGGAAAAATGATTTTTGAAAGGTGGAGTAAAACTGAGTTCTGTGTTGAATGTCCGTTACTCCCCACTCCCAACACAATCTGGGCCACTGGGACAGTCAGCACTAAAATCTGCATTTTAAAATCAATTTTAGTCATTGCACTTCACCTTTGAATTCAGGTCATCATCTGAAAGGCCAGAGGAGTAATCTATTAACTCTGTACTCTTTAAGGGAGGCATCCCTCTCCCCCATTTCAGTGAAAACATTCTGCAGTAATGACTGATGAGCCTTGTGAACTATACACACAGTTTCTCATTCACTCCCCCAACTCTGCCTGTCTCCAACAGAGGTGCAGACAGTTTGATTGGGTGGGCAGAAAAAGAGAAGAGGCTCTTTATACCCAGCCCAGCATATAAGGAATGGTTTTGCTGTTGTTTTTACAGAATGTACCGAGAATGATTTTGCAACCTCGGCATATGAAATTGCTTGACTAGTGTCCACTTTTTCAGAGAATGAACGCACTGCTTTTGACTGCCGCAGCTATAATTTTGATTTAATCCTTTCCAGCATGTCAGAGGTCTCTTTACCAGCTTTCAAATGCCACCAGCCTCCAAGAGAGCTAAGCAAAGCTGGAACCATTAGGGACAACTGATGAGCCAGAGACTGAGGATCTTGCTGTCCACTGCCTATCATACTGTGAAGTCATTTGTACCTGTGCTAAGTGGATATAAAACCCAACCAAGGAGAATTAACCACTCCCTTACACCAGTAGGAGCATTTCTTATCTACTCGACTCTCCCCTTCCTCATGTGTGATTCAGGCCTGGACCTCAAAACAGTTCAGTGCAGAGCTTCTGTGTGGGTGACAGTTAGGACCGAAAGGTAGTGTCTTCATTTCCTAATCCTCTGTCAGTTTAGACATGGCAGAAAGGGCCCAGCAGAGGTGATTGGTACTTGGCTACCCAGAGGAAAAGGGAGGGGGCATGAGAGAGCACTCTATTTAGCAATCACAATTTTGGCAGGGACACAGGTGCGTTGTGCACCTCCTGAAAACTACCCCGCATTGCCTATGGGGCCCAGGCTCTCTGGCCTGGATGAGCTGTTGGGTGCAAATGCACAGGGAGTTTGGCAAGATGACTTTGAGCCCTATTTCTGGCTTCCTGAGCTGAGAGCCAGTGAACATAATTTCCAGCCCTCCACACAATATAAAGTAGTCTCAGGACAGTTCTGTTTTACAGCAGATACCTATCGCCCAAAGTAGTATTACAGTAGCTGGAGATCAAATGCACTTAGTGGTAGATTCCCAGCCACACACATTTTTCTTTGGGCATATCTCCAATGCTATATTCAGGAGTTAGAGGTGGTGGAACAGCTTCTTCAGTGGCCTTCTGCAGATTGGAGATTGCCCTACACTGGGACAATCTCAGGTAAATGGTTCAGCGGACCGTTGACACTTCTGATGTAAAAAACCCCTCAGCTATCCAGGCTAATCCTAAGCGCATAAAACTGGACAGTTGGCAGTGTGTACTGAATCCCTCCTTACAGATTTACCAGGACAGCTGGTTTAAAAAGGACATTCTGGGAAAACATGGATAGCCAACCCTAGTTAAACTGGGTTTGTGCACCTCTTGTTTTGTGCCCTCAAAACAATGCAGAAAAAAGTTCACAGGCTGATGAATCTGTGTGAGAGTTGAAAGTCCCGTTGGAGTGTACAGCAAATTCACTGCTGCCTTGCACCCAGACAAATGTTTCTTATTCTGTGTGAAATCTGACTTCTGTGTAATGAAAATATGATGTGTTGTAGAGAGGGGAGGTTTACAGGAAGCTTTGGTAAACAATGTGACTAATTTCAATAGTTCTCATTGAACAAGTGGAATGTTTCAGAGAGCACTCTTGAGAGATCTTGGTGTCTGTCTGCCTACTCGTGAAAGTTCTAGAGTGCTTCCTACATCAGTAGCTAAGTAGTTTGGTGCTTGTTGTTGCTGTTGATCATTTCTAAAAAAAAATCACAATTTTAAATGAAGAGACATTTGGGAGATTGGATGACTCAAGGGACTGTTAAGATATTAGAGAGCATTTCACTTCTAGAGCCAGGTTCCAATCCTGTCCAGGTGTATGGAGGCTGTTCAGTGGCCCTTATGAAATGGTGTGATATCTAGAACCTGGCCTACACAAAAGTTAGGTCAGTTTACAGGCCCGTATGCTGGGGGTATGCGTAAGGGTGCAAAAACACCTCCCCAAGGTCCCCCAAATAAGCATGCTCCAGCTGGCCAGGGGAAGACAGGAGAAGCACAGTGTCCGAGCCTCGCTCCCCCATGCTCTGGCCAGCCGAGGGAAGGCTGAGGCTGATTTCCCCCACTTATTTGGGAGGATCACGGGGGGTGTATTCACACCTTTGTGGTCCATGTTTACAAAAAAAGCACCCCCCCCCCGAAATTCCTCAGTATGGGCCTGGCTTAACCCTCATCACTCAGGGGATTAAAAAAATGACTCTCCAAAGTAGTGTAGTTAAATCATTGTAACCACCAGCGTAGCCAATGCCAGGTCAATGGAAGAATTCTTCTTTTGACCTGCCTACTGCCTCTCTGGCAGGTGGTTTACCTAAGCCAATGGGCAAAGCCTCTTGTTACTATAGTTAGTGTCTACACTGCATTGCTACAGCAACGTGTGTGTGTGTATGCATGCATGTGTGTGCATATTTGTATTGTTTTACGTGTAGACATACCCTTTGGTGTTCACATCACAACACTCCCCTTGACAATCACTGCCATTTGGCCTCTTGCTGGCCATCTCAGCAGAGAAACCAAGGAATGAATGGGTCATGGAGATTCACTTCCTCTTTCACTACTGAGGTGACTCTCCAAGCCCAGTTGGTAAGGGGGAGGAGGGAAGCTTGCACTGCTGCTTCACATGCTGTACATATCCTGTAGACAGGGTGACCAACCTGTTCCGGACGAAGAGCCAAGATCCAGTGCGAAGAGCTGTGGTAAAAAGTTGTAGAGAGAAAAAAAAAAGACTGGCCCTTTAAGAAGGCTTTCTGAGGCTTTTTGGCCTCAGCAGGCTCCCACCATATTGGATCTACAATTTGGATCCGGACGGCTCCCCTGCCCTGGTGAGCACAGGGGAGCTGGGAGGCATGGGCCGTGTTCAGGGGGCACAGGGCCAGCTTCGCAAGCCTCGGGGGCGGCTTCATGAGCCACACGGATGAGGGGGAAGAGCCACATGTGGCTCTCGAGCCACGGGATGGCTACACTTGAAGGACGTCAGTCCCCAGGGATGTCAATCCAGCACCTTTCCCAGCACTGCATGTATAACATGGTGATTTTGTGAAAGGACATTGCTAATATAGTAAAGTGGTCATGAAAGAGTGAAATGGATTAGCCAGAGCATTAGGGATGGACCCATGCTCTACCTCACCCTCACTTCATATTTAGTCAGGGGATGTTTTTCTTCACCACTGTACAGTATGGTGATGCAGCTGACCAAGGCAGCTAGTTTCTAGCCTGCAGTCCAGTAACTGAAGTGTTACTTTTTTGTTGAACTGAGAGATCCCTTTACAAAAGTCCAGGCTGCTCGATATAACTAGTGACCTCCTAGCCTTTATTTCAGAATTTCCCTAAGGCAGTTCTTGCAACTGAAATTAAAGAAAAAAACATCCAAACCAATTTATATTTCTCTGTCACTCGCCGCACTGCAGTGGTAGACGGTCCTGTAAAAAAGAATTCTCATCCCAACTCCATTGGTACCACTGCAGAGGAACATTAGTCTATCTCATTCCCTTTTGTTAGCTCTCTATGGATGAGAAAGTAAACACATTTTTTAATAAGGCCCTTCTGGACAGGATCAGCTTTACATGTTGGCAGGATACTGACCAAGCAGGTGGCCACCTCTGTACTTCTTGGGCCTGTTGTCAGCAGGGAGCAAAGGGGACAATTACCCAGGGATCCAGGCAATGTAAAAGGGCCAAGAGGGGGCCTAGCCACCACTGGCAGCACAGTAGGGCTAAGGCAGGCTTCCTGATTGCCCTTGCTCTGCACCACTCCCAGAAGCAGCCAGCAGCATCCCAGCAGGGTCTCTGCACTCTGCCCCCATCCCCAAGCTCTGACTCTGCAGCTCCCTTTGACTGGGAAGTGTAGCCAATGGGAACATTAGCAGCGGTGTCTGCAGGCAGCAGCACTCAGGCTGCGTCTAGACTGCAAGCCTCTTTTGAAAAAGAGCATCTAGACTACAACCAGTACTTTCGAAAAAGCAAGCCGCTTTTTTGAAAGAGAGCACCCAGGCAGTCTGAATTGCTGTCTGTGGGCCTGGTATCTCCTCTCTTCCTATGGGCGTCAATGCCAGTATCACTAGTGAGGGCCCCACAATACACAGCTCCCCAAAAATTATGCCTGTGGGTGCTGCTTTGCCTTCAGGTTTCTGCCAGGACATCTGCTAGTGAAAGTTTTGGTAGAACCTGAGTTACACTGGCTTGGAGGGGGAGGGATAGCTCAGTGGTTTGAGCATTGGCCTGCTAAACCCAGGATTATGAGCTCAGTCCTTGAGGGGGCCCATCTGGGGCAAATCTGTCAGGGATGGGACTTGGTCCTGTCATGAGGGCAGGGGACTAGACTCAATGACCTTTGGTATATCTCCATTTTGTTTTGTATTGATGTGGCTTAACTTATTGCATCTGTTGACTCCTGGTTAAATGCTGTGCTGGATTTTGCCATAGTTTCTGGGGCAGAAACTTTGAAGTGCCAGTTTATCTTTGGAACTTATTGTCTGTGAAGCAAATTAAGCTCATGTACCTGATAGGTTTGGCTGCACTGCTGCAGTTAAATTAAACAAAGAAGCATAACAATAGAAGCAACTGTAGAGGTCCCCAGCATGCTTTATGCCTCCAAGTACCCTGTAAGCACAAGAAGCAGACAAATTATGGGGAGTAAACTGTGTATAGTTTCCCCTGATCCTAATGGATAGTCTCTGCTCAGTGCTCTTAAAATAAGGGAGAAGCCTCTAACAGTTTTCATTAGTGTAAAATGCCTTCTGGGCACTCCAGTTGGTGATCTGTTTAGCACGGGCCAGAGGAGGAGTCATTGTGGTTATGTAACTAAGCCCCTTGTAATGTGAGAGACCGTTGATATCACAGTAACTGTCCATTTCCCCCCTGAATCCCAGTACAACATATGCTGCCAGTACAACGCCACAGCAGGGGCCAGACAAATATTTTTGCATGATAAAGTCGAAGCACTCACCCTCCCCAACGGTTATCACCCATCAGCGCTATCTTACTGTAGCATTCCCTCAAACCCAAGCTCTCACCACTGTTTTGCAAGCAGCGACCTCTCCATGCTACGCCAGAGCTAGAGGCCCTGGGGGTAACAGCAGACAAGGTATGAGGAAAAAAGGTGGGGGTGGAGCTCCATACTACCTCTTGGTGCCTTTCAGTCATCGACGGGAGGGAGGCTCATCCAAAGCTTGTTTTGTTTGCCAGAGAAGACAGTGCGTCAGTGCCAGGTGGGGCATACAGCCAAGTACAAACAGTTGCCTGCTGCAGCATGCCTGGTTCCCACAGGTTAATCGCACCCTCCTTTCCTTACAGCAGTGCATCACAAAGCTACGGAGGCTGTTATGAACAGCATGTCCTAGGTGTTATTAACCACACTTCCCCTGTTGGTTTACTTCATGCTGAAACGGAGGCTTGGCTGGCAGTGCTGGTGGTGGGGGAGGAGGTTGTGGTGCTGACTAACACATGACAGTTTTGAGCAGGTGCGGCAGCTTTGCTGGCTCAGTGTTCAAGACGCTGTGTCTTTATATCTAATTGAAGGGCTTGTCTACACTTAAAAGGCTGCAATGGTGCAGATGCACTGAGGCAACTCTGCTGCTGAAGCACGTCAATGAAGATGCTACCTACTTTGACTAGAGGGCTTCTCCTGTCAGTGTTGGTACTCCACCTACCGTTTTTGGTCCAAAATGTCCCAAATTGGGTGAGCTTCTGGGCAAGCTGCATAGGGCAGATATCTGAGAGGGTTTGGAGGAGAGCTGTGTGTGGCTTCCCATAGCTGTGAAGGAGTGGAAAGAAGTTTCTGGAGTTGGGTTCCTGTTGAACTGAATTGCTGCTGAGAATATTAATTGTGTGTTAGAGCCCCGAGAGCCTTGGGTAGCCATTGTTTTTAGTTATGTAAAATAGAAATAAATGGATGCATATATAGTCTATAGTCTGTTAGAACTACTGACTGGCTCATCATCAGCTGAGACCAGGTCACAGGAAAAGCGGTGTGGTGTGGTGTGGTGTGGTGGTTAGAATAAAGGACTAGGCACCCACCTTGGGCCACTGACTCAAGAGCCTCCACTCTGTAAAATGGGAGGAATGATTCCCTGCAAAACGCATTGAGATCCTTACTTGAAAGGTGTAATAGAATCTCAAAGTATAGTATTTATTAACTGTGCCTACTTTTTTAAAAACTTACCTCATGAGCTAACCTTCAGAGGTCCTAGGATGAATCTTTCATGCAAAAAGGCCTGATACACTACCTCACAAAAGTTACATCTCACTTGTGCTGCATTTTAGGCCTGGGTTAAATTATGGGAAAGTGTAGAAAAACTAAAGATATAAAATTATGTTAAAAAACTTCCAGAAGTAGCTGGAGTTACCCAAGAATACAGAGAGGAAAAGCTAAATTTGGTTTCCAGCTGACTAGATCACATTAACTCATGAGCAAATCTAGTGCTCATTGTTTACAGTAACTGCATTTTGAATGACATTCACCTCAGGGCAAAGGAGCAGCAAAAGGACTATGCATCACTCATGTATAACATAAGCCTTGTCTTTGGTGCTTAAATAGGACCTAGCTATTGCATAGGTGTTGGGCTGGCCTGTTAACAGATATGACTCTGATGTCTAGTGAAAACAGAACCGCATTGGCTTGCATGTAGCATTTACCAATGCATTGAAGCAGGCTACAACTGTCTAGGCTGGGTATGTGCACGCTGGCAGTTTGAAAAGAGCTCTTCCTTTCAAGAAAAGCTGCACTTGAAAATGAAAGTGTGTGTTTGTGTGTGTGTGAGTGTATGTGTGTATGTGTGTAATCATTTTCAGTATGTTAGTTAGAGTTGCCAGATGGTTTAACCAAAAATACCGAACACCCTCCCCCCCAAACAATACCAAAAAACCAACACACCGGGAAAAAAATTCTATTGAGGAAAAATAAGGGGGAAGACCAAAGTTGTTGAGCAAAATAAAAGGAAACCCCGACAGCAGTTATTAATCATGGCCCCTCTAAGAAGAGGTTTTTTTGCCGTTGGCCATTCTGTTTTTCTGTTTCAGCCACAAGACAAGCCCTTGCGGAATCAGGTAAGCGGGAGGTGAGGGGATTTTCGGGGGAGGGGGGCCTAGTTGCTGAGTGTGTCATAGGGTTGCCAGGTGTCTGGTATTTTCGCCTCCTGGCGGGGGAAAAAATTAAATACCGGACATTTTAGGTGGTGAAAATACTGGACTGTCTGGGTCAATACCGGACACCTGGCAACCCTAATGTTAGTCCAAGATGGCTGTCACAATTGTTCCTGCAGCTGAGCTATTGTCTGTAACAGGAACATGTGACTGAATTGAAATATAATTGCAAAGTGTTTTTGAGAAATGAGAGCTCATTTGAAAGGTGGTGCTTAATGCCTGAAGTAACAAGGAGTGTTTGGCACATAACTAAACTGACCATTTTTAGAATTTCAGAGGCTGTGAAGACCCTAAATAGTTCTGCAAAGGCACCTGAGTCCATGTGTGCAGTACAGCCTGCCACTCCAGTCCTGCACAGATTTGCCATGGGCACCTTAATCTCATCTGCAGCATCTCCAAGTATTCTCATCTTTGGTCTCTCCATATTTCTGCCAATGCAGCTCTGTTTTCACTGTCTCTGCTCCCTCTTATTCCTGTCCTGCCTTCACTACTGCTATGGCATCAGTCATGATCTTCAGCACCCTGTTATGCCAGTTGTCTTCTATTTAGAAACTGTTAATCATTCTGAACTATTTATGGGTTTTGTGTCTTAAACCAGGTTTGAACTCAACTCCTCAGAGGTGAAAGCATAATGCCTTATCGAGTGTGCCAACCAATCCTGTCTCTAACCTAACAATATTTTAATCACAAAATCCAACCTCAAAACCCACAGCATTTTCAGTTACTGTATTTCATCACCACACAACTGAAAACTACTCTTTTTTTTTTTCAACCATCCTTGTTTTTTTTAACGTGAATCATAAACCATGGAACTTAACAGATGGAAAAGACCTTGACACAAATCCCCTTTCAGTTATGCTTGTGCAAATACTTCAGTGGTATAATTCCAAGTGCAAATACACAGACATGGTATAACAGAGCAGAATCTGCCTGTAAGGGTATGTTTATACTACAAGGGTATTTTGAAATAAGTTATTTTGGAATAATAACTCCCCAAATAGCTATTTTGAAATAGCAAATGCACTCTACAATGAAGCCTTGAAATTAGTCTGAGATCGACTCCCCTAATGTGGACACGTTACCGCAATTTAGAGCTCCAAGAAGCACCGGGGAGTAATTACTTTGAATGGGCCTGTGAAGGAGCTATTTTGAAATAGCAGCAGTGGAGCATCCACACTACCGCTATTTTGAAATAGCAATTTCAAAATAGGCATTATTTCTCGTGAAATGAGGGTTTATTTTTCCAGAATAAGAAGCCTGTTATTTTGAAATTATTTCAAAATAATGGATTTGCTGTGTGAACACTCACCGTGTTATTTCAAAATAGCCTGAGTTATTTTGAAATAACGCTGTATTGTAAACATACCCTACGGCATTAGAGTCCTCCTCGTGTCCATTCAAAAGGACAAGTATATATTCTTTTGCTCAGTTTTTAAAAATGTCCTAAGTGATTAAGTTTTCCCCTCTTCCTCAGAAGACTATTGTGCTGCCTAATAATAGATTTATCAATTAGGTTCTCTTTCCTGATATTCATGCTAGGTTTTCCTTTGTTTGATTTTTATCTTCTTATTCCTAACTATGCCTCTTGGTTCATCCTAAGTAACATATAATAATAATAATATTTTATTCTTCTATAGATCTGTGAGTCTCAGCGAACATTAATTTAACCTCACAAGCATCCTAGGAGGTAGGTGAATATTATTCTGTATTATTATCTGTTTTACTGATGGGAAAATGGAGACACAGAGGCTGTGTCCAGACTCAGGGCTTTTTTCGGGAAAAGTAGCCTTTTTCCGAAAAAACTTCCCCTGCGTCCAGACTCAAGCCGCGTTCTTTCGAAATTAAATCGAAAGAACGCGGCTTTTCTTTCGATAGCGGTAAACCTCATTTCACGAGGAAGAACGCCTTCTTTCGAAAGTTCCTCTTTCGAAAGAAGGCGTTCTTCAATGTAAATAGGGCTTCTTCGAAAGAGAGCATCCAGACTCACTGGATGCTTTCTTTCGAAAAAGCAAGCCGCTTTTTCGAAAGTTCAACGTGCAGTCTAGACGCTCTCTTTCGAAAGAGGCTCTTTCGAAAGTATCTTTCGAAAGAGCCTCTTTCGAAAGAGGCTTGCAGTCTAGACATAGCCAGAGAGGTTAAGTTCATGCAGGAAGGCTGCAGCAGAGCAAAGACAGGGATCTTGATCTTCTGGCTGCCAGTCCTGAGCTATAACGGCATGATCATCCTTCCTTCCATGACGTTCCCTTCCTTGTAGAATAATTGGACATTTCACAGTCTGACAATATAAATATTTACCACCTCAGTGGGCTCTGGCCATAGCTATGCTAGGGGAAGAGGCGATGTCCAAGCAACATGCTTGGTGTTCAAATTGATTAGGGGCTGGAGGGAAAGATTTAAAACTATGGCCCAGATGTGGCTTGGTGTAAATCTGAGTTACTCTAGATTTAAATCAGTGTGACTAAAAGCAGAATTTGGTTCTAAGAGCCTAAAGCTCCTCTCACTTATGCATGTATAAAAGAGAAGTATCTCCCCAGAATTAAATGGAATTACACCAGTGTAAAACCAGTGTATGAAGGGGAGAAACAGGCCCTGGATTCTGGTTATAAAAGTGTAGGAAGGTGCAACAGGACTTCCCTACTTTGCACCTCGCACTAAGGCCTGCAAGAGGTCCTAATCTCTGCTAACATGCACTGTACACCAGTAGGGGCAGATGGCAGGGCCCTATCCCCACCCCTTTCTTCTGAATCATTGGGGAGCATGTGCAGTATCCAACCAAGGGTGTTAGGGTGTTACAGTGGGTGTGTTCCCCCTGTGAACTAGGGAGCTCCCAGACACATTATGCCTCCCTGAGGTGTCTCTCCAGCACGCCCCCCAGGTAGTGCAGCTCCAGCACAGGATTATGCTTAAATGGTACAGATCAAGCTCTCAATAGGGCTTGATTACCATATGAGAGGCCGGGCTGGACATGATCTGTGAAATGTAAGACTTTTTTGTGAACCTTCCTATTTGGGGTTTTGCAAAATTAGAGTTCACAAACGCTTTTTCCTCTTGCAAAGTAAACCCACGTTTTTCTCAAGGCTGACTCACTGTTAAAACAAAATGTTTTTCTAGCTAAAGGGAAGTCTGTGCTATGTGTTAAAGATAAAACAACCGCCTCAAAGCCAGGCTGGTGTCCTACATATGGTACATACACACCATTTCTTTTTTTATCAAAATTTCTCTCTCTCTTTCTCCTCCTTTCTGTAAGCCTTTTTTTCACATTCCTTTGTGTTTATTTCATATTAATCATGGTTGTGTCTCCTTTTGTTTTATCCTGCTTTTACCAATGGATTATTTCTCTCTGCCTATTTATTCATTATTTCCTCTACTCGGAATGCAAACCCAATAACGTTTGCATTGAAGTCCAACTTTCAAATCCACGGTAGCCAGACAAACTCACCAATTCTTAATATGCAAACATAAAGAAATTGATGGGATTATTTTGTATTGTACGTGAATATAGAACTGGGTAAGAGTAAATTAAAGCAAATATTAGCTTTAATAACAGAAAACAACCTCACTGATTATTGTTAGACTGGGGAATAATTAAGTTTCTCAAGCGAAATGATTGAGTGCTCATGGCGTTTTAAAACTAGCAAGGTGTTTTGCTCCTTAATGCATTATATTGACAATCCTGCACCCTCTCCCCGAACAAGAGACTAGGTGAGTCAAGTAGGTCTTTGTCATTATTTGTATGATTCTTTATGTAGTAGGAGGTAACCCACAGACTTTGAGAAGGGTTAGAAGGTGGGTCAGAAGTTTGCTGATGATGGGGGAAAAAATTGCTTGTAAAGCTGGTATTGAGGAAGATTCCATTGAAATACACGCAGAACAGAAACAAACTGATGCGGTCAAGTAGAGTTTCAGTTTAAAAGTGGCCTACCTTTAGTTCATCACCAGATGGGAGCTTCTTTCCAGTTTCTATATTAATGATTTAAAAAAATACTTAAATATAATTTGAGTTTAATATGGCACTAAATCTAAATGTCTAATATCTGATCGAAGGATTCCCCTGGCACTGCAGATATGTTTGTAAAACCCTATTCTTGTTTGTTTATTTATTTTACAGCCCCACGTTGCTTAGAAGTACCTATTATCTATTCATCTTCCTCTGGTCATATTTGTTGTCTGTACTGTTTATCTTGCAGGATCTGTAGGGTAGGAACCAATTCTTCCTGTGTATTTTGTTCCATGATGAGTAATAACAATAAGAACAGCTACATATTTGTCATCTGTACTGTTTATCTTGCACGAGCTAACATCTTTACTTGACCAATAAGTGTAAGTGCTAGGAGCAGGAAAAGGCTAAGTCATTTAAGGGTACCACTTCCACTAACAGCTAGCCACAATGTACTGGCCTCAGTGTAGGTCCAATCCTGCTCCCACTGAAGCCAATAGGACTCTCTTATATGACTTCACAAGGAGCAGGATTTGGCCTGCTCTACTCAGTCATGGAGATGTTTGACTAATGATGTACTGTAGTGCTTTTAACTATTTGTGCAATCCAGCTCCATTGTGACTATGTATTCTGACTGTAATTATGTGGCCACATATTATTTGTTCTAAAAGACACCTCCCTTGTTCAGTGCAGAGGATGGACAGTAAATGAGGCAGAAGGTTTCAAGGACAGAAATGCTGTTCTCTTGTTTTTAATGTGCTGAGCTGGAACACAGGAGGGTGGGGGAGGAATAGCTCAGTGATTTGAGCATTGGCCTGCTAAACCCAGGGTTGTGAGTTCAATCCTTGCAGAGGCCACTTGGGGCAAAAATTTGTCAGGGATGGTACTTGATCCTGCTGTGAAGGCAGGGGACTGGACATGATGACCTTTCAGGTCCCTTCCAGTTCTAGGAGATAGGCAATCTCCATTAATTTAAAATTCTACATGCTGTTGAGCAAGACTGTATCATAACACATGCACGTATGGGGGCTGAATCTCACCAGCAATATATTAGGGCAGTATATTCTAAATATAAAAGCTTGACTTTTTAACCTTCCCATTCTTTTATTGTAGCTGTATGTATGCAGTATCCTATAGCAGTGAGAGCTTTAGACACAGACTGACTGGACAGTCTCTTTGGGCTCCACATTGCAGGAGGTGTCAAAATCTCTTAGTCTGAAGTTCCATTACTGCCAGGGCTCCGATTGCCACTGGCTGCACTATCAGTTCAAACAGAACATTCCATCCTGATCTCAGAGCACATAGGACCCACCTCCTCTGCTTCTGATCATCTCTTCACTTCACACGCAAGCTGATACTGTTCTGCATCAGATCAGGTGAACATTCCACCAGAGAAAGTGACTGAGGCTCATTTGAGCATGAGATGCCTGGGCCTTCGAGGATCTCAGTTCCAGAAGTGGCTCATGTTATGATCTCCCTGCACCCAATGGAGAATAAAGAGGTGCTATCAAAGGATGAAACTGAGGCACTAGAAAAAAAGGTAAGTGAACAGAGAATGGAGAGCAGAATGAGAAAGAGGTTGCAAACACAGTAGAGCGCCCAGAAAATGAAATGGGGTACAGAAAGGCATTGGGAAACAGGGAGGAAAACAGATCACAATGGACTGGGAGGGAGGAGAATGGAGTAAAACAAAGAGAAGAGTCAATGGAAAGAAAGGAGGCTAAAAAACTGAAAATGAAGTAGAGAAAAGAGAAGACAAAAATTTGGAGCTGGAAGAGAAAACAAGGAATAAAGAAAGATATAGAAGGGGTATTGGGGAACAAGAACAGAGTCTCAAGGATGCAAAGGTAAGAATGTGTTGATGTCATTCAGATACAAATACAGAGTATTTTTTGGCCCAAGGTAGCAGAAACCCTTAGGCCATCCCTTCTCTAAAGACACAGGGCCTATGTACACAAACACTTAGTTTATGACAGGTTGGGATGTAAATCTACTTCCCAGCAGCCTGCCAGGTACTGGTGTCTGTGAAGACCCTGTTGCTGAACACTAAAAGCTCTGCAATGTGCTTTAATCTAGCCCCTTTGAATAGGGTTGCCAGGTGTCCAGTATTGACTCTGACAGTCCAGTAGTTTCGCCTCCTGTCCAGTAAAAAATTCAGAAAATACCGGACACCTGAAATGTCCAATATTTTCAGATTTTTTTTTCACGGCCATGAGGCAAAACTACCGGACACCTAGCAATCCTACCACTCGGCAACTGGGCCTAGCCCCCGCCCAGACTCCCGACACCCCCATCCCCCTGCCCCCGGACCTCCTGCTTACCTGGTTCCGCAGGGATGCTGCGTTCTGGCTTCATCAAAAAAACAAAATGGCCACCGCCAAAAAGCCTAAAGACCAAGGGGAAGCAATGCCTTCTCTGGGTCTTAGTGTTCTACCTCTCCCCTGTTCCTATCCCTATTCTGACTCTGCAGGCACTCTGAAAGGGGCCATGCTGTTTTATTATTTATTTATTTATTTTGCTTAATAACTCTGTCCTTTTTTCCCCTCAACAACTTTCCCCCCCTCCTTTTTTTTCCCCTCAACAGAATTTTTTCCCCCAGTGTTTTTTTTTTTGGGGGGGGGTGTTCGGTATTTTTTGGTTAAACCATCTGGCAACCCTACCTTTGAAATGGGAGTAGAGCAGAGAGCACTTAATGCATGGCAACAGGGTATACACACACACACACACATTTAGTGCAGAGTAAATTGATATCCCAGCCTGCAGTGAACTGATTAGACATAGACTCTGTTAAGAACAAAGAAGGAGTTGTGGCCATTATGCCATAGGCCTCTTGGAACAGGTGGATATATCAAACTGGAAAGAGCATGGTTAGTGCACACTGAGAATCTAATATCCTGCAGTGACTCATCCTTCTCCAGGTTGGGTGTTTTCGGCACCTACATACTTTGCACAGATTCTTTTGCATTTCAGACTGGCAGAGATGGCAGTCTAAATTCAGGTCAGAAAACTGACATTTTTGCCACCTAACAGCATTACAACTCAATTCTTTAGTGCTCTGAGCTCTTAATATGCTAGGCAAGCAACACCAGCAAACAGCGTGACACAATATTGTGGCTTGGCAGACAGAGATATTAAGAACTTCCAAAAGACAAACACTTTGTGATAGAAAATGAGCAAGCATTTAATCAAAAGCAGCTCAGCCGTAAATGTGCAGTTTTACTCTATAGTGTGGGAGGAAAAAGGCATAAATCGATTCAGTGGAGCTGCTCCTTAGGCCAGATTCGCCTTTCACACTCATGTAAATCAGGAGTAACCCTCCTTTCCAAGTCAATGGATTTATACTGGTGTAAAACTTGTGGCAGTGAAAGGTGAAGCAGGCATGTATTCAGACCCAGCTGCTGAGCTTAGTGGCAAAAACAAGGTTTATACCACTGTTTACTCTGAGCCCTGCTGACTCAACCCAGCACTGGGGAGTGACGTGGAGACTGGTTTTCCGGTACATAACTAGAGACTAGAGCTGATTGGGAATTATGGAAAATGTAGTTTCTGCAAACAAGGAATGTTCCACAGGAAAAGTTTTATTTTGCTGAAGGTTTTTTTTTTAAATATTTTTGTGGGTAAAATCCACGTGAAATATTTTATTTCTGGCTGTACTGACTCAGATTGAAATATTTCAGTTTGCTGAACAGAATCTAGACATTTAATTGCAGGTCAATTCAGCATTAATCTGTGTCTGCTTGAGCTATTCTGTTGGCTAGCCTCTTGAGTGGACTTTGTCTCCCATGATGCGCTGTGGTGGTTCAACCAGAAGGTCACAGACACTTTGGGTTGGAAGTTCACGGGTCTGAGTTTCATGCTGAGATTTGATCTTGCATCCAGTGCTGACGCTGCAGTGAAGTGTTCTATGTGTGTACTTAGCACTGTGCAGAGATGTCAAACCAGTGGCTGCTGCAGCAGAGGTTTTGGTATCGAAGCTGGATATATTCTGTTGTTGAGTGCATGATAGTTCTGTATAGTCACTGCACTTCCGGTGTCTAATGCATTGCTTTGGGATCTCTGGAGCTATGAGAATTGCTTATAAACAATCCATGTTTTCCCCGTGGACAGTTGCCTCCACAGAGCAGCTCCAGGGTGATCCATCCCTCATCCATCTCCATTAGTCACTTCTTGGAAGCAAATGTTGAATGAGAAAAGTAACATGAGATGAAGAGGAAAGAAAAGTAATGCCCATGGAGCTTGGCTGCAGACTCACATCCCCCACGTGAAGAACCAGGCAGCAGACTTCCAGTATTCCAGATGATGTAATGTTAGTTTAGAGACACTGCACTCCTCTGCCTCTGTGGGCTGATGAGTAGAGCAGGCAAGGGCACATATACACACAGTCACTACCAAGGCTGCTAGCTAGAAACGGGCCTCTGTGTAAATACACAGCAGAAACCATAAACTGTACCTGTCTGTTAAAGGCTGCAAAGGAACGTTCTGCGTTTTGAAACCAAATAATTCCATTTTGCCTGTGGGTTGTGAGGAAATAGGAGAAGATGGAAGCAAGAGTCAGCTTGTTCTTCATGGAGGAAATAGCGTGAATTTTGTGATGTTTATCTACTATATATTTGAGAGAGTTCGTACATCTGTCTATCTGTTTCTCTGCATGACCATCTGTAAGTTTGTTTATTCAAGAACTCCTCCTGAATGGTAAGAGCTAGGACTACCAAATGGGTATGCAGCTTCCTCTTATCATAACCTAAAGCAAGGTCAGGGTTTGGTTGTGCCTGGGCAATGGGATGTGCATGGAATGGGATTGTTTCTCATCAAATGGAAAGGGAGGGCTGTAACAGCAGGGACCGTTATACTCCTGAATGACCACAAGGGGGCAGCAAGTGACCCAGCGCCAGGGAGTAGTGCTGCCCAGGCAGCGTAACCTCTGCTGCCCCAGCCTGGCCCTGAGGAGCAGTCAGCAGCCAGCCAGCATCGCTTCTGTTGCCAGCCGTCCCCACTCCTGCCCATAGCTCCTCACCACCTCCCCTGAGACCCCTTCACATCCTAACCCCCTGCTGTGACTCCTGCACTCTCACCCCCTGACCTTCATCGCCCACTCCCTGCACTGACTCTTGCATACCTCACCCCCCAATCCTGAGACTGTCACATCCCCAAGACACTGCCCTGATTCCTGCATCCTTCATAACCTCTGCCCTGAAGGACCTGAGGAATGCCAGGTAAATTGTCTAGTATTACATATTGCATATAAAACCTAGACCCTGAGCCCTTCTGATCATTTAGATTTGCTGGCACTTTTTTTTTTTGCAAGAGTAGTAGGCCAACCCCATTGTGTTGTCCAAATTCCAATAGAGATAATTATATGATGCCCCTCTAAACTCCTTCTACAATTTCATTCTGACAAGTCACTGCCTGTCCTCACTGTTTGAAAGTGTGGCTCTTTCGCAGCATTGCAGTTGCAGTATTCCATCCCAGAAGCCACTCCTTTCACTTGTCGGCTAGGGTGCATGTAAAGGGATTCAGTCGTGTCTCTATATTGTAGCAGTAGCAGCTAATGTTACTGTTCTTGCAGTGCAACAATGCTCCTTATTCAGTTAACATTCTTAAATAAAACTCCTCTGGGCTGAATTTTTCCACATTGGGTCTTAAACTCATGTTCATTAAGGAAGTTTCAATTAACACTTATCAGCCATGTCTGAGAGTAAAGCCATCTACCTCGCTAGTGATTCCTGCTTAATTCACACATATATTCCTGTGTCTGGGGAGGAATTTGGAAAATGCCACATAGAAGCTAAATGGTGTTTAACCAAGTGTTCCGTATGCTGTAATTCTGCCTGAAATCATGGGCGTCTTCCTGGCTTGGAGGTACCAAACTAGAGGACTCCCTCAAGAAGCATTTCAGTGGCCTCCAGGGTGGGAGGGGTGCTTCACTGACAATTATGCTCAGCCTCAGCTAGTCAAGGGATGGGATCTTCTGGGACTGATGTCGTCTCCAGTTCCAGGATGGAGGCTGCAAGATTAGAAGATATTTACTTGCAGGGCCTGGAGTAAATAGTAGGAAAAGGGGAGAAAAGAGAAAGCACTGACTAAGGAACACTGCCCCTGCTGATACATTTCCATATAAAAGCTGAATACAAGAGTGAGAGAGAACAGAGAAGCTCTTGCATTTTCTGAAGTGCTGGAGGGACTGGCTGTCTTATTTACATAAGCTCTTATGTAAACACCACAATCACCTCTGAGAGGATGGGAGCATTATCTTAGTCTGGGGTCCATAGAAATGATTTTTAACCCTTAGCAGTGGCTTATCTTGCCCAATGCACATATAAAGATAATGGCATATTTGTGATGTAATGATCATGTGGGCTGGGAAGCTGCCAGAAATGCTGTTTCTCCAAGCTACAGTAAGAAAGGCCAAACTGTAAAAGTTACCACAAAATATTTTAAGTTGTTTTCTTGACTAATTTTCTACGGGACTTTTGCTTCCTGTCCCTGCCCAGCATTTGAGATGAGAAAGTTTAGAGTAGCTTATGATATAATACCAAGGGAACTGAAAGCAAAGCCTTTTCCTTCAGGGGCCTGCAATGCTGCAGTATTGTATCCCTCCCGAGACAGAACACCAGAGCATATTAGTAATATCCTTCAAGTGCAGCTCTGCTTGGAACAGTGGTTCTGTTAACATGCTTAGGGCAAAGTCCCATAAAAAGTCAGAGATATGAAATCAATGGAATGCTGCAGACACTTAATAGGACTCTACAGAAATTGCTCACGAAACTGTGATAGGATTGAATAGAAAATCACACCAATTCTAGAGGTTTTATGCTGTATACTGTTTATTAGTGTAGCTGATAAAGAATTTAGTAAACAATATCATTGATGTTCAAGGAAGAATAGACTCTGCAGCTCACCCCTGTGCAGATGTGTTGAGTGAGATGGTGCCATTTTTTCAATACTCTCTAGTCTGGGACTCTCTGGTCTGGCAACATCTGAGGGCTGGCAGTGAAGCAGGGCTGGCAGCCAGGACGGGGACTGGCTGAGATCCTGGCAGCTCCTCAGGAGAGCTCTGACCTCCCTAGGTCTGGCAAACTCCCTTGGCAAGGGTGCAGACCAGGGAGGTCCAAACATTATATTTTAAAAATAAAACCTTACTTTCAGGGTGAGTCTCAAGACATTCTTTTCAGTGGGATTTTGTTTGAGAAGTAATTTTAAATGTTATTAACAATTATAATAGACTAGAAGATTTACCTAGGTTGCTGGGATCCTTAACTCAATTTTTGCTTTTTGGAAAATAAAATGAAAATGTACATGCTTTAATTAAATTGTTGTTCTGGACTGGGGATGAGGACTTCAGTAGGCAGGCTGCCCCCCGGGGGAGAGAGGACTACACCAGCCTTCTCTCGCTGTAGCAACTTGGAGCCAGGTGAGAAGTGCCTCTCCATGGCTGCTGCAACTCCACAGTGGGTACAGCTGGGAGAGGGGTGCATGTCCCCTGGCTGGGACAGGTCCAAGTTAATCTGTCCCCTGCACTCCCCAGCCATAGTGAAGAATGCAGAAAACTGCGCAGTGTTCGTCCTTCGACTTCCTGCAGGGTAGGCAGAACCAAAAGCCAAGTTAAGCTATTTCAACTTCAGCTACGCAATGACGTAGCTGAAGTTGCGTAGCTTATTCCAACTTTAGCTCTGCTGTGTAGATGTGGCCTGTGTCATTAGCTGATTAAGAAAAAGACCATGTAGATCATTGTTACAACCACTGTTGTATATTTGCAACAAACCGTGGCATGTAAGATGCCGGTAAAAAGGTTGTAATTTGCTGAATATGGTTATGCTGTTTGTATGCATGTATCATTTTTGTATCTGAACTTATAGGTATTGGCTCTATACCTGTATTTCAAATGTTTGCTACTGGAGTAACACCCAAGTTAGCCAGCACATCTTGAAGGGACTAGTCAAATTAAGTGGTTCATCAAGGAACACTTAACTCACATGGGAAATGCCCATCTACATTGACTAGACTTTCCTGTGGACTTTCTATAAGAAGTATAGGTAATGGCCTGCAGGTGATAGGAGGGAACCCACAGGAGCCAGAGGGTGATGGGGGAAAGAAAGGGGCATCAAAATACAAGTTCACCCAGGGCACCATTGTCACTAAGGCTGGCTCTGAGTTAATACCTCCAGCCAGTGGCCTGAGCTGGGATACTACGTGGGGAGGAAGGCTCTGAGTTACTACAGAGAATGCTTTCCCAGGTGTCTGGCTCTGGTGGGTTTTGCCCATGTGTTCAGGATCTGACTAATCACCATAATTACTCCCCCTCCCCACTTGAGACATGGGCAGAAACTCTGAATTTTTTGTGTGTTTTTCTGCAGCACGGGGCACAGGTCAGTTGCTTGTGTGAAGCGGAGTAAATGGTGGCTCCTCAGTAACTTGAGGACTTGAGTAATCCAGCCAGCTATTACAGGAGTGGGTAAGTGAGATGCTGTGGCTTGCCACCAGCAGAACAGACTAGATGAGCCCAATGGTCCCTTGTGGCTCTAAATTCTATTAATCTAATGCTTCCTTTCACACCAGTGATGTATTATTCCCTATCTTATAGTTCCTAATTCGTTAATGTAGTCCAGTCATTGAGACCAAGGATGGGGAACTTACAGCCCCGGGGCTGGATGTGGCCTCTGGCTTGCTTGGATCTGGCCTCTGATGCTTGGGGTGCCCCCCTCAGGATTGGGTCTTGGTTGTCTGTTGTTGTTGTTGTTTTTGTTACTTTTTGCTTCTCACTGGTATGCAGCCCCCAGTTGATTTTTCTGTGGGTCAGTGGCTGCCAACCCCAAAAATGTTCCCCACCTCTGATTTAAACAGAGACTTCAAATCAGGCTGTATTGTATTCTAGCCCTGTTCTCTGACACTGTTGCCCTCTGGGTTTTAAGCAAGACACCTGATCTCTCTGCCCCAGTATTCTATCTGTGAAAGGGAGATCATAACACTTCCCTGCCTACCAGGGCTTGTTGAGAGGAATAATTAAGAACTGTCTACAAATATTTACAAGTTTAATATTTATAACATGTAAAAATCCCATAGTTCACTTTGAGCTACCCTGCTTTGAAACGGGAGTAGGTCAAAGTGTACTAGGAAGCTCTTAGTGTGGTGTAGTAGAATCCACATGACCACATAGTGTGTAGTAGATTATTGTGGGGTTTGTTTACACCCCAGCGTGGCAGTTGCAAAGCACATTGACAGCTCAGCCTTTACCTTAAGCTAGATGACTTTTAAATGTCTGCTTTTTGTGTTTGCTCCTGTGCCAGCATTAGCTGTGACTACACGCACATACAGAAACCTACTGCCAATTAAGGAGCAAGTTATGAGACACTTGTCCCAGATATGCTAGGTGCAAGCTGTGATTCCCCAATTAAGGGCCTGAGCCAAATCTCTGGCTCCAAATCCCCCTGAAGTGTATGTAAAATCCTGATGTTCTGACTGGGCAGCATTTTACAATCTCCTTGCACAGATGTAAATGCCTCTGTAAGGTGAAACATGTGGCGAGCTCCAGGCCCGAGTGAGCTCCAAAAAGAAAAAGAGCAGTGCCATTTCTGTTTCCATTCCTTTGACAGATCTGGATGGTATGAGGCAAGACTGGTCTTAGTAGTGCATCTGCTTCTGGTGACTGCATGAGGTACCCAGATGTACCCGCTGCCCACTCCACTCCCCGACATAGGAACACCATCATCTCTCTGAGAGCCATGACTGAATCATAGAACACTAGGACCTCGAGAGGAAAAAAAGAGCTGTGAAGCCAAACAGGCATGAAGAGTGTTTAACGGGGCCAGGCTGGTGATAACAGTTTATCCACCTGTCGGGGGGGATCACACCAGAACTGGCAGAGAGATAGTCAAGTTTAGGCATCCACTTGAAAGCCATGTGCTTTCTGGGTGCATAGCTGTGATGCCACCAAAAAAAGAATTCCGGTGCAAAGAAGTGTTTCCTCTCAGCTCTTGATCTTCCTCCACCAGGGTCCCCAAAATCTCTTCCTTCCAGAGTTCTACCAGACTGTTTTCTTCCCTTCTCCTACCATGTACAGCTGTGGTGATATGTAGAAACCTCCTTTCACTGCATTGTCATACCCTTTCAATCCATTAGTTCTTGCCTTGATCTGCCCTGGTGCTTTATAGTGATGTGCAAAAGTCCTGAATTTGGAAATGGGCATAGAGTAAATCCCTAATCTGAAATCCCCTTGCCACCCACATGTTAGTCCCTCTATAACCTTTCTTCTTTACCCAGCGTAGACACACTCAACATTTTGGGCTAAATGGTGAATTTCAGGATGCACCAATACAGGGGTGTGGAGAAATTGGAGACGGTCCAGAGAAAAGCAACAAAAATGATTAAAAATCTAGAAAACATGACCTGTGAGGGAAGACTGAAAGAATTGGGCTTATTTAGTTCAGAAAAAACAGAGAGGACAGGATAGCAGTTTTCAAGTATCTAAAAGAGTGTTACAAGGAGGAGGGAGGAAAAAGTGTTTCTTGTCCTATCATCAGAGGCCAAGGAGAACAATGGGCTTAAATTGTAGCAAGGAAGGTTTAGGTTGGACATTAGGAAAACCAACTGTTAGGGTGGTTAAACACTGGAATAAATTGCCTAGGGAGGTCGTGGAATCTTAATCTCTGGAGATATTTAAGAGCAGGTTGGATAGAATCTATCAGGGATGGTCTAGATGGTGCTTGGCCTGCCGTGAGGGCATGGGACTGGACATGATGATCTCTCAAGGTCCCTTCCAGTTCTAGTATTCTATAATTCTAGGGGTGTACGGGTTTCTAAGCCACTGCTTTTACTCTCCTAGGCTACGTCTACACTGTGGGGCTATTTCGGGATACTAGAGGTATCCCGAAATAGCTATTCCACATCTTTTGAGCGCACCCGTTATTTCGAAATATCATGGGCTCGCTATTCTGACATCTCTGTAAACCTCGTTCCACGAAGAGTAGGGGATGTTTTGGAATAGCGCTTCATTTTGAAATAAGTGCTGTATAGACAGTGCCAATTTTTGAAATAAGCTATTTAGAAATTGATTCGAAATAAGCTACGCAATTTACATAGCTCAAATTGCATAGCTTATTTTGAGCTACGGGTGCAGTGTTGATACAGCCCTACAGAGAAAGAGAGCACCCTGCAGGACATTATTCCTCTCCTATGCCTGGAGTTGACTCTCCCCCTACCTCTCTTCGATATTCCAGCCTGCTCAGTAAAGGGCTGGTGAAGATAACTTCCCCCTGAAGGACGAGGGAATCAAGGCCCAACTTGTGACTCTCTTGGGTCAGCAAAGACATGAGCAGCCCTTTCTCTGAGCTAGTGTTAGCACCATGATCTAGCACATAGGGACATCTAGATGGTGACTTCCTCTGGGACTCAGTCCTTGGGTGGCAATTCAGATTGGAAAGGCACCAGTAATTTGGATGCTTCTGAAATTATCTAAACCTCTTCAGTTTGCAAAACTGGGCTGGAAATCACAAGAACATGCTGTGTCTCAACATTTCTGTTTTTTTTAATTTCTGGTCAGGCCAGAAATATCACAAGAAAAGCTTCTCTTTAAGCACTTTCACTTCCACTTCCAGACAGAACCAAGAAGTGCAGAGGCAGCAAGAAAATAAACCAACCAAGGGGGACATAGCAGAACATCTTCAAAATTTCAGAAAAGAATTAGGTGTCCAGGGCAAGATGACTGAAAGTGGGTGACACCTCTCTGGTGCGAGCGGAGCTTGCAGAGTTCATCCCGCTAGTGTTCCCTACAGTGGGCAGGCCAGTAATTGACTGTGTAGAGATTTCAAGATGGAGACTACACGTCTCAGCAGAGAGGCCTCAGCTTGAGTGGGCCAGGGAGCTTGAACACTCTCTCTATCCTAGAGCTGCTCTCTGTAGGGCAGAGTCAAGGCATTTGGCAGAATGATGCAGGGATACTTTCATTGCCCCAGTCCTATAGCAGTCTCCAGGGGTGTCAACCTTTCTCACCAGCCCTGACTTCACTTCTATGCAAAGACTTTTAAAAAAGGACTTGGTCTGAGTCAGAAGCCCAGGTTTTGGGGGAGGGGAATCTGCTTCCAGCTGAACAACATCCCCCATTCCTGGTGCTATCTCTGCCCCTGCAAAAGTTTGTTCTCACCCATTTCTTTCTCTGCAGCTAATTAGTAAGTCCAAGCCAGCACACTGTCTGGAGCGGGTAGTTCCCTTAATCTCTCTGTTGCTAGGGCACACCGACATGCACCAGTGGTACTAGGTCCAGCGTGATGTGGGGGATTGTGAAGAGAAAGCGCTGATCAAACAGAGTCTGATTAAAAAAAAAAAAAGAAAGCTCCAACCCTCTTTGGTAAGGCTGAAAAGTTCACAATGGGGGGAAAGCCCCTGGTGAATGATAAGGCCTAAAGGAGCTCATTAAATTGAGGCAAGCTGAGCTGACTTATCTTATCCTCCCTCAGCATGGAGAACTCTTTTATCAAAGTGGGGGAGCAGCATCACTCCTTGATGAAATGCTCTGGTTTAAAAAAAAAAAAAGTAATTATTTTCCGGAGGGTTTTTTGTAAATCGGATGTTTACACATTTTTGAAAGAGTTGAAATCCTGGTGAGAAGAGCTAGGTTGACAGCACTGCAGGCCTTCGGTTTACACCCAGGAAAGGTATTAGCAGAGGTACCATAAACCCTTCACCAGTTCTTGCCAACTGAGCCAGCCAGTTTCCTAGGGAAAAAACAGCTGTGTAAAACTATTTGAACTGCAGTGAAGTTTAGGGCCAAATCTGAATTCAAAGAAAACATTTCAGGTTTTGGGGAAAGTTATTTTCATGAAATAGCTCTAGTTCATCCATCTATAATTTCAGGTTTAAGGAGGTGAAAAGATCTGTGCATTAGAAAAGGGTGCTGCCTAGGGCAAGAGGCAATTAAAAGAGGGCTTAGGGCACGAAGGCAGTAAGACAGCATCACACCCTCTCACTTTATCATGTACTCCCAATTACATGCCTCCCTCTGCTAAAAATTTTCCATGGATCCCCTCCGGTGCTCCCAGTGGAGCCTGTGTTTTAAAAGCCACCATATCATCCTTATTAAAAAGCAAGCCGTTACTGTAAATAGTTACACTAACATTCCCTGCGTGGTGCCCTCCTTCTCTTAATACTTGCACCCCTGCTCAGAATTCCATTCTCAACTCAATGGTGCAGCCACCCCGCCATTTGGGCTGGAGTGGCACACAGAGAGCTGGCTTTGCCCAGACCATATGCAGTTTTTTATTTCACACAGATATTTTCCTTTAGTTTTTTAATGTGCAAATACTTTTTGGTTAATCCCTCGCCCCTCCTACTTTGTGTATTCTCCCCACCCCATTCCTGCTATAGAAACAAGCTGGGACCCTTGTTGCGTGGAGATGACAGTATTTTCCACATGGCAGCCCAGCCTGAGAACAGAGCCTGACTGTTTGATCTCTTTCAGGTAACAGACAATCCCTCTGAAGGCTGGTTGTAAGACAATCCTTTCCAACTGAGGGCTTTCCTCTGAAAGCGGATCAGATGTTCTCAAAAACAAGAGCCATTGGCTCTTAACTCTTTCTGACTTGGGACAAGTCTACACTACAAACTTTTGCCAGCATAGCTATGTTAGTCAGAGGTGTGATTAGGTGTGATTTGTGACATAGTTGCACTTTTGCTGCGATAGCTTATTTTACTTAGCCAGGGAATGGGGCTGGACTGAGCTATGGCAGCCAATATGTATAGCTGGTATAAGATGTGTCTACTTTCTATTCCAGCAAAATGTTCCTTGTGTAGATCTTACAAAACTGGAAATATCAATAGGGAGAGATTCTGCTCATTAAGGACTTTTTAATTAGTGTTGCTCCTTCTCAAACATACACGTGTGTGTGTGTGTAGACACTAGCACATTCATTAACACACACTCATGCTCAGTCTCATAGGGTACGTCTACACTACAACGTTAATTCGAACTAACTTAGTTCGAATTAGTTAATTCGAACTAAGCTAATTCGAACTAACGCGTCTAGAACTAAAAACTAGTTCGAATTAGCGTTTTGCTAATTCAAACTAGCATGTCCACACAGAGTGGACCCTGAACAGGGCTTAAGGATGGCCGGAAGCAGTGCCGGCAGGGCATCAGAGGAGGACTTAGAGCGTGGAGATGCTGTCTCAGGCTAGCCGAGGGCTGCGCTTAAAGGGTCCCGACCCCCACCCTGGACAGACAGTTCTAAGGGGTGCCCCGCTTGCAAAGCAGTCCTGGCTTGGATTGCCCGGAGTACCCACACTGGGCACATCACAGCACTCGGCCATTAGACCGGCTGCACTTGCCGCAGGCTGCCATCTGGGGAGAGGGGGCAATCGGGGAGCTGCAGGAGAGCTTCCACCCCCAGAAGCCCGCAGAGCCAGCCCAGTCCTCCCCATCGGGGGCTCGTACCCCATTCCTCCCTCACCTCCTTCCACTTACCCTTCCCTAGCCCCCCTTCTTATTGATGTACAAAATAAAGATAATGTTTCTTCCAACATTGACTCTGTCTTTATTGAACAAAACTGGGGGAGACTGGGAAAAGGAGGTGGGAGAGGGGAAGAGAAAGGCTGGGAGAGCGGAGGGCAACTAACATGATCAGGGGTTGGGAACAGGTCCCAGATGAAGAGAGGCTACAGAAACTGGGATTGTTCAGCTTAGAAAAGAGGAGATGGAGCGGGGACAGGATAGAGGTCTCTAAAAGCAGGGGTTAGGTGGAGAGGGTGCATTCAGGAAAGTTCTTCCTGAGTTCCCATAAAGAAGGACTAGAGGACACCAAAGAAAAGGAATGGGTAGCAGGCTTGAAACTAGTAAGAGAAAGTTGTTCTTGACAAAGCAAATAGTTAACCTGTGGAACTCCTTGCTGCAGGAGGCTGTGAAGGCTACAACTAGAACAGAGTTTAAAGGGACGTGAGATCAAGTCATGGAGGTTGGGTCCATGGAGTAGTATTAGCCAGGGGGTAGGAGTGGTGTCCCTGCCCGAAGTTTGTGGAAGGCTGGAGAGGGATGGCACGAGACAAATGGCTTGGTCACTGTCTTCGGTCCATCCCCTCCAGGGTCCCTAGGGTTGGCCGCTGTCGGCAGACAGGCTACTGGGCTAGATGGACCTTTGGTCTGACCCAGGACGGCCATTGTAAGCTCAGGGTCAGGGTCGGGGGTCTCAGTGGACCCCCTTGATTCTCTTGCACACCTGCTCCTGGGTGGCCAGGCTGGCAGCTCTCCTGCCCTGGACGGCCACTTTCCTGTGCCTAGTGCGGAGATCGTGGATGAGGTCCACGATGTCCACGCTAGCCCAGGAAGGTGCCCGCCTCTTGCGGTCCAGGGCAAGCTCCCAGGAGCCGCCAGCCTGGTCCCGGGAAGAGGGGGAGGGCTGGGGGACATCGGGTGGGTGGCTCTGTGCCGTGCCAGGTGCAGGGTCTGCTGGCTGGGTGCTGGCAGGCTTGCACCTGGCACGGGCACCGTAGCCAGCCCATGCCCCTTTAAAGGGTCCGGGGCCGGGAGGGGGGCATAGAGTTTCCCTGGTGTTGGCCAGAGTGGCCACCAGGGAAACCTGGGGAGGGCTAGCCTCCCACTAGTTCGAATTAAGGGGCTACACACCCCTTAATTCGAACTAGTAAGTTCGAACTAGGCTTAATCCTCGTAAAATGAGGTTTTCCTAGTTCGAACTAAGCGCTCCGCTAGTTCGATTCAAATTTGAACTAGCGGAGCGCTAGTGTAGCGGCTATGAAAGTTAGTTCGAACTAACGTCCGTTAGTTCGAACTAACATTGTAGTGTAGACATACCCATAATGACCAAGCAAATTCAAGCTCAACAGGACTTTGAGATAAAACTCGTAATAAAGAGTGGGAGCACTAAGGTATCTCAGAGGTACATCTGAGCCACCAAGACCTGCTACACTCTGGTCCTGAATTGTCATTGCCCTGCATTCACCAAGTGGAGTCATTTACACCAGTGCAAAGTGCATGTCAGAGGCCCTCCTGCTTTGGTTGTGTTTTACACCCATGTGGTGGTCCACTCTCCAGCTGGGGTAAATAACACGAAAAGCAGAACAGGAAAGAAGCAGACTTGCTGTATTTGAAGTCTGATCCCTGTTGTGTCTATGTGTAATCAGTGATGCAGTGGCAGGTTGCTACGCAGTGCAAAGCCATCTCTGCTTTCTTCTAGGCCTACGTATAATCTTCTTCATGTCTTTTTGATCGCAAGCCTTTTGTGATTGCTGCTACCCAGAAAAAATATCTTGCTTACAGTCCCTCATCCACTCCCTTGCATTTCAAACATTGAGGCTGTGAGGTACTTTATACTTCAATCTCTCCTGGTACGTGGATTGTACAGTCACTCCTCTCTAGGTTTCATCTGTGGATTGTGCCTCCCATTTTCACTCACCCTTAGTAATCACTACTGCAGTGTTTGGGGAGCATCTGCCTAAGACTGACACATTTTAGGGTGGTAAAGAGGTTTTGAAGTGTGAGAAGTCTGTGCAAGGGTTAGTAACAATCTAGTTTGTTGCTGTTTTTTGTTCTTCTCAGTGAGCTGGTATTTTGGTGCTGGTCTAACATCTTTCAGGTGTTGGCAGGGCTGTGGGCCTCACTTATTGGGAGCTTACAGTCATTGGGCCCGAAGATACCTAGAAGTGGAACACATTTTTGTTTGGATTTAGTTTTTGATCTACTAGTGCTTAGTGGCGCAGAGAACATTTGCAGCTTTGATTGAAATGGCACCAGAAACTGCACATGCTCTTTTTGTATGTAGGGTTACCAGGTAGTTTCAAAAAAAATACCAGACACATTTGATCTCAGATGGAGAGGGGGGGACTGGCCAGGAGGGGAGTGGGGCTGGCTGTGAGGAGGGGGAAGCGGGGCTGGCCGGGGAGATCCAGGGGGGGCAGGGGTAGCAGGGCTGGCGGTGGAGATTGGAGGGGGGAACTGGCTGGGAGGGATTCAGGGGGAGCGGGGCTGGCCAGGGGAGATCGGGGGGGGGGGGAAGGGGAGGGCCAGCTGGTGGGAAGCAGGGCTGGTTGGGGGGAGCGGGGCTGGCCAGAGGAGATCGGGGGAGGGGGGAAGGGGAGGACTGGCCGCCGGGAAGCAGGGCTGGCCGGGAGGGGGTCAGTGGGAGCAGGGCTGGCCGGGGGAATCGGCTGTCAGGGAGCGGGATTGACCCGAGCGCACGTAGATCCTGGGGTGCTGCCTGTCCTGCACACAGTCCTGGCGAAGCATGAGCGAGACCAGCCCCGGGAATTCCATCCCACCCAGGCCCTGCCCCCGCTTGTGTGGTTGCGTACTGCCTGGCTGGTAGACACGCTTATGCAGTGTGAGCATGCCTACCAGCCAGGCAGTACGCAACTCTGTACAGATACTCCTAATAATAATAAAACTTACCTAATTAGAAAATACCGGACATTTTATGTGTCTGGTATTTTCTCTATTTGTTTTCCGGACAGAAACCTCAAATACCGGACTGTCCGGTTCAAAACCAGACACCTGGCAACCCTATTTGTATGCTGATTAGAATGGAAGTCTGCTCTACAGCCATTCTTGTTGCTGGGTTGCTTGGGCAGAAAGCCTTGTCTACACTAGAAAGGGGTTGCTAGCAAATCCTCCCAGCAGAGACCTAGCTTATGCTGCAAGCGTGCTTTTGCTGATCTAACCAATATTAGTTCACTTTATGAAATAAATGCTGGGCCATTTTGCTGGTATAACTGTAGCTACTTTAGGGCTATGTTGGTTAGAGCCCGAGGTTGATTTTTTTTACACTCCTGAGGCAGCTATGCCAGCAAAACTTTTAACTGTAGGCCAAGTCATATTATTGTTTCCTTTGGGGTTTTATTCCAGTCAGAGCAACTGTCCGTTAAAAGCTGGGCCTCAGGCTTCACATTAGCAGAATGGCATTGGACTGGATTGTCAAATAGCTTTGGCAGGAGTTTTATTGAGGGAGGGGGTTGTTTCTCTCTCATAGTTGCACTATGACAGGCAGCCTGGAGGGACAGGCACACCCAGTGTTCACTGGAAAACACAAGTGGAGGTGAGAGTTTTTTGCCTAAAAGATATTTTTATTTCAGAGCAAACAAAAGTACCAGCTTTTCGTCTCCTCTTGGCAGCTAGTGTCTAACAAGCAGCCAAAGTAGGGGGCATCCAGAATCAGAAACAGCTAACGCCACTTCAAGCAACATTTACTTTTCCTTGGATTTCCAAGTGGCAATCTGGGGAGTCAACCAGCCCCCAAAATATTGTATCCAGGCCCTCGCCGGGGTTCAGAGAGGCTCAGGCCACTTTCAGCTTTTAAGGCCCAACGCCATAGTAAAAATAAAAAATGACACCATGTGAAAAGAAAATAAGGCACTGAAAAAGAATGAGACCATTTGAATATTTTAACAAATGCTTTTCTAGCCTTTTTCTGTGCAAGTGCACTAACTATTGAGGGGAAAATCTAGTTTGCATGCAATGTCACAGCTGATATTAACCATGGCGAGCCCATTCAAACACTCTTGTCCCATTGTTAAACAGTGATAGTTCTTTCCCTGCTGCAACAAATTATCACATGCCAAAAAATTATCAAGTGTTTACATTTGAGGCCCCCATTGAGCAAGCGAAATGGCCTTCCTGCCGCGACCCCCTTCTTATTGGCCCTGATAGTATTTTGGAGCACTGATCCTAATCGTGGGCTGTGGGAGAAGACTCAGCTGGGAAAGGCAGCTGAAGCCCTGCGCCCTTCTGCCCAAAGCCACAACCTCCCCCCGCAAGCCCTGCCCAACCCCAGCTATGGGCCAGGGTTGCCGTGCAGCGCAGCCCCAACTGCTGGGAAGCTAGGCTGCCTCACCGCACAGTCCCAACACCAACCGAGTGGCTGGACAGTGTAGGCAATTTTGGGAAGACAATGCCTTTCCTTGCCTACATTCCCCACCGCCCATGATCGTAACAGGAGAGCTTCTATCGCATTTCAGGGGAAGGATAGCACTACTCTTCCCTTTCTTGCACCCTACTCTGCAGCCTTCAGGCTTTTGTGCTTTGCTCAAACAGAAGTAGAGGAGATGGTCTGGTCCTATATTCGTTTTCACATCCACCTGCTATCATGATATGTGGCCACATGCCCTGCACACTGCTGACCTTTTGGATGAAAAAGTGCTCTCCCATTATCCATGGGATGCCCACCTATTTGAATGTCCTGCAGGACACACTAATCATGCTGCAACTTCATGTTGCTGGAGCATGATGTCATGCATTCGGAACCCCGAGTCTCTGGTTCCCTAAAGGAGCACACGCTCTCCAGCTGATCTGAGGATGATGTGAGTTGTACTCCACCCTTAATCTGACAGCATTCTCATTAAGGTCAAGAAGAACATAGCCAGAATGAGGATTTCAGGATCTGAGATGCCCAGGAGCCACAGGCACCTGAATTAATGTGCTGCTTTTTAAACATACTGAGCACCCAATAGCTCCTACTGACTTCAGTGTCTTCTCTAACTCCCATGAAAGCTGTTAGGGGCTCAGCCCTTTAGAACAACCAAAGAAGAAGCTGCTCCTAGGGAATCCCTCCTAGTTTTATTCTGAACCTAGTAGGTTCTGGAACAAAGCTTTGGAAATGTATGGCCCAGTCCTGTTCTCATGGAAGTCAGTAGCAAACGTCCATACAGAACTGGATCTTTAGTGAATCCTGGGCTGTGTAAGCAGAGGACTATGTAGTAGGAGCTGGAGTACAGAGGTACTGCATCTGTAAATGGCATTGGTGAGATCATTACTGGAATATTTTGTCCACTTCTGATGTCTGCACTTTAAAAAGGATGTTGACAAATTGGAAAAGGCTAAGAAAAAAGCTATGAAAATAACTCGAGGTCTGTGTTTTAGTGAGAGACTAAAGAAGCGCAATCTGTTTAGTTTAGCCAAGAGAAGGTTAAAAGGGGACTTGACCATGATGAAAATCTCTAGCCGGCATACTCTGACCCAGCAACATCTGTGGTCCACCCTCGTTTTAGTTAGCCAGAGGTCCACTTATCATGGTTGTGGACAAGTTTCCTATGGTCTCATAAAGTCTGTTTACAACCACCAGCTCTGGCTCTCAGTGCTTTGTGTTATTTACCCCATAATGTCTAACTTACCCATTTAGTTCTAATTTACCCCTCAGTGTCTTCTAAGAGCCCAGTAAGCAGTGGAAGTGTTGGTCATGCTGTTAGACAATATTGAACTCCTGCGGTTTGGCACCGGTCAGGTCCCCAGGGTGTCAGACTAGAGAGGATCAACTTGTACCTATTTGAGGAAGAGGTTTTTTTGTTGTAGAAGGCTCTTTAATTTAGGAAAAGCGTAATAAAAGCCAGAGTTGGATACGGAAGTTAGACAAAAGCAGTCTGGAAATAAAGCACGCTTTTTTAAAAAGTGGAGGTAATTAGTCATTGGATCAATTTTTATCTATAGGTGTTGTGGATTCTCCATCACTTGAAATCTTTGAATCAAGACTGGATACCTTTCTAAAAGAAATGCTGTAACTCATCAGAAGTTATGACTTTGCAGTAATTGCTATTTGGAATTCCATGGCCTCTGTTAAGCAGGAGGCAAGACTACTGGAGCAGCTGCTGTGGGGCCTGGGATTGTGCTGGGGAGCAAGGAGCTGAAGCCAGAGGTGCTGAAACATGCCCAGGAGCAGGGAGGAGCCCGCAAAACCCCCCTTCCCATTCTGGAGACAGCTCCTCTCTGGCCAAGTCTCCCTACCTCCCTTCCTAGCATGCCATACTATTTAGCTCACAAGCTTGTTTTCAAGAGCTGTCAATAACTGTGGGCGCATGTTGCAATCTTTGGCTTCTCTAGGCACAGTCAGTCTTTGACCAAGATGGATACAAATTTAAGAGCATTCTTGCATCTCTGTCATCATATCAGCTGTTATTGAAATGGCTGACACTGCAAAACAGACAGGAATTCTAAGAAGAAATTGAATGGGATGGAAAAAGACTCAGAGCTAGGCAAAGAGCCAGGTACTTCTGCTTTTCCTTTGAGAATCCATTCTTGGCAGTCCCTGGTTGCATGCCTTCAGTACCACCTTGTGTTCCAGCAGTTAACTTGAAGTGAATCATGCCTGACTGTAAACTGCAGCACCCTCTCAAATTCACCTTCTCCTTGGCAAGAGAGTGAGAGATTTAACTTCTACATATCTCACAGGCTCATCACTCTGTTTAAAATGAACCTAATACAGATTTGCTGTTCTTGCTGTGCATTATGCCGTCATCTTCATTAGTAAGAAGTAGCCTTTTGGTATGTCTGTGTAGCTACAGAAAACATGATAGATTAAGCCAGTGGTGGGCAACTTGTGTCCCATTAGGGCTCCACTTGTGGCCCCCGGACTCCCTGGCTGCCCCTCCCCCCCATGCCTCTGGTGCACTGAGGCACCAGAGCCCCACACTTCTTGCACCTCCCTTTCCCCTCTTTTGGAAGAGCTGCAAATCATCTAATTCATGTTCCAGCCTCGCTCTTCCCCCTCTGTCCCAGAGCTGGAACACTAAGAATCAGCTGCTCACAGTGTTCCAGCTTTGAGAGGGAGGGGGAGGAAAAGTGATGAAGCATGAAGCAGGTGATCTGCATGCTCCAAAAGTGCTGGGAGGGAGAGAGGCAGGTAAGTGCGGGGCTCTGGTGCCTGGTACGCAAAAGGTGCATGGGGGGCAGGCAGGAGGGCTGCAGGTGGAACCCTAGTGGGCTGTGGACTCCTGCAGCCCAGTGAAGTGAAGGAGGGCCACTCATGCAGCCACACACTATTTGGGGTTGCCCATCCCTGGATTAAGCAGTGCTAGAATTACAGGCCTGCATGCAGGAATTTCTGTGGAGGGTGTGTTTTTGTAAATGTGGACAACAAGGGTGTGAACGCACCTCCCATGGTACCCCAAGTAAGTGGGAAATCAGGCCCATCCTTCACTGGCTGGTCAGATCATGGCGGAGGAAGGCTTAGGCAGCATGCTGCTCCTGCCTTCCCCTGACCGGCTGAACCATGCTTACTACTTGGGGAACCATGAGGGGGTGCTTTTGCATCCTTTGCATCACCTCCTTCCCCTGCATACAGGCCTGAACTACTACAGTCATGGGTTTAGGATGACTCTGCCACTCATGAAAAGTGGAGCCATAAATGATTTCTGATGCATTCCCCAAATACAACACCAAACAATGCTCCTAATTCCATTTACTTCTACTTTACACTGTTGGCCAGCTGAGCAGGGAGTCAGTGACAATGAGTGCAAGGAATAAAGCCAGAAGAAAAATGATCTGAACACTCCTACTTCAGCATGTCTGAAATCCATATCTGGATTAATATGCCAGGAAGGACAGTGTGTTAAGAAGATACTGATCAGCAACATTGGACACTAATAAATATAGACTAGTCACACAGGTAGCCAGTAGAGTTGCCAGGTGTCCAGTATTCACCTGGACAGTCCGGTATTTTTTCCTCCTGTCTGGTAAAAAAAATTCAGAGAATACCGGACACCTGAGATGTGCGGTATTCTCTGAATTTTTCCCTGGCCAGGAGGCGAAAATGCCAGGCACCTGGCAACCCTACAAACACTCAGCGCCTGGCCTTCCCTCTCCCCTGAGCCCCCGGCCCCCAACACCGCCAACCCTAGCCCCTATGTTTACCTGATTCCCCAAGGCTTCCGGCACAAAATAGCAAAAGACCTAGGGGAAGCAATGCTTCCCCTGGGTCTTAATGATCAACAACTCCCCTGTTCCTATCCCTGCACTCACTCTTAAAGGGGACATGCTGTTTTATTTTAAATGTGGGGTTTTTTTTGTTTGTTTGTTTGGGTTTTTTTGTGGCTTAAGTCCTTGGAGTCTTTTTTTTGTCTCAACAACTTTGGTCTTTTCCCCTTCAACAGATTTTTTCCTCGGTGGTTTTTTTTTTTGGGGGGGGGGGGAGGTGTTCGGTATTTTTGTTTCAGCCATCTGGCAACCCTAGTAGCCAGTGACTGAGAGGGTAGAAACAAAGGGTCTGATTTTGATCTTTATGCTGGTGGAAGTACCTCAACTGACACAAGTCAGAGGTGTTGAACTAGTATAAAAATGGTGCCAACTTAGAATCAGGCCCCCTTTCTTTTGGGGAAAGGAGAATCCTTGAAACAAATACCGGTATGTTCCCACCAAACCAAAATGATCCTGAAGAAAGAAGTAACTGCTTCCGTCATGGAATGGCTACTGAAGGGAGCAAAGCTGGTGGCTGTGGAGCGTTTTCAGGTTCCCTCTTTGAATGAAGACAGTAGGGGCTACTCCTTTCATAAGGAATTGCAAGCTACTATGTGTTCTGGAGGAAGAGCGGTTTGAATGGCAGGGGAAGGTACCAAGAGGTCAGTTGTAGGCACATCTCTGCTTTGTGGTGGTGTAGAACTCTACTGTCACAGGGAAATTCCAAAGGAAAGGAAGGCTAATCTTAGATTTCTCTCTCGCTCGCTTTTTTTTTTTTTTTTTTAAAATATTGACTGGCCCTTTCTGTGGTGGAGATACGCTAGCATAGTCTTGAAAAGTAAATCAATTAAAACCAGTCCCTAGTGTTGAAAGTTTGAGATTCGGCCCGAAGTTCAGATGTTCTCTACAGTCTCCCTTGCAGCCATCCAGGGTTGATTTTTGTGGCCCATGTAATCTAGGGTGGTGCTTCCATTTTGGTAAGGGCCCCAGATCAATTTGTGGCTGTGGGCTGTGGAGACAGACAGCTGCTGACGGTGCAAGCTCTTTCCCAGCCAGTGGCAAATAGAAAAATGAGTGCCTGTGCTGTTCTATATTAGAATTTTTTGCTAGGTCGTTTTGTACAGAGCTTGTTAGAGCTCTTTTTGCGAGTCCTTTAAAGCAGGTTAATTTGAGTTCCACACACACTCTGCAGGAAAACCAGTGCCCCACATAGAAAAGGGCACAAGCAGGAGGGACAGAAATGTTATTTTTCAGCTTCTAAAGAGTGTTTTTACAAATAACAGAATAAAAATAGAAAGAAAAAAAAAACCCTGAAGTCCATTTAAAAGCAGTGGCTGACCAAGGAGCCCTTGAAAAAGAAGCAGAAAGCAAACAGTGAAATTCTGAAGCCTGTTGACTCTGCGTCATAATTTATTGCAGGATCCAAATTGTGAAACCTCTCAGCAATGCGGGACAGATGTTATGGCAAGGAAAATAAAACAAACAGACAACAGGATGGGAAATGCAGAGGAGATGAAATGACACCATGTTGTAATCCCTATGGGGAAACTGCATACAGCTTTCTAAGTTACTGAACGAGTGAGCAATTTTGAGGCTAAACAAAGTCATATAAATAAGGCCACTAGAGGTCTGTAATCAATTCTGTGCAGTGTCTGCAGTGAAGTGTGTCCCCCACGGGCAGATGGGGGCGGAGGGATAGTTCAGCCCCACTGTCTTTTAAATGTGCCTTTCAATATTCTGTTCAGATCTGTGTGTAATAAGTGAAAGTTTTATAGCACCCACTCTTGTTCCTATGGCAGTAGATCAAGAGAAATAACAATATGACAGTTAATTAATTCAGTACAAGGAATTCCCACTTGCAAAGGTCTTAACCCAGCAGCAGAGTGAAGGTGTCAATCACAAGGATGGAGGTGCCATAGTCTCAGCTTGCATTTGTTGTTTTTCTTTACTCAGGAGGCAAAGAGGGGAGATAACAAGGAAATGTCAGCTATGAGGAGTGATGAGTGAACCTCAGAAAGATGCATTTGGCTAAACAGCCAAAGTTTGGCTGCACATATGAACCAGGCAGGTCTGGAAAATTGGGCTGACAGCTTGTGAAGAGTAGCTCTCTTGGTAGATTCACCCTACTTCCTGTTTCCAGTCCAGATGGACATGCCATGTGAATAGCCTATCACAGTCTTCAGAACTTTCACTCCCTGTCACAACCAGAAGGCAAAGGCTGCTGTGCAAAGAATGGTGTGTGTGTGTGTGTGTGTGTGTGTGTGTGTGTGTGTGTGTGTGTGTGTGGAATCTTTCAGGGCTTGGCCTCAGTTAAAGCTCTGATGGAAAGATCAGGGCAGCTCTTATTTTGTCTAAATTGTTTTTCCCTTCTCTGCCTACAATCTTTCAAGTTCCAATACCTCAGAGGAGAATGAAGTGACTGGGAAGGTCCAAAAACTATTCAGCAATGACAAAAAAGATACATCTGCAGAATAGACAGGAAAAATAGCCAAAGGCCTTTTGAGACTCAGTGTGATCAAGAAACTGGGCATCCTGGGTTTTCTTCTCAGCTCTGCCACTGCCACTTGATTTTGGTTGAGTTGCTTAGCCACTCAGCTTCAGTTCAGTGCTTTGTAACATGTGAATAGTACTTTACTAAGTTTGGATGAGATTTCATTCATCACTGCTATGAAGTCTTCTGAGAACACCATATTCATTGCAAATATTTGCATTTTTTGTGACACACAGAGGCCTGGTTACCTGATGAATGACACCATTCCTTTAAAATGCTTTCCACTTTCACCACATCAGTAATCTTGGAGAGAAGAGGAGAAATGAGGTAAGAATTGTATGAATGAAATGCTTGCAGCTCTGGGGGAAACAAAAAAGGGGGAAGTTTGTTTTCTTTACTTTATCTGTTCCACTTTAGTCATCTTTGACCTTGATGAGTATCTAGAAATAGCATGCATGTACTGGGGCCATTAGGCAAGGAAAAATCAAAATTAGTGTACATATCTGTCATTAATCTATTGCACCCAGATGAGAAACATAGAAGTTCAAACAAGCATAACTGCCAGCAGGCAGATTCAAACCCACAACCTCTGGAACTTAGTGTAGGAGCCGCTACAGCTTGAGCTATAAAGCCAGGTGCTTGTCAGCTTAAGTGGTAAGGCTCACATGTTCTTATCTCTGTCAGTAAGTCTTCTAAATGCCACTACATGGGACAGTGAATCACATCCACTAGGTGTGTAGGTTACACAAGTACTGTATAGGTTACACAAGTACTGTATATGAAGCAAAATATTATGTGATTCTGCAACTTTCAGCTGAACTGCAATAGTTTCATGTCATTATAGGCACATCTGTTTATAAAATACAGAGGGTGAAATTCTGGCTCCATTGAAGTCAATGGCAAAACTCCCATTGACTTCAACAAGGACAGTATTTCACTTAGATCATTTACCCTGTTTTTTTACCTCTGTAACTAACAACACTTCAGAGTGTTAAAGCAAAAAACCACTTTACATTCCTTTCTGCTCTTTATGTTTTTGTTTGCTTTTCACATGTTTCTCATCTAGCTTGGCCTTGCACTTTCCCCTGCATTGGGAAACCATTTTTAAGACACGGGCCTTGAAAGTAGTTTCTGCAAACACGGTTCTGCCAGCCCATGTGAACAGAGCAGAACTTTGCTGACACTATATTACGTTTTTTTCCCAACCACTGGCCAACATGGGGCCCTGGTGTATGGCACTGCAGAGCCACTGACTTTCATGGTGTTGCAGCTCCTTACACTAGGGAAGAGGTTGCCCTCATGTCACTTGACATTGGAGCAAGGATTTTTTGGGCAGGCAAAAGAGATTCAAGTTAAGAGCTAAAATTCTGCTCTTGCAAAAATGCTGACACTTCTACCACACTTTTTGGGGAACTAACTTTCTATGGCATCGTCTACACAGGCTGGCATATCCTTGTTGATGAGACATAGGCAGGGTAGCATGGGCTTGATTTGTCCGTTTCAGTGCTACAGGCTGTCCCTTCTCTAGTCGCTAAGTATCATTTTCCAATTGCTTGCCACAGAAGGGTCAATCTCCTACATTCCAATCGCTTCTTAAAAGGGCTCTTCTCCTTATATGTTTTACTGTGCACAAATTAGTGAATCACTGGAAAACCTGCATGTGACTTTTCTGTACCGCCACCTCCACAACACACAACTTCCTATTTACACACATGCAGACATACACAGTAAACAAACATGCACACACTATACATGCTTTGCACAAGGCCCCACTCATAAGCACACATTTTAAAACACACATGCACCATCTCTCTTTCTGTGAGGCTACGTCTACACTACAGGGGTTTTCTGGGAAAAACTACTTCATGTCCAGGGAACGGGTCTGCTCTTCCGCTTTTTTTTGGAAGCCCTGTCTTCCTCCTTCCACAAGGAAGAAGGGCTCTTCCGAAAGAGGAGGCTTTTCTGAAATTTGGCCCAGTGTAGACCGGCCAAATTTCGGGAAAGCCTCTTCCGAAGAAACTATTAGAAAAAGGTATGCAAATTGCGGAGCGCAATTTGCGTACCTTTTTCTGATCGATCAGAGTAGTCTAGACATAGCCTCAGTTTCCACTGAAAGAGGAAGGCAAGAAATGATGAGCAATTGCAACAGGAAAAGCACATTCTGTATACAGATTAGAAAGAAGAAGTGCTGCAGTTTGGGAACAAAAACACTAATTTGGGCTTTAAAGAAGCCTTTACACAAGTATATTTAAGTTCAGCAATGTTATAGTAGTTACTTACCTGTAAATTACTGATAGGTACTTAAACTCAGGCAGATGATCTTCATTAAGATTTTTTTGTGTGTGGCTTGAAATCTACTGTCATTGACATCAAGTATTGCAACTCTAGTACCAGCCCTGCTTGCTAACTGGAGATTGAGAGGGGTGGGAGGTGAGGATCAGATGGTTCAATTCACATGAAACTTTCCAGAAAGGTAATTTATTCCAAAAGCCATCCAGCAGTAGGGCTAAATTCTGATCGTAGTTACACTCACACAATCGTGTTGAGCATGAACCTTGTCTGCATTTGTGGGAAGCCCAGTGCAACTCAGGAGGAAATGGATCAGATGTGAACTGGGAAGGTCTCCAGGTAAAATTAGAGCTGGCTTCGGAACACTTTCAGGTATTCCGATGTCAATGCCTCAAAGGGCTGTTTCCGTAGCTGAGAATCAGCCGCCTGCTCTTCCCCCATGCCTCGACCTCATTCACAGGGAGGAAGGTGACATTGGTATGACTCTGCCAGCTCTCTGCCACCACAGGATCCCCCTACACTTGGTGAGCTTCCTGTGTCTGGTCATGCTGACTTTAGGGTCACATTGCAGTGAAGGTGTGGTACAAAACAGTCCAAATGCCAAAGAGATGCTGAGTCATTGACTTCAATGGGGCTGCACTGGATAGATGCAGAATTGGGCTTATATTGTCCATGCAGAGGAAAGAGGCAGAAATGATTGGTTGTATATCAAGTGCTCAGACTCACTTGGCTGCTGGGCAAGGCAGAGGAGGGAAGAACTCAGGCGGAAGGGACAAGGCTGGGGCTAGCTTCCCCCAAGCAGCCTCAGCACTGTCCAGAAGTGAGCTGTGCCTATCCCAGGCAGCCCTGAGCACTTCTCAGAGCATGTGGTGTGGAGCTTCAGCAGCAATTTAAAGGGTCCAGTAGTGGTGACCAGGAGCCCCCTGTGGGTCCCAGCAGCAGTTGCCCGTTTTGCTCCCTCCCCCCATTTGTTGGCGGGCCCACAAGCTGTAGTGAAGGATATTTGTCTCCACAAGTGACTGAGGAACTCCATCACGCTGTCCCCTCCCAGACAGAAAGTTCTCCTCCTCACAGATGTGCCCCCTGTATTCACAGCCTCCATCCAGGACTAAAGACATCTTTCCAAACGGGCTGAGGAAGGTGGGTAGACAATTATGTCATGGCCATAGCCGTGCACGCCATCCCAAAACATTTCTTTGGCTCAAAATCTGGCAGGAGAGAGCTCTTGGTAAGCAACCAAACCGCAGAAGTGAACAGCATTATAGAGTTTTGCTAGAAAGGTTGGCCAGTGGGACCAGGCGACCCAAACAATGGGAAAATCCCAAAGTATTTTGCAAACCCCATCCCCTAAAAGACATTAATATCTGGTTTGGGATCACGCAGATGAAGTGAACTTTCATGTTTCTTTCCTTCAGGGTTAGCTCAGAAAATTCTCTCCAGGCAGATGAGCTAATGAATTGCCTAGCCCTTCTCTAAAAATTCAAAGGGGTGATTTCGCTTTAGCCCTTATCCCCCTTCACTTTCTAGCTGTCAGATCTACCTCCATCCCCCAGGACTTCCTGCCTGGCTGTCAGTACCATTATGTAGTGATCACCAACAAGCAGTTTTTTACTGTGAGTTCCCTTGCCCTTGTGTTCCACCAGCTAGAGTATGTGGCTGTCACACAGTTCTTCTTTTGCCTCTTCATGCCGTGTTGAAGGCTCAAGCCTGGTTCTTCTGCCAGCACCTCATTGTCCCAGCTCAGGATAACCCACCAGGAGTGTCTTGCCCCATTTCTGACACCTCCCGGCAGAAGCTGAGAGCAAATCCCATCATTTATTTTGGAGGCCCCTGTTAATCCTATCCACCCTCTCGCCCCTTGATTTACAATATTGCAGCTGCTTCCAACTTGCGATAGCAGGATGGCCTCTGGGTGACCCCAGATTAGTATAAATATTTTGCTTTTATTGGAAGGAAATGTGACATACATTTGGGATGGAAGTTATCCAGAGACTGGCGGCCTGGGAGCCAAGCCTCTGGGAAGCACACACAGCGGTGGTCTCAAGGTACTTTACTGTGGAATGCTTTAGAATCCCCATCCCCCTTTCACCCTGCAAAGGGCTGTTTTCAGAGCCAGAAGGATTTGCCATTCAGTGATGGCACGGTTGCAGTTCAAAGTTAGTCCAACAATATCCCTTGCTCTCAGACACACGAGGCAGGGGGCCGCTTTGCATTTGTGTGTCACTCCAAAGTCTATGCTGCTTAGTGAAAATTGGCGCATACAGACATGCACCAGATTTCCACGGCTAAGCTATTGATTACTATGGAAAATGAGGAATTAGCACTAGAAAAGCGTGTAGTGTATGGGGGTGAAATGGAACTAGGAGTCAGGAAGGCCTAATGTCATCACATCTTGACACTGTCACTGACTTGTTATGTTGCCTTTTGCAAGTCACTCTATATGTACCTTAGTGGGATTTTCAAAAACACCTCAGTGACTTGGGAGCAGAAATCTCACAAAGTCATTTAGGTGCTTTTAAGATTCCTACCCTGCAACTACAACTACTTAGGAGGACCCATGTGCAAGAGCGGTGTCCCTAACCTGGGAGTACCAGGGCTAAAGATATAACGTCGTTAGATCCTACTCCCTTTAAACTCCAGATAGACTAAGGCCTTAGTCAAATAAGAGGGACACCATGACATATGTTTACAATACTGCTTTTAACATTGTCAGGAACAGCTATATTGTCACAGGGGCCAGTGACTCCATGATCACTTGGTGTAGATGGGGCCTGTAGTTCTCTTCCTTAGTATCCTGTTGTTAGGTGTACGTAATACTAGTATAGCCTTACAAGGATGCTGTATGGAGTAGGAAGTTAATGTTTGTGCAGCATTTTGAGTAAGATCCATGTTAATACTATGATAGTATTTCAGAGTGCATTGAGTACAGTTAAATAAATTCTCCATATCTGCTGGTAGCTCTGCTGAGTAATGCATCTTGCTTGTAATGCATGATTACCAGAGAGCTCCATATGCTTATTTATCGTCTCTTGGGTTGGAGCAATACTACAAACTTTGGTCAGTATAAGTTATATTGGTTTATTTAGTGCTGTCCACGCTTGGGGTTAGGTTGGTCTATGTTGAAGTAAGGGCTTCTTCCAACAACATAACTACCACCTCTTGGGGAAGTGGGGTACCTATGCCAACAGAAGCTCTAATGTTGGTATAGTTATTTGTCTTCATTAAGAGCTACAGTTTACATAAGAACGGCCGTACTGGGTCAGACCAAAGGTCCATCTAGCCCAGTATCCTGTCTTCCGACAGTGGTCAGCACCAGGTGCCCCAGAGGGGGTGGACCGAAGACAATGATCAAGCGATTTGTCTCCTGCCATCTCTCTCCAGCCTCTGACAAACAGAGGCCAGGGACACCAATTCTATCCCCTGGCTAATAGCCTTTTATGGACCTAACCTCCAGGAAATTATCTAGCTTCTCTTTAAACTCTGTTATAGGCCTAGCCTTCACAGCCTCCTCTGGCAAGGAGTTCCACAGGTTGACTACATGATGTGTGAAGAACTTTCTTTTATTAGTTTTAAACCTGCTACCCATTAATTTCATTTGGTGTCCTCTAGTTCTTCTGTTATGGGGACTAATACATAACTTTTCCTTATCCACCCTCTCCACACCACTCATGATTTTATATACCTTTATCATATCCCCCCTCAGTCTCCTCTTTTCTAAACTGAAAAGTCCCAGTCGCTTTAACCTCTCCTCATATGGGACCCTTTCCAAACCCCTAATCATTTTAGTTGCCCTTTTCCGAACCTTTTCCAAGGCCAAAATATCTTTTTTGAGGTGAGGAGACCACATCTGTACACAGTATTCAAGATGTGGGCGTACCATAGATTTATACAGGGGCAGTAAGATATTCTGTGTCTTATTTTCTATCCCTTTCTTAATAATTCCTAGCATCCTATTTGCCTTTTTGACTGCCGCTGCACACTGTGTGGAAGTTTTCAGAGAACTGTCCACAATAACTCCAAGATCTTTCCTGATTTGTCATAGCCAGATTAGCCCCCTTCATACTGTACGTATAGTTGGGGTTATTTTTCCCGATGTGCATTACTTTCATTTATTCACATTAAATTTCATTTGCCATTTTGTTGCCCAATCACTCAGTTTGGTGAGATCTTCTTGGAGTCCCTCACAGTCTGCTTCTGTCTTGACTACCCTAAACAGTTTGGTATCATCCGCAAACTTTACCACCTCGCTGCTTACCCCTTTCTCCAGATCATTTATGAATAAGTTGAAAAGGATTGGTCCCAGGACTGACCCTTGGGGGACACCACTAGTTACCCCTCTCCATTCTGAAAATTTACCATTTATTCCTATCCTTTGTTTCCTGTCTTTTAACCAGTTCTCAATCCAAGAAAGGACCTTCCCTCTTATCCCATGGCCATGTAATTTACACAAGAGCCTTTGGTGAGGGACCTTGTCAAAGGCTTTCTGAAAATCTAAGTATACTATATTTACAGGATCCCCCTGGTCTGCATGTTTGTTAACCCCTTCAAAGAACTCTAATAGATTAGTAAGACATGATTTCCCTTTACAGAAACCATGTTGACTTTTATCCAACAAATTATGTTCTTCTGCATGCCTCAATTTTATTCTTTATTATTGTTTCGACTAATTTGCCCGGTACTGAAGTTAGACTTACTGGTCTGTAATGGCCAGGATCGCCTCTAGAGCCCTTTTTAAATATTGTTGTCACATTGGCTACCTTCCAGTCATTAGGTACAGAAGCTGATTTAAAGGATAGGTTACAAACCACAGATAATAGCTCAGCAATTTCCCATTTGAGTTCTTTTAGAACCCTTGGATGAATGCCATCTGGTCCCAGAGATTTGTTAACATTAAGTTTTTCTATTTGTTCCAAAACCTCCTCTAATGACACTTCAATCCGGGACAGTTCCTCAGATTCATCACCCACAAAGGACGGTGCAGATTTGAGAATCTTCCTAACGTCCTCAGCCGTGAAGACTGAAGCAAAGATATCATTTAGTTTCTCCGCAATGGCTTTATCATCCTTGATTGCTCCTTTTATATCTTGATTATCTAGGGGACCCACAGGTTTTTTAGCAGGTTTCCTGCTTCTAATGTACTTAAACGTTTTATTTCTTTGAGTTTTTGGTTAGCTGTTCCTCAAAATCTTTTTTTGCTTTTTTTATTACATATTTACACTTGATTTGACTGTGTTTATGTTCCTTTCTATTTATCTCACTAGGATTGGACTTCCCCTTCTTAAAAGATACCTTTTTGTCCCTCACTGCTTCTTTTACATGGTGGTTAAGCCACGGTGACTCTTTTTTAGGTCTCTTTCTATGTTTTTTAATTTGGGGTATACATTTAAGTTGGGCCTCTATTATGGTGTCTTTAAGAAGTTTCCATGCAGCTTGCAGGGATTTGGCTCTAGTCACTGTGCCTTTTAATTTCTGTTTAACTAACCTCCTCATTTTTGTGTAATTCCCCTTTTTGAAATTAAATGCCAGGGTGCTAGACTGCTGAGGTGTTCTTCCCACCACAGGAATGTTAAATGTTATTATATTATGGTCACTATTCCCAAGCGGTCCTGTAACGGTTATTTCCTGGACCTGATCCTGCGCTCCACTCAGGACTAAATTGAGAATTGCCTCTCCCCTTGTGGGTTCCTGCACCAGCTGCTCCAAGAAGCAGTCATTTAAGCCATTGAGAAATTTTCTCTCTGCTTCTTTTCCTGAGGTGACATGTATCCAGTCAATATGGGGATAATTAAAATCCCCCATTATTATAGAGTTCTTTATTTTGGTAGCCTCTCTAATCTCCCTCAGCATTTCAATGTCGGTATCGCTGTCCTAATCGGGTGGTCGGTAATATATCCCTACTGCTAATTTCTTATTATTGGAGCATATAATTACTATCCATAGCGATTCTATGGAACATGTTGATTTAATATTTTTATTTCATTTGATTCTACATTATCTTTCACATGCAGTGCCACTCCACCTCCCACCCGGCCTGCTCTATCCTTTCGATATATTTCATATCCCGGTATGATTGTGTCCCACAGATTTTCCTCATTCCACCAGGTTTCAGTGATGTCTATTATGTCAATCTCTTCCTTTAATACGAGGTACTCTAGTTCACCCATCTTATTAGTCAGACTCCTAGCATTTGTGTACAAGCACTTTAAAAATTTGCCACTGCTTATTTGTCTGCCCTTCCCTGATGCGTTGGATTCCTTTATATGCAGTTGTTTGTTTGTTCTGGCCCATGGTTTGTCTTCTCCCCTCCTCTCTTTCTGACTACAGCTTAGAGGATCTCTATCAATGGATTCTCCTCTAAGAGAAGTCTCCCTCCAATTTACATGCATCTCCGCACCAATCGGCTTTCCCCCATCTCTTAGTTTAAAAATTGCTCTACGGCCTTTTTAATGTTTAGTGCCAGCAGTCTGGTTCCACCCTGGTTTAGGTGGAGCCCCTCCTTCCTGTATAGGCTCTCCCTCTCCCAAAAGTGACCCAATTTCCTGATAAATCCAAACCCCTCTTCCCTACACCAGCATCTCATCCACGCATTGAGACTCTGAAGCTCTGCCTGCCTATCTGGCCCTGCGCGTGGAACTGGAAGCATTTCCGAGAACGCCACCATAGAGGTCCTGGATTTCAGTCTTTCCTAGCAACCTAAATTCGGCCTCCAGGACATCTCTCCTACCCTTCCCTACGTCATTGGTACCTACATGTACCATGACCACTGGCTCCTCCCCAGCACTACACATAAGTCAATCTAGATGCCATTTCGCACCAGGCAGGCAAGTGACCATATGGTTCTCCCGGTCATCACAAACCCATCTATCTATGTTTCTAACGATCGAATCACTCACTACTAACACCTGCCTCTTCCTAACATCTGGCATTCCCTCCCCCTCGTGGACCCTAGAGAGCCTAATTCGAACTACCTACTCCGTGCCGCGTGTAGCCATGGGCATGGAGTCCGCACGTACGGGGATTTAAAAATGGCGGCGCCCGGCAAGATGCAAATGAAGTCCAGGATATTTAAATCCCAGGCTTCATTTGCAACTTCAAATGCCTACATTAGCCACCCTAGTTCGAACTAGGGTGGCAATGTAGACCTACCCTATGATTCTACCTGAAAAAATAAAAAATAGTAGGTTGTTAGGGTCAAACCACAAGTCTACCAAACCTAACCAAGGAACTGAGGCCGTACTGTTTTGGGACATGTTCTCATCTCAGCTCTTATAAATCAAACAGGTTAGGCCTAGGCAACACTCAGGTGGGAAACTACGAAAGAAAACCCAGCTTGTTGTAATGGCATTAAGGGATTCATTAATTGTCATTCTTCCCTCTGGGTCAGTACTAAGCCAGTAGTCCAGCAGAGTTTTAGGGATGCTGTGCTGCTGCAATATATGCATTTCAGGTCCTCACTGCTAATGATCTTTAAAGATCCCTGGGCACTTTTTACAAGACTGAGTGTATTAGTCCCATTATCCCGAATGTCTTGGTCAAATTCAAACATTTTGCCAGATTAAATTTTCCTTGACATTTCAATTCTATGTAATAATCGTTTTCTCTTCTACCTTTCTACATCCAGGTGTAGTTAAGCACTTGTTCTAAACTGTAACATAGAATTGATTTTAATTGTTCATTTTAAAATATAAATTCAAAATAGATAAAAGGCAAACTTTTTCATAGGATGAATATGTAGACCAAGGAACTCATTGCTACAGGAAGCCATTGAAGCCAAAAGCTTAGTAGGATTCGTATAAGTACCGGACCTATATTGGATATCAAAAATATCCAGATATATTGTAAGTACTGATAGTATTGGAAGTGATATTAAATCTCGTGCTTCAGGGTTTAAGCTAGTTTCTAACTATTAGAGACCAGGAAGAGATCGAATATATAGGCCACATTATCCCACATCTGTCTATTACAGAGTTCTGACAGCTTCCTCTGGAGCACCCAGTGCTGACCTCTGACTGAGACAGGATACTGAACTAGACAGACCCAGTGTCTGATCTAGCCAGGCAATCCCTGTGCCACATTCCATCCCAGAGATGGCTGTACTCCAGTGGTCAGTGAAGTGATTCTTATCTGCAAACAGCTACAGGAGAAGAAAGCAGTAGGCTGATTATGCCAGGGACTGTAGCATAACTATAAAGCCATGAAGTCATAGTTCTGATGTTGGATCCAGTAGAAGGGACTGACAGCCATCACAGATACAGTTAATTAGTTCATTACTTCAGTAAGGGACAGCTTCACAGGTATACACTTCCTGGAGGCTTCCCCTTTGCTCCCATTGACCAGAATGCGACGAATGGGAGCAGAGAGAGAGAGACTGTGTTACTTGGTGCCTGTGATGTGGCATGAACAAATAAGTTGCCCCCCACCCCCTCATGGCCACAGGCCCCATACCCCTCACTCATTCCCCCAACAAGATCCTGAACCCCCAGCCCATTACTGCCCCCTCCTCTGGCCGGCCAAACACCCCACCCCCAGCCCACTCCTGCCCCCTCCACCCCGGCCAGACACCCTACTTTTAGCCTGCACCTTCCCTTGCTCAAGCTCCATACACCCAAACACCCTGCTCTGAGCCCCTTATGCACCCCATCCCCATCCCAGACTTCTGCTCCCCCACATCCGCAGTCCCCTTCCATAAGATTGACACAAGATAGCCTGAATGCATGCATAAAGCTTGATTCGACCAGTTATGATATAAACTTCAAAAAAAGTGCGAAAAGATGCAGCAGCAGAAGTCCCATTAAATAAAGTCTGTGAGTACAGTAGACTTCCGATAATCCGGAACCTATGGGACCTAGGTGGTGCCAGATTATAAAATATTCCGGACTATAAGGAGGTACTGGTAAAATATATATATATATACACACTGTATACATTATATACTGTATATAAAGTGTTCTTAACCCTTTTTATTGTACATACTGTATACAGTATACTGTAATATTTTGGGGTTTTTAAAAGCCTTTTTTACCCTTTTTGCTCAGTTCAGCTGCTGCCGTTGTTATCTTGTAACTCATTTTTTGCTGAAGCTCACTCACTAGGCTCTTGCCGTTTTGATGCTGGACTATCAGGAGTGCCGGACTATTGGATGCCGGACTATTGGAGTTTTACTGTACAATGTTTCATTCATGCTATTATTAATCATTGTCAGTTATCAATAATATTACGTTGTATATTTCAGTCATGCAAATGGGCGTTCTTATACCGCTCTTTGTTCACCTCTTGTTGTGAATTTTGATGTAGTTTGGCTGTTTAGTTTGCAAATGTTGCTGACCCCTGGCTTAGGACATCATGCATTGCAGCAGAGGTACTTATGCCCTTACTGTCAGAGGAGGAAGACTGTGATGCAGACAACAATGGTGACTGGGACAGCACCGAATTGGCATTGCATTGGGCTGTCACAGATTAGCTGTGCACATAGACCGTCGCTTCCCTGGGAAGATGCCATGAGGACCATTCTACAATGAGCCAGACACCAGGAAATGAATTTCCCGGGGTTTGCAGGTGAGAGGGGCTCATCTGTTTACAAGGCTGCAGAACAGTGGAGTTGAAAGCACTGGCATTGTGGGAAATATGCTGGAGGTCAACAATCCTGACAAAAATCTTACTATAGTAGACGCTACATGATTGTCAACAAGAGAGGAAGAGACAAAAGTCTTGTGTGCAAGCAGAATTTTTGTGTTTCCAAAGACTGGGCATTTGTCATGACTTTTGTCATGTCACAATGTGGATGCTCTCCAGGTTTTGTCGCCAAAAAGGAGTTTTTTGCTAACCTGCCAGTGTAGACAAGGCCTCAGGAAAAAAAAACTGCAGTCTGCTGGAGGATGCCAGGACAGAAAAGGAAGTTACTCACCCTGTACAGATGTGTGTCCCATGCTGTTGGTGACTGGTCATCCTGGAGCTTTTCAAGTAGTTGTCAGTTGGGTCGTGAATGCGCAAAAGACACTTTGTGCCGTTTCCCCCTTTTAGTTCCTCATCTGTGCCTGAGTAGCCAGGACTCGGAGTAGAGGGGAGCAAGGGAGGGTCATGGAGAACCCACAGGGACACACATCTCAAAAAACAGTCATTACTGCACAGGGCAACTTCCTTTTCTTCTTTGAGTGATGTCCTCATGAATGCTGCATTGTTGGTGATCACAAAGCAATGCTTAGTGTGGATGGTGGGACTCAGAGTCACTGCTTGGTGGCTGAAGATAGGATCACTGTAGCCACCACTGTATCAGCTGCCAGCGGAGGCATGATGGCATAATGCCTGGCAAAAGTGTGATTGGATGACCAAGTGGCTGCCTGGTAGATATGTTTAAGGGCCACATTGTTCAGGAAAGCGGTAGAAGCTGCAGTGGCCACAGGCGGAATGTGCTTTTGGTGTAGCTATCAGTGGCTTATTTCGGATTGAATAACAGTGAAGTATGCAGGATGCTATCCATTTAGAGATATGCTGGGTAGAAACTGGTGTATCTCTTGAGCGCTCTGCGATAAACACGAAAAGACATGGAGACCTACAGAAGGTCTGAGTCCTGTCTATGTAAAAAGCCAGTGCCCATCGAATGTCCAAAGTACGAGGCATAGCATAGGGGATGCATGAGGTTTCAGAAAGAATGTAGTTAAAACTATGGGTTCATTAATGTGGAACGAAATGCAGACTTTTGGTAAAAATGTAGGATGTGGTTGCAAAGCTACTTAGTCCTTTGTAAAAACTGTATAAGGTGGGCCAACCATCAGCGCCCCAGTCTCACTGACCCTGCTGGTGGAGGTGATGGTAATCAAAACAGCACCTTCGTTTGATGGACCGGGCAGTGGGCAAGTTGACATGGCTTCAAAAGGGGGTCTCCTAAGGCATTTTAAGACCAGATTCAAGTATCATGAGGGCAGGAAAAGGTTCAGGAAACCATTGAGAAATCTCCTTGGGGTAGGGTGTGCAAAGACAGGTGATCCATGAAAGGCCGTTATTGCTGCCAGGTGCACCTTGATGGAGGAAACAGCCCCCCCCAGTCTTTAAATGTAAGATAGGGTATGTCTACACTACCACCCTAGTTCGAACTAGGGTGGTAATGTAGGCAACCGGAGTTGCAAATGAAGCCCGGGATTTGAATTTCCCGGGCTTCATTTGCATCTCGCCGGGTGCCGCCATTTTTAAATGTCCGCTAGTGCGGACTAGGTAGTTCGGACTAGGCTTCCTACTCCGAACTACCGTTACTCCCATTTAAAAATGGTGGCGCCCGGCTTTATGCAAATGAAGCACGGGAAATTCAAATCCCGGGCTTCATTTGCGACTCCGGTTGCCTACATTACCACCCTAGTTCGAACTAGGGTGGTAGTGTAGACATACCCACGGAGACTAGCTCTGACAGGTGCAGCTCCCACTCATGGTCGGTGGAGAAACTGCAGCTGAGAACATCCGCCATGACATTGTTCACACCAGGTAGATATGAGGCCTTTAAGGTGACTCCATGACGAATGCACCAGTTCCAGAGACGAATCACTTCTGCACAAAGGGATTGGGAATGGGTATCGCCCCGCCTGTGAGTATGCGAATGATGCAGTAGGCAAAGTTGGGAGCAAAGTGTATGCACACATTCCTCGTGGCTCTGAGTTTGAGGAGATGATGTGCAACACGGGGCTTCATGTGACGAACACCTGCCCTGAGTGGTGTACTGCTGTAGGTGCGCACCCCAGCCTAGTAGGGAGGCATCTGTTGTGATCTGTACCATTGGTTCGGGCTGGTGGAAAGGAACGCCCGCGAGAAGGTTGCCGGGTGATGTCCACCATTTGAGAAAATCCAGTACATTTTTGGGGACTGTAATTAGCTTGTGTAGTGGGTGTCAGGACAGCATATAAATTGATGCCAGCCAGTGCTGTAGGGTGCAGAAGTGGAGACATGCGTACTGAACAACGTAAGTGGTAGCAGCCATATGGCCAGTCCATCAACTGGAGGCAGGTAAGTACAGCGGTGGAAGGGCTTGCAGACTGTGTGGCTACCAGATCCTGTAGCATGGAAAAACAGTGGTGTGGCAGGTAAGCTTGGGCAGATAAAGAATCGAGACGAGCCCCAGTGAACTCTATGTCCTCATTGGGATCCAGAGTTGATTTCTGCTCATTTATAAAGAGCCCCAGACGACAGAAGTTTTCCAGACCATGGCGGTTGCCTCTGCATGTGAGTGACCCTTTTATGAGGCAATCATCCAAGTAAGGGAAAATCATGACCCGCTGCTGTTGAAGGGAAGCTGTCAATACTACTAGGACCTTTGAAAAATCCCGAGGGGTAGAGGATAGACCGAAGGGGAGAACTCTGTACTGGAAATAGTCATCACCCAGGGAGAACTGGAGGTAGCGTCTGTGGGACGGGTGTATCGCAATGTCAACAGGAAGCCCGTTGGAGGTCAGTGGAGTGGATCCTGGGGTGGGGGATAGAGCCAATGAGAATTCCACGGCAGGTGGCAGACTCTGTCACGACGTGTATAATAGTGTCTATATGAAGTAGGAGAAGAGTGCTGCAAGGGAAAAACACTCCTCTGATCATCAACCCTGAAGGCAGTGCACTCAGACAGCCCAGGGATCTAATAGAGCCCAGGGAAATGTGGGGAAAATGGCACTGGCGAAGGTTCTCTGGATGGATGGAGGGAAGACTGCTGCCTGTCATGTCTCTCCAGTGATTCACAAGTGGGTCCTGATGGTGCCATCCGCTCACCATGTCCTTCCCTGGTGCCGATGGTGATGACATTGAGGTCAGTGCTGCGTCAGCTGAAGGCAGCACAGATGCTCTGAGGGACACCTGTTTGGCCGGCAGTGCTGATACCTGCGTCGGTGCCAGGTGTTGAGATCTGGAATACACTGGTGCCAGGGTTTGTCTATGGGATCTTTGCAGTGCCAAGGATGCTCGGGTTGGCACCGAAGAAGTGCAGAAGCTTGAAGAAGAGGTGCCTGTAGATCAGAGCAACTTAACACACAGCCTGCGGGCCACATGCGGCCTGTGGACCATTTGTTTGCGGCCTGCGGTGTAGTTTGGGTTTACGCAGGGCTCAACACACAGCCCACAGGTGGGATCTTTTGAACATGGCCTCCACGGGGAACACGCTCCAGAACAGTGAGTCACTATAATGGTCTTCTTTTGATATACATTTTAGTAGTTAAATTCCTGGACTGTCATTGCTCATTAAAAGTGTTGTGTTATGGGTGCGAATCTGGTAAATATTGCATTTTATTAATATCAGCAGGACTGACTTAAATGGGGCCTGCTTGTTGTGTAGTCTTACCTTAATCTTTGTATTCATACCCGTCAATGTGAAAGAAGCTGTTTGCATATATTTGCATGTATATGCAACCACATTTAAGTTGCAGCCCTCTGCATGCGCTGTGAGTTTCATGGCGGCCCCCGGGGCTTCCAAAGTTGAGTAGCCCTGCTGTAGATGATCTCAGAGCCACGGTGCCGTAAGTGCTCGGTGAGTCTCCCTTGCTCCCTGAGTGACAGAATAGGAGGAAGAGATCTTGCCAGAGAAGCTCTCTTTTTTTGAGGGCTTTTGTGGCAAGAGTGAGGCTGATCTCTTCTTTGCAGCCTCTGCTTGAGATTAAGAAGGTTGTGACTCCTCAGTAGGCTGCATAGCCTTCTAAATAGGACCATACAGAGCCAAAGCTCCCTGTCTTTTCTGGTCCTGGTTGTAAGGCTATGTAGTATTCACATTTTTGCGGTACCTGAGCCTTTCCCAGACAACGAATACAGAATGCATGATCGTCCAAAACAGGCATGGGGTTGTGACATGTGTTGCACTTTTTAAACCCCAGTGAGCCCAGCATGGAATTATTGATAGCAGGTCTCCTTTTCTTTTCTTTTCTTTTCTTTTCTTTTCTTTTCTTTTCTTTTCTTTTCTTTTCTTTTCAACAAAGGGAGAAAGTTTTATTGTTCATTAGTTAGTTCTATCTGAATGTGGAAAAAAACACCTGAGGTGAGAGACAAGCTCCGTCTGTGACCGAGGGTGGTAAACGAGGAACAGAAGGGGGGGCGGTCAGGTTGCACATGCAAGGCACTAAGGTGTGAATGGCACAAAGTGCCTTTTGTGCATGCACGGCCCAACTGACAACTGATTGAAAAGCTCTGATCTGTGGCCCCAGGACGACCCATCACCAACAGTGGAGCACCCACAGGGACATCACTCAAAGAAGAACCATTTCACTGCAATACTGAAAAAGTACCTCTACCTCTGAGTAAACTTTGCTGCTGTTTTTACTATTTTTAGCCACAGAGACAGAAACTGTTGGCATGTGTGTTTTGTACATTCAAAATAGGCTAGCAAAGTTTGTCCTGAGTCTGTGCCCATTTAGTTCTCTTGTGCGCCCTGGATGGCACTTGTATGGGATGGCATATTTGGACCCCACACTTAAGGTACGTCTACACACTAACATTATTTCAAAATAACTAGTGTTATTTTGAAATAACTTAGTGCGCATCTACACACCAGGCAGTTATTTGTAAATTTCAAAATACTGTCAAGCCAGAAGACTTCTTACTCCAACTCCTGAAACCCTCATTGTACGAGGAGTAAGGGAAGTTGAAGGAAGAGTGCTCTATTTTGGAAAAACTGCTGCATAGAGGCTCCCAATTTCAAAATAAACTATTTTGGAATAAGCTACGCAATCAATGTAGCTCCATTTGCATAGCTTATTTCGAGTTAAGCCCTGCTGTGTAGATGCACCCTTAGTGATGGGCTTGAGCCACCAAACTGAGATCCAGAACTAAATTTTCTCAACATTCGTGGTCAGCTGTGAAATGCAGCTGTGGACCTCATGTTCCAAGTTCCCATCCATCTCTGTTATAAGTGTATCTGGTACAGTGGAAGATTAACATTCTTTGCCCAAGGTCTTCATCTGGTTCGCATCTGATGCAGAGGATAAAGGAAAACGTACACACACTGGGCCTACCCTGTGAGACAGAACACATGAACTCATGAATGATGAGCCAATATGCCACAGAAGGCTATTTGCAGGAGGGCAGCTGGAAGGGCTCCCTCCTTCCAGTCTCTGTTTATCAACAGGATATAGATACTTGAAGACTGTGCCCCTCCTGAAACCCTCATTTTCCTTTGCAGAATAATAAGCAAACAGGTCTTAGCCTGCTGCCTGCAGGGAAATGGTTTTGTTATGGAAGGAGTGCCCTGCCCTAAAACAACAAACACAAGAATGGCTGTGTGTGTTTTGCTATGTGCTGGAGGTGAAGGAGCAGTCAGAGTGGGGTTACTTTCACATCCTCTCCAATTGATAGAGGGCAAGGGACGGGCTCAGACACTCACACACACACGTTCGTGCAGTCAGATAATAATTGGCTGAAATCTCAGAAACTTTGGTCCCTGGTCCATATCACATGCACACACAATGTGTCCTGCAGGCTGGACAATAAGGGCAGCAAGAGGGCTGTACCTGGGACTGGTGGGGACATGGAGCCATGTGCATCCCCATGGAGCTGCACCAGATAAATGCCCCTCTCCTGCATGTCCCTTCCACCCAGTCCTCCCACTCCTAGGCTGCTCCTGCCCCCTCCCATCCACCCAGACCCCACACCCAAAGCCCTCTTCCCGGCAGACAGTTAAATTCCTGGACTGTCATTGCTCATTATCACCTGCATTTACCTTTGATCGGTGTGTTGGCCATAATTCTCTTTGGAATATTTTAGAATGGGTTACCACTCTGGGGGGGGGGGTGTCTGTTCCTCACAACCCAGTCAACTCCTGCTAACCTGAATGGAAAGTTTTCTGTTGTTTCCAGTTGGATCTGGATGTGGCCCTTAATTGATAGCCTTGCTTTGGTGACATATTCTGACTAGATTTGTTTAGCATATCTGATGTGTTCAATTTTAATGTTTTGCATTGCGGATAACTGGTCTCCAACATAGAAGACAGTGATCTCAATATTAAGAAGAGATTCAGATATTCCTTTATCTCCTGCCTCTTAGGGTAGGTCTAGACTACATAGCTCCGTCGATGGAGCCATGTAGATGAGTTTACTAGACATAGGAAAATGAAGCAGCGATTTAAGTAATCGCCACTTCATTTACATCAAAATGGCCACCGCACTGTGCCGATCAGCTGTTTGGCAGCACAGAGGGGCACTCTGGACGTGCTGCAGTCGACAAGGGAAGCCTTTGTCGACCACTCCGGTATGCCTTGTGAAATAAGGTTTTACTGGGGCAGTTGACAAAGGCTTCCCTTGTCGACCGCGGCGCGTCCAGACTGCCCCGCTGTGCTGCCAAATAGCTGATTGGCAGAGCACGGTGGCCATTTTGATGTAAATGAAGCAGCAATTATTTAAATTGCCGCTTCATTTTCCTATGTCTAGTAAACTCATCTACATGGCTCCATCGATGGAGCCATGTAGTCTAGACATACCTTTAGTGATGTTTTCCAAATTCAATTATAAATTTGTGATCTTTTTGGTTTCAGTTTTCACCATGTTTTCAATCTAAGTACACAGTGTTGAATCTTTCCAACAGTGATTTTGTTTAACATTCTCCCACATGTAGTAGATTTTGTAGCAGTACCTTCCACCACCAGTCTACCCATGTCTTGGTGGGAGTCATTGATAAATACATCTGAGGATTCATAGAAAAAGAGAATAAACCACAGATAAAACAAATCAGTGCAGTGCCTGATGAAAAATGTCAAACAAACTTTACCAAATATAAAGATCTAATGCAACCCAAGTAAACTTTAGAAACATGGACAACCACAATGCCACTCTTAGTCACTTGTCAGAATAACCTCGCCTTAAAATTCTGCATGGCAACAAATAGGATAATACCTTTGCTGCTGTCAATTTATATGAATTCTTTTATTTCTACTATAGCAGTGCCCAGAAGATCCGCACACACCTTGGCTACATCTACACTGGCATGAATTTCCGAAAATGCTTTTAACGGAAAAGTTTTCCGTTAAAAGCATTTTCGGAAAAGCGCGTCTAGATTGGCAGGATGATTTTACATGAGATCGTGAGTGCTTTTCCGGAAATTCAAGCGGCCACTGTAGACAGCTGGCAAGTTTTTCCGGAAAAGCAGATGATTTTCCGGAAAAACTTGCCAGTCTAGACACAGCCTGCAGGTGCTGTTTGAACAAGTAGGAAGACACAGGTTATGGTCCAAGAAGCTCACACAATCCCAGCTCAGTGAAATCCTTGAGCACACGGAATGGCTGTACTGGGTTTGCAGTGAAGAGGTGAGGCTATAGGATGTGCATTATCCATTGACTACGACAGGACAGAACCATATATCAAGTTGTACCAGATCCATTTGGTGGTGTGGAGAGTGAGTGATATTGTCCATTGGAGATTGACAATATCAGTGCCATTTGGAAGGATGGAGACTGGGCATATATTAGAGATTTACCTGGTACATTAGTCAGCAGTTATATGGTTAACCTGTTCCTCCCTTCTCCTGCCTTGCTCTGCCTCTATTCAACAGCAGACCTTTACCAGGCTGGTATTAAATATGCTGCCAATGATATGATAGGATCTACTGTAGAATTGCCTCATCCGTTCTCCTACATGGTAGCAAACAGGATCACAAGAACAAAATGAGTCTTTTGTCTGGGTTGCCCAAGACACAGCTGGAGATGAGGCTGGCTACTCTTGTGTGTATCACAATCCACTGGCAGTTGATTCTTCCCCCATTTGCCAGATGAGCTGGGAGTCCCTATCTTGTAGGTAGATACAATCTGAAATGAACAAAGAATACACCGTCAACAAGAAGTGAAGAGTCCGTGCTCTCTCTTCAGTGACTGCCTGAGGTCATACTCAGGCCTGAAATTTGAATCTGCTTCCATTACACTGAACCCCAGCAATTGAAAGACCAAGTATCATTAAGCTGTCTGAACAAGTCCTACACGGGATTGATTTCAGTGACTGCTTCACTGCCTGTTGTAGCTCCCAAATTGTGCTTCTGGCTATAGCAGCACACACATCATTAGTTATACAGTTCTGGATAACTAAACGGTCCAGCCTTTTCTAACCACAGACAGCTGAAACCCTTTCTAATCTCAAGGGGATGATTCCTGGCCTGGACTTTCACATAAAGCTGCAAAAATCTCACCAGTCCTGAACTTATCTGGAGTAATTAGAATGTCGTGAGCAGGTTTTCAGCTGGAAATTTTACATCAGACATTTAACCATAACCATCAATCATTTTTAGTGTGACCAAAATAGCTAGGCATTTACACAGATTATGCAGATAACGGCTATTTATTTTTGCAGAAGCAAATGTAGATCGTGAAACGATTATTTCAGTCTTCCATTAAATAACAGTATGGTTCTTCAGTGCCTTTCAGTCTGAAGGATCCCAGTGCACTTTAAACATCCCAACTCCTGCTCCGCATCAAGAACCACTGCTGAAATGCAGCCAGCTCTGGAGCAGAACACAGCATCTCTTTAATGGTGCACAGCAACAGTGCTTAACAATTTAGAACAAGAATACTGTGCATCATTGAAACCGAAAGTCCATTTTAGGGAGAGAAAATGCAATTAACGGAACTCAAATTTGTCCATTTACCAATGTGCAAATGAAATTTTGAATGACCACAAACGAGCAGCTATTTAGTTTGAATTTCACTGGAAAGCGATTCCCCATCAACACAGCATCTCCTTCTCCCAATATGCTGGGGTATTGGTGCAGAAATTACTTACAAGGGAAACATGCCAGCTGCTAAATCGGCAACACTACATTCTCTCTTCACTACAGAGTTAACTTGGCATAGCCTCATACCTGGTTCTCACTTTCACTCCTTCCCACCCCCACACAAATGCAAGGCCTTGCAGTGTGTGTGGTCACAGCACCAGTCAGCCTATGGCAAACTGCCCCTTTAGTCCCACTCTGTGACCCTGCTCTCAAGTGGTGGTGCGTTCACCTGAGCTAGCTGGCTGGTCCTGGGTTATAGGCTAAAGTCAGAGTGCTGCTTGAATGCCACCTGATCTCCAGCCCACTTTGTGGTGGAGATATGCAGGCCAAACCACTCAAGTGCAGAGAGCCCTCACCCCACCACATGTGCTTAGCAGGACAGACACATTTTCTCCCACAATTCACTATGAAAGTGGAAGACGAGCTCAACTTACTGCAGCAATCAAGACCTTGGGATCTGCCATCCAGAGGTCTCAAAGCCTCACACAAGTGACTGCAGCAATACTACTCTGCAGTGTGGGCGCTTGCAGCCAAGCGAGGCCAAGATGGCTACTCAGATCTAGAAGCCAGTCACCCCAGTTAACTCTGCACTGAAGACGTACCCAAAGAGATACTCACTTCTCTCTAACATGCCACATAGTGACCTACTCCAACCCTGCTTGTGACAGGATGCGAGCACAAGGTAGTAAGTCTGCAGGGAGCAAGGCAGAATATTGCCAGTATGTGCGTGAGCAGGGATGTGGGCTGTATTATTTGACATTGCATACAAATACAGTGTTATTCATAACTGTACACAAACTCAAAAGTGGCTCCCACTCTGGGAGCATTTAGCAGTACTGTAGTTTACAGTGAAATTGGTTCCACCTGCCTCCCCCCACACATAAGGAAGAGGGTTGTTGGTGTGTGGATGTCTTACTATACCAGAAATGATGATTCTTGAACTGATTGAGACATTAATACTTGTATGTTCAGAAAAAAGTTTAAAGCAACATAGTGCTTCTAGTTTACTTATTCTTCTTGGCCAAGAGCCCCCACTAGAGTTGGAAAACATGGACTTTGCTTGTTTATTCACATTGTTAAAATAAATACCTGACTAAATGTCAAGCAATTTTTTTTCTTGAAACTATTTTTTAACTACTTGATTTTTCTGGTCAGGACGATGGGAACCATCCATTTCCGCACCCATGCATGCATGTTCCTTCTGATGCCACTGGATTAAGTACAACATGTGCATTGCATTTATGATGGACTGAACAGCCATGCAGCCATTTGTCTACTGCCAACTGCCACAGAAAGTCAGCCATGTCTAGGTCAGGTCATCAGAATTCTTTCTGACTAATTGGTGGCTCTTTCCCCTGCATTCAGCCCAGCAGCATTGGGTGATTAGAATTAAGTGCATAAACAGCGATTCTGTCAATGTTCCCGTCGCTGGCTGGGAGAAGTCACTCCTGTGTTAGTTCCAGGGGGGACAGGATTTTCCAAGTCACATAGACGTGCTGAGTCTGAAAATTTTCAGTGGAAGCAAGATACAGTCACAGTTCAAATACTAAAGAAAAAAAATCATAAATACAGACACAGGCACCAACTCTATGGGTGCTCCGGGGCTGCAGCACCCAGAAGGAAAAATTACTGGGTGCTCAGCACCCTCTGGAAGCCAAGCTCCATCTCTGTTCCCCAGTGCCTCTCACTAGCCCTGCTGGTCAACTCCTCCCCCTTTCTCCTAGTGCCTTGCCCGTTCCCTCACCCCCACCCCCAACCCCACAGCAAAACAGCTGTTTGGTGGCATTCTGATTGATCTGGGGGAGAGGGGACGTAGCTGGGACATGGAATACTTGGGGGAAGGGGCGGAGGTTTGAGGGAAAGGCTGGAGTGGGGCTGAGGTCAAGCACTCCCCAAACCCAGTTAGAAGGGTAGTCAGTGCCTATTAATACAGATTCCATAATTGAAGTTGGACAAGTTGGTGTTAACTGCCTACCTTTGGCTTTAGGCAGTCTTTGTTGCAGCTGATTTTAGGCATGGATGAAGGGTAGAGTTGTGGAATTCATACTAAAGCAAGAAGCCACCCTCTTGACAATCTGATGATGTAATTTGAAACACAGGAAATATGTTTGAAAAGCAGAGCCATCCAAATGTGATGTAAGTTCTGTTAGTTACTAGATTTTTTTTTTCATTTGGTGAGGATGAGGAGAATGACTGACTAGACTAAACACAAAAGAAAACAGGAGTCGGTTGTCTGGCATCACCTTTAAATTTATAACCAAAAAATGCATGCATACTTGCATACTCCTAAAACTGTGGCCACAATTTGAACTTCCAGTTAGTTAAGCTGCAGGTGCAAATGTGAGGGTTTCACCTAGCACTGGGTGCACATGGCCATATAGAGAATATGTTATACTGAACTAATTTTCATTTGCAAGTGTGCTAGCTTCTTATGTGAGCACACACTCTCACTACTGCAAGGAAAAATACTTATACCAGCTGAACATTTGGCCATGAACATCACCACCAGCCCTATGCATTTTGCTGTGGTTCTGCACTTCTTGGGCCACGGAAGTGGTGTTTCTGCTGGGAAGTATCCGTCCAATGGCAGCATTTTCTGAAACAAGCCCTTTGCAATTGCTAAGACATGAGTGAGGGGCAGAAAACTTCTGTAACCATTCCCGTTAAGAACTCTAGTCATTGCCAGTCCCTCATTCAAGTCTTTCCAAACCCATGCCTCTTTTATGTAGCCTCGCTGCTAATCTCCCAAAATATTTAAAGGTGTATGTGTGTGTGCATGTGTGGGGGGGAAATATTGGATCATCTTCTGGTCATATTCTATATTGCATATCAAATCTGATATGTAATTTGTTATGTAAAACATCTGGGGCAAGGACTGTGTCATCTTTGCTGATTATATTTCACACTGTGGTGAATTATAATGATGAAGTTCAATGGGGAAGAAAGTTTTCCTTTTCAGATAAGGCATTAAGTTGTTATTTCAAGTTCTTTATATGGCAATGGCCTAGAATTGTCATTGTGCTGGAGTTGAAGGGGGAAGAAGTAGTTTTGAAAACACCAATTTGGTCTTTCAGGACCTTGCAGAGACGCACTGCTTTCCAATCCTGCTCTATGGTTGGCATTTAGACCTTGGAACGCAACTCAAGTGAGCTGGCATCAAAGAGCTAATTACTTTCGCAACACACTGCTCCCTCCAAAGTTTTCCTGGGACTGGGTCAGGAAAACATTGCAGTGGATCTAAGAGAAGAAGTAAAAAAGGTCAGCAGACTGGAGTGCAGGGGTTTCAAATGTGACCTAGGGTAGATGGGGATTGTGATCTGGGGCAGGAGGGGGATCAGGGAGGGGGTATGGGTGTAAGAGGGGGACAGAGGGTTTGGGTATGTTGGGGCGGGGGGCAGAGAATTGGGGCAGGAAAGGGCTGGGGTGCCAGAAGCAGGCTGTGGCAAGAGACTTACTTGCCAGCTGCCAAACTAGCCTGCCTGTCTGCAGCGCTTAAAATGTTTTCCAGCAATCCAGCCTGCTTTCTTGGCCATGTGCTTCATGAACAACTGAGCCCAGGAGAGGGGGTGTGGATATTCTTAGCTGCCTGTTACTTCAACAAGCAGCTCACATTGGCTGGTTTCTGCCAGAAACTGGCCAATGGGAATGTGCTGGGGGTGGGGTGGCTCCTGAACCCCCGTTTTAAAACCAAAATGGAGTCCTGCAGAACTCCCTGCTGCCTCTCTGGGCCAGATCCGGTTGCTTGGCAGGCCGGATGCAGTCCATGGGCCGTATTTTGCCCAGGCTTGACCTAGGGCATAGTTTTTAGAAACATATACAACATTTTTTTAAAAATTGTCAGTGATGGAAAATCCACCATGACTGTAGGTAAACTGGTCGAATGGTAAATGACCTTCCCTGATAAAAATTTACAATCTGAATTTGTATAGCGTCACCTTTAAGCAATTGGCTCATGTTATACTTTTCTAGGTATGTATAGCCACTTATTGGCTGTAATCAAGTCACCTGTTAACTTTCTCATTGTCAAGCTAAATACACTGAGCTCTTTCAGCTTATCATTAAAAGGTATGGGTTTTTTTAAGGCCTTGAATAGTTTTCATGGCTCTTCTCTGAGCCCTCTTCCATTTATAAATCCTTCTTGAATTTGGTACGCTAGCAATGGACACAGGATTCCAGGATTGGTCACACCAGTTGCAAATACTTCTTTGTTCCTACTCAGGTGGCCTTCTAACCACAGTTGCAATCAAGCTGATATTCGACTGCACATCTACCATGACACTCATATTGTTTTCAGAGTCAATGCTTCCCATTGTGTAAGTGTGGCCTACAACCGTTGTTCTGCAACATATCCCTTTACAATAGTGATAGAAATGTAGCTGTGTTAGTCTGATGTGGCTGAAGCAAAATACAGGACTATGTAGCACTTTAAAGACTAACAAGATGGTTTATTAGGTGATGAGCTTTCGTGGGCCAGACCCACTTCCTCAGATCAAATAGTGGAAGAAAATAGTCACAACCGTATATACCAAACGATACAATTTAAAAAAATGAACACATATGAAAAGGACAAATCAAATTTCAGAACAGAAGGGGGACATTTAGCCATATTAAAACATGGATTGTTTGCCCTAATTTGATGCTGTGTCCCTTTATGCTGTCCTCCCCCCACCTTTGTGTCATCTGTACAAAATATCAGTGATAGAAGTATGGCATTTTTCATAGGGAAGCGAGACTTTACAATTCATAGAATCTATCCTAGAACTATAGAATACTAGGACTGGAAAGGACCTCGAGAGGTCATTGAGTCCAGTCCCCTGCCCTCACAGCAGGACCTAGTACTGTCTCGAGACCATCCCTGATCTTAAACTTCTTTAGCCTGGACTATGGAACCCTCTTTTATCAGCCTTCAGGGCCAAGGCTAGAAACAAAAAATATTCATATTTCACTCTAGGGGCAGGTCTGGAGATGAGTGTTTTGCTGGCTTCTTTAATGAAGTGTTGTGGACAATGGCTGATCCTTAATGGCTCCGACTGATTGACCAGGGCTCCCACTCTCACACTTGCCTTGCAGCAGTGAGAGCATGTGCTCACATAAGAAGTCAGCGCCTTAGTAAACGAAAATCAGCTCAGTGTAAGGCAACGATTCTGGCTGACAGCTATGCACAATTTCTTGCCTCCTTTTTGCATTGGTGCCATTTATTTCTTCTCCTTGGCTGTCAGACTTTTTATTTATTAGAACTGGATTTCCTGGTGCCTGCACTGGCTTACTCGCCAAATCACGTTGAGTCTGTCCTGTACATTTGTTATTCCTCTGCCTTAGGAACAGTCAGCAAATGTGGTCATTGCTGAGGTTATACTAATGACACACCTAACAAAAAAGAGACTAATTAACTGATTTCAGTGCTAAGTCCTGCAGCCCAATCCAGTCAAAAGCACACAGAAAGAGCCCCAGTTGGCAGAGAAGGCAGCTCTGCATAAGGAATTGCTTAAGCACAAATTACACTTTCTAGGATGGCAGGAAACCCTCTTGTTTCCATTGCACATTCTTCACCACTGGGAGGCTGTCAGTTCTGTGCACTTGACAGATGTTCCCTGCAGCCCACTGTTTGCAAACCACTGCTTTCCTGGAAACCAGGGATTCTTACTTTTCTTCAGAGCATGGGGTGTGTTGTGGGAGAGATGATTGTTTTGTGGACACCTCCCTTCCCATTTGTGATTGTCTGAACCACTTCCTTGCCTGTTTGCGGTCATATAGCATCCCTGTGGTAAATGCAGCAATTGCTTATATGGAAAATAACATGTAGAAAACATTTACATTGCTTAGCTTCTTGTGATGTAGTATCTGGAAGCCAGGCGAAAGAGCCAGGCCTATGCAACTTGCCAACATGCTGCACACTACCAGTAAGCAGCTCACGGCCCACAGTTTGGGAAACATTCTTGTTTGCCTTTGAGCACAGGGGAAGGGCCTAATTGACCCTTACGCTGCAGTCTACATGGTCATTTATGGCAGCATCAATGCAGCCAAGCGCTGCCTTTCTGATTTGGTACAATTTTACATGGCCATGGAGCAAGGCAGCAGAATCCTGGGATGTGGATGCTGGTTGTGCGTCCCTGGTAGTGATGATAACTGTGAGAGGGGCACCCTGTTGTTCCTTAGTTTCCTCATCATTGGTTAAAGCTTTTTGGGCCTGACTAATGAAAGTTAGTGGCTAAGCTAGCAAAGGCCTTTCATTCAATTTGTAGGCATAGTCCTGCCTTCAGGGCAGGCAATTGTTTTTGAATGCCACAGTCACTCAATGCCAACCTATTCTAGGCCAGGGGTTGGCACCATACAGCTCGCGGCTCATACGTGAACATAAGATGATTTTCAGTGGCACGTGCAATGAACAGGCTCCCAGCTCTTTAGCATGGTCACCGCTTCCAGCACCTCTGCCATTGCAACAAGCTGGTGGATGACAGCTACCAATGCCATCTAGCCGCATAAGTCCCCATTTAATCTTTGCCTTTCTGCCCAACAGAGTTTAACATGCTGACTTCTTACCTGCCTTATCTCTCAGACAGAGGGTGAAATGGGAGCAATGAGGAGGCATTCAGGCAGGGACAATGGGGGTTGTCTCAGAGCTGCCCTGGAATGGGTGGGCTGGTGACTGGGGAGAAGAGAGGGAGCTGTGGTCTGGGGGTACACAGAGCCCCTGACTGGAAGAGGAAGAAGGTGGGAATGGGAGGACACACAGCACTGCTGGCACAGTAAGGCTGTGTCCAGACTCCATGCCTCCGTCGACGGAGGCATGTAGATTAGCCAGCTCGGAAGAGGGAAATGAAGCCGCGATTAAAATAATCGCGGCTTCATTTAAATTTAAATGGCTGCCCCGATCTGCCGATCAGCTGTTTGTCGGCAGATCGGGAGAGTCTGGACGCGATGCCCCGACAAAGAAGCCTTTCTTCATCGACACAGGTAAACCTGGTTTCACGAGGCTTACCTGTGTCGATGAAGAAAGGCTTCTTTGTCGGGGCATCGCGTCCAGACTCTCCCGATCTGCCGACAAACAGCTGATCGGCAGATCGGGGCAGCTATTTAAATTTAAATGAAGCCGCGATTATTTTAATCGCGGCTTCATTTCCCTCTTCCGAGCTGGCTAATCTACATGCCTCCGTCGACGGAGGCATGGAGTCTGGACACAGCCAAAGAGAGAATAAGGGAACCAGTATGGGAGAAGGGGGACTGTCGGGCACACAGAAACCTGGGCAGGAGAGCTTGACATGTGGCAGAAGAGGGAATGGGAGGCATACAAAGCCCATGCAATGGGAAGGGGTGCAGTAGGGGCACACAGAGCCCCAAGCATGAATGAAGCGATGTGGTGCGGGCTGCAGGGAAATATCTCTGCATTACAGGGGGAGAGTGGCACACAGGGCACTTGTGGGAAGCAAAGGGAGGGGTGCAAGGAGGCCTTGTGAGTGCAATGAGTTTGGCTTATCAACGCAACAAAATGTGCAACCCCTTAGTTAGGGGCCAGTTGAGCAGCCAGGCTCCCAGAGCACGTGTGGGTGTAAGTGTGTGATGCAATCTATTGAGGGTTCATACCTGTCAGGCTAGGTCTACACTATAGGCTTTTTCCATTGGTTTTTTGGAAGAGGCTTTTACGCCACTTGGCCCCGTCTAGAGGAATACAGGACTCCCCGAAAGAGCACTTCTGCTCTTCCACAAAAAAAGGCGGTATCCTCTGGTATCCCAGAAAACCCCTGCAGTGTAGATGAACCCTCAGTTGCTGTTGCGGTGGGCAGTAGCTGGGTGGTCGGCAACGTCGGGCATGCTTGTAGTTGACTTGGCATCGAAGCAATGCTCATGCACTTTAATAGGGGACGCTCTTCTCAGGGGCGGCCCGTGAGTATAGGCCGACCTGGCGGTTGCCTAGGGCGCCTGATGATGACGTTACTGGGTGCCCGGGGCGCCCGATAATTACATCACGCCATTGACGGCCATGCAGGCGGGGGTGCCGATCACGCATTCTGCCTGGGGCGCCAGCTGCCACAGCCCGCCCCAGACTGCTCCTGGCTCTTCTGATATCAGTCACATGAGATGAAAATCAGAGGCACTCGCTAGTTGTGGTCATTATTGAGCCCAACACATAAGCAGCAAGAGTTGGTTTGTTAACCCCAGCATCCTGGTGAAATTTCAATTCTGCTATTTATATCCTTCCTACGTAAAACTGTCCCTGTAGCTGTATTTGTGTATAGATGTCTTCCCTTCTTGTCTTCAACAGCTGTGTACTGTCCCTAGGCACTGTTAAGTGGCTGCCATGTTCCACCTCAGACCTGGCTGCATTTCAGTGAGGGATGAAGTGATCATTGTGAAAAGAATTTTCAAAGCACTTTGGAGCCTTTACAGTGGAAGGTGCGATGGAAATGTACAAACAGGCCATTATCTTAACTCTGGCATGAGGTCACCCGGAGGAAAAGGACATTAGCAGGTCACAGGCCTGGGGGGTGCTGTGGGATGCAAAAGAAACAGGAAGAAGCTGCCTTTGAGTGATCTAATTGTCTTTCACTCGCTTTCCTTTACAAGTGCTGGAATGAACTGATACATGCTGATCTGGCTCCTGACTGGCCTCAGAAGTTGTTTGTACAGTGTGAGAAGCCTTCTGAAAGTCAGTTTAACTCAGTATGTGCCCTTTTGCAAATCTGCTTACAGAGCAGTTTGGCTAGGGGAGGAAAAGAGAAAAGAAATCATTCAAAACTTTTTGAACTACAAACCTGTAGTGATGCCTTTTGTGCAATAAATTATCTTCATGCTATTTTTTGGCTTTCCCATAGTGGAACCAAATCTATTCAACTGCCCTTAATTTCTTAGGGAGAACTTGATCCAACTAGTGCAGGAAGTGTCTGGTGGATTTTTCTCTTGTCCTCGAAGGGGACAAAAGGGATGGCTGTAGTAGCAAGATTCACAGCCTGGGATGCAGCAGGAATTGAGAGCATCATGTGTTTGCAGGGCCACAAAGTAATTTCTTGGCTCATCTGGTTAATTTCCTTGCAAAAGTAGGATTCTCCTGCAATGGGCTCGAGTGTGACATTTATGCCACAGTTCTGGCTATGCAGTGGCAGTACAGAATTGGCCAGGCCTGGCAGGAATACTGAAGCATTTGTGCCTCCAATTGCTCTGACTGATGCACCTGCCCCACTCTGGGATAGGGATGTATAGTGTAGTCGAATAACAGATAAGCAAAAGCTTATTGGTTAATGCTATAGATTACACACATTCTGCTTCCCCCCTTCCCACCAGTAAATTTTTTTAGGAGCCTGGCTCGGTCCCAGACTCAGTGCAAGCCGGGACTTACCTCCACTGTGGCCAGGTGGTCAGGTGCCAGGTGGGCAGGCAGCCTGGCTCAGTTCCCACTTGCACCAGTTCCAGCAAGCAGCCAGTCTGGCACACCATGCTGCTGCCTCAGATACAGAGGCAGCAGTGCAGAGTGGCAGGGGGCTCTTCTGGAGTGGGGCAGGAGTACACTGGCTGCCGGCCCCGCCCTCAGGGACTATAGAATAGTGAAATCACTGATAAGAATTCATGAGGTTAAGTAACTATTCAATTAACTTATATTTAACATCCCTACTCTGGGATCTTACCTTGGTTTCAACCATACATTTTAGTCCTTAATCCCAAGGGGCAGCTGTAGTGAGCAGGTCGCTGTGGCTCCCAGGGGATGAACAATTGGAGCTGTTATTCAGGATGTGCTGAGACCACCACAACACCCAAAGGGAAATACAATGATTAAGGTTTGAAAATGTGTGTGTGGAGGGGTGTTAAAGAGACGAGGTGGGAGGCCCACTCTTGCCTGGCTATTATCCTGTGAATAGCACAGCCAAAACACCACTGTGCACAATAATGTCTGTAAAACACTCAAGAACTTAGAAGTATTAAAAAGCTTAGTCCCTCCCGCCCCATCATAATGTTCCTGTAATACAGGAGGAACCAGCTACACAACCCTTTTCAACGTTTAACAAACACACACTTCCCTTCTCTATCCCCTCGCCCCCGCCAAAACAACCAGGCGTTTTAAGCCTAAACAGACCCTGGCTGTTCCTTAGAGACCAGAATGCTTCTCCATGGAATTTTCCCTGCCCTTCAGCCTTTTGTAGCTCTGAAAGGTCCTGAACTCAGGCATGTGACTATAAGAACCAGCGCCAGCACTAGGCATAAGCAGACTAAGCAATTGCTTATGGCCCTGAGCAGCTCACGGGAGTGTGTGTGTGGGGGGGAGGGGCGGGCAGAGAGGAGGGGGATTTGCCTTTTATTGTGTTTGGAGAGAAGGGGGAATATTCCTGCTTAGGGCCCCCTGTGAGCTGACACTGCTTCCAGTAAGAGCAGAAAACACTTCTGTGTTGGAGTACACTCCCAGACATGTATACGTTACTCACGTGACATGGGCACATGCTAGCCCAGCAGGGCCTTATTAAAAAGCGGCTGTGGTAGGCAACATTGTCAAGCTGAAAATCTCCCCTTTGGTTGAAAAAATAAATAAAAGCCTCCTCAAAGCACCAAACAGCGAGTGAGTGTCTCGTCCCCAAAAGGCATTTTGGAAATGGTATGAAGTGGCCCACTGAATGGAATAACAAGCTTGGCAGCTGTAGCAAGGGCTACTTCCAGAGAAAAGAGTGCGAATGAGCATGTGTATGCAGAGAATTTTCTTCTCCAGCTTGCCCTCCCAATTTGCTCACTAAGACGGAAGATTATTTTTCCTGCCCTAGCCCAGTCTTAGCCTCTCTGCTGAGACTGCAGCCATGCGTATCATTAAGTGCCACATGGCATGGTGGTTTTGTGATGCAGGCACTTGTCTGTAAGGAACTGGATTGAAGCTATTGGCAGCGGTGGATTACCACACAGGCCAATGGACTCATGCCTAGGAGGCCCTGGTCACTTTGGAAAAATTTCTCAGACTGCGGCCCTAGGTTTGGAGGAGCCTTTGCTTCCAGTTGCAGTGCAGCAGCCAGACTGGTGTCAGGGCTGCAGTGGGAGAAGGTGGAAAAGAGGCTACATCTAGACTACAAAGAAAAGTCAGAAAAAGAGACACAAATTACACACTGCAATTTGCGTATCTTTTTCCACTTTTCTGAAATTTGGCGTATCTACATGGCACCAAATTTCAAGAATAACCTGCTCTTTCAAGCCATCCTTTCTTCCTTGTAAAATGAGGTTTGCAGGAATGGCAAAAGAATGCATCTGCTTTTCCAACATTTTTTTCAGAAAAGCAGACACGTTCCTTGGACATGGCATTGCTTTTCCGGGATACCTCTGGTATACCTCTGGAATAGGGAGGAGGAAGGGGCAGCATCTCAAGGCAGGGTTGTGAGTGGAATGAGGTGGGAATAGGAGGTGGGACTAGGAGGAACAGGGTGGAATCATGGGCAAAGCCAGAAGCAGAAGAAATCAGGCAGGGCCAAAGTTCCTGCATCATCCCCCTGCTCCAAACTTGCTCCATCCCAGGGTCCCAAGAGACCTTAAACTGCCTTTGGTAGTGTCTAATTTCACAAAGCTCACCAAAATGCTGATGCCTTTCACTTACTATCAACCTTGGCTAGAGGAGAATGGGAAACCCTCTCTAATCATTTAGCATTCTCCCGCATCTCTCATTTTGCATTTTATCACTTGGTTTCCTCTCTTGATCAATGCATGGTGTGTTCAAGGCTGTGCCAGAGGGAGCAGTGCAGCACACTCGGAAAAACGGCAGCTTCATTTGATACCAAACAAAATCATGTCTGGGTTTTGTCCCAGTACTAGATAGGGGACAAACCACCCCAAAAGAGGACTGCCTGGTTCAAAACCAGACCTCCCTAGCCATGGTTTGTGCTTGCACAGTACAGGCAGTCCCTGGGTTACGTACAAGATAGGGACTGTAGGTTTGTTCTTAAGTTGAATTTGTATGTAAGTCAGAACTGGTACATATTGTAGGGGATACTCTAGCCAAACATTTCTCCAGAGCTCAGTTTTATTCTCTCACACCTCACTTCCCTCAGTCCTTTATTCTCAAGCTGAGGTGTCTGCTGAGAAAAGCTGCTCCGCGTCTCCTTGGTTTGCTGTGGGGGGGCGCTAGCTTCGCGTCTCCCTGGTCTGCTGGGGGGAAGCAGCTAGTGCAGGGTTGCCTCACCCCGTTTGTAAGTAGGGATTCGATGTAAGTCGGATCCATGTAACCCGGGGACTGCCTGTATTAGGAGTCAGGAACTTATCTGTCCATGTCTATACTAAAGTGGTAATAAATCCTCCTCTCCAAGAAAACACTTCCATCGACTAGCTGCGTCTACAATGAGAGTTAACTCCATCTAACCATGTTGCATCGGCTGCAAATGTTTTACTTCCCCGAGCACTGTAGTTAGGTTGACCTAATTTTTAGGTGTAGATTAGGTGTGGCCGTGAACAGGTCTCAGTTTCTGATTCTGTTTTCCCATCCATAAAATGGGTACACATAAAAGACTGGTGTTACATTAGTTCCTTTCTTGCAGGGTGTTTTGAGCGTTAGTGAATGTGAAGTGTGTCGAAGATGGTACAAGCTGAACAGTGGACATACACACTAATCTTGTAGAATTCAGCCACGAGAAAGGTGAGATTGCAATCACTGCTACTTTCTCCCTCAACCCCGAATTGCCACAAGCCTCGGATTACGTTTCACTGAGCTACACAACAGGTTAAGAGGATTCTAAAGTACATCAGATACAAGAGCCACCCAACTGGTGGGTTCAGTAGTTCCCTGAAGATTTTGAATGGACATTTTAGGACTAACTGAACTCTCCTCTCACTCTTGAGTGTGGAACTTCCTGGTCAGGAAATCTACTGGCAAAACCATTGTAGGTAAGATGGGGATGCATGTGCTGCACCTATCTTAGAGCACCAATCCGGCAACTGTTCTCCAGCGTGTCACCTAAATTAACCAGAACTAACAGAGAATTTTCATATCACTAAATATAATATGACTGCTCATGTACAAAGAATAAGAACCACATTCAAAGTCACTCTGCTGTGAGGTAAAAGAATCAGCAATTCTATAAACTGCTTCATAGGAATTTAAAGAAATCACATTTGGTAAAATATCTGTGTTATGCCTCTCTGCAGCTGGGACAGCTTCTTCATATGGGAGGTTCTAGCTTGACGGTATCAGCAGTGGCACTGGGGAAGCCATCCTTCAAGATACTGGTCCTCACTCTTATGGCCTGCAGAACAGGACTGCAGCCTTCCCAGCTGGCATCTGGGTGGTCCTTTCCATCTGAAACACACAATGAAGAAGGTCAGTGAATTACTGTATGCGCTTGGGTCATGCCTGGATGGTAGCATTTCTCCTAGTGCAGAGACAAAACCTACTGAATACGGCAGCAAATCAGACATCAGTTTTACCCACGAAAGCAAAGGATGTTAGAGCAGCCCACCACCCACGGTGTGGTGGGCACAGCCTGGCCCAAGCAGCCCCTGCCTGTGACGCAGCAGGCTCAGCCCAGCCTGGCCGGAGCAGCCTGTGCCACGGGCGGGGGGCTATTCCAGCCTGGCTGGGCCTACCATGTCATGCTGTGAGCAGGGAGCTGCTCCACAGTTCATCAGTTAAGATAGTGTTTAACTGGTTAACTTTTAAAATGACAGTTTAGATCCCTGGTTAAGGTCCCCAGTAGGCTGAAGAGACTTCCTGCTGATAGGGATGTAACCCTCTTCACTCACCTACCCAATTTCCATATTGTAGCGTGTAGTCTAAAGCCGTGGTGTCCAACACACTAGCCACTAGCCACCTGAGTGCGGCTTGTTCGCGTTAGCAGTAGCCCCACAATAGTGGCTTCTGAACTGGTTGGACACCATGGGTCTCAAGGTAAAAGGTTTAAAAATATGGGGGATCTGCAGGACTCGCAAATTATTTTCCAACTTTTAACCAAACAGCTGTGAATACAGACCAAGTATTGTTGCTCACCAACACTTTCAGTGGTTCATTCCCCTTGAAACAGGAACAGTGACAAGATGGGCTTGTCTAAATGTAATTTCCATAAGTATCATCTACCGAAATGCAATGAAGTATCTAATTTCTCCCATCACATACTGCCACTGATTCACTATCCCTAATGCCTCCTCCCCCAGCAGGAGTCAGCTAGGGGTATTCTGCCCGCTCCTCTTCTCTCTTCAGTGGTAAAGCATATCGGCATCAGAGGCCAAGTTTCCAGTAGCCCTTTACAGCACTGTAACATTCTGGCTCGGGTGTGAATCACATCCTGAAGCACAGCAAGTGACAACAGTGTAAAGCACCAGCGTGAATCAGGCTACAGCGCTGGGAGGTGGGTTCCCAGCGCTGTTAGCTACTCCCCTGGCAGAGGTGGTTTACGTGGCGTGCTAGGAGAGCTCTCTCCCAGCGCTCATGCCATGGTCACACTTTCAGTTTAAAGTGCTGCTGCAGCTGTGCTTTAAACTGTGAAGTATAGACAAAGCCAGAGAATCTTTTGTCCATGGCTGGCCCATACGATCAGTCTGGTGTTATATATTCTGGTCACCAGAGAATGTAGGCAAAGGATTTTCAAATTTCATTGCACCACGACCCTTTCTGACAACAAAAATTACTCCCCGACTCCAGAAGGTGGGACTGAAGCCCTTCCCCACAGGGTGGCTGAATCTCTGCAGAGTCTTCCCTCTACAGAGCTATGTTTGCTACTTCTGCTTTTCATTGGGGTCTTGGAAAACTGGATTTCCATCAGGAACCTGTGTCTCTGATTAGGACTTTGCCTGCCTCTTGTCTTTGGCTAAAACTCCAGCCCCCTTAGCATTCTTCCTGCTGCTGCCTCCCATCCCAGACCCAATCCCATTTCAGCAGGGCTAGACGTATATAGTGTGTGAGGCGCTCAGAAAGTACACATGCTGTACAAATGTAGAGACGTTATATGGTTATGATTAACTGCACCATGTCCCCGATGCTCTGCTGTCTGTTGGGAAAAGATAACTACAATAAGAGCACTCTGTAAGATCATCTTGAGCTATGGTGTAAGCAGATGAAGAGGTGAGATAATGAACTGAAAGAGTGCCCAGCAATTATCAGGATCAAAATATCCCAGGTAATAATGAATCACCAGTCAGATCACGTCCTCCTGTTTGACAGAGGAATTAGACTGAAAGGACCTGTTTGCTGCCAGTAATTGCACCGCAAGGTACCATAGTCCTAGGCAAATATGTACTTCTGATCGTTCAGACAAGCTCCATTGTAGGATAGAAAAGCACAGTTCCCTCAAGGACCCTGCAGAGCAGTCAACACCTGCATAGGCCAATCGCTATTGTTTGCTATCAAAGCTTTGAGGGAAAACCAATAAAGCTGAGTGAAAGGAGGGAGGGAACAGGCAAGTTAATGGATTGAAAGGAGCCAGGATAATATCAGCACTAGCTGAGGTGGCAGTTCAGAAGGGACGAAGTGTCAGGTAGGAAATAAGTCCTTCCCTATGGTGTACTTGGAGTTTTGAAGGAAGAGACTCTCCAACTCTCTCTCCTGCCTAATGCTGTCTCTCTCCTCTGGGGCCCAGTCTACACTACATCCCCCAACCCTAAATTAAGCAATGTCAGCTATGCAAATAGAGTAGCTGAAGTTGGATGTATTTACCATGGTGTCTTATAAGCAATAAGGTTGGCAGGGGCTGCTCTCTGATAAGAGTAGGGAGGCAAAGGGGGCAATTCCCCCAGGGCCCGGCAATTCAAAGGGGCCTGGCGCTCTCGGGCCACTGCCACTGCTACAGTGGCTAAAGCCCCAGGCCCTTTAAATCACTGCCAGAGCTCAGTGCTGCACACCTCTGAGGGCTGGGAGGGGGGATCTCTGGCTCCAGCCCCACTCCGAGCACTCATAGGTTAATTTATCCCATCTAAGGAGACATGATAAATCGAATGCCAGTGGATCAATCGCTGCAGTGTTGATCTACTATATAGTGAAGACAAGCCCTCTGTCTGCTGATGCTGTGCTGGGCGACAATAGAAAAGTTTGCTGGTGTACCTAATAATTATCTACAGCAAACCCTTCTAGTGTAGATGCAGTTTACACCAGCAAAGAAGTGTTTTTGCCAGCAGATTGGTATACACTCTACCATGAAAACAGTTTTCTTGATAGCATACCTGAGGCTATACTAGGGCTGTTGCCAGAACAGGCAGTCCCCGGGTTACATGGATCCGACTTACATCGGATCCCTATTTATAAACGGGGTGAGGCAACCCTGCACTAGCTGCTTCCCCCCAGACGACCAGGGAGACGCAAAGCTAGCGCCCCGACAGCAGACCAGGGAGACGTGGAGCGGCTTTTCTCAGCAGACACCTCAGCTTGAGAATAAAGGACTGAGGGAAGTGAGGTGTGGGAGAATAAAACTGAGCTCCGGAGAAATGTTTGGCTAGAGTATCCCCTACAATATGTACCAGTTCCGACTTACATACAAATTCAACTTAAAAACAAACCTACAGTCCCTATCTTGTACGTAACCCGGGGACTGCCTGTATAGGAATGGCATAAGAAAATCACTCCACAACCAACAAAACTATACTGGCAAAATATTTTAGTGCAAGACCCAGCCTAAGTAATTTGTGCAGAGTCCCTTTTACAGCTTCACAGAATGTGCCTCAGTGCAGGAAGCTTTGGAAGAGGACAGGGTGCAGATGACTCAGCAAATTTAGAGAGCGAAGCTGGGTGAAGTAATATGTTGTATTGGATCACCTGCTGGTGAAGGAGAGAGGCTTTTGAGCTTGCACTGAGCTCTTCAGGTCTGGTAAAGGTATTCAGCCCTGCTCTACACCAGAGTTATGTCTACACAAGGCAGCTTACATCAGCCTAACTCTGTAAGGGTACATCTACACAGCAACATTATATCCAAATAACTAGCATTATTCTGAAATAACTTAGTCCACATCTACACAGCAAGCAGTTATTCTGAAATAATGTTGAAATACTGTCAAGCTGGAAGACTTCTTACTCTGACTCCTGTAACCCTCATTGGATGAGGAGCAAGGGAAGATGGAGGAAGAGTGCTCTATTTTGGAATAAGTGCTGTGTAGATGCTCCCAATTTTGAAATAAGCTACGCAATTGATGTAGCTCAAGTTGCGTAACTTATTTTGAGTTAAGCTCTGCTATGTAGATGCATCCTAAATGTCTACACTAAAATACTGCTACTGCCAAGGTAACTCAACCACTCTGTCAACTTAAATCCCTTTCTGCAAGAGGTGTAGCGCTTAGCTCATTGTCAGTGCAGTGTCAATGTAGAGACTATGTGGCTCACATTGGCTGTTGCTGGTTTTCAGAAGCCATCCCACAATGCCCCATACTGACAATTAAATTGGTGCAAGTGCTCCTAGTGAGGACATGCACACCAATACAAGGAGTGTCACATGGACATGCAAAAGTGATTTAATTACTGCGATGGCTGTACGGTGTGGTAACGTAGGTCGACATTGTTTTGTAGTGTAGATATAGTCCGTGTGTCACAGCTAAACACAAGATGGAACAGATCATTCAGCCTAAGAGATTAACTCATATTGTAAAATACCATACAAGGTAAAGTGGCCAGTTCACACATCTGCAGACATAGTATAAAAACGGGAGGTTAGTGGGTTACAGATGATTGTTGTAATAAGCCATAAATCCAGTGTCTGTATTAAATCCATGATTTTTACAGTCTAGCAAAGTTACAAATTTAAACTCCCAGGGTTGTCTTTTGAAAGTGTTGTGCAGGGCTCTTTTGAGGATCAGGACTGAGAGATCAGATCTGGAGTGACCAGTTTTGGAAAAGTGTTTGCCCATGGATAATCCTGTGTTTTTCACTTTTACCATTTCTCTGTGTCAGTTTATTTGAGTGTGGCTTGATTGCCTGGTTGCACCCACATACTTGTTATTGGGAGCACTTAATGCACTGGATGAGGAACATTACATGTTGTGATAGGCATGTGTAGGGTCCATAAGTCTTGAAGGTTGTGTTGTGGGGGGTGTTGATCATCGTAGCAGCACAGGTACAACTACAGGTTTCGCAACTGTTATTCTGCCAGAGTCTGGTGCCACTTTGAGTTGTTATCTTGGTCGGCAGGGAGCTTGTTTTTGATGATGTGCTTGGCAAAGTTGGGCTGTTTGAAGGCCAGAAATTTAGCTGTGACACTGAGTGCATTTCCCAGTCTTGAAGAAGAGCTCTGTGCAAGCACAAACATTTGTCTCTCTCACCAGCAGCCATTGGTCCAATAAATGATATGACCTCATCCACTCTGTCTCTCTCATATCCTGGGACCAACATGGCTACCACAACACTAAAATCACAAACTGCAGGCTGTGGAAGAGAATAGAAGTCTTACAGGATTGTGGCTTCCCTTTATGTTTCCTCAAAGACAACTGCTAATAACCCTTTAACAACCGCTACTCTAAGACATTCTACTTCATGTTCCTGGCCCATTTACAAGCTACAGCTCTAAAACTCAATACAGTAAGAAGATTTTTGCTAGAAAAAGTTTATTTTTCCATTGATAAGATTCCCCAGTAATGGAAATGCATTGATGTCTGGAAGGGGGCTAAAGAAGTACAGTTTTTCTTAATGATCTTGTACCAACATTCCTCAGCAATGCCACTAAATACAAGGTTAATAGCTTGTAATTTCACACAAAACAACTTTGTTTTGGTCCTGGGTATTATATCTCAACTAGGACAGTCCAGTAAAGTAAAGTTTTTCTGTCTCCATCTCTCTGTTGGTTTTCTACAAAGGGCCAAAAAATTAGAAGAGTTTTGGAACCATATTTACACTGCTTTTAGATGAGTGACATACGTCAGGAACATTGCGTCTAATTCATTTCAAATGTTGTAGAAAAATTCCCCAGATTCAATCTACCAGTGTGAGGCTGCTATGACTTATTTGTGAATTTGATAAGCCCCCACTCTCTGCCAAATTGGCTTTCTAAAGGAAATGCAGTTGCAATTTCACCTATGGCGTGAGTACTACTATTCCATGCTCACATCTTTGCAAAGTGCAGCATGCTTTTAGAAGCAACATTAGCTTCCACAGCTACTGATAGTAGTGGTAGTGTCGGCAGCTGTTATTTCTATGGAAATATAATTATCAAAATGTGTATCCTGAAGTGCGAGAGACTGAATCACTTGGAGTTCCATATAGCTGTGAGCTGGGTGGAACAGAATCAGTTTCACCGTTTCAGGGCTTTTTACTTTGTCTCCATGGCTCAGCTGGTTTAACTGGACAGAATGATTGCAGGAGAAAGGTATGGCTACATAACCCCCTCTTGGAGCTACAGGCAAATTGCAGAGTATTGTGCATGCAAAGCAACTTCAGTTTAAGATTGTCTGGGTGAGATCTCCGGGAATTTCCCTACTTTATGTAATCTGCTGCTGCCTCTCAACTTCCTCTATTAGCATGGCCATGGGGCAAAATAGCAAGCATGACCCTGTTGGTATTTCTCAAATTCTCTCAGAAAGCAATGGTGATAACGGCTCAGCGACCTACAGCAACCTTGCAGCTTTCAGAACACCATCCCACTGCAGGTGGATCACATTCGGAAATTAGGTGGGTTTGGCAGCTGTTCTTAGCATCCTAGGGTCCCAGACAGTTCTGTCAGCACACTTCAGTGTCTTTCTGATTCAGCGCTGGTCCCTCTCCTGAACAAATACTACTAGTCATGCTGAAGTGATTCACAAATACAGGCTAAGATGAAAACAAAGCCACTTTTCATTTGTAATCTAAATTAGATGAAGCCCTGCAATCAATGTTTGTGAAACTGGTAGATGAGACAGCATTGAATATTTTAAATAGAAAGGCAGGGTAAAAATATTTAAATAAATAAAATAAGCTTTATCATTAAAGTCCCAAATGCAATGTAAGTAATTCCAGCAGCCACATAGATTGTGAGAGACAGGCACCATTACTGAAAACTGCACTGGAAATGAAGCAAGCAAGAGAGGCATCATGCTATCCTCAGATAACTATGTTGCTCAGGTGTGTGGAAAAATCCACACTCTTGAGCAACACAGTCATATTCTACCCTCCCCTCTTCCCCATGTAGATAGCATTATAGTGACAGGAGAGCTTCTACTGTCAACATGGCTACCACCAGTGCTTTTTTTGTTAACTAACTAACTAACTAAACTAACTAAAAGGTGCTGATACTCCAGGGGAAAAGTTGTCGAGCTTTGACTGGAGTTCTAGTACTGCGTATGGAGGTGCCAGTACTGCGTACCGGGCAGTACCATCACAAAAAAAAACATTGGCTACCACCTCTTGGGGTACATGAAGCCAAGTCCTGAGTGATTTTGAGGTCTTTTCCTTCCCTAATTTCTTTGATATTAAGCTAGAGAGGGGTTTTGCCCAGAAAAAAATCATAATTTTATTGGGACCCAAATGAAAGATCATCTGGGATTTATTGGGACCCAAATGAGAGATCAAATCTCTGTCACAGGACAGAGAGCTGATAATGAAACTTTTATAATGCTTTAGGTCACATTTGCTACGGTGGGAATTGGGAGTAGTTGGGGGAATCTTAGGCCTTGTCTACACGCGAGTAATTCTGCAAACATTTTGCACCTGTTGCTCACACCACTTCAGCTTCACTAGTGACAGCAAGGGTGGGAATCCTAGAGCAGAGAGAATAATCCATCATGTCCTTTGAACCTGCTCTGAAATCCAAACGTTGAGTCCTGCTGTTGCCTACTGTCAGTGTTTTGGGTCACTGTTAGGGGGCAGCAACAGAAAAAAGCATTTTAGGATGAGACATTTATTTCTTCATCTCTTCTTTGTCTCTAGTGTTTGTTGAGGTCTAAAAATGATGATGAGCTGATTAAGAAGGTGCTCTCAGCTCTGTCTTATGCTTATTCCTTTCTGCCTCTCTGCAGGACGTCAAACTGCCTCAGAAAGGCTCCCAGCCCTCAATTACTTTCATTTGCATAGTTAGCAGCAATAAGAAAGAAAATGCCCAAACATGTCAAATACTGGGTCTGTTCCACCAATTCCAAGTTGTGGGGAGAGAGAGAGAGAGAGACTCTTGGGGCAGGATGAGCTCCTGAGTGTTCATGTTTTATCTTATCTTTTACATACTCAGAAAAGAATGTAAGGGCTTGGCAAGGCTTACAGCTGCAGTGGAGTACAAGGGAACACACTTCCCCCAGTACCTGCTAAAATGAGGATAAATGGTCTCTGGACACTGAACCTTTTACTTTCTCCACCACACCCAACCCCGGCTCAGAAATGCAAATGAATCGCCAATACAGAAATTAATGTTATAAAAAAATCCCGAACTTTGTTCATCTTAGATGTAAAGAAGAGAATATTCTACACTACTCTAGACCTCATCATCATTACATTTCACCATTATTCTGCCCACATTTTCTCTTAATCACATCTAATTATTTCTAAGAAGAAGAAATTTCCAGGGTCCCAAATCTGATATGCAACAGGAAAGTAAAGTAGCAAAAGAAAACGTCTCATAAATGGAAGACAAGCAACGAACCTAAACATTTTGAAACAGCTGAGCCCTTAGATTCACAGATAGCATAAAGGGCAGGGACTTACTGTAGGAAGACTTGTATGGTGCAATAAAGTTATTCATTTAACAGGACTGTACCCTGTGAAAAGCGGGGAAAAAGTTGAGATTTGCTGGGTTAAGCAAAACATGCCCAGAGTGGGTGTGACTCATTCTAGGCTAGTGCCATTGATAACACTAATGTAACCATTTCATAGAAGTGATCCAATCTGAAAGTACTGCTGTGTAGAAAACATCCACTTGTCTTCTTGATTAAAGAGAAGCATCTCATAGATGAGTTGATGGGCACTTCAAAATACCCTGATATAAGTGGAGTTATGTTATTCCTGCAGCTGGTAGCTGTTTGGGCATCAAAGGTGTCCTGTTCGCATCTCTAACACTTAATAGTGAAAATCCATGTTACAATCACCAGGCTCCATTACATAAGGCACATTTTTTAAAATACACAATGACGCAGTTATATGATTGTGAATCCTTAATGTAGATCTGCTGCTCAAATACAAAACTATGCAGGTATGACTTGGATAAGTTAGCAGAGAAAGCCACAGTGGTAAAATGTATGCTTTACACTGGCACATTACAAGTATGGAGGGCAAAATCCTTTAATGTATATGGGACCTAAATCTGCAGCATTCTTAAAAGGTAATTGCAATTCTCATATATAGCAGTATAACACTGACATGCAGCACATACCTTTGGGATACAGTCAGGTCAAAGCTGGCTCCAGATTCTTTTTTTAAAACAAACCCTAATCCCAAATGAAATGTTTCCATGACTCTTTTTTTTAAGAATGGCAGTGGGAACAGGTTGGTTTTGTTTGCTTTTTCACAAATAAACATTCCCCTGCAGGGTTCACCACAACCCAAACATTCCAGCGCTGGGCTAGAGCTTGAGAGTCAGCAAGTGAAAAGGAATAATCTTATTTTAACTGACCAAGCAGACAGAAATGAAAAAAAGAAGTAAAACCTAGCACAAAGGATGAAGAGAAAAAGAGATGTTGAATAGCTCAATATATTGTAATTAAAAAAAGGTGGTTTGCATCATGGATTAAAAAAAAGTGATTGTGAGCCTGTGTCCCTTTAAAATTATTTTTGCCAAAACTAAGGATCTGCATGAGAAATATTAAGCCTTAGGAACCATCTACACTTTGGTGCTGTAAACAGATCTAATTCTCGGTTCCCATGCTGTTTGCCTCTTACCTTAGAAGCAAGAAAAACAGGAGGGGATGGGAAATCAAAAAAATCCCCCTCACTGCCTTCAAAGCTAGAAAATGTTTTAGAGTTGGGGAAAACCATGGAGACAAATCCCTCATTCTTGGGACAGGACAGTTGTAAAGCTATTTAGAAAGCAACAGGGTGACTCTTTGTTCAAAACATCTCAATAGCTTCTTTTCTAAAGAGAGGGGAATTTGCCTCCAGTGTAGGGCTCATCTCTTGGGTCAAGTCCATGGAAACAAGAAACAAGCACAGTAAGAAAACAAAGACAGAAAGTGACAGAAACTAAGGAGCAAATTCTTCCCTAATGTCACACTTGATTTCATTACATTAAAGATGAATTTTGCCTTGAATGGCAATTAAATGTACATGTGTATATGTACATGCACACATACACTTGCTGGATCTCTCTGGAAAACTCACATGATGCTAATACTACAGTGAACAAGTTCTGAGTACAGGCAGTCCCCGGGTTACGTACAAGATAGGGACTGTAGGTTTGTTTTTAAGTTGAATTTGTATGTAAGTCAGAACTGGTACATATTGTAGGGGAAACTCTAGCCAAACATTTCTCCGGAGCTCAGTTTTATTCTCCCACACCTCACTTCCCTCAGTCCTTTATTCTCAAGCTGAGGTGTCTGCTGAGAAAAGCCGCTTCGCATCTCCCTGGTCTGCTGGGGGGAAGCAGCTAGTGTGGGGTTGCCTCACCCCGTTTGTAAGTAGGTATCCGATGTAAGTTGGATCCATGTAACCCGGGGACTGCCTGTAAAGGGCTGCCTGAAAAAGACTGTATGTATAGTCCGATCCAGTGACAGATTAGCCTAGCAACTGCACCACAGGGTTTCTGAAAGCAGTAAACAGGAAATGGTTAAGTAAGAGCAGGTGGAGCATGCTGACTGTAGGAGCAAAGCAGGAAATAGCTGAGCGTCTGAATGGATGCAAAAGAATGCTCTCCCTCTCAGCCCTTGGGCACTTGCAATACATCCACTCCTCCACCCACTCTCCTTATCTCCACCAGCCCTGGAGTCATAAAGCCTTAAAGGCAGCAAACATCTTTTGCCCCTCCTCAGAATTTCAGAATCAGCCACTGAGAATATTTCAAGGAGCTGCCTAGAAGGGAAAAGAAAAGATCCATCTACTAACAAGGGCTAAAACCAGAAACACCCTGTGACTGAGAGAAGCTGCAGCTGGGAGGAACTAGAATGGCATTTCTGGTAGAGGTGCTGTGGTCCCAAATGTATTAAAATAACAAATTAGAGAGAACCATTTCTGTAGCCCCTTTCATTCCACAGCACCTTAGCAGTCAGGCTCACTCACTGCTGAAATGCAGTTTCCTCTGGAGTAGAACACAGCAGCTGTTCAGTAGCTCACAGCAACATCACATGAAACAGCTGGGAAAGGAAATGAAGAATAACCCTAACCCTTTCCATTTGATTTCAACCCCTTCCATTGCCCCCCTCTTACTCAAAATGTCCTTTGTGCTAATTCCATCCAAGAAAGTTGCTGGCATCAGCTGCCACGTCTATATTAAGGTTGCTAGAGTGGTATATCTGTGGTGCCACACCTGTGCCACTGTAATCCTGCAGCAGAGACACACAGTACTGCGACAGAAGGGGTTTTGCCATTGCTGTAGCAACACTACCCCTGCAAATAACAGTAGCTAGGTTGCTTGAAACATTCTTCGGGCAACCTAGCTGTGTTTATACCCAGGGCTAGGTCAGCATAACTGTGACATTCCAGGTTGTGGGATTTTCATATCCCTGAGTGCTATAGCTTTAGACTACTTAAGTTTTTTAAGTGTAGACCAAGCCTAGAATCCAGTGCACATTTTGGCTCAGGAACTTGAAGCGGATCCAATAGGACAACACAATGCCTCATCATGGAGCACTCAGACAACAGTGGTGTGTGTGTGGGGGGAAGGGGGGGACGACTGCCCACTGTTGCACTTCTGCAAGGACTGCAGCATACATTTCCCTCCACTGCCAGCCCAGTCTGGCTGATATAGATGGGTGACACATCTCCCATCTATAACAACTCTGACCTTGTCTCGAGATTAAAAGGTCCAATGTTAGAAAGTGTTTGCTAATGGATTCTAAAAGTCAAATATAGACAAAACACCCTTGCCTTCAACACATGCTAAACTGGTCAAAATAAAATCTACGGACTGCCTAGGCTTTAACTTGACCAATTCAGGCCATGTCCATGTAAAATACTTGCTATACCAGCAAACCTTTCTTGTATAAATGGAGTTTATACCACCAAAAATGTTGTTTTGCTAATATAGCTGATACCAGATCCCCAAATGAACTAAATGCCCCTCGCAAAAGCCCATTTTTGCAGGCATACTCGCATCTACACTAGGCCTTTTGTTGGTTCAGAAATGTCAGAAAAATATCAAACTCTTTAATTAACGTTGCTACACTGGCAAAACTTTTAAGTAGAAATCGGCCCTTACCATGTGTTAGAGCCAAGGGGACGATGCTTTGCCCACACTAATCTTTTCAAACATGTTAGTGAGCATGTGCAACCCAACACCTTCTAAGATCAAGCCCTTAAATCAGAGATAGGCAAAATACGGCTTGCTAAACATTTGAATCCAGCCTGCTGCAGCCTGGCAAGACCCTTGAGCAGGTTTCCTGGCTACCATGGTCGCACACTTAGCTAAAACTGGCTGACTGCTGGGGCCAATGTGTGTGGCACAGCACGCCCCTTAGGGGTTGGAGACCAGTGGGTTTCTGTGCTGCATGTGTCCACAAGCACTGTGCTTGAAGTCTCGTTGGCTGGTTTCTGGCCAATGGGAAGCTGAGAAGATGGTGCTGGGGATGGAGGCAGGGTGCGGAGACTTCCCTTCTCTCCAGGGCATACCACTGGCCCCAGCAGCCGGACACTTGGAACAGCGTGTGGGCCTGTGGCAGCCTAGGAGCCTGTCCGAGGATCTCACGGGGCCACCAACCAGGAGCCACCTAAGGTAAGTGCCTCTGAGCCAGAGCCTGTACCTGGCACCCCAACCCCTGGTCACAACCCCCACCTGACTCCAAACTCCCCCCCTGCCCTTCCTCTTGCACCCTAATCCCCTACTCAGAGCTCCCTCCTGTATCCAAACTGCATACCAGAGCCTGCACCTCTTCTCCATTAATACTGTAGAAAAGTGCGGCCCCTGACCACTTACCAAATTCTACGAGTGGTCCCTGTCTGAAAATTACTGCGCACCCCTGCCTTAAATTGTAGCTTAGAAGAGACTTCTGGAGACTGCAAAGCTAGCTCATCCTGCTAAGTCTCCAGTGGGCAGCAGTTCACAGCACAATGGGGGCTCCAGCAATGTCAATCTGGCACCTTTCAATGCAGCCCTCTTTTGGGCAGGTCTGACTGGCGCCCTTCAGAGGCACGGCATTCATTTAAGAAATGCTAGAACCTGAGACTATGCAGAGGACTTAGCCCATCAGATTTAGCTTGACTAGGACACTTCTGGGGACTCAAAACTTGACAGCGATGGCTGTAAAATTGTACAGGAGCAGTCTGAGTGTGGGGAACAAAGAGTTAATTGAGCTTTTGCTAATTAAACTGAAATAGGAAAAAAAGTGTCTCCCTTGCTTCCCATCACACTCACCACCTCTTCTCACTCAGTCTTTTTACACATAGGTTGTCAAAAAAAAAAATTACAGGAATGAGGGTCTCTGACATAATTACAGTTTGCTGGGAAAAATCACAGCATGCAACAGTAATTCCTCTAGCACAGGAGACAAACACAGGATGCCGCTCAGAGCTAATCACTATATTTTTACTAGGCCCTGAGTCTAATCTGTCATCAGCTGAGAGGCCACTGACTCCAGCCACACTCTTGAATCTGAGCTCTTTGACCTATCTCTGTATTCAGCAAAAAGGCAGTGCTGGAGGGATGGTTTGTTTCTATCCATTTCTTGACCTCCTTCACCATGATACTATAACTTCAATGTGTTGCTTATCTCTTCTCGGAGCCTCGTATCAGGCCCACTCAAAAGCATGCTAGAAGGGGCTCAAGTGGCTGTTTTCATCTTACATGCAGAGAAGAGATGGTAGCGAGAGGCGGCGATTGCATCACAAAACTGTAATTTGGGATGAGAGAATTTAAAGGAGATTCTTCATAATGTCGTATGCCTCACTCCTAATACAGTTGATTCCCCAGCCCCTTTGCATGATAGGAAGTCTTTGTGCTTTATTTGCCTTATAACCTGTTTCTGTAACTGGAAACAAGAAGAAAATGAAGAAATCCAGATGTGTAAACAGTGCCAAAGAGGCAGGAGGGTACAAAGCAGGCAGACAGTGGGAAGCTAGGCAGGAAGTGATGGTGGATACTGGCTACATTGAAAAAAAAAAAAAGTACAGACTAAGGATATGGGTAACTTGTAATTGGTGAGGGCTGCAGCAGCTCCTTGTCTGCCACGGGCAGGAGCCTGGACTGGTGCAGCACCTGTCCACCAGAGGCTGGTCCAGCAGAGAAGCCTCTGTTTGTGGGAAGCCCTGGAGTGCTATGCAGTGCAAGGCTGGAAGCTGGCAGCCAGCTCCAGCATGGAGCTTGGAGCAGGATCCCCAGCCCAGATCCTTCTTGGTTAACTGGTTAAACATTAGGCAACATAGGCATGCGCAGCACATTTTGTTAGGGTATGCACCCAAAGAATTTTTAAAAAGTGTACTTTGACCCCCATTAGCCACTCCCCTGACCCCCACTGGCCACACCTCTGGAGGTAACACTCTCTGGGCAAGATGGACGCGTGACCAAAAGGTGTTATGTAACCCCCCCAAGGACTTTTCCCACTATCCTCCTAACAATAGGAATTAGTTTGCCCCCCCCAAACTCCCCTCATGCAACTATCCTGCAGTTGCATTGCATTACCCCAATGTGTGTGACATTAACTCAGGGGTGGAGAGGCTGGGGGAAGTGTTCCCTCTAAGAGTTTCCTCCCATGAGCAGAATGAATTTTGTGTTGTGCACCAGTACTGAGTTCATATGGCTTGTTTGGCTGTGTCACTGTGGCACCCAAGTTATTAATAAATATCTCATAAACCTTTTCCCACTGCTGCCATGTCTCCTCCCCTTGCTCCATCAGCTTCCCTGGTGCCTGCTGCCCCCAACCCCTCACCCTCCTCTGCTGTCCTGACTCCTGCCCTTCTCACTGCCCTCAGCCTTCCTGAGACCTGCCCCCCTCCACCAGCCCTTCTCTCCCCCCTTTGCCCACTCCTCCAGTAGCCCCACTCTGATCATATGAGCTACCCCTCCTCATCCCCTCTCCTAACACCTCCCTCTACACACCTGCCCTGCCTCTCTCCTCTGGTGCTGGTCCCTCCCCTGCAGGTGTCTGCCCTTCTGCTTCGCCCCCAGAATCCCCTGGCACCTGCACCTTCACTTACCCCTGCACCCTCCTGGTGCCTCCCCCTTCCCTCACTGTCCCTGCCCCCTTTTTCCCTGATGCCCACCCCCTCACCACCCTGTCCCCACTTCCCTCATGCCCCTGTGCCCTCACACATGCCGTGCTCCATCCCTGCCTTCCTCATGCCCACCCCTTCTTTCAAGCCTTCTCCCAGCACCTCCCCCTCCCCCCTCTAAACCCCAATGCCCTTCCCCTCTCCTCTCCCAACATCACCCTGTCCCCCCCTCCCACTGACACCTCCCCTCCTGCCCTTTTCCTCATTGTCTCCACTTGGCCCCCTGGCATTTGTCTCTCCTCCACCCTGTCCCTTGGTGCCTCCCCCTTTATTCTCCTGACCTGCCCCCCTCCCCTCAGCACAAGCCCCTTCCTCTCCCACTCCTTCCTCTTATTTTTCCCCCTCCCCTCCCCTCCCCTCCCCTCCCCTCCCCTCCCCTCCCCTCCCCTCCCCTCCCCTACCTTTGGCGTCTGCCTTCCAATTTGTGGGGCTGGAGTCAGAGCTGGCCCAAGCTACAGGCGATGCTGCCAGGCCGGGCAGGGGCATCCCTGGGGCGCCTCGGTGGGAGAGGGGGCCGCGCGGTGCTGCCGGGCCGGGTGGGGGCATCCCCGGGATGCCGCGCAGTGCTTCCGGGCTTGGGGGGGGATTTGGAGGGGGCTACGCGGTGTTGCTGGGCTGGGGGGGCACCCCTGGGTTCATAAGGGGCGGTGCTGCGGGGCCCGGAGCGTAAAAATGGCTCGGGCTGGCCAGCCGATGTTTGTAGTCGGGCCTCCGCTGCTTGTGGAGCTGGGCCGCACGGTTTGAAAGTCCTGGGCCAAGACGTCATGTCATGGCCGGGCCTCTCACCTGTTGCCTGGCCTTTCAGCAGGCCGCACATGCACGCTCTCTGCCCCACAGTGCCCCGTAGATGGCCGCAGGGAATTTAAAGTGAGGGTTTGTGGCGCGCCCCATCACAAATCCCTCTCCTCCTCCAGCAGTTGTTAGCGGGCCAGAGACATTTGGGTGTGCCTAGGCACACCCGGCACACCCTGTGCGCACGCCTATGTTAGGCAAACCTAATGTTTAACTGATTAACCGGGATTTCACATCCCTAGAGAGACTATGAAGTTCCAGATTTGGTGAATATAAAATACCCTAACAAATAGTTTACAGCAAATACTGGGACCAATTCTGTGTTTGCTATGATGGTGCAAATGGACTACAAAACTGTGGATCTGGTCAGCTGGGAATCACCCCAAAATAGGTGGAGGGGACAGAATCAAGGCCTTTGAATCAGAATCCCTCATGGGCCACAAGAGGGAAATGGTTATGTCTATTTCCAAGCCATTCTGCTGAGTTGTAAGGGCATGAGTGAGCATGAGTGAGCTGTCATGATACAATTAATTTACAGGGGTTGCCACCACACAGCAGTAGCCATTTGGTGCTTGTGCCATTTCTTTTTTGGAGGTTGCCCATGACATCTATGTACACACTGAATTCCAATCTGATACCATCACATCTGTTCTATAAGTTTACCGTATATATTAGATCATAAGCTCATTCGTTTATAAGCCAACCCCTCCAAGTTAAAAAAACCGTAAAAAATCACAATGCCCCATTCAGAAACTGACTTTCATAGAATCGTAGAGCTGGAAGAGACCTCAGGAGGTCATCAAATCCAGTCCCCTGTCCAAAGCAGGACTAATCCCAACTAAATCAACCAAGCCAGGGCTTTGTCAAGCCGAGACTTAAAAACCTCTAGGGAGTGAGATTCCACCAACTCCCTAGGTAACCCATTCCAGTTATTGGCTCTTTGACAACTTCTGGTCCCAGCTCATCAGCATAAGCCACTGGCATGTCAGGACAGTTTGTTTACCTGGAGTGTCTGCAGGCATGAAGTCCTGCAGCTCCCAGTATCTGTGATTCAACATTTCTAGCCAACAGGAGCAGCAGGAAGTGGCAGCCAGCTTCCCCCGCAGCCTGCGCTGCTTTCATTGGCTGGGATTGGAGAACAGCAGCCAATAGGAGCGGAGAGGCTCTGTGCCTACAGACACTCCAGGTACATTAAACATCCCAGTGCGCAAGTGATTTCCCCTGCTGGGCTGGGAACTGAAGTTTGCTGACATTCCCACACACACACATTAAAAAAAAAAGTGAAACCCAATGACCTGTTCATGAGCCACTCTTTACTATGGCATTCTTTTTTAAAAATTGGCTTATGATTGAGTATATACAGTACATATGGTAACTTTTATACCACTGTATTATGCCATGCTTCTCTCAATGACAGGGGGGAATAGGGAACATGATGGCTTGGGGTACATCTACACAGTGGTGTTATTTGGAATAACTAACTTTATTCTGAAATAACACCGTCCACGTCTACACTACAGTTATTTTGACAATGGCAACATGTCAAGCTGGAGGACCTCTTACTCAGACTCCTGTAACCCTCCTTTTATGAGGAGTAAGGGAAGTTGCAGGAAAAGTGCTCTTCCTCAGACTTCCTGCTGTATAGAGAGCACCAAAAGTTGAAACAAGCTATTTCAACTTAAGCTATGCAATTGAAATAGCTCAAGTTGCTTAGCTTATTTCAGCTGTAGTCCTGCTGTGCAGACGTACCCTTGGAGTTGAAGAGTGACTGATACACAGGACAGAGCAAGGTATGGGACTAAAACAAGATGAACATGGATTTACAGCCTACAATTTGTGCACCCACAAGGTTAGGATGAGGCAAAGGTGGATGGGGTGAGTGTTACGGTTAGGGAGGAGTGGGAGGTGGCAGTAATGGAAGTTGGGGGAAGGGAAGTTTGACTAGGATTTAATGTCAAACAGACTAAAATGGAAAGGAGGCTTTACAGTGACATTCAAAGACAGGAAGTGACTAAGTAGCTGTGGGGGAGAATTCACGGTAGGTTGGGTGGGACTATTGGCTCTGAAGGGCTGACAGAGTGGCAAAGCTTGTTTTTTGTCTTTACACTGAAATATGGCTGTGAAGACATGAGCAGATGGCAATCAGAAATTGCTGATTTCTAAATTACACCAGCAGTGTATCTGCACTAACATGGGACCAGTTTTACAGTCATTTTTTGATTCTAACAAACCTCTGAACAGTCTGCTGTTGTGACTGAGTGGGACGACTTTGTGATGTCCTAGGAGCAATGTGCTGGCTAACAGAAACTAATGCAAACTCCCATGTGCATAGCTACTGACCAGATTCTGGCTAGTATGGGGACAGATGCAAGATAAGAACTGCGTGATGGAATGACTCCTGGGAGTGGGAGGTGTAATACTTTTCACTCTGCAGAAGACTCCATAGTATGTTATGGTTGGTTCTAATTACTAGTGTGTCTTTGAGCATCAGTAGAACCTAGTGTTGGCATGAAGGCCCTTTCCTCCCCACAGAATTGTTTTGATCTAGGTAGTTGATACTTTTATTTCCAAATTAAGACCTAAAAATTGCCTCCAAAGATCCACAACCAACTGAAACATCTGTGCACAGACTGCTCTAATTAACTTTAGAGCGAGAGTGGTTAATGGTAATCCTTAATTCTCCCATTCGGGTGTGTGGATCCATTACAATTGTACCATTAATGCATACTTTACTGCAGATACACTTTTAATCAAAGCTGGTATCAAAATCTGAGAACTCAAGTTTGCTAGCAAGTGTATTGGCCAGGAAGGAGGGGATGGGGGAAGTGGCAGACAAGACATCCTAATGCAGTAAAGTCCTTTTCATCTCTGAATGGAATGAGGCTTTGATTCTATGGGTTTGTTTCATATCAAGGCCAGTTTGAGGACAAAAGCCACCTTGTACTTTTGTACCTGCTCAGAAAACCCCAGATTGTGCTTGTGCACTGGGTTAGTTCAATGTGTGCCTATACCATCTTCAAAGCGGTTTTCGGATGTAGGGGCTGAGGAAGGGTGAGAACTGCAAATGTTAACCCCATTCTCATTAAATCTTTGTCCTCGCTGGGGCAAGCATACGAGCGGAGAGAATAGATGATATGCATGAGCAGCTGAGCATCTGTGACCTCATGACCTTTGAGTGCTGTATTCTGGGAAATGTATTCTTCAGTTGATATGCTTCTTTATTCATTTGTCTTTTCCTGTCTCCTTATGCGACACCCCTGTATTTTCCTTGGTGTTCCTGTGTTGTGATTTCAAGAAAACACGGCTATCTTTGGGTTGAGCATTCAGACAAAAGCTTTAATTAAATGTTTGAAAACAGCCCCCAGTAATGCATGGGGTAGGGAAAGCAAACAGAACCATGTTCATGGCTACTCAGTCATCCTCTCTTAGCCCTGTTGTGGGGCAAAGGCCTCTGCACCCATCTCAGCTCTTCCTAAACAATTGCAAAGTGAACACAGAGGGATTGGGAGGAATGGGACAACTGTGCCATAGCATATTGATTCTACTGGTCACTTGGATACCTTTTAAATATTCAGACATTTTGTCCCACTTGAGCCATGTCCACGCTAGGAAATTATTTCAAATTTACTAAATTTGACTTATGGACTCCTGATTTGACAAATTTGAACTTCCGTGTCCTCACTATAGGGAAGCACCAAAATTAGTCCGAGACAGGCTCCGTTAATGTGGATGGCAGTCTGGGGAGCTGCAGGAGGCCTCCCGGAAGCCAATTAATTCAAATTAGCGGCACCAGAGCATCCACACTGACATTATTTTAGACTTACAAGTTCGGAATTAGTGTTATTCCGCATGAAAAACAGGAGTACAGAATTCAAATTCCATGGCCCCTTATTTCAGAATAGCAGATCTGGTACTGTGGACACACCACTTACAAATTCAAACTTGGGGTTGGAGTATTTCGAACTAAGGTCGTAATGTAGACCAGGCTTTGCAGTCTTAAAGAATATTTCCTCCTTTAGGACCATAGGCCAAATCCCAATGTCCTTACTTGGGCAAAAACTCCAGAGAGCTGCACAATGTATTGTATGTATTTTTAAAGTTCTTTTAACTAGTTTGTCCTGTTTTTACACCAAACAGAGAAGAGGATAACATGTGTATACAGTATCTGTATATATAGGATGCATGTTCATGCTTTGTGTCTGTCTTATGAGTGCCATTAATATAGACAAGAAAACAGAGGAAGGCAAAAGTAAGTTAGTCATACATGAGAGTAGAATCCAGAGAAAAAGCAAAATCCCAGGGAGTGCTGGAGGAGAGACGAAGGGCAGAGGAAAATCATGGTTACCGAGCTGACTCTATGCTAGGTTATTCAAATCAGGCCTGAGCTAACACCCACTGAAGTCAGTGGAAAGACTCTCAGAGCTATTACTGGGCTTTGGATCAGAGTCCTGATGGGAATCTTTGAGATACACTTAATGCAAGGCTCTACCACTAGACTCCCTATTGCAATATAGACTTCTATTTTTAAATCTGCGTCTAGAAAAGAGACTTCTTAAAGCTCATTTAGATTTTGATGATGGTGGGAATTCAGAGAGGGAGATGTTTCAATGAGTGTGCAGAAGGTGGTATGTCAAAGCGAGGAAAGAATGTTCCCCATCCCCCTTCTTCCTCAGCCTTTTGTTCCTCTCCATCATTGCTGATGCCTTAGGTTGGCACTATCCTAGACCTGTAGGAATGAGATCATAGATGCAAAGATGCCTGCCACACAGTGATAACATATCAAGCAAGAATGGGCTAGTTGAGGGTGGGAGTTTGGAGAGGATTTTTTTTTTTGCTCATACTGTTAAAATGGGAGCAGAATTCTCACTTATGACAAGAGCTGGCATGAGTTAATGCAGCTGCCCTGATTTCATTTTACTTGTTAAATGTTTCTGGGTACAAATTAAACATGTTTTGTTCAGTATTTATTCCTGCTTCATCTGCCCTGAAATGGTAGCTTCTGATGAGTGGATTGGTATAGTTTTGCTGTTGCTCTTGTATCCTCTGCTAAAAGCTGTTGAGTACTTTCTTATGCCAAAAGGTTTTCCTCTCCTTGATAGAATAACAAAATAGAGAAGAACAGCTATTTCCTTCTGTTCCATGAGGGGAAGGACACCAGTATCATAAAAGTTGTGCTCAATCTGATAATTGTTCCTTTTTTCTTTTTAAGATGCTGAGTTTTCATAGAGGCTGTTACATTGGGCAGTGACTTTCATTACACAGATACCAAAAATCCTTAGCCATCTCAGTGTTACTAATCACAGAGCTACTTTGTGAAGATGACAATACTGTAAAAGCCCTGCTCTCACCAGCCATGAATACCATGGGCAGGCACTTGCTACCATGGGCAACAGATTCTTGCTTCCCCAAGTCTTTGTGTTCTACTTCCCGCAAAGTCACTCATTGCACTCCTTTAAATCCCTTTGCTGTGATGACTGACTACAAAAAACCTGACAGTGATGAGACCACTAGTGTCCAGAGGCTATTGGCTATTTTGCTGACTAGTACTGTCTCTCACTGCTTATTTATGCTACCCCGTCTGTATCCTGCTGTTGTCTGATACTTAGATTGTTCTGTGTTTGTACAGCATCTAGCACAGTGAGTTGCTGGTCCATAACTAGGGCTCCTCAGTGCTACAGTAATACAAAAAAAAGTAACAATAATTAATAATCTACTTTTGATCTGACTAATAACCAGATGAAAATCAAGGTTCAGTCCCTCAGAACAGATCCATTTCTTCTAATAAAATTGTAGGCACTCAAACCAATGTGTCTGATAAAATGCTCTCTACAGTGATTTTGTGGAAGCAAAAGGTGGGTACAAAGAGGGGAAAAGGTTATGTATTTTTAAAGTTCTTTGTCTTGTCCTTACACCAAACAGAGAACAGGATGTGTGTGTATATAGGAAGCCCCTGTATATGCTATGTGTGTACCTTATGAGTGCCATTAACATAGACTAGAAAACAGAGGAAGGAAAAGAATGAAATAATCTATGTCTTTAATAATCTGGATGGAGAGACTGAGAGACGGGGCCATAATAACTGAGGAGAATGACAAAAGTTAATCCTTGGTATAATACATTGGAGGCCAAATTCATGTGGTCAGAGGAGCGGTTCTTGTAAGATTTATGTGTTTTTTTTCTCTGTGAACTTTAAGGTAGACCTCAATCAGTGACTGCTGCATTCCTCACAGCTCCCTAGCACAGCCCATTGCTGCCTTTCCAAACTGCGCTCTCATTATCCAATAGCACATTTTTTCCACAGCATTTGGTGCTTGTTTTTACATGCTTGCTGCAGTATGAGGCTGATTTTTTTTAACTATAAAACACCTGCATTTTATTAAGGCTCAGGAGTTGCATTCAACCATTTTCACAGATGTGTTACTATTAGTCAAGTTAACCCTTTGCCAGTCATAGTATCTTGTGGGAAAAGGGTTTTTTGTGCAAAACTACCACTGCCACAGTGCCTGTTTTTGCACAAAAACCCCTAGCGCAAAAAACGGAATGAAAGAGAATGTGCAAATGAAGCGTGAGAAAATGCTAATCCGCACTTCATTTGCATTGCCTCTTGCAGAAAAAGTAGTGTAGACAGCCCCAGTGGTGTTGTGAGGCGTGTCTTTAATGTGGAAGGGGTGCAGACAACCCAATACCTAGCTGTAACCCCAGTGTCCTCTCTTGAACAGGGAGCACTATAGTGGTTCTCTCAAAAAGTGCTCTCTGTCAGCATATGGCTCTCACCAGTGTGGAATTAGGGATCACCAAATTAAATTAATAGGTAGCAGGTTTAAAACAAACAAAAGGAAGTTTTTCTTCACAGAGAGTACAGTTGGCCTGTGGAACTCCTTACCAGAGGAGGTTGTGAAGACCAGGACTTTACCAGTGTTCATGAAAGAACTAGATAAATTCATGGAGGTTAGGTCCATCTATGGCTATTAGCCAGGATTGGTAAGAATAGTGTTCCTAGCCTCTATCAGAGGCTGGGAATGGGTGACAGGAGAGGGATTACTTGAAGAGTCCATGTTCTGTTCACTCCCTCTGGGGCATCTGGCATTGGCCATGTCAACAGACAGGATACTGGGCTAGGTGGACCTTTGTTCTGACCCAGTATGGCCGTTATTATGTTCTTACGAATTTTCTTACCAACCACTCCTAGTTCAAGAGGGAGAGTTCCCAATTTTATCAAAGAAAATAGAAACAATAAAATGGGAAAATTCTAAGGGTTCTCTGCGTTTCCTGTCCCGTAGTTTAACTGAAAACTGAGAAGATTTAAGACCTTCTTGGTATGTTTATTTCATCGAGCTCTATTCCGAGTTCTATAGGAGCTATCCTATTCTAGTGTCCTGACATAATTTGAAGCAAAACGCAGGACAATGTAGCACTTTAAAGACTAACAAGATGGTTTATTAGATGATGAGCTTTCGTGGGCCAGACCCACTTCCTCAGATCAAATAGTGGAAGAAAATAGTCACAACCATATATACCAAAGGATACAATTAAAAAAAATGAACACATATGAAAAGGACAAATCACATTTCAGAACAGGAGGGGGATGCAGGGGAGGGGGGAAAGGAAGGAAAGTAAGTGTCTGTGAATTGATGATATTAGAGGTGGGGAGAGTGGGATGTTTGTGAGTTAATGGTATTAGAGGTGATAATTGGGGAAGCTATCTTGATAATGGGTAAGATAGTTCAAGTGTTTGTTCAATCCTCTTTGGAGAGTGTCGAATTTTAACATGAATGACAGTTCAGAGGATTCCCTTTCAAGTGCAGATGTAAAAGGTCTTTGTAGCAGAATGCAGCTGGTTAAGTCATTGAGGGTATGTCTACACTACCCCGCTAGATCGAACTAGAGGGGTAATGTATGCATACTGAAGTTGCTAATGAAGCCCGGGATTTGAATTTCCCGGGCTTCATTAGCATAAAGCCGGCGCCGCCATTTTTAAAAGCCGGCTAGTGCGAACCCCGTGCCGCGCGGCTACACGCGGCACGGGCTAGATAGTTCGAACTACGTAGCCATTCCGAACTATCTGTACTCCTTGTTCCTCCCGGGCTTCATTAGCAACTTCGGTATGCATACATTACCCCGCTAGTTCGAACTAGCGGGGTAGTGTAGACATACCCTGAGAGAGTGTCCTTTCTGGTTAAAATGGCAAGAAACTGTTTTTTCTTTGTGATCTTGTCTGATATCTGTTTTGTGGGCATTAATCCTTTGGCGAAGTGTCTGAGATGTTTGTCCAATGTACATAGCAGACGGACACTTTCGGCACATGATAGCATAGATTATATTTCTGAATGCGCAGGAATATGTGTTCTTGATCTTATAACTCACTTGGTTAGGTCCAATAATGGTATCAGCAGAATAAATATTTATTTATTCGACACTCTCCAAAGAGGATTGAACAAACACTTGAACTATCTTACCCATTATCAAGATTGCTTCCCCAATTATCACCTCTAATACCATTAACTCACAAACATCCCACTCTCCCCACCTCTAATATCATCAATTCACAGACACTTACCTTCCTTCCTTTCCCCCCTCCCCTGCATCCCCCTCCTGTTCTGAAATGTGATTTGTCCTTTTCATATGTGTTCATTTTTTTTAATTGTATCCTTTGGTATATATGGTTGTGACTATTTTCTTCCACTATTTGATCTGAGGAAGTGGGTCTGGCCCACGAAAGCTCATCATCTAATAAACCATCTTGTTAGTCTTTAAAGTGCTACATTGTCCTGCATTTTGCTTCAGCTACCCCAGACTAACACGGCTACATTTCTATCACTATTCTGACATAATTTGTAATTGTTCCCTTCCCCTCCATTTTAAAAAATGTCTTCACATCTTTGGTAAGTTTGGATGTGCATTGGCAGGTATGGATTGTGGTGTGTTTGGTATCCAGGAAAGAAATATCTAGCTCTCAGAAGTTTCTAGCCAATAGTTTCCTTCCATCAGGGTCACTGATTAGCCACTCACAAATAGTCCTGATGCTGTACTGTTTCTGACATGTTGCATTTTCACTAGATATGGCGACTAAAGAGTTGTAAGTCTAGAGTTTCAGAAACCATTTTAACTACAGCACTCTACTGCTCTCGGTCATGAAGATAATAAATATAATAATACTTCATCTTATAGGACCTGATCCAGTAAAGTAATTTGTCTAATTCCATAAAAACAGAAGTAATTCCATAAATTACATATGAGACTAGAGGGAACTGGAGCAGAACAATACAGCACTTTTCATCCATAGATCTCAAAGCATGTTAGTATTAGTATCATCCTTATTTTACAGATGGGAAAATGGAAGGATATAGAAGTAAAGTAACTTGTCAAATCTCATATAGCAGACTAATTGCAGAGCTGGAAAGATCCCGAGAGTCCAAATCTAGTGTCCACCATGTTGCTTCTTCAGTTCATTTAGCTTCTTCATAAAGCTCTTATTTTTCTAATCCACCTACATACACATCACATTAACCACTACAGTACAGGCAGTCCCCGGGTTACATGGATCTGACTTACATCGGATCCCTACTTACAAACGGGGTGAGGCAACCCCGCACTAGCTGCTTCCTCCCAGCAGACCAGGGAGACGCGAAGCTAGCGCGCCCCCCCCCCCCCCCAGCAGACCAGGGAGACGCGGAGCGGCTTTTCTCAGCAGACACCTCAGCTTGAGAATAAAGGACTGAGGGAAGTGAGGTGTGGGAGAATAAAACTGAGCTCTGGAGAAATGTTTGGCTAGAGTTTCCCCTACAATATGTACCAGTTTTGACTTACATACAAATTTAACTTAAGAACAAACCTACAGTCCCTATCTTGTACGTAACCTGGGGACTGCCTGTACTAACAGCTGCTCACTATACCAAATGTGATTACTTCATTGACTGAAAGCTAGAGAGCATTCTAGAACTTTGAGCTAAGGGGTAAGGACTTGAATCTTGAATCCTAATTGTGGTTCTGACACTATATGATGTTGGGCACATCATTTAATTTCTCCAGGCCTCATTTTCTGCATCTGTAAAACTGGGAGGGTCATTCTTACCAGCCTCTCAGCTAAGTTAGGAAACCATGCATTTCCTGGGTGAGTCACTTAGTTGCTCAGTGCCTCAGTTCCCTATTTTGAAAATGGGAATAATAGCACTTCTCTACCTCATAAGGGTATTGTGAAGCTATATATATTAAGGTGAGCTGCTCAGATACCATGGTGATGGAAGCCACATAAGTCCCAAAGATAAATAGGTAGGACAGCAAATATAAACATTAATTAATTCTGTCTATGTTGTCTTGGAAATGCAAAGAGCTAAGTATTAATTTCATACTGTTACTAAACTATAATACCTAACATACCATAATTAAGTAATTTGAAGCTTATAAATACATATACCTATCATAAGAAAAAAAGAGATTCTCACATAAAACACTCATAAAAGGAAATTTACACATTTTACACTGTACTTGCAGAGTGGTCATTTACATTAACTTGCACCTGGAGCCAAAGACTCAAAAATCTGCACCTAAGCTGTGCCTACAAAATACACATACATATCTACTATGAATGTGAAGACCACATTTGCCCTCACAAAGCAAGTCATGACAGATGTAAATACCTGTAAGAGAGCACATCAAACTCTAAAAGAGATGTCTCAAAGAAACGTTGAGAATGCAAATTTTGCAGGAACAATTTAAATGGGAAGTTTTCAATATCTGGGTTATGATTCACAAGTGTCTCATTTTCAATGAACATTTAAATCACTTTACAAAACATATGCAAACAACATTTCACTGTTCTTTGTAAAATAAATCTGTATACTGTACATCTGACATTCCGTTGAGTTTATATAATCTTACTGGCAGAGAAAGCTGTTTAAATCACATTTGCTCATAAATTGTGGTTTGGAAACATTACCTGAGATACCAAATCAGAGAATTATAGGACATTACCATTAATTTACACACAAATGGAAATTTCATTCTTCATGCACTATATGAAGCTGTGTTGTTATACATTTTAAGTTATAATAAGCCATTCAGTGTTTATATAGCCACAGAAACAGATTTTTCCTCCCTTCACAGTCATTTTCAAAGGGTCACCTTGTCAGACCTGCAGCCAGGGATATAAGCTACTAGCTGGCATAAGTCGTTAAGCAGGGCCATGGCCATTCTTTGTAGGTGGCCTGTAATGTGGGCTTTATCATTCGGACGTGATATTTGTTGAGAAATGAGGCACTGTCATTGCTAACACCTGGAGCAATGTAACATTTCAGGCATTCAGTTCTTCTAGGGTTGCCACGCATCTGGTTTTCAACTGAAAAAAGCACCCTGATGGCTCTGGTCAGGACTGCTGACTGGGCTATTAAAAGTCCAGTCAGCAGTGCAGTGGAGCTAAGGAAAGCACCCTGCCTGCTCTGGCACCAGGAAACAGCTGGCATGTCCAGCTCCTAAACACAGGGGAGGGAGGGGTCTCTGCATGATGACTCCACCCAGAGTGCTGCTCTCACAGCTCCCATTTCCTGGAATCTGTCGCCAATGGGAATTGCAGGGGTGGTGCCTGCAGACACAAGAAGTATGCAAAGCCCTCTGGCCTCCCCTTCACCTAGGATCCAGAAGGACATGCTGGCCATTGGGAGCTGCCTGAGGTAAGTGCTGCCTGGAGCCAGCACCCCAACCCTCTCCTGCACACCAAATCCCTGTCCCAGCAATTAGCTCCCTCCCACACTCTGAACCCCATGGCCCCCACTTGGATTCCCCTCCTGTACCCAAACCCCTCATCTTCTCCCATAACCCAAACTCCTCCACCAGCCTTGTGAAATTGAGGGAGGGTGGAGAGCAAGCAACGGGGGAGTGAGTGAGCAGGGTTGGGACCTCGCGAGGGGACTGAGCAGGGGGCAGAGAAAGGGTGTTTGGTTTTGTGCGATTAGAAAGTTGGCAATCCTGATTTCTTCATGGGCTTTGTGGATACATCTCTCTGACATGAGTATCACATAGCTAGAGCCAATACCTTTTTATCACAGACTCTAGCAATCGGAAAGCCTTACAGTGTTAGAGACTCTTTCTTGATATTACACAAGTGTTTCCTATCGCATGTCTGGTAGTGTTTTGTATAATTTTGAAGGTCTCAAGAGATCATGCTTCCATCACTTCCTTTGAGACATTATTCCAACGTTTAAATGTCAGCAAGTTTTCCTTTTCTTAATCTGATGCCATTACTCTTACATCACTTAACCTCTTCTCTTAAAATCTGTTCATAGGAATGCTCTACTGTTTAATTAAAATCCATGAAGTGGAACCGTGGTCTCAATGCAATCCTTATTAACCCACCAGCTGGACTTTGCTTTCCCTTTTCCATTAGAAAAATACTTGCACTTCCACAGCACCTTTCATCAAAAGGCCCCAATGTTCTTTAGAAAACTTAATTAATTAAAGCCTCGTGCCACCATTACAAGTTAAGGATTAGCTGCATTTTACATATGGCTACACTGAGTGATGGAGATGCTGATCTATGGCTTGCACTAGGTCAGCGGGTCAGAATGCCGCCCAGCTTCTGCTGTAAATATGCTCTGGAAACGTCAAGCCTGTCTCATGTGCATGTTTTGGCCCACATATATACTTTGCACTGCTCGCATTCTTGAAAAGTGACTAATGAGCATTCAAGTTAATTAAAACATAAAATCTGAACAGCTCTGTCTGTTTCTTCTTCATTTTCCCCTTTGAGGCTGCCTTAAAAAAATACAATAGATATTGGCAGGGTCAAATAAAATAAAATAGGGAAAAAATCAACCAGCATATCTTGAGTGATTACTCAACTGGGGTCCATTGACAGGAAATGCAGCTGTGTGACTAATAGGCCTGACTTTCTCTTGGCTTCCTTTCCCCTTCCAAGTTCTTGTTTACTGTCCTGCCCTGGATGCAGACACACGCACACAGCGTCTTTGCAAGAGGCAAAGGCAGTAAATCTTACAAAGATTGACGGCTGTATCCACCATTTATTCTTTTCAGCCTTCCAGGCTCTTGACTCACACTCTGTATCTTCCTCAGATCTGTGCAGCACGTGTCTAGCAGATCTCTAGTCTTGGGTGAGGGGAAGGAGTATGCAAATCACAATTACAACAGTTAACTCTGGAATTCATAAAAGAAGGACTAATTCTAATAAGGAATCGGGGGGGAGGGGTGGTCTTTTTTAATGGCCATTGTGTGTTGGCTTTGCTGTAAGCACAACCTCTTGTGAGACTTGACATTGTGTTCCCATGGAAAAGGGGACTTGAAGCTTAAAATGTTGTTTACATTTGGTCTGGTTTGGAAGTCAGCACTGGTTTGGAAGTCAGCATAGGTCTTCCAAGTCAGCATAGGTCAGAAGCTGAATAACAGATCAGAACTCCCTTGAACCTTAGGGGGAGGTCAGATATTGATCACAATACCCTAGCATAGGGGTGAGGAACCTCAGGCCCAGGGGCCAAATGTGGCCCCTGGCTTGCCTGGATCCGGCCCATGAGGCTCATGGTCCAACCCTAACATTGAGGAGCCTGTGCTGGCACTCCAGGCCCACATCCCCCATTACCCCACCATGGTGCTGGAGCACACAAAATCTACCAGCCTGGGCCCCCCGTAGGCTCTGGTGTGTGAGGGGACTGTGGGGAGTGTCTTTCTCCTTCTCAGTTGGGGGCCATGCCAGTGAAGGTTTGTTTTTGTTTTTTTCTTCTCACTTGTGTGCAGGCCCCGACTGATTTTTCTGTGGGTCAGTGGCCCCTGACCCAAAAAAGGTTCCCCACCCCTGTCCTACCAGGGCTTTGCCTTTGTAATGTGTTGAACTAACACCCTGGTCACTGTCTAATAATAAGTTACAAGAGTGGCTGGATACCAAAGGGCAAATAAGCAGGATCTTGTTGTCTTTGAGAGAGAGAGAGAGGAGCTGCAGCGTTAGGCCCTGCAAATTGTGGAGACATGTAATGGAGAGCATGTGTGAGGTAACTCAGTCTGCCAGTTCCTTTCAAAAGCCAGTGAACTATTTCTGGACATGTGGCTGTCAGCATTTTGGCCACATTAGCATGGTTTTGAACTCAGGTGCATTAGTTTCACTAGTTAAGTAGCAGTTTCCATGTGCTGCAGTCCACTGAGTAGTGTAGAGTGTTTCTAGGGGTGCAAGTGTATTTCGGAAAAAGCTATTCCGAAAGATATCTTCTCGAATAGCTTATTTTAAAATAGAGTGTCCACACTATAGGGAAGCCTCAAAATTAGTCCAAGTCAGGCTCCCCTAATGTGGATGTGCTCTATCTTGATTTAGAGCCCTAGAAGGCACTGGGGAGGAATAACTTTAGAATAGCCCTGGTGAAAAGCTATTTCAACATAGCAGCAGTGGAGCATCCACATACACCCCTTTTCCGAAAGAGCTTTTTCGGAAGGTGTTATTCCTCGTGGATTCCTCGTCGGTTTTCTTTTGAAATAACGTGACTGCTGAGTGGATGCTAGTACAACGGCGCGGTATAGACGCACCCTCGGACTTCAGATTCACCCTGATTTCATTTTCTGCTCTCACACATCCTCTTCCCTAAAATATCTCCCCTCATTTTTAACTTAAGAATTTCAAACAGAAACAATGTAACCTGCATGTTAACAACACTGCATTTCTCCCATATAATATCTGAGCAGCACTTTAAGCCCATTTGTTGATTTCCTCCCTTCCCATGGGTATGTCTACACTACAAAGTTAATTCGAACTAACAACTGTTAGTTCGAATTAACTTTGATAGGCGCTACACACGCGAACCGCTAGTTCGAACTTAATTTGAATTAGCGGAGCGCTTAATTCGAACTAGGTAAACCTCATTCCACGAGGACTAACGCCTAGTTCGAATTAACTAGTTCGAATTAAGGGCTGTGTAGCCACTTAATTCGAACTAGTGGGAGGCTAGCCCTCCCCAGCTTTCCCTGGTGGTCACTCTGGGCACCACCAGGGAAACTCTTCTGCCCCCCTTACGGCCCCGGAGCCCTTAAAGGGGCACGGGCTGGCTATGGTGCCCGAGCCAGGTGCAAGCCTGCCAGCACCCAGCCAGCAGACCCTGCACCTGGCATGGCTCGAGCCAGCCACCCGCTGCCACCCAGCCCTCCGCCTCTTCCCAGGACCAGGCTGGCGGCTCCCGGGAGCCTGCCCAGGTCCGCAAGAGGTGGGCGCCCGCCTGGTCTAGTGCAGACATCGTGGACCTCATCCACAACCTCCTTACTAGGCACAGGAAAGTGGCCCTCTAGGGCAGGATAGCTGCCAGCCTGGCCACCCAGGAGCAGGTTTGCATGAAAATCAAGGTGGTCCACTGAGACCCCCGACCCTGAGCCCTGAGCTTAGAATGGCCATACTGGGTCAGACCAAAGGTCCATCTAGCCCAGTAGCCTGTCTATCAACAGCGGCCAACACTAGGTACCCTGGAGGGGATGGACCGAAGACAATGACCAAGCCATTTGTCTCGTGCCATCCATCTCCAGCCTTCCACAAACAGAGGCCAGGGACACCATTTCTACCCCCTGGCTAATAGCACTTCATGGACCCAAGCTCCATGACTTTATCTCACTTCTCTTTAAACTCTGTTCTAGTTCTAGCCTTCACAGCCTCCTGCAGCAAGGAGTTCCACAGGTTGACTATTTGCTTTGTGAAGAAGAACTTTCTGTTGTTAGTTTGAAACCTGCTACCCATTCATTTCATTTGGTGTCCTCTAGTCCTTCTATTATGGGAAGTAATGAAGAACTTTTCTTTATGCACCCTTTCCACACTACTCATGATTTTATAGACCTCTATCATATCCCCCCTCAGTCTCCTCTTTTCTAAGCTGAAAAGTCCCAGTCTCTTTAGCCTCTCTTCATATAGGACCTGTTCCAAACCCCTGATCGTTTTAGTTGCCCTCCCCTCTCCCACCCTCTCTCTTCCCTTCTCTCACCTCCTTTTCCCAGTCTCCCCGAGTTTTGTTCAATAAAGAGAGTTTCTATTTTTGAACACACGTGTCCTTTATTTTGTACATCAGGAAGGGGGGCTAGGGAGGGGTAAGTGGAAGGAGGTGAGGGAGGAAAGGGGTACGAGCCCCCGATGGGGAGGACTGGGCTGGCTCTGCGGGCTCCTCGGGGTGGAAGCTCTCCTGAAGCTCCTTGATTGACCCCCTCCCCCCCGGATGGCAGCCTGTGGCAAGTGCAGCCGGGCTGATGGCCGAGTGCTGTGATGTGCCCAGTGTGGGCACTCAGGACACTCCAAGCCAGGACTGCTTTGCAAGCAGGGAACCCCTGAGAACTGTCTGTCTGGGGTGGGGGTCGGGTCCCTTTAACCACAGCCCTCGGCTAGCCTGGGACAGCAGCTCCACGCTCTAAGTCCTAATCTGATGCCCTGCCGGCACTGCTTCCAGCCATCCTTAACCTTTGTTCAGGGTCCACTCAATGTGGACATGCTAGTTCGAATTAGCAAAATGCTAATTCGAACTAGCTTTTAGGTCTAGATGCACTAGTTCGAATTAGCTTAGTTCGAATTAACTAATTCGAATTAAGTTAGTTCGAATTAGTGCTGTAGTGTAGACATACCCCATCTCTGTAACTCTGAGTACTGAAGTACACAGAAGTAAAAAAAAACCTCACAGAGTTGCCCTCTGGGTCAAAATGGGGAAATCAGGACTACTAGAGATAAATTTAGCTGTCATATAGATGTTGCATTAGCCAGGAATTGAACCTCATCTTCTGTGTGGGAGGCAGGTATTTTACCACTGAGCCACCAACACTCTAATTTTAGTTTTCTGCAACCATACTGAAAGCAACAGCTTGCACCAGCCCTAAATTATCTATCCATGTCTTGCCTTGTCACTGACTTGCCATGTGATCTCATGAGAGTTATTTACCTTCGCTGAGCCAAATGCACCCTTGGTGTCACTCCACTGAGTTACATGGGGGAGGACTAATCTTCTGTAACTCAGTTTCCTCATCTGTAGCACAGGGACAGTAATACTCTGCCATCTCGAGTGGGGGTTGTGAAGGTTTACTGATTTTTGTGAAGACCATTGAGATTCTTGGATGAAAGGTGCAATATTAGAGCAAAGTAATCAATGGCATTCCTTCCTTTTTAGCGATTCCCTGTTGCCGCTAGTACTGTACTCTCACATTCCTGAATTAATCTACTCGCTTGAGGGATTTTATTCCATTTTAGTTTAAAATAATTATTTGCTTCCTTAGAAAAGACCCTGGAATGTACCTTTAAACACAGCAAATCTTGAATGTCCAGACAGTGTGGTCCTGAGTCTATCACCTTCACCAGACCCTCCTCCCCAGCTCTCTAGCAACACAGAGACTCAGGTTAGAATTGTTTTATATGTGGATGTTTTGGCCATACTGATCACTGAACTCATTTCAGCACACAGAATCATTTTTCAGATTACATGTTTTAAGGTATGGAAGTAATTGCTGTTGCAGGTTCATACTGGAGGTGCACAAAAGAGAACAGCTGCATTCATTACTATGAGGCAGAATCCAGAGCCCTTGAGCACAGAGCTCCTGAGCTGTAAACCCAGATACCCTCAGTAGCCTTGCAAAAACAACCCCTTTCAGTTTCCTCTTCTGTAAAATGGGGATACCAATACTCTCCTGTGTCACAGGAGGTTTTTTTTATAATCAGTTCCTCAATGTTTCTAAAAAGTTTTACCAGTGGTAAGTATTTCATTGCAAATGGGAAGGGACATGGTGCTCTGGAGTTCCTGATGTGTTGCTATTCTGTGAAATTAGCAAGAGCTAATGTACATTTCTGATAACTTTTATACCAGTAAATTACACTGCATAAGCTGAATTCATGTACAAACCTCTCCTACTGCTACCTTACAGTTATAGAATGGAGGATGGTGGGGTTTGGAAAGCAGGTAACAGCTATGCAAATAAAAGGGAGGAAACTGCTGCTGGAAACTTTGAAATAAATGTACTGTATTATATATAAACTCTTTGCCTGCCTGCTTATTCAGAGCAGCTTTTTGGCTCTGTGAAGGGGCCCTTCATGTACAGTATGGCCAGGATACAACTCCTCAGCCTCACAAAGTGGAAAGACCTTAAAGTACATGAAAGATATGGTGGCCATGCATACTCATGGTATCTCTTAAATTTCCCTCTCCCTTCAGTGAAACATGGTGGCAGAAAGTTACCAACCATGAAGGCCTCATGAAATGATCAGCTGGAGAACAAGGTTGTGAAGAGTGGCAGAATATTGCAGCATATGATCATTTTCACCAAGACCAAGTATATTGGGCCTCATTCACAGTAGTCCTATGGTGGCTTTGTGCTGAAGAATTTTCATGGTGTACCAAGACCCCAGTAGATAAGTACAGTTGGCATAGCTGGCTTTATGTTTCTCTCTAGAGAAGTCCCTGGGGAAGGCGACTGGCAGCATTCCTGGAAGGGAAGAAAGCACTACAGGGATATCCTTATACCCCATCTAATCCCAGCTACCAGCACGGGCCATAAGGGCAGCTGGCAGCTGAGCGCAGTGTTGTACAGCCCTTGAGTTGCTGTACTCTGTGCTGGGGTTTGAACAGATTTCTAAAAGAGGTGTAAAGCCTCTTCTGTTCTTCCCTCAGTCCTTGGGGGAGCTCATCTTAAAGGCAGGGATGAATCTGGCATAGCTTCTAGCATTCATCATTCCAGGTACTACTGCTCATGAGGCAGGCCAGGTCTGTTAGTTATGGATGGTCAGAGTGGGCAGAACTGCTCCCCCCTCACCCACACAATCAAACCGGGATTTTTTTACACTAATCACCAACAAAACTATCTGCCTGGGTTGCCAAGTTGGATAAAGCACAAGGCACTGTCATCTTGATGTGGCAAGAGTTCTTTCCAGGAAAGGCATTTGCACCTGGTCCAACTGAAAATCTACTGGGCAGAAGATTCTCTCTTTATCAGATGGAGGTGGTCCTGCCATTTTAAGGCTAAGAACTGTGAGGTTCAGCCGCACGTACTCAAACGCCCAAGAGGCCAAGGCTACGAGTTCCTCAAAGAGGTCAGTTTTTATATAGTAAAGCAAACAGTTGGCCGAATCAAGTTTTTTTTCCCCCTAGGGCTCTTGGCATCTGGCCCTGTTATTTGCAATCTTTAATTTGTACTGTGGCTTCCTTTTCCCTACTGCATTCTCACTCAGCTGCAGAAATGTTCAATTTTCCCACACACTTACCTCTTGATTCTACTTCTTTATGGAGAGCATTTCAGACCAAAATGTACCTCTCCCCCACACAAAATTGCAGTTACCTCAGTGTTTATTCCTGTAAACTACTGCCATCAGAAATGCAAAAACTTGAAAACAAGGTTATGGGGGAAAACATATAAGGGCCAAATTCATCTCTGGTGGAAACTCACTGCCATTAGTAGATTGTAGAATTACCTCCAGGGATGAATTTCACTTTATTCTTCTATGGAAATGAATGAATGTCTGTCACTTTGAGCCTTCTCTTGTGTTACTTATTCAGTTGTGTTCCCGATCAGGTGTAATTTTCACAGTTCAACACTTCCACTATATGTTAAAGCCATTTATAACACAACTCCCACAATAAGGGGGCAAAGTCAAATAAACGGGTGGATTTTTATTTAGGGATGTTAGCAACTCGTTGAGTGACTACTAGAGGCTGCAAGGCGGGGGAGGGGAGCAGAAGCTGGTGCCGTCTTAAAAGCCGGTTCCCCCCAGCACCATCTCTGGGGAGGGGTAGAGGAGCAGAGGCACAGCGGGGGACTAGGCATTAGTTGGGACTGTTCGGTCGCACCTCTGCCTTTTAAATGTAGCTTAAAAGGAAGAGCCACAGCGGGGTTAGCTCCTGTGGCTCCATTTAAAAGGCAGAGCCACACCGGGGTTAGCTCCTGAGGCCGGGAGTTTACCCTACTGTGGTGCTGCAGTTTCCCCCCTTATCGACCAATCAGGTAGTTGATGGAAAATTCATCAACTACTAGATTAGCTGATTAAATGAAATTTAACATCCCTATTTTTATTATGCAAAACAACAGAAGGAAGAGTATAGCTCTTATCAAGAAAGTTAAAGCAGCTCCACAATTCAGAGCATTTATTCCTTTCATAATTTCTCAGGCACAGGAGCGGCCCGAGGCTGGCTGCAGCAGCTGGCGCACTACGCGGCCTGAATGGCCATCAATGGCTGTGATGTCATCACGGGGCGCCGAGGCGCCCTGTGATGTCACCATCGGGCGCCCGGGCCAGCGGCGCCCTAGGCAGCTGCCAAGCTCACCTAGGCTCACGGGCCGCCCCTGCTCAGGCACAACAGATGAAGCCGACATGTAAATAAACTTGTCAAATAAAATCACAGCAAAATCCAAAAGAAAACAAATAGCAATACAGCATTATCTTGCTAACAGTATACAAACTGGCTGGCAAAAGGACTCATAATGACATATGAACTCTTCTGCCACTAGGCCCAGTCTGAATACAGCCCGAGCTGCAAATGACCAAAAATTATCATGCAGTGGGCAGTTTGTGGCCTCTGTGAAATGAGTGGGTAGTTTCAGTCCAATTCCCAATGGATGGGTGTCCATACCATTACTAACACTAATTGCTCCCTGTGGCAGTCTCTGCAAAGAGACCCTAGATTGAACAGGCTGAGCCAATTATATTGGGATGTTTAGACAATTACAGTGTATCTTGTACCTGTTCTGTGGCTAAGGAAAGACTTTGTTTCTCAGAGCTGTCAGCCACTCCAGTACTTCACCAGCTCTAAATTCACTACTGGCGAAAATAGTTTTTCTGGGGGTTTCTTAAAACTTTTTATAGTGTGGAACACCTGCAACGATAGACATGGGAACAGATCCTCAGCTGGAGTAAGTCAGCATACCACTGAAGCTAATGTAGTGTCACATTTGCACCAGCTAAGGATTTGGCTGGTTGTCTTTTGGAGCCACCTCCACTCCCATTTGCAATAAGCCCAAAGTTTGAGAAACTGGCGCAAATGAAATATGTACCATGTCCATATGCAAAAGTGCTAAGGGATGTCTCCTCACTGTATGGAAGCTGGAAAAATACAGACGTTATTATAACTATACTACAATAAAACAAGTTGTGTGAGTCAACCAGCAGTGCTTCTAATCTTCCCACTGGCTGTCTTTCCAGTCTCTAAGCTCCCCATCTATTTTTATCTCTCCTTTTTTAATATAGTTTTTGTTTACAAGCAATAAATCTAAGGTTTTCTGGTCTCCTGAGCATGGTCTTTGCAAGCAGGCTATTCAAAAGTCAGAACCTACCAGACAGGAATTAGGATATGGACCACTGGGCTTTGCATGCAGACTGAAGGAACAGTGTGGCACCAGAGAGCATAGAAATGTTGGCAGACTGCAAGGAGCATGACAGGGAATTGCAGTTTTCAGGACGATGGCAAGTCAGTGGGAGACTGGCATGGCACAGCCTGCAGGAGCCTGGAACTAAGTGCAAAAAAGTGTGACAAGAACTCCATGAGCATAGCCTTACCTGGAGGTTCATACATAGGCTGCAGCCTCCAGGAATGTGGTACAGTCTGACAGCATGGCGTAGCCTTGCAGGAATATGGCACTTATTTTCAGTCTACAGGAGCACAGCAGTGTTACAACCATCTTGTGGGCCAGTGGTGGGCAACTGTGGCCCACAAAATATTTTGCTTACCATTGCCCACATGCAGGACTGCCAGAGAGTGGTGATTTCTGTCTACATAGGTATTTTCCTACCGGTATCATTAAAGTGACACGCATGTAAAGCAAGGGCACATGAAGTGAGGTGCATGCTGATTACATACAACATTGCGGCGTGTTCCCTCTGCATCCATTCAAAGTATGGCTACATCTTAATCCACACAACCTGCAATTCTAAGTACGTAAACACGGTGAGCAAAACTACCCCATCCTGGGAGACCATCTTGGTTATGACAATCTTGCAGCCCTCTGAGATGGAGGGACACTTATGTGGCCCACTCATTAGCCTAGGTTGCACCTCAAAGCTAGACTGTGCCATGTTTTGAGACTAAAACCTGCCCTGAACTCCCTTATTCCTGAGTCATGTCCTGGGGCATAGGCTCTTCATTTCTCATATGTCCCACCTTGGCATGACACGAGAAGTCAGAACCAAAATGCTAGGAGGGTTTGCAGGCAGCAGCAGGCTATAAACATTTACTCTAGAGATGGGTCAGATTTTCCAGGCATTCACTAGGATTTAGCATGGATCTGTGGGTAACCTTGTGCTTTAGATATGGCAGTCCTAGCCCATGTCTCCACTCAGTTTGTGAGCAAAGACTGATTAGGGTTTGCTTCACTCAGCTCCTACTTTAGCTACGGCAAGTCAGTAGGATGTTCATCAGAAGAGAGGACTGAACAAAGGAAAAGTGCAGTACTCTTCCTGCACTGGACACTGATATGGATTCTTCATGCTTCTCTGAAGAATCCTTCAGGAGAATGAACAGGATGAGGTAGGAGGAGGGATGGGTCCTGCTCTCTGCAACCTTACTCCCCCCCTCCCAAGAACTTTTCTTTTACAGAAACTTCAAGATAAAAATAGGAGGCTTTGGTGCTTGTGTGTCAATCAGACTAAAAAAGAGGGTTTTGAAAACCCGAGAGGCTTTGTAGGGAAGAACACAAAAGGTTGGCTTGTGCTGAAACTCAGACGAACTTCTTGGCTCTGCAAACTTGGGGGGAGGGAAGGGATTGGAGATCTCACAAAAGCAACTTTTCATGCAGCATTTTGGTGCTCTGGGCCCTGATTGAGTTGCTAATGTGAACTAAATCTATTTTTTTCAAGCCAAAGTCACGATGAAAACGCTAAGTATGCACGTTGTGCTTTACACGTGTGGAGTAGGAAATGCTTTTCCAAAGAAAGGGAGCAACATGTTAGTCTCATTTTCCCTCTCTGTAAACTGAGGATAGAGCCCTTAAGATGTGATTTGCTCAACGTTCCATCAGGAGTCAGTGTCAGATCTGAGACTAGAGGCTGACTGACATTGGAACATCATCCACCTCTTTTTTCTGGCTTCATTCAAATTTCTCCTGCAAGATTGTGTGCGGGAGGCTTTCATTTACGCTGAATCCATTTGCTCTTCCCTATAATGTGGATGTTATTCATTACAACAGGGGTTTTCAAACTTTTTTTCTGGTGACCCAATTGAAAAAATTATTGATGCCTGAGACCCAGCAGAGCTGGGGATAAGGGCTTTGGGGTGCAGGAAAAGATTTAGGGCTGGGGATGAGGGGTTCATGGTGTAGGATGGTCTCCAGTCTGGGATATGGTTAGGGGTGTAAGATGGGGTCAGGACTGGTAACACAGGCTATGAGATGGAGCTGTGGATAAGGGATTAAGGGCGCAGGAGACTCTGAGTCTGGAAGGGTTCAGGGCTTGGTCAGGGGATTGGGACACAGGCTTACCTCCCATGGCTTCTGATGGCCAGAGGTCTGAAGGCAGGCTTCCTGCCTATCTCGACACCTTGGACCACGTTGTGCCCCCAAATGGTATCAGGTCTTGCTCTTGGGCGGAGGTGTACAAGCAGCTACACGCAGCTCTGACCTGTTGGCACTGACCCTGGCAGCTTCCATTGGTTTGTTTCTGGTTAATGGGAGTGTGGAGCTGGTATTCAGAGCAGGCAATAGGAGCCAGATCTGCTGCCTAGGAGCCGGACCTGCTGCTGGCCACTTCCAGGCGCAGGATGATGTCAGAATAAGTAGGAACTAGCCAGGAGTTTTCAAAGTGTGGACTATGACCAGCCTTAGCTGGCCACAGGGTCCCTGGGTGCTGAGCAAGGCGACTCGGTGCCTTACATCCTGCGACCCAGTACTGGGTCACGACCCACTCTTTGAAAACCATTGCATTACTAAGTGCAGCTCACAGAGGTTTAGAGGCAGGCGTGTCCTTCCTCGAGATCATGGATCAGGAGTTCTGAAAATGTAAGTACGGCTTTTTATCTTCTGTTTCATTGGTTGGCTGTGCTGGCAGTCTGCTGTGAAATATGTGGGGAAGGCACTGGAATCAGGCAGAACATTCCCACTTCGTTGTGCTCATGTAGTTGCATTAGATTGCTAGTATACCAGCTGTTATTTTGCTAATTCATCTCCAGACTCTTTAGATACTTTCACTACAAACACATGCATCACTAGTTACCTGAAGTTCTTATGTGCCAGGAAACATCTGTTAATCCAGTACTGAGAGCACTGGAATATTACACTGGCTAGGAGCTACAGAGATATGATGCTAGCACACAGCAGGCTCTCTCATTTCAGGCCTACACGCTTCAGGGAACAAGGGAGAAGGAGAGACGGTTTTAATTTCAGACCTTCACTTTCTAGGTGCCCCCAAAGGACATGCACATTTCCTACATAAAGTTCAGTCTGTTTGCAATTAAGCCTCACTCTTTGCTTATTTCCGGATAGATTAACAATAACAAAAATCAGCTTAATCTTAGACTTTTTGAGATAAACAAGGCCACTGTTTCCTGGAGTATAAAAAATACTGATCACGTTTATGGATCTTGGACGGCTGAATTTGCCATGCAAACTTTTCATGTTGAACAAATGTTAAGTTACAAAGAGATAAGAAACAGCTGGGTCTCCATTTTTAGAGTAGAAGAGTTTTCAAAGAGATTATCTTTTCATTTCAATTTTAAACGAATTTACGGCTGATGAAAAGTACCAGATGGTAAGTCGTGGAGACTGAAACCCTCTGTTCATGAAGAGACTTGGTCAGGGAAGTGCAGTAACAGTGCAAACCTCACCCCTCAACTCACACCAACAAGGAATCAACTCTACACCTGAGAGGGAAATTCAATTTCCACTGTGGTTCAGTCCTTGTTCTTTCTGTTGAGTGTCAGCAAGAGTGCCCACTAGATGGGAAATGTGAGTCTCGTTTTTGTGACGTGGATACCCTATTCCTCAGGAACTTGACTGAATCAACTAATTTTCCAGTGGGGGTCTAAGTTGCCATCAGCTGTCAACAACTTTTAGTCACTACCAGCCTGGGTGGGATGCCTCCCATTATCACTCCCTGAACTGCTCTAATCCTTTCTCTTGTGCAGGGATTATCCAGATTGTAACTACAATAATTCACATACTCTCATTCTGATTGCACAGCTGTGATTTGAAGTGGAGTTTAACCAACACTGTTAGTTTGAGGATAGTAGTCACTTTGATAAAGATAATACAGCCTTTAGACTAAATGCAGGTATGATATAGCTATAGCTCCCACTGAATCAATGGCATTTGTTCCCACTTCTAGAAAATCTGGATTTTGCCTTTGGACAGGATTAAAGGCTTGAGCCAACATGTCTTCATCTTGAAAATTCAGTCATAGCATATAGGCTGCATATAGTCAATTATTAGTTTTGGTAGGTTTTGAGAACCAAGATCTTAACATCATGTCATTCAGATTACCAACCTGCTTTCCCCACATCTGAATTCTGACATCATTTTAGAGTGTCCATCTTGAGAGCAGATGCAGCCAAAAAACAGATGAATAAGGGCCTGGTTCTGCTCCTACTTACACCAGTGTAAATGTGGAATAATTTAGCTGAAGTCTGTAGGATAAAGCCAGTGTAAACAAGAGAAGAATCAGGGCTATTGGCCAGATCCCCAGCTTCTTTAAATTACTATAGTTCTACAGAAGCCAATGGAACTGCATGAAGATCTGGCTCTTCATCACTAACTACAGATGTTTGTGGGAGATCACTTGCTAAAAATCATGTGGGAAAGACTTACAAAGTGTGCTTTATAGTTGTAGGCCAGTACAAACACTTTCAGGAGCAGTATATTTTTCAAAGCACAGCTTCCAGGCAAATCATCAAAATGAGCCATTGTCAAATTCATATAACATCTCTGAGTTCCCAGTAAGGGATTGGCCAATGGAAGGTTTGACATCTGGGTGAAGTTAATCAGGTCAAGGCATGATACGTAGCTCTGGAGAGTGGGATTCGGACAGATTTTGCAGTTGGGAGGGCATATTAGGCACCAGGGTGCAGGAGAGTTAAGCAGGTGTGTTTGTGGACTGGGTACTTGCTTGACAGGGCTGGAATAGCAGGGATGCTGCAGGTCAGGATTAAGATGCATTAGCTGAGCTGTGTGTTTGAGAGAGCCCAGGACTAGAAGAGGATTGCAGGTTGAACTGGAAGAGTTACATAGGAGAAGATTGTACAAAGCCTTTTGACACACCACCTGGCTCTGGCTGGTGCATTAGTCACTCACTGTGAGCGCACTGGATTCCGCCTCTCAAATTTGGAAAAATATTCAAACTGGTGATGCAGGGAGAGAAGATTAGGGTGCGTCTGATATTCTTGCAAACAAACGGACACATTTACTGTTGAATAATGCATTCCTTGGGACAGTGACGGGGCTGTTCAAGAGGGAAGAAGAGGGGAAAGAGAAAGATGCAGTAAAAAAAAAGTTTTACAAGTGAATATGATACAAATGAAGTGGCATATGCTACCGAGCTCAGCTGTTCTGCACTTTCTACAGAGCAGGACTGTGGTACACGGAAGTAAGAGTGAAGTGTGGGGCAGGGGAAAAGGTTGCTTGTTGTCCACGTCATACCTCCCAGGAAAATAGAGGAGGATTCCTCCATGACAGCATTGCTTCTTTTGGCTGCACAGAGAGCAGAGCTCCATCCTGCAATCCTTGCTGAAAGGAGTAGGCCCATGCAAATCAATGGGACTATTCAAATAAGGACTAGTCGAGGGAGTCACAGTTGCAGGATTTCCCCCCCTCCCCCCCGTCGCCCCATTTGGGTGGAATAATACCCAACAGAGGAAGCCATCCTTACTCCCTTTGCTAATCTGCGGAGGGCCTGACAAAGGCTCTGTTGTGCTGCATAGAAAAGAGCCATATATAGAAGTCAGAAAATAATGAGGGCTCTTGGAAAAGCAGGTCAAGAAGTGATTTTTAAAAATATGTTCTTGGAAACAGATGATGCTCTTGACCCCCTTTGGCTTTGAGCCATGCAAACAGCAACTTGAAGAGGCTGGGGTTCCTCCCCTCGCCCTTACAGAATGACATGAACCCATAAATCTATCAGAGAGAGAGAGTCAGGTCTCTGAACTCTGTTCTTCAAAGGCAGCACATTTCCAAGAGATGTGTTAAAAACATTCAGCTGTGTTTCAAACATGATTTCACAACAATTACAGTACCAGGCAGGGAGAACCCTGCCTACCTGGCCTACCACTTTGGTCAGCAGCCAGACCATGTTGGGCTGTAGACTTTCCAATTCTCACAAACTAAACAGGGTCAGGCCAGGTTTGCGGCTGAGAGAATTCCACAGTAAATGAAGGGTGCAGCAGGAAGTGGTATTGATGACTCTGCTGGGGACCATCTTGAAAATGTTTCTCAAATCTTTTCTGGAGAAACAAACTCTAGTGGCCAGAGGATAGTACATTTTTAAGTCTGATCTATGCTGAAAATACTAATGGTGGCAAACTGGGTGGAGTAGATGAGGGTCAGAGCACCTGACTTAAGAACTAGACAGAACACCAACTCAGTTCACCATGGCCACAAAACAACCATCAGGTGGTAACAATTTTCATGCACTACCACCTGGAGCGAGACAGGTGATCAGGCGGTGAACCATTCCATGCACCATTATCAGTCCCCAAGACAAACTAACTAGAAGAAACATAAAACCACACACAAGGAAAAGTTTTCATGCTCTCAGGCTCTTGTAATTTCAACACAGTTTCTTGCAGGAGACGCTGCTTGAACATGGAATCCAGTGATTTCAGTCAGGATTCTGTAGCTATAGTCAGAGGAATCTAAAAGGGGATCATTGCTGCCCCTTTCCACTCCCACATTTGTGGGAGGTGCACCCCTCTGGGTCCTGACCATTGCCTTGAGAGATGGGAGGTATCTCCCCCACTGCCTGGCCCAGATGGCAAACAAGAGAATGGACAACGCTAATCCTTCCTTCTCCTGTGGCCAAGCACCCTGTCTTCCTGCCTCCCATCTTCCAACCCCTTCTCACTATTTCTCTGGTTCAGGTCTCCCCTCCCTACCACTTGTCTCTGTTTATCCCCATTGTCTTAATTCCCCCTTTCCCTTCTATAGTCCCACATCCTCTGCCCCTACTCCTCTGTGCCAATGCCCCCTCACTTTCCTGCGCTCTCACAACCCCACAAACCCAGCAGAGTTCTGACATTCCCACACATTCCTCCCTCTCTGCTCTGACCCCGTCATCTTCTACCTTTCCACCAAAAAGAACTAGAGGTGAGCAGACACTGCTACAATCAACCCATGTTTTTATTCACAGCGTGATATGTTTTTGGTAGATTCAAAGGTGTCTGTCTTAAGACTACATTTACCTTGCAAACCTGGGAAATCACTGCATGGTAGGGAAGCCCAGATATTTTCAATGGAACATAGTGTTTAGGGTTAACAGAGACACCTTATTACTATGACTGTTCTTCAGTCAACAACCTCACAAAACAGTAAAGCTCAAAATATATTTCTTCATATTTTTGTATACTACTGTAAAATCTGCTACTGCCCAAACTCCATACAACACAAAACCAAAACTCTTTCCGCACTTCGTAGCAAGGATTTGAGGTCAAACTGGCTAGTCCTCATATGAGTGTGCAAAAAAACTTCCCCCTCTATACCTCCCTTGCAAGGGGATAATCTCAACTGCAGTCCCACACTCTCTTATCCCTGCTCCCTTAAATACTATCAATTCCATACACATGCACATGCATCGCAACTCCCTCCATTCTTATACCCAAATGAAATAATCAGTTCCATCCATAATGTACTAAATTTCATAATCTTAATCCTTCCTCTTTCTCCACCTCTGGCTCAGAACCACTTGACCCACTGGGATTTGAGGAAGAGTTAACAAGTTGATTCTTTGGGAAACAGCCTATATCATGTACTAACAGGTTGGGCCTCCCTAGTCTGGCACCCTAGGGACCTGAACGGTCCAGAATGAGGGATTTTGCCACACCACAGGAGGTTATTTGTATCTCCACTGCTACCACCCCGCCACAGCACTAGACCGGCCACAGGCCCCACTGGTCCCTGCCCCCGCTTGCCTGCCATGCTGGGCAACCCAGCTTGCAGTGTGCCAGCTCCCACTCTGCTGAGCAGCTCAGTTGGGGTGCACTGGGCAGCCTAGTTGAGTAGCCCCGCTGCAATACACCACTTCTGGCCCCTTCAGACAACTCTGCCATGGCACGCCGGGCTTCTGGCTCCTCCGGACAGCCCAGTTGAGGTGCACTGAGCACTCTAATTGAGCAGCCCTGCTGCCGTGCGCTGGGCTCCCAATCCTGCTGGCTGGCCCCACTGGGGCACGTCCGGCTTCTCAACTGTGGTGATCTGGGCTCCTGGCCCCCCGCCAGTCTGCAGGGCTCCTAGGCACCAATCCTCCACTGGGATTCTCTGGTCCTGGAACATCCATGGGCCTGCTGGACCAGAGAGTCCTGGTTTCCAGCCGTTCATCCTGTAGCACATTTCCCTGGCATTGCTCAGGTCCTTAAGGAGGGGCTCAAGGCAGGGCTATGAGGGGCGGGGGGGGGGGGGAGAGGGAGATGAAGCCTCCCCTCCTCCTGAGTTTCATACCAGGGCTGCTTGCTTTTCCCCTTCCAGTCCCTGTCAGGGAGCGAGAGCAGAGAGAGAGAGCCTGTCTGCCCTCCGCGTTCCCCAGCCCTCACTCCCCAGTGAGGAATGCAGCAAACTATGCATATTCCCCTCCCACCCCGATGAAGGGGAACTGCCAGAAATGTCCCTGTATGAATCTGGAGGGGAGCTTCAGCCCCCGCTCCATCCTCCCTAAAGGGTGCTTGGAATGGAGGGTGGCAAACTCAGGGCTGGGGCAGTCCTGGAAAGGGGGTACCCAGCCAGCCCCTTTCACCTGCCTGGTGATTCCGTCTCTTTTCTGTATGGTTTTAGGAGAAGCAATCCCATTCCAGGCACATCCCGTTTTCCTGGCACAACTAAACCCTTACCTGGCTTTAAGTTATGATAAAAGAAAGCTGCATAAGAAATTTGGTGGTCTTAGGTCTTACCGTTTAGGAGTTCTTGAACAAAACCACTCTCTCAAATTTATAGTAGCTATGTGAATGCATGGGAGACCTTCAGTTTCCCCTGCAAGACTCCTGATCCTGAAGTGGAAACATGTACTTGACCCTTTCATTCATAGCAATTGCTTTTTATCTGTTGTTTTCAAGGCTCTTTTCATACATGGAAATGGGATAAAATCTCACTGTAGTTTAATATGAAAGCACCATTGTGGGGTCTGGGAGGGAGTTTAGGTAACCAGGAGAGGGAACTGGGGTGCAGGAGTTTGGGTTGTGACTTTGGGCAGAGGATTGTGGTGCAGAGTCAGGGAGGGCATGGGTGCAGCAATAGGGGCTGAGGAAGGGAGGTACTGGAGTGCTAGAAGCAAGCTCTGGCTAGGAGACTTAGCTGGGGGACTCCTGTTCAACAGCCCAGCAGGTTTCTCAGGCAGACGCCCTGCCTACCCATGCACTCCGTAGCAGCTGCTTGGCTAAAGCAATCCCCCCACTCGCTGATGCCAGGTTGGAGTGACCCCCCTGTCACAGGCAGGGGCTGCCATATTCACAGCAAATCCAGGCCCACTGGAGGTGGGGCTGCTCCAAGTGACTGTGGTGAGCCCCCCGCAGGGCTGTAGCAGACACATGCCCATGGCAGGTGGGGAGCTGCTCCAGCCCCCACCGGTTAACCAGCTAGCCTTTCACATCCTTATCAGGAAGAGCAGACCACTGCCTACCCTATCTCAGGTGAATTCTTCTCTGTTGTGAACACCCTCCAGATCATCAGCACCTTCAGTTGTCACAGTCTCATGGGGCTCCTACTGGACAAATGGCTATTCCTTGACACTCAACAACAGTCAGAAATACCTTTTTGCATAGTTAGCTGGTTGGAAGACTGTGTTGTTTCCTTACAGACGTAGACAGACACAGTGATTCATGCATTCTTCATCTTCAGATGATTCCACCGCAATATGCTCTAACTGTGTAAACCATGTGAAAGCTTCAGACAGTTCAAGTTGTGGCAGCCAAACCACATGACACCACACCACACCAGTGCTCAGGACCCCACATTTGGTGCCCAAGCAATTCCATATGTTCTCCAAGATCCTACAGCTAATCTATAAAAGCTGCAATGAGGTAAACCAGGCTGTCTCAGAGATGACCTCTCTGATCATTGAGAGAACTGCTTTCAAAAGAGAGGATCTGGCTGCCAGACTCCATGGTGAAACGCTCAGGTGCCTGACATTCTCAGTGGCAGACCGTCAGCTGTGGAGCGCCCTATCCATAGAGATCAGGATACACCCAAGTCTTTCTATTCTGAGTCACATCTCTTCCTGAAGGACTAGAGCACTCTCAATTCACAATGGATGGCACTGCCTCTTGGAGACAAACAAGAGCAGTTCTATTTAGAAAAATGTATAGATGATGGAGTGTTGAGAACTTGGTGTTATAAGCCAGTTTTGCTGCTATTTTTAATTTGTACATATGGCATCTAGATTCTGTGAAGGGTGCACTAAAAATGCTGAGACAAAGACAGACAACTTGAATGTGTATGTTATATTAAGCTGCTCATGATTCTGCAGCTGGCACTACTCCTCATAGGAGTGGGAGCAGCTCTTTTAAATTTCAGAAAGGGATCAAACCGCAGTCAAGTATTTCAAGCTGTATTTCTCCTGCATGATTCCTCCCTTCCTCCCATCTCTCCTCCCCCAGCCCTGAACATTCTTTGCTTCTTTGTTTATATTGTAGAAAACATCTGTAAGTGTATCTGCTCAAGGTGAAAGATATTGGCAAATAACTATTTTTCATTGCTCCACTTCAAGGGAAAATAGGAAGAGAGCTCCTCTCACCCCACTGAAGAGTAAGGGAAATTAGATCTGAATGCAGACAGGCCAAATAGACTGCTGCCCCACCTGCCCCATTAAGAGAAAAGGGGATTGTTTTTCCAGTGGAATAAACTATCTTTCAGGGATTGCAGGGGTGTAACTAGTTGTAATGGAATTTAACAAGCATCGAGGACTATTTAGATGAGTATCAGAAACATCTTCCAGACAGTGAGTTGTATTAGGTCGAGCATAATCTCCCACAGGAAATGGCAGATGCCCCATCACTTGGGACATTTTAAAACTACACTTGGGACAACACTAAAAAACGTACAAACAGAACATCCCTGCACTAGCAGGAGATGGACTGGATGATAAGGTAGGTCTTTTCTATGTTTAGCTTCTCTCATGCTGAATGGGATTGGGGTGCTTCAGAGAGGAAAGAAAAAAAGAGCTGGTATATTATTATTAGTGGTTTATATATTGCCTCTCTCAAGCATTAAAGTGCTCTACAAATCTACAAGTAACAATGCATAGGTAGGACCTGTAGTTTTCCCTGACAAGCAGTCATTGATTTCTGTGCTAGGTTTCAGTGGAATCTGTATAAATACACGTAGGTTTGTCTACACTGCCACTTACTGCGAGGTCATTTTCTTGCTCAGGGGTGTGGAACATCCCATCCCCTATCCTGAGTGCAGCAAATTACAGCGCTGTCAAGTGCCAGTGTAAACAGGCTCCACAGTGCTGTTAGCTACCTCGTGGAGCGCTCTCCCAGCACTGGTGCCACCCCACGGAAGTGCTTCTGCAGCTGCACATTAAATTGAAGTGAAGACAAAGCCACAAACACCATCAGTTGCTCTTTTTGGAATCAGCTGCAGAAGGAGGGAAGGAGAGATGTAACTATTTCTGGATCCGCTGCTGCTAGTAGCGGATTCTGTGGATGGTCTCAGATTCCAAGCTTACTTCCATGGCCTGCAACTGGCCCTGGGGATAGTGACCCCTTCATTCATCATTGAATTGCAGCCACCTCTAGGGTGGAATTGGTAGCTGTTCATAGTACTCAGAAATACAACCTGGAAGTTTGGGATAGGAGGTGAAGAAGAATAGCGGGTTTAATGATTTACAGGAAACCCCAGTCCCTGACCACTGGATTTTGAAGGTAAATTGAAAGGTCAAAGCAGAACTCGAATCTAGACTTCACTCCCCTCCCACAGCCATTATGTTCCTCTCCACTGTCCAACTGATGTCAGAATAGACAACTTTCCTATGCAACAGAGCCCAGCTTTTGTCATACATGATACTGTGTTGGACTAATCAGGCACATATCCTCCCAAATTAGAACCAAACTTGTGTGTTTCAAAATCTCCTAGTTGAATGGAGAAATAGGCTAAACACTTAGGATCTGTTAGAGAACTGTCACCAGAACTGGCATAACGGATTGTTGACAAGAAGAGCTGCAATGTAATGGACATGTGGCAGTATATGTACCCCGCTGCCCATATGATCCTCCTTTGTCTGCCCTCCTCCCTGACCTGGGCAAGTCTGGAATTCACACTCCATCCTCAAATGCTGCTACTGGAATCAAATTATGAAAAAAGAACTCATCTCGAAAGAAGACCAAAAAAAAATCAGCTCCCTTCCCAATATCACAGCTGTCCCCTCTTCCCCACCATGTGCTCCTGATATCTGGGGCTGTTCCAAATACTTAATGCATTGGAAAGCATGTCCTTGGGCCAGCTGTGATCTGATCATGGAGCATTGGCTGTGGGTAAATCAGAAAGCAACTGATAGGCAGGCAAACAATGTCTGCCTTGTTACAGCCTCTGTGTGACCATCACTCTCAGTCTCAGCCCACCATCCACCCGTCAAACCAGCTTGCACAAGACTGGGGAGGGCCTATGCACCACACCCTGAGTGCTCCTTTCCTGCCAACCCTGCTCTGAACTGCAGCTATTGTCTGTTCTTAATGGCATGCTGTGTTGTAAAATACATGGCAGAAGGGCTGTTATAACTTCTTTGGAAGTAGAAGAGCAGCAAACCAGTCACTGATACTGATATTTACAAGCTGCTACAGGAGAGGCATGGCAGCAGCACCTGGAACCACAGTTATTTCTGGAGTCCCAAGGACTTGGAAGCCTCCCAGGGAGCTGGTTTCTGTCAGCTCAGCATAATACTCTGCACATTGAGAAGCTGCACAACTCCTGGAAACCAGACACTATCTGGCTGCAGAACCCTGTGGTTATTTTCAATATTATGTATTGTGTCATTCAATAATTATGATTGAACAACTGAATGTATCCGGCTACACCCTCCGTTATTCCCATCAGATCTCAAAAGCCAGGCAGGGCTGGGCCAATTCTTGGTACCAGCTGCCGCAAGAAGTGGGTTTAGTGGTTCAGGAGGAATCACACATCTGAGACAATAATGAATAATTGGTGTTAGGAGGCTGGAGATACTATCCTCTGGGTGAAACTGAGGCCCTCACCACTAATAGCCCATATAAATCCACACATAGTTTGCAAAATATTATGACAGAATTTAACATGAAACACATCACAATTACATTATTTTGAAATAACAAAATGCATGTCTACACATTAAGCCACTATTTCGAAATAATGGTGAGATGGAGGACTTCTTACTCCCACTCTTGTAATCCTCATTTTACGAGGAGTAAGGGAAGTTGAAGGAAGTCGACTTGCTGTGTAGTTAGCGCCAAAAGCTGAATTAAGCTATTTTGACTTCAGCTATGCAGTTGATGTAGCTGAAGTTGCGTATCTTAATTCGACTTTTGCCCTGCTATGTAGAAGTACTCCTTTTGTGCTGAAATATTTGAGACTTAGGCCCAGATCATCTAGTCAATCCGAGATGGAGTAAAATCTGCCTTCATGGATCAGATTACAAGATTTGGACTTAAATTATTATAACCACACATGGTAAGGAGACAAAAACTTAGCTAAAATGTCTATCGCTATATAGATATATTGTACCATTGTGACTACAAAATGATGTAAGTAAACAAAGAGGGAAAAAAACCCTACAAGATGGTACATGAAAGAGGAGAATAAATACTTAAATAGTCTCAATTCTGCAAAGGTAAGTACTGTTCTTTTTGCGTTGCACTGAATCCAGTAACTTTTGAATAATTTTGTGCATGTGTGTAAGTGCATGTGCAAGAGAGAGAGAGAGAGAGAGAGAGAGAGAGTGAATTAGCTTGGAATGTTGTAAAGATGTATGCCAAGGTCTCAGCATCTGGAAAACAGACATGAGAACTATATTTAGTGCACAATGACTTGCAATAATTTCTGGAAAAAAAGAAAGAAAGAAAAAGAAAAAAAGAAAAAAAAAGAAAATGGGAAGTTGGCAGTGTTAGGCCTGTAAAGGAGTTATAATGAAAAAAGAACAACCAGGCTGGCAAAAGGAGTAAATAAAACCAAGGGTTACATGTTAGTATAAAGGGCTGCTGAAGAGAGAATCACTGTATAGAGTTAGCAGACATATTTATAAACACACTACAAATAATGTACAGTTCGGTATAAATACCACCCTAAAAAGAAAGTACAAAGCATTCCTAGCACAGAACAGTTAGCGGTTGGTCTGTGATGCACATGTATTTCTCCTATAACTGGTAAAAACTGCATAAATATGTTCCTTCACTCAGATATCTGAAACTTTTTTATATAAATAATAGCATCTGCAGGGGTTCTGCATGTGAATGTTATACCAAGCTGAGAATGCTTTGGAAATTCTTTGTTAAGTATGTAGATATTACTGTGCACTTTTCTGGGCACACTTATAAATAGATTACTAATGAAGTTACAGTCTGCCTTTTATAGAGACACACTTACAATGAAAATGGCATAAATATTTTCTGAAGTCCTTACTCATATTACTTGTAAACTCCTGAACGTTTAAAACAGAGAATTTTAAAATCAAGTTCCCATTTCTACCATTTATGCAGTCTGTTTACTTTTCATGCATTACTGGACTTGGACAAGGTAACATCAATGATTTAGATATTGGCATTGAGAGTACAAGCAATGCAGCTGGGGGAGCATTTATTAGGGAAGTGCCTATACCTCAGAGCTTGCAGGGGAGCAAATGGGAACCGCCTCTGCCCCCAGGCAAGAAGAGACCAGGCCTGATAGATAACCACGGGGCTGGGGCAATTGCTGGGCCTTACAAGCAGATAGAGAGGTTGGGACAATACCTTATACTGCAGTGGGTGAGGGAGATGTTTGGAGCAGTCACCAAGCCACAGGGTAGATACACTGGATTAGGGACAAAGGCCCATCAGGGAGGTAGAGGACTTGGCACAGTCTGTACCCCTGTGGGAAGAGTGAGGGACAGGGACTGGAAACATGGAACTGACTGGCATGGTGCCCAGCCCCCAGAAGATAAGAGTGAATGGGTCAGTAGCTTGCCCTACTAGGGAAACTTTACTGCTCCAAAGACTGAAGTCCTAAAATCTCCTGTTTTCTTTCCATATTAGTGCCTCTGTCTTGAGGCTCTTTAACGACCACACAGCTCCTTGCCCTTCCTGCTGCTTCCCTCAGTGGACCAACAGAGAAAAAACTGACAAGGTGTGTGTGTTAATCCCAAATTTCAAAGTAAAATCAGACCCAAACTTCAAGTAGTGTAAATTAAGGCTGCTAAAGAGAGGGACAGTTGATTTCTGGATCACAGCCTTCTTGTTTTAACCTCTGAGGTGCTCCTAGAACAAGGACTCCTGTCTGAAAATAGTCTGCTGAAGTCAGCAGAAGACGAGGATTTACTGTAATCAGTGCCGTAGCATTCATCAGTGCATCAGGCCTGCTCCCAAACTGTTTCCTAAGAGATATACACAGCCTCAGCTGGGTGCTCTTTGTAGATCTGGCAGAGGGCAGCTCTGTCTATTAGCACTCTTAGTTGAAAGCCACAAATCATTAGTCTAAACAATTCTCTGTACTGTTTCAGAAGAAATTAGGAGCATTACCCAGGTGTGAGTGAATAAATACTACTGCAGACTGCAGGCAGAACATGGCCACAAGGAATTGATGTGGTGAAAAAAAATCCTTTGCTTGGGATATTTAGGACAATGTACAGTCAGTCCCTGGGTTACATAGATTCGACTTACATCGGATCCCTACTTACAAACGGGGTGAGGCAACCCCGCACTAGCTGCTTCCCCCCAGCAGACAAGGGAGACGTGAAGCTAGCACCCCCCCCAGCAGACCAGGGAGATGCGAAGCTAGCGCCCCCCCTCGCTCCCCCGCAGACCAGGGAGACACGGAGCGGCTTCTCAGCAGACACCTCAGCTTGAGAATAAAGGACTGAGGGAAGTGAGGTGTGAGAGAATAAAACTGAGCTCTGGAGAAATGTTTGGCTAGAGTTTCCCCTACAATATGTACGAGTTCCAACTTACATACAAATTCAACTTAAGAACAAGCCTACAGTCCCTATCTTGTACGTAACCCGGGGACTGCCTGTAGTCCAAAACACTGGAGAATGCACTATATATAGGGAATAAGCCTAGATAGCACCAGGAAGCATTTTGCAGTAGGCTCTAGCAGGTCTTCTCTGACTCTTATGAATTAGGCAACTTCTCAACTTCAAATTATTTTGCTACAAGTTTGGATTTTTAGTGTTCAGTCATCATATCAATAAGTTGAAAGGGTGGACAGCTAGCAAGAGAGAAGCACTATCCCCAGTTAGCAGATAGCGTCTCAGTAAAGTACAAACAACATGAAGAGAAAAGAAAGAAAAGGAATCTAAGATACCAATGTAAAGAAAACCATCTCATTTTAACGCAAAACTTCTGGGCAAATAACCTTTGGTTGTCCCCACATTCATATATTCTAGATTGTTTAAAAATAAAATAAAAAAACCCAATACAATTATTTAAAGGAAATAGACAATAGCAAAACGGCATCTATTACCAAATTTCAGTGGCAAAAGTGCTATAAATTCCACAGACACTCAGTGAACCAGCACGGACAGTAGTACTCTAGCTGGTACGCCGCTGGACTTCCAAATAAGAAAACCACCATTGCAACCGGCACTAACTGAGCATATGGGCCAAGAACCAAGCAGAGCAGCTCAAAGAAACAAGATTCTTTTTTCATCTCTGTATGGGTTTTCTTGAGCCAGAGAAGAGGCACTATGAACTGATTATTCTCTGGCTACCTGGCACCTTTCTCTCACTACTGAAACCTGTGCAAAATTCCACCAAAATGTGGGAGCTCTTCACACAGGTATAAACAAATCCACAAGATGGACGAGAATGGACAAATCAGGCTGGTGGCTAGGGCCTTGCAGGGAAGCCTACACTGTGTGCGGAGTCTCTTCCTGTTTCGTAGCTAGTGGATGTTAGTTCCCAAGTAAATTCATCTGCCTCTTTCATATGCCACACATTCCTTGAAACAATAAAATCAAACCCAAGCAACTGTGTTTAGTTCATGCTGGTCAGAAAAGCAGAGCTGGAGAATCCCTGCTCTGGCATATCTGGAGCCTTCTGCATAGGTGCAAATTTATCTGTTGCTGACAAAGGGTGTCAACAACTCCTATAGGTGCCAGCCACAATTTAGCTGCAAGCCTGGAGCATTAACCATAGTTTCTGAAATGGTGCTGAACAGTTTGCTCTGTTATGCTTGAACTGAAATCCCTCTTCACCAATGGCTCATATCTGTGCCAGTTCCTGACCATCCATTGTCGGTAATGGTTAATTTTCCGAATGTAGAAAAGACCTAGGTATATTTAAAAAAGAACAACAGAGACAGGACAACTTTATATCCTAATATGGCTCAGTTGTCCTTACTCCAGCCCCATGTATTTCTACTCCACTAGGAATAAGTGGAAAGAAAAACAGAAGCCCATCTGCACATACACACACACTAGGGTTGCCAGGAGTCTGGCTTTCAACCAGAACCTCCGGTCAAAAAGGGACTCTGGTAGCCCAGTCAGCACTGCTGACCAGGCTGTTAAAAGTGTGGTTGGCAGAACTGACAAGATCCCTACCTGGCTCCACATGGCTCCCAGAAGCAGTGATGTGTCTCTTTAGCTCCTAGGCTGAGGGATGGCCGGGGGCTCCATGTGCTGCCCTGCCCTATGCACCAGCTCCCATTGGCCAGGAACCACAGCCAATGGGAGCTGTGGGCTGGTGCCTGGGGGCGGAGGCACCAACATGGAGCCCACATCCCCATCCCCTGCCTCAGCCTGGAGCCCCCTCCCATTCTCCAAACCTCTTGGTTCTAAATCCCCTCTGAATCTCTCATTTCTGGCCTCACTCTATAGCCTGCGTCCCCGGCCAGAGCCCTCACCCCCCCTCTCCACCTCAATCTCCTGCCCCAGCCAGGTGAGTGAGGAAGAGGAGGGGATGGAATGAGCAGGGGTTGGAGGTCTCAGAGAAGGGGCAGGGCGGGGCAAGGGTGTGACATTTTGTGCGATAGAAAGTTGGCAACACACCCACCCAGACACTCACTCACTCTCTGAACAACTTATGCCTCTTAAACTCTAATCTTTTGTTAGCGATTTTTCAGGCTAAAAGAGTGAGGTGAATGTGGGAACTGGGTATTTTTAAGGTTAAAAAGCAGTTTGCTGCAGCTGGGTTATATTTAGAGTGTTGGAGACATTAATCTAGCTTGTTTAAAAAATGTTTTTCCTTTATTGTATGTCCCTCATATAGCATGCATCCCCCACCCCATCCTCAGAATGGGCCATTTTTTCCAGCTATTTGGCATGCCATGCTCGCAGTATGAATCTGAATGCCTGCAAACAATCTGCCCTAGGCAGTCTGAGACACTTGCAGTATATTTTGCAGGGAAATTCCTCTAGCTTTGTTGCATCATCCTATACCTCTGTCAGATTCCCTGAAACACAGAGGAACAACTTACAGGGCCACTTTCATTCCTGGGAGCTACGCTAGTGATGAAGATTAAGCCCCCTGTTTTCATTATAGCACATCATCAGCTTCTGCATAGTGATGGGACTGCTAAGAATCTGGTGATAATGAAAAGGCTAAGATTAGCTGTAGTTATTTCAGTGGGCTCCATTCTCCACATTGAGCTCCACTTGGACAGAGTGGGAGGAGGGCAGGGAGCTAGTTGTAGCTCTTGGATTCTTAGTGGTCCGGCTCTGATCCAAATTAGAACTACAGAGAAGCGGGGACCTTATGGCAGTGGAGGTTAGAGCACACTGAACTCCGCTTCCCCCCTCCCCCTCCTTGTTCTGTGCCTTCCCTCCGCCCTCCCTTATGTTGGGCAGGGTGGCAGGTAGACAGCTGGTGATTCATGTTCACCTATGCAGGAAGACTTTCTCTGGCAAGCTGGGACTGCTTTAAGGGTTTTTTGTTTTGTTTTGTTTTGGTTTAGTTTGGTTTGGTTTTTTCGCTATTGCATGGCCTTAGTGAACTGGAGAATCCCATCCCAATGCTTTTATTCAGCTAACCAATGTTAGATATCTATGTTAAAATATTTCAGTTTCTTATCATATTACACCTTTGAAATGAGCAGCAAACAATTAACCTATAAGGCCTTTTGCCCCTGGAGAGCAGGATTCACACCCATCTCAAATGAGGTTCCCAGGGATCCTTCGCTCTGGTCGGTACTCACGACACAATGTGGCAGAATTTAGCACCATTTGCAGTTTCCTCTCAAGAGAGGCCCGGTACCGGGTAGCAGGGCTGCTGCTAGCTCAGTCAGCGCACCTCAAAGTTGCGTATGTGGGAGTCCAGAAAGAAATAGTGGGGGGGAGTGCAGGTAAGGACAGAGGGGCACTGGTGAAATAGCACGGGGTCCCCAAACTGAAAGAGCAGAAGGGAGCTGGCAGCTTCATATTAAAGCAGCAGTAGCAGCGCTGTGTGAGGAGGAAGTTTGCACAGTCTCTGCAAAAGGTCGTGGCTGGCTAGAGCCAACACTCTCAATCTTTTACTTTCCTGCATGCCAGACATCTAAACATGTTGAGAAAAACAAGAAGCAAAACAATAGGTGACTGTAGCGTGAATAATAAAGGCCTGACTTCCCTCTTGGAACTTGACTGCTGTTCATAAACTGCTCCAGCTGCGCTCTCACGGTTTGGGATGTCAGCAGAGCTCCTCAAGTGAATTACAGCCTTCTATTCATTTTGGAGCCATCTACTGTATCCTTTTCTATGCTGTATTGTAAATGCCAGGAGGGTTGCTGCATTGTAAGGACAGTGTTATAATTTCTCTTCTACAGAACTGGGATCTGTAATGGTGTGAATCCAGTTATGGGTTTTTTAAATATTTTAAAATGAGTATCATGGTGGGAGGTGCTGGCTTCACAGCCTGCTGTTTAGTCCTAGAGCAGATATAGCACAGGCAGCACGGAACACTTCCCACCCACTCCCAGAATGCCCCATCCAGCTCTGCACATATTACTGGCAGACTAAATTTTTTTCATTCGTGTGATAGAAAGATAGTGCATCTAACAAAGTGGGTTCCAGCTCAGGAAACCTTATGCCCACGTAAATTTGTTAGTCTTTAAGGTGCCATAGGACTCTTCATTTTTTTAGAGCGTGTGACTATAAAGAACTGACTCAAAGGCAAAGGGCCAAATTCATCCCTGGGGCAAGCTGTCTGACGTCAGTGAAGTTACTTTAAAGCTCGAATATAGCCCTGTATCTTCAAAATGCATCTCTTTGTTCTTGCCAGGGCTGTTCCATGCATGATAAATCCCATGCTAATCAGCTTGAGTTTGCTGAATGTTTTGTTTCTTTAGGATTAATGTGAGAAGCTTAACAAGGATTTTTCTATACTTTGGCTATAAGGGTATCTGCTGCAGGTTTGCTTTTTAAATGTGCAATAAAATAAATTATGTTTATACAACAACAAAGAGAGCCAGACTATTGTGGCTGGCCCTTATGTCGGTATGTAAGCCATCTTCTCCTCCCCCTAGCACTGTCATGCAGGGTACAGCAAAAATTGCAATTCCCTGTACCCAGGGACTGTCTCCTGACTGGCCCAGCAGGTGCTAGACATCTCAAAAGGGGCAGGGAAGAGCTGTGATCACATCCCTGCCATTTCATCAGCCAGCAGTCTGTGCTCCCAGGACTGAAGTTGTGTCTGTTGTATGGAGAGAGGACTCAAGGCTTCAGGGCTGTCAGAGGGGCACCTTTCACTAGCCTCAAATTCTGTTTAAAGTGAAAGTGAAAAAAATATGTATTCCTTCCTTGTTTATTTGGTTTGAGGTTGGAAAGCCATTATAGCATCAAAGCGCTAGAGAGAGCTTCTAAGAGGTACCACCCAAAAATAAAGGGAAGGTTGGGCTCTGATGGCATTCACACCTCCCCCTCCCCGGAATATTGTTAAATCCCCACCAGAGGCTCATAACAATTCTTTAGTTTTTAGAAGAGAAAAAAAATTGTTTTGCCTTTGCCTTTGAAGTGGATCACATTGTACCAAGTAATAGGTATTGAACATTTCCCAGGAGAAGACATCTGCAGACTCCTTTCCCAAGTCTTCAACCCCACTCCTTTTACAAACTGCACTTAGTGGGCCCTGCATTATATTAACAATATACTGAGTAGATGTTTCAGGAACAATGCATAAGCTCTTCTAGAAAACGGCAGTTTTACACAGGTTTGTCAAATGGAATTGTCTTCCTCAAAGAAAAGAAAAGAAAAGAAAAGAAAAGAAAAGAAAAGAAAAGAAAAGAAAAGAAAAGAAAAGAAAAGAAAAGAAAAGAAAAATATTTTTGTTTAACCAGGGATGCAAATAGTAATTCCCCTCCCCCTCTCCTCTCTATGAGCCTGCACAATCATGGGGTACTGGGATTTATCAGATCCCCTTTGCCTACGGGACATTTTTATAGGTGCCCCCTTTTGAAAATACAGGCAGTACACCTGAGTTATGTTAACAGGCTGAGATCCCATCAATACAGCCAGGGTGAAAATTCTGTCATATGCCAATTATAGTTATTCTACATGTCACATATTTCTAGACATTCTACAGATAAACAAATTCACTGTGTTTCAAATAAGAGAATTATGTGTAGTCAGGGAGTCAACTGAAAACTACTGGCTATCACCTTTGATTTCCTAAAGAAAGCATGTGCTGAGGTGAGTAGTATAAACTAAGGAAATAGCCTTCGCAGCTAGAGATCTACATGCGTGTCCATTTTGTCACCAGCTTATATGGAAAAAAACCAGTAACTCTTGACCTCATCGTATCAGGAAATTTTGAGTGATGCCTGACCTATTCAAGTTAGTTCCATAGAGAAAACACCTATTTAATATACAACACAGTTTTTGTTTTTATTATTATGATAACCAGACAAAGGGGAGGATCAGAAGAGGAAATTGTAGTATTTTGCAGAGCCAAATATTTACATTGGCTACCAAGGAATGAAATATCAGATTGAGCCTTCATGCAACAGTGAAAAAGGAAGTCAGATTATAGCACCTTTCACATCTTTCAAGATTGATTTGTTCAATGTATCAGATATTGCTGTTAGGACTGGAGATACAGGAGTTGACTTGCCCATATAGGGGAGAAAAAACACTCAACATTTTTTCTTCCTTATACCACCCCACTGTTGCACTTTCTTAGCTCATCTCCTAGCACACAGCCCCTGCTCCATGTCATCCATATACAATAAACATGAATTCAGTCAAAACTTGGTCCTCACAAACCATGACAGTTGAAGAGATATGGGTCAGTGACTCTCCCAGGATACCATCTACTCAACTTCAATGGATCTTTTCTCCAATGACTAACTAGCGTTACGGGGTGAGATCTCATTGATATGCCCCTCTGCTGAATATTTATTTAGCTACCTCAATCATCTTCACAGGTTTAATAAGAGATCCATGCTTTTATTATGTCTGGAGAAAGAGGCAGCATGCAATGGTCAGGAGAGGCCCCAGTGTGCAATGTTATACTGAATGATGGATTGGGTATGATAGAGAGGAGAAAGGATTGTGTTAAAAGACTTGGCAGCTGAGAGAAGGCCAGGGAGTTTGGGTTCCACTGGGTTTGGAAGCTGGAATGGGATGGGAAGGTTTAGGTTGGACATTAGGAAAAACTTCCTAACTGTCAGAGTGGTTAAACACTGGAATAAATTGATTACCGAGGTTGTGGAATCTCTATCTCCAGAGATATTTAAGAGCAGGTTAGACAGACATCTATCAGGGATGGTCTAGACGATACTGGGTCCTGCCGTGAGGGCAGGGGACTGTACTGGACAATCTCTCAAAGTCCCCTTCAGTTCTAGTATTCTATGAAAAGAGGCTATTAAACCAAGCAGAACATGGATATATAGGGATAGCTGACTGGACTAAGCCATTTCCCTGGTATTCACTGGACTGGCTTGATAGTATACTATTAGTTTCAGATGGCATGTTTGGGAGAAATTAAACAAATGTGGTTAATTTCCCAAAATGTACTTGAAGCATAACTCAAGACCAGGGAGTTAGCCATTGTCTGCAGAGTGACAGGTAGAGACTATCTGGATTCTTAACTGAATGCAGGGGATAAGGATGATCAATGGAAGCAATTTAGATCTGTCCCCTCTCGGGGTGTTTCTACACAGTACCCTTACCTTTAAACAAGCTTCGCAATTTGAGTAGAGCAAATTGTGTAGCTTATTTTGAGGTAATTTCAAAATAGCTGCAGAATGGGGCACACGAGGCACTGAGGCAGCTCTAGAGGTTCCAAGGGGTCCAAAATTGCCTCTGAACAGCTCTTTGCCATCATGGCAGCCAAGAGACCATCAGTGCTGGTAGATCCTGTGATCCCTCCAAAACCTCCCTGACCAGAGAATCCACAGGCACTGGATTCAACAAACATTTCTATAGAGCCGGAGTAGGTGGTGCTGGAGGAGTAGTCGGACGCTAACTATGGCAGCGCAGAACTCTTCGGTGCCAGGTATCAGTACCTTAGCAACTCTGATCAGTGCTGCATGGTCATTGGCTTTCCCTGGTGCTCAACTGGCAAAGGTGCTGCAGTGGACACAGCAAAGGTTGCGGGTGCCGTTGACGGTGTGGGTGCTGCTCTATCCTGAAGCTGGTGTAGAGGGAACTGCACCATAAATTCAATAACATGTCAGGTATGGAGGGAAGATTGATGTCATCCTCCAAGGCCTTCCTGACTGGTGAATCCATGGGCAATGGACTTGACAAACTTTTGTGGAGCTGGAGTCTGCGGTGTGGGGATATGTGGTGACGGCTGTGGGTGCTCCAACACTGGACACACCCCTCCAGGGCCCTTTGTGCGAGGGTCTGGCTGGACCCACCTCAGTCTGCTGCCTTCTTTTGGTGTGGCACTGGGGAATAGGATCGATGCCTCACACTCATACCCTGTTGATGTGCTGGGGGTGACGATGATGCCCTCGTGAAGAGTCCTTCTTTGGCACTAAGGGTCTTGCACTGAGGCTAATGCGCTGTGGGAAGTTCTTGGTGCCAGTTCTGCTGTTTGAGGCTGGAGTGCTGTCTCCATGAGAAGAAGTTTGAAACAACAGTCCCTCTCATTTTCTGTCCTAGGCCTGAAACTACAAATGAGACTGATGTGCTTCTCCCATGTACTTCAAATGAGACTTGTGTGAATTGCCCTTAGGCAGAGGCTTCCAGCAGCTTGTACAGTACATAAACCCGTGACTGCGGCATGCCCTGGTCCAGGGAACAAAAAGCATGTGGGGGGAAGCCCCCAATCCAAAAGTTACTAACACTTACTACACTATTTATAACTAACTACAATAAGAACTATCAAGAAAACAACCGCTAGGCCAGCACTTGCAAAGCAAGAGCAAGTAGCTCCAATGACCATCACTGGTAGAGTAAGAAGTAACTGAGCAGGCCATGGGTTGGCAGTGGAATACATACACTACCATACCAGCACTATTCCGGGGGTTCCACAGCTAGGGAAAAAGAACTACAGCGATTGTGCACGTGGAACTCGAACACATCTATCAGAATGGACATCAGCAAGCACTCAAAGATCTATATATTTGGGGTTTTGCTGGGTAAGATTATTTGGGCCAAAGAGCTTTAGCAGTGAATAGGGCCTTGTCTCTATGATACTGTGAAATTCATTCAGTGCTTTCGAGTCACATAGATTTTATTTAGCTGTTCACCTTGAAGTGGTCCAAATCAAATAATTTTGAGCCAATATTTAGATTTTGCTTAAAAGGGGAGTTACAAAGTCCAACATGACTAGAAATGTTTGCATGTGAAGTGAAAAAAGCTGAATGAAAACAGGCTTCTTTTACAGTGCATTTAAACATTCTGCTGCAGTGCTGAGTTCCCAACATAAGAACACTGGGCAAGGCTCAGGGAGAAGCAGAAAGTGACGTGAACTCGACATAGAAAAGGAAATGAAGTAGGGTTGCACGCATCACTGACTTTTGTGTTCAGTGGCTGTTGGGGAGGAGGAACAGGAGAGGAAGTGTTCCAAGTCACTCAAAAAACAAACAGAAAAATCTGGAAAAAGTTATTTTGGGTGAAATGAGTATGTAGTTTGACCTGAAATAAGTGGATATGGTGCTGTCCATTTGCACCCTGGGATTAGACTCAGCTGGGTTGCTGGCAACTGAGGGTACATCTACACAGCAGGGCTAAAGTCAAATTAAGCTACACAACTTCAGCTACATTAATAGGGTTGCTTAAGTCAAAATAGCTTAACTCGGCTTTAGGCGCTGTCTACACAGCAGGAAGTCAAAGGAAGAACACACTTCCTTCGACTTCTCTTACTTCTCGTGAAATGAGGGTAAACATGAGCTGGAGTAAAAAGTCCTCCAGCTCGACATTATCTATAATATATAAAGGAGAATGTTTGTATATTTGTGCGCTAATAACTTGGACACTATAAGAGCTACCACAACCAAACTTCGCATGGGATAATCTTTCATCCAGGAGAAGGTTTTAAGGTACTTTGGAAAGGAAGAGATGAGAGACTGATGCCTTTCCCCGGGGCTGCATGGAGCTTGGCAGTGCAGGCAGAAGCGGCTTCCTGGGGGAAGTGGCAGGGTCAGTCGATCACTAAGGCCGGCGGAGGGATAACCTGTCATCCAGGAGAAGGTTTTTAAGGTACTGAGGGAGGGAAGAGATGAGAGACCGATGCCTCTCCCTGGGGCTGCACAGAGCTTGGCAGTGCGGGGAGAAGCAGCTTCCCAGGGGAAGCGGCGAGGACAGTCACTCACTAAGGCTGGCGGAGGAACAAGGATGCGAAGGGCAGGCTCGGGTGCCAGCAGCAGGCACGCGACTCCCATCCCTCTCCCTCCCTTCAGGCTCCTCACCTCAGTTTTATCAACTTTCCTGAGCAACGCCGGGTAACTCCAGCTAATTTCAAAATAAAGGCTTGCAGTGTGTAGATGTACCCTGAGATTCAAATCCCTCCTCTGTAACAGGCACTGTAACCCAGATCTTCCCTTCTCCCACATAAATGCATTTAGGGCCACTTGTATCCCATACCTTCCCCCCTTTCAGAAGGACACCTGAATTCCCTTTTGAATCTATCTCCCCAAAAGTAAAGATTTTTTGTTTCAAAAGTGTGGAAACAGTCTGTTTTGACATGTCCAAACTTTTCTTCCCTGGACAAAAACATATTTGCCAAAAAATCTACATAAATTCACTAAATATTTTGCATTTTCAGTGAAAAAATAGTTTTGCTCCCAAAATTTCTCTCAGTTCTAAAACCTAGCAGTCTAAAGCTCCATAAGAGTTAGTCACAAAAAAGCGAGTTGTCACCAATGGGCCAAGCATCTCTTTTTTCTTCTTTCCTCATAGCACTGTGTATTTCACTCACCAAGGTGAGGCAAAGTCTCTTTTTGTAGGCTTTTTAGAAGCTTTCAGGAAACACCATTAATTTCAGATTTATCTAGAAAGTCCCTGCTATAGTAATCAGAAGTGCATCTCCTAGTCAGAGTTACCAGATTTAGGCCCAACAAGAAGACTATTTCATTATCTTAATGATGAGAGTTCACATTAGCAATTTTCAAAGTGAAGGATCCCAAAGCAATATAGGGTCACTCGCCCATACTGAAGTGCAGCCGTCATTTGAGTGGAACACAACAGTAACTGAATGGACACAGTAATGCTACTATACATCAAACAGGAAGTTAAACACTTCAAACTACAAGAGGAATCTGAACTGATGGGACAGTCACACAAACTAGAATGTGGCCAGTACACACTCCAAAATAGCATACTGGCATTTTAATGCAAGTAGTCAAGACCCTGGTTTAAACATCTCATCTGAGACAGGAGTGCTGGAAGTACTAACAACTCTGTGACTAAAAGTCTCAGAGGGGTAGCCATGTTACTATAACCGGAATTTTTTTTTAAAAACAACGAATGGTCCTGCAGCACCTTAGAGACTCTGTGGCTATTGGTTCAATACTGATTCAAAGGGAAGATTATCACCAGCTGAGTCAACAACACTCTTCCTGTAGCCCCTAGGGAACACTTAGGGAATAAATGGGAACACCTATTTATTTTCAAGGCCCAATGCTGCATCAATATTGGATAAGATCACAGTCAAGAGATGGTATGAGAGCAACAAGTTTCAGCAAAGGTATTTCTTGTAGAAAAATGCACTTTAAAATTATTTGCCTTTCCTTGGCTAAACAATGACTACACCCATCTTGGCACATACTCAAGAATGGAGCTGCCATGTCAAGAACCAAACGTAGCTCCTCACTCCAAAGTATTTTCTTTGGCTTTGAAGTGTATCAAGGTGGAGACCCGGGATTATAGATATAGGGAGATGGAAGAGTCACTGAGAGGACTTGCCTGAGAGGCAGAGAAACGGGAGATACCAACATGCCACTAGTCCATCTCCATCCAATTTGTCCACAGTGTGCTGCTGGACAGACCTTGCAGGAAAGCTGGGGGATTTGGCACTGACATGGTGTGGAATAGTCAGCAGATATTGAAAACAGAGCCGAGAAAACAAAGAAGGGCTTTGTAGTGCAAGGCGACACTGAAAACCATGTGCCCCAGCTAGCCCCCTTGCATGGAGTGTTTGCTAGAGTACAGAGTAAAGTACATTCCTCTCATTTGATTACATGACAGTTTTATATACCAGGTACATGGGGAATTTTTATTAACCCTTTCACTGCTAAAATACATGTCTGGAAGGAACATATGACAAGAAGTGGGGGCTCATTTCTGACCTCTATTACTCATACAATACTTAGGTACAATTAAAGAGACCATGTATGGCTAGTGGACACTAGAATTTGGCTAATTCTTTTTAAAGTTTTTATCTATGATGTTGAGATAATTAAACACGAATAGATTTTTAAAATCTAATGTTCTTTTCATCACTGATGTTGTTTATTTGCTGTTTTCTACTTGCCTTAAGTAGAGACACTACATGATTTTTTTTTAAATTGGATAAGATCATTTAATTTCCTACCCCACGAACTAAAATGCAGAACCTATGAATTCAGTGTGTAGAACACCCTTTCCACCCAGTTACCTCCATTCGTGAGGAACTCATTACAGGTTTTGATGTACAGGACTGGATTCTTCTGAAGCCTGCCACTCACTCAGCAGGGTGTAACTTTTCTTCCTCTATAAATTTAGCAGTGCTTCTACCCCCCAGCTTTGCTCCTTCCTGGCAGGGTCCCCAGGGCAGCTTGGAAGGAAAATTTCACTCACAAGGTAGCCCCTTTAATTGCCAGATATTTGGAGACTTCCAAGAAATAAACACAAATATATTTAACAGTAACTATATTGAACAGGAGATAAACATAACATAACAGGGTAAAACACTATTCTCAAGGTTACCAGGCAGATAATACTGATGAATTTCCCCAGTCATGTGACCTGGAGTAGCAAATGTAAAATTAGTGTTCTGTTGGTACACACATTTTGTAGGGGCCCTTGATGACCTGTGACCACAACATCTTCCATGCAGCAGTTAGCAACATGGCTGACTGGGTTCAGAACAGCCCAAAAGATTCACAAGCAGGATAAGGTGATAAGGCCCACATGCAGATTTAATAGGCGGCAGGTAGCAAAATCTCCAAACACACCCTGGCTTGAGGACACCATTCAGGGAGTAGAAATCTCCCAAATCTCCCCCTGAGTAGCTAACTAAAAGTTAGTGCACTCACAACTCTGTGAAGGAGCTTCAGATTCAGGGATGGCTCTGGAGGTCTCAGGCACTGAAGAGGGGCTGCTGGCAAGTGATTTCTTCATTCAGGAGTCAGGCTGCTTCTGGTGCCAGGGTTTCCCCTCACCACAAAGGAGTGCAGGGCTCAGAGTGAAGATTACAGAACTGTACTAAAATCCAAACCTTTAGTCTCCTACCCCAGTGCTCAGACACACTCATGGCAGGCAGGCAGCCAGCTCCGGACTACCAGTCACAGCAGTGGTGCCTGATCTCACACAGGGAGCTGGAGGGCTAACCCAGACTGGCAGAGGGAAGTTCTCCCCCCACCCCCAAAATACAACACTTTACAAACTGGGATTTATCTTTAAGCGGCAAACGCTCAGGCTGAGGGATCTTGCTTTCAGGTCCGCAGAGGCCAGTTCTCAGGGGGAATCTTGCAAGCAGGCCTAAGACTCACCAGTCACCCACACAACCAGACCTGCCCCTTTTCCTAGCTGGCTCTGGACTGCTCCAAAATGACTTTTCCCCTCTCCTGAGCTCCTAGGGAAGGGCATCTCACTCCCGGTTGTTTGCCAAGCAGGCTGAGAGTCTATCCTTGGCTCCCCCTCTGTACCAGAACCAATGTGCCTCTCCCTGACCTCCTGGAACACAGCACCCCAGGTCAGCTCCGTGGGGGTTACAAATGTATCCAGCATTACAGCCCCTGGTGTTAAAGCACAGGAGTGGAGTCCAGGAGACACAGGTTCTGTGCCCACCAGTGGTTCTTTATATGATTCTGTGCCTCAGTTTCCTTAGTTGTAAAATGGGGATAATGATACCCTCTTTTATAAAGTGCTTTTGGATCTTTACTGAAAAAGTGCTATATAAGAACTAGGTGATATTATTATATGTTGAAATCAATGGGAGTACTCAGGTATCTAAAGTAAGCATGTGCACAATTTCTTTGAAGGACTGAATCGTAATGTTGTAAAATATTTTGGCTCTCTGAATAGTATTATTTCCCAAGAAAAATAAATTATTTTTTCTTGACGAATTAGCCCACCGTGGTAAATTTCTAACCCATGATGTTGATACAATACAATTTTAATTATGACAGCTTTACTATAGCATCTTTCATAAACAAGCATTTTACAAAGCAGAAATTCTTAGCAGCTGTACGTAGTGTTTCTATGTTCCAAGTATTTGATGGAACACTATGCAATTAGTCACCTAAGAGAGCTATGGGGTAGATAATTCCTACTTATGTCCATATTTAACACATGGAGAAACATCGGCAGAGAGGTGGAGGCCTCTATGTCAGAGAGAGGATTAGATTAAGGAATTCTTGATTCCCATTCCCATGCTCAAACAAAGCTTAGATCCTTGATAGAAAATATGGCAATAGGGAAAAGAAAATATGAAATCCCCTGGACAGAGAGACTGGAAGGCTGCTGGTGAATGCTTGTGAAGAGAGAGAGGGAAGGCTGATGTGAGATGAGTGCATTGTGAGGGTAGCAGAGAGTCACTGGACGAGGTTTTTGCAAACCCCGGAAGGCTTTTACAACAGGGAGGGTGATTTTGGAGGTGCTTGAGAATAGATTTGAGGATAAGGAAACTTGAAATAAATAGGAGAAGGGAAGGGGAGGGGAGAGAAAGATATTCTGTCGCCCACCCCACTACCTCTATGCATAAAGTATCAGGAGAAAGGGTGCTAAACCTGAGTAGATAAAGATACTTTCTCCTGATACTTTATGCATAGAGGTAGGGGGGTGGGCGACAGAACATCTTTTTTCCTCCCCTTCCCTTCTTCTATTTATTTCGAGTTTCCTTATCCTCTAATCCTAACTCCAGTCATCTGAAGAAGTGGGCTATGCCCACGAAAGCTCATGATACCATCTACAAGTTTTGTTAGTCTATAAAGTGCTACCAGACCATTTGCTTGCTGTTTTTTTTCTGTAACAGATTAACTCGGCTACTCACTGAAGCTCTTGAGAATAGATGTAGAATTAGTCTCAGGCCCGTACACAAAGGGGGGTGCAAAGGGTGCAAAAGCATATATCCATGGCCTCCCAAGTAAGCATGCTCCCACCAGCTAGGGGAAGGCAGGAGCAGTGTGCTATCTGCATCTCCTTCCCCCATGCTCTGGTTGGCTGGGGAAAGCTGGGGCCTATTTCGCCTGAATACTCGGGGGACCATGGGAGTGCATTCACACCCTTGCAGTCCACATTTACAAAAAAAGCACACCCCCACACAGAGATTCCTGTGTATGGGCCTGAATCTAGTTTCTTTGTACACATGAAGTAAGGCACCTACTGGAATATTCTGCTCTGTCTAGACACTGTACAGAGTTAAATGTCTGGATGGGTGAAGATTTCAATATGGGGCAGTCCTGGTATGGGGACAGATGGTCACCCTACTATTATTACTAAGTAGTGCAGCCCCAAAAGGGCCAAATGTTTATTAGCCAATCTATTCTTGCAGGGAAGTTTAGGCCAAATTCATTGCTTCCCTGCACTGCAGTCATTTAGTCCAGTGAAAATTGGATGTAAAAGCTACCAAGTAAGGCCATATGATTTTACAGACACTTTCATAGATTCCAGGGCCAAATGGGACCACTGTGATCATTTAGTTTTACCTCCTGTATAACACACACCACAGAACTTCCCCAAGTAATTTCTAGAGCTTTAAGAAAAATTTCTAATCTCAATTTTAAAAAGCTGTCAGTGATGGAAAAAAAGTCTACCATGATCCTTGTCCAATTGCAAACCACTCTGTAAAACATTTATGCCTGATTTTCAGTCTGAATTTGTCTAGCTTCAGCTTCCAGCCTTTGGATCATATTACTAGACTGAAGTAACCATTATTAAATATGTGTTCCTGTGTATATAGTTGGAGACTATACCCACGTCAACTCCTTAAACTTTTCTTTGTTAATCTTACTAGACTGAGCTCCTTGAATCTATTATTACAAGGCATATTTTAATCATTATCATGGTTCATATGAATCCTACTCAATATTTTAACACCCTTCTTGAACTGCTGACTTCCAAACTGGACACAGGATTTTAGGCTACACCAGTGGCCAATACAGAAGTAAAAATAACCCTTCCACTCTTAGTCAAGATGGATCGCATATGCCCTTCAAACTATAGTGATGCATTGGAAGCTTCTGTTTTGCTGTTTAGACCTGTCCAGCTGATTATCCGCTCCAATATTTTTCAGTTGTCTCTTTCCAGGATAGAATCCCCCATTGTGTACGCATTGCTTATATCCTTTGCTCCTTTGTTCCAAATTTTCTGTATTAAAATGTTTAGCAAGCAATCCAGATAGCTCTGTATTAGTGATTCATTTTCTACCACTTCCCCTATTTTTGTATAATCTGAAAAGTATCAGTGATGATTTTATGTTCTTCCAAGTCACTGATAAAAAGTGTTACTAGTATAGGGCCAGATCCTGAAAATACAACCACTTGATGATTCCCTTCATATTTTGAGACCTATCAGATAATTTAAATCCATTTAATATGTGTCATGTCAATTTAATAACACTCTAGGGTGGTTTTTAAGTCCAAATATTTTATGGTACCTGGTCACATGACTTAAGAAGTCCAAGTATACTACACACAATCCTATTACCTTTATCAAACTTGCAATTTCATCTATAAAAAAATTCAGTTAGGCTGTTTTCTTCAAACACATGTTGATTGGCATTACTTATCTTTATAAATATAGAGTCCCATAGTACTTGCTCCACTTTCTTGCCCAGGATCAATGTGAGGCTTGGGTCCTTCTATTTACCCCTTTTTAAATAGTGGCACAAAATTAGCTTTTTCAGTCTTCTGGAACTTCCCCAGTGTTCCAAGACTTACTGAAAATGGATATTAATGATCCAGCAAGCTCTTCAACCAGCTCTTTTAAAAAGACTCTTAGATAGAAGTTATCTAGATTTGCTGATTTAAAAATGTCTGACTAGTAGCTATTGTTTAACATCCCCCTGAAATGCTAATAGAATGGAAAGTGTTATCATAATCATATGATGAATTAAATCTGCTTCTCCCAAATACAAGACAGAAATATTTATTGAACACTTCTATTTTTTTTGATTATGGGTAATTTTACTATTTCCATATGGTAACAGATCAATACCATTGTTAAGATTACAGTAATTACTCGTTTAACACATGCCCGCTTAACACATTTTCGCAATAGCATGATTTTCTTTTAGGGAACGTTTTTTGAATAACATGACCATCTCCGAAATAACACAAAAATAATCAAGTGGCAGACTACTTTGTGCAACGGTATAAGTTGGTGAAAACAGTGGTAATACGCATGAGCGGATGAATACACATGGTCACAACGCTCCTCCGTTCACTCATGTGTTTATCTTTGTGTTTTAACAAACCGCAGCGTCTTATGTTGCTAGTTATCTTGTGTTGCTAGATATCTAATGTTGACGTTGACGACCCAGCACCAACAAAAAATTAACTTTGCCACCACTACCTGAAACGCAACCCCCACCTTTTCCATTATTTTTAATGGGAAAATTGACCCCGCATAGCACGTTTTCTCTTAGCACGAGCGTTTTCAGAAACGCATCTATAGTGTTAAATGAGGAATTACTGTATTTTGGTCCTACTATACTTAAACACCTTATTGTTTTTAACTTTGCTGGCCATAGATTTCTCTGTGTGATCCTTGACTTCCCATACAATTTTCTACAATTCCTGCTTTGATGAATTCATCACTAGCAAATTCCCTTTTCTTCCATTTTATGCACTTTCTTTTACAACTATCTGCACTTCTCTTGTAAACAAGGTTGGTTTTTAATCAACATGGTCTTTGCCCTCAACTACAGCGGTTTAAATCACTGCATAGAGTGCAAGGTGCCATGGTACTAGGCCCTCTTCATTTACAAAATCCCTTCTAAAGCGAGTGTGCTGAGCACCAATTTTCTGCCTTGTGAGGAGTTCTGAAGTTAGACCTGTAATGTATTCCTCATCCCCAGCTTGAGCCCCCATGCTCATCTTCAAAGCCAGATATCAGAAGCAACGATGATGAAGTCAGGTAAAGAACAAGCCAGAAGTATGTATACATGAAAATTCAGAGAGAGAGAGCGAGAGAGATCTAGTTTCCAAGCTAATGCTGCCAACATTGAAAAGTGAGAACTGCAGAAAGTGATACATTACAAAACTGTCTCTAGAAAGAGCAGTTTTCAGAGTTTTCCCACAAACCACTGATAGTTCATTAAAAGTATATTAGCTGTGAGATCCTTACAAAGACATCACAAGGGAATGTTTCCTTTTTTAATTATACAAGGGTTCATTTTCTTTGGATGAAACATAGGACTCCATATGGAAAAGCCATATGCTAGAAAAAAGTGGATTATTGTGATGTACTATGCATGGGAAGACTTGAAGAGTTTCCAGTTGATCCTACATGCAACAGCTCGTCTATTAAATAATGAGTCGTTGCGAACACTTCATCCCAGTACTACCGACTCCCCTTCAAAGCTTTCAGTGAGGTGGATTTGAAGTATCTTATGGATTATGCCAGGGGACAGAGCTTTAGCACTCCCTTAGACAAATATGACCATCTTCAATAATTAACATAAAATACAACATAACACAAACTGCTCAGTCTACTGCCCAACAGAAGAGGGGGGAGGGTTGGATGAGAGAAGCTTTATTGTATATTGATTACTTATACCATCATAATGAGGGAAGAATAGGCAGACAACATTTTAAGTGACGCTTGCCCAATGTCAAAATTAAAAAACTGGCTTCATAAGACAATGGAATATTTTCTCAATCAGTTTCCTTTTGGCAAGCATTGATTCTTCCACCCCCACATATAACTGGTGCTGAATTTAACATACATAGCAGTTTTCCCTAAACATCAACAATTTATGTAACACTGGATCCTGCCAAGACATCTCTGGTTTGAGCAATAAAGCCTGGAATAGGACTGAAGCAAAATCAGCAGAGGGAGCATAAAAACGTTGCGGTTTTGAGCACTTTATACAAGTGGTGGCTAATAGCTCCTCCCTTCTTGACGATTGAGTAAAGGAACAACTAATATACTCTGCACAAAACAGTTATTTAGAACCCATCAGGGGAAAACATCCTTTGAACTAATCAAACTATTGCTCCAGGCTGGGAAGGAAGAGAGACAGTTTGTTGTTGTTATTTCTATTTTTAAATACTTTGGAGATGTTCAGATACCATGGTGATAGGAGCCATATAAATACCCAGTGAGAGAGAGAAATTTTCCCATCAGATAAATTTAAAGTTGGTAGTCTCAACTTTAAAATGTTACAATGTCCTTTGAGACAAAGAAATCTGAGTAACTTTCCAAATCTGCCACTAAAAAGTATGAGGAACACCAAAATAATAAACAAGACCTTCCGGCTACTTTATACCAAATATTGGGCTTAATGTAGAGATGTGCATGTGCTACTCTCATTGACTTAATATAAATGATCAGTGTCCAATCCCTTTGACCCCAATAACACAGATTTGGCATTTTTTATTTTAAAGGAATCTTGGGGAAAATCTCTCTGATATTTACATATCAAATAAACATTATCATTTAAAGATAAAAAAAAGTCTTGTTCTGAGCTCAAACAACATCTGGTTCTGCCACAAATTCACAGTGCTGCAGTTCCCCCCCCCCCCCCATCTGTAAAATGTCTTTAATAATATTTACCCACCTTCTGGGGAAACTGTGAGGTTTATCTGATGTTTCTAAAATGGTCTAAGAACTTAAGGTGAATGACACCTTGTTAATGTGAAGCCGTGTTGAGAATGAAAAGGAATGCTGGACTATTCAGAGGAATAATCTAAGATTATCTAAATGACACAGGTGCATATGATTTCTTTTCCTTTTTTTCATTCTTCTACTCATGAATGGGGGGGGTTCGGTTTCTAGTTTGCATATAAGAAGGGCAGAAGCTTTAGCTTTCTTGTTAATTTCATCAGGCCTAAAATCCACCTTTGTAAGAGTGTTAGTATAAATTTACCAGGTAAAAAAAGGCAAACCACCTCACAAGTCCTGTATAAAATAAAGCAATGATCCCATGCCAAAAGCAAGCTAGAAAACAGGTCCTGAGAGAAAAGTGAAAGAAAAAAAATCAAAATCCTGAGAGATTAATTAGTGCTCAATATCTCCATGCGGTTTCTCTATCTGATACTTACCACCACTCTATCATTGAATGCATACTGCACTTTTCAGATGAGAATCTTAATGTGCTTTATAGATATTAACAAATGAAACTTTGCACCCCATCTGTAGGATATTCTCATTTTGCAGCTGGAGAAACCAAAAGTGCAGAGGAGTTAACTGACCTGCCCAGGGCCACAAAACAGGAGCAGATCACACTCCTTTATGTGAAGTAAAGGACTGAGGTATCTGATCGAAAAACAAGTTTAACAATCAAAATCTTTTCAACCAAGCATTTTCTGACATTTTCCTTGTTTTCAAACAAGAGCATTTCCTAACCCTGCTTGATTTCACTGTGAAGTAATAATGCTGTATCTGTAATCCACATTGTGGCTTCCATGGCAACATATTGCAGGTCACAAACACAGAAGAATTTCATCTGACTGCAAGATCATACAGGAGGGAGAAGAAGATGGACAATTAACTTATGCTACCATATCTTCAGCACAACATAGGCAACAGATAATCTGTGGCAAAGTAAATAGCATCTTGGGTACATAATAATGTGCCTCTACTGTACAATCACCCATTAGTATAATAATGAGATGTCTCTCTAAGGCTCTTAAAGTGCTTTATAAACATTCATGAACAAAGTGATTTACCAAAGACAGACCGAGAAAAGAACCCAGGCATCCTGACTTCCAGTCTTATGGTTTAACCAGTCAAAAAAACAAACAAAACAAAACAAACCTTACTTAAAAGGACTTACAAAAATGGGGGGTGGAGATGCTAGTGTTTGTACCTTTTCGTCTGGCTGTTGGGAGGTGACGTGGTTCCTCCTGTTACGTGTCTTTCAGTATGGGGAAAGAAAATTGCTGGAGAGAGGGGAGCTACATGCCTTGTTTTTGTAGGTGGAAAGAAGGACAAATTTCTTTTTTCCCCGGTTTTGGGCTAACTTTCCTGGATCAACAGACAAAGCAGAAAACACTCCTGAGATGGAGGGTCTGCTCACTTTGCTTGTGACAAAGATGACAGAGGCACAAACTTGGCTGCAAGCAGTTTCCAGTTTTTAATAGACTGCAGCAGTCCGAACACAAAGACTTGCCAGTTGTGCTGCTGTATACGCCTTTGCTTTAAGCTTGCCAAAGAGTGACAGTCCCTCCTGCAAAGCTCTGCTCTCACATAAAACAGAGCTTGACATTGCTTTTCAGACAGCTAAGAAATGCCAGGGCTGTGAACAAGCAAACTAAGACTCTAATCCTCATTCCAAAGTGCGATGATAAAGAGGTGAGACTGGTGTGGTTGGCTGTTATCTTGTCGCACCGTGCTACTGATCCCAGTGATGAAACAAGGCATGCCTTGGATCTGAAATCCTTCTCAGCTCTGTGTCCAACATACTGTACAGAACACAAACCACACTCTGATCCTGTTGCAAAGGATGAACAACAGAAATTCAAAAGAGCAAGCATTTAATATAAAAAGATTCCCCTCCGGCATGCTATGGAGCCCATAAAGTCCAGCAAGAGAGAATCCTGCAGCTTTGCATATCTGTAGTGCTTCTCCTTAGAAGATCTCTTTACTTCTAACAATTAACTGAGCCTCACACCACCAGTTCAAAGTTTACATCAAATCTCATTTTGCACCTGGTGAGAGACATGGCAAGTTAATTTGATTAAGCTCCCACAAAACGTCAAAGGCAGTGAGAAGAACAGGACCCAGAAGTCCCCTGTCCCAGTGTTCCAGCTCTCATCACTACAGGATTCTTGTTCATTATCTAATGTTGATTTAGCTGATCTGTCCCAGGAGGAATGGTAGAGGGAAGAGAGTTTCCTCAAGATCAGAGCATTTTTTAACTATACTTGGCTAAACCAGGGCTGGCCAGTGAAGTGCTCTCCACTCCCAGATTCAATTCCTGGGCCTGGTTTCTCACTCCCAAGCTGACAGGGTCTGGGTGCTGCAGTGGTCACGCTCGGGGAAAAGATGACAGAATTTGCAAAACCAAAATAGGCCCCTCATGTCTGGCTTAAGCAGAAGCCCCTGCTTTGTGCTTTACAGGAAGGCAAATAAAACAAAGCAAAAACCAGAAACCCCATCATGATGCTCCCAGCCTACCGTGCAGTAGCTAAGGAAGCAGCATTTCATGTTATTTACTGCAAACTCTGCTGGTCAAGAAGAGAAAGGTGGTGACAAACTCTAATGGAAATCCAGCTTCCAGTCAGATTAGAAGTTATTAAACATCAGGAAACGGATGAGGGGATACCCTCCAAGGATTGAGAGGGTGCCCCACAGGGAATAATGAGGTAAGACGAGTCCAAGGTAAATTCTTGCTGGTCTGTTTCTGAAAGGCACCTCTGTTGCTCTGTCCAGTCCCTTCCTCCTGCCTTGCCTATGCAGACTCCAGTTAAGACACACATACATTTTTCTTAATCAGCATTATGCAGCCAGTCAAAGAAAAGGCAGCTGAGTTTGGGTTTGGGGAGGGCAAAGAGCCCAGTGAGAGTTCAGCATACTGAGGGTTAAAGAACCTTCTCTCTTACACTTCAGCTTGGCGCCCAGAGTATAGATTACTTCCTTTAACAATAGCAAATCATTATGGGGGGATTTTCTTCTTTCCTCTGCAGCTGAGGGGCCTTCTCTTGCAGAAAGCACAGCAGGAATAATCCAGCAAGGTCAGCGGAAGGGTCAAGGGTCAGAGGACAGGACAGGTCAACACCAGGCACCCAGAGCTCTGAGCCAGTGGAGTGGGTGAAAGGTCTGTTTCAGTCTCCCACAAGCCCCTCTGTCAGAAACTTAAGATGTACTTTGGGAGCAAGTTGGATCACAGTAACCTGGAGTAGCAAGCAGAAGACACGTCTGTCCCACGGCTCATGAGTGTGGGGCGGGGAAGAGAGGGGAGAGGATAAAATGCATTATGTTGACTGGCTTGACTGTGTTTTGTTCAGTGTGATGGACGACTCCAGATGTGTTGGGAAGAAAAGGACACATGCTGGCTTCTTCTGCAGCGAGGGCTGTGTATGCAAGAACTGTGTTTAGATAAGTAGAGGAGAGACCCTGGATGAATGATACATACAATGAAGGGAAAATGGGCAAGCTAAAGGGAAATCTCATTTCTATAATTTAACCCACAAACACATTTTTCCAATCCAGGAGAAAGAACAATGTACAGCAATTAGAGGAAGAGACTGGCAGTCAGTCAAGGACTCTTCAGTTCTATTCCCAGCTTGGCCATAGACTTACTTAGCTTGATTCTTTTCTTATATACATGTCCTTCAGGATAAGCTCTACTGAAGTTAACTGAGTCACAGATCCCTGTGAAACTGATGCAAAGTGAAGAATCAGGCCCAATTTCCCTGTTTGTAAAATGAAGATAGTACTTCCAGTGAGAGAGCTGAAAGTGCCTCCCCATGATTGCTCAGTTAAAGCACAAATTAGGGCGAACCAGTGTGAAAAGAAGTTGCACTTTGTCTAGGAATGACAGGGCCAGAAAGAATTATTACTACAGAGTCCTGCCTGCATTTGGAAACCTCAAAAAAGAATCCTCCTTAAATCATCACAACAGACCTGCTTCTTCTCCACCATGAAAGACATTATACCTCCTTACCTGCCATTAAGTTCTTTCCTGTCCTTCACCTGAATCCAAATACCATAGGAGTTGAATTTTCAAATTCAACTACTGTAGTTTGAAGAACCAAAGCAAAGTGAGTTTTTTCAACCCATTGTAGGACTTCAGTCCTCCTAGAGATACATTCCCGCAAAATAAAATAATTAAGAGGCACGCAAAAAAAACAAAAAAACAAAAAAACAAACAACCAAACAAGTTTACCTGGCATAGGCAAAGAAGCGGGGATTTAAATAATCCCCGCTTCATTAAAATAAACGTGGCTGCCGCGCTGTGCCGACGATCAGCTGATCCGGCACAGTGTGGCAGTCTAGTGAAACGAGGTTTACAGGATCGGTCGGCAAAGGCTTCCGCAGCCGATAGATCCGCGTCTAGTCTGCCGCGCTGTGCCAGATCAGCTGATCGTTGGCACAGCGCAGTGGCCATGTTTATTTTAATGAAGCAGGGATTATTTAAATCCACGCTTCTTTGCCTATGCCGCGTAAACTAGTTTACATGGCTCCATTGATGGAGCCATGTAGTCTAGACATACCCTGGTAGATAAACAGTAAGTGGAGGAAGGGAAGAAAAAACTACACAAAACAGGGAATAATAAAATAAAATAATAATAATAATAGACACTCTGCAACAAAGCTCTAACTCCTATGAAAAGGTGCCATCTCAAGTTTAAAAAAATTTCCCGTACTCATGTTTAAATAGATTCTTGTTATGAAGGAACTAATCCCATGTATGAAAGTCTGCTCTGTCCCTCATCACCACGGGGATATCCCTTTCAGACATCAGAGCTGCCCCATTCTACGGCACAGAGAGGACACTAGGCTCCTCTCTCTCAAGCAGCCACAGGGTCACAGAACTGCCCTGTCCCTTGCTACCATGGAGATGCCAAGCTGCCAGCACAGAATCCTTACATTTCATACCACTTTCCTGCTTGTGGTAAGTGCACAGGAATGTAACAACTTTCCTTTCCCCCTTCACTTCTCCCCACCAGCTCCCTCACAAATGCCCCAGCTCTTCTGATAGAACTAAAAAAGGCAGAATTTGGCAAGACAAAGGGAAAGGTATCGAGGAAGGCCATAAAGAATTTGCTAAGCTCTAGAGCCGTGGTCCCCAACACGGTGCCCGCGGGCGCCATGGCGCCCGCGGGGGCACTTGCATGCGCCCGCCAGGTGCTCGGGGCTGGCCTGGCCCCAGGTACATGGCGCGCGGCGCTTGCGGGGGGGAGGGGGAGCCCCGGCCCCGCGGCGCTTGCGGGGGGGGGGGGGGGGCGCCGGCCCCGGGCATGCGGCTATGGGAGGGGCCACCCCTGGGCCCCCAGCGGGCTAACGGCCATGTCCCCTGGCACCCGGCGGGCAAACGGCCACGCCCCCTGGCGCCCGACAACCTGAAAAGGTTGGGGACCACTGCTCTAGAGTCCTCAGCCTGTTGGGATTCCTGAGGGGCAGTTCTGTTCCAGTACACAGCTTGACTCTGATCTCAGAGGAAAGGTCTTTAACTTGTCAATACAAGGTCCCCACCCATTTCCACATGAGCAGCATCTCTGTCCAGCCTTATTTATTACCCTGACTGGACTGTACATGGTTCAATGTGCACTTAGATTGGAGTTACTCAGCCTCTTAAATCAACATGGAAAGAAAAAGAAACACAAAAAGGAGTAACTTCCGTTTCCACAATGCTGTCCCTTTCTACAGAGTTTGAACTCACTGGCTATTGAATTATTGGAGCTGAAGCAGGGCTGCTCTTGTCCCTGACCTTGAATATAAACTCAAGTCTTCTGTCACTCCCATTAGAACATCCTGCGTCAGGACTGCTGCCCTCTTACCCTTGGACTGGTTACATATTCTGCTAAAAGAAATGAGTGAGGGGCTCAGGTTACAACTGGAAAACCCAGTAGTTGATGATATCTTTTCATGCTCCAAGGGAAAAGATAGGGGCCAGCTAGGCCTGCCACCACATTTACTGCAAGAACACCACAATTTGTTCAAACCCAAAGACCTCATGGCTCCAGAAATTTCTATATAGGAATATGGTCTGATAACAAAACAAGATCTAAGAACCTGGGAAAAAAATAACTCTTTCCAAACCTCCCCAGCAACCATAAATGAGATGAGCTACTGAAGTACACTGGTGTACACTAATATTCCTAGCACCCAGCTCTTCATCTTTAAATTTATGTGCTTTACAAAGAAAGGCAATACTATTACTTCTGTTTTACAGATGTGGAATCTGAGGCACAATGGGGGAGGGCGGAATGTCTTGCCCATCTAGGTTACATTGGGCAATAAACAGAACCCAAGTCTCCTGTGTCCCTGTCTAGTGCCCTACGCACTAGCCCATACTCCCTGCCTGTTCAAACGCAGCGAATTCCAGAATCCTGGCTGTTCTATGCACAGTCCCTGGCTCCTCTCTCTTGGGATTATATAATGCAGAGGGATTGGCCTCACTGAATGACATTACTGCAGATCAGTGGCGGATATAGGGCAGTGCGAGCGCGGCGGCTGCCCCGTGCCCTGCGCTTCAATAGGCCCCGCTCCCTGGGCCCTGCAAAACTCTCATCTGTCCCTGCTGCAGATTATTCTAAATTAGTAATGGCATGAAATGCCAAATACACTCAGAGAAAGTTCATCCTACGGGGATTATGCTGTGCACTGCATGTGTGGCAGAACAAACTCATTGTCTGGCACTGGTGCAGCTCTACTGCTGCTATCTATTCTACACCAGGTCCCAGCAACAACCAGTGTTTTAACCCCCATGCAATTCGGACTTTCTTGAACAGGTACAGAGGACACAGCAGCTAAAACCAGCAGTTGTCCGGAGCCCTCTCTGCATCAGAGCTGCCAACATTTGTGTCACCAGTGACATTGTCACTATATTGGTATCAAAGAGCAGCTTTTCAGAGGGGAAAAAATTAACATAGCCAGAGTTTGTATGAAGTAGTCTCCTTCCATTCCTGCAGTTTTAGCATTGTTTCAAGCCAACACTAGCTTCTGCTCCTACCTCATCTGTTGGCAGACAAATGGCCTGGAACCAGTTTTTAAATTGATTTTTGGGCATGTAATTCTGGGTGTCATGGGAAGCACAAAGAAAGGTTTGCTTTGCACTGTTTGGGTGCACAACAGCAGTTTGCTACTCCTAGTTTATTTTGCTTTCATAGTTTCCATAGTTCCTCTTTTCTGCTCTGTTAATATGCATATCTTTCCCCTTCTGTCTCTCTCTCTCTCCCCCTCCCTGAATTTGTGTAGGTCTAATTCCTTCGCCTACTATATGGACATGCAGTGGTTTGCTGTAAGCAGGTCTGTGCCCATTATTTTACTGTCAGGACCACTGATGGGTAGAGGGAAGCAGAGTAGGCAGAGCATGGCAATTTAAAAAGGCCTGGGGCTTCCAGCTACTGCTGCCACTACAGTAGCAATAGCAGCAGCCAGAACCCTGGGTCCTTTAATTCACTGGTGGGAGCCCTGGCGGGCACTGAAGAGCTGGCTGGGGGAAGCTAGCCCCCCAGACTCGCCCCTTCCAGGGGACCAGAGCCAGGACCCCCACCTTACCCAGGGCCTGGAGAAGTCTCTTGTCTGCCCTGCTTATTGTAGATTTGTCTCTGACTAGCGGAGCTGCACATCCTAATTTATGATCCAGATTCTCCCACCCTTCGTCCAGAAATTCCACTGCATATCATTCCCAGTGCAAAGAATCATAGAATCACAGACTCCTAGGGCTGGAAGAGACCTCAAGAGGTCATTGAGTCCAGCCCCCTTCCCAAAGCAGGACCAACCCAACTAAATCATCCCAGCCAAGGCTTTGTCAAGCCTAATTACTTACGCTTTTGTAACCTGATAGGATAGTTTGGTGTTGGTGGATTTTGGAACACCCACCCTCTTGCCCTTGGACTCTTTTTACGTGTTCACCATTTGCAGCAACGGTAATGGAGAACAGAGCCTGAAATACTGCAGAAGCCGCCTGTCCATTTGCTTTCATTGGCAGTAGGAGCTCAGGCGCAACATGTTCATCTGGGAAGCTGTAAGCTGGGGTCAGGGAAAACTGCTGGCCCCATTTGGCTGTACAGACATTGGCAAGTGAAGTTACAAGTCAGGCTCGGCCCCCTAGAGCAGGCAGCAGACGTGCAGAATTGAAAATCTCAAAATATTTTTGGTGCGTTTGCACTTATCAAATATCACATCCTAAAACCAGAAATTTGTGTAGGATCCCTTCCAAAAAGAAAGAGATTTCAAAAGCAAACTCAACCCTACTCTTACAGCAGACAGAATTTCCGGCCTTTTTTGAGAAGTCTCATACAGCCCCCAAATCCTATCCCTCCTCTTCTTGCTCTCCCACACTCCTCACGCAGTGCTGCCAGAAAGGAAAAGCATGAAAAGCAGATTTCTGGGTACAGTTAAAAGCCACAAAATATCCTCCATGTATACACTTTGTAGTTCCACTGCAGATTTTTTTTTTTGAGAGAGAGAGAGAGAGCTATGAAACTGGGCAGTTAGTGATTCTGGAAGCCTATGAACTGCAAGGTTGAGGGGCTGAGGTGATGTGGGTCAAGCTGAGGTTTTCCAGTGTGCCTCACCAGATGGGTTAGAGGAGAATGCATCTCTCAAGACCTGGAAAGGTGGAGTCTGCAGCAAAATTCAGTGAATATTCTCCATTTCTTCCACAGCAATTGGCATTAAATTAATTAATGCATATTTTAACATAACAACATCTTCTAGCCAGGGGCGGCCTGTGTCTATAGGCAAACTCGGCAGCCACCTAGGGCGCCAAGTTAAATGGGGTGCCAAATTCTCTGCCATTTCCTCTTCCCCTAATGCCTGGTGTCGGTCCTGGAGGAGGAGCACAGTGGCTTCCCTGCTCTGCAGGAGGGGTGAGTTGGCCCTGGAGGAGGAGCACGGGGAGTTGGCCCCAGAGGAGGTGGCGCATGGGAGGGGGGGGTTGGCCCTGGGGGAGGAGGCGCACGGGGGTTTCCCCGTGCCGCAGGAGGGGAGGTCAGCCATGGGAGAGGCGCGTGCTGGCTTCCCTCTGGGGGGAGGGGGAATCCTGGGAGGAGGCGGGTGCAGGGGATTCTCTCCCTCCACTGTTACCCTGTTCCCTCTCCTCTCCTCCCACTCCCCTCTCTCCAGCCACAGAACTCCATCCCCAGCCCCCCTCTCCCCAGCGATGTGGTAGTAATGGCAGTTAAAGCAGGATAGCATAATGGACTATTTTGGATTTGTAATAATAAAAATTATAATTAACATTTGTAATGCATTTTTATTTGAAATTGCACAGAAATATCATCTAGCTGTCGTGTACAAATCTATTCTGAAAATTTAATGTCTCTATTTTAATCTGATCTCAGAAACATTGGTTGGACCGACGGACAAACCGAATAATTATGCCTGTTTAAATCAATATGCTTAAAAAACATTAAATGGAAAATAGGGGCAAAATGTTTCCCAGTTTACCAAAAGCCTCAGCCTATATCTGCCCGTGGGGGGAGGGATGAGGTGCCAACTGCATGGTTAGCCTCGGGCGCCAGTTGCTGGCAGCTAATCTAGGGCCGCCCCTGCTTTTAGCTCAGTTAAACACTTCGAAGGCAAAACTGTGTGTAACTGTGATCATGGGAGGCAGGTTATAAGAGGCAAGGGAAAGCAATGAATGCCTTCCCCAACTGCCAGTCTTACTGGCAATTGGGGAGCCGCACTCCTTCAGCACATCTCTCCAGTCTCTGGTGGAAGGGTTGCCAGACGGTTTCATAAAAAATACCAACCCCCTCCCTTCCAAAAAAAACCCCACGCAGGAAAAGTTGTTGAGCAAATGTTGTTTAAAAAAAAAAAAAAAAAAGGGACCAGGGCCGAAATGCAGTCGTGGTCCCTTTAATAATTCTCAGGCCACTCCCCCCCCCCCCCCGCCCCAGCTGCACTGCATGTCCCAAGTGGCAAGCAGCCTTCCGTTGGGCGCCCGAGCTGGGCTACAGGAAAAACAGAAAATACTGGACATTTTATATGTTTGGTATTTTTTGAATTTTTTTACCAGATGGAAGGTACAAATACTAGGCTGTCCAGTTCAATACCCCAGTCCCACCGAGGCCTGAAGCCATTCTGCCATACTCCCTGGGGCTAGGGAGGCATGGGCCAAGCACCATGAGCACTCTGGGCCCAAAGGGGCTGCCCGCCATGTGCTATCCCTCCCCATGCTCTGGCAAAGAGTTAGGCTGTGCACCTTCCCCTTCCCCCATGCTCCCATCGGAGCCAGGGAAATTTGGGGCTGCGCACTGCTCTCCTTCTCCCCCATGCTCTCTCCAGGGCCAGGGAAGGCTCCCCTCCTACTGCCTCTGGAGCTGTGTACCATCCAATGGGGCTAAGGTGGCTTGTCCCTACAATGGGGGAGCGCTTGGCTCCCCACAGGGTCCTGAGCATCAGGGGCATGGCTGGGTGCTTGCCTTCCCCAGCCCTATATTCACCCTCCATCCATGACTATAATAGACTGGGACTATTTTCGAGCAACCTCCGGTTTTGTCAGGCCACCCTTTATTCTGCTAGGCCATCTCGTTCCTTCCAACTGAGTTTACTTCAGCTCCTTAACAACACACTTCAGCTAGGTAACTTCTATAACTGAACCTTCTTAAACACAATCCCACCTTTTCCAGACTCTTACTTCAAAGCCTATGCAAACAGACATCTCTTCTCCAAATCAGTCTCTCGCCACAGCAAGATTTTCTAGCTCTTACCTCAGAACCACAGCTCTCCAGTACTCCCCAGTTTCCCTCTTCTCTATTTGGTTTTCTGAAGCAGCCTCTCAGCAGTAACACCAGTGGCAATCCACTTCCTGGAGTTCCCTCCACCTGATGCAGTCCCCTCCCTCTCATTCCTGCTGCCCTCTTTTCTAAGGAACAGATAATTAAAATCTACCTCTTTCTTCAGGGGCAGGGATTGGGCTAATCAGGCAGCCAGGCCAGGTTCAGGTCTTTGACTGCAGAGGAATGTTATCCCTTACTCCTTCACAGTGATCTCAAATATAACTATAGACAGGGACTAACCACATCAGATTGCTATTAACAAGATTAGCTGACATAATTTTAAGTGAGATTATTCTTCTCTGCACTAAGCACGTAGCATAGTGTTATTTACACATGTTCTAACATAATGTAGTATGTCAGAGTAGACAATCCCAGACAAGTTTAAACATGTGCTGACTAGCCATGGTTAACCCTATAGTCCTCCTGAGAGATAACCATGATCAGTCTCAGTTTTTAAATACGATTATCATTTATCACAGTAAAGGCATAGTAGTGTTTAACATTGTCTTAGTTACAGGTGTCCTTGTTGCAGAGCTCATGCAAGTTATCTACTTTCATGTTATTTCTCTCAAGTTAGTTAGCTCAGCTCAAGTGAGAGAAGCCAGATTGTGAAATAACACTAGAGCTCTTGTATCTGCACTGAGCTGCATTCATTTGTTTATGGCCCAAAGACTTCTGGGAGCATAACCCATAGTTATTTGCACTGCCGTAGGGTAGGAAATTTGGGGAGAACTTTTGTGGGCTGAACTTTGGAGCCTAGCATATGCCTTCATCTGTGCACAATGTCCACAGTGCTATTTTTAGCATGCTAGCATGAGCTGTCCTATCCCAAGTCTATCTAACCAGACTGGCAGGCAGCTGCAACATAGACATACCTTTAGTTAACATGTTTTCTAACATGATGATTTCTTCCAGCATTGACAAGACCTCAAATGTGCTTGCAAAATGAGTAGGGATTGTAGTCCTAAAACTTTAAGCTGGAAATGCCAATAAAAAATGGACACAATATCCAGCTCAGACTTCCCAAGCACTGAGTAGCATGAAATGATTAACTTCTGTGTCTAACATATGACATTCCTATTAATAAACCCAAGAATGTAAACTAAACAAGAATAAGTCATTGGGATCAGATGGCATTCACCCAAGAGTTCTGAAATAATTCAAATGTGAAATTGCAGGATTAACTGTGGTTTGTAACCTATCCTTTAAATCAGCTTCTGTACCAAATGACTGGATGATAGCTAATGTGATGCCATTTTTTAAAAAAAGAGCTCTAGAGGTGATCCTGGCAATTACAGGCCTGTAAGTTTAACTTCAGTACTGAACAAACTGGATGAAACTATAGTAAAAAACAGAATAGTCAAACACATTCATGATCATAATTTGTTGGGAAAGAGTCAACGTGATTTTTGTAAAGGAAAATCACGTCTCACCATCTACTAAAATTATTTGAGGGGGTCAACAAGTATGTGGACAAGGGGAATCCAGTAGATATAGTGTTCTAAGATTTCCAGAAAGTCTTTGACAAGGACCCTCACCAAAGGCTCTTAAGCAAAGTAAGTTGTCATGGGATAAGAGGGAAGGTCCTTTCATGGACTGGATTGATAACTGGTTAAAAGATAGGAAACAAGGGTAGGAGTAAATGGTCATTATCAGAATGATGCTCCCCAGAGGTCTGTACTGGGACCTATCCTATTCAACGTATTCATAAATGATCTGGAGAAAGGGGTAAATGGTGAGGTGGCAAAATCTGCAGATGATACAAAACTGCTCAAAACAGTTAAGTCCAAGGCAGACTGTGAGCTTCAAAAAGATCGTATGAAACTAGGTGACTGGGCGACAAAATGGCAGATGAAATTCAATGTTGATAAATGCAAAAAAATGAATATTGGAAACCATAATCCCAACTATACATAAAAAATGATGGAGACTAAATTAGCTGTTACCACTCAAGAAGGATCTTGGAGTCATTGTGGATAGTTCTCTGAAAACATCCACTCTCTATGCAGCGGCAGTCAAAAAAGCAAACAGAATGTTGGGAATTATTAAGAAAGGGTTAGAGAATAAGACAGAGAATGTCTTATTGCCTCTCTATAGATCCATAGTATGCTTACATCTTGAATATTGTGTGCAGATGTGGTTGCTTAATCTGAAAAAAAGATATACTGGCATCAGAAAAAGTTTAGAAAAGGTCAACAAAAATGATAAGGGTATGAGACAGCTGCCATATGAGGAGAGATTCATAAACTGAGACTTTTCAGCTTGAAAAAGAGATGAACAAGGGGGATATGATTTAGATCTATAAAATCATAACTGGTGTGGAGAAAATGAATAAAGAAGAGTTATTTATTCTTTCCCATAACATGAGAACTAGGGGGTCACCAAATGAAATGAATAGGTAGCAGGTTTAAAATAAATAAAAGGAGTACTTCACTCAATGCACAGTCAACCTGTGGAATTCTTTGCCGGGGGATGTTGAGAAGGCCAAGACTATAACAGTGTGACAGACCCAGACCAGCCATCTGCCATTCACTGGTCCTATTGGAGTCCAGTAGGTGGGCGCCCCTTCCCCCAGCCTATGGGGAGGGTCCACAGAGCCCAGAACACCTAGTGATTACAGGGGGACAAAATAAAGAGAAAGCAGGGATAGGTGTGGAGGTGAAAGGGCTAAAACAAGGGAGCCAGATGGGAACACCGAACAGAGAACACCGGACAGCACCCAGTGCCCCTCGAAGGCCTTGAGAGAGACAGTGGATGCCTCCCAGTGGAACTCTACTCAGATGCATGAACGGATACAGACGCAGAAATAGGCCCCACAGTCACAGGTCCCTCCTTCATACAACCTCTTTTCCCTGGTCTTGTAAATTGCCATCTTGGATATAGCCAGGAAGAGGTTGATGAGGAAGTCCTGCAACTTTGTGGGGCTGCAGATGGGATGTGCATAAATTAATAAGGGAGAAGTAGGGGACACCAGGATTGGTCAGGAGGCAGGCTGTCTGGCCAGAGGGGTAGGGGGCAAGCTGTTTGGCCAGGGGGGCAGAAGTGATCAGGGGGCACGCTGTCTGGCTGGGAGGGAAGGAGGAGTGAAGGAGTGGCATTTACTTGTTTTCACACTGTGTGGCAGGCATTGTGTAACAGGGCCTTCTGCTGCCGGAAGGAAGCCTCCAAGAAGGATTTGCAGGGGAAGCCACAAGGAAGTGTTTCTGAGAGAAGGAAAATGGGAGTGTGTAAGGAACCGTTTTTGGCTGCTTGTTTCCCGCACACTGGGGGAACAAAACGGGAAGCGCACGGAACCATTTTTTGCTCCGCTTGTCCCCTACATGCTAGATCAGGTGGGGAGGCTCTGGGTTTTCTCCCTCTGCCCTCCCCCCTGCAGGAAGCTGGCACTGGTATTCTAGTCTTGTGGAGGGCTGTAAGGTTATAGCGCCAGCACTGGCTCCCTGCTGTGTGGGGACCTCGGGTGAGCTCAGCTGGGGCTCCAGAAGAGCCATATCTGGTTCCCTAGTAAGCCATATCTGGCTCACAAAGCATAGGTTGCTGACCCCTGCTCCAACTGATGTCCCCGGCATTCCTCAGAACCAAGGTGGAGTAAAAGCTGGTCTGCCATTTGTTATCTGGGTGGGACGCAAGGGTGGGGAAGTGAAGAATGTGAAACATGAGTGTACAGATGGCTATCTGACATGGTTCAAAAGGGGACCCGCTGCAATGCATGCACCAGCTCAGGTGTTGAGGGGGAGGCAGTCGGGAAGGCATGTGGAGCTGGGGGCTAATGGAGAGATCCAGAGGGCCAAGGGTGAGGAGTGGACGGGGTGCGCCCTCTCACAGGACCTGGTTGAGATAAACCTGAGCAGCAGGCAGCAAAGCATCCCTCACCTGATGCCATTCCCTGGTGGAGGGAATACATGCTGGAGCTTGGGTAAACAGCTTTCTCTTCCCTGAGTAACAAAAAGGCCAAAGCCTAAGTCCAGCATAATTAGGCAGGTACCTGGGGTCAATTGGAATTTGCTAGGAGCCACAGGCTAATTAAACACCTGTGGGCAATTAAGTCTTGTGGTGCTGCTTTAAAAGGTCTCCCCCAGACAAGGAAGGGGGGAAGGGAAAGAGTGAAGGACAGGAAGCACTATATGTAGGAGCTGTGTGTGGGTGTGAGTGGAGGATAGGGTTGCCAGGTGTCCAGTTTTGAACTGGACAGTCCAGTATTTGAGCTTTCTGTTCAGAAAACAAATTGAGAAAATATAAATGAGAGAATATAAATGTCCGGTATTTTCTAAATAAGATGTAATGAAGATTGTGATGTAATGTCAAATGTGTCTGGTATTTTTGTTGAAACCATCTGGCAACCCTAGCAGAGGACTGGAGAACAAGCATTAAAGGAAAGATACTGGGAGGGACTGTTTGGGGAAGTGGCCTAGGAAAAAGCTGTCAGATTGACAGTGGTAGTAACTCTGCCTGTTGCTGCTGCCTTACGATACCTGGGCTAAGACCCAGAGTATTGGGTGGGCCTGGGTTCTCCCCAACCCTCCCTATATCATCTCAACCTCTGCCTCGAGAAAGAAGATCAGGACTCAAGAGGGGATTTTATTCCAAGCTTATGAGCTAGCCTGTAACAAGTATGGCTCAATAGGCGGTGGCTCCTGAGAGTGAAGAGAAAGAGGCCATAGGGAGGATCACAGTGAGCCCCTGAGGCTAACACTAACCACCCGTGGTGTGAGACCCATGAGCAATAGCCAGAACTTTGCCACACACAAACAAAATTAGATAAATTCATGGAGGAAAGTCCATCAATGGCTATTAGCCTGGATGGGAAGGGATAGTGTCCTTGACTTCTGCTTGTCAGAAGCTGGGAATGGGTGACAGGAGATGGATCATTTAATGATTACCTGTCTGTTCATTCCCTCTGGGGCACCTGGCATTTGCCACTGTCAGAAGACAGAATATTGGGCTAGACGACCTTTGGTCTGATCCAGTGTGGTTGTACTTATTATGATGTTAGCCTCTTTTTCAAACTGAATTACATTGTTGACTTATATTCAATTTTTGGTTCACTATAATCCACAAATCCTTTTCAGCAGTGCTTGCAGCCACTCCCAAATTGCAAATTTCATCTGCAAATTTTAGGAGCATAGTTTCCACTCCATTATTCAAGTCATTACATGAAAATATTGAATACTACCATGCCCGGGATCAATTCCTGTGGAACCTCACTTAATATGTCACCCCAGTTTGAATCATTGATAACTACCCTGTGTAGGTTTTAAAAACTATTAGGTACTCACTTTTCAGTAATTTAATCTAGATCACCTTTCCTTAGTTTGATCACGAGAATGTCATGTGGGACTATGGCAAAAGTGTACCAAAATCAATGTAAATCACGTTTACAGCTTCCCTGCATCCTCTAGGTCAGTTACTCTGTCAAAGAAGGAAAAAAGGTTGCTTTAGCAGGATATGTTTTTGACAAATTCATGTTGGCTCCTACTTATCACACCCTATTATTTCTAAGTGCTTATAAACTGATTGTTTAATAATATGTTCCAGTATCTTTCCACATACTGAAGTTAGCAACTATAGTAGTTTTACTGACAGGAGCAATTGACCATTAGGAACAGGCCACCAATTCATTTCACATAAAATACATATCAGTCCAATATTAATTGCAGTTGGATACCAGTGATTTTAGTTAAATTTGAACCAGTAAACTGGAAGGGAATGTTTCTGCATCTCATTACCAATCCCTTAAACCAGGGGTGTCCAAACTTTTTTCAAAGAGGGCCAGATTTGATGAAGTGAACATGCGTGAGGGCCGACCATTTTGCCTGATGTTCTTTGAACCATTAAAATTAAATGCAAATTAACTATTTTATGCAAAGGTTATTGCAAACGGCATACTTTTCATTTTGTCACATGGATGACAAATCTAAACAGGTGTTAAATCATATCTGAAGGCCAGATGAAAAAAAAATCCAGAAAGCTGAAATATATGTCAGGAACGTTGTAAAGTACATTACATATTATTGGTAATAAAGGTTGTCTGTCAACTTTTAAGTTCAAAAAATATGAACAGGAACATAACACCAAGTATACATGTTGTGTCCAAATATATTTATAACTGATTTAGACCAACTGACATTAACTGAGATTTTACAATGTATTCATCTCAATACATATGGATTCGTTGGGGGCCATAAAAGATAGATATTGCCAAACTACCTGTGGGGCCGTATTAAACCGGAACACGGGCCGCAATTGGCCCGCGGGCCGGACTTTGGACATGCCTGCCTTAAACCATGTAATCCTCCAGAGCCTCATTTTTAAGAATGGTTGTTTTTTGTCTGGGTAAAAAATTGAACACTACTGAGCAATGTTATAAGTAGAGCCCAGAGCAGATACAGATGCAGATATAAAATTTTGTATCTGCAAAAATGAACTGCAGATATCCACATCCACATCCACGGATAAGGATACTTACAGCTATAAAGTGGACATCCAAAAATTTGCAGGGTTCTAGATAGAAAATTTGAATCAGCATCCACAGAAATGAACCACAGATATCTGCATTCACATCTGTGGATGTGGATACCTGCTGATATAAAGTGGATATCCCGGGATCCATGGGACTCTAGTTATGGGTCCTCAATGAAGGCAGCATAGCAAGGTCATGAGGGTTTGATGAAAGCTGTTTAGGAGTTATTTTGAATACAAAAAAGTCTCAAACATGTATAAATTATTAGGGAATATTTTTTACAGTCTTCTACTTTTGACAGACTTGCTGTACAACCTTAAGTTATTAGGTGACTTGCCTATCACCTCTGCTTACTCAGATCTAAAATGGTGAAAATACTACTCGCTAGAACTGTGTAGAAGAGTGATGAATTAGTCATGAAATTTGCTATCATTTCATTTTAGACACCTGCCAACTCCTTCAATTTTGCAAAACTGAATGAAATGATTGTTTTCATATTCAGAACTTCATTTTGGCATGTTTTTCCTGCCTAGTTACCTTAACTTGAAAGTTTCCAATTCAAATTCAATTTTATATTTAAAAAAATCTGAAGAAAAAATTCATGAAATTTAGTATATGTTTACTGAATTAAGACATTGTTTGCAATTGTAATAAAATGCCATCCCATGCTCCCTCCCAGTTCAAATATTTTCACTGCAAACATTTTAAACCCTTTATGAACCTCACAGGGAACAGCATTGCTTAACTAGTGTTTAGAAAGTGCTTTCAGATATTTGGACAAAGGACGTAATTAGATGTGCAATAATAATAATAATCAATGCCCCATATATTCTCTCTAGCAGGTCTTATAGGATCCAGGAATCTGGCCATTAAAGAACTGTCAGTCTGGCAGGGGACTATAGGATCAAGTGGCTGTGGGATACAGCCATACCAGTGCAATTTCTCTCTCTACAGAAGCTTCTGTCAGGCTAACCTCCAGGGAGCTGAACAATCCAGCATATTTCCTCTCTGCCTGGGGAACATGGGATCCAGTGATCTACCCCTGCAGATGTGCTTGCCTTCTGTGTCTGAGCCCTGTAGTCTTTGGAGATCTGGCCTTGCTAATGCTTTCAGATGCAATGAGCTGTAGAGAAGCTGTGGAAAAATGCAGAAAAAAAATCTGCAGATGAAAGTCTGAAGCTGTGTTTTCCTTTCCAAAGTGCTGTTACATTCCTATATGCCTGTGGTTTCCTGCATCCTGCTGGAGTTTCTCTTTTCTTTTCTTCTTTTAAAATCGTCTCTGTGATATCTTAAGAGGCAAATGTCCAGCACTAACAGGAGGCCTTTTGTTCTCTTTATTTTTAAATGGACTTTAACCCAGTTACTACAGACTGAGTCACTGTATAAACAAAATAAAAGCTCTTCTGTTATGTCCCTCTGGACAGGTCAGGGACGCATTATGCTCTGTTCTCTCTCTCTCTTTCTGGATGCCTCACTAGGCCCAGCATTACACTGCAATAATTAAAAAACCTTGTTTTTTGCTGGGTTTTTAAAAAAATGCCCTGGTAATTACATCTAGTTGACATTCAGGACTGCTGGGGTTTTGTTGGCAAAATAAAGGCACAAGGAGTATATCTTTGAGTAATAGGATGAAACTACGGAAAGGAAATGTAGGCTATCAGAGAACAAAAACGGTTACTTACCTCATAACTGTTGTTGTTTGAGATGTGTTGCTTATGTTCATTCCACTAGGTGCATGCGTGCCGCGTGCACAATTCCCCAAACTATTTTACTCTTAGCAGTACCCATTGGGCCAGCCTGGGGAGCCCCCTACAGTGGCACCATTACAGCCGCACATATATACCCTTGCTGGCCCCAACTCAGTTCCTTCTTGCAGGACATTCCAACGAAGGGTAGAAGGGTGGGATTGGAATGGACATAAGCAACACATCTCGAAGAACAACAGTTACGAGGTAAGTAACTGTTTTTTCTTCTTCGAGTGCTTGCTTATGTCCATTCCACTAGGTGATTCCCAAGCTGTACCAATGGAGGTGGGGTCAGAAACCTCGCGAGAAACGGTCTGCAGCACTGCTACCCCTACAGCTGCATCCTGCCTAGCCTGCTGCGTGATTGCATAGTGGGAAGTAAACGTGTGAACCGATGACCACGTGGACGGCCTACAGATGTCCAAGATTGGCACCTGCGCCAGAAAGGCTGTGGACAACGTCCAGGCTCTGGTCGAGGGGGCCGTAACAGGGGGCGCTGGCTTCCCTTGCATGTCGTAGCACGCCCTGATACAAGCAGTAATCCACGATGACAGACATTGCGCTGACACCGGGGAATCCTTCATCCTTTCAGCTATGGAGACAAAGAGCTGTGTGGACTTATAGAATTGTCTTGTTCTTTCCAAATAAAAAGCTAGTGCCTTCCTGACATCTAGCATGTGTAAGGCCTGTTCTTTCCCATCCACGTGCGGTTTCGGTTAGACCACCGGAAGATAGATTTCCTGAGATATGTGAAAGGGGGACACCACCTTGGGCAGGAAAGCTGGATGTGGCCGCAGAGTCACTCTGTCCCTAGAAAGCACCATGTACGGGGGCTCTGAGGAGAGGGCACGTAACTCTGAGACCCTTTGGCTGAAGTGATGGCTACCAGGAGTGCCACCTTCCATGACAGATGGGACAGGGAGCAGGTGGCCATTGGCTCGAACAGGGCCCTCATGAGGCCGCGGAGAACCAGGTTCAGATCCCACTGAGGGACAGGTTGTCTGATGTGGGGGAACAGCCTGTCCAACTCCTTGAGGAACCTCTTAACCATGGGTAAAGCCACCCTCCCCCTGGTGGAAGGCCGCAATAGCCACCAGGTGGACCCTAATCAAGGAGGAGGACAGCCCCTGCTGCCTGAGGCCCAGGAGGTAGTCTAAAATTCTCTGGGTGGGGCAGACTCTGGGGTCTCACCTTCCTTGGCAACCCAAGCCAAGAACCTGAGCCATTTGGCTCTGTACGTGGCCATGGTGGAGGGTTTCCTGCTTTCCATCAGAACCCTCTTCCAAATTAAGGCGGGAGTCGTGTTCTCGTTTGGGCTTGAAAGACTTGCAAATCTTACAGGCGTCTGTAAGGTGCCCCTCGACCAAGCACTTTAAACAGTCCTTATGCGGGTCGCCACGGGACACAGGCTTGGAACAACGCCGGCACGGTTTGAAGCCATGCGGCCCTGGGATACCCTCCCCCGACACGGGGAGGGGCGGAGGAGGTGAAAAACTATCCAGTACACTAACTATAGAAAAACAACAAACAACACTAACTATAAGTAAACTATATACACCAAGATAAGAGAAAGCCAAGAGTAGTCTCGCAAGTGAGACGATTGTTTCGGTCAACCGTCACAGGTGGTAAGAAGGAACTGAGGGTTGTTGGGGCCAGCAGGGGTATATATGCGTGGCTATAGCGGCACCACTGTAGGGGGCTCTCCAGGCTGGCCCAACGGGTACTGCTACGGGTAAAAAAGTTCCAGGAATCGTGCACGTGGCGCACATGCACCTAGTAGAATGGACATAAGCAAGCACTCGAAGAAGAAAATCAGTTACTGGGCTAATTGAACCTATGACCCTTCCTGGTCTCCTTGAGCACACCCCTTCTGACGTCTCCAGCCTGGAATTATTTCCTCTCTTGGAATGGAATTGGACCAGGACTTGGCTGCAGTCCCTAGCAGCTAGCTGTGATTATCTCCGCAGGTTCTCACTAGGTTCAGGACCTGTAATCCTTTCCTTTCAAGGAGCTAAGATAAGTGGTGTCCAGGCACCAGACAGCCTTCTTAAAGGAAGGTATTGTGTATTTAAAACTCAAATATCCCAGAGAAAATAGACCTTAAAACAATAAACAGTCTCTATGAATGCCTGCTCTCCTTATGGTTTACTGGTCCCTGGAAGTTGGGGAAGGCCTCAGTTGCTTTCAGATATCCTGCAGGGCAAGTGTCTGTGTTCCATGCCCAGGAATAGCAAAATCTCTCACTCTTTCCAGAGGGTCTTTTGAACTGTTTAGTGTCTCTTTGATCTTTAGGCTCTTGGTTTGGCAGAACTGCTGTGTAACTTTGGGATGGAGCCTGGAAATAGGCCATTATCTTGTAACTGCCTGCCAAACGTTGAGAGGTTGCTCATCTAAAGCCACTCTGTTGTCTTCCTGCTTGTTTTTCCAACAGCATCCTTATTACGATAGACCAGTTCATTCACACAGAAAAATCACATAACTCAGGAATACAGTAACTATCTCGCTGACCAGGTTACACACAGTATTCATCAAATTATCACATCTCCATATTCTTAAATTATTACATAATGGCTCCACATCTGCAATACTATGAGATTGTAAATCACATTTCAATGGAAGAGCTGGAATGGTCAACAAATGGAATGCCATTTTAAAACTGACCCCAGTCCTGCAGGGAGGGAGCACGTGTGTTGTGCAACTCTTGGTGGGATGGAGTAGCTGACCAAATATACGTGGTTTGGGTGGGATTTTGGGGAAGTGGCAGTTTAACACCACTTTGGGGATTTTATGCGCTTAACACAACTAACAGCCCTCTGAGGGCTGCTCTCAGTTGTTCCAAGGGACATTCTGGCCACCGGCAATTGCTGGAGGTCCTATCAGTGGAACTTTTGTAAATGAATGTCTTATTACTTGGAAATCCTTCAGATGATGCATGGTAGATGCTGAACAAGGAGCTCTTCAATAAGAGTTGAGTGAGGTTTGTTTTCATCATTAGCTAAGCTGTAGGGTAGGGATACATCACATCTCTCCACAGCACACCAAATTAGTCATGGGTTCTTGTGTAGCTATCTCTTGTGCATACTTCTTTTAATACTAATCACAGATAGAATCTGCTCACTGGTAGAGGAAATGCTACTTGAAATCATCAGTTAGATAACCAAATTTTTATCATCATGAGATTTGCCTGTGATATATTTAGCAATACTATAGCTTAGAAGACCTACAGTCAAGGCTGTCAATGACTTTGTACCCTCTGAAAAATGTCTTAAGATGTCCCATATTTCTACTAGGGGAAGAAATACTTGCATCATGTTGCATCACTTCCTGCCAACCAACTTCATCAACAGGAGACTGTGGAAAACATTTAAGCTACTTCAGGAATGGGGTTCTGATGCATCTCCTTTATGTTGTTTACTTTCTGTGCTTCTCTCAGCTTGGACAAGGCTATCTGGACTATTTATTTACACTATCTACTCCTTTACTTTTACTGTCTGGACCTCAGGCATGAGAGAGAGAAAGAATGAAAATAAAGGGCACATATGAGAGGCCCTGGAAATGGAAGTGCCATAGTGAGTGTGTGTGTGATATAGTGTGCACTGGGCACAGCATGACCAAAATGAGGTGTAAAAAGTGTGTGTGAGAGAGTTTGTGCAAACATATCAGTTAATATATGTCTCTCTACAATTGGGTAGCTCTGTGGGATTTCTGGGAGAGAGCAATAGAATGGTGGCTTTGATTTCATGGCTTCCCTGCCATGAATTCCAGTTGCACGTGGTATGTGATTGTGAATATACATTTCCACGGAGGAAAAAACCTAATTTTGTCACAACTGCTTCATCATGTTAGATATCCAATTCAATCTCTTCCTTTGGCTCTAAATAAGAAAGGCCTGAAAATTACACAGGGTGCATCCACTATCCAATACTGGGTGTAAAACAGCAGTAAATGGTGGTTTCAGTTACATATTGGATTGATTAAAAATGGGAGCAAGTGATGTAGTAATGTAGCTTATATCCCTTCAGCACTCATTATGGGTGCAAAATGAAGTGAAACTTACTCCAAATTTGGTCTTCTGTGAGGATCATTTTTATCACTGAACCCAATGGGAATGTACCTATTTATATGAGTGTGAAATTTGATTTTAGGGATTGTTGGGATGGAACTACAAGCACTGATTTATTCTCATTTGGCTCCTTGGTAAGAAAGTTACATTCAGTTTGTTTACCAACTGAGTACCAAATCATTGCAAATTTCTTCACTTTACCAACCCGTTAAAAGCTGTATTCTGACTACTTTACACCCACTGTGCAACTTACACCACATTTATATCACTGGTCAATTTGGCTCTTCTAGGTGTTATAGCTGCTACCATCTGACTGCATTTAAGCTCAATTTAGAATCATAGAATACTAGAACTGGAAGGGACCTCGAGAGGTCATCGAGTCCAGTCCCCTGCCCTCATGGCAGGACCAAATACTGTCTAGACCATCCCTGATAGACATTTATCTAACTTACTCTTAAATATCTCCAGAGATGGAGATTCCACAACCTCCCTGGGCAATTTATTCCAGTATTTGACTACCCTGACAGTTAGGAACTTTTTCCTAATGTCCAACCTAAACCTCCCTTGCTGCAGTTTAAGCCCATTTCTTCTTGTTCTATCCCCAGAGGCCAAGATGAACAAGTTTTCTCCCTCCTCATGACACCCTTTTAGGGTACGTCTACACTGCATCCCTAGTTCAGACTAGGGATGCAAATGGAGACGACCGAAGTAGTTAATGAAGCAGGGATTTAAATATCCCACACTTCATTAACATGATCTCGCCGGCGTGCTAGTTCGAATCACAGCTAGTCTGAATCACAGCTAATTCAAAAAATGGAGTAACATTAGTTCAGACTAAGGGCTTTAGTCCGAACTAACGTGTCCCGGTGCGCACTTCCTGGTTCGAATCAGCTGTGATTCGAACTAGCGCGCCGGCGAGATCATGTTAATGAAGCGCGGGATATTTAAATCCCCGCTTCATTAACTACTTCTGTCGTCTCCATTTGCATCCCTAGTCCGAACTAGGGATGCAGTGTAGACGTACCCTTAGATATCTGAAAACTGCTATCATGTCCCCCCTCAATCTTCTCTTTTGTAAACTAAACAAACCCAATTCCCTCAGTCTTCCCTCATAGGTCATGTTCTCTAGACCTTTAATCATTCTCATTGCTCTTCTCTGGACCCTCTCCAATTTCTCCACATCTTTCTTGAAATGCGGTGCCCAGAACTGGACACAATACTCCAACTGAGGCCTAACCAGTGCAAAGTAGAGTGGAAGAATGACTTCTCGTGTCTTGCTCACAACACACCTGTTAATGCATCCCAGAGTCATGTTTGCTTTCTTTGCAACAGCATCACACTGCTGACATATTCAACTTGTGATCCACTACAGGCAGTCCCCGGGTTACGTACAAGATAGGGACTGTAGGTTTGTTCTTAAGTTGAATTTGTAAGTAAGTCGAAACTGGTACATATTGTAGGGAAAACTCTAGCCAAACATTTCTCCAGAGCTCAGTTTTATTCTCCCACACCTCACTTCCCTCAGTCCTTTATTCTCAAGCTGAGGTGTCTGCTGAGAAAAGCCGCTCCGTGTCTCCCTAGTCTGCTGGGGGGGGGGCGCTAGCTTCGCGTCTCCCTGGTCTGCTGGGGGGAAGCAGCTAGTGCGGGGTTGCCTCACCCCGTTTGTAAGTAGGGAGCCGATGTAAGTCGGATCCATGTAACCCGGGGACTGCCTGTATAACCCCTAGATCCCTTTCTGCCATACTCTTTCCCAGACAGTCGCTTTCCATTCTGTATGTATGAAACTGATTGTTCCTTCCTAAGTGGAGCACTTTGCATTTGTCTTTATTAAACTTCATCTTATTTACCTCAGACCATTTCTCCAATTTGTCCAGGTCATTTTGAATTATGACCCTATCCTCCACATTAGTCACAACCCCTCCCACCTTGGTATCATCTGCAAACTTAATGTGTATTTTCTATACCAATATCTAAATTGTTGATGAAGATATTGAACAGAGCCAGTCCCAGAACAGACCCTTGCGGAACCCCACTTGTTATGCCTTTCCAGCAGGATTGTGAACCATTAATAACTACTCTCTGAGTACGGTTATCCAGCCAGTTATGCACCCAACTTATAGTAGCCCCATCTAAGTTGTATTTACCTAGTTTATTGATAAGAATATCATGCAAGACCATATCAAACGCCTTACTAAAGTCTAGGTATACCACATCCACCACTTCTCCCTTATCCACAAGACTTGGTATCCTATTAAAGAAAGCTATCAGATTGGTTTGACATAATTTGTTCTTTACAAATCCATGCTGGCTGTTCCCTATCACCTTGCCACTTTCCAAGTGTTTACAGATGATTTCCTTAATTATTTGCTCCATTATCTTCCCTGGCACAGACGTTAAACTAACTGGTCTGTAGTTTCCTGGGTTGTTCTTATTTCCCTTCTTATAGATGGGCACTATATTTGCCCTTTTCCAGTCCTCTGGAATCTCTCCTGTCTCCCATGATTTTCCAAAGATGATAGCTAGAGGCTCAGATACCTCCTCTATCAGCTCCTTGAGTATTCTAGGGTGCATTTCATCAGGCCCTGGTGACTTGCAGGCATCTAACTTTTCTCGGTGATTTTTGACTTGTTCTTTTTTTATTTTACCTTCTAAAACTACCCCCTTCTCACTAGCATTCACTATGTTAGGCATTCCTACAGACTTCTCGGTGAAGACCGAAACAAAGAAGTCATTGAGCATCTCTGCCGTTTCCAAGTTTGCTGTTGCTGTTTCTCCCTCCTCTCTGACCAGTGGGCCAATTCTCTCCTTGGTCTTCCTCTTGCTTCTAATGTATTTATAAAAAGTCTTCTTGTTTTCCTTTATTCCCGTAGCTAGTTTGAGCTCATTCTGTGCGCCTTTGCCAAAATTTGCATCCCTAGTCTTGCCCCTGCATTCCTGTGCTGTTTGCCTATATTCATCCTTTGTAATTTGTCCTACTTTCAATTTTTCATATGATTCCTTTTTTATTTTTAGACCATGCAAGAGCTCGTGGTTAAGCCAAGGCGGTCTTTTGCCGTATTTTCCATCTTTCCGACACATCGGAATAGCTTGCTTTTGGGCCCTTAACAATGTCCTTTTGAAAAACTGCCAGCTCTCCTCAGTTGTTTTTTCCCTCAGTCTTGAGCCTACCTTGTGTTCAGTTATGAAGTTTTAAATTATTTTTTCATGAGCAAATATCAGTAATAATCTAGGAAATCATATGGGGAGTTAAGTTTAATTTCTAATAAAAATCATGGATACGCTGGTGTCAAATTGATAAGGCAGCTTTTAGCTTCTTTCTTGTTTGCTTCTCTTATGCATTTAGGGAAGTTTGGGTAGCACAGAGCTTAGAGATGAGCTATTTTCCCTGTGTGCACATAGGGGTCAGGAGAAGGGGGAGTGTCCTTTTTGCTACTATTAACTAGACTAGACAATGGGGCTGTAACTGTAAAGGTCCACAAAAAAGAATAACCCCATTGTGTGTCTGGCTTGTTTCCCACATTTCAAAGGCCACAAAGCAGCATCAGCATCTTGGCCCTTGGGTTTCGGAGAAGGCAGCGTCTTATGCTTACTAAATGCTGGTTTTCCCATATGGTGTGAAGCAAACATGCACATACATATACAGGCACGATGTGCATGTTTAAAGCTTCTCCTGCTGCAAGATCAAACACATTCAAACCAACAAAACATTGGTCCTGTAATGTTAGAGGAGACCCACTTGCCCATCTTTCCTCTACCAACCCTTACTCTTCTTTTCAGCAGCGTGAGGCCAGGGTTTCCAGTACAATTCAGCAGGGAGCCAATGAGATTTCTGCTGCCCCTCCTTCCAGTTAGCTTAACTGCTGAGAAAGAGCCTCGTTCTGCAGGGAGGTGGAGAGCAGTGCTTGAATAGCCTCTAAAGCATTCATTATCCCACTCTTAATTACATGGCAGACATACTGCTGCCTCTGCCTACATGGGAACATTGCATCACATTAATCAGCAGAGGGCTGTGCCAGGATGAAAGGGGCCCCTTGTCTTTGCTCTTTGCAGTAGAAAATGGGGTGTGTTTGTGTGTGGAGGATATTTATCAAGCCCCAATGTAGGAATGCACAGTGGGTGAACCCAAATCTAGTCCCAAGGCCAAATCAGCACTTTAGCTTGTCTCTGCCCTATACTTGTACTGGCTTCCATCTTAACAACCTACTTGTAATAAATGAGTTGCTTTTGCTCCTGCGAGATGACGGTTCAAAAGTCCTGGAGCCTGAAATCTTCTATCCACAAAACAGGTACAGCAAAAGCAGCAGCAGGGCATGTTTCTCTTCATGCCTCTAGGAGTAAGTGGGGAATTAACTCTCCATGGTCTATTCAGCCCATGACCCACTCTGATCACCTGCCAACAAAGGTAGTGATTTGGGGCAAGTATTGGGCAGGGGTTGGTAATGCTGGCACCTGTCCTTTGGGACTTCATAAGACTCTTCCCGCATGCCTTACAATAAAACTCTCATTTCACAAGGTCACTGGAACAAACACCAGTCTCTCTCAAGTTATTATCTGTCAACTTAGATCAGATTCAAACTGCTATCTATAAATGAAAGTCTCCATGTCCCATTAATTGTTATTGAGCCATCCTGTTCAGTGTAGTATAATTTTAAAGTAAGTCTTGAAATTTGAGGAGTCCTAATTCTTTATACCATTGGTAGGACATTTACAAGAGCCCTGCAGGAGATGAGAAATTGCTTTGCATGGATTCCAAGGGAGGAGGTTTAAAGGCTCTGCACTTGCAGATATTAAAACTGGTTAAAACTGGGAGGAGTCCTGTGAAATATCAGAGTCAGTTTGGAATACAAAGTGGCATATGCTCAGGCTGTGTTATCTATTGATCTATGACATGACAAGGATCAGGGTAAGTTGGTTTTCAATCCTCAGGAAAATAAGCAAAGGTAATAGGAAAAAAAGTGTTCAACATACAGAACTTTGCATCCATTGGTTTCTCTTGCTCTCTTCAGAATAGCCTACTTCAGAACTACCTCCTTTGTTTTTAAAATGCTACAGCGATTTGCACTAGCCTTCTCTCATCTCTTTTTACTCCTCTCCCGCCTTTCCATCTGATACCTTGACCTCTGTTACTTCACACATTCTCACTGATGGTATTGAGAACCTCCTTTTTCTCCCTTGCCTTGTTCTCTTAATCTCTCTTTTCTGCTATTATTCTATTTCTAATATTTTATTTATAATAAAACACACTCAGTGTTGAAATTGTATTAATGATAAGAAGAAAGATAAGTATTTTGATCATAACCCCAATTTTAGTACTTCTTGCTCACTGGTGATGGGCCCCTTTGGGAGGATAGATAGCATATATAGATAAGAGAGGTAAATGATTTTCTTTATTATTTTACTGTAAAGCATTTGAGATGCAGTGTGTATTAATGATGCTGCACAAAACCAAAGGCTATTTTGTACTTCGTTTCCTAAGGACATATGCTTGTTCCAGGGGCAATAATCACATTTTTAGGTCTTGGGCAGATCTAGTATTGAATGAGAATTCTTTCCAAGACTCACCAGTCATTTCTAATGGGACACCCCTATTCCCTCCTCCCCCACCCCCACAAAATGTGCTAATAGGAAAATCCCAATAGGCAAGACATCCTTCAAGCCATTTCTAAGCCTGATGGATCTACCTTTTGTCAGATAAAAGCCTTCCATCCCCTAAGCCTTTCATTCGTGCAATAAACCTGCAGAAAAGTTGACATCCTCGGCAAGCACACTGAAAAAGCAGCTTGTCACCCCTTCCCAACAGGCCAGGCAGGGGTTGTTTTAGCCTGTTTAAATCTCCCTTCTGTTTCTGTTAATGTTCTTATACTTGTAGAAAGTGTAATCAATGTTGTTTACAGCTCCCTATAGTGTAGGAGAACTAAATTGCTAAAGGAAAATTGTTCAGATCTGCTTGTTGACGGTGGAATGATCACTTTTCAGAGTATGGGGAAATACAACAAATCTATAAAAATGCAGCATAAGTCAAGGATTCAACCATACAAAACAAGGCTTGCCAAAAGGCTTCAGCCAGTGAGCCACAAGTCCAGGGAGCTGGGAGAGTTGATATTTAATTAGAAGAGGTCTGAGCAGACCTTCAACACACAGACCTCTGAAAAGAGAGCATCAAGTTCCTTGGCAAGTCTGTTTATACACTCCATTTGGTGTTTCTGCAGATCTTTGTTCTTGGATAAAGGCTTATAGTTTGGCATCTTCTGCTGGAACTTGAAGTGACGTTAACTCACCATAGCAAAAGCAGTGTGTGGTAGTGGAGTAAGACCACGACTGGGAGCCAGGAATTTCTCAATTCTAACCCTGGCTTTCCACTAGCTTGCTGTATGACTATCTATAAAATACTATTTCCTAAAAATAATGGTAATAACAAAAACAGGCCGTGATTAGGATTCACACCACTAATATTTTAAGGTGTTTATAAAACATCAAACACTGTGTACTACAGTGGCACAAAGTTTTCTTCCTTCAAATCAGTACAAAAGATATTAACAGTTCCAGTAGTATTCCCAATTTAAAGTATAGCAAATAACCACTCCAATAGTAATATCTTATCTACTGAATAAGAGCTAAAAAACACACCACCAACAAAATGGTTTATTGTACAAATCATTTAAATGACTACATTATTAGTGAACAGTCCTTGACTGCAAACTATGAAACTGGAAACTCATCTGTCCATATAACAGGTGCAGCATAGGCAGTGAGAAAGAAAATGTCAACCATCCTAGCTTACTTGAAAAATGTCTCAGTTCTATCTAGAAAAAGACACACAGCTAGGAGAACGTAGGTGTGAGTGGGCAACTTTACTGACTTCAGTGGTAGTTGTACCCACCTGGTCTCTATCGTCTTTATGTACAGAGACTGACTTTAAAAAGTCTGCAAGCAGGATAGCCCAAGGAATGCTTGTACTGCCATTGCCACGCTCTCTGACTGTTCAAGGCAGCAGATTCCAACTGCTAGAATCTTTTCATCAGCTCTACAAGGCCACATCATTAAAACCATCACTGCTACTGGTTGCCTTGTTGGGCAGTCTCAGTGGAGAGGCCAAAAAATAAATGGACCGTGGACTTCATTCTGTATTCTAGTAGTGATCCCCTCAGGTCAGGGCTGAGGCACATTGGTACGGTAATAAGAAAGGCCTGGGAGTTTGCTAAGTGGTTGTGATAGAATCATAGAACACCAGAACTGGAAGGGACCTCAAGAGGTCATTGAGTCCAGTCCCCCTGCACTCATGGCAGAACCCAGTACTGTCTAGACCTGTGGTCCCCAACACGGTGCCCGTGGGCGCCATGGCACCTGTGGGAGCATTTATGTGCGCCCGCACCGGCGTTTTAAAACTACTCACATTCACCCCTGCTTAGAGCAGGGTCGGCAGCCTGGGGCCCGGGAGGGAGCCCGACGCAGCATTTTGGAGGCTTGAGCCCCACCCCCACCGCAGCAGGCAGCCCGTGCAGGCGCTTCAGTAGCCGGAGCAAGCCCCACGCTGGTCCGGTCCGGCTGCAAGGCAGCAACAGCCCCCCTCCCATGCAAAACAGCTGTGGTGGGGCCCTTTGTGGTGCAGGAGCTGCGAGCCGGCAGGGAAGGGTCCCTAATGGCTGCTTCCGCCCCCCTGCACAAGCCCATTGACCGGACCTGGACAATGGCAGCTCCGGTAATCTACCAATCCCCAAGCACATGGCCAGGCAGCTCCTGTGGGAGAAACGGGAGAGCAGCGTGTCTCATTGGTAAGTGTCTAGCCCCCCAGCTACTCCCACTCTGACACTTTACCCACAGAACTCTCCTCCCAGACACTGCACCCCAATCCTCTGCCCTGAGGCGCAATCCAAACCCCTGTCCTGACACCTCTCTCCCCCCCCCCCAGTAAAATGTCTGGTATTTTCAGTTTCTCAGCTGGAAAGCCACTTGGGACATTCTTCCCCTGCCATGTGGAAGGGAGTGTGAAATTTAAAGGTGCAATGATTTTTTGGAGGGGAGAGGGGAAGGGTGCTTTTTTTGCTCAACATTTGGACATCCCTCCCTTTTTATTAATGCAGAATTTTTTTAAAAAATGAATTACAATATAATTAAAATTATCCAACTAAATTAAGTTTCTATCAAATTTACCCAATTCACATTTAATATGAAAATAGCCTTCCATTTCACATTTGATGCCTTTTTTTGTTGGTGCCCACCACACTCTTCTGAAAACATAAATGTGCTATTGGCCTCAAAAAGGTTGGGGACCACCGGTCTAGACCATCCCTGATAGACATTTATCTAACCTGCTCTTAAGTATCTCCAGAGATGGAGATTCCACAACCTCCCTAGGCAACTTATTCCAGTGTTTCACCACCCTAACAGTTAGGAAGTTTTTCCTAAATTATTATATAGCTAAACAGTAGCTTCCAGGGCTGTCTATTCACCACCTGTCACACACAGTAGATTCCCACAAAAATGAAAAAGCTCATTTCAAACATAGCTGGAAATATTGAACCCTATTCTATTAAGACAAGATAGTCACATTCACAGTAATGGACAATAAGAAACTAGCAAAGAATAAATTAAAGTGCCCTTCTGTAGCAGAAGGATACAAGGAGGATTTACAGTGCAGGTTTACCGCAATAACAACAGAAGGACCTGAACCAACCCTCCCACACACTCCCCAGTTATAACAAAGTGGCTAAGAGCATCAATGCCTTTTCTACTAGCTAGTCCACAGAGAAAGTAATAGCCTACTGGAACTACCCATGAAGTCACTCCATTAGCTTAATTAGTAGAGGCCACTTTTTTACCAAAGGTCACAGACTCAATACTCACAGATGACCTCAGTACAAAAACACCTTTACATTCTGGCAAAGCTTGGATCTAGATCTGCTCTCTGAATCTGCAAGGTCTTTAACCTGGGCCATTCCAAAATCCCAGATCCCCAAACCCTTGTATGTTCAAATCCAGAGGGAAATCTAAACATAGCAGAGTAAGCATACCTCCAGCAGTCTTAGTGAGCTACCTAAGTAAATTTCATCAACTGAAAGCTTAAATCAGATTTATAACAAAAGAGAAAGGAGGAGGAGATGATGGAAAATAGTGAGTATGAAAAATGGTTATGCCACATAAAGTATCCCGAGGAAGAAAATGTGTCCAATTCATGAATCAGCGAGCAAAAATGTTTTGCATATGGCCCAGCACACATGACATAATCTTTTTCAACATTTAATCCAACCAGTTGCCAGATTTAAGTTTTTCAGCAAAATGTAAATTCGTTAAGTATAACCAGAAAGCACCAGGTTGGCCTGTATAAATTTCACAGTGTGGTTTTCGGGATTACCTTATCAACCATATCTGAACTTTCAAAAACGAGGACACTTGGTGCCTGCCAGTGCCGCCATAGTGGCAGCTGCTCCACTTGCACAGGAGGCAGGCTCGGGAGCCAGCAAACACATCCCCATGCATGCCAAACTCGGGGCGCTGGCTGCTGCCTTGCTGCTGCTGGAGCTGCCGCTGCCCCGGCTGGCTCTCATGGTGCAAGGGGTTGATGCATGCTGGGCTCCTGCTTCTCCGCCACATCTTCCCAAGACTTGTGGCAGCACAGGCTGCTATGGGGCCAGGAGGAGAGAGCGGGGGGGCCAGGGAGGCTGCTGGCTGGGGCCCGTCCTGGGGCATGAAGTTAAAGGCACCCAGGGGAGAAGTGGAATGGCTAGAAAAGGAACCCAGGAATCCTGCTTCCCAGAATCCCTTCCTTTCCCCTGTCTGCCCCACCAAGCACCAGCTCCCACAGTCCTCACAGAGCTAAGACTGGAACCCCCAAATCCCAAAAGACCCACGGCCTACCTACAGAAAAGGAAAGAAGCCAGAAGTTCTAACACCCAGTTCCTGCTATAACCCAATGCTCTTACCCTCCCCCAGAACCAGCCACCCCCCCAGGCCTCCTGCTTTTATCCATTACACCCACCCCTCCCCTAGAGCTAGGCAACCCCGACCCCCCTGCTCTAACCCAATACCCCACCCCTCCCGCAGAGCCGGGGACATAATCTAGGGGGGCGGAGGGTAACATGGTTACTCTGTGGGAGGAGCCAACTCCCCCCCACATTGGACCTGCCCTGGGTCTCACCAGAGCCACTGTTACTGCGGCCACACACTTTTCCTGCCAGGCACTGGGGCACGTGCACAGAGCAGCCATTAACGGTCCAGGTGTGCAGTTCCGAATGTTCAATTTGACAGGTACGCACCCCCGCCTCCTCCCTGATTCCCTTTGCAGGGCAAAATCCCAGACATTTTTAGCCATTTAAAAAACCCAGCCAGATGGAGATTTAAGAAGTGAAAAGGAGGATATGTCTGGAAGAAACTGGACGTATGGTAACCCTAAATGACACAAACTGGTTAAGTGCATTTAGCCCAGCCACAGTTGTCTGAATTTTTAATTAATGGTCAACTAAATCACTAAACCTGCAGCAGTCTGTCTGCAAACAGAAAATAGACATTGCTAAATCTATTTCCAGCAGTGTGGTAAATTGTATGCAAATACAGATAGCACTTAGCTCTTTGGTATAGAGACTATGCATAAAGCATAGAAGCTAGGACTGCAATATAAACACTAGGTGGGTTGCCAGATGGTTTCAGAAAAAATACCGAACAACAACAAAACCATGCCAGGAAAAAGTTTATAGAAAAAAAAAAAAAAAGAACCCCGTGAGATTGTTAAGCAAAAAACCCCCCAAAAAAACCAAAAAACCCACCACCATGGCCCCTTTAAAAACCATGTGGTGAGGCTCCCCTGCAGAACCCGCTAAGCACTAGGGTTGCCAGACAGCTTCTGTATTGAGCTGGACGGCCCGGGATTTTCGCCTCCTGGCTAGGAAAAAATCAGAAAGTACCAGACATTTTAGGTGTCCGGTATTTTCTGAATTTTTTTACCAGACAGGAGGCAAAAATATTGGACTGTCCAGTTCAATACCAGACACCTGGTAACCCTAACACCAGGGGAAAACTTGAAACTATCCATGGATCATATTTAGTGTCTGCTTTATGGATTTTTGAATGAATTAAAGTTGCAAATAAACTTGTGAGGATATGAGAGAGCATGTGTGGGTGTGCTTTTAAGGTGTCTGGGTCCATGAGAATGCATACACACACAAAAAAAAATCCATGCCCTCAGAAGTCTGAGAGGAAAACATGGATCCACTTCTTAGGGATGTGTCTACTGAAATATTAATAAGGAAAAGGTTGGAATGTAGTCTTATATAATTCATTGCTGCTGGGACACAGGGAGAGAGGGAAGAATGGAAAAAAACAGTCCATAAAGATGCCAATAGTTTCTAAACAGAAACATCTGTTGATGTCTTAAAAATGGTCAGGCTGTCAGCAAACCCAGCAACAGGGAAGTCTGTAGTTGATCACTCCCTACCCTCATCAGTACTGGGAGCTCTCACCCCTGGGATCAATACAGAGCTTCAGAGACAATTTACACAATGCATCAAATAAAAGGGAAAGAGGAGGAGGGAAAGAATTCTCATATTCAGGGAAGGGAAATGATTATTTGCAATGGAAGTGTTCAGGAATAGTTGCAAAAGAGTAGGTGAACTTGCAGAGGACCAGAGGAGACCTGGTGGTTTTTCCAGTCTCACTAAAGGGTAGTGCACTATCCAATTTCCATTGTTTCATCTGGTGACTCTGATCTCATTTTAAATCTCAAGTAATAGAGCTTTCTCTGATCCTCCTTGGCAGAATATTCCAAAAACCTCACAGATCTTCATTGCCTACTACCCTACTGCTTCCTCCTCAGGATATTTCACTTTGTTTTATTTCATCCCTCTTGATATTCACCACTACCTCAGTTGCAAACAATAGTTTGGCCTTCTTGAATGCAGCTCTTCCCCTCTCCCTCCTTTATTTGAAGTACTGTGTAAATTATAATATCTGTGTCCCTTAGCTGAGGTCTGTAGGATGGACCCAGCTCTGCTAGGTCCTAGAAAGCCCACTGAAACAGGTCCAAACCACAGCCCGTCAGCTGGGCTGCCAGGCATTAAAGTCTGGGAACAACAATGTTTGGAGCTTTTCCTACTCTCTCCAAATCCACACAATGCTCCTTGAGCCCCAATAGCTGATAGCTAGTGACATATTACTGTGACATGTTAAAACTTCAGTTGCTATATGCTTCATAAAGAAAACTTTACTCACCAAGCAATTAAACTTTAATCAATAGTAACTGCAATTTTAGCCACTAAGTAGCAGGTACAGATCTAGTTCATTTGTTTCAAAACCAGCAAACCAACAGCCCATACTATGCATGGGAGTGGGCAACAATATAGGAACAAATGTTTGAGCTTACAGAGTACTCTACTTCAAAGTTAGTAGTTGCTGGAAAAATCTTTATTTTACATTTCTAAAAGGGCTAAAGTTTGAGTTCTTAGCTTTTCAGAAGCAGTTAACTTGCACGCTTGAAAAAATCTCAGTAAAATCCTTCCCTTTCCTTAAACTAAGCACAGTCATTTTTATACCAATTGCTTTGCTAGAAAAAGTTGGCAGGGTGTGTGTGTGTGTTTCAACATATGGCTTAGATTGGAATTCTTACTGTAACATTAACCATGGAGACACAACCAGCTCTTCCATCACAGCAGCAGAGAGGGAGCAGACAAAGCTGGAGGAGTGTGGCTAAAGTGATCAGATGTTCAAACAAAGACTTCTGCAGTCACAAATCCATGGATTTTCATATTTGGACTTGTTTAGATCCTGCATCCCCAAATCCCACTTGGAGTTTAGTACTTCATTTTCAGGCCTCAGTGCTAGTTTGCCTCAGTATTCAAGGAAGCTCGCTCCCAAGATGGCTTTTTGCCAGCTTTTCAAGCTCTATATGCCTCCCAACCTTTCACTTTTTTTGTTAGAGAGGCTGCTTTGAAGAGGAAGGGAAGGTCACTACTTGAAGCGCCACTGATTAGTTGCTGTATGTAAAGCCCTGCAAAAATGAGCTGTGGATATGGATACCTGCTGATATAAAGCAGTGCTGGCTTGAATTTGGATAAGGTTTTGGATAATGTGCTGGAAGTAAGGTTGAAATAATACATATTAATAAATGCCAAAAACACAGTCTCCACAGTTTCCAGTATCAGTACTCCCACTCTATATTTTTTTCCAACCCCCCTGGTTCCAGAAGGCATGGGGTAATGGTACCGGACCCAGCCCATCATGCAATGCTGCTCAAAACATTGACAAAAAAGCATCATCCCCAGTTTTGCCTTTCCTCTGCAGACATGCAGCATGGCTTCGGCATTGTGTGTGAGGTCACTTCAAGACACAAGAAAGAACAAAAAGACTCAAGCAGCATTTAGCTTCCTGCTATTCCCACTGCAGGTCTCTAATGCAGTGTTTCTTACATTTTTTTAAGACCAAGGAACACCAAACAGTATATTTTTTTATGAGGAACACTGAGGATTTTTTTGTTGAGCAAAAAAAAAAAAAAGGGGGGGGGGTGGGGTGGGGCTGGGGAAAGTTATTGAGGAAAAAAAAAAGGTTGCCTTCACCTTGAAGGGTGGTCATTTTGAATTATGTTGTTCTCCATGGCACACCTCCAACTGCCTTGCGGCACACCGCTGTGTCATGGAACACTGTTTAAGAAACACTGCTCTAATGGGTCTCCCTCAACCAGCTGCTTGTCACCAGTTTGGGGTCCTGAAGACCCTATTTCTCTACAGCACCACTGGCAGAACAGAAAGGAAGAACAGTCTACAAGCAATGGCAGAGGAAAGGGAACTTTTAACTTAGTGTTAAGCCTCTTAGAAAGTGAACTGAGGCTCCGCTGAGATTTGATTTCAGAGCCTGGCAGATGTAATACTGTCTGTTGGATTAAAGGCACACTACACTCTTCATTCTTTTTGAGCTCTGCACCGCTCTCCAAAAAAGCAGAAGGGCTGCTGCAACGTCTTGTTAGGTCAGTCATTAAATACAAGAAGCCCAGAAATCCACCAGGGACCAAAAGCCAGAGCGAGACTCTGTTATCCCTCCTAGAGCACAACTTCTGACCCTTCAAGCTCCCTGTCACTCCCCTCTCCCCTAATACTCTGAAGGAAGACGCTCTGCTGTTGATGTACAAAACTCTGCTCTAATGACTGGTAAAAAAGGCAGCTCCACGTTGGCGCTGATCCTGCCTTCATCTCATTGCATTCATTGTTCATGAGAACAGAAGCTGGATTAGAAGGGGGTTTAGAGTGTAGCAGCGCAATAAGATTAATAACTGCTCTCAGGTTCATTCATGATCAATTGAGTGTGTGAGAATCTAGGGAGGGCCTTCTCTTAACAATGTGCAGTACTGGCAATGGCAGTTGAGGAACAGGAAATGTTACTTTGAGGTACAAGTGAAATACCTTGACAAACCAGACTTACCAAACATTGCTTTGCTCGCATAGATCTACTAGCATTCCCCTCAAAAGATCTTTATGTGCTGATCCTGCCCCACTGAAATTAGTAGTCCCTTCAATGGGCACATGATCAAGCCCTGGATGAGAGGAGGAGAGGATTGCTCTCTCAAACTTCTCACTTTGAAGCAATCGAGCCAAAAACTTGCTAATGACATGAGGTTTGAAATAATTTAGCTATGTAGAGATGCCAGCCATCCAGAACTTTACAGGAGCTGTTTGCAACAGATTTGTCCTAATTTCATATTCTGCAAGTTGCAAGTATTCCCAAAACTACTTAATGCCAGCATAATACTGGCACATTGTGACATCATATAGTGACAAATTAACTTTATATCTTCATTGTATTGTGATACTGCACAGCCATCTCATGACAATTTTGACATGACACCACAGAGAAATGAGACAACATAATGGATTTATCCCAAAGACCAAACAGCTGTAAGCGTTAACCCTAATTAAGTGCAAACATTGTGGTACAGCTTTCAGGACTTCTTTAAAGGTAAAGGGCATATCATTCTTTTATCTTTGCCAAAGGAGGTATTAACTAAACCTAAAACTGAGGCAAACATTTAAATGCCCTCAAATGTATTAATTATTCAAACTTATTAAATTAATTTGTGAGAGATTTACTAAGCATGGGTTGAACACAAATATGATTATTTAATGACAGTTGCTTTTTGAGCTGGATGTGTTGTTATAATTGGTCAGTTAAATCACACAGGATTGCTCCTCTTTCCATATTGGATGATGACACAAGAATTCCAATGTGAATTCTCACAGATGTGACTATAAAATACAGTTTCCACAAATGTTCATGCAAGTGATTGTGAAATTTGTTTTCTGTGGACAGTCATGCCAATAAAACTTGATTGCTCAGATGTTTTTATTAAGCTAATTAAATATTAATAGAAAATGTTGTGCACTATCCGCACATGTTTTTCATGTAGTTCCCAAGGTAGCATGCCCAAAACAAAGGAGCTGAGGAGGTAAGGTCTAACATGCAAACAATGTCACGATTAAAGTATAGTTGGTGTTTCAATAAACAGCCATACAAATGAATTTTTTGGGCAGCAGAGCTCTGTTGATAATCAAAACCCTGCTACATTCAAGGGAGGGTAGAGTGATGGTTGCTAATGTGGGAACAGATAATACCAAGCGATTATCCAGACAGATGATACTACTCTATATTTATACTCTATAGCACTTGGTCCTGGAGCATCCCAAAGCAGCTTACAAACTACATAAAGAATCACTACATCCACCACTGAAATGCTGCCATTTCTGTGGTGGAATGCAACAGCTGCTTAATAGTGCACAGCAATACTGCACAACAGTTTAGGATAGGAAGCGAAAAAGAATAGAGCATCCAATTGAAAATTGCATGGGGGATTTATGGAGTAGAATGTAATTTTTCAAACTAATATTTGAACAGTTAACAGTAGAGGAAAAGTGCTCTTGGTTCTCTAATCATTACATGTGGTCAAAACCCTAGTTTAACAGCTCATCTGAACCATAACACCTTCATCCACACAGTAGCTCCCTCCCCATATAGAGACACTTAGAAGAGAGAAAGAAGAGACACAGGAGAGAGAATAGATGGGCCTGTGACATCCAACATATGGCTTTGCAAGGCTGTGCCTGGTACCACAAACTCTGGCCACCTGAGCCATTTACATTGGAGTCACAGAGAAAGGTGAAAGGAAAACCAGTCTAGTTAAAAACAAAAATAATAAAAACAGCAAAAAACCCCAGACCCTTACTTCTATTTCCCAGAGTGCCAGTGGCTTCTCTAGGCTCTTCCTGTGTTGTTGGTACTCTACATAAAAACAGCCACATTGAGTCAGACCCAAGGTCCAGCTAATCCAGTATCCTGGCAGTAGCTAATGCCAGGTGTCCCAGAGGGAATGAACAGAACAAGCAATCATAGGCAATGTGCTGGGCGGGGGGGGGGGGGGAGGGCACAAAGGGGAATGTGTCCCCAAATGCCATGGGTGGGAAGGGCAAGGGATTGGCCAGTAGTTGATGGGAGGAGGCCTGGAGCCAGCAGCAGATGGCCAGTCCCCTCCACTCACCAGCAGGGCAAATGGAGTAACGGCTGTAGCTTACTCCATTCCTCCAGCGACATCACTTGGGAGAAGGGTGGGAACCGCCCTACACTCACCTGCAGGAAGTGGAGCGATGTGGCTGGGGAGCAAAGTGAGCTGTGGCTGCCTTTCTCCACCTGTCCCGCCACAGCCAGTGAGTGCTTTGGAGGGCAGACCCCTGCTGACGGTTCCGTACACCAGATGCATTGCAAGGGGGAACAGGTGGGGTGGGGGTGAAGTAGTGGCAGGAAGAGGTGTGACCTGGTGTGGAGGAGGGCTGTCCCGGCCCTTCTCTGGGTTGGGGGGTGTCTCATGGCCAGTGGTCCTCCCTGCCCCTCTTCACTAATCACTCCTGCATCAAGTGATCCATCCCCTCTTGCCCATTCTCAGCTTCTGGCAAACAGAGGCTCATATTGTTTTGACTGAGACCCTCAGCTAAGGCTTTGTATTAATTTTCCGCATTCTTCTCTGATTCATGTTTGCATCTTCTTAGTAGCATTCACGGGAAATACACATATACACTGCGAAGAATGGACCCTTTAGAATAAGACATGATAATATACGAATCAGCAGATGAGACTGGTATGAAGGCTTTAATCACTACAGGGGGTCAGTGATTTACCGTAATTCTAGATCAGGCCAGCATAGTAACCAAAAGGTGCTATCGCCTGATGACTGTTAGGCATAGCCTATATGAAATTATCTGGGTGTTTAGTCCAACTTGGACAGATGTGTACATCCTCAGATCACCACCACAACTGGCATTAACTTCCCCCCATAGTGGCAGTTTCTGAACTGACTGAGCTAGGGAGACATCATCACCTCTCACCCCTAGATGTGGTCCCGCCCCGGTTTAAGATTGAAACAAGTTAGCAGCAGGGCAATGAGGAGAAGCTTGCTCTGAGGTTCTGCTACTAAATAGAAGACTACATCAGCTTCCAACACAGACATACCAGCATGAAAGTTACTTTAAAAAAATGTAAAGGGACAGATGGTAGGAAATCTAAGAATGCTGATACTCCTGAGAAGGGAAGCGAGACTTGGGTCATTTATAAGAACAGCAAGATTCATGTCTGTAGCTTCAGCAACACTCATTTTTGCAGTTGAAAAGGGTCCTCAGAAGTAGCAGCTTTCATTTGCCTGTCCCACGCTTTCCTAGGGAGCATAGGAAAATAAGCCTATTGTGTCTGAGGGCCTTGAAAGGGAAAGGAGGCATGTGGGGAGGAAGGGAGGAGAGAGAAGAGTTAGATCTCAGCTTGAAGGATGAAATTAAACAAAAAACAAACACACATCCTCCCTCTCCAACAGACACACACACATACCCCCCACCTCTTAAACTCCGAGTGAACTCTGAAATCCAAGACTGGGCTGGGTTGAGGAGCCTGGGCTTTAAAAAGAAAAAAAAAAAACTTTGTAAGAAAAAAGCTGACTGTGTGTGTGTGTCACACACACGGTTCAGGAAAAGAGAGCTGTCAAAAGCCCAGCCCAGAGTCTGGGTTTTTTGTTTCTGGTGAGGATTTTATAAATATTTGGAAGGTTGCGTGGGGGAGGGAGGGAAGATAACTTTTAGGCCCACATGGCACAGCAGTTTCCAAGGCCTGCTTTTTATTACCATCGCCTAGCAACCAACTCATCTGCTGCAAATCTCATCACGCCCCAGCAAAGCATCCGCGGCACACTAATCTTTTCATTTAATAGCAAAGCCGTTGTAACCTTTCTTCCTTAAATAGCAGATAAATAAATAATAAATAATAATAAATAGAACCCAGCAATGTTCCTCCTGCTACCCTCCCCTAACCAAGTCTCACAGATCCAGTTCCCATGTACTGCCTCTGTGTACAAGTGCTCAACTGACAAATAACTACTGCAAGGGGAAGCTTGAATCCACTTTACTTTTTGTGCAGTGCACACTGGAAGAGGGGAGAGTTCTGCAGGCTCTGCGCTGAGAGAGGGAGGCAGAGACACACAATCAGGAACAACAGCTTAAACCAAACTCTGACTTCAGATACTGTAACTGAGACTGTCCAGCAAGCAGGAGAGAACCGGTTTCATCTGGTGTGTGTGTGTGTGTATGCACATGTAGGAGCACCGCATCCCCTTTTGAATTTCAGCGAGCCTGGTTTTGTAGCTGATGTGTTCTTCCCAAGCTAGCTGCAAAACAAGGCAATACTGTGGAATCTCCCTGGGCTTTGCCCATCATATCACTGCTGAAAATGTCACTCCTTGGTAGAGGAAGTGGTCAAACAAAATAAGACTCGTCCTGAGCATCAAACCCAGCTCCAAAATTTCCATTTTTTGGAATTTGACATTTGAGATAAATCCCCCTGCCTCATTTTCAAGAATTTCTGCACTTTCAGATTCCAAAGAAAAGCACAAATATACCACAAAACAGACCACACACAGTATTTCTGAGATGACCAAAAGCAAGAAGGACCTGAAATCGACAGGAAAGCCTGCTCTCATGAGATTTCCAGCCTCTTTTGCACATGAAAGGTCAGATATGGATGATCCATGCCACCTTCCCATCACCTCCTCTCTCCTTCCAGCCACTGGATACTTTTAATGCCCCTTCCTCCCCAAACAAGGAGGCTTTAAAGTGCTATTATGAGGATTACTGCACATTCCCTGACATCTTGCCTAACATGCTGTCAGATTTTCTTCATCTTTACCTGTAACTCTAGAACAGTTGTCACCAACCAGTAGATTGGGAGCTACTGGTAGATCTTGGAGTCTCTGACAGGGGATCCTGACTGGTTTGGCCAAGAGGCTATCAAGTGCCGGTACTTCATCTGTCTCTCTCCTCCCCTCCACCCCCCGCAAGAGTGCTGCACACTTCCTGCCCTTTGCCTTGGAGCTGTCCCCTCAGAAGCCTCCTGCTTGCTGTGCAGGGCAAGGGAGGGAGAAGACGGGTGCTGATGTCAAGGTGTCCCCTTCCACTCTGTATTCTCTCTCACCAGAGCAGAGAGGGGGCACAACAGGACTTGGGATGGCTTTTGCTGGCTGCTTTTGGGAGTGGTGCAAGGCCAAGGCAGGGGTGAGCCTGCCTTAGCCCCACTGCACCGCCACCTGAGGTAAGCAGTGCTCAGTCAGAGCCCACATCCTGAAACCCTGCCCCAGTCATGAACCTACTTCTGCACCCTAAACCCCTGCCCTAGCCCTGAGCACCCCTGCATTCAAACACCCTCCCAGAGCCTGCACACAGAACCTGAACTCCCTCCAGCACCCCAACTGCCTGACCCAAGTTCAGCTCAGAGCCCCTCTTGCACTCTCAATCGCTTAATCCGAGACCAGAGCCTGCATCCCAACCCTCTGCCCCAGCCTGGTGAAAGTGAGGGAGGATGGGGAAAGGAGGAAGGGAGGATGGGGGACGAAAGGAGGGAGGATGGAGTGAGCAGGGGAGGGACCTCGGAAAAGGTGCACAAAGGAGGCTGCACAAGGGTATTTGGGTTTGAGGAAGATCTTGGATTGCACTTAAATTCAAAAAGTGATCTCCTGCTTAAAATGATTGGAGACCCCTGTTCTAGAGCTAACATATGACATTTACATCCTCCCTGCCAAGCTGCATGCGGAATCTTCCAGAATAACAATCACCATGTTTGGTCTGATTCTGGAATTTTAATTGTCTCCTCTTTCCCTCGGAGCTGTCTGAAATCTCCCCAGGCTCAAGGCTGGCAGTACTTCTTGAGGCAGATACTATAAGAGACCTCAAAATCTTTAAGCAGGACGTAAGTCATTTAGAATAATAGCATATTTGTGGTATCACTTGAAAGTAAGGGCAGGATAAGTAGAAACACAAGTAGTGTTCAGGTAGAAACACAGAGAGACCTGGACCCTAAGGAATCTGGACGAAAACTTTGGTGCCAGTGAAGAAGCACTGAAAGGTGTGTGTGGTGGAGCGGGGCGAAGGGAGGATTCTGAAATTGTTGAAGATGCTTCATGGATTTCAAATAAGACTGCACATTTTACACTACAGTAGATTCTTCAAACCCTGCAAGGAAGTAAGCCCTCAGATCGCCACGTTTATCAAGGTAGGAGGTTTATCAGCATCACTTATGCCAGGCTCTACATGAAAGCAGAGTCCTGACAGGCAGCCCTGCCAACAGAGCATTCTAGAGCCAAATCACAAGGATGACTGCACAACTAGGGGAGAGAACCCAGAGGAAGTTCAACCAATCTCTGCTATATCCTCTGGCAACCACTTCAAAAGGTTTCATGGAGCAGTGTGCTCATAAGGAGATGAAACAAGACCCTTCACGCACCATTTATTGCGCCTCACAGGGAATAACTGCCAGCTTTTGAAAAACATATCCACCTCCTCCCTCCAAACAAACTTCAGCAGCGCTACCAGCTTCAGCACTCCTCATGCTGCAATCTTTTCCAGAGTCATCAATCAGGTGAAAGCCCTTTTCCCTGTGCACATACTGTGCTCTGAAACCATTATGGGCTGGCTCTGCTCCCACAACCAACTGGAGACAGAGACGCTCCAGATACATTCTATGGGAAAGGAAATATAAACCCGCCTTGGTTGCTGAATTTGTTTAAAAGCATTTCTTACTCCTCATTGGTTCACTTATTGACATGGAGTTAGTTATAGGCTTAGTGTTGATGACTCATGTTTAAAGGGATAGTGTCAAGATGAATACTTTGACAATTTGCTCTATGGTGGCATTCTCGGAAATGCTTCCAGTTCCACGCGCAGGGCCAGGTAGGCAGGCGGCGCTTCAGAGTCTCAATGCGTGGATGAGACGATGGTATAGGGAAGAGGGGTTTAGATTTATTAGGAACTGGGGACACTTTTGGGAGAGGGGGAGCCTATACAGGAAGGATGGGCTCCACCTAAACCAGGGTGGAACCAGACTGCTGGCACTAAACATTAAAAAGGCAGTAGAGCAGTTTTTAAACTAAGAGATGGGGGAAAGCCGATTGGTGCGGAGATGCACGTAAATCGGAGGGAGACTTCTCTTAGAGGAGAATCCATTGATAGAGATTCTCTAAGCTGTAGGGTATGTCTACACTACCCCCCTAGTTCGAACTAGGGGGGGTAACGTAGTCATACGGAGTTGCAAATGAAGCCCGGGATTTGAATTTCCCGGGCTTCATTTGCATAAAGCCGGCCGGCGCCATTTTTAAATGCCGGCTAGGTCGGACCCCGTGCCGCGTGGCTACACGCAGCACGGACTAGCTAGTTTGGATTAGGCTTCCTAATCCGAACTAGCTAGTCCGTGCCGCGTGTAGCCGCGCGACACGGGGTCCGACCTAGCCGGCATTTAAAAATGGCGCCGGCCGGCTTTATGCAAATGAAGCCCGGGAAATTCAAATCCCGGGCTTCATTTGCAACTCCGTATGACTACGTTACCCCCCCTAGTTCGAACTAGAGGGGTAGTGTAGACATACCTGTAGTCAGAAAGAGAGGAGGGGAGAGGGCAAACCATGGGCCGGAGCAGACAAACAACTGCATACAAAGGAATCCAATGCATCAGGGAAGGGCAGACAAATAAGCAGTGGCAAATTTTTAAAGTGCTTGTACACAAATGCTAGGAGTCTGACTAATAAGATGGGTGAACTAGAGTACCTCGTATTAAATGAGGAGATTGACATAATAGGCATCACTGAAACCTGGTGGAATGAGGAAAATCTGTGGGACACAATCATACCGGGATATAAAATATATAGAAAGGATAGAGCAGGCCGGGTGGGTGACGGAGTGGCACTGTATGTGAAAGACAATATAGAATCAAATGAAATAAAAATATTAAGTGAATCAACATGTTCCATAGAATCACTATGGATAGTAATTACATGCTCCAATACTAAGAAATTAGCAGTAGGGATATATTACCGACCACCTGACCAGGACAGCGATACTGACATTGAAATGCTGAGGGAGATTAGAGAGGCTACCAAAATAGAGAACTCTATAATAATGGGGGATTTTAATTACCCCCATTTGATAGGATAATGAGCCTTGTGGATAAGGGAGAAGCGGTGGATGTCATATACCTAGACTTTAGTAAGGCATTTGATATGGTCTCGCATGATATTCTTATTGATAAACTAGGCAAATATAACTTAGATAGGGCCGCGATAAGGTGGGTGCATAATTGGCTGGATAACCGTAGTCAGAGAGTTGTTGTTAACGGTGCTAAATCCTGCTGGAAAGGGATAACAAGTGGAGTTCCGCAAGGGTCTGTTTTGGGACCCGTACTGTTCAATATCTTCATCAATGATGTAGATATTGGGATAGAGAGTACGCTTATTAAGTTTGCAGATGATACCAAACTGGGTGGGGTTGCAACTTCTTTGGAGGATAGGGACATAATTCAAAATGACCTTAGCAAGTTAGAGAAATGGTCAGAGGTAAACAGGATGAGGTTTAATAAAGAGAAATGCAAAGTGCTCCACTTAGGAAGGAACAATCAGTTCCATACATACAAGATGGGAAGCGACTGTCTAGGAAGGAGCATGGCGGAAAGGGATCTAGGGGTCATAGTGGACCACAAGTTGAATATGAGTCAACAGTGTGATGCTGTTGCAAAAAAAGCAAATATGATTCTAGGTTGTATCAACAGGTGTGTTGTAAGCAAAACTCATGAAGTCATTCTGCCGCTCTACTCTGCACTAGTTAGGCCTCAGCTAGAGTACTGTGTCCAGTTCTGGGCGCCACATTTCAAGAAAGATGTGGAGAAATTGGAAAGGGTACAGAGAAGAGCGACAAGAATGATTAAAGGTTTAGAGAACATGACCTATGAAGCCAGGCTTCATGAACTGGGCTTGTTTAGTTTGGAAAAAAGAAGATTAAAGGGGGACATGATAGCGGTTTTCAAATATTTAAAAGGGTGTCACAAGGAGGAAGGAGAAAATTTGTTCCTCTTGGTTTCTAAGGACAGGACAAGGAGTAATGGGCTTAAAGTGCAGCACGGGAGGTTTAGATTGGACATTAGGAAAAAATTCCTAACTGTCAGGGTGGTCAAATATTGGAATAAATTGCCAAGGGAGGTGGTGGAATCTCCCTCTCTGGAGATATTTAAGAACAGGTTAGATAGACATCTGTCAGGGATGGTGTAGACGGAGCTTGGTCCTGCCTTGAGGGCGGGGGGCTGGACTTGATGACCTCTCGAGGTCCCTTCCAGTCCTATTATTCTATGATTCTATGACTGGATACATGTCACCTCAGGAAGAGAAGCGGAGATAAAATTTCTCAATGGCTTAAATGACTGCTTCTTGGAGCAGCTGGTGCAGGAACCCACAAGGGGAGAGGCAATTCTCGATTTAGTCCTGAGTGGAGTGCAGGATCAGGTCCAGGAAATAACCGTTACAGGACCGCTTGGGAATAGTGACCATAATATAATAACATTCAACATTCCTGTGGCGGGAAGAACACCTCAGCAGTCCAGTACCCTGGCATCTAATTTCAAAAAGGGGAATTACACAAAAATGAGGAGGCTAGTTAAACAGAAATTAAAAGGCACAGTGACTAGAGCCAAATCCCTGAAAGCTGCATGGAAACTTTTTAAAGACACCATAATAGAGGCCCAACTTAAATGTATACCCCAAATTAAAAAACATAGCAAGAGACCTAAAAAAGTGTCACCGTGGCTTAACCACCATGTAAAAGAAGCAGTGAGGGACAAAAAGGTATCTTTTAAGAAGTGGAAGTCCAATCCTAGTGAGATAAATAGAAAGGAAAATAAACACTGTCAAATCAAGTGTAAAAATGTAATAAGAAAAGCAAAAAAAGATTTTGAGGAACGGCTAGCCAAAAACTCAAAAAGAAATAACAAAATGTTTTTTAAGTACATTAGAAGCAGGAAGCCTGCTAAAAAACCTTTGGGTCCCCTAGATGATCGAGCTATAAAAGGAGCAATCAAGGACGATAAAGCCATTGCGGAGAATGATTTCTTTAAATGATTTATTTGCTTCAGTCTTCACGGCTGAGGACATTGGGGTGATTCCCGAATCTGCACCGTCCTTTGTGGGTGATGAATCTGAGGAACTGTCCCGGATTGAAGTGTCATTAGAGGAGGTTTTGGAACAAATAGAAAAACTTAATGTTAACAAATCTCCGGGACCGGATGGCATTCATCCAAGGGTTCTAAAAGAACTCAAATGGGAAATTGCTGAGCTATTATCTGTGGTTTGTAACCTATCCTTTAAATCGGCTTCCGTACCTAATGACTGGAAGGTAGCCAACGTGACACCAATATTTAAAAAGGGATCTAGAGGCGATCCTGGCAATTACAGACCGGTAAGTCTAACTTCAGTACCGGGCAAATTAGTCGAAACAATAGTAAAGAATAAAATTGTGAAGCATGTAGAAGAATAATTTGTTGGACAAAAGTCAACATAGTTTCTGTACAGGGAAATCCTGTCTTACTAATCTGTTAAAGTTCTTTGAAGGGGTTAACAAACATGCGGACAAGGGGGATCCAGTAGATATAGTATACTTGGATTTTCAGAAAGCCTTTGACAAGGTCCCTCACCAAAGGCTCTTGTGTAAATTACATGGCCATGGGATAAGAGGGAATGTCCTTTCATGGATTGAGAACTGGTTTAAAGACAGGAAAACAAAGGGTAGGAATAAATGGTAAATTTTCAGATTGGAGAGGGGTAACTAGTGGTGTCCCCCAAGGGTCAGTCCTGGGACCAATCCTTTTCAACTTATTCATAAATGATCTGGAGAAAGGGGTAAGCAGTGAGGTAGTAAAGTTTGCAGATGATACCAAACTGTTTAGGATAGTCAAGACAGAAGCAGACTGTGAGGGACTCCAAGAAGATCTCACCAAACTGAGTGATTGGGCAACAAAATGGCAAATGAAATTTAATGTGGATAAGTGTAAAGTAATGCACATCGGGAAAAATAACCCCAACTATACGTACAGTATGATGGGGGCTAATTTGGCTACGACAAATCAGGAAAGAGATCTTGGAGTTATCGTGGACAGTTCTCTGAAAACTTCCACGCAGTGTGCAGCGGCGGTCAAAAAGGCAAATAGGATGCTAGGAATTATTAGGAAAGGGATAGAAAATAGGACCCAGAATATCTTACTGCCCCTGTATAAAACTATGGTACGCCCACATCTTGAATACTGTGTACAGATGTGGTCTCCTCACCTCAAAAAAGATATTTTGGCCTTGGAAAGGGTTCAGAAAAGGGCAACTAAAATGATTAGGGGTTTGGAACGGGTCCCATATGAGGAGAGGTTAAAGCGACTGGGACTTTTCAGTTTAGAAAAGAGGAGACTGAGGGGGGATATGATAGAGGTCTATAAAATCATGAGTGGTGTGGAGAGGGCCGATAAAGAAAAGTTATTTATTAGTTCCCTAAATAGAAGAACTAGAGGACACCAAATGAAATTAATGGGGAGCAGGTTTAAAACTAATAAAAGAAAGTTCTTCTTCACATAGCGTGTAGTAAACTTGTGGAACTCCTTGCCAGAGGAGGCTGTGAAGGCTAGGCCTATAACAGAGTTTAAAGAGAAGCTAGATAATTTCATGGAGGTTAGGTCCATAAAAGGCTATTAGCCAGGGGATAAAATGGTGTCCTTGGCCTCTGTTTGCCAGAGGCTGGAGAGAGATGGCAGGAGACAAATCGCTTGATCATTGTCTTCGGTTCACCCTCTCTGGGGCACCTGGTGCTGGCCACTGTCGGCAGACAGGCTACTGAGCTAGAAGGACCTTTGGTCTGACCCAGTACGGCCGTTCTTATGTTCTTATGCTTCACCCTTACGGGTGATCACTTAGATGACTTAAAACCTAACTCACCTTTCACCACTAAAGCAAGGTTTTGTGCTCATTGGTGAGCAGAATATCAAGCCTTGGTACACCTCCTTTGCCCAGAAACTTGTGCACTTATCAGAGTGACTTTCTTTGCTATCAGTTCTTGATCCCTACTCATGATCATGAACCTAGGAGAGTAAAATTAGTTCAGCTTGTGGGTGGTAAGGAGCAGCATGAAAGCCAATGCAACTCTGTGCAGGGAGGCAGAGCTAGATGCCAAAGAAGGGCAATTTGGAAGCGCAGTGCTGTTCAGTAAGCAATGTGAACAGGCCACCATTCCCCCATCCCCTTTTTTGGAGTGAAGTACAGTGATTGCTCTTTAAAAGTTTTTCTGCTTTGAAAGATTCTGTAACCTGAGATATGCCTGTGCTGAAAATGGGGAATACCAGCTGAACTAGTAAATTTCTCTCCAACAAGGAGAAACTTTTTAAGTGAATCCACTGTATCAGTAAAATGGCAGCTCACACACACCTAACCATTGTAGTTTTCCTTTTATTAAGCCACTGAGAATACAGCTTTCAGAGTGTAGTTTGAGGGAAAATGTTTGTCAAGTTGGCAGAGTTTTAACTGAGATCAGGCAAGCCCTTGAAGCCCAGCTAAACAAGGTTACATAGGTGCTGCTGCTACAAACTGGGGGAGGAGGGGAAAGATCACACATTTACGAAAAATAATCTAATATTTGGAACTCTTACTGAATGCATGTCAAACCACAAGCTTGCTTCAGCAGTGCTGCCCTCCTTTAAGTAGCCAAACATCACACTGACATTCTTTTGTGAGCTGTGGTTTAGAGACACTGCCATATGCAAAACTGAGGACTGCACAGTTCTTAGAACCAGTAACTATTTGTGTACATTCTGGTAAACTTTTAGACAGTCATGCCAAGGTAAATCTAACATACTAATGGTTCTAAGCTTTGGGATAAGCTTTACAGTCTCCTAAGATTTCACTATTGTCATTTTTAAAAGTTCCCACCCCCACAAATAAAGACAGTTTCAGTTTCTGGTGTAAAAGTAGGAAGATGGGAAGAGTTTAAAAGCTTCCACTATCATAACACAAAACCTCAGAACAACAGGCACTTGGAGCAAACTTGACTACTATTATGACTAGAAATGGGCCCAAACCAAACCCCACATCTAAACATCCCCAAACTTTAGACAAACTTAGATCTGGGCTGGGGCACATATCTAGCCATCACCAAGGAAACAGGCCCACTGCCAAAAACTGTATGTTTACTATTGCAATCAGCTTTCTTAAACAGATGAGCTATCCTTTGTGAATGTACCTAAACTGCAGCTGGGAGCTAGCCTTCCAGCCCAAACAGACAATCACTCACACTCACGAGGGTGGAGCTACTGTGCTAAATATAGTAGTGTGAACGTTGTGGCTCCAGAGGAGATTCAGATTAGCCCCCTACGCTCTAACCGAGGAGGCTCAGGTGGGTTTCAGAGCCCAGGCTGCCAACTTAACCACAAAGTCTACCCTGTTATTTTTATTGAACTAGCTCAAGTCTGACCATAATGAGTTTGTCTATCACCACTGGAAGTCTTCCTCCCAGGTGCAGTACCAACATACTCAGAGAGATAGACATGACCTTACAGAGGAAACTGAAGGTAAAATTGGCATAGAAGTAAGTCTAAACCTTTAAAATTACTTCTGGTTCACACAAAATTGTCCTACTTGTTCTGTGCCTGATCTCCCCAAAGTCCCTGTTCTGGAGGGTCAAAGATACAAGAAAGCTCAGTGATTGCATGGAAAAGGTTCATAGGGGATCATATTAGTCAGAGGTAGGGTTGCCAACCCTCCAGGATTGTCCCAGAGTCTCCAGGAATTAAAGATTAATCTTTAATTAAAGATAATGTCATGTGATGAAATCTCCAGATTAGCAACATTAGACAGGAGTTTGGATTGTTTTGTTGCTGTGTATATTGCATGGTTTCAAAATTTCCCTTTATTAAATCATTTTATTATATATACTTAAAACACAGGATTTTGCACAGAACTCCCTAAGATTTTTGAAAAATAAACTGAATATAAAAACCTCACCAAACAACCAATAAGCCAAACTCCCAGAAATTCCATCCGGTGAAACCATACTGACATTCATCTGGGTCCTCAGAAGGACTGAGACCTGTAGAGATACACAGCACAGACAACTACTGTCTCTATTAAAGGAGTAAATGATAGAAGTAGAAGGTTGTTATCCTCTCTATGCACTAATCACTAGAAGGGAATTAAATATACTATTGCCAGACGGCAGAATGCTGAGCAGCAAAAATCATGGCGTTAGTCTGAGTTTCTGGAGGCTAATGTGCACTCTACAGGTTATACAGAACCTTCCTCCCAGTCCCCATGGCCTGTTCTTGTCAGCTGCTATCTCTATCCCAGCTACTGACTGTCCCCTCTACTCCACACTGCTTCCAGCCTGTCCCTGTCCTATTCCACGGCATTGCCAATCCCAAAGTGTGTACTTAAAGCTGATTGTACTGAAAGAGTAACCTAAAAAATCAATGAATGACAAATTGCTTTACCTCCTACCCCCACAATTTTTGCCATTTCAAAGAAAATCACTGAGGCTGGCCACACTGTGCAGTAGCCACATCTCGCTGACCTATGGGCTTGTTCTGGTTTGATACCCCACCTCTGCTTCCCCACTAGCTGCTTCCTTACTCAACTGGATACATCCTGTAGCAACAGGAAGCCCAGATATGCCAAAGTCAATAGGGCTCTGATCCCAAGGGTGCATTCCCTATGTTGCTTCCGAGGGCCAACACAAGGAGGAAGATTTGCTGCAGCAACACATGCATCTCAATCGCAGTTCGTTCAAAAGGCGACCAGTTAGCAGCAAAGAAACAAGTACCAGGGAACAACAGAAGTGGTGAATAGTAACATCGCTTCCTTGTGGCAAAACCTGGATGATCTGTAGCCCCAAACGCTGCCTCTTATCGATTCAAGATTTTTTGTTGTTGAGGCCTTTTATAAAAGCCCAATCAGAAAGTAACAGAACCGTCATAGGTTGGCAACTTTGCCTCCCCTTGGCAGTCAATTCAGGCAGGTTCCTCTTTCTCCAGCTACTAGGGCGCCAGCAGGTGCAGTACTGACAAGACAGCACAGAGACTCTCTGCAATCAGTTCAGACTGCCAGCACACAGTTGTCCCTCGCTGTGGGTCAGAACAACTGGAGGAAAAGTACTTCTGAGCTCTAGCATGGAGCATTCTCAGTGACAAGAAAATCCTTTGAGTCTTACAATTTGGCAAAAGTTGAATAGGTTTTCATGAGGAAAAGAAATAAGCTTTTCTCTGGGAGAAGGGAGACTCATCCCCCAAGTCAAGTTCCCAGTCTTTGCTCCAAGCATGGAGGGACTAGAAAATCTCTGTAAGAATTTATCACTGGCAAAATAACATATTCCCTCTAAACTCATTTTCAGAAATTGCTGCTGTTTGCAGAAACTAACCCCCCTCCCCCTCCCACACAATCTAGAACAGACACATGGCATGGAAACCCGCAGCCTGAATAGTAGAGGCTTGGCAAGTTATAAGCTGCTGAAAACTGGCTCCTATAATGGAAAGAGACAGGAAAACTTGACCATAGGTGGTGCTACCAGCTCTGTCTATAATAAACTGTCATTACATTTCCACATCAGTGACAGCAGCAGCAAACCAAGCACTGCCTAGAGTCCGTGGGTGCTGTAGAGTGTCTCTTAAAAGATGACTTTAGACTTCTGTGCTAAATGCCCCCTGCAGTGTGGACAGTGGGGACAGTTCTGCACATACTTCTCTGCTTGGCTCAGTCTTCATTGCAGGTCATTGCCTGGGCTCTTAGACTAACAATACCCTGGCTTGTAAGTGCTGGTTTTGTTTTCCCAAGTGTAAAGGTAAGGATTCCTGCCTTGCTCTCCACACTCCCTTCCTCTGAGGTTCCTCCTTGTGCCCAGGACCATTTAAAAAAGGGCAAACAAAGCAAAAGAAAAGCCAGCTTACTTGGGGAAATCATATGCTGTTGGCTGTGGGCACTCTGCTCATCAGATAGGCAGCACCTGAATCTCTTCTGGGCAGCTGCCCAAGCTTACAAGCAACTCTGATCAATACAGAACTCCTCACTTAACGTTGTCCCGGTTAGCATTCCCTGTTACGTTGCTTATCGAGTAGAGCACAGCTCATTTAAAGGTGTGCAATGCTCTCTCATGACATTGTTAGAGGATTTTTTGGACTACCAGCCTGTTTTCAGAGGTCGTGGGGCTCGGAACTAGGATGGCCTGGCAGGCCCCCCATCAGTTCTCCTAAGTTCCCTGTAAAGTATTGTATGTATCTGGGCAGCTGCTAGCAGCAGTTCTGCGGCCCTTCCTTCCCCTGACCTGTTGTTCCTTGCCCTCTGCCTTGGAGCTGCTCCTGAGAGCCCCCTGCTTGCTGTGCATGAAGGGGAGAGGAAGAAGAGAGGGGTGCTGATGTCAGAATACTCCCCATTCCCCAGATTGAGCCTCCCACTCCGCATCCCATCTCCACAAAGCAAGTCTATTGTGTTTCCTCCCGCCTGCCTCAGTTCATGCTGCCTTGATGAGTGTGAGGCTAAATTAACAAAGCGTTAACTCTTGAGGGTTCAACCAAGTGCTAGTTCACCATTTAATAGCAAGACATTCCCTGGGAAATATTCCTCCCCCTGACTCCACCTCAACCAAGCTTTACATTCATCACTGCTGTGTACGGTATTAAATGGTTTGTTTAAAATTGTTTAAAACTTATACTGTCGATGTATGTACTAGGGATGTAAAATCCTGTTTAACTGGTTAACTTGTTAAACGTATTGTTTAACTGGTTAGGCGGACAGAGATTGCTCTAGATGCCGGAGCAGCCCCTGCCTGCGGAAACTCCTCTGTGAACAGAGGCTGCTCCGCACAACTGGAGCACCCTCTTTCCACGATGGGCTCCTGCAGGACTGGAGCAGTGCCCTGCCCCACAGCAGGTGGGGAGCTGCTCCAACCCCGACTGGTTAACCTTAGCCAATAAGCCACAGCCATTAAGGGCAAGGCTTGCTAGTTAACCACTCACATCGCTAGTATATACTGGCATTTGTAAGATAAATAATCCCCTGGAACTGAACCATCCCTATTTATACTCATTCTTACAGGGAAATTGGAGTCGCTAAACATAAAATTTCTCTTAAAGCAGCATTTTTCAGGAACTTGACTACAATGTTAAGCAAGGAGTTACTGTGGGTATGTCTAGACTACATGCCTCTGTCTCCAGAGGCATGTAGATTAGGCTACCAGGCATAGGAAAATGAAGCGGCGATTTAAATAATTGCCGCTTCATTTAAATTTACATGGCTGCCGCGCTGAGCCGACAAACAGCTGATCAGATTCTGCTGTCTAGACTACATGCCTCTGGCGCCAGAGGCATGTAGATTAGGCTACCAGGCATAGGAAAATGAAGCGGCGATTTAAATAATTGCCGCTTCATTTAAATTTACATGGCTGCCGCGCTGAGCCGACAAACAGCTGATCAGATTCTGCTGTCTAGACTACATGCCTCTGGCGCCAGAGGCATGTAGATTAGGCTACCAGGCATAGGAAAATGAAGCGGCGATTTAAATAATTGCCGCTTCATTTAAATTTACATGGCTGCTGCGCTGAGCCGACAAACAGCTAATCAGCTAATCAGCTAATCAGCTGTTTGTCGGCTCAGCGCGGCAGCCATGTAAATTTAAATGAAGCGGCAATTATTTAAATCGCCGCTTCATTTTCCTATGCCTGGTAGCCTAATCTACATGCCTCTGGCGCCAGAGGCATGTAGTCTAGACGTACCTTGTATTAAGTGTCTTGATGTATATAAATGATGGAGTGAAATCCCCTAATTAATTTCACCTCAGCTACTGGACAGCAATCAGTCTTGTGCAGAACTGTAACTGTATTCTATTGCAATTATCTTATTCACCATATAAATTTGAAGTCATTAGTCAGGAAGTATCTGGCCTCTTATTTTCAGTTCTAATAAGACACAAACAGAGTTCTAGGTTCTATTCTTGATGGTCTTTAGTGTCCATTTCACAGCATCCAGTTACATATGGCAGTGCTGGGTTGGTTCCTGCACAACAGTGATAAGCAACCTGCAGCCCATTGGGGCTCAGTGTGTGGCCCGTGAGACATTTTGTTTACCATTGCCCATGTACAGGGTTGTCAGATTCTGCTGGTTTTTATCCACATAGATTTTTTTTCCTGCCGATATTACAAAAGTGATACATATTTAAAGCAAGGGTGTGAGAAAGTGTGGGGCGAGGGGATGTGGTCTAACCTACACCATTTTATACATTATCTCTGAACTAGGCTCAGAATCCCATATATCTGTTTCATATTTCTACAATGGGTTTCTTGATTTTTATGGGAAGTTTGTTCCCTTCTTCTTGTCATTCTTACATCACAAGAGAGGCAGTTGTGGTATAATCCAATGCTCATTGAAGTCAATAGAAAAACTTACACTGTCTTCATGGGACATTGGATCATACGTTTGATGAACAAGGTAAAAAAACCAACAGTAAGATAGCTAACAGCTGGTTTCTAAGAAGCATGCAAAGAATCATAATTAATGGCAATAAACTATTGCAGAGAGACGTGATTAGTGGGGTACCACTGGCTTTAGTACTGAAACCCACTCTGTCTAGTGTTAAGCATTGACTGGGAAATGGAATTAGTTTTGCGATGCCACATCTACACATGACATATGATATAACGCGCACAAAAAATGGACAGAATGGAGGATATAGTAACACTGCTCATTGGCATATAACTAAATCAACTTAAACTCCTGTAGCTATCAGTAAAATGGATGTAAATTAAGTCTAAGCGAGTCTAACTGAATGTAAGGCTTATGAAAGTTTAACTAACAGTGATATTTGGCACTTATTTAGTTTCACTGGTGCACACCCCCTGTGGACACACTTATTCTGAGGCATGAGAAAACCAAACCAAAATGGGCTAAACTGTTCACATTTTCCATGTAGACAAAGCCTTTGTGATTCCAGGAGGCCATATTTTGTATGCATATACATGCTGTGCATCTTCATGGAAGTCAACAAGTATGCAGGAGACATAAACCTGAAAAGAATTTTCCCCTGTACAAGGGAGCATGGGGCGACTCTTAAGTTGGCACAGCAGACCTTAAAGTACCAGACATCCACAAAAACTCTTATAAGGCAAATCCATGGCAGCAGTGCAAAGGAAGCATTCTCTCCACCCCCTTCACTATACCTGTTCTCTTCATGCTTGTGAACTGGCAGTGAAAGGAAATTTACAAGAACCTTGGTCTCTTAGTACTTCAAAGTCTTGTAAATTTCAATATCCTGCCTGCAAACAAGAATGAAATGGAGCTGGCCGCGGGTGAGGGGAGGAGAAAGGAAGTGCCTGCAATTTAGAATATGACTGGTACATACAGCAGGTCTAATGCTTGCCCTATCAGCCTTGACACAATGTGTCCCTTTCCTTCAGCTATTTTAGATAAACAGGAAAGAAAAAAAATCCCTGTTTGCCAAATGAAAAAGTTAGGAGAGAAACCCTTATTGTCAAATGTTCTTAGGGGGATTTCAAACAGAGACTAAAATACACTATATGGAAACTAGGGATCTGAAAAACGGCACTGCCACTGATCCTACGACTATTTCATATAAACACCACCAAAAAATAGATAGCAGCTTTCTTGAAAGTTATGCTATAAGAATACTTTGCAGTTCTAAAAGCACTTATTGTCAGAGACTCTAACTGCTTTCCATAGAGTAATTAATTAAGCCTTTGAAGTTCACACATATTATTATATTATTTTGCCAAAGGAGAAAGTGAATCACAGAGGTTGAAGCAGCCAGCCAACGTCTCCATGGCATAGCTGAGATTAGAACTGAGAAATCCTGCTACCTACTGCTTTTTCCAACCACTAACTTGCGTAGCCTTCCATTATTAAATAGTCTTTAATTCAACTTGAATACCTGGACTACATCCAATAAGCAGATGGGACTTGGTAAAACAAGGCGTATGGGAGTGACCTGCTCTTGCCTCTATCAGCCAACCTACTTTCCTGTGGATTTTCTGCTAAGGGTGTGAGGGTGAAGAAGAATTACTAAAAAAAACCACATTCTGCAGCTGAAGACTGTAAAATATGCCCCTTACCAATGAATTTGTTTCACTGGCCCACAGGCCACAACTGAAACTGTAATTCAGCCATTACCTCATAATGAGTTTTATTCTCTCATTTTAGAGAATTCTGTTTATTAACAAGTTGAAGGCAATGAGCTAAATCCACCATTGGTGATAGTGAGCACAGCTCCAAAGTAGTCAGGGTAACCCACTTGTACGAAAGGAAAATTTGGCCCAGTGAAATTAATCTTTTATCAAATATTTGAGCCACATTATATCATTTGGAGCATAGACATAAACAGGATGAACAGACTCATTCATTTAGTCCATTTTCCCACAATTTATAGACTGCATTTTTCCTTTTATTAGGTTTTTGCCTATTAATAAACATTAGCAATTTTATAAATTAACTATTTTACCTCCCCAATCCTTCTGAAATAGATACTGTATTATTATTCCTAAAATGAGTCAGAAAGGTTAAATGACTTGTCCAAGGCCACTCAATGAATTGGTAGCAGAGCTATGATAAAAAATGTAGGAGCCATGGGTCTTTATTAATGATATTCAGCCAATATACCACGCTATGCTCATTTAAAAACAGCTGTGTTGTATAATCATAGAATGCTAGACCTCAAGAGGTCGAGTCCAGTCCCCAGCCCTCATCAGGATTCAGTACTGTCTAGACCATCCCTAATAGATGTCTATCTAACCAGCTCTTAAATATCTCCAGAGATTGAGATTCCACAACCTCCCTAGGCAATTTATTCCAGTGTTTAACCACCCTGACAGTGAGGAAGTTTTTCCTGATGTCCAACCTAACCCTCCCTTGCTGTGGTTTGAGCCCACTGCTTCTTGTCCTGTCCTCAGAGGCTAAGGAGAACAATTTTTCTCCCTCTTCCTTGTGACCACCCTTTTAGATACCTGAAAACCGCTATCATGTCCCCTCTCGGTCTTCTCCTTTCCAAACTAAACAAGCCCAATTCTTTCTTTCCTTCATAGGTCTTGTTCTCTAGACCTTTAATCATTCTTGTTGCTCTTCTCTGGACCTTCTCCAATTTCTCCACATCTTTCTTGAAATGTGGTGCCCAGAACTAGACACAATACTCCAACTGAGGCCTAATTAGCGCAGAGTAGAATGGAAGAATGACTTCCCGTGTCTTGCTCACAACACTACTGTTAATGAATCCCAGAATCATGTTTGCTTTCTTTGCAGCAGTGTCACACTGTTGACTCATATTTAGCTAATGGTCCACTATGACCCCAGATCCCTTTCTGCAGTACTCCTTCCTAGACAGTCGCTTCCCATTCTGTATGTGTGAAACTGATTGTATGTGTGAGACTAATAATGCATTAGTCTTTTGACAGGTTCATCCATCAATGACTCAGTATTCAGAGGCTATTAGCTAGGATTGGCAGGGATGGTGTCCCTAGCTTCTGACTGTCAGAATTTGGGAATAGGTGACAAGGGAGGGATCACCTGTTCCGTTCATTCCTTCTGGGGCACCTGGCATTGGCCACGGCAAAAGACAGGAAACTGGGCTAGACGGACCTTTCCTCTGACCCAGTCTGACTGTTTTTATGATCTTATTTTCCTTGTGAGTGGAAATGGGTAGAAATGTGTTAATTTGGGGTCCTCCTGAACCAAAGTTCACATCACAAATTCATCACTATTATTAATTGGACTGCTTGTTAGTAGTCTGAGCAGAGGTGCCAAAAGACCTTCCTTTCATCATTATAGCTGGGCCTGCCATAAACAGGGTTGAGGTATGCTAGTGAAAAGTTTCCCTCCCTTTGCCTGTGGTGGAACTGTTCTGGGGTTAAAAGAAGACTTCCAAGGACTGTTAAACCAGTACTGTACTTTCATTATCCCTTACCTTTATTTGCCACATACAGCTGGATTGGGCTCCTTACATTTCTTCATGGAGCAGTGACTGCTATCTGGGGCTTTCTGCTTGATGTCTCCTACTGACATCCTCCCCTGGTATCTATGACCCTACATCTGTTACCTTTCCTTAACCTCAAATGACAGCAGTACCTTTGTGGCCCCTCCTCTCTGATGCAGTGGCCAATATGGCTCCTGAGGGAGGAACTTTCCTCCCTAACGTAGAGATCAACTAGACCAGGACTTTCATTCATGAGCTACATAGTCACTTTAAAAATGTTTGGAAACAACAATGTGTTCTCCATAACATGAAAGAATGGAGAGGCTTAAAAGAAAATTCAAAGTCCCAGACAGAAAATGTTTGCCTGACCATAAGTCTGGGTATATTAATGTTGCTAATTCTGACATTTCACAATCAGTAGCTAGCAGACTAGAAACTGGAGACTGTGGCTCATAGTCATCCATTTGTTAATGAAACAGGGTTTGGAAAATCAGTGTTTGGCACATCATTAAAAACACCAATACATTCTTGTAGTAGATTGAACATTTTTCTTCTCAAAATCTAACTCCAGGGAGTCAGAGAATGGGCTGATACTCAAACCTGAATAGCAGACATTTGTCTGCCATTACATATTGATTTCTGGTTGGGAGTGGATGGGGGCAGAGAGTTCATTCTGTAGCTGTTTATTATTAATCCATTATTTGAGCCTGGAAAGAAGGTTATGCTTTAGTGTTCTGGCTCTCAATAAAAAAGAAAGAGAAACTGTGAATTTTGACCAATCTGAGAATTTGTTTCTCGTCTCCTGAAAATAACATGACCCATGGCCCATTTTTCAAGCCAAATTTCAATCCTTTCCAGCCAGCTGTCAGGAAACCACAAAAGGTGCTCAAAAGAGCACAAGAAATGGCTGGTTCTAATCTCGAGGAAAAAAAAAGGGAGGGAACAAGGCAGCTACTTATGGCAGACTGTTATTTTTTCTTCAATCCTTGCCTGCATATTTTCACAACATGTGTACTCTGTTACCCCATCACTTCCCTGTTTTCCTTGGGTAAATATCTCTGCTTTGGCATAAAAAAAGCCCAGGGGTACTACTTGTAAGGGCTGCACTCGCCCGGATATGTTGTTTTTGAACTGAGCGCACACACATCAGATACAATGGACACATTTGAAACTGGGAGTTTAGCTATTATGGATGTTGATTTTCGCTTAACCTCTCCAGCTGCTGGAGAGTTCGCGGACAGGGTAATCCTTTGCCAGAGCAAGGGGGTTCATGGAGGGCAAGCATGACAGCCCACTTTAAGAATCTAGAGCAACCAGCCTTTTTCCAGCACAAGAGATCAAGGACGTAGATGAGCATACCAATCGACTCCAAGTACTGGGAAGGGAGGAAAACCTCCTAGGTACGAAAAGCAGCCTTTCTTTGTTGCATCAAATGCAAACTCTCCCCTAATCAGAGAGAAATTAGATAGGTCTGAGCTGTGGCTTTGCCATCAAGCTAGCTAGTGTGTGTGTGGGGGGGGGAGAACCAGATAGAAAATTATGAATTGATTGTACATTGCTTAACACCGATGTCAAAGAACCCACAGATGCCTTTGAGAGACAAAACAAATGTGATCTTATATATCTTGAAAAATCTTGATTTACAAGTTCCTCACAAGGGACAATAAATACAAAAGGCATCGTTCCTCACCTTCTCCCAATATACTAGGCACTACATCATGATTATCTACATATCATAGAGACAATCTCATCTTTCCATCTGGTCCTCTTACAGACAGAAAGGTTAGATTAGACACGTGATTTCTAGGAGATTAGATATAGGATTGGCAATCAGGAAATTCTGGATTGAATCCTGGCTCTGATGTGGACTCACTCGCCCAGAGTCCTGGGGACTGCCTTGCCCAGCCAGCCTGAGTCCCAGGCTGCCCCTTCCCATCACCTTACTTTTGAATCCCTCTTATTCAAGTGTCGTGTCTTGACCTTCAGGGCCCTTCACAACTCTGCCTCTCTCTGTTTATTCACTCTTGTCCTTTAATACATCACTTTCGACTCCCCCTGTTCCATGAAGAGTGCCAGCCTCAGCCACCCACCTGACCATTATTTCCAGAAGCTCCATGCTGTCTTCCAGGCTTCTCTGTAAGGTTTGAGTACTCTCCTTGAACAGATCTGTAAAGCTGCTATCCTCTCCTCTTTCAGATCTCTTCTCAAGAAACACTCGTGCCACCATGACTCATACAAGAAATTGGCTAACATGTAACAGCAGAGCTGAAGAGCAGTTGGGGACAACGGATATTTATACATTGAAATGACAGAAAACAGCTAATATAAATACATTTGTAAGAAACATTGACATTTTATTGTTTCCCTCATCCTAGCTTTTCATATGCTGCTTGTCCTCTAAAGCTATCAGCTCTAGATGCTAGGCACAAATTCTAGCTGCTGCTGTGTGCAGGCTATAATACCAGCCCAGCTGGCTACCCAAATATTCACTTAGCATATTAGAATTCCCTACTGGTGCAGGGCTGATGCAGCTGGCTCTGTGCCCCTCCTTTCAGCCTTACCACCTGGGCATAAAGCATAGAAAGTGTGTCAGTACATACCTGGGGAAATGGGTGGTGGCCAGATCATTCTCTGGAAACTACTGAAGCCAGATGCATGATAGCACAAGTCTAGAGGGTGCTCTCATTTGTTCCAGGGGGACAAACTGATTACCCAGGTAGTCATAGGATTAGAGAGATTAATGCCAACTTTGCCATCTCCCCTCTCAGTCCTGCACTGCGTGGAGGTTGGCTAATACCACAGATCTAGACCTAGATGTTTTGGTATATTACAGCAGCATTATATTTGAGATGGAAAAATCCTGCATGGTTTTGTTTTTCAATTTTTTTTTTACTTTGGTTTGGAAAGACACAATTGTCTTTAATCAAATTGACTCCTCTCTCACTCTTATCCCAGAACAGAATACAGAAATCGCAATGCTCCTGGTTTGGGAATCAATGAAGCTCTAAAAAGGTGTATAGTATAGAAACCACAAAGTCTTAAAATAGCTCTACAGCTCAGAGCACATGGTTTTTTTTTAAATGAAGTATGCAAAATCTCCAAAGCAGAGTTAGAAATGTAAGCATCTTACATGTTTATAGCACCTTTCATATGGTTCCCAAAATGCTTTATAAAGTTTACTAACAGATTAAACAAACTAGATCACTTTAGTGGGAAGTATTTTATCGACTAGTAAAATATCCATCTCTGTAGTGAAACACAGCAACTTTTTACAAGAAAGAAAACACAGGATCCAATTAAAATTACAGGGAGGATTTAGGCCTTTTAGGGGATGGAGCAACAAATTGAATTTTATTAAAATTAAAAGAGCAATATAGATAGCTTAGCTAAACAGTAACTAAAGATGAAGACAGGGAAGAGGGCTGCAGTATATCCATTTACAAGTCTTAGTATCTGATACATTTAAACCCCAAAGGTAGATTAAGTTAATTCCATGAGATGAATGTAATCAAGTCATGGGATAAAGCTGGGCTCAGGGAGAACTGTATGTTAATATCAATAAAATTTGTTACTGGTGTGAATCAATACAGTGGTCAAAGCACTGAAAAACATATTTCAGGGAACCATTCTGAGATGGCTAGAGAGTATGATTTAGATAATCTAACAGGTATTTCCATCTATAATATGGCGAGTAAGTCTGCATTGCACTTAGCTTGGGTGACTGGCACCTGGGTTAGCCTAGCCTGGATATGAATAGCCGTACAGCTGCACACCCATACTTGAGTTACCCTGTCTGCATTGCTGCGATAGCCACTTCTACTCCTACCCATCTCTGCACGTGTACTTGGGTTGTTTCTACACTGGAGGCAGAGGGGGCAATTTCCAGTGCAAGCAGACATACCCATGCTGTGTCTGACCAAGCTAGCACAACAGAAGCATAGTGCAGCAATACAAGTGATAGGACAGGCTAGATACCCAAGTATGGTCCCATCCAAGATGCTAGGCATGCACTTGAGGCAGCAGCATGTTCCACCACCATGGCTCAATTTCATTTTGCATGGTCTAGTACAGCCAGAGTTGGGACCTTCCAGCACTAGTGTAGACATACACTGGGACTTCTGGAGCACATTCCATGGTTTTCTGTGCTGCAATAAGCTTAGTCATTCTCAGATTCTTTTTGAGTGAATTGTGGGAGAACTTGCCTGTCTTTCTGAGCATGCAAGGGGAATTGTGGGAAGGCAGTGAGGACTAGCAGCACTTGAGTAATTTATCATGTGTCCTTAAAGCAAAGAAGGTGGGCTACCAGCACCCGGACTCTAATCTATACTCCAAGGCTTTGTCAGCTAGCCCAATTAGAAAACACTAGCAAACCTGACTGCTAGAGGTTTGTGTGTGTAGATGGGAGGGGATGTAGATGTAACACCAGGGTAAGAGCCCAGCCTAACTCTTCAGTGAAGATGTACCCTTTGATTATATTCAGGATCCAAAAAAAGCACAATGCCTGGCTGGGATTAAAACAAAAAACCTAAACCAAACAGCATGTTACATGTGCTACCAGGCATGGAATGCTTGCAAGAAAACACAGCAAGGCAAGAACTAACTAGATAATGCATTGCCAAGAGCTGATGTCTGAGATGCTGCAATGAAAGGATATGAGCCCAGTTTGAAATACTGTTGCAAGTCCTGTGAACACAGAGGATGGCCACTTGCCAAGGTTCATATATGACACCCAGGAGTGGCCCAAGGCTGGCTGCGGCAGCTGGCGCCCCAGGTGGAAGGTGCAATCGGCGCCCCTGCCTGCATGGCTGTCAATGGCCGTGACGTCATCATCGGGCACCCGGGCCAGCGGTGCCCTAGGCAACTGCCTAGTTTGCCTAGGTTCATGGGCCGCCCCTGATGACACCTTTCATCAGCATAGTTTCTCTTTTAAAATGAATGTATTTAGGCTTGAGCAATGCAGTCCTATGATGAACAAAGCACTAGAGTAGCCTAATGAGACCCCTGAAATTCCTTCTTCTTTCCCTTTTCCTAGCGAGCTGGGTTTAGATCACAGATCACTCTTTTCCAGGCTTACTGGTCCAATACTTGCTCCATATCCAATCCCTCTTCCCAGATACTGTCTCTCATTTTCTAAGTTGTCCTCTTGTTCTTGGCCCACATACTCGTCTCAAGTGCTTCTCTAATGGAAATTCCTTCATCCATCCTTCCTACATGCCCATACCACCTCAAATCTCCTCTCTTGCAGCTTCTCTCTGATATCACAGACCACGGTTTCACTCCTGATGACCACTCCACACATGGCCCAGCAATGTCACCCCTTTACCTTCCTCAAACATCTCATTTCATTAGCTTCAAGTCTTCTCAAGTGCCTCTCTTTGGTTGCCCAAATCTCTGATCTGTATGGAAAATCTGCGTTTACCATGGTCTTACCTGAAATTTACTTCTCAATAAAGATACTGGAGGGGATTTAAAAACTCAAGGCACAACAAAATAAGTCCCAAACAGAGCTCTTAGAATGCTCTTGATGTGCTCACGGCTATAATCCATGTAAGCCGTCATTTTTTCCCAGTACTATTTTCCCAGATTACTTTCCTCCTTCCCTTCAAGGGGGGATAAACAAAGAAGGGAAAAAACCCAGAATATTTAAGCCCAGATCTCAGGGGATCCTAAATAAATGTCCTTCTTTTTAGTTCTGAGACTGATAAGACCAGTTGGAAAAGCTAAGGGAAAAAAAAAATCTTTCCTTTAGGTCTCACAGGAAACATCACCAACTGCCTGATCACTGGGTTATAAATGATGATCTTACTCCAACTGCACAGGATCAAGCAATACTGAAGATGGCTGAGTAACGTGAGTGTTGGAACTTGCGACTTGGAGAAATCATTTCTAATTTGTGTCTAGTTATGCCATAGCCATGTCTATGTTGCCCGGGAATACCAGGGAATGTTTCCCTTATTTTTTACATGTTGTAACAATTTGATTTCAGAAGAGAAATAAGGCTCTCCAGACAGTATGTTTCAAGGCCATCACTGTGTCCATCATCACTTCCACAGACGTACCCAAGATGTGCTAACATACTCCAAAAGCACTGTATACTAGCCTTTACAATCCTACCCCAAAACCACTAGAAATGCATTGCTCATTCTACTTTATCCAAGGCTTTCCTGAGTTTAAACTCTGTATCTGAAGTGTTATCTAAAAAATTCAGTTTGTTCATGGCCAAGAGTTTTTCCATCCATGCATTTTGGTAATAACTGCATTTACAAAAGCACCCTTTGTAAATGCATTTAAATTCCACAATACTGCCATTTCATCCTTCCAATACTTGGAATTAAGGTAGTATCTCCTGCTTCAGTTTAGTGTACTGTACTTAGAAGCACTTGTGCATGTATGTACAGACAGTTGACATCACTTGCATCAGATTCAAAACCTTAAAAAAAGAGACATTAAAATATGTCTAACTTCAGCTGTATCCTTAAACTTAGAACTCTGTGAAACTAGTACAAACTAGTGTAAATCAAACATTGTTCTTACCGCCGGACCCACCCTGCAACTCTTTCCAATCAGGGAATCTAAAATTACCATATTTACAGCGTCTGCAGCCCAGCCAAGTACAAAACAAGATGAATAGCTGTGACGCACAAGGCAGTGTGTAAAAGTATGCAGCTGGGTCTGTGAACAATATAGGCACTCTGTACTAAAGCTCATCTAATGCCTTTCACAGACCAGAGCAACAACAAAAAAGAGAGGGGGGAGAGGAAGGAGAGGAAAAATTCCAGTAAGATGACTGAAAACAGCACAAATCCCAGGCTGCTCTGCTAATGGGCAATTGAAATGACTCACAAAAGGACTAGCAGGGAATTCAATTAATTAGGGATGTGACTGCACTGAAGGGAGGAGGGAAAGAAAAGAATGCTGCCGTACAAGAAACTCACTCCTCTCCATTCACTTAAGAAAAGGTCTATAAGAAAATCTCAAGGGAAGAAAAAACAAAGTTCTCCAAGGCAGGGCCCCCTGTTAGGGTACTATGTATAATGGAAAAGGCCACATTGAAATCTTCTTGGATTCGGAGGGGGAGGGGGGACAAAAGGACAGAATAGTGCTTCTCCCTCTCTCTCAATCCTGAATTTCTAAAGAAAATCTTTCCCAGTGAAAAGGAAGTAAAGGAATAAAATCTGTGAAATCAATCAGCTCACAATCTGGACCTGCAGTTGCTAGTACTTATTTATTGAAGAAGCTGGAAGGGAGGGAAGAAAACACAGAGGGATTTTTGGAGTATGTTTATACAATGCTGCTAATACTCCACAGTCCTGATGTACTCCCCTGTCCTCAAAAATAATCAGAGGAGGTGAGAGGTAAAGCTGGAACCAGGAGGATTGGAATCAGAATGGAGAAGAGAGCAGCTGCTTGGCTGAAAAAGAAAAGGTGATTAGGGAGAGAAGAGAGAAGGCTGATGGCTGGAAGGATCAACAGAGGTAGGGGAGAAAGTGAAGTGAGAGAAGGCCAGGGAGACATACAAGGTGAATTGGCCAAAGGTGCAAGATGAGGGGGATGAGGAGAAAGGAAAAGCAACGGGGAAGGAAGAGATGTAGGGAGAAAGGATGTATAAAGAAGTGGAGTAAAAGACTTAGGATAGAGTATTACAATTAATTTGCGGTTAAAAAGCCATAGCGACCGGTAAACAGATACAGCGGAGTTGATTCAGCAACCATTTACAGACAAAAGTTGAGGTCAACCAAAACTCAGACACTTACATTTAGGTTAATGCATCCTCCTAGCCTATACATAGGGTACATCTACTTCTTGAAATAACGGGCATGGTATTTTACCGTCCCGATAAACCTTGTTGCACAAGGGATAAGGGATGGCTCACTGTGTAGATGAGCCAATTTTCAAAATAAGCTATTTTGAAATAGATTCGAAATAAGATACGCAATTTTTGTAGTGCAAATTGCGTATCTTATTTCGAGTTTAGGGTGCTGTGTAGATGCTCCCTTAGGTAATATCTGGTGATGGAGTAATGGGGGAAATATGACTGCACCAAATTATTAGTAGTTGAGCAGTGCTGGCCAGAAATTTTCTGACCAAACTAAATTTCATCAGAAAATGTCAATTTGTTGGGACAAAAAGTTCTGTCAAATTTACAGCAGATTTGACCAATCTTTTGCTGAAACACAGGCAGCCCACTAGCAGAAAAGCTGGCAGCTCTGGGCAGGTTCTTGGGAGCAGCTAGATGCCCTTGCTCTCCAGCAGGGACTAAGCCTGCCTTGTCACTCCTGATTGGATCTGGGGCTCCTAGAATTGGCCAGATTTCTTGTTCTACTGGATTGACTGGTCAGTAGCTAATATGAAATATTGATGGTCGCTGATCACCTCAATAAATTGATGATCACGCCACACAGGTTGCACTGATTAGGCCTCTTGCTTGCAATGCCAACACATAAGCTAAGGACTGGGTGGCCTGTGGAAGCTTAATATGCTCATTTTCCTATGGATCAGAGAGGCACAAAGAAATGTTGGAGAAGCTTGCGAGATGCTGTTGCTGTGGCGATTTCTGTCCTCAGGCAAGGGAGCTGACAGAATTGCCGGTTCCCTGAGCAAGGTGGGGGGCCAGTTATGTGCTCCTGGAAGGGGCAGGGCCACAGGCAAAGAGCTGTCGGCCGTTATTGCCACCTGGACAGTGCCGCACCTCTCTCTCCCTTTGGTGGTGCACACCCACACATGCCTGGGTACACATAAAATTTATTCTGAATATGAATGGAAAAAGTTAGAGAGAACACTGCATGACACTGTGGAGTGATGCGCTGTTTGAGGTGTCCTCTTTTAGCAGAGATATACTGTTGAGAGCCAGACACTTGGGATCACTAAAGACCTCATGACATGTTTGCAAAAGTTAAATTAACTTTAGTGTTCTGGCCAAGTTTAAATTTATTTATTCCAGTTTCTAACTCAGGTACACGAAACCTTTTTTGGGTCAAGGGCCACTGACCCACAGAAAAATCAGTCAGAGGCTGAAAACAAGTAAGACAAACCCTCACTGACATGGCCCCTGACTGAGAAGGAGAAAGACACTCCCCACATTCTCCTTGCACACTGGAGCCTAGCAGGGCCCAGGCTAGTAGATTTTGTGTAGTTTAGTCCCACAGTAAACACAGGCCCCCCCGCAATATTGGGAGGGGGTAGCCATGAGCTTTGGGGGCTGGACCCAGGCAAGCAGGGGGCTGCATCCAGCCCCTGAGCCTGAGGTTCCCCATCCCTGTTCTAACCGGTTGGGCAGAAATACCTCAGGGGCTACAGGTATTACACAAAGTGCCCATTCAATAGTCCTGGCTGCTTGTCCCACAATAAACATTACATAAAAATTATAATACAGCAATTTAAAAGCCAGATGAGTCAGCAAAGCCTCATAGCAAAGTCATACTAGGTGGCCAGACCCTACTACAAACAATACCTTGTTCTGCATCAAGGCCCCATTCTTTACATGTGCCCTGCCCCCCCCCCCCCTCATATGCCTGGTGTGAAACAGGCCTGGAAGGTCAATTTCAAATCTGAACTGCCCCCAAAGTTTAATAGGGCTCTGTATAATTTTGTCCTTTTTATTGTGTCTTGATCCAATTACTCCAACATAAATTACAGGCGAGGCCAACACAGACCTCGAGGCTATCTGGATTCATTTTACTTCATTTCATTAGAGGCTTCCCGCCAGCCAATAGATAAAAAATAGTAAATGGAAAAGACTTAGCTCCTCTCCAGAATTAAAATAAAATCTTTTTATCTTTGTAAATAAACCCCATGCCATATTCAGCCAGCTCATGGTGGCAAAGAATGACTTTTCTGTGTTCCACAATGTCTTTTTTCCTCCATGGCCCTATTCAAAGTCTCTTGTACGTATTTAATCACCCATAGCCAAGCCTCGCTAATGAAATGGAGGGCCTTGCCCTGCCCTGACCCTGCTGCTATTTCTGTTTTGGCTCAGCATGTCCTTTGCTTGATAGTTGCTACAAAACAAGCAGGTTTTTCTTTCCTCACTGGAATTTAAAGATCCTACCACTGGCTAGGGATGTGAACGACTAATCGACTAGTCGACTATCTGATAAGCAAATGCTTATCGGATAGTCGACACACTAGTCAACTAGTTGTTTCCCCCCACTCCGTGCTACCTCTATTAGAAAGGAGCAGCAAGGGTGGGGGGAAGAGGAGAGAGGGCTTCAAAGCAGCAACACGGGCTCCCCGCGGCACTGCCACTTTGAAACGCCCCCGAGGCCAGCGGGAAGACCCCACTGGTTCCGTGCTCCCTGCAGAGCTTTCACCTTTGAAGTGTAACAACAGGCCTAGGGCTGTTGCTACACTTCAAAGGCGGGGGCACCCTTATCGACTAATCTAATGCATCCCTACCAGTGGCAGGAGGTTAGAACAGGGCCACTGCTGAATACGGAATGAATGCCCACAAACACTACTGTGCAAAACTACTGGAAGCACAAACCAGAACACAGCAATGAAGGCCTAATGGCCTGGCCTTTGCTTTACAGCTTGGCAGAGACTATGTGTCGCTACGACCCTACTGAGGAACTTTTCAGCCTAGAAGATCAGCTTTTTAAGCAAGACTAGCCAAAGTGGTTACAGGGTTCTTGATATTTATGGCCTGCTCATGAGCACTTGCCACATCTGAACATGCTTCTCTTTTGTCCCCACTGACCTTGCCTTTTGCCAAGGCAGTAATTTAAAATATGCCTTGCCTTTCTTAATTCCATCAAAGAAGCCTAATCCCACTCCTGGACCCTTAGGGGATATGGATGCTGCGATAGCCCATCACAGCATGATGTTGCTTGTGGGAATGACTGTTATGCAAATCAGAGGCAGAAATTTGCTTCTAGCATGTGATGGCACATGCAAGATGCTGTTTTATGTGGTCTAAAATATTTCAGCCTATGAAAAGAGGCCACTGATTTTTTTTGCCCTAATTTTTGTGTGTGCACCATGGCTATGTCTACACTGGCATGATCTTGTGCCAAAGATATGCAAATGAGGCTAAGCATGGAATTCCGCCGAGCCTCATTTGCATGCCTAATGAGCTGCCATTTTTGTGGAAGAGACTCTTGCGCTAGAAGGAGCTGTCTACACTGCCCCTTCTTGCGCAAGAAAAACCCTCTTGCGCAATGCCACCATGCTGATTATTTTCAGGAATAACGGCATTGCGCAAGAGGATTTTTCTTGCGCAAGATGGGGCAGTGTAGACAGCTCCTTCTAGCGCAAGAGCCTCTTCCGCAAAAATGGTGGCTCATTAGGTATGCAAATGAGGCTTGGCGATATTCCACGCTTAGCCTCATTTGCATGCTTCTGGCGCAACAACCTGCCAGTGCAGACATAGCCCTTGAGACAAGCCAAGTCCAATTTTCAGAAGTGGTTAATACCCATAAACACTATTGGAAGCCAATAGGGCAAGGACCATATTTTCATTTTGTATTTATACAGTGTCTAACACAAGGGGGGATCCTGGTCCATGACTGGTTTCTATGTGCTACCACAGCACAAATAAGTAGCAAAATCCACAGTTGCTCAGCCCTTCAGAGAATCAGGTGCAAGATGTCTGACTCAACTCTGAAATCGGTAGAGTCTTAGCAGCATCAAACTGGAGTAATACGGTGATAAGATCCAAGATGCCTTATGTTGGGGAACCAAAACAAATCAAAGCAATCAAATGAAAAACACTCATGAAAATTTCTCTCTTAGCTTCCCCCATCCTCCACCCCATATGGCTCTGGCAGACCTCAAAAGCAGACTTGTGAAAGGAGACACTGGACATTAGAAATGTGGCTTAAGTCCCTAAACCAGGTCTCTTATTATTAGTCTCTCTGCATGTCCTGGACCTGACTTCAAAGGAGTTAGATCACATTTATGAGTCTGGTTCTTTGCCAGCTTAACTAAAACAAACAGGTTCAAGCTGCAATATTCTATCAAGTGGAAGCAGTGGGAGGTTTAGACAGTGTTTGGGGAACGTAAAGTTAAAAGCATGTTTGCAAGCCTAGAATTCACATAATATTGTCCTGTCATCTTTTGTTTAATATCGTTTATGGGAGTTTAACTCTCCCGTTGATAAAAACTTCTAAAAATTATCTTAGCTCCCTCTAAATAAAAGGGCAGTGGGCCTTTTTCTGCCCTCTGCTATTTCTTTTCCCCATCATTCTGGCAACACAAAGGGGCTATAAAACTGCTCTAAAAAAGCAACTAAGGGGCATTTTCCATTGGTATTGATAGCTCTGTGCTACTCCTTGTGGTGTAGGAAGTATGCTGAGGGCATGGCTGCCAGAGCCTACAGCACTCTACTTATCCCAATTTAGAGCAGTTCCAAGTCCAGCTTGGGTTGTGGGGTTCAGGAGAAGACAAAGGTGGGGTAAAGCAGCTTTTGCCCTGCTCCTCTCTCTACCTCTGATGCAAACCATTGAAGTCCTCCCGCCCCTACTCCAATTTTGTAAAATGGAGCCAAATGCCATTACACAGCTGTAAAGCAAACACACACACACATAAACAGTGTTCATGCCATTTCCTGTTCCCTGGTGTTGGGAATAGGGACGTGAGTTGTTATTCCCGAAGGTTAGAACTGGAGTCATTCCTAGTGGTTACAGTAGCAGTCATGAGATAGGCACTGGTGTTCAGGGTCAGAGCTGAAGTCATATCCCAGACACAAAGTCAGAAGTCAGGAACCGAACTCAGGTGTGAGGATTGTGTTACCAGGAGCAAGGTATGGCAGGAGCAGGGCTGGAACAAGGCAGAAACACAATTGGGAACAAGAAAGCACAGCGGCTAGTGCAGCCATGGGGAAATGCTTTGAGCAGCCACTGCATTGGCGTGCGCACTGGGTGTGCCGGGTGTGCCCAGGCACACCCTAATGTCTCGGGCCGGCTAGCCTGAGCCATTTTTGCGCCCTGGGCCCCACTTGGCCTGGCAGCACCACACGGCCCAGCAGCACGGCGCGGCGCCCCTGAGGCGCCCGGGAACGCCCTCGCCCAGCATGGCGCAGTGCCCTTGAGGCACCCAGGAGCGCTCCTGCCCAGCCCAGCTGTACGGTGTGGCACCGTTGGGGCGCCTGGGGGTGCCCCCACCTGTCCCGGCAGCACCGCATGGCGCCCGGACCTGCAGCACTGTGCGGCGCCCCGGGGGCGTCCCCGCCTGTCCCGGCAGCTTGGTCTGGCTCTGACTCCAGCCCTGTAAGGCAAAAGCTGAAGGTAAGGGGGGGGGGGGGAATAAGAGGAAGGGGTGGGTGGGGGAGGGTGGAGGAGGAAGTAAGGGGAAGGGATGGAAGGGGATTGTACGGAGGGGGAAGGGGAAGAAAGGGGAAGGCACCAAAGGGACAGGGTAGAGGAGACACAAATGCTAGGGGGGAAGTGGAGACAATGAGGAAAAGGGCAGGAGGGGAGGTGTCAGTGGGAGGGGGACAGGGTGAGGCTGGAAGAGGAGATGGTAAGGGTACTGGTGGGGGAGGTGCTGGGAGAAGGCTTGACAGAAGGGGTAGCATTGAGGATGATGGGATTGAAGCAAGTAATGTGTGAGAGCACAGGGGCATGAGGGGAATGGGGGCAGGGGCAGTGAGGGAAGGGGGAAGCACTAGGAGTAAGGGAAGGTGCAGGTGCCAGGGGATTTTGGGGGTGAAGCAGAAGGGCAGACACCTGCAGGGGAGGGACCAGCACCAGAGGAGAGAGGCGAGGGAGGTGTTAGACGAAGGGATGAGGAGGGGTAGCTCACATGATCAGAGTGGGGCCACTGGAAGAGTAGGCACAGGGGGGAGAGAAGGGCTGGTGGAGGGAGGCAGGTCTCAGGAAGGCTGAGGGCAGTGAGAAGGGCAGGAGTCAGGACAGCAGAGAAGGGTGAGGGGTTGGGGGGCAGCAGGCACCAAAGGAGTTGATGGAGCAAGGGGAGGAGACATGGCAGCAGAGGGGAAAGGTAGATATTTATTAATAACTTGGGTGCCACAATGTCACATCCAAACAAGCCACATGAACTCAGTACTGGTGCACAACACAAAATTCATTCTGCTCATGGGAGGAAACTCTTAGAGGGAACACTTCCCCCAGCCTCTCCACCCCCGCATTACACATTGGATTAATGCAATTGCAGGATAGTTGCATGGGGGACGAATGGGGGGGGGGGGGCAAACTAATCCCTATTGGTAGGAGGATGGTGGGAAAAGTCCTTGGGTCAGGGGTCACATAAAACTTTTTACTTTTGGTCATGTGCCCATCTTGCCTGGAGAGGGTTACCTCCAAAGGCATGGCTAATGGAGACCAGGGGCGTGGTTAACAGGTCAGGGATGTGGCTAATGGGGGGGGGTCAAAGTGCATTTTAAAAAAATTCTTTGGGTGCACACCCTAATGAAATGTGCTGCGCACGCCTATGGCAACCAGTGAACTACTCCTGTTATTGGGCTTAAGAGCAAGTGGGTCTGCTGTCTCTTCCTACCAATCAAGCCGTCTACTACAGACCAGCAGTGCTTATTAGGTACCCTGGAGACTGGTTCTGCTGCAGGACCCGATTTCTGACACCTGGTGACGTATACAGTACTGAAGGCATTTTTGTTTCCTTGACATTTACACTGAATGTCAAGATCAGTTACATGCATACAAAATGGGAAATGATTGCCTAGGAAAGGGTCTTTTCTCAAGACTATGCATCTTCAGTTTTTTTGAACTTTCTTCATAGATAAGGCTTTCCTTTTTATCATTTTTCCCGCTCTCCTCTGGACTCCCTTCAGTGCTGGCTATTGCAGGACAATTTACTTCCTGTCTCTTATGTATGACACACCTGTTAATACAGAATGTTATTAGCAATATTTGCAACTGCAACACATAGGAGACTCATTCAGTTTGTGAACCACGATCGTCTCCAGATCTTATTCAGCAATTTTATTATCTAGCCAGTTATTCTCCTTTTTGGAGTCGTGAAATTGATTTTTCCTGCCTAACTGTAGTATCTTATTCTTATCTTGACTGAATTTCACTTTGTTGATTTCCATCCAATTCTCTAATTTGTCAACAGCTTTTTAAATTCTAATCCTATCCTCCAAAGTGCTTGCAATCCATCCTAGCTTGGTGTCATTTGCAAATTGTATAGTAATACTTGCCATTCCGTTATCTAAGTAATTAATGAAAATATTGAATATTCCTGATTGATTCTTGTGGGACCCATTAGATACATCTTTCCAGTTGGACAATGAAATCATTCATAACTATTCTGAATATGATCTTTCTACCAGTTGTGCACCTTTTATATCTCTTGCTAGGTGTAAATCATTTTGTGCCTTAGCCCTTTTGATTTTGTCCTCTACATACTTGTGCTATTCTTTTGTACTCCTCCTTAGCAATTTGTTCATGTTTCCACTTTTTGTAGGGTTCCTTTTCATTTTTTCACATCATTGAAGAGCTCCTGACGGAGCTATATTGTCCTTTTTAGTAATCTTCTGAGAAAACTGGCAGTTGTGTATTTAATATTAGCTAACTGAGAAACTGCCAGTTCTCCTGAATTCTTTTGTTCCTTAGATTTTCTTCCCATGGGATCTTTGTATGAGTTCTCTGAATTCGCTAGAGTCTTCTGTTTAGAAGTTCATGTTTTTATTCTACTGCTCTCAATCATTCTTTCCTTAAAACCGTGAAATCTATCATATCGTGATCATTTTCACTCAAACTGATGTCCACTGTGGCAGGGTCAGTCCCACTCCTTGGCCCCTGACCACTGTTCAGCCCACTGTCCTAGGCTGTGTCCAGACTCAGGGGTTTTTTCGAAAAAAGTAGCCTTTTTTCGAAAAAACTTCCCCTGCGTCCAGACTCAAGCCGCGTTCTTTCGAAATTAATTCGAAAGAACGCGGCTTTTCTTTCGATGGCGGTAAACCTCAATTTACGAGGAAGAACGCCTTCTTTCGAAAGTTCCTCTTTCGAAAGAAGGCGTTCTTCAATGTAAATAGGGCTTCTTCAAAAGAGAGCATCCAGACTCACTGGATGCTTTCTTTCGAAAAAGCAAGCCGCTTTTTCGAAATTTCTCCGTGCAGTCTAGACGCTCTCTTTCAAAAGAGGCTCTTTCGAAAGATGCTTTCGAAAGAGCCTCTTTCGAAAGAGGCTTGCAGTCTAGACATAGCCCTACAGTCTAGGAGTCACAGTATATGGCTCACACGCCTTGATTTGAGATTTGTTGTCTCCCTGTAGTCCTTAACCAGGTTGATGCTGCTCTCTTGGCTCCTCCGGTGTCTTTCTCTCTCCAAACTCCTCCTCCACTCTCCAAAACTCCTTCACAGCTCTCCAAACTCTTTCTCAGTTCTCCAAACTCCTTCTCAATTCTCTCCACACTCTTTCACAACTCTCCAAACTCCTTCCTAGTTCTCCACACTCTTTCACAGCTCGCCCACAGAGAGAGTTCTTAAATAGGCCTCCCGGCAGCCCCAATTAGTTTCACCTGGGCCTTAATTGATTTTGCAGCCACCCTGTCTCAGCTGCCCCTAATTAGCCAGGATTGCTGACTCTCTCTTCAAGAACCACCTCTTTCCCCTTCCACCAAGCTCTTTAACCTGCTGTATTGCCCCTGCTCTGTCACACCACATTCAGACTCAGAACCAATTCCTTCCTGTCAGCCAGAATCAAGTCTAAAATGGCTGTCCATATCTCCACTTTCTGAAACAAACTGTCCCAACCCCAGTGCATTTCAAGAACTTATTAAAAATTTGTGTTTTGCCATATTACTCTTCCAACAGATGTTTGAATAATTAAAGTTGCTCAGTATTAATAGGTCTTGTGTTTTGAACAATTGTTGTACTTGTTCTAGAAATGCTTCACTCACCTCCTCTTCCTGATTTGGTGGTCTATACTAGATACCGACCCTGATGATGTCATTTCTATTTTTCCCTTTTTATTTTTACCCAGAGACTTCAACTAGTCTGCACCTCACCCCTCTGGACCTTAAAACATAACTGGTGTACAAAACAACACCTCCATTTTATCCTGCTTGTGCTTCCTGAACAATCTAAACCAAGGTTACAGCCATGAAATTTATCCCATCACAAGTCTGTGATGCCAATTAAGTCATTAATTGTTGAATGTTAAGCTGTATCTATCTAGTCAAAATGACAAAATTTAGCAACAGTTAAATCAGATTGTGACTGGCGTGGCTACATGATGATTTTGCCTGCCTGCATGGACAGGCCAAAACAACAATATACTTTAGTACAGTTTAACGGACTGGGCTAACACATGTTTGGAGATTTTTTTTTTAAATCCTAACAACAGGTTTGGCCACTGTCTGCAATAACCAGAAAAAAAATTATAATCAGTTTGACAAAAACTAAGTTTACCTAGCTGTTTCAGTGGTGTGGACAAAGTCTTAAACTGCCTCAATTTTCATCTCTGCCTCCATGATTCCCATTTTCCTTCTTGAGTTTCTCAATTATTTTATTTCTTTTCACACTATCTCTTCACTTTGGATATTTTCTTTCAGTTATTTTCATTGTCTGTTTCTCTTGTATATTTATTTCCCTTCTTTTCCACATTCTTTTTCCTCTGACCTCTTGTTGCCTTGCTTTCCATCTATTCCAACACACTGGAACATATTAAGGTCCCCTGTCTCTGTCATTCCTACCTTCAATTTCCCTGTTCCTTCAATCTCCTTCATGTAGACAGACATAAGAACATAAGAATGGCCGTACTGGGTTAGACCAAAGGTCTATCTAGCCCAGTAGCCTGTCTGCTGACAGTGGCCAACACCAGGTGCCCCAGAGAGGGTGGACCGAAGACAATGATCAAGCAATTTGTCTCCTGCCATCCCTCTCCAGCCTCTGACAAACAGAGGCCAAGGACACCATTTTATCCCCTGGCTAATAGCCTTTTATGGACCTAACCTCCATGAAATTATCTAGCTTCTCTTTAAACTCTATTATAGTCCTAGCCTTCACAGCCTCCTCTGGCAAGGAGTTCCACAGGTTGACTACACGCTGTGTGAAGAAGAACTTTCTTTTATTACTTTTAAACCTGCTACCCATTAATTTCATTTGGTGTCCTCTAGTTCTTCTATTTAGGGAACTAATAAATAACTTTTCTTTATCGGCCCTCTCCACACCACTCATGATTTTATAGACCTCTATCATATCCCCCCTCAGTCTCCTCTTTTCTAAACTGAAAAGTCCCAGTTGCTTTAACCTCTCCTCATATGGGACCCGTTCCAAACCCCTAATCATTTTAGTTGCCCTTTTCTGAACCGTTTCCAAGGCCAAAATATCTTTTTTGAGGTGAGGAGACAACATCTGTACACAGTATTCAAGATGTGGGCATACCATAGTTTTATACAGGGGGCAGTAAGATATTCTGGGTCTTATTTTCTATCCCTTTCCTAATAATTCCTAGGATATTATGTGACGTCTATAATTAGATTTGCCAATCAAGGATTGGCATAGGTGCTCACCAACAGCATCATAAGAATGTAAGAACATAAGAACAGTCATACTGGGTCAGATAGATAGATATACACACACATATATGTAGACTGAGCTGTTGACTGACAAATCTCATATTTTATGATATGTTGTATTCACTCCCTCTGGGTCATCTGGCATTGGCCACTGTTTGCAGACAAGATACTGGGCTAGATGGACCATTGGTTTGACCCAGTATGGCAGTTCTTATGTTCTTACGTTCTTATGAGGCTGTTATTGAGCACCTATGCCAATCCTTGATTGGCAAATCTAATTATAGACGTCACATAAAAATCTACCATCTGTGGGTGTTGTACACTCTTCAGATCCTACTCTTTTCTTGTAATGTCTGGATATGTTGACTCTCAAACTTTTTGAGAGCTTGTACAATAGTTTGTTACCAGAACAATCTGTCCTGAGCTATGATTTCCATGTCACCAGGGCTATGTCTAGACTGCAGGCTTCTTTCGAAAGAGGCTCTTTCGAAAGCATCTTTCGAAAGTGCCTCTTTCGAAAGATCGCGTCTAGACTGCAGGCGGATCTTTCGAAAGAGCAATCCGCTTTTTCGAAAGAGAGCACCCAGCGAGTCTGGATGCTCTCTTTTGAAGAAGCCCTATTTACATTGAAGAACGCCTTCTTTCGAAAGAGGAACTTTCGAAAGAAGGCGTTCTTCTTCGTGAAACGAGGTTTACCGCCATCGAAAGAAAAGCTGCGTTCTTTCGAAATAATTTTGAAAGAACGCGGCTTGAGTCTGGACGCAGGGGAAGTTTTTTCGGGAAAAGGCTACTTTTCCTGAAAAAAACCCTGAGTCTGGACACGGCCCAGGAGATATGCTGCATGACTTCACGTTGGCCTTTCAGATATCTTTATAACTCTTATACTGACTACCAAAAGAACGCTTAAGGACCTCTGACTTAGGAATTTTGTCCCACCAAGTCACACTGGCAATCTTCCTGATGCAGTACATATGGAATTGATCATGTTTCAAAATGTAGCGGCAATATAAGATCCAAGGTGCCTGATAAATGGTTACCTTCATATGAAGTTCAACACGATGGCCATTCCATAAGTGCTTGGTCAGTCTTCTGAAGGCAGCACTGGCTTTGGCTAGTTGAGCAGATACATCGTCATCAGTGGTACACTTCCAAGACAGAGAAACTTATCAATAGCCTTAAGGACAGTATCAGCAGCAGTGATCACTGGAGCACCAAGCTCTTTCCAAACAGACTGGGACATAATCTCTGTCTTCCTGAGGCTCACACTAAGTCCAAAATGGTGAGCAGAAGTAGAAAAATGATCAAAAAGCTTCCATGCATCCTCGACTGAATGAGCCAACAGTGCACAGTCATCAGCAAACAGGAGATCACGGACAGTTGTGAACACTTTGGTGGGAGACTGAAGTCTTTGGAGGCTGAAAATGCTATTGTCAATTCAGAATTGAATAGGCATGCTTTGTATCATTTGATACTTCAAAAGGTGCCAACGTTTCTCCATTGTTAAGGGCACAACCCAGCATACTATCACGAAAGGACTGACCTTTATTGATAAATTTTTCAGGACAGCTAATTCACCCAAATATCTTTAAAAACCCTTTTCTGTTGACTATGTCAAATGCCTTGATCAAGTCAATGAAAATCACATAGAGATCCTAATGTTGCTCTCTACATTTTTCTTGGATCTGTCAGGCTGTGAATATCATGTCAGCAGTGCCTTGACCAGCAGGAAATCCACACTGACTTTGAGGAATGATGACATTTGTGAACACGTAGGTATAATGGCAGCCAACTGTAGAGGACACAGGCCAGAATCTTGCTAGCACGCATGGCCACTTTTTCTCTTGTATATGTGTGTAATCAGGGCATCTTTGAAATCCTGGGGGACTTGCCCTTTCTCCCATATAGTGGTAAATAAATGGCTGAAATGTTCATAGACCAGATTTGACTTCCTCTCTTCTTTTCCACTCCCTTCTTGCCCCCAGTGCCCTACCTCTGATTCATCCAACCTGCGAAATTATATTCAGCATGCCTAACATTCCCCCTGCAGTTTCAACTGGAAACATCCCTTCCTTCTCCAAACTACACAGTATTGTCTATTGTTGCTGCTAGGGTGAAAGGCTACTGCATTTCAGCAGTGGGTGAGTGACCGCATTTATTTAGCTAGTAAATTGTTTTGGGATCCTCTTGAAAAAGAGGATGGGCCAGATCCTCAGCTACTGTAAACTGATAGAACTGTATTAATTTCAATGAATCTAGAAGTTACATCACTTTACATAAACTGAAGATCTGGTCCAATATAAATTTAAGTATTACAATGACTGAAAAACAGGAATTACCATGGTGACCTAATAACATTGTTTAAAATAGCATGATAAATGCCTTTTCTGAATCATGATAAATGCCTTTTCTGAATCCCGGTGATAGTCTAAAAAACTAAAGGATATAATCTAACAGTGTGGAAGCAAGGACTAAACAAGGAATCTGAGCAGTACCATATCACCAATATATATATAAATAAAAGGAAGTTAGGTTTAAGCTACAATTTAAACAGGCTGACACATTGGGGTTTTTTCTTGTGTCTAAAAATTTCTTACATTCTCAACTCTGCATAATGGACCTGAAGAAAAAGCTTTCTTTGGCTAGTATTCACAGTTATATTGCTAGCATTAGTCACTCCATTGCAAAAATGCTGATGCTCTGAAACTTGATTTGTGGAAAATACCATCATCATTCCAGGTGAACGGGTGGATTAAATGAGTACAAATGTGTGGCTTGTACAAGAAGGTCAATGACAACTGACTATATCTTGGAAGAAACTTTCAGGTATTTAATCTGTTTGTATAGATACAGGAATACTGAAATCAAGATTTAATGAGGTGGTGTATTATACATAACATATTGAATACTATTGGGTATATAATCAAGCTATCCAGGAAAGAAATGTATGTAATATTGTATTCTATTTGTTTTCTGTTGAAGTGTAATCACCAATAATCTGATCTCATTATGTATCAATATTATTCAGTTATTCTGCCGAACAGTGGGGGACGGGAAGTTCCTTAGGGCAGGTCTACACTATGGGGACAAGTCAATCTAAGCTACACAATTCGAGTTATATTAGTAGCGTAACTCAAATCAACGTAGCTTAGATCTATTTATCTCAGGATCCACAGTATGCCGGATCAACAGCAGAAACACTCCTGTTGATTCCCTTTACTTTTCTCATTGAGGTGGAGTACCAGAGTCAAAAGAAGGTGATCAGCAGTCAATTTAGTAGGTCTTCACTAGACCTGTTAACTTGACCCCCCAATGGATAGACTGCTGCATCTTCTATCCACCCCATAGTGAAGACATACCCTTTGAGGTGATTCTATGTTAACAGCATATATATGAGGAAAGCAATTTCAGCATTGCCCTTTTTTGAGATATTTATCTCAGTCATAGATTGGTTATAGTGGCAATGGGCTGACAGAAAAGTAATTGCCTACATTTGGGTCAACAAAGACAAAGGAAAAAATTACACCTTGCTTAGGGCAATGAATTATTTAATTTTATAGACCCAGAGAAATATCCATGCCTAGCTTTAACATCCAGAGAGCTAAATCACACCATTGAAACTGTTCTGGAAATACCAGGATAGATGACAATGCTGTATGTCTCTACTATATGTCTCAAACTTGAATAGAAGGATTATTCTTTGAGGTGACAGGGAAACTCAGTTTTTATGGTCTATTCAATCCTTTTTTTCCTGGTAGGTAGGGATCCAATTAATGCCTCTTGAGATGGTAGTTTGTGTTGTGGGATGAGAAATAAGACTGTTCTACAAGAGACTGGGATGGGACCAACTCATTTAAGTTGACTATGGAACAGTGGCTTTTGATCCCTACTGATATGGCATGGATTGAGACATGAGATGATGATTCTATAACCAATTACCAGAACCAATTATGAAGTCCCCAAACCATCCAATCCCTGAAAGCCTCAAACATTTTCATTATTTCTATTGCGAGACTGACCCCCTCTACTGAAAAAAGGGAAATAGAAAAACCCCACCTTAATGAACATACAGATGACAGTAAAAATCCTGCATTGGGGGTCTGTTTGGCTAGACTGCAGATGGAGAGATTTCATATAGTATGTAGGAAAAGATGTCACTGGATTCTATGCTAACTTCAAATACATTCCAACTCTCTTATCTAATCAATTGAGCCTTTTAACAGCTGATGTATTAGGGCAGTTCTTTGAACCACTTCTGTGCCATGAGAGTAGAAGACATTTGCTCATACTTAAAAATGGTTTTCTTAGCAATGATGAACTTGCTTAGTAGCAAAGACTGTTTCCAAACAATGAACCCAAAAAGTTGCCTTTTGCTTCTTTTCTCAGACCACCACATAAAATGTTACAGTATATAAAATATCTTGATCTGCTCTGCTGCCATTTAGTTAGTGTGGGCTTTCACATTTTTCTTCTCAGCAGCAAGCTTCATACATTTGTAATTAGTGATCTCATCAAGCACAACCTTGGCCATACTAGGAAATGCAAACGTACACTTTACTCATCACAACTAACATGTGAATGCCACTAATTCAAACCACTGCCATTTATTGACGCACACAGCAGTACAAACATCAGTTTTACACCTAGCATTGTGAAATAGCTTTATGTCAAGAACAGAACCTACATCAATCATCATGTCAAGGCACAAGTGAAGTGGGAGCACACCTCACTGAACCAGGCAACAGTCTACCAGAATTTACATAGTTATTAACACTAAAGCTGACAGCAAAACTGTGAAATCCATTTGATAACCTGAGGGGTCAGGAAGAATCCCAAGGGTCAACACTGGGGACCCCTATAGAACATGGTGCAAAATACTGCAATGAACTTGCTGGCTCTTTAATCAACACTGTTAACCCCCAGTAAATATCCATCCAAAAAAGGGCCATATTTTCTCTGTGGCACAGACAAGAAAAGTACTGCATGAGGTTAGAAGGGATGTGGTTTGGAAAGGAGCCAGCACGATAGGCTGGGGAAAGAAGCCTGAAGCTGGATGAGGAGAGAAGGCCAGGCAGTGTAGGAGCTGGGATTGGAGGGCTGAAAGCCAGGATGAAAATAGCCCATTCTTGGTAAAAGGGCCAGTGGTAGCTGTGACGGGAATATAGATGGGAGTGGCCTTCCCTTACCTTCTAGGCTCTTAGAACTCAGGCTCTAGCTGCAGCCCCAATGTCTACGCCACAGTTAAATAGCCCCTTATCCAGAGCCTGAGTTAGCTTTCTGGGGCCAACTGCAGGTTTTTAATTTTACTGTAGACATACCCTAAGAGGGGGCTCTGTAGGCCAGTATGTGATACCTTCCAGGAGAAGGGCTGCCATGAGTGATTATCCCTAGCACTAGCTGGAGAAGCCCCACCTTCACACTCCAGTATTGGACTGTCTTTTATGGGCTGGGTCAGGACTTGCGTGTTGTGTTTGCTTTTTTTTGTTTGCAATTATGGCCAGATCTACACTAGAAACTTTTGTGGAGACAGTGATGTCAGTTAAGGGTGTCACATTTCATGACATTTCCATGCTGGCCAAAGTCTTAGTATAAATGCAGTGATACTGGCAGAACAGAGTGTGTTTGCCATTACAGCTTATTTTGCTTGGGGAACTGACGTAACAAGCTGTACCAGCTCACTCTTGCTAGGAGGCTGTCAGTGTAGCTATACCTGAAAACCTTTCAGAGGGCAGACTAGCTTTTAAATCAGTTGTGTCCAGGGTTACTGCCCTGTTTATTTCTGGCAGTCCCAGCAGAGCAATGATTTGTTATTCACCAGACTCAGTGGGAGTTCATACAAGGAACAGAGCCTGAGAGTGTATTGCTTGGAGTGCCGACAGCGCTCCCCTCCAAGGGTATGTCTACACTGCAGTTAAGATCAATCCTCCCAGCCCAGCTGGACACAGTCATCTAAAAAAACCAAAAAACAAAAAAGCAGTGTGACTGCTGAAGCTTAGGCTGGAACTTGGGCTCTCAAACCTCCTTCTTCCCTTGCCCCTGCCCCTGCCCCTGCCCCAGGCTAACAAGCCTGAGCTGCAATATCCACATTGCCATTTTTAACCAAGTAGCTTAATCCCTAGTAGCATGAGTCTGTTTACCCAGAATCCCAGCTGCAGTATACACTTATTCTTAAAGTTTTGTCTTCACTGCAGAGTCAGCCCAGCTACGGTAGTGCATATGGATTGCTCCCAAGGTAAAGACCTACCCATTCATGCCAGACCCATGTGACTGCTTTCACAACGGTGCTACATCAGCCAGTGTGCTGGGATGGATATCTACCAGGACATCCCATGGATTTGATTCTCTTTGACCTAAGATCCTGTGCCTCCAGCAATGTGCCCTCTAATCTTTTCCATCCATGTGCAGAATACATTTTATGTGCACTGAGGCATGTGAGAATGTGCACCACGAATATAAACATAAAACCTAGCTGTGGGCCCTCTGCTAATCAGCTGGGCAGCATCTGAATGTCTCCTAAGTGGCTTCACAAGTGCACAGCTTATAGGGAAAATTTCCCTCCACTGTCAGCCACTCAGTGATAGTACTGTGGGTTTCAGGTACATTTCCACAAATTATGGTTCTTACTGTAATCACAGCACAGTTTTACTGGAAGGCTTGTGTCAATTTATGGCCATATGCTAGGAGACATATTTCTCGCATGGCATCTCTGAATCAAATGCTATGTAACATTGTAGAGATGTGGGGCTAAAATGCTGAGCCAAGTAAATTCCGCTGCAGAAGGAGAAGTTAGACAAGCAAGTATAGCCCAGATGGAACTGTGGGATAGGAGTTGAGAAGTAATAACACCCAAACTTAATTAATTGCTTTCTTACTGCAAAGTAGGCAGGTTGCCAGGCCAGGTTTATGAAATAAAACCTGAGCTTGTGCTTATACATACCCTTAGCCATGGGCATGAAGCTCCCTCATGCCTAGTTTAGAGGTCTTTTTCTGTGTAAACAGAAGAGGAGCAACACCTGAACTTATCATACAGGCAGTGAAGGCATAGCATTTTCCAGTACTAGATTATTGGAATTACACACAGGGAGACAATTTCACTTCCCAGGATCTGATAAATATACAGCAGGAATTAAAAAGTATTATTAAAATAAAGAAGCAGCGGCATTTATTTATCTAATAGATTCCCTTACCACATATGTAAAACCCTTCAATTCTGCAGATATCTGCTTCATATCCATAGGAATCCGCATCCACGACTATGGATGCGGATATCTACAGCTCATTTTTGAGGTTACAGATGTAGCTGTGTAACCAAATTTTGTATCTAGAACCATGCAAATTCACAGATAACGTCTTTATATCCATGGTTATCTGAATTTGCGGATGTTTGCATACAAATTTTGTATCTGCGCAGGGCTCTACACATAAGGACAACATGTATCAGCCACTGCTGTGTGGCTTACTCCAAAAGCAGAGAAGTATTTGTAAAGATCCTCAACCTGGTAAGAATTCTATTGGCTCTTTCTGAATAAGCATATCTTTTGAGATGTGTCTTGTGTACAAAAGCAGGTTGACAGCCCAAAGCTGAATCTGATGTATAATGCTATGATAGTCTAGTCAGTTTTGCTTTCTTGTCACTTTTCATATTCTGGTCTCATGAAATACCACAAGAGTGTTGTGGTTGAGTTTTCAATACTTCAGGAAAAGTTTTAAATCCATAAATGTGGTTTAAGTGACATTTTAAAAAGTCCATGCAAATATTTATATTAAATATTAGGGTTTTTTTAAAAAAAAAAAAACCTCTGGCCTAAAATAAATTATTCCTTTCTCTTTAATCTTTCCAAAAGGAAGACAGTGTTCATGCTTCACAAGCATTTTAAGACATGCCTAAATATTCAAGCTTCTTACTGCATAGTGTCAACAGCTTGATTAAAGAGCCAACAACCCTGCTGAGGCCAGTTTTAACAAACTCGAAGTGAAGCATTGTTTCCCTAAAGCAAACTACCCAAGATATAGGAGCATGGTAGATGGGAGCCCCTTTCTACAATCACATGCACTTTTGCTTACATCGAACCCTTAGTGTCTATCACAATTTAAAAATTCAGCTTCTTTACAGGCATCTTACACTAGTGCAGTTCAAGAGAAAGACTGCAGTGGGGGATGCCTTGTAATCTAATGCCTGATGCGTAAACCAAATTTAATTATGTAGGTGGAATTGCAAACACTTGAGGGCCCCCCAGTCCAGCTTCTTTCTTCTCTCGGTACCATAGTAATGTCTTTAAAGAAAACAGCTGCCTTTTCACATGCTGGCTAGGGCCAAAATAAGCTGCCCCTCCAGATGTGAACACCCAGACACAAACACATTGCCTCCCCCCTCCAGTAACATGAGGCGTATTAATGGGAAACTGGGCACTGAGCTGGATGCTGGACTTGAAAAGCTTGTCCTCACAGTCTGGCACAGAGCAAACTACTGTTCTTTTTAAAAAATCCCCTGCTCTTAGCAACATTTGTTTTTCTAACTGGTTCCCAGAAACCTCTTGGGGGCTCCAAACTCAGAAAAAGTAATTACTGCATTACCTTGGCCTCAGCTACAATGTCAACCTTGTTAGGCTTGGTCTGTGGAGCCAGCCAAATTCAAACATCTGCTGCCGCAGCATTTATTTGATAAGCCTCATAGTTCACTAACATAAACCTGATCCTGCTGACCTGAAGGAGGATGAAAAGAATGGGGGAAAGGGGGTGGAGCAGTCTGATGATCACATGACCTACTGGCCCAGCAGTGTAAGGCCCTGTTTCCCTGCAAGCTTCCATTTCTTCTCTTTCTTGTTTCCCAGCAAGCGCTTCAGGGAATTGGCTTTCCCCTGCAGTTATGCAAGCAGATGTGGAAGGGGCTAGGATTCCCAGGCCTTATAACAGATTAACTGACAAGCACAGGATCAATACAGGAATTGTTCTAGCTCTGGCTGCATATGGGGCCTTCCAAAGCAGACAGAATGGCTACACACACACTTGTTGGCAAAGCGGCATGAACTGAAAGGCTAGCTTACTAACAAAGTCCATTAATTAACAGCAGGGGAGGGGGAGGAGGAGAGCTGAGAATCACTAAAAGCAACAGATTGTAAAGGTTGGGGAAGTGGGAATGGAAATTTACATTTGATTCTTATTTCGCAAAGGGCCGTATTTTCTTGTACAGTTAAGAAAGAGGAAATGAAATAAAGGTCGGGCACACACACACTCACACACGAGCCTCTTCTCCAGCTAGTTGGTGGCTGAAATAGCAATGGAGTTATCCTATAATGTGCATCGTGCCTAGCTGCCAAACAATACTGGGAAAAGACAGAGGAACCAGAGGAATTAGGAGGAAAGAAAGAGGAAAAATACTCCTAATGATTTGCTTTGGGTGGAGCAGACAACACATACCTGCTGATAGTGGGGGTGGGAGCCATAATTTAAAGGTTCAGCAGCCCACAGAAAAGCTTGAGTCATGGCTTTCCCCCAGATAGGGCTTCCCCACTTGCCCTCAGGCTCTCTTCCAGAAAGCAGGGGCCCCTCCCTGCAGTTCTGAGCTATTACTCCTACCCCTTCCCACAAGGTGCAGGCATGCAGGGGAGGGGACCCGGCTGCACCGTGTGACTGAATGGGACTGGCAAGTCCTGAAAAGGCATGTGACTCATACGCTTCCCCCATGTTGCCACTGAGGTCAAACATGTTACTCTCCTGGCAGAAACTAGCCTGATGCTTGGCCTGACCTTTTCTCTACACATAGGGGGTTGGTGTTCCATTACTTGGAAGTCTGGTAACGTACATGCCTGAATATTTTGGTGTACCTGATGGTTGGCATATCTATCCATGTGTGCCATTGCTGTATATGGTATGTGTCTCGTACTTTGTATGCTGGCAATATGGCTGTGTGAATAAATCCCTGGTAGGTAATTAGGAATAGATAAGTGTGTTCAGATAACACTCCTCCAAAACCTGAACTCTGGACTTTTGTGCATGTGTAAGAATGTTCAAATTATTTTTTTCCTTACGATTTTTCATATTTGTGCTGCCTCTGGACTTCAGAAACTGTTTCCCGTAGTTGGGAAATGACAAATAACATGACACAAGTTGTGTTCAGTGTAATTCCAGCCCAAGTAGAAGTGGAAAGCTCACAAGAAAGCTTGTTTAAGTGATTTAAGTCCCTTAGAGTAGGGGCGATCTTTGCTATCGTAATAATTTTGTAGATTTCACTGGTTTTGATAAAATGGGATGGGCAACCAAACTTTCAGATCTTCCAGTGTTAACCCCTTACTATATGGGACCCACAGAATCAGACTGAAGTGCTCAATGTTTTCAGAAAACTGATGACTAGCTGCGGCGCATAATAGTCTAGTCTTTTGAGGGCTATATAACTTTAGTCTAATTTTGGTTGTTGGGTTTAGTGTGTGGGTATAGATGGAGGTAATGGCCTCTGATATTCAGGAGGTCAGACAGATGATCAGGCATTAAATTCATGCTATGACTCAAATTACTATTGAAAGGGCAGACAGTTCAGAAACTTCTCTTACTGATTAGTCCATATTTATCTGTACAGCACACTAAGACTGGTGCTGTAAAACTCACAGCAGCAAAGTCAAACACACACACACACACACACACACACACACACACACACACACACACACACACACACACAACCACCGAACCAAGGAGCTTGTGTTTACAATAGTTTCCTCTTGGACAGTGTTATAAGATAAAAGTTGGAAGGACCAATTGATTTCAACCCCATCTCTACTGTCTGACAGCTTAGGAAAACAAAAGTCCCACAAGTACTAGGCTACACATACAACTTGGAAGCAATAACTGACAGATACAACCAAGTGAAAATGAAACCTGGTCTACCAACTCAGTTTCCTTGCGAATTCAACCGAATGACAGAAGAAAGATATAATTTGTTCATATGAGCCATCATGTTGCTGAATTCTTCTTCCTCAGGATCCAACCAACTCCTAGCAGCAGGATCAGAAATGGAGGGGAAAATCTCATTATGCAGTATTCTGTTCCCATTGAGCACTGGGGTACTAGAGAAGGAGGAAAATTCATGGTTTCTTCCCCACATCTAGAACCAGGACCCAAGGGGAAGACTTTAGATGGTGTGGGATTTGCATTAGCTTCACTATTGACAGACCTATAAATTGTAAAGCCATCACAAGCAGGCTTCTTTTAAGAAAGACTTACAAAATCGTAATGTGCAGGATACTGGAATGAGTGATGAAACTTCTCCACCGATGGAATTCTGTAGACACTGCAAATTATGGAATGCTCTTGTGTACTCTTCTTTCTGTTTGCTGCTAATAAAGGTAGTGAAGCACTGAGGGTATTTACATATGCATCGCCCAGCAGCTTCTCCCCCTGACAACCTAAAGATATTCCTCTCCCCAAAACAAACAAGTATATTACATGGCAGAAGCCCGTGGAAGAGATTGTATCTAAAGCTGAAATATTAATGCACTATGGAAACCGCGAGGAATAATCTTAAACACACAAACAGGACTATATTTGAACCAGCAAGCCTGAACTCTGTTACATTTTGTGAGGCAATATGCAAATTGATAGTTTGTTCTGAATTACACTTAACTGTAGGTTGCAACAAGGCAAACAAAAACCACTGGTGACCTATGCAGCTCATTCAGAGCATCCCCAGGAGCACGCCCATCTGTTCACAATGGATATTTCTGCCTAAAGAAAAAAAATATTACGCTTCAGATTCTTAAAATAAGTCCTCCCCAAGGGCCCCACTTCCTGTTCTGTTAACAGTCACCAAACCAGAAGAGTGGCACTCACTCTCAGCCATGTAAGTGCATGTGTGCCTGAGAGCATTTAACTGCAGGGGTGGGACATGCACATGCTCACGTGTGCCTGTGGAAGAGACGGAGTGTATGAGAGTATAATCTCTCTCCCCCACTTGCTCTCATTTTTCATTGTAAAGATAATTTTGTGTTAGTGAAAAATGGCAGATTATGAATTTTGGATGCTGAAATTCATTACTTATCTTCAGAAAAGGGACAGTATGGGCCACAACAGTGCAAGCTTCCATCGAATCATCTCCAGCCAATGTACCTCAGCACTAACCTCAGAGGAAGCCCACAGGAGCTCAGTCTCCATGGAAGCCCACAGGAGCCACCTGCACTGGGACATAATCACAACCCATCTGTTCTATCATAGCCCTGGGATTCTCCAGCACCAAGATATGACAGCATCTCTTCCCATATACTACAGTCAAGGGTTAAGGCAGGCTGGCTCATGGCAGCATGGTCAGATGATACTTTTTTCCTAGTGGCTGCATCTTGTGCACTCAAATTTCAGCTTTAATTTTTTTTTTAAATTAAGCTTCTAGCCCTATGGTTGCAATGACACTGTGGACTGAATGCAACCAATCCAGTGACATCTGCAAGAATCTGTAGATGGCATGAAACAAGTTACCCCACACTGGCTTCTACATCCCAATTTGATAACTTTTGGCAGCTTTCCATAATATTCTCCCTATTTGAATGATGACTTATTTCCTCACCATGCCACTCTCCCTTTCTTTCAAATTTAAAGCTTTTTTAAAAAAAGTTGTTTTAATCTCCTAAGGGTTGATCCAAAGCCACTGAATCAATGGGAGTCTTTTCATTGACTTTGGTGGGCTCTGGATCAAGCCCCTAATACTGTGGTCCTCTTGCTGCTCAAGTGCAGGCCATTCAATATCTTCAGCTGCTCTGTCCACAGAGAAATATAATTGCTCTGAAAACCCAAGTCTGAAATATTTTCTTCCATAATCCTGCTGCTTCTTGATTTGCTTTTGGATCTGGCAAGTTCTCCAAGGTCACAACCATGCTTTTATCTCATTCTTGGTCCAGACCTCTGAGGCCATCTATGTCTCTTTCTACTACGCTGCTGAGTGGGTCATGAGTGCCAGTGGGGGAAATGATGAGCAGGTTTTCTGGAACTGACTTTGTGATACTATTGTTCATATCTTACCTCCTGATAATGTAGCACACAGTTTGCAGTTAGGTTATTTTGGTGCTAATAAAGCTCAGTCGGGTTCTAGACAACACCAAGATTAGGGCCCTCACTCATTTCTAATGTAGTATGCAATACTACGGGTAGGATAGAGGTTGCTGCATTGTTCCTGTATTATTGTGGGAGAGAGAAAACTGAGATCCCCTTTGTTTATGGGCACCCTATGCTGACGATGCAATGCACTAGTGTAATATGCAGTGCAGCAATGCAAGGCAGGCCTTCCATCATAGCTGATACTAAACAGACATTCCTTTCTGCTTTTCTCAGATTAGTGGTCTGGGTGGAACTTAACAATCGCAGGGCAATTTACGAAGAATTGAGGATGAATACAGTATTCTAGCCAACATCCAAAACCAATTTAGATACACAAGTCTTTCTATATGTCATTGCTAAAGATAGAATGGCTGCTACATTTACTTACACAGTCACTACTTTATCAGAACTTAACTTGCTGCTATGTAAATCACAATGGGATACTGGATTCAATAAAGATACTTCAGAAAATCACTGTTCTAGATTGTTAAAGAATCCATAAAACAGGGTGTTCAGAGACTATTTCTTACTTGGGTAGGAATGGCAGGATGGGTAGGAATGGTGTCCCTTGCCTCTGTTTGTCAGAGGCTGGAAATGGATAACAGGAGAGAGATCACTTGATGACTCCCTGTTCTGTTCACTACCTCTGGGGCATCTGGCATTGGTCACTGTTAGCAAAAAGGATACTGGGCTAGATGGACTTTTGCTCTGACCCAGTATGGCCATTCTTATGTTCTTGGTGATTCCTGAAAGGAAGCCATTTTTAAAATGGATCTGCTATCTTGAATTCCTTATAGTCAATTTGGAGGCTTAAAATATTCTCTGAAACATATTAATCAAGTGAGTGGGATTTGAACTTAATCTTTTACCCACATCTTATCCTGGTCATGGCGAATGACTTCCTAGTACTCATCAACAAAGCCTCACTTACTCCATTAGAGCCACCTGTATTTAATATCACTTGAAAGAAAAAGAATAGGGTGTGTCTGAGTTTCGGATAAATAATAGCTTTATTGAGCGTTAGTATAAAACAAAAACAAACAAACAAAGGATAGGAGGCATGGAGGGAAGTTGTTTATACCAGTGTCAGGGGAAATGTGTGGGATTTCTCTCCAGCACTCCTCAGCACTTCAGGTTCTCAACACACCTATCTCACTTTCTTCATTATACAGTCACAAAGAAATTATGTTTACACATAGTAGACTGGCTAATCCTAAATTGCTCTGCACCATCAGGTCTGGCTAGCTTTCAAGGGGCCTGTGGAGTGCTGCTAGTGTGTTGTGTCCTGGGAAGAAGGCAGGCTTGGGACCATGGAGAAAAAAGACTAGTTTAAGATGCCTTGAGGGAGCCAGTTCTATCCAGCTGTGAATGGACTGGTAATTTCCTCTCCTTTTTTAACCTGTTTGGGAAGTCATTCAATTCCATTAGCATACATGGGATTTATGGACATGTTTAAATGCTTTGCTGAATGGGGCTTAAACCACAAAAGACATGTCAGTTTCAAGTGCAATCCTATATGCTCTGGCCAGATCAGCCTCCACGGGGTTCTCTTGAAGATTTGGCTGTACTTGACTTATCTACTGTATGTTTTTATCTGCCTCTGATCACTGTTGTTCTTAAGCAACTCACATACTCGACTGACAACACCTCTTTCTGTGGGCCAGGGAGGCATTATCCACATTTAATAGAGATGGAAAATGAGGCACGGAAAAGTGAAGTGACTTGACTAGAGTCACATAAAATCTGTGGCAGAGACAGGAACTGAAGCCAGAGGTTCTGAGGATTTTACCACAGGACCATCCTTCCTATACTACTGAGTTTTTCTTGGTTAATACTGAATTTTGAGGCACTTAAAAATAAAATTAAACCAGAGCTAGTGATAGTTAGGTGTCTCAGCATTTATAATAAACTATTTTCATATGGCACTGAGAACCAGCTCCTCCTACTGGACCCACTGGAGTTTGGCACAAATCGATCTGCCCTCTTGAGATACATCTACACAGCAGGGCTAATGTCAGAATAAGCAACACAACTTCTGCTACATTACTAAGCTAGGGGGAGAGGTAGATATGTTGGAGGGCAGGGATAGGGTCCAGAGTGACTTAGACAGATTAGAGGATTGGATCAAAAGAAATCTGATGAGTTTCAGCAAGGACAAGTGTAGAGTCCTGCACTTGGGATGGCAGAATCCCAAGCATTGTTACAGGCTGGGGACTGAATGGCTAAGCTGCAGTTCTGCAGAAAAGGACCTGGGGATTACAGTGGATGAGTAGCTGGATATGAGTTAACAGTGTGCCTTTGTAGCCAAGAAGGTGAAGAGAGAGTTACTCACCCTGTGCAGTAACGTCTGTTCTTCGAGATGTGTGTCCCCGTGGGTGCTCCACTCGAGGTGCTGGGTCCGTCCCGGCGCCGCAAAACGGAGAAACTTCCACAGCAGTAGCCCTGCCGGCCCGCACATGCACTCCTGTTGCCTCGCGCCGTTACAGCTGAGCGCAGGCCGGCTCGTTAGTTTCCTCCCAACCGGAAGCATCTGAAAGAGATAAACAGAAGCTCCGAAGCAGGGAGGAGGGTGGGTCGTGGAGCACCCACGGGGACACACATCTCGAAGAACAGACGTTACTGTACAGGGTGAGTAACTCTCTCTTCTTCGTCGAGTAGTGTCCCCGAGGGTGCTCCACTCGAGGTGAGTACAGAGCAGTGGTCAAGCACTATCGGCGTGCTTCGGACTTATGGTCTCTGTGCTGTGGCCAAGACTGCTTGCGCCACCGTTGAATCATTCCTCAATATGTTCGCAAGAGCATAGTTCTTGGCAAAGGTGAGCGAGGATGACCAGGTTGCTGCACGGCATATGTCCTGTAATGGTACCCCTCTAAGGTACGCAGTAGATGCGGCCATGCCTCTGGTGGAATGAGCGCGAGGTCGTCCTGGTAAGGGTTTATGTCGTAGGGCATAACAACGCGAGATACAGGAGGTGATCAGATTGGAAATACGTTGTGCGGAGAGCTGTCGACCTTTGGAGCGCTCCGCCGTAGCTATAAAAAGGTGCCGAGACTTTCTGAAGGTGCGTGTTCTATGCAGGTAGAAGGCCAGTGCTCGTCTAACATCGAGGGTATGTAGACGTGAGTCTTCTGGCGAGGAATGAGGTTTCGGATAGAATGTTGGCAGAATTATGGGCTCGTTTACATGGAAGGGAGAATTTAGCTTCGGAAGGAAGGGAGGGTGAACGCAAAGCAGAACCCCTTGCTCAGAAAATAAAGTGTATGGTGGATTGGCTGAAAGGGCTGCCAACTCACTAACCCGACGTGCTGACGTGATTGCCAGAAGGAATGACACTTTCATTGTGAGCATGCGCAGGTCGCAAGTTGCTAATGGTTCAAAGGGGGGACGAGTTAATGCGTCCAGGACTAAAGATAAGTCCCACGGTTCCGGAGGGGTTGTGAAGGCCGGATATAGGTTATCAAGTCCCTTTAGGAACCTCTTAACTAACGGGTGAGCAAATAGCGAATGTCCATCGATGTGCGGGCGGAAGGCCGAGATTGCTGCCAAGTGCACTTTCAACGAAGCATTTGCTAAGCCCTCCGTCTTCAGATGGAAGATGTAGTCCAAAGTATGCTGCACCGGTAAAGAAAGAGGGTCGAAGTCCCTTTCCAGACACCACGCTTGGAACCGGTGCCATTTGTAGGTGTAGGCCTTGCGAGTGCTATGGCGTCTGCTATTCATAAGCACATGTTTCACTTGCTGAGAGCAAGTCATTTCCGGTGGCTGAAACCAGTTAGGAGCCATGCCGTAAGATGCATGCAATCGATGCTCGGATGTAGCATCGACCCGTGCTGCTGAGACAGTAAGTTGGGCATCAGTGGAAGTCGTTGTGGCTGAGCGACCGACATTCTGGACAATTGTGTTAGCCAAGTCTGCCGAGGCCAAAAGGGTGCTATGAAAATCACTGTTGCACCCTCTGTCGCTATCTTCTCCAGTGCCCTCAGAATGAGAGGAAGAGGCGGAAACGCATAGAGGAGTTGGTGAGATCCCCAATTGAGCAGAAGAGCATCCCCCAGGGAATTCTTGCCGGTACCTGCCTGTGAGCAGTAATGATGACACTTCTTGTTGTGACGAGTGGCAAAGAGGTCTATACTCGGGAACCCCCAGAGACGGAAGAGACCGTGGGCCACCTCGTTGTGTAACTCCCACTCGTGCTGAGGAAGGAAGTGTCTGCTCAGGGCATCGGCGATGGTATTGTCTTTGCCTTGGAGGTACAATGCGGTAAGGGTTATATTGTGGTGGATCGCCCAGTTCCACAGTCGTATCGCCTCCGCGCACAGGGATCGTGAACGGGCCCCGCCTTGTCTGTTGATATAGTACACCGTGCATATATTGTCGGTGAGGATGTGGACTACATGACCTCGGATCCTCTGAAGGAAGTGCCTGCATGCATTGGATACAGCTCGGAGCTCGAGGAGATTTATGTGTAGGAGCGACTCCTGTGCCGACCAGAATCCCTGAACTCGATGTTGCTGCAGATGTGCGCCCCAACCGATCAGAGAAGCATCTGTTGTGATCTGCACTGTGAGTCTTTGTGCGTGGAAAGGGACCCCTGATAACAAATTTTGCGGGTTGTCCCACCATATTAGTGAAGTCCTGACCTGTCTGGGAATGGACACGGTCTTGCTCACAGCGTGTATCCCCGGTGTGTAGACTTTGAACAGCCAATGCTGGAGACTGCGTAGGTGAAGTCTCGCATGTGCCACCACATACGTGGTGGCAGCCATATGTCCGAGCAGTTTCAGGTAAGTCAGTATGCTGGATCTGGGAGCAATTGAGACCGCACGTACCAAGTCCCGAATCATCTGGAATCTTGTTGCAGGCAAGTATACTCTCGCACTCAGTGCATCGAGTCTCGCACCGATAAACTCCAAGTCTTGACTTGGTACCAAGGACGATTTGCCGACATTGATTATGAGGCCCAGAGCCTCGAATACGGCTGTGGTGGTGGTCACTGCCCACGTAGCCTCCTCGCGAGTCGGGGCCTTTAATAGGCAATCGTCGAGATACGGGAAAATCGCGATATTGAGGCGTCGGAGGTAGGCAGCTACCACTGCCAGAGTTTTGGAAAACACCCGTGGTGCTGCTGACAGACCGAAGGGTAACACTCGGTATTGGTAGTGTTCCGTGCCCACTACGAAACGAAGGAATCGCCTGTGGGCCGGGTGAATGGTTATGTGGAAATAGGCGTCCTGTAAGTCGAGGGACGCAAACCAATCCCCTTTGTGGAGAGCCGGGATGATAGAAGCTAAAGTGACCATTTTGAATTTTTGTTTTCTCAGGTAGCGGTTGAGTCGACGCAGGTCCAGGATAGGCCTCCAACCCCCTGACTTCTTCTGGGTGAGGAAGTACGTGGAATAGAAACCTCTCCCCCGAAATTGAATGGGTACCCTCTCCACGGCTCCTATAGTAAGTAGTCGGGACACCTCTTGCTGTAGCAGAGACTCGTGAGAGGGGTCCCTGAAAAGGGACGGGGAGGGTGGGAAGTGGGGGGGAATGGAGTTGAAAGGGATGGCATATCCTGAAACAACTATGTCGTTGACCCATCGATCGGTGAAGATCAGAGACCAGCAATGTTGATAAGGCCTCAGCCGATGATGGAATAAGGCTACCTGATTGTGTGACGCTCCCGACAAAGGAGTTGCACGCAGTCCCTCGACTGACCCATCAAACCTGTTGCTGGCCCTGCTGTTGACCAGAAGTCTTGCCAGGTTGCTGTCTTCGCTTTTGCTGGCGTTGTCTTGGTCTCTGTTGTTCATATGACTTGGGATGGAATGTTGCGTACGAGAAGGATCTCTGTTTGTTGTAGGGCGTATACCTCTTACGTTTATACGGAGGCGTGTACATGCCAAGCGTTCTAAGAGTTGTACAGGAGTCCTTGCCCGAGTGGAACACCTGATCAGTGGACTGGGCGAAGAGAGACTGACGATCGAAAGGTAAGTCTTCCACTTTGCTTAATAACTCCCTCGGGGCAGCTGCTTCGTGCAGCCACGACCTGCGACGCATAACTACCGCAGTAGCCGTGGCTCTAGCTGCTGCATCAGCCGTGTCTAGGGCGATCTGAAGCGCTGTTCTGGCTGTTGTGTAGCCCTCTTGTATTACTGCCCTCAAGATCTGGCGTTTTGAGTCTGGTAGGTGCTCTAGAAGAGGGACTAACTTAGAGTAGTTATCGAAGTCGTGATTGGCAAGTGGGGCGGCATAATTGCACATCCGGAGAACTGAAGTGGCAGAAGAATACACCTTTCTACCCAAAATGTCCAGGCGTTTAGCCTCTTTATCACTTGCCGTATTTTTATTTTGGGCCGTCTTTGATCTTTGCTGGGCGGCGTCCATAACCAGGGAATTTGGCTGGGGATGGGTAAACAAAAAGTCCATCCCTTTTTGATTTATAAAGTATTTCTTGTCCGCTCTCTTGTTAGTCGGTAAAGAAGTGGCGGGGATCTGCCATATATCATTTGCGATTTCCAGGATAGCCTCATCGAAGGGTAGAGCCAGCTTCGATTTTTGTGAGGACTGCAAGTTCTTCAGCAAGGGATGTTGCTTTTGCTGTACGTCCGTAATCTGGATACCCTGAGATTGTGCCACTCTGGCAAAGAGCTCCTGGAACTGTTTGTGATCTTCCGTGGGGGGTTGTTCACCAGGAAAGACAGCATCGTCCGGAGATGACTGGTTGGCCGGAGAGTCAGGGGTCTGTGGTTCCCTATTTGGAGTGTAGTTGTTTTCATACGTGTCCTGACTAGGAACTGGCATCGTGCCTTCCACAGGCACTGATGGAATCGCCGGCGAAGGCGCAGGAGGTGGAGACGCTGGGTGTGTGGTTTGCGGAGATCGTGATCGTGGATATCGCGTGTTATGAGAACACCGAGGGTCATCATAATGACGATCACATCTCCGACTGTGAGTCAGGGATCGTCTAGGAGTGTAGGCTCTAGACTCCTCGCATCGACGTGAATATCTCGAATGTCTCGAAGACCTCGGTGATATAGATCTGTCAGAAAAACGAGATGGTGAACGAGAATAATAGGAGTAGCGTCGCTGGTCGTGGTAGCGATAGTGATGGTACGACGGTGATCGCTGTGGCGATCTACGATATCGATCTCTAGTGGAGATATAATGAGAAGAATGATGATTCCCAGAGCAGATTGAAGCTGGTGACCATGGTCCCGGAGAGAACCGTGCCCTTTCAGGCGTGAGTGAAGGGGTCCGCACGCGTCTTGACTTGAAGGGCACCTCATTCAGCATCGAACAATCTGCGGGAGAAGACGGTGCCGTCTGAAGTGGTGTAGTCCCGGTCGCATGGCTGCCCTGGGGTTGAATCAGCGGTGCCGCGGGAGTTAACAGCTGTGCCGATGCCGGAGGAGGCTACGGTGCAGAGTGCTGTACGGTACTGCTGGGCGCCTGCGGTGCCTGAGTCGGTGCTGTTGCTTGCGGCACCGCAGGGAGCAAGGTCTCATCAGCTGGCTCCGTGGGCATGGGTGCCGGCGGAATTGTCATCGACTGTGCATGCGCAGTATCAGCCGGTGCCGGAGCCGCCATTGCTGTTTGTGGCCCGACCGTTGGAGCCTTTGTCGGTGCCAAGTCTGCCCGCGGTCCCTTACAGGGAGTCCGCATCGGGCCTTTTGATCCGACCAAAGTCGGAGCTGAGGCACTGCGGCTCTTGCCTGGCTTCTCTGTCGGGTGCCTCGGCAAAGAGCCAGAGGTACCTGGTCTGTCCCGTACGGTCCTGGGCTGTGGCTCGGCATTGCTGAGGTCCTTCTGAGGTAAACGGGACAAGTGAACTCCCGAGGTAGTGGGAGTAGACGTGGTCGCATCAGACTGGAGGGCTTTGTTGAATAAAATCACCCTCAGCCTCATTTCTCTATCGCGCCGAGCGCGGGCTGTCAGTTTCATACAGTGAGGGCACTTCATAAGAATGTGCCCGTCCCCTAGGCATTTAACGCAGCGCGAATGCCCATCTGAGTCCGGCATGGCCTCCTGGCACTGGGAACATTTCTTGAAACCAGGCATTTTGTCTATTCTTTCCTTTTCTCTCTCTCTTTTTTTTTTTTTTTTTTTTGAAAGGCTACTGCAAAAAAATAAACTAGGATGGAAACAAGGAACAAGGAACTTGAGACTAATTAACTAAGTAAAAACTACTAAGAACTATCCTAAATATAAACTGCCAAGTGGCAAACAAATTTCTAAATGAAATTCCCTTTTCTCCTCAGGCCGGAGAGGGAGCGCGTCCTAGGTCCGTCTGCGGTCGCAGACGGTTGAAGGAAACTGACGAGCCGGCCCGCGCTCAGCTGTAACGGCGCGAGGCAACAGGAGCGCATGCGCGGGCCGGCAGGGCTACTGCTGTGGAAGTTTCTACGTTTTGCGGCGCCGGGACGGACCCAGTACCTCGAGTGGAGCACCCTCGGGGACACTACTCGACAAAGAATGAATATTAGGTTACATTAAGAGGAGCATTGCCAGCAGATCTAGAGAAGTGATTATTCCCCTTTATTCGGCTCTGGTGAGGCCAAATCTGGAGTATTGCATCCAGTTTTGCCCCCCTCTCCCGCACACACACACTATAGAAAGGATGTGGATGCATTGGAGAGGATCCAGTGGAGGGCAACCAAAATGATTAGGGGACTGGAGCACATGACCTATGAGGAGAAGCTGAGGGATTTGGGCTTATTTAGTCTGCAAAAGAGAAGAGTGAGGGGGGATTTGGTAGCAGCCTTCAACTTCCTGAGGGGAGGTTCCACAGAGGATGGAGAGAGGCTGTTCTCAGTAGTGTTGGATGGCAGAACAAGGAGAAATGGTCTCAAGTTACAGTGGGAGAGGTCTAGGTTGGATATTAGGAAAAACTATTTCATTAGGAAGGTGGCGAAGTACTGGAATGGGTTACCTAGGGAGGTGGTGGAATCTCCATCCTTAGAGGTTTTAAGTCCCAGCTTGACAAAGCCCTGGCTGGGATGATGTAGTTAGGGTTGGTCCTGCTTTGGGCAGGGGGCTGGACTTGATGACCTCCTGAGGTCTCTGCCAGCCCTAGGATTCTATGAAGTCGAAATAGCTTATTTCGGCTTTTGGCACTGTCTGCACAGCAGGAAGTCGAAGAAAGAACAGTCTTCCTCCAACTTCCCTTCCTCCTCATGAAATGAGGGTTACCAGGAGTCGGAATAAGAAGTCCTCCAGCTCAACATTATTTCGAAATAAAGGCTTGTAGTGTAGATGCGCTTTTTGTTATTTCAGAATAACGTGATTTATTCCAAAATAATACTGATGTGTAGATGTACCCTCTGATACTGTCCTAGTCCTTCTCAAGTCTTCTCTGACCTGGGGACTGCACCATACTGTTCCTGACTCCCATGTCCTGGGCTCCACCCCATTCCTCTCATACTTACCACAACTCTGTTCCTCCATACTGAGGCCTGCACACAGTCCCAATTCCTCTCTCTCACCCTTCGAGATGTTTCTCAAAAAATTAGAAGAAATGATGTAATCTGGCATGTTATCACAGGGCCATTACCAGACTGGTCTCCATATATAAATATCGATAATCATACTGCAAACCCCAGTCCCTCCCTGGTTCTCTCCTGCCTGTACCTTTCCAGAATGAGAGAACAGAGGAGATTTACAAATTTATGCAAAAGTCTTTAGGATACTGCCCAACAGATGATGAAAAGACTTTACCATGCATTGAAATTCTCTAGTCTATTCCAAAATAATCACTTTAAACCTGTTAATTCCATACACCAAACTGACTCAGATTTGCAGAATAGGATTCCAGTTGTTTATCTGTGAGAGACAAGACTCTAGTCTGTTTTGCCCAGCACTACACATGCTTTATGTTCAGCAAATTAGCTTCAGGAAGAGAATCACAATTAATTAAAACCACATGGAGATCCACTCCCTCTCTCCCCTGCATCCCCCACCAAGAGACAGAGGCCAGTTCAGTCTAATTTAGTCTTATATTTTTGTTTCCTAAAGTCTCAATCTTGGGCTCAATCCATTAATAGGTTACAGCTGATTTTAATCTAGATGAGCTCAAGACTTCTTTAAAAAGATTAAAATTGTGTATTATATAAATAGAGGAAAATGAAAGAAGATACCAGTATGAGTAAGAAATCTGCTCTCCATTAGCCAAATTGCTGAACAAGCCCCGGATCCAAGTGCAGCTGAGGAATGGGCGTTGGGGTGGGGTGGGGTGGGGTGGGGGTGTTGTGAGGAGGAGAGAAAAAAACAAACAACCTAATCTGGTGATGGGAGCTGTAGTAATAACGGACAATAACAACCCAAATGACAGATATTAAAAAGATTCCAAAGGTGGGAAACTGGATGACCCAAAGACTGGGTTGAGCCTTTTTCATCTTCTGGTTGCTGGTTAAATTCAGATGAAGTCAATAGCGACTGGAAGCTTTTATCTTTTGATGGTTATTTGGTGGCTGAGATGAAGTGAGTTGGTGGTAATGGAGTACCTCCTAGTGGAGAGGTATCAATACAAAAAAGCTGCCACTATTACTGGAGCCAACTGTCTTCCTTGTAGGCAGCCTCAGGAGAAAGGCCTAAGGCTGAACAGGGCCTTTGAAGAGGGAGACTAAGCTATCTAGTATCAGAGGGGTAGCTGTGTTAGTCTGAATCTGCAAAAGCGGCGAGGAGTCCTGTGGCACCTTATAGACTAACTGAAGTTAGTCTATAACTAACTATATAACTAACTTCAGTTAGTCTATAAGGTGCCACAGGACTCCTCGCCGCTTAAGCTATCTAGATGCACCCTCTGACAAATTGGGGGTTGTGTTTCTACTACTTGTGAATTCTGGGTGATTTTATGAAATTTTATCATGAAAGCACTGTGTAATGCAAAGCCTACACAGATGTAGATCCCCTATGAGTCTGGGGGGTTGAGTCATGTCTATGCCAGGTCAGAGGCAATGGTACATAATGAGCACTTAATCATCCTCTATTCAAAGTACAATATGTGGAACAATGGGTTTGCTGTACCCGAAAGAAGGCATTTCCTCCCCTTGTCTGAAGGGAGAGGGATTTGAAAGTAATGGTAAATTACCAGGAGGCAGAAGTGAAGAAACAGGTGACCCCAACAGGACAGAGAATGTATAAATGGACTCATGGAGGGAATGAGAGAGAGAGTCATTCCGCACCAGATTAAGATGAGGAAGGCAAAAGAGGAAAGTTGGGCAAGTGGGCAGAGGACATAACCTAATGAGGGACATAGTGTTTGTGATGTTTTATTGTTCTGTTAAGTAACAAACATAAAATCTAGTTTCAACAAAGAGGGAGGGTGTGTTTGTGAGAGAGCGAGAGAGAGAAAAAAAGAGAGAGAGATGATTGCTTCAAAACTTAGAGAGAGTTATACAAAACCAGAAACTTCACACCTGTTCCGTGGAGTTCTGGGAGAGAGGTGTGCTTGAGTAGTACAGGGGGGGTCTGAAGGGTCAGCACTGTGTCCAGATGGGCTAGGTGGTTGGAATCCTTGAAATGGGGTGCCAGCTAGAAGATCTGCATTTTGAGTGTGTGACTAGGGACCCTGAGACTGGGCTGGTGCTGGACTCCATTCAGGCTTTGGAAGGTTAAAACACCCTTGAGAATTCAGAGCACCAAGACAGGTATTCCCCTCACAGCAACCACAGTGGAGGGTAAGGAAAAAATCCAAGACACCCCCCTGCTCAGTGTTCAGGCATGTTTGCGGAGCAGCGTGTGTAATAAGGATTTCATGCTTTCCACAAAGCCAGTGCCAGATAGTACAGAAGAAGCAAAACACAAGCAAAACCAAAAAACCCCAAACCCACAATGTATCTAATGAAATGCTGCTAGCTATTATATGTAACCTTTCCTTTCCTTTGCTGTGGGAAGCCAATATGGAGCAGGTCTAATAAGTATCAAATAGAGAAAGCAAACTATTGCACTGAAAGAGGTATAGAAGATAATTAATTTTTAGCAATGTGCCAGCTGACATTAAGTTCATAGAGGCTTTGGGACAACTGTCATGTGACAATGGGAAAAAAATTACAATCATTTTACCATTGTTCCTCAGGAATACAGCCATAGGCTATTGTTATATGTAGATCCTGATGCACACAATCACCACAATCTTCATATAATTATGATCAATGTATTTTAGTATTTTGGCCTCAATTGGATTACATTGATTTTTAAAGACACGTTTTTTTCTTTTTTTCATGGTGTCATTATAAGGCAGAGTTAAGATTACTTGGGTACCCTACCTGTGCATTTCTGTATCTTAACGTGTCTGGATTTCTTTTAAATTTAACCATAAGTGTGAATTGCCTGGGTTTAAGCTTGTTTGTGACTGGGATAATTATAACATCCCTGTAATGTATTTTACCCTCAATGACTGATATGTACTTTGAAACAACATTCTCTTAACATAGTTTTTGTCTAGGAATGTCCTTGTATTTTTTTAACAATATCATGACTAACTCCTAAGACAGGGGTAGGAAACCTTTTCTGCATCAGGGGCCGCTGACCCACAGAAAAAATCACACACCAGAGCCTAGGGGAGCCCAGGCTAGTAGATTTTGAGTGCTCCAGCCCTGTGGGAGGGATAGCAGGGGAGCTGGGATGCCAGCCCTGAGCCCCAGGGATCGGATCCAGATAAGTCAGGGGCCGCATCCGGCCCCAGGCCTGCGGTTCCCTACCCCTGCCCTAATAGAACACTGTCACGTGATAGTTCGAATGATCTGAAGGCTGATAGTATCAACCTTAAATTATCTTGTAAAAATTATCATTTTTAAAACCAGATTCACCACTATGTTTGGCTGCTTTAAGCCATTCTGGAATAGCACTAAGCAACCATAGCATAGAGGTGGTTAAGCTAGGTTTACAATTGCTTTGCATCACAGGAGGAGCACAAAACAGCTAGAATCCCTTGTGTGTTTTACATTCCCCTGCTCAGACCTACCCCCTAAATGCCTTATTCCTTCTTTACTCCCTATATTATTCCCCTGCACACATAACACACATCCACCAAATTTCACATGCATTCCCACATATCCCCATTTCCCCCAAATTCCTCTATGCATATGCACTGTTTCCCTGGTTCACCTGCCCTCCTTGTTGAATAGAGCGAGAGAAATGCATTTTTTTCAAAGTATTTAGGTTTGATGGTAATTTTGTCATTATATTTCATAATGTAAAGTTTATCTGTTGGCAGTGGCTGTTGCACGAAAGGTTTTCTTTCAGAGAAACTTAGGAAGAATCACTCTTTTCAAATGGTCATTGCCTCCAAAACCAGAGCAAAACTAAGTTGCCAGGAGACAGAGAACAACACTGTGAAGAGCAAGTGAATCGCTGTGGTGGTCAGGTTTGCTACGAGCAACCTGTGATCTCACTCTGGATAAGAACAAAAGGATGGCAATCATTTTAAGAGAGGACAGTTCTTTATGGAATTCTTTGTAATGGAGCATTCGTTTTAGTCTCTTCTCTAGGAGAAACTTTTACCAACAAAACTGGCAGAAAATGACTTTTCATCCATTAAAAATGTCAAATTTAGCCTTTGCGTAAAGATTACAGTGAATTTTTAATATATATCTAAAGAGACACCAAGAGTCTGTTATTTATATTATTTTAAAAATGTGATATTGGGTACTATTTTTTAAAAGATCTATTTTAAAATTAATTGTAACAAACAGATTCACTTATGAATTCTCAGAAAAAAGCATTCTGTACTCAGAATACATGCTATAATTTTTGAGAGAATATGCTGTATTTTCCATACACAACAAAGATGTTGGATACCTGCTTTTAAGTGCAAACTTCATCTCTGCCTTAACAATGGAGCTGCAACAGATATATGCGTAATATAATTAAGGTACTGGTAATGAATAATACGTACATTCATAGATTTTACATGTAGGAGTTGTGATCCTGTCATGTTTGTCTGGACTACAATCAATTACTTCAATTCTGTCATACACGAACTTTCAATGCATGACTGCCACAGTGCAAACATGCATGGAGGGGTAGCAGTAAATTTTCACTCTGTTCTAGTAAGGAATATGTAGCTAGAAAGATGTTATAGGAAATCACTGTAAGTTTTATTTATGTAGCTTTTCTTGCGTTTCCCTGCTAGGGAGTGTTTTTGTGTGTGGGTGGCTATGGGAAGGGTGAACAGCTGGGTGAAAGTCAATGACAAAAGGAATCTTGTCCCATTTCCTGCCTGTGTTTCATTCACTAATGAGTGTTGTTCTGGGTCATTCTCAAGATTTCTTCATCTGTTGTCTTGTCTGTAACAAGGGGCACCTCAGCAGTGGAATTGTTGTCTGCTTGTCTTGAGAGTTTATTCTGCTGCCTCCACTGCAACTCTGTTAGATTCTAAGTGCCTGGCTATAAACAAAGCTATATTTGTGTGTGTTTTTTGGATAACATAAGAGCAAGTCTAAGTCCAGATGTTTTGCTAGAGTGATCTGTTTCTCCTTTCTTGTAATAAATACATATCTCAACATCTGCTAATAAACTGAGATAAGTTTTTTCTGTGGCATTCCTGAATGTGATATTTGTTGGAGGGAGAATGTGAATTAAAAGTAGTGAATCTGTCCCTACTCCTGTCCTTCCCTTATAGAGTATTATACTGACTCCATTAGTATATCCCCACTATTTCATAGTAGAAACCTGTAAATCTGTTGTAACCACATTTTTTCTGTAGCAGAAAATGTCCTGATAATTAGTTTGTGGATTTAAAAAACTCCACACTGTTCCATCAGGACAAACATTACATGTTGAAAGCTCTCTGCACTGGCAACAGAGGACTGGCAAGGCTGGGAACTAGGTATGGCTGCACCTGGGCTGCCCAGTGGGGCCAGCAGGCAGCGGGACTAGCAGCAGGATCTGGCCAGTGGCTGGGCCAGTGGCAGGGGGGCCAGAAATGACCTCCCTTGGTCCAGTAACATCCCTGATCAGAGACCCGTCAGGCCCTGACTGTGTCAGAGTAGGGATGCCCAACCTGTACATATTTTGAAGGAAAATGGCATTCATTAGATTGGTTTTCGATCCGATCAGCTTGCTTCTTCCCTTTGCAGTGCACTTTGAAAGGTTTCTGCCTAGCAACCAGTTTATTCTTTGTTCTGGGATACACTGCAAAAAAGTTTCTCTGGATCGTCAAGCAGGTTTCAGCAGGCTACACTAGAGCGTGTTATTCTGTGGATAGGTCTGGTTCCTTTATAAGAAATCCCAAACAAAGTAGCCTTATGCTCTGTTCATGTTTTATGTGAGGATAAAACCCAAATTTGTGCACATACAGGAGACACCCTTGAGAATTTGTCCATTGTGCCTGCATCTAAATGTAAAGAGCAGATCACAGCACTGCGTTGACACCTCAGTTATGAGTAAAGCCTGAATCTGAGAGCACTGTGTGTGCTTTTGGGGCAGAAATGCCTATTCATTTGTATTTAAAATGATGCTTAAATCAGTCTTCATCTTCTGTTCTACACAACCACCCTCTCTCCATTTAAATCCCTCTGCAACACTCTCCCCAGAAGCCTGTCAGTATTCCACCGAAGAAATGAAAAGAACAAAATAATCTCCCACTTGACTTTGCTTTGAAACTGTACCTTCCAGTCATTAGTCATCCGGTATATTATATAGCTGCACAGGAATGTTTATTTGTGATAAATCTAATTTGGTCTCTAGCAAGAAAGTCATAGATTTGCTGCTTCCCTCTGAATCTCCTAGAGAAATGCATTGAGGCCTTGTTCCAAAGAAGGGTTGTCCTGCACAGGGACAGGAAGTAGAAAGAAAGCATTTCAACGGAGGCTAAGAAAACTAATAAGTATAACCTTGAAGAGCTGTTCTACTCTGAGGTTACGTCTAGACTACAGGGTTTTTCTGGGATATATCCTGGAAAAACTCCACCGCATCCAGGGAACGTTTTTTTGTGTGGAAGAGCAGACACGCTTTTTTGGAAGCGCTGTCTCCCTCCTCTCATGAGGAATAAGGGCTTTTCCAAAAGAGGAAGCTTTCCTGAAATTTGGCCCAGTGTAGACGGGCCAAATTTCAGAAAAGCCTCTTCCGAAAAAACTATCGGAAAAAGGTAAGCAGATTGAGGAGCGCAATTTGTGTACCTTTTTCCAGTAAAACATTGTATTCTAGACATAGCCTGAGAAGCAACAATGACAAAATGGCACCTCCTTCCTCAACAGATCTGCTCTCTATATCTACAGACTTCAGTAACAATTCGTTTGTGCTACTAATTAGTAGGGATGATAGAGTGTAACTGAATAGTCCTGTAACTGCATCAAATTTTAGCAGTTACACTACTATTCGATAGTTCCTGGGTGCAGCAGCCAGTATACTTCTGGCTCCACTCCCAGGGAGCCCCCTGCCATCCTGAGTGCTGCCTCTGATACAGAGGCAGCTGTGCAGTGTGGCAACAGCCCCTGTACATGGGGGGCCAGATCTCCCCAAGAACAGAGGCCGTGCCAGCATCTACAGAGCAACCTCTGTCTGCAGCAGTGTCCCCTGCCTTCTTCTCACCCTCCACACTGCGCTATTGCCTATGGGAGAGACGGAGTTGGTGCTCGGGGTGGGGTAGCTGACTTTTAAGCCGGCTCCCCGAGTATCAGCTCCTGCCTCTGTGGGAAGCAGCAGGGGGAAGGTAGCCAGCTCCCCATGCTTATCAGCTCCTGCCTGCCCCCAAACCCATGCTGCTGCTTCTGATAGAGAGGCAGTAGCATGGAGGGGAGGGAGGGGAAGTGACTCTGTGGGAGCCAACATGCGCAGGGACTGGAGCCGACTTGAAAACTGGCTTCCTGCATTTACTGGCTCCCCCTCGCCCCCTCCACCTCTGCCCTGCTGCATATATCAGAAGCAGCAGTGTGAAGGTGGGGAGGGGAGGGAGGCGGTTCCATAGGATCTGGTACTCATGGGGAGCCAGCTTAAAACCGACTCCGCACAGGCATTGGCTCCTGCCTCCCCTTCCCCCGCTTGCTGCCTCTCATACGGCTGCATGGGGTGGGGGAGTGCGAGTAGTCAACAGGATTAAGCAGTAAGCCTAGGCTTATTGGTTAATCATGTAGTTGTCTACACCTTGACATCCCTACTAATTACTTCTAAAATCTCTATCAAGTCAACACAGCTAAGAGAGAATAAACTGGATTTGACAGCTATTATGCACCTTCAACACAACTGTTAAATCTCAATCACAAAACAAACCAGTAAAGTGTACATTTAAATCAAAGACATAACTAAGGTCATAAGTTAAAGATAAAACAGGGTTTCACAGTTGATACTTGAAGGCATTATTTGGCCAGTAGAAACTTTATTATTGGTGATGGGATACAAGACACAAAGAACCCACCTTTGCTCTGAACAAGAGTGTATTGCAGGGTTGCCAATTAAAAAAAAATCTTTGTACACTGATCACATTTGTTGCGGATTCACTGAGTGCCACTAAAAATGGAACCAACCAAACAATGTAATTTTTCAGTTACTTTTCAGAAACACACCAGAACGATTTTAACTTCCAGAAAGATAAAAAAGTTGAGCCTGGACAGACCTTCCATTCTCATGCCTCCATTTGTGTTTTTCATGTCCTACCTGCACTTTGAAATCTAACATTTGAAGCAAAGAATCATTTGTTTTGAGAGGCTAATCCCTTAGGTGGGTGGTCTAAGTTCATTTTATTTTTATTTTCCATGGCAATAAGAGTTTTCTTCCATGTTCTGTGTTGAATTTTGTGGTTATATTTTAGAACCACAGTGCTCAGAATAAAACATGGTGCATTTTTTAAATGTTTCCAATAGTCTTAAACATGCTCTTCAGGCAGATCAATCACCTCTATAAACACATTAGAAATACAACATAGACATACAATTTGAGCTTTGCTACAATCCATATGCTGTGGTCAGTTTTGTATATAATGAGAATATCCTGGCCAATTTTTACAATATTTCTCAAGTGGAAATCATAAGACTAACTCTCTTAGCTGTTTCATGGCTTCTCCCCATCCTCTTGGTAATGCTTTTTACACTTTGATTGTAGTATACCACTTTATTTTGTTTTTTTTTATTGATTAGCTCAACTGGTTTGTTTTCACTTAAATAGGTGAAAGATGCTGATATGCTCTTCGCTTTGCATGTTTTTGCCATGTTTGCTATTCATCTGACAACTGAAATGCCTGCAGAATCCTGATGGAACAAGCAACTCACTAAACCATCGAGATACAAGCATAGCAAATCGGCTCCCTCCAGAATCCTGATGGAACAAGCAACTCACTAAACCATCGAGTTACAAGCATTAGCAAATCGGCTCCCCAAATTCATCTATGTGACAAAGAAGCTTGAGCATGTAAAATCCCTTGCCCAGCTGCGCAGTGGGATTGAGATGTGAGCATGCTGAGCTTCTGAGCCTCAGTATTGATGTATCACAGACATAAAACAGTGCAGTTTTATAGCCCATACACCTGGCAGGTGAAAGATTCATGGAAGTTAATGAATGGGCCAGTGCACCTGGGCATCAAAACAAATAAAATAAAGAGTTACACTTCCAGTATATGCAACATTTTACATACAAGGGTCTCAAAGCATTTTATGCTTACAAATTAAGCTAGCATGCGTTGTTCTGAAAGCAGCGTGACTGTTCAAACACCCTAGGACAGTGGTTCCCAACCCCCCAGTCTGCGGACCAGAGCCAGGCCATGAACCACTGGCTGCTGGGCCACAGCACACTGCCAGGCCACGCCCATGCCATGTAGACAAGTGCTGTCCCTGCCAATACCGCTCCTGGGCAGCAAGACACTGCTGAGCCCTGTGGGCTGCCCTTTCGCCAACAACGCTGGCTCTTCCAGGCTGCAGGTGGCGCTGTGGCTAGAGCGGAGCCCCGCAGGCAACCAGCTCCTCACCCACTCCCCCCCCCTGACGCACACGGAAGGAAGCGGCACGCATGGGGCCAGGTCCCGATGGCGCAGAAGGAAGGTGCCACTGCCTCCAGGGAGCTGCTATCTGTGGGGAGCAGAGGAGGTAGCAGTCCCTGAACTTCCCTGGGCACAGCAGGAGGGGGAAGCTGGGCACTGGCCGGCAGGGAGTAGGGGACAGAGCAGTGGTCGGGAGGAGCTTTGTTCATGTGCGTGTTATTGCACCCCCCAGCTTCAGGGCACTGATGGTGACCAGTGGGCCAGAAATGCAACCTGAGCAGCGTGTGCTGCCTGCATGGTAGGTGTGGGTGGGGGGTGGCGGCTTCACACGGTAGCTGTTGTGCAAGCTGCAGCACTGCCCGGACAGTCAGTGTATCTGACGGGTGGCTAGGGGGCAGAGCAAGCAAGGTGCCAAGGCCTAGATTGTTTGGGGCTGGCAAGGCCTCTTCCCGCCCTCTCCAGGGAATGCTCATGTGTTTGTGCGTGCCCTGGAGAAAGCAGTGCACAGGCTCACACCAGCCCTTTTGGCAGCTACCCTGGAGGCAGTGTGAAGTAGTGCTGGGCTAGCTGCGAGGGGAAACCACCGGGCCCAGACTTGACCCATCCCACTGGAACCGCAGGAGGAGTTTTGGCGAACAGTAAATTTCCTGCCAAGCACATCACTTGGGGGTGCCCAAGCCTGACACAAATGTTGGAGCGAATTCAGCGAATAGTTTCTGTCGAGAAACAAACAAACCAATCATAAAAACAAAATGTTCAGCCATGTTAAAATGATTCGGTTTTGCAAGTGTCAAAACAAACTTTTTTCACATCTCATTTTTGGTCAGTGTCTTCTGTAGATACAGTAAATACAAACTCTGATCCATTACAACAACATGTAATGTGTGCGTATAGATGCAATGTATAATAACACATGACCTCTTAAAATTAATTACCACAATGAATATGCAAATAAAATGTTACCGATTCGCCAAAAGTTTGTGAATGGGTTTGCTGGTCCATGGTATAAAAAAGGTTGGGAATCACTGTCCTAGGACATAGGACTGAGTATTTTAGGGTATAACAAGGCTTCTACACCACTCTTTAAACCTCTGGTATAAAAAGAATAGATTACCCCAAAGCTAGATTAGAGCATGTGCACCACAGGTCAATGCTCTAGCTCTTTCAGTCATGTGATGACATCAGAAACTTAGCTTTCATTTTATAAAAAAGTAAGTATCTTTCCTTCATGTCTGCAAAGAAAATTTTGAAATTATGATTTAGTGTAACTGATGATGCAACTACCTCCTGAGTCTGCAGAGAGCTTGAAACAGCTCTGAGACCAGAGAACTGTTTTATTCACCCTGATGATGTGTTAACACCAAGTCTCACCACTCTGAGAGGCCTGCTACTGCACACCCGTAGAAGACTCTATGTGTGTGTGTGCCAGGAGAAGAGTGCTGTGGGCCTGGCTCACTCACGCAAGAAGATATATTCCTGATGCTAGGATAAGTACTGGAAGATTCCTATACAGGCAGTCCCCGAGTTACGCGGATCCGACTTATGTCGGATCCGCAGTTACGAACGGGGCTTTTCTCGCCTCGGAGGACTGGAGCGGCGGGACGCCCAGATGCGCTGCAGTCCCGCTGCCCCCGTCCTCCGGGGCGAGAAAAGCTGCTCCACGTCTCCCTAGTCCTGCCACCCGCGTCTCCCTGGTCTGCTGGTGGGGCGGGGTGCAGCTAGTGTCCCCCCTCGCTCCCCCAGCAGACCAGGCTTTTCTTGCCTACGCCTGGGGTAGAGCAGCTGGGGCGCTGCCGGGTGGTCCCGCAGCGCCGCTCCTTGGCGCTACTGTACCAACCCGGCAGCACCCCAGCTGCTCTGCCCCAGGCGTCCTGATTCAGCCGCTGCTTGTCAGTTTCAGCAGTGGCTGAATCAGGGCGCCTGGGGCAAAGCAGCTGGGGTGCTGCTGGGTTGCTCCAGTAGCGCCGAGGAGCGGCGCTACTGGAGCAACCCAGCAGCACCCCAGCTGCTCTGCCCCAGGCGTCCCCAAGTCAGCCGCTGCTGAAACTGACCAGGGGCTGACTACAGGAAGCCCGAGGCAGAGTTGCTCTGCCCCGGGCTTCCTAGAATCAGTCGCTGATCAGTTTCAGCAGCAGCTGACTTGGGGACGCCTGGGTTTCTTAAGTTAAATCCGTATGTAAGTCAGAACTGGCGTCCAGATTCAGCCGCTGTTGAAACTGATCAGTTTCAGCAGCGGCTGACGCCAGTTCCGACTTACATACAGATTCAACTTAAGAACAAACCTCCAGTCCCTATCTTGTACGTAACCCGGGGACTGCCTGTAGCTTCTGGCACTTTGGGTAGGAAGGTAGACCCCCTCCCATTGCAAGTGATGGACAGTCTATGAAGGTGGGAAGGGGCCACATTTAGGGATGGAGAGCCACAAGACAGAGCAATGTGAGGGCCTAAAACCACACATTGCCTGAATATGGCCCTGAATAAAACACTAGCATTCAAGTATCTGAATCAGAGCTTTGATACAAAGCCTGCTCTCCAGATAAATAGCGTGCACAGCTTATGCCCTGAACTAACCATTTTTGCCATCTAGTACTGCAGAAAGGTTATGCTGCAGTGCCCTGTACTTCCTTGCATTTAAAGTTAGGGTAGCCAAGGGCCACAAAGACAGCATCCTTCCTCTGCAGCCTGATAGCAGAGTTCTCTTCCTTCCTTTTGTTCCCATTAAGAACAAACACCATTCAAACAATAATAGTGGGTGCTTTATTATGATGCTGTCTTAGGAACAGAGCCTGGTTAGTATTATCTTGCATTTGGTTTTGTTTTGAAGGAAACCATGAATGGCCCTTTGAGTTGTTGGCGTTTTAGGGTCAACATTACCTCTACATACTTTATTTAAAAAAAATCCCTTTACCAACAGAATGTGCTACTAAGGAAAGGTTGGGTTACACGGGGCCCAGTCAACCAAGGTCTGGTGCCTGAGGGTTCCAAGAGCAGGCATGAAGGTAAACTGCCAGTTTAAGGTGAAAACCAGAAAAAAAGACAGTTTATATCCTAGTTCTCTCTAAGCTGGCTCAGCTGCTACATTTAGACATCAGGCACTTAAAAGAAACAAGAGCTTTCTGTTTCCTACCAAAGAAGTAAGTACGTGGGGTCCACCATTCAGATTTGGTACACATAACACCTGGTGGTATTTAGCAGTCAGATTTCCCTCTCTGAAGTCAGTCCTAGCACTAGGTCCTTTCCCATCCCATCTACTTCTTGGTGGATGAAAGGGTCTTTAGGTCATTTTTTTCCGCTCTCACATTCTCTCTCCATAAGGATTGGGAGCAAAATTCGTATCCTCTGGTCTATGTCTGGCACTTTCATCTCATGGCCTTCACATTTGTACATCCTTCAAAAATTCTACTTGAGGAGGACAAGTATTATTTTGGTGAAGAAGATACCATTCAATTTTTCATTATTGTTGGCCATCATAGTAAGGACAGGAAAGTAGATCTTGTGGCTGAGCCGGTAAATTTTCATTAGCAGTTTTATACGACTGAGCTGGTGTGTCACAATGTTTCCCTTCTCACCAACCTAAGCATGGGCAAGAGGAAGCTTCAACACTGCAAAGTCTGGAGAGCACTGACTGACTCTCCACTAGTTCTGTCTGAGCTAAGCGCAGCTAACCCTCTCCTAATCAATGATCCATCAGCTGATTCTCAATCCTGAACTCTCCTTTCTGATGCTATTTGTGCCATTTCTTATGAATATCTGGAATATGCCTGGGACCCTAAATATCTGTCATAGTCTATGTATTTAGCAACAGCATTCTATTCAATTCTTGTACCAGACACTTACCAAACTGCAACTCAGTTTTTACTCACAAGCATTTACTATTTCAGAGGTACAAGGCAGATCACTTTAAACAGTGTTGAGTGACATGCTCCAAAATATACTTCGGTGACGTAGTGCTCCAGAGAGTTTCATTTGATTTTATGGATTGAGATTAAATAATAATACTCGGATGGAGCTCATATTTTTCATTTCAAAGCATGTTAGAAATAATTAAACAATATTACTCCCATTTCACGCAGTGCACAGTCAACCTGTGGAACTCCTTGCCAGAGGATGCTGTGAAGACTCGGACTTTAACAGGATTCAAAAAAGAACTAGATAAATTCATGGAGTTTAGATCCATCAATATTATTAGCCAGAATAGGTAGGAATGGTGTCCCTAACCTCTGTCAGGGGTTGGAAATGGATGATAAGAGAGATTGTGTGATGATAACCTGTTTCTGTTCACTCCCTCTGGGGCATCTGGCATTGGCCACTGTCAGAGGACAGGATACTGGACTAGGTAGACCTTTGGTCTGACCCAGTATGGCCGTTCTTATGTTGCATGTAACTGACAGATAAACTGAGACATGTAGTGATTAAACAATTTACTTAAATGCCCATGGTCAGGCAGCAAATTGCTGCCAGAAGTGGGTAGAGAAACTAGGTCTCCTAATTCATTGTTTTATGCTCAGTCCAGTAGACCACAATTGCCCCAGGCATTACTCACAACCCCAAGCACCTTCTCTTGCATGGCTATATATAGCTCTCCAGAACGGAGTAAACACTAACCATTACACAGACATTTTCTGCTCTAATTCAGACCTGGGCCTCCATTTAAAAGTTTTGCCAGTACAGCTGTGCCAGGCAGGAGTGTTAAAACAAAAGAGAAAACCACTTATTTGACACATCTATACCAGCACAAACCCTAGTACAGATGCAGCTAGGAGAGCAAAAAATGTCTTTTACCGGTAGAGTGAATTTCATTTGAGGAATTGGTACAGATAAACTGGCAAAAGAACCCTTTTTTAGTCTAAGTTGCGTCTTCACTTAGCTGTTTTGCTGGCACAGTTACACCAGTGTAAACAAGGCCCGGGAGCTCTTCTGGGGGAACAGCTGCTACAGCCCTGCTTGGGCAGAGCCAGAACCCCAGGTCTGGGCTGCAGTGCCCCACAAATAATCAGGCTGGCCCTGCCCTCACCAAGTGGAAGATCATAGGTATCAAGTTACCTCCACTACCTTCAATTCCCCAGGACACAGGGAGACTGTGAGGATCAGTTCTCCATTTAAGGTAGTTTCCTCAGTACTTAAAGACCTACAGGACGCTATGTACACTCTGCAGAGCTGGTGATAAATAGGATTTCCCACCAATACCTTTGCCCCCCTACAGATTAAGTGAGGGTGCCAAACCGACAGTACTACAGACTAAAGTCCTCTGTTTATCAGACAGATCAAGAAAGCAGTGGACACTGAAATATGGGAGAGGGAGGGTTCTAAGGAAAGGCAAACAGCTTCCTTTTAAATCACCTCAGTCAGGTCTCCCTTTGCAAGTTCTGCCTGTGCAAGGCAGAAACTGAAACAAGAAGGTAAAGGGAGTTTAAAACTGTTAGTGCAATATTGTTAGTTGCAACCTCAGATCTAGAAAAATCCATTTAACCTTTCTGCCATGGATGGCTTTGATTTGAGCAGATTTAATTTATGTGCTGACGTTTTGGTTGCGTTTGGGAGATACAGAAAGTGGTAGTGACTCTGCAGACGCAGACAGCTGTGACTGACCATCAGGGTGCCTGCCCCACTCATGATCAGACCTGGTGGAGGAATGCAATTCACTGATTTTGCACACAGAGTTTAGGGAGGAGTCTGGAGTTGTTCTTACTCCTGGCCACTGCTTGAGACCATTTCCCTCCATGATGTAATGAAAGTGAATCAGCCAGAGTGATGGCTCCTTAGTTAGTGTTTTATACTTGTATGGTGAGAGGGAAGCTCAGTTTCAATTACTGGTCCATCACTGCCTAGACCAACAGTCTCCGAAGGCTACTGAAGAAAAAGAGAAAAGCAAGAAACTTGTTTTTCAAGAAACAATCCTTCTGGGTGATTAAAAACCCTCTTTTATAGATTCAAAAAGGAATCCTATTTTGTCACTCTCAATTGAAAAGATTGTAGCCATGAAACAAAGCCACAAAGAAGTGGGGAGATGGGCCTCAGTCTGGAAAGATGTGGAGAAGCCTTCAGCTCAAATTACGCCTTGTATGCTGGAGCCTGTGATCTGCTCACTATACTGGCCAGGATCCATGTTATAAAACTACATGATCCACACTTTACCTATCCTAATCTAGTGTCTCTGAATTTTGTTACTATCTAGGAGTATATTGGCTTGATTTTCAAAGGTATTGAGTAGCTATAGCTCCTACTGACTTCAATAAAACTGCATCTCTGAAAGGCAAGCTCAAGACAGATTTGCATATAGAGAAGAACTGATGGAAAATAAAGAGACAAATTGCTAATGGGTGGTACATCAGTCCCTTCCCTTTTCAAATGAATTTCACTTAATGTTTTGTTTGGTTTTCCTGTTGATGCACCCTGCACCCTCCAGGGCTAAGCTGGTGGGATCCAATTCACCCTTCCTGACATGTGGAGTTTAAAATAAAAGACCTCAGCAATCGGACATCCTCAGCATTTCCAGCTATTGAGCACAATCATGTTCAGTGGAATCCAATTTCAGAGCAGAAGAGGAAAGATATATGTAGGAATATTCTCCTGGCACTGCTATAGGGTAGACAAAAGGAAACTAAACAAACAGGATGTGAATTTCAGCAAGTGAGCAAGGCAGACAGGATATGGGCCACAAATAAATGGCTACAATATGTGCGCATGTCTCACTGTCTGCTTAGTGTAACTGGACTGTTCACAGCACAAACACTGAATGAAATAAGCAAATAGGAAGACAACTTGCTATTTAAGAGGTTTTCTCTTGCAAATTAACTTAGTGCTAGTGAAAGTTCCTCCTTGATGTCCCCGATGACAGAAGTCCTCTGTTTATCCATTGAACACAGAGCCTGGGCAGAGAAAATGTGAGCCCCCACTGCACTGACCAGCCAATGAGTCTCACCCCTCACAAGCAGGGTACATTTCTAGAGCTAAAATACTAGATGCTCAGCAGTTGGAAAATCAGGCCACATATTTTGACTTTAGTCCCCTGACCAATGCACTCAACTCCTACTCTTTCCAGGGTGTTATAGTCCCAAACAATATCAGGGAACACATCCCCTTCCAACTCAAAACAGGGCCATCCAATGAACTTTCACCAGGATCCTAACCTTCTGGTCAGACCTCCTCCTCAAATAAGCAGTACTAAGCTCAGTCTCCCAGGTACCTGTTGTCCCTTTCACTGGGAAGCTCATCTGACCAGCAAGTTATCTTAATCTCTAGGCTGCAAACAGGCATCTCCCTTATCAGGAGAAGCAGCCTCCCCCTCTCATTCCTAGTCATTCCTGAACTGTGTGAGATCACCTACTTGTATCTCCTCTCCATGCTTGACATCTGCTGCGGGTGTCATGGGGCAGGGGCAGTTGGATCTACAGGCTTTTATCAATTCCCCTCTTTGCTAGTGTGGGGCTTGTCGGCTCCATCACAACTATGTATTCTAATCCTACATTAGCAAAAATAATTTAAACTTGTGTGATAAGATTTTTTAATCACTGAGCAGTCCAGTTTGAAATACAGAAAACAATATGACTTTCACCATAACCCTTTGGAAACTATCTACACTTTAAGCTAAACCAGGCAGTGTGTTCACCTTTAAACTAAACAAAGACCCCAAAGCTAAAGAGATACTGTGCATGCAACTGAAATGCAAATCATTCTTCCGGACAGGAGAACTTATGGCTGGTAGTCATGAGAAAATGACAACATGGGATAACCTCGTGTTTAAGCAGCATACAAAAATGGTGAACTGAACAAACATTGGAAATCTGGAACATATTGGTGGCAATTCTTCTGTATGCATGAGGGAAAAGACTAGATGACAGAAGGTCTTTCCTACATCTTACTTTCATGATCTTATGATACAAAAAACAAAGTCTATCCCAGCTGAAAAGGATGTTTTCAGACATGCAGTTTCCTGGCTTCATATGTAGGACCATGCTAATTTGAGAATGTTACAGTCATTAAGTGTATTTGATGACATTCTACAAGTCTATAGCACAAAAGCTATAATAATGTAACATCTTCTATGTTAAAACCAGAAAATTGCTGATGTAGCCATATGGGACCACTAGATCTTGAACTTTTTCTCCATCTCATATTTCAGTTCCCAGGAGGATGCACTGACACAAATCACAGATATTAGCTGTCATCAATTTGAGACTTCATCTGTTACGTCCAAAGCCTCTTGGAAGTATAAAATGGCAGCATTTGCTTTAGTTTTTTACTGAAAACACATGGGAACAGCTTATTTGGGTCAGGAATTCATTACCAATAAAATAATAAGGGAAAGTTTCTCTCTAATCTGAGGTTGCAAAAATAGTTTTCTTCTGGAAAATTTGCAGGGCATGTGAATCATGTCTTCTATTTGTATGGGAGGCGGGGGAGTAAATGAATTTGCAAAATTAAGATCAAACTGCTGTCATTTTCATCATTGCAAACCAGGAGTAATCATATATAATTCAGATTTACAATGTTCAAAATGAGAATGGATTTGGCCTTTAGTTTTATGACATGCAAGTACTGAAAAGTCTAAAGAGCTGAATGCAGACAACAGAATCAAAATAACACAGACACTTAGGGTCAGATCATGCTTCCTTCAAAAGCTCTGCCCTTGTCAAACAGTAGGAAAGAATAGCTACATCCAGGTTATCGGTCCTTCTGGATCTTGTGACGTAGTTCCACAAATTCAAAATGGAGGAACTGTGCATGAAGATGAAATACATTGGGGTGCAATACATTGTTTTCCCCTGGACCCAATGACTGGTCACTCTCTACACTGCAACATCCCTCTTAAAGAAGGGTCACTGGAGACAGTGCTGGTGCAGGAATCTCACCCCATGATGAACAGCAGAAATTCCTATTTTGCTTCATTTTCAGTATTCAAGTCTGAGTGGTTTCCAAAACTGCAGTGAATAGTTTATATTAAACAAACAAACTTGTACATGAATATTTTTCACTGGAAGTAAACATATTAGGTTATTTCATATTAGATTTTCTAAAACTTTAAAAAAAATCGAAATGTTGAGACATTGGCCATGACTGAGCAAAGCACTTAAGGACATGTTTAACTTTCAGTACACAAGTAGTTCCAGGGACGTCAATGGGATTGCTTACATGATAAAGTTAAGCATCTGCTTAAGTACTTTCTTATTTCTATGGATCTAACCTCATCAAGTCCAAAATGTCATCCAGTCTTTCTTCAGAATTAAAAAGGTGTCTCCTCCTCATTCTATCAATGCCATTTTTACTCAGTTACACCTCTGTCATAAAAGCAGTTAGATTCTTCTGGTCCTCAAAAACCTTGATTTTTATAGACTAACAATTGTTAATGCTTTCTGTTCCTGTCACTCCAAGTCTTTCATAAACATCAAGTTACCATTGTCTCATGGGGAACATAGCAAAAATCATTCCCCTCCATAGGGACCCTAACAGTATTAGATAAAACTTTATCCACTCATCTGGGTCATCTGAAATCACTGACTGAACTATACACAAAACTGTTACCATCTCAATAGCAACAAACATACTAATTCCCATTAAGCTGTCTTCCATCCCCTTCCGTCAACAAGTACAATTCTGCTTCACTTTATAGATTATATCCGCTCTGCTCTGGACAAAGGTCACTAGATAGTAACAGTTCTTCAACTGAATGAAGTCTTTTGATGTAGTAAACTATTATGTCTCGTTCAAACTCACACAATACAATGCAGATAATGCTTCTCTTTCTTTCAGGATGCTCTTTCTCCTTCACTAGCCATTACCAAAACATTTCCTTACAAGATAAAATGGGGACCCTTTCACCTACGTAGGCCCCTTCATTTAGCTTCACTTAGCACCATTTCCAGCTGTGTCAGATTGTAAGATAACTAAACAAAAAATTACAAGTAACCATAATGCCAACTGAAAGGTCACCCCAAGCATCTATTCCAAGCCCACCCTCAACCCACATTCTCACTGCCTCAGTGAAAAGCCTCAGAATACGATGAGACTTAACAGCATGTTTTGAATGTCACCCAATCTAGGATCCGGAGGATCCATAGAGAAAAAGGACAGTCCCAATACTAGATGTTAAAACTAGACTATATTGGTGATAGAGAAGAGATTCATTTTAAGCAGTTAAAAAGATCTAATAGTATGTTCTCTGCCACTCCAAGGTCTGTATACAGAAAACTACAAGTGACAGTGGTACAATTCTGCTTATAAATAAAACCACAAGAAAGACAATGTCCCTTTTACATTCTAAGTTCAAGCAAGATGCAGTAGCGAGTGGAACAAATAACAGGAGAGAAGGTCAAGAGTAATATTAACCTGAGAGAATGGTTATTTACTCTGCAGCAACAAGTTCTTTGATATGTTATAGTCAGTGTGGATCCCGCTGTAGGTGCACAATATGCCTCCTATGCACGAGACCAAAAGCTGTTTTGAACAGTCATGTCTGTGGGAGCCACCAATGTGCCATGTCTCCTCATGGTCCTGTGCAAGGACATACAAGGCAAAGATGGAGGGCAGGTTATGGGATCAAAACTGACAATGACACTGGAGGGTAAGTAACTGCTCTCTCTCTTCTTTTACTGTGTGTCAGAGTGGATCCCACTGTAGGTGGCAGGCAAGCAGCATCCTTCCTAGATGGTGGGAATGAGGCACTCAGCTGCATCAGCCAAGCAATAATTGCAGTAGTGGCCTTTGAACTTGGTTCTGAGATAATATGTCTGAGCAAGTTGGGAGATGGTGGGCCACCTTTAACAGGTCTGTCAATCAATCCTGTGTTGCTTAGGAGGGGCTGTTAAGATGGTCACAGTCTTTACCTGTGTGCTCTTAGATACTATCCTGAAAATCAGGAGAATTGTCAGGAAGGCTGATAAGGCTACGTCTACACTGCAGCGCTATTTTGGGATACCAAAGGTATATTTTGAAATATAACGGGCTCGCTATTCCAACGTGCCTGTAAACCTCATTCCACAAGGAGTAAGAGACACTTCAGAATAACGCTCTATTTTGAAATTTGGTGCTGTGTAGACAGCACCAAATTACAAAATAAGCTATTTAAAAATTAACTCAAAATAAGCTACACAATTTGTGTAGTTCAAATTGTATAGCTTATTTCGAGCTTCAGATGCAGTGTAGATGCACCTTAAGAGTCCTCGAGACCACAGGCAGTGAAAGGCATCTGATAATGAGCCCAGGATCATACCTCCTCTGGGCAGAAGTTCAGGCTTTTGGTATCTCTATTACAAATCAGTCTCATATGGTAGATCTCTGAGGGAATATCAGCTGTAGGGTGGACTTTGTTAGCAACCATTTGTGACTGGTAACTGTATGCTTGCTTAAGAAGCCTACTAGGTTACTGCTGGCCCTGGAGATGCAGAGCCTGTGGAATTATCCCATGTTGCTAATACCATATCCATGGCCTAATGGCTTCTGAGGACTGATAGGACGATCAAACATCTCTTTGCTTGTTTATAAAGTACAACACAGACATGTTTTCCGTCAAGTCCTGCAACACGGAGTTCTGCAGGCCAGGTAGGATCGCTGTGATAGATCTCAGCTCCAGGATGTTCATATGTAGTGTAAGTAGGCCTGCAACATGGGACTTGCATCTGCATATGCCTCAAGTGAGCATCCCAGTCTGTCCCTGGAGCATCTGTGTTAAGTGGCATAGTTGGGATAGAAGGAGGCAAGGAATGGAACCCTTTTCCATTTACTGTATCTAGCAGTCAGACATGCTATTGCAGGGTTTGAGATGGGGACACTCTTCCTCCTGTTCATGTGGTGTCTGGATAGAGCATATATAACTCTGAGGGCTGACGATGAAGTCTGGCAAATAGTGTCATGTGGCCTAAAAGTGCCAGGCACATATACATGCAAATACCAACCTGCAGGCTGGATACAGTCTGCCAGGATTAGCTCCTGGCATTCCCCCACTATATTTACCTGCACGGCCATAGGTACCAGTGATCGCAGCTCCCATTTGCCATGGATCGCTGTTTCTGGCCAATGGGAACTATGGGAGGTGGTGTCCCAGTCCATGCCTCTTCCTGCTGCTCCCATTGGCTGGAAGCGGTGATTCGTGGCTAACGGGAGCTGCGATTGCTAGTACCTGCGGCCATGCAGGTATATACAGAGACAGCGGCATGCCAGGGGCTAACCCTGGTGCACCGCTGCCATGTTATTGCCCACTCCAACGTATTCACTGAATTTGATTTTAGTTTGTTTGCCATTGACATCAGAGATCAGAATTTGTCCTCTGGTATATAGGCTCTGGCTGACGGGAAGTTTATCATAGCTCCTATTAATTCTATTGTAGGAGAGGATGTGAAGGATGATTATATGTGGTTCAGAAGGAATTAAAGTTGAGGAAAAGGGGAGAGGATATATTCCTGTCTCTGATCAGTCAGTCGTCTGGGTACTACTGGGATTCCCTGCCTCCTTAACTGCAATACCACTACAGCATGTCTTTTCCTGAATATTATCTGTATTGTGAAACATCTGAAGGACAAAATCCTAGAGTGGAAATGATTAGGCTCCACTGTGAATTTCTTAGGTATTTCTTATGGGTCACATGCACTGTTCCCTGTAGGCTGCAGCAAGGGCAGAGGGCCCCAATTGCTGCTGCTGCTGCCACATGCCAGTGCTCCCCTCAACTGGTTATCTCTGAGGCTGGGTTCCTCAGGGTATGGGGTGCAATGGGGAGAAGTTGATTTTGTGATACTAGGAGAAGTTATGCTACTAATGGTTAGAAAAATAATCATTTGATTTATGTACTTAATCAAGTAGACATGGAATCACTGGAAGGGAAGAAGAAACTTTGTGGTGGGGTTATTTTTCTTTTTAACCAAGTCACTTTCCTCACTTTAACTGAAATTTTATGTTTCATTTGGGGTGGGGGCCCTCAAGCAATACAGTTTGGCTCAAGATTTCAAAAACCTCAACATTTTTGGGATGTTGAGATCCAGGCTTTGGTTTGTTCCACTATTTAAGTAGAGGCTGTTTGATCTGCAGCCAGGACTGGATTTTGGAGTCACAGTTCAGACTCATGAGGAATCTATATTGTATTATAAATGAATGGGGCTTTTTTTTAGTCCCCCCCACCCAATATGTGCACATACACACACACCCCATATTTAAGTTAGGGATGAGGATGCCTGAAAGCTGGTTTCCTTGCTTAAACCTCTGACTAGCCATCCTTGTTTTCCAATTGTCAAGTTGCATTTCTTTAGATTGAAAACAGGAATAAAAGAAGGAGTGAATAATTGGATTCTTTTCAATCCTGAATGCTTCAAGTTTACAAAGGCAAAGAAGTTTCTCTCTGCTGTGCCCTTGGGCAGCTTGGAGCTCTTCTCAAATGATATAAGAGGTGTGGTTTTTCCTTCATCACAGTTCTGAACAATTTTCTGTGCTTATACTGAGACCATGAGATCCAAAGAGACCGGACAAACAGAGCAGCAATTTGCATCAACAAAGAGGATTTTGATGCACTCCTCCAAATGGGCAGCATTACCATGTTAATAGCCATTTGCTCTCAGCCCTCTTTTCCTAAGGACACTGGAGACTTTTGCAAATGGAGAACAGTTCCGCTTTCCATTTTAATTGCAATAATAGCAGAAGAAATCCTTAAACTTCATCAAATAGCAGCCTGTGAAATCCCTAACTAGTTGCACCGCCTCTCCTGCTATTTATTATCCTCTGGCCCATGGAACAAAAGGGGGGGAAAGGCGGGAACGCTCCTGATATTAGCCGATTTCACATATCCTAATCCTTCAGAGATGTCAGTGGAAATGGCTTGTGGAGCTGTTAAATCAAACTTTTACTTTGTTTTTTATTCCCCTCTCACCCTTTATCATTGAAGAGTTTCCAGGTACATTTTTAATGTCAATTTGTTTATGGCTTCATCGTTAAAAGACTAATGATGGGACCCCCCTCACAGTTATAGGAAAGAATCCTGGGCATTTCATTTCAGACAACTGCTGTTTCTCACCAGTTCCCACACTCATCCCCTTGTTTTCTTGTCAGACGCCCTGAATGCGCTCCCCCTCCTGACACCAACTGCCATGCACAACAAAGACTCAATGGAAAAGCGGCCACTGCTATCATTTGTTAGCAGAAAGTTGCCGTTCAGCCAGCAGCATAGGTACCATCTCTAGCCATACATGCATCAGGTATCTGCCTCACTGTCACCCATTACTCAGCATCTAGACTATCATCAACAAGCAGCACAGGTTTCACCTCTCCCCAAGTTCCCATGCACTTTTTGGGCAGAAGCCTGGTCTCCACCTGTACTAAAAAGCCCAGTTACCTCTTGGCTAGCATGTTAGGTGTCCTCCTATCTGATATTCAGTCATTTCCAAATGTTTCGTCATATCTCCTGTGTTTTGAGCAGTACCAAGCCCATTTTTGGTGCTCAGAACAGAATCAATGAAATAACAATAGTAATTTGGCAGCTGAATGTAAGAATACTCACACAATGGAGTAACCTCATTCACGTAAATGAGACGCTACTCATCTGAGAAAGTGCTTACACGTGTAAGTAAGGAAGCCACAAGCAGGGCCTTAGTGCTTAGAACCCATTTCTCAACAACACCCAACAGAAGCGGGTTATGTAAAAATACAAATTCACTTTTAGTCTTGTGACAACTAAGGTTCAGATGCTGGAATCTGGTCTCTGGTTAGGAGGTTAACTACTAAATGAAATAGCCTGTGGCAAATTAATATGGAAAACAGGACTCTGGTTTCCTCATTTTTAAATGAAGTAAACTTTCTACAGCAATAAGAAAGGGAAAATAGCTAAAAAGCAAACAAATAAGGATCTGAAATTATAACTGCCTGGTCAAAAATCTAATATGTGACTAAAACAAATAAGCACTACAAACTGCTTTCTAGATGTGCAAAGAATGCGTGACAAAGGATTTCTTAAAATTAATCTGGGTTTATCTTTTATCCTCCATTCAAAAAAAAAAAAAAAAGACTTAACATTGTACACCTGGAGACAAAGGATAAAGTTCAAAAAGCAACTACCATATCCCTGCAACAGTGCAGTCTAAAAGCCAGCTATTAGAAGGTCTTACTCCACAATCATGGTACATGACCAGGCCAATTTTTTTCTCTGAAAAGGCAGAAACCAATCAATGGAGAATCTGCACTCTTGACTGAGGAAAGTGGACTTGAGCAAACAAATGTATTCACAGAACTTGGAAGTTGCTTGGACAGAAGAAACCTTTCAGAAGGAAGGATTTTCAGTATTAGTGTCTGGGGATATATACTTCAGGAGATGGATTCTTTTTGCTTATGATTAGAATTATCCTCCAGAACTATGAAAACATTTGGGACAGATATAAAATAGCCCTTGCTTTTGCTCTGGGTTGGGTCACAAATATCCAGACCCATCCCTATCAGCCTATTCCTCTTAAAGAAAGTTGTCCCTCATTTCTGAAGCCCGTTTAGGTTACTGATAACAAATGAGGCAGATTAAGTTTCCAACATAAATAAGAACACATTGGATATAGCGTCTAACTGTTTAGAGAGCATCTAGGGGACCTCACAAACACACTAATGAGTCAAACCAACAAAAATGGATACATTCAATTGAAAATCATCTGAGTATCCTTTTTCTCTGACCAGTGTATAGAGTTATTAATGATTGTATTACTGTAAGTAGAACCTGTGAGAGCCCCAGTCATGGACCAGGACTACACAGTGCTAGGTGCTATATAAACACAGGCCAAAGACAGGCTCTGCTTCAAAGAGCTTACAATCTAAACTGCCACACAGAATCAGATAGGCCACTGATTTCCCAGCCAGTGGAGAATGAGGAACAGTGAGACTAAGGTTTTTAAACAATATTAGCTCCATAGCAGAACAGATCACACACATCTGAATGCAAGGAGCAGCACTGATAGGTCTGCCTTAAGAACTCAGCCTGGTAAATTGGATCAATTAAGAAAATGGATGGAAACCACTAAGATCAGTCCAGCAAAAAATGGATTCAATATGGTGAGCAGGAGAGAGGGGGGCGGAAGGGGAATTATAGATGTATTTATGGTTAGATGACCTTCATCTTAAAATGAACAGAAAAAAACCCCACATATAAGAAAGGGGATAGTTAATGATTTCCTGTGTTTTCATTGATCTCAGTCAAATGGCTAGCAGGGAACAATATCTTATTGCATCTCTCTTTATATATGTATATATTTTAGAGGTTTGTGTCCGTCTCTGTGTCTGTCTGTTAGTCTGTTTGCTCAAGAACGCCTCCTAAACAGTAAGAGCTTGGACCACCAAATTTGGTATGCACCTTCCTCTTACCCCAACTTAAAGCAAGGTCAGGGTTTGGTTGTGCCAGGAAAATGGGATGTGCCTGGAATTTGCTAATTTTCCATAACTTGGAAAGGGAGGACAGAAAGAGAGGAGGGACACAATCCTCATACTCACTACTGGGGGCAGTGAGTGCAGTGGAGAGTTATCCTGCAGAGTGATGACTGTGGGCAGCTGCACCACCACCGGAGTGGTCAGTTAGGGATGGGACGCCACCATCTTGCCTGCCACCAGTAAGCGGCCTCCCTGGCTAAATCCCCTCCTCCCCCTACTACCCGATCTCCACACCCTCCTCCCTGAACCATTGGGGCAGCCAGCCTAGCCATGGTCACCCCACACAGGACCCACTGGTGCCCTCCTCTCACTTGCACAGTCCCCCATTCGTTCCCTGCGCTTCTCAGGCTGGGCCTGGGGAGGCGTGTGCAGAATTCCCTGCCCCTGGGCCAGCCCCAGGGAATGTTGGCCCAGGGAGTGCCAGCGTAGCCCTGGCTCCCCCCCCATAACCCTCTCTGCCAACCCCAGGCCAGCCTCCACCTCCAACTCCAAATCCTGGGCTGGCCCCCCTCCCTACATCTCTAGGCAAGGACTCCCACCAAATGCCGGGTCATGCCCCCCTCAATCTTGGGCTGATCTGGGGTGCACCAGCAGGAGGCCTGCATAGTCCTTTCCCTTACCCCTCCCCATGCTGGACCCGGGCAATCCCAGGTAAGTCTGCTAGTTTTGATCATATTTCAACGTGTTCATTTCTGTATGAGAAGTCCGTTTATTGGAGACATGCTACCAGAATAATTTGAGGGAAAACAGAGACTTGATTAATGACTTCATTGCTCATTTGCTCTCAGATAGATGGAAATAGGCACCAACACAATATAATTCAAGACAGGACAATGAAAGGAGCAGCGGGATTGTGTGTGTCAGCTAGCTTGCTCCAATACATTCTTTTACTTAGTTATCAACAGCACCATTTTAAACAATCACAGTATCTTCTGCCTTCAGCCTATCTAAAACACTCATTGGTAAAAACAAAATCTCCTTTTCATTGTCTTACCTTGAAGAACAAGACCAGAATTTTCAATGGTGTAGAAGAAAGCTGCGAATGGAGCAACAGGAGATTTAGCAACCAGGACCTGCAGAACAACAACAACAAACCCATTAAATGTATTGATTGCAAGTCAGGTTGGTGGATTAATCTTTGTGGGTTTCGCTTTTCTGAAGCAACTAGCGTGAGTTAAAGTAAAAAGTACAGTCTACTGCATAGGGATTATAAAATGGCTGTTGATTATCTCCCTTCAGTTTTAGGGTAATCAAGATTCATAGGAAAAACAAGAACAGACCACGCTGGCGTTTTTAAAGGATTCCTGGGTCTTGCAAGAACTTCACGGAAGTGTGCAGTTCATGGAAACTGCACACTCTACTCCTATTTCTCTACTTCTCACAACTGTTTATTAACCATGGTCAAATATCACAAACACACTCCGGATGGTGCATCCAGTTATTCCCAGAGGGATTCAGCTGAGTGAAGGTTGGTGGCACTACCAGACTACCAGTGCCTGGCCTTCTTTTTTGAGGAAGAGCTGCTTTAATCTCCACTGATGGCTCCACAGATGCACATCCAGGCCATTCTCTATTCCATCCCAAAGCCACTTACCTTTAAGGCTATGCTGCTCGGCTGTGCATCCCTGAACAGCAGAAAGACTGCATATGCTTTATGCCACTGCAAGTTTTAGAGGACTCGAATTTAGCCAAGTATTTGACTGTGTATGCTCTAATCTGCACTCAGGTCTAGGATACACCAAAGCCCAGTCTGAGAGCTGCCTTAGCTCCATTGACCACACATCACTGAAGAGGACATAGGCTGTGCCAGAGCTTTGATACCAGACTAACAACATACACTGAAAAAAGAGAGATTTCTATCATCTCATTAAAATGTGTCATTCCAAGACCAACCTTAGCAAACAGTGTCTGGAGGATGATCAGCCCAAACCCTGAACCATGGACTCTGCAGAAGAAGTTGACATTGATAGTTGTGGGTAAGCACTTGAATGCTCACTACTTTTTTTTCTCCCAAGAAAGGAGAAAAAAAATCAGTCTCCCAGCCTTTGGCTGTCAGAGCAATGTTCCCAACCTACCAGCTCAAAGGGCCCCATTTAACTAGGCTGTTGATCTAAAGCACGTTGCTTAATTTCACTGAAGATGGATAGCTGTCTTCCCTCCTCTCTGGGTAAAATCCTGTTTCCCTCCTTGTTTGATCATAGACTTTAGAGCATATATTAATGAGTATCCATAATTCCTCATATAGTGTTAATACATACATTTCACAATTACATTAATCACTAGAGTGTCACCAGTTTGTGTATGATACCTTACATGACCCATTTTGGATATGACAACAGAGAGTTGGGGTACGCTGCTGTGTACCAGAGAGTCCCTTGTCATTTGGCACTGGGATGCTCATAGGGTCAAACTGTGGCATGACATAGTGAAAGTCAAAGAGATCTGTACTGTAGCTATGCTCTGCCTTATAAGTCAACACACAGATAATATTCAGATTTCTTGTGACCTAATCTTATTGTATTCTGATAAAGGCAGCAAAAACACCACCCTGACATCAGGTCTTTATGACCCATATTTTGTCCAACTCCAAAATTAGATTCAATGTTATGGTTTTCAGAATTTATATGTAATGTTTGGTGGCACTGCAATTTACCCTCACTGGTAAACAAATACAGCATGACCAGCCAAAGAACGTAGGGTCAATCACCAACATCAATGTTTTGCTTGAGTTCTGTGAAGCCAGCAAAGCCATTTTGGGATGAAACGTAACCTTTGTGACTGCTCCATGCAGGAAAATTGCAGTGCAAGCACTTTCCCCTCCTGCACATTAATTATTTTTCTTACTGTAATGAGCTGCTGGAGAAAGAAGTGTGTCACAGATCGTGTCTGTGATGCATCCTGACAGTATCAGAATTCCCTTTCCTGTGTTTCCGCCCCACATCCTTCACTTGGGTTTGCCAGCACTTCTCATTTGAATATGAGGAGAGAGAGGAGCCTTAGAAAGAAAAAAAGGTGCCATTGTATTTATATAGTCTGAAAACGGCACTCATTCATCTGCATTCAGATTGCCAAAAAATGGCAGTGATGCTCGATTACAGTCTCCCCGGAACTTCACGTTACATAGATATACAGTGAAATAGTTCAGAAATTTGACATTTAAGGTTAAATTATCAGTACTCTGTGAAAAATAGAGGCACAATTCCTAACCTCTATTTCTATGTGCATTAATCACAATTGCATGTACAAATGTACAGACACCCAAATGCTCCTTTGTGCATTCAATCACCATACTTTTTTGCACAGTCTTGCTATATACATAAATTGGTGGAAGTCTGCATATGCATGCACACTTTCATCAGTATACTACAAGTCTCCTTTGAAAACTTTCATGCCAGGCAAAAACCCTTTTTTTTTTAATGTTATCTCTCTGCAGATTTAGAAAGACAGTTCTGAACAGTTTTATCTTAAAGGTTATTTTCCCAACCAGAAAGGCTAGATGTTCACATTTTTAAAAATAAAATCTTTTTTAACATGAACATAACATCCATGGTCCTGGATCATGGATCCAGATGTTCCTGGATCAGAGTGTCCTGATAGAAGGCCAGCAGCAGGAGCACTGTGAGGACTGGAATCCCAGCCGGGCTGGCTGCAGGGGGGCTGGTGGCTGGGAGCCCTACTGCAGGAGTCCAGTTGGGTTGTGGGCGAGGCAGCAGGCTGCCAGCAGGGTCGGGAGTTCCGGTGCAGCAGTGGGCTGCTAGCAGGGCCAGGAGCCCAGAGGGGAAGCGGGCTGCTGGCGGGACTGGAAACCTAGTTCACTGGGCCAGGAGCCTGGCACAGCAGCTGACAACCAGCAAAACAGTGGGGCCGTTGGCAGGGGGAGCTTGCAGGAGGCTGGTGATTGGGCCAGGAGTGGAGCTGGGCTGGTGTCCAGTGATGTGAGTCAGAAATGACCTCCCTGTATCCAGCAAAATCCCTTGTTCAGGACCAGTCAGGTCCTGAGGGTGCCGGACTAGGAAGGTCCAATCTGTATAATTAGATTAGATATAATAAGAGAAGACAGACAACAAAATTCCAACATGAGGTGCTGGGAGACCTAATGACAAGAGAAAAAAAAGTATCTTAACAGAGTTTTGTTTAATTCAGAAAAGTATTTTTAACACTCGTTACTGTTTGTGAGTTTTGTGTTTAGAAAAACAAAACAAAACTCCAAAAATATGCCAAGGTCTCAAGGAACTGAATAAAGTTACTAGGGTGAACATTTTCAGCTTCGAAATGTGAAAGAAATAAGTAGCTGACTTCAGTGTTTTGGATGTATCCAGTAGATTTTGGGAAACATTCATGGGTGACGTTAGTTCTAGGTATAAACCACATTCAAACCAAGAGCCATCTTTTAGCATCTCCATGTGTACAAAAAATGTTCAACAAGATGGAAGTATGAAGATCCCCCTGGTTTGGGGCCAAATCAGAGAGGAAGGTAAAATTTGTCCAAATAAAGTTTTGATTGTGGCATGAAAAAACACATAGTAAATGCCACATTGCAACACTGGAGCTAAAATATTGGAAAAATTGATTACAGTAATTCCTCATTTAACACTACAGATGCATTTCTGAAAATGTTCGTGCTAAGCAAAAACGTGCTATGCGGGGTCAATTTTCCCATTACAAATAATGGAAAAGGTGGGGGTTGTGTTTCAGGTGGTGGTGGCAAAGTCAATTTTTTGTTGGTGCTGGGTCATCAGTGTCAACATCAGATATCTAGCAACACAAGATAACTAGCAACACAAGTCTCTGTGGTTTGTTAAAACACAAAGATAAACATGTGAGTGAGCAGAGGAGCGCTGTGACCACGTGTATTCATCCACTCACGCATATTACCACTGTTTTCACCAACTTATACCGCCGCGTGAAGTAGTCCACCGCTTGAATATTTTCATGTTATTTCGGGGACAGTCGTGTTATTCGAAAAACATTCCTAAAAAAAAATTGTGCTATTGCGAAAACATGTTAAGCGGGCACGTGCTAAATGAGTAATTACTGTATCTAAAACCAGTTAATGCTAGAGACTCTTATGAAAATAGTAGGATCTCAAAATAAGCAAGAATGATAGACATTCCTAAGAATTGTCATATGCTTTTTCAAATTCCTACCACAAATGTCCATAGAAACTGCCCCACCAAAAGAGTTACTTCAAAAAAGCAGGAGGCCCAATTTTTAAAAAGACGTTTAGGCTTTACTCAGCTCTCGTTTGCAATGCCTATCTGTTGCACCATATAGAAAAGTCCTTGGATGATGGAAGTCAATCTGCATTATAGGGGTGTGATTTCAAAAGCACACAAATGCATTGTGCATGAATTGGTATGCGTAGGCCCTGCAGTGCATGTGTACCAACATGTTAGTGTGCTTTTGAAATCACACACTCATAGTGCACTAAGTCCTAAATCTTTAAATTCAACGGGACAAACTCCTAAGTGCCTAAATCATTTGACAATGCAATTTAAGTTCCTAAGTTAGTTGGGTGTTACAATGCTGAGTCAAGCAATATTTAAATTCCTTTAAATATACAGGCATGCATGGCTACAGGAAGTGAGATACCCTCAAACACTGCAAAACAAAAAGGAACTTTTAATGCAAGTTCCTATTTTGCATTATTTTGGCCAGACAAATCAGTTACATTGACAGATGATGCCTCACAAAACAGATCCTTCTACTCTTTTGTCCCTTTTACCTTCCAGACAACTAACCCATCATTACTTCCTCTACACAGTATTCTGGCTTTGAAATAAAAAACTGACTTTGTCAATAGCATCTCATTCCTTTGCGTGTTGTCTTGAATAACGTATTAGTATTAATGTGCTGGCCCAGTAGATGCTATAGAATAGCAGGGTTTTGACAGCACTTGATTTTTTTCCTAAAACACAGGGGTAAATATTATTGTAGCACATTCCAGTGGAAGGACAGAAAGCTTCATGTTAGGATTCCCTGCAGTTTGCTGTAACCTAGCTGCCCTCCCCCTTTATGCTAAGTTTTCTTAGTTGTTTTTATTTCCTTGACCAGAAATGCTTTGTCCTTTTGATCAGGAACAGATTCCGCCCACCCCCTTTTCTGGAGGATTTACTGAAGGGTGATAGGAAGGAAGGGGGAACACCCAATTGACACACATACATACACAAAAGAATTTTAAAGAACAACAAATCTATAACTATGGTCACTCTAACATGTATTTTGAACGTTGTGTGTCTATAATGCATGGATAAACTATCAAATGTAGTAAATGTCCAAGTGGAATCTATCTCCAACACAGTTTCTGAAATGACCTTAAAAGAATCAGTCTGTTTTGTTAGCCACGAATTCCCCACAGAACTCTCTCTGCATTACTAACAGTTACATTTGCCTGGACAAGAGTAGCTGAGAACTGAGAAGGAAACCCATTGAACTGGCAATGTCATTCAACAGGGAAGTGATTATCTTTGAAGGTTCAATTAGATGCATGTACTAATAAAACCAGTGCTAAGCAAAACAAATCTTTCCTCTGATTGTGCCAAATGTCTGGGACAGACAATCCTCATGCCAGAATTTCGTTTAGAGTAGATTTAGAAGAGTTGTTTTTTCAGCTGCTTCAGAGCCTAGTAACAGTGAGGGAAACAACCACGTTGACTTTGCATCTAATAACAGATACTTATTTTCTTGCTGCTTATATCGTCTGTCCCTTGTTGGGGTTCACCTGCTGCCAATGTGTGGGGATTTGATGCATTCTAGGGATGTTTAATAGCGAGTGACTACTCGAATAGTCGATGTATTTTGCATTGACTATTTGATTAGCTGATAGAGCACCTCCGACTTTGAAGTGTAGCTGTTGCTATACTTCAAAGGTGAAAGTGCCGTGTGGAGCCCAGGGTCAGCTGGGGACTCCCTGCGTCAGGCTCCTCGCAACATTTCAAAGCGGCAGCACCACACGAAGCCCTGGGTTCCCCATTGATCCCGGGCTCCATGTGGTGTTTCAAAGCAGCAGTGCCACCAGGAGCCCTGGGTCAGTCCCCAGCTGATCTCGGGCTCCGTGTGGCACTGCCGCTTTGAAGTACCCCCACCGCCCCTTGCTGCATCTTTCTGATAGAGGCAGCAACAAGGGGGCGGGGGTGTGAAGCAACTAGTCAACAGGCTATCTGATAAGCATTTTCTTATCGGATAGTCGACTAGTCCTTCACATCCCTAATACATTCTAGAAATGCAAATCACTCTCAGGCTAGCATGAAACAATTAAAGCAGCAGTTGTTATTTTGGAGGTGGCTACCTTTTTTTCAGGGTCGTGACTGAGCCTCAAAGGCCAGATTCTTAGCCCCAGCTGCTTTGTGCTGTCCCAGCACAATAAGAAAGGTGTCTTTCAGGAGGAACCAAGGACTGCCCCGAAAGAGGGGAAAGATGGAATGGCACAGAGAAAGTACAGCCAGTTCTCTGCCAGCCACTTCCCATTCTCCTCCACACAGGGAGCATGTGTTAGGATGGAGTGGGACTGCTCTCAAGGTAAGAGAAGGCAAAGTGCACTGTGTGCTGCCAGATCTTTACCAAACATAAGTGCCTGTGAGTCTTAGAGAACAAATACTAGGACTCCCCATTCAGCAGACTTAATGTGTGGTCAGGAGGAGGAACTTGATAGGATCTGCGACACCTCCGCTGTGTTATCTTTTCTATGTAGCCTCCCTGGGGGCCCTGGAAGCTTCCACAGCTAAGGGGAGTCCTTGGCAAAATTACTGTAATGGTGCCACTCAGAGACCTGGGGGACCAGAATCAGTGCAGAGGCACAGGACCTTTGCTTGGGTGCTACTATAGGTTGAATCTCTCTAAATTGGGACTCTTTGGTCCAGCAACATTTGTGGTCCAGATGGTCCTGGACCAGAGTTCTGGTGGAGGGCTGGTGGCAGGAGCCCTGCAGGGGCCGGGAGCCCAGCTGAGCTGGCTGCAGTGGGGCCAGTGACCAGTATCCCTTCTGCGAGAGTCTGTCTGGGCCAGTGGCAGGGCAGCTGGAGTGCCAGCAGGCTCTGGCGGGGCATTGGTTGTCGGGGGGGGCCAGGAATCTGGTGCGGCAGAGGGCTGCCGGTGGGTCTGGGAGCCCAGCACAGCAGTGGGCTGCTGGTGGGGCCACAGAACAGCAGGGCTGGCAACAGGAGGAGCCGGCAGGGAAGTTGGCAGCAGGGGAGCCAGCATTCCTCAAGCCCAGCTGGGCCAGTGGCAGATGGGGAGATGACTCGGAGGCTGGCAGCTTGGCCAGGAAGGGAGCTGAGCTGGGGGACCAGTGGCAGGGGAAATAACCTCTCCTAGTCTAGCAAAATCCCTCATTCAGGACCAGTCAGGTCCCAAGGGTGTCGGACCAGGGAGGCCCAACCTGTAGTCTCCAGCAGTTTCCCTGGAATGAATAAGTTTGCAGAGAGGGATGGGATGATGTAAGAGAAGAGGGGATGCTCACAGAGATTTTTTTTGCCCCTGAATCTCTTTCTGCATTTTTGCTGCCTGAGGGTCTGATCTAGGCTCTGGTGCTCACGACATCATAGAAGACTGTGGTGCTTTGTACTGCAGTACAGTCTTGAATTCTGGACTCAGTTCTGAAGCTCCTTCCTCCCTCTTGGGGACTCTATTCAGAAATCACCAAAAGTGGAGCACCCAAAGGGACATTACTCAAAGAAGAAGAAAAGTTTACTTGCCTTGTACAGTAACTGTGTTTCTTTGAGATACTCGTCCCATGGGGTGCTCCATCACCTTCCCTCCGCTTCAGACTATTCTCCCTTGGTTGTTCAAGTGAAGAAGGAACCAAAGGTAGGGAACCATTAAGACACACATAGGGCCTCAGGGCTGTAGCAGTGAGAGATCTCTTTCCTCAAACCTTGAAGTTTCTGGGGCAGATGGAGAGGAGTCCCTCCCTGCTGGCTCCAGCACTGAGCTGTTACAGGCAATGGACGGGGCTGCTTTCCACTAGCCCCAGCAGTGAGCCAACCAGATAAGCCAGAGTCCCCATGCCCTGCCCTACCCCTTCCAGCTCTGAGAACCCTTCTTCACCCCAAAGCCCTCATCCATGGCTCTACCCCAAAGCCTATGCCCTCAGTCCAGAGCCTGTACCTCCTCCTGGACCCCAACCCAGTCTTGAGCCGCACCCCAGATCTAGAGTCCCCCTCCTGCACCCTAAACCTCCATGCCCAGCCCCCCCACAGACCTGCATCTCCAGCCAAAGCACTTGCACCCCAAACCTCTGTCCTAGCCCTGAGCCCAGCCACAACCTATAGCCCACAGCCCCAGCCCTTACACTCCTGAACCCAACCCATTACCCCAGGCATGAACCCCCTCTCACACTCAGAATCCCTTGACTCCACCCCCAGTGCACATTCATTCTGCACTGGAGTGGAAAAAATTAGAGGGAACACTGCTCTTGCTCATCCCTAAATAGCCTTAGTGTCCAGGAAGCATAGGGAGCATGTGTAGGCCACATGGACACACAAAATCTCTAATCAAGAGCTAGAGAGATGCATCCTTAAGTGCAGCACCCATAGGGACACACATTGTGAAGAATCACAGTTACTGCACAACGTGAGCAACCTGTTCTTATACATCCAAAGATGAAGGTAAATAAATAGAAAGAACTGTGGTTAGATTTCTAGAGGTGGGACAATATCAGGGCATTTTGCTGACTTATGCATTTGTTCATGTTGCAGTTGTTTGACATTAGCGTTGCTTCTTGACTTGTGCTAATGGACTTGTGTAATATATATACACAGCACATATACAGCCTGTGTACTGTCTACCCTAATTAGATTGAATTTATAGCCTACTTCTCATAACATTTCTCAGGCAGCCACTGCACTGTTCTATTTTAAAAAGTACAAAAGAAACCCATTTCTAAACAGTTTCTGCTGGAAGGATTTTCTTGTGTGGGAAGGGGAGATATGATGCATTTAAACTGCCCTATAAAGAATTTTACTGGGTTGTGACCCATTAACCTGGTCTTAATGAAACACTATTTCTCCATTGAAGTTCAGGGACAATTTAGATATGAGACTTGCCTAGGGAATCATTTTAGGCAGATTGTGCTTTGGTGCTTCTTGGGTGCCCAAAGGTGGGAGAAGATATTCCAGGAGCTCATGCTCTTCAGAGCAGCAGGGTTCAACTGAAGTCCCATCATCCCTCCTCTGTATGCTCCTTAGAAGACTGTTGAAAGTTAGGTCCTCAGGGGTGTTTTGGACTTCTCTCAGAATCACTGAGAATGGAAACTTGATGCTTTGCACATATTTACTGCTGCAGAGATGGACCTGGCAGAAGCATCCACAGCATCTAAGGATGTTTGAAGAATGGTTCTGGCCAATAATTAGCCTTCTGAGATGAGGGACTGGAATTACTCCTAAAAGTTCCTGAGGTAGATGTTCAACACAGACCATAAATAAATCATCAGTCATGGAAGGTGGCAGAGGTATATCATCCCTGTCTGGAGACGGGGATGAAATAGGTGTTTGAGGGGTCACCTCAAACATCTGCCTTGACCTCAAATGTCACCTCCTGCGAGTAGAGGGGAGGGAGGTGCTGTTTGGGAAGGAGAGGACTGTATTAGTCTAGCTTCTCTATGAGATGGTACCAGCGGTCTAGCAAATTGTTGGCTATAAGCAGCCCAAGGTTCCCAATACGGCAATTAGAAGGGCCTATAAAAGAGTGGGTGTGGTGATCTTCCTCGTGACTGTCAATGAATGATAGTTCATCTGTTACACACAGGCCTTTAGGATATCTGAACTCCTGTGGTACTGAGTAGGGGATCAGTACAAATGTGGTAACTAAAACCAGCAGTAGTAGATGGGAGCATACCGATGCAAGAGCTGATGGTGTCTGACACCATTGCTTGTTCTGTACAGAGGGTGTTGAATGGGCAGGTAGACATGGCAGAGCTGAGCCCAACAATGTCAGTCTGAAGTGCATATGCTTGCCCATTTTGTTCTTCCTGGAAGGTACTGCAGCCCTGCTGGAGCTCTCTCTCTCCTTTTAACTTTGGAACTCTATTGCCCCATTGGCACCAGAGGACGACTGCTTCGATTCAACAGCACTAAGCCAAGAGGTTGAGGCTTTGGAGACCATAGATTTTGCAAGGGACCTCGGTTATTTTAGATCTGGCTCCTTAAGAAGAGAATCTGTGCTCCTCTTTTTGGAAATCTTGCCTGAAGCCTCCAACATCTGCCCTTTCTAACTGTCCTATCTTCTTCATTTTTTATCCCAGATAGCAAAATAGAAGCTTTAACCTTCAGTATCTGACTTTTGTCAACCTGATGTATTCAGAGATTCACAAATATGCTGTTGGCCATAAATTGTTCTTAGTGATGATAAATATGAACTGCTCTGAGGATATGTTCAGGTATAATATATTAAATACAAATCATGTATTAAATACATCAACTTTTGAAACTGGGCTGGAAATCTCATAAAAAGCAGTCTGTCTTGAGGGTACAATCTTTCATGCCAGAAACACTAATAAATATAGCCTCATCTTATTTTTATACTTCTTGTTCCAACCCCCTCCAGAACCACAGAATAGACTCAGATCTAGGATTTCCATGTCTCTTTATGAAATAAGGTGTAAGGAAAGCCATGCAGCTCTATCCACATCTATGAGTGGATAAATAACCCAGTCCTCATGAAATACACCTTTCCACAACCACTTTCTGTCTCCCTGCAATATCTCTCTGTAAATTGCAGGTTGACCTTTCTAGTCCATGTACATTGCATGTTGACCTTTTCTTGACTTTCCAGTCAATCAGAAGTCTCTAGAGGCCAAAAACCTCACAGAAAGATGGATCATGACAACCCTTTATGCTGTAATATGTTTGAGGCTTCACAGCCTCTGGTGAGCCTTCTACATGGAGGGAAAATTTTGGAGACAAAGCTGTTACAATTTACCAAGTGGGTATGAAAGTGAAACAAGAATAAGAAAAGAGGGAACTACTCTGGCATGTGGTGTAAGGCTCCTGGAGTGTATGTATGTGGTGTGAGGCTCCTGGTACTGCATGTCCCTATGTGGCTGCATACTGTAGCTTGCACAGGCCTAAGGTCTCCACTGATATGGGGCAAAAAATGAAAATTACAAAGTCAATGTAGTTTTTCAGAGCCTTCAGAAATATCTGGCTTGAGTTTGGTTCTAGAATCCAGAAAAGGGGTGTTTACTAAACTAATCCAGTTTAAGTTCTGATTTCACAAACACTACCTTATCACCATGATCTTGTGTATTAAATAAGGCCGGACTATTGAGGAAAAATTAATACAATGATGTAATTAATGACTGTATCATAACAAATATATAGACACTTACATTTTACATATGCACATAGGTAATTATAGGTAAAGTTAATATGCACCATTTCTGACTCTGGGCTTCTTACTCTCCTCATCTTGGTTTGCCTCAATAATAAGTACTTTTGTAACATATCCCCCATGTTCTTTCTATTAGAAAAAAACTATATATAATATATATATAATTTCCAATGCAATTTCTGATTCCCTGATTTTTAATCCCCCACAAATCTTCATGCATCCAACATATTGCCCTTTTTTTGCATATTTTCAGTATTTTGCTTTCTTTTGGTGTGAAAACGATGAAAAGTTAAAAGCCATATGTGCAAGGGAAATCACTCCAGAATTCTTCCTGCTCTGTGAAGGTCACTGTGTATGCAGTTCCTCTCTCTCTTTCTCTTCCTCACACACACTCACCATCTCTAGACACTACTAAAAACAACAATACGCCTCATGGTTTCTTGATGTGAAGCCACAAACTAAAGTTCCCAGACACTGGCCAGTAAAAAAAATGGGATTCAACCAAACCCTAGACCACAACATAAATATTTTCACCCACAGTACTGGCTGCAAAAAGCTTTAAGCATGAAACAACAAAAAAAATGTCTTCCAACTTTTTTTGAGCTCATTCCATCCTTTTCCTAAAAGTAAAGTTCTTGGAGAATATCTAACAATAACATTGGCGAACTCACATTGGGAATAAGACAGAAATTTTATCATATCTTAGGCTTCAGTAGATTATACTTCAGGTCCCACTGGACTTTGCATGAGGACATGAATAAAAATCATAATAGATGTTGGATTTGTGGGGCTGATAAAAGAAAATGTAATACACACATTTTAAAAGTGCCCTCATGCTTATGTATTTTGGGAAAAGGTGATAAGCAATCTTAATTTAATAATAAATTTGAAACTTTTAATGGCACCCAGTTTTTCTGTCATGAGAATATTAACAACAGGGATGTTACCAAAGTAGAAGAAAATATTGTGTTAAGGGCAAGCTTAGTGGCCTTGCAAAAATGGAAAACATCTGCATTGTTGAATGTTCTACTCTGGTTGAATAACATTGGCAAACCATTTCTTTAATAAACAAGAAGCGTGTAGGCAGAGTTGGAGGCTCTAAATTTTGGAGGCTTCTGATTAATACATATTTGTTGAATTATTTGTAATTTTGTTATTTGAGGTAAAGGAAAACAAATTTTGTTCCAGTGTATTTTATGCATGGTACAAACAGCAGTTACATAGTCTTGTAGGACCAAAAGCAGCACCTTGAATTCATCATGTCTGGAATATATTGATGATAAATGTGCCCTGGAGAACATTCATCAAAAATGAACTCTCTCTTGTCATTAGGTAAATCAAAGGAGAGGTGAAGTGTGTGGATCCTTCCTGTCACAGAATTATTGGGAGTTGCATTTATTGTCTGCCATGCCCAGATACTATACTGTGGTGTTTGGTGCTTTAGAAATATACAAAGATATTTCAAATATTTTACATATCCTATATATTTTTTTTAATTTAACTTATTATCCTCAAAGGGAAAAAATACTGCCATGTCCATCCTCCCGCCACACTATGAAACCTAAGGGAAGAGGGGAAACATAATCAGTGAAAAAATCTCTTCTAACCTTTCCCTTTTCCACCCTGCAACCAAAAGGCAGATAGTTTCAACATAAAATATGAATGTATTAAGTTCCATATAACTATCAAATGCTTGCCTTATTACAGGAATATTAATTAACACCAGTGGAATTGGAAGCCCATCCTATCTATTCACTTCTCTTCATAAAATAGTTTCTCATTTTTTTCTTTCCTCTTAATTTTCACCTCTGTGCTCTGTCCCCTGGTTTTGGTCTTTCCAGTGTCTTCAAACAGATCTAAACAAAGGTTTTAGGTCACCACTGTCTAAGCTCAAATTAGCACAATCCAGCTTCCACTGACATTTAATGGGAGTTCGATCAGAACTAATGAGAAAAATTAATGGAAGCTGAAAGGGAATTTGTCTGATTTCCTAAGTCCTCCTGAAGTTTTGTCTCACTCTGGACAGGGTTACATACAGATCAAGCTGTATCAAGTCCAACACAGTTCTGTCATAGGACAATAAATAGGACGTTTCTCTTGGGGACATACTGGAGAAGAACTTGGTTAGTAGTCATCATAATTATATTGCCAGAATACAAACAAAGCCACATTCCCCTATCCTTTCTCTCCCAGCACCCAAACAAAGAGAGGCTGAATGGCTGCAGTAATCCAGTGTGTTACATCAAAGCATATCCATCTGGAAACAATTAACTCCACATTGAGTGAAGCATATAATATTAGAGGGGTAGCCATGTTAGTCTGAATCTGCAAAAGCGACGAGGAGTCCTGTGGCACCTTATAGACTAACTGAAGTGTAGGAGCATAAGCTTTCGTGGGCAAAGACCCACTTCGTCAGATGCATCTGACGAAGTGGGTCTTTGCCCACGAAAGCTTATGCTCCTACACTTCAGTTAGTCTATAAGGTGCCACAGGACTCCTCGTCGCTTTTGCATATAATATTGTTCTTAATATGTACGCAGGAGCCAAATCTACTGGAACCAAAAGGGCAGATGGAAATAACACGGGTGCAAGCTGAAGATCTGGAAGGCTCAGGTATAAGATTATATAACAGGGTCTTTTAAATTTAGCCACCCAACACAGGTAGGAAGTGGTCTGGCTAGAGTAGGCACCTTCCTGCCACCCCTGGTGACAATAACTGGACTGTGGGTGTCTGGGCAGGAGATCTGACTGGACATCAGCAGGTTCCCTTTTTGACTGGTCTTTCCAGTTGAAAACCAGGCAGATGGCAACCCTAGTGGTGATCAAAGGCTGTTACTAGAATATAGGACGGTTTGGTGGCCTTGCAACAGGGAGCCATCTCAGGAAGCCCCCATGTGGCATGACATAACCTGTTGGTTGGTTGCCCTTAGATCTCTCTTGGCTCTTGTAAAAACTTGCCTCTCAGGCCAGAATACTTACACTAATATCCCCCTTTTATGAATTCTCATTTATTAAATCTCCTACAGCAGTGGTGCCAGTCTATGAACCATGGACCATACACAACCCACCAGAGCATTTCATAAGGCCTACTTCAACACAATATTAGAATACACAATTCATTAGCATTTTATCATTACTTTAAACAAGTTTGTAAATAGACAAAAGTGTACATAGAAAACTTAAATACTTAAGAAAAAAGGTAGACTTAAAATATAAATGAATAAGGTTATTTTAAATTTTATTAATATATGTAGAAGCTGTTTGGCTCACACAAGCTGGTGCTTAGGTTTATGAGGCCCTCCTGTGTAATAAAGCTGGGAACCATTGTCTTATAGCATATCAACCTATTTCTTTGCTCAGGTCTTACCTTTGTTCCTAGGACCCTACAGCCCTCCTTCTGGGACAGTTCTAACAAATCAAGTCAGTTCCTGCCCTAGGCTTGGGGTGGCAGGGGATCCAGGGACAGATGGGCAGGCCAACCTCCTTCTCACTTCCCTTTACCCCTCTGGAGGCTTCTCTTTTATTTGCGAGCCTGGACTGATTTAACCACATGCCATACCTGCCATGTAGCTATGATAATTGCCACCACTTGAAGAGGAGACCTAAGTGATTCCGGTGAGGCTGGACCCATTACCCTTTAAAAGGACAGTCACTCTGTGACAGGCTTGTGTGAAATTCAGTTTCAAGGAAATAGGGTTTTTAAAAATAACCACTAAAGGCACAAACTGATATCACTGATAGGAATTCTAAACAAATGCCAAGGATGGAACAGGCTACAAAGAATGAACTCCCCTCCCACACTTAGAGATGGCTGCATAAGGTCTGAAGAAAAGTTGGTACTACCTGTGCTGTACCCATTCTAAGGACACATACTAGGACTGTCAGTCCAGCATCTTTCACTCATACTAGTTTCATTTTAAAATACATTAATGGAAGTGAATCCCTAGATGAGTGAGTGCATCAGAAGATGTGCTCCTATTGTCCTCACAACATGTTGAAATTTGCATTACCTAAACCTGGCATGAATGACTCCAGCCCTTTTTAAGGAAGGCAGAGTATCTGCCCTTTGAAGACAGTATTTCAAAACTTGTCTGGTGTTAAAAATTCTCTTAGCTGGGGCATATCTGAAAGGTTTTCATAAACAGAACAAGATAGAAGTAGTGCCAACAGAGCTCCTTTTCTCAAAAGCCACTAGGAAAATGGGGGATAAAATGTTTGAGGGGTAGCTAAATTAACCATGTTACAATGGGAAGGCCATGTCCAGACTGTGATGGGTTGGACCCTCCTGTTTGGGATATTATTTGATGTACAGCAGTTTTACTGAGCGTCTCATGCTCCACCAATCTGGATTCCCTCTCTCTGTTTTACTTAATTAGACTCTTTGGCCTCTTGCAGCAAGCATATGTGCACGCACGCACGCGCACACACACACAGAGGCAGAGGCAGAGCCACACCTAGCTGCAGACAAGAGACTGAAGTTAGATCTCCTGTGCACACCTCTTTGGGGAGATAAACCCAAAATAATACTGTCTCGCTCTGTGCAGAAAATTGGCACAGCACAAGCTCATAAAAATCCTCTGTCTCCATCAACATGGAGAGAGGTATGCACTGTTTTTTGCCCTTCCCCCAGATATGAATTGCACAACAAGGGTTTTGAAATAAACAATCTTTGTTGCTCAGGTGTTACCAAGTGTATTGTTGTAGGAAGAGAAGAGTTCCCCATGTAATCATTTTGTATCTTCTTCCCACTTGCTGGAAAGCTCTTTTGCTGTGACGTAGGTCAAACAGTTACCATTGTGCAGTGCTATGTCTGAGAAGTTTCTGTTCTACCCAGTTTTGGGGGTAACCCTTGTGCTTATGTGCATTTCCTCAATGAACAGTTAACATTGTTGGCCTTTTTACTATTGTACCTGAAAGGCTGATTGTGATGTTCTCTACCTCACAACATGTTTCAGTAACACATACATAGACAAACTTCATAAAGTCACATACAATGATAACTCTCACTGAAGGTGTGGGGAGTCACTGGCTCTGCACCCCCATCCAGTCAGATGTGACTCTCAGACAGCAGGTAGAACAGAAGGTTTATTTGTCGACTGGGACACAGCATAAAACAGACTTGTTAGCACGGTAATCAGAAGCAGACAGTACAATCCATCTTGCGGGAGAAGCTCAGAGACAGGCCCCATCTACCTCCCTATACCTTAAGCCAGCCAAGACTAACTCTCACGCCCAGCAGCTTTGACCTCGCCTCCTGCCCAGCCTCTCCTCCAACCTTTGTCCTGTATCCTGGGTAAAAGGTGTCACTTGGCTGCACCCCTTCCCTACTCAGGTTACAAAGGGCCACTGTGTATGTGTGTGGGCTGAGGTAGCCTCCCTCAGTGAGAGCCACACCACAAATTCCCATCACCAGGGCTTGACAAATGGCGGTGAAATCTAGTCACCAGCCCCGCACTGTGCATGCTCAAGACCCGCATTGCACATGTGCACGCCGCCGGTGAATGGGGCAACTGGCTGAAATCTACTCATCACGGAAACTGAGACACAGGCACATATACACACATGGTTACTATAGAGCATGCGCACACGCTCACACACACACACACACACACACACACACACACACACACACACACACACACACACACACACACACACACTTACTATAGGACAGTAGAACTTACATGCAACATAACAAGGTGAATGAAATCCCCACTTCATCACAATAAATAACACATACAATTCAACAAGGTACTAATGGTTAGCAGATCAACACTTTTAGAATGAGACCTCACAAGGCATGCTTTGTACAAAACATCTAATTACATGACCTTGGTGAATATTAGCATGTCAGTGTGTCACACACGACCACTTTTGTTAGCATAACTTATGTCACTTAGTGGTGTGAATAAAACACCCCCCTCAAGCAACGTAAGTTATACCAACAGAACCACCAGTATGGACAGTGCTATGTCAGTGGGAGATGCTCTCCTGCCAGTATAGTTACAGCCATTCGTGGGGGTGATTTTTTGTTATGTCAATGGGAGAGCTCTCTCCTGTAAGCTTGGAACGGCTATATAGGTGATCTTACAGCAGCGAGGAGGCATCAGTACAGCTGTGCGGCAGTTAGCTCATTAGTGTAGACATGGCCTTGGATCTTCATGCTGTCAAACATGTTTGCGGTAAGAGCTGGGAAAGAAACTAGATCCTTGGTGCCAGTGTAGTTAATGTAGAAAACTTGGCAGGGGATTTGCATAAAGACTGAGCACTTGCTGTATTGTATCTGGACTCTGTAAGCTCACCTCCTAACAGAGCAGGAGACTGTCAGCAGGATCTAGCACAGATAGTAACCTCTCAAAAGATCAAAAGGGCTGGTGGTCAGTACACCAGCACTACAATTCTCTTTTTTGTTTCCAAACGGACTGATGCCAGGCTGATAGCACACATGTGGTGCACACCACCTACACAAGGAGTCTATGTTTATACTTCTTGCAGAAATCAGTAACTTTCATTTCTCATATATACTTTTTATCTATTCATATTTCAGATCGTGTCAAAGGCCAGATCTCCTCAAGAAATTTCTGCTAGTGTAAGTAATGTCAGCTAGAGAATGTGATATTTTTTACAACTTTTCTATGCTAGCAAAGCCCTAATGTATCAAAGTTATATCAGCATAGGGCACATTTGTTGGTACAGCTTATTTTGCTTGGTGAAGCAGAACTGTTTACACTATACCAACAAAAGGATTCTATACAGTTACAACAAAATGGCAAATATTTTCTAACATAGCAAGAAAAAATGTCAAATCTCGTGATCAAACAGAAAATCCACATAATTAAGGTTTTTAGACCTGGGTTGAGTGTACAGTTTGAAAAACTGTCTTCTAGCTTGTAAACTAAGCATGTGTGAAGGGAGAGAATAGATGTGAAGCCCCATCATGTTGTTTACACAGAATCACTTTTTTAAACTTGAATTGTACTGCAGCATCAGCCTATGTCAGAGAATAGAAAGGTTTAGCAGAATTTATAACAAATAATTTACTTATTCAGGTTGTTTTTTTAAATTAAGTGAGAGGTGTGATAAGGGACAGGAGTCAGTGAAATCTGTCTCAGTATTCCATGGGTAAAGAATTCAGGATGTTATACTTCTGCTGCCAGAAGTGACGGTGCTTCAATTATTGATGGGAAAGTTCTCTCCAGGCTAATTCCATTCTGTTTTTAGGAGAGATAACACTGAGGTACAGTTCAAGTCAGAAAAGTGCTTCTCTTTAAAAAAGTATGACAGAGTTCCATATTTATTCTCTCAGTGCAAACAAGCTCAGCATATAGGCCAAGAAATGATTTCTTTACCTGAAAACCCAGCCATGGGTCAGAAAATCAGATTGAGTTACCCCTTGCATCTCCCTTGCTCCCCTATTTAAAATGTCTTAGTGAATTGTGAATTTAGTTTTTGTAAAACATGCTGAATTAACAGTACTGGAGACTGAAGTCCTCTGTTTACAATTGGAGTTGCTGTATTATGAGTAAACTTTCCCTTCCTATCCTGGCAATGTGTTCCAGTCCTGCTGAGACCAAACATGGTAGATGTTTCACATCACAGAGCAGAAGACACAGTCCCTCCTCATGCAATGAAGGGGATAAGGTAACAAAACAGTAGAGAACATTTGGGGGAGGAAGGACAAATCAATAAGATTATGCTTAGTCAGCAAACACTGGTATAAAGCATAGAAAAGTAAAAGGTTTCTTTTTGCTGATACAAAATTTCAATAACAATACAATGCCACTTTTGGCTCATTTTTTGTAGTGTTGGTGGCAGAAGTAAGTCTTCTGGAGGGATATTAGTGAGAAGGCAGGGACCTTACAGACCATCATTTAAAAAAAGGATTTCTTATATAAAGGAGTAGCAAGAAAAAAGCATGAAGATGGACAATGAGGCTTGAAGAGAGTATCACTGCTTTCCATCCTGTCAATGTGACAAGAGATAAAGTTGGATATGAATGGAGAGGAAGACTCATGCAGGGTCTTGGAAAGACAAGAGAAGAAACTAAAATGTCAAGTAATGGAGGAAACCTGTGAAGAAATTTAAAGAGAGGGGTCAGAGAGTGGTTCTAGTAGTTGCATTTCAGTTCTCTGTGACTCAGTTCCCTTATCTGCAAAATAAGAATAATATTGACCTGCCTCTCAAAAGTGGTGTGGGAATATGTATTCATGTTTGTACAGTAATTTGAAAATGTGATGCTCGGTATAACTGCTAGTATGATTATTAAGTCATTAGTTCATATCCAGCCAAGTTGGCAGTGACCAAATGGAATTACCAGCTGAAAGCTGCCCTATTGGTCTGTGAGAACTAATTTGGATGTTGCAGTTCAGTTACTAGTGGACAAGTGTCCAAAACACAGCTGTCCCCCTTTATTGGCGGCTTTCAGCAGAAAGGCTCAGGACTGAATGACTGAACTTCCCTCACATGTCTAGAGCTGTTCCCACTCCTTGTCTGGAATGCCCCACATGAGTAGAAGCGGGAGTTGAGAAGTTTGCACAGCTGCTGCCTGTGTGTTACCTCTTCTGGGAATAAACATTTTTCAGGGCTCTCAATCTGGCACTCTTTACCAGCATAAAATTCACTTAACATTTTTGAAAAGCTGATTAAATGAAAGGCGGAGTGAAACACAGGATTCCATTCCGTTCTACTTCATTCTATTGAGGCCCTTTTCCTTGCTCTTTAGGTTCTTAAAGAGTACTCACCAGTGTGGTCTCTGAGTCCCTGACTAAATGGTGCATGGTTAAGACTGATATAATATAAACATTCTTCCTGTGTAAAAGCCCTTTGATAACAGGAGTAGTCCATAAATCCAGACCCATTCAGCGCAGACAGTACTCAGGCAGTATTTATGTTGTGCATACATCCCATACAAGTCCATTAGCAGGGACAGCTCATTGCAAACAGCAGAAGCATGAACAAACATATACGTCAGCAAAGTGGCCTGATGATGCGTCACTTCTAGAAATTTGTTACTGTGCCTTTTCCTCTATGGCATCATTTGCATTTAGAGCCTTAGCTTGTTTAACTCCGCACCAGATTGTTATAATAACCATATGTATCATTGCACAGTACATTAGTATGTGCAGCCTCATCCTGTTCTCATAAAGCTCTTTAAGCTTGCATTGTAACTAGGGATGTAATAGTGCCTTGTGAGTCCAAGTCAACAGGCCTAGGCCAGCCATGAGATTTCCTTGACTATGCAGACATACCAGTAGGCAAAGAAGAAACACCTAAATCTATTCTGGATGGCAGGATCTGCATTTGCAAGACTTAGTGTAATAGCAAACGCTTACAGGTTAATTCTATAGACTACATATGTTTCTCCCCTCCCCCTAGAAAATTTTTCAGCAGACTGGCCAGCAGCCTAGCTCAGTCCTGGCTTGCTATGGGTCAGGGACCTACCCCTGCTGCAGCTTTGCATTTAAAGTATATTAGGAGCTAGGCTGGCAAGCAGCCTGGCTCAGTTCTGGCTCGCGCCAGGCCTGGGAGCTCAGACTCCCCCGGACAGGGGCTGCTGCCACCCTACCCTGCTACCACTGTATCAGAGGCAGCAACATGAGGTGACAGGCATCCAGTCCACGAAGGGAGCTTGTTTTTAAACTGGTTCCCTTCACAGACCAGCTCCCACCAGGCACTCCGAGCTGCTGCCTTTGAAACAGAGGCACCAATGTGGACTGGCAGGGGACTCCTCAGGAGTGGGGCCAGAGCACACTGGCTGCCAGCCACACCCCCAGGGACTACGGAATAGTCAAGTAACTGATAAGAATTCATGAGGCTAATCAACCATTCAATTAACTGATATTTAACATCTCTAATCGTCACTGCCTGTGACTGTATCTGCCCTGTGGATAAGTGGAAGACTTCAGCCTACAGGATTATCAGTTGAAAACCTTACACCCATGCTCATCTGACCTTTTCTTTTTAAAACACCTGCTAAATGTCTAAAATATACTAAAATTTCAACCTCTCATATACTGTGCAATCTTATTACCAAAACTTTATCATTAGGCCTTGAGTTCAAATTTTTAGGCAAGGCAGGACACAGCAGTAGCCTACTTATCCTAGGGTATGTCTAGACTGCATCCCTCTGTCAGCAGAGGGATGCAGATTACGCAGGTCGACATTGCAAATGAGGCAGGGATTAAATATCCCATGCCTAATTTGCATAAAAATGGCCACCGCGTTTTGCCGACTCAGCACTTTGTCTGCAAAAAGTGGCAGTCTAGAGGGGGATCTGTCGAGAAAGAAAGCCTTTTTCGACAGATCCTGGAAATCTCCCCGCAGGAGGCATAAGGGATCTGTCGAAAAAGGCTTTCTTTCTCGACAGAGCCCCCTCTACACTGTCACTTTTTGCCGACAAAGTGCTGAGTTGGCAAAACACAGTGGCCATTTTTATGCGAATTAGGCGTGAGATATTTAAATCCCTGCCTCATTTGCAATGTTGACCTGCCTAATCTGCATCTCTCTGCCGACAGAGGGATGCAGTCTAGACATACCCCTAGAGAAAGGATCTACAAAAGCCAGAGGGAAATAGGGGTCATAGAACTCTCAATGCTTCCTCAGTGTCTCCACACTTGCCACTCTTTGAAACTTCAGGACCAACAGAAGCATCTTGCCACAGAAAAGGCAAAATGGAAAAATGAAACAGCCATCTGGAAACAAGAGAGAGACAAGTGGGTCAGGTAATATCTTTTATTGGACCTACTTCCGTTGGTGACAGACAACCTTTCAAGCTTACACGCAGTTCTTCTGAGATGCTGGAAAGTCATTTCACTGTTTGTTTTCTCTTAGAGCAATGATTTTGATGAGTATCTGAGAAAAAGGAAACCTACTATAGGTTTCAGAAGAGCAAACAAATCTGATGAGTAGTGAGAGATGTGCTACCGCCTAAACCAGGGCTACTCAACTTTGAAAGCCCCAGGGGCCACAATAGTACTCACAGCACACGCCGTACCTTACATGTGGTTGCATATACATGCAAATATATATGCAAATAGCTTATTTCACACTGGTGGGCATGAATACAAAGCACTTCCCACAATTCCCTGGTGCTCCTGGGGGCTAGAAAAACCAACACCCCATTCTAGCCAGTCCATCCGTTTGCATCTTTCAGTGCTCACTATTGTGGAGCGTGTTCCCAATGGAGGCCATGTTCAAAGGATCCCACCTGTGGCCTGCGTGTTGAGCCCTGTGTAAACCCAAACCGCACCGTGGGCTTCAAACATAGAGGCTGCGGGCTGCATGATGATGATGATGATGCACAAAGAGACTACATACCAAGAAAGTGTATTTGAGAATGAACAGTGAAGTAAGGTTAAATAGAATCAGTCACATTACAATTTTAACTCCATTGGAAAAACAAGGAAAATGGGGACAGCAAAGGAAATAGCACGATTCTCAAATAAATATAGATTAAAAATTATGTGAAAAATATTAGCAGCTTTTTATGAGGGTTTGGCAGATGAGAATGATTCATCTCAATGTGCTGTAATAAGGAGATTTCTTTTCTAATTATGTGATTGTTCAAATTCTACAAGCTTGGGTAAAATAATCTTCTTGGAGAACCTCTCCTCCCAAACCCCCATGAAGTGTGTGATACAGAGTCTGGGTTAATCAGACTGTAAATCTGGTTACCTAAACCTGCTTTGTGGTCTGGGAACAAATCTATCTTAAAGTACATCGAAATACTTTGAAACTATGTTCTTCATAACACTGAACCATTATAGTATAATCACTACTTGGAAAATGTACTCCATGGAAATACATTCATCCCTTCAAATGACTCATTCAAACAATCATTTCTCTTTGTCTAGCAGGAAATCTATTTTTTTTACCTGGCGTTATCTTCAGAAGGCTCATTTTCTATATTATAGGTATGGTATACAGTGGTGTGGCACAATATTGTCTGTAACAGGCAATCTTCTAACTGAATTCCACTTCTACTTCCACACCCAGCTCTTTGCCCTAGAGAGGTATTATTTATCTTCCACATATTACTATCTGGAATAGTAATATCCATTTTTGCCACTACTTTGCATTGAATTAGTGGTCAACACATTAGTCAATATCACCTCTAATGTTTTTTTCATGCATTACTGCTTAAAAAGCAGCACTGTACCTGGGCCATATGCTGTCCTCAATCAATATATGGGACTGAAGTGGATGTCAGCTGGGGTTTCACACAGAGATCCAGGCCACAAGAAGGAGACACAGTCTGTACAAATACGTTCAGGCCTGTCAATGCTTTGAATTACACTTCTGCTGAAATCCTTGGACTTCAACTTCACTTGCCTTGACTATTGAAATTGCCTTCTCTAGGGCTTCCCCAAATCCCAGCTCACCAGACTGCAGCATGAGCAGAACGGTACTTCCTGACTCACACATGCAAAGAGACACGACCACGTCCCCCACATACTCAAACACCTTTGTTGGCTCAAGATCCATTTCAGAATCCAGTTCAAATCTGCTGCTGCGTTTGAAACTCTCCAACAGCGTGCCCATGCTCACCTCAAAGATCTTAGCTCTCTCTGCTCTTCTCATGAAAATGGAACTAGGTTCTTCTCTGCCTTGCAACTGCAGATCCTGCCATCAAGAATAGCTTTAGGTGTTTCTGCTTTGCCTGATGGTATGTCTGCATAGTCAAGGAAAACTCATGGCTGGCCTAAGCCTGTTGACTTGGACTCACAAGGCACAGACTATGGTACTCTGTCATTGCTGTGCAGACTTTCAGGTGTGGTCTAGAACCTGAGCTCTAGAACCTTCCCACCTCAGAGGGTCCTAGAGTTCTGGCTTCAGCACAATCCCAGAAGTCTATACAGCAACAAGAGCCCTGCAGCTTGCGCTCTGCAAACCTGAGGTTGCAGGCATGGGGCAGTTGTGGCTTCTTCCTTGCTGTACAGACATATCCTAACACTAATAAATTAATTTCCAGACTCATCGGAGAATATCTCTTCTTCCCGTCTATGTCTGCATTTGCTTTTATCATTTAACTTTGTAACAGTTAGTTATAGCAACTGTATTTGGGGATACAGTTTATAGGGAAGACTATCAGGCCCGCAGACAACAGGGGCCAGGGGACAATTGCTCTGGGCCCTGGTGATTCTGGAGTGGTGGCCTGAGCCCTGGGCCTTTAAATCACCACTGGAGAGCCACCAGGATATGCTCTGGGTGTCTGAAAGGGCTGCCAGGGTGGAGGAGGAGTGGTGGGATGTACTCTGGGTAGTGTTGAGGACTGGCGACCCCAGCCCTGCCTCTTCTGGAAGTGCAGAGCTGGGCCCCCTCCCACCTTGTCTGGGGGCTCAGCAAGACTGTCAGCTCCGCTGGACACTATAGAAGGCACAACTATATTATTTATATTGTACTTGTGCTGGGCATGCTTCCCACTCAGTGTAAATTCAATAGGGCCTTACCAAATTAACAGCCATGAAAAAGGCACCACAGGCTATGCAATCTAGCTGCCCACCACCATGACATTTGGAGTTTTGTGTGCTTTTACCGTATACTATACAGATTTCACAAGGAGACCAACATTTCTCAAATTGGTGGTCCTGATCCCAAAGGGAGTTGCAGGGGATGTTTGCCACAAGATTGTTTTTTGGGGAGGGGGTTGCAGTATTGCCACCCTTTCTTCTGCACTGTTGGTTATGCACTCAGCTCTGAAGACAGAGTCACCACCAGCAGTACTGCAGAAGCAAGGATGGCCTTATATGGTATGGCCACACTTACTTCTGCGCTGCTGCTGCTGGTGACTTTGCCTTCAGAGCTGGGGTTCCTGCCAGCAGCTGCTGCTCTCCAGCCACGCACCTCTGAAAGTAGCACCATCACCACCAGCAGCAAAAAAATAAGGGTGGCAGTACCACAACTCCCCTTACAATAACCTTGCAACTCCCGCACAATTCCTTTTTGGGTCATAACCACTACAATTGCAATGCTGAAATTTCAAATTGAGATAGCTGAAGTCATGAAATTTACTATTTTAAAAAACCTCTGACCATCAAAATTGCCCACAACTGATTGTGAATTTGGCAAGGCCCTAAATACTCAATTTCTTTAGATTAAATCTGAACATTTCACCTCCTGCAAAAATATGTCCATCTCTCTATAATGTCCAGAGTCCTCTCTAATTTGGAGCAATAATTCTCCACTCTGTTTTCATATGTGCCTACATTTGACATCATTTGCAAATATATTCACTGTATTCATTATACTCCAGTATACTAATGCCAGTATAAAAACAGTATTAACCACATATTACCCCGTGATTAGCACTTATTTCCTCTCTTCTGTGCAAATGCCCCATAGTTTATTTGCTTTCTCTCTTTCTTACTGAGAAAAAGCCAGCCTGACACTATTCTATCTTATTCCCCTCACTTGCTAACAGAACCATGTCAGTAGATTCCTTAGAATTGAGTTAATTAACTTTTGCTCCAATGGCTGTAGAATAAAAACACTGTAGGTTTTGTTGCATGGTTAATGGTCATTTCTTAGTCATTGGTGGAATGACAAACATAAAAAAACAATGTGCATCAAGCAATCTCTGTCCAGAAGTTAGTACAATAAAAGATATCTCACCCGATTTGTTTCTCTAATATCCTGAGACTAACATGGCTACAAGCACACTGCATGTAGACGAACATATATAAAGTTTGGAAGACTCACCCCCAAAACGTTTTGCACACCATTTTTTCATTATTTATCTCCACCTCTCCATTGAAGTTCATGGTTATCAGTCACAAGGTTGGAATGCTATTCATACAGCACAAATCGAATGAGGACAAAAACAGCTGATCTGTAACCAAGGGCATCCTGAAAGTTATGTCTGGTATCACTCTGACGAGGGAAGTCTTGTATTTGTTTTTGTGTCACAGTGGATTTGTGAAATTGCAACACTTTACCTGAATCAGGAAAACTGTCAACTAACAAGTTACCCTTTCTAGACTGTGAAAATTATGACCTTTATTTTCATCCAACACACATCCTCTTTGTAAGGAACACCACAGAAAAAGGATTATCATCAGCAGCACCTTCTATCTGAGCATCTCAAATTGCTTTATTAATGCAATATGATGTGCTCCACAACTTTCTTGTGTAGTATAAAGTGAAACCAGACCATAGTAATTGCTATACAGATTAGACCAGTGGATCATCTAGTCCAGGACCCTATCTTTGGCAGAAAAGAAGGAAGTGATAAAATAGCATATCAGTCTTTAAAAACCCTGAATGTGTCAGCTCCAGAAGAGAGTTCAGTGGATGTGGGACCATAAATCTCTGAGTCTATTGACTCGCATGCAGGAAGCAAAGGCAATAAAAAAGCTAAGGGGCTGGGTAGTCCCAGTAAAACTCACTATTTTTGGCCCAAACACAATGGGCCTATATTATTCTGTGTAGACTTCAGGAAAGTGAATAAAATGTCACTGTTTGATGCCTACCCTAGTTCTAGGTCAATGACCTATTTGGTTAGAGAAAAACAAATACATTATTATTTTATACATATAAAAATGCTGGCAAATTCGCCTTATAAAGGAGTCTACAGAGAACTTCTTTTGCCATCCTCCTCAGAGCTCTTTCATTTCATCACCACATTTCACAGAAGTTTAGGGACCGAGTCCTCAGTTGTTATTAACAGAATGTGCTTGTGTTCTTGGTAGGGGATGTTAAACAGTTAACCAGTAAGCATACCAGTAAGTAAAGCCCTGTGCAGATACAAAATTGGTATCTGCATCCAAATCCACAAAAATGAACCACAAATATCCGCATTCATGTCTACAGATATAAAGTGGATATCTGCAGATTTTTTGGGCTCTACCGGTAAGCATGAGGCTTAATGGTATGCTTATTGGTTGATTGTCCCTTGCCAGTAAACTCCAGCAGTGGCCAAACGCACCGGGGCAGAGCAGCCCCTGGCCAGGTGGAGGGACCCCACACTGGATCAGGCATCATGCCCTAATTTAAAATAGTTAATTGGTTAAACACTAGCATTTAACTGGTTAACCCTTTTAATACCCCTAGTTCTTGAATGGCATGATTAATTTTGTGACATACTGGAGATTCCAGCTCAGGAACATTCTTTCCTGAAGGAACCCAAAGGTGAAATTACAGAACTACTAACTCTGGTATGTAACTTATTATTTAAATGAGCTTCTGTACCAGATGACTGGAGGATAAATAATGTGATTCCACTTAAAAAAAAATTAAAAACTTCAGAGGTGATCATAGCAATTACTGTCTGGTAAGCTTAATGTCAGTACCAGGCAAATTGGTTGAAGCTATAGTAAATAACAGAATTATCAGACACATAGATGAACACAGTTAATTGGGAAGATCATGTCTCGCTAATCTACTAGAATTCTTTGAAAGGTTCAACAAGCATATGGACAAGGGGGACACAGTGGATCTAGCGTATTGAGATTTCCAGAAAGCCTTTGATGAGGCCCTTCACCAAAGGCTCTTAAGCAAAGTAAGCTGTCATGGTATACAAGGAAAGATTCTCTCATGGATCAGTAATTTGTTAAAATAGGAAACAAAGGGTAGGAACAAATATCAGTTTTCAGAATTGACAAAGATAAATAGTGGTGTCTTCCAAGAGTCAGATATTGCTCAACAGTACTCATAAATGCTCAACACAGCATACTCATAAATGATCTGGAAAAAGGAATAAACTGTAAGAAGGCAAAATTTACAGCTGATACAAAACTACTCAAGATAATTAAGTTCAAAGCTGACTGCAAAGAGTTACTAAGGGACTTTGACACTGGGTGATTGAATTTCATCTCCTATTTTGTTGCCCAATGTTGATAAATGCAAAGTAATGCACATTGGAAAATAATCATAACTATACATAACAAAATGATGACGTCTAAATTAGCTGTTACTACTGGAGAAAGAGAACTTAACGCCACTGTGGATCGTTCTCTGAAAACAGCCATTCAAAAAATGCAGCAGTGGTCAAAAAAGCAAATTGAATGTTGGGAATCATTAGGAAAGGGAGAGAGAGGACAGAAAATATCACACTGCCTTTATATAAATCCATACTACGCCCATGTATTGAATACTGTGCATAGACGTGGTCACCCCATCTCAAAAAAGATACAGTGAAATTTGAAAAGGTACAGAAAAGGGCAACAGAACTATGGGACAGTGTCCATATGAAGACAGATTAATCAGACTGGGTCTATTTAGCTTGGAAAAGAGATGGCTAAGGGGGGATATGATAGTGGTATATACAATCTTGGCTGGTGTGGATAAAGTAAATAAGGAAGTGTTATTTAGTCCTTCTCATAACTAGGGGTTTCCAAATGAAAATTGATAGGCAGCTGTTTAAAATAAACAAAAGGAAGTATTTCCTCACACAACCCCAGCTCCTCCTGGGTTCTAAAGAAGGCACTAAAATAAGCTGCTGTTCTCCACACAAAAAAACAAGTATGGTCCATTTTGAGACAGGCAAACTCTTATACATGTTTCATTACCTGCCACCCTGACTTCTCTTGGAGTAGAACTCACCAGTCATGAGGGGCTTAAAACTGCCCACTGCACTATGCAACATGACAGTGCCTTGTCTGAAATAAGAGATCTTTGGCCAGACTTCTGTGCTACATTTCCCTGATTACACTCAAATATTAATTCTCCAATCTGATGTGTTGGAGTCACCCTTTCCCGGTTCGTTTGGGATTATGAACACCCACATAATATCCAAGTCTGCCCCAAGAAAATGAGTATTCCACAACTGAGAATGAGCATCTAGCAACCTCTGCTGGGATACCCCTCACATATTTCGCTTTAGGAAATCTCTCTGGCCTAGTTACGGATCCTCTCCCACTATACTAGCTTCATACTAGGAAGGAATATAGCTCTGTATTTCAGGTGCTGATTTTTCCCTTCTCTGAGTGAGATTCCCAGTAAGAAACAGAACCCTGGATCCATTCCAAGGAAAGTGGAATATCAAGGGAGGCCCCTCTTGGATATATTATTTCACATCCCAGCAATTTTTATAACAGAGGTATATGGATGGGTGAAGGGAAGCTAGAGTAAAAGGAATTTCCTCAGGAACTCAAGACCGATGCAGGAGACCGATGCAGGAGAGATTTTCAAAGACTACTTATAGAAGGGACAGTATCCTAAGAAGTTGGCTACCAAAAAAAATTACTTTGCACTTCCAGAGGCACAATGATAACTGTATGCATTTTAGTTTGCTTACTTTGTATTGTAAGTCTTGTTTTCAATACCTAAACTGAGGATCTGAGAGCCTTTATGCTGGGCTTATGATGAGACTGCTGTGTACTGGACTACAGCTTCCAGTTTGCACTAAGGGTATAGCTGTCCTCAGAAATGTGTTGCTGTGCAAATTACATTATGGATTCCAAATTTATTTTTCAGTAGCTCCAAATTAAATGTGCCTATTCTATGAGTCAAAAGATGCCTTTTCTACTTCTCTTTGATACAAATTCCACCTGTGAAGTTTCTGTTTTGCACAATACATCATTCCCAGAAATTAAGATGCTGAAATGACAACTTCACTAATGATGTGCATGGTGGAATTAGTCTATTATCTGTATGGTCCCTGGCAGGCTAGCAGAAGGAACCATTGGTTTGTGGCAGTAAAATCAGAAGCTCTGACTGGCAGACACATTGGGAACAAATAAAAGAAAGAAGAAAGTTTTACATGGTAATTTTTCCAACAACACCTTGACTTTAAGTCAAAGGAAATGGGTAATGTTAGAAAGAGTGGCAGGATCTTTGGAAAGAGTTATATTGGCATAATAATAAGACATGCAAAACTAAGAAAGTCCAACCACAGACATCCCAAGGGAATAAGTTACATCATGAGTTTTGCTGGCCTTTCAACAAGCAAATGTATTAATGTCTTGGAACTGAATTTTTCACCAGATTTCTCAAAAATGAAAAAGATGATTTTTGAAAGCAAAAAAAGGCTACCACATTTCACTGCACATCGTGACATTTCTCAGAGAAAACAGTGAGCTCCCTTGCTACTGCAAATATGACCCTGGAAAATTTCCATCATGTTTGCATTCAAAAGCTATTATTACTGCAGATGGAGACAGGAAAATTTCACTTGCACAGAGCTGAAAAACTGTAAGGGTTTCTATATGAATACTCATGGCAAGTATTTTACTGGTAGAAACTCAGATAGCATACAGAGTGCAGGGCACATGGATCACTGTCCCAAGGATCAATGATTATGTAGGTCCTCAAAGGACAAGAACTTCAGAACTTCTCCATCTCCAGAACTTCAGTCACTTAGAACAGTGATGCACAATCCGTGGGTTGCAACCCGCAAGGGGGTTGCAGATGTCTTCCCAGGGGTCACAGCATTTAGATCCAACCAGCTGAGGTCTGGGCCAGGCGGTTGGCGGCCCCCGCGGAGAGGTACTCAGATCTGGCCAGCCAGGGGGTGGGCCCGTCATTTGGTGGCCCCCGCGGCGCAGTGCCTAGATCTGACCAGCTGGGGGCTGGACCCAGCAGTTGGTGGCCCCCAGGACACGGGGGTCACAGATCAAAAAAGACTGCACACCACTGACTTAGAAAACACTATCACTGCTCCAGAACACAAGGTGTCAGAACACTGAAGGAATGTCCCTCACCCAACAGAACTGGGTGTCAATGCACTCCATAAATCATAATCCCAAGCACAAGGGGATAGCATTTTCACAGAGCCCTCTCTGAGCCAATTGGGCAGAACTCACAGTGAGTTTATCCCATAAACCATAGGGTAGGAAGCTCTGGGCACTCATTTTTTACTGTTTTTTCCTGATAAATTCCTCACCTGTTTTGTGTGCAAGTCATGATACTGTAATATGAGCCTTGTGTTGACACTGTGACTCCATGTGTTCCCCAATGCGGCTGTCACATAGCCAAGTTCCTGGTCCTTGCTCCCACTGGCTCCTGAAACTAAAAACAACACAATTTATGAGTCCACTGTGTCAAGACTGCATCAGAGATTTGTTTCACCGAAGAATCTTTGTCGTGCGTCTCAGCTTATTTCACATGAATGCTTGATCTATGTTTTCAATTGCATGAACCCTCCACTTTTTCTTAAGCATTCCCTGCCTTGTAAGCATTGGTCTGGTGTAAGTCCCCCTCTCACAGAGTACTACCATGGGCTGTCATTATACTAAAAGCAGAGTCTAATTTCCAGTGCATATCACTATGCTTTTCTAAGTACCTGGTGATACACTGTACAGGAGAAGCTCTGATAGATCTTCAGGTATTGGGAAAGAAAATAGAAACCCAAAATTCTGTTTATTATGTGTTTGTCAGAACAGACTCATGCTCACTCCCTTTCTCATTGACTCCATCCCCTTTTCTCTAAGCCCGTTGCTTCCATGGAGTCCCAGTTTCTGAAGATCTTGAGACAAGGAAGTAGACCAGCAAAGAGACATTATTAAAAGAAATCATGAAGGAGGAGGTTTATGGACATAAATGTGGAACCAGGAAAGATAGCAGTCATGCGTCTGATCTCAAACTTAAACCTTACCCCACACTACTAGAAATCTCACAAATTTTGTAAAAATTGAGTTAATGTCACGTTTCCAAAAACTGAGCCTGCTTCTGCCTCAGATGCCAGTAATACTAATAAAGTCAGTGGAGTTACATCAGGGATGAAACTGTCCCACCCTTACTGGAAATTAGATTTTGGAATCTTCTCATTTATGTGAGCTCTGTACAAACTTTGGAGAAAAAGGCATTCAGTGTACGATGACACAGGGGAAGGCATTTCTAATAACGTAGCATGATCCTGACTTGCTAAACTCAAGTCAATATGGTTTCTGTAAAGGGAAATCATGCCTTATTAGTATAAGAACTTATTAGTATAGAACTTCTGCTAAAGTTCTTTGAAGGGGTCAACAAACAAGTGGACAAGAGGGATCCAGTGGATACTTAGATTTCCAGAAAGCCTTTGACAAGGTACCTCACCAAAGGCTCTTAAGTAAAGTAAGTTGACATCGGATAAGAGGGAAGGTCCTTTCATGGACTGATAACTAGTTAAAAGACAGGAAATAAAGCGTAGGAATAAATGGTAAGTTTTTCGGCTGGAGAGAGGTAACTAATGGAGTCCCCCAAGGGTCTGTCCTAGGACCAATTCAATTCAAATTATTTATACATGATCTAGAGAAAGGAGTAAACAGGGAGGTGGCAAAATTCGCAGATGATACCAAACTACTCAAGATAGTGAAGACCAAAGCAGACTGTGAAGAGTTTCACCAAACTAAGTTATTGGGCAACTAAATGGCAAATGAAATTTAATGTTGACAAATGTAAAGTAATGCACATCGGAAAAAATAATTCCAACTGTATGTACTATATGATAGGGTATATCTACACTACAAAGTTAATTTGAACTAACAGCCGTTAGTTTGAATTAACTTTCATAGGCGCTACACAGGCAAACCGCTAGTTCGAACTTAATTCGAACTAGCGGAGCGCTTAATTCGAACTAGATAAACCTCATTCTACGAGGACTAACGCCTAGTTCGAATTAAGTAGTTCGGATTAAGGGCTGTGTAGCCACTTAATTCGAACTAGTGGGAGGCTAGCCCTTCCCAACTTGCCCTGGTGGCCACTCTGGGCTCAACCAGGGAAACTCGTCCCGGCCCCGGAGCTCATAAGGGGGCACAGTCTGGCTACGGTGCCCGTGCCAGGTGCAAGCCTGCCGGCACCCAGCCAGCAGATCCTGCACCTGGCACGGCACGAGCCAGCCACCTGCTGCCACCCAGCTCTCCACCTCTTCCTGGGACCAGGTTGGCGGCTCCCAGGAGCCTGCCCGGAGCCGCAAGAGGTGGGCGCCTGCCTGGTCTAGTGCAGAGATCGTGGACCTCATCCAGGTTTGGAGGGAGGCCTCCAACGTCCAAGATCTCCACACTATGCACAGGAAAGTGGCCGTCTAGGGCAGGATAGCTGCCAGCCTGGCCACCAAAGGCCACATACAAACCCAGGAGCAGGTCTGCATGAAAATCAAGTTGGTCCAGTGAGCCCCCCGACCCTGAGCCTAGAACATAAGAACATAAGAATGGCCGTACTAGATAAGACCAAAGGTCCATCTAGCCCAGTAGCCTGTCTGCCGACAGCGGCCAACACTAGGTACCCTGGAGGGGATGGACCGAAGACAATGACCAAGCCATTTGTCTCGTGCCATCCATCTCCAGCCTTCCACAAACAGAGGCCAGGGACACCATTTCTACCCCCTGGCTAATAGCACTCCATGGACCCAACCTCCATGACTTTATCTCACTTCTCTTTAAACTCTGTTCTAGTTCCAGCCTTCACAGCCTCCTGCAGCAAGGAGTTCCACAGGTTGACTATTTGCTTTGTGAAGAAGAACTTTCTGTTGTTAGTTTGAAGCCTGCTACCCATTCATTTCATTTGATGTCCTTTAGTCCTTCTATTATGGGAACTAATGAAGAACTTTTCTTTATACACCCTCTCCACACCACTCATGATTTTATAGATCTCTATCATATCCCCCCTCAGTCTCCTCTTTTCTAAGCTGAAAAGTCCCAGTCTCTTTAGCCTCTCTTCATATGGGACCTGTTCCAAACCCCTGATCATTTTAGTTGCCCATTTCGGAACCCTTTCCAAGGCCAAAATATCTTTTTTGGGGTGAGGAAATCACATCTGTACACAGTACTGAAGATATGGCGTACCATAGTTTGATACTTCCCCTCCTCCTTATACCCTTGGCTTTCCCCTTCCAGCTCCCTCCTCCCAGGTTTCCCCCTCCTCTCTCCTCCCTTCTCTCTTCCCCGCTCCCACCTCCTTTTCCCAGTCTCCCCAGAGATTAATCCCCTCCCCCCCAGTTTTGTTAAATAAAGAGAGTTTCTATTTTTGAACATGTGTCCTTTATTTTTTACATCAGGAAGGGGGGCTAGGGAGGGGTAAGTGGAAGGAGGTGAGGGAGGAATGGGGTACGAGCCCCTGATGGGGAGGACTGGGGTGGCTCTGCGGGCTCCTCAGGGTGGAAACTCTCCTGAAGCCCCCCGATTGACTCCCCTCCCCCGGATGGCAGCCTGCGGCAAGTGCAGTTGGGCTGATGGCTGAGTGCTGTGATGTGCCGAGTGTGGGCACTCCAAGACAGGACTGCTTTGCTGTCCCTCATTGAGGTAGACAAGCAAGCGGGGAACCCTGAGAACTGTCTGTCCGGGGTTGGGGTCGAGTCCTTCTAAGCACAGCCCTCGGCTAGCCTGAGACAGCAGCTCCACGCTCTAAGTCCTAACCTGATGCCCTGCCGGCACTGCTTCCGGCCAGCCTTAACTTTGGTTCAGGGTCCACTCAATGTGGACATGCTAGTTCGAATTAGCAAAATGCTAATTCGAACTAGTTTTTAGGTCTAGATGCTAGAATTAGCTTAGTCCAAATCTTATTGTCTCTATATAAAATCATGGTACACCCATCTCTTGAATACTGTGTACAAATGTTCTCAAAAAAGAGATATTGGCACTGGAAAAGGTTCAGAAAAGGGCAAAAATGATTAGGGGTTTGGAACGGGTCCCATATGAAGAAAGATTAAAAAGACTTGGACTTTTCAGCTTAGAAAAGAGGAGACTAAGGGGGGATATGACAGAGGTCTATAAAATCATGACTGGTATGGAAAAAGTGAATAAGGAAAAGTTATTTACTTGTTCCCACAATATAAGAACTAGGGGTCACCAAATGAAATTAATAGGCGGCAGGTTTAAAACAACAAAAGGAAGTTTTTCTTCACTCAGCAAACAGTTAACCTCTGGAACTCCTTTCCAGAGGATGTGGTGAAGACTAAGACTTTAACAGGGTTCAAAAAAAAAACTAGATAAATTCATGGAGATTAGGTCCATCAATGGCTATTAGCCAGGATGGGTGGGAATGGTGTGCCTAGCCTGTTTCTCTGGAAGTGGGTGACAGGAGGGATCATGTGAAGATTACCTGTTGTGTTCCCTTCCTCTTGGGCGTCTGATATTGGCCACTGTTGGCAGACTCCAGGATACTGGGCTAGATGGACTGCTGGTCTGACCCAGTATGGCCGTTCTTACGTTAAACTACCATTTCACTTGATTTTTCTAACCCTCAAATAGGAGACTGATCTATTGTGCTGGCACAAGCCCCAGATCTTTTTCTTTTGAATTCTACATGTTCCATACAAGATGGAGAGAGAGAGGGTTTTTACTTCAAGCTGTACATCAACAAAATAAAAATAGGGACAAATTGTAGAGCATTCAGAGAAGCACAAGAAACATTATTAAAGGGGGTTGGGTAGGGAGAGACAGATATATGAGAAGAGAGGTGATTTTTTGAGATAGTCCAAGAGAGTGTAACTGAGAGTGTTGGACTGAGGATGAGTAAAAGGAAAATTATATTGAATGTCAGGAAACTTTCTGACAGATTTATTACACTGTGGAAGCATTTCCCAAGGACAGCAGTGAATTCCTAATCACTTGAGAGCCAATTAAAGCAAGACAGGACAAAACTCTGGAGAATACAATGTAGGGAAAAACTGACATCAGGCCACATTATCTAAGACTTCTTCTTCAGTTTCCAGGCTGGTATAAACAAATAGTTAAAGCCTTCTTAGTGTTTCAAATGTATTATCAAGCATGGAGCAGAGAAAGCTACTTCACTTGGCCATACACTATGTAATATTTCAAACTGGGAAACAGAAGTTGGATTGAGAAAAAAGAAGAGGGAGTTCTTTACTTGCTCTCCTCCCAAGGGTCCAGAATAGCTGGATGTTTCTGTGATCAACAGTGGGGGTATGTCTACACTACAAAGTTGATTTGAACTAACAGACGTTAGTTCGAATTAACTTTGATAGGCGCTACACTAGCGATCCACTAGTTCGAACTTAATTCGAACTACCGGAGCGCTTAATTCGAACTAGGTAAACCTCATTCCACGAGGACAAATGCCTAGTTTGAATTAACTAGTTCGAATTAAGAGCTGTGTAGCCACTTAATTTGAACTAGTGGGAGGCTAGCCCTCCCCAGCTTTCCCTGGTGGCCACTCTGGGCACCACCAGGGAAACTCTTCTGCCCCCCTTCCGGCCCCGGAGCCCTTAAAGGGGCACGGGCTGACTACGGTGCCTGTGCCAGGTGCAAGCCTGCCAGCACCCAGCCAGCAGACCCTGCACCTGGCAAGGCTCGAGCCAGCTACCTGCTGCCACCCAGCCCTCCGCCTCTTCCCGGGACCAGGCTGGCGGCTCCCGGGAGCCTGCCCGGGTCCGCAAGAGGCAGGCGCCCGCCTGGTCAAGTGCGGACATCGTGGACCTCATCCACGACCTCCGCACTAGGCACAGGAAAGTGGCCATCTAGGGCAGGATAGCTGCCAGCCTGGCCACCCAGGAGCAGGTTGGCATGAAAATCAAGGTGGTCCACTGAGACCCCCAACCCTGAGCTTAGAATGGCCATACTGGGTCAGACCAAAGGTCCATCTAGTCCAGTAGCCTGTCTGCCGACAGCGGCCAACACTAGGGACCCTGGAGGGGATGGACCAAAGACAATGACCAAGCCATTTGTCTCGTGCCATCCATCTCCAGCCTTCCACAAACAGAGGCCAGGGACACCATTTCTACCCCCTGGCTAATAGCACTCCATGGACCCAACCTCCATGACTTTATCTCACTTCTCTTTAAACTCTGTAATAGTTCCAGCCTTCACAGCCTCCTGCAGCAAGGAGTTCCACAGGTTGACTATTTGCTTTGTGAAGAAGAACTTTCTGTTGTTAGTTTGAAGCCTGCTACCCATTCATTTCATTTGGTGTCCTTTAGTCCTTCTATTATGGGAACTAATGAAGAACTTTTCTTTATGCACCCTCTCCACACCACTCATGTTTTTATAGACCTCTATGGGTATGTCTACACTACCACCCTAGTTCGAACTAGGGTGGTAACGTAGGCAACCAGAGTTGCAAATGAAGCCCGGGATTTGAATTTCCCGGGCTTCATTTGCATAAAGCCAGGCGCCGCCAATTTTAAATGTCCGCTAGTGCGGACTCTGTGCCGCACGGCTACACGCGGCATGGACTAGGTAGTTCGGACTAGGCTTCGTAGTCCGAACTACTTAGTCCGTGCTGCGTGTAGCCGCGCGGCACGGAGTCCGCACTAGCGGACATTTAAAAATGGCGGTGCCCGGCTTTATGCAAATGAAGCCCGGGAAATTAAAATCCTGGGCTTCATTTGCAACTCCGGTTGCCTACGTTACCACCCTATTTTGAACTAGGGTGGTAGTGTAGACATACCCTATCATATCCCCCCTCAGTCTCCTCTTTTCTAAGCTGAAAAGTCCCAGTCTCTTGAGCCTCTCTTCATATGGGACCTGTTCCAAACCCCTGATCATTTTAGTTGCCCTCCCCTCTCCCACCTCCTTTTCCCAGTTTCCCCGAGTTTTGTTCAATAAAGAGAGTTTCTATTTTTGAACACACGTTTCCTTTATTTTTTACATCAGGAAGGGGGGCTAGAGAGGGGTAAGTGGAAGGAGGTGAGGGAGGAATGGGGTACGAGCCCCCGATGAGGAGGACTGGGCTGGCTCTGGGGGCTCCTCAGGGTGGAAGCTCTCCTGAAGCCCCTTGATTGACCTCCCCCCTCCGGATGGCAGCCTGCGGCAAGTGCAGCCGGGCTGATGGCTGAGTGCTGTGATGTGCCGAGTGTGGGCACTCAGGGCATTCCAAGCCAGGACTGCTTTGCAAGCGGGGAACCCCTGAGAACTGTCTGTCCCAGATGGGGGTCGGGTCCCTTTAAGCACAGCCCTCGGCTAGCCTGAGACAGCAGCTCCACGCTCTAAGTCCTAATCTGATGCCCTGCCGGCACTGCTTCCGGCCATCCTTAACCCCAGTTCAGGATCCACTCTGTGTGGACATGCTAGTTCGAATTAGCAATACACGAATTTGAACTAGTTTTTAAGTCTAGATGCACTAATTCGAATTAGCTTAGTTCGAAGTTAGTTCGAATTAGTGCTGTAGTGTAGACATACCCTGAAATAGTTAATGTGAACACTGAATTTGTAACTAGTAGGATTTCACCACCGCATAGAGGTGAAAAGGGCAGTTCACACTTCAGCTAGAACTACTGTTTCAGGCTGTCTGTGGACTCAGGACCAAACCCATCAACACTTTCACATGAAAGGCTTTCTTCACAACTATGCAGAGCAGAAATGTTATTGATGTTTTTTTTAACGTAAGCTTGTACTCTGGAAAAATTGGTGAGGTCACTAGGAAAGTATTAATTCAGAATAATTGCCAGTAACTTGTAAGGTTGCCATTACGGTTTGTATCTTGCAAATGATGGTAAATATATTTTGTCTTGCACAAAGCAGTCCTTGAGCCAGAAGGACATGGAGTCCACCCTAGTTGGAAATGAATGGCATAAGTTAATATGGGTATGTCTACACTACCCCGCTAGTTCAAACTAGCGGGGTAATGTAGGCATACCGCACTTGCAAATGAAGCCCAGGATTTGAATTTCCCGGGCTTCATTTGCATAAGCCGGGCGCCGCCATTTTTAAATCCCGGCTGGTTCGAACCCCGTGCCGCGCGGCTACATGCGGCACGAACTAGGTAGTTCGAACTAGGGTTCCTAGTTCGAACTACCGTTACTCCTCGTGGAATGAGGAGTAACGGTAGTTCGAACTAGGAAGCCTAGTTCGAACTACCTAATTTGTGCCGCGTGTAGCCGCGCGGCACGGGGTTCGAACCAGCCGGGATTTAAAAATGACGGCGCCCGGCTTATGCAAATGAAGCCCGGGAAATTCAAATCCCGGGCTTCATTTGCAAGTGCGGTATGCCTACATTACCCTCCTACTTCGAAATAGGAGGGTAGTGTAGACATACCCAAAGCTATTGGCATCAGTGCATTTGAATCCAGAGGTCCACACACAAAATGTATAACATTTTTTAACAAAGGCAGTGGTTAAATATGAGTTTACACTCTGTGCGACTCTGAATTACTTCTCTCATTGTATCCAAACACTACACTTTATTCCCACACCAAAGCACCTGCCCAGAGCATCATGTGATCTGGCGTGAAGACAATCCACAACAGCGCTATCCTGCTCTGAGGTTCACTTTTCTTTATGCTAATACATGTCAAACATTCACCTGGACAAATACTTCCAGAAGCAGGCACAGCAGATGGCAAGCTGAAGTGCCAGGAGGGCGATTCTGTTAGTGTAACCAATCTGTATTGAAACGGCAGATATGCTCATCATAACATCTTCTCGTTCTAACTCTCCAGTACAGTCTGCCAGCTGCATGATGGAATATAGTGTAATGTTTGGAGCCACAGCCATGGAGGTTTGAGTTCCATGCCCAGCTATGCCATGCACTGACCCCTTTGGTGTTACTGAACAATTTATTTACTGCAGTTCATTAAGGTTTGCAAAGTGCACACAGATCATTGTATAGAACACTCTATATTAGGCCAAAATGGATTGCATTATTATTAGAAGATGCTTGATGAGCATGAGAGACTAAAGAGGGAGACTTAAGATTTTCCAGCCCACTCCTAGCTATTTAGAATAAGGTGAAGGCCTGCATCCACACTGTATTGCCTTAAAAAAACAGCTAGAAATGGACAAGAGGTTGCATGTGGTTTTTGGATTGGCCTGTTAGAGTGGTAGCAGATACCTATAAGGTACAGAGATGAACTCTTCGAAGTTCAGCACCTCTGGTAATAGCTCAAATGTGACAATATCTTAACATTTCAATGTCAACAGGAAGGCTCAGCTGGGAAATGCAACAGTTAAAATACAACATTACTCTCCCTCATCCTTGGAGACCCAAAACTCCCACTTATAACACCAGCAGTTTGAGGGTGGAAGAAAGGCAGGACCAAGCTCACAGCAGTTTAAAAGAAGGCAGGCAAGTTAACTGCTGTAGCCTCTTTATTTTTTAAAGGAAAAAGCTTGTTGTACCATGCAGTGTCAGCACCTGTCAGAAAGAAGACTGTGTGACCCACTTTCCAGCAAATCTTCCATGAAGTTATTCAAATTTATGAGTCTGGTGCAAAGTGGTTATTAAAGCTGGAGCAAATTTACAGTGCAGAACTTTTACAGGGTGAAAAGGAATGCTTTGCAGAAAAGGTTTCCATTTTAAAGAGATACCATAGGTCTGCTGCAGATGTATATTAAGCAACAAAGAGGAAGAAAAATTAGCAAGCGGTAAGCTGAGCTGAGAGGGGAAACAGAGCCAGCTTTGTAGGAAAGTTCAAGGATGTTGAGAATAGATATTCTTTCTCTCCTCCCTGAACCAAACACCAGAAGACAGCGGATGTTTCAGAGGCAGGAAAGAGGAAATGGAAGGCAAATTGATTACAAGTAAAATACACTGTTAAAAAGGTTATCTTTTCTATCATTTCAAAAGCTATTTGATTGCTAATGAGTTCATGAAAGGAGGAGAACAAATGTTAGTATTTTCATAGGCACATCCCTTCCCTGCAGTCTCTGCCTCCCCCTACCATTTCCAGTAGTTTCATAGTTCAAGATTTTTATATCAAATCAACCTGCAGCTGGGCTCCAAGACACCATCAAGCTCACATATAAAAGACAAACAGAACAGAAGTTGTCATTATGACTCTAGGTTACTGATTCCGATCCAGGTTGAGTTCTTGTCTATTGGCTGTTCCTATATGAAATTAGTTGGAGGTCTCAGTCTATATCATAAACCCCAATGGCAACTTGTACTAATTGATCCCTCTCTTGGTTACATCAAAGTGAAGGCCAAAGACAAAATGAGAACAAAGACCGTTCTACCTTCTCCACAAAAGATGGTCCTTCTAGGTCAAGAGTAAGGCACATTGACAGGAGCTGTAACTTCTGGAGCACAAATATATGGTAGGTCAATCTCTGTTCATAAAATCCTGACTGGGTCACACACTGCCACAAGGGAAAATAAAGCCTTCTGGGGTGAACGTCAAACACAGAGTTAAGGGTGTTCCACTTCCAGAGTAAAAGCTAAACAAAGGAATGAATTCAAAGTGCAATCCAAAATGCTGCTTCCAGAAAGAAGGCATGTACAGCTGAAATAAGATGATGCTCTGTTGTCCAAAAAAGTGTCAGTTGTGCTTGCATTGGTTATAACCCTAAGCCAAGATGTGTTTAGGAGTTTTGCTTTTTCTATCAACTAAACTGGAACAAACCCAAATCCACAAACAAGTCTCACCTCCCTATACAACAGGTATATAGTGCAGACTGGCATAACTTAGCATAGTTTGTGAAATCATCCTCATTTTTCTGTGCTGGCAATAGTAGGAATACAGTCCTGCACTGAATCAGAGATTGCTCCTTCATGCCTGGAATCAGTGAACAGTTAACACAGATGGACTCTCAGGAACCCCCTTCACTCTTAACGGGAAGGGAACCATATTTTTTAAACTTCTTTTTAAGCTACCAAGAAACATGGCTTTTTCAGGGAAGTTTGGACAGCAAGGTAGCCATGAAAGGCCCACTCATGCACGGACCCATGTAGTGGAAATATTTTAGAAGTACTCAAGCCAGATTTTTCTGAAAAAAAAAGCAATAAGACTTCTTGCAGCCAGAGGTTCCTTACAGCTACAGTGTAACTGTACTCTTGAATTAAACATAATCTGTCCCTTCTCAGTTCAACTTCTCAGAGCCAATGCATTCCACCCTTCTTCCATTTTATGCAAGTTCTTATCCTTTTTGAAGGGTGGTTCACCACCCGCTGTGCTCAGCCCCATTGCCAGACTCCTCTACCTTCTCTGCATGAAGCCAAACCCTCAGTAACTGGGTTGAACGTATTTCCCCATCACACACATAAAGGGTCTATACACAAACAGAGGAAAATGGTCTCCAAAGTAGTCCACTCTGCCATCTTTCAGCAACTGCACGTTCACTAAAAATAAAAACTTTGAAAAGCACAGAAAGAATCATTTAAAAATGAATTAATATTCTGAGCTCATCAAAAAGGCTATGTCCTTAAATAAGAATGAAAGTACTTTCCCTCTGTGCTCAGACAGCGTGGGTTTCAAAGGCAGGAGCTGTGGTTCATTGGCAAAACACATAACCTCTACTCTTCACCTGCACGTTACTTTTTTTTGTGCAGGTCTCTAATGACACCAGAAGAAGCTGTCCCCCCCCCCCACCCTATTTTAAAAGTATAGGTATAAAAATAGCTAATGGTGGAAAAACCCATTACCCAATAAAAAGCCACAGGGCCAAGCTTCTATATGAAGTCATTAACCACAGTGCCCTTCTACCTCCCACTCCCTGTCCTCTGCCATTTTAAGCTCTTTGCTTTGCAGTATGTACATTAGTCAGGACAGAGCTTGACTGCCTTGCTGTCCAGTAGCGATGATCTCATTCTCCGAGTTGGCTGGCCAAGGTGCATTCCGTACCCTTTATGTGACATACTCTCCTCTTCCAGTCCACACAGAACTAATAGGCAGTGCGTGGGAGGCAAAGACCGACAAATTCACATGCCAGCCCTGTAAGCATAAACTACAGACATAGCAATAAAAAAACCTACTGTTTTCACCATTTAAAATTACTTGCACAGGACAAAACACAGTGGGAAGTATATGATAAGGATATCAATGTATAGTCAACTATACAATTAACTGATAAACCTAGATTTATCGGATAATCTCGTTGACTACACACATTTCCCCCACCCTTGCTGCCTCCATGGTGCCACCTACTATCAGAGGCAGCAGCTGGGGGGGGAGGGGGCATGAGGTGAAAGGAGGCTGCCATGAAGCAGCCTCTCTTTGCGGACCAGCTCCCCTGCCACCCTGGACTGCTGCCCTGGTCCTCCCCTTGTCGACCAGCTCCCCCTGCCATTCCACACTGCCGACTCTGATACAGAGGCAGAAGCACGGGGTGGCAGGGGACTCCCCAGGAGTCGGGCTGGGAACGCACTGACTGCTGGCCCCACCCCCAGGGACTATCAAATAGTTATGTAATGGCTAACATTTCATGCAGTTACATGACTATTCAAATGTACAGTATCTAGCATCCCTAGTATACAAGGGCACTATCAAGATCTAAGTAATCAGCACACACTAAATGGTGATTCTTATAAAAATACAGAGGCAAATTTTATCCTACATTATAACTTGCCGACCCTATTAGAATCAATGGAAAGGCACAATGTGGCTCAATTTTTTTGTGGGGAGTGATGGTGGAATCTGCTAGAGAACAAACTATTTTCTACATTTCTCCCCAGTTGTTCTTTTATTACTAAGGACATTTTCATGAAAACTGAGTGTTTTTTGTTACAAGTACAAGTCTGACCATAACAGTAACTAGTGAGAAATATGCACCGTCTTACTATATGCATTTTCTCCCTGTGAATGAATGGAAACTAAAAATTCTGCAGCCAAAAGTTTTCAGCATTTGGCTGAAAACATTTTGTTGTTCAGGTTTTCAGTTTTTTCATGAAAATTCAACATTTACCACAAAAAGCAGACACTCGGGAAAGAGTTTCATTTAAAAACGAGTTTCAATGGAAAATTTTGAGCCGCCCAAATTGGCAGGTGTCTTAGCTCTGCAGGCCCTACACAGCTACAAGAGAGCATGCTGCCATCTACTCTACCTAATGTATCGTCAAGAGAAAGAAAACTATTAACTATGTTCCGATTGCATAATGTTTACTAGTGATGACGATGAAGGGAACGAGGATTCCTATGTGCTGCGTGCCATTTACAGTGCTAGTCCAAGTCATCTGGGATCAGAGAGCGAGAGAGAAGTGACTCTAATGTCATTTTTACAGTCTCTTTTATTCTCATTTATTTTTTGCATCAGGGAAGCTCCTAGAATCCTTAGGTGAAAAACCAAAAGAGGGTTCCTGCCACTCACCCTGGACTTTACAATCCTTCCGTACCCTTTATGTGACATACTCTCCTTTGCCAAGATTATGGCTAAGTCCACACTATGAGCGAGGGGTACAAATTCCTCTGCTTTTGTACACATACTCATGGTAGGAATGTAGCTACTGTAGCACAGGTAGTAGCAGTAGAGGCACAGTAGTGCCTGAGTACAAAGGTGCCTGAAAATGGTGCGTATTTACTCAGCATGGCTCAGCTATACCTCTGATGAGAGCTAGTGCGAGTATACATACAAAAGAAAGGGAAATCATACCCATAGCTCATAATGTTGACATAGCTCATAAATGAGATTTAAGACCCTGTCAGCTCTTGGTGATTATTCACTGCCTAAAGTCATAATCCTCTGTAAAGAACAAGGGAAAAGAAACAAAAAAATATGTGATGGGCCAGCAACATTGTTTATGAGTAGAATATATTTGAATATTTTCTATAAGGCATCCAAGGATCTTCAGCATCAGAATATGGGATGGGTCTTCCAGAGAATAAGATAGATGATGTTTTGTTGTTAACTTCATACTTCTTGCTGCTCGCCAGCATGCCCATTGTCATCAATATGTTTCAAATTAGTGAATCCCAGCTCCTGGCATCAGGGGCTCATGTTGATTCTATTCTGTTTTGAAAGTGAGTGAAAGAGCAGATGCTCAAGCAAGTACTGAGGCTCCTGTCTCCTGATTTAAGAATGGAATTGATGTTAAGAAACAAGAGAATCCAGCTGGTCTGACTTCTTGCCAATCCACCAGCCCTTAAAAAAATGGTCAGCTCTCAGGAGCACAGTGGAGGGAAGACAGCTGGTGGTTTACAGCACCTGAAACTGGCCCAGATCTGAGGAGTCCAGATAGTCATGATCCCGATGCTTTCTTTTCATCACTTCAAACCTTCTGCTTCTGTAGTCTGGCAATAAATTACAAGCTGATCAGCTTCCAGCACTCCAGTATTCCCATATTGCTAATGGAATGCTTGCAATCAGAAGTACTTGGGTTGGTGATGTAGTGAGGGAGAGTACAAGAGGACCCAATAGGTTGTTCACAGATGGAGTCCTCTCTCTTACCAAAAATAAACTGTTTACACACTAATTCACCCTCCCTAATAGCCTTTCTATGAATAGGCTTGAGAAATTATTTTTGTCCCTAATATTCTACTGCTTTACAACACTGTCTTCGCAATGACCAATCTGACCCTCCCACATTGTAATTTTCTTGTTCTTTTCCTTTTTTGCAGCCCAGATCTTCCCAACGTCACCCTGCTTCCTAAAAAACAACCCCTCACTCCTGTCCTGTCATTTAACTCTGTCTTTCCAATAGCAAATAATTCCAACAACAAAACAATTTCCCAGTGTGGACACTTTTGCGAAAGAAAGTCAGAATTTTGTCTTGCCTACACATAGACAGGATACAGAAACCCAAAACGATCCTTGTCCAACCAGGACATTTGACAACACTAAGGTGCTGTGAACTGGAGAATGATTTTAATTATCATCTAATCAATCATACTACAAATTATTGCTGGATTTTAAAATAAATTCCGCGCAATGGAACTGGACAGATCATGATGATAATCAGAGTGCATGGAGGGGTGAGGTTTTGAATGCTAGAATTAATGTGTCCATGCCCTTAAATATTGAATAAAGAAGTGAGATTTAGTACTGCTCTGTCAAGACAACTGCAAGCTTCCTGGCACACTGACTTGAAGAACCACTGTGTACAGCATTTGATTTTTCCAAGTGCAAAATGTTTAATGCTGGTTAATCTCAGCTGCTTAAATGTGTCAACCTCTGCTAGCACTTACCTGTCACCTGGATGTGCCTTTTCTTAAATTTCCCAAAAGAGCTTGCGGCAACTCTCTTCCCTGACAAGGGAAAAGAGCAGTTTGGGCTTTGAAAATCTATGTTTCTACTGTCCCAGTGAAGTGGAATAGAATAAAAACCTTGCTGGGGGTGGAAGGTGAACAGAGAGAGAGAGAGAGAGAGTGTGTGTGAGAAATTCTGAAATTGTAATAAACGTAATAAATCCTACAGGATGCTGCTCACTACTCCATGGGTATCTCATGAAACCTATGTGTAGGATTTACAATAAATCCTAGATTAATATTTTTTCATGAATTATATTCTGATGTATTGGGAGCCTTGGAGTCCAAAGACCCCTGTTTATCCACAGAACTGGTATACTGCAGGCCGAGGCTGTGCAAGCTTCTCGTGCACCAACCTGTCACTAAAACACGTGTTTCATTTGAAAGGCTGCGAGTGGAGTCCAGTCTTCATTGCACACATTGAATCCTTGGCTTCTCTGTCAAGATGCCTGAAAAGAGCTCCTATTAGCACCCACTGTAATAAGGTGTTTCTAACACAGCCACACCTTTCTCCTTGGAAGCAGACTGAGACCTCCTCAACTCCCTTAATAGAGACAGGATAATTCCTGATTATTGTTAACTGAGCTGAAGTTGAACCTGAAAGGTAAATCATCTATTCAACCCAAAACTGGGAATATTTCAGCACTGTTCTCTCTCTGTAGTTACTTTCAAATCTCATGGAGCAATACATTCTGAAAGCCTAAAATGAAACATTCTCCACTAAAACACAACACTATTCTTGAAAATAAAGGTTAAAGTGTTTTAAAAGGCAACCATAAATTGCACTTGAAAGATGTTATGGTCTCTATGCAAAACAGGCAAGCTGCATTATAATCTCACCAACATCTCTGAAATTGCAGCACTAAACATTTTCAGAACTACTCATACAGTTCAGAATTAGAACAATTGCTGCTGGGTTTAAATTATAAGAATTCTCACAGATGGGAATGACATGTAAAGTTTGGATCAGAATCCAAACTTTTCCCAAAACAAGGGTTGATTGGACCTGGAGTCTTTCTCCATCCTACAACTTGAAGGTCAGAGTAAATCAGACATATTAGGTCCAGAATTGTATGCTTGCAAATTCGGGCGTCCTCACATTTGGCATTCAGATTTTGACCACTCTTTCAATAATATCCATCACAAAAACTATATTAACAGAATGTTATGACTGCACAATTAAAAACTTAAAAATTAGGAAACATTAAAGGTAAGGTTACATACGTAATCTTAAATATGCCCCTTGCATGTATTCAGAATGATAGTCTTGATGTCTCCAAAAAAGAAACAATAACCTTAACTGTACAATTTACTATCTTTTGAATATTAAGCTATGAACATAAAAGCTACATGGTACACTGCGCACTGTTGTGCAAGAAGTTATGCAAATGAAGCGTGGCAATGAATATCATCGTGCCTCATTTGCATACCTAATGAGCTGCCATTTTTGCGGAAGGGGCTTTTGTGCAAGAAGGAGCTGTCTACACTGCTCAATCTTGAGCAAAAAACACCTCTTGTGCAGGAGCCATTCTTCCTGAAAATAAGTGGCAGAACAGCTCCTGCGCAAGAGGAGGATTTTGCTCAAGAAGGAGCAGTGTAGACAGCTCCTTCTTGTGCAAAATGGGGGCTCATTAGGTATGCAAATGAAGCACGGAGATATTCTTTGCTCAGCTCATTTACATATCTTCTTGTGCAACAATTCACAGTGTAGATGTAGCCAAATAGTCTCAACACAGTTTCTGACAGAATGCCCTTGATTTTAAAAAGCAATGGAAAAAAATCCACAGTGCAGAACTATTTGTTTAGCCATTACATTAATACCCTATCCCAGTAGTTTTCAAACTAGGAGTTACAACCCAGTACTGGGTCAGGGAAAGTCAGGCACTGGGTCTCCTTGCTGCAGGGGGATCAGGTAACCAGCAGAGGTGCTAAGGCAGGCTACCTCGCCTCTCCTGGCTCTGCAGACTGTGCTGCACCCTACAAGTGGCCAAAAATATGATCAGCTCCTAGGGGAATAGGGCTCTGTGAACTTTCCCTGTCCCAAGCACTAGCTCCACACTCCCATTGTCTGGGAACCTGCTGCTGGATGCTTTTGAGGTGCAGTATGGTTTGTGGTATCAGGAGAGGCTGGAAGCCTGCCTTTGCACACCCCACTGCATCACTAACCAGGAGCTGCTCAAGGTAAACCCTTCGTGCCCAGCCTTGAATCCTCCCCCAAAGCTAGAGCCCCCTTCTACACCTCAAAGCTCTCATCCTCAGCCCCACTCTGAAGCCTACACTCTAGTCAAATTATGTTGGGTCACGAGCATCCACAATTTTTATCAACTGGGTCACAAGAAAAAAAGTTGGAAAACCACTGTTCTATTCCATGAATTGCATGAGGTCTGTAGGAAAGACCCTGCAAACCTTGGCAGCCTGGCAGTTTGTATTTTATGGGAAACAAAGTAAGGGAAGAAAGGGGTCTCTGCATAATTTTGACTCATTCACTGCACTCCTTAACTACAGGCAGTCCCCGACTTACGCGGATCCGACTTACGAACGGGGCTTTCTCGCCCTGGAGCTCGCAGGCAGCGGGACCGCCCAGAGTGCAGCGGTCCCGCCACCTTGACCTCTGGGGCGAGAAAAGCTGCTCCGGGTGCCCTTGGTCTGCTGGGGATCGTCTCCAGCAGACCAGGGACACCTGGAGCAAAGCCGGGGAGGCGGAGGGGTCCCACGCCTCTGAGGCTTTGCTCTGGCAAAGCTTCAGAGGCGCGGCACCCCGCCGCGGCGGCGGCTTTGCTCCCCGTGTCCCTGGTCTGCTGGGGGGGGGTGCACTAGCTGCGCCTCCGCCCCCCCAGCAGACCAGGCTTTTGTTGTGGACCCTGGGGTAGAGCAGCTGGGGTGCTGCCGGGTTGGTCCTGCAGGGACCTACCTGGCAGCCCAGCTGTTCTGTCCGAGGCTCGAGATTCAGCCGCTGTTGAAACTGATCAGTGGCTGGTTTCAGGAATCTGGGGGCAGAGCAATTCTGCCTCCAGCTTCCTGTAGTCAGCCCCTGGTCAGTTTCAGCAGCAGCGACTGAATCTGGAGCCAGTTCCGACTTACATACAAATTCAACTTAAGAACAAACCTATAGTCCCTATCTTGTACGTAACCTGGGGACTGCCTGTACATTTTTATTGCACAGCAATGCAGTCATACGCACACACACAGATCTTCTTTAGTTGCACACTTCACAAGATTCATAAGAAAATATTACTAAATGCAGAATGTGGGGGTTTTTTTCCAAAAAATGAAGCAAGATAGGATGGCCTGGTAGTTAAGATAGACTGGGAGTAAAGGGTTCTCGGGAAGTGGTCTAAGGTAAATAGGCTGAAATTCAATAAGGACAAATGCAGAGTACTCTACTTCAGAAGGAACAATCAGTTGCACACATACAGAATGGGAAATGACAGCCTACAAAGGAGTACTGCAGAAAGGGATTCAGGGATCATAGTGGATCACAAACTAAATATGAATCAACAGTGTAACACAGTTGCAAAAAAAGCAAACATCGCGCTGGGCTGTATTAGGAGGAGTGTTGTAAGCAGGACATGAAAAGTAATTCTGCTGTACTCTGCACTGATTAGGCCTCCACTGGAGTACTGTGTTCTGGGTGCCACATTTAAGGAAAGATGTGGAAAAATTGGAGATAGTCCAGAGAAGAGCAACAAAAATTATTAAAGGTCTAGAAAGCATGACTTGTGAGAGAAGATTGAAAGAACTGGGTTTGTTTAGTCTCCAAAAGAGAAGACTGAGAGGGGACATGATACCATGCTTTCAAATGCCTAAAAGGTTGTTACAAGGTGGAAGGAGAAAAGTTATTCATAACCTCTGATAAGATAAGAAGCAATGGGCTTAAATTGCAGCAAGGAAGGTTTAGATTGGACATTAGGAAAAAATTCCTGTCAGGGTAGTTAAGCACTGGAATAAATTGCCTAGGGAAGTTGTAGAATCTCCATCATTGGAGGTTTTTAAGAGCAAGTTAGACAAATATCTCTCAGGGATGGTCTAAAGGGTGGTCCTACCATGAGTGCAGGGGACTGGACTTGATGACCTCTCAAGATTCTTTCCAGTTCTATGATTCAATTCCTATCACACACTTGCCAGGAGAACCTGAACAAGTTAACCTCATCTCTCTGTGATTTAGGTCCTCATCTATACAATGGGGATGACAGCACTGTTTTTCCCCATCTTGTCTTGTGTGTATGGAGTATAAGCTGATTAGTGCAGGAGTGGTCTCTTACTTTCTGCTTGTACAGCCCCTAACACAGAGGAGTCTTAATCTTCTTACGGGGCATGAGGCATTATAACAACAGTCATTCTCAAAAAGAGATGAATCGCTTTTATCAATAAACCTACCACATAAATTAATCTTTGGACAGAGCCTAAATCTGAAAATTTAAATTGAGAACAAGAGTATTTCGCTGACTGACCACAAAGGTCTAGAATGGAAACATTGATACAGCCTTAATTTCAGTTCCTGTTACAATCCCAGGGCATGCCAAGTATTTAACTGCACTCTGTAGCATGCACCAAAGAAGGACTCTCAGTAATTCATCTCAGGATGAACCCAACTGCTCATTTGAGTTCACTGAACTCCACTCTCCTGAGGTGCACTGCATTTTTAAAAAGTCTGAAATAAAAAGTTACACAACGTCACTTTTAATGCTTGACTCACAGAAAGGTTGAAGCTCCAAGAGGCCAGTCTGAACTAGAAAATTTCAAACAGAAGAGGGAGGGGGAGGGAGAGAGCACCAGGGAGTGAAGAATCGCTGGTTTCAAATAGCAACATTGTCCAAAGGAGTGAAAGGGAACAGATGGCCATAGAGAATGCGGCCTCAAAGCTCTGAAGAAAAGGGCTATATTGACAGATCTTGCTGTTTCCCATTCAAGCATGAACACTCTGGCATGGGGAGTTAAGACGATACAAGGAACGACCTCTGTTCCCAGCAACTCACTATGGGTAACTGGCCTCTGAAACTTTCTGAGAAAAACAACATGAGAGAGCAGGAGACAGACAAACAGATATGGCAACAAGCCCAGGCTTCAGCTACCAGGGGGGAAAAAAAACCCTAAAAACAAAAAACCCCAGAAGGGCTAGAAACAGCTGCCTTTTGCTGGCTCCAGTGCAGAGTATTAGAAGAAACATTTCCAGATTTTCTCATCTTCCTTTTCAGAGCAAGCTTTTTGTAGGGGTCAGCCTCAAGCTGCTGGTCTTTGCCCTGATTTGAGGTGAAAAAAAGGACAGATCAGAACTTGTCTTGCTCAATGAAACCTGCTTCCTTTCATCACAAGGCCCTCCCCTCCAGCTAATTCACAGCAACTTTATAAATATTTAAGTGCAAAGCAATAATGTTAATGCTTAGTCTTGCATGCAAAACTGATGGGAAATTTCAAGTGATGGCTCCCACACTAAGTGTAACTGCATCCCTTGCTTAGCAAGTGGAATTTGCTTTCATAGCACTCAGCTATTACGCCATCATATATAAAAGCAGAGAGAGTTACACTCACTGTGGGAAACAGCTAATGATGTCCTGTCATTTGTATGTGGCAATTCTTAATTACCATATTGCATTAGCAGTTGCTTTCATTTAATGATACTGTGCATTCAATATTAGAGAGTGACCTGAGCTGGGAAGTTCAGCTAACAGCCACATCACACGTTCTGAGAGAGGCCCAAGCCATAAAGTTTCAATCCAAATGCAGATTTGAATTTTCCCAAAGCTTGAAAGGGATTTGAAAGGGGATCTGCATTTATAGCGTGAATAATTTATATAACACCTGATATATTTCTGAGCACTTTTAAAATATTAACCAATAAACCCTCATGATTCACTCCTGAGCCAGGGAAGTAAGTAAGAACCATCCCAGTTTAAATGTTCTCCTTTGCAATAATAAATAAAGGGAAAAGATAATAGAGAAATTGCGGATGAGTTCATATCAAATGTCACAGCAAAAGACTGCAAGTGCTGCACAAATCACATATGCTAACTGTGCCTCAGTCTCTCGATCTCTGAAATGGGAGTTATAATATTTACTATACAGTAAAGGGGTGTGTAAAGGGATACTTCAATAAAGTCTGTAAACACTCTGAGGATATGTCTACACTAGCCCCCTAGTTCGAACTAAGGAAGGTAATATAGGCATTCGAAGTTGCAAATGAAGCCCGGGATTTAAATATCCCGGGCTATATTTGCATGTTCTCATCTGGTCGCCATTTTTAAATTCCACTGGTCCAAAGTAACTGCCCGTGGCTACATGTGGCAGTGAAACGGTAATTCTAAGTCCTTAATTCGAATTAACTGTTACTCCTCATTCCATGAGGAGTTAGTTTGAATTACCGTTTCACTGCCGCATGTAGCCGCGGGCAGTTACTTTGGACTAGTGGAATTTAAAAATGGCGACCGGACGGGAACATGCAAACAAAGCCCGGGATATTTAAATCCCGGGCTTAATTTGCAACTTTGAATGCCTACATTAGCCTCCCTAGTTCAAACTAGGGGGCTAGTGTAGACATACCCTGAGATCCTTCCTTGTACAACATTATAGAGATCCAAATTATTATTTAAATCATGTTCTTGTACAGAATATCAGCACAGTACTACATTTACTTTGCAAGAAGTAATAGACTGATCAGTTATTAATGTGCAACTCTGAATAGATGTTTTTGATTGGTAAAAAGCATTAAACATTAAAAGTCAAAATATATTATTTTGATTAAATCAAACAAAATTCAGTCTTTAGAATGCAAAGCCGAAGACCATGATTATTAAATGATCATTTCAATGGCTGATTGGCTAAGTATGAATAGTTGATCAGTCAATTTTCTCCCTATGAGTCTATGGGTAATGGTTGTATTCAATAGTTCTCATTGTTTTATTTTGGTTGTGTGTGTTTCTTTGTCTTACTCATGCTGATGTGGGGACCAATGTTCACAAATTGGATCTGCCTTTCAAATTTCAGGACAGGTGGCTCCCTGGTATATTCCCACACATTCCAAGTATTTTTAAATGTTCTGCATCTGTTGTCTAAAACAATTTAAGTTCTCTGCATGAACCGTGGGAGATAAAAAAATGTAAGATATATATATATAACATGTTGAATAATCGCGTATGCCACACGAGTTCTCTGTCATTTCCACAAGAAGATGGATTTCATAAAATAGCTCACCCATTATTTATTATGCTGTATAGTTACCAAAAATTCCTACAGAGGAGCAGACAGCATTTGTCACTTTAGACACTGATCACATATAGATCCATGATCACTATCATAAAATGACTTTTTATGTTGTCTGCTGCTCTACTGAAATTTTTTAAACATTTTATATGCCACACAAAGTGCTTTATAATGCTGACTGTATGTGTAAATATATACATGAGCTGAGTGGGATTTCTCAAAGATACTCTGTGCTGGTCTAACAGCCTCCATTAAAGTCAATAATAATATATCCACACACATCCCTTCACTCACCAATGAAATAAAGCCACTACTCAATATTTGAGGACAAGAAACTAAGGCCAAGTCTACACTGGCAAGTTACTGTTCAGTAAATCAGTTTCAGCCACAATAACTTCCAAGGTGTCCACACTGGTAAGGCACTTAGAGCATACTAGCTACGTAGTTTATGTACTCAATATAGTCCACCTCGATGAGAAGCGTAAAGCTTGCTGCTCTGGATACAGTGCTGGGTGCCACTGTGGTTTAGCACTGCACTGTGACTGGCTTCCAGCACCCTTCCCACAATGCCTGGTCTTGCCTCTCTGGTCATATATTTGATCTCTACTGCCCTGCTCACTGGTCACCATCCTCCCTTCTTGTTTGTTTGGCAATGCATGCTGTGTTCTTAGTGCATCTTTCCAGCTGGCCATGCATGCTCCATGCGCCAGGAGATCCCCTGTTTGGAGCCATGCTGAGGTGCTAGACCTCAGCAGTGTTTGGGGTGAGGAAGCAGTCCAGCCCCAACAGTGCACCAGCCATAGGAATTATGATAATTATAGGCAAATCTGAAGATGTATGACTGAAAGGGGCCAGGATCAGGACACACTGCAGCACATGGTGAAAGTGAAGGACCTGAGAAATGCCTACCACAAGGCAGGAAGCAAACCGCTGCTCTGGTGCTGCATTCACGACCTGCTGGTTCTACAAAGAACTGGATGACACATTTGGGGGGTGACTCCATTTCCACTCCTGTGTATACTTCAGGACCTCGGTGGCCACCCCATGGTGAACCAAGCCAGGAAAGAGGAAATCATGGACAAGTGCGCTGAGCAGAGGGAGGGCCCAGAAGATGACTTGTCATCCATAGATGCATGCAGTCAAGAGCTGTTTTCTGCCCACGAGGAGGTGAGCCAGTCATAGCAGTCGGAGGCTGTAGAGGATGTGCCTGGCAAGTAGTTTTGATTTCTGAAAGCAAGTTGCTGGGAGCAGGAGGGTTACAGAAAGAGGCTTGTATCTGTGTTTTGCTGCTAACAACACAGGCTACTTAGATGCGGAATAGGGCACTGAGGCAACGTCTACACAGTGGGTGTTTTGCTGAAGAGGAAATGCAAATGGAATGCTTGTTTGCATATCTCACACTCTCATTTGCATATCTTCTTCCGATCCTTTTTGAGGAAGAGGTTTTTGCGATAAAAAGCCCTGTGTACCCGGGGCCATTTGTCAGAAAAAAACTCTTTTGCACAAGAGTCTGTAAACCTCATTTTTTGAGGAATAAGGGCTCTTGCGCATAAGCAGGTTTTTCCAACAAATGGCCCATCTACACAGGGCTTTTTATTGCAAAAACCTCCTCCGCATAAAGGATTGGAAGAAGATATGCAAATAAGAGCACGAGATATGCAAATGAGCGCTCCATTTGCATTTCCTCTTCGGCAAAACACCCGAAGTGTAGACGTAGCCTAATGCAATTTCTCACTTCATGGGAATCCATCTCACAGATCTCATTGAAAGGGTCATACAGTTGATGGGCCATGTGTCTGCATAAATTTGAGGGCAAGGCTGCTGTGTTTCCTGTCCCATTAATCATATTGGTAACATTCCTTTGTCACTATGCCGTCAGCAGGGATGTCGGGGAACCATCATTGCACAAAGATAAGCCGTGTATGGGCTTGAACGGAACACTCAGTTGACTAAAAGACCCTCCTTTGCTTCCCTGCTCACCTAAGCAGGATGAACACAGCTTATGGCAAATGAGTGGCCATTACTAAAGCTGGGCTCCTCCCTGAATCACACCTGCCCATAGTACAGTACAGACCTGCACCAATGAATTCCCTTGTCCCTCTGCACTAGTGAATTCCCCTTCTCTCCCCGCACCCAGGAATTCTCCTGCCCCAGTAGTGAACTCACCTTTGTGGGGTTCTTGTATCTTATGTGTGCTCACGCCACGACAGCAGTCAGTGCTAGGTGTGAACAGCGCTTGTGTTTAAAATGGGTTGGGGCAGTGCTGTTTTAGTGTTAAAAATGGACCCTATGTAACATGTTGTAGTTTGTCTTCACAGAGTTAACCTTGGCATGGCAGTCTGCACTGATGTCATCTGCAGAGAGGCTCCGGAGAGTTAGGAAACAACCTCAAAGAAGCTGAGAGGAGTTTTTGCATGATGTCATGAGTCAGGCTGCTGCTGAAAAAGAATTGAGGGAGTGGAAGGAGAGTGAAAGAAAGAGCAGAAGGAGAACACAGTGCGGTTCCTAAATATTATGCCAAGCGGACATACTCCAGCCACGGCTGGCACTTCAGACGGAGCAGCTGCGCAATCATCCCCCCTGCAGTCAGTGTCCCAAAACTGTTTTCTATACACCCCCCCAGCACTGCCAACAATCTGACCACCACCTGTCCCTGGGTGGCACCCACAGCACTCCACACCTGCCCCCTCAACCTCCATCCATGCAGACTCCCAGAGGCACCCAATGCACTCAACATCCGGGCACATGCAGTTTACTTCTGATGAACTGCAGCCCCCCCCCTTGCACAGCACCCTAATGCCTTCTCCCCCACTTCAGGCTTAGCTCAGTTACTTGTGCTGACAAATGTGACATGCTGTGTGTGATGTGTCTGTGAGGATTTAGTCTTAAAGTTTATAAAGAGTGAGCCTGTCTGAAATTCGGAGACCTGTTGTCATTTTACCAGGGACTACATTTTAACAGAGGGTGTGAGAAGGAGAGTCCTAGAGGTACGAGGTTAGTCCCATTAATGCCCCCGATCCTGTATTTTAAAAAATAGCCCTCTGTAGACAGGGAATGTGAATGTTCCAGGATGAAGACTCTGTTTCTCGGGCATACAGAACTTTCTAGCATAAAGGTAAAGCTCACTGTGCAGGAGACAGAGCTTTCAGGAGTAAGGGGAGGGGGTTGCAGGCCAAAAGGCTAGAACAATTCACACAGGAATAAAGGACTTCACAAGCCCCACCACATACTGCTCTAAATGGAAGAGCAAGAAGAGAGAAGACCGTTCTCTAACAAGAAGAGAGAAGAGCATATCTTTACAACACCAAATGAAACACTACGTTCCACTCGCAATTCTCCTCCAGGGAAAAGGGTGAGAGAATGAGCCACACATGACAGATGTTAGTCACTTTGCTTAATGCAATCAGATACTGTGCAATAAGGATGGTATGGGAACCCTATGAAATAAAGTCAGATAAAATCAAACTAACCTATCTGGAAGCTGTGGAATATGGTGAAAAGCAGTTGTATTTAAGTAAAGGAAGGTGATAACAGAGGCTGCCAGGAAACACTCTATTATGCCGTTCTAACTTAGAGTAATTGCCGAGTGAGAGTGCACATGACACCGTACTACACTGTTTGACTGTACTATTCCCAGAACTAGAATGGCTATTTGGCCAACCCTGATGTCAGCAGTAGCCTGAAAAGGCTGTTGCTGAAGGCCCAGAAACATTTCCTAGCGATATGACATGCCCCTATCTTTACAATACTGATGTTCTGCATACTCCAGGTGAGGTGCCAAGAGCAGAAAACAGAGCTGACAAGCTGAGCTGTATATGTGATGGCCTTAAGCCACTGAAGTGGGGCCAGAAGTGTAATCACGGATGGCTGACATGATCTGGAGCATTCTACATAATACACACTCACTGGAGAAAGCAGCATCTCACCCACTCCCAAATGCTTAGCAGAAGCACAGTGACCTCATCATTCTTTCTCAGCATGAATGACACCATCTGACTTTTTGTTCCTGAAAAGGAGCACTGTGGCCAAGTTCATACTGTGTGCTGTGCCTAAAGCAGTGGCCGCCAACCTTTTTAATCACAAGATAGCTTTTTCAGTTTAAGTGCAATGTAAGATCTACCTCAAACCCAACACCCTTGCCCCACTTCCTTCCCACCCCTTCTCTGAGGCTCTGCCACTACTCACTCCATCCCCCTTCCTTCACCATCCTCCCAAACTTTCACCAGGCTGGGGTAAGAGTTGGGGTGCAGGCTCTGGTCTTGGGCCAAGGAGTTTGGAGTGTGGGAGGAGCTCTGGCCTTCGCCCAGGGTAGGGGATGGGGTCTGGGAGGGGTTTCAAGGTGCAAGCTCTGGGAAGGAGTTTGGGTGCAGGGGAACTCATGTCTGGGGTAGGAGATTGGATACAGAAGGAGGTTCAGGGCTGGGACAGGGGTTCAGAAAGCAGGCTCTGGCTGGGCACCGTTTAACTGTGATGGCTTCCAGGTGGTGAAGCAGTGGAGTTAAGGCAGGCTTACTCCTGCCCTGGCCCTGCACCACTCCTGTAAGCAGCTGGCATGTACAGCAATGGCTCCTTGGCACCATGTGCTGCCCCTCATCTACAGGCATTGAGCCCACAGTTTCTACTGGCCATAGTTCCCTGTTATTGATCAATGGGAGCTGCAGGAGTGGTGTCTGCAGGCAAGGACAGAATGTGGAGACCCCCTACCCTGTCTCTCTCAGTGGCTACAGGGTCATGCCAGCCACTTCCAGGAGCAGCAATTACCACAGGGATAATGACTCTAGCTATGACAGATTAGGCATTTTAGAACTCACTACTCAAAGAATTACATTTAAGTGTAAGAGAGAAATGAAAATTATGAAATGCACAGACCAGCCAAAACCTAAAAGTAACACACTTTGCAAGCAGTAACAGAAGTAACATGTACATATAGGTTTGGGAGATGAGAGTGAAGGACAGTGTGTGTTTGTGAGAATGACAGACACACAGTGTGTGTGAGTGACAGAGATTTGATTTGCCACGCTCCCTCCATCCCCTTCTCTCTGTATGGAGATAGGGTACAGAGGTGTGGGGAGGAGGGATATCCTGACATCAACACCCTTCTTTCTACCCTCCCACACTCTGCATAACAAGCAGGAGGTTCCCAAGGGTGCAGCTCCAAGGCAGAGGGCAGGAGCAGCATGACAGTGGGTGGAAGGGCAATTGAAGTGCCAGCGCTTATAGCTTCCCAGCCAAACCAGTCAGGATCCTCTGTCAAGAGGCACCAAGATCTACTGATCTACTGGCTGGTAACCACTGACCTAAAGAGTAACACAATGGCAAGAACACATATTAGACATGGTCAGAATGGGTACTGGCAGTGCATGGGTATCTTTGCAGCTATGGGTATGTCTACACTAGCCCCCTAGTTCGAACTAGGGAGACTAATGTAGGCATTTGAAGTTGCAAATGAAGCCCAGGATTTAAATATCCCGGGCATTATTTGCATGTTCCCATCCGGTCGACATTTTAAAATTCCACTAGTCCGAAGTAACTGCCCGCGGCAGTGAAACGGTAATTCAAACTAACTCCTCATAGAATGAGGAGTAACAGTTAATTCGAACTAAGGACTTAGTTCGAATTACCGTTTCACTGCTGCATGTAGCTGCGGGCAGTTACTTCAGACTAGTGGAATTTAAAAATGGCAACCGGACGGGAACATGCAGATAAAGCCCGGGATCTTTAAATCCCAGGCTTCATTTGCAACTTCGAATGCCTACATTAGCCTCCCTAGTTCGAACCAGGGGGCTAGTGTAGACATACCCTATCTGACTTGCCTTACGCAGTATGCTGAGATTTGACTATATTTCTGTTAAAACAGCTCAAAGTTCTTCACACTGGCTAAAACTGTATAATGAAATAACTTGAGCAAAAAGGGAGTGGTGCAGCTCCTGTGGAATCCCAACTATGCTTTCCAAGTGGAACTCCTGGAATGGAACTGAGGCCATGATCTGAGAAAATACTTGAGCAAAATCACAGATAAAAAGCAGAACTTCAATATTTACTTCAAGGCATAAAGCCAGCTGAGGGAGGAAGGTAATGCCAACTGCAGATGTGTGAGCAACATATTGCTGAGGACAAGAGCAAAGTGGGGGAGAAGGCATATACCTTAGGGCTCCTAAAAAGAAAAAATTCAAATCTTGGCCAGATCAAAGCTCTCAAAAAAGCTATTAATATTGATAGACATTACCGTTTTACAGAAGTTACGTGGCCTAGGTGAGATGAGTTAGGGGCTTCAGTCTGCTTCCTGAAGGCACATGCCCATTCACAGCTTTTGTGTTGACAGTCTCAGAAACGAGATCAATGTTTCAATCCCCCCAGTCTTCTACTTCTCAGCCTGTAAACTCTTTGGGACAGAGATTGTCTCTTATGATGTGTTTGCACAGTGCCTGGTACAATGGTGCCTTAGTGTCAGTTGGAACCAATAGACAGTACTGTTAAACAAAGAATAAATGATGATATATAACGTTAGATTAGAGTGTTATGATAGTTGTGGAAATACCAGAAACTCCAAAATGATGGCAGCAGCTATGGACCAGGAAGGAAAGACAGACATCTCTTTGGAAGGATTTATTTTTTCAGTCTGCAGGGACTAAGCATTTTGGATCTGTCATTCAAGTGCTTTGTGAACTGAGATGAGTGTGCAGCATGTGACTATACTCATTGGAAGTGAGTCCTGGAACAATGGCTGTAACCCACAGCCACTGGTGAAGTGTTCTTCATTGGATCATCAGGAGTTTTGGTCATGAAGCTATAACTATTGCTATGTAGCTTAAAGACACGCTAAAGAGTACTTTAAAAAGCCCTTTCTCCCCCTGATTGTAATGTGTCAGAATATCAGAAGGTGGTAAAAAGCCATAACTTTTTTTCCTTCCCTTTTATCAAGGACCACATTTCAGCCCTGACCTTCCCCTCCCTGACTTTCTCCCAGCCTCCTTCTTAACCCACTCCCTCCCCTCTCACCTTTCCTCAGCCACGTAGGCCTGGGCATAAGGAACCTGATGAAATTGGAAACAAATTAAGTTATTGGAGGACCAAGTGGAAGAGGACTCAGGGAAACACCAACAAGTCTCAATTGGGCAGCTCTCATTTGTCTTTGCACTGTTCATCTGAAACATTTAACTAGACCTGCCTGCCTCCTCCCTCTGTCTTCTTGATTCCTGCAGCTATCTTTGGGTTTCGCACCAACATCATCACAGAGTATCAGGTAAGAGAGAGATAGCTTTTCTCCCTCTTCAACAGACTTTCTCTCCTTCCCTTCTGCCTCCAGCTTTATACAGCATCATCTGACTGCAGTGCAGAAGTGCCTGATGGGGGAAGGAGAGAGAAATCAGCTATTCCACAGCACCCAGTGACAGGATAAGGATGCCCTTGAGGTTTTCAACCCTCTATCAGAAGAGATATTTTGAAGGGGAAGGGACAGGGAGATAGATGCCTGTTTGCTCCACTGGGGAAAGTATGAGCGACAGTGTTATGACAGAACTGATTTCTGAAGATGTTGGGTAAAGGGGACAGGTACTTGCCATCTGGCCCTAGAAGACATGGAAATTCATAAAGACATTGGATTTGGTGATGTTTTAGCACATGGAAGAAATCATATCATTTTCCTATAGGTTGTGACCATGCAAATTTGATTGTATGCTGGAGCTTAGATTTCTGTTGGTCCAGAGTGGACCAGTTTGTGTTTAAGTCCCTCCTGGACATGAAAGGGAATGTTCATCTCTACAGAGCCTCTCTTGTAACATAGTGAGGCAGAGATGCAGCATTTTTAAGTGACTGAGGTTACCTATATATGCAGGAGCTCCTAACCAAACCCAAGGAAACAGCTGTCCACTATAAAATAACATCTGTTGAAGGGAAGATTGAGAGAGTGGCCTCATGGCAAAGTCATGGCTATAGCACAGTACTGTGCCAAGGAGAGCCTTGCAGAGGGAGCTTTTGAACAGTCAAACTGTTCGCTTTCTTTGGCATTTCCTCATTCACAAAAATCACTTGTGCAGAGTCAACCTCTGTCTTCAGCAAGCAGAACAGAACCTGGCGTCACAAGACTGGCAAACAGTCCAACGTGGCACAGGTGGCAGCTTCTGTTCTGGAAAAAGCTACGATCAAACTGGCATGCAGATGGAATGGCCTGCTAATCGAGAGATGCAGATGCTTTTCTCTCTAGGTTTGGCTCATATTCACTATTGGGGATTAGCAAAATGTACTGTCTGATCAAGCAAGTTAACAAAACAAAGACAGATGTCAATGCAGTATCTTTGCAGTTTATTTATTGCAATGCAGTCATCACATACTTCTCTACTGCACTCCCTCTGACTATGGCTTCCCTGGGGAAAATTTCTCCCACAGTGCACAAATACAGAAGGGTCACATAAATTGTTTTCTAATCACAACAACTACTGTAATTCTACTTTAAAGCAAATTCATTGATTTCTAAGGTATCTTACATACAATTTTTTAAAATTAGCCATTAAATTGGAAGATGCCATCTTGACAGTCTTAGGCCCAGACTGAGAAAATTGCTACTTGGCATATTGCCTACTGTGGTGAATAACTCCATTACCTACAGAGGGACTATTCATGGGAGAAAGCATTATGTGTGGTAGTAATTATTTCCGGGATTAATCCCTTATGCTGGAAGCAGGGACTTTCCAGGTGTCTGGTTCTATTGGAACAACTTACCTAAGGACGTGGTGAATTCTCCATTGCTTGAAGTCTTAAAATAAAGATGGGATTTTTTTTTCTAAAAAGTTGCTACAGCTCAGCCAGAAGCTACAAACCCAATACAGAAATTACTAGTTTAGGTTCTATGTTAGGCAGGAATCCGTGTTAGGCAGGTCACAAATGATCACAATAATCCATTCTGGTCTTAAAATCTGTTCATCTAATTGAAACTGAAGACTAATCTCTGGACAAAATTGTAAAAAACATTTAAAAAGTCACACGCAGGATTTAAAAATTGGTTTTGCACATGATCAGTCTGAAATAGCCACTAGGCTTCTTTTTGAGACTTTTAAGACCATGGAATAACATACGCACACAAAACTAAATTCTGCCCTCACTCACATCCCTGACAAGGGTAAAATTTAGCCTACAATACCAAAGTTAGCAGAAAGCTACAGCTAGATAACTACTTCACTATTAACTTCCACAGTTGCATATTCAAGAAATGACAAAACTGTGGAAATACACAGCAGAATCACTAAAGAGATTACAATGTTATTCACTTGTAACATGTCTTTTAAAACAACAAACCCCTAGAGGAAATCAAGCACAGCTCACAACTAAATTTACAATGTCAAACAATCAAAAATCAGGAAATACAGATATTCTTACCTTGCTTACTTGTTACAGGTGGAGTGCTTTGTATTACAAATTATGATTTAACAATTTAGTGGTTTCATTTCTATCTTCTGGCAGCCTTTCATGCACAGCTATCAGTGTACAACAGAGGTTGTAGGGTTATACTAGTGCAAAACTGTTCAAAGTGGGTAAGTTTGGAAACAAGACTACTCAAGGGGCACATGAAGAGTGTCAACAGTAGAGTCTTGTATACATGTATTTCACTTATTCCCAGTAGTTCCTTGTAATCTATTTATGACTACCCTGCTGCTATGCCTCCCTACAATCATCTACTCAGACACTGAGTAGCATGTCTTTGTCCATGGCCTTCCTCCTGTGATGGACATAGTATGTTTCCAACAGCCTCAGGACCCTTCCTTAATTGGAACATTGAATTTTCTCTTCCCTCCCACTTTTCATGGGAGCCCTTTACTGTAGACTGAAGGAGTCCTTGTACCAATTAGTGATGTCCCAGAACTTGGACATTAGAAGTGAACACAGGCCTCTCCCTCCAGCTCACTCCCTGGTTAACCCCCTCCCCGGTCAACCTCCTTGTCCCACACCACCAAGTCTTTATGCACAAGCTCCTTCGTCCTCTGCTACTGATGAATCAGCCATTTCTAGTCACTTCCCTCTACCTCACGCCCAAATCACTCCAACAAATTTGTTAATCAACAACAACAATAAAAAGTCTAACGTGGAAAAAAAGTCTAGTGCCAAACCAGCCTAACTGACTGGATCCAAATGAACATAATCCTCAGATTGTCACCATTTACCCCCATTTCTCTTAGTGGTGGGGATACAAGCTTCCTCCTTTTACCTTTGCTATTATTCCCAACAAGCCCTAATTCTTAGTCCAATACTCTAACTTGTGACCAGCCCAGAGAACAAGAATCTCCAGTATCATAGACCAATGATTTTGAAAAGGGTGGGATGATCTCAAAATTAGAAATTGATAGGAATTAGCCTTGACATTTATATTTATCACCTGAAAAAGATGCTCCGATCTCGCAAAACATTTGATTTTTATGTTTTATACATTCCACATATGCAACAGTTGTATTGAGTCTCTTATACTGCTATAATCCCTTCCCTTTGCTTTCATATGGATGCTACTGCAACTAGAGCACTCTACACAGAATTAGCATCTATTTATATGACCATGGCACCTGTCCCTGTATGCTGACATACTGTACCAGTGCAGGATAGGCTAAATTATGGCCCTAAGACATCAAAACTGGAGGAGCTGGAGTTACAGTGTTATGCCTGAGTGGTGAATTATATCATGCCTATCGGCCTTACCAACATCTGAGAGAGGAAAGTCAAAAGACAATTACTTGACCAATGCTGTAGAGACAGCTGTACTACAGCTAGGACCAGAATGCAGAAGACCTGCTTTCAATACCATGCCTGTCCCATGAGATGAGCTAGTATTGAGCAATCCCTTCACCACCATGGGTGCTCAGCAGAGGAGAGCTGAAAAGAAGTTTATGGCTCCTTTAGTGCCATCAGTAACAGCATGGATTACACTATCCCTTCCCCTCTCCCTCAGCTGTGAATCTGAGGATACTATTTTCCAGAACCCCAAAGCCAAAGATGATTGTCTCTCCTTTCCCCTCCTAGAAATCTCACAAGCAGAAAATTCTTTGTAGCAAAATATTTTATTGTCACAAAAAAATACTCAACCAAAATATTCATTTCCCCCGTAATGTTCCTCTCATACACCCAATAGGGGTTTTGCCCTGACTACAATAGATTGACCCATGTTGCAATGTCATCACCTAATAAGTGATCACAAACTTTAGCCTTTAACAATGGGTGGAACACAGCAGCTGGTTAGCAGCGCAAAGTAACACGACCACTTTTCCCTGTGTTTGTACAGTGCCAGCATAATGGGGCCTCAGGGCAACATTTTAAAACAAATTAGGGGGCTGTGCCCCCTGCTTGCTACACTCGCCAATCCCCCTCTCTGTGGCCAGACTTAGTCACATGGGTCCCGCCAGTCTGCATGCACGCTGTACTCCTTGGAAGGAGAGCCGCGCATGTTGGTGGACACCATGGTCACGTTGAAGATGACATTCACTAACTCAGGCACGTAGCACTGTGGTCACCCGCTCGACTCATCCTCGCACTCGTCCATGGTGGAAGCACCTGGCCAGCTCAAGTAGCAGCAAGGACAGCACTACACAACCCATCCTCAGCCAGTACTAGCTGATGCCCACAACAGTGCGAGATGCAGCACTTGCCCCCAAGCAGCTCATGCCAAGAGTAGACTGGGGGCACAAGACCTGGCAGTGGTTGGTGCAGGTGGGCGCATGGTGACAGGCAGCTTAGGGCAGTGAGTGCTCAGGCAGCTTCCCACTGCTCTGCGGCTGTTCAGGCAGAGGGGGAGCAGACCCAGCCAGACGAGGACCAAGAGGCATAAGGGCTAGGGGATGGGTGCATGATGCACGCTGGGAGGTGGCTGGGGCAGGGGGACTTGGGTCTCAGGAGTGTGTGGATGTTTCCAAGGTGACCCCGCCCCCCCAATTGCTTGAGACTTGTAGGAGCCGTGCTGAGGTGGGAGCAGTGGCAACAGCCGGTGGAGCCTGCACAACTGCCTGGTGGGGCTGCACTCCCCACTCAGGGACACAGCGGTAGGTGCTCCCTGCCCAGCACATGGCAAGGATGCCCCAGCAGCATTACCACCCACTGAAATCAAACCACATTCAAACTCCAGCCGGGTGAGAACCTCCCTCCCCATGCCACACCCTGTGGGGTTTGCCCTCCACTCGCTTCAGCTATGTGAAACACAAGCCACTCCACGGGGACTCCAGGTTGCTGGACCGCAGACCAGAGGTCTGCAAGAAACCATCCTGCCCCTGTGCCTGCTTAGCAAGGCACTCTGGTTCTAGGTCCCCCCTCTGGCAGAGCCTTTTGACACTTGTGACGTGATGACATCATTTTGTTGTCCAGCAGGGAAAACACACACACACACATGGGGGGAGAGGGAGGGAGAGAGAGAGAGAGAGAATTAGCAATAGGACAGAGAATGAAGAACACTGCACTTCAGTGAAACTAGTAGAGGAAGTTAGGGAGTTCATATTTAACTACCTCAGCGCAAATTTGGCCACAAAACCAGGATTAACACGCCTTTTTTTTTTTTTTTTAATAATTGCTATGGGATCTTTGATGACCATATGTGGCCAGAGCAGCTTGAATTTTAAATCTCATTTGAAGGGCAGAAGGATTAATAGTTATATTTTCTGGGAGTCTCTCTGTAGCACTCAAACATCCTCCTTTCAGGTACATAATATCCCCTCCCATTGCAGTTTGTCTTTGGGATGCCATGCAGCCAGGAAGAATTAGAACAGAACAATCTCTGTGCTCTCCTAAGCACTGGGATTGAAATTGTGCCTGGACTTTATGCTGACTATGAAAAGGGTTTGAGAAAGCTCTTTCGGCCCTTCCCTTTTACTGCACCCCATGTAAGGACCAGACAGAACACAGCCCACAATGATGGAACCAAGATGGACCTATATGTTATAGTTAATTAGTCAATCAGGGATTTTTGTCACTTCCTTACCTGACCGATTATTCATTCCAGACTAATAGACCTTTTTCTCCCATGAAATTTAATCTCTTAAGAACATTTGGAATCATACCCATTTATCATATCACTTTTGATTCTAAACTGGCATAATTATCACAGGAAAGCCATCTCTCCTAAAACTCCCCAGTTTACTATACTGTACAAATTTATGGCATTAGGGGTTCTGTGTATATGCTGTAGTATAACACATGCAACTAAAAATTAATCATAACCCAAGAGAAATAAAACCTTCAGTTTTTGCCAAGTATTGCAACTTGTCCAAGAGATTCCCGTACCTACATGTGACCTAGAACATACATGAGAACTTCAGAATACTGCAGAGGGAAGAAAAAAAATGCTAGGTTCTACTGGCTTTGAGTAACATGCTTATATGGTATTTTCTCACTTAAGATAGAGTGGTACTAGTAAGTATTGAATGTGATGGGCTTTAATTAGACCAGTGATGCTGTATCTTGCACAAGTTTCAATAACAATAAACAATAGTTTATTGGCTGCTAATCTTCAATATTCTAATTGCATTTGACTGCCAGTTTTTTTCCCAAATAGAAGAAATCATTGGAAAGCTATAGTTATTTTTACAGAACTCTAGAGGGCTAAGGAATGATTGTTTCATTGTCTCTAATTCAAATCAGTGAGAGCTCATCACCTTTGGGAACAGTCAAGGAAAAATATGAGCTAATTTACAACATGTAACTGTGCAGTCTGACACAAAGAACTAATTATGGGACTCTAGGTTTAAAAAAAAAATCCTTAACAGGCCAACCAAACCTAGCAGCATATCAAGGATAGTTAAAATATAGTAGCATACTAAATGCCTAATGTTAATATTTATATTAACATACCTAATGCCTTCAGCATGAGAGAACCAGAGTTACTCACTGAAGGACTGTGGAAAAAAAAGACATTACCAATGTGTTGTGCGGCGAGTTCCTTCCCATCCTAATTATGGTGTCTGATTCAATTCTGGGTAGATGAACAAGGATCGTAATTGTTATGGAGCTAATTTCATTTTCCCTTGACAGAGCACTGGTGTAATTAATATTTAATAACTACCAAGCCCTTTTTTATAGTTGCTTGCTTGTAAATTAGGCAAATGCTTTTACTAAAAATCACCAATTATATGGTATTGCAATTATTTCTTTGGATCATTTGCTCTCTAAACTCCATCCTTGTCTTGGCCCCACACAGAAGGATATTTTGGGATTTGTGTGATAGGCTGTTTCTTTGTCAAACAGGAGTGGTGAGAATAAAAATAATACAAAACTGAACATTCATATACTGTAACCTATTTAACTGTTAAAGGTCCTTAAGTATTTTATAAACTATGCAGTGAAATCAATTGCCCTTCACTGAACTGTAGACACCATACTCTAGGTTGGAATGCAGCTGTTTAACTTAGAGCAAAACAGTTTTGCAGTTTGGGATGAAGTGACATATACAGTATCCAGTTGAAATAACAGGAAGGATTTATGTGAGCAAAATGGATAGTGAAATCTGCGCTAATGGTCATTCCCTAACTGTGAATATCTACGTAACAAGTAAAATGTTGGTTACAGCAAGATTTCCAGCATATCAACACAGTATGATTATGAGTAATCCCTAGCAGTAGAAGTCCCTTTGTTGAGTTACTGCTAGGCAAAACTTGGCAGCCTTATTTTGCAGGGTTTGAGCCCATTTTTCTGTTCTTTTGATCCTCCCCCATACATACCACCTGAGTTTCGGATTTGAATGCTATGGAAAAAACTGAGTTTCATCTAGATTGAATCAAAACCAAATAAAATAAAGAAACCACAAACTGGCCCAAGTAAGCTTGAAATGTCTGTGACCTTTAAGCAAGCCTTTTGATGAACCTGCTCTGTTTTTCTAACGAACTCCAAATGCAGGCATGTTTTGTGTACCTTTGAGTTTTCTGGCAAACACTTCACACTTCTCAATTATCCAAACCAGGGGATAGGGCTCTGAAGCTCATAACCCTCTACTCTATTATTGTAGGGAACACCACAGATTCTTTAATGACGAAAAAGTTTAGGACCTCAGCTTTCCTTCTCATCCAAATCATGGCATCCTAGGAGCAATACTGCCTTAATTCCATACTGGTGGGCATACACTGTCTCAGTACTGATTCAAAGAGAAGAGTGCTACTCACTGAGGCACATAAAAACAGCCTTGGCGCATTTCGCCAGGTCCGTGGAACAATTTTTTGCCATTCCCTCAACCCAAAGATAGCTAGTTCCTCTGGACAATTATCAAACTGCTTGGCAAGGAGCTGGCTTATAGATTTTGGAAGTAATTAATAACGATGATTTTTTTCAGATGCGCCCCAAATTTAGCTGATTTATTTCACATAAAATATTTATGTGTAGTATCTTTAGATCCCACTAACCTCCTGATGATGTAGTGGAGACCAGCTGTTTGTATCTTTATACCATAGCAATCAGATTTTATTAGTCATGTTTTCAAAGCTCTCTTTGTAAGATAAAGGGACACACATTTTTTCAAAACAAAAGAAAGCTGAGATTCTTCCTTACATTTCTAATTCACACCAATAAATGGAGCCTGCCGTTGGCAGGCTTCACAAGGCCCAAAGACTGGCTCGCCATTCACAAATATCATTTTCTGCAATATCCTGCATTTCCTTGGAGGTTTCCCATTCTAAGCAAGTGCTAAGCCTGAACCTGCTCATTTTGTTAGTGCCAACGGAGTCACAGCCCAAGGTGATATTGCATAGCATCCAGATACCTTTGTACTAAATGGCTTTTGCAGTTGATTAAAGAGCACAGTTAGCTCTGCTTTAGCATCCAATCTGCAGCAAAAGTTCCATATTATTTTGTGTCCTGCAGTACAGCAGACATTCACCTTAAGACATTTAATCAGTGATGTAATTTCTCAGTACAAAACTGCCTCAAACAACCCAGGAAAACAAGATATGCCCTGTGGAAGATAAACTGCATGAGATCAGCACCAAACCATGCTTCTTCTCCGAGAGGTGGTGAATCATGTACCCTGTTCAGACAAAACATCTCCTGAATACAAGGAGGTTGGGGAGAAGGGGATAGGGACTGGCAATTTTATGGAAAATTCCCTAATAAGACAATATAGTTTGTCTGTAGATACCTACTCAATGCATGCGTGGGGGAATGCAGGGTAGGGAGAAAAATATAAATATTCAGCTCTTTCTTGTCCTTCTCCCCAGCAATTCCATTTTGAAGCATATAGATTACAATGCATCGTAGCATCATAAACATCTGACTTCCTTCTGTTACACTTAAAAGTCGACTCAATGCACTAAAATATGCATTTTGCACAAACATCAGTTGTTTTGACTTCCAGAAGGGTTAAGAGAAAGAGCCAAGCCAGTGGAAAGGAACGTATGCAGCAGTACTAAGGGGAAATATTGCAGTTGTAGGTGGGATGGCAGGGGTAGGGTAGCTCAGTGGGAGGATGCGAAAGGCGTCTCTGCATTACAGATGAAATCTGAGGGTCAAGCTTGGCCATGGAAAAGAGGCAGATTGGCTGGAACTAATAAAGAATAGGAGGAAACAGACAGGTAACAAAAGGTAATGAGCATGCAATATTCTAGTTTCCATCCACGTGAAGATTTTTTCCATCCATGTGCAGAATAAAATGTAATGTGCAGTGAGGCACATGCAGATGTGCACCAGCAGTAGAAACACAAAATCTAGCTGTGGGCATACTGCTAATCAGCTGGTGGCATTTTAATCTCTCTTGAATGACCTCACAATCACACAGCTTATAGAGAAAATTGGTGTCTATCACCATGGAACAGAAGCCACTTTAAGTACTTGAAATGTGTGTATTTTTATTTGGTCAACTATCAATACTGTCAAAATACTAAAACGAGTGCATGGATTGAACACCGATCAATACTCATTGCATCTCTCATTTATGATCCATCCGTAAAAGTACCAAAGATCTCAGAGAAGATCCTATGTAATTTATAGACCATCTCATAAAGCTGTCTCAGTTTATTCCTGAAATTAAAAAATGACAGTTTAGTAGCTAAAGCAAAACTAGAACCGAGGACTCCTGAGTTCTAGTGTAATTTCTACCTCTGATTTATATGTGCCCCTTTACAGGATATTAACCATTGTGTGTCTCAGTTTGTGCCTTTATAAAACGTGGTAATGATACTTCCTTGAAGTATCGCACAGGGATGTTATTAGGGCTTAGTTTGCTAATGTCTTTAAAGTGCATTGAGATCCTAAGATGAACTATTGCTTAAGAATGGTTACTTTGAACTTTAAGACTGCTAGTCAAATGGATACAAGTTTTTCCCCCCTAAGGAGATATTTATAAACTACACTAGTAAAGCACTTTTAAAAGAAAAACCCTTAGCTTCATGGAAAGAGGTGGTGAATAAGATTTTAAAATTTCAAGGAGTCTTCTTGATTTAGGCTACTAGATGAGCTAGGTTATCTCACTGGTAAGTTGCAGCCACCAGGAAAATCCAATGAAAGCCAGTATTTCTGAACTGCCTGGCACTTCTGTATGCACCACAGTTTTAATAAGAACAAGAGAAAAAGGGAGTAAAAAGACCTCACTTCCAAACAGACAAAGGAAAGCTGCCCAGTTCATGTGCTGTGCGGCTCTGACTTGGCTCACTGGTCAGAGGTGCTCGTACATGGGTTTTAAGTTTAGGGCCAACTCTAGAAAAGATGAAAGCCATCAGTCCTGCATATTTATCAGACTGACTGCTAGACCCTCTTAGTCTGTTGGGTGGATGATAATTCCTGCCCTTTGTTCTTGTCTTGTTAGTACTAGCCCGTATAGCTTGATAGTTAGATACTAAAGATGGGAAAAGTATGGTGGCTTCATCTTTAATTTTCTACTTTCGCCTTCTGTCTAAGCACTGGGTTTGCAATCATTTAGCCACATGTTCCGCAGGGCAAACTCATTGTGCAAGATACACCTTGACCAATAAAGACGGGCAAACTGCACCTCCCTCCACTGGCAAAGATGGTAGTGCCCCAACAGAAGAATGGAGATGCCTCCATGGTTTTTCTCTCTTGGGTTTCCACAAATGGATAGTAGCTTTCCATCAACTGCAGTAGAAATGCACCCAATCAGCACATACTCCAGTAGTCCAAGCCAAGGCCTGATCATGGCCAATACCTGCATTTCAGACCACTCTGTCCCTCACAATAGCCGAGAGGTACCTTTTGGTTTCCTGGTTTATGCTGGCAGAAATCAGACATGTATGTAAATCAGCGTATCATGATTAGTACTTGCACCACATTTGAAGTAAAACTGCTATGAATGGATTCATGCAAATGAAGGGTTTGACCTCAAATAGGCTGGTGGGTTTTTGGAGGTGTCTTTATAGTACTTGTAGGATTCTCCAGACACAAGTCTGGTGATCTGGTCTTCAGTGACATCCTCACTGGAAAATGAGTGAGCTTGGACTCATGCCAGGACACAGCTCTAAGATCAGAGCAGCCAGACCTCAACCCTGTACCAATGACACCGTGCTGAAACTGGAGTCCCCCAGACAGACCTGATCCTGACTGGCCATCAAGACGAGTTCATCTGTCTCATTGGGAGTGGTGAGCACTGTCTGCCTGGTGTGTGCATCTGTTTTTGATGATTGTTAATAAATAGAGATTAAGTAGGCTATTAGGGTATGTCTAGACTAGCCCCCTAGTTCGAACTAGGGAGGCTAATGTAGGCATTCGAAGTTGCAAATGAAGCCCAGGATTTAAATATGTCCCTTAGTCCGAACTCCGTGCCCGCAGCTACACGCAGCACGGAGTAGGTAGTTTGACTTAGGATCTCTAATTCAAACTACCGTTACTCCTCATGGAACCGCGGGCACGGAGTTCGGACTAAGGGACATTTAAAAATGGCGGCGCCCAGGTAGATGCAAATGAAGACCGGGATATTTAAATCCCGGGCTTCATTTGCAACTTTGAATGCCTAATTAGCCTCCCTAGTTCGAACTAGCGGGCTATTGTAGACATACCCTTACTGTGTAAGGCTCTTCACTGGTAAAAGACCCCACAAACCCACAAAATGTAAGGTTATGCCTTAGCCTGCAGAAAAGGGGAGGGGGTGTGCCTATATTGGAAAGATTATGCCTGAGCCCTAGAAATGGGTGAGGGTGGGTGCCCCTACAGTGTGTGAGTATTTTGTGTGGGTAACACAACAGAATGCAGGTTTGGACCCATACCCTGAACAAGTTCACAGTGCCAAGAGGTCTCTGGAGGAAGTCAGAAGACTATGTAGCTCATAGGGAAGTTTGGGTGTCAATTCATTCAGATTGTACTAGTGTCCAATTCACTCCCAGTTGCAATTCATTATAAAGACCTTTATGGCTTTATAGTTTGGGCTTTGAATCAAAGAGATAATTTTTTCTCTTGTGCTTTTTAAACTGAGCTGACATTAGTTGGGAGACTTAACTGAGGTCCCCAGATTGCTTTGCACAGGGGTAGGTGCTCCTAGTGCAGAGCCTTTGACTTGAATTCACTTCCCCATTATGTGCACACTGGAAAGCTTAGTTTTCCACTGAGAAGAGCCTTCCACAAGCCTTGTCAATTTGCCACACAACAAAGCAATAATCAGGATTCAAAAGGAAAGTACAATTTCTCATTTTAGTGCATTCCAGTTACTAATGACAGCTTACAAAATCCCTCCCCTCACACCAAGGAAGAGCTCACATAACTACAGAATTCAAATTTGACGCAGCAGAATGACAAGTATTCTAGTTTACAGCCTTCCTGCATTTCATAAAGAACACTTCAAGCACTCAGAAGAGACCTGTTTTTATGTCCCAGAACCCCTGTGAGTGAAATGCTACAGTTGGAACCAGCCTGAAGTCTGTTTATACACTGAAGTTATTAATCCCCTTCTTCTATATTTGATATAAGCCCAAGGGCACTTGGGATGGTGATCCAATTACTCAATTGAGAGAACTGCCCTTTTCTTTCAAACAAGTTCATGGCTATGAAATTTTGTTCCACCAATGACTTTTTGTTTCATTCAAACAAGGTCATGGAAGAGGCCAATATCTGCCAAGGCCAACAGGGGTTTCATTTACACTCTTGCTAAATGCAAGCAACATAAGAACCTCTTGAGAGTTTTTAACGGGGGTGTGAGACAACAAGCTCGTTATTTACCAGCTCCACAACCCACCATTGCCAGATTTTTTTTTGCTATTCCACATTTTTGGTCACCACATTGAATTTAGTCAAGTGTGCCACTGTGTTTCGGAGGCATGGGTGGGATTTATTAACATGCGCTTGACCTCAGGGGAGATGCTCGAGGTTTGCTTGATGGAAGATTCTTGGGGGCTTTGCATCTGAAATAGGCTGATGGTGTAACTGTAGCAATCTTATACCTTGTTTATATTGAGCTCTACAAACCAAGTGATGGATGGACTTACGGGATTTGTTTTGTTTCAGTATTGTTCTTTTTCTCCTTGCCAGTGCACAGGCCTGTGCTTGAAGAGCACAAGCAATCAAACTGCAGAGACAATTAAAGGCCTACGATGACAGCATTTAGTAACACTGGGGGGATTCTAATAGTAGGCAGAGACAGGAAAAACAGATCCCTGGTTCAGTTGAACCCACAGAGATAATGCAAGCATGAGTGGTAACATTATCCTGGATGCCAGGTCACAAGGCCCAGAGTATAGGGAGCTGTGCCCAGAAGGAATGTTAGATAGTGATTAACTGAATAATTGTGTAACCGCATCAGATTTTAGCGGTTACACAATTTGATAGTCTCTGGGAACAGGGCCAGCAGCCAGTGTGCTCCAGCCCCATGCCATCCCGCACTGCTGCCTCTCTATCAGAGGCAACAGTGTGGGGTGGCAGGGTGGAGCCAGTCTGCAAGGTGAGCCAGTCTGAGCTCCCCATGGACAGGAGCTGCACTGGCATCTAATGGAGCAGCCTCTGCCCGCAGCAAGCCTGGGCTTATAGCAGACAGAGGCTGTTCCATGGCAGCAGCCCTACCCATGGGGACCCTGAACTCCCCACGCACAGAGGCTGTGCCAGCATCCTGCAAAGCAACCTCTGAGGCTCCCCACATGTACTGGCTCCCATCTGCCCCCCAGCCAATGGGAGCAATGGGGGTAGAGCTTGCAACCAGTGCAGGGGACAGGGCTTCCCTTTGCTGCCGGTCCAGATGCAGAGCTGCTTCCTCCCCATGCCAGGCAGAGCCCATAGGCCAGATGCAGACAGCAGCTTGCTTGATCTGGCCTGAAAGAGCCCCCCAACCCAGCAGCAGGAAGCCCCATGGGCCTGATGCTAGCTGTATCCAGACCATGGGCTGTAGGTTCTCCATCCATGCACTAAAAAAAGAAAATCATCCTTCTGATGCTGGAATCTGACTCAGATGATGAAAAGGAATATGCATCTAGAACCCATCATCAATATGGACACTTGTCCTCTGGAATGGTGGTTGAAGAATGAAGGGACATACAAATCTTTAGCATATCTGGCACGTAAATATCTTGCAACGCTGGCTACATCAGTACCGTACAAATGCCATTTCTCACTTTCAGATGAAATTGTAAACAAGAAGTGGGCAGCATTATCTCCTATACATGTAAACAAACTTGTTTGTCTGAGTGAATGGCTGTACAAGAATTAGGATTGAGTGAACTTGCAGGTTCTAAAGTTTTACATCTTTTTTTAATGAACTTATTTGTGTACATAATTCTACATTTGTAAGTTCAATTTTCATGATAAAGAGATTGCACTACAGTACTTGTATGAAATGAACTGAAAAATAAATTTCTTTTGTTTTTTACAATAAATATGTAAATTTTTGTAATAAAAATAAATATAATGTGAACACTGCGTTCTGTGTTGTGATTGAAATAAAAATATTTGAAAATGTAGAAAACATCCAAAAATATTTGAATAAATGGTTTTCTATTATTGTTTATCAGTGCAATTAATTATACGATTAATCACGATCAATTTCTGTAGCTGACAGCCCTAAAAAAATTAACAAAAAAAAAATCTATGAAGCCCCATTAACTCTTGCTGACTACCTGTGACCCTCAGCAAACTCATCTGCCCCACCACGGCCCCATTTCCTGCTGTCCACTCACTATGGGCACCTTGCTTCTGCCTCAGGGTTGATTACTACTTAACTTTTTACTAGCTGGCAGGAAGGTGGTCTTTCCTGAGAACTGTCTCTTTTTCTCTCCTCTTTCACTGAAGTATAAACTTGTCTTCCTTCCAGCATTCCTTATCCTCAGTGGACCAAAATGCTGTGGAATCCTGGTGCACCTGTCAGGCAGAGGCAAGTGTAATGTACAGGCAAGCTAAATGAGCTAAACATTCCCAGAAGGAAAATTTTATACCACCTTGACCTGTCTTGTGCATCCCAAAAGCTCCAGGAGAGACACACAATTACACCTGGATCATTCCAGGAGCAGATGGCACTTTTCACTAACTTTAATGCAGTTCGGGGCATAACTGCTGCAAATGAACCCAACCTACAGAGGTGCAAGGCTTGGTATTATCAGAGTGACAGCTCAGTTTCCTCACCAAGTTAGATCTTGTGCAGAAAATAATTATAGTAGCTCCATAGCTAACGTGGCTTCACATTACCAGTGAGACTCTCAATGAGACACAGCCATGGTCAATGCAATGCACATCATTGCTAACGTTGTATATTTATGTTACATTTGTCTGACAGGTAGAAAATGTAGTAAATTTTACAAACACAGACAAGCAGCGGGGTGCAACGGTTACCAAAGCTGTATGTACTAACTCTTGCTTACCCATTTCACCAAGCTCTTTAATGGCCTGTTAGTATGTAGTCTATAAGTATGGAATGCAGGACCACAAGCAGAACAGACCGTGCCTTTCAAGGCCAGTACATCCTGCCTCTCAGATGCTGCAATGAAGCAGGAAGCTGAGTGATCCTGACTACCTAAGAAGAACAGTCAACCAGAAAAGTGATGCTTGATAGATAAGTTCTCACTGTTGATGAAACAGATTTAGAAAAAGAGTTCAAGCTTGAACATTGACTGTATATTACAGGCATCAGTTTAACATGATGACAGCCACAGAAAACAGTCCTCTGTATCCAGACAAATGAGCAATTTACTAGGATATGCATTCACTGAGTCTGAAGAGGTCCACATAAAGTTACTGTGGGATTGACATATGCAAGCAGTAGGATTACCCAGATGCAAAGGGAATGAGTTAGACAATTTAGATGAGGTATTTAAGATTATGAAGAGAATAATTCCATAGACATAATAGGTCACTTGGTGAAATGAATGGAAGATTTAAGTTGGAAAAAAAGAGGTTTATATAAGTGCAGCGTGTTGTCAGCCATTAGAATTGACTGCAACAGGGGGCCATCGAGTTAAATTCTTGCTTTAACGGGGTGGGTGAATAATTTCATAACCAACAGTAATATGTCTGCTAAATCAGAAGGAATCAATTTTCATCCTCCAGGGTATTAACTCATTGCTGTAGAGGCCAGGTAGGAGTTCCCACCACACCAAAGAACAGCACTGTATAGTGGTCAGGTGCTTTATAGAGATTTTGGAAGCAGGGTGGGGAGGATCATGCTTGCTTCCTTCAGAAGCATGAGGTGAAAGCCAGTAATGAAGGCAAATACCAGATTTGATGGGCCACTGATCCAAATGGATCTAACAATTTGTACCTTAATATTTCATGGTGTTTTCATTTTTCTTATATGCTGAGCATTGATTTAATTTGTAATAACCAAGCCTTCATATATCAGAGGGGTAGCCGTGTTAGTCTGAATCTGCAAAAGCAACGAGGAGTCCTGTGGCACCTTATAGACTAACTGAAGTGTAGGAGCATAAGCTTTCGTGGGCAAAGACCCACTTCGTCACATGCATCTGACGAAGTGGGTCTTTGCCCACGAAAGCTTATGCTCCTACACTTCAGTTAATCTATAAGGTGCCACAGGACTCCTCGTCGCTTTTGCAAGCCTTCATAGAGGGTCATTAGTCAATGGTTATTCACCATAAGAAAGGGCTGGGCAAAGAATTCCACAATGGCCGCTGGAGCACGGAACTTAAAAAAAAAAAAAAAAAAGCTTCTCTGTTAGTGAACTATGTTACCTGAAAACTTGTTGCCCTGCCAAGTTAGTGACTAATGAGCACACAGGTCTATCTTGAAAGTTTACTGTCACATCTGGTGCCCTTAAGGTTACAAGCTTTGCCCTTCCAGTTAATTTACATCTCTCTCATTTTCAGAAAGATGTTTCTACATGACTGTGACAACCAGATTCTCCAGAACTATCTGGGGAGAGTAGCAGGGTGGTGAGTGGAGGCTGGCAGAGCAGTAGGATATCTGGGCAGATGGTGGCAGGGTGGATGATGGTAGGACACAGCAGCAATGGGCAGTGGAATGATGTGGTACAGGATGGCTGTGTGAAGGAGGAGTGATAGGCATGTGAGAAGTAACAAAGAGATGGTGCAAAAAGATGTTTGAGGGAGTGAGAGTTACACTTTTGTTTTCAAGTGAGCCTAAGAGTGATTCAGAGTCCCTATTCGTGCCCAAGTCAGCAAGCACAAAAAAATTAATGTGCACTGAGTGTGGAATCCCAACTTCTTTGAGAACAATTTTTTCTATAGCCCTGTGGCACCTTAGAGACTCACAAAAATATATAGAATCATGAGCTTTCGTGGCTAAAACCCCCTTCATCAGGTGTGTTTTAATCCACAAAAGATCAAGGACTCCTCGTTTTTAAAATTACAGACTAACATGGCCACCCTTTGGAGGGTTTTTTCTGGCACAGTGAAAGGCCCCAACAATCTGGCTCTCAAGCTCTAGGGGGCTGGTACAGAATTTTAATTCCACCACATCCTCAGATTGGGGAGACACCATCCTTTTTACTTAGTCTTTGACTATTGAGTCAAATAACTGCCCCCTGGGTTTTCAGGCAATGGTTGGGATAGTGAATTCACCTCATCATCATCCTGCTGACACGCTCAGTTAACAGACTCTGCTAAACAGTGTATACTGAGAAGTCTGTGCTTGGCAGAGGGGAGCTAAAGATAGTTGCCCCTCCCCTCCTTGCATTCTCAATGCAGCCTGACAATGTCAAGCAGATGGACTCTGGATTCTAATAGCTGTGTGAAAAGGAGAAGGGACGTTTCCTGATGTGTTTAAGCTGAATAGAAAACCCACCTCAGGCTTCAACACGCCAAAAGTTGGCCATTAAAAAAAACCTCTTAGATGCTTTATATCAATTGAAGCCACAGAGTGTTTCACGCTGGAACTATGTGCAAAAGGATTTAAAAAACCAGAACAAAACACACACACAACAGGCCTCCCAGCACTGGCGAAGGGGTTTATTTTAGATGAAAGGAGGGCTCACATTGCCCCTTGTGAGAGATCATTGTCCCCCTTTCTGCTACAGTGTTCTGTGAAGCTGTGGGAAACAAATGACCCCTGAGCCACAGCACTGCATGTAACTGCAAAAGAAAAGAGAGGGGGAGGGGAGGCAATTCTGTAGGAGTGCCTAAGTCCTTGCTGTCCTGTCTTCCAACACTATTCCTATTGGGCCAGCCCCATCACAGCAGGTATTTGTCTCTCATGCTCCAGAATCTTCAATTGCAGCCTAGTCAGCAGTAGGATCAGAATCACAGCTTCTGAGAAAGCAAAGCATACTTCCCTGCTCTTCCCAAGATTTTTCCTCCACTAACTTATAGCACTTTTACCCAGCCAGACTTGCTAACTGCTCAAACGTAACCACTGAAGGAGCTCCAGTCACTGCCATTTTAAATTTCTATTTAAACATGATATTGATAAGAAAATGTATCTCCCATTTCACTAGCAAGGAGTGTGAGGTGAGCAAAGAGCAAAGAGGAATGTGTAAGCCAGAGGAAACTTTTGGAGAAACTTTTTTGGGTCAGGGGGCCACTAACCCACAGAAAAATCAGTTGAGAGCCACACATAAGTGAGAAGCAAAATAAACAAACTAATAAACGAAACCTAAACCTTCACTGACCAGGCGAGTAGATTTTCTGTGCTCCAGCCCCACAGTGGATCAGCAAGTGACCTGGAGAACCAATGTGGTCTCCTCCATGCTGAGCCCCGCGGGCCGAATCCCGGCAAGCCGTGGGCCTTAGGTTTCCCATCCCTGGCATAAGCAAATGAGCTGTGTTGCTGTGTTACATGTGAATGACCAAAGGGAAACTGATCTACAGTCCATCAGAGTCAAAGGGCTTGGGATCTAGGAAGAGTGAGTGAAGTAGTAGTAATAATAGGGCCCTTGCCTCTTGCTGGATCACTTTGCACACGCACGCTCCTTGTTTGCTCTTCTCTAGTTTTCTCATTCCTCATTTCTTTGATTGCTTATTCCTCACACCTTCCGGTAATGTCAAAGCACACTACAGAACTTTAAATGGGCAGTAGTAGGGTCCAAATGTCCACTGAGTGGGTAGCAGGGTAGTGTGCAATAGATTTACACCTTAGACTGTTGCTCACTACATCCCCATACAGATCAATCTTGATAAATGTTCATCTTCATGCTCTGCTGCTTGTACTGGCTCCCCACAGAAGAGAGAGTTCAGTTCAAGGTCTCTGCCCTGGTATCTAAAGGCCTCTATGGACCAAATATCACTACCCAAGTAATAGCTTCTCCCTCCGTGCCCTAGCCCAACAGCTGCTGCATTCCATTAGAACCATTAAACTGTTGAATAATTGGGGAGGCTCTAGAGTTCAGCAGGAGGCAGACAGTTCACAAACTCTGGTTCTCACTCTAGGAATAGACAATGAATGGCACAAACTAACTGCTTGCAGAGCCAAAGGCAAAACTCAGTTCTTCAGCTTAGATTTCCATAAACTGAGACAAGCAAACAAGCTACGAACTATTCAAGCTATATCTTCTACAGTCTGGAAAGGGAGAGAAACGTTCCTATTTCTAACTTTTAGTATTTAGGAGGCACTCAGATAATCTGGTGCTCGGGGCATAAGTAACTTTGGAGAGAGAATTTTTTAAAAAGACATCTATAAAAATAATGTTAAAATAATACTTAGCTGTGTTAGAAATAACATCAAATTAATCAAACTAAATTTTAATTTTATTTATTAACAGAGCCATTCTTTTACAACAGAAATCTTATAAAACTTTTTGGCAACTTGATGAGATAAATGTGTATATACACACACAATTATCAACACACAATTAACGTCTACAAAGCAGCATTATTTCAGAATAACGTCCGTTATTGTGAAATAACAAAGTGTGCATCTACAGAAGCGATTATTTTGACATAATGTCGAAATAATGTTGTGCCAGAGGACTTACTCCGACTCCTATAACCCTCATTTTCAAGGATTAAAGGCAGTCAGGGGAAGAGTGCTTTATTACAAAATAAGTGCTGTATAGACGTGCACAAATTTGAAATAAGCTATTTTGACTTAAGCTATGTGATTAGTGTAGCTCAAGTTGCATAGCTTATTTCAACTTTAGCGCTACGGTGTAGCCATACCCAAAGAGCTGGACAGAATTTAAGCCCCTACACTACAGGGACTTCAGGGCTGCTATCAAGATGCTCTCCAAGAGATGCACAGCACTCCAAAAGGGGCAAGTAGCACTGGAGGGTAGGCAGAGCCATAGTTCTTTATCCTCCACACTCCAGCAGGGGTGAATACTCAGCATTCCTTAAACCGCAGTAGGAGTTTGTGGTCCCTACAGTGCACCACAGAGCTCTAGAAAGGCTCTGTTATTCTCTGGGGACAGCACAACTCTCCACTGCCCCCAATGCAGTATTGTGCAAATTTTCCAAATAGGTTCAAAATTACACAAGGTCCTTCAGGAAATGTATGGCTTTATGCCCAGTGCTATAATTTCAGAATGCTACTGAAAGTGTGTGTGCATGCACATGAACCTGGTGTGTGTATTCATGAATATCAAGTTTACATGCAGTATTAGAAAACCAAACACTGCAAACAGCCCTGAGTCAGTGTCTGAGCCTGGGGAAGTGAAACACATCATAATATTTGGCATTTATACAGTGCTTTTCATTGTATTTGCTCCTTGCAACCAATCATTAAACAAACGAGTTTCACTCTCCAGTCAGAGTGAAATGGAAAAACAAACACCACAAAAGGCAAAAAAATCCACAAGATGTTTCAAAATCTTTCAGTTTTAATAACCTCAGATATCATCAGTAACAGGTAGATATATTGTTCTAATGTTTTATTTTCATCGTACCAGTGGTCATTTAAATAAGCAGGTATGATAGGAAAAGAAAAGAATTAAGATAATTGTGCAACCTATAAAACAATGTTTGTTGATGAAAAAGAGAATACCTGGTGTGGGAAAGAAAACTCAGAACCCTTCACCTGGCTAGCTACAAATAGCATTCCATATTAAATAATCATTTAGACTAAACACAGTCTTCAGAAAAGATTAGGTCAGATCCCCTGATGCACAGCAGTCATTTTGAGAACCACTGGTCCTATACCTAGACTAATCTGATCTGCAAATGGATACAGCTGGCCCTGGGAAGATGACCACAGCACAAGGGTGATGACTGGGTGGCATAGAGTCAATGCTGAGGCTCCAATGGAATCTCCCTCTCTGTTGCTGGCATAGCAGTGAAAGGGGATGTTGTGGAAAGTGGGCATGGCTGACCTGCTCAAATGGTAGACTCAGCCTTGGTGTCATTTTCAGATCTCTTTATCAGTTACTGTCTGGAATAAGTTAGGAACCTTCAGCCCTCATCCTCAATGGAAACATGCACAACACCTTCAAAAGTCAATTCTAGCCACTGCCACTGCTATCACTAAAGTAGCAGCCAGAAACCCCTGCCCCTTTTGAATCAGTGGGCCCCAGGGCATTTGTCCCCCTGTTGGCAGGCCTGCCTTAGACACGCTGTTTACCCTACCCACCCACCTCCCAACCTGAAAAACTCTGTGTCTCTCTCACCAATAGAATGTGGTCCAATCAAATATATTACCACCTACCTTATCTCTCTGAAACAAGTCAGAACAGCCCCTGAACTGCACAGAGCAACCCAATGATTAGGGGGAAATGATCTGTAAGGCTTTGTCACATACATGACCTGCACGCAGCATTTGAGGTAAACCCTAGAATCTAGCCCACTGCCTCAACAAAGGGACACTTTCAACAGAGTTCATGCTTTCTTTAAAAATCCCATATCTCTGCACAAGAGCAGAAGCTCCAATCTGGCTCCCATCTTTGTGTGGTTTCAAAAAGTAGCTCTCTGTGTTTATGGCCTCTTGTAAAAGTTTCTGCTTGGGTGCTTTGGTTTTGCCCCTGGCTATGGGCATCAAAAACAGACTTTACAGCAGGCTTCAGAGGCCCCTGGTGGACGGGATTACAGAGGTGTGTTTTCTGAGAAGCCAAGTTTCCAGGCTCTGTGCTTGTCTCTTATCACATGCCAATATACCGCACTCCACAACAAGCTTACCGCCCTCAAAAGGGTATGGGTCAGTTTTCTTACTTCTATCATTGTTACTGCATGGGTATGAGCAGGAACAGAGTAAAAAACACGAATTCTTTCACACTATAAAAGGTATAGAGCAGCAATTCAGGAGAGTATAAGCATCTCATCTGTGAATGTAGGGATATTCTCCAGGGGGAATGCTAACCTGACAAGACTTCTTAGAGGCTAAACAGGCTGCAAGAGCTTCTCCAGTGAAATGCTGCCAGTGCACTTCAACTACACCTTGCAAAGGCTCTAATATTATCCCACCACTACTGTATTCAGAGCTGACATGAACAATTACAACAGGGCGTATAAGACTTTTATTATACAGGCAAATGTCCATTAGTGGCTAAGTTGAGGCCTGACGTCACACACCACTCATGATATACCTGTTTAGCTGCTGATTCTCCATTTATTTATGACAAACACTAAGGCAGTGCCTCTGTAGGAGAGGAGCCCACTTTTTCCTAGTTCTTACAGAACAAAGAACAAGACACCTTACTTTGAGTTGAAAGCAGTCCAAGAATCTGCTACATCTGGGAGGTACCTAGGCCAGGAACCCTCATTCATTAAGGCTATGTGCTCTTGCACCATATTTTGGACCTAACCATGAAAAATGTAGTTTAACTTTCACACAGCTGCTCTGTCTCAAGGGCTGTCTAGAAAAAGCTTTCCCTTTCTGAGCTGTCGCTGCTCTCCCCCGCTCTTTGTAATAGCTTGGTAGTGGTGATGTCCAAAGCTTGAGGGAGCTTTCCTGTATTTCCAGTACTGTGCCTCAAAACTCTGAGCTATTACTCTGGGATTCTTTTGAAAGAAAGATTTACAAGTCTGTGCTGCAACTTTTGGCACCCTAACTACAAGGCAAGTAAAGCTATAGAAGTAGGCCTCCCCAGAATTGACTTCTACAAGAGAAATACCTGCAACTAAAAGAGCTGGTCACTAAGACTTAAAGGTGGCCTAGCATTTGGCATGGGTATCCTTTAAGGTGGGGGAGATGGCAGCAAGGCACCTTCCTTAGGGGTCAGTGACCAAAGATCCACTTTGCGATTGATTCCACCACGAAGTGCAAAGAAATCTCAAGGACACATCTTACACCACAGAGAAGTTATTCAGAAAGCAGGTGGAGTTCTTGATATAGAAGGCAAAAAACACAGTGGGAGCATATGGATGACTGCCTGACTGAGGAATTCACTTTGATTTATTTTTTGACTCACTTCAATGCACCACTAAGGAACTGGAATCACTAAGTTCTCATGAGAAGGATGGTCCTGTACACTCTAAGGACCTTCACAGATCTGGTATCCCAAGAAGTGCTCCCAGTTTAAAGAGACTGTCACTGGTCAGTCAGAGTCCATGGCAAATTAAGAATAAGAACGTGTTTCTATTGTATATGGCCTCTACAGTTGGACATAATAGACCAGCATTGTTCAAGCAATTCCCAAACCAGCAAGGGGGAAAAATAACCTTACCACAGAATAAACAAATTATCCACAAGTGAAAAAAGAAACTATGCAGCTACAAACTAAACAGAAACTAAAATATCTTAAGTTTGAATCAGAAGGATGCTATAGGTGATCTTCTCCTTCTGTAGAAGATGAGAGAATTCCAGCCCCATATCCCTTAGTGAAGATCCTTCTTGCAGGCTTCTGAAGTCTTGGGAGTCAGAAGCTCCAAACCATGACAAGAACATATGCTTATCGGTGACTTCTCTCTCCTCATCTTGTATCTGACAAAGTGGGTCTTTGCCCACGAAAGCTTATGCTCCAACACTTCTGTTTGTCTATAAGGTGCCACAGGACTCCTCGCCGCTTTTGCAGATTCAGACTAACACGGCTATCCCTCTGATACTTGACATCAATATATGGTTTCTGATGGTTTTCACTTTGAAAATAAGATGTTAAAGATTTCACTCTGAGACAAAGAAAAAACAAGTCCCAGCTTTCATGACCTGGATGGCGTCTCCCACTTTGTATGGGTTTTCATAGAGAGGGAGTGGCAGCTGTTGAGTGTGTGTGTGTGTGTGTGTGTGTGGGGGGGGGGGGGGGTTACAAAGATCTACAGCACTTCTGGAGATGGATGAATGAAAATAGCAAACAAAACTGATTCTAGAGAGAATGGCACCTGAGAGTATGGCAATCCTTGCATGCCTTGAATGTTTCAACACTGGAATAATACATTTCCAGGAGAAAAGCAAACAAACATAAACAAACATACTCTCGGTTCTCTTTTCAAAACCATAAGTGACCAAAGATGGGCAAAGCAATTTGATTCAATCAGTCCTCTCCATCTGAACCTTGTGTAACACTTGTAACCAACCTTGAATCTCTAACCTTTCCAGAGTTACAGAAAGTCCTGCTAAAGAAAAATAGACCAACTCTTGTCTAATTTATACACTCCAGACAATCCCACTAAAAAAATGACTGAAAAATACATTTTAAAAACAGTTTTTGCATATCCCTTTCTCTGTTTAAGCTAGTGTTGCTGGTATGCCTCTTGCCAAGGAATGGTACCTCAATTTTTTCTTTTTGACCGGGGACCTGTTTGATGTAAAGTTGGACTGAACTGACTGTCTTTGTCATTGGAAGGAATTCAGACCATCTAAATTTACTTTAGGACCATGTTTAGGTTACAATATTTGAATAAGTTAACCAAAAATGTAATCTAAATATTAAAGAATATATATTACAAGAACCGGAAACATTTCCTGAACTTTCCCCGATGTTGACACTGGTTCTTCCAGTTTTACATTGTATTGCATTCTTCCAGTCTTTAAATGTTCAAAGAGGTGAGTGGTTTCCTTTTTGAGTGTACGTTATTCTTTTCAAATTATATTTAAGATACTTAAGAACCATGTTGTTCAAAACACAGGTAACATAAAGTAACATGTATAGACAAACTTCAAAAGTAACCACAAACAGAATAATTGAGACCAACTGACGATTTAGGCATTCTTACAAGATATTCAAAAGACCTTTCAACATTAAAAGCTAGCAATGTATATGGAAATATAGATTTTAAAAGAGTAAACATGTCAAGCAAATTTAAGCACAATGGTAACTCTGAACTAGCTACATGTGTTGAAAACTTAGCAAGGCACATCATTAAGTGTTAGACTGAGAAGGCAGGGCGTGTCTGCACTACCCCAGGAAAAGACCAGAGATTAACAATCCATCACCTGCCCCCTTCATGCTCTGTAGGAGGAGTAAATTAATTTGTTCACTTCTTTTTCTGTAGTAGCTTATTCCCCCCATGCACTTGTGACTGGGGCTGGGAAGAAGCATTGCTCCTCCCTGTCCTTGAGAGATATCATTTGAAAACACATGATTTAATGAACATAGATTAGAGCCATTAGATTTTCTTTCTGAAAGATTTTCTTTCATTACTGTGGTTCTGGATAATGCCCTCAGACCATCTTCTCAGAGACAAAGGCACACTGGCATACCAGCTGCGGGCTGAAGAGCCACTACTTGTTTAATCAGATATTCACCAGCAGGGGAGTTGTGAACAGGGTATTTGTAATTCACCTGAAGGACATCTGGCCAACCAGTTCCAGCTCTGTTCCACTGCAGCCAGAGCCTCAATCTGAACAGGAAAGAGAAGCAAGTGGGGTCACATTATCTCTTACTCTATTGTGTAGTCCAATAAGTACTGTGACAATTTAGTCCTAGGCTAAAAATAAATAAATAAAAGGACAGAAAGCAAACAAGAGTAGCTCACTCAACAAACATATACACAATGGCTGCGTCTAGATTGGCATGATTTTCTGGAAATGCTTTTAACGGAAAAGTTTTCCTTTAAAAGCATTTTCGGAACAGAGCATCTAGATTGGCACGGACGCTTTTCCGCAAAAGCACTTTTTGCGGAAAAGCGTCCTTGCCAATCTAGACGCGCTTTTCTGCAAAAAAGCCCCGAATGCCATTTTCGTGATCGGGGCTTTTTTGCAGAAAACAAATCTGAGCTGTCTACACTGGCCCTTTTGCTCAAAAGCTTTGCGCAAAAGGGACTTTTGCCTGAACGGGAGCAGAATAGTATTTCCGCAAGAAGCACTGATTTCTTACAGTAGGAAGTCAGTGCTTTTGCGGAAATTCAAGCGGCCAGTGTAGACAGCTGGCAAGTTTTTCTGGAAAAACGGCTGATTTTCTGGAAAAACTGGTCAGTCTAGACACAGCCAGTGTGAGTTGAGCTATGCCCATAGTAAAAAATTAGTTACTTCCCCCCCCATCCCAGGTAAGTGACAAAGGATTTTTGCCTACTATGCTGCAAAATATATTTTGTATGTAAGATTGTCTCACTTCATCTTCTCTAAAGCATATTGTAGTATAGTTCTTGAATCATGCAGAAAGACAAGGGCCAAATCCTACTTGCTTCATGCATGCAGGTAATCACAGTAATTACAACAGGTCTATTTTGTGGGCTACACATGCAGGATTTGGCTCTCCAGTTGGATGCACCTTAGATTACTACTCCTTGACGTGGGAGCCAATAAATAAGAGTCATGAATCGATTTTATTTTGTTCTAATGCTTCTAATTCATAATGGGCTAGATCTTGCAATGCAATGAACATCTCCCACTCCCATACAGTCAGAGAGAGACAAAGGCGCTCAACTGTTCATATAAAGTATTCAGGTCCCACTATCAGGCTCAAAGTTCTCAAGTGAGGATGAGGCAAAAGTGTGTATATCCAACACCACAAGTAATTCCCTTATGCCTCCAACCACTATAAGATGTTATTCCATATAATTTTAATTAAGTTGACAACCAATATATGCTCTGAATTCTGCAGTGGATGGGTTTTAATTTAGCCTCACCCCAAGCACATTAGGAGATCGTAAAATGCAACTATATTTCTTTTCTTCATTGATGTGACCTTCCTGTTCACTGACTACTCAGCTGACTCTGTACTGTGATCCAGTGCTTAAGTTACATTGATTTGTGCTTTCTGCAGTAAAAACACCACCAAATATTTTACATATATTATGATAAAGTTAAATATAGGACACACTACATATAAGTTGTAAGTAGCTTTGGAAAGAAGAGTGAATAAAGGTAAGATCACAAAAAGCAGAGCCACATTATTCAGCAAATCCTGGACTAAATTCAGCATTGGTGTAAAGGGCATCTGAACTAACCATTACAGCAGAGATTAATTTGACTTTTTTTCTTATGGAGTTCTCATGAGAATTAAGTAAACAATATGACTTGCAGTTCAGTTCAACAAAAGTCCATTTTGAAACAAAGTTTAATCTTGCATTCCTTGCTTCTTCAACACTTCCAGATGAAGGCAAGGAATACAGGGGCAAAGGCCTCTGTTTGAATTATCCCTAATGTCTGTCAGAAAGGCCAGTGAATGATTCTGCTCCCTCTCTCTCAAGGATTAAGGGAGAATGAAAAATAGTATAAAGCAGGTTTTACTAGTTGAAGCCCTCCAGTTGAATAGTAGAATATTCTCCATCTGGTTTCTTATGGAAAAAATACAGGCCGTGATATTAAAAGTGACAAGTAATTTTGGAGGCTAACTTGACATCCTAAAAGGGGGCTGATTTTCAGAAAATGCCAAACACACTCAAACTCAGTTCTCTTTAAGGGTTTTCAAATTGGGTATCCAAAATCACTAGCCTCTTCCAAATATTCAGGGCAGAATGTGGAGGGGACATAGCTTTAGGCAATGTTAAAAGCACTTGCACTTTTTAGCAAGTAAGTGATCAGAATGCATGTTATAATTGGGGCCCTATCAAATTCACGGCCATAAAAAACGCCCCATGGAGTGTAAATTCTGATCCTTTATGTAATTTTACCTTATGCAACACAGATTTAATGGAGGAGACTAGTGTTTCTCAAATTGGGAGTCTTGACTCAAAAGGGAGTTGCATGGGGATCATAAGGTTATTTTAGGGGGAGTCACAGTACAGCCACCATTCATTCTTCACTGACTTCAGAGCTAGGCAACCAGAGAGTGGCAGCTGTTGGCCAGGTACCCACCTTTGAAGGTAGCACCCTGCCAGCAGTAATAGTGGCAATACCATAGGATGCCTTCCCTGCTGCCTTCAGAGCTGGGTGGCTAGCTGGTGGTGGTTGCTGATTGAGGGCTCAGCTATACAGACAGCAAAGACGTAAAGGATGGCAATACCATATCATGGCATACTTACTTCTGAACTGCTGGTGGTGGCAGCTCTGCTTAAAAGCTGGGCTCCTAGCCAGCAGCCACCCCAACCCCCCTCAGCTACTCAGCTCTGAAGGCAATGCAATTGCAACCAGCAGAGCAGAAATAAGGAAAGCAAAACCAACCCCCTAGATACACACAATAACCCTGCAACCCCATCAAAATTCCTTTTTGGGTCAGAGCCCCTACAATTACAACAGTATGAAATTTCAGATTTAAATAGGTGAAATCATGAAATTTATGACTTTTAAAAACTTATGACTGTAAAATTCACCAAAATGAATTGTGAATTTGGTAGGGCGCTAGTTATAATGTATTGGGGTTTTGCTTTAACTTATTTTTATGTTTTGTTTCTGTGCACTGCCATGCTTCCTAATTCCATCTGGGAACTGAGTGCTACCACAGCAAAAGAGTGGTTCATTTTTCCAGCTCAAACAGAAGCAAGAAGTACTAAAAATCTCACCAAAAAATATACTTTTATGAGATTTACAGCCCAATTTTATAGACAAGAGATTCAGATAAGCATCCACATTTAAGACTACTTATCTGAAATATTTTAAATAATCAATAACTAATATCTAAATTTAAGAACATAAAAACATAAGAACAGAAATACTGGGTCAGACCAAAGGTCCACCTAGCCCAATATTCTGTCCTCTGACAGTGGCCAATGCCAGACGCCCCAAAGGGAGTGAAAAGAAACACGTAATCATCACATGATCCCTCCCCTGCAGGGGTTGCCCGTCCATATAGGCGAACTAGGCGGTCGCCTAGGGTGCCAAGTTAAATAGGATGCCAAATGGTGGTGCAATATTATTGAGGGGTTTGGAGGTGGGGGTGCTGATTGCATGGTTCACCTTGGGCACCAGTTGCTGGCAGCTAGTCTAGGGCTGCCCCTGCTCCCCTGTCATCCATATCCAGCCCCTGACAAACAGGATAGGGACACCATTCCTACCCATCCTGGCTAACAAGAATTGATGGACCTAACCTTCATGAATTTATCTAGCTCTTTTTTGAACTCTGTTAAAGTCCTGGTCTTCACAACATCCTCTGGTAAGGAGTTCCAGAGGTTGACTGTGCGCTGAGAGAAGAAAAACTTCCCTTTTTGTTTGTTTTAAACCTGCAGTCACTTAATTTTGTGACCCCTAATTCTTATGTTATGGAAACAAGTAAATAACTTTTCCTTATTAACTTTTACATACCACTCATGATTTTATAGACCTCAATCATATCCCCTTTTTGGTCACCTCTTTTCTAAACTGAAAAGTCCCAGTCTTTTTAATCTCTCTTCATATGGGACCCATTCCAAACCTCTAATCATTTTTATTGCCCTCTTCTGACCCTCTTCTAATGCCAATATATCTTTTTTGCAATGAGGTGACCACATCTGTACACAGTATTCAAGAGATGGCTGTACCATGATTTTATATAGAGGCAATAAGATATTATCTGTCTTATTCTCTATCCCTTTTTAAATGATTCCTAACATTCTGTTTGCTTTTTTACTGCCACTGTTCATTGACTGCATGTTTTCAGAGAACTATCCACAATGACTCTAAGATTTCTCTCTGGAGTGGTTATAACTAAATTATTCCCCATCATTTTGTATGTATAGCTGAGATTATTTTTTTCCAATCTGTACTACTTCGCATTTATCAACATTAAATTTCATTTGCCATTTTGTTGCCTAATCACCTAGGTTTGTGATACCCTTTTGAAGCTCTTCACAGTCTGATTTGTTCTTAACTATCTTGAGCAGTTTAGTGTCATTTGCAAATTTGCCACTTCACTGTTTACCCCTTTCTCCAGATCATTTATAAATAGGTTAAATAGGATTGGTTCAAATAGGATTGGTTCAAGTACAAACCCTTGGGGGACACCACTAGTTACCTCTCTCCATTCTAAAAACTTACCATTTATTCCTACCCTTTGTTTCCTGTCTTTTAACAAGTTATCAGTTTATGAGAGAACCTTCCCTCTTATCCCATGACAACTAACTTTACTTAAGAGCCTTTTGTGAGGGACCTTGTCAGAGGCTTTCTGGAAATCTAAATACACTATATCCACTTGCTTGTTGCCCCCACCCCTTAAAAAAAGTCTAGCAGATTAGTAAGGCGTGATTTCCTTTTACAGAATTCATGTTGACTTCTCCTCAACAAATTATGTTCATCTATGTGTCTGATGATTCTTTTCTTAACAATAGTTGCAACTAATTTGTCTGATACTGATGTTAGACTTACTGGACTGTTATAGCCAGGATCACCTCTAGAGCCCTTTTTAAATATTGGTGTCACATTAGTTATCTTCCAGTGATGAGGTACAGAAGCTGATTTAAAGATTGGTTATAAACCACAGTTAACAGTTCCGCAATTTACATTTGAGTTCTTTCAGAACTCTTGGGTCAATGCCATCTGGTCCCAGTGACTTGTTAATGTTAAGTTTATGAATTTGTTCAAAAACTTCCTCTAATGACAATCTCAACTTTGGATTCATAGCTAGAATTTAGACTAGATTCTGAAACCTGGTCTATAGTGGGAATTTAGGTCAAACTTAGCCACATTAGGTCAAATTTCTAAACAATGACTCCACACAACCAAATCCAGTCTGTAGACTTTAAGGGCCAGTAAAGTCAATTTTGGTACTCCACTTTTTTAAGGAGTAACACTAAATTCAACCCTGTATGCTTGAGTTTACGGTAGTGAAGATACAGAGCTGTGAAAGTTCTTGGCCTCTGAAATGTGTCCCACAGTGCCTTGCGGTTACTGCTCTGGTCAGGGACATTCAACTCTACTGCTCCTCCAGATAAACAGGAAAAGCCCTGGCAAAATTTGAATTTCATTTTGTTTGTGACCAGCCTAGTGAGCAGACCTCAGAGCAAGTAGCACACTTGACCAAGAAAGCTCAGGGTCATGGACGAACACCAGCATGAAGCACACGGGAGATCCTGGACCTCATTGCTGTGTGGGTAGAGGAATTTCTTCTTGAAGAACTACAAACCAGCAAAAGAAATGCAGATATCGATGCCAAGATTGGAAAGTACATGGAAGAAAAAGAATACGCCAGGGATGCCCAGCAGTGCCATGTAAAAATAAAGGAGCTGAGGCAGTCATACCAAAATACAAAGATGACAAACAGATATTCTGGAGCATCACTACAAACATGCCACTTCTACGGGCAGCTGCATGGGATCCTGGGGGCGGAAGGAGGAGAAGACCAGCTTCCCTAGCCAATTTGTGGATTCCTCCCAAGACACTTCTCTGGCAGCCTTGAACAGCAGTATAGAAGACAGCATGGGTGAGGAGAAGAATGGTCAGCAGGTAAATGGGACAACCAATGTCACTGACCTCTAGGACCATTTTATAATTTTAGAGACAATCCCCTCCTCCCAGAAGGCCTTATAGCCAGGCACTGATCCTGGGAGGACACTTCAAGTGAGTTCACATTTTTTATCATGCTACAAGTGGGTTAAGACAACTGGATATGATCTGTGGTGGCTACTTTGCGTACACAGCATGGGCTCCCCGAAACAGCTTATTAACGTGTCTGGAGACAGAGTGGGAATCATCCCTGTACATCTCCATAAAGCTGTCATAGAGGAACTCTTTCTTCATAGAGAAACTCTTCTCACAAGGTTTCTGAGGAGGCCTGCCTTATTCCATCCTCCACGGTAGGACACCTTCCTAAGTCAAGCCACCAGAAAGCAGTCTGGAGTAATTGCAGCACAAAGCACTGCAGCATAAGGTCCAGGTTTCTGGCCACATTCAGTCAGCATCTGTTCTTTATTACTCTGCGTGATTTGGAGAAGACTGATATTTTGCATGGAAACCTGGATGAAGCAAATGAAGCTATTAGCTGATGCCTAAGTAGTAAACCTCCACTTACTCATCCCTAATGAAGCATGGCTTGGGCCCCTACCCTGCGCTGCTGCCACACCCTGGCCCCCTCCCCATTCCTGCCTGCATGCTCCTGCTGCATCCCTATGTAGTCCCACAAGACTGTGAGTGTCTCATGGCACTAGTATTGGCGTTCCATTGTCTCCTGAGGGTCAAATGCCAGAGGCATTTGCCTGCTGCTCAACTCAAGTGCTTCACAGAAGAGTATGTTTATGCCTTGAGATTCTTCCTTGTTCTGTCATAGCACTGTGGAGCAGGAGGGATCTAGGCTATAAATCTGAATGGATATTAGTTATAGCCTGACTTAACTTTTCAAATGTCAATAGTCTTCACTTGAACTACCCCAAAATGAGGTGGTCTCCATGCCTGTGATTACTGGATGACCATGATGTTGGACACAAAATGCCCCCCGTTCCTTGTTCTAGTAACATCAGAATGCAATTTGTTGGACAGATTCTGTAATCCACAGATGAAGGCAGTTATAGGTCTTGAGTTTACCCTGCATTAACAAGCTCTAATAGTCTAGTTCAGCTCAGACATAACAAACGGAAATGGCTTTAAATTATCCTTCCCCTGAGACATGATTTCATAAGAGAACAAACTCTATATGTGCACAGACAGATTTCCAACGTAAACATGTGGTGGAAGCTAAAAGCTGCAGTCAAGTTTAGAGCATGGATATGCCAATGGCAGAAAGGAGATTCAATTTCAAAGTCACCGGTTTCTTTCCAATTCACAGCATATATTCTTTTTTGCTGACTACCACTTTGAACTCTAAGAAATATATACATCTTTTTATGGTTACTTTTTAACTAGGACATTAATGGTCTCTATTTCATTTTCCTATATACAAGCATGGCTAAGATGCAAAATCTACGAAGTTTGTGTGTGCATTACAAGCAGTAACAAACTCATCTGTGACATCTAACTGTCAACATAGTAAGTTATCCTCCAGGTTGTCAGAGAAGATGATGTATTTTGCTTTGTTATGTTATTTTAGATGCTAAATCTGTCAATTTCTGACTCTAGCAAGAAGACAAAAATGCTGTAAATATATACATGCCCCAGCACAAAAATCTGAAAGGAGTTCTAGTATTTTGTTTCTCAGGATTAACATTCACAACATATAAACAAACCCGTGACTAATTTTATTTAATGTCTACCACCAGATTTGTTTAAGACACTGATTCTGCTGAAAGAAAACCACTGCCAGCATGAGCCAAGTTTTACAGTTAATTAATATTTCATAAACCCAAACATTGTTATCCTAGACCTCTACAATGTCTTAGATATCCATAAGGAAACTAGCTTGCAGCCATTACTATCTTAGGGTGTAATCTTATCAGCTGTCACAAATTTAAGCAATACTAACCCAGAGTTAGCGCTCAGATATTTTTAAGAGGAATTCAGTGTGTTGCAGCACATGGCGCTACTGCCAACCCCATATTTAGAACATTATTTGTTGGTTATTCCCAACCTCATGTTTAGAGCATTATTTGTCTGACACTTTTCTGGATTTGACCTTTCAACTCACAACCATTTATCTTTAAGCATGTGCTTAAGTCATTTGCTGAATCTTGGCCTAAGTAGATTTAAAATTAACCATTTGAGAATGATGTTGGGTTTAGTGTGATTAGAAGTTCTGAGTCTGTGAAACAAACTGATTTTGAAGTAGAGAATTATGCAATACCTCAAAGAGTACATTTTCAAAACCGACTGTCTAAACTGAAATATGGGGGGTCTTCACAATGTGCTAAACACCACCAACTCCCACAGCCTGAGTGAAAAAAAGTTTATAAATCTAGGTACAAGTCAGGGTTCTAAAAACTACAATAAAATATCAGAGAAAAACGTGATAAAATATGGATGTAGGGTCTTAGAATGAAAGGAAGAGAGGAACAATGTGTAGGTTTAATTGCAAGGAATTATCTATCATCAAGAAGTGTTGGATTAGATTGTGGATGTGGAGGAAAACCTATTAGAAATTCTTAATACCTGACTAGACAAAAGCACTGGACAATAAGTATGATGACATCCATTTTATATTGGCCAAAGGAATGCAACAGATGATCTTTTCCACCTCTCTTTCTTCTATGATCCTCTGTCACAATCCTTTACAGATTATGTCACAGGTGCAGGAAGCAGGACAAGCTCCATGTATGAATTCATGAAAACGCTCTATCTCAAAAAAATAAAAACTTTTAGGATATGTGATCTTTACTCATACTAGACTTTGGAGATGTTACAGTGCATTCCGGGACAGGGCGGGAGAGGGAATAAATTGTGGGGATAATCCATGGATCCTTTCCTTTGTACATGGAAAGGAAAGGGTATTATATGTGGATGTTTGTTTTCAGTAAATGTCTAATAAAAATAAGGAAATAGTATTAGATTTCTGAAAAATAAAACATGATACAGATAATCTGATGGCCACTTTAACAATACAAAACCCAGGAAATCAATTTTTACCTTTACAATTCTATGAATGTTTGTTCCTGTAAAGGAACAATTGTAATTGTTCATATTGCTTTGATGGAACAAATTTGGGCTATAATGCAAAGACAGACATGCTCAGAAGTATTTCTGTAGTGACTAAGTTACAGTTTGCTATTGGCTTTTGTTCGGTATCAGTATGAGCAAGATATTGTGGAAATCCGAGGGGTAGTATGGGGGAGGGGGGAGGAGGACTTAAGAGAGACCTGAAGTTAACAAGATTTCTGAAATGATAAGATGAACAAGCTGCTGGGTAGTTTGATATTTTGATATAAATGTTCTGTGAACTGCAGATGTGAATCAGATGAGATGGCTGGAATCTAGTTAAAGGCTCAGCAAACTACCAATGTGTAATGACAATTTGTTTAATTCTGATATTTTCATGCTCCTAATTTTAAGGCACTCTAACTCACACCTTCCCTCCCTTATCCACAGCTAGAATGCCTCCATTCTAGGGATGTAAATGGTTGACCAGTTAACTGGTAGGAACTGGAGCAGCTCCTCAGCCATCCCAGGCAGGGAGCTGCTCCAGCCCTGCGGGGACCATCACACGCAGAGGCTGCCTTGGCAGGTTGCCTGGAGCAGCCCCTGTCCTTAGGAGGCCCTGCCATAGTTTGCACGCTGGCTCCCAGCTGACACAGGTCCCACTCCCGGAGAGGCTTTGCTGTGGGCTCTGCCGTATAAAGCTTTATACTTTAAAGGTATTTACAAATTGAAACAAAGCTTCATACTGCAGAGCCCACAGTGCATGTAAAGAAGTAACCTCTAGGATTTTTAACGGTTACACAGTTACATTTTTAAACAACTTTGTATGTCCCTTCTCCATTCCCCTGTAATTCCAGAAATCCCATTCTGCATATATGTAGAATTCCTTTATATCTTCTTCAGAAAGTACACATTTTTTGACCTTGTGATGGAGCGCTCTCTGTGCCCTGATGCATACAGCCTCCTGACCCTGCTCCCAGTGTGTCAGGACTACTCCAAGATGGGGCAACCCCCTATGCTCTTTATTCCTGTGTCCGATTCCCACCACCAACGTCCAAGTATTTACAGATTCAGCCTAGCACAGGCCTCAGCAGTAACAGAGTAACAGGCTCCTTTTGGCCTACTTTCCCCCACTAAATCTCTGTGCCCCTGCCTTCCATTCTCATTTCCTCCTAGGCTTTTAACTCTTGTTAACTAGGCTGGCAGATGCGGCAAGTTTCCAGGCCAGTGCTAGTTAACTTCCCAGCCCCAACCTATTCCCCCGATTGGAGATGGAGTTGCAGGAGCTGATATGGGCTTCCCCTACACTGCCTGACCACAGACCTCAGAAAGTAGAAATTGTTGACCAAAAAGTCATGGTTAGGAACATTTGACCTGATTCTAATCTGCAGTCTCTAAAAGGAAAATATTCTGCAGTCTCTAAAAGGAAAATACTCCAAAGAGGAAGGAGAGAGGCTGTTCTCAGTAGTGACAGATGGTACAACAAGGAGCAATGGTCTCAAGTTACAGTGGGGAAGGTCTAGCTTGGATATTAGGAAAAACAATTTCATTAGGAAGGTGGTGAAATACTAGAATGGGTTACCTAGGGAGGTGGTGGAATCTCCACCCCTAGAGGATTTTAAGTCTCATCTTGAAAAAGCCCTGGATGGGATGATTTAGGTGGGATTGGTCCTACTTTGGGCAGGGAGCTGGACTCGATGACCTCTGAGGTCTCTTCCAGCCCTAGGATTTTACGATTCTATGATTCTTCCTTGTGGGTGAAAAGGTGATTATAAATCAAAACAGAGTTGGAGAGAAAGAGGCTAGGGACTGATCTCTCAATTCCCTGAGTTAGCCTGAAATGACATCTCTGTTGAATCAAGATATTTATTGTAAAAACAAATTAGGCTTTTATTAACAACCTTAACTAAAAAGTTTTAACAGTAAAACCATCCATATAGGTATATAATCTATTGTACCTGGGGTCCCATCTGCGTCTACGCAGAGTACATTTATGGAAGAATGAAAGTTACAGCTGCTACTAACATTCATTTCTGAGGGGGGAAGAAAGTTCTTTTGAAAGGAAGTTATGGGCTACAATTGGATACTCTTGTCCTTTGAAGAAACTAACTTAGTATGGCAAATATAGAAACAAAGATAAAACTGAGTACTACATTTCTAGATCAACACAAGAAGCTAAGCAAAAACCTTTGCAAACGCTAGCTGGGAGATCGTTTGGATGTTACAAAATGATTCCCCTTTAAATGTTTTCATGTAATTTCACGGTAGGGGCTAGGTCCTATTTTAGCAACACTGGAGACAAAAGTCCTCTAACCCAGAGAACAGGTACAGCATAGGTAGCAGCAGTGAAAGCTTTCCTGACACACCTCTAGAGGGGAGGTCAGTTGAATTTCCCGAGTGTCTAATAAGCCATTGGAAGGGAGGGAGAAGACTGGCTATTCCCCTTGAAACTAAAGCTTTGTGCAGGAAATACTGGGTAAAATTCTATGGCCCATTATAGGAGCTCAGACTTTAGATGATCACAATAGTCTATTCTGGCATTTTAATCTACGAATCAATGAAAATCAGAACTTCAAGACTAGTCCTTAACTCTTTAATAGGTTGAACTCACATCTGTGATCTAAACTCCCTTGACTTTGGGAAAGTGTGGCTACAGATGTCAACTTGCTCATGTATGTCCTTTGATTACTGCATATTTTATCTGCACATCATGTGCCTGCCTGCTTACATGTAGACAGAAGGAACATCATCAAACTGAAGAGCATCTATTCGGGCAGGGTTAACAAAGATGTTTCCTTGCTAGGCAAAAACAGCCTAAGAAAGGCTAAGGGAGTTCAGTATTATTTCCGTTGCGCTATAGGTGTTTTGATCCACATTTTGGTTGAAGACTGGCTCTTGTTTTGAACATATAGTACAAATATAAAGAGTATGTTGAAAGGACAGAGAGGAAGATTTTTGGCAGTATCTTTAAAGCCCAGCATAAATTCACCTCTCTCAACTAATCCATCCTTTTATCATTTCACCTCCCATTTAGTAACTTCTGAAATAATTATCTCCTGTGCTTTCTTCCATGCCATCCCCTAGGTAAAGTTATGCCCTTCCTCAACTCATCCGAAAGGTCTTAGCACTTAAGTCCTTTTTAAAAGACTCATTTTTGCAGTTGCTTGGAGGAATTTAGCTGACTTAAATTGAGTAGCACAGTCTCTCTCAAAGAATGTGATTCCCAGGCTAGCCAAGGAAAAAAGAAGATGACTGTTTTCATTTTCCTGAATTGGGCCATCGGTTTTCAGAGGTTTGTGAGACCATGAACTAACCCTAAGAGACAGCCAACCACCGTCTTGATCTCTCTGCTTATACTCTATATACTTTGCCCCAACCTAGTGGTGGGCTGTGACATTTTTAGTAAGGCATACAGTTCTACACTTGAATGTGTTAGGATGTCCAAAATGATGTCTTCCACACAGCATAACCTCATACGCAGCACACGGTATGCATGAAATTATGCTCTATGTTCTACAGTGCAGGTTTATGAGCTAGAAAGAACCATCCCACAGGCCACAGCTCGTGGGCCAACAAGAAGAATGTGTATGGTTTTTTTAAATTTCTGTGACATGCAATGCATACCTTGCATACACACATGGCACCCCCACTACCCTAGCATCTGTTTGTCTGACTTCGGATTGTAAACTCCTTGCAAGAAGGGTTTGTGACTTCTTTTTATTTGGAAAGTGCCCAGCGTATCTTGGGCACTAGCACTGTCAAATAATTATGATAATCATGAGACTTGGATTTCCTCAGTCTCTGAATACAAATAGCATCACTGTCACACTGGTAGCTGAAATACTTGAAACCATTCTCCCTAATATGAATAATCACAGAAGCCCCACTATCTGCAATGGGACATACATCCACTTTTGCCAATCTCATTAAGAAAAGATTATAAAGATGAGCCGGGAAAGCTGCAACCCAAGAGAAAAAAAGATCCATTATTCCATGAACTGGAACTCAGTCAAAAGGAAGTTGAAATCACCACTTCACTGTGAGAGGTTCTTTGGAGAGACAATTATTTTTACAGGAACTGACGGTATCCAAGAGAGTTTTGACAGATGACAGGAACCAAATCCAAAAATTAGATGCTAATTACAATGAAATACAAATGAGAGCCACTATTCACTGACTCAACAACCCTCCTTCCAGATGCAGCAAGATCACGAAGCATGCCATTTGTGGGTCAGATATAACTTCCTTCTGAAGACAGCAGAGTCATGGAGGAAGATTACTGCTAATCTGAATCCTGTTTTCAAAGATCACAGGATTAGACTTCTTGGAAAAGAAACCTCTAGTACCCAGATTCCTGGCTTTGTGAATAGAATAATCCCTCTGTCTCCCTCCTCATTCATTACTTCCTCCTGTTGCATAAGACAGATCTTTCCTTCACTAGGAGTCACGTTTTGAACAGAAGAAAACTCAGAAAAACAGATGAATGGGAGATTTTTGTTCTGTTTTCTACTTCAGCATTAAAATACTGTTTGATATTTATTAACAGTCACTTAGTGGAAAAGCTACTGTTTTAATTTTGACTCAAAGTGGAAAAACACTAAAGCAGGAAGCTGTCCTTAGGTATAAATAGCTCTGCTTCAGGAATCATAAAGACTGTGTTGTGCTATCATATAACACAGTTAAGGAGACAAGCAGCAGCCTCGGAATGTCTTCTCTCTCCGCACCCTCCTTGGGCCTCATCTTCTTAATCCAAAATATATGAAATTCAGCCACTCCAAAAATATACATGTAGAGGGTCTCTTATTTTTGTTTTTTGTAGTATGTTTGCCATATTAAGTACATTTTAAAGTTTCCATTTAATTGTTCCAAGAATCTTTATCGTAGCAATGGAACACCACCCAATATTATGGGTACATTTTCAGAAGGGGATTAAAACTGATTTATTAGCTTCAATGGGTGATTCATAGCTAAAATCCTGAAGTGATACTATACTTTTATTATGGAGGTTGCCACCAGACACATAGTTAGTAGTGTGGTAAAAGAATAGACAAGAAAATAGACTAAAAATAGCTCTAGGCCACCTACGGTTGCACTTTCACACCACTCCTAAACAGATTTCTAGTGAAGTGTACAATTTTTTTATTGTACACATATATCAGATATGTATGTATACATCAACACTAGGATATATATATATATATATATATATATATATATATATATATATATATATATATAGGTCATTCCTGAGGCATAATTCCTAGAAAATTTAGTCTCCTGTCAGTTCTATTGGCTCAGTGCAGAATTTAATTTTTCCATCATGTTCACACACACTGTCTATGTGACAACACAAAGTCTCCCTTACCTGCCTCTTTGCCATGGCTCTGCCAAGGAGTTTCAGGAACCTCATGTCCCTGCTTTAGTAAGCTTTGTCCCTTCCCATATAAATTTTACTAAGTGATTTGCATTTATTGGGCAAGCGGTCTCATTTTCTCAATTTGTAAAATGGAGATAGTATTTTATTTGGCAACCCATCACAAATGACTTCAGGATTTGCGTCAGTATGGTGCTTTGAATATGGAAAACATTGGCAATGTCAACAGGGGGCCAAAACTGTGTGGTCACAGATAGTAAATAGCAGTGTTGACTCGAGTTCCACAACATGAACTCAAGTCCGACGTAAGTCATCTAGGTGACTCGACTTGAGATTCGACTAGGGTTCATTGTTTGTGACTTGAGACTCAACTTGAGACTTGCTAATTTTGTTAAATCGACTTGGTGAAAAAATTGTCCAAAAATGTCGATATTGATGGCTTGTACAAAAGTGACTTGACATTTTTAAAATTAAGACTTGAGACTTGACTTGGGACTTGACTCGAAAGTGACCTTAGGGACTCGAGACTCGACTTGAAACTTGAACTGTAGTGACATGAGACTCAACTTGGACTTGACAATGATGACTTGAAGACAACACTGGTGAATAGTTGTCTTACCCTGAACATGGCCCCACAGTCTCGTGATGATGCAGACTGCTAGATCAATGGAAGAGAAAGTCATAAGAACATAAGAACATGAGAATGGCTGTACTGGGTCAGACCAAAGGTCCATCTAGCCCAGTAGCCTGTCTGCCAACAGTGGCCAGCACCAAGTGCCCCAGAGGGGGTGGACCGAAGATAATGATCAAGCAGTTTGTCTTGTGCCATCCATCTCCAGCCTCTGACAAACAGAGGCCAGGCACACCATTTCTACCCCCTGGCTAATAGACTTTTATGGACCTAACCTCCATGAATTTATCTAGATTCTCTTTAAACTCTGTTATAGTTCTAGCCTTCACAGCCTCCTCTGGCAAGGAGTTCCACAGGTTGACTATGAGCTCTGTGAAGAAGAACTTTCGCTTATTAGTTTTAAATCTGCTACCCATTAATTTCATTTGGTGTCCTCTAGTCCGTATATTATGGGAACCAATGAATAACTTTTCTTTATTCATCCTCTCCACACCACTCATGATTTTATATACCTCTATCATGTTCCCCCCTCAGTCTCCTCTTTTCCAAACTGAAAAGTCCCAGTCACTTTAGCCTCTCTTCATATGGGACCTGTTCCAAACCCTTAATCAAAAAGGGGAATTACACAAAAGTCTGCAGTCTCATTGCCCATACTGGAATTCTCCTGTGGAAAACAGGACTTCACTATTTTGGGGGGTTAGGCACTAAATTTGTATAGAGAAAATATATATTTGAACAAATGAATAATCACTGTTGTAGTTTTAAATGGAAGGGCCACCTCACAACCTCACTCGAGTATTATTAATGTAAACTATAATTATCTAGGGTATACATATCCCAATGGCAGTCTCTTTCCAAGGATTATTTCTTTTAAAGAACTGACTATGACAGTTTGAGAAATAAGTCTATGCCAATCTATGAATTTCTTTTTCTTTTATTAATAGCACTTACGATAGTAACTTTCAGTCTGGAATGTTGGAGCCAGCTCAGGGCAATTGGATTGCAGACATGCACATGCCAAGGAGGAAGGGGCAATTAGGGAGTTTGTGGCACCTGAGACACCACAATTAAAGATTCTGTTCTGATTATATGCAAATACAGCAGGCTTGAGAGCAGGTGAGATCCAAAGGTTGAGTCCAATACAACACACTGGTAAGCATCTACATGTGGAACGCAGCCATGGCTGTAACACTGACTACATGCCCCCTGATATACTCAAAAAATACCTTTAAATTGTGTACAATAGCAAAACAGGGTAACTTGTATGCCCTTCACTGGCATCATGTTTGTTATACTTCAGCAACCACTGAGAACTCAACTAGAGAAGCATGCTATGTCATCTAAGTAAAAAAGATTATTTCAAACCCGCCATGCCTGTCATGTTTGTTGTGTAAAAAGCACAGGACAACAATATTTTTCCTAAAATTACATTAAGCTTTCTTTTTCATTATTTCTTTTCACAGTCTTGATTGCTAAGGAGAGAGTGTGAATATGTGACCCTGACATCGCTCTTCCTTATCATCATTTTCCTGTCTCCTAGATGATTAATTCAGACACATCACTAACCAGTTCTTGTGACATCATCAGAAATTACTGTAATTTCAGACACTAAATTGCTGTAGCATTGAATGAGACAGGCAGGAGGATAAGCTGGGTGGATAAAAGAAAGCCATTGTTTATACATACATTCCTTGTTAGCCAGCAATTAGGAGAAAGAAAACATTAAAATTACAGGACAGTTCAATAGAGGCAACTATTAGAAGCCTAATTTTCAGAACCTTTAGGCATCCACTACTCCATTTGAAGCCAATGGGAGCTATGTGTAAACAGCACTTCTCAAAATCAAGCCCTAGTTTTGAAAACATTTGCCAGTGTTTAGCTATGTTTTTTCAAGCATCTGTTGTATAAATGCAGTAAAAAGCAAGACAGACCTAAGACTAGACTAGAGTTACTTATAGTCTCCATAGTAACAGGCTCAAGGGATTGGTAATGGGATAACAAACATTTCACCTCTAGGTCACTAGTTCAAATGTGGCTCAAGTCAAGAGACTGGATGGTTCTTGAGACAGTATATTTCATCTTTAGGTCACTGGTCTGAATCCAGTACAGATCAGTAATAACCAAATGTTGTTACCATATGACAGCTGTTGAGTTCCCAATGCAAAGTGAATTTGAGGCCTCCCTGCAGTTGCTAATGATGCTACATCACAAAGAGCCTTGTTGATGACAATCTTGGAAGAAAGGCAGAAGACCGAATTGAAAGTGGAGTCTCCTAATCAAAGCACAAGTGCACTTAGCAGGCACTCTGTGCAACTGTTGCCTGTCCTGTATCTAAATCCATTTAGGTACACATTCCTCTCTATTCCTTTTCCAGTAAATATTTTCTTCACTGCAGACGCAGGTAGAAAATAAAGTATTTACACCAATATTCTAACATAGCCAAAATAATATCTAACTACAGAAAGATAACGTTGACTGTTTTACACTGGTTAGAGCACTTTAGTTACAGTATAGTCAGCACTGATATTTTATTCAGTTACTGTTATCTTTACAAGGAACATCAACACTTGAGGGCAATGACTTATTGGTAGCTTTAGGGCTATCCTGGGATTAATATTGGAGGAGAAAAGTGGGCTGAGGTAAGAGGAATCAGTACTGCAATACAAGTGAATATACTCTTTAGAGGCACTGCAGGATACTTATTAAGCCAGCTTTCAGGATGTCTTAGGTCTGTATATTGCAATTAATCACTAGCTGTTGCCAGATTTCATACTAAAAAAGCTAATTTCCACTAAACAAGTAACTGCTCATTTAAAGATAGACTGAATTATCTGATCTACCATGTCCAGAGTTTGGGAAGACAGTACTACTCTTGCAAGCTCTGCCGACTTGAGCTACCAAATGAGACGTGTTAATTTATCTACAGTGACTTCAACTGGAGCAAAATGCCACGAAGAAAATAAAAGCAAAGGTGAAAAACCCTTTACAAGCTCCATATAACCCCACAGAGTCACAATATACCCTAGGAAGAGTAGCTGTAACTCCCACCATCCAGCAGGCAGCATCCTTAGCAATCTGGAATGGATACAGGTCAGTGATGTGATACTGCCCTATGACAGAGAGACTTCCATCGTTCATAATGGTCTGTGGCTAGTAGGGTTAGTTCTCAAGGTATTAGGAGTTTTTTTAAAATTTCAAGCCTTATGTGTAGGAGCATGTATTGGTGTAAATATGTGGGTGGGCAACACAGAGACGATGGTTGTTAGAAGAAGGAAGTATGTTACATGTGGAAAGTGGTTTGCAAGAAACAAAAGAGTAAATAGGAGGAAGTCAAGATCACAATGTAGGGAAAGAGAATAGAAGAGAGAAAAGCAGGTGAATGGAGAGAAGAAAAAGAGGAAGCAGAGTCTGAAAACAATTCTGAGAATGAGGCCCCCCCCATGATCCATAATAGGAAATAACATTTAAAGGAACATTTTTTCAAAATTCACTAATTATCTTGTCTGCCCAGTGCCTTGGGTGGTGACTAAAGCTCTGGTTTGGACAGGCTAGCCCCCCAGCCCTTCCCCTTCCAGTGTCCCCTGAAACCCAGCTCTCACTGCAGCTCCTGGCCCTGTGCCCAAGCCCACTCCCCCATGACCAATGTCTCCTGCCTCAGGCTAATGCCTCCATCCCCACCCACCAGTCCCAGACCTCTGCAGAGATAGGAAGTGCAGTCCCAGCCTCCTTGGTCACAGAGCACTGGAAGGCCAGGCAGTGAGAGCCGGGCAGATAAATCCCTATCCTTGGAAAGCCAGGTTACATAGCTCTGGCCACTGCCCTGGACCCGGAGAGCTGGGCAGTACAGTTCCAGCCTCTCCCAGCCCTGGAAAGCCAGGCGGCAGTGCCCTGGCCACCCCCAACCCCTGAGAGGCGGGCAGCGTGGCTACAGCCACCCCCACTCCTGGAGCACCAGGTGGCCTGGTAGCACAGCCCCAGCCTCCTCAGGCAGTGCTGCCTGGCCTGGCCTGACCCTCTCTGCTGAAGGCAGACCCCTGCCAGCCTCAGCACTGAGCATGCAGCGTGACTGCAGTGGCGTCAGTACCAGGACGATGGGAGTCATGGATGGTGTGGCCCCCAACTGCCTACCCAAGTTTTTTGCAGGCAACTGCCATTTTGACAATTTAGGTAGTGAGTTGAAGCGTCTGGGTCAGAAATTGTCCCAGCATCATACACCACGTTTGTTCAGGCTGTCCCTCTGTCGCAGGCTATCTTGCTCCCACTTGTTCTGCCTTTGTCTCTCCCAGTCATACATACATATCCCACAGTTCCATCAGTCAAAGCCCTGGCCCTCTGCAATTTGAAGCTCTGCTCAGCTTTTCAGGCACCTGTGGTTTCAACTACTACTGCCATTGTTTCAACCAACTGATTACAATGGCTCTTTATATGTATTCTAAATTGAAGTCAGTTGCCATGTCTGATCCACAACACTGTTTGGCCGAACCCATAAAACAATTTTTGCAGGTTTCAATTAGATCTGTTCTCATCACATGCTGGCCTATGAATATATACTTGATAAATCCCCATGAAATTCACTGAATAATATTTAGCTCTTTTTTCTCGGTCATTCAGCTCAGTAATAAGCTTAGTAATAAGTTTTATTTTTAAAATATGTATAGAAAGTGGATCTATACTGCCATAATAAAACATGGTGCACAATGAACACATACAACTATCTATTCCTTTAACTGGCAGGGACTTTTGGCACTGTTAGCTAAAGTATTTCCAGAGGCTAGTATGACATACTGGTTCTGTCACCACCTGCTCTGTGACCTTACAGTGCCTTAATGCTGTGCAGCTTTGGTTCCAATCCCAGACACCAGTAGCCTGCCACAAGCACAAAATCTCACCCTGGCTTCCACCAACCTAGTGACTCCTTGGGGGTAAACCCAACTACGCTTCTAGTCCCAAGTTTCCAAATCCATCCTTCCTGAATTCTTAACTAGCAGACACTGAGACTCTGTGCAGCACTTTAAACTGAAAGTGTGGTCACAGCACAAACGCTGGGAGAGAGTTCTCCCAGTGCTCTAGGTAAATTACCTCCATGAGAGAAGTAGCTAACAGCGCTCGGAGCCACTGGGCTTTAGCCTGGTTCACACTGGCTGGTGCTTTACAAAAAAAGAAGTTACTCAGCTTTGTGCAGTAACGATGGTTCGTTGAGATGTGTCCCCGTGGGTGCTCCACTCTAGGTGTTGGGCTCATCCCGGCGCCGCTGGTCGGAGGATTTTACAGCTGTAGTCAGCCGGATCGTGCATGCGGTTAGTGTTTTGCGCTGTTCTACTGTTGTGCAGTCCAGCTCCCGCCAGTTCCTCTCACCGCTCGGTATCTAAAACGAGACAAAAACAAACCCCGGAGCAGAGAGGAGGATATGACGTGGAGCACTCACGGGGACACATCTCGAAGAACCATCGTTACTGCACTAAGGTGAGTAACTTCTTCTTCGAGTGGTCCCTGTGGGCGCTCCACTCTAGGTGACTGTACAGCAGTAGCCAGTGTGCACTCTGGATCAGTGATTTTCTACAACAGATAACACTGCCGATGCAACCGTCGAGTCTGCCGCTAGGCATGGTACTATGGCATAATGACACATGAAAGAGATGCTGGAAGCCCAGGTAGCTGCTCGGCAAATATCGCTCAGTTGGACTCCTCGGGAGAAGGCTGTGGAGGTCGCTACCGCTCTAGTAGAATGTGCATTCGGTCGAGAGAGAAGAGGTTTATCTCTTAGCGAATGGCAAGTAGTGATGCATATGCCTATAAGCAGGGCTCAACAAATCCGCTTAGCCAGTTGCCCCGTTTACTGGCGGTTCGCGCATGCGCAGTGCAGGTCTCGCGCATGCGCAGTGCGAGGCTCGCGAGTGGTTTTCGCCGCGATTGTCGAGCACTGCCTATAAGTCTAGCTATACATTGGCTAGAGAGTGCATTGCCTTTGGAGAGCTGTGCAATTGACACTAGAAGTCTGTCTGTGTAGTGTCACTGTCGAGTTCTGTCTATATAAAAGGAAAGCGCCTGACATACATCAAGTGTATGTAGTAACACGTCTCTCTGTGATGAATGAGGCTTGGGATAAAAGGCTGGAAGTTCAATAGGTTCGTTAATATGGAAGGATGAAGAAACCTTGGGAGTAAATGCCGGGTGAAAGCGTAACACGACAGAATCCTTTGAGAAAAAGGTAAAGGGTAGAGTTGTCATCAGGGCCGCTAGCTCGCTGACTCTGCGTGCTGATGTGATTGCAAGTAGAAAGACTACTTTCATAGTCAGCATTTGTAATGGTAGCTAGTGGTTTGAAAGGAGGGTGCATGATGGTGTCGAGCACCAGATCCAGATTCCAGAAGGGGAGTGGTGGCCTACAAGGAGGGTGCACGTTCATTAGGCCTTTTAGAAACCTTTTTGTGGTTTAGTGCACAAACACTGACACCCCTTCAATGGGAAAATGAAAAGCACTAATAGCTGCCAAATGTACTGTCAGAGACGAAAGAGAAAGTCCCGAGCTCTACAGGTGGATGACGTAATCAAGGATATGGTGTAGAGGAGTGCCCTGAGGCTAGATGTTGCTGCGAGAGCACCATTGCGAATATTAACGCCATTTTGCAAGGTAAGTACTCTGAATGGATGATTTTCTACTGTGTATTAGTACCGTTTTGACTTGATCTGAACAGAGGTCCTCTCCTGGCCTGAGCCAGTTAGGAGCCATGCTGTCAGGTGTAGGGAGTCTGTCTTGGGTGAAGGAGAGAACTGTGGTCCTGCGAGAGAAGATCTGGGAGGGGAGGGAGTGGCCAACGTAGCGCTACTGACATGTGTAGGAACGGGTACCATGGCTGTCTCGGCCAAGCTGAAGCTAAGAGAATTACAGTTGCCGATTCTGCTTTGATTTTTCCCAATGTTCTGGGAATGAGGACCAATTGGGGGGAAAGCGTAAAGGAGTGCTTTTCTGTAATTGATTAGAAGAGCATCCCCAAGTGAACCCTTGCCAATGCCTGCTCTGGAGCAAAAGAGGCAACACTTCGCATTACTGGAAGTGGCGAACAGATCTAGCACAGGTGTTCCCCACATGCGAAAGATGTGTTGGAGAATAGCCGTCCTTATCTCCCATTCGTGATCCATGGGAAATCTCCCACTGAGAGCGTCTGCAATGACACTGCTGGTGCCAGGTAAGTAAGACGCTGTGATGGTGATGTCGTTTCGTATGCACCAATTCCAAAACCGCACCACTTCCGCACATAGGGAGCGTGACCTTGCTCCTCCTTGTCTGTTTATGTAATACATTGCAGCTACATTGTCCGTCAGCGCTCTGACGGTAGTGCCCTTTATGTGCGAGTGAAAGTGTCTGCATGCATGGAAGACGGCCCTCAGCTCCAGGAAGTTTATATGTAGACGCCTTTCGGTAAGCGACCATTTGCCCTGTATGCGTTTTCCGCTCATGTGTGTGCTCTACCCGATGAGGGAAGCATCCGTTGTTATCTGAATGGATGGTTGTGGATAGTGGAACGGAACTTCCATCATAAGGTTGCTGGACTTTGTCCACCAGCGGAGGGATATGTGAACATGCTTTGGAGGAGCCACTCTTTTGTGAATGCTGTGCTTTGAGGGCGTGTACACGGTTGCCAGCCAGTGCTGTAGACACCGTAAGTGAAGATGTGCATGAGGGAAAACAAATGTGGTCATGGCCATATGGCCGAGCAGCCTCAAGCAAGTGTGTACTGAAATTGTTGGAGCCTGCGCGACTATGTGTACTAGATCTTGAATTGCTTGGAATCTTTCCAGCGGTAGGTATGCCTTCGCAGCAAGGGAGTCGAGCATGGCTCCTATAAACTTTATGCTTTGGGCTGGGTTGAGGGTGGACTTTTGTTCATTCACTATGAGGCCCAGAGACTAGAACATTTGCTTGAGTAGTGTCACCATGTGAGAGTTCTCCTGCCTTGTTGTGCCCTTGATTAGGCAATCGTCGAGATACAGGAAGATAATGAACTTTAGTCGGTGGAGGTGCATCGCAACAACAGCTAGGGTTTTTTAAAAGACCCTGGAAGCTGATGCCAGACCAAATGGCAATACCCGAAATTGGAAGTGCTCGTTGCCTATTACAAAACGAAGGAATTGCCTGTGCGCAGGGTGTATGGAGACATGAAAATAAGCATCCTGTAGATCGAGCGCTGCAAACCAATCGTTGTTGACGAGAGAAGGGAGTATCGTGGTAAGTGTCACCATCTTGAAACATTGATTTCGAAGGTAACGATTCAACCGACGTAAATCGAGGATGGGCCTCCAACCCCCCGTTTTCTTCTGCGTTAGGTGCACTTTGAGGCATAAGAGGTCTTCGTTAGATGGGTCCCTGAAGAGGAACGGGGTTGATGGGAGGAAGGGAGGTGAAGGGAATCATGAATCCTGATTGTACGATCTTCAATACCCATCTGTCGGATGTTATCTTCGCCCAGAGATGGCAAAAGGGCCGTAGACGATGGTGAAAAAGGGGGGTTGTGGCAGCGGTGGTCGTAACAATGATTGGTGCATACAAGCCCTCGACCGAGGAGTCAAACTTGCTGCTTTGAGGAAGGTGGGTGGGTTGCGCGAGGTGGTTGGGGTCACATTCGTTGCAGTCGTTGTTTAGGATACGCCTGATCAAATAAGCGCTGCTGTTGCCTATGAAATCGGTAGTCGTATCTCCTTTGGTAAGGATAGTACCGCTTGCACTGGAAAAGAGAAGTGTACATACCAGGCGTCCGCAAGGTGGTATGAGAATCCATTACCGTGTGCAGGACCTCATCTGTCTTATCTGCAAACAGCTTAAGTTTGTCAAAGGGCAGATCCTCGACTTTATTCTGCAGTTCTTTAGGAACTCCCACTATTTCTAACCATGACTCCCTTCTCATGGATATTTCAGTGGCAACGGATCGTGCTGCCTTATCAGCACATCCATAGCAATTTGCAGTCCTGCCCTGCAACACACACAACCCTCTTGAACCACAGCTCTCAAGAGTGCCTTATTGGCCTCTAGCAGGTGTTGTGCGACATCGGTTAACTTTGCGTAGTTATCAAAACTGTGGTTTGAAAGTAGGGCAGCGTAATTCGCAATCCGGAGCAGAAGCATGGAAGAAGAATATACAGGCAGTCCCTGGGTTATGTACAAGATAGGGACTGTAGGTTTGTTCTTAAGTTGAATCTGAATGTAAGTCGGAACTGGCATCCAGATTCAGCCGCTGCTGAAACTGATCAGTTTCAACAGTGGCTGAAATCTGGACGCCAGTTCTGACTTACATACAGATTCAACTTAAGAACCCCAGGCATCCCCAAGTCAGCCGCTGCTGAAACTGATCAGCGGCTGATTCCAGGAAGCCCGGGGCAGGGGCTTCCTGTAGTCAGCCATTGGTCAGTTTCAGCAGCGGCTGACTTGGGGACGCCAGGGGCAGAGCAGCTGGGGTGCTGCTGGGTTGGTCCAGTAGCACCGCCGCTCCTCGGTGCTACTGGACCAACCCAGCAGCACCCAAGCTGCTCTGCCCCAGGCGTCCTGATTCAGCCGCTGCTGAAACTGACCAGCAGTGGTTGAATCAGGACGCCTGGGGCAGAGCAGCTGGGGTGCTGCCGGGTTGGTCCAGTAGCACCCAAAGCGGCGCTACGGGACCAACCGGCAGCGCCCCAGCTGCTGTACCACAGGCGTCCGGAGCAAAGCCGCGGAGCACGGGGGCAGCGGGACAGCCCAGACGCGCCGTGGCTGTCCTGCTGCCCTCAGGCTCCGCGGCTTTGCTCTGCTTTGCTCCCCATCTCCCTGGTCTGCAGACCAGGGGGATGGGAAGCAAAGCCGCGGAACATGCGGGCAGCGGACAGTCCAGACGCGTCAGGGCTGTCCGCTGCCCGCGTGTTCCGCCACTTTACTCCCCGTCCCCTTGGTCTGCAGACCAGGGAGACGGGGAGCAAAGCAGAGCAAAGCCAAGGAGCACGCGGGCAGAAGACAGCCCAGACGCGTCTGGGCTGTCCGCTGCCCGTGTGCTCCGCCGCTTTGCTTCCTCTCCCTGGTCTGCTGGAGACCAGGGAGACGGGCCCCGTTTGTAACTGCGGATCCGACGTAAGTTGGATCCACGTAACTCGGGGACTGCCTGTACTTTTCTACTGAAAATGTCAAGCTTCTTTGCATCTTTATCGGCTCCTGACCCTCTGACCTGTGGGGTCTTGGCTCTTTGTAGGGCTGCATCCACCACCAGGGAGTTAGGTTGGGGATGGGTGAACAGAAATTCTAAAACTTTCGACAGCACTTTCTATTGGCTATCGACGTTGGTGTAGTCGAGGCTGGAGTCTGCCAGATCTTTTCGGCCAACTCCATAATTGCCTCATCTATAGGGAGTGCAATCCTAGAATATTGTTGGAGATGTATGTTTTTTAGAAGACGATAATGCTTGGTTTGTACTTCAGCCAGCTGCACCTCCTAAGAGTCTGCCACCCTTTTAAAAAGATCTTGGAATTGCCTCATATCATCTGGAGGCGAGGTATCCCCCAGAAACACAGCCTTGTCTGGAGAAGATGACGAGAGATCCGTGAGAGAGGCTTCCTGAGGTTGGTCGTCATCCGATATCTGCCCCTCTTCTGGCTCTGACTGATGTGTTACCACTGGAGGGACCTCAGAAGGTGGAACCGGTGATTGTTTCCTCTGTTGGATGTGCACCGGGGGTGAGTGATGATGATGTGATGAAGAACGACAACAGCATGAGGAATGGGCATATGAGTGAGATCTGTGATGCCCATGGGAGCCATGACCGTGCTCAGAGAGCAATTTGAATATGCTGGATTTGATCTTCTGGAGGAATACACACTCCCATGCCTACCATGGTATGTTACACATGGGGAGCAGCTCCGAGAATGGGAGCTGCAAGGTGAGTACCTGTGTCATGGAGAGGATTGTCTGTGCACGTGAGCAGTGTGGTAAGGCTTGGAGTGCAGCTGAGGCGATCGAGGGGTGGGTCGTAGGTGAGACTCTGAGATGACATGGGGAGTTCTCTGAGGGGATCTACTCACCGGTGGTGATGGGGACGGTGAAGGGGAGAATACCGGAGATGAAGAGAATGAAGGGAGGCCTGCTACGGATTTCCTAGCAGCCTTCATAGGAACCGGGGTGATCCCGGTATCAGACTCATCATCCGGTTGTCTTAGTGCTGAAGTTTGCGCTTGCTCCTTGGTCTGCAGTATGGAGGAGTGCGATCTAGATGAGCATGGAGAGTCCGTACCCGGTGCCATCTCTGTTGCTGTCTCTTGCACCCTCTGCGGTGCCATCTCCAGTGCCATCTCTCGCGCCCTCTGCAGCACCGTCTCCGGCACTGTCTCTTGCGCCCTCTGCAGCGCCGTTTCCGGTGCCTGCTTTGTCGGTGCCAAATAGCATTTCGACAGTGCCGAAGTTTGTGCACGATCTTTGATGCACTTGATGGCTCCAGGGCTGATGCAGAACATACCAACAGTGCCGACGCAACCGGTCTTTTGGGACTGGCCGGTATCACGGGCTTAGGAGGCTGCGGGATGACTCCCGAAGTGCCCGACTTATCTCCCCGGGCTGAGTCTTGACATGGGAGCGGTGAGTGGGAGAGGCTTGTTTTTTGTTTGAAGCCATTGCCCCAGGGGATGAAGTTCTCCACTTTGTGCCACAGCCGAGTCCGAAGGGCTAGCCTCTGAAGGCTGCAACGCCTTATCGAAGAGTATCATTTTTAAACGCATTTCCCTGTCCCTATGTGCTCTCACAGTCAGTTTTGAGCAGTGGGTACACTTTTGGGGAATATGCGACTCTCCGACACAGCAAATACAGGAGGCATGTCTGTCTGAAAAAGGCATCACGTCCCGACACAGGGAACATTTCTTGAAATATGGCGAGCCAGGAATAATGGGTCCGGGATGTAAAAAGGACCCTGAACTAATATGACTAAGAGGCTAACTAACATTGACTAAGAGCTAATAACCAAGTAAAAAAAAATTTTTTAAACTAATCAGAACAGTATAACAGGAACAACTAACTAACTATAAAACTCTAAACTGTAACTTTTTTCCAGATGACCAATCCTCACACTGAGGAGAAGGGGGGAGCTCCGCCAGCAACCGAGGACAGTTGAGAGGAACTGGCGGGACCCGGACCGTGCAACAGTAGAAAGGCATGAGACGCTAACAGCGCATGCGCAGTCCGGCTGACTACGGCTGTAAAATCCTCCAACAAGCAGCACCGGGACGAGCCCGACACCTAGAGTGGAGCACCCACAGAGACCACTCAAAGAAGCACTGTAACTTGCTGTGCTTTGGACTGTGTGTTTTCTCACACCCCTGAGCTAGAAAGCTATAGGGCTGTAAAGTGCCAGTGTAGACTTGGCCTCAGACTTTTCCCCTCTGGTTCATCCACTGAAGCAGTGAAACCAGCCTCCCAGTCATCATCTTACTTTGGGAAATACAATCTATACAGACTGCAAAGACCTGCATGTGGGGTGCTTTATTTAAGAGAAAAACAAAAGATTCAAAGATGAAATGGTAAGGAGGGCAAACATAAACAAGTCACACAGTAAATACACATAAAGGCAACTCAGGCTTTACACTTGTATATCAGATCAAATTGTTTCTCCAATACAAGCTACCTCTTGCCTTTTTTAAAATTTTCCAGCATGCCCCCTTAATCATAGGGGGCATCCAGCATTTCATAGGCAGCTTCCAATCTAGAGGCTGTCCCACAATTTGTGGATGAAAAACTTCAGAGCCAAGCCTGCCTTTAAAAGTCTTCCTTGCCTTTTGCCCCCAATACACAATGACTCATGTTTATTCAGAGTGAGGAAACCCCCTCTTGAATTGAGGGGCAGGATATCTCAATGTCTTTCTACTAACTCTAATGGCCCATCCTGGTCTTTTCCTAGGGTAGACAATCGATTATGTTCTTAAAACCAGATAGGTGTAAACATCTGGCTTGGGAGATGCCACTCCCTCTCCCATTGCTCAATGTCCTGCTATGAGATGAGGTCAAAGCATATGAACCTAGTTCTATATTTACACAGATTCACAAATTCATAGCAATAGCCTCTCTTGCTATATATGAGATGATGATTAAGTTTAGAATATTACAAACTTTCATAGAAGACCTTACTTGACATAGTTTATAGCACAGTAACATTGCATAAAAGCAGTTGCTACATCTGCTCACTCTTTAGGATTCAAACCTCTGTTCTCGCATTTGAGTGTCTGGACCATGTTTGCCACAGCTAGTCGGCTTAGTCCTTGGACTAACAGATAAATCTTTCAAGTCGTATTTGGTGGTACAGTTGCTCAGTCACAGCCAGCCTGTGGTGTGACAGGAATATGAGGCCCTAACTCAATCTGACCTCCATTGAGACTTCAGAAACTCCCAACACAAAAGAGACCCCTACAATATACTCAGAGGGGGGAAAATAAGTGGCCGATGACAAGTACACAACAGCTCTGTTTCCAATATACATCTGAGTGACATGTGAAAGGGCATGCAAAGGGAATGCTAGGCACCATCCTAACAAACAAAACCAGTGATGTACTACATTAATATTCAGTTTACTAATTAGGCTCTGTGGTATAAAAGAAAGTATAGCCCCTACCTTGAGGAACTTGCAATCTACACTGGCAGCCAAAACAAGAATGCACTAGAACAGTGTTTGAAAACCTCTTTGATACCAGGGACTGGCTTCCTGCCTTCCCAACTGAGTCAGAGAGATCTCAGGAACTGGTGCCAGGCCATGGAACAGTTGCTGAGAAACACTTTACTAAAAGACCCAGAAAAAAGATGACAAGTTTGAGGATTTTCCTTTATGGTGCTGTGATAGCTTTTACTGTCATGGGTAAACATCTGTGGGCCTCTCCGTGAGAATCCAACTGTAGAGAAGGTGCATGAATGTGATGACCCTGGAGATATGGAGAGAAGCCAAAGATAAAAACAAGCAGCAGAAAGGCTAGAGATTTGTTTTCTACAAAAGTTCATTATGAGTAGCAGGAATAAATAGACCATCATTTTGAAACTCTAATATTTATATTTTGAGCCTTTGTGCATCGGTGTCACCAGAAATTCTTTACTACAGACAATGAAAAAAGGCTGTAGTATAAAGCTGCAAGTGCAGAATACGAAGTTTAAAACAAAGGGCAGCATTAAAGATAGAAAGATCATTTTAGTGTTCAAAATAGGTAATCAGGTGCTCACAGGAAGTCTGATTTAGGTGTCTGAGGTAAGAAAACCCCACAGTGCTTCAAACGCTTGTGACGCAGTCTTTTCCATCTGTGTGTAAATAGGGCATGTTATCTCACTAACACCCAGTACCACTCCATTGTGAGGATGCAAAAGGAGGAAACCACACTTCAGAGAGGAAGTAGTGAACTTAGTTTAAAAACGTTGCAGGTTTTCACACATATCACTGCTACTAAATTTAAAGCAGCAACATTGCTCTAGGATAGTGTTTCTCAAAGTGGGCCACAGGCCCATGCTGCTTTGTTTACCTAAAGGATCCATAGCCATGGAGTTGTGTGTTTCCCATTGGCTCTGGTTTGCCGTTTCCACCCAATGGGAGCTGCAAGACTCCAGGGCTACAGAACCTATAGGTAAACAAAGCAGCACAGGTCTGGTAGTGGTTTTCCCACAGCCCACTTTGAAAAACAATGCCCTAAGGATTAAACAACTGAAACTAAAGAACAAGTTCTCAAAGGATTTCAGTGGGGCTGTTTACAGGAATATGTGTTCACCAATGCGAGTACAGGAGGATGCTTCACACACAGGGCCTAAATAAACAGAGAAACTACAATATTGTTCTCCTCTACCACAAATATCTGAATAAAAAGCAAATTGGGTGTCACAATTTCAGAGGGAACTAAGAAACAATGTTGCGTTCAGCTGAAACACCATTGCTTTATAAGAACTACTGCAAATCTTATTCATGGCTTTCCTTCATTTTTCACATTTATGTGACATACTATAGGTGGATTCAGGCCAGTATGCAGAGGGAGTGCGAAGGGTGTGAATGAACCCCCCCATGGTCCTCCAAGTAAGCATGAGGCTGGGGCGGCATGTTGCTCCAGCCATCTGGGGGAAGGTTGGAGGTGATTTTTTCACCCTGTCCCTGGAGTGAGGCATAAGGAAGGGTTGGGACACCATAGGGGGAGAGGGGAGCTCCCCCCCCCCCAGCAGAAATTCCTGCATATGGGCCTGAGATTTCTGTCCCATCTTCCCCTCAAATCCTGAACGCAGAAGAGGGGTCAGTTAAGCCCTAGTCACAAGCCAGCCTAGTAGCAGCGTCTAGCTTGCAGAGGCTAGACTGGCTTGCAAAGGGCCATTCTGCTGGTTCAGGATTGTTAAAGGTCCTGATATTCCTTCTGGTGCCCCTACTATGCTCCCCTGTTGGAGATGACTTTTTAAAAGAATTTCCCATCTTCTTTGCAATGCCAGAGTGGCACCAAAGGGACAGAGCCAGGACATAATCCACAGTTATTGTTAGACTGTTGCTTCATTGAGCCCATTATTCCAATTCAACAAGTGACCAAGCTGTTCTCAGAAAGAGATGAAATGAGGGTTTATTGACCAGAAGATGCCAATGCAGGCAGCCCTAGAGACAAAGCATCCCATGTTGATGTTGTTCTGTTAGGAGTTTACAGAATGTTAAACTATGGAGGGAATATGATCAGAGACTTTGCAGGTTTTGATATTCTGGTTAAGCAACAGTCACTAGGCACCCCACACAATGGTTGGGCACTACATTTCTGGGTGACTAATAGAGTGGGAGTATGTCTAATAATTAATGGCTGAGTATCGGTATTTGTGGGTCCTGTTAATTCCCAGATCCCAAACAATAACCTGGGCATGCTGTGAACTCTCTCTCCAGCATCTTCTGCTCAGCTCTGCCACTGTCTCTCACTGACTGATAGCACATTGCTTGGGTGAATTGAGGCTTATCCTGAATTAGCTTCACTCATGACTTCCAATCACACTGAGTTCTAACAGAACACATTCACTGCCTAGCTGTTCTCTGTAAGTACTGGAGATTGAGAAATATTCCTGTAGAAAGTCACTTCTCCTCCAGCCTGCTGCCTGCCACAAGTAACAAACAAAGTTTCTATAGCTCAGTTCAGCAGAGCTTATCAAAGACCTTCACAAATGTTAGTAAGCCTCAAAACACAGCTTGGCAACCCCCTCCCATCTGCTCAGAGGTAAAGAAATACTAACACCCCCAATTTTCAGTTAGGGAAACCGAATTGTAAAGCGAATAGGAGACTTGCCAAAAGTCTTACAATAATTTGGTGGTATGGTCTGGGAATTAACAGAACCCAGGAATATTGATACTAAGCCATTAATCATTAGACACACTCCCACACTATTAGTCACCCAGAAATGTAGTGCCCAACTTGTCTTAAATATTTTCTGGTGTTTTCCCATGTTGTATATTGGTATTATAAACTGATTGAAGTACAGTTGCACAAAGATGTTTGAGTGCACAATTAAGGGGCTCAGTGGATAAATGGTTACTTACCTGTAACGGAGGATTTTCAGGATGTGTGGTCCTGTATGTATTCTACACTTGGCTACACAAGAGCAGCATGCACCTGAGACTGCCTTTCCAGTTCCTTCTCTAATGTGAACCCAGTCATGATGTGAAGCAGAGTGAAAGGAGGGCAGGCAGTGAAATACAGAAAGACTACACATCTCAAAGAACCTCTACTTCCACAACTGCTGGTCCTTGTGTTCATTTCACATGGGGGTGATTGGTATGCAGAAGTCAAATAGCAGGAACGTGTGAGGATGCAGGTGTTGTGACACAGATACTCGTAACATTGCCATCCGAAAAGCTGTGTCTAGAGAGGAGACTTGGATAAGTAATGCTTTGTGAAGGTGTAAATGGACTTCAGATTGCCATCTTACAAATGTCCAACACAAAGACTTGTTGAAGAAATGTTGCTGAGATTGCTTGTGATGTAGTGAGATGGACCCTCACCCTATCTGTAGGAGAGTGACACAGCCACTGTTAGCAAAAAAAGAATACAACCAGAAATACACTCAGAGAATCTCTGAGCAGATATAATTTAATCCAGAGTTCATTCTGGGATAGCAAAAACAATCTACCTGTTTTTCTAATAAGATTTTTTTTTGCTTTTCATTTATGAGGCTGTGCCCTCATTTGACTTCTAAAATGAAACCTCTGCTCATGACTGGAGGTAGGAGACTGCAGGAAGAATACTAGTGGTGAACTGACTGATTTGTGGAATTTTGAAATTATTTTAGGAATACATTTCAAGTAGACTCAAAGGGATACCTTCTCTTTAGCATATGAGGAGTTGGCCACAAATGCCTCCTCGATCACTCACTCTCCTAACCGACATGATTATGACAAGTAAGATGACTTTCACAGATAGGTGGGACATCAAGTACATGGCTAGTAGTTCAAAAGGTGGCCTGGTAGGTATAGAAAGTACAAGACTGAGTTCCCTTTGTGGTATTAGCCTCACTACGGGTGCAAAGGTCCTAGTGAGGTCCTTCAGCAATTCAGTTCTAAATGGGTAACTGAAAACAGAATAACTCTTAACCTGAAGGTAGAAGGCACTCACTGCTGCTAGATTTACCACAGTGAGCTTAACAGAAAGGCCAGATGTCTTTAGAGTAAGGGAATAACTTAGAATAGGAGGAATACTTGCTGTCTCTGGGAATAATTGTTTCTATTGAATCCAGGTGGAGAGCGACACCTCTATTTAGCTAGACAGATTTTTCTGATGGACTCTTTTCTCCTGTGATTGAGAACAGTTGAACAGTTGCTGAATATGAATGATCTAGTCTGACACCTATCCAAAAACCACACTTTGAAGTGAAGAGAGTCCAGGCTGGGATGTCTGTTTCCATTGTTCTCTTCAATTAGCAGCTCCAGGAAAGGTTGGATACTAATGCAAGGACGGGTTACTATTTGCAGAAGGTCTAGAAACCAGAACTGCCTGGACCGATTCAGTACAATGAGAATGACTCACACATTGCCACGACAAATCTTTCAGAGAACATGGAAGAAGGAAAGACATAAATCAAGCGATTTATCCAGGGTAGCAGATTCCACCCTGAGATTCCCAACCTAACACTGCTCTGGAACACACTTGCCCTATAGTGGGTGAAGTATAGTAGCTGGCCACTAAACTTTTGAGAAACAAGTCAGGGTGGCATATGTGATGTTTTTCAACCCTTGAATGTCCTTTGAAAGTAACCTTTCACTGATGGTAAGGTGGCTGGGGTTGCATATTTTGGTCTTTCAATCTTCTGACACTTGCACCATTGTTCATATAGTCATAGGTGGTACAAAGGTTGTGAAAGAGGGCTTGGTTTATACATCTGTTTATGATGCTCTCTTTTCTAGGCTAGAGTATATATGCCCAAGCATCAAAGGGTTGTCCTGAAGTCTTAAAGGCAAAAAGATACATCTGTCTTTAAGTTAAAGAGATTAGTTTCATCACAGGGCAAATCTTACAGGCATTCTGAAGGTCTCTAAAGAGCAACGCCACACTTCTCGCCACAGTACTACTGCAGTTCCTATACTCCAGACACAGAAACAGCTGAGTCCTCTGTGGGTTGGAGAGATCTTTGGGTTTATCAGATATGAACTCTCCTCTGGAGCTTATTCTCAGAGGGGTGGAGCTCAAGGATTTAGGCTGATATACAAGAGGATCTTGGATCCAACCAGGGCCGGATTAAGGGGGGGCTAGCCGGGCAGCTGCCCGGGGCGCCAATCTATGGGGGGCACCTGATGGCAGCTGTAAGGGGCGCCGTGTGCCCAGCCACACGGTGCCCCTTAGAGCTGCTATCAGGCACCGTGCGCCCGATTGCAGCTGTAAGATGTGCAGCGTGTTGGGGATGGGGCCGTGCATGCATCGCACGCCCACTGCCCAGGGCGCAGGAATGGCTCAAGCCGGCCCTGAATCCAACTGAGGTCTCATGGCTTTCTCCATAGGTACCTCCTCAGTCCAGGTTTGTCCCTCTTAGATCCAGGGAGGGAAGGAGTGGCAGGTACTAGAGTTAATGGAGATATATGCCTTCCTAAAGCAGCAGAAACAGTGCTGGTGTTGAGAAAGAGAAAGGACAGGAGACGCAGTCCTTAAATCACAGAACACAGCAGAGTCCTTCCTCAAGGGGTGGAGGAAATGCAGAATGTTCACAAGATGGGGAAAAATTAATGTACACTAATTATAACAGACAATGAAAAACACTCAAACATTACGAACTATGTACAATTATATTTCACCTTTGTCTGCCTTTTCCTCATCTGTCCCTCCACCAATCCAAGTCAATGTCACAACATTCTATTTTACTACAAGCACATTCTTTCCATTTCTGGTCAAAGAGTTTTGTCATGAGATTGGCCCACTGTATTTTTGGTCTGTCCAGCCATCATTTGTGGTCTCTGGGAATCCAGTCATTAATGGATTAATTAAGGTGGAGGTTGTCCACCTATTGCCTATGGACTACATGACCTCCCATCTCAACTTTGTATCGTATATCACCTGTGCTATACTGATACTTCTGTACGCTTCCGAGTTACTTATTCTATATGTGAACACAGAGAGATATCTTACACATTTGCCTTTCCATTACTCACTGTTTTCTAGGACTACAATGTCTTGCATTTGTCAATTACACACACACACACACACACACACACACACACACACTCTCTCTCTCTCTCTCTCTCTCTCTCTCTCTCTCACTCAAAGGTAACACAATTTCACCAAAGCTCTTTGCAGCCATACTGGAGTCAATGTTCAAGAAATTGAATGGGAAAGAAGGAATTAGAATTGACCGAGAATACATCTTCTCTGCACTAACAACTGTGTACTACTGGCAAAAGACATAGGCGAACAGAACAAATTGCAGTAATTGCAAACACTTTAATGGGATATTGGGTTGGAAGTGAACATGCTGAAGATGAAATCGATGTGGAGTGTAAATAGATAAGTAATTGAGGAGGTCAACAAATCTGGATCAGTAGCTGAACAGAGGCAACTCATTCAAAGGAGAACATTATATGTAGGAGGAGAAAGGTCGGGTTGGGAAAGTTTCAACAAAATAAAGATATGTCTAACGATGATGAGCTGTCCACAAAGAAGAGGAAAGTACTATTCTGTCAGTAATGTTATACACAGCGGAAAGCTGTTCGATGGCGAAACCAGAAGAAGAAAATTATATTTACAGATAAGTGCAAAGAAACTTCAGACATGGATAGTGCCAATTCCAACCATGTGGCAGTAAGAAAGAATTGGAGAGGTGGCCAATCTTCACCTCCCTTTACATAGCAGCAAATTGTCCTATGATGTGCATTCCTAAGGAATAAACAGCCAGAAGCTAAAACCATTTAAAACATGATTTTGGCTTCAGACTTGTTAGAAATATTTTTTTAAAGCAAAGCCTGCATCATTTACAGTTCTTCCTCAAATCCAGCTGACAAAATCCAGTCCAGAAGTTTGTTATGCAAGAACAACAGCGAGCGACAAAACCAGGCAAGAAGTCAAAAAACTTAATAAGTGGAGAAGGAATTAAAATGAAAAGACGAGCAAGGACTGGAGAGAAGAGGGGAAGAAGAGAAGGAACCTGCCTGAAATCTGATATCATTTTAAATGCAACACAATAGTTAATTCATTTTGTGCATAAGACATCACATTTATTAGATTTTTTCCCCCTTCAAAGCCACAGGGGCTTGGCTGGTGAAGCCTGAAATTGTTGTTCCGTAACCTTTGCTTTTAAATTAAACAAATGACCTCAGATTTTGGAGCAGTTTTTCACTCAGGGGAGAGCATGTCATTAAGAGAGTGCCAGAAACATATTTAATTGATACAAGTACCAAGAACTTCGCAAGTGAGTGCAGACGTCCTGCACATAGATTTCAGGGAAATTACTAAAAGTTCATGGAGCTTCATCAAAATGTGAGCCATGAAGAGAGGCACATGAAAGGCTCTGTATCAAAAGGGTAAATTCCATTCGGGAGATATTAATCTGATTACCTAAGAGGTACTGCAAATCGGATATGCTCCATTGTGTCCCATATCCAACCTGGACAGATGGAGGAGCCTTTTGGCTCCATTTTCTGACATATAATTAGTTTTTCAGAGACGATCACGTTACGGATACAAAGTTAAAAAATAATTCAGGAGTAGCATGTACAGTACCAGCCTGTAACAAGAGACACTGCTGACTTTATTTCCTCGAGAATCACTCTGGAGATTGCCTCCATCAGGAGTTGACTTTGGCATTTGTGTTTCAGCCTGAATGCTCTCTACACCTGCCTGACAGAAAACCAGCCCAGCAACATCCCTAAACAAAGAGCCCTGTATGGAGTTTGAAAACCAAGACTTTGAACAGCCTGCCAAACTCAGGCAAATTTTATAAATTACAGCATTTTATCTAAACTATGAATAATTGTCTTATTTTCTTGGCTGTCCTTCCCTCCCCCACATGCCCTCCCACCAATCACTGGCAGTTACAAGGATCTTTGTAAGAATATAAACAGAATAAATTCTCCTTTCCAGTCAGGCTCCTCCTCCTTCCTGATTCTGCTATTGCAATCCTTTGTTTTCATTAGTATGACTGTGAATGATGATGTCATGGACACTGGATTATGAAATCAATAAACAATATGGGGAGGCTGGTGGAAGATGTTTATTAAATGGCTAATTTCCTATTTTACACCCAGATAACTCATTGGCAATGAGAACTGCCGGCAAAATAAAAAGTAAAATTAAAAAATAAAATATAGTTCAATGACATTTTGTATTTTTTTAAAGTTTGCCAAAGTGTGCTAAAGTGGCCTGGGGGGAAAGGAGCGCAAAGCCTGCCCACCAGCTCCTTTGAGCTGGGGCTAGTCTTGGACAAGGGAGGGCCACGTAGCCGTCCCACTAGCTTTTCCTTCCCAGGGACTAGCCCAGAGGCAACGCACAGGCTGCCTGCTGGCTTCTATGCCCTGAGGCAGGCCTTAGGTGGGAGGGGAGCTTTGCAGACCACCTGCTGGCTTCTCCCTGGGGGGTGGCCCAGGGCAGTGGGAGCCACATGGTGGGCAGAAGCTGCCCCCCTGGGATGAGGCACTTGCTGTCGCTCTGAGGTCATTTTGGGGTACAACTGTCTCTTCTAGCATATCCCTCCTTTTCCATGTGATGGGAAACAATCACATTCCATGCATATCCCATTGTCCTGTCACAACCAAACCTTGTCCTTGCTTTAAGTTATGATAAGAGGAAGCTACATACCAAATTTAGTGGTTCTAGCTCTTACTGTTTAGGAGGAGCCCTTGAACAAACTGACAGACAAATGCACAAAATTTCTAAAATATACAGTAAGACCAGATTATGGCACAAAAACAGGAGTCAAAGGCCAAACAGAGGTGAAAAACTGGTACTACCAACCCTACAGGGTAGCTCCCTAATTCTGGGCTGCTCCAGATCGGTTGATTATTATTAATTAAAACTGTTCTCATGGCTTTATCTGCTCTGACCATAGTAGGGAGGGAGATCTGGAAATACCAATTTTGCAGATTGCTCTAGACAGTATAGTCAGTATCGTCCCTTTCACAATGGCGGCAGAGGACAGGGGAAAACCTAGCACACATGGCTAATTATGCATAAAAGACACTAGAGGAAAATACTATAGAAGTGAACATTGAAAATGTCTTTGTGGCCCATATTAAATATAATCTTTTGGTTATCATGATGCAACTTACAAAGAAGCTTAAAAATGTTTTTGAATTCTGGCTATATTTTATGCTAAGCTTGATAACCGCAAGCCCATGTGCTCCCAAATATTTACAGGCAACTGCAAGTGACAGTGAGGATTTGTGTCAGTATCCAGTTTCAGCTGTGATAGAATTGAACTCCTACCTTCAAACAGGCACAAGTCATCAGCTGGAGACACTATGTTTGCCTGGACATCAAGGCCATTGTTCAGCCGTGTGGTAATCTGATTTGTCAAGATAACCTGCAAACAGGAGAAAAAATGAATTATTATAGCTGCTGAAGGGCAGACAGCAGCCCAGGTGAGGACTAGAATGTACAAAGACAGACAGACAGACAGATAACTCCATCCTCTGACCTTCATCAAATCCATTTCTCCTAAAAAACTTGGAGCTAATTGCAGTAGCTTGCCAAAGACACAGTAGAAAAAACAGCAAACTGAAGAGACTTTCAAAGTTACTCAGACAAAATATTACCCATCCTGTATAGCAATATGTTTGTTTTTCAAGAGACTGTAATGGGGTATTGTCTCAGAGAAGTGATGTTGCAAGTAGTTTCCCACTCTAGCACCTCCTATTGCTTGTCATTTTCTGATGCAGCCAAGTCACCTTTCAAACTCAGGAGGACCACTGACGCTCTCCCTCTGGCAGCTCTTTGCCTCGTAGTAGGAGTCCCACATATATGTGCATGTGGCCTCTGGAACTCCTTGTTCTGATCCATAACAGGAACAGAGTACTGAAATACAGCACTATGAGAAAAACTAATGTCCATCTTATTTCCATATTGACCAGAGATAGGCAGAACTCCAGATGTCAAAAGTTAGCCGGCTATCATAAGGTTTGCTGACATGTTTTACTGATTCAAGAGGTATTATTTATATTAATTATTAATTATTATTATTATTATTATTAATAATTATGGTATTGATCATCCTCATAATCACCATAAAGTTAGCATTTATCTAGCACTATTACAAATATTAATTCCTCTTGCTGAGGTGATGAACTATTAACAGCATAAATTCAAAGCTCGATTATTTTTTCTAATAAAAGACAGAAACAAACAAGTACAAACACATATTGCCAACTATACATGGAGTCTAAATGGGTAAGTTTGGATCTACTGCAGTGTAATCGCTTGGTGGTAGTGTAAATGAATACCATTCCCCTAGAACCACTAGTGAGACTTGATCCCCATTCTTGGAGACTAAGTAAAGCTACAGGTCTAAGGACCCAAATCTGCTAATAGTCGCATATGTAAATAACCTGACTCCATGCATATTTCCATTGAGATTACTCGACCAGAGTGTCAGCTCAAGCTGACACAGTGAAGAAAGGCACAGTGATAGAGGCACTATGGGGGGGAGGGGAAGCGACTAGTCAACTAGCGTGTTGACTATCCAATAAGCATTTACTTATCGGACAGTTGACTAGTCATTCACATTCCTACTGTGGATCTTCTACAGTGGGAATAATCATGAAAGTTATGCCCCTGTGTGTTTGCAGGACTGGGGTTAAGGCTTATCATGAAAATTTATTACAACAAAGAAATCCATGGGCAACAGGTGAACATAGGGCTCAGGGAGGCAAACTCCCAGCCCCATCTCTTCCACCCAAGGCCCCATTCCTGCCATCCAGGGCCCTCTGGCTGCAAAGCTCCTCCTCCCACTTTCGGGGCAGGCCACCCCTCACCTTGGGAGCACAGTGGGAGGCACATGGATCAAGCTGGCCCTGGCCAGAGCACAGGAGGGGAGAGAGCAAACAGTGCATGACCCCAGCCTTCCCTGGCTCCTGTCAGAGTATGGGGGAAGGGTGGTCAGCACATGACTCCAGTCTTCCCTGCCTCTGGCCAGAGCAGGGGGAAAGAGAAGATGGGCAGCGTGAAGCCCCAGTCCTCCCTGGCCGGAGCACTGGTGAAAAGGAGGGCAGGAGACACATGGCCCTAGCCTTCCCTGGCCCCTGGAGAACTGGCGGCATAGCTCCAACCTTGAAAGGGCTAAATCCCAGACAGCCTTGAGGCAGATGCACCAATGGGGGGGAGGGACCGAAGGAGGATTTTGGGCAGGGCCGCGCTGGCAGTTTGGGATGGCATTACCGTCCCCTGCCTCTTATACCCGTCAGTCATACAGAAACTCCAGAATTCAGACTTTCAAGTAACAATCTGGTACACGGCACTAATTGCCACTGTTAGCAAAAGACCCTCAACATAGAGCATGTAACTCAGACAGCCAATAGAAAATAAGCTAATCAAGGCAGAAGAGTCGGGCTCCTGGAAACATTTTATGATTATAATAGCACAAACCTCAATTCAAACAATAACGCAGAGCCCAAGGCACAAGCCTAGTAGAAGCTTATAGAAAACTCCAAGTAAACAGAGGCGAATATAAAGGGAGGGATAGAATAGATTTCACATCAACATTATACAGCTAGAAAAGGAAACTGCAATGATGAGTTGAAATATCATAAATTAAATAAATATTTGCAAGATGTATATATGCATTTTGGTTAGTATAATGTTTATACTGGCACAAGTTTGCACTGACCACATTACTCATAAGTGTCAAAGGCACCATGTGTGATGCAGTCAGCCCAAACCTGGGCCAAGATAAACAAAATAAGATGGCACAGTATAAAGTTTATATCATATATCTGAGAAAAAGGCTACTGCATTGAAGATTTATTTAAAACTAGAGATATCTGATATTATATCCCTCCCCTTCCAATGGACTCTACAGCCTTGTTTCTTAAACTGTGTTCTGCAGAACACTGGTGTACCGCAGAGAATTCATAGGTGTGCCACGACGGTTTGAGGAAAAATTATAGCCACTAGAGCCGCAACGGGTGGTGCAAAGTGTGGAAGAGGTGAGCGAGTGGTGACGCAGCGGTGACGCGGCTGGAAATGAGGCGGGGCTACCTGCGTTCCTCCTCATGTGCTTCTGTGCCCGGCTTGCAATCGCCTGGGAAAGCTCTGCTCCTTGGTTGCGCCCCTTGCCAGAGGGGAGAAGCATTGCAGGGTCAGCAGCAGGGCCAGCTCTGATTGGCTGTCTCCATTGCTGGTCTGGGGATCTTGCCTGCCAGGGGAGAGAACTGCCCTAGAGCCGCCATCCCAACCAGATCTTTGCACCGCTGCCTTTAATCCTTACTTGTTACCCAGGTCAGCTGAAGGGACCAGATATAATGTTCCTTATTTGTCGGACAACTTTTTTTTTATTTAAGGGATAGTGATTGACAGGTTAAGTTTGGGATACTTAAATTAAAAAAGATGTTCCACTTTTCAAAAGATAATTAAAAAGATGCTTAAATTATCATTGGGCAGTGAGCGAATATTGTCGTTGTCAATAAAAGTGTCGTTTGGTGTTCAAGGGACAAGATGTGTGGGTGTTCCTCATTAAAAAAAAATATTCTTTGGTGTTCCTCAGTCTTAAAAAGTTTAAGAAACACTGCTCTATGGTCTTCAAACTGAGAGAAAACTAGTAATTGCATAATTGGACTGTATCTTTCAGATTGTTCACCTCTCCCCACGTCAAGGAATCTTGTGGAACTGTTTTGGATGGAGGACTGTAATGCTCTTTGCCCTTCACTTTATAAACCAGCCAACTCTAATTCTGCCTTCCATGAGATAAGAGTTCAGTATCTCTCTGAACTCTTTTTAGTCTAAGGTACTGCAGGACTATTCATTGTTTTTTAAATTCTCTCTGAACAGATCATCAAGTAGCTGGAAAGGGACTGTAAAAATGGCCCATTTTTACTCAGCTAATCTGGCTTTGATTCAGGATGGCAACTAAGCATGTGCTCAAATTCCACTGATTTCAATGGTGATTGAGCAAGTACTTAATTAGTGCCATGAATAAGGATGCTTTTTGGAGCCCCAGTGTATTCAGAAAGCTTATTTCTGTGAGGGGGAAAATAAAGTGACACTATTCTTTACTCTGCTTGGCCTAACAGAGCTGGGAGAGAGCTGTAATTCTACTCTAGCTCAAGCATAAATTAACAGAATTGGTAACTATGTACCAAATGTAGAAACAAATTCTGCTTCAGATCCACTTGTGAAACACCACTGCCTGCAATGTCTATCCTTAGTTATAGCTGTGTATATCCAATGACATCAACCAATGCTACAATCCTGAGTTCTCCGCTTCCCTAGCCTGACCCTGATTTTCAAAGCTGAGTACTCTTAGCTCTTTTTGGCTTCAACTGGAATTATGGGTGCTCAGCAAAGGATGACAACCTGCCCCAAAATGCTTCCATTTGGGCAGCAAAAAGAAATGAGGCTCCCAGAATTAGAGGACATTTCTGAAAATGCAGAGCTTCAAATAATGCTAATGAGTTTAAACAAAACGCAGAATAATATACCCACATATAACTACTGGAGATAGTAAGAAGTTTTACATTTCTAAGATAGGACTCTGGTACAGCAGAATATCTCATATGTAAACAGTGGCAGCCACAAGAGGCTTCACGTCTCTAGGGATCCCTTAGCACACAGACTCATCTAATGCAATATCCAGAATGCCACCCCCACTTTATTCTGGCACCAGCAGGCCACAACACGTATTAAATTTTCTCAGTGTCATCTTCACTTCTTAAAAAGTGCATTTTGTCTTCCCCTTCTAATCCATATAAATAATTCACCAGCAGCTACTGACCCGCACAGACAGTTGTTTCCTTCCCCACAGCCTGAGGAGAAGGACAGATTGAGATAGAGAAAGGAAGGATGGTGAGACATGGCCATTCTGTCCCAATGCGGTGTCACACTTACAGACAGGGAAAGGCACACACAGTACTACAGACAGAGCCCACACAACCTAATGCTGGTCTGACTATACAGTCCAATATTTCACTAATCACCAGGACTAGACATAAAGGCTTTATACAATAGAAAGCTGGAAAGGTCAGGCTTTCCCTCTTTCATCTGTTATATTTCTTCCCTGCAAGATGCCATCTCTAACTATGCAGTGCCTCCTAACAGCACGCTGGAACACAGATTCAGACCTAATTTGAGGGGAAATGCTGGCCACTGAGTCACCATATGACTTTGTGAAATTTTCCTTGGCAATCCCCATCCAAATATAGATGTTATTTTACTCTGTTGTTCATGAGACTTACCTAGGGTGACCAGATGTTCCATTTTTAAAGGGACTGTCCCATATTTAATCCCTTTTTCAAGTGTCCCGACTTTTTCTTTAAAAAAAACCAAATTCTCCCATTTTTTCTATTCCCTCATACAACTCAGTATTGGTGGGTCCTGCACGGCAGCTGCCTGCCCACGAGTGGTGAGTGGGGGAAGAGAAGTTCAGTGGCTGATTTTGAAAGTGAGTGTGCAAGGCTGGTGGCAAGGAAAAATGCAGTGCATGAGGAGCTTGCACCTCCCCACATCAAGGCAGCCCCTGCTGTACGCTAGCTCTTGGCCAGCAAGGCCCCATCCCCATCCCATTTCCAGCTAGCGCTGGCTGAGAGCTGCAGTGGCTGGTGAGTGTGGACAGGTGTCAGGGGGCAGCTGATTATGTATCCATTCCCTTTGCTGGTCACTCTTGGCCCTTTACATGCTTCCTCTCTGGCTGTCCCTCCCCCTGCTTTGACCCTTCTTCTCCATCCCTAGTCCTGCTGCTCCTCCTCAGCAGGGCAACTCGTCTCCAGCGCTATGTGGAGAACCAGAACCTGGTCAGAGCGCTCAACTCTCCAACAGCCTCTGGCTGCGTTGGTAACCTGGGAAAGCCCAAGACCCTCCAGTCCTGGGTGCTGGCCAGGAGAAGCCAGACTCTCCGTGTGCCAAAGCCCTGCACAACACTGCCCCAGCTAAGCTCTGGTTGACGGGGGAGGGGGCAGAAGGGGAAAGAGGAGGAAGAGATTTCTAGCCTGTTCATGCCCCAAATCTGCAAGCTCCAGAGCAACCCCTAAAGCAGTGGCTTAGCGTCCTCTTCACCCATGCCTCACCCCCATCCTGGGTCCTGTCTTGGGGAGCATGGGGCTGCTCCATTGCCTAAGCCCCCTCCTCTGCTGAGCACCCCTTTGGTCATGTTTGCTGAAGCCCCTGGAGTCAGGTTCCCTGGGCCCTGATGCACAATGCATCCTGCCTGTGCTGTAACCAGGAGACAGGAGGTAGCTGAGGTGGGTGGGCATGTGACCCTGTGTGCCTTGTGGACATGTTGCCTTAGGAAGATGCAGTAGCAGGAGAGGTGAGTCCATGCTGGGGACCCAGCCAGGCATGGAGGAGCATGTGATAAAGGTGTATTGGGTTGTGAGCAGTGTTCCCTCTAAGCTGCCCAGCAGCACAGCTTCACAGATGATTAATCAGCTCCGCCCAGTCAGAGGCAAACACTGGTTGTGAGTGTCTGTAATCTCTGCCCAAGTGTGTGTGGGAAGGTGAGTGTGGGTGTGTCACCCCTCCCTGTGTGAACCCTAAAGCCTTAGAGATAGGGTAAAGAAAAAAAGAATGCAACCATACCGTATTTCTTTTTAAGAAGAGCTCAGTCAACTCTATGTTAATTTGAACATTTTCATTATTGATTGCAGTTGAGCTCGCTTGAATACAAGTAATTTTACCAGGTGTCTCCTATTCATCATAGGGAGATATGGTCACCCTAGACTTGCCAGGATCACAGCCCAAGAAGGTAAAGGAAGAGTCAGTACCTTTTGTTGTGGGCTCTCCTGACACATAATGAACCTCAGACCATGCAGCCCTGGCTTCAACTTTAAGAGGCACAACTCAAATTACTAGTCCATTATCTTCCAACAGAGCTTTCAACAGTGAGAAATCTGTTATGCAACATTTTAATGCATGAGAGATCCTATTGTCTGGTATCAATTAACCGCACAAAGCTCTCTCTCATTCTTATTAGAGTAATCATTACAGAGCAAAGGAGCAGGAAACACCACCTCCCCTCCTCCAGCTCCAGCTAACCCCAGATATCTGAAATAGGTGATGGGTTGTGTTATATTTTTCTGTTCCCTGTTCATGGTAAAATCAAAGTGAGGGGCTTCCCCAGCCAATGACTGTACATGAATAGAAAACACCCTCTGCAACTAAAACTGAACTAAAAAGGTCAGTTGGATAGGTCAGCGCTGCTGAAAACTTGTCTCACTCTCCTGCTGAGTTCAGTGAACCACTGCCCTTTAACCTTTGAGCACGGCCAATTTTGATCAGCACAGCTAACAGTTTAACAACTGAAAATTTACAGTTGAAGCGGCAAAACATGATTAGATAGCAAATACTACTGAAATGTTTATTTAGATCTATTCAAATGACAAAGCTGTTTCTTGCAAAAGTTTGAACTTCTTAATATCTGAAAATACTTTACAATTTGTTTCTCCCATAAGAAAGCTAAGTATTAATAGCATCATACTGTATTAGTATTAGAGTCTACACTCCTTGGGGCATGGTCCACATCTTCCTTCCTATTGTATCTGTAAAGCGCTATGAACAACTAAGTTGTTACAGAAATAATTCACAATTCTCTATTACAGATATAGGGAAACTGTGGGACAACAAAGGCAAATTTTACAAATTTGAGTGTCTAAAGTATAGTTTAAGAAATATTTTGGCTTCTAAATAATTTTCATGCTTTTTTAGCGGTGCTGCCATTGTAAACGGGAACATAGGGTATCAAGCTCCAAAAGAGTGTAGCCATATCTTTGATGAATCTTATCTACCTGTAAGATAACTGAAATGCACATCTCTTCCTTATGCTTTGGCAACACTTACACAGCTCACCATGTCAACAGGAACTCTTCCAATTATCTGACTTAAGCAATGGCTGGTGTTCTCTGAGCAAGTCAGAAAAATGGGAAAACTTTTTTAGGTGCCTCAGCTCAGGAACCCAAGTTTGAATATAACCTTAGTGAACAGCTATTGTAAATTTAAAATCTCCGCAGAGTCTGGGAGTAAGTTGGCCTGGGAATTGAAATACAACTGCTTTTACATGGAAGAATAAGCAAGCTATTTTTTGTTTGGTTATTTATACAGCATAATTCCTCAAGTACTCCTCCTGCCCTTCCAAGGACCACACTGAAACTACTAAATCTGACTTTGTCATCCTTGTAAATGTAGTTAAGTAAATAAGTCATTCTCTGTAAACTTGTGGTCTCAGCCTCCTTGTTGGTTTATTGCAAAATTAAAGGGAGTTCAGCACAGAGCCATCAATCAGTAACCAGTGGAGGTATAAAGCCTTTTGGAATGTACTGAAAGGGGGGCAAAAAACCTCTCATGAAATGTCTGTTTGTAAAGAGAACAGAATAAAATTTCCCATGAAGCACCATTTAGGAAAGCTCTTATTAAAGGCTTCCTGTCAAACTGGAAGAGCAAGCAGAAAAACACAAACAAAAATCTACAATAACTCTGTTCTTCACCAGTGCATGTTTTTAGTGGGTTTTTTTTTTACTGCACTCCACACTGCAGTAAGAGATGAAGTGGTACAAGTGACAGTCAGTCTGCAAAGAGAGGATGCTGACTCAGCATGCTGGAGAGGGGAAACACAAACTTTTTTTAATCCCCAGCATTTCAATTTTGTCCCTATTTAACATTCGCCATGCCTGTACCTACAGAGGCACCTCTTCCTTGCTCTAGAGCTAAGAGCTTTTAATATGCCACATTCAAATATAGTCAGTACTGTTTATAAATGGACTTAAACAATGATCACCATTGTCTAGATTCTGATGGAAGGAATGTGCACAAAGCAGAAAAGGAAACAGCACAAAGCCAGATGGGACCAGCACTCGTTTTAGAAATGGAAAGATGGAGTGGTGACAAAACAGAGGTGGGGCACAATTCAAAGATTGATGAGAACTTCAGCCCAGAACATGTTGCAGATTTTGTTTTTTGTTGTGGTGTGTTTTTTTTTTTTTTTTTAACTGCAATGATGACTAGCATCAGCCTCTGTACAAGAGGAGCATGTGTATCCTAGCTAGTCCAGGCACCCAGGGAAAAGGGATATTTACCGATGACACAGAACTCAGACACTGGATTAGCATTTCCTCCACCTCTAGCCTTTCTTCAGATAGAGTCAGGATTAGTAGCCACTTGCCACAGATAAAAAGTTTCTCCTCGGACTTACTGTAAACCACCATCTTAGCAGCCTTTCAAAAAATATATCAGCACTTTCTTTGGAATGAAGAAGGGACACAGAAAGAGAGAAACAGAGTTGAAGTATCTATCAGAACAACTAAGCATCAGCCTAGAGCTTTACTGAAAAAACTCAAGGGCACAGAGTTATGATGTTGGCAAGTCACACTGCCAAAGGGGAAACCAGATTTATGTGACCAACAGCTTCTACCATTAGAAGGACAACGTGGGTGACAAAATATATTGTATTGGACCAACTTCTGTTGGTGAATGAGACAAGCTTTTGTGTTTACACCAAGTTAATCTTCACTTCTTCAGCCTCTACTCTTATGTTAGAGTTCAGATATCTCAGAAAAAGTGTGTTTGGGGCAGATATGTTCTAGAGAATCAGGTCTAAATGTGCATGCACATTTACAAAAATAGGGTTTTAGATCCTTCATATTCTCAGGAAATTTAAAATCTCTCTTGGCTCCCAAATACACAGCAGAAAAAACAGATGTTCATCCTGTCCAAACTCAAAGCAACAAAGTCTTTGCTTCACCACAACAGCTCAGTTCTCTCCTCCCAGGTATCCACCAAATCTTGTACCTAATCTCTGCCCAGCCCCCCCCCAGGCTCATTGCATATGGTACCCAATTCCTTCTCAAACAGTGTCACCACAATTCTTGAAATCTAAAGGACAATCCCAGTTTTTATGACATGGAGCTGAATTTTCACATGGTGCATCTGCATTTTGACACTATATTACTATGTAATGATATATTATCTTGAAGCAATTATAGGAGACATCATCTAAACATTACACACACCAAAAATAAAAAATATGAACAATCCTGACAGACCATCAACTAAAAAACTAGACAGAAGGGCAAGCCCTTGAAGTCAATGGGACTAATCACATACTCAAAATTAAGCATGTGCTTCAGTGCTTTGCTTAATGAAGGCCCAGATTTGAAAGGGCTTAATACAGCAATCTTTTTATATGCTGTATTGACAGGTAAGTTTAAAGGAAAGCCTAATAAAGAATGCATTACAGCAGTCTTACCTAGATGTGATAGAGGCTTGAGTAATTCTGGTGAGGCCAACAGCTGAGAGAATCAGGTGGATGTTTTTAGATGTGACAAACAATAGCCACTCCTGACCATCGAAAAAGCAGGAGTCTCCAGGTTTAGAGCTGGCAAGAGAGTTACCCTCAAATTCTAAACCTGTCTCCCCAGAAATGGGTGTAACTCCCTGAACTGCAGGTAGGGTTGCCAGATGTCCGGTATTCTACTGGACAGCCCGGTATTTGCGCTCTCTGTACAGTAAAAAAAAATCAGAAAATACCGGACACATGCAGTGTCCAGTATCTTCTGATTTTTCTGGCTGCGCACCAGACCAAAGCCTGGCGTGGGATGGGGGAGCGTCTGGAAGGTGAGGCTACGATTGGCGCTAGGAGCCTGTGATTGCGCAGATGCCTGGCAGAGGCGGGGAGAGTGGCTGGGACTCCCAACCACTCCTCCCACCCCTGCCAGGCTTCTGCGCAATCACAGGCTCCCAGCGCCGATCATGGCTCTGCCTCCCTGCTTGGGAGTCCCACCTGGGAGGCAGGGCCGCATTCACTGCTCTGGGCATGTCAGAAGCTCAGAAGCCTAGTGGGGGCAGGGGAAGTGGCTGGGAGGCGGGGCACGATCATGCTGGGAGTTCTCTACAATCATTTCAGCTGCAGGATAAAAAGGAGTTCTTCTAAATTCTTCTATAGCCTTAGCTTTAGAGGAATAGAAAACAATGAAAAGAGCATGCACATTTGCACAATTACTTCGAAGCCTCTTTACATAGAGATGGTGTAGGATGAAGACTGTTTATAATAAAGTTAAGTATTAAACATAGCATGTGTGTTTGTGGCAGTGTTTTTTTGCAGTGTTCAGTATTTTTTGGGAGCCCATCTGGCAACCCTAATTGCAGGCCCCCATAAAACAACAAAAAACAATTCAAATGTTTCTTCTCCCCACAAGCACTACCCATCTTGTCTGAGCTGAGTTTTATCTTTGTGTGTTTTCAGCTGTGTCTCATCAAGATTAAAAATGTAGATGAGACAGTCCAATAGCTGAGAAACAATGCATAACAAGTAACTTCTAAAGGAACTGTTCTGACACAGTGGAGGTCTAGCATTCAGGGCACTTTGCCTAAGGCTGCTTCCGGAAATTGATCTTATTAAACTTCTATGAGGGAAGTTGGAACTCCTACTTTACTATCACCTCTCATCCACCTAACTTTCTTTGCTCTTTTCTTTCAACTAGGCAACTCAAAGTGGCACAGGTTACTTAGAGCCACTGGGCTTCACTGGGTATAAATAGAAGAGGGAAGAAACTAAGGAACTTTTCAGACAGTTCAAAACTTTTCAAAACAGCCAACTGGCCACTGTATTTAGCTCCAATTTATTCTGCTTTATAAAGAAAAGTACAGAGTTATGCAATTCCACTTCAAAAGCCTGCTGGAAAGGCAGAGACTGGATGCAAGTCTGTGCCAAAGTGCTTAAAAATAATCACAAAAAATTAATAAAAGTTCCACAGGAAGAAAAACAAAACAAAACACAAAAATATGCGGTTGTCAGGCAGCTACATGTCTTCAAGTTGAAACAACTACCACCCAGAGCTAGCCTGAGGTCTTTTGCCTTTCCTCTTCTATGAACAAGGAACGCAGCCAACACAAATGTAACCTTCATTGTGCTTCTCAAAAAGATCTATGTGCCTGGACAGGCTTCACATCCAACACTGTTCAGCCGCTTGTACAGACCTGTTCTCAGAGACATGTGCAAGACATTCCCCCAAGGGCCAAGGTGGCTGAGACTGCCAACCTGCTTTTACACCCTGCCAATCTCTGAGAGCTTTGAGTTAGTTTGAACAGGCCCTCCCTCCCCTCCAGAAATCTTTGCAGGAAACAGCTTTCTAAATGGAGCTTTTTCGCTTCCATTTTTGGGACTACAATAAATTAATTGATACTGGCCAGACTCAAATACAGAAGCCTGCAGTCTTAATCCAGAGACAATTGTTTGACCAAAATCTACTTTATTTTCAAATAAGTAAAAGTAATATGGCAGGCTGATTGGAGAGCTTGTGGTGAATGTACAATTTCCTTGGCAAAAGACCATTCTTACATATCATCCTTAACCCACCCCTCACTCCAAACAAGTAGATTTGTTTTGGAAGACTGAACTGCTCAGGAGATTGGTAGCAAAGTTGTAACCCTTCAATTCTAGGTCATCAGTTCCAATACAGCTGAGGTTAGTAGTAACTAGAAGATGCTATCGTTCAAGAGGTCAAGTATCAGAGGGGTAGCTGTGTTAGTCTGAATCTGCAAAAGCTTTGAGGAGTCCTGTGGCACCTTATAGACTAACATCTTTCATGAGGGGAGATCTAGATATGGCTGCCTCAATGGCTCATGTTCAATACAAAGCAGTGTGACTTTTTTCCACTATATGTCCAGTGATTCTGCATCCTCCAAAATGTCATTTTTTGGTGTAATTTCAAAAGACTAGAAATATTCAAAGTGAAAAATTAAAAAAGGACTTGAAAAGTCACTTGAATGGAGTCTTGGAGGGAGTTTGGTGAAGGAGGCAGTTGAGATCTAGGGCAGGAGACTGGAGTGCAGAAGTCTGGGATGTGACCTAGAGTAGGAGGGGGTTGTGATCTGGGGCAGGAGACTGGGGTGCCAGATCTGAGAGGGGGTATGGTGCAAGAGGGGGGGCAGACGGTTTGGGTACATTGATTGGGGGGGGAGGGCAAAGGGTTGGGGAAGGGAGGGGCTAGGGTGCTAAAGGCAGGTTCTAGCCAGGAGACTTACCAGTCAGCAGCCAAACCAGCCTGACTGCCGAGCTAAGGCTTCCAGAGCTTAAAATGTTTCCCAGCCAGCCAGCCAGCTTGCCTGACCATGTGCTTGTGTGAATAACTGAGTGGAGGAGAGGGGGTGTGGTATTTCTTGGTTGCCTGTTATTCAAACAGGCAGCTCCCATTAGCCAGTTTCTGGCCAGAAACTGACCAATAAGATTGTGCTGGGGGTGGGGGCAGCTCCTGAAGCTTTCCCCCTTCTCCTCCAGTTTTGAAACAGAAACAGGGCCTGGCAGCCTCATTTCTGAGTGGCGTGTGGTGCTGCAGGGCAAGCAAAAGAGCTTGCCCAGGGCTCCCCGTTGCCTCTGTGGGCTGGATCTGGCCCACGGGCCATTATTTGCCCGGGCCTGCTGTAAATCAATGCCAGAACTAGGCTTAGCACTCAAGAGTCCTGTTTCCCAGATCCTTTGACCACTAGATCATCATTTATATGCAATCCCAAACCTAATTCTTTAAAACCACAGGTTTAAAGGCCATCTGACCTCCTTTAAGCAAATTGCCTCCTCTTTGTGTCTTATTTTTTCCCACCAGGTAAATGAAGATAACACCTGCTGAACTACCTCAATGGGGCACCTTCCATCATGGGCCTTTGGCTTACTGCAAAACTGATACATAATGTACTGGCACTCTTGTTTGACTCTGAGAAGAATGTGGGAAAGACATTTCCTATCATGATACACGCATAGGACCAGAGAGGTACAGCCCAGAATTGGAATGGCTTAATTCACCTGTGCACCTCCCAGATTCTAAGCTACCCTGGGGAACAACAAAGTCTCTGGCATAAGTCAGAGCAGCCTCCAGGACTACTCTAATTTATGGCAGCTTTACTCAACTGCCTATGGACAACTTCCCCTTATATCCCATTGCCTCTCAGCATTTTCCTACGCCAGGGACTGCAAGGGGGACAGTGGAGAGTTATAGCTACTGGAATTAGCTGCTGCTGTGCTGTGGGCATCCTCCGGTTGGAAACCTGCCCCCCTTTACAGTCAGTGTGTGCAACTGGGCAGTGTAAAGAAGGTGCTGAATCTGGCTCAAAGACTATTTTTGAGATGAGTAACCTTGTACAGTACATGTGAGCACACCTCCAATCAGGTCAGCTTTGGGGTAGGAAATTTGAAAGAGGTGTGGGCAGTGCTAACAGTCTCATCTCGTGGCAGGATGTCACACTGTACATGTACAGTTTGCAAAATTCACAAACTGCATACAATCTCTTGTACTATCTGAGAGAAGTGACTGATGAATGGTTGACTAGCAACTCTCCCCGCTTGGGTTCACATTTAAATTAATCTAACAAAGTATGCACCACTCCCTACTCCCAATAAAGGTTCAACTACTATTTAACCCCTCTCTTTGTGTCCTATATCTGCTAGTTTAGGATTCTCTGGGATTCTGTGCTAGGCAGCAAAACTCAGATAATTATTGGGATGTTTGTTTTCCCCTACCAAGTACAGCTCTCTGCTCCTCCAAGCTGCAGGGGACACCTTCTGTAATATTAATAAATACTTCATAGTTTTTCATAAGAACATAAGAACAGCCATACTGGGACAAACCACTGATCCATCTAGCCCAGTATCCTGTCTGCTGACAGTGGCCAACACCAGATACTCCAGAGGGAGGGATCATAACAGGTAATCCTCATGTGATCCCTCCCCTGTCACCCATTTCCAGACAAACAGAGGTTAGGGACACCATTCCTACCCATTCTGGCTAATAAGCATTGATGGACCTAACCTCCATGAATCAGTCTAGCTCTTTTTTGAACCCTGTTAAAGTCCCAGCCTTTACCACATCCTCTGGCAAGGAGTTTCAGAGGTTGACTGTGTGCTAAGTGAAGAAAAACTTCCTTTTATTTGTTTTTAACCTGCAACCTATTAATTTCATTTGGTGACCCCTAGATCTTATATTGTGGGAATAAGTAAATAACTTTTCCTTATTCACTTTTTCCACACCAGTCATGATTTTATAGGCCTCTGTCATATCCCCCCTTAGTCTCCTCTTTTCTAAACTGAAAAGTCCAAGTTTTTTTAATCTTTCTTCATATGGGACCCGTTCCAAACCCCATATCATTTCTATTGCCCCTTTCTGAACCTTTTCTAATGCCAATATATCTTTTTTGAGATGAGGCAACCACATCTGTACGCAGTATTCAAAATGTGGGCATACCATGGTTTTACATAGAGGCAATAAGATATTTTTTGTCTTATTCTCTATCCTTTTTTAATGTTTTCTAACATTTTATTTGCTTTTTTGACTGCCGCTGCACACCAAGTCAATGTTTTCAGAGAACTATCCACAATGACTCCAAGATCTCTGTCTTGAGTAGTTGTAGCCAAATTAGTCCCCATCATATTGTACGTATAGATGGGATTATTTTTTCCAATGTGCATTACTTTACATTTCTCAACGTTAAGTTTCATTTGCCATTTTGTTGCCCAAATAATTTGGTGAGATATTAATGTTCATATTGTTTTACTATTAATGTATGCTCACAACCTCCCTGAAGTATTGTAGCTAATGCTATTTAATCTACAAACGATGTTACAAATTCCAGGGTGCTTTTCATAATAGGGGATTTCCATAATGGCCTTGAAGGAGGTTTCTCTTCCCTCTCCTATTGTGCTACAGTACCCGTTCCCCTCACTGAAAAGTGAATGCATTTCAGGGATGAGAGAATGGAGCTCTGTACGTATAAACAGTGGTTACAAACACTTGCCAGTTGCCATGATCAGCTAAGTAACATTACTTCAACATCTGTAGTATTCTCTACATTAAATACAAAGAAGAACAGGGAATTCTGCAATCCCCCTCTCTATCTAAAGTAAGAATGCCACATCTATATAGCCTTTTGGAGATCAATTGGGGGAGATCGGCACTGTATAAAAAATATAACTATCCCATTAAAACACCAATGATCTCCACAAAACTCAGAGAAACTTAGTAACAAAGCAAGAGCTGCATAAGTGAATATGGCATCAGTCAGTGCAATCAGGCCCATCTGGAGAAACAGTGTGTGTTTCTGGTAACCCCACAGTTTTGCAAACACTTCAGTCACCCTCATCTGAAAAGGAGGAAGGGTTTAACTCATTCAATAACAACTAGCTGTTAAATAGATCATTGAAACAAACCAAAGCTACTGTCAGTTTTGCCTCTCTGAACCTTCATGCTCAGAAAGGTACATGGAAGGAACTGAGACTGAGTAGATGTCGAGTATTTGTACAGTGTATATTCCATATATGTGTATAACCCCATATCCTGGCAAGTGGCCTAGAGAATTGGGGGGAAACAATAGATATGATATACCTTGATTTTATAAGTCTGCTGACATACTTCCACATGCCATTCTCATAAGAACCTAGTGAGATCCTGCAGAAGTCAGTTTGTATTAATGATTTGGATAATGCAGTGGAGAATTTGCTTATAAAATTTCCAGAAGACACCAAGCTAGTGGGAAGGGGATGTTGTAAGCACTTTGGAAGGCTAGATTAGAATGCAAAACAATCTTGACAAATTAGATAATTGGTTTGAAATCAACAAGGTGAAATTCTATAAAGACACTACAAAGCAGTACATTCAGGAAGGAAAAAATCAAATGCACCACTACAAATGGGGAATCATTTTCTAGCTGGTAACATTGTTGAAAAGATTCTGAGGGTTAGAGTGGACCACAAATTAAATCAGTCAATAATGTGATACAGTTGCAAAAAAGGTAAATATCAATCTTGTGTGTTTTAACAGGAATGTCAGAAGACAGACAGACATGGTACGTAATTATTCTGCTCTGCTCTTCACTAGTGAGGCCTCTGCTATTGTATTGTGTTCATTTCTGGATGTCACACTTAAGGAAAGATGTGAATACATTGGAGAGAGTCCAGAAGAGAGCAACAGAAGTGACAAAATGTTTAAAAAAACTTGACTGATGCAATGGCTAGGCCCCAAGCCCCGGTGCTGGAGGCCTTGTGGTTCTGTCACACTCCACCCCAGAAAAGGACAGTAGAGATGTCCTCTGAGCTGCCTGGAGAGGATGTATGGGACAGAGTCAATCAGCAGACTAGCATAGGAGCTGCACAATTACAGGGGGTTGTTCCTTGCTAGAGCTGCAGGAGAGCAGATGGTGCTGGAGGCTGAGAGCAGGGACTCCACCAAGACAGGCCTGAGGTAAGGATAAAGAATGTGCTGGAGCCATGGGGAGGAGGCACAGGAAATTATAGTAACACAACTGTTATTTAAAGGGTCATTGCAGAAAGCTTCTATCTACAGGATCCCTGAACAGGAACCGAGAGGAGGGAATGGGCCTAAGTCTCTCCCCACCATGAGCCACTCGGGGCAGTGGCCTGGACAGTGAGAAACCACAGCTGGGGAAACTGAATTATAGTGACCCAACTGAAGAGCTATGTCCAGAAAGAACAAAGGCATTCCCACCAAGAAAGAGCCCAGGGGTAGCAGTCTATTCCAGAGTGGGGACAAGTAGAGTGAGACATTTCAGAGGGCACCAAGAGAGGCCCCTATTGGATTTCTAGCACAGAAGGGTTTGCTTTGTTTTATTTCACATACAGACTGTGTGTGACTCGGCTGGAGGGCTGAGTCAATAAAGAGCCACCACAAATGAAACTGGCACATGCACTCAGCTAGAGGGCACATACGAGAGGTGAGTGCTCCCTGTTACACTGACGTAAGAGGAAAAGTTTAAAAAATGGGGCATGTGTAGTCCTCAGACTGAGGGAAGACCTGATAACAGTCTTCAAATATATGATAAGGACTGTTATAAAGATGACGGGAAAATCATTTGTTCTCCATGTGCATGTTTGCTTATAACAAGAAGCATTGGGTTTATAATCTGCAGCAAGGGAGATTAAGTTAAATATTAGGAAAAGTGATCAAACAATAAAGGCAGCACAATTCTGGAATGGGCTTCCAGGGGAGGTGGTGGAATCGAAGGTTTTTAAGAACAGGTTGGACAAAAACCTACCAGGGATGGTCTACATTAACATGGTCCTGTCTCAGCACAGAAAGCTGGAATTGATGACCTCTTGAGGTTCCTTTCCAGTCCTATAGTTCTGTAATCCTAATGTTCTGATATCCATGCACGACACTACATTTATCATGCACCTTCTTCACTTTGAACTGTGCTTCATCTCTGCCCATAGGTGCTGGAACTAGGGATGTGGCAGGTAATGCAGCACCACCACTATAAAAACTGTTCCAGCACTCTAGTCTCTCCCGGAATGACTTACATTATTCCAGGCCTCTCAGGAGCTTCAGGTCACCTTTTCAAAAAAGTCAATTTACATGATGAGTCTGTCACTTCTTCAAAATACAAAATTCCCCACCCCACTTTAAATATCAATGGTGCAAAGGCCAGGCAATACTCATTCCAGCACTCCTAATATGCCCAACACCATGTGATCTATTAGGGCTGGGAATGGGAACTTCATACCACTTGGAACAGAGAATTTATTCCCCTGGGATAACTCGCATTATTTCCAGCCTAGATTGCAAAGTCTCTATAATATAAAATTGCAATATTTTTGTGCAAATAGAAGTTGTTTAGGTATTTTTCACTGCTTCCGAAGCTTATATACGTGATATGACTAGCTTCACCATCTATGTATAATATGTTCATCCCAAACTCTCTCAAAAAAAACTCCAAACCCCATTGTAACTGCACCACCACATGCTTTATATGCAGCATAGCGAATACAGAAGTATATAGCTGGACTGCTCATAAAAGTGCAGAAGACAGACCTGAGTATAGATGACTTCTTCACAGGCATGTTTTATCTGATATTACCCAGAACAGAATTTAGATTGTCTGAGAAACAGCTGAGAAGTATACAAAAGATGTGTGCTAGCTACCTTCTGTCCCCCTAGAGGAGACCTCTACAGTCCCTGCTGAAATATGGTTGATGGGCAGTATGGGTAAGGCATGCCTGACCACTGCCTGTACTGTACCTGTGGCTATCTAGAGGACTGCACACACTACAGCACTTTCTGAGCCAACATTTCACTAGCAGTATGTTACATTCAACTGAAAGGGTGTTAACAGTGAAATATATACAAAGAACTTCGTTCAAATTCCACTGAAATTAATGGGAGTCACTCCACGGACTTTCATGAGAGGAATGATTAGTCTGTTCAGCTTACACAGTAAGAACTAATGTATAATGACTGAAAAGAACAGAAATATTATCACCTTTATTCAGTCCAACACACACCTTTCTGAATACCTACTTACATTTCTTTTCCCCCCCTTTCTCTTTTTTTAAGTCACTGAAACTACAAGCTTGGGGTCCTGAGCTCTGGCAAGGTAACTATGTTGCTGCATTGTTAGGGATACTGTCCTTTAGGGCAGGGGTGGACAAGGAGCTGCCAGCGGGCTGGATGCAGACCACCAAGCCACCTGATCCAGCCCGCAGCCATCTCACCGGAACCCTTAGGAAGAGAACACCTCACACTTTAAAAAGCCAGCCGTTCTCCTCTTCCAATGGCTGGGGTGGGAGGAGGGAGACTTCTCATGCTGTTCCTGCTCCCCAGTAAAATCTCTTAGCTCCCACTGGCCAATCTCTCAGTTTCCAGCCAATAGGAATTGAGAATTTTTGTTGGGAGCAGGGGCAGCGTTGGAAGCCTTTTCCCTTCCTCCTCGTCCTACCTCTAACTCCCCCTTCCTCTCATGCCCAGAGCGGAGCCATGAAGAGCAGCGAGCAGCCTGTACCAGTTTGCCTCAGGTTTCTGCTGTTAAGTGCCTCCCAGCCAGAGCCTGCCTCAGGCACTCCAGACCCTCCCTTCCCCAACCCTATGCCCTCCTCCACATACCCAAACCCTCTGCCCCCTCTTGCACCCATACTCCCTCCCAGATCTGGAACCTCAATCTCCTGCCCCAGATCACAATCCCCTCCTACTCTAGGGCATGTCCCAAATCCTTGCACTCCAGTCCCTTGCCCTATGTCACAACCGCCTGCTTCATCCCAACTCCCTCCCAGACTCCAGTCTCCCTCCTGCACCCCAGCCCTTATCCCAAGCTCCCTTCTGCATCCAACCTCCATCCCAGACTGTTGAATTCCTCCATTAATATCCAGGAAGAGTGCAGCCCTCGACCACTTTCCAAAATCTTGAAATGGCCCCCTGTCAAAAATTATTACCCACCCTTGTTTTAGAATAAGATTTTGTGACGATGCTATTTGTTCAGAATTCCAAGGGATTGCTCTTTAGGAATTAAATTTATAAGGCCAAGTTCTGCTCTGACTCTAATGGGATTTCACAGGGTAAACATCAGAGCAGAATTTCACCTATTGACTCTTCTGCTGCATATCTTGCTAACTATGTATAATGGCAACAGTAAAAATGTCCGGCATTTCCTTGTTAATAGGCTAGGTTTTTGCAGAGTTGCAGGACTGAATGCTCAAGGCAGCTAGCACCATATTATACCATTTCTTTTGTTTGCTGCTAAATTTGATAGGATAATGCTTTTCATTGACACCCACTGCATTTGCTTACTCCAAGTCTTCCTTACAAAACTGCAACACAGCTTGATTCAGCTGACAGTCTGCTTCTAAGAAAGGCCTAGTACTGGACTAGCAAGAGATGCTACATATTACCACTGAGGACCATTGCTTATGTTTTGTGGGGGGTGCATTAGCAGAAAACTAATTTATGCTGTAAAACAGGAGAATTAAGGTGTACTGGTGGACCCTCATGTAGCCCCCATGTCTGGAACCACAAGTTGTGCTACCTGCCAGAAGGAGTGCGGCAAAGTATTGACAAAGACGTGTGGGAACCCAGAAGTGGGACAGGTGAGGGTGCCACAGTACAGGATTGAAGCATATTAGCAGAGATGCGTAGAAATTCAGGACTGGACTAGCAAAGGGGAGCTGCAAGTCAGACAGAGATGTATGGGCAAACAGATACAAGTCATCCAAATATGGTCCTGAGAGTTGGATGAGGTGCATGAGTGTACACAACAGCTCCTACATCTGAGTCTAGCTAAAGTTTATCATGAAAACTACATTCGCATCAAATGTCTAGCTATGTGCTAACTTTGCAAAATGCTTTATGTGATATAAACATTGCAATTTCTGCAGGCATAATGGCAATTGCAATATATGCTTCAAGCTATGCTGTCTGTTTTCCTGAGATCATCAGAACAAGAATCAACTCGAAAACTATTTGTTGGAATTAATAACATTAAAAAAATCCCCTTAGCCATTGGCTACCACCCAGGATTATTAAGGACAACCAACTGACGGTATTTTGTTTTACTTTTTGCCTGGAAACTTTGTTACATTTTGAACAAACGTGACCTGCTCAGTAAACCTAATGGCAATTTCATGTGTATATACACAGTGGTGCTTTGCCTGTGTTTATCTATAATATAGCTCTTTTGTACTGTGTATGCAGTGATCAAAAAGGTATATGTAAATTTATAAGCACATGGAAATAGAGAGAATTTGCTATTTCACCTTTAACACACCTATTTAGTAGAACATTTTATATGTTATACTTTTAAATCTGTGTGTGAAAATACCTGTAGAAGGAGAAATTACTCTTGTAATCGTCTCAACATAGTTAATGTGGCATGGTGTTTTTATAATTTAAGCCATAGTAACCCAGTATTGTATGCCCTGGGGGTGTAGCTGCAGGTCTGTAAGTACTGTATGGAAGTTCTTAACATCTTTTCCGACTCCTTGAGATGTGCAGCATACACTCAGCATAGACACTGCATGTATTGGGGTTGGGAAGGGGAAATGGAGAAAATTTGCCCCTCTCTGGCTTTATACCTCTCTGCTCTAGCATGCTGAACATGGCTGTGAAATGTTAGTTCCATATTAAAATAATAAGCAGCTTTTTGAACGTACATTTTAACTTGTGGTTTTGGCTTCATGAATTCCTTCTGTGGTTCTTTTGTGGAGGGTGTTTCAGAGAAGTGTCAGCTATTATGCAAGGCAGGGAAGACTCTGGGACTTCGAGGGCATTGAAGATTATGAAACAACAAGAATCAGTGTGAGGCATTATAGCTGGAAGAAGTGAGTGTGGCCTATCAGTCATAGCAGAGTGGGAGACGGGCACAATTCCTAGTTTCTAGCCTCAACTGTCACAGATTTATTGTGACCCTGTGAAACTCATAACTTTTCTATGCCACAATTCACTTACTTGTAAAATGTAGATAATAGTTACCTATCTTCCAGGATCTTGAAGACTAAATAAATGGGCCTGATTTTTTTTACCTCACCCCAGTTTTACACCTATTAGGCTAGTTAAAGAATCAGATATAGTTGGTAGGGTAAGTGTAGAAAAAGACTACACCTCCATTGCAGAGACACAATGTTCCATAAAACATAGCATCACCCATTTCCCCCAGCACCCTTGGGCTCCCCAACCCTGCACCTCCCATCCTGTGCTCTCTTTGCCACTAACCCCTGCATTGTGCCCCCTTTGCCTCAAACTCTGCAGAGTGCCCCCTTTATCCCAGCCCCTTCCCTTGCCTCCCATCTGTGCCCCCAACCCCTGCCCTGTGCTTCCAGCATGTCCTGTCTCACTGCCCAGTACTCTCCATCCCGTTTGCCCAGTAACACCCATGCCCAGGGGCCACTTACCCTCTGGCTATGTCGCCCTAGGCCTGGGCCCAGTTTGCCCAGCTCTAATGCCAGCCCTGGTTTGGAGCGAGTAGGGGGAAAAAAGCATCAAGAATAGATCTAAGCCCAAACCAATTATTTAAATGTTCTTGAACATGCACAAAGTTTGGCTCTCATTTATTAAAGATTTGAGACTGTAGTTCTTCCACTGCATGAGAAAGACGAAAACAGTCTTGCTTGGTATTGTCTTTTAAATGTATCCTTTATATTTGACTGGAGAATGTATGTTTTATATTAAACTGTTTTTTATCAAAGGCTAGGTAGGCTAAGTGATACTAGATAGCTGTTCTATTTACTTATTACAGCTGCAATGTCTAATATGAGGCTGATGAAACAATGAGTGATGATATCTGAGGTGTACATAATTTCTGGATAATTAATGATGGCCTATGAGTCCTTTGGCTATCCCTCAGGTCTTCCTTCTCCCAACTAGTCATTTATTCCCAAGAAATATCATGCATTTAATTGACTGTTCCTTAATTGCTTCCCTTGACAGGAAAAAAACCCCACTTTGCCTACCTAAATTAATCGCTTCAATTTCACTGACTCTTTTGCAAGTGACTCTATTTAAACACTGTTGTATAATTTGCAGTACATGCTCCCCCACTAATCAAACTCAGAGTGACAAAGACTGATTTCTGAATACTGAAATGCCAGCCAAAAACTCAGGAGTTCTAATTATGCCACTGACTCCTGGTACTTAGACTGAGGTACTGTGATACTATCTGTAAAATAGGGCTAATACCTACTTCACAACACTCTTATATGGTAAGCAAGTGCTGAGTAGTAGCATATCCCTATTTCTCATTGTCCCAGGACATTAAGGAAAAGTGTGTGGTAATTCTCTATCAGATGGCACAAATAAAACACTGCTGTTATGAACCTCTCCTAAGTGAAGGAATTGCATTATAATATGAACACTAAGACCTGACTTTATTCTTTATTGCTGTTGTAAGATGAAAATTAAGCTGCTGTATTTTTAGCTGAAATGTACAAGGCATTTCTAGAACATTAAAGCCTTGTACATTAGCCAATCAGATTATGTTAATTGTCTCTCAGCATAGTATGTAATAAACAATGGGCAAAGAACAGTAATCCATAACCAAAACATTTTAACGAGGGGTACCAAAGAAATGTATATAGCTCCATTAGTTCTTGCCAGCTTGCAACTGCTGACAAGAGGATCAGTTTAACATGAGCTTTGTCACATGGTTTGTGACAGAGGATTATTCCAGAAAATTTATCCCCCATAAGTTACCATCTGTTCTAAATGACATATAAACTGAGTAAGAATGGAATGCAAACCAATTGTATGTCTAAAGCATCTTTTTATTTGTATTTTTATGTGTAAAAACATTATTTGACAGGTCATTTTTTGAAAAGCTTAAAAAAGAAGATACTATATTAGTCCTGTTTCCTGTTCCCCAGATCATTTGGAGGAAAGGAATGCATTGTTTACTATCAGCCATTTTCTTCCAGAACAGCCACACAAAGTCACAAGTCTGATTGTGCTATCAGAAAGCCAGAACAATTTAGGTTAGTCTGAGTCGAGTTGTTTTCCTCTAAGGTCTCTCTCTTTTGAATCCAGAGCAGTCAGCTAAGATACAACAACTCCTCCATATTGGGAAGGGTTGTTGTTTAACTGACCCCTTTCCATGTAAAGAAAGAGAGGGGACAGGGAATTTGGAACTTGGGACTATAAAGTATAAAACTCATGTGTTTCAGGTCAGAGGGCACCTGGTGAACTTTTCCTTGGTTTTAAGGTGTTGCTTTGCACCCTCTGGATTTCCTTAAGAGTTCCATTTAACAAAGCAGGAAAACTCAGCCAAACCCAAGGTTTTGCCTGAACTTGGATTGAGACTACATATCGGATAGTTGGAACAGAAGAGACATAACATAACCCTTCTTCCTCTATATCCCTTTATGTCTTTTGGGAATAATCTGCAACTTTCACTCACCTTTGATAGCTTTGGGGGACAGCTAGTAGTTCTTTCTTCCTACTACCTCTGACATCTTGGGGTTCATCTGATTCCTTCAACTCCCCATAAACATAATCTGTGAAGAATGTAAACCTCATCTGCAACTTTCATCTGGAATCTCATCTGGAACCTCATTCTTCAGTGTAAGTAGGATATAGTCTTCTATCCACTGGGTTTACTGTCTCTCCATTGCCACTGCTGGGGTGCCCAAGCAAGTGCTGTGTTGTAATTTGGGAGGTAATCTAACATACCTATGCTTCAGTTTCTCAGAGCTAATAATTCTGACCTTGAGAATGTCTGATGAAAGATGGGCTAGGAGGATAAAGTATTATAATGTCTTCATCAAATTCTCCACATTCATTTTGTGTGTGTTTTAATAATTATATAAAAACATGACCAGAATCATGCCTACAAGGAGTCCTTCACACAGTATGTTTAATTACAACTATCTTTCCTCACTACCCTAGGATACACACCCTCTTATCATTTCTGAATGGTTATGCAATTTTTGTGTGGTTACAATTTTGACATACATTATTATATTCTTTGTAGTTCTTATCACTCTTGTAAGGAAACCAGGAAAAAGGCTTTGGCTCAGTCATGGCTGTATGCTGTCTCTAAATATTAGCTTATAGCTGGTGTCAGCTGTTTCAGTTTAGGACTGATGATGCTTTTGGGAGTGTGTGCATGCACACACAAAAGTGAGTTGCTGTTACTGATATATCCTATAGCAAATAAATTCAGAGAGAACTGTTCGTTTCCCACTTATTATCATCAGTTGCTCAGTGGTTAACATGCTATCCTGTCATATGGAAGGCCCAACTTCAGTTTTCATGTCTCTAGTTCTCTGGATTAATGAGCACTGGGGGTACTGCTGAGGAATTTTGCTTAATCTTTGGGAGCAACAGGAGTATTTTGCATTATTCAGCAGCATCCCCTCTGGCTAATCAAGCAGCAGCATTCACAAACTGTGGCTAAAAAGCCAATTAAGTTTTTTTTATTTGACATAACAGAGTTACAGACTAATCCTAATTGAAGAATCAATTACATAAGGGACTGGGCTGCAAAATGGAATTGTGTTGTAACTAAGCTACCATTACTACTGAATTTGTAGTGCAAACAGGCCTATTTGCAGCAGCATAATCTTTACCTACCTTAAGTCAGATGGTTCAGTGTTGTCAAGTTGCATGATTTTATATTTAATCTTATGATGTCTGGCAGTTTTCATGAAGCCCCAACTCTGAAACTAGTTTGATTTATGTGAGAATCTCAGCTTTCATTTCCTTTTAAAGTCTGTAGCTCTTCTGATAGCAGAGAAGAGCTAAAAAATGAGAACCCTCAAGACTCTGATTGGAAGGCAAAAATACCTCCAAATTTATTTATTTAAAAAAAAAACCTAATCTTTAAGACTTTTGGGGGAAGGCATAATGATTTATAAATACTTGGGTTTAGCAGTTGTGTGTTAGGTCTCGGATGGAAAATATGACTTTCAACCCTGTCTTCAAAGAGTTGTGATGTTTAAGCATAATGGAAGCGTCATGGAAAAAAACAACCTTCAATGTGTTTACTCACACTCAGAACCAACTTTGCTTCTCTGGTCCCCAGATGATGTTATTTATTGAGCAGGTTTATAATAGAACTAACAACCAGTTCTATTCAGGTTACCTTTCTGTCTGCCATTTTCCTTCCTGGCAGGAGTATTCCTGGATACAAATCCAGATAAATAACATGCTCATAGGGGCTCAGGAACCCATTGTATTTCAAGAAATTTGGGTCACTGTGATAACTCTAGATATTGCTGAGTAGAGATCAGCCTGAGCTAGGGTTGATCCTAGGCATATGTGAAATATTTGGCTCTGTAAGGCATGTAAAAATTTGGGGTACCAAATTTTCACATGCTCCTATACACTGCATGTGCTTGCATGAGGTGTTCTCAGACTCTATGGCTCTGCTCCAGCCCCAGAGAAGCACCAGGTCCAGGTAGAAGCTGCAGGAGGGCGGGCGGAAGGAGGGTAGGAGAGGAGTGAGGGAGGGAAGCCCGAGCTTTAGGCCCTGGCAGGGGGAAGTCCTGAGCCCCAGGCCCTTGGCAAAACCTGTGCAGGAGAGGGGGGAAGCCCCATACCACTGACTTGAAGGGGAGAGGAGAAAGCCCGGAATGACAAAGTTGCATGAGCAGGGGAAGCCTCAAACCCCAGATCCTCAGAGGAGAAAGGGAAGCTTCATGCCCAAGTCCACAGCAGGAGCCACATGCGGGGCGGTAAGGAGGAGGGAAGTTCTGAGCCATGCAGGAGAGGAGGGGGGTAGGAAACAGTTGTGTAGGGCCCCATAAAGTATAAGAATGGCCTGGGCCTGAAGCATGAAGTTGAGATCTGTCTCTCTAAATTTACCCCTATAAAAATGTCATGCAAACCAAAAGAATGATACAACTGCAAGGTAACAAAAGGGGGAAGTGAAATGTCATTTCTTTCCTCTGTATATCACTTTACTCCATAAATGTGTATATTTCTTCTTTTCAGTAATTCATCTGAGTGAATCTACTTTAAGGGAATGCAACCAAGACTAGGCAACAAATGTTTAAAATAGATTTGGACTCACAAAATAATAAATGATTCATATAACACTTAAAGCAAAGACAAAACCAGAGCCTCCCTCCTCCAGAAACATCACCCCATATAAAATTTGTCACCTCAAATTTCAGAAATGAAAAGGAAATCTTTTCCACAATCACCAGAAGAGATCAAAGAAAGTATCTAACAGTGGGACTGTTCTAAGATGTTGTCCTGGAACAATTTGCACTGTCAAACATGTTTGACCTAGAAAGCCTGAGTATATCACTCTCCTACTGTAAGGTCTGTAAATATCTCTAAAAAGAAAATATCAAAAGGGATGCACATTCAGCCAAAGACTGTGATTCAGGAAAGCACCCCAATTCTGGAAAGCATGCCTATGCTTAATTTTAAGCTTTTGCTCAGGATCAATGGGCTTAAGTGCTTTCCTGAATCAGGGCCAGCATGAGTTTTCTTAGAAATTCAAATGGATGTTAATAGTACATTTTTGGCAGTATGCACACAGCTTTACTTAATACCTGCAATAGTGAAGGGACCATTAGCAAACAAAATACAGTGAGCAGAGCTTGAATCTACCTGTATGCACAGATTGCACCTAACGTATTAAGAGCTCTCCTGGACTGCAAATTATACATAAAAGAACAGCTGAAATGTAATGGGGACATGTGGAGGCCACAGACATTATTTCTGTTAAATTAATGAGGTATCAGATAATCAGTTAAATTAAATTAAATGGCACATTGTCAAAAACAAATATTATAAATGTCTATATAGCTATGTGAAAAACTCAAAAGCATGTAATTCAAACTAGAACACTTGGCAAAATAAGGGGACTTTGGCGTAAGACATTACTGAAAAATAGAAGAATGACAAAAGACAATGCTTGGCTATAAAGAAAGACAGACAAGGTCTCAGAGGTAGTAAAGTAATACTATACCTAAATGACTCCATATAATCTATTGATATACAGAGTCTAAGCACAAAATAGCACAGTCGAATCTTCATTAACATAAATCCAAGTAATTAGAATACAAATATACTACTGGTCTCCAGCTTAAGAAAAGGATATTGAGTGCACAATGTTGAGGTAGATCAAAGAGTCAAGTATGTAACACAATAGTAATTATGAGTAACTTCTTATCTAACCATATACATAAACTGGTCAAATGTCAAAGAGGACAATGTTTAGAGAAGCAATTTCTCAAGATCTTAAATAATTGCTTGTCTGAAATAGCTATAGCACAAGAGGTTCTTCCTCTATATTGACATAAGAAACTCAGAAGGTGAAGCACTATAGTTGTGCCTCAAAAAAAAACTGACCCACAACTCCACATCATTGGGAGAGGAAAAACATATAAAAAACTAGCCTAGCTGCATTAAACTTTAGAAAGAGGAATTCCAAAGAAAAGGGGGTTTCAAAACTAAGAGGCAGAGAGGAAGCTAGTGAAAAGGGCTCTAAAATTAAAAAAAAAAAAACCTCTCCAAAAACCTGTAGTTTTGACCCAGGGGCTATATAAAAGCATACTATAAGAATCTCAATTGGAATGCATACACCCAAACATGAAAGGAAACAAATAGGCAAGAGGAAAGTCAGTAGAGCTAAATGGCAAATTTCAAGAAGTTATTTGAGTTCTCAAGTAATTTTCAGAAAATGTAAATCCAAACCTAGGCTGTGTCCAGACTCGGGGGTTTTTCGAAAAAAGTAGCCTTTTTTCGAAAAAACTTCACTTGCGTCTAGACTGCAGCCGCGTTCTTTCGAAATTAAATCGAAAGAAAGCGGCTTTTCTTTCGACGGCAGTAAACCTAATTTCACGAGGAAGAACGCCTTTTTTCGAAAGTGCTCTTTCGAAAAAAGGCGTTAAGAATGCCAACAGGGCTCTTTAGAAAGAGAGCATCCAGACTCACTCGCTGCTTTCTTTCGAAAAAGCGGCTTGCTTTTTCGAAAGTTCCACTTGCAGTCTAGACGCTCTTTTTCGAAGGAGGCTTTCAGTCTAGACATAGCCCTAGAGTTGTCAATGGAAAGGAGAATAAATTTCAGCAGTCAACGTGTAAAAAGGAAATTTGAAAGGCTATGATGAAACTTGAAGAGCCATTAGCCAAAGGCATAAAAACAAACAAGAAATTATTAAAATACATTGAACGGAAGAAGCCTGAGTGAGAATCCATGAGTCTGCTGAATCACAAGAGGGAAAACATAGCAATTAAGGGAAATTAAGTGATTTCTTTGCATCAGACTTCACCATGAAGAATACTGGGGAAATACTTGACCACGACCAACTCTTTTTGGGTAACAAAGATGATATACAAGCAACTAATCTATTGAAGGAAAAGATGCTAGACCAATTGATATGTGAAGGAACAACAAGCTGCCAGGATTTGATAGCATACACCCAACAATACTAACAAAAATTATGTCAAGTAGCTGAGCAGCTTAAAAAATTATGCAATTGTTCATAAAATCAACTACTGAGCAGTAAAATTGGAGGAAAGCAATGCTACATCTACAAAAATAAAAAGCAGAAGAGAGCATAACGATAATACAGACTATCCAGTCTTAGTACCAATGAAATTGGTTGAAATGCTCACCAGTCAGTGTTCCTTTTCTACAAAGGCAAACTGAGCATTTTTTGAAGTTCAATGTCCTTATTCTGGTGCTCTCACTTCTCATGTTCCTTATAATTATGAACTCTATCCTTTCATGAGCTCACCCAAATTGCCTATTTATTGACAATCTGGAAATGGGTTAAACACTGTGGTGGCAAAATTTGCAGATGACACAAAACTATTTTAGTGTAGTCAAAGCAAGAGTGAATTGTGATGTGTCAGTGGGACCTAGCATAGCTAGATTACTGGGCGATAGTGACAGATGAAATTCTTTGTAGACTAATGGTAGGAATAATTTGAACTACTCATTCGAAGTGCTAGCTTGTAAATTAATTGTGAGAGGTCAAGTTCAGGACTTGGGCCTAACTGTGAACAGTTCAGTGAAGACCCCTGCTCAATATGGAACAGCAGGTAAAAATGCAAACTGGATTAGATAACCCCTAGTTTAATCTTAGATGGCAGTGAGGGACAACCTAGGCTAAAGAGTGGGCCACATAAGTGGCCCTCCTTCATCTCAGCGTGCTGCACGATTGCTGCAAGAAGGTCTCCCAGGACAAGGTAGTTTTGGCTAACTGCACTTGTGTACCTAGAATTTGCAGGGTGTGCTGACTGAACTGTTGCAGCACTTCGATTGGATGCAGAAGGAGCGCACAGCTCTCACAATGTTGTGTGCAAACAGCATGCACTTTACTTCCTGTGCCTTTGCTTTAAACATATGTAACTTTTGTAATACCAGTAGGAAAAACTATGCGGACAAAATCAGAATCTGGCAACCCTGTGTGTGGGCAACAGTAAACAAATGTCTCCTGGGCCATACATAGAACTCCAATGGGCTCCAAATGTATTTTTAGTGTATTTCATTTTGAGGAGCATTAAAAGCTCTGCTTTGAATTTCATGATCCACCACATCACTGTCATGTGTCTGATGACAACCAAAGTTCCCACCACTGTTGCATTCAATTAGTGTAGTTTTTGTTCACATAGAGTTACTGTCTATAGTGCTGCTGTTTTCTCTTCCTCTGCACTCCTGTGGCCTGATTTTATAATAAACAATACTTTTGGTTTCTCATATTTGTTACCATTGCAGGGTCATCTACACAGAACACATCAATATCTACATAGATGGCCAACTTGTAAAGTAGCACTCAACACAAAGGAGTTACAGGATATCACAGCAACCACCATGTTGGAACTCAGTAGAGCAATGTAAGCAAAACTACCACTGACCTCCTTGTCAGTTCCAAATACAATGTCACAGCCCAATGCCAAAATATCATTGATTTTCACACTACTTGCTGTGTTATGTAAAGTTGTACTCTATGGCTATGTCTAGACTGCAAGCCTCTTTCAAAAGAGGCTTTTTCGAAAGTATCTTTCGAAAAAGCCTCTTTCGAAAAAGAGCGTCTAGACTGCAAGCAGTACTTTCGAAAAAGCAAGCCGCTTTTTCGAAAGAAAGCAGCGAGTGAGTCTGGATGCTCTCTTTCTAAAAAGCCCTGTTGGCATTCAAGAACGCCTTTTTTCGAAAGAGCACTTTCGAAAAAAGGCGTTCTTCCTCGTGAAATGAGGTTTACCGCCGTCGAAAGAAAAGCCGCGTTTTTTCGATTTAATTTCGAAAGAACGCGGCTGCAGTCTAGACGCAGGTGAAGTTTTTTTGAAAAAAGGCTACATTTTTTGAAAAAAACCCTGAGTCTGGACATAGCCTATCTCCCCTTCCCAATCGTACTACAATCCTAGCCCTAGCTCTCATGTCTCTGGCAGTGTAAAATGGCCTTAAAGTTAGACTCATATTAAGGTTTTCCTACACTGCTAGCATGTGGTAAAGGGGTCTTAGTATAGATGACAATCCAGCCCTCTGTTTCTACCCTTCCTGAGCTGCAGATTTCAGAGACTAGTCACCACTGCAGTATTGAACAAGGCCTATTGTACATCTTAAAGCAACGTAATTTTTGGATGTATAGGTAAAGGAAACAACCACCTAGTAGACTGGTTGGTTGGTTTAAAATGACACTGTTTGAAGCGCTCAGAGTTTTGGAACATAAGAAGTCATACCAGGCAGTTAAATTAGTGGGCATAGTGTAGAAGGATTGGTATGAAGTGCACCATCAATCTTATTTGTCTCATGGCTGTCACACACCTCATCCCCCTTGTGGCATATCTTATTTAGATTATTTGCCTCCAATTGTCAGACAATTGTGGTCTTCATTTACTGGCATGTTTTCAATGACAGCTTATATCTTTATAAAAGTGACAGCAGTATTAGTCTGTGGCTTACCGATGCAGGCAGAATGTGTGTTTGTTGGTAACAGTCACGTACCCCTTTAAAAAAAGGATTGTGCATGTGTGTTTACATAGATACATACAAATCTTCTAAAATAATCTTATTTCAAGTTAAGCACATTGCTAATAAATATATGTTCTGCAGCAGTAAACCACAGGTATGACCTCTCCTTGAAAGCATCCTAGAAAATAAAGTACATAGCTGCTTCACACAAACAAGGAGCAGAGAATCTTAACAAAGATAAGTAAATAATATCTTGCAGCATCTGTTTTTGAATTGACTCATTGCATTTTCTGTTAAAAGAATTGACTGGGTACCAATTGGTCAGATCTCACATAGGTACATCTGTTTTTCTCTAATTTGTAAATTCACACAGGGATGGGTGGACTAAGCTAAGACACTGATCTTTGAATGCAGTTATTCTGCCACCTACTGTTTGTTTTTATGTATACATTAGATATTTCCATGCAAGTCTTTTCAACTTGAAAACAATAATCCTAATAAAAAACAAATTCAGTTTTTCGGTGGATGCCAATGTTATATACAGCTATTCACATTGTCTGTAAAAATAACAACCACTCAAACACCACAGCAACCTATATGATAGATTCCATTTCCCTTCCTAATTCCCTTTCAAATTTTAAAAAGATCTACTGCCAAGGTCAGCAACAGTAGAGTCCAACATTTAGGTTTTGTTTTAAAAAATACAACTATAGGAATTATGAAAAATATTTTCATGATTATGCTAAACTTATCTCACAGAAAACAATTATTTAGGGAAATTCCCCTGTGAGGCAGTGAATCCAAATGCTGCCAGATAATGTGGTGAAAGACAGCAACCTGTTTTTTTTTTAAGTGAAACTGACCAATTTAAATGCACTATCCCAACTGATAAAGTGTAAATATAAAGAAATTGCATTAATGGTGAAAAGTAAACGATATTTTTCAAATCCTTTCAATGATAAGAATCTCAGGTGTTACTAGCAATATAACTAAGATTAATCATGTCCGACAGAGTCCCTTTCTAATTGGCAAATTACAAAAAGGGTACGGTCTACCAGTTGGGCAAGAGAGTATTCATAACCCAGCAACTTCTGGTGTAAGTTGCCATCTTCAGTCCATATTAGCAAAGAGAACACACTACTAATTTTCAGCACAGCAGCATAATGGTGACTCCATCACATAACCTAATTGGCTTGGAAAGTATAATCATGCACTAGCTAACAGGTTTCCTACTGCATAGGAGTTATCTAACACAGGGGTCTCCCACCTTTTTAAGCACGAGATCACTTTTTTAATTTAAGTGCAATACAAGATCTACCTCAAATATAAGCACCCTTGCTGTGCTTCCTTCCCACTCCTGCTCCAAGGCCCTGCCCCAGAACTCTATAATAATAGGGGATTTTAATTACCCCCATATTGACTGGATACATGTCACCTCAGGAAGAGAAGCAGAGATAAAATTTCTCAATGGCTTAAATGACTGCTTCTTGGAGCAGCTGGTGCAGGAACCCACAAGGGGAGAGGCAATTCTCGATTTAGTCCTGAGTGGAGTGCAGGATCAGGTCCAGGATACAACCGTTAAAGGACCGCTTGGGAATAATGACCATAATATAATAACATTCAACATTCCTGTGGTGGGAAGAACACCTCAGCAGTCCAGCACCCTGGCATTTAATTTCAAAAAGGGGAATTACACAAAAATGAGGAGGTTAGTTAAACAGAAATTAAAAGGCACAGTGACTAGAGCCAAATCCCTGAAAGCTGCATGGAAACTTTTTAAAGACACCATAATAGAGGCCCAACTTAAATGTATACCCCAAATTAAAAAACATAGCAAGAGACCTAAAAAAGAGTCACCGTGGCTTAACCACCATGTAAAAGAAGCAGTGAGAGACAAAAAGGTATCTTTTAAGAAGTGGAAGTCCAATCCTAGTGAGATAAATAGAAAGGAACATAAACATTGTCAAATCAAGTGTAAACATGTAATAAGAAAAGCAAAAAAAGATTTTGAGGAACAGCTAGCCAAAAACTCAAAAAGAAATAACAAAATGTTTTTAAGTACATTAGAAGCAGGAAGCCTGCTAAAAAGCCTGAGGGTCCCCTAGATGATCGAGCTATAAAAGGAGCAATCCAGACGATAAAGCCATTGCGGAGAAACTAAATGATTTCTTTGCTTCAGTCTTCACGGCTGAGGATGTTGGGGAGATTCCTGAATCTGCACTGTCCTTTGTGGGTGATGAATCTGAGGAACTGTCCCGGATTGAAGTGTCATTAGAGGAGGTTTTGGAACAAATAGAAAAACTTAATGTTAACAAATCTCCGGGACCGGATGGCATTCATCCAAGGGTTCTAAAAGAACTCAAATGGGAAATTGCTGAGCTATTATCTGTGGTTTGTAACCTATCCTTTAAATCGGCTTCCGTACCTAATGACTGGAAGGTAGCCAACGTGACACCTATATTTAAAAAGGGCTCTAGAGGCGATCCTGGCAATTACAGACCGGTAAGTCTAACTTCAGTACTGGGCAAATTAGTCGAAACAATAGTAAAGAATAAAATTGTGAATCATGTAGAAGAATATAATTTGTTGGACAAAAGTCAACATGGTTTCTGTAAAGGGAAATCCTGTCTTACTAATCTATTAGAGTTCTTTGAAGGGGCTAACAAACATGCGGACAAGGGGGATCCAGTAGATATAGTATACTTGGATTTTCAGAAAGCCTTTGACAAGGTCCCTCACCAAAGGCTCTTGTGTAAATTACATGGCCATGGGGTAAGACGGATGGTCCTTTCTTGGATTGAGAACTGGTTAAAAGACAGGAAACAAAGGGTAGGAATAAATGGTAAATTTTCAGAATGGAGAGGGGTAACTAGTGGTGTACCCCAAGTGTCAGTCCTGGGACCAATCCTTTTCAACTTATTCATAAATGATCTGGAGAAAGGGGTAAGCAGTGAGGTAGCAAAGTTTGTAGATGATACCAAACTGTTTAGGATAGTCAAGACAGAAGCAGACTGTGAGGGACTCCAAGAAGATCTCACCAAACTGAGTGATTGGGCAACAAAATGGCAAATGAAATTTAATGTGGATAAGTGTAAAGTAATGCACATCGGGAAAAATAACCCCAACTATACGTACAGTATGATGGGGGCTAATTTGGCTACGACAAATCAGGAAAGAGATCTTGGAGTTCTCGTGGACAGTTCTCTGAAAACTTCCACACAGTGTGCAGCGGCGGTCAAAAAGGCAAATAGGATGCTAGGAATTATTAGGAAAGGGATAGAAAATAAGACCCAGAACATCTTACTGCCCCTGTATAAAACTATGGTACGCCCACATCTTGAATACTGTGTACAGATGTGGTCTCCTCACTTCAAAAAAGATATTTTGGCCTTGGAAAGGGTTCAGAAAAGGGCAACTAAAATGATTAGGGGTTTGGAACGGGTCCCATATGAGGAGAGGCTAAAGAGACTGGGACTTTTCAGTTTAGAAAAGAGGAGACTGAGGGGGGATATGATTGAGGTCTATAAAATCATGAGTGGTGTGGAGAGGGCCGATAAACAAAAGTTATTTATTAGTTCCCATAATAGAAGAACTAGAGGACACCAAATGAAATTAATGAGTAGCAGGTTTAAAACTAATAAAAGGAAGTTCTTCTTCACACAGCGTGTTGTCAACCTGTGGAACTCCTTGCCAGAGGAGGCGGTGAAGGCTAGGACTATAATAGAGTTTAAAGAGAAGCTGGATAAATTCATGGAGGTTAGGTCCATAAAAGGCTATTAGCCAGGGGATAAAATGGTGTCCTTGGCCTCTGTTTGTCAGAGGCTGGAGAGGGATGGCAGGAGACAAATCGCTTGATCATTGTCTTTGGTCAACCCTCTCTGGGGTACCTGGTGCTGGCCACTGTCGGTAGACAGGATACTGGGCTAGATGGACCTTTGGTCTGACCCAGTACGGCCGTTCTTATGTTCTTATGTTCTCTTATCCCATGGCCATGTAATTTACACAAGAGCCTTTGGTGAGGGACCTTGTCAAAGGCTTTCTGAAAATCCAAGTATACTATATCTACGGGATCCCCCTTGTCCGCATGTTTGTTAACCCCTTCAAAGAACTCTAACAGATTAGTAAGACAGGATTTCCCTTTACAGAAACCATGTTGACTTTTGTCCAACAAATTATGTTCTTCTACATTCTTCACAATTTTATTCTTTACTATTGTTTCGACTAATTTGCCCGGTACTGAAGTTAGACTTACCGGTCTGTAATTGCCAGGATCGCCTCTAGAGCCCTTTTTAAATATTGGTGTCACGTTGGCTATCTTCCAGTCATTAGGTACGGAAGCCAATTTAAAGGATAGGTTACAAACCACAGATAATAGCTCAGCAATTTCCCATTTGAGTTCTTTTAGAACCCTTGGATGAATGCCATCCGGTCCCGGAGATTTGTTAACATTAAGTTTTTCTATTTGTTCCAAAACCTCCTCTAATGACACTTCAATCCGGGACAGTTCCTCGGATTCATCACCCACAAAGGACAGTGCAGATTCAGGAATCTCCCCAACGTCCTCAGCCATGATTACTGAAGCAAAGAAATCATTTAGTTTCTCCGCAATGGCTTTATCGTCCTGGATTGCTCCTTTTATAGCTCGATCATCTAGGGGACCCACAGGCTTTTTAGCAGGCTTCCTGCTTCTAATGTACTTAAAAACATTTTGTTATTTCTTTTTGAGTTTTTGGCTAGCTGTTCCTCAAAATCTTTTTTTGCTTTTCTTATTACATGTTTACACTTGATTTGACAATGTTTATGTTCCTTTCTATTTATCTCACTAGGATTGGACTTCCACTTCTTAAAAGATACCTTTTTGTCTCTCACTGCTTCTTTTACATGGTGGTTAAGCCACGGTGACTCTTTTTTAGGTCTCTTGCTATGTTTTTTAATTTGGGGTATACATTTAAGTTGGGCCTCTATTATGGTGACTTTAAAAAGTTTCCATGCAGCTTTCAGGGATTTGGCTGTAGTCACTGTGCCTTTTAATTTCTGTTTAACAAACCTCCTCATTTTTGTGTAATTTCCCTTTTTGAAATTAAATGCCAGAGTGCTGAGGTGTTCTTCCCACCACAGGAATGTTAAATGTTATTATATAATGGTCACTATTCCCAAGCGGTCCTGTCATAGTTACGTCCTGGACCTGATCCTGCACTCCACTCAGGACTAAATCGAGAATTGCCTCTCCCCTTGTGGGTTCCTGCACTAGCTGCTCCAAGAAGCAGTCATTTAAGCCATTGAGAAATTTTATCTCCGCTTCTCTTCCTGAGGTGACATGTATCCAGTCAATATGGAGGGAAGGTCCTTTCTTGGATTGAGAACTGGTTAAAAGACAGGAAACAAAGGGTAGGAATAAATGGTAAATTTTCAGATTGGAGAGGGGTAACTAGTGGTGTACCCCAAGTGTCAGTCCTGGGACCAATCCTTTTCAACTTATTCATAAATGATCTGGAGAAAGGGGTAAGCAGTGAGATAGTAAAGTTTGTAGGTGATACAAAACTGTTTAGGATAGTCAAGACAGACTCAGACTGTGAGGGACTCCAAGAAGATCTCACCAAACTGAGTCATTGGGCGACAAAATGGCAAATGAAAGTTAATGTGGATAAGTGTAAAGTAATGCACATCGGGAAAAATAACCCCAATTATACGTACAGTATGATGGGGGATAATTTGGCTACGACAAATCAGGAAAGAGATCTTGGAGTTATCGTGGACAGTTCTCTGAAAACTTCCACACAGTGTGCAGCGGCGGTCAAAAAGGCAAATAGGATGCTAGGAATTATTAAGAAAGGGATAGAAAATAAGACCCAGAATATCTTACTGCCCCTGTATAAAACTATGGTACGCCCACATCTTGAATACTGTGTACAGATGTGGTCTCCTCACCTCAAAAAAGATATTTTGGCCTTGGAAAGAGTTCAGAAAAGGGCAACTAAAATGATTAGGGGTTTGGAACGGGTCCCATATGAGGAGAGGTTAAAGCGACTGGGACTTCTCAGTTTAGAAAAGAGGAGACTGAGGGGGGATATGACAGAGGTCTATAAAATCATGAGTGGTGTGGAGAGGGCCGATAAACAAAAGTTATTTATTAGTTCCCATAATAGAAGAACTAGAGGACACCAAATGAAATTAATGGGTAGCAGGTTTAAAACTAATAAAAGGAAGTTCTTCTTCACACAGCGTGTAGTCAACCTGTGGAACTCCTTGCCAGAGGAGGCTGTGAAGGCTAGGACTATAATAGAGTTTAAAGAGAAACTAGATAATTTCATGGAGGTTAGGTCCATAAAAGGCTATTAGCCAGGGGATAAAATGGTGTCCTTGGCCTCTGTCTGTCAGAGGCTGAAGAGGGATGGCAGAAGACAAATCGCTTGATCATTGTCTTCGGTCCACCCTTTCTGGGGCACCTGGTGCTGGCCACTGTCGGTAGACAAGACACTGGGCTAGATAGACCTTTGGTCTGACCCAGTACGGCCGTTCTTATGCCCCTGCTTACTCCATCCTCCCTCTCTTGCCCATCCTCACTCATTTTCATCAGGCTGGGGCAGAGGGTTGGGGCGCAGGCTCTGGTCTTGGATTAAGAGATCGGAAGTTTGAGAGGATCTCTGAGCTGCTCTTGAGGCAGGCAGTTGGGATGTAGGAGGGGGTTCTATATGCAGGCTCTGGGACGGCGTTTGGATGCAGGGGTGCTTGGGTACAGGAAGGGGTTCATGACTGGGGTAGGAGTTTGGGATGTGGGCTCCAGCTGGGCACTGCTTACCTCAGGTGGCTCCTGGATAGTGGTATAGTGGAGCTAAGGCAGGCTCACCCCTGCCCTGGCCCTGGACCACTCCCTAAAGCAGTTAGCAAACTCCATCCTAAATCCTGTTGTGCCCCCTCTCTGCTTTGTGGGAAAGGATACAGAGTTGGAGGAAGTACCTTGACATCAGCGATTCTCTTCTCCCTCCCCTGCTCTGCACAAAAAGCCGAAGGTTCCCCAGGGAAAGGGGCAGCTACAAGGAAAAGGGCAGGAGATGAGTAGCAGCGGCGGGGGAAGGGGCAGATGAAGTGCTGGCTTGATAGCCTCTTTGCCAAACCAGTCAGGATCACCTGTCAGAGGCTCCAAAATGGACCAGTAGATCTCGATGTCCTGGCTATGTGACCATTGATCTAACAGCATTTCTACTCTCTGTTACAACTCCAACCAGGACAGGATTTGTGCCTTTAAAGGAGAAATCCTCTTCTCTCATTTCCTATTTACAATATATTAATTCAATGCGTTCATGGGCCAGCCAAGCTGGCCAGTGGCAGTACAACACTTAGATATGTGAGGAGTCTAAATCACAGTGCTGTCTCAGTAGAGCTGGAATACACAGGGTAGGAAAGAAGAGACAGCTAAGAAATGCCTTTTAGATATCACTCTGACAAATAAAGGAAGAAAAGGAGAAAAAATTAAAAGAATCTTTCTTCCTACTCCCAAAAATGAATTAAATAAATCATGGAGTTCTCACCATGTCAGACTGCTTTGTGGCAGAGGGTTTTCGGGCTGTACTGGGCCGGCTCCAGCCACTGCAGGAGGAGCTGGTGCAGCCACGCAACCCCAGTCCTAGTCCCTGCTGGTGGAGCACAGCTCTGGCCCCGATCCCCAGAATAACTGGGCAGTTTGGCCGTAGCCGCAGCCCTGGGGAGTTGGGGACAGTAAAGAGCTGCCTACCAAAGCTCCCCCCTCATCGTCCCCCAGCAGCAGCATAAAATTATACCTTACATGTGTGATTTATGGCACCATTTACACAAAGGGATGCTCTAGAAATGTAATTATCTCATGTGGTCAGGACTCCAGTTTTACATGTCATCCAAAACTCTGTATCTCTAGGAGCATAAAGACCCTACTTCCCGATATAGACAGTGGGAAAGTATTTCCTCAGAGAAAAGAATGCCTTCTATGAACTAGCAACTCTTCTCCACATAATGTCATTTCAGAGGGTTCCCTACATTATTGAGCCATTACAGTCATGGGGGGTGTCCTGTTCAAATACTACTATGGACTAATGCTGCTTAGCTTGTGAGACACTCAGCACAAGACAGCATGGTTTGCCTTACATTGACATTCTGTCTATCCTTAATTTTCAGTTCCACTGAAGGCTTGTTATACCTTGTTAGTTTTGGCAGCTATCCATTGCCACCTACAATAAACATACACTCCCCTCCTTCAGATCCTCTAGGCCTTTGATTTCCAACTGCCTAGTATACATCAGACAAACTAACATTCTTTAAGAGACACATTTTCAGCAGCTTCACACTCCTACAATTGAGGGCTTGGAAGAGGGTATTTTTGTTTTTATTTTTTTGGTCAGGCATACAGGTTAGCTGCCAAAACAGCATCTCTGTGTCCCACTCACAGAATTTCTCCAGGAATTTCTAGGACATCTATAGATGAGCTAGGATGCCAGAGAAGAACCCAGCCAGCTCTTCAGAATACAACGTGACTGACAATGTTTCCAGAAAGCTCTCTGGTACAGCAGGAATGCAGTGATAGATATACTAGCTGGATTTACAACTTTTATTGTCTTTTGTTTCCTTTTCTTCCAGCAGATTGGACTCATTACTGAGCCTGAGGCCCAAATTTGTATTTTTTATTAGAGGTTTTAATTTTAGATTTGGAAATGATACCAACAGTTTCTATATTATGGACAGCAATATTTTAGCTTAATTTCCTAAAAAATGCATTTTAATAGTCGTGAATTCAGTGAAGGCCTGTCTACTATTCAGAAGTTTTAATGGAATGTCCTTGTGTATATACAAAGTATCTTTTTTCACTCCTGAATTTAGTTTTCCTCCAATGCGTAAATATTTGTATTTATTTCTCAAAAAGCTCATGCAGATGTTTTAGTTGTTATGGTACATAAATGTCTCTTGACTGAAAAAAAAATCAATAAATGAAAGCCAAATACCACTGATTTTTGCCTACCCTAATTAGACAGTGTCATTTTTCAGCACAGCTATATCCCATATTTTGTTATGTCATGTGACAATGCAAAGGAATGCTATTTTCTTTCAGCAATCAGCTATATAATCTTTGCTGCTGTCAGCCAAGAGGGATAACTGCACTTTATTACTCTGAAATGCTGGCTCATTTACTGGTAAAATAGAATTGATTCAGACAGGTCCCACCCTGTGATTTGATTAATTTGCTCTCTAACTCTGAAACAATCAAACTGATGTTTTTAAAACATAGGAAGGAGGAAGTTTATTTCACCTTTGAAAAGACAAGATGAAATTCAGACATCATGTAGGTAGAGGCCATCCACTGAAATTAGCAGATTTATACCATGGCTGACTCAGCCTACTGTTTTCTAATATTCATTGTTTCAAATCTGCTAATGACATGAGCCCCATATGCTAGATCTCTATTAAACAAGCATGAAGGTACCTCTGTAGAACATTCATTTCAGCTTTGTCTGCTACTAGAAGGGGGACTGAAAGAAAAATGGAAATCCGATACTTCAAAAAGATCCGTTAATTAAGAACCTTCTACCATTTCAAAATCCTGTGAGACATTCTGTAACACACCCACACCAGAAAAAAGGCTAGACTGCCTTTCCAGGGTTTTCTATTTTTGGTGGTTTGGCTGTGATAGAGCATAGCTATTAGCTCATGTGTCCAGGACAGGCTTCTTTTCATAGGAGCTGGCTTATTCATTGTAGCAGTGGAACAACATTTGCACATAAAGCAAAAGAGCTTAATAGAAAAACCAAAGAGATAAATCAACTCAGATTTTAAAATCATATAGTAATAGTAGAATCTTACTTGTATTATACAGCCTCTTTCATACAGACTGCAGTACGCTTTACAAACTATACATAATACTTTATCCATCAGTGAAGTGCAGCCTCCACTGGAGTTGAATATGATAGTTATTTAACAGTAAACAGCAACCTGCTGCTACAGTTTTGAAGAAGTGAAGAATACCTTTACCAAATTAAACTACAAGGGGGTATTTTAGGAAGGTGGAGTGCAGGTATTGAACTGAAATTTGCACAAGACCCCAAAGTTTTGTACAAAAAGGGGCTTTTCAGTGAGCATAAGGGAGGGTCGCTCATTGTATTGCATCTCACCAGATAGATAGCACTTCTGGCACTACAGGCCCCTTTATGCAGAGATATTGGAAAACGTGAGTCAGTCCTGAGCAATGTACCCACCAGCTAACACTAGTTCCTGTTTCTTTAGAGGTCTCCTATCCATTTAGGGTGCAAATGGCATAGCTTATTTCGAGATTATTTCAAAATAGCTTATTTCAAAATTTGGCACAGTCTACACAGCACCAAATTTCAAAATAAAGTGCTATTCCGAAACGTTCCTTATCCCTCATGCAATGAGGTTTACAGGGATGTTGGAATAGTGAGCCTGTTATATTTCAATATAATGGGCTTGCTCTTAAGATGTGGAATAGCTTGAAATAGCTCCACAGTGTAGACGTAGCTTTACTGACCAGGCATTTCCTCCTGAGCCCATGAATTGTGAGAAAAATCACAGCCTGTGGTGGCATGGTTGCATGTTTAGTACATTATATGCCTTACTTGTAGTAAAGTCATAAAAAGAAAGCAAAAGGAGTAAGTCTTTACTGAATACATCTTAAAGGATTCAAATACTTTCAAAATAAACTTACATTTCATAATACATATGAAAAGGATTTTCAGTTAACATCCTGTTTTGAATACATGACTGATCAGCAGCAGCCTCTGGCAAGAGCCCATAAGCATCTCAGCACAGCATGCCTAGACACCTTTGGCAATACATCCCCATTTCTCCGTACATCAACAAAAGCTTATTTATTATCTAACCAGCCTGATCTATAGTGCAGCAAGAACCTGAAGCTATTTCCTCAAGACATGAATGAGTCAGGGCATGCAAATGATTAATCAACACAGAGTTTTAAGAGTTACAAGAGGGCTGAACTGTGACTAAGGTCCATGTGAAAGGAGATTGCAACATTTGGAAAGTCAGGGGTTTTCCAGTGGCTGAAAGCACTTGGACCTCTTCTTATTTAACCCTTGACCTTGTGACAGAGCAGAAAAAGCCAACAATGGTTATTTACCTTTGACAATGCATTTGTTTTGAGAAGTGTAGCAGCCAAAGAGAGCAGAAATAAAGCTACTGAGCTAGACTGCTTCTGGCTGGTGCAAAGTAGTATAAATTTTGTCACCCTGTACCAGCCTGACCTACTGAGCTCTAAGGTTACACATCATGAGCAAGAGCAGTGGCATACTGCCACCTTTCTGTCACTGTTTTTGGAGGCCCAAATTAATGCACAAACTCAGGCCCCAAACTAAAAGAAGAATAATGATCTCATTCCAATAATCATTTGTGCAAACCATCAAATACACAGGTCCATCAACTTTAAGGCCAGAAGGCACTATCATGATCACTAGATCTGACCTCCTGCAGAACCTCACCCACCCACTCCTGTAATAGACTCATAATCACTGGCTGAGTTACTGAAGTCCTCAAATCATGAGTTCAAGATAAAAAATCCGCTATTTGCACTAGTGTAAACCTGCAAGTTACCCATGCCCCTTGCTGCACTGGAAGGCACAAAAACAAAAAATAAAAAGCCGAGTCCTCTGGCAATATGGCCTGGAGGGAAATTCCTTCCCAAACCCAAATATGGAGATTGGCTGGACCTTGAGCATTTCACAATTCCACCAACCAGACACCACAAAAGAGTTCTCTGTAGTAACTCAAAGCCCTCTCCAACATCAGCCACTGAAGATTATTTGTGGCTAGTAATTGCAGACCAGCTACATTCATTGTAGGCAGTTTCATTATACCATTCCCTTCATAAACTTCAAGCTCAGTCTTGAAGTCACCCCACCCCGGAAGGCTGTTCTAGAACTTCACTCCTCGGCTGATTAGAAATCTTCATCTAATTTCAAGCCTAAACTTATTGATGGTTGGTTTATATCCATTTGTTCTTGTGTCAACATTGGTGCTTAACTTAATTCCTCTTCCACCCTGGCATTTATCCCTCTGTATTTATGGAGAGCAATCATATCTCCCATGAACGTTCTTTTGGTTAGGCTAGATAAGCCAAACTCTTTGAGACTCCTCTCACAAGGACGATCCATTCCTCTGATCATTCTAGCACCTTTCTCTGTGCCTGTTTCATTTTTAATTCATCTTTCTTAAATATGGGAGACAGAAATACAGGCAGCATTCCAGATGAAATCTCACCAATGCCTTGTATAATGGTACTAACAATGCCCTCTCTCTACTGGAAATGTCTTGCATGATGCATCCTTAAGATTGTACTAGCCTTTTTCATGGCTGCATCATATCAGTGATTCATGGTCATGTTTGATCAACCAATACACCCAGGTCTTTCTCCTCTTCTGTTACAGCAAAAAATCTCATTAGCTCCTAAGTGCACGACCTTGCACTGTGCACTACTACATTTTGTCCCATTTCTATTATTACAGTTTTCAAGGCTTTCCAGATATTCTTGTATGGTATTCCAGTCTTCCTCCTCACTGGCAATATCTTTTACAAACTTTGGTAGCACTCCACTTTTGGGTAAGGACATTAATACACACGTTAAATAAGATTGGACTCAAGCACAAGAGTTCACCTTTCAATATGACACATTTGTACTTTCCCCTTTAACCAATTCCTTATCCACCTTTCAATTCTCAGACTAATACCCATTCTTCTCAAATTTAATTAATAATTTCCCATGTAGAATTATATCAAATACCTTACTGAAATCCAGACTAGATCTGCTGCATTTCATTTGTATAAAAAAAAACAGTTCTCTTCTTAAAGAAAGAGATTGGCTTGGTCTTGGAACAATCTACCATTTGTAAAATCACGCAGTATTTCATCCCGTTTATCAGTATGCTCTTAACTACTTCCTTTCCCTTTCAAAATGTATTCCAGTGTTTTAACCATGTTATTTCAGGGGAGGCCCAGACCTGGAATACTATAGGGTACTACAGTTGATTAGGGATATGAAACAGCTTCTGTATGAGGAGAGATTAATAAGATTAGGTCTTCTCAACCTGGAAAAGAACCAACTAAGGGGAGATACCATAAAGGTCTATAAAATCATCACTGATATGGAGAAAGTGTTTATGCCATCTTATAACACAAGAACTTGTGATCACCAAAGGAAATTCATAGTTAGCAGGTTTAAAACAAAGAAAAGGAAGTACAAGTTGGACCTTCAAAACCCAGGACTCTCTCGCCTGGCAACATCCATGGTCCAGGGAGTCCTGACTGAGAGCCCCAGTGGCAAGAGGGCTTGTGGCCCCAGTAGCACAGCCAGGGCATGCCAGCCCCAGTATCAGGGCCAGGGCTGGCTGCAGCAGCCTCAGTAGTGGAGGCAGGGCCAGGAATGCGGCAGTCATAGCAGCTCCATTAGCGGGGCCAGAGCTGGGAACATACAGCTGCAGCAGCCCTGGTAGCATACTCAAGGAAGCAGCAGTACTGGCTGCTGAGGCTGCAGCAGCATGGCAGCAAAGCGGAAGGGGGTGGGGGCAACAGGGAGGGTGGTGGGCTGGGGGGCAGTAACAGGGGACTTCCCCTGCAAATTCCCTCGTTCAGGACTGGTTAGGTCCTTAGGGTCCCGGACCAGAGAGGTCCAACCTGTATTTCTTCACACAGCACAGAGTCAACTTATGGAACTCTTTGCCAAAGTATGTTCTGAAGGCCAAGACTATAACAGGGATTTAAAAAAACTAGATAAATTCATGGAGGACAAATCCAGCAATGCGTATTATCCAGGATGGGCAGGGATGATATCTGTACTGTTTACCAAAAGCTGGGAATGGATGACAGGAGTTGGATCACTTGATGATTACCTGTTCTGTTCAATCCTTCTGGGGCAACTTCCATTGGCCACTGTCAAATGTTTGGTCTGACTCAGTGGCTACGTCCAGACTGCATCCCTTTTTCGGAAAAGGGATGCAAATTAGACGTATCGCAATTGCTAATGAAGCGGGGATTTAAATCTCCCTTATTTTATCCCTTATTTTAAGAGGGATAAGGGATCTTTCGGAAAAGGCTTTATTTTCCGAAAGATCCGCGTCTAGACTGGCGCTTTTTTCCGGCAAAGCTCCGTGCCGAAAAAAAAGCGGCAGCCATTTTTATGCTAATGAAGTGGGGGAGATTTAAATCCCCGCTTCATTAGCAATTGCGATACGTCTAATTTGCATCCCTTTTACGAAAAAGGGATACAATCTAGACATAGCCTGGGTGTGCTGCATCTCAGAAACCCCAAGATAAAATAATAGAATGGAGACAAACAATTTCCGATGCAAGACACAGACCTCCTGATGCAAGTTTTGACTGCTTTTGGAACACACTGCAAACCCAATCTTTTCCTCAAGAGAGCTCAAGAATGAATCTTCATCTTTCTTCAATCAACAAGTTTTTAGTAGCAGTTGCTGAGTGAAAGAGCGATGCAGAACAGGGCCCTTTTTGAGTAAATGTAATGCTTCCTTCATTTATGTATTTGTCATCAAAATATTACAATGATAGGAACCGTAGAGAGCCATATTTTGAATTTTTGACACAAATAAACTTTGGAGTGTAAAAGATGTACATTTTTAATCTTTATTTTTGATTACTTGTTCTGCCTGTGCTTTTCCAACTTATATAGACCACAGACAAAAGTAATTATAAAGCAAAAAGAGTTAGATTTCAAGAAAATGACACCATGTGCTTATGTCCCACTGTCTTCAGCAGAACTACTCACTTGTTTAAAGTGAAGCATGTGCATAAGTGCTTTCCTGGATCAGCACTATTGTGTGTAAAAACAAAAAACAACACAGATCTCCTTATTTAAGTAGTTTAGGATATTCAAAACAGTAGATTAGATTATCCATTTGCTTTTTATTTTTTGCATTTCACTCAGCCTGGATCAGCTCTACTTTGGTTAATATTCTAGCAATTTCTAGTCAGTTCACTTGGATGTTATGTTGCAATAATATGTGAGAGTGGCATACACTTAGGCTTCATTTGCATAATTTATTCAAGCCGTTTCTGCGCAAGGGAGTTTTGCACAGAAACGAGCAATGTGGATGGGGGTTTTTTTGCGCCAAACCCCTGTTTTGTGCAAGATCCTTATGCCTGTCTGGGACTCCAGTCCTGGTCTCACACTGCCCCCAAGCTGCTCAGCCCTGTTGCCCCCAGGTTCGGCTGGCCCTCCAGCCCTTAAGCTCCTAGGGTATGTCTAGACTACATGCCTCTGCCAACAGAGGCATGTAAAATAGGCTATTCGACAGTCAGTGAAGCGGGGATTTAAATATCCCCGGCTTCATTAAAATAAAAAGAGCCACCGTGCTGTGCCAGCTCAGCTGATTGTCGGCACAGCGCAGCAGTCAAAACGCAGATCAGTCGACAGGGGAAGCCTTTGTCGACTGCTCCCTTATGCCGTAAAAGGCTTCCCCTGTCGATTGATCTGCGTCTTGACTGCCGCACTGTGCCGAGTAGCTTATGTTGGCAGAGGCATGCAGTCTAGACATACCGCGTGGCTCTCTGGTCCAGGAGCATCTGTGACCAGAGAGTGTCGATTTTCAGAGTTGTAGCCAGTACAATGTTGCTTTTAGTCATAAAATTGTTCAGCTCTTTCCTAATTGGGCCCTAACTTCAAGTTTTGCAAAATATTCATTTTCAGAACCTCAAACCAATAGAAACATTTCCATCTTGTTTTAAAAAATATCTACTTGAAATGCTTTTCTCTAAACATATAGGCATCTTTAAGGCTTTGTGTACACTGCTGGCTTTGCCAGCAGTGCTTATGCAAATGAAGCACTGATTAGCATATTGTCATGCTTCATTTGCATAATTTATTCGTGCCATTTTTGCACAAGGAGTTGGGGTGTGGGGTTGGGGCTAGAGTCCTGCGGCATCCCTATGAAGCGTGGGACTGGAGCCCCACAGCAGCCCCATGGAATGCAGAGCTAGAGTCCCACTGCAGCCTCATGGACCATGGCCCAGTAAATTCGCTCATTTGGGACCTGTCAGGTTCCAACAGTGCCAGACCAGGGAGGTCCAACATGTAGTTAAGTAAACTGGAAAAAAAAGGCATTCAAATCTCATGCCTCATAGAGTAAGTAATCATCAAACCCATGAGGGGTGCGATATCTAGTCACCCATTCACCTATGCTAAGCATTGCACATTGTTGTGGACATAGCAAGGAAGGCACAAGGCAGGAGAGAGGATTTTGCCTCACTCTAAGAAAAGGATACAAAATAAAGAGTCTGATCTTATGTTAAATCATACTTCCTTAGCCTTTGCCAACAGACAAGTGATCCATGGCTTATGTGAAATGAGTGGGCGGTCATGGTCTAGTTCCTAGCAGACATATTTCTGTATCACAAAATCCCCTAAACCCATTGCAATTAGTACTAACTGCTGCCCTTAGATTTCAAGAACTGAATAAACTTGAAGAATGAATGACCTGCCATCCCTACAGAACTGGTCACTGTTTCAGAGTGAGGTATTTTGACAAGATGATATGCGACAGGAGTAAGACATTGTTTGTACTATACCTGGACTGTGGATAAAAATAGAGGACTTCCATGTGTGGGTTACTAATCCAATACCTGTCATGTGAACTAGTTACCCGGGGGGCATACCCATTAGGGGAACAAGAAAAGGTCCAGGGGTGACAACAATCTTCCCTTTCTTTATAGCTAGATGATGAGAGATCCTGAAACCATATTCTGCTGTTATTTGTATCATAGTTTGGAAAACATTCAGCCTCTACAGTACAGTATTAGTGCAATCCATTCACTAGAGGAGGGAATAAGCAGATCAGCATCTGACACAAAGTACAGTATTGATGTTAGATTCAAATTTGTTTTAATAAAAAGCTTTGGAGAGTGAAATATTTTTATAAAACTTTATATATAGATGAAAACAATACTTAAAAACAGTTTTTCTACATTATGGAATTGTGTTTGAAAGGTTATTCTTCTGAACAAAAGCCAGACACTACAACACTTTAAGTTTGGTTTCAAACTTAATACATTGCAGATTTTTAAAACACAAATACCTTTAAAGGAAACCATATGGTGAAGACAGAGTCTTACCCTTTCCTTAACAGCATGGAATAGTTCAGCCTGAATCTAAGGGTACGTCTAGACTACAGGCTTTTGTCGACAGAAGTTTTGTCGACAGATACTGTTGACAAAGAGCGTCTAGACTACATCCAGTTCTGTCGACAAATCAAGCTGCTTTGTCGACATGGCAGTGTAGACGCAAAGGACAGTTTAGATGCAATAACGCCTTCTGTCGACAAAACTCTGTCGACAAAAGGTGTTATTCCTCGTAAAATGAGGTTTACCAACATCGACAAAACAGCTGAGTTCTGTCGATGTTAAGTCCACTTTTGTCGACAAAACCCTGTAGTCTAGACACACCCTAAGTGTATAGAGGTTTCAAAATTGGATTTGTAGATCATTCAAACATTTTGATTTATGTTAAAAACATATTCACTTAAAGTGTAGGGATGGTGAGAAATGTCACCCTTTATTTACGTCACCTTTTTACTCAGTATATATGCATTTACAGTGTGTGTCTCCAAATCACTGCTCAATAGCAGTGTATGAATGAAAGTAAGCATTTTGGTCCTGGTAACTCAGCTGTGTCCCATACAGCTACAGAAAAGCAAGATGGATTTTGTTCTGTCTCCAATATTAGGGAAAGCATTCTCAGCTATGTACCAACTGTTGATTTTGAAAGGGACACACCTGAAACTTCTCATTTTCAAACAATAGGTTTAAAGCAGGAGTTCTCAAACTGGGGGTCAGGACCCCTGAGGGAGTTATGAAGTTATTACAGCTGTCAGCCTCCACTCTAAACCATACTTTGCATCCAGCATTTGTAATCATGTTAAATACATAAAAAAGTGTTTTTAATGTGAGTAGGGGGGGTTGCAGGGAAAAGATTGGTAGGTGAAAGGGATCACTAGCAAAAAAGTTTGAGAACCATTGGTTCAAAAGAGAAAATTTTTGTAGGTTTCAGATTTTTTGTTTTTTAAAAGTCTCTCCCTGATTCCCTGTGAAAGAAAACATCAGTAACTGAGGAGAGTGACTACTCAGCTAAAACACTGAAACTCATTGTACACAAAGAACTGTCAAATGAACAAAGTAAAATGAAAAACTGACATTTTCATCTAACCTCTATCGTAGGTACAAGACTACACTAATTTGTTTCTATAGTTGGGAAAACATTCTGAGGTAAAAATATGATTTTTTTTAAGTTTATGAAGTTCTCTTTATGAGACAGAAAGATTAACCTAGATTTTCAGGGTGCGTCTACACTGCACTGTAACTTGAAATAAGATACCCAATTTGAGCTAGGCAAATTGTGTATCTTATTTTGAAATAGCTTATTTTGTAATTTGGCGCTGCTTATACAGTGCCAAATTTTGAAATAACCCACTATTCTGAAATGTCCCTTGCTCCTTGTGGAATGAGGTTTGCAGCGATGTTGGCATAGCGAGCCTGTTATATTTCAAAATAACGGGCTTTCTGTGAAGAGGTGGAGTAGCTATTTTGGGATACTCCAGTATCCTGAAATAGCACTGCAGTGTAGACGTAGCCTCAGGGTCTCAGTGGAGGTTGAGGTGCTGGCACAAAGAAGAAACATTTTCTGATTTCACTGAACACGTGTGTTATAGAAGGTTGCAAAATAAATGCACATGGGACCCCATCGTGTCATTTTTGAAGTCACTTTTCAGAGTATAACCCCTCAATTTTAACATACTAAACATGTATTAAATAAGTCTAATTCCTATCTGGAAGAATTAACAACACGACAGAATAGTTAAAACTGCATAGAACCGTGAAGTCAGAAAATGGTATTTATATTGACTGTGACCTTTAAATGTAAAATTAACAAAAGGCGAGGACATCTTCAGCTAGCACTACTATAGTATTCTTAAATCAGCCTTGCTGTGCTTAGGCAGTCCTCTATACAAGGGAATTATTTGGCACCAGCAATTGCCATATATCAAGAATGAGGCTTTACAGAAGGCATGTGATATTCCAGGTGCACAAAATACAAAGGCTACCTATTGTAACTATTCATGTGCTTAACCCATATTAGCTTTGTCTATAGAGTAGGAGATTAATAGAGAGATCTTCATTTGATTCTTGGCTCTGTCTCTGACTCAGTGCAGTTCTGTCAGGGTATTTCTATGCTGCAGTTAGACACCTTTACCTAGCCCATGCCAACTCAGTCTGGCTCACAGTGGCTTATGTTACGGGGCTGTTTAATTGTGGAATAGACCTCAGGCTCAGGCTGCAGTCTGAGCTCTTGGAACCTCCTACATCACAGGCTCCTAGAGCCCAGGCTCCAGCATAAGCTCAAACATCTATGCGGCAGTTAAAAAGCTACTTAGTCTGATTCCATGAACCCAAGTCTGCTGGCATGGGCCACTAACAAGTTTTTAATTGCATTGTAGAAATACCTTTAAAGTACATCTTCACTACTGCTGAAGTTGTAATTTCCAGCTCAGACAGATGTATGCCTGCTAGCTTTGATAAAGCTTGTGTGCTAAAAATAGCAGTGTAGCTGCCACTCTGTGGGCAACCGGATGGGCTAGCTACTATTAATATAATCCCTTTCAAGACCATGGGAATGTAGTTGGGTAGCTAGCTCTCCCTGATTTCCATGCTGTGGTGGTTACCGTGCTACACTTCTCTTTTTGGAGGGCAAGCTTCATCAAAGCTAGCACAAATCTGTCTACCCAAGATGGAAATTGTATGTCCCACTCCACTGTGGACGCACCTTGAGTCTCTCTATGCTTTACTTTTACATGCATGAACATAGAACGACTTGTTTTTAAGGTGACTATCAAGGATTACTGAGCAAGGGAAAAATACCGACTGATGTAAAGGCAGTGGGAGTGTTTTCCTTGATAGACAATAAAACCTCATGTTCACCAAAACCAGATAGAATGTGTGAAACAATATGTATTAAAATTGCTAATATCAGAAATATTTGATAGTTACTCTCTTATGGCTATGTATATCAAAAGTATACTTTTCTCTTCACATATAAAAATTATTTTCCTGTGGGATGACGGAGTGACATCATCACATCACTCTGTGTCCCGCTGCCCCTCTGCCCTCAGACACCCTGCCTCCTCCTTCCCTCTCCCCCCAGTGCCATGGGTCGGGAGTCATGTGCCCTCTCCCCACGGGAGGTGAGGGGGGGTTGGGAGCCACGCAAAGTCCCCTATCCCCCCAGGGAGGCCAGAGCCACCAGCCCTCCCCCCTCTGGGCTGAGACCCTGTTCCTCAGCCCCCTCATACATCCCTTCCATCAAGATCCCACATCCCTAGACTGCTCCTGCCCCATCCCCCCCGGCCAGACACCTACCCCCAGAGAGAAGGAGCTGGTGAGCAAAGAAAACAGGGGGCACAGCCCCCTAGTCTTCTTTTAAACTAATATTCTAAAGTAGAGATGAAATTAAAGGGCTTTTAAAAATGTTACTTGCTTCCTGGAAGATGACTGGTTTATCTGATTTTGATATTAAAAATCAGAATTCACTCATTTGAATATATTTTGTCTTATTAAAATTATTTCCATACCTCTTAGGAGGGAAAAGATAGAAGCTTATTCACTATTCACATGACTGTGTTTGGTCAGTGATGACCTGTGACCTTTCTCAAGTGTATAACAAAAATACTTACAGGATGCTGTGAGGCTTAATTTGTTGAAAGATGCTGTAGCATTTTTCAACTAGGTGGATACAGAAAATAAATAAAGAAGAGCAAAACAGTATAGTTGTCACAAAATCTGATCACATTTTGGTAGCTAATGATACAAAACATTGCATCCAGGTTGTCAAACAACTTGCTGGCAGAGCCATTCAGCAAGGCTCAGTAGAGGGAGGGTAAAATTAGGTCACTGAAAACACTCTATAACATCTAATGTCCTACAAAGGAACATGTTTTCTCTTGGAACTTGTGTAAAAATTAAGCAAAACTAATGTAAACAAAACATTGTATCAGGATCTTTTCCAACACCCACTGAAGTCAATAGGAATCTTTCTATCTACTTCAAGGGGAGTTGGATTGAGCTGTGGAAACCATATGATTTATAAAATGGAGAAAGGTGATTTTAGATTTAAAGAACTGTTTCAGTTTTGATAATCAGGGAATTACATATATTGCTAAAAAGGAAAGTGCTTTGGATTTTATAATATGACAACCTAATAGTGTTCATACAACAAAATCACCAAGCCCTTTCATCCTGAAGGGTCACATAGTGCTTTACATACCTTGGGCCCAGTTCTGCAGTCCTCCCTCTGAGAAAACATCCAATAAAGTCAAAGGATATTTGCCAGAGTAGGGAACAGAGAATAGAGTTTTATGCTGTGGCAAAAGACCCACATTTGAGCTAACAATGATGGTTGTAATACTATGAGAAACTTTATGAATCTAGTATGCCCATGAAAGTATTCAGCCTCCTCTGAAATACAGCCACTTTTAGGTTTGAAAGAAGTAGCTCTTCAACAGCACACATTACACAATAATTGACAGTAAAAACAACTGTATCTAACTGAAACAGCAACGAGAATGTAAGCATGCAAAATGCAGCGTAGTTTCCACCTGGAAATTAGTTATGAAAACAATTTAGCCAACACCCCCAGGTATGGGAGAAATTCAGTGGGTATTTTAATTACAGTAACTGCTCTGGTCCTTGACTTCATAACACACAACAATAACAGTATATAAACTATTCCGAGTTTTTTAATACTGTACTATACTACTGATTCTCAGTCTACTAACTCATTATACCATTTCTTGCAGCACCAAGTGGAGATCTCTCTGAGTTCTTCCAAGTACTAACCAGACCGATGTTTTTCAGATTGGGCAAGATTAAAACCTGAGGTTGTGCACCTGCAGTCAACTTTGACTGGGAAGAAGGGTGGCAGGAAATGTTTGTTTTTAAAAAGAGACCATGAATGCAATATTCCACTTGATTCTGGGCCAATGAAAAGTAGTGATGGGAGGGAGTTCAAACTAGAGCCAAAAAACCTCCAATTAGATGGCTGAAGGGGTTTATTTATGAGGAAAAATTTAAAGAGCCAAATACATATAGCTTATCTAAAGGATAATTTAGGGCATGGGGGGAGAGACCTGAAAACAGATTAGAGATATTTGAAGTGTGTAAGCAGTAAATAGAACTGGTCAGGGCATTAAAAAAATTACAACTAGGAACAATAGAATAAAACAAAGAAAGAAAATATATCAGGAAAAACTTTCTGACAATTAAATCCATTAGGCTGTGGAAACACCACAACATGCACTTGAAAATTAAACAAATCAATGCACTAGAAAATGTATTGTAGAACAGCAGAATGATGGACTAGAAAGCTAATTGGTCTTCTCTAACTTCCATGAACAGTACTTCCAACCCGGTTGTATGAAACACTTGTTCTAGAAGAAACATAGTGTCTATGTTTGTAATTATCAATCGGTAAGTGCAATAAGTCAGTAAGTATCAATTTCTTTTTGGAACTTTGAAATTGTCAAGTTCTACCGCAAGTATAGTGACTTCACATATAAGTTACTATACTTGCGGTAGAACTTGACAATTTCAAAGTTCCAAAAAGAAATTGCTACTCTAAGGACAAATTTAAAATATCAGAAATATTAAAAGAAAAGTCCTTTCGGGATTGAAGATCAAGGCCTTTCATTCCAAAGAATATCAAATAGCTGTACATACCATCTAGATCACTGAAACAGGATAGAGGAGAACAGACAACTTAAGCACAGAAGGGAACATAAGCAGGGGACAATTTGGGCAAGGACTCCAGGAAACTTTCCCCACCATACATTTATCAGAATGTCATGGGATCATTAAAATCCATTCAGGGCAGACCTCACCTCAGTTTTTAAGGACTCATTGAAATGAGTGCCTCACTTGACAGTATGGTACTAAAAACTACCATACAACAATGGAGAGTTGAGTTGACAATGCCAGGATTTCACCCAGTGGTGCCAGGGAGTCTGAGTAAAACTGTATATATTTATTGAAAAACTGTATATATTTAGAAATAATGTAACTGATATTTAGAGTGTTGCTATAAAAGGCAGCTGAATTTTTGGTCCAAAATAGTTTTTTAAACTGGTTACACAATACACAAATATATACCATTTTAACCTATATTAGCAGTGTATAGCATGGTCTAGGTCAGGGTATTAACCAAAGACTTGAGAAACCTGAGTCCAGTTGCCTGCTACATGATAGACTTTGAACATCACACTTAGGCCTAGACTGAAGAAGCAGTGCACATGCCCAGATGCAGAAAAACAGGTGCTAAGGGAACTTTGTAACTGCAAAAAGTGCTGAGTGAGTTTAGGCACTAACGTAATTCAGCAAAAGATTTGTGAATCACACTGGAGCCTAAAATTGGGATGCATGTGTCTAAGTATCTTTGTAAATCTTGGCCGTAATCTCTCTGGGCCTCAAGTCTCTATGTCCTGGTCTACACTAGGGAGTTATTTTGAAACAAGCAGAGTGTCCACAGTACCAAGCCTGTTATTTTGAAATAATAACTCCTGCTTTCCATGAAGAATAATATTTATTTCAAAATAGTTATTTTGAAATAGCGGTAGTGTGGATGCTTCCTGGGACTCTAAGTCGAGGTAGCGCATCCACATTAAGTGAGCCTCCCTTGGACTACTTTTGAGGCTTCTCTATAGTGTGGACATGCTATTTCAAAATAGTTTTCAGGAGTTATTATTTTGAAATAAATTATTTTGAAATAATTTCCTAGTGTAGACATACCTTATCAGTACAATGGGATTATAGTACGATGGGTCTTCTGACAAAAAATACATTAAAAGATTGTGAGGTATTCAGATACTACTATAATTTGAACCATAGAAGTACCTAAAATCTCTACGTAGATAAATTCTGTTTCTACAAACAGATTCCTTCTTGTTTTTATATTTATGTCAATTAGAGGAAGGTTCATATACAACTGTATTGATTCTGCTATGGACTTCTGTACTGTAGGATGGTGTTTGTGTGTAGGATTACCATAATAGCATCTCTATTTCCAAATATATTAATCTGAAGCTTTTTTTCATTCTCAGTAATGAACAGAAAATCTGGTATCAAACACTTTCCTGGTAATACTCATGTAGTTAAGAGAAGAGAAACAGCAGTAATCAGTGTCATAAATCTTTCCTTCCTCTTTTTCTACTAATTTCTTCTGATTGAGATTTCACTGGTTCAAATTTTTAGCTCTGTAGAAAAAGCAGTAGAGAAAGCATACATAAGAGAATCACGTGCAAGCTGGGGAACATCTACTTTAAAGACTCTTCTTAGAATGAAATTGTTATAGTGATATGTTTCAGAGAAAAGATAGTGGAGTCAATAAAACAAACAGGATGAGTCAGCCCTGCAGCTCAGCTGATTCATTACATTGTATTGCAGGGTGATGCTTGCCTCATTCCATAAAAACAGGGATGGAGTTATACACAAAGTGTCATTATTTCCAGGAAATAAATATAATGTCCATGTACATATGTAAACTGGGGTTTTGAATATATCAGTTTTGGTACACACAAATGTATTTACATCACTGCACACAATGGTCTTTCTAAAACCTGGTCCACAATTTAGATCTTTTGTATACTTATATGGCCTAAGGATGTTAAGAGGCGGGTAACAATTTGTATCGACTACACAATTAGCTGATAAGGGAAGGCGCTCCGAAGGAGCTATCCCCACTGTGGCTCTGCAGTTTAAATGTGGTAAGAACTGGGTCCTACTACTTTTAACCTGCAGAACCATAGTGGGGGTAGCTCCTGGACCTGGCACAAGCTTGGACTGACCCAAGCTTGCTGAGTCCTGGCTTGCGCTGGGTCCAGCAGCCCCTGTCTGTGGGGTGTCCCAGTGGGGAGTTGGGAACACCACAGACAGAGGTTGCTTTGCCACAGCAGCTCCTGTCTATGGGGAGTCCCAACTCCCCAGTGGAACCCCCCGCAGACAGGGGCTGCTGCTGAAGCAGCCTCCCCTGGCTCCCCCCACTGCTGCCTCTGATAAAGGCAGCAGTGTTGGGGGGGGGGAGAAGCGGCACCACAGAGAAGGTGCTGGGAGGAACCAGCTTTTAAGCCAGTTTTCCCTAGCACCAGCTCCCGCTGATATAGAGGCACCAAGGGGGAGTAATGCAAGTAGTTGACTCGACTGCTCAATAAACCTAGGTTTATGGAGTAGTCGACTAATCCACTACTCTTTTACATCCCTAATATGGCCCCTCCTGTTGTTGTGTCATTTCACAATTTTTAATTAACATATACATCCTCACAATATCCTAAGAGACAGGGAAGTACCCTCATCTCTGCCAACACTGGCGATGCATGAGGGGGTCCGAGGAGACACATGACCTCCGCAATGCCATGGGCAGGAGGGATATGGGGCCAGAGCTTCTGTGTTGCCCAAGGACAAGCAGGGGGGCCTGGCAGCCACAGAAAGGGCACCCCCCCACACACAGCTGTGGCTGTTGGAATCCTAGTAACACAACTCTACTCCCCTAGCTACTCCCCTAGCTGCTGGCCAGTAGTGCTCTAACTATTGGACAGTACTGCTATCACAATTTATATACAGAAACTGACTGCTTGATGTGTGTGTGTATGTAAATTTAGCTGACTGTGCATATACGTAATTCCTTGACTTGCTACTGAGGTGTGTCCACAACAACATGCATATAAATTTGGCCTTGTATTTCTATAATGCCATTTCTACCTTTTGTAGAAATGGGTGATCAGCTTGTGCAGGCAATTTGAATAAGGTCTATAATAAACGATGAGGAGTCTAAAATGTGGCAACATAGCTGCTGAGAAAGGATAGCCTCTAATTAACTCATAGGTAATGAGAAAACTCATTGGGTCTCACAATGATAGCTCGAGATAACTAAACCTCAAAGTCTGGAGCTTAAGTTTGGTTCACAGAAGTATTTTAGAAGTTTTGCTGCTTAGCTGGCACTAACCCACACAAAATATTCAGTGATGTTGAAATGTCTCTGAATCCTGAAGAGAGAAGCCCTCGATCAACAGAAAAGAATTGCTCAGGCAGCAGTACTGCAAGCTTTTCCACTCACCCTCACTCACGTGATGCAAACCTAACCTAGAGGGACAACTAGGGTTGCCAGGTGTCCAGTTTTGAACCAGACAGTCCAGTATTTGAGCTTTCTGTTCAGGAAACAAATTGAGAAAATATAAATGTCCGGTATTTTCTAAATAAGATGTAATGTAGATTGTGATGTAATGTCAAGTGTGTCCGGTATTTTTGTTGGAACTATCTGGCAACCCTAGGGACAACCTCTAGAGATGAGAGTAGTTCAGTCTTCAGGCCCATTCAGTCCTCTCCAATATTCTGCTGAGAGAGCCCAGTGAAAGGCCCACTGCTAGATATCAGAGGAGAAACTTGTCCATTATAAAAATCACTAACTCATTTCATATAGGCCACAAAACTGCCATCAGATGGTAAAAAGTTCCAGTTGCTACCAACCTGGGCTTCATTTGAAGGAAAGACCAACAAATGAAGGGCTATTTAATGCCACATAATCCCCTCAGACATCCAATCTCTCTTTCCCTTTGCATTGTCAATAGTCTGACCCACATCACAGCATACAGTTGAAAGGAACTGGTTAATATTAATGCTGTTAAAAATCCCTGTTCAAAGCTTCCACTCTACTGCTCATTTTCTCAGGCTCACCCACACCCAAAGTAAATATCAGTTTCATGGACAACTAGGAAGGTGCCACAAAAGAAATCATTAAAAACAACTGAAAGATGATTACTGCTTTTTAACTCCAACCCTAAAGCCTGAAACTTGAGTAGAATTAATTTAGGTTCTTAAATGAATTCCTCTGCTTCTGTCATGCGACTAATTCACCACATTTCCTCCTGTTCTGATTATTAAAAAGAAAAACAGCCAATATAAACATCAAAGAGCAGAGATTACTGCCTTTTGTGGCACAAAGATATTTTCCAGTGCCATAGGTACAAAATTACCAGAGAAATTTCTGATCCTTTGGTGGGAAGGGCATGAAAAATCTAGCCATAAATGATCGTTATTTCACACTGCAGCATTCAGCACACAATGGAGCCTGGAGAGCTGGCACTTGAAGAGGTAAGCAAAAAGGGAGTTACAATAGGGAAGGCAAGAGAAGATATCCACCTCTTAAAAGCACAAATTGCTCAATGGCTCTTCAGAGCACAGTTCTCTCCACCCATATCCCTCAAAAGAACGCTCTCATTCACTCAATGATTAACAGTCTGTAATCAGTTAAGGATGTGCACCGTTACAAACAAAATGTAAGTTCTGTTATTTCGAGCTAAAATAAAATGCTAAATTACTATTCAACTCTGATCCAATCCAAACAGACAGATTTCAGTGAAAGCTACGAGTACTCAAACACTCTAAAATCTACTGGATTACATCAAGCTAAAGGAGTCTATCGTTGGACACCCAAAATTACTGGGCACTGGAAATTTTGTTTTAAATCATTCTATGCCTCAGCTTCCTCACTGATAAAATCAGAATGGTTTCTCTGCTATGAAGTGGTGTACTATTACCAACATTAATTCCATGAAGAAAGGATTCTTTACACACCAGAACAAGCTTTTAATCAATACCAAAATATGGTTTGTCATTAAAATTCAGATATTGCACTGGAAAAACTGGCCTAGAATAATGCCTATTTAATGGGAAGTGGTCAATCCTAACATCTCCTTACTTCCTGCCATTTAATCCATATCCTCAAGTAAAAGGGGCATTGCTAAACACAGCACATTCCCTAGGAGATTTAACTGGATTGACCCAATTCTCACATCTTCAACTCAAAGACACCAATCTTTTCCTGGCCACCACCAAGAAAAATCCTTCGCTAGCTTCAAGTACTGAAACAAAATCATCGGTACAAAGAAACCCTCTCCTGAGGAAACATTTCTAGGGCATGCCCTTGAGAGAGAGCCCAAAATGAGAATTCTAAAAGAGTAGGTAGACCCCAAAGATGCAGAAGTGAACTAGTCCTCCAAATGAACTAGTCCCCAAACTAATAAGATTCCTTATATATGTATGTACCTATAGCTGTCCCAGGGTCTGACACAAAGCCTGATTAAGTCTACGGGTGTGTTTTCATTGACTTCAGACCAGGCCCTCTGTTCCTTTTGCACCCAGGTGATTACTCTGCCATATCCACACGAGGAAAACATTTAAAATTCTGAATTAGAATCCAGCTGATTAAGAACACATAGCTAAAGGCATGTAAGAGCTGTAACTTATACGTGGTATAGTATATATCTCTAGAGTGCTTACTTGCACTGACACTGCTATTCTGCTGGGTTGAGTAATGAACATGGCTTTTTCCAACTGATGAGTAGCTGGGGTTAGTAAGAGGCACCTGGGTTGAAATTTAACTCTTCTGCACACAGGTCGTGCTATAAGTCTGGAAAACCAGTGATGTTGCAAGGGTTGGAAATCCTCATGCTATTGGCTCATGTAAAAGTCTGTCTACAGCACAAGTCTAGAAACAACAACTTTATCTGGCCGACAGCAAACAGTCATCAAATGTTGTTCAAGTGTTCTCAAGGTTTCAGAGTCAAAGACTGAAGCTATTACTACAGAGTCAAGATAACTTTACTACCACACCCCACTGGATAAATGCCTGCTTGTTGTCATCTGTAAGAAAAAACGAATCAATATTTTCTTAAACTACACCCTTGAAGTTTCACTCTCCACTTAGCAGAGTTAGCTTTTGTGGGCGGGGTCCAATATACAGTAACATGAAAATATTGGACAAAGGAGATGAACTAAAATCTTGAACATTTAGAACTGCATTAAAAATAAATATGAAAGACATAGCCTCACCCAGTCCTTTTCCCTATAATGTAGAACTGTTTGCTGCAGTACATTTTTCTAGTACTTTGTCTAGTCTAGTTTTTAAAGTCTCAAATTATGAGGTTTTTAACACTTCCTAAGGAAATTTACAAAGTTCTAGGACTGGAACTTGAGACCTTCAGCATGAGAGATTTGCAAGTATTAGCACTGGGGCAAAAAGCTCTATGTAATACATGTCATATGTGTTTCATCCAATAGAAAGATTCTAAAACTAAAGTCATTAAAATATGCTGAGTTTGAGTTAAAATGGAATCTGTATGAAAAACGACATGTTAAGTGTAGTTGAAATTTCACAGGGTCTTCTATCTAAGGAGCTCAGAGCACCTTACTAACTTTAATAAACAGTTCATTTGAAGTGCTATTAGCCCCATTTTAAAGACAAGAAAACTGAGACCAGAAAGACTAAGCACATTAACCAAGACTACGAAGAGAGTCTGTGTTAGACCTAGGAACACAATTCTCTAATCTCTCAGAGTTCTCTATCCTACCAATTACATCACACATTTTCAATATGAAAGCTGTGATCACCAGGGATCACAAACATATACCAAGGATCAGAGATTAGCAGAGGAGTTTCTAATCAGGTTCCAGAACAGAGCTGATACTAAGCTCAAGTCATGTTTCAGAATCTGGATCAGGAGGCAAAGTCCAAATCAAACTAAGGTAAAAACCAAGAGTTCAGAAGCAAGGAACCAGAATGGTCATGGCAGCTACAGAAAATCCATTTTGGTTGCATGGATGCTTTTTGGAATGCCCCTTACATTTATTCAGGGCATAGAGCCAATTACAAACCATGAAAGTAGCTGCCTGTCAAACTCCATGAGGCGGGACTTCCTATAATGTTTGTTCACAATGGATCATTGGTAGTGAAGCATAAGCTTGTAGCAGTTACAGCTGCATGGAAGCATGGAGACATCAACGGACTGCCAGTTCTGCTAGCCTGGGTTCTAGCCATGCAGGACCTTACACATCCTTTCTTTATGGCTAAATGGAGCAGGCCATGAGCCAATTTTTTGTCATTGTAAAATGGGAATCACACTATGAAAAAGGTTGAGAACCATGTCAGTAGACCATACATGGAGTGGTAAATGGGTGAAATGGACTTTTAGATGAACTGATAGAGTGAAGTAATACCTATTTTAGCAAAAAGTGGACAATATGAAAATAAATTAAGCAGATATTTCTCAGTTTTATGCTTAAGGACATTTTTCAGACTGAGTAAATCTTCAATGACCAATTTTGGCCCTAGATTGACTGAGTTTCATATGCAAGTGAAATGTGTTTGCCCTCCTCTCTGCTGTCATAAAAAGTTTACAAGTATATAAGATTGAGATGGCAAAGCTGTTTACAGACTCGAAGACACAGAAGCCTTTTGGCCTTGTACAAGTATTTAACTATGTAGAGTGAGCTGGGTTTTCATTAAAGAACTCCAAGAGTAATAATTCTTTTCTTGCCTCAGCACAAACCCTTATTGCTCTGCATCCACCCCATACCAAATATAACATGAAGACTTTAAAGAAAAGATTTAAGTTGTTCAATAGCCATGTGGACAAGGGGATTCAGTGGATATAGTATACTTAGATTTCCAGAAGGCCTTTGACAAGGTCCCTCACCAAAGTCTCTTAAGAAAAGTAAGCTGTCATGGGATAAGAGGGAAGGTGCCCTCATGGATTGATTAAAAGATGGGATTCAAAGGACAGGAATAAATGGTCAGTTTTCAGAAGGGAGAGAGGTAACCAGTGGTGTTCCCCAGAGGTATGTAGTGGGACCAGTCCTATTTAACATATTCATAAATGATCTGGAGAAAGGAGGAAAGATATCTTGGCACTGAAAAATATTCAGAAAAGGGCAACAAAAGATTTTAGGGGTTTGCAACGGCTGCCATATGTGGGGAGAGGGGGAAAATTAATAAGACTGGGACTTTTCATCTTAAAAATGAGGAGACTCGGGGGAGATATGACAGAGGTATAAAATCATGACTGATGCGCAGAAAGTAAATAAGGATAAGGAAATGTTTTCTACTTATAACACAAAAACTAGGAGTCACTAAATGAAATTAATAGGCAGCAGGTTTAAAACAAATAAAATGAAGTATTCTTCACACAACACACAGTCAACCTGTGGAACTTCTTGCCACAAGATGTTGTGAATATCAGAACTTTAAGAGAGTTCAAAAAATAACTAGATAAATTCACGGAGGGTAGGTCCATCACTGGCTATTAGCCAGGATGAATAGGAATGGTGTCCGTAGCCTCTGTCAGAAGCTGAGAACTTGATGATTACCTATTCTGTTAATTCCTTCTGAAGCACCTGGCACTGGCCACTATCAGAAGAGGGAATACTGGGCTAGATGGACTTTTTGTCTGACCCAGCGTGGCCATTCTTATATTCTTCCTTCCTTTAAAAAAATTTTTCATTTTTCCCACCAGGTGAACTAATGTACACATAAAATTACCTCCCATGGAGAATTCTAACCCTACAAATTTAGTGGAAAAAGTTCATATTTCTTGCGACAGAACTTGACTCCATTCAAATCTAGCCACAAGTGTTTTATCAGTTCTCACCACAATGAGAATAGCTGAATGGATATTTATATCACCATGCATTTGTAGACATTAGGCTATACCAACACTCTTTTTTTTTTTTCCTTTCTGGACAGCAGCCAATGGAAATTTCAGAGATTTAAATGTTTGGAAGGGAAAGCAATTCAGTCCCTCAGAGGTCTGTTGCCCTTAAAATATGGTATAATGAAAACCAGAACATTTAGGAATGGATTTCAAGAAATTACATCTCACAGTGTTACCCACTTTTTCAGGGCAACTTTTTAAAAGGAAATCCATGCCACTGGATGTTAAATGGATAAAATGAGATACATGCCTTCATCAAATACTCCATTTAATTTAAATTGGTTTCAATGTCATCTTTAAGGGAAGACTGCTAATACTTCTTGTCTTCAACCTGGCTGCATCTTAAAAGTTGCTGTTTTCATCAGAAAACTGACCCTGAATAACAGACAGCAAAATACACCACACTGTCTCTTTTATATTGTGGACAGGACATAGTTGGTTTACAAAATAACATATGACTTTTCTAAATACTAGTGCTGCTGCAAACTCTACCTGAGTTCTCTTTGTTTCTGACATAGAATCATAGAACACTAAAACTGGAAGGGATCTCAGGAGGTCATCAAGTCGAGTCCCTTGCACTCATGGCACGGTTAAGCACCATCTAGATCAGTGGTGGGCAATAATTTTTGATGGGGGGCCACTCCAAGATTTTGGAAAGTGGTCGAGGGCTGCACTCTTCCATGATATTAATGGAGATGCCGGGTTTGGAATGGAGGTTGGGTGCAGATAGGGTTGCCAGGTGTCTGGTATTGTACTGGACAGTCCTGTATTTGTGCGCTCTGTCTGGTAAAAAAAAAAAACAACAGAAAATACCGGACATGTACAATGTCTGGTATTTTCTGATTTTTCCGGCTGCGCACCGGACGGAAGCCTGGCCTGGGCCGAGGAGTGGCTGGGAGTCCCAGCTGGGAGGCGGGGCTGCAATTGCTGCCGGGAGCCCTCAATTGGTTGAGTGTGAGGAGGAGGGGAAGCCTCCTCTTCACTCGTGCATCGCCGGGAGCCTGCGCGGGACAGGCAGCAAGTGCCCAGGTCAATCCCGCCCCCTGCCGGCCGATTTACTCACCCCACCCTTCCCGGATGGCCAGTTCTCCCCCACTTCCCCTCCTGATCTTCCCCAGCCAGTCCTTCTGCACTGCCCCTCAGCTCTGCTTCCTGCTGGCCCATTCCTCTTCCTTGTCTCCCCCGGCCAGTGCCGCTGCACCTTTCCCTGCTCCTGCCAACTCTGCTTCCCGCTCCCCCTTCCTCCTGGCGCCCCCCCGTACCCCCCGCCAGCTCTGCTTCCCACTCCCCCTCCCTACACCAGCTGTGCTTCCCACTCCCCCTTCCTCTTGGCCACCCTCACGGCCCCCGATTCCTTCCCAGCTGTGCTTCCCACCCCCCCTTACTCCCGGCAAGTCCTGCCCCCTTCTAGACGGTCCCCTCTCCCCCGATATCCTGCGGCCAGCCCCATTCCACCCTCCCCCCCCCACAACCAGCCCTGCTTCCCATTGGCCCCCCCATTTCTCCCGGCCAGCCCCGTTGCCGCCCCCTCCCCCTTCCCGGCCAGCACCGTTCCCTTCCTGGCCGGCTCCCCCCTAATGAAGCGTGTTCGGGGTTTTGTTTTTTTCAAATGATTACCTGGTAACTGCTAGCAGTGATCCAGGTTCTCTGAGGTTTTTTTGCTCAACAACTTAGACCCCCCCCCCTTTTTTTTTCCTTCAACAAAATGTTTTCCTGGTGGTTTTTTTTTTGGGGAGGGGGGCGTTCAGTATTTTTCTTTCAGCCCTCTTGCAACCCTAGGTGCAGAAGGGAGCTTGGGGTAAGGGACTGAGGTGCAAGAGGGAGAATGGAGTCTAGGAGGCAGTTTGGGTGAAGGAGGTGGTTGTGACCTAGGACAGGGGACTGCAGTGCAGGCATTTGGGATGTGACCTAGGGTCAGGGGTGGCCCCTTGAGCCTAGGCGAGCTAGACAGCTGCCTAGAGCGCCGCTGACCCGGGCACCTGATGATGACATCATGGGGCGCCGGGGCGCCCCGTGATGACGTCACGGCCATTGACAGTCATTCAGGCAGGGGCGCTGATTGCGCCACCCTGCCTAGGGCGCCAGCTGCTGCACCCGGCCTCGGGCCACTCCTGCCTAAGGTAGGAGGGGATTGTGATCTGGGGCAGGAGATTGGGGTGCCAGATCTGGGGGTGGGGTATGAGTGCAAGAGGGGGACAGAGAGTTTGGGTATGTTGAGTGGGGGGGGGGGGCAGAGAGCTGGGGCAGGAAAGGGCTGGGGTGCCAGATGGAAACTAGCCTGCCTGCCTGCAGAGCTTAAAATGTTTCCCAGACAGTCTGCTTGCCTGGCCATGTGCTTCATGAATAACTGAGCCCAGGAGAGGGGGTGTGATTCTTCTTAGCTACCTGTTATTCTAACAAGCAGCTCATATTGGCTGGTTTCTGCCTCAATCGGCCAATGGGAATGTGCTGGGGGGAGGACAGCCCCTAAAACTTCCCCACTCCTCCCCGGTTTTAAAACAGAAATGGAGCCATGTTTCTGCACGGCGCACAGGGCTGTGGGGCAAGCCAGGGAGCCTGCCTGGGGCTCCCCGCTGCCTCCACAGGCCGGATCTGGTGGCTTGGGGGGCCGAATGCAGCTCACAGACTGTATTTAGCCCAAGCCTGATCTAGATCATCCTTAACAGATGTCTGTCTAACCTGCTCTTAAATATGGAGATTCCACAACCTTCCTAGGCAATTTATTTCAGTGCTAACCACCCTGACAATTAGGAAGTTTTTCTTTGTGTCCAATCTAAACCTCCCTTGCTTCAATAGAAGCCCATTGCTTCTTGCCCTATCGTCAGAGGTTAAAGGAGAATACATTTTTCTCCCTCCTCCTTGTAATATCCTTTCAGGTACTTGAAAGCTGTTATGATGTCTCCTCGCAGTCTTCTCTTTTCCTAACTAAACAAACCCAATTCTTTCAGTTTTCCCTGAGAGGTCATGTTTTCTATAACTTTAGTATTTTTTGTTGCTCTTATCTGGACCTTCTCCAATTTGTTCACATCTTGCTTATAACTGGACATAATACTCCAGTTGAGGACTAATCAACGCAGAATAGAGGGGAAGAATGACTTCTTGTTTCGTGCTCATAACACTCCTGTTATTGCATCCCAGAAATATATTTACCTTTTTTGCAACAGTGTCACACTGTTGACTTATATAGATTGTGGTCCATTGTGACCCCTAGATCCGTTTCTGCTATACTCCTTCCTAGACAGTCACTTCCCATTTTGTATGTGTGAAACTGATTGTTCCTCTATAAGTGGAGTAGTTTGCTTTTGTTCTTATTGAATTTCATCCTATTCATAGGCGTGCGCACAGGGTGTGCCAGGTTGTCTCGGGCCAGCTAGCTGCTGCTGGAGGACGAGAGGGGTTTGTGACGGGGTGCTGCAAACCCTCACTTTAAATTCCCCATGATCATATATGGGGCACTGTGGGGCAGAGAGAGTGCACGTGCGATGTGCTGAAACGCCGTGCAACAGGTAAGAGGGGAGACGCCCGGCCGTGGCGTGATGTCATGGTCTGGAACTTTCAAACCGTGCAGCCCAGCTCCACAAGCAGCTGAGGCCCGACTACAAACGCCAGCCAGCCCGAGCCATTTTTGTGCTCCGGGCCCCGCAGCACCGCCCCTTATGTACCCGGGGGCACCCCTGCCCGGCCCGGCAGCACCGTGCGACCCCCTCTGAGGCGCCACCCCCCCATCCCGGCAGCACTGCGCGGTGCCCCAGGGACACCCCCGCCTGGCCCGGCAGCACCACGCGGCCCCCACCCCACCCCCGAGGTGCCCCAGGGATGTGAATTGGAAGGCAGAAGCCGAAGGTAAAGAAGGGGAGGGGAGGGGGAAAAATAAGAGGAAGGGATGGAAGAGGAAGGGGCTTGTGCTGAGGGGAGGGGGACAGGTCAGGAGAAGAAAGGAGAAGGCACCAAGGGACAGGGTGGAGGAGAGACAAATGCCAGGGGGCCAAGTGGAGACAATGAGGAAAAGGGCAGGAGGGGAGGTGTCAGTGGGGGGGGGGGACAGGGTGATGCTGGGAGAGGAGAGGGAAAGGGCATTGGGGGCTGAGGGGGAGGGGCAGGGGGAGGTGCTGGGAGAAAGCTTGAAAGAAGGGGTGGGCATGAGGAAGACAGGGATGGAACATGGCATGTGTGAGGGTTCAGGTTTCCATTCATGCACTGCATTTACAAAGAAGGTGTTTGGGTCACAGAGTGAATCTGAATATTGGAATCAAACCAAAAACATTAGGAAAAAAATTGTTTGTGAAATGTTATAGGTCCTATTTAGGAAAAGTTCTGACCAGTTGATTGTACACACACATCTTGGTACTGAAGTGCAAAGTATTGTTATTTTGGAATAATTCCTTCCCAAGCATGAAAGTTCTATTTGAAGCCAACCAGGCTAACACTCTGGAATGCATTAAAGAGAGCAGCTATTTGAGAAGCAAGATCTGCAGAATTTTACCACTCCCAATGTCTCCCCACAAACACTAGCAGTTATTTAGCAGCTTAGATACATGGTGCAATGTCCCTAAAATGCTGATCAAATTGACTACCTTAAAAAGTTTCTGGATAAACCCAGACAATTTCATCTTTACTACCTCTCTGGCAGTAAATGCAGTGTCTGATTTGGTTTTGGATCAGGTGGCATAATCATTTTAGAATCCATCTTTTTCACTTTTAGGTTAATGCTTTCTCAAAGAGCACCGCTCTTTGGTTTGACTAACCGGTGCCATGGGCTTACACAATACAAAACGCAGTAAGTGCACCAGCACAAAGATACCAAGCTGAAGCTTGGGGTATGTTCTCTAACACTTAACTTCTGAATGACACTATGGTGTTCTCCAAAGAGCTGTGTTATAGTGGACTGGCAGGACTTCTTATAGTTAAGGTTTAAACAAGCTGTGTGTTTAAAGCAGGACTTCAAATGGTCTAAAAAAATCTGCATGGGTAACAAAAGGAAAGGGTACTCCTCCCCTATTATTTCTCCAAATGCTATTAGTTTCTCTTTTTCACTCTCAGTTCATCACAGGAATGAAAGGAGAGGGCCTATGCAAAATAAACTGGAGAGCAGGACAATGCAAACAAGCATATGGCCACAGTCTGAAATTGGGAAATTAATTCTCACAAGAATTATGAACCATCACAAACTTCACTCCCACTCTGAAGTGCAAGGCACATTTCTGACCTGCCTTCTCTAATATAATCATAGAGCGGTGTATGCATTCAAAAACACACACACACACACACACACACACACACACACACACACACACACACACACCAAAACACTATTGCACATGCAATTTTCCCTACACACACACACACACACACACACACACACACACACACACACACACACACACCAAAACACTATTGCACATGCAATTTTCCCTTCGGAAGAGGATGAGGGATTAAACAGCACATGGCAATGGACTACTAGAAGGTGCTCAGATATTATAATGATGAGTGCAGTGTAAGAACCTATATAGACTAGAATAGAGTAGATATGTCAGGTGGCAGGAAGATCTTCTGAGTGGAACACAGACTGTGGGCAGAGCTTCCATGAGAATCATCACTGTATTTTCCCCAATTTAAAACCTGATGATAGGTATTCTCCATCTTAAGTTTGTGTGTCTTGGAACACAAGTAAGGTGCAGCTAACACACTATTTTATACTGCCACGATGTTAAAATAGTACAAAGCTGCATAACCACATTGCACAATAAAGTTATTCATGCTGCAGACACTATCTTTCTTAATTAACCTGGACATGGCTAAACTTCAGTTAGGTATCATGGAACATGTCTCCTTTATCAAACCAATTCTTCTATCAAGTCAGTGCCCTCCAGGGAGCAAAATAAATCTCAGAGAGAACAAGAATGAACAAAACCCCATCACAAAAAAAGCCAAAAAGTTTAGGGAGAAAGTTCCACACATAGGGAAAACAAGGAAGTTTAACTAATGCTGTCGTTGTCATTCAAAGTCATCATTGCCATTCCAGAAGTTCTCTCATTAAGATATATGGTAAAGCAATATTTGCCTAATGCCACTAGAAGAGTATTACAGGCCATCACCATTTAAAATCTCTAAGGGAAGAAAGTGTTTCTTTCTCCATGCAGTAACAGAAACCTTGGCAAACCAAAACGCCCTAGCCTGGAAATACTGTAATTCACACTGTTACAAGGTCTGAAAACAACTCCCTTTTTGGCTCTTGAAAGAAAAAATTCTTGTTCACACTTCAAAGTCCAATACTAAAGCTTGATTTTAAAAAAGCCTGGACAATTTTTATTTGAAAGACAAGGTGGGTGAGGTAATATCTTTTATTAGACCAACTTCTCTTGGTGAGAGAGACAAGCTTTCAAGCTTACACAGAGCTCTACTTCAGATTTAGTTTTATAACTAGTAAAATCTGTACTTAGGCAAGCTAAGATAAGTATGATAAAATTTCATGCTTCAGCGAATAAAGTGAATGCTACAACGATCAGGAAAGAATCCTATTTTGACTCCTATTCAGCCAATACTACACATTTGTTGGGTTTGTTTTATTCTCCCCTTCTTCGGACACACCAATTTGACTATGGCTGGAGGCAATTTATTGTGTCTGACAGATAATACCCTGATGATCCTGTGCACATGTGTAATTTTAGGACAGAGAATCACAGAGGTGAACGGAAAAGTAAAGCTCTAATTTCAATGGTATGAAAAGCACTTATCCTCTGTATTTTTAAAAGGACTTTTTAATAATGCATTTTTATTATTTGAATATACCTTATGGGGATTTTCAGATTCAGTTCCTATCTAAGTGTTAGTGTAACATTTCATGTGGCAAGTGCATGCTTTAGAATAGATGTGTATTTCAAGCTGTACCTGCCACTATAAAAACAGCCCCAGGAACAATCCCACGGCCAGCCTCTGCCTACGTGCAAAAGGAGACAAACAGCATGGCTACCAATCCAAGATTAGAAAGATTACGATCATAAAAGTAGTTGGAGTGGTTAATCTACTACTACACCTACAGTTCCTGGGTGTAACAGGGCCCTTACTAACAATGTCAAGGTTGTGTACATGGAGCCATTCAAAACACTCAAAAAAGCAAACAATTTCTGGCACTGCAATTTACCTCAGTCTTTGTCGAGCACACAGGTAACTTAGCAATGACTCAAAGAGAGTAGGAGAGGTTGAGGTCACTCCTCTGCCAGACATAATGACATTAGAAAAATATTAACTCTTTGTGTTACTTTCTTGAAGTGGTGCTCACGGCAGTTACAAAACAACACAGCTCTCTTTCTCTTTTAAATGTGAATTTAGGGCATGTAAAAAGGGCTATTTCTAGCCATAGCAGGCCTCCTCTGAACTAGAGAATTTTATAAAACAAATTTGTACCATAGCTGATTCACAATGATCAAGCTGAAACTATGCAGCATCAATGGCAGCCCTAATGAAGACAAAACAAAATTTCGTGTCTTTCAGCATTTTTATCACCACCCCATTTAAAGATACACTTCTGCTTTTGTAGCCTTACCTACATGAGAGCACACACGAAGACACGACCCCTAATTCTGCTAATTATCCACAGAAGCGGTAAATAGGCAACTGTTGTGAAAACTGTTCCTGCTAAATAATCCATCAAGTGTGTGTAAGGGAGAGAAGTGGAGGACAGAGGGGAGAAGGTAGTTAACTTTGCATGACATATTAAGTTCCTTGACAAGCTTTATCTACATAAAAAATCCTTTCCTCGTAAAGCTGTTGTGTTGGAGTGACTAAACTGGACATTTCAAACTGATAAGCAAAATAAAAGGAGTAGGTTTCAAGTGAGGTTCAGTGCTTTAATGCAACACAGATGATTAGCATAATGATTTACGGGAACAGGAACAAAAAACACATTTACTAACAAGTATAAAGGAAGTAAATTCAAGAGCAATAGTATAGAATTTTTTCCCATCACAAAATTATACTTTCATAACCTCATTTGATAATGTTTTGTAAGGTTTATCATAATCAAATCTTTAATTCAGATTTGGCAATATAGTATATCTTTTTGTATTTTAAAAGGGGAAATTAAGTAATTTTAAAAATGTTAGCCTGGCAGAAATGAAGTAGTACTTGTTTTGTTTCTAACTGACAATAACAGAACCCAAAATGTGCACTGTAAAGTAGCTATATTTGGTATGCTAGCAGTTCAAGTATACATGTAGAGAGAAAGTCAGAGAGAAATGAAATCCAGAGTACTCAGATTCTTCAGGGTGCAAGTATTTTATAAATGCAAATTATCAATAGTTTGCAGATGAATACATTAATTCAGATTCTGAATTCACATAAATCAGCATAAATCCAATGTAGCCACTCTGAATTTACTGTAGTGTAACAAAGCCAAGTTTGCACCATTGTACATTTACTGCAACAAAAGAAACAAGATATAAAAGTTTAGGGAAAAAAATCAGCCATTTAAATCACATGGAGAATTTAAAGAGGCAGACTATAGATATCCAATTTAAATTGGTCAAGATATTACAGCTAACATCCTTTTTCTTGGGGAAAGTGCTATGGATTCTTTAATGAGAACAGAATGTGGTCAAATTATAACATGGTATCTGAAGACATATATTTCTTTACTACAATTTAATCACATTATTCATGGAATTAGTAATTTAGCACTGGAACAACCATTCCAAAACACTCCATTAGCCAAAGCCTCCTTTTTTAAAAACTAACTATTGAAATATTTGATTTTCTTATTACATGTAACGGACCATAGCCACTCGTAATCTCTGACAAGTGTGTCACTTATTTTTCATTTGCAGAACATGCAAAAGAAATCTGAATTAATCTGGAAAAGAGAATTTAGTCCATATTGAAAAGAAGTCTAAAGGTATCATTGGCTGTGCTGTATTGTACAAATTAACAAGTTTGTTAGATACAACCCTTTGTGGCTGCATCATCATGATTAAACATTCTTAGATAGGTAGCTAATGCGAATCAGTGAGTCCACACCCTGGCTGTTTGAAGTAAAATTAAAAGTATAATGTTTTAATTGCCAGAGAATTTTCTTTTACATTGCACACAGTAAGCGGCAGCCATATGATGAAAACTGACAATACTTTCTATGTTTAATTCCTCTATATTACATCTTCATTTTAAACTAGGGTTACCAGGTGTCCAGTTTTGAACTGGACTGTCCAGTATTTGAACTTTCTATCCGGGAAAGAAATTGAGAAAATACCGGACATATAAATGTCCGGTATTTTCTAATTAAGTACATTTTATTATTGTGGGTATCAGTGCATATTTGCGAACTGCCTGGCTGGTAGACATGCTCACACTGCGTGAGCGTGTCTACCAGCCAGGTAGTATGCAACTACACAGTAGAGAGGAGGGGAGCAGGGCAGGATGGAATCCCCGGGGCCGGACTAGCTTGTGTGCTCTGCAGGGTCCATGCACAGGATGGACAGCACCCCAGGATCTGCGTGTGCTCGGGCCAGCCCTGCTCCCCGCCAGCCAATTCTCTCTCCCCGACCCCCCTCCCGGCCAGCCTTGCTACCTGGTTCTCCTCCCCGCTCCCGGATCTGAGATCAAGTGTATCTGGTATTTTTTTAAGCCATCTGGTAACCCTATTTTAAACATATATGTTCTTAATAACTTAAGCACTTCTTATATGGTAAATATTTATCTTGCTAGCTGAAATCTTAGAACTAATGACTACATTCTTCCTTTAAGGGGTGTTGGTAAATATATGCTGAGTCATCCTGAGGAACTGCCATGTTGATTGTTCTATCTGGATGATCATGGTGGCACCAATGCAGCAAAGAACTTACTTATAGACTCATAGACTTTAAGGTGAAAAGGGACCACCATGATCATCTAGTCTGACCCCCTGCTCAATGCAGGCCACAGAATGTCACCCACCCACTCTTAGAATAATCCTCTCACCTATATCTCAGATATTGAAGTCTTCAAATGATGGTTTAGAGACCCCAAGATACAGAGAATCCTCCAGCAAGTGATCCATGCCCCATGCTACAGAGGAAGGCGAAAAACTTCCAGGGCCTCTGCCAATCTACCCTGGAGGAAAATTCCTTCCCGACCCCAAATATGGCAATCAGCTGAACCCTGAGCATGTGGGCAAGATTCACCAGCCAGACACCCAGGAAAGTTCTCTATTGTATCTCCTATTATCCCACCATTGGCCTATTTACCACTGATAGTGAAAGGTCAATAAGTTGCCAAGATCAAGTTATCCCATCAAACCATCGCCTTCATAAACCCAACTAGCTTTATCTTGAAGCCAGATAGGTCTTTTGCCCCCACTACTTCCCTTGGAAGGCTGTTCCAGAACTTCACTCCTCTAATGGTTAGAAACCTTCGTCTAATCTTCCTGGTAGCCAGCTTATATCCATTTGTTCTTGTGTCCACATTGATACTGAGCTTAAATAATTCCTCTCCCTCCCTAGTATTTATCCCTCTAATATATTTAAAGAGTGCAATCATGTCTCCCCTCAGCCTTCTTTTGGCCAAGGTGAACAAGCCAAGCTCCCTGAGTCTCCTTTCATAAGACAGGTTTTCCATTCCTCGAATCATCCTAGTGGCCCTTCTTTGTACCTGTTCCAGTTTGAATTCATTCTTCTTAAACATGGGAGACCAGAACTGTACACAGTATTCCAAATGGGGTCTCACCAATGCCTTGTATAACAGCACTAACACCTCCTTATCTCTACTGGAAATACCTTGCCTAATGTATCCCAAGACTGTATTAGCCTTTTTCACGGCAATGTCACATTAGCGGCTCATAGTCATCCTGTGATAAACCAGGATTCCTAGGTCCTTCTCCTTTACCATCACTTCCAACTGATGTGTCCCCAGCTTATAACTAAAATTCTTGTTATTAATCCCTAAATGCATAACCGTACACTTCTCACTATCAAATTTCATCCTATTGATATTACTCCAATTTACAAGATCATCTAGATCTTCCTGTATGATATCCCGATCCTTTACTGAATTGGCAATACCTCTCTACTTTGTGTCATCCACAAACTTTATTAGCACACTCCCACTTTTGATGCCAAGGTCAGTAATAAAAAGATTAAATAAGATTGGTCCCAAAACTGATCCCCGAGGAACTCCACTAGTAACCTCCCTCCAACCTGACAGTTCACCTTTCACTATGACTCTCTGTAGTCTCCCCTTTAACCAGTTGCTTACTTAATTACTTAATACATGCTTCACTGGGAGCACACAGTAAGTCCCATTAAAGGTAATAGGACAGCCCACATGCTTAAGATAAGCATATGTTTAAGTTCTTTGAATCATGGCCTTCCTTTTAGATTCAGTAAGTTTGTTAGGTCAGATACATGCATAGAAAACATCCTTCATCTCTGGGCAACATTTGTTCATCCAAGGCATTTTAATGCCATACCCTATAAATGAGATACTCGTTTTTAACTCAGGGGTGGGCAACAACAAGCCTTCGTTCTAGACACAGTTCACCAGGCATAGCCCCTGGCAGACTGCCAGACACTTAATTTACCTGTGCATCCACAAGTATAGCTGCTCGCAGCTTCCATTGGCAACGGGACCCATAGAAACTGAAAGCAGCTGTGCCTGTAGACAAACAGGTAAATAAAGCATCTGATAGCTCGCTAAGGGCTAACCCTGGAGAACTGCTTCTGGTCTGTGGGCTACTTATTGTCCACTCCAGTTATAATTGATGATTCTACAAACTGCAACATTATTTCCATGAAAACGAGGAATAAAGAAAAAGTAATAAAAGAGGAGTGAAATTCTTTCCTAACTTTTACAACATCAAAGAAAATCAAATTAATAATTTTTAACTTTTGAAACCAAATCTGCAGTTCTACTATATGTCAGGAGAAAAAAAAAACACCATCAGGCACATTAGAAGCTAACTTCTGGAAAGTAAAATTTGATTCATTTCGCCAAATCATTATAAATGAAAATTCTACTATATTTATTGTACTGATCTATGGTTTGGGTACATCCATCTGGATAGTCTCACTCTAGTACTAAGAATGCCTCTTTTCTTATTCCCCCCCGTAGAAGTTACCAAAACAATCTAAACCAGTGGTCATCAATCAGTAGATCAGGACCTACTGGTAGATCTTGGAACCTTTGACAGGTGATCCTGAGAGGTATGGACAGAACGCTATTAAGTGCTGGCACTTCATCTGCCCCTCTCAGCACTGCCATTCTGCTCCTGCCCTCTGCCTTGGAGGTGCCCCTGACCCCTGGGAGCCTTCTGCTTGCTGTGCAGGGCATAGGAAGAAGAGGAGGGGGTGCTGATGTCAGGATGCCCCTCCCTCCACCACATATGCCATCTCCACAGAGCAGAGAGGAGCAGGGATGGAGAGTTTGCTGGATGCTTTGGAAGAGGTGCAGGGCCAGGGTAGGGGTGAACCTGCCTTAGCCCCCTGCACCACCACCACCCAAAAGCCACCTGTTGTAAGCAGTGCCCAGTTGGAACCCACATTCCGAACCCCGCCCCCAGTCCTGAACCCCTCCTACGCCCCAAACTCCTGCCCCCAGCCTGATAAAAGCGAGTGAGATGGGGGAGGGAGGATGGAGTGAGCAGGGGCAGGGCCTCAGAGAAGGGATGGGAAGGAGGCAGAACAAAGGTGTTTGGGTTTGAGGTAGATCCTGGATTGCACTTAAGTTCAAAAAGTGATATTATGCTTTAAAAAGTTGGGAGACCACTGATCTAAACTAATGCTTAGGGAACATACAACAAACCTAACATAGGAGAGAGGGACTCAACAGATCAAAATCTTGGTGAGACATGGAGTCTTAAATCACCACATAAGAACATAACATAAGAAAGGCCATACTGGGTCAGACCAAAGGTCCATCCAGCCCAGTATCCTGTCTGCCAACAGTGGCCAATGCTAGGTGCCCCAGAGGGAGTGAACCAAACAGGTAATGTTCAGGCGATTTCTCTCCTGCCAGCCATCTCCAGCCTCTGACAAACAGAGGCTAGAGACACCATTCCTTACCCATCCTGGTTAATAGCCATTAATGGACGTAACCTCCATGAATTAATCTAGTTTTCTTTTAAACCCTGTTATAGTCCTAACCTTCACAACCTCCTCAGGCAAGGAGTTAACTATGCACTATGTGAAGCAGAACTTTCTTTTATTTGTTTTTAACCTGCTGCCCATTAATTTCATTTGGTAGCCCCTAGTTCTTATATTATGGGAACAGGGAAATAACTTTTCCTTATTCACTTTCTTCACACCACTCATGATTTTATAGACCTCTATCATATCCCCCCTTAGTCTCCTCTTTTCCAAGCTGAAAAGTCTTTGTCTCTTTAATCTCTCCTCATATGGGACCCGTTCTCAACTCCTAATCATTTTAGTTGCGCTTCTCTGAACCTTTTCTAATGTCAGTATCTTTTTTGAGATGAAGAGACCACATCTGTATGCAGTATTCAAGATGTGGGTATACCATGAATTTATATAAGGGCAATAAGATATTCTCTATCCCTTTTTTAATGATTCCTAACGTCCTGTTTGCTTTTTTTAACTGCCACTGCACTCTGCGTGGATGTCTTCAGATAACTATCCACGATGATTCCAAGATCTTTCCTGATTAGTTGTAGCTAAATTAGCCCCTATCATATTGTATGTATATTTGGGGTTATTTTTTCCAATGTGCATTACTTTACATTTATCCACATTAAATTTCATTTGCCAATTTGTTGCCCAATCACTTAATTTGGTGAGATATTTTTGAAGTTCTTCACAGTATGCTCTGGTCTTAAGTATCTTGAGCCGTTTAGTATTGTCTGCAAACTTTGCCACCTCACAGTTTACCCATTTCTCCAGATCATTTATGAATAAATTGAATAGGGTTGGTCCTAGGACTGACCTTTGGGGAACACTGCTAGATACCTCTCTCCAGTCTGAAAATTTACTATTTATTCCTACCCTTTGTTTCCTGTCTTTTAACCAGTTCTCAATCCATGAAAATATCTTCCTTCTTATCCCATGACAACTTAATTTATGGAAGAGCCTTTGGTGAGGGACCTTGTCAAAGGCTTTCTGGAAATCTAAGTACACTGTATCTACTGGATCCCGATTGTCCACGTTTGTTGACCCCTTCAAAGAACTCTAATAGATTAATAAAACATGATTTCCCTTTACAGAAACCATGTTGACTTTTGCCCAAGAAATTATGTTCTATGTGTCTGACAATTTTATTCTTTACTATTGTTTCAACTAATTTGCCTGGTACTGGTCTGTAATTGCTGGGATCACTTTTAGAGCCCTTTTTAAATATTGGCGTTACCTTAGCTATCTTCCAGTCATTGGGTACAGAAGCTGATTTAAAGGATAGGTTACAAACCATAGTTCCGCAATTTCACATTTGAGTTCTTTTAGAACTCGAGTGAATGCCATCTGGTCCCGGTGACTTGTTACTGTTAAGTTTGTCAATTAATTCCAAAACCTCCTCTAATGTCACTTCAATCTGTAACGATTCCTCAGATTTGTCACCTACAAAGGACAGGGCAGTTTTGGGAATCTGCCTAACATTCTCAGCCGCGAAGACTGAAGCAAATAATCCATTTAGTTTCTCTGCAATGACTTTATTGTCTTTACGTGCTCCTTTTGTATCTCGATCATCCAGGGGCCCCACTAGTTGCATAGCAGGCTTCCTGCTTCTGATGTATTTAAAAAACATTTTATTACCTTTTGAGTTTTTGGCTAGCTGTTCTTCAAACTCCTTTTTGGCTTTTCTTATTACATTTTTACACTTAATTTGGCAGTGTTTATGCTCCTTTCTATTTACCTCACTAGAATTTGACTTCCACTTTTTAAAAGATGACTTTTTATCTCTCACTGCTTCTTTTACATGGTTGTTAAGCCATGGTGGCTCTTTTTTAGTTCTTTTACTATGTTTTTTAATTTGGGGTACACATTTAAGTTGGGCCTCTATTACGGTGTCTTTGAAAAGTCTCCATGCAGCTTGCAGGGATTTTACTTTAGTCACTCTACCTTTTAATTTCAGTTTAACTAACCTCCTCATTTTTGCATAGTTCCCCTTTTTGAAATTAGATGCCACAGTGTTGGGCTGCTGAGGTGTTCTTCCCACCACAGGAATGTTAAATCTTATTATATTATGGTCACTATTTCCAAGTGGTCCTGTTATAGTTACCTCTTGGACCAGATCCTGAGCTCCACTCAGGACTAAATCGGGAATTGCCTCTCTCCTTGTGGGTTCCTGTACCAGCTGCTCCAAGAAGCAGTCATGTATGGTATCGAGAAATTTTGTCTCTGCATTTCATCCTGAGGTGACATATACCCAGTTGATATGGGGATAATTGAAATCCCCTATTATTGAGGTTTTTATTTTGATATCCTCTCTAATCTCCCTTAACATTTCATAGCCACTATCACTGTCCTGGTCAGGTGGTCAATAATATATCCCTACTGTTATATTCTTATTAGAGCATGGAATTACTATCCATAGAGATTCTATGGAACACGTTGATTCATTTAAAATTTTTTCTTCATTCAATTCTACATTTTCTTTCACATATAGTGCCACACTCCCCCCCCCCCCCCCCCGACCTGTTCTGTCCTTCCAATATATTTTGTACCCCGGTATGAGTGCGTCCCATTGATTGTCCTTACTCCACCAGGTTTCTATGATGACTATTATGTCAATATCCTCCTTTAACACGAGGCACTCTAGTTCACCCATCTTATTATTTAGACTTCTAGCATTTGTGTACAAGCACTTTAAAAACTTGTCACTGATTATGTGTCTGCCCTTTTCTGATGTGTCAGATTCTTTTTCATGAGAATGTTTCTCGTCTGATCTGGCTCATACTTTATTGTCTTCCATCCCCTCCTCCTGACTAAAGCCTAGAGAATCTCTATCAACAGATTCTCCTCTAAGAGAAGTCTCTGTCCGATCCCTGTGCTCCTCTGCACCAATCAGTTTTCCCCCATCTCTTAATTTAAAAACTGCTCTGCAGTCTTTTTAATGTTAAGTGCCAGCAGTCTGGATGCACTTTGGTTTAGGTGGAGTCCATCCTTCCTGTATAAGCTCACCCTATTCCCAAAATTTCCCCAGTTCTTTATAAATCTAAATCCCCCCTCCCTGCACCATCGTCTCATCCACGCATTGAGACTCTGAAACTCTGCCTGCCTGGCCCTGTGCATGGAACTGGAAGCATTTCTAAGAATGCTACCATAGAGATAAGATACCACGATAATGAGTTTTTTTCAAAATACACAAATACTTTAGATAGATCTATTGTTTATCAGATGACTGCTTCAAGTAAGATGAGGTTGGTATTGGCCATTTATCTTTATTATTTGCAGATGATGTGGTGACCTATGCAAGATGAGTTGGTGGCTGCAATCCATTTCCTAGGGGAAGAAAAATCACAACAACAAAAATCAGTCAGCACCCTTGGGGGCAGCATCAGCAAAGGTATTTTCTGTCTCACTTCCCTACCTTCAGCAGCTGCATTATCCTTGGGGGGCAACATCAGCAGAGAAGACAAGAAGTGATTGTTCTGAATTACCTTGAGGCAGTACCCTGATGTGTCAGTACAGTATAGAGAAACTCACACTAATGCTGCACCATTCCGTCAATTTGGCATCTTTCAACTACTAGAAAACAAAATCTGGACCTTGGTACAATCCTAAGACATAGTCGATACCAGTGCTTCTCTGCCTACAAAAGCAGCCATGGTATTAAAACTTTTTATTCAAAAAACAAAGGCTAACGCAAGATTTTGCTTCTGACTGAAAAATCTTGCTCCTTATTTTGGTGTAAGCAATGATTTGTAAGTGCTCACCAACTCTTTGGAAAGCACTGCACTTGCAAAAGAGGCCGTCAAACCAAGACGGCTGAAAACCAGCAACTATCTTCTCTTTTTCAAAGTCACTCTCTCTTGTAACTGATAGATTTACATAACTGGGGATTATCTTTTCATCCATTCACAAGTGAAATATGGTTATTTGCTATTTCTTTGGCCAACTGATTATGGTCCTTAATTGCCCAAGTGGAAGACCTGATATCCCATTTCTATTGATGGCCCAGAACTGATTAAACAACTGCATGAATGGGCATTTCATCCATTCCTCACCCAGAAGGGGAAAGAAGGGTACCCATCAGAGATAAAGAATTAGAGGTTAGAGGATATGCAGGATCTTTTACCAAGCAAGAAAACTTACTAAACTTGCTATAGGAAAACTATTTATCTCCACGCCACTACCACTCTCACTAATGGATTCCAAATATTCTTGATAAATGTTTATACAGGTGACAAGTAAGAAAAAGAAACCCAGCTCTCACATCTGAACCTGACAGTTTAATTCCCCACTTAGTTGTCTGAAAACTATGATAAAATGTCACCTAGATTTCTCTTAGAACTGAACAAACAAGCTACAATAAAGGCATGAGTGAGGTAGTGAATGAGGCCATAGCGGTTAATAATTAATAGGATAAGTGTCTAATTTCTCTTGCACAATGCAGGTCTCATTACTTGCAAACACACCTGGCAAGCACAAAGTGTCAGCCACCGCAGAAAAAAGAAAGGAACAGGGATGTATTCCAAAGAATTCAACCCTCTCAATTTCTTTACGTTAGCCTGAAGCCTTCTCTACTTGATAAATGACTGGTCCCAAACCCACTACAACCTTTAGCATAACTGAAAATGTCTGTTCATGAGAGACTCAGGTTGGCCATAAGGAGAATTCTTCAGGTGAAAATTGGGGTGCATTGATTGCCTGGCATAACGGCTAAATAGCCACGGGTTCTGATACCTAAGAATGTTTGCCATAAAAATTACTGAAGCTACACAGAGTTTGCTGCTAGAACAGTCACTGGTGCTGGAAGGTCAGACCATTGGCGGAGCTACGTGGGCCCCATACTAATACAGCAAGGAGTTAAGCAAAGCAGGAAAAGGTTAAGGCACAATGGCAGAACTTTTGAAAAGAAGTCGACACTTAAATAGTAGGGGTCCTGCAGTTCAAAACAGAGATTATTCATACAAAAAATAATCTAGATTCAGGGGTCTGTGAATTTAAAGCAGACTAACTTCATGTGTGGATGCTCTTATTCTGGAATAAAAATGTCCCAATTAGCTTAATCCATTTTGGAAGTGGAGTAGTTAAATAGGAATAAAATGTTGCTGGAGTTGAGTGGGGGGAAACCTTGAACAGTGACTTCCTGCATTAGGGTTGTTTGGAGTCAATGTTATTAATCCTTCACCGCCATGTGAACCAAATTCACTCACTAAAAATCTTATTTTGTGCTAACTACATGACAATATGATAGCATCCTAATATTTCTGTTAAGTTAATTGACCTATTTTGGAAAGATCACTTAAGTAGATATGACCCATCCAAGATTCATGAGCCCCTTTCTTATGTGACTATTGAAAAGTCTGGTTTAAAGACAGAAGCAAAAAGCCATAAACGAGTCAGCCCTCATCAATCAGCCTATTTATAAAAATGTTTGGATGACGCAGTAAGATTTTGAGAATGAAAGTTGTTAAATATGAATTCCTCAACTGATATGTAATGTTCCATTTAGTCCCCAGCAAACAGTCTAGAAAAGGAATCTGTATTTGATGCCTATGCAATACATTTGTTTCTCAGTTTTAAAATGAAGCATGCATCTGACAAAGTGGGTCTTTGCCCACGGAAGCTTATGCTCCTACACTTCAGTTAGTCTATAAGTGCCACAGGACTCCTCGCCGCTTTTGCAGATTCAGACTAACACGGCTACCCCTCTGATAAAATGAAGCAAACCATCTAAAATTAAACTATTGCTATGCATCAGTAAACCACTTCCAGGCTCCATGATATTTATTGCTCCATGGTATAGAGTACAAATGCTAAAAGGTGGAAAATGCTGACTAGAGAGAAGTTTAACTGTGTTTAACTAGAGAGAAGTTTAGACACAGGTTGAGCCAAATAATTGGTCCATCTAACCTGACAGTGACAAATACCTAAATTCACTTATAACAATTCATGGACTCTGGTGCAGTGCCCTACTTGGGAACAAATTCCCTCCTTATCTCATATTCAGAATTTCGCAACTGGCCAGCTAATTCAGGAAGTGTCACAGATATATTGGGATACCTTAATTCCTTTGTAGAAACTGGGGCAGTTAATTAAGACATACAGATCCCCGAGGAAAAACAAATATTTAGGCCCTTCTTTTCCCAACACGTACATCATCTAAATCATGCAATTGAGTTAGTCACATGTTTCCTCTACAGTCTGCATATATTTTATTCCTTTGTTGCAATATCTTACACAAGTTTGGCCAACATGTTTCAAAAAGCAAGAGTTGTGTGTCCAGCATACCAGGGTACTTAATGTTAGAAAAGGGGAGATGTTTTAAAATTTCTCTCTGCCTTTATTAAGGGGCAATCAAAACATGTGAATTTCCATAAACACTATGCTTCTACATGGTAATAGGGACACATTATGAAATGTACTGCCGATATCTTCAAGTATCAGCTTTGTAAAGTTCATGATATGTGAATTTTAAAGGAGATGGAGAAAAGCTGTTTAAGCACTGTAAATCAGAGGTACATCATTATGGAGCACTTTGGAGATTAAGAATAATTTGAAATTTTAAACTAATTTTGTATGCAGCTTAAGAGAGACATTTAGGCAATATGTCCATCACTAGTCAAGCTCTCCACAGCTGCTAATCATGCTACCACACTGCCAGTGAATGTGACATATAAATACACCCAGGAGTCAGACGACAGAACAATGTACTCCTTTAAAGCATGTGTGCATATATATTAATTTCAGTGATATGATGGCTATGTGTATCAATCACATCAGGATAGTCACATTACAAAGTACAAATCTGTCAAGAGACAATGGAAGGCCACCCAGGTCAAACATCCAGAGGAGGTGGGTGCAAACCCTGATTTTAGGAAGGACTTGTTGACCTATGTGTGACCTAAGATAAATCCAAAGGAAATGTCCTAATGATAAACATCAAAGACCTAGCCAGAGCATGTAGAAAGCAAGGGCATGACTCAGTAGGGGACTGAGACTCAGTGGGTGGTGTTATCTTTATTTTGCAGTTTACATTGCAACAGTTTTTTCTAACCCTTACAGGTGAGCCCTGAGTAGCTGTCCACCTGCTGTTATCTCTCTCCAATCACAACACCAGCCCCAGCTTCACAAACATATAAACTGTAATCCTTGACATTTAGGAAATCAACACCTCACCTGCTTTATCATTATAGCTGACCTACATTTTCCAGAATCCAATCTCTCCTGAACATGGATTGATCTGTTTAGCAATGAGTAGAAGTGTGGTATTTTGAGTATTACTCTTGAAGAAGCAGGTTTATACACTTGAGGGACTGGGGAGCAATCACCATGTCATTGCCTCCTTGAACTTTTGGTTCGATTTTTTTTTTTAAGGCTGACATGCACAAATGGCTGGAACATTATAAAGCCTTTGCATCTGTACCATCCTGAATGCCCAACAGTCAGAAAGTTAAAAACTTAAAAAACAACAAATGGTCTGGTAGCACTTTATAGACTAACAAAGTGCACCACTGAGAGCCTTCTCTGGGATTGTATCCTTTTGACCCTGGGGTGAGACTGTTCTGTTACTTGATACTATGGTATCTTAGCATTTTACAGGCAAGCTCGCCCATTTTGGAAGAATTTTGGAGTAAGGGTTAGTTAAATTTCTAGCAGTGTTATGATTACAAAGAAAACCTCCTAAATGTGAGCATATGGAAGTCTGTCTGAACAACCCTGATATGCTAAACAAGAGGTATGAGAATTGTGAGCAGTCCTAATGCTGATGATGTGGAGTTAACTCTAAATCCTAATGTTAACTAGTTAATAATGTTTCCATTCAAGTATATTTCTGTGGATTGTTTAACTGGAACATACGCTCATTCTGAGATTTGTGGATGGCATTGAAATTGTGGCTGGCAATGGTAACTAGTGCTGTCTTATTTTTTCTGCTGTCCTGACCCATGTTTGTAAAGCTGGTCTTCGCATTTTGAACAAGTTCTTTGGTGCAGGCCATCTTATTCCTCTTCCTCTCTATCATACTATTATGCATGCTACAGTCACAGAGCTATCCTATACGCTGAAATTTTTCATTCTAATCCTCACCATATCCTTACTAGGAATCAGAAACAGAATTCCATGTCCTGAAACCAAGTCCTTTTCTGAAACTACAAGACCATGATGCCTTGTGTGCTATATACTGTGTATTTCTCAGTCTCGTTCCTAGGGAAAAGAACAAGTACAAATTGCTAGCAGTCTTATCAAATGCCAGAGACAAGTCTGCTCTCAGGTCATACCAAATGATGATCCCTCCAAGTTCTGGCTGAGATAAAAATGTCAAGAAGCAACATGGGGTCACTGCCAACGTTGTAGCTCTTCCTCATGTGGGGAAATTCAGGCTCCACAGCAGTCAGCAGTTTCACCAGTACGTAAAAAAAATCCCTCAAAACTCAAGACAAACAAAACTTGAATAGAATCAGTCATTTTAAACATTATTTTTCCTGCACCAGGAACACTACCACTGCCCAAAAGCTGAAAGAACTTGTGAAATGCATTAAATCTATAAAAGAAAGAAGGATTCATACTATAAAGGTTATTTAAAATGGCATGTAGTTAATGCAGTTTTTATGGCATTGAGCTGAACTCCAAAGGTAACACTGAACCAGGTTACAAAGTTAACCTGCCTCATTTATTTACCTTGTCTAATTTACTTAAGACAGGTACCTTGACTGTCTGAAATGTTTTATCTGGCTCTGGAAAAGGAAAACTGAAGGAGTGTTGCACTTTTATTAGCAGATAATGTGCAAACAGCCACAGGCCTATCAAATGAACAGCAAGATCCTTTGGCCACTGTTTACCAAAAACAAAATTAGTGCTGGCTGGCAGGTACTTACCACATCTGAGAACAATTAAGTACCCACATCTGGTACATTTTAGTAAAAATGCTACAGTAAGTGTTAAAGAAGGCTGTATCTCAGTCTATTAGTATCACCTTCAGACTGCCATCAGAATGAAATCCAGATTCTGAATCATACTTACATACAGCAAGTATATTAAGCCACATCAATGTATTTTTTCTACCTGTCATTTTGTACTAATATTTAAACTGAAGATGTACTCTAATCAAAACTTAGGATCCTGCATTTTGGGAGTCGACGTATCTTAGATTGAATTTCTTCACATTGCGTCTTCGCCCCCGTGGTAGAAGTTGTATGTGTGTGTGTCCCCATTCCTTCCTTTGCCATATGGCACGGGTTGTATGTGTCACCCACGTCATTCTTCACAGCCTACCATTTTCTCATTCTCTCCCCTCATGTCAAGGGACGTGTGCCCCCATTCCTCCATTTTCCAGATTGCCAAAGGCCTTGTTTGTCTCCTCTCTGCAGCTTCTCTATCAACCCTGTGTGCTCTGCATTCTTCCCTTCCATCTATCATCATAATTTCCTTTCTATGTAGGACATGTTATTCATGTTATGCCATGATTTTAAACTGAAAAGCTGTGCAGAGCTGAGTTGGGGAGTGTTGTTATGCTGGAAAGTATTAATGCTTCACATCAATTAGGTCAGTGACCCTCAACCTTTCCAGGCTACTACATCCCTTTCAGGAGTCTGCATACCTCACATATGTGTTTCACTTCACATAAAAACTACTTGCTTACAAAATCAGACATAAAAATGAAAAAAAGTGTCACAGCACACTATGGCTGAAAAATTGCTTACTTTTGCATTTTGTCAGTATTAAATTGTAGCTTATACTAACTTCACCTAGCTTTTAACATAGCCTGTTATAGAACTAGATAAATATCCTAATAACTTGACCTGGAGAAAGGGGTAAACAGTGAGATGGCAAAATCTGCACAATATAAAACTGCTCATGATCATTAAGTCCAAAGCAGACTGTGAAGAGCTTCAAAAGGATGTCACAAAACTCGGTCACTAGGCAACAAAATGGCAAATGAATTTTAATGTTGATAAATGCAAAATAATACATAATGGAAAACATAATTCCATTATGTACAAAATGATGGGGACTAAATTAGCTATATCCACTCGAGAGAGATCTTTGGAGCCTTTGTGGATACTTCTCTGAAAACATCCACTCAGTGTGCAGCGACAGTCAAAAAAGCATACAGTATGTTAGGAATCATTAAGAAAGGGATAGAGAATGAGACAGACTTATTGCCTCTATATAAATCCATGGTACGCTCACATCTTGAATACTGTGTACAGCTGTGGTCATCTTATCTCAAAAAAAATATCTTGGCACTGGAAAAGGTTCAGAAAAGGGCAACAAAAATGATTAGGCATGGAACAGCTGCCATAAGAGAAGAGATTAATGAGACAGGGACTTTTCAATTTGGAAAATAGACAACTAATGGGGAATATGATAGAAGTCTTTAAAATCGTAACTGGTGTGGAGAAAGTAAATAAGAAAAAGTTATTTACTTGTTTCCATAACACAAGAACAATGGATCACCAAATGAAATTAATAGGTAGCAGATTTAAAATAAACAAAGTATTTATTCACACAACACACTGTCAACCTGTGGAATTCCTTGCCAGAGGATGTTGTGAAGACCAGGACTTTAATAGCATTCAAAAAATAACTAAATAAATTCATGGATAGATCCATCAATGGTTATTAGCCAGAATGGGCAGGAATGGTGTCCCTAGCCTCCCTTTGTGAGAAGCTGGGAATAGGTGACGGGGGTGGATCACTCGATGATTCCCTGTTTTACTCATTCTCTGTGGAGCATCTGGCACTGGCCATTCTTGGAAGACAGGATACTGGGTTAGGTGGACCTTTGGTCTGATCCAGTTTGGCCATTCTTATGTTCTTGATGTATCCCTAAAAAATCCTCTCCATATCCCCAGGTATATGAATAGCCCTGGCTGAAAACCACTATATTATTTAAAGCGCACGCGCGCGTGCATGTGTGTGTGTGTGTGTGTGTGTTTACACACAGTAAACAGATGCCATTTGCTCCAACGAAGTAGGTTGTGCCCACGAAAGCTCACAATACTACAGGCAGTCCCCGGCTTACACGGATCCGACTTATGTCGGATCCGCACTTACGAACGGGGCTTTTCTCGCCCCGGAGCTCACGGGCGGCGGGTCGCCACCCGTGTCCTCCAGGGCGAGAAAAGCTTCTCCCGGTCTCCCTGGTCTGCTGGGGGGGGGGGGGTCCAGCAAAGCCGCTGGACCCCCCCAGCACACCAGGGACACACGAGCAAAGCCGCCCAGGCGGCAGGAGTCCCGCTGCCTGGGCGGCTTTGCTCATTTGCCCCGGAGCAAAGCCGCCCAGGCAGCGGGACTCCCTCCACCTGGGCGGCTTTGCTCCTGTCCCCCTGGTCTGCTGGGGGGGTCCAGCAAAGCCGATGGACCCCCCCCCAGCAGACCAGGGACACCCAAGCAAAGCCGCCCAGGCGGCGGGAGTCCCGCTGCCTGGGCGGCTTTGCTCGTTTGCCCCGGAGCAAAGCCGCCCAGGCAGCGGGACTCCCGCAGCCTGGGCAGCTTTGCTCCTGTCCCCCTGGTCTTCTGGGGGGGGGGGGTCCAGCAAAGCCACTGGACCCCCCCAGAAGACCAGGGACACCCGAGCAAAGCCGCCACCTGGGCGGCTTTGCTCCCGGGCAAACGAGCAAAGCCGCCCAGGCGGCGGCTTTGCTCTGGTGTCCCTGGTCTGCTGGGGGGGTCCAGCGGCTTTGCTGGACCCCCCAAGCAGACCAGGGGGCCAGGAGCAAAGCCTTGGAGCACGCCCGCAGCAGGACAGCCCGGGCGCGCTTGGGCTGTCCCGCTGCTGGCATGCTCCAAGGCTTTGCTCTCCGTCTCCCTGGTCTGCAGGGAGACGGGGAGCAAAGCCTTGGAGCACGCCCGCAGCGGGACAGCCCGGGCTCGCTTGGGCTGTCCCGCTGCGGGCGTGCTCCAAGGCTTTGCTCCTGTCCCCCTGATCTGCTGGGGGAGGGGGGTGCAGCTAGTGCCCCCCCCCCCCAGCAGACCAGGCTTTTCTTGCCTACCCCTGGGGTAGAGCAGCTGGGGGCTGCCGGGTTGGTCCCGCAGCGCCGCTCCGGACCAACCCGGCAGCACCCCAGCTGCTCTGCCCCAGGCGTCTTGATTCAGCCGCTGCTGGTCAGTTTCAGCAGCGGCTGAATCAGGACGCCTGGGGCAGAGCAGCTGGGGTGCTGCTGGGTTGCTCCAGTAGCGCCGAAAAGCCGCTCTGGCCCAGGCTTCCTTGAATCAGCCGTTGATCAGTTTCAGCAGCAGCTGACTTGGGGACGCCTGGGTTTCTTAAGTTGAATCCGTATGCAAGTCAGAACTGGCATCCAGATTCAGCCGCGGTTGAAACTGATCAGTTTCAGCAGCAGCTGACGCCAGTTCCGACTTACATACAGATTCAACTTAAGAACAAACCTACAGTCCCTATCTTGTACGTAACCCGGTGACTGCCTGTATCTATATGTTTTGTTAGTCCTCAAGGTGCTACTGGACTATTTCTTGATTTTTAAGTTTTTCCTGTTACAGACTAACTCGGTTACCTCTCTGAAGCTTTTCAATAATACCTTCTACCAATAAAACAGGTAAAAAAAACTAAGTGCAGGCTGCCCCTGACTTGTGACGTTATCGGTTCCGGGGACAGCATCGCAAATTGGGAGCATCATAACTTGAACCTGCGTGGTATGCCATCGTAAATGCAGGGCCGAGGACATAAGTCAGGGGATTTCAGCACAGAAAGGGTTGTAAGAGCAGGGGATTGTAAATCGGGCTGTCGTAAAGTGGGGGCCTCCTGTATGTCCACCTAAATACCAACACTGATTTTCTCCTGAATCTTTCATATATCCATTACCTTACTTAAAACCTCACACCTCCATCATAAATACATAACACACTATACACTTAACCTGTGTATGTATGTTAACTAGGAACACCTGCCATTGTTCCCGAAGATTTAATTAAGGTTTTCCATTTTTACTCAAAGAGAGATTAGTGTGGCTTGTTTGAGGTTGAAAAAAAGTTTTTTGTAAAGATATGGAGTCTGTTGTATTCAATGAAAATGTTTTGTTGCTATTAGGGTTAAGAGATGCCACATAATATGGGATTTTCTTGCTGTTTAATTTACACCTAGGAATGTGATATTTAACCGGTCCTGAGTTCTTCTAAATGAAGTATTGTTATGAAATTATATTACACTATTAGGTGCAGTGTGGGATTTTAAATGGTCTTGTGAAGCAGATGCTAATCAGAAATAAAGTACCACAGCAGAGGGCACGTCCATACAGCAGGGCTAAAGCCAAAATAAGCTACACAACTTGAGCTATGTCAATTGTGTAGCTTAAGTCGAAATAGCTTATTTTGGCTTTTGGCGCTGTCTACATAACAGGAAGTCTAAGTTAAAGCACTCTTCCTCCAACTTCCTTTACTCCTCGTAAAATGAGTGTTACAGGAGTCGGAGTAAGAAGTCCTCCATCTCGCCATTATTTCAATATTGTTGAAATAACTGCTTGCTATGTAGACACGTTATTTCAGAATAATGTCAATTATTCCATAATAACACTGCTGTGTAGACATAGCGAGACTGAGCAGAAACCTATGCCAAAACTGAATTTACTGTGTTAAGTATATATAGTTATATTAGAAACAAGACTAGTCTGACAATCCTGACTACATACATTACCACTCATTTTCTAGCATGCGAATAAGAGTCTGGCCTTGTCCTTAATGGATCTCTGACACAACACTATCAATTGCAATCAGAACAGATGCATGATAAGAAGAGTAATGGATAGTTTATATCAATACCTAATTATTTTGAAAGACCTGAAGTGGGCTCAGAACTAGAAAAGCAGGTGTAACAAGTTTGGACCAAAGCTTCATGGCAAAACTGTTCATGAGAGAAGTCCTCTGTGAACACATATACTATATCTGCCGTTAGCCAGTACAGTATAAAAATAGTCCTTCAGTTCATGGGCATGCAGTTTGGCTAAAAGTTTAAAAAAAACCAACCAAACAAAAATATTTGTTTTGTCAAATAATAAATCTCAGCCATCAATGTGTTATATTCAGCTTTATGGCTAAAAAAAACAGAACAAACCCATCACTTTATGTAACAGAAATTTCTTAACACTCACAGAAAGAAACTGCTGTTATTCCGCAACTTCAAAGTAATGTTTTTACCACATTTTTTTATTCAACACAGTAGCACAACAGCTTTCTGAATGCAGAACAGCTGCACTGCATTCAGAAACCGCGTGTATTTGGAGTAGCCACCATGATCAAACCCTGTCATATCAACCATATAACTTTTTTTAAAAGTTGGATTTCTCTGAGGTGTCAGACCAAATAACCAGCAGCTGTAGGATATTAAATGCATTCCACAGGGAGAGAGAAGCAGGCAGCCTTCCTGTATCACAAAGTCCCCATTTTGTAGGAGAAATTCGACAGCCTATCCCACGAATATTCATAACATCCTCTGGATGTTATTCCTTTTTTCCTGAGGGACATTCCGTAAAAACTGGAATACCAAGCCTTGCAAGAACTACCATTTTACAGTTTAGTTCTGCTAATCACCAGCTACCAATCAAAATGTATTTGTAGGACTGGCTTGCTGGGGGAAGGGTGCTAATAAACAAGCATAATATTCAAAAAGTCAAAGAACCACTAGCCTGCTTTCAATCCCTTAGAATTCTTTCATCTTCAACTGCAGCACCTGACTCTTGTCTTCACTAGGAAAAAGGTTTTTTTCCCCCTCCAAGAAAGAATTAGCTAGCATGTTAAAACCCTAGCGTAGCCATGTGAATTTACATATGTTAGGAGGCAGAAGTCACCCCTAGCAGGGAACTAATATCTGACATTTTAAAAATGTAACTCACTTCATGTATACTAAGCATTTGAACATATGAACAACACACACATTAGTTAACACGTTACTAGCTAAGGGAGATTATACTTTCTAATTGTAAAGTTAGTTAAGGTCTAGATTACACTTCAAGGGAGGTTGTGAAATCTCCATCACTGAAGGTTTTTAAAATCAGGTTGGACAAACTCTGTTAAGGATGGTTTAGGTTTAATTGGTCCTGCCTCAACATAGGGAGATGAACTAGATGGTCTGTCATTGTCCCTTCTTACCCTACCTTACTATGATTCTATATGATAAAACACACACCTCATTATGTAACGTAGACATGGTCTTAGGTCTTACATTTTGTTTAGATAACTCAACTGACATAAAATAATTAAAAATCATATTTTTTTTGTCTGCCAATCAAGGATCCTTACCAAAAACTTATAGTTTTTGGCCCTACATTATTTAATATTTTTATCAATGACTGGAAGAAACATAAAATGATCACTGATAAAAGTTTGCAGAGAACACAAGAATGGGAGAGTGCTAAATTCCAGAGAGGACAAGTCTGATTCACTTGGTAAGCTAGGTGCAAGCAAACAATGTGTGTTTTGATATGGCTAGATCTAAGGATATGTATACACTGTGGGGTAAGGTTGAATTAAGATGCACAACTTCAACTATGTTAATTGCGTAGCTGATGTCGATGTGCCTTAACTTGACTATTGGTGCTGTCCACACTGCAGGAAGTCAAAGGGAGAACACTCTCCTGGCATCAACTGGAGAGCCCCGCTCAATTCAAATTAGCGTGTCTTCACTAGCCCTGCTAATTCAAACCCTGGAAGATTGACAGCAGCAGCTTCAATCATCTCTGTAGTATAGACATACCCGGAATGTCTACAATTAGGAACTAAGAACACAGCCCATAATTATGCAATAGAGGACTCTATCCCAGGAAACAGAGACTCTGAAAAATATGTGGAGGGGGAGGTCAGGGTGGATAATCAGCTGAACATGAGTTCCCACTGTGATTTTGTGGCCAAAAGAGCTAATATGATTCTGAGATGTTTATACCAGAGAATCTTGAATAGGAATAGAGAGCTTTTTACACCTTCATATTTGGCACTGATGTGACTGCTGTAAAAATACCGTGTCTTTTTCGGATGTCCACAGTACAAGAAGGACAATTGGACCAGTTCCATAGAATGAATCATGAGAATGATTAAGGAATTAAAAAGCAGTTGTATTGTAAGCCTCTGTGATTGAATGAATCTGCATTAATTAGTGTAAAGCGCTGCTCTTCTTCAGAAATTGTTACAATTGGTGTGAGATGTAAAGCACAATTGACCAAGGGTAAGTGCTCTTGGGGTATGTCTACACTACCACCCTAGTTTGAACTAGGGTGGTAATGTAGTCAACCAGAGTTGCAAATGAAGCTAGGATTTGATTTTCCCGGGCTTCATTTGCATGTTGCCGGGCGCCGCCATTTTTAAATGCCCACTAGTTCGGACTCCGTGCCCCGCGGCTACACGCGGCACGAACTAGGTAGTGGAACGAAAAGTAACGGTAGTTCGGAATAGGAAGCCTAGTCCGAACTACCTAGTTCGTGCCGCGTGTAGCCGCGGGGCACGGAGTCCGAACTAACGGACATTTAAAAATGGCAGCGTCCGGCAACATGCAAATGAATCCTGGGAAATTCAAATCCTGGGCTTCATTTGCAACTCCGGTTGACTACATTACCACCCTAGTTCGAACTAGGCTGGTAGTGTAGACATACCCTTGGTCCTTTTGGGATTAGGAGTAATCTGACTATTGCTATGATTATTGCTGTAAGGAGCCACCTATCACAAAGATACAAACACGTGGGAGGCAAGACAGATGAGAATACCCAAGGAAACTGTATTAAGGCTGTTAGGCTATGTGAACACTTGCAGAGTTTTTGTGCTGTCACTGGTGATAGGGAACAGGTAAAAAAAAAAAAAAAAGCACCGAACTGTGTTCTCATTTACTTACACAGGCATCAGTTTGTGTTCACATTTGCAGCACTTAAATTGCCGATGAGAGCAGCATAATGAAGGCAACTATCCCACAGTGCAGCTCTCTCCATGTTGAGGATAGGTCTTATGAGAAGTGTGGGGTGATCGCAGAGCATGCTAGTTTCCTGCATAGCCTCCTCTCCCCAAACACTGATCAGCTTCAGTAGCTCAGCATTGCTCCAGACTAAGGATGGTTTGTTGCATGAAGTAGCCATTGTCACCTGGTCAGATGACAAGTGAGCATTTACCAAGAAAACAGAAAGGGGAATTTCAAAGTTCCTGTGGCTTTAAAGCAGTGGTTCTCTAAGTGTGGTCCACAGACCACTAGTGGTCTGCAGCCACATCCCAGGTGTTCCACGGCTCGAGCTTATCCCCACCTCATCCCCCCGCAGCGGGGAGCCCATGCTGGCACTCTAGCCTTGCAGCTACCGAGCATCCACAAGGTTGGAGCACCAGTTCCGGCTTTCCAAGGGTAGTGCAGGGGGGAGGGGAGAGTGAGAAGATTGGCTCACAGAGAGAGAAGCAGAAGGCATTCTAGCTTTGGCTGGAACAGCAGCCCCAGCTTCCCTCGGAGCATGGGGGACGGGGGGAAGGACCAGGTCACAGAGAGAGGCTGAAGGCACTCTAGCCTCAACTGGACCAGCAGCACCAGCTTCCCTCAGAGTGGGAGCAGGGGCAGAACAAGTGGCTCCACACGCTGCCATTTCTCGCCTCCCAAACAGCAGGCAGCGTAGTGACGCTGCTGTCAGAGGCTTTCCCCATTGCTCTCATTGGCTGGAGTTGTAACCAGTGGGAGCAGCAGGAGACCATGCCTGGGACCCACGGGGACGTGGAGCCAGGTAAGCACCCCCTGCCATGCCCAGACACTGAACCCCAATTCCCCTCACTCCCCTCTGCCAAGAACAAGCACCCCCAGCTTGCCCCTACACCTTCCCTCCTGGCTAGACTCCGCACCCTCCCTCCTGGCCAGATTCTGCAGCCCCTTTCCTATACCAGTCAGTCTCTGGCAACCGCCTCCCACACACTGAATCCCTTGTTTTTGGTCTTACCCCCAGAGCCTAGAGTGGGTCCACAAAATCTACTACCCCTGAAGCCCCAGAAGAGTTCATCTGGCCAATAGCAAGCACTGAATCTCAGTCCCCTGGAGTGCCAGGGGAGAAAGCTGTCTTTGTTGGGGACCACATCAGTGAGAATTGAAGGTTTTTGGAGAAATATTTTTACGTCTCACTTGTGTGGTCCCCAACTGATTTTTCTGTGGGTCAGTGGTCCCCGACCCACAAAAGGTTCCCCACCTCTGCCATAAATAAAGAAAAAATTGAAACCTTTTGCACTGGACAAAAATTAATATTTTACTTTATTTAAAATGAAGAATGATAAACTAACATGAGAAAGTTAAAATGCTTAATCTGTTTACTAATTTAAATTAAACCCTTCTCCCTAGCTGCAGCACTAGCAAAATGACTTGGGCATAATTGTGTAATTAATGGTGAGTTTCCATTAGCAATTGGTGGTCTGCGGAAAGGTTTACTCCAAAAGGTTTGAGAACCACTGCTTTAAGGGGAAAGGGATTGATGTCTGTTTACCTGTAGTCAGAGCAGCAGAGCTGCTGGACAGAGTGGTCACTAGGCATTGTGGGATATCTTCTGGAGTATAAAAGCAGGGTAAACAGGAAAAAGTATCTTCACTTGCTCATCACTACAAAATTATCACCAGTAAGAACTGTATACCACTCATGGAGGCATTGTCAAGTGAAGATGCTTCCATATTTATTGCACAAAGGGGACTTTTTGTGCTTTAAATTGTAACTGTTGGCAATTGTTCACATGCCCTTAGAGAGCACAGAGATTGCACTTAGAATCATGTTATAATGGATGCAATGGGTCATCTAGTCTAGCTCCTTAGCCCCCTGCCTTGGCTCTAACATCTCTTTGGGGTGGGCGGCAGAGGTAAGGCACAGCTGAAGGCCTCATTGTTTTCCTTCCTTGCCTTATATAGAATTCCCATAAGGCATGAAACCTTTGTTTTAATACCCCCTGTGAAACAGTTCATCAGATCAAGGAGTTGGTTAATGTCAGGAGACCAGATCACCTGACCCCATCATCCATGAGTCAGCAGTATGGAAAGACCCGTGAAAGGCCAAGCCAATTCACAGTACACTGTATTAGCTGATAGGCCAGTAAGCTATGTCTGACTTTTCCATTGTTGTACCTGAAGTGTCAGAGAGAGAGTAAACCAAAGCACCAAATATGAAATACAGATACACAGGACAATATTCCTAACTTCAGGTACAAAAATGATACATGCCTACAAATGCAATAATCATATTCAGTAATTCATAACCATCCTAATGCTACTTTACACAACCCATTTTGCATAAAGTATATCTCAGTTATGACAGTCATATCATAAGCTTATTTTCATAAAACATATAAATGCCACATCACACTCTGTCAGCAAAGCACCAGGTCATCAGAAAAGGCCAATACAACTTGGTGCTGTATATGCAGAGGAATCACAGAGTAGGAAGCAACAATTATCTATAAAGATAACACTATCCTGAAATTTTGCATTTAATGGAGACAAATTAGAGAGAGTTCTGAAAGAAGGAGCAAAGAAGAATGGATTGTAGACTTGAAGAATGGGAAGAATGAATTAAAAAGCTAATTATGTGTAACTTGGGTAAACAATAACTAGGAAAGGACACGATAGTCTATAACAGATAGTGTTTCTTGAACTGTGTTCCGTGACACACCAGTATGCTGTAAGGCAGCTGGAGGTGTGCCACGGAAAACAACAGAATTCAAAATGGCCACCCTTAAAGGGGCAGGTGACCTTTTTTTCTTCAATAACTCTCCCCTGACCCTTTTTTTCCTCAATAACTTTCCCCCCGACCCTTTTTCCCTGCGATTTTTTTTTTTTTTTGCTAACAAAAAATCCTTGGTATTCCTCGTAAAAAGAATATATAGTTTGGTGTTCCCTGGTCTTAAAAAGTTTAAGAAACACTGGTCTATAAGCATTCTGAGGTTAACATCAATGAAAGAAAATAATTGTTTAGATTAATGACAATATTGCCAACTCTCATGATTTTAGGAGTTTCCAATATTTAGTATTTTGCTTGAAGCCCCAGTTTCAGGAGTCATGTAATTAAATAAGAACCTCAATTTTCATTAAAGGAAGAGGAGGGAAAAGGGAGCGGAGATGAGGCGCCAGCCCTTGTGGTTGCAGAGAAAAGTTAGGATATGGGAACTCCCAAAGACACAAAAACCAGAAAACAAATAAAATGAACCCCAAACTTTATTACTTTTTAAAATTTCATTTTTAAGCCAGTCTCATGACTTTTGAATGCTTGGGGGTAGGCAGTGCTGTAATTCCAGGAGGTATGACCAGGAGTAAAGGGAGGAATTAAAACCAAGTAAAATGTAGATGTATAATCAGAAAAACTCTACAGCATTGAGAGACCTATTAAACTATTGAATACTTTACCAGGAAAAGTTGTGGCAGACTCATTGTTTGGGTTATTTAATACTGGTCTGAAGAAAGCACCAGAAACAATGTGTTAGGAAACATTGGGCTCCACAACAGAATAACTGATGTAATAGAACTTTTCAATCTCTTATTTCTCTGATTTCCCTTCCATACCTTCTATGAATCAAATAAATCACTGGGAACAGGAACAGTTTGTAAGAATACTCTAGCTATTTCATTATTCCTGAGATATCCCAAAGTTAGATTTCTCACATTGGAGGAAATTGGAGAGGCACTGTACTTAATATATAGATCACTAGAGGAGCACTCATAACTTCACAAAAGACCACTAGATCCACAGGAAGCAACCAACTGCAATTTCAATTTTAGTGATTGTTATTTTTCAATACTGAGATGCAGACTGAAGATCGAGTTTTAAAAACCCACAAGTATTTAATATCCTTAAGGAGTATACTTTATTAGGTGAGACTGAAATAGAGGAGAGCATAAATTGCTCAAACTTCTGACTCACTCCAGTTTATTTTGTCATTTGATATTGGATGTCTGAAAACTCTCGCAAATCTGCAGTGTTCTGTGGGCGCTCAGTTTATTTTTGTCCTTTTTAAGAAACTAATAGAAGCGAGGAGAAAAATGAGAGGCCTATATTAAAACTAGACCACTGCCACACCTTGGCTCTACAGAGCACATAAATGGGATCTTAATATTTAAACATAACATTTTTTAAAGAAATGTCTGAATTTTAGCTGGATCCTATTAAAACACCCAGGAGCCCTTAGTTTTCAGCAGGGTCAAGAGATAACAGACATTTTACCAGCTGCAGTTTTTGGGGAAGATAAACATGAAATTGTCCTGAACATAAAGGGGAAACTTAAGTTGATGTTCTACCAAGATCTGTTCCTGTCACTCTTTCTTCCTACTCTCTGAATTCCCAAATTTCATCCAGAGCAAATGACAGAGGGTATTTACACATGGGAATCCTAAAGAGACCAGGAAATCCAGAGTCACTCTGCTCTAGTAGTGTGATAAAAAGCAGTCACAAAGCAGCTAAGGAGTTGGCCTTTGCTGGCTCAATTAAGTGAAGTACAAACCAGATGTTGAAATAATGAAAAAACAAATTCGAATTTTCAGTTCTTTCGCTCTTGATAAATGGTTAGATTATTAGAAACAAATAAGGAATGTTTTACCTTTTAAAAAACTAACATAGGAAGTGTCACTTCCCACATGACACTTAAGTTTTTAGGTTTTTTTTTTTTTAAAAAGGACAGACGTATCCCCCCACAAAACCATGCAGCCTAGGGGAATGCATACTAAGCTGTAAGCCAAGAGACCATTAGTTCTAGTCCTAGCCCTTTGACTGCTTTTAATATTTCTGTGCACTTCACATGGCCTTGGGACTGGCAGCTATCTTTCCCTCACTCTACAGATAAGATAACTGAGCGGTTAGACAGAAGTCATTTCAAGCAGAGACAAGAACTGAACTCCTTTTTCTAATCTGCGAAACCCAACTTTGCCAATTGTCTTTTGAAAGAAACAGGACGTATATGCCTGTGTATACCTACATCAACACAGTATTACTTTGTCTCCATCTAGTGGTTAGCCCATATACACAGATTCATGAGCCCAATGCTACTGTCACATTCCACAACTTGTTCCATTTTTCATTACTAAATTGTGCAGAATATGCTCTTCCCTTATTCTAGATACAGGAAATAAATATCCATATTAAAAGGCCATGTTAACAAGGGAAACCATTCTCTAGCTTTCAGAATTTAACAGATTACAAACAATTTTTAAAATGCCTTGTCTGCAGAGTTTTAGTACATTTTGTCTCCTTCAGTTACATTTAAACAATAGTTTTAGAAAAGCCTATAGAAAGAGTTCTAGGTGCCCTAACAATTAATCTTATAACAACAATAATGACTCAGCAGCCTTGAAAATTCATATGAGCAACACCAGAAGCAATGAACACTCTCACAGAGGGTTTTCTCTAGTGATCATCTTGAAAATCTCAATCTAGAAGCTTGGCCTTCAGTGGAACCTTCAAAACCTAACATGTGAGTGAGGTCCCACACCTGTGCCACAACAGGTCATAATTAAATTCCACCCCACATGTGACAGGGCTATGCGGGAGAACTTCTGCATGGGATCCTGACAAAAGTTCCCTTTCACAGTGCTCTCTCAGAAATTCAAATTAATACTTTACACATGAATCTCTACATTGAATTTTCCTGTTGTTCACTTCTAATATTTCTGAGGTGGGAGTCACTTTAAGTTCCAGTATTTAACTACAGTTCACCCACAGAATAGATTGCTAAATGATATTTGGCTTGTGATTATCTGTGAGTATATAACAAACAGTGTAAAAATAAATATGACTTGACAGAGGCCTTTGAAAACTGCCAAGCAAGCATTAGATTTCACTGAAGTATCTTAGGTATGAAGACCTGTGCTGTGTTAAGCTCCTTGAGATGCTATGCCTGAAAATGCTATGTCAGTGCCAAACTGAGAACTCTCCCCCCGTTCAGATGTCACCAGGATCAGTAAGTAGTCACTCCAGTGCAAGGTAGCAGTATGTATCCTGCCACATGAATGGTAATTGTTCCATGATGATAAACACAGAAACAAATTAAACATTTATTACCACTCCTTAACTCCTTCTGGACCAACAACATGAAACATCAAAACATTTGCTTCAGAAAAATGTGATGATGCAGGAACCTGGAGGGAAAAAAAACCTCCTTAGTCACAGAGTCAAACTGTGTAAAAATAAATACTCAGAATTATAGGGTAAGAAGGGACCACGAGGGTCGTCTAGTCCAGTGGTTTAACCTTTCTAGAGGATTGTATCCCTTTCAGGAATTTGATTTGTCTTGTGTTCCCAAAGTTTCACCTAACTTAAAAACTACTTGCTTACAAAGTCAGACATAAAAATACAAAGTGTCATAGCACACTATTACTGAAAATATGTTTACTTTCTCATTTTTACCATATAGTTATAAAATGAATCACTTGGAATATAAATATTGTACTTACATTTTAGTGCATAGGATATAGAATAGAATCAACAAGTCATTATATGAAATTTTAGTTTGCACTGACTTTGAGAGTGCTTTTTATATAACCTGTTGTAAAACTAGGCAAGTATATAAATGAATTGATGTACGCCATGGCAGACCTCTGCATACTCCCGAGAGCATGAGTACCCCTGGTTTAGAAACACTGATCTAATCTAAACTTCTGACAAGATGCAGGAATGGTTGTTTCCAAACCATCCAAGACAGATGGTTGTCCAGATTCTCTGAAAACCTCCAGTGAAGGGAATCTCACATGAGTTCTCTAGGCAGACTGTTCCACTGTCTTATGGATCTTACAGTTAGGAAGTTTTTCCTGAGATTTAATCTAAGACTACAGCTGGTCCCCGAGTTGCAAAAAGTCGACTTACAACGGTTTGCAGTTACGACCAAAGGTGTCGTAAATGGCGGACTCCGAGTTATGAACGCGATCCGCGCTTACGAACAGCGCAGTCGCGTGTAACTCAATAGGGTCCGACTTACGAACAGACCGAGTTACGACCAATTGCTTGGTCCATAACAGGTTCGTAAGTCAGGAAGAGGCTGTATATGGCTGAACTGATGCACAGTTGCGCCACTGTAAGATCTTCTGTGGTGCTGCTCTATGCAATGAGAGAGTTTTCCCACTCACATAATTTATCCCCCCACCCCCACCTCAGCCCATGAGCTGCAGTAACTATTCTGGCAGGGAAAATTCTCCCACCAACATAGCATTGTGCACACTACCACTTACGCTCACCTAAGTAATGTCACTTACATTTGTAACGGCTTGATCAGGCCCCTAAAGAGCTTTTTGCTGGAGTCTGGCAAATGGCACTCAATCTAACTTTTTATTGGGGTTCTCATTTAACTGTCTCCCCTTCTCACACATACACCTTTGCTGAGTGACCAGGGTTTTTGTTTGTTTTAAAACAGAAGCATTAGTTTCTAAATTGCCCTGATAATTAAGTGATGCCATTCACCATTGGTGCTCAATACCTCTGAAAAACTAAGCAAGCATGTTGCAAAGCACAGGGATTGATTCTATTCCAGCCTCTGCTACTGACATGGTTCACAGTGGGTATGTCTTTTCACACCTAACTGCATTATTTCATCCATCTGTAAAATGGAAATATTAATTAACTGCTTGATGGGATAAGGCGGGAGTCCAGATTTAATTCATTAAGATTTGTAAAAAGCTCAATAAAAATTTGCAATAGTAATGGCAAAATATAATCTAATTTGTGTAATAGGGATGTGAATGGTTAACCAGGGTGGAGGCTGGAACCCGCATCGCAAGCAGTCCACTGTGCCCGCAGCAGGTGAGGGGTGCTCCAGCTACCCTGCTCGACCCCATTTAATCAGTTAATCAATTAAACAAAGTTTAACCAGTTAACTAAACAAATGGGATTTTGCATCTTTATTGTGACAATATCATCATTTTAAGGATGACACTTAGGAGAGTATTCTATGTATAAAAATTCCCTGATATTCAAAACTTTATAAAATAAACATGATAGTAACTTTTTTTTAATTATCACAATGTTTAAAATTCCCTGAAGTGAAATGTTGGCTTTATAAACTTTCAGTTTGCAGTTCTGTATTTACATACTATTGCTAAACAAGCTGAAAGGCAGCACTCAAATCAAAGGGGTGCTTCAGATAGTTCTCTATGGTAGATTCTCGTTTTGAAAACTTCCTGGCTGATATACAAAGAAAAACAAGCAAAGAATTCAGCCAGGCTTAGATGAAGAAAAAAGAGGCAGAAATACTTTCTAAACTCAGCTTGCTTCTTTGCACAAACACCACACTGAAAGCAAATATAGTGCAATAAATAATTTTTAACCTACTTTTAACTCTGACCCAGTTGATACTGTTAAGCAGTTTGAACTTCAGAATTCCACATCCTTTAAAATATAAGTTATCTATTCCATTTGGGACAAATTCATCCTACTACAAAGCCACTCATGAGGGCCCTCTGCACTATTAAAGACCTAAAAAGATACTGAAATGGTACATAGAGCCATGGGCCATCTTTCTGCACGGGACAGATTTCATCCTTTGGAAATGTTCTCTTGATCATACCCACATATGTAGATTTACAAGTTCTACTTAAAAGTTTTAAAACTAATCTTCTCTGACTGTGATTGTCTCCCATAAATTAGGGGCATATATATCAATTTAGCGACATACCTTGAGGCTCTTATTTTTTAATATCTTGGCCACATTTTTCCCTAAAACTATTCAGAAAGAGAGAATATTCAAAAGTGGATACCCTGGGATGGTCTAGAAGGCAATTTGATATGCCATCATTCAACTTGAAAAGATATTCACAATGGTATCCCTTTAAAAAGAAGGCTGAGGAATTTTGTAATAAAAAGAACTTTGGACAGTTAGGTAGTACACTATAGGACTAACTGATTTATTTACTATAGTGACTTCTAAAAGAGTATTCAGGAAATCTGAAACTGTCATATTAATAGTACTATTAAAAATGAAGACTGACTGGTGACTTGGCAGTACAATTCAAGGAGCCCACAAGAAGAGAATTGTTCCTGATTTTTATACACAATCTTTGGCTTCTTAAATCAAAAGGGCCTGAGTCTCTTTTATCAGTTATGACAGGCAAACAGTTTGTGTGCTGAGTTAATGAACTTGACCACAGGCCTTCCCTAATACTGAGGCAGGGAAAAACTGGTGAGAATATATCAAAATGGGAAAATGAAAGGTAGTAAGTAGGAAAAGAAATTCTGTGCTTCTGAGTGAGCTAAATTCATCCATCTTGCTGTGTCTAAATGTATACAAATGTTTTATGTGGAAAAAGTTGCCTGGCAGACAATCAGAAAGAAACCAAATCTCCCACAGGACATTTGTAAACAAAAAGTAAAAGAATTCACATACAAACTTGTAAAAAGAATGACAAAATCTGCAGGCTCTATTTGTAGGAGTTTCAAGGAAGGGCAACAAGCTTTCTGGAGATGGGCAACAACCTTTAACTTCTGTTTCCTAAGTCCTCAATGATTTTAAACAGAAAATGGTTTAAAAAGTGATTTTAAAAAGAAATAAAGTTGATCTCATATAGAGGAAGCAAGGGTGTTTGTGCAAGTAGTTGACTACTCTTTTATATCCCTACCCTAAATCATGGCATGGTTTGCTCTTCATTGGTTGTTTTGTGCTAGTCATGGGGTTTGCTCTTCTCCAGCCCTAATCTTGTTAGACAAATGATTATAAGTCTAACCACAGACTTATAGTCAGCCACACTTATACATGCCGTTTATACATGAAGGATGGCCCCTAAAATTGTATCCCAGCTGTTAACTCAGATTCAGAGCTTTTCCAAATCTGAATCAAATATAGATGGAACCTGGAAGGCACGTGGAAATGCAGAAACCTGTATAAACCTGAGGAACAAAATTTTGTCTCTGCATTTTCTTTTCTTATGCTATGAAACTCTCATAATGCACTGTTGTTATAGCCATCTTGGTCCCAGGACATTAGAGACATTTTAGTTTGTTTGGGGTTTTTTTGACCAACTTCTGCCAGTGGGAAGTTGGTTCCAAAAAAGTTATCCCTCCCACCTGGTCAAACCTCAGATGAGCTCTGCACAAGCTCCAAAGCTTGTGTCTCCTGCCAATAAAATTTGGTCTCATGCACTGTCTCTCTCTAATATAAACACTACTAATCCCTGCCTATTGGGGGACTCTCCTTTCTAGCTACTGCATTCTTCTGAAAGAAAATTGAAAGAACAGAGATAATCCTCATTCTACGAGGAAGAAGCCTTTTTGCGAAAGAGCTCTTTCACAAAAAGGTGTGTGTGGATGGGGAAGAAGGAGTTCTTTCAAAAGAAGAGGAAAGAGGAAAAAGCACAGGTGCCCTGGTGGTCATTCCATTCATAGCAATCATAGCTTACATGCGAGAGAGTGTCCATTCAGTTTGGACGCTTTTTCGATGCGTTTTTGCAGTGTAGATGCTCTCTTTCGGAAGAAGTTCTTCCGGAAGATCTCTTCCAAAAAAATCTTCTTTCAAAAGAAGCCTGTAGTCTAGATGTAGCCTAAGCTATGGTGAATTAATTCTGGACAAAGTAGCATATCACATTCTCATGTACCATGTTTTTTGCGCACAGGAAACCAAGGTGTTAGATCCACAAGGACAGAACTGCTCAACTATAGGCCTGTAGAAAAGCAATAGACACTTTCTGCTGGCAAGGCATTTAGAAAACATTACACCACCATCACCCTAAACTGTGGTCCTCCAATAGATGAATATGCTCCCTTTAAGAAGCATAAAGCAGCTGAAGTACAGCACATAATCTAGGCTTAAGAACATAGCAATTGAACATGGCATTAACCAGAACCATAGTCAATTAAGTGCCATCATTAGAAAGAACTATAAAAAATATGAATGTATCATCAAAAGGATCCTTCCCAAGTATATTTTGGACTGATCATCCTTTCCCCCCATGCTATTATTTGCTTACAGAGTTCAAGTAAATATTACATTGAGGGGCCAGAGTGGTGCCGTGTTCACAAATGCTGCACTGCTATATTTCCAAGAAAGGAAAACCAGATCAATGCAAGCATCTCAAATATATTTACATTTCATGAACAAACCCAGCATTCAGGATTGACCATACAAAAACAAAACTCAAGGCTGAGAACGGAACCCGCAAAAGTGCAAACAAAAAATGTGCAATTCAGTGCTCTTTGTTAACCCTGCAGTAACAAGCAAATCCACTCACCTGATTATGAGAGAAACATATTTTGGCATGAAATCATGTTTTTAAAATTATGAAAACGACTTTACTAGTTCCTTTGTAACTAAGACACTAACACTGTTCTATAATTTGAAAAGCCAAGAAAGTTTTAGGTGGTGGAAAGAATCAAATACTTCTATAGAAGACAGAAAGAATTATTGCTACTTTTACTAGGTATACAAATATCATGGCTAAGCTTCAGCAATGTATTGGTGCTTTTAGGAAGACTATGGTAGCATAAGTACAATTGTTATTATGCTTGGCAGGCAAGCATCGTCCTGTTAAATCTCTTTTAAAAACAATATCTTGGTGGAGGTAATGTTCACTATTTACTGCAGCTCTGGTTGTTAGGGGTTACTACTCAGGTCTCATTCTTCCATGACATCAGCAGCATTCCAAAGGGAACATGTGCCAGTGAATTTTAGTAATGACTGTAGTCTCCAAGCATTGAAAACTTAGCCAAAATTCAGGACACCTGCAGACCAGCTGAGTAGAAGAAAAATCAAGGAGAAAGATGGATTACGTGTGCTTTCTGACTTGATTCCTAATGAATAATAAAAATGAAAAGAAAAAAAAGTTTTTGTTCCTTGGCTATTTGGTTTCAATTTGTAATGTTCAAAACAGAAAACTTGAAGACTTCTAAGTGATACAGATCGATGTAAAACTTATTCTGTCCCGTGGGTCACTTCAGTGACTGATATTACAATTACTGAGATAAATTCATCTAATTTCAGTGACATTACACCAAGAATAAGTTTTGCTCTGGTATCTTCAGAAACAGTACCTATGTCTCCATTATGTAATATTATTATCCTTAGTTTTCTAAATAATGTTTTAATGCCCTCATATGGTTTTCTGTATGTAAATATTACATATACACACTCAAAATGTTAAAAAGAAAACATTATTAAGGTTGCAAAGTCCAGCACTCAAAAGTTAGAAAATGCTAGAATTAAAGTTGCCTGTGCCCCCTTATGCATATATGTTATAAAACAGTCCTTCATTACAAGATCATATACTATTTTCCCATGGAAACCTTGACTCAGTTACTGCATGAGATTCATGGTGCTCGCTGATTCAGTATTTTGCTCTCTTCTCATTGTTCAATGTATACCCTGAGTTTGAATTTACTGCACTTTATCAAAATCGTGCTCTTGACACAGAAATATTAATTTCCTCATGTTTTTTTCTATTGTGCTTATCACCAGAGTATTTGAGTGCTTCATGAACATTAATTTATTTTCACAACTCCCCTCTGAGGTGAGATGGTGTCAGTAAAATCCACATTTTACTGATGGGAAACTGAGGCAGAGAAATTCATATCAGAAATATCCACTAATTTTGGATGCCCAATCTGAGGTGCTTAGGACCGGATTTTTCAGAGAATTTAGTATTATATAGCACTTTATAAGTTCAAAGCACAGCTCCAATTGTCTGCACTTGCAGCTGTGAGTGCTCAGCACTTCTACAAATTATACCCCTGGGCATCTTAAGTCAAGCATCCAGAAAACGAGGAATGCGCAGTTAGCCACCAGCTGTGAAAATCCTGATTTATTCTACTTGCCCAGAATCACATAGGAATTCTGTGGCAGAAGCCGGAATAGAATTAAATTCTCCGGGGCAACTGCTTCTACCATGAGACCATCCTTTCTCTTCCTTCCTCCAGCCTTATTCACCACACACCTTCCAACTCCTGGCACAAAAGAAGAAGTCAGACAGAGTGAGTCTCCTTCTCTAGAAATCATGATTCATCCTCATTATGAATCATGCTTATAGTAGCCTAAGGACCAACCAAGCATGGGGCTCCATTATACTAGCCACTGTACCGAGAGTAGCAGACAATCCTTTCCCCCCAAAGAGAGTGAGCACAGACCCTGCTATTTCTCTCAAGATTGACCCCTTCTCCCCTTTCCTTCCAAATGTCCCTCTCCCATCCTGTCTCTATTATTTTACCCAATCTATGTGAGAATTGTGGGAGACATGTATTATTTTAATGAATATTTTGTGTGTCTCTGTTATTTGGCTGTTTTGGTGTGGTCTGCCATACAGTGACAAGGAGATTAATCCCTGCAGGAGTTACTCACATGCCCACAGAAAAGGAATCTCCAGAAAAAAAGACCAGCCATCAAACCAACATGAAACAATGACTGGACTGTTCTCTTGAATGGTCTCCTTCACTCCTGATGTACAGGCAGTCCCCAGGTTACGTACAAGATAGGGACTGCAGGTTTGTTCTTAAGTTGAATCTGTATGTAAGTCGGAACTGGCATCCAGATTCAGCCGCTGCTGAAACTGACCAGCGGCTGACTACAGGAAGCCCGAGGCAGAGTTGCTTTGCCCCGGGCTTCCTGGAATCAGCCGCTGATCAGTTTCAACAGGCTGAATCTGGACACCAGTTCTTACATACAGATTCAACTTAAGAACCCCAGGCGTCCCCAAGTCAGCTGCTGCTGAAACTGATCAGCGGCTGATTCCAGGAAGCCCGGGGCAGAGCAACTCTGCCTTGGGCTTCCTGTAGCCAGCGCTGGTCAGTTTCAGCAGCGGCTGACTTGGGGACGCCTGGGGCAGAGCAGCTTGGGTGCTGCTGGGTTGCTCCTGAAACTGACCAGCAGTGGCTGAATCAGGACGCCTGGGGCAGAGCAGCTGGGGTGCTGCCAGGTTGGTCCAGTAGTGCCCAGAGCGGCGCTACCAGACCAACCGGCAGCGCCCCAGCTGCTGTACCACAGGCGTCCGGAGCAAAGCCGCGGAGCACGGGGGCAGCGGGGAAGCCCAGACGCGCCGCGGCTGTCCTGCTGCCCGCGTGCTCCGCGGCTTTGCTCTGCTTTGCTCCCCGTCTCCCTGGTCTGTTGGGCTCCAGCAGACCAGGGAAACGGGGAGCAAAGCCTCTGAGGACGCCGGCAGCGGGACAGCCGCGGCGCGTCTGGGCTGTCCGCTGCCCGCGTGCTCCCTGGCTTTGTTCCCCGTTTCCCTGGTCTGGGGAGACGTGGAGCAAAGCCACGGAGCACGCGAGCAGCCCAGACGCGCCGCGGCTGTCCCGCTGCCGGCGTCCTCAGAGGCTTTGCTTCCCGTCTCCCTGGTCTGCTTGTCTTCAGCAGACCAGGGAGACAGGCAGCAAACCCCGTTTGTAACTGCTGATCCGACATAAGTCGGATCCACGTAACTCGGGGACTGCCTGTACTGTACTTATCTGGGAAAGGGCGGGTGTTCTAGCCTCTTAACACAAAAAATAAAGAGGCCAGCCTATTTTAAAAGACACATTTCCTGAAGCTCAGGAGAGATGGTGACACAAACATATGATGTGCAAGGAAGCAGAATAAAATGCAGTCACCAGAGGCAGGGCCTGCCTAAGCTTTCAGGGAAATGCTAACCTGTAGTACCTGAGACATGTAAGGTTCCATGAGTCTTTTATTGTTTTAACTCTGTTCTCTCAGAATGTTATTTTCCTGTGGTTAAACAAACACTTTGTTTTGAAGAAGCTGTTCTTAGTCACTGCATTAAACTAATGGTTACAGCTTCCCAAAGGAAATCTTTGGAAAGAGTCAAACTCACCCAGACCTGTTGAGGAAACACTATCAGTAAACACAAGTGCTGCAGCCCAGGAATCTGAGTCTGTGAGCAAGAAAAATACAGGATTACACCCTAACTTGTGTGAAGGCACAGGGCCTTTCATATAAACATATACTCAGGAGAGACCAAAAATGAATCAGAGGTGCCAATTACACTGTAACAGAGACACCCACAAATTCTGAGTGCTCCCCTATTCCTGCCCCCTGCCCAGCCAGTCCTGGTCATCCACATCCCATCTCCTCAGGCAACCTGTTTCTTCTCTCATCACTAGCCTTTAGCCACCCCTACCAACTCCCAATCACACTCCCAATGGTCCCCTTACAATCTCAGTGTCCAACACTTCCCCACAAGATCTTTGTCCCAGTTTCTTTGCCCAGACAGTTACAATTTTCACCCCATACCAGGATCATCATCAAAACTGTCTCCCTGCCCCACCATCTCTTTCCCCCACTGGTTCCCAATTCCAGTCTCCTTTTCCATCCAGAACCACTTCCACCCCATCTCCTCATCAGATATTAGTCCCTTCCCAAGGTCCCAAACCCCATCTCTTCTCGTCTCTTCTCCCCTCGTCTCCTCACAATGCCTAGTCCTAGTTTCCCTTCTCCCTCCCACGCCTCCAGTCTCCAATACCAGTCTTGTCCCCCACTCCAGGCTTATTTTCTCACTCTTCTCCCCAGAGAAGACGGTTGTCCTCTCTGAAGGTAATTCAGGCAGCTTTCTCCTCCACCCTGCCTAGGCCCAGAAGGGACACAGTGCACAGGCGAGACAAGCTTCCTTCTCTGAGTTCTGGGGTCCAAACCCAGACCCAGAGCAGCTGAACTACAATGTATTTCTTTGCTGGGTATTTCTCTGATGCAAATAATGCACAAACCAATTTAGTGACAAGACTAAACCCCAGCTTTTCCCATATTTAACTGTCACTTTGCATCACAATACCAATGTAAAGCAGATCTGGAGCCATCTAAACCAGCCATGAGAAGATCACCTCTGCAAAGGAAGCCTCCAGCAGTATAGAAACAGCACTACAGCTCATGTCACTCCTAGACCTGTGACCTACATAGGTGGCGACTGGAGAAAGGTGTTGCAGGAACTTGATGATCCTGACTTGTCATTATTGTCCCTTTGGGGCTATGGATGTCTGAAGTAACCCAAAGAAGCCTCCAGGCCGAGTCCAGACTATGGGGGAATGCCGGCTTAAGGTACACAATTCTAGCTACATAAAGAGCCCAGCTGAAGTCAACATATGTTAAGCCAGGCTTCGGCACTGTCTTCACAGTGGGAGATCAACAGGAGACACACTCCTGTAGACTGCAGGCAGAAAGGGGATACTGATTCCCACATACACAGAGGGAAATAAAATAAACTGCAAAGATACAAATCAGGAGTGACACCAATCACATTACAAGCTAATTAATTTTCATGTCATTTGCTTATTTCCTGGATAATGTCCCCGTAACACTTTTTCAAGTATACCACACTAGAGTTACTGCACAAAAGGCGTGGGGTAGAATGAGAGGGGCGGGAAGGGGATTGGATTAGGAAGATAGGTGGCTTATGAAAGGAACTTTAATAGCTGTTAAAAATTGTGGGAATCCCTGCACTGAAGCACACAGAACCTCAGTTCTATGAGGAGTAACGGTAGTTCGAATTAGAGAGCCTAATTCGAACTACCTACTCCATGCCGCATGTAGCCGCGGGCACGGAGTCCGCACTAAGGGGGATTTAAAAATGGCAGTGCCCGGCAAGATGCAAATGAAGCCCGGGATATTTAAATCCCGTGCTTCATTTGCAACTTCGAATGCCTACATTAGCCACCCTAGTTCGAACTAGGGTGGCAGTGTAGACATACCCTCAGTTTCTGAGGTAAAATACCCTACCTGACCAGAAACTTGCTTCAAGGGTTTAGCAAACTTTTTCACCCGAAGAACCAATGTAGATAAATATCTTACAATAGGAAATCAACATGTAAAAACATCTAGTGTCAGACAAGCTAACTGTAAACATGTAGGGACATGCATAATAGCACAAGTGGTTGACATGCACCAATAACTACAATCCAAGTAATTTAAAATGGGCTTGTTAAGTTATTTGCTTTGGTAAGCTTAATAGAACCAATGACATGTAAAAGATACAAAAAAATGTAGAGGAAAAAAAATACTTTTCAGTGTGCTAAATTTGCACAAAGAAAAATGCAAATTAAAGTTTTCCAAAGACCTATTTTGAATTACTGTTATCACCAAGATTAGTATTGTACTCTCCACAGAGGAAACATTAAATTTCAAATTATCGATTGGGAAGTAGAAATAACACATAAAAGTAGCATTGAGATTTGAGCCAACAAGTGTCATAAATTATACTGACATATTCTTTCTTCCTGAAATGAAGTACTTCTCTTGGCACTGCATTTTACAAACAGTCTGTCTCCTACTGAATGTGCACCTTTAGACAAAATAACCTATCCCTGCCTCAGTTTACTTAACTGTAAAATGGGTGAAATACTTCTTGGCCTTATGTGGAGAACATGGGAGAGCTATATTTTTCATTAATCATATATATATTTATGCTAAGGAATTTCCATCGACTACTTGATTAGTTGATAAAAGGGGGGCAAGCTGCCACTGCAGGCTCTACACTTTAAATGCAGTAAGAGCCAGTGAAGAGCAGGAGTGGCCAACCAGTTAGACACGAAGAGCCAAAAGAGCTGTGGACAGTAGTGAAAAGAGCCACACACCCCTCCACCAGAGCCAGGCACCCCCAGCCCCACCTAACACAATGCCCTCCCCCAGACCCAGGTCCTCCAGTTCCCCCCACTCTAACCCCAATGCCCTTGCCCTCCCACAAAGCCAGGCTCCCCCAGACTCTTCCCATTCTAACCCAATGCCTGGGTCTCACTGGAGCTGCCACCGCCACAGCCACACTCTTCTCCCTCCAGGAACTGGGGCACAGGCACAATGCGGGCATGCAGCTCCGAAGGAGCTGTAACCCTGAGAGCCACACTTTTGTGAGCAAAGGGCTGCATGTGGCTCAAGAGCCACAGGTTGGCCACCCTTGGTGTAGAGCCACAACAGAGTTAGCTCCTGGAGGGGCGGTGTGAGCTGGAACTGAATAGTCACAGCTCACGCTGCCCCCAGGATCACTGTGACTCTGCCTCCCCTGCCCATCCCCCACACCGTGGAGACAGTGCTGGAGGGAACTAGCTTTTAAGCTGGCTCCTCCCAGCACCTGCTTCCCCTGCCCCTTGCTGCCTCTGATATAGAGGCACTGGGAACAGGCGAGTGCAGGCTGACTAGTCAAGTACTAACTCAATTACCTGACAAGCCTATGTTTATTAGGTAGTCAATTACTCAACAAGTCACTTACATCCCTAATTTATGCCTATTTGATTACTATCATATGTCTGTTCCACATTTATAATGAGCAAGCTTAGGCTTTGTCTGCATCTGAGCTACTCAACTTTGGGAGCCCCAGGGGTCACAATGATACTCACAGCACATGCTGAGGGCCGCAACTTAAGTGTGGTTGTATATACATGCAAATACATATGCAAATATATGTAAATAGTGTCTTTCACACTGACATGCATGAATACAGGGGCAGAAGGAGGTGCAGAAGACAGACACTGAGGCCAAGTCTACACTGGCAAGTTACTGTGCAGTAAATCAGCTCCGAGCGCTGTAACTGGCAAGACACTTAGGCTATGTCTACACTACAGGGATCTATCAGAAAAAAGTACGCAAATTGCACTCCGCAATTTATAGCATGTTTTATAAATAATTTGAAGTTAAGTCTCTTCATATACATTTAGAGGAGTGGAGCTCACAATACTTTAGTGCTCCAGTGCTGCACCCACAACCTGCTGGTTCCACAAAAAGCAGGATGACATGCTTGGCAGTGACTCCACCGCTGTCCCAAAGATCCTCGTGGATACTTTGGGACCACAGAGGCCATCCCATAGTGGAACAAGACAGGAGGAGTAAATTGTGGACGAATGTACTGAGGGGGACCCAAACCCAGTTAGACATCCATAGATGTTGAGCCAGTCGCAGCAGTTGGAGGCTGTGGGGGATGCATCTAGTAAGTGGGCTTGATTTCTAGAACCATTAAAGCAAGTTGCTGGGAATGGGATGGTTGCTGGGAATGGGAATTGGGTCTGTGTTTTCCTGCTACCAATACAGGGCTACTCAGTCGCAAAACAGGTTACTAATGCAGCCTCTCACTTCACAGTAATCTGCCTCACAGATCTCACTGAAAGTGTCTAACAGCTGCTGAGCTACATGTCTGTATAAGAGTTTTGGAAAGGCTGCTACGTTAAGGGAAACATTCCCCGCCCCCATGCTGTGAGTGGGGGGACCATTACTACACACAACAAGTTGCGTATGGAACTGTACGGAATTTGAAGTCAACTAAAAGACCCTCCTTTGCTTCTCTGCTCACTCTAAGCAGCAAAAGGATGAACACGGCCTTTGGAAATTGAGTGACCATTACTAATGATCGGGCCCCCCTGCAGTGCTCTCCCCGAGTCACACCTGCACCAAAGAATTCCCCTGTCCCAGTTGTGAACTCACTATTGTGGGGTTCTTATATGAATTATATGGGTTATGGCAGTGCTATGTCTAGTGTTAACAATGGAGTCTCTAATAAGTTGCAGTTTGGCTTCACAGAGTTAACCTTGGCATGGCAGTCTGCACGGATATCACCTGCAGAGAGGCTTTGCAGGGCTATTAACAAGAGAAGTTTTTGTGTGATGTCATTAGTCAGGCTAATGCTGAAAAGAAAGAACTGAAGGAGTGGAAGGACAGTGACAGGAAGGAGAAGACGAAGCTGACTTCTAAACCTCATGGAGCACCAAGCAGACCTGCTGCAGATACTGCTAACGCTTCAGATGGAGCAGTTGTATTACATGCCCTCCCTACAGCTGGTATCCCAAAACTGTTTTCCATACATTCAACACCCCTCGTCATCAACACAATTTGTTCCTCACCCTCTCCCCAGGCAGCACCTGCCACACTCCACACCAGCCCCCTAACCTCCATCCATGCAGACCTCCACTGGCACCCAATGCACTTGACACCCATATGCACTCAGTTTAGTTCTGATGAACTGCAGATCCGCTTGCACAACACATCAGACAGGAGGACTCCATATGAAATCTGGAGATACACAAATCTTTGAAGCTCTTAGAGCCTACCTCACCTCCTGCCTTCTCCCCTCCCTCTTGCCTCCAAGTGCAGATGTGTCATGCTTTATATATGTTCTATGCTTATTGTTTATAATAAATGAAATTCATGTGTTTCAAAGCAATCTTTATTCCTTGACATGAAAGCAAGCAAGCACGCCCCAGCAAAGCAATGGTCACTGTAGCACGGGATGCATTGCATGCACCAATTAGAGTAACCTTTTAGTAAGGTAGCCAGTGCTCTCCCATGCACGGCAACAAATACTATGGACTTTCATCATCAAATTGCTGCCTAAAAGCATCCCTGATCCTTATGGCCCTCTGCTGAGCTCCTCTAATGTCCCTCTGGTCTTGGGCTGTTCAAACTCTGCCTCCAGATGCTATGCCTCAGTGGTCCAGCCCTCAATGAAGCTTTCGCCCTTCCCTTCATAAATATTATGGAGGATACAGCACACAGCAATAACCATAGGGATGTTATCATTGGGCAGGTTCAGTTTCCCATATAAACATCACCAGCAGGACTTCAAACAGCCAAAAGTACACTCCACAGTCATTCTGCACCTACTCAGCCTGAATCACTGTTTGCTGCTGTCAAGGCTCCCTGTGTATGATTTCATGAGCCATTGCATTAAGGGGTAGGCAGGGTCTCCAAGGATCACAATGAATATTTTTTCAAGAGTAGCAGTATTAACCCAATGTCCTGTGCCATGTTCCAACTCAGATATGTGAGGTTTTTATTTCATATGGAATATTTAAGACATAGTTTCTTTCATATTTATGTAATATTGCTCGGCCTTCACTAAAGCATTGTGAGCTCCACACCTGTAAACATATATGAAGAGGCTTAACTGCAAGCATGAGTAGCAACAGATAATTATTTATAAAACATGCTATTAAATTGCATATTGCTATTATTATTCATATATTAATTGCTGTATTAAATATCAATAGATACCTTTAATGCTTTCTGTACAATTCTATTTGACAGCACATAAAAATAAAAAATTGTGAAAGTATTAAGTTATATTTCATATGCAATTCAAATTTCACTGCCATCTACTCTGCACACAAAGCATCCCATTAGAAATACAACAAGAAATGACACTGAATCTCTTGCCTTACACCAGCCCCATCTTTTCAGTACAGATGTTTATCTACCCAGCAAATGTGTAAATAAGGGAACAGTTTTCTTTATCTATTAATGGTATTTAATGATTTGTTTCCATTTATAAAATGTGCACTTCCAAGACATAATGTGTTTTAAAAATAAACACATTCAAATGTTCAGGTTGAAGATTAATACTACTAAAGCCTTCACGTCAGTCAGACCTTAAACCCAACCCCTCCAACTCATGCACCTGCCCCTCCAGGTAGTATGTGAAAAATATATAAGCTTTGCAATACATGGGTGAGCCAACAAATTCAGATTCTGGCAGACAGTGGGAATGTGTTCCAGGGTTGAGGAGTCTAAAAATGTCCAGTTGCCACCTCTTTCTTGTTCATTCAATGTGCAGGCTGGACAGTAATTAAGTGTTGTTGACCTACTTTATACAGGTAAATGAGGTGAGGTCCAAAGCACCTTTGTCTTCCTCAGGCCACGTCTATACTACATCCGGAAGATCGGCATAAGGTACGCAACTCCAGCTACGTAAATAACATAGCTGGAGTCGATGTACCTTAAGTCGAACTTGGCGCCATCTCCACAGCTTCATGAAAATCAAGGAGTACTGGTGTCAACTGGAGGCACCCTCAGCATTTGATTTAGTGGGTCCTTACTAGACCAGCTAAATAGAATGCCAGAAAATTGATCTCCAGTGAAAATATAGACATTGCTTCAGTGATTGAGGTGACGCAGCCACATATGCATAAAGAATCAAACTGATATCTGCAACCTTCCTGCAGAATTCACTCTAAAAACTGGAAAACGAACACTTAATGAGGCTAAAGTCAGTGCATTATTTGAACTGTGTATAGTTGGGAGCCATGGGACTACACATTAAATGATAAGCATAAAACTGTAGAAGACTGGTCTTAATTCTAGGTCTCAGAGGGTTAGCCATGCTAGTCTGTATCCACAAAAACAAGAAGGAATCCTGTGGCATCTTAGAGACTAACAAATTTATTAGGGTATAAAATCCACTCCATCGGAAAAGTTAATTCTAGGAACATCTCTCATAGTGCATACTAAAGTGATGGAAAGAGTAGCATAGGTGATTATGTAATTAAGCAATATATCATAATTCTACACACAAGGGGCACTGGACATGAAGCAACTCTCTCCCCTCCACCACAATCTCCAGCCTGCAGGGACTCTGCCAGTGTAACACAGGGAGTTACTGAACATCTGGAGACATGTCTCAGGGCTCTTGGACCTAGTCAGGCTCAGCCCCAGCCAGCTGAGTCTGTCCCTGTCTCCAAGGGTTCCTGTTGCTCCTTGTCCTTAGTCCAGTCACCGCCCTCCTTCCAGCTGAGTCCCCATCCTCCCTACCCCCCCCCACCAGCCCCTCCTCTGCCCTTTGTCGTCTGTCCCAGACAAACAGGCTGCCTCCTGCCCCCACTTCTCTTACTTTGTTTCCCTCTGCAGGACAGGTCCTGGGGCCCCTCTCTCCTCAGATCTTTGTCTCCCACTGGCTGGAACCAGCCACTCCCAAGTTTGGGAGCCTCCCAGACAGTAGGTTCCCAATCTCCAGGCCACTGGCAGTGTCCCAGCTGTTAGGCGATGACGCACCTGGTCCCCTACACCAACAAACTTCCTCTCCCACCTTGTTATATACACAGTATGTGGGGAAACCGAAGCAAGCACAATGCTCATGTAAAACACGTAAAACACTAAGAGAATCCCCTGCTTCATCACAGGGGGTCTGGGAGCTTCCCTTGCCCTGTTCTCTCAGGTTCTCCAGGGCAAGAGCAAGTAGTGATGAGGACAGCCACTGAGACAGAGTTAAATTTCTTCAGGCAACATTAATATTATAATTACAAACAGAATATAACTTTCAAATGCATCCTTAACATTCTTTTAATATTTTTGTGTTTATTTTTCTAAGACTCTGTTTGCTGACTTTAAAAAAAAAAACAGGTGAGCAACCATTTGCCAGACAGCACTCGAACATTCTGTTCTGCATAAAGTGTGATAAGTGAGTTAGGAGCCTTTGCCTCTGTCTATTCACATTGAAATCCAGCAAGCAGAAGGTTGCTTGCCACCTCCAAAGTACAACTCCACTGTTCACATAGAGAGGGTCAGGACTCCAATGGAACCCTCACTCTGCTTATTAACATTGTGAAATGCAAGAATTCCTAATCTGATAACTTCCTAAAACTGATAAGGCTTTCCTGATCTAAAACTGTCCAGTCTTCTTCCCTTCAAATAGAATCCTAGATCCAGACATCTACCACACTTTTGAGAAATTCAAATTTGGGACAGATTCCATATCTGATCTAGGGAATTTAGCTTCACCTTTAGGTCAATTACAATAGAAAAAATTGTTGTTACATCTGTTTTCTCTCTCTTCTTTCCCACTATTTGGCTTTAACAAAATAACATCTCCCTTAATGTAACTAATCATGGCTTATTTAGAGTTACTGAAAGTAAATAGTATTTGAATGACCTTTTATTATTAAGTAAGAAAGTAGCATGTTTAGGTACAGTGTACAGTATAGAGTTGAGGAACAGATCTCAGACATCAATACAGAATTTAGAAAGAAACTCTGAAAATTTATCACACCAGCTTGAGGACAAAGAGAAAATAAAAGTGGGAGACGAATATGAAGTAAGCTGTCTCTGGGCAGTTAAGACAGAAGCTGTCATGCCCAGCTGAATAAACAACTAACAGACTGAATCTGTGAACAGCAGCAGCTAAAGAGCTTACTTTACATTACATAAAACATTCACTTCGCTTCCCCATGGAAAAGGCAATCACCAATTGACTTGGATGGACATCAGGACTAGTTCAGCAGAACCATTTCCTTAAATAAATACATCGCCTGTTCTTAGGCAGAGGAGGATAGAATGGCACTCAGTCCATCTGCTATTACTCTACTTTTCCCCTCTCTGCTGGAATATTTGTGTTTGGGATAACACAGACTATTGGGACATATAGTTCTGTGCCTCAGTTCTGATGAGGTCAAGTTATTTTCTTAACTTGTTCTACTGCCATAAACAGGGATTAATTATGCAGATGGTGAAAGTAACAATAGCAACTTTTATTTCAGTAGTCTCAGAGGGGTAGCCGTGTTAGTCTGTAACTGAAAAAAAACTTTAAAAACAATCGTCCTGTAGCACCCTAGAGACTAACCAAAAATATCTAAATGGTATCATGAGCTTTCGTGGGCACAACCCACATCTTCAGATGACAATATGGAACAAGAACCTCTGTACCTCTTGGTCCATATTTGTCATCTGTAGAAGTGGGTTGTGCCAACAAAAGCTCGTGATACGATCTACATTTGTTTTGGTTAGTCTCTAAGGGTGCAACTACACTGCACAGTTATTTCAAAATAACTGACGTTATTTCGAAATAACAATGTGAGCATCTTCACAGCAATTCCATTATTTCAAAATAATTTCGAAAGAACGGATGGCTTATTTTGAAACCTGTAAACCTCATTCCACAAGGAATAATACTTATTCTGAAATAGCTATTTTGGAATAGCAGTAGTGTGAACACTCCACTGCTGCTTTTTAAAAATAGGGCCACTCAAAGTAATTACTCCCCCGTTCCTTCTGGGGCTCTAGTTCAAGGTAGTACGTCTGAATTAGGGACACCTGCCTCAGACTAATTTTGAGACTTCCCTGTAATGTAGACATGCTATTTCAAAATAAGCTATTTCCAAGCAGGGGTTGGATGCAGTACTGAAAAATAATTCAACATGATAGCTGCAGCGGCACAGGAGCCAAGCAAACAGAGCTGTAAACAGGAGAGTTTGAGTGGGAGTTTGTAAAGGGAGTTTGGATTGTGGGACTTGTTTGGAGTTTGTTTTTCCTGTGGAGGGGGTGTTTTGGTTTGTTTTTGTGTTCACCGGACTAATAAGATTTTGGTGAGAAAGTAGATAAAACATAGAGGCATTAGTGGCCATGGCCCAAGTAGTAGAGAACACAAGGAGGATGATTGGATGTGGTAGTTGCGGTATGTACATGATTCTGGAGGGGGTACCTGAAAGGAGTTTTGTTTGCATGAAGTGCCACCTGATAGAGCTGATGGAAGAAAAGATCCGAGGACTGGAGATGCAGGTGGAAACTCTGGTCGAGTTTAGAAGGGGGTTTGAGCAGATGATGGGGCAAAGGCATGACGTGGCTAAAGGGGAAAGCTTAGATATGCAGATGGAAGCAGGATCAACGGCCTCAGAGGGGAGACTGCTGGGCGAAGAAAATGGACAGTGGAAGCATGTGACTCAGAGGACCAGGCAGAGGAAAAGATTGGTCAGTGAGGGAAAAATAGAGCTCAAGAACAGGTATGTGGAGTTGGAAAATGAAGAAGGGGTACAGCAGGTAGATAATGAAGATGGAAGGGTAAGGAAGAAGAGAAGAGTGGCTAGTCCCATAGATAAAGGGGAAGACTTAATGGAGACAACACCAATAATGAGCATTAGGATTACAAGGGAAAATAGGAATGGTAAGGATTTCCAGCCAGAGGAAGCTAGAGATAGACCAGAGAATTTCACTGTCACTAGGAAAAGGCAGGTCTATGTGATTGGGGACTCCTTATTGAGAAGAATAGATAGGCCTGTAACCAGATCTGATCCAGAGAATAGAAGGGTGTGCTGTCTGCCAGGTGCTAAGATACGAGATGTGGAACTGAGGTTGAAGAGAATTATTAAGGGAGCAGGAAGGAATCCATTGATCATCCTTCATGTAGGAACAAATGATACGGCTAGATTCTCACTGGAACAAATTAAGGGAGACTATGCTAGGCTGGGGAGGATGCTCAAGGAAATTGAGGCTCAGGTGATCTTTAGTTGAAGCAAAATGCAGGACAATGTAGCACTTTAAAGACTAACAAGATGGTTTATTAGATGATGAGCTTTCGTGGGCCAGACCCACTTCCTCAGATCAAATAGTGGAAGAAAGTAGTCACAACCATATATACCAAAGGATACAATTAAAAAAAATGAACAAATATGAAAAGGACAAATCACATTGCAGAACAGAAGGGGGATGCGGGGGGGTGGGAAGGGGGAGGAAGGAAGGTAAGTGTCTGTGAATTGCTGATATTAAAGGTAGGGAGAGTGGGATGTTTGTGAGTTAATGGTATTACAGGTGATAATTGGGGAAACTGTCTTGGTAATGGGTGAGAAAGTTCAAATTCTTGTTAAGTCCTTGTTGGCAAGTGTCGAATTTTAACATGAATGACAGTTCAGAGGATTCCCTTTCAAGTGCAGATGTAAAAGGTCTTTGTAGCAGAATGCAGGTGGCTAAGTCATTTAGAGAGTGTCCTTTCTGGTTCAAGTGGCAAGAAACTGTTTTCTCTTTGTGATCTTCTCTGATATCTGTTTTGTGGGCATTAATCCTTTGGCGAAGTGTCTGAGATGTTTGTCCAATGTACATAGCAGACGGACACTTTCGGCACATGATAGCATAGATTATATTTCTGGATGCGCAGGAATATGTGTTCTTGATCTTATAACTCACTTGGTTAGGTCCAATAATGGTATCAGCAGAATGAATATGTGGACAAAGCTGGCAACGGGGTTTTTGCAAGGGAAGGTACCAGGGTTGGTATTAGTGTGGTATGTCCTGTGGTGGTTGGTAAGAATCATCTTGAGGTTAGGTGGTTGTCTATAGGAGACTATGGGTCTGTCTCCCAGAGCCTCTTTGAGTATGGTATCCTGTTCCAATATAGGCTGTAGTTTATTGATAATGTGTTGGTCAGGTTTAAGTTGGGGGTTGTAGGTGATGACAAGTGGTGTTCTATTGTTGGTTTTCTTGGGTCTGTCTTGAAGTAGATGGTTTCTAGGTATTCGTCTGGCTCTTTCAATTTGCTTTTTTATTTCTCTGGGTGGGTAGTTGAGATTTATAAATGCTTGGTAGAGATCCTGAAGCTTCTGGTCTCTGTCAGTGGGGTTAGAGCAGATGCGGTTGTATCGAAGGGCTTGGCTATAGACGATGGATCGTGTGGTGTATTCTGGATGGGAGCTGGATGCCTGTAGGTAACTGTATGAGTCGGTGGGTTTTCTGTAGAGAGTGGTGTCTAATTTTCCATTGTTGATTTGTACGGTGGTGTCCAGGAAGTGGATCTCTCGTGTAGAATGGTCCAGGCTGAGGTTGATGGTGGGGTGTAGGTTGTTGAAATCTCTGTGGAATATCTCCAGTGTTTCTTGGCCATGTGTCCAGATCATAAAGATGTCATCGATGTACCGTAGGTAGAGGAGGGGTGAAAGGGGACGGGAGTTGAGGAAACGTTGTTCTAGGTCAGCCATAAAGATGTTAGCATATTGTGGGGCCATGCGTGTACCCATGGCTGTGCCGCTGATCTGGAGGTATAAGTTGTTCTCAAACTGGAAATAATTGTGGGTGAGAACAAAGTTACATAGGTCTGCTATCAGGTTGGCAGTAGTGTCCTCTGGGATAGTGTTTCTAATTGCTTGTAATCCGTCTTCATGTGGGATGTTGGTATATAGAGCTTCTACATCCATGGTGGCAAGGATGGTATTATTGGGGAGGTTATCGATGTTTTGTAGTTTCCTTAGGAAGTCAGTAGTGTCTCGGAGATAGCTGGGGGTATTGGTTACGAAGGGTTTGAGAAGAGTGTCTACATAGCTGGATAGACCAGTAGTGAGCGTGCCAATACCAGAGATGATGGGACGTCCGGGGTGCCCAGGTTTATGGATCTTGGGAAGTAGATAGAACAATCCTGGTCGGGGGTCAGAAGGTGATTCTGTGAGGATTTGTTCCCGAGTAGCTGTGGGGAGGCTTTTAAGGAGACAGTGTAGTTTCTTTTGGTAGTCCAAGGTGGGGTCAGAGGGGAGAGGTTTGTAAAATGTGGTGTTCGAGAGTTGTCTGGTTGCCTCCTGGTTATAGTCGGCCTTATTCATAATGACCACAGCACCCCCTTTGTTAGCTGGTTTGATTACAATGTCCAGGTTGTTTTTGAGACTCTGGATGGCATGGTGTTCAGCGCGGCTAAGATTGTGTGTCGCTTGTTGTCGTTTGGGAATAATGTCAGTCTGTGCGTTGTTGCGGAAGCTGTGTATATAGAAATCCAGATTGTAATTCCGACCGTCAGGGGGAGTCCATATAGAATTATTTTTCCTTTGGTGTTGGTAGGGGGGATCAGGTAGGTCAGATTGATGTTCAGTGGTGGTTTGGAAATATTCTCGGAGACGGAGGCGGCGAAAAAAAGCCTCAAGGTCACCACAAAATTGTATCCAGTTTGTGGGGGACGTGGGGCAGAAAGAGAGACCCCGGGACAAGACAGACTCTTCTGCTGGATTGAGTTTGTAGCTGGAGAGGTTAACAATATTATCCGGTGGGTTGAGGCAGTTGCTGTTGTAGCCAGTGGTATGGAGCAGGTTAGAAAATTTATTGTCTTTTCTTTGTTGTAGGGAATAGAAGTGTGTATAGTAGATTTCTTGTCTGGTGGAACAAAAGTCTTGCAAGGTGTCAGTCGGTGTGGATGTTTGTCTTGAGATGAGACGATCTAAGTTAGAAATGTCATTCTTGATGGTTTTCTGTTTCTTGTATAAAATACTTATCAGGTGGTTTCTTAATTTCTTGGATAGTGTGAGGCAGAGTCTTTCACTGTAGTCAGTGAAGTATGTTGATCTTAGTGGATTGTTCACTTTCAGTCCTTTGGGTACGATGTCCATTTTCTTGCACTTGGATAGAAAGATGATGTCTGTCTGTATCTGTGCGAGTTTCTTCATATGGTTGATGGATTTCCATTCCAAACGGCTAAATGTAGTGCCTTGCATGTAGAATAGTGATAGAAATGTAGCCGTGTTAGTCTGGGGTAGTTGAAGCAAAATGCAGGACAATGTAGCACTTTAAAGACTAACAAGATGGTTTATTAGATGATGAGCTTTCGTGGGCCAGACCCACTTCCTCAGATCAAATAGTGGAAGAAAGTAGTCACAACCATATATACCAAAGGATACAATTAAAAAAAAATGAACAAATATGAAAAGGACAAATCACATTGCAGAACAGACGGGGGATGCGGGGGGGTGGGAAGGAGGAGGAAGGAAGGTAAGTGTCTGTGAATTGCTGATATTAAAGGTAGGGAGAGTGGGATGTTTGTGAGTTAATGGTATTACAGGTGATAATTGGGGAAAACTGACAGCCGCTGCTGAAACTGACCGCCAGTTCTGACTTACATACAGATTCAACTTAAGAACCCCAAGCGTCCCCAAGTCAGCTGCTGCTGAAACTGATCAGCGCTGATTCCAGGAAGCCTGGGGCAGAGCAACTCTGCCTCGGGCTTCCTGTAATCAGCGCTGGTCAGTTTCAGCAGCGGCTGACTTGGGGATGCCTGGGGCAGAGCAGCTGGGGTGCTGCTGGGTTGCTCTAGTAGCACCGCTCCTCACTCCTTGGTGCTACTGGACCAACCCAGCAGCACCCCAGCTGCTCTGCCCCAGGCGTCCTGATTCAGCCACTGCTGAAACTGACCAGCAGCGGCTGAATCAGGACCTGGGGCAGAGCAGCTGGGGTGCTGCCGGGTTGGTCCAGTAGTGCCCAGAGCGGCGCTGCAGGACCAATCGGCAGCGCCCCAGCTGCTCTGCCCCAGGGTCCACAACAAAAGCCTGGTCTGCTGGGGGGGGGGCACACTAGCTGTGCCCCCCGCCCCAGCAGACCAGGGACACGGGGAGCAGAGCCGCAGCGGCAGCGGGGTGCCACGCCTCTGAGGCTTTGCTCTGGCAAAGTCTCAGAAGCGCGGGACCCCGCCGCGGCTGCGGCTTCAGTCCCGGTGCCCCTGGTCTGCTGGAGACGGTCCCCAGCAGACCACAGGCACCAGGAGCAAAGCCGCAGCAGCGGCGGGTTCCCGCGCTTCTGAGGCTTTGCTTTGGCAAAGCCTCAGAAGCGCGGGAACCCGCCGCTGCTGCGGCTTCAGTCCCGGTGCCCCTGGTCTGCTGGAGACGGTCTCCAGCAGAGCAGGGGCACCGGGAGCAGCTTACGAACGGGGCTTTCTCGCCCCGGAGCTCGCAGGCAGCAATCCGGCACCTCGACCTCCGGGGCGAGAAAGCCCCGTTCGTAAGTGCGGATCCGACATAAGTCGGATCCGCGTAAGTCGGGGACTGCCTGTAAATACTCATGGAAACTGTGTAATCATGGGAGATTTCAACTTTCCAGATATAGACTGGAGAACAAGTGCTAGTAATAGTAATAGGGCTCAGATTTTCCTAGATGTGATAGCTGATGAATTCCTTCATCAAGTAGTTGCTGAACCAACAAGGGGGGATGCTATTTTAGATTTGGTTTTGGTGAGTAGCGAGGACCTCATAGATGAAATGGTTGTAGGAGACAACCTTGGCTCGACTGATCATGAGCTAATTCAGTTTAAATTAAATGGAAGGATAAACAAAAATAAATCTGAGACTAGGGTTTTTGATTTCAAAAGGGCTAACTTTAGTAAATTAAGGAAATTCGTTAGGGAAGTTGATTGGACTAAAGAAATTATGGATCTTAAAGTGGAGGAGGCCTGGAATTATTTTAAGTTAAAGTTGCAGAAGCTGTCAGAAGCCTGTATCCCTAGAAAAGGGAAAAAATTTATAGGCAGGTGTGTTAGACCAATCTGGATGAGCAAGCATCTCAGAGAGGTGATTAAGAAAAAGCAGAAAGCATATAAGGAGTGGAAAATGGGAGGGATCAGTAAAGAAAGCTACCTTATTGAGGTTAGAGCATGTAGGGATAAAGTGAGAAAGGCTAAAAGTCAGGTAGAGTTGGACCTTGCAAAGAGAATTAAAACCAATAGTAAAAGGTTTTTATAGCCATATAAATAGGAAAAAAACAAAAAAAGAAGAAGTAGGACCACTAATTACTAAGGATGGAGTGGAGGTTAAGGATAATCTAGGAATGGCCCAATATTTGAACAAATACTTTGCTTCAGTCTTTAATGAGGCTAATGAAGATCTTAGGGATAATGGTAAGTTAACAAATGGGACTGAGGATAAGGAGGTAGATATTACCATACCGAGGTTAAAGCCAAACTTGAACAGCTTAATGGGAGTAAATCTGGGGGCCCAGATGGTCTTCATCCAAGAATATTAAAGGAACTGGCACATGAACTTGCAAGTCCATTAGCAAAATTTTTTAATAAATCTCTAAACTCAGGGGTTGTACCATTTGACTGGAGAATTGCTAATATAGTTCCGATTTTTAAGAAAGGGGGAAAAAAGCGACCCGGGTAACTATAGGCCTGTTAGTTTGACATCTGTAGTATGTAAGATCCTGGAAAAAATTTTGAAGGAGAAAGTAGTTAGAGACATTGAGGCTAATGGCAATTGGGACAAATTACAACATGGTTTTACAAAAGGTAGATCGTGCCAAACCAACCTGATCTCCTTTTTTGAGAAAGTAACAGATTTTTTAGATAAAGGAAATGCAGTGGATCTAATCTACCTCGACTTTAGTAAGGCATTTGATATAGTACCACATGGGGAATTATTGGTTAAATTGGAAAAGATAGGGATTAATATGAAAGTTGAGAGGTGGATAAGCAACTGGTTAAAGGGGAAACTACAGCGGGTCTTACTGAAAGGTAAACTGTCAGGTTGGAGGAAGGTTACTAGCGGAGTTCCTCAGGGATCAGTTTTGGGGTTAGTGCCATTATACAAGGCATTGGTGAGACCCCATTTGGAATACTGTGTGAAGTTCTGGTCTCCCATGTTTAAGAAGGATGACTTCAAACTGGAACAGGTACAAAGAAGGGCCACTATCACAGGTACAAAGACAGGCAACATGGATCAGAGTTAACTTTAGAACAAATAGACTATTCTTTTTAAATTAACAGACTATTATTAATATCATTATTAGAAACAGTATGCGATTGTCACTAGCCTTAGGTGGTCATATGGAAAATCTGTTTCATCTGTTGCTAATAAACCAGAGCTATGCAAAAAGTGAGAAAATACATCCCCTATCCAAACCTAAGGTCCAGCCTACAAAAGTAAGGAGAGCTTCTTGCCTGTTCACTCCCTCACTGAAGCAGGTGGGTGTAATTAGGGTTGTCAGATGGTTTAACCAAAAATACCAAACGCCCCCCCCCCAAAAAAAAAAACCCCAAAAAACAAAAAAAAAAAACACTAGGGAAAAAATTCTGTGTGGGGGAAAGATGGAGACCAAAGTTGTTAAGCAAAAAAAGGGACCCCAAGAGTTATTAAGCAAAAAATAAATGAAAAAACCCAGCATGGCCCCTTTAAGAAATGCTTCTGAGGCTTTTTTGCCCTAATAGGCTGCCGGCAGCTATCCGCCATCTTATCTTCCTGCTCTGGGCTAGACAGCTCCCCTGAAGAACCAAGTAAGCACCCAGGATTTTCACCTCCTGGCTGGGAAAAAAAATCAGAGAATACTGGACTTTTTAGGTGTCCGGTATTTTCTGAATTTTTTTTTACCAAACAAGAGGTGAAAATACAGGACTGTCCGGGTCAATACTGGACACCTGGCAACCCTAGGTGTAATAGGTAGTGAATGGCAAGAGCCTTATATCTCCTAACTGCCCTCCACTCTAAGCCAGAGTAGCTGAACCTTTGTAAAGCAGTATAGGCTGGCACTAAACTACAACTCAACAGAAGAAACATGTGCAAGGAAGGATCTCTGAGAGCTTGTCTTCACAGTGCCTTAGTCAGTACGAACTGGGATATAAATTCTAATGTTCACTAACATTCTGCACATTAAATTGCCCAATTCTACCCAGGCACTAAAAAATCTCTAGTGCATGTAAACATAGCACTGTTTGAATTGGGTCTTAGCAATGTGAACTAGAGAAATTGTAGGCCTCACCAGCAGGGTCCACATGCAGCAGTTAGTGTGGCACACTAACACACAGTAGAATTTACAGCCTAGCTGGTCAGACTAAGGCACCATGTAGTCAAGCACTGAGTCACAATGTATCCTGGGGCTACATCACAATTAGTGAAGCACCGTCCCTTGCTTTGGGCTGTGCCTAAAGCCAATTTTTTCCTTTAACAGTTTCATAATGCATATCAAACAGTATCTCCTGAGTGGGAAGAGCAACTGGGACATTCTCCTCTCCAAAAAGGAAAGGGAAGATGGAGAGATTTCCTTGGTCTCTACAGAAGAAGAGTAGCAAGAGAGTGGTGGTTCTTCACTCCTTATCTGTGGCACTCCTAGCTCTTTCCAAGAAAGGATAGCTGGAGGGGATCCCATGGTTACATACTGTAGTTACCATAGCTAATCGTTTAATACATTCCCACAGCTTTATGACAAAGTGGGTTTTGGTTGTTTTTATTATGTTTCATATATTTCAGCTGTAATGCTTTATTGTGCATTGTTAGACAGTGCGCCCCAGGTATTTTAAAGATAAAATAATTACCATAATTAATGGTGCATCTTAATGTAATTCAAGGCTTTTTCTTCTCCACCTCACAAGTTAAAATACTATGTTACCACTGCACAAATATTTGCAATGTGAGCAAACCTTACTACTCCATAATAAAACCAGTACTTGTCTAAGCTTTTTGGAGAGACTAGGAGGGCAGTAATGTTTTTTTCTATAGAACGGTATTGTTGGAGATTAACCACAGCTTGGCTTCCCTAGTTATAGATCCACTATTCTCAGAATTTTTCAAGATTTAATAAAGCAGTATGGCAATTTTACAAGACAGTTCCTTGCATCTTGTCTGGTACCCATAGCACTCCCATTCTGATTTCAACTTCTGTAAAAATGGAAACACTAAAAAATATTAATTGAGACAGACAGATGGAAAATATATCCTTGCCTAAAAATCTTCTTATTCTTCCATTAGCTGTTCAATATACTGCAGTGTAGGGCAGGCTATTTTGAAATATCTTTTTTTTTTCTTGAATGGAGTTCTTTCAGTTTAAAAGAAAATCATCTCTGTCTTCAGGATTACAAACATATTTTGAAAATGCTAAAGTTTGAAGGAAAAAGTCCTCTCGGAGTATTTTGTTTAAATGTTGAAAAACCATGTAGGAGGGATAACACTGTTTTGAGTGAAGGGCACAGCAGACAGGGAATCATGCAGAATTCCTCCCCATCCAGCACCCCTTCTCAGCTTTGCCAAATGCTGATTTGAAGAACCTCTCAATTCTAGAGAGCTATGCAACTCTGTAAAAGCACCTCACTCCTGATCTACATCCTGCCTTTCTTCCTGCTATTCCACGCCGCACTTATTTGCATATGCTTTTCCACAAGAAGGCTACAGTATAGACGTAGCCTAAGAGTGGTAACCTCTAAGACATACATTGGAATTGAATACCTTTGTGCCTTTGAAAATCAGGCTGAGTTTGTTTAGCTAGCTTGTTTTGATTTTCAAAGAGGGCTTTTGGGGACTGGTACAGGGTTTAAATTGTATTGGAAGTCACACAATTTGAATGGGATTTTATTATTATTTAATATAAGTACTGTATAGGAACCGACAGGTCTCAGTCAGGGTCAAAGTCCCACTATGTTGGAAAATGTACAAACACAGAAGTAGAATTCAGTCTAATAAAGACAAGATGCACAAGAAAGCACAACAAACAATTGGAGTGAAACATGGAGAAGGAGGATGAAACAATGCTAATAAGATTACAAATTCAGAGGCTTGAAATGTGGGGAACTTGATGGGTTTTGTTTATAGATTTTCTGCTGTGACTGATGAGTAAATAAAATCATGACATCACTAAAGTAGTATTGGATCATTGATCATTACACACAAGGGGTGACTATCTTCAGATCATCATGGCTTCAGAGTTAAAGAGGCATATTAAACCACATAATTTACACAGTTCCAAATGGCATTGCAGGGACTTGCACAGAGCTATTCATTTATCAATGCATTTTGTAGGTTTAGGAAGTGTCCTCCACATCCCTCCTATTGCCCTTAAAAATGAGCTAATTTCCTGTGATTTACAACTCCATGTTATCCACAGTGAAGCTTCCTGCTCTCCTGAGCTAACCACTCACCAAGGAAGAGTATGTGGGATTCCTTTAGAACTCACACATCATGCTGCTGTAACAACGAGTGTGTTATAGTGACAGGAAGTATTCCCTCTGCTCAACAAATTTATCATTAAATATAAATAAACTAATATCACAGAGAAAAAATTCAAGAAGCACACTATCCCGTGAAATTGAGCCTTGGATTTTGGTTTCAGGATACTGGATTGTAGTTTTTGTGACTTACTAGTAACACCAAAGTGCTGTCTAGAATGGAGCATCACTGGGTGGGCTTGGATTCCAAGTTTAGCAGACTTAGCATAAGTTACAAAGCTTTGAGTTATTTGGCATTTACACACCATACATAGGTCTATTCTCCAAAGTCTCTTAAACTTATAAGAACACTGGGCTGTCAAATGTACATTACTGTCTATCTCCACTCAACTGGCTTGACTTTCCTTTATGGCTGTCTCTAACCTTTCAGCTATAAACATTTTGTTGGCTCTCATTTGTAATCTCTTAATTGGAAGTGTTTCCATAACAGTCAAAAACTGGGATGAAATTTAATTACAAGCCAAATTAATGGGTGACCATTGATTTGGCTTGCAACACTCTGTTGGAAGCAACCCTACACTGGCTAGAGGAGAGTGGGGAAGAAGATGGATTAAGTGACCTAATAAGCCTTTTCCATCTGTAGTTTCTATGCTTTTATGATTGGTTTTCATTGTGTTGCTGGTGATGATGCTATACTCCGTCCAGAAAACCACATTCACTCTTTAAGTCTTCACTCTGGAAAGCACATGGAATTCCCCCCCCCCCCCATAGAATTTCTAATCAGTGCCCTTTAGTTGACATTCAAAAGGCAATTGGTACAGGGCACCAGGCATCACACTAATCTCAGATGCAAACCCCACCTATGTTCAAGCAAAACTCTATTTGCATGATGTAAATAATATGCAAACTGGTAAAATATTTGCTCATGTAGCATCAAAACAAAGGTTTAATTATAGTAAGTAAATCACAGTTAAGCATAATGTTCCCTCTAGAAGGTTAATCATTCCTTTATGTAGTAAATAATCAGCAAGAGAGAGACAGACTGATATGTAGCTCCCATGTCAGTCTAAGAACTCAAAAGCTCAATTTGCTGGTGTTTCTCTCATTTCAGATCAGAAAGCTTGTTGGTGTGGAGTTCCAAACAAGCTGTCACATCTGAAACACATCACGACTAAAAGAATTCCTGACCTCCTGGGAAACCAATGAGCAGAGAGTTTAAGGGCTTTGAGATCTGTAACTGGAGAGAATTTACATTTGGGAAATACTGACAGTGATGTCTACATTACCTTGGATTGCAAAGCATGGTTCAGTACACATTGAACAGACATGGAAGAAAGATTCATGTACCCTGCAACAAGCAGGACCCAAAATCTGCAGCAAGGCCCTTTGGTTTATTAGATTAGTTATTTTTATATAAAATTCATTTTATTTTATCCTGAGCCTAAATTTTGGAAGTGCCATTGCTTTTCTTTGTTGACCACACATACATACTTTCTTCAAAAGCCATGTCTACAGAAAAGATGAACCAGTACTGATAATAACGAATAGTCTAGCAGCACCTGAAAGACTAACAAAACATGTAGATGACATAATGAGCTTTAATGGATAGGGTTGCCAGATGGTTTAACCAAAAATACTGAATACTCTCCCCCCCCCCCCCCCCCAAAAAAAGTTGCTCTGCCCCAGGCTTCCTGGAATCAGCCGCTGATCAGTTTCAGCAGCAGCTGACTTGGGGACGCCTGGGTTTCTTAAGTTGAATCTGTATGTAAGTCAGAACTGGCGTCTAAATTCAGCCGCGGTTGAAACTGATCAGTTTCAGCAGCGGCTGACGCCAGTTCCAACTTACATACAGATTCAACTTAAGAACAAACCTACAGTCGCTATCTTGTACGTAACCTGGGGACTGCCTGTATTCAAATTAAAAAAAAAAGATCTACTAATCAACTTTATTCTTGTATATTAAACTAAATTTGTTTTTCTGTGTGTCACGTATATGGCAATAATTAATAAGTACTGATATAGAGGTCACTAAATCTAAATTTGAGCTTTTATTACAAATTTAGGAGGGATGACCTTTGCTATGATTTATGGCACAATCTTCCCCATGCTTTAGGAGGAGTTTAAAGCTGATCATTCATATATTCAGAACAGGTATATACACATACATGTACGTCTGTGAGGTCTGCTAATACAATATTTCCATCTACTTACTGCATTTTCTTTTCCCATTCTTATTTACCTTGGCTTTAAGTTACCCAGCAAATATTTCACTGAGCAACCAAATAAGGCAACTGTATTTGTTTCTCAGCAACATGGAAAAATAACCCCAAAGCTGCTGCTGTCTCTCCAGGCTTGCTGTTAATGAAGTACAGCTGGAACACAGCTGTCAGCTTTTATTTCCCAAGTCTGCATTAAAACAATGACAGTTCAATCACATGACAATTTCCTCTGAATTACAGAGATCTAGGTTTGAGACATGATAGACAATTAAAAATTAGCCAAGAACTTGAGAATGACACTAAACACAAGCTTGAAGGGCTTGTAATTTTGATTATGTTCTGCTTATTTGCATTTACTAATGCAATGCACTCCTCCTCCACTAACTATACAGGTTTTAAGAACAATAATATCTTGCACATCTTCAGTGCCCCCTAGGCAAGGACCTCAAAACACTTTGAAAACAATAAAACTCAAAATTTCCTTCTGTAGTAGGTATGATTATGTCTATTTTACAGAAATGGGAACTCAGGCTTGGAGTGGTCTGATTTTGAGAAGTGCTGAAATTCAATTTCTATAGATTATAGCACATCAGGAAGTGTTATCCTTAATTCAAAGCCATAAGTTTCTGATGTAACAAGTGAACTGAAAGCAGTTTCCATCTTTCACTTCTGTCACACAGTAAACTTGTGTTTTGCATTAAGACACCATAAATAAAGTCTATTGCAAATAGGCAGCCATGACATTATGAAGAATCACTCAGGAAAAAAAATAGAAACTTTACAGGTTTTACCCACTCTTTCACTCTGAGAAGGTTGGCAATTATCAGGTAGGCCAGTGGTGAGCAAACTGGCCCATGAGGATTCTATGTGTATCCCATGAGACATTTTTGTTTACCATTGCCCTCCGGCAGGGTTGCCAAATTCTGCTGGTTTCCGTTTGCATATTACTAAGTTGACATGCACATAAAGCAAGGGCATATGAAGTTAAATGTGTGTTGATTGCACAAAACATAGACTATGAGACTGTGCACTCTCTCTGCATCCGAAGTGTTGCTACTATTCAACTGACACATCCCAGATATTCTAGGCACGTAAGCAAAATTAGTAAACCTACCCTATCTCAGGAGACTGTCCTGGTTATGACAATCTTGTGGCCCACTGTGATGAACGAGAGCCGTTCATGCAGTCCACCCACTAGCCCTGGCTGCCCATTGCCGAAGTAGGCACAGCAGGCCTAATTCAGATCTAGATCCTGTTTACTTTAGTAGAGTTACACAAAGGATGATTTTGGTCAACATTTTAAAAGAAACATGCTCACCTTTATTTAATCAAATCTTGTTATCACAGAATTTCACTAAAAGTAATACATACTTGATAACTTTCTAGTCAGATTGCATCCGTTCACAAACTCATCATGTGATCTAAAAATTTCTTCACATTCAAATAGGAATTTTGATGTGTAGATTTGTTTTCCCTTTAATCATGCCCAGTGTTAGGACTATTCTTCATTCTTTTTGAGCTACAAAATGCCCCATATACCAAACAAATAAACACTCAAAAAACAATGAAAAGCCGGCTCCCCGTGAGCACTAGCTCCCGCCTGCCACCCTCTGCTGCCTCTAATAAAGAGGCAGCGGAGGGGTCGGGGAGATGGCTCCATGGAGCTGGCACGTGTAAAGAGCCAGCTTAAAAGCTGTCTCTGTAAGCATGCTGACTCCTGCCTGCCCCGCGCTGCTGCTTCTGTGGGAGGCACACAGGGGTGGGGGAAGACTGGCAGCTCGGTAGAGCCAGCACACACACAGAAGCCAGCTTAAAAGCCAGCTCCTCATGCATACTGCTTCCTGCCTCACCACCACTGCCTTAGTGGGAGGCAGCAAATGGGGGGGCAGACAGCTCCACAGAACCACCAGGCGTGGAGAGTGGGCTTATGCTGCTGCCTCTGTGGGAGGCGGAGAGTGGGGGGGGGGGGAGACAGAGGCAGCAAGGGTGGGGGTTGTGCATAGTCAATAGGATTAACCGATAAGACCAGGCTTATTGGTTAATCAAAAGAGGCAGGAGCCGGTGCTTAAAAGCCAGTTCCCCCTAGCACTATCTCCGCAGGTGGGAGTGCAGGCAGTAGGATAGCAGGGACTGGGTGTGAGCCAGGAATCAGCTGATTCCTGGCGTGCGCCCAATTTCAGATGCTGTGCCTCTGCTCTTTAAATGTATTAAGAGCCTAGTGGCTCTTAATACATTTAAAAATCAGAAGTGCAGCAGGGGGACCCGGTGTGAGCCAGGTAGCTGATTCCTGGCTTGCACTGGGTCCCCTCCACTGAGCTAAAAGACTAAAGTGCAACAGGGCGGACCCAGCACAAGCCGGGACAGGAGCAGAGGGGTAAGTGAGGACCAGGCTTGTGCCCAGTCCCAGATGATGTGCCTCTGCTTTTTAAATGTATTAAAAGCCTACCGGCTCTTAATACATTTAAAAGGCTAAAGCGCAACAGGGGAGACCTAGAGTGAGATGGGACAGCTGATTCCTGGCTCTTGCCAGGTCTCTCCTGCTGCGCTTTAGCCTTTTAAATGTATTAAGAGCTGACAGGCTCTTAATACATTTAAAAGGCAGAGTTGCAGCGGGGTTAGCTCCCGGGCCATGAGCTGTGGCTCCCCTACTTATCGACTAGTCGATAGAAAATCCATAAATTACTCAATTAGTTGGTTAAACTAAACTTAATAACACCCCTAGTTCATGGTTAATTATTAACAGGTGTCCAGTAACACAGAGCATAATCACCTCATCAGCGCACAGGTATTCAGGACATTTACTCTGTTCTCCATGCTAGCAGCATGTTTCGTTAAATGTTTGCATTCCTTTCCAGTTGACAGTTTTAGTTTACATTATGTTTTATTTGCATTTTATTTTTTCAAGGAAATATGTCTCAGTCCCACTGTAGTAAGTGGATAGTGACTCCAGGCAAGTAATATGTGAGTAGAGCACAGAAATAAAGATTGGTCCTACTATGTGTGCCATTTCTGATTTTCCTTTAATTCATTTTGCAAGATGAGAAATCAATGGATGAGGAAATGAACATGTCCAGGAGGCTAAATGTAAACCAACTGGTTTAAATTAGCTCCTTAAATTGCAATGAACCTGAAGCTTCGTTTCAAAATTCTGTTATTCACCAAATGTGAATAATGAGAGATTTTGCTTTCCATCTGGCAAAAACATACAAATTCATCTGAAAAGAGGGATAGTAAAATGTACAGAAGGATGCAAGTGAAAAGCGGCTGTGCCTTACATCAAGGCAATAACGCTCCTGCCAACACACTAACTAGGAGTCACTCTCTGAAGTTCCATTCTCAGACACACTGTGCACAGGCCAAAACGGAGCAGAGCCTTAATTCTCCATTATATGACCTTCAGGTCCCAATCTTATCCATAATAAAAACTTGTTTCTTTCACTGAGGAAAACATTATTAGCATAAAAATTAGTTTCTAATAACCTGATCTAGTTGACCAACATGGTTAAGGGCATAAGCCTGAAAATCTCCTTACATATGAGTGATCTTAGGAAATATTTACAAACTAAGAGATTGCAGAACTGGGCCTTAAATTACTAATAATTTGTTTCAAACATTCTCTCTATAAAATGGAACTACTAATTAAACTGCCATAGGCAGGTGGGCAGTGTTGCAAGCAGATGTTCAGAAGAGCAGGAATTTCTCTTTTGGGGGCACATTTTGGATATTTTCTGGGATTTTTTAATGTGAATTCAGTATCCATATTATACTTTCCTAGGGGTACAGAGACACCAGAAAATGGTGACTGACTGTGAAATCCCTAGCTCTGAAAATTCCTGCTGTCTCTTATGCCTCTGGCTACAGTTCTTACCTTCATGCCCTGATAGATATCATCCAGTTGTGCTTCCTGTTGTAATTATGACTAAAAAAGCGGCTCCCAAGGTTTACACAGCTGCTTGATTCACAGATTTTGAAATATTTTCTTGTATTTTAAATACTAGTTTGAAATGTCCTTAACATACATATTAAAATTAATTTTTTTGTGGTGACATCTAAAGCAATTCTAAAATCACTGCAGTTTTCCTTTAACAAATAACCTCAAGAGCTGTTGCTTCCTGCTGCATAAGATTGAGGGCTGGACATTCAACCCCATTACAAGCACCCTATATAAACACATAAAAACACTCATAAAATGCATTCCTGTTTAAAAAGCAAAGAGATACCAGTGAATTAGTAGTCTACACTAAACCGCCAAGATGTTATTAAAGTTTATTCAACCTGCAGGGGTTGTATCAAACTTTAAATCACCCCCGCCCGCAACATGCATCAATAGACTCTTGTGTTTTGACTTACAACCATTGAAAGTGGTGTAAGTGTCAAGTTGTACTGCAGAAGCCTGCTGGTCATACCATGCCATGAATAACAGACTGAAAGCAGGAAAAACAGTTCCTAAATCAAATCTGGGCTCTCAGGGATAAACACATTTCCAAATGATGTAATTATAACAATATGTCACTCTCAGTTGAAAAATTAATATAACATTGAATAAAAAGAGTTGAGTGGATAAGAAAATAAAAGCAAAAATGATATAATAGCATTTCATGCCGGATTCTACCAGTCTCCAATCAGATCAGTTAAAAAAATTGACGGGTGGGGGGAGGGAGGAGATGGGCAATCAAGGGAATTTCTGCTTAAGACAGCCCTCTGTGCTCCAACATCACATCTGACTTTATAATAGAAAAAGAGTAACCTAAGTGCAGTGTATATAGAGCCTGAGAAAGACAGGTTGGGATAAAGCTCAGCTTCAAATAAACACATATACAGACTTTCACACCCAGAAAATAAGTAAGTGCCAACGCAGAGGGAACACACAAGAATTTTTGTTATTTATCCTCATAAACAGTGTGCTGGTGAAAGATGCGGGTTTGACAGCACTTAATTTAGTTCCAAAAGCTCCAGTCCTCACCCTAATTATTTGGCTCTAAATCTAATCTATAAGGGTTAAATACTTCAAAAATGAACAGACTGCAAATATTTATCTTATAAATTCAGCTAGGTACCTGTGTATAGGGATGTGCACAAGTGGAGTGATACCACCTCATAATGAAACAGATCTTGTGGTTGTAAATCTCATTAGCTTCAAAATGAAGTCATTTGGGTCTCTCAAGACTGTATAAATCCCATTGTGGCTTTCCTGCAATCCACTTATAAGAACATTATGTATCATTATTTACCCAACTAGTGTGTGAGTAGGAACTTGGAAACAAATTCGCCTCTGGCAATAACATCTGCAGCTTCTCTCAAGTCAATGGCTTTGCATCACCTTACATTAGTGATGAAGTTAGGCCATGATGGCAACAGCAGGAGATTACGCTATTCCTGTTTTGTTTGGTAACAGTCCTGCTGCTCTGAAAGATATAGCAATTTTGGAATATATCCAGTTATTATGAGGAATGAGAGAAGAGATAAATTAAGTTTCCTCTTTCCTGTCCCAGCCCCCCTCCATCATCTAGCTTCTCAGTGATACCCCAAAAGAAGGCATTTGAAAGATGCCCCCAAGTAGGCAGAGGGTCTCTTAAACCTTGCCCACCTGACCACTGCCTTAGCACAGAAATTCTCTGTCCCTTGCTGCAGCTGCCCACCCAAGCAACAGGCCCTGGAAATGGCAGACCAGGATGAGGCATGGAGTTTCCCAGCAACAGAAAGGAAAACCTCCAGAAGTCCGAGCTCCAGAAAATAGTGTTTCACTGTGGATCAGTTTCCCCTTCGAGCTTGTAAGAAATAAACCATGTGACTGTTATTAAAGGCAACTAGAATATTTTGTATGAGGGATGTGAACACATAATCAGTTACCTGATAAGCGGTGGGGAGGGGGGAGCACTCCAGCCCGACCATGGCAGGGGCCCACTCCAGCCCCAATGGCAGGGGCTCACTCCAGCTCCCCCCCCTTTTAATTGGTTTAACGTAACATTTAACCTGTTAACCACTTAAATGGGATTTTACATCCCTATTTTGTATCCTATTATATTCAGGGCTATGAAGAAACCAGAGGACCAAATTTATCACTAGGTCAATTTCCCCATTTCATCTGAGTTATAGTCAGGATGAATTTGGCCCAATGACAATGGAGGCAGTAGGAGGCATGCACACAGAAAAGGAAACAGCCCTTATTTTACCTGGCATGTTACATTGGAACCCCAGTGCTTTTTTGGCTGTAACAAACACCAAATAAAAAAGTCTCTTGAATCTATTAAGCAGAGGTTGGTAGCTTGTGTTTCTGGGATTTCTCTCCAGTTTTGATAGTGTGGACATCTACATGATTCACGGAATATCAATGGTTTTGGAAGCCATGGCTGGTCCCTTCTACTTCAACATAGCGACAAAGAAACCCATTCCTTGTACAGAAAAAGGAGGCACCCAACGCAATCAACAGGCAACATCAAGTCCCCGTATGCTGGGCACTGTATAAATACATGCCATTCACCTGCATCAACAGGTGGGGAAAATGGATGGGACCTGGAGTGAAAGGGGGCCAAGTCCCAGTAGCATGAGAAGGTGACACTGACCAAGAGCGAGTAAGTAAAACCTTCTCTTTGGAGCCTCTGGCATCCATTAGCCAGCTGAGGAATAGAGGTGCTCATTGGCCAGCATTCTCCAGTTCCCTGGATTTAACCCAGCACAGCGCTATGCCTAGTCTCTTTCAGCTCTGTTCCATCAGCCCATCCTACCCACTCACAGTAGGAATGAAGCCCTGCCTGACATGTCTAGCTGATCACCTGTTTAGTGTCTCTTGCCCCATTCCAGAGGTTTATGGCAGTCCTGTGGCTCTGCTGCCACAGTGGCCAACTGTGGTCTCCAAACCTAGCCCCTCTGTCTCAGGGGCAAGCCATAGTTTATATAAGCCATGCCTTCCGAGGAGGAGGGTAACAGAAATCCTGCAGTTCACAAGCAAGACACTTCACTTCTGAATCAGTTTAATCAATTGTAAAATGATCTAATACACTTAACCTTCCTCATGGAGTATTATGAGACTTAACTCATTAACATCTGTGAAGTTAATTAAGATTATCATTGGAAGGCCCTATAAGAGTGCAAGCAGAATTGGTAGCAGCATTTTATATAGCATTAGCCCAATACTTCTTTCACGAGGCAGAAGCCTATAAAACCAGCATTTTCCCCAAACATCCTCTTTCTTCCTATCAACAGTAATTTGTATGTATTTCCTCTTCATGTGCTCCTTTTTATGTTGTTTGCATTATTTTCTTCTAACGATGCTATGATGAACTATATAACTAGGTCTGCAACTTCAAGAAGATTTTCAACTCCCCAGAAATGCCATCCAAAATTTTCAGGTGTAGATGCCTTAAATTAATCTCCTATATCCAAATTTAAATAAGTGGCCTGATTTCCAGAATTGCTGAGCATTGATGTCAATGAAAGAGGCTGAATGCTCACTATTACCGGAAATAAGGTCATTCATTTGGGAGTCTAGACATGGATTTAGGTGTTTAATTTTATGTACCCACTTCGGAAAATGTTGGTCTTCATGAATGAAAGTCCCTGGGGGGAGACCTCAAGTCCACAAGAAAACATGCATGAATCTTGAGGTTTTTCAGGTAGAGAATATGACCAATATGGTTGGTTGCAGGAGGAGTAAGAGAAGATGACATGGTATAAGAAGATTTATTTTAATTTGCAGTGTATGAACTTAGTTCATCTTAACAGCCTGGTCTTCCTCTTCAACGGTTATAGTGAAACTTTTGTGTTGTCTACTTCTCAATATTCTGCAACGATTTCATCATTTTTTCAAAAGAGGGGGTTTTAACACACACAAAGAAAATCATCCAGCTGAATAGGAATGTTTCCCACCTGTGATTTACAGGCCAGGAACCTCCCCGCAAAGTACAGAATTTATTTATTTTCCACTCTTTAAGAGGCTTGTCAAGGTAGCTGCCATATTCAGATTTAATCAGTTCTCCCCCATTTGTTTGGCAGCTCCTAATGTAATAAACTGAAAACTCTTCCACTTGATTGGGTTCTCTCAATAGAAGAGCTGGCATTTCTTCACAAAGCTTCATTTCAGTGGAACAATTACAATATCAGGTTCACTTCTGACAACAGCACCAGTGTTACGTGGTGTTGTCAGTCCACCTGGCTGTCAAATGCCTCGAGAAGAAAACAAATCTGCAAATTTATACTGACTTTCCAGCAATGTTTTCTTCCCAACAAAATCCAAGAGAAATAATAAGGCATTGGTCTTTTAAAGCAATCAGCAGCCATGCATATCAGGATACTTTACAGTCATTAATAAATTTAGCATCACAGCTATCCAATCCACACAATGCGTGAGGCAAATTCCTGAGCTACACTCAGGCAGCAGTGCAGCTCCACACTATCTGACCAGGATTTCTTACAAAAGTTAGCAACCACATGGGTAAGACTCCCAAAAGGAAAAATGTCTATAGTCACCTTTACAAAATCAAATTAGCAGTCTTTTAATTTAATGTAAGAATCATTCCCTTCTTTACATGTGGTGAAATTTCAGCTGAAGTTTTCCTGAGGGAAGGAAGTGACCTCACAACCAACAACATTAGGATAAGCTATCCTTTCCCTTCTAAACCTCCATTTTTGTTCCCTCATACTATTTCCTAATATTTTAACTTTACAATGAGATGTCTTATTTCTTAGTTTCAACATAAAGGTGATTTAAATTAAAAACAAACCCTTCAACCAAATAATTAGAATGAGTTTTGAGTAACATAAAAATGAAAACTCTTTATGTCTTTGAACATAAGGATACCTTTTTCCACATGGCTAATTAGGAAACAGGTTAGATTTTAAGTGTTGTATTATCAATGAGTTCGCAGCTGAATACAGCTCTGATGCTGTTGTAATGTTAGGGACTGGCTCAGTCCCAAGCAGACAGTGCAGATGGGAAAATATAAAGGTAGCTTTAAAGCCACTTTTTCCTCAACGCCCTAATTTTGCTCTCAGTGCAGTCCATGCTGACAGGAGACTCTGCATCTTGGTGGGAAACAAGGACATTCCATCAGTGAAATTCTGAGGGCTAAAATGTCTTGGTGGTTCCTTAATATATTTCATAGAGGAATCAGAAAAAATTATATTGTCCTGTTTTAGTTCTCTATTGAGCAAGTTCTTCCAACACTCGAGTTTGAAACATTTATATTTTTGTTTTCGTGACTAAAGGATATTTCTTAGCAAGAGATTCATTACCACCTGAAAGTTCAACCAGTGCCGTTACCTAAGCTGGAAGTTACTAATTGTGGTGCTCCTCTCCACAAACACAGCATTTGCTACGTCCATTTTTTAAACACCGGCTGTACATCATGAAGTCTCAGCAGAAAAGCTATCACTATATACTGATTTATTCTAACACAGCACTCTAGCACCATGTCATCTTCATAACTTTCCCTATGAAAGTAATTTGCCATTAAATTGGATGTCTGCCATATGCTCCCTCTCTTCCCAATCATAGATTCATAGAATACTAGAACTGGAAGGGACATCAAGAGATCATCAAGTCCAGACCCCTGCACTCACGGCAGGACCAAGCACTATTAAGATCACTCACCCCAATAGATGTTTGCCTAACCTATTTTTAAAAACCTCCAATGATGGAGATTCAACAACTTCCCTGGGCAATTTATTCTGGTGCTTAACCACCCTGACAGTTAGGAAGTTTTCCCTAATGTTCAGCCTAAACCTCCCTTGCTGCAGTTCAAGCCCATTGCTTCTTGTCCTATTGTCAGATGTTAAGGATAAGGATTTTTCCCCCTTCTTCTTGTAATAACCCTTTTAGATACTTGAAAGCTGTTATGTCCCCTCTTTTCCAGACTAAACAAACCTAATTCTTTCAATCTTCCCTCATAGCTCATGTTTTCTAGACCTTCAATCATTTTTTTGCTCCTCTCTGGACCTTTTCCACATCTCTCCTGAAATGTGGTGTCCATAACTGGACATATAAATCGATGTTGCTTCATTGACTTCAACGAAGCTATGCTGATTTACGGCAGCTGTGACTAGAACTTCAGCACGTACCACTGGAGAACAGCATATGAGGAAAGAATGGAGAAACAAACTGCAAATTTGCATTTAATTCAACACCAAATTTATTACTACATACATTCCTAAGAGACCCAGAGCCAAACTCTGGGAGAATTTTTTCAGATAAAAAACACAATCTTTTTCTTCACACAAGGAACAAATACTCATGTAACCTTTCTCAAAAACTAAACTATCTGCCAAGAAGACAGACTATACCAGCCAAAAATTAGTTTAAAAGGTGATTAGCAAAACAGCAGCTCATTGCAAATAAGGAAACCACAGTGGACAGATTGGATCTAACCTTAGCTTCTAATAGCATGTTGACCAGTGGAAGGCAGTAGTACTTCTGCCACAGCTTGATCACGCTAAACAAACACCAGTTTGTGGTGAGTGGCTCTAACCACCAAATCACATGTGTTTTTAAGTCCTGTGGGCCCAGATAATGACAGATCATCATCCCAAGTTCTAGGTTTCTCAGGCACACTCCCTGATGTAGACTCTGTATCTGACACCTTTCTTGGGCAGTAGGACTCCCCAGACCAGCAGTCTTAGACCCGCCATAACCAGTCCCATAGCTCTCCTGAACCATCAGTTGCTTAGACATATTTCCCCAGAGTCCACCTGCCTGTAGGAGCACTCTTTTCTTAGTTACACCCTTTGTACAAGGTGACAGTAAAGAATGGAAGACAAGCTTAGCAAAAGAATTCATAATCACGAACACATGACTCTTTAAAAAGCACAAGAGAGTTTCAGATCTACTGAATACAACAAATTCCCTGCACACACCAGTCTGCTCTCACACCATCCAAGAGTCTGGTTGGTGTCCTTTGGTGAGGCAGAGTGTCACAAATCCTGCATTCACTATCTCCAGTATGTTTAGTTTACAAATGGCGATAGAATTGCTCCTTGCTTGGAAAAGTAGCCTTTTCCTAAAGTGGTCTGTCCCATTCCTGCCAATATTGTTTGGTGGGCAGAAGGAGAAGGGAGGTTGCAGTGCTGGTCTCCTTCCCTCTCCATCAACTCCTGTGTAATGAATCCACTCTCCTAAGAGACTGAGTTGGTTGTTGAGAACCAAAGTCAAGGCCTTACAGATAGAAAATCTATTTTTCTGGAAAGGAAAAGTCATTCATCATTGATGGCCTTCTCACCCTTAGATCACTCACGGTATCCCACAGTCTAGAACGGGCATGCAGCATCTAGAATAGTCTGATCTTGTCAAGATTAGACTGGTTTTCAGCTGATCTAGATGTCTTAACTTAACATGGAAGTTACAATTCAGAGTGAATACTGCTGTGATGGCTACAATCACAAAATAGCATTCTCAAAAAAAATGTATTCACAAAGCAACATGAGGTTGACAATTTGATCCAAACGTATCCCCACTTGTAACAGCTTCATCCCTGCCTATGGTGCAGAAATGACCCTCTGATAAGTAATGGAATTTCCTGTACTTAGTGTCATCTGATTATTACTTTCAAAGTTCTAATCATTAAAATCATCTTACTGAGAAGAGATTGGTCTGCACTAGATAGAAATGAAACTACAGAGGCATTAAAAATAAGAGATAAATACCTACCACCTTCTGTACTCACTGGACTAAACAGATCTCCTTCCTTCCTGGACAGACCCAGTCCCAGCCAACTCTGCTCCTCTGGCTCCCAGCTGTCTTTTGCTCGAGGAAGAGGACTTGCAGGAAGGGGATGAACGACCCCACACACTCACCAGTGGCTGGGAAGCAGAAAGACATGACTGGGAGCCAAGGGAGTAGAGCCAATGATTGTAGGGTTGGGGAGTGTGACCTCTGCTGCCTGTTCCAGGGGTCTTGTTTGTCCTTCAAGCCACATCACTTGGGGGAGGAAACTTGGTGAAAGGGATAGAGTGGAGGCGGGAAGAGGCAGGGTCTGGGGCAGAGGAAGGGTTATCCCAGGCTCCGCCTTCCTCTCAGCCTAGGCGTAAGGTGGAGAGTAATCACATGGGGAGGGGGCAGTCGGATGACTGGTGCCCCTCTTGTGTTTCTGCCCCACAGTTGCGTATGCTTCTCTGGGCATGCCACAACAATCTTCCTTAACTTACCTTGCAGTAAAATGAACGCAGTGTATCATGATTCATGTTGACTTGTCCTTCAGGTAAAGTTAATTTCAAAATAGTTTAAGTTAGTGTTCTGATTTGCTATATACTTCTATCAATGTAGCTTTTCACATGAGAAATTCAGTTGGCTTTCTATTAGTACATGAATAGCAATTCAGTAGGAAAAGTTGCCAAGTAACCTGTAACCTTCTTACGCAAAATAGGTAACTCCCATTACTTAAAACATAATTAAAATTGTTGCAGTGTAATTTGAAAAAAAAAAAAAAAAAAAAAAACTTTTCTCATGTTATTAGCCACCTACACGAAAAATGTAAGTAACACTGCAGGTAAGAGAAAAAAAATACAAAAGGTTTGTCCTCAGAGAGCTTGTTTATAAGGAAATATAGTTATAATGTTGTACAACAAAACATTGTTGGGAATAAACACTAAGAATTCGTGTCCAATGTAATTTTCAAAAGATCTTTTAAAATAATATATATCAGACAAAAATGGATATTACCCCAAATAATGAGAAATCCACTGAGTAACAGGAATGCATGAGAGTCAATATTTATTTAACAGAGACTGATCCCAGGCTGAACTCAATTTAAAAGAATTGCGGTTTTTACTTTGTTATAATAATACACTGGCCCTCCCAGTTTTTGCCAAAGCCTATATGATAGCGACATTCTTTCATTTTATGGAGGATGTAGAAGCAGACATACTCTGCTTTCAAAAAATCTGAAACAATTCTGTGACACCACTGTTGAGAAAATACAAAAAATAAGCTTCAATACTGAAAACTTAAGTACTGCAATTATTCATTCTTTGGTACAAAGTTATCCTATAGAGAAGCAAAATAAGGAGCTGCGTTGCCATTATCTGGTTACAACATGGATTAGAAGTTAAATTCCTGGATTCCATTTCAGACAGTTATTGATTTACTGTATGATATGATACGATACAATACGAGTTACTTATCCGGTCTAACATTTTTTAACTTTAAATTAAATAAAATAATTGCCCAATTAAAGACTTTGGAAAATTATTTGCGATCCACTACTGACATATGCTACATATTTATCAGTGCTGTCACTTGTGCCAATAAAGTCAAAGAATCATAGAACACTAGAACTGGAAGGGACCTCAAGAGGTCATCGAGTCCAGTCCCCTGCCCTCACAGCAGGACCCAATAATGTCTAGACACCATTCCTGATAGATGTCTATCCAACCTGCTCTTAAATATCTCCAGAGACAGAGATTCTACAACCTCCGTAGGCAATTTATTCCAGTGTATAACCATCCTGACAGTTAGGAAGCTTTCCTAATGTCCAACCTAAACCTCCTTTGCTACAGTTTAAGCCCATTGTTTCTTGTCCTATCCTCAGAGGCCAAGGAGAACATTTTTTCTCCCTCCTCTTTGTGACTCCCTTTTAGATACCTGAAAAAATGAATATGTCTTTCACAAGAACTTGATTGTTTTGTTTTTGAGTGCTACCTCACGGGGCATAGGCGTTGCCTTAGTGTAGCCGGGCCTGCTGCACCAGAGGGGATGCTCCAAGCAGGGCGGAGCAGATCATCATACCACAGTAGGGAGGCACTCCTGATGGGCCGGAGCAGCCCACCACCCATGGCAAGCCTAGCCTGGCCAGAGCAGACCACCATGGCTAGGCACACCAGCCTGGCCGGAACCCCATCCAGCCCTTTTTAAGAAGTGAACTAGTTAAACATACCCTTTAACTGGTTAGCTGATGAAACGGGATTTTACATCCCTAAAAGAAAAAAAAGTCTTTATTTAAAATGTAACCATTTGTTGAGAAGCTTTAGGTAGTTCTGAAGTTTAAAATGTTGGCACTATAATCTAAATCTAGCCTCAGATTGGTTGGACTGTTCTAATGAAACTGGGATATTTACTCCCCACTTTTTTCTTATGTGCATTCTCTCAAATGCTTAGGACCTCATTGAGTTTACGGCACCAATGTACGAACAGCACCACTCTTTGCAAATAGCACTAGTGACAGCAGTGGTGCCAACCGCAGCATCGTCCATGGCACTGCCTCCTGGACCTGCCCCAGCACTGCAGCCTGTGTCTACCACTTCAACATTCATGGCGCCACAGACCATCATGTTGCTGGCACCAGTGACTGTAACCACAGTGCTATACGTAGTTGCCCCTATGGTACCCTCGGCACCGGGGCCCTTCTCCACATTGCCAGCAACGAGAAATTGCAGCAAGCCCTTGACCATGAACCAGCATGGAAGCTTGTCACAGGCACTGTTGGCCTCTGCTCCCCCAATGCTTGGCATCAGGATCTGACGCTGAATCCTTTGTGTCCAGGAGCTCCAGGTACCACTCACGTCCCACATCACTTCCTCGACAATGATGGCGCAGTCTTGGCCCCCATAGTGGCAGGCGCCAATGCAATGGGCCTTTTGTATTCCGTGGGTATACCAACAGAGCCAAGGACTGGGTCCACCTTCCAGGGCTCCTTCTGTGGCACCAGCTGCTCAGGTGCCACCACTGACTGCCTCTTCACTGCCAGCCATGTCACCTGTTCTCACTTTCAGGTGAGACTGTAAATAAGAAGTGAGCAGCATTATCTCCCATAAATGTAAACAAACTTATTTCTCTTAATAATTGGTTGAAAAAGAAGTAGGACTGAATGCACTTGTAGGCTGTAACGTTTTACATTGTTTTGTTTGAGTACAGTGATGTAACAAAAATCTACATCTGTAATTGTGCTTGCATGATAAAGAGACTGCACTACTGTACTTACAGCAGGTGAATTGAAACATACTATTTCTTTTGTTTATCGTTTTTACAATCCAAATATTTGTAATAAAAATAATATAGAGTGAGCCCTAGCCACTTTGTATTCTGTGCTGTAACTTAAATCAATATATTTGAAAATGCAGAAAAACATCCAAAATATGTAAACAATACAATCCCAATTGAAATTTAACAGTGCAATAAACCAAGATTTTTTAATAGCAATTTTTTTTTACTTACTCGCTTTCATTAATTGTAATTAATAGCCCTAATATATTCTACTGACTGCAATTAGGAGAGTCCTATCCTAGAGAGCAATATCTCCCTTGACTACATGAAGTGAAATGCAAGAGACAGAACAACAAACCAGACCAACCTTCTGTGGTTAACACTTCCTTACAGTCTCCCCATGAAGTCAAGCTGGTAACTGGGACACCATCACAGTGAAAACAACAGGTAAGGATGTTAATTCCCTCCACAGATTTCATACAATTTAAAGGAATTCGTGATAAACTTTTTTCCAAAGAAAACAATGTCAATAACAAATATCTTGCAAGAGCTTTTTCTTACAACATGTATATGATGGATAACAAAAATATAGGCACCTTTGCTTTGTAAAATTTCTCCCTCCTCCAAATAAACCCAGATAACCCCTTTTGTAAAACATACAAACAATTTTCAGTCCAAGTCAGGTAATTATTTTGACAAGATTTAAACATGCACTCCTCTTGCAAACGACTCACTGACTGCCTTTTCCTTCCTCTGTACATGGGGAAAGGAACCATAATACATTTAAACCAAGCACTTTGCACCTACCTGTCAGTCCTATTGCTTTCACTTCATAATTTCCTGTCAACCATTTCCAACACAACGATGGAGATAGTGCAAAGAGAAGAAAGTGAAATGTTTCTTGTACCTTTTTAAAGCAATTAAAGCAATCTCAGCAATTCATTTGACAATACTGATTATACAAACTTGTAATATTAAAACATTAATTTTATAAAAATAATGATGTTACTTATGGAGCTGTGTGTACAATTGCATATTTAAGTTTGAAAGCAGCAGGTCCATTAAAATCCTTTTTTTTTAATCTTCTAGAACGGGGTGGACAATAAAATGGTGATGGTTCACCAGAATTAGCCACCGCTATATTTACCTGTGCCTCCGCAGATACAAGCCATTGCAGCTCCTGTTGGCCACAGATCACCATTCTCAGCCAATGAGAGCTGTGGAAAGCGATGCAAAATGGGACACCGCTTCCCAAAGCTCCCATTGGCCAGGAACAGCAAATCACTATCAACAGGAGCTGCAATTGCCTGTACCTGTAGAAGTGCAGGCAAATTATCACAGTGGCAGCCCAGAGCAGGCCTACGGACTAGTTTTTTTTTACCACTCCTACTCTTGAACTATTAATAGGAATTAGATACTGTATTTCTATAAAAACTGTTGTTATTACTCTCAGGGAAATGAAGATTATTCCCCCAAAGTTTCAAGAATCTAAGGTGATGTTTTCAAATGCCATAAATGCATTTAAACTAAAATGTTATTTGTAATAATAATTTTGGCGTTTATCACAGATCTCAGGTAACTAAATGAAAATGAAGTAGCACATGTTAAGATATCAGAAACTGAATTTTAAACCCACGAATACAACAATAATGTTCTCTTAGAAGATTATAATTGTGAAATAAATTGGAAAAACTAGTCAAACTAATTGGATCAGCTACAGTAAGTAATCCTGAGCACAGAACTGAGACTAGGATACAAAAAAATTATAAGAATATAAGAATGGCCATACTTGATCAGACCAAAGGTCTGTCTAGCCCAGTATCCTGTCTGCCGACAGTGGCCAATGCCAGATGCCCCAGAGGAAAGGATCGCAACAGGTAATTCTCACTTGATCCCTCCCCTGTCTCCCACTTAGAATCACAGAATAGAATCATAGAATACTAGGACTGAAAGGGACCACGAGAGGTCATCGAGTCCAGTCCCCTGCCCTCATGGCAGGACCAAATACTGTCTAAACCATCCCAGATAGACATTTATCTAACCTACTCTTAAATATCTCCAGAGATGGGGATTCCACAACCTCCCTGGGCAATTTATTCCAGTGTTTGACTACCCTGAAAGTTAAGAACTTTTTCCTAACGTCCAATCTAAACCTCCCTTGCTGCAGTTTAAGCCCATTGCTTCTTGTTCTATCCTCAGAGGCCGAGATGAACAAGTTTTCTCCCTCCTCCTTATAACACCCTTTTAGATATCTGAAAACTGCTATCATATCCCCCTTCAATCTTCTCTTTTCTAAACTAAACAAACCCAATTCTTTCAGCCTTCCTTCATAGGTCATGTTCTCTAGACCTTTAATCATTCTTGTTGCTCTTCTCTGGACTCTCTCCAATTTATCCACATCTTTCTTGAAATGTGGTGCCCAGAACTGGACACAGTACTCCAATTGAGGCCTAACCAGCGCAGAGTAGAGCAGAAGAATGACTTCTTGTGTCTTGCTCACAACACACCTGTTAATACATCCCAGAATCATGTTTGCTTTCTTTGCAACAGCATCACACTGCTGACTCATATTTAACTTGTGGTCCACTATAACCCCTAGATTCCTTTCTGCCGTACTCCTTCCCAGACAGTCGCTTCCCATTCTGTATGTGTGAAACTGATTGTTTCTTCCTATGTGGAGCACTTTGCATTTGTCTTTATTAAACTTCATCCTATTTATCTCAGACCATTTCGCCAATTTGTCCAGGTCATTTTGAATTATGACCCTATCCTCCAGATTAGTCGCAATCCCTCCCATCTTGGTATCATCTGCAAACTTAATAAGCGTACTTTCTATACCAATATCTAAATCATTGATGAAGATATTGAACAGAGCCAGTCTCAAAACAGACCCCTGTGAAACCCCACTTGTTATGCCTTTCCAGCAGGATTGTGAACCATTAATAACTACTCTCTGAGTACGGTTATCCAGACAGTTGTGCACCCACCTTATAGTAGCCCCATCTAAGTTGTATTTCCCTAGTTTATTGATAAGAATATCATGCGAGACCATATCAAACGCCTTACTAAAGTCTAAGTATACCACATCCACCACTTCTCCCTTATCCACAAGACTCGTTATCCTATTAAAGAAAGCTATCAGATTGGTTTGAGCTGATTTGTTCTTTACAAATCCATGCTGACTGTTCCCTATCACCTTGCCACTTTCCAAGTGCTTACAGATGATTTCCTTAATTACTTGCTCCATTATCTTCCCTGACACAGAAGTTAAACTAACTGGTCTATAGTTTCCTGGGTTGTTCTTATTTCCCTTTTTATAGATGGGCACTATATTTGCCCTTTTCCAGTCCTTTGGAATCTCTCCTGTCTCCCATGATTTTCCAAAGATGATAGCTAGAGGCTCAGATGCCTCCTCTATTAGCTCCTAATAGACACAGAATGGCTAACCTAGTGAGGAGGGCTTTCAACTAGGTTCGATGGGGACAGGTGAGCAAAGCCCACAGGTAAGTGGAGAACATGGAGACCTGGGAGATGGGTGGGAAATGAGAGGGAGCATGGGCTACAATGGCAGAGAGAAAGGAGGGTCAGGGCAAAACTGGGAGGCAAGGTCAAATCAGGATCTTAGATGCCTATATACAAATGCAAGAAGTATGGGAAATAAGCAGGAATAACTGGAAGTGCTAATAAATAAGTACAATTATGACATTGTTGGCATCACAGAAACTTGGTGGGATAATACACATGATTGGAATGTTTGTATAGAAGCATACAGCTTGCTCTGGAAAGACAGACAGGGAAAAAAGGGAGGAGGTGTTGCCTTATACATTAAAAATGAACACACCTGGAGTGAGGTGGAGGTGGGCGTGGGAGACGGAAATGTTGAGAGTCTCTGGGTTAGGCAAAAAAGGGATTAAAAACAAAGGTAATGTCATGCTAGGAGTCTACTACAGGCCACCTACCGAGGTGGAAGAAGTGGATGATGCTTTTTTTAAACAACTAACAAAATCATCCAAAGCCCAAGATTTGGTGGTGATGGGGGACTTCAACTACCCAAATATATGTTGGGAAAATAACACTGTGGGGCACAAACTATCCAATAAGTTCTTGGACTGCATTGGAGACAACTTTTTATTTCAGAAGGTTGAAAAAGCTACCAGGGAGAAAGCTGTTCTAGATTTGAGCCTAACAAATAGGGAGGAACTGGTTGAGAATTTGAAAGTGGAAGGCAGGTTGGGTGAAAGTGATCATGAAATCATAGAGTTCACAATTCTAAGGAAGGGTAGGGACACCATTCCTACCCATCCTGGCTGAGAGCCATTGATGGACCTAACCTCCATGAATCTATCTAGCTCTTTTTTGAACCCTGTTAAAGTTCAAGCCTTCACTGCATCCTCTGGCAAGGAGTTCCACAGGATGACTGTGTGCTGAGTGAAGAAAAACTTCCTTTGTTTGTTTTAAACCTGCTGCCTATTAATTATGGAGAGACTAACATTGCACAAGTTGTCATAAGATCAATAAAGCTATGACTGAAACTGCACAGTTATTTAGAGGGAAAACTGCCTCATCCTACTGCAGCAGATTTGGTGCACAAGGCTATTTACTGGATTTTTAGTTAACCTGATGGATCTGCTGCTATGCATTATCTCTGCCCTTGACAAAGCCAAGCAGGTGAGAACTATCATCCAGAATAGGTCCAGAGCCAAAACTAACAAACCATTTAGAATGGGGTGGGCAAAAGCCTCTCAGTGGGCTGGATCCAGCCTACCTAGGGCAGGGGTGTCCAACCCATGGCTCGAGAGCCGCATGCGGCTCTTCCCTCCCAAAAGTGTGTCTCATGAACCCACCCCTGTGCCCCCCTCCAAAGGGCCCCCAGCTCCCCTGTGCTCACCAGTGCTGACCCCCACCCCCAAGATGAATGCCACACTGATGCTACCTCCAAGGACAGAGGTAGCGCAGGCTCCCTGCAGGGTGGGGCGGAGTTCTGCAGCTGCATGCCAGGTGCCGGAAGTACGCGGGCTGCTCTTCCCCTGCCCCGGCAACAGCTGGCACAGTCCGGGACTCCCCCTCCCTCCGTGCAGGAAGGCATCAGGCGCGCAATGGACCAGCGTTTCAGGTACCACGCTGCTGTTTGGGGGACGGGAGAGAGCAGCCTGCACACTTCCTTGGCCTTGATGCACAGCTGCAGGATCCCCAGATACCGGTCCCTGTCCCCTCCCCTCCACCAAGACCCCCAAATGTACCCTGCCCCAGCACCCACTGGCACCCTGTCCTCTGCCCCAGGCTCCTACCCCAGCACCCACAAGGACCCTGTCCTCTGCCTCACACTCTGCCACCTGCCCCAGCACCCTGTCTCCTGCCCTCACCAGTTCAGTTTGGGCCACATTAGTGAGGCTTGGAGTTTTTTGGAGGGGTTGTTTTTTGCATCTCACTTTTGTGGCCCTGACTGACTTTTCTGTTGGTCAGTGACCCCGACTGAAAACAGGTTCCCCACCCTTCTCATAAATAAAGACAATGCTGAAACATTTTGTGTTTGATGTAATATTTAAAAATGAAGCCTGGCCAACTGGAGCTAAGCCCCCATCTAGCCACAGAATCATAACACTCCTGCAGCCCCCCAGACTCCAAACATGAGCCTATCATACACTTGAACTCCATGTCCTGAGTCTCTCATATCCCCAAATTCCTGCACCCCCACATCCCCAGTCTTCCCCAGCCACAACACTCCTGCACCATCCACACACTGCAAATCTGTGTCCTGAGCTCATCATACCCCCAGCCTCCCTGCCCTGAGCCCCTCATACACCCCAGCCCAAATTCCTGCACCCTCACAGCCACAAGCCTGCGGCTTGTTCAGCACCCAACCCTCCCCCTGACCCCAACACTCTCCAGCCTGGAGTCCCCTCCCTGAGCCAACATCCTCTTCTCTCAAATTCCCTGCACTCAAACTCCCTCCCAGAACTTGCACCTCTCACCCCTTCCCAGTGCTTTTTTTTTGTGATGGTATGCCCCGGGACGGTGTACCAGCACCTATATTCCCCCAGGACAGCTTTTTTTTTCCTCAACTCCCGCCCCCCCCCCAGGTACATGGCTCTTCACACTCTATCCACCGCTATTTTGGCTCTTTGTCTGTAACGGGTTGGCCACCCCTGGCCTAGGGCTTTGTTCCAGCCCACAAGGCAGTTCCAAACACCGCCCCTTAGCGCAGGGTTCGGCAACCTACTGTATGCATGCGGATTTTCAGCATGATGGGGAAGGGAACTCAGACCTGCCCCTTCTCCCCTGGGCAGCCACTGGAGAGCACTCCCTCCTCCCTGCAGCAGGTTAGGCTATGGTGGGAGGTGGAAGCACTGGGGCTGAGGCTCAGCAGCAGCAGCTTGGCAGGTACTGGAGGCGCCTCAGCCATATGGTCTGGAGCCGGCCCCGGAGGTGCCGCAACCACACAATCCAGGGCCAGCCCTGGAGGCGCCACTGCCATGGCCACGCAGTCCTGGGCCATGTGACCGAAGCAGCAGCAACTCCAGCCTCCTAGGCCAACCCCGGACCGAGTGGCCATGGCAGCCATTGCTGCAAGGAGGCACAAAGCCAGATAAGGTCCTTCCCTTCTAATACCCAGACCCCCCCCACCCCAATCCCCTCACTTCCCACCAAGACCTGGCACACCCAAGTTGCTCTGACAACCTCCCTTGTTCCTGCATCCTCTGTCCGGGTCACACACTTCACCCTCCCTGGTTCTTGCTCCCTGCACTTAACCAGACACCCTACTCCCACCCTACTTCTGCACCCTCCTTCCCACATCCTACACCCCATTGCTATCCTACGTGCTGGCAGCTCTGTCTCGCACACTGAACCCCTCCTTTTTGTCCCTACCTCAGAGCCGAAGGAGGTCCATAAAATTCACTAACTCCAGAACCCTGGAAAAGTAAATCTGGTCTATGGGAAGCCCTGAACTTTAGTTTCCTCCTTCCTTTCCCTTCACCTGTGAGGCCGGGGCATCAGAGGAGTGAGGTGTCTCAGTTGGTGCCACATCAGTGAATATTGGGGGGGGTTGGAGGAGTTTTTTTTGCTTCTCACTTGTGTGGTCCCCAACTGATTTTTCTGTGGGTCAGTGGCCCCCGACCTAAAAAGGGTTCCCCATTCCTGCCATAGAGAAAACATTGAAATCTTTTGTGTTGGACATAATATTTTACTTTATTTAAAATGAAGTTCAATAAACTAAGATGAGAAATTTAAAATGCTTAATCTGTTTCATAATTTAAATTAAACTAGCTACAGCTGGTTCAGAAAATAAGGTCACTGTACCCAGCCTGCCCTTGCCTCCCCTCCTTCCCACAACACACAGATCTGTGAATAAGTTAAATCTCAGAACGCCACTTCTGAAAGGTTGCTGACCCCTGCACTAAAAGGTAAGAGCTGCATCTTAATGTATTTATTAATGAAGCTGCTGTAAGTAGAGCGATTACTGACTTTTTAAAAGTATCACTGGCACTCAGACACATACACAGAGGTGAATAAGTCAAATCTCGGCACTTTACTTCTGAAAGGTTGCTGACCCCTGCCCTAGTGCATTGCCCCAGAGCCAGAGACACGCGAGCCCTTTCAACTGCTTCTATTTAAAGGGCTCACACTTGCTGGGTGGTTGCGTTGCCTTGCAGCCACAAGCCCTTTAAACAGAAGCAACTGAAAGGGCTCTCAGCTCTCAGACCCATTGGCTGGGAGCTACCTGGGAGGCGCAAGCCCTTTCAACTGCTTCTATTCAAAGGGTTTGTGCCTGCTGGGCAGCTGCCAGGCAACAGGTTAGCGGCGGGGCTGGGAGCTGCCAGCCATGTTATGTGAATTCTAAGCCCCTACCCCAGAAAATTCTGGGAGGAGGCTAGCCCCCAGCACCTTCCCATCTGCTCCAGGTCCCTTCCATTGGCCAGAAGTCAGGGGGCAAGGACCCCAAGCCAAGCAAAGTTCCCGGCAGGGTAGTTCTCAATCCCGCCCCTTTCAGGTCGGCCCGCGGCCACTTCTGAAATTTACGAAGCGGCCACCCTTCCAAAATTATTGCTCACCCCTGATTTAGAAAAGACATGTAGTCATCATATGTAGGCTGAAATTAGTCAATGTTCAAAACGATATTTGGGAGATCTGAAAGTCAACAAGAAAGAAAACTGTTTCAGAAAATGGAGGACAATTATATTCAGAGCTAGCCATTCAGGTGGCTTCACTAATAAAAATGATCCAAGGTCAAAGACTGCTACAAGGGAATTGATGGGGAAAATTCAAAAGATCAGGAAAAAGATGGCATTACCACTATTGTTCTTAGAGAACATCTGAAAAGTTGCTGCAACCAGCATCATGCATGTGACAGTTAAATACTGGATAAAGTAGGTTGCCAAATGAACAAGTGAACACAGAAATAGGGGAGCAAATAGTAGCACAAACAGGGCACAGATAGTGGCCATACAATCAAAGTCATCCAAACAATCGGATCAATTATAACCTACTCACTATTATTAGAAAGAAAAGTATCAGATCCATAAATAACAGGTCCACAAAAAAACACTTTGTAACCACAGCTAGACAGTAAAGCTAATCAGAGAAATATATTGCATGGTACTTAGATAAAGCAAGACAGTGAGCACTGTGGGAATCGCATGCCCAAGTATGTCTTATATGAAATGACATTTGTATACTGCCTGTGCAAAAGCAATCATTTACTGAATTACTAAGAATGGGGGCGGGAGGGGAAATCTTAACCTTTGGGGAGGAAATGGGGCCAATATTCCTTGGGAAGGGCAGATTAAAATCAGATGTACATAATCTGCCACAGTACACAATATAAAACACTAGGTCAGTGGTCTCCAACCTTTTTAACTACAAGATCACTTTTTCAATTTAAGTGTAATGTAAGATCTACCTCAAACCCAAATACCCTTCCCCTGCTTCCTTCCCACCCCTTCTTTGAGGCCCTGCTCCTGCTCCACCCCTTCTCCAAGCTCTCACCCGGCTCACTCCATACCCCTTTCTCTCCCATCCTCACTCACTTTCATCATGCAGGGGTAGGGGTGCAGGCTCTGGTCTTAGGCCAAGGAGTCTGGAGTGTAGAAGTGCTCTGGGCTTAGCCTAGGGTGGGGGACTGAGGTCCAGGAAAGGTTTCAGGGAAGCTCTGGGAAGGAGTTTGGGTGCAGGGCAGGAGGTTGGGTGCACAAGGAGGTTCAGGGCTGGGACGGAGTTCAGGGAGCAGGTTCTGTCTGGGTACCATTTAACTGAGATGGCTTCCAGGTGGAACAGAGGAGTTAAGGCAGGCTTACTCCTGCCTTGGCCCTGCAGCACTCCTGAAAGCAATTCCATGGTGCCATGTGCTGCCTCTTACCTACAGACATTGAGCCCACAGCTTCTACTGACCATGGTTCCCTGTTATTGATGAATGGGAGCTGCAGAAGTAGTGTCTGCACACAAGGACAGTATGTGGATACCCCCTGCTTTGCCTTTCTGAAGGGCTGCATGGACATGCCAGCCACTTCCAGAAACAGCAATTACCAGAGGGATAATTACTCCAGCCATGACATATTAGGGCATTTTAGAACTCACTACTCAAAGAATTACATGTAAACATAAAAGAGAAATGAAAATGATGAAATGCACAGACCAGACAAAACCAAAAAATAACACACTTTGCAAGCAGTAACAGAAGTAACAACAACCCACGTATGTGTTGGAGGAGAGTGAAGCACAGTGTGTGTTTGTGAGAATGACAGACACACACACAGTGTGTGACAGTGACAGAGATTTGCATTGCCAAATTCCCTCCATCCCCTTCGCTCTGTGTGGAGATGGGGTACAGGAGTGGAAGGAGGAAAGACACCCTGACATCAGTGCCCCACCTCTTCTCCCCCTACCACACCCTGCACAGCAAACAGGAGGCTTCCCGGGGGCAGCTCTAAGGCAGAGGGAAGGAGCAGCATGACAGTGAATGGAGTGGCCACTGAAGTGTCAGTGCTTGATAGCTTCCCAGCCAAACCAGTGAGGATCACCTGTCAGAGGCTCCAAGATCTACCTGTAGATCCCGATCTACTGATTGGTGACCACTTCACTAGGTAAATTATATGTACAATTTTTATGAATTAATGAGCCACCAAAAAGACATGTGATTGGTTTTACTACAACACAAAATATAAGAACATAGTGTGTCACACCAAACAGACCAATGGTCAGCCTAGTCCTGTAACCTGTTTATGAGAGTGGCAGATACCAGATGCAGAGCAAAGTATAAGAAACCCTGCAGTAATTAATTATGGCATAATCAATCCTTGGAAAAAAATTCCTTATTTCCCAGCAGTCAGTCGGATAGTTTATGTCCTGAAGTACATGTCTTAAACTCTAAGGACTCCTTTTACTTCTTACTACAGGCTGAACCTCTGTTAACCAGGACTCCCTGGTCTGGCAACATCCATTGTCTGGCTGGACCATGGAGCCTGGTGCACAGGCAGCTGGGCTGCCCAGCTTAGTGGGAAAGGGGAGGGACTGACAAGGCAATGGAGATGATGGTGTGTAGGTGAGGAGGCAGCCAGGGGGCCAGCGATTGGTCCAGGGCTGGGGGGCCAGATATGACCTTCCCTGATCCAGCCTCATCTGGGACCAGTCAGGTCCCAAGGATGCTGGATCAGGGATGTCCAACCTGTATTTTAACTGCAGATGGTCTCCCTATCCACATGCACTGGGATTTCAAAAGGAATCCATCGTAGGCAGGCACCCAATTCCCACTGAAATTCAATGGGATTGTCTGGTTCATTGAAATTGTACCTTTTCAGAGAAGGGAAATGTCTCTTCCTTTGTGTATATGGACAGCACCTAGCACAATGGGGAAACAATAACATCCTTCTAATGTGACAGTGAATATTTATGTGGCTGCATTATTTGAGTAAAGCTGGAATAGTACCCCACTTCAAACAAGAAAACTTAGTTTAACCTTAAGCATAAAACCATGAAGACGCTAATTGATTACCATTTTAGAAATTCTTCAGTGTTAGACTCTACCTTAGTTATTCAACTAAAAGAACAGCTGCTCCCCTCCCCTTTAATTCTGGCTGGCATCACACACAAATCTGCTTGTAACTTTCTAAAAGATCCACCATGACAACTAGGGGCAGGTCTTGCGGCTGAAAAAGGAATCTCTTCTAAAATGAGTTAGTACGTCACTGCTGCAAACAAGAAGGCTCCCGGTGGCACTGGATGCTCAGTCAGCTTGGGAAGGCAGGGACAAGGAGAATCTGTGGCTAGTTTAATTAAAATTACCAAAACATATCATAAAAACAGTTTGCGACCTCAGCAAACTCCTGTCTGGAGATCTGCCTATGCTTCCAGTACTTATGTGTTTCCCTTTATGCTCCTCCTGGGAGAAGAGAGGAAACTGAGCTCAGTCTTGCTGGACCCACCAAATGTGGAAAATTTAAATAACCCCCAACAGTGCCTGAGGACTCTCATTCCTACTGAATCAGTGATTCCTCATCACACTGAATCACTTACTGAGAGACTTTACAACTTCCATGTTGCCATTCAAAATGTCAGTCTTGTTATGAGCTTGGTTTCACAAGACCAACAGAAATGTTTCCATACTTTAAAAAAAAATCAAATTAAAAGTTTTTAGAAACAACATCCATTGCCTGAAGAATGGCCAAGCTTTGTGCAACTCCATGTGTGAAAAATTCCTTATTTCCATAACAAGCAGTGAATGAGGAAACAGTTTATTTTTTGTACCCTTCAGAAGTGGTGTCAGGAACCTTGGGGTGAGGGGAAGAGACAGTTTACAGAAAACCAGAAGGAAGCTTGTAAATCTGAGTAGGGATATTCTGGCCAGAAGGGAGTCTGTCAAGGTTTTTTTTTTTTTTTTTTTTTTTTTTTTTTTTTGTGAGTAAACCTCAAGAAGTGGTGTCAGGAAGCTGAGGGGTGGAGGTGGGAGTGCACATCACGGGTTGTTCAGAGTGAGTGAAGCAGTGTGGAATGCTGGGACTGGATGGGAGAATTGTGGGAGGCTGCTCCCATTGTACTCCTACAATCTGTTAAGCTAACTATAACTGATGCTTTCCACTTCGGCCCCATACTATTCTCCAAGCTAGCCATGCCTGTGAAGTTTCTTATTTTGAGGGATGTCACTCTTCTTAGCCTCAAAGTTGTCCCTATGTTCCACTTATATGTGTTATCTTCCCACTTTTATCATTACAATTATTTAAATCAGAATAAGGAATCAGGAACCGGTTATGAAAAGAGCTATTTATATTACAGGCATAAATCCCATTTCATTTTAAGTTTTGCATATTAATTTTTGTGTCCCTATAGAACTCTCTGTTGGTCACACTGGGAATTAGCTCTGTCCCTAGAAAGACTCTAGTTTCTGGCTGGTGTTTCGCCCATTGTCATTCCATGCTCTCTCCATACTCTGTTCTAGACCCACATCACTCCCAGGATTATGGTGTCCTCTTCGGGACACTCCTGTCCAGTATTTCCCACCACACTGGTTTCCCCCGCTCCTCTCTTCTGGGGGTTATCAGCAGTCCACTGTCTCCCTCCTGCTACTGTGACCAACTGCAGTCTCAGTCTAGCCCAGGGGTGGGCAATAATTTTTGATGGAGGGCTACTCCAAGTTTTTGGAAAGTGGTCGAGGGCCACACTCTTCCATGATATTAATGGAGGAGATGTGGGGTCTGGGATGGAGGTTGGGTGCAGAAGGGAGCTTGAGGTAAGGAACTGGAGTGCAGGAGGGAGAAAGGGGTCTGGAAGGCAGTTGGGTGAAGTAGGCATTGTGATCTAAAGCAGGGGACTGGGGTGCAGGGTTTTGGGATATGACCTAGGGTAGGAGGGGATTGTGATCTCGGGCAGAGATTGGGGTGCCAGATATGGGAGGGGTATGGGTGCAAGATGTTTGGAGATATGGAGTAGAGGGGCAGGAGTGTTGGGCAGAGGGTTGGAGAAGGGAGGGGCTGGGGTGCCAGAGGCAGGCTCTGGCCAGATGACTTACCAGCCAGCAGCCAAACCAGCCTGCCTGCCAAGCTAAAGGCTTGCAGAACTTCAAATGTGCTTGAGTGAGTAACTGAACAGAAGGGGATGGGGTTGTGCTTCATGGTCAGTGTTCCCTCTAAGCTGTGCAGCAGCACAGATTCACAGGTGACTAATCAACCCCTCCAAGTCAGAGGCTCAGGGCTCTGTGCATGGAGCTCACCGATTGGGCGGGACTGATTAATCACCTGTGAATCTGTGCTGCTGCGCAGCTTAGAGGAAACACTAGTCCTAGCCCAGGAACCCTCTGGCAGCAGCCTTATCAAAAAATGAGGAGTCCAGGATCTTTCAAAAAAGGATGTTTTTATTCCAAAAGAACCGCGTCTAGACAGCGATTTCACTTTTGAAATACCCTTTTTCGAAAGAACATTGTAACGTGATTATGCAAATGAAGTGTGGGATATTACACTGTCCGTGTATAAACGCAAAACAATGATGTTTAAAAAACTGAATGGCTTGTCAAGGTACATGCAGCACTCTTTTTCTCTAGAGACACTGGGTAAATTATTCTTCATGGTGGCATAACCAGAAAAAGACATCCCTCTATTATTTTGCATGTTACCTCAACCATAAAAACAAAGTTTAAATCATTTTAGTTCAAAAATGATATTTCTACATCTACAATTATTGACTTTGGAACTGGAATAAACAATTCATATAATTACCACCAATCTCTGGTCTTTTGGTTAAGAAAGTTTTGCTTTTTGTTGATCCAACCATCACATTTTTTCCCAACCACTTCTCTCTCTCACTTTCTCATATTTATGACTTATTTATTCATTTTGAAAGGAAAAATCTATGTCTTTTCAGCAGTAACTCTAATGCAGCATTACTCAGATGTGGTCTCGATGGTTATATGCAAGAGTCAGAGTCTTTTGTTGCCAGCACAGGGAAGCTCTGGAGGAGTGGGGAAAAGCAGTGGCCTCTCCCACAAGGCAACCAACAGGGGTTGGATCCTGCCCCTCTCTGAAGACACAAATTCTAGAAAAGCAAGCTTCTTGTTAATTAATTTTTTGCAGTGGTGGGCAATAGAATCCAGCCTTAGTTGCACCTCTCTTCCAGTCCCCTGGCTCCACTACCTTATCTCCCTGCCCCATTCATTTCTCCTCATCATGTCAAGCCCCCACTGCCTCCCCAATCACAGGGCTTAATTTGTCCCTGGGCTTGCTAGGATTGAGTGAATCTGATGGTGTAAAACGTGATATTAATAAACATGCAAGTGATGTTTGTATGTTTGTTAATACAGGTTGTACCTCCAAAATCTGGGACTCTCTGTTCCGGTAACATCTGTGGTCCAGCCATCCGGGAAGCATTGCTCCAGCAGTGTTCCCTGTAAGCTGTGCATATTAGTGGCCACTCAGAAGAGATTCAAATGCCGCGTAGGTGATTAGCAGAGGGCCCAGAGCTAAGTTTTTTGTTTCCACTGATGGTGCACATAAAAATTATTCCACACATGAATAGAAAAATCCACACATGGATAAAAAAATATCATAGGGAACATTGTGCTCTGAACCCTACTGGTTAACTGGAAGCAGCTTACTGGTTAACCTTTTAAATCCCTGTCCATTACACCAATGTAACCTGAAATAATTTCCATGTTACTCTGAAGTTACACCAGGGAAAATTTGGGTCACTACTAGAATCCTTAGATTTTTTTTTTTAATTTCTTTAGATTCTGTGAAGAAATAAGTTGAGTTATTTTCTATTCCTCTTGCTACTGCTGACAGAAATGTTATAACAATAATAATAGACACACCAATTATCTCTCAATATTGCTCTGGGGAATGGTATAAAACTCTAAAACTAGAGGTTCATCCTTGACCTTTCATATATTTTATGGCAGATGAGAGCACAGTATCATCTAGTTCAGTAAGGGGCAACCTAGCCTAGTGACTGGGCCACATGAGTGATCCTCTCATCTCAGTGGGCTGCAACATTGTCACATCCAAGACGGTCTCCTGGGATATGATAGTTTTGCTAACTGCACGTGCCTACCTAGAAGTTGTGGACTGTGCCAACTGAACCAGAGCAGCATTTTGATTGGATGCAGATGACTCTTATGATGTTGTAGGCAATCAACATATACCTTATTTTATGTGCCCTTGCTTTAAGAACATATCACTTTTGTAATACTGGTAGGAAAAAAACGAATGGACAAAAACCAGCAAAATTTGGCAACCCTGTGCATGGGCGACGGTAAACAAACAGTCTCGTGAGCCACACATGGAGCCCTCGAGATGCAGGTTGCCCACCACTGATCTAGTCTGTCCCTAATACAGGCTATAGAATTTCACTAAATAATTCCTATGTCAAGCACATAATTTCCCATCATTGTGTCTACAAGCCAACGGTATGCCACAAACCTTTTTGTCCATATTAGAATTGGGCAGGTTTTTCTTTTTGTGGAAAATCTATTATTTTGAAATTTCCATTTTAAAAACAGGAAAATTTTATATTTCCCACAAAATGATCTTTCCCCACCCTGAATTGTTTTGGACATAGCAATTCATGCTGATAAAATCACAATGTTTTGTTCTGATTTCAACTTTTTAAATATTATAATATAAAAGACAAATGAAATGGAAACTCATTTCAAAATGGAAAATTGAAATATTCCATTCCAAAAGTGTTAATACATAATGATTTGACATTATTGAAATGCCTTTTCTCAATTTTTCTTTTGAAAAGAAATGTCATTACATTTGATGTGTTTTTGTAAAATATTTTGTTTTCACTGAATCGATATTTTTCTGGGCTCAATCTTGTGTTTGCTTCCTTCATTTCTTGTTCTCATCTGCAAGTCTTTTCTATCTTTTAGTAGGAAATGAAACCGTTCTTCCTGATTTTCAAAATTTTGTGTGAACTGATGGCTCAGATAGTTCGGAATGGTTTTGCAACTCCTGAAACCTTGTAGAGATTACGTTCACTGCTGAGGCTATCATCATAACTTGGTCCGCCACTGGGGAGGTGGTGTGTGTTTTAAAGTATCCTCTAGTGGTTGATCCAAGGAAGAGCATTTGCAGTCCCTTCAAGCAATTCATTATTTCACCCTTTTGGGCCTGGGAGATATGCTAAAATATTAGTCATCTCCCATACCATAGGTCCTCATCAAATCCAAGGAGTAAATTAATTAGCATTAAGAGAATTCTGCGTGCTGTTCAGAAAGGCTCTCTGACATCACCCCAACCATCTTCATTCTGAGATTGGAGGGTATGAAAATACTGTAGCACATTGAGAACTTGGCTTCCTTCACAGTAACAAAAACAATCAACGTACTGGAGCAGTTAATCCCTGGAAGACTTGTGACCACATTCCGTGACATGTTTGAAAAATATGGAAATAGTGAAAACGTTCTGACTTGTTAAAAACTCTTGCAGTCTATTTAATCCATTCCTTGGCCTCAACATGCACCAACTGCTGACTTGGCATGCCCTTTACTCACCTTTCCATTAGACACACATTTGATAAGACTGATCTTTCCCAAACAACAGAAGTCATGTCTCTTAAAGAAATATTTACCCTGATTCACAAAGTGGAACTCTCCCGCCTGTGTTCACGCAGCCATTTTTATGAGAATGTGTGCACACATGTATAGAACTGTAGCAAACAGAAAACGTAAACTAGAATATGAAAGATTACAAATCACTTTAAAAAATAGCTCAGGCAGTTTTGTGTTATGATGCACTGGCATCTACATAAAGTCTATTTATGCCAACTGACTAAAGTGTCAGCAACTGACACTACTACTGTACAGATAAACAATTGGACATTTTGTTCATAAGTCTTAATTATTGAATGTTAACATTTTCACTCAATCACATCATATCACTAGCAAAAGACCCATCATATAACATTATAACCAAGTCATGATAGTTCAACATAGCATATGAATTTACATTTCTATAATATATTTCAGCTTTCAGACTATGAGGGCTCGTCTACACTGGCCCCTTTTCCGGAAGGGGCATGTTAAGTTCAGAGATCGCAATAGGGAAATCCGCGGGGGATTTAAATATCCCCCGCGGCATTTAAATAAAAATGTCCGCCGCTTTTTTCCGGCTTTTAGAAAAGCCGGAAAAGAGCGTCTACACTGGCCCCGATCCTCCGGAAAAAGCGCCCTTTTCCGGAGGATCTTATTCCTACTTTGAAGTAGGAATAAGATCCTCCGGAAAAGGGCGCTTTTTCCGGAGGATCGGGGCCAGTGTAGACGCTCTTTTCCGGCTTTTCTAAAAGCCGGAAAAAAGCGGCGGACATTTTTATTTAAATGCCGCGGGGGATATTTAAATCCCCCGCGGATTTCCCTATTGCGATCTCTGAAATTAACATGCCCCTTCCGGAAAAGGGGCCAGTGTAGACGTAGCCTGACAGTACTTGTGTTTTAATGTACCTTTCCATCAAATTTATTGTTAAATGGAGCTCACATTAAAATGCAAGAAAATTATATTGTTTCAGACAGAAAAAAGACATAGCATAAAGAACCCATCAGAAAACTCCAGCGCCTAAACACCACTCGCTGATACCTATAGTTTTTCTGAAGGAGTTTGTGTGCCACAAGCTGTGCAAAATAAACTGCCTAACTGGAAAGACATGTATGCACCACTGTACATACTGGCTTTCAGATGCCCCATTCAAACAATCTGTATATGTCATACATGGCTTTTCTTATGTAACTTTGACTGATGTATGGCATTTCCAAATCACTTCAATAGGCAACTGGAAGGCTTACAGACAAGTTGTCTCCTTCCCCAGCCCATGAAACACGTAGTATAAGTCCAGTTTATAAAACTAACAATGAGAAAGGAACAAACCGTAGAAATTGTGTTTCATTTCAGATTTATTAGCACTTTTGTAAAGAAAAAATGACATGACTTTTTCTGGAATTAATCTCTATCAATATTTCTCTCAACCCTAGTAACATGGATAGAAGTTCTACAATCTGAATCTTGTCTTTACGGACAACACCACAATAACAGAAGTAAAAAGAGAAATGAATGCTGTTTTTAATACCAGCTTCTTTACACTAAGATGTACCTCAAAGAATTATAGAACTTGATTTATTCAAGGTTCAACCCTTCTCTCTACTCCACTGTACACAAACCCTGTCCCACTTTCAAACATTGCTTACCGACTTTGGAATGCACTACTTGAAAAAAATCCTACTGTTTGTCCTTTAAGTATTTGGACAGTTATCTACTATATATTTTGAAGAGTTTGTTTGTTTGTTTGCGGATTTATTTGTGCAAATTAAAGTCATACTTCATGATTACCAACAGATACCAAATTTTGCATAAACAATCCTGCCCCTCATATTAGCTGAATGCACTACTTTTTACACCAGAATATGCTGGGTGACAGGTTAAAATCATTATTTTTGTTTTTCATCAGAAAAAAAGTCATAATTATCATGATTAGAGTTCATAATAAAATTTGCTAACAAAATTAAAATTCAACTATTCATCTGTAATTTTTGAGCAAGAAAATTTTTACTGTCACAAATCACAAAATAATTCAAATTAGTTACAGAAAGAGTAATGAAAGCTTGATTAGTTTCCAATTCAAATTTACTAGGGATGGTAATTATTCAATAAAATGAATAATGTCACAAGTTGAAATTCCACAAATTCAAAACGGTTCTTTTACTTCCCTTATAGAAGCACATTAATAAAAAATTCAATTACATATATTTAATTTCTTGAACTTTCTTATACTTGTAAGCTACACAAAATGACTTTGCCGGGTCAACAACGGGCCTCACCTGCTAGCTGATTCATAACTGACATGTAACTTGTCTTTAGACACCTCCTCAGCATGGAGAACAAAACTGAGTGATTTCCCAGTCCAAAGTTTTCTACACTACCTCACTAATCTAGCGGGAGAGATAGATACGCTCGAGGGCAGGGACAGGGATAGGTCCAGAGTGACCTAGACAAATTAAAGGATTGGACCAAAAGAAATCTGATGAGGTTCAACAAGGACAAGTGTAGAGTCCTGCACTTGGGACGGAAGAATCCAAAGCATTGTTACAGGCTGGGGACCGACTGGCTAAGAAGCAGTTCTGCAGAAAAGGACCTGGGGATTACAGCAGATGAGAAGCCGGATACGAGTCAACAGTGTGCCCTTGTAGCCAAGACGGCATAACAGCATATTTTGTTGCATTAGGAGGAGCATTGCCAGAAGATCTAGAGAAGTGATTACTCCCCTTTATTCAGCTCTGGTAAGGCCACATCTAGAGTATTGTGTCCAGTTCTGGGGGCCCCCGTCCCCCCACTATAGAAAGGATGTGGACGCATTGGAAAGAGTCCAGCGGAGGGCAACCAAAATGATTAGGGGGCTGGAGCACATGACCTATGAGGAGAGGCTGAGGGATTTGGGCTCATTTAGTCTGCAGAAGAGAAGAGTGAGGGGGGATTTGATAGCAGCCTTCAACTTCCTGAAGGGAGGTTCCAAAGAGGATGGGGAAAGGCTGTTCACAGTACAGAGCAAGGAGCAATAGTCTCAAGATACAGTGGGGGAAGTCTAGGTTGGATATTAGGAAAAACTATTTCACTAGGAGGGTGGTGAAGCACTGGAATGGGTTACCTAGGCAGGTGGTAGAATCTCCATCCCTAGAGGTTTTAAGTCTCAGCTTGACAAAGCCCTGACTGAGTTGATTTAGTTGGGATTGCTCATGCCTTGGGCAGGGGGCTGGACTTGATGACCTCCTGAGGTCTCTTCCAGCCCAAGGATTCTATGAATCTATGAATCTAAGAACAAACCCAAAGAGAAACAGAAAAAGAAAAGTGAAATTGAACAGTCTGCTTTCACTGTCAAAGCAAGAGGAAAGCTAAAAGTTTAAAAACATGTGATATAAATTGATTGTTAATGCTATTTCTGTTTTAAACGTAAAAGGGGTTTAACAACAACATTGAGATCTCTTTGCCCTAGATACTGTAATGCCCAAAGACATGGGAAGACACGGTCCCTGCCTTGAAAATGTTTACATTCTGATTTAAATCAAAATACAACAAATGAATGCAACACACAATAGAGAGGAAAGAAAGGAGAATGAAACATGATGTTATGCCTGGGATTTTGAAACTGAAAAGGCAGCGGCGGAGCACGCGGTTTGGAGTCTGGCCCTGCAGAAGGTAGGGGAGGGGAAAAACTAGGGGGAAGTGTGGGAGAGGAAAAGGTTTGTGCAGAGGGGGAAGAAAGGGGAAGGTACCAAGAAACAGGCTGGAGGAGAGACAAATATGCCAGGGGGCCAAGTGCAGACAATAAGGGAAGGGGCAGGAGGGGAGGTGTCAGTGAGAGGGGGCACAGGGTGATGCTGGGAGAGGAGAGGAGAGAGGAAGGGCATTGGGGGCTGGAGGGGAAGGTGCTGGGAGAAGGCTTGAAAGAAGGGGTGGGCATGAGAAAGGTGGGGATGGAGAAAGGCATGTGTGAGGACACAGGGGCATGAGGAGAATGGGGGCAGAGAGTGGTGAGGGGGTGGGCATCAAGAAAAAAGGAGGCAGGGACAGTGAGGGAAGGGGGAAGCACGAGGAGGGTGCAGGGCTAAGGGAAGGTGCAGGTGCCAGGGGATTATGGCTGTGAAGCAGAAGGGCAGACACCTGCAGGGGAGGGACCAGAACCAGAGGAGAGAGGCAGGGTAGGTTTGTAGAGGGAGGTGTTAGAAGAGGGGTATCTCACATGATCATAGTGGGGCTACTGGAGGAGTGGGCACAGGGGGGAGAGAGGGGCTGGTAGGGGGGGCAGGTCACAGGAGACCCAAGGGCAGTGAGAAGGGCAGGATTCAGGACAGCACAGGAGGAGGAGGAGTTGGGGGGCAACAGGCACCAGGGGAGATGATGGAGCAAGGAGAGGAGACATGGCAGCAGAGAAAAAAGGGAAAGGTTTATAAAATATTTACTAATAACTTGGTATGCTGCCCACGGCCAGTTTTTTTGCACCCGCAGTACAGTTTGGGTTTATGTGGGGATCAACACGTGGCCAGTGAGTGGGAGCCAAAACAAAAAAGTAGTCAGTGAAATGATCTGCTGTTGATATGTTTTAGTAGTTAAATTCTTGGACTGTCATTGCTCATGAAAAATGCTGTCACATGGGCAGAAATCGGGTAAATATTGCATTTTATTAATATCAGCAGAACTGACTTAAATTGGGCCTGTGTGTTATGTAGTCTTGCCTTAATCTTTGTATTCATGCCTGTCAGTGTGAGAGAAGCTATTTGTATATATTTGTTTGCATATGCAACCACACTTAAGTTGAGGCCCTCAGCATGTTCTGTAAGTATCAGTGTGGTCCCTGGGGCTTCCAAAGTTGAGTTGCCCTAGCTCATCCCTGACAGGTGTCTGTCTAACCAGGTCTTAAATATCTAAAATTTAAGCCCATTGCTTTTCATCCTAACCTCAGAGGCCAAGCAGAACAATTTTTCTTCCTCCTCCTTATGATACTCTTTTCGATACTTGAAAGCTGCTCTCATGTGAGACCCCATTTGGAATACTGTGTGCAGTTCTGGTCTCCCATGTTTAAGAAGGATGAATTCAAACTGGAACAGGTACAAAGAAGGGCCACTAGGATGATCCGAGGACTGGAAAACCTGTCTTATGAAAGGAGACTCAAGGAGCTTGGCTTGTTTACCTTAACCAAAAAAAGGCTGAGGGGGGACATGATTGCACTCTTTAAATATATTAGAGGTATAATATATATAATATATATAATAATATATATTAGAGGTATAATAAATACCAGGGAGGGAGAGGAATTATTTAAGCATAATACCAATGTGGCCACAAGAACAAATGGATATAAGATGGCTAGTAGAAAGTTTAGACTTGAGATTAGATGAAGGTTTCTAACCATTAGAGGAGTGAAGTTCTGGAACAGCTTTCCAAGGGAAGTAGTGGGGGCAAAAGATCTATCTGGCTTCAAGATTAAATTAGATGGGTTTATGAAGGGGATGGTTTGATGAGATAATATGATCTTGGTAACTAATTGACCATTCATTATCAGTGGTAAGTAGGTCAATGGAGGAATGATAGGAGTTACTATAGAGAACTTTCTGGGTGTCTGGCTGATGAGTCTTGCCCACACGCTCAGGGTTTAGCTGATCGCCATATTTGGGGTCGGAAAGGAATTTTCCTACAGGGTAGATTGGCAGAGGCCCTGGAGGTTTTTCGCCTTCCTCTGTAGCGTGGGGTACAGATCACAGCTGAAGGATTCTCTGCATCTTGGGGTCTTCAAACTATTTAAGGCTTCAATATCTTAGATATAGGTGAGAGGATTATTCTAGAAGGGGCTGGGTGACATTCTGTGGCCTGCATTGTGCAGGGGGTCAGACTAGATAATCGTAATGGTCCCTTCTGACCTTAAAGTCTATGAGTCTATGTCCCTTTTGGTCTTCTCTTTTCCAAGGTAAACAAGGCCAATTTCTTCAGCCTTGCCTCATATCTCATGTTCTCTAGACCTTTCATCATTTGTGTTGATCTTCTCTAGATTTTCTCCAGTTTCTCCACGTTTCCTGAAATGTGGCACCCAGAATTGGACATGATACTCCAGCTGGGGCTAATGTAGATGGCTCATTCCCTGCCTGGGGGACTTGAGACTGGGCAGGTTAATTTCCAATCCTCCTGTTTATTCTTTTCCTAAGCCAGGAGGGCACAGTAGTTCTGATGGGGGTTGGAGAGGGGATGGAAGCCAGATCCAAGATCAATGAGCCCTGGGAAGTGGGCCCATTGAAAGGAGACTGGACCTGTGGATGCCCTGGGGGTCAGCAGCAAGGGCCTGCTTTGGGAAGCCCCCTCCTTGGAGGTGAATGTGGCAGCATTGAGACCCAACCCAGAAGCAGGCGCCACAGACACTAACTGCAGATTCATGGGACGGCTCTCACAGATCTTGCACATGCATAAGAGGATAGATCTGCAGGAGGGGGGGGGGCAGTGGCGTAGTGAGGGGACCAGAGGGATCAGTTGCCCCTGGGAGAAAAATAATATAAAATTTAGTTAAAAATAGATGTCACACGTTTTTAAAAGGAATACCATATCTCCTGCCTTTTGTCTATGTTTGTCTCTTTAGGTCCCCAGTTAAAATTTTCAAAAGCACTTGAGTGACTAAAGTCATTTTTGAAAATTGGACTTGGAAATCTAAGCTCAGATTTTCAAAGGTAATTAAGCTCCTAAGAGACAGTTGCCAACTCAGATCTTCAAAGATATCTATCTGATCTTTACACACCTTTGAAAATCTGGTCATAAGTGTCCTAGTCAGTTCTGAACGTGAGATGTAGGAGCCCAGTCCTAATTCCTTCAGGCTTTTTTTATCTTTAATTTGAACATTTATCTACACTAATTCCCCCCTCCTTTCCTTTTCACTATCCAATAAATGCACGGATCAAAATTATAGGTGCTTTGTGAATATACTGACTTGAGAGTGGAAAGATCTCATATTGTCAGGTATGATTCCTGGAAACCCATCTCAAATATGAAAAACTAGGTTGATACATGTTCCTATCAGGAGCTGTTGAATTCAGTTCACCATTTTCAGTATCTCATTAGGCTGTTTAGTGGAGAAGATATTGTTTATTTTTAAATTTATACTGTGGGCAAAGCATGGGCTCACAAGAATTCCTCCATTGTTTTACCATGAGTCTCAAAACATTTGGTGTTTTTCTAAAGGCCTCAAGTCAATTGATTATGTAGGAATCTCAGCTTTCATTAAAAAAAGTTCTCTATACTTCTGGGCCTTACAGCTAAGGAGAAAAGCTTTAAAACATGAACCCTCAAGAAACAAAAGGCCAATAAAAATCCAACATGTTTTATTTTGAAAAAAATCTTATGATTTGTAGACCATTCTCATAACTTTGTGAAGGCGTTCCTTGTGATCTGTGGGTTGGCAATACTGCTCTTTGATTGGTGAATTTAGAGAGGTCTCTACCTTCGGTTTCCCTTTCCACCTTCCTTTTTTGTCACAGGTCATCAGACAATCATAGAGACAATGGAGAGTAGGGTGAGTCCATGACTATGGTTAATGACTGATTAGGGTGACTATTATGAGCTATCTACTGCCATCTGTTAATCAACTGTAGGAAAAGGCTTCACGAGCAGACCTTATTTATATAGACAACCTACTTTGCCACAGAGATCAGTAGACACAGTTGCTGTGTCAAGGTGATCAATTTTGGCTCTTTTGGGTTGAAATTCACTTAAGATTTGGAGCTGGGTGAATGAAATGTTGTTATCGATACTGTATGACAGTGGTCCCCAACATGGTGCCCACGGGCGCCATGGCGCCCGCGGGGCCATTTTTGTGCACCCGCCAAGTGCTCGGGGCTGGCCTGGCCCTGGGCACGTGGTGCATGCGTTGTGCCGGAGCCGGCCCTGGAGCATGGTAAGCGCCGGCCCCGGGAGCGCAGCGAATTGGCCGCTCGTGCCCCGGGCGCACGGCGCTTGGAGGGCGAGGGGGGGAGCGCCGGCCCCGGGCGCGCGGCGCTTGGCGGGAGAGCGCCGGCCCGGGCGCCGGCCCCGGGCGCACGGCGCTTGGAGGGCGAGGGGGAGGAGCGCCGGCCCCGGGCGTGCGGCACTTGGGGGAGGAGGGGGCAAGGGGAGGGGGAGCGCCGGCCCCGGGCGTGCGGCGCTTGGCGGGGGAGCGCTGGCCCGGGCGCGCGGCGCTTGGGGGGGGGGGGCACTGGCCCCGGGCGCGCGGAGCTTAGGAGGAGCGCCGCCCGGGCACGCGGCACTTGGGGGAGGAGGGGGCGCCGGCCCTTGGCGCGCAGCGCTTGCAGGGGGGGGGCCAGCACTTTGACCTACACTTAAGGCAACTGATTTAATTTTGTGTAAAATTTTGCATAATAAAGGATGGCAATTTTTTTTGAAAATGTTCAACTATATTGATACATATTTTGATCAGATCTACTTCTGATGTGATCTTTGTGTGTGGTTGTGGTTTGTTGTGTGTGTGTGTTTTGTTTTTGTTTTTTTCTCAATAAAAAATCCTGGGGGGGGGGAGGAAGGCCACCAAAACAGTTCGAATTGGGCCCCACACTTCCTAAAGCCGGCCCTGAGTGCAGGAAGCCTCCTCCCGCCCTGTGAGGAGCACAAGGCACTTCAAAGTGCCGCAGGCTCCTTGCAGGGTCGGGGCACGGCGAAGAAAGGTTCATGCAGCTCTCTTGGCCAGGGGTAGGGGAGTGCACAAAGCCTCCTCTGCTTCCCCATCCCCCCACCCTGCAAGCAGTGCGCAGCGTTTCAGAGCACCACGTACTCCCTGGCAAGGTTGGAGGAGGCTTTGCGCGCTCCCCCACCCCCAGGCCAATTAAGGCCTGCGGGCGGGGGAGAGTGCAAAGACTTCTCCACTCTACCCCTTCCCTACAAGCAGCGCGCAGCGCTTTGAAGCACCGCAGGCTGCTTGCAGGGCAGGGGCAGTGCGGAAAAGGCTTTGGGCACTCCCCCACCCCCAGACTCTAATTGGACTGGGGGCAGAGGAGCAGCAGGGCCTCCATGGGCCGGATCCACCCACTTGGCAGGTCGGATCAGGACCATGGAGGTCCCTTTTCCCACCCCTGTTCTAAGGAATGGTAGAAGAGAGAACAGCGAAATAGAGATAATGGATTTCAGGAAGGCAGATTTTAGTAAACTCAGAGAACTGGTAGGTAAGGTCCCATGGGAAGCAAGACTAAGAGAGAGAAAAAATGAAGAGAGCTGGCAGTTTTTTAAAGGGCCATTATTAAGGGCACAAAAGAAAACTATTCCACTATGTAAGAAAGATAGAAAGTATGGCAGGAGACCACCTTCTATCAACCAGGAGATCTTATATGATCTAAAAATAAAAAAGGAGTCATAAAAGGTGGAAACTAGGTCAAATTACAAAAGATGAATTTAAGCAAACAACACAGGTATACAGGGGCAAGATTAAAAAGGCAAAGAAACAAAACAAGCTCAATCTAGCTAGAGACATAAAGGGTAACAAGAAGACATTCTACAAATATATTAGAAGCAAGACCAAGGACAAGGTAGGCCCATTGCTCAGTGAAGAGGAAGAAACAATAACAGGAAACTTGGAAATGGCAGAGGTGCTTAATGACTTCTTTGTTTTGGTTTTCACCAAGAAGTTTGATGGTGACGGGATGCCTAACATAGTGAATGCTAGTGGAAATGGGGTAAGTTTAGAAGCTAAAATAAAAAAACAAGAAAACATTACTTAGAAAAGTTAGATGTCTGCAAGTCATCAGGGCCTGATGAAATGCATCCTAGAATACTCTAGGAGCTGACAGAGAAGATATCTGAGCCTTTATAATATTTGAAAAACCATAGAAGGAAGGAGAGTTTCCAGAAGACTGGAAAAGGGCAAATATAGCGCTTATCTATAAAAAGGGAAATAAGAACAACCCAGGAAACTACAGACCAGTCAGTTTAACTTTTGTGCCAGGGAAGATAATGGAACAAGTAATGAAGGAATTCATCTGCAAACATCTGGAAGATAATAAGGTGATCGATAACAGCCAGCATGGATCTGTAAAGAACATATTGTGTCAAACCAACCTGATAGCTTTCTTTGAGAGGATATCAAGCCATATGGATAATGGACAAGCAGTGGACATGGTATACCTAGACTTTAGTAAGGTATTTGACACGGTCTCACATGACCTTCTTATCAATAAACTAGGGAAATACAACCTAGGTGGGGCTACTGTAAGTTAGGTAAATAACTGACTGGACAACCATTCTTAGAGAGTTGTTATTAATGGTTCACAATCATGCTGTAAGAACAATACATTTGGGGTTCCACATGGGGTCTGTTTTGGGACAGTTTCTGTTCAATATCTTCATCAATGATTTAGATGAAGGCATAGAGAGTACGTTTATTAAGTTTACAGATGATACCAAGCTACGATGGGTTGCAATGCTTTGGAGAATAGGGTCAAAGTTCAAAATGATCTGAACAAACTAGAGAAAAGGTCTGAGGTAAATATGATGAAATTGAATGAGCACAAATGCAAAGTACTCCACTTAGGAAGGAACAATAAGTTTCACACATACAGAATGGGAAGTGATTGTCTAGGAAGGAGTACTGCTGAAAAGGATCTACGGGTCATGATGGAGCACAAGCCAAATATAAGTCAACAGTATGACACTTGCAAAAAAAGCAAACATGATTCTGGGATTCATTGACAGGAGTGTTATGAGCAAGACATAAGAAGTCATTCTTCCACTCTACTCTGAGCTGATTAGGCCTCAGTTGGAATAGTGTGTCCAGTTCTGGGAACCACATTTCAAGAAAGATGTGGAGAAATTGGAGAAGGTCCACAGAAGAGCAACAAAAATGATTAAAGGCCTAGAAAACATGACCTATGAGGGAAGACTGAAAGAACTGGGCTTGTTTAGTTTAGAAAAGAGGGGACATGATAGCGGTTTTCAAGTATCTAAAATGGTGTTACAAGAAGGAGGGAGAAAAATTGTTCTCCTTGGCCTCTAAGGATAGGATAAGAAGCAATGGGCTTAAACCGCAGCAAGGAAGATTTAAATTGGATATTAGGAAAAACTTCCTGTCAGGGTGGTTTCGCACTGGAATAAATTGCCTAGGGAGGTTGTGGAATCTCCATCACTGGAGATATTTAAGAGTAGCTTGAACAGACATCTATCAGGGATGATCTAGATGGTGCTTGGTCCTGACGTGAGGGCAGGAGACTGGACTCAATGACCTCTCGAGGTCCCTTCTAGTTCTAGTATTCTATTATTCTATGACTCTATGATTTTAGGATGTAGACGCACTCAACATTACCAAATATGATTTGGAAGTTACACAATACATCTCAGACATGTCCTATAAACAAGGAATAAAAATTGAACCCCAAAGGCCTGCTTGATGACACTGAATTTACAAGGGTTCTAAATTCTCATGCTTTTGTGTTATTTCCAGAAAGCCAATTATATCATAACAGTGGATTATGGTTTTCTGGTACCAAATAAATTACGAGAGACTACGAACAAGAAGATAGGGAAAGGAATATAGATAACTCACCTCTTTCCAAAGACATCAAGAGGTCTTTTGGGATATGTCTACAACTGCGATTAGACACCTAAAGTTGTTCCATGCCAGCTGGCTAAGGCTCAGGTTCAGGGGCGGTTTGCAGTGTGGACCCATGGGTCCCCACCTTTGGTCCACGGACCCCTGGTGGTCTGCAATAGTACTGCAGGGAGTCCATGGAAAGTTTAGAAGTAAGGCTTGGGCTCACTGCATTGGGCCCGATCCTTACCTTTCTTTTTTTTTTTTCTTTTTCCTTTTCCTCCTAGAGGGCTCCAAGCCTGGCCAAGAGCAGAGTGCTAAGGCAGGAGGTGCCGTCAAGGGCGGAATTTTGGGCAAGTTGGGGGGTGGGGGAGGGCAGCTGTACGCTCCAGGATGAGGCTTTCTTTTCATCCCGTACCCTGGACCTTAAGGGAATGAGGGAAAAGTGACTGAATTCCATGCATGCTTCTCACACACCAGCCAGGTGTGAGAGGCATGCAAGGAATGCACGCACTTTCCCCTCGCCCCCTTCAGCATCAAGGAAATGAGAAGAAAAGCAAGCCACATCCTGGAGTGCAAGGCTGCTCCCCTCTCCCTCCTCCCTTCTCTCCCCCCCCCCCCACACACACACACCCTCTCCCAAAATTCCGCAAGGGATGGGAGCTGAGGAAGCAGCATGGGCCAAGGGGAGGGGAGGTCCATTAAATGTTAAGAGATTGAAAAGGGGTCCGTATGCTCAAAAAGGTTGGGAACCTCTGGTGTAGACATTGGACTCAGTCTGCAGCCTAAGCTCTTGCACTTTCCTACATCCCAGGGTCCTAGGGCCCAGACTCCAGCCCAAGCCTAAACACGTAAACTGCAATTAAACAGCCCTTTAGCTTGAGCTCCATGAGCCCAAGTCAGCTGTCACAGTCCAGGCATGGGTTTTTAACTGCGGTGTAGACATAACATAAAACCTCTTGCAATAAGCATGACTGGTTGGATAAGGAGAGGCTGAGCAAGGGCCAACATGAACATTTGTGTGTTTTCAGTCCATTGCTCACATTGCACTTTAGAGAAGAAGCAAGAAGCACCTTTATTATTATTACTCCTCCTCCTCTCTGATGTGTTTTGGGTGTGTGCACATTGCTTTACTGCAATAGCACAGAACACCATGTGTTTGTATTCCTCCTTTTACACTGGAACTATGTTCTGGAACAAGATGTTGGGATCCTTAACAAAGCTATGACTTGTAAATATAATCACAATGTAACATGAATCCAATAAAGCTAAAACTTACTTCATATCCTGAGGAGGAAAGTGTATTTGAATAGTTGCAACAGTATATGTCTTCCTGTAGTTCCCTTTGTTTTATTTTTTCATGTTGCTTTGTTTATGGAAAATCTAATAAATCCACTTAAGATAATACAGTCGTTATTTATGAGTCAGAGGAGATTTGCTTACACAACTGCAGTTAATACAACAAGCATTTTTCAAGCATTTCTGTACTTCTTATATGACCATCCTTAGGAGTTGTCAGATCTAGTTCTATAATACATAAAGAATATCAAGAAAGAAAATAATCATCTGGATCCTTAAAAAGAAAATTTAGTTGCCAGATTGCCACATCTGGCTTGACTACAGTCCTATGTGTTCCCACAGATCTGGTACAGTAGAGTCAGTACTACTGAAAGCTACTTGGCACTGCCTTGCTGCACCTAACAGCCCTAAGCTAACAGGGACCAACTGTAGAGGTAAGAAGAGCGTTCCGAGTTCATGACCAAGTCAGTCTTTGGCAATGCTGGAAGTTGCCAACATAGGAGATAATTAGTGACAACTGTAATGGGCCTTTTTTGACGCAAACACATGCAGTATGAATCTGACAGAAACCATTTACTGCAAAGATAAAGTACCACATGCTATAAATGGTTAGGCGTCCAAAGAAAGTTGAGAACTGACATGTAGCCCACAGGACACTATCCAATGCTTTATTTTCTGCTGGCTCATACAGACACAAAAGAAGCAGCTACAGAGACAGTGAACACAGCTGGGTGAGATTACAGCAGGAACAGCACTCTTGGCTTTATTTCTTGTGTTCCTTAAATAAGTTACCCTAGCCGCTGCCTAGACCACTACTGAAATGGTATCAGAAGTAGAAGCCAATGATTCCTAGCAAATCCAGAACAGCCAGATTGCAAATGCTTGAGGAAAATAACGTTGCCTACCAACTGGTTGAAAAGGTAACAAAAAATACCTACTGTTGAGCCTGTACAACTGCAAAATGTAAATTCACCAATCAGAATTCTCCACGAGACTTGGAAAAGGTTCAAACTACAATTGCCCCACTGTTGATGGTAGCTGATGCAGAAGATCTACATATGTACAATGCAGTCTGTCCACATTACATTTAGTAATGAGGAAAGAGAACACTGAAGTCCAATGAAAATGTGACTGTTACTATGTCCCTGTTAGAGCAGAGCATAGAGCAGATTTTTTTCATTTGATGACTAAAACAAACAAAAATTCGTCCAGAGTGAATGAACCCTTACAAAAATGTTGTTTTGAAATGAACTGTACAAATTAAAAGTCTTTATTTTCCCTCAGCCACAGCTATTTGCCAAATTCAACCTAAATTCACAAATAGTTTAGGTGCCCTGAAAATGCATATCTCTACAAATTTATTACTCAATGAAAAAATTCCAGCCAACTCTAGTTCCTGTGTTACCCATGAAAAACATATTTTCCAGAATCTTATGAACCTAGAATATCAGAAGACTTGCTTCATCAAATATCAGTTTAAAAGTACATGAAAAGCTGCACCACATACATTTACCCTGCAAGTAAAAACCTGCGGCTGGCCCATGCCAGCTGACTAGGCTTGAAGAGCTCAGATTAAGGGGCTGTTTAATTGTGATACAGATGTTCTGGCTCAGGCTGCAGTTCAGGCTTTAGGACACTGAGTGGTGGGAAAGCTCAAGAGCTTGGTCTGCAACAAAATCCAGAGACTTTGGAACCCACAGGTGTCTAATTACAGTGCAGACAAACCCGCACCTGATATCTGAAATGGCATCATTCACATGCCAAGCAGCAGAACATAAAGAAATGCAAATGAAATTCCTAGAGCAACGCACAAAGCACATGGCTGCAATCAACTTAGTTAAACAAAGAAAAGATCATCATGAAATAAAGAGAAAGTTTTAAAAAGCACCAAACAAGAAGCATGACACTGATATGGCAACTACTTAAGTATAAAAAATGTCCACTATTCAGGCAAACATGTAGAGATTGTAATAAACCCAACTCATTTGCAAATATATAGAAAAAAAAAAGCATGGATTAAAGTTGTAATGTAACCATTCCCCAAGCAAAGGGAAAAAACTTCATAAGCACTGAGAAAGAAGCCACAAACTCAAAAGAATGCATGCTAAAACTACTAACAAAGGGTATGTCTACACTACAAAGCTAATTCGAACTAACAGACGTTAGTTCGAATGAACTTTGATAGGCGCTACACTAGCGCTCCGCTAGTTCGAACTTAATTCGAACTAGCGGAGCGCTTAGTTCGAACTAAGTAAACCTCATTGTACGAGGACTAAGCCTAGTTCGAACTTACTAGTTCGAATTAAGGGGTGTGTAGCCCCTTAATTCAAACTAGTGGGAGGCTAGCGCTCCACAGCTTTTCCTGGTGGCAACTCTGGCCAACACCAGGGAAACTCGTCTGCCCCCCTCCCGGCCCCGGACCCCTTAAAGGGGCACAGGCTGGCTACGGTGCCCATGCCAGGTGCAAGCCTGCCAGCACCCAGCCAGCAGACCCTGCACCTGGCACGGCTCGAGCCAGCCACCCGATGCCCCCCAGCCCTCCCCCTCTTCCCAGGACCAGGCTGGCGGCTCCCGGGAGCTTGCCCGGGACCGCAAGAGGCGGGCACCCGCCTGGTCCAGTGCAGACATCGCGGCCGTCTAGGGCAGGAGAGCTGCCAGCCTGGCCACCCAGGAGCAGGTTTGCATGAAAATCAAGGTGGTCCACTGAGACCCCCGACCCTAAGCCCTGAGCTTAGAATGGCCGTACTGGGTCAGACCAAAGGTCCATCTAGCGCAGTAGCCTATCTGCCGACAGCGGCCAACCCTAGGGACCCTGGAGGGGATGGACCAAAGACAGTGACCAAGCCATTTGTCTCGTGCCATCCCTCTCCAGCCTTCCACAAACTTCGGGCAGGGACACCACTCCTACCCCCTGGCTAATACCACTCCATGGACCCAACCTCCATGAATTTATCTCACTTCTCTTTAAACTCTGTTCTAGTTCTAGCCTTCACAGCCTCCTGCAACAAGGAGTTCCACAGGTTGACTCTTTGCTTTGTGAAGAACAACTTTCTGTTACTAGTTTGAAGCCTGCTACCCATTCCTTTCCTTTGGTGTCCTCTAGTCCTTCTATTATGGGAAGTAATGAAGAACTTTTCTGGATGCACCCTCTCCACCCCACTCATGCTTTTATAGACCTCTATCATATCCCCCCTCCATCTCCTCTTTTCTAAGCTGAAAAGTCCCAGTCTCTTTAGCCTCTCTTCATATGGGACCTGTTCCAAACCCCTGATCATTGTAGTTGCCCTCCCCTCTCCCACCCTCTCTCTTCCCCTCTCCCACCTCCTTTTCCCAGTCTCACCCAGTTTTGTTCAATAAAGACAGATTCTATTTTTGAACACAATTGTCCTTTATTTTGTACATCAGGAAGGGGGGCTAGGGAGGGGTAAGTGGAAGGAGGTGAGGGAGGAATGGGGTACGAGCCCCTGATGAGGAGGACTGGGCTGGCTCTGCGGGCTTCTGGGGGTGGAACCTCTCCTGCAGCCCCCAATTGCCCCCTCTCCCCAGATGGCAGCCTGCGGCAAGTGCAGCCAGTCTGATGGCCGAGTGCTGTGATGTGCCCAGTGTGGGTACTCCGGGCACTCCAAGCCAGGACTGCTTTGCAAGCAGGGCACCCCTGAGAACTGTCTGTCCAGGGTGGGGGTTGGGACCCTTTAAGCACAGCCCTCGGCTAGCCTGAGACAGCAGCTCCACTCTCTAAGTCCTCATCTGATGCCCTGCCGGCACTGCTTCTGGCCATCCTTAACCCTGGTTCAGGGTCCACTCTGTGTGGACATGCTAGTTCAAATTAGCAAAACGCTAATTCGAACTAGTTTTTTAGTCTGGATGCGTTAGTTCGAATTAGCTTAGTTCAAATTAACTAATTCAAACTAAGTTAGTTCGAATTAGCGCTTTAGTGTAGACATACCCAAATGGCCTTCATATAACATACAAAATAGACACAGAAGTATAAGTGAACAACAAACCAACATAGCACATAGTAAAGAAAGTATAAAACTTGAAGTCAAGGGTGAAATTGAAACAGTTGGAAACAAATTTCAGTCTGTGGCATGCATGAACAGTCACTGAGGTAGTACCTCAAGGAAAGCAACTGATTTTGAGTTTATACATGTGAAGTGCTTGTTTAGTCAAGAAGGAATAACCTGATGTGAAAGGGATAAATACATCATGGGGAAGAGTGGAGAGGGAGTTACTGTCAGCTGAAAACACGCGAGACATGGTTAGGAGGGGATAAGAATCTTGGTATAGTGTGCCACCCAAAAATGTTGCAAAGAACATTTCTAAGATTCAAGTAACAATGAACATGAAGAGCCCTCAAGATAAGGGAATTTTGAGATGCATGGCGAATTATATCAGCAACTTCATACTAAACTATACAATTTGAACAACTTACATAAGAAAACATCTTCACAAGGCTACAGTATGACTATGAAACACAAAACATTTTGAAGATGTGAAGTATGCATTAACATTAGCACTAGTGCTGCAATTCTTTGCCATGCTCTACAAAAAAATTTCAAAAGGATTCCAGGAGCTGAACTTCTGTGAAGTTAAGAATAGTTGTGTATAATGTTTGCTGAAAGAATTATAAGAGTGACAGAGATGTCATATATATGCATACATTGAAAAAAAGACATACTAGGCTTGGCATATGCCTGTACAAAGTTTCATAATTTTGTTTACAGTAGTAGTTTCAAAGCTGAAACTCAACATAAATCAACAATTGCAATATATAGGAAATAACCACCAAGAAGATAGTTACTCACCCTGTGCAGTAACGTCTGTTTTTCGAGATGTGTCCCCCCGTGGGTGCTCCACTGAAGGTCGGGCTCGTCCTAGCACCGCAAGTCGGAGATTTTTTGTTAGCAGTAGCCCAGCTGGATCGCGCATTCGTGCTCACCATATTGCGCTGTTCGCGCTCTTTTGCAGAGCACGGTCTGGCCCCGCCAGTTCCTCCTAGCCGGAAGCATCTGAAAGACAAAGATACTAGTTCCGAAGGAAGGAGGGTTATGGAGCACTCACGGGGACACACATCTCGAAGAACAGATGTTACTGCATAGAGTGAGTAACTCTTTCTTTTTCGTCGAGTAGTGTCCCCGTGGGTGCTCCACTGAAGGTGAGTACTTAGCAGTGGTCCAATGCTAGTGATGTGCTTCGGATTCAGGGTCTCTGTGCTGTGGATAGGACAGCCTGGACCACTGCAGAATCGTTTCTTAGCATGTTTGCATGTTTGCTGAGGTGCCCACAGACCTTGAGCACAAGTGGGCCCCTCAACCGAGTAAAGATGCATCAGTGGTGAGTTTCATACCGTGGAATGGAATGCCCAATAGCATATTCTTGGGGGTGCGCCACCATACTCTTACATGTTTGGGAACAGCAACTGCCTTGCACGTGCTCTGGATCCCTGGCGCATATACAGTGAGTACCCAATATTGAAGGCACCATAAGTGGAGCTTCATGTGAGGCACAACATAAGTAGTGGGAGCCATGTGTCCCAGCAATTGTAGGCAGGTAAGTATGAGGGTCTTGGGAGCGATCAATAAGGTGTGGACCAGATCTTGAATGGTATGAAACCTGTCTAGGGGTAAGTATGCTCTTGCAGTTATCGAATCTAGCATCACCCCGATGAATTCCAGAGATTGGAACGGCGTTAGGGAAGATTTTGCCAGGTTGATAATGAGCCCCAGGGTTTTGAACGCTGCCCTGGTTGTGTTGACCACCGACGTAGTGTCATGTAAGGTGGGGGCCTTCAGATAGGGGAAGATCGTGATGCCGAGACGTCAAAGGTAGGCAGCGACAACTGCTAGGATCTTGGAAAATACTCTCGGCGCCACCAAGAGCCTGAACGGTAGCACTCTGTATTGATAGTGTTCCATGCCCTGTACAAAACGGAGGAACCTCCTGTGGGCCTGGTGTATCGTTACGTGAAAGAAGGCGTCCTGTAAATCGAGGGACGCAAACCAATGCCCTTTGTCTAGAGCTGGAATGATTAAGGCTAATGTCACCATTTTGAATTTGTGTTTTCAAAGATGGCGATTGAGCCGGCGCAGGTCCAGGATAGGCCTCTAGCCTCCAGACGTCTTTCGAGTGAGGAAGTACTAGGAATAGAAGCCTTTCCCTCGGAATTGATCCGGTATCCTCCCCACTGCCCCGATGGTAAGGAGGCGTGAGACCTCTTGGTGCAGAAGAGGTTCGTGAGAAGGGTCCCTGAAAAGGGACAGGGAAGGAGGGGCAGGAGCAGGCAGAGTAGTGAAAGGGATGGTGAAGCCCGATGTGAGGTCCTCTCGGACCCAACAGTCGGTGGTTATAGAGAACCAGCACAGGTGGTATGGTCTCAACCAGTGATGGCATAAACTGTCTGTGTCGTGCGGAGCCTCTGTAAGGGGCATGGCACATAGTCCCTCAATCGACATATCAAACCAGCTGCCAGACATGTTGCTGATTGGAAGCTTTGTTGGGCTGCTGGCAACACTTCTGTGGGCATTGTCTCTGTCTAGGTTGGTCATATGGCCTAAAGCGGGGTGCAGCATAAGAGAATGGTCTCTGCTTATTGTAGGGCACGTATCTCCTGCATCTGTACTGTAGCGTGTACATTTCCAGCGTTCTCAATGTGGTGCAAGAGTCCTTCCCCGAGTGGAATACTTGATCAGTATTTTGGGCAAAAAGTGGCTGATGGTCAAAAGGTAAGTCCTCTACCTTTGATTGCAGGTCTTTGGGGACCGATGCAAGGTGGAGCCAGGAGGCGCAGCGCATGACCATCGACGTGGCCGTGGTCCACGCGGCTGTGTCTGCAATGTTGAGAGCGATTTGTAGCGCTGTACGAGCTGCTGTATTGCCCTCCTGGACAACCGCTTTCAGGATCTGCCTCTTGGCATCAGGTAAGTATTCTAGTAGAGCGACCAACTTAGTATAGTTGTTGAAGTCGTGGTTGGTGAGGAGAGCTGTGTAATTAGCCATCCTCAGCGTGGCAGTGGCAGACGAATAAACTTTTCTGCCCAAAATGTCCAAACATTTTGCATCTTTGTCACTGCTGGCACTTTTGTCCTGTGGAGTTTTCGCTCTCTGCTGAGTGGCGTCCATGATGATGGAGTTGGGTTGGGGATTTGTAAACAAGAATTCTGTGGCCTTAGATGAAACGAAGTACTTTTTATCCAACCGCTTGTTTGTCGGTAATATAGAGGCTGAAGTTTGCCAATGTCATTAGCGATTTCCAGGCTCATCAAAGGGAAGTGCTAGTTTGGATTTTTGGGACAGCTGTAGGTTCTTCAGCAGGAGATGTTTTTGTGCCACGTTCATGTTCTGTACTTCCTGGGACTGAGTGACTCTTTTAAAAAGCTCCTGGAACTGCTTATAGTCATCTGTCGGGGAAGAATCCCCCTGAAACACTGTGTCATCAGGTGAGGAAGATGACTGGTTGGTGCGGAAATCTAAGTGATGCTGCTCACGGACAGGGGGGAGGTTGTCATCCCTCTCCTGCTGGCTAGCGACTGAGGGCACATCTGCCATAGGTGTCGGAGGAACTGTACGAAGAGGTGGGTTGTCCTGGGTTAGATGCTGCAGAGACAGAGTTTACCTATGTCTCGGTGATCTAGATCACGATGGTAATAGGTGTAGTGTCGCCTGTGATGATATGCATGAGGGGAGTGCCTCGGGGAATACCTGCTTGCACTCCTGTAGTGTCGGGAATTTACCGAAGGTGTTGGGAGACCTTGGCAATCTTGACCTCACTGTATAATGTGAGGGCAACTGGGAGTGGTAAGAACGATAATATCGTCGAGGCATTAGAGATCGACGTGTCGATCTTAGGTACTGTTCTCAGGAAGAAATGTAGTGTGGAACGTGTTGTCGGCTTATAGAGTGATATGAAGCTAGAGAAGAAGGCTCTGGAGAAAAGACTGACAGCTCCGGACTAGGTGACTGCATGCGGACGTGCTTAGCTTTTTGCTGTGCCTTAGTGGGTATTGGAGAGATAAGTGGAGGTGGAGCTGTGCGCTGCGGGCTGGTCGGTGCGGAGACAACATCGCCCAGTTCCAAACCATCGTGGTGCTCGGATGGTGCTAGCAGCGTCAGTAGTAGTGATGTCGGTGCCGGTGGATGTCACCGGTGCCGCCTGTGCTGCTGGTAGTGGTGCTGAGGCTGTCGGCACCGCAGGCGGGTGTTGCGGTGCTGTCAGCACCAATGGCTTTGGTGCCAAAGGCTTTGGTGCTGAGACTGCCAGTCTCATGGCAGCATAGGCCCACGGTGCCATTGCCAGTGCCGACTGTGGTCGCGGTGCCGCATGCACAATTGGTGCCGGGTCGCTAACTATGGTGGGGCTCGGAGCCGATATGCTACGGCCCTGGCTTGCGTTGCTGCTAACGTGCGTGGGTGGCACACCAGAGGTACTAGGTCTATCTCCTGCACTCACATTCCTGTAAGGTGCGGAACTCCTTTTATTTTGAGACTTGTGTACCACAGGAGTCTCGTCCGCTAGCGACTCTCCGGCTGGCGGCTGCAATGCTCTATTGAAAAGAAGCATTTTGAGCCACATTTTGATATCACGCCTGGCTCGGGCAGTTAACTTAGTGCAATGAATGCACTTTTCAGGGATGTGACCCTCCCCGAGGCACTTAATACAGCGCAAATGGCCGTCTGATGCAGGCATCGCGTCTCGGCATGTTGCACACTTGACGGCAACTGTCCTATGTGAAATCTTAAAGTAGTCTCTCTGTCTCCATCTTCTTTTCTTTCTTACATTGTTGGCAAACAACAAACAGGGGAAAAACTTAATATACAGTAGAGTCCCTATCATCCGACCTAAACGGGACTGACACATGTTTGGATTACCGAATATGTCGGATGATACAGACTCTATGGTAGAGAGAAATGGAACAGCTGATGCCGTTCCTGCTGGGGACGAAGTCCCCGCAAAGCAGCATCAGCTGTTCCATTGCTCTCTAGGAGCAGCTGCTGCCGCTCCTGCCAGGACGCTTCCAGGCAGGAGTGGCATCAGCTGTTCCCTTGCTCTCTAGGAGAAACTGCTGCTGCTGCTGCCGCCACCGCCAGGACGCTTCCAGGCAGGAGCGGTAGCAGCAGCAGCAGCAGCTTCTCCTATAGAGCAAGGGAACAACTGATGCCGCTCCTGCGGGGGACGTCCCCTGCAGGAGCAGCATCAGCTGTTCCCTTGCTTTCTAGGAGAAGCCGCTGCTGCTGCCACTCCTGCCTGGAAGCGTCCTGGCAGCAGCAGAAGCAGCAGCTTCTCCTAGAGAGCGACGGGGCAGCAAGCGGGGCCGTTCTCTCGGCCCGCACTGTATCCGATCCTGCAGCTGCAGGGTCAGATAAAGCAGAGTGTCGGATTACCGGGTGTCGGTTAATCCGGACTCCACTGTATCTTTTTTTTTTTTTAATTTAAACTAGAACAGAACATTATGAACCATAACTAATGCAACGGGCTAAACTGGGACGAAAAACTAATCTTTTTTATTTTTCTTATTCTTCTTATTTTCCCTCAGAATGGAGGAGGAGCTCGTTCGGATTCCATCTGCAGCCATGGACGGTTAGGAGGAACTGGTGGGGCCAGACCGCACTCCGCAAAAGAGCGTGATCAGCGCAAGATGGTGAATATGCATGTGCAGTCGGGCTGGGCTACTGTTAACGAAAAATCTCTGACTTGCAGTGCTGGGACGAGCCCAACCTTCAGTGGAGCACCCACAGGGACACGACTCAATGAAGAATACAGTAATTACTTTTGGAAATACAAGGATGCATTACTATAAAGCTCCAGCCAGAACATCAACCATAAATTTCAGACATGATGTCAAAACCATATGCTGTGGTGGATGACACAGAGTAACACCACATAAAAATCTGATCAAAGTATCACATGCTGTCCCACCAAGGATATGAGATGATCTGGAAAGATTAGCAGCCAAAGATGAAACAATACAGGCTATAAAAGTAATGGAAGAAGAAATCAAACTTTCCATGTTGTATTCATGAACTTCTCTGTGGTTGAGCAAGGCTTGCATAATAAGCAAATAGCATCTTTTCCAGTTGATATTCATGTGCACCTTGCGGGGAGAGAATGAACACATGTGCCATTGATAGCCCCAGCACAGCTCAGGAACTCCCTGCTCTCAAAGCCAGCTATTATTTCAGCGACATTAGCAATCTTCACTGCCTGTTGTGGGTAAATCATAGCAATAACTGCCTCAGAAATGTCCATCACCATGGCACCAATAGTTAGCTTAGCTAGTTAGCCACTGACTTGTAGCAGTCTGGGATAGCAACTTGCAGATAAGGGAGGCAAGATCAGTTAGAAGTGTGTCCTAGCACTGAAGGGTTGGGGAAGTTCCTCACACAGCTCCATGAAGATGTCCTTCTTCATATTCTTCAGTCACTAATAGTCATCCCATTTCTCCATGAGGACATCATCCCTCCATGCTGTGCCTGTGATACTGTGCCAAAACCACCAGTCAGCATGGGAGGATTTCACAGCTGTTAAAGCCTACATCAACTATCAGCACTACACCATGTCTGTATGTAGCTTGCATAATCTCCTCACCAAGTTATGTCACTGGATTCCCATGGCAACAATTTAGTGCTGAAATACCCTATATCTGTCTAATGTTGCCAAGTAAGCATGGCATTAACAGTGACAACAGCTGGAACAGGTCATTGTCCTGAGCTTGATCCACACATTGCTATTTCTGCAATGTGGCCTGTGGACAGAAGTAAGGAGCATTTCCAGTTGAAAGCATTTTCATTTTTTGGGCTAATAACATTTCCACAAAGAGGTGGGAAAGAGACAATTTCTCCCACAATATGCCACAAAACAATGTATAGAGTAGTGCAGGTTAGTACAGTACTAAAAAGTACAGAATATCTTCCCACAAATGGTAACAGCTAATCTGGTTTAGTGCAGTGCCAACTTGGACACAGCTTCATGGATATGTTCCAAGTGTGAACTAGCTGTATGGTTACTCACACCTGGGCTTGGCTAACCCAGGTTCCCATATCTGGGGAAACTCTGTAGTGAAGACATAACTTTAAAAGCAAAAAATATTAAAGGAATGTTATTGTTACTCCACAACAAAGCATATCAAGAAATACGAAGTTGATCCTGTCTCTGTCTATAGTCTCTATTTACACACAAACAATAATTTAATTATAACTTAATTTCTTCAACTATAGCCTCTGCATAAGATTTCAATTCATTCTGACTATTTGTAAAGTATGACAAGTGTGTATTATTCCTGTAAGGTCATTTGGACAAAAATATATTTTAAAGGATTTTTTTTACAAATGAAAAACTAATTTACAGATCTACCATTAAATTCTCAAAAAAAACATTCTATACACAAAAAGTGCTATAAGCCTGGGGAGGTTACACTATACCAGTGTTTCTTAAACTGTGTTCCAGGTAACACCGGTGTGCTGCGAGGCAGTCGGAGGTGTGCTGCAGAGAACAACAGGGTTCAAAATGGCCGCCTTTTTTTGTTGTTGTTGCTCAATTACTTTCCCCCCGACCTTTTTTTTTCCTCAACAAAAAATCCTTGGTGTTACTCATAAAAAATTGTTTGGGGTTCCTTGCTCTTAAAAAGTTTAAGGAACACTGCACTATACTGTTCATATATTTAAAAAAAAGGCTAAGACCCTGCTTTAAATGCAATATGAAATCAACTTTAGCTACGACTGATGCCCCCACAATAATGACGAGAGTAATACATTTACATACTGCTTGTCTTTCTTATTGGACAATCAACATTTGAACTTTCAAATTTTCTTCCAAAACAAATTTAAATAACTGGGGGTGGGGAGAAAGCAAAAATTACATCTAAACAATAACCTCTACCCACTTTCCTCCAGACAAGGACAAGTTAAATATTTGACAATCAGAAATCTGAAGTTACTGTGGGATTTCCTCTGAAGAAACTTGTACTGTAATATAATGAATCACCTGGGACATAACCTATAGAAGGAACATACTTGCAAAGTGATTAATGCAAGGTGCCAAAGTTAAGTGTTTCCAGAGGCAAACATGGTTCTGTTCTCTCTCTCCTGTATTCCCAGCAAAACTGCAAATTGTGTAATTCCCAGTCTCTGTGTCTACGCTCCTTCCCAAAGATCAGAATCCTTTCTTCTGTCTTCATGGAGACGAGAGATTATGATTCTTTTAAACTATTTTAAAGATCCAATCACAAAAAAATTAAAACAATTGCAACATAAGGTTTCATCAGTGCAACCCCTTTGAAATGAGGGGGGAAAACCTGGAAAAAACTAAGACTCCTTAGAGAAGAGGTTAAGTACTTCATACTGCTTTCAGGAGTCCTTCTGAAACCTCTTTCTACAATTAAACACAATGCTGCAGAAAGCAGAGATATTCCATACATTACTCCTCACACACATTTATACCCTAGGCATCATTTTAAATTTAAGTTTCTCATTGATGCCAGAATTCTATGCCCAGTTTAGACTCTATGCACAACTGGAAATTTGTCAGATGAAGAGATCACTGTACACATTCTTATCCTGGTACAATTCATTCCCAATTCTTGGGCAGCATTTTCAAAACTGAGTACTTAAAAGAAGGCTCCTGAGTTTTTATTTAGGCACCTAACAAGCCTTATTTATCAAAGTATTTAGCATGCCATAGCTTCAACTGAATAAATGGGGGCTACTGAATATTCAGCACTTTAGAAAATCAGGTCACAAATTTAAATATGTAAATATGTATTAGGCACCCAATTTTTAAAGTCTTTGTGAGAACAACCTGAAAATAATCCCAAACAAATCACAAAAACTATAGTACATGACACCAACAGGTAGTTTGTGTATTTTAGAAAGCAAGTCAGTCTCTGTGATCATTTAGTTCTGCCTGTGAATAGTGCTACACATGACAGTAGTGATTGTGAAGTGCATACCTGTTCATTATACATTGGACTGAGACTCTAAGGTTCATTTAACTGAAATTACTGAGCAGCCATCATATTTTATCATTAGCCAAAATGCTCCGTAATTATAAGTGGGGCAGGTAATGCTGCCTAATATCGTTGCCTCACACTTCTCATTACAAGATCCTTTATTCAGTTCATTTATACTGCCAAACTTTACTTTCCAGGCTGAAATTTTCCATGCTGGGTGTCTATTTCAAGCAGAATTTTTTTCTTCCCAACCATTTCCGAGAAAGAGGCTAGGGAAAAATAAAACTGAGAGAAAACAGATCTGATGAGGAATCAGCGTGATGGGGGGAGGGGAATTTGGACTGCCTGAGCAGAGCCAAGGACAAGGAGCCATAATGTGGGTGGGGAGGAGTAAATGAGCTACTGAGTTTGGATGAGAACCCCAGAGAGAGGGAGAATGATTGGGAGCCAGTGGGGACAGAAAACATGGGTGAGAGAATGACTGAACATCAGGGACAGAAGAGAAAAACACTGGGCAGGGAGAAAAGACATTAGAACTTGCTGGAGAAGGAGATTAGGACTGCCTAAATGAGAATGTGAATAGGATGAGGAATCAGGTATGCAACAGAGATAGAACATGCATGGCTTGGAAGGAAAGAGTCAGAAGGGATTACACTTTGGAGCAATGGGCAGAATAGTATTTGCCAACTAAAGCACAATCTCCTCCAGAACCTGGAATAGAATCCAAGATTCCAATGTCTCATCTTTCCTCTTCTATCAGGAATTATCTGTGAAGCTCTATGGTCCACATAGAGCAGCTCTCAAACTTCAGCACCCCGATTTTGATTTTAAAATTTTCAGGGATCCCTCTGTCCCTTTCTTCACTGAGGCCCCATCCCTGGGGAAATGGGGTTGGGTTGAGGGAGGAGGGTGAGGGCTCTGGCTGTGGATATGGACTCTGGAGTGGGGCCAGGGATGAGGGTTTTGTGTACAGGAGCAGGCTCCAGCAGGGTGTTGGGGAGTGCAGGCTATGAGAGGGAGTTGGGGTGTCAGAGGAGACACTGGGCTGGGATGTGGGAGGGGTGCTCCAGGACGCTGCAGCTCTGCAGTTTAAATGTAGTAGAAGCTGGGCTGCTGTCTGACCAGCTCCAGCTACATTTAAACTGCAGAGCTGCAGTGGGGGTAGTGAGCGCCCTCCTCCCCATCAACTAATTGAGTAGTCAATGGAAATTCCATCGACTACTCGATTACCTAATTAATCGCAATTTAACATCCCTACTGCCTATGTGCCTAGGGACCACAGGGAATAGACTGCCACTTCTGGAAGCTTCTGGAATCAGGGCAGATAGGAAGCCTGCCTTAGCCTAGCAAGGAGGAGGAACTGATCAGCAAAGCCCAAGAACTCCCTGGAGTTCCTTCACGGACCCAGAACCCAGTTTGAGAAATACTGACAGAGGATTATAGCCTACTACTGCTATCATTTAGTTAGTTTGCAGAGTTAGAGATCTTTGAGGTTAATCTAAAACATTGATTCTTAATCAGGGGTATGCATATCCCTGGGAGTACATAGAAGTCTTCCAGAGGGTTCATCAAATCATCAACATATCTGTCTAGTTTCATAATAGGCTACATAAAAAGCACTAGTAAAGTCAGTACAAACTAATATTTCATACAATGATTTATTCAAATTGCTCTATATACTTCACACTGAAATATAAGTCCAATGTTTATATTCCAAGTGATTAATTTTATAATTATATTATAAACATGAAAAAATAAACACATTTTCAGTCATAATATGCTGTGACACTTTTGTATTTTTATGTCTGATTTTTTAAGTAAGTAGTTTAAGTGAGATGAAACTTTGGGTATGCAAGACAAATCAGACTCCTGAAAGGAATACAGTAGTCTGGAAAGATTGAAGGACACCGATATAAAACATCACACCTTTTCTGATTGCCCTTAAATATATCATTATGATGCTGAATGGTAGAAGTTCTGTCTTTCTAATTTGTTTTTTTTAATCTAGCAAATTACACAAAAGGCTGAACATTATGGTTGCAAAGTCAAGCACTCAGGAATTAGGAAATGCCAAGAATTATGATCGCCTGTGCAACCTTAAATCTTCTCTCTCCCTCGCCCCATGTACATGTTTATTATGATATAGTCTATCACGTACTATTTCTCCCCCCTCCTCATTCCCTGCACAGGATGGATAGTGCTCTGGGATGAATCAGGGTTGTGTAATGAAAGAGACTTTACTGTAAGAGTCCTACATCTTTTGTAGCAAAAATCTGAACGGGGTGAAGTGAATGATGCAGGGGACTGCAGCAAGAAAAAGGAGAGTCTTAGTTAGGACTGTTAAACTTTGCCCTAGAGAACTGGATCTTATTCTTGCCTCTGCCAAAGAGTTCCTATCTGATGCTAGGTTAAACCAAAAGTTTTCACAGTGTTCACTAGTTGTGAGCTCTTTATTTTCTGGGTTCCTGACTTCATCTTGGTGTCTGATATCAGAAGGGCACTTGAAAAAACTGAAAGTGAAGTCATATGCATCTGACTGCCGTATTATGTGCTATCTAAAACTATGTACTGTACTCTGAAAAATCAAGTTGTAGGTGTCTTAAATTAGACACATAATATTAATGAATACTTAGCATTTTAATCACTGTGCCTCAGTTCCCCATTTGTAAAATGAGGAATGCACTCCCTCATCACACAGAGGTGTTGTCAAGATAAACTAATATTTGTGAATCACTCAGATGTTATAGTGAGGAGTGCATAGAGAAGCCCATAAAGAAAATAATTCTGTCCTCAGTGCAAGGTGTGATTAGTGAACACACATTGAACAAGAAAAAAATAAAATACTGAAAAGCTGTTTACTAAGCAAGCACATCCATCCTGCGTATTGAGTGAAGCAGGAGTCCTGTAGAAAAAACTGAATGAGATCATGTTATTAAAAATTGTATCATAATGTGAATTTACACAGGGGCACAGCCAACCTGAATTCTAGTATTTCCTAACTTTTCAATACTTGACTTTGCAGCCTAAATAACCTTCTGTTTTTATACAGCACCCCATCATTATACTAACTGAGCAACTGATTTGGACATGAATGTCTAACTTTCAGGTAAAAAGCTTAATATCATGTTACCAGTTTACAGAGATGGCGAGCCCCTGAAGTAAGAAAAATGTAAAATAATACACTGTACTCTGCTACATTTCTTTCCTAGGTGACCTCAACAGACTTGCGTCTTTTCATAAAATAGTCTTCAGAGTTTTCTATCATTTAGTTTGCCCTCCTACAAGGCATTAAAATCTGGCCTCCAGCAAATATGCTTGGCACCTGGTTAGATTATTCTGCTAAAAGTGACCTCATTTTCCTTAATCTTTAGCTGTCTAAAGTTACTGTCTCAAAACAAAATAAAAATAATCTATCTACCTAGAACAATATTTTAGTCAGGAATACAAGTGATTAAGGAAATAACGTGTTCCTGATAAAGCAGATATGTTTCAAATAAAATAGCAGACCGTGTTTCTTTTAAAACCAACCACATAAGGAAGTCCCATATATAATTCACAATGAAGAATTTGTGTGGAAAAGCTACCATTTAAATGGGACAAAGTATTTCATCAGATTGAGTGGAAGAATTCTTTATTTTGTACTCCTTACTTATAACAACACCCTAAAAGCTACAAACTACTACAAGTTTCCTTATGAAGATATATTTCCATTGTCTCACACGTTGGTTTGTTATTGCAGGGTTGCTTATGAGTACCGGACTGCAAACACTGGTCTGTAAAAGGAGATCATGACCACTGAACTGTTTGTTTTAAGAAGTTTCTAAGCATCTGTTTAGAGTAAGAAAAAATACATTGAAAGAGAAGCGTGAGCTTTTAAATTACATACATGAGGAAAAAAGCAGATTGCATATAGAGCATGACAAAGCAGATGCTGTTAGGAAACACAATTTTGTATAAACAATGAGGAGTCCTAGGTTTCTAATTCGAACTACCGTTACTCCTTGTTCCACGAGAAATCCTAATTCGAACTACCTACTCCGTGCTGCGTGTAGGTGCGGGCACGGAGTCCAAACTACCGGGGATTTAAAAATGGCGACGCCTGTCAAGATGCAAATGAAGCCCAGGAGTAGGGTGGTAGTGTAGACATACCCTAACAGATTTATTTGGGCATAAGATTTTGTAGTTAAAAAACACTTCTTCAGACGCAAGCAATTTAGTGTTAGCTAAAAAGTTAGGTAATCGGGAAGAACTGGGTCTTAGTCCTGGTTCTGCCACTGACTCATTCTATTCTTAGGTTAGTTGTGACTAAACCATACAATGGGGATAGCAATTCTTCCCTATCTCTCAGGGGTTTTGAGAGACTTATTGTTTGCAATATGTTTTGAGACTCTTAGATGAAAAGCACTACACAAATAATCACAAATCAAAGATTTCAGAATATATAACACCGCTTGGTAAATTATATAATCTGTACTAACTGCAGGCCAAATTCATTGTGACTATTACTATTCAAGAGGTTCACTGGCTGCTTAACAAACAAAAATTAGGCCAGTGTTCTGTAATTTCCATTACAGTTTGGTGCCTCTCAGCAGTCAACACAAACTTACTTAGCACTACTACCCCATAGGGATCTGAATGTCTGCCTGAAACAAATACGATCTTCATGGGCTAAGAGTATCTCCAGGTGTCTACCTAGATACGTCTGTTTGTTTATCGGGATTCAAGACAACCCACAATGATCAATAACGCGTTTAGCATTTAGAGCTTCTGGTGTCAACACTTTGCAAGGAACGTTTTATTATTCTTGGCGAGAGATCGTGGAAACTGGTAAGAAATGTCCAGAATACCTTCATATGTCAGTGAAATGGAATGTGTCAAGGAACAGTTTCCCTTGTAAATTTGTCTGCACCTAGTTTAATCAACAAAATTTGCAGTTGTTAACAGGTTGTGCCTCAATATTCCACACTATATAAATAAACTTCTTAATCAGTACAGAAGTGGGTTCAGAATCCAGTTGTTTTAACTGGACTTTGTACAGAAAATGCCTAACTATAATGAAATTAACCACTGAAAGAAAATTACAATCTTGTGCCAGCTGCAGGAAAAGTATCTTCCTCCAACCTCTGAGACTATGTTCACAAGGATACCACCAGATCTGAACACTGCTCTGTACACACATATACAATGGGGACAACAAATACAGCATGAGGTTTTTGATCTCAGGAAGAATATGTTCCCACCTATTCCAATGCCAACTAAATTTGAAAAAAACAATGCATGGTTAAGGCACTACATCAAAACACAGGAAAAACTACCATAACTTAACTATGTCGGAAAGGGGTATAATTTTTACCAGCAAAGTTATCTCAGTAAAAGCCTTACTGTGGACAGTTATAGACCACTTGATATCCATATGGCTTAATTCACTTCACCAAACAGAAACAGCTATAACTAATAAGCATTTTATATTAGTATAACCATATCTACTCAGGGTAGGGGGGTTGACTCTTTTAATTATGTTGGCAACATGGACACATCCACAAATGTTAAAATGTAAACAAGGCCAGAATCCCCTAACAATCAGTCATACATAAAGACTATACAGTTATATAAATAGCATTTGGGTGCAGTCTGAGTGACACATTGCATCACTGTATTACTATATGTCAACAAAGGAAATAGTGATTACAGAACCACCTGACCAAAAACACACAAGTATTTGTCTCTAAACACAGCTAAAGTTTGTTAGTTATTTTTATCACTAGGTGAATGTTTTCATATAGTTGTCAGAGACTGTTATGCTGAGAAACACTGTCTCTCTCACCTGGAGGCATTTAAAAGAAATGATGAAAACTGCTTATACAGCAATAGTGGCTTCCTTTGTTTATGTTTAGCCGTTTTGCAGAGAACTGCTCAGAAACAGCAGGCAGCATGCTTTGACAACTAGATTTGTAGAGAAAACAGGTTCAAATAATTTCCATTGGAACAATCCTTTTCTCTCATGCTGCATTTCATCTCAGTATCTCATGAAGTAAAAGAGACAGGTAGGTTTCCTTTCTCCAAAGCTATAACATAGTAACCAGCTGACACTGGTTAATAATTACAGACCTGATTATTCCCTATCCTATTCCACTGATATGCACATCCCAAAATTCAACAATAATTTTCCCAAAGCTATTGTAAAAGCTATAAGAGCCAGGATTTTCAATTGAATGTCTACATCGGAGGGACACCTAAAACATACAGGATGTAAATGCATTGATTTCAGTTTAAGAATGGCTAACTTGATCCTATAAAATGTCTATTTTGACCCTATAAAAAGATGAATTAAAGCTGAACTGAAATAAAAATGTCTACACACAAACTTGCACTGGTTTAACTGAATGTGCTTGGAAAAACATCTTTAACTAACCCCATGTAGGTTAGTCTGTAGACAAGGTCACAAACTTGTCTTGTATTTCAATAAATCAACGACACCCAATAAATTCTTTAAAATGGATAAAATCTTTGGATTTCATTATTTTTGTGCTCATTATCATATGACTGAGCAGCAGCCACACATACATATTGTGGGCAATCACTAAGGATACACATATATTGTAAGTCAAGGTGTAATTGCAGCCTAAGGGCATCTATCCTTGCTTGCTTGACCCATGCCAGCATGGCTAAAAATAACAATGTAAATGGAGCAGTGTGGGCTTAAGCAATACAAGCGGCTACTCTGGGTTCTGAGGCTATGTCTGTACAGCAGGCTTCTTGTGCAAGAAGCCTTTTGCGCAAGAGTTTTTGCACAAAAACTCCTTGCGCAAGAGCATGTCCACACCTCAAAGCGCATCGCAAAAGTGATGTGCTCTTGTGCAAGAGAGTGTCCACACTGCATGGATGCTCTCTTGCGCAAGAAAGCTCTGAATGGCCATCAGAGCACCTGTGCTTTTTCCCATAGGAGTTTCTTGCACAAGAAACCCCTCTGGAGTGTCCACACTTGCCTTTTTGCGCAATAGCTGTAGCGCAAAAGGCAGTTATGCCTCATAGAAGGAGGTATTCCTACACCAGAAAAAGCCCTCTGTTCTGCCATTTTACTGCTGATTTACTTGCGCAAAAGAACATTTGAGGTGTGGATGCTCCGCAAGTTTTTGCGCAAAAACGGCCATTTTTGCACAAAAACCTTGCAGTGTAGACATAGCGTGAGTGTGCTTGTATTACCAGTGCCATGGTTATTTTTTAGCAATGCTAGCATAAATATACCTGCCCAAGCTGCAGTCACACCCTGGACTGCAATAGTGACATGTCTTTTGCAACATAATACTCTCCCAATGCAGCATCTCTTTGTTCACAGACTTCTATGAAGCTACCTCAGTCACCACCAGAAATTTCCTCTGCTTTTCCAACTCTGAAGTTCACCTTAGTAGTGACTGCAATTATGCAAAAGTATATAAAAAATCATGTGGTTCTATGGCAGGTATTAGGTATAAAGATTAGACTAGCATGTGAGATGGGTTCAGTCATTGGGACCCCCTTGAGATTGTCACTTGATGTCCTGAATTACCTTCTGAGCCCACCTTTCGACACCTCATGGGCGCCGCTCTCTCAACTCTGTCCTGCTGAGCTAGGGCTTCAGGCCTCCTCCATCAGGAACAAAGAAATAGAGTCACAGCCCTCTGGAGTATAATACAGACACTAGATCAGATCAGCTAAGGGGACTTGCCTTAGCATCCAAATGCACAGTCTCAATGGGACCTGAACCCCAGATAAACCTGTCTTACTCAGTATAAAGTTTTAAACAAAGTAAACTCATGTTAAAACAAAAAAGCAGTCATGTAGCACTTTAAAGACTAACAAGATAGTTTACCACGAAAACTCATCACCTAATAAACTATCTCGTTAAGTCTTTAAAGTACTACATGACTACTTTTTTTGTTTTACCAAGATCAGACTAACACAGCTACCTCTGTTACTAAATTCATGTTATTCACCCTCTTTCTTATGAAAAGAGAGATAAGCACAAGTGCCTGCCACCCCTGGTAACTATTAATAAACCCAGGATAATTAACAAAAGTGATTTTATTGAGTGGTCATAAGAGATATAGACAGAACAATGTAGGTTTCTAAACAAAATAACAGAACAAGCAAACTAAGCTTAATGCACTAAAGAGGCTAGTTAACTGTAATCTCTCACCCTCACAGATATTCTAATAAGCTTCTTTCATAGACTGGAAAGCCATCCAGCCTGCACCCAATCTTTTTCCCAGTTCAGTGTTAGCTGGTTCCAGCAGTCATATTAGGTGGGGAAGTCAGAGAGAACTAAGAACTGAATTACCTTACTCCTCACCCTGAAATAGCATTTGCATAAGACGGGAGTCCATTGTTTCAGCTTGAACCCCTCCAGCTACTCATGGGAAAGTACACAGTTTAAGATGAATTCCAGTATCAAGTGACATGGTCACATGTCTCTGCAAGGCCCTTTTCTCCACACTTCATGGGTTGGCCCACACCACACCTGCAGGAAGACTGTCTCTTTGCTTCTGGACCATTATAGTCCTAAAGTACCATTCATGGCCTTCACTTAGCATGACTACATTAATAAAAGTTACTTATTCTGTAACTGGTGTTCTTCAAGATGTATTGCTCATTTCCATTCCACAATAGGTGTGTGCTCACTACATGCACTGGTGCTGAAAGTTTTTCCCTAGCAGTAACCACAGGGGAAGGCCTCTAGTGACCTCTGGAGTGGAACTTTCCTGGAGTGCTATAACAGGCGCAGCGTGCTCTCCTCCACCCTCAGTTCCTTCTTGCTGGAAACTCTGAAAGTGGTGAGGAAGGGCGGGATGTGGGATAGACATGATCCACATATCTCGAAGAACTCCCATTACAGAATAGGTAACTGTCTTTTCTTCTCCGAGTGCTTCCTCATGTCCATTCCACAACAGGTGACTACCAGCAGTATCCTATCAGAGGTGGGCAGGAGTCATGAACGAGAAGGCTGCAGGACCACACTGCCAAACCCAGCACATCACACTTCAGAGTCACACACACCAGACAGAGTAGAACAGTGCCAATCCCAAGCCATTAACAATAAGAGTGTTAAAGTTTCATTGTTAGAAGTTATAATTAATTCATTAAGTTTTAATGAATAAAATGGTTATAAAAATGGCAGTTTGCTACACCATATGCCTGCTCCACAAAAGCCAAATCCTGCTCACCATAGGAGACTTTGATACAATTAACAGGATCTGGTTCCATCTGCGGGTGTCACAGATACAATTTTATTCCTGTTAGTACTGTAGCAACAATCACTGCAGCTTTGGTGAAATGACCTAAATTCTACTCCACTTTGCACACCAGCAAAAGAATTGTTTAAATCTACACTCTGATTGCTAAATCTGTATTGCTAGTGAAGATGTGAGGCAAAATGAATTCAGCACATTTTTCAGAGTCTGGGTGGAGTACGTGGTACCATTATTAAAAAAGGAAGTTGAAAGGCAGATAAGGCTGGGAGGGAAGGGGAAATCAAGAGCCTTAAAATGAACCTCACAAGTTTCATGAGAAAGGGAGTCTAAACCTGGAGCCAGCTGTGTAATGTACCAGGTTTAGGCATCTGGCAGGATAAGAACTTTTATCCGTTGCCTGTGTTTAGATCTAGAGATTCAGGAGACTCTGTCATCAAATTGTCCCTGTTGAAACCACATGGCCAGTGTTAAGCCCACATTACACCTGCAAGCTTGCTAGCAACAAACTCCAGCACATTTAATCCTTCTCGGCAGCCAGAAAGCGCTGGTAGTACTGGCAGATCCTTATCTGTGTCCACAGGCAACTGTGGAAAGTATGAGTCGTGGTGGTGGTTTGGGGTGAAAGTCTTTGTGCTATGGACAGTGTCTCATCACAGGCTAGCCAAGCTAAAGACCAAGGAGCTAGTAAGAGAAGCAATTGCCTGCCTAGCAATGACGGCACATGCTTAATAACTAGGATTACCTGCAACCGCAGTGTCAATTTTAATCTGCTCTATGCAAGAATGTCTCACTCCTATTATCTGGACAGCATCTGCAAATTCAGACACCTGGTGCCACCCTTGAACTGCTACTCATCAAGCATGCCATCACAAGAAAGTATCTGGGATTTTAAAACTACAGGGGAGTGCACACTCAGGGTTGATTCAATGTCATGGTGAATAATCTTGTGTAAGTTTAAGTTTTTGGATTTTTTTTAAACAAAAGTCTTAGTTGTATTGCGTAGTGGATCAGTTTACTTCAATGTTTACAAGTAGCCACCATTAGCTGAACTGTTTCAATACCACTATTGACTTGTCAGTCATTACAGTAAGTACTTTCTCATTCCATTGCATTGTCATTGTATGTTGCTATATTATTTCAAAGTAAAAGTGATCCTGGCTCCAACTTGTGTGTTTAATGCTTTCCTTAGAGCAATAAGTATTATCCGCTAGGCCAGAGTTGTTCTTGGAAGCTACCAAGATACTCTATCAAAGGTATGTAGTATATATCCAAGTGAAGGCGTTGTCATTGTTCTTATGAATACTAGTATTGCAGATGGGCAGATAAAAGATTTCCACCAATCCATCAACATCACTGGGACCTTCCCACAATCTCCATTATCCTCAAGATTCAGAATATCATGTCCCTAGAGTAGTGGTGAGGCTGCTCCTACGTGATCTGGGAGGGAAGCGAGGGTTTCAGAATCATTAAAAATGAAAACAGAGTGCCCCACAATCTCATTTTTACATTTATTTTTCTACCTAAAAATTGCAATTTAAAACCAAATTCTCTTAACTACACTAGCCCTCAATTTTGGGAGAGTTTATAATTCATTCCCAGGAGAGAATAGAGTTAAGCCTCTCCAGCCTGAAAGCAATTTTTCTTTTAGGGGAAATATAAGAACTGAATGTTGTGTGAGTGTGAGTAGAGAGAATTTGATAATCACCACTGAAATGCAATCACAACTAGCATAGACTTATAGCTGTTTAATAGCACACAGCAGCAACATTGAACAGATAAGCATTTTCACTTCCTGTTTTTTACCTAAGGGCACATCTACACAGCAGAGCTAAAACCAAAACAAGCTACACAACTTCAGCCACATCAATTGCATAGCTTAAGTCGAAATAAGGCACTGTCTACACAGCAGGAAGTCCAAGGTAGAGCACTCTTCCTCCAACTTTCCTTATTCCTCATAAAATGAGGGTTATATGAGTCGGAGTAAGAAGTCCTCCAGCTCGCCATTATTTCAACATTATGTTGAAATAACTGCTTGTAGTGTAGGCGTGGACTATGTTATTTTGGAAGAATGTCAGTTATTCTGAAATAACACTGCTTTGTAGACGTACTCTAACAAACTACTGTGATGGATTTAGGAACGCAGACTGTGGTTACCAAAGTTGCAGTTTATCTACTAGACCGAACATCTTTAAAATCTTGCAGAAGTTGCCAGGGAATGTGTCAAGGCTACAAATGGTCACGACTATCATTTTACACCTAAACCAAAAGATAAATCAGTACAACACTTTTATGTATAATGCTAAACTCCTCTTGTCTCTGGATATTGTCTGCTAAGTACCTGTTCTGCAATATATCAGTTATACAGTGTGGTCTATCCTTCTTTCTACACATCCAAACTGAAATTAAATACAACCTTTGATATAAAACCTGGCCAAATAGCATGTGGTCAAGAATTCATTTTTCAGTTATACTTTTCTTTAGCTCATAGACCCCTAAAGATGAATAAATTCATTCTGGTGCCTCTAAGCAAAAGTATAAGAGCAAATTAAACAAACTCCGATCCTTTTCTTCTCAGCTTCTTCATTACCTCACTCCCCACTTCATTCTACACCTTCCCTTTTGTGGCATAAGACCTCCTTTCTGTTCCTAATCCACCTCAAGACTTCTGCTAAGCACCAGTTGTCACCCACATCTTTCCTAATTGATCAACAGTTTTTTGTTGCTAGCTTCCTTTATTTCTGCCTTCAGCACTGCCTCCCTACATGGAGTTCCTCTGAAACCTATAAAAATTCTTCTTCATCCCCAACACTGACCGAACTAGGCCATCTTCTGTTGACTAGTTCTCAGCCTAGGGGCTTTTATGCTTTATATTTAATTGGCTGTGATTTTTTGAAGTGGCTGATTTGCAAGCAGGGAATATACAGGTGAATTATACTGTAGTTCTCAAGAAGCACACAGATGAGTGCTCACCCACCATTGTTTCTTATCAAACAGGAGCAACACTTCTTGGGGGCACTCAGGGCTGGGATTAGTGTTCCCTCTAATTTTTTATGTCCAAGTGCAGAATGAATTTTGTTATGTGCACCAATATGGAGCTACAGGAGCTGCCACAACTGTAGAAAACGCAACTCCTCCAGCCCTAGCAGGGAACTACTGTGGCCAGGAGAGAGGCGCACTCCTCCAGCCCTAGCAGGAAACTCCTGTGGCTGGGGAAAAGGCACGTTCCTCCAGTCCAAGTAGGGAGCTGCCATGGCTGGCGGAGAGAGGTGCCTGTGTGGGGCTTTTTAGGCAGTCACATGGCTTAAAGGGAACCTTGGCTGGGATTCATTTTATTGCTACCAATCTCCAGCACAAGGGAGTCTTCCCTGTGCTAGCTGGGTGTTAGCTACTTAATACCACTAGTCTCTTAGCCATTCAAACTCTCTCCTTTGAACTACTCCTGCTTTGTCTCTCTTTTGAAGATTAACAACAGATGCACCCTGGATCATCAAAGTGTCTCTCAGTGGAATTTCACTTCCCTCACACTGATGTGTAACAAGAGCTCCTCCAGGAACCAGCCTTGAAAGTAACCCTCCGATCCTACTGCCAACCCATCTGCAATAAGAGGCACTAATGGTTGGGCTCTCAAGAATGGGATTCTTGTGCATGCTGTCCCCAGATTCAGTCACCAAAGGAGGATGGACATCACTAACAGGGGAAGAAAGACCACCTTGTCCAGATGATACCAACCCAGGATATATACCGATGCTAGCCAAGACTGGAGAGGTCTGAGTTGCAGTCTTGCATGTTGCACCACATAGGTGTATGATGCGCTATGCCCCAGGAGATTTAGGAGTTTCTTGATGTGGTGATGGAGTGACTCCCAGGTTCTGAGCACTCCTAGAGCTCTGAATCAGTTTTCCAGGAGAAAGACTCTGGTCTGGGTCAAATAGAGCAGAGGTTCTCAATCGCCAGGCCACACACCGATGGCTGTCGGGCCACTGTGCCTCTGGGGGGCAAGGGCTGGGGCACACCACCCAGTCCCTCCCCTCCCACCATGGAAGGCATGTCAGGAAAGGCATGTCAGGCATGGAAAGGCATGTCAGGACCCTCTCCCAACTGCTGCTACAACCCGGGCAGCAGTGCTTAACTGGTGGCTGAAATGCTGCACAGGATTATGTGAAGGTGGCGGGGCAGGCACTGGGGACCCTGGGGACAGGGCAAGTGCTAGGAGGATCTGGGGGTGAGGGGCTCTAAGTCAGGGGGTTGGCACTGGGGGGGCTCTGAGAATGGGGCTAGTATTGGGATTGGGGGCTGGCACTGGGATGTTCTGGGGGGGTTGGGTGCAGTAGGGCTCTGGGAACAGGAGACTGGCACTGGGAGTGGTGGGCTCTAAGGGGCATGAGGTTGGCATTGCGGTATTTGGGATGGGGACTGGCACTAGGGAGTCTGAGGGTAAGAGGCTGGAACTGGAGGGGCTGGGTGCCAGGGACTCTGGGGTCAGCGGCTGACACTGGAGGATAGTGGAGGGGTGGGGGACTCTAGGCATTATGATTGGCACTGGGGGGTTCTGGGGCTGCTGCATGCAAATATGCAAAAGATTATCAGTCCACCAAAAGTTTATGAATGGGTTTTCCAGTCTGAAGTATAAAAAAGTTTGGGAACCACTAGAATAGAGGACCACCCTAATGAACCAGGCAAAGGATGACTTTCTGTATCTTTATCAATAACCCCAAGTCCTGGAAAGTCGACTGCATTAGCTTTATGTTTGCTTCCACCTGGGCCTTGGATCAATCTCTGACCTACACTTATTTGGATGACTGGCTGACCTGGACCCCTTGTCGCCTTAGAAAAGCTGCAATGACTGCTGTATACTTCGTGAACTTACAAAGAGCGGTTGACAGGCAAATCGGAGAACCACAAATCAGTCGTGCCTCTTGTTTGCAATAAACCATAGGAAACTTCTGAGTCCCTGCCAGATAGCAGTATGGAAATATGCATCTTTCAGGTGGAGAGCAGAGTACCAATCCCCTGGATTCTGAGAAGGGATAAAGGAGAGCAAAGAGACCATGTGGAACTTCAGCTTCTTTATGCATCTGTTGAGGTTTCACAGATCCAAGATTGGCCAGCAGACAACGGTGCTGTTTGGGTTTATAGAGTGCTCAACGTGCTGCCCATGGGTGGGAGCCAAAACAAAAAAGTAGTCAATATAATGGTCTTCTGTTGATATACATTTTAGTAGTTAAATTCCTGACCTGTCATTGCTCATTAAAAGTGCTGTCATAATGGGTGGAAATTGGGTAAATACTGCATTTTATTAATATCAGCAGAACTGACTTAAATCAGGACTGTTTGTTCTGTAGTAATCTTGCCTTAATCTTTGTATGCATGCCCGTCAGTGTGAAAGAAGCTATTTGCATATATATGCAACCACACTTAAGTCATGGCCCTTGACATGTGCTGTATCATTGTTGCCCAGGGAGCTTACAACGTTGAGTAGCCCTGAACTAGAGCATGGGAGCATTTGGAGAGCACCTCTGCTTGAATATCCACATTTTGTGCTATCCTCCTCAGGGGCTCCAGATGGACCTCCTGCACTTTTCCTGGGAACACGTTATAGCGCTTCTCATCACCATCTCATTGGAAGAGGAGGAAGAAGACACCCATACCAGCAAAGGTACGTGTTCTTTTCACTCTGCCTTGGATGGGTGCTTTAGGGTTGGGTCCCATATGTCGGTATCAGGCTCGGCACTAGGAACTGATCTCTATTCCGAAGGGGATAGTGGGAGAGTTATTGACTCTGATATAATTAAATAGAACCTTCTGGACTGGGGGCCCTGGAGAGGATGAAAAGCCCAGAGATCCAAGAATGTGGCATTTGCCATTGTGCTGATGGCCAGGCCACTACCAGCATGCCCTAGCTCATGTCAATCATAGAGTTGCACCAACAGGAGAGATGTCGGCTCCTGCATGAGTGATGGGACTCTTTTTCCGAATTGGAGGCTAAGGTGTCAGTTGCCACAGTGGTCAATGGTAACACAAACACTCGTGACACTTCCAAGTGGCCCAGCATAGGTCACACGCTATCAGTGTCTCTATGGCCTGTAGATCTTGAGGGTGGAAAATGTCCCCAGTTAGTCTTTCTGTGCTTCTTTCTCAGCACTGGTGATGGAGAGTGGTGCTGAGAAACCCATGCCAAAGTTGACTTCCTTAGCACTGGGAATGTGTATCGGTGCCATGAGTCCCGGGCCATTGGCACAGACTCCTTCCTCAGTTACAGAGAACCTGAACGCGGCTGTGCGTCCCTCAGAGTTGGCAGGGCACGTCTCACAAAAGTTCAAGAACTCAGTATTTGGGGCTCCAAAAGGGGATAATGCCCCTGTTCTTTTTTGTTCGGGGTGTGAAGCCCATGCAGGCAGAGTCTTCAACACTGATGCACGGTAGCATCCCTCAGACACTTACAGCAGCTAGTGTACAGGTCACTAACCAGCATCAGTTTATGGCATGATGCTCATGATTTGAAACCCAGGGATGGAAGCATTTCTCAGTGCTGGGGAAGGTCTAGCCTTGCTAAGCTGGCTGCCCTGCTGACTATACTACTAACTAGCTAACTGTCTTAACTAAAACTTACTATCTACAAAACAAGTCCACTTAGGCTATGTCTACACTGCAAGTTTTTTGCACAAAAATGGCCGTTTTCGCACAAAGACCTGCGGAGTAGCCACACCTCAAATGCGCTTTTGAGCAAGTAAATCAGCAGTAAAATGGCAGAACAGAGGGCTTTTTCTGGTGTAGGTAAACCTCCTTCTACATGGCATAACTCCCTTTTGCGCTACAGCTATTGCGCAAAAAGGCAAGTGTGGACACTCCAGAGGGGTTTCTTGCGCAAGAAACCCCTATAGGAAAAAGCACAGGTGCTCTGATGGTCATTCTGTGAATGGCTATCAGAGCTTTCTTGAGCAAGAGTGTCCATACATTGTGGACACTCTCTTGCACAAAAGCACCTCATTTTTGCGACGTGTTTTGAGGTGTGGACATGCTCTTGTGCAAGAAGTTTTTGCACAAAAAGCTCTTGCGCAAAAGCCTTCTTGTGCAAGAAGCCTGCAGTGTAGAAGTAGCCTTAGAGAAGATACTTGCAGGAAAAGAAACAAGAATGAGCAGAAGTTTAACAATCATTATGGGCATTAAGAAGGAACTGAAGGAGCCGCAGGACCGTACGCACTGGCGCTGTGAGAGTGCAAGTGCAGGGGGCACAGAGCCGACCAAACAGACACTGCTGAAGGAGAACTTTTCAGCAGCAGTTGTTCGGGCAAACGCACACCTACACTGGAATGGACATGAGCAAGCACTCAAAGAAGAACACTACACAACAGATCAGGGGAAGAAGTAAAATATATATAATACAAGATTAAACTCTTATGGCTCCACTGGGAGCCTTAGCTTTACTTTTTTCCAAATAGACCAAATAATGAAGGAAAAATAAAAGATTAATTCTTCTCCTTTTGAGTATCAAAAGTTATTCAGGCCCTCTCATTTTTTATAAAAATAATTAAATCTGGGAACTAAAATGGTAGCATACGACTTGGGTGGCAAACCATAGTTCTTGACATTCACATTCAATATTTATGCTAACAGCAAAACAGTATTTGCAACAGTATGCAAAAGAACACCAGTTTTTGTTGGACTTTCCTTTGCATTTCTTATTTTTGCTGACTTTTATCCAAACTATCATGTATTCAATTGTAATCTAGGTATTTAATGGAAATCTATTATTGTACCATGGATATTACCTACCCAGTGTTATAAAAATGCTCCAATTTCAATCATTCCATTGAATAAACTTTGGCTGAAGTACCCCAAACATTATTTCACACAGAATATAATTACCAAGTTATTCAAATACACACATAAAATACCACACTGTGCAGAATGTCATCCATTAATCTTAACAAAATCTTCACTAAAATATGTGCTGAGTAAGCAAAAGTTTTGTTTTACATTTAAATAAAGGGGCCATGATGTGGATTCTAACTTGATGCTCAGATGTAAATCGTACAAGTTAAATTGTTCCAGAGAATAACTAGTTAAGGACCTACTCTAAACTTTTATATTGCACTCCCTGATAGTGTTTATTGTACCAAGAGGACAAACAGTTACAAGACTTCTTTGAAATCTGTTCATTATTTAGGTAATTCAATGTTTCTTTTCCTTTTGGCACCAACACTCTCTAAATGATACAAATCGTTATCTCATATGACATTTTCTAGTAATACTTTCACAAGGAGCTTCCTCCCTAAAACAGAAGTTTTATTTGCTATAGCCATTAACTAGATTGTCTAAATATTTTAATAATTCTTTGGGTTCTGTATTACTTAGAATTAGCTGCATTTCCACATTGGAAGCTATGTATGGAACACTTCTAGCCCACTTAATTAGCCTCGTTAACATGGCTCCTACAATTGAGAGGTACTTCTTCTGCTGTTGTATATATTTATTGGTTTCTATATTTCCTCCCCAATTCATCTGATGAAGTGGGTTTTTCTCATGAAAGCTCATATTCTATATATTTTGGTTAGTCTCTAACATGGCATAGGCTCACTTGTTTTTAAAGTTACAGACTAATCATCTCTGAGATTTAGAAACAGCTATCATTCACATTTTAGCTCGCAGCTGAGATCAGATTAACTCTTGAGATAAGAGCGTCTGCCCTGGTTCTGATCTTGCTGTAGTATCTGAGCATTTAGATTTCTACATCTGGAGGCAAGGTATTCTGGAAAGAGGACCTCAATCCTGAGACTCACTCTTTGATTCCTAAATTGACAGGGCCAGAGTTCCCTGTAAGACTTCTCTATTTACTAGCCCTAATGACTATTTTGTTTGTTCTTACATACATGTTTACCAATTTATTTTCTTTTGAAACACTTGACCTATTTCTAGTTTCAACAAAATCAACTGCATACACTAAAAACATACACATAGATTGATGACGGACAGGAGTGTAAGTCTTTCAAAATTTGTTATTCTGAATTAAGCTTTTCCCATCTCATGCTTTTACTTCCAAGATTTCCCACCATTTTAATGTAACAAATACCTACATATTTGGGGCAGAAATATGGATCTGTAATTATATATGCATGAAGGATAAACTCAGAAGTATGAACCATTAGTCAAATTTTCATCTGTTCCTCCTGCTCTGCACTCAGTTTATAATTTGACACCTCATTGTCAGAGGCCACACCTCCCCACCATCCTTCCCCAGATCCACGTTACTCTGGAGAAAATTTTCTCTTCAAAGATGCTTTTCATGTGTCCCATACAAGTTCCAGGGCATCTGAGATGGTATTTGCTACTCAGCTTCCTGGGTTCCTCAATAATCTGCCTGGAGCCCAGGGAGATTACTAAGGAGTCCAGGAAGTTGAATAGCACATACTGTTCCCTGTGGCACCACAGGGTCTGCATGGGGCATAATAAAGTAAAAACTTCATTATCAAGCTCTACAACTGGGAGTCCCAGGAACATAGTAGCAACTCCCTGGTCTATTCTCTGCCTCACTCTAATTACTAGAGATGTGAAGGTTTAATCAATTAACTGGTAAACCTCACCCTTAACAGGTGAGGTTTACTGGTTAAGGTTGACAGGGTGGGGAGCACTGCAGAGAGGGACTACCCTGTGGCTGGAGCAATCCCTTCCTGCAGTGGGCCACAGTGCCTCATTTGCAGTGGCTGCCCTCGCCAGGACACTGGAGTAGCCCCTGACTGCAGGGCACCCTGGCCCACCTCAGGCATGGGCTGCTCCAGCACAGCTCCTGCTGGGGGCAAGCGGAACCCCTCTTTTAATCAGCAACCCAGCTAAACAATATGTTTAACTGGTTAGGCAATTAAATGGAATTTTACATCCCTACTAATTACTAATGAGTCTTCCCATATTCCTGCCCTTCCAGGTTCCTAACACAGTTATCTTTCTTATTGCTTTCTAATAGGCCTAAACAGCATGATAGTCTCACAATATTCCTTTTACATTTTCAGAATAAAACTGTCAGGCTTAGATTGAAATTACATCCTAACATTTTTAGTGCCAGAAAACCCCCCAACATTAAATACATTCAAATGAATTCTTCAGAGTGACAGAAGTTTATATATATATATATATATATATATATATATATATATATATATATATATATATATATATATTCACTAATAATATGGTCCCCTATTAGACGGAGGAACTAAAATAATTCACATTGACATTAACGTAAGATGTTGGTCAAATACAGGAAAGTGACCCTATATTATTAAGTATCAGAGGGGTAGCCATGTTAGTCTGAATCTGCAAGAACAATGAGAAGTCTTCAAAGAGAAACTGCAGAACTACAATTCATCTGCAAATTTGATACTATCAGTTTAGGATTAAACAAAGACCATGAATGGCTAGCTAACTACAAAAGCAGTTTCTCCTCTCTTGGTGGTCACACCTCCACATCAGCTACTAGAAGGGGACCTCATCCTCCCAGACTGAATTGACCTCGTTATTTCTAGCCTTATTCTTGATTGGAACTCTTTTCTTATGCCTGTATATTTATACCTGCCTCTGGAATTTCCACTACATGCATCTGATGAAATGGGTCTTTGCCCACGAAAGCTTATGGTCCAATAAATCTGTTAGTCTATAAGGTGCCACAAGACTTCTCGTTATATTATTAAGGGAGAACTGTTAAATCTATTTATCTTATCAAAGAGAAGGTTACAGGGTAATTCAATCACATTCCTTAAGTTCCTACATGGAGAACCGAAATCTAAGGCTCTTCCATCTAACACACATGAGTAGAGCAAGAACCAATGGCTAGCAGTTCACGTTAGACAAATTCATACTAGCAATAATTAGGGATATGAACAGATAACCTGTTAAATGGGTAATCCCTTAACGTGTGATGCTTACTGGGTAACAGTTTACCGTTATCCAGGAGCATCCCCCTGCCCATGGCTCACTAGGGGGAGAGGGCTGTTCCAGCCCTGCGGGGCTGCTAGCTCCCAGCACACACAGGCTTGCAGGCTGGTAGTCAGGAGTCTTGCATGGGGGAGGAGGGGCAGAAGCAGCAGTGCAGGGAGAGCTGTCAACTTCGAGCCTGTGCAGGCTCATGGGCTGGGAGTCAGCAGCCCTCTCTTTACTCCTCCCATCCTGCTGCCACTTCTGGCCCCTCACGAGGCAGCCAACACTGAGCTCACATAGGGTGGAGCTGGCAGCCCAGCATGCGGTCGGAAGCAACTGGACTGGAACAGCACCTGACCAAAATACAGGGCTGCTCCAGCCCAGCCATGGTGGGTGGGGGCTGCTCAAGCCCAGCGTGCTGAAACAGCCCCCTCGCTCATTCCCGTTTAATCAGTTAACCAGTTAAACTTAAGGTTTAATTGATTAACAAATTACATGAGATTTTACATCCCTAGTAATAATAAAGAAGCAAAATCTCAACAAAAGACCAGAGGATCAAGAGCATGATTTTTAACAATGCTTCTAACACAAATGAGAATAAATGTGTCTAGTTCACAGAATTAGATTTTAATAGGAAGAGGAATATATACACAAACAGGAATTTGAAATGAGATCGAAAAAGTAGTTATTCGCATGAAAAACCTGAAGTAAGTTAACAGCACAGGCAACAAAACCAGACAAGTATCAGTTCAATAGTTCAAATTTTAAATTCCCCAAATAATCCAAGTAAATATACGAGGCGCCTTCTAATTTTCCATTCTCTGAGCCCTTGCTCTGCAGTACAGAAGCTTCATCCTCTTCCTTATTTTTCTTAGAAGAGTGTGGGTAGATGACTTATCCAAGAAAATGTAGGTTTACACATCATAAAATACCACAGAATGTGGTCAGATAAAACAGCAATTTTGTATTTACATAGCTTCTTTCATTGGTGGGTGAAAAGCTCCCTCTGGTATGTATGCAGTTAGTACAAACAGTTATTAAAGTTTGCAAAGAGTTTAGGGATCCATTTAAATGAAACACAACAGCCTTTTTGGTAGAATGCAGATACTATTTAACAGCACACTTCAGCACTGCACAACAGTTAGAGAAAGTGACTGAAAACTACACAGAAGTCAAGTAATTCAAAATTATAGAGTCAGCAAAAACTGTTACTGGACTACATTTTATTTCTGTAGTAAGGCAATATATATTCAATATTATGAACAATACACCAATAGAAAATGGTTGCATACACACAAGGACAATTTATATTGCTATAAGAACTTTAACTTTGAATTTCCTGTCGTATGTGCATTTCATTATTTAACTAACATTTCCTAACCAGCATTTTCCATTTTCAACTGGTAAGCCACTACTGCAAAAATCACACGTCTGTTCTGCTAAACTCCTCACGCACAAAAGACATAGACATGTATTTCTTATCTTTATACTTCTGCCAAAGTGCTTGGCCATAAGCATAGCTTTGAGGCACAGTAAGGATCAGACCACATGAATTGTTCATTATTTAATACCTGTACTGCTCTGAGATTCTGACACTTTCTGCTTTGATAGTTTAAGGCTTACAGCCAGTGCTGCAAGCTTGCCGGAGGGAACATTTCTGGGATAAATCATTTCATATGGCATTACTCCCCATCAAGACAATAAAACACTGCTCCCAGGTTTTCCCTGAAGACCAAGTTCATCCTTATTTGTTATTGTGGAGAAAGTACACATCTGTTAGCATTTAATATTACTTACACAGCATTTACCAGAGGGCTTTTAACAAAGGTGATTTTAAAAGTGTTGTCTGCTGCTTGTGACATTCCCCTTTCTTTTACCAGATCACTAAAGTCCCAAACATATTTCGGTTTCAGTAACCATGGAAAGATGCATATCTACCCTATATAAACATTTTATGAAAATGAGAAGAATTATGGTCATTTTTTACCTCTAAATTTGATTTTTTTCCCAAGGTTTTCTAATCAAAGGAGAAGGTTTAAGTTCTATTACCAGGAGATAGAGAGAGCAAAATGAAACACATGCTGTATCACTCCCAGACTGCATCTGCTTACTTGACTTCCAAAGCGATAATATTTCTGTTATTTCTAAAGTAATACTTATGATTCTTTTCAGAAAAAAAGATCCATACTTCACCAAAACAACTAAAATTGAGTGGCACTTCTTGGCTAGGAGACAGAGATATGCAATACCAAATTAACAGCTAAGAAGCTATAACTATCTCTCTGTGAAATTCCAGAGAGTGAGAATTTCAGCAAGTACTCAACTGCTAAATGATAAAAAAGTGAATTACTGAAGGGGAAAAGCAGACGTGTTTAATTTATCAAGATCAGTTAAATCAAAGAGATGACCTGGACCATCATGGTTTCACAATTCAAAATTCAGGAGAAAACATTCAACCCTGGTGTCACGTTGCTGGATCTTGAGGGGAGCAGCCAGATCACTGATGCACCCATAGGTGGGGGTATTGGCCCCAAAAATGGTATAGAAGGGGGCCATGTGAGGTATTGAATAGAAGCTTATCTGATAATCCTATGTACGCTGTTCATGTGTTTGTATAATGTCTGTGTGTGCAATTATTAGCATATATGGACACTGAAGATTTCCCTGCATGTGGTTAAGCATTGGGCAGGGCCAGGCCTGTGGACATGCTAATTACCGAGGCCCTGTGGGACAATGGCTCTCAATGGGCCAAGGACACACCTAAAGAATGGGGGCTGTCACCTGAGAGCAGCCAGCGGGGAACACAGAGATTGGCCTCTGACCAGGTGACCTGCTACATACTAGAAGAGGCCAGGAAGGATGTATAAAGAGGCCATGTGGTCGATGCCATTTTGTTCTCAGCTCAGCACTTCATCCCAGAGGCAGCATTGCAGGGATCGAAGAGCCCGGAAGACCTGTGAACCCATCCTGATGCTAGGATGTGCAACAAGAACTTTTAAACCAGCAGCTGTAACATCTCTGCTAGAGCCTGCATCGAGGACTGGGAGATTCGGTGCATGTAACATACTATTCTTTAACAACCTTACTCTCATACTTTTCTTGCTTGTGATAATAAACCTTTAGATATAGATTCTAAAGGATTGGCCCAGTGTGATTTGTGGGTAAGATCCAGAGGGTAAATTGACCAGGGATCTGTGGCTGGTTTCTTGGAACCAGAAAGAACTTTTTCGGGGTAGGTGGGATTGGGTGCTAGAACCTCCCCCCCTCCCCCCCCCCCGCCTGTGTATAGGCCCAGGGCCATCTGGAGCACAGATATTGCTGGAGTGTCGGAGGGGTTTTGCTCATGAGGCTTCAGGCAGGCAGCTGAAGCGCTCTGAGGGACTGGTTTGTGGCCTGTTTGGAGAGGTCACCAGTCTGGGGACTGTAAGGAGCCCCGAAGTTGAGCAATTCGCCCTGAGCAGACGCCCTCAGCTGTGCCCAGACACGGCCCGGTCCGTAACACCTGGCAATTAAATCATGCTTATTTGGATGGGTGATAATCTTGGGCTCAGTAATGAAATATGCAGATTACTCAGCTTCCATGACCTCAATGGGAAATGTGGGTGAACAGCATATTACGACCCAGTGCTGCTTCTGTTTTATTATTGGGTTTCATAAGGGGCTTAGAATCAAATTCAGAATTGTGCTTCAGGTCTGCAGACACAATTAAAACCAAACTGAATGGCCATCAATGGCATCACACCTTCGTCAATTATGCCCATCATCTTAAATAAACAATCTTTTTTCATTTTATTTTTGGCATGAATAACAATCAGATACATCTGGTGTTGCTCTTTTAGACTATTTTTACACCGAATGGTTGGTTATAGATACTCAGCTATTGACACCAGCCTTTATGACAACACAAGAGCCATGTTCTAAATTACCCAGGAAGATGCTGCTTCTTGCCCTTACTGCTTAATTATAAGGTGCTTTCTGAATATTTTGGCTGTCAGCTAGAGGATAACAAAGATGAGCAGCTCCCTTCATAACAGAACATTTGCAAAATCTACTAACCCTTCATAGTAACAGAGGGATAGCCGTGTTAGTCTGAATCTGCAAAAGCGGCGAGGAGTCCTGTGGCACCTTATAGACTAACTGAAGTGTTGGAGCATAAGCTTTCGTGGGCATGCATGTGACAAAGTGGGTCTTTGCCCACGAAAGCTTATGCTCCAACACTTCAGTTAGTCTATAAGGTGCCACAGGACTCCTCGCCGCCTTCATAGTAATTATCAGTAGAACCTCATGTACACCTTTACACAGACAATATTCAGAAAAATATCCTGAAATATAGGAGATCTTACTTAGTTAACTAATACCTTGTAACAACCTTCTCACACTCCAAATCCACTCCTGATAGCTTTTAGCTAGATCAAGCAGGCATTTGTCTCATTTCAATATTTACCACTAGGCAAGTGTCACAACAACAAAAGGCCCAACATGCCAACTATGGGAATGCCATACATATCTTGAGCATCTAGTCCAAAATTAACATTTTGCTCATTTATCTCCAGTCTAACAAAATGAATCTTGTATGGCTTAGCTTTTTTAGATCCAACAAAACCTTGTATTATCACCAGAGTTTTGTCCTCCACTTATATACTCAGTGTATTTTGCAGTATTAGGCAATTTGTGATAGTCTTGTCAAATGATTACTTTTACTGAAAATAGGAAAACAGACAATTTGTGCTGGACCCCCTTTGTGTCATGCTGTGATTGCTTCTTGATTGTAACAATGCATACAAATAATTTCTGCCATTTGTTCACCTTTGTTTTCTGCCAGTAAATTGTGATATACATTCTTAAGTTTAATGCACTACCAGCTCCTGATTATCAACCATAGCTGATGGGTCCGTATTTCATGATTCACAGGTGTTTTGTCACCCAATTTAAAACTCCTTGCTCCATTGCACTCCATTAATTCATTCCTGCCTTGGTGTATTGTGCGATTTGCCAACCACATCACAAGCAACATGAGAGATTTTGCTATTAGAAGTGGGACTATAACAGCAGTCTGTCCATTTGTAGATTAATAAGGGGCAGAATATATAACTAATTGAGAACTGGCTAGATATTCTTTACTATTTTAGCAATATATACAACCCTAAAGCTCCAGTGAAACTTTCTATTTACATTCATGAGGGTTTTAGATACTGAGCAAGGAAAATGTATTCAGACAATACTGTAAGACATGTCTCACTCCAAACATTGACTACACTGAATTCAGTAGATACAGTTTCACAAATTAGCTAGATTACAGTTTATGAGAGACTGGAGGGGTCAACAGGGTATCCTATAATTTTGGCATACATTAATTTAAGAGATTATTATAAAATGCTTTAAAATTTATAATTAAAAATTACATTCTAAATAAATAACACCCAGTTTTTAGAAAAAACACATATTCCCAGCCTTAAACTGATTAAAACTGTAAAAGTATATTGTAATAGCCTATGTCCCTCAAAATTCAAAATAAGATGATTTGAAACAAAGGTTTTGACACTCATTAGTTCCTTAGAATCCCAACATCATATCACCTAGGTGTCATACTGAAAGTAAAGCATGTCTCTCTATTGTTTTCAATTAGTTATCTAATTTAAAGAGATAAACTTACTCGTTTCTAAGAACACTCATTTTGGGCATTCTTCACACAAAACAGTTATGTCACCATAAGGCCGGGAGTGAATTTAAATATGCATAGTTATACCAGTATACCTCCCCAAGCAGACATTTATTTCAGAATGAGAAAGTCTTTTTCCAGTTTAATATCGCTTTGAGACTGGTTTAAGTGATGCCAGAAAAAGGTATTTATTCCTGAATAAGAATATCAATGAAGGAGGAGTTCCAGTGCAATAACTATACTAGTATGATTATACTACTATATCTAGTAAACTGTTCTCCTGTAGACAAGCCCTAAGTGGAGAAAGTTGCAAATTGCAGGACTGTGTACACCAGGATGGAAGGGGCCATACTTTTCTTTCCAGTAAATCTTGTTTGGTGATATGGGTTTTTAATTATTTATTTTAAAAGAAAAACTACAGCCATTATATATAAAAATTCAGATCTGGATTTTGAACACTGTAAGCCTGCAGGTATTTATATGCAAGGTTTCAGAGGGGGTAGCCGTGTTAGTCTGTAACTGAAAAAAACTGAAAAAAATAACAAATCGTCTAGTAGAACCTTAGGGTACATCTATACTGCACGCTTATTTTTAAATAAGCTATTCCGGAATAGTTATTCCAAAATAGCTTATTTCGAAATAGCACGTCTACACTGCAGGGAAACCTCAAAATTAGTCCAAGGCATGCTTCCCTACTGCAGACATGCTATCTCGATTTAGAGCTCCAGGTGGCACTAGAGAGGAATAACTTAGAATGGCCCTGGTGAGGGGATATTTTGAAATAGCAGCAGTGGAGCAGCTACACATGTCTTATGTCAAAATAGCTATTTCGGAATAGGCGTTATTACTCGTAGAATGAGGTACACAGATTTCAGAATAAACCGTCCATTATTTTGAAATAATAGAATGGCTGTGTAGACTCTTGCATTATTATTTCAAAATAATCTTAGTTATCTCAAAATAACAGTTCAGTGTAGATACACCTTTAGGGTACGTCTAGACTATAGGCTTTTTTCAACAAAGGCTTTGTCGACAGATACTGTGGACAAAGCCTCTGTCGAAAAAGAGTGTCTAGATTACAACCAGTACAGTCGTCAAAGCAAGCCGCTTTTTCAAGAGAGTGTCTAGATGCTCTCTTTTGAAAAAGCACAGTTTGCATGCAATAGTGCCTTTTTTCAAAAGAGTTCTATTGAAAAAAGGTGTTATTCCTTGTAGAATGAGGTTTACCGCCGTCGACAAATCTGACGCGTTCTGTCGACTTACTGTCGACAGAACGCGGCGGTAGTGTAAACGCAGGTATAGCTTTGTTGACAAAAGCCCACTTTTGTAGACAAAACCCTGTAGTCCAGACACACCCTTAGGCTACGTCTAGACTGCAAGCCTATTCGAAAAAGAGCGTCTAGACTACAATACGCAGATTGGAAAATCAATCCGCTTTTTTGAAAAAGAGCGTCCTGACTGCTAGACGCTCTTTCAAAAGGAAAAGCCACCTGGAACCGCTTCTGCCATGGTATGGGGGCAGCATTTCCTTCCGGGTGCTGCTGCCTGCCCTTTGCAGAGATGAGTGGTTAAAGGGACGCCCCTGAACACCCATTGCTCTGCTCCTGCAGCTGCCTTTGCTGTCCCTCTAGGAGGTAAGCAAGGTATTGCAGTGCTTGTTTGGAGTCCCCAGCTTCCTGGGACACCCCAGCAGGTTTTTTGTTTGGAGGTTTTTCTGATTTAGACCCCTTTTTTTGGCATGGAGCCAAAGCTGCCCCTGGGCAGGCGATGGCCCCACGCCATCATACTGCAAGTGTTGCTGCATCTGCATGACACAATCATGAGGCTACTTCCCCATCTGGCCCAGACCAGAGATACGAAGGGATCGTCCGTCATGCAGCCCCACTGCCCTTGCCTCCAAACTTCTTTGTGGACAGGCGTTTTTGGAGGCTTGACACCAGCTTGGACTGGTGGGACCGGCTCGTTATGGAGCTCTGGGATGACCAAGAGTGGCTACGCAACTTCTGGATGCGAAAGACCACTTTCCAGGAGCTGTGTACCTGGCTCACCCCGGCTCTGCAACGGCAAGAAACCCACCTGCGGCCCGCTATCCCCCTGGAAAAGAGGGTCGCTATTGCCCTCTGGAAGCTGGCCACCCCCGACAGCTACCGCTTCGTGGGACACCAATTTGGAGTGGGCAGGTCTACTGTTGGATACATCCTGATGGAGATAAGTCAATGTCTGGGGAGTCACAGGGGGAAGGGAGACTGTCAGGAAGGGCAAAATGGAGTGAGTGGAAGGGAGCTCCTCCACTCACCCTGAACCACTCACCCTGAACTGCTTGGGGGGGGGTCTGAGGAGGGGATTCTCGGGGTGTTTGAGAGGGAAGGTGGGTGGTGGATTCTCCTCCTAAGAGATAAGGCACCCCTTCTAAAATGTTGTTGTCTGTCTCTTTCTGCAGGTGGTGAGGGCCATCAATTCTGAACTGCTCAACAGGCTCGTCTGTCTAGCAGATCTGGACAGTGTCATGGCCAGCTTTGCTGCCCTTGGCTTCCCAAATTGTGGAGGAGCACTCGATGGGACACACATTCCAATCCGTGCACCACCCCATCGAGCAGCCCAATTCATTAACAGAAAGGGCTACTTCTCTATGGTCCTCCAGGCCCTGGTCGACCATCGTGGCCAGTTTTCTGACATTTGTGTTGGGTGGTCAGGGTGGGCACATGATGCCCACATCTTCAGGAACTTGTACCTCTACTGGAGGCTTCAGGCAGGAACGTTTTTCCCGCCTCACAACTTTGCGGTTGGGGATGTGCACGTGCCGGTGTGCATAGTGGCTGATGCCGCCTACCCCCTGATGCCGTGGCTGATGAAGCCCTACACCGGCCACCTGGATGCGAGCAAGGAGCAGTTTAATGCTCACCTTAACCGGACTTGCAACCAGGTGGAATGTGCATTCGGACGTTTAAAAGGGAGATTCCGGTGCTTGCTCACACGGCTAGACATGGGGGAGCGCAACATCCCTGAGGTGGTGGCTGCGTGTTGCGTTCTCCATAACCTGGTGGAGAGGAAAGGGGAGGCCTTCCTACCAGGGTGGGTTACAGGTGCTGATGGTCAGGAGAGGCACTTTGCCCAGCCCCGGACAGCTGCCATCCGCCAGGCTGTTTGCATACGGGAGGCCCTATGAGAGCGATTCTCAATTGGAGGCCACTGACTCTACTGAGGGGCTTCTGCCTGGGGACTGGGCCCTGGCCCAATAAAAGCTTCCCTCCTCAACCCATCTCCTGACCCTGCTGGTAGAAATAATAAACACCAGGGTTTGTCTCAAAAGAATAAGTTCTGTTTTATTGTTATAAATATCAGTCACTGAAAAATTGTATAAAGTTGCAAACAAAAAAGCTTTTGTTGATTTTTGATGTATAAAATATACTTTCATGACAAACTATGTACAATAAACATTTTCTTTAACACAATCCTTGTTATTTAACTGGGGTGATGGGAGTGCTTGAAACCTGGAGGGGGAAAGGGGACTTGAAACCTGGAGGGGGGAAGGGGACTTGAAACCTGGAGGGGGGAAGGGGATCAGGTTGTACGGTGCTTGCCTGCTCGCAGTCCCCTGCTTGGGCCTCTTGTTTGGGGTCCACCATGGCCACGGGATCGGGTGGGGCGACTGTCCGTTGGCTGGACAACAGAGGGGAGGTGCTCTTGGGACTGGGAGGCCTGGGGGAGAGGAGGGCCAGGGGGAGAGAGGAGCTGGGGAACTGGGGGGGCTGGGGGAGAGGGAGGTACAAGGGGGGGAAGGGATGGTGCTGTGGGAGGGGGGGTTTGGTGGGGCATGGTCATGAGGTGCTGGAAGAGCAGGACCAAGCACAGGAGCAGGCAAGCCACAGACCTCCCTGAGACTGGCACACAGGGACGTGCGCTGCTGGACAAGCTCCTCCATCAGCCAATCATGCCACCAAGCCTCTGCCTCCACCCTCTCTCGCAGGATGGTGTTGAGGTCCTGCACGGCCGCCACATGCTGCCTCAGGATGTCTGCATAGACACGCCTGTGTCTGCGGCTCCCATGTCCCCAAGATGGAGGTGAGGCTGGGGTGCTGCGGCCTTCTTGCACGGCTGGTCCGGCTGTGGAGGAAAAGAGGACAACACAATCAGTCATAAAAACTGGACTATGTAGCACTTAAAATACTAACAAGATGGTTTATTAGGGGATGAGCTTTCGTGGGCCAGACCCACTTCCTCAGATCAGACTAACACAGCTACATTTCTATCACAATCAGACATGTGTGCAACAGCTGTCCAAAAGGGCATGCCCTCTCCTTCAGACAGGGGAATCAGACATTCTGAAGGTAACACCATGTGTGACCTGGGCATCAGCCTGAGCATAACAGGTTTCCCTTGTGCATCACCCACTTTGCACCCACCTCCCGGCCCCCCCACCGTGTGTTACACAACCTCTCTGCACTCACCTGCTGCTTCATCTCCGGCATCAGATAACACCTGGGAGGCCTCTGGGGTCTGCGTGACTGGCTCCAGAGTGAGGGTTCCCGTCTCCTCACTGTCCTCCTCCTCCGGCACCATGTCCCTGTCTCCAGACTGCTCTGGCTCCTGCTCTGGCACGTCCACCACAGGGTCCCCCAAGCCTGACTGGACGAAACGCAGTGCTGTGCATGCTTCACCACCACTCAGGATCTGGTCCAGCTCAGAATAATAGGGGCAGGAGTGGGGGGCTGCCCCAGAACGGGAGCTCTCCTCCCTGGCCTTCACATAACCTTGGCGCAGCTCCTTAACTTTGGAGTGCACCTGGTCCTGGGTGCGGGGGTAGTGTCCTCTCTTGGCCAGGGCCTCTGCCATGTGGGCAAAAATGTCCGCATTTCGCCGCCTGGTTTGTAGGGCTTGTAAGGCCTCCTCCTCTGACCAGAGCTCAAGAAGGGTCTTGAGCTCTGGTCCAGACCATGCCGGTGCCCGGCATTTGGAGCCCCTGGTTGGGTCCCCAGAAGGCTCTCTAGAAGGGCCAGGAAGGACATGCTGCATTTAAATAGCCATGTGCTCTGGCTGCTTTGCTGCCACAAGTGGCTGTGAGGATGCCTGTCCCTTTAAAAAATGGCTGCAGAGAGGAACCAGAGACATGCAAGGCATGCCCCAGATTGTCCACCAGGGCTTCTTCCTGGAGGCCATTACTTTCGAAAAAAAGGCCTCCCCACGTCCACGCTCACTGGTGGACGATCTCCATCAAAAAAGGCGTTCTTCCTCGTGAAATGAGGTTTTCCACCGTCGAAAGAAAAGCCACATTCTTTCGATTTAATTTTGAAAGAACGCGGCTGTAGTCTAGACACAGGTGAAGTTTTTTGGAAAAAAGGTTACTTTTTTCGAAAAAACCCTTGAGTCTGGACACAGCCTTAGAGACCAACAAAAAATGTACATGGTATCATGAGCTTTCATAGGCACAACTCACTTCTTCATCTGAGATTATCTGAAGAAGTGGTTTGTGCCCAGGAAAGCTCATACCACCAACTACATTTTTGTTAGTCTCTAAGATGCAGCAAGACTATTTATTTTTAAATATATCCAAGGTGTTAGTATAGGTTCAACTCTAGGTGCAGCAAACACCCCAAGCTTATGAAAGACTAATTAATTTATGACAAAAGTGACAAATTTCAGGAAGGATTATGATTCCAGACTTCAATAAAAAGATACTTGGAGAGAAAGACTTCAGCTAATGGAGAGTGGAAGACCACAGTTTTCACTCAGTAACAGTCCCAATAAAATACTGGTGGCAGATTTCAACTACTTTTTTCTTTGTATGAAGACAATAACAACAGTTGATGCTGAAAACCTTGTGACTAAAGACAATATTTTGAACAAAAACAAACCTGCAAAAACTAAATTTAACAATAGCAATTGAGAAAACTAATTCAGTCAGGGTGACCTCGTGCTTGGCTCTTGCGGCAGATGAAGGCTATAAATCTTTAATTCATGATGTTGAGCAATGTGGAGAGAAAAAGAGCAAGTAATTAAGAAAAGCCTTCAATGCAAACTAGAACAAAAAGCCAAGTACAAGAATGAGTTTTTGGAAATTTCTCCACTTCTAAAGTTGATCCTAAAGAAAAGCATGGGGGGGCACTAGTAAAAAAATTTGGAAAGCTACGCTCTAACTCAATTAGCCAGATTCTGCCAAGCAGAAGTTCCCTTCTACCCATTTACCCAGTTACCAGGGTTCTCTTTTATGAAATACATTGTCACTCCTTGAAGTCTATCTCCAAATATGTTCCCAAGGTGGAGATTCTTTTATTGATGTTTTCAATATTCTAAGAGCTATTAAGTTTAACTATTTTTAGATGTTAAGCTCTTTGGGCAGCATTAACATCTTAGTTTATGTTCGTACAGAACCGTTATGGAGTATGCTATTCACCACTATGGCACCACTGGTGGTTCATGAATTGTTATCTTATCTATCAAACTCATGAACCACCTTCTTCTGACTCCAAATGTCCTTCTTTGTCAGGGTTAATGGTCTAATAGAGGTAGAGGGGGAAAGCAGCAGACCTGACACCTTGATTTTAGTAAAGCGTTTGACATAGTCCCTCGTTGTAGTCTCCTAAGACAGTGGTCCCCAACACGGTGCCCGCAGGCGCCATGGCCCCCTCGGGGGCATTTGTGTGCACCCGCCAAGTGCTCAGGGCTGGCCTGGCCCTGGGCACGTGGCGCATGCGCGGTGCCGGAACCAGCCCCGGGCGCATGGCGCACAGTGAGCGCTGGCCCCGGAGGAGCCGCAGATTGGCCGCCCGCGCTATGGCCACGCGGCGCATGGGAGGAGCGCAGGCGCTTGTGGGGGGAGGGGGGAGCGCCAGCCCCAGCCCCGCGGTGCTTTCAGGGTGCGCGGGCCCCGGGAGTGCGGCACTTGGAGAGCGCCGGCCCCAGGCACGCAGTGCTTAGTGGGGGGGAGAGCGCCAGCGCCGGCCCCGGGCGCGCGGCGCTTGCAGGGTGCGCCGGCCCCGGGCGCGCGGCGCTTGGGAGGAGAGCGCCGGCGCGGCGTGCTTGGGGGGGGCCCCGGCCCCGGGGTGCTGGGGGGGGCAGCTATGGGAGGGCCCCGGCCCCGAGAATGCGGCTATGGGGGGCCCCGCCCCCAGGCGTGCAAGGGGGCCCCGCCCTCGGCGGGCGAACGGCCATGCCCCCTGGCACCCGGCAACCTCAAATGGTTGGGGACCACTGTCCTAAGACAACTAGGGAAATGTGGTATGGATAACATGACTTCAAGGTCAATGCACAACTGACTAAAAGACCATACTCAATGAGCAATTATAAATGATTTGTCATCAAATCAGGAAGGCATATTTAACATGGTCTGTTGTGACAAATGAACTTACAAATTTACCCTAATAGTAAGCTCAGCTATAAAATGTATGTGAAAGTTCACAGAATGTTCCACTACCTATAACAACTAATGTTATTTAAAAAGTACAACTCCCCCCAAATAACTAAATTAATCTAAAACAAAAAAAGTTCCTATAATTCATTCAAAGATTTAAAATTATGCTTGTTTAAAAAACAAGAAATGTAAAACCAACAGTTCATAAGGCAAAATGAGTATGTCAAATATTAAGCCTAATTAGCAGAATAATATTGAAATAAGTGATTCTAGCCATCGCTTCCTTTTTGGGAGCATCATCTCCTTCAGCCCACCTTGATTAACTTTTCTTTTCCCCAAAAAGACAGCAATTACCATCTTTAATAACAGGGGTACCAGTAATTTTAAGGGGGCCACCCCATAAGGGGTCACCCCATAAGGGGTGGGGATTCAGGTACAAGGAGTAGGGTCAGAAGACTTCCAGTGCTCCGCCACCCACAGACCCTGATTGGCCTGGGGGTGGGGGAGCGTATGAAGTCTTTGTCCCCATCCTCCAGCACCTAGAGAGAGCCACCAGCTGTTTTGAACAGCTGGCGGTTCCCTCTAGGCGCCGCATGCCCCTGCGGTGGGAGAAGATTCCATGCACTTCCCCCTGACCCCAGACCATCAGGATGAGGGGGCAGGGTAGCGTGTGAAGTCTTTGCCCCCTACTCGCACCCTGCAAGGGGTGCATGGCACCTAGAATTAACCCCCAGCTGTTCAAAGTAGCTGACAGTTCTCTCTAGATGCCACACCTCCCTGGTGGCAGAAGGAGACTTCATGTGTTCTCCCCAGCCCCAGGCCAATCAGGATCTGGGGGCATGGGAGTGCACAAATTCTATTACTCCCTACCCCCACCCTGCCAGGAGTGCATGGAACCACCAGCTGTTTTGCACAGTGTTGCTGTGTAGGTACAGCTCATACAAATTCAAAACAATCTTGACAAATTGGAGAATTGGTCTGAAAAAAAAACCCGTCGATGAAAGGTAAGTGCAAAATACTTCACTTTGCAAGGAAAAAATCAAATGCACAACTACAAAATGGGGAACAACAGGATAGAGAGTAATATTGCTGAAAAGAATCAGGAAGTTACAGTGGATCACAAATTGAATACAAGTCAACAAAGTGATGTAAAAAAAAGACCAATATTCTTTGATGTATTAACAAGAATGTTGTATGGAAGACATAGGAGGCAACTATCCCACTCCATTGAGTGCTAATTAGGCCTCATCTGGAGTACTGTGTCCAATTCTGAGTACTACACTTTAGGAAAGATATGAACAAATTGAAGAAAGTCCAGAGGACAGCAATAAAGATGAAAATAAATTTAGAAAACCTTACCTATGAGGAAGAGTTAAAAAAACTGGACATGTCCAATCATGAGAAAAGAAGATTGAGGGGGAACCTGGTAACAAGAATAATATATTTTAAGGGCTGTTATAAAGAGGATCATGATCAATTATTCTCCATGTCCATGGAAGGTAGAACAAGTAGTAATGCGCTTACTGTGCAGCAAAGGAGATTTAGTTTAATTATGATGAATTTTTTTCTAACTTTAAGCATTTTAAGATCTGGAATAGGTTTGGAGGCAGGGGAGGGAGTACAGAATCCCCAGCTCTGGAAGTTTTAAAGAACAGTTTGGACAAATACCTTTTAGGGATGAGCTAGGTTAATGTGGTCCTGCCCCAGAATAGGGGGCTGGACTTAATAAGCTCTCAAGGTTCTTTTTCAGACCTACATTTTTTTATTCTAAAATATGAGATTAAAACATGACAGGATTATGGTATTCCACTGTTCAAACTGAACAGAGATTGGGAGAATCAATGTCCAAATCCCTATCATAACAAACTGTGCAGGATGATATTGATGCCCCGGTTTACAGGCCTTTTATTTTTTTTAAGAAAAAAGTGTAAAGAAGCATTTGTTTTGAAAGATACAGGTACATAATTACATAGGCTTTACAAAGATAAAATTTAGGGCCTTTCAAGTGTTGATAGTGTATGTTAAGAATCTAAGGTGCTGAAAAGGTCAACATTTGTTATCTTTGTAATCTTTGAAATCTCAGAACTGATGTGGAGATGACCCAAGTTAGATTTATGAGGTTAAGAAATAGCTCCCTTTCTGTGGCTTTTGTGAAATATATCAATGTCAACTGAAAATGTGCTTATTACAGAAAATAAAAAATCTGAAATGATTATGATCAAACAAGAATTTCAATGTAAAGTGCCATTATTATAGCCTGAGGTTCAGGAACCAGGTAATATTGTTTTAACTAAGGAGGAGCAATCTCTTTTTGATTGATCAAATTAAGTAAACAAGTAAACTAAAGCAGCTGATTCACATTTACAAGTATAATATAGAGTACTGAAATACAACAAAACTCTTCAAGCAGGAAAATAAGAGCAAAGCAAATTAAAGATCTGAATTATACCCAGAAGTGCTGAAAAGTTACATCTAGCCTCCCCTCATTCCATTGTGGCTTAGCATTGCAGTGTACATACACCATGTGTTACTGAGTTCTCCGTTCAATATTCCATGCAATATTTCAATTTTAATTCTGAATATCTTATCTTTGTTTTAGATTTTAAAACCACATTTGTTTTGATTTCATACATTTTCATTCTCCCCATTCTCTGAACCTTCATCTCCCTTGTAGTCCTAAAAAATTGATAATTTGTGTGGGAAACCTCTTCCATTTGGGCTTTTTTTTAAAACTCTGAGGCTAAGATGTTTAAAAATGGGTGCTTACATTTCAATTTCTAAATCCCTATTTAGCCACCCAAATAAGTGGCCTGATTTTCAAACGTGATGAGCACCCAACAATTGATTTTAATGGCTTTGGCTCAGGCCCATAGGAAGTGTTCCAAAATCTAAATACAGTATAGTGTAGCTCACTCATTTTTATTCTCTCTGAAACTTGTACCACTCCTTTAATTACTGGAACTTGCAACACCCAAAAGTCAAACACACTAGGTATCACTTAAACATTCAGGAAAAACAGTGCTGCTTCCTTTCAGGTTCAAGGTTTGCAAATGAATAAAGAACTTCTACACCATTTATTCTGGTTAACTGTGTTATGAAACATTTTTGGGGTTTAGCTCTGTGGGTATGTTGAAATCATAACTAAATAAATAATTTCAGACAACACAAAGAAACAACCTCCGACACCCACACCCAGGCTCCTACCAGGAAAATGGTGTCTTCCCAAAGAAGCATATAAACTTGTGTTACTTCAGTTTTTAATCCTTAGCCAAATCTATTTGAATCTCTGTAATTGTTGTGAATTTCAATTCTTTGACAAGTAAATACATACACCCTCTGTTTCCATATATCCATCAACTCCCATTCAAAAGAAGAAAAGTCAGACTGAGTCTCTAGAGCTCAAAATGTGACAATACAAAGGATTTTCTTTTCAGTAAAGCGACAGCATAAATAAAATCTAATTATACTTGCTTTCCATATCTGCATTTCAAAACCAGACAAGCGAGTATATCAGGAAGGAAAATGTTCATTACTTAGTGGTGAAGGAGAGCTAATAATAGATACCTATTTTGCTTCAGTCCTCATTAAAAAGGTTAATTGTTACCAGATGTTTATCACAATTAATAGCAATAAAGGGGGAAGAACACAAATCAGAATAAAGAATATTTAGATAAATATTCAACTAGGAAGAACCTGACAAAATTCATCCTAGGATATTTAAATAATTAGTTCAAGCAATCTTGGGACCATAAGAAATGTTCTTCAACATACCAGAGAACTGACAAAAGGCAAAAAGAGTAACTATGGGAAAAGAGTGCTATAGTCAGCCTACCTTCAATGTTTGGAAAGATACTGGAAGAAATTATGAAACATTTAATTTATAAATATCTAGGGGACAATAGAGTAATAAGTAACCGCCAAAACGGATTTGTTGAGAACAAATCACTTCCAAATCAACTAAGGATACATCTACACTACACACTTATTTCAAAATAAGCTATTCCATATTTTTTTTTTCCGAAATAGTTTATTTCGAAATAGCATGCCCACACTACAGGGAACCCACAAAATTAGTCCAAGGCAGGCTTCCCTAATGTGGACATGATATCTCCATTTAGATCCCCAGGAGGGTTACTCTAGCCATTACTCTGAATGGCCCTGGGGAGGAGCTATTTCGAAATAACAGCAGTGGAGCATCCACAATACTGCTATTCTGTAATAGCTATTTCAGAATAGGCATTATTCCTCTTGGAATGAGGTTCACAGATGCTGAAATAAGCCATTTATAATTTTGAATTTATTTCGAAATAACAGAATTGCTGTGTAGACATTCACTCTGTTATTTCGGAATAACGGCCGTTATTCCAAAATAACGCTGCTATGTAGATACACCCCAAATGTCTTTCTTTGACAGGATTACTGGCCTACTGGATTAGGAGAAAACTGTAAACATTTATCTTAATTTTAGCCATGACATTCTCATAAGCAAAGTAGAGAAATGTGCTGAAGTTGCTGTGAGGTGGATGCACAACTGGTGACAAACTGTATTTAAGCTGTATTTACTATAAGTTATTATCAATGGTTCAATGTCAAAGTGGGAAAACATATTTAGCCAGGACTTTCAGGAATCTGTTCTGGATCTGATACTATTCAATATTTTTTTAATTGTGTTGATAATGGAGTGGACAGTATATTGTATAAATTGATGTATATGATGCAGATCACATCAAGCTGGGAGGGGTTGCAAGTAGGGATGTCCCATTTAATCAGTTAAGCAATTAAATATTACATTTAACCAGATAGCCACTTAAATGAGGCCACCCGGGTAGGCTAGCTTGCAGGGCTCCACCAGGGCTGGAGCACCCCTGCCTGTGGCACAGTGGGTTACTCTAGCCAGGCCAGGCCAGGCGCAGGTAGGAGCTGCTCTGGCAGGGCTGACATGCCCCCACTCTGGCTAGACTGGGCCCACTGTGAGCAGGGGCTGCTACACAGGCAGGGTGGAGATACTGCTCCAGCTCAGTTGAGCCACTGATTAACTATAACCACTAAGCATCACCCAGTAAGGGTGATGCTTACTGGTTAACCGGTTAATCATTCATGTCCCTAGTTGCAAACACTTTGGAGGACAGAAATAGAATTCAGAACTACCTTCACAAATTGTTAAACTGGTCTAAACTGAAATTCAGTCAAGAGAAGTGCAATGTACTATATGTAAAAAGCAAACAAATGCACAACTACAAAATAGGGAACAACAGGCTACAGTACAGGTGAAAAGCATCACAACTTGAGTTTAAGCCAATGTGATGCAGTTGCAAAAAAGGGTAATATTTTGGGGCATATTAACAGATGTCTCGAAAATAAGTCAAATGAAATATAATTGTCCCACTCTAGTTGGTAGTGATGAGTTCTCAGTTGGAGTACTGTGTCCAGTTTTGAGTACTAAGCTTTGGAAAATATCTGGACAAACTGGACAGAGTCCAGAGGATAGCAATAAAAATTATAAAAGGTTTAGAAAATTTGACCTATGAGGATGGATTTAAATAAACTTTGTATATTTTAATCTTGAGAAAAAAACATTTAGGGAGGGATCTGATAATGATCTTCAAATATGTTAAGGACTGTTAAAAAGAGGTCGGCGATCAGTCATCCTCAATATCAACTGAACAAGAAGTAATGAGGCTTAATCTCCAGCAAGGGAGATTTAGATTAGATACAGTGGAACTGCAGAATTAAGAAATGATTGGTCCTCATTTGGAACCAGAAATACATTAGGCAGCTAACAAAAAAAAAGGCCCAAATACTGTACAGCACAGTACTGTGTTAAACTACTAACACAATAAAGGAAAGTTTGGAAAAAAAAATTGACAAGGTATGGAAACTTTTTGTGCATGTTTATTTAAATTAAGATAGTTAAAAGCAGCATTTTCTTCTGCATAATAAATTTTAAAAGCTGTATTAAGACGATATTCAATTGTAAACTTTTGAAAGAACAACCATAACATTTTGTTTAGAGTTAACATTTCAGAGTGACAAACAACCTCCATTCCTGAGGTGTTTGTAACATGGAAGTTCTACTATACTATGGAAAACACTGGTCTACAATTTTTTAGAAGTCGTTTGCTTCAGAGATAAAATGTGCTATTTATTATGTATTTTGATGTGCTGAATTCAAATATGACAATTAAAACAACTGATTGGCTACTGTTTCCAAGATATTTAAGTTTTTACATTTAATGTTTATGTATATTGTGTAGATAGTAGAGTTTTAATCATAAATTGTAAACCTAGGTCTTTTCATGTGTTTATGGTTGCCTTACATGATAATATTTCACCTGTCCTGTTTATGTAACACTTTAAAAATCAGCAAACGGGTTATATAAATAAAATGTATTATGAAACAAAAGGCAAAAAACTATTATGTACATAGTTTAGTCCTATTCAGTGTCTACTCGGCACTTCTTGGCTTGTCTCTTGTATTCATTAAATGGAGCATCTCTTGTCACTGTCCAGCAATAGTCTGCAAGCATTGATGGGCTCCATTTTCCCAGATAGAGTTTCTCCATTGTTGCAATGTCCCAGTGAAATCGCTCGCTGTGCTCGTCGCTCACTGCTCTGCAGTTCGGTGGAAAAAAATCTAGATGAGAGTGCTAAAAATTTATCTTTAGTGACATGTTGCAACCAAGGCTTTTGTATGCCTTGAGGAGGTTTTCCACCAACAACCTGTAGTTGTCTGCCTTGTTGTTTCCGAGAAAATGTATTGCCACTAACTGGAAGGCTTTCCATGCCGTCTTTTCCTTGCCACGCAGTGCATGGTCAAATACATCATCTCGAAGAAGTTCACGAATCTGAGGACCAACAAAGACACCTTCCTTTATCTTAGCTTCACTTAACCTTGGAAATTTTCCACGGAGGTACTTGAAAGCTGCTTTGTTTTGTCCATGGCCTTGACAAAGTTCTTCATCAGACCCAGCTTGATGTGTAAGGGTAGTAACAAAATCTTCCTTGATTCAACAAGTGGTGGATGCTGAACACTTTTCCTCCCAGGCTCCAATGACTGTCAGAGTGGCCAATCTATCTTGATGTAGTGGGAATCCCTTGCACGACTAGCCCATTCGCAGAGAAAACAGAAGTACTTTGTGTATCCAGTCTGCAGACCAAGCAAGAGAGCAACAACCTTCAAATCACCACAAAGCTGCCACTGATGTTGGTCATAGTTTATGCACCTCAAAAGTTGTTTCATGTTGTCATAGGTTTCCTTCATATGGACTGCATGACCAACTGGAATTGATGGCAAAACATTGCCATTATGCAGCAAAACAGCTTTAAGACTCGTCTTCGATGAATCAATGAACAGTCTCCACTCATCCGGATCGTGAACGATGTTGAGGGCTGCCATCACACCATCGATGTTGTTGCAGGCTACAAGATCACCTTCCATGAAGAAGAATGGGACAAGATCCTTTTGACGGTCATGGAACATGGAAACCCTAACATCACCTGCCAGGAGATTCCACTGCTGTAGTCTGGAGCCCAACAGCTTTGCCTTACTCTTGAGTAGTTCCAAATCCCTGACACGGTCATTCAGTTCACCTTGTGTTATGAGGTGTGGTTCAGAGGGGGAGGATGGGAGAAAATGTGGGTCCTGTGACATTGATGGTTCAAGACCAGAAGTTTCATCCTCTTCCTCGTCTGACTCAAGTGAGAATGATTCTAGTGCATCAGGAACCGGCAGTCCTTCTCCATGGGGTACTGGGCGTATAGCTGATGGAATGTTTGGATAATGCACAGTCTACTTTTTCTTCTTTGACACGCCTTTCCCAACTGGAGGCACCATGCAGAAGTAACAATTGCTGGTATGATCTGTTGGCTCTCTCCAAATCATTGGCACTGCAAAAGGCATAGATTTCCTTTTCCTGTTCAACCATCTGGCGAAGATTTGTTGCACAAGTGTTGCAGCACATGTTTGGGGCCCACCTCTTGTCCTGATCTCCAATTTTGCAGCCAAAATAGAGGTGATAGGCTTTCTTAACCATGGTGGTTATACTGTGCTTTTGTGATGCAAAAGTCACTTCACCACAAACATAGCAGAAGTTATCTGTACTGTTCACACAAGCGTGAGGCATCTCTGCTCACTTTGGCTAAACAGAAATGTGTCCCTTTGCAAAATCAAACACTGACAAATAAGAGAGCATGACACTGTATGATTTCTAGAGCTGATATAGGGCAATTTGTTCAGCAGAATGATGTAAGCTTCATTATAATTGTATCATCCATGACTTCTAGGAATAACATGATGCAATTCATATCGTGTATGACGCAATACCAGCTTCAGATTGCATCATTCATTGTTTTGCCTAAAAAGCATGTACTGTCCAAACCCAGTCATAGATTTATTCATAGATCCAGTCAAAGATGTATTTTAGTCATTTCTGGGTTAAACTGGGATCCCTTCCCTTTATAACTCACTTATCCTCCGCCATTCACAAGTCAAGGGTCGTATATACTGACCCAATAGCATATCTTGAAAACTAGAGCCAATCAACAATTTTAAGCATCATTTTCATTCTCAGTGACCCAGAATTAGTAACATTTGACTACATTTATTTCATAAGCATTTTGGCTGTAGAGCAGTGAAACTCTCTTATTATAGGAATAGGTAAGCACTGAAACTAATTATGAAAGGAGATTATCAAATCCCATCATTGGACATTTTAAAGAAAGGATTGGGAAAACATTTAGCCCTGACTCCAACTCAGGCAGTTCTCACCTGATCATTCTTTAAATGGGTCTCTTCCCTCAGATTCTCCCATCCTTTTGGCCCATAGATGTGGTCCTTGCACTCTTAACTGGCCTAATGGTAGCATCTACTCTGGCACAGGACTATATCTACCTCGTTTACTGAGGACAAACATTCTGTGAAACCACTATAATTAGTTGGGACAACCAGTACCACTAAGAAGCCCAAGAGAACCCCAGACAACTAACAGACCAATGTGAGAACAAATAGTCTGTATAGGAGGGGTAGGGATGTTCACAATAAGTTATTTACGGTGATTCTCTCTGACAAACATAACCTTAGTCTTTCCTAGGTACAGGTTTATCCAGTTGCTCTTCATTCAGGAGCTGGTTTTGACCTGCATTGAGACAGTTGGGATATGGGGTAGTACATAGTGCTTAATCTGTAGGGGAAAAGGTACTTACTGGGGCTCAAGAAAGTTTTACATTTATCACCGATGCAGCAGGCCAGAGATGCTGGAACTACAAAAAGCCAAGCCGGGCACAAATTAAACACTGGCAATATATATTTGATAGGAACTTCAGAGGGTAGCCGAGTTACTCTGTACAGGATAAACTTAAAAAATGACAAATGGTCTGGTAGCACTTTATAGACTAACAAAACATATAGATGGTATCATGAGCTTTTGTGGGCACAGCCCACTTCTTCAGATGACCAGAGTTTTAAAACTAAAACAGCGGTCACCTGAAGAAGTGGGCTGTGCCCACGAACGCTCATGATACCATCTACATGTTTTGTTAGTCTATAAAGTGCTACCAGACCATTAGTAGATATAGGGTCCATTGGCAAAATCTCTCTCTCCTGACTACTTTGGGGACAATTTTGACCTGGTTCACATCTTGAGCAATCTTACCCAAATTAAAAGTATGACAGGGTGAAAGTCGGGGAACAATTTCAACCCAACTATTTAATTTGCATTTTGCTACATACATTTAAAATGGCAGGACAAAGCTCTGGGAAATATACAATTCTGCACTGGCTCTTATAGGGGATGGGATTATTTCTTTGGGTCTTTATCATATCTAATTCTTTTTTATTTCAAGTTTCAAATTGTTGAAATTGTTGTATCGCAACACTCAGTTTTGTAGGTGGAAAATAGAATAGGTGAAAAGCAGGGAACGGAGCTAGCAAATCTGCTTCTATGTAGAACCAATAGGCACTTAGGGTATGTCTACACTTGCACCCTCTTTCGAGAGAGGGATGCAAATGAAGACATTCAAAATTGCAAATGAAGCTGGGATTTAAGTATCCCTCACTTCTTTTGCATATTTGTGTTATGGCGCTATTTCGAAATAGTGCTATTTTGAAATAACAGACTCTGTTAAGACGCGGTTATTTCGAGAGAAAACCCTTCTCTTGAAATAACCTTTATTCCTCATACAATGAGGTTTACCAGTTATTTCGAGAGAAGGGTTTTCTCTCGAAATAACCGTGTCTTAACAGCATCTGTTATTTCAAAACAGTACTATTTCGAAATAGCACCGTAATGTGACTATGCAAAAGAAGTGCGGGATATTTAAATCCTGGCTTCATTTGCAATTTTGAATGTCTTCATTTGCATCCCTCTCTCAAAAGAGGGTACAACTGTAGACATACCCTTGCAGACTAAGCATAAGTCTTTACGAGTTAGGAGGATTCCCCTCCGCTGTTCAAATCTCGTTTAGAGAGCCTCAGCCAAACCAAACCACAGAGACTGGATGTCAGGAATTCTAACAATTATAGGTATTTGCATAATGAGAGCGGTATATCTGATCATCTCCCCACAAATTCTCTAAACTTCAGCAACTTAGAAAGCATCACTTTTGTCATTATTTAGGGAAATTTAAAAACCTTGTCTTTGCATTTGTCCAATATAATCATAATGAAATTCCTCATGCTCACTTAAGGAAGCAACAAACTGACATGGATTCGTAATTTAAACACTGATTGCTTACACAAGGCAATGATGGATACATTTTGTATGCTCACTACAGTGCTTGTCCAGCAGTTAAATTTGATCTGTACGTGCATTTACCAGAGTTTACTCAAAATTCACAATTGGTTAACTTCATTTATTTAAACAGCAATGTAAGTGGCTGAATCCTAATTTTACCAATTTTTTGTATTTAATATAACTTTAAAATATATCTTTTCAATTAAATGTAAACAATGAAAACTAGAAGTACAATGGATCAAAACAACAAACTATTTGCAGAATAGAATAGAGCATTCTTCTCCTCTAAGGAATCCAAGCACTTTTCACACACATGCATACAGAAATCATTCTAATCAGAAATGAAATGCAGACACATTCAGGAGAGTATGTTAGCTTTTTAACAGCACATAGGAACATTACACAACACTTTACACAAAAATGTTCCTGTAAAATAAAAGACATTTAAAATCAGCTGTTCTTCCGCTTCATTCAGTGGAAGGTTACCTTTCACTAGTAGGTATTCCATTGTTAATTTGTAATATAGTAAGATTGCAACACCCACAATTTGATCCACTTTTTTCTTTTTCTGATATCTATATGCAAAGCCCACTTAATTCTTCATATGTGATTCCATGCTTTTCAAAATTAAATAGAAACTAAAATGTGGCCTAAAATTTAGGTTTTATAAAAGCTTGTTTCTGTAAAAGCTTGTAGAAGCTTAGAGCAGCTTTCCAAAGTCTCAATGAAGATCAAGACCCCATAGCGATTGGCACTATCCTAAAACATGCAGAAAAAAATCACTACAGAATTTACAAAAACAACAATATATCAAAAGATTGGTGCAAGAGATATAACAATATAATTTTAAAACATATATTTTAAAAATATATATTGACAGTCAACTCTCCCCACCTGCCCCTCAACCTAACCATCATCAGTTGGAAGACTTCTTTTTAAGAGACACATAAAACAAATGTGTTTCTATGAGTTTTTAAAAAGAGAAAATCACTTCCCAGTAAGTGTTCACAACCCCAGTACAGCAAAATGGTCATACTGCATGAAACTCCAATAGTGAAACTGATTACTCTCTTTTCATTATCCAAGTTGAAAGAATTGCAAACTAACAGCATCAATGGTGAAAATTAAATTAGATTCCTAACATTCTTTTTGTTGCTTCAGGGGGTAGCCGAGTTAGTCTGTACGGAAAAAACAACAAATGGTCTGGTAACACTTTATAGACTAACAAAACATGTAGATGGTATCATGAGCTTTCATGGGCACAGTCCACTTCTTCAGAGGACCAGAGTTTTTGTTGTAACAACTTAAGAGGACGTCTACATCATAGTAAAGGGAATATGTTTTTCAACACAGAATCAATTTTAAATGAATGACACTCTACACAAAACAAATAGCAGCAGCTTGAGTTCATGACTACCTCTGAAATATCCAGTGAGTGCAGCCCATGGCTTATGATCAGTTCACATCATCTGCAAGAAACTCCAATGACCAATTAATAAGCACACTTTAGAAGTGCACCTTTAAAAGGCCTGCTTGGGCCCACTAGAGTATCTATGGGACAGGAGTGCCAAGCTTGAGATAAACAGAAGCAGCTGACAGGGCTTGTAACCTCTGCCGGCTTTTTTGAGTAGGTCCTGAAATGGTGGAGGAACTGAAAAATGGACCAGCTGTGAAGCCTACCCTGCTTCCTCAAAATAGATGCAACACAGAGGTGCAGGGAACTGAGGATAACTCGTGAGTCCTTCAGGCCATGCAATTTTGTTTCTCTTTGCTCTGAAAATAAAGAGCCTTCAAAAGGGAGGTTCTGAATCAACTGCTGGACCTACTGAGGTAGTCCAGAGGCTTGAAGCCAAGAGCATCACCTCATAGCAACTGCAGAGGCCATTATGCTGGCTGCTGTATGCAGGGCTGCCTGGAGTGAGCTTCTTGTAATGTTCTTTCTCTTGTCTAACAAGGCAGAGCATTCCTGCCTTGAATTCTCAGGCATGGATTCTTTAAATCTGGACAATGAATCCCACAAATGTTAATCATACCTCCCAAGCCCGGCTTGCAGGTTTGAGACACATAGTTGTAGTTCACATGTAGAATAATTTTTTTCTCTCAAACAGATACTGTTTCTTTGCAACCTTCTTCTTGGTTGTAGCACTGGCTTGGCCTTGAGAATATAGGTACTTATACCCTTTGGCTGGCACATAATATTTCTTCACCTCTTCAAAGTGGAAAGGATTAAAAATGGGGTCTGCCACGTTGCTCTGATTGGACACATTCCAGGCTTCTTAATGGCTAGCGCTACCTTAAATGGTGCAGCTGCAGCCAGAATGTCAATAAAGTTATGTGATGATTCTTTGAGCTCCTCAACCTCTAATTCCAGGTTATTAGGGATGTTAATGGTTAACCTTTTTACCTTATCGGATGATGCTTACTGGATATCGGTTAACCAGTGTCCCAGCTGGGCAAGAGCAGCCTCTTGCCCAACACATACAGGGGGCTGCACCAGCCCAACCAGGCCCACTATACCAAAAGTGAAGGGTGCCTCAACTCAGCTGGACCCCAGCCAGGCCAGAGCAATGAGACCCCCAGCCAGACCAAAGCAACACATCACTCTGCAGGCAGGGGGGTGCTCCTGTCCGGCCAGAGCAGCCCCGCAGCAGGGAGCCACTCCAGTCCCCTGCCTGCCCGTTTAAGCAGTTAACAGGTAAAAACATAATTTTAACCAGTTAACAGATTAAACAGGATTTTACATTCCTAGCAGCTATGTTCTTTAGAAGCTCCTGAGGGCTCTAGTCATCTTGTAGCAGCAAGCCTCTCAGTTCTGAGACAGCCTAGATTAGGGAAGAGGAGAAGCCTACACTGGAGAGGAGCTTCTTCCTCTTCTTCAACATCAACTACTTCCGTGTGACCCACAATCTTTGTATTAGTAACGGGTTCAGTACTGGAGTCAGGGTCTGGTGCCGACCAGGGGACCTCCTCTCAGAAGCAACCAAGTATGACCAGTGAGAATACAGTCCCAGTACCAGGCGAAACCCCATGAATTCTAGAATGGCTGCTGCATAGACCACTGTTCACTTGGCCAAGTGCCGGCAGGAGGACCCACACCAGGGTCTGGTGTCACATAAAACAGGGACTGGTGGTAATTCACCTCAAACATCTGCGGAGCTCTCCCAAGGTGAACATATGGAACCTGTACTCTTCACTTCTACTGATCAGTTAGGGTTCTGGGGACCCGTGCTGGACCAGAGACAACCTCACAGAAGAACACAAGGTTAGCTTGCCCCAGAAAATATCAAAGGTCCTGATGCTGGGAAGGAGCATGGAGCAAGCACCATGCTCTCCTGATCATGCTCGTCAGAGCCAATAGTTGGAGCATCGGAATCAGTGGAACTGGAAGCAATAAGAAGTCCCTGGCCACTGCAAAAGCCTCTGGAGTGAAGGCACCGCAACTTAATTGATGCCACAATTATTTCTTGGTGTCATCAGGAAGTCCTACACTGGACTCAACCTTCTGGGTGGAGTTAAGAGTCCTGCCATAGGACTGGGGTAAGAGGAGTATCAAATGAAGGTCTCACTCACTGCCTTCTCTTTGGTTCCCTTTCTTTAGCACCAGCAAATGCCCTCTCTCGGAGCACTGCTTTTTATGTTTCTTTCTCAGCACTGGAGACTGTGAACAGTGCCAGGATGCATGTGGTGCCGGAGGAGTGCTTTGCACCAAGGCTGAAGTACTGAGTGCCAAATCTAAGAGCAGCTTCCACTAGGATAGCAGCTTCCACTAGGATTGCCCTCAGTCAAGCATCTGTCTTTCATCATACTAGGCTTAATATCCCAAAAAAATTGACACTGCTCTTCTCTGTGACCCTTTCACAAACTCTTCAGACAACTGGCTGTGGATCACTCATGGGTATAGGCTTGCCACAGAAGGCACAAGGAGGCTCAAGACCATGGCATGCCTGGCCAAAGGAAGTCCCTCAATGATACAGGAGGGGTTCTAACTATCTACACTAGTTTTATTTACAACATTTACACTACTGTACTAAAACTAATACACTAAGATAGAGAGAAATCACTGAAAATGCCTTGCCTAAGCGAGAGTTGTTCTAGCAATCATCACAGGCAGTAAGAAGGATCTGAGTGTGTCAGGTCAGGAGTGTCTCTTATATTGGTGCTAAAGAGTGTGGCACCAGAGGGCACTACGACAGGCTTGATAGATAACACAGAGAAAATTCTCCAGCAAGAATGACATGGAATGGACATGAGCAAGTGGTGGGCAATAACCAACCTGCAGGCTGGATGTGGTTTGCCAGGATTAGCTCCTGGTAGGCTGCCACTGCTATATTTACCTGGTACAGGCAATCCCCACTATATGTCCACAGGTACAGGCAATCCCCATTATATGTCCACAGGTACATGCAGTCCCCACTATATGTCCTAGATATGTTCCAAAAAATGTGGATGTATTGTGAAACAACATAAAGCGGGGAATTTCTTTGATTTGTGTTCAAGCGGCTGACTTAAGTTTGAGCATTTTTTTTTGAGAGAGCCGTAAGATTGGGGAATGGGAGGACTTATAACAAAACAGTTTCTAAATTCATCTACAACATTAGTGCAGAACCAACATATACTGGGGCGTTGTACAGTGGGGATGGCCCGTATGAGCACTTGCAGCTCCTGTTGGCAGTGGGTTACCATTCTCAGCCAATGGGAGATGTGGAAAGCGACATCCAGATCTGCACAGAATCCTGCAGCTCCCTTTGCCCAGAATGACAATCCACAGCCAACGGGAGCTGCAAGCACCCATCCCTATAAAGGTGCAGGTAAATAAAGTGGTGGCAGCCCACCAGGGGCTAACCGTGGAGAACCACCACCATCTTATTGTTCATTCATGCACTAGAAGAAGGCTATTCAGTATCAAAGTTCCCAAATAAAATCATAACAGGTGAGGAAGGGGCAGCCAAGATAATTTTCTCCAGCAAACAAAAAGAAAGTGAAGGCAAGAATTGCTCTCTCCTCATCTTGGTGAAGTTAAGCAACATCTAGTGGTGGGGTGTTGTGACGGCGCGTTGGGGGTTCCCCGTCTCCTGCACCCCGAAATGGCACAAACAGACTGCACCAGCCAGTGGAATTGAGGGTGGTTTATTGCTCCTCCAGCACAGCGCAGCACAGATGTAATCTGGTTACAGGAACTGGGGCTAAGAGGCCTCAGTGCCCCCCCTTGAGATAGGGGAGTCCCAGCCCCCTCCCCAGCTCCTTATTCCCTGCCTTCCAGATAGGAACTAACTAACCCTCTCCAAGCCCTGCCCCCCAGCCAGGGCAGCATTCCACCTTCCTTTGTTCCTCTCCATGGGGGGTGTCTGGCCACTGGTTCAACAAGTTTGGCATTACCTCTGCCTAGTGAGGTTTTCCCTGCTGGGTCTTGCTCCAGACAGCAGGGGTCACCACAGCCCAGCAAGTACCCCCACTACGTCACAGGTGTTGATTTGGATATGAGTTGAGAGAGATGAGCTCAAAGGAAGACTAATTAAAAATACCAGGTACAGGGTGTACAGTTCCTCTCCTTAATTATGCCAACTGGAATTACAGTAAACCTCACGGCTTCACTAAGTACTTTACTTTTAAGATTCCAGATTAGTTCACTTCTTCCTCTTCTGAAGGCAACCATGAGACGAAAGCAGCCTGAAATTAAAATGAAATGTATGTGTGTTCCAAGGCAGTTCTTGCATATAGAAATGCATTTCAGCCAACTGGCTGGGTAAAGAGGTGCCATCTGTTGGTGCACTTGGAAGCCTCATTCAAAGAAAAAAAAAGGACTTGTATGTACACAACTAAAAAAAGTTTTATTAGATCTCTTCACCACAGAGCGTCCTGAATTTCTTACTATTTCTTCAGTGCAAGTTGCCCTCCCTTTAGAACACTTTAGTACCCACAGATAGGAACCTCTCCCTCTCTGTCTTGGGAGTAGTCAAGTCCAATACCAAACCAAGATGTTCCCAATAATATTAACTGCTAACGACCTTAACTATTTTAACACTATTATAATATGTAACATTCCTCCAAAGGCTGCACTTACAAACTATTAAGATAACCATATACAAGCATCTCCACCCAATGAGCCTTTTATCCAAATCAGCTCAATAAAACTCTGTCCTCTAGCAAACTGCTGTACAGTTACTCTTTCAGCTTTAACGAGTTGATATTTACAGTATAACCTTAGAAAAGACTCAGACTGGCAGAATGATGGACCACTACCACCAACACAGATGTCTGTGTGAAATGAATTTAGTGGTTTCAGTCAAGTTCATAGTATATGGGTGTATCCATCACAAGAAATTATCAACATTGCTTGGAGAAAGAAAGGCCAAAAGAATGAATGAGCAACAGAGACAGAGGCTATGTCTACACTAGCAGATGTATAACGCTGGCAGTTACAGTGCTGCTCACAGAGCACTGCAGGGAAACCACTATTGTGTATCCACACCTTGCTTATTGTGATGGGGTGCTTTGGGAAGGGTCTGCAATGCTGCATAAGACAGTGTAGCACATGATGCAGGCACATGATGCAGGTTTTCCAATCCCATTGCTCCATGATCATCCTGTTACATTGGCAGCTGTTTTTCACCAAAAGTTGGGGGAAAGGAGAGAGTGCTACAGGGAGAACGGGGGAGGAGGGTGAAGACTGTCTGTTTTGGGGGATGTAAGCATGCTGTCTTGTAAATTCAGACAGAGGCAGGAAACAACTCTTCCGGAAGCAGGAGCAGGGAGATATCTTGACATCTCAGCCCCACTCCACCCTGCCTCCATCCCCAGCTCTTTGCATTGCAATCTCTCTCTGTGTTCAACAGCAGGAACATCTGACTGGTTGCTCTGTGTCTTCAAGCAATTCAGCACACCATGCAGGCTGTCCAAAACGGAGCTCTGGAAGAGGATATGCACATGCCAGTAGGACAGACAACTGAGTTCAAAATAAAGAGCAGAGGGGCCTTGAGGGATTATGGACCATTTCTGGAGGTTAGTCACACACAAAAATTCAAGTGTCCACACTGGCACTCCAGCACTGTATCCAGAGCACAGCAAGCTCTACACTTCTTTGAGGTGATTTACCTAGAGCGCAGCAACTGTGGAGTTAGTGCACATTGTGCCTTGCCAGTGTGGACACTTCGGGAGTTACTGCACTGGGACCTGATTTACTGCACAGTAACTTGCCAGTATAGACTTTGCATGAGCTATCCTCTTATCCTAAAGGGTCCCTGCAGATCTGTGTTGAGTCCTGGTGGCAGAACACTATGGGAGAAACTTCTACTGCTACTTTAGCTTTCAGGACTGTTTGTCCAGTATCTTTTACCAGTACTGAAAACTGGACATTTGAAAAGAATAAAAGACTAGATAGCACTGGACAAGAAGGCAACACTCAAGGTAGTGCTAGGTAAGCACTTGGAGAATCCTCATCCTGGTATTTTACATTCTGACTAACAAAAAACACTGACAGGCTCTTAAGCCAAAGCACTGGCGTTCAGACATAACTAGAATAAGGGAATCTGTTGTGCAGCAATCTGAATTTTTTATGAAAAAGTTGTATTCCTAAAAGCCCACGTTGTTAGCAAATTTCTGAAAGTCTGTTTCTACTGTAAAAGGGTAGGGGAAGGGGGAGGAAGAGCGAGAAGGAGATCAGGAAATAAAGAAAGAAAATAGTACTGGAGAAACTGATGGAAGGAACAGATTATTTTTTGAAAAGGCTGGCAACATTTAAAAGGGAAATGAGCAAGCCCTTACGTATTTATGCTTCAAACTGAAAATGTCTTATTTTCAAATAGGCAAATAGAAAGCAAACCAAAGATTCTGAGAAAATCTGTCTGCACGGAAAAAGCTTTTTTGTTATCTTCTAGGGAGTGCCTATCTTATCAAATGCAAATGCTTTGAAACTACTTTTCTGATGAAATACTGCTTGTTTAAAAATATCTACTTTAAGAGCTGAGTTAGTCGTAATCTTCTCCATATCCTCAAAATCAGAGCTAAAGTGCCATCTACTGCATCTGTTCAGGAGTACAGCACTTCTGCTGACAAATGTCAGCTTCATCCAGGAAGAAATTTGCCCCTTTTATATAGATTACAGGTTTGTGTCTGTCTGTGGGTCTGTCTGTTCAAGAACTGCTCCTAAAAACGGTAACAGTTAGGACCACCACATATGGTATACAGCTTCCCCTTATCTTGCAGCTTCCTCCAGTCCTAACTGAAAGCAAAGTCAGGGTTTGGTTGTGCCAGGAAAATGGGATGTGCCTGGAATTTGATAGTTTTCCATAACATGAAAAGGGAGGAGGGCAATAGAGAAAGGACAGCCCTCCCTTCTCCCCTGCCCGGCCAGTCCAGGGAGCACCAGTGGGGGAGGTCTGAGCACCCCTCTCCTTTTCTCCAAACCCCTCGGCTCATCCCAGGGAGCACCAATGGGGGAGGATTATGCAGCCCCAACCCCCACCCCTGAGATAGCCTCTACTCCAACCCTCAGACCCCCCAACCTCTGCCACCTGGGCCAGCCCCTCTCCTCAATCCCTGGGCCTGCTTTTCCAAAACATCTGGGCCAGCCTCCCCACCAAAATGCCACACTAGGCCGCAATTCTGGCTTTGGCCAGCCCAGGGAGTGCCAGTGGGAGGCCTGCACTCCCCTCCTAGGCCACACCCAGCAACACTGGATAAGTCTGTTAGTCAATAAATACATTTGATTCAGTATGCCTAATCTCACCCCATCCCAGCACATGGCCTATAGGCCAACAAGGCTCAGACTGTCACTCTTCTGAGATACAGAGCTCAAGTTATCTTGATGCAAGTCAAATCTTCAGATTCTCTCACACTCACTTTGCTTCTGACATTTTCCTCTGCTTCACCCCCTCTTCAATCTACTTCGTACATAGTTGAGCATGTTACTGCACCCACTAAGAGCCAGGTTATCCAGGTTTTTCTTCCACCAGGGGACACTATTTTCACTCTTGCAACCTGAGATCTTAGAAATCAGAGATGGAAAAGCCCACAGTGGTACCATTGAAATGGCAGCAATTGCCAACAGTTACCATCTAGTGGTGTTGGAGATACCACTATGCAGGAGCTTAGAAATGGAAGTGAGTATAGCATCTCAACAATGATACTGGGATAATAATGGTGTCATAAACTGTGTTACAAGTGTGATCTATCACTTTGAATTCTCAGAAGTTTTCCTGGTCCTGTTGCAGGCAGAGGGCTTTGTAAGTGCCTGATTAGACTCAGTTTGCAGAGGGACAGCCCCAAAATATGGTAGTGTGAGTTATGCTTCTCTATGCTAGGGAACAGCATATTTTCACTCTCTGTATTTTTGTGTTCTTGTATTTTCTCATTCTGCATTCCAAGAAATAAAGTAATCTTACATAGCAAACTTCCAGCAACAGTCTTTGTTTTTAATTAAACTTCTCTGTGGTACCTCATGAAACACAGTAACTGTTAGTAAAAATCCTGTATTTTAATTGTGACTACTATACTAGACAGTCCCAACACTACTTCTGAAGGAAGTTTCCCATAGGATATGAACCCTAATATAATATTGCAAGGACAATGAAGTTTTTTGCTGTCCTCAATACATAACCTTAGAATTATCTGATACAGAGCATGTGGTCTCATGACAGTTTGAAGATTGCATATTGCAGCTATCTTGGGCAGCCATTCAGTGCAGGAGACAGAAACCCGCACAATAATGGCTATAAACATGCTATTGGATATCTTTCCCATTCAAAATTCATGGTCTTCATTTTCATTAGATATAACTGTTGTCCCATCCTCCTCATCCCTTGGCAGTCTGACCACAATACAGGATAAAATTTAAAAAACAACAAATGGTCCTGCAGCACCTTAGAGACTAACAGGTCTCTAAGGTGCTGCAGGACAATTTGTCGTTTAAGTTTTTTCAGTTACAGACTAACACAGCTACCCCTCTGAGACTTTTAAACACAATACAGGATGACTTTCTGAGCAGGACAATGAAGCTTGAGAACAGTTGTTATTCTGCATTCATAATTAACATTCAAATCACAGAATAGATCATTTGATTGTTCTTTATATTAATTCTCATTCTTGTCCATGGCTATAGCAAAGACATAGATATGCAGGAACCAAAAAAACCCACTAATGCCAGGACCAAAGAACTATAACCTCCCTCTGCAAACACAGCTCCCTCCCTCCACAACACATGCAAGGAACAAATGGACAAGGCCTGTCCTCTAATATGAATGTCACTGTTTCCAAAGTATTCCACTCTGCTGATATGGAGGGTGTAATAATTCACAATCTTCTACTAAACAAATAGCCATTTTGTCACTAACTTCTGGGGTTCTGTGGCTTGGTCCTGGTGACAGAGATCTGAAAACATCGAATCCTAGCAGTGAATGGCAGGCTATACCCAAATGTCATCAGCATTTCAACCTTGTTTTGAATATTGATTTCTGAGTTCAATCTCATACATGGTTATCACGTAACAGACTGCATCCAGACTTATAAAATACTAAATGTGACCCTTACCATTTGTGGATTCCAAAATAAACATCAGGTTCAAGATGTGTGATTAAACTAAATTTCATTTCCAACCTAAACACTGTGTCATGAGCATAATGCGGGGTTTAAGATACCACAAATATTCTGCAATGGTCATGAGATACACACAAGCAAACATATGACCAATTTACAACAGGAAATTTGGCAGAGAGGTAAGGAAGGAGCCTGAGGTTTGCTAGTTTCAATGAAAATTGATACAATACAGCGCATACCTGAGAGAAACAGATTTTTCCCCCATTGACAGCCCTAGTGTCTGAAATTGTGCAAAGATCTTGCAAAGATTTTGAAATAGGATTGCCATGTGGGTTTTTTTCAAACCACTGAGTGGATGAGTTTTTAAGTGTTTGGTCTGTCAGCTCAAGTGTTTGGTCTGTCAGTGTTTATTTCACCTATCAGTTGTGTTTTGGTTTTTATGTATATTGGCAGAGGGTTCACAGATGGGAAGTACATACAGGTCATATGAAAAAACACTAAAAAAGAGATGAGAACATCTCAAGCAATTTATTAACTGAATGGTCTTCAACTGCATGAAACTTATAAAGATGAACTTAAATGTAACTGAAGTGGCACTCTTTGGAGTGAAGTTAGTTGATTATGAACTGGAGTGAAAGACTGACCAAGCTAGCTGATTCAGATTTAATGTGACTACAGACATTATGCTAGCTACACTCTGAATGCTCTGTCACAGAAGAGGACTACAGCATCCTTTGACCTTCCACTCTTGGGCTACATCTAATACTGCCATTTTTGCCAGCAGTGAGTATGCAAATGAGGTGTGGATTAGCCTCATTTGCATAATTTATGCATACCGTTTTTGCAGGGGAAAAAAGTAGCGTGGACGGGTGGATTTTTTGTGCAAAATCCCCATTTTCCACAAGATCAGTATGCCTACAATTTTACACAATTGTACTTAATGCCTCTTAATCCTGACATGCAGCAAATTTCGCTATTCCGCTTCTGATCTTACCATCAGCTCTGGCAATTTACCTCAAATCTGACCTGCAGAACTTCTCTTATTCCCCAGCTGGTTCTCTCATAGCTCTGCTAATATATCTCAATCCTGATTTACAGCAATCAATATCTTTTTCTCCAGTTCTGGGCTTCTGTGTATCACAACACTCACACCACTAAAATGTTGATACCTCTACAATAGAGAAATGTTTGAAAAAGTACAGAATGATGGTTTTAACTTTTGTTTAGCAAGAAAGAGATCAAAACTTACTTCACTTTCTAAATTCTTCCTTTCTGTCAAACAGCAGGCAAAAAGCCAGCAACCTTTTATACAACTTTTAGCTAACTTTCCTCTTGAATTTAAACAGTTGCATGATGAAAAGGCACCATCTAGTGGCTGCTTTCCTTATGAAAGAGACATCAGCAATTATCCAAATATCATTTGGGACATTAAAAATCTTTGGATAATGAGGAAATTATCAGTAATTAACAGCTATGAGGGCATGGCATTTTTCAGATAATAGCAAATTTTGCATAATAAGTGTGAATAATTAAGGCTGAAAATGCATTTGATTTATAAGTGGCTATTAAAAAACAACCCTCACAATAACCCAATTATGCTAATACCCTTAAATGTGAATTTGTTTAACCTGGAACATGTGACAGCAGGCTTTTCCAGTATCCCAGCTATATGTTTATCACTTCTGTAACAAACAGCATTAGCTGTTGCTAATGCTGCAAGTTAATTCACAATTACTGCTTCAGTGGTGAGGAATTCTATTATTTGTTAAATGCTATAACTCAATCACCACAAACAGAATCAAAGACCAGTTATGCTAGGTGCCGTGCAGACACATAGTAACAGACAATCTCAGAGAAAAATTGGAAGCCAGAAATTTTATTTGAAAACACACCCTCTCATTAAGTAACTGAAATCACATCTCAAAAAGTGAAATATTGATGAAGATGCGACGGGGCACTCCACATCAGCAAACTATACATGATATGCCTTGAGAATAATACAGTAATTCCTCATTTAACATGGTAGATACGTTTCAGAAAACGATCGTGCTAAGTGAAAACGTGTTATGTGGGGTCAATTTTCCCATTGAAAATAATGGAAAAGGTGGGGGTTGCATTTCAAGAGCACGTGCACTCGCAGCTCCAGCGTGCACTTGTTAGCAGCTGGGACCAGGACATAAGGTTGGGGGAGAAAAGGGGCTGGATTATAGCAGGGAGGGGAGGTGTTTGGCTCTGGAGAAGGGAAGGGAAGGACAGGGGAGGGGGCTTGCAGCCGGCGGCTGGGTTTCCCCAGCTGGCTGGTCACTGGCAGCTGCGTGGGGCTTCCTCTGCCTCCTTACAAAGCGGCAGAGGTTTGCCGCTCGCCGCTCAGTTCCCCGGTGACCCCCTCTGGCCAGATGCCTTGCGTCCGGCCAGAGAGGGTCACTAGGGAGTGGTGCTGCGAGCGGCAAACCTTGGCCACTTTGCAGGGAGGCAGGGGAAGCCTCGCGCAGCTGCCGGCCACAGGCCGGCCCTAGGAGAAATCATGTTGTTTGAAAAATGTTCCCTAAAAAAAAAATCGTGCTTTCACAAATATGTGTTAAGTGAGGAATTACTGTATAAAGCCTACATTCACTGTTCTTGAAACTTTTTCTGAAGTTACAAATTACAGTAATTTCTAGTGTAAAGGATTCACTAAGAAGTTTTAGTTTTTTTAAGGACAATAAAGAAACAAGTGAATTGTTTTAAGTTAAATTTTGACTTAGGGTGTGTCTAGACTACCTAGTTTTGTCGACAAAAGTGGACTTTTGTCGACAAAACTACACCAGTGTCTACACTACCGCTGAGTTCTGTCGACATAACGTCGACAGAACTCAGCAGTTTTGTCGACGCTGGTATACCTCATTTTACGAGGCATAACACCTTCTGTCGACAGAACTCTGTCGACAGAAGGTGTTATTGGCTGTAACACTGCGTCCAGACTACGGAGTTCTGTCGACAAAGCAACTTGCTTTGTCGACAGAACTCAATGTGTCTGGACGCTCTTTGTCGACGGAAGTTTTGTCGACAGTATCTGTCGACAAAACTTCCGTCGACAAAACGCGGTAGTCTAGACGTACCCGTATAGTTCTAATGATTCAAAGTTCTTTCCTACAGTTTAAGATATCGTGTAATTGAATAGTTGTGTAAATGCATGAAATCTTAGTGGTTACACAACTATGTGATAATCCCCAGGGGCAGGGCTTGCAGACAGTGTGCTCCTAGCCCCATTCCCAGGGAACCCCCTGCCACCACGCGCTGCTGCCTCTGTTTCAGAGACATCAGTGCGGGATGGCAGGTGGGAGCCAGTCCAACAGTGGGGCCAGTTTAAAAAACAGCTCCCCACACAGACCAGCTACCTGCCACCCCATACTGCTGCCTTTGATACAGAGGCAGCAGCACAGGGTGGGAGTAGCCCATGTCCGCAGGAGGTCTGAGCTCACCTCAGACAGGGGCTGCTCCATGGTAGGCGGCTCCTTCATGGAGCTGATGCTGGGGGTAACTGGCTTTCAGGAGGCAGCAAGGGGGGTGTCAAGCAGATCCATGGAGCTAGCATACACAGGGAGCCTGCTTGAAAGCTGGCTCTCCATGCCTATCAGGTCCTGCCTGCCCCCCTCACCCCCCAGGCAGATCTGGTGCTCATGGAGAGCCTGCTTAAAGCCAGCTCCCCACGGGCACCGGCTCCCATTCTCCTGATACAGAGGCAGCAAGGGGAGGGGGGAGTGCATGTAGACGACAAGATTAACCAATAAGCCAAGGTTTATCGATTAATTGTGTAGTTGACATCCCTAGTTTAAGACAGGGATGTAAAATCCCATTTAATTGGTTAACTGGTTACGCATGGTTAACATGGTTAATCAGTTTAACTGGTTAACTCAGTGGTTCCCAATCTTTTTTATACTGGGGACCAGTAAACCAATTCACAAGCTTTTGGAAGATGGGTAACATTTATTTGCATATTCATGAAGCAAAAGATGAATATGCAAATAAAATGTTTCTGGTCCTCCCCAAGCCCCCAGTGCCAACTTTAGCAAAGATTTTGATATGGTCTCCCACAATATTCTTTCCAGCAAGTTAAGGAAGTATGGCTTGGATAAATGGACTGTAAGATGGATAGAAAACTGGCTAGACTGTCAGGCCCAGGGTTTCCCAAACTTTATATAGTTGAAACCCCATTTTTTCAGTACCCTTTTTTGCGGCCAAAAATATAAACACATATAAACTGGGTTGAGACAGGAGGTGCAGACTCTGGGGTGTGAATGAGGGATTTAGGTATAAGAAAGAGTGAGAGGTGCAAGGTCTGGAACACAATTTGGATGCAGGAGGATATGGAGAAGGGGGCTCCAGGCTGGAGAGTGCTGGGCTCAGGTGGAGAGTTGGGGTGCTGAGCAAGCCACAGGCTTGTGGATGTGAGGGTGCAGGAGTTTGGGTTGGGGATGTAAGGGGCAGAGAGGTTGGAAGTATGATGGGCTCAGGACACAGATTTGCAGTGTGTGAATGGTGCAAGAATGTTGTGGCAAAAGATTGAGGATGTGGGGGTGCAGGAGTTTGGGGATGAGAGAGGCTCAGGACAGGGGGTTCCAGTGTATGATAGGCTCAGATTTGGAGTCGGGGTGGGGAGTACAGGAGTGTTATGATGCTGTGAGCAGATGACAAGTTGGTCCCAATTGGGGGCTTGCTGGCCAGACTTAATTTTTAAATAAAATATTGTCAGACACAAAAGATTTCTGCATCGTCTTTATTTCTGAGAAGGGCAGGTAACCTGTTTTGAGTCATGGGTCACTGGCCCCCAGAAAAGTCAGTCGGGGTCACACAAGTGAGATGTGACCCCACCAAACCCCTCAAACCCTACAATTACAGCACCATGAAATTTCAGCCTTAAATAGCTAAAATAATGAAATGTATTATTTTTAAAATCCTGTGACTGTGAAACTGTCCAAGATGGACCATTAATTTGGTAGGGTCCTACTTATGTCTATTAATTCTGATGTGGACACCATCAACTCACAACCCATCCACCACTTTCATTCCACTTCCTGAGGAAACAAAGCAAAATTCTCTAGGCTAAACTCAGCAAAATGCTTCTTTGAAGTAAGCATCTGAAACTTGCATGGAAGCCTCTCGACCAAATTCAGCAATGACTGAAAAAAATTGTGTACATTTGATCAGAGTGTAGATGTAGATTCCAAAAATTGTCTAACTTGCCCCAATTTGGCATCCAACAGGCGGACAAAATGAGTAACTTATACAAAGAGGGAGTGGAAAAGAGCTTTGGACATGCCTGCCCTAAAAGGTGGGAAGAGAAATCTTTTCAGTGACAGAAGAGATATTTTGGGGGCACTAAGGGCCTTGTATTTTGTGGCACCATTTACACCAGCACAAAGAGATTGCACAACACATGTAAATTACAACAAGGGTTCAAAATGTTATAATATAGGATACAGATTTATCAGAGCAAAAAAAACCCACACCTTCAGGGGTTCTAGGTAGGAAACACAAGACACCTTAGTGTCAGTTCTCTGTGCCTTGACCCTCAAGCACAGACTTCAGAGCTTGTTAGCAGTTCCCTTCACTTTAAATAGTTAAGAGGCTTCACCAAAGCACAGCAAAGAGATGAGACAATTACAATCCAGGCCTTTAGAATATAGCATTAGTGCACTGGTCAGCAAAGACCAATATGTATTCTGTTACAAAGACTTCAGTATACAAATGTTTATGAGGCAATCTAAAAAAATGCCCAGGGCAGTGATAAATTAGGAAGCTACAATTTCATCTAAAGCTTCTGATAATGCAATAAAGCATGACAAAATGTTACCTAGTTTATATATTTAGAATTCTAAGACTGAATTGTAGCATTTCAGTGATTATTTCTTATACAATACCATATACAATACATAGCACAATATTATGAACCAGCCATGTTTGCTATGTAGTGAATTACATATTTTTAATTTTTTATCCTCTCTTTTATATGCAGCTAAACTAACAAGCCTGAAAAAAAATGTCTGCATGAGTAAGAGTAGGAGACTAAGGATGGCAGCTGAAGTGGAATTAGAATTCTATTGAATCTAAAATGCTTAGAGCTGTAGTATAAAGTGTGTTTTACACAACAGTATCTGAATTACAAACTATATATTCAATTACCAAAAACATGAGAGAGTTTGAGCATTACTGATCCAGTTACAAGCTGTCAGCCCTTGGCAGTTCAACAGACTGACAAAGTTATCTAGTATTGCTTGCAAACTACTAAAATAAATGGCCCATCAGAGGACTGTCATATAGCTATTTGCATTTTTTACCATTAAGCTCAGTATACAAGTTATCAGTGTTTGGGTGCCATATAGTTTACTTGTGCAACTAGTAAAGTTAATTTAGCAGAACACATAAGAGACAGATGGCATACATTTGAAACTTGTGCAAACAAGTCTGCACAATGTAGTCTCAAAAATACAAGGTGCTCTATTGATTTTATAGCTCCATATTCACCAAGGGTGCCATTTTCCTCTAGTTTTTAAACATTCAGGTTGCATTATTAACTCAAATGGCATCACTGAAATCTGCAGCTAACATACTCCACTGACAGCTGGCCAAATTGTCAAAGTTGTAAGCCCAAAAAGATGAAAGCCTGGATTGGGGAATATTAGCATTCACCTTTTTGAAAGCACTTTTCAAACCTAAAAATGCAGAGTGGGTCCAACTGTGGCTTTGCTCTTTGAGGAGCACTGAGCATATGTAGCAGCCAAGCAGAGGTCATCGAGACAGTGGTGTGTTATGTGCTCCATAGCCTGTGCCTCCTATCAGAGATGAAGCTCAGGAGTGTAGCCACAGCTATTCCTGGCTGGCAGTGCTACCTTGCCAGGAATATGAGCCAATCCACTTCCCCCTACTCAAGACTAGGGAGAGCATTCTGTGCCAAAAAATTACAGATTCTGCATAAAAAAAAAATTTAATTCTGCACACAATATCTTAAAATTTGTAAGTTTCACTAAATAAATGCAGAAGTTTCACCATGGCAGTGGGCAGCAAAGGCCACCAACTACATGAAGTTCACCCTGCAGTCCCCTTATCTCCAGGACGCAGACTCAGCAGTGGGGGCACATCCATCCCTGATACAGCACAAGGCCTGGGTCAACCCTAAAAATACCTTGGGTACCTGCCCATCTGTGCCAGGCACACTAGGGGCTCGTCTACATTGGCCCCTTTTCCGGAAGGGGCATGGTAATTTTTGAGATCGTAATAGGGAAATCTGCGGGGGATATTTAAATATCCCCCGCGGCATTTAAATAAAAATGTCCGCCGCTTTTTTCTGGCTTTTAGAAAAGCCGGAAAAGAGCGTCTACATTGGCCAGATCCTCCGGCAAAAAGCCCTTTTCAAGTAGGAATAAGAGATCCTCCGGAAAAGGGCTTTTTTCCAGAGGATCTGGCCAGTGTAGATGCTCTTTTCCGGCTTTTCTAAAAGCCGGAAAAAAGCGGAGGACATTTTTATTTAAATGCCGCGGGGGATATTTAAATCCCCCGCGGATTTCCCTATTACGATCTCAAAAATTACCATGCCCCTTCCGGAAAAGGGGCCAGTGTAGACGTAGCCTAGGTGTAAAGTAGGCAGGCTCAACCAAGCAGGATCCAAGTGTGAAGAGGTTCAATGTGCAGAGATTCAGCTGTGGAGTGAAAAATCTTGTCCTCAGAAATTGCTGAACCATTTTTATTGAAAATTTTAAAGAAGTTCAACTTGCAGCTGATATCTCAAACGCAAAATTTCACTCTGAATAGGTAAAATCTGGCAAATTTACAAGCAACTGATAACAGAGTTTTATGCTGATGTCAGACCACTTTAAGAATAGGGTACCACCTCTGTCTATGAATTTAGCCTCATAGTTCCCTTCTGAAGTAAAAAGATGTTTTACCTCCAGGTTAAGAGATATGCCCAAAATCACAGGGAGCCAATGGCAGATCTTTGGACAGAATCACAGGCCCCCAACTCCCATGCTTGTACTTTATCCACAAAGTCATTTGCTTTCTTCCTGCAATTGTACCTGAATCTATGAAGAATGTTAGTTTTTGGCAAGGTCATTTGCGCTGTAGAATGGAAAAAAAACCAACGCGGTGGAAATTAAAAGAAAAGAAAAAAATTACTTTCCAGTATAACTTTAAACCACCTTCTTTTATATACTTCACCATGGCATGAAAACAGGAAATACTGCTCTAGTGGTTTTCATTCCTTCTTCGCAATAGTATTAAACATTTTATGAGCATGGATATTCCAAAAGGCACTGTGTCAGGCCATAAACTGCAGAAATGCATATTCTCCAGAGGTTCATAACAAAGAATGCATATTGCAACAGTACTGAAAATGGTAATAATTATATTTTAAACAGTCATTTTCCACTAGCACAAAGTTGTGCCTTCTGAGAATAATTTTTAACAACTAACACTGGAATACAAAGTATCTCAATTTGCTTTTGTAGTGACGCATTCAACAGTAAACCAAAATAATTCTCCTTTATTAAAAAGTTTTTGCACAATACTATGCAGTGGAGGAATACAATTTAAACATGGCCAATGTGCCAACAATAAAAAGTAATTTAGAGAAAAATTATGGAGAAAAAGTAAGAACAATGCTCTTCACTAGACAACTTTCCCCTCAAGCTCTTAGTTTTTATTACTATACATAATAATACAACTGTAAACTGATTAAAAAAAAATGCTTTCCCAAAGTAAACCTATATATAAGTGAAGTATTTTCATTGCAATTATATTTCAACTGCTTGTAAAGAAATAAAGAAAACAATGGCTATTTTGAGTGCACTAGAAATGGCTAATCAAAAACAAACATATGGACTCAACTACCTGAATGAAAATGTTGCTACAAGTTTATAATGTGAAAGAAAAAAAATCCCGCAGCTGAATATAAAATACTTTACATGCTTTCTTAAAGAATTTGTTTCTAGAATTGTTGAAGTGCATTGAAGGAGTCCATCTATATCAATGGGAAAACATATTGGAAAGCTATATTAAAACACGGTTAAAATACAACTCCTGTTGTCCTGTTTTCTAACAAAGTTTGATTCTCTGGTTGGTAGGGACAGTGCCAAAATGTGTTCCAAGCATATGCTCAAGTTAATACTGTTTTTCACTGGTCCAAGTGTGATTGGTATAAGTGTTTTATTAGTCATGTTTTCTGAGTGAGCCTTCTTAATGATTTAATCTGTATTAGTCTTTTCACAGAATTAACACAAATAATAAACACTTTTCATTTATATATCACCTATTAGAAGATCGTTGTGCCCTTGACATTTATTTAGCTACACAACACAATTATGAAGCAAATATTCTTAATCTATATTATAAATACAGAAATTGGCATAGTTTAAATAATTTTCCAAAGGTCACACTTGAAACAATGGAAGAGCTGGGAAAAGAACCCAATCTTCTATCTCCCAATCCTGTACCTTAGCTCAAGGCCAACCTTCTTTCCTATACAAAAAATATGCAAATCACAAATTAAAATGAGGAATTCGGAATGTGTGTATATATATCACACACACACACACACTCCTTTAACTCACAATCACAAATAATATTTACTCATCAGCTTCTGAGGACTCTGTCATTTACAAACATTAAATGTCAAGCCCTTAACAGTTGCAAAGATAACCTTCCAAATATAACCAATGTAATACTGCAATAGTATTTTCTCCTCTTCCTGACTCTCAATAGATAGTTCTGTAGCTGCTCCTTAGCTTTTCCAAGAAGCAACCGAATAAAATTAACAAAACTGATCAGCTTCACAACTGGTATTAAGAATCTTACAAAGAATTTATTCCAAATCATGTCAATTTAATAAAGAAAGTTACATGCAGCAGCAGCAGCACAGTCAAGCACTGGAGTTATTCACTAGGGAGAAGGACTTAAAATCCCAAGGTTGAAGAAGGGATTAGAGCATCAAGGAGAACTCACCTCCCTTGCAACAACCAGATGGCTGGGTAAGGACTGGATTAGAACACTCTACTGATACAGCAGTCAGGAGGATGAGCAGAAGAAGAGACAGAAAGCTCCTTCTGTCTTCTAACAATTGTGGAGAAGAGACTTCATATTCATTACAGCACATACCTGAGACTGATATAAAAGATCAGACCCTCTCTAGAGGGTCCAAGGAGGGCACTCTGCTTAAAATCCCAGCATCGTCCCTCTTCACAGCAGCTGGTGAAAGAGCAACTGGACTTCTTATTGAGGTCTTAACTATGAAACTAGTGTTTGAAGCCAAGATGTACACAATAATTTCTGGGTAACTGGCCTGGTCCTCTAGCTACATGGCTGATCCATTTCTCAAACTAATAGTAAAATTTCTCTAACTGCTTCTCTCTCTTAGCACCTCAATAATCAAATAAGTGTTTGTATAACATAACATACAAAAACAGTGCTCACTTTTAGACAGATTCACTGCAGGCATCAAATGATATGTAAAGTTGAATCATTTTTTGAAAACAAAAGTTAACAAAACCTGTGAACAGACTGAAAATTGTCCTAACTTTTTTTAAATTAACATGCAAGCAGCCTATTGGATTTAAACCATCCCCCACAGGATTCATAAACTTGAGCACTATGCTAGTGCATGACAGCCTGAAAGAGAAACTGACCAGAATATTTTAAGCATGTGTTCTGAGAAATAAAAAATATAAACCAGGAACAAATAGTGACAATTGTCTTTTTAAAACTTTTTATCAAGTTAAGGTGTTAACCTCAAATTAAATGAAATGTATTTATGAAAATAATGTTTTTAACCATAGCCTTCCTTTAACTCTCACAATTATAGTAGATAAAACAGTGTAAGAGCTTGATCCCAAAATATCAGACTTTCACTCGCATTATTCATAGATGATAAAAGGAAAATTGCGATCTCATTAAATTGTTTCACATCCAAAGTCTATTTGTCTATGATGGGGCAAGGAGACTTTCCTCCTCTTTTTTTTTAAAACAAACGAATATGCATTTTCTTGTAGTAGTGTTAACCAATGTCCTCAACATATGCAATAAGGAAGCTTGCCCAGATTTGTAAAGAGATCATCCACAATGTTTAGGACAAAGCACCACGAGCCAAATCCATCTCTACTGTAAGCCAATGGTGTTACAATAAATTGAATTTCATCCTAAGCTTCCTTCAGTATTCCTTAAAATTTTACTGATTAAACACAATTATTCCTATAATTTATTTTTGCAGTTTCCAATTTTTAAAATGCTAGCTAGAGAGAATGGCTAGCCATGCACAACCATTTAGTTAACTGCTAGTAGTACTAATCAGCAAACTAGCCACAGAAATTTACATTTACAGAGGATCAGCAAGTAATCAGAAAACTACTTAAAAACCTGATAAGGAAAAGTAATATAATCGGTATTATTCTTACTATATATTAAAATATAGTTCTCTTTTTCTCACTGTTATAATGATATTACTTGTTTCCAGATTAGTATGAGCATCATATGCCTTTCATATAAAAATTAATCTAAGCTGTAAAACTCATCAGCCACATACTCTCCCTGGTAAAATTACTGAGAGAACATGCAATACAAGAATGAACATTTCCTTTCACGTGATTTAGTAGTCTCCAAGACTCGGCACAATATGGGATGCACACAAATAACAAAAACAAACAAAAATCACCCAACTGAAAATCCAGAGTGTGTTTTCACTTCCATCACATGGCTAAAAAATAAGATGTGGCTTACTTATAAAATGGCTTAAAACACAAAAAAAATCACATTGAAGCAGCATATACAACACAGAAAAGCCAAAGAATACATACGCCACCACATTTTGCTGTGGCATTCCACACACAGAAGGATGCACTCTTCATGTTAAGTCAAAATTATACATCCAGAGATTCTCACAAGTTGTTTAGGCTCTGCCATTTTTATAAGGGAAAATTTAATGTTATAATTGAGAGATTGTGGTCACTATCTAAATATTTTAGCATGGTAAATATTAATAATCCAGTGATCAAATAATATAAATCATTATAGTATATTAAAGAGTTAATAATGGATATATGCATTTGGATCCACATGCCTTTTAATGCAACATGCTGTTAATGTCCCTTGTTTAATAGCTTTTATGAACACAATAAACGCTTTCTATACTGTTTTAGATCTTCAATGTATTCTATAAACCATAGTTTTTTACACCAATTTTTTGTGCATATATATTAATATCAAACTAAAAAAAAAACCATGGAGAGAGCATTACATATATAAAGTCAAGCACTCATAAGTCAAGAATTATTTTAGGCCTCTTGCACACAAACATGGCCTTTAAATTACATGACATGATCACATACTATTTTTTCTACAGGATGCCAGCCTTATTCAGTGCTCATATAAGAAGCTACTCCACTGCTCTCCAACACTTTTTTATTTCTGGATCCCTAAAAAAATTAGTGGTGCTGATCCATTTAGGACTCTTGGAGAGATAGGTTGAAAACCAATGAGCTATTTAATATTTTATGTTTTTTAAATTGTTTAATGTATAGCCCCCATTCCTTGTGAACACACAATTCACACCTACCTTTGAGAATAAAAGGGGAACTGAGACACATGTCTACATTATATCCGTAGCTTATTTCAAGTGTATTTTGAAATAGCTTATTTCAAAATGTCCCTTAATCCTCATGGAATGACATTTACTGGGACATCGGAATAATACACCCATTATTTCGAAAGCTATTTCGAAATAATGGGTGCGCTGTCAAGATACGGACAATGCTATTTTAGGATACCAGAAGTATTCTAAAATAACGCTGCAGTGTAGATGTTCCCAGAGATATTAAGGTCAAAAGCATTCACTAATACTAGGTGCCCAATTAGGGTCTCCTAGGAATTGTTTTTCCAAATTATACAGCATGTTATATATTCAAAGCACAGCTACTATTAATCTCAGTTGTAGCTATGAGTACTCAGTGCTTCTGCAAATCAGACTCCAGAGATTCAGATTGGGCATACAGGAAATGAGGAACATAGTAATTATGAAACAAGATTTGACTGTCATAATTTAATTTGATCTCTCACACAAATACACAGCATAGGAATTTCCTGAATTAATTCTTGTTTAAACTAGCACATTTAAAAAACTTCTATTCCTAATTTTAAAATTTTGCAATAGAAAATTCTCCACAAACCTTTGTAAATTACTCCAAAGTTTGGTTACCCTCACTTTTTAAAAAAAAAAAAAAATTTTTTTAAATAAAAAATCAGTTTTATTCCTAGACTAAATGTGTCTATCTTCAGCTTCCAGCCATTGGATCTCATTAAATCTCTATGATAAGTTAAATAGGGTGAGCTCCTTGAGACTCTTATTATAGAGTACTAGAAGATTTACCTGGCGTTGCTCAGGTCCTTAACTCAATTTTTTGTTTTCTGGAAAATAAAATTAAAATATATGCTTCATTTAAATGACGGGGGTAGGGCTGGAGATGAGGGGTTCAATATGCAGGCTGTCCTGGGAAAAGAACCTATCCCAGCCCTCTCTCACTGCAGCCGCTTTGGGACAAGTAAGAAGCCTCTCTCCATGGCCACTTGAAACTCCAGCGAGCATAGCTGGGGGAGGGGTGTATGTCTCCTGGCCAGGGCAGATCCAGGTTCATCTACCCCTGTGCTTCCCAGCCAGAGTGAGGAGTGCAGCAAACTGCATGAAGGTGAAAACCCTGCAAAGTTCCCGTATGAATCGGGGGGGGGGGGGGGAACAACTTCAGACCCCCGTCCTCCTTAAAGAGCAGCTAGGGAAGGGGAAGCTCAGAGCTGGGGCAATCCTGGATGGGGGGAGGCACTCTCAGTCAGTCCCTTTCACGTGCCTTTTGACTTCTGTTTCTTTTCAGAACAGTTTTATGAGAAGGTCATTTTCTGCAGGGCCTCACTAGAAACACAGCCACACCATCATGAGTCCCTGTTTACAATTATATTTTGAAACTTATCAGTCTCCTTTTAATCCCTTAAAGTGTGCCATGTTGATTTTGCATTGTTTTAATTCCTTAATCTATGTATCAAGTGGTACTGAGTCAATCTTACAGAAGTCTATTGCATCAGCACTGTGACCTTTACCAACCAAACTCCTAATCTTTATTAAAAAAATCTAGTTAGTTTGACAAGATCTATTTTCTCCTATACTCTGGTTGATTGACATTAATTATATTACCCTCCTTTAATTGTATATCAAACAAGTCTCAGATCAGCCTTTCCACTGTTTTACCCAAGATCCATGTCAGGCTAAAAGGCCGAATTACTCCGATCATTCTGCTTGTCCCATCTGAAAATTAGCACATCAGCTTTTTTTCAGTTTTCTGAAACTTCCACAGTACAGGTTGGACCTCCCAAAATGGGGACTCTCTGGTCTGGCAACATCCATGGTCTAGCAAAACCATGGAGTCCTGGCTGGGAACCCCAGTGGCAAGAGGGCTGGTGGTTTGGAGCCCAGCAGGGCAGCCCTGCTAGCAGAGCCAGGGCTGGGGACATGGCATCCCCGGTAATAGGGTTGGGGCCGGGGATGCGGCAGCCCTGATAGCGGGGCCAGTGCCAGGGATGTGGCAGCCACGGCAGGGACACAGAAGCCCTGATAGCAGGGCTAGGGATGTGGCAGTCTAGCTGCTAGGGCCACAGCAGCATGGCAGCCCAGTGGGGTGGGGGAAGCAGTGGGGAAGATTGGTGGGCTGGGGTCTGGCAAATTCCCTCATTCTGGACTGGTCAAGGTCTGAGGATGCTGGACCAGAGAGGTCCAACCTGTATTCCAAGACTTACTGAACAGTATTGTGAGTTCAGCAAGCTCCTAAACCAACTTTAGTAGAGGCTGTTTAACAACCTCCTAAGTTAATGTTAGAATGGAAAGTGTTTCACCATCATCATATGATATGAATAGATTGTGCTGCATTTTGCCAAATATAGGACAGAAATATTTTGAACTCTTCTGTCTTCTCAGCATTATCATTGACAGTTCTACAATTTACATTTAGCAATAGATCAATAACCTTTTTAGGATTCCTTTCAATGACCACCTATGAAAAAACTAACATCGCATAAAAACTCTGGCAGAGGTAGAGAGAGAATCCAGATCTCCAGGGTAACATGCAACTGCCTTAATTATAAGACCATCCTTCCTCTTCCTGCAATCCCCTGCCTCATTCACTACACACCTCCAACTTCTGCAACAAATGAAGCATGGGTTCTACAAACAAGAGATTCCTTCACTGCACAACTACAATTCATCTCCAGAGTAAGTCCACTGAATGAGGCAGGAATCATATATGATCATGTAATTAAAATGTATCACATTGACATCCACATGGCACATCAGCACGCCTGCAATTTTAGAGTCACTGCACAGACCTCTGCTATTTGAGCTAAAAGAATAACTGATAATGACACACACACTTTGCCAATAGGTATCACAGATATTTGCTGACAGCAAAGGAATAGGACAATGTAGCACTTTAAAGACTAACAAGATGGTTTATTAGATGATGAGCTTTCGTGGGCCAGACCCACTTTTTTTTTTTTTTTTTTTTAATCTGAGGAAGTGGGTCTGGCCCACGAAAGCTCATCATCTAATAAACCATCTTGTTAGTCTTTAAAGTGCTACATTGTCCTGCATTTTGCTTCAACTACCCCAGACTAACACGGCTACATTTCTATCACTATTCAGCAAAGGAATAGTGAGACTCCAGAATCTTGGGTTCCTCTCCTAGACCTGAAAAGGAGCATGCTTTAGTAACCACAGATTATTATGCTTATTTTCCTCCAAGATTAACCTTTTCTGCCACATTCCTTCCAACCTGTCCCAGTCCTGTCAATTCCCCACCACGCCACTTTGTCCTTCTCCCTTTCTCCTTGTTTACCCAGTCCCAGTCTCCACTCCTCAGATTTCTTATCCCACCAAAACTCCCCTTGAGGAACCAGTCTCAATTTGTGCCTTCCTGCTCCTCATCCAACCTGTCTCTCCCCTTCCTGCTCCCACCATTGGTTCATTGTCTTCGTTTCCCTCACTGGACTCATGAAGTTTTTGTCTTCACTCCATGACTCTGATCCAGTCTCCTCCCTCCCTGATTCTTTGACCAGTCTCTTCCTCCACCCCTTCCCAGCTCACCCACCTATTCCCCCACCAAACTCTTTACCAGATTTGTCTCTTCTCTCCCTGCCAGACTCTGGTTCTCTCCTCTCCTCCTCCCCCAGTCTCAATGTTTTCCCCAGTCAATTAAATCACAATCCCTTCCACTGACTCCCAGGCCCAGTCTCCCACCCCATGGCTTCCAGTTTTCTTTCCCAGCCAGTTTCTGCTTCATTCCCTTCACTCCCACCCTAATTTCCAGTTTCTAGATCCAGTTCTGTCACCACCAAGTCAGTCTCCCAAGCCCATCCTCCTTCCCCCTCCAATCTCAGTCTCACCAGAGACCTTGTCTTAACCTATTCATTTCCTTTTCCCCAGTTAAGTTTTGGCCCCTTTCTCGATGTAGCTAGCATTGAGAGCACAAGAGATACAGGCTCCTTGCTCTAAGTACCAGTGTAGTAGCAGCAATTACAAAAAAACTCTGGCTTCACCCTCTAGGCCTGCTCAGTTGCTTAGGGATGGTGCATGCAGAGTCTGGTCATCAAAGACCTCTTCTTAGCTAAAGCTCACAACCAGTACTCCATCCTCATCCTTGACTTGTCAGCCACCTCTAGCACACAAGTTACTCTCTTCCCAAAATCTTGACCTCTGTCTTGGCTTCTGTCTCTCTCCCCTTCTGGGTGCCCTCTCTCCTCCCTCTTTAACAGGCTCTTCTGCAAGGTTAAAGCCTCAGAGGGATAGCTGTGCAAGTCTAACTAAAAACTGTAAAAACAAGGAGAGGTCCTTGGTCCTCTTCTCTTGTCCCTCTTACCTGTCATTTCTGGGTAATCTCGTTTGCAAACAAATTCAGCTATTATCTCTAAGCTGACAACTCAGATATCCACCTTTCTACTGCAGAAGTGTCCTCTTCTGTCCAAACTAAAATCTCATCCTGTCTCTGTTTGATATCTCCTCATGGTGTTTTAGCTCTCAGGTCAGCAGAGTTAAAACAGAGATCCTAGCCTGCCTCTTTATCTTCTTTCTTCATCACTAATAGAGACCACCATCATCCTATCTGTCACTCAGGCCTGTAAACTAGGTGTCTTTTTCAGCTTGGCTCTCTCTCTCTTTCTTGATCCTCCAATCCAAATTGTGTCTACATCTTGCAGATTTTTCATGCATAAAATCTCTGAGATACGACCTTTCATCTGGGCTCTCAATCTTTCTTCTTGATTACTGCAACATTGTTCTCACTGGCTTTGACAAATAAGATCTTGCCCCATTCATATCCATTCAGCATGGTGCTGAAAAGATCACCTTCCACACCACCCTCTTTGAATCCATCCACTGACTCCCCCATAAGCCTCATCTTCACTTTCAAGGCCGTTTACGGAACAGTCACACCCTACCTATCATCTCTCATCAAATTCACTACTGACATGTCAGCTTTTACTTCAGTCCCCATTATGCCACCCTTCACTGCCCATTTGTTAGCTTTTTAAACATGTATCTTTGTGCTTTCTTCCATGCTGGTCCTCATAATTGGGAGGCATTCCCCATAAATATCTGCAGTGCTACCTCATTATCTTCTTTCAAATTCCTCCTCAAACTCTCCTTTTCCATGATGCCTATAAAAAACTTGACAACATCCAGCCTCCACTGCATAACAGACTGACCATTCATTAAAATCTTTAAAAACAACAAATAGACTAGTAGCACCTTCAAGACTAACAAAACAGGTAGCTGGTATCATGAGCTTTCGTAGGCGCAACCCACTTCTTCAGATGACAATGACCATTCATTGTTTCCTTACACTCTCTCTCCATCTGTATTCATCTGATGGATCTTTTTTATTTACTGTGAGGCTGTCTACCAGCATGACAGCTCAGGTCAAAGCTCCGCTTTCAAAAGTGCAATTGGAAGAAGATATGCAAATTCCGCAGGAATGTGTATATCTTCTTTCAACCGATCCCTGTAGTCTAGATGAGCCCTATCAGAGGCAACAGCGCAGGGAGGGGGAAGGCGGGAGCCAGTGCACGCGAGAAGCTGGCTTAAAAACTGGAACCCTGCACGCACCAGCTACTCTCTTTACAAGATACACTCTCTTTGTAATTGCTCTTGGTATCTTAGAACAGTAAAGTAGCCACTGAGCAGTCAATAATGGCACTGAGGTGTTCAAAAACTATTTTTGTAAAGTTTCAATGATTTTTTTTAATAGTTCTAAGATTTCTGACAGAAATTTACGTTTATATTTGAAATTGTGAAATTAAATTCTCTCCTAGACCAAAGCTGCAAATACTAAATTTATGGCCAGCATTTTAAACCTCTGTACAGAAGGATTTTTAATAGAAACATAAATAGCACTCTGAAATCAAGAAACAACCAACAGACAGTAGGAATGATACCTACCTCAAAACACTACACTGTAGTTTTGATATACTGAAGAACTTTAAATGGTGAAGTTTTGTTTGTTTTTAACCAACTCTAAATGGTTTATATAGGGTTAAACAAGTCCAGAGGATGCAACAAATAACATAAGCATGCAACCCTCAACTTTTTCATTCATGTAATGTCTCTGTAAATCATTTGAAGCTTCATGAATATTAATATACTGTCTCCCTGTTTCTAAACAGGGCTCTAAGCATGGTCTCTGGATACCTCACAGCCAGCTCCAATTTACATTTTAACAACTAAAATCAAAATTAAAATATATTGTAAAAGACATAAATGAACATCTTCCAGTAGAAACTTTATAACCTTCCTTTTTGCCATCACTTTTTCCTTAAAAATTAATAAAAGTGTCATTAAATACACACTTTCTTGCATACTTCATGTGTTTCCAGCTTCTTTTTAGCTCTATAAATATCATTGGGTGCGGTAATTTGGGATACTACATTTGCACACAATTTTTAAAGGCACAGATGCAGTGTTTTTTAATTTTCTCAAGCTATCCAAATGTCTTGATATTTTACAGAATAAACAGAATGCAATTCTTCTTAAGCTAAGAGGATAGATTCTTCCCATCATATGCATAAACCTGACTAAGAAGGCAGCTATACAAACCATAGAAGTTAGAGATGTACAAGATCTCTCATTTCCAAAGTCTCTACTTTAGAGAAGTTCCCCCTCTCATATTTCAACTGTTTCCATTAATGGAGCCTCTCTGAAATCACTTGACAATTTTTTCCATTCTCAAAATGATCTTACTATTAGAAGCTTTTCTTTAAATCTAAAAAAATCCAACAAAGAGTCTGGTAGCACTCTAAAGACTAACAAAACATGTAGATGGTATCATCAGCTTTCGTGCGCCCTATTTGTTTTTTAAGTTTTTCCTGATACAGACTAACTCAGCTACCACTCTGAAACTTTAAATCTAAAGTTACTTCTTTAATTCTTAGGAATTACATCTTTTAATACCACTTTGATCAATATCACCCACTCCTGGTACAGTACTGAACCATTGTTTGAGTGATACTGCAGGCTTACTAACAAACCTGTGTCAGGATCCACTGTGACACTACATTCCTGGGCACTTTAATTCATAAAGGAAGGGCACTACTTCAGATCCCAAATTTATGATCACACCACTTGAGCCTAGAAAAGCCACGCTCCATTTGAGACTCCACAAAATTTAACAGGAGGGAATAGGAAATCGATCATCAACAGGTAATACTGACCAAAAAGCATTGGAAGTACTATCTTAGACAACAGCATCAGAAGTTACAGAACTAAATGAGCCATATTTAATTGAACCAACACAGATAACAGCCTTACCAAAAAACTAAAGAAAGTAAAACTCTGAAAAAGATATGGGAAAGAGAATATTGTAAACCCATTCCTAAATTTTGAAACACATATTAAGGAAAACACAATAGTCGTCAAACTGAATGAGCAAATAATGGGTTTTTTCCTTCACAGTTATGCTTTACAGTAACTGGCTTGTCCACCTCTGATAAAACATCATCGGTTTTTCATCTTCCTGTTTTCATGCTTCTCTGATTTTATGACTATGGGTCGGAGACTTGGGGGAAGAAAAAAAAAAGAACTTACTGGTATTGAAAATTCCTCAGCCAAGTACTTCAACAAGGACGCTCCTCTGGCCAGGAAGTTACTTCTCTCCAACAAGTTGCCTTGAAGTTTCATATCAAATTCCTTTCTGACCACTGAAGCAATAGAATCAATTATTACAAGCTTAACCTTCTTAGAAATGATTTCTTCTTCCAAAGTCTCAATCCTTTAAAAAAAATTATATTGACTTAGGTGAAGCAATAACATCAGATATTAGTTGTATAAGTACTATGGTTAGCACACATTCTCACAAAAATATTTTATAAGCATAAACCTGTTACACCAAATTATACAAAATGGCCACAACCCCCACAGACAGCATATTACGAGCTGTGCAGGTGCTCAAGGCTGCAGAAGCGAGAGATGCTTTCCCCCAGCATCAGATCTGATGCGGCAGGAAGAGATGTCTATCCCCGGCAGCCCCAACCCAGCCCTTGATCTGCTGCAGCCTGAGAAGAGGCAATCATTTCCTGACCCCAGCCCAGCGCCCCTCCCCCAGTCTCAACCCAACCCTATCAATTGTGGCAGGGAAAGGCACCTCTCCACCCAGCCCAAGTGCTACTTCAAGGAATGAGAACTGGAGGGGCTGGGAAGAGTCCTCTCTCCCCTCCTGTATCCCCAGGAGCATCCTGCACCCCAAAAGGCTGAATCCAAAGCCCACAACCCCAGCCAGAGCCCTCCCCTTGCACTGAACCCCAACCTTGAGCCCTAGATCTCCAGTCCTACTTCAGAGTCCACACCTCCAGCTAGAGTCCTCACACCCCCACACCACAATCTTCTGTCCTAGACCTGAGCACACATCCCCCCTCAGAACCCTTCTGTCCCTCCCCGCCATATGAATTTTTGTGTGTGCACCAATATGGAGGTGATGTGTTTCGCATCACTTTCATATTAGTGCACAGAGAAAAATTAGAGGGAATACTGGTCTTAGTTATATAGTAAGCTGTTTTCATAACAGCTTGTCATCACAGGTTACACAGGATCATAATGTAAAAGGCTTCCTGGGCAGGCAGTCATGAGTGAGCTCCTCTCTGTGTTTGCAGGAGGATCCTGGGATCTCCTTTTCTATCTCCCCCATAGTGTAAAGATGGAAGGAAGATACCCAAGAGGAATATTTGCGAGGTACTTCCATGATTTTGCTCACTCTATTATAAATTGAGCAAGAATAAACTGGGTGCCCATCAGATGCACAAACTCCTTATGAATTACATCTAAAAGTTATGAAGGAATTCCTGAAGACCACATTTTGTTAGCTAGGCATTAGAGTTTACTGTATTATAAAAATAGCAACATTAATATCCATTGGCCGTATGCTAAATGAGATATCACAGAAAGCTTTTTCAAAGCCTTTCAAATAAAGACAACATGGGATCAAACACGTGAATCAAAATACAGGGCTGCTGGTCATTTTGCACTAATTTTATCTAGTCAGACATGCCTAGTTATTCAAAATATAACGGGCCAAAGAAGTGAATTACCATGTATAAAGCTTGAAATGTAAAACATATTCACTACAAATCATTTAGCAATTATGGGCTTTTCATTGCTTTCCAAAGTAAACAATACCTTTTTAGCACACAGTCACAGGTGAGTTCCGGATAGAGATGAATGCTACGGGTCATTGAAAACAATTTTTCTTCTGTGACAAAATAATTAGGGAAACGGTGTCCTGCTATCTCAACCAACCTGTCAAAATCCAAAAGGCACATCACAGCAAATTCTGAGCTAATAAGACAGAAACCTTCCCGTATCCCTGACCAAAAATTAAAAGTATAAAAAGGAAGAGATATTTGATTAACTAAATAGATGAAGACTGAACAAATGTACATTTAAAATTAATATTTCACTTCTTTTTCCAAGAAGGAAGCACGGTCTAGGGATGTTAGCAACTAGTCAACTGTCTGATAAGCATTTGCTTATCAGACAGTCGCATAGCAACTTGACTGGTCACTCTCCCCCTCCCCCCATAGGGAGAGGCAGCAAAGGGGGGAGCAGGAGATGGTGCTGGGGGAACCAGCTTTAAGCCCTCCAGGGCTCTTGTACATTTCAAAAGCAGAAGTGTCACAGGGAGCACAGCGCGAGTGGGGACTCAGGCAGTCCCTGCTCGTCCTGTGCCCCCCCCCCCCCCTTTGCTGCCTCTATGAGAAGCAGCACAGGGGGACAGGAGCCGGTGGTGGGAGAAGTCGTCTTATCAGAGGCACTGAGTGGCGGGGTAATAGGGAACACAGTTGTGAAGCAGACCCTGTCCGCAGGAGACCCAACAGGGAGCTGGGCCCCCGCCACAGACAGGGGCTGTTGCCACCAAGACAGCCAGGGCTGTCTGCCGCAAACAGGGGCTGCTGGACTCAGCACGAGCTGGAACCGAGCAGTCCCGGCTAGCACTGATCGCTGCAGTTCAGCATATTAAATGTAGTAAAAGCCCAGCAGCTCTTACTACATTTAAAATGCAGAGTCACAGTGCAGGTGGCTCTGGAGCTAGCACAAGCCAGGACTGCTCATTCCCAACTGAAGTAGGCTCCTAGGGCTACTCCTGCTGTGGCTCTGTCCAGCAGTGTTTATCGACTAATCATATAGTTGATACAGGTTGTATAGACTATACGATTATCCAGATAATCACATTTTAACATCCTTAGCATACTCTAGGGGACAGAATGGAGAGCTTGAAATCAGGAGATGAGGAGTCTATTCCCAGCTATGCCACTGAGTCATTAATAAAGTTAGGCAACATGCCACCTCACAGGGTTAGCTCCTCTATGAGTAAAAGTAATAACATTTCCTCAAGTAAAAGGAGAATTCTGAAGTTTAACTAGTTTAATGTTTACACTAGAAAATTAAGTCAACCTATCTTAAGTCAGCATACATCTGTCAAAGTAATTAAATCACTGGTGTGTGTATATATTTTGCTCTTTGTGTATTCTTGCCAGGAACACTTGAATCAATTACACTGTCAGTGTAGGGCATTGTGGGATGGCATCTAAAGCCAGCAACACAGTGTCTACACTGCCACTTAAGCAACCTAACTTCATAGACACTGACTCTATGCCTCTTGTTGAAGTAGAGTTATTAAATTGGTAAAATGGGGGCAATGATGTCAGTGGGAGCAAAATTTTAGTGTTTACACTTACATAGCTAAGTCAATTAAATTTGCATAGAGTTCATTTAACTCTAGCGCGGACCAGGCCTGAATGAAATGCACTTTGAGATTCTTGTAGAAAAGGAACCACTAAAGAGCAAATTATTATTACTATAGTTCCACTTATCATTGATATTTGCATTTAAGTAAGAGTATTTGTTGATAATCCCAAATCATCTTCTCTTCTGCCTCAACCCTGTAATGAGATCACAAAGATGAGTTTGTGTCATCATAGAAATGCCTCTGGCAACCAGCTGATGTCATAAACACAGGATTAGGACATCTCTGCAAAATCCAGAAGACAAAAAGGTGGGATTGAGAGGAAGAGATCATGATTCAAATGCAAACTGGTAACAGCAGCACAGATATGAAGAGAGTTCTTGACAAAGTCAAATGTTTTTTCATGTATGGGCTATTTAAAAAAATTGCTTCAGCATGAAAATCTCTCAGATGGAAAACACTCTGGTATAGCCACCTATCTCATTTTTAAAAGGATCTGTGAAAGCTGAAAAGAACAATTAATTTTTTTCAGGCCACAGTGAAAGATCATTTGATGGACAACTCCAGCAAATAAAATTCTCAATATATCCACAAAATATACACAGTACAGTCAACCAACCAAGATGTTACCCGAGATGGTTAGCAGGAGGTTGTGATGGGACATTAAGTCAGGTCCAATACCATCTTCTCATTTAACATAGGTCAGTGTTTCTCAATATTTTAATGCCAGAGACAGGCTTGCTGCCTTGCTAACCCATGTCAGAGAGGTCTCAGGGACCAGCAGCAGTGTATGGACAAGTCATTAAAAACACTTATATAGGTCACTGAACAGTTTTCAAATAATAGCAACTTTCAGATAGTATTGATTAAATTAGTAGTCTAGAGATGAAATATTTCTGTACCCCATTAGCAAGTCCCCAAACCACCCAGTGCATTAGTTATCACTGTTAAGATGTACAGGTGCTTGCTACCAAGGACATCTCATGAATTGATCACACCAAAAAAATCAAGAACAACTTGAATTTTTTCACCTGGTCCCAAAAATTATTATATTCAGAAGTCAGGCTCTAGGAATAATCTCAATCACAACTATGAAGCTAAATAATTCCCAGACATCAGAGGCCAACATTTTCACACTCAGGCTATGTCTAGATTGCAGGCTTCTTTCAGACAAAGCTTTTCTGGAAGAGATCTTCTGGAAAAACTTCTTTCGAAAGAGAGAGTCTACACCAGCAAAAGCACATCGAAAAAGCGATCTGCTTTTTCAAAAGATAACGTCCAGATTTATTGGATGCTCTCTCGCATTTAAGTTGTGATTACTATGGACAGTGTGGCCACCAGGGCACCTGTGCTTTTTCCTGGAGGCCTCTTCTTAAAAAAAAAACAAAAAAAAAAAACAAAAAAAAACCCACACACCACACCTCTTCCCCATCCACACATGGCTTTTTGCAAAAGAGCTCTTTCGGAAAAAGGCTTCTTCCGCAGAGAAAGAGGTTTACTGCTGTCACAAAAAACACTGTGTTCTTTCAACTTTTTGTCGAAAGAACGCAATTGCAGTGTGGATGTAAGTGTAACTGTTTTCCGGAAAAACTCTGCAGTGTAGACATACCCTTAGGGGGTTAGATGGAAGTGACATGATTTTTCAAAATGGCAAGCTCTCACAAATTCCACTGAAGTCAGTGCAAGTTGAAGGGACTCAAATGCCACTGAAAATCAGGCCACATTTATTTAGCTACTTAAATATAAATTAAGGGTCTATCCTTAGGCACTAGTGCTTAAAAGAAGAAGTTACTCACCCTGTAAAGTAACGATTGTTCTTCGAGATGTGCCCCGTGGGTGCTCCACTCCTGGCGTCGGGCCCCATCCCGGCAACGCGAATTGGAGAACTGTCAGAGCAGTGGTCCGCTGGACCACGCATACACGGCTTCCCTCTGGCGGCATTCGCGCCTTTCGACCATCGCGTGCAGTCTGGCCCCACTCAGTTCCTCTCACCCACTATCTGAAACGATAAAGCAATTCCAGAGCGGGGAAAAGGGCGGGTCGTGGAGCACATCTCAAAGAACAATCGTTACTTCACAGGGTAAGTAACTTCTTCTTCTCCGAGTGACCCCGTGGGTACTCCACTCCTGGTGACTTTGGAGCAGTACGCACATTTTTGAGGGCTCTGGAATTAAGGTTTTTGGGTATGAGTGAGTTCTGCCACAGCCACCGAGGAATCAGCAGCAAATTGATTTACTACAGCATAGCGCTTCATAAAAGTAGTATGGGAGGACCATGTTGCTGCTTGGTAAATGTCCCGTAATGGGACTCCTCTTACAAAAGCTGTAGTAGTAGCTACTGCTCTAGTGGAATGGGCCCTAAGTGGGCACAAAAGGAGTTTATTACATATGGAATAACACGTGGTAATGCATGAAACTATCAGTCTAGCAATACATTGGGAAGTTAAGGGTTGCCCTTTAGAGCGATCCGCCAATGACACTATCGGACCATCCGTTTTTCTGAACTCTCGCATTCTGTCGATGTAAAACGCCAGCACGCTCCTTACGTCGAGCGTGTGTAATACTGCATCTTGCCGTTAAGTACAGGCAGTCCCCGGGTTACGTACAAGATAGGGACTATAGGTTTGTTCTTAAGTTGAATTTGTATGTAAGTCGGAACTGGCTCCAGATTCAGCCGCTGCTGAAACTTATCAGCGGCTGACTACAGGAAGCCCTAGGCAGAGTTGCTCTGCCCCCGGCTTCCTGGAATCAGCCGCTGATCAGTTTCAACAGCGGCTGAATCTGGACTCCTGGGACAGAACAGCTGGGGCACTGCCGGGTAGGTCCCCGCAGGACCAACCCGGCAGCACCCCAGCTGCTCTACCCCAGGCATCCCGCAACAAAAGCCTGATCTGCTGGGGGGGGGGGGCGCACTAGCTGCGCCTCCTGCCCCCCAGCAGACCAGGGAGACCAGAGCAAAGCCGCGGAGGCGCAGAGGTCCCGCCGCCTCTGCGGCTTTGCTCCTGTCTCCCTGCTGTGCACAGGAAGACAGGAGAAAAGGGAGACAGGGAGACAGGAGCAAAGCCGCAGAGGCGGAGGACCCCGCCGCCTGTGCGGCTTTGCTCCGGGGCAAAGGAGCAAAGCCGCACGGGCATCGGGGTCCTGCCGCCTGTGCGGCTTTGCTCGGGTCTCCCTGCTGTGCTGGGGAGTCCCCCCCAGCACACCAGGGAGACCTGGAACAGCTTTTCTCACTCCAGAGGACGCGGTGGCGGGACCGCTGCGCTCTGGGCGGTCCCGCCGCCCGCGAGCTCCGGGGTGAGAAAAGCCCTATTCGTAAGTGCGGATCCAACATAAGTCGGATCCGCGTTAAGTCGGGGACTGCCTGTATGAGGTTTGGTGTAGAAGCATGGAAGGACAACCAGTTCATTAATATGGAATTCCGAACAGACCTTCGAGATAAACGCTGGATGGGATCTCAGCATCACCGATTCCTTGGTAAATACTGTGTAAGGTGGCGAAGACATGAATGCTGCTATCTCGCTTACTCTGCGAGCTGAAGTAAGGGCTGGTAGAAACAGAAGTTTAGTGATAAGGAATTGCAATGATATTGTGGCTAAGGGTTCAAAAGGTGGGCAAATCAGCGTGTTCAAAACGAGGTACAGGTTCCACAAAGGTCGTGGTGGCTGCCGTGGTGGGTTGAGGTTTGAGAGTCCTTTCAGGAACCTCTCTGTGGTGGGCTGAGCGAACAAGGAGTACGATGAAATGCGCTAATTGCCGCCAGATGCACTTGCAATTAGGCTATTGCAAGGTCTGTGTCGTGGAGATGTAGAATGTAATCAAGTATTTGGGATACAGTTGTTGTGTGAGTATCCAGGTTATTATTCCCACACCACGCTTGAAATCTGGTCCATTTGGCCAAATATGTTGCTCGTGTAGAGTCCTTTCTGCTGTGCATTAAAACATGTTTGACTCGCTGTGAACAGGAGTGTTCGGAAGCATTGAACCAACTAAAATCCATGCCACGAGGTGTAAGGTTTCAGGCCTCGGATGACACAGGGAGCCATTGTCTTGGGTCAGAAGGTCCGGAAGAAGAGGCAGGGTGTACAGTACTCTCATGGACATCTGGTGGAGTATTAAATACCAGAGCTGACGCGCGCACGCCGAGACTATGAGGATTACTTGAGCCTTTTCCATGTTGATTTTTTCCAGGATCCTGGGCACTAGGATGACTGGGGGGAAAGTGTATAGCAACAAAGTTCCCCAATGGTGGAGAAAAGCATCTCCCAGAGAATGGCGTCCTATTCCCACCCTGGAACAATAGTTGGGACACTTCACGTTGACTGAAGTTGCAAACAGGTCTATCGTAGGGAATCCCCATCAGGTGAATATGCAATGCAGAATATCTGTGCGGATTTCCCATTCGTAATCATGGTGAAACTGCCTGCTGAGTGAGTCTGCAATACAGTTGTTGACGCCTAGTAAATAGGAGGCTGTCAACAAGGTGTTGTTGCGGATACACTAATTCCATAAATGCATTGTTTCTATAAAGAGAGATCGGGATCGAGCACCTCCCTGTCTGTTGATGTAATACATGGTTGCAATATTGTCTGTGAGGATTCTGGTACTCGTATTTCTTATATGGGGCTGAAAATGTTGGAATGCATGTCGCACTGCCCTTAGCTCGAGTACATTGATATGTAACAGCATCTCCTGCATGGACCAGTGACCTTGGACTGTCAGGTTGTCCATATGCGCTCCCCAACCAGTAAGAGACACATCTGTAGTTATTTGTTTTGACGGCTGCGGGCGATGGAATAGAATGCCTGCCATAAGATTTCATGACTTGGTCCACCCCTGGAGGGATTCCCGCACACGTGGCGGTACTACTACCAGCTTGTGGACGCTGTGTTTCACCGGAATATAAACCGTGACCAGCCAATGTTGGAGGCAGAGAAAATTCAACCTGGCATTTTGAACTATGGTGGTGGAAGCAGCCATGTGCCCCATCAGTTGTAAACAAACACGAACGGGAAGCGTTGGACCATGCGTCAGGGTGTGTATAAAGTCTTGGATCACCCCGAAACTTTCGCTAGGTAAGTAAGCACATGCTGCATTTGAATTGAGCCGCGCTCCTATAAAAATCAGGTCCTGTGTAGGCTCTGGTGAGGACTTTTTGCACATTTATAAGACCCCGAGACTCAAAGGTTTGAGAGACTATTGTCACCATTTGGCATGCCTCTGCATATGTGCGCCCTCTGACTAGACAATTGTCCAAGTAGGGAAATATTGTCACTCCTACTCTGCTCAAGTGGGCAGCCACTACTGCTAGAGTTTTGGAGAAGACTCTGGGGGCACATGCCAAGCCGAAGGGCAGCACCCTGTACTGAAAATGCTCTTCTCCTGGCTGGAAACGGAGAAAGTGTCTGTGTGCCACATGGATTACGATGTGGAAGTAGGCGTCCTGCAAGTCGAAGACTGTAAACCACTCTCGTTTGTTCAGTGACGGAATGATATTATTTAAGGTCACCATCTTGAAGCGATGTTTCCAAAGGTAGTGATTTAACTTGCGTAGCTCCAAAATACGTCTCCATCCTCCTGTCTTCTTCGGGGTGAGGAAGTATCAGGAATAAAATCCTTTTCCCCAAAACTGCCTGGGTACCCTCTCTATTGCGCCAATGACAAGTAAGCGTTGGACGTCTTGTTTCGTGAGAGGGGTCCCTGAAAAGGGATGGGGTGGGTGGGGTAGTTGGGGGAATGGAGACAAACGGAATGGAGAGACCGGATGCCACAACTTCTAGTACCCACTTGTCTGAGGTGACGTTGGACCAGTGGTGGTAATATGGCTTCAGGCGATGGTGAAAAAGATGGGGAGAGTTATGTTCCACGTTGACTATGGGAGTCGTGTTTGCATCCTCGAGGGGGAAGTCAAATCTACTGTTTCGCTGAAGGTTGATTGGACAAACGGTTTGGTTGAGGCCGTTTGCGTTGAGGGCGTTGTCGGAAGTGCTGGTTTTCTAGGGCATGTGTTTGTTGCTTATTAAACGTGTAATCATACCTACGTTGATAGGTATAAAAGCATTTGCACCTATAAGGAGGTGTGTACGTCCCTAACGTATGTAGTGTGGAACGGGAGTCCTTACCCAAATGGAGAACCTCATCGGTGTTGGTAGCGAAGAGCTTATGTTTGTCAAACGGTAGGTTTTCAGTCTTACTCTGAAGCTCTCATGCAGCTCCTGCAGAGGCTAACGAGGAAGACCTTCTCATGGCGACCCCCATAGCAGCGGCTCATGCGGCTGTATCTGCCACATCCATGGCCATCTGTAGTGTGGTATTACAGGAGACATATCCCTCTTGCACTATGGCCTTCAATAAGGATTTCTTAGTATCCAGCAGATGTTGTAACAAATCTGCTAACTTGGAATAGTTGTCAAAGTTATGGTTTGAGAGATGGGCCAAATAATTCGCAATACGTAATAATAACGTGGCTGAAGAGTAAATTTTTCTACCGAAAATATCCAATTTCTTATTGTCCTTATTTGGCAGTGTGTTTCTATAATGAGGTGCTTTAGCTCTGCGTTGAGCCGCGTCAACTACAAGCAAGTTAGGTTGAAGATGATTGAAGAGAAAATCCAAGCCTTTGGCGGGCACAACGTATTTTCTATCAACCTTTTTACTTGTTAGCGTAACCAATGTTGGGGTCTGCCATATTTCATTCGCCACTTCCATAATCGCTTCATCAAAATAGGGAGAGCAATCATGGTAGATTTTTTTGAGATGGTGTTGCTTAATTAGAATGTCAGCTAATTTTATCTCTTGTGTATTTTCTACTCTTCTGAACAGGTCCTGAAACTGTTTCAGGTCATCCAGTGGAGAGGTGTCACCAGGGATCATTGCTTTGTCCGGTGAGGAAGAAGAACAATCACTTGGAGAAATGCCCGGTAAGGATCTTCTAGTTCGGACAATTGTCCTTCTTTCGGTTCCAACTGCTCATGCAGTATGGCTGGACTTTTCGATGGAGGAGGTGAATGTAACTGCTGTGAATGCTGGGGTAAGTACTGAACACTGGGTGATCGACAGCCACAGGAAGACCCTCTGTAGGACGGTAAGATGTGATCATGGTGGGAATGACCATAGTCAGACCTACAGTAGTTCCCATAATATCTTTCTGAGTGTGCTGGAGAGGAGTATCACTAAGACCATGCACTGCAGATATAGTAGGCTCGCCGTGGTGATAGTCTAGGTGGTCTACGACTTGGTGACCATCTCAGTGAGTGAGAACGCGACAGGGAGCGTCACGCTTCTACACAGACTGCGTCCCTATAGGTGGGTCACCTGTGTGCTTCATCGGCAGGAGAGACACTCTAGTCCTGGTGCCGTCGATGCCTTGGTGGTGAAAGAGATGGTCCTGGAGAAAAAGTAGGTGAAGTTTGTAAGTTTCCTTTGGTAAGGCTTTACCAGGCAAGGAAGCCTTGTCAATTTTGATAGCAGCCAGGGACCTCGGGGCGAGCGAGAATTGCTCGGTGCCGAACAGACCCAGTTCGGGGGCAATGTTGAAGGTGCCAATGATGTGTGTGGTGCCAGTGTTGCACACAGTGCTGGTGGTGCGGGGACCAAGGCTTCAACATGCAGTGCCGGAGGAGTTGACACTGATGAAGCCGACGCCGCTTGAGTAGCTGTTTCCGGTGCCGGCTTTCGCACTGCTGCCGGAGCCGATGCCCCGCACACTCTTGGTGCCGGTGTGAGCGATCTCCCTGGGAACAGCTAGATGTTGTGGGGTGGTAGTCCCAGATGGTCTCTTTGGGCATCTTGCTCTGCCGGTAGGCAGGCGGGATCGTGTCAGGGACGCCTTAGATTTTTTAGCAATGGTCATCCCAGGACAAGCTGCCATCCGCTTGTGTTTCACAGCAGCAGAGGCACGCATGACATCAGGCTCCAAAGCCTCGCCGAACATAATCATTTTGAGCCTCACGTCCCGATAACCTTCCTTACTCTCGCCGTAAGCTTGCAGCACTGGGTGCATTTTTGTGGGACGCGTGTCTCGCCCAGGCACCTAATGCAAGCATGGCTTCACGGCAGGCAGAGCACATTTTGAATCTGGGGAATGCCGACATTCTTCAGATTAGTGGGACAGAGAAACTGATTGTTTGTCCTCTCCTCTCTGTCCATCCCCCAATTTTTTTATTATTTATTTATTTTAGTTCTGAAGCAACTAGCCGCAATGGCTTGTATATAACGTCTGAAGAAAAAAAATATATTTTTTTTTAAGAGAGGATAACCATAGAACTATACTAACTGACAAAAACCCTTAACTATTTACAAATGCTGACAGGTCTGAGGAGCATGATGAAAGACAAGAAGAGAGAAAGGGAGCTCCGTCCGCGACCGGTGGCAGATGAGAGGAACTGAGCGGGGCCGGACCGTGCACAACAGTTGAAAGGCACGAACGCAGCCAGAGGGAAGCCGCGCATGCGCGGTCCAGCGGACCACAGCTCTGACAGTTCTCCGATTCGCAGAGCCAGGACGGGGTCCGACACCAGGAGTGGAGCACCTACGGGGCCACTCGAAGAAGAAGTGCTGATTACTCTGACTACTGTAAATTGTTTTTTAATGTTCAAAATGAACAAGGAAGAGAAACTGTTTAAATTTGCGGTAGTAATCTACACTCCACACATAGTATGTTTGAAGAGAGTGACATCTGCTGGGTAATATTTTTCCCATACACTGCACTGTTGAGATAAAAATCATATTACAAAATGTCTTCCTCTGTTTTACAAGAAATCATAATATTATTAAAACTGAAGCTACTTTGGAACTGTATGTTACTTTTCATCAGAATTTGTACTTTATATAAAAATAAACTCTTAAACACTACTTGCTGCATTTAGAAGGCCAAAGTCAACTCTTCAGGACAGAGACCTTGTCATACCATTAACCCAGTATATCACATAGTACATTTTGGGCACCATAATAATATTTGCTTTCCATAACTAATCCCGGAATTGATGCAAATTGAGTGCCAAAGGAGAAGTACAGTAAAACTCCATTGGTACGGCATCTGATGGTCCAGCACCCCTGATGGTCCAGCACCATCAGGAACCCGGAAGTGCTCCGGGCAGCCGGACCATTGGAGCTGCTCTGACCCCAGCTTCCCTGATTCAGCCGCCGCTGAAATTGACCAGCGGCTGACTACAGGAAGCCCGAGGCAGAGCTGCTCTGCCCCGGGTTTCCAAGAATCAGCCTCTGGTCAGTTTCAGCAGCGGCTGACTTGGGGACGCCTGGGGCAGAGCAGCTGGGGTGCTGCCGGGTTGGTCCAGTAGCACCGCCTCTTGGCGCTGAGGGACCAACCCGGCAGCACCCCAGCTGCTCTGCCCCAGGCATCCCCAAGAGCAACTGGGGTGCTGCCAGGTTGGTCTCGCAGCGCCAAGGGGCGGCGCTACCGGACCAACCTGGCAGCACCCCAGCTGCTCTGCTGCAGACATCCCAATTCACCCTAGATCCCTCATAGCCCCCCCTTCCGATAGTCTGGTATATCTGATAATCCAGCACCCCCTGGGTCCTACACCCCCTGGGTCCTAAAGGTGCCAGATTATCGGAAGTTTACTATAGTATGAAAAAAACAGGAAGCAGTAAAATAGAGTAAGGAAAATCCTTTTGTTAGCCTTTCCTACCTCATCTCAGATAGGATTGAGTTAAATGTAAGAAAGTGAATGAAATTACAAATTTTAATCATGATTTAAATCAACAAGCAAAATGCCTTGGTTTAAATAATTAACAGAAAACTACAAAACAAGTTAAAATTATCTTCCTAAAGAAAGTTTGTTTTTCAAAGGTTGATATAATTTAGAACTTTTTGCTTATCAGGAGCATATACACACTATCTCTTTACATATGCAATTAATCGTTTTATAGCTGAATATACATGTATTCAAGATTCTTCATTTTATATTAGAAAACAGTGACTGATTCTTTTTAAGGATGTTAAAAGGTGCCCAGCTCCTACTACATTTAAACTGCTAAGGCGCAGCAGGGGTAGGTCCCAGACCGGCACAAGCTGGGACAGAGCCAGGACCACAGCGGCTTTGCATTTTAAATGGAGTAAGAGCCAGGCAGCTCTTATATTTAAAATGCAGAGCTGCAGCAGTCTGGGACCAGCGCGAGCCACGACAGAGCTGGGGTTGCTCAGGGTATGTCTACACTACAAAGTTTTTTTGGAAAAGCAGCCATTTCTCAAAAAAAAACTTCAATTACATCTACACTAGTAATCCTCATTCTACGAGGAAGAAGCCTTTTTCCAAACGAGCTCTTTCAGAAAAACGCGTGTGTGGACAGGGAAGAGGGAGCTCTTTCGAAAGAAGAGGAAAGAGGAAAAAGAACAGGTGTCCTGGTGGCCACTCCGTCCATAGTAATTACAGCTGAAATGAAAGATAGCGTCCACGCTAAGTGAATACTATCTTTCGAAAAAACAGATCACTTTTTCGATGCACTTCTGAAGTGTGGATGCTCTCTTTCGGAAGAAGTTTTTCCAAAAGAAGCCTGCAGTCTAGACATAGCCTCAGTCCCAGCTTGTGCTGGGTCCAACAGCCCCTGTTCCCAGCCTGGGCGCCGGGAATAGGAGTGTTGCCTCTAACCATGGCCAGCCCAGCTCCTGTTTCACACACACCCCTTCTTGCCTGATACAGAGGCAGCAAGGGGAGGGGGGGGGGGACAAGTAATCATGTAGTCAACTGCTTGACTATTCAGTTACATCCCTAATTCACAGAATCATACAACTGGAAGGGACCTTGAGAGGTCATCAAGTCCAGTCACCAAGCACTGTATAGATCATTCATTTCTTATTTACTGAATGACTGTTATTTTTTATGATTTGTGACTAGTTACATTTGGTTAAAAACTGGAATTTTTTTAAAAAATGCTCAAAACAAGAACTGTGAAATTATTTTCATTAGTTTTAACTACATTAAATATGCTGGATACATAAGAAAAAACAAGTTTATAAAAATATTTTGCATTTAAACTGAACTAATTTATTAAGCAAAGATCGTGTTATCTGTAATTTGTGAATTTAATTGATTGTGGTCACCACATCCTTCAAGACTTAAGAACTAATTAAAACACATTCTCTCTCTAGCCTCATTTGAATTAATAGACTAGAAGAGGAAAACAAGCATTCCTGATTTTTTAGCTTCCGATCGATTTCTTAATTTTGAATGAACTGCTCATTCAACTTACTTAGCTGAATAAACTGGCAAAAAAATAAATATTCTTTTTGTACCTACAGAAAAGATTGTTGCTGTCAAAAGCTAGTTTAGCATTTAACAAACTTCAACAGTAACTTTTATCAATGAGGGGTTTGACTTTCTTTACAACGTGAACAGCAAATGTACTGCTTGCTTACTTTTATTTAAATTAATTTGTTTTAATGAATTATAGTAAATTTAGATCTTAACTATCAATTTCAAATTTAATTTTAAATTGATTATTTTAAATGTATTTAATACAATCTAAATGAAAAATATCCAACTTAAACATTTTTTTTAATTCAGCCTGCCTCATCACCTCCAACTCCCTCAAAGTTACTCTCATTTACAATTTGTAAAGAAATTGAAGAGACACAGGCTTCATTAAGAACATAAGAATGACCACGCTGGGTGAAACCAAAGGTCCATCAGGCTTAGCATCAATTATTAATGTAGTTTAGTTGCAAACTTTATTATATATTATAGGGCAATATCCAGTGGATATATCAGAATCCCACAGACTGTGCCCTTTAGTTTCCCCATTTGTAAAATAGCTTCCTACCTCACAGAGATATGATGATTAGTTAACGAATGCCTGGAAACCTTTTAAGGCAGTGTGATGAAATGTGCTAGAGAACTGAAAGTACTATTTTAAACCATATACTTCTTACCTTTCAGCACCGAATGCAGACTCTGTGTCAATGTATATGACAGCCCCATGTAGTCCTCCCATGCTGATAGGCAGTGTAGCCAGTACACTCATCATAAGACAAAACTGAGTTTTTCCACAACCTGGTGGGCCAGTTACCTAAATAGAAAAGTATTTATATAAACTGGGTGTCTTACACATTGGGAGAAAAGGCATAATTCCATTTTAAATTGACATATGGGCCAGAATAAGCAGTTAGGACCCCATATGCCCCTCTTCAATTTACAGCACAGCTGCCACTGATATCAATAACGAGATTGCACAAAGTTCAGATAGACTATGACCTTTACTTGGTAACTAAACTTGTCATTTTTTATTTGTTCAGTACCTTATTGTCATACTCAGTATCACTCGATGAGAAAACACATTCAGCTTTAACCACTATTTCTCCCTCTTGTTGACTTCCTTCCCCATCTTCAATTTCTATTCCTCTCCCTCTGCCATCAGTGTGAGTCTTTTATGTTCTCCCCTCTGCATTGCCTTACTTGAGGCAATTCCCCGTTCTCTGCTCTATGGGCTTTACTCCTATCCCCTTTCTCTTTCAATCTGCTAAAAGTGATCAGCAACAGAATTATTGTTGCTGCTGAAGTACCGATATTTCAGTGCGATTATAAAGGGAATCAGAGTTCACACCCCAATTCACTGTTTCAGATCAGGGCCATCTACAGTAGTTCTAGGCCCCAGGGCAGATCAATCAATGGGCCCCAAAGCAAACATTAGTTGTGCCCACACAGTCTGCCTGACATTTGCGTAGCACTGCACCTGCACTGGCTGGTGACCACCCAGCTGCTGGCTGCACTGCTAGGCACACTCTTCTAGCATGGCCAGGACTTCCACATGCCCATCTGGTAGGGTTGCCAAATGTCTCATCATGCAAACCCAAAAACCCTTGCTCCTCCCAGCTTTGCCCCTTTCCTGAGGCCATGTGCCTGTCCCACCCCTTCTCCAAGACCCAATCCCTGATTCACTCCATTTCTCCCCCCTCCATCACTGGCTCTCCCTCACCATCACTCACTTTCACCAGGCTGGGGGTTCAGGACCCATTGAGGCTGTGCATTTGGATGCTGAGGCAAGTCCATTTGGCTGAGCCTTCTCAGCGATGATCTGATCTCAGTGTCTGTATTATATTGCAAAAGGCTGTGATATTATCTCTATATCAGTGCTGAAGGAGGCTGGAGGACTAAGTTCAGCAGAACAGAGTTCAGGGGCACCCAGAAGGGCAGGAAAGTAGACTCAATAGCATTTCAGCATGTCAAATGACAGTCACAAGTGGATCTCTGTGACCAAACTCATCACACTGGTGATGAAACACTACATGCAGAAAACTCTGAACTACTACAGAGAATACTTTCCTGAGTCTCTGGCCACTGGCTCTTGCCCACAATTTCGGCATTTATCTGACTGTCACATCTGCGATCAGGAAGTAATTTCCCCTTTGGAGAAATATTGGCAGACACAGTGGATTTTCACCTTCCTCTGAAGCATAGCATGGATCACTTGCAGATTTAAACGAATGTAAATTATGGCTTCTCTATAATTTGAAGTCTTTAAATTATGATTTAGGGACTTTAATGGCTCAGCCAGAGCTCATAAATCTATTACAGAAGGGAGTGGGTGAGGTTCTGTGGCCTGCGATATACAAAAGATTAGAAAATATTATCAGGATGGTCTTCTAGCCTTGAACTCCGTGAGCTTGTATTATTTTAAATTTGGTTTTAAAATCAAGAGTCTACCATGATAATAGCAATTTCAGAACTAAAAAGCAAAGTTACTCATCTCCGGTGCAGTAACTATCATTCTTCGAGGTGGTGTCCCTACGGGTGCTCCACTATGGGTGCTGGGCTTGCCCTGGCACCGCAGACGGAAGCCTGTGATGAGCAGTGTTCAGCCAGACCGCGCATGTGCCACAGGCTCGCGGCTTTCGTGCTCTTTTCTGTCTCGCACCATCCCACCCCCCCACCAGTTCCTCGAGACCGCCTCGCAGTCTGTAAGAGACAAGAGCAGAGAGAGAGAGAGGACTCCGAAGCGGGGAGGAGGGCAGGTAGTGAAGCACCCGCTGGGACACCACCTCGAAGAATGACAGTTACTGCACTGGAGGAGAGTAACTTTGCTTTCTTCTTCGGGGATGTCCCGGTGGGTCCTCCACTATGGGTGACTGCATAGCAGTAGTCGCCAGAATGGAAGGAGGGCAAGGAGTCCCTATTTATCCGCTGTGGAGAGCACCGTAGTCGTCACTGCCGTATCTGAACGAGTGCCTAGAGAAATAGAATAGTGTTTGGCGAAGGTCTCATGTGAGGACCAGGTCGCCATCCTGCAGATGTCCTTCAGAGATACCCCTCTATGAAACGCTATAGATGTGGCCATGGCTCTAGTGGAGTGGGTGCATGGTTGGGATGGGAGGGGTAAGCTTTTCGCTGCGTACAATTGCGTTATGCATGAGGTTACGAGATTGGAAATCCTCTGGGAAGATAGGCGTTGACCCTTTGATCTCTGTGTCAAGGAGACAAATAAGTCGTCCGTACGCCTGAAAGGTCTAGTGCGATCTATGCAGAATGCTAAGGCCCTGCAGGTGTCCAAGGAGTGTAGGGCCGCTTCTTGTGGTGAGGCACGGGGCTTCGGGAAAAAGGTTGGCAGGATCACTGGTTCGTTGACATGGAAATGGGAGACGATTTTGGGAATGAATCTTGGGTGTAGTCTCAAGACTACTCCATCCTTACGGAAAATTGTATGTGGTGGCGTGGCCGTCATGGCAGAAAGCTCACTCACTCTGCGTGCCGATGTTATGGCAAGCAGGAAAACAGTTTTCAAAGTAAGGAAATGCAAGGATATAGTCGCCAGAGGCTCGAACGGCAGCCTCATTAGGGCATCGAGGACTACGTCCAGGCTCCACACCAGTGGGACTGGGTCGTGCGGTGGGGTCATATTGGTAAGGCCTTTGAGAAATCTCTTAGTAGTAGGATGGGCAAAGACAGAAACACCATCTATCGGTGATGTAAATGCTGATATTGCTGCGAGGTGCACCCTGATGGAGGCTAACGCGAGGCCTTTGTTCTTTAGGTGCAACGCGTAGTCCAGTACGGAGGGGATCAACGGACGTGTCGGATCGTAGTGGGTCGAGGTACACCAGGAGAAGAATCTGCGCCACTTGTGAAGGTAAGTTTTTCTCGTGGTTTGTCGTCTACTGTGTACTAGGACGTGTTGGACTGGAACGGAGCAGAGGGATTCGAATGGAGTCAGCCAGTTAGAAACTATGCTGTTAGGTTCAGCATTTGTATCTGGGGGTGTTTCAGGTGTCCTTGGTCTTGCATGAGGAGATTGTGGAGAGGCGGAAGGCGGATCAGTGTCCGCACAGAGAGTCAGTGGAGGAAGGGAAACCAGTGCTGGCGATGCCAGTCCGTGGCTATGAGGATTAGCATTGCCCTGTCCACCTTCAGCTTCTGAAGGACTCTGGGGATCAGCGGTATGGGGGGAATGAATAGTCCACGCCAAGTCATAAGGAAGGCGTCCCCCAGGGATGCGCAGCTTAGGCCCGCCCAGGTGCAGTACTTGAGCCATTTTGTATTGGCAGGAGTTGCAAAGAGGTCCACTCGGGGAGTACCCCAACATTGGAAGATCTCGCATAGGCCGCCATCGTGCATTTCCCATTCGTGCTTCACATGGAAGCGTCTGCTCAGGAAATCTGCCGTCACGTTTGTGGTGCCAGGTAAGTAAGATGCTGTAGGTGTTACTCTGTGGCGAATGCACCAGTTCCAAAAGCGGATGGCTTTCGTGCATAGGGAACGGGAGTGAGCACCGCCTTGGCGATTCATGTAATACATGGCTGTGATGTTGTCTATGAGTATCCTCACCGTGGTGTTTCGAATGTAGGTGAGGAAGGATTTACATGTGTTGAAAATGGCGCATAGCTCTGGAAGGTTTATGTGTAGCCATGCTTCTTGTGGAGACCTTTGGCCTTGGACTGAGAGGGAGCCCATGTGAGCCCCCCAGCCTACTAGGGAGGCATCCGTTGTGATTTGGTGGAGTGGCTCCTGCTGATGGAAAGGTATATCTGACAGCAGGTTTATGTGGCTGGTCCACCATAGAAGTGATTGGAGAATGCCAGCTGGCAGCGTTACTGGCCTGTGGAGATCGTATCTGATGTGGTCGTATATAAGAGTCAGCCAGTACTGAAGGGCGTGCAGATGTAGTCTGGCGTATTTCGCCACGTATGTCATGGCATCCATATGGCCCATCAGTCTGAGGCATGCAATGAGTGGAACAGTAGGGCTGATGGTGATTGTGTGAATGAGGTCTTGGATGGCTTCAAACCTCTGTAAGGGTAGGAATGCTCTGTCGGCAAGTGAGTCCAGGCGGGCCCCAATGCACTCGATGTTCTGAGTGTGGCGCAAAACGGACTTTTGCTCGTTGAGGAGGAGTCCGAGCGATTGAAAGACTTGCCTCGTGAGGTTAACCATCTGGGAGACCTCATGTGCAGAAGGGCCCTTGAGTAGGCAATCGTCCAGGTAAGGAAAGATGAGTACCCCTTGGCATCGGAGGAAGGCCGTGACCACGGACAGAACCTTTGAAAACACCCTGGGGGCTGACGATAGCCCAAAGGGGAGGACCTTGTATTGGAAGTGGTCCTTTGCCACAACGAAGTGCAAGAACCTCCTGTGAGCTGGATGGATAGGGACGTAGAAATAGGCGTCCTGGAGATCGAGGGTGGCAAACCAGACCTGTGGATCTAACGCAGGGATTATGTCAGCTAAAGTCGCCATTCTGAATCGTTGTTTCTTGAGATATTTGTTCAAACGGTGGAGATCTAGGATGGCAACCTCCAGACCTCTTCTGGGTGAGGAAATAATGTGAGTAAAAGCCCCTGTTCCTGAAATCTTTTGGGACTGACTCTATGGCACCCAGAGATAGAAGGCGGTCGACTTCTAGTCGGAGGAGGGTCTCGTGAGAGGGATCCCTGAAGAGGGACGGGGTGGGAGGGGTGGTTGGTGGGATGGCTATGAAAGGGATAGGATAGCCAGATTGAACAATTTCGAGGACCCATCTGTCCATAGTGATTTTTGCCCATTCATGTAGAAAGGGCCTCAGCCAGTGGTGAAAGAGCTGGGTTGTACGATTCGTGATGCTGCCTGTGACTGTCTGCTCACCCCCGACCAACGCATCAAACCTGTTGCTCGTTGTTGGGAGGCATGTTCGTCCTGCCGTTTGGGTTTCGGCGTTGCTGAGGCCTCTGGCGAGAGCGTTGATTGTCAAAGGGCCTCTGTCGCTGGTGTTGTTGCTGCCACTGATGTCTGATGTAGGAGTAGTCATATCTGCGCTGGTATGGTGAGTATCAGCGTCTCTTAAAGGGGGAGTGTACATCCCCAGAGTTTGCAAGGTTGTTCGGGAGTCTTTAGAGGAGTGCAAGATTGAGTCCGTGGTCTCTGCAAAGAGCTTATCCTTGTCGAAGGGTAAGTCCTCGACTTTGGCCTGTAGTTCCTTCGGAACTCCCGCCGCTTGAAGGAAAGAAGCTCTGCACATAACGATGGCGGTAGCAGTGGAGCGAGCAGCGGTGTCAGCGACATCCATGGCTATTTGGAGGGACAGTCTCACTGATGTGTAACCCTCTTGGATTACTGACCTCAGGATCAATTTCTTAGAATCAGAGATGATCCAGGAGGGGGGTGAGACATGAAAATGTATCAAAGGTGTGATTGGAAAGATGTGCCAAGTAATTGGCGATTCTGAGGAGTAGCGTTGCTGAAGTGTAGGCCTTCCTGCCCGGGAGGTCAAGTATCTTTACGTCCTTATCGGAGCCCTGTTGTTTGAAGTGTGGGGCTCTAGCCCTCTGTTGAGCTGCAACTCCTAGGGAGTTAGGTTGTGGATGGGCAAAGAGGAATTCCATGCCCTTCGGTGGTACAAAATATTTCTTGTTGGCTCGTTTGTTGGTCGGGAGAGCCAACGCTGGAGCATGCCACACTTCATCAGCCAGTTCCAGGATGCCCTCATCAGGAGGAATGGACAGGCATGAGCTATGCTGCGGACAGAGATTCCTGAAAAGCTTGTGCCGCTTGTCCTTGAGTTCCTGCAGTGGAATCTCTTGTGTGATAGCTACTCGCTTAAACAACTCTTGGAACTGACAGAGGTCATCTGGTGGAGAGCTGTCACCTGGTATGACTGCCTCCTCTGGCGGGGACGATTCTGGGATGGAAGTTCCCGGTAGGTGGTCCCCGAAGGCGGTGTTATCCATCTCTGATGGAGGATGAGGTGGTGATGCTGACTAGTGCGGACAGGTAAGGGGGGCCGGAGTTGGAAAGCATCTGCGTGATAGATAATCATAGGCAGAACGTGATCGATAAGAGTAGCCACTGCGGGAGTCTCGAGAGTGGTGGTCGCCGCGATGATATTTGTCATGTCACAGTGAGCGGTCATCGTGATAGTTGAACAGGCGTAATATCGGTAACGGTACAGAGAGCAGGGTGAACAGGAGTGGATGTCTGATGCCCTGGAAGAAGCAGGAGACGCAGAGAGCTGCCTGTAGTGATGTCTGCGATGGAAAGGTGCAGCAAACAGAAATAGTGAAGGCAGCCTGGAGGAGGCATGGGGGGATCCATGCCAGTGGGTATAGCGGCATGGAGAACGAGGCACCAGGAGAGGCGAGGACGGTGCCAGCGAGAGAAGGCGGGAGCAAGAGCAGCTCTGGCGTGGGGAGATCAAAGGAGCAGGACTCAGCGCTCCTGCTCTGGCAACGTGCGCTGAAGAGCTAGCAGGCGCTCTGTTGATCGGTGTCAGCGGCTCAGGGGCAGCAGCAACCGGCGCTGTGCTGGTAGCGAGGCGGATCGGCGCTGTGTAATCCGGCACCGCGTAGTCCGGCACCGCACAATGGCTTGGGAGCGGTGCGGGTGCCGTGACGGTCGGTTCCAGGTCAGTTCTCAGAGCCGGCTCAGCGCTCTGCAACGGAGGCAGAGGAAGGGGCTGAGGCAATGCTGCCTGCGGAGCCAGAGTATGAGAAGGCTCCCACGGGCGCTTCGGCTTTGGAGCCGCTGAGGCTGAGGGACGTGGTTTCACAGTTGCCAGAGGTCCCAGGTCTGTCAGGCTGACTTTCCCTGCCATTTAAGGCATCTGGTAAGGATCTCGTCGGAGAGACCTTAGGCTTCTTCTGAAGCCCCATAGTCGGGGAGGAAGCCTGGCACTTGTGGGGCTGCTGGTCAGAATCAGTTTGTTGTGGCTGCAGGGCTTTGTCGAAGAGAAGCATTTGCAGACGCCTCTCTCTGTCTTTTCTAGCCCTGGAGGTGAGTCTGGTGCAGTGGGTACACTTCTGGGGGACATGAGATTCCCCCAGACAACAGATGCATTCTGAGTGGCCATCGGAGGCTGGCATTGCTTTCCGGCAAGAGCCGCGGTTTTTTTAAGCCGGCAGTTGACATCTTGCCGGTTGCCCTGAGGCAGTAGTTGTTTGCAGCCGAGTTTTATCTCTGAGTACATGGTAATGTGGTGATAATGTCTCTGTTCTGTTGTCTTTATCTGTTGTTTTTGTTTTTCTTTCAATTTTTTTTTCCCAGGGAACGCAACTATGTACAAGGGGCGAAAAGGAGAACAGCTAAGAGGCGGGAGGTAAGAACAGTAAGGGGTTTCTATTCTTACTCCCGTTCAATTCTTCTTCTTTTTTTTTTTTTAAGAAATAAGGAGAAAAACAAGGGAAATGAAGTAAGGGTGTATGTACAAGGAGGGAACTAGAAATAATCTAGTTCAGTGCGCTAAATGAAGAGCGCGATTCCAAGCATCTGCATCCTGAGGCAGTAAAGAGGAACTGGCGGGGGGCCGGACCACGCGAGACAGAAAAGAGTGCAAAAGCCGCGAGCCCACGGCACATGCGCGGTCCAGCCCAACACTGCTCAACACAAGCTTCCGTCTGCGGCGCCGGGGCAAGTCCAGCATCCATAGTGGAGCACCTGCAGGGACATCCCCGAAGAAGAACAGTATTTAATGTCTCTATACTTCAAAAAAAAAAAAAAAAAAAAAACCACTTTTCTTTCTCAGTATGTTATATGTTACTGGAAGATTTATCCATCGTTGCTCGGGTCCTTAACTCGATTAATTTGGTTTTTTGGAAAATAAAATGAAAATATACATTTCATTTGAATCATTTTTCTGTGATGAGGCTGGGGCACAGGAGTTCAATATGCAGGCTGCCCAGGGGAGAGAGGACTACTCCAGGCTTCTCTCTCTGAAGCAGCTTAGGGCCAGGTGAGAAGCACCTCTCCATGGCAACTGCAGCTCCAGCAGGCACAGCTAAGAGAAGGGTGCATGTCCTCCAGCTAGGGCAGGTCCAGGTTAGTCTGCCCTACTGTGCTCCCCAGCCAGAGTGAGGAATGCAGCAAACTGTGCACTTTCCTCTTGCTCCCCAATGAAGGAGAATAGCCAGGAATGTTCCCATATTAAACGGGGGCATGGGGTGGGAAGAGCTTCAGCCCCTCCTCTGCAGTCTCCTTAACAGTCATCTGGGGATGGGAGACTCAGGGCTGGAGCAGTCATGGATTGTGGTTAGCTACCCCCTTTCACCTGTCTAGTGAGTCTCTCTTTTCAGTACAGTTTTATGAGAAGTAATCTCATTTCAGGCACATCCCATTTTCCTGGCACAACCAAACCCTTACCTTGCTTTAAGTTGTGATGAGAGGAAGGTGAATACCGAATTTGTGGCCCTAGCTCTTACCATTTAGGAGGATTTCTTGATCAGACAGACATGCTTTCTCCAATATATAGTAGCCCTTGCTCTCCCCAGGTCCACCTGCCCCCGGTTTGCACGCCGGCTGAGGCACATATGCACTGTAAGGGCAGTCCTCCACGTGCTGCCTCTGCGCAAGCACCACAGGCCCAGAACAGGAGCAGCCTGGGAGCGCATTGCCGCCAGCGGAGCTAATGTGATAATTAACCCAACCAGAAAACAGCCTTCAATATCTACAAAACATCTCTCTCATCATCACGTCACTCTGCATCGCCACACTCCCAACTCCAAACCCAGAACATGCTCACCCCCAAAAATGGCCTCTCGCCATGTTATCAGTGCCACCAGCAGGCTTCCCCGCTGACTGGGGTTTTTGGAGGTGTGTGGTTTTTTGCATCTCACTTGTGTGGCCCCAACTGACTTTTCTGTGGGTCAGAGCCCCTTGACTCAAAACAGGTTCCCTGCCCTCCATCCCCGCATGCTCCCTGGAGCAGTGTCTGCCTGCCTCTCGGTCCCAACCCCAACCTGCCCACCCCACATGCCTGACACGTAGCTTTCCTCTGTGCAGCCCATGCCTGGCTATAGCGCTTCAGGGCCATGCTGCAGGTCTCTCCCCCAAACAAGTGGCTCCAGTGTGTGTGCTGGTGACTTGGGGTAAGGCCCCTGGCTCAGGTGCACTCTCAAGAGTCCGCCGTGAGCAGGGCAGGTCTTGCACTCCAGCCACTTCCCCAGCTCTCCAGAGCTGCTGTTCTGCGCTCCAGGCTCCCTGGGCTCGCCACAGAGCAAAGCTGCCTCAACAGGCCCCTGCAGAAAGGCTGGGCAGGGGGCAGGCTGTGGTTCCTGCTGCAGTGAACGGGGCTGTGGTGCTTGACAAATTCGTGGGAGGGGGCAGTGTGTGTGTAGGGAGGGAGGAAGGCGGATTGGGTGTATGTGGGGATGGATGGTACAGTAAGGGGGAAATGGTGGGGGTGAGAGGGATATAGGAATGGAGGCAGGGGGAGGGCAGTGTGGGGATGCAGAGGGGAGGGGTTAGGTAAGGATGCAGGTGTAGGAATGGAAGCAAGGAGATCAAATTGAAGTACAGGTTGCAATTTCCCTGTATTTCCTTCTTCTTTATAAACACTTCCTTTCTGTACCTATGAAAAGAGGGTGTCATTTACCCACTATGGAACTCTGTTAATACTGGCTTTGTGGAACTGATTTTACACGGATGTCATGTCTTCATTACAGAAAGTCCTCTCTCTCTATCTCCCTCTCCCCCTATATATGCACCCACACACACACATTTCCTGTAAGACACCAGAGTGATGTCATCACATCATTCGGCATCCCGCCTGCCACCTCCCTTCCTCCCTCACCTCTCCCCTAGTGCTCCAGGGAGCAGCTGGGGCTGCCGCACCACAGCCTCGGCCCTCCCTGGTGGCCGGGAGCAGGGGCGAGCCGGAGTTGGCCAGGCCTCAGCCCTGCCCAAGGGAGGGGAGGAGAGCTGGGGTTGGCTTGGCCTCAGCTGTGTCTGCCCGATAGGGGTGAGGGGAGAGCTGGGGCTGGCCCAGCCTCAGCCTGGTGGTCAGGGGTGTGTGGGCAACCCAGGGCTTCCACACCTCAGCTCACCCTCCCCAGTGGCTATGGGGAGAGCCAGGGCTACTGACCCCTAGAGAGAGGGAGGTTGGCAAGCATGGGGTGAAGCCTCGTAGTTTAAATAATTTTCCAAAACTGTATATCTGTATTCGTGTCCACAAGAGAATTCTCCAAGCCTGCAACAGAAAATGTATACCTTTGGCACAAAATGGACCCATCACGTGCTCGTATAATGGCCCTTTGTGCATTCAGAAAAAGGTAAAAATGAATATCAGTGACTTCTGGTCCTAAAATCCATGACTCCATGTTGTAGAACTCAGTTTAGTCTCTTAACCCAGACAAAACTCTCATTGGCTCAGCAGACACCACTTATCTTTAATCTCTTTCTTGAGCAAGGTCAAAGAAAGTAGCTAGTAGGGATGTAATAGTGTAGCTGATTAACCGATAAGCAAAAGCTTATAGGTTAATGCCACAGACGACTACACACATTCCACCGCCCCACCCCTCCACCAGTCCATTTTTAGCAGGCTGGCCAGCAGCCCAGCTCAGTCCAGACTTGCATTGGGTCCTGGACCTATCCCCACTGCAGCTCTGCATTTAAAGTGTATTAGGAGCCAGGCAGGCAGACAGTCAGACTCAGTTCCGGCTCATGTCGGTTCCGAAAGCTCAGACCCCTTCCCCCGGACAGGGGCTGCCCAGGGACTATATAATAGTTGACTAACCAATAAGAATTCATGAGGTTAATCGACTATTAAATTAACCGATATTTAACATCCCTCGTAGATAGCCAATCCCAGCAAAGCATCACCTCTGCTTATTTCTGAAAGCCTTCCTTCAGATGAAGGTATGGCATGGAAAATGTACTGGTCAAGCTGAATGAAAGCCACTTTATGGCTGAGGGCAAAAGACAGGCATTCATAATAATGCTATTAAATCTATCTGAAGCCTTTTATACTGATCACGAGGTACTGGTAACTCACATACAAGAACTCAACATGGTGTACTGAGTCACATTAAGCTATTTTTGCTCATTACTCTTAGACAGATCCCAGAACTATGACAAGTATTTTTTCCTTTTCCCCAAAAGTGCTCATTCACACAATCCTTCTTAGCTTGCTCCTGTCACCTCTCAGTCACTATCACAATAGAGACTGGGAGACCCCAGTGGCTCCAGTGTCAATTACCTGATAAAAGGTGGCTCAGTAATCTCCTTCTCAACCATTTACAGTGTTGTATTCACCAACTCTTCAGTGTCTGGAGAGACTAGAATCTGGATGAAAAGCATCTATTTGACCCTGGTGAGCAACCATGGTTACTGCTAGGTAGAGAGAAGTTTTTTCAGGAATTAAGTGCTCATCCTCTATTAAGGGCATCTGCATAGTCTCAATATCCTATCAGACTCAGTGCTGGTCCTATTTGCCCAAAGTGCAGCTGTTTCATCTTTAGCCAGCTATGAAAAATAGCCCTTTTTCTCCCTAATACTTTCAGGCTGGACTGTTGCAATATAACTGGCTTATTGCCAGTTATCAACAGAGGTATCAAAACCCACATCTGAAAAAAACCTTCATTAATTTACCGACACACAACATAAAATTCACAAAATATCCTGTTAAGCAGCTCTGTGGAGATAAACTGTACATCCCTCTACATATGGAGCAGAAAGAAAACAGGCTACTTTCACGTCTCTAAAGTCATAGCCCCAGCCATGTTATATAAGTGTTTACTCAAGCAGAAACCACTGTAGTTTAGCTTGCAACACTGTTTTCATTCCAGCCTCTTTTCAGTCACTTATTACTTTCATGCTTCAAAGGTGATTTATTTTAAAATTTGAGTAAAAACAGTTCAGTCATGTTGAATTATAAAGAGTAGAAAAATATACTTTTCCGTGTGATAAAAGAATTTTTGCAATCCTCTTACTTGTACAGCTCTACAACCACAATATCAGAGTTGAATTTGGCACGAAAAGGAGTGGAAGTGACTGCCAGTGATCCAGAAAAAACTGGTTGGGACTTGATTGAGCTCTGAGCATTTGAAAACTACATTCCAATTATTAGGGTTTTTAATTTATTTCAAGCTCATTGTGAAAGAAGCTTACTTAACTACAGGGTGAAAATCTAGTCAAATATATTGTGGGTTCATATATAAATTACAGTGCTTAGGAGACCTCTTTTAGCATCTTTACAGCTTAAAAAAATGCAAAGGTTGAAGGAGGCGTAGATTAGAGTAGGTACTTAGATACTTTGATGGGCACAGCATAAGGTAGATCGGGGCAGGCAAGATACAGCCCATGCAGGGAGCAGTACCAGTAGCTGCTTCCTGTTGCTCTCTCTGGTGCAGAGAGGGAGGGAAAGGCTTCAGCACACTCCCTCTACCCCCAGCAAAATCTCTCAACTCCTACTGGCTGGAAAGCGGCCAATGGGAGCTGAGAGATTTTGCTGGGGGGCAGGGGCAAAGCAGCACAGTTTCTCAGCTCCCATTGGCCAGATTCCGGCCAATAGGAGCTGAGAGATTTTGCTGGGGATGGGGGCAGCACAGAGCGCCTCTCCCTCGCTACTCTTCCCCACAGTGCTGAGAGCCATGTGCACAGTCAGCCCAAGAGTGCTGGGGGAAGGAGGAGGCAGGCAGGAAGGAAGCCAGCCTGAGTGTGCTGCTGGCCAGGAGCTGCTTAGGTAAGCACCTCCTAGCCAGAGCCTGCCTCCAGCATCCCACACTCTCCAATTTCCTCCCAGATCCTGCACCCCTTCCTACATTCTTCTCCCAAGCCAGAATCCTCTCCTGTACCCATATCTTCTCTTGGATCCTGAACCAGGTCACAACCCAAACCCTCTGCACCCTCCTGTCCCAGGTCACAACTCCCCCCCAGACCCTACACACCCTCTCCTAAGCCAGAATCCTCTCCTGCACACATACCCTCATCAGACCCTGCACCCCAATCCCCTGCCCCAAGTCACAACCCCCTCCTTCACCCAAACTCTCTCAGACCCCACACCCTCTCCTGCACCCGTCCCCTACTCTGAGCTCCCTTCTGCACCCAACCTATCCCAGACCTGCACCCTTTCCATAGAAAAGTGCAGCCCTTGACCACATACCAAAATCTTGTTGTGCCCCGACTGCCTCAAAAATTACTGTCCACCCCTGAAGTAGATGGTTCTTGAACAATTTGTAATCTATCTATTTAAGATGCTTATTGGTTGAGACAAAGTCACTAGAGGTGCTTGCCTCATCATCTGAATGAGTCAAAAGATATAAAAAGTTTAAGGGAGGAATTTATGTGCAGCTTATATTGCAGAAGAGAAGTTTACATCTATGGACTTCCTAATGTGGACTTCTCAGTGATGTTTAGCCAAATTCCATCGTTACATATTACTACAACACTGCAAACTACAAATTATAGAATTTACATTAATTATTGGCAACTTTTTGCCATGCAACATAGTTTCTAAGTACTGGATAATGAAGTTCTATCTTAAAACACATGAAAGCATACAACTTCAAGAAATGCCATGCAAAAAACTATGTTAAGAAAACTTTAAATTTAAAAGTCAGAAAGTGACAAAGTTAAGTTTCCATTCAACTTTAATTCTTTCTTGTTGTGTATACACATTATAAAGCAGCCTTTACTTATATCATCACATATATTTTATAAATAATAAAGTTACACAATTTTTTACAGTCATAACTACACATGATCCTGCATGTGAAGTATTTTTCATTCTTGCACTTCTGTTTGTTGTAATGAACTATTATATCTTTAGTAAGCTATGGTGGCAGAGAATGAGTGACTTGACATGGTCCATGACAAGTCAATGTTAGGCCAAGAATAGAATTATGATTTCCAATTCTGTGCTTTAACCAACAGACCACGCTATGGTCCCATTCTATTATGTTACAAAATTACATTTGACTCAAAGATTACAAAATTTAACATTCCTCACTGGAAAGTGTCAATGAGAAGTGCATTCATATTACAAAAATGTGATGTTTATAATTTATAATAATTAAAAGAATTTTCAAAATAATTTTTAAACAGAAAAACAAACAAACTTCTCTTAAATCTTTTTCTGTTCTATCTAGTTTTAAAAGTAGAAGCAAAATCTATTTAACATACTGTATGAATAGAGAAGAGTCCCACTTACAAATTTTAGACTGAAAGTTCTTTGGGACAAGAACTGTTATTTATTATACATTTATATAGTGCCCTCTGGGTTATGGCCTTTAGACACTACTGCAGTAAAAATAATAATTTTACCTCTGTGAGGGATCCACAGGCCACTCCACCATGCAGGGCTTTATCCAAACCATGTAGGGTAGTGGATAAAAAGGCTGAGGATGGATTGATAGCTCTTTTCATTTTCATCTCATAGGCCTACAACAGCAAAAATAACAAAAAAAAATGCTTTATTCAACAGGCAAGGGCAATTTCTGGCATTTGCTCCCAAGCAATATAGCATGATTTAATACTCGCCCACAAGTCTACTGTACAAGTCCTAAACTACATCCTCATCCTTTCTTGTGTTCTTTCTCCACTTGCCCCTCCATTACATGCAAATTCTGACACCACAAAGTAGATTTAAAGGAGTGTATTGCATACCATGATGTTTTCGCACGCCAACATTAAATTTTCCCCCCACATGGCAGTAACTTTTAAAATAATTTTTCAAAAGTGAAGCTTTTTTTTTTTCCTGGCCAACACGTGCTGCTTTGGATCTGCCAAATTACTACTTTTGAACACAGTAATACTAAAACCCTGTGGTCAGCAGGGTTGTGTAAAACATTCACAGTGAAACCCAAAACCAAGAATTTGGCTGATTTTGAACTTGGCAACTCAAAACCATTCGGGTTCATTGAAAGGCTGATAAGATTTGTAAACTGTTTGAACAAGCCTGGGTCAATACCAAAGCTTAGTATAGTTTTTAGGTTTTGTGAGCCTGATCTATCTAGGGAGTATGGCACCAGACTGGCAGTCAAGAAATTTTGGTTCTTCTTCCAGTTGACCTAAGATGCCAGTCACTTGCTCTTTTTATGCCTTAGTTTCCCCATATATTGGACAGGAGTCCTAAACAGTTACTATTTAAGAAGGACTTGGAAATCCTCAGCCAAAAGGTGCTAAAGCATGAGACTGTACAAAGAATATGAAAACCATCTGTAATGAGCATTTCAATGCACAAAACACCTCAAAGCAAAACTGGCTTCACTAATGTCCTGATGGATTTGATTTCAGAGTAACTGGAAAAGTGAATGCATGGAGTGATAAAGGATTTGCACATATTTTTTCATTAGAATAAGATTAGTCTTTTTATAAGGTAGGACATTTTACACGAGCTGAGGGTGAGCCTCATAGAGATTTTATTGTCAAAAAATTTAATCTGACTTCCTGCACAACACAGACCATAGAATTCAATCCAATAATTTATGTACTGAATCTAAGAAACTGTGGTTTTGCTAACATATGTTTCAGAAAGACATTCAGTCCTGATTTAAGACTCCAAGTTAAAGGAAATTTACCACATCCTTTAGTAGTCTGTTCACTATTAAAAATTTTCCATTATATGTCCCTTTTGAATTTTTCTGACTTCAGCTCCAGTCACTGGATTTTGTGATGCTTTTGCAGGCTCAATTAATTTTTACTGGTATCAAATATCTTTTCTCTGTAGAGATACTTCTTGACCACAATCAAATCACCTCTTAACTTTCCCTTTAATGAACTCAATAGATCCAGGTCCTTAATTCTCCAATTCCGAGTGGCATTTTCCAATCTCAAACTAGTTCTGTTGCTCTTTTCTAAATTTTCTCCAATTTTACAATATCTTTGGGCACAGAATTCTAGTACTGTAGTACATCTGCACAGAACAATATTGAGACCACTATCACCTTTTTAATCACACTCATTATTTCTGTTTTTACATTCAAGGATCACACTAGCTACATCATCACACAGTGAGTTCCTGTTCAACTGCTTATCCAACGATGACCCCCAGATCCTTTGCAGACCCAGAGTCTGACAAGACACTCCAGACTTATTGATAAAAATATTCAATAGGGATGGTCTGAGAACCAATCCCAAGGAGACCACACTAGAAATACTCTCATCACTTGTTTCCTAGTTAACAGTTACCTACTAAGATTTATCTGCCAGTTTTAATCCATTTAATGTGTGATGTTGATTTTGTACAGTACTGTTTTTAATCTGAATTTTATGTAACACCAAATTAAATATCTCACAAAAGTTATGCGACTAGTTTCTTTTCACAAAGTAGTGAGTGTGACTGATAAAGAATGATGTATCATTTATTTGTCAAGACCCATTTTTCAAGAATACATGAGTACATAAGAGTGACCACCTCACTGTTTACCCTTTTCCCTAGATCATTTATAAATAGGATGAACAGGATTGGTCCCAGCAGAGATCCTTAGGGGACACTACTAGTTATCTTTCTCCATTCTGAATACTTACCATTTATTCTTACCCTCTGCCTCCTGTCTTTTAACCAGTTATCAATCTACGAGAGGACCTTCACTCTTATCCCACGACAACTTACTTTACTTAAGAGCCTTTGGTGAGGGACCCTGTTCAAGGCTTTCTGGAAATCTAAGTACTCTATATCCACTGGATCCCCCTTGTCTACATGTTTGTTGACCCCCTCAAAGAACTCTAGTAAGGAATGATTTCCCTTTACAGAAATCATGTTGACTTTCCCCCAACAAATTACATTCATCCATGTGTCTGATAATTTTATTCTTTACTATATTTTCAACTAATTTGCCCGGTACTGATGTTAGACTTCAGTTAGTTTCTCCACAATGACCTTATTATCTTTGAGTACTGTACTCCTTTAGCATCTCAGTTGTTCAGTGGCCACACTGGTTCTTTAGCAGGCTTCCTGCTTCTGATGTACTAAAAAAACATTTTGCTATTACTTTTTGAGTTTTGGGCTAGTTGTTCTTCAAACTCCCTTTTGGCTTTTAATTATATTTTTACACTTAATTTGACAGAGTTTATGCTCCTTTCTATTTTCCTCACTTGGATTTAACTTCCAGTTTTTAGTGGAATGCAGATTGGCATTAATTATATTTCCTTCCTTTTTTCACAGCATCAAAGTCAGGCTAGCCAGGTTACCCCATTTAAATTTCTGAATACTGGCACAACATCGACTTTACTCCAGTCCTTGAGAACTTCCCCAGTTGCCCAAGATTTATTAAAAATTCATATACATTATCTGTACATCTGCTCCTTGGCCTACTCTTAAACTACAAAAACGAGGAGTCATGTAGCACCTTACAGACTAACAGATTTATTAGGTACCGCCGTTCTCCTCATAGTTTTTGCAGATACAGACTAACACGGCTACCCCTCTGAGTTTTAAACTGCAATGAAAGTCACCTGGACACCCAGTTTTATCTGCCCCATCTCCCTCTCATGCCACAAGCATTAGCATCTTTTCTTTATGGTTGGGAGGATACAGCCTAATTCAGACTTTTTCTTACAGTAGCCAAAAGAATCCAGTACAGAGCAATGCAGCCCACACCTATATCCTTCTATCCAGTCCCACCAATTCTCTGAAAACAGAGGCATCACCTTCATGCCTCTCCTCATTCCCATTTGCCTAGAATGAGAAAACATGAGATTCTCCAAAATGAGCACTCAGCCCACTGGCACCATCATCATTTTATAAAAATGAGATCCTAGGGCACTGATGCTCCTCCCCTTCACTGTCAATGGTACTTTCAGTTGTAAGAGTCAGATTGGAAGTAATTTCTTTAATATTCTCAAAGATAGGAAAGAATTCCTTATCTTCTTGAGTGGCTCTCAGCAGTCGTCATTTACAGGAGCACAACTTATATCCTACTGTAATAACCTGAAGAACCTACTTAAGCATTAAAATGCCTAGCTGAATTCACTGCATTCTAACAAGAAAGAGATTTTCTTCTTATGCACATCTTAACTGAGAAATTCATTGTTTTATGGATCTGAAATTAGCAATGAAAACTGGCTTAGCCTAATTTAATCCTTATAACAGAATTCTATAGCATACATCTTGGATGTCACACCATCTCACTTTATTTGCAACAAACCTATACTACACTATATACTTACTAGGTAAGAAGAAAAGTGACTATTGTCTGATTTCATAACAGGATCACCACAAGGATACTTACAGTCTGCATTTTGGGAGCACAAGCTAAGCTGACTTTGCAAAGAAGCTTCTGCACATTCTGATAACTTTGCCCAGTCACTTTCATTAGTTCCAAGAGTGAAAGACACAGAAAGTCCTGAAAGATGAGTAAAAGGAACAGAATTTAATCTAGGATTGAAGGGGAGAAAGAGATTACATTCAATATATTTATAAGCAATCTCGACCCCCCAAGGCAGGCCGCCAACATAGCAGGCCACCCCCGCCAGCTCTGGCTTCCGGTCCCCTGGCAAGCTGACCCTGCCAGCTTCTGCAGGCGGTCCACCTGCCTCCGGGCCGCGCCACGAGGCTCCCACCCCACCCCCGGCAGGCTACCCCAGCCAGCTTCTACGGGTGGCCCGCCTGCCTCCGGGCTGTGCTGCATGGCTCCCAACTCCCCTGGCAGGCCGTCACCATCAGCTTCTGCAAGCAGCCCGCCTGTCTTCAGGCCACACCATGCATCTCTAGGCCCCTTGGCAGCAGCGCTAGAATTGGGGGGAGGGCAGCAGCCCCTGAGCCCGGGAGGCATCAGCCCCAGAGCTGGGGGGGAAGGCAGCATCCCCAGAGTATGTGTGTGTTGCGGGGTAGCAATTCTACAGTTTGTGTGGAGGGGAAAGACCAAAAAGACAAAAAAATATATAAAAACAAACTTTTTTAAAAGACAGTCTTTCTAAAAGCACACCAAAAGAGTAAAAATAAAGTTTTCAGCTACCAATTTAGGAGAAAGATTGGATAGCTAACAATTAGCAACTATCTTGAATCGTACTTAGCCATCCAATCTTTCTCCACCATTGGTAGCTGAAAACTTTATTTTTACTCTTTTGGTGCACTTTTAGAAAGACTGTCTTTTAAAAAAGATTTTTTAATATATTTTTGTCATATTGGTGTTAGCCTATTAATCTAAATTTAACTTCCCTAACTGAATAATCGATGCTACATTTGAAAGGCGAAAGTGATATAGAGACCACTGGGCCAGTGGGGGGATTGATTGAGTCACCCACTGACCCCTTGCTCCCCATGGCATTTCAAAGTGGCAGCACTGCGTAGAGCTGGGGGCCAGCTGGAGATTCCCCAGCTGACCCCGGGCTCCATGCGGTGCTGCTGCTTTGAAACACCATGTGGGACTCTCCACAGCGTTTCGAAGTGGCAGCACCATGTGGAGCCAGGATCCGTTTTTGCTTACTGGATATTCAACTGGTCTTTCACATCCCTAATTGGAGTGGGATAAAATAATAATACTATCTTCCTCACAAGCCTGTCTTTAACTGGATATGATCACAGACCACCTCAAATGATGTCTCGTCTTCTAATTATTAGACTTAAGGCCAGATCCTACAAGAGAATCCATATCAGAGGACTGCAGCCACTACACAGACATTCTGGCTCTACTTAGGCATCTATTCATATACGTATTAATTTGCAGGGTTGAGCCCTGAATCACCCCGTATCAGACAAAGTCACAGAACACTAGATTAACAATTCTGATCTGAAGAGAAGAGAATGAGAAAACTCCATTAGTTTCAGTTTAATATGACCAACTTCTCTTCGTGTTGTGTTGTATTGTATTGCTGCGTATGGTTAAATAATTCTTTTACTCCACCCAAATGGCAGCTTAATTTGATTGGCAAGCAAAGTGATCTCTACATTACTTTAGGATTCTTTGGGATGAAAGGTTTCATAGTCTATATAAAGGTAAAGTATGATCTTATTTGGAAGCCATATTTCCGCACACATTCAAAACTATACCTTTATTAGGAAACAAGCCATGCATGTTTCAAAGTGCCACGTAACTCAGCATAAAATAAATCTCTATATCTCTTAAGTGAAATTCTTACCCGACAGGTAGTGATCTGATGCCGACTCAGCCTGTCACAAAGTTCCTGAGATAACCCTGCTCTTCTTAATTTCTTAGTGGCCATGCTCCCATATCTGGTGAACAGAAAAACAATCACTGGACAGCAAAACAAATCTAGAAAAGCTATCTGTAATACCAATACAATGACAACACCCACCCCCACGTGCTGGGGGCAGGAGCACATGTGAAGCATAACTTCCCCCATCCTCTGGGCTCACAGCTGAGAAAGAGAAATGGCTGCGGCAGCCACTTTTTTGAGCAGCATGGGAGGGGGCATGGGGCAAGCAGGGAGTCTGCCTGTTGTTCCACACTGCGTCCGTGAGCTGGAACCAGCCCCCGGGCCGTATTTTACCCAGCTTTCTCATAAAAAAATAATGAGGTGAACATTAGCCCCCAATGCAATACTGTGAGTAAAAGAACTAATGCAATCCTTGGACATTTAAGTAGGGGAATATCAAGTAGAAGTAGGGAGTATCCGGCACTACTGCAACCACTACAGGAATAGTATGTTCCCTATTCAAGCGGGTTGAGAGGTCAGAAAAGAGTCACAAGAATGATTAAAGGTTTGGAAAACATGCCCCAGCTTGATTTATTTTGTTTATCACAAAGAAAGTTAAGGAGTGACTTGATCAGTCTATATGAGCCAATACAAGGAACAGAAAATTGATAACAGAGGGCTCTTTAATCTTGCAGGCAAAGATTATATCATCCAACAGCTGAAAGTTGAAATTAAAGAAATTCAGGCTAGAAATAAGGTAAATGTTTTTAACTGTGAGTTTAATTAACTTTTAGAATTTCTTTCCAAGGGCTGTGATGGAGTCTTTACTGCCTACAATTTTTAAATCCAAATCAGCTGTTTTTCTTAAATACATCGTCTAGTTCAGCCACAGCTATTGTACTCAAAACACACATTCGAGGAAGTTTTATGCCCAGCATTATTTACCTCAGACTTGAAGACAACAATGGTACCATCTGGCTTTTAAATCTAATAATTAGCTGGGATATTACAAATGTACAAATGTTCTTCTTATCTCTCAACCAGGGCATAAAAGATACTACCACAACTGGCAACTGAAAAGCAGATGTAACAGATTGACTAAAGCATCTATACACATTTGTCTTCCTAGCTATACATATATTGAATCATTTTGTTCTTTCACACATAATATCCTGGGGATATACCCTGTGGATTTGTAAGGAGAACTTAAAAGAGACTGGTTCTTCTGAAAGTTTCTCAGGTATCATAATGAGCTTGGTGCCTGGTGGGACAAGTCTTGGGGTTATGTTAGTGTTGTGTGAATACTCACGCAGTGCAGAAATTATCAATGGAGTTCATTGTTATATATTTCTCTATAGAGTCTCAGAGGTCACAACATACATCTTTGTAATTTGGCTGCATCAAAGTGTTATTGAAGAACTAAATTCCTCCAGCAACCACAAAGGAGTTATATACTTCTTTACATTTTCTGAGTACTACAAAGAAGGCTGTAAGTGTCTGATTAAGAGATTAAGAGAAGGTTGGTTGTAAAATAGGATTTGCAGGTGATTAAAAAGACAGTCGTGAAAAAAAAACAAATGAGTAACTTTTCATTTTAATATAACATCTAAACAATCAGCCCCATCTTTAGATTAGCAACTGACTCATTTTTCTCACATACTGTCTCTTGAAAAACCTACATGTTGGATCAGATCTTCTGTTACTCTGCTGTCTCAGGAAGAGAAAAAAAAATATTTAGGGATGTGAACATGTAGCCATATTCCCAATTAACAGATGAGCCTGGGCTCATCAGTTAATCCTAACAAGTTACACGCAGACTCCGCCTCCCCAGCTACCACTGTATCAGAGACAAGGGGAGTGGGAGCCAGTGCATGTGGAGAAATGGCTCCCACAGAACCGTTCGCCCCCATGCCTCTTATACAGAGGCAGGTGGGGAGGGGCAGTCAGGAGCTAATTCACACAGGGTGCGTCTAGACTGGCCGCTTGAATTTGCGCAAGAGCACTGACGTTCTAATGTAAGAATTCAGTGGTTCTTGCGCAAATACTTTGAAGCTCCCGCTCAGGGATAAGCCCTCTTGCGCAAGAATACTTCCGCAAGAGGGCCAGTGTAGACAGGCATCTTAATTTTTTGTGCAAGAAAGCCCGATGACTAAAATGGCCATCGGAGCTTTCTTGCACAAAAGCGCATCTAGATTGGCACGGATGCTTTTGCCACTTTTTGCGCAAAAGCATCCGTGCCAATCTAGACGCTCTTTTACGGAAATACTTTTAACGGAAAAGGTTTTCCGTTAAAAGTATTTCCGCAAAATCATGCCAGTCTAGATGCAGCCACAGAGAGCCAACTCCCACGGAGCCACCTCTCCCCTCCCCCAGGCTTGCACCCTCAGCAAGTTGCAGATGACACCAAGCTAGGGGGAGAGGAAGATACGTTGGAGGATAGAGATAGGGTCCAGAGTGACCTAGACAGATTAGAGGATTGGGCCAAAAGAAATCTGATGTGGTTCAACAAGGACAAGTGCAGAGTCCTGCACTTGGGATGGAAGAATCCAAAGCATTGTTACAGGCTGGGGGACTAACTGGCTAGGAAGCAGTTCAGCAGAAAAGGACCTATGGATTCCAGTAGATGAGAAGCTGGATATGAGTTAACAGGGTGTCCTTGTACACAAGAAGGCTAATGGCATATTAGGGTGCATAAGGAGGATCATTGCCAGCAGATCTAAAGAAGTGATTATTCCCCTTTATTCGACAATAGTGAGGCCGCATCTGGAATACTGCGTCTAATTCTGGGGCCCCCCACTATAGAAAGGATGTAGACGCACTGTAGAGGGTCCAGCAGAGGGCGACCAAAAAGATTAGGGGGTTGGAGCACTTGACCTATAAGGAGAGGATGAGGGATTTGGGCTTATTTAGTCTACAGAAGAGAAGAGTGAGGGGGGATTTGATAGCAGCCTTCCACTTCCTGAAGGAAGGGTCCACAGAGGATGGAGAGAGGCTGTTCTCAGTAGTGAAGGGTGGCAGAACAAGGAGCAATGGTCTCAAGTTACAGTGGGGGAGGTCTAGACTGGATATTAGAAAAAACTATTTCACTAGGAGGGTGGTGAAGTACTGGAATGGGTTACCTAGGGAGGTGATAAAAACCTCTAGGGATGGAGATTCTAAGTCCCAGCTTGACAAAACCCTGGCTGGGATGATTTAGTTGGGATGGGTCCTTGCTTTGGGCAAGAGGCTGGACTTGATGACCTCCTGAGGTCCCTTCTAGCCCTATGATTAACTGATAAGCCTAGGCTTGTTGGTTAATCATGCCAACTACATGCATTCCCCTCTCCCTGCCTCCCCCCCCCCCCCCCCCCCCCCCCCATTATTTAACCCTTTTAAACCAAAACCTGCGGCCATGGCTACATGACAGCGCTTAGGGAGACCAGAGGCTCCAAGGCAACGGGACTGAGCTAGGCCCAGCAAGCGGCGGTAGCTGTTTCTCTTAGGTCATGCTTGGGGGGGAGGGTGCGCTCACTCACATCCCCGAGTGACACAACTGGCAGCCACCTGAGCTGTGGCGTGTGCCTGGCCTCAGTCTAAAGGCAGGTTCCGCCAGCGGCGTAGCACTGAATTACGGGTCCCCCGGTGCCACTGTAGGCAGGGTCGTGGTGTGGAGCCCGCTGTTCCCGCTGCCTTGGGACCCCCACCCGGGAGGAGAGGGTATGAGCCTTCCCCACCTACCCCACAAGGCGGAGTGAGCGAGCCCCTCCACACACACCCCAGCGCCCCCAAGGGAGGGGGAAGCGCCTTCTGCCCCGGCCTCCCTTCCCCGGGGCACAGCGCGGGGCTGCCCCTCCCTGGGCGGCGTAGCGCTGCCTTCTCGCGCCCAGCCAGGTTCCCCCGGCCCCACCCTGCGGTTGGCTGCAACCCCCTCCCGCCAGGCTCCGCCAGCACCGCCGCGCGCCCTGACCTGACAACTTTTTCAAAGTCTCCCACTTCACCACAACAGGAGGAGCCGCCGAGCAGCATCCGGGGCAGTCATTGGTCCGTTTCACTAAGCGGTCTACCACTCAGCTGCTGCATTATGACTTAGCCAAGCGCGGGGCGTGCTGGGAGGTGTAGTTCTATGGGAAGGGTGGGCAGGCGCGCACGCTATAGGGGGTGGCGGAGGCGTGGCTTCGGAACGTGAGGTGGCGGGGTTGCTCCCTTCAGTGGAGCCACGACTGCAGCTTCAAATTATGAATGCATATAAAATAATTATCATGGACATAAACTAGTTAATAGCTGTCTCTGTACTAACTCTTGCATGGTAATTCTAAGGAATGTTCCCTTTTTGAGAAGTAAGGACCCTAATGACAGAATAACTTATTCACAAGCATTCACATTCATTACAACGTGAGGGAATAAAGCTTTACATTAATCTTATTGAGAGGAAATTGTCAGATCAACCTGCTGCCAGCCAGTGCCCAAGGAGGGCAACAGCTGGGTTCATGGCCCAGTGTGCGCGCTCCAATAAACACACCGGTGTAGAGAAGCAAAAAAAAGTTTATTTGAACGCTCAAATAGGTGCCAGGAGACTAGACATCTCAAATCAAGCACCCCAACCTAAGCAGTTTTTCTTCCTTATATACCCAGGTTGTTTACTTGCAGGAACATAGTGAACTGTAGCAAGGTTCCTACGCTGGGGCATGTTCCTCCTCCTCCCCCTCTACAGAAACACATCTGAATTCTTTTTCTATACCGCTGATAGTAACTAGGCAACTTCAAGGTCTTGCTGTCTTGCTGTTCCCAGCTGTTAGTGAGCTAGAGAAAAGTTATGTCTGGGGGGGAGGAAGGGGCTTTTAGGGTGCTTGGGCCTAGAGCGGGGGGGGGGGCTTCATCGATCCTTGTGATCTTCCACTCCCCCAAGTTACCTAGGATCATGCCCAGTGACCCCAACAGCTCCCTCCTTTGAGAATACTCAACACACTTTCGTCTGAGTTTTCTCATATTCTGAGGACAAAAGCTGATTAAGTGCGCTTCATATGTGTTAGTAGCTAAGTTTGCAGAGGCCTTTCTCCATCCTGTATGCGTGGAGAGCGACACGGGAGACAACAAGAGACTGGCACCTGTGGCCAAAAGTATTAGTAGGGCAAACTCTGCATTAGAACCCATGGTGAGTCTACTGGACAGGGCAGCTATGTTCCCAACAGAACCCCCAACCCTTCAGCGCTTTTTAAACAACAACTTAAGTCCCAGAGTGTCAGTGGATGATGCTCTGGCGGGCTGGATGGTCCACTGTTCTGCTGGCGGCAGTGTGGGCACTGCTTTCAGACGCGACTGATGAATCCAGTTTTTGTGTCCCTCAACCTTTGCTGCTGTGTGGGAAACCAGCAGGACGGTGTGGGGTCCCTTCCACTTCTCCCAGAGAGGCTCGTCCTTCCAAGTACGAATGAGCATGGAGTCTCCCAGCTGCAAGCAGTGGACAGGGGCATCCAGCAGAAGAGGCTGTGAGTCTTTGGTGTACCTGTGAAGAGAAGAGAGAACAGCAGACAGAGAGCACATATACTGAGATAAAAAGCCGCATCCCAGTTCCCACTCCCCTGCCAGAGCCGGTGTCCCATTCATAGGCCATGCCCTTCCAAACATAATTTCGAAGGGGCTAAGCCCTAATCTACCCTTTGGGAGAGCGCAGATGCGGAGCAAAACAATGGGCAAAGCATCAGGCCACCATAGGGAGGCTTCTTGACAGATTTTCGAGAGGTGATGCTTAAGGGTCTGATTTGTGCGTTCCACCGCTCCACTGGCCTGCAGTCACCATGGCGTGTGGAGCTTCCACAGGATTTGTAGGGCGGCTATATGTGGTGGACAACCTTGGATGTAAAATGGGTTCCGTTGTCAGATTCCATCCACTGGGACAGCCCGAAGCGGGAGATGAGTTCCTTGACAAACTTGAGAGCCACAGTCTTGGCTGTACAGTTACAGCACGGGAAGGCTTCAGGCCACCCGCTAAATCGATCTACCAGGACGAGGAGGTATTTGAACCCTTGAGTCCATGGGAGCTCAGTGAAATCTATCTGCCAAACCAATCCCGGGCCTGGGGTGGGTTCCAGAGTAGCTGGTGGTACTGAAAATCCTGGTCGAGGGTTGTTCTTTTGACAGACCATACAGTTGGCCTGTATCTGAGATGCTAGGGGCCGAAGTCTAGAGGTTAAGAAGTATTTATTCATAAGCTGGGTTAGAGCCTCTTTGCCGGCGTGAGTGGTTTGATGTAGTCTCTGCAGCACTGGTCGGATTAGGTCCTTCGGTAGGAGGATCTTTCCTTCTGTGGAGTGGAGCCATCCCTCCTTTTCCCGGAGCCCAAGCTTGGCGGCCAGGTTTCTTTCTTCAGGTGAGTACTGAGGGGTCGGGAGCTCCCCCACGGATGGGATGAGGGCCTGCATATAGGCATTCTCTGCTTCCAGTGGTTGCAGGGTGGCAGCACGCTTGGCTTCCCTGTCTGCCCGGGCATTTCCCTTTGCCACATCTTGGTCGTCCCTCTGATGAGCTTTGCAGTGTACCACCGCCACTGCCGAGGGGAGTTGCACTGCTGCCAGGAGCCGAAGAAAGTGGGCCCCATGCTTGACCGGGCAGCCTTGGGCTGTCAGCATGCCCCTCTGTTTCCACAGACCAGCATGAGCATGTAGTACTCCAAAAGCATATCTGGAGTCGGTAAAGATGTTGACCCGTTTTCCCTCTGACAGTTCGAGCGCACTCGTCAGGGCTACCAGTTCAGCAAGCTGGGCAGATGTCCCAGCAGGCAAACCCTTGGCTTCCACAGTATCGTGGAGGGTCACAACAGCGTAGACGGGCAAAAGGAGGGCGGGCTACCACAACACTACTACCATCAGTGTACCACTCACAATCCGCATTAAGGAGCGGTTGATCCTTTAAGTCTGGACGGCTGGAGTATTGGGCATCTATTATCTCCAAGCAGTCGTGCTCCTGCTACTCTGTCTCCGGTAAAAGAGTGGCCAGGTTAAGGGAGGGACAGGTTAGCAAGGTCACTTTTTAAAGCAGGTTTCTCTTCATATATTACAACAATCGCTTAATTCTTTCTACACTTCTACAGAGTCTATTTTCCACTTTCACAAACCCTCAAATCACTTGCTTCGTCTTTCCAAAGAAAACGTTTCTCATTCCTATAACCTTCCCCTAGCACCAGCCTGTACTGCAGCTACCATCATTTCACTTGCTTCTTTTCCTTCTCCCCCTCTCTCAGGGAATAAGCCCTATTTGCAGTTTCCAGAATCTGTGCTATGGAGATGCCCATTAAGTCCTCCTTTTTCTGTAATTTCCTTTTAATATCAGGGGCTGCACAGCTGGTAAAGATCCCCTTTATAATTGCCTCAGTTGCCTGGTCATCGGGATTTGTGTTAGTATTTTGCCGGATGGCGTCCCGAATCCGCTGCAAAAAGGCAACCGGACTTTCCTTTGGTTCCTTTATTAACTCATATGGTTTTGCCCAGTTATGTCGGACAGCCGAGTGCCGGAGACCATGTAAAAGCAACTCCTTGTAGGAGGTGAGACGGGTGTACTGCAAGGGGTCATTAGGATTCCACCTAGAATCTGCTAGGGGAACCATGTCTGCAGGCTCAGGGAGGTTTTGTGGATCCCTTTCATGTCTCCGCTGTGCCTCCTCCCTTGCTTTGGCTATAACATGATTCCACTCCACCTCAGACAATAGGGTCCTCATGAGGATATTACAGTCATCCCAGTCAGGCTTGTGGCTAGCCAGACACCCCTCGAACACTGAGATAAACCGGCTTGGGTTCGTGGAGAATTCTCCAGTTTGTACTTTAAAGGCTGCTAGGTCCACTGGGTTAAAAGGCACATGGGTGTAAACTTGCATAGTAGTGGCCTGGCGCCTCTCGGCTCCTTGGCGGGCTACCACAGTCTCGGTAATCAGTGGGTAGGATCCCACAGAGGGGGCAACCTCTGGGACCTGAGGCACCTGTTCCTTATATAGTGGGGGTGCTGAAGCCGAAGGGGACACTGAATCTGCTATTACAGCTGTAGGAGAGCTCTGGGGGCTCACATTAGTTACTAATGCACGGGACGGAGTTAAATTACACTGTTGCAAAATATCTGTTCTATTTCTTAAAGCCATAAACAACTGCGCATATAAATGTTCATGCCATTTACCCGTTCGCTGACAAAACAGGAGTAATTGGAGGATCGTGTTATAATTGATTGATCCTTCCGGTGGCCACCTTTCCTGGTCCTCTAGCTGATATTGAGGCCAGTCTACTGTACAGAACCTTTTCAGTTTACTTTTAGTCATGGGATCTGATCCAAACACTTTCCAGTTCACTAGAATGCATTCTAAGGGCGTACACCATGCCCTGCCTGTCGCCTGCCCCATAACCTCAGGAGACACTGGGCGTCCCCAGGTCTTAACAGGCGAAAGTCCACCCCACTGGACTGTTCCTACCTTATCCACGGCACCGGTTCCGCACCGTCGCCCGCAACTGCTTCTCCACTATTTGAGCGTGTTGCACCGTTGTGCCCTCTGGGGTCGATCAAACTGTGTCTCTGCCGAGGCCCCCGATAAAGTCACCGGTGCACGCTGGGCGTCGGTCATTGCCACAATCCATCAACCACCAGGCGGGGTCCGGGCAAGGCTAAATTTCAGCCTCGAATCCCATCTGGGTCGCCAAGAACTGTTGCCGGCACACAGTGCCCGAGGAGGGCAACAGCTGGGTTCGTTGCCCAGTGTGCGCGCTCCAATAAACACACCGGTGTGGAGAAGAAAAAAAAAGTTTATTTGAACGCTCAAATAGGTGCCAGGAGACTAGACATCTCAAATCAAGCACCCCAACGTAAGCAGTTTTTCCTCCTTATATACCCAGGGCCTGTGTCTACATTGGCCCCTATTCCGTAATAGGGATGCAAATGTAACACTTTGGAATAGGCAAATCCGCGGGGGATTTAAATATCCCCCGCGGCATTTGCATTAACATGGCTGCCGCTTTTTTCCGGCTTGTAGATAAGCCAGAGAAAAGCGCCAGTCTGGACGCGATCCTCCAGAAAATAAGCTCTTTTCTGGAGGATCTCTTATTCCTAAGTGCTACATTTGCATCCCTATTACGGAATAGGGGCCAATGTAGACACAGCCTAATGCTTGCAATATGATTTGGAATTCTCAGATGGAAGGCACCTAAAAATTAGAAAGTATTATTTATATTATTTACAATATTAATCATTGTCATAATATATTTTAAGGGAGGCATATACAATGAACTATATGTTTATTCATGTGTAGCAGATTAAAAATACAGTGGAGCTAAAAAGATACAATAGCAAGTTCAATACTTTATAAAACCAGCAAGTCATAAAAATATGGTGAAGGATTTGCAATAAGAGGTCATAAGAAAGCTAACAAATATACTATCAAAAAGAATTAATGGAACAGGTAATTCACACTAAGGATGAAAAGAATTGGCTGAAATGAGAAATACCAACGAGGATTTAAGGAATTGGTTTAAAAAAATTAAAACACAGCAAGCAAATGTCAACTATAAAGAGATGCAGCCCTTGATAATAAGCAATGAGAGGGGATATTACATGGAGAAAGTGTGCCATCTTGTGTAATAAAAAGTTCTGCAGTCAAAAAAGGAACTAATATGGAATAGAAATGAAAAGAGTTGGACAAGAGAGGGAAAGCTGTGTGCGTATTCTAGTGTAGCGGACAAGGTATAGAAATACCCAAGGCCCGATTAAGGCAATCTGGGAGGCTATATCACAGCCCCATTGCCTACTTGGAGTGACAGTGAAAAGGGTCCACCCACTTCTCCCTGAGTGGAAGTGGCACAGGTCTTCTTGTCTTCTTCAGATGCAGGGCTCCCCCTCATCTCAGGAGCAGCAGTGTTCTTTCTTCTTCAAGAAAGACCAGGCAGGCAGAGCAGCAGCAGCAAATCTCCTGGTACTTGCTGCAGTATCTGGGTGGTATCTGCCAAGGCACAGCCTGGATTTATAACACTCTTCTCCTCCTGTCACATATATAGTCATCAGTGCAAAGTGGTACTGGCAGGGCTCGCCTAGAGCAGTGGAGTTTGCAGTTAAGTCTCCATTAAAATACATATGGAAATTCATCCCTCCCAGAGCTACTATTCCAAGCCATCAGCAGATGCAGGCAGATAGCGCTGCATTGGTTACATCTGGGTCAGATTTTCAAGTTTTTCTTAAGATTCTGACAATCGCATGCCAGCAGCAGTTAGGGCGCAAACAAACTAAGTTCACATACACATATAGACACGATGGCCATCAGTAGGCATGGAACCTCAGGCCTTAAAAAAAAAAAAATCATAGGTCTCCAACCTTCAGACTAAATAACTCCTTTAGCTAGGAGGTAGCAATAGTAAATTGTTTCGTTGCTAGGACTAGTGGAAAACACAATCACACTTACTAGATCATCATCTAATTTTGCAGGTCTGGAATATTTTAGCCCAAATTTCAGCAAAATTCTAAGTAATTAAAACCAGGGTCTTAAAAGGAGAAGATTGGGCAATTGTAACAATAGGTCATGATGCCAGCTCCTCTCATAATATGGCACACACAATAATTCAATCCAGTAGTCAAATGGAATAATAAATTCTAATATCAATGAGCAAAATGGTAGTGGCTATCTCACACACACACACACACACACACACACACACACACACTTTAAAGTGTGTCTGTCTGTGAGTCTGTTTGTTCAAGAATTTGAACCAAATTTGGTATGCAGCTTCCTCTTCTCCTAACTTAAAGTAAGATTAGAGTTTGGTTGTGTGGGGACAACTGAAAGCAGGGGCGGATATACGGCAGGGCGAACGGGGCGGCCGCCCCGGACCCCGCGCTTCAGAAAGCCCCACGCATGCGCCGTGGCGCCGCTGCACATGCGCATGGCGTCACTGCGCATGCGCCGTGGCAAAGGGGGGACCCCGCAGAAGTATGCTGCCCGGGGCCCCGCAAAACCGTCATCTGCCCCTGACTGAAAGTCCTGGGAAAAGGACTGTTTTCCATAACATGCAAAAGGAGTAGCTTCTGTTTGGAGGGATGTGATATTAGAGTGCCCACTGGGGGCAGCAAACCGGCAGCGTGTCCACTGGGCGCAATCATTCCACCAAGGGAGCCGTCAATAGGGCTGGGGCTCTGTCATGTTGCCTGACAACACACCAGTAAGTAGTGCCCATGCCCCAAATCCTTTCCTCCCCTCGCTGCCCTTGGTCACAGCACTGGGTGGGAAGCAAAGAGAAAAAAGGCCCCTTGTGGCTGGTAGAGGAGACAACAGGGCCTTGGTGGCTGGGGGCAGGGATGCAGGGGGAGAAAACGGGCCCCTGTCATCTGGGGGGGGGGGAGGGCCTTGGTGGGCTGAGGGGAGAGACAATTGGCCCATGGTGGATGGGGGGAGCCTGAGGTAGAGACAACAGGCCTGTGGCCCCCAGCCTTCTGCACATATCCCCACATCCCCAAGGCTCTGCCCTGAAGGTCCCAGGCAATGCCGGGCAAGTCTGCTAGTATTCCTATAAGCTAAAGGTGTCTAGCTGTCATAAGGTGAAAGGTTTGCCATTATTTTATATTCACTGTACATTTGCCGATCTAGCCTGGTTTTGGCCAGCAGTGTCTTCTGTACAAGATCATGTGTTTGTCTACCTCAAAGGTGGCCAAACTTACTGAGCTATAAACTTAAAAAACAGAAAATGGTCTGGTAGCACTTTATAGACTAACAAAACATGTAGATGATATCATGAGCTTTCATGGGCACAGCCCACTTCTTCAGATGACCGGCTGTGCCCAAGAAAGCTCATGATACCATCTATGGCCACGTCTACACTGGCAGCTTCTTGCACAAGAACTCTTTTGCAGAAGAGTTCTTGTGCAAAAACTCTTCCACAAGAGAGCATCTACACTGGCATGTGCTTTTGCGCAAGAGCATCCTTGCCAGTGTAGACGTTCTCTTGCGCAAGAAAGCTCTGATGGCCACTTTAACCATAGGGCTTTCTTGCGCAAGAAATTCATGTTGCCTGTCTACACTGGCCTCTTGCACAAGAACAGCTTATTCCTGAGCAGGAGTGTCAGAGTTCTGGCACAAGAAGCCCTGATTTCATACATTAGAACGTCAGTTTACTTGCGCAAGAACACACGGCCAGTGTAGACAGGCAGCAAGTTTTTGCGCAAGAGCGGCTGCTTTTGCGCAAGATCGCGCCAGTGTAGACGCAGCCTATATGTTTTGTTAGTCTATAAAGCACTACCAGACCTTTTTTTTAAGTTTATCCTATACAGACTCACTCGACTACCTCCTGAAACTTACTGAGTTATGACAGTCTTCAGAGGTTCAAGAACAGGGGTATGCTTAAATGGAGCTTGAGGCTTATGCCCTGCAGGGATTGGGGGGGAAGGGGCTCAGGACTTCAGCCCCATGAGAGGTGATAGAAGTGTAACCCTTCTGCCGGGTAGGCCTGGCAGTAACCACGGCTGGGTTCAATATCTTGGGGTCAATCTCACATAGAACCGGCTCGAGCCCCCACCCAGTTATCTGGGAAATTCACGCACCCCTGGGCGCCTCGGAGAGGCAATGCTTCCCCACTCGCAAGCACTGAGTCTAAGTGTAGGAAAGAAACATTTAATGAAACAGAGAGAGAATTCATACGGCATTAACTTGGGGAAAACACCACAAACAGAGTTCATAACCCAAACATGAGCCAAGCCCTCACCCCAGCCAAGAATCACCCGAAGTCCAAAGAGTCTGACACCCCAAAAGTCTCTGTCCCTAGTCCGTGCCACCCAGAGTCCCAAAGTTCACCCGCAGGGTTTCACTTCCCAACCTGGGTAGAAATGGGGGTGGGGAGATAGATAGGGGGCACCTTATACGAAACTCGTCCCATGCCTCTGGACATTCTGCTGGGCACCTGCCGCCGTTCCTCATCTTCTGCCACCACTGGTTGCCGCTCCTCGCTTGTCGCTGCTCCACGCCACGCCGCTGGTGGCCGCTCCTCGCCTGCTGCTGCTCCACGCCACGCCGCTAGTGGCTGCTCCTTGCCACACCTCGGATTCTCTCCTGAGCAGTATTTACATGTCAACAGTTAACAGTTAATTACCTTGCAGAGCTAAACAACTGTAGTGGGCACACCCACCCCTCCTTTTAGCTGGCTGATAGCAAGCAGCAGTTCAGCCCCTGCTTACAGAAGCATACCTGCTGGCCTGGGGCTCAGGGCTTCACTCCTATGACAAGATAACAGGCTAGAGCAGTGTTTCTTAAACTGTGAACAACAGTGTTCAAAATGGCCACCCTTAAAGGGGCAGGCAAAGTTTTTTTTTTTTTTTTTTTTTTTGCTTGCTTAATAGCTTCCCCCTTCCCTGGCACTTTTTTCCTTGATAAAAAATCCTTGGTGTTTCTCAGTTTCTCATTAAAAAAAATATTATTTGGTGTTCCTCAGTCTTAAAAAGTTTAAGAAATACTGGGCTAGAGGCATCCAGCAAGGGGGGGAGATCTCAGGGCTTTAGCCATCTGGGGAGGGGAGATCTTGAGGCTTCAGCCCCATGGGAGGCATCTGCTAGGGATCTCGGGTCTTCAGGCCTATGGGAAGCATTTGCCATAGCTCAGGGCTTCAGCTCCATAGGAGGCAAATGTTGGGACTCAGGGCTTCTGCCCCAGGGGAGGTACCTGTTGGGACTCTGAGATTCAGCCCGCTCTTACCAAAGCCCCAACCCCTGGCAGGAGCCTCCCATAGCGCTGAAGCTCCAAGACTCCTGTTACCACTGGGCAGAAGAGTTAGAGCAAAGTGATGCATGTGAGGGTCACATGACCACCACCTCCAGATTTTTCCATGGTTTGCTGGCCCTGCTAGGTCACATATTGCCACTGGGTCCCCTCTATGCAGGGCAATTGCTCTAGTGAGCAAAGTGGGAGCTACAGAGAGAGCTGCTGCTCCTTCTCCCCCTGGAGCTCAAGCAGTGGCCCTTCCCTGCTCCCAGCTGTTTGTGCTGCCTCTCCTCTTGAAGCTAAGATCTGGGAGTTGCAGGCAATTGCTGAAGGTGAAGGAGAGCTGACTCAAGTTGTTGGGGGTTGGATCCAAGCCTTTAAATTGTGCTTCCCCACACTCAGCAGCCAGTTATCTCTGGCAGAAGCCCCTCGTCCTACCACCAAGCCGCAGGGCTGAATCCCCAAGCTCCATCTTCCCTCCCAGCCTGTTAAGCAGAGAATGGGGGTGGGGAAGAGTAAGGGGTTTAACTGTGAAAGAGCCACATGCTGCCTGGCCATGGTTTGGCCACCCCTAGTCTATGTGATGCAACTGGGGAATGTAAGGAGGTGCTATTGAGGTAATTTTACTAGAGTGAGCTTGGCTGTTTTGACAAGCTGGGTGGCTCTTTGCACTTTTCTTTCTATAATAATGAACCATTTTGTTGTGGACGTTCAAGCAACTGGATCAAGAGGCATGCCACTATTTATTTCCCATATATTAATATTTACAGCTTTCAAATGCTGGCGTGTAACTGTGTCTTCCTTCTTCCCCACATGCTTCTGCAGAGTTGATGTTTCCAGTCCAAAAGATACCTTTTTTTTTAAAGGGAGTGAGAAGTGTTAAATATCCACATATTTTCAGTGGTTAGAAACTGTTTCCAATGCCCTTTCAACCAAGTCTAGGAGTGGCTCTCAGGCATTTTCCAGAGGTTTCACAAATCTAAATAAGGCCCTGATCTGAGAGTTGGGAGACCTATGTTCTAATTCAGGTTGAACCTCTCTAGTCTGGCACCCTAGGGACCCACCAGCGTCAAACCAGAGAATTTCTAAACCAGGGGATGTCAATATTTTCTAGCAGCATTACCAACACTTCCACTGCTTACAGGACTCTTAGAAGATATTTAGGTGTAAATTAAAGCTGAATAACAGCACAGAACTCTGAGAGCCAGGACTAGTGGCGTAAACGAACTTTGTGGGACTGTGGGAAACTTGGCCACACCTATGATAAGGGGACATTTGGCTAACTAAAATAATATGGGACCAGAGAGTGCTGGATTAGAGAGGTTCAATCTCTCTGACCAGCTGTGCTTCTGCTGTATCACCTTAGCCAAGTAGCTTAATCTCTCTGTGCCTCTGTTTGCTCTCACCTTTTTTTCCTGTCTTGTTACCCTCTCACTATGTATTAATACGGTGCCTGGCACAAGGGGCCCTGATCTTGGCTGAGGCCTCCTAGTGCTATTATTGGAACACAAATAATAAAATGATTATAATAAAGCTGAGAATTACTTACATGAACATTGAGTCTCATTGCAGTAATTCAAGGAGCTTCCACTGAGCCTGAGACTCTGAAGTGAGATTGTCACTAAAAACAAAGTATAACAGTAACAACAAATGAGATTTTGTAGGAGCAATGCATTTGAACATCAAACACACCAATTACCATCAAGAATTTAATGGTAATTAGCATGCCAAAGGGCAAACCAGTGGGGAATTAGCCTGATTTGAATGATGGAGGGTGGAAAATTTATCAGCTTTTTTCAGTGTAAATCTCTCATCATTTGGATGACATTGCTGTGTTCCTGCTATGGAAAGGACAGTACCCATTCAGCAACTTCCTGCAAAACCAGCAGTGCCAGAGCAGCAGAAGCAATAGTTTGGGCACAAAGTGTCCCAGCAAAGATGGGAGCCTGGCAGGGGAACAAGGGTTTTTCCTAGGGCGAGAGCAAACTTGGGCTCACTGTTCTCTGTGCTGCGGCTGCTTCCGTGGGACAGGCAGCTAAATAGCTCCCTGGGGACACTGGGAGGCAGAGACCTGTGTGGCTGCTTGGCCTTCGCTTGGCTTTGTGCATCACCTTAGACCTCATACATATGTTCCTCAGTGAGCTACAGTGTGTGTGTGTGTGTGTGCGTGCGCGCGCACGCGCCCACACGCACACACGCAAGAGAAATCACAGTGGCCTACAGTATGTGTGAATAAAAAAATCATTTTACCAATCACTGTTTCCACTCACATTTTTCATTACCCTCTCTTGTGCACACTCATCGCATGACTATTTTGAACTCCTTTATATTTTAAAAAATTGCAGTCCAGATTTACAAAAAAAAGTATTCCCCACAGAAATTCCTGCGTACGGCCCTGCACATGTATCTTCAGCAAACAATTTTACACAGCCGCACAAAGTTTCAGAGTATTCAGCCAATTACAAAACAAGGATAAATAATGTCAGACTCCCTATTCATGGGATCTCTCAAGATTATTATCTTCTAATTTTTATTTTTGTGAGTTATACATCGTGGGAGGAAAACATTTAAGCACATGCTCAGGAGACACACAGTGCCTACCCAGAGCTAACTAAGAGCTCAGTTCTGCTGTTCTGACTCCTGCTGGATAGCCCTTGTTCATGAGAGTATGCCCAGAGCCAATGCTATTCAGTGCAAATGCAGAAACAGACTTGGTGTAGGCAGACCAAAACCAATTCAGTCACAGAAGATGGACCATTCTTCAGTTTATTCTTGCTGTCTAGAAATTGTCTAGTTCTTTAGAGATGTCTGTTTTACCTAACATATTCTTACAGAAGAGAGAATGCATTTTCCTGGGCTAGGAAATTGTTACAAGCCAGATCAAGCTTTCCTGGATTAAACCCAGCAGAGGTTACCTAAGTGAATGACAGTTCCACAAAGGAATATACTTTGTTCCATGAGCAGCCCCTGTCTATGGTGGGCCCAACCCACGCAGTGTGCTGCAGGCAGGGGCTGCTCTGAACGAGAAGTGGATCCTCTGCCTGTCTCCACATAATCAATTTATTTAAGTTTAACTGGTTAACTAATTAAATGGGATTTTACATCTCTGCCAGCTACAAGACTCTGGATTCTACCCGCTCCTTTGCCTAACAATACTGCTCCATCAAAGCCGTGTCACCAGGTCATCTCCTTGCTCCAGTTGTCTCTGAGACACGATTTTTGAGGTTCTGAGTTTGTACCGCACCTAGTACAGTAGGGTCCTTGTCCATGACTTGGGCTCTTAGGCCCTGTGGTAGTACTGTACAAATAATAAGTAATATGGACCCTTCTCCAAGTGGGAGTTGGAGAAACAGATTTTTTCAGATGGGGAGCTGCCTGCTTTCCACCCATAAGTGCAGAGGTCTGGAAGTATGGGTTGTCTACTGTTTAGCATGTCACTATTCAGTTGCACTTTACATCCCTCCAAAAAATAAGTTATGCATTTCTCATTAATTATCTACTTTTATAAAAAAAAATTTGTATCTCCTGCCCCTTTGCTAAAGCATACCAGAACACTGCTGCTGCTAGACCAGAAAATGCATTTTGTATACACAGGGCGACCGATCAACTCACATGTTCAAGCTTTGAACAAGAGTTACTGATTACAGAAAGAAGTAATTATTCTTTGGCCAAAGCACAACAGGCTAAATAAGAGGCCTCAAGGATTATTCCACATTTAGCTTTTACTCTTCTAAGCAGATTGCCCTCCGAGAGCTGCTTCTTACTTTGTTTATGTTTTTTTTATTAAAGAGACAGAAGCAATCCTTATTTATGTCTGGGGGCTTTTTATAGCACCATATTAAATTCCTATTAGATGAGGAGGCTGTAAACTGATGAGGTAAGAGCATAATAATCACCAAGGGTTTTTTTTATGAGACGGAGAGAATCTTTACCATCATGCATTAAAAACAACATACTTTATGTTAAAACAAATAGAAAAGGAACCAGCCTAACTCTGTTTTCTCACAGCTACTTTCCCTCTTCTGCTGCCCCTGCACCCCTTTGTATAGCCTGTCTCCTGACCACCTGTACAAGGAAAATAGGCAGGGTCATGTATCATGTGACGGAGCTTCTGTTCTCCTGAAGATGAAAAGCATGGGGAGGAGGAAGTCCGACCAACAGAACTTGGACTTTAAATTACATGTCCTGCCCTTCTATAGCTCCTTCTGTCAAAGAACCTCAAAGTGCTTTGGAAATATTAGTTAATTTCTTAAGCCTTGTAAATCCCCTGTGTTAGGCAGGTATCATGATTCCCATCTCATAGGTGTGGAGAGTAAGAGATAGAGAAGTGAAGTGCCTTGTCCAAGATCACTCAGTCAGTAGCAATGCTAGACATAGATTCCAGTACTCCTGATTTCTGTGGGGCTGGGGGGACAAGTGTCCAGCTGTTAAATCCTGGGTGGATGGCAGCTGAAATACATAATTTTGCATGCTTCTCTCCTCCTCTCCTAGCAAGTCTAAGACAAAGCTTGGAAGGAAAGCCATGCACAAAGATGGCATCCGGCTTGTGTACACAAAGATTTAATCCATAGCTTTTTTAAATTAATCTATTTTGAAACTGCTGGTGTATACACAATTCAATTCATTGTAGTGTACTGACTCCGCATTTATTGCAAACTCTGAAATCCTCTTTCAAAGGGAGATAAGAGTTTGTTTACATAGCCCCCTAATACAGACCATGGGGGTGTGAGTTACTTTATGCACTAAAATATGACGCTCTATCTGCCCCACGTAGCTACTAGTGCAAAATAACAGATACCTAGTGTGCATTAATATAATCCTGTTTGTGCCTTTTGCTCTTTCTGTGAAAATCTGCCCAAATTTAAACAAGTTATGAGCTTCCAAAAATCTCAATTCATAAATGCTCAGTAGAAATTTGTTAGTTTGGTGGCCAACTTTCTTCAATGATTCCCTCTGCACTGACCACGCTCCACCCCAGTATAGCAACGGCTAAGTATTTTTCTAGTACTAGCACCTCTTGTCTACTTTGGGAGACGTTGGCACAGACCACATAAACTGAGAGCATGGAGACTGTGTTCTCAGTGCTTCCCCATCTGGAAGCCAGGCTGAGGAAGGAGGCTGAATGGCATGAGGAGGAGCGAAATGCTTGGGCAGGGGAGGGGCATGGCAAGGGGAGGAGCCAGTAAGAAAAGGGCTGACGTGGTGGGGCACTGCGAAACAGAGCCTGAAGAGATTGTGTGGTGGGGAAGTGAGACATGGAGCCAGGGGCGACTGGAATTGGATATGGGATTAGGAGACTGGGACATAAAGCCAGGGAGAAGGGTTGGGATAGATTAAAGGCATCTGCAAAAAAAAGGCACCTCTAAGTCAACAGAGGATGTAGTCATCCTGCACAATTGACTTCCTCTGTGTGGCAGTTCCGGCTCCTCTTTCACATTGCAAACATAGTTTCTGTAGGGGCAGTCCTGCCTTGGGCTGTGTTTGTGCCCGTACAGACATGCAAAAGCAGTTGCAGAAAGTCTGAACTGCTTTCATTGGGAGCTGAAGGTATTCACTCTCTCTCAGCTGGAACTCAGCACCAGATATTAGGGCCCCAGTTATCCAAAGGGGCTGTTCATTCGGGGTGCCTCCATTTTTGGGGTTCCCAACTTGAGAGGTTTTAGCTTTAAATTGACTCATTGAGCATGCTCAGTTGCCACTGGCATCAGAACTTTAGAAAATCAGGTGTGCTGAGGGACCAAAAATCAGTGGTAACTTTTGATGATTTGAGCCTGAAGCTATAATACACATCTCCAGGACTGAGACAGGATGAGCATGAGACTAGTTTATATTTAACCCCTGAATCTGGTTTTTTTTTTAAAGAGGGATGTATGTTTAAATATACAACCTGATTAGCCACTTCAGGAGAAAGTCCAGTGAAATGAATGTAGATACACAGATGTAAATCTGGTGTGAGAACCAACTCAGGCCTTGAGGGGCTTAGTAATATAGGAGATAAACAAATTAATCTTTTACTTCAGCTGTTTTTTCCAAATGATCAGAGAGAAAATAAAGTGGAAGGGTGAATGAATGTCAACTCTAAAGAAAATTGTAAGCTTCTCAATTTCCTTTTGTTAACAAGGACTGGCCAGTAAAACATGCTGTGGGATGAATCTGTGCTGCATTGAGAGAATTGTGGTCATGTTCCGAGGACTGAAAAATGCTTGGTGCTTTGCAGTTTGGGACTGATGTGTATCATCTGAGATATGGAGGAGCAGGGGCTGAAATAGTGGGGAAGCAGCAGTGTTCAGGACAAGGCAAGGACACGATTGCCCTCTTGTACTCAGCTCCACCGATCATTTTTGGTTCCTGATGCCTTATTTATAGAGACTTGGCACTTCTCGGAGAGCAAGAGCCCCAGTCTCTCCATTACCAGAATATTGATTTCCTACAAAGAAAGAAAACCTTCCATCCACTCAACGTTTGAAGATGTGGATCCAAATTCTGTAGTTTGGACCTGCCTCAACTTCTGCTTCATTGGGACCTTTGCTTTCTTACCCAGCGGTAGTTTAAAAATAGGTGTTAGGTCCATATCATCCCACCGTGACTTCTGCCTATGTACAATATTGCAGTGCTGCTACTAGCCAATAAAGAGGTGGGTGCCAGGATAGCACTTTCTGCTCTGCAGACCTCCCGTCCAACCTGAAAAACTCATAAATATAAAAATAATATATATAATATAAAACTCATCAATAACTTTACCCTTTTACAGTAGCATGTCTATAGCTAGAGCCGTGCAAACCCACAGATATCTGCTTTATGTTTTTCAGATGCAAATACCAGTTCCATATCTGCGCAGGGCTCTATCTATAGCACATGGCTGCTGTTGCAGACTGAAGGGGGAATACAGTTATTTTTAAGAGCATTTTATAACCATAATGCTCACTACATTATGTAACCATATTTATTACATCCCTACACATTGATGCTTCCTGCCATTTACCTTTGATTGGTATTAGTAAGCTGTGCACATGGAAAACATGAGGGAGCATTTTGTTTGTGAGAGTCAGCTGCAGAGTATTGCTCGGTAATGTTTGAAAACTGATCCCTGGGTAGGGTTTTGTAGGCCTTGAGATGCACCTGCTGAAACCAGCTCTTTTTCTGGCTTAGTTTTCAGCACTCTAAATTAAATTCTGAAATCCTTCCTTAGTTTTTGCTTTGTGCTTACTCTGGTATAACTCTCAGTGAAGTCAGAAAGCTTTGCCTGAAGTGGTTCTTCAGTCCCAGTGAGAGCTAGGATTTTTGTAGTCCCTGTTCCGTGTTTTGTCATGTACATCATGTGTAAAGGGGAAGGGCAAAGAAGGCAGTTGCCCAGGGCCAGGCAATTCAAAGGAGCCAGTAGCAGCACCTGGCACCCCTATAATCAGTACCAGAGTGCCATGCAGTGCGCTCTGTGTGGCTCTGAGAGGTGGGGGAGTTATCACACTCTGAACAGAGTGGAGGGTAGGATGCCATAGTCCCACCCCTTCCACCTGAGGCCCCACCCATTCCAGGAGCACGGACCTATGCCCCCTGCACCTTGCCCAGGGTCTCATGGTTGCTATCAGTTCCCTTAGGTGTGGATCATTATCTTTCAAATTGGATAGCCTTTTATGCCCACTTGCCATTGGTGTAAATGATGATATAAAATGCAGGGCAATGGAGAATCCGGTCTTGAAGGAGGATTCCAGTATTTGTCCCTCAGGGTATGTCTACACTACCCTCCTAGTTCGAACTAGCGGGGTAATGTATGCATACCGCACTTGCAAATGAAGCCCGGGATTTGAATTTCCCGGGCTTCATTTGCATAAGCGGGGAGCCGCCATTTTTAAAACCCCGCTGGTTCGAACCCCGTGCAGCGCGGCTACACGGGGCTCGAACTAGGTAGTTCGAACTAGGATTCCTATTCTGAACTACCGGTACACCTAGTTCGAGCCCCATGTAGTCGCGCTGCACGGGGTTCGAACCAGTGGGGTTTTAAAAATGGCGGCTCCCCGCTTATGCAAATGAAGCCCGGGAAATTCAAATCCCGGGCTTCATTTGCAAGTGCGGTATGCCTACATTACCCCGCTAGTTCGAACTAGCGGGGTAGTGTAGACATACCCCCAGTGTCTTTCAGTACCAAGGCATTAGGAGCAAGTTCATGATATAGCAGGAGTGAACAAATACCAGCCCACAGGTCAAATCTGATTCCTCAGGGTTAGCCCCGACAGGCCTCCACTTCTATATTTACCTGTGTGTCTGCAGGTACAGGCGATTGCAGCTTATTGCTGTTCCCAGCCAATGGAAGCTGCAGGAAGTGATGTCCCATTTCATGCCAGTTCCTGCAGCTCCCATTGGCCAGGAACAGCAATCTGCAGCCAATGGGAGCTGCAGGTGTCCATACCTGGAGAAGCACAAGTAAATATAGTGGTGGCAGCCCACTAGGGGCTAACCCTGACAAACTGCTGCCATTTTATTGCCCAACCCAGCATTATAGCGTAGCATATAGCATCTTAAAAACTGAGTTTCTTTCCAGCCTGTGTGTGCATTAGTGAGCCCATGGGAACTTCATGCAGTTATAGAGGTTTGCTGCAGCATCCTTGGACATAATTTCCTCTTCTGCCTGTGTTGTGCAGGGCACTATGTTTTGGCCAGGTGATGACCTCTTCACTGGATATATCTGCATTTCAATAGTAGCATCGTCACCCGGTACTCAAAAAGCACCTGTTCCTGCAAACCACTGCTGTAGCAAGTGCTCTTTTCTCATGGGTATAGTCCCATTGGAATCAAGAGGGGTGGAGGCTGTAAGTGTGTATAAGAATTACTCATCCAAGGGAGGCTGTGCCCAGTTCTTGGGATGAAAGACACTATAGGAATGCAAGATATCTGAGTAACGCTTATGATTTGATTATAAAAGTCATTTGGCATTTGAGGGACAATCCCACTGAAGGATCCAGGGGTTTACCTCCTCATTCACCAGCTGACTCCCCTCAAGAATGCCCTGTGCTTTACAGGTGTTTGCTCTGTAACAGTATATCACTGTCCTCACTGAGCCGTACAATCAATCTAATGCTACCCCTCTGCCTGGGTGGCTTTGTACATATCGTCTCCTAGGAGACCTACTGTACATAAAGAACTATAATCTTTTAGCTGTGTCTGCTGCATGTGCTGCCTTAAAATATGATTGGAGCTCAGTCATCAAAACCCAAATCCTATAATGGATCACTGAGGCTTTAAGGCAAAATTAACCCAATATGAAAAGTATTCTCAAACACAAAACAGTATCTTTCTGTTGGATTAAGTAGGGTTCTTTTATCTGTGATCAGTGCAGTGACCCAAGAGACTCTGTAGTGCCTGGCAGACATCTCACCTCCTTGTGTGTCCTGTGAAAGTAATAGCACTCAACAGATGGAAAATAGAGCTGAGTTTAGGAGATCACTCTAACAGCATTACATGCAAATCCTTCTGCCCGCAGGGAGCTGCACTGTCTCTGTGCTGTGCTGAGGAAGTTGGAAAGAGCTTTACTGGTCACATAGCTGCAGAGAGGTCAGACAAAGCATAGCAAATTAATCAGTTTGACAGAGTGTCCCTGATCTTTGGGGTCTCCGAAGAAGGGTGTTTCTGTTATGAATGTATGTATTTCTATTGCAGCAGTGCCCAAAATGTGGTATGCATTTTTCCAAACACAAAAGAAGACGCAGTCCCTGCTCTGAAGACAAGGAGAGACATACATGTGGCTACGTCTAGACTGGCATGATTTTCCGGAAATGCTTTTAATGGAAAAGTTTTCCGTTAAAAGCATTTTCGGAAAAGAGCATCTAGATTGGCACGGATGCTTTTCCACAAAAGCACTTTTGCGGAAAAGCATCCGTGGCCAATCTAGACGCGCTTATGCGCAAAAAAGCCCCGATCGCCATTTTCGCGATCGGGGCTTTTTTGCGCAAAACAAATCTCAGCTGTCTACACTGGCCCTTTTGCGCAAAAGTTTTGCGCAAAAGGGACTTTTGCCCGAACAGGAGCAGCATAGTATTTCCGCAAAAAGCACTGATTTCTTACAGTAGGAAGTCAGTGTTCTTGCGGAAATTCAAGCGGCCAGTGTAGACAGCTGGCAAGTTTTTCCGGAAAAGCGGCTGATTTTCCAGAAAAACTGGCCAGTCTAGACACAGCCACAGAGAAGGAAAAGGGTACAACTTACAATCAGAATGAGCAGGGGCACGATAGGACCATGACTTATTGGTTACATGTTTGTGTTGTTTTGGTTTAATTTAAACACAGAAAATTCGTCTTTGCCCAGCCTTTTTATGTACCCTCTCATCCAGACACCACTTCAGTTCCAGTATACTTATTTCCCACCCCTGTGACAATTAAACCCTTCACTATTTATGAATAAACAAATTGTTCATGGGATAAACAAGTGAACTGGCTCTGTTAATCAGCTGGTTTGTTGAGGGATATGAATGGGAGTGGGTAACATCCTGGTGGATCATTTCATGAAGGACATTCTACTTGTGAAGAGCAGATAACAGTCTTGGAATTCTTGTGAAAGCTCAGTGGATGGGAGCAAGGTGATAAGAAACAAAGGTGGATAAATAGGGAAAGGCAGAGTTGTTTAGGGCCATGTTGGTGCTCACGTTAAATTTGAACTTGCTTGGAGAGAGAGGGAGAGCTAGTGGAACAATTCAAATGGGGACTATGAGACATGATAAGAAAAACGAGAAAGGAAATTTAACTTAGCTGCTTCTTTTTATGGCCTGGAGGGGGGCAGTATGGGTGTCAGAGAAGACAGAAGAGGAAACTGAAGTAAACAAGACAGGAAATTATGAAGCCTCCTAAGTATGATTTAACAGTATAGAGTCTTAACAGTCTTAAGGCTTGTCTTCATTGCACAGTTGATTCAAATGGTGCCTCTGACTCAAATCCCATCACATACAAATCCTTAACTAAAGTTTTATGGTGTTTTAACTTTAGCTGGCTGGCCCACCAGATGCCCCGGGGATATCAACTAAAGTTCAACTTATCAGCTGCTGCCACAACCACACTGCAGTGTGAACTTGGTCCAACACTAAAGTAGCACTAGTCCTCCAATGCTTTCTCACAATTCCCCCCCATCCATGTGGTCAGAAAAGGGCCTTTTGGGAGAGGAGAACTACCATAAGGCAGGTGTCTTTCTTCATTGAAGAGACTACAGTATACCCTTATTTTAGGAGGGATAAGGGACCTTTCGGAAAAGGCTTTATTTTCCGAAAGATCCGCGTCTAGACTGGCGCTTTTTTCCGGCAAAGCTCCGTGCCGAAAAAAAGCGGCAGCCATTTTTATGCTAATGAAGCGGGGGAGATTTAAATCCCCACTTCATTAGCAATTGAGAAACGTCTAATTTGCATCCCTTTTACGAAAAAGGGAGGCAATCTAGACGTAGCCGAGGTGTCTTGAACCCTGATTTTCAGAAGTATGAGCATTTCCAACTCCCACTGAAGTCTATGAGACCTGCAGCTGATCAGTAATCAACCCACTTTTCAATAAAGAGTTAGATATCCAGCTTTAGGTGCCTATGGGCAACCAGGGCTCAGATAGTCTCTTGCTCCTGCATCCTCTCCAGAACCCCCACTCCTGGGCAAGCTCACTCCTAGGATCCTTTCTGAGTCCATTTACTTCTAGGCCCTTGTTCTGGGCCTCAATCTAGGAATTGATGGAGAGCAGACACCCAGAGGCCCTCTGCAGGTGCACCTTATTGGTTCTGCCTAAGTGCAAGGACACTGGTTAAGTTTGCTAGGGATGGGAGCATCTCCCATCACAATGCCCATGACTGAAAACCAGGAGATGAGGATATGGAAATGGACAGACTGCCAGCACGGTTGGTAGAGAAACAGGACCAACAGTAGCAGCTGCTGCTTGCAGATGGTGAGTGATATAGCAACAGAAGCAGTGACATATAGTGGCTTTGTAACAGCAAGAATATGAACTGATATAGCAGATGGTCATGACAGTCTATCCACTAATTTGGCTGGTTGCCCCCGACTCAAAATCTTCACTTGAGAATACTCCATTGAGGAAGAAGGGCTGGGCTGGCAGACACAGTGGGCACAGCTATCTTGTTTTGAATCAGACACAGCTCTGCTATAAATTGGCTGTCCCCTTTGCTTGCCAGTTTTGCCAACAAATTATGTGCAGCTTGCTGCCTTTCTGATGCAGAGTCTGGGATGTCTACATTTTCAGTTGTAAACTTTGATAACTATGCAGGGCCTTGAGCAACCTCCTATTTCTGATGCTGTTCCAGGAGTCTAGAATGTCTAATACAGCATCAGAACCAGAAATGTACAGTACAGCCTAGAAAGCAGGCCAAGGAAATTTACAGCACAGCAACTTGCTGCATTCTGGGACTTCCACTGCACAGTAGCAATGTTCCACATGGCAAGCTGGTGTGTTGTAGACTCATACCCTGGCTTATCACACAGTAACTCAACATGTAGACATCAAAATGTTCTGAGCACCAGGTCTTATGAGTTCTTTCCATTGTGTACAGTACATTGCATTTCAGCTCCTTTGTGATTTTTGTATCCCAGCTCTCTTCACACTGCCACAGTCTCCCTGCAGCAGACTTTCTTCCTGGGACTACACTGGCATAGTCCTGGATTTAATCTGACCACATAGTATGTACAACTCTAGCTGGTAATGAAGTGGTATAGACAGTAGCCTGCAGGATCTTTGGGGTGATGACTGTGTCTTCATAGGTGTCTGCACAGCGCCTAGCCAGGATGCCTGAACGGGGGCAGAGGCAGAGGGTCACTTTTAAAAGCATCTGTTTAAAAAAAAAGTAAGGGCAAATGATGGGAGCAGAAGCAGAAGAGAGAGCAGAGGGATGTGAAGAGGCAGGGCTTTGGAGGAAGGGGTGGAGCAGGGCTTCAGGCTCCAGGGGTGCCCTTCCTTCTAGGGAGTTTCCAGCAAGCACAATGTGTCACTGATCATGACTGGGGTCTCTGGGCTCTACCATAATGCAGTGATTCAATACAAATTGTTAATAAAAGATAGCAATCAAACATTACTGGGAAAATGTAATGAAAGCTAAGTCAGACTCTGTGAGCTACGATGCAGTACTTCGGTTCAGAAAGCAAACTACCCCGCACAGCAGATAGGAATACTAGGAAAATGTCAGTAAAATGAACTGTCAAGAAAAGCTACTAATGGTACCATTCTTGGTATCAAGAAACAAATCTGGCCCTGTGTGATGACCTCAGAATTGGACCCAATAAGTAGTACTGGATAAATGAAAAACAACTGGCAATATCCTGAATACCCCTCACCCAAACTTACCTTAAAACATCTTGTGGGGAGCAAAGCTGACTGATGAGCAGAAATTTCTCCTAGCTTAGTGCCATGTATCCAAAGCCAGGTGGTCTTTCTCATTCATCCCAGGATTTTCATGGGTTGGCATTTGTCTGCTCTCCAAATCAAGAATCTGGAGATGCAGATCCGCAGAGAGATAAACCCACTTTTTCAATGCTGGAAATGATTTTTGGGAGTCTTGGAGGACCTTTGCTCCCACATGCGAGCAATTTTCTCTATGCCTGCGTTTCACTCCCTGTTAAATGAGGATCATACTGACCTATATCACAGGGCTGACATGAGATTTAATGTGCATAAAGCACTTGGCAATCCTTCGACAAAAAAGACTAAGTTTTATTATTATTACACTAGACTAAACACCACAGAGAGCTTGTTCCAGATTATGGTGGCTATGCTGGGAAAAAGACTACTAGGCTATGTCTACACTGGCCCCTTTTTCGGAAGGGGCATGCTAATTTTGAAAGTGGGAATAGGGAAATCCGCGGGGGATTTAAATATCCCCCGCGGATTTAAATACACATGTCCGCCGCTTTTTTTCCGGCTTTTCCCCAAGCCGGAAAAAAAGCGGCGGACATGTTTATTTAAATCCGCGGGGGATATTTAAATCCCCCACGGATTTCCCTATTCTCACTTTCAAAATTAGCATGCCCCTTCCGAAAAAGGGGCCAGTGTAGACGTAGCCCTAGGGAATACTGAAAGAGAATACTGGTAGCCAGCATGGAAAAGAGAATCCAACCCTAGGTGGTAATGATCAGAGGGAAACTTTCTATTCCAGGGGTTTGTTCTACTCCCCTCATTGGAAGAGTGAGGTGTAAAGCATACCCCTGTGTCTGGTAAATCCAATGACCCAGAAATCTGCTGGTTTTATGCAAATAATGCAATGTTGCAGTTTGCATCTTTAATATGTATGGCCTCATTTGCATAAGCAGTATTTAATGAACAAGCTGTTTTATTTTCAGATTCTGCTCCTTCACACAGTATCAGTTGCTCACTCCCATGATAGGCATGTTAACAGCATCTGTTAAAAAAAAGTTACTATTTAGGTGCAGTAGTGCTAGAACAGTTTTTGGAGGGGGGATGCTGAACTGCACCCCCCCATTGTCCCTGTTCATGCCCATTCCCACCCCAAGATGGGGCTGGCAGCCAGGATCCTGAATGCAGGGCTGCCTCTTATCCAAAGCCCCCTGCCTCCTGCCCCATGAACATGCTACCCAGAGCACTGGGGCTGGCAGCGCTGTGGCTGTGCTGCCCAGAACATTGAGGTTGGTGGCATAGCAATCAGCTGAGGTTGTGGGGGAGGAAAGGCAGAAGGGGAGTGGTTAGGGGCTAGCCACCCATGCTTGCCACGCTGCCTGGCAGTTGAGCTGACTAATCTTGGCAAGGCTGCCCCAACCCCACTCCCCGGCAAGAACTCTGCGGCCAGACAGAAGGGTCCAATGGGCCTTATGTGACCCACGGGCTGTAGTTTATCCCCCTCTGCTCTAGACAACCCTCCTTTGTGTTGATAGTGCCACACTGTGCAAGTGTAAGTAACATGAAGATCGTGGAAAGCCCCTTCTTGCTGGCTCCAGATCCCAAAAAGCCAATTTGGGGGTAGAAAGAGACAGACAAGTAATTAGCTATTTGCTAAAACTTGAACGAGGCTCTTAGAGTTCTCATCAGCTCTGTGGCCTTTCCCTGTTGGGTGCATGCTGAAGCAACTGGATGGAAGTGTTGCATTGTAGGATTGGCAGTTGATTTGAAAGGGACTCCATGAACGCAGTGACCCTTTCTGTTAATATGGAAGATGTGAGGCAAAAGCAGGGATTGTAAGGGGATCCTTCAATTGTACAAGTGAGCGGAAAATGAAAACAGGAGAATTCTGTTTGTTAGTAGAGGATCCTGGTCAGAAGCCAGGAGAAACTGGAAAGAGAGAGACCACTGGTGTGTAAACTTACCTCTTGCATGGTGTGTTGCATCTATTCAGAAAAGCCAGGACAGGCTAAAACAAAAGGACATTTTGTTTAAACTCACCTGAAAGTCTCATCTTACTAATGACCTGTGTACTATATTCATAATGCAGAAAGGGCAGAAGTTCAAATTAAATATGAGATCCCTTTTCCCTCAGTGCGGGTTTTGGTACATTGGTTACTGAAGACCAAGGCTGTGGCACCCAGCAGGTCTCAGGTTACCTGCTTACGAATTCCAAACCTGTTCAATCTTTCAGTCTTTCTTCACCTACTTTTATTTTTAAACAACTATTTGTAGTTCAAGCAAAGACTTGATGGGATTATGTGTATGCAAGGGGGATTATAATTACAAAACAGACTTAGTCTAAAAGCAGTGGGAAGGCTTAGCAGAACCTGGTACATAGGTATTCCTGAAGCTAGCTCATAATCCTGAAATTAAACAGTTTATTGAACTCTGTTTTAATATCAGCCATTCTTCATGGGCAAGTTCTCCTAAGCAGGAAGAATCACCATACTGGCACCAGAGCCAGTTCTCATGCACAAAGCAACAGTGTACATATTTTGAGACATATTTTGGGTTCCTTTGGAATGAAAGGTGCTCTTGACGTTTCAAACAGAGGTGCCCAGAGCAAGGCCCAAAGGCTAATTGTGGCCCATCATATCCAAAAATGCAGCATGGAGCCACCCTCTCCCAGGAGCTGCAGAGTGAGGACAAAGCTGATAAATCACAAGTTTTTATTGCTGGTGAACTCAAACAGGCAATTTTAATCTATTAAAGAAGATACATGTACAAGCAAATATTAGGCCTTTTGGGGAGATTGATAAATTTTGTATGTAAATGTCTCTGCAAATTAGGTATGGCTCCCAGATTCCTGAGGAGCTGCTACTGTGGGCCTCACCGTCATGTCATTTGGGCGCACTTGTTGTAAGACATTCTCAGTAGTATTCTCTTGTATTATGGGCAGATTAAACAGAATGGGTAACTTTTTGACTGCAGCCCCATTGCTCTATAGAAAGAGAAATGAGACCTCTGTGGTGTAGCAGCAGATAGATACATAGCTAGCTTTTCAGAAGTGTTCAACACCCACAGGTGCCACTGAAAACAGGGCACTCAGCACTGTTGGAAATCTGGCCAGTAGTGTCTTTGTTAGAAGGTGCAAGGGCGTCATGGCATTAACAGAAACCCACTAATAGCAGGAGAGTGATCTAGGGGATGCTACACAATGATTTAAGAATGGACTGGGACCAATTCAGTTCCTGGTGTGCAAACTGCAAGTAAAGTGCACTTTGGGGGAGAGGGGGAATTAGACTCCCCATGAAGGTGCAAGAGCTGAACAGTATTAGTCAGTCATTGTATGCTTGAATAGGTGCCACAATGTAAACTTGGTGGCTACTGGGTCTCATTTACATGATATAGCCACAAGTCAAAGGCCATTCAGGGACCATTCCTTATTGTGAACCACTGATGATCTGCAGCTGTGCAAAAACAGTAGCACTTGGGGAATGGCTAAAACCAAAGGACACATGACTGAGGTGTTGGTCACCACTCTGGATAGCTGCTCTCCCTCGGAATCATAAATGTACATATGGTGGGGTCATTGGTTGTGCTGCCAATTCACTAAGTCACTTATACGGCATTGTTCCAGTGGAGCCTGCTCCGAGGGGAGGGCGTGACCTGATGCAGCTATTGTATACTGCATGGAAGGCAACGCTGCATCAGAGTTAAACTGATGAGCTAGAGAGCTCGTTGGATATAGACACTGTGGTTAGTCGCCTAACCACCATCTCTTCATGAATGCAAGTGCCAGAGTGGACAGGCATGCCCCAGTTCCTGTCTGCATCTCACCACCCCCCCACATATCCAATTCTACTCCCAACGGATTGCACCCATGTGCTACTTACCCATTGTACACCCAAGATTATTATTTTTCCGAGATATAAATCTTTGAAACCATCATTTACTTTGCTGATAAACTAAACCTATTGTTTCTTTTATTTCATAGTCCTGGCATCATAGCATGGAAAACACATTTCTATTTTCTTTTTGTTTGTTGGCTTGGTTTAATTTAATGAACTACAAAAAGGGAATACTAATACCTCTCTCTCTGTTCTGGGTATTTCAGGAGGCATTGCATACCACAGGACTGAGCCGATTAACTCCTTGCTGCCACTGTTTTCACATGTCCATTGCCAGCAATGGATGTCATGTGAAATTGGGCATACGGAGGACTAAAACAATTGCACTTTGTGCAGTCCAGAAAAAATTAACACTGTGGCTGTTGATCCTTGTTCAGAAGCAGCAGCATTGTCACCAAACAATTCCAGTGATAGCATCAAGGTCGCTTTTCCCTCTAGAATGGAATTCCACAGACCAACGGGCAGATCTATGGGCAGAGCACTGCCTAGAGAGAACGGTCATGGACCAACATGGTAATACTCCAGCCATTCCCAACACAACAGAAAAATGAGATTCCACAGTCACACCCAGATTCACATGAACCAAATTTGTAACTGGTGCAATGCCACTGACATTGGTGAAATGACACCTGGAACAAATCTGGCTCCTTCTGCCTATTTACAACACACCCTCCTCATAAAGCTGTGAATGAGAGAGAAGTCTATCACTTGGACATTGCATCCTGGTTGCTTATGGCAACAGCCAACAAGGGCATGTCTACACTGCATTCCTCTTTCAAGAAAGGAATGCAAATACAGCTGAGCGAAATTGCAAATGAAGCGCGGATTTGAATTTCCCATGTTTCATTTGCATAATCGTGTCTGGGCGCTATTTCGAAATACCCTATTTCGAAAAAAGAAACTCTGTCTAGACACGGTTATTTGAAAAGAAAACCCTTCTTTCAAAATTACCCTTAAACCTCGTAAGGACACGATTATGCAAACAAAGCATGGGAAATTCAAATCCATGCTTCATTTGCAATTTCACTCAGCTGCATTTGCATTCCTCTCTCGAAAGAGGAATGCAGTGTAGACATACCTGAAGAATCCCGAGGACAAACAATTAATCAGTGGCTGCTAGAGCTATGCATCTTTCAGCATCCCCACAGCCTCAGAATTGTTTCCAGGTGACTCAATTTGAAACTCTCGCTGGCTGAGAGAGCTCTAAAATGGAGCAAGAGAACCTTGCAGCCCTTCTGCTTCCCTGTTGCCCCTTCACAAACCAACCCCATCCTCATCTGGAGGAGACTGAGGAACAGCCCTACTGTGCTCCTTAGCAACTTTCTTTTTTCACAGACTCCCTGAACTGAGCAGCGAGGCACATACTGTGCCACCCCAAATCAGCTTTATGGAGAGGGTTTGCTGAACTTAGTTTAAAAGAGCATTTGGGAAGGGAAAATATAGTCAGTACTCGGAGAAGAACAGTGGGATAAGCTGAGACATGATCAACTGGTGCAGGAGGAAATGGACGTAGGCAATATAGTCTGTCCCAGAGGACTCCGACTGATTCCTGGTTGCTGTCTTAGCCAAATAACGACTTTGACATCAGGCAGTGCAAGTCAGAATTAAATCATCAGCATCCTTAGTGACAGAGAAATCCCTGGGAAGGAAGGCAGAAAACCCCAGGTGGCATCTACATCTCCATTGCATTTGTCTGGTTGGAACTGGAGTTGGAGCTTGGAGCAGCCCTTGTGATGGGTTCCACTGTGAGGGGAAGACTTCGACTCTCTCTCTCTTTGGCCACTTTGCCGTGATTCAGATTGCACAGAGTATGGTGGAATTCACCCGGCAGAAAAGGCCTTTTATTTATAAAAAGGAGTTGGGGAAACTCTCGAGTGAGCATCAGGACTAAGAATTGAAAAGTACAAGTTTCATATAAATCCAGCAAGATGTCCAGCACCATAACACACTCTGGTGCAATAAAGAGCTTCAGGGGAAGGCCAGGGAGACCACAAGAGGGGGCGCTGACTACCTCCCCAGTAGAGCGCCACTGTTGGGTCGTTCTCGACAGCAGATGGATTTTCCTTGATCCTGCAGCATCTCAGGCCCCATGGGAGGTATTGGTTGCAAGCAAGCACCTGAATATTGCCTAATGGAATAAGCCAAATCACTAATTTAGCTGGGGCACCCATGCCCACCCACCTGTTTTTGTATACATTTCAACTGTAGCATTTTCTCTCATTTCACCACAAAGTAAAATGCAGCTAACAGGACTTTTTCTTTTCATAATAAGTTAAAAGTCAGAAACTATTTAACCAACAAGTAGCTGACACTGCTGCTTGTGGCCAAAAAAGTAAAATCCATAGAAAATCTATTGGTTCCATTTGTATTCAGCTATATCCCATGCATGCCCCGTGAGAGGGGAATTGTGTATCATACAGGAAGTATCTGTCTTTGAGACCAGTTGACAGTTTTTAGGGTGTTGGAGGGTTCTCTAACTTTCGATGTGGGGGTGGGTTATTGTTCAATTGGTTTTGATATGGCCATTGGCCAAGGCGATTGTGGGGGTGGGATCCCCTGGCTCGGCATTTTCATCAAATCGCAAGCGTAGGGTGTTCCTGATTACCAGCTGCTCCATGATGAACGCAGCACAGAACCATGGGATGGCATACTCTAGGGTGATGAGTCCCATGAAGTCAAAATCAAATTGTGAGTAGTCCCAAGGGCAGGCATTAAACTGGCGCAGGATGAAGCCAGTGGTGAACTCCCAAAGGTATGTCCACAGGGTGTAAATGAGACAGCGCACTAAAATGTTACACTTGTCTTTTAGATAAAGGTACATCTTCTCCACGATGAGGATGGAGGTGCCATAGATGAAGAGCGCCCAAACACTGGTGACACCTGGGAACTTCCAGTTAAAGTTGACCACAAACTCCCAGGCAGCTGTAAACATCACCTCACAAAAATAGCCATGAATGGCATAAAGGTACCACCGTGAGAAGGCAGTCAGGGGTTCCGCAGCAGCCATCCTGCTATACAGTCCCCAGCCGGAACTCTGAAAGGAACAAAGACAGGCAGAAAATCAGTAAGGACAGCACTGGGACACACTGCAGTGGGAGGACTACGAGTAAATCAACCACATGGATGAGAGAGAAATTGAGAAACGAGACTTCTCCCTTTTGATGACACGATTAAGCAGAGATGCAAAAAATGTTAGGTTGTTTCATTCTTCTTACTGTTAATTTTAGTGCTGGTGGAAGCCGACAGACTGATGATTAAGAGGCTGGCAATCAGGCAACAGCAGGGCAGATTTCCTGCACAGTGCACTGCCAGGAGGACTTGGATTGAGCTGGTACTCAGTGGTAATGACTGAGATGAAGGGGAACGTGACTACAAATCAGCTTATTGAAAATAAATAATACTATGAAAAATACCGGAGGAAAAGGGCCTTTAATTCTGAAAGAAGCAGCACTGAGCCTTGCTTTGTGAATCTCAGGTAATATAGGACAAATGAGGCAAGTTAAGGTATTGAAATAACCTTTGTCCCATATAATGCTCTCTAAGGTTCATGCCCCCAGAAATATCACTTTAGTAAAAAGGGATTGGAGGGTGCCCTTGAACTAGCTAATGAAAGAAACAAAGAGGAGTGTTCTCCGCTGTTATACCTGTCCCTGTTCAACTGATAAGTTGTTGTACATTAAGAAACTGGCAGACATAAGATATCTGAGATTCAGGGAAGCATTTGATATAATACAGAATTGCCTGATTTACAGTCAGAAGGTGCAAAGGATCTATTGAAATACATTCAAATTTGGTTTTGGGACAAAGAAGCAAAAAGGGTGAAACACAAAGGGAAAGGTGAGGGTAGAGATAGAGGGTAGTCATTCTGACTAAGGGTTTGGAACAAGGACCCTGTGTCTATTACTGGGATGTAAGGTCCAGGAAGAGACATGAGGGTGGATATGGGAGCCAACAGCCTCCGTGGGCCTCTGGGAAAGGTGGAAGGGGCTCGGCTTCACACTCCTGGAAGAGGTGGGGCATCGGAGGAAAGGAGGAAGGCCTGGGGCAGCCAGCCCACTGCATATCACAGAGTACAGCATGTCCCAGCCCTCAGCCACACAGAGCATGGTGCTCTGGTGGCAATTTACAGTTAGGGTTGCCAGGTGTCCAGTTTTCTACCAAACAGTCCGGGTGTTTGCGCCCTCTGTCTGGTAGAAAAATTCAGAAAATACCGGACATGTACAATGTCCGATATTTTCTGAATTTCCGGCTGGGCGCTGGATGGAAGCCTGGCAGGGGTGAGGGAGGGACTGGGAGGCGGGGCCATGATTGGCGGTGGGAGCCCTGTGGTCGCGTGCAAAAGCCAGGAGGGGCATGGTGGGGCGGGGGGAGTGGCTGGGACTCCCAGCCACTCCCCCCGCCCAGCTTCTGCACACGACCAGAGGCTCCCAGCACCAATTGTGGCCCTGCCTCCTTGTTGGGAGCCTCTGGTTGCGTGCAGAAACTAGGCGGGGGGAGTGGCTCCCAGCCCCTCCCCCGCCCGGCTTCTATGAGCAACTAGAGGGAGCGCCTGCCAGGGGCACAGACTATTGGACTCTGGCGGCAGCCAGTGGCTGCACCCCACCCCCGCCAGCTCTGCTTCCGGCCCCCCCTTCTTCCGGCCCCTGATCCCTCCCCAGTTCTGCTTCCCGCCCCCCACTTCCTCCTGGCCAGCCCCGCGGCCTCCTCTTCCCCCACCAGACCCACCTCTCGCCCCTTTCTGGCTGGCCCCACCCCTCTCCTGGCTGGTCTCTCCTCCCCCACCCAAAGGTCAAGTGTGTCCGGTTTTTTGGGGGGGGGTCTACCTGGTAACCCTATTTACAGGGCCCAGGGCCACCACAGTTGCCACAGTAACTGTCCCCTTTACCTCCCCTTCCCTCTGTATGCCTGCCCTGTTGGTGGGTCTGAGGGTGGAGAAAGGTTTTAAAAGGGAATAACTTTGTCATCACCCTAAACGAGTTTAACCCTTCCCCTACTCCAAAACAATTACTATTACATCCTTCAAATATTCACAGTTATCATGTCTTAATCACTGCTTAGCCAACCAATACACAGTGTCCTAAGTTCATCCTGGTGTAATGCAACTGACTTGAATAACCATACACTAAGGATGTTAAGAAGCAGGTAACTGACTGATCGTGTACTCAATAAAAATTGTATCAAGTAACACAATTAGTCAATAAGCTGTGGCTCTGCAGTTTAAATGGAGTAGGAGACGGGCGTGCAGGCAGACCAGCTCCTACTCCATTTAAACTGCAAAACCACAGGAGGGGTAGGTCTGGGACCTGGCGCAAGCCAGGACTCAGCTGTCCCAGCTCGCGCTGGGTCCCAGACCAGGTTCCCTGCTGTGGCTCTGCCTTTTAAATGTAGTAAGAGTTTGGCTGCTCTAACTACATTTAAAAAGCAGAGTCACAGCACAAGTGGCTCCTAGAGCCAGCACAATCTGTGACTGAATAGTTCTGGCTCGCGCCAGTTCCGGGACCACGGTGGCTCTGCCTCCCCTCCATGCAGTATGGAGACGGTGCTGGGGAGAACCGGCTTTTCAGCCCGTTCCCCACAGCACTAACTTCTGCTTCAGAGGCAGCAAGTATGGGGCAGTGAGTAGTTGTGTAGTGACTCAACTATCCGATAAGCCTAAGTGTACTGGGTAGTCAGCCACTCGAGTAATCGCTTACATACCTAGGAACCTCAGCATGAGCTGAAGAAGGATGGTTATAGGACTTCTGACTTACGGGAGAACAAGGTTTGAAACTGGATTGGAAAAGTGCTTGTCTTCCAGTATGAATGAATAAATGATACCCTACGAAGAGGAATCTGACTTTAAGTATTCCTGCATTGGAACAAATGTTGCACGGAGCGAGAGGGGGCTGAGGACAAGAAATCTGCAAAGCCATGCCATGCCTTCCACTAACCCATGTACATAGGCCACTGACCAGCCTTCGGGAGCTACAGTTTCAATATCAAATTGGTTGATCTACAAATGAAAAACTACGAAGTCATTAAAAAATTCTGTGAGCCAGCCAGATCCTAACCTAAGAATGATTTAATCAACCAAGAAACTCTGAGGATCTCCTTTCTCATTTTCTGAAATAGGCATCTAGTCCACACCATGGCAGACTGGGGCCAGAAACTGAAGACAGGCCTCCTGCAGGACATAGCAACAAGCTTATCAGACAGACCATAACTGGTCTTTTTTGAGCCTTGTGACAAGCACAGATGAAAACTCAACTGCCCACAATTATCAGCTATGCTAGGAATGAACCAGGTAGCCCATGCATGTGTCAACTTACAGCAGTGTCAGCCACAGCAATGTGCATAACTCCCAGTGGATTCTATGGAGACATTATCCCTGTGTATATACCTCAAGTGATAACCCCATGAACTCCTACCTAGAGTTGTTTAAAACTCAGAATGCCCCTTTCTGTGGGAAAATTGCAACATTTTTAAAGGAAAAAAGTCACTAGTTCAAAATGAAAAGTAGCAACTTCGCAATTTCCTGCAGAAGAGTAATTCTGGAAAAAACATTTTGACATAACCAGAATGTTTAATTTAGAAAATTAATAACCAACCTATCTTCTGGAAGCCAAAGCGCTGACGCTCCTGGCTCAGCTGTGGGTCCCAAATGCCTTGCTGTCTAGCCAAAAGGACTGGCTGACCAAGACTTCCAAATCCAAGGCAGGCCACCACTGAGGCTACGTCTACACTGTGGGTTTTTTGCGGAAGAGGAAATGCAAATGGAGTGTTCAGTTGCATATCTTCTTCCGATCCTTTTTGTGGAAGAGGTTTTGGTGATAAAAAGCCCTGTGTAGACGAGGCCATTTGTCAGAAAAAAAACTCTTTTGTGCAAGAGCCCTTATTCCTAAAAAAATGAGGTTTACAGGCTCTTGTGCAAAAGGTTTTTTTTCTGACAAATGGCCCCATCTACACAGAGCTTTTTATTGCAAAAACCTCTCCGCAAAAAGGATCGGCAGAAGATATGCAAATGAGAGCATGAGATATGCAAATGTGTGCTCCATTTGCATTTCCTCTTCCGCAAAAAACCTGCAGTATAGATGCAGCCTGAGGGTACAAAGGATGCAAGAATCCATGCTAGCTTTGGAACCTGCTTATGTTCTGAAGAAGATCAGAGGCAGCCCATATGGACCCAGGGACCATTTCAATGGCAGTGAATCAGCATTTTCCCATGGGAAAACATTCAATTGAAAATTTTTCGACCAGCTCTACCCGTAACCCCTGAAGTATCTCACTGATTAAAACATCCTGAAACAAGGCCTGCATTTCTCTTTTGCTAGCTTTTGAAAATGCCCAAAGGCTCCCAATGAAATCAAGCCCTGCTCTGCAGGTGATGTGCAAATGTATAGGAAGATGCAGCCCCTGCTCTAAAATGCTTACATTCTATATAAGACACAACCTGTGACTAAAAAACAGAAGGGAAGCTTGGGGGGGGGGGGAAGATGCAAGAAATAATTAGATCACATAGTTACACAGATTAGGAGTTGCACAACTTAGTGGTTCTAAATCATCTATTTAAAAAAAATCCATCTAATCCCCAAGCACCACACCACCTAGTCCTCAACGCTTGGCTGATTTCTTGCAAACATCACCGCAGAAATGGCTCCAGAGGAGGGACAGGAAGGAGGCGAGATTAGTGGCCACACAGATTCATTCAAAGAGAGCATTTTAGGGACAATGGGCATCATGAAAGCATGGAACCATTTGTGGAAGAAACTGACTAAAAGGCCAAAGGGTCACAGTGATTCTGTCTGGCCCTAGAATCTATGAAATGGAGGCTACATGTGGGAAGAGACGAGAATGAATGAGTAGGAAGGAGCAGACTTCTGAAGGGTCTTGAAGGCAAAGAGAAGCTTGAATATGATGACTCAGGATTTCTAATGGAATGACTGTGGTAGTAATCAAAAAGCTCTTAAAAGTTAATAGCTGTTTTGTTACCGGTGGGAAATGAGTTGGGGTAGATTAATGCAATTCTCAGCAAGGTACGTACACACTTCCCAAAAGCCAGTCCCACACATTGATGACTGTTCACAGCAGAAAGCGAATGGGGCACAGAGACTGCACTTGTCTCCAAACCCTGGAAGTCATTTCTTCGAGTCTCCCTGGCAGAGGGCAGCATAGGCAAAAGCTTGTTCTTCTACTGCTCCTGATGTGCTTTTTTAAACAAGCCTATTTACTTAGGAAGTTCTAACATGTTTAGAAACCTTAGCTATATAAATATCAGAAACAACCATTATCATTCCAACAAGTAGCAGAGGGGTAGCCATGTTAGTCTGAATCTGCATAAACAACAAGAAGTCCTGTGGCACCTTATAGACTAACAGATTTATTGGAGCATAAGATTTCGTGGGCAAAGACTCACTTCATCATGTGCATCTGACGAAGTGGGTCTTTGCCCACAAAAACTTATGCTCCATATATAGAATAACTAAATATGTGTCTATAAGGTGCCACAGGACTTCTCATTGTTTATCATTACAACAATGAGCCTTAAAGAGAGATTTTGCAGGATTACAGATCTTCCTATTTCACAGGAAATTAGTCAGCATCATTAAATTACAAATTACAGACAGCGTCATTAGAAACCAAATGTTGTTTCTAGTGATTTTATTAAATAGAAAGAAATCTCTAGTTATACATAGACATACTAGGTCTGTTTAATATTGAATGTTAACATTAAATAACTGGCCAGGCGTAGTGAATACATTGATTATTGAATAAAAGGTAAGCAATTATTTAAATATCTATCTGTCTCATCTATTTTGCTGGGTATATAATTGGCGTATTAATTTTTCCATAACCACAGCCTCCCCCCCACACACTTTTTTTTAAACAATTTCTCCAAGGATTGGTATGTTTTTCTTTTTCCAGTGAAAGGCTGCCAATAGTTGGGCAGTGCTAGAAGACAAGAGATTAATTCTTTTTCTCCTTGTGCCTGTCCATTTCCACTATGAAGCCTCAGGTGGATTACCGAAGGATGGTTTGATAGGAAACGTCTAAGAACATGTAGGCTACGTCTACACTGGCCCCTTTTCCGGAAGGGGCATGTAAATTTCACTAGTCGTCGTAGGGAAATCCGCGGGGGATTTAAATATCCCCCGCGGCATTTAAATAAAAATGTCCGCCGCTTTTTTCCGGCTTTTAAAAAAGCCGGAAAAGAGCGTCTAGACTGGCCCCGATCCTCCGGAAAAAGTGCCCTTTTCCGGAGGATCGGGGCCAGTCTAGACGCTCTTTTCCGGCTTTTTTAAAAGCCGGAAAAAAGCGGCGGACATTTTTATTTAAATGCCGCGGGGGATATTTAAATCCCCCGCGGATTTCCCTACGACGACTAGTGAAATTTACATGCCCCTTCCGGAAAAGGGGCCAGTGTAGACGTAGCCGTAGTGTTTTGCTACAGACTGCATCCTAATACTCTCTCTGACTGGACATAGCCACCTTCCATGCATTCAATTATTTTCCACTACAATTTCTTCACCATTTATTCCATTCCATCTGTTTCTCTATTTCTGACTATTTTAAGGTGCCATTGACATAGAAACTTAAAAACATTTTCTTTTATTATGCTACCAGCTAGTGTTGCTGGTCCTCTTTTCCTGATCAAACTCCATTCCTGTGGAGTAATTTGTCTAGCGACGTGTCACATACAGACATTTTTTGGTTAGGTAAGCTACCTGCAAAGATTGATATGAATTAGTTCTAGAGACAAGTGGGTGCGGTAATATATTTTATCGGATCAAACTTCTGTTGGTGAGAGAGACACGCTTTCACAGTTAAAGTGCTCTTCTTCGGGTCAGGAAAATGTACTCAGAATGTACATCTACAGTGCAATTAGAAACCTGCAACTCGTCTGTGCCAGCAGACTCCGGGCTCACACTGACTGGGCTAAGAGGCTGTTTAACTGCAGTATAGACATTCCAGCTTAGGCTGCATCCTTAGCTCCAGCACCCTCCCATCTTTCAGAGTCCTAGTGCCTGGGCTCCAACCTAAGCATGTACACTCAATTAAATAGCCCCTTACTGCGATTCCAAGTCAGCTAGTACAGGCCAGTCCTGGGTTTTTAATGACATTACAGACATATACAGAGTGTCACAGGTAAGGAATGGAACCGATTGTTAGCACGAGTTAATACATATTTCAAGAGAGTACTGAAGATGAAGTGGCCCATTAACAGCTCTCCGGTCCTTCTGAGGAGAGGAGATTAATAGGGGGGAAAAAGGTAGCTCAGGATGGGGGTTGGCTGTGGGCTATAGATTACTATAAGAAGAATTATAATTTTTTTGTTTTCCTAATTGACCAGCTACCATCACTGCTATTCAAGGTAGCTCTCTGTATGAGATTGTTTTCTAGACAGTTGAGTGGAAAAATGAAGGACTTCAATTATTCAAGGCTGTGAAACTGGCACCTTTCTCCAGCATTAGATTCACTTTACATTTCCAATATTTAAAGAGAAAGTGGTCCCTTCAAACTTAGCATGAAAACTCAGCAATGGCCAAAGAGTAAAGTGCCACCTTTTGTTTCATGCAGTGTTACAGCCCTGTTGGTCCCAGGAGATGAGAGAGACAAGGTAGATAAGGCAAGATATTTTATTGAACCAACTTCCGTTGATGAGACAGAAACTTTCAAGCTATACAGCACTCTTCTTTAGGTTCTTTTGCTTCAGTTTTCACCAAAAAGGTGACCAGTGATTGGACAACTAACACAGCATCACGGGCTAAAAGAAAGAAAGAACAAGTTAAGAATTACTTAGGGTACATCTACCTTTAAAATGCTACCACAGCTCAGCTGCACTCCTGCAACTAGGTCACTGTAGTCCTTCAGTGTAGACCAGATTGGACAAGTTAAACATCAAGTTGCAGGCCCTGACAAAATACAGCCTAGAATACTTAAGGAACTGGCTGAAGAGATCTCCAAGCCATTAGTGATTATCTTTGAAGATAGGAGAGGTCCTAGACTACTGGGAAAGGATGGATATGCAGCCTACCTATAATAAGAGAATAAGGACAACCCAGGGAATTATAGGCCAGACAGCTTAATTTCAGTACCCAGAAAGATAATGGAGCAAATAATCTAACAGTCAGTTTGTAAGCAGTTAGAAGATAATTATATAATAATCAACATGGATTTGTTCTTGTCAACTCAGCCGACGGAATAATAAGCCTTGTCAGCCAGAGGGGGTGTGTGGAGGAAGCAGAAGCTGTGATAGACCTCACCTTTACTAAGATTTTTGAGACTGTCTCACATGACCTCAACCAGGAAAATATAGTCTAGACAACCCTACAATAAGGTGAGGACACTAGTTGAAAAACCACATTCCGAGAGTAGCTATCAGGGGTTCAGTGTCAATCTGGAAGAGCATATTGAGTGGAATCCCACAGGGATTTGTCCTAGATAAGTTTCTATTCAATATCTTCATAAATGATTTTCATTACAGCATAGTCAATACACTTATATGTTTTGCAAGGGACACCAAGCGGAGAGGTTTGCAAGAACTTTGGAAGATAGGATTAGAATTCAAAATGGTCTTAATCAACTGGAGAAATGAACTGAAATAAACCAGATGAAATTCAATATGGCTAAATGCAAAGTACTCTGCTTAGGACAGGGTGTACTCTTGCAGCTGCACCGCTGTAGTGCTTCAGTGAAGATTCTATTGTGCCAACAGAAGAACTTCTCTTGTCAGTGTAGATAATCCAGCTCCATGAGAAGCATTAGCTATATTGACAGGAGAAGCCCTCCCAGCAGCATAGCACTGGCTACATCCAGGTTTAAGTTAGTATAATTGCATCACTTGGGGGTAAATTTTTCACACCCTAAGTGATGTAGTTATACTGATGAAGGTTTTTAAGTGTAGACCTACCCTCAGGAAGAAACAATCAACTGTGCAAATACAAAATTGGAAATGAATGCCTTAGCAGAAGTACTGCAGAAAAAAGATCTGGGCATTATAGTGGACCTCAAGCTATAGTTAATAATGTAATCCTGTTGCAGAAAAAGTTGGTATCATTCTGGGAGCGTTGTAAGCAAGACAAGATAAGTAATTCTTCTGTTCTGATAAGGCCTCAGTTGGAATATTGTGTCCTGGGTACCACACTTTGGGAAAGATGTAGACAAACTGGAGAAAGTCCAGAGAAGAGCAAAAAAATGATTAAAGGTCTAGAAAACATGATCTATGGGAAAACTTAGCTTTGTTTAATCTGAAGAAGAGAAGACTGAGGGGGATGTACCAGTCTTCAAGTATGAAAGGGTTATTATAAAGAGGATGATAAATTGTTCTCCTTAACCACTAAGGAGTAGGACAAAAAGTAATGGGCTTAAATTGCCAGAAGGGAGATGTAGTTAAGGTATTAGGAGAATTTTTCTAATTGTAAGGGTAGTTAAGCAACAGAACAAATTACCTGGGAAGATTGTGCAGTCTCCATCATTGGAGGTTTTAAGAACAAGTTGGACAAACACTTGTCATTGATGGTCTTGATAATACTTAGTCTTGCCTCATTGCAGGGGACTGGACTAGATGACCCATCAAAGACCATTTGGGGCCTAAATTTGTATGATTCTATATTTTGTCTGAACAATGCTAAACTAGGGCATCATGTGATATCTTTTTTTCCTTTTAGTAGCTTCCTTACCAATCTGCTGATGGAATCATAGAATGAAAAGGGCTAACTTTTAAAATTACATATCATCCTCTCCTACTGCATGTGTGGGAACAGACGGTACCAAACTCCCATTGCCTTGCCTGGCAATGTCTCTGTGGTTAATCATAAAATCTGCTGACAGGACAGAAGCCAAGAACCTCTACCTGCAAGGGCACTTTCAAGGCAAATGCCTGACAATCTAAGTTTAAAGGACTGTGCTACCTAATAGAAATCTGGTTTTATGATCAGAACTAGAATAGCCGGCCTAGGACTGCAATAAGAAGGATAGTGTTATGGCAGTAAGATTGAGGTTTCAAATGCCTAGTTTGCCAACTGGGATTTGGCTGTCAGCCATTAGTATGACCTGGGGAGGAGATACAGAGAGAGAGTCTGATGTTGTGGGCCAACAACACACTCATTCCAAACCCCTTTCCCAGGAATCAAATCTTTACTCAAGCTTGTTTGACTTTGCTAGAGGAATATGCCCAAATTCCAAGGAGAAAATAGCAGGTTTCTGGCTCACATGTGAATAGAGAGATGTTAAAGGAAGTTAGTGGGATTGAGCTAATTCTTCCTTTCCCCTTTCCTTGCAAATAATGCAATGGGAAGACTAAAAGGTTATCTTGCTCTAGTCCCTCCTACCCAATATTTTCAACACACAACCCAATATCCTGGTATAGTCTAACAACTATGAGATGTGGTTCTTTACATAGCTATCTGCAGAAATCATGCAGTCCTAGACATTTTCCCTTTTGAGGCCCACTCTGCATCAATGTTCCCTCTAATTTTTCCATCCATCCATGTGCAGAATACATTTTGATATGTGCACTGAGGCATGTGCAGATGTGCACCACCAATAGAAACACATGCTGCTGGCTGTGGGCAGCTGTAGGCACTTTGCTAATCAACTGGATGGCACCTGAATCTCTCCTGGGTGGTTGCCCAAGAGCCTGGCTTACAGGGAACACTGCTTTGCATGTGAGCACATCTGAGAGTGAGCACAACTATGATGGTGACATTCTATTCTGATGCTGGACACTCTCCATTGCACAAGCTGCATCCAGGTTAGCAGTAGAGAAATGATCAAAAAGTGTGGTGATGTGGGACAAACAGAGCAGGGAAGATTCGCAACATATAAGTGGATTGTGCTAATGTGTCATGTGCATGAGTGATCAAAAATGCAGAACACAGTCTGCTTGCTTGTCAAAGCTATCCTTCCTAGAGTCTCTCATGTTATGGTGGATTAAGGCCAAATCAGCTGATCCGTGCCCTGTCCTCCAAATATTTTCCCAGATGAATTTTCCCTCCCTAAACCTCACCCTCATCTCCTTCCACTTCCCTGCCTGAGGGTGGCAAACGTATCTTAGATGCTTTTTCAGGGTAACTTACCCACTTCTGAAGTGAAGTTTTTTAAGGGACATTTCTTCAAACTAGTGGAGAACTGGGGGCTAAAAGTTCCCCTAGCTGGTTTGTATGTATAAAGGCACAGGTGATTTTTAACAAGGCCGAAGTTAGTTCCTTATGGTTCTCAGTTCCTTATTCAAAGATTTCTTTTTAAACAGGTCATCACTAAGTATAAATGTTTAAGACATTTCACCAAAGTGAGAGTAAATTGTATAATAATATGTATTCATGTTTTTGAGAATACACAAGCAAGGCCTCAAACCCACATTGTGCCTCTTAAAGTCGGTCTCTTTCCCATTCTAGGCTGACACTTTCCCAATCACGTGTAGTGTCCTGTCCAGTACATCCTGTATCTGGTGGCAGCAGATCCCTGCCAATCTCTCTAATCTGTCTCAGAGAGAATATGAATACAATAAAAAAAGAATGATAACCAAAGAAGATTACATGAATCCAATCACCAGCTAAGCCAAAGGAGTTGAGTCGTTGTGGGTTTAGCAGTAATACTTCTCCATTCATGCTGCCCAGAAGGCACTTGTTCATTGCAAGGGTGCAGTAAGGCAGTCTCTGCCCATTTCCCCAGCTGACTGTCCACAGAATAAAGGAAGAACATTAAGACATCATTAATATAGTGCTTTTATTAACTTACAATGGAGAATGGCAATAAAAGGATATAAAGCTCACACCTTCCCATTAGCCTCATCCAGGGGCCACAAATTGTAAGGCAGAGAATAAAAACTGCAAATAAGCCAGGCACATAGCAGCACTAATGTGGGAACCATGAAGACAGTGTCTCTGTATTTACAATAGCATGGGGGATGCTTGCCACTGTACTGTATGGCATATATACTGTATGCACACACACTCTCACATCCTGTGTGTGAATATTACACACAAAGAGATGTTGTTATTTATGTGTGCACCCACTCCTACGAGTACTTGTACCCATGCGATCATTCATTTACATCTACACATGCAAATGGCATCCATGGGTCTATGCGCACTCACATATATTCCATCATAAACAAGTATAGCCCACATACATTCTTACACAGTAAGGGCATGTCTACACTGGGGAGTTATTTCAGAATAATTCCCCTTATTTTGAAATAACAAGGCGAGTGTCCATATTACCAACTAGGGGGGGTAATGTAGTCATACGGAGTTGCAAATGAAGCCCGGGATTTGAATCCCTCCTGTGAAAACCAGATAAATCCTGTCCTCCTTAGGATCCTAATGTACCCAAGCTTAAAATTACAGACCCATACAATATAATCCCTGCATCTCCCTAACAACAGATGCAACTTTACCAAGAATCATTCATCTCAGAGCCTGTGGTAGCTCCTGCTGTGAGCTGGACTTCAAAAGGCATGTATTTCACTGCTTTCATTGCTTTAGATAACTAGATCATTTTTGCACATTGCAGATTGACTGCAGATACAGATTTTATATCTGCACAGGGCTTGATAGATAATTAGTTATGTTTAACAGGTTGTTCTGTGACTGTATTTCTCAACTAGCAGATTCTGTTTATATCGCTGGTTTGGCCATTCAAAGCTTGCCTGCTTGCAGGGGGGACAACAGCCTTTGTGGGACCCCAGGCAAAGGTGTGGGAGGGCCCCAGCTCTCAGCAGCACTGGTACCCCTCAGCCCTCCAAGCCGTGCGAAGCAGCACTCCGGCCATGATGTAAAGGACTTGGGGCTCCAGCTGCTGCCACTGCTGCAGTAGAAGCGGCCGGAAACCCTGGTCCCTTTGAATCACTGAGCCCTGGGGCCAGTGCCCCTTACCCTCTCCCCTCTCCGTTGGCAGGTCTACCTGCTTGGATACCTCCAGGTGCTCAAGTGGGGAAGACCTAGTGTAATTCCCAGGAGAGAAAATTAATAGCACTGCAATGAACAAGCATCTAAGGCCTTACCTACTCTGGTGGAGGGGATTTGTAGCAGCATGCCACAGGGAAAAGCAGGCTGTGTCCACACTAGGGTGTGTTGCCACACGTGACAGTGACAGGCTCTGGCAGTGAGACACTGCTCTGGTACAACAGCAGTATGGGCAGGAGAGGCACTGCTTGGGCACAGAGCACTGTGCAGGGCACATACCCTAAGGTTCTGGTGTATTCACATAAGCAATGCCTGCCCACCTGCACTGCTCCTTACACTGTGTGCCTCCTGGCGTGGGCATGTGTACCCTACATGCTGCTGTAAATGTAGAAAAAGCTGAAGGAGCATAATGGTCGCTAAGGACCTGCTTCTGCACTCACTGAGCCAAAGCCTCTGCTGCAGCTGAGCAGCACTGAGCAGAACTGAAATGGAGGAATGCAAAAGCATCTGTTCCACTCCGATGCTGGGGCTGCTGGCCTCTGGACTGACCCCTATCTTACAATGAACCAACATGACTGGCTGTGGAAGGGAGCATTGCTAGGCTTTCCTTGTATTCCTGCAGGCTCTGGCTGCCACGAAGGTCCCTTGGGGACAGGGCTGTTCTAATTACAGTAAAACTCCGGTGGTCCGGCATCCAATGGTCCAGCACTCCTGATGGTCCGGCACCATCTGGAACCTGGAAGTGCTCCGGGCAGCTGGACAATTGGAGCTGCTCTGCCCCCGGCTTCCCCGATTCAGCCACTGCTGAAACTGACCAGTGGCTGACTCCGGGAAGCCCGGGGCAGAGCATGCTGTACCCCTGGCTTCCAGAGTCAGCCGCTGGTCAGTTTCAGCAGCAGCTGACTTGGGGAAGTCTGGGGCAGAGCAGCTGGGGTGCTGCCAGGTTGGTCCTGCAGCGCCGAGGGGCGCATCCCCTCCACTCCACCCCAGACTCCTCATAATCCCCCCTTCCTATAGTCCGGCATATTTGATAATCTGGCATCCTCTGGGTCCTAAAGGTGCCGTATAATTGGCAGTTTACTGTAATACCAAATGCTATTATTCCTGCACCAGTAGTCAGGACCAGGTGGCTGGGGCCAGGAGCAGTGATGGTGGTTTTAACAGCACCATGGATCCCCTTGCACCAGAGGAATCCTCCTGCAGCTGTCCATGTCACTGGAGCTGCACAAACCAGCCTTAACCGATTTGGGGTGCTTCCATTGATTAGTGTCCCCATTGAGCACGTGCTTGATTTTCAGAGATGCTGAGCTCTCAGCCCTACTATTGAAGCAGCTCTTCTGAAAAATCAGGCCCATGTCTGTTGAGAAGGGCACCCAAGTATTGTTGCAATCAGAATCAGTAGCCACTTCTGAAAGTCTGAGCCTAACTACTGTATTAGTGGATGGCAGCAAGTGGAGCAATCAATAGAGCACTCTGGGCATCACGCCTCAGTGCCTTGTTTTTGCAAAGTGATGAGCGAATGGTGGCACTGACAGCATCCGGCCACCTAAGGAGGCGCTGCAGTCCCCTTCATGGTCTGCCCTGTCACGGTGCACTGGAGAACCGTAACTGGCAGTAAAAACATGTATCCGCTTCAAGAAGGGTGCTCTGGAGGAAATGGGTTCTTATGATTAAGGCACAAAATTAGGAGCATCTGAATTGCTAGCTCTGCTATAAACTAAGTGTAACCTCATGCAAATCACTTACATTGTCTCTGCCTAACAAATGGAGAGAACAAGACTTCCCTCCCTTTCAGGAATCCTGTGAGGTTTATGTCATTGACCTTTGTACAATGCCTGGAGATCCTCAGATAGAAAGTACTATAGAGAAGGATAAAACAGGTCTAGTGTAAAACTTCTGGGGAGTTAGAAGCAGAGAGTAAAAGATTGCTTTTTGAAACATAGAACATGATAGTCTCTGCTAGCTTGTCCCAGACAAACATAGACAAATCAGGTTTCTGAAATGCTACCTGTTATTTAATAGAGACCAAAATGGCAGCTTCCAAACACCTTTTAGAGTAAAGGTACAACTGGGGGAAACAAATGTCGTGTCTCCAGTACTTTCTGTCTTACATACTTTTATGGACGCCCAAAGCAAAGGCAGTGTATAACATTTTTAAAAAATCCTTCCTTCCATCTTATCCTGGAACTCTCTCATGTAGTATAATTACCCTTCAAGGGCCTTTCAACTTTATTGAACCTTTTACCATTTATTGTGTTCCTGAAAATGGTCCAGCAACATTCTCTCACATCCTTTTGTTGTTCTTTTGCTAGCAATTCTGTAGCAGCTTTATCCACATCTCCTACCCCGCCCCCCAAAAAGCATAATCTTCTTTCTGTCACACCAAGGTTGAGATGCTGTGGAAGCAGTCCTTCAAAAACCAGGCATCGTATTAGCTGCCACTTACCAATCTGGGACTCCTGACATTCCTCATAATAATCCTCAGAAAAGATTGTGTTTCTCTTTCTGACCAAACATGTCCCTTACGAGTCTCCAATAGAGTAGTTTTGCCATGTTCTTAGATCCGAGTTCACAGGTCCTAGGGGATACAGGGATGAGGAAAGGATACACTTCAAAAACATATTAACTATTCATTAAAGTCCATCCTTTCCTTGCTACTGTAATTTGTCCCCAAAGACCTTTACATTCCTTCTTCCTTTTCTGATTGGGCCCTTCTCGGCCAATTCTAGTAAAGGTTCCTTCAGCCTAATACAAAACAAACAAACCCCAAACCACTGAGCTCTGTATCTCTATTGTAAAAAAAAAGCAAATGTGCAACTTAAGAACAGACTCTGATGTTTTGCCATTGGTGGGCACGTCTGTTAGGAAAGAGCCACAGTATTTAAAGCTGGGAAAGGCAGGTCCCCTAAAAAGTTTCTGTGGGAATAAACCACTCTCTGGCTGGATTCCAGCAATTAGCATACCACAAGGATTAGTCGACTGCCTCCGTGGTTTGCAAAGTGTATCATTAGCAATGGAAACATATTGTACAGCAAAGGGAATTAGTGGTGAGTCTTAGTCTCTATTACCAAGGCGCTCTTCAAGGCAGACACTTGAAAAATAAAGGACAATCAGCAACCGTAGAAGCTCAGTTATTATGGCACAGGTATGGCTGGCTCCACCACATAGTCAATGCTAATTTGTCCATAGAACAAAGAGGGAAAAGAACTATAGATCTACCTTGTACAGAGCTTGGGATCCAAGGGAGTAGTTCCCACATAGCAAGTCTGCCTCCACTGCCTTAGGGTGTCATTTTCACATTTGCAAAGAGGGCATAAGAGGCTACCAGATAGCATACATGCATTTTACCCGACATCACATTCACCCTGCCGTGATGCAAGCAAGTACACAAGGATCAGGACAGTAGAGAACAGGGCCAGGAGGGGCAGCTAGAGTCAGAAAAGTCACCATATAAATGAGGGACCAGATTCCTCAGTAAGGGACAGCTGCTTGGTTCTACTCTGACTGAAATGTGGCTCTAAAGATGGCTTAACTAGTCAAAGGTAAACCTCCCAGAGCAAGGGGGATATGCACCACCCTTCTCCTTGCTGCCAGTATCATAGAAAAAAGATGGCATGCCCAGGATGCCTCTACACTTGAACACTATTGATCTTAAACAGCATTTTTATCCACTGGGGCTACTGCAGTCTGAAATAATGTAGTGCACCTTTCATGCTATTCTAACTGCAAGGGGACCAGTCCCTGAACAGAGCAGTACCATGCACAAACATGCTGCCACCCCTACTTGCATCCTCTGCATTTTGGCTTGGGCCAAGGGTCGGGCCGAAGACTGACTCCCATGTTGATTCGCTCTCGGTGATTTCTAGGGCCAACATGCTCTGCCTGTGGATCTAAAGATCATTTTTCTAACCGTTGGTGCCATGAACTCCTCTTAGTATTGCAGAATTCAGCTATGTCTTTCTGCGTTTCATAGTCTTTCCAGACATAAATATTCTAAAATTGAAACTTAGCTGGCAATTCAGTTTGGATGGGAGCGGCCAGCCTTTTGTGAAGCTATCCTGCAGTTTCCTGGGGCATTGAAACAGTCCTGAAATAACTTCAGGGCTGACGCAACTTCACCACAGTATGACAAATTATCTGCAATACATCCTCCTTGATGTACTGACAACTTTGCCTCAGAGGGCAAAAGTCGCCAAGGCTGCTAGTGGCAATCCCATGCCCAGTCTTTCGCAGGGCAGGCTAGCAGGGTTTTAGAAGTGTCACTTAATGGAAGCCGCCTTTTCCAGGGGGGCAGGGAATGCTGGCACACTGAGCTCTCACTCCCTTCCCATGAGCTAGCACTCCAAGTAGGAGCAGATACCTATATGCTCTGATGGAGGAGGTCAACATGGTTCCAATGAAGGCAGGGATGCAGTGGGCCAGGGAGACAAGGATTTGAGCCTTATCACATAGGGCTGAGCCTTGCTTGAAGGAGGCGAGACTTTCCAGATTGCTGCTTTAGATTCCTCCAACCTGCTAACTACACACGCACAATTCTACTAGCTTCTCAATGACCACAGAGATGAAGGCAGAGAAGGAAATAAGAGGCTGGGAGTATGGAGTTGGAACCTCCTCCATTTGGGAAAGGCTACAGGACAAAACGAGTGATCTGAGGCAGGGCACTAGTGGAGGTGGGATGGGGAAGTGCAGTGGTTGTGCAATGGAGGAGTAAGGAAGCTACTGGAGGAAGTATGACAGAAGGTGTGTTAGTTCATAGATTCTGAAGCAGATGGGACCGTTGTGATCATGTAATCTGATTTCCTCCCTCACGCAGGCCATAGAACTTCCCTGAATTAGTTCCTGTTTGAACACTGGCCTTTTAGAAAAAACACCAACCTTGATTTTAAAGTTGTCAGTGCTATTACAACCCATAAGCTGTGCCAGTGGCTAACTACCTGCACTGTCAAAATGTAACCCCTGCTTTGCAAAGGCCTTGCCGGGGTGGGCTATCTGGCAGACAAGCTAATGAATCCTCCCACACCTTTGTTATATGTAGGTAGTCACCTTCTGTGAGGAGCTAGTGAAAATGCATTTGCTTCTCTGTGGCTATTCCTGGGCCAAGATAAATACAGGAATACCTGAACACTTCAAATCGCTTCTCATTTCTAATCACTTCGTATCAGGCTCCTTCAGACAAACGTGGCTGAGTACCTCAACTGCCTGGAAAGCAAAGGCCATTTTCCTCTTATTGTTGGGCTGCTGGTGGATCACTGAGAGCAGTCAAGTATCAGAGGGGTAGCCGTGTTAGTCTGAATCTGCAAAAGCGACGAGGAGTCCTGTGGCACCTTATAGACTAACTGAAGTGTAGGAGCATAAGCTTTCGTGGGCAAAGACCCACTTCGTCAGATGCACTGAGAGCAGGCCACACTCAAGTATAAACAAGACATCCATTGAAAGAAATAAAGGAGGAGAGCACAAAGCTGCTGCTGTATGCCCAAGAAGTGAATACAGAGAGTAAAGATGGACTTAGAGGATACATTTGAGCAGTTTAGTCCTTCAAAGTAGAATAACGGCTGTGTTTAAAAAGCCTATTTAGAACTACCTTAATCTTTACTACTCAAGACAGAGATCTTGGAATCATCGTGGACAGTTCTCTGAAAACATCCACTCAGTGTACAGCAGCAGTTAAAGAGGCGAACAAAATGTTGTGAATCATTAAGAAAAGGATAGAGAATAAGACAAGAAATATAACACTGTCGCTATATAAATCTATGGTGCTCCTACATCTTGAATACTGCATGAAGATGTGGTCATCTCATCTCAAAAAAGATACACTGGAATTGGAAAAGTTTCAGAAAAGCAACAAAAATGGTTAGGGGTGCGAAATACCTGCCACGTGAGGAGAGATTAATCAGACTGGGACTTTTCAGCTTGGAAAAGTGATGAATAAGGGGGGATATAATAAAGATTTATGAAATCATTACTGATGTGGAGAAAGTAGATAAGGAAATGAACTAAATCAATTCATGGAAGATTGGTCCATCAACAGCTACTAGCCAGAATGGGCAGGGATGGTGTTCCTAGCCTCTGTTTGCCAGAAGCTGGGAATGGGCAAGAGAGGAGGGATCACTTGATGATTACCTGTCCTGTTCATTGCTTCTGGGGCACCTGGCACTGACCACCGTCAGAAGACAGGATAGTGGGCTAGACAGACATTTGGTCTGACCCAGAATGGCTGTTCTTACGAATGTTTGGTTCAAGTCCACAGTTAACATAGGAGGTATAATTCCAAACTGGACCACTGGGCATCTACTCATTGTGGCTTCTCCCTGGCAGACCAGTACCACTCTGTACTGGATGCAGGAAGAAAACACAGTAAGTGAAGCAGAGGCTAATGGGAAGATTATTACTGGTTATTATTTCACTGACTAAAGTGCATCTTCCTTTGATTGGTTTAAGTATTGGACAGCCAGAAAAACACAATTTAAATAGTGTTCAGGCAAGTCAAAGTTGAGCAGAGTCCTGTACAGACAACAGACCTGCTCAGGGAGGTTAAGGAGATAGTGATTTCTCCTGGTACAAGTCACTCTTCCAGTTTTATTGAAAATAAGTTTGTTGCAGCTTCTCGGGCAAATGTTTCTGTGCTGGACTACTACTCTCTTCTTAAATACCAATTTTTAAATGGTTTCCTGTAATCTGGCATTGCTATCTGAAGAGATGGGCAAAAGCTAATTCAAACAGCCTTTAGAAACCATTCTCAAGACTAACCAGTTTTAAAAATTGGTTTTCTAGCTCAGTCTTTTGTTGTGTAAATGGCGTGTTAAGTCTTAGCCCCATCACCCAGCAGAGGCCATATGCACTATCAGAAAATCACACCAACTGTCATTGTGTTACCTAAGTTGGATACATAGAACATTACAGTTCAACTAAAAGCCCTTTTCAAAGTAAATGTGCTAAAACTTAAAGTACACAGGAATGAGAAATGCTCCCTTGTCTTCTACCCTTTCTGATTGTGTCTTACCACCAGATACTTCCCAGCAAAGCAGAAACTTCCTTTCTTATTATTACTATAGCATTTATACTGAAATACATCTGGATAGCTCAACCAGTTTTGGGGTGCCTATGCTCTAAACACTTGTGGAGGCATACAGCAAATGACAGTCCTTGCCCCAAAGAGCTGTCCGTACCAATAGCGTTTCTTAGTCAGCGCTGGATTCCTTTTAGAAACGGGGAATTTGAAAACTAAACTCCAGTTTGCTTTCTGAGTGAGGCTGTTGGAACTGTCCTGTCTTGTTGGCCCCTCTCCCCCATTCCAAAGCACACTTGGCTCCCACTCTCTGGTTTTCTTGTATATGTTTCAGTTCCAGTGATGGACAGTCACATATTTCTATAATCAAACCATTGCCACAGTTAACACTATTTGACTCTAACTAGTGTTATCCTCAGCAGAGAAGCCAGTTCCCTTAGTTGACTGGAGTTCTGAATTCCCCCCTGCTATCCTTAAAGGTCTCTCCAGGGCAGCATTGAGGCAGACAGCTGTAGGGAAAGTAGATGCAGTCATTCCTGGTGCTTTGCTTTCTTTTGTATAAACAGAACATGTGAATCTTCCAAACTGTCAAACCAACACCATTCACACAAACACTGACTTTACTTTACAAACACATTAATGACAGTCACTCAGGGCCCTCAAGACATATGAGCATAGAGGAGCAAAGGACAAGTGTAGGGCCTACCACATCTACATGGTTTGCTCAATTATTTAATCTGACCACCTTGGTGTCAGGCAGTGGTCGTGTCCCAGGTAATTTCAAACTGAATGTTTTCTTGTTAAACACACACACACACACACACACACACACACACACACACACACACACACACACACACACACAATTTACCTTTCTCACCACCCACCCACACACACACCACCGTTGAAACATAATGTACCTTGCTCACTCCTTTGAGAGGCCCATTTTCAAGGCACTCCACCACATTTTGGAGGCCAAATCCCAATGCACAGGCTGCTCCCAGTTGTAAGGTAGAGAGGACCCTGTTCTGCCCAGTTTGCATACTACATAGCAGCTCACGCTGCAAAATAAGTTCCCAGAGGAAGTGGTGTGGAGGCCATTTCCTGCCTGCAAAGTTCTCTGGCAGCTGCTATCATTTTTAGTTCACGCCACTCAAGAAATTTAAGCCCCAAAAATCAGTTTTGTTAGGAGAAGAAAAAAAGTCCTGAGCAGCCTTAACTCATAAACATTTCAGTGGACTCCTCTGAGAGAGATGAGGGAACTCCTCACCTTGCAGAAGGCACTCAGCCCCTCACAGAGTCAGGTCCTAACCGCGTTTGCCACACTCTGCAGTGGAAGGAAGAGCAGCATCACTGTGGTGAACCTGCAGCATTTTCAGAAAAGCTCTTGATTCCTACAAGAATACATGGCCCTTTAACTGAACCACCAGCTGATCTCTCTCTGTTGAAATGCAACATAAATCTTACCCAGGTGACATATAACTAACAGTTGTTATATGGAGAGAGAATGGTCTCAGCCAGCCATGGCACAGGTATCTCTACTGTTAATGACGCTACACTGTTCTGTAATAGGAGTCTCAGAGATTGGTATATTTCCTGCCCTGGACCTTGCCATCCATATGTCGACAGCATTTATAGTTAGCTTAACCACTGGTTTCAATCTTCAAGCTGAGTTTTACTTAGCAGTGGACATAGTTCATGCCTCTTTTTAGGAGAAAACATCTAAATAACTACTTCATTCAATAGTTTTAAAGATAAATTTAGTTGGTAGCTGAACACTAAGGCCCTGCTCCTTCCTTAATGAGTTCACATAGGTCTTAGGAATGCTGATAATTGCACCTCCCAGGGACACACTTATTGAGGCTTAGTCCCTTAACATATCATTATTAAGCCTTGGTACCATTCTGATTTATCACCTATTCACCTAACAGGTAATAACTAGCCTATGAAGTCTAAGTAAACCTTTGATTTCAGCATGCACATATTGTACAATGCAACTGTTCCTTTATCTTCTTCTCCTACTGGACAGCAACTAGCACAAAGTCCGTCAGATGGGGGTTTGAGTAAACATGGCACCTAAATGCTGTGGTGATGGGCTCCTGAAAACTATTTAGTCTAGAATACAGTTTCTAAATCTCAGTGAAACACAGTTTGGTACTGTCCACTCTGGCCAAACAAACGATGTTTACATTAAATTACCTTGAATTAGTTTTAACTCATGCTTAAAACCTATTAAGCAAATATGACATCTTTTGACCTAGAACAAATGGAACCAGACACCGAGCCTATGTTGTCCCAGGGTATGGCTAGACTACAAGTTTTTGTTGGAAAAGGGTACTTTTCCAATACTTCTGATGGAAGAGGCTTTTCTGACATTTAGCTCATCTAGACTAGGCCGAATGTCAGAAATTTTTTTTTTCGAAAGCCTCCTTTCTTGTAGAATGAGGAATATAGGGCTTCTGAAAGAGCGTTTGCTCTTCCATAAAAAAAAGTGGATGAGCAAATGCGTTCGTAGGACGCGGCAGAGTTTTTTTGGGATATATCTGGTATCTCGACACCCCCCCACAGTCTAGCCATACCCCCAGTCTCTACAAAGGGCAAAAGATTTGCAGCCTCAGTGCCTGAATCCTTAAGTCCTGGGAGTCATGTCTTTCGAACTTCATGTTGACAGCCCTAGAGTAGCAGGTCTTGGGCATTTTTCCCACTCTTCTCTTCAGGTAGGCCTCTGCACAGCATGGGGCTTATATGAAACCAAGTACAGGCAGTCCTCGAGTTACGCGGATCCGACTTATGTCGGATCTGCAGTTATGAACGGGGATTTTCTTGCCCCGGAGGACTGGAGCGGTGGGACGCCTGGTCCTGCCACCCACCTCCTCCGGGGCGAGAAAAGCTGCTCCTCGTCTCCCTGGTCTGCTGGGGGAACCAGCAGGCCAGGGAGACGCTGAGCAAAGCGGCGGAGGACCCGGGCCGGACCCGCGGCGCTTCCAACTGATCTGGAAGCGCCGCGGGTCCGGCCCCGGGTCCTCCGCCGCTTTGCTCAGCGTCTCCCTGGTCTGCTGGGGGGGGGGGGGGGGGGACACAGCTAGTGCCCCCCCCCCAGCAGACCAGGGAGACGTGGAGCAAAGCCCGGGGCCTGTGGTAGAGCAGGTGGGGCGCTGCCGGTTGGTCCTGCAGCACCGCTCCTTGGCGCTACTGGACCAACCCGGCAGCACTCCAGCTGCTCTGCCCCGGAGTCCTGATTCAGCCGCTGCTGATCAGTTTCAGCAGTGGCTGAATCAGGACGCCTGGGGCAGAGCAGCTGGGGTGCTGCTGGGTTGGTCCAGTAGCGCCGAGGAGCGGCCGCGCTACTGGACCAACCCAGCAGCACCCGAGCTGCTCTGCCCCAGGCGTCCCCAAGTCAGCCGCTGCTGAAACTGACCAGCGGCTGACTACAGGAAGCCCGAGGCAGAGTTGCTCTGCCCCGGGCTTCCTGGAATCAGCTGCTGATCAGTTTCAGCAGCAGCTGACTTGGGGACGCCTGGGGTTCTTAAGTTGAATCTGTATGTAAGTCGGTACTGGCATCCAGATTCAGCCGCTGTTGAAACTGATCAGTTTCAGCAGCGGCTGAATCTGGATGCCAGTTCCGACTTACATACAGATTCAACTTAAGAACAAACCTACAGTCCCTATCTTGTACGTAACCCAGGGACTGCCTGTAGGTACTTCACTCTAGAGGAGTATATTGTGTTATGTCATCTAGTCTAAGAGGTGCATTATCAGCGGCAAGCAAGACTTCAAGGGTATGTCTAGACTACATGGCTCCGTCGATGGAGCCATGTAAACTAGTTTACCCAGCATAGGCAAAGAAGCGGGGATTTAAATAATCCCTGCTTCATTAAAATAAACACGGCTGGCGCGCTGTGCCGATGATCAGCTGATCCGGCACAGCATGGCAGTCTGTTTCACGAGGCATAAGGGATCGGTCGGCAAAGGCTTCCCCAGCCGACAGATCCGTGTCTAGACTGCCACGCTGTGCCGGATCAGCTGATCGTCGGCACAGCGTGCCGGCCATGTTTATTTTAATGAAGCGGGGATTATTTAAACTCCCGCTTCTTTGCCTATGCCCGGAAAACTAGTTTACATGGCTCTGTCGATGGAGCCATGTAGTCTAGACATACCCCAACTGTTCAACTCTATCCACACTAAAAGGAAGAGATATTGATAAAATCCACAAGTATGGACTAATTTCAAAATGTATGCAATCAATCCTTATATTAAAGACACCTCACAGGGCCTGATTTGCCACTGCATTGCATCTTGTGCAGTCACTCACACCTGAATGGAGTCAATGTAAAATACTATCATTCAGATTTCGTAGCTTTATACGCTCCCTTTAAACTTAGCCTTGTGCTGGCATGCAACCTATAAAGTGAAACTGAGCAGTCTAATTTCACTGTCTGAGATGAGTAAAGTCCAAAGAACAGAAAAACAGCTTCAGTGAAGCAAAGATTTTCAAAAAATTATTTCCAGAGTAATGATAAAAATGTTATTGTGGTATTAGTCAGGCAGGCAAGGGAACTTTAAACGGTATATATACAAACTTAGATATGGGAAGCAGCTACTCTGTAGAGTGCACGTCAGAGGTTTGTGTTCAGAAGTGGCTTAAATGATCATCTGTGCACTCTCCTAATCTTGGCACTGCCTCTAACCAACCTAGCTCCCCGCCTTCAGAAATCTGCTTTAATCAGCTGTTTGTAAATAGCACCAAGAGAGCAAAAACATAACAGAGGACTGGATTAGTAACAGGAGTGTCTTGGTCATGCCTGTTTCCTCTGGCCGCACCTTTTCCCCTCCTATCCCAGCAGCATCCTATGTCATCTCTGCACCACTGAAGGATCACTCTTGCTCTGGAGTGATCCTGCCAGGGCCTGTTCCACCAGCTATAGAGGCAGTTTATGCCAGCAGTGAGATACAAAGCAGCTGCGGTGCACCCGTAGGCCTGGACACATTTTTATCTCCACATCAAGTGTTAAAGTAACACTGAGAAACTGCTTCAAAGCATTTTGAGCCAAGCAACAGCCAGTGGGTGAGGGGTTTGGGAAGACAAGAAAAAATAAAGGGAGTGCAAGAAGCAGAAACAAATGACCTACTTGCATTCTGAAGAATTTTTCCCTGAGGGATTATCATTCCCTCAGCAGTCTGGTGGTATGAATGATTTTGAGCCTGCATCACTGTTCACCCACTTAGCCTCCCAGAGCTTGGCAACCTCTTTGCTGTGGAGAGAATACAAAGGGCAGGTGCAGTGCCTGCCAGGAGCAAGGAAAGGCATTCTCATGCCAAACTGACAAAACAAAACTGAGCCTTCGATTCAGGTCTCTTGGAAAAGTCCAACAAGGTGGATGTGATCCCTGAAGAGGTCAGCCCAATTTGCCTCTGGTCTCACTTAGGTTGGCCCACTTGGAAGAGTGACCATTCTGAGGGAGCTATGGCAGAAGTCTCAGAGTGCTGGAGCTGACTCTCAGCACATCATGCTGATAGTTCACACCTGGGTAGGATCTTCTGTCTCCTGGGGGTCCACTTCACTCCTTCTGAAGGTCCCAAGATCACCCGACTTTTAGTTGCTTTAACTACACATGAAGTGGCCTGTTGTATTTGAAAAACACTGGACTTTCAGAATTCGATCAACACTCCATCTTTCACTGACTTCTAGCATGGCCATTAAACAAACATTTCTTCCTCCCTGGCAAGCGACAGCCCCACAGTACCACTCCTTCCATATCTCCCCTGTGACTGGAAGAATAACCACACTGAAAGGGCACCAGCAAAGCTTACTGTGTGTTTGGAGTCTCAGGTCATGAGCATCAGGTCAGGGTCGAGGTACATTGGGAGAATGGTGTGAGGTTCCAGGACTGGAACAGGTGAGGGTGACACAGAAAAACATGAGGTTCCTTTGCAAAGGTGTCCCAGCATTTGGATAAAGGACATGCTGCAGATCCAGAATGAGGAGCATCAGGGGAGGGTACCACAATTTGAACACCAGCTACGATACTGTGGCTCTCTTAGGACTGACATAAAACATGCCATTTTGTCAGCAATTTAGGTAGCAAAGACTTCGGAGGACATAAGGAGAAGACCTGCAGGATTCAGGGAGAAAAGGACAAGGACATGTCAGAATCAGAACTGAGGTGTATTTGTGAACTTGGCTGAAGGTATCTGGCACTACCAGCTGCAGAAGAGCTGCTTCCTTAGACTATGAGCTCTTTGGTGTAGGGACCATGTCTAATTATATAGCATAGTACCATGGAGCCCTGATGTTGGTTGTGACCTCCAGGTACTGCTAAATTAGAAATAACAAAAATCCTTTCACTTTCATAACCATATAATTCATATGGAAAAGAAAGCAAACAGTTTTCCTGGTAGGTCACTGACTAGGTGGCTCCAAGAACTATTTTCATTTCTTCAACTTTCTGCATCGCATGGACTCTTAAACTTAGCAAAGTATTTCTTCTGGAGAGCCTAAAGGCACATCTCCAAGCCAGACACAGGCATTTGCATTTAATAGTATGTTCCAAAACAGCTCAGCACAGTACTTACGAACAAGTAATTAAAGGGAATATCACTGCAGTACAGCCTCTCATTAGCAGTGTAATTAGTCTGCTGAAAATAATTAACATTCCCTTCTACAAAGAGAACAGAGGACCCATTACATTCATTACATCAGCTCTAAGCAAGCAAAACAAAGGCTCTAGAAGAAGGTCTTCCATTCAGGGAGATGGAAAAATAAGAATCCAGCAACAATGTGAATGTTTCATACCTAAGAAATCAGTGCATGCAAGTGCTATAGAGGATTGGTACATGTGTGAGTGCTACATGTAAGCATCTGGGCATATGACTGGTTGATGTATGTCAGGTGTTTGTGGGTAAGTGTAAGTGATAACAGGTGCACCCTGATGCATTGCTCAAGCAAGAAAGAGCTCATTGGCTGGGGCACTCAGCTGCAGGTCTCCTGCAGGCTGCCACACTAAGCACTATAGGCAGCCAAGCAAGCTAAAGGGGCAGCAGCCTGGGGGCATGCCTGCCCCACTGGTCTGGGACTGCCCTAGCCCCAGTGCCCTCCTCCCCCATGGTGCCATTTAGGGAGGGCAGGGTGGCTGAAGCCCCCAACCCCTCTGAGATCCATACCAGGATGCTTTGCTCTTCACCTCACTCTCAGGTTGCGAGAGGAGAACACACATAATATGCCAGCAGGCCTCTTGCTCTAGGCTGGGAGGAGGGGAGACAGAGGAGTGAGTGACTCATGCAGTGTGCTTTCCTTTTGCTCCCTGAGGGTGATGAAGGGGAATGGAAAGCAATGTCCTGGTACAAATCGGGGGGGGGGGGACTCTGCCCCCCTCCCTAAATAGCACCCTTGTCCCCCAACTCCACCTTACATTCACATACTCCTCTGAGCCCCTCCACAAACACCCCAACTCTGACTCCTGCACCCCCCCCCCACACCCTGTCCTAAGCCCACCCATCCCACAACCCTGCCCTGAGCCACCCTGGAGAAGGGTGCAATATGACAGTACCTGTAAGAAATTGAAGTTATTTTCAGCTCTGAGTGGTTTGCCCCCATCCCTTATTCATAGGAGCTGAGTCAGAAGGGACATATCTGACTCATGTCTGTGTGTGATTTGTGTGGATAAGATCGATATTTCTGGGAGGCTACATCTACACTCCAGGCTTCTTGCGCAAGAACTGTTTTGCACTAGAGTTCGTGCACAAAAGTTCTTGCACAAGAGCACGTCAACACTGCTGAAAGCACATCACAAAAGCAATGCACTTTTGTGCAAGAGAGCATCCACGCTGGCGGGATGCTCTTGTGCAAAGACCTGCCCCCCCCCGAACCACTTAGGACAGGGCAAAAAGGCACCAGTACCTTCCGGGGGCAGGTGCTGGAACCCTGCTGAGAGACGTGCTTAAAGGGATCTCCCTGGACAGCCGTTTCTCTGCTGCTGTGTGCTTTGGGACCTCTTGTAGGGACTGAAAGCTGTCGCAGTGCCTGTTGTGGTTGCCCTCAGCCTCTTTAGACACCACAGCTCTTGCCCTAGTGCCTTTGGGGACTTTTGCCTTCTCCTTGTTATGCCATGGAGCCAGGGACAGCCCTGTGCCTGTTCTGGCCCCACACGACCATTTTGGAGTGCCTGCAGCTGCTGCTCCATGCTGCCTCTCTACTCCTGCAAGAGCTTGACGCTGAGCTCAATCTGGAGTCCCTCTCCCTGGATGCGGCGGCTTCGCTGTGGTATCCCTACCTGACCATGGAGAGGTGATACTGAAGACTTGACACCACTTCCGACTGGTGGGACCGGCTGGTGCTGGAGCAATGGGACGACCAGCATTGGTTCCAGAACTTTCGGATGCAGAAGCAGACGTTCCTGGAGCTGTGTGCCTGGCTCTCCCCTGCACTCCGGAGACGCAACACCCAGCTGTGACCCACCACACAGCTACTGCTCAGTGGCAAACCAGTTTGGGGTGGGCAGGTCCACAGTGGGTGCTGTATTGATAAAGGTAAGGCCCCTGGGGGTGGGGGGGCTGCAGTCCCTGCCCGGGGGAAGAGAAGAGTCCAGGCTGGGGGCGATGAAGTGGGGAAGCCCCGTCACCCAGGGGCTTGTGCCGTCCCTCCCTCACATAGGCCTGCTGGTAGGAGGGGGGGGCCTGCAGGGCCCTGGCATATTTGGGGGGAGAGGGAATCAGAGGGGAGCAGGAACCCCTCAAGAGCTTATGTGCCCACCCAGTCTCATTCTGTGTGTTTCCTGTGTTTCTGTGTGCCCTTCTGCAGGTTGTCAGAGCCATCACAGACATCCTGCTCAAGAGGGTCATCTGCCTGCGGGATGTGGACACAACCGTGGCTGGCCTCGCTGCCCTGGGGTTCCCCAACTGCAGGGGGCCATGGATTGGACCCACATCCCCATCCAGCCACCAGAGCATCAAGCGGCCCACTTGGTCAATAGGAAGGGGTACTTCTCAATGGTGCTCCAAGCCCTTGTGGACCACTGTGTCCGCTTCACGGACATATATGTGGAGAGGTTGGGCAGGGCACATGATGCCCGCATCCTCCGAAACGCCAGCCTGTTTTGCAGGCTGGAGGTGGGCACTTTCTTCCCCCAGTGGGAACTGATGGTTGGGGATTTCTGCATGCCACTGTGCATCATGGGGGATGTGGCCTACCCCCTTATGCCGTGGCTGATGCGGCCATACACCAGATGCATGGACCCCAGCCAGGGAAGATTCAACCTCCACCTGAACCAGGCCCGCAACCAGGTGGAGTGTGCCTTCGGATGGCTGAAGGTGAGATTCCGTTGTCTGCTCACCCGTCTCGACATGGGCGAGCAGAACATCACGGAGGTGGTCGCAGCATGTTGTGTGCTGCACAACATAGTTGAGAGGAAGGGGGAGGCCTTCCTCCCGGAGTGGATGGCAGACGAGGGCCAGGTGTTCAAGCAGCCCCAGACAGCCGCCATCCGGCAGGGGCACCATGATGGGGTGTGCATAGGAGAGGCGCTCAGGGAGATGTTTTCGCAGGCCCCACAGTAGGTCACTTCTGTCTTGTGTCCACATCCCCCGCCCATCTCCAACCCTTGCTTCGCCCCCTTCCCTCACCTCCCAATAAACACAACTGTTTTCGTTAACCAAAAAATAAACTATTATTTACATTGGGGGATGAAGGGTGGGCAGTGAGAGGGGGCTCTGAACTGGGAGGGGGAGTTATTGCTGGGAGGGACGGCTCCTCCCAGTGCCTCCTCAGGTGTGGAGGCCTCGGCGCCCTTCAGGCCGGGTTGGGACAGGCAGCACAGGGACGTGGGCAGGACGGGGTGCAGCAGGAGGGGGCATAGATATGGCAGGAGGGGGCATGGGCACGGCAGGGTGGGGCAAGGCCATGCCATAGTGGATGTCATGGCCAATGTGTGACGTCAGTGAGGATATGGTGTCACACATGCAATCACAACGCTGGAGGAACTGCCCCTATGCCTGCTCCTGCCACTCCAGATCGGCTCAAAGCGTGTTGCTGACTGCCTCCTTCATCTGCTCCATGGCCTGCACGTGCTGCTGGAGGAGCTGGTCACGCTGCCTGGCTGGTCCCTGCATCATTGGTGCTGGCAGCGTGGGGCTGGATGGTCCCTTGCTCCCAGCTGGTACAGCTACAGAGAACACAGAAGATGGCAAGGTGGTCAGTCAGCCCTGCACACAATTTCCCTGAGCCTTGTGCCCTCCTCCATGACCCATATGTTACACCACAAACTGTGGCTTGGGCCCAATCGATCCCCTGTGTGTATTCACATAAGGATTAGTTCTAAATCCTGGGAATGAAGTGATCCTCCATGGATTGTAACACAGGGGGAGACACATCACTGTGAATGAAGACCCCTTGTCTGTGTCCTAGCCACTTGGCATGCTGTATCTATTTGTCTAGCACGGTGTACACTCCCTCTCAAAGGTAGAGCACATGGCTTCTACTCGTCACTTTGAGCATAAACCATGATGCTGTAGTCATGTTTGAGTACACATCCACAATGCATGGGAGCAAGCGTGGCAGATAAGGTCTGGGTTCTCGGACTACTGTCAACTGATTGCCTCGGAGACGCAGCCAGGGCTGCTGGGAGTATACTGTCCCTGCAGCAAGACTCAGTGGGCCAGAGGCCCGGGCTACCTGCTTCCCCGCTCCTCCTTCCCCCAGCCCTTGGACAAGTAGCCCAGGGAAGTATGTGGTCACAGTGGGAGGGGGATTCCCTCGGGGGCAGTAGGGAGGCCAGGAGCAGCATAGAGGCTCTGTGGGGGCTGCACTCATAGGGCTGGCTCTCTGCGCTTTTTCCAGGAGCAACTGCTGTGTCACACGGGCAGGCATGGCTGCGTACTGTCTGTATGCGACGTCCTTCGGGATGTGCGGGGTCTGGCCTGCGCCCTTGGGACTTGGCTGCCCTGGAGCTGCCTGCCGCGTCCACATGCCACCCAGTCAGGCTGCATGTGGTTGCATGTGCTGCGTACTGCTACACAGCATGCAGCTGGGACTGCCCGAGTGACACTCCCCCCCTCCCCTGGCACCCGCCTCCCCCACCTTTGCAAGTGCAACTGCTACACTCACCGGAGGATCCATCACCGGCCTCAGACCAGTACTGGGAGACGTCCTGGTTGCTGGGCACTGGCTCCAGGTGGAGGGTGATTGTGGCTGGGTGGTCCTCTCCCTCATCCTCAGAGGTGGTGGTCAGGTCACCCTGCTCCTCCAGGTCAGGCAGCCTGACCACCGGGGTGCGCAGTCTGGTGTCCACCATGGGAGAGGGCCCTTGGACCTCTGTCTCCCCCATGATGGCGTGCAGGCGCTCGTAGTGGGGGCAAGTGTCAGCTCCACCCCCCCCCCACCTTCACTGGCTCTCACATATGCCAGGCACGGCTCCTTAACCTTAGCCCAGACCTGTTCCAGGGTTCAGGCCGGGTGTCCCTGGTCCGCCAGTGCCTGGGCCACGCGGCCAAAGATGTTGGCGTTGCAGCGCCGAAACCAGGATCGTGAAGGGCTTCCTTCTGCCCTCACAGGTCCAGGAGGGTCTCGACCTCAGCCCCGGCCCAGCCTGTGGCAAGCTGCTTGGTGCCCCTTCGTGGCTGCTGAAAACTGTGGGGTGGCTCCTGGAATGGTTGTGCAGGCTCACGAAGTGGCTCTGGGGCAGACATCTGGGCTTCTGAGCTGCAGCAGGCAGAGCCATCTGTGGACAGCTGCCGGCTGTGCTGCTGCTCCCATGCGGCGTCTGCAGGATGTATGCGCCTTTAAAGGGGGGTCCAGCAAGCAGGAAGTAGTGAGCTGTGAGTGCAGGTACAGAGCATCCAAGCAGCCAGCTGCGTTTTTTCCTGGAGGCCAGTTCTTGCACAAAAACTCCCTGCTGCCCGTTCACACTGCCTCCTTGTGCAAGAGCACTTGCTCAAGAAGGCTTTTTCCTTGTACGAAGCATCAGAGCTCTTGCGCAAGAAGCCCTCAGTTCCGACCCTGTACTGTAAATTTATTTGCACAAGAACACATGTGCAGTGTAGACTCTCTGCAAGTTTTTGGGCAAGAACGGCCATTCTTGTGCAAGAAGCCTGCAGTGTAGATGTAGCCCAAGTGTACAAGTCAGCGCGACAAGTCAGGGTAAGTTGTATGTATGAGTTCACGTGACAGGGGAGTGTGTGACAAAGCCACTGGCATATGTATGTTTGTGACTGTTGTGTAATCGGGGTGGGGGGGTGTACCAGTGAAAGAGGCAAAGGAATGTCACTCTTCAGCACCGCCTTTCTGAACTCAGCCTTTCAAAAAAGGCAGCATTGTACCTCTTAAATCTGCTATGTTAGCTCAAGGCCATTCCCCACACCCAAAGAAAAAATAGACCAACCCACATTCTGTGCCCTTCCATCCTGTTCTCAATTGACAAATCACTAGCTGTAACAATGAAAGATCCTGCTCTCTCAGCATCTCCTGAAAGCCAAGTTTAAAATGTTTTCACTTTCAATTATTAAGTCAGGTCCATCCCCTTCCTATAAAAAAATTCATAGGTTATTAAAAAAAACCAGGACCCCTCCTGAGAATACTATAAACCACAATTTCATGATCTCCATGCAGCCTTCATCACTTATGACTCACATGTGCAAGTGAAGTGATGTGTGTGTATGAGAGACAGAAGCATGTGTGTTCAAAGGCTGTGCCAATGATCAGTTAACGTGTATTGAATGTGTTAGATATGATCCTGTGATTAAGACGTGTTTGAGATTGGTCTGCGTGTGGTCTGGATGTGTTAGGTGTGAGTAATAGTGGTTTGTAGCAAGTGCAAGAGCAAGGGATATGGGTCATCATAATCTTGTACTTACAATATCACTGTTGCTGCTGCAGACGCTACTGTATTATCCCAAAATCCATGTGAAGTGGCTGCAAATGAGCAATGGTTTCCAGTGCGCTTGTATTCATAGTTAGTTCAGGGGACACAGCAAACACTATAAACATAAGTACCCACGCTTGCCTGTCTTGTGATTTCCCTCCGGGTTGTGTGACTTCGATACATTTCTCTTGGTATGAGTGTTGAGCTCCACAGTTACATTGCTATGAAATCGACCCCAACACAAATCCAAAGCCCAGCTTGGTTTGTCTATTTCTTTATCTAATGAGCAATTTGTTATTCCATGGCATCCAGTCTCCCCTCTTTCCAGATTAATGTTCATCAGTAGTTTGGAAATATTCTCGTAGGTGGTGGCGGCAAAAGAAAGCCTCAAGGTCACCACAAAATTGAATCCAGTTAGTGGGGAAGGTGGGGCAGAAACAACAGCAACTACCTCAACCCACCGGATAATATTGTTAACCTCTCTAGCTACAAACTCAACCCAGCAGAAGAGTCTGTCTTATCCCGGGGGCTTCTTTCTGCCCCACCTCCCCCACTAACTGGATTCAATTTTGTGGTGACCTTGAGGCTTTCTTTCGCCACCTCCGCATACAAGAATATTTCCAAACTACCGATGAACATCAATCTAACCAACCAGATTCCCCCAATCAACACCAAAAGAAAAACAATTCTATATGGACTCCCCCTGACGGTCGGAATTACAATCTGGATTTCTATATACAATGCTTCTGCAACAATGCACAGACTGACATTATTCACAAACAACAAGCGACATACAATCTGAGTCGCGCTGAACACTATGCCATCCAGAGTCTAAAAAACAACCTGGACATTATAATCAAACCAGCTGACAAAGCGGGTGCTGTGGTCATTATGAATAAATCTGACTATGACCAGGAGGCAACTGGACAACTCTCCAACACCACATTTTACAAACCTCTCTCCTCTGATCCTACTTCAGAATACCAAAAGAAACTACATTGTCTCCTTAAAAAACTCCCTACTCGGGACCAAATCCACACAGACACACCTTGCCTACGTGTACACTGGCATGATTTTCCGGAAATGCTTTTAACGGAAAAGTTTTGTCCTGTAGATTGGCAGGACACTTTTCCACAAAAGCACTTTTTGCGGAAAAGCGTCCGTGGCCAATATAGACGCGCTTTTCCGCAAAAAAGCCCCGATCGCCATTTTATCCATCGGGGCTTTTTTGTGGAAAACAGCACTGTGCTGTCTACACTGGCCCTTTTGCGCAAATGATTTGTGCAAGAGGGCTTTTGCCCGAACAGGAGCAGCATAGTATTTCCACAAGAACACTGACGATCTTACATGAGATCGTCAAGTGTTCTTGCGGAAATTCAAGCGGCCAGTGTAGACAGCTGGCAAGTTTTTCCGCAAAAGCAGATGATTTTGCGGAAAAACTTGCCAGTCTAGACACAGTCCCTTCTGAACCCCAACCAGGATTGTTCTATCTGCTTCCCAAAATCCATAAACCTGGACACCCCAGATGCCCCATCATCTCAGGTATCGGCACGCTCACTACTGGATTATCCAGCTATGTAGACTCTCGTCTCAAACCCTACGCAACCAACACTCCCACCTATCTCCGAGATACTACTGACTTCCTAGAAAACTACAAAACATCGATAACCTCCCTGATGACGCCATCCTTGTTACCATGGATGTAGAAGCTCTCTACACCAACATCCCACATGAAGACGGATTACAAGCAATTAGAAACACTATCCCAGAGAATACCACTGCCAGTCTGGTAGCAGACCTGTGTAACTTTATTCTCACCCACAATTACTTCCAATTTGGGGACAACTTATACCTCCAGATCAGCGGCACAGCCATGGGTACCCGCATGGCCCCACAGTACGCGAACATCTTTATGGCTGACTTAGAACAACGTTTCCTCAGATCCCGTCCCCTTTTACTTCTTCTCTACTTACGCTACATCGATGACATCTTTATGATCTGGACCCATGGCCAAGAAACACTGGATGCATTCCACAGAGATTTTAACAACCTACGCCCCACCATCAATCTCAGCCTGGACCATTCTACACGAGAGATCCATTTCCTGGACACCATAGTACAAATCACCAATGTAAATTAGACACCACACTCTACAGAAAACCCACTGACTTCTACAGTTACCTACATGCCTCCAGCTCCCATCCAGGACACACCATACGATCCATCATCTATAGCCAAGCCCTTAGATACAATTGCATCTTCTCTAATCCCACTGACAGAGACCAGAAACTTCAGGATTTCTACCAAGCATTTATAAACCTCAATTACCCACCCAGAGAAATAAAAAAAACTAATTGAAAGAGCCAGACGAATACCCAGAAACCATCTACTTCAAGACAGACCCAAGAAAACCAACAATAGAACACCACTTGTCATCACCTATAGCCTCTAACTTAAACCCGTCCAACGCATTATTAATAAACTACAACCTATACTGGAACAGGATACTACCCTCCGAGAGGCTCTGGGAGACAGACCCATAGTCTCCTATAGACAACCACCTAACCTCAGGATGATTCTTACCTACAACTACAGGACATACCACACTAATACCAACCCTGGAACTTTCCCTGGCAACAAACCCCGGTGCCAGCTTTGTCCACATATATACTCTGCTGACACCATTATTGGACCTAACCATGCCTATTACAAGATCAAGAACACATATTCCTGTTCATCCAGAAATATAATTTATGACATCATGTGCCTAAAGTGTCCGTCTGCTATGTACATTGGACAAACTTCTCAGACACTTCGCCAAAGAATCAATGCACATAAAACAGACATCAGGCTCTCTCACAGAGAGAAAGCTGTTGCTTGCCATTTCATCCAGACTGACTATTCTCTCAATGACCTTAAAACATGCATATTGCTTCAAAGAGACTTTAACTCCAGACTTCAAAGAGAAGATTCAGAATTGTCATTCATGCTTAAATTTGACACTTTATGTAGGGGTCTAAACAAAGACTCTAATTATCTCACCCAGAACAAAGATAGCTTCCCCAATTATCACCCCAATGTCATTACCTCACAGAAACTTCCCCTATTATCACCCCTAATGTTATTACCTCACAGATACTAACCTTCCCCCCTCACTTCCACTCTGTTCTAAAATTTGAGTTGTCAATTTCACATGCGTTCATTTTTTTTATTGTATCACTTTGGTATAAATAGTTGTGCCAATTTTCTTCACAAATTGATTGGAGAAAGTGGATCTGGCCCACTAAAGCTCATCACCTAATAAACCATCTTGTTAGTCTTTAAAGTGCTACATCGTTCTGTCTTTTGTTTCAGCTTGACCAGACTAACACGGCTGCATCTCTATTACTTAAGATGGTAGATATCACAAAAAGCACACGACATGCATGGGGTTAATTCCTGCCATAAGTGGCCAGTCATCTCTAGAGCTGCTGCGATTACAGTGAGGGGAAAGCCATCTGAGGGCATGTCTGTAAAACAGGGCTAAGCTTGAAATAAGCTATGCGACTTGAGCTACACCATTTGCTTATTTCAAATTTGGGCCCATCTACACAGCACTTATTTCGAGGTGGAGCACTCTTCCTCTGACTTCCCTTTTTCCTCATACAATGAGGTTTACAGAGTAAGAAGCATGAAGTCAGAGTAAGAAGCACGTTATTTCGAATTTATTTCAAAATAACGGGCTTGCTATGTAGATGCACACTATGTTATTTTGGAATGAGAGAAACGTCCGTTATTCCAAAATAATGCTAGTGTGTAGACATGCCCTGAAGGAGTCTGACTGTCTGCAAGCTGGGACAAACCCTTCGGGGCCAATAGGAATTCTGAGGGATGTGGAGAAGAGATGGATGAATGTTGATTAATCTAATTGGCAGCCTCCTTTGACCAGAGCTAATGGAGTGCTTTCATCAGAGCCGTAAATGCCAGAGCTGTAACAGGGGCAGGATGATGATGAAAAGAGTGGTTGGAGGGGTTCTTAGCATAAACCAGCAGCAAGGAATGAGTGAATTAGAGGAAAGGTCTCTGCAGCCTAATATACAAATGATGTGCTTAGGAACAGGTACCACATTGACAGCCCTGGAAATTAAAGCCCTTTTTTCTCCTCAGTTCAGCCTTCCCTCATTCTGCTCTGCCAAAAACCCCTCACTCCAGACCCAACCGGATCTTCTGTGTGGGCAGGAGGGGAAATCAGACTCTCTAGACCGGTGATTCCAACAAAGTTGCCAAACATGATGTGGCCAATTGCGCAGTAGCAAATGAGCTGAAACAACCAGCTCATTTCACATAGGCTGTGCCATAGCCATTTAACATCTTCTCTTCCAGCAAGACAGGCCAGGCTGGGAAAAATCCTCTTTCATGTCTTAGGAACTTTTGGCAGGGAACACCTGCACTGTTTTCTAACATGGACTCACAAGAGACCACTTGGCATAAACTTGTGTTCAAGGTACAGAGTCCCCTCCCAAAACAAAGAGCCACTGCCCAATAGCCCATCACATACACCTCCTTGTAGGAAATGGACTTCCCAGCTTAGCCCCACCTTAGCCCCAGCTCAATTACTCACCCAGAAAACAGCTGCTCCTAATTTTGCTGAGTGGCACTGCTTCCTAACAGCACTGCTTGCAGAAGGAGCAAAGATCGTACAATACCTTTCTTGGCCTGGGAAATGTCACCATAACATTGCAAGAGACACAGCTTGCTGGAGGACAAGCTGAGAGAAGTGGCAATCACAGTCTGTAGGGTTTTGTCCCCGTGGCTTTGGAAGCAGATCCGTCTGCATATTCAGTGACTAGAACTCAGAGAAGCCTAAATGGATGGAACACACAGGAGGCATTTGAGGGATGAATAATTCATAGCCTTGTTCAGCTGCCAATATCTCCAGTTTGTTTTGTTGTTTTTTTATGCCCACACGGTGCTTGATTTTTGTTTTAACAGTAATGGGAGATGTCTGTGCTTCCTTTGATGGTTCTTGAGGGCAAGCGATAAGCAGCACCTGCACTACTCACACCAGCTTTTTTTAATAACCTTGCTCACAGCATCTTCATTAACACAACACTTGGTTTTTTTCCAACAGCTCAGTCCACTAGCAGCTTTCTGAGGATCCCTGCTGACACCTGGTTTATTGTAACCTTGCTACAATGCTGGCCTGAACTTTACAGTTCAGCTGAGCAAAGGACAGCAGGATCACATTTGGAGCCCCAGGCAGCAGCTTACATTGCAGAAATGCTGACATGGATAACTTTAAGCAATCAACCATATCTCTGTCCCTCCCCAGCTGACAGGGATCCATGAGAATCACCCAGTCCCCATCTACAAATTCAGCTGGACAATGCAGTCCAGCTGTGCAATGTAAAATGAATTGTTAACTAAAGAAGTATCCATGGGGTACCAGAGAGGTTGGGAAGTTAAGGGATGTCACAGTCTCAATTTGGGCAGGATTTCCCCCAGTAGTAGGAGTGAACAATGTCAGAGCCAAAGATCCTTTGAAGGAACCACTCAGAATGAGCCCCAAAGGGACAGCTGACAATCCAAGGAAGAATGGAGAATTGGGTCCATGTGAATTAAGGATGTTAGAAAACATTCATTTTTGTAAACATGTAACTGCAGAATTTTTCAGCGGTTATATGTTTGCACACGGGGGGGAGGGCAGTTTAAAAGCTGGCTTTCCACATGTACCAACTCCTGCCTGCCTCCACATCTCCCCCATGCTCATGCTATTTGGGGAGGGTGAACCCAGGCTTATCAGTTAATTGTGTAAATGACTACACACTAACATGCCTAATGTGAATTGCATATACTGTATTCCACATGGAGATATTAGGGGAATTGCCTAATTATGGACAGAGTGATAATATAAGATAAAGCAGGCCATGAAATATTGAAGTACCAGGAGCAATTAATGAAAACTGGTCCACATTGGGGTAACAAATGCTTGAACTGCTGCAGGTTGTACCAATCAGATCATCTCTCATTTTAGATGCACAATGCACACTACAGCTCTACCAAGCATTCCACATAAGCACCACAGGGGTTGTGGATTGTTACACTGCTGTCAAGCAGTGCTGCCTGGCACCTAAAGTTGATGGTGATCATCCACCATGCTAATTTACACCCACTCTGCAACTAGTGTAAATGACTACATAAGACACAGAGCTCTGGTGAATTGAGCCCAATAGACTTATACTACTGTCAAACTGGAGAAACACAATAGTGAATCAAGCATTGATATTATGCATCAACTCTTTTGCTGAGCCAGGAACAGAATCTAGATCTTCTGACATACCTCTGTGCTTTATCCTCAAGCTATTCCATTTGTCACCTGCTGTTTTCCTTCAGACCCTAGCTACTGTTTGCTGGGCTTATTTTTATTGGCTCTGACTTCACCTGTTTGTGATGTATTAACATTATGATGTGGTATGATTACCACACTATGTTTAAGCAACTAATTATGAGTGACCAGAACAATGTGATGCAAAAACAGAGAAAGAAAACCAGAGGCAGCATGGTCCAGTGGGTAGGGCATGGGACTGGAACTCAGGAAACCAGAGTTCTATTGAGTGCCCTGCCACTGACCTGCAGCGTAACCTTGAGCAAGTCACTTCAACTCTGTGCCTCTGTTTTCCCCTTTATCTGTCATTTCATCTTTTTAGATTCTAAGTGCCACGGATGCAGGACCACCTGCACCTCACACCCCTTCTCTGGTCTCTGAGTACTCCTCCCCCCACACACACACGTCTTAGGTCTCGGGCCTTTACCTTTCCTAAGCTGGAATCCCATGATTCTGATACTGCTTACTCCCAACAGATCTGACTGGGATTGGCTCGTACGGGTCTTCCCTTCAGGAGCTTGTGAAAAAATAGCATTTTTTAAAACCAAAGTGTTGTCTGATCTGAACAGTAGGAACAAAGGTAACATAAAATGAGAGTTTAAATAATAGCAGAGTAACATGCATGTGTCTCTTTTACCTAAAAGCTTTATGATCCCCTGGGTGCTTAGGAAGGCATAACTCTTTCAGAACCCCAAGGAGATATTTTTTGTTTGTTCTCCACACACAGCTCCCTGACAAGCGCCTCATCTGGGCTCAGAGCCTTACATTTTTACTGTGCATTGCTTACCAATGCTAGGACCCAAAAGATCAATCTGCTTAACTGGGCTAGCACTAAGGAAGTCAATAATTCATCTATTATTACTGAGAAGTCCCTGGTCCTTCACAGTAAGATCCTTGGACCACAGATGCTTACTAATTTCTTGTAAAGCACCTAGCACAAAGGGGATCCCAATCTCAGTTGCAGCCTTTAGATCACTGGTTTCAAATTCCCAGCCCATGGGTCAGTCTTGGCGGGAGTGAATGCACAAACCAGCCCGGGACTCCCGGCAGGCCTGAGGAGCCTGTTCGTTATCAGCCCCAAAGCCCCATTCCTTCCTGCCATTGCCCTGCCCTCTGCCCCACAGTACCCCAGACCGCCATCACCCAGCTTTGGAGATCACCAGGGAGGGTCTGGTGCTGCATAGCGGTAGTGGTCACACCCCGCCCGGCACTCCCTGTGGTGGCAGGAGCCATGGGGAAGCAGAGCACAGTGGGCAGCACTTAGGGTTGCCAGGTGTCCAGTTTTCACCCGAACAGTCTGGTATTTGCGGACTCTGTCCGGAAAAAAAAAACAGGAAATACCAGACACGTGCAATGTCCGGTATTTCCTGTTTCCCTGGGATGGAAGCCCGGTGAGGACAATTTTCCCCTGCCGCGTCTGGTGGAGGCAGGGGAGTGAGGAGCACGGCAGAGTCTAGAGAAGGGGGGCAAGAGAGGGCACTTGCCAGGCACCATGCCAGGGGGGCCCCGAGCTGGGCTGGGAGCGGAGCGCATGCTGCTCTGGCCCACATGACCAGCAGAGACCGGGAGCTGGCCACGTGATATCTCCCTCTCTCCACAATGCAAGCCAAGGCAGCCGGGCCAGGTGGCAGGAGCGGTCGCTTTAAATGTCAAATTGTTCCTCCGTGCCTGGCTCTGCAGGGGGGAGGGGGAAATTTGATTGGTATGGGGCTCCCGACACTGGGGATGCCTGCCTCAGGGGGAGGGGGAGTGCACTGGGATGGGAGGTACTAGGGGGGCCTGGGTCTGAGGCACGGGTGAGTGCACTGGGATGGAGGGGCACTAGGTGGGCCTGGCTCTGAGGCAGGGGTGAGTGCATAGAGATGGGGGATGCTGCAGGGGCCTGGCTCAGGGGGAGGGGGAGGTGCCAAACTGGATGGAATGGTGAAACTTTTGCTTAACAACTTTGGTCTCCCCCCCCCCTTTTTTTTTCCTTGACAGAATTTTTTCTGGGTAGGGTTGGTTTTTTTGGCAGGGGAAGGGGTGTTCGGTATTTTTTGTTAAACCATCTGGCAACCCTAGCAGCACTTCCTGTCTCTCAGGGTACGGCACCCCTTCTGGTGGCAGCAGGAAGTCAGTATGCACACCAGAGATTGTCAGGCAGCCTAGTCTGCAACTGCACAATGGCCTAAATAGCGGTTTTAATACTTCAGTGGTGTGAGCAAACCACCAGCCAGCTGATTACTCAGGCCTCCTGGAGAGGAGTGAACAACAGTCTGGGCTACGGCCCTCTGAGTGAGGGCTGAGCAATTAAATAGTCTATATTGCCAATCTCAAGATAAGGCTGGGGTAGAGGGATCTGGGCCCACCCTGCTCCACCAGGTCCCAGCCCAGGGCCCTAGACATGGCAGGCTGTCCCAGCTGGGTTAGCAGGGAAACATGCAGCAGCTGCCACACATCCTGGGCTAATTCCTATTGCACTGTTGCTGCTGAGACCTGGCTTTTAGTGCTGAAGTCAGAGGGCTATTATTGCAGGCTCTCTGCAGGGCCTTCTGTCTCCTGGGGCAGTGGTTTGCCTTTATTTTCTGCTCCCAATCATGGGTTTGGTTGAGGGCTTAGCTCCCTGGGAAGGATATCTGTCTCCTTCCCTAACTGGCCCAAAGAGCTGGACTGCAGGACCCTGTTCTTGTACCTCATGCCCTGCCCCTGGCACTTCCTCCACAGGGGCATGGTGAGGTTAGATGCAGGGGAGAGCAGGAGGGGAAAAGAGTGGCGTTAACCCCTGCTGTGCTAGAGAGAGGCCACTCTCCCTCCCTACACCAAGTAATAAACAATAAATCCTTGCTAAAAATCAGCACAAAGCTCTCCTGTAATAACTCAGTAGTTTTCCCTACAGTTGTCTGTTGCCCCTATTATATTGTCCGAAGGAATATAAAACCCAACCAAAAGGCGACTGAGATGACAGTTAATATGTGATGGGTGATGTTGTCTTAAGTTACCGAGTAGAAATTGTATAGAAGTAGTCCCTTGTAGTCCAAGTCCCATTGTACTAGGCACGGTGCATACATATCGTTACAGGATATCATGACCATCCAAGGGCCTGTCTACACATGGAGGCTATGTCTACACTGGGACTCTTTTCTGGAAATGCTTAAAACGGAACAGTTTTCTGTTATATGTATTTCCGGAAAAAGCGCGTCTACATTGGCAGGATGCTTTTCCGGAAACAGTGCTTTTCCGGAAAAGCGTCCGTGGCCAATGTAGACGCGCTTTTCCGGAAAAAAGCCCCAATCGTCATTTTCGCGATTGGGGCTTTTTTGCAGAAAAGACTGCTGTGCTGTCTACACTGGCTCTTTTCCGAAACAGTTTTTCCGGAAAAGGACTTTTGCCCGAACGGGAGCAGCATAGTTTTTCCGGAAAAACACTGACAATTTTACAGTAGATCGTCATTGCTTTTCCGGAAAAGCAAGCGGCCAGTATAGACAGCTGGCAAGTTATTCTGGAAAAGCGGCTGCTTTTCCAGAATAAGTGGCCCAGTGTAGACAGCCGGAATGTTCCTGACACCTATTTCAGAATAAGACTGCCTTGTCTGTGCATTAATCTAAACAGGAACAAGGCACTTTTAGTGTGGAAAAAGATTATCCAGGGCATGGAGTTAAATCCAGAGGTGAAAGTAAGTGGGTGCACTCTGGTATGCAGCACCAGAAAGAGCTGGCTGAACTGCAGCAAAAGCCAGCAGGGAGCTATTTAAAGAGCTGGCAGAGACCCGGATTGCAATAGGACAGTACCTGTAAGAAATTATAAGTTACTTTTCATTGCTGGTTAAATCAGGAACATTCCATGGGCAGGCAAACACTAAGTATCAGAATACATACAGCTGGATCCTACAAAAGAACAGCCACACTGGGTCAGACCAAAGGTCCATCTAGCCCAGTATCCTGTCTTCCAACAGTGGTCAATGCCAGATGCCCCAGAGGGAGTGAACAGAACAGGAAATCATCAAATGATCTCTCTCCTCTCATCCATTTCCAGCCTCTGACAAACAGGCTAGGGACATCATTCCTACCCATCCTTACTAATAGCCATTGATTAACCCAACCTTCATGAATTTATCTAGTTCTTTTTGGACCTTGTTAAAGTCCTGGTCTTCACAACATTCTCTGGCAAAGAGTTCCACAGATTGACTGTGCACTGTATGAAGAAAAATGTCCTTTTTTTTTTTACACCTGCTACCTATTAAACTTCCTTCTGTTTGTGCATTAATCTAAACAGAAACAAGGCTCTCTTATTGTGGAAAAAAATTGTCCATGCATGGAATTAAATCCAGCCTATTTAATTTAGGATTTAAATTCAATGCAATTTGTGTGGCTAACTCCCTTAGGTTCCTTCAAAACCTTCAGCTTTAATTTATACAGTGGCGCTCTAAAAAGTATTCCGATGAATGCAGATTAAATTACTAAGGATCCTCAAAAAAACATCTCACCACGATTTATACAATAACTAATAAGCATAAAAACATTTAATTAAATCAATATGCCATGGGAATTAGAGAGACAGAGTTGGCACCCATTTCATACTTACTCAGATAGATTTAAATCTAATTAAGCTTATCTTTCAGAAATAATATTGCTATTATAATAAGATTGTGTTAGTAGATCAGATATGGAAAAGGCCTTTCAATTATAACTGGGTTAGCTTTAGTTTATATTGTTATATATTTTATAATGCTTTTAAAAATGTCATTTGTATATTAATTTCATTTTACATATATTGTCTCAGTTGGCCACAGTGTTTTGTATTTAACTTCATTAGGTTGAGATGCAGAGAAAGCATGTAAAACTGTGCTTCCCAAAACAATGAGACTATTGTGACCATTTTTAGATAGATGTGTCTTTTAGTCCATAATTAATTTTGTAAAAATTCAGGAGAAAGAACATGTGAACAGAAAGCTTGCAGTTATTCAGAACTCCTTCAATATGCAAATCCATCCTCTATGTTTGGGAATGTACTTTTCACTCTTATGGAAAATGCACTGTACATTAAACCTCTCTAATCTGACATCCTTGGGACCTAACTGGTGCCAAACCGAGAATCTGCCAAACCACAGGAGGTCAATATTGTCTAGCAGCGTTACCAATGCTTCCACTGCTTACTAGGCTCTGAGAAAACATTTAGGGGTAAATTAGAGCTAAATAACAACACAAAACACTTAGAGCCAGGAGTGGTGGCTGTAAACAAACTTTATGGGACTGCAGGAAACTTGGCCACACCCATGAAGAGTGGACATCCAGCTAAGTAAAATCATGCTAGAACAAAAGTGTCGCTGGATCAGAGCGTATCAGATTAGAGAGGTTCCACCTGTACTGTACTTAAACTAATGGCTATGGCTCCAATTCATTCACTTAATTTTGTTTAAAGGTGAAGTAGGTTTTAGCTGTGGAAACAGTTCCTGTACACACAAATAGCCTAGAGTTCCTGACTGTCAGTTTTTTGATACACCATACAGAAGAAAAACTTACAAAAAATTTAGATCAACGTTTTCAAAAGTGAACAGCTATTTTGGGTGCCTTGGGCCTGATGTTCAGCTGACTTAAGCCACTGTGCATTGCTCAACACTTCTGAAAATCAGATCCAACACATCTCAATTTATACACCCAAATTCAGGAACTAGTGTTGATAGTTTTGGCCATAAGATGGATTTACATAAGAACATAAGAATGGCCGTACTGGGTCAGACCAAAGGTCCATCTAGCCCAGTATCCTGTCTACCGACAGTGGCCAGCACCAGATGCCCCAGAGAGGGTACACCAAAGACAATGATCAAGCGATTTGTCTCCTGCCATCTCTCTCCAGCCTCTGACCAAACAGAGGCCAAGGACACCATTTTATCCCCTGGCTAATAGCCTTTTATGGACCTAACCTCCATGAAATTATCTAGCTTTTCTTTAAACTCTTTTATAGTCCTAGCCTTCACAGCCTCCTCTGGCAAGGAGTTCCACAGGTTGACTACACGCTGTGTGAAGAAGAACTTTCTTTTATTAGTTTTAAACCTGCTCCCCATTAATTTCATTTGGTGTCCTCTAGTTCTTCTATTTAGGGAACTAATAAATAACTTTTCTTTATCGGCCCTCTCCACACCACTCATGATTTTATAGACCTCTATCATATTCCCCCTCAGTCTCCTCTTTTCTAAACTCAAAAAATTCCCAGTCACTTTAACCTCTCCTCATATGGGACCCGTTCCAAACCCCTAATCATTTTAGTTGCCCTTTTCTGAACCCTTTCCAAGGCCAAAATATCTTTTTTGAGGTGAGGAGACCACATCTGTACACAGTATTCAAGATGTGGGCGTACCATAGTTTTACACAGGGGCAGTAAGATATTCTGGGTCTTATTTTCTATCCCTTTCCTAATAATTCCTAGCATCCTATTTTCCTTTTTGACCACCGCTGCACTCTGTGTGGAAGTTTTCAGAGAACTGTCCACGATAACTCCAAGATCTCTTTCCTGATTTGTCGTAGCCAAATTAGCCCCATCATACTGTACGTATAGTTGGGGTTATTTCTCCCGATGTGCATTACTTTACACTTATCCACATTAACTTTCATTTGCCATTTTGTTGCCCAATCACTCAGTTTGGTGAGATCTTCTTGGAGTCCCTCACAGTCTGCTTCTGTCTTGACTATCCTAAACAGTTTTGTATCATCTGCAAACTTTACTACCTCACTGCTTACCCCTTTCTCCAGATCATTTATGAATAAGTTGAAAAGGATTGGTCCCAAGACTGACCCTTGGGGTACACCACTAGTTACCCCTCTCCAATCTGAAAATTTACCATTTATTTCTACCCTTTGTTTCCTGTCTTTTAACCAGTTCTCAATCCAAGAAAGGACCTTCCCTCTTATCCCATGGCCATGTAATTTACACAAGAGCCTTTGGTGAAGGAACTTGTCAAAGGCTTTCTGAAAATCCAAGTATACTATATCTACTGGATTTCTTCTTTACAATTTTGCATCCCACTGTCATGGCCATTGCTTCCGTTCAAGACATTAAGATTTTTAACATTTACTTTAATGGGATCCTGAGCTGACCCAGAATCAGGGACAAAAATTATGCTCAGAAGTTTACCTTCTGAAAACTAGGTTAGTGGGAGGGAGGAAGAGCAGAAGGCAGCTCCCTTCTATATATCTGGATTTCCATAGACAATTTTCTCTGTCTGTAACCACACCCATCCCCATTTAAGAACTAAGAAAAAGAAGATAGGTCTTGATATTTCAGGATGCAAGAGCAGGAGTAAGAAAACCTGCAGTTGTACTACCTACACCAGTCATCTTAACCTTGTTAAGTTTGTGGAATTTGACACTCTGGGACAGGGCTGAGAGAGTGCCTCCATGGTGTTCCTAGTTCAGTTGGGGGCACTTTTACCTGCAATTCAATTCTAACCAATGGCATACCATGGAACATGAGGACAAAATGAGGCTGGAGCTCCTCCTTTCACTAAAATAACGCAGCTGCATTACAATACAGTCTGTATGGCCTTAAGCACAAGTGTGTTTCCACATTTGAATTAAAAATAATATTTGAGAAACAGAATATTAGACTATATTGTAAAGCATATGCAGATGCTTGCATATGTCCTCATATGCTCCCCTGCTCACACTTGAATTGTTGTTATCACTTGCACTGATGCATTACTGCTGGCAGTTGCTGTAAAACAGGCACTAATATTCCCAGCGTAGACAAAGCCTGGGAGAGCATGTTCCTAGGATTAACCACTTGTACTGTTCACAAGATAAGAATACATGCAGTAACCAAACAAAAAGGGAGAGTCAATTCTTGACCCGGCAGTGGGAGTTTCTGTATTTCTTTCGTGTTTTTTTCCCTCCGTATTTTGGTTCATTTACTACTTTGAACTTTTCTTCAAAGTGCTTTGCAAAACTTATTAACTAATCAATACATACAACAGTCCAGTGATACAGTACTAAGTTCCATTTTACAATCAAGAAATGTAGTCACAGAGAGGTTGTGTGACTTGCACAAGGTTTCTCAGTGAGTTAGTGACAACATTGGAAACAGAAACCAGGAATTCCTAGCTCCCAGCTCTGTTCTTGGAAAGTCAAACCACTCTATATTGAAAATATGGTTGGAAGTGCTGTATCACAGTGTATTACACATCCACAGTTATTCATATGCCTTTACAAAACTATACACCAACCAGCAAGGAACTGAACTTTTGTGAACCTAGATTAGTAGGCAAAACATGAGCTCATATTCACAACTGAGTTTTCCCTATGAAAGTCCTGAATTAGAATCTGCAAATTATTTGCAGTATATAGCTACCACGCATTTCCCACCTCCCAAAGGGAACAATTGCTCTACTGTACATTTCAAGCCAAGTCTGTACGAATGACAACTAGATGCTTCTAGATGCAAATTATGAAAGTAAACCATCTTAAATGCTATGCACGAGTTATTCTTTTCCTTAAATGCTACAACAGTAGCCCAAGGGAAAACTTCAGGCAAAGCCTTGGAAATCACAATAGTAGAGTTTCAGAATATAACATTTCTTTGTAATTCCCTCATTGCCATCCCACAAACTTTGAAGATGCCTACATCATTTAAGAAGAATTATAATGTCTTCAAATATTTCCTTGGCTATTTGCTGCCAGGAGCAAAATCTGACTTCTCCTGCATTTGGACTAATAGAGAAGTTTAAAAAAATTAGACTGCAACTGTTTTCATACACAGGACATAGCTCGTCTAAAAAAAAATCAACAGTTAAAAATAAACATTTTCCTGTGCCATTTAAAAGGTCTTAGGTTATTAAATTCTTATTACCTTTTTTGCTGATTATATTGTTCACTTTTTAATTTTTTCTCTGCTCAACAATGAAAATAAACACAGAATGTGAGTTTCATATTTGTTTCATATTTATGCTATCAGGCACCTGCACAATGCTGCAATGTTTGGATTACAAACACCGTAGGAAGGAATAGTTATTTATAAACTTTCCTTTTGAATTGTTTTAAAACAACCAAAACATTTCTATTGATCTTAGGTTTTATTTTTTAAAAACCCTTTAAGTTACCAAATTTAAATCTGAGGTAAAACTTGACTTGATAGTGTGTGTCTTTAAAATAAAATTAGTTTAGCAAGATGAGAGCAAGGGTGTTCATTAGATAAAAGTGACCAGTTTTTACAAAACTCAACCCACACGTGCTCTATCACAGACCAGGGTACAAAATTACATCATCGGAAACAAAATACAGGACTAACACGGCTACATTTCTATCACTATTCTACATCATCAGAAAAAATTCTCATGGGCTGATTGGTAATCAAAGGCAGGACACTGTTGCCTAGCAACTTGTCTGAGTACCTTTTCCCAAGTGTCATATACACTTTTAGATTTCATTGTCACATAATCATTTCTCATTCTTATGTTGCTTCATCCAATCAAAAAAGAAATGCAGCCACAAATAACCCATTTAATCTCTTTACTGGTAACAGAGTTTAATGGTTACAACACAGATCTATATTTTAGGAGATTCCTGGATTTTATTCCTCTTCCACTGGCTGTGTGTTCTCAGTCAAATAATGTATCTGCTATGTTTACCTATCTGTAAAATGGGACTGATAATACCTACCTACAGCAATATGGTACAGCTTTGTTAAGATTGATAATGAATACTGCAATTCTATGATGAAAGACACTCGGTAAGTGCCAGTTTTGGTACATACTACAGTTCTGTACTACTCTCTACATTTCTCATCCCTGGTCCATCAAAAGGAAATTCTAACTGTTGTCATTCCTCTGTAAGAACTTGGTTTTTGTATAATTTCCTTCACTGGTATCTTAAGTATAAAAATATGAAAAGTATGTCTCTCCTGTCAGAATGTGACACTCTCTCTCGTTCCTGTCCCTGGAATTTAGCTAAAAAAATGGAGTAACACACAGGCTACATCTACACGTCAGGTATTTGTCAGCAAAGAGTATGCTAATGAAGCACTCATTAGCATTTGTCACACTGTCATTTTTATATCTCTGCTGATTCTTTTTGCACAAGACGTTTTTGCGCAAAAACAAGCAGTGTAGACGGGTCCATTTTGCGCAAAAATCCCCTTTTGTGCAAGATCCTGTATACCTCCTTTTTTGATGCATAAGGGAATCTTGCACAAAAGGGTTTTTTTTGCGCAATACGGACCTGTCTACACGGTTTGTTTTTGAACAAAAACCTCTTGTGCAAAAAGCATCGGCAGGGATATGCAAATAACAGTGCAACAAATGCTAATGAGTGCTTCATTAGCATATCCTCTGCCGACATATACCTGCAGTGTAGACATAGCCCCACAGACTTAAACTTAGAGTAACAACAATCACAAAAATTAATAGAGCACCCCCTGTGAGTACCAAGTGTAATTCAGTGTCTGTGCTTGAGGAACAGATGCAAGTCAGTATCTGTGCAGTATTTTTAGAAATGGAAGCCTTCCACTTACTGACTTTATCTTTGAAAATTGATCAGATTCTAGCAAATCTGCAAAAGAATCATGCCTTTTATTACCTTTATGGTGATCACTAATACCTCACAATGTCAAAGTCAAGTTTCAGGTCTTTTTTCCAAAGCGTAATCAGTTCACAAGAGGACTGTGTATGTAGTTGAATGAAAGGTCAGTCTCCAAACTGTATATTATCATACTGTTTCAATAACTTATTTTATACATAGAATCATAGAAGACTAGGGTTGGAAGAGACCTCAGGAGGCCATCCACTCAAAGCAGTGCAATCTCAACTGAATCATGCTAGCCAGGGCTTTGTTAAGCCTGGCTTTATAAACCTCTACAGACAAAGATTCCACCAGCCTCCCTAGGTAACCCATTCCAGTGCTTCACCACCCTCCTAGGGAAACAAATTTTCCTAATGTTCAACCTAGACTCCCCCATTGCAACTTGAGACCATTGCTCCTCGTTCTCTCATCTGTCACTACTAAACAGCCTGTCTCCATCATCTTTGGAACCCTCCTTCAGATAATTGAAACTGCTATTAAATCCCCCCTCTTCTGCAGACTAAGGGTGTATCTGGACTGCAGGCTTTTTCGAAAAAAGTGGCCTTTTTTTCGAAAAAATTTTACCTGTGTCTAGACTGCTGCCAAGTTCTTTTGAAAGTAAATTTGAAGAACGCGGCAGTTTTTTTGACAGAGGTAAACCTCGTTTTACAAGGAATAACGCCTTTTTTCAAAAATGCTCTTTCAAAAAAAGGTGCTATGTAATGCAAACTGTGTTTTTTGAAAGAGAGCATCCAGTCTGCCTGGGTACTCTCTTTCAAAAAAGAGGCTTGCTTTTTCCAAAGTACTGGTTGTTGTCTAGACGCTCTTTTTTGAAAGAGGCTTTTTCGAAAGTATCTTTTGAAAAAGCCTCTTTCGAAAGAGGCTTGCAGTCTAGACGTAGCCTAAATAAGCCCAGTTCCCTCTGCCTCTCCTCAAGTCAGGTGGCCATCTCCTAATCATTTTCATTGCCCTCCACTGGACTCTCTCCAATTTGTCCACATCCTTTCTGTAGTGGGGGACCTAAACTGGACACAATACTCCAGATGTGGCCTCACCAGTGCCGAATAGGGGAAAATAATCACTTCCCTCGATCTGTTGGCAATGCTCCTACTAATACTGTTAGCCTTGGCAACAAAGGCATGCTTTTGACTCATATCCAGCTTCTCTTCTACGTAATTCCCAAGGCCTTTTCTGAAGAACTGCTGCTTAGCCAGTCAGTCCTCAGCCTGTAGCAGTGTTTGGGATTCTTCCGTCTTAAGTGCAGGACTATGCACTTGTCCTTATTGAACCTTAGATTTCTGTTGGCCCAATCTTCCAATTTGTCTAGGTCACTCTGGACCCTATTCCTTTCCTCCAGCCTATATACCTCACCCCCCAGCTTGGTGTCATAAGAACATACGAACTGCCATACTGGGTCAGACTAATGGTCTTTTCAGCCCAGTATCCTGTCTGGTGGCAGTGGCAAATACCAGATGCCCCAGAGGGAGAGATCACAACAGGTAATCCTCACATGATCCCTCCCTTGTCACCCTCCTCCAGAGAAACAGAGAGTAGGGATACCATTCCTACCCATCCTGGTTACTAGCCATTAATGGACCTAACCTCCATGAATCTATCTAGCTCTTTTTTGAACCCTGTTAAAGTTCTATCCTTCACCGCATCCTCCAGCAAGGAGTTCCACAGGATTGCTGTATGCTGAGTGAAGAAAAACTTCCTTTTTTTTGTTTTAAACCTGCTGCCTATTAATTTCATATGATAGCCCCCTCTCTGCTGCTGAGCATCTGCCTGCATTCTCTCCTACAGCTAATTAGATTATTGAGAGGGTTTTTATTTAAATCAGGAAGTTTTGTTTTTAGTTTAGTGTAAAAGTTTTAAAGAATAGCAAGTGTATCTCACCGCCTTCCAACTCCCCTTCAGAACTCCCTCTCGAAACTCCCTGTTAGCTGCCCCTGTTCACAACACTCCCTGGTCGCTTACTCACGGACAGATCTGTGTCATCTGTAAACTTGATGAAGGTGCAATCCAACTCATCATCCAAATCATTAATGAAGATGTTGAATAAAATTGGCCCCAGAACCAACCCGTGGTACACTCTGCTTGATACCAGCTGCCAACTAGACATCAAGCCATTAATCACTAGCCATTAAGTCTGATGATCCAGCCAGCCTTCTATCCACCTAGTCCATTCATCCAAGCTACACTTTTTTCATTTGCTGTCAAGAATACTATGGGAGACTAGTATCAGAGAAGCAGCCATGGTAGACTGTATCTGAAAAAACAATGAAAAGTCATATCTAATGAAGGGGTCTTTGCCCACAAAAGCTTATGCCCAAATAAATCTTTAAGGTGTCACCGGAGTCCTTGTTATTTTTATGCTAAATTCAAGGTATATCTTGCCCACTGCTTTCCCCGTATCCACAGAGCCAGCTATCTCATCATAGAAGGCAATTAGGTTGGGCCTGACTTGCCCATGGTGAATCCATGTGGACCATTCCTGATCACCTTCCTCTCCTCCAAATGCTTCAAAATGGATTCCTTGAGGATCTGTTCCATAATTTTTCATGGGACTGAAGTGAGGCTGAATGGTTTGTAGTTCCCTTGATCCTCCTTCTTCCCTTTTTGAATGATGGGCACTATATTTGCCTTTTTCCAATTGTCTCGGACCCTCCCCCAATTGCCACAAGCTTTCCTCTTCTGAAGGTCACATGCTGCCAATTTTCCTGCCTGCTCTGCTTTGCCCTTTCTGATTTTTTAGCATGCTGTACCTGCAGTACCAAACACTGACTTCTATCCAGAAAGTCTTCATTGTTTCTGATGCAACATAGGGTAGATGCTAAATAGTCCTTTAACCTTCTCTTCCAATATGAAGACCGACTTGTACTTCCTATAGATGAAGTCACTCCTGTCCTCTGGGATAAAGACAAACATGGCACATCCTGTGCAGATTGCAACAGCTGATTGCTTACTATGCATATTGTCCTCCTAGGAGCCTCTTCAGATACTGTATTTACTGTTCACAGAACTCTGAAAGGCAAAAAAACTCTTGAGAGAACTCCCCCCTCTGGCAAACTCCCTCAGTTCACCATTCGCTCAGTTCATAAATGACTATTTTTTTATAAGGCTGCTGGCTCAAAACAGTTGACCCGGCTCAAAGCATTCCCTCCAATCAACTACTCAAGGCCCAGCTGGAACAAAGCACCAAAATTACACTTTTCAAGCAAACAAACAAACACACACATGGTCAAATAGTGCCTGTAACTAGCTACAGCTGAACAAATGATCACAGCTGGTGGATATTCACTCCACCAGCTCACAACACAACCATCTTAATTTAGCACTCATCTTAGCACCTCTCGGATGGCTACCAAGCGAATTCCCTCTGTTTGCTTTTCCTCATCTACCGCTATCCTCTACAGGTTGGCATCTGAACAGTTCAACTGCACAGGATAGCCTCCATGCTATTTAAATAAATGATATTCTCCTTTACCCCATGCAGCAAAGGCTTTGGAATGGAGTGGGAGGGGATGAATACTCTCCCTACTGTCTTTGGTATGTCTACACTCGATTTCTCCTTCGAGGGAAGAATGCAAATGTAGAGATCCGAAATTGCAAATCAAGTGGGATTTAAATATCCTGCACTTCATTTGCATAATCATGGACTACCGCTTTTCCGCAATAGTGCTATTTCGGGACATCAAACTTGGTCCCCGCGGGGTTATTTCGAGAGAAAACCCTTCCCTCGAAATAACCCTTACTCCTCAAAAAATTAGATTTAAGGGTTATTTCGAGAGAAAGGTTTTCTCTAGAAATAACCCTGTGGGGACCGAGTTTGATGTCCCGAAATAACGCTATTGGGGAAAAGTGGCAGTGATCATGCAAATGAAGCATGGGATATTTAAATCCCCACTTCATTTGCAATTTTGGATGTCTACATTTGCATTCTTCCCTCAAAGGAGGAATCAAGTGTAGACATAAGTGACTACAGTGAAGTCCTATGGCACTATGGAATTACCATACCTTACTGTCTTAATTAACTTGGTATTTCTTATTAGCTGATCTCATCCTGGTGGATTTCAAAGTATTTCACAATTATTCTCCAGATTGCAGTCCCTGTGCCAGTGGGCTGCCAATTAAAAGCTTTATTGGGTAATGTTCCTTTGGGCATGTCTACACTAGGAAATTATTTCAAAATAACTTATTTTGAAATAACTCCCAAAATAACTATTTTGAAATAGTGCGTCCTCACTACAGGGAAGCCTCAAAATTAGTACAAAGCAGGCCCCCTTAACGTAGGCATGCTATCTTGCCTTAGAGTCCTGGGAAGCACTGGGGAGTAATTACTTTGAATGACTCTCAGAGTAATTATTCTGAAATAGCAGCAGTAGAGCATCTACACTACCGCAATTTCGAAATAGCTATTTTGAAATAAGCATTATTCCTCGTGGAAAGCAGGAGTTATTTAAAAATAACCAGCCCCTTATTTCGAAGTAACGTGCTTGATAATGTGGACGCTCTGCTTGTTATTTTGAAATAACTCCCTTGTGTAGACCAGGGCTTTGAGAGGACTGCAGGATCAGACTATATAGTTATTTTGATCAGCTTACATTGCATCCATCAAGCCACTAGGAGAAAATATACACAGTAGTCTAACACAAAAGCACAAAAAAAGACTTTCCCCTCCTCAAGAATTTACCTGGAATGTCTTTCCCACAATCACTTGCTCATGCAAAAACCTCAGAAGCTACAAGGTCTCAACAGAGTGCCCTGAAAATCAACTGAGTTGGGCTTTGTTAAATTAGCAAGTGAAGTGTATTCTAGAATAGTAAACCCTACACTGAAAATGTTCAGTAACCAGACATTCAGACCTAGGGACTGTGAGCAAATATACAGTAATGGGAGAATGGAAGTTTCTGAGGTAGCCAGGAACCACATGCTATATAGTCTATGAGCATGACTAATTCCGTGGGCCAGTTATGATAGAAAACTAAGGGTATGTCTATACTACAGCGTTAATTCGAGTTAACTATTTTGAATTAAGTTAATTCAAATTAAGCTAATTCGAAATAATGCATCTGTACACAAAACTATTTGGACCCTGAACCAAAGTTAAGGCTGGCCGGAACCAGTGCTGGCAGGGCATCAAGTTAGGACTTAAGTGTGTGGGGCTACTGCCTGAGGCTAACTGAGCTCAGTGCTTAAAGGGACCCTACCCCCACCCCGGACAGACAGTTCTCAGGGTTCCCCGCTTGCTTGTCTACCTTGATGAAGGACAGCGAAGCAGTCCTGTCTTGGTGTGCCCTGAGTGCCCGGTGTGTCTCGTGGGGTCATTGCCATCAGCTCGGCAGCATTTGCTGCAGGCTGCCATCTGGGGGGTCCATGGGGGGGCTGTCAGAATCCAGGAGGCCCTACAGAAGAGCATCCACCCCGAGGAGCCCTCAGAGCCACCTCGGTCCTCCCCACCGGGGGCTCGTGTCCCATTCCTCCCTCACATCTTTCCACTTACCCCTCCCTACCCCCCCTTCCTGATGTCAAACAAAAAGACACGTATGTTCAAAAATAGAAACTGGGTTTATTGAACAAAACTGGGGGGGGGTGAACCTCTGGAGAGCTGGGAAAAGGAGGTGGAGGAGGGGAAGAGAGAGGGTGAGAGAGGGGAGGGGGAAACCTGGGTGGAGGGAGCTGGAAGGGGGAAGCAAGGGGAAGAAGGGGGTGGGGAAGCTCAGGGCCCAGGGTTGGGGGTCTCGCCAGACCAACTTGATTTTCATGCAAACCTGCTCCTGGGATCGCATGTGGCCTTTGGTGGCCAGGCTGGCAGCTGTCCTGCTACAGATGGCTGCATTCCTCCGTCTAGTGCGGAGATCATGGATGTTGGGGGCATCCCCCCCCCCAAACCTGAAAAGTTCCATGATCTCCACCCTGGACCAGGAAGGCGCTCACCTTCTCCAGCCCTTGTCAGACTCCTGGGGGCTGGCAGACTGCTCCTGGAGAGTGGTGGAGGGCTGGCTGCCAGTGGCTTGCTGGCTCCTGTTTTGGTGGCCACTGCTGGCTCTGGGCTGGCAGGCTTGGAGCTGGCACAGGCACTGTGGCCAGGGTTTACTCCTTTAATGGCTCCGGGGCTGGGGGAGAGGAGAGTAAGTTTTCCTGGTTGTGCCCAGAATGGCCATCAGGGCTCCCTGGGAAGGGCTGGAGGCCCCCTATTTCGAATTAAGTGTCTACACAGCACTTAATTCAAAATAGCTATTTCGAATTTGGCGTTCCTCCTCGTAGAATGAGGTTTACCAAATTGGAATTAAGCGCGCCACTATTTCAAATTAATTTCAAAATAGCGGTTTGCATGTACAGACGCTATTAAAGTTAATTCAAAATAACAGCTGTTATTTCAAATTAACTTTGCAGTGTAGACATACCCTCAGAGAGGAGTCATTTGAGTCACAAAAAAACCTGCAGAATTTCATTTCTGTCATCCTTTGAGGCATGTCAATTATATTCTCCTCCCCAGCTCCAGGTCTTCTAATAGGTGGAAATGTTGATAACACAATTTCATTGCAAATGAGTTAAGCTAGATTTAATTCAAAAGTCCCTTCTCTCAGGAACACAGTGGTACCAAACATCACAAACCCAGAACAAGTATGTAGACAAATATTTGAAAAAATATCTAATTATATCTTAACACAGACATATCAAACATGCAGCCCCTGCAAAAAGTTGAATTGTGGTCCTTGCTAAACAATAGTGTGCTATCAATTAATGCTAAGAATATGATACCCAATTAATTTTTGTAATGTGACAGATTATTATAAATGGAAGGAGGGATTCAAGTTCATTTGCCATCATCAGCAAAAAAGAAGAGAACCAATGGTATCATCAGCTTTCTTTATTATGCCAAACAAATTGTAATGAGACACTGGTTAAGTCATCAGTAGCCAGTCAAAAATTATTTGACTCCATCCCCAAATACCATGCACAAAATGACACTATGTATATTGTATTACTAATTACAATCTCAAAGTAACTTACTACAAAATCCTTGTTTTTACTTTTGTCACAATCACTTTTAGGCATCAATGGGGAGATGAAGACTACCAACCAGCAGCAGAATCTTTGGAGAATAGCACAGTGGAGAATCTGCTTAAACACAGCACTAGTGGCACCTTACACACTATAAGAAGTATGCCCATGAACCGGCTTTGACAAGGCTAGTTCAGGAAGTTCATCAAGGAGCAGAAGAAAGCTGAAGATGCTGGGACAAATGCCAGCTGGGACAAGTGCTTGCTGCTCTTTATTTGATCCGACAGGATAGCTAATTGCAATTTACACCTCACGCTCTGGAAGATTTTGTGACTGTGATCCCTGTAAGATGTGCCACTGCCTAGATGCCCAAGAGGCCATTAAGGATGGTGCGAGGAGGTTATTAGAGGAAGGGATGGGATGGAAATGGGGCTTGGAGCAGAGGTGGGGGGAGGGGTAAGCAACCCTCTCTCTAGCTAGGACAGAAATTGGTGCCTATAATTATAGGCACCAAGCATATCCAGAACTGCCTTCACTATCAGGCATGGATGACTCTGGAGGGGAAGCGCAGGGGGAATTGACTAATTCTACCAGTTATGTATGAAATATCACATGCTCCCAAATCAGTCCTTTAGGTAATCAAAGGTTGTGCGCAAAAAGCATATGTTCACCACCCTGCAAGTATTTGGCCATCAGCCTGCCTTCCATGGAGACCTACAAGTGTGGCACAGATGAGGATCAGTGTGACTAGCACAGGTGACAGAGAGGACACTGATGAGGACTTGGATAAATAAATTGTTTCACTCATAAAAATCAAGGCTAACAACCCTGGGATTATCAAAGATCAACTTTTTTTAATATCAGCAATGCATCCCTGTCTTATAGGACAATTTTATCCTCTGCTGCAGGATAATTTTATATATAATTGTTGTAAGTTTGGTAACATTGTGTTCATGAAGAAAGGGTTTTTGAATGCACCCAACTCGACCCATTTCCAATGGCACTGTACCATTACAATTTCCAGCTGGAAGACCTGAAGCTGGGAGGGGACCCTGCCATACCACAAAGGCACCATTGAAATTATCCTTCTGCAGAATTTTATGAGTCAAATGACACCTCCCTTATCATTCTATCACTAACTTGCCCGTGGAATGAGATTTTCCTATGTTACACTCCCACACCAATGCAGGCTTTATAGATCTAAATCAACACCTTGGACAAGATTTATGGAGCTGTTTTTGCTGTTTTAGAGTTTCCCTCCTTAATTTTACACATATACATATATTATGACAAGCACCACTGAAGCGCAGTCACTTCTGAGGCGGAGCAGTGCACTGAAGGCACTGAACAACACAAAGCAACTTAGAATCCCTTTCCTTCCACTAGCAGTGATGTAGCAAAAGAACACAAGGACAGAAGTTTGATTTTCACAGCTTCTTTATAACATGTACTTCTGGTAGATGCTGCCTCAATTCAAGACAAACATATTGACCTGAGAGGGACATTCCAGCAAGAAAGGAATTCACTGATTGTTCAAGACTTGCCAGCTTACCCTGTGAAAGCTGCTTTAATAAGCACTAATTCTCTAGCCTTCTGCAACTGAAGGAAAGATTGTGAAGGTTTAATGGACAAGATCCTCTTTATATGCTAATCCAACTTTCAGGAAGAGTTTAAAGACTGTGGAGGGAGAGGAAGGTTTAGGAGTGGGGTTCTCTGAACTACTATTTATTTGATTAGCTGGGTACAATGGCAATATGCAAGCAAAGGATGACATAAATCCTTCTCTTTCCCCCACTAATGAGAACCAGTTTTAATTCCCCCCACAGTGTGGAATTTACAGTGTACAAGATAAACTTCTAAAGCTGCCCAGCTTCCCTTCAGGCTAACATTGCATTACAGTTATAGCCTTGCACATGTGCAACCTGGGAAATAACTTAAATCTTTTGCACTTTGTGGAATGGGGTGCAGAGGTGATATTGTTAGGTGCTTTTGAATTTATAGACAACCTCTGACTTGTAACAGGCATCAAAGGGTGTATTACTTATAAAGATGCAAACAGGACTGTGGCATGCTAGCCAACCAGAAAGAGGTGCGTTGTTCCACATTGGCACAGGCGCTAGTATCTGTTGCTGCAGAGCTATAGCTTCAGCCCAGTTTGGCTTTTTTTTTCCTACTCACTCAGATAATCACCACCTAACCTTCATATCACAAGCATCCAGCACAGATGGTGTTTGTACTTTGCAGTGCAGATATAGGCAGAAAAGTGTGGCTGTACAAGACACTGTATTTATCTCCTCTCTGTTACAACAGGGGATAGATCACTTGATAAATTGCCCTGTTCTGTTCATTCCCTCTGAAGCACCTGGCACTAGCCATTGTCAGAAGACAGGATACTGGGTGAGATGGACCTTTGGTCTGATCTGGAATGGTCATTCTTATGTGACTTCCAAATCCAGCTGGCTCCTTTTTTGAAAGAATGTGCTTTTTCTGGCTGCCAGCACAGCAATCTTCACCTAGGACCTGAGAAACCATCTGGGTCTTTTGCCTCATACATTATCGTGGATAGTGAAGAGACTAGAAACTAGCCAAATAATTCTGTTGCTGACTTATAAAGCAGTACAGATTCCAGTTCACACTACGGATGTGACAGTGTATTTGTTTATATAGTTAACTGATGAGCCTGGACCCATTGGTTAACCTTCACGGTTACATGCAAGCCCCATCCCCTTTCCCCCCAGCTGCCTCTGTATTAGACGCAGCCAGAGGGAGGGAGGAGCAGGTGGAAGCTGGTGCTTGTGGAGAGCTGGCTTTTAAGAACCTCTCCTCCCCTGCCCCACAAGCACCAGCTTCCACCTGCTCCCCTCTATCCACTGCACGGGTGGGGGGGGCCTTGCATGTAACCGTGATGCTTACACTTAAGCCAGCTCCCTGCGCACAACGGATCTCACAGAGCCACCTTCCCCCTTTGTGTAAATGTGTAACCGCTGAAATTTTCAGTGGTTACATGTTTACCCCCAAGCCCCCGCTTTTTAACATCCCTAGTTCCTCTAATGTATCTGTATTAATCTTTCAGAGCAAACAGGAGGAAACATTTGTTGTGCCTAAATAAGAAGCAGACCATGGAAACAAAATGGGGCCATTTTTACATATATACTTGAGGGTTCTGGCTAGCACAGGTATCGCGCTTGTGTTTTTTTTAAAAACCTGCATATTTCGTTCCCATGGTGCTAAACCTTCCTTCAAAAGGAAACAAAAGAATAGCCACTTTACCTTTCGTTACAGATAGGTTTTTCTCTGGAAGGTGGAACTCCCACAGCTGAATACTTAAAAGTTTATTCCTAGCATACTTCAGTTTATACCAAACCCAAAAGCACCTTTGTAGAGTCTTGCTTGACTCTCAATCCACATCGCAGCTGACAAACCAATCATTTTTCTAGTCAGAATCCTGCCTTCGTCTCTGGCCAATGCCTTATGCAACGACAGATGAAAGACCACCAGGACATATCTAATGTACAAAACTCTCCACTAGGGGAAGGTGGAGAAAGGAAAAATATCTGATCCTGACTCCCACTGGTAAACAAGAAGTTCACTCAGAGCAATTGACCCAATTTCCCCAACATAATTAATCTGAGGGGGAAGGAATATTGGTGCCCTTTAATTAACCTCACCTTTTCCTAGTCTATCTTGCTGAGGAAGACAGGAAGTTTGGAATTGAAAAAACATGTCTGGAAGGTCTTTTGCTTTATTTATTTAAAGTTAACTTACCAAATTGAACCCAGAAACACATAAAATCATGAGGGTTACTTGGCATCAATAGAGATAACCACTACTCCACTACATGGGTGGTTCTAGGGCCAGTGCAAACAGATCCCTTTTATATGTGGGTATGTCTACACTACAGCGCTAGTTTGAACTAACTTAGTTCGAATTAGTTAATTCAAACTAAGCTAATTCGAACTAACGCGTCTAGAACTAAAAACTAGTTCGAATTAGCGTTTTGCTAATTCGAACTAGCAAGTCCACATTGAGTGGACTCTGAACAGGGCTTAAGGATGGCTGGAAGCAGTGCCGGCAGAGGCATCAGAGCGTGGAGATGCTGTCTCAGGCTAGCCGAGGGCTGCGCTTAAAGGGTCCATGGAGTAGTCTTAGCCAGGGGGTAGGAGTGGTGTCCCTGCCCAAAGTTTGTGGAAGGCTGGAGAGGGATGGCACGAGACAAATGGCCCAAGAGTCACTGTCTTCGGTCCATCGCCTCCAGGGTCCCTAGGGTTGGCCGCTGTCGGCAGACAGGCTACTGGGCTAGATGGACCTTTGGTCTGACCCAGGACGGCCATTGTAAGCTCAGGGCTCAGGGTCGGGGGTCTCAGTGGACCCCCTTGATTTTCATGCACACCTGCTCCTGGGTGGCCAGGCTGGCAGCTCTCCTGCCCTAGACGGCCACTTTCCTGTGCCTAGTGCGGAGATCGTGGACGAGGTCCACGATGTCCGCACTAGCCCAGGAAGGTGCCCACCTCTTGCGGTCCAGGGCAAGCTCCCGGGAGCCGCCAGCCTGGTCCTGGGAAGAGGGGGTGGGCTGGGGGACATCGGGTGGGTGGCTCTGTGCCGTGCCAGGTGCAGGGTCTGCTGGCTGGGTGCTGGCAGGCTTGCACCTGGCACGGGCACCGTAGCCAGCCCGTGCCCCTTTAAGGGGTCCGGGGCCGGGAGGGGGGCATAGAGTTTCCCTGGTGTTGGCCAGAGTGGCCACCAGGGAAACCTGGGGAGGGCTAGCCTACCACTAGTTCGAATTAAGGGGCTACACAACCCTTAATTCGAACTAGTAAGTTCGAACTAGGCTTAATCCTCGTAAAATGAGGTTTTCCTAGTTCGAACTAAGCGCTCCGCTAGTTCGATTCAAATTCGAACTAACGGAGCGCTAGTGTAGCGGCTATGAATGTTAGTTCATACCCTGTCACTGTAATTTTTATCTCCTCACAAATATTAGGCTTAACCAAATCATTCCACGAGGAGTAACGGTAGTTCGAACTAGGAAGCCTAGTTCGAACTACCTAGTTCATGCCGCATGTAGCCGCACGGCACGGGGTTCGAACGAGCGGGGATTTAAAAATGGCGGCTCCCCGCTTATGCAAATAAAGCCCGGGCAATTCAAATCCCGGGCTTCATTTGCAAATGCGGTATGCCTACATTACTCCGCTAGTTCGAACTAGCGGGGTAGTGTAGACATACCCAAAGAGTTTAAAGCCAGAAGGGACCCTGAAATTACCTTGTCTGACCTGTTGCATATCATAAGCCCTTACATTTCACTCAGTTACTGCTGTAATGAGCCCAATAACTTGTTAGTTTAAAGCCAGAGGGGACCAAACTGCAGCTCCCAGGCCACAGTTGGCTTGCCAGACCCTTCTGTTCGGCCCCCAAACTCCTGCCCTCAGTTCCCTAAGTGCCTGGAGGGGCATGCTTGCTGCACCACCAACTCCCAATGTTCTGGGCAGTGTGGCTGTGAGCTCCAGCTTTGGGGAGCACAGATGCAGGACTGCCAGCCCTAGTGCTCTGGGCAGCACCGTCAGGGGACAAGAAGCAAGGGAGATTCCAGGGTGGCAGTCAGGAAGCAAGGAACAGGAGAGCTGGACAGTGGGTGGGAATCCCTGGGGGTGTGGGGAGCAGGGGGGTTAAATAGAGGATGGAGGGTCCGGGGGGCAGTCAGAGGTCAGGGTATCAGATATGGGGTGGAAGCCAGGCCACACCTGGCTGTCTGAGGAGGCACAGATAGCCTTCCTTATCTGGCCCTCCATACAATTTCTGAACCTTAATGTGGCCCTCGGGCCAAAACATTTGTCCACCCCTGGATTAAACTATTTCAATCCTCAGGAAACTAATCTTTCATGTTCTCTGCAGACAACTCCATCTGCCTGTCACTCTGGCCCATAACCTGGGTAGCATCTTCAAGCTGAACCCGTTGAAGTCTTCAAATCCAGGCTATATTTAAGTCTTGCACATTCCTTCTGCAGAACTTATTTGAGAACTTCCCGATCCATCCACACAGCTAAAATCTTTGTATAATCTCCCATCATCTTGAGTTGGAAGTATTGCAACATCCTTCCCTATAGCCTTGGAAGATGCAATCTTGCTCTGCTTATATCCATTCAGCATGCTGCTGCAAAAATAACTATCCTAGTCCAGTGGTCACCAACCAGTAGATCGGGATCTATTGATAGATCTTGGAGCCTTTGACAGGTGATCTTGACTGGTTTGGCCAAGATGTTATCAAGCACAGCACTTCAGCTGCCCCTCCCCACGCTGCTGCGCATCTCCTGCCCTTTGCCTTGGAGCTGCCCTTCCCTGGGTGCATCCTGCTTGCAGAGCAGAGCAGGGAAGGAAGAGGAGGGGGCACTGATGTCAGGGTGCCCCCTCTCCCATCCTGTATTCTACTTCCATAGACCAGAGGGTGGGGGCACAACAGGGCTTGGGATGGAGGGAGTTTTCTGGCTGCTTTGGAGTGTGGTGCAGGGCCAGGGCAGGGGTGAGCCTGTCTTAGCCTCACTGCCCCACCACCCAGGAGCCACCTGAGATAAGCAGTGTCCAGCTGGAGCCAGTTCCAATTCCCTGCCCCAATCATGAACCCCCCTCCTGGACCCCAAGTCCCTGTCCTAGCTTTGAGCCCCCTGGACCCAAACTCCCGTACAGAACCTGTACCCTGAACTCCCTTCCTGCACCCCAACTCCTGCCCCAGGCTCAGCTCAGAGCCCTCACACTCCAAATCCCCAAGACCAGAGCCTGTTCCCCAACCCTCTGCCCCAGCCTAGTGAAAGGGAGGGAGGATGGAGGAAGGACAGAGTGAGCAGGGGCAGGGCCTCAGAGAAGGAGCGGGAAGGAGGCAGGGCCAAGGTATTTGGGTTTGAGGTAGATCTTGGATTGCACTTAAATTCAAAAAGTGATCTTGTGCTTAAAAAGGTTGGAGACCTCTGTCCTAGTCCACTGCTTTGACTATGTCACCCGCTTTTTATGTCCTTTCTCTCTCGCATCAAATGTAAGTTGCTTGCCTGGATGGCGCTGCGGGACCAACCCGGCAGGACCCCAGCTACTCTGCCCCAGGGGTCCCCGATTCAGCTGCTGCTGAAACAGATCAGCGGCTGATTCCAGGAAGCCCGGGGCAGAGCAGCTGGGGTGCTGCCGGGTTGGTCCCGCAGCCCCGAGGGGCAGCGCTATGGGACCAACCGGGCAGCACCCCAGCAGCTCTGCCCCGGGCTTCCTGGAATCAGCCGCTGATCTATTTCAGCAGCGGCTGACTTGGGGACCCCTGGGGCAGAGCAGCTGGGGTGCTGCCGGGTTGGTCCCACAGTGCCTAGGGGCGGCGCTACGGGACCAACCCGGCAGCACCCCAGCTGCTTTGCCCCAGACGTCGGGATTCAGCTCTGCCCCGGGCTTCCGGATTATCAGATATGCTGGACTATCAGAAGGGGGGGCTATGAGGGGTCTGGAATGGGGTGGGAGGGGATGCCACCCCAGACCCCTCATAGCCCCCCCTTACGATAGTCCGGCTCTGCCGGACACAAGAGCAGATGGGGTGCTGCCGGGTTGGTCCCGCAGCCCCGAGGGGCAGCGCTATGGGACCAACCGGGAAGTACCCCAGCAGCTCTGCCCCGGGCTTCCTGGAATCAGCCGCTGATCTGTTTCAGCAGCGGCTGACTTGGGGATCCCTGGGGCAGAGCAGCTGGGGTGCTGCCGGGTTGGTCCCACAGTGCCTAGGGGCGGCGCTACGGGACCAACCCGGCAGCACCCCAGCTGCTTTGCCCCAGGCGTCGGGATTCAGCTCTGCCCCGGGCTTCCTGGAATCAGCCGCTGATCTGTTTCAGCAGCGGCTGAATCGGGGACCCCTGGGGCAGAGCAGCTGGGGTCCTGCCGGGTTGGTCCCTCAGCGCCATCCTTTGGCGCTGCGGGACCAAACCGGCAGCACTGCAGCTGCTCTGCCCCAGGCGTCCCCAAGAGCAGATGGGGTGCTGCCGGGTTGGTCCCGCAGCCCCGAGGGGCAGCGCTATGGGACCAACCGGGCAGTACCCCAGCTACTCTGTCCCAGGCGTCCCCAAGAGCAGCCGGAGTGCTGCTGGGCTGGTGCAGTAGCGCCGCCCCTTGGCGCTGCGGGACCAACCCGGCAGCACCCCAGCTGCTCTATTGCAGGCATCCCCGATTCAGCTGCTGCTGAAACTGACCAGCAGCAGCTGAATCAGGGACGCCTGGGGCAGAGCCGGACTATCGTAAGGGGGGGCTATGAGGGGTCTGGGGTGGCATCCCCTCCCACTCCATTCCAGACCCCTCATAGCCCCCCCTTCTGATAGTCCGGCATATCTGATAATCCGGCACCCCCTGGGTCCTAAAGGTGCCGGATTATCGGAAGTTTACTGTACTATCCATGGGTATGTCTACACTACCCCGCTAGTTCGAACTAGCGGGGTAATGTAGGCATACCGCACTTGCAAATGAAGCCCGGGATTTGAATTTCCCGGGCTTCATTTGCATAAGTGGGGAGCTGCCATTTTTAAAACCCCGCTGGTTCGAACCCCGTGCAGCGCGGCTACACGGGGCACGAACTAGGTAGTTCGAACTAGGCTTCCTACTAGGCTTTCGAACTACCATTACTCCTCGTGAATGATCCAGATGATCCAGCAGGCAATACATGCCCTATATGGCAAAGGAAGCCAAACCCACATCTTGCCAATGTCTCTGCTAATCTTGTGGGGTTCTTCTATGTGCCTTTTATCAAGAGGATCTCAAAGTATTCTGTGTCTGTACAGTATGTAGCACAACACAATCCTGGCACGACTAGAGCTCCTAGGCCCTACAATAATAACAAACAATAAATGAGTCTCAGGGCCTGTTAGCCTTTTCTGAGAGGCAATGTTAATGAATGGTTAAAGCAAGAAATTGAGGGTCAATTCCTGGGTTGTAGTCCTAGATCTACTACTGTGAGCACCTCGGTTTCCCCTTTCACAAAATGGAAATAGTCTCTCTCAAATGGAAGCATTCCCTGCATAAGAAGTGCAGAACAGTCCATCAATATGCACAACACAGCTCAGGGATAAGATTCCTCCCAAACCCTTCCACTTTGAAGTGTAATAAAGTTTTCCCAGAAGCAACGAACAGTGTCGTTGAAGTCAGAAACATGTTAGCTACTGCCATCTATGTGTGGAAAATGTTGGACCTGATCATTATGACCCCACTTCAGGGAAGTACGTAAACTTAGGTTTAAATCCCATTAATGTAAATAGGACATAAGCATGTTCTTAATCTTGGGTGCATAGTGAAGGGCTTACCTGACTTGTAGCCTGAAGTGACTGTCACCAGTACAGATTTCATTGCAACAACTGCTGTTTTTCTGCTCACTCATAGGTTTTTGAAAATTCTCCTTTGGAATTTATTATCTAGCATAAATCATCTACCCCTAGCAAGTCCCTGACCAATGCAGTATACATTTTCAGGTATGCAAATACATTAATATGAAAGGATATTGCACTCTGAGTGCTTTATTTATTTTATAGACACTTGGTAACTAAGCTTCAGGTAATCATATTCACCACTCTGTCTATGAATAACTTCAACTACTGGAGGTATAATTTTTCCAGCAGGCAAGAGGGAAATAAGAGGATCCTGTTATTAAACAATGTAATAAACTGAAAGAAAATACTAAAACTGGGAAAGCTTCCCTGCCTTTAGTGGGAGGAAAAGCTGGTCCAGCTTCTGAACCTTAGCTCCAATGTGACACAAGTGTGCAGGTCCAGAGCAAAACGATGCCAAAACCAGATCAGGAAGCCCCTGGTGTGACGTGCTAACTCAGCCAAAGGTTTGGGGAACTCACCTCCTATATCCCAGCTGTCACAAGAGTCTAAAGGCAGCTTAGAAAATCCCAGTACCAAGAAATAGAGATGGGCAAAAGACAGATTTTCAACATTTTTACCATTCCATAAAAGGATCAAACATTAAAAATTGAAAACGTTCTCCACAAAAACAAAATTCTGAACATTTTTTCATTTGGGGTCAACTGAAGTGTTTCATGTCAATACAATCAAAACGTTTCATTCCCACTTCAGCTTTATTAAAAACTTTTGAAAAAATGGGTTTCATATCAAAACAATGAATTGCATGGGGTAGAGAAAAACAGAGCCATGCTGTTCAGAAAAAGTCAGGCACATGGACACTATTCAAACACCATTTCATTTGTTCCCCAGAGCAAAAACTTCCTTAAAAAAATCAAGAGACAATGCTGTGCATGCCAAAGCTGACCTGCTTTCCTGCCGAAGAGACGGCGTTAATGTACATTGTGCAGCAGGCTCTACCAAGGAGACCCCAGTAGTACATCACTCAAGGATCCGTGCCCCTCATCTCAATCAGCTCTGGCTGAATGCAAAACACACACAAAGAAAGTTGCCTGCCTGCCACCTGCCCCAGTGTGTGCCAGCCCGGCTCTTCACAGCCACAGGGACAAAGGAAGGAGGAAAAGGAGCACTGGGGGGAGGAAGCAGAGGGGCACAGAGGGGAAGAGCAGACCCAGGGGTGCTGAAACAATGTATGTAGTGGGGCTGCTGGGAAAAGCCATTAGAACAAAGTGCAAACCCTGTCTGTGTTGGAAGCAGCTTCATGCCGCCCGACCCCCCGCAGCGCCCCTAGTTCCAGCACCTAGAGAGGAGGGTGCAGGTACCCGCCCGGTCTCCCGTGCCTGTGTCCGCTGTCCCGCCAGGGGCGAGGCCCCTCTCTTGGCTGGGGAGCCGGGTCTCCGCACCTGCCGGATGCCCCACACGGACGCCGATTCCCGGGAGAGGGTGACAGATCCTGGGCAGGGACTGTCCGCGGGGCTCCAGCACCCAGCGCCTGGCCAGCCCCGGCTCATCGCGACCTGCTCCCGGTAGCCATCCCCGGATCTCCGCTCCAGCGGCGCCGGCCGGCTCCCGGCCCCCAGCACTGCCAAGCTCCGCCGCAGGCTCCAGCCCGCTGTGCCCCCGCGCACACGCCGGCTGGGCAGCAAGGGGCCAGTCCGCTCCGCTGCCGGCCTCCCGCTGCCCGGGCAACCGCCCCCCGGCGCCTCCCCCGGAGCCCGCTTTGTGGCGGGTGTCGCCCCCTCCCTCGGCAGGAAGCGGAGCCGGCGCGGCGAGAAAGCGAAAGCACCGGCGGCCGGGTCCTGCGCCCTCCCTGCGGCTCCGCATCCCCAGCCCCGCTGCGGGCGGCCTCGAGGGGCTCCGGCTGCACCTACCCTGGCGGTGCTGGGGGCGGGGAGACGGGGCGAGAGCGCTCCAGGGCCGCTGCTGCAGCCGCGCTCGGCCTGGGCCTTGCTCCTGCCTCTCCCGCCTCCTCCTCCTCTCAGCCGCGCATTGTCCTCCTCGCCTCCACGGATGGCTCGAGGCGGCGGCTGGAGATTAAATGTTCCAGTGACACTAACCCGTAGCATGGATGCGGTTGCAGACTGCACATGCTCCCTCTTGACAACCGGCCTTCTCCCGCATCAGCCCCTTAACTCATTCGCTGCTGCCCTGAGCCAGCTGCCGCACGGGGGGAGGGGGAGGAGGGAGGCGGGGAGGCGAGATACCGGCCCCGACTTGAACAGGAGAAATCATTTGGCTGCTGCAGGACCCAGCTTTCCCGCTCCCACCCCCAGGCCTTCTGCCTGCACCTACAGCAGCTCCGGTAGAGCCCAGTCAGCTCTCCAATGCCCATCTGGCTTGCTAAGGGTTAACGCAGGTCACATTTCCTGCTGCAGTTCTTCCAATTTTTAATAATTTACCTGGTAAATTTGCATGCAAAGACTTTGCATCATCACTGGCTGCTGAACACAGAAGCAATACAGGTGCCAGCTCCTGAGACTGTAGGATTTGCTAGACCCTAGTCAGACTCTTGGTCCACCCAGGCAGGTAACTGGCTTCCTGATGATGCTTCAGAGTCCTCATAGTACATGCAGTAACTGCCATGAGGGGTTGTGCAGTTAAAATAGAGGGATAACATACCTCCTTGTTTGCCAAGGCCAAAATATGGGACAAAGGCCCAAAACAAAGGACAGGAGCTAGCAGAGAAAACTTGGGGAACACAGTTTTTGCTGTCCTCAATCATTTCCTAATACTTTCCCTAGAACAGATCTTCAGCTATTGATCTTCTATTGTATTTGTATTGGATGACCTCTGTAGTAGAGTGGCTGCCGCCTATTTTTTCTTCATGAGAGCCCCTCTAAGAACTCTTGCTTCAGTTTCCAGTCACCTTCTCAGTCCAAAATCCTTTAATTCACCCTTTACCCGGCAGAGTTTGTCACTAACAGAACTCAAAAGTCCCCAAACAAAACACAAAGTGTTTTCATAAGTTCCAGCTCCTCACAACATCCTGGTTCGTAGACTTCCCTAGCTTACTTCAGGCCTCCTGCTTTTGGCAAGTTCAGCTATTCTTTTCTCTCTCAACCAACCACCCTACCTTCCTCATTTCTCTGCAGCCTTTTATACTTGAATCATCTGATTCCTCTCAGGTTAGCTCATAGCTGGTTTAGCTCCAGGCTCTCCAGCCCCGGGGCAAACCAACCTTTTACAATCTCAAGCAGGGCTGCATTATGACTTCGTGGGCCCCTTCCTCCATAACAAAAAATATTAAAAATTATTTTGATATAACTTTAAATACTTCAACATTTTATTTTTTTCTGCTTTAGGCAAAATTTAATAGATTTTCATGGGCCCTAAAAGTTTCATTTTTTTCTGATGTGAGAAAAAAATTAAAACGTTTTCTTCGACCCTAAAAGTTCATTTCTTTCTTCTAATTTTAAAAGAAATTAAAACATTTTTGTGAGCCCCTAAGAGTATCGTGCGCCCTAGGCACTCTGCCAATTGTGCCTGATCTCAAGGTGCTTTGCAAACACTCATGATTCACACACCTTGTAAAGTGGTAAATATTTTCTGCTCAGTTTTCTAACTAAAAATCCACTGGTGTGTGGTAACCAGTGCTTGTAAAAGGCCAGGGTAAGCTGTTGTGAGTGGACATTAGGCATTGTATAGGCACTGCAATACTTTTGCTTATTGTAGATACAAGACAGATTCCACATATGACTTCTGTTTAATTAAATACTAATTTATCTATAAAGCACCTATGAAACATAAGAAAAACAAGGCCAAATAATATAATCTGAGTGTCATTTGTTGTCACTGACAAGATAGCATGAGATCAGACACACATAATAAGAAATATATTTTAAAGGCTTCACTACTCAATCTACAGGCAGTCCCCGGGTTACATACAAGATAGGGACTGTAGGTTTGTTCTTAAGTTGAATTTGTATGCAAGTCAGAACTGGTACATATTGTAGGGGAAACTCTAGCCAAACATTTCTCCAGAGCTCAGTTTTATTCTCCCACACCTCACTTCCCTCAGTCCTTTATTCTCAAGCTGAGGTGTCTTCTGAGAAAAGCCGCTCTGCGTCTCCCTAGTCTGCTGTGGGGGGCGTTAGCTTCGCGTCTCCCTGGTCTGCTGGCGGGAAGCAGCTAGTGCGGGGTTGTCTCACCCCGTTTGTAAGTAGGGATCCGATGTAAGTCGGATCCATGTAACCCGGGGACTGCCTGTATTTACTATTTCCCCCTTTCCATCCAGAAAGTCCTCTATGGATTATTTCCTGATTAAACTTGCAGATGGAGAAGAATGAAAATAAAGTTACAGAATCAAAGAGGGAAACTGAGGTACATGTGGATAAAATGACTTTTCCTGTGTCACCACCTGAAGTTGTCTGTACTGGGCATAGAATCGAAAACACTTGATTCTGAGTCTCATGTTTTTACCATGATGTCTCTACTCCAATTAGCCACTTTCATTGTGTCTCTACCTTATCCCATCAAGAATTAGCTAAATAACAGATTCCACGTTTGCTTATTCATAGTTTTCAAGTGTCTCCCCTAGCTTTCTGTGGTAGTATGGTATCCTGTAAGTAATACATGGGATAATGGGTTCTTCAATCTAGTGGACAAAGCCATGAGGTAATGACTGAAGCGAGACAAATTTAGACTGGATGGCTGTCTACACACTGGCACCCTTTTCCGTAAAAGGGATGCTAATGAGACACTTCGGAATTGCAAATGCCGCGGGGGATTTAAATATCCCCCGCGGCATTTGCATGAACATGGCTGCCGCTTTTTTCCAGCTCGGGGTTTTGCCGAAGAAAAGCGCCAGTCTAGACTGGATCTTGCGGAAAATAAGCCCTTTTCTGGAAGATCCCGTATTCCTACTTTAATAAGGGATCTTCCAGGAAAGGGCTTATTTTCCGCAAGATCCCGTCTAGACTGGCGCTTTTCTCCAGCAAAACCCCGAGCTGGAAAAAAGCGGCAGCCATGTTCATGCAAATGCCACGGGGGATATTTAAATCCCCCGCGGCATTTGCAATTCCAAAGTGTCTCATTAGCATCCCTTTTACGGAAAAGGGTGCCAGTGTAGACACAGCCAATGTGTTTTCCAGTGAGGGTTATTAGCCATTGGAATAATTTACCATAGGTTTGTGGATTATCCATCACTGGCAATTTTTAGATCAAGAGTGGATTTTTTTTCTAATAGGCATGCTCTAGTTCAAACTGGAATTTATTTTGGAAAAGTCCTATAGTCTGTCTTATGTAAGAGTCTGTCTTATGGCTGTGGTTCCCTGTGACTTATGAACAATGCTGGAAGCACAAAGTTAATGTACCTGATGGAAGAACAATTTTATAACTTTAGTTTTATGTCTCGCATTCTGATGTGAATAATGTATAGCCACAGGAGAGAGGCAACATCAGGTTTGTGCCACACAGGCAATTGAGGGATGCCCTATAATGAGGGACCATCAAGATTCTGCCACAACGGACTCTGTGTCTATCAAAGACAGTTTCTTCAGCACAGAAGTGTCAGTAATCAGGGCCAGCAAGTGCTCAGTGCTTTGCAGATATCAGCCAAAGATCCCAGATTACACTGGGGAAGAATACTGGCTCTCATTCTCAGTCAATGTTCACTTACATTCTTCTATATACAAAGGAATGTGATTCCCCCTAATATGCCACAATGCAGCAAACCAGACAGTCACAGTCACCTGACCACACCCATTTCTCTTCAAGGATAGGCGGATCAGAAACATGAAGCATTTTAAAGAGGAAATAAAATGTGACATATGGCTAGTTACAATTTAATGGCTGACCTTGGCAATCTGGGATATTATTGCTACATTTAGTTGTTGATTTAAAAAAAATTGATTTGAATAGATTTCAGTAGAGCTGAAATGGAGGTTCCTTAGATATTAGAGAGACACATCTTGCACATACAATAGGTGATAGATTAGTTAGAAGAGGACAGCAACCTGGCACAGTACAATACAATTTATTGTTAGGTACTATTTTTCAGAAAGCATGAGAAGAAAAGGAGAATGTTGTGTGGGGAGTGAGAAATGAGGGAAAAATCAGTGAGGAAGTAAAAGAACGTTCCTTAGTTAGAAAGAAAGACTCACCCACAGGCAGGAAGAGGAAGTTAATATATAGAAATAGGGGAGAGTAAGAACACATAGGAGAGATAAACATGCAAATCTGTATTCTTTCCTATAGTCCCAGTGATCAGGCAGAGGAAGGAGCTATTACAGTGAGAGGAAAATGGAAGATGGAGGCAGAGAGCATGGGAAAGGTTAGTGGAGATGAGAAGTCACAGTGAGGGGGAAGAACCAGGTAGTAGGGGCTCAGAGTTAGACTGAGGAGAGAGTGAAAGGCAATAGTGGGTAAGGAGAGGATAAATGGGATGAGGGCTATAATGAGGGGGGAACAGTAGGAGGAGGAACTATGGGGAATGGAGGGACTACACTTCTGATACTGCCACCTTCACTGGCACCCTTTAATTGGCTCACCATGCATGCTTCATGGAGGATCATGGCACATGGGACTGGCTGTGCCTTAAGCAGCACTATCTCCAACAGAACTGCTATATTTCCATGTGGAAATGTGGTTGCTAGTCGAGACAGTTTGCAGCTGAAGTCCTGGGTCCCTTCCATTGCTCTTCTAGGCAGCTGTAGATACTTGCAATTTCACAATCCTACAGGCTAACCCTCCCTCATCTGGATTTTCCTAGTCGGGCAACACCTCTGGTCCAGCATCATCAGTGATTCAGTGGATGCTCTGGGGCTGGAGCACTCACAGGGAAAACCCAACAGGCTGGGGCAATGAGTGTTGCAGGACTAGGGAAAAGTTGGGCAGCAGTGATTGGCAGCTGGGAGTGGAGCCCTGGAACTCCAGGGACAGCAGCACAGAGCCCCAGCAGGGATCCCTGGTACAGCAGAGGGAGCCTGGCAGGTCAGCTGAGAGAGTGGAGAGTGGCCCCAGACAAGCAAGGGGGACCCTGGCCAGCTGAGCAGAGAGTGAGTCAGGGAGGATGGCCAAGTGAGCAGAGGGGGCTCTGGCCAACTGGCTGACTGAGCAAGTGGAGGGGGCACCTGTTGAATGGAGCCCTGGTGCTCTTGAGGAGTGAAGCCCCAGCACCCCTGGAGCTAGTTGCTGGGAGCAGAGGGACCGGCATTGACCTCTGTTGCTCTGGCAAATTTTCTGGTTCAGTAGCAGTCAGGTCCTGGGGATGACGGACCAAGGAGGTTCAACCCCTATTAGTTTTTGAATTGTTAATTTCTGAGAAAAAAATAATCATCAGTTCCTTTTGTAACAATACTTTGTCTTTCTGAATTTGTCTTTATATGCTTGTGCTGGGTTTTTTGTGTGTGCCTCCTTAGCAATTCATCCATGTTTCTACTTTTGTAAGATTCCTTCTACATTTTCATGTCATTAAAGAGCTCTCAATGAAGCCATACTGGCCTGTTACTAGTCTTCCTATCATTTGTTCAGATTCAGATAGTTTGCTGTTGTGCCTTTAATATTATCTCTGAAAAACTGCAAGCTCCCCTGAGCTCTTTTTTTCTTATATATTCTTCCCAAGGGACTTTACATACCAGTTCTCTGAGTTTGTTAAAGTTGGCTTTTTTGAAGTCTAATGTCCTCATTCTGCTGCTTTCCTTAAAATTCATAAAATCTGTCATTTTGTGATCCCTTTAATCCAAACTGACTTCAGCCTTCAAATTTGCACCCAATTGCTCCCTGTTATTCAAGGATTTAAAGAAAAGGCTCTGCATTTGTTTGAACTTTTAATGAAAACAAAAGTCTCCCTCATGGTTTTTGTTCTGAATTCATTGCTGAGCAGCAGAAAAGCAAATATCATTCTTTGAAATAACAGATGTAAGATGATGTGCTGTAAGATGATACAGCTCTCTCTTCTATTTTCACATCTTTAACAAAATCCAAACATTACTTTTGCGGTGAGTTAATATGATAGCTGAAAGTATCATTCTGCAAAGTCAAAATTCAATTCAGTGCAATTATCTATACTGAAAAGTACTATGGCCCAGTGGATTGGGCACCAGACTAGACTTCAGTACACCAGGTTCTATCTTCAGGTGACCTTGCTTAATGTTTTTGTGCCTGTTTCCTTACCCATAAAATGCAGCTAATTAGACTTCTCTCCTTTATAAAGGGCTTTGAGATCTATAGACATAAGTAAGAGGGTTTTAAAGTTTTCTGTAGCAGCCATCTCTACAGTGCTGTCTAGTAGTTAGAACAGAAAATTGGACATCAGAATGCCTGGTTCTTCTGTTGATTCATTAATGACTCTGAGCCAGGTTAGGAAACTGACTGACAGGTAAGGTGAGTTTCCCAAGCTCTCCCAGAGTGTCACTGGCAGAGCTGGAATAACTAAAATAAGTAATAAGAACAAAGAGTGTGGTGGCATTTTAAAAACTAACAAATTAATTAGGGTTTTAGAGCATAAGCTTTTGTGAGCTACAACTCACTTCCTCAGATGCTGAAAAGAAAAAGACAAAAAAAAAAAAAAAGATACAGAGATGGGACAGTGATATTAGTGCCCATTACATCAGAATGGATGAGGCTTATCTCCAACACCGTACAATATTATTCTGTATACAGTAGTGTCTTTTATACATGCTATATTGCAAAATGGTTTACAGTTAATATCTCTGTAACTGTTAGGGGTGTAACATTCCATTTAATTAATTAACTGGTTAAACATTATGTTTAACAAGTGAATTGATTAAACAGGGGTGGATGGGCTAGAGTGGCTTCCCCTGCTGTGGGCAGGGGCTGCTCTGGCCCGGTTGAAGCACCCCCATCCATGGTGCCCCCCCAGTTAACCATAACTGGTAAGCATCACCTGCTAAGGGTGATGCTTATTGATTAACCATTCACATCCTTATTAGCTGTGTTTTTTATTTATACACTACCAAATGTCTACAGTATGCTTTACACAACAGGTAAAATGACAAGTCCCTACCCCAAACTGTTTGCAATGGAAGTCAGGCAAAGTACACAGGAGATGATAATACACCATGATTGAATGCATGGTATTAAAGGATGGAGGAATGAGGACAAAGGTTACAACAGGAAAAAATAATGGAGGCAAAGGAAAGAAATTAAGTACTATACGTGACAGAAAAAGTCTTTTAATCTGAAATTTGAAATGGAGTGGGAAGCTGATGAGGCAATAAGATACAGGAAGGCTGTTCAAAGCTAAGCACTGCAGCTTTACCCTTGACTTTCTGATACTGAATATCACAATGAACTGCTCACTAATAAGCCACAGACTAAGAATGATTTGAATAATGAATACATCTGAGACAAATGGAAGCTGTTCACTTCACAAATAATTTTGAAGCAGCTACATTTTTCAAATACATTGCTACAAATTATTCACTTATCTGTTCTCCATCTTGCCTCCCTAAATGTCTCCTGCAGTTTCTCCTTTTGATGAGATTCTTCACTTTCTTACTTAAACCATTATATAGTGTTGCTGTATGCTGACAGCACCACCATACAGGTGCATGAAAAGAATCTTACAAATAGAAACAATGGGAGTGCTTTAGGATCCTTCACCATAAAAGTCATAATGAAACCAATTTTTACAGGTACTTAGAAACCTAAAAATGTAGATAGGTGCTTAGTGGGATTTTCCAAAGATGTCTAATGCCCATTAAAATCAATTGAGTCAGGAGCTTAGACACTTTTGAATATCCCATTAGGCTCCTATCTACACCTTTAGGTACTCAACTATCTTTAGAAATCTGCCCCAAGATTACTATAAGGTATTTTTTATTTCTGGTGAGAATACCAACTTCCATTCATGTTTTCTACAACTAACTTCAAGTTTTCCCTCTGTATAATGTACACATTGGCTGCGTCTAGATTGGCATGATTTTCCAGAAAAGCTTTTAATGGAAAAGTTTTCCGTTAAAAGCATTTTCGGAACAGAGCGTCTAGATTGGCACGGACACTTTTCCACAAAAGCACTTTTTGCGGAAAAGCGTCCGTGCCAATCTAGACGCACTTTTCCTCAAAAAAGCCCCGATCGCCATTTTCGCAATCAGGGCTTTTTTGAGGAAAACAAATCTGAGCTGTCTACACTGGCCCTTTTGTGCAAAAGCTTTGCGCAAAAGGGACTTTTGCCTGAACGGGAGCAGAATAGTATTTCTGCAAGAAGCTCTGATTTCTTACAGTAGGAAGTCAGTGCTTTTGCGGAAATTCAAGCAGCCAGTGTAGGCAGCTGGCAAGTTTTTTTGGAAAAGTGGCTGATTTTCCGGAAAAACTGGCCAGTCTAGACACAGCCATCCAGTCTTCTCTACCCAAGTGTGTGTCACAACCAAGGAAAGAAATCTCTTCAAGGAGGAACAAGGGGGAGAGGCATAATTACTCAGTGAAGAACAGGTCTCATCTTGTATAATTACCCTACTATTGCAAAGCCTATTATAACTATCTACCAGGCAAGCTACCAATCTGCTGAGGTGTCTAAGGCAGAAAAATCACTCTGTGGACTTTCAGTCCTCTGATCCCTTCCATCAGTTATGTAGGCAGGTTTAATTGATTCCATTATTATTAAATGGTTCTCAAGAACAGAACAAAAGGAATATTGTTTGTTTAGCTGAAGCTCATTAAATACTAATAATTAACAATAACTTTCTCTTCTGCATCACCTTATATCCAAGGATCTCAGAGGTGCATATAGTAAAGCTCTGAAGGGACCATTAGATCTTCTAGTCTGATGTCTTGTAAGTTACAGACCATTACATTTCACCCTCTTATCTCTGTATTAAGCCCAATAACTTGTATTTCTCTAAAGCAGTGTTTCTCAACCAGTGGTATGAGTATCCTTAGGGGTACTCAAGAGAAGACTGTGGGGTCCATCAACACAATTGAGATCTGGAGAAAACTGAATTTTTGTTTTAAGTTTTGCAGCGTTTTGTTTTTGTACTTTTTACACCCAAAAATTTAATCGCCCATCCGGCTACGATTAAGTTGTTTAAACAAATGTGTTGCAATGGTAGAAAAAAAATTGTGAGTCTGAAAACTGTAGGTACTGGGGGTACTTATATACATTTTTTAAAAAGGGGTACTTGATTAAAAAAAAGGTCGAGAAACACTGCTCTAAAGTATATCTTCCCAAATATATCTTTCCAAAAGACACCCAATCTTGATGTGAAGATATCAAGAGATGAAGCATCCACTACTTCCCTGGATTCTAAGGTTAGTTACTCCCCCTGTTAAAATGATGACCTTATTTCTAATTTGAATTTGTTTGGATTCAGCTTTCAGCCATTGGTTCTTGCTAGGCTTTTCTCCATTGGGCTAAAGAGCCTTTTAGTACCTGGGCTTTTCTCTCCATGAAGTTACTTATACACTAGTCAAGTATATGGTAACCAGATAGCAACTGTGAAAAGTCAGGACACTTTTTTTTGGGTGGGGGTATAGTTGCCTGTATAAGACAAAGCCCCTAATTATCATGTTTATCCCAATAATATCAGGATGTCTGATCACTCTATTCAAATCACCTTTTCATCTTCTTTTTGCCAAACTAAACAGATTGAGCTCTTTAAGTCTTCCACTATAAAGTATTTTCTCCAGCCCTTGAAACATTTTTGTGGCTCTTTTCTGTCCCTCTCCACTTTAAAAAAAAAAATGCAGTGTACAGAGGTAAAATAACCTCCCTATTCCTATACAGTATTTTTTTATTATACATAAAAGGACTGGTTTTGCCTGGAGTTGGTTGGGATTTTTTTTTTAATAAATGCTTTTTCATCAGGAAAACCTATTTATCTAATCTAAAATGTTTTATGGGAAGATTTTGGTTTTGATGAACTGGCTGCTCAGGAGTGGTGAACTTTGATGGATTTCTAAAGTCTGTGACCTTGCATATGGCTCTTTTAAAATGCATTTGGGTTTAAAGGACCCAACGTTGCAAGCAAATCAGATCAGTCCTTGTGTCTGCCCTGTCCTCAACATTACTTACCACTTCACCAATCTGATATAATTCCCAAGTTTTATCTCAAATGATTCTTATAATACCTAGGTATATATTAATATGCCCATTATTCAGGCAGGTAAACCAAGGCACAGATAAGTCTGTCTAAGCCAATCAGAAGCAGAACTGGGAATAAAACTCAGAAGTCCTGACTCAATCCTCTAACTGAATCACTTATCTCCCAAATAAATATGCATGGTCAAAGAGCAGGAATCATGAAGGTTATGACCTTTTTAAACTGCATAAAATAAATAAGTTTACATTTTCCTTTTAGGTTTTGATTATCTTCATATAACATCTGTGTGCCAAGTATTTGCTCCCAAGAAATGGCAATGAGACAATTTGGGATGATTTTCCAGATTGTTCTCAGAATCTTTTGATTGACTGATATCTTTCTGGACTTGATTTGCCCATCTGAGGGCCAATTAGTCCAGAAAGATATCAATTTCTTATCAATATGCTGAATAAATAATGCCTTCTACCAAAGTCTGATATATCCTCTGTGTAATAAAAACACAGTGGGCATAACCCCCTACATGGAGTGCAAAGGTGTTTTGGGGAAGTGTTTTCCACACAATCTAAGATTTAATTAAAAAATATATGTTCCTACCTCTTCTGTTTGTGAAGAAATCCATCTGAATGCCAATAGCTGTAACAAGTAGTCACCAGACTACACGACATTGGAGCATGCCAGTTCATGACATTTTCATTAAGAAACTAGACATGACACTTTGTGATATAGTTTAAATGTAACATTAGTAAATGCCTGCATGGTCATGTTAAGCACAATGAGCTTTAACAAATAGTCTTAAAGAATGTCTACTCAGAAAAGTGATTAAACATGGTGGCACAGCGAGGTCCCAGCTTGGGTACTTTATCTAGTTTTTTGCACCAGCCTTTGAAAAGAGGTGAACAAACTGGAGAGAGTCCAGTTTGCAGATACATCCTTAACCATGTTCTGACATGGAAGAAAAGCCTGTGACAAGGTCAGGGAACAGCTTTACTAACCAAGGGTAGACTAAACTGCGTGGCTCTTTCAAAAGATGCTTTTTCGAAATAAACTTTCAAAAAAGCATCTTTCGAAAAAGAGCGTCTAGACTACAATATGCGGATTGGAAAATCGATCCGCTTTCTTGAAAAAGAGCGTCCTGACTGCTGGATGCTCTTTCGAAAGAAAAAGCCACCTGGAACCGCTTCTGCCATGGTATGGGGGCAGCATTTCCTTCCGGGTGCTGCTGCCTGCCCTTTGCAGAGACGTGTGGTTAAAGGGACGCCCCTGAACACCCGTTGCTCTGCTCCTGCAGCTGCCTTTGCTGTCCCTCTAGGAGGTAAGCAAGGTATTGCAGTTCTTGTTTGGAGTGCCCAGCTTCCTGGGACACCCCAGCAGGTTTTTTGTTTGGAGCTTTTTCTGATTTAGACCCCTTTTTTTGGCATGGAGCCAGAGCTGCCCCTGGGCAGGCGATGGCCCCACGCCATCATACTGCAAGTTTTGCTGCATCTTCACGACACAGTCATGAGGCTACTTCCCCATCTGGACCCAGACCAGAGGTACAAAGGGTTTGCCCGTCATGCAGCCCCACTGCCCTTGCCTCCAAACTTCTTTGTGGACAGGCATTTTTGGAGGCTTGACACCAGCTCTGACTGGTGGGACCGGCTTGTTATGGAGCTCTGGGATGACCAGGAGTGGATCCGCAACTTCCGGATGTGGAAGGCCACTTTCCAGGAGCTGTGTACCTGGCTCGCCCTGGCTCTGCAACGGCAGGACACCCACCTGCGGCCCGCCATCCCCCTGGAAAAGAGGGTCGCTATTGCCCTCTGGAAGCTGGCCACCCCCGACAGCTGCCACTCCGTGGGACACCAATTTGGAGTGGGCAGGTCTACTGTTGGGTCCATCCTCATGGAGGTAAGTCATTGTCGGGGGACAGTCACAGTTTGGGGGGGGAAGGGAGACTGTCAGGAAAGGGCAAGGTGGAATGGGAGTGGGAGGGAGCTTCTCCACTCACCCTGAGCTGCGGGGGGGGGGAGAGTTCTGAGGAGGGGATTCTCGGGGTGTTTGAAAGGAAAGGTGGGTGTTGGGTTCTCCTCCTAAGAGATAAGGCACCCCTTCTAAAATTTTGTTGTCTGTCTCTTTCTGCAGGTGGTGAGGGCCATCAATTCTGAGCTGCTGAACAGACTCGTCCATCTAGCAGACCTTGACAGCGTTGTGGCCGGCTTTGCTGCCCTTGGCTTCCCGAATTGTGGAGGAGCACTCGATGGGACACACATTCCAATCCGTGCACCACCCCATCGAGCAGCCCAATTCATTAACAGAAAGGGCTACTTTTCAATGGTCCTCCAGGCTCTGGTCGACCATCGTGGCCAGTTTATTGACATTTGTGTTGGGTGGTCAGGGTGGGCAGATGATGCCCGCATCTTCAGGATCTCGTACCTCTACTGGAGGCTTCAGGCAGGAACATTTTTCCCGCATCGTGACTCTGCGGTTGGGGACGTGCACATGCCGGTGTGCATAGTGGCTGATGCCGCCTGCCCCCTGATGCCGTGGCTGATGAAGCCCTACACCGGCCACCTGGATGCGAGCAAGGAGCAGTTTAATGCTCATCTTAACCAGGCTCACAACTAGGTGGAATGTGCGTTCAGATGTTTAAAAGGGAGATTCCGGTGCTTGCTCACACGGCTAGACATGGGGGAGTGCAATATCCCTGAGGTGTTGGCTGCGTGTTGCGTTCTCCATAACCTGGTGGAGAGGAAAGGGGAGGCCTTCCTACCAGGGTGGGGTACAGGTGCTGATGGTCAGGAGAGGCACTTTGCCCAGCTCTGGACAGCTGCCATCCGCCAGGCTCACCAGTCTGCTGTTCGCATCTGGGAGGCCCTACGGGAGCGATTCTCTATTGGAGGCCACTGACTCTCTTGAGGGGCTCCTGTCTGGGAGCTTGGCCCTGACCCAATACAAGTTTCCCTCCTCCACCCTTATCCTGACCCTGTTTGTAGAAATAATAAACACCAGGGTTTGTCTGAAAAGAATAACTTCTGTTTTATTGTTATAAATGTCAATAACTGAAAGAAGGTATAACTGTTGCAAACATAAAAAAGCTTTTGTTTATTTTTGCTGGAGAAAGTATATTTTAATGACAAGCTATGTACAATAAACATTTTCTTAAACACAATGTTTGGTATTTAACTGGGGTGATGGGGGTGCTTGAAACCTGGAGGGGGGAGGGGACTTGAAACCTGGAACGGATATGGGGGTGCTTGAAACCTGGAGAGGGGAAGGGGATCAGGTTGCACGGTGCTTGCTTGCTCGCAGTCTCCTGCTGGTGCCTTGTGTTCGGGGTACACCATGGCCTCGGGATTGGGTGGGGCGACTGTCTGTTGGCTGAACAACAGAGGGTAGGTGCACTCGGGTCTGGGAGGCCAGGGGGAGAGGAGGGCCAGGGGGAGAGAGGGGCGAGGGTCTGGGGCATTGGAGGGGCTGGGGGGGAGGGAGGTACAAGGGGAGAAAGGGATGGTGCTGTGGAAGGGGTGTTTGGTGGGGCGGGGTCATGGGGTGCTGGAGGAGCAGGACCAGGCACAGGAGCAGGCAAGCCACAGACCTCCCTGAGAGTGGCACACAGGGACGTGCACTGCTGGACAAGCTCCTCCATCAGCCGATCATGCCACCGAGCCTCTGCCTCCGTCCTCTCTTGCAGGATGGTGTTGAGCTCCTGCATGGCCGCCACATGGTGCCTCAGGATGTCTGCATAGACACACCTGTGTCTGCGGCTCCCATGTCCCCAGGATGGAGGTGGGGCTGGGGTGCTGCGGCCCTCTTGCACAGCTGGTCCAGCTGTGGAGGAAAAGAGGAAGACACAATCAGTCATGTGTGCAACAGCTGTCCAAAAGGGCATGCCCTCTCCTTCAGACAGGGGACTCAGACATTCTGAAGGTAATACCACATGTGACCTGGGCATCAGCCTGAGCATCACAGGGGTCCAGAAGTGCCAATGGGACCTTGCACTGACAATCCACCTGGGTGTGTTCTGGACATGGTTTATGCCACCACGTGGCGCACCCCTATGTGTCACACTCTACCACTGAACACGTTGGCACATGCACAGCCAGCTGCATGATGGCCATGGTGAACATTACCGGCTGCGTCTAGACTGGCATGATTTTGCGGAAATACTTTTAACAGAAAAGTTTTTCCGTTAAAAGTATTTCCGCAAAAGAGCATTTAGATTGTCATGGATGCTTTTGCGCAAAAGCATCCGTGGCCAGTCTAGACGCAATTTTGCGCAAGAAAGCCTCGATCGCCATTTTAGCCATTGGGGCTTTTTTGCGCAAAACAGTTCTTCCCTGTCTACACTGGCCCTCTTGCGCAAGTATTCATGCGCAAGAGGGCTTTTTCCCGAGCAGGAGCGTGAAAGTATTTGCGCAAGAAGCACTGATTTCGTACATTACAAAGTCAGTGCTCTTGCGCAAATTCAAGCGGCCAGTGTAGACAGCTGGCAAGTTTTTGCGCAAAAGCAGCTGCTTTTGTGCAAAATCTTGCCAGTCTAGATGCACCCTACAGGTTTCCCTTGTGCATCACTCACTGTGCACCCACCTCCCCCACTCTGTGTGTTACACGACCTCACTGCACTCACCTGCTGCTTCGTCTCCAGCATCAGATAACACCTGGGAGGCCTCTGGGATCTGGGTGACTGGCTCCAGAATGAGGGTCACCATCTCTTCGCTGTCCTCGTCCTCCGGCACCATCTCCCCACCTCCAGACTCCCTGGACTGCTGTAGGTCCTGCTCTGGCGCTTCCATCATAGGGTCCCCCATGTCAGACTGGACGAGACGCAGTGGTGTGCGTGCTTCCCCACCACCAAGGATCTGGGACAGCTCTGAATAATAGGGGCAGGAGTGGGGGGCTGCCCCAGAACGGGAGTTCTCCTCCCTGGCCTTTATATATCCTTGGCACAGCTCCTGTACTTTAGAGTGCACCTGGTCCTCGGTGCAGGGGTGGTGCCCTCTGTTGGCCAGGAACTCTGCCATGTGGCCAACAATGTCTGTATTTCACCACCTGGTGTTTAGGGCTTGTAAGGCCTCTTCCTCTGACCAGAGCTCAAGAAGGGTCTTGAGCTCTGGCCCAGACCATGCCGGTGTCCGGCGTTTGGAGCCCCTTGTTGGGTCCCCAGAAGGCTGTCTGGAAGGGCCAGGAGGGTCTTGGGGCTGAGACATGGCTGCACTGGAACAGCCATGTGCTCTGGCTGCTTTGCTGCCACAACTGGCTGTGAGGGTGACTGTCCCTTTAAAAGATGGCTGCAGACAGGAACCAGAGACATGCCAGGCATGCCCCAGATTGTCCACCAGGGCTTCTTCCTGGAGGCCCTTATTTTCGAAAAAAGGGGCTCCCCGCGTCCACACACACTTATTTTTGACGGATCTCCGTCTAAAAAGGCGTTCTTCCTCGTGAAATGAGGAGTACTGCCGTCGAAAGAAAAGCCACGTTCTTTCAATTTAATTTTGAAAGAACGCTGCTGTAGTCTAGATGCAGGTAAAGTTTTTTCGAAAAAAGGCTACCTTTTTCGAAAAAACCCTGCAGTCTAGACACAGCCCAAGTGCTCTAGGTAAGCTATTTTTGTAATATGGACTAGGGTATGCTAGCTCAACTTTTGAGACACTGCCATAGCTCCACTGCACCACACCGAAAACCTACATACCCTCTTATGTAATGCTAATATCAGTATAAAGCACAAAAAATTTACAAAACTAACCCAGAGGTGCTTACCTCCTAGGCCTGTATTCAGATTATTAGATCACACTTCTCACAGAGGTTAAGCATGTTAGAGTATGTCTACACAGCAAAGTTATTTCGAAATAACAGCTTTTAGGGTATGTCTACACTACCCCCCTAGTTTGAACTAGGGGGGGTAATGTAGTCATATGGAGTTGCAAATGAAGCCCGGGATTTGAATTTCCCGGGCTTCATTTGCATAAAGCCCGCCGGCGCCATTTTTAAATGCCGGCTAGGTCGGACCCCGTGCCGCGCGGCTACACGCGGCACGGGGTACGACCTAGCCGGCATTTAAAAATGGCGCCGGCGGGTTTTATGCAAATGAAGCCCGGGAAATTCAAATCCCGGTCTTCATTTGCAACTCCGTATGACTACATTACCCCCCCTAGTTCGAACTAGGGGGGTAGTGTAGACATACCCTTATTTAGAAATAACTTTCCTAGTGTCTACACAGCCAAACCACTATTTCGAAATAAATTCGAAATAGCGGCACGCTTATTTTGAATTTGATAAACCTTATTCTATGAGGAATAATGCCAAATTCAAAATAGCTATTTCGAAATAAGTGCTGTGTAGACACTTATTTCGAAATAGGGGGCCTCCACCCTTCCCAAGGTGCCCTGGTGGCCACTCCAGCCTCAACCGAGAACATTTCTCTCCCTCCCCCGCTCCCCGGATCCCTTAAAGGGGTAGATTCTGGTCACAGTGCCTGTGCCAGCTGCAAGCCTGCCAGCCCAGAGCCAGCAGTGGCCACCAAAACAGGAGCCAGCAAGCCACTGGCAGCCAGCCCTCCACTACTCTCCAGGAGCAGTCTGCCAGCCCCCAGGAGTCTGACAGGGGCTGGAGAAGGTGAGCGCCTCATGGAACTTATTCAGGTTTGGGGGGGGGGGAATGCCTCCAACATCTGTGATCTCCGCATTAGATGGAGGAACGCAGCTGTCTATGGCAGGATAGCTGCCAGCCTGACCACCAAAGGCCATATGCGAACCCAGCAGCAGGTTTGCATGACAATCAAGTTGGTCTGGCGAGACCCCCAACCCTGAGCTTCCCCTCCCCCTGCTTCCCCCTTCCAGCTCCCTCCTCCCAGGTTTCCCCCTCTCCCACCCTCTCTTCTCCCCTCTCCCGCCTCCTTTTCCCAGTCTCACCAGAGTTTCATTCCCCCCCCAGTTTTGTTAAATAGAGTTTGTGTTCATGAAAATACGTGTATTTTATTTTACGTTAGGGAGGTGTAAGTGGAAGAACGTGAGAGAGAAATGAGGCACAAGCCCCCAGTGGGGCAGACCAGGGAGGCTCTTAGTGCTCCTCAGGGTGGAAGCTCTCCCACAGGGCCTCTTGGATACTGACAGCCCCCCGATGGATCTCCTGGATGGCAGCCTGCAGAAAGTGCAGCCAGGCTCTCAGCAATGAGAAGCACCAGAGTGCCCAGGGGCAGCTCTGGCTCCATGTTGCAGAGTGCTGTGGTGTCCCGAGTGAGGGTAACCAGAGCACGCAGAGACAAAATGCTTTGCTGTTCCTCATTGAGGTAGACAAGCAAGCAGGAAAACCTGAGAACTGGCTGTCTGGGGGACCCCTTTCATCAAAGGCCTCAGATAGCCTCAGGCAGCAGCCCCACACAGTAAGTCCTGACCTGGTGCCCTGCCGGAACTGGTTCTGGCCAGCCTTAAATGCGATTCAGAATCCACTCAGTGTGGATGCGCTATTTCAAAATAGCAAAATGCTATTTTGAAATGCATTTTGTGTGTAGACGAGTTATTTCAAAAAAGCTATTTTGAAATAACTATTTTGAAATAAGATATTTAAAAATAACACTGTAGTGTAGACATACCCTAAGTGTTTTCTTCTTTTTATATTGTGCACCAAGGCAGCTAGCCATCTTCTTTCCCCCATGTTTAAATCTCCCCTGTTCCCAATGCCTCTGTCTTATGATTTGAGGAAGGCAAAATGATCCAGGCTGTGGTGCCAGATGGACAGCCTAGCAGTACAGCTGACACCCTCCAGCAGAGCTCTACCCTCAGCTTGTGTTAATTAAATCTGCTTTCCAGTCATTTGCATAGTACCTGAAAAATCTTTCTTGGAATGGAACCTGAAACCTTCTGTTTGTGCAAACAATTCTGGCTGTGCTAAAAATGGATAGGACAAATAATTTGGGTGAAGAACTGTTTTATCCCCCAAATGGTTGAAGAAAAGCCAGTAGGGGTGGAGTTGCTACCTGACAAAACTCCTGGATTCCCCAAGAAGATGATCTCTGAGTCTGAGTGAGACAATAGCAGTGCAGACACCTATTACATAGAGAGTCACAATACAAGGAGGTTCCCAGTAGGATTTACCACTGACCAGAGTTTCAGCTCCTGTGCAAAGGATGGGATATCTCTTGCTATGATCCATGCTGTGCTGTGACTTCTTAATTCAGAGAGATCCCTGCAATCAAAGAAAATAAAAATCAAGCTGATGTACTGAGGCAGGATATGGGACAACCCATCATAATCAGGAGCAGAAAAACACATATCTACGTTCTAGGCTTTTATAGGCCATCTATAAAAAATGCATACAAAAATTTACTTCTAGATCAATAAATTATTCTTTAGCCCTCTCAGCTCTCTCATGCCCCAGTTTAGCACATTCCCTCTGAGAAAGGCTTGCAAAATAGATTAAGCTTTGTAGCAGACAGTCAGGGTAACCAAATTCAGGTTGAGAGAGACCATGAAGATGAGTAAACTTCGAAGTCCCTACACATTTTCTGAGAACACTCTGTCAGGAGATTCCTCCAATTTAAATCACTGAACTGTGAACTTCAGCATCTCACACTGAACACAAGTGTTATGGTGATATCACATGGAGAGAGAAGCAGTTTTTCAGGCAAAAAGAACCACTTGAAGGCTACATAGCTCAAAATCAGCACTTGAGGCTTCACTCTGAAATCACCCGCAAGACAGTGCAATGCAAACTGTGTGAGCACACGTGCAATGTGGACTCTGTGAGAATTGTCACTGCATGGGTGGGTAGCAACTTTCTTCACCAGCCATATGTACAGCTATAAGCTCAGACACAGACTCAAGTTGTCAAAGGCATGAGTCACTGTGACGGGGCGGACAGCCCCCTCACTGAAGGGCAGGGAGTAGCCCAGGCCCAGCTGGCTGAGAAGGCCCCGCCCATCCACCTGTGCTGGGCATGCTCCCAGCAGAGCCCAAGTATAAGAGCAGAGAGAGCCCTGCATTTGGGAAGGCAACAGGAGGGTGGAAGGGAGCAGGTCCAGTGTTTCTTCAGCAGCTGAGGCTGGAGACAGACCCTGGGACTAAACCCCAGCAGCTGAACCTGCCTGGGAGACCGGAGCACCTGCAGCCCCAGCAAGTACCGACTCCGAGGCCAGCAGACTACAGGGAGACCAGGGCGTGGTAGGAAGCAGCCCAGGGCAAAGGACTGGCAGAGCAGCTCAGCCTGGATCAGCCGGATTCCCCGTTGAGTAGGCAGGAGCTCTAGTCCCTGCCTAAAGGGCCCTGGGCCGGGACCCAGTGGAGAGGGAGGGCCCGGGTGCCCCTACTGCCCCTTTCCCCTACCCTGGACAATCGACCCCTGATCCAGGAAAGGGTTCTCCAGGTGGCTAGGCCTCCAAAGCCGTATTTACCCTACTAGAGGGGCATTGATTTAGTGGTGAACCCAAGAGGGAGGACAAGCCCCTCGACAGTCACAATGACAAGGATGGCATCCAAAAGGACAGTCTGCAACCTCTTCTCAAAGATGAAAAACATGATCTTAGCCATTGATAGTGTATAGAAATGTAGAAGCAACAAAAAATCCAATATGACCCAGGCTACGTCTACATTGGCATGATCTTGCGCAAATACTCTTTAACGCAAGAGTTCTTCCATTAAAGTATTTGTGCAAGAGAGCGTCTACACTGGCTTGTGCCTTTGCACAAGAGATGTGCTTTTGCTCAAGAGCATCCGTGCCAATGTAGACACTCTCTTGCGCAAGAAAGCTCCGATGGCCATTTTAGCCATCGGGCTTTCTTGCGCAAGAAATTCATGTTGCCTGTCTACACTGGCCTCTTGCGCAAGAACAGTTGCACAAGAGGGCTTATTCCTGAGCAGGAGCATCATAGTTCTTGCACAAGAAGCACTGATTTCATACATTAGAACGTCAGTGTTCTTGCGCAAGAACTCCCCCACAGTGTAGACAGGCAGCAAGTTTTTGCGCAAAAGCAGCAAAATCATGCTAATGTAGACACAGCCCCAGAGATTACAAACCTGAGTAACAAATGTGAGCTCCCTTTGCCAGGGGATCTAGTACAGTCATCTGATTGTTTCCCCCAGTGGTCAATGTTTATTTCAGTAAATCCTGGTTAGGCACACGGTCCTTCAGTTGTACCAGCTGACTCTAATCAATTAGATATTCAGAGTTGGATATCACATCTATGTTTTATGTCTGCCCTCCATACACTTTTTTTTTTGAATAATGATTGCGCCAAATAGCTATAGGAATTTCTAAACTGTAAGTGCCAGCCAGATTCCTGGATCTCTCTAGTTCCTGAAACCCTGTTCAATGTGTGTGAAATTTGTTAGAAAAATTCTGTCATAGTAGAGCAAATTATACAGCCTTTCCACATCAGTTTTATGGCTGCTACTCACTTATAAAAGGCCATGTCTACACTACCAGGTTATTATTTCAAAATAACTCCCGAAACAACTATTTTGAAACAAACTTATTCCTCTTCACAAGCAGGAGTTATTTTGAAATAACAAGCCGATTATTTTGAAATAGCAGGCTTGTAGTGTGGATGCTCACTTTGCTATTTTGAAATAAGGGAAGCTACTTCGAAATATCTCACCAATGGAGACATGCCCTATTATTGTCTGACCCTTTGTCATCTATACCAGCTTTTACAATACTATTGAAATTGGCCCAGAATTTCCTATGGCAGCTTTGCCTGCTTGCATCAGGCTGTGTTTGGTTCAGAGTTTTTACTATCTCAAGAGCTGCTTTTAGTTTTCAAACTGAATCTGCTAGTTCCAAAATACAGCAACAGTGAAATTTACTTCACATCGAGTCATGAAACTGCACCAGAGCTTTAAATAATCTGTTTCCCACTTTTCTAGCCCTGGATTAGAATAAAAGGATCTTGGCATCCTGAGAATGGTAATGAGAGTTATTGTTAAATAAAAGGTAGTTAGGATGGGTTTTCATGTTGCTAAGAGCTAAGGCTTTGGTATGCAAGACAGCCAAACAGCAAAGGCAAAGAGTAACTCTTTAACACCGATTCCTATTTGAAGGAGGATGTTCATACTGGCCCAAATTTACAGATACACTCAGGAAACTGTAACATCTCAGGACATTCATCTGACGAAGTAGGTCTTTGCCCACGAAAGCTTATGTTCCAATACTTCAGTTAGTCTATAAGGTGCCACAGGACTCCTCGCCACTTTTGCAGATTCAGACTAACACGGCTACCCCTGTGATATTCAGGAAACTGTCTGCATAGCCAATGACATTTCTTCTCTGTGAATCCAGATCAAACGTGCTCAGTTCAGGAGTCAATAGATAATTTTTAAAATGTGATCACTGCAAAGCCCTTATGTGATCAGTTTTGGTGATAATGTTTGCAACAAAAAACACCACCTCATAGGAGATTCAGCATTTGCCAATTGGCTGGTAATCTTACTGTTTCTGTAGGACAGGGATGGCCAATCCGTTAGAGATGAAGAGCCAAAATAGCGGTAGACAGAGTGTGAAGAGCCATGTACGGAGGAGGGATGGAGAAATTGTTGAGAAAAAGAGGGGGAAAAAAGCAGCTGCACTGGGGGAAAATAGGTGCCAGTACGCCTTCCCTTGGAGGGGGCTCCAGGCTGGAGAGTGTTGGGGTCAGGTGGAGGGTTGGGTGCTGAGCAGTCCGCAGGCTTGTGGCTGTGCGGGTGCAGGAGTTTGGGTTGGGGTGCATGAGGGGCTCAGGGCAGGAAGGCTGGGAGTATGATAGGCTCAGGACACAGATTTGCAGTGTGTGGATGGTGCAGGAGTGTTGGTTGGTGCCCTGGGCAGCTTCCCAGCTCGCTCACCCCTTAGTCCAGACCTGCTTCCTCTGCTCCCCACAACAGCTGTGTGCTTCCTGAGAAGTTGGAGCTGGCATGTAGTACCGGGATTCCTACTCCCTCCCCCTCCTGCTCTAACCCAATCCCCATCCCCTTCCCCAGAGCCAGCCAGTCCTCCCCGCTCTAACCCAATTCCCCTCCCCTCCCCCAGACCCAGGCACCTCCCCCCGCACTGCTCTAACCCAATCCCCATCCCCTCCCTTCCCTTCTCCCAGAGCCAGCCTCCCCACTCTAACCCAGTCCATATCCCCTCCCCTCCCCAAGACCAAGCCCCTCCCCGCTCTAACACGATACCCTGCCTTCCCCTCCCTAACCCAATCCCTCTCCCCCCCAACCTTATGCCCGGGTCCTGGAGCCAGAGCCGCTGCTACTGCCACTACATGCATCTCCTTCCAGGTGCTGGGGTGCATGCACTGAGCGGCCAGCTTTGAGCATGTGCTGTCCAGGACTCCATGTGCACCACCACCAACCTACTCACCCTCCCCTCCCCAGTGTCAAGCATCTCTCCCCCCGCCCTGCTCTAACCCAATTCCCCTCCCGCTCCTCTAACCTTATGCCCAGGTGCTGGAGCTGCCGCTGCCTGCGCTCAGCGGACGGCTGCTAGCACATGAAGGCTGGGATACTGAGTGCAACCCGGCCTGCACATGCAGGATATGACGCAGTGCGCTGGGGGCCATGAACTGAACGGCGTGGGCCATGAGCACACATGCGACTCAGAGCGGCCCAGCCGTGAGAGCAGCTGACCTGAGCAGTTCTGGGTTCCATCTCAGTTCCGTCAGGAGCTGCAATTTTTTTGCCACCACTGCTGTAGGAGGTAGAATAGACCCATAGTTCAGTCTAATGGATTTTGCACAGCAAATAGAAGGAAACATCTTTTATGACAATGGAGTTAATAAATGTTGTGACTTGATGACTCATCAGGCTAAATTATGGCTATAAGCAACAGGCCGTTGTAGTGCTGCTAGAGAGGGACATTGCCCCAGCAGGCTATTCTGGAGGTTGTGCCACAGAGTGGAATGACTCTGGTAGTGCAAGGCAACACAGCTGCCGCAATGCCCTTGGAAATGTTCTCTCTTTTACATGCGGCTGTACAGCACACAGGTCGGCCTTGCCCTGACACTAGTCCCGCCCATCTTTCAACAAGGGTAGTGCCACTCTCCGCGCTAACTTAGAGCAGAACATGTACTCCTGAGCACAGTGCAGGGAGATGGGGAGAAGGTGGCTGGAGCACTCTCCCTTTCTTACACACCCATGTAAGGCCAGGAATATCACCTGCCACTAAAGGAGTACATGTATCATAGAGAAAGTTAAAGGTACCCGTTATAGTGTCTAGGGTTGCCAGGTGTCTGGTTTTGAACCGGACAATCCGGTATTTGAGCTTTCTGTCTGGGAAACAAATTGAGAAAATACCAGACATATAAATGTCTGGTATTTTCTAATTAAGTAAGTTTTATTATTATCATGAGTATCAGTACGTAGCTGAGAATTGCCTGGCTGGTAGACACACACGCGCTGTATGCAACTACACAGTAGAGAGCAGGCGGATTGGGGGCGGGGTCAGGCTGGGATGAACTCCCCAGGGCCGGACTCGCCCATGTGCCCCGCCTGGACCGTGTGCAGGACAGGCAGCACCCCGGGATCTGTTTGCACCCGGGCCAGCCCCGCTCCCCGCTGGCTGGTTCCCCTGCAGCCAACCCTGCTTTCCCTGACCCCCTCCCGGCCAGCCCTGTTCCCTGCTGGCCAGTGTCCCCCCCAGCCAGCCCCGCTCCCCCCAACTCCCTCCCGGCCAGCCCTGCTTCCTGCCGGACAGTTCCTTCCCCCGATCTCTCCTAGCCAGTCCCGCTCCCCCCAACCTCCTCCCAGCCAGCCCTGCTTCCCGGCCAGCCGTTCCTGCCCCCCCCCATCTCCCCTGGCCAACCCCCCTCCATCTGAGATAAGTGTGTCCGGTATTATTTTGAAATCATCTGGTAACCCTAATAGTGTCACTTTCATGACAATAGACTGACCTTAAATATAAGTCCTAAAGAGATGGGTCAGGCATAGGTGCTGGAACTAGCAGTGTGGCGGGTGCTGCAGCATCCCCTGACTTGAAGTGGTTTCCATTATATACATGATTTATAGTTTAGTACAATGACTGTCAGCACCCCCGCTGTAAAAAATGTTCCAGCACCCCGGGCCCAGATTGCTATGTGTGGAGGCAGATTTCAGACACCGGGTTTCAAACTTCTGGATGGAGCACTATAGTCCGTAGTCACAGTAGGGTTGCTTGGTGCTTTGCTGAGAAAATAAAGACACAGTCTAGCCCCTAAGGAGCATACAGCGTAAGGTCTAAACAACTTATCCAGTCTTAAAACTAAAAAGCAGCCCCTTTTCTGGGTGTTCAATACCTGTATTATTTTCACTTGTTAGGGCTATGTGACCATCTTGGGATAGAAGAGAGATGTATGGTTTTCATTTTTTTTAAATTTTAATAATGCTTTTTACTTCTACCATGTTTTTCAGCTGAGGATCCCAGTGAGCTTTAACACTATTAATTAACTAACAAAGTAGCCTGATCCTCCTGTGAGCCATGTGGACTTTTATCATACTCATGTTACAGATAGGTAAAGCAAGGCACAGAGGGGTAAGTAACTTTCCTGATGTCACATAGTAGGCCAAATTCAATACTGGTGTAAATTCCTTTGAGTCAAATTCAGTCTTGGCATCATTAGGAGCAACTCTCAATATCTTCCATTGAACTATACCAGGGATAAAACTAGTCCTTTGAATTAATGGTAGAACTAAACATAAAAAACCATGGGAAATCAAATTCAGGCCTAGTACAGTAGAAACAGGCATAGGTCCTTTCAATTCAACAGAACTGTGCCTACTTGCACCAACGCTGGATAGGGCCTAGGAGTCCTACTTCCTCGTTCTCTACACTGCCCAGTAAGCCAGGGTATTTCTTGTAAAACATAATGATGTCCATCTAATTTTGAAACCCAGAACAAGGAATGTGTGATTGAGAGTATCTTAGGCCTTGAGCTGCATTGTAAAGGGGTTCTGTGACATCAAGAGGATCCCATGCTGTGTTCAGCCTTCAACTCTCTGTAGTAGAAGTAATAACTATATAACAAATTCATGATCATGTAGTATAGCCATTATTATGCAGGCCATAGTGAGCTTGAGGGCAGCAGCAGAGATAAAACTCATATCTTTCTGCTTCTATGTCTCTCTTCTTTGAACTAAAGAAAAATCTTTATTAACTGTAATCAGTCAGGGCCTCTAACACATAATAGAGAATGTAACAGAGGCAAAATAATACAGTAGAACCTCACTAACCTGGGGACTCACTGGGTATGTCTAGACTACATGCCTCTGTTGGCACAGTGCGGCAATCAAGATGCGGATTGGTTGACAGGGAATGCCTTTGTCGATCGCTTTCTTATGTAAACAAGGTTTACAGGAGCGGACGACAAAGGCGTTCCAGGGAGCGGTTGACAAAGGCATTCCCTGTCGATCGATCCGCATTTTGACTGCCACGCTGTGCCGACGATCAGCTGAGCCGGCACAGTGCGGCGGCCATTTTTATTTTAATGAAGCGGGGGATATTTAAATCCCTGCTTCATTGACTATGTCGGGTAGTCTAATTTGCATGCCTCTGTTGGCAGATGCATATAGTCTAGACATACCCATTGTGAATTACTGAATGCTGTGAGTTATTGACTCAACACAATAAAAAGGAAGACCAATGCATCACAAAATGTATTGTTCATTTCACTGACAAGAGCAGTTGAGTTTTTGTTATTTATGATACTTCATAATAGTCTATCAAATGTTGTGTGGTATATTTTGTCTTGATAATGTAAGACCTTCTGATAGCTTTGCACTATAAAATATTTTAAGAGATGTGAAAAGAGAGCTCTGGTTGGTTTGTAGTGTTTGATGTCCCATTTAGCAAAGTGCAAATTAGTCTTTCATACTTCTGCAATGTGTTTCATTCAGGAATCTCAGAGGCTTTCCAGCAGAGAAACAAGGTGAGTGAGATACCTTTAACTGGACTACTTCTGTGGATGACATAAATGAGCTACACCGAGCTTAGCTCAAAAGCTTGTCTCTCTCACCAACAGAAATTGGTGCAAACTTCACCCACATTTACTCTCTAATATCCTGGGACCAACATGGCTACAACACTGCATTCCTGAGCCCCCAACAGCCTGGTGTAAAGGCATGCAACTCCCCTAAAATTTCACCAGACCACATATTGCTAAATTGATACCATTTTACTAATGGTGAACTTTATGTACAGAGAGGTTAAGGCCACAAAAGTGGCCATTATCTTTAGGAACCTCAATTTTTAGTGCCTAACTGCAGACATGTACGCTATCTCAAATATGGCCCTCCCAAAACTGAAGTATCTAAAAGTGGAGACTACTTGCCAAAATTTGGCTGTTAACTTAACTAATGCCAAAAGGTCATTCAGAGACTCAGAGGGAGAACCAGATAGGACCCAGGTTTCCTGATTGCTAATCTTCTGCCTTAATTTCTAGATATATAGCTTCCTTTGATAAAATCTAGCTATCTATATTTGCAATAGTAACATTTAGAACAGGTGTGTCCAAACCTACTGACTTTCCAGGCCACGTACAATAATCGTCAACAGTTCTAGAGCTACAAGACAATCACAACCTAGCTAACAGAGTGGCACTACCAAGGAATGGGGCTGTACCTGCTGGGGCTCAGGGCTTTATCTCACCAGGATGGCACCTGCCAGGGCATGTACCTGGCTAAAACCTTGAGCCCCACTGGCTCCCCTACATGGAGTTAAAGTCCCAAGACTCTCCTCCCTGCAGAGTAGAAGCCCTTACCCCACCACCTTGATGCAAGGCAGAAGCCACAAGCTGGTAGACAGAAAATGAGAAGAAGTATGTAGAGCACCACAAGCCACTCTTTGACTGTAAATGAGCTGCATGTGGTTCATGAGCCATGATTTGGCCACAGAAGATATAGATAGAATCTTGCCTAGATTTTTCCTTAATTCTTTATCCCTGTTGTTATAAGACAGAAAGTTTCCCAGCATCAAGTTATGCACTGACATTCATTCCTCCTTAGAGTGGAAAACTGGGGCACCATGGAGAAACCATGAATAATTGTAGCAGCTAGATGGCACCAAGAGACAGCTTCTCAAGAATCACGCCCAGGAGAGTGAATGAATAAATGAGAGTGAATGGGAAATGTCTTGTTTCTGAACTTTTAGCAAAGAGCTTTAAACACAGCTCCAAATACTCCAGAATGCATTTTTTTTATTTTAAAAATATGTGTTTTATGAGGCAACGAAAGATAAGGGTTTATTCAAATTGCTATAGCAACATTATTGTAACTAGAGCTATTTGGGAAATATTTTCCCTCCACAGAAAAATTTACTTTTGTCAAAAAACCCTGCAAACTGAAGAAATGTATTTTAGCAACCAAAACCCAAATTTTTCATCTGAATCCACCCCCCCAATTTGGCTTTCCAACCAAAAATTGAATTTCTTTGTGGAAAGATTTCTAAAAATTCTTCATTTTATTGCAAACTTAATTTTCTGTCAAAAATGTTTCAGCAGAAAATGTTTGCCTGGCCCTTCTTGCAGTTACATACAGCAGATGCCATACAGGAAAAACTCCATTGAAAAACTCTGTGGTTCAGAGCCCTGAAGCCTGGAAGGATCACTCAGGAGGGGGTGCCATTGGGAGACTCACCTTGCATTGGACTCTTTTTCTTCTGGTCCCATTTTCTCTGTTCTACAGAATTCCAAGAGATGTATTTCCTTATCATTACAGAAACACCCAGACAGCAGACCCTGCACCTGGCATGGCTCGAGGCAGCCACCCGCTGCCACGCAGCCCTCCGCCTCTTCCCGGGACCAGGCTGGCGACTCCCGGGAGCCTGCCCGGGTCCGCAAGAGGCGGGTGTCCGCCTGGTATAGTGCGGAGATCGTGGACCTCATCCACGACCTCCGCACTAGGCACAGGAAACTGGCCGTCTAGGGCAGGATAGCTGCCAGCCTGGCCACCCGGGAGCAGGTTTGCATGAAAATCAAGGTGGTCCACTGAGACCCCCGACCCTGAGCCCTGAGCTTAGAATGTCCGTACTGGGTCAGACCAAAGGTCCATCTAGGCCAGTAGCCTGTCTGCCGACAGTGGCCAACGCTAGGGACCTTGGAGGGGATGGACCGAAGACAATGACCAAGCCATTTGTCTCGTGCCATCCATCTCCAGCCTTCCACAAACAGAGGCCAGGGACACCATTTCTACCCCCTGGCTAATAGCACTCCATGGACCCAACCTCCATGACTTTATCTAACTTCTCTTTAAACTCTGTTCTAGTTGTAGCCTTCACAGCCTCCTGCAGCAAGGAGTTCCATAGGTTGATTATTTGCTTTGTGAAGAAGAACTTTCTGTTATTAGTTTGAAGCCTGCTACCCATTCATTTCATTTGGTGTCCTCTAGTCCTTCTATTATGGGAACTAATGAAGAACTTTTCTTTATGCATCCTCTCCACACCACTCATGCTTTTATATATCATATCCCCCCTCAGTCTCCTCTTTTATAAGCTGAGAAGTCCCAGTCTCTTTAGCCTCTCTTCATATGGGACCTGTTCCAAACCCCTGATCATTGTAGTTGCCCTCCCCTCTCCCACCCTCTCTCTTCCCCTCTCCCACCTCCTTTACCCAGTCTCCCCCAGTTTTGTTCAATAAAGAGAGTTTCTATTTTTGAACACGCGTGTTCTTTATTTTGTACATCAGGAAGAGGGGCTAGGGAGGGGTCAGTGGAAGGAGGTGAGGGAGGAATGGGGTACGAGCCCCTGATGGGGAGGACTGGGGTGGCTCTGTGGGCTTCTCGGGGTGGAAGTTCTCCTGAAGCCCCTTGATTGACCCCCCCCGCCTCCGGATGGCAGCCTGCAGCAAGTGCAGCCGGGCTGATGGCCGAGTGCTGTGATGTGCCGAGTGTGGGCACTCAGGGCACTCCAAGCCAGGACTGCTTTGCAAGCGGGGAACCCCTGAGAACTGTCTGTCCGGGGTGGGGGTCGGGTCCCTTTAAGCACAGCCCTCGACTAGCCTGAGGCAGCAGCTCCACACTCTAAGTCCTAATCTGATGCCCTGCCGGCACTGCTTCCGGCCATCCTTAACCTCAGTTCAGGGTCTACTCAGTGTGGACATGCTAGTTCGAATTAGCAAAACGCTAATTCGAACTAATTTTTAAGTCTAGATGCACTAGTTCGAATTAGCTTAGTTCGAATTAACTAATTCGAACTAAATTAGTTCGAATTAGTGCTGTAGTGTAGACATACCCTCATTTGGCATTGGCAGTAGATTCCCAGAAGTGTGAGAGATCTGGATTGGGTCTGGAATCTGTATCTCTCACCTGACCATTTTCTGTTTGGAATCTGTCATTTTGCCCTCTCGCCATACACAGAGTGTTTGTTTTATGCTTGGAGTTGCTTAAGCCTTTTCTGTTGTTCATCTGTGTAGAATTTTTCTCTCTATCTATGAGGGTGCTCAGGATGTGAACAGCTATTATTATTTGTTATCCATAATTATTGTACAGTTACTTATTAATAACATGAAGGGCCTGGGGAACAAGGTGCAAGGGCTCACACAGATAGAGGCCTTCTTTCAAACAAGTTGCCTTTCAGAGGTTCTCAGTAGTGCTCAAAACAGCCTTGGCTAGAGCAATGAGAAAGAGGACTGAAACTTGTAGGTGAGTCACCTGTACCATCCTAATCACCCAGGGTATGTCTACACTACCCTCCTATTTCGAAGTAGGAGGGTAATGTAGGCATACCGCACTTGCAAATGAAGCCCGGGATTTGAATTTCCCGGGCTTCATTTTCATAAGCCGGGCGCCGCCATTTTAAATCCCGGCTAGTTCGAACCCTGTGCCGCACGGCTACACGCGGCACGGAGTAGCTAGTTCGGATTAGGCTTCCTAATCCGAACTAGCTGTACTCCTCGTGGAATGAGGAGTACAGCTAGTTCAGATTAGAAGCCTAATCCGAACTAGCTACTCCGTGCCGCATGTAGCCGCACGGCACGGGGTTCGAACTAGCCGGGATTTAAAAATGGCGGCGCCCGGCTTATGCAAATGAAGCCCGGGAAATTCAAATCCCGGGCTTCATTTGCAAGTGCGGTATGCCTACATTACCCTCCTACTTCGAAATAGGAGGGTAGTGTAGACATACCCCCAGAGTGTCAACAACCAAGCTCCTTCTGATTTTAGTGAGTTAGCCACTTCATCCCAGATTCCCAGCAGCAGAAGAGAAGTGCTGCCTGTAGGGCACTTGTGAAAAGGAGGTTAACAATGGAGTAGATAAACCCCACATTGAAGAGATAAGGGTGCAGAAATAACTCTGGGCCCTGGAAGCCCCAACCTCTCAAGGTTGTGGACATGATCCACTTGGAGGAGGGATTTAAAAGGGAGTCTCTGCAGCACAGGAGAGTGGTGGGAGAAGAGAGGCAGATCTGTGTGCACTGCAGGGAGGAATTTTGCCAAGAGGGCATCCCCATGGGAGTGTTGCTCAAGAGTCTGGGACTCCCTCGTGCTTGCTGAGGCTTGTGAACCAGATTGCCAGGGGATAGCCACCATCCAGAACATGCCCAAGGAGGGACCAAGGGGCATGAAGAGACCCACAGGAGAGAGTGAAGTGGGTCACAGATAGCAGACATTTGGCTAAAAGTGCTCAAATGGGCCCTTGGGTTGCAATCCAGAGGAATGGGAGGGCCTGGATTCCCCTATTCCTATATAATTTGGTGGAGTTACTGTCACAGACACTTATTAGAAGGTGGTGCTATTGTCACAGACTTGAACCACTGTGGGGGGAAGGCTATTCCCATTCACCATGCTGCATGGTTAAATATTTAGATCAACTTCTCAATGAGTGGCCATTTATTTATGGTGCCATTATTTTAGCATGACCTGTTGAAAACACTTTAAGTTCCATTTCCAAAAGTGCTCAGTCCCCACATCTTCCCTTGACTTCACTAAAACTGAGAGCATAGGGTCACCAACTTTATACTTGCAGAAAACAGAACACCCTTGTCCTACCTTGTACCTGGCCCTGAGGCCCTGCCCCTTCTTTGAGGCCCCACCCCCACATACTCCATTCCCCCCCCCTTTCACTCACTCTCCCCTGCAGTAGTAATACCATGGCATCCGTGGCTCTGTGGTGCCAGGTTTCACTGTGCTGTGGGAGCCTGCCACAGAGCAGCACTCAGATCCAGCATGGGAGCTAAGAGCCTACAGTACCCTGGGAGCTGTAATTCATTGGCCAGCTCCCTACCTAGAGAACTGGCCCTGGAGCAGGGAAGGAACTGTATTTCCCAGCATTACCTCTGCAATTAGCAACAAGAAAAGGAGGGGGAAGCTGTGAGACCCAAACATAGCAGCTTGCCATGAAAGGAGGGCTCTGGCTGCTAGAAGAGAGTGGTGCTGTGATTAGGGGACACGTATACACAACAATTAGAAGGATTTGGCCCAAATATCATGCTCAGAAGACTCCTCGGACTGGATTAAGGATGCTAGTGGCCTCAGCCAGCCGCCCCCTATAGAAGAATTGGGAGGGCTGAGTAGACAATGCACCTCTACCTGAAGCCGAGTAAGGGAGGTTTGTGGAACCCACAAGAAGTTAAAATGAAAAGTAAGGGTGGGAAAGCTCCACGAGAGGGCATAGACAGCTTTAGGTACACACAAGCAGATTTTAGTGGATGTGCAGTTAAATGAGCTCTGATTTGGTGGCTGATGTGGTTGGGTCCAGTGATGAAATCACTAGTGTAGATGTGTGGGTAGAGTTGGCACCGGGGCTGATTACAGGGGTGGGTTCCTGGGTGATTGTGATAGAGGTGTGTTGCATGGTTATTGGAAAGAAATTGTTTGAGGTTAGGGGGTTGTCTGTAAGCGAGGATTGCCTTTCCCCCAACGCCTTTGAGAGTGAGGGGTTATTTTCCAGGAAAGGTTGTAGATTATTAATAATGCGTTAGAGTGGTTTAAGGTGTGGCCTGATGGCGAATTCTATTGTTTTCTCTTTTTGGTCTGTCTTAAAGTAGTTCATGTCTGGGTATTTTTTGGCTCCATTGATCTGTTTTTTCACTTCTCCGGGTGGTTATTTCAGTTTGCTGTCATCTGAAGAAGTGGGCTGTGCCCACGAAAGTTCATGATCCCATCTACATGTTTTGTTAGTCTTTAAAGCGCTACTAATCTATTGTTGTTTTTTAAGTTTTTTCTGTTACAGACTAACTCAACTACCCCTCTGAAGCTGATGAAACAGGGTGAACCTGGAGGCATGGCTTTAGAATGGCTGAATGAGGAAGGAGACATGTCTGTGGGGAGTTTCTCCTGATCACTATGACATTTCTGCTTACCACAGATGCTGGTAAATCCACCTGGGTGTTCAGCTCAATGAAAAAAAAAGGGAAGCTGCAGAAGTTGTATGGCAGTACATTACAGTCATGGAGGGGTGTATGATCAAAATGAAAAATATGCCTGGGATTCAGTACCAGATATACTCTAGCACTGCCACACCAGGCCCACTCTTGGGAGGGGCTGATGATGACTACATGGGGGCCCACAAATGTATTTGGCACCAGTAACAAAATTTTAATCTGGCCTTGCTCCCCCACCTCACTCACTTGCTTATTTTCACCAGACTGGGGCAGGGAGCTGGGATGCAGAAAGGGGTGAGGGCTCCGGCTATAGGTACAAGTTCTGGGGTGGAGCTGATGAAGAGGGAGGAGTTTGGGGTGCAGAAGAGGACTCTGGGCTGGGACAAGGGGTTAGAGTGTGGGAGGGAGTGCAGACCCCCATAGGGAGTCTGGGTGTGGGAGGGGGTTTGGAATGCAGGCTATGGGCAGCACTGACCTCAGGTGGCTCCCAGGAAGTGTTGACACTTCCTTCCAGTTCCTAGGCTGAAGGGCAGCCAGGGGGCTCTGTGCACTGCTTCTGCCCACAGGCACTGCCCCTCGAGCCACAATTCCTAGCCAATCGGAGCTGTGGGACCAGTGCTCAGGGCGGAGGCAGCATGTGGAGAGGGACATGCTGGATGCTTCCCCAGAGCCGTATGGAGCCTGAAGCCTGCCAGCCCCACTGCAAGACCAACTGGACTTTTAACTGCTCAGTCAACTGTGCTGACTGGAGCCACCAGGGTCCCTTTTAAACCTGGTGTTTCAGTTGAAAACTGGACACTGTGCAACCCTATGTAAGTTCTCAGCCACTCTAAAATCAGTCAGCCAGAAACTGAGGCATCCAAGATAAGTGGCTACTTTCTAAATATTGTGTTTAAAAGTCATCTTATCTTTTGGCCCCCTCCATTCATATCTTTCCCCTGGAATTCTCCCAGAAACCTTACATTACAAAATAAAACAGATGCAGATCAGAAAATTCACCATCCACCCTTCTCCGTCTCATTTCACCCTCGAGGCCTCCTCTGTGTCTGATTACTGCTGTGTCACAAGTTGTTCCATGGCGGGGCTGTAAAGTAAGAGGCAGACAACAGCTGCCAAGCTGGACTGAATGGTACAGTGCAGTGTAGTATCTGTGCTGGTAATGGAGAACAAGTCATGGTGAGACCTGCAGGGCAGCATCTGTGGGGAAAGGCTGCTAGGACCTGATGAAGAGGATGTTCTAGTGGACCATTCTTTGCACACATTTTTCATCTATTCCAAAGATTAAACCTCAGATATTTTACATGAAAAGTTGTTTGGAGATCTCAGAAAGTCTAGAGAGTGCATACTACATCTGTATAATATATGTGTGTGTACACTCACTCCAGAATGCCACTTGACAGAGCCACATGCTAATGTCAATTGCTTATATTCCCAAACAGTGCCAGTTAATGCCACCTTTCAGAGATACCACTTGACTCTGTCATATAATGCCACTTGCCTGTGCTACTCGCTCATATTTACTAGTGCTCCCTAGTAACCACACTTAGCATCATTGTATTTGCCTAGTAATGCCACCTGCAAGAATCAGCTACTGCCTTCAGCAATATCCCTGCCATGGCACGGCTCAGTAGAACTCTCCATGCCAGGTCAGGGACTAGGACTGGCACTAATTCACCAGGTATTCTGCTAGACAGGACAGCAAGAGAACCCCCAGTCACTGACCTCTGTGTTATTCTTCATTGCTAGGAAAGCAGTGTTTGTCTTCCTATTCACTTTGTGAGTCACCATGGAAACTAATGCAAGAGGAATCTCATGCCAGGGGATCCCCAAGAAGAATGGCTCTAACATCACCACTTGTTTTGGCACAGTTGTCTGGGACAATGTTCTAGCTGGCACAGTCTCCAGGGTTATTTACAACAACCTGAGAATGACCTCTCCTGTATGAATCAGGCTGTGAAGAGCTCAGCAGGGGCTCTCTGCACGCACACACTCCCTCCCCCAAGATAATTCCTTCCCATCACACATTTCATTGACAGGCCTGAGAGATACCAGAGCAGAGAATGCAAACATCTGGCAGCTGGGAGTCTGACTCATGTGTCAGACCAGGAAGGGAGCCAAAGGCCCTTCTAACAAAGCCAACCAACCATATCTCTTACTAGAAATTTTCCCCTTCTCTCCCACACCTCCCGCCCCCCCTCCCACCCCAACATAACACTCTGGCTTGCTGGTTCCAGTGAAATAAACTTCAGTAAATAGGGATTCTATATCAGGGAATTCTGCTCATCTCCAAATCCGATTCTGCTCTGAGCACTGTGCTGCAGCAGGCTGTTTGCACTGAGAACTGAGATTATCACAGATCAGAAAGGCACCCCATGACCTACTTTCATCTTTACTTGTTTAGAGTTTTGGCTTGACAGCTCTGGAAACTGAAATCCTCTATGCATCCTCTTAGCAGGTACATGGACAGCAAAAACAGTGCCTCCTTCTCCTTGCCCAAGCCCTGACTTCCCAGAAATACCTGTCAGGTTCAGAAGAGAATTTAGTCTCCAGGATCCAGGGTCTCTGTAGTGGAAGGCTCAGCAAAGTAAATTGTATTTGTGGGTTTTATGGTATGGACATTTGTGTATGAGAAATTGGACTGAAACTAGGGTTGTCAGGTGTCCGGTTTTGAACCGCACAGTCCAGTATTTGAGCTTTCTGTTCAGGAAACAAATTGAGAAACTATAAATGAGAAAATATAAATGTCCGGTATTTTCTAAATAAGATATAATGTAGATTGTGATGTAATGTCAAATGTGTCCAGTATTTTTGTTGAAACCATCTGGCAACCCTAACTGAGACCACCATTTCTTTTCACATCAGCCCCCTAATAGCCATCAGATCATAACAGCTTTTGCTTTCTACAGAATGGTCTGAATTTGAGCCAGTGATCTAGAAATGAAAAGTTCTATACCCTATTCCCAGTCACCAGAACCAGAGCCTTTCTTTTGTTACTCCTCTTCAGATAAGGCCCATCAGTTGGTCTCAATCCTTGATGGACTTTCTCCTCCCCTGGGTAGATTTCAACACCCACAGCGAGGGAGTTAAATACAGTTTTTCCATGTGATATGTAATATATGACATCACTTATACAGCATTTACCTCTGCAGCCTGTGGACTCAGAGGAGGGTGCAGGAAACACTCTGGTATGTGAAAACATAATGTGCTGCATACCACCTGATACCAGCTATACAATGATCATACAAAACAAATATGCTACCAAGCACCATTCTCCTCCTCCTCTGCCTGTCTACTCCCACATGGCCTACTCCTTTTCTTTATCCATATGCAAGCTTTGTCTTTGCTGCTAAAAAAAGTGCTTTTTCTAACTTTGGGGTAACTAATTAGTGTGATAAAAACACAGTAAAGACTAGGGACTTAAGAAAATTTTAGTTTTATCACAAGGTAAACCAAGAGGTAAACAATTCTATATGTACACTAGGGGTTGATCTCAGGGAGTTTACCTTATGAAAACTAAACTTCTTGGTTTTCACTGTGTTTTTATCTTGGGATAGCTCATGTGTTAACTGCCCACAAAGTAAAAAAAAACAAAACCCCACCTTATTTAGTAGCAAAGACAAAGCCTGTAATAAAGGTCTGAGACCTACAGACATACTGTTAAGAAACCGGATTTTATTTCTTGGTCCCAATCTTACGATCAAGTCTTTGTTAGGAATTGCTTGAAAACATAACAAAATAGTGAGAAATTTAATAAGCTCCATTGACTTAATTTATCCAAAAGAAGGATAAGACGTGGTTACAGCCTATGAGTACTTATGTGGAGAGGTGATTTCTGACAATAGATTTCTCTTTTTAATCTACCAGAAAAGAGCACAACAAGATACAATCCAATGAAGTTGAAACTAAAGAAATTCAGGTAGGAACCAAGGTACATTATTTAACAGTGAGGGTAATTCATCACTGGAATAACTTACCTAGGGATGTGGTAGATTCTCCATCACGTTAAGTGTTTTGTGTCAAAAATGGACATATTTCTGGAAGATATGCTATAGCTCAACCCCAGAAGTTATGGGCTTGACGCAGAAATTACTAGGTAAGGTTCTGTGGCAGTGGTGAGCAATCTGCAGCCCCTCACGATAATCTGATTGCAGGCCATGAGACATTTTGCTGTCATTGACCATCCTGAGGCACTTCTGCACTGCAGCTCTCAGTGGCCACCGTTCGCCATTCCCAGCCAATGGGAGCTGCTGGAAGTGGCAGCCAGCACATTCCTGCAGCCCCTTTGAATGCCTACATTAGCCACCCTAGTTCGAACTAGGGTGGCAGTGTAGACATACCCTGTAAGAGCAGTCCCTGTCTGCGAGGTGCCCTGGTCCCAACCAGAGCAGCCCCTGCCAGTGAGGCACCTGGGCCCACTTCAGGCAGGGGCTATGCTGGAGCAGCCCCTGTCCGTGGTGAGCTCCCCACTTCAGCCCCTGTCCCGCAGAAAGCAGGGAGCCCCACTGGTTAACCTTAACTGGTAAGCCTCACTCATGGTTTAACCAGTTGAATCTCCACATCCCTAAATAATAGCAGAAGTTCCTATCAGCACGGCCAACTCCAAAGTAATTTTCCTACATTAAATCACACTAGCTGACATGCACATAGTTGTGAGGTTCCTTGCTTTTGAAGCCAGGGAGTGGGAATACAACTTTGTCTTTTGCCTCCAACAGGGTGTAGTTTGGCAAAAGCAGGTGTGGCTTGCTGGCGAGTATGTACAAGCACAAAGTAAATTGTGTAATAAGACTAAGGACAATTCTATGTAATGCTCTGAAACCTAGATTGCTGTTGAGAGCATCCATCTACCACATAGGCAAAGTTCTGAGATAAGAACGTAAGGGTATGTCTACACTACCCCGCTAGTTCGAACTAGCGGGGTAATGTATGCATACCGCACTTGCTAATGAAGCCCGGGATTTGAATTTCCCGGGCTTCATTAGCATAAGCGGGGAGCCGCCATTTTTAAATCCCCGCTGCTTCGAACCCCGTGTAGCGCGGCTACACGGGGCTCGAACTAGGTAGTTCGGACTAGGGTCCTATTCCGAACTACCGTTACTCCTCGTGAAACGAGGTGTACCGGTAGTTCGGAATAGGCACCCTAGTCCGAACTACCTAGTTCGAGCCCCGTGTAGCCGCGCTACACGGGGTTCGAAGCAGCGGGGATTTAAAAATGGCGGCTCCCCGCTTATGCTAATGAAGCCCGGGAAATTCAAATCCCGGGCTTCATTAGCAAGTGCGGTATGCATACATTACCCTCCTAGTTCGAACTAGGAGGGTAGTGTAGACATACCCCCCGAAAGGCCATGCTGGGTCAGACCAAAGGTCCATCTAGCCCAGTGTCCTGTCTGCCGACAGTGGCCAGTACCAGGTGCCCCAGAGGGGGTGGACCGAAGACAATGATTCGAAATTAATTCGAAATAGCGGAGGGCTTATTTTGAAATTGGTAAACCTCATTCCACGAGGAATAGCGCCAATTTCGAAATTGCTATTTCAAAATAAGCACTGTGTAGACGCTTATTTCGAAATAGGGAGCCTCCAGCCCTTCCCAGGGTGCCCTGCTGGCCTCCCTGGCCACAAGATAACTTCTGATCTGATGCCCTGCCGGAACCAGTCCGGCTGGCCTTAAATGCGATTCAGCATCCAATCAGTGTGGATGCACTATTTCAAAACAGCAAAAAGCTATTTTGAAATGCATTTTGTGTGTAGACGCATTATTTCAAAATAAGATATTTCAAAATAACTATTTCAAAATTAGATATTTCGAAATAACACTGTAGTGTAGACATACCCTGTTATAGTCCTAGTCTTCACAGCCTCCTCTGGCAAGGAGTTTCACAGGTTGACTGTGTGCTATATGAAGAAGAACTTTCTTTTATTAGTTTTAAACCTGCTACCCATTAATTTCATTTGGTGTCCTCTAGTTCTTATATTATAGGAACACATCTCTCATGATTTTATATACCTCTATCATATTCCCCCTCAGTCTCCTCTTTTCTAAACTGAAAAGTTCCAGTCTCTTTAGCCTCTCCTCATATGGGACCCATTCCAAACCCCTAATCATTTTAGTTGCCCTTTTCTGAACCTTTTCTAATGCCAAAATATCTGTTTTGAGGTGAGGAGACCACATCTGTATGCCGTATTCAAGATGTGGGCATACTATAGTTTTATATAGGGGCCGTAAGATGTTCTTTGTCTTATTTTCTATCCCTTTTTTAATAATTCGTAGCATCCTATTTGCTTTTTTGACTGCCGCTGCACACTGCATGGACGTTTTCAGAGAACTATCCACAATAACTCCAAGATCTCTTTTCTGATTAGTTGTAGCTAAATTAGCCCCCGTCATATTGTATGTATACTTGGGGTTATTTTTTCCAATGTGCATTACGTTACACTTATCCACATTAACTTTCATTTGCCATTTTGTTGCCCAATCACTCAGTTTGGTGAGATCTTTTTTAAGATCTTCACAGTCTGCTTTGGTCTTGACTATCTTGAACAGTTTAATATCATCTGCAAACTTTGCCACCTCGCTGCTTACCCCTTTCTCTAGATCGTTTATAAATAAGTTGAATAGAATTGGTCCTAGGACTAACCCTTGGGGAACACCACTAGTTACACCTCTCTATTCTGAAAATTTACCATTTATTCCTACCCTTTGTTTTCTGTCTTTTAACCAGTTCTCAATCTATGAAAGGATCTTCCCTCTTATACCATGACAACCGAATTTACATAAGAGCCTTTGGTGAGGGACCCTGTCAAAGGTTTTCTGGAAATCTAAGTATACTATATCTACTGGATCCCCCTTGTCCACATGTTTGTTAACCCCTTCAAAGAACTCTAATAGATTAGTAAATCATGATTTCCCTTTACAGAAACCATATTGACTTTTGTCCAACAAATTATGTTCTTCTACGTGTCTGACAATTTTATTCTTTACTGTCACAGGCCAGGTTGCCCCTCAGGCCTACAGCCCTGTCATCATCGGGGCCACCCGCCAATGTCTCCCGTTTTTGTCCTTTCTCCCACAATCTGTGCCCCTAATGTGCTCTCCCAGCTTCGTCCCCTCCGAAGCTAAAAGGGCCGAAGCCCGGTCCAGAGCCTCCTAAGCCTAGGTCTTCCTGAGTGTTATACGGCGCCCACGATGGAGGAAGGGTACTTGGGCCCGTCCTCACTCCAAGTCCCGACCCAGGACCCTAAAGGCAGCACCGTCGGCTCGCTGCCTGGTTGGTGAGGACTCGCCCGTAACTCACCAACCCTCGGGATCCGGTTAAGGCGTTGCCGCTGCCTGCCGTCCCTGTCCTGGGTCACTTCTTCCTCCTCGCCGAGCTCGCCTTCTCGGTGATCCGCTGCTCCGTCTCTCCGGTCGTTGACCGCGGCTCCCTCTGTACAGGGCTCCTCTCCCCTGGCCGGAGCGTCCTTCCCTCTCTGCTCTTTCTGGCCTCTTTTGAAGGGCCCGCCTTCCACGGCCCCGCCCCCTTCACCCAGGCGCCCTCTGATGACGTCACCCGGAAAGGGAAATCCCCTTCGGGTGACGTCACTGCCCCCAGCTGGCCCCGTACACGTGGGGCACATGACTCGGGCTGCTGCCTGCGGGCAGCTGCATCTCTGGCTTCCGGAGACGGCGAACGCCACGGCAACTGCCGCGGCGGTCCTGCTAGCAGCCCTTTTGCCCCTCGCGGGCTCTGGAGTGCGGGACGTCCCCGGTTCCGGGGCGGTCAGAACCGGCGCCCCATCACATTTACTATTGATTCAACTAATTTGCCCGGTACTGACGTTAGACTTACTGGTCTGTAATTGCCATGGTCGCCTCTAGTGCCCTTTTAAAAGTTAGCTGTCTTCCAGTCCTTGGGTACAGAAGCTGATTTAAAGGATAGGTTACAAACCACAGTTAATACTTGTGCAATTTCACATTTGAGTTCTTTCAGAACTCTTGGGTGAATGCCATCCGGTCCCGGTGATTTGTTGCTGTTAAGTTTTTCAATTTGTTCCAAAACCTCCTCTCATGACACTTCAATCCGATTCATCAGCCACAAAGGACGGTTTGGGAATCTCCCTAACATCCTCAGCCATGAAGACAGTATGAAATAAACAGGGTTTTAAACAATAGAACTTATTTAGGGAAGAATAGGGATGAAGAATGGAGCTAAATCAAATCTTATTACTCTAAGCAACACTGTACATTAAACCATTCAGGTTACAGTTATTCAGCCCAGGGATGTCTCTTGGTCTACCCAAGTTCAATTGTAGTCTCCCATCTCACATTCATAGCACAGTTCAGCTGGAATCCCAGGGCAGCAAGTCAGGCACTCAGCTCTAACGCTGTGTGACGGGGCATCAAGACCCCGCACTGAGGGCCAGGGGTTCTGCGCCATGGCAGAGAACCCGTGGAGCAGATACCGGTTGTGCGCCAGCTGTTCCCAAGCCGCAGCTCAGCAGGGACGCCGCCGCTCAGCTGAGCAGAGACGCCACGGCTCGGCTGAGCGGAGGCGTGGCTTGGCGGGGCAGCGCCGCGGCTCAGCTGAGCGAAAGCGTGGCTCAGCTGAGCGAACGCAAAGACGCCACCGGAGAGGTGCTGTGGCCAGCCCTGACGGGCTGAAAGGCCAATCAACGGCGCCGACCAGGCAGGGGGCAGGACGAGCGCCGGTGTACCGGCACGGCGGGAGCTTCAAATACCGCCGGGCAACGCAGGAAGGGGGGGGAGTTGGATGGAGAGACTGGACCCACCAGGAAGGACATTGATGTACCCCGAGCCGTTGCCCTGCTGAGACCCGACGCCACCGGGGTAAGGACCACGGAAGGGGGAAAAGGAAGGAGCCCAGGGCAGGGCGGTGAGGAAGCCCGTGGGCTGATGCGTTTAGGGGCACACCCCCGTCAGCCGGACCCAGACTAGCAGGCAGTCTGAGTCCTTAGGGCCCTGGGCTGGGGCCCGTGAGTGAGGGCGGGCCCGGGCCTCCCTTTTCCCCCCTTCTGCAAGGGGGGAACATGTCAGACGAGGAGTACCCAATGGTGAGGGGCTAGAGAACCTCACGTATAGAAGACCTGACATCCCAGGACGGGCACGACGTGGGCAGGTCAGGTCATGATGGACTCGCAGCTTCCCATCCCCCTTCCTCCAGGGCAGGAAAGGGGGCAAGGCTGTCACAGGCTGATTGTGTGATGAAATCAATAACATATTAAAATAATATTAGGCCAAGATTTTCAAACTTGGACGCCTAAAGTTAAGTTCCTAAATCCATACTTTGGCACCTAAATAAATTTGATTTTTAAAAGGGGTTAAGAATCTAGCTGTTCCCATTGACTTCAGACTTACCAAATTTTCTGGATTTCAAGGGGCATTCTGCATATTAACTGAATCAGGAAGCCTGTCCTGCTACACCAGAAAGACTGACAATGAACCAGTGGTGCATGAGGAAGCTGGGAAGGAAGCTGGGATGAGACAGGCAGAGAATTGGGCAGAGGTGGGCAAGGAACTGGCAAAAGATAGAAAGTGAGGGCAGAGACAGGCAGGATTTTGTGCAGAGAAGGACCTGATAATGGTGATATTACAACTTTCTGTCCAAAGACATTCTCCCAGGCTATGTCTAGACTGCAAGCCTCTTTCGAAAGAGAGCGTCTAGACTGCACGTTGAACTTTCGAAAAAGCGGCTTGCTTTTTCGAAAGAAAGCATCCAGTGAGTCTGGATGCTCTCTTTCGAAGAAGCCCTATTTACATTCAAGAACGCCTTCTTTCGAAAGAGGAACTTTCGAAAGAAGGCGTTCTTCCTCGTAAATTGAGGTTTACCGCCATCGAAAGAAAAGCCGCGTTCTTTCGATTTAATTTCGAAAGAACGCGGCTGCAGTCTAGACGCAGGTGAGGTTTTTTCGAAAAAAGGCTACTTTTTTCGAAAAAACCCCTGAGTCTGGACACAGCCCCAGTGATTCCCACATCTGCTGCCAACAGTACCTAGAGGCACTCTGGTTGCTAACACTGTGTTTATGTTAATCATTATTCCTGTAGGTTAAAGTGTTGTAATAAGTAACCAGTGCCAAGGTGCCTAAGAATTCCCCAAAGGGTTTCCTTTTAGGGGAGAAAGGAACTTCTTGTGACTAAGGTATTTATTTTTGTCTCCCTGACCCAGATTCATATAGTTTAAAAAAGACCAGAAGGAGACCTTTAAGATCTAGTCTGACATTCTGCACAATACTGACCATAGAAACTCACGCAGTAATTTCTGCATCATGGCTATAACTTCTAACTGAGCTATAACAATTTGTTCAGCATGGGATTTGTGAGTAGAGAAGAACAGGTAATGGCCCACAGCTGAATGGCTTGGTTCAACAATTCTCTTTTGATAAGTCAATACAAGCACTTCTGAGGAGAGGCTGACCACAAATAAGGGATGTATAACAGCTATTTCTTTATGACTCCACTGTCCTCTTCCTCATGTTTCTCAACCAGGAAATGTCTCCACCGGATTGTGAGCCACCAGTGTGTGTCAGTCTCTTAGCCAGGATTTTATGAGAGATTTTTGTTCTCTCTTCAAATTCATTGGGACAAATTCTCTGTCATTTACACCAGGGAAACCAGTAGGGTTGTAATGAGAATTTGGCCCACTGTTCTTCCCAGGCAGTAAAGCATGACTCCCAGGACATTCTTCAGCCACCAAACTTTATACAAAGCAACTGCCTATACACACCCAGCCTTGGTGCTTTAACTCCTTGAGTACTGAAACTTACCATAACTCACCACACAGACTCCTGAGCTGCCATTTCTCTAACATGGGAATCCTGTAAGACTGCGGCCCATTGAACCTTAAAATGTTGCCTCCATTAAAACATTAATAGCAATAATAATAAATTGCAGTTTGTTGAGCAAGGTATTTGGGAGAAGTCAAGAGCAGGAAATGGCCCACAAGTAACTTGGTTCTGCAACTATCTTTGATACATCAGTCCAGAAACATTACAGCAAGCCCTTTCAAGCCAAAGATATATCAGTTAGCAGAAAATAAAATTCAATATAACCAGCAAATAACTTAATAAAAACAACACTCCCCTCCCCCGGCTAATCTAAGGGATCCATATTTAGTATTGTTAGACTATCACAACTCACCATTTCAGAGATACATGAGCAGAAGGACAAAATATATTGGTGCCACCCTCTAACAAGTTCTTGAGCTAAAGCCTGAAGTAATGTTTTAAAAAGCTATATTCCAGGAAATGAGAACTAATGAAATACTGCTACCTTTACGTCAAGCAATTATTCCCACTGCAAATGGGAAAGGATGTTAAATTCCTAACCGAATGTCACTATCAACCTGACAAATTAACAGCTGTACCGTTCTCACCCAGGGCATATGTTATAACCATCCCGACATGGGGAACAGAAAACAGCTACACAAAATCTAGAAGGACATTGTTTTTTCCTTTTTTTTGGATATCCTGACAGTGCTTCTATGCTAACAGAAGTAACATAGACCCACCTCATTGTTGACTGTGAAAAGCACAGGAAACAGCAACCCCAGACCTAATAGCGGATCCATGTCATTGAATAAACATATCCCTGCAAGAGGAACTGATGTAAAAACAAGATCAAATGGCCACAGTATCAAAAAGCCATTGAGGTTCACACCCAGAAGTCAGTATTAGTTTGTGTAATTTTTGTTGCTATTGTATTTTATGTCAATTTGCTTTTTTTAAGGGAAGATTTAAAGGTAGCAATGTGGAGTCACTGCATACTGAGCCTGTCATGTGACCAAGGTATTTCTTTTTGTCACCCTAGCCCAGGTTCATAGAGTTTAAGACCAGAAGGAGACCTTTACGACAATCTAGTTTTACTTTCTGCACAAGACAAATCATAGAACAATGGTGGGCAATCTGCACCCCATCAGGGTAATCTGACTGAGGGGCCACAAAACATTTTGCTGATGTTGACTGTCCAAAGGCACCATCCCCTGAAGCTTCCAGTGGCTGTGGTTTGCCAGACCTGGCCAATAGGAGCTGTGAAGGCAGTGCCTACGGGCAAGGGGACTGAAGGGACATGTTGGCTTTCCACAGCTCTCATTGGCTGGGAATGGCGAACCATGGCCATTGGGAGCTGCAAGAGGTGGTGCCTGTTAACAGTCAACATCAGCAAAATGTCTCACAGCCCACAATCAGATTACCCTGATAGGCCACAGGCTGCCCACCACTGCCCTAGAAGCATACAAAGAAGTCTAATTGTATAGTCTCTCCTGCAGCTAGCAGTAGCATGCAGCACACAGACACACACATCTCAGCAAGAAGCTGAGGGAGGTTAGGGTATGTCTACGCTGCAACACTATTTCAGGACACCGGAGCATCCAAAATAGCTAACCTGCATCTTCACAGTAAGTCCATTATTTCTGGCTCACTATTTCAATGTCCCTGTAAGCCTCATTCTATGAGGAGTAAGGAACATTTCGGAATAGCGCTTTATTTTGAAATTTGGTGCTGTGTAGACAGCTTATTTTGTCATTTGGCGCTATTTCAAAATAGCATTGAAATAAGATACACAATTTACATAGCTCAAATTGTGTATCTTATTTTGAGTTATGGTGCAGTGTAGATGCACCCTTAGAGAGCTAGCCTTCTAGCTGTGTTTCAGTAACATAGCCTGCCATAGTATCCAGCAAGTATGTTCTATAAATCTGAAGAGGTGGCTGCTAATGTCCACCTACTGCAATAAAACATTTGGCATGTTAGAGTGGACACCCTTAAAAACTTCGGAAAGCATGAACTTTTGTTCCCCAGGCTTTATATAAGCATTGTTGCAGATGGCTTGAGCATACAAGGAGGGTAGGCTCCTCTAATGGATTGTTAACCAGAAGTAGACTTCTGCTATAACACCCAGCAACTTTAACCTCATCCTCTTCCCTTGCACCTTAACACTGCCTGAACTCAAGCTACTACCTCTTTGCTAGATGTCAGCATCCTACTGATCCCTACCATGCTCACTTGAGTACAGTAACCTGCAATGAGGCATGGAAGTTTGGATGAGGCTAGTGCCCCACTTGCACTGTAGGTAATTGTGCACACAACTGAATGGGAGATGAGCTGGGGTGAGCAGCCAAGATCCAGCACAGAAACTGTTTAGGTTGAAGGGGCTGGCTGCAGTGCACTCACTGTTTAGGAACTGCTCCTGTTATGGATGAAAGTCTTTATGCTGCTGAGGTTGGATAGGATGCGCTGGTCAGTCAAGGAATCAACGAAGGATTTATTTCCCAGTGTAAAAGGTGCAAGGAGTCTGCCCTCCAGCCATGCCTGCTTGGTCAGAGATTGTTCCCTGGCTTGCCTAGCAGCCTCCAAAACAGCCTCAGGACAGTTGGCTGAGCCGCAGTTGGAAGTGCAGTGTGGGTCAATTTGCATAGACTGGAGTCCCAATAAAAAGAGCCTGTCCAAATAGGTGGCAAAAGAAGCAATCAGGAGTGGCTGAGCAGTGTTCCCTGTAAGCTCAGTGCTTGGGCAACCACCAAGGACAGATCCAAATGCTGACCAGATTTTCTACTGGTGCTCCGCACATGGCTCCGTGCACATAACAAAACTTATTCTGCACAGGGATGGAAAAACGTAGAGGGAACACTATGGCTGAGCCCCAGTTACTGGGGTCCACATAAAGCAGTGGCCTGTTTTCTTCATATCTACACAATAGTGTTTTCTCCTAGCCCCCCAAAATGCCAGTGAGTCCCTGGGTCTGGTGTTGGGGAGGGCTGAAGGCTGGGTCCAATCCCGGCTTGTCACTATTTCAGTCCTCACTGGAGCCTCCCAGCGCTTCCACTGGAGAACCCGCCTGGCCGGGCTACCGCCCCACAGGCCAGAGAAGGGGTTAAAAGCGCGGGGCCGATGATGTCAGTTCCTGTGCGGCTTTGGAGGGCTACCCCAGCTCTCAGGCTAGCGGGGCGCCGGGCACCGCGCTGAATGGGACGGGAACGAGCAGCGCGCGGCTTCGGGGGCGTCCCCGGGGGAGCTGCGCGTCTCGCCAGCTGCAGGCTCGCCCCGGCAGAGACGCCCAGAACAATTCATGCCTCGGAGCGGCTCCTCGGGCTCAGCCGCGCAGCCTGCCGCAGGTGAGGCCGGGCGGGCGGGTCGCTGGCCGCGGGCAGTCCCGGCACCTGACTGCAGAGCAGCGTCCAGCCGGAGCGTCGGGCGCTCGCTGCTAGCTCCTCTGCGCGCGAAAGCCGGGCGGGGATGGGCTCGAGCCGGCAGCGTGGTGCGAGCGGGGCGCGCAACCCAAGTCCCCGCGACCCTCTGGCTAGGGCGGGCGGGGCGTCTCCGCAGCGCAAGTTGCAGTTCGGGGATCCCTCGCTCCTCGTCATCCCTCTGGCCTGGCTGGAAAGGGGGAGCTCCCTCTTCCCCCGCCCTCGGTTAGTCCAACCTGCTCTTCGGTTCGCAGACTAGTGTCATTCGCCTTAGTCTTGCCTGGGCTTTGCGCATCCCATCGGGGCTTTGCCAACTGGAAGGGGCACACAACCAGCCTGGCTTTCTCAGGCACTCGGAAGCATCCCCTGGGCTGGGGGAAAGTCTCAAAGAGGTAGCTGTGTTAGTTTGTAACTGTAAAAACAAACCAGCAGCTCTGTGGCACCCTAGAGACTAACAGACGTATTGGGTAATGAGCTTTCATGGGTAAAACCCTCTTCAGACGGTGGTGTTTTTGTGTAGGGGGAATAGCCTGATGCTGGAGAAGAGGCTTTAGGTTAGCGGGGAGGGTCAGCCCTGAGCTCTGACTGGAGCCAGGGGCTTCCCTCGCACAGCTAACACACAGTGCTTTTGCTGACTCCTCGTTTGAAATCTTTGAAACAGGCTGATCTGAACGGCACCTCAAGGAAAAGACTTGGGGCATCTTCCGGAGCAGTTCCAAGCATTCCACTTTATTCTTTTCCTTGACTCTAACCTCACTCACCAGAGACTGCTTAAGTAGATGCTTTCCAGTGAAGAAATGGAAATATTGCCGCTAGTTTTCATTGTTGCTGGGAATAAACAAAATTCACAATAAATTGGACTGATTGTTCCTAACACTTTACATGCATGGAGAGCTGCACTCTAGTGCTTTTACAATCATCTTGCTTAATTGCTTGTTCTATGTCACTTTCAGTGGGCTTTTTTGTGGGGAAAATATGGGTGCTTTCTGGATTAAGACTAGAACATTTGAAAGTTTAGGGAAGTTAGGTGGACCTACTGGAGATCACAAAGTTCTGATCCAGACTTATATTTTCCCCACAGTTGGAACTGGTTTTAGAGGTCCTAATTTTTGATCCAAAGTTTGGCTCAGGCTCATTTTTTGCTCTTAATCGAAAACTTTATAGATGCAGCAAAGATTTTTTTTAAACTAGATGTCTAGAGGCAGGTTCTTAAATCCATATTTATGCACTTCAGTGAGTGTCTTTATTAAATCAAAGTGCTGTGCATCCAACTCTTATGGACTTTAGCAGGGTTTGCTTGGTGCTTAAAACTCTTGAAAATCAGGCCATTTATTTAAGTGCCTAACTAATTTAAATAACCTAGCTATAGACACTTAAGCTACGTCTACACTGGCCCCTTTTCCGAAAGGGGCATGCTAATTTTAAACTTCAGAATAGGGAAATCCGCGGGGGATTTAAATATCCCCCGCGGGATTTAAATAAAGATGTTCGCCGCTTTTTTCCGGCTTGTAGATTAGACGCTTTTTTCCGGCTTATCTACAAGCCGGAAAAAAGCGGCGAACATCTTTATTTAAATCCCGCGGGGGATATTTAAATCCCCCGCGGATTTCCCTATTCTGAAGTTTAAAATTAGCATGCCCCTTTCGGAAAAGGGGCCAGTGTAGACATAGCCTTAGTCTCGAAAATCTTGGCCCTACTAGATTAAGTATATGCTTTCTAATTTCACAGGTATTGAGACTAATTAAAATTTCAGATTTAACAGCAACATTTCTATTAATCCCACTAATGGAAAAAATTAGGCATTCATTGTTCTAAATTTTTTTTAAAGCAAAAATATCCCAAATATTTCATATGGGGGAAAAATTAAATTAGGAAAAGGAACAACTGAGCCATACAATTAGATTAAGTGATGGAAAATCCACACAGTCTTTAAATCCAAACTGGATATTTTCTAAATGATATGTTTTATAGTTCAACCAGAAGTTATGGGCTACATGCCAAAATTACTGGGTGAGGTTCTATGGTCTGTTATGAAGAAGGTCAGACTAGATGATCATAACAATCCCTTTTGGCCTTAATTTATGCTTGAAGATGTGAGGCTAAAATCTGTTTAAGCCAGCGTAAAAAGAGAACAGTTTCACTTGGGATCTCTGTTCAAATAGGCACATTAGAACAGAGTTAGCCCTAACTTCATTGAAAAGAATCATAGTTATACAATGTGGTCTGACTTTTTGTGACTATTGCACAGCCACTGGGTTTTGAAAAATGGTGTCTGTCTGTAGGGCCTGATATAAACACTGTGATATAATAGGGATGTGAAAGTGTAATCATGTACACGGTTACACATAGGCTCCTGGTATGCATGGGGAGCCATCTTAAAAGGCAATTTATCAGGGGCAACAGTGCAGAGGGGTGGGGAGCAGTGGGCAGTCATGAGCCAGTGTGCGTGGGGAACTGGCCTAAAAGCTGGTTCTCTGTGTGCACAGGCTCTTGGGGAGCTGACTGCTTCCCACATGGCGTGTAACCATGTAATCACAAAATGTCAGAGGTTACACATTTACTTAAACACATTTTAACATCCCTAGTTGGAACTCAAGGTGTCAGTTTGGGTGGGAGTGAGGCTGTGGGGCTCCCAGGTTTTAAAATATTTATGGGACCTCTGCTACAGAAGGCTCTGGCTGAATTTAAGCCCTAATCCTAAATTCTTTAAGATTTTAAAGACAATGCAGAAACCTCAAAGGTGATTTCATCTAGAGCGGGGGTAGGGAACCTAAGGCCTGGGGGCCAGATGCGGTCCCTAGCTTGCATGTATCCAGTCCCTGTGGTCAGGGCTCTCCTACCCAAGGGCCATATTAGTGGGGGTTTGATTGCTTCTCACTTGATGTGGCCCCTAACTGATTTTTCTGTGGGTCAGCAGCCCCCAACCCAAAAAAGGTTCCTTACTCTTCATCTAGAGGAGTAACTTATCTCTTTCTGTGTTGCAATGATAGACTTAAAGATCATGATGTTCAAGGATTTTGCTTCACTTTTTGAATGCTTATTCTCTCACTTAAGAATTTTGTCAGACTGGAGCCTAAGTGTATGCTTAATTGTAAATATTAGGGCCCATTGAAGTACACTGGACTTTTCACTTAAAGTTAAGCATCTCTTGAAGTGCTTTGTTGGGTTGTGGGCTCAGCAACCAAAAAGCCATGTTTTTGTTGAATGTGTCTTGACTTCCACTAGTTATTGTAAGAGTACACAAGGGGGTCAGGCAGCACACATAAGTTCATTATTGTTAGGCTGCTTCTAGCTGACTGAATTCAATAATTCAACTACATTTTATGCATGTATTTGGAAAACAGCTTAAAAAAACACAACTTTGCAAGCAGTTACTCAGGAGAACAATAAAGCAGGTCAAATATAGGATTTTTTTTTTAACCTTGGCTGTGACATTACATAGTTCTGTATTATCTCTTTTAGATGAGAACAAGGACTCAGACAGCATTGTGGATGTTTTGTCTTTCAGCTCTAGTTTGTTCCCACAGAGGGACAGAGGAATCTGTATGTGTTACAAAAGCAGGATTGTCTGGGTAACGGGTCCAGTGTTGCAGTACTAAGATAAAGTACCACATCCTCCCTGAAAAGTATTCTTGGACTCTTGTACCTGAAGAAACCGGCAGCCAAATTTTCAAGTGTGAAACCATGGTGAAAATGACATTTAGAGCACTGTGCTTGTATTTTTTGCCTTCCCCTGCTCACCCACCCTTATTAGCATCATTTTAGGGGCTTTCAAGGTAATGCACCAAAATGTTATCCCCAGCTTAATTTGTGACGACAGAGGTGGCAGGGGTCAAGATGGGCAGCTGTTGTCTGGGCATCCAGGTCTGAAGGCAGCACTGCTACCAGTAGGAGCACAGAAATTGGGGTGGCATGGTATGGTATTTCCACCCATCTGCACTGTGGCTCATGGCTGGGATATCTTCTGGGCTCTTGATCAGTCACCTTGCTCTGAAGTGCTGGGATGGTGAACTTACCAGCTTAGAGGTGCCAGGGCTGCCCTGATACAAATTACGCACTGGCTGTAACATTTTGGTGGGGGGGTGGGGGTTTTGGTTTGGTGTGGCTTTTTTTTTAAAGGAGTGGAGGGGGGCAGAGGGGAGAATGAGTGAGAGAACTTCACCTGGATTGGAAAGTGCCAGATTGACAGCCTGGGATATTGATGTCTTCTATTTATGGAATGAACAACAAAGGTACCACATAGGCAGCAGTAGCAAAGGCATACCATATCTGTCTCCAGTTCTGGAAAAAAGACTACTTGCAGGGTGTGAAAGAAATTCAGTATGTGACCCCATTTATTTTAACCTCTGCTGAGATGGCCACAAGACCACTATCTAGTGACAATGGTGTCTGTAGTGTACAGGGAAGGCTGACCACAGGGTTCTGAAGTTGAACTGCAACAACCAGCTAATGCCTGAAGATATGAAACTTGAGTACTTCATTTTAGCCTGCATAGTTGCTGATATGAATATTGCTCATGAAATTATCCAAATATTTAAAACTTAAATAAGCTCTTTTACTTCACTTGTTTTCATTGTGTTTTAACAAAGGCGGATACACTTTTTTTTTTTTTTTAATTCATTTACAGGTTGGGAAGGATGGGGGTGAAAATGAAGCACAGGGAGATAATGTAATTAGGTTAGTATCCTATAATTAGGTTAGTATCATGAGTAACAGCACAGCTGGCAGTAGTATCTAGGTGTCTTGATAGTCTCCATTCAACCCAAAGAGGAGATGGGACTGTCTTCTCTGTAGCACCTGAAAACTGCAGTGGAGGTTTTTGGTTTAAAATGTCCTAGCTGTGTAGCATTCTGCTGTACACTAAATAGCAAGTAAATCCCAAAGTCCCTGTTACTACTGCCTAGATCCAGCTGCATTTCCTTTGTGTGCAATAACTTCTTAAATATGTCTTCTGAAGCTGCCTCTCTGTTCTCAAACAGGCTACTTACCATTTTGAAGAAATCAGCAGCTGTAAAACAAGGCTATATTAGGACACAATAGATCAATGTTTGTCAACCTGTTTTTTTTACGAAGTACCCCTTTTTCTAAAAAAAAAAAAAAAAAAAAAAGTACCTACAGTTTTCAGCCTCACAATCTTTTTTTTTTTTTTTTTTTTTTTTTTTTTTTTTTCCATTGCAACACCTTTGTTTAAACAACTTAATTGTAGCCAGGCGGGTGATGAAACTTTGGGTGTAAAAAGTACAAAAATAATAAAGAGCTGTAAAACTTAAAACAAATTCAGTTTTCTCCAAATTTCAGTTGCGTTGACATACCACCCAGACTTCTCTTGAATACTCCTGAAGGTACTCATACCACTGGCTGAGAAACACTGCAATAGATCATCTAAATTCAGGGAAAAATTGTCCGTGTCCTTCTCACTGAATTTTTCTCAGCCCCCGATGCTACCAAGCTAGACTGGCTAGCTGGTTTTGAGTAAAGAAGGTCATGAGGTATTCTGTCCTTCTGATATATTTTGTATCCTGGTATTACTGTGTCCCATTGATTATTTTCATTCCACCAAGTGTCTGTGATACCTTTTATATCCATAGCCTCATTAAATACAAGGCATCTTGGTATCTTCACCCATCTTGGTTTATAGACTCTAGCATTTGTACACTTAAAAAAACAAAACCGGACAGTTTTTTTGCTATTTTAATTTGCCATTAAATGATGTATTTGACTGGGATTCTTTTTCACATGACCATGTTTCTCATCAGATTTTACTTGTATTTTTATTATTTTTCATCGTTGCCTCTTTTTACTAGAATATAAAGAATCTCCATTAATAAATCATCCCCTAAGGAGTGTCTCTCTAGGTAGCCTACACTATTTTGTTGCCTACATCATAGGCTAGAACCAAAATCTCTGGGAGATGGCATCTTGCCTACATGCTCTCGGGCAGGAGCCAAAAGAAGAAAATCTGTTCCAGAATAGCCAGTCTAAATTTGTATTTTTTTTTCTTTTCTCAGTGTTTTTAGAGCATCTTGGAGGAGCTGTCTAAGGAGAAAAAGAACTTAGCCATGGCAGAGCTTGCAATGGAAAATGGTAGCTGCATGGACTGGCAGAAACGGTGCCTCGCATTGGAAACCCAGCTTTTCAAATTCCGCTTGCAGGCTAGCAAGATCCGAGAATTACTAGCTGAGAAGGTGAGGTCAAAGCTACATACTAAAATATATCTATGTATCTAATATGTGATGAAATCAATGGCTGTAAACAGTCCAACAGTTGTACTACATGGACTTTGAACCTAACTTTAATTTATACTATGGTCATTTTATATTGTTAAAGATTCTTATGGTGAAATGCTTCCCTGTGTGGCATTAGTGTAAATGAAAACTGGGTCCTGTGCATCTGATTTACTATACCATCAGATTTGCATTTGATGCAAAGGCACCTTGGTAGCTCACTGGAATTCAATATTTTAATTTTTCTCCTGTTGAGAAATTTCTTCAGATTTTGTTGCAAGTCACAAATGAAAGGAGTTTGCCAGGCTCATTCTAGCTTCTTGTTTGTCCACACCACCACACAGTCTGGCATACTTGTCAGTCTATATCCAGGGAACAACTTTTGACTACTGTAGGGCACAGACACAACAGCAGAGTTGATTTGGACCTTGACCCAACAATAGTAGAGGATGCTGCAGCTCAGAATTGAGTTGGTATTAGAAGAGCATTGGGGTGACATTAGAAAAGCTTTTGGTGTGCAGAGCAATACTGTATTGTGACAGTTGTCAGGTCCCAGGCCAAAACTCTCAAGGGGAACAGCCACTTAGGACTGAAGGTAGGTCTAGACTACATGCCTCTGTCGGCAGAGGCATGTAAATAGACTACCCGACATATTTAAATCCCCACTTCATTGACTATGTTGGGTAGTCTATTTACATGCCTCTGCCGACAGAGGCATGTAGTCTAGACATACTCTGAGATGCATTATCAAAGTTCCATAGGAGAAGCTTGCATAGTGCTTTGGTCTTAAATGACTTAAGTTGGAAAATAAGGGAGACTCTTTTACATTTGATATTCTGTGCCGCCTTCCTTCCTGGCCTGAATTTCTTAAACTTTTTTTTTTAACGTGTTATTGTTTTGAAGGGGGGGGGGAATTGAAACTGCAATGCTTTGGTAACAGCAGGCTTATTTGTTCACAGAAGGCTGCAAGTCAAAGCTCATTCCTTGCACTCTTTATGTGAAATTATTTCCTGCTAATGTAGCTTTATTAACTGCCTTTCTACAGGGACCCATAAAGCACAGGATTAAGCTTTAGAAATTAAGAATGGTACTTTCAGCCACATGCAATTTTGCTGGGACCCCTGTTTTAGTCTCATGCCTCTATTAATACAGCTTATAGTTTCCTTTTGATTCCCTCACTGGATCCAACATGTGATTTACAATAATCCAATTTAAGAGCGTTTGGCCAATCAGTTATTTGTATGGGGGTAGCAGTTTCCTTCAGTCACAGTTAAATAATAGCAAGCTGCAGACATCCTAGCACTTAATCTCTCTGTGGTGATAGTTGTGACCTACATCAGTTTTGCTCAATTTTACATTCCTTCAGAAAGTCCAGCTGTCTCAGCCTCTGTAATGATCTTCAACCTCCCTTTCAACGTAATTACCTTTTCACGGGGCTGGCAACAGACTTCGCCGGGCCTTGGGCAATGTGCATGTGGGGGGGGTGGAAGAACTCGGCTCTGGTTTCCTCCAGAAGGGGCAAGGTTTCAGGCAGAGCTCAGGGCAACCAGTCCTCAGTGCCACCCAAACTGCTGTGTCTCCCACAGCTAGCTAGGGTTGCCAGATGGTTTAACCAAAAATACTGAACACTCTCCCTCTTCCCCCCTCCCCCCCAGGGGGAAAAAAGGGAAAAAAATCGGGGTGTGTGTGTGGGGGGGGGGAGACCAAAGTTGTTAAGCAAAAAATAAATACATAAAACAGCATGGCCCCTTTAAGAAATGCTTTTTAGGCTTTTTTGCCCTAACAGGCTGCTGGTGGCTGTTTGCCATCTTGTCTTCCTGCTGTGGGTCAGACAGCTCCCCAGCAGAAGCAGGTAAGCACCCAGGATTTTCACCTCCTGGCTGGGAAAAAAATCAGAAAATACCGAACTTTTTAGGTGCCTGGTATTTTCTGAATTTTTTTTTTTTACTGGACAAGAGGTGAAAAGACTGGACTGTCCAGGTCAATATTGGACACCTGGCAACCCTACAGCCAGCCCTCAGCACCGCCTTGACCGTGCCACATGGGGCTCCAATGGTGGATTTTTATTTATTTATTTATTTATTTATTCATTTATTTTAAAGGGCCAGGAGTTCTGGGCCCTCTTTAAATTGCCTGGACAGCTGCCCCTTTTGCTTCCCTCCTCCCTCTCCCCTTCGGCAGCCTTGCATTTGCACTAACATGACAGAGCATGCAAGCCCTATTCATTCAACCCTTTGTGCATGTCTGAGGAAACTCTCAGCTCACTTCATTTTGGGAGCTGAGCTGAACTCCTCCAGATCATGTCAATAGTGGGGACACTTACTAACCAGTTTTAAATACAGAGCTGTTAATCAGACTTTAAGCACTATCTAGAGCCAGAGCATAGACCTGTTTTTAAGGCAGCCACACCAGCTTTTATGACATCAAGGAAATCTAAGTCTTTCTTCTTGTGTATATGAAACACTGACAGGCGGACCCGATCCTGGGACCTCCTAGAGCTTAGTGCATGAGTCTCTTTTGTTGCATGAGCTAAAATCCAGCTGGCTCTCCGCTAAGGCTGAAGAGACTCATGCACTAAGCTCCAGAGGTCCCAGGTTCAGCTCTGCCTGTCAGTGTTTCATATACACAAGAAGTGAGACTTAGATTTCTTTGTCATAAAAGCTGGTCTGACTGCCTTAAAAACAGGCCAATGCTCTGCTCTACACAGATGGGATCATACACTACACCCAGCAGGTGTGTAGGTTACATATAGCCATTTCCTAGTCTTATTTCTTTCCATGGAAATTCTAGATTTGATCGATATCAAACTAATGAAGCCGTTTGTTAAATTTCCTTTTGGCGCATGAATACACCATAAGCCTATTTGATTCTCCCCTCCATAGACTCTCTTTGAGGAAAATCCTGGCCAGGGGCAGTGGGATGGAATCACCTGCTTCAGGAAACCCCCTATGGAAAGGGAAGGGCTCTGGGGCTAATCCAGCCCTTCAGTCACAGCAATAGGCCCTTTGTTCCCTAATCTCCACAGTTTGGTTCAGTGATCAAGTTACTCTGTAACGAGCTGTATGGCTTTGTGAGTGGTTTGCTGAAAGGTCAAAAAGCCAGGCCCGGTATACTTAATGTATAGCAGGAGGGGAGGATAAGTTAGGGTCAGGTTTCATGGTGTAGTGAATTTGCTTGCCCAAGAAGTTTTACAGTGCCCTTGCTGAATTCTCAGATGGTGAATATGGTGATTACGTGGCCTGAGTCAGGGATTCCCAATCTCTCTGAATTGGAAAATGGTCTTGCAGACTTACTACCTCTTTCCTTCACAGGCTCTTAAAACCAGGGGCGGATATAGGGCAGGGTGAGTGGGGCGGCTGCCCCAGACCCCGTGCTTCAAGAAGCCCCGCGCATGCACGTGGCACCACTGTGCATGCGCCATGGCAAAGGGGGGCCCCGTGAAATTGTGCTGCCCTAGGCCCCGCAAAATGGTCATCTGCCCCTGCTTAAAACCGTGTAGTAACTCTGGTAATTGCTTACATGCAAAGAAGATATTGAGAGCATTTGTTTTGTTTAGCTGAAGGTAATGAGTCTGTGTGTGGGTTTTTTTTTGTAGGTTTTTTGTGGGGGAGGGGACAGGAAGAGAGAATCCTACTGGCTGTGGTAGTGGTGTGGGTCTCCCTCCTCTCCCCCCCCCTCCCATTTTCTCTGTCTGTCCTGGCTCCTCTCCTAACCCCTATCTCAGCTCTGCTGCCTCCCCCCACCCCACTTCCCAATCTCTATTCTGCTGAGACTGTCTCCTTTTCCTTTTACCACACACTACCTGGAATAGAAACCTGTCTCCCCTTCCCATTGTTCCCTGTATGTACTGCCTGGCTGCCTTTATTCCCTTCTCTCCTGGCCATTCCTCACTTGCTGGTGGCTGGCTCTGCCTCCTCCTCCTCTTCAGCTGCTATTATAGTCCTACAGATTCTACTTTACAATGGAAGAGGCTGAACAACACATAAGCAGCTGAAAATAAGGAGGACCAGCATGATGTGATTGACCAGCATTCCACAGATCACCAGGAAGTGCCTCATGGATCCCCAGTGGTCCACAAACCTCCATTTGCGAACCACTGGCTTATGTGAAACGAGTTAGCTGGGTATGTAGAGGGCAAACTTTTACTCCAGTAGGTAGGTGTCCACATCATCTCATCCCAGACCGACACCAGTTGACTCCCTTGGCAATTACCATTCATCTGTTTAATAGATGCACAGAGAAAAAATATTTGGGTTGTGTGTAATCTAATCCTTAGTGCTGTCAGGACAAGGACACTCTAAGATAGGGCTCCATGATGAGAGACTAGAACAGTGTTTTCTCAGCTCCCACATCTTTCCCTCCCATACAGACCACTGGTTCAAATCTCTTCTCCCTTCTAAAGGCAGAATACAACCACTCCATGTACCAAAATTACTGTTATTACTCTGAGTGGGTAGTCTCTTGGAACTCAACTCAGACCTACTTCATCTACTTCTTGGAAGTCCCCATATTTCCCAAGTGGTTGAGGCCTATCCATTTAGGGGTTATAGACATATCGGAACAGTGACATTTTAATGTATAGATTGTCTAGTAAATTTGTTCAGCTATATAAAACAAGTCTTGCTTTTATTGAGGAGATGAGCATAACCAATTGGTGAAGAATCCAGCTCTAAAAATCTAGCACCAGTTATGGAACTTTGCCTGAAATTTTTAAAATGGGGAAAAAAATGGCCAAAAAGAAAAGCATTGCATAATTTAAGACCATACAAACATTTCAATGTGTTTTATTCCAAGGGAAATAAGTTAAGGAACCATCCCTTTATAGCACTTGCAACATAACCACTCTAGCACAGAGAATCTGTAAGTGAATGAGTGTGAAACTGACCAGTTGAGCATTACTGTCCAATTGATCTGAAGTGAAAACAGTGCAATAAAATTGAATTTCTTTCTTAGACTGTAAACTCTTTGGGCCAGAGACCGTTTTTGTACAATTCCTAGCACAGTGGGATTCTGGTCCATGACTGGTGCTTCCAGGTGCTACAGTAATACAAATAATAATGAAGCCCAGCCTGTTTATATCGGAGATTCTCTTGATGCTAAAAATGTCTGCCCCTCCTAGCTGCAGATAAAAAGTTGAAAAAGTAAACCATGTGTACTGAAAAGACTCAAATCAGAAGGCAAATAATGCAAATTGGGTTTTTATGCCAATCTAAAGATATTTGGGAAGTCTGTTCCTTCTGACTTGTGGTTTTTGAACCTTTGTGCTTGTAATACTCTACACTTTATTGTCCAAATACGTTGGATGTTAAAACAGCTTTCAAACTGATTAATTATAGTGTTGTTTGTAACTTAAGGAACGTTTATAAAGCTAATACAATTTAGCCCAGAATTTTTGAACAGAGGAAGTGGAGTTGTGCTTGTGAAGTTACGTGTAGACTGCCTGATCCTGCAGACACTTTACTCAAGTTTCTAAGGTTCAGGTGTTTGCAGAATAAGTTCCTTTGTAACTATGTCAAAGATACCAAAATACCATGTCTTTGAGAAAGTTCTGCATTCCTTTAAGCCCACCATAGGTGCCAGAGACTGCTGGGTTCTAGGAACATGTGCACATCAACAGGGATTGTGTGGTATTGGTAACCGTACTTTTTCCACTCTGGGTTTCCTCAGACACAGAGGGGGATAATCATCTACTGGTGAGTGACATGTCAGACTGTTGCCATGGCAGCATGATGACCTGGTTACAAGTGAGCTGTGGGCCCCTCAGAAAAAAGCACACAAAGCTGAACAACAAATTAACTTTAACCCTTGGTTTTTATTTTGAACACCTGACTGAACAGACCTCTGCTCATATGTTCATATTCCTGGCAGGCAGGTTCCTATGTAGCTTTTAGAGGGATCAGCTGGATGGCTTATTTCTTTGTATGGAAGAGAGATGTCTCTTGTAGCAATCCTTGGATAAAGCTTCTTATACTGTTATGTTTTAATATGGCCATGAGGTTTAGACTCCATTTTGAGATATTTAAATGAGTAGTATTTGCTTTTTCATAGCAAGAGATGCAGGTGAAAGTATAGGAATGTAGTTGCGAGAGAGGCCTCTTAATCCTGGTTCTCCCACTGATTTGCTGTGGGATTAAGACCAGTCACTGAGGATACGTCTACACTGCATCCCTAGTTCAAACTAGGGATGCAAATAGAGATGACTGAAATAGTTAATGAAGCGGGGATTTAAATATCCCATGCTTCATTAACATGATCTCGCCGGCGTGCTAGTTTGAATCACAGCTGATTCGAACCAGGAAGTGCACGCCGGGACGTGTTAGTTCGGACTAAAGCCCTTAGTCTGAACTAACGTTAGTCCTCATTTTTTGAGATTAGTTTTTGCTTCCTGTAAACACAGTTCATTTTAAGCTTCTTGGGGCATTAGGGTGTCAGAATTTAACTCCTCTGAAATTGGAAGAATGAGGTAAAAGCAGGCTAAATTTCAGAGGAGTTAAATTCCGACACCCTAATGCCCCAGGAAGCTTAAAATGAACTGTGTTTACAGGAAGTAAAGACTAATCTCAAAAAATGAGGACTAACGTTAGTTCGGACTAAAGCCCTTAGTCCGAACTAACGCGTCCCGGCGCGCGCTTCCTGGTTCGAATCAGCTGTGATTCAAACTAGCACGCCGGCGAGATCATGTTAATGAAGCATGGGATATTTAAATCCCCGCTTCATTAGCTACTTCGGTCATCTCTATTTGCATCCCTAGTTTGAACTAGGGATGCAGTATAGACATACCCTTAATCAATGCGACTCAGTTTCCCTATCTGTATAATTATAAAGTATTTCCAGGTCTTGAAATGGAAGGAGCTGTATAAACACTGAGTATTAATTCCCCCATGGAATGTCAGAGAGCCTTACAAACAGGTGTATACTATGTGAGACCAGAGATAGTCAAAGTGATTCTTAAAGGTTAAACATGGCAGCAGTTCTACAACACATAGCAAAGCTACACAACAGATTAGTCTTTGCTTCCTATAAACACAGTTCATTTTAAGCTTCCTGGGGCATTAGGGTGTCGGAATTTAACTTCTCTGAAATTTAGCCTGCTTACCTCATTCTTCCAGAGTGCTGTGAAATCTATCATGACCACTTGTGTTCCTGACCTCTATTTTATATCTTTCAAAAGTCACCTGTTGGAGCAGAACTTACCCTGGCAAAATGCTAGCTGGCTATTGGCTCAATACCACCTCAGAGGGAAGAGAAGCCCATACTTTCTGAAAACTCATAGGTTTTCTTGGAAGTCTTTCAACCAAGTATTGACCTGGGCATCAGCCCTGCTTGTGGGAATTATTGGTATCGCAACAGGAAGTATTAAGGCTGCCAGGAATTAATCAATAGTTACATACCTAGGATATTCAGCAGCACTAGTAAAGACCCAGATCTAGGATGAGATTCCCAAAGATGCACCTAGAAAGACAACGTGTGCATTTTGAGCTCTCAATTCCATGCTCAATTGACTTGTGAGATAGGGGATGTTTCCAAACAATTTAATACAGGAAAGGGGAGAAAAATCACAGAAATGCCCATCTTGTGAGTAACTGGGAGGGCATAAAGCAGTTTCCAATGCAAAGCCATCCAGCACTTATTGTTCCATATTTTAAAGTGCCCCCACTTTGCATGAAGCCTATAGTGATAGCTGTCAAACACTATTACTACTTAGTGGGGGCTATCCAGTGGCCTATTGTGTGACAGATATATTAATCAATCTTAGCAGCATTTATGTTCACGTCACAAGACCCACCAATACTATGGCTACTACATGGCCTCCATGTTGACTTATCTGCCATGATTACCAAGAACTGATGGGCCATGGAATTGAAGCAGGTGTAGCATAGGCAGTGGCCAGGCAAGCTTCCATAATGTTTCCCTGCTGAACTATTCCATCCTCACCAACAGGCGCTGCCTTGACAAGCTGGAAAGGAGTTAGGCTCCTTGGCCCATTCAAGCCTTGTCCTCTTTTCTGAGAACAGTGAAAACAAGATGAATTTAGTGCTCATTGTGATATATTTATATTAGTCCTAGCAAACATTAAGTTTAGCATATATAATTTTGTTTGATCATTGAAACATTTGTATGTGCATACCCCTGCCCACTGATTTTAGTTGCCCTTCACACAGTCCTAAAATGTTTGGTACTTTCTGATTTTCTTCGCGCCCCCCCCCCCCCGCCCCTCCCCTCCCCCAAGGCCAGGAGGTGAAAATCCCAGGCTATTTGGCTCAATGTGGAGGCAGCCTGGCAACTCTAGTGCTTAGTGGGGAGCTGTCCGGCCTGGTGCAGGGAGACAAGATGGTGGGTGGTTGCTGGTAGCCTGTTAGGACCAAAAAGCCTCATCACGTGGTTTTTAAAGGGGAGGTGGATAGTGGCCCACTCCATACAGCATTCCATGTGCTCTATCACCAAAATGAAGGGGGAAATACATGGCATTGTGCTTGCTCACCAGCTGGTACTAGGCAGCATTCAGTTCTCTGGTGGCCCGGTGCTTCTCCCAGTCAGTGTCTGCAAGCCTCCAAATGAGGAACTGCAGGCAGGCCATCTGCTCCTCCATCAGGTCCTCGCGGGTTCTTTTCCTCCTGCAGAGTTGGGAAGATGGTGTTGGTAATGGGGGACATGCCAAGCTCACAGCTGGCCTAGCTGTGATGAAAAAGTCACATGGTCAGTCATCCCAGCAGACACTGCAGGAAGCTTAACCCTAATCTGAGTTGACACTGAAGGTCTTTGCCACTATCTGAACCATGGGTTTTGAGCAAGGCCATCTGTTGCCTAGATAGCAGGTGCTTTTCAGCAGGGGCACAAATGTCCCAATGGGGCATCGCTACACCCATGGCCCAGGGACAAACTGGCATGGGAAGATGCCAGGCCAGGCCAGGAGCCTGCGGGCGGGAAGGAGGGCCGGGGCCGGTTGGCTTCCTTCTCTGCCCCACACAGGTCCGGTCCTGCATTAGCAGCATACTGCAGAGAGAGAATTTCTATCCCTGCCTGTTGGAGGATGGCGTTGGGGGGTGTGTGTATGAGTGGCAGACACCACTTGCCAGAGAAAGTGCTACTGGGTTCCCCTCCTTTTCCTCTCCTGGCATGTTCCCATGCAGGGGATCAGTCTCCACATTGCCACGCTTGACCATGAGCAGATGCTGCCTGAGTGCAGGCATGACCCTGTGCAGCACTGCTGTGTGATTCCATGACCCCAGTCTCCTTAGTGGTGGCTTGTCGTGGGAAGGTGTCCCACCATGGAGATCAGAGTAAGGCAGGCCTCTCCAGGAACCTTGGGAGAAGGACTGAGGGGTTCTTGCGTGACAGCCTCATGGGCTAAATGATCTGGCCTGACATTCTATGTGCACCAGCTGGTGTGTGGCCTCAGGCCAAGAGAGGCAAGTGCAACCCGTCACTACCTGCCCCTGCACGTACGTGTGTGTGTGTGTGAGAAAGAAGTTACCTGAAGTGCCTTCCCCGGGTTCATCTGAAGCCTGGGCGACAGCCTGAAAAGGGAGGACCAATTCCAGGGTGTCAGGAGATGGTCCTGGCTGGCGAGCCTGCTTGCCTGGCTGGAATCCTCCTCCTTCTCTTCCTTGTGCTTCGCCACCCTGCCTTCCTGGAGGCTGACACTGGATGTGTCCTGACAAGACTCCACGGAGATGGGGTGGGGAGAGGTGATGCCCCCTTCATGCCCCAGAATGACATCCAGCTGGTCAAAGTAGTAGCAGCTGCGCAGTGCCGCCCTGGAGCATCTGTTCTGCTTCATGGACTTGTGGCAGGCCTGCCAGAGCTCTTTGATCTTCATGCGGACCTGGTCTAGGGTCCAGACATGGCCTTTATCGGCCAGTTTAGCAGTGATCCAAGTGTAGATGTCCATGTTTCTCTTGCTGGTGCTGAGATCCTGAACGTTAGTCTCCTTCCTCCCAGACCTCGATGAGGTCCAGGATATCTGCACAAGTCCAGGCTAGAGCTCTCCTGCATCCCTGGCCAGTGGAAGCTAAGGGTGCTGCAGGAGTTCTGGCAGCCATGGGAGGCTCTGAAGGAGAATTGGGGTCTGTCATGGCTCCCTTGCTAGCTGCTATCTCACCTGGGGCTTGCAAAGGTGGTGAGGTACAAAAAGCCCTTCTCCTGCTGCCTGTAGTTTTAACCTCTATAGGAGAAGAGGAGCAGTAGAGATGCCAGGTGTGGCCTGAGCAGTCAGAGCTGCAGCTGTGAGAGGTCTCTGAAAGCCAATTATTTCAAATTAGTAGCAGTGGAATATCCACACTAATGCTATTTTAAAAGTAGTGTTATTCCCTGAGAAAAGCAGGAATACAGATTTCAGAATAACCTGCCTGCTGTTTTGACATAACAGTCTTGGTAATGTGGAGGCTCTGCTGCTTCTTTCGACCTAAGGGTGGTTATTTTGAAATAATTCCCTAGCGTAGACCAGGGCCAAGTGTCTATCTCTACCTTATGCCTCCATCAGTAAGGACATTAGGAAATACTGGAAGCTTCCTATGAGACTGTGTTCTAGTCAGGATTGCAACATGGGTGGATTACGACCTAGGGTGGATTAAGACTAAATTGTAGTACCCAGAACTATCACAAGGCTACTCTCAAACACTGGGACCGCCTCAGAACAATCTCTCCTTTCCTAGAGCAGGGAAGGATAATAAAATGGCAGTGATTCACCAGGGTTAGACCTGGTGGGCCTTTGCTTTTATATTTACCTGTGCCTCCACAGGTACAGGCAATTGCAGCTCCCATTGGCTGTGGATTGCTATTCATAGCAAATGGGAGCTGTGGGAAGTGGTGTCCTGGTCCACGCCGTTTCCCACAGCTCCCATTGACTGGGAATGGCGATTTGCAGGCAACGGGAGCTGCAATTGGCCATACCTGCAGAGGCGCAGGTAAATATAGCGGCAACAGGCTGTCAAGGGCTAACCCCGGGGAACTGGATCCAGCCTGTGGGCTGGCATTTGCCCACCCCTGCCCTAGAGGGATTTTTGTTTTCTACTCCTGAATTATTGGCCTTTCTCAAGGGAGACAGCTGACCAGGAGCAAATAGCTGTGCAAGTATTATCATCTACTGCTTCATACTCATTGTTTTGTCAAAGCTCCCTGTAATATTGGACCCTGGATTCCAAGGGTCTGGCTTTAATCTCATTCTGTGCAGACCCAAGAGTTTGGGGAGTGCATCCAAGCTTTGGGGAGTTTAGATAAACTGAATGTTTTATAGTTCACCCCTCTTACATAGAATATATTTGGAAATGGGGACAGGGAACATGTCTGTCAAGTAGTAGAGACGTATTGTAAAAGCATCCATCACTGCCATTGTTATAGCAAGGCAAAAGGAAAGGAAAGGTCCATGTGTTTCCTAGGTGCTATCTCTCTGGCCTCCAGGTTTTGCTGACATGGTGTCAACTCTCTAGGGAAAGGTTATGGGAATGGAGCAAGCTCTCAAACACAGCTCCATGAACACAGACTCTCTGGGATCCTATCCTACAGCTCTGGGCTCTTCTCTAATAGGAGGATCAGGAGGTGGGCAAACACCACTTTGTCAAAACTTAAACAACAAATAGACTAGTAGCACCTTAAAGACTAACAAAACATGTAGATGGTATCATGAGCTTTTGTGGGCACAATCCACTTCTTCAGATGAGCGGAGTCTTAGAAGTCCAGATCTAAGAATAAATAAGGGAAGGGGAGGGAACGGGAGGAGGGAAAGGGGAGGAAAAAACAGAGAAACGGTGAGTAGATGGTTCAAATACTGTAGTTGATAGATACCATCTATATGTTTTATTAGTCTTTAAGATGCTACTAGACTATTTGTTTTTTAAGTTTTTCCTGTTACAGACTAACTCAGCTACCCCACTACTTTGTCACAAGAGAGAAATGGGGAGGAGCTGGCAAGGACTAGTTAAAGCTTAAGAGGGATTAAAGCCAGACAGGCTCTGATGGAAGGAATCATTGACAGTGTTGAATGTTGCCATATAAGATAGTAACGCCCTGAGGAGAGAATGTTGAGGAATGGAAATGAGCTGAACTTTTATCTGACAAGCTTGATTCAAGAAGTGATGGGAATTACAGACCTGAATGTAAATAAATAAATAAATACATCCTTGGAAATAAAAAATCCACTTTTTTAGGAGAGACTAGATCGAAACTATTCTCTCTGAAAAGCTAAGCCCAGCACCTTTGTACTCATGAAATTGTTTGGGAGCCTCCTGAGTACATTTCCCAGCTCTGATTTGTTCCTGGGACTGGGTCCTATCTACTGTTGGTGTGTGCTCTAGTAGATCTTACTGCTGCTCTATCACAAGGGAAATGATAAACGGAGCCCTCTGGTAATAATTACATGAATCTGACCACCTGTTTCACTATCCAGCTGACTGAAAAGCAAAATGGAGAAAATGTATCATCAGTAATGAAAAATAAATTAGCCAGTGCTGACCCCTGCTGCTAGGGCATGCTTTTGGGACCGGTTGTGCTCTTTATCTGCTAACATTTGAGAGCTATAGATAAGGACACAGGAAGAGGAAAAATAAGGACATTCTTTGAAATGCCACTGAAATTATGGAAGAATCTTGTAGAATTTAGAAGAGATTAAATCAACAGAACCTTTTACAGACCTTTAGTTATGGATCTGAAAAAAAAAATTTAAAGTTACAGAATTTAATGGAGAGTGAGGTGTTTTGTTTTTTTTAACTCGCCTGTAAAATCGATAGCAGGGATATAATTCACTATCAAAGTCTATAGAAAGCTTATAGTTTTCTATTAAATCTATAGGGGTTCTAGAATGGTTTGAAATAATAGTGAAAAAACAATGTTTTGTGATACAAATCTGTAAGAACAAATGTGTGTTTGTTGCTGGGGTGCCACTTAGTTGAATTGTCCAAAAGAGGTTCTAACCACTTACAAAATTGATAATATTTTTGGCAAAAATGTGCCCAAATGTTCTCTGCAGTTTAAACTAGATGCACTTGACTTCACAGTTTATCCTTACGCCGATATGTAGTGTGTTTAGTTGCCGTGTTTCACTCTAGATACAGATGCTGTTCACTGAAGGTGAAGGGATCCCTGTAAGCTTAAGATTAAATTCCTTACTCTTTAGTCAAGCCAGAGACTGCTTCAATTACACATCAGTCAGTTAAATTCTTTGAGGTGGAAGCTATATTAGGAATGTTTGATCATCACTAACTTCTAGCTTTGGTGACATTAGGGGCTGTTCTGTAGCAGGACCTCAGTATTTGTATAGATCTAGCTGAAACAAAAGACAGGACTATGCAGCACTTTAAAGACTAACAAGATGGTTTATTAGGTGATGAGCTTTTGTGGGCCAGACCCACTTCCTCAGATCAATATGTGGAAGAAAATTGGCATGACCATATATACCAAAGTGATAAGTGGGTCTGGCCCACGAAAGCTCATCACCTAATAAACTACCTTGTTAGTCTTTAAAGTGCTGCATAGTCCTGTCTTTTTTGTTTCAGCTAAACGAGACTAACACGGCTGCATCTCTATCACTATTCTGTATAGATCTAGATAGTGTAGAGCACCTACTGGAAGCCATTCTAAGCTGCATTCATTTTTATTCCTCCCCCTGCCCCCCATCCCATTGATGAGTCACTATTTGGAGAAAGTTTATAACTGTAAGTGGGGGGGGGGGGAAACTTTTTAAAAAAACCAGTAAATGGTCCTGTAGCATCTTAGGTTATGTCTAGACTGCAGGAATTTGTCAGCAGAGGCAATGCAAATGAAGCACTCATTATGCAAATGACAGTGAGAGAAATGCTAGTCTCTTCTGATCCTTTTTGCAGAAGAGGTTTTTGCGCAAAAAAAAAAAAGCAGTGTAGACAGGGCCATTTTGCGCAAAACAACCCTTTTGCGCAAGATCCTGTACACCTCATTTTTTGGAACTCCAGTCATCTGAAGAAGTGGGGTGTGTCCACAAAAGCTTGTGATACCATCTAAGTGTTTTGTTAATCTATAAAGTGCTACCAGCCTATTAGTCTGTACAGGATAAACTTAAACAACAAACTTGGCTACCCCCGAAGCATCTAGTTAAAGACTTTGTTTAAACCTTTATTCAAGGTGTCAAACTTTTAAATGAAACCAAATTTAGCAGCTTGTCTCCAGAAGACTTTTGAAATTGCTTTGAAATAGTGTCACTTTTAGATCCCATTAGTGAGTGCCTGGACAAGTTGAAGTATTCCCCAAGAGGTTTCTGTGTATTACCATTTCAAATATCTGATTTGTGTCCGTTAATTGGAGAAAGGAGAGGAAAAAATGACAGGCTACTTGCAAGGAGAGCCCATCAACCAGAAATTGCAGAGGTGGGTCAGTCCACCAGAGCAAAGGTCTTTGTTTCCTAGTCAGAGCTGTCTAGTTAACCCTATAAATGCCAAAAAACAGAGTTTCTTTTAAAGCAGGGGTCGGCAACCTTTTCAAAGCGAAGAGCTAAACTACATCAAAATTCAGAACAAGTGGTCAACAAAGAGCCATATAAGAATGCCCATTTGCATGACTGAAAATATACAACATACTATTATTAATTGACATGATGATTAATAATAGCATAAATGAAACCTTGTACTCACAGACTGTATTTAATGGGACTTCTGCTGCTGCATCTTTTCACACATTTCTTCGAAGTTTACGTAATCACTGGTCAAATTCAGGTTCATACACACATTCGAGCTACATGAGTAATTATGTGTGTTTAAAATTTTAAATTAATTTTTCATTTTAATGTAAAAAGTTGCATGTATTTTGGGAATGACAAAAGAGCCATATTTGGTTCCATACTGAGCCATATTTGGCTCAAGAGCCATAGGTTGCAGATCCCGATGTTAAAGAAACCAGCAGCTTCTGAGTAAAAAAAGTAATGATTCTGCTTATTGTTGAATCTTTTCTCTGGCTGTGAAGATGCAGGAGCTGGAGCAGAGAGTAATCGAGGCAGAGCAGAGGGCTGAGAATGCAGAAAAACAGGTAAGAAACACTGACCCTGTTATGAACCTGAGCAAGCCTGCACTCTTAACAGTTTCCAGACCACTGTACAGAAAGCACCCAGCTTTGTGGAGCTTCCCCAAGGATACACTTCATACGGAGCAATGAATTAATATTTTTGGACCTATCCTACCACATTCCTGCCTGAGTTTCTACAGTGGCCATAAAGGAGTTAAGCCCATCACATGACACCTACATTTCAGTTCTGCAGCCAAAACATTTGAAGAGCCTGTAGAGAAGCTGCACCTTTACTTACAAACCTGTGACATGGATGCAAATAAGATGATGGAGTGACTGTGATGCAGTATGCTGCACTGAACTGCAAAATAGCAAGGAGCTATTGCAGATCAGGATTGAAGTGCAATGTTGGAGCACCATAGGGGCTATCGAACAGGGCAATGTCCAGGAATGCTGTAAAGAGATTGACTTATTTCCTGGCCCCGGTCATGACACTCTTCAGGGAATAACAGATGCAGCTGCAGGCCAGGAGTGAATTGGCACAGATATAAGAGGGAAGCCTGCATTGCACCAGGAGCACCATCCTCTCTCTGCCAGAAGCCCCAGATTCATGCCTGAATAGTAACAAAATAGTTTGAATTCCAGGCCCATTAGTTCCAACCCAATGTGATACCCAGTGCGCTATGAGGTATAATCAGTGTCAGCTAGAAGCATCCCAACCCCTGCACTGTAACATTTTATGGAGTGTGAGGTTAATAACTATCTAGTCCCCATGCAGACTGGCTAGGTTGCTGGCACCAGGCTGCCAGAGATTCCTTTCCTCCCCACTGCTCCCTGCGAACAGCTCATTGGACACTAATGGAGGAAATGAGTGAAACAGGCAGAGAGATTGTCACTGTTACTTTCCAGCCAACTCTCTGTAGGAAACCAACAAATAGAGGTTGACCCCTCTAGCTGACTCTTCCCACTTTCTAGGAAAAACCAGCCAGTTCTGCGCTTCTGGTAGCGTGGAAGTTGTTGGTGATGTGAGCCACAGCACATGTTCCACCTGTGAGAGTGGCCTGCTGCCCAGGCTATATTGCCGTGCACAGGCAGAACCCAGGGGAATGACGCAGGCCCCTAAGCTTGCTGCCATTTCAATAGCACCACCCACATCAGTATACAATGAGAAGTGTCTTTTCAGTAGAAATGCTTTAATTACACCCGACAGCTTTAGGAAGTAGAGCTGCCCTTCTCACAAACAGGTATATTCAGGGTGATTAAGCAGCATTTGGCAAATGAAATGGGCTCCACATGGAGTTTAGAGTCTTTTGTTTTCTTTCACCCCATGAGACTGGCTGTTTGGATTGCTAATTCAATGGGCTACCACAGCTGCCATCCTCAATTAAAGAAATCACATGTCTACAGTCCCCACTCTGAGCCTCCAGCATGGAGTCAGCCCTAGGGCATCAGACAGGCAGGAGGGGCTCTCTTTTTATTATAATCACGCCGACCTCTAATGAAAACTCATCCAACTCAATGGGCTTAGCTTTTTGGCTGGAATGGTGGGTGCCTACTGTTCTGATTCAGTGCAAGGGAGAAGCAGTTTGCGTCTCTCTAATGCAGAACAGACAAGAGGATAAAACAGCTTCTGCAAGTCTGAGGTGAGGGCTGTCCAGTGGAATGTCAGCTGCTCTCTCTCACAGAATCTGCGAAACAGCCTGGCCGTTGCCTGCACGTTGCCATGCTGGCCCTAAGCCTTTGCCAAGACATAGTGGCATTTGGGAAGAGCTGGTCTGAAAATTATTTGCAGCTCAAGTCTTACTGACAAAACAATGCTACGAGGCATTTGTCCCTCATTAAGTGCTGAAATTAGCAGGCGGAGTTCAGTTTGAAAGAGCTCAGTTTGTCATTGGTAAGGCACTTTACCATCTAGCAAAACAAGTTAATTATAGAATCTTCCATACAAACTAGACTCAGCACTTCACAGGGTTAGATGATAACAGTAGAAATTAGACACTCCCTGATCCAGCACCCTTGGGACCTGACCCAGAGAAGAGAGGTTGTTGGACCTGGGGAGGGAAGTGCCAGCCTCCCACCCTGTGAGCTGCGACAGCCCTGCTGCAGCTTGCAGCAGCCCTGACACCCCACCATAGTTCCCAGTGGCCCTAGTGGCTGCAGGCTCTGCTGCCCTGGGAGCTCCACCCGTTCCCCCAGCTTCCCTGCCCCACTGGCTGCAGGCTCTGGTGCCCAGTGGGATCCACTGACCTGTTGGCTGCTTTTGGGGTTCTCTAGTCCCGCAACATTCATGGTCCTTTTGGCACAGAGGTTCAACCTGTAATATAAAAGAATCCCACCCCATCCCCCGTTCACATGAACTAGTGTTGGTACTGTTGATGACAGACATCTGTTCTCACCCTGCTGGATTTCTGCAGCATTAGACATTAATTATAAAAATCCAGAGTAGTGTGCTAGAACAGTTTGAACCCTTCCTGCAATGTCACTCCCAACAAGCAGTGATGTGGAAATTGCACTGCTTACTGGTGGAGTTCCACAGGGATCAATTTACATTCTGGTCTTTTTCCACATCTATATGCACCCACTAGGTGAACTGGTCAGATGAGACACTCAAGTGCCAGCAATCTGCAGATGATACATAGTTCTACCCATCACTTGCCACATACAACCACACCACTACCACTAAGGTGGCCCCGTGCATGGAAGTGATCAGCTTTTGAATGTATAACAGTTGGCTAAAGCTAAATCCAAACAAGGTAAAGATGATGCTGGTGGGCACAAGAAAGTATTCTCAAGGACTTGCAGTCATGCTGCAGTCTCTGGTCATTGAAGACACGTGCCCAGAACAATCCATAGACTAGGCATATTCTGATTTGTCTCATAGCAGCATCTGTATTTTTCCATCTACGCTTAGTTAGGAAACTCCATCCCACGCTGGCAGACAAAGATCTGGCCTCAGTTATTCACTCATTCATCACCTCTTAACTAGATGAGCCCCCATTCAGGGTGTTACTCATGTAACTCATGCCATCACATTCACTTTTCATTAACACTACCACCACCCATGGTCATAAGTGTGAGGGTGTCTTCTAGGTCAGAGTCATGGAAGAGAAGGTGAAACTGGACAATATGAAAACCAGTGAATCAGAGAGTACCCTATACAGAAAATACCAGGAACTGTTGGGCACAGTGCAAGGAAAGGACGATCTGATCAGCAGGCTGGAGATGCAGCTGGAGCAACAGGTAAAGCCACCTTGCACTGGGAGTTCTGTAGCATGCATGGGCCTGTGGGACCGGAGGGAACACATGGTACACAGCTTGGCTTATCTCCCCAGTATCTGTGGATGTGGATTTACAGGTCAGCAGTCTCCTTCTGGCTGATGGGGTGTTCTGTGGGCTTTAGGACAATGGTTCTCTGATCAGAACAAGATTGCTTTTCTTCCAAGGAGAAATACAGGAATCCAAATAGACAAAACCAAAGTCACAGCTGCCACAGTTTGAGGTTAAGCTTATGGGATAGTGGGATATTAAAATGTTTTATTGGGATCGCTGGTTAAATTCAGACTAGACTGGAAGAGTGGACACCTGTGATTGAAAACAGCCTTTGAAGCCTTGGTTGCCTATATGATTCAATTCTAAAGTGTGGAGATATTAGCAGTTCAGGGGTGTAGTAATATGATACCAAGTCTCCTACCATTATGTCTGTGACCTGAATCTAATCTAGGTCATTATCGTTTGATGGATGTTCAGTGGCCTATGTAAAATGCATTATATAGGATTTGCCAGGTTTTATCAAACCACTGGTCAGTCAAGTCTGAAATTTCATCTCCAGCAGAGGTTGCTGCCTAGTGCTTCAGAGGAAAGCAAATGAGTAGAGTAATGCACAATGCAAATGTTACAATGCTATATTCTGGGGAGAAGTAGGGGGGAATTCTGTCTCCCCAACATAAAGCATGGGATTTGATCATATTTGTGGTTAAACATATTAAAATAAATGTAATTATTGGTCATAGAATTGTCCAGGACTATTTTGAACCCAGCAAGAGCAACTAGATGTTCTGCTGTGGTACTGAATTGCACAAACCAATTAAAACTGTGATGTACCAGATTTCCTTTATTTGTTGTATCTGTATGTGCCAGTGGTTGAGTGAACCCTTTATTTTCTTAATTTTTGAGAGTGCAAAAAGGAGGCAAGTGGTCATTTTTACTATACCTAATTCATAATGAACTAGACTCCACATTAGAAAAGCTACTAGCAAATATGGCACAAAACACACAAATATCACCTTTGTCAGCCTTAGTAGAGAGCCCAGTGGCTGAATGAACTTTTCCCTCTTGCTCCTAGAATTAGTTTCTCCTTGTAAGATATCTAAGCTGTTTTTGGAGTGGGTAAGCTTGGACTGCCCCTCACCCTTGCTGTACTCAGGGTATGTCTACACTATAGAGTTTTGTTGGAAAAACAGCCATTTTTCCGACAAAACCTGAGTTATGTCCACACTGCAATCGCGTTCTTCTGAAAGTAAATTGAAAGAACAGAGGGGGTTTTCCGGTGTTGGTAATCCTCTTTCTATGAGGAAGAAGCCTTTTTCCGAAAGAGCTCTTTCGGGAAAAGGCGTGTGTGGACAGGGAAGAGGGAATTCTTTCGAAAGAAGAGGAAGGAGGAAAAAGCATAGGTGCCCTGGTGGCCACTCCATCCATAGTAATCACAGCTTAAATACGAGATAGCGTCCATTCAGTGTGGTCACTATCTTTTGAAAAAGCAGATCGCTTTTTTGATGTGCTTTTGCAGTGTGAACGCTTTCTTTTGGAAGATCTCTTCCAAAAAAAGATTCGTCCAAAAGAAGCCTGCAGTGTAGACATAGCCTCTCTCTAAAAATAAACAGAGGCCTTCACTCTCCAGTATCTTGCAGCAGCATGTTTCCTTAAGAAGGAAGAAAGAGAAAATGATGTGGCTGCAAAGCTGATGCTGTGCTATCATTACCCTGGCAGTTACTTGGGAACTATCCCTATTTGATACCTCAAATATTACTCTTAGGAGACCAGCTAGGCTTAGGAGACCGGCTGTACGTGCACAGCCATAGTACCAACTTACCCTCCACTTGTGGGGTGCTTGATACCTCCCTCTGTCCCTTCTCCCAAACGTCTAGCTCCACCCTGCTCTGTGCAAACCTTGTCTCTGTGTAACCCACGCACCTAGTGGGTGTGGTTCACTATCACATGTAGTGGCACTTAGACCACTTACAGCAAGAGATAAGAATAAGGGAGCTCTACAGCCTAAGCTGACAGCCAGCTGGCTTTATAGATTGAGCTCCTACACTAAGTTCCAGAGGTCCGAGGTTCAAATCTGTACAGTGGCAATTACATCCGCGCCTCTCCCCCATCTCCCAAAGCTTCCTGAATGGTGTGAATCAGCTGTTCACAGTGTGGTGGGCTGGGGGACAGTAGGTCAGCGGGCCTGTCAGAGCACAAGAAGCACAGGGGGAAGATGGGCAAGGAGAGGAGCTTGGTGCTGATGGGTGCCTCAGTAACTCCACTGACCTACCCTTTCCCAGCTGCTTCAGCTCCAACATACCTGTGCAGTCACTGCCTATCCACACATCCTATTCCTGCAAAATCCTCCTTGAGTTTCTCCTCCTGGCAGGAAGGTGCCCTGCAGGCACCCAGCCTCATTTCCTCCTTCCCTCCTAGGGTCCCCTCCAAACACTCCAGGGCTTGGGCTAAGAACACTTGTGCCACAGGACAGTTTGTGATGACACACATCTCAAAGGCATAAACTGGAGCCTCTGGCTCAGCTGCCGTTTGTCAGTCTTCCTTCAAATAGAAGGTTGCTGAGCATATCCCCATCATCTTCTGATAAAGTTCAGAGATTCAGCCAGAGCAAGAACACAAATAACAACCCTACCTACCCTGGGTTTAACAGAAGTCTGGCATCCTTCATAGAGCTAGAAGAGACCTTAGAAGGCCATCACGTCCAGCCCCCTGCCCAAGGCAGGACCAATCCCAATCCTTCTTGGGTTCTTTCCTAGTTCTGGACAATGGCCACAGGATCAGTCCCTAGGGCTTTCCCTCCAGCCAGCATTCACAGAGATGGGCATGAAACATCCCCTCTATTACTCTGCAGCCCTGTATCTTCCTTCAGCATCAGTTCTCACCCTATTTCCTTGCCTTTATACAGGGCAGTGGCCCCAGAGTGCTTCCTTGGCCTTCCACTGGCTCCAGACTCTACCTGCCTGCTTTCTGCCTATATCTCTTCCTTCCTGTCTCTAAGGCCTCCTTCTACTTGACCCTAGATGCCAGCTGCCTCATCCCCTAATTGGAGTAACTAGAATGTACCTTTACAGTCACAGGAGGTACAATACCTTCTCCCTTAAACAGACTCAGTCACTTTGACAATATTCCACTTATAGACAGGCCAGTGATCCCTGTGGTGGCTAGGCTCAGGTTTTGCGCCTATTGTCCCTGATTATATTACTTGACTTTGGTTTCTTAATGAGTGCAACAGCTGTGTGTCATAGGGTTTTAGAGTAACTATACTCCCCACATTGCCAACTGTAACACCTGTCCTTTAAGCTCCAGATAGTGCTTTTGATGTTTTAGAGAGTTCTCTTCATTCTGAAGGAGTGCAAAACATTTTACAGGGTACCCACAGGAGTTGTTTAATTCTCCATTTAATGTAGCCACTAGTTCAGTGGAAAACTACAGCTACTTAACACTGCATAGCAACATTACATAATAATGTGGGATAAGAGGAGTAGAAGACTATGTACCAATGAAATTCTGGGAGGCAGAATGTAATAGCATAAGATGGAATTAGACCAAGATACAACAGGCCCCAAAAAAGATACCCTGAGATCATTACCCTACATTCTAAAAATGACTAACAAAATTACCAGACACCTTAAAGGGGCCTGATAGTCAAAGGCCAGGTGAGCAGTAATATCTAAATAAGCTTCATTCCTGGGACCACTTGACTGAATGGAAGCTGCAGGATACAAGTCACTCCTGCTAAAGTGATCCACTAAGAAAATCATGACTGCCTTCTCCTACTGCATTTAATCCTTTCTTTGCCACAGAAGCAGTTGAGGGCTGAGGAAGCTAAAATTATTCAAGACAAAGCTGCCAAGATCAAGGAGTGGGTAACTTTTAAACTAAGAGAGGTGAGTCTCCAGCCTGTTGTCAGCTTCTGAGATGTGCAGTTGGGAGTGGTGATTCTATATGTTGCCGGAATTTCTTATTGAGCACTTTGGATGGACAATAAAAGCAAGATATTCACTGCCCCAAAGGAGTTCATATTTGCCACAGCACACAGCTCATGAAGCAGGTGCAGTTCCTCTGTCTTAGTGACTTTGTATAATTTACTGATTTGGCAAAGTTTTCCTAACTCACTCACACCTAACTCCTGGTTCTGAATTGCCATGATCAGATTTCCACTCGCAAGAACCATAATTTGAGGTAAACTGTTTTCTCACTCAGAAAAAGCAAAAGACTACCACCACCTTCTCCTGTGAACCCCACTAAAGCAGCACCTAGGATATAGCCATTTTATTTCCTGCTCCTAAAGTTATAACTCTCTCTGACACTGTTTTCCTGCAACATGGTATTCCCTCGTGTCTGCTGTTCCCATCTTCCAAACACCTCTCTGTGCCTGGGCTTTTCCTTTATTCCAATGCCCACTGAAGTCCGTGGGGTTCTTTCTCCTGACTTCAGTGAGCACTGGATCAGATTCCTGCTGCCTCAGCTCAGTGCACTTTTTAAAAGACTGAGTAACCCTTTACTCCTGGGAGTGAGGCTGCGCATACCCCTCCAAACGTTGGATTTCTCAGTTTGTTTCAGGAAGGAAATTGTTGTACACTTATAGATGGAGCAGGGATTCTTCCTGTGGAACTTGATGTTTGGGTGAGAGTCCCTATTCTCTTAAGAACTGCCTCGATTATTCTCTGTGATGTGTTCTTTCCCTTCCCTTGAGCATATATTTGCGGGGGGGGATAACTTCATGTCTTTCCTGCCCAGTACTTCCTGGCACAGAGGGTATCCCATTACATTGTGTACAAGAGGGGAAAAAAAGCTGCATTCCCAAGTAATAATAGTTTAGCTGTCTCTTTCATTCCAGTTGTTTCCCAAAATATCTTACAGGTAAGTTATAAATAATAGCAAAATTAAATTTGAGGTCAATGCAGGAGAGAAGAAAGATGTTTTCCAAGGATATTTAGGAAGAGTGGGGAGGTACAGAAGAGCTATTCCAACTGGCAGGAATTGCTGCTGAGAAGAGCATCCGAGCTTAAAGTTAAATGTATCAGTTCTTTTTCTTGTTCTTAGCGTGAGACTTAATTGCAGTTAGAGACCTAAACTTTTGATGGTGGGGAGAATGTTTAAATTATTGTTTTCAGTTTTTCTTATTGTTGTTTCATAGCTTGAGCTAGACAATTACCACCTGAAAAACTGTAATCAGAGGCTGACAGAGCAAATTGAAGCCCTTCAGGATGCATTACAAGGTAAATATGTTCACTTTGGAATCGTAACCTTGTCACCAGCTGAGGACTGGTGAGTCAGGAGTGCAGCCATCGAGTAGTGAGTATGACTTGGACAAGTGGCATAACCTCTGTTCCTTAATTTGTCCATTTTTGAAATGTGAACAACACTTACCTGTGAGGCTAAATTGTATCAGTGTCTGTAAAACCATCTGGATGGCAGAAGCTATAGAAGGCAAGTTGCTTTTAGTGTAAGTGTTGCTTGTTGGTTTCCAGTGCAGACTGACTCTTGGATATCTTGTTTAGGAGGTGGCTACTGCTGCCAAGTTAATAGGCTTGTCTTTTTGCTCAGGCTGTCATTGGCAAAACCTTTATTGACCTTAGTAGTTTAAGAACAAGTCCTTGATGAATTTCACTAAACTTCCTCCCCAGATAGAGACATCCACATTGCCAGAGGGCCACCGTCACAACTGGCTCTATTGGACTTCTTATTGACCATGTTAGCCGAGAGGAAGTAAAAACTGATTGAACCAAGGAAACTGAACTTTCCCTGTTGCTCTGGAGGAGCACATGCCCTGTAGGGAAGTGAACGGGTAACTGGTTACCCAGGAGCAGCCCCCCCCACTTGTGGCCCACAGAAGGCTGCTCCATCCCCACCAGGCCCCTGAGCAGCAGGCAGTCCTGTGGGGCCAGGAGCCAAAAGGCTGGGGGCTGCTCCAGCTGGGCTAGAGCAGTCCCCTGCCCAGAATCCTAGTTAGTCAGTTAAACGTTAGATTAACCTGACGTTTAACCAGTTAATTGATTAATTGGGATTTTTACATCCCTAGTTCCTGGTAGCACAAAGCTGAGGCATTTTGGCAGATGATGGTGGAAGAAGCTTATATTGTTTATGCTTTTGATGTACCTGTTCGGGTATGTCTACACTAGCCTCCTAGTTCGAACTAGGGTGGCTAATGTAGGCATTTGAACTTGCAAATGAAGTCCGGGATTTAAATATCCTGGGCTTCATTTGCATGTTTCTGGGCGGGCGCCATTTTTAAATCCCCTTAGTTCGAACTGACTGCCTGCGGCTACACGCGGCAGTCAAAAGTTAATTTGAACTAAGTCCTTAGTTTGGATTAACAGTTACTACTCCTGCAATGAGGTGTAACAGTTAATCTGAACTAAAGACTTAGTTCGGATTAACTTCTGACTGCCGCGTGTAGCCACGGGCAGTCAGTTCGAACTAAAGGGATTTAAAAATGGCGCCCGCCCGGGAACATGCAAATGTTTATTTAAATATCCCGGGCTTCATTTGCAAGTTCAAATGCCTACATTAGCCACCCTAGTTCGAACTAGGGGGCTAGTGTAGACATACCCTTCCATAGGTACTGGAACTGGATCTTCTCTCCCCCCTTCACCCGCCCCTGCTTAAAATAGTTTCCATCATATGCAGAGTTTACAGTTTGGTTCAGTGGCCATCAGCGCCCCCACTATGCATGTTTTCCCAGCTCTCTGACTTGTTCTGTTTCTAAAGAGAGAGCTTTCTTTTCTAGGACTGTGAATCTAGCACCTTTCATCAGAAAATAATTCACTGTTAAAAAGAAGTTTCCTTTTCCCAAGCCTTAACTTGATTGCATTTAAAAAAATAAAATCTAGAAATGGGAGCAAATGACCTACATTTGCAGTAGGCCAATAGGGAGCATTTGTGTCCTGCTAAGCTCTCATAGTGAGATGTTCTATGCCCTGTCCCCACCCCTTCATCACCAGGGAAACTGTGCGAAAGTTCTTGCCAAATCCCAGCACACTTCCGGTCAGGTGCTTTTCAAGTGAGTTTCTCTCATCCCCTCTGGCTGTTTACACAGACAGAATGGCTGGTAAGCTGCATGAATAATCTAGTATTAAGTGTTCTCTGGGTACCAGTCCATTGGGCAGCAGACAGCTCAGCACTGCCCACCCAACCGCACAGACTCACTGTGCCACGTTAAATTGAGAGGCCCCAGTAGGCAGATAAATCTCTTGCAGCCAGCCATGCTGATATGAACAGCTTCATCTACTGACATCCCCTGTCATCCCTGGGAACCTGGAAACACACTAGTAATATTTCATATTAATAGCTTTTTTGCAGAGTTACACTGATGTTGGGGTAGGGCAGGCATGTCCAAAGTCTGGCCCGCGGGCCAAATGCGGCCCGCGGTCGGATTTAATACGGCCCCCCGCTTCTCCCGGCTCCCCGGTGCTTTTTTTAACTGGCGCGCTCAGCGCGCCGCTTCGGGCCGCCGCCGCCGCGGTCCCAAACCCTGCCCCTGCACTCCGCTTTGGGGCTGAGAGTGCAGGGACAGCCCCCGCTTCCTCCCCCTCTCCTGGCTCCCCGGCGCTCCTCTGACTGGCGCCGCTTCCGGCCGTGCCGCCGCCGTCCATGGCGGCCGCTGCGGTCCTAAAGTCCACCATGTAGGGTACGTCCGCAGCCCCGCTCCCCCGCTTGGCTACGGGTTCGCCCTGCCCCCGGGCCGCCGTGAGGCCAGCGTGCCCTGCGCTCTCCGCCCGCCTCTGACCCTGCAAGCCCTCTACCTTGGGGCTGAGAGTGCAGGGACAGACTCCGCAGCTGCTGAGATCAGGGACTGCCTTTGAACCAGACCTAGCCTATGTACTGCAGTCCAGATCTCAGTTTCACCCTTCACATTAGTGTAGGCAAGTTTTTTTTTCAATTGAGATGAATACATTGTAAAATCTCAGTTAATGTCAGTTGGTCTAAATCAGTTATAAATATATTTGGACACAACATGTATAGTTGGTGTTATGTCGTTTGCCGTTTGCAATAAACTTTGCATAAAATAGTTAATTTGCATTTAATTTTAATGGTTCAAAGAATGTCAGGCAAAATGGTCGGCCCTCACGCATGTTCACTTCATCAAATCTGGCCCTCTTTGAAAAAAGTTTGGACACCCCTGGGGTAGGGGAATTTATACAGGGATCGTGTTAGGACTGGGTAGGCATCACAAGCTGTTCTTTGTGTCTATAGAGTCTGGTACTGATGGCCCTTGTTCCATCATATTTAGTCAGAGGACATAGCTGCCCTATAGAGCAGGGGTGAGCAACCTTTTTGCATTCGTGACCGCCGGACAGAAGGAAAAATTTTCATTGAGCAAAAAAAAAAAATGTTAATTGCTACTCCGCTCCCTTTTAATTGCTGCTCTGCTCCTGCCACTTCCCCCCTATGGGTAGGGTTGCCAGGTGTCCGATATTGAACTGGACAGCCCAGTATTTGTGCCTTCCATCCGGTAAAAAAATGCAGAAAATACCGGACATCTAAGATGTCCAGTATTTTTTGTTTTTCCTGTAGCTCGGCTCGGGCGCCTGATGGAAGGCCACTTGGGACATTCGGTGCAGCTCGTAGGGGAAGTTGGGAATGGCCCAGGAATTAAAGGGGCTGTGACTGCACTCTGGCCCTCTCTCCCCCCCCCTTTTTTTTTTTTTTGCTCAGTAGAATTTTTTCCAGGCATGTTTTTTCTGGGGGGGGGGGTCGGTATTTTTTTATGAAAGCGTCTGGCAACCCTATGTACGGGCACTGAGCCAGGCAGAGAAAATACCGGCTGGCTCAGATCAAGGCACTGCGACCCCCTGGAAGACAGCCGCGACTCCCCCGGGTTGTGCACTGCTGCAATAGAGCATACTGCCTTCCATCTTCATGGCTTCTTAAATAAGTCTACCAGTCTGGAATCCTGGAAACCTATATTCAGTTCATAAATGCTAAGTCCTAATAATCCTTCTCTCCGTGGGCCACTCCCATACCCATTCAGCATCTTCTCCTGCTTCCCCATGTCTCAGACTCAGTCCTGGCTGTTCTTGCAAGAAAGACTCCAAGCCTTCCAGCTTCTTGTTCTTCCCTTGGGCTGAGCAGGCAGCAGTCTTATTCCCCTACTTTCTCAAGCTGTTTTGCAGCTTCCTCTCTTATTGCCTTCTCCTGTCTCAGGTGCCTTCCCTTAAACCTGGTTGGGCAGCAGATAATCAGTCACAGGTGCAGCAGACTCTGCATCCTCTTAAAGGGACAGTCACCCTGTGACTGATCTCAAGAATGTGTATTTTAGGCCCAGATCCACAAAGGAACCTAGGAGCCTATCCCTTAGGTTTAGATACATAAGTCCCAGGACTGTTCCATTATGGCTAAACACTTAAACAGTCATTGAGACAGAGAGAGAAAAAAAGTGAGGATGGTTCTATAGCTCATTGGTTAGTGTGTCAATCACTCCTTCATTCCAGCTTCAGGGGGAGAGACTCAGTGAGCCCCACATGATAGTTCAATAGTTAGGGTGCATGTAGACTAGGGGTGGGCAATAATTTTTGCCCAGGGGCCACTTCAAAATTTTGTGAAGTGGCTCTGGGCCACTCCAGGGCAGGGCCTAAACTGGAAGGGGCGGGGTCAGAATGCTTTTGGGTAGCCCACCTGCAGACCATGATTGGTCTGAGGATGGGGGAGCCCCTTTGCCCCCACATCCCTCTAGACACCTCTGGCAGGGTGGGAGGAGGCTTTGCACGCTCCTCCACCCCCTCCCGCCCTGCAAGGAGCACATGGCACTTTGAAGGACACCAATTGGCCTGGGGAGCGCGCAAAGCTGCCTACCCCCACCCTGCAAGGAACATGTGGCACTTCAAAGTGCTACACACTCCTCACAGGGTGGGAGGAGGCTTTGTGCTCTCCCCGCGCCCCCAGGCCAGTCAGGCTTCCTTCACCCTGCGTGAGCATATGGCACTTTGAGGTGCCGCGTACTCCTCTCAGGGTTGGGGGGGGGGAGGGCAGAGGAAACTTTGCACGCTCTTTCCACCCCCCAGGCCAGTCAGGGCTTGGGGATGGGGGAGCGCGTGACATCTCCTCCCACCCTGCGAGGAGCGCATGGTGCTTCAAAGTGCTTCGTGGTCCTGCCATGGCGGGAGGAAATTTCATGTGCTACCCCACAACCAGACGCTAATTGGCCTGGGGGCGGGGGAGCGGCAGGGCCTCCGCAGGCTGGATTAACCTGCATGGCAGACTGGCCTGCAGAGGCTCTTTTGCCCAACCCTGGTCTAGACAGTACTCCTCTGTCTGAATAAGCTACACAAATTGCATAGCTTATTCCGAGTCTAAATCGAAAGAGCTTATTTTGAAATTTGGTGTTGTCTACACAATGCCAAATTTCAAAATAAGGCACCATTCCGACAAGTCTCTTAACCCTCGTGGAACGAGGATTACAGGGATGCCTGAATAGCGCACCCACTATTTCGGGAAATAGCAGGGGCTTTTAAAGACGTAGCATTGCTATTTTGGGATACTTCCGGTATCCCGAAAAAGCAATGCTATTTAGACGTACCCTTAGAGCTGCCTGTTCAAATTCTTTGTACCCCTCTTGCAGAGAGGGGCAACCTGAACCTGGATTTCCCACATCCCAGGTGAGTGTTCTAACCGTTGGGCTAAAAGTCATAAGGCAGGTGGCAGCACCCCGCCCTTGTCGTTTGGCTGTTTTGTGTGGAGTGAAGCAAGTTGCAAGAAACACAGAGGCATATAATCTACCTGACTTCACATAGGTGCCTCTGTAGCCCAAATTGAAGTGTGGAATACCTTAAGAGTGGTGGGGCTTGCACACGTTGGCTACGTCTACACTGGCCCCTTTTCCGGAAGGGGCATGTTAATTTCAACTATCGTAGTAGGGAAATCCGCGGGGGATTTAAATATCCCCCGCGGCATTTAAATAAAAATGTCCGCCGCTTTTTTCCGGCTTTTAGAAAAGCTGGAAAAAAGCATCTACACTGGCCCCGAACCTCCGGAAAAAGCGCCCTTTTCCGGAGGCTCTTATTCCTACTTTGAAAAGGGCGCTTTTTCCGGAGGATCGGGGCCAGTGTAGATGCTTTTTTCCGGCTTTTCTAAAAGCCGGAAAAAAGCGGCGGACATTTTTATTTAAATGCCGCGGGGGATATTTAAATCCCCCGCGGATTTCCCTACTACGATAGTTGAAATTAACATGCCCCTTCCGGAAAAGGGGCCAGTGTAGACGAGCCCATCCTGTCATTGACATCTCCCATTAACTAGCTTAGGTGGCACCATATCTAGCATGCTGGCTTTGTGGATCACCTTAGGTGTCTTATCTCTCCCCATGCATTGTAAAGGAACCTTAGGCATTTAACTCAGTCTTTGTGGATTGCAGTGTATTCCTGTGATTTTTCTAGGATCCTAAGAATTAAGTTCCATGACACTCAGTGCCTATCTACTTGGTCACGTTATTGCGCTGTAACTTTCTCACTCGGGGTGTGAAGAAATACACCCCTGAATGTAGGAAGCTGAAACAAGCTCCCATCGCTGGGAGTCACGCTCCCACTGGTATTAGCTACTCCCCTCATAGAGGTAGTTTACCTACAGCTGAAACAAAATACAGGACTATGTAGCGCGCTAAAGACTAACAAGATGGTTTATTAGATGATGAGCTTTCGTGGGTCAGACCCACTTCCTCAGATCAAATAGTGGAAGAAAATAGTCACAACCATATATACCAAAGGATACGGAAGCTCATCATCTAATAAACCATCTTGTTAGTCTTTAAAGTGCTACATAGTCCTGTATTTTGTTTCAGCTACACCAGACTAACACGGCTACATTTCTATCACTATTTTACCTACAGCTGTGACCACATTAAAATGCTGCCATAGCTGCACTTTAAACTTAGAAGTGTAGACAGAAATCTCAATGTTTCACTGCTTTGCAGATCAGATCCTGATTCTCTCCACAATCAGCAGTGATTTCCCTTGCCCTTTGTCCTGTCCTCCATCTGTGTGCTGTGTCAATTTGCATTCACCTTGTAAACTCTGCCGGCCAGGGGCGGACTGGCAATCAAAATAGGCCAGGGAAATGGGTTGAGAACGGCCCACTTTTTCACATCAAAGAATTTTTTAAAAATTTACTTTTTGACCCCCCCATTAGCCACACCTCTGACCCCTGTTAACCACACCCCTGACCCCCAATTAGCCACACCCCCTGACTCCCATTAGCCAGGCCTCTGGAGGTAACATTCTCGGGGCAAGATGGACACATGACCAGAAGTAAAAGGTGTCATGTGACACCTCTCTAAGGACTTTTCCCACCATCCTCCTACCAGTACGGATTAGTTTGGCCCCCAACAAACCCCCCTCATGCAACTGTCCTGCAATTGCATTAACCCAATGTGTGTGACATTAACTCAGGGTCAGAGAGGGCGGAGAGGTTGGGGGAAGTGTTCCCTCTAAGAGTTTCCTCCCATGAGCAGAATGAATTTTGTGTTGTGCACCAGTACGAAGTTCATGTGGCTTGTTTGGATGTGCCACTGTGGCGCCCAAGTTATTAATGAATATCTTATAAACCTCTACCTTTCCCTCTGCTGCCATGTCTCCTCCCCTTGCTCCATCAGCTCCCCTGGTTTCACTGCCCTCCTGAGACCTGCCCCCCTCCACCAGCCCTTCTCTCCCCCCTATGCCTATTCCTCCAGTAGCCACACTCTGTTCATGTGAGTTACCCTTCCTCGTCCCCTCTCCTAACACCTCCCTCTACACACCTGCCCTGCCTCTCTCCTCTGGTGCTGGTCCCTCCCCTGCAGGCGTCTGCCCTTCTGCTTCACCCCTGGCACCTGCACCCTCCTGGTGCCTTCCCTTTCCCTCACTGTCCCTGCCCCCTTTGCCCTCTTTTTCCCTGATTCCCACCTCCTCACCACCCTCTGCCCCCATTTCCCTTATGCCCCTCTGTGCCCTCACACATGACTTGCTCCATCCCCGTCTTCCTCATGCCCACCCCTTCTTTCAAGCCTTCTCCCAGCACCTCCTCCTTCCCCTCTAGCCCCCAATGCCCTTACCCTCTCCCCTCCCAGCATCACCCTGTCCCCCCTCCCACTGACACCTCCCCTCCTGCCCTTTTCCTCATTGTCTCCACTTGGCCCCCTGGCATTTGTCTCTTTTCCATGCTTTCCCTTTCTGCCTTCCCCTTTCTTCTCCTGCCCTGCCCCCCCTCCCCTCAGCACAAGCCCCTTTCTCTCCCACCCCTTCCCCCTATTTTTCCCGCATCCCCTCCCCCACTTTCTGCCGTCCAGTTTGCGGGGCTGGAGTCTGTGATCGGGGCCCCAGAAGTCTCCGCAGCCCTGGCCCCAACTGCTTCCGAGGCTCCAGACCATGTGCCGGGCCTGGAGCTGGGCCACGGGGTGCAACTCCGGGCCAGGTGGTTTTAAAGCCCCGGGCCGTGACATCACACCACGCCCAGGCGTCTCCCCTCTCAGCTGTTGTGTGGCATTTGAGCACGCTGCACATATGCTCCCTCGGCCCCACCGTACCCAGTACACGGCCGGCACCGGGGAATTTAAAGTGCGGGGCTATGGTGCCCCGTCACAATCCCCCTCCTCCTCCAGCAGCCACCAGCCAGCCCTTTGGAGGACGGCCCACCGGGAAATTCCCGGTATCCTGCCGAGCCAGTCCACCCCTGCTGCTGTCAGACGACCAAGGTTTGTGACATCTGTGATACTCTGACATCATTATCAATTATCTATTGTTATTCCTGGATATTTGTAGATATAATTTCTTTCTAAGACATCTTTGAATCTCAATAACAGTGTCAAGGTTATCAGAAGACCTGCAATGATCCATGTAATTTCCCAGTCTTTTGCAGACACTACACAAAAATGTGTAGTCTGTCAGGATTTTGCAAAAAGTCTAGAGAGGAGCTTCTGAAATTATTAGACATTTAGGGGTTGGGTGTGAGTTTTAATCTGAGAAAAGATTAAAAAGATGAGGGGCCAGATTAGTTCCTTGGCCTTCCTGAGCAGAAAGAATGAAACCCTCATGGATCTGGCCTAGAGAGATTCATGGAGCAGTTTCTGCACTTCCTTTTCCAAATGCACATAAATGCATTGTTGAGCTCAGGCTCGGTACTTAAGAGAAGAATCAGGATAGCTGATGCTGGAGGTGCTGTTCCTTTACCAGCTCCATGGGCATTCAGTGAATGGTTAATACCAGTTCTCCCATTGGAATAGCTAGGAGCTAATGGCCTAACCACAGTACTAAGAGACACAGCACCATGGATCAGTTCCCTCCATAGACTTATTGTGTGACCTTGGAGCAAGTCTCTTCTTATTTCACCAACTTGGTAAAGCATATTTAGGTATTAATTTGGTCAACCAGCTCCACATAAATGCAAATTATTATTATTATCTCTGTCACCACTAACCTACTCACAATTCCCCCCCACTGTCTAACACTCACTCTACATCTCCTGAGGGCAGGAGCAAGGTCAGTGACTGCTGGATAGTTCATACAGCCCACAATCCTGCATGTTCCCATAAAGGCAAGAGGCACTGAGCAGGTACATGGATGTCCCTGACTTAGAGGAATTTGTAGGCCATATCTCCTGTTAGCTGAGTAAGGGTATGCCATCCTTCTCCATACCCTCAGTGATGCAATTAGAAGATATCTGTAGAGTTCAGATCATTTCAAAGACAGCACAGTATGGAACGGAGAAAAGAAAGAAGTGACAGCAGAGATATTTTTAGGTATGAAATAAAGGAAATTTGAAAGGCCAACGCAGCATTTCTGTTTATTCCACAGAAATGTTATTCTGTAACACAACCACACATGGAATGAAAACATGAACCTAAACATGGAAATTCTTATGAACAAATCATACTATACACTTAAGACTTGCTACCACATGTAGCACTGGGGAAAATAGTTTAGAAAGATTATAAAGGTAATAGTTAACAAAAGTTCTCAAATCTTCATGCTTCAAGGCATCCACTGATTGCCATCTGGGGATAGAAGGAAATTGGCCCAGATGCTCTGCTCATTTAATGTAGTGTAGCGTCACTGAAGTCAAAAAGCTACACCAGCTGTGGTTCTGGCCCATTAACTCACCTATGACATGTTGCATGGGCATATAAGTTACTGGTGGCATTTCTCTGCCATCTGATCCACTGGCTATTGGCTGCTGTCAGGAAAAAACACACTGTTATCGTTGGACCATTGCTCTGTTTCAAGATGTATTCTGCCCTGCATCGGATAATGAGCCTCTTAGCCTGGTCCAAAGACTTGTACTACCACATCTACACAGTTATTTTTAGTCAGTGCTTAATTTGTAATGAAAAAGGTGCTGCAGCTCAAGCAGTCAGGTCCTGGGACTCAAACTGGTTTTGTTTTATTTATTTGTTTGTTTGTTTATTTATTTTTTCTTTCATAACTGACGTGGCAAGCTCATAGTACCAGGGCTCAGCCTGGCACAAATTAAGCACTGTTTTAGAACACTAAAGTATGTTAGCCCTGCTGCCGTACGTCTGTGGATCGGTGCTGAGAGGCTTGCCCTCGTATGTAGTGTAGACATACCAAGTGGAATGTCTGACAGGAGTTTGTTTTTGTCCGAAGTGTTACTTATTAGGACAACCTAAAGGCACTAAACACCCTTTTTCTCTTTTTAGATCTGACAAACATTCCTCCCATTGAATCTCTTTGGAGCAATAGCCCTTTGGTGCCCAGAACACTTTTGTCATCCTTGCTTGAGAAACCAGCCCAGAATTCTTTTCTCCTTGGCATGGGTGTTAAGCAGGAGTGTCAGGGAAGAGCAAAACATGTTCCCCCTACACCAACTACGATTCTTGTTGACGAAGCCTCCCTTGCAAAAGAAGCCAGTAAATCACTGTCCTCCCAGAACATGCTGAGGGTCATTCCCGATTCATCGAATTGGAAGCCCACTGTAGAGAAAGATGCATTCTGTACTGTAATCTCTGACACCAGCTCAGGATGTCCTGATCCCACATTACAGGACCCTACAGTTGAGTCCACAAGTGTCCTTGATGCCCTGGCTTTCCAGTCTTCCTTGGGGAGAAACCAGAACTCTCTTAGCACTTTAGAGCAGAGGGCATCAGAGCTGGGCAACTCCTCAGATGAGCTAAGTGCCAAGTTCCGCTCCCATAGGCTGGACTCCTCGTCCTCAGGGGAGATAAGTATCCCTTATGGCTGTCTCCCAACAGCGGAGCCAAGACTGGGTTTGCCATCATCCATCACTTCAACACAGCCAAGTTTTCCAGGGAGGGAATGTGGCCTGAGCAATAGTATGACTCTCCCCAAAATCCGGACACCCAGCTCCCCAAGAGACAGTATCCAGCTAGCAAAGAGACATTACAGCCAGCCCCAGCCAGGTGCTCATCGCTTCCATCACATTACAAGCATAGAGATTGGCACCTTCCAGCCCATAACAGCCTCAACTCTCTGCCCAGCACCAGTGGAAGAGACAGACATTGATGGTGATGATCTTCTAGAGAAGATGGAGACAGAAGGATGCCCAGTGGGGGAAGAGACTGGGATGGGTGTGGAGACTGATCAGCATCCTGGTTCAGGCAAAAATGAATGTGGGAATTCTGAAGCTGGACCACTAGACCGAGGGGGCAAACCTCCCACTCCGCCACTGCACAGGTTTCCATCCTGGGTAAGAAATGCAGGTAGCACAACAAATTCTGTTCTGCTCACTTCTCATGTGTACTTGGGTGCGTTTGTCAGTAATGGTTGGGCCTGAGTTGCCTAGGTGAAAGGTTATGGTGACCTTGGTTCCTGGCATCTTTAGTTTAAAGTCAGCTGCCTTCACAAGTTATCAAGTAGCTCCAGATAATGGAACATACTGGTCACATGGGCAGTTTTTATTCTTCGTCCTTTCTTTAAAAAAAGAAAAAAAGACTCATTGGAAAAAATTCCCAGTAAAGAAACATTAATGGTGGAAGATCAAACTCATAAATCAAGAATTGCAAATCTGCAGTTGAAGGTTCATCCTTAGTAGGGAAAGGGAGAGCACTGGGACAGACAGTTGTAGGAGACTGGGTCAGAAGGAACTGTTACCACTAGAAAACATTTCCCTGAGTTCCCTCCAGAATCTGAAATAGAATTAAATGTCTGAACCTTGCTGATGAACCATGCAGATATTTATTCAGTTTCTTTAAAAAAAATACATACACAAACTTCATTAAAAGAAAAAGGTTGGGAAGTCAAGCCCTCAAAAGTTAGAGGAGGGCAGAATTAAGGTTGCTTGTGCAACCTTAATTTGGCTCCTTTGCACATTTGCTTTAATATACGATCAGTTAATTCTGTGCTATGAGGGAGGGATGTGATTCCCAGCTCGTATACACTTGCTGTCATTGAGCTAGCTTGAGTATGGGTACACATGCTGGAAGTCATGCTCCCCACTTGTAGTACAGACGTAGCCTTTAATTACATGATCACATACAATTTTTTCTACAGGACTTCTGCCTCATTTCACTGGGGACTTACGCTGGGGGTGAATCAGGGTTGCATTGTGAAGGAAGCTGTTTGTAGGATTCCTGCCTGACTTTTGTTGCAGAATTTGCGAGATGTGTGGTGAATGGGCAGAGGAGTGCAGGAAGAGAAAAGATAGTCTCATGGTTAAGGCTGTTAAATTGTGACCTGGAGGACTGGATTCTATCCCTGCCTTTGTGTGATGGACCAGGCCAGGTCTGGGCACTGCTGAGGGCCTTAGCTCAGGGTGAATTGCTCAAAGCCAGGTCTACTTACAGCCTTCAACTGGAGACCTTTTCCAAATAGGCCACAAACCAGTCACACAGAGCACTTCAGCTGCCAGTCTGGGCAGCCTGAAGCCTCACAAGGAAAACCCCTCAGATACCCCAGCTTTCCCTGTGCCACAATCAGCCCAGATCTTACACACAGGAGTTAGGTTATAAAACCCTATCTCACCAACTCCGAACAGATCCTCCCGGTCCCAAAGAACCAGCTGCAGTCCCAGGCTAATTTACACTTTAGATCTTACCCACAAGAGCACACTGGGCCAATCCTTTAGAATCTAAAATCTAAATGTTTATTAGTAAAAGAAAGAAAAGGTAGAGAGTGAGATTGATGTATGGAATGTATTCTTTTTAACCATCACCAAGTTCTTGATGTTGGCTCTTAGAAGAGATGTTATAAACTGCCAGCTTAAAAGTCTTTGGTGTACATTCTGAATCAGAACAGGTCAGCAAATCCTTCCTGGCTCTGTCCCTTGCAAGAATGCATCTGGAAATCGGGAGCAGGATTGATGACAAGATGGAGACAGCCTCATGATACTTTTATATTCCTGGTGTCTCCCAAACTGGAGCTGGTCACATGATCAAGTGACCTGTCTGTGTTTCACATGCAAGTAGCCATTATGCACTGGCTGGTCTTCAAGCTTCCAGACACATTCCTCAGGTGTGTATTGGCCACTCTGAGAGCCATTGTCCAGTTAACACAGCCATTCACTGAACAATCCTTGCTCACAACAGGCAGTCCAGGCCCATTGCTCCCTCCCAGACAGAGAACGTTTAAAATACAAGAACAGAACCCATATTCATAACTTCACATACAAAAATTATACAAGTACATGAGTATCATACACAGAATCAGTAGAGCATAAGCTTTCATTTGACATCTCACATGGCCCATTTTGTACAGAATTTGGGGCAAACACCACCGGTAGGTGCAGCAGTGATCTGTCTGCTCACTTTACAATCCTGTAACATGACACTTTGTCACTGAGTCAGTTGAGTCATTTGAACCAGTTGTCCCCAAATCCTAGGGCAGTGTGGAGGACTGGGAGGGGAGTAGGCTATTCTCCCTAGGGGGTGGGGAGGGAGCACCACCTAGCCGTACTCTGTATCCAGCTCAACTCTAGCTCCCACTGCAGCTCCATTTTGTTCCCAGCCCAAATCCAGCACAGTTCTGCCCTCATTCGCACTCTGCTACTGGCCTCTAGCCCCAACTCCTCCCCCTTTCCCAGTTCAGCCCCCATCTCTGCCTTCACCCAAGCTCCTCTGCTGAGCCAACTGTGCAGTAATGGAGGGGGCGCATAGACAGATTCCATGACTGGGAAGAGGAGCATGACAGGAAAAGTTTGTGCACCACTGACTTAAACCCAACTTTCCCCAGGTGGTCACAAATTGTACATTCTTAACTTTCTGGGTGCCCAACTTGAGTTGCAAAAATGCTTAGGGTTATTTTAACCAGTGGCGTAGCCAGAAGGAACCACTCAAGTGGGTGGGCAAGAATGGGGAGGCGGGACAGTGGGGGAATGAGTGCGATTAAGCCTCGACCCCACTCCCTGGGTGGAGCAGAATAAGCTCTGGTCCCCAGCTCCCCAGCTGGTATGCTGCCAGGTGGGTCTGGAAAAAAGGGGGTGGGCCACAGCCAGGAGCAGCTTGAGGCTGGCTGCGGTAGCTGGCGCCCCAGGTGGAAGGCACAATTGGCACCCCTGCCTGCACAGCTGTCAATGGCCGTGACACAATCACGGGGCACCCCGGCGCCCCGTGACATCATCATCTGGCACCCAGGCCGAAGACACCCTAGGCAACTGCCTAGTTTGCCTAAGCTCACGGGCTGCCCCTGGCCACAGTCCACTCAGGCTTAACCATGGCTACAACCCTGGCACTAACGGCTACAACCCTGGCACTAACAGCTGCAACTGAAGTCAATGGGAGCTGTGCTTTGAACATTCAAAGTGTTATATAATGCTAAGCTCTCTGAAACTTTAGGTGGCAAGTGTCTCAAGTTGGGCACCCAAAATTAGTAGACACTTTTGACTTTAATTGCTCTGTGCTTCAGTTTCCCACCTGTACAATGGGGGGAAAATCATCCTATTATCTCACAAGATTGTTCTAAAGACAAATTAAGTAATGTTTGTAAGCGCTCTGATACTGTAGTGATGAGTGCCATAGGAATTCCTTAAGGAATTTAATAACTCTGTCTTCAGAGCCAGATTTGAACTGTCTGTGAAATAAGACATCTGGCCACCCAATGAACAACGAGGAGAAACCAAATTATTGAAAAGCTATTAGTTAAATAAGTACTGTTTGTGCTGTGCACTGAATGAGGCAGGGATCCTATGGAAAACATAGTATGTGTTCATGTAATTAAAGACTATTATAATTCATATATCAGCCTGAACACTGGCATATCCTACATTTTTGAGTTTTCAACCTTAATGCTATTTTGATGTAGTTTTTATGTGTAATATTATATATTATTTGACAATGTTTAATTATTTAGTGATAAAGCACGAGAGTTCAGAATTAAGGCTTATCTTCCAACCTTAACCCTGCATTTGCCCACTTTTGACTCTTTAATTTATATATCTTAATGTTGCATTAGTGTCAGATTTTTTTCCATGGAATTGATGTCATTTGTGAAGCTCTTTGAAATCTTTAGAGATGAAAGGCCATATGTTATGGTAACTCAGACCAATGCTTATTCGAATAATTCCATCCACTCTCTTGGCAAATAATGGGAATCTTCCACAGATGATGTTTCTATTTTGGCTGTTCACTTTACACCTTTTTTAGCACATTGTAATGGATTGTTCATCGCAATGAAACCAGCATTTCTGAAGTTTGATTTAAATTGATGATTGAATATAGTTGTCCCAGTTTGAGGATGTGATCTCTTAGCACTACCAGCAATCCTGCTGTGATTCGGGGTTGGGGCTGGATATTGCCACTACAGCTTTTTTCTAACACCATGCAGTGGGATGGATCAGCTTCTCCTTAGAAATCCTTTCCTTCATGGATGCTGCTGCTGCTGCTAGTCAGGACAGAAAGGAATGTGAGGCCATTAGAGCTGAACAAGTGAAATAGTCCTGTTTACTTACCATTTGTTTGTTATATTCTGGTGCTTTGCCTGACCATTGCCCTATGTAATGCTATTCTTCCAGGAGAGTCGGATCTATGCAGTAGCCAAGTCAGGCATGAGGCTGTCGGAAGTGGCCCTTGGGACTAACTCACCCAGCTGGAGTAAGTTCAAGATAAGAGCCATCCAGAGAGAGAGCTTGGGCTGAGGCTGTAAGACATTAGCCTCTGGCTGTTCATGTTTTTTCCCTTTCTTGTCTGTTTTGAAATCAAATCTTAGTATGAGTGTCAGCCAGGTGGAGGAAGATATCTGGGCCTAGATGGGTAAGTCTACATCGCATTTTAGAGCAAACCTCCCAGTCCAGGGCCACAGATTTGTGCTAAGCAGGGTTTATTTAACCCACTAAATATAAGTGTAGATGTTGCTCTGTCTCTGGAATCTACAGGAAGGAGGGAGAGCTGCAATGTCAAAACAATCTTTACGCTGCTATTTTTATGAGTCTGTGGACCTGGGATGGGAGGGTTGCCCCAAGTTGCAGCACAGAAATACCATGCCGAGCCAATCCTTTTTTTTGCCTCTGTGTTAAGTAACTTCTATGCGAGGTTTATTTACCTCCTCCCCCACTCATGAAAAGATACTTCTCTGCACACCTTGCTGTTGTCTGCCTGATCTGCTCTAAAGCTGTGGTGACCCCACCATCACCTTCCACCTATTTCTGAGCTTCCACCTTTGGTGACCTATCAGCATGCCACAGGAAGCTAAGGAGAGAGCTTTCCAAAATGGAGATAAGGAAGGCAAGTAGTGAATTATCTGGTGTGGATCTCTGGCACTGACTTCCTTGGGCATAATGCTCTGACTGGCGGCTCTGTGGAATATTCATGAACCTTGCTAAACTGACCCAGTGTCACTACAGGGATTGAATAGATCTAAGTCTAGTCCTGGGACCTCAAAGTGGGGAGCAATGGAATACCTTTTTTGTATGCTCTATTAGTAAGATGGCTAAACAGTCTCACTTTCCTTCAGTCAAACCTAGGGCTGGTTATGCACGTCTCACCAGAATGCAAAAATCTCCTGGTGCTGCCTTTTACTATGTGGTTCACTGTGCCTGGGAGGAATGCAAGGGTGGGTGAGGTGTCCTACAAGTACACTGGAAGAGGAAATTCTGTCACCTGTGAGAACTCTACTCTAAAAAATTAGTGACCCCCGTCCCCACAACCTTTGAAAGATCAAGTGTTCCAGCAAAACACTACCTCTTCCTCACTAGGGGTGTGTCTAGACTACATGCCTCCTCCGACGGAGGCATGTAGATTAGCCAGATCGGAAGAGGGAAATGAAGCCGCGATTAAAATAATCGCGGCTTCATTTAAATTTAAATGGCTGCCCCGATCTGCCGATCAGCTGTTTGTCGGCAGATCGGGGCAGTCTGGACGCGATGCGCCGACAAAGAAGCCTTTCTTGATCGACACAGGTAAACCTGGTTTCACGAGGCTTACCTGTGCCGATGAAGAAAGGCTTCTTTGTCGGCGCGTCGCGTCCAGACTGCCCCGATCTGCCGACAAACAGCTGATCGGCAGATCGGGGCAGCCATTTAAATTTAAATGAAGCCGCGATTATTTTAATCGCGGCTTCATTTCCCTCTTCCGAACTGGCTAATCTACATGCCTCCGTCGAAGGAGGCATGTAGTCTAGACACACCCTAGTTGTTTTAGTCAGGGTTCCCTCTTGCTACATTAGTGCCTTCACTCCTACTTCCCTCCATTAAAACCTGCTGTTTTTTCACCTGTGTCTTTTTTCTCTCTCTGAATTTTTTAGTTTTAAATTTTCCATCATATTCAAATTCTGGACCATTCACTGGCCTCATCTACAGAAATGTCACAGTTCCCGTCTACTCCACACTGAAGGGGGTAAGGGATTACTTCTCCTTTTCTGTTAAACAAAGAATGGGGAGAGTTGTCACCGTCTTGAGAGCAGGAAGGAACAACACTGAACAGACAAGAGGACTTGAGAATGCCACAGAGCCCTGCAGACTGACAAGCTGCAGCAGAGTAGTAGACGCCATGCACACAAATGGCATTGATAGACATATTTAAAACTATTTTATCTTTGCCAAATTGAAGGCAATATTGGCAGCTTACTGAATATACCATCAAATGTGCACAAAGTGAAACTTACAAAGGTTCAGTCCAAGGAGACTACAGATCCCCATTCTGGGAGGATGGAACCCTGGTACATGTTTGAGAGCAGGCAGTTCTTGGAAAGCTTCTGGAAGATGGCTATGGTGAAGCCTAGCAAGGTCTTGGAGGTTGGAGTGTGAATGAGAATGAAACAGATGAATTGGGTTTTTGGAGTCCGAGGAAGATAGGGAGACTTGGGAATATGGGACCTGGAAGAGAACATGGCCTGGAGAATGAGGAACGAGAGTTCAAAACCTCAGCCTGATGATGAGTGGGGTGAGATGGCCTGGATAGCTTTGAAAAGATGAAACTGGCCTGTTCTGTTTGTGTTGTGTCTCTATGAATTGTACCATGTGTCTGCATTGGAGATCCTCCTTCCTTACATTCTAATCCTGAAGCCTTGTTTTCCAGAAAGCCACCCAGATCAGCAACATTCCTTTCTTAGATGAGTCCTCAGGCTCTGATGATGACTGCAGCTCCCATGCCAGCATCCGGACCTCCAATGGTGGATCTGAGATCAGAAAGAGCAGCACACCAGGCAGCCCTCGTGCTATGAAACGAGGTAAGGTGAATCCAATAAATAGGGGAGAGCAGGCAGACTTGGGCTGCCAACCACTGCTCAGGAAAAACTAGTCTTCTAGAATAGTTCTTAATCTACAGTGGAAATCTGACACCAGGATCAGTCGTGGGCTCTCCCTCATTTGATTGCTACAGCCAAATAATTGAGATATGTAGATGTGTGGAATCATGAGCTTCCTACATTAGTTGTGTGCTAAAAACAAACAAACAAACCAAAAATACTTTTCGTTCTTTCTTTCGTTCTTTCCAGGCCATCTATTAGGCATGCTAGTACCAACTCATGTCAATTAACTTGTTGTTGGCTCCTGTTAGCTCTGTCACAAGCTGGTAAATTCTGCACTAGAAGCCAAATGATACTTAATATGTGCACAATTCTTCCCTGCCTTTGGTGCATCAGATATGTTGTATCCTGATCAGTGTAAGTGAAAAACATGAGAATGAGAATTGCCTTGTGGATCCACTCTAGCTTTCTGCAAAGCAGCTCGGTCATTGCTAGTGGAGAACTGTAAACCTGAATTCTGTATATATTATTTAAAATGGTCTCTTCTCATGCTGTACTGGCTAATGTGTCTGTGTGCCACTGGAATCTAGAGGCAGAAGAATTACAAGAAAGTGAAGATTCACTACTAAGGTTAGGGTTCTCCTTTAGTTCAAGTGGTAGAGGCTTGTAATTTGATAGCAGAGATTCTTGAGCGCTATTAGATAATATCCTCATGTGCGGTTTAGGTAGTATTTTGCCTGTGTTTAGGCAGCCCTATATTCATCACAGTATAGAATTCTTTCCCCTTCCTACATTTCCAGAAGAATGGATTCATAGGCTTGGGCGGTGGGGTTTGAATGTCCAAGATTTGAAACAATATCCAATTGATTTGCTCATCTTGAACCAAATACTTTTGTGGTTGAATTGGAGGCTTTCTCAGAGAATGCAGGCTCAGGATGCAAGTTACAGGTCTCACTCAGGTCCTGGACACTTACGATTCCCATTATCCCTTGATTCCTAGCAGGTGTCTCTATGTCCTCGCTGAGTTCAGAGAGTGATTATGCCATCCCCCCTGATGCCTATTCCCTGGATGGCGACTATTCAGAGCCAGAGCACAAGCTGCAGCGGACATCTTCCTATTCCACTGATGGCGGAGTCTGCAGTGTAAGTTATGCCCCCCTGGACTTCAGTTTGGGATGCTGATACAGCACTAACCCTGAAAAGGGAATGGCAAAACTACTGTTTATAGTCACTACAGGATCCTCTGTCATGCTGCATCAGACTGTTGATCCAGCTTGTCTCTAACAGAAGCCACTGCTTGATACTTTATAGGAATGTGGAACCCCCATAACGTATTTGATCTGCTGCTTAGTGCTGAGCACTGGGGATATTTTTCTGCCCATCTCACTCTTCTTTAGATGATGGTTGTGACCTCACCCATTTGTATAGAAACAAAAAGTTTTTAATTTGGAAACATGAGGCGTTTGGGTTTAGCATTCAGAGCAACAGTGGAGGAGTGACAAGACCCACATTTTATTGCCAGTTTAGCTCTGTGCCTCAATTTCTTTCTCTATAAAACGGGGATAAAGATAATTGTACATCTCTATAGAGAGCTTTGGGTTACCAAATGAAAAGTGCTTATATAAATACCCAGTGTTATTTATTTTATCAGTGCTGATATGGGCTTGATTCTGCAAAAATGGCTACGGCTTGCTGCATTAATGAGTATGCTGCCATGCAGCCACCAAGAAGCAAGGGGAAGGAAATAGGAGGAAGCACATAGCTCAGCGGCATGTTTAACCTCCCATCTCATCCGCTCAGCCACAAGTTATAGACTTCACACAGGAACCACTGATGCAAATTCTATGGCTCATGTGTTAGTGATCGTAGTCCATTATGGCCTTACAAAATTATTAATTTATCATGTGAATCCATTTTCCCATTCCTCACCTTTAAAAAAACAAAAACAAAAAAAAACCTCCTGCTTGCATGAGACTTGAGGGTTGAGCTATTGCTGCCTAGAGCTTACCCTTACCTCATTTATGTTGGAAGAGCGCTTAGCACATTGTACAGGAAAATAATAATTTTCAGTGACTCAGGCACCTTGTGAAAGCATGAGTAGTCCTGCCTTCAGCTACTTTCTTCACTGACTGACACATCCACCTTGGTACTTAGACATGGCGGTAGCAGATTCTCAAAGTTATGTAATGATGTGGGCCCAAATATCTGGCAGTATGAGCTGGAGAGAAGATGCAGGATGCTGGAGACCTGGCAGATGGCAGCATTTGGTGTGGGCACTTCTCAGCTGCTTTTATCTTGGGCATGGGATGATCCCCTTATTCTTTATCCTCTAGGAGCCCATGGAGAAGTCAGGCTATTTGCTGAAAATGGGCAGCCAGGTGAAGACATGGAAGAGACGTTGGTTTGTTCTGAGAAATGGACAAATCATGTACTACAAATCTCCAGTAAGTGAGAAGCAAACACACCAATGCCTGACACAGGGGACAGGCTGCTTGATGACTGAGTTAGTTTTATGAACCGGTGAAAGCTGCCACACTGATAGAGGACTTCAGTTGCTAGGACTATTTATTTACATAACAAAGACATTGTGGGCAGCAGCACGTGCAAGCTTGCACCTCCCACGATCTTGCCATTGTGCCTCATCCCTGATCCTGGGCTACAATCCCCAAGGAAGAGGGGAGTCTTCATTCAATCGTTGTCTTTCTGTTCAGACAGAGGGGCCATGTATAGTCGTAGTTTTTGTGAAATAACAATTTATCTACTATCAACTGGGCTTGAGACCTGTTGGCTGACGCAGAGACTACTGAAAGCGAAAGCAAAAAAAATAAAAAATAAAAAGTGTTTCTCCTCATATTGATCTTGCTCCAGTATGAAAGCAAATGCAAAAAAAAAAATTGCTAGTACAACATTAAGGATATGCAGGCAGGCACTTAGATGTGAAGAAGTTAGAAAGTTAGGCCTGACTACAGCCCTTTAGCTCTTCCCTTTGTACAAGCATACAATTCAGTGTTAATTGTATGGTCACATACCGTTTCTCAAATAATATGATAGCAGAATTTTTTTCTACTAAATGGAATGGGATTATTTAAAGAGTATTGTAATATATGCTCACGCAAGGGGCTGATTAGTAGTTGCCAGTTTAATTTTCATATGTCCTGAGTTTTAAGTAGCTAACAAAATGAGCTCAAACTAGCTATGGGAATAAAGGGAAACAAGAAGATTTTTTCTAAATACATTAGAAGCAAGAGGAAAACCAAGGACAGAGTAGGCCCACTGGTCAGTGAGGAGGGAGAAACAATAACAGGAAACTTGGAAATGGCAGAGATGCTTAATGACTTCTTTGTTACGGTCTTCACCGAGAAGTCTGAAGGAATGCCTGAGGTAGGTTTAGAATATAACATAAAAAAGAACAAGTTAAAAATCACCTAGAAATGTTAGATGCCTGCAAGTCATCAGGGCCTGATGAAATGCATCTTAGAATTCTCAAGGAGCTGATAGAGGAGGTATCTGAGCCTCTAGCTATCCTCTTTGGAAAATCATGGGAGACAGGAGAGATTCCAGAAGACTGAAAAAGGGCAAATATAGTGCCTATTTATAAAAAAGGAAATAAGAACAACCCAGGAAACTACAGACCAGTTAGTTTAACTTCTGTGTCAGGTAAGATAATGGAGCAGGTAATTAAGGAAATAATCTGTAAATACTTGGAAGGTGGCAAGGTGACAGGGAACAGCCAGCATGGATTTGTAAAGAACAAATCATATCAAACCAATCTGATAGCTTTCTTTGATAGGATAACGAGTCTTGTGGACAGGGGAGAAGTGGTGGATGTGGTATATCTAGACTTTAGTAAGGCATTAGATACGGTCTCGCATGATATTCTTATCAATAAACTAGGCAAATACAACTTAGATGGGGCTACTATAAGGTGGGTGCATAACTGGCTGGATAACCATACTCAGAGAGTAGTTATTAATGGTTCACAATCCTGCTGGAAAGGTATAACAAGTGGGGTTCTGCAGGGGTCTGTTTTGGGACCGGCTCTCTTCAATAACTTCATCAAGGATTTAGATATTGGCATAGAAAGTACGCTTATTAAGTTTGTAGATGATACCAAGCTGGGAGGGGTTGCGACTAATCTGGAGGATAGAGTCATAATTCAAAATGATCTGGACAAATTGGAGAAATGGTCTGAGATAAACAGGATGAAGTTTAATAAAGACAAATGCAAAGTGCTCCACCTAGGAAGGAACAATCAGTTTCACACATAGAGAATGGGAAGCGACTGTCTAGGAAGGAATACGACAGAAAGGGATCTAGGGGCTATAGTGGACCACAAGCTGAATATGAGTTAGCAGTGTGATGCTGTTGCAAAAAAAGCAAACATGATTCTGAGATGCATTAACAGGTGTGTTGTGAGCAAGACATGAGAAGTCATTCTTCCACTCTACTCTGCGCTGGTTAGGCCTCAGTTGGAATATTGTGTCCAGTTCTGGGCACCGCATTTCAAGAAGGATTTGAAGAAATTGGAGAGGGTCCAGAAAAGAGCAACAAGAATGATTAAAGGTCTAAAGAACATGGCCTATGAAGGAAGGCTGAAAGAATTGGGTTTGTTTAGTTTAGAAAAGAGAAGATTGAGGGGGGACATGATAGCCGTTTTCAGGTATCTAAAAGGGTGTCATAAGGAGGAGGGAGAAAAGTTGTTCATCTTGGCCTCTGAGGATAGAACAAGAAGCAATGGGCTTAAACCGCAGCAAGGGAGGTTTAGGCCATTGGACATTAGGAAAAAGTTCCTAACTGTCAGGGTAGTCAAACACTGGAATAAATTGCCCGGGAGGTTGTGGAATCTCCATCTCTGAAGATATTTAAGAGTAGGTTAGATAAATGTCTATCAGGAATGGTCTAGACAGTATTTGGTCCTGCCATGAGGGCAGGGGACTGGACTCGATGACCTCTCGAGGTCCCTTCCAGTTCTAGTATTCTATGATTCTAACTATGACTTCCTTGGAATGTAGGCATTGCCAAATCAGCCAATGGGACCTGCTAGTCCAGTATTCTAGCTACAAGAGTGGCCAATACGAGATGTGTCACAGGTTGGGGTGTGACTGTGTGCATGTATGTCCGTAAGAAACTATAGTGGATAGTTATCCCCTGATAAGGGATGTTTCTTCTTCACGCCCATTAGTTTGTGGCTGGCTTATGACCTGAAACACGGGTGGGTTTTAATCTGTTTTTTATCCTACCTATGGTATTTTAGATGTTTTCATTGTCCGTAAGCCCTCATCCTTTTAAAAATCTTACAAACTTTTGACCTCACTGCTATTTAATGGCAGTGAGTTCCACAGATGAATTGGGTAAAAAAAAAAGTTTCCTTTTATCAATTTTAAATGTGTTGTCATTTAAATAAATGTAAAAGGATATTCAATGAAGCCAGATGAGGGCACACCATTGATCTTTGTAATAGCATTACAATACTTTCAGTGTTATTTCCTATACCTTTCCTTATGGATTTCACCCTCCCTCTTCCCCTTTTAACATCTATTACACATTGAGCAAATGATCTCTTTTTTGTGTGAAGCTGTTCAAAAAGACAGGAAAATTAGGTCTTTCTTCCTTTACAGCAGCAATTCTAATTATTCCCTCACATTTCACATTTTTCAAAGAGTTAATTATTCTGTTTTTTTTTTTAAATACGGTTTCAGCCATTGTTCCTGGTATTCAAGACCATGCTCTTTTTTGTATTCCAAGATCCATTCCTTGTACCTTTAAGATAGATACAATATTCACTACTTTCCAGTCCTCTATCAAAGAACATATTTTGATGAGAGACTGCTTAACTTCATTAGTAGCTCACCTAGTTCGTTCTTAAATTTCTTCTGAGCCCATGAATCGTTTCATCTGCACCTGTTGCTCTTAGATTTATCACTTTGTTTTAGCACCTCATCTTAAATACATCCACAAAGGTTGAGGAACAGTTTCTGAGGAAAGGAAATTACTTAGCTTCTTTGCAATGTCTTTATTCTCCTTTAATTTTCTGTTTTCTCTCTGGTAGTCTGACAGACTCAACAGTTTCCCCTCATAGACTTCCTGCTTCTTAGAAACAAATATTTTTGTAATGTTTTGGATGTTTGCTCATCAATTCCCACTTTGCACACCTGATATCTATTTTACATTTTACCTATCCTTGTTTCATTTTCTGTTCTGTAGACTTAACTTGGGTTAGGGTTTCTGAAGGATACCCATTTGGCTCAAATAACATCTGCTTTAAAGATAAAAAAGGAAAAGGAAATGATCCAGTTTTATATCCAAGTACCACCAGGCAGTCAAGGGTAACCGAGGCATTTCAATATTGCCAATAAATATGAACTTGTACATCAGTTAGCCAAAGGGCAATTAACTTGTTAGTCTTGCATGGATTATCTGTGTAAGAATATTACATGTACCTTTGAAAGTGCACAGTTTAAGAAATCCTAAGGATAGCATAAAGGCCAGCTTAGCAAACCACTCGATTAATTTTGGTAATCCTTCTATGGGCTTCCTAGTAGAAATGATCACACAAAAGGAAATGAAGAATTAGTCTCATTTGCTAGTACAGTAAAACTCCATTAGTCTGGCATCCAATGCTCCGGGACTCCTGATGGTCCGGCACCATCAGGAACCTGGAAGTGCTGGGGCAGCCAGTCAGGCTTCCCCCATTCAGCTGCTGCTGAAACTGATCAGCAGCTGAATGGGGAAGCCGGGAGCAGAGCAGCTGGGGTGCTGCTGGGTTGGTCTTGTAGCGCTGCCCCGTGGGGCTGCAGGACCAACCCGGCAGCACCCCAGCTGCTCTTGGGGACGCCTGGGGCAGAGCAGCTGGAGTGCTGCCGGGTTGGTCCCGCAGCGCCAAAGGACGCGCTGTGGGACCAACCCGGCAGGACCCCAGCTGCTCTGCCCCAGGGGTCCCCGATTCAGCCGCTGCTGAAACAGATCAGTGGCTGATTCCAGGAAGCCGGGGCAGAGCTGATCTGCCCGGGGCTTCCTGGAATCAGCTGCTGATCTGTTTCAGCAGCGGCTGACTTGGGGACCCCTGGGGCAGAGCAGCTGCGGTGCTGCCGGGTTGGTCCTGCAGCGCCGAGGGGCGGCACTCCGGGACCAACCCGGCAACACCCCAGCTGCTCTGCCCCAGGCGTTGGGATTCAGCCACTGCTGAAACTGACCAGCAGCATCAGTTTCACCAGCAGGCTGAATCCGGACGCCTGGGGCAGAGCAGCTGGGGTGCTGCGGGGTTGGTCTCGTAGCGCCGCCCCTCGGCGCTGCGGGACCAACCCGGCAGCATCCCAGCTGCTCTGCCTCAGGGGTCCCCTGATCTGTTTCAGCAGCGGCTGAATTGGGGACCCCTGGGGTAGAGCAGCTGGGGACCAACCCGGCAGCACCCCAGCTGCTCTATTGCAGGCATCCCCGATTCAGCTGCGGCTGAATCAGGGACGCCTGGGGCAGAGCCAGACTATCGTAAGGGGGGGCTATGAGGGGCCTGGGGTGGCATCTCCTCCCACCCCACTCCAGACCCTTCATAGCCCCCCTTCTGATAGTCCGGCATATCTGATAATCCGGCACCCCCTGGTTGCTCTGCTACTAATAGCCACTCACTGGGGAAAAAATAAGTCAATTCTGGTGGAATTGTTTAAAAAAAATGGAAGTTATTAAAAAATTGATTACATACCCAGAAAAACAGAGGACAAATAGACACTTAGATTTTATTCAATATTCAGGCAAAGTACATTCACCTGGAAGACCAAAAAAAGTCCCCCAAAAGCCCAGCATACAACTTTCCAATCTTTTTTTTAACTATTAATACCTGATATGCTTACCTGGTCTATTAAAATGCATGTAACCAGAGATTTGACTAAGGGTATGTCTAGACTGTGGTGTTTTTCTGGGATACTGAAAAACTCTGCCACGTCCAGAGAATGCGTTTGCTCTTCCACTTTTTTTATGCGGAAGAACAAACATGCTCTTTCGGGGAGCCCTATATACCTAGTTGTACGAGGAATAAGGGCTCCTACAAAAGAGGAGGTTTTTCCACCATTTGGCCCCGTCTGGATGGGTCTAAAGGGTAGAAAAGCCTCTTCCGGAAAAGCAATCAGAAAAAAAGCAGAGCAGAATTTGCATAGCTTTTTCCAAAAAAAGGCTATAGTGTAGACCTAGCTAAAATCCCCCAAACCCTAAAACACTAAAATGACATCGCGGCGAGCAAAAAGATGCTCACTCTGTAACATGTTGATAGCCTCTTAAACACAGATCTGATTGCTATTACTATGTAATGTTTCTCTAAACAAAAGTTCATTGTTATAATGATTGCTGCATTGTCTCTGATATTTACATAGCTGTGATTTGTAAATCCGTTAACTTCCTAAACAGAGAAAAATAAAAAACATTCTGTTCTTCTATCTCCACATATTCTTGGCTGGCTAGTGTGGGGATATCCCCTATTGGTGTGCTGTGCTTAATGGTCCCTGAGAGCTAAGTTCTCATTAGCCTAGGGGAGGAGACACCTCTCCCTCTATCCCTAGGGTGGCAGCCAATGTTCCCTCTAATCTTTTGCATCCATGTGTGGATTTTTTCCATCCATGTGCAGAATACATGTTAGGTGCACCAAGGCATATGCGAATATGCACCACCAGTCGAAACAAGACCTAGCTGTGGGAATTCTGCTAATCAGCTGGGCAGCTTTGGCATTTCTCCTGAGTGGCTGCAAAACCACCCAGTTTACAGAGAACACTAGTGGCAACAACATGTTGCCTAAGATGCATCCAGCTGTGATGTCTCCTGTTCCATACTTCTAGCTGGCTGATAAAGCTAGTGCTGATCCTTTTGAGAATGTTGCCTTTCTCTCCACAGAGCGATGTTATCCGCAAGCCTCAGGGGCAGGCTGAGCTGAATTCTTCTTGCCAGATCATTCGGGGTGAAGGGTCTCAGACATTTCAGGTGAGAATCCCTTTTGGCCTTACGCATAACCATCTTCTCAAGGATGTAAGCAGGGCAGGGTGGGAGAGGAGCTACTTCAGTCTGGATGGTGAACTTAGTCATGACAGATGTGTACTGACTTTCCTAGCTTTTATTTGCCTTGTGTTTCAGCTTAGAGAGGCAGTCTGTTTTGTATAAAAATGAGCTCAAACCCAGCTTTCATGTTCAAAGAGGTTCAGATAATCCCACCCTCTCTCCCACAATCCCCACATTTCAACTTACTTAAGAAAAGTTGAGCCTCCGTGAAAGAAAGTGGCTCAACCAAAGGCAGGAGTTCCAGGAATCTTCTCAGCGAGACCATTCTCATCAACTTGGGAGAAACATCTACATTGTTGGAATCATCTGAAAACTGAGTCTCCAGCCATTTGAAGTGGGCCCATCGCTAGCTCTACTTGTCATGGGGCAGGGTATCAGTGCCAGGGGACGTCTCTGTAAAGGAGGTGCGATATTAAAGCCTCCCATGCATTCTGACTCAGACTTGCGTAGAATGTGTTCTTTTTGTACTGAAGTTAACTGAAAGTTAGTGTTAATATCTTATATTTATGGAATACGTTTCATCTCAAAGGACCCTAAAGCACTTTGGAAGCTATTGAGGGTAGAGGGCAAACATTGGCTATAAATATGAATGTATAAATAAAGAGAGAGACACTACTTCACTCACCACTTTAAAAAAATGAAACCACCTCTGTAGTGACATAGAGTAGTTATTTAATAGCCCTAAGCAACATTGCAGAACAGGATTGGAAATTAAGGAGAACATTCTATCCAGCAAAAACATGGGGATGGGCGGGAGGGGTTTACAAACGCATATAACTATTTGAGTTTGAATTCAGCCAAGACGCATGAATTAACTCTTCTACTCTTATAAAAATCAGCATCTGAGGAAGTGAGTTGTAGCTCACGAAAGCTTATTCTCTAATATGCTAATAAATGTGTTCATCTTTAAAGTGCCATGGGACTCCTTGGGTTTTGGTTTTTGTGTTTGTGGGTTCTTTTCTTTTCTATTTTTTTTCTGAAACTAACAATGCTACTTCTTGGAAACCATATGATCCTATGACCCAGTATTTGAAGGAGAGATGACAAGTATTCAGACTGTGACATTTCCCTTCCTCCTTTCCCTCTAGCTCATCACTGAAAAGAGGACCTACTTCCTTACAGCAGACTCTCCCAATATCCTGGAAGAATGGATCCGTGTCCTGCAGAGTATTCTCAAGGTTCAGGTGACCAGCTCTGCTGCTCTCCCTCAGAAGGATGCCAAACCTACTGTAAAAGGCTGGCTCACTAAGGTAAGGTGGCCCTAGCGCAGTCAGTCTCCCTTGACACTGAAAGGACAGACTTTTAGCCCTCTGGGGTTTATCTACCAACGGCCTGCAAGAAGTGGGTGTTTTAATTCTCCCTGGAAAGGCAGAGGTGGATTCCTGAAGCTCAAAGGAGCAGGGAAAGAGGATGTCAAGATTATATACAATGAAGAATGGAATAGAACACCCTGTCAGAATACACTGACCCTCTCCAATAGTACAATGCAAGACAACTGCAAAATATTTTACTGCAATTTAAGTAAATGCTTTTATAATGGCACATATAATTAACTTGTGGAACTTGTTGCTGTAGGATATTAGCAAGAAAATTGTCTAGTAATGTTTCAAATGGATTAGACATACCCTCAATTACTTAGATACCAACATTCCATCTTCAAAAGCATCTGAGTGGCTTAGGTGCTTTTGAAAGTGTTTCTCTGGATCTTTGCAGGGGTCATGACAGATAGTTTTACACTAGCTCAGAACAATTAGTATTGAGAACCTGCCAACAAGAGATTCAAAGGGAAAGAAAACATTCCAGTAACTGCTGCTGGCCGTGCAGTAAGATCCAATCCCTAGATTACATCTTTCATTCCTTTGCCCTTCCTGTAGGTGAAGCATGGTCACTCTAAGTTGGTTTGGTGCGCACTGATTGGGAAAGCGTTTTTCTACTATCGAAATAATGAGGACAAGGTACTTTGTGTTCCTTCTGCTATGTCTCATATAGTTTCTCTGTTCTTTTACCTATTATCCCATCTTACTCCAAACAATCCCATTTTCTCCCATGTTTCAGCCCTAGCTAGTACCTCCCACTCTGCAAAAATGCCTACATCTGCTACTAGAAATACAAATACATTGTCTTCAAAAATACCAAAGACACATAACTAACAAAGCATGTACCTGCTGTCTCCCAGATTGCTCCACTTGTATCTCTCTCACTTCCTTTGTCTTTGTGTATTTTAACTTGTAAGTTGTGGCAGGGACTGTATCTCCCCATACGTGTGTAAAGCACCTGGGCACATGAGGAGGTGCTGCCACAAGACAATACATATTAATAACATGGGGTATGTCTACACTACCCTCCTAGTTCGAACTAGGAGGGTAATGTAGGCATACCGTACTTGCAAATGAAGCCTGGGATTTGAATTTCCCGGGCTTCATTTGCATAAGCGGGGCGCCGCCATTTTTAAAACCCCGCTCATTCGAACCCCGTGCAGCGCGGCTACACGGGGCACGAACTAGGTAGTTCGAACTAGGCTTCCTAGTTCGAACTACAGTTACTCCTCATTCCACGAGGAGTAACGGTAGTTCGAACTAGGAAGACTAGTTCGAACTACCTAGTTCGTGCCCCGTGTAGCCGCGCTGCACGGGGTTCAAACGAGCGGGGTTTTAAAAATGGCGGCGCCCCGCTTATGCAAATGAAGCCCGGGAAATTCAAATCCCGGGCTTCATTTGCAAGTGCGGTATGCCTACATTACCCCGCTAGTTCGAAATAGCGGGGTAGTGTAGACATACCCATGGGGAGAAGGAGGCAGTTTTCTAATCACTTCTGCACTGTATCTGTGGAAGCTCATCCCGAACATGCATTCCTTTATACTCTAGATATCTGCACCCAGTATAGCGAGAGAAGCTGTAGGTCAGGGTTGGGATGACTCTTCAGAGCAGCATAGAGGAAACTAGAACAGCATGTACCAGGCGTGGGAAAAATACATCCTGCAGGCCAGATCTGGACCACCAAACATCTTCCTCTGGCCCGCCCTGACCCTCTGTGCCAGGGTGGAAGGAAAATGTCCTGCACCACAGCAGGGCGTTCAGACAGTCTGCATGCTTTCTGCAGTCCTAGCTGTGTGGCTCCTAGAAGTGCCACAGCTGGAGGTAGCTGACAAGCCTGTCTCTGCGTGCCCCTTGCGGGGAAGGAGGGCACCCTCAGCACCATCCTCACTGCTCCCATTTGCCAGACACTGATCAATGGGAGCTATGAGGTGGTACTTGTAGGCTTCATGCAGAGACACGCTGCCCCCCTTATTCCAAGGGGCACACAGAGACAAGTTTAGCAGCGGTAGCTGGCAGCTTTGAGGGGCGTGGGCCTGCCTGCCTGAATGCCCTGCTGCACTGCCCACTGGGAACTGCCTAGGACCACCACCTCCCAGCCAGCACCAAAGCCTGCACCTGGCAACATCTTCCATACTGCAACCCCTCTGCCCCAGATCAGAATCCTTACCTGCACCCAAACTCCATCCCAAACCCTATATCCCCTCCATTAATATAAAAAAGTGCAGCCTGTGATCACTTACCAAAATTCTTGGAGTGGATCCCCGCAAAATTATTGATCACCCCTGGCATATACCCTCTGTCTGGCTCTAGCCTATGCTGGTATTTTAATATATATTTTACTGTACCACCTAACGACTTCTTCAGTCTCAAGGGCCAGTTGCAGTAGGTACAGTATAGTGAGAGAGAGTTCCTTTCCTGCAGAGCTTACAATCTAAAGTAATATGAACTGCAACAGAGGAATATGATGGGCAATTGGAGGAGAAAGGAAGGATCAACGATTATTTGTGGATGAAGCCATCTTTTCATTGTATGTGTACAGTGCTCCGCATAACGGGGCCGTGACAAAGCAGCCATGCCCTGAACGCCCTGTTATTGCAGGCCATGGCATGACACATGCACCTGTGTTGTCGGTATCCCCTTGGACCTGTAATAATAGGGATAGTCTCTCTTGGTATCCAGTTCAACAACCAACTGCTAGTCATGATTTACTGCTGAATATATTCAATAATCCACAGAAACCTCACAATAAAATTCTGAAAGCCCAAGGCACCCAACAGGTTCCCAGCAGTTTTCCATGCTTTCTGTAAGGACTTAATTTCTATCTCACCCTCCCAACTAAAGATGTGATAGTGTACATAGTTAACCAGTGAGCCAGTTACACGCAGGCCCCCCCGCCCCCCCACACACACACTCTGTCCTGGGGGGGGACAGGCAGGAGCTGGTGCATGCGGGGAGCTGACTTAAATTTTCAGCGGTTACACATTTACATAAATACACACATTTTAACATCCCTACTTCCAATAGCCAACCCCAGACTGTTATTGCCCTTGTTCCAGGGCTCTGCTCCACAGGTCACCTGCCTGAGAATTCCCTGCCTGGAAATCCAATTCCTGCTCAAGGAATATCCCTCCATGACTGATCCCTTATTCTGGGCTTAGCTTCCTACAAGCCTCCACTGTGGAATGCTGCAAGAGAACTTCCTAACTCATCCCACTGACTGATTCTTCTGTACCTGTGGTGGACAATCCCTGACCCGCGGGCTGGATGTGCTGCACCAGGGTTAGCCCCTGGAGGGCCGCCATCACTATATTTACCTGCATCTCCACAGATTTACCTGCATCTCCACAGGTACAGGCACTTGCAGTTCCCATTGGCCGCAGATCTCTGTTCCCAGCCAATGGGAGCTGTGGGAGACAGTGTCCCGCTGGTCCATGCCGCTTCCTGCAGCTTCTTTGGCCATGAACAGTGATCCATGGCCAACAGGAACTCCAAGCATCCGTACCTGCGAGGCACAGATAAAGCAGTGGCAGCCTGTCGGGGCTAACCCTGGCGAACCACCTCCATTCTTATTACCTACCTATGCTCTGTACCATGTGAGTCCTACCCCTGCTCCTGGGACTCGCTTTCAAGCATCCACCCTTGTATTTCAGACTCAGCTTCCTTTAAATCAAGCTGGTTCCTCCCCTTAATCCGCAGGCCTCTGTCAAACTCTCTTGAACTCAGCAGGGGCTCCACCCACCTCTGCCCAAATCCCATCAGCATTCTTCACCTTTTGCAACACACTTCACCCTTTGGAGACAGGATACGTACCTTCATTTCTTTTCCCAGTGTCCTCTGGGGCATTTGTACATACGCAAGTCAAAGGTGGAGGAGGTGGATCGTTCCTGTGACTCAGATGAAGATTATGAAGCCACTGCAGGGGGTCTTCTCTCATCCCATTATACCTTGGTGATTCACCCACAGGATCAGAGTCCAACCTACCTACTCATTGGTACCAAACACGAGAAGGTATGAATCGGTGACTTGGGAGAGCAGGGATGTGTGGTGCTGGTATAACTTGGTACCAGTGTGTGGAAAATACAGATGATTCAACCAGTCTGGTTAAGATAAGAACCATCCAGAAAATTCCCCAAATCCAACTCTAACAATCAGGTTCAGATTTTGAGTCTGGTTTAATTTTTTTTTTCCCCCTTCTACGTATTTATAATTTTTGCTGCCCTCTCTGCAGCTGAGGGCTCAAGATACCAAGATTTCCAAACCCTGCCGAAAATCATCACAGCAGACTTACTTTGGAAGGGGGAGGGATAGCTCAGTGGTTTGAGCATTGGCCTGCTAAACCCAGGGTTGTGAGTTCAATCCTTGCAGAGGCCATTTAGGGATTTGGGGCAAAAATTTGTCAGGGATGGTACTTGGTCCTGCTGTGAAGGCAGGGGACTGGACTTGATGACCTTTCAAGGTCCCTTCCAGTTCTAGGAGATAGGCAATCACCATTAATAAATACTTTCTAAGTCCCTCTCCACTCACAACCTTGCAGAACTGTCTTCTGCCAGACACAGGTCACACAACAGTGAGCTGGACTAGGGATGTGAACAACTAGTGCTTATCGGATAGTCAACATGCTAGTTGCTCTCCCCACCCTTGCTGCCTCCCCACCCTTGCTGCCTCTATCAGAAAGAGGCAACAAGAGGGTGGGGAAAGAGGAGCATAACCTATGCTCTGCTCTACTACTCCTAAAGAATGGGTGGGAGTTCCTTGGAGCTTGGTGCTGTGCTGTCTTAAATTCCCAGGATCCATCTGAATCTCACTTATGATTTGATGAACAGTGATTGCCTCAAACCATTTAGCTAGCCCACTTGCAAGCCAAGCCATTGCTGGCCTGGGTGCCAAAAATGGATGCCAAAAATGGAATGAGTGAAACTTGTGTGTGTTGACTCTGTTGACTGGTCATATATATAGATGACTGTGAGAATATCACTGGGTTTCCAGCATCACCTGTTCTTTTCATGCTATTTCCTCAGGATACTTGGCTGTACCATCTGACAGTAGCAGCAGGCAGCAGCAATGCCAAGGTGGGCACAGCATACGAACAGCTAATTGGAAAATTACTGGATGCAGAGGGAGACCCACGTAAGTAGAACCCCAAAATGTCTTTCAATGGTTTGAATCCATCCACAGAGGAGAAGAAGGGATAGTGAAATAGATCAGCAAAGGGATAGAGCGCCTTTCACCTCTAAGTATACAGTAGCACTTCAGTAGAGGACTCGAGCACTACATTGACCCTAGGTCGCCAATTAATTTATCAAAGCATCTGCAGCTCCTCTTACATTGGAGAGCAAACTACAGAAAGCTCAGCCAAATCTGGGTTGTTCTTAATAAATAAGAATTTAAGAAATAAAAGTCTGAATCTGACTCCCTGGCACAGTGTACTTTGAGTTTCACTTACCCATGTGCACATATACTCTCTCGCTCTCTCTGTCAGCTCCCCATGTGTGTGTGCATACACACAGACTTAACCCTGGATACCCCTCACAGCCATAGACATTTATTCATTCACACATGCATATACTGTCTCTCACATTCCTACACACCTGTTTACTCACTCTTCCTCATGTAGACACATACCACTTGTACCCATTCACAGGTATACAAACCACACATATGCTATCACACCTCTGAATACGCACATGCTCTCTCCTGCACGCCCATGTATACATACTCCTGTCTCTGAGCTTTGACCAGTGTGCCATAATAGCTTCCACTGATAAAGATCCAGATAGCACGTCTGTTTCACAGACTCAGTCTCTCATTTGCACCAGCAGATGGTGCTGCTTCCCACCACAGTCCAGCCTGTGTGATGCTCTCAGATGGCAGGAGGACAAATTGCAGGGCTGCTCTCTGCAGCTACCTGGCATTGCTTGCCGGCATTCATAGCTTCTTAGCCACTGTTAGGGTCATGAATTCATTGGAGTCAATAGAGTGACACCAAGGATTAATGTGACCCAATGTGGTGCTGCTTGCCCTAATTGCTTACTAATTGGGCCAGGCTTTTTTTTCTATAGGGATCAAAGGGGGCTCTACTGTGGAAGATTTTGCTGGGAGGTTCCCTCTCACCTTGTATCAAACTTATGCTTCTGTGTTCCTGAGGCTGCATGTTTTTACTTCATCTGTCACCCAGAATCTCCGTTGTGGAAACACCCCATGCTGTGCTACAGTAAGGATGGGCTGCACACCTCCCTTACTACTCTGCCATCAGAGGCGCTGCAGACAGAAGCCCTCAAGCTCTTCAAGGTAATTAACAACCAGTATAAAAGATTTCAGCTGTTCTGTTCAGTTATTTTAGGGGAAGGGTAAGCTCTGTGAAAGACCTTACTGCTGCTCTGTTGGCACAGATGGGGCTAATGTGTCACTTGTAATACAAGGGGCCAATCTGTCTACCTGGTGTATTTTATTCTATGCAAACAACCAATTGGCTTCTCACTTTTTTGGAGGGGGAGCAGGTATCTCAGGGTCAGCTTCTGCATTGCAGGACTTGTCTATCTCCTTCTCCAATTGCAGCAGTGGAGCGAGAGGAAACAGCTTATTGCCCAGCTCCCTCATGCCTTCCAGCCAGGGGACCGGGGTAGGCAACTCATTGCCTGACTCTCACCCTTCTCCCCCTGCTTTGGGTCCTGGAAACATTAATGCCAACACTATGTTCTGGTCTACAATAGGAAATAAGGTTGGTAAAATCATGTCACTCTCAGGTGTGAAAAATCCACACCCCTGAGTGATGCAGTTAAACCAGCCTAACCTCCAGAATAGACAGGGTGACGTCAAGGGGCGGATTCACCTACTGACCTAGCTATATTCTTGGGGAGATGATTATAAAAAGCCCTCCCATCACCATAAGTCACACCTGCACCGAAGCACTACAGTGGTGCAGCTGCCGTGTTTTTAAGTATAGAAGGAAAGCAAAGGTGTGATTAGGGGATAAAGGATTGCTGAGGGGAGCAAGCAGCAGTGGAGAAGGTTCTTATAAACAACTGCATTCATTGATGCTTGAGAGAGATGACAGAGAAAGTTGTTTTGGGGGTTGGAGCAGGGAATTGACTCAGGATTACTAACCACAGTCGCTCTGTACCTGTGTTACCTTCTACAAAATGGGATAATTGATGTTTATAAAAGAATCCTGTGTTATGGATAGGAATAATCTGAAACTCTGCAGCTTACTGTAGCATCTGGGGCTATCACTGTTGACTGTTGCTGTATTTTATTATTTATAAAGGCACCCTCTCAGAGTATTTTACCTTAAATTTGTAGCACCCTTAGTATGCCAAGTTATGAAGCCCACTGGAAGATTTACTAGTGTGACCAAAGATGCCTTTTATAATAATGGACTAAACAGAATTCCATGTTTAGCATCATAACTAGGCCCCATTGCTAACAGTAGTGGAAAGGAATATAGAACAGGGGGCTGGAAGCCAGGGATTCTGTTCCTGGCTTTTCTTGTTGTGTAATGCTGCATGATTATCGCTTTCTGCACGTACTGTAAAAAGTGCTCTACTTGAGGTGTAGTCTGTGTATGCGGTATACAGGTACAGTGACCATACACCCCTTTTTTTCTGGGACAGTCCCGGATTTAAGGGTTCTGTCCCAGTGTCCCGGTAAAAGCGGCAAATGTCTGGGAAAGCCCGTTGGGATCCGGCTACAAACGGCACCGCCATTTCCCCCCCCCCCATCTGGAACACCGTTGCAGACACCCAGCACTAGCATGGTGCAGCAGCCAACGTCCAGCCTCCACCCAGCACGTAAGCAGCTCTTTGGTGCTTTGCACAGGCACGCAGGGCCGCTGCCAGTGGCGCAGTGTCCAGAGCGCAAAGCTCCCTTGCAGCACGTGCCGCCATCCCACACATTCCTCTCCCCCCCATGGCCCTTCCCTCTCGCCGCGGGACTGCCAGCCCAGCCACGCCGCCTCCTCCATCCTCAGGTGGCCGCCGCTGCTGGAGTGGGAGGGCAATAAACCCGGCAAGCCGCTCCTGGGATGGCAGAGACTGCGCAGAGCCTGGCTGGAGCACTGCAGAGCAGGGTATGTTTGGGCTCTGCCAATGTGCTCTTTGCATGGCCCTTTCTCCCCCCGCCCCTTCCCACCCTGCTGGGGGAGCGGCAGTGCATGGACCCACTCGCTCTGCCGCGTGCCGCAAGCCGGGTCTGGGGGGTTGGTGGCTTCCTTCCTCCCCGCCCCTCATGCTCCTGCTAATGGGAGCCAAAGCTGGTGCAGGGACTCCAATAAAATTAGCACTGCACAGCCCAGCTCCAAGCCCAACAAGCGGTCCTGATCTGAAAGCAGCTGGGGCCAGTGCTGCGGGGACTTCTGAGGCCCGACCACAGACTCCAGCCCCACAAACTGGAAGGCAGAAGGTGTGGGAGGGGCAGGGAGGAAACTAGGAAGAAGGGAGGTGGGAGAGGAAGGGGCTTGTGCTGAGGGGAGGGGGCAGAGCAGAAGAAGAAAGGGAAAGTCACCAAGGGACAGGGTGGAGGAAAGACAAATGCCAGGGGGGCAAGTGGAGACAATGAAGAAAAGGGCAGGAGACAGGAGGGGAGGTGGCAGAGGGAGGGGAGGTGCTGGGAAAAGGGTTGAAAGGAGGGGAGGGTATGAGGAAGGCGGGGATGGAGCAAGTCATGTGTGAGGGCACAGAGGGGCATAAGGGGAACAGGGCCGAGGGTGGTGAGGGGATGGGCATCAGGGAAAAAGAGGGCAAAGGGGGCAGGGGCAGTGAGGGAAGGGGGAGGCACCAGGAGGGTGCAGGGGTAAGGGAAGATGCAGGTGCCAGGGGATTCTGGGGGTGAAGCAGAAGTAAGGTTGTCAGGTGTCCAGTATTCAACTGGACAGTCCGGTTTTTGGGCCCTCTGTCCAGTAAAAAAATTTCAGGAAATACCGGACATGTGCTATGTCCAGTATTTTCTGGTTTCCCGTCTGAGCGCCCGACGGAAGCGGGGTGGGGGTGGGGGGAGTGGCTGGGAGGTGGGGCGTGATCGGCGCTGGGAGCCTCTGGTTGCATCTGAAGTAGGAGTGATGCCTTGCGGAGGAGGAGAAGCCCTGTCGGTGCTCCTGAGCGCTGTTCAGGTGTGTTGTGGCGCCGTAGCTGGACTCGCTCGTGCTTTGCTGGGACTGTGCGTGGGATGGGCAATGCCCTGGGATCTGCATGTGCTCGGGTCAGTCCCGCTCTTCACCAGCTGATTCTCTCCCCCCCCCCCCCCCCCCAGCCAGCCCTGCTCCCCCTGACACCCTCCCAGCAAGCCCTGGTTCCTGCCGGCTGGTTCTCCTCCTCCCGATCTCCCCCAGCCAGCCCTGCTGCCCCTGACCTCCCCCCTGCCAGCCCCGCTTCCGGTCCTCCACCCCTTCGCTCCTCCCAGCCAGCCCCACTCCCCTCCCAGCCAGTCCCTTCTCCCCACCCCCCATCCCAAGTGTGTCTGGTATTTTTTCTGAAGCTACTTGGTAACCCTAAGCAGAAGGGCAGACACCTTGTAACATCTTAAGCATGGCTTAACCAACTGACGTCTTTATTTCCATCTCCCCACCGCTGTCCCTTTGCAGTCCCCCAAGTCCTGCTCGCTCTTGAGTCCCCCTTTTCCGCTATCGTCGCATCCGCCAGTGCCTCCCGGTAGCCCCAGGTAATGGGGGGAAGCGGGGTCTGGGTCCGCCCTCACTCATGGACCCCAGCCCAGGGCCCTAAGGACGCAGACCCACTTGGGTCCGGTCCAGCTGACGGGGCTTCCCGCCGTAACGCGCCAGCCTGTGGGCAGCTGAGAGCCCTGCCCTGGGCTGCTTCCTTCCCTCCCTTACCTAATCCGGTCTTTCCCCGGCGTCCCGGCCGCTTGCCACGTCCCCACATGGACCTGTCGGTCGGCTTGTTCCCCGCACTGTTCCTCCTCTCTCGAGACGCTGTGGGTCCTTTCCTCAGCCTTTGGCGCTGGATGTTGCGTCACACCTCTCCCTCCCCTCTGGAGACGCTAGGAGCCCTTTTTAAGCCTTGGCGCTGGGGTGTTACGTCACACCCCGTTGCCCTCCTCTGGCTCCTCCCTCTCCCCTCCGTATTGCCTCGGCGCACACCGCGCAAGCCTTTTGCAGCTGCTCGGGACCCTGCCCTTGGCCTGCGCCGGGAGGTAGGAGGAGTGCGGGCACCGATCTACGCTCCGGGTTGCCCGGGGTCGCGCAGCGCCGGCTCCTTCCCTGCCGCCCCGCGCCCTGTACAGGACCATGGCGGGCGGCTGTTAAGTGCGGGGCAGCCGTGCCCCGTCACACACCTGCAGAAGAGAGACCAGAACCAGAAGAGAGAGGCAGGGAAGTGTTAGGAGAGGGGATGAGGAGGGGTAGCTCACATGATCAGAGTGGGGCTACTGGAGGAGTCGGCACAGGGGGGAGAGAAGAGCTGCTGCCGGGATGCAGGTCTCAGGAGGGCTGAGGGGAGTGAGAAGGGCAGGAGTCAGGAAAGCTGAGGAAGGTGAGGGGTTAGGGGGAAGCAGGCACCAGGGGAGATGATGGAGCAAGGAGAGGAGACATGGCAGCAGAGGGAAAAGGTAGAGGTTTATAAGATATTTATTAATAACTTGGGTGCTACAGTGGCACATCCAAACAAGCCACATGAACTCAGTACTGGTGCACAACACAAAATTCATTCTGCTCATGGGAGGAAACTCTTAAGAGGGAACACTTCCCCCAGCCTCTCCACTGCCCCTCCCCCCCGGGAGTTAATGTGACACAAATTGGGTTAATGCAATTGTAGGATAGTTGCATGAGGGGGGTTTGGTGGGGGCCAAACTCATCCCTATTGGTAGGAGGATGGTAGGAAAAGTTCTTAGAGGGGGTTACATGACACCTTTTAGTTCTGGTCATGTCCCCATCTTGACCCCGAGAGTTTTACCTCCATAAGCGTGGCTAATGGGGGTCAGAGGTGTGGTTAACGGGTCAGGGGGTGTGACTAATGGGGGTCAGGGATGTGGTTAACAGGGTTCAGGGGGTGTGGCTAATGTATCCCTAATTTTAGTTCAGAAAATATGGTCACCATACATATAGGGCAAAGTGAAAAAGTTTGTAGGAAAGGAGAAGCATGGTCCTGCAGAGGTAAGGCATAGGCTTGGAAGTCAGGAGATCTGGGTTTTCTCCTTCTAGGTGCTGACACACCTTGGAGATTCACTTCTGTCTGAGCCATGCTCTCCACATCTGGAGCTAGAAGGTGCTGTGGGGAAAAAGTGAACTATTATTGTAATGCCTACAGGGGGAACCAAACCTGGGGCATCTGGAGCTTGCATGAACCTCTAGTCTACAGCTTGAGCTAAAAGCCAGTGGGCTCTCAACTAAGGCTGTAGAGCAGGCTCGTTCTAAGTGCCATTAGATGAGACAGTGAACCATACCCAGTAGGTGTGTGGGTTACACTATTATTTCCCTTTCTTGCAGTCCTGTCAGCTGTTCATCAATGTCCCTGTGGAGGCTCCATCTATTGATTACCATGTGTCACTTGCCCAGACAGCATTACAAGTCTGTCTGACTCATGCTGAGCTACAGAATGAAATCTACTGCCAACTAGTTAAACAAACTAGCTGCCGGCAGCCACGAAACCACTCAGTCATTCAGGTGAGCCCCTCTCAGCCACTTCCTTGCCCACCCCACCCCCATCTGTGCCACGGCAGGCTGCTCTGGCCAGGCCAGGGTCACCATGGGCGGGGGCTGCACTGGCCAGGCTGGAGCACCCCTCTGCCTGGCACCTGGCTTAATTCATGTCCTTCCAGGCTCTGCTCTGGTTACACAACAGGAACAGGAAGGTGAGTGCTTCCAATTCAGAAGTCCACACTCTGTTGCCATTGGCTCTCCAGGCCTCTTGCGAACTTACTTCCTGCTTCCCTAGCATTCCTCTCTAGGACCCATTATTTATGGTTTTAACCGGGGTGGGGAACCTTTTTTGTGTTGGGGGCTGCTGACCCAGAGAAGAATCAGCTGGAGGCCACACACAAGTGAGAAGCAAAAAAGAAAAAAAACACCTCACTGACTGGCCCGACTGAGAAGCAGAAGGACACTCCCCACATTACCCTCGCACAACAGAGCCTAGAGAGGGCCAAGCTAGTAGATATTCTGGCCCTCCAGGCTGTGGGGTGGGGACAAAAATGAGGGGTTCAGTGTGTGGGAGGAGGCTGCCAGGAATCAGGCTTGGGGTGTCAGGTCTGGACAGGAGGGAGGAGGCAGGCATGGGTTGGGAATTGGTGGGTCTGGGAAGGTGGTAGGATGCAGGAGCAGAGTGCAGGTGCGGGGTCTGGGTGGGAGGACATGCAGGAGCGGCGTGGAAGGTCTGGGTGGGAGGTAGAGTGCAAGAGTGGAGGGCGGTGCAGGAGCTTCCTCCCCCAACCGAGTGGAGCCTGTGGGTCAGATCCAGCCCCGGCTTGCCTGACACTAGCCAACAAGGCTCTGGGGTCCCTGCCATCTGCAGCAGGGAGCCAGCACCTTCCAGCCCCTAGGGATGGAATGGGGAGGGGGCGAGGTTCTGGAGCACTAGCACTGGCTCTGCAATACTGGGGGAGGGAAGCCCTGATCCTCAGGGGCCAGATCCAGGCAAGCCGTGGGCCGGATTTGGCCCCTGGGCTATAAGTTTCCCATCCCTGGTTTTAACCTTTACAGGCAAGATAATTAAGGTTAGGTCTCAAGAGTTAACTACTGTGAAAAGACTTTAGTTAACTGGCTGGAATGTTTAGAAAAGAATATTAACCCCCCACATTCATCAGACACAGGCCAAAATCACTAGTCACTCTTCAAAATCTTGGCCCGGGCAAAAGCAGAGCAAGTATGACTGCACCTTATTTGCTGGTGGACCATTTCTCTTTACAGTGCTGGCAGCTCCTGGCTTTGTGTGCTCCTCTCTTTCTGCCTCAACACCACTTCCTCTGGTATATTAAACAACACCTACAGCGGCATGCAGACCCCAGGTAAATAACATCCCACCTTCATCTTTCAATGGCTTTGTTGCATCCAAATCCCTTCTACAGAATTGTATTAAGGCTAGTTTCTGACTAACCCGTGCAAAGTTGAGTTGGGGAAGGAGATGGCATAAGAAGCCTTCCCCAAGGTCCCCAGCTGTTCTTGTTCAGAAACCATCTTTCAGACACTTTTGACCCACTTTTCCATGGAAGTGTTTTCTAGTCCAGAAGATGGTGGGTATAATGCTTCTGAAAGGTCAACAGGGCTTCTGAGAGGAAAGGGAAAGAGGGCTGGTGGGGCAAATAAAAAAATAAAAAAGTTAAGGGTCCCTGGGTTAATAAACCCAAACTGAATTCCAAAGCGATGAGAAAAATTATTTAAAACCAAACAGAACCTCCCACCAGATTCTCTTTACCCCGGGGGTCTCAAATTTTCAGCCAAAGAGCCACTCCCAGCCAAAGCAGATGCACAATTTACAGGGGTGGGGAGAGCTGTCTGTTCCCATTCCATAATCCCCACCCCTTCCTGCCACTGCCCCTTTCTCTCCCCCTCCCCATCCCATGGCATCCCATCCCCTGAGGCCATGGCTTTGGGGATCACCGGGGGGACCTGGTGCATGGCGGCAGCAGTGGTTGCCCCCACCTCCCCACTCCACCCCCGCACTCCCAGCAAGGGCAGGAGCTGTGGGAAAGTGGAGCATACCTAGCAGGTGCACTCACTCCACTTCCCATGGCTGCTGGCACCGCAGGGAGTGGGTGGGGGGGTGGTTGACCATTGCTGCCACCCTGCAACAACCCCTCCCTCCACCTCTGCCCCCCGGTGATCCCCAAAGCCACGGCCTCAGCTGACGAGGTGCCATGGAAGAGAGAGCACAGAGCGGGGTGGGGCTGGAAAGGGTGAAGCAGTGACAGGAAGAGGTGGGGCTTGGGGAATGGGAACAGAGCCCTCCTTTCCCCCAGATTGCACAAGTGCTCTGACTGGGGATGGCCCGTAGGCTGGGAGTATGAGACCCCTGCTCTATCCTTTTATCAGCAATTGTGTTTCATAGTTGCAGGTTATGTTGCATAACACTCACATTTCTCCTGCACTCCACCCTATAAACACACCAAAAAGAAAGCAACCAATGAAAACTTTTTTAACAGCCATAAGCCATTCTAGGGTGTACTTTGTCTGTTGATGGATTTCTTGGGTAGCTTAAGAAGTTTGGACTTCAATCTTGAATCTTCTTTTGGGGCATGTATCAGTGACTAGATAATGCACACCCTGTTGCAGTTTATTGCTTTATGAAAACTGAATGTGAGTAAACAGCTTGGAATTTCAAACCCAGTCTTGGACAGACATTCATCAAAAATTCATATCAAAACTCTCCTGGGATTTGAAAGAGTCTGTCTGTCTATAATCTTTCTAGCCCATATTTTTCATTATCGTTGCTGCTGCCTCTGCACTTGCTGATTCCAACCAGAATTGGAAATACCAAAACTGGCATTCACATGGTATTATTGCTGGCTCAGTTGAAAGGAGAAAATTCTGTAAATCTTCCGAGAGAACCTAGCAACCATCCTTGTTTTGCAGGCCGAAGAGGTTTGGATCTCAGTCCTAATCTGTGTGTATTTATCTGCATAAAATCTAATATCCAAGGGTAAGTCTACACTACCACCCTAGTTCGAACTAGGGTGGTTAATGTAGTCATTCGAAGTTGCAAATGAAGCCCGGGATTTAAATATCCCGGGCTTCATTTGCATCTTGCCGGGCGCCGCCATTTTTAAATCCCCGTTAGTGCGGACTCCGTGCCCGCGGCTACACACAGCACAGAGTAGGGAGTTCGAATTAGGCTTTCTAATTTGAACTACCGGTACACCTCGTACTCCTCCACGAGGAGTAACAGTAGTTCGAATTAGAAAGCCTAATTCGAACTCCCTACTCTGTGCCGTGTGTATCCGCAGGCACGGAGTCCGCACTAACGGGGATTTAAAAATGGCGGCGCCCGGCAAGATGCAAATGAAGCCCGGGATATTTAAATCCCGGGCTTCATTTGCAACTTTGAATGACTACATTAACCACCCTAGTTCAAACTAGGGTGGTAGTGTAGACATACCCCAACACTATAGAGGTGAATTAGGACACTTACAAATCTACACATTTTCACTTGAGTAACATGCCAGGGAGAGTCACTGAAGAGAGGAATTGATAACAGGCACAGTAAGTGTACCTAAAGCACGTGTTTGTGTGGTCACTCTCTCACTGTCGGATTAGGAGTGAAATAGGCAAGTATGCTATCTACTGTCAGAGGTCTGTGGAGCGCACGTTGCACACTGGAGAGCGGGAAGCCAAGCCTTCAAGAATGGAGATCGTATCCATTTTGCTGCGGAATCCCTTCCACCATTCACTCCCCTTCAGCATTCCAGTGCACTTCATGAATGGAACCTACCAGGTAAGACATGGGCACCATCCTCACTGCACAGACACTGGCACCCTCCCACTTTCTTTTCCCCCCATCCGGCCCCCAGCTGGGGGTTGGGAAAAAGTCCTGCCTCTCAGAGTTGCAGGCAGTGGCAGCTAAAGCCCAGCTGGGAGTCAGGAGGATGCCACAAACAAACTTCCCATCCTCGCTTCTCTGAGATGGTCACCCACCCCGTATTTCCCCCACCCGCCCCCATACAGTCTGCTTTCCCCGCCCCCGCCCAGCCTAGGGGTTGGGGGGCATGCTGTGTTTCTCCCAGGGTATGTCTACACTATAGAGTTTTGTAGGAAAAACAGCCATTTTTCTGACAAAACCCGAGTAACATCAACACTGCAATCACGATCTTTTGAAAGTAAATCAAAAGAATAGAGGGGGTTTTCCTGGTGTTAGTAAAACTCTTTCTACGAGGAAGAAGCCTTTTTCTGAAAGAGCTCTTTCGGAAAAAGGCCTGTGTGGACGGGGAAGAGGGAGTTATTTCGAAAGAAGAGGAAAGAGGAAAAAGCACAGGTGCCCTGCTGGCCATCCCGTCCATAGCAATCACAGCTTACATGCGAGAGAGCATCCATTCAGTGTGGACTCTATCTGTCGCTTTTTCGATGAACTTTTGCAGTGTGGACGCTCTCTTTTGAAAGAAGTTTTTTCAGAAGATCTCTTCCGAAAAAACCTTCTGAAAGAAGCCTGCAAGTCTAGACATAGCCCCAGGCAGCTGCAGCCAAACCCAGCTGCTATGATCAGAGTAGCCTCTCCTCTCCCAACTGCCACAGCCCACCTGGACATCCCAAACTTCCCTACCCTCTGACCCCGCCTCCCCATACCCACCCACTCCTCTCCACACACCCACACACTCTCTCTCTCCCTCCCCCCCTTATGTCCCCTACCTACTGTCTGGGAGAGAGACACTCCTCTGGCCCCAGCAGGGAATAGCTACAACTGGGAAAGAAGTGCGATTCCCCCAGGTGGACAGTCCCGTGCATGGCAGTCCTGAGACCAGGTATGGGACTTATTAACCAGCTGGTCGACTGTGCTGCCACACAGCTTAGCAGGATCCATAGTGCCAGGTACCTCTCAGGTAATTGAAGCCTGCACTGGGGTGTCTCTCTACATTTTTTAGCCACTTGTGACTAGTTCTGTCCCCCAAGATAAGCTTATTTAATTATTTTGATCTCCGGTTCTGTTTCAGGTTGTGGGTTTTGATGGCTCCTCAACAGTGGATGAGTTCCTCCAGCGGCTGAACCAGGAGACGGGAATGAGGAAACTATCTCACACTGGGTTTTCCCTCTTCACAGATGATCCTTCTGGCAAGGATCTGGAGCACTGCCTGCAGGGCACTGTGAAGGTAATTCTCTCCCTACACACCTAGTCAAGACAAGGCAAGAGTTAAAGCCATTAAGGAACCCAGACTTTCACAGAAGTGGGACTTGCCTTGTCTTGACTAGAGTGTTAGATGGTATTAAAGTGACTGGATTCATACACACTCACACCCCGTCTCTTGACAAAAGTACCAGCTATTGCCTATTATGTTACTGTATCCTAACTTTCCACTGACAACAGTATAGCCAGTGTAGGGAGAGCAGAAGCATTTAAGAGAACGTGAGAAGGTTCAGTGCAAGACTTTATATCTGGTTTGGGTATCATCCAAGAAGTTGAGTTATTTGATAAGTTATCCTAAGAAGCCTCTTTTTTCATTGACCTTTATTGGTATGTTAAGGAGGAAATAGATCTTTACTGGACTGTCTGCAAAAGGAGTGGAGTATTTTGGAGAAGGTAATTGGAGCTGAATTGTTTAATATTTGAGAGACAAGGTGGGTGAGGGACCAACTTCTGTTGGTGACAGGGACAAGCTTTCAAGCTACACAGGCCCCTTCTTCATGTCTGGGAAATGTGGCCAGAGCCATGGTCAGGACAGCATTGCTAAATACAAGGTGGAACAGATTGCTTAGCACAAGTAGTTAACACACATTTCAAAGTCCAGTTCAAGGAGAAGTGGCTCATAAACACCTCTTCAGTCGTAGGGGGGAAAAGAAAGGGAGGGGAGGCAGCTTGTGGGGAGAGAAGTTAGTGGGTTGTAAATTGTGATTAAACCATAAATCCAATGTCTCTAACTAATCCGTGATTCTTACTGTTTAGCAAAATTATGAATTTAAACTCCTGGGATTATTTTTTTAAGGTGTTGTGCTGATTTCCTCTAAGAATGAGGACTGGGAGATCAGATATAGAGTGATCTCTTTGTGAAAAATGTTTACCCACAGGTGATATGGTATTTTTGTCTTTTATCGGTTTCCCATGTAAGTTTATTCAAAAGTGTAGTGATTGTCTAGTTTCACCCACATAGTTGTTTTTAGAGGCATTTAGTGCACTGGGTAAGGTGCACATGTTGTGATTGGCATGTGTAGGACCTATGGATCCTGAAGGTTGTGTTGTGGGGAGTGTTGATCTTTGTAGTAGCATAGGTATGTCAGCAGGTTCTGCATCTGTTGTTCTGATGGTATTCATATCCAGGATTATTATATAGATAGAAGCCATTCATGGAGTTTGCACTGGACTGGAATTCACATCCATACTTCCCCCTAGGCTTGGATCTTGAGTTTCCAGTTGGACCAATCTCTAGTTATTATGTGTTGTCTAGCAGTAAAAAAGTATGGTGGGATTGTATGTCATTTCTTGGCTGACTGCATTCTTGATCCACTTTCTCCTTTCCATATCCAAATCCCACTGTTTATAGTTTGCTTACTTTTCATTCAAGCTTTCAGTCAGCTTGAGTGTCTCTGCTATCTTTACAGATCTGTGATGTTATTTCAAAATGGGAACAAGCCTTTAAAGAACTGCATCCTGGAAAATATGAAGGTAGCACAAGAATAGTGAAGCTAACTTATAAAAGCAGGTACTGTGCATAATTTGAGGGAGACACAACTTGGGTGTGATAATATCTTATATTGGACCAACTTGTGTTGACAGAGACAAGTTTTCAAGCTACAAGGAACTCTTGATGTCTGGATAGTTGAGGGAGGCATTATTAAATATTTATCAAGTGCAGAGATCTGCCTACAGGGCCTATAACTTTTAACAGTATTGTTAGAACTGGCAGAACTGTCTTAGGGCTTGTCTACACATGAAAACTAACCCAGAATAAGGTTGGGTGTTAAAGTTATGTCTTTACTTTCAAGATTCTTCCCAACATATTCCCACTCTATCATTTCTCACTCAGTCCTGAAAAGTCAGTTCTCAGGTCTAGTTGGCTCATGATGCCATCCTTCATCACCATAAAGTTTAAAAAAAAGCATCCTTGTGTTGCCCCTAATATCTGAGAGGAGCTCCCCATAGATATGCAAAACTAACTCATTATCCACATTCAAATCCATCTTTGAATTTGGAGGTCTACAAACAAATTGACAGTACTCAGGGAACTCATATCCTGAACAATGTAGTTTCATTATTTCCTTGTATTTCCCGGTCAGTTTGTCCCCATCATTTGTCTTAAGCTTTGTCTACACTTACACTTTCGTTGGCAAACATTTTATGGATCAGGGTGTGAAAAATACATTCCTGACAACATTTCACTTCCAAAATGTGGATGTGGACAGTTCTTTATTGGCAAGAGATGCTCTACTGCAGACATAGTGACCGTTACTCATTAGGGATGGTTTAATAATAATTCTGGATGGAGACCTCTCTCTAATCAGCATAGAGCAGGGATGGGCAAAAGGGCCTCTGCGGGCTGGATGCGACTCACCAAGTGAGTCGATCTGGCTCGCGGAAGCCCTGCTGCTCTCCCCACCTCCAGGCCAATCAGGACCTGGGGGCGGGGGAAAGCGCACAAAGTCTCCTCCCACCCTGCCCCCATCCTACAGGGAGTGCGTGGCTCTTAGAAGTGCCGTGTGCTCCTGGTACAATGGGAGAAGACTTCGCACACTGCCCCCCGTCCCCAGGTCAATCAGGGCTTGGGGAAGGGGGGCAGCGCATGAAGTTATCCTGCGAGCGGCATGGCTATTCTAAGCACTGTGCACTTCTTGCAGGAGGGAGGCAGGGTGGGAGGAGACTTCATGCTCCCCCCACCCTCAGGACAATCAGGGCTTGGCGGCCTGAGAGGGGCTCAGCACTTAGTCAACCAACCGCTGCTGCAAAGAGTGCCACTGGTGGTTGACTCTAAGCACGGCACTCCCTTGCAGGGTGGGAGCAGGGAGTTAGAGACATCACATGCTCCCCCTTCCCAGGCCCTGATTGATCTGGGGGCAGCACAGCTGGCGGTTCTTTCTGGGGGTAGGGCAAAGACATTGCGCGCTCCCCAACCCCAGATCAATAAGGGTCTGTGGGTGGGGAAGCATGGACGTGTCCTAGTCCCGCCCCTTTCGGGGCAGCCCGGAGCCACTTCAGACATTTCCGAAGTCGCCCCCAGTCAAAAATTATTGCCCACTCCAGCATACAGCATCTACTCAGACCTTAAAGCAGCACAGATGCAGAGGTGTAGCTTGTGCTGCTGTAAGATGCATCGTGTAGACAAAGCCTGATACTTAAATTGTTTGTTTTTTGGGGAAGAGACAGTATGTTCTGTGTTTGCACAGCACCTAGCATAATAGAGTTCTCATTCATTACTGGGGCTCGTATCTTCTATAATATAAATAAAGCACAATAATTGTTCCTGCTGATCTTAATCTTTTAATCCATTTTATTCCAGAATAAGTGTCCGCATATGGAATTATTTTTGATGAAATGCCATGTGTGTGGAAAAGGGTATATAGGCCAAAGATAAAAATCAATATATTGTGAAAGGTATCATAGACTTGGAACCAAATAAGAACTAGCTACCATACAACTAAAGTTTTGTATAGCTCCATCCATACAGACTGAATCCTGAAACAGCATTAAATAGTATACACCATATAAAAGGAAGAGAGAATTGGCAAAAGGATAGGTCTACATTGCCAGGAGGAAAATGTGTGCTGTTGAGACTTGCAATGAAATTAAGTCATTGGGGCAAAAAAGATACAGAAAGACTGACCTAAATGGCAGAAGCTGTGCAGAAGAAGGCTCTTCTATAACAACAGAGATATGCTAGATGAGATGGAACAGTCGGGAAGTGGGAGGCAAATCCATAGGGAGAGCTGCACTGAGATCATGGGCTTCGTTTCATACACTGCGCTGAGTTTGTGGGCTTCATACATAAGAAGGGCATTTCTGAAGTGTTCTCTGAAATGAATAGGGAGCCAATGGAGAACTGTCTGTAGGTGAGAGTGGGGTCATGACATCCTTTTGAAGAGTTCCATGCTGGTGGAAAAATGAAGCCCTCCTCAGAAACTAAAGAATTAAATATCAAAGTTTTCTGTATTATCACCCATACCCAACTTAGGGAATGGAACAATGTATATGTCTACGCTGCACAGCTATTTTGGGATACCAAAAGTACACCAAAATAGCAACCCTCCGTGTCTTAACAAGTCGCCTGTTATTTCAAAATATTTTTCAAACTAATAGGTTTGCTATTTCAGCATTCAAGGGATGTCTTGAAATACTGCATTATTTTCAAATTTGGCACTGTGTAGAAGCGCCAAATTTCAAAATATTCTATTTTGAAACAGAATCAAAATAAGATATGTAATTTGCATAGCACAAATTGCGTATCTTATTTTGAGTTTAGCGTGCCATGTAGTTAGGGTTGCCAGATGGTTTCAACAAAAATACCGGACACACTTGACATTGCATTACAAGCTACATTACATCTTATTTAGAAAATACCAGACATTTATATTTTCTCATTTATATTTTCCCAATTTGTTTCCTGAACAACAAGCTCAAATATTGGACTGTCTGGTTCAAAACTAGACACCTGGCAATCCTATGTGTAGACGCACCCTATAAGTTCATGCAATATTCCCTTCACTGCTTAGAGCAGAGCTAAATATGGATTCTCTGATAACTGGAGGAGTTACAGACTCTAATAAATACCATCTATGTCTGTACTTGATAGAAAGGAATCTATTCCCCCAGTTTTATAAAATATTGTTAAGTTGATGAGACATCTTTCAGTAAATGTTTGTCTCACAACCTGGAATCACTTCAAAAGCTATTCCACTCAAAGTGTGGAGGAGGCATGTTCTGTTTTATATTACGTTCTCCCTGTTCATGAATTAGAGGGCTTCAATCTTTGGGGTTTCAGTCCAACTCCTTTTCAATGCACGTAACTCATTTTGAAAAGAATGATTATTTTAACTCTGTGTATGCAGCGTGTTCCTAACATCTTTTCTCCTCTGCATTTCTCTCCTTTTCAGATTGTATTTTCGAAACCAGGCAAAAGGTGAGACAGACAGAGAGCGGTTGCTGCTGGCTTTCCAGATTAGCTGTGAAATAGCCAATGGGAGGTTCCCTGTTAATAAGGAGCTGGCTCTGGAAATGGTGGCTTTGATGGCTCAGGTGAGCAACCAGCCTAGTGTGCTGTTGGATTGAGTTCGGATGTGAGAAGTGGTATAGAATATGGCTGCCAGGGAATTGATCACCATAGCCTTTGCTTTGGACTATCTAAAGAGAAAGATGTTGTACCTTGTGATGTTCTTTCTCCAATGTCTTTACTTCTGTTACATAAGAAACCTGGTGCAGAAGGATAGGAGAAAATCCATGCTCCTTTCCCCAGAAGCTACAAGTGACTGCCATTTTCATGTGCTCTATTGTACGGCTAAGTCCAGTTGTCCAGTTAGTCGGGCTGTACATCAGCCAAACTATAAGTTGCATTACCTTAATTAAGCAATTATGACCATTCTGCCAGCAGTCTAGAACCTTACTCAAAAAAAGCATGTTGCAGGGTCCTAAATTAGGCCTCCATAGATAAGTTACATGTACCGTGTTACCATTGAGGGTTTATTCACGTTGTGTGACAAGTGGTGTGTGACAGGAGAGGTATGTGTAACGGGACTTTAACTGACTTGCTACATTGGCTAAAGCCAATAATGAGTCTGTTCACTAAGTGTACGTCTACGCAGCAATTTTATTTAGAAATAACTTAGTCCATGTCTACACAGAAGGCAGTTATTTCAAAATAATGTTGAAATACTGTCAAGCTGGAAGACTTCTTACTCCAACTCCTGTAACCCTCATTGTACAAGGAGTAAGGGAAGTCGGAAGAAGAGTGATCTATATGGAAATAAGTGCTGTGTAGACGCTCCCAATTTCAATTTCAAAATAAGCTACGCAATTGACATAGCTCAATTTGCATAACTTACTTTGAGTTAAGCCCTGCTGTGTAGATGCACCCTAAGATAGTAAGAGAAAAATACCCCAAAGAGCATATTTTTAGTCACTGGCAGAGGACAGACTCTCTATGTTGTTTAAGCAGAGTTTGAGCACTGCAGGGAAGAGGGAGGGGGAAGTGATACAGGAAACCAGTTGCGACTCTGATCATCATTCAAGAGTAAGTCAAAACTGCAGAGAAGCAGCTTTCATTTGTGCCATTGGCATAAAGCCTGCCTGAGACCTTATCCCAGTGAGGAAACCCCTCTCCACTCATCCCATGGCGTTTTTTTTCTAGATGGTCCCTGACATGCTCGGAATTATGGGGGATTCTACTAGCAGAGTTCCCCTAAGCAAGGAGGAATTTCCACCAGCCACCTCTTGAAACTTTGCATTGCAGCAGACTGGGAAATCTTGCTTATGTTGTTTACAAATAAGCTGGTTTCTTATTGGTCACTTAAAAAATAAAAAGCAATACATAGGGGTCAGTTTTCCAGCACACAGAGTGGCTGGCCCAAATTGTGTTTTACCCTTCACAAAATAAGAAATTTCCTGGGCAGGCCTATCCCCAAGAGTCACTTGCTATGTATGGAAAGGACACTGGTGCAAGAACTTGTCATTTTTCACTGTGCTATAAACTAAACCTCCTTAACTTTCTGTTGCAGGTGGAATACGGGGACTCGGATCGACCAGTATCTTCAAGTCCTGGTGGGACCCCACAGTCCAAAATGCAACATATTGTCCAACAGGTCTTAGACAAATTCTATCCCAAACGCTACAAACAAAACATTACCCCTGAGCATCTCAGGTGAGACTAAATCTGACTTGCTTGATTATATAAAACTTTTCAGGGGGAGAGCAGAAGGTCCTCAGGCCAGGCTCCTGGAAAATGAAAAACACCAATTAATGATCACCTGTGAAAAGTTTGGTTAAAATGACTTGCCTCAAGGCATGGACTCTGTATTCTGTCTGTACAGATCTGAGAACAATGGAGTCCTGATCCATGACAAGGACTCCTAGGTGCTGCTATGATAATAAAATAATAATAATACTTCCCACAGGAACTCTGTAGAAAGAAAGGGATAGAGTCCAGTTGTCTGGGGCAACAATTTCTGCAACAAAAGACACAGGAGTCCTAGGCAACAGTGTTCTTCACAACAAAATCCTGATCAATGCCCACAGTAATTCCTTCCTCTGCCCTGAATGAGGCAGGGGTCTTGTGGGGGGAAAAACATTTGTCATGCAATTAAAAATTATATCATACTAAAACCAACAACCTCAATTCTGGCATCCGCTAGCTATTGATTGCTTAGTTTCACAACCTTAATAATATTCTTCTAATGTGGTTTTTATATGTGTAATTTCCTAGCTTTTAAATAAACCAAAGTGTATATACAGAAATGTCATCCTCCAGCATCATATTGACACCCTCAGGGTTCATCAGCAAAGTTGGAACCTTTAGAGCAGGGATAGGGAACCTTTTTTTGGATCGGGGCCACTCACCTACAGGGAACCCCCCCCCCCCCAAGCACAAACAAAAAACTCACCCTTCGCTGACTAAGGAGAAAGACACTCCCCACATTCCCCTTGCACACCAGAACTAGTAGATTTTGTGTGCTCCTGCCATTCAGTAGGGCAGTTGAGGGGCTGGAGCACAAATGCGAGCTCCCCAGTGCTTGGGGGGGAAGGGGGCACTGCTTTAGAGCCACAGCACAGACCACCGCCACCGGAGCTAACGGAGTAACTGCCAGTCCAGGTTCCCACCCCCACCCCTATTCCTTCTATCTAGATCCCAGTCCTGGTCTCATCCACAGGATCTACATCCAGTCATCCCCTGCCTCATCTCCTAACCTAGGTTATCCCCTCCGTGGCTCATCCCAGTCTCTTGACCCACAGTCCTAGTTCTCCCCCTGAATTCCAACTACATATCTGATCTGTCTCTCCTCCCCCTGCTCTGTTCTTCCCCAAATACTGCTTCCAAGTCCCAGATTCCTTATCCAGCCAGTCACAGTCTCCCTCTAGCTTCTTTTCCAATCTGTGTCCCTTCCCCAGCCAATTGGCTGCAATTCATCTGCTCTGTTTCCCATACTGGCTCCCAATCTCCCTGACCAGTTCCTAGTCTTAGTCTCCTTGTCCAACAACTCCCAGCTTCCTTTGCCCCCACCTGATCCCAGGCCCAGGCTCCTGGCTCAAATGACTAGCCAGTGCCAGTCATCCTTCTTCTAGCCCACATGTCACAGTTGATCTCCTTCCCCATTTCATCACACTTCTTGTCCCAGTCAAATCCTCCCCCTCTGGCATGGCTTTTGTCTGTTCTATATTCAGATCAGATGGCTTCCTCCTCCACACTGCCTGAGCATTAGCAGGATGGACACTGAGAACACAGGAGAAACAGTCTCCCTGCTCTCATTTCCAGTGCTCAGCTCCAGCCTGATCAGAGCACCCTGAAGCAGCAATTACAGGGAAAATCTGGTCCTGACCTAGAGTATGCTCAGTTGCTCTAGGAAGATAGTACATGCACCCTTTGGTCACATAGAGGAGCTATGAAGGTACAGAGCACACTCACTTGCTCTGTGAGAATGGCAGGTGTGCATTCTGGTCACACTTTGGAGCTGTGAGATAATCGAGCATGCTCACTGAGAATGGAATCTTTGGAACAGTTAGTGACTAAAACTGAAAAAGTCTCTGAGCATGTGTTTATGAATTGACCAAATTTGGGTAGATTTTCAAGGAGATGCAAAAGGCACAGCCTTACCACACAGGTTGCTCACCTGCCAAATGTCAAATCTCTGCTGCAAAGTATGGGGGGGGGGGGTCACTGGGACTTTCAATAGTAAAGGTTGCCAGATTTTTTTAATCCAGACAAGATATATTTTCCCCTCCTCCTAGAGGACTGAACCATTTGGCTAAAATTTGCAGAAAGATTCAGCCTGAGGCAGACGTCCAGCCTGGAAACCTCAAGCCCAAATTATTAAAAGTCTGACAAACTTATAAATAATTGAATAAAATCTTATCCTAGAACCTAAATAACAGGTTCTGTTAGCTCTGCTTACAGTAGTTTGAGACTCTGCCAGCCTTTCAGGATGAAAAAGACTGTAAAATGTAAATTTTTGCTCTTAAGTTCTTTGAAGACATAAGCAAATGTGATTATATAACTTGGATTCCCACAGGCGGCTGGCTGACAAGCTGGCTACAAAGTGGATGGTGCTGCAGGGATGCTCTCCATTAGAATGCATTAGAATTTATTTGGCAGTGGCCCGGAAATGGCCTCTCTTTGGAGCCAAGGTATTTGCTGCTAAGGTAATCAGAGGTGGCTTCTTGCTGGAATACTTTGTTTCTTTACCCCAAGTTAAATTTGCTCAGCTTAGCTTCCATTATGATCTTTGTTAAAACAGCTCACACCTCATGGGGAACTTTGGAAGTTATTTAGAGGTACAGCCCTTTCCATACTATTCCATTGGGCTGACCAAGCTGTATTTAATTTCCCATCTGTTTAGAAGACCGACTACAGAAGACAAATAAATGTTAGAGACACTAGGGGTTGCTAGAGTATCACAGATTATACACTGAAGCTCACAGGAGTCAGAACTTGTCTACATGAACCCTGCTGCGACACTGTAAAAGTTCCTAGTTCACAGCAGCGGGGTACACACAGACACTGACTCTGCAACAAGCTAATGAAGGGCAGATTTACACTCCAGCTTGCTGCAAACTATATTTCTATAGACAACCCCATATGGATCGATACTGTGTCCTTGATGACAAAGGGAAAGATGGTTTAAATATCGTATTTCTTAAGTATCTAGCAGTGGAGGGAAAGGAAAAAATACTTCTGTAAGTCAGACCGTGTAGCTGGAGACATGTAAATGGAGAGAACAGATGTTTCACTTCTGTTTTCAGTACTGTGCAAGAATCCTTTTTCTCATGTGAGAAAGGTAAACAGTATTACTTTTCCCTGTTGTACAAAGAGAGAAACAGAAGCACAGAGAGACTAAATTCACTTTCCAAAAATCACATATCAGTGGCAGAGCCAGGAACAGAACCCAGAAGTCCTGGCTTCCAATAGTTTCAACTCTCCTGAATGTAAGGATCTATTCCTACTACATCCTCCCAAATTAGGATATGTTGACACTGCAGTTTTGAGGTCTGACTGCTGCATGTCTAGACATACCTGAGCTAGCGCTGATCAAACTAGCTCACTAAAAGTAGCAGTGAAGCTGCAGCAGCACAGCTGGTAGAATGGACTAGGAACTCAAATTGGGATCCAGAGTCTCAGGCAGACTTAAACTAGGATGGTTAGCTTGTGCTGCCACAGCTTCACTGCTATTTTTAGTGAGCTAACTTGGGCATGTTTACATGTACTGTAGTCACACCCCCTAACTGCAACATAGACATACCCTAAAGCCAGGTCTACACAGAAAAGTTTTATCGGCATAGCCATGTCAGTCATGAGTGGGTAAAAAAAACCCACAGCCTTGACATAGCTATGCCAATGTAACCCTCTGTACAGACACAGCTAGGTCAATGAAAGAAGGCTTCTGTTGATACAGCTAATTTTGTTCAAGGAGGTGATGTTCCTACGCCAACTGAAAAACCCCATGCTGACAAACCTGTTCCAGTATAATCTCCTTAGTGTAGACACATCCTTAATTACGGAGAGTAGTTGTGATCCTTTGGTCTCTTGCTTTGAGGTCAAAGTAGTTAACTTTCTGAAATAAAATCTTAAAAGTACGGCTCTTCTCTGCAGTTAAACTGGAAGTTCCCTTCCAGTTCAGGGAGCATGGAAGCTTCCTTACGCTGATTGGCTGTCACCAGGGAAAGCAGGAAAGGTCACAAGCATTTGGAGTCAGTGGGGCTGAAAAGCAGAAGATACAGTAATTCCATCCTGAGAGTAAACAACAATCTATTTGACACCTTCCCTATAGTTACACTGCCAGAACTATGTATTAGTCATAACAATAACACAGCACAGAGTCCCATGAGAAACCAGTGGTTTTAGCCATAACAGTAATGGTCAACACAGTATCTTCTGTATTTACCAAACAATCTGAATTGTCTTTGATAAAACAGACTTCATTCTGATGATATAAAACCTTCACATGAGCATGAGTCACATCAAATCATTAGCAGTTCTCAGAATAGCTTTATTTAGAGCATGGAGTTTCCTTCTGAGGAAACTTTGTCCTTGGATATCCTTAGTCTACATCAAGGCTCAGTAATACATGTTTGAGGGGTCACACACAAAATGAATTGCTAAAATCATTGTCCCTCTGGCTGGAACTCTCTGATGGAGATAGATTTACCACTTCCCCCAGTATTTCTGGCATGTTATAAATACTGTAATGACTGAGAGGGCATTGGATGGCTCAGGGGACTGATAATGGGCTAGAAAGCTTTTCTCATCTAAATCACTATCGTGGATATAGCCTTGTTTGATAACGACCATTGCTTTCTGATGGTCTATGTAAAATGCATTGGTAATCTGAATCTAGTTCTTAGGGTACCACAACAACTGGCACTAACTGGCCTTTGGCACTATCAGCCTAGGACACTGAGCTGCAGTACCCTATTACTTGAGGACAGGCGTGAGGCACACTGGCAGAAGACAATGTAGGGATACCAGCATTGCTGCTGCCTACAGAGTACCTGTTCTGTGGAAGAACACAGGCAGTCAGCCTCAAGCCCCACAGTGAGGAAAGCAACGTAAGAACCTGAATAGACTAGGGCTGTCAAACTGGTGCTTTGAACCAGCATTACACTGAGTTTTCAGTATGCTGATTGAAAACAGGTTTTAAAACCATGGAGGTCTTATGAGCAAGATCATATAAATCACTGGGATCAGTTGCACAAAATATGCAACAATAAAGTAGCTACTTCAAGTTAAATACATTGTCAGGCTAGCTAATATACAGGAACCTCAGTTTTTACACACACCCTCCCTACCTTGTCCTCAATACCCCCAAAAACATGTCTTTTTTTTGTGATGCTATAGAAATGTCTAAATTAGTTATTTCTTATTTCCCCAGCCTGCCCTGCCTTCTCTCTTAGAAGACTGTCCAGTTTGGATAGCTGTGAATGAAGATGGCATTAGTATACTAGATTACAATACTATGGTATGGCAAAGCATTTTGATTGAGAAAAATAACTTAATCCCTAAGAAGCACGTTCCCACAATTTAAATTCATTGAATAAAATTCTGGAGCCACTAAGTTAAATGGCAAACTTCGATTGACTTCAGATGGGACCACAGTTTGATACACAGAAGTTAGAGATGGAAAAGATTTTCTGTATTTAAATCCTGCATAAAGATACAGGGTAGTTACTGCTGAGTCAGAGAGGCAGCTGCAATTTGTTAATACAACCAGAATATTAAAATGGTTGGATTGATTCTCTCTCAGGCTGTGTCCAGACTCAGGGGTTTTTTCAAAAAAAGTAGCCTTTTTTCGAAAAAGCTTCACCTGCGTCTAGACTGCAGCCGCGTTCTTTCGAAATTAAATCGAAAGAGTGCGGCTTTTCTTTCGACAGTGGTAAACCTAATTCCACGAGGAAGAACGCCTTCTTTCGAAAGTGCTCTTTCGAAAGAAGGCGTTCTTGAAAGCAAGCAGGCTTTTTAGAAAGAGAGCATCCAGACTCACTGGGTGCTTTCTTTCGAAAAAGCGGCTTGCTTTTTCGAAATTCCGCATGCAGTCTAGACGCTCTCTTTCGAAAGAGGCTCTTTCGAAAGTATCTTTCGAAAGAGGCTTGCAGTCTAGACATAGCCTCAGGGGCTACATCTAGACAGCGGGGCTATTTCGGAAATATCCTGAAATAGCAATTCCACATCTTTAAACAGGCCTGTTATTTCAAAATATATTTCAAAATAACGGGCATGCTATTCTGGCATCCCTGTAACCCTCGAGGGATTTGCTGAAATAGTACTTTATTTGTAACGCAATTTGCGTAGCTTATTTTGAGGTAAGGGTGCTTCTGTGCACCCAGAGACAGCTAGGCACTGGACTTTCAGGGATAGCCTAATATAAGGATCAAGCTTAGGCTGAGATATTTCTTTGTTAATATCTGAGTTGCCAATACAGTCAAACCCCAATGGGGGGGGTAAATTTTGATTATAAAGAGTACGTCTACATTCTGTTCAGTGCAGCAGAGCTGCTTTCAATTGTTTTCACTGCTAGGAATTTGATGTTGTATAGGAAAATAAGCACTCTTTGGGGAGATTTTTTTTCCTTTTAAAAGAATTTGGTTGCCGATTCAACTTTCTCTCCATCATCTGCAGCACTTAAAGCTATCTTACCCATACTCATCTGTGCTGACCTTTGGAGGCTGTCGGGATGACTTCATGATCGTAGTCAGCCAAGGGAAGGATAGAAGTTCTGGGAAAAACAGCACTGAAAAATTACTTTTCACAATGGCAGCTCCAAAGGTGGGTATAAGACAAACAGCAGAATGGGTCCTGTGGCAGCACAAAAGCTGTGTATTAAAACCAGCTAGGCCTTTACTGTTTTTTCTGTGGAATCATACCTTTCCTTTTTGCACTAACCCTCCTGTGCTTTCAACCTGGGAAGCCTCTTATGGGCCTCAAACAGATGGATCCATTCAACCTAGCTCTAAATGTATTTGCTCAGCTCTAAATAGAACAATTCAGCTTTCAGACATTGCCATGCTCAACAATTTCTCTGTAGCTGGGTATCTGAAATCAAAGTGCATTTTCCCTCTCATTGATCAACTGTTAATTATTTTCTCTCACAGATTGTGGAAGTGACTCTTCTAATTGCCAGCTATATTAACTACTGTGCACTGACTCCCCTCCTGTCTCCTGCACCTCCTTCTCTGAGCATCATCTCACCTCTGAGCACAACGCCAACTAAAAAGCTCTGGGAGACTCAAAGCCAGTGTTGCTTTCCTTCTGTGCCCCGTACCACCAAAGGGCCTACACTGCTCTGAGTGCTTGTTCTCAGTGCTTCTGGGCTTCAGTGATTTTTTTCAAGCTGTGATTTTGCTGTTTATGTATCCTGTTTTAATGCAGATTCCAGTTCTCTCTCCTTGTTGTGGTATGACGTATGCTTAGAAGTAATATCCTTTCTTTTCTAAAGAATAGTTGTTGGGGGTCTGTTGACATTTTCTCCCTCTGCTATATGCTCTCTTAAACATGCTAAGGACATCTTTCTTTCTTGCTGCTCCAATCACATCACTCCCTCTGAATCTCTTGTTTTTGCACTCCTTCAAGGTAAGGTTGCCAATTTTGGTATAAGATATTCTTGAAGTTTTCAGCACATGATGTGACATTTAAAGATCAATCTTTAATTCCTGAAGACTCCTGGACAATTATGGAGGGTTAGCAACCCTACTTCCATGTCATGTTCAAGCTGCTCTTACAAGTATGTCCCTTCCCATTCTGATCTCAGCATCACTATTTCTGATGCCTAGAAATTTTCTCCCACTTCCAGTGCTCCTTGTGAGCTCTCTTGCATCCTCAACACATTCCATTTCAGTAACCTTCCACAGTTCCACCATTCACCATTCCTGTCTGCCCACTTCACTTTTGAATCATTAACTTACCTGTCCTTCACCTGAATTAGACTGTAAGCAACTTGGGCATGGGACTTTGACTTTTGTATGTTTCAAGTATAATACACAGTGTAAGAGAACTGTGGTATGAGGCTTGTGCAAGGATTCTTCTTATTGAATATGGCCAGTATGAGAAGTTTTATATTCTTAGATCATACAATACATGTACCAAAATAGGGCAACTTCCAGAGTATAAAGAGCAATATAATGGAGCTTTACAGTGACCCTATTACATGGTTTAGGTACAACATTAACCCTATGCACTGGTGGTGAATTTCCTCCATGTTCCAAAGAGTTGCCAGTGGTATTCAAATTCACTATTGCCAATCCCAAAACAACTGCTGAATTAGCCAGTCTTTTTGTATGACCTATAATATTTTTGTACTGTGCTATGACAGCTGAGCTGACACCTCAGTGTGATTGGTGCTCAGATTCAGAAGCATATGCAGCCCAAAGCCAAAGGTCTCAGAAGGACATGGAAAGGGAAAAAAAAGTTGACTAGATGAAAAAGAAGCTAAGCTGACAAGGAAAGAAATGTCAGTCTGTGTTTTGAAGAACATATTACATAGAAAAGGGAGCGTTAAAGGAGACGTTAATACTACTTTAGAAGAAAGGACAGAGCAGTTTTGCTTTAGTAAAATTAGGGAAAAAATGTAGCAACATCTCTGCATTTTGAGGACTTAGCAGAGATGACGACGTTCTTACTCTTGTAGGACTGAGGTACCATAGAATGCCCTGCTGCTCTATAAAATGGACACACAGCCAGGTCTCCACCACGCGGCTGACTTGATAATGCACAGTTCCCTGACAGACCTATGCTTTCAGAGACTCTTGGTGTCAACCACTGTATTGTATGTGTTTTAAGATGTGTTCACTACTGTATAACATTACTGCACATGATCTCTATGAACTGGAAGGCAAGGTAAATAAGTTTTGTATTTGTAAGGTCTTCCAGCAACTGGTATAGTTTTTAGAAAGAGCTAGACCACACTAATTTCATAGCTGTAGTTACTTACAAACCCCAGCTTCTATCATACCAGTAGCATAAGAGGAAGTGGCTATCAAATAGATTCCCAAATATTTTCCTTCAGGTCTTCCTAGCTAGCGCAATTTCACTAGTCCCAAAGGGACTCTGTCAAAGTTGGGTCAAAATGTGACCTTTGGTAGAGGTTTCACATAGGTTTTTGAACTATTCTTCCAAAGACACAACAAATCTACCTAGCTCAGGTTTTATATTGTGCCCATCAATCTTCTAGCTAAGAAACTTAGAAAAATAAAATGATCACCACCCCAGCACCACAAGAAACTAGTGGGCACTGCCTAGCTATCATGGGCTCCCCATTGAAAGAATCCAGTCCCCATGAGCAGTTCTACACTAGCAATTTGGTTCTTCCAGCCCTGTGTTCACAATGAGAAAACTGACAATAACAAAGCGGGCTTAATTTAGTGCCCATCAGCAACCCTGCAAATCATTGTATATACCACCCAGCACTCTACAAGCAACTTTAAAACACTAAGCCAGTGTATACACTGACTACATTACAGAAAGGAAATAAATAGGTTTCATTTTCAAGCATCCAATGTGGGATTAGACACAAATAGTGAAGAACGTGGACCTGGGCAAATTATCTTGTAAGCAATTCTTTGACAGAATCCTTTTAGGCCTCTAAAATATGAAGGCTGGTGAAAGTTTGTGCCAAAAACAACAGTCTGGAGCTGATAAATCCTGGAGGTCTGATTTGCACATATTGTAATTTATTCCAGTCTCTCGTGCTCAGGGACTTTCCCATCAAACTGTTGAGACGAGCGGTGGGTTTTCTGAGCCAAAGAATAATTTGACAAAGTTTTGATTTTTAGTTTTTTAAAAGTTGCAGCTATAGTCAAAAATGTGACTATGTACCTTGACACAGTGGTCTCTAATATTTATTTGATCTCGCTCTAATCTCATGTGGCAATTTGAGTCAAATGAGGGATTTTTTTCCCTTCAATTTCCTGCACTGCAATCCTCCCCTGTGGTATGAGAATCTAACCGGCCACCTGCCTCTTACATTATTACCAGCAACGAAGATTCTTCAGTCTGAACTGAGCTATTACTTTTGTTAACGATGCACAGGGTCCTACAGGAGTAATGCTGACTCATAGATATGTAGAAAGAGAGATGTTGAGTAAGAATGGGGCCATTTTTACTGTCATTTTTCTGACCATAACTGCACTTTAACCATGACAGCATGGCATTTTGAGCCTTAAGTCCTTAGATCTTAAGAGCATTCACCAGTACTTGAGCATTTCAGGGAATATTCCACATAAGTGAATGCCACCATATCCCTCTTATTTATATCTTACCTGAATTCAGAAAACTCTGTAGATTAAATATTTTTTTTGATTCCTTGGTAGAGAATTTTTTTATTTTCATCAACATTTTTGGTAATGACTGGACATTTTCTAAAGTGCAGAATGAGACACTGAATAACAAAAGCTTAACTGCTGTGCCGTATGTAAAAGGCTGTGTCACACTGTGAGGTTTTATTTTTGGTCTTAATAAAATGCAGTTGTCCGTGACTCAAGTTGTGTTTGTCTCATTATTATCATAATCAGCATTTATGCAGCAATTTGATGTAAATTGTGACATAACCTTTTAGGAGCCAAAAACAGCCTGGATTTAAGTGGGTATATTAAAAAGATGACCTTATTTAACTTGGTATCAACTTTTCCATTCCGAAATGCTGCTTTTCACTGGTGGTCCTTCAGCTAAGCCACAAGCACTCCACTCCTTCTGGCACTAAAAAACAATCTTTCAACATGCTTCAGACTAAGCAGCTCTTCCTCTCACTGGGCCACATATCTTCCCTGCCACTGGGCTACAGGTCCTCTTCTACCACCTTCCTGGGCTCTCCAGCCTATTTGCCCTACTGACAGAACTATAGACAGGGGACTTCCTCCCACTTTCACTGAATAGCCCACCCTAGACCCACCCTAATTGAGCACCAACTCTCCTCAACATCCCTCTGCACTATTCTGCCCAGGTTACTTCTTTCTGGCAATGCCCCTCCTCAGAGTCATTCTTTATCCAGTCCATAGACTTCTCTCCAATCTTTTCCCAGTTTCTCTTCTACCAGGTGATCTGGCTGTGTCCTGAGGCCTACTACCAAGGAGAAACCATCCCACCTCATTCCTTCATTCACCTGTCTCACTGAGCCACAGGTACTTCTTACATAGCCCTGCTTGTCATGTTATTCCTTAGTCACAGGAAATGCCCCCTCTTAAAAGGCCAAACTTCAGTTGTGCCAAGGCTCACTCTTAAAGGATGCAACTTCATCGAGTTCATTGGTGTATAGCCTGCTTAAACCAGGGCAGGATTTAGCTTTTAAAGTATGCACCGCTCCAGGTACGACTTTAGTAATTAAGATATTAATTAAAGAATGGGTGAGAAACTAAGCACAGGAAAGTTAAATGACCTGACCAAAGGCCTCCCAGAAGACTGTAACAAAATCCAGAGCTCTCACCTTAATATGTATTAACAATCAGACAGACGCAATAGGAAGGAAAGTCGTTCTAAAGTGTAAATTTAACATTTTCAGAGCCACTGCCATCTAAACTGTTAGCGCACGGCCTATTGATATACCTAGCTTTCACATTATGGTACTAACTACAATGTGTTCTGTTTTTATGTAAATTATGTGTGAGCATCAGGCTCCTGATTAGCTGCTGACATGTCCTTTGAGCTGCACATGTTATATTAGAATGAGAGCATTCCAGAAAGCCCCACAAACCTAGGTCATATTTGCTAAAAGTTATAATAATAGTCAGGATACCAATGAGGTACAAATACAAGTTTACATCATGAAATACTCTGCAGGACATAAGTCAATACAAACTTTATTTACACACATTACCAGAAGCAGATTTCCCCCCATCTGCAAAGGAGTTCCAGGCATCTATAGCAGCCCTTCGCCTTCCAAACAAAGTAAGCTGGAAGCCATCTACAAAACAAAAGAAATGCTGCAGCAAGTTTGGCATTTTCCTGAGCCAGTTTCCTTTCTCTTAGCTCTTCTCAGACCACAAAAAGAGCTGTGCTCCTTGCATGTCTGCTTGGCTTTGGCTGATTTAGGGATGATACTTTCGTTTTCAAACAAAAGCTTCAAAGAATTTCACACAAAAACCTAATTCAAATATTCACTGTATAGAGCATTTGGGATGTTTGTTATTTGTGGGTTTATTGGCAATCTGGCCAAGGTTGCACGGTGTGCTTATGAGAATTTGTTTCAGGACTTATCAAAGGAGTATACATTTGTAGCCTGATGTCCCCATAACCAGCCTCATCCCTCTCTCGGCAAGGAGAAAAATCCCATCTCTGTGGCTCCAGTTTGAAAATAATTCTCACCTGAATTGCATTAATATTTTGGGCAGCCAAGTATCATTAATTTTTACGTCATTATTTTGGCAAGGATAAATTTAGTGGCTGGGCTGAAAAATTTTCCATAACGGTGAGCCACTATCAACAGCTTTATTTGCCACTGGATCGCAGTCTATATACATCATCTGGTTTAAAAACAACTGCAGATCTGGTATGGTTTGGGGTTCATTTACTATATACAGTCTAACCTAGTTTGCTGTGAGTCTTCTACCTTGATGACTTTTTATTTTAAAGTTCTGGTGATGTTTTAGTCTTCCTCTGCTCCAGGATTTCTTGGCAACTTCGATACACTTCAACTAGACAGTCTAAACGTGGCTTGGAGCTCTAGAAGTCAAGGAAAAACAGTCAGGCTCTGAGCTGTCTCATGAACAATTAAAGAGTTTTCATCTTCATCCAGAGTATTATTTGTCAGATGAATGAAAGAGTGGAAAGAAAGCACACAAAGCAAGCTTCCATTGGAACTCAAAAGCAAGGGAACTAAAAAACAAGACATCTGCAGTAGATTACTGTCCTGAAGAGAGATGAGGACTCTAGAGAGTGAACTCCTCTCTGTCCCATATAACTTGAGGTGATCCATCAGGCTCCAGGAAATGGCTGAAGTAAAATGGAGGGGAATGACTTTATGAACATAACCTGTGTTGTACCTGCCCTATGGTTAGAGGACTTCAGTCCTCAAGGCTGTCGATGTACTACTTTTAAGGAATAGGATATTCACTTTGTACTTTAAGTTAAAGCAATGTTATGGTTGAGATTTTAAACACTCAAAGCTTAGAATATTCACGTTGATGGTTCATATAATTTATATCCTTTATAAACCACAGAATCATAGAATACTAGAACTAGAAGGGACCTTGAGAGGTTTATCGAGTCCAGTCCCCTGCCCTCATGGCAGGACCAACCACAGTCCAGACCATCCCTGATAGATGTCTATATAACCTGCTCTTAAATATCTCCAGAGATGGAGACTCCACAGCCTCCCTAGGCAATTTATTCCAGTGTTTAAACCACCCTGAGAGTTAGGAAGTTTTTCCTAATGTCCAACCCAAACCTCCCTTGCTGCAATTTAAGCCCATTGCTTCTTGTCCTATCCTCAGAGGATAAGGAAAATAATTTTTCTCTCTCCTCCTTGTAACACCCTTTAGATACTTGAAAACTGCTATCATGTCCCTTCTCAGTCTTCTCCTTTCCAAACTAAACAAGTCCAATTATTTCAGTCTTCCCCCATAGCTCATGTTCTCTAGACCTTTAATCATTTTTGTTGCTCTTTTCTGGATCTTCTCCAATTTCTCCACATCTTTCTTGAAATGTGGTGCCCAGAACTGGACACAATACTCCAATTGAGGCCTAATCAGCACAGAGTAGAGCAGAAGAATGACTTCTTGTGTCTTGCTCACAACACTCCATTTAATGCATCCCAGAATCATGTTTGCTCTTTTTGAAACAGTGTCACAAAAAACCTGAGCTTTAATTTAATGTCTCAATATACCTGTGCTACAGGACAGCTACAATGGTAACGGGAACCATAATTTTGACTTCCCATCTCACCAACAATATGTCAATAACAATTATTCCAGTTTAAAATTCCTTGACTTTCCAGTAATAAAATAATATAAATACATTTCTTCAGAAGCTCTCAAAGTGCTTTACTAACACCAAGTAAGCCTCACAATCCTTCAAAGTAGACACATCTCTTTTTATTTATGAATTAACTCACTTGATTCAGAGGACTTGCCCAAGTTTACACATTGAGCCAAACTGAACTTTAATAGGAGGAGTAATTCTGCTAAATTCAGTGGCTTAATTTGGCTCAGTAAATCAGTACCAGATCCAAGAAAAAATGTGACTGCATATTCTAACACACGCACGTGTTATAAGTGAAATACACATTGATCAGATCAGATGGTGGGGAACAAATGATGTGGCATAAGACAGGGATTAGTCTTCCACTATCAGAATTTAGAATATTTATTGGGAAACCAAAAGGGCCTGACTGACAGGAGATCACCATATCTTCTTAATAAAGAAGAGGACGACTGCAACTGAATTCCTCTTATACTAATCAATCATGGGCTTTGGGTTCCAGGCAAATTACTAATGTAACTCTGCAAAATTTGGGCAGTAAATCTTTACTAAGCCTCAGTGGCCCTTGGCTTTAACAATAATTTTAAGCAGTGTGATTTGATGAGGTCTCAATTGCTTCTTTTTACTGGCCTTGTTCATCTAGCATACTGAATACTATGAGGATAATGTATATTACATGTAGTGCCAAAAAGCATTGCACCAAGAGTATTATGTTACTGTTATTTTTAAAATTTTGTTAGTCTCTCTTCCCAGTCTTTACTCTCTTGTAAAAGCCATCAATACAATAGCTGCAAAACATCCATGTGGTCAATATGTCACTTATGAAAGGGAAATAACACTATTACTTATTCCTTTCTTTTGCTCCTACCCAGCTCCTTTCATCTGAGGATCTCAAAGCACTTTATACAAGATGGTTAAGTGTTCTACATTGTGTAGATAGGTAAAACTGGGGCACATAGAGGGTCAGAGGATTTTTTGCAAAGCAAAGGAATAAAACCCCGAGGGTCCTGATTCTCAGTCCCATAACCCAATCATCACCCCCACACTACCTACCTTACATATATTTTGCTTCCTCTGTTTAAATATTAAACAGGTATGTGATGGGAAACAGCTTTCCTCTTACTGACTCTATACCCCTGGATCCTGCCTGGGAGGAGCTACTTTTAATAACTGGGAGTTCAGACTCCTCTGTCCTTAGCCTCTGCTACTACCACCCACAAGAGGAAAGGAAGTGGACTGAAACCAATAATTCATTCCACAGATATAATCACTAAATGGCAGTCACAGGATAATGGTTTTCTGTCATTATTGACCAGGGTCAGATTAAAACCAACAGAGAGGTGAAAGGTTCTGTAACCTATTCCTACCCTCCTGAGTGATCCAGTCCCTGGGGTATTATGACTTTTGAGCTCCCAAAACAGCACTGCAGTATAAAGTCCACCTAAAAGCTACTTTTATAAATGTTGCCAGTGGTGGCTTACGAGAACAATAGGTCAGATCAGGACAAACATTTTAATGGGCTCAGTGAGATGGTAAATTGTATTCACTAAAATTGCCTTCTCTAAAGTTGGCAGAACATAGAAAAATACACACTCTGTACAGCAGAGGCAATAAGGTAAGAGGTTACTGCTCCTGTTAAAGTGTCTGCAAAGGCACCTTAAGCATGTCAGATTGTCCTCAGTGAGAATTACTGAGGGGTACTGAATTTTAGACTAAAGCAGCAAATGATTGAAGGAGAATCAAATACAAGTCCCAGGAAATACCCTATAAAGTAACATTCTTCAGAGCTGGGTGGGTGAGAGGAACCCTCCTCCCCGCAAAGGCAAGCATGTCCCTTCTACACTGGCAATGAATAGAGGCAGCTGAGATCACAGTCTGGTGCCAGGATTCTCGATGGACTCATTGCAAATGACAGGGATCCCAGCAAACCCTTTTTCTGACCTTGGATCTGCTGAAGAAGGTTAACTGATACACTGTAAGTATCTTTGAGATCTTTGCCTATTATCAGCAACATGTGTGGCTGAATCGAATGCTGAATGCAATTTAGCTGTGAGAGTGTAGCCATGGACAAACTGTATTCAATAATGACTCAGAAACCATGACTAAAACCCAACACTCAGCTGCAAGTAATTTTCACAGGTAGAGAAGACGTTGGAGTATTCCTTCACTATAAAAACATTGGTTATTACTATCAGAGCTGTCCCTTGGATATGGCACATTGGGGCAACCACTCCAGGCTTGTTGCTCTCTGGGGGTCTCGTGCTTCAGTGTTCATGTATCCTGTAGGACTCAGGCTCAAGTCTCTGGCATCAGGGCTGACTCTGTGTGCACCTGAGGCCTGGAGTAGGGATGTTAAATTGCGAGTAATCCGGTGACCATGTAGCCAACAAATATTTTGTTGGCTACATGGTTACCCGATAAGCAGCTCTGCAGTGAAAGTACCTAAGGAGTTGGCAGGCAGGAAGTCTGGCTCAGTCCCAGCTTGTACCGGGTCCTGGCAGCTACCCCCTCTGTGGCCCCTGCATGAGAAATACCTAAGGACTTCTTTTAATGCAGAGCTGCAGTGAAGCACTAGGTGCCTGCGAGGACTTAGTACGAGCCAGGACTGAACCGGGCTGCCAGCCAGTCCACTAAAAAATTTACTAACAGAGCCTCGGGGAGGTAGGGGGCGTTGCATGTAGCCGGTAGCATTAATCAATAGCATCTGTTTATAGGTTAATCATTTAACCAGATACACTATTAGAGCCCTAGTCCGGAGCACCCCTGGAAAAACAGCCCCCCCCCCCCCCCCGGGCAGATTAGAAACACAGACTGATTTGTCACAGGCCCTGCACTCCACTAGGGATGGCCCAGATTACTATATTTGAAACATGAAAGGAAAACAAGCTGTGTTAAGCAGTAACACAATAAAAAGAAATGCTCAACCCTAAAGAGCTCATAATATAGGTTATGACAAATCATGACAATTGGTTCATACAAATAAATGGGCAGAGAGAAGAGAGACAAGGTAATAGCAAAGTTAAATGTTAAGCAGAGGTTTCAGCTCTCTTCTGTTTCAATACCTTTGATTGGTCACTTACTTCAGAGAACCCCCTCATCAGAACCTCTGACTCAGGTAGAGATGTTAAATTTAGATCAACTGGGTAATTGAATAGTCGATAAGGGTGCCTCTGCCCCAGGGCTGTTGCTACACTTCAAAGGCGAAAGCACTACAGAGAGCATGGGGCCATAGGCAGACTCAAGCAGTCCCCCGCCAGCCCTGTGCTCCTTGTAGTGTTTCAAAGTGGCAGTGCTGCATGGAGCCCAGGGTCAATGGGGGAGTCCCCAGCTGATCCCTGGCTCCATGGGGTGCTGCCACTTTGAAATGCCTCATGCTGCCCTCAGCTGGACCTAGGCTGTACCCAGCGTTTCAAAGCGGCAGCGCTGCATGGAGCCCAGGATCTGGCCCTGGGCTCCATGCGGCACTGCTGCTTTGAAGCATTCCCCTTCTGATAGAGGCAGCAAGCAGGGGGAAGGAAGCAACTAGTCAACTAGTGTGTCGACTAGTCGTTCACATCCCTAAACACCAGTAATACCAACAAACTACAAATCTGGATCGCTCAATAGTCCATTTCTTTCTCACCTGAAACAGGGGCACCACCTCAGACACCCCATTAGGTTCCTGAGGATCCTGGAGAAGGATGCACAGGTAATAGATAACTTTTTGCTAAAAAACAAAAGCAAAAAACAACAAAGCACGAGAATTTAAGGCATCTTAATAATATTATCAGAGAGAGGGAATCTGTTCCTAAAAAAACGTGGTCTGAGGATTGGGATAAGAGACTTGAAATGACTCAGCACCAACAACTGTGATTTCAACAAGGAGCAATTTTTCCTTTAAAACAACGTGGTCTCCTCTCACCTTCAACTATATTTTATCTTAGAGATATCAGGAATGCCCTGTATTTTCTTGTTCTGCTGGAAGACTTCTTAGGGCTCCGATAGTATGTATATTGCAGCCTATTTTCCTTTAACTCAAAGGGTGATGATGCTGAATTTTTAACAAAGGCATCATTTTTCCAAAATGTTCATTAGTCACTGTAGTTCTGTAGGTATTAACAACAAGCAAAAACAAAGTCTTTTAACAGTTAAACTAAAATTCCTTCTGCTCTTACCCTTTTGACTCATGATATCATTTAAGATAGTTTCCCCAATTATCACCTCTAATACCATTAACTCACAAACATCCCACTCTCCCTACCTCTAATATCATCAATTCACAGACACTTACCTTCCTTCTTCCCCCCCCCCCCCCCGCATCCCCCTCCTGTTCTGCAATGTGATTTGTCCTTTTCATATTTGTTCATTTTTTTAATTGTATCCTTTGGTATATATGGTTGTGACTACTTTCTTCCACTATTTGATCTGAGGAAGTGGGTCTGGCCCACGAAAGCTCATCATCTAATAAACCATCTTGTTAGTCTTTAAAGTGCTACATTGTCCTGCATTTTGCTTCAGATATCATTTAATTAATTGTTCAGTTATCACAGGATTTGTCTTTCCTATACAATTATATCATGATTGAACAGGATTGTAAAGAATCAAGAAAGGATTTGTCCTGACAAATGCCAGTGATTTCCTCTTAGTGGGCTCATTTTGTTAAGACCGTATTCAAACATGGTAACATTTTGTTGTTAGAGCAGCACATAGAGTCTTCTAGACTAAACAGACCTAAATATACTTAAAGCAAGAAAAAACAAACTTTAAAGACTTTCAAGCCTTCTTTATCCATCAAAATGAAGAGGGGTGGGGTTTCTAAGCTCAGTTGTTTTTTTTCTTTTGCAGGTCATGTTTACGATCTGCACCATCATGCTAAGAACTCCAAGTGATTTTCCTGTTGTTTCCTTCCAAGCTATGTGTCCCTTTTCTTTACTAATCAATTACAAAAACATTCTCTCAAATAATTTTCAGAAGAAAATGAAGTTCCTGCAACGATTCTATCTAGGGCTATGAGCTCTTCAAATCTTATAAGCCAAGCACAATTGAACATGGTCTACATTGGAAAGGAACATCTCCAGGGAAACACACATACCACTCATGTACACAACCCTCGTATTTCATCCCAAAACACTACACTGATCATGCATCTCAGTCTCTAAGGCCCTGTTTACATCACAGTACACTGATACTGCAACTCCCTTCCTCCACAGTCACCCAATACATACACATATTACTCTTTTCATCTAAAATTAACTCCCAATAACTACAAAGGATGAGGTTACTTTCTTATGAGATCTTAAACAAAATCAGAAACCCACAAAAATAATGAGATTTATTATGGTCTGTCTTCTGATTTATAAAACACGTGGCATGTCTGATCTCAGGACCAATGCTCACAAGAATAGCCCAGGAGGGAAAGATTACAACCACTGTTCCATCAGGGATGAATCTGGCCATTTTATATATCCTCTTTCCAGGAGGATTCAGACAGAAATCAGGAATAAAGAACATAATGTGGGTGAAACTAAGGACACCACCTCCGCTGAAAAATGTCAAGCCTGAACAACAAAGTCTGTCATTCCATTGCGTGGTTAAAACAGCTGTCACTAACCCCAAGCACATGGGAAAATATAGCAGATGCAGTATTATGCTGTACAAGAAATGCTGTATGAGGACATTACCATATAGATGGCCTCATTGATGACCACGTCCTTCACCTGGCTCATTTCAATGAAGGTGGTATTCTCCTTGCCGGAAGCATAGGATGAGGTCATCTGGATGCCAAGGGAACCAATGACTAACAGGGACTCCTGGTCAATTTTCACAAAGTGCAGATACATGATCAAGCCGATCAAGGTGATAAATATAGCAGCAGAGAGCACCATGCTGTTCTGTAATGAAAAATCAAGCAGGCACAGAGGCATCAATCCCGAAACTAATTGCATGTGAGGATAGCATGAGCCTATGCACAGTAAACTGCAGGGCCACCCATAAAAGTTTGACAGGTACCATCTTGCTTGACACACTGTGGCCTAATCTGCAGATCAACAAGCATGAGTAACTACTGCTGGAACTTAAGTGTAGCTGAGCGCTGTAACAGAGCAATATCTGGTGAGGCTCCTGCATGGGGGGGAGGACCCCTCAATGACCAGTGGGTTCTACTGTGCCCCAATGCACAAGTTACATCATACCAGACAGCATGTCATATAAATGAAGATTGTGATGGAGTCCCACTTACAAAGGTGGGCAGGTATTACCTCTGTTTTATAGATGGGGAACTAGAGGCTCATTGTGATTAGAGAACAAGGATGGTCTTGTGGTTCAAGCACTGGATTAGGAATCAGTAGATCCAAATTCATCTTCTAGTTCTATCAACAATTTAATATATGGCCTTATCTTAATCTCACTCTGCCTCAATTCCCTGATCTGTACAATGGTGGTAATGTTTGTTGCTTTGTCTTGTTTATTTCAACTGTAAGCTCTCTGGGGAAGGAACTGTATCTTGCTACATTTTTGTATGGTGCCCTGATCTTGGGACTTTTTGGTACTACTACAATATAAATAATAAGCATAAACCAATTAATTAGATTAAACTCAAGCAGTAGGTCATTTGAAAAGCTGGGAATGGAATCCAGGTGTCCTTACTCATAGTCCAGTGCCTTATTCCCAGGACCAATTTTAGAGAGAATATTACTGGGTACCACATACATGAAATAGCAAATATTAATTCTATCACTAACCGTCCAAAACTCTGTTGCTCTAATTCATTTCATGCCATTTTCTTAACTAAATAATCTCAGTGGCTGTCTTGAAGGAGGAAGAAGCTGGACTGTTCACTAGCATTGTTACAGGAGAAAAGTTTGTGGAAGTTTTCTTGCACTGCATTAAGAGGGTGGTGAGATTGAGGCTCAGGTTCTTGGGGTAATGGAAGAATTCCAACCAATGGTCAATAGCTTGAATCAGTGTTCTTCATGGCTTGTATAATAGGAAAGTACTGCGGGCAATTCCTGACTCAGATTACTGCCTTCTTACAGGAATTTAGGATAATACAATTCCCTCACTAACAGGTGGCTGTTAAATCCTTGCTCAATAAACTATCTGTTAACATTGGCAACCTTGCCAATTATCACCCTGCTCTCTTATCTTTGCTTTCTGGGAAAGGTCAGTGAGAAGGTCGGAATGTGGCAATGGTAGTCCAGAGACTTTCTTGATCCTTTTTAGTCCATCTTTTGCCCTCCGCATACACTATAGAGATTGCACTGGTCTCACTGGTTGTTCACTACCTCCTCATAATGTTAAAGGTCAGATATGTACGCCTATTCTTTTAGATCTGTCAACAGTCTTTGAAATCTTTGTCCACAAGGTCTTGTTGACACATGACCACAAGTATTTAGATGATATTGCTAGCTGAGTGCTCTTTCTTTCCTCTCAGAAAAAAATGAATTAATCTCAGTGATCACTTGTCTGGAAATCCATACGAGATATTTCTTGGGGGGTCAGGCACACATCTCTCCTGCTCAATGTACATGATCTGGCTCCCACGAATATGCTGGATACCACTCCACATAAAAAGATGTCCCTATCCTGAAAGAGCTTACAAACTTCGGTTTCTGGGCAGATAATGAGATCAAAATGTGGTTGCCATGCAACTCTGACTCATTTTCATCAGATGAAGATGACAGAGCATCTTTGCTTTCCCAGAGTCTGATTAAGCCCAAGACTTGGAAGGTGAACTGGCAGAAATTCAGTTCAAGCAGGATTGCAGTAATAATCTACATTGGACTAACCCTAAAGTTCTCTTAACTCAACATCAGTCAGTCTTCCTGAATAGTGATATATTATATCCATTTGTTAGGAACTGTACCAGCTTTTCACTCCTCAGAGTTTATTTTTCCCTGTATTATTAGTTTCTCAGCTGCTTGGTGCATCATCGTGTTCAGGGCCAGCCTTAGGCTGATTCGCCCGATTCCCCTGAATTGGGCCCCGCACCTAAAGGGGCCCTGCACCCTGAACCTGGAAGTGTGCCGGGCACCATGGGCAGCAAGTTAATATTCAGAGCCGGGGGCCCTGCTCCAGCAATATTTGGAGCTGGGTCTCTTCCCTGGCTCTGCCTGGAGCGGTTCCCGGCCCCCCCCACGCGTCCTCCCACCCTGGCCTCAGAGCGTCCCCGGACTGTCCCTGCCATGAGCAGCTCTCAGTGTGGCTCCCCCTTGCCAGCTGCTGCTGCTGCCATGCACAGCATTCCCAGGTGAGCGGGGATATGCCCGGGCATGATGTGACGTCACGGCCCAGGACTTTAAAACTGCTCGGCGCCGCATGGCACCACTCGGCCTAGCTCCGGCTTCAGAATCTGGGGCCTGAGTGCAGACTCTGGCCCCGCAAAGTGGAAGGCAGAAGGTAAGGGAGGGGAAAAACTAGGGGGAAGGGGCGGGAGAGGAAGGGGCTTGTGCGGAGGGGGGGGGGGAAGAGGAAGGGGCTTGGGGGGAGGGGCTTCTGCGGAGAGGGGAGGGAGGAGGGGCGGGAGAGGAAGAGGCTTGTGCGGAGCGGGAGGGGGGACAAGGCGAGGGAGAGGAAGGGGCTTGTGCGGAGGGGGAGAGGGAAGAAAGGAGAAGGCACCAAGGGACAGCATGGAGGAGAGACAAATGTCAGGGGCCCAAGTGCAGACAATGAGGAAAAGGGAAGGAGGGGAGGTGTCAGTGGGAGGGGGGACAGGGTAATTCTGGGACAGAAGAGGAGAGGGGAAGGGCATTGAGGGCTAGAGGGGAAGGAGGAGGTGCTGGGAGAAGGCTTGAAAGAAGGGGTGGGCATGAGAAAGGTGGGCATGGAGAAAGTCATGTGTGAGGGCACAGAGGGGCAGGAGGGGAATGGTGGCAGAGAGTGGTGAGGGGGTGGCCATCAGGTTAAAATAGGGCAAAGGGGGCAGGGGCAGTAAGGGAAGGGGGAGGCACCAGGGCTAAGGGAAGGTGCAGGTGCCAGGGGATTCTAGGGGTGAAGCAGAAGGGCAGACACCTGCAGAGGAGGGACCAGCACCAGAGGAGAGAGGCAGGGCAGGTGTGTAGAGGGAGGTGTTAGAAGAGGGGATGAGGAGGGGTAGCTCACATGATCAGAGTGGGGCTACTGAAGGAGTGGGCACAGGGGGCAGAGAAGGGCTGGTGGAGGGGGGCAGGTCACAGGAGGGCTAAGGGTAGTGAGAAGGGCAGGAGTCAGGACAGCAGAGGATGGTGAGAAGTGGGGGGGCAGCAGGCACCAGAGGAGCTGATGGACCAAGGGGAGGAGACATGGCAGCAGAGAGAAAAGGTAACGGTTTATATAATATTTATTAATAACTTGGGTGCCACGGTGGCACATCCAAACAAGCCACATTAATTCAGTACAGGTGCACAACACAAAATCCATTCTGCTCATGGGAGGAAACTCTTAGGCTATGTCTACACTGGCGGCTTCTTGCGCAAGAACATGTCCACAATGCCATGTGCAAGCTGTGCTTTTGCTCAAGAGCATCCATGGTGGTGTGGATGCTCTCTTGTGCAAGAAAGCTCCAAAGGCCATTTTAGCCATAGGGGTTTCTTACGCAAGAAATCCCTGCCGAGGATCCACACTGCCCTCTTGCGCAAGAGAGCTTTGCACCTGTTAGAAAAGAGCATAGCTCTTGCGCACGACACGCTCTCTTACCATGCCGTACTGTAAATTTCCTTGCACAAGAGCAGGTGGGCAGTGTGGCTGTTCTGTGGGTTCTTGCGCAAGAATGGCTGTACTTGAGCAAGAAGCCGCGAGTGTAGACATAGCCTTAGAGGGAACACTTCCCCCAGCCTCTCTGCCCCCGAGTTAATGTCACACACATTGGGTTAATGCAATTACAGGATAGTTGCATGAGGGCGGTTTGGTGGGGGCCTAACTAATCCCTGTTGGTAGGAGGATGGTGGGAAAAGTCCTTTGAGAGAGGTGACATGACAACTTTTACTTCTGGTCATGTGTCCATCTTGCCCCGAGCGTGTCACCTCCAGAGGCCTGGTTAACAGGGGTAAGGGAGTGTGGCTAATGGGGGTCGGGGCATGGTTAATGGGGGTCAAAGGGTGTGGCTAATGGGGCACTACCAAAAATTATACAAAACTGCTGCCCCTGCCGGCCCCAGAGGAGGAGTGTGTAAGACTTTTTTTTTTTTTCCTCAACCAAAATTGCTGCGGGGCCCCGTCAAACTTGTTCGAATTGGGCCCCGCACTTCCTAAAGCCAGCCCTGATCTTGCTTTCCTGTTCTCCATAAGCCATCATAGCAACTGAAGTCAGATCGAGTGGTCATGCTTATGAGTTCCTCAATTAATTCAGCAAAAGCCAAGTATGTTGCCTTTTTGCTCCCTTATTTAACAGGATCATTAAGTGTATGACCAGAAAACACAATCAGACCATAGTCTGCCCTCCTGTATAATACAGACCATTGAGTTTCACCCATTTACCCCCTATATTGAACCTAACAACTTCAATATGACTAAAGCATAGCACTCAGAAAGGCATCCAAAAAATCTTGGATATCACGATACGGAGAATTCATCACTTACTTCTCTGCTCATTTCTACCAACAGTTACTCACCCACAATGTTAAATTTGTTTTATTTCTAACTTGAATTGGTCAGGCTGTAACTTGCAGCCATAGGTGGTTCTATGCCTTTCTCGGCTAAACGAACACGAGCTGCTGCCCGGTGCGTGTCGGGGCGGAGGTGGTGGGACAAGGGGACTCCCTGACCCTGGGCAGCCGGCTGGGACAAAGGAACGGTCCCTACTTTTGCCACGAACCGCTGGAGGCTGCAGCCTTGGGGACCTCGGATGAGCGAGCAGTGGGACTGGAGCAGGAGGGGCGGAGCGTGGGGCTCCCTCCCGGGGGCTGGGGCAAGGACGTGGCGGGACATGCGCTGGGCGACCCCAGGACGGGCCAGGCAGAGGAAGCTTTGTGGGACCCCGCCGGTACCTGGCTGAGCACGAAGAGCCCATAAGCCGCCAGCCAGACCGAGCAGGTGGCGGCGCTCAGCGAGCGCAGCTGCAGCCGGGGGCAGCGCACCGAGAACTCCCGGCAGGAGGCGCTGTGCTGGCGGCGCTGCAGCGCGATGCGGGCCCCGGACACGGCCCGGTACACCCCCTCCTCCATGTCGCCGAGCCGGCTTCCCGCCAGGCACAGTGGCCCCCACAGCTCGCCGCTCTAGCCACCGCTTGCTGTCAGCTCTATGGTACAGAGCTCTCACTTCCGGTCCCGCGCCCCAACGTGCCCTTCGACCTACCTCGGGTCGTGTGAGGTCCCGCGCGCCGCCCACGCGGCAGCTGCTGCCCTGGGAATCCGTGCGGGCCTGCGCAGCAGCCGCTGCTGTGAGGGGGCCCGTTCCCTGCAGTGCTGCAGCAGGGGGCGCCGTCGTGTTCCTGGCTTGAAGGCTGGGGGCGCTGCGGCCCTGCCCGCACCGCTAAAGAAGTGACAGGCCGCGTGGCCATCGGCCCCCACAGCACGAGCCCCGCACTTGGAGCTCCCTGGAACCTGTTTTCCCAGGAATGCTGAGCACCCCAAGCCAGACAAAAGGGGCTTGGGTTCAGATGCTCAAACCCCTCTACAATCAGGACCAAGGTGTGTCCGTTTCCCTAATGGAAATGAATAGGCCCCCTTCCTCAATATGGCTGGAAGACGTGGTTGTCCTATCTCACAAGGGATATATTGGAATTGGCAAACCTTCAGAAAAGGACAATTATTAGGGATATTGAATGGCTTCTGAATGAGGAGAGTAACAAAACGGGGACTTTTTGGCTTGGAAAAGTTGATTAAGGGAGAGATGTTACAGGTCTATACAGTCAGGAGTGGAGAAAGTAAATGAGGAAGTGTTATTTCTTCATAGAACCATGGAACTGGAAGAAAAATGCAGGACAATGTAGCACTTTAAAGACTAACAAGATGGTTTATTAGATGATGAGCTTTCGTGGGCCAGACCCACTTCCTCAGATCAAATAGTGGAAGAAAGTAGTCACAACCATATATACCAAAGGATCACTTGGATAGAAAGATGATGTCTGTCTGTATCTGTGCGAGTTTCTTCATATGGTTGATGGATTTCCATTCCAAACGGCTAAATGTAGTGCCTTGCATGTAGAATAGTGATAGAAATGTAGCCGTGTTAGTCTGGGGTAGCTGAAGCAAAATGCAGGACAATGTAGCACTTTAAAGACTAGCAAGATGGTTAGAACTGGAAGAGACCTCAGAAGGTCATCAAGTCCAGCCCCCTGCTCTAGGCAGGACCAATTCCAACTAATTCCACTCTTTATTCATAATACAAGAACTAGGGGCCATCAAATTAAATTAATAGGCAGCAGGTTTAAAATAAAATGAAGTATTTTTTTTTCACATAATGTAGGGGTGGGCAATAGAACAATGGTGGTTCACCAGGATTAGCCTCTGGTGGGCTGCTGCTGCTATATTTACCAGCACCTCTTTAGGTACAGGCGGTTGCAGCTACCATTGGCTGGGAAGGATGATCAGTGACCAATGGGAGCTGTGGTCTTCCGTACCTGCGGAGGCGTAGGTAAATATGGTGGTGTGGAGGCCTGTCTGGGTCTGATCCTAGTGGACTGGATCTGGCCTACAGGCTGGTATTTGCCCACTCCTGACATAATGCATAGTCATCCTCTGGAACTCCTTGCCAGAGGGTGTTATGAAGGCCAAGAGTATAATAGGGTTAAAAAAAACTAGATAAATTCATGCAGGATCAATGGCTATTAGTGGGGATGGGCAGTGATGGTGTCTTTAACCTCTGTCTGCCAGAAGCTGGGAATGGGTGACAGAGAGTGGATCACTTGATGAAAAGCAGTTCTGTTCACTCCCTCTGGAGCACCTGGCATTGGTCACTATTGGAAGACAGGAAACTGGGCTAGATGGTCCTTTGGTCTGACTGGGCATGGCTGGTCTTATGACCCAGGCAAGCAAAACCCTGTTGATTTCAGTGGTGGTTTATGATGGTATCAGTTTCTCTAGTCTCACTCTTAGCAGGCTGCTTACCTGGTCTTTCCAAGTGTATTCCATAAGAAGGACAGATAGTAGCTTCCCTGATCCCTAGAAAATCAAACTCAGATCAACAGAACAAAACCCACATTACGGTGGGATTCTGAAAGAGACCGCCCAAATGTTTTCTTGGCTACTAAACCATAATATTTACAGTTATGTTTACATACTTTTTCTGACTTTTTTTTACAATCCAGCAATATGTTAGAAATTCAAACTGTTTCTTTCTATGATCATATTTATCTACACTGAGTTTTATCAGCAATAGTATGCCTGAGTTGGCTGTATCCTCAGGTACCTCTTAAGTTCCTCAGTCTTCTGTTGTCTTTGACTAAATAATTTTGTGTCCCGTGCACATTTTGCCAAGTCACTTCACCCTCTTTTTTAGGTCTTTAATAAATAAGTTAACACTGCTCTTAGTATAGATCACTGCAACATCCTCTTATTTGTTCTTCCATGATTAAAAAGTGATGACGTATTCCTATTTGTTTTCTTTTTCTGCCAATTTCTAGTACATTAAATAACTTCTTTCATATCCTATATCGAGTTTCCTTAACCACACTTTCTTATGAGAAACCTTATTAAAGCTTTTTTGAAAGTCTAAATCAGAAATATCAACTGATTCTTCTTTGCCAATTTCAAAGACTTCTCCTAATTTAAGAGATGTGATTCTTGGTTAGAGCATGCATTAATTGGGTCTTATATTGTGTTTCTCTAGAAGCTCTTCTTTAATATTGCTTCAGACAACTTGCCAAGTACTGAAGTAAAGATACTGATCTTTAAATGTCAAGCTTAATTGTTATGCTTTCCAATAAAGACATAATATTGTCCACCTTCAGGTAATCAGGAATGCCAGCTAATTTTAACTATATAGGTTTTTTATTAGCAGTTCACCCACTTAATTCTTTAATTTCTTCAGAACTTTTGGGTGAATACTCTTTGGGCCTGATGACTTGCTGCTGTCACCGTGGGTACATCTAACACTGCGGGCTAATGTCAAGTTCAGATACGCAACTTCAGCTACATTAATTGTGTAGCTGAAGTGGAAGTTCCTTAACTTGACTTTTGGTGCTGTCTACACAGCAGAAAGTCAAAGGAAGAACACTCTTCCTTTGACTTCCCTTACTCCTTATAGAAGTCGGAGTAAGAAGCCCGTTACTTCAAAATAATTTTGAAATAACAGGCTTGCTGTGTAGACGCACACTCTGTTATTTCACAATAATGTGAGTCATTTCAAAATAAGAGTGCAGTGTAGACATAGCCCAAGTGAGCAAAGGTACCTCACAAGAGTAGATGAAAGAGGGAATGGAAGAACTCATGCCTAGGAATGCTTGCTGTAATTGGTACTTATGAAGTTAAAAGAATTAAAGTTAGCTAAAGTTTGGCATATTTTGTGGCTAAGATGGAAAAGGCACCAGTCAGCAAGTAAAAGAATGCCATGAGCATAATAAGTGTTATTATTTATAATGTGGGAAAGATATATGGTTCAAAAAGTAACCGATAAAGTGAGAAGCTGCGGTAAAAAGACAAAAACTGTTTTAAAAGAACCAAGTACAATCTGTCCCATTATTCATCTGGTAAAAAGGAGGGGAAAGGAAAGCCTTGGAGGAAAGAAAGCAGCAAGGATAAACTGCTTCAAACTGTGGTTTGGCTAAAAATAGCTGAGACATATAAAGAGGGCCATGAAGCTGCAGAGTTTTTTTACACCCTACCTAATCATGCTGGAGCAAGCCAGGATGAGATGGTTTTCTCTAGATCTGGCCTATTTGTAAGTATACTGATCACATTCTTATGAATACTTTGTTGTGCCCACGAAAGCTCATGATACCATCTACATGTTTTGTTAGTCTATAAAGTGCTACCAGACCTTTTGTTGTTTTTTAAGTATATCCTGTACAGACTAACTCAGCTATCCTCTGAAGCTTCTATTTTAGGGTGTTAGTCATGTTTTGTAACAATTTAAAAAAATATCCTTTGTCCTTTGGATGTAACAAGGAATTGCTAATTACATTAGGGTCTGGTCGTCTCCAATAATTTCAGATACTATTAATAATTCCAAAATTTTTGGTGACCACAGAAGGATCCCTGACATTCATTTCAATTTGTTGTGAGCCCCCTGAACATAGAATTTTCTTCTAAAGGGATTCAATAGCATAAGGGGAATAGAAGGAGGCATTTTAGATACCTATGTAAAGTATCCTTTGCAGAGCATGGCAGAGGTCTGTTGAATGCCACTGATTTCTTTAAAGGGACCCATTGTAGAAGCATGGAAAAACTAAATATTTATCCTAAATAAAAAAAAAAGGCCAAATAAAGTGGCAATTTCATAAGCATTATGAATGTATGTAGATAATGTAGAATCAAATGAAATAAAAATATTAAGTGAATCAACATGTTCAATAGAATCGCTATGGATAGTAATTCCATGCTCCAATAATAAGAAATTAGCAGTAGGGATATATTACCGACCACCTGACCAGGACAGCGATACTGACATTGAAATGCTAAGGGAGATTAGAGAGGCTACCAAAATAAAGAACTCTATAATAATGGGGGATTTTAATTACCCCCATATTGACTGGATACATGTCACCTCAGGAAGAGAAGCGGAGATAAAATTTCTCAATGGCTTAAATGACTGCTTCTTGGAGCAGCTGGTGCAAGAACCCACAAGGGGAGAGGCAATTCTCAATTTAGTCCTGAGTGGAGTGCAGGATCAGGTCCAGGATATAACCGTTACAGGACCGCTTGGGAATAGTGACCATAATATAATAACATTCAACATTCGTGTGGTGGGAAGAACACCTCAGCAGTCCAGCACCCTGACATTTAATTTCAGAAAGGGGAATTACACAAAAATGAGGAGGTTAGTTAAACAGAAATTAAAAGGCACAGTGGCTAGAGCCACATCCCTGAAAGCTGCATGGAAACTTTTTAAAGACACCATAATAGAGGCCCAACTTAAATGTATACCCCAAATTAAAAAACATAGCAAGAGACCTAAAAAAGAGTCACCGTGGCTTAACCACCATGTAAAAGAAGCAGTGAGGGACAAAAAGGTATCTTTTAAGAAGTGGAAGTCCAATACTAGTGAGATAAATAGAAAGGAACATAAACACTGTCAAATCAAGTGTAAAAATTTAATAAGAAAAGCAAAAAAAGATTTTGAGGAACAGCTAGCCAAAACTCAAAAAGAAATAACAAAATGTTTTTTAAGTACATTAGAAGCAGGAAGCCTGCTGAAAAACCTGTGGGTCACCTAGATGATTGAGATATAAAAGGAACAATCAAGGACGATAAAGCCATTGCGGAGAAACTAAATGATTTCTTTGCTTCAGTCTTCACAGCTGAGGACGTTGGGGAGATTCCTGAATCTGCACTGTTCTTTGTGGGTGATGAATCTGAGGAACTGTCCCGGATTGAAGTGTCATTAGAGGAGGTTTTGGAACAAATAGAAAAACTTAATGTTAACAAATCTCCGGGACCGGATGGCATTCATCCAAAGGTTCTAAAAGAACTCAAATGGGAAATTGCTAAGCTATTATCTGTGGTTTGTAACCTATCCTTTAAGTCGGCTTCCGTACCTAATGACTGGAAGGTAGCCAACGTGACACCAATATTTAAAAAGGGCTCTAGAGGCGATCCTGGCAATTACAGACCGGTAAGTCTAACTTCAGTACCAGGCAAATTAGTTGAAACAATAGTAAAGAATAAAATTGTGAAGCATGTAGAAGAACATAATTTGTTGGACAAAAGTCAACATGGTTTCTGTAAAGGGAAATCCTGTCTTACTAATCTGTTAGAGTTCTTTGAAGGGGTTAACAAACATGCGGACAAGCGGGATCTAGTAGATATACTATACTTAGGTTTTCAGAAAGCCTTTGACAAGGTCCCTCACCAAAGGCTCTTGTGTAAATTACATGGCCATGGGATAAGAGGGAAGGTCCTTTCTTGGATTGAGAACTGGTTTAAAGACAGGAAACAAAGGGTAGGAATAAATGGTAAATTTTCAGATTGGAGAGGGGTAACTAGTGGTGTACCCCAAGGGTCAGTCCTGAGACCAATCCTTTTCAACTTATTCATAAATGATCTGGAGAAAGGGGTAAGCAGTGAGGTAGTAAAGTTTGCAGATGATACAAAACTATTTAGGATAGTCAAGACAGAAGCAGACTCTGAGGGACTCCAAGAAGATCTCACCAAACTGAGTGATTGGGCAACAAAATGGCAAATGACATTTAATGTGGATAAGTGTAAAGTAATGCACATCAGGAAAAATAACCCCAACTATACGTACAGTATGATGGGGGCTAATTTGGCTACGACAAATCAGGAAAGAGATCTTGGAGTTATCGTGGACAGTTCTGTGAAAACTTCCACACAGTGTGCAGCGGTGGTCAAAAAGGCAAATAGGATGCTAGGAATTATTAGGAAAGGGATAGAAAATAAGACCCAGAATATCTTACTGCCCCTGTATAAAACTATGGTACGCCCACATCTTGAATACTGTGTACAGATGTGGTCTCCTCACCTCAAAAAAGATATTTTGGCCTTGGAAAGGGTTCAGAAAAGGGCAACTAAAATGATTAGGGGTTTGGAACGGGTCCCATATGAGGAGAGGTTAAATTGACTGGGACTTTTCAGTTTAGAAAAGAGGAGACTGAGGGGGGGATATGATAGAGGTCTATAAAATCATGAGTGGAGAGGGCTGATAAAGAAAAGTTATTTATTAGTTCTCTAAATAGAAGAACTAGAAGACACCAAATGAAATTAATGGGTAGCAGGTTTAAAACTAATAAAGGAAAGTTCTTCTTCACACAGCATGTAGTCAACCTGTGGAACTCCTTGCCAGAGGAGGCTGTGAAGGCTAGGACTATAATAGAGTTTAAAGAGAAGCTAGATAATCATGGAGGTTAGTTCCATAAAAGGCTATTAGCCAGGGGATAAAATGGTTTCCTTGGCGTCTGTTTGTCAGAGGCTGGAGAGGGATGGCAGGAGACAAATCGCTTGATCATTGTCTTTGGTCCACCCTCTCTGGGGCACCTGGTGCTGGCCACTGTCGGTAGACAGGATACTGGGCTAGATGGACCTTAGGTCTGACCCACTACGGCCGTTCTTATGTTCTTAAGCATTATTTCTGGTGGCTAATGCTTTACAAACGAAATTTGCCACCCTGAGTGACAAAGGCAGAAAGTATAGAGAACAAATCAAAGGTGTAGAGAAGGAAATAAGCTCAATGGAAAAGATTCCTAGAAGGCATTTAGTAACTAGTGATGTCCTGGGAAGTGTCCTTTTAAACAATGAAAACAGTAATTTAAGACAAGGGTATGTGCCGATAAAAGGAGCTTTTGTGCACATTAGCACTGCAGAGCTCAGAGGGCACTGGATAGGTGAGGGTAGTGCAAATAATGAAGTGTTAAAACATATAAGTGATTAAATGTTAGAGGATGCTGATTTAAAAAAACGCTTGGTTTGATAGTGAAAACCAGCAATGGAAGTACAACCCCATGCAGTCATGCCTTAGTAATAAAACAAATTATGTAAAGAAGAGAGAGTGGGGACAACTATGTTTTGTCCCCAGAAGCCTTTAATAAGTCATCTCTACTGGCAGAGTTGACTGTCTGATGAGAACTATTTGACTAAGGAGAGAGACAGTGGGTGAGTTTGAGATAATACCTTTTATTGGACCAACTTCTATTGGTAAGAGAGAGTTTATAAAACCTTATTTTGTGTGTTTTAAATTAATTGGCTTTTAAAAGATTCCACGAAAATTCCATCCAAATTCAAGATTGCAAAGCTGACACATGTACACTTTGAGCAGCAGCCAGCATCTCTGGGAAGTTTTAATTTAGTTAACAGTTTTGGTGTCTGGATGCTATTACAAAGTTTAACTTTTTAAATTTACCGGTTTATATTTAATTAAAATAGGGAATAAAAGGGCACAGAATCAGGATTGTGGGAAGAGACCCTGGATTCCCCCCCCCCCTTTTTCTTTAGTAATAAAGCAACAGCTGAAAGAGATGCAGAAGAAAAATAGAATATATATTTATATGTATATGAATTGATATGGCTAATATGTTATAGCAAATAGTGAAAGTTACATTATGAAAGGAATGAGCATTCCTATGAAACATGCAGTGTATACAGCAAAAGGAGTAAAGGAAACGTAGACAAGACATTATTTAATTAAAATCCTATCATAGCTCCAAAGAGGAGCTGCAATAAGTACATATTCTTTTTCAGATGTTTGTTTCTAAAAAGGGGCCCTTAGCCTTTTTATCCCAGGAGCAGTACATAAGTTAAATTCTGAAGGATGGTAGCCTGAGGAACTGGCATTATATGCTGTTGGGTCATCCTGACACCAAAAAAAGACCAGTCACAAGATTTGCTGTTGGAGCTCCCCTCATTCAGGCTGAACCTATGCAGCATAAGATTAATACACACTCAGCCACGTATACTGAATTGGCTGATGTGTCAAAGGCATTATCACACTATAATATGAAGGACAAGTACTGGTTGGTGTGATATGTTCAGACTCAGTTGGTCTAATGCAGGGGTCTCCAAACTTTTCAGCCCGAGGGCCGCATTAACTATCAAACAGCAGTTCGGGGGCCAACTACACACTTGAGGTCCAAATAAAAAACAATCAAAACATGGATGTTGTTTTTAATTATTTATTTAATATTATTTTATTCAGTTATTATTTAATAACACATTGATACACTACACATGAACACCTGTATTAGTGTGAATGGTGAAATTGTTTCCTGGATGCCAAAATAGCAGACATTTCTGGCTTTAGATTTGTTGTCTCTAACATCAACAGTGACCTGAGATTATCATCGGACAAGTTTGTTCTCAAATTGTTCTTCACGTATTTCATTCTTGAAAATGTTTGTTCACACAGGTATGTTGTTCCAAAGATTGAAAGGTACCTTGATGCAAAAGTTTTGACATTAGGAAAGTCTTCCTTGGGCAAAAACTGGTAAAAACCCACCAGTCCTATTTTGAACTTGTTCCTAAGGAGGTCATTTGCTTGCAACTCAAGGACTTCCAGCTGCAGTTCATCTGGGCAACTGGCCACATCTGCTTCAAATGGGTTTTGAAACAATCTCACTTCTTCTGCCTTTGAATCCAAAAAGGTCTCCACGGGCCGGATGAGAGGGCCTCGCGGGCCGCATCCGGCCCCCGGGCCGTAGTTTGGAGACCCCTGGTCTAATGCCTTGAAACATACCTCCCTTGGTGGAGTATGAATTAATTTTGGAGTGCAGATCACAAACCTTTATGCATCTCAAGCCCTTTTTCCCTATGTATGGAAATTAGCAGATAAATTGGGTAACTAGGTGATATGTATGTGTAAGCATAATCTGAAGGAATGCTTCCGTTATAGCTAGCTGGAATGGGAGAGGAACCTTGGGTGTGTCTATGTACATCCAGTTTGCTCCTGCTTTGCTTAATTTGTTAGATATTCAGCAGATGGAGTGGTATTTTGCTCATTGTTATCAAGTTAATTTGTGACCCAACACCAACTATGTTTGTATTAAATGCAAGGATAACTAAAATATGGCTACGAATGTTTGTAATTTTGTGTAAATACAGACAAACAGGACTGTTGTTAAAATGTTCCAAATGCAAGGGATCATAGCAGAAAGAATCTTGCTAAGCAGAGGCTCGACTTTCAGAGCTCTATGAGAGAAGGGTGAGAGAAGGGTATTCTGGTCAGGAGGCTATAGGGTCTCCCCTGGCTGGAATGGTTTGACCTGGAGCTAAACAGGCATCATTAGGTGCCTTTTTCTTATGTTAATGGTGTTGGTGTTGTGTTTCTTCTACCCTGGTTCTAAGAGTTGAAATCACTGGGAGCTGAAATCACTTGAGCAGAAGTCACAGCTAAGAAGTGGATGGCAGTGGATGGTTACTAAGAGCCAGCAGGGTGAAAGTGGAGAAATGTGATGAGCAGGCAGTAGGGTGGCAGCAGAGAGATGCAACCAGCAGCCAGCTGCCCATGGCAGCACATCGAGTGGCCAGCAGGGTGATGGTGGAGAGGTGTAATGAATAACTAGCAGAACGGCAGCAGAGAACAAATGGATGGTGAGTGACCAGCAGAGTAAGATCCCTCTTTACCTCACTTAGGGTGGGAGGTGAACTCTATGGATTCATCTCTGAACTCGGCCTCCTCTGTCCAAGGGCAGCAACTACAAGGAGGGGGCAGAAAAAGGTTGGGCATGTGAAGGAGACACTGAGTGTGCGTCTAGACTACATGGCTCCGTCGACGGAGCCATGTAGATTAGTGTACTCAAAAAAGGGAAATGAAGCAGCAATTTAAATAATTGCCTCTTCATTTACATCAAAATGGCTGCTGAGCTGTGCCGATCAGCTGTTTGGCGGCACAGTGTGGTAGTCTCGATGCTCCGCGGTCGACAAGGGAAGCTTCCCTTGTCGACTGCCCCGTTATGCCTCATGGAATGAGGTTTACCACAGTCTATGTCTAGAAATCTCATCTACATGGCTCCGTCAACGGAGCCATGTAGTCTAGACATACCCTGAGATTGTGAACTTAAGAACTTGAAAGGAAAGGGACATTGCCCAAGCTACCTGGGGTTGGGACTTTTACTCATGTTTTATTGTTTATGAATTCAGTCTGCAGTGTTTTCCCAAATGAATGTCAGGTTACTTCCCTCCCCTTTATTAAAAGTTTCTTTTCTACACTCAGATATAGTGTTTGTGAGTGGGGAAGCATTGCCTCTCAGAGGTGCCCAGGGATGTGTGTGAATTTCCTAGGTTACTAGCTGAAGGCTCAAGTCAGTTCTGTGTTCAATGGGTGGAGAGGAAACCCTAGATATTGAACCGGGCCCTAGTTGCTGCTGGTGCTACCTGGAAGAAGGGTTACATTTATATCCTATTTTTGTGCATATATTACTCTTGTATATTAAGTTAGAAATATGCAGTGTGGATTTATTTATTGTTCTAAATGTGCTAATGAGAGCCATTAGTGGAACATCAGGAACCTAATGACTCAGTACTCAAACCAACCACCTGTGAAAAGAGAGTTACTCACCTGGTGCAGTAACATCTGTTCTTCGAGATATGTGTCCCCGTGGGTGCTCCACTCGAGGTGCTGGGCTCATCCCGGCGCTGCAAACCGGAGGAATTTTCACTAGCAGTAGCCCCCCTGCCGGACCGCGCATGCGCAAGTGCCCCTTTGCGCCTTTCATCTGAGCGCGGTCCGGTCCTGTCAGTTTCCTCCCAACCGGAAGCATCTGAAAGACATAAATAGAGGCTCCAAAGCAGGGAGGAGGGTGGGATGTGGAGCACCTACGGGGACACACATCTCGAAGAACAGACGTTACTGCACCAGGTGAGTAACTCTCTTTTCTTCATTGAGTAGTGTCCCCGAGGGTGCTCCACTCGAGGTGAGTACACAGCAGTGGTCCAGCATGACCTGAGTGCTTCGGACCTATCGCTTTCGGGCTGTAGACAAGACAGCCTGAGCTACCCTCGAATCGGAGGTAAGTATGTTCGCAAGGGCATAGTGTTTAGCGAATGTGAGGGTGGACGACCAGGTTGCTGCACGGCATATGTCCTGCAATGGTACTCCATGAAGATAGGCAATGGATGTAGCTATGCCCCGGGTGGAATGAGCACGAAGACCGCTCGGAAGAGACTTGTTGCGCAAGGCGTAACATTGCGTGATGCAAGCAACGACCAAACGGGAAATACGCTGTGCAGAAAGTAGTTTGCCTTTGGAGCGTTCGGCTGTAGAAAGGAAAAGCCGTTGAGATTTTCTAAAGACTCGAGTTCTGTCAAGGTAAAAGGCTAGTGCTCGCCTGACATCTAGGGTGTGTAGACGTGCTTCTTCCAATGAGGAGTGAGGCTTTGGATAGAAAGTCGGTAGAATTATAGGCTCATTTATATGGAAAGCAGAGTTGACCTTTGGCAAAAACGCTGGTTGGACACGCAGTACTGCCGCATGACTGAAGAACTGCGTATATGGCGGATCGGCGGAAAGAGCTGCTAATTCGCTTACTCGACGCGCCGACGTGATGGCAAGTAGAAACACAGTTTTCATTGTGAGCATCGGTAGACCACATGTTGCAAGCGGTTCAAAGGGTGTGCGAGTCAGAGCGTCCAATACCAGAGGTAAGTCCCAAGGCTCTGGTGGGATCCTGTGGGCCGGATACAAATTGCCTAACCCCTTCAGAAATCTCTTGGTGATAGGGTGGGCGAACACTGAATAGCCGTCAACGGGAAGACGGAAGGCTGAAATTGCCGCTAGATGCACCCTCAGGGAAGAAATAGTTAGTCCCGTCGTCTTTAGATGCATCACATAATCCAGTATCAGTTGTATAGACGACAAGTGAGGGTCAAGATCCTTTGTCAAACACCACGAATGGAAACGGTGCCATTTATAGCGATAGGATTTACGCGTTGTACTGCGTCTACTGTTAACCAACACGCGTCTCACTTCTTGGGAACATAAGAGTTCCGAAGCTTGGAGCCAACTAGGAGCCATGCTATGAGGTGCATGCGGTCGATGGCTGGGTGAAGAACCGTGCCGTGTTGCTGGGATAGCAAGTTGGACAGCTGCGGTAGTCGTCATGGATAGGCCGCTGACATTCTCGACAGCTGTGTTAACCAAATCTGCCTGGGCCAGAAAGGTGCTATCAGAATCACTGTTGCGCCGCCCAGTGCTATCTTCTCCAAAACCCTTGGAATGAGTGGAAGGGGAGGAAAGGCGTACAGCAATTGGTGGTGATCCCAGTCCAGAAGGAAGGCATCCCCGAGAGAGTTTGTGCCGATGCCTGCCCGTGAGCAATACTGAGGACATTTCCTGTTGTGTCGAGTGGCGAACAAGTCCACCTTGGGAAAACCCCATTGCAAGAAGATGTCGCGGAGCACTTCGGGATGCAATTCCCACTCGTGCTGTGAGAGGAAATGCCTGCTCAGAGTATCGGCAATTACATTGTCCTTGCCAGGGAGGTATGCTGCAGTTATGGTGATACCTTGTTGAATAGCCCAATTCCACAGGCGCACAGCCTCCGCACACAGGAAGCGGGAGCGTGACCCCCCCTGCTTGTTGATATAATACACCGTGCATATGTTGTCGGTGAGAATCTGTATGGAATGTCCTCGGATGATGGACAGAAAGTGCTTGCAAGCCTTGAAGACTGCTCTTAGTTCGAGAAAATTTATATGCTGTAGCGATTCCTGGGGCGTCCAGAGACCCTGCGCACGGAGCTCCCGAAGGTGGGCGCCCCAGCCGAGTAGAGAGGCATCTGTAGTGATTTGTAGAGATGGTTTTTGGGCATGAAAGGGGACCCCTGTTAGCATGTTGAAGGGGTTGTCCCACCATGCAAGGGAAGACCGTGTTGTACTTAAAAGTACTCGGGATCTTTTTCAGGGGGATAAGGCAACACGCCACATTTATTGATCACACATAGAATAATTAACAGTTATATATATATATATATCATATGCATATGATAAGTCACTCATGCACTCACACACACACACACACACAAGCACACTCCGTCTTGCTGTTGTTACCAACAAGTTGCTCCCCTTAACTGCACAGGCCAGGTGAGTTAGATGGGGAAGGGGTGGAGCCGGGCTTCTGCCGATCCGGATCGATGCTCCGATGGTGACAAGACGAAACCCGGGGTCCTCTGCAAGACACCTCACTTTTATAGCATCCCTCTCATATGCAAATATATATCCCAGATTCAAACTCTGGGTCTGTGTCCGTTGGTCCCTTTGTGCTGCAGAGAGGGTGTTTTCAAAAGAAGGTGCCTGTTTCTAATCCCCAAGGCAGTCAGTATGTCTGCTCTCCTTTCTTCAGCCCACTTGACACCTTGGGTCTGGCTTCCACCCCCTCTTCAACTCCTGTAGCTGTCTGGAGGTGCTTGGCTCCCAAGTCTTACTCATTCACACCTCATTCATTCAACAGGGCAATTAATTACAGAGTGGGGGGAAGAGAGTGGGGGAAAATCTTATTCTGCTACAAGTTTTCTATATAGGGTTCTAATACAAAGTTATTTCAAGCAGCCCCTTGCACAAGCCTGAGCATGCCCTGGGGCACAGAGGGGGGGCTGTTTCTGGCTACATAGGATTATATTCTTAACAGTTCTAAGTTACATGACCTAATACATTATATTCTAAAGGGGCAATAATAATAATAAATCTAAACATTTAACAATCTTAACAAATAATAATAATAATAATAAGAAGAAGAATTAATAATAAATCTAAACACTTGAAGTTGTGGGGAACAAATTATGGGGAGTCACTTCCATGTGGGGGAATCACATTTTTAATACATTGATATGTTATCCCTACATACTCCCCCTTTTGACACTACAATATCCGGTATACTCGTAGTGTCACTTTCTATTTAATCTGTTTAAGAGAAGGTATTGTGAGGCAATATGTGTTTGTGATTGAAATGTAACAAATATTTTTTTTATCCAGGTTCGGTGACTTTGCCCAGAGCGAGAGAAAATAGTGATTTTATCCAGGGCAGCTTGGGCAACAGTTTGAAACCCAATTAACAGTGCATGAATGTATGTGCTCTTATCCCACATAGTGTAGGCATTTTTGCATTTAGCCCTGAAAACAAAATTGGTGGTTTGCCTCAGTTTCCCTTTTTACATCACACACCAATTTTGGAATTCCCCTTTCTCAGGTGAGAAGCTTCAACACTAATTACAAGTACTAACAGTAAAATACCAGTGTTACAAGGCTTTTGAACATACAATGTGCTCTTGTGTACATTTTTTTTTAACCATTTCCAGGGTTTTGGTACAAAATCCTGCACATTGAACATTGTTACATTCTTAGTAACTGCAGTACAGTGGTTATGAAAGTTAGCATAAGTAGCAGGAACAAATCCATCCCAAATGTACGCTGACAATTTGGGGTTTTTAGGTTAAAAAATCTGCAGCCTTCCTTGGCCACATAGGTCTTGCCCCATTGCCCTGTTGTTTTAAATGCAAAGCTCCCTCTTTCAAAGACAAAAGGCCTGGCTGGGTGTGCCTCCCCTGGGAACACTCCTGTCCCAAACACACTGACTTCCCAGCAAGCTGATCATAAGACTGCTCCAATTCCCTGGCTGATTCTGCCTCTTCTGAAACAACCCTCAGTCCCTCTGAGATTTCTCCACAGCCATCCACACTGGGTTTCTCTAAATGCAGTCAAAATGTTTAATGCTTATTGAACCTTTCCTGCCTAGTGCAGATTATCTTTAACACAGTATACTAGTTAGTCAGACAGACAGACAGACATGAGACAAACACAAAACATTCTTTGTTGCAACAATACATCCATGGTGTTATAGGGTATTTAGCTGGTACCAGCTTGTCCTGATTTTCTGAAAGACAAAAAAAACATACTTCTACCCCTTTGGGGGTGGCATTATTATTTACATACTTTCTCTTTACATACTTTCATGTCTCTTTGCTTACAATTACTCCTATAGGTAAATATTTTTGTTTTGTAGGCAAAACAGGTTTCAATGATTTTTACCCCTTCTTGTGGGTGAATTACCCCACTGTGTAATTATTAAATTTAGGAGGTGTACTTTAGTTTTCCTCTTATACAGCAGACTAAGTTAGTAAGTATTCTGTGATAGCATGCCTTTTATTTAGACAACTTAGCTTTGAGGCCAGTGTGTTCAAAACTATTTTGAAATCTTTCCATATGCAGACCCCTTTTTGTTCTGATCTCAGGTAGTTTGCTAATCAAACTATCTATTTACCTGCAAACTTTTTTTTTTTTTTGTGCTGCCAGCTAGGGCATTTACACCACAGATACTTTCTGGCTTGCTTTTAGATTAAAAGCTGTTTGTAGCTTGGTCTTAAAAAGGGACAGAATAACTTTTGCCAGAGATTTACAGTTTTGAGTTTTTACTTTAAGTCCTGCTCTCTCACACAGCAACCTGAAAAGGAAATTACATCCTGTTGTGGCTCCTGGAACCCTCAGGATTTTAATTTGTTTTAAGCATACAAAACAGTTTACTAACCTACAAAACAGGAGTTCTGGATCTTAAAAACCTTACCTACTATTTACACTATATTTACACACAGATACATGCATATATTCTCTGAATATTTCTAACACTATTTTTACATACCTGTACAAAGATTACATTCACTTTTATTCATTTGGGGGTAGTTAAGTTCCCAATAGAACCCTCTTGAAGTTCTTTAGTCAAATTTGCCTGGATTATTTACAGACACTCTTGGAAAAGGGCCCCTTTTTCCTTCAGAATGACTGCAAAGAAACCAAGAATTCTTTTCCTATAACATTTTAGCATTTTCACAACTGCTCAATTTCCTCCAGACTCTGTAGAGTTAACTTTTTTGTGTTTTTGTTAAACACTTTCTTATTTCTTAAAATGAAAACTGGCCTTGCTTCAGCTATTACTTCTTGTAAGTATTGTTTTAAGAATTTAGATTTCCAGTACCTGTACTTACTGCTTTTTCTTAGTTCTACCACAAGGCCTTCAATCTATCTTTTGCCTGCCTGCCTGCTTGTCTGGGCCTGATCCTGTTTTTTGTTGTTGTTGGTTTTTTTGCTGAATGGCCCTTTTCCATGGACACAGGCTTTGTCCCATTACCAGTTTAGCAAGGAGGGTGGCCTTGTTCACTAAACCCCACACCTCCTGGTCCTTTTTCTTAAGCATATCCCTGAAAACTTTGAGAGTGCTACTTTAACTCTCAGTACCCATCCTTAAGGGAATCTAGCGGTGTCTAGGTACTGAGGGACAGACATTTCCAACTTTTTGCTTCTGCAGCAGAGGCTTTTACATTTTGCAGTTTCATATTTGAATTCTTATATTCAGTCAATTTGAGGAACACCTCCTTACAGGTTTCATAGGAGCCAAACTGAATCTGTGTTTTCTTTTCCCTTTTTCTTTTGGATTTAGCTTTTCCTGCAGAGAGAGATTTTTTTTTTCTTCTTTGCAGGTAGCTAAGTGGAGGTAACTGTTATTACATGCCTCCCATAATAGCCAAATTGCTGCTGCATCTCCTTTGGCAGCATTAGAAGGTTTGTACATGAGGATATACTGTGCCAATTTATCCTCTAGGTCTGAAATTGTATGGACATCAACTAACACTTGATCAGACTAAGGGCTATGTCCGAATTTTGGCAAGATTTGTTGAAAAGGTTCAAAAGATTTGTTTATCTTTTACAAATGCCAAGTTCTCTGTCTCCTCTCTGGGAGCCTTCTTAAAAGACTGCTTACGTTTAAACATTTTTTAGTACACCCAACCTCCTATTGGGGCTAAAATAGCAATACCAATACCTCTTTTTTCTGGAGCGAGAAATTAAATTCTCCTCCCTTCTTTCTAATGCCAGCACTCTACGACTGGGGAGGAACGAGAAAGCTATTTCTCCTCCTCTCTTTACCCGGCCTTCTACCACCGGGGGTGTGCACACCTTACTGATTGATCACTTTTTAATACTTTTCAAGGTTTATGATTACTTTTCCACACTTCTCAACATCTTTACATTACTCAATAAATGCTCGTGGTACCTTCCCCCTTTCGCAATTCTCCACCAAAATGTTGTACTTAAAAGAAGTACTTGGGATCTTTTTCAGGGGGATAAGGCAACACGCCACATTTATTGATCACACATAGAATAATTAACAGTTATCATATGCATATGATATATATATATATATATATATAAGTCACTCATACACTCACACACACACACACAAGCACACTCCGTCTTTCTGTTGTTACCAACAAGTTGCTCCCCTTAACTGCACTGGCCAGGTGAGTTAGAATGGGGGGGGTGGAGGCGGGCGTCTGCCGATCCGGATTGATGCTCCGATGGTGACAAGACGAAACCCGGGGTCCTCTGCAAGACACCTCACTTTTATAGCATCCCTCTCATATGCAAATATATATCCCAGATTCAAACTCTGGGTCTGTGTCTGTTGGTCCCTTTGTGCTGCAGAGAGGGTGTTTTCAAAAGAAGGTGCCTGCTTCTAATCCCCAAGGCAGTCAGTATGTCTGCTCTCCTTTCTTCAGCCCACTTGACACCTTGGGTCTGGCTTCCACCCCCTCTTCAACTCCTGTAGCTGTCTGGAGGTGCTTGGCTCCCAAGTCTTACTCATTCACACCTCATTCATTCAACAGGGCAATTAATTACAGAGTGGGGGGAAGAGAGTGGGGGAAAATCTTATTCTGCTACAAGTTTTCTATATAGGGTTCTAATACAAAGTTATTTCAAGCAGCCCCTTGCACAAGCCTGAGCACAGAAGGGGGGCTGTTTCTGGCTACATAGGATTATATTCTTAACAGTTCTAAGTTACATGACCTAATACATTATATTCTAAAGGGGCAATAATAATAATAAATCTAAACATTTAACAATCTTAACAAATAATAATAATAATAAGAAGAAGAAGAATTAATAATAAATCTAAACACTTTAAGTTGTGGGGAACAAATTATGGGGAGTCACTTCCGTGTGGGGGAATCACATTTTTAATACATTGATATGTTATCCCTACAACCGCACCTGACTGGGCAGAGAAACCACCCTGTTCGCACTGCGCACCTGGGGCGTGTACACAGTGAACAGCCAATGTTGAAGACTTCGCATATGGAGTCTGGCATGTGGAACCACATATGTGGTGGCTGCCATGTGTCCCAGTAGTTGCAGACAAGTAAGTATTCGGGACTTCGGGGAAATTGATATTGATTGTACCAGGTCCTGTATGAGTTGAAACCTCTTTACCGGCAAGTATGCCCTCGCGGTTAGGGAGTCGAGTCTTGCGCCGATGAACTCCAGGTCGCGAGTAGGTGTTAGGAAGGACTTCTTGACATTGATTATGAGCCCGAGGGCTGTGAACAAAGTGGTAGTTATAGACACTGCCCTCGTAGCCTCGTCGAGTGTGGAAGCCTTTAGCAGGCAATCGTCCAGGTATGGAAAGATTGTAATATCGAGGCGTCGCAGGTAGGCCGCCACTACCGCCAGGGTCTTGGAGAAAACCCGTGGGGCTGCCGATAGTCCGAAAGGCAGCACACGATATTGATAGTGGTCGGACCCCACTGTGAACCGAAGGAATCTTCTGTGCGCCGGGTGTATCGTTATATGCAAGTAGGCGTCCTGAAGATCGAGGGATGCGAACCAATCCCCTTTGTTGAGAGCCGGGATGATTGAAGATAACGTGACCATCTTGAATTTTTGCCTTCTCAGATGACGGTTGAGCCGACGTAGGTCCAGGATAGGCCTCCAACCCCCTGATTTCTTCTGGGTGAGGAAATAGCGAGAGTAGAACCCTCTCCCCAAAAAGGGTGTCGGCACCCTTTCCACTGCCCCTAATATGAGAAGGCGCGACACCTCTTGATGTAGAAGCGTCTCGTGAGAGGGGTCCCTGAAAAGGGACGGGGCAGGAGGGGAGGGAGGGGGAAGAGAGGTGAAGGGGATGACATATCCTGAAGTAATTATGTCATGAACCCACCGGTCGGTGGATATGACAGCCCAACGATGCTGATAAGGTCTGAGACAATGATGGAATACGCCTTTTGTGATATCCGGAGTCTCTGTTAACGGTGTGGTCCGAAGTCCCTCGATCAACCCATCAAACCTGCTGTCGGCCCTGCTGCTGGACAGGTGTCTTGTTGGGTTGCTGGCGACGCTTCTGGGGCCGTTGTCTCGGCCTCTGTTGCTCGTATGGCCTGGCGCGTGGCGTCGCATATGAGAATGGTCTTTGTCTATTGTAGGGTATGTATTTCCTACGTTTGTGGGGGCGGTGTACATCCCTAGCGTTTTCAAAGTCGTACGTGTATCCTTGCCCGAGTGGAAGACCTGATCTGTTGACTGAGCAAATAGCGACTTGCGATCGAAGGGCAAATCCTCCACCTTGGCCTGCATCTCCTTCGGGACAGTGGCCTGATGCAGCCAAAACGCCCGACGCATGACTATGGCTGAAGCTGCGGATCTAGCAGCTACGTCAGCCGTGTCAAGGGCTATCTGCAAGGCTGTTCGGGCGACCATATAGCCCTCTTGTATCACTGCCTTGAGCATCTGATGTTTGGAATCCGGCAAGTGCTCGAATAGAGGGATCAGTTTCGAATAGTTATCAAAATCATGGTTTGCTAGTTGTGCCGCAAAGTTACACATCCTCAGGGCAGAAGTAGAGGAGGAATATACTTTCCTGCCCAAGATATCCAGTCGTTTGGCCTCCTTGTCATTTGAGGGATTCTTGGTCTGAGATGATCTCGTTCTCTGTTGCGCGGCGTCCACGACAAGGGAGTTAGGCTGAGGATGTGTAAAGAGAAACTCCATATCTTTCTGAGTGATGAAGTACTTCTTGTCCGACCGCTTATTAGTTGGTAGCGAAGTGGCCGGGGTCTGCCAGATGTCGTTGGCGATCTCCAGTATAGCTTCATCAAAGGGAAAAGCGAGCTTTGACTTTTGGGAAGGTTGTAGATTCTTAAGCAATCGATGTTGTTTCTGTTGCACGTCCGCGGTCTGAACGTCCTGGGATTGTGCAACTCTCTTGAAGAGCTCCTGGAACTGCTTGTGGTCCTCCATAGGAGACAAGTCCGCAGGGACCACAGCGTCATCCGGCGAGGATGAGGAACGCTGCGCTAGGGAATCAGGGCTCTGCTGTCCTTGAAGAGGAGTGTGGTCCTGCTTATCCTCCTGATATTGCGAATCCAAATCCCCAGCCGAGGATGGTGGCGCAACATAAGGAGTAGACTCGTCCAGACCGTGTGGAGATTGATGCCGAGAAGATTGCGGTGATCGCGATCGCGAATACCTTCTGCGGTGAGACGAATGAGAAGAGTTCTCGTAATAATATCGGTCCTCCCTCCGACTGCGGCAGGGAGAACGGCTGTATCTTCTCACTGTGTCATACCGACAATGGCAGTCTGTACGTCTTGGGGATCTTGGTGAAAGGGATCTCCTGTAGTAGCGTGAGGGAGACCTCGAGTAGCGGTCCCGATAGGACCGACGTGGTGATGAATGACGAGTTGACCTATAGTAGGGTTCCCTGGAGGTCGTGTAACGGTGAATACGACGACGGTAATCAGCATGGGAGGAGGTAGGTGAGTCAGGTCCAGGTGAGAAGGTGACACTGTCCGGTGTTATTGATGGTGTCCGGACCCTTGCAGTCTTTTGTTGCGCTCTGGTTGGCACCGAGGCATTGCAGGCAGGCTGGGGAGGTGCTTGTGGCAGAACAGCAGACAGCAAAGAAGCCTCTGCCACTTGAACGTCTGCCACGTGAATGGCAGAGTAAAGGCTCGGTGCAGCTTGATCCCCCGGAAAGGAGAAAGCGGGAGGCTGGACTGGCAGAGACTCCTGTGGCGGAGGTGCATCCGGTGCCGATATGCCCGGCACCGAGGAGCCCAGAGCGGCACCTATGGAAGGCGCTGTGGGTGCCGTTACAGCAGGCTGCGGGCGCGCATGCGCCGGAACTCCCGGTGCCGGGGCTTCTCTTGCCGGCTCCGCAATGGCCGTTAAAGCCGTTGCCGGCACCGACTCCGCTCTCGACCCCTTCTTGGGTGTCGGAGCGGAGCTTTTGGGGCAGGCTGCAGTTGGGGCAGAAGAGCTACGGCCCTTGCCCGCCTTGCCCGCGGGGAGTCTCGGCGCATAGCCAGAGCTCCCCGGCTTGTCCGCAGTGGCGCTCGGCGTCCCGTGGATCTTGGGGGCTTGCCCGGCTTGCTCGGGAGATGCAGAGTGCGGCTTGGAGACCTCCGGAGCTTGGAGAGCCTTATTGAACAAAAGGACTCTCAACCTCAGCTCCCGATCCTTTCTAGCGCGAGCTGTCATCTTCTCGCAGTGACCACATTTGGCTGAGACATGAGTGTCCCCGAGACATCTAACACACCGGGAGTGACCATCCGAGATGGGAATAGCCTCCTGGCACTGGAGGCACTTCTTGAAGCCGGGTGATCCTGGCATTCTTGAGTCCTTTGCTTATTAGTCAATTTCAGTCAGGAAAACCCTGACCGACCGCTGAAGAAAAAGCGGCTTTTCTTTTCTTTTTCTTTTTTTTTTTTTTTAAAGGGGGAACTACAACTAGAACAGTGTAACAGATAACTACCTATCACTAACCAAATAACAACTATAACTAGGAAGGTTTTTCCCTTTCCCCTCAGAGAGGAGAAGGGAGCCTGAACTAACTCCGTCTGCGGCTGCAGACAGTTGGAGAGAAACTGACAGGACCGGACCGCGCTCAGATGAAAGGCGCGAAGGGGCACTCGCGCATGTGCGGTCCGGCAGGGGGGCTACTGCTAGTGAAAATTCCTCCAGTTTGCGGCGCCGGGACGAGCCCAGCGCCTCGAGTGGAGCACCCTCGGGGACACTACTCGATGAAGAATGGCCATGTTTTTCTTATAAACCTTAACTAAAATTGGCTTAAGAATATGCATAACTTGCAATTGCTTTTAGACAAAATATCTCCTGTAACACACCAATTTTTAACGTTGCAGTCTGCTGAATGTGTATGTAGGCAGGGTCTGAATCAATGCTTCCATTACAGACAACTGGAATGGGAAAGGAATCCTGGGTGTGGTTATGTAAATACACTTCAAGCAGGTTGCTCAGGCATGCTAGATGTTCAGCTGTTGTAACTAATTTGGCTGTTGTGGGGGTCACAAACTGTGTTAAAACTAAATACAGGAATTGTAAGATATGACCACCAATGCTTGCAGTTATTGTTGGAATGCACAATGCAGAAAGTCATACTGTGTTTCATTAAATTAAAACAAGAGACTCTGTCAGTGTAAATACGCTTGGATGGACAGAGGCTGGTCTTTCAGAGGCCTATAGATTGAGCTGGGGAGGGAGGTGAGTCAGCACCAGGTGTGAGCTGTAAGACTGGTTCAACCTGTTTCTCCCCACTGTTTCAATGATAGAGTTAAAAAAGGCTCCATAAGGAGTCCCTTTTATATGTAAATTCACTCCAGTAAATGCTGGGATCTCTTGTGGCTGGACTGTGTTTTGGGCCAAGGGCTGAATTCACTAAGTTTGTCCCAGAGCCATATCTACCACAAGCCAGCAGAGCAGTTATAGAGAGGCATTAGGAGTGGCCAGCAGAGTGGTGACAGCAAGGGGCAATTAATGGCCAGCAGGGTGGTGCCAGAGAGCAGTGAGCCGGGGGATGGCAAATTACCAGCAAAATGGGTGAGATGACTCTTACCCCCTACACTCAGGATGGGAGGTGAACTCTGCAGATCACCTCTGTATTCTGGTCTGCCCTGACTAAGGGCAGCATCTGTGAGTGGGGTGCAGAGAAGGGTTGGGCATGTGAATGGGACACTTGCATTGCTGGACTTGAGAGCTTGAGAGGAAAAGGACATTGCCCATGAGGAAGGAGGCTTCATGACTGAGGGCAGAGGGTGCGGCAGGACAAAATTTTTCCTGTGGGAGGCAGTGTGACATGATGACATCACTCTGTTGTCCTGCAGGAAATTTATATATATATATATATAGAGAGAGAGAGCACAACAGCAGTGGTAACCTGAGATCTCCTTCAACAGAGTGGGGCCCAGTTCTCTGAGCCCCGTCTTGAGTGTCTCTGCTCTCCCCAGGCTCCTGTGTTCCCCAGTTCCTGTGCATCTGCTCTATTCCCCTTTTTGCTGTGTCCCCATTTCCCACTGTGCCTATAATGAGGCTCCCCAATATGCTCACCTGGAGGGGCCCGCTCCCCATCCCTGGCTGGGTGAAGGAGCCCAAGTGGGAGTCCCTGCACTGAGCAGCCCTTTCCCCCAGAACAAAGGAGCGGTAGGCTTGGTTGTCTGTCCCAGAGTGCCTGGGCTGGGCCAGGCTGTGTTTCAGCACTCGGCAGGAGGCCATGGAGTGAGCCCTGCTGCCATGGCACTGAGTGGAGTACTAGAGCTGGCATGATCCTGGGTGATCTTTGGGATGTGAGTGGATCGCTTGCCCGGATCGGCCATGAGCATGGACGTGCAGGACCAGGGCAAGTGCCTGCTGGCACTCAACCTGAAGCAGGCCCAGTGTGCGGCGGTGCTGAAGAGAGTGCCTGTGGGTGGACATGCAAGTGGAGCCCTACCACCACAGTGAAGGGCTGCTGGGCAGAGGCCATGCAGATGAGGGTGGAGGGACAAAAAATTTTCCCGCAGGACGCAGAGTGACACACTGATGTCATTCTGCATCCTGCAGGAAAAATCCTTTTTATATAGAGATACTTCCATTTGGACACTTTGGAGTACCAGCAGTGTGAGAAGAAAGTTTTACTATGGTGTTTCTTCTGAGCACAGCTGGGGAAAAAACAGGAAAGAGAAGATATTTGTAAATCAAGGCTGGTCTGCCCCACATATATTGATATAACTATATGGCTCAGAAGTGTGAAAAATCCATACCTCTGAGCAATGCCCTCTGTAGATGGCACAGTTGGCAATCCTGCTGACATCATTACTGGTAAGTGAATTGAGCGAAGAGCTCTCTGGTGGAGACTTAGAGCTTCTTCAATAAGTGCTCTTGTTATGCAGTATTTTAAGTGTAGATCTGTGCTCAGGGTAAGCATTGTTTGGAAATAGCATTGTTTACTTGGAAATGGTGTGCACAAGCTACTGAAGTGTCAGTGGTACTGCATGCCAAGAAGTTTCCCCTTACAGGGACATCTCCCCATTATTTGAAGACAGGGAGAGAAAGCTGGGCTGAAGTTATCTCAGCTTAGAGTCAATTGGAGAGCACCATGCCAGCCCCGCTGGGAGGGAGGGAATGGTGGTGCCCAGGACTGCAGTAGTTCCGGGAGGAGACGTGGCTGTTGGAATGGGACGGTTGGGCACCATCCAGTTACTGCACGGCGCCTATCGGCGGCTCCTCGGGTCGCCTACCAGCAGCGCCTAATGCCGCGTGGCGGCGCCCGTCCTGCCTGGGGCTCACCCGCCCTGCCCTCGGGGATACGGGTGCTTGCAGGCGCAGTTTTCAGGTGTGGGGGAGCGGATGCAGCGGGAGGGCGGGGGACCAGGTGGCAGCTGCTGGCAGATCAAACCCCCGGCTGCTCGGGACCCGGCTCTCGGACGCGAGTGGATCAAGAGGCACCGTAGCTCGGGCGGGGATCCGGGCCGAGCCCCGAGAGGAACCCAGGGCGGCACGAGGCCGGTCCCCCCGCGCGGACAGCGGGGCGGGGGGCGAGACTGCGCTGGCCCACATGGCGGGGGAGCTGCGGCGAGGGCGCCCCTCGCTGGCCGGAGCAGCCCAGCCGCAGCCCCTCCGCGGTTGCCGGTCCCCAGGCGGGCGCAAGCGCGGCGCACACCCCCGGGCGGGCGCGCCGCCATTGGCCAGGCGGGGAAGGCACCGGGGGTGTGTCCCGAGGCGGGGAGCCGGTGTCTGGCCCGCGCGCTGGCGAGGGGAGGTAGCGGCGCTGCAGGTTAAAAGCGGCGGCGGCTGCAGCGAGCGGTTCTGCAGCATCATGTCTCTGCGCAGCAGCTTCGCCCGGCTCCTGCGGAAACAGGCGGACTCCGCGCTGCAGCTCCCGAAACCTGCCCACTCCGTGGCGCTGATCGGGGCCCCGTTCGCCAGGGGGCAGGTGAGCATCGCGGGGGGAGGCAGCGCCCCCTGGCCCACACGGGGTGGTTTAGGGGGATGAGCGTGTTCCGGCCCCGTGCAGACGGGCTCGGGGAGACTCCTTGTCGCGCATCCCTGGAGGCTCGGGAGCATGTGCTGTAGCCGCATTGTCTCGCTGTCCCAGCGGGTTTCCGGGAGGGGGGACCCCGGCGGCGGGCCCTGGCACACGCCGCTCCCACGTGCAGCTCCAGCTGGGGGCGCGCACCCGCAGCGCCCCGAGGATCGGTGGGGATGGCAAATGCCCTTCCCCGGGTCGCCGCTCCGCGTGGTTGCTGCGGCTCAGTCCCTTTCTGTGAGCGCCAAGCCCCGCCCCACCGGGATCCTAATGGAGCCCCTTTGTCTTACAGAGGCGGAGGGGGGTGGACCGCGGCCCCGCCGCCATAAGGAACGCGGGGCTGACGAAGAGGCTCGCCGGCTTGGGTAAGGGCCACGTGCAGCAGTGGCGGGGTGGAAACGGGGACCCTCGCTGGCGTGACTGGGGCGCTAGCACGGAGCCTGGGCACTGTCCGCCCCCATGTCCCGTTCCTTTTGCCTTAGCCTGACTCATTTAGCTGGACAGTGAATCAGCCACACATTCACCTTCCTGCATCCGACATGTCTGCCTTGTCGCTGTGAAGTAAGATGAGTCACAAAACCCGGTATCTCTAGTGAGCCAGCAGAAGAGTGGCTGAGGAGTGAATGGACCACAGAAACGGAAACTAGACCTATGTACTATTGAAATGTTGCTCTGCGATTAATAACTAACTTGCACAGACACATCCCTTGTATGTGTATATTGGGCAGTTAAATGTATGACACGTCTCGTGCACAAGGAAGGCTTTGGTCAACAGAAACTTGGGTGTGCACTGTATGCCCAGATTTTGGGGTCTGTAAATTTGATAGCACTATTCAGACCTTACCGAGATCCTCAGCCACAAGAACAAATCATTAAACTCATTTACTGCACTGCTTCAAACAACCAAATACTTAACTCAGCCCCTGTCCCGAAAAGGAATCCAGAATTCTCTGAAGAAAACCTCTGATTTTTGTCTCCGGTCTTGCATTTAATTCTAGTCTTGCATTGAGAGGATATAGGAACAGTGCTATCTCACTAGAAAGAAAATGTGATCTTGAGTTGTTTGTTAGGGCAAAAGCAAATGATTAGTCTTGTGTAGTCTCAACAATTCATGGCCTGTTTCCTCTTAGATTTAGAACCAGAAAAAAAGAAGGCTTTTTTTGTTTGTTTTTTGGCAAAGGTTGGGTAAGAGTCAGGCAAATTGCAAGCCAAATACTAGATATGAATTCTGGCGTGTTGTTTCAATAGCTATACTTGTCAGAATGTGACTTTTTAATATAATTTTGATGAATTTTATGAATGTTTATTGATTTTAAAATTTTCAAAGTTGTGCAAAATTATGGCGTTTAAATAAAACTTTTAATTTTTTAAAATTCTATTTAGACTTTCACATCTGTGGGAAATTATGGGAAGGATCAGATAATGACAGTAGTTTCAAAGCTTTACATCCATTAAAACAATTTGTCAGCATCACGTCCTAATGTAGCAAGTAAACATCTTTTAAATCCATCTCAAAGTACTTTGCAAGCAGCAATTGTTTTGTCTATTTGTAAAATTTTGTTTATAATGGTTGTAATTTTTTGTCAGCTTGTGTGTGTGGGTTGGTAAAATTATGCAGTGTTGTAACTGCTGATATCACCCAGTTTGTCTAATATTCTGAGGTAATAATCTTTTATTGGACCATTTTTTGTTAGTGCAAGAAAGACAAGCTTTCCACCTTACACACAGCTCTCCTTCAGGTCTGGTAAAGGTTCTCAGATTGTCACAGTTAAATAGAAGGTGAAACATTGTTTAGCATAAGTATTCAACACCTTTCAAAGGACCCTTCATGGTAAAATACAGGACTATGTAGCACTTTAAAGACTAATGAGATGTTTTATTAGATGATGAGCTTTCGTGGGCCAGACCCACTTCCTCAGATCAAATAGTGGAAGAAAATAGTCACAACCATATATACCAAAGGATACAATTAAAAAAAAATGAACACATGTGAAAAGGACAAATCACATTTCAGAACAGGAGGGGGATCGGAGGAGGGGGGGGGAAGGAAGGAAGGTAAGTGTCTGTGAATTAATTATATTAGAGGTGGGGAGAGTTAGATGTCTGTGAGCTAATGGTATTAGAGGTGATAATTGGGGAAGCTATCTTGGTAATGGGTAAGATAGTTTGAGCCTTTGTGCCCTGCAATTTGCGTACCTTTTTCAATAGTTTTTTCAGAAGAAGCTTTTCTGAAATGTGGCTCTGGGAAGGAGGAAGACTGGGCTTCCGAAAGAGCATGTCTGCTCTTCCGCAAAAAAAAGCAGACATAGCCTTATCCTGAAGTAAAAAGTCTCTCCCTGGAATCCGAAGAACCTCAAGTTATCTAAAAATCTCTGAAATTCTGAAGTTACAAGATGTGAAAGGAGGATATAACGTTCAAGAGGGATTATTAGACAGTTCTTTAGAGTTATTTGGCAAGTAACTGAAAAATTCTTTGACCAATCAGTCTATAGTTAACTATGGAGTCTCCTTCAAATAGCATAGGTCTAATAAATTAGTTGAGGTTGTACAAAGTCCAATCCGAATAGAACATTTTGTGACATTGACAACCAAAACTTAAATGAAAACTTCTGCTGTGTGCAAAGCTTGGTTTTTGTTTTTGTTTGTGTCCCATTTCAGTAAGAGCTAGGAGCTTAAATACCTTTGGAGATCTGGACCTTAGTGTTGACTAACTTTAAAATTATCAATAAAGTGGGAGAGGGCTTTGCCCCTCTAAACATTAAAAATTGTCAAGGTCTTTTTTTGTTGCTAAAGTGTGCTTTTTTTTGAGCACTGATATGAGCTGCTGCTTCTCTATTCATGTCTGTTGTTTTAATGTTTTTAGTGCTGCTTAAATTTCTGTAGCCCTGTTGATGAATAGGGTCAGGTGTTGTAGACTTTGCCAGAAGGGGCCCTCGCTGACAAGCAATGACAGACTTAGCCAGCATCCACAGGGGAGCTTTTTATATTGTAGGGACAGCCATTGCAGTGTGGAGTAGAAGGATAAGGAGGAAGTCCTTGAGCAAGAGGCTGCTTTATGTAGCTATTGTCCAATGGGGAATAAGGGATTGAAATTTCTTCTTCCCCTTAGCCTGGCAGGAGGGCTGTTAATATACCATATTGCTACAGTTCCCCTCCTCCCACTTATTTTTTTTTTTTTTTTTCAGTCGTCACCAGTGCTTTGAAGTGTCACTGAAATCTCAGGTTTTTTCTTTTTCTTTTTGTTCATTTGCATCTTTTTAATGTTACATTGGATAATAAAGTGAATTTGTAACAGTTGTGCTCACAATGCTGTTGGTTATGACTAATCTAATGTTCTGGACATAAATTTCACGCTAAACTCCTGGTTTCCAGCAAAGGATATGAGAGTGAACAAAGACATTGAAACCTTTTTCCAAAACCTTAGTTCCTTTGACAAGAATCCTAAGTGATTTTGCCTCCCTTCCCCCCCCCCTGCCCGCCCCACAGCTGTTTGTCTTTAGGTGGGCTGAGAGATGATAATGTGAGACTGAGTAGCTTCTCAAAGAGGTGATAACATTTAACTGAGACAACACCTACAACATTGAAGAATATCAGCCTTGTGTTAATGCACTTTTTAAAGCATTCTCTAGAACAGGGGTGGGTAATTTTTGATGGGAGAGCAACTCCAAAATTTTGTGAGTGGTCAAGGGCTGCAGTCTTCCATGGGGGGAGGGGAGGAATGGCATCTAGGAGAGAAGTTGGGTGCAAGATGGAGCTCGAGGTAGGGGACTGAGGTACAGGAGATAGTGGGGGTCTGAGAGTTTGAGTGAAGGGGGGGGTTGATCTGGGGCTGGGGCTTGGGATGCAGGGCTGAGAGGGGGCATGGGTGCAGGAGAGGATTCTGGCCTAGGAGTGGTGCAGCATTTGGGAGGGAATTGTGAGCTGAGCAAGGGTGTGTGTGCAGAGGGTTTGGGTGATAACCTGGGACATGGGAATAGGGTGCAGGGTCAAGGAGGGAGTATGGGTGCAAGAGAGATTACTGGCTTGGGAGATAGGTGTAGGAGGGGGGTGCAGGGTCTGGGAGGGAGTTGTGACTGGGGTGAGGGGATTGCAGAGGCTATGGATGGTGGCCTGGGGGAGGGGAGGATGCCAGAGGTCTTCCCTAAGCACCTCCTGGCCAGCAGTCCTGCAGGATCCTGAAGCAGGCTCTCTGCTGTGTGGGGAAGTGGGGAGGGGAAAGGTATGAAAACTAACCAATGGGGGTTAAGAGAGTTTGCTGGGGGGGTAGGGATCCGGTGCCTGGAGCAGAGAGCCACAGTGAGCACTTAGCAGCTAGCCACTTAAAGCAGCATGGGGCTGCTCTGTGCCTGAAGGTCCCAACAGGCTGGCCCAAAGGCTGGCTCTTGCTGCCCCTGCCCTAGAACATTCAGCATGGACATGAGCAGAGCAGGCAGGCTTGTTGCCAAAGAAGCTTTTATGTATGGTGTCCATAGTCCAACTAGTTCAGAAAGGCGCACACGGATGCTCGCTCGGATGCACGCACGCCAAGAGGTTACATATGCTAAGATCATGACTTGTCCTAGCAGAAGGTTTAGCAGAGGGTGGATTCTGTAGGTACATGGGAGCGTAAGTGAAAAGGCTTCTGGTTCCTTCTTCCCCTGCACTACTATGAATTAACAAAGTGCATTATTAGTTAAAAATAAATAGAAGAAGCTTATTTGTGTGTGTGGCGAGGATTGTGGCTCCTCTTTTTACTGGAGGGGGAAGTGTGTGATTTTAAATCAGTATCTTAAAGTGTTTAATTTTCCTTAATTTTTATTAAAAATAAATGGGTCCCCTCTAATGCCAGGGAGTTGAGTTAGTAAAATGTGTGACTTGTACCTCCCCATTCCTAGATCCAGCCTGTAAGCATCTCTGTGTAGTTCTGAGGGCTAGGTAGATACACACACATTAGCACACACATTCACGCCCTGTCTTAGCGTCCCAGCTTGAGCAGCCCTAGTACACATCAGCCGGGCCAGGAAGTGTACTCCCAACTGAAATGTAGAGGAGGTAGCATGTGAAACATCAGTGTCACATTTTATTCCTCCTCCACCACTGCAGTTTTTCAGATGTGGATATGCTTGAATTAGAGCCCACATTGTTATAATTAGTTCTCACCCAACAGCTTGCTTTGGGGCAGTGAAGGGAAAGGAAACACTTTGTCCTGTCCTCATTACCCCCTTAACAGCTAATCCTCAATAACTGAAACAAAAGACAGAACTATGTAGCACTTTAATGACTAACAAGATGGTTTAATAGGTGATGAGCTTTAGTGGGACAGACCCACTTCCTCAGATCAATTTGTGGAAGAAAATTGGCATGACCATATATACCAAAGGGATACAATCAAAAAAAGTGAACACATATAAAATTGGCAAATCAAATTTTAGAACAGAGTGGGAGTGAGGGGAGAAGATTAGTGTCTGTGAGGTAATGACATTAGGGGGTGATAATTGGGGAAGCTATTTTTGTAATGGGTGAGATAATTAGCATCTTTGAGACCCATACATAAAGTGTCAAATTTAAGCATGAAACAAAATACAGGACTATGTAGCACTTTAAAGACTAACAAGATGGTTTATTAGATGATGAGCTTTCGTGGGCCAGACCCACTTCCTCAGTGGCCCACGAAAGCTCATCATCTAATAAACCATCTTGTTAGTCTTTAAAGTGCTACATAGTCCTGTATTTTGTTTCAGCTACACCAGACTAACACTGTTACATTTCTATCATAAATTTAAGCATGAATGACAATTCTGATGCTTCTCTTTGAAGTCTGGAGTTAAAATCTCTCTGAAGCAATATTCATGTTTTAAGGTCATTGAGAGAATGGTCAGTCTGGCTGAAATGGCAAGCAACAGCTTTCTCTCTGAGAGAGAGCCTGATGTCTGTTTTATGTGCATTGATTCTTTGGTGAAGTGTCTGAGAAGTTTGTCCAGTTTACATAGCAGATGGACACTTTAGGCACATGATGGCGTAAAGTATATTTCTGGATGAACAGGAATATGTGTTTTTGATCTTGTAATAGGCATGGTTAGGTCCAATAATGGTGTCAGCAGAGTATATATGTGGACAAAGCTGGCACCGGGGTTTGTTGCAAGGGAAGGTACCAGGGTTGGTATTAGTGTGGTATGTCCTGTAGTTGTAGGTAAGAATCATCTTGAGGTTAGGTGGTTGTCTATAGGAGACTATGGGTCTGTCTCCCAGAGCCTCTCGGAGGGTAGTATCCTGTTCCAGTATAGGTTGTAGTTTATTGCTAATGCGTTGGACAGGTTTAAGTTGGAGGCTATAGGTGATGACAAGTGGTGTTCTATTGTTGGTTTTCTTGGGTCTGTCTTGAAGTAGATGGTTTCTGGGTATTCGTCTGGCTCTTTCAATTTGTTTTTTTATTTCTCCGGGTGGGTAATTGAGGTTTATAAATGCTTGGTAGAGATCCTGAAGTTTCTGGTCTCTGTCAGTGGGATTAGAGCAGATGCGATTGTATCTAAGGGCTTGGCTATAGACGATGGATCATATGTTGTGTCCTGGATGGGAGCTGGAGGCATGTAGGTAACTGTAGAAGTCAGTGGGTTTTTTGTCGTGTGGTGTCTAATTTACATTGGTGATTTGTACTGGGGTGTCCAGGAAATGGATCTCTCGTGTAGAATGGTCCAGGCTGAGATTGATGGTGGGGTGTAGGTTGTTAAAGTCCCTGTGGAATGCATCCAGTGTTTCTTGGCCATGGGTCCAGATCATAAAGATGTCATCGATGTAGTGTAAGTAAAGGAGGGGTAAAAGGGGACGGGATCTGAGGAAACGTTGTTCTAAGTCAGCCATAAAGATGTTCGCGTACTGTGGGGCCAGGCGGGTACCCATGGCTGTGCCGCTGATCTAGAGGTATAAGTTGTCCCCAAATTGGAAATAATTGTGGGCGAGAACAAAGTTACATGTTATTACATAGCAGTACAAATCACCAGTGATAAATTAGACACCACTCTTTAAGAACTGGGCAATCAGATCTTGGTAAAGTGAATTGCTGTTGAGTTAGGGTTGGGTCCACTGTTCTTACCAGCGAACCCAACCCACTGCCACCCCCCCATTCAAGAGATGATTAAACTATTGAATTAGTTGTCTGACTTTCTCCCCTGGACTCCATTGTAACAAAGCCCCACCCATCATTCCTTTTAGGCCTCACCTGAATACAGTTTGATCCTGTGGCAGATGCAGATTCCAAGTACAGTAAAACTCCAATAGTCCGGCATCCAATTGTACGGCATTCCTGATAGTCCGGCTTCAAAATGGCAAGAGCCTAGTGAGTGATCTTTGGCAAAAAATGAGTAACAAGGCAGCAGCAGCTGAACTGAGTGAAAAGGGTAAAAAAGGGTTTAAAAAAACCTAAAACTTTACAGTATGTACAATAAAAAGGATTAAAACACTGTGTGTGTGTGTGTGTGTGTGTGTGTGTGTGTGTGTGTGTGTGTGTGATATCTATATATGACCACCTTATAGTACCTCCTGATAGTCTGACATATCCGATAATCCAGCATCACGTAGGTCCCAAAGGTTCCGGATTATTGGAAGTCTACTGTAGAATGTTTTTAGATTTAAATCCAGTGAGGGGTTTGGCATTCATGTGTCATAAACCTACTTGGATTCCATCTCCCTTCAAAGCTCCGCCCATTAAAGCTCTTTAAGCCTTACTCTTTGCAGGCCAATGTGGAAATCAGATCCTGCCACTTATAAGGATTTATTTAAAAAAAAATCTGAGCTTTTGGTTTCGTGTGTGTGTGTGTGTGTGTGTGTGTGTGTGTGTGTGTGTGTCCGTCCGTCCGTCCTAAGGCAAGGTGTATCCACACTAGCCTTTCCCACCATTACAAATGCTTGTGCAGTGACTGCTGGAGCATTAGTGTAGCCAGAGTTCTAAGTGACTGGTAGCATTTTAACCAGGGTGTCGTCTATTATGTGCTCATTGGGTCAGACTGTGGTTCCCAAACACTGGGGCATGCCTTCTGATGGGGCATTGAGGAATATTTGGGAGAGGGGTGCAGCGCGGGGCCAGGCCAGCCTCTACGTGTGTGTGTGTGTGGGGGGGGGGGCACCATACAGCTCTGCTCTGCCCCCCTGCTCTGCTCCAGCCCCAACCCTAATTATGGTCTCAGTCATGGTCCCTGCTGCTGGCAACAGCTCCCTCGGCCTAACATAAACTCCTGCTTTGGTCTCTGGCCCCAGCCTTGCCCCTCTTACCACATCTGCGCCCTCTGGAAGCCACAGCCCAGTTCCTAGCCCTGTCTACTGATGGGGATGCATGATGTGAAAGTTTGGGGACCACTGATGTAGATTGGGGGTTGAAGCTGCTGGTTGCCACTAATCCTTTTGTGTTCACCCAATGCTAGCACTTGGGAGTCAGTGTTCATGTTAGCCATGGTGGGAAATATTTTCAGGGAAAAGAAATCTGGATAAAGGGCCCCAGTGTAATCTGATACCCTGTGATCATTTCACCTGCCCTACAGAGCAAAATAATGTGCTTCTCCAATATGCTGATAATCTAAGGGCCTGTTGATAGAGCCAGAAAACGTTGCCATTTGAAGTACACTGGTCCAATTACTGTAGGGAAAAGGTACCAGGTGTGTAGGTCGTAAGACCAGTATGCTTTGTTTCCTGAACTGGAATAAGTTTTTATACTAGTGTGAGCACGTTTAAGTTTATACTGCAGCTCGTAGCAATATAATGGCATCAGTAATAAATAAATTCCCCCCCCCCCCAACAAATTTGTATACTGCTATAACTTTCAAGCATAGAACAACCCTAACAGGTATTCATTTCAAATGCTATTTACAACATGTGTAGATGCCAGCAATCAAAGCACAAACACTGAACTGGAGTCTGGGCACTAGCTAAAATAATCAGTTGTCTTCTCCAAAGCCCTTTATGTTGCTGGGAGAGGCTCTTTCCTTGTTCTTTGAAGTGGAACTTTCCTGTGACGTCCTTTTTTAGGTGGTGAACATTGTCTCTGCCTCATGATCCTTGGAATATTTCTCCTTGGGTTTTATCTGTATTCAGATCTGCAACTGTTTAATGTCACATTGGTTCAAAAATCATAACAGTGCACTCAAATCAGTGTGGTGGTTCTTACTCCAATTTAAATCATTACATCAATGTAGCTCAAATTGATGTAAACAGGAAACTGTATTTCTTAACTCCTCCTCTCCCCATTTTGCTAACATAACTTACAGTCCTGGAGTCACAGCATAAAGAGCTCTTTGTTTCTGTTGGTGGTATCTTTCATCTCCAAGCACTTTCAAAGTTTTTATGCATATGTGGATCAGTTTACATGCACTAAAATTCAGCCCCCTCTGAGATGAAAGGGAAGAATAGTGTATGTAATTGGACCCACAGATGGGGTTGTGGTAGACTCAGAACTTAGTTATTTGAACTTAATTTTGTTCTTCCTCTTGTTTGTTTTTTATTGCCATGGAATCTGTAACAATCTTTTGTTGGCTGAGACCCTTGTTTTGCTTTTCATCTGAGAGGCTGAGAGGCTCAGGCATATGAGGTCTGAAAAAGCTTGAGACTTGCACGTTTTTTTCAGGAGCCTATGAAGTGCTGTTCTTGGGTGGAAGAGGCTGCTTTTAGTGGTAAAACCATCCAGCAGTATCAGAAGGAACTGGGGAAAACACTTATTTCTTCATGCGTTGATTTTTCTTTACCTACCTGCCTGGAACAATCAATATGTAATCTTATATAATGGTAAAGAATAATGGCCTTGTTGCTGGAGAGGAATTCATTATAAGGTGGGACCTGATGTGACCTCCTGCTTGATTAGCTTTCAGATTATTGTGGGCTGAAGGAAATTGGAAACCTAAGTGAGGGAAGAGTCTAATGCTAGGGTGAGGACAGCTGGAGAAGACCCTAAGGGTTAAATAACCCAGGAAACTTGGGGAAAGCAAGGTAACATAGCATCAGAATAGGTAGTACACATTTTGCATTCTCTGGCTTCTGACTACTTTCAAGGCATTCCTGCCCAGCCAAGGTTGCAAAACTGGCTATGTTGATGCCTGGAGTTGCCAGTCACAGGGCTCATACGTCATAGCATAGTAATATTCTCATGTTATGTTACAACACATTGAGGTGGCATCAGAATATTCTTTTCTGGTGCAATTCTACAATGTAAATGTTTCCTAAGCCTAGAAGCTTTTTTTTTTTTTTTTTTTTTTTTTTTGCAGGAGGAGAGGGAGGAGGGGAATCTCATTGATGTCAGCGGACTCCATAGGACACTGAATCATCTGGGAGGGATGTGATTGCAGGAATGAGGGTGGTTGGGAAATTTGGTGAACTAGGAAATACCGGGGTTTGTGGACAATCTTGAGAGCACTGAGTTTAAATTACTGACGGGTTTGACTGTGGGGAAAGCAAAACGCAGTAGAGATTGTCTAGTGTTAAAACAGATACTGATTTTTAAAAACAAGTTCTCTGGAAGCCATACTGGTAAAATGTGCAAAAAACAGGGTGAGGGGATAGGGCTGTGAAATACCATAGATGAGAGAGTCCTGTTAAACCATCGAGTGCATTTCCCTATCCATTCATTCGTCTGTCTAGATTCAAAAAAAAATCAAGTGGGTGGGTTTTCAGCCTTGTTTTAAGTTTATCAAGCTCTGATGCTGCTTCTAAGACTCACTAAGCTGTGGAACAATCTCTCCTGCTGCCATTCTGCCCTCTTGCTTCAGAGTTGATCACACAATCACATGGGTGTTCTAGGGGAGAGCACATCCTGCCCATTTAGCCTCCTGCCCATAGGGGAGACTTTTCTCTGCTTAGTTACTCTAATAGTTAAAACTGCTTCAGACCAGGTTTCTTTATGCACAGGTCATAATGAGTGACTCACTCACTAGCTCTTTAACCATGTCCTCTTGCTGACATTCAGGCGGAAGTGACTGCAAGGCATACATAGATATGCAAGTAGAGACTACTACAGCCCGAGCTCACCTCTATGGCATGCCAGCTACCCTGAGTTCATTATTTCTGTAGAGCTCAGGGTCCCTGATCTGTTCTGGGGGAGGATGGTTGTACCTAATAGCCTCTTACCTTGCATAGAAGGAAGGGAATGTTTAAAGATGTTTTTTATAGCTCATCCTTTGTTTGGTTCTTCCCCAGAACCTTTCTGTTTTGTTGCTTTTCTTAGTGACTCATCAGGCTGGCATCCATGACTGTGAACTGAGATGATAGGGCCATTGCATAAACAGGATTTCTGCTTGTGTGTGAGCAAAGTTACATAATGAAATAGAGCACTAAATGGTCAAAGTGGGTTTGGCCTATTGCTTGCATGGTATTTTGCAGCCAATCTTCTGCTAACTGTTCTAAGGAAGCACTGAACTGAAGGTCTTTGTTGACCAAGGATTCTCTAGTATTTGTCTAAACTACAAAGATTTGTCACCAAAAACTGCCTTTGCACACTGCATAGCTTTTGTCAGGAAAAACGGGAATGAAAAACTTCTACCCCGGCCCTAGTAGAGAGAGGGTTTTTCTCCCCCCCCCCCTTTTTCCCCTCCCTTTTACTGTGGACAAAGCCAATGTAGACACTGCTATTTTTTGTTCACAGAACTGGTTTCCGCCAGTATCCCATAATGCCTGCCTTGAAGGCTCTGCTCAGACTTTTGATCTCTCCTGCCCTGCAGGCTTGCCCCCCTCCCCTTTCAAAGCTCCAGGAATTGACAGCTGAGTGAACTGCTCCATTTGGAGACTAAAGAGAGCAAATCATTGGGCTGCTCTTGTTCTCCCTTGCAGAAGGCAGACTGAGAGGGACCTAGATTGCTGTGCTCTTTGACATGAAGAGCGTACAGAGCTATTAATGATGTTGCTCCCAGCAGCTGAGAAGGCTGTGGAAGAACTCGGAGGGAAGCCTAAGAAGCAGAGGAATCAGCTCCGCCTTCCCACAACACAGATTGTGGATAGCATACCCTCCATGCGTTGCTCCCACTGGGGATGATAGTGCCCCTGGTGTGGACCCGATCGGTCTAGTGGAAACGGACTAGAACAAGTACAAGTGACATTGACTGACTGAAATTCTTGTTCATTTTACTTACATCAATGAGAGGCTAGAACAGGGCGGGCAATAATTTTTGATGGGTCACTCCAAGATTTTGGAAAGTGGTCGAGGGCCGCACTCTTCCATGTTATTGATGGAGATGCCGGGGTTTGGAATGGAGGTTGGGTGCAGAAGGGAGCTTGGGGTAACGGACAGGTGCAGGAGAGAGACGGAACGAGGCAAGCAGTTGTGATCTAGGGCAGGGGACTGGAGTGTAGCGGATTGGGTTGTGGCCTAGGGTTGGAGGGGATTGTGATATGGGGCAGGAGATTGGGGTGCCAGATCTGGGAGGGGATATGGGTGTAAGAGGGACAAAGGGTTTGGGTATGTTGAGTGGGGAGGCGGGGGAGCAGAGAGTTGGGGCAGGAAAGGGCGGGGGGTGCCAGAAGCAGGCTGTGGCAAGAGACTGACTTGTCAGCTGCCAAACAAGCCTGCCTGCCTGCAGAGCTTAAAATGTTTCCTAGCCGCATTTTGCCCAGGCCAGCGCTCGGAGCTGGCAGTACATGTTGGTTAATCATTCTGACTTCAGCTTCTGAGTAGTTGCTTATAAATACAGGAGTTCACATAAATTTAAAGTTGTCTCAAGGTCACTAGTCAGATCTCTTGTGTCTGTCCATCCTATTTATTGTGTGTGTGGTGGTAATTGTAGGATCTAACACAGCTTGTAAGATTCTTGGAGTGGGACCTTTGTCTCATTTTCTCTAAAGTTTCTCGGCTCTGGGGTGTAACTAATATCTAGTAAGCAGAGAGTATCCTAAAGGTTCCAAGAACAGGTGAGTGTTTTGCTCCCTAGAGTATTTTCATGTAATGCCCTCATGCTTGTTCTCTGCCAAGGTTGTGAAGTCATCCAGAGAAACCTGAGCCAGATTTTGCAACTTCAGAAAGCATTTGATGTGTCAGAGATAGGCATGTTGCTGGAAAAAGCCAGGCCGCTAAACCGTCTCTCAGGGGCTGTTTACTGTCATGCTTATTCTAGCTCCACATTATAACTTTTTTGCAGTTACTTTTGTGTAATTATTTCCATAACAAGAGCAGGAAATGAAGAGGGAATCCCTTCTTGAAGTTTTTTTTTTTTTTTTTTTTTTAATTTGTCAGTTTTATTTCAGGGTGGTTGTAAACTGTTTTGAAGATATTAATGTCAGTGAATTGTCCATGTCTCCAGTTGGCATCTAGTTGACTGGTTCATTTGCATACTGTGACCTTGTTTGCTAAAATGCTGTGAAAGTCAGTGTGGTGGTGTCCTGGTTCTGATCCCTCTACGGCGCCCCAATGGGGTTCTGTATTCACTCAGGTTCTATTCATCCAGATTGGGGCAGTCAATAGCACAGGGCTTAGAGAATTTCAGCTCTTCATTTGAGTTCTTTGGGAGTCTTACCTCTTCCAGGGCTCTCTGGGAACAAAGAACAACACAGACTATGGTTGTTAAAAGGTTACTGGTGACATAGGCAAGGGTGCAGGCTCTGCTGTCCATCTGCCAGAGACCAGTCTGTCTTCCTCCTCCTGACCTTAGCTTCTCCCCTTGAATTCTTCTTCCAATCTGGACACAACTGTCAGGTGTACGTGGTTGGGCTACTTGAGGCCGGTGTAACTCCATAACCCATTCCTGCCTGGGGTGGGGTTTTGTGCCCTACCATCCCAAGAACTCACAGGCTACGTCTAGACTGGCATGATTTTCTGCAAATGCTTTAACGGAAAAGTTTTTCCGTTAAAAGCATTTGTGGAAAAGTGTCTAGATTGGCATGGACTCTTTTCCGCAAAAGCACTTTTTGCAGAAAAGCGTCCGTGCCAATCTAGACGTGGTTTTGCGCAAGAAAGCCCCGATTGCCATTTTCGCCATCGGGGCTTTTTTGCGCAAAACAATACCACGTTGTCTACACTGGTCCTCTTGCACAAAAGCATTTGCGCAAGAGGGCTTTTGCCCGAGCGGGAGCTGCACAGTATTTCTGCAAGAACACTGACAATCTTACATGAGATCGTCAGTGTTCTTGCGGAAATTCAAGCGGGCAGTGTAGACAGCTGGCAAGTTTTTCTGCAAAAGCAGTTCTGCAAAAGCCAGTCTAGACGCAGTCACAGTGAAATACTGTGGAGAAGAGCAGAACTCCTTGTTTTATGCCTCATATGCAAACATTCTTAAAAAAACGTGAATACTACAAACTTGCTCACTAGGCAGTTTGATCTCTCATGTTGGATATAATCCAGTTTCCTTTAACCACAATGGAAAAACTTACCCTGACTTCAGTGGAAGATGGATCAGGCTGGCCCATAACGTTGAACCTCTTTGAAACCTTCCAAGGAACACCTTAATTTCAAGAGTTGCATCTACAATATTCCTTATGGAGGGAGTAGACTACATGAGGAAAATGTGGGACTTGCTAGGGTGCATCTGCACACTGAGCAGCAGTCTGTGGTAATGAAAGACAGATTCAGGCTCATGTTCAGTGCTAAAAACAGATGTGTAGATGTCTGAAGCCTTGTGGGGTAGGGAGAGGGTAGGGGAGACAGGCAGAGGAGGAACAAGAACCTCCTCTCTGGGGTAAGCACTTATCTCCAAGTGGCTGGTCAGGCGGACTTGAGTTCCCTATCTCTGTCCAATGTGCAGGATGAATTAGGGATGTAAACAAGTAGTTGACTAACCAATTAGCCTAGGCTTATCGGTTAGTCGAGTCAACTACTCCCATTCTCCCACTGCCTCTATATCAGAGACAGCAAGGAGGAGGGAAGCAGGAACCAGTGCTGGGAGGAGCTGGATTAAAAGCCAGTTCCCCCAGCATCGGTTTCATGGAGGAGGGGAGGCTGCTCCACATCCTGCGGAGCAACCTCTCTCCGTGGCAAGCCTCGGCCTGCTGTGGGCAGAGGCTGCTCTTGTAGCAGCCCCTGACTGCGCGGGCTGCTGAACCCAGTGTGAGCTGGGACTGAGCAAGCCCAGCTCAGTCCCAGCTCACGCTGGGCAGGCACATTAGGTACAGTATCTAGGGCCTACCAATAAGTTGGGGGCCTACAAAAAGTTTAGGCCCCCCCCCCAAAAAAAATTATTGGACTAAAAAGTAATAAAAGAAAACTGCTAAATCAGATTATAGTCATAGCAGCAACATCCCCTTATCAGCTAATTAGCTGTCAGGTACATCCTAAGCATAATTGTAGTGTAAATCAATGCTTATTTTAGAATGAAGTACAGGCAGTCCCCGGGGTTACATACAAGATAGGGACTGTAGGTTTGTTCTTAAGTTGAATCTGTATGTAAGTCAGAACTGGCTCCAGATTCAGCCGCTGCTGCTGAAACTGACCAGGGGCTGACTACAGGAAGCTGGAGGCAGAATTGGTCTGCCCCCAGCTTCCTGGAATCAGCCACTGATCAGTTTCAACAGCGGCTGAATCTCAAGCCTGGGACAGAACAGCTGGGCTGCCAAGTAGGTCCCTGCAGGACCAACCCGGCAGCACCCCAGCTGCTCTATCCCAGGGTCCACAACAAAAGCCTGGTCTGCTGGGGGGGCGCACTAGTTGCGCCCCCCCCCCCCCCAGCAGACCAGGGACACGGGGAGCAAAGCCGCAGAGGTGTGGGACCCCCGCCGCCACTGCAGCTTTGCTCCCCGTGTCCCTGGTCTGCTGGAGACGGTCCCCAGCAGACCAGAGGCACTGGGAGCAAAGCGGCAGCGGCGGCGGGGTGCCACGCCTCTGAGGCTTTGCTCCCAGTGTCCCTGGTCTGCTGGAGACGGTCCCCAGCAGACCAGGGGCACCTGGAGCAGCTTCTCTCGCCCTGGAGGTCGAGGTGGCGGAACCGCTGCGCTTTGGGAAGTCCCGCTGCCTGCAAGCTCCGGGGTGAGAGAGCCCCGTTCGTAAGTGCGGATCCGACATAAGTCGGATCCGCGTAACTCGGGGACTGCCTGTACCATGAATTGCTGTCACAGTGCACCACTTTCAAGAGAGAATTAAAATTGGCGCTATTAGGGGAATAGGCAATAGGGCATTTCTCCCTTATGTATAATCTAATTGAAAGGCCTATGATTAGGAAAGTGCGTAGGGCCTATGAAGACCTTAATCCGGCCCTGACGCTGGGTCCAGGAGATATCCCTACTGTGACTCTGCATACTAAATGTTGTAAGAGCTGGATGGGCAGGCAGCCAGGCTCTTACTACATTTAAACTGCAGAGCTATGTTGTGAGAATCACAGGTCCAATGATACATACCCAAGGGGGGAAGGAAGGAACCAGGTAGAACGTTTTAGCAAATAAAAAATATTTATTTATAACAGTGATAAATTTATAGTATTTATTCTAAGATTTTTAATAGACCATGTTGTTAATTAATTTACAGTATTTACTATATTTATTCTGTGATTTAAATAGAAAAATTTAATGTTAACAAATCTCCGGGACCGGATGGCATTCATCCAAAGGTTCTAAAAGAACTCAAATGGGAATTTGCTCAACTATTATCTGTGGTTTGTAACCTATCCCTTAAATCGGCTTCCGTACCTAATGACTGGAAGGTAGCCAACGTGACACCAATATTTAAAAAGGGCTCTAGAGGCGATCCTGGCAATTACAGACCGGTAAGTCTAACTTCAGTACCAGGCAAATTAGTCAAAACAATAGTAAAGAATAAAATTGTGAAGCATGTAGAAGAACATAATTTGTTGGACAAAAGTCAACATGGTTTCTGTAAAGGGAAATCCTGTGTTACTAATCTATTAGAGTTCTTTGAAGGGGTTAACAAACATGCGGACAAGCGGGATCCAGTAGAAATACTATACTTAGGTTTTCAGAAAGCCTTTGACAAGGTCCCTCACCAAAGGCTCTTGGGTAAATTACATGGCCATGGGATAAGAGGGAAGGTCCTTTTTTTGGATTGAGAACTGGTTAAAAGACAGGAAACAAAGGGTAGGAATAAATGGTAAATTTTCAGATTGGAGAGGGGTAACTAGTGGTGTACCCCAAGGGTCAGTCCTGAGACCAATCCTTTTCAAATTATTCATAAATGATCTGGAGAAAGGGGTAAGCAGTGAGGTAGTAAAGTTTGCAGATGATACCAAACTGTTTAGAATAGTCAAGACAGAAGCAGACTGTAAGGGACTCCAAGAAGATCTCACCAAACTGATTGATTGGGCAACAAAATGGCAAATGACATTTAATGTGGATAAGTGTAAAGTAATGCACATCGGGAAAAATAACCCCAACTATACGTACAGTATGATGGGGGCTAATTTGGCTATGACAAATCAGGAAAGATCTTGGCGTTATCATGGACAGTTCTCTGAAAACTTCCACGCAGTGTGCAGCGGTGGTCAAAAAGGAAAATAGGATGCTAGGAATTATTAAGAAAGGGATAGAAAAAAAGACCCAGAATATCTTACTGCCCCTGTATAAAACTATGGTACGCCCACATCTTGAATACTATGTACAGATGTGGTCTCCTTACCTCAAAAAAGATATTTTGGCCTTGGAAAGGGTTCAGAAAAGGGCAACTAAAGGATTAGGGGTTTGGAACGGGTCCCATATGAGGAGAGGTTAAAGCGACTGGGACTTTTCAGTTTAGAAAAGAGGAGACTGAGGGGGGGATATGATAGAGGTCTATAAAATCATGAGTGGTGTGGAGAGGGCTGATAAAGAAAAGTTATTTATTAGTTCTCTAAATAGAAGAACTAGAAGACACCAAATGAAATTAATGGGTAGCAGATTTAAAACTAATAAAAGAAAGTTCTTCTTCACACAGCATGTAGTCAACCTGTGGAACTCCTTGCCAGAGAAGGCTGTGAAGGCTAGGACTATAATAGAGTTTAAAGAGAAGCTAGATAATTTCATGGAGGTTAGGTCCATAAAAGGCTATTAGCCAGGGGATAAAATGGTGTCCTTGGCCTCTGTTTGTCAGAGGCTGGAGAGAGATGGCAGGAGACAAATTGCTTGATCATTGTCTTTGGTCCACCCTCTCTGGGGCACCTGGTGCTGGCCACTGTCGGTAGACAGGATACTGGGCTAGATGGACCTTTGGTCTGACCCAGTACGGCCGTTCTTATGTTCTTATGATTTCTAGTTAAACGTATCAGATATAAGGATGGGAATGACAAGGGGAATAGTATCTATTCTAAAAATATCCAGCTACACTAAGTGATAACTACAAACTCTATGTACTACCCAAAACAACTACAACACTAAGCTTATACAACAAGAAAAAATCAAATCATACATACCAATTTACACAGCACATGGAACATTTCCAAGATATCGGTTCGGTTGCGAAGGCCTTTGTTATGTCCAAGAGTCGGGGGAGGTGGCTGGTCGGTTGATCAGGCCGGCAGCGCTTTGAAGTATATGGGAAGGCGCACGCACAGTGGTACGTGTGTTGCGAATATCTCCTTGAGCGAACTGTGCGATGGGTATTTATCCCCAAATTTGCACATCGCTTTCCCGTGCTTGCATATTACCATATATGGCCCAAAGGTCACCAAGTGGGGGTCTGTGTCCCAGGGGTTGGGCCGAAACTGTGCAGGTTTTATGCGACCAGGTAAGCTCAGTTCTCACACCAAGGTGAGGGGTGGAAGAGTCTGAGGCTATTTTCCTCTTTTCACGCCTTCCCTTTTTCTAAAGGCAATGGTATGCAGGAAGGGTGCGGCCAGTTTCTCCCTAGGAGTACTGTAGCCCACTATAGCAAGAGCGGCCTGGCCAAACTTTTTACTGGGGAGGGGGGCAGTTTTTTTCTAACAAGCTACTGCGGGGATAGCTCCCAGACCTGGTGTGAGCTGGGACTGAGTGCCTTCCTTTATCGACTAATCATTTAGTCGATAAAAATTCTGTTCATTACATGATTAGTGAAATACCTGCTTCTTAACATCCCTAGGATGAATAGGAGTCCTGAATGGTTTTTCTCTGGACTTGTTACACCACAGCATGTCATGGCATTCAGAGCAATGTCAAAACGTGCCATGAAGGCAGACAATCAGTCTGCAGTGCCACAAATTAATGTCCTCTGAGAGCGAAAAGGTGTCTGTCTCTGGGGCTGTTTCTCCTTCACCCAGTGCTCCTTTTTCAGCAACCCTATGCTCACTTGCACTGCATAAAAGACAAGAAGCTGCCCTTCTGTATCTGCTCTGTCTGTGCCGCTGTAGCTCACTTAGGCTGAAGATGGGCAGGCGTATTTAAATCCTTGTCTTGGTGTGTTGGGGAAATTCTGACTGATCTGAAGATATGTAAAGAGCATCATTGGAGTTCTGAGCCTGTGACAGATTAGAGGACTGTGGAAAATTTCAATAATGCAGAAGTCATGAGCCCAAGACACTGGATACTTACTGACTGGCTGTGTTGCCTTAGTATATTTGTCTTGTTTTCCTAGTCCCTCTCCTTCTTTAACGGCCCATGTAAATGGATCCTAAAATAGCAGGGGTGTTCATCATTAGTAGGTAGGTGTGTGCACATCAGAAGCATGTCTTTTGGGAAGCCGTCTCAAATTTCTTGTTTACTTGGCAACCCTTGCCACCTGCTGAATATGCATCTGAGATTTCCATAGCTCTTTTAGCGTGTTCTGTTCTGCTCTGCTCAGTGGGATGGAAGTCCTGATGGGGTTTACTGAGTAACACACTTAACTCCAGCCAGAGCTGGCTTGAAATTTCAGAGCATAGGTTGAGCACCAGTTTTATGGTGTAACCCAGTCACTGTGAGAGTGCATTTAGAATGTCTTTGGGTTCTTGGAGCCAGACTTAACCCACTTTTCCTTTTGCTGCTCTGTGTGTTACCAGGTTGCCAAGTGTACGACTTTGGAGATCTGAGTTTCACTCAAGTGCCCAATGATGAACTGTATAACAACCTGGTCAAATACCCACGCTCTGTGGGATTAGCCAGCCAGGTGCTGGCTGACTCTGTGAGTGGCGCAGTGGCTGCTGGACATAGATGTGTAACCATAGGAGGTGACCATAGGTAAGTCAAGCTGGATGAAAGTGTGGATTGAATGTCCCACATGCTGTGTGAAGTTGAGTATCTCCTTTTTAGGTGTAAATCTAAACTGAGATGAAAGGAGGAAGGGCTGGGGCTAGGGAAGCTCTGCAAGGCAGATTGGGAGGTCTGTCAAAGTTGCTTGAACCATGATGAGGAGTGTCTGCTACTCTGAGGCCTTGCAATGTTGAAGGCCACGTCCTCCTTTCTTGGCAGTGCCATGTGGGGATGTAACACTTATTTGGTCTTTAATTTTACGGCTCCAAGAACAATAAAAAGTGGCAATAAAAAAGTGATCTTAGGGAGTAAGAGACAGTGCTAAGTTGTTTCCAAATTCCTGGAAGCTGCAAATAATAAAAATGAGAGTAGTGATAGAAATGTAGCCGTGTTAGTCTGGGGTAGTTGAAGCAAAATGCAGGGCAATGTAGCACTTTAAAGACTAACAAGATGGTTTATTAGATGATGAGCTTTCATGGGCCAGACCCACTTCCTCAGATCAAATAGTGGAAGAAAGTAGTCACAACCATATATACCAAAGGATACAATTAAAAAAATGAACAAATATGAAAAGGACAAATCACATTGCAGAACAGAAGGGGGATGCGGGGGGGGGGGGGGAGGGGGAGGAAGGAAGGTTAGTGTCTGTGAATTGATGATATTAAAGGTAGGGAGAGTGGGATGTTTGTGAGTTAATGGTATTACAGGTGATAATTGGGGAAACTGTCTTGGTAATGGGTGAGAAAGTTCAAATTCTTGTTAAGTCCTTGTTAGCAAGTGTCGAATTTTAACATGAATGACAGTTCAGAGGATTCCCTTTCAAGTGCAGATGTAAAAGGTCTTTGTAGCAGAATGCAGGTGGCTAAGTCATTTAGAGAGTGTCCTTTCTGGTTCAAGTGGCAAGAAACTGTTTTCTCTTTGTGATCTTGTCTGATATCTGTTTTGTGGGCATTAATCCTTTGGCGAAGTGTCTGAGATGTTTGTCCGATGTACATAGCAGACGGACACTTTCGGCACATGATAGCATAGATTATATTTCTGGATGCGCAGGAATATGTGTTCTTGATCTTATAACTCACTTGGTTAGGTCCAATAATGGTATCAGCAGAATGAATATGTGGACAAAGCTGGCAACGGGGTTTGTTGCAAGGGAAGGTACCAGGGTTGGTATTAGTGTGGTATGTCCTGTGGTGGTTGGTAAGAATTCTGTGTGTTTTTTTAATTGTATCCTTTGGTATATATGGTTGTGACTACTTTCTTCCACTATTTGATCTGAGGAAGTGGGTCTGGCCCACGAAAGCTCATCATCTAATAAACCATCTTGTTAGTCTTTAAAGTGCTACATTGTCCTGCATTTTGCTTCAAAAATGAGTGAGTGTGTGTGTGTGTGTGTGTGTGTGTGTGTGTGTGTGTGTGTGTGTGTGTGTGTCTTCTCTTCCCCCCCCCCCCCCCCCCCCCATGTTGACTTTTGTGGGCATATATTTAGGATGCTTGCAGAACACTAACCTTTATGACAATTGCATAACTTTTTTTGGGGACCAGCTAATTCCTAAAAGATTTTTGGGGAGGTGGTGGGGAGCACTGTGATGAATGAAAAAGGAAAATCTTTAAGGTGCCACCATACTGCTTATTTTGCTGAAACAGACTAACATGGCACCCCTGAAATCTGTGATAAGAGTGAGTCCTAAGTCTGCTTCCATGCTCTCTCCTGTTCCCTCCTCCAAATATCGCATCCCTCTTCTGTCCCTGCTCCCAGGCTGGTCAATTGAGAGGTAAAATGACTGCATCTAACAATAGGGAGACAACAGAGGATCTGGTTGGTGACTCTGCAAGATGAGCCTGCTAGGTGGGAGTGAGATGGGGTTCTCTTGTTGCTTCTCTTGATCTGGGACAGGTGATGACTAAATAGCTGGGAAGGCTCTTGAAGAGAGAGCCTGAAGGGAGGAGAGTAAAAGCCCTCCCCTCCTATCCCAGTGCTAGTGGTCTCCTTTGGAGTTTTATGAAAGGTAGCCCAGTCTCCTGTGAGCTAATGCAGGATCATGATATAAAAGCAATACACATCACATCCATGTTCATGTGCTGATGGCAGACCTTGTCTGAAAGAAACGCTGTAATGCAGATATCAGACATGTGAAATGTGGCAACCTTGTTTGCTGCCTCCCTCACCATAGTACCTCACATTGTTCAGTAGGACACGTTTTGCAGCCATCAGTGAAGATTTATTATATACTATTTCAGCTTGGCAGTTGGTTCCATCAGTGGCCATACACGGCAGTGCCCTCACCTCTGTGTGATCTGGGTGGATGCACACGCCGATATCAACACCCCTCTCACAACTCAATCTGGAAACCTCCATGGACAGCCAGTCTCATTTCTGTTACGAGAGCTCCAGGATAAAGTAAGTGGCTCTAAGTTTTGCGAGGTGGTGGTGGTGCGGTTATTGTACAGTGGTCTGTTTAATTTCCGTTCTGATGAAAGGTGCTGGCTTATCTGCCCCTGATGCTAATCTCCTGTATCCACAGATAAGAAAGTTACAGGCATCCTATGTGTATAATCTATCTCAGGGTTTCCCTACCTATAGGTCACCATTACGTTCAAAAGGGTCACCAAGTGTCTTCCCCAGGTGACTCTGGCCCCTCTCAACCCCCCCCTTTTTGAATTGGCTTGGGTCAACCAAGTCTTCCTGAATTGTCAGAATGGGTGCCCATCTGGAAAAGGTTGGGAACTATCTGCTAACTGCTAGTGCTGAGGAATTCCTTATTCAGCTCTTGGCCTCTTTGTAGATACTGCCACCTAGCGGGCTCTTACAGCCAGGGTGGTAGTGGATTTTATGATGGACATGTGTCTGCTAGGTACTGGATTGTCTGACAGCATCAGCCCATGTCACGTAAGTTGCTTGATCTGGATTTGAAGCTGGAGGTGAGAGAGTTTGTGTCAATTACCACTCTTGGGCCATCTAGTCTCCTGTGCTAAAACAGACCTCATGCACCAGCAAAAGCTCCTATCTAGCAACAAGATATTGCGTGGATCCTGCATGTTCTTGCAGACAATACACAGACTGTTGTAGGGCATAGGCAGCAGTTCTGTCAGGTGAGTCACAAAAGGAGCCTCCCTGAGCCTGTAGGAGCTGTCTCAAGCTCATCCCTGCATAGCCCCTTGTACATCTGTATTTGTTCCATATTTTGACCATCTTGTGGCTTGTTGGGGCATGTCATGCTTGGGCTGTCCTGATACTCTGCGTGGGTCTCCAAGTCACTGCACTCCTGTTTACTAGCATGTCCAACTGAAGTTTGGCCCCTGCTCTAGACTTCCTTTTAGGGATCTATGATCAAACACAGGGACACTGAATAGCCTCTTTAAAATGAAGTACCTATCCATGAGAGGAAAGAGGGTAAAACAGTCCTATATATGTTTTACTGAAACCTTAGCCTTTCCTAGCGATTTGAGGTACCCGTACTGCTACTGGAATTGAGCAACAGTCTGCAGCCTGTCTCCTCCTGAACTTCAGTCAGCGGGTTACCTTCTGAATTAATAAACTCTCTTTTTATCCAAATCCCTTTGTCTGTCCTGGGCCTACTGGTCAGTCTGGCTCATGCAGCTCTGTGAGGGTAGGTCAGAGGTAAACTTCTAGCAGTGAATTCACTGGATTATCTTTTAAGATCAGCAGTATAGGTTAACCTCTCTGGTCCAGCAATATTCAGGGTCTGGCACAATTTTAGTTAGTCAGATATTCTTTTACCATGGGTGCAACCAAGTCTCTTGTGGTCCTGTAAAGTTTGTTTACAGCCACCCTCCTGACTCTGTGTTGTGTGCTATTATTTAGCTCTAATTCACCTCTAAATGTCTTCCAAGAGCCTCAGCAAAATAAAAATAAAGATTCATTCAGTATAATGACCTCCTGTAGGTTGGTGAATTCTCTGGTTTGGCACCAGTCCTTACTAGAGACATTCAACCTGTAGTCAGTCATTGTCTGCTTTCCTGGAACTGTGTAAAGCCACTCAAGATTTAGTGAATTCTTTTGCCTCCACAAAGTATGTTACTCACAGAGGTAGAGGTACATGCTGCTTATAAAGCGATTTCCCACATTCTTCATATCAGCCTTTGCCAGCTCTTTGCAGAGCAAATACTTCTGCAGGCCATCCACAAAAGCTCCACTGCAGGAGCTACAAATTCTGTCTGTTACCTCCTCTGTCAGTCCGTCCATCCATTCATCCATGTGAAAGCACTGTCTAGGAATTAGTCCCATATTAAGTCAGTGCTGAGATTCAATTCTGTCTGTCATTGCTGCTGAGACACCTTGTACTAATCACTAAATATGACTGGGGGTGGGAAAACCTTGCAGATACACAGTGGGCTGGGACTTTGGAGATAATTTCCTAGAGTCCTGGCATGCCTTAGTTCTCACCTGTATAATAGAGCTAACGCTTCCCCGAGGCACAGGAGGATAACTTCATTAATGATTCAGGTGCTCACATACTATGGTGGGAGATATAACAACCTTGTTTCCCAGTCAATAAAATGGGGAGAATGCTAATCTTTCTTTGCCACTTACATCCTTGTATGAAAGATACCAAATGCAAAGGCGCAGCCATTTTCAGCCCCCTCTTGTATCTGCCATTCTCAGTCACTGGAAGGGTTTGACCAGAACTGAATGAAGGTATCTCCTTGTTTACACAATTTTATCATCACTGAAGCCGAACCTACTTGGTCCTCTCCTCCACTATTGGCACTTCCTAGGAAGTAAGGTTGTAGCAGAAAGTGAGCTAGAAAGCAGAATTTCCATTAATGTGAGAGTTCCTTTTATCAACAGCATTTTAAAGCATGCAACTTCTGGGGTGGTTTTTTTCTTCCATTGTTGAGTGGACTACCGGTATAGTTCTTGTGTACATAGTAGTTTGACTTTATAGTGTCTCTTATGCATAGATCTGAGTGCCTTAAAGATACCTTTTGTCAAGTACTTGTACCCATCTGTGAAATGGTATAACAAAGGGAAAATGGATAGAGCAAATTGATAGGTTAGGGACCTGATTCTATTATTTATCAGGTTATATGCTTCCCCTACGCTGTTAAGAAGTCAGCAGCATAAGACAATTAGGTATTTTATTTTCAAACCACTGGAAAACATGAGTTGTAGAGACATGCTGTGTTCTTTAAATGTTGCTTGGCTTAGAACAAGTAGTATGCAAGGGGCAAGGTTGAGAGTGATTAGGAACACAGCCAAATCAATATTTCTATTAGACCTTTTTTCTGTCCCCATATGGATTTCACACTGGGAAAAGAGGGCAGCATGAGGAAGAGTCAAAACTTTTAACAAGTCCTTAAAATTATTTCCATTGTGAATTGTTTGTTAAATGTACGCCACTAGGATACACTTAAGCTATATACCTGCTCTCTGACTGCAGATGCCAATGCTTCCTGGCTTTTCCTGGCTAAAGCCCTGCCTCTCAACATCTGATATTGTGTACATTGGTCTGAGGGATGTGGATCCTGCTGAACAGTAAGTGCAAGATTGCTGTGGTGGGGAGGGTGTTTTCTTACTGGTGAAGTTTGATAGCTGTATGCTCACTTCTGAGAGTGCTATGTAGTTAAATGGTGTTGGGGATAAGGGCGAGCGGTTTAAGGTATTAAAGGTTTTATCAAAAAGCAACTTTTTAAAAATTCTTTAACAGCTATATTTTGAAGAACTATGGCATTCAGTATTACTCAATGAGAGATATTGATCGCCTTGGAATCCAGAAAGTTATGGAAAGGACATTTGAACAACTAATGAGCAGGTAAGTCATGGCTGAAGATGAACAGAAGTTGTGTGTGTCAGATAAAACAAGTTCCTGACTAGTAAGCTATTAACATGTTAGAGAATCGCTGCTAATCCATGCAAGCCTGAAGTATTACTTAAAACACCATAACTCTTTCTGCTGGGGGGGAAGGGATGGTAGCTAAGTGGCACTCATAAGCCCAGCGTAAGTATAACCCAAGGAGTGAAAGCTTCAGAGGGGTGAGCAAGTTTGTCTAACAGGAAAAACTTAAAAAAAACAAAAACAGTCTAGTAGCACCTTTAAAGACTAAAGTTACAAGAGGCTGATAAGAACCGTTAACCAAAGACATTAACATGTGGAAGATAATGTGCGAGCCATCCGCTATCCCAGTTCATAACTTCATTTCACAAGTTTAATTTTTATGCAAATGGTAAGTTCCAACCCTTCTCTGTGTATTTGGCTTGTGGAATTGGTCTGAAACAAAAGGGTGACTTGGCGCTCGATTAATGAGCATCCAGGAAGATTAAGGAAGATTAAGGTGTTCTCCAACAAGTTTCTGTGTATTGCCCTTTCAGATATCTGATTTGTTCTTTCCCACAGAGACTGTCCCGTTTGGCCAATAGACATTGTAGTGGGGCATTGCTGGCATAGATCACATTAGTGGATGTGCAGTTAAATGAGTTCTGAGTTGATGGCTGATGTGGTTGGATCCAGTGATGAAATCGCTGGTATAGATGTGTGGGCAGAGTTGGCACTGGGTCTGATTGATAGAGGTGTGTTGCATGATTACTGGAAAGAAATTGTTTGAGGTTAGGGGGTTGTCTGTAAGCGAGGACTGGCCTTTTCCCCCAATGCCTTTGAGAGTGAGGGGTTATTTTCCAGGATAGGTTGTAGATTGTTGATAATGCATTGGAGGCATTTAAGGTGTGGACTGATAGTGAATTCTGTTGTTTACTCTTTTGGACCTGTCTTATCTTGAAGTAGTTCATGTCTGGGTACTTTCTTGGTTCTGTCAATCTATTTTTTCACTTCTCCAGGTAGGTATTTCAATGTTAAGAACGCTGTATATAGCTCCTGTAAATGTTTCTGTGGGATTGGAGAAGTCCAGTCTGTTTTAATCCTTGGGCTCTTACTGCAGCTTAAAGCTTTTTAATACAGCTAGAGCTTATCAGGTTTGGCTTTCCTTGCCTGCTGGGACCTCCCCTTCAGCTGCATTTTGCTCTCTGGCTTTCCCAGTGAGATTGAGCTAATCTTCTCTGCACTGTTCCATGGAGCCAGACAGCATGGGCTCGAGTGCCAGAACTGGAACTGCTATAGCTGCTTATGCTGAGTCAAGTCTGGTAGCAGAGGCAGCCTGAAGTGGCATTAAAGGTAGGAAGCCTGGAGAAGAGTACAGCAACTGAGACTGGTGGATGATGGAGTGATCAAATGACAAGCTTTCCTGGCCCGTACTTTTTAAAGAGGGTGAAGGAGAAAGGAGTTCGTTTTGGGAGCCAAAGCACAAGGAAATACTTGGAAAAATCCAGTCATTGGTTTTTCCCACTTGTGAACTGTAGTTTCTAGGGGGGTTAAACAATGGGAAAGAGTGTTGCCACAGAACTTGGTTTTAGTGTGTTGTGAAGAAAAGTGGATCCTGACCACATGCATAGTAGCAAAGTTATACAGATAGCAAAATACCAAGCCATCAATTTTACTTTTTCTGCAGAAGACAAAGACCAATTCACCTGAGTTTTGATATTGATGCTTTTGATCCTTCACTGGCTCCAGCAACAGGAACTCCTGTTTTAGGTGGACTAACATATCGGGAAGGCATGTATATTACAGAGGAAATATACAATACAGGTAGGAATCAACCAGCCGTGTTTAACTAAACCCAACTATCACACAAACCCCCTAGCCAAGAGCTAGTTTTGCCTTTTACAATAAGTTACCCACAGTCTTAAGACATTATAACAGTTTACTTTAAACCAAACTTGGATTTCATGTTGCTTCTCTCTAACTAGACTGGAGCTAAGTAACTAACTTTACATCAGTGATTTTGAAGTGATTATCATAAACTGTACAAGTTCCTACTTCAGATAGCAGTGAATAGATGGGGCCAGACTTTTAGAACTTTACAGATGCATAAATGACTAGCTTTGCATCCAGTTTCTTTTTTGCATTAAATGTGGTAATGGTGCACACAATAATTAGGCAAAACTATTTTGCATATACCCAGTTCTAAAAATCTGTCCCTCATCTTGGAAGTGATCCTAAAACCCAAGGCTCAAACTTCCACTGAAAAGGAAAAGGGGCAGACTGCTAGAATCGCATTTTTCTTCTCTCAATTTTCAACATCCACTGGATCACACTAGCTTCCATGAAAGTGAAATACTTGTGTTGTCTCAGAACAAGTCTTGCTAAAAGATGACTCAGTTGCATGTGCACTGAGTTTTAAAAGTACCATAAAGGTTTTCAAAATGGGGCTAGGACCCTTCACTTTAGTTCAGCTGAAAAATGCAGTTATAGTTCAATGGCTTATGTTTTTAGACCTTTGCTCACAAGCCACTGTTACAGTTCAGTGGCTGACAACCATAACTCTATACCTAACATCCATCTAGATGTGCTCATAGTATAGGCTGGACAGATCTTAGGCCTGTTCTTCAAACAGCTTGAGTATTCACATTTGACATCTATTAGCTAGAAGGGGTCTTTGAGCAGGATCCAGGACCTGCCCAATGATTGAAATTCTGGTACTTGATAAGCTCATCTTTTCCAAGAGTAGTATAAGACACAAACTAGCTGGTGACAAGTGGGATTCAAATCCTGGCTCTGCCATTGTAGCCCTGTGAAACTGCACCCTGGCATTGTAATAGGCTGTGCTGGTTCTGAGTGTGTATCGTGCTGGACTTCTGTTCCTGCTCTGATTATTTTTTTTAAATTTTCTTAGGATTGCTTTCAGCTGTGGACTTGGTTGAAGTAAACCCATTGCTTGGAGCCTCTCAAGAGGAAGTGAACGCTACAGCCAGTCTTGCAGTGGATGTGATAGCTACATGCTTTGGGCAGACAAGAGAAGGCACACATGCTGTTCTTTATGAACTCCCAACGCCCAGTTCACCAGATGAATCAGACGGTGAGGAGCAAGTGAGGCTTTAGAACCCCCACATGTTGGAAGACACTTCACATTGGGCATTCCAGGGCTCTGCTGAAGCACTTGATAGATTAATGGTTGTCAAACACTGAGTGTTTTACTTCGTTTTTAAAGAGACTAGTTTTTCCATTTGACCAATAACTACTGTATGATGTAATGTTTTATTCATTTATGCAATTAGATGTACATTTAGCAAAATAAAAACACTGAATATCTTGTTACAGTCTTACATGACTTCAGTCTTAGCCTTTGCATTTTTCTTTTTAGCCTCCATGTCTTTCTAGAGCCAGTCCAGTAGTTCAGTTGAAAAATGCTGTCAGAACCCACCAACTCAATCACAGGGCTTTCAACTGGAATAGACACATCCACTTCTACAGCCAGTTACCCACTCTCTCAGCTATGTCCCTTCATAATCCTTGAGACACCTGGGAAGACCAATCTGACCAAACACAAGCTCAGCTCTTGCGGAAGAACTTGTAGTAAACCACACCTCCTAGGATGGCTAATTCTATGAGGATGATGACAGACAGCAGCAACTTGTTTGTTATAACTCTAGAACAAGAAAAGGCAGTTTAGGACCATGATACCAACGGCTTGTACATAGTGATAAGACTTAGTAGGTCAAATCTAAAAGCTCTTGGAGTGTGTAAGACTGTTCTACTACCTTAGAGTGTTTTAAATCTTGATTACCAATGGAACTTATTTCAACCATTTGTTCCTCCCAGTTACCAAAAGTTGATTTAGTTTTTAAAACTTGTCATTAATCTTAATGTACTTCCATTTGTAGAGACTTATCCACATAGCTCTCAAAGAGGAAGAAGGGATTAAGCAGTGCTTTCCAGCACTTCTCTGGAACTTCTGTTTGTTCTCCATTTTTCTACTTCCTGTGATGCTGCATTCTCTTCCACCCCCCACGTAGTGTACATTTATCCAACTGTTTTAGTCTCACACAGTAAAGTGGGCAGGACCATCCCATGTTTACCCAGTAAGTCTAAGTCAAGTCACAGGTACTACTTGGGAGCAGAGACTCCCCAAATAGGACTCAAGTGCCAAAACCACATTATTGTACATTAGCTTATGTAAGCCACCATTACTCACTCATTACAAGCATTTTAACAAAGCTGAGAAGATGTTAAGTATTGAAGACATTTATCACACTGGTCCCTTCTGCTAAAGTGGCCTTTGACTAGTCTTACCTGTGGAAATAACTTCCAACATAATTCCCTTTGAACAACAGTGCCCACCTCTACCAATGCTTTCCAAGTGTACCCAAGGATAGGTTGCATAATGATAAAAGCAGCTCATCAAGAATTCCCACTGCCCTCAGAAGGTAGCCATGCTACATCCTTAGGAACTAATGGCAAACTGTAATTCAGTTGTTGGTTTAAAAAAACTGGGCTTTTTTTCCCTTTTACGTCCATGAGCCAAGTTCAGCAAAAGACACCTAGCCTAAAACCCAATCAGTAAGCTGTTAGGAAATTAATTTTTACCAAAGCAAGAGATCAGTGGAGTGTACTGAGGACCACTATTAGCACTAGTGTAAACCACTAGTACAGGACAGAGGGTGAATACCATAGACTGTTGACAAAATGGGTTATTTTCAAAGACTCAAGAAAAGCGAAACTAGCAAATTAAGTAGTGAGGCACCATGTGGCTTTGTCTACACTGCAGGGTTTTTGCACAAGAAGCTGTCCGCAGAAGAGATCTTCTGCAAAAATGCATCCACACTTCAAAAGCACTTCGCAAAAGTGATGTGCTTGGACACTCTTGCACAAGAAAGCTCTGATGGCCATTAACAGAATGGCCATCAGAGCACCTGTGATAGGCTCCTTTTCCACAAGAAACCCCTGCGGAGCATCCACACATGCCTTTATGTGCAAGAGATGTAGCACAAAAAGGAGTTATTCCTCAGGGGGAGAGGAACAATTCTACCAGCAAAAGCCCCTTTGTCCTGTCGATTTACTGTTTGAGGTTTTTTTTGCGCAAAAACCTTGTAGTGTAGACATAGCCTGTTAGTATAAGGTAATATTATGCTTGATTGATACATACTTAGGAACCAAGTGTCCATTGCTGGTAGCTTAAAAAGGCTGTTTGTTCAATATGCAGAAGCAATCAAAAGCAATGTGTTAGCAGGGGACAGAACAGTGAATGCTAAACACAAGTGTATGGTACAGTTTGCCTGTGAATACAGTTGTCAGCTTGTCACCCTCTCTCAAAAGGCTGAGATTCATATGAGGTTATTAGACAGATAGGTAGGGAAAGATTACATGGAGAAATAGGGTTAGGACTACATAGTTTGTTGTTCATTTTATAAGAATCTGAGTGCCACTCAGGAATTCTAGTTTTGCTCCAACTGAAATAAACAGGCAGTAAAATTAAGGCGCCTTAATTTCTACCTTGCACTTTTACCTCTCACCAACAGAAGTTGATCCAATAAAGATTCTCAGTCATCCTGGCTCTAATATGCTCAGCTACTGAAAGATACCACTGCACTTGGAAAGGGGAGAGAGAGAGAGACACTGCAGCTCATTTACCTGGATACATTTCTGTTACATTCAGTTTATCTAAAATCCTTCTGCAGCTTCAGCTTTGGCATTTTTAATTTCCTTCACTATGGATTATAAAACTCTGCACTGTCCTATCGGAGATGGCTGCATTTTGGGTATTGCGTGAGGCAATTCCTGCACAGTCAGTAGGATTCAATCAGTAAACTACTTTTGAGATTTAGAAGAAAGGCACAATAATTTCCCCAGAATTGGTTATTATTGGAGGACAACATTGCATTAAAGGTAAGTAAATTAACCACACTACTAACCTTCTTGATATGGAACGTAGAATCTTACGGGTTTTGCTTAAGTTTTCATTTGTGTTCACTAACTACAAAGAAAAAAACACATTAGTTTCCACTTATTCTGAACGGCAATAAAATACAAAGCCAAACCTTGTATTCTGAGCCGAAGTGCACCAGCAGTTGGTCGAGGGCACAACAAATGAAGCAAACAGAAGATCTGGGTTCAGGAAGGATCTTACTGTAACTTTAATGAGCAGGCACACAGCATTGTATCTCAAAGCACCACCTGGACCATTGGTCTTACGTGAGAAACCATGCCACTTGTGATTGATTACTCAAGCCACAGATGGCTCAAGTGTAGTCAATACTCTCTCAGTACCAAAGTAAGAGAAAAGTGATGATTTGTCTAAAATAGTGGTTTTGATAAGTTATCAGATAAATAGCCAATTGAGACCAACACCACCATTAAACTGCTGAAGGACTGTTAAAAAAGGTAACCTTGGGATGAATAGCAATATATTATGTTGTCTGGTGCTCTCTAACAGCACTGTGGGGAGCTTACCCCTTTCATATCCTTAAGGATAAACAGAACAGTGAAATATGAAGAATCTTGCTATATTGGGAAAAATTAGGAATACCAGCAAGGAAACAAATGAAAGGTTAGAGAAAGATTTGACACATGGGCAGGAAAGGAGATCATTGGAAAGTTAACACATTATTACAGCCTTTATACTATGCAGTCAATAAGCAGTTTTTAAAATTACCTTGCAAGAAACAAGCAAAAAAAGTTTTAACATCCTCTGCTCACAGCTCCAGGAAAGTCCACAGAGGCTTTTAAAAACAATTCTAAACTTTGGCTCCTTGTTAAGGGAGCATATGCAAAAAGAAAGTGAGCTTGTATTTATTACTATTTTAATAGATGGACCAGTTTACAGATAGCACTACAAATGCATAACTCCACAAACAAGTTTAATGGGATAATAAATCCATACCATACTACTCAAATAACTAAAGCTCACCTGTGCACAGGCTTACTTTGCAGAGCTAGAGGTAAGAACGTGTCTTCACTTGTTAAGTCAGCAAATTTGACAGAGACATCTTGGACAAAATGATTAGACTGCATTGCATGAATTAGTCTTTTTGAAGTGGAACTGCATTTTGACAATGGTTTGCTCAAATAAAGGCTATGTGTTTAAACGCCTTTACATCAAGTTTGTATAGTTTAAAGCCACTATCTATACTTTACATTGTTAGTTGTTGGGCTACTTCCTGGTTTAGCCTCAGGGAGATGGATGAGGCCTACTGGGTAATCTCCATCTCATCCACATATAAAAAGTTAGGTTGAAAACTGATTTAGCCTCTTCCACTTGCTTCACACTGACAAAAATGACTAATATTTAAACAGGAAGCAGTCACTAGCACAGAACTCAAAACTTAACCAAAACAAACTCAAGTTCCACTTCAAAGTTCACCCCTTGTAACGAAGTGCTCTTTATGATGGACATTTAGAATGAAATGGGGGATCAATTTTTTATTCGTCACCAGTCTACAGTCTTCCACCCCTACCAACTGCTCCTTCTTCCCAGCTGTCCATATTGCAGCTTTCATACCCAGGAAGTGAACATCTGACAGAAGCACCCAGGTCTCCCAATAGGTTAACACCAGGCTATTACATTACAGTGCTAATAGTTGTTACACTCACTCTGCTTTTGGTGCGTTCCAATTGCTCTCGCTGGTCCCCAAGTTCCTCAATTATCTCTGTACCTATCTGATCTGTCTCTGCAGCGATCCGGTGTGAACGGTCAATACTCTGAGTGGCTCGGTTCAGGCTGTCCGTCCCCTGGAGAAGCAACACCCTCTGCGACTGCAAATGAGTCTAAAAATAGGTTTTTTACTGATTCACTATTAAAAATGGGAGCAGAAACATTGCTTTCTGCTGCATTCTAGAATTGAGGCGCACAGCTTTATAGACGATACGCCTATAATGGTGACATGCAGGGGAGAAAGTAACTTCAAGTTTCTTCCAGATACTGTCCTATCCCTGCCAGCTCTTTAAATAGCTCCCTGCTGGCTTTTGTTGCACCCTGGCCAGCTCTTGCCAGAGATGCGCATCAGGGTGCCACCTGCTTACATTCGCCTCTGGTAACGAGGCCCTTTTAGGTTAATAGAAGCTGACAAATAGTGTTTGAAAGTAGCTGTCATAAATTATGTCAACTCTGTATTACTTACAATTAGCCCTGACTATATATTTATCTGCAACATTTCTAGAGAATAGGGAAGAAGCCAAAGATAAACATAAGTAAGAGGAGGAGGAAAGAGGACAAACTCTTTCACTAGGAAGATTAAGAGCCAGAGAACAAATTACTTAAAAACAGATTTCCTTGTTTACACCCTTTATAACCACATTCATAAAAATGCAAGTAAGTCACTGAAAAAGGCTGAAATATGGAGTAAGAGATACTGTTCCTTATTTAGATTAATTTGATTTTCCCATCTTAACTCAATTGTGTCCCACTCTTTCAATCAAAACCCATAGGAAAAGAAAGATTCAATGAATAAGTAAACTGGGACGGGAGCAGAGAATTCAGGACTCTTTTCTTTACTACATCTTTATCTCTTGTAATGCAGGCTCATCACATATTGCCACAAACTAGAAGGATCTGAAGAAATCTAACTCCAATAAATGAAAAAAAGGGACTAAAGGAGCTCCAGCAGAGCTCCTCTAGGCTAGCAAATACATTCTCTTTATATAACCTCTTTTGGAAACAAGAAAAGCTAGGGTTTCTTCTGTCCATCATTTGCATGACTTTAGGGACAAATATCTGCTCTAAGAAGCTAAGAAAAAAACAAACTGTAGTTAAATAGAAAGAGGCCTGGTGTAGTTCACACACAACAAAACTACACTCAAAATAGGGTTAAAAAGGATATTAAACCTGGCAAAGACATGAAAACGGAGTCAAAATGAAGTGTTAATCTTAGAAGTACAGGTGTTACTTGAGAATGTTTTAAAACCTTTCTGGTTAGAAATAAATGTCACATTTTTCCATCCTTTAATCTTCACCCTGCTACTAGTGATACAAATATTTTATTTTTAAGTATTTATCTGCTTCTTTATCCCTACCTGAAGTCATTCCTTTATCTGCAGCATTCACAATTGGTTGCTGTAGAGATTTTTATGGGGTTACATCAGAGGATTACATGGGAACAAGCAGCACCAGATGGAATGCCTAGGCCACGAAGATCCTCTTTTCATACAAATAAGTAGCCCAGTCACAGGATAAGAAGCTCACTGACCTTGAGGCAGAATAGAATATTTTCCTAAGGTTTGAAAAAGGCTTTAATCTACTACCTTGTATTAAGGTATTGTAACAGGCAACAAATGACTTGTGCTGCTGCAAAATCCAGACAAATCAAGGATAGTGCCTCAGTCTCCAAAGTTTCCTGGCTTTAGTAATTTTTGTGCCAATGAAAGGTATTCCCAAAGATTAAAATAATCCAACCACGTGATGTGTGCAGCATAGACAGCAGCTTCAGTCCCAAACAGACCAATGTGCCTCAGAGCTTTAAGACAAGAGGTGATTTCAGTCTCTATAGTTCAGTCATACATTGCCTTAACTATCTACAGTACAGGAAATAAAGCTAACAAATCTAGTACTTCAAAGTTTTGAGTGGTCTGAACAATATTCTACTTAAATATATGATCTGTTACACACTTCATGTACCTTTGACAGCGAAATAAAATTGGTCATTTAATTTTTTCCTGAACTACTACAGGGGTGCGTCTAGACTGGCAAGATTTTGCACAAAAACTTGCCAGCTATCTATACTGGCTTCTTGAATTTTGTGCAAGAGCACTGATGTTCTAACGTAAGAATTCAGTGCTTCTTGCGCAAATACTTTGACGCTCCCGCTCAGGGATAAGCCCACTTGCGCAAGAGGGCCAGCGTAGACAGGCACCTTAATTTTTTGCGCAAGAAAGCCCGATGGCTAAAATGGCCATCTGAGCTTTCTTGAGCAAAAGCGCATCTATACTGGGCACGGATGCTTTTGCGCAAAAGCACTTTTTGCGCAAAAGCATCCGTGCCAATCTAGATGCGCTTTTGCGGAAATAGTTTTAACGGAAAAACTTTTCAGTTAAAAGTATTTCCACAAAATCATGCCAGTCTAGACGCAGCCCAGTTGTATTTTCTATGCTGTAAGGAATGTTTAAAAAAGTCTTTCAGTGGGTGCATCTACACAGCAGAGCTTATCTCAAAATAAGCTACACAAATTGAACTACCGTCTTTTAGCGAATATACCCCGCTCCTGAGAATAACCCGCACCCGAATATGCCCCGAGTATAACCCGCTGGGTACACAAAACTTTTTTTCAAACTGTGCAGGGGAGGCGGGGGGGCTTCTATGGGTGTGGGGGGGGGGGGAAATTAGCCACCCTCCGGACGGAGGGAGCACTCACCCTGCCTGGTTTCCGCGCAGCTGCACAACCTCTGGGCGGGGGAGCACTCACCACCCTGAGTCCCACACGGTCACATAACCTCCAGGCGGGGGAATGAGAGCACTCCCCAGCCCGGAGGCTGGTGGCTGTGCAGCGGGGGAAGAGCGCTCACCACCAGGTGAGTAAAAAATATTTTTGTATACCCCGCACCCAAGTACACCCCACATTGGGGGGTGTGGAGTTGGTAAAAATGAATATAACCCTCGGGTTATATTCGCTAAAATACGGTACGTCAATTGCGTAGCTTATTTTGAAATTGGGAACGTCTACACAGCACTTATTTCGAAATAGAGTACTCTTCCTCATCAGACTTCCCTTACTCCTCATACAGTGAGGGTTACAGCAGTTGAAATAAGTCCTCCAGCTTGACAGTATTTTGACAATATTTCAAAATAACTGCCTGCTGGGTAGACATACCCAGTATGTTTAATGAAAATCTGTTTTTTGTGTGCGTGTATGGGGGGAGAGGGTTAATTGAGCCAAATGCTATTAGAGAATCAACAAGCAAATTCATTTTGAGTTTATTCTTTCATTCTTACCAAGTTGACATCTGCTTAAAAAAAAAAAAAACACCACCCACAAACCACAAGAGTTACAGGTACAATATTTCTCTCCTGCAAAATATTCTCTATTATACAGCTCCCATCACATGCAGAGTAGATTTACAGACAAGTTATATAAGCTCAGAAACTAAGCAGGGTAAGATAGAAACACTAAAAGTAGCACAGCTAGCTACAGCTGAAGTAGTAATCTAATAACTGAGTGTTTAAAATATTTTGAATATCTGTTTGAAACTTACTGTCTGCTCATTTTCTGTGGTATAGATTCCATATTTTGTGTCCCCCCGACTTCCAGGGCACAACCCCAAATCTGTGCTTTTCATCTCTCTCTGGAACATGGCAAGGTCTCTCTTGTAGGCCCGGATTCTGTTCATCATTTGGTTGCGGAAGGACACTGGGGCATATTTCAGTTCTTCTTCCATCTCTCGCAGCTTTGAGGAGAAAAAAAATAGTTACAAAAGCAACACATTCAACTAATACAGGGGAATATTCAAACTATGCCCAACCCCAAGCTGTATTTGCAACTTGGCAGGCATCTGAGGGAAGAACCTATTTTGTGAGGGAGGATATTGTAACTGCCTCATTTAATACAGATGCACAGCACACAAGTCTAGCAGCTGCTTAGCTCAAGATAGAGTGCTGCATAACAGGCCAGTGGTCTCCATAGTCACATCTTCACATAAAAATGGCAACCAGACTATGATTCCACAAGCCTAATTTTGTCCAAATCTCAGCATAGTGTTCATACTGTGTTTAACAGCCTTCCCTCAAGAGAATCTAAACGTTAACAAGGTAAGTCTTATCAGTCTGTAACCGCATCACAGAGAGCATTCTCTGAATCAAGATCTCAAATTTACAATTTTATTTTTTACAGTGAAAATAAGGAATAAGTCATACTTGTCAGGATCATGTCAACAGTGTTTTCCAAAATTTGATTTGCATTGTTACTCACACCCCAACAGAACAAGAGAATACCACTTGAGTAAGACACTGGTGTACATGTGTACCCTGGTACAAGTCGTGGATAATGCTTCAACAAAGGAGACTAAAACTAAAATTAAAAGGCTGATTTTCTATGTAGCATTTAAATAGCTATACTTTGGCCCTGTTCACATTTTTTACACAGTTTTAAGTTGCTGTCAACTTTCCCATCACATCTACACAAGCAGAGATAGGCTGTCAACCAAATTTCCTTATCTGAACTCAAGTTCAGGACCATCTCTAAGTAGGACTTGTGACTAGAACTGGGTAACATTTTTTTTCAGTTCACTGGCAATTCCAAAACAGTTTTTTAAAAGTGATTCACCTAGAAATGTTCAGGAATGTTGGGCAAATAAAAAAAGTCACCAAAAATTAATTTCTGCTTAAACAAAATGCTTCATCCAAAATTTCTGTTCGGCTCTATTTCAAGCCCTCAGTGGGAGTATACAGATTTCATTGTGTATGGATCGCTACACCAATAATCCTTTGATGAATCAGGAAATAAAGGTAGTTACTACAGATGCATAGTTTAAGGTCAGAAAGGACCATTAGATCTTTTATTGGTATATCACATGCCATTTCCCCCCAATTACCCCATATGACTTGTCTCTGGCTAAAGCATCTCTTCCAGAAAATCCTTCAGTCTTGATTTGAAGATCCAGAGATAACAAATCCCCCACTTTCTCTAGTAATTTGAGTTTCAAAACCACTGTGTCATGTTTCAGAGATTCAACAATCATAAGATTCTCAAAAAATACAAAACCCAAATGATATATTATAAAAAATATACAGTCAAAAAATAAACTTCTGGTTGATCATTAGAATTTTGTGCTGAAATCTAGAGCCACAACCATCCAAGAGGTAACTCTTTTCCCTGTGATGGACAGTGTACATCAAGGCCAATGAGAGTTACATATGCAATTCATGTATTTAGTACAGCAAGTTATTGTACAAGTATAACTAACCAACACATCAAAGCTATATACTACAATAAGTGGAGTTTAAAATAGTATGAGTTTCCCATGGGAACAACTACAGAAAAGTTCTGGGACATATACTGTATAGCTAAAGAAATAAAATTAAAAGGTAACCATTATATAAATATGGTACAGAAGAAATTTTAAGCCTGTAATGTTATAGCTAAAAAAAAGCAAATTGAGACAGTTTTGCATTGCTTTACATCTTCTACTGCCCCAACAATCCTGCATCTGAATGTTCTTCTGAGTGGCTCTGCATATTCATATTTATGGATATTGTGCTACCTGGTGCTACTTTAAAGGTAGAACCTTCTCCAAGCAATGCCTATTAGAGTACACAGGCATCCTTCTTGCCTTCTCCAAGTTTCCAAATGTTCTGAGGGCAAGGCTATATAAGGAATATAGCACCCTCTCCTGCCTCAGTTCCTTCCACCTTTTGCACCAGACAGAAGCAAACCACTCCAATTCATCTTGGATCCAGGTTTTTCCCACTGTAGACAGTTCTTTATATACAGGCAGTCCCCGACTTACGCGGATCCGACTTATGTCGGATCCGCACTTACGAACGGGGCTTTCTCGCCCCGGAGGTTGAGGTGGCGGATTGCTACCTGCGAGCTCCGGGGCGAGAAAGCCCCGTTCGTAAGCTGCTCCGGTGCCCCTGGTCTGCTGTAGACCGTCTCCAGCAGACCAGGGGCACCGGGCGGGTTCCCGCGCCTCTGAGGCTTTGCCAGAGCAAAGTCTCAGAGGCACGGGACCCCGCCGTGGCTGCCGCTTCAGTCCCGGTGCCTGTGGTCTGCTGGGGACCGTCCCTAGCAGACCACAGGCACCGGGACTGAAGCGGCAGCCACGGCGGGGTCCCGCGCCTCTGAGACTTTGCCAGAGCAAAGCCTCAGAGGCGCGGCACCCTGCTGCCGCTGCGGCTCTGCTCCCCGTGTCCCTGGTCTGCTGGGGGGGGGGGGGCACAGCTAGTGTGCTCCCCCCTCCCCGCAGACCAGGCTTTTGTTTTGGACTCTGGGGCAGAGCAGCTGGGGCGCTGCCGATTGGTCCTGCAGCGCCGCTCTGGGCACTACTGGACCAACCCGGCAGCACCCCAGCTGCTCTGCCCCAGGTCCTGATTCAGCTGCTGCTGGTCAGTTTCAGCAGCGGCTGAATCAGGACGCCTGGGGCAGAGCAGATGGGGTGCTGCTGGGTTGGTCCAGTAGCACCAAGGAGCGGCGCTACTGGAGCAACCCAGCAGCACCCCAGCTGCTCTGCCCCAGGCGTCCCCAAGTCAGCTTTTGCTGAAACTGACCAGCGCTGACTACAGGAAGCCCGAGGCAGAGTTGCTCTGCCCCGGGCTTCCTGGAATCAGCTGCTGATCAGTTTCGGCAGCAGCTGACTTGGGGACGCTTGGGGTTCTTAAGTTGATTCTGTATGTAAGTCGGAACTGGCGGTCAGTTTCAGCAGCGGCTGAATCTGGACGCCAGTTCCGACTTACATACAGATTCAACTTAAGAACAAACCTACAGTCCCTATCTTGTACGTAACCCGGGGACTGCCTGTAGTTACGGGTAGAGTAATAAGTTTAGATACGTTAGTATGCTTGGTGAGATTCAATTCCATGTAATAGCTGAGCTGGAGGAAGCACCTCACAATATCTGTTTTTAGAGTGAAGGAATCTTGTTTGGATTTTCTGTGGATCAGGTCCCTGAAACCAACAGCTCAAGCACTACCTTACAGGTCTCTCCAAGGTTTGGTGTCTCCATGTAGGCAGTGATGGGGGACACCAAAACTCCCATACCCCATGAGTTCTTGGAGTGTTCCTTGTCCCTTATCCACTGGACACTTAAGAGTTACCAGGTTCTGTTGTCAGGGCCAGATTTACATGCTTTTATATGCACCTAGGAAAAGCATCTTCAGTGCCCCCTGTCCCTTATACTGACAGCTGTCCTTCATGTTTTCTGTACAATAAAACCCCCCCAAAACAAAAACCAACACATTTAACTCTCAACTATTAGGTGCCCCTATGCACATGCCTCCTGTGCCTAACTGGAAATCCGATCCTGTCTGTTACTAAACAACTGTACACAGCACCTTGTAAGCTTTAACCCAGGATGAGCACTTTGCTTAACATCACAGCACTTAATTAGATTTAATGAAAACAAGAATACATGAATCATTGATAACAAATGTAAAGAATATTGAAAACAAATAGTCACATACAAAACCATAACATGCTTTCTGTAGACTAAACTTAATAGGTTAACCTCCTGTATAAAGAATTTTATTTCACCTGAAATCTTCTGCAGTATTTTCAACCAAGTCTGGCTGAGACCCCACTTTCATGACTGCAAACAAGCTATCTATTTATTTCTTCCTAGGTGCAGGATATCACATATTTTCTTTGGCTTCTAGACACACATCCAAAGTTTGTCATCTTTACCCACTGTAGCCAGACAGACCGCCCCCGCACGCTCATATCATCCATCTTATTTGCCTTTCTGAAGCATACAGGACAGAGAAGGAGCAATAATATCAGCATAGTCTATGCTGGCTCATCTGATCCTGAAGAGCTGAAAACATAGATATGAGGAGAGAGCGATTAAGGCAATAAGCTGGCCTCGAGGCTGCGAGAACTGCCCCGGCTGGCACCCATGTTGATTCGAACACACACAGAGTCCCTGGGAGAGGAATTTCCCACTGAGAAAAGAATCCCCAGTAATTCCAATTTAGTTATCTCTCTTACAAGTGTAAATTAAGTTCACAACTCCCTTGTAAGAACTGGTCTCACAAAAGACAGACCAGCCCCATTTGGCATGACAGATAAGAAAGAGAAATACGTGACCCCATGAGTATAAAAGATGGGTCCAGCACACACTCACTTGGAGTGTCATTCTACCCTCTACCTGCTGGTCGGGTTAGGTGTTTGACCTCCCGAGGTTCTATGGGGACGCCCACCTCGTATTTTCATCTTTCCTAGGAACTGAGGGACCGGCCCTGGCCTGACATGCTGGAGTCGAGAGGCACAGAAGGGGGTAAAAATTGTACCTGGATGTGGTCCTCTGTCTTAAGTGTACACATAGAAAGAGTAAGCTGTTACTTGGTACAATTATTTCTATTTTTCTATATTGTAGGGATAACATATTAATGTATTGAAAATGATTCCCCCAAATGGAAGTGACTCCCCATAATTTGTTCCCCACAACTTAAAGTATTTAGATTTATTATTAATTCTTCTTATTATTATTATTTGTTAAGATTGTTAAATGTTTAGATTTATTATTATTATTGCCCCCTTTAGAATATAATGTATTAGGTCATGTAACTTAGAACTGTTAAAAATATAATCCTATGTAACCAGAAACAGCCCCCCCCCCCTCTGTGCTCCAGGGCATGCTCAAGTTTGTGCAAGGGGCTGCTTGAAATTGACATTGCAGAGATACATTGTAACAATGCATTGTCAAGCCACTAACTCTGCTATGGGAGCCAAGCCCTGTAATTGTCTAAGGGCATTGTTAACTTTACTTAGCAGTCAGAGAATGTTTTAAGCAATACCACCCAGAAACTTTCTGTAACTACAACTTTTATTATTATACAAAATACTGTATGAATGTATGAGAGAGTGCTTGGATGATGAATGAATGGCTCTGAGAGGTGCCAGCCTGAGAATACAGCAACAAAGGGCTGGAGAAGGCGTCAGGTGCCAGTGCAACCAAAAGGTGTCAAGTGGAGAAACTGGAGGTCCACCCGATGAGATCACTGATGAGCACCTGGCAGCCACCCTGGAGACATCAGCATGATACAGCAATTTCCATAGACTGGCATAGGAAAAAATTCCTATAAGAACTGGACTAAAAAACTATGGAACCAGAGTCCAAGGTTCTGCTGCCAGCCTACCAGGAGCTTCAGATGCGCATCTGATCAGGACTTCGCTCCCCACTACCATCACTTGTGTACAGAGTACCTGGCCAGTATTCTGTCACAAGCAACTTCCAGGCTGGTAACTATACACAGAACTTGAATGAATGGATGTATGAATGAATGGTATATATATATATATATATATATATATATATATATATATATATATATATATATATATACACACACAAGTGTATAAGGGTTAAGTAGTGTTAGGAATAAGTAGTTAAACAACGTTGTTTGCTTCTATCTTTTCTTTATTTTTTTATTATCTTTACAATAAATGTGGCTTTTTGCCTTATCCCCCTCATAAGATCCTGCTTGCTTTTATTTGGTACAACAATATCTTCTTTGTAACCATTTTTAAGATCTATATTTTGCTAGTAGTTAAGAAATAGAACAATAGCCATTGCAACCATATGATTTATAAGCTTCCTCAAATAAACCTGTAACTGTTTAAGTTTTAACCTGACTCCTTCAGTTGCTGTAATAGAACCAAGCACAATTTAAAAGAACTTCAGCCGGTCATAAAGGGACAGATATAGGGAGAGCTTGGGCATTTGGATTTGTGTCACACCCAGGTGGCAAAATCCGTTGGGGCGCTTCTCAGCCTCCCCGAGGCTGCCCGCTGCGAAGGAATTATGAATTCTAGCAGCTGAAATCTGAAGTGTAATAAGCTCTCTCTGTACACTTATTGGGGCGCCCTTCAACCTCTTCCAGGTTGCCCACTGCAAGGGACCCCGGTCTCAGCAGTTAAAGTCTCAGGTGTATAGTACACACACACACACACACACACACACACACACACACACACACACTCACTGCCCTGACCCTCGGCTGACACCCACAGACAGGATAATTCCCTGTGGCTTGTTTATTTCTGCATGTTTTTTTCCTGTTTTCTTTAGATCTGTGTATTAACATTTGACTTCAGATATAAATGGAAATGTGTTAGCTTACAAAGTTTAATTTACATCTTGAAAGAGATATATGTATCTTAGCTCCTTATCTACAGGAACCAGTTTAAAGATACGTCACCATTTGGTGACCTACTTAAGAACATAATTTTTTTGGTACAGACATAACTTCTTGCACAGAAGGTGCACATACAGGGATACTGATGAACAGTGACACCAGTTTTCATTTGAGATCTCACACAAGATTCTTTGGTGATTTAGAATTGATATACCAGAATTCGGAGACCCATATAACTCATCCACATCCCCCTTTTAAACTGATATCAAGAGATACTTTGGTCACAGTTGGATGGCCATGTTAGGTATCTGAAAGACCTTGGAGAAGGCTGCTTTCCTTCTGTATTTTCTATTTACCAATCTTTCACACCCAAAGCACATGAGAAGAGGCAGAAAGCAGCTCTTGCAGATCAAAACTTTGGTTTCAGATGGTTGTCAGATCAGAAATCTATTAAACCAGGTTCTGCCACTCTGGGTTCCTCTAGTACCCCTACACTGTGTACAGGTCCCAGGACATTGGGATTGATTCCAGATTTATCTGTTAAAACCATCAAAACTTTGAAGGCACCGCTGGTGGGACTAGGTTAGCTGCCTTCTGAGGAAACTAGAGTCATGTCATTAGCTTTGGCGACATTGTCTTATTTTTAGAGCTAAAGGAGGCCGCCATTTTCAGTGGGGCGAGAACCCATGCATCAAACTTTTGGAGCTATCCAATTCTGACATAGCTACAATTCCAGCCCTTAAACCAGGGGTGGAGGATGTCTGGCTTGCCTGGATCCTGCCCCTGAGCCGCCCTCCCCCCCCCCAGCATTGGGGAGCCCATGCTGGTACTTCAGCCCCTCTGCGGGGCTGGAGCGCACAATATCTACTAGGCTGGGCTCCTATAGGCTCTGGGAAACGTGGGGAGTATCTTTCTCCTTCTCAGGCGGGGGCCACAGTGAGGGTTTAGGTTTTTTTGCTCATATTTGCGTCTCACTTGTATGGCCCCCAATTGATTTTTATGTGGGTAGTGGCCCCTGACCCAAAAAAAGGTTCCTCACTCCTGCCTTAAATCTATGTGAGTTCCAGTTCTGACTCTAAACACCCTACATTCAAATATATCACTGGATTTTGTATTCTCCATGTTAGTGGAACTGGCTCCTTCTGCCCTTATTCTGGGGCGGCACTTGGATCCAAAAATAAATTTTTTGTGTTGTGGCTATTGTGCCTCTTTCCCCTTCTGAACATTCAACTGAATAGGATTTACAAGTCCTGCTGCTGGTTTCCTCTTCTTGGGTAAAGAAAGGAAGAGAAATTATTAGTGCCTCTCCAGATCCATCCATACCTCCTCCTAAGCTTTCTACTACAGAGGTGGCCAACCCACGGCTCGCGAGAGCCACATACAGCTCTTCAAAGGAAAAATTGTGCCTCCCGCACCCACAGCTGTTCCGTGTTCCCCAGCTCTCACCTTTTTTCCTTGTCTCTTCAGGGCGCCGCTTGGGGCAGCGAGATCTGACACTGTGGCCGATGGAAGTCTGCTTGGGCCACACGTGGCTGTTAAAGGGGCAGGTTTTTTTTTCCCTTGTTTTTTTTGCTCAACAACTTCTTTCCCTTGGCTCTTTGTGCTATATCCACCACTATTTTGGCTTTTTGTCTGTAACGGGTTGACCGCCGCTGTTCTACGGGGTCTCCACACAGATTTCTCTCATCCTTTATTCCTCACCTTCCTCCAGATCCATCGTTGTCTCATATAAAGTCCATACCAAATCAGAGGTCTGATCTTCATTTAGAGAGTGGAAAAGAATTAAGTGACTTTTTTCATGCTTTCTTAGCCTGGGTTCCCTTACTCATTTCTTTCTTTTATGGGTACATTTCCAGACCCTAACTATTGGAGGGACTAGCAATCCTGGATTCCACAGCCTTATGGAGTTCCACCACAGGAATGCTTCCATCGTCCCTCTTATAAATAGAAAGGCAGTGTCTTATCTGATAAAGATTTGAAATCTGGGCAATGCTTGAATCCAATTCCACTATATCAGTCTGCAGTTCAGTCAGTTGTGTCTGACACTTTCTGAAGAGGAGGATGAGGAAAGATGACTTTTTTGAACATGAACGAACAGATACCATTGATCAAGCTGGGGTTCTGTTTCATTGCCTTGAACTTGGACAGTAACCACATCAGAATCCTCAGGATCTTTTGTCTCTTTAGGCAGCAGGGAGCTGGTCCCCTCAGGTGCTGGGCCAGGTTACTACAGAAGGCGTGGCTCCCTAGAAGATGACCCTCTCCTTCCCTGGGGCAGCCCCAACAGAGCAGGACCCTCCCTCTATATTTCCATCCCTGCCCTGGTACTTCTGGTGAGGGGGTTGGGGCAGGTTTGACTTCAGCCACCAGGAGGAAGATAGTGGTCCTTGGCTCTCAAGCCTGGCTAGAAGCCACTTCACCTCATCTCACCCTGAGGCCACCAAAAATGATCATTGTGAGAACCCTGGCCTAACCTATAGAAATGCTCAGGGACGAAGTACAAGGGGGCACGCACATGTTCTAACAAGCTCTCCTTCAAGAGGGTTCTAACATTGAGTGCCCACCAGCCAGCACAAAACCCAGAAGCATGAACATGCAGAGTCATCTCAAAGAAATCAATTTACAAGCAACCAACCTTTATTTTTATGGCTCTGTCCATTAGATTTTGGGCAGAACAGGATCTGAATGCCCAGGATCTGTAACATGCACACAATTGTATAAACCCAGGAAGAAGATGGGATTAGACTGCCATATTCAAATGATTCTAGGATGCAGCAACTGCAACCAAAGAAAGTGTAAAGCAGGAATTTGCTACTTATCTCTTGGGGTTGCCTCCTGCAGGATCAAAAATCCTAAGAATTCTGATTGCACCTGCAGCGTTCTGCTTTGCTTGGTAATTGTGAGGTGGCATTTGAGTTTAGTGCTAGTGAAACGTGCAGACTTGATAGTCTTGGAGAATGGAACTATATTTACCTAAAATGGTAAAACAGGTAGAGGATGTACTCTCCATACTAACCCCATCAAGAGACTTATTTCTAAGGAGAAGGGGAAATAATCAATGTAATGTAAATTCTTACCGTTTCATTTGCCTCCCATTGTTTCTCATCATATTCTCGAATCAGTTTCTTCTTCTCTTCTGGAAAAGGAAATATATCAAATATGCTCCAAGGAAATGAAAACAGAACTCAACCCATCATAGAATGGGAACATCACACAGAAGACTAAATAACAGGAAGAGTCCAACTTACACAAGTTCAGCCTAAAATGAGGACTACCAGAACATTCTCACAATTTCTCTGGCTCTTTAACACCCACCACACTGTGGAAGGGGAAGGGGGGGCCGCTCAGCTGGGCCCAGGGCAGCAAGTGGCCGTTTGGGGAACACGGACCCCAAAGGGCCGCTTGCTCCCCCGCCGGGGCCCAGCTGAGTAGCGCAGCACTGGGCCGAACCGCCATGGAGGGAGGAGAAGGGGGGCGGGGCGCTGACATATACGGCCAGGGGGCGTGGCCATGTACATCAGCGTTCTCTCTCTCTCTCTCTCATATATATGATTACCTATCGTGGGCTGTGTCTAGACTGGCAAGTTTTTCCGCAAAATCATCTGCTTTTGCGGAAAAACTTGCCAGCTGTCTACACTGGCCACTTGAATTTCCACAAAAGCACTGACGATCTCATGTAAGATTGTCAGTGCTTTTGCAGAAATACTATGCTGCTCCCGTTCGGGCAAAAGTCTTTTTCCGAAAAACTTTTGCACAAAAGGGCCAGTGTAGACAGCAGAGATTTGTTTTCCGCAAAAAAGCCCCGATCGCGAAAATGGCGATTGGGGCTTTTTTGTGGAAAAGCGTGTCAACAAAAATGCAATAGTGAATATTTTATACAGACTTGCAGAAAGAGCTTGAGAAGGCTACAACACTGATTTAGTTATAAAAGGAAAGGGCAGTCATGTTTGGAAGAGTTCTGATAAAAACTACTGTTCCTCTCTCCTAGAAGCCAGTGCAAGTTTGCCCTAACTTCAAATAAGATCAAACCTAAGATTGATGCGTGCGGAGAAATGGTTAACATGCATGATTACACACAGCTCCCCCTCAGTGCTGCAGAAATGAAGGGTAGCAAATGTGAGCTGCTTGTCCCCAACATGTAACCACTGAAATTTTACACCATTACTTAACTGAACAAACTTTAACATCCACAATATATATGTAATAAATCGACTGTTAATTGTTCTCCCTTTGACTCTGCTACTTCACAAGAACAAGAAGCACAAGGGGAGTAGACAGGAGAGCAACTATTATCGACCCATTGTGGTAAGCAGATGTAGGTGTATTGACTTCAGCTATGTTATTTTCATAGCTGAAGTTGTATAACTTAGATTGATCTCTGCTTATAGTGTAGACCAGGCCCAAATTGTGATAAAGGTCATGCAGTGTTAATAAAAAATATTAGAATGGTTCTAGCCTTACACAAAAGTCAAAATAGATTTTACAGTCTCATTCAGAACATCCAGGATTAACCTGCTACTAGAATATATCAAGCCAAGTATCAGTGCAATTGAAGGAACAAAGCTGCGGAAGAGTCGTTGATGATGTTATCCATGTAATCATAACAACGCTAAAGAAGTGATTCAATTCCTTCTAAAGTAGAAATAAGAAATAAATAAAATCATTTTACTTTTTAGCGATGGGTCTGATCAATATTGCTTAGAAATCCCATTTTGTCCTGGTATCTTATATATAGAACAGAAAAGTCTGCATTTCAGTCAAGGAATTTATCTTGTTATGTCAAGAGAAACAGCTCTCCAGATCTGCATACTTCAACAAGAGTCTAAGAATTTAAGATCGGCCACCTCTGAAACGCTTTTGGGGATGACAAAGTCTCTGTAAAGTCACTTTTTTTTTTCTATTATCCAATTCTGAGGAAAGCTTCATGGGACTTTTCAGAACACTAAGATGCACCTGCTCCCAGTTAACTAGATGCAGAAGAAACATCCACTAAAAAAATTTACTTACCCCATATGGGGACCTTCCTCAAGTCCCACAAAATTTCTTGCAAATTATTTTTGAAATCATTCTTGGGGATTTTCCTGGTTTGAGCAATGATTTATAGCATTTACAACTGAAAATTATCCTTAATAAGAATTTCAAAAATTGCTTGGCAACAATTAAACTGATTAGCCTTAATAGCAGCAACTCATTTCTTCAGACCCTCCCTCAGTTTTTCATGCAACTTTAATGACACTATTTTACTGACAAACTTCCATGACCACTATTCATAAAATTACCTTTTAAAATTGCACTATACAGTTAAATCAGCTTCCTGCTTACTGTTCTGTTCTAATTTTGAACGTGGGATAGTGTTCTATTTAAGTGCTTTCTTTGTTCCCCTCACTTTGGTATCAGAGTGCCTCCCAAAATTATAAAGTGATGAGTCATTTCTCACTCTTCCATACAGCAAAGCAGCAAAAGATAGATTTATAGGGGTTTTGGGAGGGAAGGCTAGATTGTAAGTAACTTGAGTTTTGCAGTCAGTTTCAATATCAAGCAAGTCCATATTTGTGATCCATTCTTGATGATAATAATATACTGTGTCCAGTAGAATATTGCCATTTTGGAAGGTCATCATCATACTACATGAAGTAATTCTTGGGACAATTTTATGGAGAATTTCAAAGAAGAGAACACAGACTTTGAGTTCAACTCAGTATTTAATGGGGAGCCACTTGTCAGTTGAACACTGCAGTGTTGTGTTCTCAACAGCCTAGGAGACTGAGCATAGGAGCTACTGGATTCTAAACAACAAAGTTTTTATGAGTTTGATGCTTACATATTAAGTACAGAGAATTACTATAATTAATCCTGGTGGTCACATGACTAACAAGTGCCAAAGAACAAGGAATATTTTGCCTTATTCACTCTTCTGGCAAAGAATAGATATCAGCTGAGTAGACTTCGGTGTCACACTTCTGAAAAGAAAGGGAGCTTCCTGATTGTGAGGAAATTCATTTATATTGCTAACATTCCTTTGTCAGGTCACTTCCCTTTTCCCCCCAATATAACCAGCATTCACCAGATGAATTAAAAGGCCACCATCAACTTTTAGAGAGATTCTTCCATTAGAAATCATTTCACCTACTTACCAGTATCTGCTAGCTAGATCAAACAGTAAAACTCAAAAATTAGAAAAAAAAGCTCATTTTTCCAGGATTACTTTTTACATTTAACAGCAGCACAGTGTTTCACTTTAGAAATCTTCTGTAGATTATGTGGTCTCCCACAGCAACAGGAAAGAGGAAATCATTTAAAAATAAGAAAACGTAGCAGTAAAACTACAAAAATTGCCTAGAAGACTTAGAAACTGCTTTTAACTCTTCATTATTAATTCAGTTGACTAGATAGTGGCCTTTAAGCTAGGGATATAAATTTATGTTTAATTAATTAATTAACTGGTTAAATGTTATGTTTAACCCAGTTGTTCCCAACCTGTTGTCAGCAGACCCCTGGTGGTCTGCAACAGTACTGTAGGGGGGTCTGCAGAAAGTTTAAAGTAGAAATTAAAATAAATGTACAGAGCCTACTGCAGCCAGCATGTCCTTCAGCCTGCATTGCTTCCCGAGCGGGCTGAGGGATGCGGCTCAGAAAGCAGCTTGGGCTAAGGGACGTGCAGGCTGCAGGCACAGCTATATTGTTTAGGGAGTCCATAACATTTCAATAGATTGATGCTTACTAATTAACTATTCACATCCCTACTTTAAGCAAGATTCTAGTGTTTCAGAAGGGAATGGGCCTGGGATCATCGGTTAACCTTCACAGTTACATGCAGCTCCTTTCCCCTCCCCCCAACTGCTGGCAGATGGGAGCTAGTGCAAACAGGGAGCCACCTGCCCCCACTCTGCTGCCTCAGATACAAGGCAGCAGTGGGGGCAGGGAAGGAGCTGCCTCCCACCTTGCATGTAAATGTGTAATTGCTGAAAATTTCAGCAATTACACATTTACCTAAATAAATGCATTTTAACAGCCCTACATTGCATATGTTTCATGTTTGTGCTGACACTTAAGCCAAAGGCCCAAAGTATACAAGAATTTACATAACGTAAGTGCAGTGATGTCAGTGGGACTACCTTATGGACAGGATGGTCCCCCATACTCAGATTAGCCTGCAGGGCCCTGGATGGGCTACAGCTGGCAGCAGCAGTATTCCCCCCCTCCCCCCCCCCGCCATTCACCTCAGGAGTGGGAGTCGTAGTAAAGCAAAGCTACATAGTAGCCAGCCTTCATTGGGGCTGGGGAACTCCTTTTTGCTGCCTCCAAGGTGAAGCGGAGAGGTGGTGGCGGGCAGAGCAGAGAGCTGTGCTGCTCTGCCGCGGTGAGTGTGGGGAGGCGATGGCTGCTGCCATCACATACCAGCTCTACTGGAAATCACCAGGGCTGCGTCCTTTGGGGGAAGAGGCTTGAGGGAGAGGGTGCGATGGGGGACTCACGGAGCAGCACAGATTATGGAACTACTCGGGCCACAAATGGCTCCCGGGCAGAGTCTGAGACGCCTGATCTTAAGGGTCAGACCTCAATTTGCACGTCCCGTTCAGTTCTTGGCCTCTAATAAGGATGCCAATGACCCTGCGCCGCCCCCCCGCCAGACAGACTCGGGGGGGGGGTCTCCCGCTCCTAAGCAATAACGGCCGCGCGCGCGCGCTCCCTCACCGGCCGCGCTCCCCCGCAGTCTCTCCGGGGCGCCTCGCAGCTGCTTGTGCAGCCCCCCGAAGATCTCGTGCAGCCGCTCGAAATGCTCGGAGGAGCCGGAGCCCCGACCCGCCATGGCGGCAGCTGCTGTCGTGTCCCGGCCCTCTCGCCTGCTACTAGGGGTCCGGGCTCATCGCCCTCTCCTCACAGGCACTTCCGGGACGCGAGTCGGGGCCTCCCCATCCCAGTGCCTCGTCCCGCCCAGGGGGTTGCCCACTTGGCGCCTGATGATCAGTCGCTCGGCACCGCGGGCAGCGGCCCTCTGGCCACGAGGTTCTCGCCTTGCTAGAGCCACATGTGGAGGCCGAATCTCCGCTCGCCAATGGGGCTAGCGCCGTTCTACGGAGCAGGCATAGTCGCTGCCACCCCAAAGGGGAGGCGCCATCCTCCGAGCCGCGCACGGCATGCCGGGAAGTGTAGTCTCTGGGATTGCTCCCATCCAGTAAGATTGCCCCTTGGACGCCGATAGCTGCCGGATGCGTTCAGTCTGGCAGCGCCTGCGCGTGAGGGCGCTCTCGCCAGCGGCGCCGCTGTGGGCCCGGGCACACGCCTCAGGCAGTGCAGGGCAGCTGTGGGGAGGGTCACATGGGAGCGCGGGGATTTTCGGGTGGGTCCCTCCTCCCAATTTAAGTTTGCAAACCCGACCGTGCCAGTGAAGCGTCCTCTCGCCGCTCGCTCCCGCGCGCTGCTGCTAGGGATGTCAGCCGTTAACGGGCAGCCCAGCTCGGCTGGAGCAGCCAGCCCCCTTCCCCCATCCCGTTAAGGCGGTTCACTGATTACATGGGATTTCAGATCCCTAGCTGCTACCACTGATCCTGGGGGCTTCTGTCACAGGCGCTAGAGCAGGGTGCCTGTGGGACCGGCCATTGACGGGAGAGGGAGCTGTCCTCCCCCCTTGCCTTGCCTAGGGGCCTGGTGAGCCCGTTGGCTCCTGTGCTGTGGGGTATAGGAAGGGTCACCTCGAGGCCGGGATGAGAGGGGGCATGTGTGGGCACCCCATTTAGCAATTAAAATGTTGGCTGGGGCATAGAGGTTCAAGTGCTACCACAAGTCAATTATGACTCCATCCCTTTGTGCAGGCAAGGGAGGGAAAATGTACAAGAGTACTGCCCTACAAGTACATCCAAGAGCAAAATGTGCACACACCAGCAGCCACGGAGAAACCCAATATGTTGAGTTTGTTATGTTGTGTCATCCAAAGCAGTAGTAGCTTTGTATGTATATGAACCTAATTCAGGTGCTGGCTTGGCAGATCTGGATACTGAATTCTCCTGTCCACGGAGCAGACAGATACAGTACATAGATTATTTATTTATTTATTTAGTATGTGCATAGTCTTCTAAGCCAAGCAATGGCATCTTCAGTGGCATGATGCTGTTCTTCTACATCACCACTGAACCTAGCCACCAGGCATTCAAAGACAACATGTTTCATTGTCTGTGTTATGCTGCAGCTGCTCAAAGGACTTTTCCGAAGGCCACAGTGATAATGATTGGCTGCACAGAGACCTTGCTCAGTCCGGAACCTATTCAATAGGGATCACTGACAATGGGGCAGGTCAAAACCAGGCAAGCAGATTGTGGGATCAGCGACGAAGGACTGGTTAGAAATTATAAAGTATCCATTGCTCTCGCCAGTGCCTTGTATTTGGTGGTGGAGTACTGTACACCATTATGGAGTCAATCGTCACACACCAAATAGGTGGATATGCAGTTATATGCCACCATGCATATCATCTCTGGCACTCTGTTCAACTCTACTCCGAGGGCTCCCAATTCTGAGCAATAATATCAGATGCGAGATTGCCACTAGCAAGATATTGGAGATAGTACACACCAACCCAAGCTTACAGCTGCACAATAACCATTTTAAATTTCCAGCCACATACTTGCCATCACATTGCCTGTTATGGCCTCATCTGCCATGCTAGGATGTTAGAGCCAAACTTGAACAGCTTAATGGGAGTAAATCGGGGGGTCCAGATAATCTTCATCCAAGAATATTAAAGGAACTGGCACATGAACTTGCAAGTCCATTAGCAACATTTTTTAATAAATCTCTAAACTCAGGGGTTGTACCATTTGACTGGAGAATTGCTAATATAGTTCCTATTTTTAAGAAAGGGAAAAAAAGCGACCCGAGTAACTATAGGCCTGTTAATTTGACATGCAAGATCTTGGAAAAAATTTTGAAGGAGAAAGTAGTTAGAGACATTGAGGCTAATAGCAATTGGGACAAATTACAACATGGTTTTACAAAAGGTAGATCGTGCCAAACCAATCTGATCTCCTTCTTTGAGAAAGTAACAGATTTTTTAGATAAAGGAAATGCAGTGGATCTAATCTACCTCGACTTTAATAAGGCATTTGATACAGTACCACATGGGGAATTATTGGTTAAATTGGAAAAGATAGGGATTAATATGAAAGTTGAGAGGTGGATAAGCAACTGGTTAAAGGGGAGACTACAGTGGGTCATACTGAAAGGTGAACTGTCAGGTTGGAGGAAGGTTACTAGCGGAGTTCCTCAGGGATCAGTTTTGGGGCCAATTTTATTTAATCTTTTTATTGCTGACCTTGGCACCAAAAGTGGAAGTCTCCTGATAAAATTTGCAGATGACACAAAGTTGGGAGCTACTGCCAATTCAGAAAAGGATCGGGATATCATACAGGAAGATCTGGATGATCTTGTAAATTGGAATGATAGCAATAGGATGAAATTTGATAGTGAGAAGTGTACGGTTATGCATTTAGGGATTAATAACAAGAATTTTAGTTATAAGCTGGGGACACATCAGTTGGAAGTAACGGAGGAGGAGAAGGACCTCAGAGTCCTGGTTGATTATAGGATGACTATGAGCTGCCATTGTGACATGGCCATGAAAAAGGCTAATACGGTCTTGGGATGTATTAGGCGAGGTATTTCCAGTAGGGATAAGGAGGTGTTAATGCCATTATACAAGGCATTGGTGAGACCCCATTTGGAATACTGTGTGCAGTTCTGGTCTCCCATGTTTAAGAAGGATGAATTCAAACTGGAACAGGTACAAAGAAGGGCCACTAGGATGATCCGAGGGATGGAAAACCTGTCTTATGAAAGGAGACTCACGGAGCTTGGCTTGTTTACCTTAACCAAAAGAAGGCTGAGGGGGGGACATGATTGCACTCTTTAAATATATTAGAGGGATAAATACCAGGGAGGGAGAGGAATTATTTAAGCTTAATACCAATGTGGATACAAGAACAAATGTACAGGCAGTCCCCGGGTTACGTACAAGATAGGGACTATAGGTTTGTTCTTAAGTTGAATTTCTATGTAAGTCGGAACTGGCCCCAGATTCAGCCGCTGCTGCCGAAACTGACCAGGGGCTAACTACAGGAAGCTGGAGGCAGAATTGCTCTGCCCCCAGCTTCCTGGAATCAGCCACTGATCAGTTTCAACAGCGGCTGAATCTCGAGCCTGGGACAGAACAGCTGGGCTGCCAGGTAGGTCCCTGCAGGACCAACCCGGCAGCACCCCAGCTGCTCTACCCCAGGGTCCACAACAAAAGCCTGGTCTGCTGGGGGGGGCGCACTAGCTGCGCCCCCCCCCAGCAGACCAGGGACACAGGGAGCAAAGCCGCAGTGGTGGCGGGGTGCCGCGCCTCTGAGGCTTTGCTCTGGCAAAGCCTCAGAGGCGCGGGACCCCGCCGCCGCCGCGGCTTTGCTCCCGGTGTCCCTGGTCTGCTGGAGACAGTCCCCAGCAGACCAGGGACACCCGGAGCAAAGCTGGGGAGGCGCGGGACTCCGCCGCCACTGCGGCTTTGCTCCCGGTGTCCCTGGTCTGCTGGAGACGGTCCCCAGCAGACCAGAGGCACCCGGAGCAGCTTTTCTCGCCCCGGAGGTCGAGGTGGCAGGACCGCTGTGCTCTGGGCGGTCCCGCTGCCTGCGAGCTCCGGGGCGAGAAAGCCCCGTTCGTAAGTGCAGAAAGTCGGATCCGCGTAACTCGGGGACTGCCTGTATATAAGATGGCTAGTAGGAAGTTTAGATTTGAGATTAGACGAAGGTTTCTAACCATTAGAGGAGTGAGGTTCTGGAACGGCCTTCCAAGGGAAGTAGTGGGGGCAAAAGATCTATCTGGTTTCAAGATTAAACTAGATGGGTTTATGAAGGGGATGGTTTGATGAGATAACATGATCTTGGTAACTAATTGACCATTCATTATCAGTAGGAAATAGGTCAATGGAGGGATGATAGGAGTTACTACTATAGAGAACTTTCTGGGTGTCTGGCTGGTGAGTCTTGCCCACATGCTCAGGGTTTAGCTGATCACCATATTTGGTGCCGGGAAGGAATTTTCCTCCAGGGTAGATTGGCAGAGACCCTGGAGGTTTTTCGCCTTCCTCTGTAGCATGGGGTACAGATCACAGCTGGAGGATTCTCTGCATCTTGGGGGCTTCAAAGTATTTGAAGGCTTCAATATCTGAGATATAGGCGAGAGGATTATTCTAGGAGGGGTGGGTGAGATTCTGTGGCCTGCACTGTGCAGGGGGTCAGACTAGATGATCATAATGGTCCCTTCTGACCTTAAAGTCTATGGCTACATCTACACTGGCACCCTTTTCCGGAAATGCTTAAAACGGAACAGTTTTTCCGTTTTAAGTATTTCCGGAAAAGCGCGTCTACATTGTCAGGATGCTTTTCCGGAAAAGCACTTTTTCCGGAAAAGCGTCCATGCCAATGTAGACGCGCTTTTCCACAAAATGCCCCAATTGTTATTTTCGCGATCGGGGCTTTTTTGCAGAAAAGACTACTGTGCTGTCTACACTGGCCCTTTTCCGGAACAGTTTTTCTGGAAAAGGACTTTTGCCCGAACAGGAGCAGCATAGTTTTTCCGGAAAAACAATGACGATTTTACATTAGATCATCATTGCTTTTCCGGAAAAGCAAGCGGCCAGTGTAGACAGCTCGCAGCTTATTCTGGAAAAGCGGCTGCTTTTCCAGAATAAGTGGCCCAGTGTAGACACAGCCTATGAGTCTATAAAACAATTAAAAAAATAAGGAAAAATGGGAAAGTTTAAAGGAAAAGATATAACCCCACACTGTGGCACCGGGACATCACAAACAGAGTCTCTGGAATATAAGGACAGTTCACAGTCTGTTCCTCATAGGTCCCAGGCCTCCTTCCCAGGCCCTGGCTATGCTGCTGGGAAGCTGCGCGTGGGACACTTAGGGTACGTCTAGACTACCAGGCATAGGAAAATGAAGCGGCGATTTAAATAACCGCCGCTTCATTTAAATTTACATGGCTGCCGCGCTGAGCCGACAAACAGCTGATCAGCTGTTTGTCAGCTCAGCGCGATAGACTGGACGCGCGGGTGTCAACATCAAAGGTATTTGTCGACCACCCAGGAATACCTCATCCCAGGAGGCATACCTGGGTGGTCGACAAATGACTTTGATGTTGACACCCGCGCGTCCAGACTACCGCGCTGAGCCGACAAACTGCTGATCAGCTGTTTGTCGGCTCAGCGCGGCAGCCATGTAAATTTAAATGAAGCGGCAATTATTTAAATCGCCGCTTCATTTTCCTATGCCTAGTAGCCTAATCTACATGCCTCTGGCGACAGAGGCATGTAGTCTAGACGTACCCTTACTCTGGTAGTGGTCACACACCTTCAGGTTCTGGGTGGCAGGACCCTTCTCCCCAATATCAGCCCCCCATTTGGGGTTATGATCCCCCTCCAAGTCTGGCCTGCAAGGCCTTCTGGCTGGTGGCATCTCCCTATCCTCTGCTGCTGCCCAGAGCTTCCCCTTCTCTCTAGCTGCCCACTGCACCTATCTCCACTCTCTGCCTCCAGCTCTCAGGCTCCTTTCCTGGTCCCTCTGGCTCCATGGTTGCAGCTCTCCTCCCATCAGGGATCTGCTCTTCAGCTCAGCCCAGGACACAACTCAGTGTGACCCAGGAAAATCCAAGTCACACAGGGGACAGGATTCCTCCCTGCCTCCTTCCCAACCTGCTGACTCCTTCATTAGCCTGTCTACTCTGTTAGTCAGGCTGACTTGGAGCACTGGTCTCTTCCCATTGTTCATGGGGACTTAGTCTCAGGATCCTGATTTTTCATGGACTCTTCCCCTTTTGCTACTGGGGCTAGCCAGCCAAAAAAAACCCTGAGTTTTAGTAAGGGGCCAATAGTTTCCTTACACTTACCCCTTAGAATACTTTATCTAGGAGAGTACTGTTAGCCCTATTTTACAGGTGTGGAACAGAAGGAAGAGAGTGAAATGACTTGCCTAAGGTCACTTAGTAAGGCAACAGCAGAGTCCTGAATATAATTGACTAATATTTAAACAGGATGCAGTCTTGCCCTGCCTCCCAGTCACCCCTTTCACCAAGCCCCACACCTTCCCACCTCTGTTCTGCCTCCTTCCACTCCCTTCCCCCAAGCCCCTTCCCCTCCCCTTCCCTGAGTGATACAAGCCAGGGAATTACCAAGGGGTGGCAGCAGGGGTCAGACCCCTCTGTACTCACCATGGCAACAGGAGCAACAGTGACCCGGCAGCCTGCTCTGCTCTGCCCTGCCCTACCACCCATCTCTCAGGCCACTGCACTCCACTTGCCACCACCACAGTGAATTAGAGGACAGCCAGCAGCAGAGAAGAGCAAGTTGGCAGGTTGCTCTGGACCTCCAGCTCCCACTGCCACACTGAGAGCCTGACCCCAGTTATCTTTCTGGGCTGCCCTGGGCTCTGTGGGTCCCATCTATAAGAGGGTTGACATGGCTACCACAGGTGTCCCCAAAGCATGGGGATTGGGGCAGCCACACTGAAACATCCTATGGACAGCTCTGGCTGGCATTTAGCAAATGACAAAGCAAACCTCAGAAAGTTACATAGTAAAGACCAAATGAACTCAGTGGCTAAGAAGTTATTGATCTTTTAGATCTAAGAAACTGACTTGCCTGTAGGTTTTTTTTTTTGGCGGGGGCGTGGAGAAGGTATATCTGTTTCTCTGGCTTGCCTCCTGCAGAGAAATCACTGGGTATACCCCATCAGTACTGCCCATTACACAGTGTAGGTTATTGTATTACAACTCCCATAATGTGCTCTTATCTTTCTGTACACAAAACTGATGGCTCGGACTACAATTCCCTGCATGCAATGCTCCCTCGCTGGTGTATTTCATTCTGTCTGTGATCGGCTGAGAGTCATTAGACTGGAAGGGCGGGCAAACAGCAGCAGTAATGCTAAACTGCTTGGTGACTGTGCTGGGAATATGCACCTGTGTTCTCCTTCTCCTATTCATGGCAGCTCCCTACATCAGGTCTGTATTAAATGATTGACTAGCTAGTGTGTAAATCCTTTCAAAAGCATATACCTTTTTATTTTTACTAAATGGGGATGCAACAAGTGCATTGTTGGTAGAGAAAGCAGATCAGTTTATTCATTATTGGCACTTAGAGAAAGATCAGGTAATATGCTAGATAATAAATGTAAGCATCAAATTTCAAAGGAAAAGGCTCCAGGGTTCTGAGAACCTGGGTTTACATTATCACGTTACCTATGAGTTGGAAAACCTCTCCATTCCTCTTTATAATGAAGCAGACTTAACATGCAATTAAAGCGGGGAACTAGCAGCCAGCTAAGCTATATTTGGTTTGAACCCTGTTTTCCCTGTCCCTTTGTTTGAGTCCTGGGCTAGTCTCTCTGTGCCTCAATTTCCCCATCTGTAAAATGGAGCTAATAGCTAACATACCAAGTTGTTCAGAGGTTTAGTACCTTAATGTCTGTATAGCATTTGAAAGGTATAAAAATGCTGCATAAAAATAGTATGACCATAAATGCTTAGGTTAGAGGATTAAGTAAAAGAAGACAGTTTTTTTGCTTCCAGTAAAATATAATAGGTTGTTTGCTTTTGGAAAGGGAGTGGCAGAGGTGTTTTTTTTTTTTTTATTTCACCAAGTTAAAATGTTAGACTAACCATGAACCCTGTATCTAGGAAATAGCAGGAGGCAATTCTGCATTCATGCCTGAGCCAGGACTGAATTGAGACTTACTGAATATTTCTAGCTCCAATTTTTATCATTCTCTGAACCAATTCTCAGGTTAAAATAATGTCTTGTAGTGTTGGCAATAAAATTACTATATTTCACTCTTAAATTGACCCCAAGAAGCCGCTTTAAATGCTTTGTAAACTTTCTATAATTGCCTTTTCATTGTCTTTCAGCTCTTTAAAGTTGATGTAAGGTGGCATCTTACTTTAGGAAATAATGAAGTTTCAGAAATAATTGTCAATCCATAAAACTGTGATTGAAGAAGGCAAAATTTCCCCTTGATGTAACCACATTGACTTAGTTGGAGTTGTGCTTTGGATATCTGGCTTAGTGCTTTGGTCATTTAAAAATCAATAGTATGATGGGAGGCTTTTTATGCACCTCACACTTTTAAATTTATTTAGTGTTGGTGCATTAGATTAGTTCAGATGGTCTAGGTGAAAGGAAGATCATTGTATGATCTAAGAGAACCAATATCAACAGCCAATAGGGTAACTCTCCCCCCCACTTTTGTAACAATTTGGCAGTTAACACTTAGTAGTGAGAGTTTAGAACATTCAGTATAGAAGCTACTTGCTGTGTTTGCCATTGCTCAAGGCAACTTCTGGCAGGGAACGTGCCTGCTCGTAGATACCTGGGCCATAGGCCAGGGTGGAAAAGAAGAGCAGTATGTTGGTTAATGCAGAAGCCCAGGTGAGGATCTGTAACAGAAGCAGTGTGCTAGAGCATCTGAGGTAGGATTTAGGGAAAAGGTACATTTGTTAGTTCATGAGACAAGGGATGGGAGAAGGGACTTGGCTGCTGCCTCTGGGTTGCTCCTGGGCTGTGTATAGTGCCTCTCTGTCCTGGGGCTCAGCACCATATTCCCTTGTTATGTGGTGCTCATAGCAAACCCTCAGCTGTGTATATACAAACATTGTGGTCTCCAGACCTACTGCACGCAGCATGGCAGGGAACACTTAAGGTCTATGCCCCCAACTAAATAAAGGATGCTCTGGGCTAGGTGGCAGTAGTATCAGGGCTTACATCCTCTTTGGGCTGCAGCCACTGGAGACCAGGGCTCAAGACCCATCTGTTAGTCCATTACATACCAAAATGTTTATAGCAGAATGGGCAGCTTGTAATACTGTCCACCTTAGGGTGCTGAGGTTTGGGAGATGAATGGCAATCTACATCAGTGGCTGTAGTGACCTCTAAGAAGAGTGAGCATTAACTGGCACCATGGGAGGTGTGATATTATCTGATTGATGTATGACCATATATATCACGGTTGCTACTACTGTTCTATATTTGCAACAAGTCTTATATAAAATGTGGCATGTAAGATGTCTGTAAAAAGGTTATAACTTGCTGAATATGGCTATGCTATTTGTATGCCTGTATCATTTTTGTATCTGAAGTTATGAGTATATAGCTATAGAGTTATGGCTCTATATCTGTATTTCAAATGTTTGCTGCTGGGGTAATGCCCAAAAGGTAGTTAACCAGCACATCTTGAAGGGACTGGTCAAATTAAGTGGCTCATCAAGGGATGCTTAAGTCACAGTGGACCATGGGAGATGTGAAGGGACTTTTCTGTGGATGCTCCATATGAAGCATAGGTAATGGCCGCTGCTGTGACTAAGCAAAGCTATGCAGGGACATTTGACTTGTCCATGTGACTCCAAACACACTCTTGCTACTGTAACTTTCTACAGAAAGAACACTGGGAGTCCCTCCATGTGGCAGAAGCTATAAAAGGCCCCAGAAACACCTCCATTTTGCCTCTTTCCTGCTCAAGGCTATGGACTTACACTAATGGGAGCATTCTGGCCAAAGGACTGAGGAACTTCCAAAGATTTGGAAGCAACCAGCGACTTGACTCAAGCCAGCAGTTTATTCCATCACTGCTTCAAGTCTGATCCAAGAACTTTGCAATTATTAGTTTTAACTGGTTAAAAGAATCAAAACATATCTCTCTACCTACCTACCTTTAGATACTAAAGGATTGGCAATAGTGTTATTTATTTATTTATTTGGGTTTGGGTTTTTTTTTTTTTTTTTGGTTTTGGATAAGATCTGGTTGTATATTGACCTGGGTGTGTGGCTGATCCTTTGGGATCAGAAGAACCTGTTATTTGATAAGACTGGTTTTAAAGAACCATTCTTCTTTCAATCCAATGTTTGTTTGGGTGATAGAACATCTGGAATGCATCAGGATACTACTTTTCTGACTTTTTGTTAGCCAATGTGGTGAAACAAAAGTTTACTTTTGTTGCTAGTTTGGTGATTATTTGCCCATGAGATATACCAGTTTGGGGGTATATTTGCCTGGTTTCATAGTAGTTTCACCTAAATTTGGTATTCTCAATTGTGACCCCATGACGACAGGGTTGTGGGGGAATATAAGAAAACAGGAACCTGGAACTACCAGTTTTTACAAATGTGCCCATGTCTTTCTCTTTCTAATTGTTCTGAACCCACTAATGAGATGGCTGGATCAGAGCGAGCAAGCAAGCAGGACTGCACAACACAGAATGCCAAGCCCCAAAACTGAGCCAGATAACCAGAAAAATATCGTTGTGAATCTCTAATAGCACCTCTTTTTGTCCTCTTTTCTAGGAGGTATGTGGCAGGAGGAGTGTGTAAGTCAACAGCTAAGCTGAATGGGAAAGTAGTGGTGATCACCGGGGCTAATACAGGCATTGGAAAGGAGACTGCCAGAGATCTTGCACAAAGAGGCAAGTCACCTTTCTTCCCTCCACCTCTGAAAGTCCTTATGTAATTTGGATCTTCATTAGATATCATTGTTTTCTTCTCTGGAGCTGGGAGGGGGATTATCTTTTACAGCCCCATCTATACTGCAACTATAATTGAGTTTGGAGACCTGGTTACACGTGGCTGTCCTCTGACCCAGTATAACACAGCTAAAAGTTGTAATGGAGCTGGGATCCAACCATGTCCTAGGAGCTAAGTTAGAACCCTGGAGAGCCCAGAGCTTTAACACGGAAGCATAGGGTTAAAAGGGACCACACAAGTCATCTAGTCTAACCTCCTGCCAAGATGCAGGATTTGTTGTATGTATATTATGGTTATACATCCTGCTGCCACACAAACTTTAACAATGCTAGAAGCAGGCCCCATGACTTGAGAATAGATTTACAGTATGAGAGCCTTATAGCTTCTAGTTTGGGATGGGCAATAATTTTTTGCCAGTGACCACTTCAGAAATTTTTGAAGTGGCCTCAAGCAGAAGGGGTGGGTCCTCAAGTGGAGAGGGCAGGGCCAGGATACTCCCGTTTTCCCACCTACAGACATGATTGGTCTGTGGGTGGAGGAGCACCTTTGTCCCCATTTTCCCCCCTCCAAGGTTCCCCCTAGGTATCCATGCTTCTGGCGGTGGGAGGAGACTGTGTGCTCTCTGTTCTGCCCCCAGACCAATCAGGGCTTCGGGGCGGGGAAGCACACAAAGCCTCCTCCTGCCTTGCCAGGAGCTGCATGCTCCAGGCAGGGCGGAGGAAACATCATGTCCTAATTGGCCTGAGGGCAGGGGAGCGGCAGGGCCTCCACGGAGCAGATCAACCTGCCTGGCAGGCCACATCTGGCCCATGGAGGCCCTTTTGCCCACCCCTGTTCTAGATACACTTTTAAAACTTCATCCTGAACACTGCTGTTTTCATTAGACCCCCATCTACATGAGGCTGGGAAAAAACTTACTTTCATTGGTGTGTGTCTTTGTTACAACATGGTTCAGGTTAGCTAGGTTTTTGGACAGCTGCTATGAAGGGTGCTAAATTACATTCAGAATCATTGTAGAAACAGTATCTTAGGCAAGGCCACCTCGGTTCAGGAGTGGTCCATTCAAACCTTGGCCACTGTGCTGAGACTACCAGTGTTGGAATCTGGTAGGACTGAAGTGCTGAATTTGTGCAGTGGATGTCTGGTCCACAGTGAAAGGCTGATTGTCCCACAACTAGTTCCCTGACTTACCCACTTATTGCTCAGATTTATTTATAACCTTTTGGGGAGCCATCAATCTGTCTGTCCTGGCTCCCCACTACTCATGTCCATGTTTCTGTCATCCTTTCCACCTTGCAGGTGCCAGGGTGATCATTGCCTGCAGAGACATGGCAAAGGGGGAAGCAGCAGCCTCTGAGATCCGAGCCGAGACAGGAAACCAACAAGTAATTGTGAAGAAGCTGGATCTGGCTGAAACCAAGTCTATCCGACAGTTTGCTGAGAGCTTCCTAGAAGGTATGACTCCAGATGCTGTCTCATTTACTGTTAGGTGAGGGTAATTGCTGGGCTCCAGGCAGGGCCTGATTAAGACCTATAGAGGCCCTAAGCACTGAAAAGATTATGGTGCCCCCCATATGTAATTCAAAATAAAAACAATACTATACCGTACAATTTATTTATTTTTGTGTGCCCCTTGCTTTGCTGGTGCCCTAAGAATGTGCCTAGTCTGCCTATTGGGTAATCCAGCCCTGGCTCCAGGGCAGTTGCCCTCTTTGTCTCCCCCTCCCCATTGATGGGCCTGGAATCCCCAGAGACTGCAGAGATTTTTTTTTTTTTTTATATTTTGGAGGGAAAAGACAGCCGCAGTCGGCTCAAGTTCTCTGGCTGATCTATGCCAGGCTGGTGCTGGAAGGTTGTTGTGGGATCCCTGTTTAATGTTTCATCCCATCTCTTGTTCCTTGCAGAAGAGAAGGCGCTACATATCCTCATTAACAATGCTGGCGTCATGCTGTGCCCTTACTCCAAGACGGCTGATGGCTTTGAGATGCATCTGGGAGTCAATCACCTTGGTAAGGGTCTGAGGGTTGGATGTGGCAGGCAGAGCCAGCTGCAATCTTTGTGGCAAAAATCCCAGGCTGAGATTTTGCATCCAGAACTCCTCCTGTCTAGCCCCCAAGAATGTAATTGAAGACTAGAGTCTTTTAAGCCTTAGTAGAAACCTAAGCTGTTTTGGGAAGGTCCTAAATTTCTTGAGGAGCAATGCAGGAGAAGCTTGCCCTCTCAGCCCAGAGAGTGCCTATTTTGAGGGTATACAGCAAATGGGAGTTCCGTCTCCTGCAACCTTTTGGCAGTTCCAGCTCTTTGAGCACCCAGAAGTAAAGGCCACTTATTAAATTTTGGGCCCTGACATGTCTCTGCCTCATGTCTCCCATCTGTGAAATGGGCGAATAGTGAGGAGCCTCAGTACCCGGTCTGAAGTGCTTTGGGAGTCTAGGATGGAAGGCACATCTGAAAGGCAAAGTAAAACAAATCCCCATCTCCCTAGGTCACTTCCTCTTGACCTTCCTGCTTCTGGAGCGCCTGAAGCAGTCAGCTCCAGCCCGCATAGTAAACGTGTCCTCGCTGGCTCATCATGGAGGCAGGATCCGCTTCCATGACCTCCAGGGTGAGAAGTGCTACAACAAGGGTCTTGCGTACTGTCACAGTAAATTGGCTAATGTACTCTTCACCCGGGAGCTGGCTAGACGCCTGAAAGGTGAGTCTGAGAGGGAAGTAGACTGAATATCAGCTGTGGCATAATCAGATCCCTTGAGCTCCAGAGGATGGCATTCAAGATGGTGCTGGAAAGTGGCTGCACTTATGTGCACAAATTAAGATGTTCAAGGTGGAATAAGGAAACTACTTTATGGAAGTCCCTGGCAAGTGTTCAGGGTGGGTGGGAGCAGACTAGGTCAATCCCCAGTGAGCAAGGGTTGGCCATGTCCCTACTCCTGGGGCTAGAGGGAAGGAGTGAGCTGACCTTACTCAGAGGAATGGGTTTCATTGTTTTCAGTGCTTGTTAGAAAGCAAATCTGCAACCACCACCGAATGAGCAGCTTTTGTACTAACAAAGCAGCAATTATGAGTCATGGACTGCTACTGAAAAGGCTTTTGAATACTGCTGTGCTCAGCATAGAAAGCAAAGTCCAGAGTGGAAAGCTGAGACTTGCCCTGTTGAGACTCAAAGTCTGAAAAATAGAGATTAGGTCTCTTGTCTAGAGTTCCAGTACTAGAGTAAGCCAGGAGGAGCTTGTCCTTTACAAAGCACTGAGCAAGCCTCTTAGCTACCACCAGCAGGGGCTGCTTTCTCCTTGTCCCCTTCCTCCCCCTGCCTGCCCATAGGCTCTTATCAGCCAGCTGGCCACTGAGCTGAAGGCTCCTTCCTGCCACACTAGGGATGGAGAGAAGCCCTCTGCAGCTCCACACTGTCTTCAGGGAAAACTTGTGCCCCAACAGAAGATTGGGGGACAGAGAAGCCATAGGGGGGTACAAGGGGATCCTGAACCTCAGCAGAAGCCATGCTGAGGTGGGAGGCAGAGGGAAGCCAAGCCCCAGCAGAAGTCACACATGGGAAGACATGGGTGGGTGAGGGACACTCTGAGCCCAGGAGAAGCCACTGGGTGGGGGAAACCCTGAGCCCCAGCAGAAGCAGGTTGAGATGGAGGGGGCAGTGTAGCCTCAGGTAGTTTACATAGGGCCCCATAAATTGTAAGGACAGCCTTGTCTGCACCTCAATCTTTGTTACACTAACATTTTAGATACCTTGATAAAACAGGTTAACTCTTTCCTTCTAAGAAAGCTCTAGTGCATGTAGACAGGGTCTAATTTGATGCATGTCCCTTGTTGTACCACTTTCCGTAGGCACTGGTGTCACTGCAAACTCTCTGCATCCTGGATCTGTTCATTCTGAATTGATCCGGCACTCGATTCTAATGACTCTGTTATGGAAGACATTTTCCTTCTTCTTGAAGACTCCACGAGAAGGAGCCCAAACCAGTATATACTGTGCAGTGGCTGAGGAGCTGGAGTCCGTGACTGGGCAGTATTTCAGGTGGGCAGAAGTCCTTGTTCTGTTGGGTTGGGGTAGAAGGATGTAACCCAGATGTCTTTGGGTATGGGGATAAGCAGGAGAAGAGCTGTCAGTAGAATGAACAGAGAAATGTGACATAATCCACCCTCTACTTAAAGGGAGTAATTCATGCACTGGCTGATATATCACTGCCCAGTTCGCTAATCTTTTTCTGAAAGGGAACTGTATTGAGGTTTACACTAGGGATGTTAAAATGCGTTTAAGTAAATGTGTAACGGCTGAAAATTTCAGCAGTGAAATGGTTACGTGCAGGGGGGCAGGCAGTTTCCCGGGAGCTGGTGCATGTAGGAAGCTGGCTTTTAAGCTGGCTCCCTGTGTTTACCAGGAGCCTGTGTGTAACTGTGAAGGTTAACCGTTGAGCCTGCATACACGGTTACACTTTCATAGCCCTAGTTTACATAGACTTGAAGGGAGAAGTGTTAAAAATGTGAATTGGAAAGGTGGTGTTCATGGAAGGGGACACCAAGTCATAATTCACAGAAATCCTTTACTTGTGCAGTGATTTAGATTATACCTAGTCCTGTAGCTTTTGAGTGGGCTCATGCCTAAAGAGCAAGATGGGCATCACCAGGGCTAGACAAACCGCTGTTTCTACTTGCCCGTGATGAGTAGATTTCAGCTGGTCGCTCCGTGAGCCATTCATGCACACAGCACCAGTCGGGCACATGTACAGTGCGGGGCTGGCGAGTAGCTCTTGCCGCACTTTGTCGAGCCCTGGGCATCAGACTGTGGATTCTTTTCTTTCTTTGCCAGACTTGGTCTGAACTTGGGAAGTCACCCAACTTCTCTGGCTCTAATCAACTCTGCTGGATCTTCACTGAATTCAGCTGAGTGACATCAGGGATAAATTTGAATCTCTTTGCAGTTTTCCCCATCTGCAAAAGGATGATAGCACCTGAATTTAAGGGCTTGGGAGGTCCTCAGATTGAAGGTATGAGACACATTATCTTAATAAGGCAGTAGCAAATATGCTAGGTGCTGCACAAGCAGAACTCAAGATTTTCAAAACTGTCTCAAGTTAGACACCTTCATCACTGGCCTGATTCTCCAAAGGGTGGCACATTCAAGAGCTGCAGACATTGCAAGAAGCTTCAGCAGAGGAGATCCCTGTACATTATGGCATACAATGCAGTTCTTTCTGCCCAACTGGTTCTGTAGCTCTTCTTCATTCAGTTCAGCTCCCATTTTGCTAGGTCAACTTGAAATCCGTATCTTGTGACCTGCCTAACCCTCCTCTTGCTTCTTTCAAGAACACAACCAAGTGATCATCACATGTTACTCTTGATCAGCTATATTCAGTACTGCCTTCATCCCTGTGACCACCTCACATTTGGGAATTTGATATGGAAATTACCCTTTGATTTTAGTGTGAAGGCTGTTTACATGAGAACTCCCTCCTTCAGATCTGAGACTAGAAACACAATCTTCTTGTGATTGAACTGCAGGATTATTCCAGGATATGCCTGTGTGTGTGTGTGTGATCTTTAAGTACAGAGTTTATGCCATCTTAATCTGCCTCAGCAATAGAAATAGGTCCCCTAATCCTCTCTCTAGAATGTGTGCATCTCCCAGTAGATAAAAGTAGCCTTTGTGAAGCTCAACTGTCCTGTGTGCTGGAGCATGTGAACTTATAGTGAATTTCAGTTTTATAAAAAATGCAAGCATGAACTCAATGGAAAAATAGTTAGCTAGCTGCTGAAGTATGCGCGTGCCCAGATCTACATTGGACAGTCTCTAGAATAGAGCGGTGTCCAAATCTTGTCACTTAATTGAATGTAAATTGTGAAACACTAATGTCTTAAAAGGACTTTCATCTAAAATAAACAGTGATGAAGAAAGCAGCTAAAGCAGAAACTGATGCCCTGTAGCAAAACAGGGGGGCTGTGTCTACACTGGCATGAATTTCCAGAACTGCTTAAAACGGAATAGTATTCCGTTTTAAGTTTTTCCAGAAAAGGAGCATCTACATTGGCAGGCTGCTTTTCCGGAAAAGCCCTTTTTCCGGAAAAGCGTCCGTGGCCAATGTAGACACGCTTTTCCGGAAAAGAGCCCCGAGCGTCATTTTCGCGATCGGGGCTTTTTTCTGGAAAAGACTACTGGGCTGTCTACACTGGCCCTTTTCCAGAACAGTGTTCCAGAATAAGGACTTATGCCTGAGCGGGAGCAGAATAGTTTTTCCGTTATAGCGGCTGATTTTGTACAGTAGAGCATCGTTGCTTTTCCGGAAATTCAAGGGCCAGTGTAGACAGCTCGCAGCTTATTCCCTGGAATAAGTGGCCCAGTATAAACACAGCTGTGAAGAAAAGATACAGCTGGAGCCCACCACAGCTTCTCTTAGGCACATTTTGTGCATCTCCTGTTCATTTAGATTAGTGGGTACATCTGTGCTATAAAGGAGCGGTGCAAGTCACATGCTGGGGTCTGTATCACTGCCTGCAGTTCTGATCTTCTGGCCCCAATCCATACTAGGCTGCTTTTGCTGTTATTACTAATATGGCAAACACGAAACAGTCCACAGCTATCCATGTCTTATCTTGTCTTTGAGTCTGATTAAGTAAATGTCACATACATTTAAGGCAATAGTAAACTGCATTTTTCCTTTAATCAAGCAGACATTAAGGGGAGATTAGCCCATCAGCATTCCTGAATGCCAATTTATTTATCTCATTCCTACAATCATAATGAGCAGGTTCTAGCATGCTTGGAAACCCTGAACAGGTCCTCAGTCTTCTGTTCTTTATTCTCCCACACCCACTAGTACATCTGCAAGCACACAATGTCTGCACCCAAGAATCTTGTTACAACAAAATGGAATGTGGTAGGATGGAAGAGCAGAAGGACAGCAGCTATTCACCAAAGGCACATGTGTGCCATGGGAGAGAAGACATAGGTAGGGTTTTTAAAATAAAGGAATGTCTTTGATTCTGGGCATTAGTGGAAAAGCTGGTCTTTCAGTGGAACTCATAGTGTATAAAATATGGAATTACCTTTTTAGTGAAATCAGTTTATAGGTATCATCTCTATGAATAGAATGTTTGTGCAGTGAGTGAAGTCCTGCTATGAAATAGGTATCTAGGCTGCTACATTACAGCCCTCCTCCATGTTACGTTAGGTTGGAAAACCATATTCAAGCCACTGGCTCCTCAGGAGAATGTGTTGAATTTTGTTTAATCATTTGTTTGCGGGTGACATCTTCTCAGCAAGCTCTGCTAATGTTGCAGTGTATTCCCCCGCTGTTCTTCTCTACAGCCGTGTTGGAGGGGAAGAGGGGAGTGATGCTGCTCATTCTTATGTTCACCTACTTGAGGCAGCCACATTGATTATTTATATGGCCTATGCAGGTATAAGGTGCTTTACAAACATACAAAATGAAAGGTCAAGTTTCTCAGCTGCTTTCCAGATTGTGAGACTTTTTTATAGTCATGTCCTATAAAATGGCTTCAGTGAATTATGGTACTTGGACTGTAAATGTAACCTTTTATATAAACTAGACACAAGCAAGCCCATCTTGGAACTATGAGGATTAGTGTGCCTCACATTATCAGCTCTCCTTTCCACCTCCAACACTGCCTGCACCGAGGCTTGCTTCTTGGGCCAGCTGCCGCCTCTCCTACTTTCATCCTGTCTCTGCCCCCCACAGTGAGCAAGGCTGCTAGTTCCCCCTTCTTCTATCTTCTTTAAATCCAGCTTGAAGAAGATAAGCCGATGGAAAGCAGCAGCATCTGGCATGTCCCTACATTTTAACTGAGCTAAAACTATGAGGAGTCTCTGTGGTACCTTAGAGATTAACGTGTTTTAGGGCATAAGTTTTGGTGGGTGAAATCCATTCAGATGAATGGAATGTGTGAATGAATGAATTCATCTGAATGAAGTAGATTTCACCCATGAAAGCTTATGCCCTAATAAATCAGTGGCTAAGGTGCCACAAGACTTCTCATAGTACCTATCTGAAAAAACAAACACAGCTACCCTTCTGAGACTTAACTGAGTTAATGCAGTCAGGGCATTTGATGAGTCTTTTCTTTCCTATTGCAGTGACTGCCGGCCTGCCTATGTTTCCCCTCAAGGCCGGAATGATGAGCTGGCAAAGAAGCTTTGGAATGTCAGTTGCGAGCTGCTGGGCATCCAATGGGACTGATGTGGAGTCCCCTGATCTAGCGCTAGATGGGCTTGGAGTTGGATGTCCTTAAGGAGCTCTTTGCTTGAGAAGAACACAAGCTAATGTGCAGACAGCCCACTGCCTGGCACTTGCAGCTGCTCTACCATTGTTTTTTATAGAAACACCCACCCCTGAACTTCTGTAAGTGTTGTCTTGTAAAAGAAAAGGTGAGACTGCTTCCCTGCTTGCCCCTCTTTCCTACCTGGAAGTTCAGGGCAAAGTGCAGTGAGTCAGGCCTTATCCTTTCCAATTCTATAATCCACTCTTTCCCCAGTTTCCCTAGAGAAGTGGCAACTTTAGGCCAGTTACGTTTTTTTTTTTTATTGCACAGCTATTTAGATATTTTGCTTTATGTTTATAGAATGATCTATACCCAGCAGTAGTAACCAGGCTGGTTAATGAGTTTTCTTCACTGACTGGTCCACTGAGTCACTTGTCCTGACTCCACTACTTGGAAGGGGACCCTAAAAACTGCAGCAGCCTCCAGATCAAAGGAACAAACTCCCAGCTTATAAGGCCCTTTTTGCCCCTAGAGCGTTAACCAAATGGGCAGCCCTCCTGATGAGTTTCACATAGCAGAAGGAATCTTAGAGGAGGATTACTAAAAGATACTTGGCCCTTTACATTTCTTCAGTGCTGAAGTCTTAAATATGTCACAATAAAAGCCACCTGTAGAAAGTTTTGGAGTTCAGAGCAGGAGAAGAGCTGTCAGTAGAATGAACAGAGAAATGTGACATAATCCACCCTCTACTTAAGCAGAGTAATTCAAGCACTGGCTGATACATCACTGCCCAGTTTGCTATCCTGACAGAAGATACTGGATTTGCAGCCATATGTACAGTATATGAAGGCAGGGCTCATCCATAATGAGACAGCAATGGCCACATTAGCAATAGAGCTGAAAAGTAAAAGTGGAAACTAGTTATAGGGAAAGCTAGCCAAGGCTGGCATATGGCACAACACACTGATCACAGCTGTTGCAAAGGGCAAGTAAAGTTCCTCATTGCTGCAGCAGTGCTAACTCCAAACTCTTATCTCCCATTAGTAACTGAGCTGCTGCCTACAAGCTGCCATATTTTATAACACATGAATTTTTTACTGGAAGTATCAGATGGCTAAAATGTCAGGTCAGTCAAGGTATCACCACTTGCAGGATTGCCTTCCCCCTGCTAGAAAATCCAGACATTCATTCCTATACTCCAGGTGATCACAAGTGAATGGCATTTGCTATGCAAAGCAGATGCCTAGTTCCTGATGAGTTTTTAGCACGACCAGCTCTCTCTGGTAAGGCCTGACTGCAAGTTACCACTGTGTTACCTCCAATAATTGTTACTAAATAAAATCATTCCTGTTTTATGTTATGCCACATCTTTCTTCTCATGTACTTGAGTCATTCTTGAGTGGGTGGCAGTGGCATGCACCAGTTTCATGGGCACAACAAAGGAGTGAAATTAAATGCAATATAGGCTGCATAGCAGGAAACATTTCCTCATAGTGACATGTACTAGGTTGGGGAACAAATCTTCCAACTAATTTAGATATTTAAAGTTAGATTAGACAAGGAAGACTAGAGGGTACAGAACAATTCTACAGTGGTTCCCTGGCAGGGAAATAGTTTGACAATGGCTCCTTCCTAAGAATAGATAGAGCCCCAGACTAGTAACAAACAAAAGCTAAAGAGACCACCAGAACTATGCTAGAGGTAAAGAACAAAGCAGCACATGAAAGAGGAAGTGGAACAAGTAACCTTTGCTGATAATACTTTATTTTCCTTTGTTCACTGTAAAACAGATAAATGCCTCTTAAACTGCTAGTGTTCAATCCATTTTTATGCTTGGGGTTTTTAGGCCCATCATTAATTGTACTACTTGTAACAAAAGCCTTTTAGGGGCAGGGCCAAAATTCCAGTTCTAGGTTTGCTGGTAAGAAAAGGTCCTTAGAAAGTTAAGCTAAGGATGATCAAAATTGCAACAAACACTCTATAAAGTGCATAAAGTACAGTGCAAAGAAGTCAAGCAGAAAGACAGGCACAAAAATGGCTGGGCTACATGGCAGACACCATTCTTTCCTTCTATACAGTTCAAACTCCTCTCACCAATGCATACAGAATGGTAGAGACTGCATTGGTGCACACATTAGACCATTCCACTCCTATTTAATTGTAGAGTTAATATTGATCCAAACCATAAAAATGTATCACATCCAACAAGATTAGCTTACCTCTGGAGCACATTGCTAAGCCAGTTCGGGCTGGCTGAGACAATAAGAACAGCTTTTATTAGCCTTCCTAATGGGATCGCTGAGCTCTGGAGCTGGAAGATTCTGGAAGATAAGTGTTGTCATCCCTAGTTCTTAGCTCTGAGCTATTTCTAACCCCAGATCCAATGAACTAAGCATCTCCAGCAAGGAGAGCCAGTGGAATAGTGGTCATGAAACACTTAAATGAGATCAACCAAGTGCTTTTCATCTAATTGGAGGTCTATGGTCTATCAGAAGGACTATTTGCCTGATTAGCTTGCTTTGTAAAACAGAATTAGTTATATTACACTTCTGGAAATGAAACATCTCTAGAATTAATTTGGCTGCAAGCGAGCCAACTGACTAATATGCTGAGAGCTGTTGAAAGGAAAATTGAGGCGCCCATCTTTAAATATTAGCAGTCTACATCCATTGCACTATAAGCATGTTTGGGTTGCCAAAGTTAGCAAAAACTTTTTATAAGCACAGACTCATGTCTGCTTCTTCCATTCTCTGCTGCCTGTTTCTCCTTTCTACTTTTCCCTCTTCTCAGATTAACAGCTGCAGAGAAGCAATAGCCCAATCCAAATGCCCCCTAATAGAGTCAATTTCCCCCAGAAGTGCCTGCTGTTAAGTGAAGTAGACCAGGAGAGTGTAGCTTTTGTACTGTTTCCAGTCAGCAGCATCCACCAATGTCCCTATCAACAGGCAAACATTTGCCCATGATTTCAGCATAGGGACACCTGCCATATACAACTCGCTGTTGCCTTTCAAACCAAAATTAAAAAGATTCACATGTACTGTTCAGTAGTGTAAAAAACCTTAGTGGTAATTAGTATAGATCTTTAAAAAGTCACCTCAAATTCACTCCCAAATCTATAACTGAAAATGAAACTCTACTCAACCATTGCAATGATAGATTCACTATAAAATGGCTCTAAGAGAAATCAAAGATTTATGTTTCAGCCTACTCTGAGCTCAAATGGGATGGCATTTGGTCATCAACTGTACATAGCTGGGTTAAAACAAACCAATGGCAAAAGAGTTCAATACGTTTTTGAAACAGGAGAAGATAATTTCTCCATAATCCTTAGTCTGGCTTGTTCAGATTTAAAACACACAAAAGACCCTGAGGTAGTGATTATTGGTCATCAGAACACTGAATTGGCACTTTGTATGTAGTAAATTCCTTCCCTTTAGCTATAGGCGCTCTAGCAGCTCCTGCCTGCTACTTCACTATCACAGAGATCACTAAGCTGTTCTTCTCTGTGCCATATGAAGTCTTCCCTTTATGGATGCTGGTGCCTGGGAGTTATTTTCTGGTGGTCTGGGTGAGCCAGTTTTTTTTGTTTGGGCTGGTGCACTGAAAGCCACTGGACACAGATGGCCTGCACAACATCTTCTCCACTGCTCTCAGCCAGCTGCCGCACATGCTGCACCAGCTGCACAGCTCTCGTAGTCTCTTGTCTCACTGAGACCAGGTAAGCAGAACGTAGCTTGTTGCACATCAAGTAGGCTCGGATCTGAAGTAACAAAGAAAAGCAGTTGTTCGCTGCAGTCTCTTAGACTGAGTTCTGACACACAGGTATAGGAGAGCACCCAGTGGGAAATCTAATTCAGTAAGCTGTACTATTTAGAGAAGATTTGCATTGTGAAGCAGAGGATATGATGTAGCACAGGTCAGGTTCTGCTGTAAGCCGTGTACTACCAAGGGCCAGTGCATTAGACTTTTTAAAAAAAACTTAAAAGTATCAGTCACTGGCTTTTAGATCTTCCTTGGATGCTGATCATCATGCAACATTAGAATTCTTGCATGTGTAGCTCATGTTTGAAAACCTCCAGATCTGAACACCAAAGATTCAAGACATTCCACCCATTACTTAATTCTTTCAAAGGCTCACATGAAAGGCTCACACTGTAGCACTGAACACTGACAGAAGTCAAATCCAGTTTCTCAGGCAATGTAAAACAGCATGTTTGGTGATCAGAGAGGAGAGTGGGAATCAGCATTCCTGGGTTCACGTCCCAGCTCTGCCACTGCTTTGCATGTGACCTTGGAAAGTCACATGACCTCTGGGCCTCTGTTTTTCCATGTGTAAAGTGGGGATAACATCTATTTGTGAATGCAGAATGATTTGAGAGCCTTATACTGAAAACAGTAGGGAAATGCAGTGTATATAAATTATTAGAAAACATGAATTTCAGTCTTAGCAAAGTCTACAAAGAAGAGAAATAATTGAATCAGAGAAATAAAGGGCAGGTGTGCTTATCACAATGATAGTAATATTAACTCTGGAATAAGAAGTTAAATGCTGGTCCCACTGGGAAATTAAATGCATTTAGGAAGAACCAAAAAGAATGAGCTGAATCTTTGCACTGCTTTTAAGTCCGGTACAATAGCTCTCAGACACTTTAGGGTCTCCATCTTTTGGAGACATTTCACATCCTGTGTTGGAGAGCAGAGATGAGAACAGGCACTTACAAAGTATCAATCTTAGGAGATAAGGACACCCTTAACTCATCAGGTACCTTTGCTGCTCCACTCTTCAGGGTCACATTGTTGGCAGGCAGAAGGGATTTTTTGTAATTTCTACAAATAGGAGCTAACAATCAGGCCCCCAAAACTTCCTGCTGAATCAAGGTGGGAAGCGTATGGCAGAGGGAGCACAGCGTGCAGGCTGAGGGTTTCCCACTATACTTTACTCACCTTGTTTTCGTCGCTGTCCATATCCTGGATCAGATTGTCCAAATCCTGTACCCCAAAGGGGAAAAGCAGGTGACAATTAGAGGACTGTAGCTCAAAAACACATTACATCTTTACAGCCTATTAAAGACTACTAAGCCATTGCAAAGATGACATCACAGCAAAGTGTTTAAATAATCCCAGGCAGATCTTTCTACCAGCGGGATCCTCCTTTATATTGCTGTTTGGGATGAGGAGTATCTTAGTATGAAGATGCCTTGTTGGTGGAGAGCCATGTGTGCTCCAAAGAACTGCTGCCTATGTGGGAAGCCACCCTTTAAGACTGTCCTGTTCATCGCAATGCCTTTCTATGGGGTGTGGGTAGGTGTGATGGAGATGCTTAACAAGGAACATCTCCATGAAGTTACAAATGTGGGGAAGGAGGAGCAGAAAGTTATGATGGGGAAAAGCTGAAAACACCCCACTAATATTGGGACAGTAAATGAGCTGCAGTAAAAAAGGAAGAATTGGGCTTTGAACCTGGTGCCTCAGGTCATGGGTGCCATTTGCAGAGCACCTTGCTGGGAGACATGAGGGAAAGAACCCTGAAACTAGACAGTCACATCCCCAAATAGCCAATTCTCTGTGCAGATGCACATTGATTTCCACATGCAAAATAAAGGGCCAGAAGAGACAGACAGTTTGTCTCAGTGCAGGGTATGGATGCTGAGAGACAAAGGACTGTCCCCTTCCTAGCCTATCCCACCTCAGAAGACAGTGCCATGAGGACAGCATTACCTCTGAAGGGATATCCTTAAACTCCTCCAGGCAATTTAGGATGATGTTATCCCCATCATTTTTGGCTGCAACTCCAGACTCATTGACGCATTTAAGGAGCTGCCGCATCTCACTGTAGTTGTGCTGCTTCACCAGCGCCTTGGCCACTTTGCTGTACACAGCTGCAGCCTCCAGCTGGAAGTCCTAAGGTGGGAAAATGGAACTTGTCAAAAGAACATGTTCAGTCATGGACAAGCCTACCACGCCTGCCCAGAAGAGGAGCACTCTGCTGCAGCCCATTGCCACCCCCATTTTCCATACAGAAGTACTGCCCGTAGAACAAGGGGTCCCAGCATGCCATTCTGCTCCGAAAGGCCAGGCCCCTCAGATCATAGTGGGACCCTAGCCTTCAGGGGCCACACTTCTTCACTGGAAATCTGAGAAGCTGCTGCCTGCTCCACTCCACGCCAGGGAATCTCTCCCAGTAAGCACCCACCAAGCTACTAATGTGGGTCCTTCTCATCTAAGCAGTCAGGGACATCTGGGCCACTGGTACCATGCTGGCAAGTATCCCAGCCTTAGCCATCCACACATGCTGGAGAGAAATTTCCAAAAAGACAGACAGTTTCCAACTAAATACTTTCTGCTCCCCCAGTCAGCCAGCTCTGGGAACAGCATAAAGCCTGCTCTGGGCCTGTTTCTTCACTGCCTCCATATCTTGTGCAGTCACGGACCTCTGTACAGAGGGGCTGTCAAATGCTATCAAATCTGAATTCTCCTTTCACACCTGGGGTAGCATTTTGCACAGCATGAGTGACTGAGGAAGGTGCACAGCAGTAGAGAATGCTGTTTACTCAGGGAGAGCAGCCATGAGGAAGGGAATGCATTGCTTTCTCTGTGGATGAGCAAGGAGGCAAGTTAATGAGTTCTGAAGCAACCACACCTCTCTCTCAACAGGGCAGACAGTGCCCTAGTTTTCTCTTCACATGGAGCCCCTTCTCTCTCTCCCATAAGGTGCCTCTCTCTAATCTCCTCTCCTTTGGTAGGGCACACATTTATTCAGATGTACAGTAAGACAGCCTTCTGGACAATCTAGAGATCTCAGAACTGCCAGCATGGCATACAGGTAAAGAGGAGAACCTTGACAATTAAGCTCTACCTCTCTCTAAAAACAAGGAAAGGCAGTTTAACTAGATCTGGAAGTTGATGTCAGTGACCCTGTAAACTAAAACTTGGCCAGGCAGTTTATTTCCTTGGCAGAGAGGGAACCCTGAAAATGCAGAGATATAGACCTACATAACTGAATGTATTTTACACTAACATGGTGACTGATCTGAAACCTGAAGCAAAGTGTCTGGTAATAAACAGTGCTTCTTTACACGAATGGGATCAACCTCACAGGCAGAAACTTCTTAGGTTTTCCATACCTGGACGACTCTGAATGCAATTCCAAAACCTTCTTCAATGTTCTTCCCTTCCAGCATGACCTGAGAAGAAATTGCAGACATTAGACACAGGGGAAAGTGAGAGCGCGCCACTTGGTTTTGTGCAGAAAAAACTCACAAGGAAATGAAGTCACTTGTGTTACAAAGCACCCTAGGTATTTTCCTGTCTGAGTTTAGCATTGCAATAGTTTTTGTCAAAAGGCAATTTACAGGTTTGTTAAGAGTCATCTCTAACAATGGGATGCAGCAGCATGATCCAGACAGGGAGAGACAAAGGCATGGGTTCTGTTGCCAGCTGCCCCATGGCGGGCAAGTTATGTAACTTCTCTCCACCTGTAACACAAGAATAAGGATACTTATCTAGCTTTAAAATGCACTGAGAGCTGCAAATGAAAAGTATCTTTATTATTATAACTCTCTTTAAAAGCCTAGATCAGGAGTAGAATTTCTCCAAATCCTCTACCTTTAAGCTTTTTAATAGAAAAAAGAGATAGTGAGTGCATGTCAGGCCAATTTCTAGTGAATGTTGTCCTGGTGAAAGGGACCGGATGAGTGTTGCTGGTTCCCCAAAATCATCCTATACAGAATAGGTCAGGCTACGGCAGAATGTTCACGTTTTGAATGAAACAATGCTATGTTTAAATGGCAGCTAGTACCTTGCTAGCTACATCCATCTTCATGTGATTGTTTCCAAAAAGAGTGGGCAAGGTTGAGCCAGCTATCTGAGAGGTCCCTGAGCTTTCACACCGATGCAAGAACTTGGTGACTTCCATCTGTAGCTCAACTGTATTGATGTGCCTAGATTGGGGGGAAAATTTTTTCATTTAGTTGGGTAAAGGATTCAGGCAACTATTAATGAAGTGCTCCCTCCACTAATTTCATTATATTACGTGTCTCAAACATAGATAAGACAGACACATTTTCATAAACTAAAAATGGCTATTTTAGCTGCTGTTTGACTTGGGCATATGGTAATATTAACATTAGCTCCTTCTGTCTAGCCCCATCTGCAGCACTGAAGTGCTCTCCAGAACTACGTGGGAAACGTGCATTACAAGTGCTCACCTGAAGTTCAGCATTACACACACCAACCAGCTGTGGATCCCTAATAACTCCTCCCAGTCACATATAAAAAGACTAATCTTTGTTAAGCTGTAGTCAAATATGTAAGCTTTCAGTAACTTTAGAGGACTATAGTTTTAGACACTGGTATGATTCAGACAGTAAGCTTAGCAAACAAAATGGAATCTGTATAGGCCAGGGGTCGGCAACCTTTTCAAACCAAAGAGCCAAACTACATCAAAATTCAGAACAAGTGGTCAACAAAAAGCCGTATAAGAATGCCCATTTGCATGACTGAAAATATACAACTTAATATTATTGATAACTGACATAATAATAGCACAAATGGAACACTGTACTCACAGACTTTATTTAATGGGACTTTGGCTGCTGAATCTTTTCACACATTTCTTTGAAGTTTACATCATAACTGGTCAGGCATAACAGCTTCATGCATGCATTCAGGTTGTCTTCTGTCAATCTTATAGCGGGGGGCTGGTGATGTGGGCATTCAGGAGTCTGGGTGGGGTGTATGAGAGGCTCAGGGCAGAAGACTGGGGTGCATGAGGGACTCCGGGCACAAGGTTAGGGTGTGTGGGGGTGCAGGAATGTTATGGCAGGGGACTAGGGATGTGAGGGTATAGGAAGCTGGGGATGTAGGGATATGAGGGGCTCAGGGCAGGGGGTTCATGTGTATGATTGGTTCAGAGTTGGGATGTAGGGGGGAAGCAGGAGTATTACAATGACGCAGCCAGATGGGGACTGGGCCCCAACTGGGGGCTTGTTAGCCAGACTTCATTTTTAAATAAAGAAAAATATTAAGTCCAACACGAAAGGTTTCAATATTGTCTATTTATAACAGGAGTGGGGAATCTTTTTTGGGTCAGGGACCACTGACCCACAGAAAAATCAGTTGGAGGGAGCCACACAAGTGAGAAGCAAAAAAAACCTCCAAACCCCCCAACCCTCACTGAAGTGACTCCCAACTGAAACACCTCACTTCCCTGGTGCTCCAGCACCACAGTGGGGGGAGAAGCAGGGAGGACTGACGTTCAAGACCTCAGGCTAGATTTACTCTTCTGGGGTTCCAGGGTTAGTGGATTTTGTTTTCTCCACCCCCCCTATCTCCCGGCTCTGGGTTGAGGCCAAAAATGAGGGATTAAGTGTGAAGGACAGGGCTGCTGGTGAATGGGATAGGGATGGGAGTACAGGATCTGGGCAGGAGGTGAGGTATTGGAGGGGATGAGGTCTGGCCAGCGGACAGGCTGCCTGGCCAGGAGGCAGAAGGCAAGGGGGATTTTGGCCAGGGGGCAGAGGTTGTCTGGCCAGGAGGCAGGGGGGATTTTGGGCTGGGGGCAGAGGGGACTCTGGTTAGGGACAGGGGGATTTTGACTAGAGGGATGGGAGCAGGCTGTCTGGTTGAGGGAGTGAGTGGAGGGTGGTCGTGGGGGGCACTTGTTTTTGTGCTGCACATCAAGCAACATGTAACACGCTTCCTGCTGCCTCCGGGAAGGGTTGGAGGGGAGGCTACAGGAAGTGTCCCCCGAGGGAACAAATTAGGAATACGAAGGGATCTATCTTTGCTTCCTGGTTTCCCCCATGCCCGGGGGGTGGGAAGGGGACAACACTGTCATGCCAAGTCATGTTTAACTCTGCTTGTTCCCCGCATGCCAGATCCAGTGCAGAGCCTCGGGGCTTTATCCGCCCCTCCCGCACTGGTGCTGCAGTCTTGTGGGGGAGAGGGGAGGTGATGGGGGGGAAAATAGGGTTGTAGCGCCAGTGTGGGCTCCCTGCTGTGGGGGAGCATGGGGGGAGGAGGGGACTGAGTTGGGGCTCCAGAAGAGCCATATCTGGCTCCCTAGAGAGCCATATTTGGCTTGTTGGCCATAGGTTGCCGACCCCTGTTATAACTATACCCATATCAGTTTTATCTACATACGGGGGAGAGGTGGTACAAGACCCAACATTCTTGCACTTGTGGCTTGTCTTGACTAGGAAGAACGGTGTTTATCCTACATATACACTAGCAAAAAGACTGATTTTGAGTTGGGCTTAGGTAGAACGTGTTATCTAAGCCCAACCAGTTTCCCTAATCAAAGAAAACTTCATTCCCAGAATTTTATTTTGTGTTTTGCAGATACCTTGACACATCAGCGGCAGTCATTTTCTTTCGAAAAGTGCAAGCAGCTTTTTTCCTTCCTGAACTCCTTGAAACCTCCTGCAGGTACACTTTGAGGTGGTCCTTGACCTTCAGGAGCCATTTCTGTTTGCCTCCCAGCTCTGTGTAAGACTTTGCCTTGTGAGTGAAGAATCTAATGCAAGTCATGGCAGCACGGACATGATCCTGGAAGAAACAAACAAGCAAGCAATGAACTTTTAAAAGGCGGATCATGTGACAACAAGGCTATGAACTGTGATGTTGAGAAACACAGACTCGGAAGCTGAACAGACTGAGAGCATCAATAGGCAGCATATCTTCAGAGCTACTTTGGCTGTTGGTACTAAAATGCTCACACAAAGCAAACATCATGGCTCCCTAAGAGGACATGCAATGAAAGCAACAGATAAGCTAGTGTGATAAGACCAGATTCATGACACTAAGCACAGCAGCAATGACTAGACAGTATTGCCTGGGATCTTCCTAGGATCAGAAAGCTCCTTGCAGCTTATACTTCAAAGGTTTCACCAGCCACAAAACAACCCCACAGTTAGAAAATGTGAAACAGGGAACAACTGCAGACATGGACTCTGCAATTACTCTTTCATTTGAGTGGTTTTAAATTTCAGTAACAGCTATCAACACGAAGGATCCCAAAGTGTAGTACATAACTAGACTTATAGGAATGATTGGATGCAACATAGAAACATAGCCACCTGTGGGACGAAACAGAACAACTGTTTCACGGTGCACAGCAATATTACACAATAGCTAGTGTGGAGCCTATGAAAGATACTGATGAATACTTGTTCCAACTGAAACCCCAGGGAATTCACAGAAGAACATAATGTGACTAACGCAGAGTCTAACACCTGCGTAAAACTGCCAAATAGGGTGATGCTATTCACTATTTCAGCAATTAACAAGGAGGGCAACACACCTCAACCTTACCTTCATAAATTGCTGCAATTCATACAGAATGTGGTAGTAGTTCTTTTTCTGCAAGTGTTTGCAGGCTGCAATGAGGTAGATGCCCCAGCACTCTAGACCTGGATCAATGGTTTCCAGCAAGTTCTCCAACATGTGCAGTTTCCCACTTTTATAACTTGGAACAAAGATCCCTTCAATGAACACTTCCGGTGGGCTCTCCTACAGTGGGGAAAAGGGAGCTTGAGGAAAAATAGCTGCAGGAACAGGTTTTTCTCATGCCGCTGAAGAGAATACCAGCGACAGAGAAGTTAACCCTACTTTTTGGCAAAAGTAGGCACCCAGAACTCTTTTTTTAAAGGGATTCTATCATGTTTAATTACTTCATTCAGGGTAGTGACTGGGTTTGTTGTATTTTTAAAAACCACTGCACAGCACAAGTTACAAAGCCCAGTATGCACAGAAACAAAAACATATTTGGCAGAAACAAGTTAACTTTTCAGTGGAATTTTTCCCCTGGAGTGGTGTGAGCCTCAGCACCAAAACAGCCTTGCACTACAGTAAGAGAGCCAGAAAGTGAGAACTGCCATTTTAAGTGTCACTGTCGTCCAAGCTATGGTGTGAAGTTTTCAACCTGAAATTGTTTTGAATTACCGTTTCACCCTTGGGCTCGCAAAAGCAAGCAGATTAAAAAAAAATCTCTTCTTAACTAAGAACAAGTAGGATATGTTTAAAAGATAACTGAGAATCAGGGCTTAGAATGGATCTTCTCAGTTCTAACTATAGCAATCACACTAGTGATAAAAAGAGAAACCAGAGCTGATAAGGCCACTTAAACAATTACTTATTAATAAACCAATTAACAGCTTGGGGATAATGGAGGTAGGTATGTCAATCAGTATGTTCTATGTCATACTTATTTCAATCTAAATCTTCAATGAACCAGCTAAAATCCAAAACAGTCTAAAATGTATGTATTTTTCAGTAGCTTTGATCCTGGTAAGAACGGGTGGATTGAAAGTATTGGAGGCTCTCTTTTCTAGCCTTCACTATTTTGGCAAGGGGATGGGGCAATAATAATTCCGAGATGGAATACTGCTAGTTAATGGTATAACAAGACACTGATGTTCAGTCATTTGGACTAAATCCACAGAGACTGGTCTATGAGATTATAAATACTGCAAGCTCAGAGGAAACAGAGCATGCTGGATTTGCATTCATTCATTATAGACTGTACTATTTTGGTCACCATCTTAGATTTTCGAGGAAGGGAGAAGTCTTCCCTAATTGTTTTCAAAGCTCCAATTTAAATAATACAAGTGCAAATTCTGATGATGCCAGCAGAATTCATTACTCACTTTATTTAACAAATGTAGAAGTGCTTCTCGCATGCAATCGTGTCTCATGTAGAAGCTAATGATTGCTAGGTTGGTACCATAAGTGTGTAAATAGAACAAGCACTCTTGATAGTAGCTGTTGTGTTGGATCTTTCCTTCGGACATCATCTCCAGACACAGGCTTCGTGTCCTCAGAGTTGCTTCTAGGTCTCTCAATGTGGCAAAGTAGTCATCGTCCTGCTATTAAGAAAGAGAATCAATGACATGGGACTGTCCAGGAACAATTAACAGGAAGACTATTCTGGCAGATAGGGAAACTATTGATGCAGACAGCTAGCATCAGTGATGCTTAAACACGACTGTAGCTACTGTGGTTCTGTTCCCAATATGGATAGGCCACTAAAGGAGGATTTTAAAAAGATATTTTTGCTGCGGGCAGAGATTTCAGCAAATATGCACTTAACTCCCCGATTTGCTGTCTTATCAGAAGATCAGAAATGTCAGGAGCACAAATATAACCACAGTAGGGGGGGACCTTCTTGAGACTCCAGTTTACTTAAAATTCAACGCATTAATAGGGGTTCAAATTGCTCTTGGTACCTAATTCTAGCTTACAATGAACCCCAACTACATACATTCAAAAATTCTATTTCAGTCAGGAGATTCTGAGATCCCAAGTTTCACCCTCAAACTATTACATAACTATCAGTTTTTGACAAAAGATACACAACATCACATTGTGCAGCTGGACGTAACTTAGTCTCTTCATAAAGACACATTGTACAGCCTGTATAACGATATAATAGTTGGTTTAACTGCTGACAAAATGCTAATCGAAAGAGAAACTAAACTTGCATCTGCCATTGATGAGAGTTATTCCGGTTTGTGAGTCTGGGAAACTAAAGCTCTCCAACCACACAACAGAAAACGTTTACCAAAAATGCAGCCTTTTCAACAATGACCTTAGTCATAGTACCACAGGTTAATTTGGAAGGGCTGCATCAGTGATAGAGAAAGGAAAGAAAAGTATTTTCTAGGACTCATGCAATCCTTGGTCTCTGAAACTAACAAGGGCAAATTAATGCCACTTCTGATACATAATGATATGGACACCAATTCATTAAGGATTCACTAGGCTAAGACCGTCACCACATTTCTCACTGGCCTCCAAATGGCAGTCAGATGGGCTTCTGCGTTACTGCATAACCTTCAAAAGAAGGGCCATGCCCCTCCCGCCATCTACTAGGCACAGCAGAAATCCACAAACAATCCTATCATTCTGCTGTTAGGTCACTGATTGTGGGTTGCAGCCAGTGGGGCGTCTATGCAGGCTTCAGTATTTGTGGTACAAATCCTCACATCATCTGTTCCATATGCAAATGATGTCAAAATGACAAAAGCCATCTCATATGACTGCTCCAGCATTAACCCATTTGGATACCCACCTCCCTTGTCCCTCCCCGGGTTGAATCATGTTTGCCCTAAAGGAGTATGCCAAGCAGTTTTAGTACAGTTCTCTAGAGCAGGTAGAACAGCTACTTACCACCAGGAGTATGGGCTTCACTGTGGACTCCAGATACTGTATCACATCTTGGACCAGTCTTGAGCCATAATTCAGTTGGTTCAGATCAAAGGGTGGTTTTAAGCATCGGCTGAATTTCTCTCTTGCTGAACTTAAGTTCCCAGCTTTAAGGCAAGCCATGCCCCAGGCATGCCATGCTCCACCTGGATCCAGCCCCGTCTTCGTAGAAACCTAACCCCAAAATCATTAGTTAGCCGGACACAATACATAGACACAGCACAGAAGAGAGAAGCAGATAATTACACCCCTAATAAAAACGTGTTACCTTCCATTGCCCAAAGAAGAAATGTTTTCTTGTATACTAAAGAAAATTCAATCCAACAATGTTTACACTTCTAAAGATAAAATAATTTTCTTCTTCATAGTAGATTGTACAGTTTTATTACAGGAACAGAACAACATTAAAAGAGGATTGTGTTTTAGGAAGTGATAGAAAGTGTTAGTGGTTTTCTGTTTATAGCCTTGCCAAAATGTTTCCATGAGGTATTGGCAACATTCAGTTTCACACAATGCTGCTGACAGAAAACACCATCCCACTGTTTCTTTAGCAGAGATGTTTGTATGTAAACAGGAATCATTTTTGTTTAGCAGTTCATCTGCTCATGCTGCTTATTCCCACTAGAAATCCTAATTCTAATTTTGGGGTTTCTGTGCCTCTTGCTCCATTAATTTGAAGTGGGTTGTGCCCACGAAAGCTCATGATCCTATCTATATTTTTTGTTAGTCTCTAAAGTGATACATGACCACTCATTGGTTAAGTTTTTTCAAGATACAGATTAACACGGCTACGCCCTGAGACTTTTCCACAATAACTCTGATTCCACAAACAGAATCTTATGAAATTAAGGAGACAAGGAGGCAGAATGGAGAGGATAAGTCATATGAACAGATGAGCTGTCAAGGTCTTAATCATTGTCTCACAAGTGAATATTTTTCAAAGTTGCCCTAGAAGGCGTCTGAGGGCATGTCTACACTAGGACATTATTTTGAAATAAGTTATTTCAAAATAACTCCCAAAATAACTATTTTGAAATAGCGTATCCATACTACAGGGAAGCCTTGAAATCAGTCTAAGACAGGCTCCCTTCATGTAGATGTGCTACCTCAACTTAGAGCACCAGGAAGCACTGGGGAGTAGTTATTTTGAAATAGCAATAGTGGTGCGTCCACACTACTGCTATTTCGAAATAACTATTTCAAAATAAGCATTGTTCCTCAAGGAAAGCAGGAGCTATTACTTTGAAACAACCAGCCTCTTATGGGATTGGTAGTGTGGACGCTCTGCTTGTTATTTCAAAATAGGAGGAGTTATTTTGAAATAACCCCCTAGTGTAGACCAGGGCTGAGAGTCCTTGAGTACAAATCACATTACAAAACCCTAGAAGTTATAGATAGGAAAGATCTATTAGACTGGATGTCCTAGCTCCCTTCCAATGCAGGACTGTTCCTGACGGTGCACGTCTAGTTTTTTGCCTTTCTTAGTAGGAACTGTACCCAATGATGAGGGTCCTATCGCTGTCTGTGGCTGACTGTTCTAAGCAGAATGTATCTTGTGGTTAAACTGAACATCTGAAAATATTTTCTAAATTTTTCCTTTAAAGAAAAAAAATCACACTCCATCATTTATGAACAAAGATCAGCAAATGCTTTATATTTAATCTCACAGATCACATCAATTAAACTCAGTGAGGAAAGCAAGCCATCCGAGATTATTTAAACAGAGTTTAAACAATTGCATCCCTCCATTCCTGTTACCTCAACAGCTAACTGATAGTATTCTGCTTCCAAAAGACGATTCCTTAGCCTCGTTACTGCTGCAGGCTGCAGAATCTGATCCAGAGATGGTACATGGCGATAGGCGGCAGCAACTAAAATATTCAGCACATCCACCTTGCTGATATAACTGTGCAGAAGGAAGAAGGAATGACATGAATGGGCATGTGCACACACAGTACATCACTGCACTTTAAAGATCATTAGCAAGAATCTTCAAGGCCCTTTCGTCCATGGCGTCTTTTATATTAGTGGTTCCCAACTACTGGGGCTTCCAAATGTACCTTTGATACTCTAGCTCTACTTCCCTCTCTTAATGAACTGCCCTAAAGCCATTCTGCTGCTCCTGATATCTGCTTCTCATTCAACCAGGTTGGCTAATACTAGTACAGCCATGTCTGGTTTTGTGGCACATTTATCTGAACAGTTGGGACCCCATGCACTGCACTTCCCACTCTTTTCTGCCTTGTGTTGATGCCCCAGGAAGAAATGATATTTCAAATTCCTGTCAGGTACCATTGTAAAAGCCCACACTAAAAAGGTGGCCGAAAACAGGCAAAATGTTAAGGTTTAAAAAGAAAATCCCATCTAGCACAAGCAGCAAGTTTAAATAGTCATCGTGAGTTATTCCCATCTACTCCAAGAATTTAGTATTCCAAGTATTGATTTTGTGGATAAACAGGAGACTGACCTATAGAAAGGTTAGTCCAGCACCTTTCAACCCCATTTACATTCCTTAAAAGAAGGCTAAGAGCACCAATAAATCCCAAAGGGCAGCTGGCAATTTACCTGTCACACAAAGCTAGATCCTGGCTCCTTCCAGCTTTGACAAACATCATCTTGGCACTGAAAAGCAGCTGTTTCATGATGTCCATGAGAAGCCCAGCATCCACTTCAGGGTTAGTCAGACCTTGGGACAATTTGCAGCAGTGCTGTATAAGTTGGTGCCCACATGCTGTACTATCAGAGTGCAGACTGAGAATGGCAATACACAAGGAAGAACTTGGGGCCTGCCGAGTAAAAAGACCCAAGAGCTTGTAAATGGACACTGCATCAACTCTGAATAGAATTCTAATGGGAAATTAGTACATTGGACTCACCTCTTGGTCTCTCAAGTTCTTACCTGTTCATAATAAAATTCATTACGCACAATTTCATTTTCATCTTCATTCAGAGAAAGAAGCCACTCAAGTTCAGTTGCCCTGGGTATTCTCATCACTGCCGAGTAATCCAAGCCTCCATTACCAGAGGTCTGTGCTACTGAGAAAGAAGAACCAGCTAATTAGAATCATCCGCGATGGCAGCAAATTTAGCTGAAAGCATGTCACAAAGTTATTCTGTGTGCTTTACTATCAGACCTTGCTTTGCTGTTCTCAGTACACACTCCAGAAGTTAATGGGATGAAACAATTTCACCTATACAACATGCACAACACAAACCACACAGAAAGCAGCCACTCTATATGCACAGTAGCAGCTTTCCACTCCTATACTGTCTAAAATATTTCTCTCAACAACTACCCATATCCCTAATTCAGTGTATGCTTCATGATTACCCATTTTGGTTACAATATACCATTACAATATGCCCCCTTTGTTTTTGACTATGAGCTACAATATTTATATTTGTTGGGTAGGGGAATCAATAAATTGACTGTAGACAAAGCACTAAATGACTTACTTACCTACTTGTTTTCTTGTTTGAATTTTCTTTGATGTGCTGTGCAACCTAGCAACTTTACCTCCCAGCTGAAAAGTATTTGTGTGTGGCTTAAAACTACATGGCCGGTCAAAAAAATTTATAGAAAAATCAGTTTTCAGCTAAACAAAAAATGTCACCAAAAACGTCTGCTTTCTAAGTCAGCTGTTAATTTTTCAGCCCAAAGCTACAAAGTTGGGGGAGAGTGTTTAAATAAAAAGTTGAGAATTTTTTTTTCCAGTAAAAGCTTTTTCTTTTTTAAAGTTTTCCACGGGGAAAAAAATTCAAGCCAGATCTAGTTAACTATGATGTCCAGGATTCTCTCTCCTAACCCCCAGAAGTTCTGGAGCAATGCCAGAGCAGTACTGTTAGTTTGAGAGACCAGAGTTTTATAAAGGTCCAGTATCTCAAAGTAAGATCTCAAGGAGTATCTGCTCTAATCCATGCATAACCATCAAAAATTAGGGATCTCAGCATTCAAGTGATATATAGCATTCATTTCTAGCCCTGGTACTGTAGTCCATGAGGTATGGGAGCCTGAAAATCAGGTAAATCCGATTACTATGGTAAAGCAAATTTGGGATGCATTACCATTCTGATGCAGAGATTTGAGATACTAGCTGCTAAATGTGACAACACTGACACTTCCTTCTATCCTCAAAAGCAGGCAAACATCCTCTGTCAAACCCCAAACTCTACACCAAGCATAGTTTTTCCACAGAAAAGGGGGAAATGCCACAGACTTCACAAAATCCAAGGAATACTACTATAGACTTATAAAATGTACTCAGATTCTACTATGAGAGGCAGTGCTATGAAACCTTAAGATACATAGAAAATTATGTCCAAACTGAACTGGACGATAATAGATGACAAATAAAGTGTGAGGTGCCATCTAAGCTCTTAAAAATCCTTATTCAGCAAAACATCTCTTTGGTCCCATAATAAAATCAGTATCACTTTGCTGCACTACTCAGCAGTGGTTCTTCCCTGCTAAGCCTGAGAAGCTGACCAAGCCCCATGGAGTTGTACTTGTTGTCATGCTCAAGAGGAGCTACACTGGTCCAATGAAATGAAGTGCACTAAATATTAGATGTAAATGAAAGCTTGACAAAAGTAATGAAGACACAGATCTTCCAGCAGCAACTAACGAAGTTTCATTTCAGTTGCTTTAGTCTGTATTTATTCCAAGTCTCATTTTAGCTGCTCTTCACCTGACCATTGTTGCTCCTCTGGAACACTGAAAAAGACCTACTTTTGACAACAAACAGTCTGTCACTCTTTACTGGGAGAGATGAAAAATACTAACTCTTATTTATGGTTTGTGGAACTACTTAGAAACTTTAAAAAGTTTTATGTTTTCATCTTAATTACTACAAGAATTTCATTATTTCAAATAGCCCCATGCTCTGTGGGCTCTTTTCTCACGATGTCAGCCTGAAAATGTTCTGGAAGTCCAGAACAAATGTTTGCAAGACTCACAGTCTCTCTCAAACACTGGTCCTAGACCAGCAACCGGAGAGAAAAATACTTCCCTTGTTCTAATGAAGTACCGTGAGATCCTTTTCTTGAAGATGCTTGAGAAGAGCAAAGTGCTTTTATAAATATGAAGCATAAATATGAAGTGCCATATCACTATTTATAGATGGGTAAATTAAGGCACGGAGAGGTTTAAAAAAAAAAAAAAGTGACTTGCCCATGGTCATACAATTAGTATCCAAGCTGGAATTAGAACCTAGAAGCTCAAACTTCAGCTTCATTCGTAGTTTCCTGCATGCCTGACATTAGACCAATGATATTTGAAAACAGCCAAGATTTTGTTGGTGGAAGCCACAAGCACAGCTTCCAGCTTACTAGCAGCATAAAAATGACAATCGTGCACTTTTAAAAGCATAAATTGAACATTACTCTGTTCTCACCTTCCATCAAGTCCTGATCTTCCTCTTTTGTGCTGTAAAACAGAAAGACAGAAGCTTCATACCCTTTCTAACATGCTGAGGAAAGACTGATTAAAGCCTGACAGTTAACAAAAGGGCTCATTCAATATTGCTACCATTTTCATAGCAACCTCCTTTTCCCAAAAAATATATAGGTAGAAAAACAAATAGTTTGCACTATGAGCATTTCACCAACATTAAATAATTAATCCTTATATCCTCCTGAAGGAAAGGTATTGCATCTGCTGAATAGAAAGCAAGGAGTTTACACACTTGCTTAAGGGCAAAGAAGAAGTGTGTGTCAGAGCTAAGATTTAAACTCAGGAGTTCCTGGCATCCAGTTCTCTGCTCTGTCCCCCGATTATGCTGCCTCACAAGCACATACCCCACCAGCCACAGTACAGAAAGAACAAGAAATATTCAGATCCTCTGTCGTCCAACTTACCTGCTCCCTTTGGCCTTTTTGCCCCACAGAAACACCCCCCCAGCCACCCACTCCTCTTCCCCACTCTCAAAAAATAAAACATTTCCAGATAATTCAAGATGTGAAAGAAGAGCGGCATGGGATGCTCAGGCTCAGTGTAGGACAAAAGCGCATTAGGGCCCAGGTGATACATTTTGGAAATGCCCCAAGTTCCATTGGGCTCCTGCTCATTCTTCCCTCTCATACCCTTTCACAGCTGCACCATGCTAACCTCTTCTCAGCAGGCTCATTGCTAGCAGGTCATACAGTGACTGCTCCCCCACTTTCCCTAGCCACACCCTCTATCAGCTCATTGAGTCTGTATGAAATGAGTTGAAGTCCCATTTTCAGGGGAAAGCATCCATACATCACAAATCCCACCATCATAACTGGCCCCTTTGGTGGCAATCTCCAAGGCCTAGTTAATTCACTGCCTCAATTCTGAATCCATGAAGGTGGTCCCTTGTGGTCAGATTAAAGCAGGGTGCTTGCACTGCTGCTACTTACGCAATTTCACACACATCCAGAGCTGGGAAGGCGGCTACCTGGAACTATGCAGGAATTGCTTGCAAGGACTTACATGCTTGTGTCTTGGACTAAGCCAAGTGGACACTGCTTATAGTAGTAGCTGTAGCACTGATCACATACACGAGCTGGATTTTCTCTACAAGCTTCCACCACCATTTTCTTGGTAGAGCAAGAACTGCAGACCAACCTCCCACAACGTCTGCAGTGATGGCGCCTGTTAAACTGAGACGACAGGAGAGATTAGGCTTCACTGGAGGCATGTAGTAAGTTAGCAACTGATGTTTCTCTCACCTCAGCTCATAGGTGAATTTGCCCCATAAGAAACAATGAACAGCAAAGAGCAAATAATTCCTGTTCATCTCAGGCTTCACGAATATTTTTAAGGTCTGCCACAGATTTTTCCCCCCACAAAAGGTGGTGATGGCAGGGAGGAACAATGTGCCCAATTTGGAATAGTTTGCCAAAGTCTTTGGCTTTTCAACTTTTAGCTCTTCGCTCTCCAGATACAGAAGTTCTGTAAACTGTGCTTGATTGGAAAAGAATAAAGTGACATTCCACAAAATCCATACTTCCCAGGATCAGTTTCCTCCTTTTTAGGTTCTATTTCTCTCATTTCACCTGTCACCTCAAACACATTTAATCCTCACAATCACCCCCCAACACGTGTTTGTCTGGCAATTTGGACAGTATCAACATTATTAAGAGAGACAAATTCATGAGATTGCTAGCATCACTGGGGCTTTTAGGAAACAGTCCATTTGAAATAGCTTTCATGTTAAACAACCATACCGCACCACAGCCCTAGAAGTATCTGTATTTGACCCTGGTTCCTTACCATAGTAAAACGTTCTGTTTTGCAGACCATGCATGTCATTTCAGTTTCATCAGGGATCCATTGCTGCTTTGGTGGTGGCACCTCAGGTGGCACAAACTCTTGAGGAAACAGATTTCGAGGCAGGCTTCTCTCTCTTGGACTCGAGGATTGGATGATACCTTGAAGAGCCAAGCCAAATATGGATTTGGATTTAGGCTGCTTAGTGGAATCTCAGAGACCAGATCATAAAGCTAAAGTACAGAATCAGGCTGACCCCCTTGGTTAGCAATGAAAACCTTCCATGCCAGACATCGTACTGTATGACATTCCGATGCTTTATTAACAAGATATTTTTTTAAAGCAAAAGAGGGTTCCTTGGCATCTTTTAACAACATATGCGACATAGATTGCAAACTCTTCCAACCACTTAAGTACCTACTACCAAAGGTGAATCTTACTTTTGTGTTTACATAGCTATCCCCACTAGATCCAGAGAAAATTGCTTATGCACAACTTCAAAAAATGGAAAGCTAAACGCCAACGAAGTAACATACTCCCACTAAGGCTATGTCTAGACTGCAAGCCTCTTTCGAAAGAGAGCGTCTAGACTGCACGGAGAAATTTCGAAAAAGCGGCTTGCTTTTTTGAAAGAAAGCATCCAGTGAGTCTGGATGCTCTCTTTCGAAGAAGCCCTATTTACATTGAAGAACGCCTTCTTTCGAAAGAGGAACTTTCGAAAGAAGGCGTTCTTCCTCGTAAATTGAGGTTTACCGCCATCGAAAGAAAAGCCGCGTTCTTTCGAATTAAGTCTGGACGCAGGGGAAGTTTTTTCGGGAAAAGGCTACTTTTCCCGAAAAACCCTGAGTCTGGACACAGCCTAAGAGAAAATGGCTTCTTGTACCTCAGGTTGACAAGCACTAACATGCAGATTAATACCAGATGAAAAAGGAGATTAGTGATGTTCTATCAGGTCAACAGATACATGCAGAACATGCAAGTGAAATTCATTTTTTTCATATAATACTTGAACATTTATAGGAACTAGAAAGCCCAACACTGTAATGTTTGCATTAGGAATACAAGAGAGGCTGACGTATCACATCCTCCATGCTGCTCTTCTGAATCCTTTTTCCCGTCGTCTCTTATCCACTGACCAATTCCCTAGCTCCAGTTCACGGATTTTAAATATACCAGACCTGTCTCATAGCATAACCTCTGATCATGCACTCTTCATTGCAGTGAAGGAGAATACAGAAAGCTACAGAGCAGGAAGTCAAGTGAGAAACACCCACCCTGCAGGGCCATTCTCCCCTAAATGCACAGCGAAGAGATCCTTTACGTGAAAGTTGTTCTGGTCCCAGACTTTGGCTCAAACCTCCCAGTCACAGGAGGGCTAGGCATAAGGATCATTGTGTCTACACAGCCAGCAGCAGTGAGCCTCCAACCCAAGTTGACAGATGTGGGCTCATGCTACTGAGCTAAACAAAAAAATAGCCTTTTAGACCATGAGCAGCAATGCAGTCATAAGGATTAGGAGTGTAAGCAACTAGTTGAGCGTATGCTTATCAGGTAGTCAAGTCACTACTCACTTTGCCTCCTCTATCAGGGTAGGGGAGGAGCAGAAGCTGGTGCTGGGGACAGGGGGGAGGGAGGAGGGGAGTCAGCTTAAAATCTAGTTCCCCCCAGCACTGTTTCTGCAGTAGGGGCAGGAGAGAAAGAGGTATAGTGGGGGAACGGGCATGAGCGGGGAATCAGCTGGTTCACGGCTCGCACCAGGTGCCTGAGGCTCTGCAGTTTTCCCCCTTATTGACTAATCAAGTAGTTGATGGAAATTCCATTGACTACTCGATTAGCTGATTAAAAGCAATTCAACATCCCTAGTAAGGATGGCATACCCTTACTGATGCTATGGCGGTGCTGCCTTCAGAGCTGAGCTCTTTGCCAACAGGAAGTCAATTCACCCAGCTCTGAAGGCGGCAGCACAGAAGTAAAGGGTAGCATGATATGGTATTGCTGCCCTTACTTCTGCACTGCTGCTGGCAGGAAACTGTCTTCAGAGCTGCGTGACTTATTAACAGCTGCCGCTCTCCAACTGCTCAACTCTGAAAGCAGCGTGGATAAAAATCAATGATAAAAAATTGAATTTTTCAATGTTTTTTTTAACAAATATTTAAAAAATAAATTTCTCATTTAAATTTAAGAAACAATTAAATTTCATCACAAATAGGCTACACTTACACTTATAGTTTCAAGCCAATAAACTAATGGCTCTAGTTTGTCCAATCCAACAACTGGCTCTGGCTTTCTTAAAAATTCTGGGCATTCAATTTCTGCTTCTCAGCAGACTACAGTAACATGTGTAAAGACAGACACAGGCTGGATAGGATTGTTTGTGTTGTGTTTATGTGGTGGTAGACCTGGGATAAGCATGGCAGAAAAGTGAGTTAAGACACTGTCTTAAAGCCAGACTAATCAAGCACATTTTTTTTAATGTTTCCTGATAACGCAAGTCTTCTAGACCTAATTTAATCAATTTTGTGGCTCTCCTCTAGATTTTCTCTAATTTGTCGACATTTTTCCTGAACTGTGATGCCTGGACACAATCAGCGCTGAGTAGAGAGGAAGTAGTGCTTCTTGTGTCTTGCTTTTGACACTCCCGCTAATACCTCCCAGAACGATAATCACAGTTTGCACAACATTATGTTGTTGACTCATTTAGTTTGTGATCCAAAATAAAGTCCCAGATTGTTTTTTGCAGTAATCATTCCTAGACCTAGACAGTCATTTCCCATTTTGTATCTCTAATTGATTATTCCTTCCCAAGTCCAGTATTTTGCATTTGTCCTTACTGAATTTCAAGTTTACTTAGTGTTTATTTCAAAACATTTCTCCAGTTTCTCAAGATCATTTTGTATTCTAGTCGGGTCCTCTAAAGCGCTTGCAGCCTCTCCCAGCTTGGCATTGTCTGCAAATGTATAAGTGTATTCTCCATACCAGTATCAAAATCATTTATTAAGATACTGAATAGAACCCAACTTAGGACCGATCTCTGCTGGATACCACTCAGTATGCCCTTCCAGCTTGATTATAAACTACTGATAATCAGCTACAATAGTAGTAGTCTTGGATGGTATTTAGTGGTGAGGCACGGGGCTCCACTTTGGCTCACTGACACCAGTGACAGAAACGTGTCCATTTCTGTTGGTAAGTTTTCCGAGTAGACTGTCTCCTGCTATGGAGGAGGACGTCTTTTACTCACTGGGAGCAGCGCTCTTCTACCTCCGAGAACCAGAGAGAAGCCATGTGTGAAGATGCAGGGTATTGAGTTGTTGATGCAGTATCCTGCCGTCGTCCTGAGACCGCTAGCCTCTGAAGGTATGGGTACCAGGTTTGGCGAGACCATGATGGCGCAATCAGGGTGACTAGGGCTTTGTCTCTCAGGATCTTGCGCAGAACTCTTGGGATGAGCGGTATGGGAGGTCTCCATGATTGCCTCGTCTATGGGTAGGGCAATCTTGCCCTGTAGTGTCGGATGTAGATTCTTTAACAATTGGTATTGTTTCTTCTGCACCTCTTGCAGGGAGACATTCTGGCTTGTCGCTACTCTCTTGAATAGTTCTTGGAACTGTTTTAGATCATCAATCGTTCCAGTGTCTGATGGTACTACGGCGTCCTCTGGTTGTGCATCAAGGGCATGGGAGTGTGTGACGTTTACTGACTGAGTATCTGAGTCATTGTCTGAGATTTGTCCCACCTCATCCTCCAAAAAACTTGCTAGAGGTAGGGGTTGTGGCAGAGGCAAACTTCTCCAGGATACAGTGGAATGAGGTGGGGAGCGGTGTCCATATGGATCCCAGTGTTCCCACAGTCCCCATTGCGGTGGATAAGGTGGAGGTGGGTAAGGCCAGTGTGGGTGCCATGGGCCATGTTGTGGTGGAGCCCTATAATGGTGGGAGCAAGCCTTCCCAGGTGACGGATGTCGCGAGGAATAGACCATGTGGTGGTCATCATCAGGAAGGGGAGCGTCGTGAAGAGACAACGGTGATATCGACCTGGGAGGGGATTCCCTTGATTGAGACCCCTCAGGAGAGTAAGAAGTAGAGGGCAGGCACAGATAGTGATGCCTGCTGTATGGATCAATCTCTTATTGGGGCTGATCCCTAGGAGCCTCATCTGGCTGCTTGTCTGGCTGTGGGAGGACCAGCGGAGCATCAGTTGGTGTCAGTGGCTTCGGAGGCTGCCCATCCTTTTGCTGCGGTGCTGTGACTTTAAGAGGCACCGCAGCTTTAAGCCGTGGTGTAGCTTTCGGCGCTGCAGAGGCTTGAAGCGGCGCTGGGGCTGGAAGCGGTGCCGCGCTCTGAAGCGGCACCAGCTTTTCATGCCATGCCGGCTGCTTAGAGCGCTCCCGGGGTGCCGCAGAGGCTTGAAGCAGTGCCACGCTTGCAAGCGGCACCGCGGTTTGAATCGGCGCCGGCTTTTCATGCCGTGCTGGATGCTTAGAGCGCTCCCGGGGCCGCTCAGCTGTTGAGCGCCCCGATCCCAGCGCGGAGTGGGAGGATCGCCCCGAAGCCTTAGTGGCAGGGGACTTCATAGCCTGGTGTGCCTCTCCTCTGTGTTTGGGAGAGAAAGAGGCTGGAAGAGAGCGGGATGGAGAGGGTCTCGCTCTCGGGGCATTTCTGGAAGGCGGCGGAGGCTCTTGCCGCGGTGCAGATTGTTCTCCCGCAGGCTGTAGAGCTTTTTCAAATAAAATCATCCTGAGGCGGAGCTCACGGTCTTTTCTGGCTCTCGCCGTCAGGGAATTGCAGTGGGTACAGTTGTGGGGAGAGTGGGTCTCCCGCAAACACTGTATGCAGTCCGAGTGGCCATCTGAAGCTGGCATTGGGTCCCGGCCTTGACCGCACTTTTTAAAACCTCAGGAGCCGGACATTGCGGGCTCTCTCCCTCTTGAAATTATTATATTTATCTTCTATATTGTTATAGTTTATGTGGTTTTGCTTCTTCTTCTTCTTAAGTCTTTATGTGTTTCTTGTTTTGACAGATGGGAGAAAGCCGGTTCACCGGAGTCCCGGTTTGAGGTAAGTTCAAGCCCCCTGAGGGGGAGATTTAATTAAGTCTATTTTCCCTATTTCTAGTTTTTTTTTTTTTTTTATATATAAAGAAACAAGGAAAGAGTAACTAGGATAAAACAGGGGAAGCTAACTATGCCTAAATAACTAAGGGAAAAGTAGTCAGATAGTCTGACAGGGAGCTCCTGGCTGCTCTGTCTGCTGACGAGGGTGGTTAAAGAGGAACTGAAAGGGAGGGGGTTGAGTCACGCTCCTCAGGAGGTGGGAAGGGCTGGAGACGCCTCCTGGGCATGCGTGGCTCAACAGGGGAAACTGCTATACAAAGCTCCGATCTGCGGCTCAGGGCAACCCTTCACCTACAGTGGAGCACCCCCGGGGACACTACTCGAAGAAGAACTGGGTATGTTTTATTTTTAGCTGCATGAACTTCTCAGAAGGTTTCTTTTTTTATTATTTTTATTTTTTTGCTTTTGCTAACAAAGTGCCAGGCTAGCTGCGCTCTGGGCTGGTGAGCAGCATCCACTGAGACAAATGACAACCTACCCATCAGGAGAGGGAAGGGGCCTCTGATCCTAGAAAATAACTAGTTCCAGAGGACAAAGGAAAAAAAAAAAAAGAAAGACAGGGTCAAGGTCACAGAGGCAGAACAACGGATCTAGAGTAGGACCTCAAGCAGAGAATCTCACACAATAAAGAATGCCAAGGTGACAGCTTTGGAGTTTGAAGTCCTGTTTAGTCACAGAACAGATACTGTCACAGCATTTGCAGCATAAGCTTATCCTACACTACCACCTACCTGTTTTTCTTAGCCCTGGCATGATGGGAAATTTCAGGAGCAAAGGGAAAGTACAGTCTCCATGGCCCATTGAGCACTTGACATTTTTGCCAGGACTGCTTGGAAAGGGCACAGTTAGTGCCATTTGTGCTGGTGATTTTTGTGATGTGGTCATCTATGCATTAAGAACCAAACTGAGATCCTTTTCCTAAACACACATTTCCTAGACCTCCAAACAGTGTTAGATTATTACTTACTTGGGCTTTTGTAACTACTGTTATTTTAAAGAGGTTTGTAGGATGCATGATTAGAGCACAGTGGGAAGTAGAGAAGGATAAAGAGAAGGATCAGGGTCAGTGTGACCATCAGACCTTTTCCTTACCAGGAAAACTGGTAGGAGACAGTTCTGCTGATCCTGATTTGGACGAGGTGTCAGACTCTGATACCAGATTGAGACTTTCTTGGATACGAATCACAGACTCTAGGACAAAGGAAATAGCAGATAAAATATTAGCCATACATTCATCTGCCAATAGGAAGACTAAAATAATCCATTCATAGAAGTGCACAAAAGTGTGTTAGTCCATATAGGACTATTAGCCAACAAACAAACTAACTCTCCAGCATGCAAACTACACAAGTTGATCTTACTGCCCAGAGATTTAAACAGAGACTCCACATCTCGGGGCAGGACTGTTGTGAGAGACACAGGGATAGAGGGACAGGTGCTGCAACTCTACTAGAATACTGCAGTTGTGACAGATGTAACACCTGTAGGTGTTCATCTGATTTTGGTTCCTCTGCACTGGAACAGGATGGTCAAAGTGAAGAGGAAGCATCTGATTCTATGGCAAGATAAACGCACATATTAATATTAGAGTGTCAGACTCTCCTCCAAGCAACTGTCTGGAACAAGCCAAAGATGTATATTTTAATATGCAAGTTCAACCATTAGAGGGAGACATAATGTAAGCAAATGCTGAGAAGGCTGCTCACACAGTTCTGCTGATGCACTTGATTTGATCTGCAGCACCTTCTGCTGTTCTAGCCCTAGATGTCTTGAGACTGAGACAATCATACAGAAAGAACTTCACCTAAACTAGAGGATTTTGCAGAGACTACTAACAGGACTCAGCTCTTAAAGATTTCATGTTGTGTAGGTCAAATTAGTAGCAAGGAAACTTTTTGGTCCAAGGAACGCATAAGGGTGTGCAAATTGTATAGAGAACCTTGAATGATCATGAAATTAGGGTTGGGATGCAGGAGGGGGTGAGGGTTCTGACTGGAGGTGCAGCATCAGGGATGAGGCCATAAATGAGAAGTTCAGGATATAGGAGGCAGTTCTGGTATGGGGCAAGGAGTTGGAGTGTGGGGGGGTGGAGCTCCTGCTCGGGGTGGGAATGGGGCTGAAGATTTGGGGGTGCAGGAGTGATGAGGCTTCAATTGTGGGGACAGGTTCTGAAGTGGAGCCAGGGATGAGGGGTTTGGGCTAGGAAGGTGTTCTGGGCTGGGACCAAGGGGTTCAGAGGGTGAGGGGGGAATCAGGGCTGAGGCAGAGAGTTGGGACATGTACAGGACGGCCTCAGAGGTGAAGGCTCCCATCTGCATTTACCTCCTCAAGCAGATCCTGGAAACAGTGGCATGTTCCCCTTCTGGCTGACTCCTACACAGAGGTGCAGCCAGGCAGCTCTCTGTGCTGTTCCCATCCAAAGGTGTTGCCCCTGCAGCTCCCATTGGCCATGGTTCCTAGACAATAGGAGCTGCAGGGTGCTATGGGCAAGGGCAGTGCATAGAGCCCCCCAGCATAGGAGCTTGCCAGAAGGGGGAGATGCCATTGCTTCTAGAAGCCACATGGAGCAGGGCAAGTCCCCGACCCCCCTCTCTAGTGGGAGCTCAAGATCAAATTAAAATGGCAGGTGGGCCCGATGCGGCCTGCAGGCTGTACTTTGCCCCCTTTTGGTCTAAATGGATAAACTCCTGTTTGTTTGGGGGCAAGATGCTATTGAAACCCCTTACTACATATTAGGTCCACCAATCAAGTAAAATAGGGTGGAGTACTCTTAAGGGTGACTGACAACAAGGTAGCCTCCACCCCTGCTTTCTCTGGTAAAAAGGAAAATTATGAAATAGTCACCTGATGATCTCTTCTCTTTTAATGAGTAAGGGAAGTCAAGGGCTTTCTCAGAATACTTGGAGAGCAAAGCATCCATGTCTTCGACAGTGAAGCCAATCTCCTGCCCAGCCAAGAGCTGGTGCAACGTCTGCACAGCCACCGCTGCCCAGTCCACCTTCATGTTCATGAGCAGCTGTTCCAACATGAGCAGTGGTCTGGAGGACAGGTGGGAGTAGCTAGCTCGGTAGGGGTCAGGAAGAGTCAGTAACACCTTTGACACAGGAAGGAGGCAGAGACCATTACCACACAATCAGCACCCCCAGTCGAAAAAGTAATCATCAGAATGCTCTATATGGGGAAGAAAGCAATATCTAGAGGTTAAGATTTAGACCTGACAGGCAGGACTCCTGGGTCTATCCCTGGCTCTCCCTTAAACTTGCTATGTGACTTTGGGCAAAGCTCTTGAGGCAAGAGTGCGTTTCCCAATCTGTATAACAAACTATCACAACCTTCCTGTAAAGTGGGTATTCGCATGTACAAAGTGCTTTCTGATTGTCAGGTGAGAGGGGTTATAGAAAGGCAGAATACGGTTCTCCCAATACAATAGACAGCATGCAAAAACAACCCAATCCTTAACATTGTTTGCTGTTGGACTCCACCACACTCAACATAGCGTAAAGAGGAGACAGCAGGGATACTTTTCCCAAGAGCAACCACTTACTACAGTCATTCTCCAATATACCAGCACTCCTAGGTAAGCCAGGTAATGGAAGAGTGTATTACACCATGCCCCAGTTATTTTAGGGAGCACTGAAACATGTTTGATATTGGTAATGTTACAGAGCAGAGAACAAGTTAATGCGACTTCAATCCATTCAATCTGCTTCAATATATGTTTCAAGTGGAGCACAGTGGCAAGAGAAAGGGATGGCAAAAATCGGGAGACTCAAGTTCTAGTCCCAGCCCTGTCATGGATTTGATATGACTTCTGCAAAAGCAGCTTCTCTCTTTATGCCTCAGTTCTCCCATCCCGATTTTATAATAATAGCACCTATATCTGGAGGTCCTCAAATACAATAAACTATATACATGCTAATTATTACACAGGTAGCAGTGATGTGCTAATTATTACACCGGTAGCAGTACATTGCTCAGAGTGCATCAAACAGCTATTGAACTGTCCAAAATTTGCTCTGAGATAGTAGATTGTGTCCTTCTCCCAAGATAAGGAGGAACCATAGCGCTGGAAGGGACCTTGAGAGATCATCTAGTCTAGTCCCCTTCACTCATCACAGAACTAAGTACTGTCTAGCACAGCGGTTCCCAACTTTTTTTATATTGCAGACCAGCAAACCCATTTGCAAACTTTTGGTGGGCCAATAACACTGGATATGCATATTTGCATATTCATTCAGCCAAATGCCCTGGCCTTCCAGAGGTAGCCCTAACTCCTAGAGCCCCCCACCCCTCCACTATCCCCAGTGCCAGCCACTGACCCCAGAGTCCCCTAAACCCAACCCAGCCCCAATGCCAGCCTCCTACCCCTTAGAGCCCCCCACCATCCGACCCCCCCAGTGTCAGTCTTCTGTCTCGAGCCCCACTGCACCCAACCCCCCCGAATCCCCAGTCCCCAATATTAGCACTGTCCCCATAGCCTCCCAGTGCCAGCCCTGCCCCCGTAACCTCTCCACTACTAACCTCACCCCCAGAGCCTCCCCAGTGCCAGCTCCCCACCCTGGACACCCAAAGCCTCCCACAGTGTCAGCCCCCGTCTCTTAGAGCCCCCCCTTAGAGCACCTGAGTAACAGCCCCACCCCAACAGCTCCCCATTATTAGCTTTGCCCCCCCAGAGTCCCCGAGCACTAGCCCCACCCCTGCAGCCCTCAGTGCCTGCCCTGCCCCCCTCACCTAGCCCTGTGCTGCCGCCCAGCTGCCAGCTAAGCGCTGCTGCCCAGTTGCAGCTGCTCTAAGGCTGCCGTGCCAAGCTCCATGCAGCCCTCCTGCCATGAAGCAAACCACTCTTCTGCGTCCAGGAGGAGACCCCGCCCCTGCCCAGTACTGGTTGGCTAAGAGGTGGGGCAGGACACACCTCTCTGAACAGCCGTGGCAGGAGGGGAGGCATTGAGCAGTATACCTCAGCCCCCACAGACCGGCAGCCAGCGGTTCGCTGCGCAACACAATCCACGGACTGGCAGTTGGGAACCACTGGCTTAAAGCAGGGGTGGGGAACCTCAGGCCCAGGAGCTGGATGTGGTCCTGGCTTGCCTGGGTCTGGCCCCCAAGGCTCAAGGTCCCCTCCAGCACTGGGAGCCTGCACTGGTGATCCAGCCCCCCTGCTTCCCCCCGGAGGCTGGAGTGCACAGGATTTACTAGGTTGTCCCCCTTGCCAGGCTCTGATATGCAAGGGGAAATGTGGGGAGTGTCTTTCTCCTCCTCCGTCAGAGGCAACAGTGAGGGTCCCCCCCGCCTACTTCTCACCTATGAGCAGTCCCCAACTGATTTTTCTGTGAGTCAGTGGTCCCCGACCCCAAAAAAGGTTCCCCACCTATGGCTTAAAGTGCTGTCCTACTTCTTTCATCTCTAATTCATATATCCCACTTTCCTACATAGTACTGCAGAATTTTCCTCTCGGATCTTCCACCAGGTGTTTGTAGAATGAGTACATTTTACTGTAAATGCAGAATGCAGTGAAGCAGCTGGGATTCTGTGATTTTACTCACCTTTGATCCCATGTAAAGAGCCTGGATTTCATTATGGCGTGCAGCTGTCAGGTACTTGTAGAAGTGGGTAGTGAGATAATTTGCTAGGAAGTGAGAGGCTGCCAAGCTGGGATGCTTGTCAAGACACTGTTCACTTATCACAAGGCGCATACCAGAGTCTTCTATTCTCTGTAAGAGCTACAACAAGCAAGAGAAAGATATCCAGATGTTTCTGACTACAAAGCAGGGAAAGCCTCTTAGCTCAACTACTCCATTTGCCTTATGCAGAGTAGGGTATTTTACTCCCCCCCCACTAGTCTCTCAAGCATATTTCTGAATTGTAACAACCTCATATATATCTGATGGTGTGTTTTAGTTACCTCTATGTGCAAATCACTGCATTGCCTAACTGCCCCCAACTTAAACGATCTATCATCAAGAACAGGTTCCTAACAATTATAAACAAACAGATTAATTACAAGTTAAATTAATTTAAGAGCAAGTGAGATATAGAAGACCAGGAATGGAGTGTCAATTACTGAATCCTGTTAACCTGTAAGGATTCTAAAGTTCTTTGTAAGGTGGCATGTAATTACTCTCTCTCTGTGTTACTAATAAAAAAAACCTGCTATGATTATTCAACCCAAAAGCATTTTGCTTTCCCACTTCATTAAGTCAAACAAAACAAACATATGGAGATATACCTACCTCATAGAACTGGAAGGGACCTTGAGAGCTCATCGAGTCCAGTCCCCTACCCTCATGGCAGGACCAAGTACCATCCCTGACAGCTCTGCCCCAGCTCCCTAAGTGGGCCCTCTCAAGGACTGTACTCACAACCCTGGGTTTAGCAGGCCAATGCTCAAACCACTGAGCTATCCCTCCTCCCCCCAGTGAAATTAGATTGGTCAGTTTCACTGCCTGGTTCTTCTGTACTAGCAGCACAAGAACATTCCCTTATGGTTTCTAACACTGAGTGGAAACCAAGAAACCCCGCAGATTCATTAAGTTAAAAAAAACCCAAAAACATGACAATATTGTTATTGGGATTTTGCAAAATGGCTATATAGTAACCCTTTAAACCAGCATGCTTTATTCTCACACCCCTCAAACACCAGAACACTAGCCCCAAAAAGGGGGGAGGGTTTTGCTCGGGCCTAGGGCAGCGGGTGGAAGAGATCCTTCGTGGGGCAGATCTGGCCTACCAAGCAGGTTGATCTGGCCTGCGGACAACATGCCACTGCTTTGCTTCTGGGCCAATCAGGGCCTGGGGAGCACGTGAAGTCTCCTCCCCTGGCAGGGGCACCCGGTGCTTAGAGGGAACTGCCAGTTATTCAGCTGTGCACCCTTGGCAGGGCAGGGAGCAAGAGACTTCACATGCTCCCTCTGGCTCCAGACCCTGATTGACCTGGGGACAGAGGGAATGCGCAAAATCTCCTCCAGCCACCTGGGGCGTGGGCGCCTAGAGGGAACTGCCAGCTTTTCAGAACAGCTGGCAGTTCTCTCGTGGGAAGAGCAGGGGCAAAGATTCCATGCGCTCCCTCACCCCCAGGCCAATCAGGATCTATGGACAGGGAAGCATGGAAATGCTCCCCTTCTGCCTAAGGCTCTGACCCTTCAAAAATGATTGCCCACCCCTTGCCTAAGGCATGTCTGCTTTAGAAACTTGAGTCAATCTATGTTAGGTAGACTTATGATCACTGCAGTAATTACCCCCCTTTTGTCGGTGATGTGCATCCTCACCAGGAGCACTTCCACTGACTGAAGAGGGTGAAGGTGTGTGAGGGTGTACCTGAGAGCCTGGGCTCCTGGAACCCAACAGTTGCGAGCCTGGCTTTGCTGCCTAAGTTCCCAGAAGGGAGCTGCAGGCCAGAAATCTGGGTTAAAGTGGGGAGCCAGTCAAGGACAACTCAACTGGTAGAGAGAAGCCCAAAGGAACAGACTAGCTCTAGCTAGGGCCTCCTATCTGCCCTGGAGTGACAGCTCAGCTTTCTTGTACATTTCACAGCTCCATACTGTAGCCATGAAATTGACAAGAATGACAGCCAACAGCTAACATAAGTAATGCAGTATCTACACAGACACAGTATCCCCCTAACCACATGGACATAAGCTACGCCTCTCTCATGGAGATGGAATTTTTATGTCTGTGTAGTGGGATAAGTACATACTGCAACCAAGCTCCCCCGACGTACACAGATATAGTTAGATTGACATAAATTGCTTTACATCAGCTGTATGGTAGGCCAAGCTATAGTGGCCATCAAAAGCGTTCTTTAAAACAAGTTGCCAAAGTGCTGCATATGGGCTAAAAATGCCCCATTTAGACAAGCTGTATGTTTAGGGTTTTCCTTGAAGCCCCAACTTCAAAACTTGAGCTTTCATTGGGGGGGGGGGGGGGGAGTGTATTGCCCTTATGGTCACAGAGAAGAGACAGAAAAGGTGTCCCCTGAAGACTTGAAACCTTGCTCTCTATCTAGCAAATATGAACTTAAAGTGTGTTACTTGTGAAATGCCTTGATTCAGGAGACTGACTTAAAAATGTTTGGGGTTGTCATATTTTTTGAATGCTTGGGGTTAGCAATACTGTGGTTCCAAAATGAATCGAAGTTCTCTAAACCTCAGTCTAGAGGACAAGATTAAAGGTGGCCTGGTGGTAGTGTGTGTTGAGACTGGTCATCTCTACAGATAGAATCTTTGTAACAGAGTTCAGCTGCAATCTACCTTTATGCTGCCAAGTAGCCTGAGGACCGCAATAGCAGTGTTTGGAAAGCCTTGTTTAGCAGTGACCTACTCTTTGAAAGTAGCAAGGCAGAAACAGCTTCTGGTTACCTGCACAGCCTTTTCATTGTCTCCCGTCTCCAGTAAGTGCAGGAGGTGCTCCTGGTGAAGGCTGATCAAGTTTTCTCTTGGTATGGGGTATAAGTGACCCCATTCTTCACACAACTCGTAATCCTAAGGAGAAGGAAGGCAAAACAACTCCTCTCATTATAGCTATTAATTTCATGCCCATGCTCTGATTAATATTTAAGATCAGTTCAGTAACAGTACAGAATACTTTTTTTCCAGCAAAAAAATAGTTACAACTTCAGGACTGGACCAGTCCGGGGAGAATAATAAACAATACAATTTTGCCAGAGTCCCATCCTACATGATGTAACTATTGTAACCTGCCAGTGAAGAGAAAAGCATTTTGGACAAATATTTCTGTAAACGTTCTCAGATTATACAGAGAGTTTCCAGCAAGGTTGTTAATAGTTTCCTAAGGGCTTGGATTCTACTTCACTGTCAACATATGCAGTCTAAACCTGTATTTCACCAAAAGTGGTATTTTTAACTTTTAAAATTCAAAAAAGTTGAAATAAGTTTGAGCTCTGTCTTGGAGGGATTTTTTTAAATCCCAGAGTAGCGCCCACACTATGTGGTGCTTATTCTTCCAAGCATAAAGAAATCCTCCCTCTAACTTTGCTTGTCCTTGACAAGGACAGCATGTTACTTACACACACACGACCCAAGAGAGTAATTTCTTGCTGGATTTCTGGTAGGATGGAAGAAATGAATTATGTGTGGAAATAAAATTAGGACAAAACTATGGGGGTACTTAGTTTTCATTTAAATCTTGACATTAAAGCAAATATTCCAATTAGCTTCCACAATACACAAATTTATTGAGTTTTTTTCCTGCCCTATGAACTCTGTTGATACAAGCATCTAAAAACATTGGTTAACAAAATGTAATAATCCCACCATTTTCTATATTTTAAACACAAAAGCCATGTAAAGATGCCACACCTTTGCTTCCAGAATAACACTCATAATGGCGTGGGGATCATTAATGCAGGCTTCTTTCAGGTCTTGCCAGTCATTCCAGGATGGGACATCTTGCAAATTCAAAATCTAATAAAATAAAATGTTTCTATGAAAGATTGTTTTTAACAATATTTCTTCAAACCCATCACTAGGCCCAGGCAGATGGTAGAACTGACTGCATCAGGAGTTAAATCAAGCCAGGAAGCTACATTTATCATACCAGAAAGGTCTGGGAATCCTTGGCGATGTACTTCAAGTTCAAGAGGACTAGATGAAAGGATTCTATCATAGAGGCCTAAACCTGTGAAGACATATCTGTATGAAGAGACTGCTGGCAGAGTTCTAAGAGACAACACAGCATCAGCTATCCAGTAGATTTAATCTATTCACAGTATAGGCAAGCGAGACTCTGGATTCCTCAATTCTTAGGCTTGTAAAACTGGGATAAAAAATTCAGACAAATATAAGCTCTCTTGGGAAGTTTCCAGTGATTGCTGCCTCTGGTCAGGCTGGAGGAAAAGAGATCCTAAAAGAATCGACACACGTTTTTTTGATTTTTGTTTTATTTTGTTCTTTTGTCTCCAGTCTTCTATGGAAACTGAAAGTAAAGGCAGCTGGAAAGGGAAAATTATGGATAAGGAAAAGAGCTAACCTGACATTTCAGTACTGTTGGAAAGCTGACCAGGTTTCAATTTTAGCTAAGGGTTTGGAGAGGATGTTTTCTTTGCCAAAGGAAAACAAGCATATTCCATACCTAGTTACCTAATAAAATGGCTTTTGTACCTTTTGATAAACCTGCAGTTCTCCTGTTTTGCTCTGCAGATCAGACTTCAGTTCTTCTGTTATGTCAGGGTCACAGATGCAGTAAGCTAAGATTTCCAGACAAGCCTCAAGGGGCCACCTGTCCAGACAGCGCAGGGCCAGTCTACTTCTCAACATCGCATCCTTCACTGGAAACAGATACTGCCAACCATCCTTATCTGCGAAAAGACAAGCTACCAGCATGAAGCCCACTTCCTATGCTTTGGGAAGCAGGGGGAGGAGAGAAAAGCATTTCCATTCTTTGGATTTGCCCAGGGATCACCAGATAGGGATTGCAAACTGGGGACCAATTTCAGACAGTACACTCTATAAAGAAAACTCATTTCCTTTACCGTCAGCAGCCGCACAGCTCAGCACAGCATCCCTCACGCTGGTCAGCTCCTCCATATCCTGACTGTATAGGTCCAAGATCCTCAGGGCTCTGGGCCAGTCCTTTGCTGTGAGCGCTTGCTCAAAAACTTCCATTAATACCTCGACAGACATGGTAGAATGCAAGCCCAAGAGAACAAGCGAGATGTACGGCTTGCCACAGAGGCCACTGACTGAACCACTACTCTCTTCCTGGGAATCCTGAAGTGGCTCAGACATGGTGAGAAGAAAACTCTCCAGTATCAAGAACTCCTTCAGTAATGCCTCGCACTCTTTGGAAATCTGCTCCATGCCCAAAGGGACCTCCCGTTTGCCCCGAAATTCCATCCACGACAGGCTTGGTTTGGGCACCTTTGGTGCCTTGGATGCACAGAGACATGCTACAATGGCCATTAGCTTTGACTGACACTTCAGGAAGGCCAGGGAAGAGGCAGTGAGCGCGTGCTGGTTCAAATCAGCCAGGGAGGAAGAGGGCTGAGTAGAATCCTCCTCAGAGTCCATAGCTGGATTGTGGATAGGTATCTCAACATCTGGCAAACAATGGTAGGCATGAAGATGTGCTAGACTGCTGATGTTAGTCAAAAGGGACCTGGTCTGGCTGCTTTGCCTGACACTGCACAGGGACAGTGGCTCACAGCAACAGTTAAGGATAACTTGCTGCACATTTAAGTTCAACTCTTCTTTTGCCAACAGCGAAGAGAGCCTGGAGGAGTGAAAACAGCACCAGCTTAGCAGGTGCATGTGCATAATATCTTGCATTTACACAGGCTCTCAAGAAGTATTACAAACATGAATAGTCCTCAACTGTTCTCCCTGAGACAGACTATCCCCTAAAACAGGGGAAAATGAGATAGCAAGGTTGTGTGTTGCCTAACCTCTCGAGGATTCAAGCATTAGCACCATGAAGAGAATTCAGAGGCCTGGTAGCTATTTTGCTGCTCTTACCAATTAGGCAACACAGCCTCAAAGTGAACATTTTTCTTGTTTAAAAAAAAAAGGCATTCCCATGCCATGATTAATATCCTTTGTAACTTCTTCATGTGAGCAAGAATAACCAGGATCAAACAGACTCCTACTTATAACTATATTCACAGATGCCAATTATGAGGCGCTCTGGGTCTGGAGCACCCACAGGGAAAAATTAGTGGGTGAAGGTGCCATCCTCCCCCTTTGCCTCCCTCCCCGTTCCCTGCAGGTCTAACCTTGTAGCGTTAGTTTCCAGAGAACCAGAAACAGCTAATTGGAAGCATTCAAGAAGCTCTAGGTAGGTGCAGGGAGGAGCGGGGATGGAACAGAATTTGGAAAAAGGTAGGGTAAGGGAGAGCCGAGAAGAAGTGGGGAGGGCTGGTGCGGAGGGGTGAGCATTCCCAGCTGGAGGGGAAGTCAGTGGTTATGACCTTATAAACAGTATATTTTGCTCCAAATCTAAAGTAAGCAATGTCCCCTAGTACAGGGTGGAAATAGAGACTTGGGGGAGGGGAGTTCCACCTCTCTCTGGGGCAAAGAGGATGTATCATTAACCATCAGGTGGTCCCATACCACCCATTTCCTCAGCTCCTTCCTATGGTCTATTTCTGTGACCTGTAAGTTTCCTGCAGATAAAGCTTAGCAACCCATCCCATCCTGTAGCATTTACCCCCTGCTTTTGGTGGGAGACTCAGAAAGACCATCTAGGATCCTAGGGTATGTCTACACTACAAAGTTAATTCGAACTAACAGCCATTAGTTCAAATTAACTTTCATAGGCACTATACAGGCAAACCGCTAGTTCGAACTTAATTCGAACTAGCAGAGCACTTAATTCGAACTAGGTAAACCTCATTCTACGAGGACTAATGCTTAGTTCGAATTAAGTAGTTCGAATTAAGGGCTGTGTAGCCACTTAATTCGAACTAGTGGGAGGCTAGCCCTCCCCAGCTTTCCCTGGTGGCCACTCTGGGCACCACCAGGGAAACTCATCTGCCCCCCTCCTGGCCCCGGAGCCCTTAAAGGGGCACAGTCTGGCTACGGTGCCCGTGCCTGGTGCAAGCCTGCCAGCACCCAGCCAGCAGACCCTGCACCTGGCACGGCACGAGCCAGCCACCCGCTGCCACCCAGCCCTCCACCTCTTCCCGGGACCAAGCTGGCGGCTCCCACGGGCCTGCCCGGGGTCGCAAGAGGCGGGCGCCCGCCTGGTCTAGTGTGTACATCGTGGACCTCACCAAGGTTTGGGGGGAAGCCTCCAACATCCACGACCTCCGCACTAGGCACAGGAAAGTGGCAGTCTAGGGCAGGATAGCTGCCAGCCTGGCCACCCAGGAGCAGGTTTACATGAAAATCAAGGTGGTCGAGTGAGACCCCGACCCTGAGCTTAGAACATAAAAACATAAAAATGGCCGTACTGGGTCAGACCAAAGGTCCATCTAGCCCAGTAGCCTGTCTGCCAACAGCGGCCAACACTAGGTACCCTGGAGGGGATGGACCGAATACAATGACCAAGCCATTTGTCTCGTGCCATCCATCTCCAACCTTCCACAAACAGAGGCCAGGGACACCATTTCTACCCCCTGGCTAATACCACTCCATGGACCCAACTTCCATGAATTTATCTAACTTCTCTTTAAACTCTGTTCTAGTTCTAGCCTTCACAGCCTCCTGCAGCAAGGAGTTCCACAGGTTGACTATTTGCTTTGTGAAGAACAACTTTCTGTTATTAGTTTGAAGCTTGCTACCCATTAATTTCATTTGGTGTCCTCTAGTCCTTCTATTATGGGAACTAATGAAGAACTTTTCTTTATGCACCCTCTCCACACCACTCGTGCTTTTATAGACCTCTATCATATCCCCCCTCAGTCTCCTCTTTTCTAAGCTGAAAAGTCCCAGTCTCTTTAGCCTCTCTTCATATGGGACCTGTTCCAAATCCCTGATCATTTTAGTTGCCCTTTTCTGAACCTTTTCCAAGGCCAAAATATCTTTTCTGGGGTGAGGAGATCACATCTGTACACAGTACTGAAGATATGGCGTACTATAGTTTGATACTTCCCCTCCTCCTTCTTCCCCTGGCTTCCCCCTTCCAGCTCCCTCCTCCCAGGTTTTCTCCTCCCCTCTCCCACCTTTTCTCTTCCCCTCTCCCACCTCCTTTTCCCAGTCTCCCCAAGTTTTGTTAAATAAAGAGAGTTTCTATTTTTGAACACACGTGTCCTTTATTTTGTACATCAGGAAGGGGGGCTAGGGAGGGGTAAGTGGAAGGAGGTGAGGGAGGAATGGGGTACGAGCCCCTGATGGGGAGGACTGGGGAGGCTCTGCGGGCTCCTCGGGGTGGAAGCTCTCTGCCCCTTCCATGGATATTGACCCCCATCCCCAGATGGCAGCCTGCAGCAAGTGCAGCCGGGCTGATGGCTGAGTGCTGTGATGTGCCGAGTGTGGGCATTCAGGGCACTCCAAGCCAGGACTGCTTTGCTGTCCCTCGTCGAGTTAGACAAGTGAGTGGGGAACTCCTGAGAACTGTCTGTCCGGGGTGGGGGTCAGGTCCCTTTAAGCACAGCCCTTGGCTAGCCTGAGACAGCAGCTCCTCGCTCTAAGTCCTAATCTGATGCCCTGCCAGCACTGCTTCCGGCCAACCTTAACCTTGGTTCAGGGTCCACTCAATGTGGACATGCTAGTTCGAATTAGCAAAATGCTAATTCGAACTAGTTTTTAGGTCTAGATGCACTAGTTCGAATTAGCTTAGTTCGAATTAACTAATTCGAATTGAGTTAGTTCGAATTAGTGCTGTAGTGTAGACATACCCCTACTGACAGAGTCATATCCCCCACAGCAAAATACCGGGCACAGTCTTTTCTGGAGTTAGAGGAAATAAGCGAAGGGGATGGAGTATGTAACTTAGCCATACTACTGAAACTTTGCTAAGCAGAGAATATCAGCTCTCTTTGAAAAGCAGGCCCAAAATTGGGCCTGTAACAAGAGGGCTTTTCGGTAACATGACTTACTACAATACTTAGCAATCACTTAAATGGTGTAAAAGCGTACAGGGCACTGCTTGGCAGTAGGGCAGTGCCAACGATATAACAAGTGCCTGCACTGTAAAGTTAAAGAATTTGGAAAGAGCAGCAAAGATAAAAAGTACATTAAAAATATGAACAGAGAAGCAAGTTTTAGAGCTTAAACGCTTCATGGACAGGGAAGTCAACAGCCTCCGCAGGCCCCTTGGCAAGGTGGGGGAGGACTGGCTCCATGCTCCTGGAAGGGGCAGAACATCAGGTGAAAGGTGTGGGGCCAGGACAGCTGAGCCCTCAGAGCTTCACAGAACGCACGGTGCAGTGCTTCCATGGTGATTTAAAGGGCCTGGGGCTCCGGGTGCCACCACTGCAGTAACAGCAACAATGGACAAGAGCCTTTTCAATCATCAGGCCCCGAGGAAGTTTCCCCCCTTTACCAGCCCCTTTTTGGTGGGCCTGTTCATGGACCAGGTTGGTGTTTAGGATGTTTCTTGGAGGAAAGAATGGGAACCTATGTAAGTGAGGAAGTTATTCTGGGCATCTGGGATGGCTCAGAAATTGAAAATGTAATGACCCTATATCATAACCTATTATTGGTTGACTGTTCTGGGACTGGGCTGTCTTTTGAAACAAGTTTAGTAAAATCCAGATAAACATCCAATTTTGTTAAGTTTATTACCCTTTCTGTAAATATCGCCAAATGATTAACATGAAAAAATATACAATAAACATCTGCTGTTCCAATAGGTTCACTGCCCAGGCCTCTAGCAGCAAATAGAACTTCACTCTAAAATGTCATGCAATAAATCATTTTCCCTTGTCTGACATACATGGCTCAGGGTAATACCATGCAAGATTCTTTAGTTTGGTCCTTGGTACAAGGTGTCTCCACTATTAGTCACCCTGGTATGCATCCTTTCTGCACTGAAGTAATTCTCCGTTTTTAAGTCGTGGAAAAAAACCCCTCCCAATTTGCACAAATGGAAGTCAGCCGTGGGAAAAAAATTACCTGCCTTAAGTTGTTTCGCTATAAGTCCAAGTTTTTTGGAACGTATCTTGGACTTATAGCGAGGACAGCCTGTAGAAAGTGAGAGTTACACTGAGCAGCTTATAAAGGATGTTAAAATATTGTCTCATTTAACATCTGCTTCCATCACCAAGTTGCACACTTTCAGTATCAGCCCAATATAGAAGTTAGAGATGGAAAACGTGTAAGATCCATGCCCAGAAGTTCTCTGATGTGATCTTGGGAAACAATTTTATTTGTATTGTGATATGTATAAGATGTGTGGCTACTGTGTCCAGAAGTTAGACAGTTTCAAATGTAAAACCCACACATTCCTGGGGCTCTCAGTTCAAGTCTCAATAGCCAGTAGTTGTCTAGCTTACAAAACACACAACCATAAGTTTCACTAATTTGTGATCCTTTGTGGCCATCTCATTAGAGAACCCAGGGATGCCTTTCCCAGAGATAGCAATGGTCTTTGCACAGGAGAGGAATTCTGCTCCGCAACAGTTCCAGTCATAGAGGATTTTGAGTCCAACCCAATTAACAAGCACTAAATTTGTTAATTAAGTATTCATGAAAAGCACCAACCTGTCAGGTGGAACTTGTCTCTCAAACAAGAGCAGAGCGAGCAAGTGAGATGGGCTCTGCTGTAGCAATATGAAAGGGTTCCCCACCTTCACCTCTGCAGTTTCATCTACAAACATAAGAGATTAAAAAAACCCTACATTAAATGTATTACACAGACTGAGTTCTATTAGGCTAATGAACCTCGGAAGCCCTGATGATCATAATCACTAAGGCACAAGGGTCACGGTAATAAAGCAAGTTGGGAACCCAATGACCGAATTGCTCTGGCGTATCCCACAAACTTTTGCACCATCTTGGAGTGCTTTAAAGGCGGATTGCAAGAACCAGCATAGTGCCAGATGGAGAGCTTCTGACACCTCAGTAAGAGCTAGGTGCAAATGGCAGAGCAAATCTGTGTCAGCATAAAAAATACTACAGGGGAAATGTCGCAGCAGGAGCTTGTCAGAATCACAACACATGCACTATTATAGCAATCTGGTTTATAAGAATTCTCTAGACATAGGTTAACTTCATTTGCTCGGCCTATTTTTTTTGTTTTGTTTGTTTTACTTTGTTTGCCTTGAAGCAAGACTTGCTAGTGCTCTTACAAAGTGAAAGGTTGGGCTAATGTCACTGAAATGCAAAACGTAGCTGTGTAAAGCCTCGTCCCACAACTTAAAACCTACTAATAGCAATACAGTTGGGAATTTTTAAAAATTATGTCACCATAGCTACATTGGCTAAGGGTGTGGAACACACCACACTTCTGACCAATATAGCTACACCAACAAAACCGCCAGTGCAGACTCAGTTGTATCGAAGGAAGAGAGCTTCCAGGAACATGGACAGTGTTCAGGGAGATGGCGTTCCTGCACTGCCAGAAATTGGTGTAGGCTGAGTCTACATCAGGGCAATGCCTACACAGCTCTGTTCAGTAAAGGAGGTGTAGTGAAGATGTACCCAGAGATATCCCTGCTGAACTAGCCTTCCATTTCCTAAGCAGCAAGAAAATAGACAGCACAATTGAAGTATTACTTCACATTTCTCCTGAGATGGAAACATGAAGCTATGAGAGGTTGTGTTACACCAGGGCACCAGTACCTCCCACATATGCAGTGGTAGGACCTGTTCAAGTGAAGGTCTGAAAAAAGTTCTGTCATCTTCCTCTTTCTTCTACCTCAATGAGGGATGTAACTTTAGAAGGCAATTTGCTGGAAAGCAACTCTAAAACCAGATTTGTAGAGTTCCAAATTAGAGCTTCCCAGTGACTCCAGATTAAATCAGCTTGGTTTACAAGTCAATTTGCAGGCTTTTATTCTCCTAATTGCCAGCACAATATACTTAATCCAGGGCTCCTCTGACTCACATAACACTACCCAGGGCCGTCCTTAGGATCTATGGTGTTCTAGGTGGGATTATTAAACTGGCGCCCCTATGCCTGACTTGCTCTTCTCCCCCACTCCCTCCCCTTCCCAGAGCCCCCAGCAGCCAATCCCCTCCCTTGGACTGTGCTGCAGGCAGCGCATTTGGCTCTCTCTAGGACCCAGCCCTGCTGTTACGTGCTCCACTGCAGTATTTCCTAATTTTATTTGGCCATGGAACCCTTTTCAGAATTTCAAGGAACCACTAGGTTTGTCGAGGGGGGGGGAAGGGGGAGGAACCCACCAATACATTAAAATCACATTCCTTCCCCAAGACCCCACCCCTTTGAGGCCCCATCCTCTCTGTTCCCCTCCTCTCCATCACCTGCTATCCCCAGCCATTATATGCTCTCACTTGGTTGAGACAGGAGGTGCGGGCTCTGGGATGGGAATGAGGGATTTGGATGTGGGAAGGGGTGAGAAGTGCAAGCTCTGGGAGGGAATTTGGATGCAGGACAAGGGGATGCTGGCTTGGGGAGGGGCCTCTAGGCTGGGTGTTGGGCTCAGATGGAAGGTTGGGGTGCTGAGCAAGTCATAGGCTTGTGGATGTGAGGGTGCAGGAGTTTGTGTTGGATATGTGAGGGGCTCAAAGCAAGGAGGTTGTGAGTATGATGGGCTCAGGACACACATTTGCCATGTGTGGATGGTGCAGGAGTGTTGTGGCAGAAGACTGAGGATGTGGGGATGCAGGTGTGTGGGGATGTAAGAGGCTCAGGACAGGGGGTTCCAGTGTATGATAGCCTCAGATTTGGGGTCAGGTGGTGCTTGAGTGTTATGATGCTGCAGTGAGATGGGGACTTGGCCCCAATTGGGGGCATGTTGGCCAGGCTTCATTTTTAAATACAATATTATGTTAAACTCAAAGGCTACGTCTAGACTGGCACGATTTTCCGGAAATGCTTTTAACGGAAAAGTTTTCCGTTAAAAGCATTTCGGAACAGAGCGTCTAGATTGGCACGGACGCTTTTCCGCAAAAGCACTTTTTGTGGAAAAGCGTCCGTGCCAATCTAGATGCGCTTTTCCGCAAAAAAGCCCCGATTGCCATTTTCGTGATCGGGATTTTTTTGTGGAAAACAAATCTGGGCTGTCTACACTGGCCCTTTTGCGCAAAAGGACTTTTGCCCGAACGGGAGCAGCATAGTATTTCCACAAAAACACTGACAATCTTACATGAGATCATCAGCACTTTTGCGGAAATTCAAGCAGCCAGTGTAGACAGCTGGCAAGTTTTTCCGGAAAAGCGGCTGATTTTCCGGAAAAACTGGCCAGTCTAGACACAGCCAAAAGGTTTTAGCATTGTCTTTATTTATGAGGGGGCAGAGAACCTGTTTTGAGTCAAGTGTCACTGACCCACAGAAAAGTCAGTTGGAGCCACACAAGTGAGATGCCAACCCCTCCCCCCAAGCCTCACTAATGCGGTCCCAAGGATGCTGGCACAGCTGGCAGGGTGGTGCTGGGTGCTGCGGTGCGTGGCAGGGTGCTGGGTCCAGGGACAGGGTGGTGCTGGGTGCTGATGACAGTGTTGGTGGGGGCAGGGGACAGGGGCAGCTGGGACCAGTATCTGGCAATCCTGCAGCACCTCTGGGAAGTGTGTGACTGCATTCCCTCTCCCCAAACAGCTGGTGTGCACGCTGCCTGAGCAGCAAGGGCTGTTGCACCCCAGCAACTTACCTCCGCAATGCTGTCCTGCGAGGGGGGGGGAAGAGGGAGGGAGGGAAAGGGCATGGAGAGTCCCATGGCAGAGCACGCTGCCTGCACAGTAGGAGCTGCGAAGACCCCGGGTCTCCTGACCTCCCAACACCATGCAGAAAGGCCCCGGAAGTAAGCTGCCGGGTGCCACAGCCCCAGCTGTTCAGGCAGTGCGCACCGGCTCCTGTGGGGAGGGGAAGTGCTTCCCTCCCTGCTGTGAGTCACATGGGGTCACCCCTGTTGTGCTGGCAGGGAGCAACGGTTCCCTCTGCCCTCGCCTCCCTATGCCTCTGTGTTGCCTGGGAGGAACGGGAAACAAGTCTGATGCTTCTTTAAGCAGCTGATTAGCCGGAGCTTTCTCTTTCAGAGGGGGCGGGAGAGTGCCAGCTTTTCGCACTGCTCCACTGCTTCCTGACCGTCCCGGCAGAGTGGTGCCCTACGCAAATGCCTATTCTGCCTGTGCCTAAGGACAGCCCTGACACTGCCATTAAGTGATTCTAAAAGAATGTTCTGCTCATTTACATCCACACAGTCCCAGGACCCTCAATGCCCTTTCTACCCATCAAAGAAAATGGGAAAATTCCCATATAGTTATTTTCCAGAGTGGAATCATATTATAAACCTTAAAGAATGTCAGCTCCTTGTGACATGCTTCCCAATAGACACATTACCTAGCTCTGTATTCAGGCTCCGGAGCACAATAGCAGCCAGTGTGCTAATGTAATCAAAGAAACTCTGCACACAATTTGTCCTCACACTGCTCACTGGCATGGTCTGAACGTGTTGATCCAGGGTTTTCAGCAGAAGTTGAATTTGTTTACGAACTGGATGTGCCTCCAACTCTGCAGGCTTCAGAGACGCCTGTTCTACCAAGCTGGTGATCAGACTCCCTTTGGAGTCTAATAAAAAAAATAATAAAAAGATTGATTAGAATGGAAATGCTCACAAACCTAGGTATATGCTGAGACTTCTTCCACCCTAGAAAATACATCCCTCAATTTAGAGATGACTTTCAATGGAAGTTAACAAGAATTATTATAATGAAACAGACCAACAGCTCTATAAATAGCTATTCAAGTAAATAGCTATTATTTACTCGAATTAATATAGCCTACTCAGTTTCACTTTTTCTGCTGGTGAGTTTGATTTGGATGCAAGATATATATTGCAAATGCTTGGGGGTACGATGGGCGGGGGGGGAGGGCAAGAGTTTAAATTGCAAATACTTGTGTTTGTATTTACCCTTAAAAATCCACAGCAGCATTACTATCAATGCTAGATTTTTAAAAGCTTGTTTGTATATTGTCTAAATTCAGGAACTAGTCTACTAAACTGGATCCCTTTACATCAGTTTTATATAGCTTTTTTTTAAACATCTACAAAGAGGTTGAAAGATGCTTTAATGCTAAGAGAACCCATGAAACTCACCTGGAGAATCTTCAACATGTTTCAGTGTTTGCAGAACTTGATCAAGGTACTGTGATAAAACAATCTGATTAGCAATACAGTCCTCAGTCAGCGATGGATAGCACATCTGCAGAAGGTCCACAATATTGCATCGAAACTGACTACTTATTTTTTCATCTGAAACCTCTGTTGAGGAACAAAGAATGACAATAATGATAGTTAATACTGGACACTCAGTCTTGTGGAACTAAATGAGGCACAGAAAAACAAGACGCTTTCCAGTTCTAATTAACCCATTCAAAACAAGCACAGTTGGGTAAGCTATAGAGATGATGTAGGTAGCAGAGCTAAACTTTCTAGGGAGAATTAAGAGTTCAGAGAAGGAAGTGTAAAAACACAAAGATGCCTGTGCTACTGCACGCTCCCAAAGCCACTATGGTTTAAAAGCAGGGCTACTCAACTCTGGAAGCCCCGGGGGCCACAATGATACTCACAGCACATGCTGAGGGCCGCAACTTAAATGTGGTTGTATATACATGCAAATATATATGCAAATAGCTTCTTTTACACTGACAGGCATGAATATAAAGATTAAGCATTAAGGCATGACTCTGGACCCAAATGTGGCCAGTGAGAGCCAGTCAGCACCTCTCAGGCTCTGCCCATAAGGCTAAGCAGCTAATACTTCCCACAATGCCCCAGTGTTCCTGGCACCTTCTCCCTGGGGGCTAGAAATGACAACACCCTGTACCAGTCTGTTCCAACCAGCCCATCCACGTGCGTCTTTCAATGCCCACCCCACTTGGGAGATGCCTCACCGTTGTGGAGCATGTTGCTAGAGGAGGCCATGTTCAAAGGATCCCATCCGCGGGCCACGTGTTGAGCTCCACAAACCCAAACCGCCCCACGGGCCGCAAACAAACAGGCCTTGGGCAGCACACAGGCTGCATGTTGAGTAGCCCTGGTTTAAAGGAATAACTGTTTTGTCTAGTATTTAATTGTGTTATTAGGCAACTTTCCAGCCGTGGCTTAATTCCATTTCTTCTGTTGTGGGGTATTATTCTCTCCCTTTTACACCTCTCCAAAACATTATTTTCATGTCTGTTGCCTGTATTTCTTCTCTCCTACACACCAAATCTTTACTTCTCTGCGCTGTGCTTTAAACTTCTTTTCCATATTTTCTGTCTCGGTGTGCCCTCAATGACCATCCCACAAACTAGTCACTAGTCATTCTGCTTCATCTGCCCTTTTAGGATATGTCTACACTACAATGTAAGCCCAGGGCTAGTAGAATGTAAATTAACAGATCCCAGATTGTTAGCACAGGGCTTGAGTGTCTACCCAGTGTCTTGAGTGTCTACTGGTGTCCAACCAGTTCTGAAGCAGCAGCCATTATAATGGTTATTGTTATAGAGAACTAGCCACACTTAACTGGCCAAACAGCCACATATGGCTAATGTGTTGGACACCACAGGTCTATACTCATTTATAACCCTAGGTTCCAACCTGGGGGCTCCAGAATCTGCATTATGTGAGGCTGAGTCCAAGCACCAATATCCCAGCTTTCCTAGCACGCCCCAAAATGTGACCATGCTAATCCTTTGTTCATGGTGCACTGTGGAAGAATTTGGCTTTACACCAAACCTGACTATCCAGAGGACCAAGAAAATCATATCACGAGACTGTGGAAAACTTTTGGCAGACTCAGGCTCGAACCTTGTTGGGTCCTCGATCCAAGCCCTGGATTACCATGATTTATGTGGAGATGGAAAGGAGAGCAGGGTTGAGCCTGAATTCAAATCCTGGGCTTACTCAACCGTGTAGACATAATTTTAGGAAACAGTAGAAACTCTACCCCTCTTGCTTCCTGCTTTCCCCTTCCTCTCCAGTGAAACCTGACCTCTGTTGTACTATGGCTCCCATTACCTTCTAATAAAAGGAGTAGTTCTAGTCTTCAATTCTGCCTTCCCTCCTGAGAAGCTGCTGCTCTCTAGTTCCCTCTCTGAGGAATGAGCTGACTGCTTCCAGCCTTCTCTTCCCTAGCCACATGCCCAGATCAAGTCAATTTTTTACATCTTGTAGGCTGGACTAGATTTCCGAAGATAAATAGATGAATGTACCCAAAACTATTCAGGCAGCAGTCAATATAATTTGCAGAGATATGCACAGAAATGCATAATATGTGCTTCTGAAAGTTTCAGTGCATGCCTGTGCCACAGAGAAAAACATGAGGCGAACTGACAAAATTTTGTCATTGCAAGTTTTAAAAATTAAATCAATCAAATTTAATAGTTTATATTAATCTTTTTTAAAAGCAGTAAATCCTGATGGCTTTCACATCTCAAGCTATTCTATGGCAATTTATATTTTTGCATGGTGCTCATGGAAATCTTTGGAAGACTGTTAAATTAACAGCTAGTTAGCAATATGTATGTATTTGTTGTGATAAACATCAATTTCGCTTTATGGATTTTTGGTACACACAAAAGAGTTGCTGATACATTAAACAAACACTTTTCTATAATACAGTAAAACTCCATTAGTCCGGCATCCAATGCTCCATTAGTCCGGCACCATCAGGAACCCAGAAGTGCTGGGGCAGCCGGACAGGCTTCCCCCATTCAGCTGCTGCTGAAATTGACCAGCAGCTGAATCGGGGAAGCTGGGAGCAGAGCAGCTGGGGTGCTGCCGGGTTGGTCTCGTAGCGCTGCCCTTTGGGGCTGTGGGACCAACCCAGCAGCACCCCAGCTGCTCTTGGAGATGCCTGGGGCAGAGTAGCTGGAGTGCTGCCGGGTTGGTCGCGCAGCGCCAAAGGATGGCGCTTTGCCCCAGGCGTCGGGATTCAGCCGCTGCTGAAACTGACCAGCAGCGTCAGTTTCACCAGCAGGCTGAATCCAGACGCCTGGGGGAGAGCATCTGGGGTGCTGCGGGATTGGTCCCGTAGCGCCGCCCCTTGGCGCTGCGGGACCAACCCGGCAGCACCCCAGCTGCTCTATTGCAGGCATCCAGATCCTTCATAGTCCCCCTTTCTGATAGTCCGGCATATCTGATAATCCGGCACCCCCTGAGTCCTAAAGGTGCCGGATTATCGGAAGTTTACTGTTCTAAGGGAACAGATACAAATTTAGCAAACAAAAAGACATTTAAAAAAGCAACAAAGTCTCCATGTGTACTCCCTAGCCCTGGAAAACTAGTAACCAATACAACAGAAACCAAGACCTCAAAACATGCAGAGGGAAAACACCTACCTGATTTGGATTGCCCTTGTGGCATGCAAGGATAGTTGAGAATTTTATTTATTTGTTGAAGAACTGCTGGGAAACCCTTTATGCCATCAGAATGTAGTAGAATGAAGTCGAGTTTGCGGCCTACAAGCAGTATTGGAGAAGGGAAAGCAGAAGTTGAAGGTGGAAAATATGACAGCAGAGTTATAAGCTTACATAAGTCATGTTATTTCTTTAAAACTCCTCTGCTACTAGGAAAAATAGTTATTAAAACTAGAAAGGGCATTTCGGCATTTTTTCCAAAGCCCACCCAGTTGAACAGAGAAAGGGGAAACCTACCCCTTGTTTCAAGGCTATTATGTAATCGTCTCTCTGCTGTTTCCAACAGCTGTTTGCAGGTTTTCCACAGGTGGCACTGAGTGCAAGCTAAGTCAAATGCTGCCATTGCCGAAGGACTGAGGTCTGCCACGATTTCACTCAGAGGATCTGTATGCTCCAGCTGGATGCTGCTAATCCAAAAGTTTTCTTGGAGAGTAGGGACAGGGCTTCCAGAAGTAGCAAGCAACTTATCAGTAACATCCGAGATGGAATAAAATACCATACCTAAGCAATCCAGCAAAACATGAAGTCACTGGTTAAACTAAACAAATATTCTACGTCCCATAATGGATAATTCTTTGGTTCTTTACTAATGCAGCTCAGCATCTGGTCTGCTTTTTGAACCACTGCTGCATGTGGAATAGAGGTTTATACGGAGCTCTTCACAAAGATGCCTGGATAATTTCCTCCAAGTGGATACTGCGCTTTTGTTCATCCTCTTTCCCCCCGCCCCACCTCTTAGCCAGATTCCCCATCTCTAATTTGTAGGATTTGATCACTTGATCCTTACCTGCTGCTGCTGCACTCCCAATAGCCTGAAGCGTTGAGCGGCCACTGCCAGATCTCCTGATGCCTCCAGTACCATCAGCTGACTGATTTGCAATTTTTTGCTCCACTTTTGCCAGCTCCCGCACCACCTCTTGGTAGCGTTCCATGAACACCAGCTCCCCATAGCAAGCTGAAGATTCCAGATTAAACATCAAAGCCACCTGTCACAGATAATAATGAATGTAAGTTATACTCTACATCACCCAAATACTGTTTGAAAGGCCACATAATATTTTACTAAACTTTTTTTTTTAAAGGAGTAAAACATGAGACATTTCAACCCAATATGGCAGTTTTATTCAGAAAAGTATAGATTCATGAAAATAGGGATTTATAATTGTAGCGCTTTTGCAATTATATAGCTCTATATAGCACTGCTAGCAGGTGCCACAAAATTGGATTTGGATTCACTTTAACAACTGATTTATAAAGATGTTACAAAATACTCCAATATATTGTATATTAAAAGGATCAAGTAGCTAGTCCCACAGTGTTAAATATTTAAAATTAGCTCTTATCAGTCAGGGAATACCCTTTAGAATTTTCTAAAGTTAGCTCAGGATGACAAGGGTTATGTGGGTTGCTATTTCTCAACTATCAGTTAAACCCCATTCCAAGTCCTGTTCTCATCAGTGTTATAGACACACAAAGTAGCAAAGAAAACAGCCCTGTAGGCCCCAGGGGAGGAAAATAAAAAAAAAATACTGCTGTTGTTAACTGGAACCAATTCAGGACTTGACATTTACCAGCTGCTGATGCAAGGGTAACTATGAAAAAGCACTTGACTCTGTCCATCTCAGTCTTAGCGAGGCCCCTGCATTTTCTTGGCAATTCAACTGCCAAAGTACATCAGGACAATTTTTCAGAAAGGCAGCCTAAAAGTTACATGCAAAAATGCACATGCAATTGTAACTGAGTGGCACAACTGCACACGCAAGTTGGCTGTCTGCACATATAAATGAGGGCATCAATGGCACACTCTTCTGTACACAGACCTTCGGCCACCTATTTTGACAGCTTGACCACAACGTACATCTTCACCTGCCCACAAAGTCCAATGCCATACACGAGTTCAAGCCAACAGCTAGAGCGCTACAGCATGTCTTTACATGCTACAGTTGGGCATGAAGGTGGTGGAAAGTCATGTTTTTTTGGTCCAGGGGCAAAAACAATAGTTCAAATACTGCTTCTCATTCAAGAGTGGTGTTTCACATATGGGATCCTCACCTCCTCCCTTACCCAGCTGGAACACTAAGGGCCAGGCCTGGTAAAACCTTTGCAAACTTTGAAAACCCATGCAAAAACAGGGTATTTTAAAGAACAAGAAAACTTTCTTGGGCATGGTGGCTTAGGCTATCCTTGTTTCACTCCAACTGCTGGATTCCCCCTGACACCCAAATTTGGAAGGCTTTGTCCTTCAATATCCAGCTAGCTGGCACAGTAGAAATGTAATACAAATCTCCCCAACCACCCCCAGCCCATAATTTCATATAGAACTAGTTTCTAAATTTTATATAGCATGGATCACACACATTTACCTGATGGGCTTCTATAAAGTTCCCCCTCAGGATACAGGAAACTAGGAGTGACTCAGGTGGGGAGAGCATCATAGGGATGAGGAGGTTCTGTTGCTGAGGCTTCAGCCTACATTCCAGGTCACTCCAGCCAGACGCAGTACTGGTGCTTCCCTCTGCAAGAGCAATGAGGGAAATAGCTGATTAACTGCAATTTAACATCCCTACATTTCACAGCTCTCAAGTGCTCGGAGGGAGGGAGAGGAAGAGTAGCTGTGCATAGCCCCCAGTGCACAAGAGGCACAAAGGGAGAAAGAAGAGGGGGAGGTGCACTGGCCACACATAGAACCCTGATTGGCAGTAGGTTGCCTACCAATGTTTTATAGCATCATTCATACAAAACATTCCACAACAATTCCCAACAGATGTGAATCGAGCAAAAAAGCACGGGACTCAGAAATGATGAGCCCACACAGCAAACAGTAAAGTCAGCATGGCACTAAGGTTCCACAATTCCAGATGCCTCAGAAAGCTGTATTTAGATAGCTCAGGCTCTAGATCAGTGTGACCTTATGAGTGATATTATAAAGACACAACAGTAAGAGTCACAGTTCTAATGCCTACCACAAGTCCATCGGAGCACATACGTATTCTGTATTAATGCATTAACTATTAAATGTACTCAATACATATTTATATTGTAATAATAAGGGGAAGAAAAGTCAGGGCACTAGTGCCCCAGTATTTGGGAGTGGACAGTTGCAGTTCTCTAAGCCTTTTTATGAATTTAAATATTTTATATTCTAATGCCTCAATTTTCACTATGCTACATACTGCATCCATTTGCAAAATCACAGAAGCAGCAACAGAATGCTGACCCTCCTGTTCAAAAAAAAGAACAGATCTATGGCTTGCAAACCAGATTCTCTGTTAACAGGGGACAGTGAGACCATCAAACCAATCATTGAATTTCAGCAGTGCATTATATCTATCATTATGTAACAATTAGCCAACCAAATCCTTCCAATGAGATTTAGTACCTGATGTGCTGGTGCTCAATTCACTGCTTGTACTCTCCAGTGACTGACTAGAAGTGCCATCTTTAAAATCTGAAGTGGAAAATAAAAACTGCATGAGGAATGTATCACACCCCAAAGAGGGCAATCAAAGCTCTCTTTTGGATAAAAGAGTTTAATAGGCATAATAAAGATATTAGGCAACTGCAAGATACCACTGATGGGCTACGTCTAGACTGCAAGCCTCTTTCGAAAAAGAGCATCTAGACTGCAAGCAGTACTTTCGAAAAAGCAAGCCGCTTTTTCGAAAGAAAGCACCCAGACAGTCTTGATGCTCTCTTTCGAAAAAGCCGTTTGCATTCAAGAACGCCTTTTTTCGAAAGAGCACTTTCGAAAAAAGGCGTTCTTCCTCGTGAAATGAGGTTTTCCGCCGTCGAAAGAAAAGCCGTGTTCTTTCAATTTAATTTCGAAAGAACGCGGCTGTAGTCTAGACGCAGGTGAAGTTTTTTTTAAAAAAAAAGGCTACTTTTTTCGAAAAAACCCTTGAGTCTGGACACAGCCATGAGGTCCTCACATGAGCCATCACTTACATTATAGAGAACACAAAAGATTCTCATTCTGTAAGAGAAGAGTGGGTCATCCATCCAATCTGGTCCTCCATCTGATTGTGCAGAATGTCAGATGCACCGAAGAAAAAAAAGTTACCCACTCCCATTCCAATTCTACAATGTTATTTGAAAGCCAAAAAGGACGTCAGATTTTCCAAAGGCTACTGTAATTTTTATTCCAGCTGCCATGCTCATTCTTGGTCATAAGAGATTGGGGGTGAACTTTTTTTGAGCACAGTATCTTGCAAGTTCCAGAGTAATCATGATACTAGGAAATTTTTCTATACAATTTTAAGCAGGTTGCCTTTTGGGGATAATGACATCTAACCAGAGAATATTGGATTGGAACTAGTCACACTTCACACAGAACAACTACTATATCTATTGAGGACACTGACTAGAGAAGCTAGAGGAGAGAGACCAAGTACTCTTCTTCAAGTCCTGTGAGCAACCCAGTCATTCAGCTCAAGACAGTAACAACTGGCTTCCTAGCCAGATCACGTGACATGCACTTGCAACACAGCCTCCACAGCAATTTCTTAACTCACCTATCCTCCATCTTTGAGTTTGACGACGCTTCCTCAAGCTGGAGCACCTGGTTAAGGAGTAGTGTCTCTTGGAGACTGCAAGCTGATGTTCTGAAAGAGTAGTAGTCTTAGTGAATTCTTCAGGAGTCATTATTATAGACATACAAGTGCACTGCCAGGCAACTGGTCATGTAATTTTAAAAAATGGCCAAATACATAGCAAGAAACTATGAGACTAATACAAATAAGGATGGACACTCACTAGTGTGGTCCAAGACAGTGCCCTCATGAGAAATCCAGACATCTGTCCACAAAATGCTAAGGAAGTTTCTGAGATTCCTATCAGCATGCTACTGTGCTCTGCTCAAAATAGCTAGTATTTAATACATCCTCAGGAATCAAGTTTGTGGGAGAAAAGATTACAAAACTTTAGATCCATGAATATTCTGCTAAGTCTGAGATCACACGGGCTTCAGAAGGCATTAGCACTACACCTCAAGACTGACCTGCACTACCTTCTGTATTCTCTTGGCCTCTCTAGAGCCCACTAATCATGTAGTGGTGTTGTGAAGCAGAAAGAGAAGAAATGGGGGAAAACAGTCACTTGCAAGCTACTCTAAAGACCAGTACACTAGCCCACCAGACTAAGGAATATTCCATAAAAACTGTTGGCACTTGTCAAGATACTGAAGAAAAATAGCTGGGTAATTTGTTTAAGTTTAAAAAAGAGAAAAAGAGCATAGTTAAAATCCCTTTCCAGGAATTGTTTCCTCTTCTGCTACCCCTTTCTGAGTTCACAATGATGCTCAGGGTTATAAGAATGGGAACCAAGAGAGCCATTAAAAGAACAAGATGGCAAAGGACTTTTAAAAGATTTTTTTGCCATATCAGTTCATAGCATTGATCCATCTAATTCCTCTTCCATGTGTACTGTAGATATTTCAATTCAAGGATCATCAAGGAGCTACTGAGACCCCAGTGGATCTTACCTGCATTTCTGTTACTCATCACTACTTTGTACCTCCACTGAGCTTCAGAGAGGTATTTGGATAACTGCAGCACTCTGCTCCCAAACGCATCTCTATTCACAGAGAAATTCAAGCACTCCATCAATTCTAGCTCCTCATGGGGCACGTTACTCAAATCCCAAGGGAGAGAACTCTGAATGTCTTCCAGGTGCTTGAGGAGCATCTTGAGGAAAACATCCACTGCCAGATCGTCCACTAAAAATCCACTGACACCACTAGCAAAATGCTTCAAATCTAGATAGCTCAGCCTGGAGGATTCACAGGTGTCACTATTCAATTCTGAGCCAAGCATAGTTTGGGTCCCTTGATAGACTATCCGGGTGGCTTGAGGACATCTTTCTGCCTTCCTTTCAGGCCCTGCTGGGTGCTGTGGACTTTCTGAGGTGGAAGACTCTCGGCTGGCACTGCCATCCAAGTTCCCAGCACCACAGCTCTTTTTCACAATATCATCCTCGTCTGCATAGTCCTCGGGCAGGGGAGTCTCAGTGGAGAGGTCATTATAGGAGACAAAAAGCAGGGAGAAAATGTTCTCCAGAAGTTCCAGATGCAGAGGAGCAGGGACGCTCCGTAAGAACTGCTGACACTTGGCAAGATACTGAAGAAAAATAGCTGGACAATCTGTATGTTTAAAAAAAAGAAAACAACACATTTAAAAGCTCTTTCCAGGAATTGTTTCCTCTTCTGCTACCCCTTTCTGAATCCACAATGGTGCTCAAAGTTACAAGAATGGGAACCAAGAGATCCATTAAAAAAACAAGATGGCAATGGACTTTTAAAAGAATCTTTGCTATATCAGTTAAGAGCACTGGTCCATCTAATTCAATATCCTTCCTCCAGCTGTGACCAATACTAATGATTCAGAGATGAACAGTCCTCTCTCAATATAACATCTAATGCACAATAAAGGAGCAGGGAATTACTCCTTTCTGACCCTGGCAGCAGTGATCGTCTTATGCCCTGATGCCCAAACTCAAATCTTCCATCTTAGAACACTTCTGTATTTCCATCTCTAATTCCTTTTAGAAAATGTCCTTCCTGTATGGATGTTTATAAAAAAAGGTAAATGTTCCAAAAAAGAAAAAATTAACAATCTGTACTGCAGAAGACAGTGAAAACTAGGGGTGCATCTACACAGCAGGACTTAGCTCAATTTGCATAGCTTATTTCGAGTTATGTCAATTGTGTAGCTTATTTCAAAACTGGGAGTGTTTACATAGCACTTATTTTGAAATAGAGAACTCTTCCTCCAACTTCCTTTGTTCCTCATACAATGAGGGTTACAGGAGTTGAAGTAAGAAGTCCTCCAGCTTGAAAGTATTTTGACATTTCAAAATAACTACCTGCTGTGTAGCATGGACTAAGTTATTTCGAAATAACGCATGTTATTTCAAAATAATGTTACTGTGTAGACATACCCCTAAGAGAGACTGTGTAACCACAACATTAGCTACACAAATATCAAGAACAATGAAAGTCTTGTGGCACTTTAAAGACTAACAGATTTAATTGGGCAAAATCCACTTAATCAGATTTTTACCCGTGAGAGTTTATGCCCAAATAAATCTTTAAAGTTTCATAGGACTCCTTGTTGGTTTTGCAGATATATTAACACTGCTATCCCTCTGAGACAAATATCAAGCTATTTTTTAAAATCCCAGCTACAACATCTCATTAATAATAATATTTTCTCCCTCATAAAATGGAGAATACTAAGGATTTTAGATTGCTTTACGAGGTAGATAATTTACACCTACTAGTAACATGTAAAAAGTAGCTCTTAGCTACCTCACATGCTGTGAAGCTTATTTGCTCATAAGAGCTTTGAGCTAATTGGATAAATGAATTATAGATGTTCACAGTGCAACATTAAAATAAGTTACTATCCACAGAATCTAGCAACTAGATAAGTACAAGCTACTAAACCTAGGCAAGGAGGCTGATCTCCTGATGGTTCTTTAGGAGGGGTCGAGTCCTCAGGGAGGTCACTGAGAAGGCTGTACATGCAGTCCTTGCACTTTGAATGATGATGTGAATTCACACACAGTGCATATATTGCGTACTTCATGGCGCAAAATGCCCGGAAGAGCACCAGGTTGCGTTTCTGGCTCAAGAGGCTGGGGACAGGCAGTGCTGTAAAGTGAAATACGAGCAGGTTAGTTCTCACACATTTTGAGAGACAGTGACTAACTGTAGTTTCTAAGAGGTCTTCAAATTCTCCTCTGTCTCTTATCCCCTTTAGAAAAGTAAAGCAGGGATTCTTCTGCCCTCCCTGCATCAATGTTCATAAAGAGGGCAAATGTTCAGCATGAGAAAGATCTGTAGTATAAACTGTTCAAGATAATGAAAACAACCTCACAAAAGGAAATACAATTAATAACAAAAGTAATTTTGCCCCACATCCCTATTAACTTGTCTTGAGTAGTTTCATGAGATACTCATGACTATAGTAGGGCCAAAGTGTTCTGACAGAAGTTAGATTTTCAGATTGATAGGTGCCCTTTAATTCTACTATTTTAAGATGTAGACATGCTTCCAGGGAATTAAATATCTCAAATCAGAATTATTATACAATTCTACAGCCAATTCTACCAGTCACATAGGTTCCCAGTCTTGTTATTTTTAAGACTCCTCTATCTGCTTTACGCTCTATTCCACTTTGGCCATTGCTGAGTTCTCCACATCTCAACCCTGCCTCTTCCTCTCCAATTCTATTTCTAAACCCTTGGGTTTTTATCTTTTGCTTCAATTACTACACTCTCTTCTTCTTTGTTCTCTCCAGATTTCACATCACAACTCTCAATATCCCCCAAGAGACAGCTACCAAAACCATTTTCTTTGTTTACCATGTCAGCAATGTTGTCTGCTTTCCTTGAAAGTCTGTATACATTTCTGCTCTATATATGCATCACATATCTTCAAGCCCCTGTACAGTTTGGTTCCCATTTCATCTTCTGCTACTTCTCTAGACTTTGATAATTCAGGTAATCTTGACGCTCTTAGTTTCCTTTTCCCGTGAATGGCTCTGCTCTTGCTTCTTGCCATTTCCTCTACTTGGATTATCACCCTTGACCCTGTGCACCCCACAGTCACTTTCCTCCAGTCACTTCTTACACAGGTGGCCTTCCACAGCTGACCTCCACCCAGCCATCCTTCATGACAGTATGATTTAACAACACATGGAACAAAGAACAGAGAACAAGATACATACTTGGCCACTTTGGGCAACTTAAGGAAAACTATCCTGGCCTAGACATTGCCTGAAGGCTTGTGTTGCTAGAGTTGGTTACAACACAGTAGAGATAGACACATTCAATATTTGGTTTTGCTTTGCAGTGTACATCCATTTACAATGCAAAGCCAAACCTTATTTTGGGCAGGTTAAATACTAACATATTATAAATATGTCCTGCAACATGGTTGGTTTCCCTTAAGCAGACTAGTTATTACAGCACTACAATTTGATTACAACCGAATTGGCTGATCAAACTCTTATAGCCTAATTTGGTCAGTACCGCATTTGAACAACACTTAAGCATGGCTACAAAATCATGATTAAAAGTGACCGGTAAAGGATTTGAAGGAAAGAAGGGGATTATTAAACAAGGGGAAACCCTTTGGTTTCTTTATGTTAGATACCAACAGCTTTAAAAGGTACCCCTTACCAATTCTCTCCCCCCTCCAGCTTGTTTCAGGGACAGGAAAGTGTCACATACCAAAAACATTCTTCCTTCTTATCACATTAAAACAGCAATGCTGAATATAAATTTGCAAGTCATCCCTAGCTCATCAGGGAACAAAACACACACAGTAGAATATTATGGCATTTCTGCTTTCAGTACAGATATAGATCATAAATAATACTCTAATAAATACTGCACTATTGTAGTGTAATAGTCCCCAAACACTACCACTTAAAATAACGTTACTGCAGTGTTTAGACCACTATTGTACTACATTGATCTGAACTACATTAGCTAGAACAGTGTTTGAACTATATTAATCCGAGTGCCCAAGCATTACTTCCATGAAAACCAGAAGCACAGATTTTCCTGCGGCTCGTGCCCTTACAATAAGGAGTTTTATGCAAAATAAATCTGCCAGTGTAAGCACAGCCTACAATCCATTGCAGTTCCATTGGTGGTAGCAACAGTGGAGCGTAGACAGTATTCAGGTGTTATTACCATCCTATCCTCTAAGGGCATGTCTACATGCCTACTACTAGCCTATGTCTGCTGATTTGGGCTCATGGGTCTCTGGCTATAGAACTGTTTAATTGTGGTATAGACAATCGAACTTGGGCCGGAGCCAGGCTTTAGGATCCCACAATGGGAGAGAGTCCCAGAACCTGGGCGTCAGCCTGAGCTTGAATGCCTACACCGCAATTTGACAACCCCCTCTTCGGAGAAGCCCCATAAGCCTGAGTCAGCAGACAAAGACCAGCAGTGGATATTTACCTGCAATGCTGCCATAACCTTCATCAATTCAGTACAGTTGGTCATTGCAATGATAAAAATACCAGTCTTCTGTCTGCACAGATACAGCCTCTCTTGCTAAAACAATTGTGGGAAATTTTCAGAAATGTGTATAGGCAGATACAACCACACAGACTAGAGAAAGATTTGACTAACAAAGTCTTTCCAGAAAAAGTCTTCGTCCAAACTATTTGAACATAGTTTACCATCTCACCACGTCTCCAAACACCACTATAACTAAAATACTTCATCTGGGTCCTTTCCACACTGGAAGCAAAAGTTCAACAGCTGTTAATAGAGTTAGCTATTTCAGCTAGTCTTTTTTTTTCCCCTTGAAGCTTCCCCTAACTGTACCTCTGTAGGTGGAAATGACGGTAGGAGTGATAGTTTAGAAAAGGCAGCTGCTAGTGTCATATAACCATACACCTGCCTGTGCATTTGACAGCACTTTATGTCTGCTTAGCTTCATTGTTTTGTTCATGGTCAATTACACTGTCTCATGCACTAAAAGAGGCATCACCTTGATGCTTCTGAGCTTTCTTCTGAGATCCAGAGTATGCTGTTCCTCCCAGCCTTGCAGGAGGGTGTTAACCAGTAATAGCAGCAGCAAAAATAAAATGGAGGCAGCAGCAGACAGGTGTGTGCATAGGAAGGAAGAGAAGTGGGTGGAAGCCTTTGTTTGACATGAGCTGTTATTTTGGGGCCCACTCATATTACCCTTCTAATTATCATAAAGGGAGTAGAAAACAAGTTTTTTTAGGGTTCCCCTTCACCCATTCTTTCAATCTCAGGATATGTTATCTAAAAGTTACTCTTCCAGGAAATGGAGTTGCCAAAAAAAAAAAAAAAATTCAGTGACAGCATCCCTTTTAAACGCAAGTCTTTTCATTTACCATTGAGCTAGAAAAAAAAGTGAAGGCTTGATTTTCATTAACTAGTTCTGTAAAAGAAAGTGATCTTAGAGAAGTGAAACCACGGGTAGAATTATCCTTCTGTGCAGTTGTATGGCTCAGACAGATCTAAATGGACTGAGTCTTCCTTCCCTCCCCCAGAGACGTCTTAGCAGCAGCCTTTCAAGTGGAATCTGGTATTATAAAAAAAGATTCTAATAAATATCTAATTGCAGAGACGAGTAATGCATAAAGTTAATGTAATGGCACAGCAGCAAAATAAGTCTAAAGCACAGGCCTTGAAAAAGATCTGAGTGGAATAATTACAACATAACTGAACCAAAAAAAAAAAAAAAAAAAAAGAGGGGAAAAAAACCCCAGAAGGCTGCTCCAAGTTGTGTTTCATACAAGTGCTATCCCATAATCAGCTAAAGCCCAAGCTTTACCTCTTATCTGTTTCAAACATCCATTTGAGACAGGCCCTGAGATAAAGATAAATCTTTGTTCTTTAAGGACACTAATTGATCCCCAACTCCCTGTCACAAGCATACACAAACGGTTAGGCTTTACAAATTTTATTAGTAAAAAAGGAAGCCATCATCTTGACAATTTGTGGTAGGAGAGCAAGAATTGGCTTCCTTTAGAACAGTGGTTCCCAAACTTTTTGGCATCACGCCTTTTTTTATTTTTGAGAAACCCTCTCACTCTCTCACACACACCCTCCCCAGCATAGACAAAGGAAAAACAAAAACCAAGACACCTTACAAGAATCTGTAGGTTTCCAGTTCCCAGTGCTTTTTGTGGAGTCAGAGCTACCACCCATCAAATAGAGCTCCTGCCAGGAAGCAACCATCGACCTAGACGCTACCTCCACGTAATAAAGATTCAAACACAACAGGATCGTCTGAAAAACTCTTGAAAACTCCTTTAACATGGATAACATAGTAATCTAAGGAACTTCTCAAGGACTAGAGTATTTTATTGAAAAATAGGCACTCTGCCAGATAGCACAGGGCCAAATGTTAAGTTTAAATTTAAAAGGTTTTTATAAAACCTAACATTAGAAAACCTTAGGATGTTTTGTGCAGTGATTTTTTTTAAATGAGCAAGGATTTTTATGAACATAATTTAATCTTCCCTTCCAAACTGAAACCAAGGAATCACGTGTATGAACACCACAGAGAAACTGACCAGTCTGGTGGGTCTCTCTCTCCAAGCTGAGAATATGTAGGGAAAGCAAATATGATTTTAAAATGAATGAACTTTTATTATGCTTACTCGGAAAAAGTCTTTAAAATATTTTTGAAGTACTCTGTACATATATGATAGCATGTTCCACCAAAGTTAAATTAATATCTTCAGAGAATACCTGAAATCAGGTTTCATAACTTTCTCATAGAAGAGAGCTCTCCTTTAAAAGGAAATTATTGAGAATCACTTTCCTACACCCTAGGAAGTTGGGTTTAAAGTTCTGATAAGTTTATTATTTGCAAAGTGCAAGTAGTTAGCACTGATGCTTTCAGACAGGAGTATTATCAGCATTACGTGACTCTTAAAGGTCTTCTTCTACAGCCACATTTGTACTAATTTACCCTGTGTCTGCTGGTCTCTGGATGGAACCGTCTGAAGAAGTTCAATGACCTCCTCTTCATTCAGGGCCAGAAGATTTGTGAGGTGATGAAGAGAATAGAGTGCAGAGTGGCAATCTAGACTGTACAAGTGTTGCAAAAGAATCTTCTTTGGGATAGTAATACTGCAAGAAAAAGCAAGTCTAATCAGAATGGTGAAAATGGATCCACCACCTGAACCATGACTACACCAAGGATTTTCCAGTTCTAACGCTGACTCAACTTCTGCATTAAAAAAAATAAATAAATAAAAATGTAGCTAATCATGGAGCTTCTGTAGTTTGTGGCATGTGATCACTAAGAGATATTGTATACCTGGCATTTGTATGTTAAACTTATGCACGTGTTGTTCTGGCTACATGGGAAGCCCTTGTCAAAACACATGGTTAATAAAAAGTGCTTCCAGCTGCTGTACCTGTTTTGCTGTATGCACCATTCAAGAACCTCCACTTGAGCCCACAGCCCATCGCAGAATTCTTTTAATACAGAATCATTGCATGGACCCTGTTAGAGAGAGTGAGCAAATTAGCATCAGCTAACACAAAGTGAAAAGATCACATTCACACCAGACCCCTCTATCCTACAAAGAAGATCACAAGACTATAATTTGGTTCAGATGTTTGATGGCTAAAGGAATCTTCTATTTAGATAGGCAGATTTCTGCACTTTTACTTTATTTACACATTAAAGCAATAAGATGGAGAATAGCCTCTTTAAAGTAAAATGCAGCTATCTAAACTTGACACAGCCATTTTTCCAGTCTGTAAGCTCACCCCTATAGCTTTTAATATTTTACCTGAAAAGAGAATTTAGTGCTTCTGAAGGGTACTACAGGATTTACATTGCCAAAGTCACTCCAATACACCCAAAAAAGGTAACTGCGCGGTTTAGAAGCGCAAGCTGCCTACAGACCCTGCTGCAATATGACTATGTTCAGCTATGGATGCTTGTCCACTACACAGAGACTGTGCTATCTTATAAAGGTTCATTAACCAGGCATCAGATGGTAACTTCCTTAAAACATTATTGACTTAGGACATAGTTCAAGCAATGATCTAGAAGTGAAATGATCAGTGTCCACTTATCAGTCGTCCAAAGCAACCATTCTCCAGAACTGTCTGGATTGGCACTACAGGCTTAGTGTTTAAAAACTCCGTATACCCCGAAAAGGAAGAAGATTCCAAAATGAAGTGGATCCTCTAGTTACAGCTCCTTATATTTATGTGCCTGGGGATTTTATTTTGGGCATTCAGGATGAAGTGGATGGCACCACTCATCTTGGATCAATAGTGCCTACAAGTTAGGTGGTACATGTGAAATGGACAAAGTGTCTCAATGCATTTCATAAGACATAAGTACCCACAATACAGAGTCAAAACTATTAGCACTATTTGGCACTGAGTTTCTGAGGTCAAAAACTAAATGGGTCCTGGAGAGTGGACACAGAAGACTCCAGTCAGGTCAAAAGTTGAGATACACTGAAGGAGATGTCGTGAAAGCAATCTTGCAATGCTGCTGCCTGCACGCTATTTGTTTTTTAAAACCCCTTTTTAAAAAGGGCTTAAAATTATAACCAGAGGTTTTGCTCTTACATCACACATTTGGAAAGACATTTAAAGTTCAGAATCTCAATGTATGCAGTTAGAACAAGTCTCATTTTAGAGACAGCAAAAAATTTACATTTAAAAAAAACACACACACACACACAAACCAAGCAGCCACTTCAGATTTGAAAATTCAATCTGTCAATTTACAATAACTGTAATCAAACTGAACCATCAGTCATAGCATTCTGCTATTTCAATCTGATCTCCACTTGCTTACTTGCCTGAGTTTTATGAAGAGTAGATAACAAGTTTTTTGCTGATTCTAAGCTATGACAGTGAGTCCACCCTAATAATACTAGAAGACGGCTCAGGGGGTTGAATTCTCGACTCAGTAAGTTGCTCAGGCCTGAAAAGTCTTCCCTTTTTAATAGTGTTAATGCAGTCACCTAGAAAAAAAAAGGAAGAAAGCTTTTATCATTCTAAATATATAGAATCCCATTGGGGTGATGGCAGGCTGTCACAATAGCAGTTTCAGAAAATGGTTTAACTTCCTCAAATCCAGATTTTACAGGCCACCACGTTTACCTTTAGTCAGGCTGCAAAGAAAAGGAGTCACCAAGTAAAAGCCAATAAATCACTCCCCCTTGGCTTATCTCTAATTCTGCACAAATAGGTTTTATGCATAAACTAGAAACTAATGCAGTTACCAATGCAATTTGAGCCAATAATAGATGAACCAAGATTTATCTTATCTGGAATCTCATGCTCTCAATGGGCACGTCTACACTGCAGCGCTATTTCAGCATCCCAAAATAGCTATTCTGCATCTTTTAAACAAGCCTATTATTTTGAAATAGCTTTCGAAATAACAAACTCGCTATTCTGACATCTCTGTAAACCTCGTTCCACATGGATTAAGGGATGTTTCAGAATAGTGCTCTATTTTGAAATTTGGCGCTATGTAGACTATAAATAAGCTATTTTGAAATACATTTGAGATAAGCTATGCAATTTGCACCCAATATGACTTTGTGTAGTTTTATCTCCTATAGCACCTTTTACTCAATGAAGGATGTTAAAAGGTGGGTGGGTAATTAATTAATTGTGTAGTCAGTAAGAGAAGGTGCTCCATCCCAGCTCATGCAGGTCCAGGAGCAACCCCCACTGCAACTCTACAGTTTAAATGTAGTAGAAGCTGGGTGCACAAGCATTTAAACTGCAAAGTCATAGCAGGGGTAGATCCCGGACCGGCATGAACCAGGATCGCTGCGCCACTACATTTTAAATGTAGTAAGAGCTGCCCAGCACTTACTACATTTAAAATGCAGAGCCACAGCAGGGGTAGCTCACCCGGCTCTTACTACATACAAAATACAGCACTGATGCGAGCCGAGACTGCTTGGTCCCAGCTCACACGGGTCCAGCAGCCCCTGTTTGCGGTGGCCCAGACTGGCTGCGGGCAGAGGTTGCTCCGGTGGCAGCAGCCCATCTGCGGCCAGCCCTGGACATCACAAACAGAAGCTGCTTGGTCAGCAGCTCTTATCTGCAGCTGCCAAGACTGGCTGCGGACAGGAGCTGCTGCCAGAGCAACTGATTTGTGGCAGCCAGCACTGGCTGCGGCCAGGGGCTGCCGCTGCCGGAGCAGCGTCTGCCCATGGCCAGCCCGGACCGCCACAGGCCGGGGCTGCTTCACGGCAGCAAGCCCCTGTCCCAGGGGTGGCCAGCTCCCCACTGGGACCCCTAATGGACAGAGGCTGCTGCTGGAGCAGCCTCTACCCACAGCAAGCCTCAGCCTGCCACGGGCAGTGGCTCCCCTACCGTGACTTGGGGAGGGGGAAGCGAGTAATCAGGTTGACACGACTACTCGCTTACATCCCTATACTCACCACTCTCAAAGCACTTAATAAATTTCCATTTAACACTACAACTCTTTGGTGAAGTATCACTGTCCTCATTTTACACAGGAAATACTTCTATCACACAGCTTAGGTGGCTGCCAAGGTTACTCCATGAATCTGTGAGAATCCCTGGCAGGGCTGGGAGCAGAACACAGGAGACTTACATCCTCTGTTCCAACCATCAGACCCCATTGATTTAAATCTTCTAGATACCTCCATACTGATATCTTAAATCTTAGAGATTAGGGATGTAAGAGCATAAACGTTTAAACGGGTAACCAATAAGCAGGAGCTTATCCTTTACCTAAACAGTTACACACGGACTCCCAGTCTGGCTTCCAGGGAGCTAGCTGCTGTCCTGTGCTGCTGCCTCTGCATCAGAGGCAGCAGCTGGCTCCCGGGGAGTAGGGTGGCAGGTGCACACCAGCTCCCGGGGAGCAGGGTGGCAGGTGCACTCCGGCTCCCGGGGAGTTGGCTGCCGCCCCATGTGTAGCCACTGAATTTTTCAGCAGTTACATGGTTAGCCAATTACATGCATTTTAACATCCCTAATAGAGATTAAACAGTTCCGATGGGTCAACAGATTATAAAAAACAATTACTGGTTAACTTCTTGGTACCAAAAATCAGGACTCCTGAAGACTTCCAGTCAAATGTAAAATGTTCTAATGCTGAAATCATGGTGGTAACTTGATCCACCAATATGTTTTCCCCTCTCTATCATCTTTATTTCCATACCAGAATCTGCTCCAGAAAGTGCTTGCTGCTGCTCAGGCAGTAGAAATAGGCAGTCTTCCAAGAATAAACCTGTTCAGGCTCTGAGAACAAAGCCAGCATTACCCGCTCTGTATCCAACTGCTCAGATGAACCTGAGATACACATAAATGTGATTATTTTCAAGCACCAAGAGCTACCTCCAAAGAAAGCAAGACTTGGGCAAGGTAGTCAGCAGTGCAACAGTTAGGGAATTGCCAAGGAAAATCTACATTCATATTCCATAACTACCAAAAATCTCTAAGTGGTCCAACTCCCACCCTTTTCCTCCCTCAACCAGTCCTGCCTGCAAAGTCTCAATGGTCCAACTTTTAATGAAAAAACAAAACATACCTTTTCCTGGCAACTTTGGCCCTAGCAGTTTCTCTCTTGTCCTCTCAGTGAAGACACTGCTGTACAGACTGACCAAGGCATGGCTCTGCTTTCTCAGGATGCAGCCCAGTAATCTCTCTTCCTTCAGCTGGCTTCCTTCTGCCCAGCAAGCATCCAACAGCTCCCTGCACAAGTGTCGGAGCTCGCTAGTCTGAGGCTCTACTTCAAAATGCAATACACTAAGGGCACTGTAAATTGCATCTACTGTCTGACTCTGATCCAGTTCTCCTGATGATTTTGGATTCCACTGAAGCCTCTGCAGAGATTTTAAGGAGTCACGGAGAAAGTCAACATAAATGTTTTGCACAGAGCAACTGTGCTGGAATGCAGAGCTGGGTGTGCCATGTTCCCACTGCAGGAATTCCAGAAGGGCTTGTGCCCGCCTGGGTGCCCACAACAAAAGTTTCCGGAGAGCAGAGGTAGTTTCCACACTGAATCTGTAAGCGCGTCCATCTCTTTTCTTCCTGTCCGATTCATGCTTGCTCTGGACACATTCAAATGCTTCAAACAGCTCCTGGGAGGAAAAAGGCAGATATGTTAGATAAAGCCAGTCTAGATAAAGCACTGGAGAATTATTATAGACAATAATGGTGTCTGGTCGTAAGGGACATACTTCTGCACTTCATACAAACTGATCTCCCAAGATATGACTCCTGTATCCATTGCAACTATGGTCAGTCTTGCTAGTAAAGATACTTTTACTTCAGTCTGGTCTGCCTTATTAGATCTTTCAGACTAGGATCATTAAACCTAATTGAAGAATGGATTTAGCGACATGAAGAGCACTATGAAAGTGCCATTCCTACTCCCCAATGCCTTTGAGATAAGTTTGTAATATTTAATTGTTCCTGTATATAAAAGGCTCTCACAAACCTTAACCTCTTTACACTCCCACTCTATACATAAAATCTCAACTGAGGTGGCAAGAGTAAAGACAAATAATTTCAGCTTGATTTCAAACGATCAGCCTGACAATATGATTTAATGAAAAAAGTACAACAGGCAAATAAGAGGATATGAAACCATGATGAAACCATACTGGCTGCAACCTATGTAGGACTAGGGGATTTAGCTCAACAATCACTGTGCAGCTGGCTGCAGTTTCCTGAACTGTACCCTTGAGCTCCCCCAATTCTGCCAGCAAATCTTTTTAAAACTGCAAATTTATTTTTTTTAATGAGATGAAGTAAAAAAGGCATTAAACACCTTAGCCTTCTTAAGGTCATCCATTAACAACTCTCCTTCCCTCACACAGCCAGACAAATGCACCAGCTCCATTGTCTGGAATAAAACCTCATTTTGAGTTTGAGTTGTAAGCTGCAGCAGAATGGTAGAGGGCAATAAAAGTTTTAAAAACAAGAGCTGTTCTGGCCATTATGGATTTCAAACCTATCGAAAATATTTTTCAGCAACTCATGCTAGCACACTAGCCTTTCCTCCCTGGAGGCCAAAATTCATATCTTACATTAAACTCAAGATGTGATGCTTTTAGTCTACAGTCAATTTCTGCAACTCAGAAAAGTACCATATGAATAATATTCTCTGGCCAGGGAAGCCTCAAGTCTGATGTAGCAGGAAATGACATGAGGATGAAGGTGCACAGTTGTATGACTAGGAATGTGAAGCAGCAGCAGGGGAGAAGGGTGGGAATAGGGCTACTGACTGTCAGCCCACAAAGGCTGGGAGCCATCAGCCCTGTGGGGCTGGAACAACCTCTGCCCACAGTGTGGGAGCCAATCCAGCCCAGCCATGGCAGGAGGGTAGGCCACTCCAACCCAGCAGGCTGAAACAGCCCCACTTTTATCCCCCATTCAATCAGTTAACCGGTCAAACTTCATGTTCAACTGGTTAACTTATTAAACAGGATTTTGCATCCCTATGTATGACTGCAACAGCAGGAGCAGCTGGAGGCCAGGAGTCAGGTTTGTTAGCAAGTTTGTAGGGAAGCTTGCTCAGCACCTGCCTATACTAATCCACCTCTAGCCAAAATCATCACCTTTATGTATGTAAATTCACTAACTGAAGTGAGTAAATCTGAATTGTCCTCACATTCAACTGCCTTTATTTTCTGCAGAGAAGATCAAAAGGTTGTTAATGTCTCAAACACCAGAGCAGACAACTCTTAGCATTAACTTTGATCTTAAGAATGATCAGTAAACCAGGCATTCAGCTCACCTTTAGGACTTCATCTGAGATATCCTTTTGCAGTTCTTCTAAGAGGAGTAAGAATTCAGTTTCTCTTTGGAGAACAGCTGGAATTATTTTCTGACATTATCAGGAAAAGAATAAAAAGATTAAAAAGGCTAGAGAAGATGTGGGTCACTATCTTAGGTTTACAGATAAAAAATATTTTATACTTTAGGGCCGACATATTCAGAGATATTTATTTTATTGGGGATTAAAAGTCCTGTCTCCCATCCTAAGATACCTACGGTCTGTTCCTATACAACAGATTCTATTCTCTATTTCCAATTACGTAGCTAGCAAATGTAATTTCCCTGCAACCCCTTTGGAATAGGGCCATCTTTCCTCAAACATCAAGAAAATTCATGAACCTCGGCAATGAGGTCAGAGGAAAGAAAAAAGTGAGGAAAGACACACATACTTATGACCAATACCTTCAGGGGGTAGCCTTAGTCTGTACAAACAAACTTAAAAAACAACAAATGGTCTGGTAGCACTTTATTGACTAACAAAACATATAGATGGTTTCATGAGCTTTCGTGGACACAGCCCACTTCTTCAGATGACCGGAGTTTTGAGTTTAGGATGTGCAGACCCAAAATAAATAGAGAAGGGCGAGTTGTTTTTTAAGTTTACTTATGACCAATGCTCCCCTTTTTGAGGCCTTGTTTCTGTCTCCCTGATGTAATATGCTAATTGCCTACCACTCTCCTCCCAATCGTTCTGCGTATGTAACTATACCGCCTTAAAGTATACCATTTATAAAGTATTGTGCAATCCTTGGTTTATTTCCTCTTTGGTGGGTGAAAGGGGCTATAGAAATGTAAGCTACTAATTCACGCTCTCTGTTTGTAGTAAAATTTCACACACAGTATGCACACTAAAAATGTAGCTCACATAGCTGCAAAAAAAAAAAAAAAAATCAAATAAACCCAAAAAGTTTACTTTCATTTTTTGCTAAGTTTAATGAAAAATTAAGGAATCAGTTGTAAGTATTAAAAATAGTAAGTCTCAAAATCTGTAGTTCCCTATTAACATTTATTATTTTTCTGTTTACAAGCATTATTTCCATTTGTAAATTATCTAGAACAAGCTTCTTTACCTGATCCCATGCCAGCCATTTCTTGAGCACAAGAAGCCAAAGCCATGCAAGTCTCTGAGGGCTATAGTTCTGTCCACACCTGCAAAAGTAATCGCATATACAGAAAATCTAAGCACCAGAACACCTTTACCTAATTACCTAATGTAGTAGGAAATTAATTGGGTTTTTTCCCCCCTCCAGACAAAAATGTTTCCCAGAATGCTGTCAATTTAGTCAATAATAAAAAATTATCACAAAAAAGTTATGCAGACTTAAGAAGAGATATTGGATTCTTTTTTTTAAAAATTGCACAACGTTGAAAACCAACCTTAACAGCCTCATGCATGTGCTTGAGTAATTGTGAGCAAAACCAACAAGTGAAACTTAAGGTTGTTTCACTATCCAAACTGAGAAATGTGAAAAGCAGACAAATTAAGTAGTGAGAAGTTATATTTTTAATCTCAAGTATTGTTAGTAACAAGCAAGCATTTTTATAAATAGGTTGATCATCTTCTAAACAAGAAGCACACAATGTCAGCAGTATTACAACTATAAAACAGATTCTGTCACCGTCTATAACTTACATTACTTCAGTGAAGTCTTTCAAAATTGACCTGTACTAAATTTCTGCATGATCTTGAGCTTATACATCATCTTATCCATTAAGTGTATGAACAAGGTTGAAAGCTGAATAAGACTGGGCCATACATCAGTGAAGCTCTGAGCAAGTTGGCACTCAAATGTTAACAGTAATAGGAGAAAACACTGACAAGAAAGCATATTCTGCTTCAAGGATTCTACAGGCACATTACAATGCAGAGTAAAGTATCAGCCTGTATTTCTGGGAATTGCATCACATAAACTCTATTTAACACATTTCAACTTCCACAAGTTTGACAAAAATGCCACACAGCTCTTACCTTAACTGAGATGGACAAGCTATTAGAGCCTGCAGGATAGCTGCAACTTTCTCAGAGCCATCTCCCTGCCACTGATATAACTGAGGAATACAGGCCTGTGCGAGCTCCCAGTCTCCCCGTTGCACACATTCACAAAAAAAAAAGAAAAGATGCTCTAGAGAGGCTGCTTCCTCATTACCAAATGGATGCATCATCCCACTGTGACTAAACTCCTGGAGACAAAAAAAAACAAAAACATCTAAAGTCACAGCAAAGCTTCCCTCAGCACATCTCGTAAAAGAATATCCAGCATAGGGATCCTGGAACATAACAGGTCTAGAATCAGAAGCTAATCTGTAGCTATTTCACGCAAAGCATTTTAAAGTTTGAAATCCATTCCCAGCCAGTGATATAATCAATACCACAATATTTATTCAAGTAGATGATTTAAGCATTATCACTGTGAAACATGCACTGAAAATTGCCTAGAACAGTGGTCCCCAACGTGGTGCCACTGGCGCTATGGCGCCCGCCGGGCCATTTCTGTGCGCCCGCCGAGTGATCGGGGCTGGCCCCGCCCACAGGCACGCAAGCATAGGGGCGGCGCCAGCCCTGGGCGTGCAGCATATGGGCAGCCCTGCCCCTGGGCATGCGGTGCATGGGCTGTGCCAGCCCCGGGCACGTGGCATATGCACGTCCCCGCCTCTGGGCACGCGGCACAGGAGCGGTGCCAGCCCCGGGCATGCAGCGCCTGGGCTGTTCTGGCCCTGGGCACACAGTGTATGGGCGTCCCCACCCCTGGGCGTGCGGCATAGGATTGGTGCCGGCCCCGGCCGCGTGGCATATGGGCAGCCCCACCCCTGGGCGTGCAGCACAGGAGAGGCGCCGGCCCCGGGAGTGCAGAGCATTGGTGGCGCTGGCACCGGGTATGAAGTGTATGGGTGGCCCTGCCCTTGGGCACGGGCGCAGCCCTGCCCCCACGTGTGTGCGCGGCCCCACGCCCGGCACGTAAGTGGCCCCACCCCCGGGCGCCCCGCAGCCCCAAAAGGTTGAGGACCACTGGCCTAGAAAACCAATGCTCTCAGGAAACATGAGGGTTAACAGAGAGCACTGGCCCCTCTCACTTCTGTATGGACAGTAAAGTGCAATATCTTGACAATCCAGAAGTCTGTAGCCAACAGTGCAGCTACAGCATGAGCAGTTCCATCTCAAGCTTTTTCCACAGTGGGAGCTTCTCATCCCTATATATTATCCTCATCCTACCAACTGTCTCAGTTAGGATCTAAATCACCTTAAAGGAGAAGAAAGTTTAGTCTCCAAGGTCTATTCATTTACAAGTGACAAGTAGCACAAGAAATGCCCGAACTGATCCAACTGGAATAATCTAGTCTAGAATACAGACTGAAGAGCTGGAATCATGTGCTTAGGGAAGTTGCAAACAAACAACAAAAAACACCCACCACCACCACCACCACCATACTAAAACCCAATAGGGCGCGTCGTGTTTGTGATACAGGCACATGCATTAGCACCCGGTCAGAGAGGCACCGAACACTTTCGCACAGCTGCCTTCCCCCAACCCACACGCTGTGAGCCCTCCCATCAGTGGATTTCCCCCATCTCGCTCCCCATCCTCCGCTGTCCTACCCCTGAAACACGGACCGTCACCCGGAGCATCAGCCTCCGCTCACATCCAGAGACCCCCCCGGTAAGCTCCTCTCCAGCCCGCTTTCCCTACGTGCCGCTGCCGCCCGCCTGGGATGAGCAGGGCCCGCGGCGCCCAGCAGACACCTGCAGCCCCGTCCCGCCCCCTCCGCCTCCAACAGGCTGGGCTGCTGTGCACGAGATACGCACCCCTTAGGGAAGCGCCAATGGCGGTGGATCGGCCCGGCTCCCCCTCCACACTCGGGGTTTATGGGACGGTCTGCACGGGTTGCATTCCCCAGACTGAGCAACCTGGCGCCGCGGACATCTTGAAAGACTAATCAGGTGACTTTCCCGACTGCCGGCACATTCAGAACGGCGAGAGCCCATTGGTCAAAGCGGATGAAGATGTAAATAAAGTGCCATCTTTCTAGAGGGGCTCGGAAGCCTCACGGGCGCCATTACTGAAGCGGGCAAGAAACCACGTGTCAGAGACACATTGCTAGCCCTGAGCCAGACACCCGCCCAACCAGGCTCGCCCGCAGGCACAGCGTTAACCCCGCCCCACAGGCCCCTCCCCCTCACCCAGAGCCGGTTCTGCCCCTGCGACCCGAAGCTAACAGACCCGAGCCCCGCCCGTTGCGTGGGCCGGAGAGGCGGGAAGTGCTGACTGTCCGGCTCGTCGAGAGCCTGGTCCGGGGAAACTGCCGCCCTCGAGCGGGCGCGCGCTCTCGCCCTGCCGTCTCCGAGTGACCCGCTCCCCCTGTGGGCTGCCTAAGACCCCACCCCTCAGGACGGGGCTGTGCCCGCAGCTTGCCCTGGAGCTAGGCCGCTAGCCCCGCCCTGGTAGCTGTTTACCCCCTTTGCACGGCTGCGAATTACCCGGCAGGGTGCAGTGGAGCATGAGCAGGATTTTTCCTTCGCTTAACCGCACCCAACTGCCCTTTCTCTGGCTTCGGTTTCGTCTCCGATCTTCAGCCACTCGCTCAGGACACAGATGCCTCCCCAGCCATAACTAACCAAACAAGCTGGGGCTTTTCAGAAGGCTTCTTATCATCTGTTTCATTAATGGCTTTTAAAAATTGGAAATCCTAAATCCTGCTAAGGAAAATAGCCGCATAAACGCTGGCAAGTCAAGCACAAAAGTATATTAGACAAGTCAAAAAGCAATTAGACAAAGACTCAAAAATGAGGACTCAAAAATGCGTCAGACACCTGAAACTTCCCATATAATCGGAGGGGGTCAGTGGACAATCAAGGAGCTGAAGAAGAGCTCAGGAATATAAAAGTCTCAGAGTAGTAGCCATGTTTGTAACTTTAAAAACTATGAGTAGTCTTGTTGCACTTTAGAGACAAACTATATAAAATCATCAGCTTTCAGGGGCAAAACCCACTTCCTCAGATGAGCAGAGTGGGAGGCCCTCACAATTTATAGCAAAAAAAGAAGGGAGGGATTGGGGGGAATACCTGTCAATTGTAGTGCTGGTGCTGCTGAGGCAAATTGAGTGGGCTAGAAGTGTCCTAAACTTAGTTTTTGATGCACTTGTCATTGAATGTAAGGAAAACATGGACTGGAACTGGATGGCCCATTATTTGTTCAAGAACAAAAAAATTGCAGATGATGATCAAGGTGCCACAGGACTACTTGTTTTTCAAGGAAAATAAGGCCATTGTGGAAAAGCTAAATTCTTTTCATTGCTCTTCATTTGCAGAGGATGTAAGGGAGAGTCCCTCTCCTAAACCATTCTTTTTAGGTGGCAAATCTGAGGAGCTGGCACATATAGAGGTGTCAATGGGGAGGAAGTTTTAGAACAAATTGATAAACAGGTACAAGTAGAGCCACGCAAATCTGTGGATATCTGTATCCCATGAATGTGGAGATTCACTACTCATTTTTACGGATGCAAATGCAGATACAAATTTTGTGTCTTGAACCCTGCACATTTGTTGTTAACCACTTTACATCTATGGATATCAGAGGATGTGGATTTGGATATCTGCAGCTCGTTTTTGCAGATGTAGATGTGGATACCAATTTTGTATATGTGAAAGGCTCTAGTTACAAGTCAGAGGACCAGATGGTACTCATCCAAGAGTTTTGAAGGAACTCAAATACAAAATTGTGGAACTATTAACTATGGTATGTAGGCTATTGCTTAGATCAGCTTCTTAAAAGAGAAAAAAGGTAGGAATAAATAGTCAGTTTTTAAAGTGGAGCGAGGTAAATAGTGGTGTCCCCCAGGGGTCCATATTGGGGCCAGTGCTGCTCACAGCATTCATAAATGATCTGAAAATGATGATACACAATTAAGATTGTTGAATCCAAAGCAAACTCTGAAATGTTACCAAAACTTGGTGATTGGGCAACAAAATGGCAAAGGAAATTCAGTATTGATAAATGCAAAATAATGCACATGGAAAAATGTAATCCTAAATATATATACACAAAATTATGGGGTGTAAATTATCTGTTACTAGAAAGAAAACTTAGAGCCATTGTAGAAAGTTCTCTGAAAACATTCACTGAAGGAACAGCAGCAATCAGTAAAGCTAAAAGAATGTTAAGAACCATTAGGAAATTGATAGATAATAATACAGAAAGGATCGTAATGCTACTACAGGTTGACCCTCTCTAGTCTGGCACCCTTGGGACCTAACCAGTGCCAAACCAGAGAATTTGCTGAATCATGGGAGGTCAATATTATCTAGCAGCATTACCAACACTTCCACGGCTTACTGGGCTCTTTGAAGACGTTTTGGGGTTAATTAGAACTAAATAACAGCACAGAACACTGAGAGCCAGGACTGGTGACTGAAAACAAATTTTATTGGACCACAGGCAACTTGGCCACACCCATGATAAGTGGACATCTGGCTAACTAAAACCATGCCAGACCATGGATGTTGCTGCACCAGAGAGCACCAGATTAGAGAGGTTCAACCTGTATGTCAATCCCATGGTATGTCTACACTTTGAAGACTAAATGCAGTTTTAGTCACACCATCTCAATAAGATAGATTTGGAAAAAGTACAGAGAAGGGCAACAAAAATAACTATGCCATCTTTGAGGGTGTTTTTGTGATATGGATGCTTGAGCAAAGATGACCTGGATTGATACCAACAATACCTTTACCTTAGGCTACTAGCAACCATTAGCTAATGATTTTTAGTTACTAACAGTTTAGAGTGAGTTCTGCCTGACTAGACGCTTGTGTCTGCATGGAACCCCACTGAAGTCAGTGGGGTCCACACAAGTGCCAGGGTTCAACTGCCTGGAATTAATTGCATTATCATGGATGCCCTAAACTATTTCTAGATCTGATTACTAGTTCTCTGCTGGATTCTATATCTTTGAGCCATCATATCTCTCACTGTTTCTCTATCTCATTTTGCCTCTGTGTGATGGAAGATGAAGAGTAAGCGCTAATGACTCAGCTATTTGAGCGGGTGGGGTCTAACCAGTGTTCCACTGAGATAATGTGCTTCCTTACATCCTCCCTTTATTCTGGGGATTTTGTGTATTTTCTCTGCTCACAAAGAAAAAATTTGCTGTGAGACTGCTGCACAGGAGACAAGCAAAAGACAGAGATGACAGAAAACGACAGGGGCAAAAATGTAAGTGAATAAATCCACTGGTGGGTTTTTAAAATTGAAAATATGTTTTATATCATATGCATAACTATATTTAAAGACACAACTGCCAGAGGTGCATAGTAGGTCCTCCTGTAACCAAATTAAGGCCTGTTCAGGATCCTGCTACTTCTTGCTGAATTCCCGGAGTAGGTTTCAAACGTATCATTTGCTCCATCTGAACTAGGAAATGACCTGTGAATGATCAAACATCTGGCTGTATTCAGATACCCGGGCTATATTCAGGGTACCATGGAAGAAATTATAAATGCTAAAATTGGATAGAAGCCAGGAGTACACTTACATTTATTCTTTATGTGGTATCATACATATGAATGATAATATTTATGATATAGGGCTTTTCAAACATTAAGTAGTTAATCTCTAGCACATCTTTCAGGTTGTACCATGTTATTTCATTTTACTGTCTCTCACTTAAAGTAATGAGGATTCATGGGAGGAGGAAACATTTTCTGCTACTTTGTCTAATTTTAAATATCTCAGGGGAATCTGCCACTTCCCTTGGGGTACACCACAGTCTAATATTTCATCCTTTAACACTTCTTCTGATGAGTAACCTAAATTTACCTGCATGGGGTTGCTGCTGAGTTTCCCCAAGGAATAATTGCACATTTGTTAAAACAGTAGATGCTCTAGTACAGAGATTCTCAAATTTCATTGCACTGTGACCCCCTTCTGATAAAAATTACTTACTCCCAGTGCACACTGGCTTCAACTGCCAGCCCTGCTCCTAGAAAGCTGGCTGTCGCCCTGCACCGCGAACTAGGCATGTAATGGTATAGTCAATTCACTGATTAACCAATAAGCAAAAGCTTATGGGTTTATGCTATACACCACACACATTTCCTCCCCACCCTTTACCCCCCAGGCCAAGAAATTTTTTAGCAGGCTGGCCAGCAGCCCAGCTCAGTCCTGGCTTGTGCTGGGTCCAGCTCTTACACCTGCTGCGGCTCTGCATTTAAAGTGTATTAGGGGGCAGGCAGGCAGCCTGGGGCAGTTCTGGCTTGCACCGGGTCCAGGAGCTCAGGCCCCCCTCCCCCTTACCGGGCTCCGTGTGGCGCTGTTGCTTTGAAGTCCTCCCTCTATATGTTAGAGGCAGCAAAGTGGGGGAGAGGAAGCGACTAGTCGATTTGACTCTCCGATAAGCATTTGCCTATCAGATAGTTGACTAGTCCTTAACATCCTTACTCTGTACCTCACCTCCACCCTGTCCTGTTGGGCCATAAGCTCTGGTCTCCCCAGGCAAGGCACACAGTTGGGGTAATCGCCCTTTTGCAAAGCAACATAGACACTGAACAGGTTCTGCTCTGGGAGTACTTAACTTTCAGGCAGGGCTACTCAACTTTGAAAGTCCCTGGGAGCCACAATAATACTCACAGCACATGCCGAGGGATGGAACTTAAGTGTGGTTGCATATACATGCAAATATATATGCAAATAGCTTCTTTCACACTGGTGGACATGAATACAAAGCACTTCCCACAATGCTTTGGTGCTCCCGGCACCTCCTCTCTGGGTGCTAGCAACGTCGACACCCTGTTCTAGCCAATCTGTCCGCTTGCATCTTTCAGTGCTCACCCCATGTGGGAGACACCTCACTGTTGTGGAGGGTGTTCCTAGTGGAGGCCATATTCAAAGGATCCCAGCTACAGGCTACGTGTTGAGCCCTATGTACACCCAAACCACGCTGTGGGCCGCAAACATACAGGCAGCGGGCTGCATGCGGCCCATGGACCACATGTTGAATAGCCCTGCTTTAAGGACTTACCACCTAGGAAACCAACCCCAAAAGGGATCAAAACCGTAAATAAATCCATCCTACTCTATAAAAGTTTTACACAGGGAAAGCATATAAGTTTGCCCTCTTTATCTACGAAAAAGATGCACAGTAGTTTCCACCCCTGCAGGTAACATATTGGGCTTGATAATAATCCAAAGTGTTTTTATTAAGTACAAAAGTAGGATTTAAATGGTTGCAAGCGAAAACAGTCACAGCAAAGAAAATTGCTAAATTAAAATAAAAGAATACTGGCTAATTCTAATCTACTAAGAAATTTGTTACATATGAATTTTTACCCTAAATGCCGCTTTCACAAGCTAAGCAGTCTCCTAGCTTGGATCTGATCCTTCCTCCTGTTCAAATCTTAGATGTTTCCAACAGGCAGCTTAGGTGGTAAGAGGGTGGGATCTTCTGGTGCCTGACAACTGCCCCTATTGTTCGTTTTCTCTTATATTCCTTTTGTCCAAGGTGGCAACTGATGGTGTTCAGTTCAGACTTTTCTCACTTCAAGTGGAAAAGTACAGGTGTCTTGGCCATTAGTCTTTCTGGGACCAATCACAGTTTGGGCTTACAGGACAATCTCTCCAGCACCTTAAGACTAACAAAAAATGCAGAGGGTATCATGAGCTTTTATGGGCACAACCCACTTCTTCACTTTTCACAGGTTGTTGGTTTGAGTACTGAGTTTCTGGAGCATCAGTAATGGCCCTCATTAGCACATTTAGAATTATAAACAGATCCACACTTCATATTTCTCTAACTTCACATACAAGAATGATACATGCACAAAAATAGGATATACAGATTCAGTGGGTTACAATCTTTAAAATTACATATCACATGATTTGTTTTGCATAAAGCATTTTCAAGTTATACATTCTCATACTCATAAGACAATTTTCATAAAGCATGGGTGAACGTGTGACAATTAATGTTCTTACATTTTATAATCAACTCCCTTAACTTTTTTCACCCCTCTATCCTTGAACTTTTTTCACCCTCTATCCTGCTAAATTCTAAATGTGTATTTGTGCAGAGCTCCCAGTGACTTCAGTTGTATGTTAGGCTGGCAAGACTTCAGTTTTTTGACTCTTTAGTTAGTTTTAACTGTGCACTGAAGTTGGAAAATAAAGCAATTTATGAAAATTGCTAATAACATAGAAGAGCTAAAAGTTATCACATCTTTTCTCTGAGAGTTCTCAAAATTTATTACACATGTAAATGAGTACAAAGATATACTACTTATGTATTTATAGCCCTTTACACTTTAAAATTAGTTTATAATCATTAACTTGCAAAACATCCCTGTGAGATAAGTATTATCCCAATTCTAATCCCCTGCATTGACCACTCTTTCTACTAAAGTTGCCACTAACCTCTAAAACACATTAGGGAGCTGCTTGAAGTAAGTAAAAGTGGAATTGATTTGCAGCTATTTGTAGACGGGATAAAGAATAATTTAATCGGGAAAAATTTTATAGTTATTTTAAAAAATGGCAGTGGATTAAAGGTACCTAGTAGTTTGCAATGTTAGAATAAGTCCCAAGGAAAATTGATCAGTGAACACAAGGCCAGTGAGATGACAGAAGTGTATAATACATGCAGTTTATTCACATGGTTCTGCAGTTTATCATGCAGGCGGTAAATCTAGAGATGAGTAATAGTTACTTTTTTCCACTAGGTGGAGCGATATGTTGGTGAAATTAAAGGAGGACTGAGACCAGCCATGAAAATTACTATTATTGGGGTCATATGTTCCAACCCCAAGAGGTAGGCTGGGGACCTGTTGTTCAATTGGTTGTTTCACACACAGGAGTATCTGTCATCTAAGCTGGCCATAAGTACTAGAGGGTCATTGAGGGCATGTGCTGTTTTGAGTTTGGAGGGGAAGCTGTACAGACTCATTATTACGGCCCACAACCTAATCTCTTATATAGAAGTGAGATTGAAATAGCTTTAGTCAGAGTTGGCAACACTATCCAGGGAAGATTTATTGCTCCCCCAAACATGACTACATGTAATTTTCTGTAAGAAATCCTATTAAAATCTCCAGGATTGCTTTCAATAGCCAATGGGAGATTGATGCCAATTCCAGGAGAGTCCAGGCCAATTCTAGACTGAAGTGGGGGAGACAATTGATAGTAAGGATATTAAAAGTCAGTTAAATAGGTAACTGAATAACCGCTGAAAATCTCAGTGGTTACAGTTAAATACTGTGGGCTTTGCAGTATAAAACTTAAATAAGCTTTATACTATAGAGCCCACAAAACCTCCCTGGGAGCAGGACCACCAGTCCCTGCCGGACTGGCTCCCTGGGAGGAGGCTTCCCTGCTGCAGAGAAGCCACCTCCCTGGGAGCCAGGTGGCCAGGCCCTGATAGCTCCGCTCCCTGAGAGCCGGGCTGGCAGAGGCTGATGACCCCACTCCCGGGGAGGCTTCGCTCTGGATTCTGCATTATGTAGCTTATTTAAGATTTATACAGCAGAGCCTGCGGCATATAACTATGTAACCACTGAGATTTTCAGACTTTGTCCACCCGGCTCCCAGGGAGGAGGCTTAGCTGCCCTGCTTCAGCGAGTCACCTCCCTGGTAGCCAGCTGCGTCTAACCGACACCATTAACCGATAAGTATCAGTTTATGAGCTAAACAGTTAGTTGGTTACACTCTAACGTCTCTAATTGATAACCCAGTATCTCTAAAAATGTGGTAAAGTGATTGGGCAAACGACATCATCTTCTGCTGCTTGTCTTTCTGATATAAACTGCCTGATATGTATGTGTAGTCTTTCACTCTGGCTACGTCTACTACACTGCAGATTTTTAAAAAGCTCTGTGTAGATGGGGCCATTTGTCGGGAAAAAAACCCTTTTGCACAAGAGCCTGTTGTAAACCTCATTTTTTAAGGAATAAGGGATCTTATGCAAAAGAGTTTTTTTTCCAAAAAATGGCCCTGTCTACACAGGGCTTTTTATTGCAAAAACCTCTTCCACAAAAAGCATTGGAAGAAGATATGCAAATGAGAGTGCAATATATGCAAATGAGCACTCCATTTGCATTTCCTCTTCCTCAAAAAACCTGCTGTGTAGAAGTAGCATCAGTTGGGCAGTATTAGACCAATCCAGGATCTGGAATTATGATGTCTGCTAGTGGTTGAAGGCCTATAAAGACAACATCATCATTATCTTTAATTTTGCACAAATTGTAGAATCCAGTGGTTTTGAGCATAAAAAAAACTCTGGGTTGTAACTGTGTGCAGTTTAGATGGCATTAATTTATAAATATTGATCCTGATATATTCACCACTGACCTGCAGGAAATCTACCTCTTTGAGGCAGAGGTTTCCTCTTCTACCACAGTTTTTCTTCATCCATGGGTAAGACTGTGATTCTGTCACAGTGGTTGCAGAAATCACAGATTCCATGACTTTCTGCGACCTCTGAACTTCCACAGCTACAATGGCCAATACAGCTGATCCCAGGGACACCTGAGCAGCTGGCCCTGAGGAGCACCCAAGCAGTGATCCTGAGGATAGTCCAGGGGAGTGCCCGAGCAGCAGCTCCAGGGGCTGCCCTGGGGTTAGCTACACTGGCTACTGTCCAAGTGGTCCCAGGCAACTGGTCCTGAGGACCACACGAGCAGTGGTCCTGGGGGAGCTAGCAGTGAGCCACCTGGGCTCTCAAACCTCAATGCTGGAGCAAGGCCCAGGAACAGAGATTTAACAAAGGTTATTTATAGGAAAAGTTATGGACAGGTCACAGGCCATGAATGTTTGTTTATTGCCCATGACCTGTACATGATTTTTACTAAAAATACCTATAACTAAAACTTAGCATGGTGGAGTGTGATCTTGAACACAGTTAGCAGTAGATATGTGCTCAGGCACAGCCATCAGCTGTGGGGGAAGTTCAGCAAAATACTGAGTGCTGCTAGGACCCAGCTGAGAACAGGACAAGCAGTATGAAAGAACTTGCTCCCTTCCTCCTCTTCCTGGGACTATCGCTCTGTTCCACCTCTGCTCCAGATTCAGAGATTTTTAAGGCAAAACTGGATCCTTACAGACATGTAGTCTGACCTCCTGTCTGCCCCAGATCATAGAACTTCCCTTCATGATTTCTGCATTGAAACTTTGCTTGCACTTTACATGGATGAACATAACTACACAAAGTCTACAGAAGTAGAGAATCAGGCTACCTGATGACTCAGCATGTACACTTTGCCTGTATAGTTGAGATGAAGGACACACAATATTACCTCCTTTGTCCCTCCATACCCAGCAGTCCATCACTAGTGGTCTAGTATAAACCCATTCCATTCTCAGCTCTCAAGCATGGAGGCAGGACCTTCAGATTCCTGAGAAGCTCCAAGAGGATTGTATGCAACTCTAGGGCTATGTCTACACTCGTGGCTTCTTGCGCCAGAAATATGCAAATGAAGCTAAGCGTGGAATATTGCCGAGCCTCATTTGCATGCCTAATGAGCCTCCATTTTTGCAGAAGAGGCTCTTGCGCCAGAAGGAGCTGTCTATACTGCCCCTTCTTGTGCAAGAAAACCCCTCTTGAGCAATGCCGTTATTCCTGAAAATAATTGGCGTAACTTTCTTGCGCAAGAAGGGGCAGTGTAGTCAGCTCCTTCTGGCACAAGAACCTCTTCTGCAAAAATGGTGGCTCATTAGGCATGCAAATGAGGCTTGGTGATATTCCATGCGTGGCCTCATTTGCATATTTCTGGCACAAGAAGCCACAAGTGTAGACATAGCCTGGGGGGGAGGGAGTGTTACCACAGCCCCATGAGGTGCGACTGGTGTGACTCACTGAGGTTTTAAATACCTTCAAGTACCACTCACTGTGGAGGTTTGTATATTCTGATTAAAATTGGATCTTCCAGAGATCAGCTGTGACAGACTACTGGCTAAGCCAGAGCTCTGCCACAGTAGCCTGGTTAAGGGGAAACAGCTGAGCAAGCCCAGGCCAGCAGGGCTATCAGAAGCAGCTGTGGGGCTCACAGCAGGTGGGCTATATAAGGCAAGAGGAAAGAAGCTAGAGGGGAAAGGAGGAGTAAGGAGCTAGGGTGGTTCAGTGTGCTCTTAGGGCTGTCTGGACTGTAAGGCTGCGTCTAGACTGGCATGATTTTGCAGAAATACTTTTAACGGAAAAGTTTTTCCCTTAAAAGTATTTCCGCAAAAGAGCATCTAGATTGGCACGGATGCTTTTGTGCAAAAAGTGCTTTTGCACAAAAGCATCTGTGCCCAGTATAGACGCGCAAGAAAGCCATTTTAGCCATTGGGCTTTCTTGCACAAAAAATTAAGGTGCCTGTCTACACTGGCCCTCTTGAGCAAGTATTCTTGCACAAGAGGGCTTATCCCTGAGTGGGAGCGTCAAAGTATTTGCGCAAGAAGCACTGAATTCTTACATTAGAATGTCAGTGCTCTTGTGCAAATTCAAGCAGACAGTGTAGATAGCTGGCAAGTTTTTGTGCAAAATCTAAATGTAAATGTAAATAGAAGGTGGTGGGAACTTACAATAAAGGCATGGGTGTTTGCATCAGAAGGCTTGTGACTGATTTGTGGACCAGCCGGTGTACCAGCCCCAGGGGCCTGAGCAGGGACTCTGCTACACCAGCATACAAAGAAAGGGGTTTTGTTATGAAAAGGCTGGATTTAAACTGACTTTGCGGGCCAGCAAATGGACACATTTCTATCCAAGAGGGAGCTCCAATCCTTGTAGAAGGGATAGAAAAATTGTAACTTACTAGAGTCTCCTTAGACTGATGGTGAATGTGCATAGAAATTTTTATTTAAATGTTTTCTCTGTAATGCTTAAGAATAAATATGCTTGATGAGGAGCTGTGTGGTAACTTGGTGAGAAAATAATGTACAGGTACTAGCTGTGGGGTGGGGTGGGATGGGGTTGCTGAGGATTTCACAGTATATGACAGGGAGCTAAAAACCCCAGTCAGGAACAGGAGAGATAAAGGTCTCTGCCCAAAAGAGGTAATAGGTGAAAGCCTGTAACTTTAAATTGGTGCCTTCCAGGTGGCCCCAAGGAGAAATGCAGGTGCAGTTAACTCAAACTGTGACAAACTCTAATATAGACACTCCAGGAATTTCTTTTGTTGTTATATGATTTGCAATGTAAAGGAAAGTGATTAAGGTAGCAATCTGGCATTAAAGAGCTCACTCCTTTCTTCCCTTCTCTAATCAAACAGAAAAACAACTCCAGTATTTATATAATAGAATGGAGGTATTTACAGGGTGTGGACATAACTGAAATATCAATGTCACATCCTAAAACAAGTCAGTAGTTAATACCTTAACACGCAAGTTAAGACCTTAAGACTAGTTAATGTCCTCAGACTTAAGAACTACAGTGACCAGCATTGCTGAATGTGGTCAGATTGGCTTAAAGTTGGCATAAAACTGGCTAAGCAATTCCAAAGTGAAAAAATGAAATGGATTATTTCAGCGCAGGTCTGCTTCCGTTATTCAGTAGAATTGCTGAGGAATATAGCAACATTTCAGAATATTACAACCACCAGAGCTTTAAAACTTCACTGTATCTGCCACATGAAGTGTTTTGAGACAGTTGCTATATGCCCTTATGTGCATCTGTCACTCCAAGCATGTTCTGGTAGTTTGCTGACAGTCCTGTTCATGATCACTGACTTGGTCCTTACAGCTTTGCAGTGACTCTGCTCTGTGACCCCCTGGATGCAAGCAAGGATATCGGATTGTTACTTGCAGTCAACTTCAGTGAGAAATCCATCACCCGGAATGCACTGATTGCTGGAAAATGGGGAAGAGAGGAGAAGACTATTCCCTACTTCCCATTCACAGCAGGGGACACATTTAAGGTATTCTCATTAGTTCTCATGGGTGTAGGGGGGAAACGCTAGAGTGAGGGACCAGCTGAGTACAACTCAGTGAATTTTATACAGTTGAAAGCTGTTAGATTGCCAGCCCTGAGGAGTTAACTTTTGTCTATCTACCAAACTAGTACAGCATGGGGAGTGGCCATACAAGCTTCCCCTAACATCTCCTGACTTGGAGGAACCATCTCTATAGGCAAGTTCTTTCGCAAGTTCACTGAGGATAATTTGCTATAAGAAGTCGTTACTTATAGGAGATATAGAGAAGCTCAACTCAATTTCCTAAAGCACTCGTGATACCAGAGTCCAAGCTAGTGAACTAGACTATGGTGCTGGCCTCTAATTCCCCCATTACCCTTGCTCCCTTGCAGATGGAGCTCTTGTGTGAGCACCAGCAGATCCGGGTCCTGCTTGATGGACGGCAGCTCTGTTATTTCACTCACCGTGTTCATCCCCTGAACTTGGTAACAGCTTTACAAATCTCAGGGGACATCAAGCTTACTAAGGTGGCTTGAAAAAAGGACCCCACTTCACCAGTGAACTAAGGCAGTGTACTTTTGCCATGTACATAGAAGTATTTTCTCTTTCCTTCTTGATGCTTCTTGAGATTTTAAATGTGGAATTTGCTTAGGTTTATCTGTTTTTTTTCTCACAGACCCTGAGGAGCTGTAATGAAAGACTAGTTCAAGCACATGAGGCCCCTTGCAAAGCCATTCTCTTGGGTCTCCTAGATTGCAAGGCCTGTGAGTCAGACATAGGGTTGCCAGGTGTACGGTATTGTGCTGGACAGTCTGGTATTTGCGCGCTCTGTCCAGTAAAAAAGATCAGAAAATACTGGACATGTGCAATGTCTAGTATTTTCTGATTTTTCCGGCTGTGCACGGGATGGAAGCCTGGTGTGGGCGGGGGAGCAGCTGGGAGTCCCAGCTGGGAGGCGGGACCGCGATTGCTGCCGAGAGCCCTCAATCGGTTGAGTGCGAGGAGGAGGGGAAGCCTCTTCCTCGCCCGTGCATCGCCGGGAGCCTGCGTGGGACAGGCAGCAAGTGCTCAGGTCAGTCCTGCTCCCCGCCGGCCAATTTGCTCACACACCCCCCTTCCCAGCCGGCCGGTTCTCTCTCACTTCCCCTCTTGATCTTCCCCGGCCAGCTCCCCTGCACCTGCTGGCCCGTTCCTCTTCCAGATCTCCCCAGCTAGCCCCGTTGCCCCCCCTTCCCGGCCAGCACCGCTCCCTTCTTGGCCGGTCCTCCCCGTACACGAAGTGTGTCTGTTTTTTTATTTTGTTTTGTTTTGTTTTTTGCTCACTAACTTTGGTCCCCCTCCTTTTTTTTTTCCTTCAACAAAATTTTTTCCCGGTGATTTTTTTTGAGGGATGGTGGTGGTGTTCGGTATTTTGTTTCAGCCATCTAGCAACCCTAGTCAGACAGTGTGCAGCCTTTTCAATCCTCATTGGCTGCCATGCTACCTGGAGGACTCAGTTATCTGAGGATGGGTGGGGGAGGGTTTATTAGGTCACATATCTAGAAGAAGTGAGTAGGATTTAGCATGTAGTGGCAGGAAAGGTCCTTGTTATGGGGCCAGACACTATATTACCCCAAGCTATTATCACAGTGCTCAGAAGTCAGTACAAAGCTGCTTGTGAATGACTCACCAGCATTTCCAACTATTTGTAGTCAGTGGAACTCTCACGAACTGGGAGCTCTGTGCAGCTGCTCCCGGTATTGGCAGTCTTGTGTTAACTGGCTCTGTGCAGTAACATCTGTGCCTAAATCTGCATCATCTGTTCCTATATTAAGCTAAATATGCCCATTTACTGACAGACCTCTTTAACTGCTTTATGAAATAAACATTTGAACCGTCTTAATGTTGTGTTGATCATTTGCCCTGGTAGGTTTAGAAAAGCCTCCAAATATGTGATTGTTGTTATTATACATATTTACACACTACGCTGTGTACTTGATGTTTTGCAAACAGTGAAAAAGATACATTCCTTTCCAATAAGTTTCAATCTACATTTTCAGGCTTCCATCCTTTTCTTGCAAAACTCTCCCCTAAAAACAATGAGCTAGATTCTGATCTGACTTATCATAGTACAAATCTGGAATAAAAGGGCTTCTTTCGGGCTGCACTTCTTTTGGGCCAGCTATGTGTGTTCAGAAAACAAGGAGAATATTTTGAAATAATATGGACTGTCTATATTCTCTTATTAAGCATGCTCCTAAATCAGGGGTCCTTAGCACCTTGGTGATGGGGTGGTCTCATTAAGGGAAATGAGGTGTTGGTATGCCCTGAGGCCAGGGGAAATGTCCTAAAGGTATTGTTTAGTCATGTCCTTAAAAATGTCCCTGTAAGTCAACAAGCCAGCCTTTCTACTGTGACTGTTTCCATGTGAAGGTTTCTGTGAATTATGTTTGGGAAATTATTCCATAACACTGCTATTCTGGCACAGTGAGAGATATTTGAGATTATGAGTGAAACATGGATAAAATTTTTCCTTGTTTCTTGAATTAAGTACCATTATTTTCCCCACATCTTTGGTCTCACCTCTGGGAAAGATCATGTGAAAAGGGTAAAGTCGTTTCAAGAACCCCATTACTAGATTTAATGAGATCATATATCAAGTTTACTAAAAAAATGCAAAATTTAATGGTTTGAAGTAGAAACAATAGTAAGTAGGATTAAATTACTGTATTAGTTAATCAGTCCTTTGGTGAATCACATAAACTGATCTCCAATTGGGTTCAGCGAGGAAAGCTCCCCTTTACCATGTATTGTTACATAGCTGCTCAAGTGGATTGTGGGGTTCTCTTCTTCTCCTGGTAAATGTAGCACTGGCCACTTCCAGAGATCAGATACTTGAGTAGATGAACTATGGGTATGATCTTATGTTCCTACAGCACAATGTTTTTTTCCAGCACTGCAGGCAGTTGGATAATGCAGCAGGTATACTGGTTTGTTCCAGTGTGGTATTCCCTGAGGCAACCAGAGTGCAACCAAGCAAAAGACTCCATAGCATTATGTGAAATGAGGTGGCCTCAGAAATGAGTGCTTGTGCTGGTTCTAGCCCAACCCACAGTCCTTGGTTCAGTCACTGTGACTGCAGTAGGCATGGGATACTGGAATGTCCGAGTGTCCTAGCAAGAGGGGAACCAGTAAGGCTTTTCTGCTTTAGGGTGAAGCATGATACTGATCTGCCAGATGTAAATTGGATGAAAAGATTTGCTCTTCCATCTCATGGATCAGCCATCCCAGAGTCAACACTCCTAGCAAAGACAGCAGCAAGTTTGCTCATGAATGTCAATTATTCACCTAATCCCTATCTTGGGTATAGAGTCCGTCTTGCTCATGTCAGCCGCTTGATGGCCTCAATCCACTGTGCTCGCTCTGCCTTCGAGCTGGCCTGGATGTAGTAATGAATGTCATTTTTAGTTATGATTTTGAAGAGGTTTCCTTGCACATTTCCCTTCACCCCTGCAGAGGAAGAGTGCAATAGGTTAGCAGAGCATGTAGAGAACTGGTTTGTGCAGGTGGAATCTGAATTTAGCATAACTAAAGTAGTAGTAGATCTTGATGTGTGAGTCCACTCCAAACAAATCCATTAATCCTTCTGTGCCTCAGTTTCTCTTGGGAATAATACAGATCTCCCTCCAGTGTTTTGTGGACTATCCAGTCAATGTTACACACTGTGAACTAGGGGTGTAAAACCCTGGTTAATCAATTAACTGGGTAAGTGTAAAGTCAACCTAATGTTTAACCAGTTAACTGACTAAGTGGGATCCAGGCTGGGGCCCGCTCCAGCCCAACTCGAGCAGTCCCCAGCCCGCAAGGCTCCTACCTCTGCCTGCAGGATGCCTCTATCTGCAGCAGGCCCCCTGTGGAGCTGGAGCAGCCCCCTGCCCACAGTAGGTAGGGAGTTGCTCCAGCCCCCATAGGTTACTGGTGACTGGCTAACTTTTCACATCCCTACTGTGAAAACATAAAGCACTATATAAATAATGAATATTATTACTGGTGTTAGATACTGTGGTGACAGGTTCTTTAGAAATCCCTACAATAAATTAGATTTAATCTCTTATCTGCTCCTGCCCATTAACATGCTCCATTTACATGGGGTTATAGTCCCCATTCCCATCCTCATCTTTTCTTTTCAAAGGCTGCCTCATTACATCACTTATTATTACAATTATGTGTCTGTCACTGAGGTTGCAGAAGTCATGGATTCTGTGACTGTTCACAGCCTCAGTGACTTTTGCAGTGACTGATCCCAAAGCCGCCCAAGCAGCTGACTCCAGAGACTGACTGAGCAGTGTCCCCCAGAGCAGTGGTGCCCTGTAGCTCCCTCCAGCTAAAATTTTGTTGGGGTATTTATAGTAAAGATCTTGGACAGGTCAGAGGATGTACATTTTTTGTTTATTGCCCATGACCTGTCCATGACTTTTGCTAAAAACAGCCATGACTAAATCACAGACTTACTTATTATTCAGGATGGTGAAAGGAAGGAGGGAAGCCACCTTTCAAGAGTCTGTCACCAGAAAGGATGTTCCCCATTTGAGACCCACATTTGCTGTCACACTAATTTTGTACTCATTTGCTTTCATACAATACATTATTTTGACAGCAGGAACATTGAAACACAAAGCTGAGGTTCCAGACAATGTTAAGCTAAACAAAAATCACCCTTAAATTACAGCTTTTTCCACTGTCATATTTAGTTTCCACTACGTTTGGACCTTGGCAAGTACAGAGGAAAGAGATGGAGACAGAGGGAGCATGGAAAAGATGGAATGTGAGATAAGGGATACCTCTGGATAATGCTTTTAACCTTATACTAGCAAAAAGGAATCACAGCCTTTACTATTGACTTTCTGGAGTATCAGCCAATGCCCTATTCCCTTCCCATGATTCATGTAAAGACCTGACAATGACCCAAGCAAAAATGGGAAAGAGTGAACTCTTGATGTTGATCTAAACAGTTCCCCGCAATCAGCTCAATGGTATTCGGACAGGTATCTTCAGTCCCTTATCCCTTTTCCCACGGGAGCATCATAACTGGTCTACTCACAGATTTGCACCACAATAACAAAAGGCATGAATTAAACTGATTCAATTATTTCAATGAAAATTTGGAAGTAGATCAGCCCTCAGTAATCAAAGCAGGTAGCCTAGAGGTTCATGCTTACCAGATGGGACTCCATTATCTTCCAGAGCTGAGACAAGGCAGCCACGGAGAGAAAACCCACCGACTGGTCTGTTTTCTTCCTTCAGAGAGAGAGGAAAATTAGGCTTAGTTGCATCACTACATTGCCTTTCTCATCTACATCTGTTTTCCTTAGTTTAGTAGTGGGAGGTTAATTACTTAAAGGGACAGAGTTAGCATAACAATCATATTTAAAACCAATACTCTTTTAACAACAGCTCACAACTATTAAAAATATTTCCTATTGATGCTATGTGTTCCTTTTATATTCTTCACTCAGTCGGGACAGTGAGACTTGATGAGTTTTGCTTCCAGAATCTCTTGTGCTATCCCAGAGCTGTGATGAGGTTTTGGTTTCTAGCATTTCAGGGGAGGGTTTCAATCAAAAGTTTGTTTTCTGGTCTCTTTAAATATTGCTAAAATATTTCTAGTCACATGCCATTTTGTATTGCACTGGGCTTCATTGCATCATAATTCACTTGGAGTATTGTTTATCCACAGACATAAGCTCTGCTATTCATTATACACATTTAGAACTGAGTAGCAGAAATTCCCATTAGTGCTCTGTGATCAGGCCCTGTTCAAGGTTACAATAAGGAGGACAAAAGAGTGGAAAAATCACAGAGGTGATGCAGCTTGAAGATGGGAAGGAGTCAGCCCAGAGAGAATGCAGTCCTGGGAACAAGAAGAACGCCAGAAGAGGCACAGCCCCAGAACAGGGTGTGTGAAAGAGGAATTGCAGAGGGGATATTGTACTGGAGGCAGACAAAGGAATCCCAAAAGACCTAAGGCATGAGGGAAAATGGAGTAAAAAAATGAACAAGGGATGTGGCCCCCAGGAAACTCCTCAGAGGCCCCAAAGGCATAAGTGGAGGAATTCAAGGCATGCATGGCCATGGAGAGGAAATGAAGAGGGTAATCCTAGAGCCCCATTTCCTATGTAGTTTACTTTACTACTGTTACAAATTTATAAGAGACATATACATAGATCTGGAGTCTGTGGTCAGCAGCTCATTGCTCACCTTTGTTGGATCATAGTAGTGCAGGAAAGCAGGGTCAGCCCTCAGAACAAAGCGCCTCACCTTCCAGTTTTTCCTCTTGTGTCCCTGAGAAGTGAGAGAGAAGAACAATTAATTTTCTCACTGTCCATGTGGTTGCCCTGTATCAGTGGCATCTCCCCGTGAACATAAAACATAAATATAGTCATTCTGGGTCAAACCAAACATCTATCAATTTTCTGGCAGTGGCCAATGCCAGGTGCTCCAGAGGGAATTAATCATCAAGTGAGCCATTCTTTTTTGCTCATTCCCAGTTTCTGGCAAACAGATGCTAGGGACACCATCCCTGTCCATCCTGGCTAATAGCCATCGATGGATCTATCCTACATTAATTTATGTAGTTCTTTTTTGAATCCTGTTAGTCTGCCTTCACAACATCATCTGACAAAAAGAGTTCCACAAGTTGACTGTGAGTCGTGTGAAGAAATTAATTTGTTTGTTTTAAGCTTGATGCCTATTAACTGCATTTGGGGAGCCCTAATTCTTGCATTATGAGCACTTCCTTATCTATTTTCCCTTTACCAGTCAAGACTTCTGTAAAGTCCCAATTTTATTAATTTCTTCTCATACAGAAGCTGTACTATACCCCAACCACTGAACCTTTTCCAATTTCAATATATCTTTTTTGAGATGGAGTGACTACATCTCCAAACAGTTTTCAAGATGTGGACATACCATGGATTTATATAGAGGCAATATGATATTTTCTGTCTTATTATTGATCCCTTCCTTGATGATTTCCAATATTTTGTTTGCTTTTTTGACTGTCATTGCACATTGAGTGGATGTTTTCAGCGAACTATCCACAATGACTCCAAGATTTCTTTCTTGAGTGATAACAGCTAATTTAGATAATTTTATATGTATAGTCGGGATTATGTTTTCCAATGAGCATTACTCTGTATTTATCAACATTACATTTCATCTGCCATTTTGATGCACAGTCATTTAGTTTTGAGAAGCCCCTTTTGTAGCTCTTTGCAGACTGCTCAGGACTTAACTATCTTGAGCAGTTTTGTATCATCTGCAAATTTTTCCACATCACTGCTTACCTCTTTTTCAGATAATTTATGAATATGGTGAGCAGCACTGGTCCCAGTAAAGACCCCAAGGGGAAACCACTATTTAGCTCTCTCCATTCTGAAAAATGACCTTTTATACTGACCTTTTGTTTCCTATCTTTTAACCAGTTACTGATCCATGAGGGGAACTTCCCTCTTATCCCATGACAGATTACTTTAATTAGGGACCTTGTCAAAAGCTTTCTGGAAATCTAAGTACACTATAACCACTGGATTCTCCTTTTCCACAATGCTTGTTGACACCCTCAAAGAATTCTAGTAGATTGGTGAAGCATGATTCCTTTTACAAAAACTATTTTGATTCTTCCCCAACAATTATGTTCAACTTTATGTTCAGCTGACAGTTTTATTCTTTACTATAGTTTTTACCAGTTTTCCTGGTACTGAAGTCAAACTTAACAGCCTGTAACTGCAGGGATCACCTTTTCAAAAATTGGCATCACATTAGTTATCTTCCAGACATTTTGTACAGAAGCTGATTTAAATGATAGGTTATAGACTACAGTCAGTAGTTCTGCAATTTCACATATGAGTTCCTTCAGAACTCTTGGGTGAATAACATCTGGTCCTAGTGACTTAGTATTGTCTTATTTATCAATTTGTTCCAAAACCTCCTCTAATGACACCTCAATCTCATGGCACTGTAAATGTAACTGTGGCACTTCCTATGAAGAGCCAAAACTTTGCCTTTCAAGTACAGTCAGACAATGGTGGTAACAGTCCAAGTACAGAAGTCTTTCCTGAAATTGTGTCCTTCTGCTGAACCACAGTATGAACTTTCTTCCCCAGGACAGTGCACGGCTGCACATATCTACCTGTATTTAGCAATTTTACACCTATAGGGATATGCACACATTTCTTTTTTCTTTTAGGATAGACGCTACTACAGAATAATTTTAAAGGGAAAGAAGGGAAGAATCTAGGTGAATGTATTTAACTCTTGTCCCTTATCTTGGAGTCCTCAAATCTATTCACTCTGGGAGCCATGTAAACTAGTTTACCCGGCATAGTCAATTAAGCGGGGATTTAAATAATCCCCGCTTCATTAAAATAAACATGGCCACCACGCTCTGCCAACGATCAGCTAATCTGGTACAGTGCAGCAGACTAGACGCGGATCTGTTGGCTGGGGAAGCCTTTGCCGACCGATCCTGTAAACCTCGTTTCACAAGGCATAAGGGATCGGTCGGCAAAGGCTTCCCCAGCGACAGATCCGTGTCTACACTGCCGCGCTGTGCCGGATCAGCTGATCGTTGGCACAGCGTGGTGGCCATGTTTATTTTAATGAAGTGGGGATTATTTAAATCCCCGCTTTCATTGACTATGCTGGGTAAACTAGTTTAGATGGCTCCGTCGACGGAGCCATGTAGTCTAGGACATACCCTCTGAGTTCTCTGGGAATTCATGGGATTCCAGGCCCTTTTGGATTGCTTTACTCCTTCTTTCATGGTATGAATGAAAGCATGGTAGAAAGGAAGATGCATTTAATACCAGATCACCCACACTGACCAATGCTTCACCTACAACTCCAGAACATTTAACAGCAACACATGTAGTGGGATTCCTCTCACCAAACAGAGTGGGTGATCATTTTATGCTCTCAAACCTGCGGATTAACTGCAAGCTTGTTTCTAGCATGTAACATGAACGATGATTTACAAACTAAGAGCATGAGCCTGCAGACTGTTACTCTTTCCCACATAATTACCGGTACTCGCATTTGAAGTCAATGGGAGCAACTATATGGGCATGAATAATTGCTTGCATGAATAGGTGGTACACATACAGGATTACTTCACTCAGTACTGAAATGCCGCCATCTCAGTGAAGGGACAAAACAGCTCCTTAAAAGCACCACATGACAAATTAGTGTAGGCAATAGGGAAGAACAGTGCATCGCTTTGAAAGTGAATGTAATTATTCAGGATAGAATTTGGCTTTTGGACAGAACCCCTGTGCTGTTCAGGAAATTATTTTATAATCCTTAGTAACATCCCTCAGCAGTGAATTCCACAGCTCACTTATTTATATCAACAAATAGGCTCTCTTCTTATTTCCAACCTTGCTGTTTACTCTGTAGTATTCCTAACATGAAAGCTAATTCTGCTGGTCACATGAGAGGTTAGGACAGATAATGAGGAAGCATAGTGCCTCTCAGCATTTAATTTCACCTTCCATGAATTCCAGAGAACAACTCAAGGAATCATAGAGCTGGAAGACACCTCAGGAGGTCATTAAGTCCAGCACGCTGCCCAAAGCAGGACCAATCCCAACTAAATAGAATCATAGAATCATAGAGCTGGAAGAGACCTCAGGAGGTCATAAAAAAGTCCCTTTGCCTGACCAGAGACATGAATCCTGGGCCCTCTGATGCTCTACCAACTGAGCTAGCCAGGCTACAGTCAGTTTTCTCCTTAATGAGATGAGATGATCAAATGTCAATGTTTACCTGTTTTACTAAATATCCTTGTTTTATAATTGTTCCACTTAATTCAAGGATGTGAAGGCTCAGTTCTTCCTTGGAGCTGAGTTTCCTCTTGGAGCTTTCAGCCTACAAATGGAAAAAAGTGGTCACTGGAAAAGTTTAAGTTAAGTTGATGAATGTTAAACAGTATAGGCTGTGTCTAGACTGGCCAGTTTTTCCGGAAAATCAGCCGCTTTTCTGGAAAAACTTGCCAGCTGTCTACACTGGCCGCTTGAATTTCTGTAAAAGCACTGACTTCCTACTGTAAGAAATCAGTGCTTCTTGCAGAAATACTATTCTGCTCCCGTTCAGGCAAAAGTCCCTTTTGCGCAAAGCTTTTGCGAAAACTTTTCCGTTAAAAGCATTTCCGGAAAATCATGCCAATCTAGATTCAGCCTATACAGAAAAGCTTTGTACTGGTATCATCTTCTGCAGACCTGTCATTAAACACATTCTTTTCCCCAAAGATATAGCTTTCATTCCATATGCCTACAGAACATCTCATCAGTTGTAATGGTACAATGGAAAAATGAATAAACACAAAACATCACACAATAGTCCTGATTTTTAGCAGAACCTCAGGTTGCCCATCATTAATGCAAGCACAGTTAGCTCTAGGGACTTCAGCTGCACCCAGTTAGAGTCATAGATTCATTGGATATACTTCCAAAGCCAAAATTTAGTAATTCACATCTGAGGGAAGTAAAATCGTTGGAAGTATTAAAAAACCCAAAGCTTCTCATATTTAAATTGCCCTTCATTTTAGTTTTCACCTTTTATATATTTTATCATTTGGCATATGCAGTGTTCCCCCCAATCTCTTTACCAGACAAAAGGAAATCTGAGTCAGGAGGGGATGGGAGAGCCTACTGCTAGAAGCCACATTACTTACAAACATGTACAGTGCTGTGGAGTCATCTAGGAACTGCTCAGACAGATCACCATTGCGCATGGCTTCAGTGCTCCGGGCTCCAACAGGCTTGATGAAGTTTTCATCTATCAGCATGGAAGACAGTGTCCCAGCCTCATATCGAGAGGCAACAAAATTACTGGAGATCAGCCAGTCCACCAGTGCAGAACCTAGAAAAAGAAAAGCAACTCTCAGACAGAGACACACAAAATGCTTGCTTATCACAGAGACACACAGGCATAAATCCCTGCTAACTGGCCAATTCCAGCTTTATCAAAATGGTAAAGACATATCAATGTCAAGCATAAATAGGGTTCACCAAAGGTGCAGGGTTCTGCATTTGCTTTTCTCTTTCTACAGAGAGGATATAAAGTGGTAGTTGAGGAACTTTTCGAGGCCTGGCATAGATGGGAAAGTACACTATTTGCTATAATCTCTTGTATAAAAATGATCTGTTCTCACATAAGAATTCCAAAGTGGCTGCCTTTTCTCTGCAGCACAGTGTCCGGCTTTGGGAGGCTGATTGTTCAGAATGTATCTACCTGTAAAGCTTTCTTTGTATGTGTTGCCTTGTTCCGTGTTGGGGGTCAGTTTAATTCCATTACTGTTGTCATGCATTTTGTCCACTATGTGGCTATAAAAGAGCAAAAGAGAACAGTGTTAGGTGGATGAACAGACAGTCAAGCAGGGACTGTGTCATATAACCTAAAGCTACAATTGAGGAGAGTTGTTTCAAGGATGTTTCAAGAATGAGTTCTGCTACAATGCAGTGGAACATGAAGCACCTATAAACAGTATGTAGGGGAAATGGACTAATCATCCCATGTGAGGTCCCATAATGCAGATGTGTCACTCAACACCTTCCATTTCAGAGTATCCTAGGACTGGTTAGGAAATGTTTACACTTACTTGAGGCTGATGTTTGAGGGAAGTTTGAAGGAATTTTTCATTCTGTGAAGCTGCTGAACCTGGACTGGGTGGCCAGCATGAATGGCTCCAGTAATGTCCAAAGCCCAAGAGTCCCGCTCTTCTCTGGAGCAAGATTCAAGGAAATATTCTGTGTTGGTTTTTGTCTTCAGCTTAATGACTAGCTATGGACAGAATAGTAGAAAAGTAAGAGCATTTATCTAACATGCACAGAATGCTCACTCAATGCTCACTCAATAGATATCCCATCAGCCACATGAGGAACTTTGTCAATCTCTGCAGGGAATAATGATACGTTTGTTGCCAGAAGGACAGTGGTCACAGCTCAGATCCAGGGTGGGGGTCAATTAGCTCTAAGTAATAGCTTTCTGCCCAGAGCCCAGTGTATTCAAGAAAGTAGATTGGCCAGAGATTATCCAGATAACACAAGAGTCTATGACTGGGAAGAGGATCTTTCACCCATGGTTCAAATCTGTTCTACATTATAGCTGAATGCCATTGCTATAATCATTCTCACAATGGATTTACTGAAATATAGACTCCGCAATATATATATATATTAGCACTGATATATATATAGTCTTAACACTGATTGCTGTCTGTCAGGGGAAGGTTGCATTGTTGCTGCTCACCTGTGGCTAGACATAGAGAGGACTTAATGCTCTAGAAACTTTCAACTTTCCATTGAAAGTGGAAGGCAGTTTGGGTGAAAGTGATCATGAAATCATAGAATTCACAATTCTAAGGTAGGGTAGAAGGGAGAACAGCAAAATAGAGAAAATGGATTTAAGGAAGGCAGATTTTGGTAAGCTCAGAGAGCTGATAGGTAAGGTCCCATGGGAATCAGGACTGAGGAGAGTTGGCAGTTTTTCAAAGGGACATTGTTAAGGGCCCAAAAGCAAGCTATTCCACTGCATAGGAAAGATAGAAAATATGGTAAAAGACCGCCATGGCTTAACCACAAGATCTTGCATGATCTAAAAATAAAAAAGGAGTCCAATAAAAATAGAAAGTAGGACAAATTACAAAGGATGAATAGAGGCAAACAACACAGGAATGCAGGGGCAAGATTAGAAAGGCAAAGGCACAAAATGAGCTCAAACTAGCTATAGAAATAAAGGGAAACAAGAAGACTTTTTATAAATACATTAGAAGCAAGAGGAAGATCAAGGACAGGGTAGGCCCACTGCTCAGTGAGGAAACTTGGAAATAGCAGAGATGCTTAATGACTTCTTTGTTTCGGTCTTCACCGAGAAGTCTGATGAAGGAATGCCTAACATAGTGAATGCTAGTGGGAAGGAAGTAGGTTTAGAAGATAAAATAAAAAAAGAACAAGTTAAAAATCACTTAGAAAAGTTAGATGCCTGCAACTCACCAGGGCCTGATGAAATGCATCGTAGAATACTCAAGGAGCTGATAGAGGAGGTTTCTGAGCCTCTAGCTATCATCTTTGGAAAATCATGGGAGACAGGAGAGATTCCAGAAGACTGGAAAAGGGCAAATATAGTGCCCATCTATAAGAAGGGAAATAAGAACAACCCAGGAAACTACAGATCAGTTAGTTTAACTTCTGTGCCAGGGAAGATAATGGAGAAAGTAATTAAGGAAATCATCTGCAAACCCTTGGAAGGTGGTAAGGTGATAGAGAACAGCCAGCATGGATTGTAAAAAACAAATCATGTCAAATCATGAACAAATCTGATAGCTTTCTTTGATAGGATAACAAGTCTTGTGGATAAGGGAGAAGCGGTGGATGTGGTATACCTAGACTTTAGTAAGGCATTTGATACGGTCTCGCATGATATTCTTATCAATAACCTAGGCAAATACAACTTAGATGGGGCTACTATAAGGTGAGTGCATAACTGGCTGGATAACCATACTCAGAAAGTAGTTATTAATGGTTCTTAATCCTGCTGGAAAGGTATAACAAGTGGCGTTCCACAGGGGTCTGTTTTGGGACTGGCTCTGTTCAATATCTTCATCAATGATTTAGATATTGGCATTGAAAGTATGCTTATTAAGTTTGCAGATGATATCAAGTTAGGAGGAGTTGCAACTGCTTTGGAGGATAAGGTCATAGTTCAAAATGATCTGGACAAACTGGAGAAATGGTCTGAGGTAAACAGGATGAAGTTTAATAAAGACAAATGCAAAGTGCTCCACTTAGGAAGGAACAATCAGTTTCACACATACAGAATGGGAAGCGACTGTCTAGGAAAGAGTACTGAAGAAAGGGATCTAGGGGTTATAGTGGACCACAAGCTAAATATGAGTCAACAGTGTGATTCTGTTGCAAAAAAAGCAAACATGATTCTGAGATGCATTAACAGGTGTGTTGTGAGCAAGACACGAGAAGTCATTCTTCTGCTCTACTCTGTGCTGGTTAGGCCTCAGTTGGAGTATTGTATCCAGTTCTGGGCACCGCATTTCAATAAAGATATGGAGAAATTGCAGAGGGTCCAGAAAAGAGCAACAAGAATGATTAAAGGTCTAAAGAACATGACCTATGAAGGAAGGCTGAAAGAATTGGGTTTATTTAGTTTGGAAAAGAGAAGATTGAGGGGGTCATGATAGCAGTTTTCAGGTATCTAAAAGGGTGTCATAAGGAGGAGGGAGAAAACTTGTTCATCTTGGCCTCTGAAGATAGAAGCAGCAGCAATGGGTTTAAACTGCAGCAAGAGAGGTTTAGGTTAGACGTTAGGAAAAAGTTCTTAATTGTCAGGGTGGTTAAACACTGGAATAAATTGCCCAGGGAAGTTGTGGAATCTCCATCTCTGGAGATATTTAAATGTAGGTTAGATAAATGTCTATCCGGGATGGTCTAGACAGTGGTCCTGTCATGAGGGCAGGGAACTGGACTCGATGACCTTTCGAGGTCCGTTCCAGTCCTAATTTTCTATGATTCTATGAACAGAATCAAATTCTTATTAGATAATAAATAAAAGGAAGTGGCACACTGAGGTGGCTATTGGCCAAGATTCTCATTTCAGAGAAGGCAAAAAACAAAAACCCCACAAAACCCACAGCTAGAGCTTAAATGCAACCATCAGGGAAAAAGAGGGAAACATATTTCTTCCTGTTTCTCACCCTCCTCATTTACAGTTCTGTTCGTATCTTTCTTGCTGTGCCTGCAGGGCTGCTACATTTTCATCCATATCCAATTTTCCCCTCCAAGGCCGGAGTGTGTGTGTGTGTGTGTGTGTGTGTGTGTGATGATTGTACCTGTGAGCTGGAGTGTTCAGCGAAAAACAACCAGGCTGTGTCTAGACTGGCAAGTTTTTCTGGAAAATCAGCTGCTTTTCCGGAAAAACTTGCCAGCTGCCTACACTGGCCGCTTGAATTTCCGGAAAAGCACTGACAATCTCATGTAAGATCATCAGTGCTTTTCCGAAAATACTATGCTGCTCCCGTTTGGGCAAAATTCTTTTTCTGAAAGACTTTTGCGCAAAAGGGCCTGTGTAGACAGCACAGTACTGTTTTCCGCAAAAAAGCTCCGATGGCAAAAATGGCGATAGGAGCTTTTTTGCGGAAAAGCGCGTCTAGATTGGCCACGGATGCTTTTCCGCAAAAAGTGCTTGTGCGGAAAAGCATCCTGCCAGTCTAGACACACTTTTCTGAAAATGCTTTTAACGGAAAAGTTTTCCGTTAAAAGCATTTTTGGAAAATCATGCCAGTAGCCCCAGACGTGGAAATCATCAGAGACAGAATAAGGAAATCCAGTAGCAACACTTACTTTGACCTGGCCTTATTGGCTGAAAGGCTAATCAGCATCAGCTGTTCCAGTTCTAGAGAGGCATGCAGAGAAAGAGATTGAGGAAGTCAAGGGAATTAAGACAGAGAAACACAAGGAAGGGAATGAAGGAGAAACAAGGAATAAAAAAGTCATTGCAAAGGAAAACAATGGTTATAATATTTCCAGACATACCTGTCTGTTCTCATATTCCAGGCATGGGCAAGTGATAACGCAACCATCCAAAATTATCCTGCCCTTAGGAGAATGCTCCTTCCTGCCTCCATTAAGTTTATAATACAGCAGCTTGTCCTGTAGCAGAACAAACCATCTTGCTTTCCAATTATGGACAATATGCCCCTGTAGCAAAAGAAAGTTCCTAGGTTATTTTAAAGACAAGCTTCAAGGAGTATTTCTCATTTGCCTACCGCTCTTTTGCACAGAAATTTGGTAACACTCTTATTATTGTTATATGCAGACATATTTTAGGAGTTTCATTTTAATGAGGGTTATGTATGTTGTTATAATGCAATTAATAAATCTGGAGAGAGACTGCAATAGACTTCCTTCAAGTAGACCATTACCTGGAATTTGAGAAATGCCCAAAATCATTTAACCAAAGCTTTGCTAAGAAGCCCTTAATGCATGCTGGGAACTTTTGTTTTCTGAACTGGACATCTTTTGAGAACATTCAAGGCTGCATTTCTTATGAGTTAGATTGCTTGGATTCCACACAAATCTGGAAAAAGCTGCTAGTGGTAGCTGGGATAGTTTCACAGACTAAAGACAGTATAAATCTCAAAGTGATCTGAAATCATAAGAGCTTTCTTTTGTTTTTGTCAGATTTGTTGTTTGCCTTGTGCGCAGCCCTTTCTCCCATCAAGAGGAAACAAACAGGAAATGTATCCATTTACCACTACCAAGCTACAAAATGGCAAGCTAACATACATCCTCTGCTTTTATAGAATCATTGGACAAAAAAGATGCAATGTTTTGCTCTTTCCCAAGCATGGCAAAAGCTTGAAGCAGATGAGTGACTCAGAGGACTCTGCAGGCGAGTCTGGAGTGTTGGGAACAGGGAGATGGATAGGATTTACTCTATTGTAAGTCCAAGGGCTTTTCTTCCCTATGCAGTGGATGAGTGTTGCAGAGATTGATTCACTAGTGGATGATTTATCTCATCTACCTTAAATGCAATAAATTGATCTCTTAGCACTCTCCTGTCAACTCCGGTACTCCACCAAGTTGGGAAGACTAGCTGGAGTCAATGAAACAACAGCTCCTGCTGACCTTACTGCATAGACAAAACTGTGGTAAGTAGATCAACTTCAGCAATGCTATTTGCGTAGGTTAGATGAATGTGACATGAGGGGGTTTAGTGTAGACAAGGCTTGAATTGAAGTCAATGGGAGTTCAGAGTGCTTAGCACCTCCAAGGATCAAGCCTGCCTGCAGCAGTAGGGCCTGGCTGTGGTTTGATGAGTACATTTCAGCTTAACTCTCTTGTTTACATTCCCATAATGCTAATTGGTGCTTAAGTCATAACAGACCAGCTGCTCATCTTCAGTGACTAAACTGCTCACAATGCTGCCATTTCCTGTGCATCCCTTTCATCCCAACTCCGCTGCTAAACTGCCAAAAGCTCCTGGGCTACAGTGCTAGGATACAAACAAAAACCTTTGTGAGCCAGTAGTGTGCATAATAGACATTTTAAAGCTGGTTTTAAAGGAGAATTTGCCCAGAGGAGTGGCACAGACAAATCTGATCTTGTCTTCTGGTGGCAGTTCCAAGTTTATGGTGCAGTGGAGCTGACTTTACATGTTTCATAGGAGATGAAAGTATGTTGTAAAGTATGTGAAGCACCCAGCTAGTGGAGGCTTCACCATCTTAAAAAAGGCAAGTAAGGCAGAGATAGGAGAATGTAGAAAGTCCAGTCACTGCAGGAATCAAGGGTCATTAATTTATTAGGAGTTGGCAGGAACCTTAACAATTTCTATAACAACTGGTGTAATGTGGTTCTCTTTAACCTGACTAAACCTGAAGACATCTCGGAATGCTAAGCAAAAAAGTTAATTGGCTGGATCACTCGTCGGTTTTGTTCCCTCTTTCTTCACTCCATTTTTTTCTCCTCCCTCCCTCTCCCTCTCTCCCCATGATTTTCCGCAAATGCTTTTAACGGAAAAGATTTTCCGTTAAAAGCATTTGCAGAAAAGAGCATCTAGATTTGCACGGACTCTTTTCCACAAAAGCACTTTTTGTGGAAAAGCGTCCGTGCCAATCTAGACGCGGTTTTGTGCAAGAAAGCCCCGATCGCCATTTTCACCAGTCTAGACACAGCCATTCTGTCTGTCTTTTTTTTAGTGCCTATAGATTCCCTCAGCTACTTTTCTTCTAGTAAACATTATCCGTTCTGGCTGTTTTCTTTTATCCCCCTTAAGTGAGTCAGTCTCTCTCGTTTGTTTATTTTCCCATGTCTCTTACATGGCTTTGCCTTATGTTTATTCTTAGTCCTTCACTCCTGTTTTCCTCTCTTCACCTTAATGAACCACTACCTTTCTCCATTCCATTTTCCCCACTAAGTATCTTGTTCACTTCTCTTGATCCCTGTTCCTTCAATCTCCTCTCTCTCTTCTACTTAGTATTCCTTCCTCTTTTTCGCTCCTTCCCTTCGCCTTTCCATCTGTTGCCGTTAGATCTTCCTAACCCTTTCACTTTTACATTACCATTGGACCCAAGAGGTTCTCCACCCACTCCCTCCCCTGCTAATACCAAAATCACTGCTACACCCAATCAGGCAGTGCTTAATTTATAATGAAAGAGATTATGGGACTCAAGCAATTTTTTTGCATTCATAACTGATGCAGCAAGTCTTGAGTTGCTGGGGCCAGAGTCTAAACATGGCAGGGTTCAGCCCTGGTACAAATTAATCACTTGAACTTAGGGCAGACTCACTGCTACTCTGATGTATTTGTGCTTCCTGGGTAGAGCTGAATGAAAATTAGAATTTCCATCCAGTAGGAAATTGTGCTATTTCAGCATTTATTTTTGTTCCACATAGAACAAGAAGGTGAAATATTAATTGAAATAAAACTTTTCAAGATTCCCAAAATTAGTGTTTCATTTTAGTTTCTTGAACTGACCAATTCAACTTTCAACTGTGTTCCCCTAGGATGGCTCTTGTTCAGTTCATCTGATACTCTCATTCTCCCCTTTGAATAAGGATGCGTGGCTGAAAAACCCTATCACAATAGCAGCCACATCACACCCATGAAACACAACACTCCTCCAAGGGCAGCTTCATTGTAAGATGGGCAATGTAAACTGGCCAGCGATTCTATCTCAAAGAAGAGAATGGGGTCTGAACCATAACTCCCATCATGCACTACACCTTACTCAGGCAATTCATTTTTATGTTGAAATGACTCAGTGAAATTTTGGGGGGCAGTTTTACAATCTGAAATATTCCAGTTCAGGTCAACCCTCCACCCCCATAGTGAAATATTTAATTTAAACATTTTCCAACAAAGGGAGAGCTCTGCTGCTTAGTGTTCTCAAGAGGAACTAGAACCAGGGGGGTTAACTCTATAAATACATCCACCTTAGACAAAAGTTCTTACAGGTACTGTCCTATCACAACCTAGGTCCCCGTCCCTGCCAGCTCTTTAAATAGATCCCTGTTGGCTCTTGCTACAGTACAGCCAGCTCTTGCCGGAGCTGTGCACCGGGGCACATCCCCCTACTTTCACCTCTGGAAGTAATAGTCAGTTATAAAAGTCAAGTCAGTCTAAAAAGGTCAGTTTTAAAAGAACTGTAATTATGGAAGAAACCAATTCCTGTCCTGTGTTCTTACCCGTTTAATGAGGAATCCCTCCTTTAATACTCCACTCATATCCTGCGTCCTGGTAGCCATGTAGGAAGCCTCTGTGTGCGCGCGCGTTGGGAAGCAATTAAGAAGTTCCAGCCTTTCCCTCTGCATGACGTTTTTAAAGAGGACTGATTTCTCCTCCCTTTCCTGCCCTGCCTTTCCCTTCCCTTCTAATTATGCTTGTGACACAATAGTTAAACATTGAGTTGGCACAACACCTGCCCTCAGGGACATGCAGAGCAGTGAAAGTTCAAAAAGATTGCAGTGCTGATTACATAGAACTCCCTATGGTAGAGACGCACCCAAATGGTGACTCAGCCACAAAATGATATGAAATAGCCATTCTGTGGGCAGAGAGTTGGGAAGGAGAGGTGTAAAAGATAAAATATTCAATCTATCAAGAGTCCAGAGTGTTCAGTATGTGGTATAAATTTTCTCCTCACAAAGAGGTATAGGATTACGAGAGACTGATGGATTGAAGTAATATCTTTTTCTAGACTAACATCAATTAAAGATATTGTCTCTCACTTCTGGTTTCTCTCATTTCCTGGGATCAGCAGTGCAAATAACTGTAGGGATCCTGAACAACTGGATACCTTAAAGGACAAGATATTCTTGCCATATTTTAGGCTTAGAGTGACCTCTAAAGACATAGGCCAAAACTATCAAAATTGGCTACCTAAAGTTAGGCTTCCAAATCCAATTTTAAGCAACTTAATTAATGACCTGCTAGTTAGTAGTGCTGTGACTCAAACCCATCTCCCCTGCTCAAAAAGCATGACATCTACTGAAGTTTCAACAAAATACAGGACTATGTAGCACTTTAAAGACTAACAAGATGGTTTATTTTAATTAAAATTGTATCCTTTGGTATATATGGTTGTGACTATTTTCTTCCACTATTTGATCTGAGGAAGTGGGTCTGGCCCACGAAAGCTCATCACCTAATAAACCATCTTGTTAGTCTTTAAAGTGCTACATAGTCCTGTATTTTGTTTCAGCTACACCAGACTAACACGGCTACATTTCTATCACTGAAGTTTCAAGTTGCTTATTTCTGAAATTAAGGCTCTATCTAGGGGTACCTAAATATAGACTTAGACTAACTTTAGGCACTAATTTTTAAAAATCTTGGCCATGATGCATCCACTTTTTTAAGCTTTATTCAAATAAGTATCAGTCAATAAATTTGAATCAGGGAAGGCAGGTTTTTTTTTTTAAAGTAGTGTATTTTCTTGTATGCCTTTTTCTAGATCACAGAGGAAATTAAAATCAGTCTTTGTACACTGATAACATAGAACACAATAAAGGAGCAACAATGCTTTTGCCTTCATGTTGCTGTCCCAGAGTGAGAGTCACACGCTGAGAAATCTCACCAACTGCTATACATTTCTACAGATCAAACTATTACACAATGAGAAAAAGGAAATTCAGTGGAAGTTGAGCACCTAAATCCTTTGGTCTCAGCCCATTGTGAAGTTTGATTTTGGATCAAGAGATTCCAAATGCAACAAATACTGGACTAACGTGTACATTTAAAAGCATGAACAGGGCAGAAAACAGATATCTGCAAATGGAAAATGGCAAAGGTGATATTGAGGCAAGAGAGAGCTGTGTTTTCAGGTTTCTAAATGTCTTATACAAGGCTGTTGTAATTGCCCATCTAAATTTCAAGATGGCATAAAAATCCTTCCAAAGTTGGCCCACCAACATTAAGCTTTAGTGCTGATTAAAGTTTACAGATAAATTTTAAGGACACCAAATAAAGAAAAGAAGTGGGTGTAAGTGCACAGACTATATATTATCTCATTATTGTTAGTTAATACAAAGTCCAGACATGCACCCTTTAGATAAAAACCAGTTGGAGTCTGTTATTCAACTGTATGGTGTTAAGGCTTGTGATCTGAATTCCACAATTGTTTAACTTTTTACCCAATACAGTTTGTAACCTGCTGGGTAACAATTTTATGCTAGGGAAGACAGGTAGAAACCTGCATAGGTGTGTCTTACTCAGATAGTGATCTCAGAATTACTTAACAACTGATCATTGTGGAAGGCCTAAACAGAGTGAACTGGTTACTTTCTCTTTTGCACACAGATCACCCATGCTTGTATTGAGGGGAGTCAGTAGGACTCTGTGTGCCACATTTTCTATGAAAAAGTACCCCCAACCCTGAAGAACTTTATTGTTAGCAGCTGCTGGATGGTAGACAACGGATGGCTGTCATTACATTTCTATCTGAAATACAATTAGCTGATGAAATGCATGTACAGGCAGTCCCCGGGTTACGTACAAGATAGGGACTGTAGGTTTGTTCTTAAGTTGAATTTGTATGTAAGTCGGAACTGGTACATATTGTAGGGGAAACTCTAGCCAAACATTTCTCCAGAGCTCAGTTTTATTCTCCCACACCTCACTTCCCTCAGTCCTTTATTCTCAAGCTGAGGTGTCTGCTGAGAAAAGCCGCTCCGTGTCTCCCTGGTCTGCTTGGGGGGGGACACTAGCTTCACGTCTCCCTGGTCTGCTGGGGGGAAGCAGCTAGTGCGGGGTTGCCTCACCCCGTTTGTAAGTAGGGATCCGATGTAAGTCAGATCGATGTAACCCGGGGACTGCCTGTACTAGTTTATAAAATGTAATTAACACAAAATAGTATTGGGGTTACATACAATATGTAAACAATCAGGACTAACAATCGACTGTCCACAAAAACTATACCACAGAATGAACTGAATATTAACCTCACTGAAGAAAAAGCATGTGATACGGGCCCTACACCATAACCTGAAGGTCAACTGGGGAATGAATTCTGGAGCAGAGGGCCTTGCAGTGGGGAAATTCTACCAACAGGCTCCAACCATATATGTCTAAGGAGCACAAGTGTTACACTAAACTCTGCCCTCCCGCTAGCTACTCTACACCAGTAATCTCAGAGGGGTAGCCATGTTAATCTGGAACTTAAAAAACAAAAACAGCAAACAAAAAACAACCACACCCGTACAAAATGAGTGGTCCTGTAGCACAGGAAAATAATTTTGCAGAACATTATTTCTTTTATGGGAAGAAGATAGTTCCTGTTTCAGTAAGAAGGAAGTTTTCCTGAAGCCCATTTATAAAAGAGCATTTTATTTTCCATAAATTAGAATAAGGTTTTAATAACAGGACTGTGGTGCCTTACATTTCTATTAGCAACTTTCACTCTAAAGGATCCCAAAGCACTTTATACATTATGGTATTTACATAAAGTATGACTGAAATGCAATCTCCTCTGAAGTGCAAGGTGCACTGGAAGCTCCTCAGGGTAAGCAGTGGGCAGACATTACTCACCATTTTGTATTGGATATGGTAGGAATCTTGGCTGCTGCTGTAACCTGACCCTGAAAACACCTCTGCATTTCAGTTTAGCCCACTTGATTTCACAAGTCACCAATAGCTACAGAGAACTCACTTACTTCACTGCACAAGTAATGGCCCAGAGGAAGACCAAATTTTTGCCAAAGCCACCAGATTCATCTTATCACTTCTAGAGAAGACCAAGGGATCTTTAGTATCCAACAAGGCCAAAGGACACCACTTCCCTTTTTAGGGTTGGTCTAAAGGGCCATCACTGTAGTTACTGCAGGTTATGTTTGCCTATGTTAGAAAGTGTGTAATTCGGTAATCGTGTAGCTGACAAAAATGGTCAGTTACACAATTAACCAATAAGCTGTTGTGTATTTAAGGGTGTGTCTAGACTACAGGATTTTGTTGACAAAAGTGGACTTTTGTCAACAAAACTATACCTGCATCTACACTACCGCCGAGTTCTGTTGACAGTAAGTCAACAGGACACGGCAGTTTTGTCAATGGCGATAAACCTCATTCTACGAGGAATAACGCCTTTTTTCGACAGAGTTACAGGCAGTCCCCGGGTTACGTACAAGATAGGGACGGTAGGTTTGTTCTTAAGTTGAATCTGTATGTAAGTCGGAACTGGCGTCCAGATTCAGACACTGCTGAAACTGACCGCCAGTTCTGACTTACATACAGAATCAACTTAAGAACCCCAAGTCAGCTGCTGCTGAAACTGATCAGCAGCTGATTCCAGGAAGCCCGGGGCAGAGCAACTCTGCCTGGGGCTTCCTGTAGTCAGCGCTGGTCAGTTTCAGCAGAAGCTGACTTGGGGACACCTGGGGCAGAGCAGCTGGGGTGCTACTGGACCAAACCAGCAGCACCCCATCTGCTCTGCCCCAGACGTCCTGATTCAGCCGCTGCTGAAACTGACCAGCAGCGGCTGAATCAGGACCTGGGGCAGAGCAGCTGGGGTGCTGCCGGGTTGGTCCAGTAGTGCCCACGGGCACTGCAGGACCAATCGGCAGCGCCCCAGCTGCTCTGCCCCAGAGTCCAAAACAAAAGCCTGGTCTGCTGGGGAGGGGAGCACACTAGCTGCGCCCCCCCCCCCCAGCAGACCAGGGACACGGGGAGCAGAGCCGCAGCGGCAGCGGGGTGCCGCGCCTCTGAGGCTTTGCTCTGGCAAAGCCTCAGAGGCGAGGGACCCCGCCACGGCTGCGGCTTCAGTCTGGGTGCCTGTGGTCTGCTGGGGACGGTCCCCGGCAGACCACAGGCACCCGGACTGAAGCCGCAGCCGCGGGGGGGTCCCGCGCCTCTGAGGCTTTGCCAGAGCAAAGCCTCAGAGGCGCGGGACCCCCCCGCGGCTGCGGCTTCAGTCCGGGTGCCTGTGGTCTGCCGGGGACCGTCCCCAGCAGACCACAGGCACCGGGTCTCAAGGGGCAGCAGCAGCGGTTCCCGCGCTTTGCTCTGGCAAAGCCTCAGAAGCGCGGGAACCCGCCCGGTGCCCCTGGTCTGCTGGAGACGGTCTCCAGCAGACCAGGGGCACCGGAGCAGCTTACGAATGGGGCTCTCGCCCCGACTTCCGGGGCGAGAAAGCTCCGTTCGTAAGTGCGGATCCGACGTAAGTCGGATCCGCGTAAGTCGGGGACTGCCTGTATGTTGAAAAAAGGCGCTATTGCATCCACACTGCTTTTTCAAAAGAGAGCGTCTAGACTGTTTAAAAAAAAAAAAAAAAAAAAGCAGCTTGCTTTGTCGACAGAACTGGCTGTAGTCTAGCTCTTTTTTGACAAAGCCTCTGTCGAAAAAAGCCTGTAGTCTAGACGTACCCCAAGGGAGCTTGGGAGCTGAAACACAGTCAGGCTGGCTCAGTACCAGCTTACACGTCTTGTTGGTTAATCGTTTAACTGGCTACGCTATTACATCCCTATTATTAATTCCATTACAACTTGAAAATAAATAATCATAACCATAATTCAAAAGAATGAAAGAGATGAAAAATGTCTCGCTAATAGGACAAAAGTTGTCTGCTGTCTATAAGATTTTACCATTTCAAAGCACTTTAAAAACCAAAGTGCAGGTTGATAAGTATTCTCAAGAACCGTGTAGCTCTCCAGATTCCAGGTCAGGGCTACGATCAGCATTCAATTACTGTGTAAAAATCTATGAGAAATGAAATGTCCATGTCACATCAATGGGCAGTTTGTTTCAAAGACTCTCTCTCCAGTTTTGCTGCTAACCATAGTTTGTGTGTGTCAATGAATTCACAGCAAGTCAGATAAGTTTGCAAAGAAAATGATGTGCACACTTGATTTTAAACTTGCGGTGTCAGTTTGGGATCCAAAAAAGTTAAGCTGGACTCTTTCTAGTTTGTGCCCTCAGCTATACATGTTCAACACATTCTCTAAATTATTGCCCAGGTGTAACCCGAAAGAGAATTTGGCCTTGCAGGTAGAATTTAACAATTGTTACTAATGTACAGCATGAAAGCTCCAGTTCACTGTTACCTCTGTAGGAATAGCTGTAATATAAACTTTAGCTACTGAAGTGAGCAGATGCTCTGAATACACACAGAACAGGGACTTGTTAATCAAGTTTAATGTTGGCCACAGATATAATGAAAACCAGTGCAACCAAAGCTAGTAGCATATTGCAAAAGCCCCATGCCACCAGTTACAACTAGCTGGCAAACCTCTAAAATAATCAGTAATATTTTGCTCTAGCTAGTGCCTTCACTGTAGATGAAAAACATCCAGTGGGTTTTTCTTTTATTCAAAATTCTTGGCTAGAATTTGTTCAAGCAACAACTTCATCAGTTGGGGTAGTGTGTGTGTGTGTGTTTTGGGGGGGGGGGGAGACCAGAGGGGGTAAGTGGTTGAAATGCAGTCATCTTAGGTTGCTCTGCTACTGGCCTCAAGCTCAGGAAGGTGCCAGTCATTCAAACTCAGCTATGTATAGAGGTGCAGCACATAATCTCAAAGAATTACATACATCAGTACATTAAGCTTCTCAACAAGCTCAGGTAGATTTAGCCTGGACTATGAGAGATGGAAACAAAGCTTATATCATTAACCTTTTGAGTTAATATAGATTGTAGCCCTTTGGCAGACAGAAATAGCTCTAACTCTTCCTTAAATCTCATTAAACTAGAATTACTTAGCAAACTTGCATGCTTGATAGTGCCTCACTTCAGTACATAAATTTGGTGCACAGATCAGGACAGAAGAGAAAATACTGTAAACAAAACATAGAATTCTGTCTCAACATACAAATAGATTCCCAGTCCAAGAAGTCACGTCACTAATTTTCTTTTAAACTGCCCACTATGTTTTTCTTTTATACCACCCTTTGTGGGATAGGGTTGAAACAGAATTCTAATGACCAGATAAAGAGAGAATTTGGATTATCAGGGAGAAGCAGCTGCTTCATATACCCAGGACTTTATATTTCCATGTAGGTGTCAATAACTTTCTATAAGACAATCAAAGTGACTTGAGGTGCAGGTGGAAACCCAATAGAATCATAGAGCTGGAAGAGACCTCAGAAGGTCATCAAGTCCAGCCCCCTGCTCTAGGCAGGGCCAATCCTAACTAAATCAACCTGGCCAGGGCTTTGTCAAGCCGAGACTAACACCTCTAGGGATGGAGACTCCACTACTTCCCTAGGTAACCCATTCCAGTGCTTCACCACTCTCCTAGTGAAATAGTTTTTCCTAATATCCAACCTGGACCTCTCCCACCACAACTTGAGACCATTGCTCCTTGTTCTGCCATCTGTCACTACTGAGAACAGCCTCTCTCCATCCTCTTTGGAACCTCCCTTCAGGAAGTTGAAGGCTGCTATCAAATCCCCCCTCACTCTTCGTTTCTGCAGACTAAAAAGATCCCAACTCCCTCAGCCTCTCCTCATAGGTCATATGCTCCAGCCCTCTAATCATTTTGGTTGCCCTCCACTGGACCTCTCCAATGTGTCCACATCCTTTTTGTAGTGGGGGTCCCAGAACTGGACACAATACTCCAGATGTGGCCTCACCAGAGCCGAATAAAGGGGAATAATGACATCTCTGGATCTGCTGGCAGTGCTCCTCTTAATGCAACCTAATATGCCATTAGCCTTCTTGGCTCCAAGGGCACAGAGTTGACTCATATCCAGCTTCTCATCCACTGTAACCCCCAGGTCCTTTTCTGCATTACTACTACTTAACTGGTTGGTCCCCAGCTTGTAACTATGCTTGGGATTCTTCTGTCCCAAGTGCAGGACTCTGCACGTGGCCTTGTTAAACCTCATCAGATTTCTTGTGGCCCAATCCTCCAATTTGTCTAAGTCACTCTGGACCCTATCCCTGCCCGTCAACGTATCTACCTCTCCCCCTAGCTTGGTGTCATCCGCAAACTTGCTGAGGGGTGCAATCCATCCCCTCATCCAGGTCATTACTAAAGATATTGAACAAAACTGGTCCTAGAACTGAACCTTGAGGCACTCCGCAAGAAACCGACCGCCATCCTGACATCGAGCCGTTGATCACTACCCGCTGGGCCTGGCCTTCTAGCCATCTTTCTATCCATCTTACCGTCCATTTATCCAATCCACATTCCCTTACTTGCTGGCAAGAATATTGTGGGAGACTGTATCAAAAGCCTTGCTAAAGTCAAGGTATATCACATCCACTGACTTTCCCACGTCCACAGAGCCAGTTACCTCATCATAGAAGCTAATCAGATTGGTCAGGCACTACTTGCCCTTTGTGAATCCATGCTGACTATTCCTAATCACTTTCCTCTCATCCAAGTGCCTCAAAATGGATTCCTTAAGGATCCCCTCCATGATTTTTCCAGGAACCGAGGTAAGACTGACCGGCCTATAGTTCCCTGGATCGTCCTTTTTCCTTTTTTTGAAGATGGGCACTACATTTGCCTTTTTCCAATTATCCGGGATTTCTCCCGATCTCCACGACTTTTCAAAGATAATAGCCAAAGACTCCTCAATTACATTTGCCAACTCCCTCAGTACCCTTGGATGCATTAAGTCTGGACCCATGGATTTGTGTACGTTTAGCTTTTCTAAATAGTTCCTAACCTGTTCTTTACCTACCATGGGTTGTCCATCTTCATCCCATCTTGCGTCACTTAGTGCACAAGTCCAGGAGCCAACCTTGTCCGTGAATACAGAGGCAAAGAAAGCATTGAGTACTTCAGCTTTCCTCACATCATCTGTCACTAGGTTACTTCCTTCATCCATTAGGGGCTGCACACCCTCTCTGATCACCTTCTTCTTGTTAACATGCCTGTAGAAACCTTTCTTGTTATCCTTCACATCCTTAGCCAGTCGCAATTCCATCTGTACTTTTGCCTTCCTGATAATCCCCCGGCACTCTCGAGCTATACATTGAAACCCCTCCCTGGTCATTTGTCCAAGTTTCTAATTTTTGTAAGCTTCCTTTTTGTGCTTAAGTTCACCAAGGATTTCCTCTGTAAGCCAATCTGGTCTCCTACCATGTTTGCCTCTCTTGCTACATGTGTCGGGATGGTTTCTTTCTGTGCCTTCAATAAGGCTTCTTTAAAATACTGCCAGCTGTCCTGGACTCCTTTCCCCTTCATGTTAGCATCCCAGGGGATTCTGCCCATCAGATTCTGAGGGAGTAAAAATCAGCTTTTTTGAAGTCCAAGGTGTGTATTTTACTACTCTCTTTTATTCCTTTGGTCAGGATCCTGAAATCTACCATCTCATGATCACTGCTTCCCAGGTTATCACCCACCTCCACTTCCCCTATTAGTTCCTCCCTGTTTATGAGCAGAAGGTCAAGCTGCGCACGCCCCCTGGTCAGATCCTTCAGCACTTGTGTCAAGAAGTTCTCCCCAACATTCTCCAAAAACTTCCTGGATTGCCTGTGTACTGCCGTATTGGTTTCCCAACAGATGTCAGGGTGATTAAAGTCCCCCACGAGAACCAGAGCCTGCAATCTGGAAGCTTCGCTCAGTTGTCCGAAGAAAGCCTCATCTACCTCATCCACCTGATTCGGTGGCCTGTAGCAGACACCAACCACAACATCACTGCTGTAGCAAGTGTGGTTCAATGATGTGGCTTCCATGATGGATGGGGAATAGCATGCTTCTCAAGACTATGAGAAAACTGCAAAACATGGAAGAATGTAGCCAATGATTCCTGTATATTGTGTTCACATTGCTCTATCATGCTTTGCTTTAAGAAAGAATATGTGTATATACCACCTACAGGGCTCAATCAAGGATCAGGGCCCCATTCTGCTAGGCACTATTCATGCACATAATGAGCAAGGACAGTCTTTTTCAAATATCTTAGAGAGAAAACAACCGACAAGGCGTTCATAAGGTATAATAGTGGTCATAGCACACCAGCTGCCTAAACATTGTGAAGTGTTTTGTAGGCATCACAGCCAAAGCAGGTTCAGTGGAGAGAGATTTAAAAGGAAGCTAAAGTAGCAGCCTTACAGATTGCTTGGTGGGAGCACCTTGTTTCATCATCCACTTCCAAGAATCTAACAGAGCTCACATTTCAGTGAATACTGCAAAGTCTCCATCCTTCTCAAAGTTTTTATGTTACAGTGTCCACAAAGACACAACCACATAAATCTTGGTTTCAAAGTATGAGCTATGTCATTCTAGTATGTGCCCCTCTGGGGCAAAGTGCAACTATACATCTTTCCTTCATTAATTAAATGGGTAACACACTGTTCAAAGTTTTCATGCTCTAGAACAGCCTGTTCTGGCATTGAGATGAGTTTGCATTTATAAAATATATTTTCATTCATTTTAAATAAAAGTACAATCTGCTTCTATTCCAAAAAGAAAACTTCAGTTTTACTTCCCTCATCCATGAGTCATAGCAATATAGAATATGCAACAACAAAAAAAGAAGCCGCAAGTTATATATCCCAGAAATTTATTGAGTATTTACTTGAATACATTCTGTGTAAAAGTGTTAGGTTTGCTTGGTTTTGGTGCTCTCAGGAAACCTGACATTCACTAAGCTGCAAATTGTTACCAATCTGGAGTTGTTAGATATGCAAATGTTAAGCAAAGATCAATGGTCCCTCCTTGGCCCAGTGGATTTGAGTCTTCAATGAAAGTAGGTAACTTTCTTTTGAAGAACTCAATTTGCGCAAGCTTCTATGAGAGCAAATGAAGTTTGAGAGGTTTCCATATGTTGGTCTTTTTAAAACATTCAAATACTTTAAGAAAGTATCTGCTTTTGGTGTTTTTGATACTGGAAACTTTTCAGACCAGGGAGTCAGTATCTGGGTGTCCAATTTATCATACTCCTTTACTTGTACTCATCCCAGGAAATTTAGTCTTCAGTTTTTGCTTCCATTTCCTCAGCATCATCATCTCCATCCACTTCAGCATTTTCCCTCTCCAGCCTTTCCAGTTGCCTTGCAAGCTCAGTTTCATCTGTGTCAGTAACCACCTTAGGCTGAAAGACAGGGCACACATACCATTAACATTTGGTGTTCTTTAACCTCTTTTAGACTTAGTATAAAACATCAAAGATACAAAAAATTATTCCACTGATTCTCATCCTAAATAGAGGAAGAGATCAAGTAGATTCAAATCTACATTATGAAAAATAAAAATATTATTACTGCATATGATTTCAATATCCCTTGCAGTACTAGAAACAAACACTAAAGCTAATGCAAAGAAAACCTGACAGCATCTGACTGAAAATGCAAACAAAACAAAACAATTCTACCAGCATTTTATTAGTTTTTTTTTTTTAAATCTGAGTTTTTATAACAAATTTTATCAGTATCTCAGGGAAGTATTTTTGGTAAATAAAATCGGTTACTAACAGTTTATATTTAAGCAGGAATATTAGTTCAACAAAAAGCAGGTGCCCCCTTTTTTTATAATGATACATTTCCAGTGAGATTTCTTCCTCTTCTAAAATAGTTAGCAAAAAGGGAGCATTTTAATATAGAAAATGTTCTCACCTCCATCTGCACATTGAAGACTCCTCTCTTCTCCTCAATCTTTTCTTTAATGACAGCCATGGCTTGATTCAGAACAGAGAGGCCTTCTGTTCTCTCCAACGTTGTGGTGGTCATCACATAACGAGGAGGAGCTATCAGATTAATCTATAAAAATTGAAGAAAAAAGGCAAATTTTATTATAAAAAACCAGACCATACAGAAACCTACAACAAAAAATAAAGCTGAAGTGATCAAGATTGCCTTCCATTAGGGAATTTGTCAAAGTGGGTATTATCTCTGGTTCCATTTGCCCATTTCTAAAATAGAGATAAAGTAGCACATCATATGCTTTTGCAAACAACTGATGTTTGAAATGAAGCAATGAGTGCATTTATTCTGAGTAAATTGGGTTTGTGGAGTTATTTGCTCTTAAGAGAAATGCTAGTTGTTCCCAGAAAATAAAAGGTGATTTCAGGGCTTTGGAAAATAATTATTCGTGATTGCATCTAGTATACTAAAAATCTGGGTAGAAGACTGCTAGGAAGACTGTGACCCATTTAAAATTCAACATGAGCAACCAAATCCATTTTGGCTAAAAGTATTCTGTGGTTCCCCATCTGGTCCCTGTGGATAAAAGGCAGTACTGCTATCTACTGCAGGAATATATCCAGGAACAACAGGTCTAAAGAAACAGAAGCGATGAGGAGTCCTGTGGCACCTTATAGACTAACTGAAGTGTAGGAGCATAAGCTTTCGGGGCAAAGACCCACTTCGTCAGATGCATGTAGTGGAAATTTCCAGAGACAGGACTCCTCATCGCTTCTGCAGATTCAGACTAACACGGCTACCCCTCTGATACTAAAGAAACAGAGTTTATCTAGAACAGTGGTTTTCAACTTGTGGTCCAATCAGCACACAATCTCATGTGATATCTTCAGAGACATACAGACAGTACTAGATGCAGCCCCCCAATGGTAAATAGGCTGAAAAACCATGGATTTAGAGTATGGCCTGTCTTTTTTAATCCTGTCAGCTAATTTAACACAATTAACTCTGAGGTCACTTCAGAGACAAAGGAATGGGAAGAGGGTGAAAAAAATGCATTTGACAAATAGGCACCTTGATAAGTCACTAAACTGCTTCCTGGCACCAATTCCTGACATAAGTTTATAAATGTGGCTTACTTTGATTGGCATGTTCTCTGTGGAACAGTTCAAACCAGCTCTCAAAGCTTCTTTCACTGCATCAATGCCCTCATAACCATAACAGGCAACTTCAATGTCTAACACAAAGACAAACCCAATTAATACAAAGAAAGAAAAACAGAAATTCAAAAGTTCCAAATTATAGAACATTATACAATTCTTTCCAGGAGAAAGATTTAAAAAAAAAAAAAAAATTTCACTACTCCTCAGGACAGCTTCAATATCCTTTGAAAATAAGATTCCCATGATTGATTGTTTCCCTCTCTATAAAATGATGAAAATACTTATGAAGTATATAAGAGTTTTTGAAGCTTAAGTGCTTTGAAATTGTATGATATTGAATAATAAAAAAAATCTAATGAATCAAGTAAATTCAATAACAATGTAACTGCATTTCATGTAGAAAGAGACTTAAATTCAACATTAAAATATAAAAAAGTGATAACAGAAGATTGCAAAATGAAAGCACTATCAAGAACGCTCCAACTAAAGGAGATGCCACCTCAGAAAAAAAAATTCTGTCAACATTAACATCTGAGGCCCCGCCCCAGAGGCACTGGGAGTTTTCATACTACCATATTAGTTTATGGTTGAACTAATTACCATGTTTTGTTTTCGTATTGTCTGAGGAGGATTCTGAACAAGTTTGTATTTGTTAATTATTACCTGATTAGTCACCAAAGGTTCCTGTATGTTTATATCCATGTATATGTTGCACAGATCAGTCATTTGTAGATTAGTCTCTCACCCAGGTGATTCACAATACCTCATGATTTTTAGCAGTTGCAATTAAACTTGGAGGACAAAGTAAACATTTTAGTCAGCCTCAGACTGACCCCTAAAAGCCCACAGGAAAATTCCAGTTTTGTACAAGACAAAGAGTTCAATCCCAACTCAGACTATCAGAATAACAGACAGACAATCAAAACTCAGTGAGAGAACATTTATTCTAATTCATTTTATGAGAATCTAGTCAGAGACCTTTTGTTCTGGTGATCTGATGTAGTATATAAACAGAATGTATTTATCTATGTAAAGTCACAGTTTTGATTCATGTGGTACAATGAAGCACCAGCTTTAGATATTAACAATTTCACACATCACACCCTAATTTGTGCTGTCGTCTTCATCTCCCTCAACCCAGATATACAAAATAAAAAAAACCACAATGCTGATTGCCCGCTAATGCTTTAGGAGGGGCATTTTCTATCCCTTTGCAACAGTCTCACATGTGTAACTATCCACTAAATTATATTGATAAGAGTACATGGCCTGTTCCATTATATGGCTGACCATTCAGATTAAGGCTTTTAGCAATCTATACTGGGTTCAATCAGCCCGTCAAGAAAGATATAATGAGTAGCAATGAGAGAAGCCATCAAGAGAAGTTGTAAAATCATCCTTATTAGAAAGGTTCAAAGGTGAGAGACTAATCAGTAGCAGCTGATGAATATTTTAATAAGTGCCTGTGCAATGGAATGGTCTGGATTACCTACCAAGAAGCTCCTTTCAGTCCAGCAATCCATGATTAGCAATACAGACATCAGAAAGAAGCCTACAGAATACTTAATGAGAGCAATGTTTCTTACACTGGGCTAGTAGGCTGTGGCTAACACAGGCTGAAATGACCTCTCTCCTACCCCAAAAAACACAAAACAAAAACAAAAAGCCCACAACAGTATCATGGGATTTGGAGACAGGTTGAAGACAACAATTTGAAAGGCATTTTATTCAAGGACTGCTGTTTCAAAATTAGGCTATTTCATTCAAATTAGGGATGCAAGCGAGTAGTCAAGTACTCAACTACCCGATAAGGCTAAGCTTATTGGGTAGTTGAGCCAAGTCCTTGACTGTTCGCTCCCTACTGCCTCTCTGAGAGGCAGCAAGCCAGGGGGAGAGAGTGCTAAGGTTTACAAGCCAATCCCGCCCAGCACTGTGTTGCTGCCTTTCCCAGCAGGGGGCTGTGCCCCACCCCCGGGGAAAGAGGCCGCTTCCACAAAGTAGACCCTGTTCATTGCCGCCCAGGCTGGCTGCAGACAGAGGCTGATCCGGCAGCAGCCCTGTCCACAGCCAGCTTTGGCAGCTGTGAACAGGGGATGCTGCCAGAGCAGCCTCTGTTCCTGGCAGCCGGGACTGGCTGTGAACAGGGGATGGACCTGGCCTGAGTCAGGACCGAGAGCAGTCCTGGCTAGTGCCGGTCTGGGACTGCTGTGCCTCTGCATTTTCAATGCAGTAAGAGCTGGGTGGCTCTCCTTAAATTTAAAATGCAGAGCCGCAGCGGGCTGAGCTGATTGGCTCCAGGAGCTACCCCTGCTGCAGCTCCTCAGAGCCCCCCTTATCAACTAATCATGTAGTCGATACAAATTGGCCAAATATTTGTATCACTCTTTAACATCCTTAATTCAAATGCCGTCATAGAGAAACAGTGATTGTTTTAATTGGGTTTATAATTGTACACTATGCTTGGTAACTTGATTTCAGTGATTATGTACAGTGAAACCTTTGTTATCTGGCACTCTGTTAATCAGAAAACTTTGTTAACCGGCATTGCCGCCACCCACAATACTGTCACATCTTCAGGCACACAAGCTTGGCTTGGTTTACCGTGATTGGCTTAATTTTTTATTTAAGAAGTACTAATCATCTTTAACTCAAAATAGAAATGTGAGTCCAAATGCCTCACACTACAAAACTACCAATATTAAAAACTTGAGTTTTACTATTATTGTCCATTGGTTTTTCCTAGGCTGATGGGACCAGAAGATAACCGGAATTTTTAGATAACTGGAACGCCCTAATCCCTGAGTGTGCTGGATACCACAGGTTTTACTGTATTATGCATGGGGGCTATGGTCTGCAATATTATGTCCATTCAGTACTCACCAGCTCGGATTTTGACTGCTTGTGGTGTAAGACGTCTATTTATGTTGTCAATCAGCACACGTCTCTCATCTTCTGTCAAATCTAGTCCATCCAGAATTGCAGGGTCTCTGAGTCAAACAAGTAAAGTTAAACAATGTTACAGTGATCTATAAACTGTGTACAAACGAGGACAAGCTGACACACAAGCTGCAATATTAACATGCGATACTACTCCTATAGTTTTAAGCATAATGACACAGCAATTTGCTGTGCATAGAGAAAGTGGCAGCTATGCTAAGAAACTAAACAATGGAAAGAAATAAAGGCATCTCCATAAAAAAAAGCCTTTCCTGTGGATATATGCCTTAATATAGGAAGGGTACAGTTGCCAAGGTCTTTCATTCAAGGGAGGAAATAATACTGCATAATAAATGGATTCTAATTTGAAGGAAGGGATAACTGCTGTCTGGCTTATAATTTATATTATATTTGTAGTGAATAATGCAACCCAGATCTACGGAGCTCATCCTCCATCCCATATGCAAATCAGGCTATGTTATAGGAAAGAAATTCTCTCTCAGATTTAAAATAATGACCTATTCAAATACCTTAATATTTTGGCTGGGGCAAATACTACTCTATACATGTAAAAGAAAATAAAACTAAGTAACTCGCACCCACTCAATATGGCACTTTGACTCCCTCTTCTGGTAGCTGCACTACGGACTTATTGTTAATAAACAATAAGTGTAGCTCAAGCAGCTGAGTGGACGCTTTAAGATCCAGAGACCCTGGGTACAATCACCGCTCACACTATAACAAACAGATTGTGTATCATACAGTTTATATCCTGAAAAATATAAATTTATAAAAGGGGACTATGTTGCCCTTATTAAGCCTGAAGATCCACTCTCCTAACTTACGACCTGATCTTGAGGGTATTCCATTTAAGACTTTCACAAACTTCAAAAGGCCCTTAATGAACAGACATGGGGAACAGGGAAGACAGATTTTTAAGCTATTTAGGAAGGCACTTAGCAGGATTTTCAGATGTACGAATCTGCATCTTGAGGTGACTAAATATGTTCAAAAATCTGCCCCTGGATATACTATATAAATGGTATATTTGTTTTAAGACTTAATTTGCCCCTGTGCACGAAGAAATATAGCACCACAGCCAATCACTTCTCAGTAAGAGAAAAGAATAATATAATCAATTATATGTTCAGCCCTTGAAAAATGTAAATCAAAATTTAAGTTTATTCATATCAACAGCACAAAAGTTAAGATTTAAAATTAGTTGATAAGAATGCTTACTGCAGCTAGTGTGCACTGCAATGCCAATAACTCATTTTTTCATTTGCTTTTAATGTAGTATGTCTGCAATATATATTTAATTATGCATTATGGTTGTACAGTTAAATTCTCAAAAAAAAAATCTAAGTGTCAAATTTGCCAAGAAAACCTTAAATCTGGCCTGTCCACTCATGTATTAAGTTAATTACAGTAGACTTCCAATAATCCGGCACCCTTGTGACCCAGGGGGTGCTGGATTATTGGATATGCTGGAGTCTCAGGAGGTACTCCGGTGGGGTGCTGTGACAGGTTAGGCGGGCGGGGGTGTCAGCGGGGGATGGCACAGTGAGGGGTGAACCCTCCGCCGTGTTGCGGGGAGGCGGTGGAAGCCCCGCACAGCCAGCTTGCAAGCGGGGAAACCCAGCCACCGGCTTGTAAGCAGTGGCGGCGGCAAGAGGCAGGCAGCTGTTTAAGGCAGGCGGGCGGGGAACACTGCCTGCCTCTTGCTCCCTCTCCGCTGCTTACAAGCCGGCAGCTGATTTTCCCCGCTTGCAAGCTGGCTGCACAGGGCTTCCACCACCTCCCCGCAACATGGCGGAGGGTTCGCCCCTCCCCCCGCCCACCTTAAACAGCTGTCTTCCTCTTGACCCTTCTCCGCCGCTGCCTCTGGGCAACTCCAATTGTCCACTTCCGGGTTCCAGTTGGTGCCAGACTATCAGGAGCGCCAGACCTCTGGACGCCGGACAATTGCAGTTTTACTGTACATGATTACATACAGAGTTCTTAAATACAATTTTTTTTAATAATTTTAAAAAAAGTTGCGGGGTGGACGCCCCTAATTCAACTTTGAAAATTATATTTGACTAATTAATTTTCCAGGTTTAATTCTCAAAATAGCCCTAGTTATATATGGACTCCCGGTCAATGTTTCACAGTATAAGACAGTGAGCTTTGAGACCCCCTTTGAAGCAATGTACCCAGATGTGTCCTTAATTATTGAGCTTCCTTTCATTACACTAAAACTCTTTCTTAATAGGCGATACATGTTAAATACCACCCAAGAGCCTTGTTAATCTAGTTAACAATACTTGAAGTTATCTCAACACATGATAAACATAAATTACTAAAGGTGGATTAATAACCTGCCCAGGTGGGCATGAGAAAACATGTACAGGTTAAAATAAGCAGTCACTGCTACCCAGAGCCAGACTGAAGTTAGACTTTTCTAGATTCTGTATTTTAGATGGGAAGAAAGAAGAAGGGGGAAGTATTTTCTGAGAAATCCAACTTTGGTTTGCCAGCTGAGCCTTCTGTGATGGTACCAGTAAGAGGAACTGAATGACTTAACAAAACACTGTTTAAAGTGTAGTAAACTCTCAAGTGCAGTTGAATAGTCTATAAGCCAATGGTCGGTATCTCAGTACAAATACTTCCACTGATGCACACCTTTTGCTTCCAATCCCTGAGAGCAGTGTTTGTTAATCAACAGTTTTTGGTATAAAAAAAGGTTGAGAAACTCTGTCTTAGAGGAATTGCATTATTGCAAGCTTATACTTGGGAACACTTAATTTGGAGAAAATTAAATGAGATCTAATTGGTACATTAGAGAAAAATCTGCCATATGCAGTTCCTGGAAGTCATTTAAAAATGACGAAAGAAGAAAACAAACCAATGAGGAGCTGGATTCAAGTGAGCTGACAAGACAAATGCTAAAGCCTCTATTTTTTTAAAAGTACTGCAAGACATCTCAATGATACCATGTCTCCTCTAGACTGATAACACTTGTAATCCTATTCTTCTGTGTTCAAACACCTTATTCAGAAAGCCCTCAAAAATTCTCCACACCATACCAAAGTACTGCTTTTAAAAGCTGTGCCTGTGCAAAGTGACACAGTCAAGGGAGAATACAGCAGGATCTTTGAAATCTAGGTCCCATGGTTAAAGAGCCACAATGAGAGCATCAAGTCAGTGCTGCTGAAACAGATGTTACCTAAAACAAACTTTGCAAACAATAATTAGGAACCGTAAGACTTATTTGACCAGCAAGTAAATAGATGCCCTTACGAGACTGCGTGCTTGAATGCATCATAAGCGCCATATCCTGGTCTTTTGTACTTGTCATCAAATACCCAGGCAGTTCTCTGGAATAAACTCTCCAGCTGCTCATCCTTAGTGTATTCCAACACTTCAGCAACATGGCGAAGGATGCTGTAAACCTAGGGCAAATAAACAAATGGGAGTGGGGTGGAAGAGGACGTCAGTGAAGATTTTTATTTGAATTGTAATCTCTGCGACACAGAGATTGTCCCTCCTTCTTATGTGTTTGTGCACTGCACAATGGAGCCTGCTTTTTGTTGGAGCTTTCAGATGCTATGGTAATACAAACAAAAAGAGCAAACAATTTTCAAATAAAAGGCAGCAGTTTAAAAGGTTATACATTTAAAGATTTAGGGTGCTGACAATGATTCCCTATCGGGCACTGTATAAGGCTATTATGTACCAAACCAGGGACAGGGAAACGTATGGCTCAGGCACCCAGCTTGCCTTGATCCAGACTGCAAGGCTTGGGGCTCCCTTCCCCACAGCAGAGCAAGCTGGTGCTGGCACTCCCGCCTCGCTGTCTCTGAGTCTTGGCGGTCCCCTGCGCAGCTGGAGCATGAGCACTGGTTCCCTGCTGGGGTAGGGAAGGCAATGAGAAACAAGCACTATGCAGCTCTGTGTGCTGCCAATTCCTCTCCTGCCCAGCTGGGGGAATGGCAACACAGGAAAGTGCTCACCTGCAGGTTTCCCACCCCTGTGATAAACCCCATGTCATCATCTAGTATCTTCAAACGCTTTACGTATTTCCATTAACCCAGAGGTATTGTACCCATTTATGAAGTGTTATACTAGAAACATGATTCAGTCAGTGACAGGGGTGAAAATAGAGCCTAGGAGTCCCAGCTCCCAGTCTAACCATTCCCCATTGCCCCACACATCAAAATGTGATATAGGAACCAGAACTGCATTTCATTTTCTCAAAAGTTCAGCTCTCTGTGGTTTTCTTGGCATGGAGCTAATTGGCAATGTATGTAGCTGGAAGGCAGCAAAGTAACAAAGTGCAAACAGCAGCTTACAGTTTTTGATTTGGTGAATTTGTCTTCACATTTGATTGCCTCTTCTGGGGAAACTCTTCTTTTTGACAAGTCAATATAACCTAATAGGAGGCAAAACATTTGGATAAACTCAAATTCAGTGTAAAGTATAAACATTTGGAAAAATCTAGCAATATACTTTGCTTCTGGAGCAAGAATCTCCCCTTGCCTTCTCTCCTTGCCTTGCAAATCACACTTTGAGAACAGTTATAAGCCAAGCAGAACTTCCAGAATAATTTAATCAGCGATGAACAACATGATGAAGTCTGAACCTCTTTTAGGATATTAAAATATGTTCTTTGGAATGTAAATCAACTTAAAACAGCTACCGTTCGTATCTCCAACATTCTTTAAATACTGCTTCCATTTAAGAGCATTTGCCCCAAATTTCAATGCAAGTTTCTCCTGATGCTCTACTTCAGTGATTAACTAGCCACTACTTTTCAAGAGCTGTGCACATTTTTAAGTGATAATGACACTGGCACACAAATAAAAAAGGTATTTTTGGTGGTGCTACACTAAAAACCATTTGAAGTTGGCATTTTTGGTAGCCTAAATGTGTAAGACTCTTGTTGCAAAGCAGGCTTCTTCTGACCATGGCCTTCACGTATAGCCCATCCAGCCACACAAAGCAGCTCACAGAAAATGTAGGCCTCTGACACACTTTGAGAAAGCATAACTTGTAAGCGCACAATGCAGTTGTCTGTGAACGGAATTCGACCTTACAGGCATCCTGAGTCTCACAGGCACCAGAAAACAGGGAGGTGAGCATGACTAGATAGCGCCTAGCTGCAGTTACAGATAAGCCTCATTTGACCATAGCTTGACCGGTCTTAAAGGCAAGAGAAAACATAAGGTAATAAAACACAACTGTCTCACACTAACCATGCCCCGTCTAGTCCTGTCCACGAGGGGATCACACATACATCACAAAAACTCTTATAGGGCAGTATTGTCATACTACCTCATCACTAGCCTATCAGGCCCTGCCAAATGCAGACCGTAGCATGGCATTAGACATTGAATTTTTGTATAAAAAGACCCTCAACCCCTTTGTTTGATGGAGGTTCCGTGTATTGAGGGCACGTATCTTATTTTTTGCCCAGCTAAAGGACTGATCACCCTGAGGCTGCCTCCCCACCCTTCGAGTCAAAGATAGGGGTGCATGAGTCCTGAGCATGCTCCGAGTTCTAGTGTGTCTTTGTGTTGTTATCGTTGCTGGATTTGTAAGTATTACTTAAATGTATTAGTTATTGGTTTAATTAATAGTTAAATTGTGTTAATTTCACTGTGTAATTCTGTAACGTGTATCTAAGTTCTGTTAACCACACTGTGTAAGTTGTATAATCTTGTGTTGTGTAGTAGTGTTGTTTTTAGGCTAAGTATAAGTGTTAGAAATAGAAGCCCAGGAGTTGTTAAGTTGTAAAAGTAGATTTATGACTAACTCCACCAGCTGCCCTAAAATAACCATAGAGGGGCTGGCTTTGGACAGAGTTTTTATTATCATTATATTGGCTTTGTTTTTGTATTTTTCGTTAAGCAAATTAGAGACAGTGATTTGGTATAGTTGAATTGTAATCAAAGAAGTTTGTAATTAGTTAAGTACAGCTAAGTTTAGGGTTTTCTACCCTGTAAAAGCATCGAGCAATTGCTAGTTTAAAAAAACATTTGCTAATTGTTAGTTTTGATTAAAAAAATCATTCCACTTAATAAAAATAATTTGTTTCACCATCATCCAGTAGTTTTCACTACTTGAGACTTTAACCCTTGAGGCTTCCATCACATCACAGAACCAAAGTGTAACAACTCTATACTGTAGTATCATAGCTAAGATTTGGGCTGAGTTTCTGTTGTAGTTCTTCGATGAAATGAAAGTACAGCATGCTCAAATACTGCAGGTAGGCATGCTTTCTACTGGGTAATCCTATGTGAATAAGGACCTGCACTGATGGGTTCCAAATGGAAACCTAACTAATGCAGCTCAGGAATTCCTTTCAGAGTTCAAGAGGGACATGGGTGACCTCAAGAGTATTTGTTAAGAGGATGAAATCTGTAAAAATAAAAAATATTCTTCAGTACAGCTTCTCTCATCTGGAACAGACTTTCCGCAAATTAGGGATGAAAAATATAGTTTAATTGGGTAACTGGTTAAACATATTGTAAAGCTAATTTAATTCAGTATGTAAAGCTAATTACTCAATAGTCAGGAAATACCAAAGTTAAGGTTCTCTCTACCCACATGTGTATGCATAATATAATGCTATCTAGATACATCATCATATACTGTAGTATACAGATGACCCTTGCCTTATTTATTGCACAAGATGGACTGTGTGGTGTGAATGAGAGAATTATTTATTATTTCTGTTTATTCTCACTGCACCAGAAGCATCAATGATCAATTGTTTTCCTCACTCAAGTTCATCATCAACAAGCAGAAAGCACTATTGAGCATTCAAACGAAAATGCCTCTTCACTATGGTTTGTTGACCAAGCATGGACTTTAGAAGTCTAAGGCCTGATCCTGCAAATCCTCCTTGATATGATTTCTCCTCTTTCCTATGAACAGTTCTCAGGGTGGATAAAAATCAATTGAAAAAAATCTAAAATAATCCAAATTAATTTAAATCAGATTTTTAAATTTAAAAAATATCATCAATATTAAATTTCTCATTTAAAAATAACAGTTACAATTACATCTTACCACATATGTGCTACACCTACACTGAGTCTCATTACATTTAATTGCTCTACTCTGTCCAGCCTAACAAACAGCTCTTGCTTCTTGAAAGTTCCGGGCTTTCAATTTCTGTTTCTCAGTAGACTAACATACAAAGACAGACACAGGCTGGATAAGAAAGGACTGTGACCATGTGGTAGTGTACCCGTGCCAAGCACAGCAGTGTTAGTTAAGACATTGTCTGAAGACAGAGGCACAATATGTAAGAAAAGACGGAGGCAGAATAGAAAGGAACAGTAGAGTGTACTGGAAAGAAAAAAGGAATACATTATTCACCACACATACATATTCCCCTACACTTTTGCTACAGAAAAACTGTCCTGGCTTCTGGGTATACAACAGACCCTATTTGGGAATATTTTGAAGAAATTAGTTCCGTAGGTAAAAAAGGAAAAAGTGTGAAGTGTAAGCAGTGCAAGAAGAAAATCCAGGGCTTAGATGCAAGAATGAAACATAAGGAAGACTGCCTATGGGGAGATAATGATGTGTATGAACAATGTAGATCAACTTTGCAATGCATCATTCTTCAAGACTCTCTCTATGCCTTTTGGTATAAATGTTATTTAACAAGTAAATTTCCCAGCTGTTGGATATTGCTAGAAAAAATCCTTATGGCTTGCTTGATTAGTTAATTAAGTGTAGGTTCTATCACCCAAGTATACAGTACAGAAAGCTGCAATAAGAGAAATCTAGAGTTGCAGTTGCCACGGAGTGTCATTTTCTTATTTTATTTTACATAAAACATGCCTCTTATTTTGGAGCACCTTGGTCACAGACCATAAAGGTAATGCCACAAGTCTATTCCTTATTTTACTTCAGCAAAACTCAGCTTTCCCAAAGGAACTCCATCTTCTACTTGTTTTTAATGGGGCTTACTTCAAAATTAAGTGCATGCTAAGCACAATTAACCTTAGCTTTTTTAGTAACTTGGAATTAGATCTGCATCAAAATGCCAGTGACAGCAGGGAAGATTAGAGCTAGCTGTAGAAGTTTTAAGGACACTGTACATTTAATGTTCTGAGGATTTGTCTGTAAGAGTTAATAAAATTTGAAATTAAAAAAAAGAGAGTTTAAGGACAGCTGTCAGCCAGCAACTCAGGAGACTGCTGAAATTACAAATGTGAAATATTTATGTAACATTTAAGATTTAGTTTAATAAAATGTAAGTGCTACTGTGTTTGTGTGTATGATTTAATTCTTACATTCCTAATGTACTGCTCCTACATCTGCATCTTAGTACATAAAAATTGTTAATGGTGTCATTTCCTTAATGAATAAAAATCAAGTATCTTAAAAAAAACAAAAACAAAACAAAACAAAAACACCACAGAAAATATACTCTTAGATGTTGCAAAATGTTCCACTGGGCTGTAAATTAACAGGTTTTAGCGATCAGATTTGCACTATTGTCCGAAGAAATGTGAAGTATTACCAATGGGAAACTGGATTTAAATTAATGATTTTTTTTTTTTTTATGATTTACAGCCAATCTCCCTGAGAGTCCCCAACAGGACTACTTGCCCAAGGATAACTCACAAGGACAGCAGCTTGCATGATCAGATGCTATTTTGAGCCAGTGTATATTTGAAAAGGCCAATTATAAACTTAAAAAGTAGCCAGGGTCCCAGGTTTAACAGCATAGCTTTTTACAATTATAAACTTATGCTACTCCACCCTCACTTTCCCAACATACCTTTCTCTTTGTCGACTCTTATGACCACAACACACTCATTTCTGCCTATGCGGATGAGTTTGTTTATGGAGCGAATACGTCTCCTGGATAGTTCACTAAGAAGAATCATGCCTTCAATGTTGTTGTATTCCAGTAGGCTGACATAAGCTCCCATTTCAGCAATGGATCGAACATTGACCATCACTACATCTTCCACCTCTGGAAATTTATGCTGGTAGAATCTACAGCTTAGTCCAGGCATACTGTGATTTGAGCAAAAGTAGTAAAGATTATCATCTCATTGCACTGGCCAACACTAACTTATTATTGTGGCAAAAACTGCCCTACAAAAGGGATTTGGGGAGATAGCATTAAAAACTGATATATAATGGTTTTGTTTTTCCTATCACTGTCTAAAATAAAACCTTGTTAAGGTTCTTCAAGACACAACCTGTCCAATCACCCAACCACCCTTGAAAATAAGGAAATACCATGTTGAAGGGTAAAGTCTGCCCTGAGAGTATCATGCACACATTGCATTATCTACTATCTCTAAAACATCAAACCTCACCACAGATGAAAAGATACAAACTACTTTCCCTGCACTTACAAAGTGATCCAAAATCATAACAAAGACTTCAATAAAACCAGCAAATATGCAGGGAAAACATCTGTGGAACTGTGCAAATCCATGGACACTCGCTTTATATCCATGAGTATCTGCATCCGCCAATGTGGAAGCAGATATTTGCCAGCTCATTTTTGTGGCTTTGAATGCAGATACAAATTTTGTATCTAGAGCCCTGCAAATTTGCAGGCATCTCCAGATGTCAGTGCGAATATCTGCACCGAATTTTTGCAGATACAGATACAAATTTTGTATCCACACAGGGCTCTAATCATCTGGAGTCCAGCTTACTGGGCAACACAAAATGGTGTAAGGAAAGTAGGAGGTTGGAACTAAGGTTTTACATTACAGGTCAAGGAGAGTGACTCTGGACAATGTAGTGAATGTCTGTATCCCAAGAGAACGTCCCAGGTGCAGTTCAGACTCCTTGGAAAGACTTTCTAGAAACAGGTACTTTGGGGTGGGGAAGCGCAACAATGACCCAAAGGAGATGCACTACAAATGGAGAATATAACACTAACTGGCTCAGATCTGATGAGGCCCTAGACAAAGAACAGCTAGCTCAAATAAAGTGTAAGTAAGCCAAGGTGATGCCAGTCAGAATGTGAAAATATCAAAGAACCAACTGTTTTTTTTTTCTAGGGATGTCAACATGTAGTCAAATATAGCTTAGGCTTATTGGTTAATCTTGATGACTAGATGCATCCCCCATCCTGCATCTGTATCAGAGGCAGGAAAAGGGGAGGGGAGAGAGTGGGAGTTGGTGCCCGTGAGGAGCTGGTTTAAAAGCTGGCTCCCCACGAGCTCTGGATCTGCCCTGCTACAAGCAGCTGCCTCTACTAGAGGCTGGGGCCAATACATGTGGGGAGCTGGCTTTCAAGCTAGCTCCCCACACGTATTGGCTCTGTGAAACTGCCTGGCCCTTGCTTGTTGCCTCCTACAGAGGCAGGAGAAAAGGGGGCCAGGGAGGAGTTGGTGCTGTGGGGAGGAGGGGAGAGAAGCCAGCTTTTAAAAGCCAGTTCCCCGGTGCTGCTTGAGCCACCCCCATAGGGATGTAGAGGGAGGGAGTAGCGGAGGAGAAGCAGGGGCAGCTGCAATGAAGCAGCCTCTGAATGTGCTGGGCCGGAACTCCCTGCGGACAGAGGGTGCGCTGAATCCCACAGGACAGCCTCAGATCGTGGCAGCAGTGTTGGGCGACAGGCAACTGGTCCATGAGAAGAGATGGTTTTTAAACTGGCTCTCCTTGTGACCAGATCTGTCTGCCACCCTGCATTACTGCCACTGATACAGAGGCAGCAGTGCAGGGTGGCAGGGGACTTCTCAGGAGTCTTGCTGGGAACACACTGGCTGCTGGCCCTGCCCATGGGGACTATCCAATAGTCATGTGACCGCATGAAATCTTAGTGTTTTCATGACTATTCAATGACATGATATCTAACATCCCTATTTCTCCTTCCCCCGAAGACAACTATCATTAGCAGCATGGAGCAAAGCACCAAGATTGCAGCACAATGCTCACTAAACCTATATGATCAGATGGCCAGGGTGGCAAAGAAAATGCCATCTATTGCCTCTAGCTTGCTATGAAACTTTGTCACTGCTCAACTAAACTACCATAACTCAGTGTCTGGGCATGAATATTTACTGCAGAGGCTTCAGACCATGCAGAATGCAGTAGGAAGTAACCATGCTTGCGTTCATATCGCTCCACTAGCTCCCCCTCTGTTTCAATGACCAGTTCAAAACTTTGGTCCTGATCTTGAAAGCTACCCATCGTATATACGAGTGACCATGCTTCCACTCGCACCCGCATAAACGAAGCTCAAGTCTTCGGGCCTCGCACCGCAGCCGTGCCAAGACACCCGCCCCGCGCTGCCAGCTACTGTATCGGGTGCTGCCAGGCGCCCCGCAGTGACCAGCTGCCGGCCCCTACGCCGGCCCACCCAGGAGGCGGCGGCGGCCCGGGAGCCGCTTCCCCACCCCTGAGCCGCGCGGGGCCCTGCCCCCGCCAGCTTGTCCCGAACACCCCACGGGCCGAGAACAGGCTCCGCTCGGGGGATGGGTCCGCAGCTCCCGTCAGGCGTTGGGGCCCGGCGATGGCGTTACCTGCTCGGTATCCGGGTCCCGCGCTCTGCTCCGGGCTCTCGGTCTAGCGTCTCCCTCTTGCCTCAGCGTGCTCCCGGTCCCCACCTCACTGCGCAGCCGCGAAACCCGCCTTCCCATCTCCTGTTCGCGCGAGATCTCGCCGTATCATAGAGTCTCCGGAGCCGCTGGGCGGGACGGAGAGAACCTGGAGGCCCAATCATAGATTGCGAGATCTTCGGAGAGAGCAGAGGGGCTCGGGGAGAGCGGGGTTCTGAAAGGGGCACACGCTCGAACTCGCAGAACCATAGAGTTGAGGACCGCCTGAGGGTACAAAACGAACAAGTCACGTGCTTTCCTTCCCGTCACGCAGGGGCACGTGACTACCGCTGCCCCAACGGGCGTTGCGTTGTTTTGCCCACGCTGCGACTTACGGCGATGACGGGGCGAGAAGGGCCCAACATCCGGGGCTTAGGCCCTCTGTGTTCTGTGTGGTCGGCGCCTCTGCGGTGGGGCGGAGTCAGCTGGAAGAAGCGGAAGTAGCCTTGGTCACCGGGCGGGGCGGTTGGTGTCGCGGCACGTGACCGAGCCGGCTTGTAGCGGAGCCAGAAGCGGGTCGCGAGCTCCCTTCGCTGCGGTCAGGATGTCGGGCAAGGACCGGATCGAGATTTTCCCCTCGCGGATGTGAGTGACGCGCCGGGTAGCGGCGGCGGCGGCGGCTTCCTTGGTCCCCTCCCTTCCCGTGCCGGAGCCGGGCTCCCCTCCTGCCCCGGGGGCTCTGGCGCGGCGTCCCGGGCTGGCGCAGTGAGCGGGGCGCGTGCGGATGGAACGGGCGGTGGCGCGGGGACAGTTGCGGGCTCGCGCGGGGAACTGCCCAGGGCCTGGAACCGCACGCGGGTCGCTGCAGATTGCGGGTGCTGCTGTCTGGGGGAGGGGGGGGGGGGGGCTGCAACGCGCTTCGTGTGACTCGTCCCAGCTTTGTCGCTCGCAGGTCCCAAGGTCAGAAGGGACCATGGTGATCATCTGGGTGACCTCCTGTGTCGCCCAGGCCTAGGACTTCCCTGTGTCAGTTCCTGTTTGAACTAGACCGTATCTCTTAGAGAAACATCTAGTTTTGATTACATCTGACTGCGGTTCCCACAAGAAACGGGTGTACCTGTATTTGTTAGGAAAAGTGCACAGAGAGGAAGCAGTTGATAGGAGCCAATATAGCTTGTAATACTTGACTTGAGTGATGAGCCACTTGTCTAAAACCTCAGCCTAGCTGTAAGGGATTGATTTCCTGCAGAAATTTCAACTCGCAAATACCTGTGCTAATGGCTTTGAACTGAGAGCCTGCCTACTCCGATGGATGCTCATTTGTCAGAACTTCCAAACAACTATCTAACAAATTCCAGTAGTTTTCAATCCATTATTGAACCCCCTCACCCTTAAGAGCCCTGTGGCATACTATAGGTTACTATCTGGACCTTTACTGTTCTTCAGAAAAAACATACGTTTCATTAAGTCTGCTCCATCTTCTGTCAGTTTTGTCTGTAGCGCTTCCTTCAAATTTTGAACATCTTTCATTGTATTAGTCATCTTTTAAATGAATCTTTAAACTGCATCTCATTAAGGAATTTACAAGCAAATGTGATACTGTTTTGTATTGTTACATTAGCATTCTATAAAACTACATCAATAAAGACCAAAATTAAATCAGGGTTCAAAAAATGGTCTGGAATGCAACACCATGCAATGGTTATCCCTAAGTCTTGAAGCTAGTACTGGAGGACAGGATGGATCATTTGATAATTGCCCTGTTCTGTGCATTGGTTAGGATCTCTTTATGGAAATCATTTCAGGAAATGAGCATATGGCCAGTGTAGATGTGGCTGTAGTTCTCCTGTTCTCTCAGAGGCAGTCTGCAGTGTCATAATTCATTTAACTTTTCTTTGCCTCCTTATAATCAGAGATACAAGTAGGTTACTTTTTTGTAATATTTTGAGTGGTACAAATTACACTGAATACTACAAACATAAAGAAGGGGGATCCTCGGAGCCAGCATTTTTATGGGTGTAAAAAAGCTTGAGACATAGCTTCCATTTTGTTCCCTTTTTATGGCAATCCTTTTTGAAGTATATAAACAATCAAGTGGGATATGTAGGGTTCACTGCTAAATGTTAAGAGAACAAATGAAGTCAGCTAAATAGAGAATAATCCCTATTCCCCATAATTTTCCAGGTGCTGACAGCAAATGATTTGTCATGTAGTCAGATGTCTTTGACAAAGCATGGAACATGGCCATCATCACAGCAAAACACGAGTCTTCAATGTTTCTACTCAAAATCTGTAGAACGGGTGGCCAACAAGTTAGAGACTAAGAGCCAAAATAGCTATGGATAGAGTGCAAAGAGCCATATGTTATATATTTTATTTTTATATATCTATATATCTTTATGTAGATAGAGTATACAAAATGTAGTGATAAAAATAACATTACAGGACACTTCAGACAAAAACCAATAAAGTCTCTAATCACTTAAAAAATTCACGGCTTGTCCTTAGATCTTCAGAGAACTTGACAAGGAACAAACTTCAAATAAAAAAAAAACCACCCTTGAAAATACAGTAATAATCTCACACTAAATAAGCATCCTCACCATGTATTTTAAATTTAACACTACTGCCGTATTATGTCCTGTGAGTTTTTAAAAATTAAACTGAACTGAGAAGTAAATTAGCACAATTTGAAGTGTCTGTTTCACTCCAGCTTGTTGATCTCTGGTATGGTTTCCTCATTTTTTTTTTAAATTTATGAAGATTATGGCTTTTTTTTATAATTCTAAAAATTCAGGTCTGTCCCAGACTGCAAATATGATAGGTTGAAAAACAAGAAGGAAGGAGAGACTCATCTCAAAATAATTGTTTCAGCCTGGCAAACAATAGCCTTTGAATTTTCTTTAAAGAAACACAGTGTAAACCAGTTACATGCTGATTCTTTTTTTGTCCTGGAATTTAAATATGACATCTGTGTTGGCTGCCTTATTCTGCATCCATGAAGATTTTGAGATTAAGGTGCTTCAACCCCTTCTCCCCCCCACCCCTGCTCTAACCCAATCCTCTTCCCCAGAGCCAGGCACCCTTAGCCCCTTCCCCTTGCTCTAATTCAATCCCTCTCCTTTCCCCCAGAGCCAGGCATCCTCATCCTCCTTGCTCTAACTCAATGCGCCACCCTTCCCCCAGAGCCAAGCACCGATCTAGCAAGAGCTGAATTTCTTTCAGCAAAGAGCTGCATGGGGCTTGAGAGCTGTGGGTTGGCCACCCCAGCTGTAGAATGTTCAGACTACTATGGCAGGAGCACCAAACTAGTGATGTAAATGAATCAGTTAATGAATTAAACTTTACATTTAACCAGTTAACTGCTTAAATGGGAGGGCAGGCGCGGGGGCCTCTCCAGCCCTGCTGGGCTTGACTATCCCCTGCCTCAGACAGAAGCTGCGATGGGTGGGCTGGAGCATCCCTGCCCATAGCAAATGCAGAGACTTCTCTAGCCCCTACTAGCTAACCATTAACATCCCTATTTTGCATTAAAGAGCACTTTTGAGATCCTTAATCAAATTAGTGTACAATATTAATATACAAAAGTTGAGACCTAGCGAATCTTAACTTTGAAGAATAGCTGCTATATTCCAGAACTTTTCTGCTTAAGATAAAAAAATGCATCATAGGTGAACAGATTATTATACTTAACATCGATTAATCTGAACCATGAAGCTTCATCCATAGAAATGCAAATGTAGGTGCTACATATGAAGATAGCGGGTTAGGGTTCTGCCTTGTCTGGTTGCTGTTATTGAATTGTCCTCTTTGCTTTGTCCACTACTTCATTCACTCTTGTTAATATCCTAAATGCTCTTCTGTAAGGAACCTATTCTTTGTTTTTTCTACTGGTGTGAGCTTTTTTGCAGTCTTCAGTAGTCTAGAATAATATTTCATCCTGGGAATCAGTAGCTTAATTTAGAGAGCTTGCCAAACGAAAGAACAGGAGTCTTGGTGGTGAAGTAAACTTAAAGCAATTTCTGTTAATACAAACCCTGCCTCTGATCTATCTTGTCCTCAATTGAACAGTATTTATGCCATCTTGTTGTTAGTGAAGTCTGTAATTACATAAATCTTTTGTATATCAGAGATGCTTGTTGAAGTCTCTTGTTCTAGCTGTTCTGGCTTTTTCTTGATGGTAAACAGGACTGTGTTTAATGCATACATAGTGTCTGTTAAATCTTGCTTAGACTAGAAAATGAGCCAGCTTTTGATAGCTCAACCTTGGAACAAGCCAGCTGGTATGCAGATCTGAAGTCTCTGAAAATGTTTGTAATTTCAGGCATTCAGTTCTTCTGAAAAGCAGGCTTCATTTTTTATCCTCTGGCTTATGCTCCTCTACTATGAACGTTCAGACATTTTAGTGCGAGTTATGTTCTTGTCTGTTCAGGAATTTATATGGGACATGTTGCTTTGGTATGTCAGTGTGTGTCAGCTATTATTTAATTTGCATCCCCTGTTGTGCCTGTGAGGTAGAGAAGTGTTGTTAGTTCCTATTTTATAGATGTGGAAATCAGGTAAAGGTATAATAGGCAGTGTACTCACTACCACTATTGTTCACAAAACGTGTGTGTGTGTGAAAAACTTCACTGCCCTGAGTGATAGTGTTCACATCTAGGGATGTTAAAATGGTTAAATGATAGCACTTAATCATTTTATACAAGGTCCTGCCACCTGGCCCCACCACAGCTGCGGGGTCCTTCTGCCCAGCCCCACTGCAGCTGTGGGGTACTGCGAGGGTCACATATGTGGGGCTGCTCTGGCCAGGTGCAGCTGGCTGCCACTGGAGTTAACATCCCTAGTAAGGTTGCTGGTACAGGCAGTCCCCGAGTTACGCGGATCCGACTTACGTCGGATCTGCAGTTACGAAGGGGGTTTGCTGCCTGTCTCCCTGGTCTGCTGGAGACCAGCAGACCAGGGAGACGGGAAGCAAAGCCTCTGAGGACGCCGGCAGCGGGACAGCCGCGGCGCGTCTGGGCTGTCCGCTGCCCGCGTGCTCCGCAGCTTTGTTCCACGTCTCCCCAAACCAGGGAGACGGGGAGCAAAGCCGGGGAGCACACGGGCAGCGGACAGCCCAGACTGTCCCGCTGCCGGCGTGCTCCGCGGCTTTGCTCCGCTTTGCTCCCCATCTCCCTGGTCTACTGGTCTCCAGCAGACTAGGGAGACGCGGAGCAAAGCCGTGGAGGACCCGGGCGGCGGGACCGTGGTGCATCTCGGTTCCCCGCCCGCGTCTCCCTGGTCTGTTGGGGGGGGGGGGGGGCGCAGCTAGTATGCCCCCCCCCCCCAGCAGTCCAGGCTTTTCTCCGGACGCCTGTGGTAGAGCAGCTGGGGCGCTGCCGGTTGGTCCCGCAGCGCCACTCTGGGCGCTACTGGACCAACCCGGCAGCACCCCAGCTGCTCTGCCCCAGGCGTCCTGATTCAGCCACTGCTGGTCAGTTTCAGCAGCGGCTGAATCAGGATGCCTGGGGCAGAGCAGCTGGGGTGCTGGTGGATTGGTCCAGTAGTGCCGAGGAGCGGCGCTACTGGAGCAACCCAGCAGCACCCTAGCTGCTCTGCCCCAGGTGTCCCCAAGTCAGCTGCTGCTGAAACTGACCAGCACTGACTACAGGAAGCCCGGGGCTTCCTGGAATCAGCCGCTGATCAGTTTCAACAGGCTGAATCTGGACGCCAGTTCCGACTTACATACAGATTCAACTTAAGAACAAACCTACAGTCCCTATCTTGTACGTAACCTGGGGACTGCCTGTATAGACATATATTGCAAAAACAATCAAGCTAAAAGTCTGTGGGGTTGCTTTTGCTGGAGTGTTAACTTAAGTTGTAACTCAGGAGTTGATTTTTCCATTATGTAATACACACTCTCTCTGTTATATAGGCAATAACCAAGTTAGTGCATTATGAGTAGCTCAAATGTTTCATAGAGGAGCCCCTGTCACTTTAGTGAGACTAACTCGAGAGGTACAGTGAAGCATATGGCAATAATAGATAAAACTTGTGACCTTGGTTTCAGTTCAAGTCTTTCACAGGACTTGAGTTTAATACTCAATCTGGACAGTCCAGAGGGTATTACTTGCAAATTAGGATCATTTGCAACTATCTAAGAAATCTACTACGGGTTTTCTGAGTTTAGGGAATAACACCACATTCTGGACAACATTTGCTCTTTTCCAAATGGAAGAGCAAGCTGCTGCAGAAGTCTGGCTGCTGTTTCAGCTTGCCTGTTTAAAAAAACAAACAAATTTGAGACTGTTTAGAAAAGCCAGTTTCAGTAGACAGACTTAAAGTCTCATGAAGAATTGGTTACCTTTTTATGGTATTTATGGCTTTTGCGAAGCCAGAATATTAGAAAATAGAACAAATCTCCTTGGGATGACTGTGGGTAAATCTTGGTTTCCATTTAATGGCCATAAATAAGTTGCATTTCAAAGAATTTTGACTTATTGTGTAGTTTTCTGTAATAAAGTGGTTGAGAAATTTATAAACAACAGGGCCTATATACAGCACTTGTCAGCCTGTTGAAAGGTTCAGCTTTGTAAACACTCACCCAGTAATCCTGGCCTATGAAATAATTCCCATTTTTACAAATGTGAAAAAGAAGCACACCAAGGGACTGCTTATGGTTGAGGAGGCCAAGATGAAGACCTTGTCTTCATATACTTCCCAATATCTTTCATTTTCCATGTAGGAAATTATTTTACTTTCTTCTGATCCCTCTGAGTGACAGAAATCTCTATCTTTTCCTGCTTAATAGGGCTCAGACCATCATGAAGGCTCGTTTGAAAGGGGCTCAGACGGGCCGCAACCTCTTAAAGAAAAAATCTGATGCTCTGACTCTTCGATTCCGGCAAATATTAAAGAAAATCATTGAGGTTGGTGAATTCAGTTTCTACTATGTCTGTCAAGCTCTGTTAGGAAGTTATGTGTTCTGTAAACCATGCATTTCCATAATGCAGTGATTGAGATCACTTTTCTGTAGGTTAGAATTTGGTTTAGCTTTGCTGGTCACCTGCAGTCTGTTAAACAACACTGAAGTGATTTGACTTTCCTAGGTGGGCAGGCTGAACAAAGGCCTAAGACTGTTTAGGAGTTTAACCACCCCCCTTCATCACTCTCCAATCAGCCATGTACCCTGTTAAACAATAAGACTGATTTTAACCTGCTTCCTTCACTCTGTCTGGCTTGGGAAAAATGGTATACATCGGTATCAGTTGTATAGTTAAACTGTTAAGTGGAGACAGCAAACTCTATTCAGCAAGTGTGTGGGTGTTTTTTTTGTTTTTGTTTTTTGAAAGGACATGGTGTCAATGTGTTTGTGTGCATATATCCATATGATTTAAACCAAGATTTAGGCATGGCCAGGTGAAATGATGCTGGATATGGATTGTGTTTGTCTACTCTAACTGAACTGGGTACAGCATTGCATTAGCCACAGCTGCTTCTAATACACAGGGTTAGCACTGTTTCCATTTCATAGTGTAGATAAGGCCTTAGAGGTGTGTCAGATTTCCTACAGAGGCTATGTCTACACTACAGGGATTTATCGGAAAAAGGTATGCAAATTGTGCTCTGCAATTTGCATACCTTTTTCCGATAGTTTTTGTGGAAGAGGCTTTTCCAAAATTTGGCCCATCTAAACTGGGCCAAATTTCAGAAAAGCCGCCTCTTTTGGAAGAGCCCTTTTTCCTCGTGGAAGGAGGAAGACAGGGCTTCCGAAAGAGCACGTCTGCTCTTCTGCTAAAAAAAAAGCAGAAGAGCAGACACATTCTCTGGATGCGGAAAACCTCCGTAGTGTAGACCTAGCTAGACTCAGTAAGGCAGCAGTACACTGATTTATACTCACATTCTTGGCTTCAGTAGTTTCTTTGAAACTAGAAATGCTTAATTTTTTTTCCCCTGTGCTGTGAAGATTTGAAAAAATCATTTCCCAGCAGTTCAGGTAAACCACTGTAAGAAACAGTTGGAGCCCTCTTGTGCTGTATCCATTTCTACAATCATGTTAAATCCTGGGATTCTCAGTTGACAATCATATGGTGGCTTTACAGGGGTATACAATAAGCAGCCTTAACATTGTATATCCATCTTAAAGATACAAAGTCACATTTACTTTTTTTTGTATCCTGCCCCCTGATGTGTGTAACCCACCTCGGGACACAGGAGTCGTCTTCTTTTGTCTTTAGGTACAGCAAGTAGCTGCTAACAACTAATGTTCCACTCTGAGAAGACTGTTTCAGCTTTTGGTGGAATGAGGTGGGTTTTTTTTGTTTTTTTGTTTTAACCTTGCACCTCTGTTCTCTTTACAGACTAAGATGTTAATGGGTGAGGTGATGAGAGAAGCTGCCTTCTCGCTTGCAGAGGCAAAGTTCACAGCTGGAGATTTCAGGTGAGGACCACTGACTTGTACGGTACTGTTGCATCGAGAATCCCCAGCTTTCCTTTTCTAGGAAGAGAGCAGGCTGTTGGTTCCTGTTTTAGAAAAGGAGTGAAAGAAAAAAGTGGTATAGTATGTGCAGAGAGAGGCAGCCTCGTGATAAATTGGATACCATCAAACAAGGATGGGAGCAGAAGGTGTTGAAGGGAGAAACAGTTTGTGCTGGGAAAATGTACACGGCTTTGAAGTCAAACAAGTACATCAGATGGTAGAAGCAACTTTCAGATCAGTGTAAGTGTAAATGTGAATCCTCAGGTGAGCCAGTGGTTGCTTCTGCATTGTGGAATTTAAAGTGTAGAGAAAGGGGAAAGCATAACAGAAGGCTGGACTAGTTTTCCATCTTGCTCGAGCTATTGAGGCAGATTCTCTTCCTCAGTGTTTTCATCACTTTCTCTTAGTAACTACCAGGGAGGTCTACCATGCCAAAGACATGAAGTCCTATGCTGATGGCAGTCTAGGAAAACACTTCTCCCTTCTGTACGAGTGCAACTCTAAATAGGGTTAATGAGGGTAGTGCATATGTCAAAGAACAATTACATTATTAGGACAACATAAGGAGAAATCTTATGAATTTAGAGGATCGTGTGATGAGCATCATTTTTATAGGAATAAATTATAATCCCAGATTGTTGTTGATGTAGATTTTGAAACATCTGGGATTAAGTGTATACACAACAGGGATTTGCTCTGTAATCTTTCATATGAATTTGACAGCCATATCATAGGCTGTGACTTTTAGAAAACTTTACAAAACCAGACACAGCGAGGTATAGTCACTAAGTGGAGAAAGGACAGCCCCACTGTCAATGTAATAGGTAATTTCTGCTCTAAATTAATGTCAAATGCCCAGGCACATTATGGATACTGTGCTGCAGAGGAACTTTTTTTGGATAAGGTGTAAAATGGAGGTCCTATTTCCCTTCAGTCCTTTAAAAGTCCTGTGATATTTACATATAGAGATGTTTGGTTGTGGGCCCTACAGACTCTGTTTTGGATAATTTTAGTCTGCCTCCCTAAAGTCTTTATGTAATTTTATTTGGATGCCATACTCATTGCTCCCTGTTGTAATGTTGAGTTTAAGTAGCAATGATGTTCCCTCATTGCATTTTAATTTAGAAACTGATTAAAGTGATTCCTTGTATGTGGATTGTAATTGACTGTGGGATACTACAGATTGGGGCTGTAGACACATCAGCTGTTAATGAGTTGAATTGGAAGAGTAGAATTACTCCTTTCCTAGCAGAATCCATGGGTTTTTAATTTCCTATCCAGGTACAGTCCAACAAAATCCAACTTAATGCTGGAACCTGAGCCCAGCTTTCAGGCATTGATTTTAGGCTGGAAAGAGCTTTGATGGGCCAGGTGTGCAATGTGTATTCTAGATCCTGAGCCTCTGCATTTACGAATAGATGTAGTTTCTGTGCTTAGTTTCATAGTTCATGTATGAGCTTTTGATTTCTGTGTAAAAGCTTGTTTCATTCAGCTGCTGATGTGGGTGAGCTAGTCTTCAGAAAACTCCGTGCCAGAGCTGGAGACTTTTTCCATGAATCCTTGGAGCAGCGTGAGTGCTGCTTAACCCTTGCTCACAATGATCAATTCGCGATTTGATTTTACCCAGTTAAGGTACATTTTCTTCTCTTCAGTACCACTGTGATCCAGAATGTGAACAGAGCTCAAGTCAAGATCAGAGCCAAGAAAGACAACGTAGCAGGTGACTATCTCCCCGCCTTAGCAAAGTATAAGTATGTCATAGACCCATTTGTGTTTCCTAGAAAATGCACAATGGTTAATAAACAGAATGTGTCTCTTCTGCATTTCTTTTCTCCTTACCTCCTTTTATTACCAGGGATATTTGCATGTTGAAATAAGAACTTTGTGGGCTACAAATTCCTCTAGTCTCTCTTTGTACCAATTAGACATTTTGCAGAAATGGGGAAAAATGGCCTCAGATTAAGTGACTTAGTCCACTTTTTTGCAGGTGTTGGTATGGTTTTCCACTGCAGCCTATTCAGAACTTTGTCTAGTCCAGTTATAATGCTTGAGGCAATGGCACTTCCACTATTTTTTTCAGGATATTGCCACCGTGTTCTAGTAGATACCACTGTGCGAAAGCTTTTTAGTATATGCAGCTCTTTACTTCATTTCATCCCTTTATTCCTAACTATGTAACTCAGGCTAAACTGAACAATTCCTTTCGCATACTTCTGCAAATACATTCACTTCAGACATTACTTAACTCAACTACATGTATTATGTAGGAGGTTCTGATGTTTCCTCTTTTCTCAAGGCATTCAATTTTTGCTTATTTTGTATGCTTCCTCTAACTTATAAACATTCTTAGTATATCTCTGGTATAAATAACACAAAACCTCTTTTGTTATGTAATATACTTCTGTATTTGACCCTTAAAAATCTCTCCTTTGCTGCTGTATCCCACCATAAACCTAACAGCCATACTGGGTCAGACCAATGATCTGTATAGATCACTATCCTGTCGCTTGCCAGGGACCACTGCCAGATGTCTCAGAGAAAGAACAGAACAGGGCAATTTCAAATGATCCATTCTCTGTCATTCTAACCCAGACTTTTGGCATTTGGAGGTTGAGGGACACCCAATATGGGATTGTGTCCTTAACTATCTTGGTTAATTGATCCACCAGTTGCTTTCTTCCATAAACTTATTGAATTTGTCTTTAAACCAACGTATTATTTTTGGGCTTCATAGTATTCCATGGCAATGAATTCCATGGGTTGACAATGTGAAGAAGTACTTTCTTTTTGTTGGTTTTTAAACCTACTGCTTATTAAGCTCCTTGGGTGACCCCTGTTTCTTATGTTACCGGTAGGGATGCGAATGTGTATTACACATAGCCCTCTTTTTCCTCCCCCCTGGGCATTACTTTCTTTGTATCAGAGGCAGCAGCATGAGGGGAGAGGTAGGCGGGAGCCAGTACTCACAGGAGATGGCTTAAAAGCCAGCTCCCCGTGAGCACCAGCTCCTGCTTGCCCTCCCTCCCTGACCCACGTGTAACTGCTGAAATTCAGTGGTTACATGTGTACAAAAATAAACTCACTTTAAGTAAATAACACTTCCCTATTCATGAATTTGTATTTTATCATTCCTAAGTCTCTTTAAGCATCACTGTTTCCAGATGTCTCACCACATCCTCATTTATACTGTGTGTGCACTTGCACCACTTCACAACAACCAGCTGCATCCAAATGCAGAATTCTGCCTTCAGAAAGAGAAGAAACGTCTATAAATTCAGTCCTTCATCTTGTGTAAATTGAGTGAGAGTACAGAAACTGTTTGTTCAACTTCTGGCAATCAGAAAATTTATAACTATTGGGGAAGGGATGGTGTCCAAGACTCTTAAGATACATGGTTATGCTAAAAAATTCCATGCAAAGTGCTAACAAACAACCTTATTTACACTGAGAGATTGCCACTCAGAATCAGGAAACATAAAAGTTGAATGCTCGCTTTTTATCCACATAATAACCAGATCATGTTAAACTGAAGCTACATACTTGAATTTCTAATGCAGTTTCTATAACTTGTCTTTTTTGAAGACACGTTGTACAGTTGTGTGCTATCGATACTGCTTATCATAATCTCACTCTTACCTTGTGCACCTATGTTGTGTCGACTTGTTTCATTTATACCTTGTATTGTCAGCTCTTTGGGTCAGAGAATTTTATGTTTAGTGCATAACACAATGGGGCTCCAATCCATGTCTATGGGTTCTGAAGGCTACTGTGAGAGAAATAAAAAAATCATCATACAGGTTGTACCTTCTTGGTCTGGCACAGTCAGAAAAAGTGCTAGAATTGAAGTTGAAATGTACTACCTATAACGTGTTCTGACTTGGTAAAAGATTATATAGTTTGAGTACCAAATACAATATTCATTTGATTCTTATGCAAACTTTTGTGTGCCTTTAACAGGTGTAACCTTACCAGTGTTTGAGCATTACCAAGAAGGAGGGGACAGTAAGTATAAAATGAATGCTGTATGTCTTCTAGTGCTTGTGGAAAAATACCTGGATATCCTGGAAACCCTTTATCAGCAAAACCTTGACAGCACAACTTATCATGCAAGCTTTCTCCATATTGCTGTGCCAACGCCGACCTAGAGGGGTTGCCTTCAGGGCTGTGTAGCTTTGGCTGTTACTAAATCTTTGGCCTGTGTGCTGAAATTACTAATAGGTCACTCCTGATGTGCAGACAGACATCTGTCTGCAAGCAACTGCGGGGAGTTGCAGATTTTGTAGACCACTGAGCAGGCACCCAACAGTAATGATGGTCAGCAACCACTGTTTTCTAGGTTAGTACTGCTGACAGAGAGGTGAAGGGTTGAGCATTCCATTAGCAGTCTCATAAGCATCCCTGGTACTTGTTGAGAGGCTTCATTCTTGCTAATGCCTCTCCTGTTTGATGCGTTCTCAGGTTATGAGTTGACTGGCTTAGCTAGAGGTGGGGAGCAGCTGGCAAAACTGAAGAGGAACTATGCCAAAGCAGTGGAGCTGCTTGTAGAACTGGCCTCGCTCCAGGTAGGTGGGAGTGGAAGATGAGCTAAAGGGCTTCTAGTTTCTCTCAACTGTTTAATAGACAATCCTGGTGGCTAAGGATGTACCTTTAATCCCTTCTCTGAGCTGTGTGGAGACCACATGCTGCAGCATTTCTATTGTACTGCAACCCCCCCCCCTTTTTTTAATGTCTCCACATCAGGGTCTTCAGCTTTTTTCCCCCCCATCCTACTTCACCCACACTTGCAAGCACAGATACTGAATGCATGTTAACCTCTTCTCTGGATCCTCATGGTCCCTTTCCTCCTGAAAATGAGAGAGAGATTGAAGAGCTGCTTTAGCATTCTCAAGTGTAGCTCTGCAAGGACCTTTTGGTGGCAACTTTTCTTGTATTTGTTTTGAATTCTTAAGATGCCTGGTTACTAAAACACCCTTCTCCAGGTTACTGACAGTGTTCCCTCTAATTTTTTATGTCCATGTGCAGAATGATTTTTGTTATGTTCACCAATAACAATGTGATGTATTGCACAATAGTATTCTGCACATGGACAGTGTGTGGTGGGGCTGGGCCAGACGATTGAGATGTCAGGTGTGGACTTGGGTGGGCCTGGGAATGAGCAGATTGCAGTGCACAATATCCCTGGGAGAGAGGACTAACCCTCACCCCCTCTCATGGCCACTGCAGCTCCAATGGGCACAGCTGGGGAATGTCAGGGATAGGCTTGGGGAGGGAGGGGAGGGAGTGGAAGAATGGAAGGGGCACCTGTCCCCTGGAAGGGGCAGCTCTGGGTTGGGTGCTGTGGCTGAGGGAGAGGTGTGCTCCACTAGCCCCAGCACAGAGCTCCATGTTGGGGCCAGTGGACAGAGGTGGTGGTCTCTGCAGCAGCCCTGAGCCCTGCACAGGGCTTGTTAGGCAGCTGGGCAGCTTAGAGGGATCTTGGGTTACTGGCATGTGTAGCCCTAGGTTAGTTATAGCAAGTATTTAGTCAGCAGTGTACAAACCAAATGTGCATGAGAGTGTACCTATTTGCACTAGGGCAGAATTTAGCCTTTAAAGCAAGCATGCATGGCTCCCTAAAGCCACCTACACTTGTCAGATAGTAAAAATACCAAGATCCACGTGCTTTATATTTAATTTACTTTGTCATAGACTTCGTTTGTGACGCTGGATGAAGCCATTAAGATAACGAACCGGCGTGTGAATGCTATTGAACATGGTGAGTCATTTGGAGCTTTTCCACTCTTAACGCTTACGTGATTTTGAAAGGAAGCTGACCTGTGTTCCATGGAGCACTTACTGGTACTATCTAGTCACACAATGCTCACTGTCCCCCTTTGTTTTCAAACATTACATTGCACTAAGATATGCACGTTACCGTGCCATGTAAGCAATGGATTGTGTTGTTGTAGGGATGTTAAGAGATTTTGAATGGGGTGGGAATGAGAGGTGGTCAGTCACAGATCTTAGAGAGATCTTTCCTGGCCGCCCACTGAGACTTATGTGGATGGAATTCAAGCCCCTGGGCTTTGGATCTCCTGGGGAATATTAAGCTTCTACCCTGTGGGGTCCCTGGGCACATAGCTTGTTTAATGTTCCCCTACTGAATGTTCGAACCCTTTATCCAACTGCTTCACCCTGCTGGGCACAGTGCTGCCCCTTCAGACTCCCCCCTACTCAGACTCCCTCTCCCAGAATTGGGAAGCTTCTGCTTCACAGTGTAACCTTCTCCAGGGTATGCAACAGCTGTGGAGCAGTCAACACTCAATATGTTCTCTCTCTCCACTTTCTGCTCTTTGCATTTAATCATGTAAAGCACAGGAGAGTACAGATCACACAAAACAATACAACTTCCTAAACAGAATGTCATCACTAGCTCACCCTTTCTTTGGGAGATCCTCTGTGCTCAGTCTGTCAGCAGGCAGCATCTTTGACCCATTGCCTATCCTGCCGCTGCAGTCCTTCTTGTTACTCTGGTGCAAAATGTCTCCCTGCTCCCATTTTCTTCTGAGAGTCCCTTCACAGACTCTGCTTGTTCTGCCGTTTTGTAATTTTTTTTCTATTGCTGCCAACTGTTTTTCAGACAAAAAGGGGCCTTGTCTGGGCCTCACTGTTGAGCTACTTTGCTCTGTATAGTTCAAGTAGCTGATTTTTCATTAGCTGTTCAAAATTCATTTCTCCCTTCTAGTCCTTTTCTGAGCAACTTGAGGCTTTTTTCTCTTTGCTTTTCTATAGTATTTGTCTTCACTGCTGTGGCACTTTCAGCATTTCACACTGTTAGATCCCACACACATTGCCATCACACATATCAAAGTTTCGGCAGTTTTTCTTCGAGAAGTGTCTCTGTGGGTGCTCCACTCTAGGTGTTTTTATGTTCCTGCACTTCTAATCGGAACTTTTTGGCAGCACTACTCCCCCCGGGTGTTGGCATGAATGTGCCGACACATGTGCATCGTCAACTGTCACTTTGGTTCCTTCTCAGCTGCTCCTGGTTCAGTTGGAACAGAGCAGAACATGAAGCTTTAGATTGATAGTTGATATCATAGTATAGAGTTAAGTGCTTAGGTAGTTATTCAGTTCTCCCCTTGTTAGTTTAAATGTTTTTTTCTTTGTTCTTGGTTAGATGTGCCAGGTTGACCAGGCTTTAAGAAATGCCTGACCTGCAGGATGTCTATCCTGATATCGGATGGACATGCCCAGTGCATTAGCTGTCTTGGCAAGGAGCACTCGCCCAAATCTTGTCACCACTGTGAAAAGCTCTCTACCAGGTTGCTTAAGGTGAGAGAGCTCCAACTGCATCTCCTATCTATGGAAAACCGAGAGACTCATGTCGAAACTGCTGTCCACTATGTCACTGCCCAGCACCTCTCCAGTGGTGGTGTCAGACCAAGGCATGGCACCAAGCGATGAACCCTCCAAAAAGATTGCAAAGAGGAAGCACTCTTCGCCTCCAGCCAATAGGCCCATGAACATCTCCACAGCGTTACCCCTTTTCATCTTAAGGTTTTAGCTTCAGAGGATGCGCAGTTACTGGGGAAGTCTTCCAAGGACAAATCCCCACAGGCAAGTTCATCTAAGGATGTATGCCCTGTGGTCTCTGTGTAAGCACAAGGCGACCTTGTCTGTGCTGTCGGTACTGACTAAACTGGTACCCGTCACACCTTCCCAACTCAGGGCAACAGGGCATCCAGAACTGACTGTCAGATCCTGTGAAATTGGTACTCTCTCGCGGTACCAGAAGTCCTCCGGCACCGCCGATGTCCAAAGGATGCGATGACACAGTACTGCAGTGCACACAGCTTTTGAATTGTCGGTATTGATCTTCCTGCCACCAAGTCCACTGTCGACGCAGGAGGCTCCGTACCAGAGACACATCTCTTCAGTACCAACACAACACCATCAAAGGGTCCCAGCAGACTAGTCACTTGAGCTAGCATGGTACCGTGTTTTCCCAGCGATAGTGAGGATGAGAAAGACATACCATTTTCTCCACGCCATTCTTTGCTGAAGCTGGTGGCTCAGACCCAGCCACAGGCTATGTCTAGACTATATCCATCCCTCTGTTGGAGGAATGTAAATGAAGCACTTCAAAAGTGCAAATTAAGCTGGGATTTAAATATCCTGAGCTTTATTTGCATAATCACATAATGGTGCTCTTTCAAAAAAGTGCTATTTTGAAACAAACCAGTCTAGACGCAGTTCTTTAGAAAACGGGGTGCTTTTTCGAAAGATCCTGTAAACCTCAGAAAACTGAGTCTCAGTATTATAGGACAAGGATCTGATGCTGTTGAATGAAAATATTAAGTTGGACATTGGAAAAAAGTTTACAGAAAAATAAACTCACTGATTTCACCAGTTAGTTCTTCACGTTTCAACCTCCAATGGCAGCTGGTGCAGCCTGAATCCATTGAATTATTGGTGCAAGCTATAAAATCCTGAGCCTTTAAGAGTAGTGTTTTGTGGGTTACTCTTAATGAAACCCTTCACTTCTTCCTGCCACACTATGGCAGGCATTCAGTATATGTATTCTTTCCTCACTGTGCAGGCTGTTTGCGTGATTAACATGATAGTGGTTTTTTTTTCTTCTCTAGTGATTATTCCCAGGATTGAACGCACGTTGTCCTATATAATCACAGAACTGGATGAGAGAGAGCGAGAGGAGTTCTACAGGTAAGTGATCTAAATGGGAGGCTGCAGGTCCCGTTCCTTCTCACAAATTAACACTTTGGAGAAATCCATTTAATACTCCCATCACCACCATTTCTGTGTACTAGGCTGAGCTATTGACATTCTGCTTTCAGAAATTATCCAGGGCCTTTTTAGGGAATTAGTGTCCTGTACATGGTGCTTGGTTCTGCTTTGAGGGCAGGACTGGACTTGACCTCTCAAGGTGTCTTCCAGTTCTGGTATTCTATGAACAGCATTTTACCCATGTGACATTCAGATTGACGGAAGCTGGCTCATACATCTGTTGTACCCTTATTTACGTGCATTAAGCGTTCTCCAGTAATGATACTTCTAAAAAGGCCTTGTGCTTGCTCTCAACTTCTTCTCCTTTATTTCTTCCTTCCTGCTGACTCCTGACCCATGAATTTCAACAGATGTCTTGGATAGATTCCCCCTCCTGTCACTATGGGTGGGTTCAGAGGTTCTCTCATTCCTACAAGCTGGAGAGGAGCACTTAGGGGCAGGGTGTGGCTTAATGCACTAGAGTGAACACTTCATTGCAGAACTTAATCTAGTTTCAAATTGAGCAAAGGGAATTGAACACTAATGAGACAATGGGGTCTATTAAGCCATATTTCTTTTTTGGTGGCAGAAGGATGGAATACTGTGAGAGGCAATACCCTTGTTAAGCTGTATATGTTTGTAGTCTTGGGCTTTGTGCCTTTGGATGGAAAAAATTGTCCCTCTATCCCTTTTGATTCCAGGAAAGGAAAGCTGCTGTTATATCTATTGGCTTAGCCTGATTCTAAAAAAAAAAAATGAAGTTTAAGAAAAGGTTAAAAGAACCTACTTTTTTTTCCTTGCTGCAGAAAATGAAATTGATCAAGAGGTTTGAAAATTCTAATTCTGGCTTTAAAAATTTGAGGGTTGCTGAAGCCAGTTGCTTGATTTGGAACTAGTTCATTCTGCAGTAAGATGCCTATAGAATGCCCAGTGTGCACAGGTGAGGGATGGCTTGTGCTGGAGGAGGTATTGAGGGTTTTTTGGACAAGATTACAGTATTTACAAGTCTGCATATTGGAGCAGAGAGCATTTTGCTGTACCTATTCATAACCTAAATGTCATTCCAATGGGGTCTCCAGAGAACTGATGGAAAAGATGATTTTTTTGGAAGAGGCACCACTCACCCCAACTCTGTCACTGCAGGTTAAAGAAGATCCAGGAGAAGAAGAAAATATTGAAAGAGAAGAGCGAGCAAGAGCGGGTGTTACGGAGAGCTGCTGGGCGGGAACATGAACCTGCTAATCTCCTAGCAGAAGAGAAGGATGAAGACCTCCTTTTTGAGTAGCTCTGTTAAAGGGGAAGATCCAGACAGCAGTGTGCTAACTGTTGTAATTCTGGACATTTAATATGTGGCTCTACATTTGGTGTATTAGTCGTTCAGCTTCATTGATTGTGTTTTTCCCCCCCAAGATGAGAACTTTGTGAGCCTTTTTGGTGAGGGGTGAAAGCAGAAAGATGAGGAGGACTCTGGTGTCTTTTTAGTGTATGGTAGGAACAAGAACCTCTCCCTATCTACTAGCAGTGGTTTTACTCAATCTCTACTGCTGTTGGATTTTTGAAGGATGTATTTGAAAGTTATTGTAATAACTTTTTTCTCCCTTTTGTAAAATACTCCTTGTAAGATGGAAACATTTAAACTACATGCATGTTAATAGGTAGCAGTGGAAAGTTCTGCTACAACTAACTTATTACTGATAAAGCTGGATTGTTCAGGCTAGCCTTGTTGCAGAAACCCACACAAGCACCTGGAAGACCTCTTTCATTTTGTGTAACAGTTGTGCCTGTGCTGTATAATAAAATTTTGAAGGTTAGTGTCTGGTGTCTACTGTAAGGTTTTGCTCAGTAGGCTATGAAGTTGACACTTTCATGACTCTGGAAAACATCTGTCTACACAGCACCCTTAGCTCAAAATAAGCTATGCAAATTGCATAATTTATTTTGCAACTTAGCACTATCTACATGATGCTGAATTTTGAAAACTCAGAATTCCAAAATGCCCCTTAAAGTCATGGAATGAGGTTTACCAGGATGTTGGAATAAGCTGCTTATTTCAAAATAACAGACTACTTCAAGAGACATGGCATAGTTATTTCAGGATACTGCTGGTATCCCAAAATAGGGTACAGCTACACTGTGGAGCTAACAGGGCAAAGTTTTGCTCTCTAGGAAATATACCTTGTAAGCCTGAACTAGCAGGTACCACATCTAGTACTGTTTTCCTCGTTCCCATTTGACACCTTTTTTGTCTCTCCTGAAGTGACCACGAAAGGGGTTTGGGGGGGGGGGGGGGGGGAAGAGTTAAGTGCAATGGATCACCTGAAATGCTGGCCCATAGAAAATGGCTCTCTTAACAGCTTTGTCTCAAAGCCCTGTTGCATTAAGTGGTGATACAAATGGCTTATTCTGGTCTTGATGGGTCAAACACTGCAGCATAAGATTATGTGCACAAAGGCAACCTTATTTATGGTTTGTTTGGAAGGCATGACTGTAGCTAGAATCCTGTAAACTCCCCGGCTATGTCTAGACTGGCCAGTTTTTCCAGAAAATCAGCTGCTTTTCTGGAAACTTGCCAGCTGTCTACACTGGCTGCTTGAATTTCCACAAAAGCACTGACTTCCTACTGTAAGAAATTAGTGCTTTTTGTGGAAATACTATGCTGTTGCCATTCAGGCAAAAGTCTGTTTTGTGCAAAAGGGCCAGTGTAGACAGCTCAGCTTTGTTTTCTGCAAAAGCGCATCTAGATTGGCCACGGACGCTTTTCCGCAAAAAGTACTTTTGCGGAAAAGCGTCCGTGCCAATCTAGACATGCTTTTCCGAAAATGCTTTTAACGGAAAACTTCCATTAAAAGCATTTCAAGAAGATCATGCCAGTCTAGATGTAACCCCCTTGTACTCACTCAGCCACCCCTGTGGGTTTAAACTAGACCCAGAGGGGTGGCTGGAGCTTCAAGATGATGTGAGGGAGCTGCTGAATTTCAATTCCCACTTGACTATGAGCTTAACCCTAATTTGCAAAGCAATTAATTTGATACTAAGGGCTACCACATTACTGCTTTAAAAAAAGACAACACTGCAACTCTTAAATTGAAATACTTAGGCATGCCTGGTCACCAAAGCAACCTTTCCTTGTAGATTTTCTGAGTGATAGCAGAGACTGTAAGCAAATCAGAAAAAGTGTAGTGATTTATTTTGTCTAGTAGTATTTTACATTTTTTACATAGTGTGCCATTCATGAGGTCTCAAAATAGAGTGCAGATACATGATACAGAAGTACAAGTTGGGGATTTGACAACTCAGAACATTAACTATAACCTGTGGTGAGCCCCATCTTACATTACACAAAGCTACATAAAATTACATTCATAATCCTCAATAGTTTTGTTTAATTCAGATAGTGAAACCAATTTTTCAGTAAATCTGGATTGGTAAAAGTATAGCTACCTTCCCCTTTTAACTTGCTCTTAAATAGGTGACAAGGCCTAGTGTTTTCTTCCAGCAGTCAAGTCTGAGCAGAGACCCTTCCTTCCTAACAAAATAGTAGAAAATGCTTTCCTACTACTCCATGGTCAGGCAATACTAGATCAAACTGGTGATAGACACCCATCTGACTCAGGACTTAGCTCTCTGAACTGCTGTTCTCAATACTGCTCTAGCATGTCAACATTACAGAGCAAATACTGACTTCCTATGAGCTTCATTTACCATCTTACTTACATAAATGGTGCACTGTGAAATCCAACAGATGCTCTTACTTAAAAAACAAAGGATACAAGCTGCACATCTCACACTCCCACTATAAAACTACTGGATGCTAAAGCCTATTTAAAGTCCAGCCATCTTAGAAAATTCAGAGGAAGACACACAATGGTGAGATTTACCAGCATTCACCCAACATTAACATTATTTAACAACAACATAATTTGTCAGGGTTCAGTAATACTGAGTGAAATTTTGAAAAATTACTTTGTGACCTTTAAAGATGCCTCGCTAAAGATTGCACTCTCTCAACAAACCAAAAAAAGAGTTGTTAAAGTGAAAAGTTAATTTATAACTTGAGATGCGCAAACATTAAAGGACAGAATTGATGGATAATACAGTAGCCACCCTAGCACCTGAATTATGTAGCTCTCTCACACCAATCTAAAATGTTAAAAAGTACCTATCATTAATACAATGCAGGGCACCTTGACTCAGAGCTAATTTAAAACATGCTAGCTATTAGCCTAAACATGATATGCAGTTTGTGTCATTTAAGGCTTTCAACACCTGCCTTGGAGACATGTTAGTGAATGGCCCTCCTGATTTTTAAGACATAGCATGTTCACTAAGAAAATATGTACCTTGATTCTAAAATCCTATTACACAACATATGACTTCTCTCCATTTCAATTTACTGGGGCTCTTCTAGATTAGCGGCAGAGATTGTGCTACTTGTCACACTGCAATATAGGAATGTTAATGTAAAAAGTGATTTTAAATAACTTTCATCCTGTACTCATTCTCTGCATAGCCTAGAGCTAATAAACTGTGGACACAAAGGCAAACAATTTTACTTGCATTTGTTCTATTAAAAATCTGTGCAGAAAATATATACACAAATAGTGAAGACTAACTTTTCCTTTCTTACTGTTATATATTTAATTCAGCTACACATTGACATACTTCCAGTGTTTAACTGAGGGAACAACAAAACACTGGCTAAACAAGAAGACTCAACATTCACATTTAAGGTTGTTCATGCTATCCCCGTAACAAATAAAAAGCTAAAAGATAACATTTACTTTCAATGCTTAGAATAGCCCTGCTGTGGATTTGACAGCTGCAGAACTTTCACAGCTTAGGCTAGTCTTTAGGGACATGCTGAACTTAGCAGGACAGGATAGCTATAGATATGCTTCCATTTCTCAGGATCTTTTCTTAACAGTTCTCTTTTGTATGTCAGTTACCAGTATTTTTTAAGCCACTTTTACTGCAGAATTGAGCAAATGCAGCACAATAATCTGTGCTCAATTCACAACTGGTGTACTTACAGTAGCTACATTCAGTGGTTTTAATTCCAGTTAATTATCTGTATGGCCATCCATAAGACATACCATGGCCAAATATAAAAATAAAAACACGCACTCCAACTGCCCATTTAGTCAGTATCCTTTTGTTATAAACGTAACTGTTTACATTACTAAGATTTTTTTATATCAGTATGTTTTAAAAGATTTTTTTTTTAATAAAAATATAACTTCTGCCTCCTAAACATCTCTATAAATCTGTGGGAAGCAATGGCTCCCAAATCAACTGATAAGCTTTAAAGAAAAACAAAATTCCATAAAAATATCACATCTAAAACATCAGTACATATTACTCTTTCATGGACCTAAGGTTAATGTGCAGTCAAATCTGATTTACAAAGTTTGACTAAAAAGACAACGGTTGAATTATTTACATTATACACATTTCCCAAATTACAGTGCGCTCAGAAAGTGGAATGTAAATAATTAAAAAAGAAAGTCAAGCCTAACCAGGCAGCTCCAGACCAAAGCAGCAACTTGATTCTATGTATTGTAAAAGAGGAGATTCTCTCATAATTTCTCTCCCATGTTTTTGTAAAAGGCATATTCACAAACTACTGTCATGTCCCAAAAGATCATTAAGTGTTAAATAATATTGATAACTATATGACAACACTGACTGTATATACACACATTTGAAATCTTAGCTTTTAAAGAAAGGTGATTTTAGATAGAAAAGTCATATTGGTGTAGAACAGCTGCTAGAAAGGCTATTTAAAAATTGTTAAAAATTGTACTGGCTTGCTAAGAGTTTCCATTTCTAGTCCAAAGATGAGAAGAAAACCTTTAAACAGCACATCATTCTGTTCGTGAATTGCCTAATGGATTTTCTTCACTAATACACCAACTATCAAGGGGGTGCATCCACAAGTCTAGCACTCACATTATATCTTATCATTTAAGCTGTATTGATTCATGTGCTATCTCCCTTTGATAGACCGCTGGATAAAAGTCTGCTTGTCCCTTAGAATTGTTCTTTTTCATCGTAACCAGGTGGATGGCACCCACTGAGGTTCCGTGTCAAGTTTGTTTATTAAACGAAGTAGCTCCTGATATGCCTTATCAAGATCAGAATTCACAATTGCTGTATCAAAGTAGTGGCCATTGTTCTGTTCCATCTCTCTGGTCTTCTCTATGATTTCTCTTAGTTCTTCTGGCTGTAATGAAAATATAGGAAGAATTAATTTAATATGGTATATATATTTAATTAGAGCTGTCAGATGATTAAAAATTGTGATCATCACTGTTAAATAGAACACCATGTATTTAAATATCTTTGGATATTTTCTACATTTTCAAATATATTGATTTCCATTACAACAGAATATGAAGTGTACAATGCTCACTTAATCAAAAATAGATAATCAATATTTATAGTAAAACAAAAGTGTTTTTCAGTTCACCTAATACAAGTACTGTAGTACAATCTCTTTGTCATGAAAGCTGAAGTTACAAATGTAGAATTATGTAAAAAAGACTGCATTTAAAACTAAAACGTTGTAAAACTTCAAGTATGCAAGTCCACTCAGTCCTACCTCTTGTTCAGACAATCACTAAGACAAACAAATTTGTTTACATGTATAGGAGATAATCTGTCTGCTTCTTCACAATGTCACCTGAAAGTAAGAACAGGCATTCACACTGCTCTTCTGTAGATGGTGTATAAAATATTTATGTGCCAGATGCCCAAATCATGTGTCCCATCATAATTCAACCATCATTACAAAGGTTATGCATATAAGCTGGATTGTTATCGAGCAGACCTTATCATCAAAGCAGGGCAAGCCAGCACATGTTCATTTTCATCATCTGAGTCAGATGCTACTAGCAGAAGGCTAGATTTTCTATTTGGTGGTTTGGGTTCTATTATTTTCACATCGGGATGTTGCTCTTTTAAGACTTCTGAAAGGATGCTCCAGACTTCCTCCTTTTCAGGTTCTGGATGGCTCTTCAGATTCTTAAACCCTGGGGCAAGTGTTGTAGCTATTTTATAGAAATCTCACATTGGTATTTTCATTGTGTCAAATCTGCTGTAAAAGTGTTCTCAAAATAAACGTTAGATCATCATCCAAGACTTCTATAGCATGAAATAGAGGTTAAAATGTGCGCAGAACAGAAGATACACAATTCACCCCCAAGAAGCTCAGTCACAAATTTAATTAACACATTTTTAATGAGCATCATCAACATGGATGCATATCCTCTGTAACAGTGGCTAAAGCATAAAGGTACATACAGAGGCTTAGCACATCTGGCACAAATACCTTGCAACTCCAGCTACAAAAGTGCTATGTGAATGCCAGTTCTCACTTTCAGGTGCCATTCTAAATAAGCAGGCAGCATTATCTCCCATAAGTATAAACATACTTGTCTGAACAAGAAGTAGGACTGAGTGGACTTGTAGGATTTAAAACTTTACATAGGTTTGGTGTTGAGTGCAATTATATAACAACCCCCTGCATTTGTACATAAGCCTTCAATATACTGACACTGCATTAGAGTACTTCTATCAGGTGAACTGAAAAATATAATTGCTTTATCGTTTTTGCAGTGCATGTATTTGTAATAATATAAAGAGAGCACTGTACACTTTGTATTGTGTTGTAACAGAATCCTAGAATACTAGGACTGGAAGGGACCTCAAGAGGTCGAGTCCAGTCCCCTGCCCTCATGACAGGACCCATTACTGCCTAGACCATCCCTGATAGACATTTATCTAACCTAATCTAAAAAATCTCCAGAGATGGAGATTCCACAACCTCCCTAGGCAAATTATTCCAGTGTTTAACCACTCTGACAGTAAGGAACTTTTTCCTAATGTCCAACCTAAACCTCTCTTGCTGCAGTTTAAGCCCATTGCTTCTTGTTCTATCCTCAGAGGCCAGGAAGAACAAGTTTTCTCCCTCCTCCTTGTGACAGCCTTTTAGATACCTGAAAACTGTATCATGTCCCCCCTCAATCTTCTCTTTTCCAAACTAAACAAGCCCAATTCTTTCAGTCTTCCTTCATAGATCATGTTCTCTAGACCTTTAATCATTATTGTTGCTCATCTCTGGACCTTCTCCAATTTCTCCACATCTTCCTTGAAATGTGGTGACCAGAACTGGACACAATACTCCAACTGTGGCCTAATCAGCGCAGAGTAGAGTGAAAGAATGACTTCTCATGTCTTGCTCACATCAAACCTGTTAATGCATCCTAGAATCATGTTTGCTGTTTTTGCAACAGCATCACACTGTTGACTCATTTAGCTTGTGATCCACTACAACCCCTAGATCTGTTCATTAGGGTTACAGGAGGAAACCCTGTTCATTAGGGTTATAGGAGGAAACGCATAGAACAGGTGGGACATCCATGCGATGAGGAAGGCATCTCCCATCGATCCTTTGCCTATTCCCACCCTGGAACAGAATAGGGGGCATTGGCTGTTGGACTGCATGGCAAACAAGTCTATGGTAGGGTGACCCCACAGGCGGAAGATGTCCGCCAACATGTGTGCCTTCATTTGCCACTTGTGTTCAGTTGGGAGGGTTCTGCTAAGACATCTGTTGTATTCAGGGCACGTGGAAGATGTACTGTGGTGATAAATGTGTTGTATTTCAGGTACCAGTTAAAGTGTTATGGTCTCTGTGCAAAGTGCTTGAGATGGGGCTCCGCTCTGACTATTTATGTAAAACATTGCTGTGATATTGTCTATATACAGTCTGATGTGGCTGTTGGCAATGACTAGGAGGAATTTGACACATGCCTTACTGACTGCATGCAGTTCTAGGACGTATATGTGCAAGTTCTTGTCAGTGCTGGATCACAGGCCCTAGTAGGTATGATGTTGTAAGTGGGTGCCCCACGCGGTACGAGATGCATCTGTCGTCATGGAGACGGATGGTTCTGATGGATAGAAGGGGACTCCGGAACCAAGGTTCTGTAGGCTCAGCCACCAGCGTAAGGATTCCTTTACTATACCTGGAAGGGGTAAGGATTTGGATAGCAGATGGACATTGGGTTTGTAACCTGTCCTAGGCAGCTCTGTAAACATCTCACGTGCAGACACGCATTGCTGACTACTAAGTTGCATGTGCGCAAAGAGCCAATGGCATTCGAGTGCTGTTGTGCTGGGCTGGATTGTAAGGTATTTACTGAGGCCACTATTTTTTAGAAATGGTCTGTAAGCAGGGATGCAGTGGCCATTGTCAAATCGAGGCATGCTCCTATAAACTGTATCTTTTGTGTAGGACAGAGCATCAATTTGGTTTCGTTCACCTGACGGCCCAGGTATTGGAATAGGTGTCTTGTGACAGAGAATGGCAGGAATTGTGGTGTGAGCACTACTTGAGGCAGTCATCAAGGTGAGGAAATATGATAACACTTTGTTTCCTCAGGTACGATGTGACAACCACCAGTGCCTTTGAGAAGACCCTCGGGGCGGTAGCAAGTCCGAATGCAAGCACTTTGTAGTGGTAGTGTTGAGAATCTACAACAAAATGAAGACAATGCCTGTGAGTAGGGTGGATGGCAATGTGAAAGTATGCATCTTGCAAGTCGAGGGACGAGAACCTGTTCCAATGCCAGTAATATGGTGGCAAGTGTTACCATCTTGAATTTTGTTTCTGAATGAATTTATTGAGGGCTCAAAGATCTAGACTGGGCCTCCAGCCCCCCGACCTTTTTTCAGTCAAGAAGTAATAGGAGTAGAACCCCTTGCACCTAAACTGTGTGGGAACTGGTTCAATCACTCCAATGTGTAAGAAGTGCTCTACTTGTTGAAGGATCTCATGAGAGTGGTCCTTGAAAAGGGACAGGGAAGGAAGGTGGAAAGGGGGATGGACACAAAGGGAAAAAGGTAGCCTTTTTCAATTATCTGCAGGAGCCATCTATCAGAGGTTATACATTGCCAGTTGATGAAGGGCAACAATCGATGATGGAAGAGATTTGCTTGCGTCGATGGCACTGGAGTAGGTGAGAGGCTCTCCAGACCCTTGACCTGATGATCAAATTTGCTTGTTGGACTGCTGCAACTGTTGGGAATTAGTAGAGGAAGGGCATCATCTATTTCTGCCTCTCCCCTTGTTCGGTTGCTGCTGGTCTTGTCTATTGTAGCGTTGTGCATATGGGGGGGTATTCAGGTCTTGGGTAGGCAATTTAGGTATTAACCCTTCTTCTAGGTACTTGGTTGTGGATCCTCAAAGACAGAAGTGTCACACTGGAATTTTTCATGGAGTGGAGAATTTTGTTGGTGTTAGCTGCAAACAACTTCTGGACGTCGAAAGGAAGATTTTCTACTGTAGATCGAATCTCCCTGGGGAACGGAGTGGAGGTAAACCATGAAGCTCTTCTTATTGCTACCGCTGTTGCTGTAGTACATGCAGGCGTGTCAGCAGCATCTAAGGTGGCCTGTAATGCTGTTCTTGCAATCGTGAGACCCTTGGATACCAGTGCTTTGTAGTATTGCATTTTAGCCTCAGGAACGTCTGCAATCGTCATTCAGTTTGGTGTAATTAATCATATTTGCTCAATCATATTTGCTGCATAATTTGAAATGCAAAATTGTATAGAAGACGACGTATATATCTTGTGCTCTAATTCATCAAGCCTTTTGCTATCGCAGTTTGATGGCGTAAACCGGTATTGTTGCTGCTTGGATTTTTGTTGTACAACTTCCACCATGAGGGAATTTGGTGCTAGGTGAGAAAAAAGAAATTCAGAACCCTTGGGTAGGACATAATATTTATCATCAGTTCCCTTAGCTGCAGAAGTAATTGACAAAAGGTGAGCCTGCCACACCATCTTTGCCTGTTCCATTAGTGCTGGATTAATTAGCAATGGTTTTTTTGACGGTGTTACTGAATGTAGTAGGTCTGTTATCTTGTGCTGATTTTCCACAGCCTCATGAAGAGGAATGTTTAGTTCAGCCACTACCCATTTAAAAAGGTCTTGGAAATGTGTAGTGTCATATGAAGTCATTGAAGCTGGGGCCAAAGGCCCTCCCTCACTGGAGGGAGGTTATTTGGGTCAGGAGAGGATACTGTCTCCTGTGTGAGTGGGTCCCCTTTTTGTATTTGTTTGGAGGGGGAATATTGCACTCTGTGTCATTTCCGGCCGTGCTGGTGTTTGTGATAACATTGCCATTTGTATTAGTACTGGCAGTAGAGGTAAGGCTTAGATGGAAGTACTCAGGGATTGTCATAATATGAAGGCATATTTCCAAATCTGGAAGAGTAAATACTCTGAGCTGTGTAAGGAGAATTATCTGGTGAAAAACCCCTAGAGAGGTCATCATCAGATTCCGATGAAATTCTTTTCTGAGAGTGATGTTTGTGATGTTAACATAGCAGAGCACGCTCAGCTTGTAAAAATGATGAGTTAAAAGTGGATGAGACTAATAAGGCTCTGTGTTGTGTGTAATGCCCAACAGGTGTTGTCTGTGCCATAGCGGGAGGCAATCTTAGAAGCTGAATCAAGCCTTGGTGCAGAGGGCAGTTGTGCTGCATCAGGCACCTCGGTGGTGGCAGCTGAGGCGCCTGTTAAAGTGATCAGCGCCACACATTCATGCTGCTTCGGCAAAATTGTATCATTGCAAGATGGTGCTGCAGCTAATTTGAAAAATCATGGAAGACGGGAGAGATTCCAGAAGACTGGAAAAGGGGAAATACAGTGCCCTTCTATAAAAAGGGAAATAAGAACAACCTAGGAAACTACAGACCAGTCAGTTTAACTTCTGTGCCAGGAAAGATAATAGAGCAAGTAATTAAGGAATTAAACTGCAAACACCTGGAAGAAAATAGGGTAACAGGTAACAGCCAGCATGGATTTGTAAAGAACAGATCATGTCAAACCAATCTGATAGCTTTCTTTAATAAGTTAATAAGTCTTGTGGATAAGAGAGAAGCAGTGGATGTGGTATACCTAGACTTCAGTAAGGCATATGATACGGTCTCACATGATATTCGTATCAATAAACTAGGCAAATACAACTTAGACGGGGCTACTATAAGGTGGGTGCACAATTGGCTGGATGACAGTTCTGAGAGAGTAGTTATTAATGTTTCACAACCCTGCTGCAAGTAAGAAGTAGAGTTCGGGGGGGGGGGGGAAGAATCTGTTTTGGGACTGGTTCTGTTCAATATTTTCATGATTTAGATATTAGCATAGAGAGTACACTTATTAAGTTTGTAGATGATATCAAGCTGGGAGTCGGTTGCAACTGCTTTGGATAGGGTAATAATTCAAAATGATCTGGACAAATTGGAGAAATGGTCTCCAATAAACAGGATAAAGTTTAATTTAATAAGGACAAATGCAAAATACTCCACTTAAGAAGGAACAATCAGTTTCACACATACAGAATGGGAAGCAACTGTTTAGGAAGGAGTACTGCAAAAAGGTATTTAGGGGTCAGAGTGAACCACAAGCTAAATATGAATCAACAGTGTGATGCTGTTACAAAAAAAAAGCAAACATGATTCTGGGATGCATTAAGAGGAGTGTTATGAGCAAGACACGAGAAGTCATTCTTCCGCTCTACTCTGCACTGATTGGCCTCACTCAGTTGGAGTATTGTGTCCAGTTCTGGGCACCACATTTCAAGAAAGATGTGGAGAAATTGGAGAAGGTCCAGAGAAGAGCAACAAGAATGATTAAAGGTCTAGAGAACATGACCTATGAAGGAAGACTGAAAGAATTGAGCTTGTTTAGTTTGGAAAGGAGAAGACTGAGATGGGACTTGATAGCGGTTTTCAGGTTTCTAAAAGGGAGTCACAAGGAGGAGGAAGAAAAATTGTTCTCTTTGGCCTCTGAGGATAGGTGAAGAAGCAATGGGCTTAAACTGCAGCAAGGGAGGTTTAGGTTGGACATTAGGAAAAACTTCCTGTCTGGGTGGTTAAACACTGGAATAAGTGCCTAGGGAGGTTGTAGAATCTCCATCTCTGGAGATTTTAAGAGCAGGTTTGACAGACATCTATCAGGGATGGTCTAGACAGTACTGGGTCCTGTTGTGAGGGCAGGGGACTGGACTCGATGACCTCTCACGATCCCTTCCAGTTCTAGTGTTTTATGATTCTAATGAGGCAGGCAACTTGAAATATGTTGCCTCAGAGCGCGATTTAGCGCATGCGTGCTGTTCGTCTCCACTGTGGGCTCCAAAGACACCAGCATCATACGTGCTGAGGTACGGTGCTGCTGCTGCTCTCAGAACCAGCCATGAGGGAGATGACCACTTCAGTGCCGTAGCCCTTTGAGGTGCTGAGGCGGCTTGCTTTTTGTATCCCCGCTGCTTGAATTCCTCGGGCTGCTGGGCCAAATCAGAGGCTTGTCTAAGCGAGTTTTCCAATAAAAATAACTTGAACCAGGGGTCGGTCTTTCCGCGCCCGCAATTTTAGCTTTGTGCAATGAGGGCATTTCTGAGCATTATGCTGCTCTCCGAGGCAGTGGATGCATTGTGAACGATCATCCGATATCGGGATAGGCTCTTTACATGAGGTGCAGCGCATAAACCCTGGTGAGCCAGGCATGCCTATGGAAGCAGTCAGACTGCAGGAAGGTAACTGGGAGAAAAAGAAAAAACCCTTATACTAATCTAGATTTTTTTTAAACTAACAAAGAAATTAACTAAGTATTTAAACTCACTAATTAACTACTATAATGAATTTAACTGGTTTTCAGAAGTATAATCATCTAGATGCAAAGAAGCTAGGGAGCACTGCTGAGTCTGTAGCCAGAGACAGTAGAGAAAGAACTAAGGAGTGAGAGGAGGGGCTTATGCATGCACAGCTGCTGGTGTGCGTGTGCAGCCCCAGGGACACTTATGAAATCTCTGCTCTGAGGCTGGGTGGCGGTGCAGAGACCTAATATGGAGCACCCACAGGGACTTCTCTCTCAAAGAACTGCTCACTGTCAAGCGCTGTCTGTCTTTAGGGTAGGGTCTTTAGAAACCTTGTTTCATTCCACTACTAGAGATACTTGGAAGGGCTCTAGTCTCATTTCCCCCTGTCTGAGGATGTTGAGAAGACCGACTTCATAAGGGATGTTTATCCAGCAAGCAGTGCGTCAGGGATGAGGGATCTCACTTCTTATTGTCACAGCGGGAAAGAACTTTCTCTTAGAGGTACATGGGAAATGATGATCAATAGACAAACTTTGAAGCAGGGAAAGCTTCATCGGGGAGAGATTAGGCCCAGGTCTGATTCTTGACATTAATTCTATGAGAAGTTGTAATCAAATGGGGCTTGCAGCTTTGGGTTTCTCCCATAATCTTAATTTTACCAAGATTCCAGAATAAACTGCCTATAAAATATTGAGTTTGTTTACCCACAGTCTGCACTCTAATTTTAATTCAGGAATGTCATTCAATTGGTGTGCCACACACTGATCCCTTTGTTCAAGCCACGTGCAGGGTGTTTTCTATTGCAGCTGGGATTCTGAATTAATACATTACGATCTCTCTCACTGACTGGTATGTTATAGTAGTAAAATGACTGAAGCAGTCTTTGCTTTAAGACAAAGTATTTTTGGCTTAAACTATGGATGCTTTCAAACATGTTTACATTCTACAAAATAGCACCCAGTCTGCATATTTGTTCAGCTAACTACTTCAGCAGTTCAGATATGATTTGGCATTTGAGCCATACTTGACTGTGTGTGAACATAAAATACAGCAATTTAGGAAGTTAAGATTAGGTTTCTAATAAAAAAGAATTTCAAACTCAAAACAGTGAAGGCATTTTTAACCCATAGGGTTAAGGCACAAACAAAAATCATGTAAGTTAATTGCATTTTAAGACTGGTCAAATTACTTCCAATATCATGAGTGTTCAACTACATGCCTGCTGCACTTGGCAAATATATGGCTCTAGTAACATTTACCCTGTTCTATACAGACTGAAACACTGTCTTTAAATCTGTATTAGATAGAAGACAACCCCGAGGAGTTGTGTTAACAAAAGATGGTTTTCTAGGGAAACAAACCCACACACAAAAGTAATAGAAGAGCAAACAGAGACATGAAAAAAGGACAAGGCTGTGTCCAGACTCGGGCTTTTTCGAAAAAAATATCCTTTTTTCGAAAAAACTTCACCTGCGTCTAGACTGCAGCCACGTTCTTTCGAAATTAAATCGAAAGAACGCGGCTTTTCTTTTGACGGCAGTAAACCTCATTTCACGAGGAAGAACGCCTTTTTTCGAAAGTGCTCTTTCAAAAAAAGTGATAGAAATGTAGCCGTGTTAGTCTGGGGTAGTTGAAGCAAAATGCAGGACAATGTAGCACTTTAAAGACTAACAAGATGGTTTATTAGATGATGAGCTTTCGTGGGCCAGACCCACTTCCTCAGATCAAATAGTGGAAGAAAGTAGTCACGGTTGTGACTACTTTCTTCCACTATTTGATCTGAGGAAGTGGGTCTGGCCCACGAAAGCTCATCATCTAATAAACCATCTTGTTAGTCTTTCAAAAAAAGGCGTTCTTGAATGCCAACAGGGCTTTTTAGAAAGAGAGCATCCAGACTCACTCGCTGCTTTCTTTCGAAAAAGCGGCTTGCTTTTTCGAAAGTTCCGCTTGCAGTCTAGACGCTCTTTTTTGAAAGAGGCTTGCAGTCTAGACATAGCCCAAGAGTACAGAGGTGATTAAAACTGAAGCATATTTTAAATCTTTGCTTGTTTTCCTTTGCATGCTTTTCTAGGATTTTTAAAAAATGTTAAATATGAAAATAAAAATTGAAGCCTGCTTGCTGGCCCGTTCCAAGTATTTTAAACTGGCAGCTCACCCATAGCTCTGGAGTTGGGCACTTCAAAGTTAGAGCCTAGACTCTTTGGCATGCATGGATTAAAAGCACTAAAGCAGCAACTGAGCCCATGTTAAAAAGCAGCTCTTCAAGTCCAAAAGGAGACAATTGTCAGTTTCTCAAAGCCACTAAGTGATTCAGGCAGGATAGTATTCAGCAAATGAGACATGTTGTAACAATTAAAAACAACCACTACCACTACAGAATTTCTTATTTTGATTTAGATTTTTGTTTTTAAAGGAAAATGACAGAAAGAGAAATATACTGTAGAACTACTTGCTCGACCAGCTCTGGAATGCTCTCTTCCCACATAATGCATACTCCAGGAGCCATTATGGCCTGTTCACCATAGTTAAACATTTAAATTTAATTCTCCAAGTCTAACAGATTTCATATCATAGATTGCATTAATAATGCTTAATATTTTTATGCCAAATTCTCTGGAGATGTCTTTATCAATGGAGTTCCAGATTTGCAAACAAAACCCACTAAGAAATGTTAAATTACCTTGGGATTTTTACCCTCTTTGGCTAATAAAGCACGTAATCGCTCTTGTGAAGGTGGTGCAATGAAGATAATATATGGCTTCAAGTCTGAATTGCGTAGGGTCTTCAATGACTGAAGAAAAAAATGTTCCATTTGTTATTTCAATTTCATTAACGTTTGTAAAGGAAAACAGATTCACTGTTCACATAATGTTCTCAACTGCTAAAATAACTCAGTATACATTTCAAGAATGTATTTAAAGTTGTGTGACATTCATTAATATTGTGATTGACTATGTGGCATTGTTAATCACTGACTGATGCCATTCATGTTTTCCTGTATAACTGGTATTACATCCTTTTTTTGCCTTACTTATGGAACTTCAATATCTAATCTTGCTCAAGAATTCTTCACAGAAGAATATCAACTCTTTACCTAACTTGGTTTGGCAGAAATTAAATATATGAATTCAGACTAATTACATTTTTTCACTATACAAAAGTACAAATAAACTGCAGTTGCAGTTTCTCCATATACAACTAAGAACCAGTCTATAATGTGTATGCAGTCAAAAGTTCCATACACAGTATTAATCTTAACATTAGAAAAACATCATCTTTAGTTTTCCTCTCATAGTTTTATTTTACCAAGGGCACTAGTGATGGGTTAAACGTTCATTTTGCTAGTTTTATGGTAAGATCCTAGGACAGGAAATCAGGAAAACTAGATGCTATTTCTGGTTCTTTAAGGACTTTCTTCTTTGCAACCTTGGACAAGTCATTAGCTATGATTGAGCTTCCTCATTTTCAAAACAAGATTACTTACCAGCTTCACACCATATTAATAAAAATTAATTGTTAGTATGTTCTCAGATTCTTGCACAGACCATTCTAGAGAAACGTGAAGTATTACACTACGCAGATAAAGAACAATGGAAATTATTTAAGTAGTTCTTTTGTAACCACACAAACATGATTTCCACTGTTGTATTTGATTATGTAAATTGCTATTTTAGATTTGGGCTTAACCAATACAGAGCAATTACATGTGATACCACTGGTGGAATAATAAGATTATAAAAATGCACTAGCAAATCCTTTTGGTTTTATTGAAACTTAAATATTAATATGCAATTTTACCTGTTAAGCAAGCACATATTCTGGCCATTGTATGTACAGCTGACCACCATGTGGGAAATCTGATTTGTAAAGTTTTGTTTTTTCTAAATTTTGTTCTGTTCCAAATTGGAACGAATTCAAGTTGTTTCAAGGTTTCAGATGAATCAGAAATTCCCAAAATGTTTCATAATTAGAAAGACCAATACATGGTGTTTTGTAAATAAAATCTGCTCCCTAGAATCCTGACAGTAGCTGAGTGAAACCAAAAAGAATGTCAGTTTCACTTAGCAGCTGTTAGGATAGCGGTGTCTTTGTGTCTAAGGCAGCTCTGCCATATGGACCTTCCCAATCTGAAGCAGTCTGCATAGTGGGGCAGCCTCAAAACTGCAGACCCTGCGAGTGAATCACAAATCTTCCAAGCTTTGCAGAAGGGAGCCTGGAAGCCCTGAAAGCTCCAGTTTTAATAGAGGTTCTCAGATCTTTCAGGCTCCCTATAGTCTCCCAGCTCTACAAGCCCTGCTTAGAGCTGCAGCTCCTGTGGGCTTCAGGCTCCCAGCTTCAAGACAGTGAGAGCATGGAAGTCCTGGCATGGCTGCCTGCACCAAAGCCATGAAACCTGCAAGACCAGGATCTTGGCAGCCTCCTGGCAGCCCATAGGTTGGAGCTGTCCAATAGCCACTTAACTTGGGTAACATCCTGGCTACCTAGCAGCTCAGCAACCTGGCACATTTCCCATGGCTCCAGCGGATTCTACCTTTAGATTCAGCAGCTTACCAAATCCAAGATGTTTTCACAAAATATTTTGGGCTGGATAAACTGGCATTTTCTAATGAAACTGTTTCACTGGAAAATTTCCAACCAGCTCTAGATTTACATCATCTTAAATATCCCTTATCATATTCTTGAAAAATACAGGTTATTTCTTAAAATAGTTAATTGCTAGACAAGTATGTACTTTTCTAATTGTAACTCCTCTGTTGTTGCAAATTAATTTTCAGTCACTAAAAATATTCAGTCACATTATAGATAAATTATTCTACGTTGCATAGGTTCTTATACTACACTCATCACTGTAGTAATTACTAATTTGTACCTCTCTGAAATAATTCTTAACAGAATATGAATTATATGAATTTCAGGAGTAAAAAAATTCTGAATTTTAAACAGTTTTTCTTTTAAAGTTATTTTCATTTAATTGAAGGAAACACCTCCCCCTCTTTTCCAAACAGTTGATGAAAATTTACCTTCAACTACATTCCGAGTTTCAAAGAGCTGAAGTTTTACCATAACGTTTCAAAATATGTTTAGAAGGAAAGAGTTGGTCCCACAAAATACAGATCATCCTTCCTTCAACTTCCTCTTAGGTCAAGGGCCTCAGCTACACAGGAGATTTATTTCATATGCAATTAAAGCATTAGTATAAGGCCCACGTTTAGATGATATGTTATTGAGAATTCACGCTATCAATCCTATTTCACCTGCATTTACTCCCAACATAAGGTAAATTGGTGAAAACTCATTCCCCTCGGTGGAACATTATAACATGGGGGTTAGTCTGTCAACCTTTTTTTCCTATACTAGTGCTGTAATTTTACAAGGTAGCAAAGGCTAAAAAGGTCTCATCAGTAACCGAAGTTATTTAAAAATATCGCTGTATATTCCACCTGCTACAGCATAAGCACCCTCTTGCAAATAAATGTGTTAGGTTGAAAAGAGGTATTGTCCCAAACTATTTCACCATCTGCCAAACTTCAGGCTATGTCTACATTGGCAGCTTCTTGTGCAAGAACAATTGTTCTTTCGCAAAAACTTGCCTGCCGTCTACACTGCACGAGCGTTCTTGTGAAAGTAAATTTACAGTATAGCATTGTAAAACAGGGCTTCTCCCAGAAGAGTTATTCCTCTCCCCATGAAGAATAAGCCCTCTTGCACAAGAGCCCTTTCACAAGAGGGCAGCGTAGACAGGCAACAAGAATTTCTTGCGCAAGAAGCCCCTATGGTTAAAATGGCCATCAGAGCTTTCTTGTACAAGAGAGCGTCCACACTGCCATGGATGCTCTTGCGCAAAAGCACATGGCAGTGCAGACGCGCTCTCGTGGAAGATTTTTTGCACAAGAACTCTTCTGCAAAAGAATTCTTGTACAAGAAGCCGCCAGTGTAGACGTAGCCTCAGAGTTCAGAGGATAAGAGAATTCCAAAAGGTGGGGGAAAGCATGATTTTCATCAACGTGTCTTAAAAAAAAATTCAAGGGACTTAAGGATTCAGTTTCCAAAGCACTTTCTAATCTACAGAACAGATATGTATCAGGCTGTAGATATAAGCACACAAACAATGTGCCTAACAATAAACAAAAGGGACCACTTGAACATGCTGTGTACAGTTAGGAAATGGATTGTGACCAGGCCACCTGAGAGTTTTACTAATACAGGTTGGACCTGCCAGGTCCGGCACCCTCAAGACCTGACCAGTCCCAAGCAAAAGATTTTGCCAGATCAGGGGAGATCGTTTGGGGCCCCTCTGCCACCAGCCCGCCCAGCCAGACCATCAGCCAGCTCCACCCTGGCATCAGTCCAGCTGGGCTCGCAGCCACAGCACGGCTACCAGTTTCCCTTGCTGCGGCAGCCTGTTGGCTCTACAACAGCCCTGCTCCTGTAACCTGCTAGTGCTTCAGGTACCCTGCCATCAGCCCAGCCCAACTTCTGTGGCAGGACTCCTGCCTCCAGCCTTCCACTGGGTCTTTCTGGTCCAGAAACATCTGTGGTCTTGCTGGATAACAGATGTTGCTGAACCAGAGTGTCCTGATTTAGAGGGGTTTCACTTATACCAAATACAGTCCCTTCAGTAACATGTTCCGTTCTCATAACTGCTGCTGCAATGAAATGCAATACCTGTGTATGAAGATTTAAAAGGCATATCTTGCCAGAGTTGATTACTTGCCGCACAGAGTCTATGCTGGTACCATACAGATTCTTCTCAAACTCGCCATGCTCAATAAATTTCCCTGCAGCTATGTCAGTCTCAAACGCCTGTCGTGAGATGAAATGGTAATCTCTGCCAGCTATTTCATTCTCTCGCCTACTCCTAGTGGTATCTGAAATTAACAACAACCGAACAGAAGATGAAAAAAATGATGAACTTCTCAAATTCCAAGTGGCTCAAAAGTAACATGCTTTTCAAGACAGAATACTATGCAATATCCAATTAGACAGAAGGGCAGCTATTATCTTTTCAGCTATTTATATTTCTCTGAACAGATTATCTACATTAAGGGTGTGTCTAAACTACACCCCTCTGTCGGCAGAGGGATGTAAATTACACACATCAAAAGTGCAAATAAAGTGGGGATTTAAATATCCCGTGCTTCATTTGCAGAATGGCGGCCACTTTTTTCCGAAACAGGGCTTTTCGAAAAAACCTGGCAGTTTAGACAGGGCATTTCTGTCGAAAATGCCTCATCTAAACTGCCAGGTTTTTTTGAAAAGCCCCGTTTTGGGAAAAAAGTGGTGGCTGCCATTATGCAAATGAAGCGCAGGATATTTAAATGCCCGCTTCATTTGCATTTTCGATGTGCTTCATTTACATCCCTCTGACAACAGAAGGATATAGTCTAGATGTAGTCTAACTGTATGATACTCATCTTGCATTAGCATTTTTCACCCAGAACAATATGGAAACCACTCTGCCAACTAAAAAAGAAACCCCTTCACTAAGCAGCCACTTTGGCTCCAGCTGTTTAATAACACACAGCAACATAATTGAGTAGTGGAGAGTATCATAGTCAATGGAAACTGAAGGGGGAGTTTGGGAAAGCATGGTATAATCCCCCCCCTCTTCCACCACCATCTGAATTTAGCTATGGCTCCCATGTTAAAATAATTTATTATTGTGAAATGTTCCATGAGATTTCTGACTACTATATGTGCCTCAATTTTATGTCACATCCAGGAGAAAGAAAAAGTAACTAACTAACTAACAATGCTAATTAACTGGGGAGAGAAAAACGTGTTTTTAAAAGGGGATAAATATCTAGATGTGAAGAAGGTTGGGAGCACTGCTGAGGCCCGTTTGTAACCGGAGGCGGTAGAGAAGGAACTGAGGAACAGGGGGCTCATGTATACGCAATGCCTGCCACCTACGATCATACTGCTGCAGACGTGCACATGTGTGGCCCCAGGGACACTGTTCTGAAATCTCTGATCTAAGGCTCAGTGGTGGCACACTGACCTAATGTGGAGCACCCATCAGGACATCTCTTGAAGAAGAACTCATCTTACCCTGCTTATCTTTCAATATTCAGGAAGATCACAGACTGAGGTGATCTGGTTGTAGGTTATATTTAGGATAGTGGTTATACCATCTGCAACAGAATATTCACACCCTACAACTACTGTAATAATCTTTGTTCAAGGTATGCCTTGTAAGGTATCATTTGAAAACCCAATTTGCTGGCCATTATTGTCCTGATAAAATGTATGTGGCAACCCTATATGTGAAGTTTTAAAACTTCTCTGTACAATGTTAACAACATATGTTCGATACCACTCAGCCCTGCCTAAACAAAAGTTGGCAAACAGGTCTGTCCTAATCACAGGAATGTGTGTTGCATTTATTTGAATTTAGCAGTAAATAGAATCATTAAAGCAGGAAGTCAAAACAAAGGAACATCAAATAGGAAAAAAAAAAAAAAGCAGGGAATATTCTCTCCCTCTCAGACTTTGTCTCCTAATTCACAGCTGGAAATAGGTTTTCAAGAAGGGGACTAGAATTAAAAAAAGTAGGGACAAACAACCCAAGGGACCCCCATCTTTCTCTGCCTGCCCACCTTCTTCTCTGCACCTAAAAAGACCAAAGGAAATGACTGTTGGATTTTGGGGGGTGGTAATGACCTGAAAATATGGTCAGTCATCTATTGAAGCATGTGGTGAAAAAAATGTACTTTGTGACTAAGACAGCTTCTTACTAATAAGCATTTATATTCATTTTCCTTGAATCCATTTCTGACTTTTATGCATCATTACTTCCACTCAATTAAAATTTCCCTTTGTAGTTAGTAAACTTGTTTCTATTGTTTTATTTAAACCATTGCATTTAAACTGAAGCGTCTGGGTAACTATTTAAGGCAATAAGGTGATAAATTCTTCCCTTAGGCTACGTCTACACTGTGCATTCTTGCGCAAGAAGATATGCAAATGGGGCACAGCGATATTAATTGCTGTGCCTCATTTGCATACCTAATGAGCTGCCATTTTGCAGAAGGAGCTTTGCGCCAGAAGGAGCGGTCTACACTGCTCCTTCTTGTGCAAAAGCCCCCCTTTGCAGGAGCGGTTCTTCCTGAAAATAAGCGGCAGAATGGCGCCGCACAAGAGGGTTTTTTTGCACAAGAAGGAGCAGTGTAGACAGCTCCTTCTTGCGCAAAAGCCCCTTCCGCAAAACGGTTGCTCATTACATATGCAAATGAGACATGACGATATTAATCACCGCACCTCATTTGCATATCTTCTTGCGCAAGAATGCGCAGTGTAGACGTAGCCCTAAAGTATAGCGGACTTAAGTGTTTGTACTGTCCAGGATAGGGGACATATATTGCTGGAGAAAAATCCATTACTAGGGGTTTTGCAGGTCAGTATAACAGACTGCTGAGAATATGGATGCAGTTGGAAGGCTTCAGTTATACACTGACACTAAAAGGTGTGGCCTGTATGCTAGAAAGCTGTTTGAGAGGAGCACAGGTGGGAACTATTTCAGCAATGCATTGTAAGACATCCAAGATTGTAGGGCAGGAGTGACATTTCTCACTAGTTTGAATTATACCCAGGTATGTCACACATTCCCCTCAAACTTACGAGGAACTGCAGCTGCAAAGCGATCTACTTCATTATTCATTAGTCTCTGACGTAATTCATTCTGGCCACAGTTCTGTGGGCCAATAAGGACAATAGGCCTTTTCCTATTTGCTGGCTGGTGATACAGTGACATTTCTTCATATGTTAAAATTTCTTCATTATCATAGTCTTCAAAGAAAAAAAACACATATTGAAAAACATTATTTAAAACAAAGGCAACCAGATCCAAACATGACTACTATATGAGAAAGACAAGGCGGGCAAGATGATATATTTTACTAAACCAGCTTTCACAGAGCTCTTCAGGCATGAAAAAGGCAAGCAAAATATTAAGAGTTAAATACAAGATGGGCCAAACTGTTAAGTGTGAGGGGTTAACACATGGAAGGAGATCACTTAAAATGAAACAAATCCATACATATCACTTGCTTCCAGAGTGCAGACAGGCTCAGGGAACAAATTTGCTTATATGTTTATAAATTAGATTTCTAATCAAGAAACTAATTCATCAATTCTTTCCTGGTATTTATAGGTTTAACCAAAATTCAAATTTTCTCAGCCTGTGTCCTACATTTAATTTGCATGGATTATGAGTTCCAAAGGTATATATAGAACTTTACTGGAAGAAACTTTCTGGGGACAAAGTTTCAGTCTCTTATATTGAATAAACATAGAATATTCAATAAGAAATGGCAGGGTGAAGCTAACATTTATTGAGCACATAGTAAAAGATGCAATTGTCATTTTTACAGCAAGGTTAAGAATGTTTAGGACATTTTCACTAGTTAATTTTAAAACTGGTACACAAGTCACATCAAGGTTATTACATACCATCATTTTTATTAGCATTGTACAAAACTTTTTTCCGTTTCTTTTTATTTTTCTTTGCACACCAGAGTTTTCCTGAAAGTCAAAATAAAAATCATTAGAATAGTATACGCTTGTACATTAAAAAAAGCCTTTCCTGCCTGGTTGTGTAATTAAAGGCCTAGGACACATTTTGTCTTTCTAAATATTTTATATGTATTTAAATAAGTTAAAAAATATGGTTTCTATAGTTTAATGTGTAGAATTACATTTGTATAACTAGAGTCCTGCAAATCTGCGGGTGTTCACATCTGCAGATGTGTATATCCACGGCTCATTTTTGGGGATATGGATGCTGATACAAATTCTGTATCTAGAACCCTGCAAATTTGTGTATATCTGCTTCATATCCACAGGTATCTGCACCTGCAGATGTGGATATTCACGGATTATTTTTGCAGATGCAGATGTGGATACCAAGAGCCTCTTGCATTACTTAGACCTGTGGTCACCAACCAGTAGATCAGGATCTACTGGTAGATCTTGAAGACTCCGACAGGGGATCTTGACTGGTTTGGCCAAGAGGCTAGCAAATGCTGGCACTTTAGCTGCCCCTCCCCGCACTGCTGCGGAGCTCCTGCCCTTTACCTTGGAGCTGTTCTCCCCTCCCCCACTTGCTGGGCAGGGCAGAGAAAGAAAAGGAGGGGGCGCTGATTACAGGGTGGGAGAATGGGCACCCTGACTTCTATCTCCACAGAATGGAGGGGGGAGGGATAACAGGGCTTGGGATGGAGGGAGTTTGCTGGCTGCTTTTGAGAGTGGTGCTGGGCCAGGGCAGAGGTAAGCCTGCCTTAGCTCAACTGCACCATTTATGGTAAGCAGTGTTCAGCTGGAACCCTCATCCTGAACCCCTGTCGCAGTCAAACTAAGGATGTTAAGGACTAGTGGACTAGTCCACTAACCGACTAATCCACTATCCAATAAGCAAAAATATACTGGATAGTCTAGTTGACTAATCAATCCCCCCCCCCACACACACACACCTTGCTGTCTCTATCAAATAGAGGCAGCAAGGGGGAAAAAGAGGAGGTACTTCAAAGTGGCAGTGCCACATGGAGCCCATACCCGGCTCCGTGCGGCACTGCCCCTTTCAAATGCCACCTCGGCTCCATGTGCTTTTTATCCATGCATATGTACATCCATGGATGTGGATGCAGATACAAAATTTGTATCTAGAATCCTGCAAATGTGCATATATCTGCTTTATATCCACAGGTATCCGCACCTGCAGATGTGGATGCAGCTATCTGCAGCTCATATTTGTGGATACATTTGTGGTAATTTTGTACCAGTGGGTTCAAGTCCTGTGCAGAGCTCTACTTATCTTCCTGCAAGTTCTTACAAAACAATTGTTAAGATCCATCTCTTTGTTGTTTTGACCAGGTTTTATCCACCCATGTCTAGTTAAGGTGATCTCAGAGACAGTACACAGATCTTTAGAAGTTTTCTTCTAGCCCACCTCTGCCACTATTGTAGCATGTAAGTGGTAGGAGATGAAATTCCTCAGAGAGAGTATGAGGTTAATCTCTTGCAGCTCTACTTTGTATGAACTGAACGAATCCAAATAATCAGGATGGTCAAAGACAAGGTGAATGGTAAGAAGGTAAAAAATAATCTGACATCCTCCCAGGGGAAAATTTAAAACTCTTTGTTTCAGGAACTTCTGAAATCACAGCACTCATCGCCCACGTACAGTTGGAGTGAAGGTGGTGAAACAGAATTTAAGAGTGGAAATTTGGGATGTTATTCCAGTGGACATTTTGATTGGAAGTGATGTAATATCTGTGTCTCAAGTTCTTATTGTGGTAACTGGCAGTCGAAAGAGCACAGCCCAGAAGCCCCTTTGCTTAACTCAGGTGAGGAACATGCAGAGGGAACAGAATAGGACATTGTGACTGCACTGTAAGGAGGGGTACATTCCAGAGAGTGGGTGTCAGCAGAGTAGACGACTTATTTTCTCCATCACCTCAGGCACTTCCTGTCTGCCTGCTGCTCATCAACCACCCCCAGGCACCTCCCTCTAGCTGCCGAACAGTTGATGGGTGGCAGGTGCTGAGTGCTTCCTATTCTTTTCCCCAGGGTGCCTGAGCCTCTGAGCACCCATGGAGTCTGTGGCTATGACTGTCAGCTTCTTACACTTATGCAGACTTCAAATCAGCCAAAGGCAAGCAGCCTTTGTTAAAGAGCAAGACACAGACCATTCGGGAAGCAGTTCATTAATGCCCCTACAGAGGATAATAGGGGGAATGGGTTGGTTTGGTTTTTTTTAATGCAAAATGGTAGGATATACAGGTTGAAACTCTCTTAACCATGACTTTCTAGTCCAGCAAAATCTGTGGTCTGGACCAGAGAGTCCCACTGGAGGGTTAGCGCCCCGGAGCCCTGCAGGCTGGCAGGGCAGCGAGGCTTCCTGGCAGGGCTGCAGGAGCTCGGCTCAGAGGCTGCAGGGCTGCCCCCAGTGGCAGCATAAGCCACTGTGCAGTGGGAACCTGGCGCTCAGAGACAATGGGGCTACCTGGGGTAGGGCAGTGGGAGCTAACGGGGTAGAGGGACCAGCTGGGAGGGCAGCCAGTTGGACCAAGGCTGGAGGGGGATGGCAGCAGGAGGCCAGAAATGACCTCTCCTGGTCCAGCAAAATCCCTCATCCAGGACCGGTCAGGTCCCTAGTGTGCCAGACCAGAGTGGTCCAACCTGTATTGGGAAGCCCCAGCAGGAACAAACAAGGGCTGTGAGCATAGTTCCCTCTAAGATGCGTGCCTGTGTGGTCACACACAAAAAAATTCTTCTCCTACCTACCTCCTCTGCAGAGCTGCGCAGCAGCACTCACTTCCCTGCTGGAAGGTGAGTGGCGCAGTGGTTTCCTGCTCCCGCGGCAGCCATGAGGCTGACCTGGTGCGCTGCAGCTAAAGTGGTGCCCAGATAATATGCCATGCCATGCCTGCCACTCCCTAGGAAAGCCTCAGGTATTAGCCGTGCCAGCCGGAGACGGGTTTCCCAGTGGAGGCTGCAGGGAAAGCAATTGCTGCTCTCGCCACTAGGCAGCCCAGCCACCACGCACCCCCAGCACGCTCCAGGGCTCCCCTGCAGGGCACTGTGCCGTCACTGTCGGACCAGTGGGACAAAGAGGGGAGCCCGGCTGGCTGTGTGTCTGCAGCCTGCTGAGATGGAACCAGGTGCAGTGGAGGTGAGTGCAGCGCATTGCAGCCGAGCAAGACCTGCTGAGCAGGGAGGCGGCAGCAGCCTCCCCCGAGCAGCCATCAGGCAAAGCCACCTGCTTCAGACTGGAGGAGCTATGGCTGAGCAGCAGCACCTTTGTGCTGGGTGAGGACTCAGCTCACAAATATGAACTGCTCTTGTCATTAAAGGCCATTCACATTCTGTGGTCCCAGCCTGCCTCACTGCCTTGGGGGCTTTCAAACATGCCACAAAACAATTTCACTAGCGTAAAAGGGAAAGCATTTCCCTTTGTTCTCTCACCTTCACACTAACGGTTTTGCCCAATAGCCATGATGCCCCTCTGGGAGTAGCACAACAAGAGGGCTGACCACCCAGCTGGCAAAAATCAAGCCCTTCTAAGTTGCCTCAGAAGAGACAAAGTAAAGCTTGGTGACATTAAATAACTTGCCCCTTGCAAACAGCTTATCCTAGATGACTGGCAGGAAAATTGGCTTTGCAAGATCAGAAACCCGAGGATCGTACATCAAGGACAAGATATGACTTGACCAGGGCTTTGATCAAGTTCTGTGCCCCTATGTTAAAGATACAGGTGCAGTCCTTGCTAGACGTGCCATTAGGTCATGCTGCTCCGTGAGCTCTGGGCTGGGAACATTCCCAATTGGATTCCCCAGTCCCTTGGAAAAAGGATGAGATGCCACTGTGGGCACCCACCTCGCCTGCTTCAAACCTCCCTTTTCCCAGTCCCTGCTGCCCTGGTGCTGAGAATGACAGTGTCCTGTGCTCCAGGAGCGAAGTGGCACTTTGCCCTTCCCCTGGCACAAAGACCAGGGTGCACCAGATGGAATTGGCAGTGGTGTGAACACACACAGCATATGTACAGACAAGCAGAAGGGCTTTTCGTGGGGCTTGCTCTGAGTTCCACTGTTCTGTACACTCTGCCTGAAGTTCTGGTATTGGACAGACAGACAGAGATACTGGGTTGGACAGACTATTGATCTGAATTATTGTGGCAGCTCTTATCTATCTATGGATGGATGGATGGATGAATAGATGAGGTATGTAGAGAGAGAGAGAGAGACAGAGAGAGAGGTGGGAGAGGGGGATGGGAATGGATGGATGCATTTATCTTCACACACCCCATCCATCCAATCCTTATTTCTCTAGCAATAGATCTTCCCCCTTGTCTTGGGCCCAAGCTCAGGGAAGGACTTGCTGTTTCTCATCAGGCAGGAGATATGCAAATACAGATGTCAGTTTCCTTTTTAAATCTATGCCTCTCTCTGCCCAGGCTATACTCATATGGCTACTAAAAATTTTGTAGTATTAATTTTCTCTTTATTTGATTTCATATTAAATAAATAAGTCATGTACCTTGTTAATTATCCCTTGTTTTAGTATTTTGTGTGTGTGTGTGTGTGTGTGTGTGTGTGTGTGTCTATATATATATATATAGACACACACACACATACACACACACTCTCAAAATATATCTGTTAGTAACTGGCAGGCGCCACAGTGGCATACATCCACATAGGCACACATGAGCTAAACATTGGTGCACATAACAAAACTTACTCTGCTCATGGATGGAAAATCTTACAGGGAACATTGGCTGTGAGGAATGCCACAAACAGCTCCCAATGCCAAATAAGTCCATGGCAGTATTATTATATTTGTCCATATACTGGATGTCTAGGGGTAGAGAGAATATTTGAAGGGGTTCAGAATTTTTTTTTTTGTTGGCCTGGTATTATCCTAGCAGGAAAGGAATACTGTAAATCCTGCGATTTGTGCAAAAGTGGAAAAAGATTACAGGTTTCTGCAAAGAGACATTGCAACCATTACCTGTAAAGGGAGACATCGTCGATAGGATTGCCATGAACATCACTGATTCATTCCCTAAGCTCTTCAAAAATGAGAAAAAAAAATACATACTGGAGGTAGCTGACTTTGCTATCCCAGATACCCAGAGGTAGTAGCCAATACAGCGGCAGAAACAATGGCAACTGCACTCATTTTCACAGTTAGAATGGCTTTGTAAAGAACTACTGCTAGTTTGCGGTCACATTTCAAAATCCACGTATTTGCTGAACTGTGAAAAGGTATGGGCTAAGACAATTGAAGTCTGCCCTAGATGACCCAGGAACAAATGGATTAGTTCAAAGATTTAGTGGGACACTGAAATTCATGCTAAAAGCGTATGTACACAGAAAGGCAAGGGATTAGGACATGCAACTGCATTATCTATTGTTTGCTTACTGAGAAGTATTTCAAGAATTGACAGGGTTTGCCCCTTCAATCTATACAGAAGGAAGGTCAGAGGGGCCAATAGATCGAGTCAGATTCATGGGAAGGGAACAATGACTCAGAAGGGCAACCTGTAATTGAATTGGTATCTAAGTTCTGGGCAATGTTAAAATCCTTTATGGAGCTGGTACAGCATAACCTTGAAAGAAGCCATGCAGTATAAAAAGTATGGTATCACAAAAAAATATACATGTGTAAAAGCTCATGAAAGAGCTTCTGACACCAAAATATTACAGTCACCACCTGGATTAAATAAAAGTACAACAGTTACAGAATTTTTCCTTAGAATATATATTCAACCTGATTTCTCTGGCTCCTTGTCTTCTTCTATGGTTTGCTTCATTGCTTCTCTTTGCTGTTGAAAGCTCTTTCCTTAACATACAAAAAGGTACATTAAAAGCAGTTAGCATCAGGAAATAATTCCTATTTCCTTTTATAAGTGAGATGCCAGTTTTTTTTAATTTCTCATCATTACTCTATTATCATACTTTTCAATCTACCTAGGGCCAAGTGGAAGACACTATGCCACAAAGATCCAAAACAAGGAACAAAATATCATGCATACTTGAATTCTACGAGATTTATTATTTTTGGTTAAATAATATTTTATAACTTCAGTTTTACGATTATAGTTAACATATATAATAGTTACACAATGAAGTAAGAAGATGGTGAATTTGTGTGCAACGATGGTAACTGACTAAAGTGTATCCTTCAAAATATGGGATAGTTGGATGTACAACTAATGTACTTTTCAGCATGTGAAAGGCAGAGCATTTTATCTGCAGTTTGTTTGTAATGACCTAATTAAGCAAACAGACATATATGGTTAACTTTTCACAATGGTGCATATTGGGACCAAGCTGTATGACTTCTGCAAGCAACTTTTTAAAAAACATGTATTCTTTTTAGATATAGTTTTATGCTCAAATATACCAGTATTGTCATACACTTGGCAGGATCAATAAGTGCACCTGTGCACACACCACCATTTGCCTTAAGTATGTAATATAGGGAACAAACCATATTGTCAATGAGGATGATCCAATACATTTTTCCATCTTTATTGTGTATGATTCTTAAATGGAAGGATTCAGCTCTTTGAGAAATACCATAGAGACACTTATAAAATTAGAAAGGCTCTGTAGCATTCCCAACATACACCATTCAAAGAAGAGGAGTGTATCCTTGGTAACACTGAGCAATTTTGCTTGGAAGAGTGATTATAAAAGAGTAGCATTGTTTCTCAATCATTTTCATATTAAATGTACTCAGGTCTCAGGTAAAAAAAGTGGATATTTTGTACCTGTCCCCCTGCCCCGCAAATGAACACCAGCACTGCAAAATCAGCCTGGATTTAAAAGAATCAAATTGGGTTCCTTTGCAACTCATACAAACATTACAAAGTAATGAAGTCACACTTGTGAAACACCTGTCTTGAAATTATTTCTTGTTCATCTATTGCTTCCAATGGATTTGCATTGCATGGATGCAAGAAACAGGATCTTAATAACTGATGCTCTTGCTGATGCTCCAAAATGGAAGGTTTCAGTGACTGAAAATCCAATTTGTCTGAAGCTCCCAGCTGTTTGAAAAAGGAATTGCTCTATCTACAGCTCTGTTTTTACTGAGCCTAAATCTCCCCTCTCAGGTGGAGATAAAGTAAGCTGGGGTTATATTGCAGTGCTGCATAGCAGACAGCAGAGGAACTCAAAGGAAAAGAGAAAAAACTATGGTAGAATGATCAAATCTAATCAGTGATTGGCAGCCATATCAGTGAATGCCCATCTATGAGAAAATTAATACTTGCTTGCTAAGAAATAGGTAATTATTTTTGAATATGTAAATTCATTTCTGTATTACAAAACCATCACGGAGGTTCAAACAACAAATGAACATTTAACCAGATAACTTTCATGATATAAAAATCTCTTTCAAGACATTGCAATTGCTGTAGCGGGTTGTATTCCAAACAATGGCACCTCAAAACTACTGCACATCTGTGTTTTTGGGGACATTGCATTGTACCTGGGATAAGGCCTGCCAAAGGCTGATTGTCTTCATCTCCATCTCGGTAGGCCTGCCACCAGTTTGGATCTTCTTGGCTGATCACATGGAGTATATCTCCTTTTTGAAAAGACAGACCTAACTCTCGGCAAGGTACATAAGGATCATCAGAAGGATCATAGTCAAAATGTGCTTTCACGTGTATCTAGGAAACAAAAGATACAAAATTAAAAGTGAAAAATATTGAGTAATTCCAAGGTTTCATATTCCTAAAACATTCTCTCTCTGGCTGTGAAAAAAGGCAAAACAATTCTTGTCAAATTGGTACAACTTTATTTTCTTCACCACTATAACAAGTTGCAATTTCAATAGTTGAATATCTTGTATACAGGTATGGATGGGTCTACTTATGTGAGTAGTCCCATCCATACCTGCAGATACTGATTCAACTACTGAAATTGAAACTTGTATTGTAGTGAGGAAAATAAAGTTGTACCAATCTGAGGGAAGGTTAGAGACTGAAGATGAAGGCATGATAATACTTTCACCCAAACGACTATGCACCTGAAACACTGAGGTGAAATTGTTCAACCGAGTTACTCCAGTGAATGGAGTCACACATGGGTTTTAGTGGCACTTTTTAATTTAATTGCCTAGATTTGCTACTTAGTTTCTTAAAAGGGAAGAATGTTTATCTGTAGTTCTGCTTCTCTGAAGACACCATTATATGGGACTCCAATTCTGGTGTTAGCACTCCTTATCAAAAAGACTACACAATTCCCTTAGCTCATATTTTTTCCTCTGACTAGATACTGATTTAATTCCTTAAGATTCTGGAAGGGTCAGGGTTTTCCTGGCTTTATTGCTTATCAGGTTTTCACAAAGTGGCACAAATTGATGACTGTCTTTACCAAGAGGGTGTGAATTTTCTGAAGCATTTTTTTGTGATACCAAAAAAACAGATTATTCTTGGGCAGTGACAAAGTATTTCTGAATGCTGATTTAGTTGCTTCTCTGAACTGTGCTTGTGCCATGCGTCCAAGGTGACCACGGATTAGTAAGTGTAAAAAGCTTACAAGTTTGCTTCTAGTCATGATATTCTGCCAGGATACAGAAAGCAGCATGCTGGATACACATTCTGGAACTTCACGCCTTTTGCTGCATATAGGAACCAAACTAAAAACCACTCCATTTCTGCAGCTGACGATGCTGATCACCCTTGAGCTGAGATGCTTTGAAATCAGCGATAGATGGCTCAAAGAGAAACTTCTCCTTTGCATCTTTTTTATGGGGGCCACAAGGGACATGGGACAGGCCCAAGACACTAGCGTGCACCTTATTTTCCCACTCTTTACAGAGGCTTGCACACGCTCCCCAAAGAGGCTGTCTTTGGCAAATAACAAGGTCCTTGAGTTTCTTCTGATGGAAATTAGATATCTGCGGCCAAGCTGAAGAAATCCAATCAAAGCGGCAGCTTTTGCAGCCATATCTGCATTCATCAGACATAAGGCAAAGTTTATACCCTAATGGATAATTTCTTTGAATTCTTGGTAATTCTCTTTCAAGGCAAATAAATCAGGGTGAAGGCCTTCAACAGCTGCCATCTGCCACAAAGGCCTGGTTGAGCCAGGTGCATCAGTCACAAAGAATATGTGAGAAGGTGAAGCAGGATAAAGAATTAAGAGGTAAAAGTGTCAAGAAAAAGGATGAATAAAATTCAGGATACCCAAAGTGGCAGAGAACTGAAATGTATGCCAAAAATAAATGCAGCAAATAACTAACATTATAGCAAATGAAATTGAGGCCATCTAAGTGGACAGTTTGAAGCACTGGAGAATGTACTGCAGCACAGTGCTAAATGTCACAAAGCATAAAACCCAGGTGTCAGCCAAAGTTAATAAGGAATTTAACAAGTATAAAATATACACCTGATCTTATAATAACCACACAGTCACAGCAGGGAGTTTCTTCTCTAGGTGTGGTCAAGAGGAAACTGGCCTAGGCAGAAGTATAAATCGTCAGTATAGTATGTGGCACTGCTATTTCTCTACAGGGTCAAAAATTACTTTACTAATGGAATTGTGTCAGCTTTGTGTTAAAGAAGGCAAAAGGAAACTAGTGGGCTTGTCAGAGGAGAGTCACAGTCATTGGCAGGATAGTTGACTGGTCTGATCCAGTCTCCAAGCTGCAAACAGTTTGAAAGTCCACTGTGATAGATTATGGACTTCAGTATGATGAAAATCATGCCTCTATGTAGTTAAGGGAGTTTACCAAAGTAACATTAGTCACAGTTACGTGCTTTCATGTGCATCTAGGAAATGAGAGCTGCTGCTGCATCATCTTCCATTATAGAACTACTTTTCACTACATAAAAATTTAAATAGGAATAACAGTCCCAGAATATATACAGTAGTTCCCTAAAAAGGGTGTGGAGAAAAGAGAACATACTCTCCTTTTACACAATGTGAAAATGCAGTCATTGCCTATTTTTATGAAGGCAAATAAAATCCTAAGAAGCAGTATTGGATGTGCAGTGGAACCTGGTTATAGTCCAATAATTTGGGGGGTGGAGGGGGGGGGGGGGTAGGGAAGAGACAACTTGATTAGTAGCAGAGATTTGGGACAAGCTGAATTAGTTTTCAACACAGTAGTGGCTAAATGTAAGAAACAAATTAACAGATTATAAATTATAAAGCCAGATAGGACTGCTATGATCATCTAGTTTCCTGCATATCACAGGCCACAGGACTTCTGTGAATTAATTCCTTTTTGGAAAACATTCAATACGAGTTAAAAATTGCCAATGATGGAGAATCCACCACAGTGCTTGGTAGACTGTTCCAATGGCTGATAATCGTGTTCAATTTTTTTAAACCTCATTTCCAATCTGAATTTATCTAGCTTCAACATCTAGCCATTAGATCTTACTATCCCCTTTTCTGCTAGAGTGAACAGCCCATTACCAATTTTTTGTTCCTCATGTTGGTGCTTCTAACTAAAGCTGTAAGTCTGTCACAGAGGTTAAGGAAATCAAAATTCCATTATGTTCTGGGCCCTCAGTGACTTCTGCAAGAGCCGCCTGAACAGCTCAATCAGTCCCTGAGCCAGATGCATAGGCTGCTGCTGGAGTAGTCTCTGGCCACCACCTCCCAAACCCCACAGCAGCAGGAGTTGGGGGGTGAGGAGAGGGGAGTACTTAGAACTGGGGCAGAGGATTGAGGGCACAAGAGGGGGTTAAGCTCCTGGCAGTGCTTACTTTGGGAGGCTCCCAGGAAGCGGTAACATATCCTTCCATTGGCTGCTAGGCAGAGGTGTGGCCAGGTAGCTCTGTGTGCTATCTCTGCCCACAGGCACCATCACTGCAGTTCCCTTGGCCATGCTTCCACCTAGGAACATATTGCTGATTCCGGAATTTGCATGGAGCCTGAAAAACTGCTTATTTTCTAATTTTTTTGCTATGAAATTTTAGTTTGGAATGACTTTGCTAGTGCTTTTTATGCAGCCTGTGGTAAAACTAGGCAAATATCCAGATGAGTTGATGTACGCCCTAGAAGATCTCTTTGCATCCATTGGGGTTCAGGACCCCTTGTTGAGAACCACTGCCTGAGGCTGTCTCCTGTGATCATTTTCAACAGTTGTTACTCAAAGCTAATATTAATCTTCAAGATGTAAATCAATTTCTTTGGTTTCACCCTGTAAAATGATGTTCAGAAAACCTTTGTAAGCTCCAGGTGAAAAACAACGGTTGTACAATTAACAAATTTCACTTACAACTGTCTCTTTGGCAGGAGGTGGCTTGCTCTGTTGACTGGGTATCAGCACAAATGTCAGAGTGCCATGCATGTCAGCCTGTAACAAAAACAAGACTCCAGTACTCTACAGCATAAATACCTGTTTTGGTAAACAATGTTTTTTCTCAAAGTGCAATACAAACTCCAATGAAACCCAATCCCTACAATCAAATGTGTCATTAAATATCACTGTGTGGGTTAAGATTTATATTAATCCTAATAGAGAGAGAGAGAGAGATATATATATATCACACACTCACACTCACACACACACACACACACACGAAATGTGGCATAGTGGGAAAGACTAAGAACTTGATGATCTCCAGATGATGGAAGCCAAGAAAGCTTGGCTGTGCATATAAACTGCTTTCTCCATACAAGTTTAAAAGGAAAATATGGGGGAATTGGAGAGCAAGGATTACAATTCTGCCATATTGTTCTCATTGGTTAATAAGTTCGTCAATACACTGCCACAGCTTGGGGCCAGGTGAAAAGTGCCTCTCCATAGCCACTACATTTCCAATGGACTCAGCAAGGAGAGGGATGCATGTCCCCTTGCTGGGGCAGGTCTAGGTTCTTCTGTCCCGTGCTCCCCAGACAGAGCGGGGAATGCAGCAATCTGTGTACTTTCCTCTTGCTCCCCGACGAAGGGGAATAGCAATGTTCCGGTAGGAATTGGGGTGGAGGGAGGAAAGCACCAGCTCCTCTACCTTTCCTAAAGGACACCAAAGGGTTGGGAGGATTCGGGTTGGGGCCGTCCCAGATCAGGGATGGGAGGAAATGCCCCCAGCCAGCTCTTTTCACTTGCCTGGTGATGTTGTCTCTTTTCTATATGCTTTTTGAGGAAGAAATCCCATTCCAGGCACATCCTATTTTCCTGGCACAACCAAATCCTCACCTTGTTTCAGTTTAATAAAAGGATGCTGTATAACAGATTTAGTGGTCTTAGCTCTTACCGTTTAGGAGTTCTTGAACAGACAGACACATGGACAGACACAAACACTCTCAAATACATAGTAGATGTTTCTAATTATAAGTGTAAGCAGATTGCTTGCTTATACTGACATATAAATATTATATCACTAATAGGTAAAATATATAATTGTTAAACATTTATGTGGTGCTCAATCCTATTAAAAAAAAGTCAGAAAAGTCCTTGCCCTCAACAGCTGATGTATTTAAGATCTCAATCTTGTAAAGACTTAACACACATTTCAATTTATACATCACCTAGTTTCACGGATTTTAACATGTCAACTCATAGCGCTTGAAGAAAGGAAAGACACAAAATACTGGTCTTAAATCAGGTCTGGTGTGCAATGCTATCATGTTCGTCAATGCTGCTTGGAGGCAGAACCATTTAAGGCTGAGGTGAGTAATGCTGAAGAGAAAGACCATAGAGTATCCTAAGGTAGGGGAGACTGATGTACTGAGTGCTTGCACTTCTGAGAATAGAAGCCTACTGAAGATATCTGACCACTGAGATCTGGAGAATCTGAAGGACTGCTTTCTTCAGATAACCATTTTCATACCTCTTACAACACTGCTTTGTCAAACACATTCTTAATTAAAGTTAACTATTTAAAACTACTGGATATGTGGATCCAACTTTTTCCAAAATGAAGGAGTGGCACTTTAAAAGGTCTGACAGCAAATATTCTTTGCAATGGGGGTGGGATTGGAAGATCACTTACCAGCAAGTCAAAAACTTCATTTACATCTTTTCCACGAATCTCAATGCCATTAATCTCCAAAACTTCATCCCCTTCGTGCAATAACCCACTTTTCTCTGCAGCTCCTCCTTTCACTATTCGGCTAATAATGACAGAATCCATTTCATTGCGTACTGTAGCACCCTATATAATGGCAAATAAGCAGAACTTCAAACAAGTATGAAATTCATAGATATATACTGCAAATATTTTCAACCCTGGCACAAAACATTCATATGCTACCAATTAAAAACATAGAACACCTCTAAAACTTTGACTTAATAGATTTTCAGTTCTTAAAAGCAGAAAGAGGAACTTCTGCTTAACAGTTATTAAATTTGAGTTGTACATTATGACAGATGAATGTTTAAACAACTTTTCCCAAATGTTTATGAAGATGATCAAAACAGGAACAGAATAAAAGTAAAAAATGCAGTTGTTAGCACAAGGATTAAAACTCAGTTTCAGCAAACATTGAGATACTACCTTCTTTAGGAAACCCTTCCTTGACTTTTCAATAGATAGACAACGGACTATGCTCTCAACTGAAGCAACTTAGGTTTCAGTATTAAAGTTAATATATTCTCAGCCATAAATATCTGTCATTTCAGGAATATCAATTTTTATTATCGCTCAACTTTTAAATAGCATATACATTTTTAAATTTTATTTTATCAAAGACCTGCAAAAGAGGGTGGGTGGGAGTTTGTGTAATATTTCATCTATAAAGTGACAACACCTCTCAACTTTTAAAATAAGGTCTGAATACATGACAACTTCACCCACAAAGGAGTTTGGAAGAGCAAAAGTAAATTGGACAGTTCTAGGCTCATTTTCTTTCAGAACAAGGGATTTGCTGTCAGAGTAAGAATACTTACCAATGGAATATCTCGAGCCTTTTCTATGCGAACTATTTTCACAGTCTCCCCACCATACAGGCCAATGTTTTCATAGACCTTTTCATTTGTCACTGGCTCTGGCTGCATTTCTTGCTCTGCAACCTTATCATGTGCTAATAAAAGTGCCTAGTGTTAAAACAGACAATGCAGTTTAAGGAAATCATGCCGTTGATACTTACATGAAACACAACAGAAATTCATTAATTTGTACTAATTAGGATATCCATTAAAACCTAACAAATTGTGCAAATTATATGGCAAACAAATTAAAAAATCCTAAGGATGATCTATCACAATAGCATGGTTACTTACGGTTTAATTATACTAATTTATACTGACAGTCAGATATATTCCACAGATGCAGAATTCAGATTTGCTGAGAAAGTGTGCTTCAGAATCTTAGTTTTAAAAAAGTTAACATTCTAGCTCTTATGATTAAGAACATAAGAACAGTCACACTGGGCCAGATTATCTAGCCCAGTACAGATAGTCCCCAACTTACGAACGAGTTACATACCAAGCACATGGTCGTAACTCAATGTGTTCGTAAATCGGACCCCATTCATTTAAATGGGACCGAGCTGTAAGCATGGATCGCCGTTCATAAGTCGGGGCTGCACTTAATGGGAGGTTGGTCGTAAGTGAGGCTGGTCATACATCGATGTGTTTGTAAGTCGGGGACTACCTGTATCTTCTTTTCTGATGGTGGCCAACGCCAGGTACTTCAGAGGGAATGAAAAGAATGGTAAGTCATCCCGTTACCCATTACCCATTCCCACCTTCTGGCAAACAGGGCAGGGATGCGCTTCACAGCATGATTTTACATCCTTGCCAATCACTTATGGACCTATTCTTCATGAACTTAATTAGTTCTTTTTTGAACTCTGTCACAATCTTAGCCTCCATAACATCTTCAAAGAGTTCCAGAAGATGACTGTGCATCGTGTGAAGAAATATCTCTTTATGATTTTAAACTTGCTGCCTATTAATTTAATTTGGTGACTCCACGTTCTTATGTTATATGAGAAGTAAATAATGCTTTCTTTTAAAATCATGACTGGTGTAGAGAAAGTAGACTTCTATTGTATTCTCTGGTAGTTGTCTCTCTTCCAAGCTATAAAGTCCTAGTATTCTTAATCTCTTCTCATATGGAAGCTGTTCCATACCACCAATCATTTTTGTTTCCTTTTCTACACCTTTACCAATTCTAGTATATCCTTTTCAAGATGGGGCAACCAGATCCGCATGTAGTATTCAAAATATGGGCACATCATGGAGTTATATAGAGGCAATATACATTCTGTTAGCTTTGGACTGATGATGTACACTGATGGGAATTTTCAGAGAACTATCCATGAGTGTTCCGAGATCTCTTTCTTGAGTAGTAACAGCTAATTTAGACCACATTTTTTATATGTATAGGATCATGTGTTCAAACATGCACTACTTTGCATTTACCAACACTGAATTTCACCTTCCATTTTGTTGCTCAGTTACACAATTTTGTGAGATGATTGCAATAACCTGAAAAACAAGAACTAAATGCAAACTAATATAGTGCTGTCTTCAAGAGTTTGCTGATAGCATGAATGAATGGCTCTGAGGAGTCTCAATACTCCATCTGAGTTAACATTTTAAATCTAAAACCTGAAGATGACAACATAGTCAATCTGCATCTTACTGAACACATATGCTGATAATATACAATAAAATGATTTTGTCTCGAACAAAAACAAGGGATGCTATACTGATTATATTCATTTTCATATACAATTAAATACACCACCTCTAATTTTAACATTTGAAGCTGTCATTGTATTTTGATTATTTCCGCTGAAGCACTGCAGAATTAAATGCAGTTTTAAATGCACAGGGGCTTTTTCAGATTATGCTATTAAATACATTTTTTTTAAAACGTAGTGGGCCTCAGTATAGCAGTCCACTATTAAATCTTTGCCAAGAATTGTAGAAGAAGTGGTTTTAGTTATAAGTTGCAAGCAATGCACATTAACCACATTCTTTTGTAATGGACAACTATAAATTTCACCAGCTGTCAAGTCTTGTTTGTACAGTAATGATATATGTTGAAATTTATGCCTATGGTTTCAGACTCCCCCAGCTCCCAAATCACTTTTTGGTGGATGGGTGGAGGGAGAGAGCTGGGAAGGAAAAAGAACATTTTCCCAATAAGATCCTGCTCCAGAGCCTCCAAGCTCCAGCAGTTAGCCCAAAGGAACAACAAAGATTTCCCCAACAGCCAAATGCAGAAAAGCATAATTACACTAAGTCAGGGCCTCCTAACTCCCAATACTTCCATAACACCTCCACGCCACCAAAAGCACAAAACCTTTTTTTTTTTTAAATCCATCTGAACTCTGGACATTGTTTTGCATTTGATGAATGACTGTTCAACTTCTCCTAGCTGCTTCCTAGCATAGGTCCTCTCTGTTGCCAGCCTCACACTCCCTTTCCATATGCCCTTATCTCCCTTTTGGGCTTTGTATATTATTAAGTACACCTGAAAACTGGTGGCACTGAATCCCAAGTGTGCATTGCATTTTAGTGTTGTGTTATTAGTAACAAAATTTTCATTTTTCCATCACGTCGAAATTTTCCATATATACTAGGAACACTCATTATTTAGCCTTAAGAAATAAATTCAAACCAGTGTTTTTAAAGTATATGCAAGAAATACATAAAACATTTTTTTAAATCTACATGGTACAGACTATGCAGTATCAGCTTTGTCTAGTTTTACCTGAATGTGAGGGGCATTCAGCAATGCACTAAGCTCCTGCCCATCTTTCTGGTGACTGGGTTTCAAAACACACTGTACCTAAAAGAGACCAAACAGTGAAAATCTGCTTTGCATAGCAAGCTAACTTAGCTCTGACTACATTAAAGAATCTTTAAAGAAAAAAATTGAATATAACTATTTTATTGAAACAAAGCAAATCCATGTATCTGTTACTCTGCATCCATACATGTATATAAAACTCATAAGAAATAACACATTTATTAAATGAAAATACATGAACTATTCTAACATCATATCAGAACTGTTTCTCTCTACATAAACCAAGACAACTGATGGGAAATAGGCTGCCACAGGGAATGAAAGACAGATTAAGATCTGTAAAAGAAGGGCAATCTTAAAAAAATGAACACATGCCCTCAAAAAGGTAGCCTATTTATCAAATAACAGCATACCATTATAGAACTTTTTGAGGTATCCATTTGGGCGACTAATGAGTTACACAGTTCCAGATCATTAATGTATTCAACTGCTTAGACTCCTTTTCCCTAGGAGTGGAAGATGGTATCACTTTGTCCAAACTGCTGTTTCCACTGGCAACAGAAAAAATCAATGATTCCCTCAGACCCATCACAGAGTAATCAAACTTCCACAGCTAGCTCTGAAAAATCCCTGCCCTTTTCTTCTGCAACTCAGGATGTCAAAAAGCTTAAGATTACTTGGAAACACTGCCAAAAGTCTATGTAAATTTCACACCATCGGAACAACCAGGTTCTGATCTGCCATTGCTCAGAGGGAAAGATGAAGCAGTAAGGACACACTTATCTGGTGAGGAGGCGGAAGGGGATTCCTGGTCTCATCCTCCTCTGAGAACATACAAAGATATGGGTTTAGAAGCGCCGATGACCTCAGAAAAACCAGGAAAAGTGACTGAAATGTCCCTTTTTTAGGATGAAGAGCCTTCTCTCTTCCAATTTTTGGGATATTCTTTTATTCTCTAATCTTGATGACTTAACAGAAGGTTATGGAATGGACATGAGCAAGCACTTGAAGATGGATGGGTGTTTCTTCACGATCAAATCCATCATGAGTTGGATCTGACACCCGCTCTAAACCTAAGGAGTTTATATAAAACTAAAAAAAAATTTATAATACAAAGAACTTCCTTCAATTATATAATTCTGTTTTTTAATTTGAGGCTTTTTCCTAAGCCACTGCATGATGCGTCTATGGAATGGACAGGTTTCTATAATGCTACATCTGTCATAAATGGGGGCTGTTAGTTTGGGCAAGTTTCTGTTGCCCCAAATGAAGACTCACAGACATTACTATTTCAAAAAGATTTCATAGTCATAATTCCTATAGAGTGGTTTAATGAAGGCAGTGTCGGAAATTAAGTTCATCCTGCCCCCCAAGTACCATGTCTACCAACCTGGCCCATCCAGGCAGGGTTTTTTTTTGTGTCCATTGTATTATTCTTAATTCATATTGGATTTCTTTTTTAAATATCTTATTAGTTCTCTAAGAGCTTTTATTATATGCATTCTGGTGAAATAATAAATTTCTCTTGTGCCGATCAGGTGTGTTGTACAATCTGTCAGATTACTATGCTATTGATGGCAGTAACTTCTACAGCGTGAACAACTGTTTAGCTGCTAGCAATGCTCCCAGAGAGGCAGCTTTTCCCTAGGAGCAGATTTGGCAAGGGCTGACAGCACTGCTCTCAATGGGGAGGCTTCAGGAGCCGCTTCCTCCGGAGTGAGGCCAGCAAGATTGCTGACCCTGATCCCTGGGAGCCACAGTATGTAATCTGTGGGAGGAGGGCTAAGCCCAGCAGGGCTGGAGCAGCCCCCTGCCCAGGATGGGTGGGGAGCTGCTACCAGTCCCTGCTAGTGAATCACAACTGGTAAGCCTCACCCGTTAAGGTTAATGAGTTTACCAGTTAACCTTTTATTTCTGTACAGGCAGTCCCCGGGTTACGTACAAGATAGGGACTGTAGGTTTGTTCTTAAATTGAATTTGTATGTAAGTCGGAACTGGTACATATTGTAGGGGAAACTCTAGCCAAACATTTCTCCAGAGCTCAGTTTTATTCTCCCACACCTCACTTCCCTCTGTCCTTTATTCTCAAGCTAAGGTGTCTGCTGAGAAAAGCCGCTCCGCATCTCCCTGGTCTGCTGGGGGGAAGCAGCAAGTGCAGGGTTGCCTCACCCCATTTGTAAGTAGGGATCCGATGTAAGTCGGATCCATGTAACCCGGGGACTGCCTGTACTGTGAACATGCGGCAAGAGTAACTTTTTATTAGCTTCTTCATTGCAGGGGCTTAGTTTTGTAGTTAATAAATTAACATCTGTCACATTATTCTTCCACCCCATAAATTCTTCGCAAAAAATCTGTCATAATAAAATCACTCTACCAATAAAGATTTAGTCCTGTTTGTAAGATAGTAGACGAAACATCTAATTTGAGCTCAAATAGCTGCAGCAAAATTATAAATGTACATGCCACATTACAGAACACTTTTAGAGTCAACATTTCAAATGCTGAATAGTTTATAAAAAAACCAGCAACTTATCTTAACTTCCATATTAATGTAATCTTATTTAATATGGAATGTGCACATTTTTATATTAAACATGTTGTAAGTTTTCAGTTAAGCCCAATGTTGGTCTAACTTCATTGTTTACATATATTTGGTCTTGCAAAAAAAAAAAAAAAAAAATTAAACGTCTAAGTGCTTCAAAGATTGAAAATTCATCCCATGTAAACAGACTCAACTTGAGTTTAACTAGTCCAGCTTTAGAGAGAGTTCTTGCTAATGTGCTCTTTCAGATGGTCTTGTATGCCAAAAAATTAAAAACTGTAATGAACGCCGAATCAAATGCTGTTTCAGCATGAACATTTAAAAATGATCATGTTCTTCTAATCCTGGCCCCTATTTTTGTCAAGTTTAACTGACTTTAAAATCTATTTAATTACATTTGATGTTTAACATTTTTATTCAAGAGTCAGAGTGCATCAAATTATTTTAGGGAGTTAATCTCCACAAAAATTCCTCATGCCTGCATGCTTTACTCAGCCTTTTAATTAAATGAAAGTGTCTAAAAAGATAAATCATAAGTTTTTGCTGCCTTGCTATCAGAGTTACATATTTGTTCATGCTAACACTGCAGTTGAACTGCTAAAACAATGCAATTATGTAAAATGTCCTGAAAGATAAAACCAATAGTCCATTTCAACTCTTTAAGGATTGCAAATTTAATATAACAGTGAAGACGCACTAACCAAATTTTGACAGCAATTTCAATTCACTCACAATGTCTATACAATAAGTGTGCACTCAATTGCTTAAAGAGTAATCCAAAATATGTACAATGTAGCAGATAAGCGTACCAGAGCAATCCGACTTTTTTCCATTTCCAATTTGTAATTTTAACCATGAATTAATGCAATGCACAATGGAGTGCATACTTATGCTGTTCTTCCACTCCGAGAAAACCTTAGGGTAGGTACAGCAGTTATGAGTAATTCCTCAGTAATTAAGGATAATACATACACACGTTTTATTGTCATGGTGAACATCAAGTGAGTATTTAATTCCTTATAATGCTATTTTGCTGTTTCATCCTTTCTTATGGCTGTTATCTTCAGGATCCCGCCCCCAAAAATTGGAAAGCCAGACTTGAAGATTTTCAGTGATCACTCTTGTGAAAATAAAGCTTTGGGATTAGGTGAGAACTCTTTTCTGAATCAAATCCAGGCCCAGGAACAAAAACATGCAGGGAAAATGAAAGACAGCTGGGCACAAACCATATAATGACCTGGCCAGAATAACTCAATTGTTCAGGTACAGAAGTGGTTCTCAGAGTGCAGTCTGCATACCACTAGTGGTCCATGGCTGCCTTGCAGGTTGGTCATGTCTTGAGGGCTCAGCCCAGCACCGGCAGTAGGGAGCCCATTCTGGTACTCCGGCCTCTCAGGCACCCCCATGAGATTGGAGCGCAAGCACTGGCTTCCCACTATAGGGGGAGCACTGAGCCTTGCTGGCTGATGCAGTTCTCAAGGGGAGCAAGCAGCTCTTTGCACTTCCATTTCCCCTCCGCCCCAGTCCACTCCTGCACCCTTCCCTCCACCCAGACCCACCCATTTTCCAGCCTTCTCCTGCACCCTACATCCCTTCTAGACCCACCCCTCCACACTTTCAGCCCACTCCTGCACCTAGTGGGGCCAACAGCCATCATAGGCCCCAGAGCAAGGGCGGGGACAACTCTGCACCCCTGTAAGAGGCAGGGCTGAAGGCAGTCAGTCCTTAGTGCTGCTCAGACCACGGCACTGCCCTTCCCCATCCTGGTCCTTGAAGCAATGCAGAATGGCACTCCCGCGGCAGTTCAGAAGAGCTTCAGGACCCTTTGAATGGCTGGGCCTCAGTGCAACAGTCCGCTTTTCCCCTTCCCCATCAGTGGGCCTGCCTGCATCCTACTTCCTGCACAGATCTCACACAATCTCTCTCTCTCCCCCCCCCCCCGCCCAAACCCATTCTGTCATCATGGGTGGTTGGCTGGTAGTCCAAGGAAAGGTTTGTGTTGAGCAGGATGGGCTGCAGGCCAAAAAATTTGAGAACCACTGAGGTACAGAATCAAACAAATTCTCCTTCCTGGTGTCTGCTCTTTGTCTCTACCATTATATTTATGGAAGTCCAGGGAAGACAAGCCATCGTGAAAGAGAAACTATCAGAAAGTGAAGAAGTCCTCCTGTCAGTCTGAGGATGTTTTAACAAGACAGCTATCAATACTTTCTAAAGGAGTCATTTAAAACAACTAGGCTATGTCAGATATGGAAACATCTTAAATTTCTGATCCAGCTATTTCAGCTCCAGATACGGGTACCCCGTCACTTTCATCACTGCTTAATACATTCTGAATCACTAAATATCTTGTACATCCCCTCTGTGTTGTTTATCTGTGGCAAGACAGTGGTGAAGGGCATACAGAATATTTTCAATATTCTGGAGCTCCAAGGACAGAGAGGAAAAAACAAGATGAGCACATTGGTGTTTCAGAATTCTGTGAAGTAGGCCTTCTTAGTGATGACTAAGCCCAGAAGGCTCAAATAATTTTGTTCTTTAGGGTTGAAAGAAGATTTCTGATCTATACCAGCAGTCAAAGGACAGAGGGAAAGAATTAGAATTAGGGATTGGCTTTGTCAAGTTTCTTCTTGTCCTTGAAGCTTTCCAGTTGGACTTAAAGAGGGAAGGAGGGAAACCTGAGAATGGCTCTATGAAGAACAGATGAGCCTACACTTGACAGTTATTTTCCTGTATTAAGAGGGCACTGTGACTCCCCCATTAAAGATGTGGATGAAGGTTTTGGCTTGCAGGACAGTAAAACAATATTTTGAAAGGAGTTTTTCTTCCCAGAAACTTAAATAAAGTCTGAATAAAGAATATCTCCAGTCTGGACTCCCTGAAGGGAAGAATACGAAGGCTGATTTTCTGCCTACAGATAAATCCACAGGCCCCTCCATCTCATCACTGAGGTGTACAAAATACTGGCTTCCATGCACCTGCTTAATTGTTCTACAATTAATACTTAGAAGAGGTCCCCAAATTCAGGCACCTTTTCCACTTTCTTTTTTAAAATGGTGTTCAGACCATCTTCTAGCACTGCTTCTCTCACAGCTCAGGAAGATGAGGCCTATATTGTGGTGCTTATGGATAAAGCATAAGGCATATTAAACTTTCCTCAACAAGCCAGCCTTTTACAGAGAAAGAGGGAGAGACTGAATGCCAAAGCTTCCTGCACCTAGTTATCAGGCTGTGAAGAGACAGATACCAAAGGAGGGAGAATAAACCAACATCCATTATGTAAAGTTAAGTCAAACAAAGTTAGGCTGAGGAAGAGAAAAAAAATCACCAAAGCTAGCTACAGACAATAATTTAAACATTGTATTAAATTATTTGTGAACTCCCCCCCAATTTCCAATATTCTTCCTCAAACTCTCAAAAAATGCAAAAGGAAAAAAATGCAAGTCATTCATCTGTAGCCAAGAGGGAAAGATTTACACAAAAAGGTTGGAGTTAACTATGGGTACATCTACATTACATGGAGGTATCCCAAAATAGAAACCCCGCATCTACACAAGCCACCAGTTATTTCAAAATATTTTTTTAAACAACAGGCGCACTATTTTGCCATCCTAGTAAACCTCGTTTCACGAGGGTTAAGGGATGGCTCGAAATAGCACATTATTTAAAAATTTGGTTTTGTGTAGATGCGCCAAATTTCAAAATAAGCTATTTTGAATCTTTTTCTAAATAAGATGCGCAAATTGCATATCTTATTTCGAGTTTACGCGTTGTGTAGAAGCACCCTTTATTGACAGGGGGAAAAAGAAAAAGAAACCTAATGAAAATCTGTAATTTTCCAGTCTGCTGGGTCTATTTGACCTTTAACAAATCCTGCTAGCAGAGAACTGAATTAAAAGTCATCCCAAAGTCCCTTCCCTACAATTCTATGATTACATAATTTCTAAAACTAGAAAAGTTCTCAAATTAGACTCCTGTTCATGTGCGATCTGAGAATCATTTTAAAAATCCAAAAGAAATATCAGATGCTCACTTGCTCCTAAATGGTACGACAGTGAAAATGGTCATTGAGATACACTGCTCTCAAATTTACTCTAAATTTGTTCAAATTTCTTCTGTACATTTACTCTACTGTGATTTGAATTGGAAGTTTGGTGCACTCAATTGCAGTTTTCACTTATTGGCTAAATACAAATTTTTCCAGTCTGTTGGTCCTGATAGACAAATCCCACTATGAAAAAATCATTTTTTCTTAACAAGACCCCTTAATGACCTTAAAATTATTTTATTAACGCAAGGACTTCTAACAAATGAATGTAATATATTCTAGTCTCTCAAAGCACAATAAATTCAATCTTGCTTATTTTGTACAGCATTTCCACCAATACTGGAAAATAAAAGCTATGAAAAATTCTCCCATTACTATAGCACCCTTCTTTTCATTGCACTTAAATGTGGTAATATTCTGCACTTAAGTACAGTACTTTTTGCTGTTAAATTTCTTACTATAAAAAACTGCGTTATTATCCCAAAGATACTTCATTCCTGGATGTAATACTTAATTCTGGAAAAAGTGGATGCAGTAATCAGTGACTATTCATATATTAAGATCCATTTTATTTCAACATTTGATTATTGAGAGCTCAGTGAAGCTTGACATACATAGATAAAGCTGAATATATTTCCAACGAAACAGGCTAATTCAGGGGTGGGCAATAATTTTTGTAGGGGAGCCACTCCATGAATTTTCGAAAGTTATCACAGGTTGCACATTTCTATTATATTAACGGAGGGAGTTGCGAGTCTGGGATGAAGTTTGTTGGATGCAGGCAGATTCTTACCTGAGGCAAAGGGTAGGGTGCACGAGGGGGTGTGAGGTGCAGGCTCTGATTGGGAAGTGTTTACCACAGATGGCTCCCAGTTAGTGCTGCAGAGGGACACTCAGTCAGCCCGCCTCCCCGCCCATGGCCCCACGCTGCTCCCAAAAATGGCCAACTGCTGCTGGCATGTCTCTGTGTGCCTGTTGGGAAGAATGGGAGAATGTGTCTCCATGTGCTGCGTGTTGCCTGTGAACACTGCTACCCGCAGCTGCCATTGGTCAGTTTTAATCCTTTGGGAGCTGTGAGGACAGTGATGAGGTAGGGGCAGCATTTGGAGCGGTCTTCAACCTCCATCATGAGAGCACAGACATCCCAGTAGCAGCTGGCCTCTTCCAGGAGTGATGTGGTGCCACAGCAGGGAGCTTGCTTGGGCACCCCACTGAACCACTGGACTTTTAGTGGCTCAGAGAGTCATGATGGACTCAACAAGTTTGTTAAACAGGCCAGATCTGGCCCATAGGCCATATTTTGCCCACCCCTAATTACAAGTTACAAAACATATCATGGAGATGTAGACTTTACATACCTCTTGTGCTAGCTCTTGTGCATTGGAGATAAGAGGATATGGAGGGCTGGCTTTGTTCATGTGCACTGTGACAGCATTGTGTATCTTAAATGCATTCTGAAAATCAGTATTTTGGACAAGCTGCAAAATGAGTGCGATATCTTCTTGGCTCTGAGGGTCTACCAAAGTATGTTGGATATGCTTAAGAGAAGCTAACAGCTCTTCCACTTCTGGGCAGAGAAAAAAATGTGAGAATTAGATTAAGCTTATTATTATGTTATGCACATTTTAAACTTCTAAGATTTGTAGGAAAGACAGCAGTTCAACCTTGACTGAATGAGCAATGATGCAAGCAAAACTGTTCGTTTAGTCCACTAACAATAAACCTCACACTGAGGAGCAGATCATTAAAAAAATATATATATATAATTATGAGCAATAAAAAAGCTGATTAAAATCTTTGCAGATTAGTTCCAAATGACAGCAGCAATTAATTCTTTACATTCTTTAACTTCTGCAAAATAATGATTTGCTATGAAAGGTTTCTCAAACTCCATTAATAACATTGAGAGAGAATATTTTACAGTATGAAAAAAGCAGCTTTACTAAACTAATTTGGATGCTTTTTTCAGAATTCATAAATAGAGAACCCTATTTCAACCCTCTTATATGTCTCTTAGGAAATGGCATGCAATAATACAAAAATAAAAAATTTAATGCAAATATTTTGATAATGTAAAGATTGTATTTGAAATAGGGTTCACTATTTATGAATATTGAAAAAAAAGCATCTAAATTAGTTTAGCAAAGCTGCTTTTTCATACTGTAAAATAGTCTCTCACAAAGTTATTAATGGTGTTTGATTATCAAACCTTGTCATAGCAAATCATTCTTGAGTACTGAGACTGAGTAATTCTGAACTCAAAGGTTTGAGGATGGGGGAAGAGGAAGAAACACAGAAAAGTCCTCTTACCATACCAAATTCTGTAAGTTTAGTGCATCAGAGTAAGAAACCTCAGTTTACAAATTGCTTTACCTATTAGGCTGTGGATTCTACTTGGAACATACATTTTAATCAGGATTAATAACTTTTAGTATTACATTTTTATACTTTACTAAATTTGCTTTCCGAAAACTGTTTAAATGATTTAGCTTTCTTAGCAGAAAGAGTTTTAGGATTGTTACTAGTGTCAGATTTCAGTATACAATATTTAAAACTAATTTTAATGTTTTCATTTTGAGTGACTATAAAGAGTTAATTGTCTATGTTACAAAAGAAAGTGGAACCAAGCCTGCAGAGTAACTCTCTAGCAGGCAGTTGAGAACTGAAGTTGGAAGAAGGTGAAAATGCAACATTCTATTGAACACTCATTAAACTAAGGATGATCTGAATAGCATTAGAACCACATGAATTACCAACGACACTGAGGCCTGGTATTATAAGATTAAATCACAGATCTGGAGTCAACAAAGCTTAGGTCGACTTATTGCGGTGTCTACACAGCACTGGCTAACAAAATCTTCTTGTCAACTTACTTTACATGTGTCATTCCAGTGGAGAACTGGAGTCTACAGAAAAGTGATCTGTGGTCAATTTAGTGGGTCTTTCATGGTGGATCAATCGCCACAGTGCTAATCCCTAGTAAATGTATTCACATACTAAGACTAGAAAATTTTTTGTGGGAGAAGGCCTTCCCTCTTTTGAGCTTGAGGCATGGGGAATGGTCCCCATTGGTCATCCTCTACCTAATGCATTTCTTCATCTTCTGGGGTATTCTGATTTCACAACTTTTGGTAACTCCCTAAGGACATGTCTACACTACAAAGATCGAAGCAGCCAAAGTTGATCTTTCAGGGTTCGAATTAGCAGGTCTAGTGAAAACACACTAATCTGAACCAAGAGGGTCCTCTTGTCCACGCCAGTAGTCCTGCTTCTATGAGGAATAAGGGAAGTTGAAGGGAGAAGTGTGCTCCCGTCTACCTCCCGCAGTGCCAAAATTTGATTTAAGATACTTCAACTCAAGCTACACAATTAATGTAGCTGGAGTTGCGCATCTTAATTTGATCTTATCCCTTAGCATAGACTTAGCCTAACAAACAAAGCCCAATCTGTAAGTAGGGTCTTGGGCATAAAAATGTGCATGCATACACTCTTGTTGCACAGAAACATGCCTGTTGCTCATCTTCTGAAATGGTAGTTTCTGCTCTCTAAATGCCTCTTTTCATTGTGATGAGGATTCTGGGTTGAAGTCCGTTTTGTAGAGGCTATAGCAAGCATCTGGCACTGAGTGCTACTGAGAGTGTTTATCCATCAAAGAACCAGAGTGGATAGAGGGGCTGTCGGGCTTTGTGGGAAAGCTAGGTCTTGAACCAAGGTAACAATATGTTTCTAGGCTGGGTGAGTTATTCTAGCATTAGAGGCAGATAGAACAGAAAAATGACTTTGCATGAGGGCTCATGTTAAGTTAGGAGACTGGCTTTTCTAAAGTTCCTCTGAAGTCTTGCAGAGCTGCACTGACTGTCTATTTTGTTTAACCAGACCAATGAGGAAGGAGATAAAGTGACATGATGCCTGAAATGCAGGCAACAGACCTGGATGAAGATGTTTTGAGTAACTGTCCTCTCTGGAAACTGAGGCATTCTGTTATACCTTTAGACCCTGAAAAGTGTCTAGTATTAGCAAAGGTAGATTCTTGGAGGAAGAGGCACTTTTTTTTGGCACAGATGAAATATTTCTTGATTGTAAGGAGATTACCATTTTATCCCTTTTTTTAACCTTCGTGACCTCTCTACCATTAGGAAAACGGGGACATTCTGCAACAGCTGCACTGCAGAGTCCAGCAGCAGCCGGAGGCATCGTCTCATCCTCCTAAGGGATACGATGGCATTTAGGTGGGTTATAGTAATACCTTATTTCAATATACACTTGGCCTTCTGTATGAAATATTAAGTATCTTAGAATAATCAATGTTTCATCAGAAAGCTATAGATACAGCTATGCAAAAGAACATGTTTCTGATTTGCAATTCCTCACATTGGTACCTCAAGTTTGTTCTTTACTCTTCCATCCAAATCAGCTAGCAAGAATATTCACTGAAGAGCACTGTTAAATGGCAAACTCCTTGTAAAATGAGGGATGTAGATAACAGGTGAACTAACAAACTACAACATTTGGACTCTCACAAAAAAGGTGAAAAATTCAGGCACTATAGCATGCAATGTTTTACAAATACCTGTCTTATTAGCTGTTACATGCCTAATTACATTCTGCAATCTAACTCGCATCCTGCCAGGGGGACACTAGCCAGACAAATATAAGAAGTCACCTAAACACTGTAATCTTGCTCTTTCAAGTTTACTTTATTTCATCAATCTCCTTAATTATTATGTGCTTTTCCTCACACTTCCATTTATTCTCTCTAAATATTCCTTTTCTCTTTACAAATCCAAAAAGTTTTACAGGCCACAGATGTACCCACCTCTGCCCACATCCTGGACACCATTACATTCCCACACCACTCCACCAACAGTTGACTTTTGCCACCTCTGCTGTTGCCTCCTAACTTCCCACAAAATCTTGCATCCCATCTGTCCCTCACACTTTCTTCCTTTGGCAGTTATTTTGAACTGATGGTACATGTGTGTTAAAGATCAGAGTTCCATACTGTCTGTCAAACACACAAACACAACATGAAACAGCAGGATTGTGGAGAAAGACTATCTGGGAAGGTAAAGGAGGAATGGGACAGGAATTAGATATTCCCCAGGGCAGGAACTTTAAAAAGAAATGTCTATACATCTCAAGTTATCCAATTAAGTATTTCAATCATATATATGCTCTTAGTGGAACTTGTACTGTTTTCCTTGGCTCATATTTATGAACTCTAGATTATATAAAAATCTGTGTATAATGTGCCTAATAACTTTCCAACCCTTGTCAATGAGAGATCAGTCCAGAGGTAAAAATAAGTTTACTAGTGTGCAGCTCTGGCAAGAGCTGGCTGAACCATGGCAAAAGACAGAAGGGAGCTATTTAAAGAGCTGGCAAGGACCTGGATTGCAATACAACCATACCGCTAAGAAATTTTGAGTTACTTTCACCACTGGATGAGTCTATTATATCCACTCACACCTTTGAGCATTTTTCAATTATAAATATTTTCCTTAAGAAAAAAAGTTAAATACGACCTAAAAGTTAAACAAGCTCTACTCACAGAAAGAGAAGCTTCTTGGGATATAGAAAGTCCATTATAAATCAAAGACTATTTGTCCACCCAAATAATTCTTGTTTTATTCCTCATTTAGGAGAAAGCTTGCAGCCTTCCCTGTGGGTTTAAGAAATGGCAAGGATCTTGTCTGACCACTATGGAATGTGAGTATTAATCAAAAGCCTGGCATAAGAAAAGAAATACGCAACTGCAGGGGAGGATTCTTATTGCAGTTTGACATGTTGGCAGATTGGAAAAGGAGGGAAAGAAATAGCAGCTGTCATTTGTTATTTTAAATATAGGTTATATACTGCATCTACCTCAAAAGTGCAATATAGAGCCCCATTATTAACGGAGGCATGTAATCTATGCAAACTGTCCATGTCAATAGATTAATTTATTTTGTATTCTTTTGAGACCTCAAATTCTCACTAATACTCTGCAGTAACTAGACATCAGCTATGATGCTTTCAAACCAGAATTATGTTAAAATCCAAATATGTTGTCTTGCTTAAACCATTGTATGTCAGCTTGCACTTAAAAGGCAGAGTATAAACAAATTATCTTCAAAACGGGAAAATAAGAACAGTTTCTATTAAGTGGGCCAGCACTGCTATTTCTACCCTGCATTTGTTCAGTTTCATTAGAGTTTTAAAAACCCTATAAAATAATGATTCCTGATGATTTTTAGTTACTGAGTGATAACAGTTTAATAATTTTTCTTGTATATTAACTGACTAAAATCAGTTATAATGATCATTTAAGGATTTTGGAAGACATCTTTAAGAATTATAACAGCAAAGGTAGAGTCAGAAAAAGGCTGAGCAGCATAACTAGCACCCTTATCAGATAACCAGATAAGTCAAACACTGGAATAAATTGCCCAGGGAGGTTGTGGAATCCCCATCTCTGGAGATATTTAAGAGTAAGTTAGATAAATGTCTATCAGGGATGGTCTAGACAGTATTTGGTCCTGCAATGAGGGCAGGGGACTGGACTCTATGACCTCTCGAGGTCCCTTCCAGTCCTAGTATTCTATGAAGTAATACTGTAGTATTTAATACATCTAATTATTTTTAAATCATGGAATGTGAACCTCATGCTACCTAAAGCTGCCTATATTTAAATTAGCATTATGCCCTGCCTCTGAAAGGCAGGAATTCAGTATGTTTTCAACAAAAGCGCTGAAGTGCTCATAAGAGTCTCCACACTTCTTAGGGATGTAAAATCCCAGTTAGTTAATCAGTTAACCTGCTAAACCTAAGGCTTAACCAGTTAACCGATTAAACAGGATCCCACTCCCAGCCCCTGGCATGTGAGGGGTGGGGGAGGGAGGGAGAAGGGGGATAAGGGAAACTGGGGGGGACCAGCTCCTGCTCCCAGGGGCTGCGGCAGGCTGTGGGCTGCTCCTTGGGTACTGGTTAACCTGTACCCAGTAATCATCACCTGGTTAAGGTGATGCTTACTGGTTAACCAGTTATCTGTTCACATCCCTATTGCCTATCATATTCAATAATTTCTTAAATAAAAATGTATTCTTAAACTAGCCTTACTGGGTGGGGGTGGGGGGGAAGCTAACCATAAGAGATGGCTTTCAGAATGAGACAGTCTTATTTTGTAGTTCAGCAAAAGTGTCAAAAGTTCAGCAAACCTTGTTAGACCAGGGTTTCCCAACCTATGGGTCGCAAACCAAATATGAGTTGCCATTACATTTCAAAAGGGTCGCCAAATGTCTTCCTAGGTGGCTCTGCCTCCTCCCGTTTTTGAATTGCCTTGGGTCACCAAGTCTTCCTGAATTGTCAAAATGGGTCCCCATCTGGAAAAGGTTGGGAACCACTGTGGCTCATTTTTGCAGTTACAGATGCAGATACAAATCCATGCTAAGGATGTTAAATTGCAGTTAATTAACTAGTCAAGTAGTCGATAGACACTTCCACACTTGTACATTTCAAAGGAGGAATACGGAAATCCACGTGCAGCCCAGGGATGGCAGGAAGTCCCACTGACTCTGGGCTGCATGCGGGTGCCAGCTTTGAAATGTACAAGAGTCACCAGAGGGGGCTCTTGTGCATTTCAAAGTGGCAGTGCAGCATGGAGTTCGGGGCCCAGGCTACGCCTGGCATTTCCCCAGAACCCGAGGTCAGCTGGGGAGTCCCCAGATGACTCCAGGCTCCACGTGCAGCTCCCGTGATCTACTGTGCGATGCTGCTGCGCATGGAGCCCAGGATCAGCTGGGGACTCCCTGGCTGACCACAGGTTCCCATGCGGCATTCCCCCAGAACTCGGGGTCAGCTGGGGACTCCTGGGTTTGCGGAAATGCCATGCTGGAGCCCAGGATCAGCTGGGGAGTCCCCAGCTGACCCTAGGCTCCATGTGCGGCAGTGCTGATCCCAAGATGACATATGAACGGTTAAGCTTGAGCAAGTCTCTACTGAGAATGCATGAATTGTGATTTTTCAGTATTGTAACTTGGACAAATTGGGGCAGACTTTCAGAGGAACAGCTAAAAAAGTTCCTGACAAAACAGCCACCTATCCTGCCAAATTTCAAAATCCCTGCTCCAAGGCAGAGAGATCTTAGAACACTTTAAAGAAAAGGGTGCAAAACATACTTCTAACATGGGAAAAAACTATTTTTCCCAGCTGTTGTCAGAAATGGCTGAAATTTAAAAATCATCCTGAGGCAGGCAGCCAACATGGAACATTTCAGTCTTGGTTATTAAAGTCTGCCAGAATCAGACAACTGAAAACAGGGTTTTAATATGGCAAGTGTCTGGCAACCTTAATAACTGCCAGTACTACCAACTTGATCTATAATAAGTACCGTAAAGTTGAGAGTATAGAAACTGTTTTTTCTTTGTGACCCTGTCCAATGCATGCAAAACAGATATTAATTCTTTGGCGAAGTTTCTGAGATGTTTGTCCAATGTAGATAACAGACGGACACTGTCGGCACATGTTAGCATGAATTACATTTCTGGATGAGCAGGAATAGGTGTTCTTGATCTTATAACTGAATTGGTTAGGTCCAATAATGGTATCAGCAGAGCAAATATGTGGATAAAGCTGGCAATGGGGTTTGTTGCAAGGGAAAATTCCAGGGTTGATATTAGTGTGGTGTGTCCTGTGGTTGTTGGTAAGAATCATCTTAAGGTTATCTTACCCATTACAAAGAAAGATAGCTTCTCCAATTATCACCTCTAATATCATTAGCTCACAGACATTTACCTTCCCCCATCATTCCCCCCCTGTTCTGAAATTTGATTTGTCCTTTTCTTGTGTGTTCATTTTTTTGATTGTATCCTTTGGTATATATGGGCATGCCAATTTTCTTCCTCTGTTTGATCTGAGGAAGTGGGTCTGGCCCACGAAAGCTCATCACCTAATAAACCATCTTGTTAGTCTTTAAAGTGCTACATAGTCCTGTTTTTTGTTTCAGCTAGACCAGACTAACACGGCTACATTTCTATTACTATTCTACACATAGGGTTATGAGTGACACTTCTTCCCAACAATCTTTTTTCTAAGTTATAGGTGGGGGGAAAATCATACAGTTCATATATCCATATTTGTGGACATGAAAGATAGTCAAAACCTCATTTTGCCACCCACATCCACAATTCACAACAGGAGTCTGCAAATAGCACAACTAAACACAGTTAAGCTTAAATTTGAACTTTAGCTAACACCTGAAGATGGAAGCCTTGTAAAATTCCATTCTGTGGAACTGACTTTTTATCTTGCTGTAAAGAGAAAACTAAAAAGTTACCTCGCTATAAGGATGATGAGAATGAGCAATTGATCTTCTGTCTCCACACCCTGCTCAATATCAACCGCTTCATCTAATTAAGTACAGAATAAACTTGTTCTAAAAGGAATCTCTTGACCAGAAGATGATGATTGCAATGCAGTGTTTGGAAGATGTGAAAGAATTAGACAGGTATCCTATGGATCTTCTACTTTATATTTCATAAGTGGTTATAAAATTGCCAGTAATGAACATAAACTGTACTTTGAGGACATAGCCAGAAATCAATCCAGATATCCTTTGGACTTTGCCACAACAATGACTTGAGATGGTGGGAAATAGCTCAGTTGTATATTCTCTCCGCAGAGATGTTTACCAGGTTTGTAAACACCAAAATCTGGCCAAAATTTTGGCCAGGAGACATGTTATTTGTTTGTAAGAGGGAAAAATGTGGCATGAAGAAATTAACAGAATCTCTGCACCTGAGGTAAGGGGACAAGAGAGGTTATTATGCTGGGCACAGAAGCATTTTTTCCTTGAAGCACAAGATTCATCCTTTCCTGAATTAGACTGCCTCAAAATCCTAATGACTTTTTGGCTGGGAAAACAAATACAACTAATAGAAGTAGCAGACAAACCCTTTAATGTAAACAAACAACTTTCTACCCAAGAAAAGGAAGGCAGAAATGAAAGTTTAAAAGTCACATTCTGGAATAAAATTTATTTTTAGGTATTTTAACTATGTCTGAATTAAGATTCATAGAAACTCCTAGAGACAAATGAGATGGGCCCTAGCTTAAAAGCTAATAAAACATTTCAGCAATCAAAACAGCTATTTTTCATTCACTAATTTAAAAGACAACTTTCATTAGAAAGATATACAGTTGGGCAAGTATTTAAAAAATTACTTAAGCAGAGCTTACAAAAGCTCAGCACATCAGCATTTGAAACAACAGTGTCCGGCTGCATCTAAATGACCACATGTAATGGGCTAGAAAGGGTTTGGAGGTGGGTGGAGAAGAAGAGAAAAGCAAAAGGACACCAGTCTTGTTAATCTGATTGGGAGGCAGTGGGAGGGCCTCTAACATAGTCACTGAGTTTGAATGAGTCCAACTGCCAAATAGTGGCACAATTATCAAAGATATATTCTACTGGATAGGTCCTGGTAATCTGGAAAAAACCCAGTCTGAGGCACCAGGAAACACACTTGACCTTGAAAACACACTACTGAGCAATATAGTACTTGGGCTTACACACCTACATGGCAAGTGAGATCTTTCTTAAACAAGAGACAGGACTATGCAGTACGTTAAAGACTAACAAGATGGTTTATTAGGTGATGAGCTTTCGTGGGCCAGACCCACTTCCTCAGATCAAATAGTGGAAGAAAATTGGCATGACCATATATACCAATATGGTTATGCCAATTTTCTTCCACTATTTGATCTGAGGAAGTGGGTCTGGCCCACGAAAGCTCATCACCTAATAAACCATCTTGTTAGTCTTTAAAGTGCTGCATAGTCCTGTCTCTTGTTTCAGCAAGACCAGACTAACACGGCTACCTCTCTATTACTATTCTTAAACAAGGTGCTTAAGAAATAGAAAGAAAAGGGGAAGATGAAGAACAGCAGGGCATGCTGATAGCTGGGATTTCTTGACTTTCAAGGAGAAAGTGAGTTGGATCACATTTAAGAGGTTAACAATTTTTCTTCAAGGGTGTGTGTGGGTGTCCATCTTCCCTCTGTAACTTCCACTCTAATGCATCTGATGAAGTGGGTTTTCCCCCAGGAAAACTTCTGCCCTAATAAATCTGTTACTCTCTAAGGTGCCACAGGACTCCTCATTTTTGCATAATTTTTCTTATAATGATGCATAACAACAGATAAGACTAAATATGGTATGTATGCTGTTTGCTGCTTTAAAACTTTTCCCCTCTAATGCTTTGATCCATTTGCTATAAATAAAGCTGCTAATTTAAGAAGGCTATAAAAACAATGAGGAACTCATTGTGGCATCTCAGGAACTATCAAAAATATATAGAATCATGAGTTTTCATAGGTAAAACCCATTTAATCAGATGTATTGTGGTGGAAATGACAGATACCAAGATGACAAGTAGTCCTGTGGCACTTAGAGACTAATAAAAATATATACAATATCATGAGGTTTCATGGACAAAACCCACTTCAGATGAGCTGAAAGGTGGAGTGGATAACAAGAACTCACACTTTATTATAACAGAAAAAGAAAGGAAAAATGCCTGTCAGTTGCAGTACTGGTGCTAATGAAGCTGAGTAGGCTGGAAGTGTCCCATACTTAGCTTTTGATATAAATGAGGTATTAAATGTAGGGAATATTAGCAGAAGAACCACCTGTCAATTTAGGACTAGTGTAAATGAAGTTAATTAAGCGGGCTAGCTGTCCCCCATACATAACTTTTGATGTGGAAAAATGGATGTTGAAGGCAGGATAAATTTGCTTTGTAATGAACCAACTAGTTAATGTCTTTATTCAAGCCCAGGGTTTAGGGCTGTCAAATCTTTAGATTAATTCCGAGTTCTGCAGACTCTGGCTGTAACTGGTTAGTGAAATTAAGCGAAATTCCTTTGTAGAAGAATGGCTACTTTTAAATCCATAAGTGAGTAACCAGGCAGGGTAAAATGTTCCTCTGCAGCAGTGTTTCCCAATTTTATTTGGCCACTGACCTCTTTGAAACTCAAAAGAATTTTGCAGAACCCCTAATAACAGTCTTATATATGGAGCTGAAAAAGTAGACCACAAATAAGTAAGGATAATAATAAACAAAAGCTAAACAAGATCATGAGATCAACACAAAGGAAAATTGTTTTCAATAAAATTCATAAATGCTTAAATATTAATTATTATTTTAAAATAATAAAATGTTATTGTAATGGAATTTTCTCCCAGGATCCTTATTTTCACTTCTCCATGAAACTCCATTTGGGAAACACTGCTCTACAGGTTTATGGGTGCTACCATTTCTGATGTCTGATTTGTGTCCATTTATCTTTTGGTCATTTAAGACAACTATTAGTTGATATCACTGGTCACAGACTCTGGCGCCTAAACCTATTCAGGCCTGGAGGGTGACACAAGCAATCATGGGGCAATATACTGGCTCTCAACAAAAGAGTGAAAGAATCACAAAATTCAACCTAGGAAAAAAAGGAGGTGGCCCTATAACTGGAACACTTCTCAAACACACAAAAATTGGCAAAGAATGTGTGTTTTATTAATGAGGGCAGGGGGCTGGACTCTATGACCCCTTTAGTTCCCTTTCTCGAGTTCCCTTTCAGTTCTAGTGTTCTAGGATTCTATGAATGGTCATGAATGTATACACCAGCAATCAATTGTTTACTACAACTCCATTAAGAGTTGTAACTTAATACACATGAGCACAGGGGTGGGCAATAATTTTTTACAGGGGGGCCACTTCACATATTTTTGAAGTGGTCCCAAGCTGGCCCAGAAGGGGCAGAGCCTTGGACAGAAGGGGCAGGGCCAAGACACTTTCATGCTCCCCCGTCTCCCAATCTTGATTGGCCTGGGGGAGGGAGAGTGGCAGGGTGTCTGCAGGCCAGATTCAGCCTGTGGAGGATCTTGCCGCTCATCAGATAAGATCAAAATATTTTTCAGTGGGCCTTAAACGAGGACAAAAATATTGACATTAAAATGTGTAATTTATACTATTGATCACATTTCTTTCACTAACAAATTTTGTTGGTACTATCTTAAACTTAGACCAGAAACTGCAGGCTGGAATTTAAGTGTTTCTTTCCACCAACAGGTTGAAAGTTGTGTTGCAAAGCTGCAACTCTCCCACAAATCTAACGTTTTCTGGCCTAAAATCATATTTACATATAAACAAGTATTTTCCCTCTAGTTTGTACTTTTTCCTTACCTAGTATTTTCACAGCATAATGAGGACTCTCCAGAATGACTCCCTCTTCTGTGTCAAACATGGGATTATCTATTCCAGTTTTAGGAGGAATCTGTGCTAGTTTCTTAAGCCTCATTGAAGCAGTGAGGTCGAGTTCTTGTTTCTTTCCTTCTTCTTCTCGTCTACGCCTCATGTCCTCCTGCTGCTGGCGAATCCGCTCAAGTTGAGTGCTTCGTCGTACTGGCATCATCCTGGAGCCCAAATCCCCAGGGCAATCAACTGCCATTTCTCTGTGCTTCTGAGGTTCCTCAGGTGATGCCAGATCCATATTTTTTGTTTCATTGTCAGAGTCTTCTGTAACATGTCCATTCATATGAGAAGTTGTCATGGTTATTTATAGTAATTTGTATCACTTCTCACATACAGATTCTCTTACAAGGCTGGTTTTCTTCATGTTCCCATTTAAAAGCCATTATAACTCCAAAGGATAGTCTCCTAACATCAGAAGAGCATGACTGAAGAAATATCCAGCAAGGAAATCTAGTGAAAAATTTGAAACAAATAATAATGAATAATTGTGCTACTAAACAAGTCCTGACTCTTACATTTATATAGTACACTTTCCCAACTCAAGCATTGTTTACTACATCACTGACACAATTATCAGTTTAGTAAACATCATATACGAATCTTTAAAAAAAAATAAAGAGATGGTTCTGTTAAAAAAAATCAAGTTCATATTTCCAGATGAAGCAGTAGAGATTTAGCACTTACTGTACAAAATTCAGAAAATTGCCATTTTGCAAACTTCCCACTCACAATTCTAACATTTTTCCTTTTCATTCTGAAGGACTGCAAAACATTTCTGAAGGTATGCTTCTAACTTTACAAACACGTATACATGAATGTGATCAGAGTTTAGTGAGGCTATGCACATGTGTAAAGATATTTGTGTGTGTAAGCATTCCAGCTGATTCTGCTCATACCAGGTTCAGCTGTGTGGCGCTGCAGCGTGTAGAGCCAAGGTCAGCTGGGGATTCCCCAGCTGATCCCAGGCTCCTGCGCAGCATTTCCTCGGAACCTGTAGTCAGCTAGGGACTCCCCAGCTGACTGCAGGTTCCCACACAGCATTCCCTCAGCTGATTCCAGTTTGCAAAAACGCCATGCTTGAGGCTGTGATCAGCTGGGGAGTCCCCAGCTGACCCCGGGCTCAGCTGTGAGGCGCTGCTGCTCCAAAGTACCCTCCTCTTCCCTCTCCTTTGTTGCCTCTATCTAATAGAGGAATAGGGGGGAGGGGGACACAGGGTTCCAAGTAGTCGACTTGCAATTAGAAAATCTGATATTTCACTGATTTTTTCCCTTGAATATCCAGTTGACCCCTACTTAAATCCTTTCAAGCACAGTCATGGAGCTTTTAGACATACTAAAAGATTTTAACATTCTGCAGAACTTGCAAATTTAACTGAGAATGGATCTAAATTAAAACCAAGGAGGATTAACATGTAAGGAAAAGAAGAAAAATTGAGTGCTGCTGCTTTCCAAGAACTGTTTGGATGAAGAGAAATCAAAGAATTATAACAAGCAGTGCAACAAATGTCACTAATCTCCACAAAAACTGGACACATCAAATCTTTGCAATGATTATGGCTAGATTAATACTAGCCGTATGCAAAAACTTAAGCAAACAGTCTTGCAGCACCTTAGAGACTAACAAAAAATGTAGATGGTGTGACGGGGCGAGTGCACCCTGCACTCAAGCCGGCGTGATGCCAGCACTATGGGGCCAGCTGCAGCTGTGGGAAAAGCCGTGGCAGTGCAACGCCTGCTTGGCCCCAGCGCAAGAGGATCATGGGGCAAGCGTGCCCTGCACTCAGACCGGCACGGTGGGCCAACCACGGCTGCGGGCTGTGCGGCGCCAGGTCGGAACGGGGGGATGACATCACCTGTGGACAGGGCGACGGGGGAACGGCTGATCCGGCGGAACCCTGCCGCTGGCGGTCGGTGAGGAGTTTAAAGGGGGAGAGCAACGCGACAGAAAAGGGGATGCTGGAACTGAGAGCAGCGAAAGACGTGGAGGCAAGAGACAGCAAGAAAGGGAGGCAGACCCAGACCGACAACGTGTGGACGGAGGTACAGTGAATACCGGAGGCAGGTAGGAAGTGGCCCAGGGCTGGGTCATGGAGTCTGCGGGCTGATGTGTTTAGGGGCAACTCGACTCCCCCGTGAGCCAGTTAGAGGAGCTTGTCTCTCCGCCTTAGAGCTCTGGGCCAGGATCCGGAAGTGAGGGAAGGCCCGGGTCCCCCTACCCTGCCATCCCCAACTAAGCCAGCTCCGGCAGTGTTTGCTTTTGATCTAGGGAACGCCCGCCAGGAGGCATGTGCGGTGAAACGGAGTCGACGAACTTAAACCAAGCTACAAAAGAGTACGGGAAGACACGATCTGACTGAGGGCGGGCCGCGGTGCTTCCGGGTGGAAGGCAACAGGTATAACAGAGGTGTACCTAAACAATAAACCAAGGGTACTCAATACTTTGAGTGTTCCCGGTGGCGCACCCTCCCAGGGGGAAAAGGTTTGCATGCTGTAACAGATGGTATCATGAGCTTCCGTGGGCACAACCCACTTCTTCAGATGAATGGAGTTAAGGGATCCAGTTCCCAAGTAAATAGAGAAAGAGAAGAGATAAGGAAAGGAAGAGAAGGAAAACAAGGGGAAATAAAGGGGAGGGGGAAAAGGACAATTAGAATGTCCATGCTAAATGAAGCTGATTGAGTGGGTACTAAGTGCTCTTAAGTACCCTGTGGTTGTTTTTTTAAGTCATTAGGAAAGGGGTGGCCAACACATCACTCATGAGTTGTACGCGGCTCTCCCCCCCCCCCTCCAAAGTGCAGCTCGCGAAGCCGACCCTGGCCCCTCTTCCCCAACAGCCCCTGGCTCCCCTCAAGATGCAGGCTGTGCTGATGCTACCTCCAGGGACATTGGAGGTAGCGTGGGCTTCCTGCGGGGTGGGAGGGGAGGAGAGGGGGAGTTCCAAGACCTGATGTGCAGCTACAGAAGTACATGGGCTGCTCTTCCCTCTCCCCCCAACAGCCGGTGTGGTACCTAAAACACTGGTCCATCGCACACTGCAGACTTTGTTCCCCTGCTGCCTTCCTGCATGTGGGGGAGGAGGTGGAGATACAGGACCGCGCCCGGCTCCGGCTGCTCCAATGGTGCACGCTGCCATAGGGAGCAGAGGAGCAAGGTGCGCACTGCCCAAGCGTTTGGGGTTGGCATGGTCCGGGAAGGCAGCAGGGGAATAAAGTCCCCAGAGTGCCAGTGCCAGCCCCAGCTGCTCAGGTGGCGCGCGCTGCCATGGGGAGCAAAGCGCATGCTGCCCGAACAGCTGCAGCCAGCACACTGGGGATTTCATTCCCCTGCTGCCTTCCCGCATGGGGGTGTGTGTGGAAGGGGAGTCCTGGATTGCGCCAGCTCCAACCGCTCAGACAGCATGCGCCTTGCTCCTCCACTCCCCATGACAGTGCACGTTGCCTGAGCATTTGTTGCTGGCGTGGTCCGGGACTCCTCCTTGTGCAGGAAGGCATCAGGCGCCAGACGGACCAGCGTTTCAGGTACTGCACCACTATTTGGGGGACAGGGGAGCAGCCTGTGCACTTCCTGGGCCTTGGGGAGCAGGTAACTGGTCCCTGTCTCCTCCCCCAGCACCCACTGGCACCCTGTTCTCTGTCCCGGGCTCCTGCCCCAGCACTCTGTCCCCTGCCCACACCAGTACAGTTGGAGCCACATTAGTGAGATCTGGGGAGTTTTGGAGGGTTTTTTTTTTTTTTTTTGATATCTCACTTGTGTGGCCCCGACTGACTTTTCTGTGGGTCAGTAACCCCTGACTCAAAACAGCTTCCCCACCCCTCTCATAAAGACAATGCTGAAACATTGTGTTTGACATAATATTTTATTTAAAAATTAAGCCTGGCCAATTGGGACCAAACCCCCATCTGGTCACAGCATCGTAACACTCCTGCACCACCTCCAGACTTGAAACCTGAGCCTACTCGAAACTGGAACCCCCTGTCCTGAGCCTCACATCCCCAAACTCCTGCACCCCCACATCCCCAGTCTTCTGCCACAATTCTGCTGCACCATCCACACACTGCAAATCTGTGTTCTGAGCCCATCATATTCCCAGCCTCCCTGCCCTGAGCCCCTCATGCACCGTAGCTCAAACTCCTGCTCCCTCACAGCCACAAGCCTGTGGCTTGTTCAGCACCCCAACCCTCTCCCTAACTCCAACACTCTCTAGTCTGGAGCCCCCTCCCTGAGCCAGCATCCTCTTCTCTACTTCCTCCTGCACCCAAATTCCCTCCCAGAGCTTGCACCTCTCCCCCCTTTCCAGTGCTTTTTTGTGATGGTATGCCTCAGGATGGTGTACTGGCACCTATTTTCCCCCGGCGTGGCTTTTTTTTTCTGCTCAACTCTTCCCTACCTCTCTCTCCCCCCAAGTTGATGGCTCTTCGCACTCTATCCACTGCTATTTTGGATCTTCATCTCCAACAGGTTGGCCACCCCTGCATTAGGATGTAGAATGTAGTGCGTCATCCACACAAGGACTTTTAGACCTCTACTGTAGGTAGCAAATGTGTAAATGAAAGTAAGTTCTGCAGCCTCCCTTTCAAGCTGGTTTTTCAAATTGTCTTGCAATAATATGGTAACTTTGAGATTAATTAATGAGTGTCCAGGGAAGTTAACACGTTCCCCAACAGGTTTCTTTGTGTTACCTTTTCTAATATCTGATTTGTGTCCATTAATCCTCTCAGAGAGACAGTCCAGTTTGGCCAATATACATGGTAAAAGGGCATTGCTGGCACTTGATGGCATATTTCAATCTTTAAGGTGCTGCAAGACTATTTGTTATTTTTTAAGTTTTTTCAGTTACAGACTAACTCAGCTGTCCTCCAGAAACATGGAAAAACTGAGACCAACTGTGCAATGAAAGATCAAGTGTCATCAAGTGTCAGGATCACAGATCAGACAAGAATCCAGATTCTTCTGAAGTTTTAGAGTTTAGTGGAAATTACTAACCTGTCAGTTTTAAGAATTATGAAGTACTTTATGTAAACAAACCAAACAGAACTCCACATGCTTATCTGGAGGTTCAGCAATAGTAGTTAAGTTGCAGACAAAAAGTTGTCAAATGTCCACTGGCAACTTAAAAAGATACAAAGAGCTACAATTTATTTGCCTAGAGCGGAAAAAACTGTAACTAAGACACTTAATATGGAAAGGGTGGCCCTATTATGACCTATTAAGATCTATCAAACAATTTGGACCAATATGAAGCAATTTGTGGTGTGACCCATCTCCACAGTGAAGATGGACACATTTTAGTTATAGACTAAATTTGGCTTATGGGCAATATTCTGAGGATCTAGATCTATTTGATCATAGATCTGGAAGCAAAAGAAGTTTCCTTATAAAGCAGTTTAGTTGAAGGTTAATTTTATTTTGACCAAATAATTTGTGTTTTAACATCACACTATACATCATTTTAGTAATAAGAGTAACTTAAAATTACTTTTTATTAAATGCATTTTTTAAATCAGAGAGCACTGTCAAAGGCTGATAATATGGCATGCCATTTTTTTTAACCTTAATTCTCCAACATGACAAAGACAATAGTTTGGCTAAATTATTTTCAGTGGATTGAAATTGTGATAGAAGATTTCTAATTGATATTAGCAACTGTAACAATAAGACCTCATTTCCAGTTATGTATTTGTCAAGTATCTGAAATTATGACAACAGCACAGACCAGACCCACTCATCTACAATACTAGGATATTACTGGCTCTTCTCATTATTCTGTCTTACAATTGCCTTTGGACAGCAGCTGGAACTCCTCATATCAGATTAGCATTCCATTTGCATTCTCTGGAGCTGGACTATTTGTTTCTATAGCAACAGCTTTGTCAGCTAGCATGAAATCATGCAAAGAGTTGAGGAAAGAACTTGTATCATACAATCAGAAAAGCCTTTCTTCAGTCTGCTCACTCAGCCTTTTCCTCTAGGTTTTTAGGCAGTAGTAGGTTAGTCTCCTAAGCCCAATACATGGAAAATTAGGCAATTACTCAAATGCAGAGCCATAAAACTCTTTTCTGCTAACTGTATCAAGCTCAGTCAGCAGATGGTTTAAGCCTCCCAGTAAGTAGCAGTTATGATGCCAATAAAACCTCTAAAGAGTAGTGCTTAAACTATTTGTTCTACTTATGTCAATCATTTGAAAGCACTTAAAGCCTGAATGACTCAGGTGAGTGAAATCAGTTTAGGATGTAAGATAAACAGACTACTTTTAAGAATACACTTCAATTCCATTAAATTCAGCTATAGAACTTCTGATTATTAGCATTTTTGAAAACCTGAAGAAACTGGATAGTTTGGGGTTCCCCCTCACATAACAGAAGAAAATTACATATCATGTACTCAGGAAGATAAGGCTTCCACTAAGCTCTATATTCACTTTATATATAGTCAGTCCGTATGTGATTATGGTAAAGGATGGGCTGAACAATGGTATGCATTACAATAAGAAACTAAACTTTTTCTGATAATAATGGTCAGCAATAGGTCCCCCTGAACTGACATGGAAGTCAGTTTCAATTCTAGATAAGAGAAGACTGCTAAATGCTATTACAGAAAGCATGTCGGAGGCCAAGTCTACACTGGCACTTCACATTGCTGTAACTTTCTGGCTCAGGAGTGTGAAAAAACACTGCCCAAATGCAGCAAGTAACAGTGTTGTAAAGCACCATTGTGGATCAAGCTCCTAGTACTATTAGCTACTCCTCTCACAGAGGTGACTTACATAATGCGGTGCTCATGCTGTGGCAACAATTTCAGTGTAAAGTGCTGCTGCAGCTGTGTTTTAAACTGGTAAGTGTATACAAAGCCTGAGTCTTAGTAAGTCTCAATAACTTTTTATTGAAATGTTGAATACTTTTGTTCCAATTACAACATCTACTGAACTGTTTTCAAACCTGGGTCAGGGTGAATAGCTGCTGATTATGCCAGCAAAGAATACTGTATCTTGCTCTCTAAATATATTTAACATACTTAGACAAGACAAAAAAGTGTGTGTGGGGGAAAGAATATCCCAACAGAATTTCCACTGACCTACCTACCAACATAGTATTAAAAGAAAAAATTTCAATTGCTCATTAGTTCTTGACAATATTCTTGCAGTGTAGCATTTAAAATTCACCACTTTGAGACTGAAAAGACTTGTGTGTCTGTAATCAAGAAATTAGGAATTTAATATTGTGCACCTTTTTACTAGGGATGTCAACATGTAGTCAAATAAGCGATTAACCGATAAGCCTATGCTTATCGGTTGTTTATTTGACTACTTGTTGACATCCCTAAATCAGAGGCAGCAGTGTGGGGGTGGGGGCAGTGGATGCTGCTCCATGAGATGCCTGCCGGTGCAGCGGGGAGCTCAGCCCCCTGAGGACAAGGGCTGCTTTGTAGGATGCCGGTACAGCCTCTGTCTACATGGAGCTCCCCCCACAGACAGGCGCTGCTGCCACCCCACACTGCTGCCTCTGTATCAGAGGCAGCAACATGGGGTGGCAGGTGAAGCCCATCTGCAATGGGAGATAGTTTAAAAACCAGCTCTCTGTGCAGACTGACTCCCACCTGCCACCTCACACAGCTGCCTCTGATAGAAAGGAAGAAGCACTGAGTAGCAGGGGGCTCCCCAGCAGTGGGGCCGGGAGAACACTGGCTGCCACCTCTGCTCCATGAGACTATCAAATAGTCATGTAATTGATAAAATGTGATGTGGTTACATGATTATTCAATTAATCAACATGTAACATCCCTATCCTAGGGTTCAGGTGACCACAGATTTCTACCTATTTAATAGGGAGCCCCATTCTGCTATGGAATTATTGAGGGGCTCCTACCACAGTGCGACTGTAAACAGTATACTTGCATCTTGAAACTAAGGGCAGTTTGTGTCTCCTTCCACTTCATAAGGCTTTCACCTCTTCGAGAGTGGTCTAATCAGGCTTAACAGCATACCACCACTACGTGGCACATCTATAAGTAAGGGGGGGTGGGGGAAGACAAGCTAACTGTATTGTGAAAAAGCCCGTTCTCTTCTTTGGATGAATGGAAAATAATCTGGGAACTGCAAAAGCCACTCATTCAATTACCTCAATTGCTAAGTAGACTGTGTTGCCTTGTTCCTAGGGAACTGTAGAAACAGGTGATGCTTACCGATTCCAGTTAACTGGTGGGGACTGGAGCAGCTCTTGACTGGCCATCCAGTCCTATGGGTCAGAGGCTGCTCCAGCCCAGCTGCGGTGGTGGGTGGGTGGGTGGGTGCGTGCGAAAAGTAAAGTAAACTTCACGATTAATTGGTTAATCAATTACACAGGATTTTACATCCTTACTACACATAAGAACATTATCCCTTCCCCCATTTTTACTAATCGAAAGAACAGATTAGCCCTATCATCAACTTCAGTAACCTTGCAGTGGGGCAGACACAGAGGCATTATATTTGATGCGACAGTCAAGCATCTTGGGTTGATTTACAAGGATATCTGCCATTTCCTTTTTAACTTATGTTCTGAACTCTTTATCCTACCTATCCCAGGAAGCTTAGATGGCTATCACTACAGATCAGTCAATCCTTCATGTTACTGAGGATGATTGTGTCATTCAGTTTCAAACATTGCTTCCTACCCATTTCTGGTTCCCATTTCTTCTCAAGGAGCACTCATGAGATTACGAGATATCAAGGTATCTTGTTGATCTAGGAGCAAGAGAGCCGATTTGCTCAAGAAATTATAGAAAAGGGTTTTTGTTTCCCTTACTTTCTTATTCTAAAGGAGGAGCTAAAATTGGCATCTGATCCTAGAGCTCAGGAATCTAAATAGATACATTTGCACCAAAAATTTGTATAGTAGCTCTTCCTTCAATTATTCTCACTCTAGATTCTGTCTTTATTACCTTTGACATACTGGTTGCTTTCTGTCAGGAATAGTGACTTATCCGAGCAGACAAAGACTACATGTCTAGACAATTAGGGGCACTTACAGCATGTTTGGGTAGCATGGCAATTTATGATCTTCCTGTTTACAAAACATGTACGCTCGAGTGACTACTGATGTTAAGACACCCATTTTGGAGAAGAATACAGTAAAACTCCGATGGTCCGGCATCTGATGGTCCGACACCATCAGGAACCGGGATGTGCTCCGGGCAGCCGGACCATTGGAGCTGCTCTGCTCCCAGGTTCCCCGATTCAGCCGCTGCTAAAACTGACCAGCAGGCTGAATCGGGGACGCCTAGGGCAGAGCAGCTGGGGCGCTGCCGGGTTGGCCCCATAGCGCTGCCCCTCGGAGCTGTGGGACCCAACCCGGCAGCGCCCCGGCTGTCCCCGATTCAGCTGCTGTTGAAACTGACCAGCGGCTGACTCCAGGAAGCCCGGGACAGAGCAGTTCTGCCTCAGGCTTCCTGGAGTCAGCCGCTGGTCAGTTTCAGCAGCGGCTGAATCCAGATGCCTGGGGCAGAGCAGCTGGGGGGCTGCCGGGTTGGTCCCACAGCGCCGAGGAGTGGCGCTGCGGGACCAACCCGGCAGCACCCCAGCTGCTCTGCCCCAGGCGTCCCCAAGAGCAGCTGGGGTGCTGCTGGGTTGGTCTCGCCGTGCCAAGGGTCGACGCTATCGGACCAACCCAGCAGCACTCCAGCTGCTCTGCTGCAAGCTTCCCCGATTCAGCCGCTGCTGAAACTGACCAGGAGCAGCTGAATCTGGGGCAGAGCCAGACTATCAGAAGGGGGGGCTATGATGGGTCTGGGGTGGCATCCTCCCACCCCACCCCAGACCCCTCGTAACCCCCCCCTTCCTATAGTCTGGCAAATCTGATAATCCGGCACCCCCTGGGTCCTAAAGGTGCCGGATTATCGGAAGTTTACTGTACTACAGTCTCTTTTCAAATAACTCCTAGTGCCCACTTCTGTTGAAGATGACCACTCGCTAATCACCAAGAATGGGGTCTACATGTGCAGCCTGGAAGCAGAAAGAACAGTTACAGGTTGAACCACTTCTAGTCCAGGACCTTTTGGACCTAACTGGTGCTGAACCAGAGAATTTGCTGAACCACAGAAGGCCAATATTATCTAGCTGCATTACAAACACTTTCACTGCTTACTAGGGATGTAAAATCCCATTTCATTAGTTAACAGATTAAACATTAAGTTTAACTGGTTAACTGATTAAACAGAGGAAGGAGGTGGGGTCACTCCACCCACAAATGGACTGGAGTGGCCCACGTGCCACAGGCAGGGGCTGCTCCAGCCCAGCAGCTTTTGGCCCTGCACTGACTGGCGGTAGACAGCTTCACGCAGGACTGGAGGCAGCAGAGGGAGGGGAACTGCAGACTGCCAGGTTCCAGTGCACAGGCTTGTGTGGGCTGGGAGTCAGCAGCTCCCCAGCTACCATTTCCAGCCTTGTGTGAAGCTGTTGTTTCCCAGCCCATGCGGGCTAGAAGCTGGCAGCCCTGCAGGTCTTGAGTAGCCGTCTGCCCACGGCAGGCTGCCCCCTGGGTAACAGTTAACCTGTTACCTGGTAAGCACCACACATTAAGGGTGATGCTTACTGGTTACCTATTCATGTCCCTACTGATTAGTGAGTTCTTAGAAGACATTTAGGGGTACATTAGAGCTAAATTACAGCACAGAACACTGATAGCCAAGAACTGTGGCTGTAAACAACTTTATGGGACCATGGAAAACGTGGACACCTGGCTAACTAAAATCATGCTGGATTACAGATGCTGCCAAACCAAAGAGTGCCAGACTAGAGAAATTCACCCTGTTGGCATATGTGGATCCTGGGACTAGCTTCAAGTTCTAAATATGAAAATTCTAGTTGAAGGAACTGAGTGGCTATTGGAATCACTTTTCTCTCTGTGCCCTTGGGGTGGAGGCAGGACAGGATGAGGATATGAGCATAAACGTGACCCCTACTTGAAACTGCTAGTGAAAACATTTGAACTCCTGCACACACTGAGTGGCATCCATATGTGCAGATATCTGAAAGAATTACAGTTACTGTAATGACTGAATGACTTTAAGCAGATCACTGCAGACTGTGTGGCTCTGGCAAAAAAGAAAAAAAGTTTGGGATGCAAGTGATGGTTTCATCCATCCTCCCACTTGGAAAGACAAGGCCTGGGGAGGGATCATTGAATCACTGAAGTAAATGCATGGCTATGCAAGTGGTATCAGCAAGAGGGCATTTACTTATTTGACAATGAGCTGATGTTAGGATTACTGTGCAGGGATGTGCTCTGTCAAATATTGGAAAGAGCATCTTTGGATAGCATCGGACTAACCTGATAAGGAGCGCTTTAAACTAAGTCCTGTGGAGGATGGTGGTAATAATCTGACCAATGCATGTCAAGTCTTGAAAATAAGGAGAGGGGTCTTGTTTCTGGAGAAGGGGCTAGACCAGTGGTTCTCAAACTTCTTGGCCCGTGGCCCACCTGGCTCAATGCAAACCTTTCTGTGGAACATCAGCTGCTAATGGAAAACAGCTCTTAACTGCATAATTATGCATAAGTCATTTTGCTAGTGCTGCAACTAATGAGAATGGTTTAAGAAGAAAGTAAGAAAAAAATAATTTACATTATTAAACAGATTAAGCGCTTTAACTCTCTCATGTTAGTTTATCACATTTCATTTTAAATAAAGCAAATATTAATTTATGTCCAACACAAAAGGTTCCCATATTTTCTTTATTTAAGGCAGAGGTGAGGAACTTATTTTGGGTCAGGGGCCATTGACGCACAGAAAAATGGTGGTGAGGGTGCAAGGCCTGGATGGGAGGTGGGGTGCAGGAGGGGGTGAGAGTGTGATGTCTGGATGGGAGGTAGGGTGCAGGAGCAGTCTGGGTGTTGGATGTCTGACCAGAAGAGAGGATGTAGGAGCAAGGGAGGGTGTACGAGCAAGCTGGAGGTGTGAGGTCTTGGTTGGGAGAGTGAGTGAAGGGAATTGGGGTGCAGGGTCTAGACATGAGGAGGGTCACTTACCTGGCTTCACACACCCGTTGCTCCCAAGCACAGCCTCCCGCTACTCCCACTGGCTGCAACTTCAACCAGTAGGAGCAGCAGGGAAAGCCTCCAACAGTGCGTCACTGTGCTGCCGTTCCCCCAGCGGGGGGCGGGGGAGCAGTAGCACGTGAACCCGCTTGCTTTTCCCCAACAGAGCTGGCTCGCAGATAGGGGCAGGTTGGGCTTTCTTCACCTCTCCCCATCTGCGCCCTCCAAGCATCAGCACGGGCTCCCCACTGTGTGTGTGTTGGGGGGGGGGGGGGGAGAGAGGGGACTGAGCTCCAGCTTTGGACCACCTGTAAGGTAATTGTCTATAGACCACACTGAGAACCACTGGGCTAGACATACACCTGCATTAGAAAGGCAAGAAGAAAAGCAACAGAGCAGTCTCCAAACTATCTTCGATGCCTGTACACAAATGAAGGGAGTATGAAGAACAAGCAAGATGAATTGGGAAGTCATAGCATATAAAGAAAATTATGATTCAATTGTTATGACAAAGTTGATGGGCCAACCCCCATGATTGGAGTATCTGAGTTGAGAGGCATACCTTCTTCCAAAAGGATAGATTGGGGGGGGGGGGGGGAGGTTGTTGCACTGTACATCAAGAATGTGTACACTTGCTCTGAGGTCCAAAAGAAAGTTAGCAGCAGACCTACTGAGAGTCTATGGGTGAGAATGAAAAGGAAAAAGAACAGTAGCAATGCTATGGTGGGGGTCTATTTTAGATCACCAAATCAGGAAGTGGAAGTGAATGAGTCAAACAGGTAACAAGATTAGGTAATACACACGAGCTTGTACTAATGAAGAGTTTTAACTGCCCTGATATTCACTGGAAGACTATTACACCAAAACAATGTCCTGCAAATCTTTAGCAAGTGTAGGGGACACATTTCTGAATAACTATGAGGTCAGCAATTTTGAATCTGGTTTTGACCAACAAAGATGAATTATAGCTACAAATGTGAAGATGGTCAGAACTTGGGAAGCACAGTGAGCATGATCAGATAGAAATCTAGGATTCTCTGGGAAAGATGACAGAACACCAAAAAGGAAGGAAAAGATCTCAACCAACTCAGAGAAATAGTAGGCAAGGTCCCATGTAAACACCAATTAGGAAGAAAAGGAGTCTAAGTGGGCTGACATCTTCTAAAAGATGAGATACTAGAGGGTCAACATCAAGATAATCACAAAGGAAAGATAAGAAGAATTACAGGAGGTCAATGTGACTGCACAAGGAGCTCTTCCCTAAAAAACAGAAAGGATACATACAGGAAATGGAAGGATGGGCATGTAATCAAGGATGGGAATAGCATGAGCATATAGGGACAAAATCAGGAAAGCCAAGGTAAAGAATGAGTTACAGCTGGCAAGGAATGTTAGAGATGACAAAGAGTTCTTCAAATATGTCATTCTCCCCCCCCCCCTAAAAAAAAGACTGAGAACAGTGTGGGCATACTGATCAATGCCTACTTTGTTTTAATCTTCTCTCAACAAACACATGTGATTGGATAACTAGCAAAGTTACATAGACAATAAGAGAAATGGATGCAGATTGGGATAAGTAAAGAATATAATAGTGATCTTCTGACCAATCTGAATTGAAAACAGACTTTGATGCTATTCACTCATGTTTACTGAAGGAATTAACTGAAGAATCTCAGAGATACTGGAAATATTTGCACACTCATAGATGACAGGTGAATTTCTGGAAGACTGGAGAAGGGCTAATGTGATGCCCATCTTTAAAAAGGAAGAGCTGGAGAACTAGAAACTGGTCAATCTTATTTTAGCACCCAGGAAGCCAGTAGAGCAAAGTATAAAACATTCCATTTGCAAATACCTGGAACGTAAAGGAGTAACCGCCAGCAGCCAGCATGGGTTTACCAAAAACAAATCATGGCAAGCCAGTTTGATTTTCTTTGATTGGACAATTGGATTGGTGGATAAGGAAAATTTTGTGGACATAATATACTTGAACTTCAGTAAGGTTTTTAACAGTCCCACATTGCATTTCTCCAGCTCTCTTATCAAAACGTTGGCTTGACAGAACTACAATTAAAAAGATACATAAGAGATTAAGCAATCACGAAGAATAACTGTAAATAGAGGTCTCAAACAAGATCCACAAAAATCTATTCTTGGTTGTATGTTGTTTAATATCTTTAATTACCTATATGTAGGAATAGAGAGCATACTTAGAAAGTCTGCAAATGACACATACCCATGGCGGGCTGAGACCTGGAAGACTTTGGAAGATAGAGTTAAAATTAAGAGGGAAAGAGAGATCTTGATACATTGGAGAACTGGATTACAGACAACAAAATGAAATTCGACAAAGATAAATGTACTACACTTTAGACACATAAAAACAAATACACAATACAAATGAGAGAGAACTGGCTTGGCAGCAGGACTCAGAGATCTGAGAGCTACGGTGGATCCCAACCACAACATGAGTTAGCAATGTGATGCTGTTTCAAAAAAGGAAATGAAATTTTAGGATGCATTAACAAGCATGGCATGCACATCACAGGAGATGATAGTACTGCTGGTTAGGCCTCAGCTGATGTACTAGGTCCAATTTTGGTCTCCAACGTATTGAAAGGATGCAAAAAAAAAAAATTGGAAAGGGTCCAGAGGCAAGCAACAAAAATGATGAAAGGGATGGAATGCAAGCCCTGAGCAAAGATTGAAGTAACTCAGTATGTATAGTTTACAAAAGAAGTGATTAAGGGGACACATAATAGTGGTCTCTAAATATTTGAAAGGCTGCCATAAGAAAAATGGAGACAAGCTGTTCTCACTTGCCATATGGGCCAGGACAAGAGATATTGGGTTCAAACTACAGTATACCAAATTTAGACTAGATCTCAGGAAAAACATTTGAACTGTAAGAACAGTAGGACAATGGAACGGACTGCCTAGGGAGGTTGTGACGCCATCTTCTTGGATGGTTTAGACACAACAAATCCTTAGCATCTTGACAGGGATTAGACTACATGACCTTTGTGATCCCTTCATAACCTGTGATTTTGAAAAAAGTAACCATTCTTTCCCCACTATTGCCCTGATCATGAAGCCAATGAGAAGGCATTGCCTTGACATCTGGTGAGCCCATAGCCAATACTTATCCCCGACAGCCAGCTATCTTTAGAAAATCATGGTCCCTCTGAGGGCTTTTCGTAAAAAAGCAAAGGCTTCTAGATAAGCACTTCCTTTAGGGATTATCATTTGCATTCAGCATTGCTCATGTCAGTTGAATTCTGTGCCCTGTGAGGCCATGTCTACACAAAAGGTACACAAAACGCAAAAAAGCAGAAGAGCAAACATGTTCCCTGGATGCGGCAGAGTTTTTTTGGGATACCTGAACCCCCGCAGTCCAAATGTACCCAAAATCTCTAGGTTTACACCTCTAGAGTAGTGATAACCTCTTCTTTTGGGCAGTGTGTGGAAGTCTCACTATTGGCATTCTGCTAGCCACTTGGTGTTTTTTCTACACAACTCAGTCCCAGGCTCTTTCCCCCCCACTCACTGTGCTGTGGAGGGTCTGAGGCCACCCCCAGCTGCTGGGGAGGGTCCAACCCGGAGGCCACTCTGGCCAGCCCCAGCTCTTTGGCTGCACCGGGCTTCCCCCCACCTAGCTGGCTTTCCCCAAACCCCCCCAGGAGGGGCCAAGTCTGGCTTTGCCCCCAGCTGCCAGAGGGGCCAGGCTCAAGCTGCACCAGTTTCAGCTCTCCCCCTGGCTGCCAGGAGAGAAGAGAGGGGGAAGATACCACATGAAGGAGAAGTTGGGCCAGGAGGGAGGGAGGGAGGGAGGGAGGGAGAGGGAGAGGGAGAGACAGAGAGAGAGACAGAGAGAGAGACAGAGAGAGAGAGAGAGAAAAAAAACACCACAATATTTGGATTCTTTGCTAGGTCCATAGCAATATTTATCAGAATGACAAATGTGTAGAGCCACAGCATATTTTGTTAAGATCACAAATTTTTGCTCATTGAAGTGGCTTCGGTGGATGTAAATATTAGAATCAAGATTCTAGGGGACAACATGCTACAGTTTAATAGAATATTTTAGTTCAACCCATAACAATGCAGCACAACTAATCTAAATTACAACACTGAGCAGTCTTAAGATTTCTACTTCTGTGTCTCAATTCTACTACAAAGCACACAAGTTTGCATGATTGATGTTGGAGGTATGAAACCCAAGAAGGGAGAATTCAGTCAAATGATGCCTTCAAAGAAACAGGATTATAAGGTAAGTAAATTGCTCCCTCCCTTTTTTCCCCACTTTGGTCTATAAAAATAGATCTATCAAGAGCTGTAGACAAACGTAAAATGTGCTTTATTATTATTATAGGAAACAGTTCTGTGGCCCTTTTCATTCCAAGGATTAATGTAGTAAAACTTGTTAAAGTCCCATTTACTGAAGGCTTTAGTCAGTAACCCAACATACATCTGCCAAATATCCAGCTTATACCATCAGATTATCTTAATTGCAGAAATTCTGGCTCTAAGGTTTTTGAATTTAATAGCTGTTTATCTTGAAATGGATGGCACCACTGTTAGAAGATTTAAACTTCTACAATACTCTTTTGATTCCATCTGAACTGAACTAAAAATAATCAAGGCATTTCTACCTCAAGTATATGTGGCCTTATGGTGACACTGTTTTAGATTTATGTCAACAGGTTAATTTTTGGGATTCTTCCTTCCCAACTCTGAAATATATAGATAGCACTGAGTTAAGTACTGGTAGAAGTCATACCAAGAAATAAATGGGTCTGTTCAAGGAAACACTGAGATTTAAACATATTTAATGAAAGTTAACTTGTTTATATCTAGTATTCCTATTATGTGGGACTTGAACTAACTTATTCCTAGGTTAGGTATTTCTTTTGAAGTGTTCCTGTGTGCGCACATGTGTGCATCTTGTATAAAGTGTTGCTTACTAAAACAGTTTTTGGTATTGATTACCTCTACTTGGCATAAATATCTAGCTCAGTGGTGGGCAACCTGCAGCCCATCAAGATTCTGTGTGTGGCCAATAAGACATTTTGTTTACCATTGTCCATGCACACGGTTGCCAGATTCCACTGATTTCTGTCCACATACGTTATTTTTCTACCAGTATTACTAAGGTGACACAAAGCAAAGACACGTGAATTGATGTGTGTGCTGAATGCACTCCCTCTGAATCGAATCAAAATTCTCTTACAGTTCATTCAACACACCCTGTAAATTTCTAGGTATGCAAACGCAGCTAGCAAAACTACCCGACCCCCGTGACCAACTTGGTAATGATAATCTTGAGGCCCACTGACAGAGGGCCACTCATTCACTAGCCTACGTTGCCCATTGCTGATATATCTTGTTTACTTCACTGTACTATTGAAATGCAAATTTATTCTACATCCACCAATTCTAGAATTTCCGTCTCCCTCCCCCATCTCATTACCTGTAATCTAAAGATAGAACAAAGAGCAGTTCAGATCTGTTTTGAAACTGTTACCGAGGGGTGAGTTGTGCCTCTGTGGCATAGTTAGGTGTTATGGGGCATGTGGACACTTGCAGTGAGGCTCTATCAATACAGCTACAGTGACCATATTTTCTGAGTCAAAAATGGGGACACATTGGCAATGCCCCTTCACTCCATTAGCTACACCCACTGACCCTTTAGGCTCAAGCCAGGACTTGGCCCTACCCTCACTGCATCTCCACAGACTGCAGAGCCACAGCTTCCCCTTAACTAATTGAGTACATATTAGTTATTTACTTGTTACTTAATATCCTTAATGCACTTCCATTCAATAAACCACATTCCCAAAACTTGATGTAGAGATGAATAAATGGCCCATGTGTATCTGGTTTACCAGATTCATCTACCTATTTGAAATAACAGAAGTTATCATAGAATTATAGTATATTATGATTGGGAGGGATCACAAGAGGTCATCAAGTCCAATCTCCTGACCTCAAGGCAAGACCAAGCACCATCAACCCTGATAGATGTCTATCCAACATGCTCTTAAATATCTCCAGTGATGGAGATTCCACAACTTCCCTAGGCAATTTATTCCAGTGTTTAACCACCCTGACAGTTGGGAAGTTTTTCCTAATGTGCAACCTAAACCTCCTCTGCTGTATTTTAAGCCCACTGCTTCTTGTCCTATCATCAGAGGCCAAGGAGTACAAATTTTCCTCCCTCCTTGTAACACCCTTTTAGATACTTGAAAACCGGTATAATGTCCCCTTTTCAGTCTTCTCTTTTCTAAACAAACCTAATTCTTTCAGTCTTCCCTCAAAGGTCATGTTTTCTAGACCTTTAATCATTTTTGTTGCTCTTCTCTGGACCTTCTCCAATTTCTCCACATCTTTCTTGAAATGTAGTGCCCAGAACTGGACACAGTACTTCAATGGAGGCCTAATTAGTGCAGAATAGAGCAGAAGAATGACTTCTTTTGTCTTGCTCAGAACACTCCTGTTAATGCATCCCAGAATCATGTTTCCTTTTTTTTTGGCAACAGTCACACTATGACCCCAAGAATCCTTTCTGCAGTACTCCTTCCTAGACAGTCGCTTCCCATTCTGTATGTATGAAACTGACTGCTCTTTCCTAAGTGGAGTACTTTGCATTTGTCCTTATTAAACTTTATCCTATTTACCTCAAACCATTTCTCCAGTTTGTCCAGATCATTTTTAATTTTGACCCTATCTTCCAAAGCACTTGCAACTGACTCCCAGCTTGGTATCATCTGCAAACTTAATAAGCGTCCTCTCTATGCCAATATCTAAATCGTTGATGAACATATTGAACAGAACTGGTCCCAAAACAGACCCCTGTGGAACCCCACTTGTTATACCTTTCCAGCAGGATTGTGAACTGTTAATAACTAGTCTCTGAGAACGGTTATCCAGCCAGTTATGCACCCACCTTATAGTAGCCCCATTTAGGTTGTATTTCCCTAGTTTATTGATAAGGTGGTCATGTGAGACTGTATCAAATGCTTTACTAAGATCTAGGTATACCACATCCACCACTTTTCCCTTATCTACAAGGCTTGTTATCCTATTAAAGAAAGCTATCAGAGTGGTTTGGCATGATCTGTTCTTTACAAATCTATGCTGGCATCTTTATCTTCCAGATGAATTCCTTAATTATTTGCTCCATTATCTTCACTGGCACAGAATTTAAGGTGTTTGTCTGTAGTATCTTGTTTTTGTGCAAACATGTTTATGTGTAGAATCATTAATGCACTCAACAGTAAACTAGGGATGCTAGATAGTGTGTAATTGAATAGTCAAGTAATCACATCACATTTTAGCAGTTACATGATTATAGATAGTCCCCAGGGGCGGGACCGGCAACCAATGCACTCCCAACCCCACTCCTGGCTTCCTGTGCAGACCAGCTCCCCGCTGCTGCTTCTGGTACAGAGGCAGCAGCTCCTGTCTGCGGGGTGGGGGGGAGCTCCCCACAGACAGAGGATGGTAAAATACTGTTGCTATTTTGGTAAATTTTTCTGAGAGAATGGGGCAGAGGATGACAGCACCGGTTCCTGCCTGCCTCGATACAGAGGCAGTAAGGAGCAAAGGGGGGGGGGGGGAGGAATGTTTGTAGTCACTAGGATTAACGTATTACCGGTTAATCATGTAGTCACCTATACACTGACATCTGTACAGTAAACAGTACTAATCAAGGAGTAGACTTTTAAACTGGATAAAATATTTGTATTATAATTTTGAATTGAACATATCATAGGTTTGCATAGTCTTTGTTACAACTCTCAAACTGACTGTTGGACCAAGAACATTTTAGTGGTTTTACATTTGTATGAAGAAACAAAACTGTACAAAACTTAATCAGGTGAAAGTCAAACATTAAAAACAAAGAAATAAGAGTAAGATCCTGGCACAACAGCCCAAAACAAGACAAGTGGAATGCAGAAGAATGCCTTTAGGTAAAACACTTTTGCTATTTTGGTAAATTTTTCTGAGAGAATGCAACCACAATTTGAAGATGGGGCAGACATGTTTACTTTTCAGACAGTGAAATTTGAAGTCTTAACTGTCTGTGTACAAGTGATAAGAAAATAACTAGACTCTTATCTAGCTTCTTGTTTTCTTCTGAGGTCTGTTAACATCCAGCAGGAATTCTAAGAATTTCTTTACTGTTTAAACAGTGTCCTTGTGCTCTGAGGCTTTCTAAATTGGGATATGTGCTATAAGAATGAAGGAAAAACAAAAAATAAATCGAGCATTTCTCTTAATTTGTGTTAGAATGGTCCTTTTAATTTGTGTGGTTAGAATGTTCTACACTTCAATTTCAGTATATTGATAGTAAAGAGTTCAGTGGTAAAGCTAAACATTTAGTTGTATGTGCGCACACTGTTATCCTCAGTGGGGTAGCTGTTAGTCTGTACCTGCAAAAACAAAGAGGAGTCCTGTGGCACCGTTGAAACTAACAGATTTATTAGGGCATAAGCTTTTGTGAGTAAAACCCACTTCATCAAATGAATTGGAGCAGAAGTTACAAAAGCAGGGGCAAATAAGGAAGAATTTGCTCATGTTAATGAATCTAATCAAGCCAAGATGGAAGTGAGTCATTCATAGCATTTCATGTGGAAATGTGAATATCCAGAGAGGGAAAATGGTCTTTGTAATGTATTAACCAGTTGAGATCTTTAGTCATTCGTAGGTTGATAGTGTTGAATTTGCAAATAAATTCCAGTTCAGATGTCTCTCTTTGTAACCAGTTTTCGAAATTCTTTTGTAGAAGGATGGCGACTTTCAAATCCATTACTGAATGTGAAGGGAGGTTAAAATGTTCTCCTACAGGTTTGTGTGTGTTACCATTCCGGATGTCTGTGTCCATTTATCCTTTTGTGTCCATTTATCCTTTGGCACAGAAACTGCCACAGTCACTGGTATGACTTCTCTACACTAAAGGATAAATGGGTTTTACCCATGAAATGCCTTAATAAATCTGTTAGGGTGTGTCTAGACAGCACCCTTCTGTCACAATAAGCTACGCAAGTTACGCTCTGCACATTGCATAGCTTATTCCAAGTCTAAATCAAAAGAGCTTATTTTGAAATTTGAATTTCAAACTAAGGCACGATTCTGACAAATCCCTTAACCCTCGTGGAACGAGGGTTACAGGGACACCAGAATAGCGCACCCGCTACTTCGGAAAATAGCGGGGCTTTTAAAGATGCAGTGTTGCCATTTCAGTGTATGTCCAGTATCCTGAAAGAGCAATTCAGGCTAGATGTACCCTTAGTCTATAAGGAGCCACAGGACTCCTCGTTATATTTTTCATCTTGGTAGCATATCATGGTGCAAGCTAGCAAAGCAGCATAAGGTAATGAGTACATAAGAAGTACACTGGGGTTTTCAGCCACTTAATAAACTGTATAATTATTCATTTATATGGGATCCTTTTAGTTAACACTGTATTAAAACTTTTGCTCTGAACAGACTTTTCTTTGCCCTTCATGTTGATCTCCATCTCTAACTTGTCCTTTTCAACAGCTTTGGGGGGGTAGCCAAGTTAGTCTGTAACAGGACAAACTTAAAAAACAACGAATAGTCTAGTAACACCTTAAAGACTAACAAAACATGTAAATGGTACATCTACCACTTGGGTTTTGCCCATGAAAGCTCATGATACCATCTACATGTTTTGTTAGTCTTTAAGGTGTTACTAGACTATTCGTTGTTTTTTAAGTTTGTCCTTTTTGGTTCAGTCCTTTTACCGCGGAGACTGCCCTCTGCTGTACTGTTTGTTTACTTAACACAGAGATTAGTTGCATCATGATCAGTAAGGTTCAAGAGAAGCTGCACTAAAGGTGTTAAGCTAGAAAAGAGCTTTGGTGGTGGGGAAACAGGATGATAAAATGCAAACAGGTAAAAAGTAGGGATGTTAGATAGCAATTAATTTAATAATCATGTAACTGCATCAACCACTTTTAGTGGTTATAGTTATTCGATAATCCACGGAGGCGGATGCCAGTGCGCTCCCGGCCCCACTCCCAGGGGGCTCCTTGGCCACCCTGCGCTGCTGCCTCTGTATTAGAGGCAGCAGCATGGGGCAGCGGGTAGGAGCCAATTTGCAAAGGGAGCTGGTTTAAAAACCAGCTCTCCCCTGCTGCTGCTTCTGTATCAGAGGCAGCAGAGCAGGGCAGTGGCAGACCCTGTCTGCAGGGGGCCTGAGCTCTCAGGACAGAGACTGTGTCAGCATCCCACAGAGCAACCTCTGCACATGGTGGGCCTGGGCCTGCCATGGACAGAGGCTGCTCCCTGGTCTACTCTAAATCCTACACCTTTTGTATTAATCTTCAAAAATAGTTACTGTATGGTTATGCTGGGGATTGTGTGAAACTTCACTGAAGGTGGTGGGCATAATACCTGTCTATTCAGGATAAATGCAAGAAGTCAATCCTTTTTTGGGGTAAGCTCACTGACATTAAAAGCCATCATTCAAAATACAAGACTATACACTAGGGCTATGTCTACACTGGCAGCTTCTTGCGCAAGAACTCTTTTGCAAAAACTCTTCCAGAAGAGAGCGTCTACACTGGCATGTGCTTTTGTGAAAGAGCATCCATGCCAGTGTAGATGCTCTCTTGCACAAGAAAGCTCTGATGGCCATTTTAACCATAGGGCTTTCTTGAGCAAGAAATTCATGTTGCCTGTCTACACTGGCCTCTTGCACAAGAACAGTTGCGCAAGAGGACTTATTCCTGAGCGTGAGCATCATAGTTCTTGCGCAAGCAGCCCTGATTTTATACAGTAGAACATCAGTTTACTTGCGCAAGAACATGCCAGTGTAGACACAGCCTGGGTGAGTCAGCATTGAACTATGTGGGCAGAGGAATTGTTTGACAAAGCTGTTTTAGAGAAGCAGCCAGAAACATGACAGAAGCAGACAGAAAAGGCAGCAGAAAACCAGGGACAACTAGAGAAAAGCACTTACAGTATGACCCTGAGAAAAAGCTAAGAGGCTTTTAGGTAGAGTCCTGGGTAAGAGAGGTTAAGAATGGATGCAAAATAAAGCTGCCTTGTTTGGTTCCTACTGTATTGAAGAAAGCACGACTTTATGTAAATTGTATATAAAAAGGATTACATCGAAGAAACATCTGACGCCATTGTCAGTTTCTTCTATTGGAAATGGAAAGAGACAGTATTTGACATCTTGCAAGTTAACTGCTTCAGTGAAAAAAGATAACTATTAAATGCGATTGTCAGTGACGGTGTAATCTATTTAGAGAAGTGTATTTATAAGTACCTGTTGCATGATAAAAAATAATGTAAAAGTTCATTTGTGCAATATAATTCAGTAATTTGTAATGAGAGTTTTCGGCTATTAAGAAGTTGCATATTTTAGAACAAAATTACTTCACCAAATTCTAACAACAATTGTTATAAAAGCAGATAGACCTAAACTTTTAATATAAGTCAGACGACCTTGAGGCAAGCAGGCCCACTATTTTTGGAGCTACTTGTAGTGGTAAGCTCATTTGTCTTGCCTCCATGAAGATGGGTCAGGGAACAGTCATATCATCCTGTTAACCAGATCGTCTCTGGATCTTGTTCCAGAATACCATCTGCTACTCAAACATTGGCTGAATCTCTTACAAATATCTTAGAGACTACCTTATACTGTATTATGTAAAAACTGAGAAAAGACAATTCTGTTTTAATTTACATATATATCTCTCTAAAAAGCATGACCATACCTTTGTTAGCAGCTTACAAAATTCAGCCATAGGAAGAAAAGTAGACAACATGATCTAAAAATTTATATTATTCCATTGTAAATATTTGATATTTTAAGAGAACCACAAACGACACAAGAACCTAGAAGGCAAATCACCTATTTTCAACAAGTATCACTGGAAAGATTTGGTGACTAAAGTGCTGTCGACATGCAAAAGTCTCAAACTCAACACCTGTTAAACCTGTTTTTCTGCCACCCATTATAAACATATCATAGCCACATTCTGTGGACAGAAAGAACAAAGCAATATGAGTGAGCATTCCACAGTGCTTGGCATCACACCTTCAGTCGCTAAGCACTGTGGGGAATGCACAACATAGGGATGGCTATTTTGGGAACATGATAAATGTTCTGTCAAACTCCTCTTTGCCTTCCAGTTTATTTTTGTGCCACTTAAATGACTGCCCTTGTGGCAAACTCCAGCATCTGCTGTGAAAAAATCATGGATCCTAGACTTCTCTCGCATGTTGTGTTCAATGTGCTTAGGACATCATGCATTGCAGCAGAACAACTTAAGCACTTAAGAGAGGATGAAGACTCAGATGCGGATGACAATGTGAGTGCCAGGACAGTGAAGTGACATACATACTCCAATTATAGCACAACCCCACTTTACCTCATAGTACATCAACTGTAAGGGGTACTTCTCCATGGTGTTTCAGGCCCTTGTGGATCACCGTGGGCATTTCACACCTAAATGTGGGGTGGTCTGAAAAGATGCATGGTGCACGCATCTTCAGGAATAGTGGCCTGTTCAGAAAGCTGCATGCTAGGACTTTTATTTCCAGACCAGAAAATTATAGTGGGAGATGTGGAAATGCCAATAGTGATCCTAGATGATGCAGCTTATCCCTTACAGCCTGGCTCATGAAAGCTTACACAGGGCACTTGGACAGCAGTAAGGAGTGGTTCAACAACAGGCTAAGCTGATGCCGCATGGTTGTTGAATGTACCCTTGATAGACTGAAAGGGAGCTAACAGTGTCTCTATGGCATATTGGACCTTTTGGAGGATCATATCCCCAAGGTGGTGGCTGTGACAGGATGTGGTCACAGAAGACCCCTTGGGATTGTTCCCCAGTGTGCTGATTATGCAACTGACACCCACCTTCTTGCTCTGTGGCTCTACACCACTCTGTTCTGCTAGACCAGATTCTCTGATCTCCCATAAACAAGGCAAAGAGCTGGGGGTTACTGCCCTCCTGAACTGTAATTTAGACACTGAACCTCCAGGAGAATGCAGTTCTAGGGCATGGCACCCAGGAAACAACCCTCAAAAGGGATAAAAACAGGAAATAAATCCATCTTTCTCTGAATAAAAGTTTTCCACAGAGCAAGCTCATGAGGATGTTCACCCTCTATCAATGAACGATATGCACTTTGGTTGATCCCCCCCCTCCTCTGTCCCTCAGGTAACAATTATTTACACTGGGACTGATAAATAACAGTGTTTTTATTAAGTACAAACAGTAGGATTTAAATGGATGCAAGTGAAAACAGATCAAAGTAAATTACAATGATAAAAAGCCCCACATAGCTAGTTCTAATCCACTAAAGTTATTGCAAGCAGATTCTCACCCTAAAGAACTGTTCTTGTTCTAGGTATAATCTTCATGTCAAAGATGATCTTTTACTCTGAACTGGATCCCCAGCCCTCTTCTGGAGTGCGTCATGCCAGCGGAAGATAGATCCCAGATAGCTTCCCATTGCTTAAATAGTCTTTTCCCAAGGGCAGGAATCATTTGTTCTACACTCCCCTTTCCATGGAAAACAACATGGGTAAAAATGATGGAATCCCTGTACCAGAGTTCTGCATGTATTGATAGGAAGGTCTTTGGTTGTTTGCCCTGCATCTTGGTAAGACACTTCAATGTCTCACTTTTGTCCTCCATGAGCTTTAGCATATGTTCTCTCAAACCAGTGGTTTCTGCTCTGACTTGCATCTCCCTGGCTCTTCTTTGGTCCCTTTTCTCTGTTTGAAGCTTTGAATGACAACAGGTTTTTTCCTTAATTGATTGAGTCTGTCTGGTGGTAAGCATGCCTGACTTCTCAAGGTCTGGTCTGGAAAAGTAACCATTAACAATAGAGTGACTATACTATTCATGATAAAGATTGTAACGTTTCACTAACATACACATTTCTCAACAAAACTTGCTACTTTTCTTGTTACCCTAGAGCAGGGGTGGCCAATAATTTCTGACATCCAAGATTTTGGAAAGTGGGTGAGGGCCACACTCTTCCATTATATGGATGGAGGAGGTGCAGAGTCTGTGATGGAGGTTGGGTGCAGAAGGGAGCTTGGGGCAAGAGACCGGAGTGCAAGAGGGAGACTAGAGTGTGGGAGGGAGTTGGGATGAAGCAGGCAGTTGTGACCTAGAGCAGGGAACTGGAGGGCGGGGAGGTGGGTTGGGATGACTTCGGGTAGGAAGGGATTGTGATCTGGGGTAGGAGATTGGGGTGCCAGATCTGGAAGGGGGCATGGGTGCAAAAGAGGGCATCAGGTTTGGATATGTTGAGTGGGGGGGGGGCAGAGAGTTGGGGCAGGAAAGGGCTGCGGAGCCAGATGTAGGCTACGGCCAAGAGACTTACTTGTCAGCTGCCAAACTAGCCTGACTGGCCACATGCTTCAAGAATAACTGAGCTGAGGAGAGGGGGCGTGGTGATTCTTAGCTGCCTGTTATTCCAACAATAAGCTCACATTGCCTGGTTTCTGCTAGAAACTGGCCAACAGGAATGTGCTGGGGGCAGGGTGGCTTCTAAAATTTCCCCCCTTCCCTCCAGTTTTAACAAAGAAATGGAGCCCTGCAGCTGCTTTTCTGCCTGGCATGCAGGGCAAGCTGGGGATTCTACCTGGGGCTCCCTGCTGCCTCCGCAGGCTGGATTTGGTGGCTTGGCAGGTCAGAATCAACCCATGGGCTGTATTTTGCCCAGGCCTGCCCTAGAGGTGCAAACACATCTCTCCAGACACACTGCTCATGGTGAGTTTTAAAGGTGAGGGAAAATGGGAGGAAGGAGAATTAGGCATGGGTTCCCAAGAAAGTACAATCTGCCCTGGTGCAGGAGTACATGGAAGCAATTTGTAATAATCCTACATTTGTCCAAACATTGCCATTGCTCTGGCTGACATATCCCTGCTGAAGGTTAACAGGCAACTCTGGGCTCAGCATGTGGATGTGAGCAGGGGATCCTGATCCTTATACAGCCAAGTTCTGTGTCACTTTGGTTCCAGCAGCATAGATAGAGGAATGGTTTGGGAGAGCGTCATACCACGGCAATGGGAAAATGGCAGCCCTATTATGGAATCGCCATAAGAAAGCTGGTAAATACATCAGACAAAGCTATGACACCTTCTTCCAGCAAGAAGCTATTGATATCTCTGTGTACACTGATGCTGTTTGGACAGAATGCAGACCCAGGCAGAGCTTAGCCAGCTCACAGAAATACAGCCTCCTGTCACCCTGTGCTGCTGCTCCCCACCTTCCCCCAGCTGCAGGAGCAAATTTCCATGCTGCTGCCAGCCCCATCTCACTGCAATACACTAGCAACTTACTGCCCTGTGACACCACAGCCCCCCTTACCCAGCTGCACTAGAATTTAACACATGGCATGGCCACCACCTACACCACTACCCCTCTCCACTTACACAGAAACTGTTTGTCTCTTCCCTTGCATCATGACCCTGCATCTCTTCCTTTCTTTCATGCTGCACATACATTCTGAGAGTTCTAACATCGAGGCTTGAGAACAATTCCTTGCTGCCTGGCACACAGGTTGTCACCAGATTAAGCCTAATCTCTTTGTCCACTTTCATCTCTTCATCAATAACTTCTGTCTCTGGGATAACTTCTGACTTCAATGGGAAGTATTCATATTCTCCTTGGGTGTAGAGGTGGAGTCCCCCACCCAGGATTGTGTTCAGTTCTCTATAAAAACAGCATGTTGTAGATGCAGCACCAAATCAGCTGTTTGCCTTTTTCACCTTGTGGTATACCTGCTGGAGTTCCTTCATCTTGATTCTGCATTGTAGGGTGTCTCACTTATACCCCTTCTCACACAGAGCTTGAGAAATGTGACTGTCTGAATCCCAGTTCCTGCAAGGCACTGCAGCTGTGATTGCACTGATTCTTCATCCCACACACTGCTAAGATCCAAAAGCTCTGTGATATTGCAAGCAGGAGAGCCTTTTGAGTGATCATCACCAGTTTTCCTGAGATGACTCCATCAGGACCACTACACAATATGTCAGACACTAGGAAATGGATTTTAAAGTTCCCAGGGTTTGCAGTGGGAGGGGTGCATTTGTTTACCTTTTTATGTGGCTGCAGAGCAGCAGAGTTCTAAGCACTGGCCAGAGTGGCTAGTGGGGCATTATGAGAAACATGCTGGAGTTCAATAAACTCAACAAAAAAATAAGGATGTTAAATATTTTTTTTTGGATAAATGTATAATCACTCAAATTTTCAGTAGTTACACGTTTATATAGAGGTTGGGAGGCAGCTCCACAGAAGCTGGTATGCGCAAGGAGAGCCGGCTTATAAAATCATTAACCATTTTATCTTGGGCCCCACCTCCAAGTCCACCACCCAGCCTTGCCCTTTCAAGGTTCCCCTTGTGCCCCCTGCTGCTACGGGACGGGGGGAGCGGCTCTGCAGGAACCAGTGCTCACAGACAAAGGCAGCAGTGGAGGGGTGGGATATCTTGCATGTAACTGTGAGGGCAGGGGCGGCCTGTGGCTATAGGCGGACTCGGCCACTGCCTAAGGCGCTGCTGCCCGGGGAGCCTGATGTCGTCGTCATGGGGCACCCGCCAATGACGTCAGTCCATTGACGACCCTGCAGGCGGGGGTGCTGATCATGCGTTCCACCTCGGGCCACTCCTGTGCGAAGGTGAACCCAGGCTCTTCAGTTAACTGTTTAAAGAAATATACTAATACATCCCTACAAAAAAAAAAAAAAAAAAAAAAAGCTACTGTAGTACACGCATGATTGTCGACAGTAAAGGAGGGGAAAAGGTAGAAGTTTTTTGTGACCAACCCTGGGCGTTTGTCATGACCAGGACTCGACAATCTATTGAATCTACTTGCCCATGGCAAGTAGATTTCAGACCGGCGCCCTGTTTACCGGCGGCATGCACAATGTGGCTCTTGCGCATGCGCAGTGCAGGGCTAGCGAGTGGCTTTCGTCGCGGTTTGTCAAGCCCTGGTCATGACTTATTGCAGCGAAATGTGAACGTTTTCTGGGTTTTGTTGCAAAAAAGGATTTTTTGTCAATAGAACTTGCCAGTGTAGATAAGGCCTAACTTTTTAAAAGAGCATACCAAAATAGTGTTTCAGTTCTTAAATATACTCTCAGTTTTGAAAAATATATGAATCTCCTAAATAAGAGCTGCAACATTGTTTACATGCCAATTACTCTAAGAAATCAGCTGACAACCCAGGTCACTGAGTTTGCCAAATATCAACCAACTTTGCATGAAAGGCAAATCAAAAATCGTAAATCAACATTCAGTTTCAACAACATTTCTAAAGTGTACCATCACTTACCTTCTATACCTCCATTAGAAGATTGCAACAGGTTTTTTTGTTTTGTTTTTTGAGTATGATCGCTGCCTTTGACACCTCCAGTCTAAATTACTGTATACACATTCTACACAGGGTTTTACTTAAAACAGGGGTTCTCAAACTTCATTGTACTACAACCCCCTTCTAACACAAATTACTTCACAACCCCAGGAAGGGGGTCTGAAGTCTGCTCCCCCCCCCCCAGCCAAGTCCAACTACCCCAGCATGTGGGAGGGGGAGAGGCAAACACTAGTCTCCACGGCTCTGGGCAGAGGGACCAAAGCTGAAGCTTCAGCCCCATGCAGAGGACCTGCAACCTGAGCTATACAACCCAATGCTAAAGCTCAAGGACTTTGGTTTTGGCCCTGAGAAATGGGAGTTGGGCTTCAGCCCCAGAAAGTCTAAGCCAGACTTTGCAACCTCATTAAAAGGGAGTCATGAGCTACTCTGGGGTCCCAAGCCATAGTTTGAGAACCACTGTCTTAAAACAATCTGAAAATTTAAGACAAAAGCACCACTGCAGGACTGTTGTACTGTATAGTAAGTAGGGATGTCAAAACAGTTAACCCAGGGGGTCCTCAAACTTTAGGATACTGTGAACTCCCTCTAAGTTGCTCCGAACCCCCTGGGGGGTCGGGACCCACAGCTGAGAAACATGGAGTTAACCAGTTAAATGATAGTACTTAACCGATTAACCATTTTAACTTGGGCCTGCATCTCACCACCTGACCCTGCTGTGGCCTATGAGCTCCTCCACAGCAGGGACTGCTCCAGCCCAGCACAGCTCACCATCAATGAAGTTCATTAGTGAGGACCAGTTAACCAGCTAACCAGTAAGCGTATTGGTAAGCCTCATGCTTACCGATATATTTACTGATTAGCTGCTTAACATCCTGAGCATTAAGTGTTTTACTTTCTGCAGTGTTTGCTGTTTTCCAGATTAAACTCTAAAGCTAGGTCTTCATTGAGGAGCGCACCTGCGTATTGCTCCAGCCCCCTTCTATTCCCACAGAAAAAACTAACTTGAGGGCTTAAGGGTGTTTTACACTAGCAGATGGCTGAGAGCATGATCTGGTACTCAGATTTCAAAAATAACTCACTCTGCAGTGAGAATGCAGACTAATCGACTGCAGGTGCAGTCAGCCCTCCAATCCTATCCCAAAATTTTATTTGGGCCATATTTTGTCTACTTTGTGCTCTAACTCAGGGTACGTCTAGACTACATGCCTCTGTCGCCAGAGGCATGTAGATTAGGCTACCAGACATAGGAAAAGGAAGCTGCGATTTAAATAATTGCTGCTTCATTTAAATTTACATGGCTGCCGCACTGAGCCGACAAACAGCTGATCATAGAATCATAGAATAATAGGACTGGAAGGGACCTCAAGAGGTCATCGAGTCCAGCCCCCAGCCCTCAAGGCAGGACCAAGCTCCGTCTACACCATCCCTGACAGATGTCTATCCAACCTGTTCTTAAATATCTCCAGAGAGGGAGATTCCACCACCTCCCTTGGCAATTTATTCCAATATTTGACCACCATGATCAGCTTTTTGTCGGCTCAGCGCGATAGTCTGGACGCGCGGGTATCGACATCAAAGGTATTTGTCGACCACCCAGGTTTGCCTCCTGGGATGAGGTTTACCTGGGTGGTCGACAAATACCTTTGATGTCGACACCCGCACGTCCAGACTATTGCGCTGAGCCGACAAACAGCTGATCAGCTGTTTGTCGGCTCAGCGCGGCAGCCATGTAAATTTAAATGAAGCGGCGATTATTTAAATCGCCGCTTCATTTTCCTATGTCTGGTAGCCTAATCTACATGCCTCTGGTGACAGAGACATGTAGTCTAGACGTACCCTCAGTTTGCCTATTCTGTGTCTGTTGCACGCCCAAAGCATTTGAACAGATATACCACCCAAGAAATCCTTTTCTCACACAGTCAGCTGGCCAGTAGACGACAGCAGACATGTGGTAAAGCTGAGGCATAATCATAGGTGCTGACTTTTGGTTTTACTAGAGGTGCTCCATTCCAATTATACTCATTTTCCCAAGGCCCAACCCCCCACTCTGCTCCTTCTCCCTAGGTTCCCTTCAATAAGCATCTCCAGCCCACTGCTCACTCCTTTCTGCCCTCTCCTACCTTTCCCCAAAACTGGCAATTTTCAGCATATTTTTACTTCATTCATACTCATTATTAAAATAGTAATGAACTTCATAATTACAATAGGATTAATTACAATATATTAAAATCATTATATTCAGCTACAAGCTCTCTGCACTAACATCCCAGTTTAAAGTCCCCTCTTCCGCCTTCCCAGTGTTGCTTACACCAGGGTCAGGGCTTTTCTTTCCCTACTTTAGTCTATCTGGGCTTCTTTGGATCATGAGATGCTTGCTGTGGTGGGAATTGAGCTTGACTGGGAGGGAGAAAGCAGACAAGTGAATACTCCTGCCCACCCCTTAAGGCACTTTTTTTAAAAATAAGACTCACTCAGCCCCTGCAAGAGCAGGGAGGTGGGAAACAGCTGATCTCTAGGTCTGCCTGCCTGCCAAACAGATAATAGCAACTATGTACAGATTGCCCATAAAGAGCAGCTCATCTGCTGAGTCCCCTATGGAACTAATCCATGGTCACCAACAGCTGATCATGAAGGTGGATGCTGAGCACCCTTTTTCCATGGGCATCCAGCAACAGAGCACCCATGGAATCAGTGCCTATAGACATAAACAGAAGACAGACCAAACGAGCACTTCCACAAAAGAACCCAAAGAACATAACATACACCAAAGGCTCTTGTGTAAATTACATGGCCATGGGATAAGAGGGAAGGTCCTTTCATGGATTGAGAACTGGTTAAAAGACAGGAAACAAAGGGTAGGAATAAATGGTAAATTTTCAGAATGGAGAGGGGTAACTAGTGGTGTCCCCCAAGGGTCAGTCCTGGGACCAATACTGTTCAACTTATTAGTAAATGATCTGGAGAAAGGGGTAAGCAGCGAGGTGGTAAAGTTTGCGGATGATACCAAACTGTTTAGGATAGTTGATACAGAAGCAGACTGTGAGGGACTCTGAAAAGATCTCACCAAACTGAGCGATTAGGCAACAAAATGGCAAATGAAATTTAATGTGGATAAGTGTGACGTAATGCACATCGGGAAAAATAACCCCAACTATACGTACAGTGTGATGGGGACTAATTTGGCTATGACAAATCAAGAAAGATCTTGGAGTTATCGTGGATAGTTCTCTGAAAACTTCCACACAGTGTGCAGCGGCGGTCAAAAAGGCAAATAGGATGCTAGGAATTATTAAGAAAGGGATAGAAAATAAGACACAGACTATCTTACTGCCCCTGTATAAAACTATGGTACGCCCACATCTTGAATACTGTGTACAGATGTGGTCTCCTCACCTCAAAAAAGATATTTTGGCCTTGGAAAGGGTTCAGAAAAGGGCAACTAAAACAATTAGGGGTTTGGAACAGGTCCCATATGAAGAGAGGTTAAAACGACTGGGACTTTACAGTTTAGAAAAGAGGAGACTGAGGTGGGATATGATAGAGGTATATAAAATCATGAGTGGTGTGGAAAGGGCGAACAAAGAAAAGTTATTTATTAGTTCCCATAATAGAAGAACTAGAGGACACCAAATGAAGTTAATGGGTAGCATGTTTAAAACTAATAAAAGAAAGTTCTTCTTCACACAGCGTGTAGTCAACCTGTGGAATGCCTTGCCAGAGGAGGCTGTGAAGGCTAGGACTATAACAGAGTTTAAAGAGAAGCTAGATAATTTCATGGAGGTTAGGTCCAAAAAAGGCTATTAGCCAGGGTATAGAAATGGTGTCCCTGGCCTCTGTTTGTCAGAGGCTGGAGAAGGATGGCAGGAGACAAATCACTTGATCACTGTCTTCGGTCCACCCTCTCTAAGGCACCTGGTGCTGGCCACTGTCGCCAGACAGGCTATTGGGCTAGATGGACCTTTGGTCTGACCCAGTACGGCCGTTCTTATGTTCTAAGGAGAACTAAGTTCTCCCATAGCACACTGAATGAATTTATAGACAGACCCAGTTTAAAGCACCACTACAAACCTTGGATATGCTGCCAGAAATCCTTTCCAGCACATGAGCTAATACAACACAATTATGGACACAGTCACATTGGTTTGGCCAAAGCATATCTCTGCAGTGGGAATATTAAACTAAGACAAACCCTAAAGCAGAGCTCCTCAAATTTGGGCCCGCTCCCCCTAAGGAAGCATGTCCACCAAGTGTGGCGTGGCCCAGGTCAGCCTCCAAAGGAGGCAGGGAGAGAGCTCCATCCAATTCCTGGCACCTGTCCCCATCCCCAGTGCAGATCCACACCCAGCCTTGTGCCAGCTCCCAAGCTTAGCCCTGTTCCTAGATGCGGCAGAGACTGGGAATGAAGCCGTACCTGGCCACAGACCTAGCTGCTGGCCCCCAGTGCAGCCCAGCTACAGCTCTGTTCCAGCCCTCAGCCCTAGCCTTAGCTCCTTTGCCCCATCCACATCCGATTTCTCTCCCCTCCACTGCAGGCTGCAGACCTACTCCTAGCTGTGGCTCTCAGGGGCAGGACAAAGATGGGGTAATAGAAGGTACAACTCAAAAGTTTGGGTACCACTGCTCTAAGGTTATGCCTAAATTGCAGCTGGGAACATGCTCCCTAGTGCAGGAAGAAAAAAAAAGCACTAGCTCTATATGTTGTTGTTAATGCGCTAGCTCAGACTAGCCACCATGGTACAGGTGGCTACTGGGACCAATACAAACTAAAGATGTAAGCAAGTAGACGACTACCGGATAAGCAGGAGCTTATTGGTTAGCACTATCGACTACTTGCTCATCTCCTGCACTCCCCGTTGTGGCTTTCCACTGTTAAAGGACAGGGGAGTTGGGGCACAAAGATGAAGGCTCAATCCCTGGTCCTGCCAGGTCTCAGCACAACCCTTCCCCCAGGTGTAACTTAGTTCCTGAATTAGAACAAGTGTACTGTAAAAACCAAAGTCTAAAACGTGGAATGTCAATAAACATCTGTAAATAAACAGCCTACAGACTGGACCTCTATAAGCTGGACTTTCCTCATCCAGCAGTATATGTGATCCACCATCTGTGGCTGGAACACTCACAGGGGAAAGCTGGGCACCCATGCTCAGTAACTCCTCCCCTACTCTTCCGGAGTGGCACAGCTCATCTGTGGCATTCAAGTTCAGGGAAGGAAGGGGGAGGAATGGGGACTGCGGGAGTGCTCAGGCGAGGGGGGTGGTGAGAATGGAAGGGGGGAGAGGAAGCCATCCGGCCTCTTCCTCCAAGCATCCCTTCTGTCCCAACTCTGCTATTGCTGGCCCCTCTGCTGCCAATGGAGCAGAGCTCTGCAGCTAGTGTTAGAGAAAAAACTGCCCCCCCCAGTAAAAAAGTTTGGCCAGGCCACTCTTGCTATAGTGGGCTGCAGTACTCCTTGGGAGAAACTGACCACACCCTTCCTGCATACCATTGCCTTTAGAAAAAGGGAAGGTGTGAAAAAGGGAAAATAGCCTCAGACTCTCCCACCCGTCACCGTGGCATGAGAACTGCGGGGCTTACCTGGTCACATGAAACCTGCTCAGTTGCGGCCCAACCCCTGGGACACAGACCCCCACTTGGTGACCATTGGGCCATATATGGTAATATGCAAGCGCGGGAAAGCAATGTGCAGATTTGGGATTAAATACCCATCGCACAGTTCACTCGAGGAGGTCTTCGCAACACACGTACCACTGTGCGTGTGTCTTCCCGTATACTTCAAAGCGCTGCTGGCCTGATCAACCGACCAGCCACCTCCCCCAACTCTCGGGTGTAACTAAGGCCTTCGCAACCGAATCGATATCTTTGAAATGTTCCATGTGCTGTGTAAGTTGGTATGTATGATTTGATTTTTTCTTGTTGTATAAGCTTAGAGTTTGTAGTTATCACTGTTATTTAAATAGTGTAGCTGGATATTTTTAGACTATAGACTATTCCCCTTGCCATTCCCATCCTTATATCTCTGACACGTTTAACTAGAAATCATAGAATAAATATAATAAATACTGTAAATTCTTTATTAACACGGTCTATTAAAATCTTAGAATAAATACTATAAATTCATCACTGTTATAAATACATATTTTTTATTTGCTAAAATGGTCCATCTGGTTCTGTCCTTCCCCCCTTGGGTATGCATCATCGGACCTGTGATTCTCGTGGCAGCTAGCAGCAGAGGTGTTGGCACTGACCTCCCCTGGTAAAGCATATTCCCTGATTTAGGACCAGTCAGGAACTGAGGGTGCTGGACCAGAGGTTCAACCTGTGCTTGGAGGATGAGTGGGTTACTTTTAGTAAATTGAAACCATGAACTTCTGAAGTATCTGCTGCAGAGATCAGCAGACCCTCTTCTCCTACAGTGAGGAAGCAAAACACTTCGAATCGAAGAAAATTGTGTTCTCTGATCAACAGCAGTGTAACAGTTGAGTAATGTGTCTGTAGTTCAATATCCTGGAGAACTGTCATTTTCCGTAAAAAATCCTTAAACTCTTCTCTTTTAAGAGAGTCTATCTAGTCCCCAAAACCTAACAGCACCTGAAAGACTAGAAGATTTATTTGGGCATAAACCTAAAAAAATTGCCTCTCCTTTCCACTCCATGCATCTGACAAAGTGTGGTTTTGTCCACAAAAGCTTACGCCCAAATAAATCTGTTAATCGTTAAGGTGCCACAGATACAGACTAACGCGGTTACCCCTCTGATAACTAGTCCCCGATCATCCCAGGAGCTCTTCTCTGCACCTGTTCCAGTTTGAATAATTTTTTCAGGAACACAGGTGAACAGATTTGTGCACAGAATACCAGATGAGTTTTTACCAGTGCCTTGTATAGTAGCATTAATATTTTCTTTTCACTTCTGGAATTCCCTTCTGAGAGCAGATTTGTCTTTTTCATGGCTAGATTATGCTGATGGCTCATAGTGATTGACTAATACACCTAGGATCTTCTATCGCTTCCTGTTTTCAACTGATGAACTCTCAGTCTATAACAGAAACTCTTGTTATTAGTCTGAGTGCAAGGTCATGCACTTTGTATTATTAAATTTCATCCCGTTTCTTTTACTACAGCCTCAAAGTAATCAATTCTTCCTATATAATATTTAGATCCTTCTCTGTATTGACAATGCATCCCAATTTTATGCATCAAGTTTCATTAGCACACCTACTTCTTGTGCCAATGTCATTAATGAAAATATCTAATACAATCAGTTTCAAAACTGATCCTTGAAGAACTCCAATAGTAACCTTTTTCTAGTCCAATAAAAATGGCTGCTGCACTGTGCCAGCTCAGCTGATTGTCAGCACAGCGCAGCAGTCAAGACGCGGATCAGTTGACAGGGAACGCCTTTGTCGACTGCTCCTGTAAACATCGTTTCATGAGGCATAAGGTAGCAGTCGACAAAGGCATTCCCTGTCGACCAAAATCCGTCTTGACTGCCGCGCTGTGCCGACAATCAGCTGAGCTGGCACAGCGCGGCAGCCATTTTTATTTTAATGAAACGGGGGATATTTAAATCCCCGCTTCATTGACTATGTTGGGTAATCTAATTTACATGCCTCTGCCGTCAGAGGCATGTAATCTAGACATACCCTTAATATCTTCCATAATGACTATTTTCAGTAATCTTTATCTTTCTAACATTAGAGAGATGGCTATCCATATCCAAAAACAAACCTGGAGGTCTACTGCAAACACCACACACTCGCACAAACAACTGTTTCTCTGGAGGTGGGTGACAGGAGGGATCATGTGAAGATTATCTGTTGTGTTCCCTCCCTCTGGGGCCTCTGGCATTGGCCACTGTTGACAGACAAGATACTGAGCTGGATGGACCATTGGTCTAATCCAGTATGACCGTTCTTATGATCAAGAACCTCTTTTATCCTTCCCACTATGATTTTGACCAAGACCTAGGGATGTCAGTGACTAGTCGACTATCTGATAAGCATATGCTTATTGGATAGTCGACTAGTGACTTGACTAGTCGCTTCTCCCCACCCCTTGCTCAGAGAGAGGCGGCAAGGGTGGGGAACAGAAGCCAGTGCTGAGGAAGCCATCTAAAAAACCGGCCCCGCAACAGCACTGTCTCTGCAGGGGTCAGGGGAGGCAGAGGCATTGCAGAGACCGGGTGTGAGCTGAGAAGCAGCTGTTCCAGCTCGTGTCTTGTCCCCCCCTACTGTGCTGCTTCTTTTTAAATATATCAAGAGCCAGCAGTCTCTTGATACATTTAAAAGGCTGAAGGACAGTGGAGGGAACAAGGCGTGAACTGGGGGACCAGGTGCAATCTGGGAATTAGCTGTCCCAGATCGCATGTAGTCTCTCCCTCCCCACTGCACTTTAGCCTTTTAAATGTATTAAGAGCCCACCACCTCCTAATACATTAAAAAGGCAGAGCAGGGATCTAACTCTGCTGCAGCTCCGCAATTTCCCATGCTTATCAACTAGTCAACGGAAATTTAATCGACTTGTCGATTAGTTGATTAAACGCAATTAAACACCCCTACCAAGACCATTTTATTTCTTTACCGTTTACCACATTATTGATATACATTACCCCATAACTTTTAACTCTCTCTCCTGGAAAGCTCATACCCTTCAATATTTGTATTCTAGTCATGACTGCTATGCCATCATGCTTCAGTCATCCTTATAATACCCCATGTCACATTCCACACCAGTAGAATCATAGAGCTGGAAGAGACCTCAGGACGTCATCAAATCCAGCCCCCTTCCCAAGGCAGGACCAATTTCAACTAAATCAACTCAGCCTGGGCTTTGTCAAGCCGAGACTTAAAAACCTCTAGGGTTGGAGATTCTACCACCTCCCTAGGTAACCCATTCCAGTGCTTTACCACCCTCCTTGTGAAATAGTTTTTCCTAATATCCAACCTAGACCTCTCCCACTAACTTGAGACCATTGCTCCTTGTTCTGCCATCCGTCACCACTGTGAACAGCCTTTCTCCATCCTCTTTGGAACCTCCCTTCAGGAAATTGAAGGCTGCTATTAAATCCCCCCTCACTCTTCTCTTCTGTAGTCTAAACAAACCCAAATCCTTCAGTCTCTCCTCATAGGTCATGCGCTCCAGCTCCCTAATCATTTTGGTCACCCTCTGCTGGACCCTCTCCAATGCGTCCACATCCTTTCTATAGTGGGGGGCCCAGAACTGGACACAATATTCCTGATGTGGCCTCACCAGAGCTGAATAAAGGGGAATAATCACTTCTCTGGATCTGCTGGCAATGCTCCTCCTAATGCATCCTAATATGCCATTAGCTTTCTTGGCTACAAGGGCACACTGTTGACTCATATCCAGCTTCTCATCCACTGTAATCCCCAGGTCCTTTTCTGCAGAACTTCTTCTTAGCCATTCGGTCCCCAGCCTGTAACAATGTTTGGGATTCTTCTGTCTCAGGTGCAGGACTCTACACTTGTCTTTGTTGAACCACCTTAGATTTATTTTGGCCCAATCCTCTAATATGTCCAGGTCACTCTGGACCCTATCCCTGCCCTCCAGTGCATCTATATCTCCCCTAGCTTAGTGTCATCTGAGAACTTGCTGAGGGTGCAATCCATCCCCTCATCCAGGTCATTAATATAGATGTTGAACAAAACTGGTCCAAGAACAGATCCTTGGGGCACTCCGCTAGAAACCGACCACCAACCTGACATCGAGCTGTTGATCACTTAGTTGTTAAGTTACTCACATTGTAACTTTTAGCACTTCAGCTGGCTCATTCAACAGATTCTTTAGCATACATGAGCATCAATTTCAAAATTAACGTTTTTAAATGTTTGCATATCTATCTCCCTATAAAATACTATTAACTGTAGTTGAAGCGGTTAGATTGGATATCCCACCACTGCATGTCATAAAATAAAATAACTAATGAAGTCACCAATAAATCATCTTAACTTTCTACCACCCAGAATCCTCCCAGCTCCTGAAGATTTCAATGATTCCTACATGAAGATTACAAGTGACTTATACATTTCCTATAGAATTCTCCCTGTTTGTCTGGAATCGGGTGACAGGGGAGGGAATCACGTGAGGTTTATCTATTGTGTTCCCTCCCTCTGGGGCATCTGGTATTGGCCACTGTCCGCAGACAGGATACTGGGCTAGATGAACCGTTGGTCTGACCCAATATGGCTATTCTTATGTTCTAATATAATTTCTTGAACACTGCAAAAACACATTTTACAGCTAACATCTCATACTTATACACACAGGCCAATACAAAACTACATACAGAACTTCATATAATTAAATTAATGAAAGGCAGGCAGACTCTAAATCAATTAATAAAAATAAGCATGGCCAGAATCATGGTTGAATTTTGGTTGGTATATTTTTCTGTGCACTCTTGATCTTTAAAAAGGTACTTTTAGTTACAGCTTAAAATAAGTATTCCTAAGAGAAACATTAAAAAAAAGTGTATAAATAAATACAAATGTTCAAAGACTGACACCTTGTCTTATTAATCATTTTTATATTCGATTTTCACTGCAGAATTCCAATCTTACAATTTCAAGAAACTAGACATTTTAAAAAGAAGTCTGTAATTTATATTATAGTAAATATATTAGGGATATAATAGGGTAGTCAATTAACCGATTAGCTGACAAGCAAAAGCTTATAGGTTAATGCTATAGACTACACACATCTTCTCCCTCCCCTCCAATAAAGTGTTAGCAGGCTGTCCAGCAACCCAGCTCAGTCCCGTCTTGCGCCACATCCGGGACCTACCCCTGCTGTGGCTCTGCTTTTAAAGTGTATTATGAGCCAGGTGGGCAGGCAGCCCAACTCAGTTTTGACTCGTACCGGGTCCGGGAGTACAGTTACCTCCTGGGCAGAGGCTGCTGCCACCCCACACTGCTGCCTTCATATCAAAAGCAGCAGTGTGGGGTGACAGGCAGCTGGTCCGTGAGGGGAGATGGTTTTTAAACTGGCTCCCCTCGTGTACCAGCTCCCTCCTTGCACCCTGCGCTGCTGCCTCTGATACAGAGGCAGCGGCGGAGAGTGGCAGGGGGGCTCCTAGGTTGGTTACCAACTTCACACCTGGGGACTATAGAATAGTCGAGTAGCCAATAAGAATTCATGAGTGTAATCGAATATTTAATTAATCAATATTTAACATCCCTAAAATATATAGATGAAGAGTTTAACATTAAGTTTCACTTCCTATACTTCTGTGAAAAAAAAATCAAACCTGCAGCTCCAGGAGACCACGTTGGTTCCAAATAAGAATGTGTGCACAATTATTAGTATAGTTGGTCTAGTTTGTAACAAGACGTTAAGAAATTGTATCTGGAAATTTGCCTATTAGACTGCAAACTCTTCACAACAAGACTGTATTTTCCCGTGTGTGACAAATGCCCATCACTTTGTGGATGCTACCAGAACACAAATACAAGTCTTCTTCAGGTAGACAACATGAAGATTAAATGGCCTGATCCAAATCCTAATGCAGTCAATGGTGATTTTTTCCATCTACTTCAGATGGCGTTAAATTAGATCTCAGAAGTCAGAATTATTAATACCCCCATATCAAAATAAATACCCACACACTCTAGTAGATAATGATATATTCAAAGGCATATATATTCATGGTCTCTAACCACACCTGTTAGATAAGAAAGCCCCTGAAGAAATTTATGGCAAAGAACATTAGAGGTATATCTACAGACACCTTAACAGTCATTTGTATACTTGGCTAATTTATGGTGAACAAGAACTATGCATTCTAAGGAGTAGATTTTCTGAAAGAAACACACATTTCATATTTTGAGAATCATAGTAGTAATGTGAGCTGGAGCAAGGATATCAACGGAAGTATAAACTTCATTAGGAAAGACTATGACTACCAACTAAAAAGTAGACTGGATATTAGGATTTCATTTGTGTTTTCAACTCTGCTTCAGAATGGACGTAGTGCCAACATAGTTACTTCACACATTTAAATATTTTTAGTGAACAACAATATTTTGAACACACAATTTTTTCTTATCAGAAGAGGCCTCATGTTTATAGCTAAATTATTTTTTAAACATTGATATTAACTGTAATTAGCAAATTATAGAATCATAGAATATTAGGACTGGAAGGGACCTCAAGAGGTCATCGAGTCCAGACCCCTGCCCTCATGGCAGGACCAAATACTGTCTAGACCATCCCTGATAGACATTTATCCAACCTACTCTTAAATATCTCCAGAGATGGAGATTCCACAACCTCCCTGGGCAATTTATTCCAGGGTTTGACTACCCTGACAGTTAAGAACTTTTTCCTTATGTCCAACCTAAACCTCCCTTGCTACAGTTTAAGCCCATTGCTTCTTGTTCTATCCTCAGAGGCCAAGATGAACAAGATTTCTCCCTCCTCCTTATGACACCCTTTTAGATATCTGAAAACTGCTATCATGTCCCCCCCTCAATCTTCTCTTTTCTAAACTAAACAAACTGATTGTTTCATATAAGCCGAGGAAAATTTTTAAGTATGCCTAAGTGAAAGTTACTAGCATTTATATTCCCATTGCCTAATATTCTTGACAATGAAACAATCTCCGAAATTATTTTGGCTGAGCTACTGTGCCATATTTATTAAGCTTGACCTCAAAAGTTTAAATAATGGGAAACACCTTTCTTTATAGAGAAAAAACAGCTTTCATCTCTAAGTATGACAGCAGTTCATGGATTTAATACATTTTTATTTCAATGTTTTAAGAAATAATTTAAGCCTTGGTGTATTTTGCATTGAATTAATATTCCATTTGAAAACAAAGTAAAAAAATATAAAAATCCATTTTTTAAATTATTTAATCAAAATATTTTTAAAACCATTTATATTTACCCACCATGATTTCAGGTGTGCCACATGATGCCCCTTAAAGAGGTCCGATTTTAAGAAAGCGTGGTACATCCACCCTCTGAAAAAAAGCAGACCTTTAAAGTGTCTGAAGTTGCATACACTACAATTGAGGCACTGAAAAATTACTAGTCACTTTTGAAAACCTTGGTTGATGTTCCCAAAGCAGGAGTAACCAAGATGAAATAGCACCATGACCAGAAACACATTAAATACTAGAACTGTACAAAAATGAATTATGAAGGATTGCAGTTTTGCATTTTCATTCCTAATGGAAGGAGACTGCCATGTCCAAGTCACTATGTAATGCTTTTCAAGAAGCCAGCCAACAAGAACAGTGTCTCAGGAAGATATTTCACTTGTATTCAAAGATTTTTCAATTGTATCAGCTATGTATGAGACACACCTGCTTATCAGAGTTCAGGACAAATTCACAAAGGAGCTCCAATGTGTAACAAAGGCAAAAAAATTGCCCTAGCTACACTGCTTAGGGCTATGAAAAACTTGAGCCCTGTTCAATGTAAGAAGTAGACAATCACCAGTGTAGACACCGCTAGGTTAACAAAAAAATTCTTTTGTTAACCTATCTACAATCGACAGACCATGGTTCAACAGCAGGAAAGCTGCAGCACCATAGCTGTGCCATTGTGGAATAGGCATACCCTAAAATCAAAATCAGTAAGAACAGGCAGTTGCAATGCATTCAGATTCAAGATCTTTGACTACCACTCTGACTCTTATAATTCCAGAATTGCTTTACTAGGCTCCAAACAAAAGATTGCCTAGAACATTACATAATGCAATAAAAAGGGACACATGCTTTTACTTCAGAGGTCAAATAAAATATATATATATATATATAAAAATGTTGAGAGCATTTAACAAAGTATTTCCTCAAAGATTTTGGTTATCTTTGGTGACCCTTCAACAAACTGATTTTTAAATTTATCATAAAAATGCACTTGATTTAAAAACTATATAGTATTCATTGTGCATTTAATAGAACTTAAGGATTTACTTGCAATTTTAGTTTAGTTCTAAGCCTCTACAACAACTTGAAAAATTCACATAAGCATGAACAAAACACTGTCAGTGGGTTCTGGTTTAACAATTAGAAAATATATTTAGAGATACAATAAAATTGCTCATTAACTAGTGCTTTTAAACAATAGTAGTCTCCCTGCTTCAAAGGCACCATTAGGTATGAAATCCAACATTTGCTTCCATCACAGAATTCAAAACTATTGTAACTCACATTTTGAAACTTACATTTTGATGGCTCATTTTAAAATTAAATTGGATATTACAATTTCTCTCACATCCCTGTCATTTGTTTTTATAACCAGATTTTCCTACCTTTAAAAAAATATTACTCTTGTTGACTGGAAACCCACACAAACAGGAAGCAAAAATGAACAGTTTCATCCTTCACTCCCATCTCTTTCAGCTATGTAGCTTTAGTAATTTTGTAAACAAACAAACAAAACCCATCTGTATATTCAAAACAGTGAGGATACCTTGTAAGTGATTGTTTTGGGTAGAGCTTCTACTTGCTGTCAGCTTTCTAATAAAATCAGCAAGCTGTATTTTGCCACTCTTTCTAAAGTAATATCTCTGGGACAGAAACTGTCTTCCTTGTTGCTTAGGTGTACACTTCCTACTCTGATCTGTCGATTAGAGAGATCCGAAACGTTACCGTAACAGTCTCATCAGTGTAATTCACTGATATTTAGTCAATAGTTTGATCAATGCCTACTGGGCAACCTTGAATGTGTTGGTTGCCAAGCCACTTTAATTTAATCCTGCAAAGCCCCATAAATCTCTACCGAGCAATCTCTTCACAGTAAGATTTCCAAACGCTGGCTTGCCCAACAGATGATGAAGTACGTACAGACCATTATTAAAATAAATACATTCAGAAAGTAAAAGACAACACTCAACACGGGGAGCCTTATTAACGCACCTTTAAAGGCTGAAACTTGCAATGGTTGCACCGGCGAGCAAGCCTTATGTTGGCAAACGCTGCACGATCGGGCCCCTAGTGCGTACAGGGAAGCTGGCGGATACGCAAACGGCAAGGTCCCCCAGATATACGCACCCCCCCCCCCGACTGCACAGACACGGGTCACTCCGCAGCTCCGCTGGGACCCTACCAAAGTTCACGAGGAAGGGGGGGAGCAAAATCCGCCCCGCGCCCGCCTCCCGTCCTGGGAAATCCCGAGGCGCAGCAGCAGCAGCGGGGGCTGGGACCAGAGCTCCCCCCGGAACCCAACGCCCCTACCACCCCCCCAGGGGGAGTCGATCACAAAGTGGGGGGGCGGACTCACCTGCCTACTCCTGCTGCCGCCGCTCCGCACGAACGCGCCCAGCAGCTCCTTGTTCTACACCCCTCGCGCCCAGCCCGGAGACACCGGAGACAGCCCCGTCTCGCTCACCCCGCGGAGCTGCGCAGCCGCCCCAGCCACATACCAGGAGACAAACACCTCACGGCAGCGCCCGATCCACCCCCCCAGCCGTGGCCCCACCCCAACGGCCGCACGCACGCACGCGCCCCGCCCGCCTTCTGCAGACGCACGTCTCTATTGGCTGGAGGGGCTGAGCGCTTGGGGTGCGCGCGCCCGCTTGCTGCCCAGGCGGCTGAGGGACTGGTGCTCGCTGCGGAGGGGCTCGGGGGCGGGGAGGGGTGCGTAGCTCTTCGGCCTACAGCTCCTTCAGCAACGGGCCGCCGGTTGAATTGTCCTTTGCTTTGTCCCTCGCGCCTGCTGCAGGGTTTCGTGCCCCTGCGTCATGCCTCTGCTGCCGCCTGCGTCGTGTTCAGTGGAGCTGGTGAGAAGGGCAGAGTAGCCACAAGCTACGACTCACGGATGATTGTGAGAGACTCCTGCGCAAGGCTGTCTGTGGGACCGGAGCCGCTGGTTAGCTAACACCCAGAGTTATACCCCAGCGTGGTCGCCAACCAGCCCAGCCCAAGCCCTGACGGGACAAAGACCAATAAATAAATAAATAAATAAATCAAAGTTCCGACACCAGTTAGTCGAGCACTTTGGCAGCCAGAAGGAAGGGGATACTCTCAAGAGGAGATGACCATTAGTCAGAGAAAGGAGGCACCAGATTATAGGCCAGTGAGGACGTACCAGTTTTGCAGACAGGCACTACCGTTAGAATCCAGCTAATAGAGAAACCCCAGAAGGAAGGGACTAGTGAAGTTGGAAGAGATGCAATGGCACCCAGGTTATGCAAGAGGGACAAGTGCAGGAGACAGTCATGAGCCAGTAGAGGCAACACTCAGATCCCTGTGGATCAGAGAGAACCATCCAGTGGCCAACCTCATAGAGAGGAAGAAGAATGGACTGAGAGACAGTTTGCTACAGCCAGAAACAAGTGACAAAGAGATAGAGATGGGTCACTTATGCTATGGTAACCTATTGAGACTAGATTATCTAAGAGACTACTTAACAAGTGAAGACAAGACTGCAGTTTGGCTATGTGCAGCAATCCCAGGCCAAAAGGACACTGGGTGAGTGCTTGGGCTTCAATTATTTGTTTTAATATTTATATTAAAATATTTGAAAAAAAAGGGAAGATATATCACGATCAATGTATTTTCAGTCAGAAGACCATGTTCCCTGCAGGGACTGTTCTTTGTAGATATCATAAAAGGGATCCAGGCAGCAACTGAGCCACATAGTCAAATCAGTCCACAGGGTTAAATCCATGGCTACGTCTAGACTGGCATAATTTTCCGCAAACGCTTTTAACGGAAAAGTTTTCCGTTAAAAGCATTTGTGGAAAAGAGCATCTAGATTGGCACGGACACTTTTCCGCAAAAAGTGCTTTTTTTGCGGAAAAGCATCCGTGCCAATCTAGACGCACTTTTGCGCAAAAAAGCCCTGATCGCCATTTTTGCGATCGGGGCTTTTTTGCGGAAAACAAAGCTGAGCTGTCAGTGCTTTTGCGGAAATTCAAGCGGCCAGTGTAGACAGCTGGCAAGTTTTTCCGGAAAAGCAGCTGATTTTCCGGAAAAACTGGCCAGTCTAGACACAGCCCATGTGTTCAGTTTAACATGTATTAAGAACAGCCATACAGGGTCAGACTAAAGATCCATCTAGCCCAGTGTTCTGTCTTCCAACAGTGGCCAATATCAGGTACAAATTGGGACTGAACAGAACAGGGACTCTTCAAGTGATCGATCTCCTGTTACCCATTTCCAGCCTCTGACCAACAGTGTTAGACATCATTCCTACCCATCCTGGCTAATAAGTATTAATAGACGTATCCTCCATGAATTTATCTAATTCTTATTTGAACTGTGCTAAAGTCCTTCTCAACATCCTCTGGCAAGGATTTCCACAGGTTGTATGCTGCATCAAGAAATACTTCCTTTGTTTGTTTAAACTTGTTACCTATTAATTTCATTCGGTGACCCCTAGTTCTTATGTTATTGGAGCAAGTAAATAACTTTTCCTTATTCAATTTCTAAACTTAACAAAAACTACTAGCTTTCAAGTAAAAGCAAAACCAACACATTCTTCTCCTATCCCCCATCCCAGTTTTATGTAAGAAAGTGTAAGCTAGCTCTACACTACAATCTCTGATGAGCTGTGATTTGTGATGGGCATGCCTGTGCTGGCAAGAGTACTTAGTATAGACACAGTTATACTGGCAAAACTAAACAGCTTGGCTGTGTCTAGACTGGCCACTTTTCCGGAAAAACTTGCCAGCTGTCTACAATGGCCACTTGAACTTCCACAAAAGCACTGACGATCTCATGTAAGATTGTCAGTGTTTTTGCGGAAATACTATGCTGCTCCCGTTCGGGCAAAAGTCTTTTTCTGAAAAACTTTTGCGCAAAAGGGCCAGTGTAGACAGCAGAGATTTGTTTTCTGCAAAAAAGCCCCGATCGCGAAAATGGCGATCGGGGCTTTTTTGCGCAAAAGTGCATCTAGATTGCAGAAAAGCATCCGTGGCCAAAAAGTGCTTTTGCGGAAAAGCATCCTGCCAATCTAAACGCGCTTTTCCGAAAAGGCTTTTAACTGAAAACTTTTCCGTTAAAAGCATTTGCGGAAAATCATGCCAGTCTAGACGTAGCCCTTTACTCTTTGCTAATTTAACACTCCTCATTTTTCCTCTATTAACTAATGTATTGGACTGTTTCCCTTTTCCACTCTCAATAAAGAGATGAGTGTCTAAATAAGATTTGGGACAGAAGGGGCACATTATCTTATAATCTTCATATTTTGAGAGTTAGGATAGTGATTAGATAGGAGGTACCAGAGTAGAGGGTGGCTCAGGACACAGTAATGTCAGCAAATGTTTCTTGGACCACCAAAAAAAAAAACCAGCAGACACCTGCCCCTTTAAATCTTTTCTCCTTTGCTGCATGTTCACTGAATGCTTTGTGTAATTTTTCATATAGATGTCCAGCCACTTTTTAGTCTCTTGCCTATACTTACACATTCTGTCCATATTTTCCATGTATATTTTTTTTCTGAAACCTATATACTCCAGTGTGTCTTCAGATTCAAACCTCTTTTTCGTTTCTTGGCATATAAACTGGCCAGCTAATCCTCCATTAATATGGACCCTGCCAAACAGCGTGTGCACCTTTCCACAGAAGGATTAATAAGCTCTAGTTTCTAGCCTTTTTACATTGTAGATTTTGAGTGCCTTTAAGGCTATGCTCTACCAGTTTGTGTTCCATTTTTTGTTCTGCCATATGTTATAGCTGCACACCAAACCAAGCATTTTCACTTTGATTAGTAGCAGGAGTGCGAGTATCAAATGAAGGGGAAAGGGAAGGCATTTGGAGAATAATGGAATCCAAATTCAGGCTGACTGCAGAACTACTCTGCATTCTTTACAGACAGGGGGAGTAGCAGACTGAGGGTGACCAGTTATGGCAGAGTAGGAAAAGAGGTGGACGTTTCTGCTGGCCTTTTATGATCTAGATCCACATTTTTACAAGCACTACTGGCAGCTATTGTAAAAATCCACAAATTACTTTCTTAAACCCAGATGCTTGCATGAAAGTTGCACAATGGCTAACTGTCTACGTTTAGCAATAAAACACTGCTTACTGGATGCAGAGACTCCATCCTCCCTTAAATCAGAGTCATCCAGCTTGATCACTGTTTTTTGTATCCAAGATTTACACAGGGAGGTCCTATGAGCCCACAAATATGCAGAAGTTCAGGCTTCTGTCTGTGTAGTTCTTCTAGATGGCAGGCATCTTCTTCTTGATGCTGTCCAAGAGCAGGTTCAGTGAGTGTATAGTACACAGCTTTTCACTAAGCAGTCAAATGTGTACACCAGCCTCCAACTTTGTTTTTGTCTTTTCTCTTCCTATAATTATATCTAAGGCTACGTCTACACTGGCCCCTTTTCCGGAAGGGGCATGTAAATTTCATGAGTCGTAGTAGGGAAATGCGCGGGGGATTTAAATATCCCCCGCGGCATTTAAATAAAAATGTCCGCCGCTTTTTTCCGGCTTTTAAAAAAGCCGGAAAAGAGCGTCTACACTGGCCCCGATCCTCCGGAAAAAGTGCCCTTTTCCGGAGGATCTTATTCCTACTTCAAAGTAGACGCTCTTTTCCGGCTTTTTTAAAAGCCGGAAAAAAGCGGCGGACATTTTTATTTAAATGCCGCGGGGGATATTTAAATCCCCCGCGCATTTCCCTACTACGACTCATGAAATTTACATGCCCGTTCCGGAAAAGGGGCCAGTGTAGACGTAGCCTTATAAGTGTTTTGATTCTCTGCCTGTATGGATTAGCAGACCATGTTAATTCTGAGATATGTAAGTCTCCAGATATCTAGTGGAAGACCTGTTTGTTTCTTTGGTAACCACGCTGCTCCTTCTGGATCTCAGCTTTGATCCATAACCCTAAGAAAGCATTAATGTTAGCCTTATCCAGCGTGCAGCACATTCATAAGATTCTTGGCAGAGACGTACTTCATTAAATTATCCAAAAAATTGAAAAGTTTTCACCTTCAGCAATTGAAGATGTCCTCTTCATGAATACCTCACCGCAGGATGCAATGTTAGCAACACTATTTGTTTAAGTAAGTTGACCATAGGCAAGTCAGCCCCTAGAGTGGGGGCAAGATACAGCCTGCAGGCCCGATCTGGCCTCCCAAGTCTTTTAATCAGGCCCATCCATCCCACTCACTCCTGTAGCTCAGAGCAGTGCCCCCACAAAGAGGCTAGCTGCTCCCTGTGGTTCTCTGTGCTGCAGGAGCAGCGGGGGAGGATTCCCACACTGCTCCAGCCCCCAGCAAAATCTCTCAGTTCCTATGGGCCAAAAAATCCCCCAGCAAGGAGAGCCACATGGAACAGCCATCTGGGGGCTGCTGATAGGCAGGGAAGCCTGCTTGAGAGTGCTGCTGGTTGAGAGCTGCTTAGGTAAGCACCTCCTGGCCACATCCTGCCTCTGGTACCCCAACCCCTCCCAGACTCTGCACACCCTCCTAGACCACACCCCCAGGCCAGAATCCTCTGCTGCACCCATACCCCCTCCTGGATACTGCACCTCAATTCCTGCTCCAGGTCACCACCCAAACTATCTGTACTCTCCTCTGCCACCGCCCCAGGTTACAACTCCCTCCCAGACCTGGCACCCACTCTTACATACCTTCCCCAGGCCAGAATCCTCTCCAGCACCCATACCTCCTCCTGGACCCGCTACACCAATCCTCTGCCCCAAGTCAAAACTTCCTCTCAGACCCTACACCCTCTCCTGTATCTCTGTCTCTTATTCTGAGCTCCCTTTTGCACCCAACCTCTGTCCCAGACCTTATACCCCCTCCATAGAAGAGTGCAGCCCTTGACCACTTATGAAAATCTTGGGGTGGTCCTCCCCATCAAAAATTATTGCCCACCCACATGGGGGGGTGAGTGAAGGCAGGGCTGGGGGAGGCAAGCCCTCAGCCCTACCTCCAGCTCTGCCTCTTATGCTAGGTCCCGCCGTGCACGTGCTCCCCCCCTACCAACCATGAGGCGGGGAGGAGAGCAGGCACATGCTCGCCACAGCCTCCTCAGCCTTGAGGTGCTGAGTGGCCCGGCAGAGCCCAGCCCAGCCCAGCCCAGGGGGGGGGGGGGGAAGGTAGGGTGTGCTGTGTTGCCCCATGCAGTGTTGCCTCAGCCTCTCCAGCCCAGAGGAGGGCGGAGGACATGCGGTGTGGCCTCAGTCTCTCAATCCCGGAGCACCGAGGTAGGGAGGAGGGCATGCTGTGCTGCCCAGCCTCTCCAGAAGTGGGAGGATGAGTGTTGGGGGCAGTAATACTCTGCCCCCAGAATGCCTACAGCAGGCATTCTGGGGATGGAGTGTGGGCGGGCCTATACCTGGCAGTTTGGAAATGCAGAGCCTTACCTTGCCTTCCATACCTGACACCCCTGCCCACTCCTGCCCTAGATAGTGTACAACAAAAAGATGTCCAGAGAGGCTACTTCTGCAATGAGCTACTTCTGCAGAATCAAGCTAGAACACTATTTGCACTTATTTTATTAGTATGGGAGGGAGCTTGACCACACTGGCATTAAAATAACAGAGACAGGAATGACTGGACTCAGTGGTGCTGGAACATTTAAATCCATTAGTAATTGATTAAAGTTCTTTTGTGTAAGGATTCAAGGTGTATTTCAGCCTATATAGGAAGAAAAATGGTTGCCTTTTCTATTGTAAATACCTCCATATACATCCAAAAGACAATGCAACTCCAGTATTTGAATCAGGTACTGTCTGTGGACACAGGACAGAATTACAACTGAAAGAGGATGGCTGGCGATGGCCGTGCACCACTGAGGGTGTGCCAATGCAATTAGATAAGCTTAATAAGTGTTAGTATAATTTTATTGTGTCAAAAAGGCCCTTAGGATCTATTGAAAAAGAATGAGTGCCGGGCATTACATAGACAGATATTATGATATATACATGATTTAGCAGAATCCCATCAATTCCTACTTGGCTATTTAGCCATAGGACATTTCCCTTCTGATCTACAGGGGACAAGTACAAGGAAGTAAAATCCTTCACTGTCTTATAAACACTACATTGTAACTATTAGTTAAAAAAAATCTTCCTATTTGAAATTAGAAAATTTTAAAAAGTATATATTCTTTTCTTCCTGGCACCACAATACATATTAACTAGTGTTTAGACTACATTCCCCATAATAAATTGTTAAAGTTTGCCAGTAATATTTTCTTTTGTTCCCTTCATATTGGTAAGCTTATTAACTTTCTTTGTACTACTTTTCCAAACCCTTATATTGGTTATTGCAGCCTTTACTGGTCAATTCAAATTGTTAGTGTTGTGGTAATCTTCCCAGTCTGTTGTTCTAACCAGTTTATTCACCTGTTTGGGTCCCTTCACTGACTCTCCCTTCTCCACATCAGATATAATTTTCACATCTTTATGGTTATCTGCTTGTTGACTAATTTCTAGTCACCTCCAGCACTCTTCTGGCACTACCAGACTTTACAATTCACTTATGCCAGGGGTGGACAAATACCAGTCCACAGGCTGGATCTGGTCTGCCACGGTTAGCCCCTGGCAGGCCCTCACACCACCATATTTTCCTGCACCTCTGCAGGTATGGGGAGATCACAGCTCCCATTGGCCATGGATTGCCATTCCTGGCCAGTGAAAGCTGCAGTCACTCATACCTGTGGAGGTACAGGTAAATATAGTGTCAGCAGCCTACCAGGGGCTAACCCAGGTGAACCTCTGCTCTTTTATTGCCCACCCCTGATTTAGGTGCTCAAAGGATAAACAGATATGTGCATTCCTCCATGCTGTCCCTTATACATATATAAAAGGCCCTCCCTTAAACAATATAGTCATTACCTTACCTTTCTCTTTCACACCTTTTCTTAAAACAGATTTCCATTATGGTGCCTAGTAAATGTTGGCAGCTGCTAATGACTAAGGAACCGTCAAGCTGAGATTTCTGCTATTGATCTGCTTATTTGTCTTCATTAAGCAAACAAAAATATATACACATTGTGCATGCAGCCAACCTAATCAAAACTCTATATTTGTATTACTGTTATCCCATCTTCCTTTTCTGTGCCTCGTTTTTGTTTCACCTAAACACTTATCTTAAACACCTGCTAAAAAACTTAAACTAAGATAGGAATTCTGAGTTACAGTAAGGCCTCGACATTCCTGGTGATATAAAGTGGCCTAAAAATCAGTGTAAATTGCACATTGTTCATTTACATATATTTTAAATATTCTTTACACCCAGATCAATGTAGAAGAATCAACTTCTCCGAATGTAAAGTTGTTTGGGCAGGGACTGTTTCTTATTAAATGTCTGTACAAAATCTAGCACAAGGAGGAGTCAGAGTAGGGTGTCTAGGCAGTGTTATCATACAAATTGTCACAGTTGTATTTCCCTTAACTGGTTCAGGAAGGGCACCCACTCTTGGATTCCAGCTCCCCAGCCATTGTCCTTTTGGATAGAAATCTGTCTGTCCCTTCTGACTAGGATATTCCCAAGCTTCACAGTTCCCTGCTTTCACTGTGTGTTTCCCAGCACAGAAAAGTTGCCCAAGGTTACATGTTTTCTTTCTCTTCAGAGACTAACAACAGAAGATTGTCAAAAGCTGTAAGTTACCACATAGTACTTCCTGTGCACTCCTAATTTATTCTTAAAGTGGGATTTCCAGTAATTCTCCAATGGGTCAGTTGCTTCAGTTCTGAATATAGGTTCTCCGCCTTCTTCCTGGAAATATTACAAGCAGCTATTCTTCAGACTAAAGGGAGAAATATGTCAGGGCTGCTTACCTGAGCCATGGCTCTCAACCATGCTGTGCTTTTAAGATCTGGGACAAGAAGAGTCTTTTCAAACCACTCCCATAGTCAAATTTCTGTTGCTGCCCCACCTTTCCTTCAGTCATGACCTAGAGACTCTGGTGGCCTCATCTCTGCTTCTTTGGGGGTAGGGAAAGGAGTATTGATCCCCTGCCCTAATGGGGTAGCCTTTTATTCCCCACATACTCAGTTAAGGTGAGCAGATTTCCCTTTCCCACAGGGTTCAGGATTGTTTGTCATCTCTCAAGTAGCTGTCTTCCATTTGAGCATTTCCTGCTTGGACTGGTTGGGTGTCATAGGTGTGGCAGAGCACCACAGCTGCTTCTTCAATGGCCCTACTTTTGGCTGTAGACTCTGCCAACATCATGCTCTTGTCTGCTTTGGTTTCTCTTTTAAGGGTTGGCAGATAGCGTACTTCCCTGATTTGGGCTTTAGGATCCACCAAATTCTCTGAGAGTCAGTAGGTCCTTTCCTTTCTCTGGAAACGTAGGCTGTCTAATCCCTCTCTTGTCTCTGGTATTTGTGTGCATATACTATGGATATAACCTGAGTCCTCTTGGAGTCTGACCAGGGAATATATCTCCCCTCAGCTTCTCTATCTGCATTTTAACTGACACCATGCCTTGCCAGTTTGAAGCCACTGACAATGGCTGACCAGCCCTTCTATAGTCAAAACCATAACATTTTCCTTAAGCAAAGAATATGGACTATAATCTGACAACACAACTATAACTAGCACTCAACCCTTCCTGGATCTGTATAGAAATCTGTGCCGTATGTAGATCAAAGCCTTTAGACTAGGAACCTTAATTGACATTTCGCACCCTGGGAACATTTGATGGGGTTTCATGACTTATGGTTTAACTATGGTATTAGTTAATATCAGTCTTCTGCTCCCAATAGCAACGGAGTAGATCTCTACCCAGGAAGGAGCTGCATAATACACAATGGTATGGGGTGTGAATGGTTCAGCATAAACATTAGGTGTCATGACTGTGAGACTCTCTCCCACCTGACTGTTGAGTCACACAGTTAACTTGGTAGGTTTAGAGTGCAACTGACCTTTCCTGCATGGCACTAGGACTTAGTGGGCATCAGGCAATGAGATACCACTGGCCCAGATATGACTCACTACTTCTCCCTGCCCCCCCGCCACTCAACCAAGGGCTTGTGAGAGGTGGTTTTCCTCCCACTTTCCAGCTTGCTGTCTGTCTCGTCTTGGGCCCAGTTCCTGTCCTCTAATCCCAATCTCTCCCTATTAGATTTCCTATCAAACCCAGGCTGACTCTGCATATTGGTCAGTCAATTTCCCAGCTATGGTTACATCTTGTAGCTTTTGTTCTATTACCCATGGTTTTAGGTCAGGGTGGCAGAGTTCATAGATATGTTCTGTATTCATTAACTCATAGACCTCTTCAGCCATGGTAACCCCAGAACCAATTCCCCATTTCCTTACATAATCCCTAATTTGAGATGAAACCTCAGTACACACCGTGACCCCCTTTTCCCCAAACTCTCTGAAATCTCCTATATTCTTTAGGGATTCATTTAATTTAGCGGAAGGAGGGAAACCTATGGCTGATTGGCTGGATCTGGCCTTTGGCTTATCTTGATTTGGCCCCCGGCAAGACTTGGGGCTTCTCCTCACAGCAGGGAATGTCGGCATTCATGCTCCAGCCCTGCAGGAAGTCTCCGAGCCTTGGTGCCCCTCACAGGGCTGGAGTTGTGAGTGCTGGCTCACCCCACTATTGGGGGAAACCTGAGCCTCAGCACCCCACCACAGGGCTGAAGTGAGAACTGGCTCTCACGGCTGTGGAAGGAAGCCCTGAGTTTTGGCGCTCCTCTGCTGCACAGCTAAGCATAAGAGGAGCCCCAGCATCCCAAGATATGTGAGTGGAGCTCATGCCAAGTCAGTGAGATTTTTTGTTTTGGTTTCTTTTGGATTTTTTTTGCTTCTCACTTGTGTGTGGCTCCTGACTGATTTTTTGATGGGTCAGTGGTCTCCCAACGGAAAAAAGGTTCCTCACCCCATTATAATCTTTATAATTGTTGCTTTCCATAAGTGTAAAATGTCCACTGCATCATTTGTTCCAGAAGTAATGGAGCCAGGTATCTGATCATATCCTCTTTTCCCACATTATTAAAATGACATCCCTTTTTACAAACACGTAGGAGCACATCCTATGTATGATTACATCACCACCTGGGACAGGAAACTGGGAACTATGGTTCTGCTGGTGCAGTCTCTCCATCACAGCTGATTTTCATGCTTAGCCCTTGTCTACACTTACCTGCACCGTCAATTTACTTTAGCTACACAAATAGCATAGCTGAAATCTACATACTCAATGCAGCATCTTACATATGCTGAGATCGGTGGGGATTGCTCTCCTGTCGATGCTGGCTACTCTCCTCATCCTGATGGAATACCAGCATTGACAGGAACACTCTTGGAAATCAAATGATCGCATCTACAGCAGATGTGATAAATCAATGGCCGGTGCATTGATCGCTGTAGCATTGATCCTCTGTGTAGTGTAGACAAGGCCTCAGTGTCCTCTCTCTTTCATCCTTAGTGGTGTGCCACTGGTTTGCCTTCTCTACTCTCTTGTACTGCTGCTGCTTTTCCTGGGCTGCTTTCTGTTGGAGAAGCTGCAGCTGAAGAGGAACAGAGTGCATCTGGAAATCCTTCTCCCACTTTTGGACTGTTCACTAGTGTTTCCTCTAAGCTGTGTGGCAGCACAGTTTCACAGGTAATTAATCAGCCCCACGCAGTCAGAGGCTCAGGGCTCCCCCTGCTCAGAGCAGACTAATCTCTTGTGAGGCTGTACTGCTGTGCAGCTTAGAGGGAACACTGCTGTTCATCACTCCAGTTGGTTGGTCTGGACAGAACATAGTTACTGCTCCGTTAGCCTCATCCCACCAAGTCATTGGCTCCAAGAATATAGCTGAATCTTTTGCCAACAGCCTGGATGTTCTCTGAGAGCCTGAACCATCATTCTACTAGTCATTAGAATACAGTACATTTTACTAGCTATGATTTTGTTCTGTGTTTCTCTGAATGTTCACCCAGCTGATTTTTCTTCAGCAGTTCATAATTGATTTTCCTTTACACTTTCTACTGTCCTGTTCTCAAAATGTTATTGAAAGTTTTAATTTTTTTTTAAGCATTTAAATGAGTGGATCACAAGGAAATCTCATTAGTGTTCTTGTGAATACAGTTCACTGGTAGACTGAAGAACACAGTACTATCAATCATATCTGTCAATATTTATCTTTGATAAATACATTTGTTTGGAAATTAGTAAGGGATCCTTTGGCTACTAGTAAATTGCCAACATAACTTTTGATGTTTTTTAATCCAGTTGACCCTAATCTATACAAAAGGGGAAAGGTGTCTGCAAAGCCTAGGCTGAGAGTACAAGATAAAGTATTTTCTGTGAAACTGCTGCCCTCTAGAGAGAGAATGAAAAATTACAGAATGATGAAAGTGAATTTATATAATTTAAGTTTGATTTGTAAAGGCCCTCATGTTGGAGGAGAGACAGGACCCAAGTCTTCTAAACACCTTTCCCCTCCTACATCTATTGATTGTGTAGCTAAATTGTCATTTTCTAGATTTGTGAAAGTTGGGAATGAGCTCATGAAACATGGCAGAAGGAGTAAACTGGGTCACCCAGAGTCACAATGCAAATGTTGGGAATGTCAGTATACTTTGGTGGGGGGTTAATTCCCATCTATCTGCCTCATTAGCCTCTTCAACTTTATCTCTAAACTGATTGAATCATGCAATCTACAACAGATGCACTTTCTTCTCCCTTCCGATCTGGCTTCAGCCCTCTCTGGTAACATTGCTTTCACAAAGGTTTCTATGAATTTCTTTTCACCATATCCCAAGGTATCTATTCCACCTGCTCCCCACCCTGTCTGCTGCTTCTAAAAGTCAATCATCTTTTTATCTCATTCTCACTGGGCTTTAAGATATTATTTTCTCCTTCTGCTTCTATTGTCTTTGACGTACAGAAGAAGACCCTGTGAGTGATAGTGTTTTATGTGGAGACATCATTGCACGTCAGCAACTACACAATGCTTGACCAAGACACTTTGGAACCAATGGTAAGGAGGTCCAGGATGATTAGGAGGCCATGTCTCAAAGCACAGGACTCAGCAGCTCATCTGCCAGAAGCCATTTGGCTGCGTGGGTCCCAGCTCATCCTCCCTCTCCACAAAGGATCTACTGTTGACCACTTGATACAAGGATGGAGAAGGACATTCCCCTCACCAGCCAAAGAATGTTTGTGTGGCTACCCTCACAGTGTTCAGCTGATCAGCCAAGATCAGAAACCAGGGTGCGCCCACCGCCGTTGCTGTATGGAGCTGAAGCCTGAACTCCCTATAGACCTGTGGTCACCAACTCATTGATCGCAATCGATTGGTCGATTGGGAGGACTCAGCCAGTCGATCGGGTCACCCCAATTCTCCCCACCCCCAAGAAGCCCCACTACCTGCCGTCAGTGACAATGGAGGTAGTGCCAGCTTGCCACGGGGTGGATGGAAGTCTGCCAGCTGCACGTCACTGCCGGGGTTTCCGGAAGTGCACTGCCTGCTCCCCTCCTCCAGGTCTATGGTGAGCGGAGGTAGGAGTCCTGGTGGGAGGTGCACGCTGGGGCTTTCCTCCTCGGGGGGGGGGGGGGGGGGAAGGAATAGAGAGGAGTTAGGAGTCTCCACAGGAGGCATGTGCTGGAGCCTCCCTCCTCTGCAGGGGATGGGGGAGGAGTCCCGGGGGAGGCGCGCGCAACTGGGCTTCCTTTCTCCAGGGGGGTGGGGGGCATGCGTGGGCTTCCCTGCTCTGCAGGAGGGGGGAGTCGGGCCCAGAGGCAGCGTGCTACAGGACTTCCCTCCTCTTGGGGGGGGGGGGGGGAGGCAGGGAAGATGGAGTCCTGGCTGGTGCAGGGGACTCTCTGCCTCCACTGGCACCCTGCCACAGAACCCACTAGCACCCTTCCTCAGTACTATGTTCCCTGCTCCCACCAGCACAGTTGGGGCCACATTAGTGAGGCTTGGGGAGGAGGGTTTTTTTTGGGGGGGGGGGGTATCTCACTTGTGTGGCCCCAACTGACTTTTCTGTGGGTCAGTGACCCCTGACTCAAAACAGGTTCCCTGCCCGTCTCAGAAATAAAGACAATGCAGAAACTTTGTGTGTTTGACATAGTATTTTATTTAAAAATGAAGCCTGGCCAACAAACCCCCAATTGGGGCCAAGCCCCCACCTGGCCACAGCATCAGAACACTCCTGCACTTCCCCTTCCCCCAGACCCTAGATCTGAGCCTATCATACACTGGAACCCCCTGCCCTGAGCCCCTCACATACCCTAACCCAAATTCCTGAACCCTCACATCCACAAACCTGTGGCTTGCTTAGTACCCCAACCTTCCATCTGACCCCAACACTGCCCTGCCTGGACCCCCCTCCCTGAGCCAGCATCCCCTTCTCCACCTCCTCCTGCATCCAGATTTCCTCCCAGAGCTTGCAACTCTCACCCCTTCCTACACCCAAATCCCTCATTCCCACCCAGAGCCTACACATCCTGTCTCAACTCAGCGACAGTATGGTTAGACTGCAGGAGTTTTTCAGGATTCTGGAGGTATCCCAGAAAAAACTCTTCTGCATCCAGCGATGTGTTTGTTCTTCTGCTTTTTTTAATGGAAGAGGAAACATGCTCTTTTAGTCATCCCTATATTCCTCTTTCCACGAGGAATGGGGGGCTTCCAAAAGAAGGGGTTTTTCTTACATTTGGTCCAGTCTAGACAGGCCAAATGTTGAAAAAACCTCTCTCTCAGAACAATTGAAAGAAAGAAAAAAAAAGCAGCAGTATAAGGGTTGGGGATAGCAAGTGATGGAGAGGAGGAGAATAGAGAGGGTGGGGCTTCAAGGAAGGGGTGGGGCGGTAGATCTTGGCTTGTTCGGTCATTTAAAAAGTGACCTTGGGTGTAAAAAGTTTGGAGACCACTGCTATAGGCAACATATTAAAGATCTAGAGAAATTCCACCAAAGATACCGGAGGAGAATATTGGGGATCACGTGGCAGGACAGACAGACCAATATTAGCGTCCTCACAGAGGCTGACAATCGCAGCATTGAGGCAATAGTTGCCCACAGGCAGCTACGATGGTCTGGTCACTTGGTCAGGATGCCTGACATGCTTGCCTAAACAGATTTTCTAACCTCAGCTGAGGACCAGGATGAGGTCTCATTGTGGGCAGAGGAAGCACTACAGAGATGTTCTTAAAAACACCTTGGTAAAGTGTGGCATTGATATTGACATTTGGGAGAGGCAGGATTGGGTAACCTGGAGGACCACTATCAAGAATGGTGTCCAACCCTTTGCGGTCAAGCAATGTCACCATGAAGGTCAGCGAGCCCAACGTAAGGGACATGCCCGGGCCCATATTGGTGCCACTGGTGTTGGTGCTGCCGGAGATAAAGATCTCATATGCAGCCACTGCCAGAGAGTGTTCCTTGCCAGAATTGGCTTCATTTCTCATCTACGCACTCGTCGGTTATAGGCATCCAAGCAGAAATCTTACTCTATTCGAGAGATCCCAGAGAGAGAGAGATTGTCTCTGACCACTTGGTTAACATCTTTGTAGGTGGGTGTAGCCCATTGGGGTGCCCTTGGGGAATAAAGGGGCAACCCTCAAAACCCAGGGGTGGCCATCCACACACTCCTAAGCAATCAGTAGCCCAGCTCTAATCCCAGCAGGAGCTGCAAATGCCAGTTAGCCAGCCAGATAATCCTGTAGCCCTGTCCTCACACCAGACAGGGGCTTTAATTAGCATGCAGTTTATTTACCAGCAGGGAGTAGCCCAGCCTTGACCCTAGGCAAGGCTGCAACCAGCCAGTAGTTTAGACACAGACAATGCAGAGCCCAGCCTTAACACAGGACAGGGGCGGCACCAGTTAGCAATCAAGAGCCCTGCCTTAACCCAGGGCTGGGGCTTACAAGAGGCACATAGTTTATATCCAAACAGTATGTAGCCCAGCCTTAACACAAGGCAAGGGCTGTAACAGTTAGCAATCAAGGGCCTCGCCCTAACCCGGGGTAAATCCACCGGGTCTCAGTCCGTACATCCAGGTGTGTGGTCTGTCTCCTTAATTAGGAGTAGTTTGAGCCGCTTTCCTCCAGCTACAAGACACTGGAGGGGAGACTGCCACACAATCAAGTGTAGCGGGGGGGGGGGGTACAGGCCCTCCCTTCACCACTGCACCCCAGCCCAGGGCCCTAAGAGCAGCTGGGTATCAGCTGCAAGGTCAGCCAGGATCTGGGCCCCAATGCACTGACCTATCACACCAGGGTCAGTGGGGGGATGCAACCCACTGGCCCCGGGCCAGACCAAGGTCGGCTTCCCCTGGGCCAGCTCCAATTCTCCCTTTCATCTCAAGTACCTGGTTCCCCGGGGAAGTTTTTCAGGAGCAGGGTCCTCAAGCCACAACTGCAGGCCTGCGTAGTAGTCCTCCCAAAGAGGGCCAGCTGGCCAGTTCCACCAGCTCTGGCTCAGCCCCCTCTGCTAGCCGAGGTGGGGAGCCTTTTGGTTTCTCAGCAGTCAGGGAAGCAGAGACCTCTGGCTCCCTGCTAATTGGGGAGGGAGTGCCTGTGCCTCTGTCCCTAGCCAGCCCCCTTCTGGCCTTGCAGGAAGTCCTTTTATATCCCTAGGCCTGCCCCCTGACTTCCTCTCAGGTGAGTTCTGGTGAGCCCAACCAGGTTCAGGGAGGGGCACTGCCTCCTCAGGGTCAGTGGGTGGCCACTCCCACCCACTACAGTGGGTCCTTCTCCCACTGTCTTTGGAGCTTCCCTGGGGCTCTGTTTATGATCCTTTGGTATTGGCTATTTGCACCCCATCCTAGGGCAATCTAATCTAATTGTTACTTTAAACCGAGCATGAACAAAGTGAACTTCTGATCTTCCATCCAACTTTTCTCTACATCCTCCTATCTCTGTCTCTGGTGACAAAACCAGCACCATACCTTTAACTCAGATTAAGAGCCTCAGCTATTTTTTACTCCTGCTTTTCTTTTGCCTTCCCCATCTCCAAACCATGTTCAAATCTTTTAATTTTTTTTCTTACTCAATAGCAAATTATAGGATTGGAGTATGGTTTGGGATGTGTGGGGAAAAGAATACAAAAGTGTCCAAAATAATACTCAAGGTAAAGGGCATTTCTGACTTCCCTTGTTCTCAATGTCTGAGCCATTGTTATCAGAGGTACACTTTCTGGTTGCCCATATCAGGCTCATAAATCAGCATGGTCTTTGAACCACTCATGGCGAAAAATTCCTCCCATTATCCTTGGACATGTTGTGCAGTGCACAGTGCACCTCTCTAACATGAATGGCATTGGGTATCCTGAGAGGTTTGTGGAAGCATCATCTTACCTTTAGTTGGTCAAATGCAAATATCACCACTGTCCTTTTTCAGTTGCTTTGAAATCAGGTTATGGCTTCACGAGACAGGGTTCATGAGAATCAGCTAAGTCCCTTATAACAACAAATGGGCACAGACACCCCTTTGATATCCATATTATTGAGAGAGGGTCCCTTCTTGTTGAAATAATAAACACTAGATATCTGGAGTTGCACTCTGTCAGCACAGGTCACATTTGTATTCATTAACCTCCTGTGAGGCCTATATAATGAGCAAAGAAGGCCTACTGTGTCTTCTTTGATGTCTCCCTTCTCTTAGCTCCAGCCTCTGGCTCCCATTCAGATGCAAGAAGCAGACAATGGTCACGTATGTCATTAATAGCCCCAGAACTATTCAGGAACCCCTTTCTCTCAAAACCAGCTATTATTTCAGGAACATTAGCATTTTTGACACTGGTGAGCAAACCACATCAATAATTGCCTCAGAAATCCCTGTCACCACAGCACCAACGGTTGACTTGCCAACACCACACTGGCTAGACTGTGACCTCTTCAGGGTACCTGTCCCTTCTTGAATGCCTGGAAAGTTCAAATGGACTCAAAAATAAAGTCTCCTCTGCTCAGAGTCTAGCTGGACTCAGCTCCTTCTTCCTGGAGGGCTCTCTCTCCCTGCTTACTGAATAGTTGGAGGAGAAGCAAGGCCTACCATGCCTTCTTTGCTGTCTCCTTTTTGCTTCAGCCTCTGGCTCCCATTCAGCTGTCTCACTTTCCTCTCTCTGTCAGCCAGGGTCCCCAGTGTTCCTTTTTCAAAACTGGGTTCATATCAGTCTCTTCCATGGAATCAAGACTCCTTGTCTTCCTTCCCAGAGCTGAATTATAAGGAAAAAGACTCTTTGACTCACTCCACGAGCCAGTCTTGTTCCCCAGAGCTGCAGTTTTCTAATCTTCTGGCATTCCTAGCATTCTCAGGCCTCCTAATTGGAATATTAGCCTCCCATTCCAAGGTCTATTCCAAGCATCTGTCCCAGCTGCCTTTACCTCTCTAGGCTTAGCCTGAGTTAATCATATAACTTCATTGCCTCTTGGCACAGATGGATCTGAGGCCCAATTTCCCCTTATGGGGCCAGTCAGCTTCAGAGAAAGGTTCAAGAAATCTAATTATTGAAGAAACAAGATTAAAGAATACTCTGCTCATAGGGGAAGTTTCTGCTTTAACCCCATCAGTTAGAACTGTAGTTTGGTAAACCCAAAGTAATGAGCACACACTCAAATACAACATGAGACCCTTTAATTCAACATCAGATGCAAATATAAATGTTTGTATGCTTTTCTAAAGTTGAAAACTGTTATAATTTAAACACTTGCCTGCAGAGTTGTGAATCGTGCTGATGCATGAGTACCAGGAAGTTAGACTACTCATCTCATTGTACTTTCTAAGTTGATTGAAGTGCAAACATGAAACTAATAGTGCCAATGGCATAAATTAAATTTGAGTTTAAAAATTCTTCTAATTTTAAAGAACAGAGGTGTTATGTTATTAATTTTATGCTGACAACATCCCATTCACTGTTTTGGTACGTCTACACTTGCAGCCTAATTCGAACTAGGGCTGCAAATGTAGGCATTTGGAATTGCAAATCAAGCCCAGGATTTAAATATCCCACGCTTGATTTGCATCTTCCTGGCTGGGTGCCATTTTTGAAACTTACAAACCTGAAGTAACTGCCTGCGTCTACACACGGCAGAGAAATGGGCGTTCAAAATAAAGCCCTAGTTTGAACTACCTGTTAAACCTCATTGCAGGAGGAATAACAGGTAATTCGAACTAGGGCTTTATTTCGAACACCCATTTCACTGCCAAGTGTAGACGCAGGCAGTTACTTCGAGCTTATAAATTTCAAAAATGGCGCCCAGCCAGGAAGATGCAAATCAAGCACGGGATATTTAAATCCTGGGCTTGATTTGCAATTCCAAATGCCTACATTTGCAGCCCTAGTTCGAATTAGGCTGCAAGTATAGACATACTCTTTGAGCTTTCAGATGAGATTTAAAGAGATGGAAAATTTTCAGGTGGACATATATTTTCAGGTGGAGATATACAAGAAGTATATACAAGATATACTTCAAATAGCAGGTGCTGTGGTGAAAGCTCTTGTACTCATGGAGATTGTAGGATGCATGAGAGAGGTGGCGGCTGCTAGACAAGCATTGGGAGAAGGACGAGTAGAGCATGAAAGGCTATGAGGTGAGGGCAGATCCATTGAGGGTTTTAACAACAGGACAATATCCATTAGATTCTTAAATGAGTGAGAGACTGTAATATGAACATACACTCATATCTTGAAGTATAAGTTTATTAAATATCATATGCTTAGTGGTGCCTGGCCTGTTTCTTATATTATTGAGACATGTTCCAGTAATTATTAGATGCTGTAAGAAATTGTGTTGATTATTCAATCAATGGCACTCTTCTCTTTCATTCAGTATTGAATTAAAGCCCTCACCCAGAGAGGTGTTGCTGAGCACTGTGTTACTGGAGGGGCCCATTCAATGCTACAGCCCCCTACCATGCTGCTAACAATGGGACTGTGTTACTGTTATGAGCTCCGTGAAAACTTGTTGTAGGTTACCCTTCATATAACAGGTATGATCTTAAGCCCTACATTTGACAAAAAGTGCATGGTGAGAGAGTCCTAGAGTTTTGGAGCTGACTAATGTTTTGAGTAGGTATGTGCTGTGGCACTTGAACTATTTTTAGAATGGGGGTGCTGAGCTGCACCTCTGCCTTATCTCTGTTCACCTCACTGCCTCAGGCTGTGGTCACACATAGAGTTACCAGCTCTCCTGAACCAGACGGAGTGTATGCCATTGCAAATGGCATCCTGTACATCTGAGCCTGGAGAGTTGGCAATCCTAGCCATAGCTAGAGGCAGCTGTGGAGCCATGGGCTGGTGACGGGATTCTGAGTGGCAGTGGAGACTTCCAGGGCTGGTGGCCTAGACCCCCAGGACAGCAGGCTGCAGAGCCTGCAGGGACAAGGGTGCTATTTTCTGAGGAACACAAGAATGGCCATATTGGGCCAGACTAAAGGTCCATCTGGTCCAGTATTTTATTTTTGGACAGTGGCCAATGCCAGATGCCACAGAGGGAGAGTACAGAACAGGGAATCATCAAGTAATCCCTCTCCTGTCACCCTTTCCCAGCCTCTGACAGAGGCTAGGGACAACATTCCTACCCCTCCTGGCTAATAGCCATTGATGGACTTAACCCTCATGAATTTATCTAGTACTTTTTTGAACCCTGTTAAAGTCTTGGTCTTCACAACCTCCTGTGGCTAGGAGTTCCACGGGCCAACCGTGCACTTCATGAAGAAAAACTTCCTTTTGTTTGTTTTAAATGTGCTACCTATTAATTTCATTTGGTGACCCCTAGTTCTTTACCTATGGGAACATGAGAGGGACTGCAGCCATGCATATTGGGACACTGCTTGCTCTTTTTCACCCTCCCCATCAGGGAGCAAGAGGAAAGTATATAGCTTGTGTGAATTACTTCTCTGTTCCCTGCTCTCACCAGCTAGGCGTGACAGGAATGCACACAAGTTGTGTACTTTCCTCTCACTCCCCAGTAGTCAGGGGAAAGGGAAATTGAGCAAACAGCATCCCAGTAAGTGTGGCTCCAGTTCACCCTACCCTCCCAAAATAGTGCACTTGCCGGAGACAGTGGGTGATAGGACCCCAAGAGGGATAGCGGGGCTGGCAGGACCCAGAACTGGTAGAACTAGTGGTGGGTTGACAATAAGGCTGGCCCTTGGGTGCAGGGAAGCCAGATGGAAAACCTGAGGACACTGCAGCATGCCTCACACACCTATTTCCTATTTTGTATGTGTGTGAAAATATGCAGAAAGATACAGACAAGAACAGAGAAAGTGGCAGAGACAAAAACCAAAGAAGTCTAGGAGTAGTAAAGGAACACATTATTGACTGCACTGGAGACAATTTCTTGTTTCAGAAGGTTGAGAAAGCTCCCGGAGGAAGCTGTTCTAAATTTGATTTTAACAAATGGAGGAACTGGTTGAAAATTTGAAAGTGGAAGGCAGCTTGGATGAAAGTAATCATGAAGTCATAGAGTTCATGATTCTAAGAAATGGTAGAAGGGAGAACAGCAAAATAAAGACAATGGATTTCAGGTGGGGATGTAATAGTATAGTCAATTAACTGATGAACTGATAAGCAAAAGCTTATAGGTTAATGTTATAAACTACACGCATTTCCCTCCCTCCCCTCCTCTCCCTGCCAGTAAATTTTTTAGTGGGCTGGCCAACAGCTTGGCTCAGTCCTGGCTTGTGACATGTCCAAGACCTATCCTTGCTGCAGCTCTGCATTTAAAGTGTTTTAGGAGCTGGGTAGGGACCTATCCCCATTTCAGCTCTGCTCTTCAAGAGTATTAAGAGCCAGTCAGGTGGGCAGGCAACCCAGCTCAGTTCTGGCTTGTGCCGGGTCTGGGAACTCAGACTTCCCCTAGACAGAGACTGCTGCCACCCCGCGCTGCTGCCTCTTTCTCAGACGCAGTAGCACAGTGTGACAGGCAGCTGGTTTGCAAGGGGAGCTGGTTTTTAAACTGGCTCCCCTCGCGGACCAGCTGCCACCTAGCACCCCACACTGCTCGTCTGATACAGTGGCTGCTGGCCCCGCCCCTAGGGACTATAGACTAGTCGACTAACCGATAAAATTTCATCAGGTTACTCGACTATTCAGTTAACTGATATTTAACATCCCTAGGACAAATGCAAAGTACTCCACTTAGGAAAGAGTATTTGGGAAGCGACTGTCTAGGAAGGAGTACTGCAGAAAGAGATCTAGGGGTCATAATGGACCACAAGCTAAATATAAGTCAGCAACGTGACACTTGCAAAAAAAAGCAAACATGATTCAGGGATACATTAACAGGAGTGTTATTAGCAAGACATGAGAAGTCATTCTTCCACTCTAGTCTGCACTTATTAGGCCTCAGTTTTAGTATTGTGTCCAGTTCTGGGTACCAAATTTCAAGAAAGATGTGGAAAAATTGGAGAACGTCTAGAGAAGAGCAACAAAAATGATTAAAGGTCTAGAGAACATGACCTATGAGAGAAGACTGAAAGAATTGGGCTTGTTTAGTTTAGAAAAGAGAAGACCGAGCGGGGACATGATATCAGTTTTCAAGTATCTAAAAGGATGTTACAAGAAGGAGGGAGAAAAATTGTTCTCCTTGACCTCCGATGACAGGACAAGAAGCAGTGGGCTTAAACTGCAGTAAGGGAGTGGTTAAACACTGGAATAAATTGCATAGGAAGGTTGTGGAATCTCCATTGCTGGAGGTATTTAGGAGCAGATAGGATAGACATCTATGAGGAATGATTTAGATCAGGGGTCAGCAACCCACGACACATGTGCCATAAACAGCATTCAAGCTGATTTTCAGTGGCACGCACAGTGGGAGCTCAGCCCCTCCCCTTCTCCCCTGTGCTGCTGCTGGAGCCCTTTCTCCTCCCTGGCAGTAGGTTAGGATGCGGTAGGAGGAGGCAGCACTGGGGCTGAGGCTCCAGGGCCCACCCGAGACTGCATGGCTGTGTTAGTGGTGTCTCTGGCTTCTGGGGCACCTCTGGTCGCCTGGGACCACGTGGCTGCAGCAATTCCTGCAAGGGGTTGCAAAGCCAGGTAAGCATCCCTTCTCATGCCCAGACCTCCACACCTCAATCCCCCTCTTTCTCTCTCCTCCCCCTGCCAAGACCCCACATCCCCAGCTTGCTCTGACACCCTCCCTTGTTCCTGCATCCTCCCTTGCTCCTGCTCCCTCCACCTGGACAGATACCCTACGGCCAGCCTGCATTTGCAGCCTACCTCCCACCCAGAACTTGCAACCTATCCCCCTCCTGTACCCCAACTCCCTCTCAGATCCTGCATCCCTTCCCTATTCCACTCAGTGGTAGTCCTATCTTGCACACTGAACCTCTAGTTTTTGTCCCTACTCCAGAGCCTAAAGGGATCCATAAAATCCAGTAACTCCAGAATCCCAAAAAAGTAAATCTGGCCTATGGGAAACCCTCAACCTTAGTCCTCCCTGTCCCTTTCCCTTACCCTGTGAGGCTGGAGTGTCAAAGGAGTGAGGCATCTCAGTTAGGGGCCACATCAGTGAGGTATGGGGGTTTTTGGAGGAGTTTTTTTGCTTCTCACTTGTGTGGTCCCCAGTTGATTTTTCTGTGGGTCTGTGGCCCCCGACCCAAAAAAGGTTGCCCGCCTCTGCCATAAATAAAATGTTGAAATTTTTTGTGTTGGACATAAATTAGTATTTTACCTTATTTAAAATGAAGTTTGATAAACTAACATGAAAAAGTTAAAACACTTTGTCTGATAAATAATTTAAATTAAACTGTTCTCTCTAGCTGCAGCTGGTTCAGAAAATATGGCCACTGTACCCAGCCTGACCCTTCCTCCTTCTCTCCCTGGCACGCAGATCCGTAAATAGAAGTGAATATGTTAAATCTTGCCTCACCACTTTTGAAAGGTTGACGACCTCTGATTTAGATGATGCTTGGTCCTGCCGTGAAGACCTGGACTTGAAGACCTCTCTCAGTCCCTTCAGGCATGTCTACACAGCAGGGCTAAAGAAAAAATAAGCTATGCAACTTGAGTTACGTCAGTTGTGTAGCTTAAGTTGAAATAGCTTATTTTGGCTTTTGGCACTGTCTGCACAGCAGGAAGTCTGAGGAAGAGCACTCTTCCTCCAACTTTCCTTACTCCTCATAAAATGAGGGTTACAGGAGTCGGAATAAGAAGTCCTCCAGCTTGACATTATGACTACATAACTGCTTGTAATATAGACACGGACTATGTTATTTCAGAATAATGTCAGTTATTCTGAAATAACAGTGCTATGTAGACATACCCTTCAGGTTTTAGTATTCTATGAATCTATAACCCTGAAAAACCTAGAGAGCGCATTTTGGGCCTGTTGACTAAAGAGGCTTAGGGTGTAATCCAAGAAACATCTGCTTTATTCTTTGTTCTTTATTTCTTCTGTGTTCAGAGACACAGGACTTTGTACATTCTTTGTAAATAAATTAAACTGCATCAAATAAAATATTAAACTCCATCTACTTTCAACTGAAAACTTGACTTAGATACTCATGTCAAAGGGGCACCTGAATATAAAACAGATGAGTTCTGCCTGGACTTGCATGATATATTCTGTAGCACAGCAGGCACATCCTGTGCAATAGGAAAGCAGTGCTTCTGGTGATTAAAGCACTATTCTATATTCTGCCATCATTTGTCACACTACAATGCTCCTAAAGCTGCTCTAACAAGAAGCACATTTAATCACATAAAACTGTGACTTATATTTTGACATAAGTATTTAAAATTAAAATGGCCATTTCTCTGAAAAATGTCTCATTTGTCTTACTGGGAATTTAGAGCCTGTTGTCAGGAACCAAAACTAATATCTCTTTAGGATTAGAAAAATAAAGAGATGGTCTAAGTATTTTAGCAATGTTTAATTTCATAATATTAAAAAGTAGGAGATAGTTCTGATGTTTCTAGGGTAATTTTTTCTTCTACGGCTTCTCCAATTGTATCTTATCTTCAGACTGCCTTGTTTTGGGTTCTGTAATTCTTTCTTGTTGATAAGGCCTTTTGAAATACTACTTGCAACAGATTACTCCAGATTTACTACCATGCTTTAGATTTCCTACAAAGAAACAGGATGAGCATGAGGAAAATAAAGCCCAGGAAAGCAGGGAATTGAGAGAGAGAGAGAGAGAACACATATAAAGACATATACACACAATTCCTGGCAATGACTATTTTCTGTACCACCTCTTAGGAGGTCACAGCACCAATATTACCAGAATCACTACTTTTGTATTTCATAGCAGGGTGTTCCTAAAACTATTTCCCCCTCACTTGCTCCCACAAGGCGCTTCTCAGCTATTAACCTCACACCAGAATTAATTGAGGCTCTCTCTCTGTGGAACAGCTGAGAGATGTAATGTGCATACCTGGCACCAGTTGACACCCCCTGCAGGCTTGCCCAATATTAGGGTGCTGTCACATTTTTTAGCTGTTAAGCAGTGTTTGAAGGTCATTTCTGTTCCTGCTAAAAGCTGACCAGTAGATTGAGAGATGAGCACCATAGCTGGCCCAGGATGAGGGGACATTTCCTCAGCCTGGGAGTGGCCTTGGGCAGGAGAAATGTAGGAATCATAGAACAAAAGAAATGAAGAGGAGCAGGGAAGGTAAGAAGAAGGGAAAATGGAAGAGGGATTAACATAGAAAAATGTTTGGAGGATAGAACATGGAGGGGGATTGAAGAGAAGGGAAGAGAAAGAATATTAAAGGATAAATATTTATAGAGGGAAAGCAGGGAAGGAAATATTAATTAGAGGGAAAGCTAAAAAACTGTATATTACTGAGGAAGAGAGGTAATTAGACACAGGAGGAAAAATGATGGTGTAAAAGAAGAGAAGGGAAAGAACCAAGGAAGATAAAGTCAATCATTCTTTATTGTTTATTAAAAGTTTATGCAAAAAACATTCCCACAATCTATCTCTATGTATCTGTATCTATATTGCTGTATAAATTATTAGTATTATATATCACGAAAAGGAGACATGACTGTTGAGGAAAATCTGATTGTGAAGAGGCAAGTGAACCTGTGGGCCCTATGTCTTACTATATGTTTTAAAAATGTGTGTCTGAGAGTCCATTTGTTCAAGAATTCCTCCTAAACAATAAGAGCTAGGACCATCAAATATGATATGCCACTTCCTTTTGTCATTACTTAAAGCAAAGTGAGATTTAGTGTGCCAGGACAATGGGATGTGCCTCAATCCGATTGTTTTCCATACATGCAAAGGGAAGAGTCTGATAGCAGGGACAGTTATGCTCCACAATGACCACGGGGGGACAGCAAGCATGGGAGATAGTTATACTGCAGAGTGACTACAGATGGACGGCTGCACCAGTAAGAGAATGGCCATCTGGGGCTAGGACTCTGCATGTGGCAGGCTATCAGCCTGGGTAAGTGACCTCCCTCTAATCCAAAGATACAGGCCGAACCCCTTCCCCATGCCTTTGACCCCACCGCTGGACCCAGAGGGCCGAGAGACCCCTACTGCCCAGTGGCCTTGCCGCCTAGCAGCTCTCTTGGGGAGCAGCCACTGGCTAGGGTCTGGCAGCCCAGCCTCTGCCGTTGCATCCCCCATACCCCGCAGGAGAAGCTGCCTGCAGGGCAGCGCAGCCCTGGACAAACCAGGAAGCAGCCACTGGCCAGGGCCAGGCAGTGTAGCTCCCAGCACCATGCTCCCCCCCGCAGAGGAGTTGCTGGCAGAGCAGTATATCCTAGGGATTTTAGCATGTAATTGAGTAGTCGTGTGACTACATAAAATTTTAGTGATTACAGAGCAAAACGGCTTCCCACACAGACTGGCTCCCACCTGTCATCTCACATTGCTGCCTATTAATACAGAGGCAGCAATGCAGGCTGAAAGGAGCTCCTGACCATGGCAGGGTCTGAGCTCCAAGGTGGGTCCTCTGTAGGAGGCAACGGGGGGGGGGGGGGGGAGGGGGGGAGGGGGCAGCAGTGGGCAGGCAAATCTGTGGAGCCAGAACATGTGGAAAGCCATCTTAAAAGCCACATATCAACTCCCTCACCCTCCATGATGCTGCCTCTCTATCCAAATCTGATCATAGAATCATAGAACTGGAAGAGACCTCAGAAGGTCATCAAGTCCAGCCCCCTGCTCTAGGCAGGACCAATTCCAACTAAATGATGCTGATGTGGTGCAGATCTGGTGCTGATACAGAGGTATCAGAGAGGGGGAAAGTGTGTAGTCGTCTACTCGTTGCCATCACTAGAATATCTCTAGCTCCCCCACTCCCTGGGATTGTGCTGCCAGCAGGGCAGTGCGGCCCAGGCTGGCCTTGGGGCTTCCCTGAGCCCCCTAACAACTCTCCACCTCCTAGCCTGAGTCCCTCAACCTCTGCCCTGAGCCTCTACCTCCTACCCTGAGACCCCTATAGCTCCCACCCCCCTGCCCTAAGTTCTCCTGCTGATACACATGTGCCCATACTCCTTGCCTCAAATTGGCTTGAATGGCTATTGGGTGAGAAGGGGAAAATAAAATCATAGATGAGACAATCACAAAGATTCATATAAATAATCATGGGCAGAGACATTCATCAAGACACCTAGCCAGCCAGGATAGACAGGAATTAGCTCACTAAATGGGCGACGGAAAGAGATGTGTGCAGGAAGACAATCTTTTGAGATTATTATAATTTTTTAAAAATTAATTGTGTATAATAAAACACAATAAGATTCTGAGAGCCAGAATCAAACAAAAAGCCAGATAGAAAGAGGTGGACATAAAACATGCAGAGGGATTTCCACTCATTCCAGCTTTTGTGGCTTGGCTGGAGGAAGTAGTTAATGAATGTGGATCACAGAAACTCATGTTCAAATCTTTGCTTTGCTAGGATGCAGGATTCTCACCCAGAAAATTCAGCCATGGGTAGAGGAATTCAATAATATAGCTCCCATTTGGCAGGCAAAGAGAGCACCACTTAGTCATTGAAAATATAGAGGAAAATATTAATGCAGGGAATCGTGCAGGAGTAAACACTATGGGCATGTCTACACTAGGTAATTATTTCAAAATAACTCCTGAAATAACTATTTCAAAGTAAGCTTATTCCCCATGGAAAGCAGGAGTTATTATTTCAAAATAACCTGATCCTTATGTCGAAATAACGGGCTTGGTAGTGTGGATGCTCTGCTTCTTATTTCGAAATACGTTATTTTGAAATAACTCCCTAGTATAGACCAGGGCTTAGAGACAGCTTATTCTTCAAGTGCCAGATTCTTCCAGATTGAGGCATTATTGGGAAGGGTGTAGAAGTTCAGGCTGTCAGCAAGTGACTAGACACCCAATTTCAATCTGCATGAGACACTTTATGCAGTGGTCTCCAGCCTTTTTAAGCATGAGATCACTTTTTGAATTTAAGTGCAATCCAGGATCTACCTCAAACCCAAAACACCCTCCTTTCCCCCCTTCTCCAAGGCCCCACCCCTGCTCACTCCATCCTCCTTTCCCCATCCTCACTCACTTTTATCAGGTCGGGGGAAGGACTTTGGAGTGCAGAAGGGGTTCAGAATGTGGGATCCAACTGGGCATTGCTTACCACAGGTGGCTTCTGGGTGGTGGTGCAGGAGGCTCAGGCAGGCTCCCCTACCCTGGCCCTGCACCATTTCTAAAAGCAGCCAGCAGACTCTCTCCATCCCTGCCCCCCTCTGCTCTGTGGAGATGGGGTACAGGACAGAGGGAGCTACACCCTGACATCAGCTCCCTCCTTCCTGTTCTTTCCATGCCCTGCACAGCAGGGCATGGAAGGGTGAGGGGTTGGGGGCAGCAGGCACCAGGGGAGTTCATGGAGCAAGGGGAGGAGACATGGCAGCAGAGGGAAAGGTAGAGGTTTATGAGATATTTATTAATAACTTGGGTGCCACAATGGCACATCCAAACAAGCCACATGAATTGGGTACTGGTGCACAACACAAAATTCATTCTGCTCATGGGAGGAAACTCTTAGAGGGAACACTCCCCCTCTTCCCCCCAGCCTCTCCACCCCCGCATTAATGTCACACACATTGGATTAATGCAATTGCAGGATAGATGCATGGAGGATGTTGGTGGGGGCCAAACTAATCCCTATTGGTAGGAGGATGGTGGGAAAAGTCCTTGGGTAGGGGGTCGCATAACACTTTACTTTTGATCATGTGCCCATCTTGCCCAGAGAGATTTACCTCCAGCAGCAAGGCTAATGGGGGCCAGGGGCATGGTTAACAGGTGTCAGGGGTATGGCTAATGGGTGGGGGGGGGGGTGTCAAAGTGCATTTAAAAAAATTCTTTGGGTGCACACCCAAATGAAATGTGCTGTGCATGCCTATGGCTATTGTGTAGAAATGCTAGCTGTAAGGACTCCCAGCTACTGTATTTTCAACCTCTCCTGTGCACAGTCATTGTGGGAAAAAGTGTAAGAACTCCGTTTGTGGGGATGGGGAGGGGAATAAATAGGAAAACATTTAATTCATACCTGAAGCCTGCAAATTGTTTTCTGTTTTGTTCTCTGCTATCGTATCCCTGAAAACAGAAAGTTTAGAACAAATGTTTCTGTTTTGTCACAAACACAAGAGAATTACATAATATGTTTTGTTATTTTAAACTCTTTCTGCTAGCAATTGAAACATGCTTTGGTAATAGTGCTGCCCTTGAAATGCAGCTATGAATATACAGGAAATTTAGATGCTGTGGACTGCACTTTACATAACATGCACCTAAACTACTTAATGCTGTTAATGTGCTGAAAAGCAACTACATAAAAATCTCCTCACTTGATACATAGGTTGAGGTTGTCAAAGTAATTTTCACCACTTTCAGGAGTGGCAAGAATCTACTTCTTTCCTATATCCCCCTGGATAAATATATATCTCAAAGTGGGGGTATGGAGGAAGTGGGGTTCCGACACCAGATCACAGAGCTGGCTAAGCACAGAGAGGAAGCAGGCTACACCTGTCTAGAATGGTGCATCTAGTCTAATAGGATTCCCTTATTTACTGGACAGGTACAATCTCTCTTAGTATTGACACCAAACTGCCTGCCCTCAACACAGGTTTGAGTCTTAAAACCACAATCTGGTCCATAGTACAGGCAGTCCCCAGGTTACGTACAAGATAGGGACTGTAGGTTTGTTCTTAAGTTGAATCTGTATGTAAGTCGGAACTGGCGTCCAGATTCAGCCGCTGCTGAAACTGACCGCCAGTTCTGACTTACATACAGATTCAACTTAAGAACTCCAAGTCAGCTGCTGCTGAAACTGATCAGCAGCTGATTCCAGGAAGCCCAGGGCAGAGCAACTGTGCCTCGGGCTTCCTGTAGTCAGCGCTGGTCAGTTTCAGCAACGGCTGACTTGGGGACATCTGGGGCAGAGCAGCTGGGGTGCTGCTGGGTTGCTCCAGTAGCACCGCTCCTCGGCGCTACTGGACCAACCCAGCAGCACCCCAGCTGCTCTGCCCCAGGAGTCCTGATTCAGCCGCTGCTGAAACTGACCAGCAGCGGCTGAATCAGGACGCCTGGGGCAGAGCAGCTGGGGTGCTGCCCGGTTGGTCCAGTAGTGCCCAGAGCGGCGCTGCGGGACCAACGGGCAGCGCCCCAGCTGCTCTGCCCCAGGGTCCACAACAAAAGCCTGGTCTGCTGGGGGGGGCACACTAGCTGCGCCCCCCCCCCAGCAGACCAGAGACACAGGGAGCAAAGCGGCAGCGGGGGGTGCCTCGCCTCTGAGGCTTTGCTCTGGCGCGGGACCGCTTTGCTCCCGGTGCCCCTGGTTTGCTGGAGATGGTCCCCAGCAGACCAGGGGCACCGGGAGCAGCTTTTCTCGCCCCGGAGGTCGAGGTGGCTGACCCCTGCCTGTGAGCTCCGGGGTGAGAAAGCCCCGTTCGTATGTGCGGAACCGACATTAGTCGGATCCGCGTAAGTCGGGGACTACCTGTATCTGCTCCCTGGGTAACTGACTCAGATGTGCTAAAAAAACCTTTTAAAAATAACAAATTTAATTTCATTTACAAGTTTGATACTTGCAACAGAGGTCTAAACAAAGACCTTGCGTGGATGGCCTGCTACATTCCACATCCTAAAGACATAAACAACCAAGCACCTGGTACTTAAGAGCACTTCATTTAGCAAGGACACAATAACTGACAATCCTCCCCGCCCCCCTTTTCCCCTTCTTTTTCCTTCTCACACTCCCCATCTCCTTTCTTTCTCTATTTCTTTGGAACCTGAACTCCTTAACTCCATTTATCTGAAGAAGTGGTTGTGCCCACAAAAGCTCATTATACCATCTACAAATTTTACTATGTCTCTTAAGTGCTGCAAGACTGTTCCTTATTTATTAATTTATTTTCAGTTACAAACTAACACGGTTACCTCTCTGAATTAGATGTGCTAGTTTTATTGACAAAAACAAGTTTTTACCTCTGTTAGCCGTACAGAATTAGCTATAGTAGCGTAAATGGGATTCTCTTGTGTATAATACATTTATAGAATATACATTTAGAAAACATCGGGTAGGTCATCCACTTCATCTTTATTTTTTCCCCAGTCTTGTTTTAAAACTCCTAATTAATGAGGCACATGCAACTCTCTTCAGGAGTCTGTTTCAGAACTTAACAGATCTCATTGAATATCTTACAGATCTTAAATATTCCCTTTATTAATTTCATCCCATTACTCATTTTTCTGTATACCATGCTAATAATTATTCTTCGTTCTTGGGATTAAGGCCTGGTTTTATAGTTAGATCCCTACAAAATTCACAGTCCATTTTGTTCAAGTTCACTTTCACAGGATTTTTAAAATAATGTCATTTCAACTATTTAAATGTGAAATTTCATGGTGTTGCAATTGAAATTGCATGACTCAAAAAGGAGTTAAGAGTGTGTGTGCACACAAGGTTATTATGGGGGTGGAGACTGGTTCTGCTCCTCCTTGTGATGGTGCTGCCCTCAGAGTTTGGTAGCTACCAGCCAGAGTGGCAGCTATCGGCCAGGATTCCAGCTCTGAAGCACCACCACCACCAGCATAGAATTAAGGATGGCATTGTAGGATATTGCCACACTTGCTTCTGAGCTGCTGCCTGTAGAACTTGGGCCCTCAGTCAGCAGCCACCACCCTCGAGTCACCCAGTTTTGAAGGCAGCAGCACAGAAGTTAGGGTGGCATAGTATAGTATTACCACCCTTACTTACGTACTGCTACTGGTGGGGGGCTTCTTTCAGAGCTGATTTCAGAGAGGTCACCATGTTAGTCTGTTTCAGCAAGAACAAGGAGTCCGGAGGCACCTTAAAGACTAACACAGTTGTTAGTCTTTAATGTGCCACCAGATTCCTTGTTCTTGCAGAACTGGGCACCTGGCCAACAGTTGCCACTCTCTGCAATGCTCCCTCTGATCTTTTCCACTCATTAGTGGATTTTTTCCCTTCGTATGTGGAATACATTTGTACGTGCATCAAGGTATTGTGTAAATGTGCATTAAAAAAACCCAACTGTGGGTGCTCTGCTAATCAGCTGGGTGGCATTTGAATCTTTCCTGAGCAGTCACACAAGTACTCAGCTTACAAAGAACACTGCTCCCCAGCAACCCAGCACTAGAGGCAGCTCAGAAGTATAGGGGGCAATACCACAATTCCAACTTTGTAACCTCCCTGCAACTGCCTTTTGGCCAAAACTCCCAATTTGAGAAAGACTAGTTTCCTCCATGAAATCTATATGGTAAAAGGTAAAAATACACACACACACACACACACACACACACACACACACACACCCCCCCCGATGGCGGGAAACCAGATTTTTCTTGGCCATGAATTTGTTAGAATCCTATGTATGGTCTACACCTAAAACTTAGGTCAGCCTATCTATGTCACTAAGGATTGTGAAAAATACCATACTCCTGTGAGATGTAGTTAAGTCCTAAGCCCTTTTATGGACATTGCTAGGTAAAGGGAAGAATTCTTCATCCAACCTAGCTACTGCCTCTTGAGGGAGTGGATTTACTATAGCAATAGAAAACTCCTTTCCATCACTGTAGGAAGTGTCTAATTAAGCATTACAATAAGAACATAAGAATGGCCGTACTGGGTCAGACCAAAGCTCCATCTAGCCCAGTAGCCTGTCTGCTGACAGTGGCCAGCACCAGGTGCCTTAGAGAGGGTGGACCGAAGACAGTGATCAAGCGATTTGTCTCCTGCCATCCCTCTCCAGCCTTTGACAAACAGTGAACAAAATGCACTACAGTGAACAAAATGTCTTGTAGGCCACACACAGAATCCCAATGGGCTGCAAGTTGCCCACTGTTGAGATAGAGTGATCATAGGCATGCACAGCACATTTCATTAGGGTGTGCACCTGAAGAATTTTTTTAAAATTTACTTTGACCCACATTAGCCATGTCCCTGACCCCTGTTAACCATGCCGCTGAACCCCATTGGCCACACCCCGACTCCCATTGGCCACACCTCTAGAGGTAACACTCTTGGGGCAAGATGGACACATGACCAGAAGTAAAAGGTGTCATGTGACCCCCTTCTAAGGACTTTTCCCACTATCCTCCTACCAATAGGAATTAGTTTGGCCCCCACCAAACCCCCCTTATGCAACTATCCTGCAGTTGCATTAACTCAATGTGTGTGACATTAACTCAGGGGCAGAGAGGCTGGGGGAAGTGTTCCCTCTAAGAGTTTCCTCTCATGAGCAGAATGAATTTTGTGTTGTGCACCAGTACTGAGTTCATATGGCTTGTTTGGATGTGCCACTGTTATTAATAAATATCTTATAAACTGCTACCTTTTCCTTCTGCTGCCAAATCTCTCCTTGCTCCATCAGCTCCCCTAGTGCCTGCTGCCCTCCAACCCCTCACCCTCCTCTGCTCTCCTGACTCCTGCCCTCCTCACTGTCCTCAGCCTTCCTGAGACCTGCCCCCCTCCACCATTCCTTCTCTCCCCCCTTTGCCCACTCCTCCAGTAGCCCCACTCTGATCAAGTGAGCTACCCCTCCTCATCCCTTCGTCTAACACCTCCCTCTACACACCTGCCCTGCCTCTCTCCTCTGGTGCTGGTCCCTCCCCTGCAGGCGTCTGCCCTTCTGCTTCACCCCCAGAATCCTCTGGCACCTGCAACTTCCCTTAGCCCTTCACCCTCCTGGTGCTCCCCCTTCCCTCACTGCCCCTGCCCCCTTTGCCCTTTTTTCCCTGATGCCCATCCCCTTCCCCCGTTCCCCTCATGCCCCTGTGCCCTCACGTCTTGATCCATCCCTGCCTTCTTCATGCCCACCCCTTCTTTCAAGCCTTCTCCCAGCACCTCCCCCCCCAATGCCCTTCCCCTCTCCTCTCCCAGCATCACCCTGTCCCCCCTCCCACTGACACCTTCCCACCTGCCCTTTTCCTCATTGTCTCCACTGGCCCTCTGGCATTTGTCTCTCCTCCACCCTGTTCCTTGGTGCTTTCCCTTTTCTTCTCCTGACCTGCCCCCCTCCTCTCAGCACAGGCCTCTTCCTCTCCCACCCCTGTCTATTTTCCTTCTCTCCTTTTCCCTTTCCCTTAACTTAGGCTAAGCCAGCTTCTTCCTTCCAGTTTGCGGGCTGGAGTCAGAGCCAGCCCAAGCTACAGGCCGGCCGGGCCTAGCCTGGGATGCCTCACTTTATGGGGCACCACGCGGTGCTGCCGGGCCGGGCAGGGCCAAGGACGAGGCCCCGGGTGCAGAAGGGGCTCTGCACGGTGCTGCTGGGATGGGCGGGGCCGGGGCCGCAGCCCCAGGGGCAGAAAGGGCGCTGCGTGTTGCTGCTGGGCTGGGGACGGGGCCGAGGCTGAGGACGGGGCCAGGGCTGGGCTTGGGGCTGTGGCCCCAGGGGCAGAAGGGGCACGTGCGGTGCTGCCAGGCCAGGGCCGAGGCTGGGGCTGGAACCCCAGCCCCAGGCTCAGAAGGGGCATCATGCGGTGCTGCTGGGATGGGAGGGGCTGGGGCTCCGGGTGCAGAAGAGGCGCCACGTGGTGCTGCCGGGCCAGGCAAGGGCACCCCCAGCCACAGAAAGGGCGCTATGCAGTGCTGCCTGGCTGGGTGGGCCTCGGGGCAAAAAAATGGCTCGGGCTGGAGTCTTTGGTCTGGCCCCAGCTGCTTCCGCCGCACGCGCATGCGCGCTCTCTGCCCCAAAGTGCCCCGTAGATGGCCATGGGGAAAGTGACAGGCTGTGGTATCCCGTCTCAAATCCCTCTCCTCCTCCAGCAGCTGCTAGCCAGCTCGAGACATTAGGTTGTGCCTGGGCACTCTGACCCCAGGTGATGGGACCTTAATGTTCTGAAGATATGGTGTATGTTAATGACTTTACATGCGTAATTAGAAAAGGCTATATTCTCCACAAATAAGAGTCTGCTACAGCATTCAGATTGCCACTCTTCTTTAGGTAAATTGTATCTGTATTTGGATAATTTTACAGTTAATAGTAGGGAAAATTTTATGAAGCACAGATATGAAGTCAATGGGAGCTGGGTACATAATTTTTATTTGTGTTCCTTTGTAAACTGCTCCCAACACTTGTGACTGTCATATTTAGGTAAAGAGAAGGGTAAGCAGATTTCACACTTCTGGATGTAATGCCACTTGTGGGGTATAGGCTGAGAAATAGGTGCAGTATGAGTTCATGAGAGTTTGTCTTGCTCTGAGTCAATGGGCGCGTCTAGAGGCAGGAAACTAGTTAGACCAGCAGTGCAAGCCAGAGCAGAAGGAGCCAGGATACTGAACTCCATATGCAAGTATGTATTTCAGGGCACAAGCTACTAGACCAACCGGATCCCTAGTTTGATCTAATATGGCAAATACTATGGTCAAAAATGGGTTCATAAAGTTAATCACCTAAATCAAAGCGGCCTGATTTTCTGACATGTTGAGCATTTTCTGACATGTTGTAGCTCTTTCAGCAGCTCAGGTAAGCAGTGGGTTCTCAATAGCGCTGACAGTCAAGTCACTTTCATTTAGGTCCCAATTATGGATATAGGGATGGGATTTCCATTAGGGATGTCAACATGCAGTGGTGGGGGGCAGGGGGAACTGTTGCCCACGAGGAGCTGGCTTTAAGCAGGCTCCCCCTGAACACTGGAGCCACCTTGCCTCCCCTTCCCGTGCTGCTGCCTCTAATAGAGACACAGCAGTGCAGAGGTAAGGGGAGCAGGCTGGAGCAGATATGCATGGGGAGCAGCTTTCAAGCCAGCTCCCCGCATTTATCATCTCTGCGGACCTGTCTGTCTCCCCCTTGCTGCCTCTTACATAGGCAGTGGAGGGGGGAGTGGGGAGAGGACAGGCAGGAGCTGGTGCTGGGGAGAGCCAGCTTAAAAGCCTGTTCTCCCCAGCACCAGCTCCACAGTGCCACCTTTCCTTCCCCCCGCGCTACTGCCTCCATCAGAGCTTGGGGCCACTATGAGCAGAGGCTGCTTCTGCTCCACACCCTATGGAGCAGCCTCTGCCCACGAGGAGCTTGGACTGCCTATGGGCAGGGACTGCTGCCAACCCACACTGCTGCCTTGCCAGAGGTTGTTCATACTTTCTCCCTCTGTAGACAGCTCAGGTCTACACTGGGGGCACCATAATCAACAGTGTGAGCAATGCATTGTGGGATGGGTATGTATCCACAGGGAAGATGGAGCTGATCCCTGTGAATCTTGGGATTTCCTCCATGTTCTCCCTCAGCATTCTCTGATGCTGGGAGCAGCACCATGAGTAGCTCTGTGAACTCTCCCTGTTGAGGAATGTCAAAGCAGCACAGTGTCTGTTGCCTTCCCCCTGCAGCAGAAGTCTGCCATTGTGTTCCTAGTGCAGGGAAGAACAGGAGCATTCCAATTATTTGTTCTTTGTTTATTTCCCAAATGGAAGAGCTCATTTAGCTGTCAAATATTCCCAGAACTTTGAAAGAGGAGGGTTGCATATCTGCAGGGCAGCAGAGATCAAAACTCTGAGCACAGCTATAAGCAGTGTGGGATACTGTCTGAAGCCAGTTCTGTGGACAAAACTAACAGCAGAACCAACACTGGCTCTTAGTCGATAATAAAGGGAGGCGAAAAGAAGTCTTATACAGGGCTGGAAGATTTTTGTTGCCAAAACTGGGTGTTTTTCCTGGCCAAAGTTTCATTACAGTGTGAATGTTCTCACTGATTAGTAATCAAAAGGCAGTGTTTGATGACAAAACTTGGTAGTGTAGACAAAGCTCAACATAAATATATCCTTAACTACACATACCTGGATTTCTTCTTCTCCGTGCTCTTGCTTTTCTTTATTTCCTGGTGATTTTTTCTTTGTTTTTTCTCTGACTGCATGCTAGGATCTCTTTTGGTTTCTTTTATAGAGCTGCGTGTGGCAACTGCCAGCCCCCTCTTGCTGCTGCCACACTCTTCAATAGGACCCACTATGTCAGAGATGGTGACTCGCTTGGATACTTGCTTAGCAACTTCCTCCTCCCCTGATTCTGGGCTATCAGTAGAATTCTGAGTGTCTAGATGCATGTCTCTCTGTAGGGATTAAGGAGGATACCCAACAAATAAGACAGTAGGAATCGGTACAAAATAATTGCTCAGGATGGAGTTGATGAGCACCACTGGGGATGATTGCATGTTTTGTTCCTTCCCTCTGAGGCACCTGGCATTGGTCACTGTCGGCCGACAGGATACTTGGCTAGATGGGACCTTTGGTTTGATCCAGTATGGCTGGTCTGATGTCAGACTGACAGTTCTGAGAAATGGGACTATTTCTCATGGGACAGGTACAGCAGGAATCTTGGCAGTGCAAGATGCCCCACCCTGTCCCTTTGCCACTGACAAATGACCAATTCAGAAGGCCTGATTCAATACCCTACCACTTGGTAAGTCACACTCTGAAAAAGTTATTAAAATAGAAATAGATAAAGATACTTCGTGTTGACAATTGTTTAGCTTCACCTGGAAGCTTCCTTTTCTTTGACTTGCCAGGTCCTCTGAGTATTCCTCAGTGCATTTTTCTCTCACCTGGGTAATTACCACACACTGACTGCTCCAATGCCTCTTAAATGCAACCAACTGGTTCTATACTTTTGCACAAGGTTTTGCTGGATTGTTTCGCCAGAGCCTGGACTATGGGAATGTGATTTGTAGAAAGTACCAGTTGGTCAAACTCCCCTCTGTGGATTGTACTGGTGTGTATTAAATATTACTTAGTGCACAGTAATGTAGTCGTATTTGAAAGAGGAGTACATTAATGCACATTAGCAAATTCTTCATGATTGGTAGGGTTGTAAGCGACTAGTTGACTACCTGAGAAGCAAATCAGAGAGATGCAGCAAGGGTGGGGGTGGGGGAGCAGGAGCTGGTGCTGGAGGGAACCAGCTTTTAAGCAGCATCATCTCCACAGGGGGAAGGGGAGGCAGAGGGAAGCAGGGAAATGGCGTGAGTGGGGATTGAAACAGTCCTGCTTGTGCCGGTTCCGATTGCTGCTCCTTTCCCTTTGAAATGTACAAGAGCCACCTGTACATTTCAAAGGGAGAGGTGCAGCGGGATAGTGAACACCCCCCTTATCGACTAATTGAGTAGTCGATGGAAATTCCATTGACTACTGGATTAGCTGAGTAATCAAAATTTAACTTCCCTACTACACACCCCTATAGTGTAGACTGACTTTGGTATCATGAAGACAAGCCGGGAAATCCACAAAAGTCCAGGTCATAAATTTTATACCCCAGAAACCACTTCTGGGTATGAGTGAGGAGTTCTACTCCATGGGATCACAGAAGTCAGTGATGACCAAAAATAACCTTTGAGAACTGGTTAATGATCTAAACTGTAAGTTTTCTTTTTTCTTTCTTCATACTATCCATATCCTTACCCTGGGTTTTCCTCTGTTTTTGATCTGATGTGGGAGCAGAGACCCGTTTGTACTGTTTGATGGCTAAGATTTAAGGGGGCTGGTTGCTTCTCAAGATGATATAAAAATTACAACTGCAAACTATCCCGATGCAATGGCAGTATAGGAAGAATAGTAAGAGGCCAATATGGCTCCATCAGGAGCTCTTCAAAAAGGAATCCTACAAGAAGTAGGAATATGGACTAATTGCTAAGGAGTACAAAAGAATAGCATATGCATGTAGAGATAAAATTAGAAAGGGTAAGACACCGTGATAATGTATATACCCCACATAGGTCCTGAATGGGTTAATGTGGGCCTGAGACGCTGATTAGTTATCTAGCTGCACCCAGAGGGAGAGCCAGCTTAGTGGATAATGAAGCCCAGAAGGGCAGGAGCAGGGTAGTTATTATAAAGAGAGGAAATGTGTAGCAGAAGGGGGCTGACTGAAGAAGCTTTTATAAAAGAAGGGATTAAACCAGAACTAACCTTTTGGGCAAAGGTGAAAGGGAATCATGAAAATGGTAGTACATACCAGATGTATGGGGATTGCTGGGAATTTAGTAGAAGAGCTGAAATGAATTGTCACTGACTTCCTCATAATATCAGGGTGACAAATGGGCAAAGAAGATATGTAAAAAAGAGAAATTGAAAGAAATAATTTTTTTTAGACAAGGAAAATCGAATTATAGTTAAACAGTTACACTTCTAGGTGTGGATTTGGAATTGTATGGAAAAAAATGGAGGGAAAAAACACACATTGTGACCAATGACATTTCTGAACGAATGAATCTCTATATATTTTAGAGATTTGTATGTGTCTGTCTGAGACTGTCTGTTTTTCTGCGAGTCCTTTTGTTCAAGAACTCCTAAACGGTAAAAGCTAAGACCACAAATTTGGCATGCAGCTTCTTTTTGTCCTGACTTAAAGCAAAGTCAAGGTTTGGTTGTACCTGTAAAACAGGATGTGCCTGGAATTCGATGGCTTTCTATAACATGGAAATGGAGGGGACTGATTGGAGGGATGCTCTATTGCAGAGTGATAACTGGAGGCAGCAAGCATAGGGGACAGTTATACTGCAGAATGACTATAGGGGGGCAGCCACACAAGAAAGACAGTAGCCAGCTGTGGCCAGGGTTTGCCATCTTGCTAGACACTGGATCAGGTAAGTGGCACCCTTGCCCAGACCCCTCCCCCTAGTCCTTGGCCACAGTGGAGGCGGGGGGGAGGGGAGGGAGGAAGGAGCCCAGCCAGCCCTCCCTCCAGGAGCACTACTGAGACCAAGTAGCGTAGTCCTAGCCTTCCCCTTGAGGAGTCACAGCCCACCCCACTAGCATTGCTGGCCCATCCAGTGTGCCCGTCCCCCTGGCTGGCCTGTGCAACCCTCTTCTCCACCCCCCCCCCTCCAGAACAGGACTGGGGAGTATTCGCAGAGCCAGTCTATGTAGCTCCCTCCCCAAATCCTCCCTGGGTTGGTCCAGCCCCCAGAGAGAAATTAGCAGGCAGGATGCACAGCCGTCCTCCCTGGGCCAAGAGAGTATGCGTGGTGTGTGGCTGGCCCCAGGTTGACCTGGAAGAAACTGGCAGCCACCCCCTCTCCCGAACTTCCCTTCCTCCCAAACCTCAGTGTTAATTCCTGCATCCTCCTACAGATCCCCAGCCCTCTGCCCTAATCCCCTCCACAACCCCTGATTCCTGCACTCCCACATCCTGGCCTTCTGCCCTGAGCCCCCCCCCCCCCCCACATCATCAAGACCCTCTCCTGACTCCTGCTCAGGTAGAGTTGGAAGAGCTTTCTATGTTCCTAGGCTCAAAATTCATAAATTCTTAGGCTCAGAATTCAGAAATCTAAAAGGCTCTGATGTGATGGCTGAACTAACTGGGAAATGTTGGCACTAACCTGGATCAGAGATGTGTGACTAGCTGCAGCTGTAATTTTATCTGTTTCCTTATCAGGCATAATGACAATCAGAACAGGAACTTTGGAAAGTAGAAATTACATAATAAGTGAAATAATATTCCTATCTATGGAAATACACAAATAGGTATCTGTGTAACAGTAGAATGACTTAAAGTGCATATTGGAATATGTGGAAATGAGATGGCTGACAAAGCAGCAAAACATATGCTAAAAATGAGGAGGTGGATATTAAGATACCTGTAATCATATAAGAATTTAGAAGCATGATCATGAAGGAACCTGTAAAGGAAGGGCAAGAGCGGTGGCCTAAGAAAGCAAAAGTATCAAGAAGTACATTTTCATTGTTCTTCCCTGAATATTAATAAGTCAGTGGGGTACCCATTTCTACACAGGTGTCTGAGAAAACCCCAAGTCAAGGGCATCAGGCAAGCAAAGCCTTTAGCGAGGTTTTGGATGAAGAAGATGGTGCACAATCCTACTCATACATTGGTTTGTCTCATCATCTCCACTCATTCCTTACCCTAATCATTAATCTTTTTGCTTCAGATGCCTTTCCCCTCTGGTAGGCTGGAGTTCTATTCCTCTCCTTCAGGGTGTAGGGATAATTATTTTCCCTCTTCTATCTCTGCCCAGGAAGAAGAGGAGTGTCTAGGGTTCAAAATGGAAGAGGCTCAGGCTACCAGGCATGTAGCACTTAGCTCTGACCATGTGTGCAAGTGTCTCTCATCTTCTTTTGGCCAGACTGAAACAGGGGCTGGCCTGCGTGGGGCAAAAAAGAGACACGTGGAGTTGCCTATGCTGAAAGTCTCTGTGGCTTGCATGGAGCTTTGGGTAACAACTTTAAAAAGTGTGTTCAGAATCAGTAGCTATCCTGCTGGTCTTGTTGCTAAGTATGGACCCAGGGTAATGCTTCCACCTTTTTTGCTGATGAAAGCCTGGAGTATTAATATTTTGTTTTCAATTCCTCTAAAAGGAGCCTTACATCCCTCTCCACTCCTCCTTCCTCTCTTTCTCTCAGTTGGAGCAAATAGATACCTATGAAGTATGGTGGAGAGTTAGAAAGGTCAACCAAGAGCTAGAACATCCACCTCCCTCCCTACAGGCCAAATGTCTGATGCACTTCACCCATCAGCCTCCATAGGTCCTGAAGAACTCAGCTATGTCATATATCTTCTTCTCTGCTCTTTGCCCCCACATCAGAGGGGAAATTCAAAAGGGAAGTGCCACTTAAGGCCATAGCAACCCATTCCCCAAAATATCAGGAAAATGAAATCCAGGACAGTGGTGTCAGGTATCCCTCTAATTGACATCCAGATAACCAAGCAGGGCTCCACTAGAGGTTGCCATATGGCTGCCACCACCTTCTGATTCTATAGGGAACTTCTGACATGCCAATTATTTTTATATCAACTCCTTGTAAACAGAATTGTAACTACTTTGAATTCTTGTCTGTTGCACAAGCTCTGACTTATGCAATAATTAGCGATGTTGGGACAAGCATTTTAATTTTTTTTGATTGTTCAGTTTGCAGAATTTGCTAACGCAAATGTTCCCAACAACTGCCAGACACTCACGTTGTCTGATTGGTTCCTCATGACTTGCGTTCCCTCAGCTTTCTTCCCATTAAAATTTTCATACACTATATTGACTTGAGTATTGTTGTAGCGGTCTTGGGGAAGTTTCAAGAGAGAGATGAGCCTCAACCATTGACGGAAGAGGAGATGTTGCTCATCTGGTGGTCCACAGAGCTCCAGGTAGAAGGAGCGGCCACTTGCCAGCTTCAGCTTGAGGCGACGCTTCTCAGCATTGTGAACGGAGATCTCCACGAACTTCAAGGGGAAGAACCTACAAGAAAACTCATATGAGAGACCAGCTAGAGTCTCTGCTTACAGAAAGCACTATATCCATTGCATGTTTCAGGAAATGGGCTGCAGGAGGAGTAAGTCTGAAGGCAAGTGCATGCAGACTCTTCTCAGAGAAGACATTGTGTCTGTCATCTCTGGGGCCACATCCCAACTGCAGGGGAGAAGTCTGTTGGAAAAATAATAGAGAGTATACCCGGAGACTTTATTTTCAGATGCTACTATGCCCTTTGTGTAAGAGATGCTCTGCAATAGCTCACAGCACCCGTAACATTCAAGTCTCCTCACAGTCTCTTCTGGTTTTAACTAACCCAAACTATTTTGTGTCATCTGCAAATTTTGCCACTTTATTGTTCACTTTCTTTTACAGATAATTAATACATATATTAAACAACACTAGTATGTAAACCATCCCAATGTTAGCCTTTAGTCATGTTGAAAATTGGCTAATTTATTCCAGCTTTTGAAGTCCAAAAATATTAGATCAGCCACTTTTTATTTATCCACTAGTTTGCTAACATTCTGAAAGAATTTGAACTGGTTAGAGAAGCATGATTTTTGTTTACGAATGTGTTCAGTCATTTTATTTTTCATTATTGTTTCAGTCAGTTTTCCTAATATTAAAGTTACATTATCCCTTAATTAAACTCATAGTACCTTTAGTTAATGTTTCATCCAAAGAACAACATTACTAAATGGACACTAGTGAGGATACACCTGGTTACAAGGTTACCTTTGTCCAAGATATCACCAAGCCTCACAAAAAACGTTTATGGAAAGCATGCTCTGTGAACTGACCTTCACCCTAACTTACCTACTGAGTTCCAGCTGCTCCATGGTTGGCGGCTGCTTTGAGACCTTCCAGGGCTTTGATGTTACTTCCTGGGGAGATTTAGTCACTGTGTGTGCTAGCAGCATCACATTGGGCAGTGACAGGCTAGGACTGGATGCACAGATGCCTACAGTCACACAGTTGGGACGGTTATGAACGTAAATTGGTTCACCTCTCCTGTTAACCTGCATACCAAAACAAAGTAATTGCAGTATATCATGGAGCCATCACTATAATAATACACTACACAGATATTGTCGTATCACTTGCCTGGGACTTTCATAACTCAGGTGGTAAGAAAATACAGGAACATAAAAGAATGAGAGGGGAATGTGTATGAAGAATGGGAGGAAAAGGAAGTGAGTCAGAATGAAGTGGGGTTGGAAAGCTGGAATAATCAGCTAGCTGGAGATTTATCCAGGTATTTAATTTTTATGTTGTGGCCATAATTGTGGTATTGGAATGCCTTGGGTAGCACAGAATCAATTCTGCATTACCACTTCTCATGGGCACTTGTGGAGGGGGCATGGCAAGAGAGTTGCAATGTTTTGGTGATCCATTACCATCAATAATATTGTTTATTATTTATTGATTTGTATTACTGTTGCATCTAAGTGCTCCAGTCATGCACCAAGACTTCAGTATTCTAGATGTTGTACAAACTTACCAAAAAGGCAGTCCCTGCCCCCAAAAAATTAACAATCTAAGTATAAAGACAAGAGACAAAAAATAGAGAGACAGGCCAACAGGGTAGCGAAAGGAATATATTACACAATTGGCTAGCATGATAGGCAATGGTTTCAGCATCCCAACAGCCTGACGGTTGTCAAGTATTTTGTAGGCATTACAGCAAAGGAGAGTTTTAAGGAGAGTTTGGATGAAAAATGATTAGGTAGCTTTCTTGATGTTTATGGGGAGCATCTCGAAAGATGAGTGGGCAGTGTAAGATAAAAAAACTAAGATATTAGTTTGACAAGAGGGTGATAGAGGCTGACATAATCAGCTGATTGGGGGCAGAAGTCAACATCTCGATAGCAAATAAGCCATGCTAGAAAGATTGTGAAGACAAGCATCTTATTTTCAACATGGGAAAGGGAAAGAAGTGGAGAGATGCAAAGAGATTGGTGACTTGGTTATAAAGATGGGTTAGGAAAATGGTCTTTGCAACAGCATTCTGAATGAATGTGAGCAGAGCAAGATTCCTTTGTTGAGGCCAAAGAAATGGTTGTTGTAGTTACTAAGATGTGAGATAATGAGTGCCTGGATAGAAGTTTTAGCAGTATCTAAAAAGCCTATATCTTAGGGGTCTTATGGAGAAAGAATTGGCAAGATTTAGACAGCTTCGAAGTTTGAACCTAGAGAAAGGGGGCAGAGTCAAAGATGGCTCTCAGACTCTGGATCTGAGTCATAGGTAGGATGATGATGTAGGCCATAGCAATTGGAAGAGGATCATCTGATGGTTAGATAGTTATGAGAAGCTATCAAACACGCAAGCCAAGATTTGCTAGAATGTCCATTTGGGGGCTGTTGCAATTGGGTGCAACCTTAAGACTGCTCTAAATTGCACAAGGAGTGAACCAACTCACAGCTATTCCCAGAATAAGGATGTGGAAGAGAGAAAAAGGCACACAAATTCACTTTTGCTTTCCTCCGCCAGATGAGCTGCATGCAGTCCTACCAGAGGCTGGGTATCTGGCCCATTATATGTGATGGGAGAATAGGATAGGTGTGTATGAGAAGGGGAATATAAACGTGTTGAAGTACGGCAGAGAATGAGAATTATGGAAATGAACAAAGAAGTGGACAGCAATTATACTAGGGGATAAAAGTGGAAATTCTCTATTCAGGGAATGTCAAATCATCAGTGCCAAACAATTTCATTTAAACGCTGTTTACCTGGACAAAGTTGCTCTCAAATATGGGAGCGGATGTGAAGGGGGCATATTCTCCTTTGCCAAGAACTCTCTGAAGATCTCCCATAATGGAGATCTGGTTTCTGGAGGCTGCACACGCAGTGAAGCTCCTAAAAGAGAAGTAGCTTCTAATATTGCCTACACACAAAACAGAAAAAAATTAGTAAGTCAAGAGGGCAGAACAATACAGATAATCAACTGATGGGGAAATAACTGAAGATAGAAAAGCCTGTATTTGTTTCATGTCCTATTATAGACTGCATCAGGTTATGCAAGAGCAAAACCCCACACAAATGTGCACATGAACTTCCAAAGGCACTCCAGGGATTTGGCAATGGAGAAGGGATTCTCGGGGAGCTAATCAGACTTATGGAACTAGGGCATATAGGTGAGAAAAAATGAACTATTTTTACAAAGTATCATCTTGCCAAAACACACCTGTTTCTCTTACATGACCTACTTTATTGGCTTCTTGCTTTTTTCCTCTTCATCATCAAGTCTCCCATAGCATAGTTCTACAAATAAATATAGATAGTTTATATATGAAATTTGCACAAATACAGGTGAAACCAATCAGATTACATTCACTATGCTATATTTTAGATTGTCTTCTTGCTGATAATTAAGTGAAGAATTTTAATCTAATGGTAGGATTGATCAAAATACTGTTTACCATTGTTAGGGTAATGAAAATAGCAACAACTATTTACCCTTTCATGAGAGCATACCAATGTATCTTGCAAATAATGGGTGAGTTAGAGCCTTGAGTCTGTGCTCAGCACAAGTCAAGAGGAAAAGGGGCAAAATGACTTGCACTATCTTAATATCCCCTGTTCATGTGCCTCCCAGATGCTGGGTTGGTCTAGTACTACTCTACATTAAGTGAGTTGTATAAAACTCATAAGGGCTATTCCAGGCTTGTAGCGAATTTAACTTCATAACCCCCGAAACTCAGGTCCTTGCACAAAAGTAAAATGACTTTTCTAAGGTTACGTAATAAGTCAGTGGCAAGGCAATGAAGAGAATCAAGATGTCCCAATCCTCCTTTTTTAACTACTGTGTACTCTCCCTAAGTGGACTCCTAGGAATTCTTGCCCTGTTTTACTGAAATAGGCCCATTTCTTATATAGAGGAATCTACCAAAGAAAGAACAAGACACAAATGCTCTAGCTTGTTCTGAAGAGCTCTCTCAAAGTCTCCTATACTAGGAACCCATGACTAGGAAGTTCAAGTAGATTTTTCAATAGAAAGTATCCCCTCTTAAATTTCCTTTAACAATGATGATATGTCAGTGCCTACAGGTGAGGCAGCAAATCATGTCACAATAGGAAGGCAGAGTTGGGCTAGGGAAGCTTAGTCCATTGCTGCTGGCATCATAATCCACTGTATGGCCTGTGTGCACAGAGGACACTTAGACCAATTACATTGCTTGACTAAATCAGGGCAGAGTGTGAGTGATATGAATTCACTCAGTCCAGAATTTGCCTAGCACAGTACATTACAGATTTCTCTATATTAGGGATTTTTGTAGAAGCATTAGTTCCCCAAGTGCAAACACAGTATTGGTGAGCTGCCCCAATGTAAAATGGGGCTTGCACTGCTGAAACTGAGGTAAATCACAGAGGGCATGTCTACAATAATAACTCCCAAAATAACTATTTTGAAATAAGCTTATTCCCAGTACATTTGTACTAGCAGTACATTTTCTCAGCAACACAGGCTGCTGTAAGCACATCAGATGTGTCTTTCACTTTCTACTCTGTCTCCCTATAAAATATGAGTCAATCAAACTTGGCCAGTGAAGTGCACATTCCAAAAAGGCCATTATAGAGAACACTCTGTTAACTCCCCCATTCTCTTGTGTGACCTCAGGTGCCACCCCATACACACAGACAGTCTGAGAAGTAGGTCAATCAACACCTTAAGTTCTAGCATTAACTAACAGCTAGCCATTGGAGATTCAAAAGCCCTGGTACCATGTGCACCAAAAAGATGAACTCTGTAACAAACAAACTGCTGAATTCTACACCAGCTTCAATTCACTCTACTATAATGGAATTTCACTGTGCAAATCCACTTAGAATCCAGCAATTTTTTACCTACTACATGGTTATTAAATGCTATATTTCCAGGGGGCTCCAACAAACCTTTGCCATGAAACTGCCTGAGCCAAGAGCTCATCCACATATACAGGACATGCAGAAAAAGATAAACCTGAACATTTTCTTCCAGGTTTTTAGGTGTGTGCATTTTGCTGAGACTACCTCCCCCCTTACTGGGCTTGCTGGCAATTCAGAATAATGCAACAGCAGCTCATATCAGTAGGCTGACAGCACCAATGGTCAATCCAAATGACTAATCTTGCAATAAAAAATCAGTATGAAGAGAAAAAAACTGACACCAAAGTAGCATAGCTGTAAAGAGGGCCTTTCTGCATAGGGCAGGATAGATCCTCAGCTGATGAAAATCAGTGTTGTTCCAAAATTTGGCCTAATATATTGAGAAGTCTCCCAATAGTAGAGGTCTTGCCAAGTTTTGATAGTGTACCTTGATTTCAATCTCCACTTCAGCAAATGGTATTCCTGTGTTTCTTCAGGGTGGTTATAGTTTGGGTCAGAGGTAAGCAGCTGCCACTATGGCGAAGATTTCAATTACTATCCAGCAGTGCCTTCTTAATGGTGAGGTAATAATGGCTCAATAGAATGCTGGAGTTAAGAGGGATGCTGGGAATTATTTACAATTTTTCTGGTGTCCTCTACTTACCTTTGGGGCAGGACAAGAGGAATTTTACACAGATTTCCCATATCCCCCACAAAAGAAGTTGGAAATTTTCGGCTAAGAGAGGCCTACTCCAGGGTAACTGTGGAGAAAAAAAGAAGAACCTGTAACGCTAGGAAAAGTAAACTGTTACATATATTTCTGAATGATCCATTATTTTCATCATCGTCCTTCAAAAGACACAGTACGGCTACGTCTACATTGGCATCCCTTTCCAGAAAAGGGATGCTAATGTGACGAGTCGGAATTGCAAATCCGCGGGGGATTTAAATATCCCCCGCGTCATTTGCATTTACATGGCTGCCGCTTTTTTCCGGCTTGGGGATAAGCCAGAGAAAAGCGCCAGTCTAGACGCGATTCTCCGGAAAATAAGCCCTTTTCCGGAGGATTTCTTATTCCTACTTTCAAGTTTTTGCAATTCCGAAGTGTCTCATTAGCATCCCTTTTCCGGAAAGGGATGCCAATGTAGACACAGCCTACAGGTATACATTAGTATTTGGAGTTAAATGGTTTAAGATCATGGAGACTTCCCTTTGCCCTCAAAAGTGATCCTTACTTTTTAGCCAAGACCACCAAAAGTTTTTGTATTGTATTAGCCACACAAAATAGATCTAAATACTTTTACATTGGCAATTAATGGATTTATGGCTATTTGGGGTCATCAGAACAATGTGAAGGAGCTAGAGCATACCAGTGATGAGTCTAGCCCTTTAATTCTATACATGAAGCCGGTGTCCCCAAAGGCTTTTAGAAAAATATTAGATTGAGATTTTCAAAGGAGAACATTTTCAGTGTTAAACACTCTTATTGATTAACTCTTTTAGGCACTGTAGAAAAATCCCAGCCTTGATAAATAATATTTTAAATATGTATTAACTCCTTAAGTAAAGGGAAAGTTTTGGTTTTGGTTAAGGGTGTTGCTTATTGGGTAACCATTTAACGGATTACCCATTAACATCCCTAGTATTTATTAGGGATGTTAGCTATTGATTAATCTTATAATTGTGTAACTACATCAAACCTTAGTAGTTACATGATCATTTGGTAGTCCTTGGAGGTGGGGCCAGCAGCCAGTATGCTCCTAGCCCCACTCCCAGGGAACCCTCTCCCGCCCCGTGCTGCTGCCTCCGATACAGAGGCAGCAGCAGCCCCTGTCTGTGGGGGGAACCGAGCTCCCTGCAGACAGAGACTGAGCCAGCATCCCACAGAGCAGCCTCTGTCCACAGTGATTCTGGGCCTGCTATAGTCAGAGGCTGCCCATGACTCCTTTCCCTGCTCCCCTCCATGCTGCTGCATCTTTTAAGCCAGCTGCTTCCCACTCCCTCTGCGAGAGGCAGCAAGGGGGGACAGGCGTATTGGCTCCTGCCTACCTCCTTCTCTTCTGCACTGCTGCCTCTCTATCAGAGGTAGCAGTGCGGAGTTTGGGGGGCAGGCAGCTCCACGGGTTCCGGTGCTTGTGGGGAGTTGCTTAAAAGCCGGGTCCTCATGGGCCCCACCTCCTGCTCCCCCCTCCCTTGCTGCCGAGGCTTATTGGTTAATTGTGTAGTTAAGTACACGTTGACATCCCTAGTGTTTAAATGCTCAGTATACTAAACATTCATATGCCCCTTCATGTTTCAGCCATCATTCTAGAGGACATGCTTCCATGCTGCTGACACTTGTTTTAAAAAAATTCATTAACTAAATTTGTGGATGAACTCCTTGGGGGTGTATTATTTCTCCTGCTCTGTTTTACCTGCATTTTGTCATATATATTATGTTATAGCAGTCTCGGTTGATCACTCAGCACCTGTTGTTTGTTTTGAGAACATTTCCCCTGCAGATTTGACACAATGGAAAGATGGTATGTACCAATGTGAGATACCACATTTGACCCAAGATTTAAGAATCTGAAGTGCTTTCCAAAATCTGAATGGGACAAAGTGTAGAACATGCTTTCAGAAGAATTAAAAGAGCAACACTCTGATGCAGAAACCACAGAACCCGAATCATCAAAAAAGAAAGCCAACCATCTGCTAGTGACATCTGACTCAGATGATAAAAATTAACATTTCAGTCCACACTGATTTTGCTCATTATTGAGTAAGGACAGATGTTCTCTAAAATGATGATTGAAGCACGAAGAGCCATATGAATCTTTAGCACATCTGGTACATAAATATCTTATGACATCAGCTACAATGGTGCAATATCAATGCCTATTCTCACTTTTAGGTGACATTATAAATAATAACAAGGAAGCATTATCTTCTGCAAATGTAAACAACTTGTGTGTCTTAGTGATTGGCTGAACAAGAAATAGGACTGAGTGGACTTTTAGGCTCTAAAGTTTAACATTGGTCTATTTTTGAATACAGTGATTTTTTGTACATAATTGTACATTTGTAAGTTCAATTTTCATGACAAAGAGGTTGCACTACAGTTTTTTACACCACAAGTATTTGTAATAAAAGTAAAGTGAACATTTTATACTTTGTATTCTGTTATAACCCAAATCAATATATTTGAAAAATGTAGAAAACATCCAAAATATTTAAATAGATGGTATTCTGTTACTTAACAGTGTGATTAATCATGCAATTAATTACAATTAATTTTTGTAACAACTTGACAATTCTAGGCATGTCATCTGATTTCCACCATGGATGTACAGAGATAGTATGCAGAACTCCAAAGTGACCTTTTTTTCTATAGTGTCTTTCATCCCATAGGATTCTCAAACCCCAATATAAATTATATATAGCAGAATCAGTAATTCACCACTGACATACAACCATCTCTGGGGTGGAACATAGCAGCAATTTAACAGCACACAACAATTCAACAGAGAAACAATAAAGAAGGAAAAATTTAATCTGATTTTAAAAACTCTTATTTATTGTTTAAAATATGCTAGTGGGTGGTGACCAACAGACTCGATTAGCATCATGATACCCTTTTTTCTAAGGGTTGTCCCAATTAAACATATAACAAGAGTCTCTGCCCCAACTGCTTACAAGCTAAAAGGAGAACCCCCCCACCAAAAAATACACAGATGAAGGGAGGGGGTTATGGGATAAAGTACACAAGCAAAATTGTTAGGGTGATGACAACAAGGCAAAGTTCTCTTTCCCCCTTCTTGTCTATCCTAAGCCTCTGTCCCACAAGTTAGGAAACATAGGAAAGGTGAGATAAAGGAAACAGCCAAAATATGTACAATTTTCAGTGTTGTCAACACTTTGGATTTTATTGTGTGTGTCATGCTGTTTGCTATTCTTACAGCCCCAGCTCTTGCAGTCAAGTGATTACGTGAAAATGGCTGTACAACGTGATAGGCAGCAGAGAATAACAGACTTGGTCAGTTTTTTTAAATACGGTTTGTTTTTTTTAGCCCTTGTAATTACAGAATAACACCACAGAACTGCTGACCATCCCACTAGCAAACACAGCCTGCCCACCTTCCTGCATAGATGCTTCCCCTTAAGCACCTCCATCCCTGAGTCAATGAGGGTGTCTTGAATGATCCAGCTTTATCAACCCGCATCCTGGTAAAGCCCCTTTCCCCTGCTTCAATGATCCTACCCCCTCTAGCCTTTGAACTCCACTCAGACTGCCCTGAAAATATGACCTAAGTGAAACATTAAAAATTAAAAAAACAGAAGACACAAAACCACTACCTTTTAAATTTTATTTTTAATCCAGTCTCATGATTTTTGATCCTTTACTCATGAGGTTTTGAATATCTGTAGTTGACAATACTGAAAAATTAATATAAACTACAGCTGCCAGCATATCTCCTATCAGTTATTACCATGCCAAATTCACTGATGTGCTGCAGAAAGTCACCTGACATGGTATATACATTATTTACACATACTGTATGCCCCCCCTTGTCAGTGATAAATTTATACCCATCTATACCTTGTAAAAGGAACAGAGTTTTGTAAAGGGAGTCGTAAAAACTCTATAATAGGCCAGGAGAGGAATGAGATTTCCATTGCACAAGCCTGATGGAAAACTATTGGTAAGACTGCCTTTACAGGCCCTATTGTAGGGCTCATGCAGGAAGGTGATGGCACTGGGGGCAGGAGGGAGCTGAGCAAGTACCAAAGCGACCAAGCTGTGAGTTGAGCTGAATCCAGATGGAGTCGGTTCAGGAGTGAAGCCAAAGGTTGTACTTAGGAATCAGAGACCAAAGCCTAAGCCAAAAGTTTAGTGGAAGTCATAGACAGACAGTGGAGCTGAAGGTCTAAGTTGGGAATCAGAGGTCAGAGATCAGAAAGGAGCTGAGAACTGGAGCAGGCCCAGATATAGCCTTGGCCTGGAGCTGGAGCAGATACCAGAGGAAAACTAGCAACAGTAGAGGCAGGGCCAGTACTAACCCTAGCTGCAAGCTAGAATGCAGAGAGCTACTGGATTGCAGCTGCTACTGAACATAAGTATCAGCCTGCAGACTCCTGCAGCCAATCAGGTGGTGTGATCAAGCAATATCAGGGACGGCTGCACTTACCCTGCTGCAGGCTGGCCCAAATAGTAATTTTCCTTCAAGAGTTCCTGCTAGGTGGGGCCAGAGATTGTAAGCTTCCTGGGGTATGCCTGTTAGAATGCATGTATGAGTTCTGGAACGCAGACATTTTCTACCAGCTCCCATGATTGTGTTTCTGTTCCATAGTACACCCAGATAATAGTGTTTGTCTTGGACTTGCTTGGGGACTAGAATTTTCTGAACCTCATACTTCTTTTGGCCATGAATATGACTAAACTAAATATGAATAAATTTGGTGGGTGGTGGAGTGAATGGGAAAGGAATTCATGTATTGTTTCAGAAGAGACACATGGAAAACTGAGTGGGCGATATATAACTGAAGCCAAAATGCTACAGAGTTAATTGGTTCTGCTATCTTAAATGGGCCTAGATAATGATAATCCAGTTTCACTGAGTAACAGGTGTTTCTTCTTTGGGTACTCCCCGTGGGTGCTCCACGTCTGGAGTCGGGCTGGTCCCGGCCCCACAAATTGGAGCTTGCCAGAGCTGTGTGTATGGCCGGACCGCACAGTCTGGCACTCGCCAGTTTTTCTCATCCACCTTGGGTCGCAGACGGACCTCCTCCTTTCTCCTCAAACAGAGGTTCCCCTTTCCATTCAGACAGCTACCTGAGCGGAAATTTGGAAAGATTTGATTGATAACACTGCTTATTACCTTGTTCTTCTAAAAAAACAAAAAAACACACCGTTCCTTGTTTAGCCCGGGTTGCGGGCTCTTTGTTTAAAAAAAAAAAAAAAAAGCGGCGGCACTTAGGAGGCGCAAACTCACAGCCCTCTCAGACTGCCAAAATGCCAGGCTTCCCTGGGTTTAAAAAATGTGCCAGATGCAGTGAGCCAATGCCAGTTTCAGACGGGTACTCGGCTTGTGTCCGTTGCCTTGAGGAGGCACATATCCCCCAAAAGTGCACCCACTGTGCCAGCCTGACGACCAGAGCCCGCAAGGCTCTCATGCCTTCTAGCATTACAGGATCCTCTGCCTTGGACCCTACATCTGAAAAGCGGAGAGCTCCTTCCGAGGCTGTGCCTTTACCTAAAAGGAAGAGAGCCTCTCCTGCTCATTCCCTGCCAGCTGCTCTGCAATCGTGGGTGAGCGCAGGTGATAAGCGGGCTCGAGGGTAACCCGTGCTCCTATTGCAAAGAAGCTGGCCGGCATTTCCCGGTCTCGGCAGCCCTTGGCACCGCAGCCTGCAGCAGGGCTTCTTAAAGGGCCAGCTACAGCGGCACCGGAGCTCTCCGCACCTGCTTCTGAGATGCCTGCAATCACTACTCCTCACATGGAGCTGTCCTCAGCACTGGCACCAGAACAGCATGCTGCTGGCCAGATGCTTCCTACTGAGCCTTTAACCCTTCGGTCTCCAGGCTCTGAGCAGCTTCCGACAACCTCTACTAAAGCAGCATCAAAATTGAATACCCAGGAAATCTCCCCGCGTACCTCCCCAGTTTTTTCTCTGGAACCATCTCCTTACCCTTGTGCTTTTACACACCATACAAGGGATCAGAGGGAATATCATCAGCGAAGTCTTTCATCTTGTCACCATTATTATAGAGAGCGTAGCTGCTCTCACCACAGATGCTCTAGATCTCGTTCTCCTACAAGACGCTCATGCTCACTGATTTGTTCATCACAGAGCATCTATTATGTCAAGTATAGCAGTGCTAGGTCTTCTAGACGTTCGTCACCTGCAGGGTCTGACCGACGTTATATGCACCATCATAGACCCTACTATACTGAATCATCTCATCACAGTCACTCTTGATCTCATTGCAGGTCTCCATGTTCCTGTTGGTCAATTAGCCCACTCTCTGTACATTCAGAGATTCTCAAACAGTCCCCGCTACGACGGACGATACCTTCACATTCTCTGGTACCTCGATCACAAATGTCAGACTTAGAGGAAGGGCAACTCTCAGAAACTGACCCAGACATGTCTCCTAATGCCCGCTTTTCTGTGCCTTCGAGGGATGAACCGGTGTCTCTGGGCGAGACGTCACCTCCGGACAACCTCAAAGAATTCCAAGATCTCTTTAAACATGTTGCGCAATCCCAGGAGGTACAACTTACTGAGTCCCAGGTTAAACAGCATAAGTTATTCAAGAATTTACACCCTAAACAACAACGAAAGATTGCCCTCCCGATAGATGATGCTATCATGTAGGTAGCACAGGACATCTGGCAGATGCCAACATCAATACCGCCCACCAATAAGAAAGCGTATAAAAAGTATTTTGTTCCAGCCAAAGGTTGGATTTTCTTTTTAACCACCCACAGCATAACTCCCTGATAGTGGATGCGGTTCGCCATAAGAGTAAGATGCCCCACTTTAAAAATTCCCTACCGGATAGGGATACAAAGAAATTGGACTATTTTGGCCGAAAAGTTTACTCCTCTTCAACCTTGCTCCTACGAGTTGCCAATTATGCTGCCCTTTTGTCAAACCATAACTTTGACAATTACTTCAAGCTTCCGGAACTTATGCAACATCTCAGTGACAATAAGAGGCCTCTCCTTAAAGCAGTTGTCCAAGAAAGGTTCACGGCATACAGAACATCGCTTCAGATCGCCGCTGATGTTGCCGACACGGCCGCTCGAGCGATGGCAACAGGTATTGCGATGTGAAGAGCTTCCTGGCTATTGTCGGCGGGAGTCCCTAAAGAGTTGCAGTCTAAAGTGGAAGATTTACCCTTTGACCGTCAAAAGCTGTTTGCCTCCACTACCGATGAGGTTCTCCATTCTGGCAAGGACTCTCGTACTACCCTCCGGTCTCTAGGGATGTACACGCCACCTTTCAAACACAGGCAATACTACCCCTTTCAAAGGAGATACGATTACTTGTCCTATAAGCAGCAACAGCAGCGTGGATCTGACCAACCTAGATTTAGACAGCGCCCTCAACGCAAATGTCAGCAGAATTGCTCTTACAAAAGAACATAAGAATGGCCGTACTGGGTCAGACCAAAGGTCCATCTAGCCCAGTATCCTGTCTACCGACAGTGGCCAGCACCAGGTGCCCCAGAGAGGGTGGACGGAAGACAATGATCAAGCGATTTGTCTCCTGCCATCCCTCTCCAGCCTCTGACAAACAGAGGCCAAGGACACCATTTTATCCCCTGGCTCATAGCCTTTTATGGACCTAACCTCCATGAAATTATCTAGCTTCTCTTTAAACTCTATTATAGTCCTAGCCTTCACAGCCTCCTCTGGCAAGGAGTTCCACAGGTTGACAACACGCTGTGTGAAGAACTTTCTTTTATTAGTTTTAAACCTGCTACCCATTAATTTCATTTTGTGTCCTCTAGTTCTTCTTCGAGTGATGTCCCCGTGGGTGCTCCACTACAGGTGTCGGGCTCGTCCCGGCGCCGCAAACCGGAAACTTCTTCATAGCAGTAGCCCCCTCCGGAGGGCCGCGCGTGCGCAGTGTGTCCCGCGGCGTTCGCGCCTTTTCTGCGTCGCGCGGCCCGACCCGCCAGTTCCTCCTAACCGTCCACGGCCGCAGACGGATCTGGAACACGCTCCTCTCCTGAGGAGAAATCGTTTAGTCAAAAATTAAATATATGTTCAGTTGTTTTTCCCAGTTAGCCCCTTCCCAACGTAGTGTTAGTCAGTTTTATATAGTTATTTAGTTAGTTAGATTGGTTAATTGTTTATTTAAAAAAAAAAAAAAAAAAAAAAAACCCTGTTACTTCAACCCCCTGTTTTAATCCCGGGGGTTACACCCGAACAGCGAACCATGCCCGGTTCTCCCGGGTTCAAGAAGTGTGCATCATGCGGCGAGGCTATGCCCGTGTCGGATGGCCACTCCCGCTGCATTCGCTGCCTAGGGGAGGGCCATATCCCTCAGAAGTGTGGCCATTGCGCCAAGCTAAAGGCGCGCACGAGGCGTGACAGAGAGATGCGCCTTAAAATGCTCCTCTTCAACAAGGCTCTCCAGCCGCCGCCGACAACGGAGCGAGAGACTGAGGGTACGCACAAGACCAAAGAAAAGGCCTCCGCTTCGTCCAGGAGCCTAAGTGCGGCAGACTCGAGAGCCGCGTCGGGCCACCCACAGGCGATGGAAAAGCCTCCCAAAGCCCGTAGCACATCGGCGCCGAGCCCCGCTCTCTCTCTGGCATCGGCCCCGCCAACCCGTCCGGAGTCGGCACCATCATCAGCGGCACCGAGCCTCCGAGCGGCACCGCAGCCGGATTCTGTGCGGTCCTCGGCACCGAGGCAATCGGCACCGTCGGCGTATGACCGTGCCCCGACTAACACGGCACCGGTGGCCGGCCCGGCACCGAAGCCTAAACAGGCACCGAAGCCTAAGCCGCAACAACCTAAGGCACCGGACACGGCACCGAGGAAACACTCGGCACCCAGATCCCATCCAAAGCCTAGCGACGCAGCCATTCCTCATCCTCAGGGCGCGTCGGCACCGCACCGCACCGACCGATCGCTGGAAGTGGAGGAGCCGTCCCAGTCTCCCGTTTCGGCACCGGATCCGACGACCTTACACCCTCAGGTGTCGGGACAAGAAGTGCTTCCGTCTTCCTCACCTCCTGCGCCCCAATCACCACGCCTTCCAGGGGAAATCTCTGATGGGGCCTCACTTATCTCGATCCCAGATAGCCCGGTCCCCCATACTTCTACAGCGGTACCGACGAAGGCACAGAGGAAAACACACCACCCTCGTACCCCTTCTCCAGGTTCGGACAGGGCAGCCTTCTCGCCTGGACCTTCGATTTCACCTCAAAGACGGCGGAGCCACTATCACGAGTACTCTCCTGTTACTATAGATCCCCGAGAAGGTCCATCACACCGCCTCACTATCACCGATCATACTACTCCAGATCGCCGTACCGTTACTCGTACCGCTCTCGTTCCCCTCGATCACCTACCCGCTCCCGCTATTATCGTCATAGGAGCACTCTGTCCTATTCTCCACAATACTCTCATCGTGCGTCTCGTCACCGCTCACCGCATTCGGAGCATTCACGATCAATATCGAGGCGCTCACCCTTGTCTCCGAGCGGACAGCAAATATATTCGCCAACGACCCAAGGCTCTATTCCACCGGCTCAACGCCCACCAGCACCTACGGGAGATGCGTCCACGACTTCGGTCTCACAGGACGATACCACTCAGTCACCAGTGGCGGAACGCCAGTCAGTGGCCTCCCCGACAGATGTCGCTTCCTCTTCTCCTGACGATGCGGTGTTTAATGACGAACCCCCTCTAGCAGATGATTACAAACAGTTCCATGAGCTTTTTACACGGGTAGCGGATTCACAGAACCTACGCACCTCGGGGGCGCCTCCAAAACACCATCCGCTGCTCAGAAATTTACAACATTCTAGTAAATCCAAGCTAGCTCTTCCTTTCGATGCTGCGATATTGGAGGTAGCCAATGATATCTGGCAAACTCCGGCGTCTATGCCTCCTACCAACAAACGCACGGACAGAAAATATTTTATCGATGCCAAGGATGCAGAGTTTCTCTTTACCCATCCTGTACCAAACTCTATCGTGGTTGACGCAGCACAGCAAAAGGCGAGATCCGCGCAGGCAAGGAATTCCATCGCGGACAAAGAGGCCAAACGCTTGGATTTGCTAGGCAGAAAGGTCTATTCATCTGCAACGGCCACATTGAGGATGGTGAACTACTCCGCCCATCTTGCCAACCACGACTTCGACAACTATTCGAAGTTAGTGCCGCTCATACAGCATCTCCCACATTCCAAAAGGGAGGTACTGAAGGCCATAGTGCAAGAGGGTTACACAGTGGCCCGTAATGCGCTCCAGATATCTCTCGATATCGCGGACTCAGCCTCCCGCACTACCGCGACGTCCATCGTCATGCGACGAGACTCTTGGCTCCACCTGGCTTCAGTGCCAAAGGATCTACACCCTAAGGTGGAGGACCTCCCATTTGACCGAGCATCCCTGTTCGCTCAAAACACAGACCAAGTGTTTCACTCAGGAAAAGACTCTAGAAATACGTTAAGAACGCTAGGGATGTACACCCCGCCCGTCAGGCGCAGGAGAGCCTGGCCATATAACAGGCAGAGGCCGCCTCCTTCTTCGGCTTCCTACTATACCAACCAACGATTTAGGCCATACGACCAGCATAGACAGAGGCAGCGCCCCCAACGTCGCCGCCAGCAATCTAACAAGGCCAACAACCAGCAACAATCTAGGCAGCAAGTTTGACGGACTGATCGAGAGTCTGCGAGCCATCCCTCAACTAGAACCCAACGCGAGAGTAACCAAACTCTTCAACCGCCGTCTGTATCCATACTCCCTTCGTTGGTTTGCCATCACCACAGACCGCTGGGTCAGGGAGATTGTAACCTCAGGACTCACCATTCCGTTCTCCACCTTGCCTCCCACCAACCCTCCCTCCCCACCCCTTTTCAGGGACCCCTCCCACGAAAACCTGTTACGACAGGAAGTAGTACACCTACTTTCCATAGGTGCGGTGGAAATAGTTCCTCCCGAATTCCATCGCAGGGGGTTCTATTCCCGATACTTCCTCACAGAGAAAAAGTCGGGGGGATGGAGGCCGATACTAGACCTTCGCGGTCTCAACCGCTACCTGCGAAGATACAGATTCAAGATGGTTACTCTGGGTTCCATCATTCCAACACTACAAAAGGGGGATTGGTTCGCGTCTCTCGACCTGCAGGACGCATACTTCCACATTCCTATCCATCCAGCTCACAGGAGGTTTCTGCGATTCACCGTCGGAGACGACCACTACCAATATGCGGTACTTCCCTTCGGCCTATCCGCAGCTCCGAGAGTATTTTCAAAGACCATGGCAGTCATAGCGGCATACCTCCGTCGAGCGGGGATCACCATCTTCCCTTATCTCGACGACTACCTCCTCTCGGCACCTTCGAGAGAACAAGCCGAGATGGCAGTTGCCACTACAAAAGGCATCTTCGAGACCCTTGGCCTAATTATCAATCTGCCAAAATCTACTCTAACTCCGGCCCAGTCCATCGTGTTCATTGGGGCCAGACTAGACTCTACCACTGCTATGGCGTATCTGCCTACGGACAGAGCCGACACCATTCGAGACCTATCGAACGTCTTGCTCACGGCCCCGAAGGTCCCTTACCTTACCTGCCTGAAACTATTGGGCCACATGGCCTCTACCACATACGTCATAGCCCATGCTCGCCTCCGCATGTGATGTCTGCAACATTGGCTCCTCATAGCCTACAAACCGGGCATTACCAATATCAACACTTTCATAACTATCCCTGCCCGAGTCAGGAAATCGCTCGTTTGGTGGACTCTACCTGCCAATACTCTAGCAGGCGTTCCATTCCGGATCCAGCCCCCATCCATTCAACTGACCACGGACGCGTCCCTAATAGGCTGGGGGGCGCATATGTTGCACTACCGGACTCAGGGACTGTGGTCCCATCAGGAATCCCTACTCCATATAAACTTCCTGGAGCTCAGGGCAGTCTTCAACGCATGCCGCCACTTTGTCCACCACATACAGGGGACCACCATACAAGTCCTTACCGACAACATATGCACGGTTTACTACATCAACCGGCAAGGCGGGGCCCGGTCCAGGACTTTGTGTGCGGAAGCAGTGCGCCTGTGGAACTGGGCGATCCGCCACAGGATCGCGCTCATAGCTTCCTATCTCCCCGGCAAAACCAATATAATTGCGGACACGCTCAGCAGATCATTCCACTCCCAACACGAATGGGAGCTCCTTCACTCTGTAGCCCTCGATCTGTTTCGGGCATGGGGTTACCCAGAGATCGACCTCTTTGCCACTCGCGACAACAGGAAGTGCCGCTATTACTGTTCGAGAGCGGGGATAGACAACCAATCCTTGGGGGATGCCTTCCTTCTCAATTGGGGGGCGTACCATCTCCTCTACGCTTTTCCCCCAATCCCGCTGATACCACGGGTAATACAGAAAATACTATCAGACTCGGCGACAATAATCCTGGTGGCTCCCTTCTGGCCGCGCCAGACTTGGCTCACGCAACTCATGCAGATGTCGGTGTCCAGACCTCAACGTCTTCCACGGATCAACAACTTGATCTCACAACAAAACGGCAACCTTCTCCACCCGGATGTCGACCGCTTGCACCTGACAGCTTGGCTCCTAACTGGCTCCAGGGCCTAGAATTAACCTGCTCCCAAGCGGTCATGGATGTACTCGTGCAAAGCAGACGCCACAGCACCCAACGATCGTACATCTATAAGTGGCGTCGCTTCTCAGCCTGGTGCCAGCCACAAGCCATTAACCCCCTAAATGTGCAGATCCAGCGTATTCTGGACTACGTCCTGCATTTACACTCCCAAGGATTGGCCGCTGCTTCGCTAAAAGTACACTTGGCAGCTATTTCGGCTTTTCACGCTCCCATAGAGAGCTTTTCCGTTTTCTCTCATCCACTTACGAAGAAATTTCTCAAGGGAATTTCCAATATTTGTCCACCACACAAGCCTATCCCGCAGCCATGGGACCTTGGCCTTGTACTGGACACCCTTACCCGCCCACCATTTGAGCCACTCGCGACTTGTGAGTTACAAATTCTCACGATAAAGGTTACCTTTCTCCTGGCGATAGCCTCAGCTCGGCGAGTTTCAGAGCTTGCAGCACTTTCAGCGGACCCTCCATACACGATGTTCACTCAGCAGGGAGTCTCACTGAGATGTCATCCATCCTTCTTGCCAAAAGTCAACTCGTCCTTTCATGTCAATGAACCTATAATCTTCCCTACTTTCTACCCCAAACCACACGCTACACCGGAGGAAGCCCGCTGGCACACTCTGGACATTAGAAGGGCATTGGCATTTTATCTTGACAGAACACGTCCATTCCGGAAGTCTCCGCGTTTGCTATTATCACTCGCTAATCGCTCTAAAGGTCATCAGCTGTCGTCCCAACGTATTTCCAAACATATAGTTAACTGCATCACCCGTTGCTACACTCTCAGGGGGAAATCTCTGCCCTGTCCGCTAACCGCGCATTCAACCAGAAGTATGGCTGCCTCCACGGCTTTTATGAAAAATGTATCACTTAGAGACATATGCAGGGCAGCGACATGGTCGTCCGCATCCACCTTCGCTAGACACTATGCCCTTGACCGTCTCAAGGAGGCAGACACAGCAGTCGCTCAAGCAGTCCTTTCGTCCGTGCACAAGTAAATCCGAAGCACAATCAGTGCGAGGGTGACTGCTTCATACTCACCTGTAGTGGAGCACCCACGGGGACATCACTCGAAGAAGAAGAAAAGGTTACTCACCTTGTGCAGTAACTTCTGTTCTTCGAGATGTGTGTCCCCGTGGGTGCTCCACGACCCGCCCTCCTCCCTGCTTCGGAGATCTCTCTTGTATCTTGCAGATGTTCCGGCTAGGAGGAACTGGCGGGTCGGGCCGCGCAACGCAGAAAAGGCGCGAACGCCGCGGGACACAGTGCGCACGCGCGGCCCTCCGGAGGGGGCTACTGCTATGAAGAAGTTTCCGGTTTGCGGCGCCGGGACGAGCCCGACACCTGTAGTGGAGCACCCACGGGGACACACATCTCGAAGAACAGAAGTTACTGCACAAGGTGAGTAACCTTTTCTTCTTCTATTATGGGAACTAATAAATAACTTTTCTTTATCGGCCCTCTCCACACCACTCATGATTTTATAGACCTCTATCATATCCCCCCTCAGTCTCCTCTTTTCTAAACTGAAAAGTCCCAGTCACTTTAACCTCTCCTTATATGGGACCCGTTCCAAACCCCTAATCATTTTAGTTGCCCTTTTCTGAACCCTTTCCAAGGCCAAAATATCTTTTTTGAGGTGAGGAGACCACATCTGTACACAGTATTTAAGATGTGGGCGTAACATAGTTTTATACAGGGGCAGTAAGATACTCTGGGTCTTATTTTCTATCCCTTTCCTAATAATTCCTAGCATCCTATTTGCTTTTTTGACCGCCGCTGCACACTGCGTGGAAGTTTTCAGAGAACTGTCCACGATAACTCCAAGATCTCTTTCCTGATTTGTCGTAGCCAAATTACCCCCATCATACTGTACCTATAGTTGGGGTTATTTTTCCCGATGTGCATTACTTTACACTTATCCACATTAAATTTCATTTGCCATTTTGTTGCCCAATCACTCAGTTTGGTGAGATCTTCTTGGAGTCCCTCACAGTCTGCGTCTGTCTTGACTATCCTAAACAGTTTTGTATCATCTGCAAACTTTACTACCTCACTGCTTACCCCTTTCTCCAGATCATTTATGAATAAGTTGAAAAGGATTGGTCCCAAGACTGACCCTTGGGGTACACCACTAGTTACCCCTCTCCAATCTGAAAATTTATCATTTATTCCTACCCTTTGTTTCCTGTCTTTTAACCAGTTCTCAATCCAAGAAAGGACCTTCCCTCTTATCCCATGGCCATGTAATTTACACAAGAGCCTTTGGTGAGGGAGCTTGTCAAAGGCTTTCTGAAAATCCAAGTATACTATATCTACTAGATCCCCCTTGTCCGCATGTTTGTTAACCCCTTCAAAGAACTCTAACAGATTCGTAAGACAGGATTTCCCTTTACAGAAACCATGTTGATTTTTGTCCAATAAATTATGTTCTTCTACATGCTTCACAATTTTATTCTTTACTATAGTTTCGACTAATTTGCCTGATATTGAAGTTAGACTTACCGGTCTGTAATTGCCAGGATCGCCTCTAGAGCCCTTTTTAAATATTGGTGTCACGTTGGCTACCTTCCAGTCATTAGGTACGGAAGCCGATTTAAAGGATAGGTTACAAACCACAGATAATAGCTCAGCAATTTCCCATTTGAGTTCTTTTAGAACCCTTGGATGAATGCCATCCGGTCCCGGAGATTTGTTAACATTAAGTTTTTCTATTTCTTCCAAAACCTCCTCTAATGACACTTCAATCTGGGACAGTTCCTCAGATTCATCACCCACAAAGAACGGTGCAGATTCAGGAATCTCCCCAACGTCCTCAGCTGTGAAGACTGAAGCAAAGAAATCATTTAGTTTCTCCGCAATGGCTTTATCGTCCTTGATTGCTCCTTTTATAGCTCGATCATCTAGAGGACCCACAGATTTTTTAGCAGGCTTCCTGCTTCTAATGTACTTAAAAAACATTTTGTTATTTCTTTTTGAGTTTTTGGCTAGCTGTTCCTCAAAATCTTTTTTTGCTTTTCTTATTACATTTTTACACTTGATTTGACAGTGTTTATTTTCCTTTCTATTTATCTCACTAGGATTGGACTTCCACTTCTTAAAAAATACCTTTTTGTCCCTCACTGCTTCTTTTACATGGTGGTTAAGCCACGGTGACTCTTTTTTAGGTCTCTTGCTATGTTTTTTAATTTGGGGTATACATTTAAATTGGGCCTCTATTATGGTGTCTTTAAAAAGTTTCCATGCAGCTTTCAGGGATTTGGCTCTAGTCACTGTGCCTTTTAATTTCTGTTTAACCTCCTCATTTTTGTGTAATTCCCCTTTTTGAAATTAAATGCCAGGGTGCTGGACTGCTGAGGTGTTCTTCCCACCACAGGAATGTTGAATGTTATTATATTATGGTCACTATTCCCAAGCGGTCCTGTAACGGTTATATCCTGGACCTGATCCTGCACTCCACTCTGGACTAAATCGAGAATTGCCTCTCCCCTTGTGGGTTCCTGCACTAGCTGCTCCAAGAAGCAGTCATTTAAGCCATTGAGAAATTTTATCTCCGCTTCTCTTCCTGAGGTGACATGTATCCAGTCAATATGGGGGTAATTAAAATCCCCCATTATTATAGAGTTCTTTATTTTGGTAGCCTCTCTAATCTCCCTCAGCATTTCAATGTCAGTATCGCTGTCCTGGTCAGGTGGTCGGTAATATATCCCTACTGCTAATTTCTTATTATTGGAGCATGGAATTACTATCCATAGCGATTCTATTGAACATGTTGATTCACTTACTATTTTTATTTCATTTGATTCTACATTATCTTTCACATACAGTGCCACTCCGCCACCCACCCGGCCTGCTCTATCCTTTCTATATATTTTATATCCCGGTATGATTTTCCTCATTCCACCAGGTTTCAGTGATGCCTATTATGTCAATCTCCTCATATAATACGAGGTACTCTAGTTCACCCATCTTATTAGTCAGACTCCTTGCATTTGTGTACAAGCACTTTAGAAATTTGCCACTGGTTATTTGTCTGCCCTTCCCTGATGCATTGGATTCCTTTGTATGCGGTTGTTTGTCTGCTCTGGCCCATGGTTTGCCCTCTCCCCTCCTCTCTTTCTGACTACAGCTTAGAGAATATCTATCAATGGATTCTCCTCTAAGAGAAGTCTCCCTCCGATTTACGTGCATCTCTTCAGCTCAGCCTCCTCAGAAACAGCAGGTTTGACTCCTGTGCGGGGGACTCGAACTCATTTCCAGTGGTCAACACACTAAAGCCTCCCACCACCCTATTCCACCACCACCTGAGGCCATTTCTTCATCAATGGGCCAGCATTACCTCGGACCGATGGGTCCTAGAGGTCATATCATCAGGCCTAACGATCCTGTTTGCCTCAGTCCCCCCTACTACCCTTCCCACCCCCTCCCTTCTCAGGGACTCATCTCACGGGGCCACTCTTCGAGAAGAAGTCCTTCACCTGCTCAAGATCAGAGCCATAGAGTGAGTACCCACCAAATTCCGGGGGAAAGGGTTTTACTCCAGGTATTTCCTAGTTCCCAAGAAATCCGGGGGATGGAGACCCATCCTCGATCTGAGAGGTCTAAATCGTTTTATCTGAAAGCAGCACTTCAAAATGACCACACTGGCCAAGATCATGCCAGCACTAAACAAAGACTGGTTCGCAGTCCTAGATTTGCAAGACGCATATTTCCATGTGACAATACACATAGTGCACAGACGTTTTCTGAGGTTCGTAGTGGGCGACGACCATTTTCAGTACAAGGTACTGCCTTTCGGCCTTATCTCAGCCCCAAGGGTGTTCTCCAAAACGCTGGTGGTAGTGGCTGCCCCTCGATGCAGAACAGGGGTCTCCATTTTCCCCTACCTCGATGACTGCCTCATCAAGGGACACACTCAATCAGAGGCATATCACATGGTAGTCGCAACTCGGGATTTGTTCGACTCCCTCGGCCTTATTGTGAACATTCAAAAATCACGTCCGCAACCAACACAAATTTTAACCTTCGTAGGAGCATGCCTCGACTCCCAGTCAGAGAGAGTTCATCTGCCAACCGAGTGTTTTCAACTTATACAAGACCTGATAAAAATGGTCCTGCAAGCTCCAATGCTCCCGCAAGCTCCAACGCTCCCAGTACGCGTATGCCTCCAGCTTTTGGGTCATATGGCGTCGGCTACAATCGTAGTGCACCACGCAAGGCTACACCTCAGGTGCCTGCAGCATTGGCTAAGCAAGGTATACAATCCCGCCAGGCACAGCATCCGCAAGACCGTGGTGCTACCAGCACATGTCAAGGACTCCCTCTTATTTTGGACCAATCACAACAACATGCTGTCAGGAGTCTCCTTCCATGCACCGCAGCCGTCAACGGAGATAACCACGGATGCTTCTCTCATCGGATGGGGTGCCCACATGGACGCAGAAACAGTTCAGGGCCGCTGGTCCACGACGGAGATGATGCTCCATATCAACCTTCTCGAGCACCGAGCGGTGTTTTGTGCCTGCAAACACTTCAAGTTACACATAAGAGGCACTGTCACCAGAATTCTCACAGACAATGTAGTGGCGATGTATTATGTGAACTTTGTGCAGAAGCAATCCGCCTTTGGGACTGGTGCATTCGAAACAACATTTTTATAGTCACATCATACTTACCGGGTGCGAACAATACCATTGCGGATGCACTGAGCAGACATTTCCCTCAAGACCATGAGTGGGTGATCCGCATGGATGTTCTCTTACCTCTCTTCCATCAGTGGGGTTTTCCGGTGATAGAGCTGTTCGCCACACATGCCAATGCGAAATGCAGAGCTTACTGTTCCAGAGCAGGAGTGGGCAATCACTCTCTGGGAGATGCGTTTCTCCTTCATTGGGGCACATTACTTTGTATGCATTCCCCTCTGTAGTACTCATTCCCAGAGTACTCGAGAAGATCATGATGGACAGGGCATGAGTGATACTCATAGCCCCAGCTTGGCCCAGACAACCATGGTCCTCAACTCTTCTGCAGTTCTCCATACGAGCGCCGATTGCCTTACCTACCAGGCTTGCTCACACAACAGAAAGGCTCCCTTCTTCATCCGAAGCTAGATACTCTGCACCTGACTGCGTGGATGACACATACTTCAGCACATCCGAGAATCTTTGCTCAGACTAGGTGAAGTGTGTCCTCTTACACAGCAGGAAGGATTCCACCAGGAAAACTTACCTGTCCAAGTGGTCTAGATTCACACAGTGGTGCGCTCCTAAGCTTCTAGACCCTCTTATTTCACCACTACACATTTTACTAGACTATGTCCTCCAGCTACAGTCGACTGGACTCTCCATCTCATCACTTAAAGTCCACGTGGCGGCGATAACTGCTTTTCACTTCCCTGTTGAAGGCAAGTCGTTTTTTTCCCATCCCATGATGACTAGGTTTTTCTAAGGATTGGCTAACCTTAACCCACCACATAGGCTTCTGCCACCTGCATGGAGTCTTGACTTGATGCTTGATGTCCTAACTCGGCCACCGTTTGAACCGTTGGCTACGGTACCCATGTCGATGCTTACAATGAAGGCACTCTTTCTCCTTGCCATAACATCGGCACATAGGGTGAGCGAATTAGCTGCATTGATGTCAACACCTCCCTATACAGTCTTTAATGTGGAATCAGTGATACTGAGATCTCATCCAGCCTTTCCTTTCAAGTAGGAATAAGAGATCCTCTGGAAAAGGCTTTATTCTGGAGGATCGCGCCAGTCTAGACGCTTTTTTTCCGGCTTTTCCCCCGCGGATTTCCCTATGCTGACTTACCTGATTTGCATCTCTTTTCCGGAATTTGTGGCCAGTCTAGACGTAGCCTCGATGTTCGTAGAGCTTTGGCATTCTATATAGATAGAACCCATACTCTTCGTAAGTCAGATCGCCTCTTTGTTTCGACATCAGGGCCTTCTAGGGGCAAGCCCTTATCGGCCCAGCATATTTCTAAACTGCTTGTCTCTACACTATTTGTAAGAAGCCACTCCCGTCGTAGCCTAGGACCCACTCGACACGAGCAGTTGCCACGTCTGCAGCTTTCGTGAGAGGAGTCCCTCTGCGGGACATCTGCCGGGCAGCAACTTGGTCTTCTACTTCCACTTTTTCAAGGCATTACGCAATTGTTCAGCACTTTACCTCCGATTCAGCGGTAGCCTTGGCAGTGCTGCCTAGTGTTCAAAATCCTGATTCTGAAGCCCACGTCTAACTGGGATTACTGCTCTGGAGTCATCAGACGTGGAGCACCCCCGGGGACTACCCGAAGAAGAAGAGGAAGTTACTCACTTCGTGCAGTAACGATGGTTCTTCAAGGTGTGTCCCTATGGGTGCTCCATGACCCGCTCTCCTCCCTGCTTCGGAATCTTGTCTTTCTGTCTTGCAGATAGGCAGTGAGATGAACTGGCGGGCGCCAGACCGCGCGCAGCAGATGAAAGGCGTGAAACTGGCTCGCGCACGGGCGGTCTGGTCACACACACAGCTTTGGACCAGACCGACACCAGACGTGGAGCACCCACAGGGACACACCTCAAAGAACCATCGTTACTGCATGAAGTGAGTAACTTCCTCATTTTAGATGTTTGGAGTATAATCAAACCATATCTCCAACAAATAGGGTTGTGGTTTTGTGTTTTTGGTCAGCATGGTTTTTATATGGCTCCTTGGAGACTTCAACGTGTTCAGTAAGTTCTTAATGGACCTAGTGAAGGAGATCAACTAGATCTGTGGAAGAGACTTAGGAGTCTGGAGGTGTAGCTGAATTAAGATGAAGGGTGGAAACTGTAATTTGTATAAAAAGGCCTATGCTATGTGGATGCATAAATGGAGCTGTTATATGCAAACTCTGCATATTGCAGAAGGACAACCCAGTGACTTTGACAGTACCTGAGAAAGTAATAGAGGTGTTGCTCAAGAATCTGGTTCACTTGTTCTGTATGCCTGTTGGTTTGTGAGTGATAGGCTGAGAAGTAAGTAATTAATTTCACAGAGTTTGTGCCAAAAATAGAAAGTGAATTGTGAAGCTTGATTTGAAACTACTCAAATGGAGCAGTAAAACATGATCTAGAAAAAAGACAGACCATCTTCCTGAATAGTTGGGAGGGAGTGAACAGACAAAGTGTGCCTCCATAATGCGGAGATTGATGGCAACAAGTAGGACAGTGCAACCATGAAAGCAGGGTAGCTTTACAATGAAGACAAAATATACTGATGATCAGTGTAGAAATGGAGTAGAGAAAGGCTGAAGAAGGCCAAGTGATTTGGCAGATGGGCACTTGCTCCAACACTACAGATCACATGACTTAACATGCCTTTCAATGTCAGTGCTCAGCTATGGCCACTAGAAATTTTCAGTGCTAGGTCTTGGATTTTGAAGCAACAGACATGGCCAGCAATTGGCATATCATAACACATATTTAACACCTTGAATCTGGACTGGCAGTTTGGAATATGAAGGCACCTTCTGCCATATAATAGACCCCATTCTTCAAATGAAAGCTTGACTGGGGCAGAATGTTAGGAGTATCTAGAATCTGATAGCTCTTAGTAGCTTGAAGGTCTAGGGGAAGCAGGGACTGGGTGAAGGGTATCAGGTCATTGTTTGCTATCCTTTGCAGAAAACTGGATGGATGCAAAATGATACCCTGGGAGCTATGTCTGACTCTGCATATCCAGGATAGAGCATCTGCCTTCCCATTCTATGAAACAGGACCATAGATCACAACAAAATTGATTCCTTGAAAGAAAAATGACTAATTGCTCTATTGCTAGTTAAAGTTATGAGCAGTTTGAAGATATTCCAGATTCTTGTGGTCAATAAGGATCTGGATAGGGAACCAAGCTTCTTCTGGAAGGGGTCTGCATTCTTCAAAATCTGCCTTTATGGCAAGTAACTCTTCACTTTATATCATCCTCTATACCACCCTCTTCTAAGCAGGGATTGGAGGCACAGAAATGGAATTGGTTATGTGAAACAGTACTTTGTGAGAGAATAGTGCTGATGCAAAGTTCAAAGTTGATTGAAGGCTTACTTCAGTGGTGAAGGGCTTGACAGAATCCAGATGCATAGGAATAGGCGCAGAGTTAAAAGATCTTTTTAGCTGGTCAAATGTGAGCTGTACCTCTTGTGACCAGATGAAATGAATTCCTTTTCAAAGAAAGGCACTTACTGGGGCAACTAGGTGAGATAATCCTATGATAAAATACCTAGGGAAGTTGGCAAACCAAAGAAACAGCTGAATGCCTCTTTCATCCTACAGGGCACTCTATTCAGAGATGGCCGATATTTTCCATGGGTCAATTGTTAGTCCTTTGGGGAAAAAAGTATACTCAAGGAACTTGACTGTATCTTTGTCAAACTTACATTTCTCTAGATTGGAGTGTGGATGGTTTTGGGGGAGTCTGTTAAGTATATAGAGCACGTCAATCATGAAGTGCCTGGTTTTCAGAAAAAGCAAGAATGTCATCTAAATAAATAACACAACTGGCTGGATATGTCCCAGAAGATATTACTGATGAAATGTTGCTGGAGTGCCACACAACTTAAAAGGTATAACTAACACCTCAAAATGTATATATAGGGTGTTGAACACAGTCTTCCAGTCATTACTTTTTCTGATTCAGACGTCATAGGCTCCATGGTTCCAAAAAATCTTGGCTGAGTAAAGCCTTTCAAAGAATTCATTAATAAGTGGTAAGGGGTAGGAGTTTCAGACTGTCACTTTGTTCAGGGCTTGGTCGTCAACACAAGGGTATAAGGAGCCATCCTTCTTTGCCACAGAGATGATTGGACCCCCTTCTAAGTCACGATTTGTCACACACCAATGGTACTGAAGTCAATATGAAAATACCAATAAAGAAATATCCTGGAAAAGAAAGTAAATGGAAAGATGTAATTGCTGCGGTACTACACCTTTTAAAAGTTACTGTATGACTAGTGAAAGAAGCTAAGCTGATATTTCTGGTTAGCTGTGCAAGAACATAGCAGCAGTACAAGCTTTTCACACCACTGTTGTACCGGCTCCATCTCTTTCCATAAAAGAAGAGTTACATTCTTGGTTTGTTTGCTCATTCTGTTAGAAATGCAGTCAATTTTTTGTACAGGCAGTCCCCGGGTTACGTACAAGATAGGGACTGTAGGTTTGTTCTTAAGTTGAATCTGTATGTAAGTCGGAACTGGCGTCCAGATTCAGCCGCTGCTGAAACTGACCGCCAGTTCTGACTTACATACAGATTCAACTTAAGAACCCCAAGTCAGCTGCTGCTGAAACTGATCAGCCGCTGATTCCAGGAAGCCCGGGGCAGAGCAACTGTGCCTCGGGCTTCCTGTAGTCAGCGCTGGTCAGTTTCAGCAACGGCTGACTTGGGGACGCCTGGGGCAGAGCAGCTGGGGTGCTGCTGGGTTGCTCCAGTAGCGCGGCTCCTTGGCGCTACTAGACCAACCCAGCAACACCCCAGCTGCTCTGCCCCAGGCGTCCTGATTCAGCCGCTGCTGAAACTGACCAGCAGTGGCTGAACCAGGACGCCTGGGGCAGAGGGCTGGGGTGCTGCCAGGTTGGTCCAGTAGTGCCCAGAGCGGCGCTGCGGGACCAACCGGCAGCGCCCCAGCTGCTCTGCCCCAGGGTCCACAACAAAAGCCTGGTCTGCTGGGGGGGGGGGCACACTAGCTGCGCCCCCCCCAGCAGACCAGGGACATGGGGAGCAATGCCGCAGCAGCGGGGTGCCTCGCCTCTGAGGCTTTGCTCTGGCGCGGGACCCGCTTTGCTCACGGTGCCCCTGGTCTGCTGGAGACGGTCCCCAGCAGACCAGGGGCACCGCAAGAAAACCCGCAGCCATGGTGGGGTCCCACACTTCTGAGGCTTTGCTCTGGCAAAGCCTCAGAAGTGGGGGAACACGCCGCTGCTGCGGGTTTGCTCGCGGTGTCCCTGGTCTGCTGGAGACGGTCCCCAGCAGACCAGGGGCACCGCGAGCAAACCCGCAGCCCCGGCGGGGTCCCGCGCTTCTGAGGCTTTGCTCTGGCAAAGCCTCAGAAGCGGGGGACCCCGCCGGGGCTGCGGGTTTGCTTGCGGTGCCCCTGGTCTGCTGGAGACCGTCTCCAGCAGACCAGGGGCACCGTGAGCAAACCTGCCGGGGCTGCTGCTTTGCTCCCGATGCCCCTGGTCTGCTGGAGACGGTCCCCAGCAGACCAGGGGCACCGGGAGCAGCTTTTCTTGCCCTGGAGGTCGAGGTGGCTGACCGCTGCCTGTGAGCTCCGGGGTGAGAAAGCCCCGTTCGTAAGTGCGGATCCGACATAAGTCGGATCTGCGTAAGTCGGGGACTGCCTGTATATGATATTACCCAGAGTCCCAGTAAAGGTTTCATGTACCAGAAAGCCAGTAATTGAACAGAAATCACTACAAGATTAGTATAACTTGATGAATATGATGCAGAAGGACTCTTGCATAAGCTTGTACTGCTGAGCATCTCCAGTATACATTGCCGAAGAAATCTCCAAACTACAAGTGGTGAACCATGCCAAAAACAGAGAAACAGAAAAGCCAAATACAAGTGCTACGCTTTGTCACTGTATTTATTTATAAAGGTAATATTTGTAGCCTCTGATTATCTGTTGGAAAGATAAAAGTAGTGAAAATACTCAAATTGCCCTGCTATTTTCCCATTCCTGACTGTGTAAAACCACATAGTATGAGAGGATGAAGGCCCATCATTCCTCAGCTTCTTTTCTGAAGCTTCTAATGAGATTGTAAGTTATGAAGTGAACATTTGTCCACTAGGAACTTTTCTGAGCTTATCAATCTATTTTGCAAACTGCAAGAAATATTGTTCAGATAGTAATGCTGTGTGGTTACTATCAATCTAGACTAGTAAATAGTGATGTTAAAGATTCCACAGTTCATTACCAATTTTGTGAGCCATTTACCACAACACACCCTGTTGCCCTGGATACTAAGTTACATGTGGTGGAATTATAAAAAATTTTGATGGAACTGTGCGCAAAAGGTCTGACCAAACATTAATAATGTGCCAAATCAATTACTGTACCTGTGATCTAACAGCTCCTAGCATTTTTACTGTTAAATGTTTATAGTCATACACAGTGATGGTTAGCTGGCACAAAGCTGAGATGATTTGGCTTGTGATTCACTGACTGATAACGTAATATTAATCTTTGTGTTAGTTAACATGCTTATTCAACAACAATATTCAGACAGAGTGAAATTTTGTAACATAAACCAGGTTTAAAATGGCTATCTGTATATTTTCTTGAGTAGCGCTATCATTCTCTATAACAAAACACTCCAACGCTATGAAAAACCTGCCATCAGATTATTCCTAATGTGGTTAAAGAATCTTATTTTTATTTTCTATGCCTTTTAATTGATATAAAAATTATTTGTCTGCATCATATTTAAGAATCTCACCTTTCCTGGCATTTTGCAAGGGCTTTTTACTGTAGCTCTCTCTCACTAGGTATTTCTGTACTCCCCCATCACTGCAGAAACAGTATCTGAGCATCTCGTAAATGTTAATATAATATCTTAGCGTCATTGCTATAAGGCAGAGAAGTATTATTTCCATTTAGAGAGAGAGAACTGTGGCACAGAGCAATTAAGTGTGCCCAAAGTCACACAATGGCAGAGTCTGTGGCAGTCAGATCTCGAGTTCCCCTTCTTCACCAGAAAACTACTTCAGCCAGAATTGGCCTGACTTCTTTAATGGAGTAGGCACAATAGCACAGACTCCACAGTGTAGGATCATTTTAAAGGGATGTAATTTATGGACTCTGCGTCTTTACATAGAATCATAATACTAGAAATGGAAGGGACCTTGAGGGATCATCAAGTCCAGTCTCCTTCCCTCATGGCAGGACCAAGCATGATCTATATCATAGGTTCCCAACCTGGGTGGTTGTGAAGAAATTCCCGGGGAAGGGGGAGGGGGCACGAGGCGACCCACCGCCCTCCCTGTAAACCTCCCTCCAAAGAAAGAGCCTGGGGCATGATGCCAAAAAGTTTGGGAACCACTGGTCTATATCATCCCTGATAGATGTCTATGGACTCCCAGAGTACATAATTTGCGCAAGTTGTCAATGGACAAGTTATTAATAAAAGATTAATGTGAAGAGAAAGGACATACAGTATTAGGTCATACCACTTCTAGTACATCTCAAGGGTCAGTTCAGAACTGTCATACAATTCAACAAAAGCACAATGCTTTTCCAGTCCAGTTTTAAATTACTCAGTCCTGGGCTCTTCCACCTCTTTAACTGGAAAACTATCTTTCACTTAGAACAATCTAAATGTCCCTTTTGGCCTAATTTCAGTTCCTGCAGTATATCACCTAAGACAGTTCATTTTATCCTAGTCATTCCACCCTACTACTGAAAGAAACATTATTCCCTATTTTCAAACAACAAGGCTAAAACAGTGAAATTTTAAATAATGATCAAGGAATTTTTTTTATTCATTTAAGTTTCAATATCATTACAGAAAATGTTATGGTACAGAGTTGTTTAACATTAGTTTTATTTCTTTGCTCATTTGATTTTCACATGAATGCTGGTAACATTAATATCTGTACAAGATCAGTCTTTGATTTTTTTTTTTTAGTTTTTAATTCTGTACATTTTTAAATGTATTGGTTAAAAAGGCTGTCAGCACTTAAGGAAGCAGTTTTTTTGTGTTTGTTCAAATAAAAGGTTCCAGTTACTGCCCAAGAATACTGAGCTGGGTGGCTGCTGGGCCGAGAGATATCCCTGAACGCGCAGCAAGGGGGGAAACCTTGGGGCTTGACCGGGTTCCCAGTGCAGCCACTCTGCTTTTGGCACTGTGCACATCAACACGAGATACAAGATAAAGAACAAGCAGAAGCTCTCTGTGAAGCAATTATGAAGCATACTAATAAGGGAAATCCAAGTGTTGTCTACGCTAGTATAAATAAGCAGACAGCCTTGTTTTAAGAGCATAAGTAGTTGTATCTTAAAGATGAGAAAAAACACAAGTTTTGCAGGCACCTACTGCTGTCTACTAAAAGCTACTGCTATCAGAACTAGCATTGAACACACAAAGCAATTGCAAGAAAGGAAAAAGTTGCTTTGATATAATCAGAATAAATTTCTTTGTTAAGATTTGTTTTTTAAAGTTTTTTTTAAAAGGTATTTATTTAAATTCCATTTGAAATATAGTTCAAGATGTTGACTATACTGATCAACTTTTATCCAAATCAGAAAAACTAGCTGTGCCGTTGCATATTACAGGATACAGTCAATGATATGTGGACATGCATCAAAGCTTCATTCTTGCTGGTGACATCATAGCCTTCCAATGACCATGACATCCACCACCTCGCCCTTGTGAAGCTCCACATACTGCTCTGTCTTTGGAGGTAGCATCAACAGTCCATTGGCACTACGCATACTCATCAGACGACTACTCATCTGATTCCCTAGAAGGGAAAGAGAGAAAGATTGCAGTTAACAATACAACTACAGGCAGTCCCCGGGTTACGTACAAGACAGGGACTGTAGGTTTGTTCTTAAGTTGAATCTGTATGTAAGTTGGAACTGGCGTCCAGATTCAGCCGCGGCTGAAACTGACCGCCAGTTCTGACTTACATACAGAATCAACTTAAGAACCCCAAGCATCCCCAAGTCAACTGCTGCTGAAACTGATCAGCAGCTGATTCCAGGAAGCCCGGGACAGAGCAACTCTGCCTCGGGTTTCCTGTAGTCAGCACTGGTCAGTTTCAGCAGCGGCTAAATCAGGACGCCTGGGGCAGAGCAGCTGGGGTGCTGCTGGGTTGCTCCAGTAGCGCTGCTCCTCGGCACTACTGGACCAACCCAGCAGCACCCCATCTGCTCTGCCCCAGGTGTCCTGATTCAGCCGCTGCTGAAACTGACCAGCAGCGGCTGAATCAGGACCAGAGCAGCTGGGGTGCTGCTGGGTTGGACCAGTAGCGCCCAGAGCGGCGCTGCGGGACCAACTGGCAGCACCCCAGCTGCTCTGCCACAGGCGTCCGGAGAAAAGCCTAGTCTGCTGGGGGGGGGGGGGCGTACTAGCTGTGCCCCCCCCCACCCCAGCAGACCAGGAAGACACGGGCGGCGGACTAAGACGCACCGCGGTCCCGCCGCCTGGGTCTTCTGCAGCTTTGCTCCCAGTCTCCCTGGTCTGCTGGAGACCAGCAGACTAGGGAGACGGGGAGCAAAGCCTCTGAGGATGCCGGCAGCAGGACAGCCGCGGGGCGTCTGGGCTGTCCCACTGCCGGCTTCCCCCGCGGCTTTGCAAAGCCGCAGGGAAGCCGGCAGCGGAGCAGTCCAGGCGCGCCTGGGGTGCCCCGCTGCCCGAGCCCCCCCCGCAGCTTTGCAAAGCCGCGGGGAAGTCGGCAGCGGAGCAGTCCAGGTGCGCCTGGGCTGCCCCGCTGCCCGAGCCCCTCCGCGGCTTTGCTCTGCGTCTTCCTGGTCTGCAGACCAGGGAGACGCAGAGAAAGCCCCAGAGTACATGGGCGGCAGGACCGCGAGGTCCCGCAGTCCGTGTACTCTGGGGCAGCCCTGTTTATAACTGCGGATCCGACATAAGTCGGATCCGTGTAAGTCGGGGACTGCCTGTACCACAATACATGATGTTGGAAAAAGGGTTATTATTAGAAGGAGAAGCATGAAACTAATTTGGTCATGGTGGAATGGGTATGGATACTCAATGGATGCAAATACCCACAACATACTCATGAGACAGAATTTGTCAGATTATTTTTTCCAGGTTCTCCAAACATCCATTAACTCATTTTTCTTTCTATTCAAGTCCCATTTAACACCCTTAGTCTTGCAATATATCATGAGGGTGAATAATTTCAGCTCTGCAGGACCAACCGTGAAGCAAAATAAAGAGGCAAAAGTCCCCACAGAGAATACCATGTCTTTGGCTTCCCCATGTTCAAAATTGAGGGCTGACAGTGAGAGTATTCCAATTGGCATCAATTGTCTGCTTGGGACATGAGAAAAGAGGTAGTGCATAAAATAACCAGGAGTTAAACCATGTAAACCTTGATTGATAAAAATCAACACTTTGAATTGCACTTGTAAAAGTGTCTGGTCACTGGTTGGAATCAATGCTATGTATGAAAGAGACCCATCTATGAAATCTACCTAAATCAGCAGTGAAACACAATCAATACTAATAAATCTCCAGGTAGTCTCCAAGGAACGCTTCATGTAAAATGTATGGTTTTAAACCATTCTGGAGATGACAAAGCATGGATAACTGCAGCATGACCTACATCTATCTGAGAGGCAAAGTCAACCTTCTAGCCACATGTCAATGGAAAAACTACTCAACTATTGCTTCTACCTAGTAACTAACATGCAGCTGAACACTGAACAGCACCCTCAGATTGCAAATCTTGTTAAAAAAGTGGCCATATCCTCTTGATTGAGAGAACAGATACCATCCTCAGCCATCTCTTCTGGATGTTTCTCCCTTTCAGCTAGCAACATCTCTGTTTATTTCAAATAAAATTCTAGAAGCCATCTTCCAACCTGTATTTAATAAATGTAGTAGTTTGGAAGTGAGCATGTGAGTAAGCAAGCATGTCTGTGAGGAGCATAAACAAGTGTGAGTAAATGTTTATGCAAAAGAACATGTTCAAATAGGCAGGCTGTGTGTATGCAAATGCATGTGTGTCAGGGAGCTTAAAGGCTAGCAATTGTGTAAAAAATTGGAGTAGGCTAGTAAGTCTGTGTTTTACAGCATCAGTGAACTTGCATGTAAGTAAGTTGCATATGTATGTTGGCAAAGAAGCAGTTGTAGACATCTGTGTGTAAATATGCGTATGTGTTTGATTGTAGGGTAGATTTCTGGAAGCCTGTGTGTAATTGTGTCAATGTACGTAAGTGGCTAACCTGTACTCTGTGCCCAAGGCAGTGGTTCTTGGTGATGCCAAGTCAGTATGCACCGATGGTATTCTGGGCGAGGATCTAATTTTACATCACATGATAACTGCAGGAGAAGCAAAAAGAAGAAGAAGATACAGACTGTCATTAACATTTCAGTAGAGAAGCTGGATTTTATTCTGCCTCAGTCATCAGCAATAGGACTGTCAGCTCAGTTCTCACTGTAGAATGTTTACTACTGATGAAGGCTGGGTAAACTTACATTGACATAGCTAGTACATTTCAATCTACCTACCTCTTCACCTCTAGGGTGGAACACAACAGAGTTGTTAACTGAAGAGTAGCTTTACATAACTGTTCAGAACTAGAAGAGTAGAGTAAATTATGCAGTTGAAATTGTAGAGAGAATTAAAATTGGCAAGAAGTAATTATCTCAATCAGTGTTTGTTTAAAACCCAAGAACTAATACACCCTAATACTGTCAAAAATTCCATGGGCAAGTCAAGTGGTCAGGACCTCACGCTTACATCTCATTTGAAAGATGGTGATTCAAATAGTGCAGGGCCCATTAACGACAATCTGTGATTTTGGTTGGATATTGACTCAAAGGGAAGAGTGCCATCTATTTAATCATCATCAGCACTTCCTACTTCTAAAAAGTGGCATGATGGATTAAGAGGCAGAAAGAATAGAGTTTGTTGTTGAGACTTCAGGTAGTGTTTGCAGCACTGACAGCTTACAAGTCCATATATTTTTTTTTCTAAACGGAGAAATTTGGAAACAGATAGAATTAAGAATATAGAAACATGGACACAACAGCAATACAGTCACTATCAAAACCTTCCTATTATATCATTCAACATTCTGATGTGAACAGACACAATTCTGAGAGAAACGCATCCCAACTTACTTAACCTAAGTAAACCTATCTACACAAATTTATCAGAAATCCCCTTTTCTTTCCCCATTTTTCTTTTCATCATTTCAGTCCACACCAAATCCTGTAGGAAGGCAAACCTTCCTACAGTTGTCTAAGCTACGCTTCTAGACACTGCCTTTCTTATGCTCTTATACTATGTCTCTGATCTTCCTAGACTCTATATATACTCAAAATTTGTGTTAAAAAAGTCCGTCCTCCCCCCTGCCATAGCATAGTTCTTTAGGCAGTCAGTTCTTTGAAACTATAACAGCAATATGATTCAACAGAATATTCTTAGATACTACAGGTTTAACCTTTAAAATCGGGTACTCTTTGGTCTGGCAACATCTGTGGTGCAGCAGGACCACAGATATTCCTGAGCCACGGAGCCCCAGCGGCTGAGAATTGGGAAGCAAGAAGGCCTGTGGCTGGGAGTGTGGCTAGAACCAGCAGCAGTGGAGCCTATGCCTGGGAGCCTGGATGGGGTGGGCAGCCCAAGGCCAGTGGCAGTAGAGGGACTGGGAGTGGGATCCCAGCCAGGACTGTGGCAGCATCCCAGCTGAGGCTGCGGGCAACTTCCCAGCCAGAGTAGGTGTCAACAGCAAGGCCAGTGTCCCAACCAGGATTGACAGTTGCATCCCGGCCAGGACCGGTGGTGGCAGCAGGGCCGGTAGTCTGGCTACAGTAGGCAGTCAGAGGTTGGCTGCCTAGCTGGGGTCATCAGTGGCAGCAGGGCGGCCTGAGTGGGTTTAGTGGGCAGGGCGGGGGCTGAGAGCAGAGGCAGGCAGCTGCAGAGTAGCTACAGAAAATTCTAGCCATAAAGGGTTTAGTCCCCTCCAGTGCTTTTTTTGTGACAGTGTGGTGTACCGTCACTTGCCTCTTTCCCTCAGTACAGCCCCCAGCCGGCCCTGGAAGCACCTGGGACATGTGGCAATTAAAGGGGCCACGACGGCATTTCGGCTTTCTGCCCTGACCTCCCAAGTCTCCCTGGTTACTCCCCGGTGCTTTTTTGGTACTCGAAAAATTTTGAAACCCTAGTACCGGCACCTTTTTTTTTTTCTTTAAACAAACAAACAAAACAAAAACAAAAAAACAAACAAACAAAAAAGAGGCAAGCACTGGACCCCCCGCAAAGATCTATGGATGGAGGAATGAACTAGAGAAAAACCCAGCTCTTTGTGAAGTACGTCAGTGTTAACTGGTCTCTAGTGCCAGTGAATTGCATTGACAGGAACATGCATGAATGAGATTTTTATTACCCATCATTCAGAATAACAGGTCTGGGAAATGTGGAAGAGAGATACAGCAATGTGTAAGTGAAAAATGTGGCTCTATCTTGGAGTGATTTCAGGAACTAAAATTATCACTAAATGAAGACAGAAATTATGTTAAATAAGCAAATTTACAATGATATGGATGGGCTGGTTTGATAGGGCCTACTAGGACTTTCTGGATTATTTTGCAGGAAACTGGAATTTGCTTAATTTCTGGATCCAGTCTTCCCTTTTTCTGGGTTGACAGTAGCTTGGAAAAGACATGGTGAAGACTTTATACTCAGTTCTGGGGCTGAGATGGAAAATGGAGAAATGGTCTTCAATAGGAAACTCTCAGATCACCCTAAACTATTTCTGTTCCTTCTCAGTGTAAACACCTATTACAGTAAACTTCTGATAATCCGGCACCTTTAAGACCCAGGGGGTGCCGGATTATCAGATATGCTGGACTATCGGAAGAGGGGACTACGAGGGGGTCTAGGGTGGTGTGGGGGGGATGCCACCCCAGACTCCTCATAGCCCCCCCTTCTGATAGTCTGGCTCTGCCCCAGGCGTTCCTGATTCAGCCGCTGCTGGTCAGTTTCAGCAGCGGCTGAATCGGGGACGCCTGCAGCAGAGCAGCTGGAGTGCTGCCGGGTTGGTCCGGTCGCACCGACCCTTGGCACTGCGAGACCAACCCAGCAGCACCCCAGCTGCTCTTGGGGACGCCTGGCGCAGAGCAGCTGGGGTGCTGCCGGGTTGGTCCCTCAGCGCCGCTCCTCGGCGCTACTGGACCAACCCGGCATCACCCCAGCTGCTCTACCCCAGGTGTCCCCAAGTCAGCCACTGCTGATACTGATCAGCGGCTGACTCCAGGAAGCCCGAGCCAGAGCTGCTCTGCCCTGGCTTCCTGGAGTCAGCCACTGGTCAGTTTCAGCAGTGGCTGAATCAGGATGCCTGGGACAGAGCAGCTGGGGCGCTGCCGAGTTGGTCCCCGCAGCGCCGAGGTGCGGCGCTGTGGGGACCAACCCGGCAGCACCCCAGCTGCTCTGTCCCAGGTTTACCCAAGTCAGCTGCTGCTGAAACTGATCAGGGGCTGATTCCAGGAAGCTGCGGAAGAGCAGCTCTACCTCGGGCTTCCTGGAGTCAGCCGCTGGTCAGTTTCAGCAGTGGCTGAATTGGGAACAGCTGGGGTGCTGCCCGGTTGGTCCCGCAGCCCCGAGGGGCAGCGCTACGGGACCTACCCAGCAGCACTCCAGCTGCTCTGGCCCCGGCTTCCCTGATTCAGCCGCTGGTCAGTTTTAGCAGCAGCTGAATCGGGGAAGCTGGGGGCAGAGCAGCTCCAATGGTCTGGCTGCCCGGAGCACTTCCGGGTTCCTGATGGTGCCGGACCATCAGGAGTGCCGGACCATCAGATGCCAGACCATTGGAGTTTTACTGTACATCTTTTCAGGCAATTGTCTTATGAACTTTAGATGTCATTTAATTGAATTAAACATATATTTAGCTTTTAAAATCTTCTTCTTTAGTCATCTAACCTATTTTCTGCTCTGAATCCACTTCAATTTATCATCGTATCTCTACTGTTAAGTTATACAAAGTTAGAGTATGTGGGGACTTACCGGGTGTGTTAGATAGCAGGATCCCAACATGATACAGAAGCTAACTATTTTAAATATATCCCATATTTGAAAGTCCTTACCCGGGCTTTGATAATGGTAGGCCGAGGATCCAAAATGCCCTGCATTTTCCTCAGTGCTGGGACTACAAAGAGATTACAGGTGACAACAGCTGATACAGGATTTCCTAGACGGCAAAACACAACAGTAGTTCACATGTAAGTAAGTCTGAGTTAAGATGTGAAACACTGAAATTATCCCATATTTCCATAGCAACTGTCATCCTAAAGAATTCAAAGAGCTTTTGACACTAAGTATAGGGGAAGAACTTAACCAAAATCTGGAGTGGTATATGGCAGTTGTTAAGAAGCACACAACTGTTCTACTCAGGAGTTTAGGACAAGTGGAGAAGCAGAATACTGTATCCAACCGAAACTGAAAGGGAACTTGAGGGCTGCAGATTGTAATGTATCAGATTATAATTCACACTAGGCATTGGATTAATATCTGTAATTTTGTAAAAAGTATCATGGGGTCTTTAATATCCGCACAATCTCAGATTCTTTATGTATTCATTGGGAAGTTGGAACTTGGCTGTAAAATGTCCCCTAACATCATACCAGCAAATTGTTTTAGTACTAACTTGGAGTAGCACAAGATACTGGGGTTTAATATTGACTCGGAGAGAAGAGTGCCACCTACTTTTTACCAGCAACACTTCTTACCAACACCTGGGCTGTTCTTGGTGACAACCCTAATATACATTATACAATTAGGTGTATGCTCTACTCATCTCTCTCCTGAAAACAATCAGTATGTAGCTTCCTGGCCACACTCCTAATCCAATACTGAGGTTAGGTCTATACTATAACTTAAGTCAATGTTACTTATCTCTCTCAGGTATGAAAAAGACACTTTCTGTGTAATGGTGATGCAAGATATACTGATCTAAGCACTTTCCACACTAGCACTTGCTTATTGGATAGTAATGTAGACTAGTCAATTCTTCCCCTTCCCCCATGCTGCCTCTATGAAAGAGGCAGCAAAGGGGGGGGAGGAGTACTTCAAAGTGGCAGTGGGCTGCCCCTTTAAAATGCCACCTCTGCACGATTCAAAGGGGCGGCAGGGGAGCCCGGGCTCAGCTGGGGACTCCCCAGTTGATCCCAGGCTCCCTGCAATATTTCCCCAGGACCTAGCCTCAGCTGGGGAGTCCCCAGCTGACCCTGGGTTTCAGGGAAGTGCCACGTGGAACCCGGGGTCAGCTGGGGAGTCCCTAGCTGAGCCCGGGCTCCCCTGCTGCCCCTTTGAAACTGATCAGCTGTGTGGTGGCTGCTCCTTTGAAACTGCCGTCTCTGCATGAGTCAAAGGGGCAGGGGAGCCCATAGCATGGAGCCCGAGGTCAGCAGGGGACTGTAAGTCCTCCGCTGACCCTGGGCTCCATGGCTTTGAAACGCACAAGAGCCCCAGTGCCTCATGTACCTTGTCACAGTATGAGTTTGACAAGCAAGAGTACACTTTTATGACATTTTCTGGGACTGCTAGTTTTTGTCTAAACTGCTAGTTTATGTCTGGTACATCAGATTCTTTAATTTAACTAACATGGGTAATTCCTTCAGGGAATATCTATTGGGAGGAAGAGGAAAGTAAGAGGCAAGGGCAACTGCACAATTTTCTTTACAAACACAAAGGAAGTCTCTGGTCTTGTGCTCCATCACATGCTCAGGCCTAAGAACTCTCTGGCATACCCTCAAATAAACCCTTTTCTGAATAAAAATTGGTGAGAAAATCTCAAGAATTATAGAGGATCAAGTGCCAGACCTCTGATCTTCGTGAGGCATTCTTGTTTTGTTTTATATCTCTTTGTAGCTATGGACGTTAACAAAAAACATCACAAAATATCTTACCTGGCAGTGCAAAGATTATTTTTCGTACGCCATCAATATCCAAAGTTGCAAATGTTGTTGGCAATCTGGGGAGAAAAAAATGTTTAATAAATACACTGAATTCGGGTCTAGCCCGGCTGCACTATTTTAATGTATAGATTACCTTCCATTCCTTTCATAATCTGAAATTTGCTTTGTCTCCTTTATTGTCACTGTTTTTTAAAACTTAGAGCACTGTGAGCATAGTGCTTATTAAATTGTGCTGAAGAGCTTAAATTGATTACATTCATCTCCTTGTCCTCATCCTTCCCTCTCTCCCAACAATCATTTTAACCTGTTCCCCACATGTTGATCCTTCTGTCTAGTAAGCATTTCTCCTCGCCAGATTCCTGACTGCATGATACCCTTTCTGCCCAAATTGCTTTAGAATCATTAATACTTATTCATACTGTATTGGCCCATAGACATCCCAATAAAGGACTGATTACTTTAACCATACAACTTCCACTTTCCTCCTTGGACCTCTCTTCCTGCTGACAATTGTCTCAATTCCTTGAGTCTCCAGGCAGCCAATCTCAAATGACCCAGCTGGTAGAATACTAAAGCTGACCACAATTATCACTCCCAGATTATTAAAACATTGAGTTACCAGGTGTCATCCACTTGGGACCTGCTTAGTGTTCCAAGGGTTAAGGACTTGTCAAATGTCTTCATTTTATTTAGAAAGAATCCTGTTGCTACAATAGGTATTTTCTCCTTTTCATATCTGTTTTTTATTTTTTTGAACATCTGCATTAGTAGTATACTCTACGTGCTTATATGTAAAACAAGCATGTAAAACATCCTGTATCACTTCAGAATTCCTTTAGACAAGGAGCATTGCAACCAAGATTTCTACTCCAGCCTTCTCTTATTTAAAAACTCTTTTTTTGTATCTATATGGGTCATGTGAATTTTGAAGGGATGTGAAACGTTTAATGAACATAACAACTAGAATGGAGTTCCATTTCTCAGTTTTCATAGCAAAGTTTGTGTCTGAGCCTGGCAACATATTCAGAGCACTGAACGTTTTTGAATATTAATTTTTTTCTGTGATTTCCAACATAGCAATTTCTATTGTTAATCAATAGTAAGCTTTCAATTCCAGTTGAATTCACTAGCAATGGTAAGAATGATTTAATTAGGGTTGCTACTATTTCTTTTCCCATATACAATTATCCAGTGGTTTTTATTAGGTTTTAAAATAACATCTCTACCAAAACAGGACAAAAACCATGTGTAGCACCAGGTAAACTCCATCAGGGCTACAAAATTAAAAACATATTTCTTACCCTGGTTTCATAAAAACTCTGCCAAAGTGAATCTGTGCATGAAGGTCAATGTCCAGCACCTGTTTAAGATAGTCCTGTTTAAATTAAAAAAAAAAGTTGTTTACAGTGCTTACTGCATCAAAGATGTTTATTAAAGTCTAGTGTACATGGAAGCCCTGTTTAAAGTGTTATAAACTAGTGGGGAATTTCTAGTACTAGAAAGGAGTAACTTGCAAAAAGATGGGTGAGGAATGCTTAGATTGTTCCCAGCGATATCATAAAACCATGATAGCACAGAAACAAAATCATAAGGACAGTATCAAAGATTACTTGTATAATTAATCCACTATCCCTAGGTTCAGGGAATTGGGGTCCTTTGATAATAATCATGACTACATTTGGAGTTGCCATCAGGAACTCCTGACTTCATGTCTGATGAATCATTCATGCTTCAGCTTATACCTTTTCACCCATGGACACGCCTCCTGATGTGATGATAACGTCTGCACGGCTGATACCCTCATTCAGTGCATTCAGTAAGTCATCTGGGCTGCAAGAAAATCAAATGAAAGATTAATAGCAAGATAAATATTTTAGGTACAGCATAAAGTAAAACATAAATATATATTTGCATAAAAATATAAGGATCTCACAAAACTAGGTGATTGGGCAACAAAATGGCAAATTAATTTTAATGTTGATAAATGCAAAGTAATGCACGCGGAAAAAATAATCCCAACTATGCATACAAAAATGATGGGAACTAATTTAGCTATAACCACTCAAGAGAGAGATCTTGGAGTCACTGTGGATAGTTTTCTGAAAACATCCACTCAATGTGCAGCAGCAGTCAAAAAAGCAAACCGAATGTTAGGAATCATTTAAAAAGGTATAGAGAATAAGACAGAGAGTATCTTATTGTCTCTATATAAATCCATAGTACTCCCACATCTTGAATACTATGTATAGATGTGGTCATCTCATCTCAAAAAAGATATACTGGCATTGGAAAAGATTTAGAAAAGGGCAACAAAAATTATTAGGGGTTTGGAACAGGTGCCATATGAAGAGAGATTAAAATGACTGGGACTTTTTAGTATAGAAAAGAGGAGACTAAGGGGGATATGATAGATGTCTATAAAATCATGAGAGGTATGGTAAAGGTGATTAAGGTAAAATTATTGTTCCCCTAACCTAAGAACTAAGGGTCACCAAATGAAATTAGTAGATAGCTGGTTTAAAACAAACAAAAGGAAGTTTTTCTTCATGCAGCGCAGTCAACCTGTGGAACTCCTTGCCAGAGTTCCACAGGTGTGAAAACCAGGACTTTAACAGGGCTCAAAAAGGAGCTAGATAAATTCATGGAGGTTAGGTCCATCAGTACTTACAGAATAGGTAAGAATGGTGTTCTAGCCTCTGTTTGTCGGAGGTTGGAAATGGGTGACAGGAGAGGGATCACTTGATGATTACCTGTTTTGCTCACTTCCTCTGGGGTATCTGGCATTGGCCACTGTCGGATGACAGGATACTGAGCTAGACAGACCTTTGGTCTCACCAAGTATGGCTGTTCTTATGTTTTTATATATATTAGGTAACCATACAATTGTAGGAGTGAAAGGGACTTCGAGTGGTCATCTAGTTCAGGGGTTCTCAACCTTTCCAGACTATTATACCTTTTTTCAAGAATCTGAGCTGACTTGCATAACCAAAGTTTCACCTCCCTTAAAAGCTAATTGCTTATACAATCAGACATAAAAATAGAAAACTGTGACAACACACTATTACTGAAAAATTGCTTACATTTTCATTTGGTCTGTATGAAATTTTAATTTGTTCCAACATCACTAGGGCTTTTTAGTTAGTCTGTTATAAAACTAGACAAATATCTAGATGAGCTGATGAGACCTCTGTGTACTCCCAGGGATATGAATACTTTTCGTTGACAACTACTGGTCTAGTCCATTCCCCACTTCTCATGGCAGAACTAAGTATTATCTAGAACAGGAGTGGCCAACCCGTTACAGGCAAAGAGCCAAAATAGTTGTGCATATAGTGCAAAGAGCCAGGGGGAAAAAGTTGTGGAGCAAAATAATAATACAAAAAAAGATGCCCCAGCTGCGTTAGGTCAAGTAGGGAAAAAAAAAAAAAAAGAAGCAGCCACCCCCCAGGGTTGAAAGAGAGAGAAAAAAGGAGGACTGCCCTTTAAGAAACGCAGTTAAAGGCATTTTGGCCACATCAGACCCAAGATGGGTCGCCACCATCTTGAAGACATCATTTTGAATGGCCACGCTAGACAGCTACCCTACACAGGGAGCCGGGAGCCATTTTCTGGGGCGCAGGGGCAGCTTCGTGAGCTGCACTTTCGGGGGAGGGGAAGAGCCACATGCGGCTCACGAGTTGCGGGTTGGCCACAGCTGATCTAGACCATCCTTGACAGGTGTTTGTCTGAGGGTACGTCTAGACTACATGCCTGTCGCCAGAGGCATGTAGATTAGGCTACCAGACATAGTAAAATGAAGTGGTGATTTAAATAATCGCTGCTTCATTTAAATTTACATGGCTGCCGCGCTGAGCCGACAAACAGCTGATCAGCTGTTTGTCGGCTCAGCGCGGCAGCCATGTAAATTTAAATGAAGCAGCGATTATTTAAATCACCACTTCATTTTACTATGTCTGGTAGCCTAATCTACATGCCTCTGGTGACAGAGGCATGTAGTCTAGACGTACCCTAACTTTCATTTAAACATCTCTAATGATAGAGATTCCACAACCTCTTTAGGTAATTTACCGTGCTAAATCACCGTGACATTTTAGGAATTTTTCCTAATGTACAACCAAAATTGTCATTGCTGTAATTTAAGCCTATTGCTTCTTATCCTATTCTCAGAGATTAAGGATAACATTTTTTCTTCCTTGCAACAACCTTTTAGGTATTTAAAAACGGATGACAGGATACTGAGCTGTCATATCCCTCTTAATCTTCTCTTCTCTAGGCTAAACAAACTCATTTTCTTCAATCTTCCCTCATAGGTCATGTTTTCTAGACCTTTAATCATTTTTTCATTATCATTTTATCATAGAATACTAGGACTGGAAGGGAGTCCAGTCTCCTGCCCTTATGGCAGGACCCAATACTTTCTAGACCATCCTTGAAAGACATTTATCTAACCTACTCTTAAATATCTCCAGAAATGGAGATTCCACAACTTCCCTAGGTAATTTATTCCAGTGTTTAACCAATCTGACAGTTAGGAACTTTTTCCTAATGTCCAACCTAAACCTCCCTTGCTGCAGTTTAAGCCCATTGCTTCTTGTTCTATCCTCAGAGGCCAGGAAGAACATGTTTTCTCCCTCCTCCTTATGACATCCTTTTAGATACCTGAGAACTGCTATCATGTCCCCCTTCAATCTTCTCTTTTCTAAACTAAACAAACCCAATTCTTTCAGTCTTCCTTCATAGGTTATGTTCTCTAGACCTTTAATCATTCTTTTTGCTCTTCTCTGGACCTTCTCCAATTTCTCCACATCTTTCTTGAAATGTGGTGCTTAGAACTGGACCCGATATTCCAACTGAGGCCTAACCAGCTCAGAGTAGAGTGAAAGAATGATTTCTCGTGTCTTGCTCACAACTCACCTGTTAATGCATCCTAGAATCATGTTTGCTTTTTTTGCAACAGTGTCACACTGTTGACTCATATTTAGCTTGTGGTCCACTATAACCCCTAGATCTCTTTCTGCTGTACTCCTTCCAAGACAGTTGCTTCCCATTCTGTATGTGTGAAACTGTTGTTCCTTCCTAAGTGGAGCACTTTGCATTTGTCCTTATTAAACTTCATCCTGTTTACCTCAGACCATTTCTCCAGTTTGTCTAGATCATTTTGAACTATGACCTTATCCTCCAAAGCAGTTGCAACCCCTCCTAACTTGATATCTGCAAACTTAATAAGCGTACTTTCAATGCCAATATCTAAATCGCTGATGAAGATATTGAACGGAACCGGTCCCAAAACAGACCCCTGCGGAACACCATTTGTTATACATTTCCAGCAGGATTGTGAACCATTAATAACTACTCTCTGGGAACGGTTATCCAGCCAGTTATGCACCCACCTTATAGTAGCCCCATCTAAGTTATATTTGCCTAGTTTATTGATAAGTATATCATGAGAGACCGTATGAAATGCCTTACTAAAGTCTAGGCATACCACGTCCACCGCTTCTCCCTTATCCACAAGGCTCGTTATCCTATCCAAGAAAGCTATCAGGTTGGTTTGACATGATTTGTTCTTTACAAATCCATGCTGGCTGTTCCCTGTCACCTTATCATCTTCCAAGTATTTGCAGATGATTTCCTTAATCATGATATATCCCTCCCAAATGGAAGTTTCCACTTCATGACTCTTACAAAGTGGGCTCCCAGCCCACTAAAGCTTATGCCCAAATATATTTGTCTTTAAAGTGCACAGGACTCCTTGTTTTTTGTTTTTTTTTTGTTTTTTTTTTTGCTGAAACGGACATACATGGCTACCCCTCTGAAACTTTAAAGTTTTCACTGCTCTTTTCTGGACTTTCTCCAATTTGTCCACATCTTTCCTGAAATGTGGTGCCAAGAAATGAAGACAATACTCCAGTTGAAGCCTAATCAGCACAGAGTGCAAGAATTACTTGTAATGTCTTGCTCACAATATGCCTGCTAATACATGCCAGAAAAATGTTTGCTTTTTCTGCAGTAGAGTTACACTGTTCTGTTTTCTTTCATAAGATTGCACATTCTTCTTAAGTAGATAGGCCAAGTTTACTCATGAGCAAATGATCTAATCAAACAAATACTACATAATTTGATACAGTTCTGACCAAGAGGTTACTGAGAATCAGTGGTAGAGGTGTAAGAATGAGTAGGACTGGAGCAGTGGAGGGTGCTACAACTCACAACTGAGATGTATTGGCGGAGCAGCATAAAGGGCTTGGGAACTGGAAAAACAAAAAATGAGCATCAGGTTATGATTTAAGAGCATTGCAATAGTTGTTTGTGGGAAGTTTGCACAATGCTGGGCTACACTTTGCCAGGTTCTATTCCTTGCTAATAGTCTCCCATTGTCATGAGCAATAATCCATCCACAAAGATAAAAAAGGTGAGAGTTATCCCTTTTCTTGGTACAAAGTACATTATCTACAGTCATCCCAATTTTTCAAGTTTTTTCATTAGTTGTTCTCCACAATCAACCCAGGGAAAGTAGGGCTGTCCCCTGACATAACATACACTAGAGTTGGCACAGATTCAGGCAATAAGCCCTTCAGATAGACAAATATTTTGCATCCTATGCTGAACTGGAAATTGAAATGATGCAGAATCAGGAATATATTGTATTTAATGGTGAAAATATTATAAATGAGGCTGAGTAATGGAAGGCTCCTTAATAACCTATCTAACCAATCCCTTCTCAATCTGATGTTACTTTTTGAAAAAACAAACATTTATTGTTAAATATACAACTTTCATTTTCAAATCTCAGTGATATGGATTAAAATAACTTTCAAGTTCTAAACCATCTATCTTGATGTATACTCTTTATAAAGTTGAACACTAGAGATGCTAAGATGCTGTTGCAAACTGCAGGAGGTCACAACATCTCCTACCTACCAGTCATCACACAGAATTAAAAAGTGCACCCATGCACTGATTACAAAAGGTCACGGGACACGTGACCCCAGCACAAAGATGGCATCTCTTAGCAAGTTCTGACCATGTCCTTTCCTTGAGCAGCAGGGCCAGCACTTCACACTGAATGGTGGTAAAGAGGTGGAAAAGGCATCTCAGGCAGTCTGCTATAGTTTTCTATAGTTCTTACACACCAATTCAATAATTTTATGGACTCTGTACATAAAGCTCCACTTTGGTGATTTATATAATATATTGCAGTCCAGTTGTCTACCATTAGTCTGAAAGGCCCCTGATGTTGAATAGATGTTGCAGCAAGCATAACGGATTGCTTCGAGACTGAGAATGCTCATATGGAAAGACATTTGTTGGCGGGGTCCATTTGCCTTGGGCTCTGAAATCCTGGAAATAAGCACCTCAGGCGGGGTGGAGGTGGGGGAGTGGGTCTTTTTTGGGGGAAGGACATGCAAATAGAATTTCCACACAGACCTTCGGGGGATCATTCCATTACCTGAGGCAGTCGAGGACCTCAGAGGTACTGACACCTGCTTGGACAGGTTGTGCTTATTGTGGGTGTAGGCAGACATGAGCTAGGCATGGAGATATCAGAAGTGTAGTCTTGCTGGGGTGATACAAATTTAGATTTGCCTTCTGGCCCAAGCATTGAAGACAAATAAAACAGAAGAGTAGCAGGCTGGGTCAGCTAGTAAACTGACATTGTGACTCTCAATCTCAAGACACAGGTGACTGAGAAAGAACTGGAGTAATGGTGATCAATTGTAGTTTTGCTACCTTTTAATTTAACTAAAAGTCCTCTTGAGGTACAATACAAAGAGAACTGAAGTTCCAGATCAACCATCTCTCTACCATTTATTGCATACTTTTAGCATGTCCCCTCTTTTTTGCCTTCTCTCTAGGAGACTGGGTGGCTCTAATGGAGGGTAATAGATTACAGTCATTTCTTTATATTCAATTTAGATGAGTAATAATCAAATGTTATTAGTATCCGACAGCTAGTCCAGCCTATAAATAATTAGCTAAGTTAGTTCTGTACCTTATGGATAGATAGCCATCTCACAAAACCCACTATATTAGATACTAATTAGCCACCTTGTTGGCAGTCTCAGCAGACAGACCAAAACAATCAGATGACAAGCTTCATAATTAGAGTTCACTTACTGTGTTTATGATCTTTAGTATTTTTTTTAAACATGACATTTCTTAAAATCTCAGTATAATTTTCCAGAGCCTCACTGTAGTAGGAAGGAGCTCTGTAGTGCACAAAGAAAACCCACTGATTAAAATATTCTATATTGGAATCTTGTGCATTACCACTCCAGTTTATTCAGTATGTACAACAGTAGAACCAAAACACAACATAAATAGGCATAAACCTGCAGCTTTATTTTGTCAGTAACTTGCTTCTCACCTCCACTAGAGGACTCTTTGATAAAGCCATTCACATATCTGTATATTCTGATGTATACACTTACACATTCTGCTTCACACATTACATAGGGTGACCACACGTCCTGTTTTGGCAGGGACAGTTGCTTTTTTAAGCCCTGTTTTGGCTTTCCAGACCTTTTGGGCAAAACTGGGCATTTGTCCCCTTTGCTCTTGCCAACTTGATTAACTGGCAAGAGCAACCAGGACAAATGCCCACTTTTGGTATGCTTTGGTGGAGGGGAGTGAGGAGGCCCATGCAGGGGGCAGGGCAAGGCTCAGGTGAGGGACAGGCAGGGCATGGGCAAACAGCGATGTCAGCTCTATGGGGCGAGAGAGGGTAGGGCCTGGGTGAGCAGTGACCCCAGTCCCATGAACAGGGCAGAGGGGGGCCTCAGGTGGGCCCGGTGAGGGCAGGAGACAGGGAGGGTTTGGGCCAGCCTTGTGTGGGGAAGGGAAGTGAGGGGCCTCTGTCCTGCCCTGGGTAATGTCCCATTTTCCTTTGTGAAAATACAGACAGCTTACATTACACAAGCTTCTCTATACTTTTCCTGGGAAACAGTATGGTAGTGGGAAAACATACTGGTATAAAGACTCGTCATATTTGAGGATTCTGATGTGTCACAATTAACAGAGACTGAAAAATGAAAACAAATTCAATTCCTAATTCTGACTCTAATATACCAGCAGTCTTTTTCTTATGCACACATTGCAATTTTCATTTTGAAATATTGATCAGCTCAGGATGACTAACATTTCTGATGCTACTATGTGAATTGGGAGCATGAAGCTTCTTCCTAATGCGGACCACACAGCAAAGCAGAACGAATAATACAGAAATTCCAAAATATTGACATTAGCTATTTTATAATCAGCTTACATCTACACATGAGTTCCTTTAGCAAACAAGTGCCGCCTCACTGGCACACATATACACTGTAGGGAACAATCCTGAACCAACAGAAGCTTGACTAATGTCTGTGATTGTGTGTGTTGCTCCTCTGTCACAATACTTCTTATTCTATATGCTGCTAACCACAGAGTAACTGCTAGCTTTTAGATTGGCCTTATGGAATTTGGAAACTCATGTCATGGACCAGGGGTTGGCAACCTTTTCAAACCAAAGAGTCAGACTACATGAAAATTCAGAACAAGTGGTGAACAAAGAGCCATATAAGAATGCATATTTGCATGACTGAAAATATACAACATAATATAATTAAATGACATAATAATTAATAATTGCATAAATGAAACATTGTACTCACAGACTTTATTTAATGGGACTTCTGCTCCTGCATCTTTTCACACATTTCTTTGTAGTTTACATCATAACTGGTCAAATCCAACTTCCTGCATGCATTCAGGCTATCTTCTGTCAATCTTATGGGAGGGGGCTAGTGAGGTGCGGGTGCAGGAAACTGGGTTGCGGTGTACAAGGGCCCAGGGCACAAGGATGGGTTGTGTGGAAATGCAGGAGTGTTATGGCAGGAGTCTGGGGATGTGGGTATATGAGGGACTCAGGGCAGGGTACTCAGGTGTATGATGGACTCAGGGTTGATGTGTGTGGGGGTGTAGGAGGGCTATAATGCCGCAGCCAGATGGGGTCTGGGACCCAAATGGGGTTTTTTTGGGCCAGGCTTTATTTGTAAATAAAGTAAAATATGTCCAGCAGAAAAGGTTTCAACATTGTCTTGATTTATGGCAGGAGTGGGGAACCTTTTTTGGGTTGGGGGCCACTGACCCTCCCCCCCCAAAAAATCAGTCGGAGACCACACAAGTGAGAAGCAAAAAAGAAAACAAAAACCCCACAAAACACCAACCCCCTCCCCCCCCATCCTCACTGATGTGACCCCTAACGGGAACACCTCACTCCCCTGGTGCTCCAGTGCCATAGTGGGGGAAAAGGGAAGACTGAGGTTCAAGGCCTCAAGCCAGATTAACTCTTCTGGGGATCTGTGGTTAGTGGATTTTGTGGCTCACCCCCAGGCTCTAGGGTGGGGCCAAAAATGAGGGATAAGTGTGCAGGACAGGGCTACCAGTAAATGGGATAGGGATGGGAGTGCAAGATATGGGCGGGAGAAGATACGAAGTCCGGCCAGTGGGCAGCATGCTTGGCCATGGGGCAGGAGTGGGCTGGGAGCAGGCTGCCCTGGCTGGGGGCAGGTGGGATTCTGGCCAGCTGGACAGGGGGCAGAGGGTGTCTGGTCAGGGGGAAGAGAGGATCCTGGCCAGGGGGCAGAGGGAAGTAGGGGGGATTCTGGCCCAGGGATAGGGAGAAGGGATTGGGTGTCTGGCCAGGGGGTTAGGGGTTGGGAGGATTTTGGCCAGGGGGCAGGTGCTGTCTGGCTGGAGAGGTGAGTGAGGAGGTGGGAGTCTGGGCATGAGGGGCACTTACTTGCATGTAACATGCCTCCTGCCGCTTCCATTCCCCGGAAGCTTCCAGGCAGGATTCGCAGGGGAAGCTTCCAGGAAAGTGTTTCCCAGAGGGACGAAAAAGAGCAGTGTGGCCCCCCCCCCCCCCGGTCCTCTCCCCGGAAGCTGGCGCTGAAGCTCCAGTCTTGCGCAGGGGGGCAGTAAGGCTGTAGCACCAGCACGGCTCCTTGCTGCAAGGGGAGCAAGAGCAAGGGTGCCATTTTGGGAGGGGGCAACAGGGTGCCCAGTTTTAGCTTTTCACTCCATTCCCCAGATGCTAAAGGAGTGAGGGGAAAGTGCTTCCAATCCATGCCTGCCTCTCACACCTGGCTGGTGAAGGGATTGCAAGTACTTTCCCTTTAGTGTCCAGAGAATGGGATGAAAAGCTAGCTGTGTCCCCGAGCACACAGGTGCTTAGGGTTGCCAGATAGTTTAACCAAAAATACCAAACACCCTCTCCTGCCTCCCTCCCCCTCCGAAAAAAATCCAAACCCTGTTGAAGAAAAAAAAAGGAGGGGGGGAGACCAAAGTTATTGAAGGGGAAAAAAACCCCCAAACAAACCAGCATGGCCCCTTTAAGGCCTTCGGGTTGTGGGTTTGTTTTTTTTTTGCTGGCAGCCATCTTGTTTTCTTACTCTGTGCGGGAAGAAAGCTCCCCTGCGGAACCAGGTAAGGTGCAGGGGGGTCCGGGAGCTGGGGGAGTGGGTGGGCCAGGGGCTGGGCCTGGTTGCTGAGTGTGGTATGGTTGCCAGGTGTCTGATATTTTTGCCTCCTGACAGGGAAAAAAGAAAATACCAGACATTTTACATGTCTGATATGTTCTGATTTTTTTTTTTACCAGACAGGAGGTGAAAATACCGGACTGTCCGGGTCAGTCCCGGACACCTGGCAACCCTACAGGTGCTGCCCCCCTACCCTCCTGAAATGGTGCTCGTGGGAAAGGGGGGGGCTGAGTTGGGGCTCCAGAAGAGCCATATCTGGCTCCCTAGAGAGCCATATTTGGCTCATGAGCCATAAGTTGCCGACCCCTGCCATGGACTAACCACTACCTTAATTCAATATGAGGGATATCTCCTCTCTACATGAGGGGTCTGTTCCAAGAGTCTGCCTTCAGAGACTACTCAATCTGAATATTTCCAGAAGGCTTCGGAAAAAAAGTTCATCTGATAGGTCATTCTATATCAGTGATTGTGGTGACACCACAATCAAAGTGTCCTCAGCCACCTCTTTCCTGGCTTTGGCCTTACAAGCAACCTTAGTTTATAGATGGCTTGCAACAAAGTGAATCAGGAGGGAACAGAGTGCCAGTGGTGCCAATGCAGGCCATAGTCAAATAACTGTAACAAAGATTTTTTTTAAGATGGCTTCTTGGGCAATGTTTGAATTGCCTGATGGGAGAGACTAGCCCTGGCCCTTTCACTTCTGCCTGAAGCTTTTCCCCTGCCCTGCCCCTTTTAACCCCACTCCCCTGCTAGAGCCCAGAGCACTCCCCAACATCTTTCACCTAGCCAAGCAGTCTTCAATGGCATAGAGGCTTCCAAGAATACGTTCAAATTTAGCAGGCACATCATTACATGGAAAAATCTGAAATAGCCCGTTAATATTAGATGAATAATCAGGTAAGACAGAAATAACAAATGTGACAGACATTCACAAAAGGCCCATAGTAACAAACTGACATATATAATAATAAGTTGAGATCAGTGATATACTGACCTGAATGAAAAAGATACTTCACCATTAGTAAGGTAAGGAAATACAAATAAGGAGAAAAGGAAACATCCCTGACTGAATAGGTATCAAACATAACAATGTCAGCATAGCATAGTATAAACATGACAGTCTAGCCTAGGAGCGATAAGAGAATAAGATGTAGTCCTTGGGACATGCCAGAATGATGGTAACTGGGAGGAAAGAAAAGGTGATGAGGAAGATGCTGGCTAATACCTCAGGTTGTGTTAGAAAGAATGGTGTGAATGGAAATGATATGGAAATATAGATGTACATTCCCTATCTATCCTATGAATTGGGGTGTTTGTGACTATGCTAACTGTATTAATAAAGTATATTTGTAAATACACAAGAGTTCATATAATGTGAATGTTGCAACAGTGCACATCAGGGTTCCCAATCACAGAATGATTAAATACTGGGTCTGATCCTGAGACATAGGACCTGTTAACCCTAAAAGGTGGTAACTGGAAATTCATATGTAATCTAAGATCAGGCAACAGCGTGAGGCACGTGACTCCATGACAGCATCTGCAAAAATTGTAACTAGCAGCTTTGTTTTGAGTACTGGGCAGCTTGATTAATTCAAGCTGCCTACACACTTGATAGCTAATTTAAGTTCCACTTATGATGAAAAATAAAAACTTATTTTTAATTTACATATCATCCTCTTTAGTCCAAGGTTCACTTTATTCAACAGACTCCAGTACATACAAAGTTAGGTCTTCCCTGGTTTCTGGAAAGAACGGGGCTCACTGTTGATAGAAACAAAAGACAGAACTATGTAGCACTTTAAAGACCAACAAGATGGTTTATTAGTCTTTAAAGTGCTACATAGTTCTGTCTTTTGTTTCTGCTAGACCAGACTAACACGACTGCATCTCTATCACTGTTGATGGAAAGTATCAGTGAATCCTTGAGGCTGAGCTGAGTGCCAGTTTCCACTGAAAAAGCACATGTGCAGCTAATAAAATAATCATTTGATTTTGGTGATGTGTCTAGTTATCACTCCATAGCAATCTCCCAAATGTGATTAAGATTTATCACATTTATCTAGTTGTCAAATGTTCTCCTTGACCCTTGTCCCCTTGGGTACAGATTGAGATACAGATACAGCCTGGTGGCTGTGTGGGTTGCATTACTGGATGGATCACTTTCTGGCCACAGATAAACCGTCATGTTTCCGTACTGGAATTTGCAGATTTAGGAGCTGCCTTCAATACCTGTGAGTATGAAGTGTTGTTGACTCACCTGCAGACCCAAGTGAGAGTATGTGGGGCTGTTGTTGGGTGGCTTTATTCTTATCTTGTTTAATTTCTCATTGTCTGGATAATAGAAGAATGGGAGAAGTCTAGCTGGCTGAAACTAGGTTTTGATAAGACCGAGTTGCTGGTTGGCTGGTGGAGGTGACCAGAAGATACAGTAAGATTAATATCTGCCTCATAATTAAGGGTTCATGTCCTGTTTTTGTTGTTTATGTCCACAATTTAAGGTAAAGATGCAGAACCTTTTCTGGGTTGGGGGCCGCTGACCCAAAGAAAAATCAGTTGGGGGCTGCACACAAATGAGAAGTGCAAAAAAACCAAACCAAAAAATCCTCATTGATGTGGCCCAAAACTGAGAAGGAGAAAGATATTCCTCACATTCCCCTCATCGACCAGAGCCTAGGAGAGCCCAGGTTGGTAGATTTTGAGTGCTCCAGCACTGGGCTCCCAGGACTTAGGTTCCTCACCCCCAATTTAATAATTGGACTAGATTACCAGCTGCTACTAAGTAACCAGGTAGCAACACCAGCAAGGACATATGACACATGATAGTGTGAAGATTTCTTTTTTTATAACCACGTCTCTCCCTGTGTTATACCATTGCAGCAGTGGCCACCAGAGGCTTGAGCCAGAACTCTGTTTATATATAAAAGAGAGAGAGAGAGAGAGAGTGTTTCTGGCTGGGTATTTTCATCTTTAATTTGGAACCTGCCTCCACCATTAGTCTAAAACAGCCCAAATCTATTCTTAAGGGAATTTTGCAGATCTCATCTATTATGGCTGGCTTTTGGCAAGGAGAAGGAATTGTAAGCACAGCAAGGAGTGTGTACTACTAGCAATTTGGTATTTGTTTGCTGGAGGAACTATTTAGTCAAAGGCACTTAGTGCAACTGAATAGGAACTCTAAGTAAAAGAACATGAAAAATAACCCCTATTGATGGTTGAATTCAGCATTGTTACTTAAGTTTTATGATGGCATAATCCCACTAATTTCAGTGGAATTATGCCATTTTAACACTAGAATAATTCAGGGCAAATTAAACTTTTATAAAATTCAAAAACTTTTCTGTAACACGAGTCAACTAAAAAGTCTGTGTGAGAAAGGGGTTTAGTACGATTTTTTCAGATGAGCTGCATAACTGCCCTGTGGTGTCACCAACTGAGTCATACGGGGCATCCACAGCTCATACCTTGTAAAATCTTTATAACCACACTATTCCACATTCCTTTTAGCTATATTTGCAAAATACTTTTCAATCCTTGAGGATGAAACACACTACATTACTATTAATTTATTATTATCTGAAGCCATGAACTGGTTGAGTTGTCATTATGAAGGCAAAGCTTTAACATCTGAATGGCATTTTAAAAAATATTTAAATCACAGCCAAACAATAGTTGTTAATTCTGACTCTTGCTGAAGCAATAATGAACAGTTTCATTCTAGATAGATGGAGAAACAAAACATTTTTGGAAAGTACTTGAATTCTGAAGTAAAAGGCAAAACAACATTGTAACTGGACCTGTTAACAGGATCAACATTATTCTTCAGGGAATGGTATAGTCATTGTGAAGTGCAAGGGAAAACAGTACTTATATCATAGCTTAATTAGGCATGTTCAGATGGGAGGTTTTAGGCTTACTCTGAAAACACCAAGTATTGGTCACTGCTAGGGACAGGATATTGGATCTGTTCTGGCATGACAAATAATTCAATATGTTTGTCAGGAAATGCCATTCGTGGATATTTTCTTCACTGTGATATTATGACGGTATTAAGAAGCTATTATGGTGAAGAGGAGCAGATGAATAGCTTACACCTAAAGGAGTTTTTCAAGGAAAGTCTCATCTCCAGGTAACAAAACTACTCACCTTCAGTTGGTCATTTGCACATAGAAGGTAATATTTTTGATTACACAAAAGGAAATAATGCAGTTTTCCTGATACTCAAAAGAACAGTACATTGATAATACCAATTCACAATTCACACTCTTTGTATCTTTACAACTTTATATGTACTGGAGACAGAGCGGATGAGAATATTTGCTTTGTAAGGAAAATATGAAATTTATGAAGCTGTGCATGTAGTTAAGTACCGATCCAAACTCCCCCAGATAATTAGAAACCCTCACTTTCAGCAGATTGCTTCTGCCCTAAAAAGCAGCGATGTGCTTTGTGCACATATTTCTGAAACTGCAGACTCTGCATTTTGTTTAAAGAGTTAGTGTGCTGATAAGTCTATCTTAACATCCTCTGCTGTGCCAGTTTAACAAGCACAATACCAGTGGGTTTTCTTGCCCCTCCTTTCTGTCTTATGCACAGTACAATCTGGTGTAGGGACTGAAGGTAGATTTGTAAACTGGCAACAGCAGCATGCAGTACAAATCTAAGAAGCTGATCCATGGCACTGCAGTAGAAGTGCAACTTGATTTTATCACAAAAGGCACAGAAGATGGTATTTTTCCAGAAGGGGAATCCTTTCTACAATCATGGAAGTCTTCCAGCCCACCAGGCCAGTATGTAGAAAGCATATATCAACTGTTATGATTATTGAGCTGTCTTTAAACTGATTCAGAAAAGTACAATTGATCTCAGTCGCTTGAACCAACAGCCTGATTGAAAAATGATGCAAACATCAGCAAAATGTACAATACACTTGCAAAAGGTTTTATCTTGATGAATAAAACAGCACCAAAGAATCCATCAGTAAATAATTCAATGTCTAAAAGCACCACATTAAAGTATCCTCAAATTTATAGTACCATTTAATTGACCTTCAGAAAGAGACTGTCTGCTACACAGCTCATTTTTGCTGATCCTGTTTTGATTCCTAATGAGAGATTTTACTGTAACATTTTAAAAGCAGGCAACCACCTCTGTGACACAATCCATTCTATCAGTAGTTTGAAACTCATGCAGTTAGATCATGTAGTTGTGCCACTTAATCTGGAAAACAAGTAATAACACAGACAACATGCAGCATCACCTACCATTCTGCAACATATCAGTGGAGTCTGCAAAACTGAATTGGAGCATCTAACAGGCACTGAATAATCAAGGTACTGTCGTACTACAATTTCCAAAGCTCATTATAGATTTCTTGAATGTACTAGTCTCAGTCACTCAAATGAATGTCTCAATATATGTTTGTCATTTCCTATTCTTTTTGTTAACACACTGGCAGATTACAGTACTGTTGGATGACTAATGAAAACATCTGTGATATTCTTACTCCTTTATGCATCAGCTATGGCTTTATAAAATCTATGTTTCAAACACCGAGGGAAACTCTTGGAAAATGATCAGTAACATTTGTGTATTTTACCCCTTTCAATTTATTGTGTTGGATGCTTTACAAATTCTTGAGAGTGAGACAGAAGGAGATTTGCATACAAAATAGATACTGTAAATGCATGCCGATGTATAAAAAGACAGAATAGGGAAATCTTTCTTGGCCTCCAACTACTGTACTTGAAAACAAGACAGTTACAGGCTTAAGGAATGAAATGTTTTTTCATATGATCATAAAAAGTAGAGTTGTAAGACTGCGTACAGCCTAGGTGCACGGAAGGAGCTGGTTGTAGTGATGCTGGAGCGGGTTCTATATCAACTTAAGCATAGATCAGAATAGTTGAAAGGCTAATCTACACTTCAGTGGCTGGCTGTGAGACCCAATCTGGGTTAGCCAGAGTGTAGTATATTCATAGAATCATAGAGCTGAAAGAGACCTCAGGAGGTCATCAAGTCTAGCCTCCTGCCCAAGGCAGGACCAATCCCAACTAAATCAACCCAACCAGGGCTTTGTGAAGCCAAGACTTAAAAACCTCTAGAGATGGAGATTCCACCACCTCCCTAGGAAATGCATTCCAGTGCTTCACCACCTTCCTACTGAAATAGTTTTCCCTAATATCCAACCTAGACCTCTCCCACTGTAACTTGAGACCATTTCTCCTTGTTGTGCCATCCGTCACTACTGTGAACAGCCTTTCTCCGTTCTCTTTGGAACCTTCCTTCAGGAAGTTGAAGGCTGCTATCAAATCCCCCCTCACTCTTCTCTTCTGTAGACTAAACAAACCCAAATCCCCCAGTCTCTCCTCATAAATCATGCACTCCAGCCCTCTAATCATTTTAGTTGCCCTCCGATGGACCCTCTCCAATGCGTCCATATCCTTCCTGTAGTTGGGGGCCCAGCACTGGACACAATACTCCAGATGTGGTCTGACTAGAGCCGAATAAAGGGGAATAATCACTTCTCTGGATCTGCTGGCAATGCTCCTCCTAATGCATCCTAATATGCCATTAGCCTTCTTGGCTACAAGGGCACACTGTTGACTCAGATCCAGCTTCTCGTCCACTGTAATCCACAGGTCCTTTTCTGCAGAACTGCTACTTAGCCAGTCCGTACCCAGCCTGTAATAATGCTTGGGATTCTTCCTTCCCAAGTACAGGATTCTACACTTGTCCTTGTTGAACCTCATCAGATATCTTTTAGCCCAATCCTCTAATCTGTCCAGGTCAATCTGAACCCTATTCCTGCCCTCCAGCGTATCTACCTCTCCCCTTAGCTTAGTGTCATCTGTGAACTTGCTGAGGACGCAATCCATCTCCTCATCCAAGTCATTAATAAAGATGTTGAACAAAACCGGTCCTAGAACAGATCCTTGGGGCACTCCACTAGAAACCGACCACCAATATAACACAGAGCCGTTGATCACTACCCATTGGGCCCGACAGTCTAACCAGCTTTCTATCCATCTTACAGTCCAGTTATCCAATCCATGCTTCCTTAATTTGCTGGCAGGAATATTGTGGGAGACCGTATCAAAAGCTTTGCTAAAGTCAAGACATATTACATACACTGACTTTCCCATAGCCACAGAGCCAGTTACCTCATCAAAGAAGCTAATCAGATTGGTCAGGCACGACTTGCCCATCGTGAATCCATGTTGATGATTCCTGATCACTTTCTCCTCTTCCAAGTGCTTCAAAATGGATTCCATGAGGATCCCTTCCATGATTTTCCGGGGACTGAGGTAAGGCTGACTGGTCTGTATTTCCCTGGATTTATCTTTCTTCCCAGCCACACCTCTTTCACATCCCTTCTCACATCCTGTTGTGAAGACTGCAGAGGGCTGGGGAAATTAATAGTCGTCTTTGCCTTGTCTACATCTCCTAGGGACTGTCCCATGTTAAGGGAACTTACTTTTTACTCAGACAAAACTCTCACTGACATCAATGACATTTATTTCCTGAGGAAGGGTTGGAAAAGGATTTGGCTCATGGTGATTAACCCTTATTTGTCTTCTCATGTTCATTTAGTAGAGGTAGTAGATTGCAAAATCATGGATGCAGCTGGGCATAAAGACAAGGTATGTCAGAAGAATGTTTTGTATATCAATAATCTAGATGTTGAATAATGACTAGATACTGCACCTAATTCAGAATTTTCCAGTGGGTTCTATACTGTTCTTATGGCATTCCATTCCTCTTACCTTCTTTATTTCCTTTTTGCATGTGTTCAAAATGGTGCTTTTTGTCTTGAGAATACAGGTTGCTTTCATGATAAGACTGGAATAATGATAAAAACTTTGGCTACTAAGATAAAATGGGGCTATGTATAAATTTCATCCTGTGTCCAATAGCAGCTAAAAGATCAGTCTTCATTAACATCTCGTGCCTCCTAACTAATGTTACTGCTAATAGGAATACTGTTTCCTTGACCTCATCATCTGTGGGCTCACGATGTCAGAGCACTCAGAATGACATGCATATTTCTGTGAAATCTTCCTAATTCCTTTAAAACATTCCTCTGTCTTTGAAGAGTAACTTATTTTGTTCCAGTGTATTTATGAATTATTTTGGCAAATACCCATTAAACTGACACAGACCCCATAAAGGGGGAGACAAAGGTGGTGGTCATGGTGTTGGCTTCTTTACTGTGGTACCATTGTCCATTAGGAAGTCATTGTGCTGTTGATGTCTGGATTAAGATCTAATTGCATGTCACTGGCTGCTAGTAGTCTGCTTGTGTACTTCCATCCACAGGCACTGACCTGTGAAGTATTGGGATCTCCTTGGTGATGAGAAACTCAGGATTAAGGCTGTGTCAGTAGTGATTGTTAAGTAGTGACATACCAACTTCTGAGTCTTAGCTTTGTAGTTGAATGACTAGCTTTCACAGGGCAAGTTGAAAATGTAAATGGGTCAAAAATAATTGAGGACAAATTAGCTTTGATTTCCCTGGCACAATGGAAGGAAGGCCCTGATCTATACCTGAATGGGGTTGTTGGATAGTGGTCAGACCAGGGAAGTTGAGTGTTTGTGGTGTTCCCAAAGGCCCATCCTAGGCTTCAATTCAGGTCCAGTGTGAGAATCCAGATACAGCCTGACAAAATCTCTTGATTTCCATGTGGACCAGGAGATTAAATACTAAGTTATCCTTAGACTTTGAACCGAAGCTGAGATCAGCAAACCTTGGGGATCCCAGCATGATAATTAACAGCAGGTCCCTTAGTTCTTTTACAAAGTTAGCAGGGTTTTCAGTTATGCATCTGGAGGCCATTAAGACTGTTAAGTTCTTTTTTGTCCTTTTATTCACAGATAATATGGATGTACTCAAATGTTTTCATTTCAGAGATGGAACATTTTCAGTTATGTTTGGAAGGGAATAATGTTTTTGATGATTGATACTGCAAAAAGTAACAATACCAAAAAGTTTGCTGACACCAAGAAAGATGACAATGACCAGGTGGGTGTAAGATTAAACATGGTGCCAAAGTTAATGTCCTTCTTGAGCCCTCATGTAAAATGGAACAGATGACATACATTGAGAGATGGCTACAGACAAAAATGGGGCTAACTTTAATCACTGCCAAGTTCTTCAAAACACGAGACAAAGGCACAGAAGCCTCCTCATATACCTAGTCTGATACATGGCTACTTGATATAGTTTCTTATAATTGTTTCTTAATTTATAATAATTTTTATAAGGATTAAGATTTGAGTATAAATACAAAGACAGAGGGTCAAATTCATCTCTGGTGTGAGTGGGTTCAACTCCCATTGAAGTACGTGGGAGATATTTCTGGTTATGCAATGAATTTGGTCCTTAAAACTGTCAGATCACAGAAACTGCAATGATGAATGTGAGGCCCTTCACACTGGGTCCAAAGCCTTGGGTTTCTCCTATAATAGAACATCAAAGCACCTCCTCGGTTAATTTGTGCTCAGGGTGTTTAAAACAAAGGGAAAAACATATATACAAGGCTAAACTCATATCTCCAAGGCAAAACCGATATGGAGAATTTTGCTCAGATACAGACATTTTGTATGTAAAAAAAATTGTTTTTTTCAAAACCTCTCTTTTTTAGCAGCCACATCTGAAATAGATGTTTATATATGAGAAGTCATAGGAAAAGTCACAGGGGTGGTTTTTTTGTATATAACATAATACAACAGTATACAGATAAGCTAAATAAGTAGGGAAAAGGGAGCAAAGGAGAAACTGGATTTTGCCGGAGGCCAGTAATTCAGAGATTCACTGATGGGTATCAACGCAACATATGGAGTTGCAGATGCATATTAATTTCTGAGACACACTGGGTGCATCTAGACTGCAGAGGGTTTTTTCAGAAAAATGGCTGTTTTTCCGAAAAAAACTTCACTTAACATCCACACTGCTATTGTGTTCTTTCGAAAGAAAATTGAAAGAACACAGGTTTTTTTCCGACTTGCAGTCTAGATGTACCCATTGTCTCATGTGCCAAGATCTGCTTAGAGAAGAGTGAGGCTATGTCTACTTTACTAGGTTATTTTGAAATAAGTTATTTCAAAATAATAACTCCCAAAATAACTATTTTGAAATAAGCTTATTCCTCTTCACAAGCAGGAGTTATTTCAAAATAACAGGCCCATTATTTTGAAATAACAGGCTTGATAGTGTAGACGCTCACCTTGTAATTTTGAAATGACTCCCCAGTGTAGACATGTCCTGAGTGTGTACTGGGGGGAAATGAGGAGGGCCTGTCTTATGTCACACCTTGGAACCTGTTTATAAGGGTTCTGTAGGCTAGTGGACCTGATCAAACAATTGTTCACACCTAGTTCAGTTTGTAGTTCTTATCTTGGGGTTCTGTTTATTCTTTAACTCTGGAAAACTGAATAATACACAAAGCAACAGTCCCATTCTTAACTGAGATTGAGAGGCCCACTGGCCGCTGACAGCTTAATGAGCTGCCTGACACAGGGTAGATATTTAGAGCTTGTCTGCCCGCTTGCAGCATTCTGCTGCAGCCACAAGAGAATGCACATCCAGCCCTTTCCTGGTTCAGGCATTCTCATGGAGCTAAGGCTTTTCTTTATATCCTCTACCTCGGAATAATCATACCTAATCACTAGATATTGCACAACTCCATCAAATGAATCTCAAGAGCTGCCTGTTGGGGCTCCTCTGTTGAATGGGAGTGGCTTCTCCCTGGGCCCTCTGATCCTTACAGGGGCATATGAACAACATAGTGTGAGATTCCAAGAGGGATGATCTGTTCTTTGAGGTCAACCTAGAGCTATGATAATCTTGCTTTAGCAAGTGCAGATACAAAAACAATGGGTTGCTGAATTCATCCACATCCTCCAAGGGCTAAAGATATTATTCCTGAGGAAATTATGGGTGTATAGATGTGTCTTTTCTGTGAGATTTTTCAGGTGTTGTGCAGATACCTTGTAATCAGAAGGAATGGCTACTAGCTAATTTTATGGCCCAATCTTGTAGCCTTTAGTTAACTGTCATGAGGATACTAATAATGAATGGTTTTAGGCCTGGAGTTTTAGTGTGCTTTTCATGAGTTTTTTAATTATTTATGGTTTGTTGGTCTTTAAGTAGAATTTAAAATTATGCTCAAGGTTCTCTTGTTAACAGAGGCTATGATAGGTTGCTCTTACCCTCTTTTATTACTATCTGTTATAATATATGACACACAAAAATACTCATCATTAACCTTACATTATTTCTAGGGCCCTACAAAATTCATGGTCATAGGATTTTAAATATTAATAAATGTCATTATTTCAGTTATTTAAATCTGAAATTTCAGGGTGTTGTGATTGTAGGGGTCTTGACCCAAAAAGGAATTGTGTGTGTGTGTGTTTGCAAAGTTATTGTAGGGGGTATTTGCGATACTGCTTCCCTTACTTCTGTGCTGCTGCCTTCAGAGCTGGGCAGCTGGAAAGCAGCAGCTGCTGCACAGAGCTAGGGATGTGAAGGACTAGTTGACAAGCAAATGCTTATTGTTTAGGTGACAGGATAGTTGACTAGTCACTTTCCCTCCCTTACTGCCTTTATCCAGTAGAGGCAGCAAGGGGGGAGAAGAGGGAATACTTCAAAGCGGCAGCGCTGCTTGAATCCTGGGGCCAGACCCCGGGCTCTACATAGTGCTGTCGCTTTGAAATGTCGTGTGCAGCCTGGGGCAAGCTGGGGTGCTCCCAGGCTGCACGTGGCATTTCAAAGCAGCAGCACCACGTGGAGCCCGGGATCATCTGGGGACTCCTCTGCTGACCCTGGGCTCTGTGCAGTGCTTCCACTTTGAAATGCTGCAGGGAGCCCAGCGTCAGGCTCCTCGTGGCATTTCAAAGTGGCAGCGCCTCACAGAGCCCAGGGTCAGCGGGAGAGTTCCCCCCCGCTCTTCCCCGCTGACCCTGGGCTCCACGTGGTGCTTTCACCTTTGAAATGTAGCAACAACCCATGGGCTGCAAAATGCATCGACTATTAGATTAGTCAATTAGTTGATACTTAACATCCTTACACAGAGCCCAGCTCTTGAGGCTGAGCAGAAGAGGATGGTATGATGTGGTATTGCCACTCTTACATCTGCATCGCTGCCCTCAGAGCTGGGCTTTCAGTCTGCATCCACCTCCTTCCAGCCACCCAACTCTGAAGACAGCAGCACAGAAGTAAGGGTGGCATGGTTTGATATTGCCACCCTTCCTTCTGCACTGTTGCTGGTGAGGCACTGCCTTCAGAGCTGGGTACCCAATGAACAGTCAGTGTCCTCTGGTCCCCCAGTTCTGAAGGCAGTACAGAAGGGTGGCAATATTGGTTGTACCTCCCTTAACAGGGACTCCCTGGTCCAGCAACATCCATGGTCTCCCTTTTGTGAAATGCTGTTCTCCCTCCCATGGAATTTGTATAATATAGGCTAAAAGCACATAAAGCACCAGATTTCATGGGGGAGGGAGAGACCATGGTTTGTGACATGTTTTTCATGACAGTGACTTTGGAAGGGCCTTAGTTATTTCCTAATCCAGACCCCAAGTAATATCCAGTATATGACAGTATGTGTATTTCAGGGCAAAAAACACTCTGGATAGTTCCATCGATTCCATGAGATCTAAAGTTGACCTACTAAAGTTATTATCAGCATGGGCATGATAATGAGTGGCATAATATGAATGTAATTATGACCAAAGAAGGGGTGGGAAAACCTCAGGGCCAGGGGGCCAAATGTGGCCTCCAGCTTGCCTGGATTCAGTCCCCAAGGATCATGGCTCACCTCTCCCCAGCATTGGGGAGCCCATGTCTATTGCGGGGCTGGACCACACAAAGTCTACAAGCCTGGGTCCCACTAGGCTCTAGTCTGCAAGGGGAATGTGGGGAGTATCTTTCTCCTTCTCAGTTGGGGCCACGTCAGTGAGGGTCTTTTATTTTGGAGAAGGGCTTCTCACTAGTATGCGTCCTCTGACTCATTTTTCTGTGGGTCAGTGTCTCTTGACCCAAAAAAGGTTCCCCACCCCTGGATTAAAGAGTTGTAATAGTGATGTCAACAGAAAAACACCCCTCTGGAATGCTTCCATACCATATGTTTTATTCCTTACTTGCACTATCTTTAAAAGTCCAACTCCTGAAGGATCAAGTTGTTTTCTGGTATGGGTGAATAATATCAGCACTCTCAGTACTAACAGAATGTGAAACAGTTGCAGCATCATTAACTTAATCAAAGTCTTGGGTGCCATATAGGCCAGTGCACTGGTGCATAAACATTCAGTTTGGTGCTTGCAGTCCTCAGCACCAGCATGGCAGCGGTAGCTGAACCAACCAGGATAAAATGTTATTAAGTATAACAGTAACTGGTATTTTCCATGCTCAGAGCTTTACACATATAGCCTCTGGGTGACCCTACCTGTGCTGGCATGCATGTGCCTGAACGTTCCAAGTGTTTTTAAAAATGGTGCTCACCAATCTGGTAGGCCTGTCTCCGCTGTGTTCTGGAAACCCTGTGTCCCTTCTTCTTTAAAAGCATCTGGCTTCCTGAGGGTAAAGGAATCAGAAGGGGAGTAAAGAGCTTGGGAAGAGGAGTGTCTCCTGAGGTGAAAGTAATGGTCTAGACCCATGGTGTCCAATCTGTTCCGAAGCAGTAGTGAACTAGCTATAGTGAACTAGCCACACTCAACTGGTCAAATAGTCACATTGTTCAAGCCAAATAGCCACATGTGGCTAGCATGTTGGACACCACAGATCTAGACGCAGCCACATTACCCCGAGTGGCTCAGAAAGTTCAAAGACATTGTGGAGATGATCTCTCTCAGTTAGGTCAGCAAATAGGAGAAAATGGATTTGTGAGATAACATTATCTGTCCTTTCAGATATATTTTGGGCTGCTCACAAAGAAGAAAGTGAAGAAGCTATGGAAGCCTTTGAGGACATTGAGCATGCCCATCTGCCAGCAACAGTGCTGCTGAGTATAATGATCATGTTTTATTTTCTTCCAGGGAATAAGAAGAAACTTCTTCCCTCTTGACTTCAAGAGAAATCAAAATGAAGGGTGCTAAGCACACTGAGATTTTTGTGAAGGACCTGAAAAAATGGACAATCTTTGGAGAAGGCCTCCAACTAAATATTTAATTTTCACATGCCTAGTGGAGGCATACAAAGATAAAGTAAGAGGAAGGGGAATGCAAACTTTGGGGCAAACCTAAAGTTAGTTCATGCACTGACTAGCCATGCAGTAAACCCAATTTATTCCTCAGGAAAAGGGTTAAAGGCATCTTAAAGGTCATGCTCTTGATTGCAAGGAAGAAAGGTACAATATCTATCCTACTTCCCTACCTTAGTGATTGATTATAGCACCACTTCATTCCCAGAGGAGCCAGTCTGATCACTCTATTCAACTATAGGATACAACTACTGTTATGAGGGAGCATAGCTAATAGAGACAAAAGTATCCAGAATAATTGGTATCTGGTTTTAGGATCCCATTTGAACCAGCTTATCATGTTCTTTATTTTCCCTCACAAAGAAATAACTTTTAATAGCTCTCTCTGTTCATTTTAAAGATAATTAACTTGATATGAAATCTTTAAAACGCATCTTCTGGAATATTAAAATAAGATGTGTGAAACCAAAATGGACATCTCAACCATGAGATATTGTTTTGCAATTCTGGAACAAGTAGTTTAATACTTTTCAGGGACCAAGGGATGCTGCAGAATATGACAGATATAATTAATCTTCTCAATTTTTTTCAGGTATGTTGTCTTAATGATACGTAGTTTGCTCTCATTAGCCATTCCAGCAAAGATTTCTCTTATATATGATCAGATACTTGCTAAACAATGTCAGCATGCATGAAAAAAAATCCTGAAACCAAGCTTTTCTGACAAACTTGTAGTTTATACATCTAGGACTTCAGTTTCTGTTTGATGGTCTCCTATCCTTGGATAACGACTCTTCATGCAGGCCTTAGTGCCTTATGTTTAATTCCATTGCTTGTGTCAGAGAGCATTTCTAGATGTAGACTCGGTGCAACACAGGAGGAAGTGGAGAAATGCTGTAATAAGCCACCTTCAAAGTTCTCACCTGATCCTGGTCACTGCTCTACTCTCCAGAAATTGTGGACTTAACAGGGACATTTGTTTTATGGTTCATTAAAATCTGTAACACACTGGACTGCCTGCTAATCTTAGCTGCCCACTTCAAACCTTTTATGAATAACACTAATCCCCCAATTTCTCACTTTATTTAAAATGATTTGTCCCTAACATGCATTATGCATTCTGCTTAAAAAACTGACCCAACTTGTATTTAAGCTCAGTCAGTCTGCTTCCTTCCCTAGACATGGAAAAAAAAGCTTTGTCGCTCAAAAATGTGTATCTTCCACCAACAGAAGTTGTCCTGTCTCTCATAGAATATTCTGTCAGCCTGTATTTTCTCCTACAAGAAGACTGTATGGAACTATGGAAATGTCTAAATGATAGAAGGTATTCTCAAACTGAGGGCTGTGAATCCTAAGATGGTTGAGTGATTATTACACTGGGTATCACAAGATGTCAGCCCCCAAATCATGCTTGACCTCCCATATTTAAGTGTTAAATATATATAAAAAGTATATTTAATTTATAACGGGCGAGGGAAGGGGTCATACTCAGGGTCTTGTTGTGTGAAAGTGGTCATCAGTACAAAAGTTTGAGAACCACAAAATTGGTTATAAGGGAATCCAAAACAGCTTTACATAGGCCAAGTTTTTTTTTAATTAATTTGAAACTAAGTATTTTAACAACACCAAAATCTGATTTCCAATATTCTATCATTATAATTCATTGTTATATTATTCATCAATCTTTAACTCTCTCAGTGTTAGCCTTAATCTGTACATTGTATATTACTGCCTGTTATCTATTAACAAATGATTGAAATCAATAGAATATTTGTACATGTAGGTACTATATTCTAGAATGTAGCAAAAACATTCTATCTGGTTGACACAGAAGTAGTCAAATGGTTAAGGAAGGAAGTTATTTGCTCTTAAAATGTCCTAAAGTGATAATTTAAAAAAATTTGCAACATTGCTTTGAATATAACAACATCTTTCAGTCAGATGCAATTAAAGGTCTTTGTGTTACTGCCCTCAAAAACCATTTAATACAGTGAATGTAATTATGCTACATAATTTAAATAGGTCAAGATTTGAAATGCCTAACAGAGGTGTCCAGAAACTGATATTTACAGTCTCAGGAAAAAGGAAAGAGAGAGAAAGAGAAGAGGGTTTTCACTCTGCATTTAGCCATATCATCTTTCACCTCATATTCTAAATATGACTGCTTTTTAACCCTTGCCTAATAGCTAGTAGAAGGAAGAATGCTATTGATACTTTGATCGTAGAATAAGTTTGCAGGGCTGACAATTTGAAAAACAGCTTTATATTGTACACAGAACAAATTGGATCTGGAGTCACTGAGAGAGAAAACATTGAACTGCCTCTTACCATTTTGGGGTCAACTTTGTTAAGAACAAGGCTGTGGGCACAGAGGTGAGCTTATTGGTTAGACCAAAAGTTACCAATCTTAGTGGTCAGTTTCTGAATCAAGAAATCCAGTACAGAGAGTAGCTAGAGCTGAGAGCTACGAATCAGGAACCAAGTGTCAAAACTGAGTTCAGAAGCCAAATACCAAGTCTAGGGAGCAAGCTAGAACCAGTAACCAAAGGTCAGAGCCAGACTCAGCCAAAGGAGCCGAAGCAGGAGTGAGGAAGGTGCGGACAGCAGGATGTGGAATTCTCTTGAAGACCCAAAGACCCAAACCTGCTGTAGGATTCAAGAATGTGCCCGATGGAGTCTTCAGCCAATCAAAAAACTGATTCATTAGCTATCTCAGATAAGGGAAACCAGCTGGGTCTGCAGTGAGTCTCTGACACAGTTTATTGGAGAACTTAAGTTTTTTTTGAAATTGTGAGACAGAATGCCCTGGAGTACAGGAGTGGCAGTCAAGAAGTCTGCGGGCACTCAGAGCACTCCAAGACAGGACTGCTTTGCTGTCCCTCATCGAGGTAGACAAGTAAGTGGAAAACCCTGAGAACTGTCTGTCCGGGGTGGGGGGCAGAGTCCCTTTAAGAACGGAGCTCAGTTAGCCTCAGGCAGCAGCCCCACACACTAAGTCCTAACCTGATGCCCTGCCGGCACTGGTTCCGGCCAGCCTTAACTTCGGTTCAGGGTCCACTCAGTGTCGATGTGCTATTTCGAAATAGTTTTTGTGTATAGATGCGTTATTTCAAATTAGCTTAATTCGAAATAGTGCTGTAGTGTAGACATGCCCTTGGGGTACGTCTAAACTACATGGCTCCGTCGACGGAGCCATGTAGATTTGTTTGTTCGGCAAAGGGAAATGAAGCCGTGATTTAAATAATCGCGGCTTCATTTAAATTTAAATGGCTGACCCGCTCTGCCGATCAGCTGTTGGTCGGCAGATCAGGGCAGCCTGGACACTCCCTTGCCGACATGAAAGCCCTTTATCGACCTTCCCGGTAAACCTCATCCTACAAGGCATAATGGGGAGGTCGATAAAGGGCTTTCTGGTCGGCGCGGGAGTGTCCAGAGTGGCGCGCTGACCTGACAAACAGCTGATCAGCTGTTTGTCGGCTCAGCACGGCAGCCATTTAAATTTTAATGAAGCCGCGATTAATTAAATCGCGGCTTCATTTACCTTTGCCGATCAGCCTAATCTACATGGCTCCATTGATGGAGTCTGAGATCCAATGTGATAAACTCTGTGACAATATTTGTTTTTCTTTGCTGTAATCTACAATAGAGATGAAAAGTTGTGGAGATGATCTGAAAGGTTTAGTTCTGTGGATTTAGAAGGAAAGTGCCTCTCTGACATCTAGGGTGTGCATCTGTGCTTCAGACGTGTTGGTATGTGGCTTTGGAAAGAATACTGGTAAGTATATTGTTTGGTTAAGGTGGAAAGAGGAGTGCACCTTAGGTAAGAACTTAGGATGTGGTCACATGGAGACTTTGTCTTTGAAGAAGATGGTGAAGGGTGGTTCAGCCATTAGGGCTGCCATCTCACTCTATGTGCGAAGTTATTGCCACGAGGAAAGCAGTCTTTAAAGTTAAGTGGTGTAGGGAGCATGTAGCCATCAGTTCAAATTGTGGCTTTGTCAGTGTTGTTAGTACCATGTGAAGGTCCCATGGTTCTCGAGAGACTGCCATGTCTGGGTACAGGAACTGTAGGCCTTTTAGGAATCACTTGGTTATTGGGTGTGTGAACACTATAGTGTCCTCTACCGGTATGTGGAAGGTTGTTATCACTGCTAAATGCACTTTAATGGAGCTCAGAGGTGCAATTGTTTGAGGTGCAGTAAATATTCTAAGATTGCAGGAAGCGGAGCGCCTGTGGTGGAATATTACCATGTTAGGATGAGAGCATCCCTGACGGACTGTTTCCCCATGCTCGCCCTGGAGCAATACATTAGGCATTTTTTGTTGGCTCTGGTGGCGAATAGGTTTATGTATGGGAAGCACTATTGGTTGAATATGTTGTTCAGGATTGTGTAATCGAGTTCCCACTCATGGTCCAGTGGTAAGGCTCTGCTGAGGGCTTCTGCTGTCAAATTGAGGACCCCAGGGAGGTGGCATGCGGTTATGCAGCTGTCTTGGGCTTGACACCAGTTCCAAAGCACAATGGCTTCCTTGCAGAGAGTCTGTGGTCGAGCGCTGCCTTGCTTGTTTATATAAAACATATATGCTGTGTTGTCCGTATATATTCTGATATGAATCCCTTTGGTATGGGGAAGTAATTTTTGGCATGCTAGCCAGACCACCCTGAGTTCGAGGATGTTGATATGTAGAATGCAGTCTGCTGAGGACCGGCCTTGTGCTGTTTGGCCTTTCATATGAGAATCCCCATCCAGTGAGCGAGGCATCTGTTGTGATGACTACTGTGGTTTCTGGACTTTAAAGGGTATGCCTGTGCAGAGGTTGAATGATTTTGTCCACCATTGTAAAGATGCCTTTACTGCATGTGGGAGTGTTAGCGTTTTGGTCATCTGATGTATGTGTGGCTTGTATCTGAGTTGGAGCCAGCCCCGGAGACATCTCATGAATAGTTGTGCATTGGGCACCATGGGATTACACGATGCCATGTGACCTAGAAGTTGTAGATAGTCATGAGCTGTTACTGATGGCATCCCTTGGAGGGATTGTGCCAGTTGGCTGATGCGGATGAATCTCTCGGTAGGCACAGAGGCCCTGACTGTGATGGGATTGAGATGGGCCCTAATAAATTGGATGGATTGGGTAGGCGTCAGCATTGATTTGCCATGGTTTACAAGGAGTCCTAAAGAGTGAAGACAGCTTAGGAGCATGAGAATATGCTGGTGGCACTCATATCTGGTCCTTGGTTTGATAAGGCAGTCATCTAAATAAGGGTAGATAGTGACTCCACATTTCCTGAGATGAGGGGCGACGACTGCTAACACCTTGGAAAATACCCTGGGTGCTGTGGAGAGTCTGAAGGGTAGGACTGTGTATTAGTAATGTTGTAGACCTAAGGTAAAACGAAGGAAACATCTGTGAGTCGGTCATATCAATATGTGGAAGTACACATCTTGTAGGTCGAGAGACAAAAACCAATTGCCAATCTCCAGAGCTGTGATAATGGTGGCCAGTGTGACCATTTTGAATCTCTGTTTTCTTATGTATTTGTTTAGCAATCTGAGATCAAGAATCGGTCTCCATCCTTCTTTTCTACGAGGAAACAGTGCGAGTAAAAACCAGTTCTGTGGAAATCCAGGGGAACTGGTTTTATGGTGCCTAGTTGGAGCAGGTGATCCACCTCTTGCTGTAATATGGTCTTGTGAGAGGGGTCCCTGAAAAGGGACGGCATGGGTGGGTATAGTTGAGGGAAGAAAAGGAAAGGGATACTGTAACCTAAGGAGATAGTTTGTATTACCCACTTGTCAGACGTAATAGTTTTCCAGTCTTGTAGAAATGGTAACAAGCGAAAATGGAATAGTTTTGATACATTTTGAAGCTCTGAGGTGGGTGATGTTGTTTTTGGTCTCTTGACTGCTGTTTCAAATTTTCTTATTGGGTTGGGATGAGCGGCTGGGGTTGTTATTCTGGGGATGTTATCTTTGTTGTCTATTTCGCCCACGCTATTGGTATGGCAGGTGATCTTGCCACTGGTAATAATAAGTAGATTGTGGGTGCCTTGATCTCTGGTATGTTTGGTACCGGAATTGTCTTGCTCTTGTTACAGGTGTTTGGATACCCAGCGAGCGTAGGATAGCCCTGGAATCCTTCTTTGACTGAAGTAATTGGTTGGTCTTTGCCAAGAAGAGCTTCTCACTGTTGAACTGCAGATTGTCCACCAATGGTTGGACTTGGCGGGGAAATGCAGAGGAGTTGAACCGTGAGGCTCGTCTCATAGTCACGGCTGTGGCCGTTGTCCTTGTGGCTGTATATACCACATCAAGGGCAGCTTGTAACGCTATGCGTGATACTGTTTGCCCTTCAGAGATGATAGCTTTGAATTGTGTCTTTTTATTGTAAGTCATATCTTCAGTAAAAGTGTTAAACTTTGTGTAGTTATTAAAATTGTATTTGCTGAGTAATGTGGCGTAGTTTGCTACTTTCATATGAAGTGTAGCCAAAGTGTAAACCTTTTTGCCGAATGAGTCCAATGTTTTATTGTCCTTATTGGATAGAGTGGATCGGTTCTGTTGTTTATTTCTCTGCTGTGCAGCATCCACTATAAGGGAGTTGGGCAGATAAATGTGTTATCACATTTTTATTACTCCAGGATAAAGTAGAGAATGCACCACAGATAGGTCCTTAGATGACTTTGTAGCACTGGAATTGGAATTTCATAACTAATAAGTCAGGTATAATAAATGTATGTTATAGCAAAAGTTTGGATTAAACTTAAATACAAGATGTAGGCCTCAGACAGAGCGCACAGTGTTTAAAGCCGGGTGATCCCATGCCGCGGTAGTATTCTGAGAAAATTATTTGTAATCAGAGGTTTTTTGTTTTTGTTTAACTACAACTAACACTAAACAATATTAACCATTAATAAACTAACATTAACTAACTATGAACAAGTAAACTATGAAGAAAAAGATTCAAGAACGAGAGTACTGAAGAGTTCTGTCAGAAGCCGGAAAAGGTAGAAAGGAACTGAAGGGAGGGGAGGCCGTGCATGTGTGGCTCCCAATGCACTGCTAGAGAAAAATCAGTCCAGAGGCGCGGAGGTGTGGAGCACCCCCAGGGACGCCTCTTGAAGAACTGTATAGTCTATACGCAGCCGAAGAGAGGTAAAGTGGCTCGTTAAATGCAAATTTCTACATCTGTGAAATAGGAATAATATTTAGTTACCTCACAGGTTTTAGTCAATATCAGTTCAGGGCTTTGATTATATAAGAGCAATAGAAAAATTAAGCATTATTATTATTGTATAGGGGAATTATAACCAGTTAAAGGAGATATCTTGCATTTCTCCAGAATCCCTTGAAACACTTAAGTTATATAGGTGTTGTTCTTTTCCTTTTATTTACTAACTACTGAAGAGTCCTTTCTCTCTCCTGTCTCTGGGAATTCATCCGATATGATTTTATTACCCCAGGATAAAGTAGAGAATGCACCACAGATAGGTCCTTAGGTGACTTTGTAGCACTGGAATTGGAATTTTGTAACTAATAAGTCAGTTATAATAAATGTATGTTATAGCAAAAGTTTGGATTAAACTTAAACACAAGATGTAGGCCTCAGACAGGCAGCTTTGATAAGCTCCAGCTCTGTTTGATGTTAGCATGTTAAAGTGAAGGGATGGAATATTGTAATTGTGATGTTAATAGTAGATATATAAAGAAGTTTAATGTTGCATGCTGCAATTCTGTAAACATATTGTTTGTGTGAATGAGAGAGAGAGAATGTTTTAGGAGAAATAAGTGTGAAGGCCACTGCATGCTCAAATGGTCAAAGGACGAGACAGAGACTCAGAAGCACCAAATAATAATCAACTAAGTGAAAGCACACTGAAGACGCAGACTACTGGGGCAGACTGACTAACCCTGAAGCTAGTGGCAAACACCTCTTGATAGGGAACCAATCACAACTTTCGTCGGAAAGACAACACTCAGGAGGGGTCGTCAGCATAGTGATATCAGATGACAGTGAGAACTTCTTCCCAATAAGCATATGTCGTAGGAAGATTGATTGTGATGCTGAATGACTAATTATGGCCTAACAAGGGAAAATGCACAGACCTGCATGGAAGGAAAATCCTATAAAAGAAGGTGTGTCTTGTATGGTTTTCCATGTTCTGTCCTGCTAAGATCAAGACCAAGAGGAGCATCAGTCCAGACTGACATGATGCTCGCTCCTCCCTCGCACCTGATCTATCTGGCCAATAGATTGGGCCGAGCACAACAGACTGGTAAGTATTCCATCAGCGGGGTGTGTGTGTGTAAATGTATATGCTGCTTTATTATACTATCAATAAATGCGGCATGTTGCCTTATCCCACTAAAAAAGATCTCGCATGCTTCTTTTAAGAATAACAACTTCTGCCAGAGAAGTGGGCCTTACTTTGTTTTATGTAGTAAAATCACAACCTTGGATATTGGAAATACTACAGTAAAACTGGAAGACCTTGTTAATGCTAATTAATTAATTTGTTTGGTTTTTTTACTTTAACTATCAGTACAAATTTTAAACTATAAGGTAACAGAGCTTCTGGTAATTTCTCAGCAGGCTGCTTTTTCATATTTCTTTTCTGCTCCCTTTTGCCAGGATTTTCAAATTAATCTTTTCTTCTTTTCAAGAAGGAAATAATCTCAAATACTCTTTTCTACTTTAGATGGCTTTGTACCTTCAATCTTCTGAGAAAACCTTTTAACTTTTCCCTTAAATTCTGCGTAATTACTTTATTTCATCTATTGGACACCAGACTTAAAATTTTAAAAGGTACCTAAATGATTTACGTGTTTAAGTGTAATTTTCAAAAGTGAAAGTCAATGGAATTTAGGCTCTTAAATCTCTAAATCACTTTGAAAATTGGACTTATGAGCCAAATTACTTAAGAGTCTATGAAAATATTACCCCAGCCATGCCTCAACAGTAGATGGGAGTTATGCTTATTTTCCACCATAGAGGTGTAATTACTAAAATTGTAAAGATTCCTGGTACCATCAAACATAGCAAAAATAGTACATTCCTTACTATTTACTTGCTGTTTGATGCTATGTTCTGCCACTGTGCTGTGCTTTTCAGAAACATTCTTCCAGAAATGCTAATTCTGGGAGAAAGTCATGCTTGTGTGAGGGCCATCAAAATAATATTGAACCATGGAGCACATCCGTTGTCCTGGTCCTCTTTATAGATAAAAATTTCATCTCAGTGTGTACCGCACTGGATAGTTTGCTACCTGATACAGAAGATAATCTGTTGCACACAAATTTTAGTTTTAAAAGCTCTTAATTTCTCACCTTTAGATGTTGCTCTATGCTTTCAGGTCCAAATACACACAATAAAACAAGATAGGTTGTCACATAAACAGAGAGGAAAGAATTACATCAGAGTGACATTTGTGATAAAAGTTAGGTCTTTGTATCGTAAAAAAATTGCAATGTGTAGAAACATTTAGGAGTCAAAAGAAGAATGTGCTGGTTGACAAGGTTTACTGGAAGAGGTAGCCTCCATGCCTCATGGAATCATAAAATGCAGAGTTGGAAGGTACCTCAAGAGATTATCTAGTCCTGCCCCTTGCACTGAGGCAGGACCGTCCCTGACAGGCATTGTTCTAACCCAGATGCCAGCAAACTATGTAACGTGGTGACCCAGGAGGAGCCAGCCAACTCCCAGTCAGCATGGTCAGTATAGGTGGCAAGTCCCTAGACTCTTCCCTTCTGCTCCTGCTCTTCCAGCATATGGGTGGCATGGTTGCTGTGCCACCAGCCCCAATGCTCTGAACAGCTCTTGTGCTCCAGGAAGTGCAATCGGAGATGGAGGGTGTGGGGCAGGCTGGATAGGGGGCAGAGGTCCCAGGAAGGCAGTCAAAGGGTAGGGAATGCAGGGGAGGGGATTGGATTAGTAGGTGGAGATTCTGGGAGAGGCAATCAGGGGACAGAGAGGTTGGATAGTAGGCTGGAGGTCTTGGGGGACTGTCAAGGGGTGGGGGGGGGGAGAGTTGGATAGAAGGTGGGAAATCCCAGAAGGGCTGTCAAGGAGCAGGGGGGTTAGAGAGGAGGCAGGTGTCCTGACGGAGGGTTGGACAAGGGGTGGGGACCAAGCTATGCCTAGCTGTTTGGGGAGCAATAGCCCTACCTATCCAGCCCTCCATACAATTTCCATACCCAATGTGGCCCTCAGGCCAAAAAGTTTGCCCACCCCTACTCTAACCTATTCTGAAAAACCTCTGATAGGGATTTCATAACCTCCCTTAGATGCCTATTCCAGTACCTAACTATTCTTATAGTTAGAAAGATTTTCCAAATATCCAATTTAAATTCCCCTTGCTGCAGATTACGCTGATTATTTCTTGTCCTACCTTCAGCAGACACAGAGAAAAACTGATCACTATCCTCTTTGTAACAGCCTTGAACATACACTCAACTCTTTTCAAATAATTATTGGGTTTGGGTATCCCTGGATGCTTTAACTTCTGATTGAAATCTATAAAACAATGTTGTTTGAGCACATCTAGAAGTGAAGATATCTGGGTAAAAACAAAAATGTCAGCTCTTGAATTCTTGTGTCTCTACTAAGTCTAACAGATGGTAGTAGACTGTATTTATTTTTCATACTATCTAGAAAGCTAATTTAATTTTGTCTCATGTGGACATCAGACTAATATTTAGTGCAGAGGCAGTTACTCTGTGCAGTAACGAATGATTTTTGAGACAGTTGTTGCTATGGGCACCTCTAGACTACGTGCGGCTTCTGAAAGAAGATATGCAAATTCGGCTTAAATTTGCATATCTTCTTCCGTTTTTTTCCCCCCGCAGAAGAGGCTTTTCAGATATTTGACCCGTCTACACGGGCCAAATATCGGAACCCCCCCCTTTCGAAAGTCCCGTGTATACCTCCTTTCTCCACTGCCCCTCCCACAGAGGCGTGGCTACTCATGGAGGGGCAGGGCTGGGGGTTCTGCTCCTTTCCCTGCTAATAGGGGCAGCAGTGAAAGAAGCAGAACTGTCAGCAGTAACTCGGACTGCTGTATCACTCCCAGCTTCCCCCCAGATAATGTGGGATGGGAAATGGAGGGGAGGGGAAGAGGTAAGAGTCCCAGGCTGGGGGTTGTGCAGAATCATGTAGGGGCCATGTCAGTGAGGGAGGGGGTCATATGTTTCACCCTCAGCCGGTAGTTTCCCTCCACTCCCGTAGAGATAAGAAATTTTGTTCACTTGCACCACTGGTTCAGCCACACTGCATTCTCCAGGCTGTTCCTTCTTCTCTTGTATTCCTGACCTCCTGGACTTTCACTGCAGGTAGGCATGTTTTGTGAATTGCTATTCTGAAATTTTGCATACGAAGCCTTACATGTAGGCCAAGAGTATGGACATAAACAATACTAAGACGCTCAGAAACTAAACAATAATATTGAAATAATTAATGAAAATAAATAAAAAGTAAAAAGAGTAAGAATATACTATCTATCTAAGGCAAAATACTCAGTGATGGCTTTATATCCAGTTTATATCCAGTTTTGAGTGGACCACTGAAAACTGCACGTGCTAAGAATGATTTTTAAAGTGCACTTAAGAGCTCTTCAGTGACCATCATGATGTTCAAGTGTCTTCTGATCCTTTTAAATATTTGACTGGAATGTGCAGGACTGTGCACCATAGGGTTGGTTAATGGAGTTATATCTTTAACCTGGATGAGCTATTTTATTAAATTACCACCTGTGAATAGTTCATAGAATTGAAATGAAAGAGAAAGTACTTATCTGTAAAACAGTGTTTCTGCAGATTCTTGCACTTGATTTTTAGCTCCTTAATATGAGATTGGTGAACTTCTATGGCCCTTAAAGAATTCTGATCTCAGAGAGCACCAGTAACAGATTATGATAGGGTCTGTGCCCCCTATTGAATGTTAGCTGCCCCACACTGTAGTATGTAAATACTGCTCTCTAAACTTTCCAGCCAGTTCCTTTCCAGTTAGTTCCAAAAATTATTCAAGATAAAAGTATGCTCCAGGGGGAAAAAAAACAGTAATTAGGTGTAAGCAAGGAAACATTAAAAGAATACAATTCCCAAAATCTGAAGGGAGAATTGTGTCACAATAATCTCTTCAAAGAAGCAGAATTATAGGCATGGAAGTTCCCCTCTCTAAAAAAATCATCTGCTAGGATGGATGGATGGATGGAGAGAGACACTCTCTCTCTCTCTCTCTCTCTCTCTCCCTCTGAGAAGCCAGGCTTTAACTAGACCAACTAAACACATTAGAAGCATATTTGCCTTGTCTTCATTAGGCTGTTAACATGAGTTAGCTAACATATGAAAATCCTGCTCTAAAAGCAGCAGCCTCTGAGACAAAGTAAGGATAATCTTGCCTGGGATGAAATGTGTCTTCACGTGGCCTCCCAGGGTTAAGTCTGACCAGGTCATTAAAAAGGAAATACATTTAAATACCCATGCAGACACTGTCTTCTTGGTAACAGCACTGCACCATGAATTAGCATAAAATGTTTAAAATACCCTCGTTGGGCAGTTTTCTAAGGTCAATTGTTAGACCCTAATAAAACTCCCAGGACATTTTGATATAAGTTTACAAAAAAGACTTCCCAAAGGATGGGCATTTATTGTGAAAATAATATTATAAGTAGGATAGACTCATTTAAGTGAAATTTTAGCATTCCTTCGTGAGGAATGTCACGTAAGTCCATGGCCCCAAACAATAAAAATAAAATTCAGTAGTCACTCAAGATCTGGAAGCTCATTAGTTTTACAGGCTGTACTAAAAGCCTCTGGGGCTAATAAAAGTGGAGAAAAGGGAGAACAATTGTACTAGAGCCCTGGACTCAGAGTCCCACTCAAAATGTCTCTAAGTATGGCGAAACGGGAGAGAGTGGGAACCCAGCAAACATGATGTACTAGGGCTCTAAATTTCTCTTGGTGGGTCTGACTGCCTCCTTTCCAAGTACCAAATTCAGCTGTTGAAACAGATCTTCATCAGCTTAGTTAGGATCCTATTATTATCCCAAGACACAAGAGGCTTTTTAATGGAGAGGGGGTCAATATATCAAGCTTCTCATGAACTTGAGGGTAAAGGGACTGCAATTACTTTTTTATTTGAGACATATTTGGGTAGAATTTGCTTTGTTTTAAACTAGGTTCTGACAAACAACGTTTGTGCTTGAAAAAGTTTTGTGCTTGATTGAGAGGCCCAATTATAGGGCAAATCTTTTTTCTATTTGGAATAGAAAAAATTAGGTCCTTGCAAAAAGTTTTCACTGTGGCAGGAGGACATATATCACCCACTCAGACACACTGTGCATATATACCCTATTTTCCGGCGTATAAGGCGACTGGGCGTATAAGACGACCCCCTAATTTTCTAGTTAAAACATAGGTTTTCGCCTATACTAGCCGTATAAGACTACCCCCCCTTAAGAGGCCAACCGGCAGCGCTCCAGCTGCTCTGCCCCAGGGTCCACAACAAAAGCCTGGTCTGCTGGGGGAGGGGGGCGCACTAGCTGCGCCCCCCCCCCCAGCAAACCAGGGACACAGGGAGCAAAGCCGCAACGGCAGCAGGGTGCCGTGCCTCTGAGGCTTTGCTCTGGCAAAGCCTCAGAGGCGCGGGACCCCGCCGCTACTGCCGCTTTGCTCCCGGTGCCCCTGGTCTGCTGGGGACCGTCTCCAGCATACCAGGGACACCGGGAGCAAAGCCTCTGAGGATGCCGGTAGCAGGACAGCTGCGGCGCGTCTGGGCTGTCCCGCTGCTGGCTTCCCCCGAGGCTTTGCAAAGCCCCTCCGCGGCTTTGCTCCGCTTCTTCCTGGTCTGCAGACCAGGGAGACGTGGAGCAGCTTTTCTCGCCCCGGAGTACACGGGCGGCGGGACCGCGAGGTCCCGCAGTCCGTGTCCTCCGGGGCGAGAAAAGCCCTGTTCGTACCTGCAAGTCGGGGACTCCCTGTATGTTTATACCCAGCATATAAGACGACCCCCGATTTTTGGGGGATGTTTTTTTAGTATAAAAAGTCGTCTTATACGCCGGAAAATACGGTACCTCTAATCTGCCAGGATGAGGGTTCCTATTTGGGATCGAGTGAGGTGCAAGGGTTTTGCATGATGATCTGAAGTTAGAATCTCAGTTTGATGGAATCTTCTTTACCCAACAGCAACAGATTATAGAATCAGATCTGTTTGGGACAGTATAGGGTTAAAAGGGAAAATTAAGTATTTCACTCTTCCTAGGTTTGCCAGAGACAGCGCTGCCAGAGTCACTTAAGGGAAAGTGTTCAGGAATCTTATTATAAGAGGTTGGAATCCACTGCTAATGCAGTTTCTTCCTGATGCCATGATGAGAAGTCTGGCAGCTCCATGTTCAAGTGGGTGGGACCTCCAATATTCCTAGCTGAAGGAAAAACTTATCTGCCACTGATCCAGAGATTGCTCAGGAAAATCTATTACAGACTAACTAAACCAGTATGTGATCTTCTCCTGCCAGGTATGGAATGTGTAATCAGATGTCTTCTGTCTTAGTTATGTAAAATATGGTGATGCAATTTTCCATTTGAACAAGTACCAGCTTCTGGGGTATTAGGCTTCTGAAAATTCTTATAATCTGTAAGATCCCACTTAAGTCCAAATCATTTCTGTGTGGTTGTTTCTGTGGAGATCAGCTTCCCTACTTGTAGAGTCCATTTGTGTTAGCTCTTCATTTCAGGCTGGAAGCACTCGTGGTCCCTGTGATTTGGACATGGGGGCTTTGGAAGCCCACTCCTATTTGGAAACTGCCCTGGACATTCACCAGGACAGACAGGTGCAAAGCAGATCCATTACCTGGATGCAATGTGAAAGTCTTTGTGAGGCTTGCTTTCACTGGGATCTCAAGATCCACTATGGTTACTGCATGTGGAGTTCTATGTATACAGCTATATTTTCTAGAACCAACATTCATATAGTATGTTTTAAACGGTGACCTGCTGACTCATCCATATCCTTTCTGCCAGACAGCTGATATCCTGGATCAAATGTTGGGACAGAGGTTTTGAGCTGAATTGCTTTATTCAGGGCTTCTAGGTATTCCAGTTGTGTGCTGTGGACAAGCTCGGGAATTTGGGTAGTTTATCATGGATTCTACTAACTCCAAAACAATAGTGTTAACTATTAATCTTTTGATACACTGGAGAATGGTGTTGTTCATCAGCTAATCATTCATCCAAGCTATATCTTGACTTTAGCAAAGCTTTTTATATGATCTACCACAATATTCTTGCCAGCAAATTAAGGAAGCATGGATTGGATAACTGGACTGTAAGATGGATAGAAAGCTGGTTAGATTGTTGGGCCCAATGGATAGTGATCAACGGCTCGATGTCAGGTTGGTGGTTGGTTTCTAGCGGAGTAACCCAAGGATCTGTTCTGAGACCGGTTTTGTTCAACATTTTTATTAATGATCTGGATGAGGGGATGGATTGCACCCTCAGCAAGTTTGCAGATGACACTAAACTAAGGAGAGAGGTAGATATGTTTGAGGGCAGGGATAGAGTCCAGAGTGACCTAGACAGATTAGAGGATAGGGCCAAAAGAAATCTGATGAGGTTCAACAAGGACAAGTACAAGTACAGAGTCCTGCACTTGGGATGGAAGAATCCCAAGCATTGTTATAGGCTGGGAACCGAATGGCTAAGTAGCAGTTCTTCAGAAAAAGACCTGAGGATTACAGTGGATGAGAAGCTGGATATGAATCAACAGTGTGCCCTTGTAGCCAAGAAGGCTAATGGCATATCAGGGTGCATTAGGAAGAGCATTGCCAGCAGTTTTAGAGAAGTGATTATTCCCCTTTATTCGGCTCTAGTGAGGCCACATCTAGAGTATTGTGTCCAGTTCTGGGCCCCCACTATAGAAAGGATGTGGATGCACTGGAGACGGTCCAGTGAAGGGCGACCAAAATGATTAGGAGGCTGAAGCTCATGACCTTTGAGAAGAGATGGAGGAATTTGGCTTTATTTAGTCTGCAGAAGAGAAGAGTGAGGGGAAATATGATAGCAGCCTTCAATTTCCTGAAGGGAGGTTCCAAAGAGGATGGAGAGAGGCTGTTCACAGTAGTGATGGATGGCAGAACAAGGAGCAATGGTCTCAAGTTACAGTGGGAGAGGTCTAGGTTGGATATTAGGAAAAACTATTTCAGTAGGAAGGTGGTGAAGCACTGGAATGGGTTTCCTAGGGAGGTGGTGGACTCTCCATCCCTAGAGGTTTTTAAGTCTCAGCTTGACAAGCCCTGGCTGGGTTGATTTAGTTGGGATTGGTTCTGTCTTGGGCAGGGGTCTGGACTTGATGAACTCCTGAAGTCTCTTCCAGCTCTATGATTCTAAGTTGGGGAACACATTAATTCCCATCCTATGCAATTAGGCCATGACAACTATGGTCTAATAGTCAAATACATAAAATAGTTTATGATGTTTCCTTCAAGAAATATGAGATAATTCTTTTGCTTGGGAAATATCCCAGTATTCAGGTGAATGTCCACAAGGTCCTAACTACACAGCTGGTCATGCTTCCATAGAAGGGGCTTTCGGGCTCCTATGATGACCATTTCTCTTTGACTATATAGCGATTAAAATCCTTGACATTCAGGTTAAGCTAATGTTCCCCAGATTTGACTCAAGAAGCTTCTGAAATACCTCTCCCCCCAATTTCTGTCGCTTCATGGTGCATATCTGAAGACTTTCTCTTCCAACATAGATTGGATTTCCTGCATCATCCTTTCCTCATATAAAGGAATCTAAGAATATTTTAAGGTAAGGGTGGGGAAAATCTGGAGAATTTTCTGAAAATCTGATCTTGTAGCCCCAAAGAACAATGTCCAGGGCCCATGTGTTTGAAGTGACCAGGGCCATCATTGATAAGAAGCACCAGTTTTGACAAATAGGTCCTATTATTCTACAGGTTACATAAATGCTCCAGAATCCTTCAAAAACCCTTTGGGTTTGATATCTGCTGAAAGAGGCTGCTAAGGCCTAGAGTCCTCTCCAGGGGAAAATGAGTTTCCTTGAACCCATATCCGAGATGTTATGGAGGAATTGCAAGGATCATCCGGCACTCTGACTACTATCTCATGTTACTTGTCCATGTGGGCACTAATGATACTGTGAGGTATGCCCCTGAGCAGATCAGAAGTGACTACATAACTCTGGGGGTACATGTGAAGGAGTTTGGGGTGCAGGTAGTGTTCTCTTCAATCCTTCTGGTCAAGGGCCCAGGCAGAGAGAGATCCATCCTGGAGGTGAATGCCTGGCTGTGAATATGGAGAGCTTTGGCTTCTTTGAGCATGGGATGCTGTTCCAGGAAGAAGGACTGCTAAGCAGAGATGGAGCCTACCTATCAAGCAAGGGGAAGAGAGTATTTGGACACAGATTGGCTAACTTAGTGAGGAGGGCTTTAAACTAGGTTTAACAGGAGCAGGTGACCAAAGCCCATAGGTGAGTCATAAACATGGCGACCTGGGAGATGGGTCAGAAACTGGGGGGGAGCATGGGCAGTAATAGAAGGGTTAAAGGAGAGATAAGACAGAATTGAGTAGCAAAATCAAATAAGTATCTTAGTTGTCTGTATTTTAATGCGAGAAGTATGGGGATGAAGCAAGAAGAACTTAAGATGCTAGTAAGTAAACAGTACTAGGACATAGTTGGCATCACAGAGACTTAGTTGGATAATGCATATGATTGGAATACTGGTACAGAATGATACAGCTTTTTCACGAAGGACAGGCAGGGAAAAAGGGAGGTGGCGTTGCCTTATATAAATTAAAATATATACACTTGGACTGAGGTTGAGACGGACATAGGAGACAGACTTTTTGAGAGGTCTCTATGTAAGGATAAAAGGGGTAAAAAACAAGGGTGATGCCATGGTAGGGGTATATTTCAGACCACCTAACCAAGAAAAAGAGATGAAGCTTTTTTTGAACTACGTAACACTATCGTCCAAAGCACAGGATGTGGTGGTGGCTGGGGACTTCAACTATCCAGACGTCTATTGGGAAAACAACATAGCAGGGCACAGACTATCCAACAAGTTTTTAGAATATATTGGGGATAGTTATTTTATTTCAGAAGGGAGAGAAAGCTACTTTGGGGAGGCTTTTCTAGATTTGATTTTTAACAAATAGGGAGGAACTGATTGAGAATTTGAAAGTGGAAGGAAGGTTGGGTGAAAGTGGTCATGAAATAATACAATTCATGATTCTAAGAAATGGTAGGAGGGAGAATAGCAAAATAAAGACAATGGATTTCAAGAAAGCAGACTCTGGCAAACTCAGGGAGCTGTTAGGCAAGGTCCCAGGGGAAGCAAGATTAAGAGGAAAAACAACTGAAGACAGTTGGCAGTTTTTCGGGAGACCTTATTAAGGATGCAAAAGCAAACTATTCCATTGCGTAGAAAACATTGGCAGTATGGTAAGAGACCACTCTGGCTTAACTAGGGGATTCTGAATGATCTAAAAATCAAAAAGGAGTCCTTTCAAAGTGGAAACTAGGTCAAATTGCAGTGGATGAATCTAAACAAACAACACAAGTAGATGGGGCAAAATTAGAAAGACAAGGGCACAAAATGAGCTCAATCTAGCTAGAGACATAAAGAGTAAAAAGAAAACATTTTACAAATATATTAGAAGCAAGAAGGCCAAGGACAGGGTAGGCCCATTACTCAATGAAAAGGGGAAAACAATGACAGAAAATGTGGAAATGGCAGGGGTGCTTAACTATTTTTTGTTTTGGTTTTCACCAAGAAGGTTGGTGGTGATTGGATGCTTATTATAGTGAATGCTGGAGAAAAGGAGGTAGGTTCAGAAGTTAAAATAGGAAAAGAACAAGTAGGAAAGTTAGATGTCTTCAAGTCACTAGTGCCTGATGAAACGTATCCTAAAATACTCAAGTTCATTGAGTCATTATCTATCATCTTTAAAAAGTCATGGAAGATGGGAGAGATTCCAGAAGACTGAAAGAGCAAATATAGTGCCCATCTATAAAAAAGGGAAATAAGAATAACGCAGGAAACTACAGAGCAATCAGTTTAACTTCTGTGCCAGGAAAGATAATGGAGCAAATAATTAAGGAATCAGTTTGCAAACATCTGGAAGACAATAAGGTGATAAGTAACAGTCAGTATGGATTTGTAAAGAACAAATCATGTCAAACCAATCTGAAAGCTTTCTTTGATAGGATATCAAGCCTTGCGGATAAGGGGGAAGTGGTGCACATTGTATACCTAGACTTAAGTAAAGCATTTACTACAGTTTCGCATTAGCTTCTTAAAAATAAACTAGGGAAATGCAACCTAGACACAGCTACTATGAGGTGCGTGCATAGATGGTTGGATAAACGCTCCCAGAGAGTAGTTATCAATGGTACATAGTCATGCTGGGAGGGCATAACAAGTGGGGTTCCACAGGGTTCTGTACAATATCTTCATCAATGATTTAGATAATGGCATAGACAGTACTCTTATAAAGATTGTGGATGATACCAGGCTGGAAGGGACTGCAAGAGCTTTGGAGGATAGGGTCAAAATGATCTGGACAACCTGAAGAAATGGTCTCAGGTAAATAGGATGAAATTAAATAAGAACAAATGCAAAGTACTCCACTTACGAAGGAACAGTGAGTTTCACAATGCAAACTGGGAAATGACTATGTAGGAACAAGTACTTCAGAAAGGGTTGTAGGAGCCATAGGGGACCAAAAGCTAAATACAAGTTCACAGTGTGACACTGCACAAAAAGGAAAAAAAAAATCCACCATAATTTTGGGATATATTAACAACAGTGTTGTAAGCAAGACAGAAGAGGTAATTCTTCTGCTTTGATCTGCATTCATTAGGTCTCATCTGGAATACTGTGTTTTGTTCTGGGTGTCACATTTCAGGAAAGATGTGGACAAATTGGAGAAAGTCTAGAGAGGAATAACAAAAATGATTAAAAGTCTAAAAAACATGATCTATGTAGGAAGATTGAAAGAACTGGGTTTGTTTAGTCTGGAGAAGAGAAGACTGAGATGGGGACATTATAACAGTTTTCAAATACCTAAAAAGTTGTTACAAGGAGGAGGGAGAAAAATTATTCTCCTTAACCTCTGATGATAGGACAAGAAGCAATAGTTTTAAATTGCAGCAAGGGAGGTTTAGACTGGACATTAGGAAAAACTTCCTAACAGTCATGGGAGTAATGCACTAGAATAAATTGCCTAGAGAGATTGTGGACTCTCCATCATTGGAGATACTTAACAGCACCTTAGACAAATATCTGTCAAGGATTATATAGATGATGCTTAGTCCTGTCATGAGTGCAGAGGACTGGACTTGATGGCTTCTTGAGGTTCCTTCCAGTTCTAGTATTCTATGTTTCTATGATATGTAAATGTTAGACCTAAATTTTGAAGTGGAGACTTTCTATTTCCTCCCTTGAACAAGGGACCAAAAGGAAAACACTCTTCTCCAAGAGAACCAAGTGCAGCTGTTGTTTCTTTTGACTTCTGCGGTGTTGGTCTATCTGATTCCCAAAACAAATTTTCTCTAGTGTATCTTGGGCTCTTTCTGGACCTCTAGTTGGAATTCCAAGTTCTACAGAGAAACAAACTTGTGGACATCCACCTGTAGGCAGTGGTCTCTAAAACTATATCAGTCACATAAAAAACTGCCTAAACCAAGCTAATCCCTTTTTGTAGATGAGAGTATAGGAAGAATGACGAGAACTGACCAGAGAAAAGGTTTTGACAATTTCATTTGACTTTTTGGCCATGAAGTCTTGGAAGTACATGATATGAAGGGTTATAACTGCAGATTGGTAAACATTTATTTTGAATGAATCCAAAGGCACAGCATTGGGTTCTGGGGTGCAGTACTGTAATTCAACTAAAATCAATCATCTTGGATTTATGTCAGAAAAATTAGGGAAAGGTGGTATCATCCTATGAAGAGCTATCTTCTTTGTGTTCCTCTGTATAGAATATGTATTTAGCATCAGATGAATCCTCTCCCATGCATCTGAATTCAAATTACTACTACCATTATCCTGAAACTTAGGCAGTCCTACTCTAACATCTTAAATGTTATAGGTAATGGAGAGATCTAGAGCAATACTAGAGCTTCAGTAAGCAGTAGCAATGACTGAGACTGAGACCCTTGATGCAACTGGTGCTTGATGTGCTAGTGTGAAATCCAAAGCGTCCATGTCAGGAGCAACAATTTTCAGGATGCAAGGTTGTGCCTCAATATAAAAAGTGATCAATTTGTTCCTAGAGACTCTATAACTGCTGATACAGGGTATACTGAGTGGCTACCCCACTCTGACCTGAAGGGTCTAAAATTCCAGGGCCACAGCAGCTTAACAATCAAGAGACTTACTCCCAGGGTTTAAGCCTGTGTTTTGGAACTGGCTTCAGTGACCAATAAGAGTGTATGGACACACCAGGACACACTAGCTACTTAAGTATGTTGGACTGAGCTGGTGCAGTCTTTGTAGTCTGTTAGTCAGTTCAACACACACAAAGAGAAATAAGAGGAAGTCCAACGCCTAGGCATCAAGAGTAGAGAAAATAGCTCAGAAAATGTGTAATGATGACAATCTTTAGCCACCTCAGTTTCAACCAACTACAGACATTTCACAGTCCTGTTAAGGAAGGAACACCAAACACTGCAAACATTTCTGCTTCAGCTTTCAAAAGCAGAACTTAGTCAGATGAATAAAATGACTTGACAAAAGAAGTGTAACTAACAGCAGTCAAAACAGAACTCACTGGAGGACAACACTTAAATTTTTTTTTTGCATACTTGGATGTATTTCTGTAACTCTGTTTTTTCAGTACTCCACAGTCAAGAGTGGGATGTTGCCCATAAGACAGTGATTTAAAAATCTGACAAAAAGTTAAATTCTAAATTAATCTTAATATGGAAAATAAATTGTGAGACACTTTCTTAAAAATCAGGAACACTGGGATTTCTGTACAATATATTCTCCAAATGCAGGTTTTTAACTTATTAAATACAATGTGCTTATATCCATGATGAGGCTGCATGAATAAATAGCACAACATGCCACCATTCAAGTGCTGGTATTATTATCCTGTCCCAATTTATACTCAGCTCATATTGCAGGGAGCAGAGGCAATGCTACAATTGTACAATAAGAGAAAGACTAAACAAGATAAACATCACTCATTAAAAACATTCTTATCAGACTATTCCTCATACTACTAGGGTGGATCATGTTAAATTCCATACTGAGAAGAAAAATAAAAAAGTACTCCTCCTCCAAAATGAATACCACCACAATGCTGTGATACTTGCAGCAAGCAGAATAGTGAATGCAGCTTCTGCTATGTTTTCTTTACCCATTGCTGTTAACGCGCACCATATGAATGTGAAGTAACAATAGATGTTAATCTTTATTAACACGTGGTACTTACTTATCTCCCACAATTCCCAAGTTGATTGTTGGGTAGCCGTGTTCTTGAATTGTGGCTAGGAGAGTGGAACGGTTACTGTCTCGGATCTTTCCTGGTAAGAGGTCATCCTCAGGATTCAACAACTGTAAAACAGAGCCATACTACCAATCATTCACTTCAGAGTGTTATGTGCCTTTGCTCATGGGAAACTTTTTGCTTTTGAAGGTGGATATGATTCCTACTGACACTTATGACAAATCAGTCAATGTGTGTCTGTAAATAGGTTCTGTGAATTCAGAACCTATAAAGCAATTTAAGCCGAAAAGCCATGTGGTTGAGACACTGACTGGTAAAGCAAAATAAAAAGTTTTTCTGATTCTTACTTGAATTATTTCAATGTATCAATGTCTGCAAACCCTCTTGTCATGGGGAATATCAGACTTCCAATTTCATTCAGAATAAAATCAAAATAAACACTTAATTTGTAACTGTTTCCAAGTTGATGGATAGATCTGCTTGTTCTGATCTTATTGACACCTTAAGCTGCCACGTTAATGCTGCAACAACCAAGAATAATAAAGTCTAGTGTCTGCTCCATTTGGAAGACACATTTTAAATGTGGAAACCTACAGCAGCTTAAAAGATGAAAATTTAAACAGTTTCATATACTAACCAGGTAATTCTTTAAATAACATCCATTTTAGATGAAAAATGGGCTATTTTAAGGGGTAGAAAGATGACAATAATAATGATGATCTTACATTTACATAGCATCTTTTATCCTGAAGGATGCCAAAGTATCTAACAAACATACAGACATGTTTTACACACTAGGAATCCTTTCATTCATGTCTGAAATACCTTAGCCTTTCAGATGGACTGTATTGCTGATTAACAGCATGCAACAACACAACTGTTGAGGACAGGAGATGAAGGAGAATGCTGTATCAATTTGAAAATACAGTCAGGATGTTAGATAGAAAGAATATAATTACTCAGATTGGAACTTGGCTAGGTCACAACAGTGTGGCTAGCACTCCCCTATTGTGAAAAGACTGGATCTAAGTTTACAATTTTATACAAAAGATGCACACAGGGAACAACAGGTCCCACTTACTAATCACTCTTTGAGGCATTCTGAGCTTTCTCTGGAGGTATCTACTGCACAGCTTATTCCTGCCTATTTTAGGAGGTCTCTTAAGATTTCAGCCCAAGGCTGGTTGGCATTCTGCAGTCAAAGAATAATTTTCATTGGGGTTGTGTAAGCATTAAACATTTCAACAAGCTGCATCACCCACAAAATGTGAATGGAGATTTATTTTTATGGCTCTATTTTACATATCAAAGATTTAAAACTTAAATACTTCAAAGGCTTTCAATAGGATGAGACTACAGCCAGGGTTTATTTTAGTGTTTAGACTTCAAAAGGATTGCCTCAGAAGAGCACAGTCAAGATGTTAGGTCAAAATGTACATTTGAGGTAACTAGATTTTTTAAATACAGCACGGTTACTACAATAATAAAAGTGATTTTCTAGTTGGTCAAGATGAGGACTTTGAATTCAATTAAATATATAAGTTGTTTTTTTATATAAATTGCTCCAAGTGCTTCATCTTCCTCACAGGGCTATTGCCCAGAAGTACATGAAACAGCTATTTAAAATTTCCCCTGGCACTAGTATACATCTTTGAAATACTGTGGTGTTGCCGCCATGATGTTTCCAGGATGTTAAGAAACAAGATGGGTCAAGTAATATCTTTTATTGGACCAACTAAGACATTACTTCATCCACTTTGTCTTTCATAAATCCTTTGCCATTCATGTTTCTAATTTTGAAATTTTTGCAATGAGTATTAGAAATAAGAAAAGAATTACAGGCCATTTGGCGGCTGTTTATATTTCTGTGAACACGGTAAAAGAAATAACCTGTAGTTTTATTGAGGATTTGGGTTTTATAGTTCATTTGAAAGCTCTGCAAAGAAAACATGTGCAGTACTATATTTTTAATTTAATTTCTCATGCATACCTGCTAAGAGTAGGCATCAACTTTTTTGGGACTTACATATAGAGAATTAGGGAGCTTGTTATTCATTAACATATTAACTACATCCCTAATTCTTAGGTTATGTCCCCTTCTGTTGCACTTATATGGCCTTATAACTATAATACACAAGGTTGAAATCCTGATCTCACCAAAGGCAATGGGAGTTTGCTATTAACTTCAGTGGAGCCAGGATTGCACTCTGAGTACCTGCTTCTTCTTGACACCCCTTGATAAAGGCTTGTATAAGTCATTTTCCCTCTACATTTGAGGATGTGACCAATTTAAATTTATGGAAGGTGGGGAATGGAAAATGGGGAAAGAGCAGCAGCAACCCAAGCTTTCTCATATTAAAATTTAATAGGTTGTGCTAAATGGGAACCTTTTTATTCTGATGTTCCTGAGATTGAACAGGATAGAGCCCTCGTCTTAAACTGCATTGCAAGAGGTTATCTGGATTTCAGTGTATCCTTTTAAGAGCAAAAATTTGTGGTTCCCAACAAGGCTGCTTTTCCCCAGAAGGAAGAAAGAGAATGGAGAGTCATGAAGGACTTCATCCTTGTTTCCATTATTGCTTACTTGTTTGAAACTTCCTAATGACAAATCTGCATGTCCCCATGCAGGAGGCTAGTTGCTCTAGGTATATGATCTTGTCAGAACTTCCAAACTAAGCAGTGTTGGGCTGCGGTATTAGTTAAATAGAGCCACTATTTAGACTACTAAAGCAAATTGTTCAGTAGGTGGAACTCATCCATGCTCTGAATCAGGTTACTTCAAAGTCTTAGAATAGTTACACAGGTCAGTGGCTCAAAAGATGTAGTTCTGTAAACTAGAAGCGGTAAAGTATGTTATATTCTGACCATACCCAACCATATCCCTAGCTCTCCTTAGAATACTCACTGTGCTGGTGAGGAAAAATAGCTGACATAGGACTGGATATGCTAGCTCTGTGCCTACTGTGGCTTGCCCAAGGATCTGGCCCATATTCTTGTGTGGAGGAAAACAAAATAAAAAACAGTTACCTACCTTTTTGTAATTGTTGTTCTTTGAGATGTGTTGCTTATGTCCATCTAATTCTAGGTGTGTGCATGCCCTTGTGCACAGTAGACAGAGACTTTTGCATTAGCAATATCCAAAGGGCTGGCTGTGGTGCCCTCTGAACTGCCACACTCATGCAGGGGTATGTTAGCTGCCACCAGCTTTATGCCTGCTCAGTTCCTTCTTGCCAGCGACTCCAACACAAGGGTAGGCGGGCAAGTAATGGAATCATCTTTTCTTCTTTGAGTGCTTGCTCATATCAATTCCATTTTAGGTCACTCATAAGCAGTATCTATGGAGGTGGACTCAGAATTCACCTCTTGGCACCTTGGAGAATTGCAAGCCAGCATCATTCTGGGCCTGCTGGCTAAGTGCATAGTGGGACAGAAGGTATGAACCGACAACCAGATGGCTGCCCTAGAAATGTCCTGGATAGACACCTGAGCCAAAAAGTTTGCTGAAGAGGCCTGCGCCCTGGTAGAGTGGACGGTGATGATTGCTTGCAGAGGGGGGGCGGGCTGTCAATATAGAAAGGCCTATGTCATCTGACTCCGTCTCTGACTTGTGGTTTTAGGAAGAAGACTGGTAAGCAATTGAGTTGTAAATACTGATCAAAACTGTTAACTGATTAAATTATTAAAATTATATTGTTTAACTGGTTAACCATTAGGGGCCAGGGCAGCCACAGTGAGTGAGAGTGAGTGTGTGTGTGTGGAGTCTTACTGTTGCTAAAGCAGGCATTTTGGTCCAGATCCGCTGGAGCTGGGGCCACTGCGGTGTGGCTAGGAGCCAGGTCCCGGGTGTCTAGAGCTGAGGCTGCTGCTGGGAGCCGCTGAGAACTGGGACTGCGGTTACTGGGGCCGCAGCATGGCTGGGAGCTGGGGTGCCTGGGGCCACCAAGAAATGGAGCCATGGCCAGGAGATGGGACTGCAATGCAGCCGGGAGACAGGGCCATAAAGGCTGCTTCAGCATGGCCAGGTTCAGGCTGGGTCTCGGGCTGCTGGCACTGCTAAAGGTGGGTCCACTGGGGCTGGAATCTGGGGCCACTGGCACATGGCTGAATTCCGCCTGCCTGCCATGTGGCCCTCCTGCCACCCTGACTTCAGATTCCTGCCAGCTGGCTCCAAGTGGCTAGTAGACCAGTTAACCGGTTACCAAATAAGTATTCCGGTAAGTGCAATGCTTATCAGGTAACCAGTTAACCTTTTACATCCCTAGTAAGTAAGTATCTTGGTTTGAATGAAACTGAGAGATTGTCTTGTGATGGAAGGCCTTACCTGGACCTTTTCCTTGTAGAAGACTATGTAAGTTGCCATGATACATCCTTGGGTGCACCCTCAAAATGACTGCTTGTGGTCGCTTGGTCCCTGGAAGGACTAAGCTGGGCATATTGCAAAGATGACAACTGGTAGCATTTCTCAAAACACCTGTCTTTGTCCTTTTTTGTATGAGCCAGATTGAGGGGCACCCCAAAATCAACACTGGTGGAGGCAGTGATGGATGGAATGTCTTTCTAGCCTTCCGTGAAATATGCAGGTCCAGGGAGCAAAGGGCATCCTGGGAGTCTCTAAAGCCATAAAGTCTTGCATCAGTCAACTCAAAGAAAAGGCCCATTCCCTCAAAAGGGAGGTCCTGAAGGATGTATTGCATCTCCTGGGACAGCCTGGAGGTCTGTAGGCTGGTGCTATACCTCATAGCTATTGCAGAGATGCCTACCCTGGCTGATGACTCTGTGCCATCCCAGGCCATCTGGAGGACACTTCTGTGTACCCCCTTGCCTTCTTCTACCAGAGTGGTGAACTCCTGTGCCTGATCCTGTGGGAGGCTCTCCCTGAACTTGCTCACTGAATGCCATGCATTGAAATTTTGTCTCCCAAGTAGGGCCTGATGATTAGAGATTCTAAATTGGAGTCTTACTGTTGAAAAACAAAATCTTTTTGCCAAATAGGTCCAGCCTCTTGGCTTCTTTATTTTTGGGAGTGCCACTTGCTTGCTCTGCCTGTCCCTTTTATTGAGGACAGACACAACCAACAGCCCCACAGAAGGGTGTGTGTATATTCAAACCCCTTTGCAGGGAGATAGTACTTCTTTTCTACTTTCTTGAGTGTTGACAGAATGGAAGATGGGGTCTGGCACACCGACTTAGAGATCTTTGGGACCCCTGGGTGAACTGACAACACAACGTGAGCTGGGGCAGAGGAGAGGATGGGCTTCTCAGCTAACTCCTCAGCCTCCAAGTTCCAGTTAGCTACCACTCTTAGGTAGGGCTTGGTGTTCCCTAAAGTTATGGTGGGGGCTTGCTGGTTTATGAGGGATCTACCACCACCTCATCTGGTGAAAACAAGAACGATGACTGCACTGCTGGAGAGTGGGGGAGCAGCCCTTACTGCTTCAGGGACCATTCTGCAGCTGTTGGGGCCTCCCACAAAGTTGCCACCTTCGATTCGGCTCCTTGCTCTGACACTGGTACTGGCTGCACTAGGGGTATGTTGTCTGAAGCCACGTGGGAGGAGTGGTGGGAGTACAATGCTGGCATAACAGGCACTCCCCAAGGGTTCCAGTGTTGCCACTGGGCAACCCATTGCCCTTGACCCTATGTCGGTGCCACAGGCACCCTGGTGGATTCCTGGCTAGGAAACAATGGTCCTTTATGGGGTAGAGCTGAAATGTCCCTCCGACCTGGGTCAATGCCCTTGCTTGGCCCATGGAAACCTGAGTATGTTGACTGACTCTTCTCAGTGTCTGGTATGGGGAAGGTGAAGGCTGATGCCTGCCCATAGAATGGTACCAGCATCCCAGTGACCAGTGCCATGACAAGGAACTGTCTGATGCTGGAAGAGACTGACATCTGGGAGTTCTGTGAGGCAAAAGAGATGGTCACTTTGGCTGTCTCTGACAGAAGGACCATTGGATTGGAGTTGCAACTCCAGAGTTCCATGTCTTGTAGGTGGGGAATGTGATGTTGGAATTCTGAGGCTCCTGACGAAAGACCGAGGCTACGGTACTGGGGTTCTTGGCTGTGATAAAGCGGAACTATGCCTGTGGTCCAGGGACCAGGGCATTCCACTGCGTTTAGGGGTGGTCCCATAACTGGCTTACTTGTTTGAACCAGTGTCTTGGCAGGATCTACCATGGAGCCAGGTGTCTGCAATGCCAGTCAGCCTAAAAGTGCTTTGACCATCAGGTCTGATTTAGGTTCAGATGACTGTGCAATGCATTGGGACTCCCAAGAGACAGGTCCTTGGCTGGGTTTGGGGGTCCAATCACAGCGGTACTCCCATGAGACTCCTTTTGGAAGGAGGACTAACACAGGTCCTTTTCCCAAAGTTCGCTTTCACAGTGCCTGCAGACTAGTTGACTTACACTGCTTCTTTGGTAATGGAGAAGAGGATGTCAAGCGGATCCCAGTGCTGGCAGTGCATTGCAGGCTGATGCCAAAATACCAGGCACAGAGTTCAAGTGAGAGGGGTCCAATGCTGAGCACAGAGCAACCTCCATGAGGTCCTTCAACTGAATGTACTATTCTTTTTGTGTTCAGGGGTGACAGTTTTTGCAGATCTAGTACTTGTTTTTACTATGGGCCTCCTCTAGGCACTTTAAACAACTCTCTTGAGCAGTGGTGAGCAACCTATGGCCTACATGTAGCCTATCAGGGTTCTATGTGTGGCCCACCAAACATTTTGTTCATTGTTGCCCCCGCTCAGAGTTGCCAGATTCTGCTGGTTTCTGTCCATATAGTTTTTTTCCTACCAGTAGTACTAAAGTAACACGCATGTAAAGCAAGGGCATGTGAAGTGAGATGAATGCTGATTGCACACAACATTGACTGAGAGAGCCATGCGCCCCTTCTACATCCAATCAAAGTACTGTTATGGTTCAATCAGCACATCCTAAGTATGCATGTCTGGTTAGCAATCATATCCAGGGGACCATCTTGGTTACGACAGTCTTGTGGCCGACTGAGATGCTCTTGAGGGTCACTGATGGGTATTGGCTGACTGCACCCAAAACTTGGCTTGAACTTTGGGGAACAGGGCATGCCCCATTCTGGGATAAAGTCTTGGCCGGGACTCTAACTACTAAACTACCTCAAAGAACTCAACAGCTAACTAATCACTCAACTAAATAACAAAGAACAATCTAAACAGTGAACAACTAATGCTCCTGGCTAAGCACTCCAACCAACCGACATGGGGGTATGAAGGAACTGAGAGGGCACTGGGCTGGCAACACATTATGTACTGCTGCCTCAGTGAGGCACTCCAGAGATGCCACAGCCACCTCTACGAATACCAATAAGGCAAAAGTCTCCAACAGCTGTGCACATGGACATGTGCACACTTAGAATGGACAAGAGTAAGCACTCCACAAACCATAATTAGGCTGGGTATTATTATCCAAAATACTACTTCTGTGCCTGCAAATAGAAGTAAGTTAAAAAAATCTTGAGTTTAAAGATTTTTTTTACCTCATTCCCAGTTGACATGACTGCAACGACTGGAAACTTGTTAACTTCTACTTCTGTTACTCCAACGGTTGCTAAGAGGCCAATTTCTGATGGACCCATGTGGGTTCCCTTAGCCAGTACACATTCACCTCTTTTAATGTCGTGTCCTATGGGTCTTTTCATAAAAAAAGAAGAAAGAAAAACAGAATATAATTCAAAATGATTCTTGTTACCTGGTCAAGCTCTGATTGAAGAGCGTGCATCAGTGCCCTGGTTATAAATTAAAAAATTCAGTGCTATTTACGGTAAAACAATGACTAGAAAATGCACTATCAATTATATTCTCTGAAGAGATATTTTAAAACAAGCTTATTTACACACCTGATATCTTGGCCTGGTCGAGCCTGCACCAGAATTCGTACTTCTAGTTCTTCAGTGCCCTGTAAAAAAGAGAAGGTCACACAATTCCAAATGTGTTAATCAAACAAAATTAATTAGCTTTTATTTCTCACTAGTCTCCACTGTTTCTGCATGGTTCACAAATGGCCATGCCACAGCAGTGATTATTCTGTCACAGTATTTTCCAAACATCATCTTAGTTTTTGTGATCTGCTGATCATGAGTGCTTTACAATGTGTGCTCTAATTTTAAGAGTTTAAAATAATTACTTTCCAGCTGAGCTTATTAGGAAAGGACCTGTGCTGAATACATGGTTTTGTCTTGCTTTTTAAATGACTGCTACATTTATGCTTCTTCCCCATACAATATCCTTGGGTTGTGTGCTAATCTTATTTACCACAGAGATTCTTTCCCCTTTTCTCAGCCAACCTCACATCTTCAAGCATATTTAAGAAGTAGCCTCTCCAGGCAAAAAAAAAATCAAGAAGCATAGCAAAGCATGTGGCATTACACCAACAGATAAGCAGTAAGAAAAAACCCGCCCTAACAACCAGTTGTGTGCCCACATTTCTGTGGGGTTATTTAGAATTTGTGTTGTGCAGGGACCTTTTCTCTTCTTTGGAACATCAGAGAGAAGATAACATGCCATGTTTATGTATTGTTAACAAGACTGGTAGGAAAGCCTGAAGTCTGCTTTGTGATAGAACTTTTGTGTTCACATACTCAGGAGTTCAATGCTCTGGTGGTTTGCTCAATGCCAGTAAATCCGGTGAGGGCAGTTTAACTTGTAGACTACATTATACGTACACATATTTAATTTAATAAGCTCTGTAAGTAGGTGGATGATAAAAATGCTCAGCTGCAAGAAAGCAGTAAGTTGTCAGCCACCCTTAATTTTTTACCTGAGACACCCCAATGCCATGAGTTAAACACTTTACAATGCAAACACAGCATGTGTTGAGAAGTAGCTTCCCTGCCATGTGAAACAGTACAGCCTATTTTGTAAAATAAGGTAGTGTTGGACTGCACATAGTGATTCCTCTTTACTTTTCTAAAAAGGCTCCAGAGAATCTGTCATTTTCATCAGGATAAACATCAAAGAGAAGCGGAAAGGATTTTGGTTTAATTTAAACATCCAAAATCACTTTGGAACTTTGATCATTGCTTCAAAACTGAGTTTTTAATGAGGATTGTGAGATCGGTGCCCATGCAGCAGACAAGCAGTTTTTCAGGTACCTCTGCCTCTTTCACTGGGGTTCATGAGGTGTCTGGAAACTGGAGAACTGAACAGAACAAGATCTCTGCACAGTCAGGCTACGCCTAGACAGCAGAGCTATTTCGGGATATTGGAAGTATCCTAAAATAGCTATTGCGCATCTTTAAATGCACCCATTATTTTGAAATAACGGGCGCACTATTCCGGCATCCCTGTAAGCCTCATTCTACAAGGATGTGTCTGCACTGCACCCCTTTTCCGGAAAACGGATGCAGATGAGACAAGTCGGAATTGCAAATGCAGCGGGGATTTACATTTTCCCCGCTGCATTTGCATGAACATGGCTGCCGCTTTTTTCCGGCTTGGGGCGTTGCTGGAAAAAAGCGCCAGTCTAGACGGGGATCTTTTGGAAAACAAAGTCTTTTCCGAAAGGTCCCTTATTCCTGATTTTAAGAGGAATCATTTAGCTCATTTTGTGTCTTTGACTTACTTACTAAATTTATTTTTATGAGCAGTTGTATAAATTCTTAGAGAATGCAAAGTGGTCCTGGAATATTTTAATGCATGGAGAGACTCTTCTGTATTCTCTTAAAAAAAAAAGCTGGCCAAGGGAAGGTCCTTTGCTATATTCTGGACCTCCCTCAGAAATCTTGAGAGCTGAAGCCAGGAGGCCATTTTCGTAACTAACGGTATAGAAACAGAAAACAGCTATGTCAGGAGCATCCAAAGAGACCTATAGGGTTGTTCTGGCAAGAAGATGGTCCTCTGTAATGATTACTTTAAGTTGGTACCCTCTGTTCTGGTGGTAAACACTCAATACATAAAGGGAACTTAGAATAATTGGTGTGACTATATTTTGTCATCGGTTCCTAATAGCTGATGATTCTAAACTGTTTCTGTTCTTTGAGGTATGTTAGTTCATTTACAGCCATAGGGAGTTGGGAAAGGGCTGAGAAAACAGAAACACCTAATCTTTAGATGGAATGTAATATTTCCTATCAGGCAGACAGCTCTTTTACAGGTGGACAGTATTGTTGCTGAGATATGCTAGTTTAATTTAGCAGGATCTAGCAATGCCTCATGAATAGGTAGCACAATTTAGGCATGTGATACAGATTCTAACTGAGAGATGCTAATCTGGTATTTCCTGTTGATTAAATTAGGAAATGCTTTCGAGCTGCATGGAACACGTTACATCTCCTCTGAGGTTGTGCTAATAGGTGGGACATTTGGATCAGCATTGTGTTCCTTGTGCTAAGAATACTGAGGCAGGCCCAAGTACCAAATCTGTAATTACTTGCGGCTAATAGAAATTTATATCAATGTAATAAGTGATTGAGACTCCCAAAGGGCAAACAGCTAATAGACACTCTCAAATTTACAGTGCATAAAGAATTTGCAGCATCTCAATGCCCAATTCAAGACACTAGAATAGACTAAGTAAGTCTTCAACAGGATTGCATGGACTAGAATATTTTGTGAAGCAGGAATATTGAGAAGTTTTTGAGATTCCAGGAAGAGGAATGAGGATGCAAGTTCTAATTCCTTCTGCAAGTGGTACTCTAATCTTAATAAATAGGGCGAAAAGAACTAATGGCATGACGGTTATGACACCATGTCCCCCTGGAAGCTTATGAACTACACAATGAATTTTTGCTATCCCTGGTGTTATGCTGCTGCATGGAGAACTATTAGCACAATGAGGTTTTAGTTACGACTCACATCATCTGATTCCCTGATGAGTTCTGTGTCTTCTACTTGCACCACAGCATCAGCACCACAGGGGATTGGAGCACCTGTTGTAACCCGCATTACCTGACCAGGCATCACAGTCTGGGTTGGCTGAAAAAAACAACAATCAAATGATGCAACTAATATACTTTTAACAAGGGAAAGGGAAAACATTTGAATACTGCAGAAATAAACTGTAGTATAATGAATTCTTTTCATAGTATGGCTTTTTTCTTCTTGATACACTGTTAGTGTACATCTAAACCACATGGCTCTGTCGACGGAGCCATGTAGATTAGTTTACATGAAAAAGGAAAATGAAGCGGCGATTTAAATAATTGCCGCTTCATTTAAATCAAAATTGTCAGCACAGCGCGGCAGTCCAGATGGGGATCCTGTAAGCCTTGTGACAGGATCTGCCGACGAAGGGTTCTGGGGTCGGCAGATCCCCATCTAGACTGCCGCGCTGTGCCGACAATCAGCTGATCGGCACAACGCGGTGGCTATTTTGATTTAAATGAAGCAGTGATTATTTAAATCGCAGCTTCATTTCCCTTTGCCGTCCTGCCTAATCTACATGGCTTTCGACGGAGCCATGTAGTCTAGACACACTCTTAATGGAGTTATAATGGGTAAATCCTCTATGATTAAAGAATAACAGGTTCAAATCTGACTCAGGACATTAGTAATTGAAAACCATTATTATCTAATGGCAGTATGAAATAAAACAGTAGTTTTAGCCATTTTCCCAGAAGACAGGTTTCTACATCACAAAAAATAATTACCACAATAGGCAATAAATTGACATACTTGCTGGTAAGAAACCAAAGAATGATTTGTCCAAGAGAATTAATTCCCATATCATACCAAGAGGTGGTAATTCTGGGTTAGGGTTGAAGCACACAGGCAAGGAGCTACTCCCCTGGTCTATACTAGGGGATAAGTTCAAATTAAGATATGTAACTTCAGCTATGTTAATTGCATATCTTAAATCGAAGTATCTTAACTCAAATTTTGGTGCAGTTCACACGGTGGGAAGTCAAAAGGAGCACACTTTCCCTTTGACTTCTCTTACTCCTTGTAGAAGTGGGACTACTGGCATTGACAGGAGTGCCCTCTCAGTTCGAATTACTTAGGTTTGCATGGGATATCTACCCTTAAGCGGATCTATCTGCTGAGGCCTAAAATGTATAGTGGAATTAGTAGTTGCTCTATAATAGTCACAAAGACCATGCTAAAGAACTCAGGCTGTGTTTGCACTTCTAAAATTACAGTGCAGCTGTGTCAATGCTTTAAAGTGAAAGTATGCCCACAGCAGGAAGGCTGGGAGAGAGAGCTCTCCCAGGACTGTCTGTAAACCGTCTCAATAACGGGAATAGCTACCATTGCTGGGAGCCGGTACTCTGGCACCTTACAGTGTCATGATTTCCTATGCTTAGCAGAGTGTTTTTTCACATCCCTGAGTCAGAAAGTTGCAGTATAGTAAAGTGGCAGTGTAGGTGTAGCTAAATTACTATCAGAAACAATATAAGGATATGTCTACACTAGCTTGTTAATTTGAGCTAGGTAGGCAAATCAGGCAACCGGAGTTGCAAATGAAGCCCTGGGATTTAAATATCCCGGGCTTTATTTGCATGTTCCCGTTTGGCTGCCATTTTTAAATCCCCTTAGTTCGAACGAACTGCCTGCGGCTACACAAGGCAGTTTAAAGTTAATCCGAACTAAGTCTTTAGTTCGGATTAACCGTTACTCCTGATTTGCCTACCTAGCTCGAATTAATGAGCTAGTGTAGACATAACCTAACTTCCTAAGTAGCCTGCATTATGTATGACAGAAAAAATAGACAATAGAAATATGAAAAAATAAATCATGTGAAATAAAGTTTGTTTTTAATTAATCACTAATAATATTTTATTATATTTTCCAAAATCCATAGTAAAATTATCATTTGACCCTGAACATTTGAGAAAAGAATAAATAAAGAAAAAAAATCTTGTTAATAAAAATCAACTGGAAGCTAATGTATGGATGTGCATATTTCCTTGTTTTGTGCAGAGCTTCTTGTTTGCTTTATCTATCCTTCTGCTGCAATCTCACGCGGTGATATTCTCTGATTTGCCAACATAAAATTGGAATTTCAGTATGACAAAAGTTGATGTGCCTTGTTCACTGGGGCAATACTGCAGAAGGAAGACAATCTGGCCTCATTAAGATATCTACTAAGATAAAATTGACAGTTGAGTCTGCATTTAATTTTGCCTATTCTAAGGAAAAAAGAGATCAAATGTCTTTCAGCAGGGCATAAATAAAATGGTAATGAGAACTAAAAAAGGGCCAATTATCATGTACCATATCTAGGATTTCACTAATCACAGAATCAGAAATGTAGGGCTCATGGGACCTCAGTCAGTCATCTAGTTCATTGAGGCTAGGTCTACACTAGCTTTTTCCAATCGCTTTTCTGGAAGAGGCTTTTCTGCCATTTGGCCCAGTCTAGATGGAGCGAAATGGTGGAAAAGCCTCCTCTTTCGGCAGAGCCCTTATCCCTCGTAGAACGAGGAATACAGTGCTCCCTGAAATAGCGTGTTTGCTCTTCTGCAAAAAAAAGTGGAAGAGCAAATGCATTTCTTGGTCACAGCAGAGTTTTTCCGGTATCCCGGAAAACCCCCGCAGTGTAGATGTACCCTGAGTCTCAATATTTTTTAATTTGTGAACCCTCTAAAAATTTTCAAATGAAGATATGGACCTCTTTGGAAATCTTAGATGTACTCTGAAGACTTGTACGGGCCCATGGATCACATGTTGAAAACTATTGTTTTTGTAAAGACAACCTTTTGCAAGATCCCAGTCATAATCTGTGGACCCCAAGGATCTGCAGACTACAGGTTGAGAATCACTGATCTAGTCCAGCCCTCTATACTAAGACAGGATCAAATAAACCTAGACCAGGGTTCGGCAACCCCCGGCATGCATGCCACAAGTAGCATGCGAGCTGCTTTTCTTTGGCACGTGAAGCAGGAGCTCAGCCCCGCCCCCCTTCTCCTAGCAGCCGGGACCCTGTGACACTGTTCCTTTAATGTCCACGCCTACGCAGCGATGCACAAAAAATCTAAGCCCACCTAACTCTGCAGCAGCACTGCTGCTCTCACTGATGGTGGTGGGGATGAGGACAGGGAAAGCCTGTGGCTGCGTGACTATGTGTGTGGGGTGGAAGAGTGAGGGGGCGGTTGAGAACTGGAAAGGGAGTGTTGAAGCCGCGGGAAGCTTGGGGATCAGAGGGAGTATGTTGAAGCTGTGGGAGGCCAGTGCCATGTTGGGGGCCGGCTTCCACTGTTGCTAAGGCTGCATTGTGGGGCAGATGGCAATTCGGGCTTAGAACATGTGGCAGCCCGGCGAGTTGCTGCTGCAGCCTGGGGATTGGAGGGAAGCTGTTGCAGCCACGGGCAGGGGTTGTATATGTATTGCATATCCTGCAAAAAACTATTACTCATTGCATATGCGTAGTGCTGACTGGAAAACTATTGCTCTAGGACAGTGTCCTGCTTCTGCCACGTGCATTAGCCTCGTGTTATTCTGAGACAGCCGAAGCCAGAGGGAGGGAAGAAGCAAAGTCATCAAATTTACAGAGATCTTGACAGCAGGAAGAATTGATTCTCAGCAACTAATGGCAGTTCCTAAGAAAACAAAGTTAAATGTTAGCTCATTTCAGCCTTCTTGGATTGTTGAATACAGATTTGCTTAACATAAAGATCATGCTGTTTGTGCGCTATGTTGTGAGAGTGTTGTTTGCTGCACATATAGGATACGTCTAGACTACATGGCTCCGTCGACGGAGCCATGTAAAATATTTTATTTGGCATAGTCAGAGAAGCGGGAATTTGAATAATCCCCGCTTCATTAAGATAAAAATGGCTGCTGCGCTGTGCCGACGATCAGCTGATCCGGCATGGCGCGACAGTCTAGATGCGGCGCGGTCGACAAGGGAAGCCTTTGTCAACCACTCCGATATGCTGGTTGTTACCAGCTAATAGGAGCTGAGGATTGAGCTGGGGGCAGGGAGATCACACAAAGATTGCCGCACAGACTGTACTTTAAACTGCAGCAGCTGTGTGCCTGGTGGTCCTGGTGGTTTGGCGGGCCAGATGTGGCCCCCAGACTGTATTTTGCCCAGGCTTGCTTTAGCCTGATTTCTTCCAGGCTGCAGACCTTGTGAGAAGGGCCGAGTCCATGCAAAGGTCACCGGAGAAGCGGCCCAGGAATCTAGAGGCAATAAAGGGGAGCAGAGGAGGGCAGGACAAGGCCGTCTCTAAAGGGTATCTGACTCGGGACCCAGAGTAATGAGTGGGCCTGGGTCCTCCCCTTCCCCCTTGCTTTGCCACCAGGGTGTCACCTATACATACTGTGGCTTGTCCCTGAGGGGCTAGGCTTTAGGGCCACAGTGGCAATAGAGAACAAGAACTGCTGATACAACCACTGGAATGGGGAAGAGAGACCACTGTACAGTGGGCACTGCCAGAAGGCAGTGATACAAACAGGATTTTACAGTTTGGGAGCCACGTGGATCCAGAGTGAGAGCATGGAGTGAGGATGCAGGAGACACCAGTCAGAAGGAGGTGCCTTGAAAACGACTGAGTTAATTCCTGAAAGTCGTTTTAAAAATAATCTTTGAGAAAGGATTTGCCTTCTCCAAGAAGACACATGGTCTATCTAATCTAGTTGCTTATTTCTGTTTTTCACTTGGAACAGGTACTTCAGAAGGCTAAACCATTAATTCAATGCCTCGAATCATTAGAGACCCTATAATTTTTATCCTAGCTATACTGTAAACATATGTACTATTTTTATCATATAATTGTCTAATATTGTGCTAAATTTACTAAGGCATTTGTCTCCTACAGCAGTGAGTTTCACATGTTAATTGCATATTGCATAAAAATAATGTATATTTCCTCCCATTTTAAATGTATTGCCTTTTGGCCTCATAAGGACCATGCCTATGAAAATGTCATAATTCAGTTATTAGGATCAATTGTTGTAAAATGTGCTATGTTTTCAGCTTATTTCCCAGTGAACTAGTATAATTACTGTTTCCTGATTTATAAACTTACAGGCTATGTCTAGACTGGCCAGTTTTTCCAGAAAATCAGCTGCTTTTCCGGAAAAACTTGCCAGCTGTCTACACTGGCCGCTTGAATTTCCGCAAAAGCACTGACTTCCTACTGTAAGAAATCAGTGCTTCTTACGGAAATACTATTCTGCTCCCGTTTAGGCAAAAGTCCCTTTTGCACAAAGCTTTTGTGCAAAAGGGCCAGTGTAGACAGCTCAGATTTGTTTTCCGCAAAAAAGCCCCGATCACAAAAATGGCGATTGGGGCTTTTTTGTGGAAAAGCGCGTCTAGATTGGCACGGACGCTTTTCTGCAAAAAGTGCCTTTGTGGAAAAGCGTCCATGCCAGTCTAGACGCTCTGTTCCAAAAATGCTTTTAACGGAAAACTTTTCCGTTAAAAGCATTTCTGGAAAATCATGCCAATTTAGCCACAATGATTTAAAACATCCAAGCACACCTGTGAATGTGACTGGGTGTTTTTTTACACTGAACATTGTTGACTGTATATTAATTATCTTCCTTTTCCTTTTCAAAATTGAACATATTAATTTGTTTTTATATATTTGAGAGCGTGGTATTCTCTTAAGTTTTATTACATTAGTTTGCCTTTATTTTTTTCTACACCATCCCAAGTGCATTGACACTGTAAAACAGAATGCATAAAGCTATTAGCATTAGATGAGATGTTATTTTTATTATTTATTGTTATTATTATTATTATTATTATTATTATTAATAATAATAATAATAACAATAACTTAGTTTTAATGTTGGCTTTACCCTTAGGTAATAGCCCAGATTCTGCAGTAATCAAGATGAAATATATAGAAGTAAGAAAGTGATAATTAAAATGAAAGACGTTACTTAGATATGGTGAAGTTGTAAAATACATACTAATAACAATATTTGCACTTCTAAAGTGCTTTTCATTATAGAACTTCAAAATGGTTTACAAATGTCAAAATTCCATTTCAGATGTAGAAACTGAGGTACAGAAAGGCTTTCTCTTACCTATGTCACAGAGTGATTCTATGACCGAGATAAAAACAACACCCAGGAATCCTGACTGTGTGTTCCCCCCTCTACCCATTAGTATACTATTAATAAGTATTCTAATTAAAATCTTCAGTAATCTTAGACTATTATAGGAATCAGATCAAGCTAATGCTGATATACTCCACTTTCTTTGAGCCTCAGGGGTTTCTCAAAAGCCTTTCAAAAAATTGTAAGGGCCTCACGCTTTATTGCCCTCATCAAACTTCCTATACTGTCAAATGTACTTCCACTCAAAGGGAAACAAGTACAAATCCTTTCATAACTTAGCTACTTTATTCTTGAGCCAAAGAGAATTATTACAGAATATGATGTATTTTTGCTTTTTACCCAGAATAAATGTGCTGTTTCCTTAGTTTATCCGGGAGCAGGGGATCTAATCACGTTTATTTCTGCTCCTGCCACAACACTGGGGAACTTGCTCCAAATGCTGTCAGTCACAACCTGTTCTAGACTCTACATGGACACCAGTAGAGCACCAGAATCACTGGATCCCACGTGCTTATCTGACAGGGTCTGAGTAGAGCTGGGTCACTATTCCTAGCTTTGGGTCTCTAAGGCATACTTCCCAAGGACAGATTTCATGTCTGCCACCCTTCCTTGAAACATGAGGCTCTGTAGCCCTGCTGTCTTATCTTCCAAAAACCAGTGCCTGAGCCTACTGGAACCCCCACTGGCTTATGCACTGTCTCTCAATGTTCCACTTCACTGTGAGTGTGCTGAGCTTCCTGAATAACCTCTTCAGGGACAAGAGGACAGGCAACAAGGAATACAGGCTTAATCAAGAAATTCTGACCCATAGTCATTTTACCCTCAAGAAAATGCTAGAGAGTTGAAAATCTTTGCATTATAGCAAATGGTCCTGGGATGCTGCGAGGCAGTAGGATTGAAATATGACCATGTATATCATTAATATTGTGACTGTTAAACAACTGCAATAAATCTTGTACAAAATATTTAATGTAAGGTGTCAATGGAAAAGTTATAATTTGCCAGATAAGATTATTCTGTTTAAATCTATGGATCATTAGAGCCCTGAAAATCTGTAGCTATTTGCACCTCATTTTTGTGGATATGGATGCAGATACAAATTTTGTATCTAGAACCATGCAAATTAGAACATAAGAATGGCCATACTGGGTCAGACCAAAGGTCCATCTAGCCCAGTATCCTGTCTGCCAACAGTGGCCAATACCAGATGCCCCAGAGGGAAGGATCACAACAGATAATCCTCACGTGTTCCCTCCCCTGTGACTCATCCCCAGAGAAACAGAGGCTAGGAATACCATTGCTACCCATCCTGGCTCACAACCATTGACAGACCTTACGTCCATGAATCTATCTAGCTCTTTTTTGAATCCTGTTAAAGTTCTAGCCTTCACCACATCCTATGGCAAAGAGATCCACAGGTTGACTTTGCGCTAAGTGAAGAAAAACTTCCTTTTGTTTGTTTTAAACCTGCTGCCTACTAATTTCATTTGGTGACCCTTAGTTCTTATATTGTGGGAATAAGTAAATAACTTTTCCTTATTCACTTTTTCCACACCAGTCATGATTTTATAGACCTGTATCATATCCCCTGCTTAGTCTCCGCTTTTCTAAGTTGAAAATTTCAAGTATTTTTAATCTCTTCATATTGGACCTGTTCCAAACCCTTAATCATTTTTGTTGCCCTTTTCTGAACCTTTTCCAATGCTAATATATCTATTTTGAGATGAGGTGACCACATCTGTACACAGTATTCAAGATGTGGGCATATCATGGTTTTATATAGAGGCAATAAAATATTTTCTCTCTTATATTCTATCCCCTTTTTAATGACTCCTAACACTCTATTTGCTTTTTTGACTGCCGCTGCACACTGAGTGGATGTTTTCAGAGAACTATCCACAATGACTCCAAGATCTTTCTCTTTAGTAGTTGTAGCCAAATTAGTCTCCATCATATTGTATATATAGTTGGGATTATTTTTTCCAATGTGCATTACTTTATATTTATCAACATTAAATTTCATTTGCCATTTTGTTATCCAGTCACCTAATTTGGTAAGATCTTTTTGAAGCTCTTTACAGCCTGCTTTGGTCTTAACTATTTTGAGCAGTTTGGTATCTGCAAATTTTGCCACCTCACCCTTCCTCCAGATCATTTATAAATAAGTTGAATAGGATGGGTCCCAGGACAGACCTTTGGGGGACTCCACTAATTACCTCTCTCCACTTGGAAAACTTACCATTTATTCCTACACTTTGTTTCCTGTCTTTTAACCAGTTATCAATCCACGAAAGGACCTTCCCTCTTATCCCATGACAACTTACTTTACTGAAAAGCCTTTGGTGAGGGACCTTGTCAAATGCTTTCTGGAAATCTAAGTATACTATATCCACTGGATCCCCCTTGTCCACATGTTTGTCAACCCCCCTCAAAGAACTCTAGCAGATTAGTAAAGCATGATTTCCCTTTACAGAAACCATGTTGACTTTCCCTCAACAAATTATATTCATCCATGTGTCTGAATTTTATACTTTACTATAGTTTCAATTAATTTGCCCGGTACTGACATTAGACTTACCGGTCTGTAATTGCCAGGATCACTTCTAGAGCCATTTTTAAATATTGGTGTCACATTAGCTATCTTCCAGTCATTAGGTACAGAAGCTTATTTAAAGGATAGGTTACAAACCACAGTTAATGGTTCTGCAATTTCACATTTGAGTTCTTTCAGAACTCTTGGGTGAATGCCATCTGGTCCCTGTAACTTGTTACTGTTAAGTTTATCAATTTTTTCCAAAACCTCCTTTAATAGCACCTCAATCTGGGACAATTCCTCAGATTTATCCCCTAAAAAGAATGGCTCAGGTTTAGGAATCTCTCCAATATCCTCAGCCGTGAAGACTGGAGCAAAGAATTCATTTAGCTTTTCTGCTATGACTTTTTCATCTTTGAGTGCTCCTCAATCATCCAAGGGCTCCATTGGTTGTTTAGCCAGCTTCCTGCTTCTAATGTACCTAAAAAACATTTTACTATTATTTTTTGAATTTTTGGCTAGCTGTTCTTCAATCTCCTTTTTGGCTTTTCTTATTGTATTTTTACACTTAATTTGACAAAGTTTATGATCCTTTCTATTTTCCTCACTAGGATTTGACTTCCACATTTTAAAAGGTATCTTTTTATCTGTCATTGCTTCTTTTACCACGGTGGCACTTTTTTGGTTCTCTGTGTTTTTTAACTTAGGTATACTTTTAAGTTGGGCCTCTATTATGGTGTCTTTGAAAAGTTTTCATGCAGTTTGCAAAGATTTTACTTTTGTCACTGTACCTTTTAATTTCTGTTTAACTAAATTCCTCATTTTTGTATAGTTCCCCTTTCTGAAATTAAATGCCATAGTGTTGGGCTGCTGAGGTGTTTTTTCCCACTACAGGGAAATTGGTGGATATACACATCTGAGGATGTGGAAAGCCACAGCTCATTTTTTTGGTTATAGAAGTAGATACAAAAAGGCTCTGTGTATCATCACTGTATCTGAAATTATGAATAGTAGCTACATACCTGTGAATCAGATGTGTTTGTTCCAGTCTATCCAGTACATTGGGAATGGACTGTCAAATTTATTAGTTTTGAAATCCTTTTAAGAGAAGGGTATTAATTTTTTGCAGATCTGGCATAATTCTAGGGGTTGGCAATACTGAACATGTCCTGGAAAAATTGCTGATATTGAGGGACAGGATCTACCTGTGACTCAGTCTTTTCAGTGAACAAAATGTATACCAGATTTCATACTCTTAAAAATTTGAGTTGCAGAGACATTAATTAGAGTCATTAATTAAATGTTAACTATAGGCCACAGTGCTAGAATTGTTAATACCCCTAAAACAAGAATTCACTTTTGTAAAGTGTCTCTGTGCAGCCCATGATGTATTCCATTTGTGCCTGCTCTTGTATAATGGGCTTAGGCAGAAATTACAAAACAGGGATTTGGAGCAGTCTAACTAGCACTGGAGGCTGAAGCATGCATGCTGAATGGGAAACAGCAAGCTTACTTGAGCTCTTAGTGGCTAGGAACCTATGATATAGTGGCTAGGAACCTATGATATAGTCTTATCACCAAGTGCTAGTGCAAGAGTTTTATCCCATCTATTCTCGAACAATTCACATATATAATAGAGCAGGCCATAAGCAGGAACTATTTTTAGCTTGCTCTTAAACTCAATTCACACTCTTAGTAGAGTTCACATTCGTCTCTTTGCTGATATTTGATTTTATTAACTCAAAAATTACCAATACTACAACATAAAGTTCATTTCAGACTATCTCCCATAGACTTGCTTGCTTCTAGGGCTCCTCCAGGATTGCTCAACTCACATCCTCAATCAGGGATGGGCAAGCAGCCCGGTGACCAGATCTAACCTGACTAACACCTCTGTCTGGCCAGCAGCACAGGGGGGAGATCATGCAGGCTGCCTGCTGCTGCCATGTCTCTGTGCGCTCCTTGAGGGAAGGTGCGCAGTAGATTTCTGTGCGCAGCCATGGCCCCCCAGCACTGTCCTCATAGCTCCCATTGATTCCAGCCAAGAGAAATAGCAGCAGCCACTTTCAGGAGTGGTGTGAAGCCATAGTAGGCAGGCAGCCTGCCTAAGCTCTGCTATACTGCAAACCACCAAGCGCCTCCCAGTCAGAGCCTGCTCTTCACACCCCCTCCCACATTCAACCGTCTACCCCAGTCACTTCTTCCTGACCCAAACCCTTCACCTCCTCCTGTACCCAATCTCCTGCCCTACCTCGGAGCTACCTCCTGCACCCAAATTCCCTTCCAGACTCTACATCACCTCCATTAATGCCACGGAAATGTATGACTCGTGACAACTTACCAACATACATGGAGTGCTCACCCCCACAAATTAGTTCCCATCTCTGCCCCAAATCATCTTTCCAACAAAGCAATGCCTACCTCCCTAATATCTGAGGAAACAGTTATCACCATCAGGAATTGGAAGAAGGGAAAATCACTTACATGTAATTCCACATATTTTTAGACTTCTTAGAGGATTCTCATTTTGCTGTTTATATGTTAAATTGTATCATTTCCACACATAAGTTACAGCAAAAATTCAATCTCCAAGTAATTTGTGCACGTACAAACAGATAAAGGGGTTGAGGCCTTTTTGAAAATTTGTCAGTGAGAAACGATTAGCAATTTGGTTTTCTATATTTTTTGAAAAAATACATCAACAGAACAGCATCCCCTAACACCATGCTAAAGCATTGCATCATTGCTTATTTATACATAAGACCACCATCCACTGAATCACTAACACCACCCGCTAAGTATTCTGGGGTTTTCCTCTGAGTCTGCTATTATGCAAGTACTGACCTGGTCTTACACTACCCGGCATTTAAGATCATGTCCCAAGCTATGTTCCTGCTAATCTTTTCCATCCAGGTGAGGGTTTTTTCCCATCCATTAGTGGAATAAATTTTTATATGCATATGTAAACATGCACCACCGGCAGAAACAAAAAAACCTAGCTGTGGGCATGCTCCACTTATCAGCTGGGCAGCATTTGAATCTCTCTGATGAGTGACCACACCAGTGCACAGCTTAAAGGAAACGCTGGTGTCAAATTACATGGCTTCAGGCTAGACAGTGCATACAACTTTGTAATTACTTAATGTCAACTTCAATAACAAATACAATCTTTGGACAACTTCTGAGGATTCTGGATCACAAACACAAAGCATAAGTTTAAAAAAAAAAAAAAAGAAGTTGGTTCCTTAGTCTTATATGAGGAAAAAAATGACTTAAAAATAAAAAAAAAAAAAAAAAAAGAAGAGAGAGCAAACAAAGAAGAGAAAAGAAATTGCACTCACCTGCTCACCAGCTTGGGATTCCCCAATGATGAATCGATCCCCAGGGCCATCAGCAGCTGTAAGACAGTACAGAAGAAAGAAGATGATAAAAAGATTGAACCACTTGAAAAGAGAAAAATTAGAAACTGAGAATGGGAGATCCTTAGAATAATGGAAGACTTAGTTTACAGTTGCTTCTTTAGAACCCGTATGAGAGAATGTTTTGGAAAATGTTTTGGACTTTTAGCTCTTTTCAAGATGTGTTTATGAATGTCCTAATCACAGGTTATACAAGTATATTTTCCACCAAAAAATTGCTCAGATATATTCATTGTTCGTAGCTCTTGCATGGCTATGCACAAGTCTGAAAAAATGCAAAAAGAAACCATTGGATATTTATCTTAGTATCAAAGATTACCAGTTGTACAGAAGATTAATAGGATTAAAAACCTTTGCATTTTGAGCAGCGTTACAGGCTGGGGACTGACTGGCTAAGTAGCAGTTCAGCAGAAAAACACATGGGAATTACAGTGGATGAGAAGCTGGATATGAGTCAAGTGTGCCCTTGTAGCCAAGAAGGCTAATGGCATATTAGGGTGAATTAGGAGGAGCATTGCAAGCAGATCTAGGGAAGTGATTATTTCCCTTTATTTGGCTCTCGTGAGGCCACATCTGGATTATTGTGTCCAATGCTGGGCCCCCCACTACAGAAAGGATGGGGATGCATTGGAGAGGGTCCAGCGAAGGGCATCCAAAATGATTAGGGGGCTGGAGTATATGACCTATGAGGAGAGACTGAAGGATTTGGGCTTATTTAGTCAGCAGAAGAGAAGAGCGAGGGGGAATTTGATAGCAGCCTTCAGCTTCCTGAAGGGAGGTTCCAAAAAGGATGGAGAGAGGATATTCTCAGTAGTGACAGATGACAGAACGAGGAGCAATGGTCTCAAGTTACAGAGGTTGGATATTAGGAAAAATTATTTCACTAGGAGGGTGGTGAAGTACTGGAATGGGTTACCTAGGGAGGTGGTGGAATCTCCATCCCTAGAGGCTTTCAAATCCTGTCTTGACAAAGCCCTGGCTGGAATTATTTAGTTGGGACTGGTCCTGCTTTGGGCAGGAGGCTGGACTTGATGATCTCCTGAGGTCTCTTCGAGACCTAGGATTCCATGATTCTATGAGGAAATAGTTGGTTATCCTCTGTGTGAAACTGCCACTAGACAAAGGAGCAGCAGAATTTTGCATATAAAGATTTCTGGATTCCCAGAGCTAGGAATGAATGTGATTTAATGCATTTATTACATAGAGTATAGACAAGCAGTACATCTGACAATTTATCTAAAAGACAATGGGGCTAAGTAGATGTGACTTGCACGTGTCACATTAGAGAATTGGGTTCTGTTCCTACCTGTTTGTGTCAGAGGTGATATTTGAACTTATTTCCTCACTCCCATCCACTGCACTTTCATTTGGACAGAAAGCAATTTTAATGGAGGACAGCATGAGGGCAAAGATTTATAAGCACTGACGTTGGAGCCTTCTGAAAATTAAGGGACACTTTACTGTGTATGTGCAAATGGCAATTTCCCATGGCTGCTCATTAGTCCATATTTAGAGAGATTTTCAAGGGGACAGCAAAGATTATTTCTGCTGATAAGCACTGAGTTTCTGCTTTAGAAGCACTAGAAAGGTTTAAAGAAATAATAAAGAAAAAACTATTGTATTTTCCCTACTCTTATCTTCAGAACATTTTACTCTTTTTGCTGAAACTGAATATATCATTTTGAGGCAGAGACCAAACACAGAAATTATCAGTGTGAACAGCTGGACTTTGAAGCAACTGAAATCATGGGAAGCAGTAAGTATTTGGAGGTGTTAACCATTGGTGTCATTGAGTTGTACCTGTAAGAACTATATTTATGCTTTTATAGTACCTTTCATTTGAGGATCTCTTAAATATTTTACAAATAATAATTAATTCAACCTGACAACCACCTTCTGAGGTATTATCAGTATTTTACAAAAGAATGAGAGATACAGAAAGAGTAAGTGACTAGCTCAAGGTCTCCTAGGTGTATCTAGGAGTCCTAACACTTGGTTACCTATTCTAACCATCAGATCATGCTACATCCAAAAGTGACTACTCTATATGTAGGGGTAGTGTCATTCTAGGGTAAGAACACAGGACTGGAAGTCAGGAGTCTTAGGATTTAATCATTCACTCTCAGCACTGGCTTCTCACAGAATAGACACATTCAAGGTGTCTTTCTCCTTATCTTCAAGGCACACAATATGTTGGGCCCAACATAGCTAGAAAATTGCCTAAAGCTCTGGTGTGAAGACCAGAGTCAGCATAATGAAGCTTTCTATCATAAGGGTAAAGTTCATCTGTGCAGGATATAGAGCTTTCCTGGGAACTAGTCTGAGACTTGTGGAATGAACTCCCACATGTACTATGAATTGTTATAAACCTTACCTCCTTCTGCTCAAGTGCAAGGGGCATGTCTTTGATCTGCTGCAATGGGGAAGATAACCCACCCATATCACCAGGGATCTGGTTAATAAGAGCTTGTGGACACAACTGGCCCTGTCCTATTACACCTGCAGTTCTCGGGAATCGAGATGACTCTTAAAGGTAGAAGCTCACCTCAGTTAGGGAATTGACCAGGAAGAGCAGAAAGCAGAGCTGTAAGTCTTCCTTGATAAGGAAGCCTGGTTCCAACCCCAATCCTGAGACAGTCTGCTGCTTGGATGAGACTTCTGGTGCATGGCATGATTGGACCAGAGACTGGGAAAAGAGACTGGTCACTGGAAACAAGCCTTGGGTAGGGCAAGGTCTTGTCAACAAATCCTTGGATGACTTTGCTTTTGAGTTAACTGTTTTCCTTTTATTCTGGACTCTAATGCCCCAGAAGTGAAACTTAAATGTGCCAGGGCCAGAGGGCTCAGACACTAAGGCATTGGGCCTAAGAAGCGAGATACCTGACTGTGAGGGAACCACAGATGATTGCGTTTTGTCTCGATGGGCCATAAGGGAGTGCCATACAGACAACCTGGTTGCACCTTCCTTCTCTATAGATGTACATACAAAACAGAACAAAAAACCTAGCCCAAAGAGAAAACTTTCCAAAACAAACACTATGCTGCATGCAAAATTCTCACCCTAGGGAGAAGATAAGGGAGAAGACAAACCACATTTGGCAGATGTTCATAATGTTACCCAGTGTTCTACTGGAAGGAACTCAGAAATAAAAGTGACAAGGGCAGCATAAGAGCCTATCTAAACTAGACTAGATTAGAAATCCTTCCACTGAAATCATAATTGTATAATTGATGTTAATTGGAACAAAATTGAGTCCCTTGGTTCTAATTGTGTTCTTAGAATGACTTAACTTCTCTCACTCTTGGAGACTCCATCTGGAAAATGGAAATCTTTACTATACCTGTTTCCCCAAGGTGTTGTGATACTTATTCTGCTGTGGTCAGAGACTCTCTCTCACACACTTACTTACTTCATAATTAGGCTTAATGATTTCACTGAAATGGCTCCTGGAGTAAAGTAATACTCATCATAGATAAGGGCAACAGATTCAAATCTTTCACAATATCACCAATTCATGAGATTTTATCACGAGTCTCACAATATTCAGTATTCTTCTTAAAACCCTATTGACTTAAAAATTGACATAATCTCTTGATTCTAGTAGCTTTTAAGAGTTAGTCTGAAAATCTCAGCTCTCATTAAAGAAAAATGTTGCTAGTCCTCCTGATGATAGAAAAACCTGGAAATAGTTGCATCCTAAAAAAACCAGAAATCAGGAGGCAAATAACAAAGCATCTCAGATTTATAGTTTTAAAAACATCTCATGATTTTGAGGCCTGAGTCACTGGGGAGCACATCCAAGGCAACTTTGCTTACCTCTCAGATCTTTTGTACATCTATTGACTTGTTCCCCAGGAAAAAACAGTTTGTTTCAGTTGTTCATCTGCTTCTACCTCTCATTCCTCAATAAAATCACAAGTGGTTACTTTGGGACTGACTATATGATGTATTTAATGGAGAGTTATAAGATAAGGTGAGGAAAAGATAACAGAAGCATATGAATTACTAAGAAATAAAAATGTTGTTTTCATACCAATATTGCTATTAGAGAAACATGAGGGCAAAGAAAGACAAACAATACATTATATAAGCAGATTGGTTTCTAAATAAAATGTGTTTCAATTTTCCATGTGCCACCAGTAGCTACTCAGAAATAATGTAAAAGATAAGCACCAGGGCAGGGCCAGATTTTCAATTAGGCACAACAGGCATATGTCTAGGGCAGGGGTGGGCAATAATTTTTAATGGGGGGCACTTCAAGATTTTGGCAAGTGGTCAAAGGCCACACTTCTATGGAAGGGGTGTGTGGACTGGGATGGAGGTTGGGTGCAGAAGGGAGCTTGGGGTAAGGGACTGGGGTGCAGGAGAGGGTGAGGGGTATGAGATGGAGTGTGGATGAAGGAGGGGGCTGTTATCTGGGGCAGGAGCTTGGGGTGCACGGACCAGGAGGAGATATGGGTGCAGGAGAGGATTCTGGCCTGGGGGAGGAGTGTAAGAGGAGGTGTAGGGTCTGGGAGGAAGTTGTGATGTAGGAGAAGGGGGAAGAGGGGTACAGAGGGTTTGGGTGGTGGCTTTGGACAGGTAGTCAGAGGGGAGAGAGGAGGTGGGGTGTCAGAGGTAGGCTCTGGCTCGGAGGTACTTATCTATGTAGCTCCCAACCAGCAGCTTTGCAGAAACCTGAGGCAGACTGTCTGCTGCAGGCTGCTCACTACTCCACATGGCTCCGCTCCGGGTATGAGTCAGGGAAGGGAGGGAGAAGGCTTCCCACACTCTCCCTGCCCCCAGCAGAATTTCTCAGTTCCTATTGACTGGAAATTTTTCAATGGGAGATGAGAGATTTTGCTGGAGGTGGGAGCAGGGGCAGCATGCAAAGACTCCTTCCTCCCTCCCCAGCTGTCCAGAGTGGAGAGCAGCTGGCTTTTTAAAGCTGAGCTGCTCTCTGACTAAGGGTTCTGGCAAGGTGGCTGCAGGCTGGATCCAGTGGCTTGGCAGGCTAAATCCAGTCCGCTGGCAGCCTCTTGCTCACCTCTTGTCTAGGGGAACTGGCATAATTCCAGGGGTGCGAGTAGATGATAGGTCAATTGACTTAATTTTAGCTGTCAATTGGCAGGGGTTTTTAACAGCGCAAGTTTATATATTTTGGGCTATTTTGCTGCCCTTCTACAGCTGGCCAAACCACTTCGGAGTTCTTATGAGGAAGGGAGCCTCCTGATTTTCCCCATCCTCGGCCAAGACACTCCACACATTTTTTGTCTCATGTCATGCTCCCTTCCCTTCGGTGATGTTCACAGTGTGCACAGAATTCTTGTCAAAGAGAGGCAGATTTTTTTTCCATAGAAAATGTAGCTCAGTTTCAACTTTTGCCCACCAGTGGTCACTCTGGTACCACAACAGCCTGAGTTGCCTGAGGGTGACTGGTTTGGAAGTTGGCTGCAAACAGCTAGCAGGAAGTGGCGGGTGCATTTTCTCCTTAAGTGAAAATTCACAGCAGCCTCCTTGAAGCCAGAAGAGGAGCCAGAGCAGGCCACACAGGGCTGTCGCGGGGTAAAGGTCACAGGATCAGATGGGGAGGCGGGAAGGGGGCTCCAGACATGGCAACATGGAGAGGCAGAGGGATCACTGAAGATGCTGTGCCCAAGGGCATGTAAGGTGTAAATTTTATTTGCACCGAGAACTATGAGGCAGTTCACCACTTTGCTGCCAGTATGCCAGCAAATAATTTCAAGTCAGTTTAAATTAAGATGCACTACACTTCAAAAGTAGACTTAACTTTTATTCAAACGGAATGAGTTGCCTTGGTTGATATGAAACACACTCTATGCTGCTGAAATGTATTTGTTCATTATCTCCTCAACAACACAGGGTTCATAGGTACATAGAGATTGCCAAATTAAAAGAGACTGTCTACATACAGTAGCCTGGAAATCCTTTGTCAAGCAGTCAATATTAGATGTTTCAGGAAAGATGCAAAGAAACCCTAAGCATCTAATTTTATGTTACTATATATAATAAAAATGCTACTGGACCACACCACATATCTCACATACTAGAACATAAACGTTTATAATCTTTGTAATTGTTCAGGTTAGCTAGTATAGTTAGACATGATTCTTAGGTGTATAAATATATAATCATTATGAAAAAGAGCTATTTACTTCCAAATTTCCCCAGTGGAAATGAGTTACGTAGCTTAATTATACATTAAATTAAAATATGTCCTTTTATCCATTTTAAATCTGTTGTATTTCAAAATAGTCCTGGCATGAAGACCAATCAATGATGACTTTATACAATACCTTTGTTTCATTTCAGTACTTCCAGTAGCCCTCTGGAGAGATCTACATTTCCTTACCGCTCCAAGAAGAACTGCTTTCAGGAAGAATGGCTACCCTGCATAACATGGTTGGCTACATTTGTAATGGTTTATTGAATTCACATTCTGAAACCAGTCTACAAATCTGCAGATGGCAACTTATTAATTTTTGAAAAAAAGATTAATTTCACTTTAAAAAAAAGGCCAACAAAGTTCCTTACCTCTGAACTCTAAACTCTCACATGGCTAAGGGTGAAAAGAACTCAGTAAAGTTGAGTCAAAACTTTCTCCATCTTTCTGTCTAAGAACAGTCACTGAGTGGTCTTAGAGTTAAGATAACAAGCTCTGAAGAGGTGGTTTCATATATACGAAATTATATAATTCTACACATTTCCAGAAACTTTCAATATTATATTTATTTTATGGCTTCATTTTCTGAATTTTTTTTTAAAAAGTTAAACCACGACATATGGAATGTGACAGCCTTGTAGTCTCATACATAAGTCTACTTTTAAACAGTCTTACACCAGCGAGGACACATTAGTGAGGCCCGTATGTGCTCATCAGTTGTGTTAGACTGCTATTTCAGGTGGAACCTCTGTGGTCTGGGACTCTGGTCTGCCAACATCCATGGTCCAGCAGGACTATAAATGTTGCTGGAACAGAGAGCCCCAGCAGCAGAGGTTGCTGGTGGCTGGCAGTGGAGCTTGTGGGGCCCATGGGCCATCAGAGTCTGCAGGGCAGCAGACCCCACAGCCAGCAGGGCAGCAAAGCCAGTGGGGCTGCTGGAGCTGGTAGGGAAGCAAAGCTGGTGGGGCTATCAGAACCCATGGGGTTGGGGAGCCAGCAGGGCTGCCAGAGCTGTGGGCACTGCAGACCCAGGAGAGCTCACAAGGCCACATAGCCTGCAGAGCCATGGAGCTGGTAGGAATGCCGGAGCCAGCAGGGCTGGGGGTATTGGAGCTTGGTGGCTGGGGAGAGGAGTTCCCAGCCTTGCCTGGCCCAGCAAACTCCCCCAGTCAGGTCCTAGCAGCCATACAAGCAGAATAAGTGTGTCAGTCTTATCAACACTTACTGCACCTTAAAAACAGATTTAACTTTTAACGAACTTTATCACCAATCTAAATGCTGTCCAGAATTGCAGCCCCCATTTTTGGGACTGCAAGAGCAGCTACCCAATTGCTCTTCCTCTCTCTGGAAGAAACTTACTGGAAAGTGCTCAGAGTGTGCTGGAGAATAGCGAGAATCATGGTTCTGTTAACTAACTATCCAAGAAGGAGGGATTTAGTTGCCACATTTAATGAACTAGTCTCTCTGCCCTATGTTACCAAAGAACTTTCCAAAGATATATTGTACCTCCCTGAGGCAGAATAACTATTAACGTCCCTCATCCCCGGAATGTGCATCTTTTCACCATACCAACTACAGCGTAAAAAGCTGCTAATGTCTCATGGGAAACTCTGTCATGTACCTTTACCTTGAACTCTCTCCTCATGGCTCAGATCTGGAATTCAGCCTACCATTTTATCACCTCTGCAACAATGTCTTTACATTTCTCTGCCTATCTCTGCTGAAATCCACATACATCCTTTATCTCCAGATGCCTCCACTACCGCAATTCTCTTCAGTATTGCCTTCTAAATTTCCAACTCTCCAGAGTTCAGCTTGCAGAAGGTAGACTGCGTGCAGGACTACTGAATTTGTTTTCTCCATGGGATTACTTCTTTGCTTTGCTACATAAAGAAATTCCTCTTTTGTTGTTGCAAACACTCTTGAGTTTACTAGATTATCATTATAAGCATGCTGCTGTGTGGTGTATGGTGGTGAGAACTGGACTGTCTATGGCAGACACAAGAAAAAGCTAACCACCTTCCACATCTGCTATCATTGCCTTATTCTAAGTATCAAGTGGAAAATCAAACTTCCTGACGTAAAAGCAATTGAGAATATGCAGTTGCCAAGTCTAATCCCTGCTCTAAAACCCAATTGTCTCTATTGGCTTGGTCACCAGATGAATGCATTCCAAAGTATCTCCTGTGTAGAGAACTTGCCCATGTTCCAAAGTCACTGGGACAACTCTGACTCATATTCCAGGGTTTCTGTAAGAGAGACTTGAAAACTTTCAGCACTGACACTGCAAGCTGGAAAGATGAAGCTGACAATACGCTACACCAGTGGTTCCCAACCTTTTCCAGATGGGGACCCATTTTGACAATTCAGGGCAATTAAACCCAGGGCAATTAAAAAAATGTGTGAATGGCTCACTAAGAGCCACCTGGGGAGATACCTGGTGACCCTTTTGAAATGTAATAGCGACCCATAGTTGGGTTCCGACCCATAGGCTGGGAAACCCTGTGCTACACAGTACAAGAGAGTCAAAAAGAGAGAAGAGAGGTGGTTGAGAGAGAGGAAAACAAAGAAGAAAGGGCAGTAGACCTCAAGTGCTACTAGCACACTGGCTTCATCCTGTTACCCTGAATTTTATGACGTGCTAACTCTGGCAACTATTGTTGCTTGAAAATTGGACTTTTTAGTCACTCATGGATGCTGCAGCATGACAGTTGTTTCGGTGCTCACACTATTGCCTTTTGAGATAGATGGCTGCTATTCAATACAAAAAGACTACTGTGCTGTCTTGGAAAGGCCTGCAGGGCCTAACGAGATTGTTCCATGGAACCCCTGCCCAGGGAACATGTGGGGAACTGTCAATCAACTCAGTGGACTTTGCCCTTTACTGAAATCTGCCCTGTAGTTTGTCTTGGATCATAAAGAGCACAGGCACAACGTTGGCAATTAACCTCCCAAGACACATCACCATTACGATATTTCTGCTCAGGCCTGCAGGCAACTATGAAATGTTAGTATTGCTGTTTTTCCAATCACTGGGAACTAGTCCCTCAGGATTCCTGAATCTAAACAGTCACTGCAGGGATGCATGGTTTGTCCTGATCACAAACTTCCTCCCATATGTAGTCAAAACATTCTATAGATTTAATTACTGCTACGAGTTCCTTTAGGGTGGTGAAATCACTTTTTTCAGGAGAACTTAGATATTTGTTGTAATACACTCTCAAATCTTTTGTGTCCTTGTGTCAAAATTGTCCCCACTGTATAAGCAGATGAGTCCAACAAAAAAAAGGGTTTGAAATACAGACAAAAGCAGACACAAATGCTTTTTTTCAACTAAAAAACTAAGTCACAATCTGCTGACCTCTGAAATGGTTTCCCTTTCTCACCAAATTTATGCAATTGTTTTGCAATTGCATTGGCAAACTCACAAATAAACCTTCTCTAATAGGAGCAGAGTCTTACAAAACTGTGCCCACCTGTGAGTATCTGGGAAGTTGACAAGTTTTGCAAAGTCTCGGTTTTCTCTTTAGCAGTGGAAATTCCCATCCAATTGACTGTGCAAGGTAACTTACCTCTTTCTGAAACAACTCCAATTTCATTGGATTCATTTTTAGATTGGCAGACTTAAAAATGTATCACAGACCATTGTAAATGTATCAGTTCCCTGTTCCAATACGTTAGCATGCGCCAAGAGATCATGATCCCAGTTTTACAGATGGGAACACAGAGGCACAGATGTGAAGTGACTTGCCCAAGGTCACTGACTATGCCACTTTCACAGCCAGATCTCTTAAATCCCAGTTCAGTGTTGTGTCCTCTAGATTTTACTGCCTAAGGAGTTTTTAAAGGAAAGGATCCTAGAAAAACTTTCAGTGTAATATAAAAATATTTTAATCACCAGACCTAATTACTCAGAAGCATGCACTTCTATATACAATTTTGAAAATTATGAATTGTAATAATAAATAATACTTAAAAATTAAACAGCAAGATGGAATTGTAACAATCTGATAAATATTTGATGCACAGGAAACATTTTTTATAACAAAAATTCTAAAAAACAGGAAACATTACTATTCTTCCTATAAAGTGGCTGAATTTTACAGCTGTGATTTCAGTAATGATCTTCTAGATATCAATAAATAAAATAAATAACAATAGTTATATCCAAGAAAGAAGTGCTTCTGACTGTGTTGGAGCTTGCATGTGTACTAATAATCTGTGGCAATGCTGAGTTTTCAAAAGATGCCCTGTGTGGCTAGAGTAAAAGCATTTACCTCTGACAGCATATCCATCTTTTACAGATGCTGGGAAGGGGGGCAGGTTATCTTTTGCATAAACATCTTGAGCAAGGACTCGGCCCATTCCATCTAAAAAGGGAGAAAGAAAAAAAATACCATGTTCCATGTCAATGAATGTACTCAAAGGGAATAGAAGGTGACAGAAGTGTGCTCTCATGGATGAAATTCATGTGTATGTGACACATCTCATAATCTGGCCTGTCAAGCTCTTGATTTCTATCCAAACCAATAGGGAAATAAATTGAGAGATGCAGCCTGAAAGCAGAGATGAAAGATGTGGTTCAGTCAACCTGCATTTTTGGTTACGACAAACTTGTTGGCATTGGATTTGGATGTATAGTATCCAGAACAAGAGCAGTTGGCTGAGAACCAGGCGAAGTCCTGGTCTATACCACAAAGTTAGGTTAATATAAGATGCTTGTGCATGTATCTACAATTAAATGTAGATACTGTGTTACTTAAGTCAAGTCTAACAGTCCTCTAACAGCTAACCCACAGTGCCCAATATTGACTGCTCCTTCCAGGGGTCATAGAGACCAGAAGACCCCCACCCCTTTAAAGTGCCACACATTTTTTTAAAATGTCTTTACCTGATTGTCCAGTTTGGTGAGCATATGTAGCTGCTCTGCCCCTTGGCCCTGACTGCTCTTGGTGTAATCCTGATGAAGTGCAACAATCATATATGTAAAGCAACCACCACAACACGTATAAGTGCACGAATAATCTTATTCACAGATGTACAGAAAATTCCACACAATTCCTAGGAGGTCCCAAATCAGCAGGGCCTGGTAGAACACAGTACTCCACAGTGCATTATTGAGGCTCACTATTACAGTGATTTTTCAAAACTTCCTCGAACCATCTAGCCTTGCACTTAGAACTTCTAATAGCCTTTGTGACTGGTTGTTTAAACTCAGAAGACAGTAATTCCACCTCCACAACAACTTTCCCCCCTTTGTTTGATAGATATTATGTAGGATACAGCAAGCAGCTACAACCATTACAATATTTTTTTCACTGATATCCTATTTTGGAGTAAACAACTTCAGCATCACTTCAATCTACCAAAAGTAAATTCAGCTGTCATTCTGCACATGCTGAGTTGGTAGCTGAATCTTTCCTTTGTGCTGTTGAGGTGGCTGGTGTACAGCTTCATGAGCCAGAGAAGCAAAGAGTAGCTTAGGGTATATCTAGACTACAGAGCTTTTCCGGGATGAAAAGCTCTGCCACATGCAAGGAATGCATCTGCTTTTCCGAAGAGGAGAAGAGGTGCTGATATCAAGGTGCCCCCTCTCCCATTTGCACTTTCAAAACGTCTAATTTACATCCCTCTGCCGACAGAGGGGTGTAGTTTAGACATAGCCTAGATGAAAATCTGTCTCATTTATGTGGAACCACAACACTGACCTGGGGAGAAATCTTGGCTGAATCCACAGCACTGCCTTATTCTGATAAAGCAGGGGTGGGGAACCTCAGGCTCGGGGGGTCAGATGTGACCCCCTGGCTTGCCTGGATCCGACCTCTGATGCTCAGGAGCCCCCCTAGCATTGGGGAGCCTGCATTAGCACTCCAACCCCCCTGCTACCCCACCGCAGGACTGGAGCACAGAAAATCTACGATGCTGGGTCCCCCTAGGCTTTGGTATGTGCGGGGAATATGAGCAGGACTCGACAAATAATACAATCTAGTAGATTGTAACCCGGAAGAGCTGGGTTCGGGCAATCTGCGCATGCGCAGATTGCCGGACAGTGCGGCTGGCGAGCGGGGCTCGCCATGGTTCAGCGAGCCCTGAATATGAGGAATGTCTTTCTGCTTCTCAGTTAGGGGCCACGTTAGTGACGGGCTGGGGGTTTTTGGCTTCTCATTTGTGTGTGGCCCCTGACTGATTTTTCTGTGGGTCAGCAGCCCCTGACCCAAAAAAGGTTCCCACCCCTGTTATAAAGCATGGTATAGGGCGTATCAGTCATTGTGGCCTGAAGCTGAATTCATTGACAAAAGGAAAATGACCTTCCATATATTACATGTAAGATCCCAGGAATTAAGTGGTTCAAAATAAGATTTTCCAGCTTTGTCAGAATGAAACCTATATCACACAGTAAAGAGGGTATTTTAATATTTTTTAAGTCCTATTCACTTAGTTTGTGATACAGAGGCATAGAGAGAGGGGAGCGGGGGGAGAGGGAGCAGTTGCCCCCAGGTGCCACACTAGGGGGGCACAGGGATGGGCTGCGGGGACGGGACGGACAGGGGAGAGGTGCGGGGCTCTGGGCTCACCTGGGCTGCAGGAGCAGGGAGGTGCCGGGAACCAAGCCCTGGACTCAAGGGGAAGGACGAAGGGAGGGAGGGGCAGGGAATCAGTGCTGGGCTCAGCAGTTTTGTGGGCTTGGGGGGAGGTGAAGGGAATGGGGCTCAGCTGGGTTGCAGAATGAAGAGGTGCAGGGTGCTGAGCTGAGCTGGGCTGTAGGGGGCGGGGAGGCAGAGGTGCAGAGCTCAGAGCTCAGTTTGGCTGCAGGAGGAGGGAGGTGTGGGAAACCGGGCCTAGACTCAAAGGGAGGGAGGGGCAGGAAATCAGAGCCGGGCTCAGCAGTTTTGCGGGCTTGGGGGGAGGTGCAGGGAATGGGGCTCAGCTGTGCTGTGGGGGAGGCATACAGGGAACCAGTGCGGGGCTCAACTGGGCTGAGGTGGATGGGGGAAGGCATAGGGAACAGAAGGGCAGCTCAGTTGGGCTGTAAAGGACTGCAGGGAACTGGTGCTGCACTCCCTTGGATTATGGAGGATGGTTTTTGGGGAGGCGCAGGGAACCAGTGGGGGTGGGCAGCTCAGTTGGGTTGCAGGGGAAGGAGGTGCAAAGAAGCCTAGTGGGAAGGGAGGGGAGGAACCAGGAGCCCTTACATGACCTCCCCTGGTCCAAAAAATCCTTCATCTGGGATCAGTCAGGTCCAGAGGGTGCCAGACCAGAGAGGTCCAACTCCTACCCAAGTCCCCTCCTTGCACCTTCCCTCCTAGCCAGATACGCTACATCAAGCCTGCTTCTGCACCCTACCTACCACCCAGGCCTTGCCCCCTTCCACCCCCCACCTCTCCCCCAGATCCTGCATCCCAACCATATCCCGCTCATAGGCAGCCCTCTCACACACATTGAACCCCTTATTTTTGTCCCCACTTTAGAACCTAAGGGGTCCATAAAATTAATCAGAAAAGCAAATCTAGCCTATGGAAAGTCCCGAACCTCAGTCCTTCCCGTCACTTCCCCTCGCTCCTTGGGGTTGGAATGCCAGAGGAGTGAGGTGTCTCAGTGGCGACTGGAGGGTTGGAGTTTTGGGAGGAGTGTTTTTGTTTCTCACTTGTGTGGTTCCCATCTGATTTTTCTATGGATCAGTGGCCCCTGATCCAAAAAAAGTTGCTTACCCCTGCCATAAGTAAAGAAAACATTGAAACCTTTTGTATTGGACATAAAATAATATTTTACTTTATTTAAAATGATGTTTGATAAACTAACATGAGAAAGTTAACATTTAATCTGTTTAATAATTGAAATTAAACCATTCTTCACAGCTGCAGCATTAGCAAAATGGCTTGGGCATAATTGTGTAATTAAAGGTGAGTTACCATTAGCAACTGTCCGTCTGCAGAAAGGTTTACGTTGAGTCATGTGGTCCATGGGCCAAAAAGCTTGACACCTCTGGCCTCTCCCCCCAACAGTCAGTTGCAGGCTTCCTGCTGTTCCACAAGAGCCCACAGAGAGATCAGGTCTGTTACCACAATGGTAAATCACCATTTTGCTCCAGTGTGGATGATGGACACACTCTTTTATGAGTCTTCGTCATCCAAGCAGTTGATTTAAACAGCATGGTAAGAAGCCACATGAAAACATTTGGTACGTCCACCACCAAGAGGTGGGACGTTTTGTCTCTATCCAGAAAGAGTTGTCATGACTTGTGTCTCTGGGTGAACAAGAGCCTTTGTGAGCTCTGAGAAGAGGTAAGATGTTTTGACTTCCAGCTTCAAGGGATTTGTTCTGTCTTTGGAGTGCACGTTGCTTTGACCTGAATGAAGTCAGCTGTGACAACGCATTTCTGTGTAATTCTGACACAAAGTGGAACCTGTGCTGAAGACCCCACATTCAGGGAGAGAAAGCGCTGCTGTCATAAAAAGTAAATTCAAAGCCTCTCCAATTTTCTTCAAAGATCACCTCTACCAGGCAGTGGGGCTTTTACTGATTCGTCCCTTATATGTTTGAAGGGTGACTAAATGTTATCTGGATCTCTTTGGGTCATATCAACAGATTGTTTTGGGCTCAATCCTAGATTAAAATTGAAATTGTATTAGGCCCTTTGTAAGCAGGCTGGGAAGTGGTCTCATTTGGCAATTATTATTCAGTATTATTTACGTAATATACACATTGCCATCTTGGTATTGACATATACATTTCTCAGTACCTTCACATATAAAATAGCCCAGCCCCATTGACCTCCATGGGCAATGTACCTTGTAAGGAGTGATGGGGATACAATGAAGTTGTTTACACAAATATGTTGCAATTGTGAAAAAAAAATTGTGTCTGAAAACTGTAGGTACTGGGGGTACTCATACATTTTTTAAAAGGGATACTTTATAAAAGAAGTTTGAGTAACACTGCTCTGAAACCATTCCTTTTAGCCTCCCTGTTTCCTTTCTCCTTTGACAAGTTGGACAGGTAGCAGTTTTGGTAAAAATATAACAGACATGTGCACGCAGTGCCTGCTCTACCTCAGCTAGTGCTGGATAATCAGAGCCTCAATTCTAAAGGAATTGGCATTATCAAGGTGATCAATCCTCCTACGTTTTGTTGTGGTTTTTCCAAAGAAAATTCTGGTGTTTTCTATAGGTCACCCACATCTACCAGTCATAGCAGAGACTTGGGATTAAACACGGCTTTCTCAACTAAAAGTCTTATACATGTTCGGATGCTGTGATTGTGAACACTTTGTGAGGCAGTCTGCCAAAGGCAAGGCTGGCCTTGAATCTTTATATCTATGGCTTCAGTTGAATGGCTTGTGTGAAATTTGGAAGAGCTGCTCAAGGAGACCTCTCTCCTTTACTTAAGGATAGAATCTCACAGCAGCCTGAAGGAAAAAGTCCACGTGAAAGAGTGAAAGCCTCGCTTGCAGTGTAGCCTCAGCCTTAGGCTACTTATGCTTCAAGAAAGCGAGGGAGAGTCTCATGTGTTTTAGTTTTATTTTTAAGTTTTTTCTGAGTATTATTTTAAGAGGTAAGTTAATCTCTTACATTCACTGACGTAGCAAAGGAGGTGTGAGGGGGTAATTGCCCTTCTGCTCCCCCTATCATAACTCTGCTCGCCTGCTCCTCCTCCATCCACCGCCACCTACTGAAGCCTCCTCCCTGCCTCTGCACCTCCTCTGACCTTCTTCCCTCTTCAACAGTGATATAGTGCCTGCCCCAAACTGGAGGGGGTAGGAGAAGACGCGGTACAAGCTCCCCCACTCCCACTGGGCTCAGCTGTGCACCAGGTTCGGGGCCCTGTCATGTGGTGGCGGGTGTGTGTGTGTGTGTCTGCAAATTTTGCTTTTGCCCCCGGGCACATAACACCCTTGCTACGCCTCTGTTGTGATAAGCTATAGGAGGACCCTGACTTGTGACAATTGGTTCTGGAGGAAGTGTCACAAGTCGGGGGCATCATAACTGAAACCCGCATTTACGGTAGGCGCCGTGTGTCACCATAAATGCAGGCTGAGGACATAAGTCGGGGGTTTTCGGCCCCTTCCACACTTACAAAAATGTTTGTAAGTGTGGGGGGTTGGAACTCGGGCAGTCATATCTTGGGGGCTCCTGCATCTGAAAAATTTAGGCAGTTGGAGAAAGTAGTCAAGTAGTTGTGGAGTAGGTCAAGTGAAGGGGTCACTCTGGGCTTCATTGAAGCAATTTGCAAGCCTTTTCCATTTTAGGTCTGTCTGGGATTTCAATATGAAAGAGTATGAAATAACTACTTAGAAGTTATAGGGTTCTTGTATTGTATGGAGCAAAGCATCCTTGTTCTGATGTTGAAGCCATACTCTCAGCTTGGGTAGACTGGCTTTGGTCACCCACTACAGTTGTGAACCAAATCTATTTGGCTTAGTCTACACTGCTAGTTCTTCTGGCAGAAAATATGCTAATGAGGGTCTCATTAGCACAAGTCATGATCTCGCTAGCATATTTTCTGCCATTTCTTTTTGTGCAAGGGGTTTTTGCGCAAAAAGAAGTGTGGCCTTTTTTTAGCGCAAAACCGCCGTTTTGTGAAAAAAAAACCCAACAAAACTGGCCACACTGCTTCTTTTTGCGCAAAAAGAAATGGCAGAAAATATGCTAATGAGATTGAAACTTATGCTAATGAGTTCCTCATTGGCATACTTTCTATTGGAAGAATTCACAGTGAAGACATAGCCTATGAGTCAGTCTGAGGACATTAGGATCACCAAACCTTTGTCTCTCCTTAGCACTGACAAGATCTTTGCTACTTTGCTTTCTGAAAAATCTCATCTTATGTCCTTACTGAACATGTTCAGGAGATATGTATTCAAGGTACCAGAGGTCATCTGAGATAAAAGGCTGCCAACTGACCTCTGACATGAAGAAACATGTAAAATACTGATAGTAGCAGGCTATCCTTATATTCAAAAAATATCTGGTTTTTAGTTGCTAAAAGAGGGCTTATTTATGGTCATTTGGGCTTTGATGTTATTGAGGCTGAGTGACTGGTGAAGGAAGGTACTGAGTAATCTTGAAATCACTCATCAATCTGTAAGCCATCTTTTGAAGTAGAGCTTTATCCTCCCCACACTCAAGGGAGAGGTACACAGCGTGAGGTGTGAGAAAACATACCATGATCTTTTTTCCCTTTTTTTTGTGTAAATAGGCCTCTACTTATGGATTATTAGGCTATCCAGAATTAATCCTAGGCTACATCTACATTGGCATGATTTTCCGGAAATGCTTTTAACGGAAAAGTTTTCCATTAAAAGCATTTTCGGAACAGAGCGTCTAGATTGGCAGGACGCTTTTCCGCAAAAGCACTTTTTGCGGAAAAGCATCCGTGGCCAATCTAGACGCGCTTTTCCGCAAAAAAGCCCCGATCGCCATTTTCGCGATCGGGGCTTTTTTGCAGAAAACAGTACTGTGCTGTTTACACTGGCCCTCTTGCGCAAATGATTTGTGCAAGAGGGCTTTTGCCCGAACGGGAGCAGAACAGTATTTCCGCAAGAACACTGATGATCTTACATGAGATCATCAGTGTTCTTGCGGAAATTCAAGCGTCCAGTGTAGACAGCTGGCAAGTTTTTCTGCAAAAGCAGATGATTTTGTGGAAAAACCTGCCAGTCTAGACACAGCCCTAATGTTGCAGTGCAGGATTCTGGGAAATGAGTAACACCTCACAGAGGGGGGCAACATTTTGGTTTCAAACTAACCTCATTTCAGCTTTTTAGGGCTTTGTGCTACGTGAGTGTATAATGATATTCTATAAATTCAGTTACAAATCTCCAGCAGCTTTCTAGGCCTTTTTTTGGTCTCTATTTAGGATGAATACTCCATGGCTGAAATGTGTGTACCATGGTCATTACTGACTCAAGGGAACAACTTAGTCAAGAATCAAGTTTGGGTTGCAATGCTTGAAAAGATCAATTGGGGAACACAGTGGACAGATGTGTGGATTTTAAGCGGGTCTTTTAGAATAAGGGCAAGAACCTGACTGATACCAAATTTCTATATGTAGAAATACACTTAGCACCATTACCGTGTATAGTAAGATACATTTAGGAATGTATATCAATTAGATTTGCTTTCTCCTTTTTTGCTTTAATGTTTGTATGAGCATATACATTTTATAAAATCAACTACAGTCCTTGAACATTAAAGATTTTGCTTGTCCTCTATGCATTGCAAGAGCTCAGTAGTATTACATTTTTTAAAAATACACTATCTTATTGTGGAATAGGTCAGAATTCAAAGCTCCTGGACTCTGGGGCTACGTCTACACTGGCCCCTTTTTCGGAAGGGGCATGCTAATTTTGAAAGTGGGAATAGGGAAATCTGCGGGGGATTTAAATATCCCCCGCGGATTTAAATAAACATGTCCGCCGCTTTTTTCCCGGCTTGGGGAAAAGCCGGAAAAAAAGCATCTAGACTGGCCCGATCCTCCGGAATAAAGCCCTATTCCGGAGGATCTCTTATTCCTACTTTGAATTACGAATAAGAGATCCTCCGGAATAGGGCTTTATTCCGGAGGATCGGGCCAGTCTAGACGCTTTTTTTCCGGCTTTCCCCCTAGCCGGAAAAAAAGCGGCGGACATGTTTATTTAAATCCGCGGGGGATATTTAAATCCCCCGCGGATTTCCCTATTCCCACTTTCAAAATTAGCATGCCCCTTCCGAAAAAGGGGCCAGTGTAGACGTAGCCTAGTTGAACTCCCTTCCTGAGATTAGGTACATTAGCCTATATAAATGAAGATTAGATATCAGTAATAAATGAAGATTTAGATATTAATTTATTTAAATAGAAAGCATTTTTATAAATTAATCTAATTCTAGAAAATGTACTGAAAAATCATATGTATGTTTGATTGCAATAGTGTTATGGAAATCAATAATCACTTGTGACACAAACATTATATCGAGAGAGCAGAATTTAAGGTCTTGTTGCATATCTTATAAAGTTTTATAATTTTTTCAGGAATACAGACTTCATTAAATGTGTTCCAAAGGAAAGGGAACACAGCAGAAAGAACCTTGCTAAGCAGAGGCTTGACTTCCAGAGCTCTATGAGTGTAAGGGTATGTCTACACTAGCTCGTTAATTCGAGCTAGGTAGGCAAATCAGGCAACCGGAGTTGCAAATGAAGCTCGGGATTTAAATATCCTGGGCTTTATTTGTATGTTCCCTTTCGGCCGCCATTTTTAAATCCCCCTTAGTTCGAACCAACTGCCCGCGGCTACACGCAGCAGTTTAAAGTTAATCTGAACTAAGTCCTTAGTTCAGATTAACTGTTACTCCTCATGGAGTAAAGTGTAACAGTTAATCCGAACTAAGGACTTAGTTCGGATTAATTTTAAACTGCCGCGTGCAGTTGGTTCGAACTAAGGGGGATTTAAAAATGGCGGCAGAACGGGAACATGCAAATAAAGCCCAGGATATTTAAATCCCGGGCTTCATTTGCAACTCCGGTTGCCTGATTTGCCTGCCTAGCTCGAATTAACGAGCTAGTGTAGACATACCTAAGAGTGGTAAGGGAAGGTTATTCTGGGTTAGGAAGCTATATGCCCTCCCCGAGGTACTGCCCGGACTGGTAAGACCAATTCCCCATCACTGTTCAAAGAACAGAGCTAAATAGATGTAATTAGAACCTTTTTTGTATGTTAATTGTGTTGGAGATGTGTTTCTTCTATCCTACCTGATAAGAGCTGAAATCACTGAGAGTTGAATCATTTGAGACTGATGGGCAGTAGTCACAGTGTTCCAGCTAAGATTTTCCATCCATGAACAGAGTGATTTTAGTCTTGTGCACCATTATTAAGGTCATGTGCACTTGTTTGGATGCGTGCCACAGTGGCACCCAAGTTATTAACATATTAGCAAGGTGCATGCCTTCAAATGCTTATTTAATATGAAGTCAAATAAAAAGAAAATTGATACTGCAAAGTTTTCAGTATGTTAGATTAGCCTCATTATTTTTTTTTATTTCACACTGGCTCCACTGAAGTGTTCTTACTGGCCTCCCACACCGGAGCCTAACCTGCTCCTGCAGAGTTCCTCCTCTGACTTCCAGATCATTACAAACTCAATAAAAACAACATGATTGCAGTAGTCTGTCCTTCTACAGTAAGTTCTCAAAAACAATATTCTACTTTTATTATTCTGTTGGTTAGCTGTCACTTTCAGTTGGACTGTTTGTTACCCAGGAAGGGGACTAAACTTTGTGACTTAGCTGGAGGGCTGAGCTTCTCAAAATCTGACGAGACAAATGGTCAGCAAGAGGCTCCACAAAGCCTTTTAATATTTATTACCTTGGTTTGGAGACAAAATGGGCATTTTTGTGCTTTGTTAAAATCTGTTACAATTTTTCATAAAGTAGTGTAGGACAGTGGTGGAAGGTGGAGGCAGAAGAGAGGTGTGAGATAAAAAAAAATGACAGAGTTCCTCTGCTTTTTGATTTATCTGTCTGACATTGCTGATTGTTCCATATACATCCTCATAGAGTGCACCCTCTAAATTGCTGACTGTATCAGAAATATCCTAAAAATGCATTCATTTTTTAGAGCTTGTTCAATCTCACACTGTATCCAACTATATTTGCCTTTTTTCTGTTCAGAATTATATGCAAACAAATTTCACCATTCTCACTGGTGATCACTGACAAATGTATAACAAACTTTTCATGTTCAAAACTTGCATTACAGGTTATTTTTGTTCCCTGATCATCCCTATGTATAAATGCCCATTAAACCATATTTTTTATGTCAGACTATTAAAGGAGAATATTGCTTTTGAGAATTTACTGTAGAAGGACAAACTACTGAAATCATGTTGTTTTTCTAGAGTTTGTAATGATCTGGAAGTCAATTTGCTGTTTGGGGAAGTATACAAAATATCTCTTGCATCTAAAAGGTTTTGAAGGGAATAATTAGAGGAGATCTATCAAAAGAGCACCAGCCTCTGAAGTGGCAAGCTCTTGGAAAGGTAAATCAAAATTCTGTCAACAGAACATAAACACTATCTTCAACAGATCTTGATATCTCATGAAAATGACAGACCACTGATATCATAGATATAATTGTAACCTGATACAATCAAGGTAACCCCAGTTTTTGATAAATTGGTTTTAAAAAACGTTTTTTTTACTTTGGGTCCGACAGGATACAATTTCTTCAAAGATATTATGATATAGGGGAGATTAAACCTTCAAATTATATGTGTAGTCAAACAAAACCATTGACTCTTAAAATACAGGGATTAATCCACAGTAAAGGCTAATATCTTGGAATATGAAAAGAAAAAAACAAAACAAAATAAATGGTTTTTAAACTATAGAACTAAAGAAAAAGGTATTAAAATATTAAGATGAAGTTCATTTTTGTTCTCCTCTCTAATACCTAGATGGATATCTTTTTGTCCAAAATCTGTGATATAGTTTGTTGTTTCCAAAGTTCCAGCTAAGGCATTGCTATAATCCAGCTCTGTACACTCTACAATGCCTCCCTTTACTTCCTTGAAATCTTTTCTTTTTTTTTTTAAAAAAAAAGGATGTTATATATTTTCCTCTATTTCAATTTTGCTGACATATTACAAAGCTATTTTTTCTTAATTGATTATTGAAAACAATTTTGTTCTTATTTTTGTGGGTTTAATAAAACATGTTCTGTAAAGGAGCTTTGTGTGGAGGTGTTTTACTTTTTTTTGACTTCTCACATACTACATTTTAACCTTTTGCAAAGTGTTTCACTTGCTTGGTTATCCAGGTCTGAGTCTGGGACTTCCACTGTCCCATTTCTAAATTATAGGGTTTTCTTGTATCACTTCAAAAGAAGAAACCAGATTCATCTTTGATGACACAGGCAAATTGTAACTCAGTGCTCCAGCTCCACTTCTTTTGTTATCATCACTGTGTATCCTTGTTAAAGGCTTCTATTGGCAGAGACAGCTTAAATCAGCACTATGGACTGCATAGGAACTCCATCCACAGAAATTGCCTTGGAAAACATGCTAGCTACTTTTGGATTAGATGGTTTCTTTGCACAAGGACACTCTACAGAGGAGAGGTTGACACCTCAATTCTAGAGCAGAAATTCTGCTGTCTGAGGCCCTGCATCAGCATCTGGGTAAACTTGATATTAATTCACAGGGTCAGATTCTTTCTTACAAATTGTCATCCCTGTGCAAAGTGGGGCCCAGAAAGCAGCTGGTTCTGGCCAGCTAAGAATTCTATTTCCACTGGGGTACTTTCAGCTGATGTAACTTGTCTTTTTTGTCACACTCTTGTATGGCCTTGGTGTAGGAGCAGTATTCAAAGGGTGAGAAAGAGTAGAGAAGAGGAGTGGCTTGCACATAGATTTGCAGTTTGCACTAGTAATCTTTTGGTGCTAGCTGTTCTAATCGCTGCTGCAATTATACATTTTTTTGATCTTCTGGGTTGAAATGTAACTGGCTCCCTAACACATTTGCCTGGCAGAACCCAGTATAGGAAAGAGCCATAGGGGTCCTTTTCTTATTCTTTGTCTGTGTGAGGGGGTCAACTCACCACCGTAGCACCCCTGGCAGTCCGTCCACAGAATTAGCTCCTTCCGGTGTCAGGGTACCTTCCCTCCGGCAGTGTTTCCCCTCTTTCTTTCAAGCCGCAGTGTCCTCTTCAGGACACCGCCCTCCAGCAGTGCCCACAGCAGTCTCTGAGCCCCCCTTCCAGGGGTTGTTGTTTCCTCAGCGGGCCTTTCTTCAGGCCCAGAAGTCTGGGGTTTTGTTTGGCCAGAGCTCCCCTAGCCCTGCCTTGCCTCCCCAGCCCTGCCCTAGCTCCAGAGAGCCGCCGCCGCCGCCGCCGCCGCCGCCTCCTCCTCCCTCAGCAGCCAGGCTCTCATTGCCTCCCCCCCACAGGAGCAGCAGCCCATCATTTTATATGGTTCCCAGCTGGGCCCCAATCATCTAACATGGCCTCAGCTGGGGCCAAACTCCCAGACCCTGCTTCGGCCGGTGTTTGCTCTTAAAGGGCCAGTGCAGGGCGAACGCCCTGTCACAGTCTGATAATCACATGGTCATTATTATCTTAAAATTAAATGTGTCAAAGAAGAGATGATAATATTGTAGTTTACAATTTGAGAGCTAGAAGAATTAATGTTAATGGTATTGGAAAACCCCTGTGGCAGCTGCCCACGCACCAGCCTGCGGCCCAAACCCGCAGTGGCAGCTGCCCGCTTGTGGCCTCAAACCCAAGTGGTAGCCATTTGTCCTCCCGCAGCCCAAACCCCAAGAGGCAGCCACCCACTGAGCCCACCACGTGGCAGCAGCAGAAGCAGTGGCCCCGCAACATGGCTCTGGCCACCAGACCAGCTGCCCGAGCAGCCACCCCCAAAAATGCAGCCTCATCCCCACCCCCACCAGCCACGCGGCCTGGGCCCCAGGAGCAGCAGCAAAGTGAGTGTTGCTGTGCGGCTCTGGGAAGGTGGTGGGTGGGCTTAGAATTTTTTGTGCACAGCCGCACAGATGTGCTCCTTAGAGGGAACACTGGTCACAGACAAGAGGTAGATGGCAACTGATGGTGACTGTCAGCCAGCAGGGAGACGGTGAAGAAATGTGACAATTGGCCAGCAGTATGGCAGGGAGGCGCAACAAGTGGCCAGCAGGGTGACGGGAGTAAGCAATTAGCAGGCAGATGGCGAGCAACCAACGGCATGATTAAGATGCACCTTTACCTCCCTCAACCCAATATGGGAGATGAATTCTGCAGGTACTATGAGTGGAGTGCAGAGAGGAGTTGGGCCTCAGAAGGATATTGCTCAACCTATGGGGGGAGGGGGAGGGGAGAGGGACTTTTACTCATGGTTTATGTTTATGAACCCTGTTTGTGGTGTCTTCACAAATTAATGCCAAGTTACTTATTACAATTTTCTTTTTTTACACTCAGATTCTGTGGTTGCAAATGGGGGAGTATTGCCTTTCAGAAACACCCAAGGTGGTATGTGAATTTCTCAAGTTACTGGTGGGGGCTCAAGCCAGTTCTGTGTTGGGTCAATGGAAAGGAACTCTGAGAATATTGAACCCAGTCCTTGCTGTTGCTGGCTCCACCTGGCAGAAGGGTTACACGATAAAATGTGAAAATGTTAATTACAATGTATTTTGCCCACTTTTATTTTAAAATGAATTCATATCTATCAAATTTTGTGAAGTCAACAAGCAGACCTGTGTTAAGTAGGAAGTAGTAAAACAGGAAATAATAGTAAATTTAGAGAACAGCCTCTCATAGTTCTAGCGAAGAGGACACAGTATATGTTGGGGAAGAGGTTTGCTGTTAGGTACTGTGTAAATATATTTTGGCACTCATGTTGTTACGTAAAAGTACACAATGATATTATTTCTGTACATCTCCGGGCACACAGCACATGTGGATTCTGGCCATTTGCATTCTTTTTGCAAAAAAACATTTAGCCTGGATTTCTAATTTCCCATGGGAAATACACTGCTGCCATCTCCAAGACAGCACAGCTGGTACGGAAAGAACTATTTTACAAATGATCATTAAAATTATAGTATTGACAGAACAATAGCCAATTTTCACAATCAGTAAAGTCAAGTCTGTCACAATGCAGAATTTGAGATAACGATGAAATTATGACAAGCAAGCAATAATCCAGATATGTAGAATGAAGGAAAAAAGAAAACACATGGTCTCATCAGCAGTCCCTTTTTCCTACAACCAATCCACCACAAAAGCAGTGCTTATTCCAAATCTGTGCTTTCAGCTTTGGATTTAAAAATTAAAAATATTTTCCTGTGCAAGAGAAGATTGGTAACCATGGATAAAACAACTGCGGTCCTATGAAAACTAAACTTGTACTTATGTGCTAAGTTCAAGACATAAGGTTTACTTCTACATTGTTCCGTACCGTGTATAGTCACACCTATGCAAAGGGGATAAAACACCATCATTCTGACTTGTTGGCATTTTATTCTAACGCTGTGCTTGCTTTTCACAGGTGTAAATTACTACAATGCAGTGGAAAATCAGCACCTTTACTCAAGGGATTCTATATTCTACAAGTAGTATGTATTTTACTTTCCAGGGATGAGGTACACTGCAGAAGGGATTCAAACTACTACATCTCTGGGCATCTTCAAAATCTATTGAAAGGGACAATTTGTAATTCTGTGTGTCTGAAGATATTTTCTTGCAGAATTTTCACTTTTGGGTTTCATGCTTCTAGCCTGAATCTCACAGAATATTTGCCAACTTTTAAGATTTTTGGCTTTCTGAGGCACCTGTATGCTGGTGCATGGGCTCTCCCAGGCATAAGTACCTCAATCAGTTCAGAACATTCCATACGATTCAAAATTGTGGAAAAAGAACTCTAAGGCTCTAATTACACATAAAGAATACAAAATCTGTCTCTCATCATGAAGAAAGGGTAATTAATGCATGATTACTAAAACACACTGTGTCAAATTAGGACTACGCCATGATGATCCTAGCTAATTAAATAGGACTCATCTACACATTCCTCAAGATGGATGAAATACTGGGTAAAAATTTTTAAACTATCTAATGACTTTGGAACCTAAGTCCCATTTTCAGAAATGATTTAGGCACTTAAGAACCTAAGTCTGTTTGAAAGTCAATGGGAAATAGAAGCCTAATTACTTAAGTGCCAGGTGTTTAAAGGTAGCTAGGTACCTAACTCACACTGAAATTATCAGGAGTAAGGAACTTAAAACCTTCAAAAATCTGGCCCTAAGTCAAGTTTGAAAACTATCTATTGTTTATAAATGCACATTCCCAAGGCACAAGGAAGACAGCAGAATGCCCATTATATAATACACCAGTAAAGAAGTGGTGTGAGCAGCAGCTTCATAATGCAAACCTGAGATATACACTATTTACCACACTAGATATTTTGAACAGAAAACTCAGGAAGGTGAAACAGAAAGGAGTGAGACTGATGAGAGCATCTCAAGCCACACTGCACAGGCCTTACAACCTTGGAGAGATGGGTCTGGAGCTTAATCTGCACTCAAAAACAGTTGAGGTATTCTCCAAGGTGTCAGTAGACATTTGGAAACCTGCAGCAGTGAAAAAGCAGCATGTCTGAAGCCTTCATGATAAGAGAAAGATAGACAACTGAGTCCTGTTCAATTCAAACATCAACTAGATTATAGGAAGGAAACTCCCATGTGTAGATACAATCACATAAGTGGAATAAGCTCAATGATGTATAGATAAGTAAACAGGATAGAAAGTTTCCATGTACAGGCAGTCCCCGAGTTACGCGGATCCGACTTATGTCGGATCCGCAGTTACGAACGGGGTTTGCTCCGCGTCTCCCTGGTCTGCTGGAGACCAGCAGACCAGGGAGACTGGGAGCAAAGCCTCTGAGGACGCCGGCAGCAGGACAGCCGCGGCGCGTCTGGGCTGTCCCGCTGCCCCCGTGCTCCATGGTTTTGCTCCGCGTCTCCCTGGTCTGCTGGTCTGCTGGAGACCAGCAGACGAGGGAGACGCCGAGCAAAGCCGCAGAGCACGCGGGCAGCGGGACAGCCCAGACGCGCCGCGGCTGTCCCGCGGCCGGCGTCCTCAGAGGCTTTCCTCCCCGTCTCCCTGGTCTGCTGGTCTCCAGCAGACCAGGGAGACGCCGAGCAAAGCCGCAGAGCACGCAGGCAGCAGGACTGCGGTGCGTCTCGGTCCGCCGCCCGCGTCTCCCTGGTCTGCTGGGGGGGGGGGGGGGGCGCGCAGCTAGTATGCCCCCCGCCCAGCAGACCAAGCTTTTCTCCGGACGCCTGTGGTGGAGCAGCTGGGGCGCTGCCGGTTGGTCCCGCAGCGCCGCTCTGGGCGCTACTGGACCAACCCGGCAGCACCCCAGCTGCTCTGCCCCAGGCGTCCCCAAGTCAGCCGCTGCTGAAACTGACCAGCGCTGACTACAGGAAGCCCGAGGCAGAGTTGCAGGAGTCTGTGTAGTTTCTCAAAACAAGACAGCTGTGATCACTGAAGTCTTCAGATTTATTCAGTTAAGTTCCCAATGATATAAAACATGGATGTTTTACTATGACATGAAAATATGTGGAAAGTTTAGGCTCAATGAATTATGATGAGAAAGTACCTATTTTGAATGGCAGGTTGAGCAAAACATGATAATGAGGTTTAGGTATTGCCATCTCAAAGTGATGCAATACAAAAGGATACAACACCCAGAAATCAGCTTGCAGAATCAGACCTTAAGGATGAAAGAATTCGCTGATCTATGACTCTGTTCTTAATTTGTTTAGTGGACAAAAATATGGGACTATATACTCACCCTGACTTGGACCTTTGGTAACCATGAAAGACTTTTTATGAATGCCATGTATTTGAGAACAATTGAAGACCTGTGTTGATATAAGGGATATTAGCTAGTGGATAATAAAATAGTTGACTGACTGCATGAATTCTTAAAGGTTAGTTGACTACTATTCTACAGTCCCCAGGGGTGGGGCTGGCACCCTGTGCAATCTGGCCCCATTCCCAGGGAGCCCCCTACCAGGAGGCAGCTGGTCTATGAGGGGAACCAGTTTAAAAACCAGCTCCCCTTGTGGACTGGTTGCCTGCCACCCCACGCTGCTACCTCAGATATAGAGGCAGCAGCGCGGGGTGATAGTAGCCCCTCTCTGTGGAGGGTCTGAGCTTTCTGCAGACTACAAGGAGCTCAGACCCTCCCCCTCATGGACAGGAACTGCTGCTACTAAGCTGCCCCTGCCCGCAGTGGGCCCAGGCTTGCCGCAGACAGAGACTGTTTCATATTGCGTGGAGCAGCCTCTGTCCATGGCGAGCCTGGGCCCACTGCGGTCAGGGTCTCCTGCTGTGAAGCAACCTTCCCTGGCCTTGTCCCCCACCCCCTGCGCTGCGGCCTCTGACAGAGGCAGCAGCGGTGGGTGGGGCAGACAGAATGTGGAGCCAATGCTGGGGGGAACCAGCTTTTAAGGGGGGAATGCGAGTAGTCGACTAGATTAACTGATAAACCTAGGCTTATTGGTTAATCGACTAGTCGATTACGCATTAACATCCCTAGTTGATATAACTCAGTTTGAGACTGTTTTTCACTGATCAAGTCACAGTTTTGGACAAACTACACCTTTCAATGCATGTTTAAATTTCTTGGCTTAACATCTGTGTCTAAGCTGGAAATGTTTTCAGAGGACTTTCCATGAACAACATGCACTTGTTAAGCCTTTATTCAAACAATGTATTGGTTCACTGCTCCTTTGCTATAAAAGGTAGCTCTGTATCAGGACAACATACTTGAAGCATCTTAATCTGTTAAAGTTGTTTAGTAACATAATGATATTCCCTAAACCAGCATTTCTCAAACATTTCTACTCTAATTGGCACTTCCAGAAAAACAAAGAAACAAACAAAAAACCACAAATCCAAGCCTCCTCCAGTCCCACATTATTAGCTTGGGGGAAACTTACACAATCACTGTTCCACATCCCTTGGTTAGTCCTTTATATCCTCAAAGTGAACATGCTCATATTCTGGGAACTGCTGCCCTAAATATAGAGCACTGATCTAACTATGAAACACCAATAGGTAATTCATGCTTGACACTCCTCGGTTCAAATTTTTTGAAATACCAATAACTTTATTTGGGTAAGTTCCGCATGGGAACAAAACATTGGCTGGACTTGCAACTGCTATTTGAGGTGGCATGTATCAAAGCCACTTGATTTTGTGCAGGAAAGCATAGATAGTTTTGTTCCATGGGTTGACTGTGCATGCAGCAGACAAACTGGGTCTGAGTAATGACTGCTTTTTTGAAGTATCTGCGGAATGAGGGCACTGATTTATGAAGTGGTTTTAAACTAAGGGAACTTAGCAGCAGTTCAGTGTCTTGGCTACCAACTTTTAAGCAGCCTAACTTGAACTATAGTCTATTGTTCAGCGTGAAACAGATTGCTGTTTCCAAACACAATCATTGAAGAATGGTAGTGGATGAACAGTACCTGTCTCATACAGAACAGTATAAATGCTGTGAGCATAGAGATATCACACTATGAATTCTTGCAAACAGAACTTTGGATCTGTGGTGCAGCTCTGCTCTCATGCCTCTTCAACTTCCATTGCCTTGATGTCTTTTATGTCAAAGGACTGCTTTGTGCTGATGAATAGACTGCAGGTCTGAACTAAGGATGTTAAATAGCATGTAATTGACTAATTGAACAGTTGATTCATTTTAAAATCTCTTATTCCCCCCCTTGCTGCCTCTATCTGATAGAGGCAGGATGGGGGTGGGGGAGGGGGAGGGAGAAAAACAACTAGCTGACCATCCGGTCGACTGGTCCATAACATTTTGAGTCTGAACCAATATGCTGAACCTTAGAAGTTTTCGGGCATTAAATCCCCTCTGTTAGATACAGATGTAAGGCCATGCTTTGGATACAGGGTCATACAACCATTTTGAGGCAGATGCTGTCACACAGCCCCAGGCCAGCAAAGAGGTTGGATTCTAAGAAGTCACTCCTTCAGGTCCAATCTTGCTCCCATTACTCTCAATGGGAATTTTAACACTGATTTTAGTGGTTCAGTTTTGCTGTTTTAGAGGCTTCTGGATAGACCATTTAGCTTAAGCTCTAGGACTTTGACTATTTCCTGCATCAAGACACAGCTGCTTCTGCATTTACATGCATACCATGCATTTACAGGTATGCAGGACAGTTCTAAGTGTATATCCCAAATCTTAATGTATTCTTAGGTTGAAGCCCCTCTCTGCCCAGAAATATCTCAGTGAATATAAATATAAATGATGGCCTGTGTGTGGGGGGTATTTCCCAACAACTGGGATCATCATGACTATGCCTAGACTGGCATGATTTTCTGGAAATGCTTTTAACGGAAAAGTTTTCCGTTAAAAGCATTTTCGGAACAGAGTGTCTAGATTGGCACAGACGCTTTTCCGCAAAAGCACTTTTTGTGGAAAAGCATCCATGGCCAATCTAGACGCGCTTTTCTGCAAAAAAGCCCCGATAGCCATTTTCGCGATCAGAGCTTTTTGCGGAAAGCAAATCTCAGCTGTCTACACTGGCCCTTTTGCGCAAAAGTTTTGCGCAAAAGGGACTTTTGCCCAAATGGGAGCAGCATAATATTTCTGCAAAAAGCACTGATTTCTTACAATAGGAAGTCAGTGCTTTTGTGGAAATCCAAGCAGCCAGTATAGACAGCTGGCAAGTTTTTCTGGAAAAGCGGCTGATTTTCCGGAAAAATTGGCCAGTCTAGACACAGCCCATGAGTTTGAATGGGAGTAGAGCAGCGTGCAAGATGTGAGGGGAGACAGGAGCACTAGTAGAGAGGGGTCAAGTGATAGTGTCTTGGCATAGACCAAGTTGGAGTTGACTGAGTGAGAGAAGAGAAAGAGAGCGTTGGAGTGGCCTTAGCCAGACAAGAGCTGGAAAAGTAGACAGAAAGGAGCTGGAGACATGGATATAGAAAAGAAGAGGTTAGAACAAATAATTGAAGTGATAACCTCTGCAACTCTTTGAGCAGTTTGATTGGAAAAAGTCTTAAGAGTCCCACAAGATGAGAGCACAGGCAAAAATGATTCAACACAGAGAGGGTCTAGTTGTCCATTATTAAATCCACCTTGCTCCCTTAGACAGACATTTTTTAGTTTTTCTGTTGTACTTTCCACAGTATACACAAGCTTTATTTTAGTTTTTTACTTCATTGCAATTGTTCAGATAAGACCTAGAAGTTGTAATCTATTCTCAGGAATTCCTGAGTCCACTGTACACCTTTCTGATTTGTTAAAGAGGGGCCTACTCTTCGTATTGTCACATTCTAAAACTAACTCCATTGGAGGAGGAAAGAGAGTGTTGTCCTAGTCTCAAGCACCTCCCAATAATTATTAAAAGGTCCATATAGTTAAATAGATTATAATAAAGCAAGTAATATTCCACAGCTCTAATTTAAAAGAGTCCCAATAAATGTAAATCACCTCGGTAATTGATGATTTCTGTTCCAAGCACTGGAGTCATCTCCAGAACCGTGATGAAGGCTTTGTCCATAGATGTCAATGGGAATGGAGACATGCGATGTCTTCTGGCCACCTTGGTAATATCAACGGCACTGTGACCTGCAGAAAGGGAGAGCATCCAGTTAAGATTCCATGGCAATGGCATGGAAGGCTCACGGGATGACTTACAAATATTAAAAAACTTTCATTCAGAAAAATCATATAGTGTTTTACAAACTACACAGGGCCGGACTACGGGGTGGGTGAGCCAGGCAACTGCCCGGGGTACCAACCGATGGGGAGCGCCTGATGGCAGCTGTAAGGGGTGTGTGGCGTCCCTTATAGCTGCCATCAGGCGCCGTGCGCCCAGTTCCCACAGCGCTGGCCCCCACCCCCCATCCCCGCGGCACCGGCCAGCAGCGCCCTTCCCCCCATGGCCACGGGGCCCTGCATGTCCAGGCGCTGCGCGCCAGCGGCTGCATCGGGCTGGGCAGCACATGCGCTGTGAGCCCCAGGGGCGGACCCAGGGCTGTGTGTCAGCGGCCGGGCAGCACATGCGCCATGTGCACTGGGGATGGGCCTGCGCATGCACCGTGCACTCTGGGGGCGGTCCGGCCTGCACCCCAGGGGTGGGCTGCGCATGTGCCGTGCGCCCAGGGGCGGTGCTGCGCGCCTGGGCAGCCAAAATGGCTTGGGCTGTCCCTGAAACTATAGGAATAACGTCATATTCACAGCATTTATCATTAAAAAGTGACAGGCACATTAAATACAGCGTCTAGTCAGACCACCTATATATCACAGGGAGGAGAAGAGAAAGAGAGAGATGGAGAAAGAGGCAGGAGGAGAACTGGGAGGAGGGCAGGGGGAGGAGCAGTAGGATGAGAGAGAGAGAGATGTGGGGGAGAGACCCGAAAATCCCATCTTATGATGGGCTATTGGCTAGTATAAAATAAATGTTATAAGCAGATTGACTTTGCAATCTTGTGTGTAGAGCTTCCAGATCTATTTGCATACATGTATTTGGATTTCATGTCTTAGGGTGTGTCTAGACTACAGGGTCTTGTCAACAAAAGTGGACTTTTGTCAACAAAACTATACCTGCATCCACACTGTCTTTGAGTTATGTCGACATAACGTCGACAAAACTCAGCAGTTTTGTCGACGTATGTAAACCTCATTCTACGAGGAATAACGCCTTTTGTTAACAGAGTTCTGTCGATAGAAGGCATTATTGCATCTAAACTGTCCTTTGTGTCCACACTGTTATGTCGACAAAGGGGCTTGCTTTGTCGACAGAACTGGATGGAGTCTAGACGCTCTTTGTTGACAGAAGCTTTGTCGACAGTATCTGTTGACAAAACTTCTGTCGACAAAACCCTGTAGTCTAGACGTACCCTTACAGTATACCTACCACTCTTTGGTTTTCATGTATTGTGTAAGGAGTCATGAGGTTCCAGGTTTTATTTCCATATTGTGCACATGTAAGACAAGAACTTAAATATCATATGATTGATCACCCCAAATAATACCTAGCAGGATGACATTATGTACCACGACATAATGAGATCTCTATTCCAGTCATGTGTGTACAGAAGAATATAAGTATTGCCATGCTGGGTCAGACCAGTGGTTGGTGCCAGAGGCTTCAGAGGAAATGAACAGAACAGGGCAGTTATTGAGTGATCCACCTGCTGTCATCAGTGGGGCCAACAGCCTCATTGGGTGCCTGGGTAAGGCAGAGGGAACCCTGACTCTGGAAGGGTTGAGTCCACAGCACTGCCCAGAGAGCACTGTACCTCCCACAGGTAGCCCTCGATGATGCTTGGAGTGTGCATTGCTCTGGCAACAATTTAAAGAGCTCCTGGCCTTTTGTATCACTGGGCCCCAGGACAGATGACCCCTTTGCCTCCTTCCTCCCCCCATCAGAGGGCTTGGCTGTCGTTCACTTCCAGCTTCTGGCAATGAAAGGCTTAGGGACATGTGCACTTGGGACAGAAGAATCTGAAGCACTGTTACAGGCTGGGGACTGACTGGATAAACAGAAGTTCAGCAGAAAAGGACCTGGGGATTACAGTGGATGAGAAGCTGGATATGAGTCAACAGTGTGCCCTTGTGGACAAGAAGGCTAAAGGCATACTAGGATGCATTAAGAGGAACATTGCCACCAGATCTAGAGAAGTTATTATTCCCCTTTATTGGGCATTGGTGAGGCCACATCTGGAGTATTGCATCTACTTCTGGGCCCCCGACTATAGGAAGGATGTGGATGCATTGGATAGGGTCCAGTGGAGGGCAACCAAAATGATTAGGGGGCTGGAGCACGTGACCTACGAGGAGAGCTGAGGGATTTGGGCTTATTTAGTCTGCAGAAAAGAAGAGTGAGGGGGAATCTGATAGCAGCCTTCAACTTCCTGAAGGGAGGTTCCAGAAAGGATGGAGAGAGGCTGTTCTCAGTAGTGACAGATAATAGAACGAGGAGCAATGGTCTCAAGTTACAGTGGTTGGATATTAGAAAAAACTATTTCACTAGGAGGGTGGTAAAGTACTGGAATGGGTTACCTAGGGAGGTGGTGGAATCTCCATCCCTAGAGATTTTTAAGTCCCTGCTTGACAAAGCCCTGGCTGGGATGATTTAGTTAGGGTTGGTCCTGCTTTGGGGAAGGAGCTGGACTCGATGACCCCCTGAAGTCTCTTCCAGCTCTAAGATTCTATGAATCTATGATACTCAGAGCATGGTGTTGTATCCCCAACCATCTTGACTATTAGACTTTGATAGAATTATGCTCCAGGAAATTATCTAATTCTTGTTTGAACACAGTTACACTTTTGGCCTTAGTAACAGCCCTTTGTAATGAATTCCATAGGTAGACTGTGCACTGTGAGATCAACATCAATAACGGGAAACTTGGAAATGGCAGCGATGCTAAATGATTTCTGTGTTTCGGTCTTCACCGAAAAGTCTGAAGGAATGCCTAACATAGTGAATGCTAATGGGAAGGGGGTAGGTTTAGAAGATAAAATAAAAAAAGAACAAGGTAAAAATCAACTAGAAGAGTTAGATGCCTGCAAGTCACCAGGGCCTGATGAAATGCATCGTAGAATACTCAAGGAGCTGATAGAGGAGGTATGTGAGCCTCTAGCTATCATCTTTGGAAAATCATGGGAGGCAGGAGAGATTCCAGAATACAGGAAAAGGGCAAATATAGTGCCCATTTATAAAAAGGGAAATAAGAACAACCCAGGAAACTACAGACCAGTTAGTTTAACTTCTGTGCCAGGGAAGATAATGGAGCAAATAAGGAAATCATCTGTAAACACTTGGAAGGTGGCAAGGTGATAGGGAACAGCCAGCATGGATTTGTCAAGAACAAATCATGTCAAACCAATCTGATAGCTTTCTTTGATAGGATAACGAGTCTTGTGGATAAGGGAGAAGCAGTGGATATGGTATACCTAGACTTTAGTAAGGCATTTGATACAGCCTCGCATGATATTCTTATCAATAAACTAGGCAAATACAACTTAGATGGGGCTACTATAAGGTGGGTGCATAACTGGCTGGATAACGGTACTCAGAGAATAGTTATTAATGGGTCACAATCCTGCTGGAAAGGCATAAAAAGTGGGGTTTCACAGGGGTCTGTTTTGGGACCGGCTCTGTTCAATATCTTCGTCAATGATTTAGATATTGGCATAGAAAGTACGCGTGTTAAGTTTGCAGATGATACCAAGCTGGGAGGGGTTGCGACTAATCTGAAGGATAGGGTCATAATTCAAAATGATCTGGACAAATTGGAGAAATGGTCTGAGGTAAACAGGATGAAGTTTAATAAAGACAAATGCAAAGTGCTCCACTTAGGAAGGAACAATCAGTTTCACACATACAGAATGGGAATCTAATGTCTAGAAAGGAGTATGGCAGAAAGGGATCTATGGGTTATGGTGGACCACAAGCTGAATATGAGTCAGCAGTGTGATGCTGCTGCAAAAAAACCAAACATGATTCTGGGATGCATTAACAGGTGTGTTGTGAGCAAGACACGAGAAGTTATTCTTCTGCTCTATTCTGTGCTAGTTAGGCCTCAGTTGGAGTACTGTGTCCAGTTCTGGGCACCGCACTTCAAGAAAGATGTGAAGAAATTGGAGGCGGTCCAGAGAAGAGCAACAAGAATGATTAAAGGTATAGCGAACATGACCTATGAAGGAAGGCTGAAAGAATTGGGTTTGTTTAGTTTAGAAAAGAGAAGATTGAAGGGGGACATGATAGCAGTTCTCAGGTATCTAAAAGGATGTCATAAGGAGGAGGGAGAAAACTTGTTCATCTTGGCCTCTGAGGATAGAACAAGAAGCAATGGGCTTAAACTGCAGCAAGGGAGATTTAGGTTGGACATCAGGAAAAAGTTCCTAACTGTCAGGGTAGTCAAACACTGGAATAAATTGCCCAGGGAGGTTGTGGAATCTCCATCTCTGGAGATATTTAAGAGTAGGTTAGATAAATGTCTATCAGGGATGGTCTAGACAGTATTTGGTCCTGCCATGAGGGCAGGGGTCTGGACTCGATGACCTCTTGAGGTCCCTTCCAGTCCTAGTATTCTATGATTCTATGAATATTTCTTTTGTTTTAAACCTTCTGCTTATCAATTTCATTGAATGAGTCCTAGTTTTTGTGTTATGTGAAGAAGTAAATAACACTTTCTTATTCACTTTTCCCACATCATTCATGATTTTACAGGCCTCTACCATATTTCCCCTTACTCATCTTTTTCCTAGTTTAACAGTCCGACTCTTTTAAATTTTGCTTCACAAGGAAGCTGTTCCAGGCCCATATTAATTTTTGTTACTTCTCTCTGTACCTTTTCCGGTTTTAATAAATATTGTTTTTGAGATGGAGCAACTAGAACTGGATGCAGTTTTCAAGGTGTGAGTGTATCAGGGATTTGTACAGTGGCATTATATTTTTAGTCCTATTGTCTATCCCTTTCCTAGTTGTTCCTAATATATTAAGCTTTTTGATTGCTGATGTACATTGAGCAGATGTTTTCAGAGTACTACAATAATCTTTTTTCTTGAATGGTCATGTTTTCCAATGTGCATTACTTTGTATTTGTGAACATTGAATTTCATCTGCCAGTTTCTTGCCTACTCACCCAGTTCTGTGAAATCCCTTTGTAACTCTTCACATTCTTCTTTGAATTTAACTATCTAAGTAATTTTATGTTGTCTGCAAACTTTGCTACCTTATGTTTACTCCTTTGTCCAAATCATTTATGAATCTGTTGAACAGCACTGGTAGTCTCAGTACAGATCCTGTGGGGAATTCTGCTATTTACTGCTCTCCATTTGGAAAAATGATAATTTATTCATATTCCTTGTTTCCTGTCTTTTAACCAGTTACTGATTGAGAAGCTCTTACCTCTTATTGCATGACACCTTATTTTATTTAAAAGTCTTTTGTAAAGGACCTTGTCAAAGGCTTTCTGAAAGTCCCAGGACAGTATATCCACTAGATTACTTGTCCATGTGTGTTGTTATTTTTTACTCCCTTCAGGGATTGTAACAGATTGGTGAGGCATGATGTCCTTTTACTAAACCAGTGTTGACTTGTTCCTCAACTAATTGTGTTAATTCCATTTTTCAAGAGAGTCAATCAAACTGTTATTGAAGCTAAGTTTATTGCCCCATAATTTCCAGGATCACCTCTGCAGCGTTTTAAAAAACTGGTGTTATGTTAGCTAACCTCCAGTCATCTGGTTCACTTTGTAGACTCAGTGTCAAATTTTTGAATGGCATCCACAGAATTGTGAGAATTTTCTATAACTAAAGATATACATAATTCCAGGAAATTCAAACCATACTGTCAAACAGGTGTCAATTTGCTGTTTTATGTCAAGTGTCCAAAATCATTTGTTAAAAGTCTACAATGACTGTAAATTATAAATATTCATTTTTGAAAGTGGGAGGGAGGAAATCTATCTAGCTTATAAATTTTTAAAATCAGAAATGAAACAGCAGTCATTACTTTTGAACTCTCCTTCCCCTCATTCCCAATCCAAATGAAACCAAAACCCAAACTCTTCTGGGTCTACCATAGCTATTCATTATGCTAAGGCATAAAAGAGGAAAGAAACATTCAAAGCTATAATTCTTTCCCCCTTATTTCTACTTAGTACTGATTTTTCTCTTTCAGATGTGTCAAATATTCAAAAGCAGATATTTTACGCTTCTGTTATATTCATGGTCAAGACCAAATTACGTAGATTTCATTTTTTAAATTCCCAGTTATGGATGGTAGATTTCTTTCAACAAAATCTAGATGGTAAGAACAAGCAAACACATACACAAATAAATAAGTTTCAGCCCTCAGAAACTTCCTTGTGAATATCTGAAAGTGCTTTCAAAGGCAACTATTTACATTCCACAACATCCTAGGCAATAAAACAACACTTTTCTCACTGCAGGAATGAATACTTTGGGACAGAGAAGTCAAATAATTTGTCTGAGGCCACTCAGCTAATCAGAAGGATAGTTTGCAACAAAACTCAGGAGAACTGACTATCCATCTTCTAGTTTGACCACAAAATCAGCTTCCTATGCAACCTGCAATATGTTTATGGTAGGTTAAATTTTTGGGGCACAGTTCTTTAACATGGAAGATTACAAACTGTAATTGCAGAAAGAGTTAATTTGTGTAAATCCTCCTTTTTTAATCCAGCACCAAATTTTTTCTCATTTAGCTCAGCATTTCTTAAAACTTTTGAAGCTCAAAAGTGAAAATCATGGTTATTTACTTCCCGTTATCTCTGTATGCTGATTCTTTTCTCCTCTGAAACTTGTACATCCACACCATGCTGGTACAGATGCAGGTACATCCCCACCATGCTGTGATCAGCAAGTGACTCCAAAGAAAGGAAAAAAGCCTCCAGACAGGAACTGCATTATGAGTTCTCAATCATTTACCACATTACACATAGCTTAGACTCTAATGTCACTGAGCCCTGTCCTACACTAGGGAGTTATTTTGAAATAATTCCCCTTAGGTTAAATTAATACAGGCAGTCCCCGAGTTACGCGGATCTGACTTATGTCGGATCAGCAGTTACGAACGGGGTTTGCTGCCCATCTCCCTGGTCTGCTGGAAACCAGCAGACCAGGGAGATGGGGAGCAAAGCCTCTGAGGACGCCGGCAGCGGGACAGCCGCGGCGGGTCTGGGCTGTCCGCTGCCCGCGTGCTTCCCGGCTCTGCTCCCCGGTTCCCTGGTCTGGGGAGACGAGGAGCAAAGCCGCGGAGCACGCGGGCAGCGGACAGCCCAGATGCGCCGCGGCTGTCCCGCTGCCAGCGTGCTCCTCGGCTTTGCTCCCCATCTCCCTGGTCTGCTGGAGACCAACAGACCAGGGAGACGGGGAGCAAAGCGGAGCAAAGCCGCGGAGCACGCGGGCAGAGGACAGCCCAGACGTGCCGCAGCTGTTCCGCTGCCGGTGTGCTCCACGGCTTTGCTCCGCTTTGCTCCCCGTCTCCCTGGTCTGCTGGAGACCAGCAGACCAGGGAGACGGGGAGCAAAGCCGTGGAGCACGCGGGCAGCAGGACAGCCGCGGTGCATCTGGGCTGTCCCGCTGCCGCCATGCTCCGCGGCTTTGCTCCGGACACCTGTGGTACAGCAGCTCTGCCCCAGGCGTCCCCAAGTCAGCCGCTGCTGAAACTGACCAGCGCTGACTACAGGAAGCCCGAGGCAGAGTTGCTCTACCCCGGGCTTCCTGGAATCAGCCGCTGATGAGTTTCAGCAGCAGCTGACTTGGGGACGCGTGGTGTTCTTAAGTTGAATCTGTATGTAAGAACTGGCGTCCAGATTCAGCCTGTTGAAACTGATCAGCAGCTGATTCCAGGAAGCCCGGGGCAGAGCAACTCTGCCTCGGGCTTCCTGTAGTCAGCCGCTGGTCAGTTTCAGCAGCGGCTGAATCTGGATGCCAGTTCCGACTTACATACAGATTCAACTTAAGAACAAACCTACAGTCCCTATCTTGTACGTAACCCGGGGACTGCCTGTAAGTGTAGTGTCCACACTACGAAGCCCATTATTTCAAAATAATAGGCTGGTTATTTCAAAATCTGTACTCTTGCTTTCCTCAGGGAATAAATCTAATTTTGAAATAGTATTAGTGTGGACACTGCTGCTGCTCATTCAAAATAATTAGCCTCCAGAGGCGCCTCACAGCTTCAGCTTTGACCACTTTGGCCACACCTGGCATCTCCACTGCTCCCCTTCTCCAGTGGAGATTAAAACTCCCGGCAGTTGAAGAAGGGCTTGTGCCACTTGAGAGCCACGTGCAACACAGCAGCAAATGAGGGAGCCATAAGCAACCTCAATGCTCACTCAGAGCCTCTCATAGCTGCCAGCACTCCTGATACTCCTTTCGGCTGCCACTGGCCAGGGACGCTCTGGCCCGGACTGGTGCGGAGATCCTGAACCTCATCGAGGTTTGGGTGGAGGAGATCTACCACCAGGTTCTCCACACCAGAAAGAGAAATGCAGAGGTCTACAGCTGGATCGCCGCCGGCCTGTCCAAGAAACGCCATACCCGGATACTAGACCAGTGTTGGATGAAAATCAAAGAGCTCCGGCAGGCCTACTACAAGGCCACGGAGCAGAGCAGATGCTCCAGGACAGCACCACACAGCTGCCGCTACTATGACCAGCTTGATGCCATTCTGGGAAGGGGTGTGGTCATTTCCCCCATTGTCATCATGGAGTCTGGCCAAGAGATGACTGGCATCAGCCTCCAGGAGGGCGGGGTGGTACATGACACCAATGATGGCGAGGAGGAGGAGGCCAGACAAGTGACCATGTCTGCCAGCCAGGACTCGCTCCTCACCCTTGAGCCAGTCCTCCCCTCCTAGAACATCTCCCAGAAGTTGGACGAACCTGGGAAAGGCACTTTAGGTGAGTTTCATAACTTTCTCTATATACACACAGGGGCAGGTGGTGGGCTGCGAAGGGCTGCATGCTCCTCTCCCGGCCTAGCTGGCCTGGGGGCCGCAAAACAGCCTGTGCATGTGGGTGCACGTGGACCGCCAATCTAGAGCACTCAGACCCATGACGATGCTCTCACACAGGAATCCCTCAGTCCTTCGTACACGGTTCCTGGAGAGGCCTATCTTACCCTGGCCTCCATGGTGGGATACCTCCCCACAACAAGTCATCACTAAGGAGTTTGGGGTCCTGGAGCCACATATGCCACAGTCGCACTCAGGCAGCATTCGGTCCCAGTCAAGCGCGGGGATGCAGAGGAGACTGATCCTGTACATGAGAACCTACCAGTGGGAGAAAGAGGAGAGGGAACCCAGATGTACTCTCCCCAGCAAGTGGCATCTGCCATTTACACACACTTGCCCTAAAACTACTCCCCTCCTCCAATGGGCAGGAACAGAAGTTCTCTCTCTGTGGGATGCCGCTAGTGCCAGACTCAACATTGTGGGACATAGTAGGAAGCCGAGCCTCCCCATCCCCTCCTCCCACCTGTAGGCGCCTTCCCATGCCTGCTTGTCCCCAGGCCATGGGTGTAGTGATATTTCCCTTGTATGGCTGAGCCCCTGCTAAAAAGTGCCGGCTGTCTAGGCAATATACGGCTTTGCTCGAAGCACTTCATCATCATCTGAACCGAGACCTTCGGTGTTGGCTCAGAGGTTAGGGCTAGGCTTCATACAAAGTATTTCCTCGGATGACTGTCCTTGTAACTTTTCTTCAAAGCTGGGCCAGCTGTGAGCTTGGTGCACCCCCCATCTCCCATGCCAATTACCCGACTGCGATATCTGCAGGAGGAAACACACCCGCGACGATCTCCTGAGGGTGCAGATGGACTGCCTGAAGTCCCTCATCCAGGAGCTCAAGGAAGAGCACCAGGAGTGGGTTGCCTATTGGGAGGAGAGCCGGGCCAAGCGGGAACAAAGAAAGGTCATCTGGAAGCTGGTGAGCCAGCATGATGCCATGTGTTCCGCTCTCACCTTGGTGATGGAGCACCTAGCGTCATGCATGGAGCAAGCCACCAGCAACCTCCCTGCCCTCCAATGGCTTCCCCTCCTAGCCCCCTCAAGTGCCACCAGGGGCCCAGAACATGAGGCAGTGGGACTTCTCAAGCAGCCAAAGCCCCCTGACCACCTGGAAGCAGGAGCCAGTCCCATCCCAATCCCTGAACCCCCATCTCCATCCCTCACCTGTTGTATATCACCCCCAATAAAGAGTCATGTTTTTTTCAAGAAACATGTCTTTATTATTTGCTCTTCGGGGAGGGGAGTGAGGAGAGGTGGAAAGGGAGGGATGGGGAAGGAAAGGCACACAAAGGGAATGCCGGGACCCTTGCGGAGAGGCACGGGGGAGAGTCTCACAACTGGTCTTGCACAAAACTCTCCCTCAAGGCCTCCCTGATGAGCACAGTCCCTTGACGTGCTCTCCTGGTGGCACTGGTATCCATCTGCTCAAATTCCCTGGCCAACTTTTCAGTCTTTTCCCCCCATCCTGGCAGAAAAGTCTCTCTGTTGTTCTCACACAGGTTATGGAGCACATAGGAGGCCGTCACCACAAATAGGATGTTGCGCTAGCTGAGATCCAATGAGTTAGGAGACTCCTGAATCTCCCCTTTAAACAGCCAAATGCACGTTCAATCACCATACCACATCTGCTCAGCCTGGAATTAAAGTGCTCCTTGGTGGAGTCTAGGCTGCCTGTATAGGGCTTCATGAGCCATGGGAGCTGCATTGCCCAGGATCATGATGGGCATGTCCATCTCCGCAACTCTGATGGTGTGGTTGGGGAAAAAAGTGCCAGTATGCATCTTTCAAAACAAGTAGGAGTTCCGGAAGATGCGGGCATCATGCGCCTTTCCCGACCAGATGACATTGATGTTGGTGAAGCATCCCTTGTAATCTATGAGGGCTTGCAGCATCGTGAGAAGAACCAATTCCTGTCTATGTAGTCTGAGTGATGACCCTCTGTAGCAGCACCTGGTTGATAGCCTTGGCTACCCGTAGGAGCATGGCCCTGACTGTGGATTTCCCCACGCTAAACTGGTTCCTGACGGAGTAGTAGTTGTCTGGCGTGGTGAGCTTCCAGAGTGTGATGGCAACGTGCTTCTGCATGGGGATGGCTGGTTGCAAACAGGTGCCCTGTCACCTGAGGGCAGGGGCGAGCCACTTGCAGTGCTCTAGGAAGGTGGCCTTCTACATGCAGTTCTGCAGCCACTTCAGGACAATGCAATCCCACTAGTCCGAGCTTGTCTCCCGCTGCCAGAAGTGACATTCCATGGTGTCCAGGGGATTGAGGGACATGTACAGCAGCAGGAGTGCTGGAACCTGGGTGAGCAGGGCCTGTGGTCCATGCTGGGATTCACCCTGAAGGTCTGGATCCTCATCTTGCTGGAGCAACAAGAGTGGAAGTACTGCGCCATGAGGCACAGAACGAGGCCTGTGAGCCTAGTGCTGTTTTGTAGCAGCTCTGGCACCCTGCTGTGAGTGTTATGGCATCCTCAAGGGCACCCAGAGCACACTGCATCCCTTTTGAATCCCACAGACAGGCAGTGGAGAATTGGCAGGAGCCCCTGAAAGCACGTGTCACAGCTTGCCTGACAACCAAGCAGCCACAGGAAGTATCCACCCTCCTGGAGCTGTCCCCAAAGTGCTTCTGGGGGCTCTAAGTCTGAGTCAGTCTCCAATCAGTGTGGACAGTCTATTCTGGAATAATTCTAACTAATTTTGAGGTTTCCCTGTAGTGGGAACACACTATTTAGATTTTGTAAAATTGGAAATTATGTGGATTTTGGTTATTTTGAAACAATTTCCTAGTGTAGACATGCCCTAAGAGAAACACCATGGGGAAAAGAATTAAGTTGGGTTGATTTACTTAGAATTGGTCCTGCCTAGAGCAGGGGGCTGGACTTGATGACCTTCTGAGGTCTCTTCCAGTTCTTTGATTCTATGCTAAGAGGAAAATATCTATTAACAAGATTCTTACTGCTATTTTAAGAAAGGTTAAAGCTGTTAATGTTTTCTCTTTTTTCCCCCTAGAATCATAGAAGATCAAGGTTGGAAGAGACCTCAGGAGGTCATCTAGTCCAATCCCCTGCTCAAAGCAGGACTAACCTGAATTAAGTCACCCCACCCAGGGCTTTGTCAAGCCAGACCTTAAAAACCTCTAAGGATGGAAATTCCACCATCTTCCATTGCTGTGCTTCACCATCCTCCTAGTGAAATACTTTTTTCTAAAATCCAACCTAGACAACTCCTACTCCAAATTGAGATCATCGCTCCTTGTTCTGTCGTCTATCACCATTGAAAATAGCTTACTTCCACCCTCTTTGGAACCTCCCTTTAAGCAGTTGAAGGCAACTATCAAATCCCTCCCTCACTCTTCTCTTCAGCAGAGTAAATAAATTCAGTTCCCTCAACCTCTCCTCATAAGTCATGTGCTCTTGTCTCCTAATAATTTTCATTGCCCTCTGCTGGACATTCTCCAATTTGTCCACATCCTTTTGGTAGCGAGGTAGGGGAAGGTCTGGGCACAACATTCAGAGATGTGGCCTCACTAGTGCCAAATTGAGGGGAATAATCTCTTCCCACAGTCTGCTGGCAATGCTCCAACTAAAGCAATCCAGTATGACGTTAGCTTTCTTGGCAACAAGGTCACATGTTTGATTCATATCCAGCTTCTCGTCCACTTTAATTCCCAAATCTTTTTCTGCATAATTCTGCTTGATTCTGACTACCAACTAGATATTGAGACATTGATCATTACTTGTTGAGCCTGACAAACTAGTTGGCTTTCTAGCCACCTTCTAATTCACCCATCCCATTCTCCTTTAACTGGCTGGCACGAATAGGGTGGGAAAGCTTATTAAAATCTTTGCTAAAGTTAAGGTACATCATGTCCACCACATTCCTCATATCCACAGAGCCAGGTCTCTCTCGTCATAGGAAGGCAATAAGGTTGGTCAGGCATGGCTTGAATCCATGCTGACTGATACTGATCACCTTCCTCTCCTCCAAGTGTTTTAAAATGGATTTCTTGAGGACCTACTCCATCATTTTTCTGGTGAATGAGTTGAGGATAATTGGCCTATAGTTGCCCGGATTCTCTTTCTTCCCTTTTTTAAAGATGGGAACTATATTTGTTTTTTTCCAAATATCCAAGACCTCCCCTAGTCACCACAATTTTTCAAAGATAATGGTCAGTGGCTCTGAAATCACATCAGCCAGCTCTCTCAGCTCCCGCAGATGCATTACACCCAGCCCCATAGACTTGTGCATGTCCTGCTTTTCTAAACACAAGTTGGACCTCCCTAGTCCAGCACCCTTAGGATCTGACCGGTCCTGAACAAGGGAATTTGACAGACTAGGGGAGGTCTCTTCTTACCAGCATCCCTGCCTGCTACCCATCCCTGCTGCTTGCACTGCTTCTGGCCCTGGCGCGGCTACTACGATTGGGCTCCAGCTCTAGCCCTGTTACTGCAAGGCTTGGGCTCCAGCCCTGACCTCAGCTCTGCTGCTGCTGGCCTGACTGGGACTCCCTGAGGTCAGGGGTCCCTGACCACCACTGGCCCTGATACAGCCAGCACAGCCGGGGCTCCCTGCCCTGCTGTCAGCACAGCTGGGGCTCTACAGCTGTTGCTGGCCTTGCTGGGACTCTCTGGGGTAAAAGATCCCAGCTGCCAGTCTGTCTGCAGCTGCCTGGCTCCAGTTGGGGCTCCTGGCTGCCTCCCAAACCCAGCCACCAGGGCTCTTTGGTCCTTTGTGCCAGATCATGGATGTTGCCAGATCAGAGAGTTCTGAATTTTAGAGGTTCAACCTGTAGTCTTTAATCTGCTCTTTCACAACTGAGGGCTGCTCACTTCCTCCCCATACTCTGCTGTCCAGTGCAGCAGTCTCGGAGCTAATCTTGTCTGTGAAGACTGAGGCAAAAAAAGCATTAAGTACTTCAGATTTTACACATAATGTCACTAGGTTGCCTTCCCCATTCAGTAAGGGTCTCACATTTCCCCTGACTTTCTTCTTGTTGCTAACATAGCTATAGAAACCCATCTTGTTCATTTACATCTCTTGCTAGCTACAACTCCAATCGTTCTTTGGCCTTCCTGATTAGACTCCTGTATGCCTAAGCAATATTTTTATACTTTTCCCTTGCCTTATGTCCAAGTTTCCAATTCTTTATTTCTATGTTTAAGCTCACCAAAGATTTCTCTGTTAAGCCACGCTGGTTGCCTGCTGTATTTGCTATTCTTTCTGCACACTGAGATGGTTTGTTCCTGCTCCCTCAATAAGACTTATTTAAAATACAGCCTCCTCTCCTGGATTCCCTTCCCCCTCATATTATGAAATTGCATGAATCCTCCTTCGTTCTTGAATTTCCACCTCACCAAAATATTACTCTAGTTTGTTCTCCCCCTTCCATGGGAGCCATGGTTCAAAAATACATCAAAGAGGCAGCAATACTTACTGGCTCTGAGGATGTTCTCTTTGCTACTGCATCTGGACTGCACCTGTAGAGAGAGCATAGACTATGAGCTACAACAAATAACAGGCACAGGAAAATGTGGCAATTTAGTGGGCAAGCTCCTGGGATCTAGAGTCAGAGGCTCTGCATATTTGGCATTTTAACAATGTCAATTAATGTATATATACAGGATACATATATTCAAGCAGAAAGTTATTGGTTGACAGTCTGAATCTGATATAAGCAATTAAAAACACAAACAATCCAGCCTAAAGGACAGATTTTTAGGTTAAGAAATGAATATACAGATTTCAAAAATACATATTAAACTTCAATTTTACATTAAATTCCAAGTTCACTTGTATATAATTATGACCACAGTGATCCTGAGCCTAAATCCTTATGTTTTGTGCCCCGACCAGAACACTATTATGACTGCATTAACATAATCTGCTTGAAGACTTGATTATTGCTGCTTTCACTGGAGTTCTTGAGGTTTCTTAGAGAGAAATTCAAAATGCTAACAAGTTAGAATGTGGTGATTATGAAAACATTTCCTAATTCTTCACAGCTGCACAAACATCTTCAGGCTGGAGACAGATGAATTTGTTCAGCTGTTTAAGTCTAGTTTTGGAACAGTACTATGTCTAATATGCTTTTTATAGTGTAGATCTACTTTGAAAAGTGATTGCATAAAATAGCATCTTCTTACTCAATAGACCTACTCCCCATGGGCCTGATTCCCACTGTGTTACTCCAGTTCTATATGGTATGACTCAGTGAAGTCAATAGACTATACTGGTATATTGAAATAACAGTGGTGAATCACGTCTGAGTATCTAGAGTCATATTGGCTTACTATGGAGACACACACACGTTTTTGTTTTTTACTACTGTGATGCCTGCAGACATAATGTAGGCTATGTCTTCACTGCAGAGTTAACTTGAGTGTATATAACTTGAGTTAACTTTTCTCAAGTTAGTCTTGCCTGAGTCAGAGCAGTAACACTGCAAATAATACTTGAGCTGCACAGTGATTCAAGTAGTAGTTGATGTGTTGTCCTCATTCAAGCTGTGGCAATAACCGCACACTGGCCAGCCAGCTAGAGTTAAAAACACCATCAAACTTGAGTTTAAGTTTTTTGCGTGTGGATGGGACTCAACTCAGGGCCAAGACTAGATATAACTCAAATTAACTTTGAAAGAAAGACAAAACCCTATTCAAGTTGAGAGGTGTAAGCTGGATTCTTTTCCTTCATATGCTTCATCAACAGAATTGTTCACTAAGATTTCAAGTAGAAAACCAATAAATTATATCCATGGAAATCTATTCACAGCAGTCAGGTTGCACAGATGCCATTTGAGGGAATAATTTTCCTTGTAAAACCTTTATTAGTGTTGTAGAAGGAAGTGTACGAAAGAAAGTTAAACCTAACTTTCATTCTTAGGTTGAGTTTGTGGGAGTGAGAGCTAGAAAAATACCTGGCAGCAAACTGAGCAACATGATCTGGAAATTATTAATGAGCAATAAATGGGGGACCCAAAAATGCCATTTTTCAGTCACTTTTCAGACTAGAGCCACCTTTTAAGTCTGAAACTGATCCTTCCTTGTTTTCTAAACCTCTTTCTTCCATTCCACAGCAGCTTGCCCCAAATGCATATTCACACAACAAGTTGGATTCTACAGCGTAACACAATCTACTCATTGTAATGGAAAAACTTATGACAGTAATGTTGCAACTTAGAGTGGATTATGGTTGTCCTTCCCTGAAAAAAAGTATTATGTTTAAAAATTAAAACCACCCTCCTCCCCATCAAAAATACTATAAAGAGTAAATGCCAAAATGTCAGTGATGCCTTGATTTGGCCCAGAATTGTATTTCCATATTTCAGGTACATGATAAAATAAAATTTCATTGGAATAAGAAAATGTTTTTCTTTGAAGAGCAATTCTGGATCAAAAAGGAAGGCAGAATGATATGAGAAAGAGAGAGAGAGAGAGCAAAACAGAAAGAAAGAGGTCAGGATGGGGTACGGTTGGGGCAAATTCAAAATGTAGTATGCAAAAGAAGAAATGGGCCTATCTGCACAGGATTATTGTTTAAAATGGAAGAGGCTCTGGTATTTTTCATTGAAAACCATATGGAAACAGAAAACAAGGAATGGGCCTGTTGCAAAATAATCAAGAAATTCAGCAAACTCTGGAATGAAATCTAGGGAAACAACGCAATCCTAAAAGGAAAAACAAAAAAACCCCACACAAACACTCAGAAACAATCTAATAAAACGAACTAAATAAAATATGATTTAGAGAACACAGATTAAAGCTATTAAAGAGAGGAAAAATGTTAGTGGACAAAGACAGAGCTAAAGAAGTAAAATGGAAGTCAAGAGAGAGTTTTCAACAAAGTGTGGGAACAGGAGCTCAAACCCATAACGCAAAGCAATGTTTGCGAATGGAAAGCAGCTCCTTTGAGCAGTAATAGTTACTCTCGAGTCGTAGCCTCTATTCCTCCTGAGTTCATCTTTAAGCCCTTCCAATCTATAGTGGAGCTAGTGTATGAACAAAAACAAGAATTTTAAAATGAACAGAGCAGCTGAGATTTGCAGATCTATTATGAAAAAAATGTGCTGACAGAGTACCACTCTTAAAATGTCCAGATGACAATGGAAACAAAAGATAGCTGGCTTCAAACATAGCCTCTTGGAAGGTGGTGTTTTTTTTTTAAATTCTATGAGCACAGAGAACTTCAAATGATAATGCTAAATTGTGGTTTGCAGTGTCTCATGGTGACCTAATGGTTACAATTTATCACTCACCTATATGCACTGTGGAAAATAATTTGCTTTCCACAAATTTTAAATGCAGCTATAGAAGAGGAATCCATGATTATGAAAAAAGACCCCACAAGTAGACTTGATAATTTCCTACTCTATGCTCATACCTGCAGAATACAAACCCTGTTTGAACACAGCTGACAAATTATTAATTAACCAATACTTCCATTTACTATGCATTGTACATTCATATCCAATCTTATTTTTTTAACTTTGTTTCATTAAATAGTAGTGTTTTCTATCCTAACCATTTAACCTACTTTAGAGCATTGTATAAATTGTCTTTTTTAAATATTTTATCGTTTGCATAAGTTTGATAACTGTGATATTTTAAAAATCCTTATGTATGTCACATGTACCCCTGAAGTAAATATTCTGGTGTACCATCATACACACCTTGTCATGATTAGCAGGGACAGATGATCTTGGAACAACTTTAATTCTTCCCATACTTATAGGCTGCTCCACATAGAGTAACTTGTGCCTGTCTCTCATATCACAGGAAGGTTTATTGTTTCTTCTGTCTATATTCTCTTAGCCGCCAATACATTTTGGCAGAAAAGCTCTGAATAAACTGGGATCTCATCCAGTATCATTTCCGAGAGTGACTCAGGAGGAAACAACCAGAAAGCAGAGCAATCCACATTCCACTACTCTGATTTTTATGTCCAAAGTATTTTACTGTATTTTAATTATAACTGTATTGCCTTCTAAAGCAGAGTAAACCTTGTTCCCATGGACATAAGTACCAAACACTATGTGAAACAAAGCATTTAAAATTAAAACAGAGGGAATGGTAAAAACATGAAATCCGCTGATAATCTCTTGTCTGAGACATGAAATCACTTGTTGCAGCAGATTGGATGTGATTAAATCTACATGGTATGTTTTGCTACTGCAAATCATAGCATCTACAAAGGTGTCTTTAAAGTAAAATAGACAATGAAATGAAGAAAAGCTCATGCTACAAATGAAACTAAAATAAATAATAGAAGAAAAAGAAGCCTTTATCACACAACCACAATTTCTAGAATTGGTTAGAGAAATTACTTACCTTTCATACTTCATAAGATTTAGCACAGAGTGTTAAATCAGTTCTTCATTATGGGAGGTACAGTTAAAAGCCATAGATTATAGTAAAATGAATTTCTACATAAACATGACGAGTTTCCAGCCAAATATGAAGAGCTAAGTCTTATGGAAGCTTTAATGCAACATGAAGAACAGTTCGTAATGACATCAAAACACATGATTTTACTACCAGTGGTAGAAAGAACCCATATTTCAAGAACACACAGGACCGTAGGCGGCCAACCCATAATCTATTTATGGGAAAGCATATTGCTCTGTTTTTAACACAACATGCAGAATGTGGAACCACCAGCAGAAACCCAACATAGTCACATACAAAGTACTAAGATACCAGGAAGAGAATGGGTTAGCCAAGCTGCAATGAAGGAAGCAGGACATGCGAAGCTAAGCAGCTGGCATGAGTTTGAGAACTGTGTTCCTTTAACTACCTTATAAATGTCAGACTCATTTAAGAAGGAAGGAAAATAGTATTTTCAGTGTTCTACAAGTACAAGTCAAGAAGTTAGCATGGAATTCTTATCACCTTTCCCTGACACTTCAACAGTTGTGTAGAACCCAGCTATCTTAAGTGAGATCTGGTGCAGTATACAGTTGTTGCTTTTCCTCATTTCTTTCATGAAAGAGTCAGAGTACATAAATTGTATATCCACTCTTGGAACACAAAACTTCCAATACATTCAGATCACTTTTCAGTATCAGACTGTCAGGAAGATGTAAGTGGCAAGAAGAATCTTACTGCCACTCAAGCTTTAATATATGCTCCTGCTCTACTTACCTGAATACTTTACTGATGACTTGTCTATTTTGCATTGTTATTGAATATATCATTATGTTGTTTTTAGGAGAAGAGGTTTGTTTACTCTGGTGTACCTTTGCAAAAAATTCCCCTTGCCCCACAGTGCAGTGTATACATATTTATAATTAAATAGCATAAAACCATGACATTTAATAACAACTATTCCAGCACTATGTTATAACTTTGCAAACCATAATCGTTTTTGAATATTATTGTAAAATATTATGCATAAGGTCACAGAACATAAAGTCAAATTAAGAAAGTATCAGAGTAATCTATTAGGATTTTGTATTCTGTTTTTTATTTTAAACCTATTCAAAAGAACACAAAAAACTATAATTTTTTAATGGAATTAATATAAAATATAGAATTGTAGAATGCTAGAACTGGAAGGGACTTCGAGAAGTCATCAAGTCCAGTCTCTTGTCCTCATAGCAGAACAAAGAAGCATTTAGATAATCCCTGACAGATGTCTGTCTAACCTGCTCTTAAATATCTCCAATGATGGAGATTCCATATCCTCTCTAGGTAATTTATTCCAGTATTGAACCAACCTGACAGTTAGGAAGTTTTTTCTAATGTCCAACCTAAACCGCCCTTGCTGCAGTTTAAGCCCATCAAGAGGTTTCTTGTCCTATCATCAGAGGTCAAGGAGAACAATTTTTTGCCCTCCCCTTTGTAACAACCTTTTAGCTATTTTAAAGTTGCTATCATATCCCTACTCTGTCTCTTCTCTTCCAAACTAAACAAACCCAATTCTTTCTGTCTTCCCTCACAGGTCATGTTTTCTAGACCTTTAATCATTTTTGTTGCTCTTCTCTGGATCTTCTCTGATTTCTCCACATCTTTCTTGAAATGTGGTTCCCAGAACTGGACACAATACTCCAATTGAGGCTTAATTAGCGCAGAGTAGAATGGAAGAATGACTTCTCGTATTTTCCTCACAACACTCCTGTTAATGCATCCCAGAATCATGTTTGCTTTTTTTGCTACAGTATCACACTGTTGACTCATATTTAGCTTGTGGTCCACTATGACTCCTAGATTCCTTTCTGCAGAACTCCTTCCCAGAGAGTCACTTCCTATTTTGTACGTGTGGAACTGATTGTTCCTTTCTAAGTGGAGTACTTTCATTTGTCTTTGTTAAACTTAATCCTATTTACCTCAGACCACTTCTCCAGTTTGTCCAGATCATTTTGAATTATGACCCTACTCTCCAAAACACTTGCAACCCCTCCCAGCTTGGTATCATCTGCAAACTGCTATTATCTAAATAATTGATGAAGATATTGAACAGAACCAATCCAAAAACTGACCCCTGCAGAACCCCACTTGTTATACCATTCCAGCATTATTGTGAACCATTAATAACTATTCTCTGGGTATGTCTAAACTGCAGAATTTTTCCGGGATACCTCTATTATTCCAGAAAAACTCTGCTGCATCCAGGGGCATACGCTTTTTCGGAACAGTTTCTGAAAAAGCAAGCGCATTCTTTTGGAATGCCTGTATTCCTTATTTTATGAGAAATAAGGGCTCTTCTGAAAGAGGAGGTTTTTCCCCCACATTTGGCCCCGTGTAGATGAGCCAAATGTCGGAAAAGCCTCTTCCGAAAAAACAAGTGGAAAAAGGTATGCAAGGGAGCACTGACCTCCTGTGGTCTAGCAAATTCCTTGGTCCAGGGCAGCTCAGGTCCTGAGGGTGCTGGACCAGGGAGGTCCAACTTGTATCAGTGTTATTCACCATTAGCAATAGATCTATGTGCCTAATATATATGCAATAATACAAGAAGTAAAGGTGCTGCTGAAGGACAAGAGGAAGTTACTCACTTTGTGCAATGATGGTTCTTCGAGATGTCTCTCCACGTCGGTGCTCCACTCCAGAGGTGAATGCATCCCTACACTGCTGATTAGAGAACTTTAGTAGTAGTCTCCATTCAGCCCATGGATTGGCTGCTGCTTTAAGCTCTGCCTTGAGCTGCGTGGCCAAGCCCTCCTCAGTTCTTTTTCTATTGCAGAACTACTGCACAAGGTGAGCAACTTACTCTTGTTCTTCAAATATTGTCTCCCTATGGGTGCTCCACTGTAGGTGACTCCCAAGCAGTATTCCCCACCAGGGGCTGAATCTTCAGAGTCGAGCCTGTTTCAGATGATAGCACTAGGGCACCAAATCTGGTATCTAAAACACAGTCCCTCAAGATTGCATAGTGCTTTGCAAATGTATATGCAGATGCCCAGGTAACTGCTTTCCAGATTTCTGATACAGGGATACCCCTGGAGAAGGCAACAGATAAGGGGACCAATCTCAAAAGTGTGTCCGTATTGAAGATTGGGGTGTTACACTGGAAATCTGGTAACAGACTTTGATATAGTTTTAGATGCATGAGGTAAGTTTTTGAGCTAAAATAACTTTGGAGAAGAAGAATCTCAGAGATTTTCTCTAAACTCCTGTTCCATCTAAAGAGAAGGTCAAGACTCTCCTCTCATCATCAAGCATTTGGAGGATGGCTTCCCTATTATCCTGTTTGGTATAAAAGGTTGGAAGGTGAATGAGTTGGTTCATGTGAAATATGGAAGTCACCTGGGGAGTGAACTTCATTTGTAGTCTAAGCATGACTTTGTCAGGGAAGAACATTGTGGAGGGGGGGAGGAGGGGGATGTGCCATCAGAGCTATTATCTCCCTGCAGAGAGAGGCTCTAGCAACAACAAGGGAGATCTACAGGGCCATTGCCAGCAACCAGGCCAGGAACTGCAGTGATGAATGCATAAGTAAATTGGGTTGCCACTCATAGGAGCAGTACTCAGCTGCCCCTTCCATGCACCAATGTGCATGTTAGTGGGAGAGGAGTAGGTTTAGAAGATAAAATAAAAAAAGAACAAGCTAAAAATCACTTAGATAAGTTAGATGCCTGCAAGTCACCAGGGCCTGATGAAATGCATCCAAGAATACTCAAGAAGCTGATAGAGGAGGTATCTGAGCCTCTAGCTATCATCTTTGGAAAATCATGGGAGACAGGAGAGATTACAAAAGATTGAAAAAGGGCAAATATAGTGCCCATTTATAAAAAGGGAGATAAGAACAACCCAGGAAACTCAGAGGGAAGATAATGGAGCAAGTAATTAAGGAAATCATCTGCAAACGCTTGGAAGGTGGTAAGGTGATAGGGAACAGCCAGCATGGATTTGGAAAGAACAAATCATGTCAAACCAATCTGATAGCTTTCTTTGATAGGATAACAAGTCTTGTGGATAAGGGAGAAGCGGTGGATGTGGTATGCCTAGACTTTAGTAAGGCATTTGATACAGCCTCGCATGATATTCTTATCAATAAACTAGGCCAATACAACTTAGATGGGGCTACTATAAGGTGGGTGCATAACTGGCTGGATAACCATACTCAGAGAGTAGTTATTAATGGTTCACAATCCTGCTGGAAAAGTATAACAAGTGGGGTTCCGCAGGAGTCTGTTTTGGGGCCACCTCTGTTCAATATCTTCATCAACAATTGAGATATTGGCACTGAAAGTACGCTTATTAAGTTTGCAGATGATACCAACCCGGGAGAGGTTGCAACTGCTTTGGAGGATAGGGTTATCATTCAAAATTATCTGGACAAACTGGAGAAATGGTCTCAAGTAAACAGGATTAAGTTTAATAAAGACAAATGCAAAGTGCTCCACTTAGGAAGAAACAATCGGTTTCACACATACAGAATGGGAAGAGACTTCTAGGAAGGAGTACGGCAGAAAGGGATCTAGGGGTTATAGTGAACCACAAGCTAAATAAGAGTCAACAGCATGATGCTGTTTCAAAAAAAAGCAAACATGATTCGGTGATGCATTAACAGGTGTGTTGTGAGCAAGACACGAGAAGTCATTCTTCCGCTCTACTCTGTGCTAGTTAGGCCTCAGTTGGAGTATTGGGTCTAGTTGTGGGCACCGCATTTCAAGAAAGATGTGAAGAAATTGGAGGCGGTCCAGAGAAGAGCAACAAGAATGATTAAAGGTTTAGAGAACATGACCTATGAAGGAAGGCTGAAAGAATTGGGTTTGTTTAGTTTAGAAAAGAGAAGATTGAGGGGGGACATGATAGTAGTTCTCAGGTATCTAAAATGGTGTCATAAGGAAGAGGGAGAAAACTTGTTCATCTTGGCCTCTGAGGATAGAACAAGAAGCAATGGGCTTAAACTGCAGCAAGGGAAGTTTAGGTTGGACATCAGGAAAAAGTTCCTGTCAGGGTAGTCAAACACTGGAATAAATTGCCCAGGGACGTTGTGGAATCTCCATCTCTGGAGATATTTAAGAGTAGGTTAGATAAACGTCTATCAGGGATGGTCTAGACCGGTGGTTCTCAACGTGGGCCATATGGCTCCCCAGGAGGCCATCCCTTACTTCTAGGGGGCCATGTGGAAAAAAACGGAACATTAAGGGGCCACAGTAAGTTTCTGAGGGGGCCACCCAAACTTAACTGTCAGGCGTATGATGAATGTGGCTCAGAAGGAGGCCATGAGCAAAAAAAAAAAGGTTGAGAAACACTGGTCTAGACCAGCGGTGGATATATGGAAGAGCGAACGGGGCAGCTGCCCCAGGCCCTACGCTTCAATAGGCCCCGCGCATGCTACTTCTGGTCGGCTGTTGCCGAGGCGCATGCAAGAAATTGTGCCACCCCGGGCCCCGCAAAATTATCATCTGCCCCTGGTCTAGACAGTACTTGGTCCTACCATGAGGGCAGGGGACTGGACGAGGAGTAACAGTTAATTCGAGGGAAGGGTTTTGGATTGGACTACACGCGGCAAGATAAATCGGGTGACCGGAATTTTAAAATGGCGACCGACCGCGAATATGCTAATCAAGCGCAGGATATTTAAATCCCGCGCTTTATTAGCAACTTCAGTATGCTTCATTTGCCTCCCTAGTCCAAACTAGGGGGCAAGTGTAGACAAACCTTTGGTGACCAGGAACAGCTGCTGCTAAGTCTGGTCCCTGCCCCAGTAGGCAGGGATTAGAGCAGAACAGCCATGCCCAGGTTGCTGCTTGGGCTGGGCACTAGCTGCTGTCCCTAGTGATCTGATATGATGATGCTTTTGCTGCTGTGGTTCCTCGTTACTAGCCATGGCCCCTTTGATCTCACTCCTTGTTGCTAGAGCCTTGAAATTCCACTGATATCCACATCCACAAATATAAATGTTGTATCCGTGCAGGGTTCTGCCCATTGTGAGATAAGAAGTCTTGGTTGAAGCAAGAGGCTTGCTATGTCTTTAAGGGTATGTCTACACTAGGGTGGCTAATGTAGTCATTCGAACTTGCAAATGAAGCCCGGGATTAAAACATCCCAGGCTTTATTTGCATGTTCCTGGGCGCCACCATTTTTAAGTGCCCGGTAGTTCTGACTCCCTGCCCATGGCAACATGCATCACAGGCTAGGTAGTTCGAACTAAAGCCCCTAATTCGGACTACCGTTACTCCTCCTGCAATGAGTTCGAACTAGGGTGGCTAGTGTAGACATACCCTAAGAAACTCATTTACTGATGGGTGTGAGAAAATGGAGTACCCTTCTACTTACTAGTGGAAGGTTGCAATCACCTTATAGCAAGCTAATAGAGTGTCCTGATTAATTGAGAGTGAACAGATAGTGTAGAATTACAGATAGATGTCTTTATCTGGTTTGACATCTTTGGACTGGCACCAGATACAAAATGTCATACACTTTACTGATAACCACTTTTCTACAGTATAACAGCACTTCCTGTACCTCTTCAGAGCAAAATGTTTCTAAGTGCTGGAGAGAGGAAAGAGCCAGGCTTTGAAAGTATCTGCAGGCTGGGATGGAGAGTGCACAGGAAGAGTAATTGGTGGAGAGTGGAATGGGTGTAAGGCATAAAGAAGTCTTTTGTCCTGTGAGAGGAGGAGAGTATCCTCCATGAAGTATCATCCAATATGAAGCAAAATGCAGGACAATGTAGCACTTTAAAGACTAACAAGATGGTTTATTAGATGATGAGCTTTCGTGGGTCAGACCCACTTCCTCAGATCAAATAGTGGAAGAAAGTAGTCATCCAATATGCAATTTGGAGCAGTACTGTGGACATTTCTTATTGTGATAAATGGTAAACAAGTGTCCTCTGTTGCCAGAATATGACATTGAGAATCACTGAATCTATCGCCCATTCGTGGTCATGTTGGGATTTGCGACTGACACTGTCGATTGTCATGTTGTGCACTCCCAGTAGATATGCTGCTAATATTGTGACATTGTGGGAAATGCACTCGTTCCATAGCTTTAGCGTTTTCATGCTTCAGAAGGTTGATCTATGCCTCCTTATCAGTTAATGTAAGGTTGAGAACCAAGAACCAGTCTCCTTTTACTAATGCTGGAAAAATAATTATCAATAAGCATCTTGAACTTCTGTGCCTTGACCAATATGCTGATCACTCTGAGGTCTGGTATGGGCCTCTACCCTCCTCTTTTATTTGGTATTAAGAAGCTGTGAGAATAGAAGCCTTTGCCTCTTAGATGCGTGGGCCTTAGTTCTATTGCTATTGTGCTGTGGAGATGATTTAACTTCTGTTGTAGCAAGCTCTCATAAAATAGGTCTCTGTGTTTGGGAGACGGGTGTTTGGGAGGTGGAGGAAGGTGAAATTGGTGGAGTACCCATCAATACTAATTTCCAGCACTCATATGACAGAAGTTGTCTGTTTCCAGGTGCTGCAGAATAATTGGAATCAGATTTGAGGAGATGGATGAAATTTTCCAATATCAGGTGATACTTATGGGAGTGGTCTACAGGCACCTTGACCAACCCATCAAAACTGTTACTTTGAGGTAGAAAGGTTAAGAGGAGGTGTTTTTGAGATCCTGATGGTTTCTGTCTGGGGAACCTGGATTTGTTCCTTTGAGGTGAATATAGTGATGAGAACTATATTTTCTCTTATACCCAAGTATGTGAATCCCGAAGGATCAAAGAGTAGCCCTGGAGTCTTTTAAAGTGTGGAGGCAGGTGTCAGTCGTTTATGCAAACAGTTTTGCCTCTTCAAAAGACAGATCCTTCACAGTTGTTTGAAACTCTTTGTGGAAGCTGGATAGGTGTAGCCAAGATGCTTGGCAGTAGAGATGGAGCATGTCACCATGTTAGCTGCACACTATAGACCAGAGTGATAGCTTTGCCAACTTTTTCATTCATTAACCATGTCCTACAATTCTTCCTTGTGTGAATCTGGGAGCTGCTTAATAAAGGAATTACGTTTTGAATGGTTTTGGTAATCATATTTCATCAATAAGACTGGAGAGTTCACAATATGGAAATGAAGAGTGACTGAGGAGTACATTTTTCTGAGAGAGAGAGCCAGGCTCTTCCAGTCCCAATCATAAGGGGGTAGATTTGAAATTAGTCTGGTGGCCTTTTGAGTTATCCCCGTTAACTATGATCAAATTGGGGTTGGAGTGGAGATGGGGGTGGGACGGGGAAGAGAAACTCTGTATCTTTCACCAGCATGTAATATTTTGTATTGGTCTGCTTACATATTGGCAGGACTGACATAGGGGTCTGCCATACGATTTTGTCAGGGTCCAAGAGAGCTTCATGGAGAGCTATTCTGGATGAAGCAAAAGAATGTTAAATGTCCACTAGTTTGTACTGTAACTCCATCATCTCTCATAGTGGTATTTGTAGTGCCTCTGCCACTCACTGGACCTGTTTCTGAAATAGTCTAAAGTCATCTGCAATCAGATGCGCAGGGAGCATCATTGTCTTACTGTATGATGACAATGAGAAATTAGCCTGAAGGGTAGCTTCCTCTGACTTCAGTCTCTTGTTCCCCCTTCATCTGCTCAGAGGACTTCAATGCCCCTGATGCAGGAGCTGAAGAAGACTGTCTCCTTGGTTGCAGGTAGGCCACACTAGAGTTATGGGAGTTGTCTTTGCACCTGCCAGAAATCTCAGTACTGTAGTGACATTGCAAGGGAGGGAAGTGGCCTGGTAGTTGGTACCATAGCTATCCACATGAGGCAAGCTGTTGATCAAGTGGATGGTCCATAATGCAAGAAGGCACCATTCGGAGGGTGAAAAGAACAGTGAGAAATCAAGTACACTGTTCACTTTCTGACTCAGTGGATGAGAAAGGCCATGCAAGACAAGTTACTCGAGAGTTGAGAGCTCTGAGTGAACTCGGTACCAGGGTCCTGGTACTGAGGAGAAGCAAATCTGTCACATTGGACAACAAAAGGTCCTTGGCATATTGGAAGTTGAGTAGTGCTGAAGGTGCCAATATTGATGGTGCTTGTCAGTGTTGAGATGCCTGCACTGAAGGAGTTGGTAATGACTTGATAGTATGCTCAATCTGTGTTTGGTGTGCAACACACAGTACCAATGTAGATGTTTATACCACAGGAGCCTTCCCCAGGGCAGATTTTCTATATTTCTTGCACCAAGATGGTACTAATGGTTCCTCACCTGCAGAGACAAATCAAGGTTTCCCGGTACTTTGGGCCAAGTAAGTGGAGCAGGTCCCTCTTCACACCCCTTCCATGTATGGGTGAGCCCTCATGGCACCACCCTTTTCTATCCCTTCCCTGGGGCCTGCAGCCTCAGTGCGGAGAGAGAACTTCCTGAGCCCCAAGGCTGCAGGAGGTAGTGAGAACTCCTCTAGTCTCAGGGTCACAGCAAGGATCCCAGTGCTGGGGCTTCCTCTGCTGCCCCGGCTTCTCCTAGGAAAGGATTAGGGAGCACTGAGGGTTTCCTTTGCCATCCCCCAAGTTTTAAACAGGGACAGAACCAACAAAGAAAGGAGTCAGGGGCACGGGAGTAGTGTTTCCATTAAGTTGAGTGCTTAGTTTGTCACCCAAAAGAGAATCAAATAACACCCAGATGATTAGCAGAGTGTCCACAGCCATCATCATGTGTTTTTACTGGTGACGCACATCTGTACATACGCTGGTGCACAAAACAAAATTTATTCCATAGATGGAAAAAATAACAGGGAACACTAGTGCCGTGTGCTTTCTCTGCCACCACCCTGCTCTGCTTGGTACTGCTCGTGGGAGTGGGGTTGAGGTGTGGAGGCTTTCCAAGACTACCTGGGGCTTTAGGGACTCCCAATTTGGCCAGAGCCCCTGGCCATGGATTCCACAGGCCTACTGGCTAATCCATCACTGCTTGTTTTTGCCCATTGTGTTCCTAGTTAACTCAACATGTTCTGTTGGCGCAGTACCACATGATCACTAGGTACCAGGTTTACATGGCTTTGGTGCCATTGATACTGATGATACTGATCAATCTGAAGACCATTTTCAGCTTCTTTGGGGCTCACTGTGAGGACTCATGACCCATTTCTTAGAAGCTCTAAATTAGTGGCTCATGGAAATCTCCTTGGGCTCACAGCCCTTTCAAGTAGAGGGTTGTGGGGAGGTTTTCCACCAGTCTGGGTCTTGGGAGGCTAAGATGGTTGAAGGGCTACCTTCATGAGTAGAAGTTTGAGCCTCAGTTCTCTCTCCTTTATAAAGATGGACTTCAGTTGCTGGGACAAACTACATTTCTGCAGAATATGTTTCTTCACCAGGCAGCAGATACACTGAGAGAATCCATTAGTTACTGGGATAGAGTCCTTGCAACTGAGACCCTTCTTGAAGACTGGGGAGCCTGGTATACGCTGACCACAGGGGATCCCCAGACAAGGGAGTTGAAGAAAGAACTAAGTCCCTCTGTTTAGACCAAAGCACTAACTGTATATGTTCCAGAAGGGTAGCTGTGTTAGTCTGTGTCTACAAAAAAATGAGGAGTCCTGGGGCACCTTATAGACTAATTGTTAGTCTCTAACGTGCCACAGGACTCCTCATTTTTTTATATGTTTCAACATTACCAGGTTCTATATTTAATACAGAAGCAGCAGTAAGGATGTGGGGAAACAATACCCATTTACAGCAATATTTTTCACATGTAACTGTACCACTTATTATTATACAGCATTTGTTATATGGTGTTCATTAGATAAAGGAAGTCTAATATCCTCTCAATTATCTCATAATGAAAGTTTGGGGTGGGGATTGGGGAGTTCTGCTTCTTGTGTAACTAGTGTGCTACCATAGTGTGAAAATAAGACTGTCTCAGGCTATGTCTACACTACAGAGTTTTTGTCAGAAAAATGGCTGTTTTTCCGAAAAAACTTCACTTACATCCACACTCCAATTGTGTTCTTTTGACAAAAAATTGAAAGAACAGAGGGGTTTTTCTGACTTTGGTAAACCTCTCTCTACGAGGAAGAAGCCTTTTTCCAAAAGAGCTCTTTCAGAAAAAGGCATGTGTGGATGGGGAAGAGGGAGTGCTTTCAAAAGAAGAGGAAAGCAGCAGCAGCACAGGTGCCCTAGTTGCCACTCTGTCCACAGTAATCACAGCTTCAATGCGAGATAGCATCCATTCAGTGTGGACGCTATCTTTCGAAAAAGCAAACCGCTTTTTCGATCACTTTTGCTGTGTGGATGCTCTCTTTCGGAAGTTTTTCGGAAGATCTCTTCTGGAAAAGCTTCTTCCGAAAGAAGCCTGCAGTCTAGATGTAGCCTCAGTCACTGGCATGTTGACTGATGAATCACTTGGTCTAATGACTCTAATTTGTTTTCTAAATCCTTTCTCCTCTGACCACTTAAGATATTTCCAGCCCCTTTGCCTGTTCTAGTTCAATCAACTATTTTCCCGGTTCTCTCCCTTGTGCACACTAACAGCCAAATCAATATATCATAACAATTTGATTCAGACAATATTGCTAGAAATGGAAACTATTTCCTCACCTGTTTTAAAAGGATGACACTGAAGCATATGTTTTAAAATGGTTTATAAAATTTAATATAAATACTCTACAAAATATATAAAAGAAATATTATTAAAGTTGTCCAATCAAGCACTCAAAGGTCAGGCAATACAAGAAGTTACTCACCTTGTGTAGTAATGATGGTTGTTCCAGATGTGCCCTGTGGGTGCTCCACTCTAGGTGTCGGGTCCGTCCTGGTGCCACTGATCGGAAGATTTCATAGCCATATCGGGCCGGACTGCGCATGCTCCCTGCGCTGCTGGTCATTCGCGCCCTTTCTAACATGCGCGGCACGGTCCCCCCCGCCCCCGCCAATTCCTCTCACTGCTTGGTCTCTGAAACGAGAAAGAGAGAAACAACCCCAGAGTAGGGAGGAGGGCGGGACGTGGAGCACCCACAGGGCACATCTCGAAGAACCATTGATACTACACAAGGTATCATCATCATCTTCATCTTCTTCATCTTCATCTTCTTCTTTGAGTGGCCCCGTGGGTGCTCCACTCGAGGTGACTGTATAGCCGTAGCCGGAACAAGGAGCACTCCGGGTTAATTAGGTTTTACTGTAGAAAGGACTGCAGAAGCCACTGCATGGTCCGCCACCCATTTTTGCACTATAGTGTAATGTCTCATAAATGTAGAGCTGGAAGACCATGTGGCTGCCCTGTAAATATCTGCTAATGGAACTCCTCTGGCGAAGGTGGTAGATGTCGCCAATGCTCAACGAGTTTGGTTGAGGGTGAGTAAAAAGGAACTCAGCACCCTTTGAAGATATAAAGTATCTCTTCTCGGCTCGCTTACATGATGGAGTAGTGGAAGCCAGCATATTCCAAATTTCTGTGGCATGCTCCAGGATCGCCTCGTCCAGTGGTAGACCCACCTTAGATTGCTGTCTAGGGTACAAGTTCTTTAGTAACTTATACTGATTTGCTTGCACCTCCGCTAACTGAACCTCCTATGATTGTGCCACCCTCTTAAAGAGGTCTTGAAATTCTCTGGTATCATCTGGTGGTGAGGAGTCCATTGCAAAAACTGTGTCATCGGGAGAAGACAACTGGGCATTCTGTGGGGAAGCTTGAGTCGTCTTCTCATCCGTGTCTGAGATTTGACCCTCTTCAGGTGCTGACAAGACTGAAACTGAAGGAGCACTAGGAGGAGGCCCGGGTGACCGCAGCGGTTGGTGGTCAGAGACAGGTGGCGAGCGGCATCTGTAAGATGATGGGCGGCAGCAACACGAATAAGAATGGGACTGTGATCTGCCCTACCACCCCGTGTAATAACTCTTGTGATAATGATAGTCATAATCAGGAGATGACCTTCTGGAAGAGTATCTACTCCCATGTCTAATATGGTGAGATCTTGGAGGGGAGTAACTTGGAGAGTGAGATGTGTATTTGTAATAATGGCGAGATCTTCGTCGCGGAGAACGCGAAGACCTATGCCCCGGAGAGTAAGGTCCCCTTCCCGAAACTGGATAATGGGGTGAGGAAGGGTCTGTTGAAGGCACAGGAGAAGGAGACAGTGAATGATCCTTAGGGATCGACTTCCTAGATGCTTTTGTAGGGACTGATGATAAGTGCCCCTTTACAACTGAAGAATCCCCTGCTGTGCTCCGATAGATCTCTTCCACTGATGGAGAGTCTGAGTCATGGGAGGAAGGAGAGCCTGTTTGCCGTCTTGATGTAGACTGCTGAGTAGAGTGCGAGAGCGCTCTCAGTGCTGAGCTGGGTAATTCTCGTGGCACCGGGTGTGCTGCGGAACAGCTGATCGCTGCCGGTGCCGGCTCCAGTGTTGGCGCTGGCCCCATGCTTTGCGGTGTGGGGCTCTCCCGGTGCCGTCTCCTGTCCGGTGCGGTCGGCACTCGGTCTTGAGGAGCCCTAAGTGGCACCGTCTCAGTGACCGCCCGGACTGCCGACTCTGGTGCTGATCCTGGCATGTCCCGCTGTTCCGGGGACGGTGCCTTCTCCGTCAGCGCCGTTAGCAGGGGCCGCTTGCTCCCCGAAGGGGTCAAAGCCTGCTTATGCTCCCTATGGAGAGGGGAGGCTGGTGGCGGGGCAGATGCCGTGCAGGGCTTGGCAGCCTTAGAAGATCGCGGCCATGAAATTGACTTAGCCGCCGACCAGCTATTTTCCGATGCCCGGTCTCCCTGATTTATCGGAGGCAGAGGAATTGCTGGCAGGGAGTGGGTGGGGGAAGCTTTTTTCTTCTTTGCTCCCACTGTTGAGGGGGATAATGCCCTTCTTTTTGGGGGTTGAGGTGACTCCTGCTGTAGAGTGTTTGATGGCTGAAGAACCTTATCACACAGCAGGAGTTTCAGGCGTAGGTCTCTGTTTCTTTGTGCCCTTGGTGTTAATTTACAGCAGTGGGCAGGTTTGCTAGTGACATGAGACTCCTCCAGGCAATGAATGCAGAGGGCATTGCCTCTTTACACTGAACACACCACTTAAAGCCAGGTGATCTGGACTTGGCGGTGAAACTGACAAGAAAAGCGCTTCAGCGCATAACTGACTAAAATGATCTTTTTTTTTCTTTTGAAGACTAACTAAAGAAAGGCTAATAACTAACTAACACTAAAGTTTAACTATTTACATGATTTTTTTTTCAGAGAAATGGTATGCGACCAAAGAGAGATTGCCAGCTCCCTTCAGCAACCAAGGACAGTTGAGAGGAACTGGCGGGGGGGCCAAACTGCGCATGTTAGAAAGGGTGCGAATGACCAGCGGCGTAGGGAGCATGCACGGTCCAGCCCGATATGGCTATGAAATCTCCCAATCAGTGGCACCGGGGCGGACCTGACACCTAGAGTGGAGCACCCACGGGGCCACTCGAAGAAGAATTAAAGTTATTTGTGCAACCCTATTTTTTTTCTCATAATGTGTGTATAGATTATGATAACTTACATGATAACATACAACTTTTTCTATGGGAGATGTGCCAGATATGTCTGATGCTAAATAAAAGGCTGGCTAAAAAAAACCAAGAGCGGTGAGGAGTCCTGTGGCACCTTATAGACTAACCGAAGTGTTGGAGCATAAGCTTTCGTGGGCAAAAGACCCACTTCGTCAGATGCATGTTAAAACAATAATTATTTTTTGTGAAAAACTCTGAGGTTTGAGAATTTGGTTTCATTTCACACTGGGACAAAACTGAGACTTCGTAAATATACTTTTAAAATGAAAAATGAGATTCACCTATTCAGAACAGGAAGAGCCCAATGGTTAGCATAATCCCTTAACATAGCAGAGTCTCAATTCTGCCTTTTTTTTGGAACAGCGACTAGAACATGGGGCTCTCTCATATAAGGCCTAACCACAGGCTACTGTCTATTCAATAAAACCAGTGTCTCTGTCCTTTGTTTTGAGAAATCTTTGAAGAAACCAATACATTTCTGCAAAAAGTTCTAGGTTTGATGGACTGGCATTTTCTGATGAAAAACCTTTGCGAAAAAAATTCACAAGCAGCTCTAGTTAGTCCAGTGAGGCAGCTGGTCAATATTTATTTTTATCTCCACAGTTCAATGGGTGGTATAACATCTTCCCTTTACAGAAATCTAATCCTCCCCTAGCTTTATCAAAACTGTTGTATTGAAGTTTTCCTGTACTGTATTTTTAAAGAATTATGCTATCACTGCATTGCAGTTCTGATGCACCTATGCCTTTCCTCAGGTGAATATTTTACATGGACATTAATTACAACACAAACTTACTAACAGGAAACTTCCTGCAACTATGCACAAAACTCCATTTCCAATCACTTAATAACTTCACTATTTTAAAATAAAGCAGCCTGGACATCAGTCTTAACTGAGAAAAGGACATTACAAAACAGTTTAGGGTTAAACAGTCACTCGTTTTGAGTCACCTCCCCCCCCCCCCAAAAGTGCACCAACAAAGATATTTGCAATGCAAAAAAGAATATTTTCATCCTTATGTAACTTATTTGATGAATATATGCTGCTCAGAATTTCTCAACAAGATTCTCAATTGGGTTAGGATGTCTAAGTGTGGGAAATTTTAGGCTAAAATGAAAAAAATGATAAAGTTATGAGTGAGTGAAAAGAGTATATGAAAATCCCAACTTAATTTTAACAATAGTGGTCAATACAATTATTGATATATATATATAGCACTTTAAAGAAAGAAACACACAATACATGTTCACTGTACACTGTTAAGTATAAGAATGAATAAACTCCCTTCGTAAGGGGAAAGTAGATTAAACTGAGAGTAAAGCACATGAATCATCAAGAACTATAGGGAAAGTAAAATTACATTATGTGAATCTTCTTGGCGGCCAGTATAAAGTATAGTGAATTTTACTTTATTAAGAGGCATGAAGAGTGCAACAATGACTGTTATTACCTTGGGGGGATGCTTAAAGTGAAATCAGGATCATTATGGCTGAATAGCTGGTTTATTTCAGAGAGTTTATTACCGATATAGGATGAGCAGATGCTGAAACAGAGTAAATGCTGCTCTAAGAGCTATATTGTTAACTTTAAGTTACAATAGCTTTGTAAAAGCAATCATTATAACAATTGCAATTAACAGGATTTGCATTAGAAATCTACCAAAATGAAAGCCTGATTGGCAATTTGCAAGGCTGAAGGCTTTGTATAACATTGATCAGATTCCTCCATGACCATTTTGAATATAGTAGCCTGCAAAAATCACAAGCCCCACCATAGACTGCTTCATCTTTAGCCAACAGGCATTCAGACCTATAGCTAAAGTTAAAGATGATGGCAACTATAAAATGCACTGTACAAATCAATGGGCTGACTGGTAGACTAAACTGAGAACAACATATAGACTTGGCTGGGTTTCAGGCAACACTGAATCCTGGAAACTGATTACAGAAAAAAGGGAATGGAGAATAGAAGTTAATATGCTAGAATTAAGCACTTTTTTTTTCTTTACATGCACTTCTCATGAAATCACAGATATGCAAACAGAAAGGTTTGGAGAAAATCTTTTTTCCACGTTAGAAAAAAGATTATTTTTTCAAACTACAAAATAGATAATTAGTGTAAACACTGATAAGCACAGACAGACATTTCAAATATAAATTATTGACATGGATAAAGCTGTACAATACTGAAGCTAACAGTATGATTTACTTAAAAGTTTCTATCTGCTACAGACATGGGTAAATTAGATCACATCCGATGTCATTTTAAATTGAATGAGTAAGCCAAGAAATCTTACAGCAGTACAATTAAAGTCAGTTTTAGTTTGATTTAATTATTTAAATTTCAGAAATGGGGCCAAATTCTGAAAGATGTTGATCTTGCGGCAGATAGGATTTGCAGTTTAAACATCTTTTCCCTGGATTTATTTTAGTTTTGGTCTTTCACTTTTCCTCCTTTCTAATCCCCAGGAAAAGGTGTCTAATGTCTGGAGAAGACATCCAGAGCTATAGGTATAGACACAGGGACTTAGACACTGGTCACAGATCAAGCATCATCAGTTTGCTTGAAATGCCAAGGTCATTATAATTTCCTTCTCCTCTCATTATCAGGGGAAATCCCTTTGCTTTGCCAAGCTCTGGGAGAGATCTTGAAGCTCATGGCTAATTACTACAGCTGCCAAACTAAATCTAACTAGTTAAATTGCTACAGGGAACTGAACCTTAATTACAGCTGCATAAAAACCAAACCATTGTTCCTGAACAACTGTGCAGAAGCTGTGCCATGCTTTTCAAACAAAATATATACGTTTACTAAGAAACACTAATGTCAACTATAGTTAAGGATTAAATGTTTTCCTGTTCCAATGATGGAGCAAAGAGGGAGAAGTATACAGATAGACAATTTTAGTTTAATGGTTTGAAAAGAGTAGAGAACTTGAAAGTACCAAGTGTCCATCGAATACAGTGGAGAATTCTTCCTCAGTTAAATTGTTTTATGATAATGTGAAATATCAGTATTAGGTATGATATTATATATATTTGTTATAGCATTTAATTTTTTAGTATCCCTGCTTTCTTGTTGAATATTCTGAATTTTAATTTCTGCTCTGTTTGACAAAACAATATATCATCACTTTGATTTGTACAAGATGGATAGGACTTGAACAAAAAGCAAGACTGTAAAGAGAGAGTTCCTTTAGTAAAAACTGGATTTATAGCTCCCTAAATCTAAAATTGATCCATATAAATCATCATAAACATTTTATTCCAAAATAGATTTGACTGTTAAAGTCAGAAGAAAAATGAACAAGTCATTCGTAAGATGAGGTAAAATTTTAAAAATGGTGTTTTCATTTTTGAGAATTTTCCTTTCTGGAGCATCCACCCAGGAAAATAGTCTAATCTAGAGAGATTTGTTTTAATTAATTGTACATGGCTAGTAATGCTTCCTTAGACAGAAGTCACAGTAATTCTCTGAGCAGAGCAGCAGTGGGATTAGGCACATATTTTCTTTCTGTCTTGCTGGTGAGACATGCCAATGGGTCAAATTAAGGCTTAAGCAGTGGGCACACAAGGTACCAGATGAAGCTGAAAAGATATACAAGTATAAACTTAACGTCAAGTGTATTTTTTAAATAAATGTTAAGGTTCGTATCAAATAGACTAATCTTGCTTGCATGTCAGTAATAATGCAATCACTTTCCCTTTTAATTTAGAATTTAGAAAAATCTCCATGCATGAGATGAAGTTAATGCCCCATTTTGCAATATAACTCTTTTTTATATCAAGAACAGCTTTCTATTTCGGCATCCTGAAGTGAATTCCACATGTAGGATTGTCCGAGACCACAGATCCCAACAATGGAAGTAAATGTGACATTGTTAAGCTGTTCTAGTCACTGTTCTCCTGAGTAGGCTGGATCCTAGGTGTGTCATAAACTTATGCATTTTATTCTTCATGAAGAGAAACACAAACTTCTCTAGATGTTACAACTTTGATTTACTTTGTCTCTGAAGCGTCAAAAATAAAACAGGTGATTTCAACAGCAAAATAAAACATGAACCAAGCAAATAAACAAAAAAGAAAAAAAATCAAGCAAATATAATAACAATGTAAATCACTGTAAAGGGAAACTATCAAGTAGCTGAGTCTCAAACTTGAACTACTGTTTGAAATTGAAAGACTAATTCTTATGTATTCTGATTTTATTTTAAAACATACCATTGTATCAAAAGGTACTTAAAAACAAATAATGAAAACCAGAACAGTGAGCACTGTCCTTATTTCACATATAGCATGCACTCTTCTTTTGAACTCATTTCCCTCATTGCTGAGTTACAGGTGCTTAAAAGCATGTGAATTCTTATTTGCCCTTTTACAAGCAGGAGATTTGTCAAAGAACAAAATTAGCACGTATGTTACATTACACTGAGGTTTTGGGTACGTCTAGACTACATGCCTCTGTAGCCAGAGGCATGTAGATTAGGCTACCAGACATAGGAAAATGAAGCGGCGATTTAAATAATCGCCGCTTCATTTAAATTTACATGGCTGCCGCGCTGAGCTGACAAACAGCTGATCAGCTGTTTATCGGCTCAGCGCGATAGTCTGGACGTGCGGGTGTCGACATCAAAGGTATTTGTCGACCACCCAGGTATGCCTCCTGGGATGAGGTTTACCTGGGTGGTCGACAAATACCTTTGATGTCGACACCCGCGCGTCCAGACTATCGCGCTGAGCCGACAAACAGCTGATCAGCTGTTTGTCGGCTCAGCACGGCAGCCATGTAAATTTAAATGAAGCGGCGATTATTTAAATTGCCGCTTCATTTTCCTATGTCTGGTAACCTAATCTACATGCCTCTGGCGACAGAGGCATGTAGTCTAGACGTACCCTGTGTCTAGACTACAAAGAAAAGTTGGGAAAAGATACGCAAATTGCAAACTGCAATTTGCGTATCTTTTTCCGTTTTTCTTCCAAAAGAGGCTTTTCTGACATTTGGCCCATCTACACTCGGCCAAATGTTGGAAAAAACCCCTGTTTCGGAACATCCCTTTTTCCTCGTAGAATGACGTTTACAGGGATGCCGAAAAAACATGTCTGCTTTTCCAAAAAAATTTTCTGGAAAAGCAGATGCGATCCTTGGTCGTGGCAGAGCTTTTCCAGGATACCGAAGGTAATCCAGGAAAAACTCTGCAGTCTAGACATACCCTAAACTAAAAATTTCCACCGAGGCCTAATCCCTGCTTGTGTGCGGAGGAGGGACAGAAAGACGTGGAATGGGATCTGGGTCTGGGGAGAAAGAGGCAGAGTGGGGATAGGGGCCATGGTTTGGGCACTAGTCCTTCCACCCCTACCTGGGAGCTTCTGGTGCTTGTCTGTAAGCCTCCCAAAACAGAAGACTCATGTGCTACATATGTGCAAGATGTTAGACATTCAGGACTAGATTCTGCACCCCATCTGAGCTCTTCCTGGGTGCAGCATACAAGAGGAACTTCAAAGGAGCTTGTATTTCACTAATCCTGGGCCATATTGCTCAGACATATAACAGAGATGATAAATAGCACTGGGCTGATGTATGGTTCCTGAGTACTCTTACATCAACAGAGGATTACATATGTATTTCTTCTCTGCCTTGTCACAAACCAATTCTACAAGCCAAATACACAGAGATGTGTTGAAATTACAATTCATCCACAAATTCAATCTCACACTGATAACCTCAATTGAGATAATGGATGGCTGGGACATTATCAACTTAACAGTCAATGAAGCTCTTTGTCTATGTAGATTCTTGCGTTAGTACCCTTCCTCTAATTGCTATCCTATGATCCTTATCTGTTTCTTTTAACTATCCAATCTTTAGGTACTTACTGATTACCAGTTCTGCCTCTTTGGTTTTCCCTTTGATATTTTCATACTCTCTGCTTCTTTTTTTCTGCCCCATTCCTTTTTTTCCTTCTCTCCTCCCCATTCTCCCCTATTTATTTTGGGTCTGCACATCCTAAACTCAAAACTCCGGTCAACTGAAGAAGTGGGCTGTGCCTACAAAAACTCATGATACCATCTACATATTTTGTTAGTCTATGAAGTGCTCCCAGACCATTTGTTGGTTTTTAAGTTTATCCTGTACGGACTAACTCGGCTACCCCCTGAAGATTCCATTCATTGAAAAGTGCTACATAATTATACTAGTAAAAAAAATCACCATTAAAAATTACTCTAATTAGCCCCCTTATTGGTGGTCTCCTCGGAGAGGGCAAGGACTAAATATGCCGAGATGAACTCATGCTTAACTTCTAGATATGGGGGTCTTAGGTCATATCCAAAGTGTATTGACATGTAGGGACACGATACATGAAGCTTGCATTATATTGCTCATGCTGTATATTCTTCTGATGATAAAGAACATTAATATTGTAGTAGTATTCAAAGCTGTTAATTTGGCACCTTTCACTGGTGTTAAAAAGCATTTCACACAGGAGAAACAGGCAATGCCACAATATATATTGCCCTCGTGGTACATTTTTACAGGGCAGTGGCCCAGCCTCCTTTTTTTGTTGTTGTAGGAATCATTAGATGCTGAGCTGTCTTCACTTGGGAAAGGCCATAGAGTTCCATATTTGACTTTTTTTTCCTCTCTCCTACCAGATTCTCAGACAGACACACCTGAGAAGGCGAACTTGTAGGAATAGGCAAATGCAACTATTCCTCACTACACCATTACTTGTTCCCTTCAGCTACGAGGAACTGGCTTGCTCTGGATCAACAAGACTGCTCTTAGGAAAAAGTGCAGTACATTTTAGGAGACAAAAGAACAACCAGCTTCAACATGGTCTCTGGGCAGAAAGGCACTTCAGACAGCTTTTTGTATCTTCTAATCTACTGGGTAGAGAAACAAAGCCTAACAGTTTCAGTCTCCTGTGTATAGGGAAAATTTAATATTTAGGACACCTGGCTGAGTCACAAGTTTTTGTTTTTTTGTTAGTTTTTTTTCAGTGGAGCGGGCAATGAACAATATGATATTTCAGTGAGTCTCCTGGATTGGCGGAGTCTATATAGTGATTTTTTTATAGCAGACAGCAACAAAAAGTTGGCGTCCCTCTGCTCCACATATTAAAAGGAAAAGAGGACTCACCTGTGCAGTAACTGATATTCTTCAAGATGACTGACCTGTGGGTGCTCCACTGTAGGCTAGGGTGCATCCCTGCACCTTTGATTGGAAATTGTGACAGTTGTACCCCTCCAGACCACACACACGCTTTGCCTGCTTTGTGAGTTGACATTGTTTAAATAGTGCATGCCTGGCCAGGACTCCTCAGTTCCTTCTCTACAATGGAGTGAGGCTGAAATCCAAAGTAGAGGGGAGAAGGGTGGGTAGTGGAACACCCACAAGGACACTCATCTCAAAGAATGTCAGTTACAGTATAAGTGAGTAAACTCCTTTTCTTTGAGAGATGTCCCATAGGGTGCTTCACTCCAGGTAACTATAAGCAGTCTCTCTCAGGAAGTGGCTTTGGATCAGGCGAAAAGGCTGCAGATAAGACATCTCTACCCATTCTGGTGTCATATGGGACCATGTAGCAGAGCATAGTGTTGTGTGAACATGAGGCTTGATTCCTTTGTGGTTACCTTGCATACGTCAGAGTGAGGGATACTATGTAAAAAAGCAATGGAAGTGGAAACAGATCAGGTAGAGAGCATTCTGATGTGGTTAAGAGGCTGGATTTGTACCTTAGTCAGAAATTTGTGATGAGTGCGGAGTCTATCATAGAAGAATGTGGTATAGGGAGGGTCAGCCATAAGATTTACAAGTTCTCCCACCCTTCTGGCAGAGGTAATCACCACCAGGAAGGCTGTTTTCATTGACAGGTGTAGAAGAGAACAGAGGGCCAGTGGTTCAAATGGTTTGTGCATTAGGGCATCAAGAATGAGATGTCAGTCCCAGGGATGGGCTGGTGGTCTTATATCAGGATATAAGGGCCAAATGCCCTTCATGAATCTTTTGGTGATTGGGTGAGCAAGTACTGTGGTATTATCCACCTCGTAATAGAAGGTGGTGATGGCAGTGAGTTAGACCTTGATGTAGTTGATGGAAAGGTCCATCGGTTTTAATTCTAGTAGTAAGTTGAGAATCAGTGGAAGAGGAGAAACAGTTGGGGAGGTATGTTTTTGCATGCATCAGAATGTGAACCTCTTTCATTTATTCAGGTCAATAGTGTATGTGGTGAGTGTCCTGCTGTTCAGGAGGACTGTCCTAACTGGTTCTGAGCAGGCTAGCTCTTCACAAGATAATTCATTGAGTAGCCTTAAGGTGAAGGTGAGCTACACTGGAGTGAAGTATCTGGCCATTGTGCTGAAATATGAGGTTGGGTGGAGGAGGGGAAAAGGGAGGTGGGAAGCTGATATACCTGTCAGAAAGGGTGGTTACCTGGGACTCAAAATGTTATTAGGAAAACGGTAGGATTTGTCTCCCCTGATCTTCTGTATCACCCTGTTCAAGTAAGGCGGTGGATGGGAAAGCACATAGAAAGGTGTCATTCCAGGGAGTGTAAAGGCTTTCCCTCAAGAGTGAGGTCCCAGAACTGCTTTGGAGCAGAACATGGGTAACTTTTTGTTCTCAGCTGTTGCAAATAGGTTAAGTTGGGAGATAACCTTAGCTATGTAGGACTGCCTTGTCCAATTCCCACCAGTGCTGTAGGATATAGCTTTGGCTGAGCTCGTCTGTGGTGATATTCTGAGCAGCAGGTAGGTATGAAACAGATAAAATTATATTGTATTGTAGGCACCAATTCCATAGCTTGATGACCTTGGTGCACAGAAAGTGGGACTGAGCTTCCCCTTGTCTGTTGATATAGACAATGCATGCTACATTGTTGGTCGTGATTCTAAAATTGACTATTTCCTCCCCATCATCAGAGGTTGCAATCAAAGCATACAGTTCTGAGTTTCAGAAGATTTATGTGGAGAGTGGTCTTGGAGGGAGACCACAGTTTTCAGTTGTGATGTGTCTCATATGTGCTCCCCATTCAGAGGGACGCACCTGTTACGCTGGTGGCTGAATGAGAGTCTTGTCAGGTCCAGAGCATAGGTGGGGAGGGGAGGTCCACCATAGGAGCAAATCCTTGACCACTGAAGGCATCATAAGAAATTTGTGCAGTTTGTATCATTTTGGTTTGAATATAGAAGCTGGCCAGCTCTGAAAGCATCTCATATGTAGATGGGCTTTGGATACAATGAATGTAGAGGTGCCCAAGTAGTTGTAGGCAGTCCTAAGCTGTGATTCATGGGTTGCTGTGAAGGGATGCAATGATGCTGCAAATTGTATGGAATCTTTCCTCTGGAAGGAAGGCATGACCAGCGGTGGAGTTAATGTGAACTCCTATGAAGTTGATTTGTTGGGTTGTGGAAACGCTGCATAGTCACTCATAGGGTATGAGAGTGAGACTTCAGGAGACAGTCATTCAGGTAGGGGAAGATGATGAGATTGTGTTTCCTTAGGTTTGCTATTAGAACTGCCAGAACCTTTGAAAAAACTTGTAGCACTGTGGAAAGACTAAAGGGAAGGACAGGGTAGTGGTAAAGGTCCTTCTCAAAAGTAAATCTGATAAAGTGACTGTGTGGACAGCAAAATGGTAATGTGTATCCAAGAGACTGAGAACTGAAAATCAGTCTCCCTGCACCACCACCAGGATTATTATTGAAAGGATGACCACCCTGAATTTTTGATTATGGACATATTTGTTCAGATGTTAAAGGTCTAAAATGGATTGCCATTCTTCATTTTTCTTTTATCAAAAAGTAGTGGGAATAGAACCTTTTCCCTTGCACTGAATGGGTACTTGCTATCTTGCTCTGAGTTGAGTGAGGCATTGCATTTCATTGCAGAGTAACTATGTGAGAGGGGTACAGTAAGGATGGTTGGGTGTGGATATAAAGGGGATGTTGTATTCAGAGCAGATAAGTTTCAGGACCCAGTGGTCTGAGGTAATGGTTTCTCAGTTATGGATGAATGGTCATAAGTGGTGAGTAAAGGATTGCATGGTCACTGTAGGCACTGGAGAGGATGGATTGTCTTCTATGCTCTCGACCGATGCCATGAATTTGCTTGTTGGAAGCATGACAGTGGGTTACCCCAATGGTGGGGAGCAACATCACTGGGCTCTGAGCCTGTGATAATGTTGGTAATATGTACCATATTGTCTTGTTGTTGCTAATGTGTGTACTAGGGATACAATGGAGTTGTTATGCTTGATGCCTATATTGTCTCTTTTGTGTGATAGATGTTTGGATGCCCACAGACCTGAGAGTAGCACAGGTGTCCTTTATAGAATGGAGGGTTTCATTAGTGTTAGCTGTGAAGAGTCTGTCCCTATCGAATGGAATATCCTTAACAATGTTCTGACTCTCCCAAGGATGAGGAAAATCAGGAATCATGACTATAGCCATGTGAGTGGACCTGGTCGTTGGTGTGTCAGCAACATCCAGGGTATCCTAGAGAACTCTATGGGAGATCAATTGTCCTTCTCAGATCAATGCCCTAAAATGTCTTTTAACTTTAGGAATGTCATTAATAAAAGTTTCAGGGGGTAGCCGAGTTAGTCTGTACAGGATAAACTTAAAAACAACAAAAGCCCATGAAAGCTCATGATACCATCTACATGTTTTGTTAGTCTATAAAGTGCTACCAAACTATTTGTTATTAATAAAGTGTTTATTTTGGCATAATTTGTGTGGTCATACTTTGCTAATAGCACCGCGTATTTGGCCACCCAGAATTGTAAGGTGAAGGAAGAATATATCTTGCACCCAAAGGCCTCCATCCTTTTGCGATCTTTGTCAGATGAGGCAACTTTGAACTGTTGGGTTTTGTTTTTTTTAAGATTGTGCAGGTTTCCTGATGGTTGTATTAATTAGTAGTGCTATTTTAGAAGAGGCAATGACTTGTAGTATGTCCATGAGCTCATGCTGTGTTTATGAGACTTCCTCTAGAGTGATTGTAAGCTCACCAGCCACTCTTTTAAACTGGTCTTGAAAATGTGTGATTTCTTCAGTAGATGTAGCTGTGGGTAGCAATTTGGCTTCCTGAAGTGAGGGAGATGCCTGGGGCTGTGTCCAGACTCAGGGTTTTTTTCGAAAAAAGTAGCCTTTTTTCGAAAAAACTTCACCTGCGTCTAGACTGCAGCCACGTTCTTTCGAAATTAAATCGAAAGAACGTGGCTTTTCTTTCGACGGCGGTAAACCTAATTCCACGAGGAAGAACGCCTTTTTTCGAAAGTGCTCTTTTGAAAAAAGGCGTTCTTGAAAGCAAACAGGGCTTTTTAGAAAGAAAGCATCCAGACTCACTTGCTGCTTTCTTTCGAAAAAGCAGCTTGCTTTTTCGAAAGTTCCGCATGCTGTCTAGATGCTCTCTTTCGAAATAGCCTGGGTGAGCATAGATGAGCTGCCCAATGTAGTTTCTGCTAATGTCTGGCATGTTAGTTCAGTTGTGCGGTCCATATCTGCATGGGGGACAGGCAGGGCAGGGGGCTTTGTGAGCTTGTCTCCATGAAGTATGTAAGTAGTATGTCCTGTCCTATAATCGTCTCATATGTTCCAGTATGACCAGTGGTCAGGGAACGGCATGGGTGGTCCCATCCAAGAGGAAGCATACCATGGTGGGTATTCTCTGACAGATGTTGGTTGTCTGTGCAAGTCCCATATGGCAGGGGTCTAATCAGTTAGGAATAGTGTAGAGAGAGCTCTCTTTCCTCCACATCCTCCTCTTCCCTTCTGGAGAGGTGGGATGAGGCTGTGGGAAACTGAAAGTAAGGTGTTGGGAAGCTCTGGTGAGAAGTCCCCATCCAGGAAGAGAGATCCCAGGGAGTGAGATATGGTCAGGTCATTCTGACAATAGAGCTGCTGTTGAGCAGTGTCAAACCATAATAAATGTTTCAGCTGTGGTATCGTATTTGACTGAGCTGGCCATTTCATCATGGCAGCTAAATATTGAGTTAGTGGAGTATTGGTGGCACTAAATTTTGAAGTGTTATGGCAGGATCAAAGGACATAACCACTGCAACGGCTTGAATCAGTGGCATCATAGCCCTATTTGGCACTGGGGTGAGAGGCGGCTGGAAGTGCGTTCTGTGAGGCGGGCAGCTGAGAGCCCTTGACCTCAGCATCATTCAAAATGGCCATCAACTCAAAGTCAGGGTCAGAGATGCCTGCCAAGTCTTATGTTCTGTGCTGTGGAGTGGCTGGTACTGCAGCTTCAACTTTTTTGTGTTGTGTTTGCCATGTGAAGAGAAGGAAGTTCTTTTCTTGGCATGCTTCCTGTCTTTTTCTGATGTATGGGCGTGTCCTGCATTTGATGCTGAGCTGAGGGAGTCTTGAAGAAGCAGGAGTATCAGGCACAATTCTCTGTCTTTACATGTTCATGCCTTTAGCTTCTGACAAAGCATATATTTTGGGGTACAGAGGACTCCCCTAAACAGACATATTGAGAGTGTCTGAAACAGAGAGGCTTCTCTGCAAGAGGAACACCTCTTAAATCCTGGAGATCCTGACATGTTCAGGGTTTTTTTTTTTTTTTGTCTTCTTCTAATAACTAGCTAGTGAGGAAAAGAAAAAGAAAAGTGCTTCACTCTGTCTCTAGCCAGGATGGTAGAGAAGGAACTAAGGAGCCTGAGCTATGGACACATTATTTAAACAATGACAAGCTTGCGATGCAGACAGGACACGTGCATGGCCCAGACGGGTACTGGGATGCACCTCAACCTAGAGTGGGCACCCAAAGGGATATCTCTTGAAAGAGAAGCATATGATCAGATCTTCAGAGATTACCTTTTTGGCTACGTCTACACTGCAGGCTTTTTGCACAAGGACAAGCGTTCTTGCGCAAAAACTTGCAGAACATCTACACTGCATGCACATTCTTGCGCGAGTAAATTTACAGTAAAGCGTCGGAAAAGAGGGCTTCTTGCGCAAGAGTTATTCCTCTCCTCACGAGGAATAAGCCCTCTTGTGCAAGAGCTCTTATTCCTCGTGAGGAGAGGAATACACAGCCATGGACGCTCTTGTGCAAAAGCACATCTCTTGCTCAAAAGCACATGGCAGTGTGGACGCACACTTGCGCAAGAATTTTTGCACAGAAACTCTTGCAGAAAACAGTTCTTGCACAAAAAGCCTGCAATGCAGACATAGCCTTCCTGTCTTGGGTGGTCAAGAAAATCAAAGTTGACAGGGCATATTCCTAATGCCTTGTATTGACCTTGTTTCTCCCATCTGCAGGGCAGTTGTCCCTCCCTCTCAGTTATTTCTCATCAAAGATCTCATAATGTATGTAAGATTCATTCTGTTGTCAGGACATGAAGAAGATCAAACTCATGGTCTGTAACTTAAAAAGATGGACCAGTGAGATGTCGGTTATTCTGATCAATTAGTAGGCATCATGCTTCAGTTCAATGACAATGCCATTTGTCATATTTTAATGTTAGTGTCCTTGATCATGATCTCACCTTCATGTTCACATCAGTTTAAACTAATTTTTCTAGTAGATGGATTCCGCAAAGGAGCCATGTGACAAAGTTGGGAACCATTGGGTAACCTTTGGGAGACAGTGTCTTGTATCACACTACCATATTTAATGAAAGCAATGGCAAATTATCTTTTTATCAAAACACCTGTCTCCAGATATAAGCTGAATTTGGTAATGAGACAACTGATAGAGCAAGCTTTTGAAACTATGTTATTACTTCATTGTTTACCTCCTGAATAGAGAATGACTTTACCTCTGCAAGGACCAGTAAATTGAATGCCTTAGCAAACAAGAAGTCATTTGCACAGAGTTTTGAGTGGACTACAAACTACATTATGATTTTACAGCCACATATGTGTTTCTTTAACTTAATTGTTATTTCCATTCATTCTCCCCCAACTCTTTTCACTCTTAGGAAGTAAAGTGACATTTGATGTTGTCTATTTGGCCATAAAAATTTATTTAACAAATCAGATTTTCATCACACAAAAGGAGGAATGGTTTGTATAGAAGTTAGGTTATTAGCCCAGAACATGTGAAATATAGATTGTTTGTTGTTTCCCCCAACACATCCTGTGTTATCTTGGGAAAACCAGTTTCTTTCTGGCTTAGTTCTCCAGGAGTATAATAGTATTTCCTTAGCCCCCAAGGGTTTTCTAGTAGATACAAACAGAAATTGCTGAATCATACACAACAACAGATAAAACACCACCTTTTGCCTTAAGAACTTTCTAGAAGATCATTTTCCACCTCATGAGCACAGAGTAACAGAACATTTTTCAAGAAGATTCAGATGCCATTTGCCCAAGACGATGCCTTTGGGTTTTGCTGTTTGACATCCTCCCTTGATTCCTATGTTCTCAAATTTTCCCTCCCTTCCTCTTTTCTCTCTCAGTGCGTGTGTGTGTGCACTCGCATGCACATTTCCTTCGACTTGATGAATTTCCTGAATCTAGGATAAGAATTGTTCAGCTTCCCTTGTGTGTATCTTAATTTGCTGCCCCCCAAGTGAAATAAAAAGGAATAATTTTTATATAATCATTTTTCTGACTGTAACTTCAATTTAAAGTATCTTCTTTTTCAGGTTTTACTAAATGAATAGCATCTCTTTAACATATTCAAGCTTTGTCCTGAAGCAGATGTGAAAAGCAGTTAAAAATAAAGTGTTTTGGAAATAAGATGACCTGTCTTCAGGAAAACAAGCAGAGCCCTTTTAATGTAAAGATAAACACAAGTTTTGTAAAAATGAATTTCATTAGAGGAATCCATCTCATGACTTTGCATTACTGGGCATTTTTTATTAGGGGAAACTTGTTTAATAGAAAACAGAAGAATTAACCACATAAGGAGTAAGAAAAGAGGTATATTAAATGAAACAGTCAGCGGTTCTAAACTTGCTTGAAAATATAGAAGATAAAGTCTGCAATGTAGGGCAGTACATTTTAGCCTCCATTGCTAGCAATTAACTTGAGAAATTAATAAAGTAATCCATATGTAAAGAGGCAATTATTAATCAGATTGCAACAACCACTTCTGAACAGCCTTTCAATTACTCAAGTTTCATCTATACTAGTGAGTGTGAGGTAAAATGATTAAAAAGGCTGACAAAAGTGTCTTGCAATCTTGGCATCTCTGTGTCCTTCATGTGAACAATCTCATAAATTAATAGGCATTTAAAAAAGTTTTCTTTATATAAGCTATGATCATATGTAAGTAACAGCTGCTTGGTTGGACTTTACACCGTGGTGGTCCCAGACTGACATGGTGATGCTGAAACCATGCTAGACATGGTTGCAGGGTGAGCATGCAAAATCTAACTCCAAACTATTTTTAACTCATCTGTGCACAGTACGAGACAAAATAAAACTAAAAGCTAAAAGAAGGGTGATGAGTGAGCATGTTGACTGCGTGATAAAAACGCGTGCAAAGTATACCTCAGAAACACTATAGGTGGATGAGCACGAAGGGAGTCGAGCCTGGTTGTGCAGTGGGGAAAAGAAAACATTGTTAAAAAGGAAATGGTGACACAGTAAGGGTCTCAGAAGGTTTTCTGTAGAGGTGGTTCCAGCATTGAGACTTTAGCAGGGGGTTCATTTAGTTTCTGAGACCAGATACTTTTGCATAAGAATATCCCATAATTTAGTTATTTAAGGTGGAAGCTTCTTTAAAAATGTAAAATAATGGTTATAAACTAACAGTGAACTTGAAGTAAGGATTCAATCTTTGCTCCTCTAGAGAGGTAGTAATGAGGTAAGAATACTCTCATTAGGATATTCTGAAACGCAGTTATCCAAGTCTCTCACATGTAATCCTATAGATTTCATTCTAGTTCTGCAAAGCTCACAGTGTGGAACACATTAGAGACTCTGCTGTCATCTGGTTAGGTGCACATTAACAGCATTCTGATATTTGGGGGGACGGGGACTCTTCCATCCACTCCTCCAAAGAATAGGAAATCATTACCATTCACAAAAGCTGTATAAATGAAAATAAAATGAAGAAATGGTCTCAGTTTATTCACAGGAAACTTGGTTTTCCCAGTTATTTGATTCTCAACTCCCTTTCCCAGATGGTAAATTTTTCATTTTGCACATATGACATAAGAATTCCAAGGGCTATGTTCTGTTCTTTCTTACACACCACATTATCAGTTAATTTTAATTTCAAGAAGAGTTGAAATGTGGTTTTCCCACCATGTTATGACAAGAACTGAGCGTAAAGCTCTAAAACAGTCACATTAAAAAAAAAAAAAAAAAAAAAAAAAGAAGAAGAAGAAGAGAAGGTGCCCTCTACAAGTAAGTTAAAAATATCCTACTTTTTTTTTTTTTTTTTGAAAATGTAGATAAAAGAGTGGCCTGATTTTCAGGAGACCAGATCATTCAAAACTCCAATTGATTTCACTAGAATTGGTAAGTGTTCAGGATCGTTAAAAGTCAGACCAGCTATATTAAAGATGATTCCAAGGAGAGCTTCCAAGTATGCTACTTGTTTGCATGGAGAACTTGCTGAGTTAGATAGCTTGACAGAATGAACTGGGGATACTATACTGATGTGTAAGTACCATGTTGGCTTTCTTTGCTATGTAGATCCCATGATCTAGCTTTGTTCATCAAACTTATTAAACATCAAATTCCAGAAAAATTTCACCCTTCATGCTTGGCCATATTCCTTTATGCCTTGATTACAGAATTATATACAGCTGCTCATGCATCACTGGAAATGTTTAAAATTCTCTCCTAAAACAATTTTGCTCCCCTCTGTCATTCTGCATAACACATTCCCCTTGCTTTTCCTTTATTCTATTACTAAAAAAATCTGTACAAACTGGGAATATTTTAAGTGTGATATATGCCTGATGCTTATTATCTCCACCTGATGTAATAATTCTTGTGACAACACAGTGCCGTAAGTTGTTTTGGAAAGCAAAAAAAGAACAATGACTTCAGATGAGTACATGCAAAAGAAAATGTACTCTGAAGAAGCAAACATTATTTTCCTATATCTTCTTTTTGCAAATGAGTTAGTCAAGAAACAAGTAAAAACAGGATACAAAGCCAAGATTGTTTCTAAAATGATTATTTGTCAAAGTTTTCCAAGAGATTTGGGGTATCTTTTCTTCTAATTATGCAGCATGGTATTTTGTTATTCATATGTATTTGAATGAGCTACAGTCGAGATTGCAATATATATTTTTCTAAACACAGTTTCCGAATTTTGTTTTCAGTGGATCCATTAGCTCCAGCTTAATAAGTGAAGATCCAGACAACACATTATTAAAAGGCAACTTCATAGCAACATCTTCTTAAAGATCAAAAATTAAATGAGCAGGAACAGCAAAAGAGGGGGTTTGGAAGTTTACTCAGCAGAGTTGGAAAAGATCTCCTGTCATCCTATTTACTTTATTCCCTAACACCACTGCAGGAATTAATAGTTTCATGGGTACGTCTACACAGCACATCTATTTCGGGATACCAGTGGTATCCCAAAATAGCTACCCCGCGTGTACATAAGCTGTCTGTTATTTCGAAATATTTTTCAAAATAACAGGCTCATTATTTCACCATCCTGGTAAACCTCGTTTACCTCAAAATAGCACGTTATTTCAAAATTTGATGCTGCATAGACGCACCCATAGACTCCAAGGCGAAAAGGGACCATTGTGACAATCTAGTCTGACCTCCTGTGTAACACAGGTCATAGAACTCTCCTCTCATCTTTATATTAAACTAGTGTGTGATTTATTTAGTCTCTTCTTAAAAATCTCTTGTGAAGTGGCCTCCCTTGTCAAATTATGGCTTACCTGTCCTCACTCATATTTTTCCATTAATATATAACTTAAATTTATGCCTTACCTTCAGGCTTTTTCCTCAGATTTAATCATATTAAAGCATTCCTTATTCTTCTTGGCGGCATCTACACTGGCGTGATTTTGCACAAATACTTTTAACGGAAAAGCTTTTCCGATAAAAGTATTTGCGCAAGAGAGCGTCTATACTGGCATGTGCCTTTGCGCAAAAGATTTGCTTTTGCGCAAAAACATCCGTGCCAGTGTAGACGCTCTCTTGAGCAAGAAAGCTTAGATGGCCATTTTAGACATCGGGCTTTCTTGTGCAAGAAATTAACGTTGCTGTCTACACTGGCCCTCTTGCTCAAGAATACTTGCGCAAGAGGGCTTATCCCTGAGCGGGAGCGTCAGAGTATTTGCGCAAGAACCACTGATTTTGTACATTACAAAGTCAGTGTTCTTGCGCAAATATTCATGGCCAGTGTAGACAGGCGGCAAGATTTTGTAGGTTAATTTCCCTTAATCTCATTTTATGACCAACCATATTTTATTCAACCATATTTAGATTCAACCATATTTAGATTCCCTCGAATATACCTGGATCAATTTCTCTAATTGCTGAAAATGGACATAGTTTCAAACCTTAAGTGTACTGCTTTAAGGAAAGAATCTCCTTGCTCTCACATGATCCTCCATCTATACATTGCAGTATAATTTCTGCTTTTTTTTTGGAATGTGACCACACTGTGAACTCATGTTTAATTTGTTAAACACTGATAACTCCTAGATCCTTTCTGCATCTCTACTCTCTAACTAACCACATCCCATTTTGAACTTATGACTTATACTAGTATTCCCTAAGGGCATTATTCATCCTTATCTAAATGATATTTCAACCCATATCTCCATTTTTCTTTAAGCTCTCTTGATTATTCAGTAATTTCTCTCTAAAATCAATTTTGCTTCCAATCCCTGCCTAATTTGGCGTCATCTGTAAATATGTATGATGTTTCCTGGTTAAAGAGAGGAACTCATTCTACATGTCACCAAACAGCCCCTGCACATTACTTGAGGTAAAGTAATCCAAAGTGTACTAAGAATTGAGCTTTTTGTTATATTACAGACACCCAAAATAAGAGGCTAAATAAATCTCTACTGCTGAAAATGGACATAGTTTCAAACCTTAATTGAGCTGTGCACACTTACAGCAACTGAGAACATGATTTAAAGCTGCATTAGCAACTTGCCATGAGTTTGAGGTACAATATACATATTGCATCTTCTTGTCTTCCCTTCATCATAATCAAAGAAGGCAGTATACTCAGATCAAGATGGAATGCTGCATGTTGGGCCCCAAGCAATCATGGGCCACTATTCAATCTGAAAGATTCTGACAAGAGCCCAGGCTTCATTGAAGAATATCTATGGGCAATATATGGCCCCTGTGCTGCATTTGGATAACTCTTACCTTGATCCTAAAAAAAGGAATCTTTGATATGAAATGCATCTTGGTCTAAACTGCATTCAGAAGCAGATGGACACATTATTTGGGGAAACTGTCTAGACACGATGTCCACATATTTTCAGATTTAGTACAGGCAGTCCCCAGCTTACGCGGATCTGACTTATGTCGGATCCGCACTTACGAACGGGGTTTTCTCGCCCTGGAGCTCGCACGCAGCGGTCCCGCCACCTCGACCTCCGGGGCGAGAAAAGCTGCTCCCGGTGCCCCTGGTCTGCTGGGGACCATCACCAGCAGACCAGGGGCACCGGGAGCAAAGCCGCAGCAGGGGTGGGTTCCCGCGCTTCTGAGGCTTTGCTCTTTGCCAGAGCAAAGCCTCAGAAGCGCGGGAACCCGCCGCCGCTGCGGCTTTGCTCCCGGTGTCCCTGGTCTGCTGGAGACGGTCTCCAGCAGACCAGGGACACCGGGAGCAAAGCCGCAGCGGCGGCGGGGTCCTGCGCCTCTGAGGCTTTGCTCAAAGGAGCAACCCAGGAGCACCCCAGCTGCTCTGCCCCAGGCGTCTCCAAGTCAGCCGCTGCTGAAACTGACCAGCGCTGACTACAGGAAGCCCGAGGCAGAGTTGCTCTGCCCCGGGCTTCCTGGAATCAGCCGCTGATCAGTTTCAGCAGCAGCTGACTTGGGGACGCCTGGGGTTCTTAAGTTGAATCTGTATGTAAGTCAGAACTGGCGGTCAGTTTCAGCAGCGGCTGAATCTGGACGCCAGTTCCGACTTACATACAGATTCAACTTAAGAACAAACCTACAGTCCCCATCTTGTACGTAACCTGGGGACTGCCTGTATATCCTTATGGAATTTGTATGTTCTCAGTATTTTTCTGAGGAACAAATTAAAAGCCTGTGTTACAAAGAAAACCTAAATACAACCTGATGCAGTGCTCTTTCTGAGTTTGCATGAATTGTCTCAGCCACATCAAGCTGTCAATTCTGAAAATGAATTATACATTTTAAAATATTGCCACTGTTAACTATTTAACTATTGTCCATTTGAGCAGCCAATATACCTTTATCCAGTACAGCTAGATTCACCAGAAAAAACAAAAATAAGGCTGAAAATTTTAAAGTCGGAAAAGACTAACTGTTCTATGAAATATTTAATTTTATTTCAAGAGAGACAATATAAAGGTAACTGGAATATCTGCAGATGAAGGGAAATGGGAAGATCTCTGATTGATGATCCCAAGTGGGAAAAGAAAGATGTCAATTCAGGATAACTGATTACTGTATATAAAATCCCATCCTTAAATTAAAGCTAGCTAGTAAGATACAAATCTGTTTAATTTGCTAGTATTTGCATATATGTTTTGAGTTGACATGTTTTTAAAAAAATCTGACAGATTTCCCAACAATTTCAGCAGAATCTGGGGGGAAAATTCCACAGAATATGGCAGATTTTTAGTGGACCTATCAATTAATGTGAAAAACATGTATTTGAAAATCAGTATTAATTAAAGCTTCCACCTTAATAGAGTACTGAATTGTGCAACAACAAGCCCTCTCAGTGAGAAATTAAGGCTAGCAGCTACTACCTATTCCCTGTCCCCTACCAGTCAATACATTTGCTGATCAAAGTCATGTGAGCAACTTTTACTTAAAACCCTTTCCTAAAACAGTTTGGAAAAAATGAAAATTAATTTGAAAGTGCACTTATAAACTAGTAATAGAAATGTAGCCGTGTTAGTCTAGTCTAGCTGAAACAAAAAACAAGACTATGTAGCACTTTAAAGACTAACAAGATGGTTTATTAGGTGATGAACTTTTGTGGGCCAGACCCACTTCCTCAGATCAAATCATGCCAATTTTCTTCCACAATTTGATCTGAGGAAGTGGGTCTGGCCCACGAAAGCTCATCACCTAATAAACCATCTTGTTAGTCTTTAAAGTACTACATAGTCCTGTTTTTTGTTTCATTTATAAACTATGACCATATACTTTTCTTTCCAGATGCACAGCATTTACTGGGGATTTATCCCATTATTTGGTCTAAGTACTGACACTGTTTATTCTTCAGAAAGTTATCTTATGAAAAGTATCCTTATGTTATGACACTCATTAACATATATAATTAAGGTGGGGAAACTAGCTGCTGAACTGGACTATTTAATATCTTTCCTGCAAACAATCTTAGTCATCAGAAGAAATTTAGGGTCATTTCTGGCATCTTGAAGTACATATCTGGCATCAAATTCTGCCCTACCTATTCATCTAAAATAATTGCCCTTCAAACTTCATATGGTACAGGTCCTGATGTGACAAAAAATATAGCATAGAAGAAGAGGGCAACTTTATATCCATCAGTCTTGTAATCTCAAGTTGTCAACTCAATCAATTCTCAAAAATATCTAAGTTTATGGCAGAAACACTGTTTCATTGTGTACTTGTCCTCGTGGGAAGATGTGTAGTCAAGTACAACTTTTTGTAGTTTTAATTTTCAATATGCACTTTTTGCTAGATGTATGTTCATCCACTAATAGTATGGACTTGGATTAGGAAACCTAAAATAGAAGACCCATCCTCTGCCATTATAAGACCTAAGAAGTTCAACGTTTTGCCAAATGAAAAAAAAAATCACATGCACAATTAGACTGGATGCTTAGAAATGTATGCCAGTGAAATGACATGAGATCCAAAGTGCTCATCAAACTGATTTTACAGAAAGCTGCTGACAACCAGCAGTTTAATGTCTTTGCATCTCACTTTCAGGAGGTTATGCGCTCAGGAGGGATCATCTTTATGTCTGATATTTAGCTGAAAATTACAATGTTCAGGTACACCAAAAGTTATAGGTAAAATGATTGGTCTGAAGCCGTCTTCTGTTTCACAGCACCATATTGGATTTTGCATCAAAATGGTGATATCTGTAAAACCAGCTGCCTCAGTGTATGGAAGACACATATTAAGACAAGGATCTACATATGATGTTTTGCAAAGAAGACTCACGCAACTAGTGGTTTTTCCCCTAAACAAAGTCATAATTCATTATGTCTATCATGCTCATATTCTTTTCATTTTTCATATCACATTGAATGGTGGAATTTGCCCTTCATATTCTATCATAAAGTTGAGAGGTAGGTCTGAAAATGTCAAGAAGACTACTTTTTTTTTAGGAGTGAAATACTGTATTTAATGCTTTACAGGATACTGTGTTGTAGATTTCTTTGGCTCTGAACAATGAACTCTCTTATAGAGGTGACATGAATTATTTGCTGGACATTAATGTTTATTTCACATGTTTTTTGCCTTCTGAATGATTTTTTAAAAATGAGAATACAAATATGACAAAAATCTAAGAAAGTGCTGAATGTTTGTTTATAAAAACAATTCTACTAACTCAAAAGAAGCAGTGAAATTTGACTAGATATGTATTCAACATTTAAGCGTCTAGGTTTTTTTCTTTAGATCAAATGAAGCCCAAAGAGATAATTACATCTCAGCTCATGTTGCATCTGGATAACCTTAAACAAGCCCATGATTTTCAATTCAACTACAGCTTTTATACAATATATGGCTGTACTTCAAAAAGGGGATGCTTATTGGATTTAACTTAACTTTAATGTTTAGGAATGACCTGAAAATTAAATTTTGATTCTGGAAAGGGAGTTGTTTTTGTTTAATCTTTTGTTGTTGAAACTCAGCAGAGTATAGTCAACATTAATTAGAAAGGCACTGCAGTTTTCTTTTCAACAAACCTAGTAGGTAGATTAGAATTTTCACATACATTACAATGTAACCCCAGCTAGAAAAGGAAGAAACATATAGGGAGAAAGAGAGAGAAAGGAAAAAGATGGAGATGAGAGGACAAAACCAATCAGATTTGGTGTTACCAACCAGCGGAAGTTTAAAAAAAAATAAATCACCGAGTGAAATCGTACATTTACTCGGAGAGAGCATCCTTTGACATTGCCTTCTAGGTGATCTCTGAGCTCCTCCAGCTTTCGATGGAGCTACATGTAAACATCAGAAAATGAATTGAAAAAGCAACCTGTTCTCTTTTCACTTTTTTCTTTCTTTCTTTTTTATCTTTTTTAAAAAATAAGATCATAGTATAACACATTTCTCACTGCCTTTGGCAAAACATTTCAAGACGTCAAAGTTCTTTGCAAAATACAAATAATATACATGCTCAGTAAACTCTGAAGTTGGAAACCAGCTATTTTTCTTGATTAACAATGTTCTTTTTCAGCATGGGAAAAATAAATACAATAATTTACTAAATGGACACATCACTCTAAAGAGATTTGATTACGCGGTTTATTTTTGGCAAGATCTGTTGAAAATTGCCTACAGAAAACTTCTTTGGGGTGAATTTTCAAGTTGGTGCTCTCAGGTAATGTGTTCAATTCTATATTTAGTAGTTCATATTGGATTCTTGTGCCTAAATAAGCATTTTAGGTAGGTAAGTTCTAATTTGAGTAGTCAGAGAACTACAAATTCTGAATTAGATGTTCACATTTGAAAATTGGGCCCCATAAGTTTTCTTCTTAAATTGAATTTGAGCAATGCTCATAAAAATTGAGTCTCATCCTTAAAAGGCTTTCTTTTACTCAAATTATACATACATACATACGACACATAAATATATCCATAAGTATATGCATTGCATATACAGTTATAATGCAGGATTCTACTCAAAAGCAGAAATCAAAAAGTTATATACATACAATTCCAACAACACAGTAGAAACTGTGCTGATTTCATTTTTTCCCTTCTGTGAATTCATATTGTGTTGATTGTCTACAACTGAAGCAACAGTTCATCATTAATGTAGTATTTCCCTCATTTGCCTGTAACATCCTCCCAAAACTAAAGAAGAAATACTGAAACCTTACAGAGATTGACAATGAGGGATGCTACGGATGCCTCTAGGTAGGTATCACTTCCATTAACAAATAGAAACTGTTTTTTTTCTATGCTGAAATCAATTTAAATAGTGTTATTACTGCTGGAAATAGGTGCATAATTAAATGTTCCCTCCCCCCCTTTATGCTCAGTGAAATAACATTTTCACAATGAGCAGCTGTATAAAACTGTTAGAGAACAGAGAGGGATGGCTAGTCCTAGAACAAAGGCAACGCACAGACATATAAAAAAAATAAAAAGCAAAAACTAAAACGGCCGGAGAGGAGTGGAGAGTGCAGAAGAAAAAAAATTAGTGCTTCGAAAAGTGCTAAAAGGAAATAGAGTGGAAAAAAGGTGAAATATTAGATGAATTTTTTAAAAAGCTATTGTTTGGGATGACAGTTAATAGGGTAATCTATATTATGTGCCTGCAGCATTTTGGTAAATTTGAAATGTTTATATGTCTTTTAAATACAGTAAAATCAGCAAGAATGTACAAAGACACTTTAATGTGACACACTGTACAAGAACGGGCACTGATTTAGAAATCTGTTGTTAAGTGTTATGAACATTTGATGCTCTTTATATTTACAAAGAAGGCAGAGAAATGATCTAGTACTACTGGCTAAATGTTGGCTCCATTTGTATTAGGCACAGCTGGATGGATCTCTCTCTCTTTCACACCTTTCTGATTTTAGCACATAAATATTAAATAACTAAATTAATCCTCATAACAATGATCTTTTCTGGAATTAATTTCAAACAGTGAAAGCACTAAAACAATTTAATTACCCATTAGAGGGGAAAACTGCATTCTGGAAATGAGTAGGTCTTTTTTATACGTAACAGGCACTTAACACACACTGAATGACATCAGTCAGAGAAGCGGTGTAATCATGACCCCAATCATGATACCTTAAGGAAGCTGTTGCTATCTCATATTTGGGGTGACATTCAAAGCTAACTATGTGGCAGTTGCCTTCAGCTAGGTCTTCTATGTGTGGCACAGAAGCAAACAAAATGTGACCCCACGGTGATAAAATACTTAAATAAAAACAATGGGATGGTGAGAAATGGAAAAGCCCCCTCCCTCTCTTCCCTTCCCCTCCAAAAGGAAAAGTGAAAGCTATAGAAGAGAACTTGCAAAAGAAATGTTAGAAACATATTTACTTTGAGGGATCCAACTCTACTAGCAACTCCTTTGCTTTCATCCGGCCGTCTAATTTGCTACAATGGGGGAAGATGGGTAAAAAGACAGAAGAATAAAGAAAAAGTAAACTTAAAAAAATTTCCACACAATCAATTAGCAGTGCATGCAAGACATTAATTTGACTCTCTGCGACATCTTTAGAGGACAAGGACACAGACTCTATTTCTTGAATAAGTAATGTGCTTCCAAGTCTTCTTAAATTTGTTTTTGTTTATTTTTTTTAATGTTACTAATTTAGCACCATAACTTTGCTTGCTGAATTCACTATTTTCTTCTTTGGGGATACATATTAGTTGGTGTTTTGCAACTTTCTGGATTTGGTTCATAGAGAAATAATTCTGTATCTTTCAGTCCAGTTAATGTGTTAACTTTGTGGTACAAATTGAAGTTAGAAGGTGACAACCATATAATTAGAAACACAGATGTGCTATAAGTGGAGCTATCAACTCTGACAAGTATCATTGCTGATACCTGCCAGAATAAAATAGAGCTGCCCATGACTCAGGCTTAGAGGTTTTAGCCACTGCCATTAATATTTCCAATTAAACAATTGTGCTGCCCAACCAGAAAATTTTAATGCCAGACCATTAGATTTACTGCAGTACATATATTTTAACTCTGTTTCCAACACATCCTCCTGCCTTTTTCTTTTTCTTAATCAGAACAATCTTTTCCTAGATTATATAGAAGAAGGAAGAAACAAATTAAATTGCTACTCCAACCTTTCACATTGCTATTAACATATAAACACAATTTTGAATTGCCAGATGAATTATATCCTGGAAAGACCATTTATAGTAAAGGTTTCATCCAGAACTGTTGATTCAACTAAATAACTGTTCCTTTCTGAATTGAAATTAAAACTAATCTAAATCATTTGAAGAGAGGAGAGGAGGAAGAAGATAGGGAGCTGGATGGCACAGTGGATATACAGTGTTTCACTTGTTGATGTCTGGTCTGCATCTGGCCTGGATGGCAGTTACTGACAATTGTTATCACTTTTTGGGTGTTCTGTGTAAAATAAGTTGTATCAACTACAAACTGGACCGACACACAAAAGGGAGCCTATTGCCTCTGCGGGCCCTCTGGCAAGGTAGGGCCTGGATCCACATTTGTGGAAGGGGTGGGACCCAGGCAGCCAGCCCTCAGTGCTGGAGAATTCCATGCCCGCCCCGCCTCTCCTCCCCTCTCCGTCCCCCCGGTCCATGCTCACAGCCATGGCATGGTTCTTTGGCAGTGATTTAAAGGGCCAGGGGTTCCGGCTGTCGCCACTGTTGCAGTGGCAGCAGCTATTGCTGGAGTCCTAGGCTGCTTTGAATCACTGGGTCTCAGGACAACTGCTCCCTTTGCACCCCTCATCCACAGGCCTGGAGACACATCACAAATGGCATTGACTGGTATCCCTTTTAGTAATCTCAGAAGAGAAACTAAAGACTGAGTAAGCCCTGGAACCTAAATTCCATGCTCTATGTTTGAGGTGACAGTACCAAGTCAGGACTGAGGCACAATGTCAGGAGCGCAGATGATGTGTGAAAATTGGGGATGGTCTACACTGAATAGTTACAGTGGCATAACTACATCTCTCAGGGGTGTGAAAAATCCATACCTCTGGGAGACAAAGATAACTTGACCTAACACTTAAGCTGTGTCTAGACTGGCCAGTTTTTCCAAAAAATCAGCAGCTTTTCCGGAAAAACTTGCCAGCTGTCTACACTGGCCGCTTGAATTTCCGCAAAAGCACTGACTTCCTACTGTAAGAAATCAGTGCTTTTTGCGGAAATACTATGCTGCTCCCGTTCGGGCAAAAGTCTTTTTCCGAAAGACTTTTGCACAAAAGGGCCAGTGTAGACAGCAGAGAATTCTTTTCTGCAAAAAAAACCCTGATCGCGAAAATGGCGATCGGGGCTTTTTTGCGGAAAAGCACGTCTAGATTGGCCACGGACGCTTTTCCGCAAAAAGTGCTTTTGCGGAAAAGCTTCCTGCCAATCTAGACGCTCTTTTCCGAAAATGCTTTTAACGGAAAAGTTTTCTGTTAAAAGCATTTCCGGAAAATCATGCCAGTGTAGACGAAGCCTTAGTGTAGAGAACACTCAGGCTGTGTCTAGACTACATGCCTCTGTCGGCAGAGGCATGTAGATTAGACACATAGGCAAAGGCAAATGAAGCCGCGATTTAAATGATCGCGGCTTCATTTACATTTACATGGCTGCCGTGCTGAGCCGACAAACAGCTGATCAGCTGTTTGTCGGCTCGTGCGCTAGTCTGATCAGCTGTTTGTCGGCTCAGCGCGGCAGCCATGTAAATGTAAATGAAGCCGCGATCATTTAAATCACGGCTTCGTTTGCCTTTGCCAAAAAAACAAATCTACATGGCTCCGTCGACGGAAACATGTAGTTTAGATGTACCCTCAGATGATAAAAGAATTCTTCCATTGACCTAGCTACTGCCTCTCAAGGAGGTGGATTACCTGCAGCAGTGGGAGAATCCTTCCTGTTGCTAAAGTACGTGTCTACTCAGTGATACTCAATTAGATCTACCTGTGAGCTGATATAAGAATTTTAACAAAAGACAGGCCATTTGTGCAGAAAGCTGACTGAACTCCTCCCAGACAAACAAACCTTCAGCTGCCAATAAACAAAGACCTTGATTGCAACATAAGTATTAGTGTTTCTATTTTTTAACAAAGTTTATAAATCAATACAGGCAGTCCCCGGGTTACGTACAAGATAGGGACTGTAGGTTTGTTCTTAAGTTGAATCTGTATGTAAGTCGGAACTGGCATCAGCCGCTGCTGAAACTGATCAGTTTCAACAGCCGCTGAATCTGGACACCAGTTCCACTTACATACAGATTCAAGGTAAGAACACCAGGCGTCCCCAAGTCAGCTGCTGCTGAAACTGATCAGCAGCTGATTCCAGGAAGCCCGGGGCAGAGCAACTCTGCCTCGGGCTTCCTGTAGTCAGCCGCTGGTCAGTTTCAGCAGCGGCTGACTTTGGGACGCCTGGGGCAGAGCAGCTCGGGTGCTGCTGGCTTGGTCCAGTAGTGCGGCCGCTCCTCGGAGCTACTGGACCAACCCAGCAGCACCCCAGCTACTCTGCCCCAGGCATCCTGATTCAGCCACTGCTGAAACTGATCAGCAGCTGAATCAGGACGCCTGGGGCAGAGCAGCTGGGGTGCTGCCGGGTTGGTCCAGTAGCGCCAAGGAGCGGTGCTGCAGGACCAACCGGCAGTGCCCCACCTGCTCTACCACAGCCCCCCGGCTTTCCTCCACGTCTCCCTGGTCTGCTGGGGGGGCACTAGCCGGAAGCCAGATCAGCTGGAAGCGGCGCGGGTCCGGCCGGGGTCTCGGCCGCTCTGTTCAGCGTCTCCCTGGTCTGCAGACCCACGGCTTCCAGATCAGCGTGGCTTCCAGATCAGCGCTGCGGTCCGGCCCGGGTCCTCCGCTGCTCTGCTCAGCGTCTCCCTGGTCCCAGTGTCTCCCTGGGGCCGGACCCGCGCCTCTTCCAGCTGATCTGGAAGCAGCGTGGGTCCAGCCGGGTGCTCCACCGCTTTGTTCAGTGTCTCCCTGGTCTGCAAACCAGGGAGACGCTGAACAAAGCGGCGGAGCACTCGGGGCGGGACCCGTGGCCGCTTCCAGATCAGCTGGAAGAGGCGCGGGTCCGGCCCCAGGGAGACGCTGGGACCAGGGAGACGCTGAGCAGAGACGTTGAGCAGACGCTGAGCAGATGCTCTGCAGACCAGGGAGACGCTGAACAGAGCGGCGGAGCACCCGGCCCGACCCGCGCCGCTTCCAGCTGATCTGGAAGCGGCCGTGGGTCCGGCCCCCGGTGCTCCGCCACTTTGCTCCCGTCTCCCTGGTCTGCTGGCTCTGCTTTTCTCGCTCCGGGGAGCAGCTTTTCTCGCTCCGGAGAAGGCGGGCGGCGGGACCAGGCGTCCCGCTGCTCTAGTTCTCCGGAGCAAGAAATCCCTGTTCGTAACTGCGGATCCGACATAAGTCGGATCCGCGTAACTCGGGGACTGCCTGTATTATTATGTGTGTTTGTGGCAATCTTTAATGAGAGAGGTGACATGGATGACCTCTGGCAAGATTTGTGAAGTGGACAGTAGGAGGTTAGAGCAAAGTGCATGCACTAGTGAAGATGCTCATCTATCAGGTGATTACAGGATTCGTTTTTTTATAATATAAATATAATATTCATGATAGAAAACCTAGATTTGCAGAGGTACATTGATCTAAATGGCCTCCTGAGACCAGAAATTGCAAAGTTAGACTTCTCTGAATTTTGCCTTCCAACCATCTGAACTCTGGAGCCTTATAATTTTTAACTGAAAGGCACCTTCATAAATTGAATCAAGAATGTTCTTTGTTTCAGAAGGGCAAGGTTCATCAGCAGAGACAACAAATGGATCATGAATAAATAAAAGCAAATCCTTTGAAACTTTAAATATTCTCAAATTGCTTTTTAAAATTTCTGATCAGCTTGTTTAGAAATTATTACTTTGTTGTCATCAAGGTTTCATCTGTAGCAACATCACACAATGTGGGAGAGCGTAACATCTTTCCTGTTCCATCTGTCAGAAAGACTTCAACATTCCTCTGAAAGGTGCATTTTCAAATAGATCCTTTGAGCTGCAAAATTCAAGTGACCAGTAACATTGTACAGAAAAGCTATCTATGACAGAGGGGGCATCATTAATAAACTCAAGGGTTGGCCTTGTGGTTTGAAAGAAATGTTATTACTCTTTGAAGCACTTAAAACCTCTCCAACATTTACCCCCTAATTAAAAAGCCAACATCATCGTGCTACCACAGGTCAGTATTTGGCTGACACGTTTTATGAGAGAGCTTTAAAAAGACAGTGTTGCAAGCTAGAAATTTAGTATATTTAGTTCACTAATCTCCTGGGGGAGACATAAGAATCTTGCGCAAAAAGGAAACGTCCACATTGCATGTTTTGGGGCAAAAACCCCTTGCGCAAAAACGGATCAGAAGAGATTATGCAAATGAAGCATAAGAAAATGCTAATCTGCATTGCCTCTTCCGGCAAAAGCTGTAGTGTAGATGTAGCCTCACTGGTTTTCTTTCTTCAATGTACCCATACAACTTACCATATAGTATCCTAGTAAATTTTAATGAAGGGTATATAATTGCCAAACATGAAGCAAAACCCTTTTTTTCTTTCATGGAGGGACTTCCATCAGCAACAATTAAGTTTATTTTCTTAAGCTGTAAACCATTTCCACCCCCCACCCCCAAAAGCCAAAATGCTCACTCCTGCAGTCTAGGTTTCCAACAGTATTATATTAAGCACAATTCTTTCTTGAACATTTTACAAAATCTAACAAACATACTTTAGCAATCTTACTTAAATCACTTGATTTGTCCACTGAAAGAAACATTTGACATTTTTTAAATTGGAAAGCAGTGCTGACAGACAATCCTTGTAAATTGCCTCCAATTTTCATACTGCCAGGAAATCAAACAGGGGAATTTGCCTCATATGATTCACAATGTCATCTTTGCTTTTATCTCCAGAAAAAAGCTACTCCAACATGTTGAACATATACTCCTTCACAAGGCTGGCATTCAGGAAAGGCTTTTTTCTTTTTAGTTAGTACCCACATTATTAGAAAAGGGAAGGTTATTCACCTGGTGCTGTAACTGGAATTCTTTGAGATGGTTGTCCCTATGGGTGCTCCACCTTAGGTACTTCAGTGCTGCTGCGCTTCTAATCAGAAATTGTAGGTAGCAGTGCCCACGCATGGCTGAGTACATGTAATTGCTGGCACACAATGTTTGAAACAGCTATTCTGCATGTGCAGCCAACCATCCCTTCAGTTCCTTCTCTGACCCAGACATATATGACTCAGAAATAGAGGGGAGGAAGGTTGGGTGGTGGAGCACCCACAGGGACAACCATCTTGAAGAACTCCAGTTACTGTACCAGCTGAGTAACCGTCCCTTCTTCAAGGAGTGTCCCTGTGAGTGCTCCACCTAAGGTGATTACAAAGTAATGGTCATATTTCATGGTGGGAGCTTTGGGAGATGTGAATCGGTGGCTGAGCGTATTATTCAGCCGAACTGGGTATCAGAAGTGGCAAAAATCTGAATGGCATAATGCTTTGTGAATGTATGTGCCAAAGCCCATGTGGTGGCTCTGCAGATTTCCTTTATTGATACACCATGAAGAAAGTCAATAGATGCTGTCATTGCTCTTGTGGAATAGGCCCAGACAGTCAATGGAGGGTCTTGCTGCAATATGCTGTAGGCCAGGTGTATGCGCCCTGAGATCTCTACTTTGAAATGGGCAACCCTTGAGATCTCTCTGCAGTTGAAACAAAGATTCTTGGAGTTCTGCGAAAGGATTTTGTGTGTTGTAACTAGAAAGCAATTGCTCTGCGGACATTTAAATGTGCCAGGCTGCCTCCCTGGTATCATTTTGGGTTTGAGGGAGAAGACCAGTAAGTAAATGGATTCATTGCAACAGAACAAAGTAAATACTTTTGGGTGGAACTTCGGGTATGTGCATAAGACCACTTTATCTTTATGGAAGATAGTGTAGAGGGGTCTGCCATGAGGGCTCCTAACTCACCCACCCTAAATGCGGAGGTAATTGCCACAAGAAAGGAAGCCCTCATCAAGAGATAGAGTAGTGATCAGGTAGCAAGAGGTTTGAAGGCCTTGTTTGTTATTGCCCTGAGCACTAGGTTTAAGTCCCATGCTGGAGTTGGGTCCTTTAGTAGAGAAAACATATTATGTAAGCCACTAAGAAAACACTTGATGGATGGGTGCCTAAACACCAACTCACCATCACGTGTACCCTGATGGAGCTGAGGGATAACCCGTTCTGGTGCAGACTCAGTAACTACTGGAGGATCTGTGGAATAACTATAGACGTTGGAATACAGTTATGTTCAGAGCACCATGCTGTGAAACGGTGCTATTTGTGTTTATATGTCTTTCTCATAATTGGTCTGTGGCAGTTCATGATGACTTCCTGTATGGCTGCTGGACACGCAGTTTCAAGATGAGTCAAGCAGCCAGCAGCCATGATTGGAGATGGAGCATCTGCACTCTGGGATGATATATTTGCCCTTTCTGTTGTGTGAGCAAGGATGTGACCGGTGGGAAACACCACGGAGCAGCTATGCTCATCTGTAGTAAGTACAGGTACCATGTAAATCTGGGCCATTTGGGGCTATGAGAATGACTCTGCACGTGTCCGGTTTGATTCTGAGGATTACCCGTTGCAGAAGTGGAAAAGATGGGAATGAGTTTAGCAGGTGTGCCTTCCATTTTATGTTGAATGTGTCTCCTAGGGTATGTCTACACTACCACCCTAGTTCGAACTACGGTGGTAATGTAGGCAACTGGAGTTGCAAATGAAGCCCGGGATTTGAATTTCCCGGGCTTCATTTGCATCTCGCCGGGCGCCGCCATTTTTAAATGTCCACTAGTGCGGACTCCGTGCCGCGCGGCTACACACGGCATGGACTAGGTAGTTCGGACTAGGCTTCCTAGTCCGAACTACCGTTACGCCTCGTGAAACGGCAGTAACGTGAAACGGTAGTAACTAGGAAGCCTAGTCCGAACTACCTAGTCCGTGCCGCGTGTAGCCGCACGGCACGGAGTCCACACTAGCGGACATTTAAAAATGATGGCGCCCGGCGAGATGCAAATGAAGCCCAGGAAATTCAAATCCCGGGCTTCATTTGCAACTCCGGTTGCCTACATTACCACCCTAGTTCGAACTAGGGTGTTGTCATTGGGTGTTCAATTGGGTTGCAAACAAGTCCACCATGGGGAATTCTCATCTTTTGAATAGAGGTATCAACATTGAGGGGTTGAGTTCCCACTCGTGATTCCAGGGAAAGTGCCTGCTAAGGTTGTCTACTAGCACATTTCTTTGCCTGGGAGGTATGCCGCAATCAGGTGTATGATTCGTGGAATGCACCATTCCCCATAGGTGAATTGCTTCCTGGCATAGTTGGTAAGACCGAGCTCTTCACTGTCAGTTTATGTAGAACATTGTTGTGAGTATTTGTACTGTTTTGTTCCGGACAAGGGGAAGGAAGTGTAAGCAAGTATTGTGGACTGCCCTGAGTTCGAGCAGATTAATATGTTGCTTGGCTTCCTCCGGTGACCATTGTGCCTGGAAGACCTGGTAGTCTAGGTGAGCTCCCCATCGTATTAAAGAGGCATCCATAGTAATCCTTACCGATGGCTGCAGTTGTTGGAAGGGGACCCTCGTGCAGACATTGTTGTGTACAGTTCACCAAGTCATAGAGTTCTTTATGTTGGAGGGCATGGCAAAATGTTTCTTTATATGGTAGATGTGTGGTCTGTATACCCGACAGGCACATGGTACCACAAATGTGGTTGCTGCCATGTGTCCCAGAAGTTGAAGGTAGTGCCATGCTGTTATGTGCAGGCTGGCCTGTGCCAGCGATATGAGGTCCATGATTCTGGAGAACCTGTGTTTCGGTAGAGAGGCTATTGCTGTTGTACAGTCTAGATGTGCCCCTATGAACTCTTGAGTCTGAGTAGGAGTGAGTGTGCATTTATGAAACTTTATTTGGAGCCCACAGTTGTCAAATAGGGCTCTGGTGCTTGTGACTGTCCTGTATTGTACGCTGTAAGGCCCTTTAGTAGGCAGTCATCTAGGTATGGGAAGATGGTAATCTCCATCCTCCGTAGGTGTGATGCCACCACAGCTAGGACGTTGCTGTTGAGATTCCAAAGGCAGAACTCTATATAGATAGTAAATCATAGGAAGCATCTGTGCACTGGGTGTATTGAAATATGAAAATAAGTATCCTGGAGGTCAAGGGTAGACAGCCATGTTCCTGTCTCCATGCCAGGAATGATGGTGGCAAGAGTTACCATTTTGAAGTGTTGGTTCAAACGAACGGATTGAGCTTACGGATGTCTAAGATAGGTCTCCATCTGCCTATCCTCTCGGTAGTGAGGAAGTAATGGGAATAGACTCTCTAGCCCCTGTGCTCTGGGGGCACGTGTTTTATGGCATCCAATTCCAGGAGATGTTCTGCTTCCTGCAAGAGCACATATTCATGAGAGGAGATCCAGAAGAGGGATGGACAGGGGGTGGTGGAAGGAAGGGGTAACTGAAAATGGGATACAGTAACCTGTTTGGATAATTTCAAACACACACCTGTTGGCGGTGATGGTGTGCCACACAAGATAGAATGCAGCCATTCTGCTGCCAAATGTTGTGGATAAGGTGACAAATGTTGTGGATAGGTTGCCATGGAGAAACTGGGGCTGTTAAACCCTCGACCAACACTTCAAAATGTCTGATGTTAAATGAACATAAGAATGGCCACACTGGGTCAGACCAACAGTCCATCCAGACCAGTATCCTGTCTGCCGATAGTGGCCAATACCAGATGACCCATAGGGAGGGAACACAACAGGTAATCCTCATTTGATCCCTCCCCCGCCACCTCCAGAGAAACAGAGGCTAGGTACACCATTCCTACCCATTCTGGCGAATAACCATTGATGGACCTAACCTCCACGAATCTAACTAGCTTTTTTTTGAACCCTGTGAAAGTCCTAGCCTTCACCACATCCTTTGGCAAGCAGTCCCTAAGGTTGACTCAGCTGAGTGAAGAAAAACTTTCTTTTGTTTGTTTTACACCTGCTGCCTATTAATTTCATTTGGTGACCCCTAGTTCTTATATTGTAGGAATAAGTAAATAACTTTTCCTTATTCACTTTTTCCATACCAGTCATGATTTTATAGTCCTCTATCATATCCCCGCGTAGTCTCCTCTTTTCTAATCTGAAAAGTCCAAGTCTTTTTAATCTCTCTTCATAAGAGACCCATTCCAAACTCCTAATCATTTGTGGTGCCTTTTTCTGAACCTTTTGCGATGCCAATATATCTTTTTTGAGATGAGGCGACTACCTCATGATCATCATCATTGCTGGATAATGGAGGAGCTGAGGTCGCTGGAGTAGATGACAGGGTGCCCGTTGGTGCCGAATAAGCATGTTTCTGGCATTAAAGAGACCATGAGTTCTGCGCTGGTGGTAAATGCCTGTGGTAATGAAGTTGGAGGCAGCAGCGTGGATACCGGTACAATTTGTGTCAGCAGTGCCGGCTGTTTAGAGTGAGTTGGCATCAATTGTTTTGTGTGCACTGTCTATGCCGGTTGTTTGGACGGTGCTGATGATACCTTGGATGGCAGCATGTTGGTGCTCAGTGCGGCCTGCTCAGTGCCATGGTCAGTACCAACAGTGTCTTGGTGAGTGCTGATGAAGAGGGCTTCTGCTTGGCTGCTGCTGGTACCTTGGAGGAGGATCGAGCCTTCTGCTTAGGATCTCGGCTCTTGTCAGTGCCGGACCTGCTGGTTGCTTGTTTTTCCTGCACCTATGGCCGGTACAGGGGCAGCCTTCTGAAGAGAGCGCTTCCTCAAGGGAGAATTGGCCTCTGAGGAAGAGAGAGACCTCTTTTGTTTGCCTGAGTCCTGTCAGCCTTGGGACTCAACCTTGCAGGAGCCGCTCAGATGCTGTGTCAGGGGATGGTGGCCTGGGTGCCATAATGTGCTCCAGATCCAAAGTCAGGTGAGTTGTTTTCTCCAGAAACAGCATTTTCAACTGGAGCTCCCTGGCTTTTCTAGTTCTCAATGTTAGTTTTTTGCAGTGGGGGCACTGAGCAGTGGAGTGCTCCTCACCTAGGCAGCAAACAAACTGTGAAATAGGAATGGAGAGCCTGCAGGTTATACACCTCTTAAAACCATGCAAACCAGGCATGTCCCAGTAAAGAAAAAATGGTTGCTGGAAAACCAGCACCGTGGAACTAACATTATCTAATCTATGTATGCTAAGATGAAAAATTTTGTTGAAAACTGACCAACAATTGAATAAGAAAAACTGCTATTAATAACTAACACTAACAATAACTAACACTTGAGGGTGACTGCTGAGCAGCAACGGAAGCCAGCAGCAGTAGAGAATAGGGATGTAATCATGGTTTGGCATGATAAGCAAAAGCTTATAGGTAAATGCTATACACTACAGAAGGGGTCACTAACCAGAAGATCGGGATCTAGTAGTAGATCTTGGAGCCTCTGACAGGGGATCTTGATTTGTTTGGACAGGAACCTATCAAGTGCTGGCACTTCAGTTGCCCCTCCACCCACTGTCACGCTGCTCCTGCCCTCTGCCTTGGAGCTGCCGCCAGGAGCCTCCTGCTTGCTGTGCAAGGTGTGGGAGGGAGAAGAGGGGGGCGCTGATGTCAGTGTGACCCACACAGAGAGAAGGGGATGGAGGGAGCTTTGCAATGTAAATCTCTGTCACGCTCACACACTATGTGTGTGTCTGTCATTCTCACAAACACACACCATCCTTCGCTCATCTCCCGACCCAACACGCACATGGAGGGTGGGGGGTGTTACTATGTTTACTTATAGGTTAATGCTATACACTACAGAAGTGTGTTATTTTTGGTTTTTGACTGGTCTGTGCATTTCATAATTTTAATTTCTCTATCATGCTTAAATGTAATTCTTTGAGTAGTGAGTTCTAAAATGCCTAACATGTTGTGGCTGGAGTAATTATCCCTATGGTAATTGCTGCCCCTGGAAATGGCAGGCATGTCCCACATGCTGTCCTAGCCTTCAGACATCAATAATGGGGAACTGGGGTCAGCAGAAGCTGTGGGTTCAGAGCCTGTAGACGAGGGGCAGTACATAGTGCCACAGAGCCATTGCTGACATGCCCACTGCTTTCAGGAGTGGTGCAGGCCATGGCAGGAGTAAGCCTGTCTAAACTCCTCTGCTCCACCACTGAGAAGCCATCTGTCAAATTGTTGCCAACCAGAGCCTGCTTCCTGAACCCGTCCCAGCCCTAAACCTTCTCCGGCACTCAACCTCCTGTCCCAGACATGAGTCTCCTGCACCCAAAATCCTTCCCAGAGCTTGCACCCTGAAACCCCTCCTGGACCCCAAGCCCCCATCCTGGGATAAGCCTGAAGCCCCTCTCACACTCCAAGATCAGAGCCTGCACCCCAACCTCCTACCCTCAAAGAAGGGGCAGGAAGGAAGTGGGACAAGGTTATTTGGGTTTGAGGTAGATCTTACATTGCACTTAAATTGAAAAAATGAGCTTGTGCTTAAAAAGGTTGGAGACCACTGAACTACAGGGATTTCTCTCTCTCTGCACCCGCCAGCAAATTTTTTAGCAGGCTGGCAAGTGGCCGGGCTCAGTCCTGGCTCACACCAGGTCTCGGACCTAAGCCCTGCTGCAGCTCTGTATTTAAAGTGTATTAGGGAAGATAGGCAGCCTGGGTCAGTTCCACCTTGTGTTGGATCCAGGAGCTCAGGCCCGCCCCCCCCGGACAGGCTGCTGCCACCCTGAACTGCTGCCTCTTTATTAGAGGCAGCAGCACAGGTGACAGGCAGCTGGTTCATGAGGGGAGCTGGTTTTTAAACTGGCTCCCCTCACGGACCATCTCCCACCTGGCACCCCTCTCTGCTGCCTCTGATAAAAAAGCAGCAGTGCAGAGTGGCAGACGGCTCCTTGGGAGCGAGGCTGGAGTGCACTGGCTGCCAGCCCCATGCCTGGAAACTATAGTATAGTCTACAAATTGATAAGAATTCATGAGGTTACTCGACTATTCAATTAACTGATATTTAACATCCCTAGTAAAGAAGGAACTGAAGGGACAGTAGGCTGTGCATGCGGAATAGCCGTTTCAAATGTTGCGTGCTGGCAGATGTGTGCACAGCCGACCATGGTCACTGTTACCTAAAATCTCTGATGAAGCATATCAGCGCTCAAACACAAAGGTGGAGCACTCATGGGGACTCTCATTGAAGAAGAAGCAGCTGTTACTTTTTTCTTATACAGTTGGTGATGTGAGAATTATATCTGAAGATTGATATGAAGAGTTCAGATTTTCAATTTTGTCACATCTTGCAACATTGCCAGGAGGATAAACTACATTGAATCAAAACAAAGTAAATTCAAAGTGATGCCTCATGTTCACGACCTCACAGATAGATACAGTGGTTTGGCATATTAAATATGAAGGTTTTGTGTTTAAATGAGGTAGTGTAATAAAATTAAAATCCTCTGTCCATCTTGGTTATAAGTTCATTTTTTGCTGTAAACTTTGTCCTAGCTCAATCGCAAGCATGCTAACATGAGAACTTAATACTCAGGAAGTTCGTTACTAAAGAAGTCACAGGCAAATGATTGGTAGTGCATCACTGGGAATTTAATTATAAACATTTTTAAGGGGAGTTGGCAAGCCACACAAGAAGACTTGGTGGACAACATTTGGACCACAGGCCACCTATTGAGTATTTCAGGTCTACACTGAGGTACTTCAGAGGCACAGCTACAACATTATACCACAGAAGCATTTTAAATGTAGATGTAGTTTGGTACTGTTGCTACTTTTGACATACCTGACCTTTGCATAGATAGGGGATTTAAAGCTCAAAGACAGTCAATGAGATGATGTTCATTAGCATCAAATTCACAAGAAAAAATACAATTAAGCAGTACAAAGAATTTAAATCTCTAATTCTAATCTGATGTATAATAGTTGTATCCTTTTGAACCATTTTTGTAAATTACTGAATACTTCCTGGGACCCTACAGGGTGACAACAGTATCATCTTGTGAATTGGTGAGACAGGCCTGGCCTATACATAGGGGAGCAATCCACAGTTCTGAGCCCCAGAGGTATGCCCATATAATCTCATTGTAGACATGTTTTAGGGAGGTGGTGTTTCTATAGTGATAGAAAAACTTCTTCCAGACCTCTAGGTTGCAACTACATAACAGGTATGCTGGCATAGCTATGGTGCCACAGATTTGCTGTTATAATACCTGTAGGCTATGTCTCTACAGTGCCTGTTTTGTGCAAAAAATATTCAAATGAGGCAAAGCATGGAATATCGCTGTGCCTCATTTGCATAATTAACGAGGCTCCGTTTTTGCACAAGAGCCTTTTGCGCAAGAGTTTTACCCCCCCCCAAAAAAAATGTGGAAGAATGGCTCTTGTGCAAGAGGGGTTTTTTGCACAAAATCGGAGCCTTGTTAATTATTCAAATGAGGTGCAGCGATATTCCACGCTTTGCCTCATTTGCATACTTTTTGTGCAAAACGGGCACAGTACAGATATAGCCATAAAGTAGAAACAAACAGTCTTTCCTACTTCTTCTCTTATAAGAGGAGGCTTTTTAAAGGTCTAACACTTAAAATGGACTCAGGTGTCCCTAGTTAACTAAGGTAACCTCTTCTCAGCTTATGGGGAAAAGGAGCCTTTATTGTTCTAGAACTAACGAATCTGCCTCTCATCATTCTCTTACAACTGTCCAGCCTGACTTTGTAGCCGTTCTTCTATAACAGAATTTCACCACTGAATTACTAAGAGGGACTGCAGAACTCAAATTCATCTACGAGTTAGACACTGTTACCCTGGGCTTGAATAAAGACATTAACTGATTAAGGCATTAGAAAGCCAATTTCCCCTGCCTTTAACATGCACATTTTCACTTCAAAAGCTATGGATGGAACCCATCCAAGCTACTTAAGTAGCCTCATCAACATGGATCCAACAATTGACAGGTACTTTTTTTGCTGGAACATTGACTGAGGCAGCATCAATCTTTCATGTAATATAGACATGGCCTCACAGTGTGATCTTGTACTTGTGGGCAGACAAGTACACCAAGATGTACACCATTAAGTTACCACAAGGTTGCAGGCAGGCGATGACAGAATCTACTAGATGATCTCTAAAATGTCAGTGAATTTGGTTGACCTAACTTCGTAATACAGACCGGTCCTGATTTACTGTATGTCATAAACGTACTCCTAATCCTATGACTGTGACTACAGTTCTTAGTTTGAAAGGGCCCAGAGCTATAACAGGTGCATTGGGATATGCCCCTGCATCCCATAACCAGTGCCCTATTCCAAGGCCTCTTACAAAATACTAATTCACAGTTTGTACATCTTGTTAGATATTAAAAAAGGACTTCATTCTGAAAATGAATTTATAAAATCCTACCAAAGAAAGCATAAAATATTAGCCATTTTTTATACCCAGTGCAGGCAATCTTAGGGTACATCTACACAGCAGCATTATTTTGGAATAACTGATGTTATTTCGAAATAACACAGTGCATGTTTACACAACAAGCTGTTACTTTGAAATAATGTTGAGATGGGGACTTCTTACTTGACTCCTGTAACTCTCATTTCATAAAGAGTAAGAGAAGTCGAAGGAAGAGTGTTCGCCCTTCGACTTCCTGCTGCGTAGACAGTGCCAAAATCTGAATTAAGCTATTTTGACTTAAGTATGCAACTGACGTAGCTGAAGTTACATAACTTAATTTGACTTTTGTTCTGCTGTGTAGATGTGCCCTTAGAGAAGACGACCAAGGCCATGAAGAAGCAAATGTATACTATACATCAATTGAACTGTTTTAGGGCACATGAGAGTGATAATGTAATACCTGACTTTTAAAAACTTTGGATGAGCTGCTCAGAAACTGTCAAAGTTTCACAATATGTTGCAAACTGAAACTGGGCTACAGACTGAGCACTAATGATGCATCAGAAACATGGAATAAACTGTAAGGCATTTGAAGCTGTCAAGAAGTCATTTTAATGAGTGGAGTAATTGCATAATGCTTGTTAATACATTCATCTTGGTAGATTCTGACTGCCAATATCTAGACAATATAAAGAAAATTAAATAAACTCGTCTCCCCCTCATCCTTGCTTGACTGAGAAACTACAGCAAATATTGTTAGAAAACTCAAATGCACAGACATGGAGTATATAGTCTGTACCAGTGTTCCCTGTATGCAGTGCACTTGTGCAGATGCCGAGGAGAGATTCAAATACCACCCATCTGATGAGCAGAGCATGGACAACTGAGGTAGTTGTTTCTATTGATGGTTCATATTCGCACATGCCTCAGTGCACATAAAAATTATTCTGCACATGGATGAAAAAGATTAGAGGGAACATCTGTTTGCAATCACAGTTCTCTTTGAAAAACAATAACTCATACCATTAAGTACGTTTTTAGTATACAAGTTGGACCTCTCTGGTCTGGCACCCTCCGGACCTGATTGGTCCCGAATGAGGGAATATGCCAGATCCCTGCTGCTGACTCCCCCCAAGCCCACTGCTCCTTTCTCTGCCCCCGCTACTGGGGCTGCAGAGTCTCCAGCCCTGCTACCAGGACTGTTGTGATTGCTGCATCACTTCTAACAGGGCTGCTATGACTGGCCCTGGCTGTGCTACTGGGGCTGTGGATCTGGTCCTGGACCCAACCTAGGCCCAGTCCCAACCCCACTGCTACCAACCCTGCTGGATTCCCAGCCCAGCAGGGCTCCCAGCTGCCAGCCCTCTAGCCATTGGTCTCCCAGCCAGAACTCCCTGGTCCAGAAACATTCATGGTCCTGATTTTGGGAGGTCTAACCTGTATTAATATATTTAATTATTAGTATATTATGGCAAAGCCATTCTTTTTTAATTCAAACCTAAAAACATTATATGAAATAGACCAGATAAACACCCATTAAGTAGTGCTTCCTAAATAAATGGTGAAGGTTTTCAGGTAAAAGGGACTGAAAATTCCCATGACAACATACACACAAACCTGTAATAGTATGCAATGGCATAAAGGTTTTATTGTCATGAGTTTGAAATTGCTGTATTGCAAGTGGCTCACAATTTTACAAGTATTGTAAATTAACCCATCTAAGTGTCTAATAAGCCACTGTATTATTCCATCATGTATTTTCTTCTTCATGACATCTATACTTTTAAACTATTTGAGAGATGTTTTATTTTAAAAGTTGTTATTATTTATTTATCGCTCTGCCTGTAGACTCAGGCTTCACTAGTAACATGAGTGCAACAAAATAGGTCTTTTTGGGGAGTATGATGGTGCACCTGTGGCACACTGGCTTAAAAAGGGCTAACAGAGGCCTCTGGAAGCTGTGCTGGAGGCAGCCAATTAGAGAGAGGCTACGAGGAGTAGCCAATCAGGGCCAGGTGCATCCATAAAAGAAAGACTGCAGAGGAGTGCAGCTTTGGCTGGTCCCTAGAACTTTAGGAGGGAGAAGGACTGGATGCCTTACAGCCTGAATATAGCAAGCATCCTGGATAGACCAGTGCCGCAGGTGGAAAACCAGGGAGCTTAAGGCAGCTTCTTGAGGAGTGCAAGGATTTGCAGACTAAGGACCTGAGCCACAGGCAAAGAGGGTGCTGGGGCCGCAAGGAAGTGGCCCGGGGAAAATCTACTGAAGAGTCAGAAGGAATACTGCAAGTAGTGGCCTTCTACAGGGTTCCTAGCTTGGGAGCTAGAGTACAGGCAGTCCCCGGGTTACGTACAAGATAGGGACTGTAGGTTTGTTCTTAAGTTGAATCTGTATGTAAGTCGGAACTGGCGTCCAGATTCAGCCGCTGCTGAAACTGATCAGTTTCAACAGCGGCTGAATCTGGACACCAGTTCTGACTTACATACAGATTCAACTTAAGAACCCCAGGCATCCCCAAGTCAGCTGCTGCTGAAACTGATCAGCGGCTGATTGCAGACCAGGGGGACGGGGGAGGGGGGGGCAAAGCAGAGCCAAGCCGCGGAGCGCGCGATCAGCTGACAGCCCAGACGCTCTGGGCTGTCAGCTGGCCGGGCGCTCCGCGGCTTGGCTCTGCTTTGCCCCCCCCCCTCCCCCTGGTCTGCAGACCAGGGGGACGGGGGGGGGGGGGGGGCAAGGCAGAGCCAAGCCTCGGAGCGCGTGGGCAGCGGACAGCCCTGTCCGCTGCCCACGTGTTCCGCCATTTTGCTTCCTCTCCCTGGTCTGCTGGAGACCAGGGAGAGGAACCCCGTTCGTAACTGCGTATCCGACATAAGTCGGATCCGCGTAACTCGGGGACTGCCTGTAGTTGGCAGGCCTGTCCCCTCCCTCCCTTCCCACTGGAGAAGTGTTTAAACACTAACTACGTTGTGGTTGAATGGCTAGAGGGTTGTGACACTAAAGAGGACATCACAGTCCTTGTAGGACATGGATCCAGAAGCAGAAGAAGTGACAGGTGGAGCACCACAAGAGGAAGAAGCATGGGCTAGCAAAGCTAATTGCCAGGAAGTACTGAAGTACTTAGTGAACCCAGTCACAAAGAGAAAAAGAATAACTGATATATATTTTAGGAATGTCTACACATTTTCTAAAATATACTCTTTAAAGAACATTAATCAGCATTGCAATTTAAGGTATGCTATCTTACAACCTAGCAGGGCTAAGAAAAATGCTGTATAATAGCAAGTGAAAGAGGAACGAGTGTAACAATAAAAATCAAACTTTTTTTCCTTCATTTCACAATAGTCCATCAAATATGGGGCCTAAAACTTTTCAATAGTATACATTTGAATATTTGTCATCATATACCTCAGACCACATTAAATTTTAGGGAAACGACAAAAATTTTGTAGCAAGATTTTTAATTTGTTAAAGGTGTGTCTGTTTGAAAAGTTTGAAAAAACATATAGAATGCAGACAAGGTGATTAAAGGTGATAATTAAACTGATCAACTATCTCTGCAATTTATTATGTGAATGTTACAACTAGATTTAACCTGTTAATATGTAAAACAGAAAACAAAATATAAATATGTCCCTATAAATCCGATTATGTAAACTGATTGGTAGTTAACACTAGTTGTGTAGTAAACTCTTTTCTTACATATATATCCATTGACTTTTCTAGATCCATTAAGCTTAACTATCCAGTCAAGTTCATGAAAATACAAAGCTCTAATTAGTCCAGGGGAAAGTTAACACACATGGATCACAGCTTTTTACACCAATCCTTTCTTTGTATCTTCATTGTACACAGTGCAGTTAATCAGACCTATTTGTTTCATGCTGAAATCTGAGGCAAATTGGCAGCATTACTAGATGAGTAGTTTTGAAAACCTAACATGAGGCGTAATTAAATGAAATGAAACAGTCCCATTTACTTCAAGGAATACTGGAGTTGGCCCAAACGTAACTGTCGAATAGAAAGATACTGTACAAATCAAACATCTTTATGACATGGTCCCATCTTTGGACCCTTCTGCATGCAAGAGGAAGGGCAGAAGGAAGACAAAACATATTAGAGGCACATGGACATATAGGGCAAGTCTAGACTGGGGAGTTATTCTGAAATAACTCCCCTCATTTCTAAATAAAAAGGCCAGCATCCACACTACCAAGACTGTTATTTCAAAATAATGGGCTTGTTATTTTGAAATAATAACTCCTGCTTACAAAGAGGAATAAGCGTAATTCAAAATAGTTCTTTAATGAGTTATTATTTCAAAATAACTTATTTCGAAATAACCTGGTAGTGTAGACATAGCCATACAGGTCAAGATTTTCAAATATATCTAGAGTATTTGGTCATCTAGTTACCATTATAACACCACTTGTCATCAACTATAGCTCCCAACTTAAACCTCTCCAACTCATTATCAATAACCTACAATCTATACTGGAACAGTATATTACACTCCTAGAGGTTCTGGGGGACAGACTCATAGTCTCTTATAGACAGCCACAACCTCAGGAAGATTCTTACCAACCACCACAGGACATACCACATTAATACCAACCCTGGAACTTTTCCTTGCAACAAACCCTGTTGCCAACTTTGTCCACATGTTTACTCTGGTGACACTATCACTGGACCTAACCATGTCAGTTATATGATCAAGAACACATATTTCTATTCATCCATAAATATAATTTATGCCATCATGTGCCAACAGTGTCCCTCCCTCTGCTATGTATATTGGACAGACTTCTCAGACGCTTCGCCAAAGAATTAATGCCCACAAATCAAACATCAGACATCTTCACAAAGAAAAACCAGTTTCTTTTCATTTCAACCTACCTGGACATAGTCTTAATGACCTTACTACATGCATCTTACTTTAAAGAGACTTTAACACCAGATTACAGAGGGAAACTTCAGAATTTACATTCATGCTTAAATTTGACACTTTATGAATGGGCCTTAACAAAGATGCTAATTACCTTACCCATTACAAAGATAGCTTCCCCACTTATCACTCCTGATTAGCCATTCATTGGCTCATAAATAGCTATTCCCTCCCTCCCACTCCCTCACCCCAACTTCTGTACTAAATCTGATTTGTCAGTTTAATAATGTGTTCACTTTTTTCATTGTATTCCTTTTGTATATATGATCATGCCAGTTCTCTTCCAGAATATGATCTGAGGAAGTGGGTCTGGCCCACGAAAGCTCATCACCTATTAAACCATCTTGTTAGTCTTTAAAGTGCTACACAGTTTTTCCTTTTGTCTTAGCAAGATCAGACTAACATGGCTACCTCTCTATTACAAGTCCCTTAAGTAGCTCTGAAAATCTCAGGCACAGAGTTTAGAGATTCGCTGAGGCCATGTCTACACTTCAGAGAAGATTGAAGCAGCTGCAGTAGATCTTCCAGGGTTTGAATTAGAAGGTTTAGTGAAGACACGCCAGTAATCCTGCTTCCATGAAGAGTAAGGGAAGTTGAAGGGAGAGTGTGCTCCCTTTGACTTCCCTCAGAGTGTATGGCACCGAAATTCAAGTTAAGATACTTTGACTTAAGCTATGCAAACTTATCCCTGGTGTAGACCAGGCCTGAGTGAGATGCTGAATCTTGTTTAATACATTATGTTGTTGATAATAAGAGTTAAATTAACATATCATATTGAAACCTCAGATCTCCACTTTGAAAATACAATTTAGTAATCAGCCAGCAGTTTGGAGAGGATATTTGAAAAAGCTGGTAAGCCATAATATCGCATTTCTGGAGTCTTTCAACTTGAATACAACCAATTTCTATGCAGTACATAAGATGCAGATGAATTCCTTTCATGAAGCTATCAATGTTCTACAGAAAGCAGATGAAAAATGGAAACTGACAACATTACTGTAATGCTTGGTACTCCCTACAATTTCACTCTATCTAAAAATGTAATATCTGAATGGTACAAATGCAAATAGAGTATGCAAATGGATAGTGAATCCATTGATTTATATGAAAATTACATTAAAACAATTAGCTAAGTCTTGTGATTTTGGATAACTGAATCAGAGTTGATTTGAGATCAACCAAGCTCACAAAACAATGCATGAAATCATTTTGTTAATATAATGGTTCAACCCTCAAAAGAGAAGTTATGATTGTCTGATTGTATTAGCATGAGCAGATCTAGATTTCTTTTAGTGTGCCTGAAGAAATGAGCTTTTATACAATTATCTCACCTTATAGCTAACAGTCATTTCAATCAAACAGATTATGCTTTAACATAAGAAGAAAATAAAAATTCTGCCACTATACATGACAATAATACCTTTTATTACTGTAGACTATCTACACGGCTATAAGATAAATGTGGAATATGGAACTTTAATTGTATGTCCTGTGAAAAAGAGTGGAATGATATGCCACGGTTTGCAGAAGGAAAGCAAATAATGAAAAAATTGGATAGAAAGTCTAAATTAGCGCAACATCAAGTAGAAAAAGGAGTAGGAGAGATAATAAGGCTGATTTATAGTCAGAGAAGTGTATTTATTTTGTTAACTTCGAAGAAAAAAAATACAGTTAGTGGAAAAAGGAAGTTGTGACTCCCTGACACTTAGGGAGTAAACCTGTAAACCTGTAAACCTCAATTTCTGAGGAAAAAGATTCTTTTGAAAAAAGGTTTTTTTTTTTTTTTTTAAAGAACTGAGTCTAGATTGCTTGCTTTTTCGAAAAAAACAAACAAACCCAAAACAACAACACTCTTTTGAAAAAGCGATTGGAAGAAGATATGCAAATTCCCGCTGAATCTGCATATCTTCTTTTGAAAGTACAGTAACCTTCCGATAATCCGGCACCTTTAGGACCCAGGGGGTGCTGGATTATCAGATATGCCAGACTATCGGAAGGGGGGGGCTATGAGGGGTCTGGGGTGGGGGGGGTGCCACCCCAGACCCCTCATAGCCCCCCCTTCCGATAGTCCGGCTCTGCCCCAGGCGTCCCTGATTCAGCCGCTGCTGAAACTGACCAGCAGCGGCTGAATCAGAGACGCCTGGGGCAGAGCAGCTGGAGTGCTGCCGGGTTGGTCCGGTAGCGCCGACCCTTGATGCAGCAAGACAAAACCCAGCAGCATCCCAGCTGCTCTTGGGGCCGGGCGCAGCGGAGCTGGGGTGCTGCGCTCCTCGGCGCTACTGGACCAACCCGGCAGCACCCCAGCTGCTCTACCCCAGGTGTCCCCAAGTCAGCAGCTGCTCAAACTGACCAGCGGTTGACTCCAGGAAGCCGGAGGCAGAGCTGCTTTGCTCCGGGCTTCCTGGAGTCAGCCGCTGGTCAGTTTCAGCAGCAGCTGAATCAGGACGCCTGGGGTAGAGCAGGTGGGGGGCTGCTGGGTTGGTCCCACAGCGCCAAGGTGCGGCGCTACTGGACCAACCCGGCAGCACCCCAGCTGCTCTACCCCAGGTGTCCCCAAGTCAGCTGCTGCTGAAACTGATCAGCGGCTAATTCCAGGAAGTCGGGGCAGAGCAGCTCTGCCTCAGGCTTCCTGGAGTCAGCCGCTGGTCAGTTTCAGCAGCGGCTGAATCGGGGACAGCTGGGGTGCTGCCAGGTTGGTCCCGCAGCCCCGAGGGGCAGCGCTAGGGGACCTACCCAGCAGCACACCAGCTGCTCTGCCTCCGGCTTCCCCGATTCAGCCGCTGGTCAGTTTTAGCAGCGGCTGAATCGGGGAAGCTGGGGGCAGAGCAGCTCCAATGGTCCGGCTGCCCGGAGCACTTCCGGGTTCCTGATGGTGCCGGACCATCAGGAGTGCCGGACCATCGGAGTTTTACTGTAAAATGTAGTCTAGATGTGCCCTTAGAGATTTGAGCACATTGGTAGTTATAGCAGCAAGGAACAATTTAACCTCCATCACTGGTATACGGGCCAGACACTTCTGAACAAACCATAAAATCTTTTTACCATCATCATTTTTGGTGTTATTTTTTTATCGAGATGCAGATTTCTTAGTCAAGGTCTAGATTCCAGAGAAAATAAATAAATAAAAAAAAATTGACTACCCCAGTGTAGGCTGACATGTTATTGAAGAATACAGTATACTCCTTATTAGGTTTGAAAATGACGTTTAATTCATGCATACTCCGGTAGGGTGAATCGAAAATTCCAGAAACATATTCAATAAATTTGTCCAGGAGTATGATCCTTTATTCAAAGTCCACAGGTGTATTAAAAGATACTGTCATAAGGTTACAGTAAGTGATAAAAAAATTACACCAGAACCCCAAAGACTGCAACAGTATTGAAGATTCAATATGTTTTATGTGCCCTTATAGAAGCTGTAAGGTAGGAACTGGATAAAATGCTTGATGACAGAATTAGTAGAAAGCACACAACAGATTAGACTAAGTATAAATATGTTGATTGTCCCAAAATACAGATCGAAGAGCAGAGGTGATGTATGGGGGAGACACGTGAAATCACATTCCCCACCAGACTGCTTTTTCACATGGTACGGCTGTCCCCCATCCCTGTAAGGTAGCAGAGACTGAAAATTTTGAGTTGTGCTAGGCAAGGACAGACAGAAGCAAGAGGAACAGCTGGGAGCTAAATGTAGGGACCACTACTTTCCAAGATGGGAGAGTTTGTCTAGGGAAAAATGGCATAACAGACTATTCCAGGGTTGTCCCCATCCCCTCATCAAGGCCTTGTCTGTAGTAAAGAGATTAGACTTTATGTCAATTTAAGAAAGTTATATAAAGCCACAATTAGAGAAAAATTACCTTATATCTATGAGTTATAATAATTCTCATGACATGCAAGGCAATATTTTCACTAAACCTGATGCTAAGAAATGTTTCTGACAGCTAGTAGTATCACCAAAATCCAAGAATTTGACAGCCGTTATTATTCACCATACTATTATTCACCATACTATCACCAAACCCCGTTGCCAACTTTGTCCACATATTCATTCTGCTGATACCATTATTGGACCTAACAAAGTGAGTTATAAGATCAAGAACACATATTCCTGAGCATTCAGAAATATAATTTATGCTATCATGTGCCGAAAGTGTCCGTCTGCTTTGTACATTGGACAAATGTCTCAGACACTTCGCCAAAGGATCAATGCCCACAAAACAGATATTAGACAGGATCACAAAGAAAAAACAGTTTCTTGCCATTTCAACCAGAAAGGACACTGTCTCAACAACTTAATTACCTGCATCCTGCTTCAGAAGCCTTTTAAATCTGCACTTGAAAGGGAATCCTCTGAACTGTCATTCATGCTAAAATTCGACACTCTACGCGTAGGTCTCAACAAAGACCCCAGTTATCTTACCCATTACAAAGATAGCTTCCCCAATTATCACCTCTAATACCATTAGCTCACAGACATTTACCTTTCCCCACCTCTAATACCATTAGCTCACAGACATTTACCTCCTGCCCCCTCTGTATCCCTCTTCTGTTCTGAAATTTGATTTGTCCTTTTCATATGTGTTCTTTTTTTTTAATGGTATCCTTTGGTATATATGGTTGTGACTATTTTCTTCCACTATTTGATCTAAGGAAGTGGGTCTGGCCCACGAAAGCTCATCATCTAATAAACCATCCTGTTAGTCTTTAAAGTGCTACATAGTCCTGTATTTTGTTTCAGCTACACCAGACTAACACGGCTACATTTCTATCACCATACTATTAGAGTCTGTAAAGTTCCTTTTGGACTTTCTAATGTTTTACCTCTTCCCTACAGTATATTCAACATTCTACTTTATTAAACTACTAAGTTAATATTTTTTTCTGGTATTCAGTCTACAGTTTTCTATGCTCCATTCCATTCCATTATGTTCTTTGTTTTACATCCTATAACTCTAAACAATATCTTTCTTTCCAGTTTGAATCACTGAACTGAGATTACTAAACCATAAATGGGAACAAGGAGTTATCATATCTAAAAGAATATTTCACACACAAAATATAGTGAAAAATCTCAGACATAATTAAGGAAAGGTTATCTCACAGTGATTTAGGTCTAAATAAAACAGAAGGCCATGAAGTGAAAAGAAAAAAAAATAGAAAAAGTATAAGACAATAGCACAGAAGGAATATAAATTTAACCCCCTCCAACCCAACATTGTTATCTTAGTCATTAATGACTTGGATTTAAAAAAAAAAAACTTTTGAGTCTCTCATCCCTTAAATATTTCTGTTTCTTAATGTTTAAAAATCTTGTGAAACATATTACTCTTTATAATATATATTGCAATAATATCTTGGAACATTTATTCGGTATCAAAGTCCCATTGAGGCAGGCTCTGTATATGTAACAAAAAACAATCCATGCACAAAAGAGCTTAAAATCTCTAAATCTATTACTGCTGCTGTTCTTGAATACCTATTTCTCATATGTGTGTGTGCTAACTAGAAATAAAAAGAGAAAAATATTTTTTTATGCTCTGCAAAGTTAATTCCTGTACACACATGAATTTAATGTACTGACATCCAAAATTCACAGTTTTTAAGTAATTACAATTACCTAAATCGGGGGTTGAGAACTTCAGGCCTGGGGGCTGGATGCAGCCGCTGGCTTGCCGGGATCTGGCCCTAGAGGCTGAAGGCTCCCCTCCAACATTGGGGAGCCCACACTGGTGCACTATGCCCCACAACCACTGTGGGGCTAGAGCACACAAAATCTACTCGCTTAGGCCCCCTTAGGTCTGGTGTGTGAGGGGAATGTGGGGAATGTCTTTCTCCTCAGTCAGAGGCCACATCAAGGTTTGGTTTTGGTTTTATATTTTGTTTGTTTTTTGCTTCTCAGTTATGTGAACTGACTGATTTTTCTATAAGTGACCCCCAACCCAAAAAAAGTTGCCCACCCCTGACTTAAATCATCATCATAAAGTCAATGAAATGGACCGATTTGTCAGTTTTTTAAAAATGTTTTCCCTTAAAAAAAAAAAACCCTTCCCCACAAAAAAACTGGGGTTTTAGTAAATTTAAAATCGCGATAATGGTTTTGATAGTTTGATAAAAAAATAGCTAAAGAGGTCAAAAAATTATTTGCAAAAATCAGAAAAGTTTTTCACAAAAACAATTAAAAAGGCTATGAAACTACAAAAAGTGAGCTGGGTTCAGATCTCAAGCTTTACTTCTCTATAAGTTGCCCTATATCAGGAAGGTAAAGGTTCTAAATTTGGATCTTCTAGGTGCCAACATTTTTAATAAACTAAGAACTGCTGGTGTCACAATCAGTATGTGAAATAGATAAATTTTCATAGAATATACTAAATGGATGAGAAACAGATAAATAAGCCTTTATATTTCTTTCCAACAAGCAGACTCATGTATAATTAAAGTGCATAATAGAGTAAATGTAATTTCACCTTATTCAAACAAGGTGTTTCAGGAACAGCTACTCTCAGGGCAAAATCTTCATTTAATGATTTAATACCACCTCACTCACACACAACTAACCCTATAACAAAAATGAATGTCAGAAAAGAGTACATTTTCAATGTGTATGCAAGGTGATTTTGCCAAATCATTTACATTAATATCAATATAATATGCAAAACAATTTAAGATGCCCATATTTACCCTGAGATACCTGTGAATAGCATAATACCCTTATGGCTATACATTTAGGAAATACATCCACATTAATATTTGAGTGACATAACATCAGAGTTACATCATGGTCTGTTTGGTTTTGGCCAAGTTTGGAAGAACAGAATATTGCCGAAGTTAAACGATTTTATTTTTAAGAAACATCTTCTAGGATATATAAAACTGGTTAGACTAACAGTGGATGTTTAGAATAGGACAATTTTCTGTAGCTCTGCAGTTCTACTACCAAAGCTTGGTTGTATTATTAAAGCTTCCTGTGGCTCCCCTTGGCTGAAAACAGCTAACTGGAGGCTATGGGAGCAGTAAGGCTCTGAGTCTGTGAAGCTTTTAGATAAACAAAGCAGAGGGCTCCCTTTGCAGCTTTCCCAGAGCAGGAGCTCAGTCCACTTTGAGAAACACTGCTCTATGTGACTAGAATGAAGAATGCCTTCTATGTCATCTATCCTGCATTAGTCCTGAGTTCCACTGGCCTGCAAAAGACAGAATTTTTGAAGTTCTTCTCTAAAAAGGAGTAAATCCTTAAAATAGGGTTTTTTGAAGGACATGTCAATGTTAATTCAGTCAGGTATAGTTAATATGATTTGTAACAGATTCGGTAGCTTTGCAGCTTGACATCTTAGCTATTGAGTCCTAAGAACATGAAGCACATCAGGAAAGACAGATTTCCTCCAGAGGGCACCTATTATAAATTCAGAAGGCAGACGCATTTTTTCCTCATAGAAACCACCATTCAAAGTAAACAAAAATAATCCTGGAGGACCAAGGGAATAGAACTCTGGTGTCCAACACACTAGCCCCGTGTGGCTATTTGGTCAGTTGAGTGTGGCTACTGCTTTAGAATTGGAGAGTGTGTGGAAGTTTACAAATATTTTAATTTTACCATAGCATGGTACCGATTTTTACCGCTTTTTCAATCTTCATTCTCTTAGCAACATCTAACTTCTCACATTCTGAGAAACATTTTCTGAAAATGTCACAGGCATAAAATAAAATTGTGATGTTGGTACAAACTGGCCAAGATGTTCCGGTTAATTATGATTATTGCCCACTAGGGACCATATTCAAGAAAAATGGCATCATTTAGCTGTTGTACTTTGGAAGTCACTGCAAGGCAATCCAATTTGATTTTCACAAGGAGTTCATCAGTTCATATTTCTTCACGGTTTTACTTTATTTCTGCTCACTCTCTGTCGTCAGAAAACCATTTGTTTTTAAATTTCCATCGAAGCTGGCAGAGGAGGAGTTTTTATATGGGAAAATTACTCAGCAGCAACACTTGGAATCTTGGGGAGTGTCCAGGGATGGCTTTTTGCTTGTCGTCTTATACCTCTAAGAACCATTTTAGCAAGACTAGTAGCAAGGTGGCAATTTTACCACTTCTCAGTCTTGCTTCAGCACACTATATAATAAGGGAAGAGAGGGTAAACCATACTTCAGTTTTGTGCTGCAGGCTCTTGAAAAGGAAATCTACAAGAAGAAATCTGGACTTGGAGTTCAAGAACAGAATAAGGGAAATTAAGGAGTTACCACTGAGGACAGCTGGTCTATTGCAAGATATCTTAAACTGCAGGAAATGCTCATGAAAATTTGAAGGATAATATTCTTCTCCCATGGAGTCAACAGCCTGGAGCTGAGCCCATTAGTCAGAGTTGCTCTTTCCCTGTAGGTACTGTAAAGCAAGGTAATGAAGGAAGTATAAATAGAACGAAAGTTGGAGAGAGACAAAACAGGACTTCTCCCAGGAGCTTAATTAAGAACCTCCAAAAGGAGACTTCTAGTACTGCCTTGCTGCCTAGTTGTTGCACTGTATGACAATGTATACCAGCACCACTCTGGTTTTGTAAGGGTTAATCACTCTGTTTGGGTGGAAGAGGCCCCGCACCTTCACCTCTGCTGGGCATGCCCCTGTTGGAACCAGCATATAAAAGGAAACAGGTCAGCTCAGTCTGGACCGACTGCTGAAGAGGAAGGAGGCGTACTGTAGGTTCCTTTGGAAAATCCATCTGCACTCCAGGACACAGGGGTCAGCCACATGGTGATGACCCATGACCTCCAGGCTTGGATCACCACACAGGGAGGAGCGACTAACAACCTGGTGATGGCAAGCTGCAAAGAAATGAGTAAGAAGTGATTCAGGGAAACTCTCCGGGGAGTCGCTAATACAACTGGAGACTAGCTTAGAATGTTTCAGCAGGATCCCTGCTATGCAGGGTTGGGACTGAAAACAATCACAGTTGGTTTTAATTTAAAACTAGTAACTCACTTCACTGTATAGAATAAGTGACATTAATAGCTCCAGTTTAACCTTTAAGTCCTATCTCAATTTAGATGGTGATCAAATGACCATATTACAGAGGAAGCAACAAAAGCAGGTTGAAAAACCCCAAACAGAATTTTTATTCCAGAAATAAATCACATTAGTGGTGGTTTTTTGCTTGTTTGTTTTAGCAATGGTGGTTAAGAGATTTTCATTTTTTTTCTGGGACTTTTGGTTTTCAGACTTCTTTGTCATTCTGAAGTATTTATGCAAACATTACATAAATATACTTTTTTTAACATTGGAAATATACAACAAATGGTCTGGTAGCACTTTATAGACTAACGAAACATGTAGATGGTATCATGAGTTTTCGTGGGCACAGCCCACTTCTTCAGATGACCAGACTCTCCAGTCATCTGAAGTGGGCTGTGCCCACGAAAGCTCATGATACCATCTACATGTTTTGTTAGTCTATAAAGTGCTACCAGACCATTTGTTGTTTTTGTCTGTAAGGGTATGTCTACACTACAGTGTTAATTCAAGTTAACTTAATTCAAAATAGTTAATTCGAATTAAGCTAATTCGAAATAACGCATCTATACAAAAAACTATTTTGAAATAGCGTTTTGCTATTTCGAAATAGTGCGTCCACACTGAGTGGACCCTGAACTGAAGTTAAGGCTGGCCGGAACCCAGTGCCGGCAGGGCATCAGGTTAGGACTTAGTGTGTGGGGCTGCTGCCCCAGGCTAACTGAGCTCCGTGCTTAAAGGGACCCTACCCCCACCCTTGACAGACAGTTCTCATGGTTCCCCGCTTGTTTGTCTACCTCGATGAGGGTCAGCAAATCAGTCCTGTCTTGGAGTGCCCTCACTCGGGACACCACAGCACTCGGCCACATGGAGCCAGAGCTGCCCCTGGGCATGCCGGTGCATCTTGTGGGGTTGTTGCCATCTGCCCGGCTGCACTTGCTGCAGGCTGCCATCTGGGGGGAGGGAAAGGGGTTGGGGCGCTGTCAGGATCCAAGATTCCCTGCGGGAGAGCATCCACGCCTCAGAGCCCTCAGAGCCTCCCCGGTCCTCCCCACCAGGGGCTCGTGCCCCATTCCTCCCTCATGTCCTTCCACTTACCCCTCCCTAGCCCCCCTTCCTGATGTCAAATAAAGAACACTTTTTTTTCAAAAACAGAAACTGGGTTTATTCAACAAAACTGGGGGAGATGAACCTCTGGGGAGACTGGGGAAAGGAGGCGGGAGATGGGAGGAGAGAGGATGGGATAGGGGAGGGGGAAAACTGGGAGGAGGAATCTGGAAGGGGGAAGCAAGGGGAAGAAGGGGAAGGAGAAGCTCAGCGCTCGGGGTGGGAGTCTCATCGGGCCACGTCTCCCAGCACGGCGGCTGTGGGGGCCTCGGCATCCCCAGGGACATGGGGAGGAGGGTGTGGAGGTTGAGGAGGAGGTTGAAGAGGGAGAGGCGGGAAGGGGGGGGAAGAAGTGGGAGGAGGAACGGTAGCTAGAGGGGCAGCAGGCACTGGAGCAGCACGAGGCAGCACGCTCTGCACCAGGGTCTGCAGATGGGTAATAGATGGCATGACCCGGGGCAAGCAGCTCTCTCTGGAACTCCTGTTCTTCCTGTGCCCACTGCTCCATGATGCAGGTCAGGGCTCGCAGGGCCCCCAGCTGCTGCTCTTGGTACCCCTGCCGTGTTGCGGTCATGCTGTGGAGCCCTCGGGTGCAGGAGCATATCCCGGGTGGGGTGCTGCACCTTGAACGTGCAGCTGGTGTGGCTGTGGAGAAAGAAGAGAAGTGATCAATTCTCCCTGGGGACACAGTGGGTGAAGCCCAGTCCTCCTCTGCAAGGTGAGGATGACCGTGCCCTGCACCATCAAAGTCGCTGTGCTTACACAGAAGCCATGGTCGGAATGTCCAGCTATCCCCGGGAGTGGGAGATGCCCCAAGACTGCACCCATGCGCCTGTGCTGTATATAGGGTGGGTAAGGTGGCGGGAGGAGATGTTAGAGAGGGCTTGTGAAGGGAAGGCGTCCTGCTGTGTCCCGCCCTGGGGTCAGGAGCATCTCAGGTCTCTTCATACATGCATGTGGCTATCAGGCCACAGCCCCTGCGTGGCACGCGGCTGGAGCCACCTGTCCAGCGGTGGAACAGCACGTGTTCGCATGTGCACAGGTTGCTGTGTGATCCGTGGTAAGCAAGGCCCATGCGCGTGGTCCCTGGTCTCTTTCCGCCCCCCGTCTCCCCCCGCCCCGCCTCCGGGAAGGGGACAGTGATGGCACTTACATGGTGTGGCCTCCCCAGACGACCCTGGTGACTCCGGTGCTGGGACAGCTCGTGAGTCCGGACGGTGTGGCACCCTCCATGGTGGCTCCTCCTCTGCACCCTGGTCAGGGCCCTCTGGTCCCGGCTTGCTGACTCCTGGGGTGGCATGGACTGTCCCGCCCCCCAGGATGCGGCCCAGTGTCTGCCCCTGCCCCGAGTGGCCCTGGCGTACCCCTGCCGCAGCTCTTTAATTTTCAGGCGCACCTGCTCCTGGGTATGCCTGTGGCTTTTCTGGGCCATGGTGGCAGCTATGCGGCCGTAGATGGCCGCCTTCCTCCATCTAGTGCAGAGATCATGGACATTGGGGGCCTGCCCCCAAACCTCAATGAGGTCCATGATGATCTCACTAGTCCAGGAGGGAGAGCAGCATCTACAACCCCTGGCTGGCTCCTGGGCGCTGGGGAACTGGGCGGGGGATGGCTGGCTGGCACTGGCTGCCCGGCTCATTGTGGGGCCACTGGGTCAGGGACAGCAACTGCTGGCAGGCCTGGATCTGGAACGTCAGTCTGGTCAGAGTCTATCCCGTTAAGGGCTACGGGGTTGGGGGAGAGGAGAGGAGTTTTCCTGGTTTGGCCCAGAGTGGCCACCAGGGGAAACGGAGAAGGGCTGGAGGCCAGCTAATTCGAATTAAGTGTCTACACAGCACTTATTTCGAATTAGCTATTTCGAATTTGGCATTACTCCTCATAGAATCAGGTTTACCAAATTTGAATTAAGCACTCCGCTATTTCGAATTAAATTCGAAATAGCGGTTTGCATGTATAGATGCAATTAAATTAAATTTAATAATTTCGAATTAACTTTGCAGTGTAGACATACCCTAACAGACTAACTCAGCTACCCAGTGAAGCTATAGGAAATATACTTTCTCTACTTTTACTCAGGGAATATAAACTTTAATTATTATGTAATGTGCTAGAAAAGAAAAGTGATAAGGACAACAACGTTTTTATTAAGCTTAATAAGAAAGTTCCCTTGAAGGAAAGGGAATGGATAGCCATCAGTAATGGGACAGTAATGTAATTAGTTGGCAAAAATACAAGAGGGGAAGTAGGTGGAGCTGCAAACTGTGTAAAGACTGGATTATCTGGAATCTAAACATTTCTGGACGATTATTAGGACATGATTATTAGAAAATGAGGCTTCATTCAAAACTGGCTTGCTCATCTTACCTTACAAAGTGGTGAATTCATTGGATTGTTCTTTTTATACCTACTAAAAGTGAAAGCTGTTGTTGACTACTACAAATTGGAGAGAACACATTACCTAACATCAGTGTACAAATATATTTGATTCAAGGTCCTAAGATGAAAGAGAATGTAATTAACAAGAAAAGAAGGGATTGAAGAAAACATAAATCTTTTAAAATAAAATGTGAACATTGCCCAGAAGGAAGCAAGACACAGATTAGCATAATTTGTTGGGGAAGCCACCATGCCTTACTAATCTCTAGAGTTTTTTGAGGAGGTCAACAAGCATGTGTACAAGGGGAATCTAGTGGATATAGTATACTTAGATTTCCAGAAAGCCTTTGAAAAGGTCCCTCACTACAGGCTCTTAAGTAAAGTTAGATGTCATGGGATATGAGCAAAAGTCCACCCATGGATTGATAACTGGTTAAAAGACAGGAAACAATGGGAATAAATGGTCAGTTTTCAGAATGGAGAGAAGTAACTAGTGGTGTTCCCCAAGGGTCTGTACTGGGACCAATCCTATTTAACCTATATATAAATGATCAGGAGAAAGGGGTAAACAGTGAGGTAGCAAAATTTGCAGATGATACTAAATTGCTCAAGAAAGTTAAGACCAAAGCAGACTGTGAAGAGTTTCAAAAGGATCTCACAAAACTAGGCGACTGGACAACAAAACGGCAAATGAATTTTAATGTTGCAGATGCAAAGTAATGCACATTGGAAAAAGAAAAGAGAATGTTAGGAATAATTTAAAAAGGTATAGAGAATAAGACAGAGAATATCTGCCTCTATATACATCTATGGTACACTGAATACAGATTTAGTGACATCTTAAAAAATATATATATTGGCACTGGAAAAGGTCCAGAAAAGGGCAACAAAATGATTAGGGGTTTGAAATGGGTGCCATCTGGAGATTAAAAAGACCAGGACTTTTCTGCTTGGAAAAGAGGCGAGTAAGGGAGGATATGATAGAGGTCTATAAAATTATGACAGGTATGGAAAAATGAATAAGGAAAAGTTATTTACTTGTTTCCATAACATAAGAACTAGGGGGTCACCAAATAAAATTAATAGGTAGGAGGTTTAAAACAAAAGGAAGTTTTTCTTCATGCAGTGCACAAACAAACTTGTGGAACTCCTTGCCAAAGTATGTCGTGAAGATCAGGACTTTAACAGGGGTCAAAAAAGAACTAGATAAGTTAATGGAGGTTATATCCATCAATAATTATTAGCTAAAATGGGTAGGAATGATGTCAGGGGCTGGAAATGGATGATAGGAGAGGGATCACTTGATGATTACCTGTTTCTGTTCACTCACTCTGGGGCATCTGGCATTGGCCACCGTCAGAAGACAGATACTGGGCTACACAGACCATTGATTTGACTCAGTATGGCCATTCTTATGTTAAGATAGGAAAAAATGTGCTCATCTCAAAAACTAGTTTTTTTGGATTCTTGATGATTGAATACATTATTCAGTATTCATAACTTGTTTATTGAATACAAGAGCAAAAAAAATAATGAATTTGATGATCACATAAGAAAGATGCATTTGATACCATTGCTGTTGCTGGGCTGCATTTAGAATGATAATTTAAAACTCCTTTTCCCTGACTTCTTGGGGCTCTTCAGCATCTACTTTGTGTTTCTAACACAAAAACGGAAAAACATGAAATACTGATCATGCAAGTAGAAAAAGTAAAAGGGAAAAGATTTGAACTTGAAAGCAAAGTTGCTATATTCTGTACAGATAAGAGCATAAAACTCACTGTGCCCCAAAATCAGCAGCTTAAGGAAGTGATTTAAGCTTTTGCCGTGTATATGCTCTTCGAAATTATAGATGGTAGATTAGAATCTATGAGATGTTGCAGGTGAAGAAACAGAGGAAAAACTAAAGGAATGAAAAACAATACTGACAAGTAATTCAAGATCATTGGTTAAAATAAATTATCCAATAATGGCTGCAAGTAGTCTCACAGGAAAAAATAATTCTTACTTAATGCTATTGCTTCGTCATATGAAAAGAATATTGTGTCTTAAGTTGTAAGTTGGTCAAAATGCCATCCAAGAACATAGAGATTATTATGATAAAGAGAACTTACTCAGCCAGTGAACGCAAAATGAAAAATTTGAGAAGCTGTATTAGTATTATCACTCTAAACTTTTAAGATATGGACATTCAGAACACAATTTAAACCTCATGAAGTAAGAAGAAACATCTAACACAGGTTCACAGTACATTACAAAACAGTTCAAAAATTCCTTTGTACCATCATAAGATTCTCAGTTGGCTGTTTGAAAAAAGAAGATTGATACCAGAGTTTGACAATTTTTTGGTAAAATTGTTGGAAATATTGACTCAACATGTACAATCAACTACTATAATTATGTAGAAATTTGCATGAAGCCCAAAGGAGTTTGTTCAAAACATAGTTTTCATTTTACACAAGAGATTATATAGGGACACACTATAATCTTATGAGTAACCAAAGGAAGTTTTAGGGGGCCTTGTCTTAGTATAAGATGATAACACTTCACCTGTAGTCTCAGTGAAAATCCAAATTGATTAACAACCAAGAACTAGACTAACATAGGGACAAAGATTTAGGGAAGTATGGGAGCTTTTGATGACGGTTTTAAAATAAATATGTGGAGCTCATTCAATCTATACTTAGTGCTGGATTGGAGGCACATTTTCAGAAAATGAGAAATTGCAAAAACTGAGAACATTTTTAATTTTAAAAATATTTATTTTTGAAGTATGTCTGACCACGTTATACAAGCATATACACTTTTTCAAAATAAGCTTATGAAAGGTTATACGCTTTTCCTTTTCCAACTAACCAACCAGGACTGTCAACAACATTACCCCATAATCCTAACATACCTTTCAAAACCCATTACTTCAGAGATTGCCTCTATATTAATCCATTATAGTTGCTATTATAATTGCTGAAGCTTGGTTCTTGATTGAGATGATCACATGATCTTTTGCTAGAACAGCTCAGTAAAGAGTTATTGAGACTCTGGTATGCAGGATAAAAATATACTTTTAAAGGGTATAATAAACAAGACTGGAGTTTGTAGTTAATAAAGAAATATATTACTCCCCACTCTTGGGGCAACTGTTTTCTATTTTAAATCAGAACTCCCATCAACATGTCAGGTGTGTAATTATGTGGGGTGTGAGTTGACTTCTGCTAAGATTTCTCTGTTTCACACTGCTATCCATGTATGTATGTGTTTATGATTCTCCATAATCTAAGAGAACTTCAAAAACAGGAATATAAAATGATACATATGTTAAACACTTGCAGATTAAAATAAACACATTCTAACAAATCAGATACATGTTACACATTAGAACCTATTGTTAACCCCACTAATGGGTGAGTCAGGAGCTCCCATATCAGCTCCAGTGAAATCTGCATGCTTGTTGCATAACGAGAAATCTACGCTTCAAAAGGTCATAATAATGAAAGTAGCAAGATACCAAGAAACACGAATAATCCCTAGAGAATAGGTAAGAACCATATAGTCTATTATATTCGGTACCCACCGATTTCTTGAAAATTTAGCATGATTCAAAAGAAGACTGGACATTTATATTGATAACAAGAATAGTTTGAAATTTTATGGTAAGGAATAAAAAACCCCTCCAAAAGCTTTGTATGGGAAATAAAAAATCATGTTTTTTAATCCAACCTCTAAATAATGGGGATTAAGAAATAGGTTTCCCTTTGGGCAAATTATTCCCAAACTGTTTATTACTGTGTTTTCTTGAACACTCCTTTGAAGCAGCTTGAACTGGTCACTACTGGAAATACAATACAGGAATAATTGGACCAATGATCTGATCTGGCACAGCAATTCTTATGTTCTAGAAAGTGCTCAATGATTTAGCCTGTCTCGAAAATACACTTGAATTTCTAGTAAGAAATGACAATTAAACATGGACTAAATTAAAGTAGTGGTCCTTTTTTGATGGGGATTTATTCCAACAAATTCCATATGGAAAAACCTGAATCTCATCATTTGATTCATATTTCCCTCTATATTTCTTATATAAACCTTTATCCCAGGAAGACTGTTTAATCGTGTGGATTTCGTTTCAGATCTGGCATACTGTGTTCGTTTCTTTTGCCATATATTCTTTTAACTACTTAGATTTCATTGGGAAGCTCTCATTAATATAACAATTTCTCTTTAGGCCTTTTATTAGCCCCTTGTGCTCTGTGTGTTTGTGTATGCGAGTGTGAACATCCCTGCTTCACAATCTTCTCTAAAGGTACAAAGTGTGAGAATTGGGTCCACACAGTTTCCCTCTCCTATCTTGTGCATTGCTCCTCTGTCCTGGATATTACCATGTAATACCCTTCCAGGCTTTACTTTAATAAGATCATCTTATAAGTGACAATTCATTCTGGAAACCAAATAGTCAAGCAAAGCTGAAGGTTTCACTGAACTTAGTTTTAAGAGCAATGAACTGCATAGCAAAGTCTACCATATTCTGCCTCCAAAATTCTATTACAGTTTATAAAATGTCAAACATGTTAACTCAAGACATGAATGGCTATAGGAATTGTCCAATTTGCTGGAATTGTCAGACATCTGCAGTCATTTTAGCAACAAGAATAATTTCCAAGAATCATTATCGATTAGATGAAAAGTATCATTACTATTTGCCATTTGCTACACATCAATTAATGTGTTTGTAATCAGGTACATCAAAAAAAGAACTTTGTGGTATGAACAACACTAGCTGAACATAAATGGAGAACTCTCTGGCAGAAAGCAATCATGATCATTACTGGCCTTACAACCAGTCCATTCCTTTAGGGTCCAAAGCACTGTTTTTAAAGTCTAATACAAATCACACATAAACAGAGTTCACTTGAATAAATTAAATCAAGGAATAATCTGCAAGAATTGAATAATACCCCCAAAAGGTTGGCATTAAAACTTTCTTTCTAGTCAAATTGGAGTTGTTTTTCAAATATCAGGCAGCAAGTATCCAAGTTAAAACAAAACAAGTTGGCTTGAAAGTGTTTTCAATTTATCTGTATTATACTGGGGCAAAGAGCTGCCCCAGCCCAGGCTAGAAATGTGCACACATGCTTTTGCTGAAAGTACTCTGTTAGTTTAATCCTGCTACTCAGTGGAAGAGTCATCTGTACTATTCAGGAAGTGAACAGAGAATTGTAAAGGGTTAACATTCTCATGCTTATGATCAATATTGCAGTAGGTAAGAAGACAAATGTTTTCATGTACGTAATACGCTTCCCTGTTGGCCAATAGAAGCTGCAGCAATGGTTCAATACAAGAGTTGCAAAATCACAATAAGATGTTTAGTAACCTATTGCTGTAAAACTATGTAACAATACACGTAAGACTGTACTACACTATTTTTCATTCATTTGTCATTTACAACAATGTAAATTTGCATGCACGCCTACCTTCAACAGTGGATTACACACCCAACAGTGTGAGATGGCAAGGCATTGTACTTACTTTTGGTGTTGGACAGGATGCAGTAGAGAGACGAGAAGTGGCCTGGGCACGAGGAGATTCTGAAGGGGTAGTACTGAGGGAGGCTGTGTCTCGTGGGAGCACCTGAACACCACGAGAAATGATGGAGTCTGGAATCTGAACAGGACAAGAGATGCAGTCAACAATCCAAAATATATTATACTTCAAAATGACTCAAAATCTTACATATGAATCCAAAACTGCTTGAAATACCCCATCTCTCTTCACCCAATCTTCTTCAGAATTCCATTCTGCAAGCGATAGCGCTCCCCCTTTGGTAGTTCCAAAACAATCCATCAGCAAATACAAGGTCAGATTCTAATTGCAGATGCACAGAACATACCACAATTTGTCTTGAAAAATCCACAATTGCATTTAGATACACAATATAAACAAATAAACAAACAACCAATTCAACGTGGGAGGGAACTAAAACGGTCAGAGGACTGGCAAAAGATATGGAACTTTTTGCCTCCAGGACTAAGGTTCAAGTCCAACAAAAGCCAATATTGACCAAAATATTACCGCCACACTATGGTTCTTTCATGGCCTGTCTAAAAGGAGTTAGACTCCTACTTCAGTTCCTAGTGGACTGCTGTCCTAATCATGAAACCAATACCACACATAGCATTAATTGATACCTCTGATGACAATCTAAGAAGAGAAGTCAAGGACTGAATACATATTCTTTCTTATTCCATTCAGTGAAGCTATTGTTTCTTCTTAAAAAAATAAGTTAATTTTGTGTTGATGAAAGATGCTGAGTTTATAGCTCTGGAACCTGAAGTCCTATATTAATCCAGACAGATTCAGCAACGGCAGCCGCACAACAGATTTATTTTTGCTGTGCCTTGGTCTTTTGTTTTCCATATGCCATTTTATCTTCTCAATGAACATTTCACATTCTAATGGATCAAGCCAGTATCCTGTTTTCAATTTCCAAAAGAATAATCACCAGTTTCCACTAGCCAGTGTACAAGACCTATGATTAACCAAAGGCCAACATGAAGATGCTTTCATGGTGGACACAGGTGAGAGCAAGGGATAAAGCCTTGTTGAGAAGTCACATCTCTACCTGCAAGACCTGTGAAAGAGGTGGGTACTGGAAAGCTTAGCAAGATGCTGGCATCTGGATCCTACTCAAATATGTTTTTAATTAGCTTCTGGAGACTAGAGGATGCAAGGAAGCCATGTATATCTCCTTCATAGCAGTTCTTGACATAAAAGTCATGAGTTTGGAGGAAGAGTGGAAGCAGAGCAGGGTTAGGCCAGAGGAACAGAAACAGATGGACTGGGGGCAAGAAGGGCCTGGCCAGGGTATTCTTATTGTCCTGATGATTTTACACCTAAAATGGAAGATACAGGCCACTGAAATAGGAGCATAATTTGGATAGCCCTGAAGCTTATCTTAGCCTGAACAATGGACCTTAATAGGGGAGGCATAAACTGCCTCCTCTTAGTCCCTGTGCAGATTCATAAACCTAGATCTCTCTGCTCCTCAGGCTTACCATGTTCTTGATAACCTGCTTGACTGTTGCAAGGATAGGGAGTTGTTCATGAATGTATCCCTTCTCTCCTTTCCTGCTTTCTGTAAAGGAAAAGTTTTCTCCTACTCTGCCCTTCCACCAGCCATCTTGCATCTTCATGGATGAGTTTTTTTGTTTATGCATCTCTGCTACTCTCCTCCTTTCCTAGCAACCTGGATATTAAATATATGAATTTGTGTATGGTGTGATGGTCCCCCAGCTTCATTCTTAGTGTCCTATAATGATCAGCTTGAGTGCCTTCTTTTCTGTTGCTCATAATTTTCCCAGTCATCAGGGTGAAATTGAGATAATTCTGGACAGTTTCACTGCTGAATTTAGCATTATGAATTGGTGAAACTGACCAATTGAGTTAATTTCATTTTGCTGGCATTTGAGAAAGCTATAAGCAGCTAAAGATGCACTGGAACCATCTATCTGCACACTGAGAAAGACATTAATGCATCTATTCATATTCAGAAGATTATTGTCACAGCCCAAATGACAAGAAATCTAATTAAAAATACCAAATAAAATAGATTCAGTGTAAACTGATGTCTGCGGACCCACAATTCAGGGAAAGCTTTCCCATTAGAAAGAAGTGGAGTAGTGAGTTTTTCAAACCCTAAGGTAGGAAAAAGGCCAGTGGGCCCAGGAACTACTTTTCATTGTCCTCAAAACCATTTTTAGATCATTTCTTAGACACACACTTTTTGGAAAGAGATGTTATTTGTAATTAAAAACCAGATTGCCAAATGTGCAAATAGTCTACATAGCAATCATATGGACATTACTAAACAAATTGCCTGAAAAGTTAAAGATACATCACCTCTCTGATAGTGATACAATCTTGATAATCAGATGTATGGGATCAAAGAGTAAGCAATAATTTGTTAAGGAAATATATTAATGGCAGAGGGAACAAAACACTACAACACAATGTAGTTGAAATGCTAAATAAAACCCAGGATGCCTCAGAGGAATTTTGTGATTGTGGGACACTTTAATATCCTAAATTTTGCTTAGAATGCTTGTTAGAGAGGAAACGTTTGTTAAAGGGTCATATTGGAAGGTGAACTGTCAAGCTAGAGGAAGATTACTAGTCGAGTTCCTCAGGGACTGGGATTGGCTTTGAGCCCCTTCTTATTTCACATTTTCATTCATGATCTTGGCCCAAAAAATGAGTCTACACTAATGAAATCTGCAGATGGCACAAAGTTGGGAGGTAGTTCCAATATTGTGGACGACTAGAGTTATAGAAGAAGCTTTGCATGACCTTGAAAAACTAGAAAAAAATGGGATGAAATATAATAATGCAAAGTGCATGGTCAAGGACTAACAACAAGAATTACTGGTGTAAGATGGGGACACAGTTGGAAGCAACACAGGAGAAGAAAGACTTGGCGTATTGGTCTGTCACAGGAGAATTATGAGTTGCAAATGTGATGCAGTCATGAAAAAGGCCTAATGTGATCCTATGATGAGGTATTTCCAGTAGAGATAGGGAGGTATTATTACTATTATACAAATCACTGCTGAGACCTCATTTGGAATACCATGTGCAGTTCTGGTCTCCCATGTTTAAAAGAGATGAATTAAGATTGTGTGGCAGGGTAACCCCACTTGTGGGTCCCAGTACCTTGCTCAGTCCTTTCTCAGGCAGTCTCAATCCTGCGCTATTAGCCCTTGGTAGGGTTCAAGCTCTGGTCCCTCAGCCACATAGGCACTGGGGCCAGTGCCCCGGGGTCAGCCTGGGCTGCAAGAACAGTCCTTTCCAGTTTCCAGCTGGACTCTCAGGCTGCCAGGAGAAGGAGGGCCTTAAACCCCTATTTGGGGCTCCTCACCCCCACTTTGCTATCTCTGGCAATGTTGATGTTACCTGTCTTAGTCTGCTCTGGTCTCCTCACTCCACATCCTCTCTCTCTCTCTCCCACTCCCTGCAAGGAGGGCTTCCTTTAAAAGGCTCCATGGCAGCCTCGGGTGAGATCAGCTGGCTCTGACTGATTTACAGCCGCCGTTTCCTTTGCTCCTGATTGACCAGGGCTGTTGCTGCCTTAGAGCTGACTTTCTCTCTATCTGCTGTAGTCCTCCAACCTGACCCTGTCACAATTGGAACAGGTACAGAAGCAGGCTACTGTGATTGCTTTCTAGAAATACATCAGAGTGACAAAGACCAGGGAGAGAGAGCAGTTATTTAAGTTAAGAGCCAATGCTGGCACAAGAACAAATGGACACAAACTGGCTATCAATCAGTATAGGCTTGAAATTAGATGAAGGTTTCTAACTATCAGAGAAGTGAAATTCTGGAACAGCCTTCCAAGGGGAATAGTGAGGGCAGGAAACCTAATGTGTTTCAAGACTAGGCTTGATAAACTTATGGCAGAGATGGAAAAATGAGATTGCTTACCATGGCAGATGGGCCCATCTACAACTGTTGTTAGCAAATATCTCCAAAAGCTGGAGATAGGACACTAGTTGGGGAAAGCTCTCAGTTACTACAGAGAATTATTTCCTGAGTGGCTGAGTAGTGGGTCTTGCCCATGCTTAGGGTCTAATTGAGCACCATATACAGTGTCAGTAAGGAATTTTCCACCATGCCAAACTGACAGACACTGGTAAGTTATTGCCTTCCTCTGCAGTGTGGGGCCTGGCTCACTTACTGGTTTGAACTTGAGTACATTGTGGATTCTCTGTAATTTGATGTCTTTAAATCAAGATTTGAAGACTTCAGTAACTCAGCCAGAGGTTGTGGGTCTATTACAGGAGAGGATAGGTGATGTTCTGTGGATTGCCATGTGTAGGAAGTCAGACTTGAGGATCACGATAGCCCCTTCTGCCCTTAAGATCTATGAATCTACATGCTATTACTTTAGTTACTCTGTCTTCTCCATCCTGACCCATTTTGTTTCTCTCATTTCTTATCATTAGAGTCCAAAATCACTGGGACATATATGTTTGCACAGCACCTAGTAACAATAGGATACTGATCTTGTTAGCCTCTAGCACTACTGCAATATAATGTTAACTAATACTAAATTATTCTTTATTATTATTACTATTATTTATGTGGCATCCAAATTATGCAGGATACTTTACAGATGTAGAATAAGGCCCCTGCTCCAAAAATCATATAATTAACTGAAAATATTGCAGCAAAATATAGTCAAAGTAGTAGAGGAAAGAAGAAAACAATTGACAAAGGGACACAGAGAGAAAGAAGGAATATATGCCATGCCAGAAATTAAATGCTGAAGTGGAAGATATGAGGAAGGTATAGAAAAAATACTTGTGAAAGGGAATATGAGGGGATGAAAATGAAATAGTAGTGGTGTGGGTAAGTAGAAAATGAGATGCTGGGCAGTGGAAAGGTTTTGAAATTGTGGTGGTGAATTATTGTACTGAAGAATTATTTTGAGAGAAAGGGAAATTAAAAATAAATTCAACTGCAATAGTATGGAGAGTCAAAATTGGTTAATTGTGAAAGAGTAGAAAAGAATTTAAGTGAAGCACTGTGAAATGATTAATTGGAGAGTGGTTCTCCCCCTAGTTGGGGGAAAACTCTACCCTTTTCCCTTATCCTTTCTCTCTCTTTCTTCTCCTTTCCATGCATTCATCACTATCCATCATTTTATTATGTAATTTTATTCTGAAGGACATCTTTTTGTCTGACATCACCTTTTCTGGAAGTAGTTTTATAGCTATCTTCTTACAATATCTCTTGTGAATTTCAAGATCAAAGAACCACGCGAAGACAAAAGAGGGAAAAAGGCAAAAGCAAAAAGCTCTTGAGCCTCTTTCCTCTAAGATGATCTGAGGCGAGACTGACAATACTAGGAAGTATTTGTCAAGTACATAAACTACTGAGGGCAATTGTCATGACTGTCCAAAATGAACAACAAAAGAGAAGAAGCATTTTGTAGACACAAAAGATGAAAGATATACACACTAAAAAAAAGTTCTTATAAAATAGCCAATTCCTCTCCTGACCCATGAAGATCAAATTAAGGGAGATTGGGAGATGATGACATCATGAGAGCTTAAAATAAAATAACCCAAAACTCTAGGTCTAAGATTAGGTGACAATTTGTTAGTGTATTGCGGAGAGAGGCTGAATTCATTGTTTTAATAATAATGAAGTATGTAAACTAGGGATAAGAATTATATAGATGCCTACTACAGTAGCATGAAGTAGAGGTGTCAGTACCCATAAAAGTTCATACATTGAACATAGGAATCATCATCTGCTGGGTCCTTTCCTCATTTCATAAATTACTTTTTTAAAATGTGTCATGTAATCTTTGAAATACACACACATGATTTTGATTACATTTGTCTCAGGGGAAACAAATAAAAAACTGAAAAACTAAGTGCAACACTGGGCAGCCTCTGCCAACAGAGCTAATGATAATCATATTCAGAGAATTTTTCCCAATAAGCAGCAGCTTGCTGTTTAATGAGGTATGAGCAGGTCTCTCCTGGTCCAAGTCTCTCCAAATAATTGTTTTTCTTTGGTTTTGCTAATCTGTAGCTATGGACACAATACATTATATTTTTCTGATGCCCATATTAGTTCATTCTTTAAATCTAGACTGAAAATTCTGGGGGTAAGAAAAACTGTAAATGATACTGCTAGACTCTTAACTATGGCCCTGCTAACTAAATTGTCAGACCAGTCAAATATCATAAATGGATTTGTCGTGTTACATCTTTCTTCACTTTTGCCTGTTGTTCATTGAAATTCGACAATATCTATAATAAAAGTCCTTTTTAGTCTGAATATTTTTTATCCTGCCCCTACGTAGTGGGAAATTCTGACTCTAAACAGAAAACATCAGAATTTAATAAAAACTATAAATGATTAAAGCATAAACAAACAAAATATGAACGGCTAATAATAATGACAAACTCATTTGTCATCATATACTCATCAATGAAAAAAAAATATTTAAAGAAGTAATACAACTTGATGGGAAAAAAGCCACCAAAGTTCTAAGACTCTAAAGCAATAATTTTAAGGGATTATTTTAATTAGATTGGATAATTTATTAAATATATGTGATGATGAAATAGACACAGGTTTCATAGCAATGAACATCTTGGCATCCAGATGATGACACTCATTGACACAACCCACAATATCTTAATCCTCAATTGAATATTTTTTTAAATTTTGGCTATAGTTCAGATCTTATTAAACTCTGTGTCCCTGACAGAATAGGCTCAGTGGTTTTTCATATATTTATTTTTTTTTTAAAGCACCACTGTATGTCTGCTAGAATAAAACAAACATCACCTTCTCTTTACAGGCTAGGAGAGGAGGCAGGCAGTATACTTGCAGATACTATTAATGCAAAAGCCTCTTGTAGGTGTGTCTTACCGGTTCTCCTGCACTGCCTGCTGCGTGATGGGAATAACAGATGAGACCCGGGATGGGCTGTTCACCTTTTGCCATGATAACAGCAGAACTGGTGTAGGATGGATGCTTCTAATGTACAATACATAACAGCTATGAATACAGTGACAGGAAAACATGAAACTATACAAGCAAAATGACTGAGAGGGAACAAGTGTGAATAAAGGTGGGACACTGAAATGCCAAATGCTTAGAAACTTATATGAGCACAGTCAGTTTAGATCTCAGGTATTTTCCACCCTTAAAATACTGCACTAAATACTTAAGCCTTTGACCATTTCAAAAGAACTAGTTGATTTAATTAGATATTACATTTAAATTAATGTAACAAATTAACAAGAATAGCAACTTGCTGTTGATTAGTTATATCACTTTTTGTCCTATTCCTGCAAACCTGTATGTAATCAAGATTTTTGGTTCATGAGAAAATTATGTTAGATTGGAGATACCATGGAAACATTCATCATTCCTTAGCTTCATCTTTTGGGAGCAGGAATGCTGCTATTGTATTTAAAAAAAAAAGTGGTATAATGTTATTTTAAGTAAATCAAAAAGACAGTAACTGCAAAACAGCAGCTTAGTTGTAGGATTGATAAACTTAAATAACCTTTTGCAAGCCTCTAGGAAAGCACAAACCTTAAATATGTATAAATTGAAGGCATGACACAAGGGTAAAAGATACAATGCTGCAACTAAAACAATATTATTGATGTGGAAAAACAAAATTATAGAGAAAATAGCATTTAACTAGTTTTTGTATATTGAAATAATACATTTTTCAAAGTACTATTTGAACAAATTATTGCAAATCATTTTTCTTTTACACTCCAAATTTTCTAATTCTAGACTTGATAACATTTGCCTAATCAAACTGGCTATTTGCTGAAGCAGAATTCCACGTCACTATGCCCCCAGAATACAGATGTATATGGGGAGACCACCAGTAGCCTGGGTAGATTAGCAGCTATTCTACTACCTTCCTGCCATATTTTTCTATCTGTTTCGGAAAAATCAATATTGTCCTTTTAAACAGAATGTTGTGAGAGCAGGAAATGAAGCAACACTGACTGGAGGTAATACAGTCAGGGAGAACAGATGTTTGAGTAAAAAAACCAAACCAAACCCAGAACTTCAGAAAATGGTATTGTAAAGTCCACATACTCATTAAGATTATAGCCAGGTATGATTGCTGTTATAACTACCGAAACAAGGCTTGCATATTGTTGTGGAGCTGGATGGTACTGATTTCTAGACAATGTATTTTAAATGGATTTCAAATCCATCCAAACATACTCAAATGCAACTGGATGTTGATAGAAAGTACCTGAGATAGAAACCTAAGTGCCCCTTATGCATATGACCCAGACTCACCTTAGCTGCTATGGCTGCAGCAGTTATATGTGAAGAGGAACTGTCCTCTGTTGAGGCAACTCCACTATCCTTCTTCTCTTCCTCCTCTTCCTCGCACTGTACACCTTTGTCTTCTGTCTGTTTGTGTGGGCTGGTGGTTGGAGGAGGAGAAAGAGGAGGTGGTGGTGAAGGTAGGTCTTCAAGTTCGTCGTGTACCTCCTTTACTTTTACTATGGCATCCCGCAAAAGATCAATGGCATGAGGTAGGGCTGGCAGTATAAACTGAAAACATTCCTATGTACAAAAAGAGAAATGAAAATGAAAAGTTATCTGCAAAGGAAAATAGGGATTTGAGACTTCACCGTCATTAAGGAGTATTCGGGGTTTGTATCAGATTTTCCATCTGACAACAAAATAACACTCAGTTGTTGATGAGAGGAGAAATAAGCCAAAATCTAATAGATTAATTCAAGGTGAATTTGGTGCTATATAGTATTATTATTCATAAACAAGAATACAAAGTTGTACAACAGTTAAAGCCGCAAAAAATTAACCAACCAATATTACAAACATAAATATCTAGGAAAGCAACAGTTAAGTCCCATTGTACACCATCCAGTAACCAAACTACAACAGTATGCACAATAGAATGCACAATCATTGGTCAAACTATAGAACACATATCACAAATACCCTGTTTAATCAGGCATTCAAAAACAAAACAGCCTTTATCCTACTCCTGTGATGACTTTACACTCTTACTCTTCCCATTTTGTTCCTGTCATACATTAAGAAGGATTCTTCAACCCTTATTCACACCATTAGGGGTTTCCATAACCATGCTTTTATATGATAAGACACATTAGTTTTTATTTCTGGACTTTTCCTATGGGCTGGTAGAATAACAAACTATCATTAATGTCATCATAATTTCATATAACTCAGAATAATTTTACAGCTACCATATAAAATGTATCCAACCTCCCTTTGTTCTTTTTTTTGCTAAAAGATTGCAAGAAGTTTCCATTCTATGGATGGAGAAATTGAAAAACTGCAGAGACCCTGTAACTATACTTCTTGTACCTGTAATACCAGTCATAAGTGTGATACATTTCCACAACCCATATACAAACATTGCCAATTTATCAGGAATATTTTAATAACATTTAAAACAATCTCATAGCCATAGATCCACAGGATAAGTGCTATGGCTCAAGCTTTGGAACAGTCTCTAGGAGGAACCCTTTCAGGGTATGTCTACACTAGAGTTTTTTCTGGAAAAACAGACTATTTTCTGAAAAAAATTTGAATTACGTCCACACTGCAATCGCGTTCTTTCGAAAGAAAATCAAAAGAACAGAAGGGTTTTTCTGACATTGGTAATCCTCATTTTTCGAGGAGGAAGCCTTTTTCCGAAAGAGCTCTTTCGGAAAAAGGCGTGTGTGGATGGGGAAGAGGGAGTTCTTTCAAAAGAGGAAAGAGGAAAAAGCGCAGGTGCCCTGGTGGCCACTCCATCCATAGTAATCACAGCTTAAATGTGAGATAGTGTCCACTCAGTGTGGATGCTATCTTTCGAAAAAGCAGATCGCTTTTTTGACGCGCTTTGGCGTCTGGGTGTTCTCTTTCGGAAGAAATTATTCCAGAAGATTTCTTCCTGAAAAGCTTCTTCTGAAAGAAGCCTGCAATCTAGACATAGCCTCAATGTGCCAGGCCCCCAGTTCTCCTCCAGGTTAAGCCATGTGGCTTCACTACTGCATTAGACTGTATCTCTTGGCCTTTAGCATACCTGCTTCACACCATAACCTCTGTTCAACATGTCCAATTAAGACAGATTCCTGGTACAGACTGGTACACTCTTCGGGGATTAATGCACTTGAGCAAGCATTTGCAATGATGCTCAAACAGCTTTGTCAAAACAGTAGGGTTTATTAGTGAACTGGAACACAGCATAGGAAGTCATTAGGTTAGCACAGAAAACCGACAGTTAAAGCATAGACCATTCTGGTTTAACCATCCAAGATGTAATGAATTCCATCATTTAAGGTGTGTGTGTCTGAGGGTTGGTCTACACTACATAATTAGTTTAGTATAATTACATTGCTTACCAATGTGGAAAATCCATCTCCTGAATGATGTACTTATACTGACCACAACTGTCTATGTAGGCAGTTCTTCATATGAAGAAGTGGGCTGTACCCACGAAAGCTCATATCATCATCTACATGTTTTGTTAGTCTTTAAGATGCTGTTAGAGTACTTGTTGTTTTTTATGCTTTTTATGTAGATAAGTCTCCTGATGACATAGTTACTGCCTTTCATGGAGTGGGAGTTACTAAGCAAACAGAAGAGCTCTTTCCTATCAGATTCGAGAGTTTTTACCTGACACACTACAGTGGCACAGCTGCATGGGTGCAGTTGTGCTGATGTAAATCTGAAGTATAGACATGCTCCTAGCTTGACCTCCTCAGTCAGATTACAGGTGAGAACCCTAACTCTTTCTAGCAGCCAGCTCTGATCACTTCACACCTCCTACATTTTTGTTTTCAAGCTGGGGAATGTTGGTCAACTTCCCTGATGAAAGGTGAGGAAATCTACATCTTCCCAGTTGCTAGGTGTCATTGTTCTGACTTCGTATTCTCAGAAATTCCATTGATATGGGGATTAAGGACCAGATAACTATATTACATCCATTTCTTAGGCTTTGTCTACACTACAAAATCGAATCAACTTAAATTACACTGATGTACTGAAGTTTCATAGGGGTAGCCTTATTAGTCTGGATAAACTTAAAAAACAACAAATAGTCTTGCAGCACCTTAGAGACTAACAAAAAAAATTAGATAGTATCTGTAATGAACCTCCCCATGCTTTATGAAATGGACTTATGAACACAAACATGCATAACTTAAAGATGCTTTGCTCAAATTGCTTCATTTAACCTATCGATCTTAATGTCTTAATCTACTGGGTCTGTATACCTTATTTTGGTGTATGTATCTTTCTTGTGTGTAAAATTAGACATATGAAGTATGGAATGGTGTCCTAGCACTGCACTGTAGAACAGACTGAGGGTTGGGCCCAGTTGGCTGAAAGTGCCCCTCTCCCACGGCCTTGCCGGGCATACTCACAAGTGAGCCTGAGTATAAAAAGCCCTGAGGTAGCTCACTTGGAGCTGGCCATAGAGGGAGAAGGACCTGCTGAGCAAGCTCCAGAGCCAGAGGAGCAGACATAGTCCGACCCGACGCAGCAGCCACTGCAACCTCAGCAGCAAGCTCAGCTGCAGTGACAGCCATGGCCAAGGAGGCAGTTTGGAGGGACGGTGTGGGGCAGTAGGAAGAAATCTAGGGCGGGGCATAAAACCCTGAGTACTCAGCATATTGCGGTGGGATCCCCACTGAATAAGCAGTGATGAGAACCAATTTCAATAGGGTCCCCCTCCCCCTTCACCTTCCCACCTCTGCAGTGTTTGAGGACAAAGATAGTTTCCTTTGGGCCTGTGGACTAGGCCTTAGGGCAGTATTTTTCCCCAGTAGGGGGAAGAGTTACTGTGGACTAGGCCTCAGGGCCGTATTTACCCAGTACAGAGGGAAGTGCTGAGGTGGTTTCGGTCTCTAGACCATATTATCCCCTATAGAGGGGACTGCTAATTGGGACTCAGGTTTCTGATCTTCATTAACCCCTATCGAGGGGACTGTCAGCTGGACTCCGGCTTCTGAGCATTATTAAGTCCGATAGAGGGGGCCGCTATTTGGGGCTCTGGCGGACAGGCAGTAGATACCATGGGAGCAAAAGGGAGCTAAGACTTGGACTTCAGCCATTGGACCGTATGGACACTGATAAATAGGCCCGTGGGAGGCTTTGCCTGTGGGATCCCACTTGAGGGGAGCCCACCCATCGACAAATGATTTATGTTTTTTAAATGTGTAAATAAAAGCTATCAAGAGTGTTTCCAAGGCTGGGAGCCCTCAGTGTATGAACAATCATATGCAAATAGCCTTTTCTCCTTATGTCTTAGCAGTGGTTGATCTTAGGAAGTCACATGACCTCCCTAACCAGTAGGAGGGCCAGGTAACTTCCCATGAAAGAAGGGAATCTTAGCAGGTCTTTGTCTGGCACACCCATGGGAATGAACCAAAGGCTCCAGGGAAAAGGAGACTTAAAAAGAGACTCCTACTCTGTTTGGAAGGCTTAGCTGGAAAAGGAACAGTTTTAGGGTGAGTTTGTAATAAGTTTGTACTGAGGATTTAGTGTTAGAATTAGCTCAGGGTTTTCTATTACTTTTGATTTGTAATATATTTTGCTCTGCTTGTTCTCACTTATAACCACTTACATCCTTCTGCTTGTACTTAATGAAATCACTTATTTACCTATCAATTCCAGGGTAAATAATTGTTACGTGGGGAGCAATCTGTGTGTACATTCCCACTTTCATTGTTAAAGGGGGCTTACCTAAATAATTATTTTGATCCCATTTGGGGGATCCCATTTGGTATCCCAGAAAGCTGAGCCCTAGACTTCATTTCCCTTAGATCTGAAGAGATTCAGTGTCTGTGCTGCTTCTCCAAGAGGGAGGGGGTATTGATCTCAGCTTGGTGCATTGGCTGGGGGAGACCACTCAAGCTGGCCCAGCAAGACTGGGCATGAGAAGCCCCAGAAAGCAGGAAGGTGAGTGGCAATAGCCTTGTCAGCACTCTGGGAAGCTCCTCCAAGCAGCCTTCTGTGACCGCTCCCCATCACAGTATCATGAGCGTTCATGGGCACAACGCACTTCTTCAGATGAATGGAGTTAAGGAGTCCAGGGGACAAATAAATAGCAGAGAAAAAGAGGGTACAGGGAGGGAAAGAAAAGGAAAAAATATTTTGTCACATGGTAAATGAGGCTGATGGAGTGGGTTCTAAGTTCTCTAAATACCCGGTGCTTGGCTTTTTATGTCATTAGAGTGTGGAATGTAGTGGGCCATCCAGTTAAGGTGTTTGTTTAAACCTCTATTGCAGATGTCTGCCACAACAATAAAACTGCTATTTCATGTCCACACTACGTTCTTTGTGTTGCTAGTATGCATCCACAGTAGTAGCACTTGCATCAATACAGAGAGCAGTGAACAGAGTGAGTAAGAGTGGGCTCTGCCCTGGCAGCTGATATAGAACATTGTTATAAGACTACCTGTGAAAATGTGTACTGTTTTATCGCAGATGAGGGGCAGGAAGTGATGACATGCATTATGGATCTCCAAAGCTCCAAGAGAATTAGATGGAGTTTGCCTCCTTAAGAGACCATTGTGCTGTATAGTGTGCTGAACGAGGTGTGCCCCCCCAGCCGATGAAGGATGTATTGGTAGTTACTGTTAATGTCAGTATACTTTGGAAGGGAACTCCGATGAAAACATTGCTGGGTCTTGTCCACCATTATAAGGATGTTTTGATTCCGTCTGGTATGAACAGCTGTTTGATTATAGAATGAAAGTATGGACTATATGCAGTTCTAAGCCAGGTCTGGAGAGGCCTCATGTGAAACCAGGCATGTTGAACTACAAAAGGTAGTCTGTCCCTGCCATGTGCCATAACAACTGTAGGCAGAATCTGGCAGTTGTCTGTGGGTGGTTGTGTGTGGTAATATAAAGTTTGAGAGTGAGAGAAATTGGTGTTGAGGATGCTATCATTCCTGTGTGCAGTCGAGGTGAGTGCTGATAAACTCAAGCTGCTGAGTTGGAATTAGTGTGCATTTCAGGGGGCTGAGTTGCAGAACGAGATTGGTAAAATGGTTGATGGTACAGATGACTGCTTCTGTGGTCCATTTGTAAGTGGAACCCTTCAGGAGGCAGTCATCTAAGAAGGGGAATATGATGATTCATCACTTGTGGAGATGTGCTGCAACAACTGAGAGAACTTTGGAGAAGACTTAGGGGGTAACAGAAAGGCCAAAAGGGAGAACCTTGTATTGGAAGTGGTGGTTGCAAATTACGAAACAAAGAAATACTCTGTGGGAGTAATGTATGCTGATATGAAAATATGCACTTTGGAGGTCAAAGGTCAATAGCCAGTCTCCTTTCTCTAATGCCAGGGTTATGGTAGTAAGGAAAACAATGAAATGTGGTGTGTGAATAGATCTGTTCAGCTTGTGTAGATCCAAGATGGCCCACCATCCTCCTATTTTTTTCATCATGAGAAAATAGCATTAGTAAAACCCACTCTGCTTCTATTGTTGTGGCATGTACTCTATTGCCCCTAGTAACAGGAGGCGGTTTATTTCCTGCATAAGGGCAGCCTCATGAGATGTGTCCCTTAAGAGAAACAGGGAGGAGGGCTGGGAAGGCGGGACAGAAAGAAAGAGAAGGCAGTAGCCCTTTTGCACAATCTCTAGCACCCATTTGCCTAATGTGATGGTGGCTCAAAATGAATAGAAGGGTATGAGGAGGTCTCCAAATGGGGAGAAGGTGATAGTATGAGGCAGTGGAGAATTTGGGGCTATCTACAACCAATCATTCAAATGTTTGCCTGGATGTCAATGGCTGAGAACTGGATGACTGCTTTGGCAGCACCTACTCTGAAGCTGTTTGCATCTCTGGTTGCAATGTCTTTGAGGTTGCACAGAAGGCATGGTGTGGAAAGGTGTGACGGCGCGATGGGGTTCCCCCGTCTCCTGCACCCCGAAATGGCACAAACAGACTGCACCAGCCAGTGTAATAGAGGAAGTTTATTGCCTCTCCAGGATACAGCACAGCATAGATGTAATCTGGTCACAGAGCTGGGCTAGGATGCCTCAGGCCCCCTTGAGATGGGGGAGACTGGGCCCCTAAACTCCAGTCCCTTTCCCTAGGCTGTCTCCTCCATGCTTCCAGCCAGCAACCCACTAACTCTCTTCCAGCCCTGCCCCCCAGCCAGGGCAGCATTCCACCTTCCTTTGTTCCTCTCCATGGGGGGGTGTCTGGCCACTGGTTTGCATAGTGACTCATCCTGTTTTGCTGGGTCGTGGTACCCACGGCAGCCAGTGGGGGTTACCCCAGAGCCAGCAGCATAGAAACCAGCCAGGTACCCCCACTACGTCACAAAAGGCTGGTTAAATACCCTGCCCTTTTTTTTCTTATTCGCAGGCACGTAAATCCCAAGGGTTTTCAGTGCATCCCTGGAGTCTTTGAATATGTGGAGCACAGCATCAGTGGAGGCAGCAAAAAGCTTGGAGCCATCAAAGGGCAAATCCTCCACCATGCTCTGGATTTCCTTGGGGAAGCCTGACGAGTGGAGCCAAGAGGCCTGATGCATGACCACTACCATGGCGTGTGGCAGTATCCACAAAGTCTAATGCAGCCTGCAAAGCCTTTCTGGCAATAAGGGATTCCTCATTAAACACTGGCTTTGTATTGTTCTTTCTTTTTGTTTGACAGGTGATCAATAAAGGTTGAACAAATGGGCAAAAATATTCTGAGTGTATTTTGTCAGCAAGGTGGCATAGTTGGCAATTCATAGCTGTAGGATGGCTGATGAGTAGACCTTTATGACAAATAAATCAAGCCGTTTCCAATCGTTGTCATAGGGGGTGATATGAGCTGCATTTAGTTTGCCTGTCTGAATCACTGCATTGACCTCTAAGAAATTTGGGGTGGGATGTGTGAAGAGAATATCAGCTCTTTGCGATGTGACAGTATTTTTTTGCCCCATAGCATACATGAGGGATGGTGACAGGGATTTCCCAGATGGTTTTAGTAGGGTTCATTAATGGCATTCATTGGTAGTGCCAACTTAGCAGCAGGAGAGGCTTATGCTGAGTCTCTGGTAATTGTTCCAGAGAGATGTTTAGGGAATCAGCGACCCACTTACAGAGCTTCTAGAAGGCTTTAAAATAATCCTCCAAAGTGTGAGGGGTAGGCAGAATAGTATCATCTGGGAAAGAACATGAAATATGTGCCAGTACAGGGGAGTTGGTTTCTTCAAACTCTTCTATGATGTCTGTGCGCTCCTCTGGATCCAGCACTGAGGGGAGGGGGGTAAAAAGGGCTGGTGACCCTGTAGATCTTGGCACTGGAGTTGGTTGTTGATATGGCTGGGTATAGCGGCTTCCCGCTCGCCACAGCGCCACCTGCCGCCGAGTTGGGGAATTAGCACTGCTGGCAGGTGGCCGGATCCCTTTCAGGACACTGCCCTCCGGCAATGTCCACAACAGCCTGAGCTTCCCCCCCCCCTTCCGGGGGAGATTGGGTTTATGATAGGCCGGTAGGCCTTCAGGAGACGGCTCCTCTGCCTCCTGCACAGTGGGAGACGTGCCTGCCTCCCTGCGTTACCACGCCTTACAAATAGTCCAGGTGGGCGAGTCTCTTCCCGGCCTTCCTTCAGGTCCAGGCCCAGAGGTAATCGTTCGCGCGCCCAGCCTTGCTTCAGGTCCGGGCCGTAGAGGAATAAGTCCACCCCTTTCTCAGTCTCTTATTCTACAGTTCTGGGCAGGGAAACGGTTCTAGTCCTGCCCCTTTAAGAGTCCCCGCCCGATGCACGGACAGTCCCAAACGCCCCTAAGGAAGCCCCGCGCTCACGAGCAGGGCAGGCAACAAATACAGTCTACAAGGCCCGGCTCCCGAGCCGGGCGGGCCAACCGATATCCAGCCAAACCCAGGCCCTAGCTCCGGGCGGGCAGCAAGCGGCGGCCAGGCCCTAAGGCAAGGCGAGGTTGCAGACAAACACCAGTCTGTAGACGCTCCTCACCCAGGAACGGGGCTGGTATGGCACCTGTAGCAGCGGTGAGGGGGAGACTGCCACCCAGTAAGGGGGTGGCGGGGGGGGGGGGGGCGCAGGCCCTCCCGCCTCACTGTGCCCCGGCCCAGGGGCCCTGAATGCAGCCGTGCAGCTGCGACTAGCTCAGCAGGGCTCCGGCCCGTAACTTGCTGGCCACGGGCCGCTCTCGGCCGGGCTACCCCTGGGCCACTTCTCGTCTCCCCCTTCCCAGGTACCTGTAGCTCCAGCAGGTCCATCAGGAAGTCGAGGCGCTGTCGTCCCCGCAGTGTCCAGCCAGCCCGATCCAGGGTCAAGGGGTTGGCGCTCGGCAGAGTCCCACACGCTCGTCTGGCCCGGCGCTCCAGTACCCATCGGGGGTCCAGCTGGTCCACCAGGTCCTGCCCGTCCTCCAGGTCCATGGGAGGTTCTGCTGGAAGGCTTGGCCAGGCCTCAGTAGCCCAGGCCAGGAAGCCCTGGCCGGCCTCCGGGGAAGCAGCTGAGGGCAGCCTAGCCCAGGTCTTAGCCTCCCCAGGCAGGAGCTCCAGACAAGCCTCCAGCTCCTTCAGAGGCTGGGCCCTGACTGAGCTCCCTGGCAGCCTTCTTATAGTCCTAGCCCCGCCCTTTGACTTCCAGTCAGGTGAGGGGGCGGGGCTAGGCTGGGCCCAAAATGGCTCCCGGAGGGGTTCCTCCGCCTCCGGCTCAGTGGGGGACCACTCTACCCCCCTACACTGGGCTTGCTGCGCCCTATATAAACCCCAGGGATCATAATATGGCCAATTAGATGGCATGGGTAAAGGCAGGGGTATCCATGGGGGGGAGCGGAGGGGATACAGACCTCACCACAGGTACAGATACAGACCTCACAGGTGCCTTCTCCCCTCCCTCCAGGGACTGCCAGACAGCCAGGCTGGGGAGGCGAGGTAATTGTGTAGGGCTCTGCTGGAGGGAATTACTCCAGTCCTGCCACACTGGAGGATGTTGGACTCGGTGAGGAAAGATGTGGTGTTTTCATCCCCTGTGACATTTTATCTTCCTCATCACTGGAGACTGGAGGAGCTGAGTCAGCTGGTGTTGTGGGTAGGCTAAATTGTGTGGCAGTAGGAGTGCCGTTATTGCCGAAAAGAGGTGTACCAAGTGTCAAGGTTACCAGCAAGTCTGTGTGGCTGGTGCAATGCTGCAGTGCTGGAAAGATCATTACCAGCGTAGGTGGAAAAAAAACGCTGAGCAACCAGCTGTGCACCGACAGTGCTGAATGCTTGCTAGTATGCAGGGGTGCAGTAGGTGGTGGCATTGAGTTGTTTGATGCTGAGGTTTTCTGCATCTTTGCTGGTGCCAACAGAAGTGTCTTACTTTTGGTATGCATGCCTGCCTTAGAGCTCGCTCGTACAGGGTCTTTTGTTCCTCAGGATGTAACTAGGGATGATCTTTTAGTTTATTTTTTTGGCGCTGGAGAGAGCTTTTTTGAAGGGGAGTTACTCAGAGAGGTGTGAGAGAGCTACCTGGAGACCACAGTAGGAGCAAGGTCTCTTGAGCTCAACTTGAAGCTGCTGTTGGAGAGGGTTGCTGTGTCATTGTATATTCTGGGTCTGAAGCCAAGTGGATAGATTTCTCCATGAGGAGCAACCTCAGTTGCAACTCTTCAGCCTTTCTGGTTCTTTTTGCAGTGGGGGCACTTTTGAGGTATGTGCACCTGACTTACACAGTGGATACACTGAGAATGTCTGTTGGAGACCAGGTTGGAAAGTCTGTACATCAGACAATGTTTAAAGCCCAGGGAACTAGGCATGGCTGGGAGGCCAGAATAGCAGTTTAAGCAGGGAATGGATTTTTTTTAAAGGGGAGGGGGGAGAAGAAAGTTGTCTGAATGGGAAAACTAATACTAAGAAGGTAATGGTAACAGGTAAAAGAAGACTCTGAGAGCACTGCTGAATTCCGACCAAAGCCAAAGGCAGTAGAGAAGGAACTAAGGGGATGGTTGGCTGCGCATGTGAGATAGCAGCTCTATATGGCAAATGCTGGTCATCCTGTATGTGCAGTCCGCGATCACAAATCTCTGCTTAGAGGCGCAGGGGTAACAGCCATCTAAAATGGAGTACCCACAGGGACATTCCTTGAAGAAGAGGGCAGTTGCCTGCACTTATAAACCCTGCTTTGTTTCTTATATAGATCTTGTTGCAGTGGTGGATCCAAGAGGAGGATGGGCTGTTGAGATCTAAAGTACTTTCTTGAAGGTGCTGGAGCAGAGGCCCAGGGACTAAGGAGTGGCCCTAGAATCCCTCAGGCCTTGGATTTATGTATTCATCTGTTCTGAGAAGAGTGAATTTCCCTTAAAAGCAAGATTCTGAATGGACTGTTGAACCTCTGGTGGTAAGCCTGAAGACTGGAGCTAAAAGTACCTTCACATGACTACCACCAATGACATAGTTCTAGCAGTTGTATCAGCTGTATCCAGGGCAAATTGGAGGGGGCTATAGTCTTTCCTTCCTCCAGGTGAGCAGTGAATTCCTCTCTAGACTCCTGAGGGGAGCAAGTCCTTGAATTTAGACACTTGAGTCTCAGATGCTTAGGGGAGCTGACAGTGACACCAGGCCCCTGAGCAAGGTATGTGTGTGTGTGAAGGGGGAGGGGAGGGGGAGAGGGAGACACAGTTCCACACTACCAGAAGGGGCAGGTCTTCAGGCAGCCAACACCGCCCTCCTCAGCTCTTAGAACCGCCTGGAGTGCACCACGCAGCACTCCAGAGGTGAATCAAAGGGCCTGGAACTTGCGACTAGGAGTCTCAGGCCCTTTAGAATCACTGGGACCTGGGGCAGTTGCCCTCTTTTCACCACCATGTCGGCAGGCCTGCAGATGCTATAATCATACTACCCAAGTAATGTTTACTGGTTGGAGATGTGGACCTGTAATCCATCAGACCAATAATTTTTATACCAAATTGGTCCATTTTTGGAGGGGGGAGGGGGGGAACACCCTGTAGCCCTTGCCTGGTTTTTTTAGGGGAGTGTTGTTTTGGGTTTTTTTTTTTTTTTTGGTAGGTTGCTGTGACCACAAGGGATCCACAAGGGTGGGTGGGAATATAGATACTAAAACCCTTTGGCAGAGGCAAAGTACTTTTTTGTCTGCTCTTTTGGAAGTGGGCTCAGGAAGGATGGAATCTGCCATAAGGATGTCTGACTAGACCCATAACAGACTCACAGGCTGTGTCTATACTGGCCACATAACCCGTAATAGCTATGGAAATGAGAGAAGTCAGAATAGGGAAATGCGCGGGGGATTTAAATATCCCCCGCGGGATTTAAATAAACATGGCCGCCGCTTTTTTCCGGCTTGGGGAAAAGCCGGAAAAGAGCGTCCAGACTGGCGCGATCCTCCGGAATAAAGCCCTATTCCGGAGGATCTCTTATTCCTACTTGCAAGGTTGGTGGCATTACCAGAAAGTGCCATCAGGTTTCCAGCTGCAGTGAATGCCTTTGAGATGAATAGCACCATGAACTCCCTTGCACTAAGATTTTCCCCTCCCCAAGTGTCAGTGATTGGTCTTGCACCAGACTCAATGGCACCTGTAAGCATGGAAAAGTTGATGCTGCTGCTTGTGGGGCAGAGGCAAAGGAGTGGGCTGATTCAGGTCACACACCACTGCATTCCATGTATTTGTCCTTTCTTGGAGCTGGGGAACAACTTATCTTTGACCATAGCCTTTTGTGATTCTTCCTTGGCACTAATAAAGGGGAACAATGCCGAGAGACACATGCTGCCAGAGATGAACTCCGCAATGATGCTGAGGAACTCAGTGACAAGTCTGATTGTCTTGGCTCAATGTCTAGCTTCCCTGCCCTTCTTCATATGAGGCTTGAATAGTGGCAGACATAGCAATGGTTTCGCATGTGAGCTTCCACCAGATACTTCAGACAGCTGGAATGTGGGTCGCTCACTGGCACAGGCATGCCACTAAAAGTACAGAGTATGAAGTACCGTATTGAGGAAACTGAGGCATGCACAGGCATCACAAAAATATTACAGAAAATTCCCAACTTATCACAACAGTACTTTGTGTCCATTGAAAATAATGGGTGGGTACATATCTGATTAATGAGTGTCTATGTGATTGATAGGGTGGCCACAGAGGAGAGCAGCATTGTGATGTGAGGACCACAGGAGCAGGATGGGGAGGGGAGAAGACAATGCTGCATTTGTTACAGTTGGTGCTCGTTTTCCAGTTTTCTCTAACTAGAAATACAGAAAAAAAACTCTTTTTAAAATGAAGTCTCCAATTCTGAAGAATCCAGTCAACAACAAATAGTTCGAATAATTAACATTGTGTTGTTGGTAGAAATAGGTATAATAAATATTGCCAGGAAATAAAAAATGATCACATTATACAAAATAAAAAGTAGCTTATCCTTTAGATTATGCTAGACTCTACATAGGAATCAATTTGCTAGAAAGATTAAAAAAACCTCTTAAAGGGTGTATCTGAATTACAGTTCAAACCAATTAACAGGTTTACTTCTAAGTTATTTGAAAATTAATTCTGTATTGTTAGTGCTGTAAATTAGGTGTAAATACAGATACACTACATTAAACATATACACTAAAAATAATCTTCGTGTGTGAAACTTTTGCTACTTTTTCTCCAAAACTACTATTTTTTGTAAAACAGCCTTGCAAATACCAAAGCATATAAATCTTTATTTAAATAAACTCTAAACTTCAAAAAGCAAAACAGGAGATGAGTGATAAACAAGTTGTAAGCTGACCCAAAATGAAAAGCAGGGATTCTTTGAGAAAGTACACAAAGAATTACTAACATATTTGAAAGGTAAACAGGCTGTTTTAGGAAAATAAAGACGCAAACAACAAAAACAAAACAATGTTTGGTTTGAGAATTGACAAACAAATCCCAAAAGAGAGTTCTAAATCCCACATGATTGGTAGTATTCAGTATTTGGACTGACAAATGTTAAAAACACTAGGAAGCAGAATCTCTGCTACTGTAAACTGTCATATACCCAATAACATCAGTGGACCCATAACACTTTACACTGAGGCTGTCTAGACTACATGGCTCCATCGATGGAGCCATGTAGATGAGGGCTGTAAGGCAAAGGCAAATGAAGCCGCGATTTAAATGATCGCGGCTTCATTTAAATTTACATGGCTGCCGCGCTGAGCCGACAAACAGCTGATCAGCAGTTTGTCCGCTCAGCGCGCTAGTCTGGACGCTCCCCTGCCGACATCAAAGCCCTTTGTCAGCAGCCCTGTTATTCCTCGTGGGATGAGGTTTACCGGGGCTGCCGACAAAGGGCTTTGATGTCGGCAGGGGAGCGTCCAGACTAGCGCGCTGAGCCGACAAACAGCTGATCAGCAGTTTGTCCGCTCAGCGCGGCAGCCATGTAAATTTAAATGAAGCTGTGATCATTTAAATCACGGCTTCATTTGCCTTTGCCAAAAAAACAAATCTACATGGCTCCGTCGACGGAGCCATGTAGTCTAGAGATACCCTGAATGTGTACCTCAGGGAGTGATCTGCCTCTCTGTAGCCTATACAATGACTTAGGTTTTAAGCCTAAGAATAGAGGAATATTGGAAACTAAATTTGCTAGTATGAGAAAGATAAGTTGGAGACAGAATAGAAAAGTAAGATTTAGCAAGGACATGACCCAGGGTTATTTTACCCATTATTCTTGGTTATAACTGATTTAAAGCAAGGTTCTCAGGATTGTTTTTGAGAATTGTGAATGTTTATTATAATGCTATCTATATTAATAGTATGGGAAAGACAATGGTAAAGAGCCTATAAGAAAGTGGCTGAAATACAATTATGAGAAAGAGCAGTTTACTGTTAATTAATATTATAATGGCTTATAAAAGGAGTAGTTTTGCTAAACTGCAAAAGGGTACTGTTAGATTCCAAGATTATAAGGCGGTACTTCACTTGGTTGTCAGTGGACTGACCATACTTCAATATATTATTTAATTTTTTAAGCATAAGTATAATTGTAGTACCGTATAAGTTGCAACTGCATGATTGTTTGCTTAATTAATCATTTCTTTATAATAGTTCATTGAATAATTGGAAGCATCAATTCATGATCTTTTATGACTTACATTTTCTGTAATCAAGCTAGAGGATTGAACTGGAAAACTAAGTTGGGTTTTACTGCACCCTTATCTTTAATAACTTAATGCCAACTGAGAATATTTCAACATAAAGGTTATAAAAGATTCTCTCTCTTTCTTTTGTTGAGGCCACATTAAATAAAGGAATATAGCAGGCAAAAAGTAGGAGACATTTCCTATAAATCTTGATTATAAGGCACATTGCACAAAAGTTCTCTGGACAGCATATCCTAGTATCACATATCGTTCTTTCATACACTGAATATGTTCTGAAGCCAAGTGAAATATGCAATGTGCCTTAGGAATGTAAGTGAGTAGTCGAGTACTTGCTGCCTCTGTATAAGAATCAGTGAGGGAGAACAGGAGCCGGTTCTTAGAGGAGCCGTCTTAAAAGCTGGTTTCCCCAGCACCATATCCACAGTGCCTCCTGCCCCACCCCACTGCTACCTCTATCAGATTCTAAAAAAAAATTCTAAAAAAAAATTTAGTACGGTTATTTTAATGTAACTAAAAGGGACATAACAGTTCATAAGAAAAAGCTAATGGTCATTTCATACCTCTGTAACAAACTCGTTATTTTCAGTTCATGAGGTTCCTACATCCCAGAAGTATACCTTCCAACATGGGCCTTAATAACCTATGCTGAAATTTAAGACAGCATGACTTCATAAACTATTGTAATGGGGGGCGAGAGGGGAGGAGACAAAGAAAGGTTATATCAGGTTATAAAACCACCTCCTTTATTAGATTTAACTACAATTTTTTTAAACATTTTTCAGTAGTGTGATCTTGTTCTCAAGGGTGGAGTTTCAAGGGAGCAGGGGCACAGCAGCAAGGGGAAAGTACTTGGATTCTATGCATGCCTCTCACTCCTGGCTGGTGGAGGGGACAGAGGAGGAAATCACAGAATCTAAATACTTTCCCCTCACTCCCTTATCGTTAGGGGAACAGGAAGAAAAGCAAGCCACAGCCCTGGTGTGCATGGTTGCTGCCTCCCTACTCTCTTAAAACTCTTCCCATGCTTGTTCTTTATTGCTTGCACAAATTTCACATGTTCACTAAAATAATTATTTTTAGTATGTTGTTCCTTTTCCCCATCATCCTTTGTCTATTTATTTGCCTATCTTTAAATTGTGAATAACTCAGGACAGAGATAATGCCTGCTTTTTATTTGGATAAGACATAGCACATTGAGGGACTAATGGAAATAATCTGTAAAAATAACCAGAAAAAATGCCACTCTGTCTTCCATATTTAACACATGGCATATCAAGTTTTAGAAACTAAAAAAAGATACGTTGAAAAACATTTGTTAACCATTGTTCTTCAAGTTGTGTTGCTTATGTTTATTCCAATATGTGTGTGCACGCACTGCATGCACGACTATCAGAAGACTTTACCCAAGAGGTACCTGTTGGGTTGGCTGTAGCGCCTCCTGTATTGACATCTCATGGTATCGCATATATATCCCTGCTGACCTGACTCCTGCTTCAGTTCCTTCTTGCTGAAACAATCCACCAGAGGGGAGGCAGGTGGGACATGAGCAACATAGCTCGAAGAACAACTGTTACAAAGGTAAGAAATCATTCTTTGGTTAAGCGATTGCTCATGTTCATTCCAATATGTGACTTACTAGCAGTTTGTACAGAGGAGGGAGTCAGACCTTGACTCGTTGCTGAGTTCGATAAAGCTCTGCCAACTGCTATATCATCCTGGGAGTGCTGGGTGAGGGCATAATGAGTTGTGAAGGTGTGTACTGAAGACCACATACTTGCAGATGTCTTGAATTGGGACTTGCACCAGAAAGGCCACTGATGATGCTTGTTCCTGAGTGGAATGGGCTGCGATAGGCAGGGCTGGCACCTTAGCAAAGTCATAGCAGTTTGATACATATAGTGATCCAGAATGAGAGGTGCTGTGATGTAATCAGGATGCCCTTCATGTGGTCCGCAATAGAAATAAAAACTGTGTCAACTGCCGGAATGGTTTAGTACACTCCAGATAAAAAGCAAGGTCACACCTGACATCTAAGGAGTGCAGTGCCCTTTCACTGTCCATGGCATGCAGCTTTGGGAAGAACACAGGGAGAAAAATATCCCGGTTGACATGGAAAAGTGACACTACCTTGGGCAGAAAGGTAGGATGGGGTCAAAGCTGCACCTTGTCCTTATAAATTCAGATCCCAAGGGGACAAAGGCTGTCGTAGAGCTGGTCCCAACTCTTAAAGAAGTCACTCACTATTGGGTCCCCATAGAAGGACGTTGGTCCTGACCCCAGGCGGAAGGCAGAGATAGTGGCCAGGTGCACCTTAATGGACAAGATGGTCAAACCCTGCTGCTTGCTGCTTTAAGAAAGGAAGTAGTCAAGGAGAAGAAGCAAAATGCAGGACAATGTAGCACTTTAAAGACTAACAAGATGGTTTATTAGATGATGAGCTTTCGTGGGCCAGACCCACTTCCTCAGATCAAATAGTGGAAGAAAGTAGTCACAACCATATATACCAAAGGATACAATTAAAAAAATGAACAAATATGAAAAGGACAAATCACATTGCAGAACAGGAGGGGGATGCAGGGGGGGGGGGAAGGAAGGAAGGTAAGTGTCTGCTCAAGGAGCAGAGGAACTGATGCCTGCTGAGGGGAGGAGGGGAGTGGATCCCCCAATAAGGCACCACAGAGAGAACCTCTTTCATTTAGCTAGATATGTCGCCCTGGTGGAAGGCTCGCAACTACCCATTAGAAACTCCCTGACCATCTCCAAACACTGGAGCTCAAAGGCAGTTCAGAAATGAAGCATCCACGTTGTGAGGTGGAGGGACTCTAAGTTTGGGTGGCATAGCCTGCTGAACTCCTGGATCAGCAGATCTTGCACCAGGTGTAGCATTATGGGCCTGGACACTGGAAGGGACAGGCGCATGGTGAACCAATGCTGCCTTGGCCATGCTGGTGCAATCAGAATGATGCCAGCCATACCTGATGTGGGCACAGAGGGAGATGGGCATATCTAAGAAAGTACATGCACAAGTCATATGCCCAGGAACCTCATTCAGTTCTGCTCCATCGTGAGTGGGTACCTCTGCAGTTCTGAGATGAGGTTCACCGTGGTCTAAAAACAGGATGCACTTTGTATAGACTCGAGGTGCTGTGGCTAGACCAAATAGCAACACCAAGAACTGGTAATGCCTGCCCGCCATGAGTAAATGCAGGAACTGTTTGTGTTCCAGGAGAATGGCAATGTGAAAGTGGATGTCCTTGAGATCGAGGGCATCGTACTAGTCCCCTGGATCCAGGGAAAGGCTAATGGAGGCCAGGGAGACCATATGGAACCAAAGTTTTCTTCTGAAGATGCGTTAAGTTCCTGAGGTCCAGGATAGGGCACAGACCCCTTTGGCCTTAGGAATAAGGAAGTACCAGGAATATAATCCTCTGCCTCTGAACTACTGAGGAACCTCCTCTATCACACCTAGTGACAGGAGTGCTGTCACGGTTCCCCCCCCTCTCCGCCCAAGCTCGTGTCGGGTCCCCGCTCCCTAGTTTTGGCCCCGCTCCCTAGTTTTGCTCTGGGCTTGTACCCTAAAGGGGGTTAGGTATTGGTCTACGCCAATGCATTTGGGAGAGACCAACCTACCGCCCAGCAAGCCGCAAATTTCCCCACGGTTGTGAGAGAGTCACCCGAAGTCTGGGAAGGGGAGGTCTAGGCGCCTGTCGTGGGGTTACTCACGGCCCCTCCGGGTCTGTCAGGAATGTTGCTCAAGAGGGTGATGTCTTCGGCCGTCTCGTCTTCGAGCCCAGTGTGCGTCCTGGGGTCCGGACCAGTCTTCCCCTGGTGTCTCAGTCCTTTGTCCTTCGGTGCCCTCCCTGGCCGCCTCCGCCGATTCAGCGCCTCTGGCCGCCCTGCCGCGGTGCCTCCAGCCAGCCTCCGCTCACTCAGCGCCCGCGGCCACTCTCTCCGCTGCCTGGTACCCGCAGCTGCTTGCTGGGACACCCGGACCTGCCCCGTACTCCCAGCTGGTTCCGCCACCGCCCAAGATCTCCGCAGGCTTCCACCTGCCTCCAGCGTCTGCGGCCGCTTGCCGGGACGCCTGCGCTGGCCCCGCGCTCCCAGCCTCTTCTGCCCCTGACCAGCTGGTCTGGCTGCCTTTTAAACGCGGCGCGCAGACCTGGGTGCATGCGCCACATCGCCGGGGGAGCGAGCCGGTTTCCACTCCCTTCCCCCAGCTCTCGGGGTTGTCCGCAGGAGGACCCAGGGACGGGGGTACCCAGTCACAAGTGCCCATGAGAAGGGTCTCTGAAGATGGAAAGGAAGGGGGTTGGAAGGAAGAGAGGGAATGGAAGTAGAGAGTATCCCACTTCTACTGTGCTCAGGACGCACCTGTCTGAGGCGATCTGCAACCATGCATGGTAGAAGTGGGACAAACGGTTCCCAAAGGGCGGGACAGGATCTGGAACTGGTTCTGGTACTCTGTCCTCAAGCATACCCTCAAAATTGGGACTTAGGCCCCGGGGATTAGAAGTGCCCTAGTATTCCTTTGGTATATATGGTCAAGCCAATTCTCTTCCAGAATATGATCTGAGGAAGTGGGTCCTGCCCACGAAAACTCATCACCTATTAAACCATCTTGTTAGTTTTTCCTTTTGTTTTAGAACTGCCCTGGCATTGATTGGAAGAGGACTGAGGAGGTCCCCTCCTGTTATTGTGCCGATCCCTATGGCATCCTTGGTCTTGCTTGGGAGGACTAGGGAAAAACTGGTTAGGCTGCTGCAACCTAAAGTGTCTGTGTTGTGGGGCAGGCATATGGATCCTCAAGGATTTAAGGGTGACCCTGGAGTCCTTCAAACTGTGGAGATGCGAGTTCATTTTCTCCACAAATATGCCTGAGCCACCAAAGGACTCAGGTAGGAGGCCAGGCACCTCCAACTGTGAATTATGCCTCATGGCAATCCCCATAACCAGAGTACAGGCTGACGAGTCCACTGAATCCAGGGCCCCCTGCACTGCCATCTTAGACACTGTGCGTCCCTCCTGTACCTCTGCTGTAAATTCCTGTCTTGCCTACAAGGGCAGGACCTCCTGGAATTTTGAAAGAGCATTCCAGTAATTGAAGTTATATCAGCTAAGAAGCGCCTGTTGGTATAATACCCTGAGCTGGATGTCCCCAGTGGAATACACCTTACACCCAAACAGGTCTAGTACTTTAGCCTCCTTGTTTCTGGGGGTGGGTCTCAGCTGCCGCTGTGGTTCATAGCATCCACCACCAGAGATCCTGGCTAGGGGTGGGGAAGAGGCACCATAGCCCCATTGCTGCACAAAAGTATCACCTTCTCCATCCCCTTGGCCACGGGAGCAATGGATGCGGATATCTGCCACAAGACCTTGATGGTTGTCTGGATGGTCCTAATAACAGGAAGGGCGACCTTTGCTGAATCCACAGGCAACAGGACATACAAAATGGGGTCCGCCTCTTCCACTACCTCCTCTGCCTGGAAGCTAAGGTTTTGGGTCACCCACTGACAAAAGTGCTGGTGGGCACAAGAGTCCATTGAAGGTGGGGACAGGGACATGCCCACCACCACCTCATCTGAGGCAGATGGTCCTCCACCACTTCTCCCCCCTATAGCAAGTCCTGCTGGTTTGGTGCAGGTGAGAACACCATTGGAGTTCTCAATGGGCACCTGCCACTGAGGCTGCCAAGTCTGGGCTGGCCCAGACTGTGCCTCTGGCTCCAGAGGAGGGGGGTGGCATCAAAGCTGCCACCAACAGTGCTGCTCAGACTGACGGTGCCACCAGGACAGCCCTGGAAGATAGGACCTGTCCTTGGCTCTGGTGGTATGCCCAGAGAATCCGGAAGGGCCACTGAATGGGCACCTGCCACTGAGGCTGCCAAGTCTGGGCTGGCACCGGCAAAGAGTCTTAGTGCCGAGAACGGTTCCAAAAGTGGTGTTTGTACTGAGAACTGCAGGACATATAGGACAAAATTGACAGAAGGGTCACTAGCAGATGGTAGGGCTGCTCAACTGTCATCAAGGTCGGCGCCATAAACTCAATGAGGTACCGCACAGAACTCAAAGATGTCAGGTGTAGAGGGCAAGTCCGGGTCTTCCTTCACCACCACCACAGGCTCTGGAGAATCAACTGACACCGGACTTGAGGGCCCCTGTCCTTGGTGCCGGAGTGAACAGTGCTGGGGCCAACATGCCTGACTTGGCCATGCAGACAGCCTCCAAGTCCTAAGTTGGCCTCCTGGAGAGAGAGCATTCTTGGTTGGTTGTCTTCTTCTTAGGCACCAGTGAATGGGAATGGTGCCATTTCAATGAGATCATCTAATGCACAGTGAATTGGTACCAATAGTTCTGGCACACCTCTTGACTCGGTGCTGAAGTATCCTGTACCAAGGCCAGCATGTTATGCACCGAGGGAGTGGAAGCTGTGTCATTGGGTCAAGTGCTGACTTCAGTAGCAGCAATTTACGTCTCTGACCTCTCTTGTATAGTATGGGGCTTGAAACTCCTGAAGATGTTACACCAATCTTGAAGATATTCTTCTCCAAAACATTGCAAACATTCAGCATGCAGGCCACCTGTAGTCATATGCTTCCTGCACTTAACACATTGTTTAATCCTTGGGACTACTACATGCTCCATCTCACATGCAGAAACACTAGCTATCTAACTAATTGACAGCAAATCTACACAAAAAAGACAAGAAGTCAGAAGCTCCAACATCTGTCACTCGTGTAAAGAAGGAACGGAATCAGGGGTGAGGCCGGCAGGGATATATATGCAACACTGTGAGGCACACCACAGGGGGCGCTACAGTTGACCTAATGGGCACCACTAGGGAAAAGTCTTCCAATAATCGTGCTGGTGGCATGTGTACACCCATACAATTTAAAAACTTTTTCAAGTTTATTAATACTGATTTTTTAAATTTTCTGTTTAAACAGTAGTAAATATGGGGTAAAATTCTTATTTTTATGTGAATCTTTCACTGCTGTGATAGAAACTATAATATGTAACATAATTAAGATAGTGTATTAGAATCAGGAAATGAAAACAACTTAAAATAGAAAACTGACCAAACTAATTTCACTGTCCATACTTAGTGAAATAAAAAAAAAGTATATGAAGGGTAAAAAGTAACTGAGTTTTAGAATCCTATCAACTGTAATAACTCTGAAATTCAGTAATGAAAGGAAATGATTTTTTTTGAATATATATATCTTCATAATTGCTTAAAATCGTTGCCCTCTACCCCCTGCCTTCTTCCCTCCCCTGCCTCTCCCCCATCCTGACCAAAACTGGTAGTAAGAAACAAAGGAATTTTTCATACATAAGACTGAGCTGGAGCTCTTATTTCTCCTTGAGAATCAGAATGAAGTCTCTTGTAGTTGCAGACAACAACGTGCTTGATCCTGCTTTTTGGCTATTCTGACACATATCTCCATGGATTTTTAAAAAATTGGTTGTGTAGCTAATTTTTCTGTCATGTCAAGTAATATGAAGTGTTTTTTATAGGATGCCAGCAAGCTCTAAAATTAGACTCAACATGAACATTTCTTACCTGTGACCCTTTCTTGCTGCCTGGCAGGTTAATTATGAGAGTTTTTCCTCTGATTCCACATACAGGTCTGAAAAGAAAGAGAAACAGAGGTAAATATATACAAGTGTCTTTAATGGGAAAACCCCAGCAGGAAAGGGAACTTATAACTAGTCACCACTGCTTGTCAGTTTGCACGCTCTCAAAATGCCTGGTTGTCACATTCTGATGGAAGGGTTGAATTAGGTCAGGGGGCGAGAAGTGCTCATAAGAAACATTACCAGATGCAGCATTAGGTAAGGTAGCCAATCAAATTTCCACATTTAATCACTGTAATATAAAGACACTGATTGGGCTATAGCCCTATCTGGCATAAATCTGCATAGTACAATTAACTTTACTGTTTGTCTACATCAAATAAGGATCTGGCCCACTTGGTATTTGCTCAACCTCTTTGGTTTGTGTACAACCTGAGTAATAGTGCCAGAAAATTATTTTTACTAGGAGCTAAATATAAAAATAGGTCACTCCAACTTCCACTTGTCCTACTGTATTTTTATTACAGCATAAGAAAATAACAAAAGGAAGTAATAATTCTCATATTCAAAAATGTAATCAGGATGCCAGGTAATACAGCAACCTGGATAGAATGGTATCATATTTCAAACCTAAAGGGCAATTTTCAACTCTTATTCTTCCCATGAGTCTGCCTTGCACTCCCCAGAGGTGCATACTGCAGTGAAAAGGCCAAGATGAAGTGATAATTTGTAGCAGAGAATTTGAGATGAGAGTTTATCTCATCAGCATGCAAGATCAAAAAATGAATAATAATGCTATTGCCAAGCAGTTATGTAGATGACTTCACATTTTCAAAGAGCTTCACTACTTTAACCATTTATTCCTTCTAGCACAATAGGCTATACTATATCTCCATTTTACAGATGGGGAAAAAAGAGAAGAGTTTTTAAGTGATTTACAAAAAGACAAAGCAGGAGTTGGTTTCAGGACATTGGAATCAGCCCAGATACAGCTCTCAATCCAGTTACTCAGACAACATCTCTACTATACAATACAAAATATGATACATCTCATATATACTATGTTTATATTCCTAGGCCACATTGGGTATATCTTACACAGCATTCTAATCCTGGGTCTGTGGTACCAGCACTGTGGATTTGGTATTTTCAAGCCCATGCTTAAGAATTCACACTGAATTTTAAAATCTGGGTTTATAATTGCTGGATCTGAGTCTCACAATTGTGCTAATGCATTTATAGTGCACTATGCAGACCTTCTGACTTGCATCTGCAACTGCAGCAGCCACGGACAGGCGATTCTCACCTGGCCCAAGCTGCTGCGATGAGAGAGGGCTGGGATTGTCCTCACCCCTAGGAAGCCTGAATACTCCACCCTTCATCCTCAGCCCCACCACACAACAATGATTTAAATGAAGAGAAACAAAACTTATTTGGGTTAAGGACCCAAGCAATGTCAGGTAAACCTCCTAGTATTCTCTAATTTTAGATTATATTGTTTACAAATTACATTTATAATATTTCTTGATGTGCAAAATATTATTTTTTCAGGTACACAGCAGGCTTGTGATTGGTCATATAAGCCATATAGTATTGTTTCTCTTTTCTAACTGAAAAATTGAATTTTGGTATAAATGCTTTCAAAAAGTAAATCTAAGTGGGTGTTCAATGGTGTGAACCTAAAATTCACTTTCTACAGAAATCCAAACTACAGGTTGAACCTCTCTAGATCAACATCCTTGGGACTCAATCAGTGCTGAATCAGAATTTGCAGAACCATGGGAGGTCAATATTGTCTAGCAGCATTGCGAACACTTCTACTGCTTACTGGGCTCCAGGAAGATACTTAGGGACAAAAAACAGCACAGAACACTGAGAACCAGGACTGGTGGCTGTAAATAAACTTTAATGGGATCATAGGAAACTTAGCCACAGCCATGATAAGTGAACATTCAGTTAACTAAAATCATGCTGGACTATGGATGTTGCCGTATCAGAGTGTGCCATAGTAGAGCAAAATTATTTTGCAAGAAAGACTGCAGAAAACAAAGACAAAAGAACATGAAAATAGCAAAAGCCAACTCGTAAAAAAAATAGTAGGTGAATTTTACTGACTGACTGGAAGACTTACCCAGTGTTGCCCAGGTCCTGTAAGGCAGGGGGCTGGTGGTGGTGGTGGTGAGGGGAGGCAGGAGTCAGGGCAGGTCCTTGGGAATGTGGGAAGCTCAGGGCAGGAAGCTGAGGGTTTGGAGGGTGTGGGAGTCAGAGATGGGGGATGAGGATGGGCGCAAAGCAGGGGTGTGTGAAGAAGTCAGGGCAGGGGGGTTGGAAGAAGGGGGAGCTCAAAGGAGGGAGTGAGGAGCTCAGGACAGGGGTAGAGGGATGGCCACGAGCTTCTCTCTGGTAGTGGTGGGGAGGCAGGAGCATGCACCCCACCTGCTGGCTTCTTCTCTGAGCACACTCTGCCTACAGGCTTGTCTCCAGGGCAGAAGGAGTGGGTCTTGGGCTAGGCAGCCCTCAGTGCCACCCGTAGAGCACTGTGTGGTGCTCCAGCAGCAATTTAAATGGCCTGAGGCTCTGGCTGCTGCAGTAGCAGCAACGGTGGCCAGGAGCTCTGGGCCTTCTTGTATCACTGGGAGCTGGGGCAGTTTAGCCGCCCCCTTCAGAGGCCTTGTCCTTATATAATCACTACTGTAATTCTGAATCAGGATAGCTCTTATGTGTTGTTCTGAATATGGATATTTTCTTGAATCAGGGCCAAAAGGAGGAGTTTGCCTGCTCTTTTTAGTAAAATATATTTTTAAGAATACAATTGTTAGATGCTGCCATGGAGTGAGAAGAGTACCTCCCAATCTGATACAGAGAACTGAACACATTTTAAGAAAAAATTCTGTGTGTTGTGGGAGTTAGTACACACAGATGTAAGTAAGGCGTCAAATTACAAGTAAATGAAAAGGCAAACCACAGAAAAAGAGGAAGGGAAAAATGTGTTTCTTGCTGGGAAATTACTGAACTTTTAGATTCTAGGACCATATCTGGTTTGTAAGGGAAGGAATTTTGTAAGGGAGGGAATTTCCCCGGCTTTCTTCCTACATAAATAATTCACAGTCTTAATGGTACTTAGAGATTGTACTGCATTTTTCTGGCAGGATTACAAATTTCCTAGTGACAGATGTCAAAATATTCAGCATTAAAGGTCACAGAGGCTTTTCAAAGTCTAAAAATGACCCTTTCATATCACTGATAACTTGAGCCACAGAGAACACAAGTCTTGCCTTCAAATGTGAAGTTCAAATGTGTTGTTTCTTACCATCTCTGTAATACCTCTTGAATTAGCATATTTCAAGTACAATGATTGCTCAGTTTAGAAATTTCTTGCAAGGGAACTGAGTTACTAGATACCTTGCAAAGATGAAAATGCCAAATTGTGCACTTGACAATGTGAACTGCATGTTCAATAACTAAAGATGATTATGTTTCCTCCCTTGTCCCTTTTTCCTCCCTGGTCTGTCACAGGAAATGGCACTGCATGAAAAATGAAGATTACATTGTGCATTTAAAATTACAGCATTGCCAACTCCTGCATTTTTTCATGCGTAACATGGATGGGACTGGAACAACAACAGTAGAAACCACAACTTAACTGTGGGCGCTCTGTTAATCAGCTGGGCAGCACTAGAATCTCTCCTAAGCAACAGCCCAAGTGCTCCACTTAAGACTGGAGTGAAGCCAGTCTTAAAGTAAGCGAGAAAATCCAGATCTCCTTGAGCAGTGATTCTCAACCTGCTGCCCAATCACATTTGTGGTCCATATGACCTCAGGGTCATAAAGGTTGTATATATATATTATGTGGATGCAGCTCACAATACATAGAGAACTGCATAAATAGCCTATAGTGATAAATTGGTTGAGAACCAATGAACTATAGAATACGAGTACTCTGATTGTCTGTGCCACCTGCTCACCTCTGAGGCAAAACACCAAATCAGAACAACTGCTCCTCATCCCCTGGATTTCTTCTCCTTCCTTCCCTTTCCTCCCCCTGAGCAGCCCAAAGCCATTTTCACAGCAAGGGAGAGGGGACAAGAGAGCTAAAGAGCCATATAGCTCAAGGAGGCTTTGTTCCCTCCTCTCTCCATTCCCTCCTACAAGCAATTGGGACAGGAGAGCTCCCCTGTTCCTTCCTGCTACCCCAACCCTAGGAAGGAGCAGAAAGGGAAGAAGCATATTTGAATATGCCCCTTTCAGCCTGGAATGGGAGGGGAAGGAGACACCACTGAAGACCCTCCAGGATAAAGAGACCCATGAGACACAGTGCAGGAGAGGCAGGGTTTGAACTGGTGCAAATGAAAAAGTTACAATTTACACTGCTTTGCAAGGGACAACATGTCCTTGCCTGTAATTTGATTAGTTTGCACGTGAAAAATTTGCTAGTTCAAAAGCATTACTGCTAGTTTATGCAACTATTTAAAATTCATGCCATATGTTGAGCCAGAACTTTTTGTTTTCATATATAATATTGGAAAGAGAGAAAGAAAGAGACAAAAAAATGTAGCTGCTACTGTTTGGTTAAAACTGGGCTTTTACAATAGAATTTTCTTATATTTACTTCCCCCGTGATATCTGTCTTCACTTTTAAGGAAGAGTTCCTGGTATCTTAGGAAGGGTCTACAACAGCAGTAGGTTTTAGAGGGCTTCCAAACAATAAGCTATACATCACAACCTGGCAAGGCCCGAGAGGGATACAATGTATATCAAAACTCCATATCATGTAGGAAATTTAAATTGTTGTAGTCTCATTCCTTTAGTGCGCATACATGTTTCTACAACCTCAATTTCATGATTCTTTAATTATTATTTAAATAATTTCAACATTAAAAGTCAGATGATCAACAATGCCAACCTTTCAAGTTCTAAAGCCGACTAAAGAAGCAGGCACCAAGAACTGTAGTGGACTGTATTGGTGAGAACTGGAACAGCATCCTTTAGCTTAAAGTTTAGGCTGCCAAGTGTCGCTTCTAGTTAGTGAAGCCAAAACTGGACATCTGCTCAGCCTGAAGTCCTGAGCTGCTCAAAACTTCTAGTGAGAGCGTGAAAAATGATTAAAAGTGCTCCAAAATTGCAGGACCACAAAAATATTGTGATAGTTGGCAACTTCGAAGCACACCAAATTTGTATGGATTCTTGGTTGTTTGGGGGTAATTTGTAAGTAATATCCCCTAATGAAGCACATTTGAACTGTAGCAGTAGGATACTTGCTACCTTCAGTTGCATGAGAAAATAGCAAATTGTCCCCCACACCCTATCCCCCAAAAGAGAGACACACTCAAGAGGAGATGCCCTGATACTTGGATTAGAATCTTCTAGTGATAGAGGAAAGGGATAGGTGAAGAAAAAAAAAAAACAGTCCCAGGGATGGATTAGAAGCTGTAGGGAAGGGAGAGACAAACCAGATGAGAGCCATGGAGGTCAGGGACTAGCTGGTGGAGAATGAGAACAAAAAAAACAGAAACAAAAAAATCATGGTGGGGAGAATTGTGATTGCTTGAGCAAAGAGACTGGGAGTAGGATGAGAAGTCAAGAGTAGTGGGGACTGGGAACAGTGTATGTATCTAGCCAATAATGCTTAGTGATTGGCTATTCTCAACTATAATCTAGACGTTAAGTATATCTTTTCCCCAGCTAAATTACTGACAAGCACAGGAGATCTATAGCCGCAACACAACACATGCTTATGGCACCATTGATACTGACACTGGTGACTGAGCCTCAATGTGTGGCAGTACAGAGGTGGAGGCTGAGTCCCAGCGCAAAACAGCAGATGTCAATCTCAGTGGTTTTGTGGACAGTAACAGAGTTGATGGTACCAGGGAACATGAATCCAGAGCTCACACTCTATCTTTGATACCTAAGCAATTCTGAGAGAAGGCTTTGATCAGAGCTGACAATGGTTTGAGAACTTCTTGCTGGAAAAGGAGCTCTTTCTAGCGCCCTAAGCCCAAGCTAGAATTATGTCTATGTTGCTCTGTGCCAACCTTCCAAGATCAGAGGGAGGTATACAATACTGTTACTAAGACAGAAAATTCCTGTTGGAAGAGTTGAAGTAAAAATGGCCATAGACCCTTGGAGATAGCAGAATGGAAGATTCTAGACTAAAACAATGGGAAGAGCACACTGAATGGCAAGGGGCTTCAAGACTAAATCCTTGATTTGGAAGGAGAGAGATGAGGGTTCTGAGCCACTGAGGTGATGACTGGAGGCCTGATACCCACAGGGATGCCCTTCAGCAAACCACGGAGGGGACTAACCCTAGAACTGACACAAGGCATCTGAAATTGGGCACCTTTATGTTAAAAGAACAGGGTGTGGGTTTTTTCTGTAAAGCAATATTAACAGAAAACTGTAGATGAATTTCAGGGGGGAAACTCTGCAAAATCTAATATGACTACAAGTAATATGATCTCAGCATAAAACATTTTATGAAAAATATTTTTGGATTTCAACATTCCTTATAGTGTGCTGGAGAACCAAACCCAATAATGGTAGGGCATGAGAATCAGAGAGTGAAACTGACTAGATCCAAAGTAAAATTAAATAGTTTCACAATCCAAGCAGAGCCAAAGAGAGAATACATCACATTATAGAAAATAACCTTGATTTTTAAAATTAATAGTCTTAACAATCCCATGTATCCTTAGTAATTTTAAACAAAGAATATAATTCCTATATTGACATTAGTCCAGGGGCTTGTAAAATTCAGTGCACAGTTTCAAATTTTTACTTTTAAAAATAAAAGCTAAGATTCTCATATAGTTTATGATTTCAGGAAAAAGAGATTAGTGAAAAACAAAACTGCAAGACTTGAAATAGAACATCAAGAGCTGCTAATAGTTTATTTAAATATGCAATTAAACAACTGAAGGTAGGCCTATAAAATGAGAAGCTTCAGTGGTAGACTTTTACACAGAAACAGCAAGTTACGCATGGATCTTCTACTTGGCAGCTTACTATGGTCCTCATGTATGGATATGGAAAAAAAAGAATTAATTCTACTAATCTTTTCCATGAGACAACTACAACATAATAATCATACCTTACATTTATATGGCAATTCAAAGTGTTCTAAACAGAAATAATTTTGTATGTTATGTAAATGCAGTCAAATCTAGGTGGACTACAGAAGCCACTTAACCATAACACAATAGCTTATAAAAGAACATAAAGAATAATACTACAGCCAGTTGGAATGAAACAGAATTATTTTGAATTAGCCAGAACATGAAGTTAATCAGTTATAGAAAAGTGCCATGTAATTATTTACAAAAATAATGAGCCTCTTGACTTCATGTCTTGTTCAAAAGATGGCATCTTAACAACACAGTGTTTCATAGAATAATGCTGGAGCTTTTGTGTAGCATTAACACACAAGAAAATTACCTACTGAATCACTAATACAATTGTCTGTAGCACTTAGGATTTCCTGAGACTTGATAGTATACATGGCCTGGAGTTCATCATGTAGCTGGGAACTAGAAGGACTAAGAGAAGTCATTTGCTGCCATCAAAGGTTGGTGTGCCTTTTGGCAGGTTGGTGGCATCAGTGCCTGTAACCAGTATCACCAACCAAACCAAAGTTAGAGGAAGGGAAAGTATAGAAGTGTACCAGCTGTATGAACGTTCTATTAATGTTTCAGAAAAGGTCTAATTTCAAAGGCCTTTATAATACATCTATTTTTCGACATAATTTGAAATACTTGAAAGATTAATGTCCCAGCCAGTTTCCTATTTGTCTGTCAATTTCTGTATTTAGTGCTTGAATTGAGGGGGAGAAGCTGGAATTGGCAAGAGAAAAGAGAACTGGTAAACTCTTTTACACAATGAAGTACAATATCTTTGAGACACCGAGGGATGGATGATGTTAAGGGACATTGTCTCCTTTTCCATTCTATGTACACAGAAGATAGGACAGTATGATGCATTCTCTGTAATGAACATTGAGCATTATATCCTTAGTTTTAGCCACGTTGTCCAGATGACACATCAAAGCCTAATCAGCTGTGCAAAGTGATCTCCACTGCAATCTCACGTTAGTGGTCAGATCTGACAAAGGAGCTAAATTATCCCCTTCGTCCACTGCATTCTGTATGTGCTACAGAAAAGCAGCAAATTCTTTCTGCCTACATTCTACAAATATACACAACAGTATAGAAGAGCATATCAGATAAAGAAATGAAAATATTGGGTACACTGGACAGAATCTAATAATGCTTTTCAGACAGCCACAATGGGATAAAGGTTTAAATGCGAACTGTCAGATCACTTGGGCCCTCACAATTTCAGGCATCTGAGTAAGAATTATCCTCAGATTTTAAAATCACTTTATTATTCACAGTTACAATACTTGTTTTATCCATCAATGTAATTGAGAATTAAATAAAATAAAAACCATAGTAGTCATTCTTTCTGAGTTATCTTAAAATATTTTTGCTTTGGTGTTTCAGACATATAAACGCAATCACATATTAATTAACAAAAGTTTATTGATTCTACGAAAGCTCTGTCATTATAGAAAAAGATCTATCACGATGCTGAGGACCACAAGAGAACAATGGGAAAACCCATGTTTGCATATCTACCCTAAAAAGAAACATAGGATTGGGGGAGAAGTAGTTGTTTGAAGGAAAACACCAATGGGGACAAGAAAATCAAGCATCAGATAGTAAATTCCAAAATTCAACAGTTAAAACTAAGTTCAGTAGTAAAAACTAAGCACATGTGACTGTGCCACTTTTAACTTTCTATATTTTCATACAGACGCCCTTTGCTTATTATGCTGGAACAGATTGTATCATCAAAATATTACCCTTACATTTATCATACTAAAGGAAGTGCTCATTAGTGAATTGTAACTGCATTGGGTTGGAATCAAGCTGCTGTTTAACACAATTTGGGACAGGATGTACTGGAGGATAGATTATCTAGTAGAAACTGCGGGGAAATTTAAAGAGGCAGAAAGCAACTACCTATCTGGAATTGTGAATTTGGCCACCTATCTGGGATTGAGACCCCCATTCTTAAGAAATGTGTCAAGCATCAGTTCGTTTCTCTGCAGTCATTCCACCACCTTGAATATTTCTAGGGAAATAGTTCACTCTGTATTTTGTTGGTAACATTCTTACCTAGAGAGCATGCCCAGAGGAGTAACATTAAGTGATCCCATCAGCATTGCCAGGGCCATCCCTGGGGCCTCTCGTTCTATTACTTCTTTAGTGGCCTGTAATCAAAGATTAAACAGCAGACTGAGTGAAAACAACAAAAAGAAATGGAAAGGAAATGTGAAACTAGCTAAAGTTTGTATAAGAACATTCCCCCTTTTTAAAAATGTGATCAGCATGAAAGTTTCAGCTGTGAATGTTGCAAACTCATAGCAGACATTCAGCTTTCCTGAGGTCTTCCCCTCTTGCAACATAGAAGATGCCCATGACAGGATTCTGAAACTCAGCCCCTAAAAATATTTTCTTGCATGTGTAAAGAAAACAAACATAACATGGAAAATATAAAATCACTGTTAGGTTTAGTGTAACAAATTGTTAAGAAAATACTGAAAGCCTTGTGCTCTGGGACTTTTCTGTCTGCAGGGACTACAAAGTGTCACTGCATGAATAACGAGAATTTCCTCCATCAGGAATTAAACAGCATTTGGCAACTAAGCAAGAAGAAGAATTGTAAATGCCCCATCATTTTCATCATGTGAATTTTCCTGTTGCCTTTTTTTCCTCTTAGGGGAATAGGAGGGGAAAATATAAAGCAATCTGAGCAGCAGCAAGGGAAAGAACCTGCTAAATGAAGCCCATGCAGTAGACAAACAGGAAAAATAGTGAAAATGAAAATGTTAATGGCCAGGGAATGACAAAGAGCTGCAGCCTTCTCTATCTATTACATCAGCAAAGTGGTGGTTCCAAACAAGCCACTGGCCTTTGTTTACAGAAAGCCCATATATGCATTAGGAGGCCAGTGGTACAGTTATAAAATTTTCACAGTTTTTCCCATGGGTATGAAGTTATTTAAGGGATGTGCATACTATTCTGCTGCCACTTCATAACACAGGATTTGTCAAACAGAATTAGATGTATCAATTCTATCGCTAACATCTAGTACTGGCCAATACCCAACACTTCTAAGGAAAATTAAACTCCTTTCTCCCATTCTTTATAATACACTTGATCAGTGGACCCCAACGCGGTGCCTGCGGGCGCCATGGCACCAATCGGGGCATTTATGTGCGCTCACCGAAACATCTGGGCTGCCCCCCCCAGCGCGCGGCACATGCGTGATGCTGGCCTCGGGCGCAGGGGCGGCTCCTGCCCCAGGCGCACGGCACATGCGTTCTGCCAGCCCCGGGCTCAGGGCATGTGGGCGGCCCCTACCCCCGGCGCGCAACACGTGCGCAGTGCTGGCGCAGGGCACGTGGGCGGCCTCTGCCCCGGGCACACGGTACATGCTTGGTGCCAGCCCAGGGAATGTGGGCTGCCCCTCCCCCAGGCACGCGTCACATGTGTGGTGCCGGCCCGGGCTCAGGGCGCGTGGGTGGCCCCTACCCCCGGCGTGCAGCACATGCATGGTGCCGGCCCTGGGCTCAGGGCACGTAGGTGGCCCCCACTCCTGGGTGTATGGCGCGTGCGTGATCCCACCCCTAGAAGCACGGCGCGTGAGTGGCCCCGCCCCCGGACGCCCAGCAGCCACAAAAGGTTGGGGACCACTGCACTTGATCAATACTGAAAATGTTAGATGTGGGGGATAAAAACCTCCTGAACCTTGCAGAGACCAGTTTATGTGCTGAATCATGATAAAAGACTGCCCTTTTCTTAAACCATAAATAACTATGAATGTTACCAACTTTCATAAAATGATCAAACACTTTTTAAAAAATTCAATCAAACTTCTTTGTGAAGTGATCAGTAGAAGAAACAAAGAAGCAAGAAACTCCTTGTTTATACGGTCATTGTCAATATGCTAAATATTCTTTGCATAATATTTTGCAGTTCGACACATTGAAAGAGTTAAGAAAAAAATAATATGTAAAGGATTGTATGGAACTAATCTATTACATATATTCAGCATGTTTAATTCAGTATGTTCTTTGGGGTCTGCTACTTCTAAGTCTCAGTGTGCCAACCATTGTGGTATTTGGTATTAATTTTTAAGCCCTGCTCTTGGAATCATATGATTTTATGAGCATTTCATTTAAAAAAGTTATTTTAGTTTTCACGGTTCCAGATGAAACATAGGGAAACACAAGTTCTACTGCATTGTGTCTAACCCTTGAGCAGCTGTGTAAAAGGGTTGTGAAATAACTACTGCAACTACAATCTCTTCTGCAAGTCAAAAAATACAGATTCAAATTCTTACAATTACAGGAACTAGATTTTATATACAGAGTTCACCAGTTCTAAAAAGAAAACAGGAAATGGAGAGAACATTACTGATATTAGCATTTTGTACATCTCAACAAAAGATCTCAAAGCACTTTGAAAACATTAATTATTCCTGTCTCATATTACCCACAGAGATAAGCATATCCCCCATTTTACATATAGGAAAAATGAACACAGACAAGTTAAGTGACTTGCCTAAAGTCACAAAGTGAACCAGCGGCAGATCCAGGAATCAAATCTCTCTAAATCCCATAAGAGAATACATTACAGGGCACATCAATAAAAAATTAATGCACCTACTATATATTTCTTAAGCTTTCTAAATAGGCATTGACACTAGCAACATCTTCTAGAGATAAATATTATACCAACAAACATAAGATATAACCACAAAGAAAATACTCCAATCTTTCATCAAAACACAAACTTGTATGTCCACTCCTGGAAACTAGACGCTTAGGCTTATGCTAAATCAAAAAATCTGAATACAGTACATTTCCCTTCAGCTCATGCATATAGTGAATGTTGTACAATGTCTGCCATCTTTCCTTCAGAAACAGAAAAGGCAGAAAAATGAAGCTTCGTGTCTTCATTGCTGCAAAAAGGAAATGAGAAGACAGAAGCTGAAAACTGAAACAAAGCTCAGATCTCTATGCTGAACAAGATGTTCTACCAAAAAAATATAATTTTAAATCAAATCAAGTATCAATCAAACACTGAAAATCTGAAAGATTTGGTGTGTTTTACAATATAGAAGAAATATACATTACAGGTATTGATGTTACAAGTTACTGAAAGTACAGCGTGGTAAAATGAAGAAAGTAGGCACTCTACTGACGTGTGTACAAGAGTATATAAAAACCACATATGCTCATATTTAATTATGTGTACACGTGCCTTTTAACTTCAGATAATAAATATTTTCTAAGCTTGAAAATTAGTTATAAAGAAAATTTATATATTGAGATTCCTTTTCTTTGCCCTTCAGCAGAGTGACACTTGGAAGATATCATTAGTTAGTGTTCTAAAGAGACTTCAAAGACTGTGCAAGATACAAAAGAGCATCGCAAACAATGACCTTGAAGTCCAGGAAGTCCTTCAGTGAAATTCAAGCACATTCTTTAATGTCATAAGAAAAATTATTTTGACAAAAGTTACTGCTAGCAGGCAAATTGAATATTAAATATGCAGTGTCTCTACACAATGGCAAAATCAGAAAGGGAAAAAGTCCAGATAAACAATCTGACCCCTTGTACAAGCCACTAAAAATACCACAATCTACTATTATAGGCAGGGTGCAAAAGGCTGGCAGTGGCCAGAGCCAGGGACCCTTTAAATTGCTACTGGAGCCCAGGTTGATGCAGGCCAAGCAGCACTGAAGGGCTGGCTGGGGGAGGCTAGACCCCACAGCCCCTTCCTTCAGCAACCTAGAGTTGCCCTCCCTATATATTGTCCAGGCACCTCACAATTCTGTCAGCAGCCTTGATTACAGGCATATTTCTGCTAACAGAAGAACACTGCCTGTTCTCACAATATAGCTAAATGGATTTAATGAAAATGGCTGCTACTAACTAACATTCCTTGCAGTGCCATCTGCTGTTTCAGCCACTTGAGACTCCACCCTTGGGATGTCTTTAAATAATGCACTGTACAAATCAGTGAGCAAGAACTGCAATTTTCCAAGACTGAGATATGTGCAAGTCAAGTAGTTATACATGACTCAAATAATGATCTGCGATTGTCACAGATGAACACAAAATAGTCTGCAAACAATATGCTGTTATTTTCAACTGGTTATTTTTATTACAGAGCTTTTATCCACCTTTCCTAAACCCTCTTCTGTGGACTAGGACAGGAGGAATGTCAATATAATATTTGCATCTGTGTCCACCACAGGAGCTGTCAGGCAGATACAGTTACTCTCCTGCATACAAATAATTAACAAAATAATATGACTCTGCATCTTGATATTGCACCACTACTCTTGGAGGCGCAGTGAGGCAGTAGAAGTCCGCTTGATAAATTGCTTTACATAATTTTCATTATGATGCCCTGAAAAGATCAGTAACCAAATATTAGTTCTAATGAAGCCCATCTTCTATTTTACATCACAATTTACATTTTCTCATTTTAACCTGACAGGACTGAAGAGCACTACTTTTGGAATAATCCGCAGGAGGAAGAACACAAAGATACTAATTTTTCTAGTGTAAGTGTATCCGTAGTACAGCAACATCCAGAAAAAATGCAGTGGCACGGGCTCTAAGCTACTAACGTAGATGAACCTGAGTATTTTTTACAATGTCAGAATTGCCAACCAACTACCATAGTTTTATTGTGTCTTTCAATATTTACTTTTTTGAAATTTTAGTATAATATATTCTCATGACTGCAGGCATGAAATTCAGAACGCTAATGTCTCTTATTACTTTCATTGTAGCTGAGCCTCAGCCAAGGCTGTTTCTTTAGTTCTCTATCCATGGAAGTGAGCATGCTTCTTATGTTCACAGGGGGGCTTCTGGAGTTGCCACAGTGCCACGGACACTCACTGGAAGACGGAGGAGCGGGTGAGGTGCTCACCTGAGGAGACAGGTGCAGCTTCAGCAGATCTGCTGGTCTCAGTTCTGATTGTGCAGGTGGGCACATAACCTCCTCCATCAGACATTTACAGAGGTGAAGTTCTCCAGCATCACAAGTCCAACCAAGGCAGGAACATGTGGCAGATGGACCAGCAGGAGACAATGCGGACAATGTAGAGACAATAATGGTGCTTGTCACTCAGGGTATGTCTACACTGCATTCCTCTTTCGAGAGAGGAATGCAAATGCAGCCGAGCGAAATTGTAAATGAAGCGCGGATTTGAATTTCCCGAGCTTCATTTAGATAATTGCAGGCAGCAATGAGATTTAAGGGTTATTTCAATAGAAGGGTTTTTTCTTGAAATAACTACTTCTAAATGGGGTTTTTTAATCTCGAAATAGGGTAGTTTGAAAAAGCGGCCGGCCGCGATTATGCAAATGAAGATGGGAAATTCAAATCTGCACTTCATTTGCAATTTCACTTGGCTGCATTTGCATTCCTATCTAGAAAGAGGAATGCAGTGTAGACATACGCTCACAGAAAAGCTCACAGGTTTTGAAGCTGGCTTGTCAGGGCATATTGTCCTGGAGTTCAGGAACGAGAGGTGGATCTCACTATTAGGGGAAGAAGTCCTCGGGAGGAGTCTCACTAAGAATGCAGGAAAGCCAACTATACACACAACTAAAACACAAGTAAACTATATACAATAAATAGGAACAGGTGAGTTCTCTTAGCAACCTAAGAACTCTGAGAAACAGGGGTTCTGTCTCTAACCATGCAGCAGTAAGAAGGAACTGGAGCAGCGTTGATTTGCATAGCCTTGGACACAATATGATGCACGACACACATGTGGATCAATGGGCATTACTACAAACAGTTCCAGCTCCAGTACACATCTATGGTTGGGATCCATATGGGAATCATCACTTGAAGAAAAATTGAAAGGAAACAATGTAATGTGGGCTTTAGGGAGGATTGTGACCTATCTTAAATTTTACAAAACAGTTCCAAAATTGTAGTGACTGTCACATCCCATGAGGCTGTTAACCAGGAATGTTAAAGTTCCAATTTTGAGTGACAGAAGCCTCACAGGGATTTAGACCCTGATAGGCCAGCATAAAGCTGGCAGAAGGCCTGCGATGAGCTTGAATTAAGGAATATATAGGGGGCAAACCTTGAGTGTTTGAGACAGGAGGCTCTGGATAGCTTCACTTGCAGACAGGTCTAACTGCAGTACCTGCCACTGACTGAAAACATTTGAGGAGTTGAGTTTGTTCATTCCCGGCTTTCATGTAATAACAACAGTGGCATTTCCCTGGGGAGGACAGTGGCAGGATGAGGGAATAAAAAGGAATGCAGAATAGCATAGGGACTTCATTCACAGAGCTAGCAAACTGAGGCCTTCAGTAGCATTACATCTTTACTTCTTTTTAAAGTTTTGAAAATCGCTGTCAAAAACAAAAGTTAGTAAATTTGCATAAAATGTTCATAACAGGATGCAAGTCTCCTTAATTTTTTCCCCTGAAATATGACAATGCTAGGTCCACAGGAGAAATAGTGGGAAGACAGGCAAATGCAGGATGTAGGCAGGACACAGAAAAGGGGGTGCTTGCATACTAATATGTAGGATTCAGAGGGGAGAAGGATTGTCAGAGTAATACGGAGTGCAGGGAGGGAAGCTTAGTTATTGCAGTGGAATATGGGGGTTGCAGATGAAGAGGGATCGGACTGTAAGAAACAGGAAGTCTGAAGAGATGCATAGGACTAGAGAATAGCAGACAGGAAACATAAGGACTAAGATACTGTAAAGGGAAAAGGATGGAAAACGTGAATGGAGTGGGTGGAACTGGGAGAGAATTAGGACACTGATAGGGGAGGAAGGAATAGACACAGATAAAATGGTAGTTTCTTCTACCCCAGGCACGAGGAGTGGCCAGTAATGTTTATTTCAGAAAACTGGTTTATTTCATTAATGGGTTCCTTGGAAAAGATAGTTTTTTCTAAACTTCTTTTTTATAAGTAAAAAAGCTTAATAGCAAACAAATGTTTCTGTCAAACTTGAGGTTCCTTTTGTTTGAACAGGGTAATATACTGTCCAACTGATCTGTTTTTAGGCATCTTTGATGTAGCTGTGGTTGCTTAGATGGCTTACTACCAAATCACTTCACAGGGCTCTCCACTGCTTCCTTCCTTTCTTGTCTTCCATGTAAACGGGAGAGCAGATTCCCTGAGCTGTAGAAGAACTCATGGGAGCTTCTGTGGCAAGCATTGACTGCAAACTCATTTAATCAAAAGGCCAAAGATTCCTCTCTATACTTATATATGGTCAGCTTAGCCAGTATTAGAAACAGGCCTCTGTACTTAGCTGGTGGTTCTCTTTAGGCACCGTGGGCATCTGGCAGGGTGAGGGCAGGAGGGCAAAGACTTCACTCGCTCCCATGCCCCGGGGGCAGGGTAGTGTGCAAAGTCTCCTCCTGCTGCAAGGGCGCACAGCACCTAGAGTGAACTGCCAGATGTTTTGAACGGCTGGCAGATCTCTTTAGGCACTGCACACCTCTGGTAGGGCAGGGGCCAAAGATTTCACGCACTCTCCCGCCCCCAAGGCCAATCAGGGTGTATGGCTGGGGGAGCACACAAAGTCCCCACCCCTTCTGCCAGAGGCCCTGCCCCTTCCAGGGAGGTCCACAACTACTTCTGGAATTCATGAAGTGTCTCCCCCTTCAAAAATTATTGTCCATCCCACAGCTAGAGCTAGGAGACAGTCATGTAGCAGTATTAAGAGTCTCTTAGTTTCAGTTCAGCTCACTGTGAATTCGAATTATACTATTCCTTTGCATGATCACATACTAGGTTCTCTACATGGCTTGTCAGCAGCAGGGTTTAAACCCAGAAGCTTTAAAACAGCACATAACTCATCCACTTGCACAACAGCTGTAATTTAGTGGAAATAAGCTACTATCTGCTATATGTCTAAGTCCATGTAGAGAGTCAGTAACACCCACTTGGTATTGGGTTACATTGCTATTTAGGATAAAGCTCTGAGCTGGTGAGATTCAAGATTCCTGGATTCTCTTTTTGGTTCTGGAAGCTGAATGAAGTCTATGGACAGCCTATTCTACATAGGTGCTGGAAATAGGGGGTTGAGGCATGGTAGCCTCTCTGGCTTGAAGTAGTTTCTCTCATATACCAGGGTTTACAGTGTGGGTATGTCTATATTTCATTCCTCTTCGGAGAGAGGAATGCAAATGCAGACACCCGAAATTGCAAATGAAGCGCAGATTTGAATTTCTCGTACTTCATTTGCATAATTGTGGACTGCCGCTTTTCCGGAATAGCACTATTTCAAGGGGGAAAAAAGGGGTTATTTCGAGACAAAACCCTTCCTTCGAAATAACCCTAACTCCTTTTGAGGAGTAAAGGTTACTCAAAAGGAGTAAGGGTTATTTCGAAGGAAGGGTTTTGTCTCGAAATAACCCCCTTTTTTCCCCTTGAAATAGTGCTATTCCGGATAAGCTAAACTATGCTAATTAACAGGGTCCCAAGGACAATGGCTCTCAGAGAGGCCAATACACACCTGAGGAATGCATCTGGAAACAGGCAAAACCAGGCAGGGCAAAATGGCTGACATGTAAAACAGAGATAGGTCACTCGACCATGTGACCTGCTCCAGCTTGGAAGGTATGAGGGATGGATATAAAGTGCCATGAGGTGAAGTCCATCTTGTCTTAAATTCTGCTATTCCTTAGTTTGAATTACCGTTTCACTGCCACGTATAGCCGCAGGCAGTTACTTCGGGCTAGTGGAATTTCAAAATGGCGACCGGACAGGAACATGCAAATAAAGCCCGGGATATTTAAATCCTGGGCTTCATTTGCAGTTTTGAATGCCTACATTAGCCTCCCTAGTTCGAACTAGGGGGCTAGTGTAGACATACCCTTTGTGATCAGAATGAGTCTGAAATCATTTTCAAGCTGAGAGTAGCAGATAGATGCAATTTGGAGGGGTTTCTGAAATGTTCATCTTTGCTACTATCCCAGTATAATACAGCAGTCTTGAATTTTAACATTTTCACCTGCATGAACTGCAGTTACCTCAGCTGAAAGGCCTGGATGAATCGCTTTGACTATTACAGAGAGAACCTTGTTCTTTCATATGTCAAAAGCAGAAATTTCAGTTCCAGTGCAGTAAGAAAGAAGATGATCTCAGGGAACTGAGAATTGGAGATCTAAATTTTAGTGTCCTAGTACTTTTAGTTTGTTGGACTGAGAAATACCAAGTAAAATAGAATTAAGAATAAGTTGTACAATGTAATTTGAAGAAGACAGGTCTGGGAAAACATTAGAACATGTTACAGAAATTCATTGTATTTTAACTAGGTTATTTAAACTTTAGTTAAAAAAATCAGAAAATGGAAAAGCTAACTGTATTTTGGGAAACAGTCAAAGTCAGTCAACTGACCTAAGAACTCTCACCTTCTTCCTGCAATCTAATCAAGGGCTTCTCAACAATGAAAAGATCTTTTCCCCCTCTATTCTGCTCCATATAGAACATGTATTACATCTCTATTATTCTTCCAATCTAGTACACGTCAAAAAAGTCTATTATTCTGTGTTTTAAAGGACGAAAAATAAATCTGCTAATTACGTTGTCTAAAGCCAACAATTATCATCTACCTACAATCAGATCATGAAAGGAGACCTGTTCCTTTTCCCTCTCTTCTTTTTTATCTATGTTTGTATGTTTCTGTTTTACTAGGGAAACTGACTTCATTAAACTTGCAGTTTTATAAATAAGCTGAAAACAATTTGGCTGTAACTACATTAACATTTTCATCAATTAAAAAAAATTAAGAAACAAATGTGTTTTTACCATTTGATATTCTTGCACACTTGGGGCCTAAATTCGCTTTAGTTGCCAAAATACTTTGAGGATCTGGGCTTAGATCAATAAAATAGAAAGGTGCAAAATTATGTTTACTTACTTAGACTTTAGGGCCTAAGGCTGAAAAAGAACCTAAGTCATAGCACTGGTTGTTGGTTGCAAAATAATGTCTAAATAGCCCATAAACCAAGATGAGCTCCTGGCCACTGGAGTTTTGAGGAAGAAAAGAAACATACCTGGTCATATTTTATCTCAACCCTTCAAATGGACAGTTAAAGAGAACCAGCAAGAGAAGGTAAAGCTGTACACATTCTCCTCTGTGCTTCACCTGTTCCTCATAGGTTCCCATGTAGTGGGCCACCTGGCAGTCTGTGTCTCGGAAGAGCAACCACTTTTGGGACCTCTCCTTTTTCCTAGGTCCCACAAGAGAAGAGAAGCAGAAGAGACCTGCCACAAAATGGATGCCTACTGTATAATCACTATAGTGCAGGGCTGGGCAAAATATGGTCCAGGGGCCGGATCCAGCCCACCAAACCACTGGATCCAGCCAATGGACCACCCTGCCAGGACCCTCAGGCACACAGCTGCTGCAGGTTTAAAGCTCAATCTGCATGTCTCTCTGCTTTGCAAGGAGAGAAGCTTTGTGCAATCTCTCTGTCCTCATCCCAATCCTCAGCTCCTAGTGGCCAGAATCAACTGGCCAATAAGAAACGACCCCAGCCAATCTCTTAGCTCCTATTGGCTGGAAACCAACCAACCAATAGGAGCCGAGAGATTGGCTTGAGGGATGGGGGCAGCAGCAAGCCTCTTCTCCCTCTGGGAGCTGAGAGTCACATGGAAGGAGCAGCCTGCAGTTTTAAGTGATCTGAGACTGCAGCAGGCAGAGAGCTCAGCCTGCCATGGGGATGCTGCAAGTTTAGGTAAGCACCTCCCACCTAGAGCCTGCCTCTGACACCCTAGCCTCTCCTGCAGCCCAACTCCCTCCCCCAGGTCACCATACAAACCCTCTGCACTCCCCAGTCTCTGGTCACAACTTCCTCCCAGACTTGGTACCCCCTCCTACACCCTTCCCCCAGAACAGAATCCTCTCCTGCACCCAAACACCCTCCCAGACCCTGCACCCCATTCCCCTGCTTCAAGTCACCACCCACACCCTCTGTAGTCTGTACCCCCTTATCTCAGGTCACAGCTCTATTCCAGACTTTGCACCCCCCCTAGTTTCCCTCTCCTACACCCATGCCAGAATCCTCTCCTACACCCATGCCCCCCTCCCTGACCCTACACCCCCATCCCCTGACCCAGGTCACAACCCCCTCCTTTGCCCAAACTTCCTCTCAGACCTCACACCATCTCCTTCATCTCAGTCCCTTGCCCCATGCATCCTTCTACACCCAAGCTTCATCCTAGACTCTACACCCCCTCCACAGGAAAGTGCAGTCCTTGACCACTTTCCAAAATCTTGGAGTGACCCCTCCGACCAAAAATGATTGCTCACCCCCAGCTGTAGAGGTTTGTGTGTAGCTTGAATGCTGCCACTGCTGCTGGAGTATGCCGGTGGAGCTCTTGTCTCATCATGAGAAAGCAGATGACTTGGGATGAGTGTGAGAGGGCAGCAGTTCAAAGGAGATATGCTGTACATCTAAAACTTAGCAACGAGTAAATGGTGGTGCTACCTTCAACAGCAGTGTGGCAACAGAGTATAGCTGGACAGATTCCACACTGGGAGGTCCATAACAGACACAAAGCTTCTGTTCATCCTTCAATGCAGAACTTGATAGAAAGTTCTATATTTCTATCAAGAAAGATGTCATCCTCTAGAAAACATTTCTCTAGCTACAAACTCCAGTTACAAATCCTATTCTCTAGTCAAATGTTTCTTTTGCTTGAATTCTTTATAATACAGGTTGAACCTCTCTAGTCCAGCACTTTCTGGTCTAGCAACATCCAGGGTCCAGCATGATTTTAGTTAGCTGCATGTCCACTTATCATGGGTGTGGCCAAGTTTCCTGCAGTCCCATAAAGTTTGTTTGCAGCCACAAGTCCTGGCTCTCAATTTTCTGTGCTATTACTTAGCTCCAGTTTACCTCTAAATGTCTTGTAAAACAATTCTCCAGTAAGCAGTGGAAGTATCAGTAATGCTGCTTTACAAAGTTAATCTCCTGTGGCTCAGCAAATTCTCTGGTTCTGCACCGATCAGATCCCAAGGATGCCGGAATACAGAAATTCAACCTGTATATGCTTGTTGTTGCCTTTATTACGGTTGATTGTAAACCTCCTGCTTTTCTGCTGTATTACACAACACAAAATATTCTGCTGAATTTACTGAAACTAGTCTGTTAAAGTGGCAGGGAAAAATGAAAATGTGAAATTACAGGAGAAACATGGTTAGTTTACAACAACCATGAAAAAAATCACATGAATTCTATAATTTAGAGCAGGGGTTGTCAACCTTTTTTTTTTTCTGAGTCCCATCCCTAATAGGCTATAAATACTCCATGGCCTACCTGTGTCACAGTATCCGTTTTTCTGCATATAAAGTCAGGGTTAGCATTAGGTGTTAGCAAGAGGAGGTTACTCACCTGTGCAGTAACTGATATTCTTCAAGATAAGTGTCCCAATGGGTGCTCCACATCAGGTCAGTGTGCTGCTACCGAGCCCTTTCTCCAGAGTCTTCAGAGCAGTGTCCCCGGGCCATGAATGCACAAGCCCTTCCATCCCCACAGTTCTTCTCTACCCAGGAGCCGGATAGCTTGTCAAGGAAGCCAGCATTGAAGTAGGGGGAGGAAGGGAGTTTAGTGGAGCACCCATGGGGACACTCATCTCAAAGAACATGAGTTTCTGCACAGGTGAGTAACCTTCTCTTCTTCAAGAGATGTTCCTGTGGGTGCTCCACATCAGGTGACTTTAAAGCTGTATCTCTCTAAGGAGGTAGGGACTTCAGATCTGGCATGAATGCAGTACACAGAATAGCCCTCAAGAATTTGAGGCTAGAGAAAGGTCCTTGAGAAAGTGTGTAGTGCTTTGCAAATATATGTTCTGATGACCAGGTAGTAGCTGGGCAAATATTTGCTATAGGGACCTTTCGGACAAATGCCACTGAGGTAGACATGACTCTAGCTGAGTATGTTCCTATACTGTTGGGGGGGGGGATTAACACCTGATAAAGAGTAGCAAAGTCTTATACAGTCCTAAAACAAGCAAGAGATTTGCTGAGCTGAGACAGCTTGACCTTTATTGTGATTCACTATGGAGACAGTCTAGGAGGGGACCTAAATGGTCTTATGCATTGTAAATAAAAGGAAGGTGCCTTGCGTAAGTCAAATGTGTGCATGTTTGTTTCAAACAAGCTAGCGTGGGGTTTGGGGAAAAAAAGTAAATTGGTGTATGGTCTGGTTGCCGTGAAAGGATGATCATAACTATGGTAAAAACTTGGGATGAGTGTGTAGGGTTAGTCTTTAAAAAAAGGTGGTGTAAGGAAGATCTACCATAAGTGCTGTTATTTCTCCCACCTGTTTGACCAATGTAATGGCTACAAGAAAGGCTATTTTCATAGAAAGGTGCAAAAAAGAGCAAGAGGACATTGGCTCAAATGGGGGTCTGGTGAGAGTATTTAAAACCAAGTGGAGATCCCAAGGTTGCGCTGGTGGAACCACATCTGGGTAAAATGCTTGCAGGCCCTTGATGAACCTCTTAGTGAGAAGATGTGCAAATACTGAGGTATCATCTATTTTGGATGAAAAGTGGTTGTAGCAGCAAGGTGTACCCTGATGGAACTCGGTGCCAGACAAGCTTGATTAAAGTGCAACAAATAGTCCAAGATTAAAGGTAAGGGAGATGTAAATTGGTTAGCATGTCAATGTGAGCAGCATAGTGAGAACCTTTTCCATTTCTGAAGGTATGTTTTACGAGTGACCTGCACTCTACTGTGCAACAGGACACGCTGAACCTGCTGAGAGCACTCTAGCTCTTGTGCAGAAAATCATTGAGGAGCCAAGCATTTAGGTTCAGCATGTGGAGATTAGGATGAACTTCTGGGCTGATAGAGGAGATCCGAGTTGCAGGGCAGGGGAGTTGGTGGTATGTGCAACATTTTGAAAGGGGATCCAGGGTTGACATGGACAAAAAGGTGCTATCAGAATTTAGTGTGCTTTGTCTGTGCCTCGATCACAACCTTGTGGATGAGAGGTTTGGAGTGAGAAGGCATATGGGATGATGTGACCAACTAGTCAGAAAGGGAGCCCTTCCCTATGCCAGCTCTGGAACAAAAATGCAGACACTTTTTGTTATTCTGGGTGGCAAAGAGGTCTATGGTAGGGTGACCCAATTGTTGGAAGACACACAAGAGGGTATCTGGGATGAGCTGCCACTCATGTTCAATAGGCAGTGTGCTACTTAGAGCGTTGGCTGTGGTATTGAGGTTGCCAGGAAGGTGTACAGTAATGATAGATAGTGTAATTGCTTCTGTACATAGGGTGTATAATCAGGCTCCGCCTCAACATTTTTTATAAAACATTGCAGCAACATTGTCTAGCTCACGATTGTTAATGATAAAGGGAGGAATACCTTATAGGCGTATCTTACTGACCACATCTATTGTCATGGAAATGGATGGTTCTGCAGTAAGGGACAGAATGCTGGAACATAGATTTTTTTTGTGTGTGCGCGTCAATCACCAGAGAAGAGATTTCTTCACCAAAGGTGGGATGATGAAGGACTTTGATAATGGGTGGATGTTGGGCTTGTAGACTGTCCCGAGTCACCTCTGCAGACACCTTATGTGCAAAGGAGCATTTTTTAACCACAAAGTTGCAAGCTGCCATATTGCCCAGGAATTGTAGTCAGTCATGGGCTGTAATTTTGTGAGAGGACTGCAGTGTCCAGACCAAGTCCACAATTTAGTGAAAATGCTTCGTAGGAAGGGAAGTGACTGCACATATGGAGCTGAGGTAAGCACCTGTGAACTGAATCTTTTGAGTAGGAATCAAATTTGGCTTGTTTTCATTTATCTGTAGGCCAAGATGTTGGAAGATGTGTCTTGTGATTGAGGGGGAATGTCAAGCATTAGTTTTGGAGCACACTTTGAGGAGAAAGTCATCAAGGTAAGGAAGTATGATAATAGTTTGTTTCCTCAGATAGGCTGTAACAACTGAAAGCACCTTTGAAAAAATTCTTGGAGCTGTAGAAAGGTCGAATGAGAGAACCTTGTACTGGTAATGTTGAGTACCTAACACAAATTGAAGAAGTTTCCTATGAGTGGGATGGATGGAAATAAGAAAATATTCATCTTGCAAGTCAAAGGACGAAAACCAGTTGCCTCTTTCCAATGCTGGCATTATGGTGGCAAGTGTTACCATCTTAAACTTTTGCCTCTTAACGAATTTGTTCAATACTCATAAATCAAGGATGGGTTGCCATTCTCCCAACTTCTTCTCTGTGAGAAAGGTGTTTATTCCCTTTACTTTCTTCCTGTACTGAGTGGGGACTAACTCAATTGCCCTTAGTTGTAGCAGATACTTAACTTCCTGTTGGAAAAGATCCCTGTGAGAGTGGTCTCTGAAGAGGGACTGGTAGGAGGATGGGAAGAGAGTGCTGACAAAGGAAATTGTACATCTGAGCTTGATTATTTTGAGAACCCACTTATCAGATGTTATCCTTCTCCAATTGTTAAAAAAAATGGAAGATGGTGTTGGAACAGTTCAGATGGTATAGATGGTGTTGGAACGGGCAAAAGGCTTCCACGACACTCGACATATAACTCAAATTTGTTGATTGGAAGGTTGTGACTGTTGGGAGCTGTTAGAAGATTGTCAGCAGCGTTGTCCCCTGCCTCTCAAGAGGCTCTGTTGTATTGCTGAGTATAGTGAGGGTATCTCGGCCTAGAGTACAGCTGATACCTGTATTGTCTTCTTTCAGTATTCATAATCCTGCAAACATGAGACCAGAGAGTTGCTCTAGAATCCTTCATGGAATGCAGTACTTCATTGGTGTTGGCTGTGAATAGTTTCTGCCTGTCAAATGGGAGGTCTTCTACAGTAGACTGGATTTCTCTAGGGAAAGCTGCAGAGTTAAACCATGAGGTTCTTCTCATGACAATGGCTGTTGCAGTAGACCAAGCCAGTGTCAGCAGCATATATATTGTGTGATCCTCCATGATCATGACTTTAAATTGCTGCTTTTTTTGCGTCAGGAATATCTGAAATAAAATCCTTTAATTTTGAATAATTCCTGTGGTTGTATTTACTGAGTATTGCCATGTAATCTGCCACTCAGAATTGTACCATGGATGACATGTAAATTTTTCGACCAAAGAGATCAAGTCTTTTGCTGTCCCAATCAGATAGGGATCGAGCTAAAGGGCTGTTGCTTAGTCTTTTGGTGGGCTGCTTCCATTACTAGAGAATTAGGTGCAAGGTGGGTAAAAAGGAACTCTGACCCTTTTGGAGGGACATAATATTTTTGTCATCCTGCTTACATGTTGGGGTGGCCGTTGCTGGTGTTTGCCAGATCATCTTTGCTGGTTCCATGATGGCTAGATTAATTGGTAGAACTATCTTTGAAGTCATAGGAGTTATTAAAATGTCAGTGAATTCATGTTGGTTTTCTGACACCTCCGGTATGGGAATATGAGTTCAGCAGATACATGTTTAAAAAGGCCTTGGAAATGTGCTGTAGTAGGAGGAGGAGCCATCACTACTTCATCTGGAGAGGACGGTTCATTCGTATCGGGTGATATGTCCGGTGAGGGGTCAGCTTGCTCCACTTGTATTGCATGTTGCCACTGAAGGAAGGGGATTGTGGTGGAGGAGACTGAAGCACAGAAAGATGTTTGCGGGATTGGTGTTGTTTATGTTGAGATTGCTATGGGCTCCAGTACTGCCATTGTGGGTAAGGCATGGATGGTGGCATCAATGGGTTGCTATATAAAGGTGGAATGTTTTGGCATCTGGAGTGTGGAGGATGAGTCATGGCCGAGTATACAGAGTAACCAGGGAAGCTGTGAGGAGAAAACATGATATCCACCTCCTCCTCAGAGTCACTAGAAAACCTTCCTGGCAATACATCTGGTCTCGGTGTCAGGAGAAATGTTGGTGCCCAGAAAGGGTGAATTGAAGACTGAAGACACCAGGAGGTCTCTGTATTGAGTGTACAATTGTGCTCGAGTGGATGGTGCTGTGATTGGCTGAACCAATGCTGTTTGCGGTGCCATATGCTGTCTTGGTACTGAACACCCAGGTGAAGCAGTAGGAGCTGTGGCAGTGCTGGAAATTGTACTCGGCATCAAAGTCACTTATGGTGCCAGCAAAGTGGAGATGGTAGGTGGCAGCAGGAGGTGCCAGTAAGTATTGAGACACTGGAGGTAGACCACTTGAAGCCTGAGAACAGGATGTAGAGTGATCTACTTTAATGGTAGTGCTGGACATGCCCAGTGCATTGTAAGTACTTAGATGAGGCGCTGGTCATTCGTTTGGCACTGTAGTCACTGGAGACAAGCATTTAAGAGCTGGAACTTTCTGAGGTAATGAGCAGGTGTCTTTCTTTGAAGGTATTTTGTCCTTTTGTGCCTGGGACTTATTTCTGAGGGCATTTCTGTGAAACGTGCCATGCCAAGGCAGCAGACACATTGACTGTGTCCATCTGACACAGGAATAGTATCCTTAATTGAAGAACAGAACTTAAAACCTGGGGAGCCGTGCATGGCGCTGACTACCACTAACTATGGCAATAAAACTTGGATGAAAAAACTTATTTTTTTAAACTAGAATAAGGAACTGGTAACAGGGGAAGAACTAACTAACTAAGAAACTAAAGGAAAGAACTGGATAAACAGGATTTACTTATCTAAAATGAAGGACAAAGTGGGGAATGCTGCTGTGCTCCGTCTGTAACTGGAGGCAGTAGAGAAGGAAATGGGTGGTAGGCTCATGCATGCACAATGCCTGAGCAGTAGGAGCACACGGCTAGAGGAGAATACATACATGGCCCCAGGGAAACTGCTCTGAAGACTCCAGAGAAATGGCTCAGCGGTGGGATACTGACCTGATGTGGAACACTCATTGGGACATCTCTTGAAGAAGCTGGGCATCTGCTCAGGGCCCTATGCCACAGGAGTCTCTGTGAAAGCTACATTTATCAGGCTTCAGCCGCAGCTAGTGGGATTCAAGGCCCTGGTCTTCAGCTCTGTGTAGTAAGGCTTTGGCTTTGTGCCCTGGGCCCTAGTGAGTCTACTACTTGCCTTGCTTGAAACTTTGCCCTGGATCCCTAGTTGAGAACTACGGATTTAGAGGACAAAACAAGCAATTAGAAAGATTCCTTTGTTTGTCCTTATTAATTTTATGTTTTAGTATCTGTGTTGAATTTCAGTGCTGACTTTTGTTTCAGGAACCATTGAGAGAGGAAAGCATTATACTAGTGAATAGCTTGACAAGTAGATTTTAAAAGAAACAGAGTCACTCAGTATGGCTTTATGTTTATTTAGCTGCAATGTACAACAAAGAGCTCAGCCTGACACAGGTAATGTTTCGTCCTGATCCTTTCAGAAATGCCTTGAGTAATGCCAATGCTATCTGTGCATTTTGCTTAAAGAAATTACTATTGGAAGCTTCAGGGAAGTTCACAGGTGATATGTTAATTAAACACCAACACCATGATTCCCCTGAAACAAATTATGCATATCTGAATGCAGTTTGAAGTTTCCTATGTCAACATTGATGATTAGAATTCCACTGTTGTATTTTCAGAATTTGAAAACAGGGCTCCCTATATAACTTATCAATTACAGAAACAAAAGTATCATAGTAGTGACCATTGTTTGATAAATTGGAAGATGGGGAAAATGCACTAGTACATTTCTGTCTTCTCTTTTTCTTCCTGCATCTGCCAAACCCTGCTCCCCTAACAAGCATCCCCATAATTAGATATATAAGTCAGCAGTGTGATGCTGTTGCAAAAAAAGCAAACGTGATTCTGGGATGCATTAACAGGTGTGTTGTGAGCAAGACACGAGAAGTCATTCTTCTGCTCCACTCTGCACTAGTTAGGACTCAGTTGGAGTATTGTGCCTAGTTCTGGGCACCGCATTTCAAGAAGGATGTGGAGAAATTGGAAAGAGTCCAGAGAAGAGCAACAAGAATGATTAAAGGTCTAGAGCAGTGGTCCCTAACCATTTGAGGCTGCCGGGCACCGGGGGCGTGGCCGTTCGCCTGCTGGGTGCCAGAGGGCGGGGACATTTGCATGCCCGGGGGCGGGGCCCCCTCCATAGCTGCATGCCCGGGTGCAGCCCCCCCCCCCATGCGCCACGCACCCGGGGCCAGCGTCGCTCGCCCAGAGCGCGGGCGGCCAATTTCCGGCGCTCCCAGGGCTGGCGCTCACCGTGCGCCATGTGCCCGGGGCCGGCTCCATGCATGCGCCCGCGGGCACCGTGTTGTGGACCACTGGTCTAGAGAACATGACCTATGAAGGAAGGCTGAAAGAATTGGGTTTGATTAGTTTAGAAAAGAGAAGATTGAGGGGGACATGATAGCAGTTTTCAGGTATCTAAAAGGGTGTCATAAGGAGGAGGGAGTAAACTTGTTCATCTTGGCCTCTGAGGATAGAACAAGAAGCAATGGGCTTAAACTGCAGCAAGGGAGGTTTAGGTTGGACATTAGGAAAAAGTTCCTAACTGTCAGGGTAGTCAAACACTGGAATAAATTGCCCAGCGAGGTTGTGGAATCTCCATCTCTGGATATATTTAAGAGTAGGTTAGATAAATGTCTATCAGGGATGGTCTAGACAGTATTTGGTCCTGCCATGAGGGCAGGGGACTGGACTCGATGACCTCTCGAGGTCCCTTCCAGTCCTAGTATTCTATGATTCTATGAATTTGCCTCACTCTCTCATGTCTATTCATCAACGCATATAAATTTCCCTTTGGCCGGTGCATCAGATCCAGAAGTATGGAGCCAATCCAATGTCCTTCTTTGTGATCTGAGAACTTTTGACATGTGTACAATCGTCCTCTCTTTTTCTACTCATTTCAATCAAATTGCACTATGCAAAATAACTGGAAAAGAAATGTGATTACTTTTTGAGTTGTCACTGGTTTCATAATGAGAATGCCCGAGACAATCTGCACTCTGACTACATGTATGAATTTCAAGGATTGAAGTCATGTCTTTGTATAATTCAAGCATTAAAACAACCACAACAAGATATCAGTGACATGTACTTTATAAATATTACTACTACTAAATATTATGAATTTTAATTCTTGTATTATGTATTGTCCCATTACACTCAGTAAATCTGAGAGATCGTGAACATAATTTCATTGTATCCCTCACTCCCTTCCTTTGTCAAATAATGAAATTTTAATTATTTTTAATAGAAAAAAATCAAGCCAAATAGTTGTTAAATGCTTTTATTCAGTTAATAGGTTGAATGAAGTACATGCAGGCATTAAGAAGAGCTATACAAAACTATCCAGAAAGACTACATTACAGCATCTGTGTGAATGTAACTTACAACTTGATGATGATGTGTGCTAGGCAAGTGTCAAGAAAGTTGGTATTTGGAAAGGGAGAGGTTAAGAGGATTTGCTTGTTACACATAGTTAAAATAACGGTTGAAATCAACTACCATATGTGACAAAAACAAAGAGATCAGATAAAAATATTATGTTCATAGTCATAGGATAATGGCAGTAGTACAGCTGTAATATCATATAAACTCGTCTTAAAATGTTATTTTATTTTTACCTTCTTACTCTCTCCATCTTTCCACAATGACTGTATTCTGATGACTATTTTATGTAAAATGTTCATTCTTTTTAATCTCTTATCTAATGCATAAATTATTAAAGAGCAAATTTAATTCACTATAGGGAAACTTCCCTAACAATTTAGTAGAGTAGGGAGAGAAGCTGGTAAAAATCATAAAGGTTCTCTGTTCCCATGCATGTATCTTGCTCTCCCTTTAAGCATATTGTTAACTGTTATTAATACAGAATGTGGAGAAAAAAAATACAACAGTGCATCTAGCAGAGTTCAAAAAAATTAAAGGATTTTTTTTAGAGGAAGATAAGAACATACTGGTTCAGACCAAATATTCATCTAGACCAGTATCCTATCCTCCAACTGTGGCCAATGTTGGGTGCTTCAGAGGGAATGAACAGAATAGGTAATCATCAAGTGATCCACCTCTTTTGCCCATTCCCAGCTTTTGACAGACAGAGGCTAGGGACACAATCCCAGCCAATCCTGACTAATAGCTATTAATTAACCTATTCTCCATGAATTAATCTAGTTCTTTTTTGAACCCTCTTATTGGTCTTGGCCGTCCCAGTATCCTCTGGCAAAGAGTTCCATAGGCTTAGCTGTGCATTGTGTGAAGTAGGAGTTCCTTAGTTTTGTTTAAAATTTGCTGTCTATTAATTTCATTAGGTGATCCCTAAATTCTTGTTATGAGGAGTAAACACTTCGATATTTACATTCTTCATACCAGGCATGACTATATAGACCTCTGTCAAATTTAATCTCTCCCCTCAGTCCTCTAATTTCCAAACTGAAAAGTCCCAATCTTATTACCCTGTCCTCCTATGGAAGCTGTTCCATACCCCTAATCATTTTTGTTGCCTTTTTCTGAACCTTACCCCATCTCAAAAAAAGATTTATGGGACAACCATATCGGCATGCAATATTCAATATGTGGGAATACCATAGTTATATAGAATCAATATGTTTTCTGTCTTATTATCAATCCCTTTTTTAATCCGTTTACTACTTAGACAACTGCTGAATAGTGATTGTTTTCAGAGACCTAGTCACAATGACTCCAAAATCTCTTTCTTGAATGGTAATAGCCAATTTAGACTCCATCATTTTATATGTATACTTGCGATATTATTTTCCTGTGTACATTACTTTGCATTTCACATTGAATTTCATCTGCTACTTTGTTGCCAAGTCATCCAATTTTGTGAGATCTCTTTGTATCTCTTTCCAGTACAAAAAGCAATAGGATGGCATGTGAGCAACTATGTGGAATGAGCATAGCTCAGATTCTTGCAAGAGAGGAAAAAGAAAAGGAAAGCAACTCAAGATTAACAGGTTATTCATTCTTTCCCTAACAGTGTTACAAAGAAATAACATGAAATCATACAGTGGAAATTGGATATAAAAATACATGATTTTAGTGAAGTTGAATGAAAGTCCTAAATTGTTTCAAACTTGTGCAATTTATAGCTTCAGTCAAGATGAAATGCCACTTACAGTGAAGTCATTTTGGAGGTGTGGGGGGTGGAAGCAGGTACACTTCACTGTAAGAGTTCTTCTGAACTTGTAATTATTTTCAAAGGGGGAAAAAACAAACAACTGATAATTCTATCATCTGACAACTCCAATAAGGAAGAACTAAACTCAATGAATGAAATCCTGGCTCCATTAAAGTCAGTCAGGATGGATAAACCTCAATGGAGCCACTATTTATCCAATTTATTTAGCGTGACTATCTGAAAATCTTGGCTAAGAGAATCAGCTCTCCATTAGGTGTTAAATTGATTATCCACACCATACTGACTTTTTTTCGTTGTGGTATGGGACCAACAGAGGTGAAATACACAGTATATATTTCAAGCAGCACTGCCAAATTTAAGAACGGTAGAAGTCTATTTAGTTTTTTTAACCTTGTGTGTTTTTATTTCATGGAGTCATATGATAGGATTAACAATGTAGGAGCTAAATAAAGTCCTTCTGTAATGTGGCACTCACAATTCTACAATGACTGTGACTAGTTTAATCTGCTACATTTTTGAGAGAGCTTATCTGTCTGTGAGTGTGACTGTTCATTCAAGAACTCCTCCTAAACAGGAAGAGCTAGGACCACCTAATACACTATACAGCTTCCTCTTATCCTAACTTAAAGCAGTGTAAGGGTTTGGTTGTACCAGGAAAACTGGATGTGCATGGAATTGGATCGTGTCTCATAAAACCACACAGAAAAGAGACAGAATCACCAGGCAGGTGAAAGGGACTGGCTGGGGCAGCACCCCCTCCCCGGTCTGGGACTACCCCAGACCTGAGCCTCCCCTGCCCTCCTTTTTGGGGAAGGAGAGCTGACACTCCACCCCTCCCTAAATTCGCTCTGGCTGGGAAGTGTAGGGGTCAGACAAGCTGTGAACTTTGCTCTTGCTCCCTGATAGGGACAGGAAGGGGAAGAGCAAACAGCTCTGGTATGAATCTCAGGGGGCGTGCTTTGGTTTCCCCCACCCCGTCCTCCCCATGTGCACTCTATACACACACACACACACACACAGCCCCCTGCCCTAAGCCCTCTATATCGCCAAGACCCTACCCTAACTCTTGCACCCCTCACATCCTCGTCCCCTGCCCTGAACCCCCCTATAGCCCAGTACTCCCCAAGCCCCTGCCTTGAGCCCCCCCCCCTTTGCAATCAACCAAACATTTCTTACAGGTGCTGTTGTATCACAACCCACCCCTCCCCTTTTCTCCTGAGGCCTCCCTTGAGGGGGTTGTGATACAACAGTACCTGCAAGAAAAAACGGTTACTTACCTCTCATAACTGTTGTTCTTCGAGATGCATTGCTCATGTCCATTTCATTAAGATGTGTGCACACCACGTGTACGATTGTTGGAAGGTTTTGCCCTCATCAGTACCCACTGGGTCAGCAGGGCCCCACAAGTGGCACCTGCATACCTAGGCATATATACTCCTCTGGCCAGCCACTCCCTCAATTCCTCTCCAACAAAGGAGAGATGGGCGGGATTTGGAATGGACACGAGCAACACATTTCAAAGAACTGTTATAAAAGGTAAATAATCATTTTCTTCTTCGAGTGATTGCTCATGTCTATTCCATTTACGTGACTCCTAAGCAGAACCATTGGAGGTGGGGTCAGAGACTAGCTAGAAATGGACTGCAATCTGGCTTTTGCTGAATGCTGAGTCATCCCTGGCCGGCTGAGCTACTGCATAATGATTCGTGAAAGTGTGAATTGAGGACCAAGTAGCTGCCCTGTAGATAATCAGGTTAGACACCTATGCTACAAAGGCAGCCGGAGCGGCCTGGGCTTTAGTGGAATGGGCTATAAGAGTGGGAGTTGGTATCTGAGCCAGGTTGTAACATGATGTGCTACAGGCAGTAATCCATGAAGGAATATGCTAGGCCGAAATTGGAAGACCCCCTCATTCTTTCTGCTATTGAGATGAATAGTTGGGGGCGAGGGACCTACAACATGGTTTTGTTTTCTCTAAATAAAAAGTCAATGCATGTCTCACATCCAAGGTGTGCAGACCTGTTCTTTCCCGATAGCATGTGGTTTTGGATAGAACACTAGCAGAAAAATATCCTGGTTAACATGCAACTGTGATACCACCTTAGGCAAGAATGCCAGATGTAGGTGTAGCCTGACCTTATCTTTAAAGAAAACAGTGTAAAGTGTCTCCAAGGTTAAAGCTGAGAGTTCTGTTACCTGTCTGGCAGATGTGATGGCTATCAAAAAGGTGACTTTCCATGGCTCAATAACAAGCAAGTTGTCAACAGCTCAAAGGGAAGGCCTATCAACCTTGTGAGGATGAGGTTAAGGACACAAGGTGGGAGAAGCTGATGCACATGCAGGTACAGTCTATCTAACCTCTCCAAAAACAGCATACCATCGGGTGTGCAAATACTGACTTACACTGGTTAGTGGGATGGAACACAGAGCTAGCTGCAAGGTGAACTCTAACTGGAGGGTTTCCTATTACCCAACAGGACACTCTGAACTCATTCAGAGCACTGCCATTCTGACCCCATCAACCACGGGACTTTCAAGCCATGAGATGGCGAGACTGGAAATTCAGTTGACAGAGCCAGGCATGGTCCTGAGTTATTAAATCTGGAAACAAGGGGAGGGCTATGGCATCCTCTACCAAGAGAGTCACGAGTGTCGTAAACCAATGCTGATGAGGCCACAATGGTGCTATGAGAATCAGGGATAACTTGAACTCCTGCACCCTGAGGATCACCCTGTGAATCAGTGGGAAGGGGGGAAAGGTGTATAGGAGGCGGGATTGCCAGAGTATCTGGAAGGCATCTCCCAGGGATTCTGGGCTGTAGTTCAGGAAGAAGTAGAGTCGGAGGCACTTCCTATTTCTATGGGTTGTGAATAGGTCGAAGTGAGGAAAACCACACCTGCAGAAAACACTTACAGCTATATCTGCTCTGAGAGACCATTTATGTGTTATAAAGGACCTGCTGAGTTGGTCCACCAGGGTATTCTGGGGCTCCAGGAGGTACGAGGTCTCCAGCTGAATGGCATGCGTTATGCAGAACTCCCGGAGAAGAAGGGCTTCATGGCAGAGGGGAAAGGAATGAGCTCCATCTTGTCTGTTGATAAAATGATATAAAGCATTGCTGAGATGTCTGTCAGGACTAAAATGCACTTGTTTTATAATTGGGGCAGGAATGCTCGACATGAGAGAAACTGCCCTCAGCTCTCGGACGTTTATGTGCAGTGAGAGTTCTGGCAGGAACCATATACCTTGAGTCCTCTGGTCTCCCCATCCCATATCAGAAGCATTCGTCACCAACCAAACTGATGGTAGTGGTCTCGTCAACTGGACTCTGGTACAGATGATGTTCTCTTGAAACCATCAGGATAGGGAGCGCAGGATATCTGAGGGGATGGTGACCACAACGTCCATGAGTCAGTGGCCTGGGTTGTGCACTCGAGCAAGCCACAACTACAGAGGGCGTAGTCTCAGTCTGACGTGCTGCACTACATACATGCATACTGCCATAAGCCCAGAAGCCTCATGTAATTTCTGGCTGAGAATCAGAGAGAGATGTAGCTGCAGGACAGTCTTCTATGGTGAGGAACCAGGCCCTGAGCAGGGAGACTGTGACCATGGTAGCACCCATAAGAACATAAGAACAGCCATCCTGGGTCAAATAAAAGGTTCAACAGGAAGCACAATTGGAGATATGTGTCCTGCACTAGGGCTATATGATCTAGTACTTGAGTGTGGGAAGTGCCTCTTATGATCCCATCATACAGGTACCGTAGGACTTGAACCTGACACTTTCTGAGGAAAGCAGACACCACCGCCATGTACTTGGTGAAAACCCTGGGGGCTGTGGTCCTGGCCAACTGTAAATCGAAGAAACCACTTGTGGGTTGTACTATATGAAAATAGGCATGATTTAAATCAAGGGCAGCAGACCTGTCCCCCTGGGCAAGAGATGGGATAATAGAAGCTGAACTTTGCTTTGGGTATAAATGTATTGTGATCTCTGAGGTCCAAAAAGGAACGAAGGCCTCCTTTGGAATTCAGGACTAGGAAGTAATGGGAGTAAAAACCCCTGACTCTGAAGGAATCTCCTTTACCTTTCCTAGTGCCAGGAGCTGATGCACCTCCTGATGTAAGAGATGCTCATGGGAGGAGTCCCTGAAGAGGGACAGGAAAGGGCAGGTGGGAGGACAGGTGGAAGGGAAAGGAAGGGGATAGACTATCTGGTTTCCATCATGTCTAGGACCTAGCGGTCTATCATGATGTGGCAAGGTGGAAGCCATACAGACAATAGACAAAGGGTCAGTCTCAAATGATAACTGCTACACTGTCCTCAGGCATCCCTTCACAATCTCAATCTGGGTACCTGTCCCTTGTTAGAGGGCCCTGCACCTTGGTCTGATAAGGCTCAGAAATGGTGCCTATTATTCCTCCCATTAGTGTTCCTGCCTCTATGCCTCAAAGTCCAACCTAGGGCCCTGCTACAATGACTGAAGTGGGGGCCTAGGGCTGTGGGGTCATCTCTTAGAGGTTGGGATGTGAATGCCCAGGGACATTTGTGTAGTCCTTGAGTCCTTAAACCATGGAGTCAATTATCTCTTTCATTGGAGAAAAGGCCAATGCCCTCAAATGGTAAGTCCTGAATAGTTGTTTGGACTTCCGGGGAAATGCCAAAGACTTGGAGTCAAGAATTTAATCTTACCACCAGCCCGTGGCCACTGTGCGGACAGCAGAACCAGCTGAGTCAAATGCTGCCTGCAGAGATGCACAAGATACTACCTATACTTCATCTGTAAATACAAAACTTCTGGCAGGAGTCCTATGGAAGAAGATCTTTAAACTTCTCAAGCATCAACCAAGATTTATAGGCATATCTGCTCAGTAAAACCTACTGATTAGCAATCCTGAGCTGGAGGCCACTGGAGGCATAGGCCTTGCAACCTAGAAAGTCCAATTTCTTGGGCTTCTTGCTCTTAGAGATAGGACCTGGCTGGCCCTTGCCTCTCCCTGTGGTTAACCGCTTGAACATCCACAGTGCCTGGTGGAGGGTGAAAAAAGAGGTGCTCATGGCCACTTGTGGGACATAGTATCTATGTTCCACCCATCTGGCTGTGGAGGCGCGGGTCTGCAGCAGGGTCTTGGTAATCTTGCTTATAGTTTTATTGAGGGGAAGTGCCACCTTAGCTGGATCCTCAGCATTTAAAATGTCCACCATTGGGTCGAGTCCTCTGAAACCTCCACCTGGACCCCCTGGTTTCAGGTGAAGCATACCAGAAGCTTCTGGTGGATACAAGAATCCACAGAGGGCATAGAGTGTGATAACCCTGCCAGTGCCTCCTCAGGGGATGAGGAACAAGATTCCTGCAAGGCCTGATCCTCAGGCTTCTGATGGGGTTCAAGGTCCTGAGAGGCAGGCGTCTGCTCTGTTACATTATGTGGGTCAGCCTCTGTGTCACCTTCTAGTGGTGGTTCTGCTGACTCCTTAAGGAAACTCTGCCTAGAGCCCAACCTAAGAGACCATGAGAGTGGAGTTGTGGACGATGAGGCCCTGAATAGACAGAACTCAGAAAGGATGTGGCAACGTCCTCCAGCGGTAGGTCTGAAAATGACAGACTCTGCCTCCAAACCCAAAGAGTATTCAGATGCCAACCATGAAGGTGCCGATGAGGTCGGTGCCAGCAATCAGTACCATGTAGTATGCTGCGCCATGCGCTTCCCTTGGTGCCAAACCACAAGTGGGGGCATCATACATCATAGTGCTGGTACTGTCACCAGAGCCACAACTCCGGAGGGGGCTGATGCCAGCATGACAGTGGATGTAGCGGACGGTACCAATGACTGCAGTACCAAATGAAGGCCCGAGCCACTGATGATGCCGTCCCTAAGACTGTTTGTCTCCTATCTCTCGGTGCCAATGCTTCTGCCTATGCTTAGGCATGAGAATCCACCTGGTGCCCCGAAGCCAATGGGGAAGCCAGAGAAGAAGTCAGTTCAATTAATTCTCTGACTGTCTTGAATGTGTCCAGGTCGATGGATGGTCCACTTCTGTAGCCATTTCCTTGTCCAGACTGGGATCCCATACCAAGCTGGCTGATGGCCAAGCTGACGGGGCCAGAGTTTTAGAGTGACCCGACTGAGGACAGGCCATTTATGCCTATTGTGATGGAGCTCTTTCCATCTTAAATCTCTTTTTCTTCTGTAGCACTTGAGACAGAATGGTGCTCTCCTGTATCAATACCAGTGCACTATGGCTGGCCAGAGCTGAATCAACAGCCGATGTGGTGTGGAGTGTGGACTCCATAAGGAGGATTTTCAACCATGTATCCCTTTCTTCCTTGGTTCGCAGTTTAAAACTCGAGCAGATCTTACTGCTGACAGAAAGATAAGCTTATCCAAGGTACCTACGACATGGGTCATGCAGGTCCCCACAGGGCATAGGCTTTAGGCACTTTGAACAAGACTTGAAGCCCTAAGGCCCAGACCTCACTAACTAACCAACCAAACTATACTAAGTAGAAAAAACTTGAGAACAACAACTAGAACTACTAACAAACTGACAAAAACAATGGATAAGGCACACTTGCTAAAGCAAGAGAGGAGCATTCCAACAACCATTATAGGTACAGTATAAAGCACAAACTCATCCCTGACAAACAGACAAACACACCATTCCTACCCAGCCTGATAAAGGATATACACAGAATATTATTAAACCCAGTGTAAATTATTATTGGGGTGAGGGGGGCTACGGCTGTTCATACTTCTCTTTCATTGATAAGAGGGACAAATATATGAGCTTGTTCTGTGTAAAAATTTCATGCAGAGTAAGATGGATTTATCTGAGGTTTTGGAGCTGTGCACCTAAGTGCTATGTCAAGTCCTTGTGGCTGAGCCTCCCAGAGCTGAGTTGCTCTCAGGGTCCATGTTGCTCTGCTGTGGGATATGACCCCAACTCTCTGCTTTTTCTGGGGGAAACTACTCTGTCCTTCTGAGTCAGAACTTCTAATGAGGAACCCCATAGGGCTGATAGGTGGGTATAGTGGTATGAGCAGCCCATCAGATGACAGTCTCAAGGGGATCTCTGTGATCCATGCAACATGTTCCCGCAGTAAAGATTTTACAGGTGCCAAATATGTGGGCCTGTTGCTTTTTTCACAGGTAGTAAATAGAGGGGCTGCAGCTCAAAGATTCAAACTAAGAATGCGACGAGGAGTCCTGTGGCACCTTATAGACTAACTGAAGTGTAGGAGCATAAGCTTTCGTGGGCAAAGACCCACTTCGTCAGATGCATGTAGTGGAAATTTCCAGAGGCAGGAATAAATATGCAGGCCAGGATCAGGCTGGAGATGATGAGGTGATCCAATCAAGGAGGATGAGGCCCACTTCTAGCAGCTGATCTGGAGGTGTGAATTCCAAGGGAACAGAAACTGCTTTTGTAGTTAGCAAGCCATTCACAGTCTTTGTTTAATCCAGAGTTGATTGTGTCAAACTTAAAGATGAACTGTAGCTACATGAGCTTCTGTTCCCTTGGAATTCACACCTCCAGATCAGCTGCTAGAAGTGGGCCTCATCCTCCTTGATTGGATCACCTCATCATCTCCAGCCTGATCCTGGCCTGCATATTTATTCCTGCCTCTGGAAATTTCCACTACATGCATCTGACGAAGTGGGTCTTTGCCCACGAAAGCTTATGCTCCTACACTTCAGTTAGTCTATAAGGTGCCACAGGACTCCTCGTTGCTTTTGCAGATTCAGACTAACACGGCTACCCCTCTGAAACTAAGAATGGTAGGACTGTATAGTTCTACCCAGAATGGCTAAAGGTAGCAGAGTCTGTTACCAGAGGGGTGAACTTGAGAGTAACTGCAAAGGGATCTAAAGTTGTGAAAGTTCATCTAAACAACCATTAAAGGAAAACATAATGTTAATAAATATTTGAAGAGTATACACAACAAGTATAGAGAGGATTGTTAAAATTGGCTATAAAGCACTGTAACTAGCAGTAAAAAAAAAGTTAAGCAAAAATTAAAGTAGAATATCACGTCAATCTTCCTGGCCATGAAATCTATTAGACTGTTTTCAGTCTTTAAGGAAAAATGATAGAAGCCTCATCAAACTGAAAATTTAGCTAGACAAAACCTGAAATATGTGCTATAGGGAACAATCCTATTCTGGCCAATGGAGGTTAAACAGAATTAGACCCTCTTCTCATGAGTGCCTTTTGGCCAAGGGCATGTGCCTGCACACTCTTTCTACTTATTCTGGCTCCAGCACAGAATGATGTCCCAAAGCTCCCCCCTCTGGATTGCCTTAGGATCAGGCTTCCTTCTTCCACCTGATACTCTGGTCAGAGTAATATAATGTAAAATGGAGTTTACCAGGGTTCCATTTGGTATTTTACCTCAGAAATCCCTTCCCGCCAAAACCAATGAGTGCACACACTATCTCAGATGCTTTTGCACCCTTCTCCATATCAGCAGCACACGGCACTCACCCTTTGCACTCAACCCTCTTTGTTATGCACTCAATCATGATTCTTTGCACATGGCCCCATATGTTTGCACCCAGTTACTATCCCTGTTTTCCCGCCTTGAAGGGTTTAAAATCTTTGTTCAGCGAATGACTCGGGTTCATTCACTGAGGTTCGTCTGTCTACTTGTCCATCTGTTTGTTTCCCTTGTGACATTCCACCATCTTGCTATCCGTGGATATATGGAAGTGAGTTGGTGAGGCCAAACCTTGGTGCACTGACCACCGTGTGTGTCAGATCGCTCCATGCATTGGATTACTGGCAGGTGCCAATTGGACTTGGACTCTAAGGGCTCACATACCAACTGATCTACTGGATTGGTACATGGAGCCGAAGGACTAGTGGAGGCTGAATCCAGAGGAACCATTCCACGAGGGAAGCAAGGATCCACCAGTGCCAGGCATCCGTTCCAGTGGAAGGAGTCGCTTCGAGGGATCTCCCTGCGTTCCTCCTTCACAGCTTAAAATTAGCTACGAGGTAGTAGGTCGCAGTCATCAATCGCCGCTTCCTATTGTAAAGTATTCTCTTCTGTTTCCAGGTCTGTCTATCTTCTATTATTTCTAGGGATAGGGTGGGATTGTTTTCAATGTGTTTATTGTTGTGCTCTACCATTTTAAAATACATGGTTTGGCCCTAAACCTTGTGACTTGATTGATTACCAATCCAACAGTGATAGAGATAGTAACACCAAGCCAAATCTGGCTTCTGTGCAGAGACATTTTAATATCATAATTGGCCACAGAATAATTGGTACCTGAGTCTCTGGGGTAAGACACCTAATAGCTATTAGGGGTTGGGAGGGTACCAGGCTACCCACTTCTCTGGGTGCCAGCCCAGGGACACTGTAAATAGCAGTTGTTTGCTGTTTCCTAGTCAAAGTTCTACTGTTATTCTCTGGGCCACTTCCCCATGGTCCCACAGCATCTTTTCCATTACCTCAGGGCTTTGTCTAAATAAAGTCCCAGCCTCACCCTATCCAGGTTTCTGCAACTCTTCCCACCAGCCAAGCCCCAGCGTTCAGTAGTTGATCCTAAGCCTCAGTCTGACTTACAATAAGCTCTCCACAGTGAGCTGCCACAGTACTGATCAGCGGAAAGTAATCAGGAATAGCCAACATGGATTCACCAAGGGCAAGTAATTCCTGACCAATCTGATTAGCTTCTATGATTATGTAAGTGGCTCTGTGGACACGGGAAAGTCAGTGAATGTGATATACCTTGACTTTAGCAAAGCTTTTGATACAGTCTCCCACAGTATTCTTGCCAGCAAGTTAAGGAAGTATGGACTAGATAAATGGACTATAAGGTGGACAGAAAGCTGGCTAGATTGTTGGGCCCAACGGATAGTGATTAACAGCTCGATGTCTGGTTTGCAGTTGATTTCAAGTAGAGTGTCCCAAGGATCGGTTCTAGGGCCGGTTTTGTTCAACATCTTTATTAATGACCTGGATGAGGGGATGGATTGCACCCTCAGCAAGACTGTGGATGACACTAAGCTAGGGGGAGAGGTAGATATGTTGGAGGGTAGGGATAGGGTCCAGAGTCACCTAGAAAAATTGGAGTATTGGGCCAAAAGAAATCTGCTGAGGTTCAACAAGGACAAGTGCAGAGTCCTGCACCTGGGATGGAAAAATCCCAAGCATTCTTATAGGATGGGGACCGACTGGCAAAGTAGCAGTTCAGCAGAAAAGGACCTGGGGTATGTCTACACTAGCTCGTTAATTCCAGTTAGGTAAGCAAATCAGGCAACCGGAGTTGCAAATGAAGCCCGGGATTTAATATCCTGGGCTTTATTTGCATGTTCCCGTCCGGCTGTCATTTTAAAATCCCCCTTAGTTCGAACGAACTGCCCGCGGCTAAATGCGGCAGTTTAAAGTTAATCCAAACTAATTCCTCAGTTCGGATTAACTGTTACACCTCATTCCACGAGTGTGCCCTTGTAGCCAAGAAGGCTAATGGCATATTAGGGTGCATTAGGAGGAGCAATTCCAGCAGATCTAGAGAAGTTATTATTCCCTTTTATTCGGCACTGGTGAGGCCACATCTGCATTATTGCATTCAGTTCTGGGCCCCTCACTATAAAAAGGATGCAGACACATTGGAAAAGATCCAGTGGAGGGCAACCAAAATGATTGGGGTGCTGGAACACATGACCTTCGAGGAGAGGCTGAAGGATCTGGGCTTACTTAGGGTATGGCTAGACTGCGGGGGGGTTTCGGGATACTGGAGGTATCTCAAAAAAACTCTGCTGGATTCAGGGAACACGTTTGCTCTTTTGCTTTTTTTTTTTTGCACGCAAAAGAGCAAATGCGCTCTTTTGGTAGCTCCTGTATTCCTCGTTCTACGAGGAAGAAGGGGGCTTTTGTAAGAGGTTTTTTTTCCAACATTTGGCCTAGTCTAGATGGGTCAAATGTCGGAAAAGCCTCTTCTGACAAAAGTATTGGAAAAAGCTATGCAAAATGCGGAAGCTTTTTTCCGACAAACAGATGTGGTTTAGATGTACCCTTAGTCTGCAGAAAAAAAGAGTGAGGGGGAATTTGATAGCAGCCTTCAACCTCCTAAAGGGAGGTTCCAAAGAGGAAGGAGAGATGCTGTTCTCAGTAATGACAGATGGCAGAACAAGGAGCAATGGTCTCAAGTTACAGTGGGGGAGGTCTAGGTTGAATAGTTTTTCCTAATATTTCACTAGGAGGGTGGTGAAGTACTGGAATGGGTTACCTAGGGAGGTGGTGGAATCATAATCCCTAGAGGTTTTTGAGTTCTGGCTTGACAAAGCCCTGGCTGGGATGATTTACTTAAGTTCGGTCGTGCTTTGGGCAGGGGGCTGGACTTGATGACCTCCTGAGGTCTCTTCCAGCCCTAGAATTCTACGATTCTATGCTGCTCTCTCAGGGTGTCTCTAGACTACAGGGTTTTTTTGAAAAAGGGGGCCTTTTTTCAAAAAAACTTCCCCTGCATCTAGACTGCTGCTGCATTCTTTGGAAAGTAAATTGAAAGAACGTGGCAGTTTTTTAGACTGCGGAAAACTTTGTTTTACGAGGAATAATGTTTTTTTCTAAAGTGCTCATTTTTGAAAGTACTAGGTATAGACTAGACGCTCTTTTTCGAAAGAAGCTTTTTTGAAAGTATCTTTCAAAAAAGCCTCTTTCGAAAGAGTCTTGCAGTCTAGACGTATCCTCAGCCAGCCAGTCACCCAGACCCTACACTCCAAAGAGAAACTGCCTGGCTCTAACCCAGCAGCTTTCTTTATACTGGCTTGCTAGGCCCTGATTGGTTGCCTTTCACAGTGCTGCTCCAGGGAGCTTCTCTTTTCCTGGGGCTGGGAGTGTCAACACCAGTAGACTCCAGCAGGAAACTTCAGGGCCTAGTCCAACTGTCACAATGACTTTCAAGTTTTCTTCATTTCTGATTCTCTTAAATCTGTTGTTTTAATTAGCAGAGGCATCCTCGCCTACCTGTAGCCACAGGTTTTAATGCAAGAGAAGTGAGACATCTCAAGACTGTACTATGAGTATACTTTTTTCACATCTACATATTAGAACAGTAAGTGATTTTCCCCCAATCTACACTGAAAGAAAAGACATCTTTTATGCAAGAAGGACTTAGAGAATGTGTAAGGTTTTTGATTTTTTAAAATCCAAATGTACAGTACATGTAATAGATAAAACGTAAAAGAAACAGTTTTTGATAAAATGTGATGGTAATCAGAAAAGATGTCATGTAAATATGGCATATTTAACACAATTTAAAAAAAATAATTGTTTTTTTTTCTTAATTTGGTTTTAATTTTTCTTAATTTGAACAACACACCTGCAAGACTGACTTGCCTTGATAACGCAAGAAGCTGCCTGATGTAGTTTTGTCCTGGTTTTCTTACTAATTTACTTTTTTAATTAAAAAAATATTTAAAAGCTCAGAACAATGCAAAAATCACCAATTATGTGGCCTCAGATCACTTGCCAGAGGCTCCACGATCTACCAGTAGATCCTGATTTACTGGTTGGTGACCACAGCTCTATGTTCTTAATGTAATGACTCCTTTTGACAACCGTTCCAAAACGCCAGGGTGGGACCTAGCAAAGAGAAATGTCATTGAGAAGAGAGGCCCGGAGCAGGGGAAGAACTGGAATGAAAGTAGGCACTGAGATCAGACAGCTCTTTTGCTAGGACAGCGGTGGGCAGTAAAAAACCAGCAGCCTGCCATGGTTAGTTCCTGGCGGGCTGCCACTGTTTACTGCAGATATTGGGCAATCACAGCTCTCGTTGTCCTGGTCTGTGCTGCTTCCCACCAGTCCCATTGCCTGCGAACAGTGATCCACTGTCAATGAGAGCTGCAATACCTCAATACCTGCAGAGACAAAGGTAAATACAGAGATGGAGGCCATTCCCTTGTTAAGACCACCAGCAATGCAAGGTTGTTGAGGAGTGTGATGCCATCAACCTGCTACAGTTGTGCATTTGCAGAGTGTGTTTGGGAACTTGATAAAAAAGGTGGAAGAGCACTTATGTTTGGAGAAGGGAGAACATATGAACCAATTGAGGGGGGAGGAGAAGCAAGGTTATTGTTTGGGTGGGAAAATAATAGTAGTAATAGTGGTCAGTTTCTTAGTTTAGAACACAAAATACAAGAATTCTCAATTTTCTAAGGATCAAAGTGAAACCCAACAAACTCATAGGGAAAGTCCAGTTTTGATGGTATCTGAAATGCTATGTGTAATGTTAGGAATCACCTTACAAAGGGGAAATTGAATGTCTTGGAAAATCAGATGTTGTAAACAGTGTTTATAGAGCCTATACTGTTCTGGACTTTACCCCTGAGGAAAGTTGCCTTGAGGAATGTTATTCTCTTACTTTATAAAGCAATTGTAAGACGTTTGCTATAATAATTAAGCAAACTACAACACAGGTAACACCAGATTGGAATAATTTAAATGATAGGAAAAGTTAAGAAAGCTTGGTTTGTTTTAATTGGAAGGAAGATTTTAACATAATTTTTCTCTATGAAATTATGAGAGAGAGGAGTCAATAGAGACTGAATGTTCATTCTGGTAGTAGGTACAAAAGGATCATCCAAAACCAAGAAAATTAGGAATAACTGAAAACTCCAGCATGTCTTAGGAGAGATGTAGTTTATGAGTTTGAGTCTAGGCTTCTGACAATGACATATCTCATTTCGGGATGTAATAGTGTAGTTGATTAACCAATTACAAAAGCTTATAGGTTAATGCTATAGACTACATGCATTTCCCTTCCCCCACTCTTGCCAGTAAATTTTTTAGCAGGCTGGCCAGCAGCCTGGCTCAGTCCTGGCTTGCGCCGGGTCCCGGACCAACCCATGCTGTGGCTCTGCATTGAAAGTGTATTGGCAGCCAGGCAGAAAGACAGACTGGCTCAGTTCCGAATCGTGCAGGGTCCAGGAGTTCAGACCCGACCTAGAGAAGGACTGCTGCCACCTCACGCTGCTGTCTCTATCACAGGCAGCAGCATGGGGCAACAGGCAGCTGGTCCATGAAGGGAGCTGGTTTTTAAACTGGCTTCCCTCGCGGACCAGCTCCCGCCTGGCACCCCACGCTGCTGCCTCTAGTACAGAGGCTGCAGCATAGAGTGGCAGGAAGATCCTCAGGAGTGAGGCTAGAGTGCACTGGCACTGGTCCCACCCCCAGGGACTATAGAATAGTCAACTAACTGATAAGAATTCATGAGGTTACTCGACTCTTCAATTAACTGATACTTAACATCCCTAATCTCATTGAATAAATCACAGCAGAGTCAGATCCTAGTTCCTGCTCCATGCAAATAGGCCAAAAAGATGCCATAAGGGAACTGCTGAAGATTCTTTAAGCACTGAGAATGTGTTAGGGGCATGTCTAGTGGGAGGGCATATGTCTGGAATGTACTGCACTCCAGTAATTTCCCTCTATTACAAGGCACCTTTGGTTCAGTTGCAAGCCAGTGTTGTTCAGTACAGCGATTTAAGTGCCATTTTAAAAGTTAACCATTTGAATGTTTAAAACATGTCATTTGAAGAGTTAACTGATTAAGCAGTTGGTGTCGATCCCTCTGGTAGGTGCAGCTCGAGCTGCGCCCACTCTGGCAAAGCAGCACTGCTCCTGCAGGAATGCACGGCAGAGCCCACTCCAGCTGTACAGCATAGCTAGCTCACTCCAACCAGATGGTGCTGCTGTGCCTGCTCCAGTTGGTAAGGGGGCTGGCTGTAGTCGAAAATGAACTTATCCTTTAACATCACTAGTTTAAAGTATCAATCTCAAAATCAGGGAGCTGTAAAAGAATCCTGGTTTAGTTTCTCTCCTCCATTGTAAATGGAGAATCGTCATCAAGAAGGGGTCTTTCTAGTGGGGCCGTGCATGGATTAATTCTTGGTCCCATACTATATAATATTTTTATGAATTACATGGAAACTTAAAATTCCCATAGATAAAGTTTTTAAGTGACATGAAAACTGGGGGAATAGTAAATAATTAAGAGGATGGGTCACTGATACAAGGAGATCTAGATTGCTTGGTAAACTGGATGCAAGCAAACAATATGTGTTTTCATATGGCTAAACGTATGCATTGAGAACAAAGAACATAGGTCATACTTGCAGGATAGAAGCCTCTATTTTCGGATACAGAGACTTTGGGGATCCAGGTGGATAATCATCTAAATATGAGGGCCAAATGTGATGCAGTTGCCAAAAAGGTCTAAGGCAGTAATTGGATATACAAGGGAATCTTGAGTAGTAGAGAGGTTTTTTACCTTTGTGTTTGACACTAGTATGACAGCATCTGGAATACTGTGTCCAGTTCTGATGCTCACTATTAAAGGATTTTAATAAACTAGAGAAGGTTCAGAGATGAGCCAGAGAATGTTTAAGGGATTAGAAAACATGCTTTATAGATTGAGTGCCTGAAGTGTGTCACGGTTTAGTTTAATAGACAGAGAGTTTAGGGGAGACTTGATAATAGTTTATAGGTACCTGCTTAGGGGACAATTATTTGATAATGTGCTCTTCAATCTAGGTATGACATAAATTAATGGCTGAAAGTTGAACCTAAACAAATTCAGATTGGAAATATAATATACATTTTTTACAGTCAGGGTAGTTAACCATTAAAACAATTTATCAGCAGGCTTGGTGCATTCACTATCACTGGCAATTTTTAAATCAAGACTGGATTTTTTAAAAAAGATATAGTTTAGGAATGATCACGGGGAAGTTCTATGACCTACATTACACAGAAAGTAAGACCAGATGTTTAGAATGGTCCCTATAATCCTTAGAATCCATAAACTGTGCCAAGTGCCTATTGAGCACAGCTGAGCATTCAACCCTTAATGCAGGGTTGGGGAAACTTTTTTGGATCGGGGGCCATTGACCCACAGAAATAAAATCAGTCAGGGGCTGTACACAAGTGAGAAGTGGAGATAACTCCTTCACTGTGACCCCCGATTAAGAAAGTGAAAGACACTTTCTGTATTCCCTTCTCACACCAGAGCCTAGGGGGGGCCTGCCCTACTAGATGTTGTGTACTTCAGCCACCAGGAGGGCAGCAGGGGGGTTGGAGCACCAGCACAGGTCCCCCAATGCTGGGGTGGGGGTCCTAAGCCTCGGGGGCCACATCCAGCCCCTGGGCCTAAGGTTCCCTACCCCGCCTTAATGTCTCTGAGCCTCAGCAATATGTGTTTAATATTTAATTACCTACCTTATAATGGCAGTACAAGCATTTCTGTAGATAATGTTGGTAAAGTGATTTTAGACTAAATAGCATTATATACATGCTATTTCCGGTAAACTGTAATACAGAATAAGTTTCCAGAAGAGGTAAATGCAGTTAAGAGTTTAAAGGAGATTATTGCACACCTCAATCTTTTCTAGGAGGAGAAGTGATTAAGTAGTCCCATGACAAAGCAGGTCAAAGATACAGAGGTCATTGTTAAAGTGCTTGTATCTTGGGATGAAGCAGGGCACACTGGAGGCAGATAATAGCCTTTTTCTGTTCCTCACATTTCTTATGATTTTTTCCCCAAAGTGTGCTTATTTGGAAGTAAAATCTAAACAGGTGGGCAGGACAGCAGGAGAAAAATGCGAGGAAAATAAGCAAGTGGACAGGCAGCAAAAGGGCACTGTCAGTGTGTAATCATACTGAAAGGGCAATAAGAATATAATGTAAGCTAGAAAGCAGGTGGAAAACAGAAGGGAAATGCCAGACACTCAGTAAGTCAATAAGCAATATCAAGCAGTCAGCAGATGCACAAAGCAGCAAGACAACAATTCCAGGAAGTCAAAAATTGCACACAACAGAAGGAGGGCAATACCAGGCACTCAAGAAAGGAGGCAGGGCAACAGGAAGTCAATGCCCACGTGCAATCTGATGCAGAGAGCAGTACGAAGGTAATGCTAGCCACTTAACAGATGGATAGTGCAGAAGGAAGTCAATGTCAGGCAATCAGATGGTCAAGACGGCAAAGCCACACAATCAAGCAAAAGGCCAGGACTTCAGAGGGGCAATGCTCAGCTGCCAATAGGCAGATATAGCAGAAAGAGCAGTGAATGCAAGGTAATCCCTTGGTGTACAATAGTAGCAAGAGGCCAACGTCCATTAATAACTGAATACAACTGCTGGCATGGAGAAAATGGAAGCTTGATAAAAGGCCGGCAGCAGAATGACAAAAGCTTTTCAGGTACTGGACGATAGTGTGAGCAAAAATCTCTAAAAATAGCATTAGATTAACAGTGAACCATGAAAATCCAACAAAGAACAATTCATAAATGGAAACAGCAGATGAATTTGAGCCCTAGTGCCTGGGAAGGCCACAGGACCCGCCTATAAAAAGAACTGAGAATCCACAAGGAAATCAAACAAATGGAAAAAATGAGCCTGAAAACTGTTTTTGATCATTTTTAAAAAAGCCAAAAAAAAACCAAACCCCAAAACAAAAAAACAAACAAACAAAAAAAAAACTAGCAAAGAATTAGTTTGGAAATGATTGGCTGGAATTGAAGTTGTTGCTTACCCCTCTCTGGAGCCCACAAAATAGGAATGTTGGGAATTTCTGCAGCAGAAAAACAGAAGAGAAAAGGGATTTCTGACTCCCAGTTTGAGAAAAATCAGGTCAATTAAGGGCTCGGTGAAGTGTTTGGGGCAAAATAAGAATTGGTCTGAATCTCTGCCTCTCTCTGGAACAAAGCGTTTGTTGAAATCTGAGACAGGTTTAAGAAGCCCACATCACTTTTGTCTCATGATATCCCACCACTACTTCTAAGAACCACACTTACCTCTAGTGCAGGCTATGCAAGTAGAGATGAGAAAGAGTATCAAGAGCTCACTCCCATATCCACTGCAAGACACTTAGTGAGGACAGACAGCAGGCTGATGCAAGTCATTTTATGGGATACATTAAAGAGGTTCAATAGCCCCAATTCACCTCTAGCAAAGGCTAGTATTTAAAGTTGTCTAGATAATCACCTCCTACTCTAGGGAGTATCGGTCTTTATGGGAATGGTCATTTTCTTCTCCAAAGGCATTTGCTGTGCTGTGTTTGGAGAAATTCAGCAACTCCTTCTCTGTACCTTGATGTTGCTGTTCTTTTGCAAATCAGGGGCTCTCTAAAGCTTCCCTTATATTTGCATCTCAAAATATGTTTCAGATATCTCACTGGCTGTTTGGTTTCATAAACACACTTTTAAATCTGAGACATAAGTATTAAGAAAATCACAGAAGTAACCAGACCGAGTGGAAATACAATTGCATCCTTTTATGTAGTTGCTGTTGCCTCCTGCCAAACTGGGGTATGTCTACACTACCCTCCTAGTTCGAACTAGGAGGGTAATGTAGGCATACCGCACTTGCAAATGAAGCCCGGGATTTGAATTTCCTGGGCTTCATTTGCATAAGCCGGGCGCCGCCATTTTTAAATCCCGGCTTGTTCGAACCCCGTGCCGCGCGGCTACACGCGGCACGGACTAGGTAGTTCGGACTAGGCTTCCTAGTCCGAACTACCGTTACTCCTCGTGGAATGAGGAGTTACTCCTCATGTAGCCGCGCGGCACGGGGTTCGAACGAGCCGGGATTTAAAAATGGCGGCGCCCGGCTTATGCAAATGAAGTCCGGGAAATTCAAATCCCGGGCTTCATTTGCAAGTGCGGTATGCCTACATTACCCTCCTAGTTCGAACTAGGATTGTAGTGTAGACATACCCCTGGAGTGGGGGCTTGACTGAGAATTATGAGGGCCTGCGTGGGGAGAGATGAAAGTGACCACAGATGTCATCCTGAAGACACTTCAGCAGGACATACTGATCTACACTTCAGCAGGGCACCTACACCCATCTTTTCAGGCCCTCAAATTACATCCTCTTAAGATAAAGGTGAGCAGACAAGCTGGGGTGAGGGAGAGATCATATCTGACAGGATGTACAAAAATCCTCACTTTAGATTTGAAGGTTCATAGTATCCATACTGTATTTATCCAAACCTCCAAAACATATAAAATTCACCCAACACTGATTCCAGAGTCCCTACTTGGTCAAGATCTGGGTTTTACCTCAATTAGGAGACATGTTAGAGGGAGTAAATTCAAATTCAAAAAAGCCTCTGAAAAGACCTCAGTGGATGCCAGTCATTGGAATTCCATCTTCCTTCTTGAAGTTGTTTTGTCACTCTGGATTATTACTTCTATCTTTCTATCAGTTAAATCAGCATCTTCTTCTCCTCTCAATCTCCACTTCACTAATGGAACCAGCGTTCTCTCCTTCAATGTCAATTCAACTGACAGAATAAGCACTCTCTTTCTCAGCCTCTACTGGGATCAAGTATCTATTTCTAGCTGCTAGACTTGCACTCACACAAATGAGATCAATATCCTCCACAGTTTCCAACTCTTTTACAGTGATGGGGTAAAGTCCTTTCCCAATGTCTGTCCTCCACTCCCCATCATCCTATAGTTCAGCCCCTTTTCACAGACTCCTAATCTCAATTACCAGACCCTAAACAGATTTTGTACTTTCTTGAAGGATCCTAACCTCAGTTCTTGTAATTTAATTGTTGCTCTTGCTTGACTTCCAACTTGCATCCCATATTCACTGATGGAATTAGGGCCCTGCCTGTCAGCTTTCATTTCCTTTCATTGAATCAGCACGTTCTCCCTAGTGTGATAGCTTTCCTAGTTTTCTACTTTATAGTAGCACCTTTTCTGACCAATTATTATACACACTGTTTTATACTGGTCATTGTAAATCCCATTTGAAGTGCTTCTAGTACAAAGCACTTAAGTATTTTTTTCACATTTAATCAGCCACCTATACATCAATTTCATACAGTAAGACTGAAAAATACCTACATCCTATTTTGGCTAGGTTATATAGTGCAACAAGTGGCCAAATGGTCAAGGTGCCCTTTTAATTATCTGATTGCCTGACACTGACTAACTTTTGCCCTATCCATCTGATGAGTAGTTACATTGCCGTCTTACTGCTCTTCTCCAGACTGCAGAGAACCTCAGACATAGGAGAAGGTGCACTAGTTGTATTGTGCTGTGCTTTGTCAAGATTTGGGAAACTCACAGAAGTCACCAATAGAGGATTAATAAGGATTTTCTGTGCAATTCTGTACAGCAGGATTTCTGAGCACAGTAAGGCAGCTGATGAATCAGGGTCTACTGGCCATAGAAGGGGCATGTCTTCCTTAGCCTGGCAAAAAGACCTCCCCAATATCAAACACTGTTAATATGGATTTTGAAGAGAGTGGAGGAAAATTTAACCCTAAGAAAGGAACCAAGAGTAACCAGTAATATTATATGATAAGTGTGGGGACACAAACTAGTCAATTATACTGTACTGTAATCAACGGAAGCAAAGTAGCCATTAATATTCTACAGTAAAAAAAGATACTCAGTCTATCTACTGGCAGGCAGCTTTAGCAGCTCTTGTGATATCAAGAATAAATGTGGCCAGAGTTAGTTGCATTGCATCACAAAAACAGTGGCTCACATCTTTTCTTTGAGAGAGTCTACCCAAGACTTAAGCAGGAATGAGCTAGAATGAATGTGTCTCATGAAACAATAAACCAGCTTTCATATATGAAGTAACTGAACAGGGTTAAACAATGAAATGCAAGAAATGAAAATGGTTTGAAATATGGATAATACAATAATAAAAGGAGTAATTTAGGATTATATATGCCATAGATAATCATATTATGCCACAGATAATCATATTATTAAATATATGAGAGAGTTAGGCTTTGATGGAAAAAACAAATTATCAGTTATATCACAAGATGTGATAATGGGCACAAATTGCCTGATGGAAAGCAAAATCTTTATTTTTTTTGCCCACTATCAATATGAATTTCATCCTTTGAGAGGGAAAGAACAGTCCCTGTGAGAACACCTACAATTGTCTAATTGACAGGAAACATTTCAACATATGAACTGCTTTAGTATAATACTTATTGGAATTAATAAAGGCAGCTGAAAAGTAATTATTTACTTGAACACAAAGAAACAAACTGCTATATATGCCCTGCCTAGCTCCTCTTCTCACTGTGGTAGAAAGAGAGTTTTGGTGCGGTAAAGAAAGATTACATGAGAAAACAACAATTGGATGCTGGAATTCTCTCCAAGCCCCTAACCAACAACAAAATACACAACCGAGGAGACATTTTGTTAACCAACGGTTTGGTTCAAAATGTTTCACTTCTGTATTTTGCATGCCTTTCAAGACAACATTTGCATCCTACTCCTTACCTTTTGAATTTTTCTATATATGGAAGTCTATGACTCTGATCTTTTTTGCTTCCTTTCTCTAGACTGCTTCTATTTTTGTTATATCCTTTTAGAGAAGGTGTGATGAGAACTGAACACAATACAAGGGGGACATTTAATTACTTAATACATATTTTTAGTATTATTCACTGTTTTTCTTAACGTAATATCTTATTCACTTCTTTATACACTGCTGTGCAATGAGCAGATGCTTTGATTGAACTATCCACAATGATGTTTAGAACAAAGATCCAAAAGACCTGTTCAAGATGAAAATTCCAACAATATGGTCTTTTGGGGGTCTTATTCTTCCCCTCTTCCATTTAACTGTAAGAATCCTATCAAAGGCAACTCTGGCTCTCCCCCGCAGCCACTGAGGAGGGCCAGGCTACAGCTACGCCAGTGGGGGCTCCTTCTCCCCCATGCCCAAGTCCTTTCTTTCCTCTACCACCTACACCCCCACTGCGGCCTAACTCTAACCCCTCCTCTTCTGGCTAGGGTTGCCAGATGGTTTCAACAAAAATACCGGACACACTTGACATTACATCACAATCTCCATTACATCTTATTTAGAAAATACCGGACATTTATATTTTCTCAATTTGTTTCCCGAACAGAAAACTCAAATTCTGGACTGTCCGGTTCAAAACTGGACATCTGGCAACCCTACTTCTGGCTGAGGCCACATTAGGTCTGGCCCTCTCCTCTCCTGGCCTCCGGGGGTTGGGGCAGGCCAAAGCTGTGGCCAGGCATGGCCGTCTCCCTCCACAGCCTCCAGAGGGATTGGGCTAGTCAAAAACCATGGCACCAGGGAGGCAGGCAGTTGGGTGGCTGTGTGGCTTTCACCCCCACCCAGCACCTTGACATGCTCCATGCTCTGCCCCGGGCACCAGGGAATGGGGAGGAGGGAGGTGCAACTGGGAACTGGGGAAAGAGGATGGGGGAGGGAGGAGTCAGGAGGGATGCAGAGTGACGTGATGACATCACTGTCATCCCACAGGAAAAACTTTTATAAAGAGAAATATATAGAAAAAAATAGATGGATTACTTTGCATGTTTTGTACATGATACTAAAATAAAAGACTAGTAAGTGAGGAGGAGATAGACTATACTTAAATACACAGTAACTGTGATGGGGTACACTCGTCCCACTCTGGGTGAGAGGAGGTTAGACCTGCAGTCAGGGCTGAGAAAGCCATACTCCTTCCGTCTTACTGGGCATGCTCCGGGTGCACAGATCTAAAAGAGAGCAGCTCAGCTCAGTTGGGGCTAACTGTTCAGGGGAAAAGACACACCATCTGCTCTGGGCAAGCCACTGCAGAAATCCAGGCACAGAGCTGCTGCAACCCAGGCTAAAGGCAAGACACTTCTAGAGGGCTCATGAAGTTTGGAGATGCCAAGTAGCAGGCAGCTCATGGACCAGGGTAGTGAGACATCTGCATAGCTGTTGGGACAGCAGCAGGAAGTAGCCAGGGGAAGACAACGGCTAATCAATGAGTAAGCCCATGGCCATGAGCCACCATGCTTTGGTAGGAGTTTTTCCCTGCTGACTCAATGGTTGGCGCTACAGCCACTAATAAGGCCCTGGTTTCAGTGGAGAGGGACGGCCTAGAATCCCTGCCAGAGGATGTAACCACCTCCCTTGCCTCCTGCCCCTAACCAGTACTAATAGTGATCACCGCATTCTGTGGAGGAGCAGCCGCAGAGTCAGGAATTCAAAGGCAGTGCAAGCAAAATGCATTGAAAAACATCTCATGATAACTGAGCTCCATAGGCAGCCAGAGGCAGACTTCTTCAAGAGAGAGGAAGGAGCATGTTGGGAGTAGTTCAGATCTGTGAACCTGCCCTGCCTGGGGAGCACCTAGCCATACAGTGTCAGGGAACAAGGCAGGGAGGGCTGTTGAGAAGCCAGCCAATGCCCTACCTCGCACAGTGCACAGAACCAGAAGAGGCAGGTAGTTCCCACCAGTTTCTGATCTGCTGGGTCCTGGCAGGAGGTAAGGGGAAAATGGAAAGCAGAAATCTGAGGAGGCACATGAACATATGTGAGTCAAAAATTTAAAATTCTATAACCACCAAAACAAAAAAACCCAACATTAACACATGAAAATACAAAGTATCCTTACATCAAATGCTAATAAGTTGTCAAGCAGCATTTTTCTTACTTTGCCGATCTTTGGGAAATGGCATGTGATACACACATAATATTTGAAAGGGGCCTCATCCCAGAACGTAAAAGTACATAATGGGATCTTGCTCCAACCTTAATTAAAATACAAGGGAAGGTTTTTTGTTAATACTTGTAGTTGTTCAAAAACTTCCCCAACACGCCTGTTTGGGCCTGATGGCACATCAGTGTGCCCTGTTACAGCAGTTGGGAAACACTGAGATAACACATATTTCAAGGGACGATTTAAGGTGAAATGGCCCATACACACCCCTGTAGTTACAAGGAGGAAAGGAAGGGGGGAAGGGGAAGCAGCTGGGAGTATTTGACAAGAGTTACAGGTTACTATAGTGGGTTATATTTTAACCCACTAACAATCCTCACTAGCTGCTTCCCCTCTCCTCTTCCCAGATCTGAACAACAGCTTAGTATAAGCTTGAAAGTGTGCCTCTCTCATTAAGAGAAGTTGGTCCAATAAAAGATATTTCCTCACTCAACTTATTTCTGTAATACCCTACGATTGAAACAGCTACAACACTGCATACATTAACCCATGATTGTCAATTAAGACACCACCACCAATAACACAGATAATAGGGGAACAACTCTTGAAGCTATTGTGTAGAGATTAACAAATTATAATCACATTACTCTTTCAGTACTAGCCAGGAAATGACCAAATTATCTACCCATGGGCCATGCAGAGTATTCTTCCCACTTCCATTTTCTGGTGATACCATGGAATAAAATTGTTATTTATTAAACTAAAATAAAATCTATTACAGGCCAGAAAATAGGATGTCTCATATCTTTCAATCTTTGTAGGTTTTTTTTTTTCAATTTGAGCAGAGGATTGTGAATATCTTAAATTAAATGGGAAGTGGAAATTATTAGCATGCTATTTTAAAGTACCAGGAAAAGTTGTGGTAAAGCAAACAAAACCATTTATCAAGGGGGCAAAAATAAAATAAGAACCTGGTATATAAATAGAAGCTGGCATTCTGTATCTTTCAACCTCCTCATATTAACAGGTTCATCTTCACACTCTGCGCAGACATTACCAGCTCTCTCACAGAGCCAAAGAGAAAAGATACAGGACCATATCAACCTCTAATCTTCAACCTACTTCTTTTGGCTAAACTAAACAGACTGAGCTCTTTACATCTCTCTTTACAAGATGTTGTTTTCAGTCTTGGAGAAGCTAGCCAACGCCCCCACCTTGCACAATGCGCAGAACCAGAGGGGCCAGGTAGTTTTTGTGGCTCTCTTCTACACCCTTTCCTTTTTTTCAAAATCCTTTTAATGATATGGACACCATAATTATCTTTCCCACTGATGCTGTATATAGAGATAAAATCACATCAATACATCAAATGCACAGCTATACAGCATTAACCTCTCAAACTGGCCTCTCAGTCAGATATTCAGATTAGTAGGGCAATTTTACAATGGTTGTTTAACTGCAAGTTTTTAGCTTGCCTTCCTGAGGATTGGATTGCGTGCTTATCTCCCAGCAGCAAGAATAAGTGAGCTCATTTGAAGAAAGCTTATCTACAAATAACTGGAGTTTTTCAAGAGTTTTACCTCTGAATAGTCATATTATCCTCAGACCTTTCCCTCTTCCTTAGAATTCTGCCACTCTCTGGTCATTTTATTAACTGGAACCAAGGCAGAAATTCCCTCCCCAAATCCTACATCCTGCTACAGCTGCTTTGTAGCTCACAGGTGTTCCCAGTGCAGTGTCTACTGCTGCTTTGGCAGTAGATTAAGTTTTTTTAGATGTTCGAAGATTCTGGCATGCTGCCAGATTCTCCTGAGGTACACAAGAGAAAGGAAGCTGTGATTTTTAGGCTTTCCAATTCAGCAAAATCTGACTGGAATTTCACAGGACAAAGAAAAGGCACTTCTTTAACCTGAAGAAATCCTGCAGAATAGCAAAGATATGCTGCAGAATGGAGCAAAAAGTACTGACAAGAATTCTTTTGCATGAAAAGTATTAGGTAACCAAAATTTAGGGGTCAATATCAGCTCCCCATAAAAAAAATTATATTACAACTTTTTTAAAGAACCACAACATTGGTGAACAAAGGGAGCATGATATACATATCGTATTTGGATTTTTGATACTATATCAAAATGTATGTATATTGTATCTCAAACTACCCTTTCCTCCCCAAAATAAGCATGGATAAAAATCTATTAATTTCAATTGAAAACTGTCTACCAGTACTGATAAATAAGGCTGTGTGTCTGTTGTGGAAGTCATGGATTCTGTGTCTTTCCATGACCTCTATCACTATTTTAACTCTGAATTTCCTTGATGTAATGCTTAGTCTTGAGTCAATTACAATGTCTCTATAATGTTTTCCCTTTAAATTAATGAAATACACTCCTAATCTTAATTCTATTTTAATGACCATATCTGTCAGATAATTATACCATATGGTTCAAAACACTGGACTAGATTATGGGTTTACCATAAGCCCAAACCAAGAGCCATATGTTGCTGTACTCTCCTGGAAGTAGCAGAGAAACCATGTTATGATCCATGAGTGTCACAGTATGGTTCCCACATGCTTCAGGAGAGAAGGAAACTGTGCCAGCCCTTTACCTCTGCCTTCTCACTAACACAGAGCACACACCCCGTTAAAGTTCTGGCCACCAGCATAGGAAGGGCAGTTATAGCCTTGCAGAGGCTTCTCTTCCCTCTAAACGAGCGGTTCCCAAACTTTTTTATACTGGGGACCAGCAAACCCAGTCACAAACTTTTGGCAGACTGGTACCATCCTATTTGCATATTCATTATGAAAACAAATATGCAAATAAACTTCTGCCCGTCCGTCAAAATCCCCAGCCACCAGAGACCCCAGTGCCAGCCCTAACCCCTAGAGCCCTCCACCCCTTCACTACCCCCCAGCACCAGCCACTGATCCCAGAGTCCCCTGAACCCATCCCACCCCCCAGTGCCAGCCTCCCACCCTCAGAGCTCCCCATTGCCAGCTCCCCATCCCAAACATCTCAGTGCCAGTCCCCATCCCTTAAAGCACCCCCCCTCACCAGACTCCCCAGTGCCAGCTTCCTGTTTCCAAAGGCCCACTACACTCAACACCCTGGTGCCAGCCCCCAGTCTCCAATGTTAGTCCTGTCCCCAGAGGCCCCCAGTGTCAGCCCTGCCCCCACCCCACCCCAACTACTAGCCCTGCCCCCAGAGTCCTTCAGGGCCAGCTCTCCACCCTAGATGCCCCAGTGTCCCCCAGTATTAGCTTCATCCCCAGAACCCTCCCAGTACCAACACCCCACCTCTTAGAGTCCCCGCCCAAAGACTCTAAGAGGCAGGGCAGGACATGCATCTCCCAACAGCTGTGGTAGGAGTGATGTACCCCAGCCCTGGCCCCTAGAGCTGTCGCGACCTATCAGCTAGAGGTCCTTTGCTGTGTATCACCCAATCTGTCTAGAGAAAGTGTAGAATCAAATCAATGAAATACATTTCTAAAAGTCAGTAAGTTTATCTGCTAAAGGGCAGGCTGTTCTTAATCCAGGATCTCTCACCTCTGGAGTAACATCTCGTGGTGCAAACCCTGTTCCTCCAGTTGTCAAAATCAAGTTAAGTTCCTTTTCATCACACCAGTCTATCAGTGTCTCCTGAAAGAGAATATCAGCACTGTCATATTTGGCATATAATGATAAAAAGAAATCTGAAAAATGCCTAAGGTTTAATCTTCAAATACCATTAAACAAACTCAGTTTTGTATAAGCAAAGAAGAGATTTTTTAAAGACCATTCCACATGACAATTTATGAAGATACCTCTCTGTCTTTATGCCCAATATATGACAGAATAATTTGGGTACCAATACCAATGCATTTTGGAAATTAAAATTGATATTGATTCTCAATGAAAATTAGGAATCCATCTCGAGTCCCAAACAAAAAAAATATTTGTAACTTATTATAATATTGGACTACATAAACACACTCCAACCTAGATCTGAATACACGCATAGGCCCATATCTTCAAAAGTATTTACAGGCTCTTAAATTTCCACGAATTTCTGTATAAGTTAGGAGTCTATACCTTTGAGGATCTGGGCCTAAATTCCCCAGCATATGTCGGTATGCTACATATATTTTCCTCCAGGTGACTGTGGTTTCCATGCTCTAATTTCAAAGGGAATGCTCTGATTATGGAAGCAACAATGCTGTAAGCTTCTCTGTGGAAAAATTCAAGAATACAAATTAAGTGAATGTTGTATGCCTAAAACTGCAGCATAAAAGTGGTCATGGCTTCTTGCTCACCTTTTCTTCATTACACATCAACACTTTCAAGAACCCAGTAGAGTATGATTCCAAGACAGGTCTGAGAACTCATAACTCCATGATGAAAATTCAATACTAACGTTCGGCACTAGATGAAAATTTCATTCAAATAAAACAATTTGTATGTGCTACCAAAACTGCATTTTCAACCAACATGTAGACTGTTCCACAAACTCAATATAGTCAGGAAATGCATATAGTTCAGGCATGCACATACTCTATGTCCTTCAAACCCTACAATAGACATAGCAGGGAACAAAATGAAGCCACTAACATGATGTATTCCTAATGGGGATGTTAATGGTTAACCAGCAGGCCTCACCTATTAAAGGTGAGGCTTACTGGTTACAATTAACCAATGGTGGGTGGAGCAAGCCCCCACCCACTGTGGGTAGGGGGCTGCTCTAGCCCTATAGGCCCGACTGTGCGCAGGGGACACTCCAGCCCGGCCAGAGCAGCCCCTAACTGTGGTGGGCCCAGCTTAACTTAATGTGTGACCGGTTAACTAATTAATGGGATTTTACATCCCTAATTCTTAGAACTATTTATTACATGCCATGTTTTATGGGGTTTTCCCATTGAAAATGGTCTTAGACATCTATGTAAGAAATGGCAAAATATCCTTTCCCCCATTATAACTAACACTATTCTCCTGTTATCTACAATATTTCTAACATGTCCATTATCATATCACATTAAAACCTTTTTTATCTGGAGGAAGCTCTATAAACCGACATATCTACTCTTCATTGAAAGTCCGGTTTATAGTCTGGTTGATGCGTGGCTGGCAGGCTCCCTACCTGGCTATACGTGGCTTCTTGGAAGCAGCAACATGTTCCTGGCTGATCCTCTGCCTAGAAGCACCATGGGGGCTCAGAGTGCTGGTTCTGTAACTTCAATTGGCTAGTAACCACAGCTGAAGGAGCAACACCTGTGGGTGCACGCAGGTGGAGCGTGCACAGCCACTTACCCATGCCTCTGCTTAGGAGAAGCAGAGACATGTCCGTGCTTACAGGGAGCCACCCCAATCCGCTTCCCTGAGCTCCTTCCACACCTAAACTCTTTCCTGAAGTCTGAACCCCGCAGCACCTCCACACTCCAAACTCTCAGCCCGAGCCTGGAGCCAACTCCGACATCCATAACACCTCAACCTTGGCCCCACCCCAAAGCCCACAACCCCAGCCCTGAGCCCATACCATTCCCACACCCAACTCCATGCTTCAGCCCCAGAGCTGCCTCGCACACACCAAACTCTGGCCTCATCCTCTTTCCCCAGTCTGGAGCCTATTCCTGCATCCAAAACCCCTCAGCCCTGGCCCCAAGCCAGAGCCTACACCCCAAGCTGGAGTCCTTGCTCATTCCTGCAATTATTCCATTTAACTCTTAGTTAACTGCAATATTTGACTAATCGGCACCCTCATTTGTCCAACATGCCTGATAACAAAGCTTTTACTGTATGCAGAAATCATTCAGATTAGCAATTCATTTAGTCAGCTATCTCTACCCTAGGAGTTGAACTTAATTCTTCAGGAAAAAAATGAATGCACTTTACTATAATGTTATATGGAGAAAGGAAGAACTATTTTTGTGGCTGCTGATGACAGATAAAGTAATGATTTGAAACATAAGATTAGATGTACATACTGTCTTGAGTGTGAAAGACTAAAATATTATTGATAGTCATGAAACTAACCATTATATTTTGAAAAAATGCCATCTATTTAGGTTAAACCCCACATATAGGTTGAATGTAATTTTATTAAAAATGGATTTGACAAATCCTAATGTAAATTTTTCATGAAATTTCTTTTCTCCTAATTAAATGAGAATAGTTTTATTTGATCCTTTTCCTGTAATACTGGAAATTCAAATACAACATTGCTATTAGAGCTGACTGTTAAAGTTCAATGGAACATTTTCTTATAATTTTCCTTTTGTCCAAACAAACATTTTGCAGAGGTGTTTTGATTTCACTGGCACTCCAGTGGAACACAGGTAGGAATTCAATGGAATCCCATCTGCCAAGCAGGTTTCAGTTTTTCTGCCAGATCACCTGACTTTAGTTCCTCAGCAGCTTGACAAGCAGATTGCCTCAAAGTTGGAGACTCAAGTTTCTAGGATCTGAGGGAGCCTGCCATGTGGACTGCCTTAGGGTTGGAGATTCCAGGGCTTCCAGGGTCTGTGGCTCCAGGGGTGCCTGCCATTCAGATAGCCTCAGAACTAGGGCTCCATTCCCTTTGATGGAAAGTTTAAAAAATTAGAATTTCATTCCAAATCAGACAAAATAATTAAATTCTCCTTAAAATTGAATCACCTTTCTCTGCACAGTTCTAATTGCCATGGACTTTCATTCTGATTTTCTGGAAAGTGAACAATTTCATTTCAGACCTGCCAAATGTCATGCCCTATCCACACTTCAGGTAAAACAGAGGCAGAGAACAATTCTTACACATCACCCTTTGGCCTATAGAAAGGTACACTAGACTGGCAGCTAGGAGACCATAGATTCTGATTCTCACCTCCTTGACTAAGTGGCATTAATATTTTTGTGCAGCTCACAATCCTTAATACTGATTTAGGTCACGAGGCAGGCAAGTCTGACTCTTTCCTGTCTTACAACCAAGGTAACTGAGGAGTTGTATAATACTACTTCATCCCCATTTCGAAAATTCTCTCATTTTGCAGAATAAATATTTCTGGTAAAATACTTTTTGTTGTGACTGAACGCTATAACTTTTTGCTATGACCTCTGATGAACATATTATTACTGATTAAATCAGTCAGCTAATATTCTTAATAATGAAATAAGATGACTATACAGATTAGATGCAAGACTTGGCCATGATTCTGATATACTAGGTGGGGTTTTCTAGATAAGTGTGTCAAAGATTTAAATGGAGATATTTTAGAGATACAGGTAACAAAATTGCCTGGGACAGGAAGGAACTATCATGATCATTTTGTCAGATTCCTGCTTGAGCCTTCTGAGAATCCTGGGTATTACTGGAATCAGATGGTATGCATAACAAAGGGCCTAAGGACCATATGATCAGGAATGCATTCAAAACTGATGCCTCTGACCCTTTTTGAAACAGAAGTGAAGACATTTCCAGTTCTCTCTGGTAACAAAGAGATCTATGGTTAGGAAACTCCACCTGAGGAATACAGTTTACAGAATCATACTGTCATTTATGGACCACTTGTGGCCATCTATAATTAGTCTGCCAAAGTGATCTACCAATGTTCTCTTTATTCCTGATAGACTGAACTTCCTTTAGTTGCTCTTATGGTGAATACATAGGTTCCAAAGTCATACAGCTTCTTGATACAGTGGAGTAGATTTTGTGTCATCCTTTTTATTTATATCCAACACAATCATTGCTATTCATCATGACCTGAATAGCAAGAACTCTTGATGGCTCAGGGAAAGCTGAGCATACTTAATGAATTACTTTCAGTTCCAAAATACTCATATGAAACTTTACCTTGAGGAGACCATAATCCCGCATTCGTATTCAGTTAACATTCATCACCAGTATTAGATACAAGTGTGTATAAGCAACTGGAATCTTCTGCAAACTTTTGTAGAGTCCATCCTTCACTTTAATGATAAGACTTGTGGTGAAACATAAACTAGCATGTGCAGTTGATGTCTACTTGGCTGATACGAAGCCTACAACTATCCTTCCATGAAGCATAAAGTTTTGCATGATGAGTTATGGAGTCTGGGGAGAGGTACATAGGCTCCTCAGAATGGCTTGAAATCTTTCTTAAGAGAAACATCACTATCATGGAATCCAGAATCATTCCTGTGAATTCTACTTTATGTTGGAGTCAGTATTGACTTATCTTTGTTTACTTTCAGGCCTACCTGTTAAACAGATTCAGAGTCTGCTGAATGAAGTCTTCTATTTAATGGTGCAATTTCCTAAGAATAAGCCAATTGTGCAAGAATGAGGATACTTAGACTCTCAGCTTTCTGAGGAAGCTGCCACTAGCACCAGGCATTTTATGAAAATCCTGCATGCTATGGATGGGCCAAATGGTAATACTCTGTGCTAGTAATGGCAACTATTCATTTGGAAGCTATTTCTTGTAGGCCAGAAAAACAGTGATATGGAAACAGACATCCCAGAGATCAAGTGTAGCATAGCAATCATTTGGATTTAGAGATGGAATGAGAGAATCTAGGGATGCCATCTTGATGTTGAGCTTTCTGATTAATGTGTTTAGCTGTCTTAGACCCAAAATAAGTCTTATTGTCTTGCCCACCTCTACTTTTTCTTAAACCCATCAGTAGTTATGGTATTCAAGAACCCCATAGAAATGAGATAAATGGCTCACAAAAGGAGGAGATATTGGGATTTTAACAGTGCTCTGGATGAAGCAGACAAAACCACCATGTAGATGTAGATGAAGGCTAATGAGTCGATATGGTGGTGTATGCATAATATTGTCGTCTAGAAAATTTCTATCAGTTTCTAGGTAGTTTCATAGGTATTGGAAAGACTGTTGAGGTTGTCGTCTATAATGCTTCTGTGTAGAAGCAGTGGTTTAGGCACCTAATAATCTTAACACTGCACAAGAGTCTTTTAGGGTGCATAATGCCTCAATTTTAGAATGTTCAGAATGAGAGAGCCTCGATTGTTTGATGAACTCGTTTAGGGATCCCTAAAGAATGGAACGAGGAGACTCTTCATTGTGAATGAGGTTACTATCAATCTGCAAATTGTTTCTGACAGAGGAGAAGCTCTTGTTGGAGATTGAGCAGCAGACATTTACCAGAGGTAGCTTGGCATGATCTGATTATCCATCACTGATAGGTAAAGCAAGATGTCCAGGAACCAAAGTATGGATGATGTTAATAAATTTGTAGCATTTTTTTTAACTATCTTGCCCAGGATCTCTGATGTGGAGGCAATCCTCCTTAGATTCTGGAATGTGATATAGACATCTGGAGTGGAAGCCATCAAATTAGACATTATTGCCTTATCTTGGGAAGATACATATATAGGAGCAGGATGGTCATCTGCTTGTGATCTCTGGGGAAGGGAAAGAGGCCTGTTGCCTCCCAGTGGAGAATGTTTTGGTTGGCCTTTTTCCTCTCCATCTTCCCAGCCCTCAGACTCTAAGATGGAAAGAATTATATGATTCTCTGAACTTGACAGAGGAGTCCCTCTAAGCTTTCAAGGCTTGCATTTTCCCCTGTGTGCAGCAGTAGGCAGTCTTTTTCTTACTATGGGAACGGGGGCAGGGCTAGCTGCGAAGAAATGGCCTTGTACATCTGGGTTTGAATGCAGACCCCTGAGCTCTACATGCCTGGGGAGAAAGGGGGGGCTTATCAGAGAGGCCAGGTTGCTTAGGTCTGCAAAAGAAATCAGTCTCCAACTTGTAGTGTGGAGCCAGGGATTAAATATACTGTTCCTGCTCTCTTGCTACAGAAGTCACAAAAGAAAATAAATTGTGGGTTCTTTGGCCTCTTACTGACTACTTGGATGTTGCCTGAGTTATCTTAGCTCTCCCTGGTTTTGTCGTGATGTTTGAAATGGATGAGGAAGGGACTCAAGAGGAGATTGTAGGGATATAGCATCTTCCAGCATAAGCTAGAGCCATTAGCCCAGATGCCTTGGAGCCTTTTAACATAAACGTAACTGTCTCTGTACACAGATAAATAAGATTTATGGCTGAGAGACTCACTATGTTTATCTGTGCTTTATATAGTAAAAATAGATCAGAATCCTGATATCATCCTGTTGCTGCTGTTGCCATACATGTTGATATTTGTGGCCTGATGACCAAGTGGCAGCTCAGTAAGTGTCCTTAAGGGCCATGTTGCCTAGGAAGCTCGTGGAAGTTGCAGTGGCATGGGTGGAAAGTGCCTTCGATGGAACTGTCAATGGTTTGTTTGGCGGGCATGACACCACAGTATATATGATATTATGTATTTGGACATACGCTGCAGAGAATTTGGTGTTCCCTTTGAATGTGTTGCAATGGCTATGAATAGGCCTGGGGACCTCTGGAATGACTGTGTCCTGTCTATATAAAAGACCAGAGCCCTGCGGATGTTGAGGCTATAGAGCATTGTGTCCCTGGGGCTTGGGAAAAAATGTTGGTAGTACTATGGGGCCACTGACATGGAAAGCAATGTTGACATTGGGTAAAAATGTTAGGTAAAGACTGTATATGGTGGCCCAACCATGACAGCTCCTATCTCACCAACCCTTCTTGTGGAGGTGATGGCTATCAAGAATAACAGAAAAAAAAACCCTTTTTAGAAAAAAACCTCTCTTCCTAAAAAAAAGAGGTTTACGCGGTTTTTCGAGGAAGGTTTTTTTTTTTTCCTGAAAAAAAACCTGCGTCCAGACTACTTTCATTTTCAAAAGATTCGCTTGCAAAAATGCAATTGGAAGATATGCAAATTAGCGCCGAATTGGCATACCTCCTTTTGAAATAAAAACGTAGTCTAGACATGCCCAAAGAGGAAAAACAACTGAAGAGAGTTGTCAGTTTTTCAAAGGGACATCAAGGGCTCAAATGCAACTATTCCACTGCGCAGGAAAGATGGAAAGTATGGCAAGAGCCCACTTTGGCTTAATCAGGAGATCTCACATGATCTAAAAATCAAAAAGAAATCATATAAAAAGTGGAAACTAGGTCAAATGACAAAGGATGAATATAATGCAAATAGCACAAGTATACAGGGGCAAGAATAGAAAGACAATGGCACAAAACAAGCACAATTTAGCTGGAGACATCTTCAAATTTGCTGCTTAGTTGCATGGGAACCAGAGGAACGGGACTGAGGTGGGCGCTTCCTTTGGGTTTGTTGTCTGGAATGGTTATAGTCGTATGGTTTTCATTGCACACAGATGTAATAGCTGTCTCTATTTCTATTGTATGGGGTATAACACTTCTGGCAGTATGGAGGCATATATCTGCCCAGTATTTGAAGCACAGTGCAGGAGTCCTTGCTGCTATGCAGGACCTTATCCATACTGGCTGCAAAAAGCCTACGTTTATCAAATGAAAGGTCCTCCACTCTCGACTGATGTTCCTTGGGAACTCCAGCTGATAGAAGCCAGAAGTCCCTTCTCATTACCACTGTTGGGGCTGTTGCCCTAGGTGCTGTATCAGCTACATCTATAGAGGAGAGGAGGGCTGTATGGGCAATGGTATGCCCTTCAGAAATAACTGATTTGAGTATAGGTCTTTTGGATTCTGGGAGATGTTCCATGAGCTCAGCAAGTTTGGAGTAATTATCAAAATCATGGTTCGCTAACAGTGTGCAGTAGTTAGCAATTCTTAGCTGTAATGTGGCGTAAGAGTATACCTTTCTTCTGAACAGGTCTAACTTTTTGTATTCCTTGTCATTAGATACTGGTCTGGACTGAGAGGCTCTTGCATGGTGATGGGCAGTGTCCATAACCAGGGAATTTGGCAGCGGGCATGAGAAAAGGAAATCAATAGTCTTTTGGAAGGACAAGTATTTCCTGTCAGCCTTCTTACATATTGGCTGGATGGATGTGGGTATTTTCAAATCTCAGCTGAGACTTCTATGATGGCCTCGTCAATGGGCAGTGCAATCCTTTCCTGTGAGGAGGGATGAATTTTCTTCAGGAGATGGTGTTGTTTCTCCTCAACTTCCTGCAGCTGGACATCTTGGCTCATAGCTACTTTTTTGAAAAGGTCTTATAACTGCTTCAAATCATCTGTAGGGTGAGTATCTTCTGGTATTACAGCTTCCTCAGGAGATGATGATGAATTATCGGCTGGAAAATCTCCACAGTCTTGGATTTCTATGTTTCACCCAAGATTTGACCCTGCTCCTCGTCACAGTCCATGGTGGTTGGCATGAACGGAATGTCAAGGGTGGAGGAGGTTTCCTCACCAGAATAGATGGAGCTGTGGACTGTCTTCAACTGGGACCCCAGTGGTCCCATGGAGACCAGCAGGGAGGGTAGTGGTGTGGAGGATATGGCCACTCTGAATACCAGAGCGGATGCCGTGGTATACTATGGTAGTAGTAGAGATGACTAGAAGTAGTGTGGAAGGAGTGCTGTTATGAGAAAACGCTACTCTGATGGTCACTGTGAAATGGAACACGCTCAGAAAGTACAGGAGACCTCACAAAACACAGGGAAGTGTATGGTTGGCAGCAGGGATGCGTTCCTGGAGGGAGGTGGAAGAGCGCCCTGCCTGCTGCTTATCTCAGGTGCTGGCAAAGCACATTGTGCCTAGCTCCCATCATGGTGAGTGGAATGTGCTGATGCTGGGGCCTCTGCGGGGGGTGGCATTGACTCAGGTGTTGAGGAACATAGGTTTGATATGAGCCCTTTATGTGCGGGTTGCTTGCTTGATGGTGCTGCTTTTGTTGGTGCCACGTGTCTAAGTATTCCCGGCACCAGAGTAGACACGCTGGTTAGAGCTCTGTGGTGTTGATGCTGCTCTTTTCAGCACCATCTTTTCAGCGGTGCCGGATTGAGACCTAAGCTCCGCAGTGCCAGAGGTGCTCAGTGTGCCCTCTTTGGCCACCCTGGGAGACAAGGTGGGAGGCAATGATTTTCAGGAGGACGGTCTCTTTACCAGGTATTTGTGGGGCAGTGGAAAGGCGGCTCTTTTTCTAGGAGCCTGCCCCAGAGGTAAAGAGGATTGCAAGACCTCAGCTAGTTGAATAGTTCTCAAATAAAATAATTCAGAGCCAGAACTACCTATCTTCTCTGGCTCTGGCTGTGAGACTGAAGTAATGGTCGCATTTTTGGGGAACATGAGCTTTTTCTAAGCAGCGAATGCAGGCTAAATATTTGTCTGAGACTGGAATCGACTCCCAGGATCTCACATTTCTTAAAGACAGGACACAGAATTGTGCAGTCTGAGTGTCTCAGAGGTGTTAACTGACACCTTGCGGTTTCTCTTGCCTTCTTTTGTCTACTTGTAAACCTGGAGCAGGAAGGGAGGTGGTATTCGGTTGCTGGAGGAAGCTGGTGCTGGGGCTGCTGGTGGCTCTGTAAGGAGTCGACAAGATTTTTTTTTAAAGGAATGGAGAGACAAACAACAAACAATAATCTGAAGAAAAAAGGATAAGGTTAAATAATTTTCTCCATGAGGAGAAAGAAACATTGTGGAAAATGAAGAGCTCCATCCATGACCAAGGGCAGTAGAAGAGGAACTGAAGGGAAGGGTTGGGCTGCTTGCGCAGGGCGCCAAAGCAAGAGCAGCATGAGGCACTCTTTATGCATGCACAGCCCACTGACATCTGCTCAAAAAAGCTCCCCTCTGCAGTTTCAGGACATCCTGTCACCAACAGTGGAGCACCCATGGGGACATCTTCCCCATGCTACTGGATCTTGGAGCTAACGGAGGCTGCTATTGTACCAGAGAACCAGAAGAACTGCCTGAGTTGCCAGACACCAGAAATGCTGAGGAGCAGTTGGGACTGCCACTAGTCATTTACCCCAGCGAGATGAATGACAATCCTGAAACAGGCAGTGTGAGTGTTTCTCATGTTTCCAGAGGAGGACCGCAGATCCCAGCTGAAAAATAGGATGTCCTCAACCTCCTAGGAACTAGGCATCACTGCTCATTCCCTCTTTGTGTGAGGTCCTTCCTCCCTCTGATATCCAGCCATTGTGGGAGTATGAAAAATCCATACCTCAGATATCTTTAGCTGATGTAACCACCAGTGTAGATAGTGCTAGGTCAATGGAAGAATTCTTCCATAGAACTAGCTACCACCTTTCAGGGGGGTTAATTAGGTAATGTATTTGGAAAAATCATCCTGATATAGCAGTAAAGGCAATGCTACAAACGTTTGCTAATGCAAACTTATTTCAGCATTAATCTGCTGCAGTTAGTATATCACTTATTTGTATGCATACGTGGCTCCTTGCACCGATATTGCCATCCACTTACCAGGAATGCTTCTGTGAATACACAGGGTAGTACATCATGAATAAGTACACTAGTGTGCAACTGAACACCATCCAACACACTGTATTATGGGAACTTTTGGCCCTGCATGATGGGGCAGAAATGAGTTGCATGAGATGACTGAAACCATGAGGTCAAAGTCCCTCATGCTACATTCTCCATACCATAATGCCACCTTGTCATGGCCATGAAGGATGGCCAGCAGCCTGAGGACTAAGGGGTTAACTATGTCCCCTGTACCTAGCCAGGTATCTGCTCAGCCTATAGTGATGCAGGTAGGGATTTCAAACTGGAACAGAGGATTTTTAACTTTTCCCTCCTTTGTCTCTGGGCCAGTTTGCTCTCTAGATACTGAGGAAGACAGAAAACATGTCTCTCTCCAAGAAAAAGACTCTTCATAATGTGTAAGTAGGGTACAGTCTAGATAAATCTGTCAGGTTTTATTGTTTTCTGGTTTGGGAATTTGAATCTGATGTCTGTGTTGTTAGAAATGGTTTTTCCTCTCTTTTGCAACTAAGTTTTGGCCCATGGGGGAATCTTCCATGAATATATTAATTGGTGGCTCTTACCATCTAGCCATTCCAACCATGCTTGTAACTCGGGTATTAATAATATAAGTTCTTTCTTTTGTTAGTTACCTGGTATCGGTTCATTTCTGTGTCCTGGAAAATCTGTCTGTGAAATCTGTATGTCTCTGATGAGGGGACAGCAATCACAGACTGCAGCTTGTAATTTTTATTTTATTTTCAAGCTCTTTGGAGAAAAGAGCTTGGGGTACCCTGGGGTTGGTTTCAAGTGTCCACCCCTTTTTGTGGTTCAAAAGCACTTGATGGTGGCAGCGGATTCCTCAAAATCCTGTAGAGATCAGGTTTTGGATTGCTTTTGCAGCCCCCCCCCCCACTTCTGTATTCATCGTGCCAGAGTGGGGAATAGCCTTGACACACTTCTATCCCATAATTTTCATACCTATTTTGAAAAATCTCACAATTACATGCAGGAATTGTTGCTGATCTTCATTTCTGATAGATGCATGCTTTTATCTATTGTTATGAGATTTACAAGGTATTTGCAGAGCCATAACAGGAGGCGCAGGGACAAGATTCTTTGGAGGGCAAATTGCTCTGGGACACAGAGACCCAATTCAAGATTATTGGTGGTGTTCACAGAATAGCTGCAAATGGTGGGATGCGATCTCTGGACCTGAGAAATGAGCATTTACTGTTAGGTGTGCAATTTAATGCAGGTTTGGGATGATAAGCATTGGCTGCAAAACTTCCGGATTCACAAGACCACATTCTTGGATTTGTGAGCCGAGCTTGTCCTCACCCTCCGTCACAGGGACACCAAATTGAGAGCTGCATTGACAATGTAGAAGCAAGTAACTATCACACTTGCAATGCCAGATTACTACCAGTCAGTGGGATACTTTGGAGGTGGAAAATCCACTCCATGATGACCATGGCCATGCAAGTGTGCAGGGTCATTAATTACTGCCTGCTAGTCAGAGTTGTGATTCTTGGCAATGTACAAGCATAATGAATGGATTTGCAGCAATGGTGTTCCTGAACTGTGGTGGAATGGTAGATGGCATTCATACCTCCTTTGACACCAGATCACATGGCCACAGATTGCATCAGCAGGAGGACTATTTTTACATAGTTTTGCAAGTGCTGAATTACTGAATATACCTCACTGACATCAGTGTTGGCTGGTCAAGGAAGGTGCATGATACTTGCATCTTTAGGAATATAGGACTGTTCGATGAGAAAAACATGTCTGCTATATCCTGCATAATATCTGCAATAAAATTGGAAAAGTTGCTGATGGGGTGAAGGGCAAAGGTGGAGCATCTATCTTCTGAGCTTAACACTCAGAAAAAAGGGCTATCAGAAGAGCTCAGTACAGAGCTATACAGCTCAGGGAGGCATCAAAGAGCAATTTAACACTAAGCTGCAAAAGGTTGGCTAGGGAGCATCTTAGCAAAGGTTGGCTAGCGAAACCTGCTACACTCACCATCCTCTCTCTTTAAGACATCTAAGTTTTCATCTTGTCCTAGCTTTGCCATGTTTGGGACCAGACTCCCTCTCCAGCACCATCCATACCCCCAAGACTCTTGGCTCAACCAGTTCTGCAGCAACTTCTGTTGCCGGAAGTGGCCTCTTGCCACCATAGATAAGTGGTGAATTGTGCCTCATGTGGCTTCTGCAGATCTCCATCAATTGCACAAATACCACCTGGGTCTGTTGGTGCCATTTCTGCTGCCACTGTAACACATCTGCCTACTGCTGCTATGTGTAGTACAAAGAGAGCCTGAGACATAAAGCCTTGTGTTAGAGGCTGGTCTGAGAATTAAGGCCTGGGCTAAAATAGCAATCAAACCTTTGCTGCTATAAAGCAAAGTCAAGTTCTGAGCAAGAGGCAGGTCCTGGTCACAGAATCTGGCAAGAACAAGATTTAATGTTGCTCTCACAGCAGTTCCAGGCACAAGAACACACCAACACACACATTCCAGAAGGCTAGTACCAGAACACCTCACTACTAACACTAACATGTAGGTAACGAGAATTTGACGACTCCTTCTAAAGATGAAGTCAGCATGATAGTATGATAAATAAAGATGTTCTGATTGAACCAACACGCACAAGGTAATGGGAGGTAACAACCCATGATGTGGGCTAGTAATAAACTATGTCTGAGGGGCAATATGTAACTTGTATTGATGTATCAAATGAAGTCAGAGAGAGTGCCTTTGGCCAGCATAAGGGGGGAATGGAAAGTCTCACCATTCACTGAGCTGCATCCATTGTCTTGGAAATAAATGTCTTAATATCATTGTGGAGTCTGCCAGGTGCTATTACTGTGCTTCATCAACAATAAATCTGTCCAGGTGCATTTGCTATGAACCAAGTCTGGATGTATTGATCAGTTTGACTGATGTCTTCTGCTCCACCTGTCTAGGGAGAGCTGGGACAGCACACAAAGGGAACACACGCATACAACCAAGCATCCCATGACACTATGCAATCACCAGGAGGCAGGTCATCCACCTTCATCTTTTTTAATTACTCAAAGTAGGTGGGATCAGTCAGTTTTTGGAGATTCAATTTTACAATTTGACTCCTCACTCTGTTCTTGTACCAGAACTGTATTGATGTGCCCACATTCTCCACTATGTCTCGCAAGACAGGGCTTATTCCCAAGCTTGCCAAGAACTAACTCCCTTGGCCACAACCCTATGCAATTTTATTTCCAAACTTAAACCAATGATTTCTCTGCTCACCCAATGCATCTCAGGCTTTCACTGCCTCCACTCACAGTTCTTTGACAGTCCTGCCTCTCTCTGGTTCATTCTCAGCCAGTTCCGTCTTACAACTTGTCCTCCCTCACTCAAATGCTATCTAATGCTTTATAGACCTATGTGCAGCCATGACCTCCTAAATGAGTCAAATGGGAGCACAGAACTTAAGTTATAGGGGCTAGAACCCCTGTGAGAGGATTGTAAATATATCGTTGCTAAAACAGATTTTACGACATAGAACAGGTACAGACCAATAACTTTATAGACTTTAGTATGCAAATAGTGCAAATAATTTGAATAATTTTTTCACTTTCAAAATGAAAATACAAACTTTTTTTTTTGCAAGAGAGAAGGGTTGTGTGACTATTTCATATTTACCTCTCAGAAAAACCTAAAAGCTGCAAACATTAGCCAGTGAAATTAACGCAATTTGAATGAATTAAACCATCACAAACTTCATTCCAGGAGATGGGAGAATAAAATCTAATATTATTTTGGATCCAATGAAAATCTGCTAGGACTGTACTTTTATTAATATTTTTTTATTCTTGAGAAGTCAAAAGCTAATCTTGTCCTGCAAAAGGAATTACTAATTTTTTAATCTAGGTGCTGCACAAACAGTTAAATAATCTTGACTGGCAGAAAAAACAGAGTTTGAGAAAAGCTAGCACATTTCAAATACAAATATTACAATCTTTTTTTAACCTACCTAAGAGAAAATTGCATAATACATTTTTCCATGCTGCTGCTGGCAAAGTAAAATTAATTGAACCATATTTATGTTTGTATTGCAGTTGAAATCTGATATCTAACTAAAGTTAACTAAAGTTATAAATGTCTTTCCAAGCAGAACCATCCAAGCCTATTGAAGTTAATGACTTCCGGGGAAAACACAGCACATGTATTCTCCCAGGAATACTAAACATACCTTCCTTACATAATGAATGAGGGAGGCCTTCATAAAATGATACATACAGGTATGTTGTGGATAAACAGTAAGCTTTTACCTTAGCAAGTCTGCTCTTTCCTGTGGTCACATAAAGCACTAGCATGCAGCAAACTGAATTTGCACAACTTATTTAATAAATTAATAGTCATGTGCATACTTACACTGATATGGTGAGAAATTTTTATTCTTTTAACAGGTTTGTATATTATATATATATATATATATATATATATATATATAGATATATGAAACAATATGCCTACATATTTAACAGGTATTTGTCACATGTTTCACCAAAGCACCTTTTCCAGACTCAGAAGATATCTCTGTAGCTCAAACATTTATCTTGTTCCCCAATAGAGGTTGATCTAATGAAATACATTACTTCACCCATCACGTCTGTCCAATATCCTGGAACCAACACACCTACAACAAAACTGCTAATAATAAATCATATATCATGCCCCAGTTTCTTACAAACACCACATTTTACTCTTAAAATGCTACCCTTTCTCTCTTCTTCTCCATCTCCAACCTCCCTGGCAGTCCCAACTTCACCTGTTGTCTTGAGTTCCTTCCTGGTGGTTGTATCCTTGAACCTCGCTAGTCTGGCTTTTACTCTATGTCTACTGAAACTGCTATTTCCCAAGTCTCTAGTGACCTCTTTCTGGCCAAAGCTCAGTACTTGTATTTATATCCTTATCCATCTTTACATCTTTGCATATTTGTTGACCACTCTCTAATACTTGAAACCTTCTTCATTGGCTTTTGTGATTCTGATGAGCTTCCTTTTAGTTCTGATCAGTCCCTTAGTGCCTTGTTTGGTACGCTATTATCCTCCCTTCACTCTGTGGATTCCACCAACTCCCGGCCTCCTTCTCTTCTCCCTCTACATCTTATCTCTAAAATGCTCTTATCTATAAGCATTGCTTTAATTACCATTTTTCATAGATTCATAAGGTGAAAATATGTGTTGAGCTTCTAAGAGGCCCAGAAAAAGAATTCACAACCTAGAGGTGGGGAGCTAATGTGGCTTTAAGTTTCCTTTGAGCCCTCACAATCCTGGGCTGTTCCAGGGGCTAGAGATGCCACTAACAGCATCCCTAGGCTATTCTATGTACCACAGCACTGCCTGGAATATCTACAGTGCTGTGGCTCCACCTCTAGCACACAACTCCTTTCCTATGGTTTGGGAGGGAATACTCGTCAGCCTAGGAAGGCAGTTCATCTAGGGGAAGGAAAACCCTGATTTTAAACCTCCGCTGCCTTGCGGCTATATTCTTCCATGGAAAAGGCTTCAGGAGTAAACCTCGAGGAAAAATCCGGAGTCGGAGTCCCTAAGACAGTTCGACGCTGCTTGCAGCCTCGCTCTGGCAACTCCTGCGACGGCGCCGATGCCAAACTGTAGCAGCCCTGCTGTTCCTTTGGATCCATCGACGACGTGGAGAGGGGGGACCCGCTACGTGGGCAATAGCCTGTTCCTCCATATTACATCGCCCTGGCTAGTATCCGACTACCAACATATCTCGCAACCCTGGAGAGGACACTCCAGCCTCGCTAGTGCTACTAGCGCGGAAACAACACGGGGAGCAACAGTTTACCGGTTATAAGCCACAGCTCAATTGGCGTAGAGCATGGCGCCAGGGGTTGTTCCCGACGGTGGGAGGGATCTTCGGGTCTCACTGGGCAGTTACCGCCCGCCTCAAGCTGGGCAGCCCTCAGACAGTCAGGTACTGCCCCACCACAGTCTGCTTTCCTCACTGGGTGCATGGGGATTAGGAATATTCCGAACGGCAGGCTGCAACCATCGCACCAGGCAACAAAACACTGAGAAAGAGACCACCTCTTAAACTGGGATGTTGGAATGTCCGTACAATGTTGACGGGCCTCTCCGAAGACGTACGGGACATTGATGACCTACGAAAGACAGCAGTCATCAACAACGAACTTCTGAGGCTGAACGTAGACATCACCGCCCTACAGGAAACACGACTGGCAGACTCAGGCATTCTGAAAGAAAAAGACTACACCTTCTACTGGCAGGGAAAGGCCCCAGACGAGCCCAGACAGCATGGCGTAGCTTTCGCGGTGAAAAATAGCCTACTGAGTATGGTAGAACCAGGCAGTAATGGCTCAGAATGACTTCTCACCCTTCGTCTCAACACCACCACAGGCCCTATCACCCTCGTCAGCGTATACGCCCCAACTCTGAACGCAACATTGGAAACTAAAGACCGGTTTTATGAGAGCCTAACATCTGTCATCAACAGCATCCTCGACAAGGAACAACTCATCCTTCTGGGTGACTTCAATGCCAGAGTAGGTGCGGACAATGACTCATGGCCTTCGTGCCTCGGAAAATTTGGCGTCGGCAAAATGAACGAGAACGGCCAACGCCTGCTCGAGCTCTGCGCTTTCTACAACCTGTGCATCGCCAACTCATACTTTCAGACCAAGCCCCAGCATAAGGTCTCCTGGCGACATCCGCGCTCGAAACACTGGCACCAGTTGGACCTTATACTAGTTCGCCGCTCAGCTATCAATTGCGTCCTGCACGTACGCTCTTATCATAGCGCTGACTGCGACACAGACCACTCCTTAGTGTGCTGCAAGATCAGGCTGAACCCAAAGAGGTTTCATCGTTCAAGGAAACAAGGAAATCCTCGCATCGTCGTCAGCAAGATGTCGCAGCCTGACCTGACGCAGAAATTCGCAGAAGCGCTTGAGAAGGAACTTGACGCCACACAGACAGGAGACTCTGCCATGGAAAAGTGGGAAACACTGCGGAACATAATGCACCGCACTGCCCTGGCAACCTTTGGAAAGAGGACCACAAAGACGCACGACTGGTTTGAAGCAAAGTCCTCTGTGATGATTCCAGTCATAGAAGCCAAGCGCGCCGCCCTGGCAGAATACAAGCGGTCACCAAGCCAGAGGAACCTACAAATTCTCAGGGCTACTAGGAGCAAGGCTCAACAGGTTGCCAGACACTGTGCGAACGAATATTGGCAGCAGCTCAGCAACGACATCCAGAAAGCAGCCATATCAGGGAACACAAGAGGCATGTACGACGGCATCAAGAAAGCGCTGGGCCCTACCCAGAGCAAAACAGCACCCCTCAAGTCATCTACTGGAGAAATAATCTCCGACAAGCAACAACAGTTGGGGAGATGGGTGGAACACTACTCCGACCTCTACTCCAGACGGAATACGGTGACCTCCGCAGCATTAGATGCCATTGAATGCCTGCCAACAATGGAAGAACTTGATGCAGAGCCAACAGTAGAAGAGCTCAGCAAGGCTGTTGATAAACTGGCCTCAAGAAAAGCCCCCGGCAGCGACGGGATTCCTCCAGACCTGCTGAAACAGTGCAAGTGTTCCCTACTGCACCCTCTTCACAAAGTGCTCTGTCAGTGCTGGAAAGAAGGAGCCGTACCGCAGGATATGCGGGATGCTAAGATCGTCACCCTCTACAAGAATAAGGGCGAGAGAAGTGATTGCAACAACTACAGAGGCATCTCCCTTCTTAGCATCGTAGGCAAAGTATTTGCTAAGGTCATCTTGACCCGACTGCAGAAGCTGGCTGAACGTGTCTACCCGGAGTCACAGTGTGGTTTCCGTGCAGAACGGTCAACCGTAGACATGATTTTCTCCCTACGACAACTCCAGGAGAAGTGTAGAGAACAGCAGATGCCCCTGTACGTCTCCTTCATTGATCTCACCAAAGCCTTTGACCTGGTCAGCAGAGACGAACTCTTCAAAATCCTTCACAAGATTGGCTGCCCACCAAAACTGCAGCGTTTGATTGAATCCTTCCACACAGACATGAAGGGAACAGTGCAGTTTAACGGCAGTTGCTCCGAGCCTTTCAGCATCAGCAGCGGCGTCAAGCAAGGCTGCGTTCTTGCCCCCACATTGTTTGGGATCTTCTTTGCCCTGCTTCTCAAGCATGCCTTCGGCTCAGCAACGGAAGGAATCTACCTCCGCACCAGATCGGACGGCAAGCTATTCAATCTCTCTCGCCTCAAAGCCAAGACGAAGATACGTGAGACGCTGATCAGGGACATGATATTTGCTGACGACGCAGCAGTCGTCACACATACCCAGGAAGAACTACAGTCGCTGATGAGCCGTTTTTCCATGGCCTGCAAAGACTTTGGGCTGACTATCAGTTTGAAAAAAACAAACGTCCTAAGCCAGGACACTGTCACTCCACCAGCCATCACAGTAGACGACTACCAGCTTGACGTCGTCCACCAGTTCACGTACTTGGGCTCCACCATCACCGATAATCTCTCCCTTGACGCTGAGCTCGACAAGAGGATCGGGAAGGCAGCCTCTACTTTAGCCCGCCTGACAACCAGAGTGTGGACCAACCCCAGGCTGACAACCGCAACAAAGATGGCAGTGTACAACGCCTGCGTCATCAGCACCATGCTGTACGGGAGTGAGACATGGACCACATACGCGAGACAAGAGCGGAGACTGAACGCCTTCCATCTACGAGGTCTGCGCCGCATCCTGGGTATTACCTGGCAAGACAAAGTCTCCAACCTCGAAGTTCTGACTCGAGCCGGCCTCCCCAGCATGTACACCATGCTCCGACAACGTCGCCTGCGTTGGCTTGGCCATGTACGCCGCATGGAGGACGGGAGGATCCCAAAGGACATCCTCTACGGGGAACTGGCATCTGGGAAGAGAACCACAGGGCGCCCGAACCTGCGATTTAAAGATGTCGTGAAGAGGGACATGAAAGCCATCGACATAAACACGCAGTCCTGGGAAGACCTCGCAGCAGACCGCCCAAAGTGGAGGGGCACCCTGACCACACAGCTCAAGTCAGGCGAAACGAACATGATGCGTGCATCAGAAGAAAAGCGAGCCCGCAGGAAGTTACGCAACAACAACAGCCAGGGAACCACCTATAGCTGCGACTTCTGCGGCAAAGAATGCCTGTCCCGGATTGGCCTTTTCAGCCACCAACGACGCTGTCCCCGACGCTGTCCCAGACAATTCGACACGAACCAAGACGAGAACTAGGATACGTCATCCATGGTCAACTGACCGACGGAGGCCAAAAGAAAGACTCACAGAATAGTCAGTCACACTGCTTTTTTTTGCCCCACAGTGCCTACGTGAAGAAAATCTTTCCCCAGTCAGATACGGGGCTTTTAGACCCCCTTTATCCCACTCGAGCTCTTACACCTAGTACAATGGAATACAAATTCTCCCTATATTCATATCCTTCCTTTGCAAGAAGGTTGTTTTCGAGAAGATTTTTTTTCATAAGGGAAATATGAAAAACTAAAAGTCAGGAGGAAAGTTATTGAGTTAGTCTTTAAACGCTCAGTTCTATTTAAACGCTGTTAGAGATCATTCTGATTTGATTAATGAGAAAATGTATCCATGATTACATGAAAAATGCTCAAAGTTCTTTTACAGTGAGGGTTCAGTGTCTTTGCAACACAGGTGGCAGGACCAGACTTGTCAGCAACTGACAGAAGAGTTGGCTTTCATTTGAAGACATAGACAGTTTGAGATCTCTTCCACAGCTGCTGTCATAAGAACTACTTTATTTAACATTGTAACTCTAAAAACAATGACTTTATATCTGCATATAGGCTCTGTTCTCTGTTGAAAAAATGGCTACCAAAATATAGAAAAAAAAGAAGTTACTCACCCTGTGAAGTAACAATGGTTCTTCAAGATGTGTCCCCCTGGGTGCTCCAGTCTTGGTGTCAGGTTCCGTCGCAGCGCCACAGCTTGGAGAGCTGTTGTAGCCGTGCTCTGCCGGACCGCACATGTGCGGCTTCTCTGCAGCGCTGTTCGCGCCCTTGATCAGCCGCGCACGGTCCGGCAACCACTCAGTTCCTCTCACCCACTCATCTGAAAGAGAAAAGAAACAATTCCGGAGTGGGGAGGAGGGCGGGTCGTGGAGTACCCACGGGGACGCATCTCGAAGAACCATCGTTACTTCACAGGGTGAGTAACTTCATCTTCTTCAAGTGGTCCCTGTGGGTACTCCACTCTTGGCGACTTCGGAGCAGTACCCAAACTGCCGGAGGGCTCCAGAATTAAAATTTGTGATTACAATTGAGTACCGCCATAGCCACCGCAGAGTCTGAAGCAAAATGATCAACTACAGCATAGTGTTTCATAAAGATGACATTAGAGGACCATGTTGCTGCCCAGCAAATGTCACAAAATGGGACTCCTCTTAGAAAGGCCATAGTAGTAGACACTGGTGGAATGGGCCTTAGGAGGATACAATAAAGGTTTATTACGTATAGAATGACACAGTTATGCATGAAAACTACTAGTCTCAAAATGCGCTGAGAAGTCAATGTTGACCTTTTGAACGGTCCGCTAATAATACTATCAAACGGTTCGTTTTCCTAAAGTCCCATGTTCTGTTGATGTAAAACGCCAAAGCTCTCCTTATGTCGAGCGTGTTGCTTCTTGCATTGAGGTATGGGCTTTAGGGAAGAAGCATGGCAGGACAACAGGTTCATTGATGTGAAAATCAGAAGGGACCTTTGGAATAAACGCTGGGTGGGATCTCAGTGTCACTGATTCTTTAGAAAAGATTGTAGAAGGGCGTGAAGCCATGAAGGCCGCTATTTCACTTAATCTACGAGCTGAGGTAAGGGCTAAAAGAAACAAAAGCTTGACAGTAAGTATGCGTAGCGGAATTGTGGCTAGGGGTTCAAAGGGAGGGCGAGTCAAAGTTTCCAAAACTAGGTCCAGATTCCATGAGGGCAGAGGCAGCCTCCGAGGTGGATCGAGGTTTGTGAGCCCTTTCAAAAACCTTTTTGTAGTGGGGTGAGCGAATAAAGAAAAACGCTCATCCATAAGGAGAAAAGCGCTAATTGCTGCTAAATGCACCCATAAAGAAGCTATTGCCAGTCCGTTGTCATGGAGCTGTAGGACGTAATCAGTATGTGAGATAAGGTTGCAGAGTGAGGGTCTAGATTATTGCTCGCACACCATGCCCAGAATCTGGTCCATTTAGCTGTATTCGTCGCCCGTGTAGATGCCTTTCTACTATGCATTAACACTTGCTTGACCCGTTCTGAACAGAGTTGTTCGGAATCGTTAAACCAACCAGCATCCATGCCATGAGGTGTAGGATCTTGGGTCTCGGGTGACTCAGCGAGCCGTAGTTCTGGGTCAGGAGATTTGGGAGAAGCAGCAGGGTGTATGGTGGCCTTATTGACATCTGGTGGAGCATTGAATACCAAGGTTGGTGAGCCCATGCTGGGGCTAAAAGAATTACTTGAGCTGCTTCCATATTAATCTTCTTGAGGATCTTGGGTATTAGAACCACTGGGGGAAAGGTGTACAACAGCGACCTTCCCCAGTGGAGAAGGAAAGCATCCCCTAATGAGTGACATCCTATTCCCCGCTCTGGAACGATAGGTGGGACACTTCGTGTTGTTTTCTGTTGCAAACAAGTCTATTGTTGGAAACCCCCACCAGGCAAATATACGATTCACAATGTCTGTGCGGATCTCCCATTCGTGATCGTGGGGAAAACGCCTGCTGAGTGAGTCCGCTATCGAGTTGTCGGCACCTGGTAGATAGGAGGCTGTTAAAACAGTGTTGTGGATACACCAGTTCCATAACCGAATGCTCTCCGCACAGAGGGAACGAGATCGGGTGCCTCCCTGCCTGTTGATGTAAAGCATGTTTGCAATGTTGTCCGTTAGGACTTTGGTTGTTGTATTCCTTATCTAGGACTGAAAATGTTTGCAAGCATTCCGTACTGCCCATAGCTCGAGCACATTAATATGCAACAGCATTTCCTGTGTAGACCAGCGACCTTGGAATGTAAGGCTGCCCATCTGTGCTCCCCAGCCGGTAAAAGAAGCATCTGTGGTTACTTGCTTTGTAGGTTGTGGGCGATGGAACGGAATGCCTGCCAAGAAATTGTTTGGCTCGGTCCACCACTGAAGGGACTCTCGTACGTGCTGCAGTACTACTACTGGTCTGTAAACGCTGTGCTTTGCTGGAATGTAACTAGTGGCTAACCAATGTTGGAGGCAGCGAAAATATAACCTTGCGTTTTGTACCACGATAGTGGAGGCAGCCATGTGGCCCAACAGTTGTAAACAAACGCATGTGGGAATCGTTGGAGCGTGCATCAGGGTGTGTACAAGATCCTGGATTGCTGCAAAACGTTCCCTTGCACGTGCCGATGGAAATAAACTAAAGATTATTCTCTGAAAGAGAAACTAGAAGAACAAAGGGAGCTCCGGCCACGATCGGAGGTGTTGAGAGGAACTGAGAGGTTGCCGGACCCATGCGGCTGATCAAAGGCGCAAATGGCGCTGCAGAGAAGCCACACATGCGCGGTCCGGTGGAGCACATCTATGACAGCTCTCTGAGCTGCGGCACCAGGATGGGACCCAACACCAAAAGTGGAGAACCCACGGGGACTACTCGATGAAGAATGAACGTATTCCTGGCAGATCTGTGGGCCTTCTTACAAGGAGAAAGGAAATAAAAATAGAAAAAAGTTGTCCTATTCTATGCTTGAAGGGTCAGAGTTCCTTTGCATTAAGATTTAAATAGTATGGATGTCAATACACCAAAGTAGTAGCCAGTCAGATATCACGTCCAAAAAACCAAACCATATATGATGGAACACGAACATTTTGATTGTAAAATATGGTACATGAATAGATAATCATAAGTCTGATTTATATATTTCTTCACATGAAGCAGAGGATCTTCCTTATAATATAGTTAAGACACTCTTGAAGGAATGAGTCCTGAAGTTCAAAAAAGTAATGGTCCTACCTTTGTAGCCGTCTGAAATGCTCTGTGTACAGGAGATGCCTTCTTTCCTTTGGCTGCTGTATGGAAGAGGATTCAAAGAATGAGAGAGTATCTGAAAGCCTTTGTATGGTTTATGTAGATTGAGTCCTCTTCTCATATCTCATTCTTCTCAAAGTATGCAATATTTTTATAGTGGATATGTGTATATCTTGAGATTTATTAAGTATGGCATTCACCTTCTGAATAATGGCATAATTAAGTCCTCAATATTACCAGTCTTATGGAAAGTACTGTATTGTGGTTTTGTAGATATCAGTGTCTTCTGACAACTTCATTTGTTGAAGAAAAGCTTCTTTGAAAAAATAGTTTCCTAGTGGTTCAAACGGGTCGTATAATTTACGTTGTTTAAGAATGCCAGACGGATAATGTTAGAGCACTATGATCTTCTGGTCCCAGCAATGGCTACCCAAAACCTTCTAGACCTCTATTTCCAGACATTTTTGATTGAACTGAAGAGTAAGGATGCTAGTAGGAAAGCACACATTAGAGATTTTGGTTATCTCTATTTGAGCAGGGCACCTGCCTTGGACTTGTGGCTCCTTGTCTCTAGAGAAGAAATTTGGTTTTTTATTGATGTTGACCTCAAAAGTAACAGACTGGATATAGTCTGTCTTGAGATTTCAACTGCAAATCAAATGCCCTCAACATGTAGGCCCCACTTTCCTGATTTTATTGACTGTCAGCTACCCTGTGTGCTTGGACTTTTAACTTTCCAGTTATACTATCAACATGTAGAGCTGACCTCATGCTCTCTGACCAAGGGAACAGAAGGCTGGAATCCCATTGGTGTGTCAGTGACCTGGTTCTTTACTGACCAATAATGTAGGCTGTGATTGCAGTATTACCAATCATCACCAAGATATTACTGTGGTGCATCGATGTAGTCAGCTCCCTGAGGGACTAATGATTTATACTTAGAGCCCTGTGAGAATACAAAATTTGTATCTGCATCCATATCCACCAAAATGAGCTGCAGATGTCTGTAGATGTGCAGGGCTCTCTTTTATGCTGTCTATTTTCTAATTTGACCAGATACCTTAAAACTGAGCTCCCTCTGTTCTCCAGCCAGATTAGTAAGTGTTGAAAACACAATTCTCTTGTAATTAAATATATAGATTTCTAACCAATGGATACCGTTGGGTTGGTATCAGCTCGCTCTTATCCTTATTTGATGACAAATTGGTGCTTTTGCAAAAATTGGACTGTTTGCTCAGTAGTAGCTGTTGTCTTCTTCCATGAGAATGTACTGATTAGAGAACCATCCAGGATGATACATATGTGGATCCCTTTCTGCCTGAGAGGTTGTAGAAGAGCCGTTAATGCTTTTGCCAAAAACTCTCATTATTTCTGCTAGACCAAATGGGCTGGAAATAGCCATTGTAGAAGTAGTACAAAAATATCCTCTAAGATCTTCTCTGGATGCATCAATGATTGATCTGCAAAAAGTCTGAGGATAATCAATCCCCTTGGGATGTTACAGCCAAAGTAGATATGAGCATCTCCATCCTGAATTTTTGCTAATGGTTCTGTTCAGGAAGTTTTAATCTAGCCAGTTAGGTTGCACAGTCTTGGTGGACTATTTCCAATACTCAATTGACTGTTGTGGTTGACATACTTTATTTTATTTTATTGTTTTTTAAGATTGCGAAGTGTTGCCCAGGGAAGATCAACAACAACAGGGCACCACTGTTAGTAAAAACATCAGGGTATGGAGTTTGACGTCTCTTAAAACAGATAAACTAATGGATCAAGCCTACTGATCCCTAAATCTTTTCATCCAAATATAACATACGGTGAATACTGGTATCTGTCCCCAGATGCATGCAAAATCTTATAAAGGGCTCCACACTGGACTAAAATAATTTGAAGGCATGCTCACTTGTTGGAGAAGGTCAACCAATGGGAAATTATTCTACTTCTTTTGTTGAATTGTGAAGATCATTGTATAAGGTTCCCTAAATAAATGCTACCCAGGGATTGTTTCGTTTATTTAAATGACAAAATTTCCAGATCACATGACTTCTGGATCTTATCAGGAGAGTGCCCTAACAATGAATATCTCTCAAACACAGTGACCAGGATTAAGCAGGTGGAGATTTTAATCTCAAAGGAATTGGAGCGTGGTTTGGAGAAGAAGGTGTGAAGGTGTATTGTCTGATTGAGGTGGAAGGATGAGTGTTCCTTGGGGAGGAATCTGGGGTGGGTATGTAAAGTGACCTTGTCTTTAAAAAAGGTGTTGTATGGGGGAATCAGTCATTAGGGCTACGCTCTCTCCCACCCATCTCGCCAATGTAATGGCTACAAGGAAAACAGTTTTCATCGATATGTGTAATAATGAGGTGGTAGCCATTGGTTCGAAAGGCGGCCAAATTAAAACATTCAATACTAAATCAGGTCCCACGGTTGTGTTGGTAGACTGAGGAGATGAGGATCTTGGTGAGGAGATGTACAAATATGGATGAGTCATCTATTTTAGAGAGGAAGGTAGTAATAGCAGCAAAATGAACTTTAATGGTACTTATTGCGAAGCCCATTTGTTTAAGGTGCAAAAGGTAATTGAGGATGACAGGTAAGGAGGATGTTGAAGAAACTCCCCAGTGGTCTACACACCATGTCGAGAATCTTTTCTATTGCTGAAGGTAAGTCTTATGGGTGCTCTGCGCCCTACTATGTAGAAGGACAGTCTGTAATTATCATGATGAAGTCCATCCTAGCTCAGAGAACCATCCAGGAGTCAACCTTTTAGGTGTAGCGAGTGGAGGTTCGGTTGGGTGGAGTGAGGGACTGGAAGAAGGAGATCCTCGCTGTAAGGTAAGTGGATTGGTGACATGTGGAACATCACCACTAGAAAGGGGAACTATGGTTGGCTTGGCTGTGCTGGGGCTATAAGTATTAGGAGGCTTTGTCTCTCCTTGTCTTGTGGATTACCCTGTTCAACAGAGGTATGGGAGGAAACCCATACATTAGGTGGGATGACCATTCCATTGATCCTTTGACAATGCCCACCCTAAAACAGAATAGGCAACATTTCTTGTTGAATTGTGTGACAAACAGAGCTGTGGAAAAATGTCTGCCAATATATGCGGATTCATTTGCTACTTGTATTCAGTCAGGAGGGCTCTACTGAGTGCATCTGCCACTGTGTTCAGGGTGCTTGTAAGGTGCACCACGGTAATATTTATGTTGTATTTCAGGCACAAGTTCCAAAGTGCTATGCCTCTGTGCAAAGTGCTTGAGATCGGGCTCTGCCCTGATGATTAATATAAAACATTGCTGTGACATTGTCTATGTACAGTCTGATGTGACTGTTGGTGATAAACAGGAGGAATTCGATGCGTACATTTCTGACTGCACGGAGATCCAGGATGTTTATATGTAGATACTTTTCACTGCTGGATCACAGATCCTGGGATGTGTGATATTGTAGGTGGGCACCCAATCTTGTATTAGACACATCTGTCGTCATGGAGAGAGACAGTTCTGGTGGGTGGAAGAGGACTCCGGAAAAAAGGTTCTGTGGACTTGACCACCAGTGTAGAGATTTCTTTACTATCATTGAGAGGACAAGGGATTTGGATAGTGAGTCTGTAAACCTGTCCCAGCCAGCCCTGTAAGCATCTCATGTGAAGGCGAGCGTTGTTGACAATGAAATCACACGCTGCCATGTGCCCAGTAATGATCATTAGAGATGGCCAGCAACCTGGGGACTAAGGAGTTAACTATACCTAACCCGGGTAGAGTTGGCCAATAGGGATGTGGGTAGGAATTTCAAACCGGGACAAAGGAATTTTTGGTTTTTCCCTTTCCTTTGTCCTGGGCAGTTTCTCTCCAGCTACTGAGGGAGCCAGACAGAATGTCTCCCTCCAAAAATACACTCTTCGTTCCTCTGTAAGTAGGGTAAAGTTTAGATAAATCAGTTGTTTTATTGTTTTATGGTTTGGGAAATGGGATCTGATGTCTGTGCATTTAAAATGGGGTTTTCTCTCTTTTGCAACTAAGTTTGGGGCCCATGGTGGAATTCTCCATGAGCATATTACTTTGTGACTTTACTATGTAGTCATTATGCTTGCAACAGGAATATTGTGGTGATAATAAAAGTTATTTTTCTTTTCTTTTTCTTAACCTGGTATTGGTTAATTTGTGTGTCCTGGTTTATATTTTAGGAGTGTGATTTCCCAAGTGCTCTCTTCCCTGATTTTCTTATTACTATTTTGTTGGTGGCAGCGGAGTTTTTATACTCAAAATCTAGGTTGTTAAGATTTTTGGGGGAAGTTTTTACCAAAGCCTGGAAAGATAAGGTTTTGTGATACTTTTGCGGGCCCCCACTTCTGTATTCATCATGCCAGAGTGAGGAAGGAGACTTGTCATGCCCCAACAGCCAAAGGCATGAGTGCCGGTGTGCGTGGGTTGGATCACAGGGTGTTTACCCAGGCCAACATTTTTTGGGAATGGTCTGCAGGGAGGGATGCGATGATCCTTGTTGAGTCAAGGCATGCTCCTATAAATTGTATCTTTAGTGTAGGAGAGAGCATTGATTTGGCTTTGTTCACTTGGAGGCCAAGGTGTCGGAATAGGTGTCTTCTGATTGATATTGAATGGCAGGAATCATTGTGCGAGCACCTTTTGAGGAGGCAGTCATCCAGGTGAGGCAACGTGATGACACTTTGCTTTCTCAGATATGCTGTGACAACAATCAGAACCTAGGAAAAGACCCTCAGGGCTGTAGAGTCTGAATGGAAACGTCTTGTATTGGTAGTGTTGAGAATCTGCAACGAAACAAAGAAAATGTCTCGGAGCAGGATGGATGGAAATGTGAAAGTATGCATTTTGCAAGTTGAGGGATGAGAACCAAGCACCCTGTTCCAACCATGGTAATATAGTTACCATCTTGAATGTTTGTTTCTGAACGAATTTATTGAGTGTGCGGAGGTCTAAGATGGCTCTCCAACCTCCCGAATTTTTTTTCACCAGGAAGTAATGGGAGTAAAACCCTTTCCCCTAAATTGTGTGGGGACTGGTTCAATTGCACCTATGTGCAAGAGGAGCTCTACCTCTTGCTGAAGCAGAATCGCATGAGAGCAGTCCGTGAAGAGGGACTGGGAAGATAGGGTGGAAAGGGGGTAGAGAGACGAAGGGAATAAGATAACCTGTCTCAATTATCTGGAGAACCCATCTGTCACAGGCTATATGTTGCTAGTTGTTAAAGAAGGGTAACAGTTGATGATGGAACAAGTTTTCTTGCAACAATGACACTGAAATAGGCTCTCACGTCCCTTGACCTGATGTTCAAATTTTCTTATTGGACTGCTGCGACTGTTGGGAGTTGGCAGGGGAAGGATATCGTCATTGAATTCTGCCTTGGTTCTGTTGGTGTTGGTCTTGTCTGCTGTAATGTTGAGCATATGGAGGGCATCGAGGTCTCGGGTAGGGCTGATACCTATATTGTGTTCTTCTAGGTGCCTGGTTGTGGATTCCATAGGAATGAAGTGTTACTCTGGAATCCTTCATGGAAAGGAGAATTTCATTGGTGTTAGATGCAAACAACTTCTGACCGTCAAAAGGAAGATCTTCTACTGTAGATTGAATCTCTAGGGAATGGAGTTAAACCATGAAGCCCTTCTCATGAATACTGCTGCTGCTGTGGATCGTGCAGCTGTATCAGCAGCGTCTAATGCAGCTTGCAATACTGTTCTTGCAATTGTGTGACCCTCTGATACCAGCGCTTCATACTGTTGTCTTTTAGCCTCGGGAATGTCTGCAATAAAGTCTTGGTGTAATTTCTGTAGTCATATTTGCTTAATAAAGCCGCGTAATTAGAAATGTGAAATTGTGAAGTGGAAGATGTGTATATTTTGTGTCCAAATTAGTCTGGTCTTTTGCTATCATGGTCCAAAGGGGTGGATCAAAATTGTTGTTGCTTGGTTTTCTGTTGTGCAGTCTTCACCATGAGGGAGTTAGGTACTGGGTGAGTAAAGAGAAATTCAGATCCCTTGGGTGGAACGTAATACTTCTTACCTGTTCTCTTAGCGGTAGAAGAGATTGATGCCAGAGTTTGCCACACCATCTTTGCCAGTTCCATTATTGCTGGATTAATCAGCAGTGCTATTTTAGATGGTGTTACCGAGTACAATATGTCAGTTAATTCATGCTGATTCTCCACAACCTCCTGGAGAAGAATGTTTAGTACAGCAGCTATACGTTTAAAAAGGTTTTGGAAATGCGCAACGTCATCTGAGGTAGTTGAAGCTGAAGGCACAGACCCTCCCTCCACTGGGGTGGGTTCATTTAAGTCCAGGGAGGCACCCCCCTCTTGTTGGTGGGTCTCCTTCGTGTATTTGTTTAGAAGGAGACATTGGTGCTTTTGATAATATTGCCATTTGTCCCAGTATTGTCAATCGGGGTAAGGCATGGGTAGGGATACCCAGGGATTGCCATAATATGGAGGCATATTCCCACATTTATGGCAAGTTCTGGAAGAATAAATAGTCTGATCTGTGTAAGGATAATTTTCTGGGGAGAAACCCCTAGAAAATTCATCTTCAGATTTGGATGAACATCTTTCCTGTGAAAGTGATCTCTGTGATGTTAATAGAGCTGGAGAGTGATCAGGGTCTTCAAATGGTGAGTTGAAGATAAATGAGTCTAACAAGTCTCTGTGCTGAGTGTAGTGCTCAGCTGGTGTTGACAGTGCCATAGTGGGAAGCACAGACGCTATTTAAGGCATTGAACCATGCTGAGGTGACTAGCACCGTGTTAGGCGTCTCTGTAGTGGAGGCGGAGGTGCCGGTTGATATGGTAGGCGCCATGCTATTATGCTGCGCCAACAAGATTGTATCAGTGCCAGGTGCTGCTGCAGTTGATGAGGCAGGCAACTTGAAGTCTGACACCTCAGAGCATGGTTTAGTGCATGCATCTTTGTTAGCAGCACTGGCAACTCCCAAGACACCCAGAGTGTCATATGTACCGACACACAGTGCTGCTGGTATTCTCGGTACCAACCATGAGGGAAATGGCTGTTTTGGTGTCATAGCTCCCTGAGGTAAAGAGGAGACTTGATTTTTGGTGGGCTTTTTGGTTCCTCACTGTTTATGTTCCTTGGGCTGTTGCCCCGGGTCAGAATCTGGTCTGAGGAGTGAGGGTGGGGAGGGCTCGCACATGCACAATGCTTGCTACCAAAAGGTGTATGGCTGCAGATGCACGCATGCATGGCCCCAGGAACACTGCTCTGAAATCTCTGATCTAAGGCTCGGCGGTGGCACACTGACCTAATGTGAAGCACCCACAGGGACATCTCTCTCTCTCCCTCTCTCTCTCTAGAAGAAGAAGAAACACTTCCTTTGTTCGTTTAAAACTGCTACCTCTTAATTTCATTTGGTGACCTCCAGTTATTGCATTATGGAAATAAGTAAAAAACATTTCCTTATTCACTTTCTCCATATCTGTCATGATTTTATAGACCTTTATTACATTCCCTCCTTAGTCTCTTCTTTTCTAAACGAAAAGTTTCAGTCTTTTTAATCTCTTTTCATATGGCAACCATTCCAAACACCTAACCATTTTTATTGGCCTTTTCTGAACCTTTTCCAATGCTGAGGTGGTGTGTGTGTGTGTGTGTGTGTGTGTGTGTGTGTGTGTGCGCGCGGCGCGCGCGCGCGCGCTTGCTTTTAGATGAGGCGACCACATCTGTAAGCAGTATTCAAGATGTGGGCATACCATTGATTTACACAGAGGCAGTAAGATATTCTCTGTCTTTTTCCTCTCTCTCTTTTTAAATGATTCCTTACATTCTGTTTGCTTTTTTGACTGCAACTGTACAATGAGTGTATGTTTTCAGAGAACTATACATGACTCCAAGTTCTTCTCTTGAGTAGTTGTAGACAAATTAGTCCCCATCACTTTGTACGTATCGTTGGGATTATTTTTTCCAATGTGCATGACTTTGTCCAATCACCTAGTTTTGTGAAATCCTTTCGAAGTTCTTTACAATCTGCTTTAAGTCTTAATTATCTTGATCAGTTTAGTGACATCTGCAAATTTTGCCTCTTTTCTCAGGGATCTCTCACTGATCTTTGGTGACAATGCCCCTGCACTGCTTGGAAGGATGTGAAAGTGAGGAAGGAACTGTACCTTTATTCATCTACGTTAGAAAAGCAGGTACTATAAATTTATCTGAAAATGATCCCAAGAAACTATAAGAGGTGGTCCTTGATCCCTGATGGGGAGAATCACCTCCATCTCCTGCAATTATAGAATGTCCCTTATGTGGGCACCGACAACTGGTGGTTTTGATGGGGCTTTAGCCCTACTAAAAATGTAGATATTGATTAATAAAAAAATCCTGGGTTTGGAACAGGAGTTCATTTATCTTACTTTATCAAACGTGAACACATTTAGTCAAAATTATTCATTAAAGTGATAATCAACAGCTATCTTTTTTAACTGTCATTAGCCCTTCCACCTGCCAATAAAAACCATCCATGCTTCTGTCAGATGAAGGACTCTGAAAGGAGAACACCATCTGCTGTCATGCCATAAGATATTTGTATAATACTTGAAACAGTACTTAATTGTCCATAATTGGTGCTGGATTTTCTGAAAATCCCAGCTCCCATTTAGGCATCCATATCGGTGTCCAGATTTTCAGATATGCTCAGTCCCAAAAATTTCAAGTTTCTTAATGTGCATAAATGCTGTGCTCTGTTGGCTGCTAGGGACAGAGGGATAGTGCAGTGGGATATAGTAATACCCAGTGAGAACTGGAAACTGTAGCTAAGTATTTCTGCACCCTCTTCTGCTGGCTTGGAATTGCACATTGACTGCTAGCTTTCCATGGAACACTTGCCTAAGACATTTGTCCAAATATGTTTTGCTGGGAACTGCTGAAGCCAGTTAAGATTTCTGTATGATCACCGAGGCTAAACAGCATAGTTTAATGAAAAGTTAGAATCCAGTAAACACAACATATTAGGAATAAGGAAATTCCTGGTATTCTCCTATTACTTGTTTTTAGTTTCAGCTGTGTAGCACAGGGTCTGGAAAAGTCTGCATATATTTGAAAACTAAAACTGGATGGGATTTAAGCAACTGGGGTATTCATGTTCTGTCTATGTCAGACAAGTTTGGCTTTCTCCTGAAATGCAAATGGATTGAAAATGACCTGTGCACACAGACGAATAGACAACTTTGCCAGTGACATAGTTAAATTTTGTTCATGACAAACAAACTGATTAAAATTCTATAAAATTGGTTTTGGATTTTTTTGTACTTAAAAAGGTTATTAGCCATCTTCAGTTACACATATCATATTTGTGATGACCACCTACGTCATAACATCCTAATTTTTGCTAACGGCAAGTGGGAGTTTTGGGTATAGCCATGCACATGCATTATATAAATATACACATACTCATAGAAGAAAGCGCACATATGCATGCAAACCAGGGATGGAACCAGCGTCATTCTAGTCCCCCCTCATCCATGGCCCTGCACCACTCCTCTCCCCACATGGCCTAGCCCTCTGGTCTTGTCAGACAATGGAAGCCAAGGGATGTATAATCACGTTTAGTTAGTTAACCAGTTAAATGTTAAGTTTAACCAGTTAACTGATTAAATGGGAGTGGGCGGAGCAGCCCACTAATCGAGGGCAGGGATCACGCCAGCCCAGCTACTTCTGGTCCCATGGGGGGGCGGGGGCTGCTGGCTCCCAGCCCACACAGGGCTGGAAGCAGCAGACTTGCATGGGGCCAGCAGAGCCAGCAACCCCTCGCAAGATCCTGGCGGGGTTGGAGCAGCCCTCCACCCACAGTGGGCTATGGGCGGGGGCAGTTCCCAGAGTACCAGTTAACTGTTACACTGTAAGCATCACCCGTTAAGATGATGCTTACCTGTTAATTGGCTACCTGTTAATATTAGAAGGTGGAGTCAGATAAGAGCTGCCAAGGCAGAGGACATAGCTCCAGTTCCAGCAAAGTCCTCAAGGAGTAGTGACTGCTGGGGGTGGAACCTAGTAGCCCACACTAAAGTTTGTCAGTCTGGACCACTGTGGCGATTGCCAGACTCATTACCTACCTTCAAGTGGGCAGGAACACAGTCCGAGGGCTAACACCCTTGCCCCTCATGCAGACTTACTTCTCTGTGGCTGCTGGACCTGGCCAGCAGCAGCTGTTATGGGGTAGGCGAAGCTAAGGCAAATTTGGGGGTTGCTATAGCCCTCACACACCCCTCCCCCATGCTGCCCCAATGTAGACACTAACAGCACATGGAAACTCACAGTGTACACACACACAGAGACAGGCATATCACATATATCACACACTGTACACACACATACAAATATACAATATATGCACATACATCCACACTCAATAGGACACATTATAAATGTACTGTAAACCCTCAAAGGCAGCAGACACATAATACACTATAAACACAAATGGTTACACAGTATATACACTTAATACATAGACACTTAATGAATTATTTTACTCTTCTAACATATTTAAATTTATTACTGAGGAAACCACTTCTTTTGCCCACTCTATAAGGCTAGAAAAGGGTAATCTTACTATTCTTTGCCTGTGGATTTAGTTTAGCCATATGTGAAGTTAATCATACATTTCAAACTGTAGTTATTTTTGCTACCTGTGCTATCAAACCCTTATAAGCCTGGGCTTTTATTTCACATTTAGGTAGGGAGAAGGATAAAAAGAGTGATTTCTCTTCTGCCTTATACTGCATAAGAAGAGATTCCATTTTTTACCTTTTTGACACAATGATACAGGGATGCCCACTGAAAAAAAGGTTCACTGAACCCTTGCCTCAATCTTGACAAACTCACTACATCTAGTCTATACTTTTATTATATTAATCCACAATTTGTAGCTTGTGAGGCCTTTACTCAAAGCTTTAATGACTGTCAGATGTGTATATGGGTAGCAGTTAAGGAATAATCCATGTATCTATATTGAAAATTATTCTCTTATGGTCTTGGAGTAAAAATTAGTTACCTGAGACTTTATGTCTTGATTATTCATTCAAGCATTATGTAATATATTGTTCAATTATCTACCCTTGTCCCCATCCCAGAAAAGACAACGGAAAACCATCAGAACACCTGCAAATACTCAAACTCACTTGGAGGTAGAAAAAGAAACATTAGAGCAGATTATGGATTACCCTATCCATGTATGAAGACAAAGAACTGCTTCAGCATAATACAGAGTACTCTGGATTCATTCACTGATGAGACAGCCTATTGAGCAAGATTTTTTTTTTCCATGAAAAATTGGATTTTGGCTCACATAAAGTCACCCATCTCTGAAACACACTGAACTTTGGGAGGAAAGGTACTCTATTAAGTAGGAAAGGTAAATATTAATACGCATAGGCTCAAGCATGTCTTATTTTGTTTTGTATTATAACTAGGGATATGAATGGTTAGCCAATTAACTGGCTGATTACAATTAGCCAGCAGGGGCTAACCTCCCTCTCCAGCCTGGCAGGGCATGCTGTGGGTGGGGAGCATTCCAACCTGGCCAGAGCAACCTCATTCACAGTGGGCCAGGCCATCTGTAGTGGACCTGGCCTGGCCAGAGCAGCATACCACAGGCAGCAGCGCTGCAGGCTGGGGGGCCACTCCAGCCCATCCAGGCCAGCCCCCATTGTTTAAGTGGTTAACTGATTAAAGAGGAACATTGATTTTAAATAAAACTGGTTAGCTGGGATTACATTGCTTTTTTAGAATTTCTGTGATTATTTAGTGTTAGTGGCTGAAAATCAAAGTGGCTTAATACTACAAAGTGACTTGACCGTGGATCCAGTCTGTATCTTGTTAATATGCAAGGCAAAGAAAAAAATGGCATAGCTTGGAAGACAGTGCTTGACTGGCTGAAAAGCTATTGGTATCAGGGAGCATAAATTCAGTTGCCACAAGCAGGACTTCCTCAAGTTGGAATCAGGAATAACAAGGGGTGTCACAGACCTGTGTACCCCAAGAATCATCACACCCTTGCATATATATAATCACTTCTGTTATTCTGTTCACCCTCTCTTCTTTCTCCTGTTTACTTCTCCCATCACCTTCTGTCTCCTTTTATAAAAGGACATCAGACAGAATAGACTCCCTCTATTGCAAGGACAGTCTGTCTTCCTGTTTGGCAGCTGCTACTCAGAATGGCTTCTTCAAGTGGTGCTGCCTGCCTGTTCCATAGAAACAATCCACAGGAATACTGTGAAATATATAGATTCTTATACTATGCCCATGATTGTAATATATATTAAGCACTATAACTAACATTTCTCATGTGTTTGTAATCTCATCTTCTCCCCAGTAGGAACAGAAAGGACAATTCTGAGATGCAGAAAGCACTGCGTCTTGCAGAGATTAAGAGGTTGTACTGAGCTGAAAGAACAGAACTTTTAAAATTACTCCTTACTCCCCCCTATATGTCCAGGTAATTGAGCAACCAAGAGCAGAAAAGCGGTGGATCAATATTCAGCAGCAAAAACCTGAGCAACTCTTACCATCATGCCTCAAAACCAAAAATATATAAAAATGGATTCTCTTTTAATTATTATATTAATACTTCCATGTTTTTTCCATTCCACTCATTTTCCACAGTGAAAAAAACAGGCCAGTTTTACTTCTTACTTATAACACTCTAGAAAAATGCCACCGAGTTTGGGTTTCCATCATTGAAGGGAAAAAATTATATTTAAAAAAAAGTTTTGTTGAAATTTACTGAAAGTCAGAAACAAATTCTAATCAGTCCTAGACTTTGCAAATCATTTGTCTTTTAATCAAATTACCAACCCTAATTTTTGTATTTAAACTAGTTAATAGTGATACTCCTTCATTAGTTTAAGATGTAGATGTTCACAGCTTTCAAACAATGTTCAGATTTTTGATGATTCCACCTGGACAAATTAAGATCTGCAATAATACGTGTAGCTTGAATACAGTACTGGTTGCACAGGCATTGTTAAAAGTGTGAACTATATTCTGGGCTGTGGAAATCTGAGTAGCTCTATTAATATCAATAAACAATACAAACTAGTAAATTGTTTTCCTTGAGTGAATCTGGTTAAAGTAAATTGAATTACAACATATTGTGAATAAAAACTGATATCTGCTACCAGTCACCTCTCAAAATCAGAAAGTTGTCAGAATTTGTGTGTGTGTCCCGGGTTTCCACTGATTCACATATGCTTTTGATTGCCAAGGGAAAATGAAAAGTTTTAATATTTCTAGGCTTGACAGAATTCAATTTCTTTATAATTTTGATGGAAAAGACCAATATTTTGAACAATTTTTAAAGATGTGTATAGATTTAAATGTCCATGGTTTTATAAGATTGTATGTTTTAAGCTTTTTTAAACAATTTAAATTTTCACAGTTGCAAGAAACTGGGTGGGAGAGGGTTAGAGAAAGGAAAGATCAGACAATCATTTATTAATGACAATAGATGACAAGATGCAAAGTTAAACCTTTATAATAATTAAAGTACAAATTACCATATATCAAAATATACAAAATAAATTTTGTTACATCAAACTCTAAAAAGTTCTCTAAAAAGCTTCGTTTTCTCACCTTTCCAATCTGTAAATATTTATTATCAATGGAAATATTTTTTCTTTAGTGGGTGTGGGTACAGTGAAATTAACACTCGTCAATCTTTACTGATAAAATCAAATCATTCCAAACTTACAAAGGACTGGGTGGAGGGAAAAGCACCTCCACACACCTTGCTGCGGCCCTGCTGGCAGCATCCTAGCTGGCCACAGCAGCCCCACTCCACAGCGCAACCTTGGCCAGCTGCAGCAGCTCCCTGCCTGCGAAGCAGAAAGTTGGGACTCCAGAAAGATGGAGCAGTCCTGATACAGGACCCTGGGGCGACTGACGCAGCTCCCTCCCAGCCACAGTCACCTAGCCCCAACTGCAGGACTCTAGTCACTGTGCACCAGCCTTCCAAAGTTAGTTGGTTAAATGATTAAAATGATATTGTTTAACTAGTTAACCTTTAGTGGGTATTTACATCCCTAATCTAAAGTTAGACTCTGGAATCCGTAAACATATATGACATGAATTATACAGGTGCAGAGCATCAACGCCTCCTATTAAAGTTAATGAGAGCTTAATCAGCTCAGCATCTTTCAAAATCAGGTCAGCTCTATTAAGGTGCCTAATTATGGATTTAGGACCTAACTTTAGGCAGTCATGTTTTAAATTCTGGCAATACAATAAAATACCCACAATGAATTTAAATAAAAGCACCAATCAGAAATTAGAGGGGAAAGCCTTATTGAGTGTTTAGATTCTGTCAGGTTGATTAAAAGCATGTTTTTGACCTCTGAAGATACAGCTAGATGAAAATAGCAAATATAATCATCAGATTCAGTGAAAAAAAAAAAAAAAGGCCTTTAAAATGTACCAGAGAGACAAACATTCATTTTTATTGTTCATCCTGAACAATTTTAGAGACTGCTTCAGATGGTTAGTTAGGTCAGCTATTCAATACATAAAATCATTTTTTACCATTTGCGGTATTTAGCTGGTGGGGTGTGTTAAGAGAAGGTCATACATACTCTGTCCATTCCAAAGCACAAAACAAGTGAGGAGGGCTTTTTCCATGTAACACCCTAAAAATTCTCCCCAGAAAAACATTTCCAATGTTGAAAAACTGTAATAATACCGTACCTTTATTTCTTCAATTTCATCTGGCACTATCTTGTATGCAGATATAGTCCCACCCAACCTGAAATTGGGAGAAGAAAATATTCTCATAACCAGTATCAAGAAGCATGAAATGCTGTTCATGATTTTACTGTTATTTCTGCGTAGATTAGTTCTGAGTACTAACTTGGTATTTGAGCTGTTCAGAAAATGCTTCTTTCATTAACCAAATAAAAACCTTGTAGTAGTTAAAATGAGCATCAGAAGCAAGGTGTGCTTGGCTAGACTGAGAGGCAAGATCTAGGTTACTCAAGTAGGAATGATCAGCATTAGGGCTTTATTCTTTAATTGCACTGTCATTAACTATCAGATTCTTTGGAATTTTTTTTTTACTGTGTGGATGAGTTTAACATTTTAATGCTGTCGTCTGCTTCAACCTCAATATTTCCCAGGATTGCTACATCATTTTAAAATTGTTTTTAGTACATTTTATTTTGCAATGTGTTTGAATGTCAACTTTGAAAACTGATGTATTCTATTTATGTACATACTGGATATTGAGACTTTGTCTACACTGCAGGGTTTTTGCGCAAAAAGTTTTTTGTGGAAGAGATCTAGCCTGGGCCCACTGTGGATAGAGGCTGGTTCCTGGCAGCAGCCCCTGTCCACAGAGATCCCAGCTCTGTCCGCTGGGGCCTGGCCTCTGTCCATGGGGAGCTCAGACCCACCGTGGACAGAGGCTGCTTCATAGCAACCTCCTCTTTCCCCCATGCTGCTGCCTCTGAAAGAGGCAGCAGCATGGGGGAGGAGCAGGGAGCACCAGGAAGCCGGTGCTGGGGGGAACCAGTTTTTAAGCCAACTCTGCCCAGCACCAGCTGCAGCTCCCCCCCTTTCCACCTATGATACAGAGGCAGCAGGGGCGGGGGAATACATGTAGTTGGACTGCCTTAGACAGAGGCTCCTTTGCGGCAACCTCCCCCACATGTAGCAGCCTGTGTCTGTAGAAAGCTCAGACCCCCCGCAGACAAGTGCTGTTGCCAGACCAGCCTTTGCCTGTGGCCAGTGCGGGCTGCTGTGGACAGAGGCTGCTTTGCGGCAGCCTCTTCCACTTGTAGCAGCCTCTAAATTTAAATTATTGGACATTGCCTATCTCCTAGAACTGGAAGGGACCTTGAAAGGTCATCGAGTCCAGTCCCCTGCCTTCACAGCAGGACCAAGTACCAACCTCTGTCTGCAGGGAGCTCAGGCCCCCCGTGCATAGGGGCTGCTGACACCCCACAATGCTACTTTTGTATAAGAGGCATAGCAGTGGGATCAGTCAGCCAGTCTGCACAGGGAGATTGTTTTTAAACTGGCTCCCCTTCCAGACTCCCTCTTGCCTGGGACCCCACGCTGCTGCCTCTGATGGAGAGGCAGCAGCACGGTATGGCAGGAGGCTCCCCAGAATTGGGGCTGGAGCACACTGGCTGCCAGCCCCACTCCCAGGGACTACAGAATAGACGAGTAACCAATAAGAATTCACGCTTGGTTACTCGACTATTCCATTACCCAGTATTTAACATCCTTACTTCAATGGGCTTTGGATGGGATCCTATACGAAGAAAGAGGGTAGTGGCTTAATGGACTAACTTAGGAAAGGCATTACATATACAGAGAGCAACATGGAAGAAAGTGCAGAGAAAGTTGTGTCAGAGAGTTGCTCCATTTGTCTGTAATTTCGCATAAACCATCAAGAACTATGGGATTGCAAAAAGCCTTCAAAAGGCAGAAACTTTTGGCAACTATAACTCTGAGCTACACTTGAAATAACAAATAAATACTGAACATCTCTCTCTCTCTTTCTCTCTCTCTCTCTCTCTCACACACACACACTCACACACACACACACACACACACACACACACACACGGTTCTCAGCCATAAATCCCTAAGGAAGCATTCTTTTATTATGGCATTTCCATGTTGAAGTATATTATCAAATACACAAGGCAACAATAAAGAAGCTTTAGAAACTCATTTCATTTAAATGCCAGGGTCACAGGGATTTTTTTTTTTCATAGTTCACATTTAAAAAAATCTGCATGGTTTGAAATCTCTACTTAGAAAATTCGAAATTAAATTTTATCTCCTTAATGATTCTGGTTTCTTAAATAACTACTTATTTGGGAAGTTTTAATAGATTCACAAGACATTGTCATGTAATATTAAAAATAAAAAGTTAATAATTATAACACTGAGCTTATTTTGTTTAGAAAAACATCATACACTAATATAATAAAAATATGTATCTATTTAGTAGAGCTTTTCTATATTGACTTCTTTACACTACCCGGGACATGTTGCTTCTGATTGTTTAATCATATGGAATGAAACTATTGACTCGACTCATTAATCAATCCAGATGTATCTATCAAGTGTTAATAATAAAAAAAATAGTACAAGTGTGTTTTTTGTTTGTTTTTCAGGAGACCTTTTGAGTGGTGAATACATGCAAACCAAATAACTGAGAATCTATTTGGCCTTTATTTTTCTGGGTACATAACTGATGTTTTACTAACATGCTGACCACATATGCATAAAATCTTTTTTTCACCACAATTTCTTCAATATTTATTCTCATTCAGTCTGTATTTTTTAACTAGATGGGTGTGGCTTGCCAATGAATAAATATGCTGAAGGAATATTATACTATATACTATAGTTGATGATCCTTTATTTCCAAACCCCTATTTCTCTGAGATGATTTGCTTATCCAAATCTTTCCCATCATATTATGGATGGACTTTTTAAAAAAGGAACGTTAACTTCAAAGATTGATGTGTTAGTAGTTGTACCTTTTGTGGCCAGAGAAGACAAGGTATTCAGTTCAAAAGGTCCACATGTTGGACTACTCCCCCATTAATCTAGATCAGTGAAGCTTAATGGAAAACAATTATAATTTACAATGTTAAGGGAGAAATATAACATTCATACAATGGAAATGCTTAACTCTGCAATCATTATAGAATTAAATTATACTGTGAAATACCAATGTTTCAGTGAGCCAAATAATTCAGAGGTGGGCAATAATTTTTAATGGGGGGCCACGCCAAGATTTTGGCAGGTAGTCAAGAACCATACTTCTATGGAGGGGGTTCAGTGTCTGGGACAGAGGTTGGGTGCAGAAGGGAGCTTGGGGTAGGAGGCTGGCGTGTAAGAGGTAGTGTGGGGTCAGAGAGGGAGTTTTGGTGAAGGAGGGGGTTGTGACTTATGTTCCCCATAAGCTGTGTGACCATGCAGCTGTTTAATGAGCCCTGCTCAGAGCTCCCGTGCAGCCAGGGAGCTCAGCTGACCAGGTGGGAAGGGGCTGTCTGGCTCCAAGCAGCTTCAAACAGAGCTGTCTGCTTGAAAAAGAAGAGCTCCAAGAGCAGGCAGGGAGGGGAAATGAGGAGGGAAGGAGGGAAAAAGTGGCTGGGGGGGAAGAGTTGTAAGGTAAGGAGTTTGGGGAGAGGAGGAGAGAGTAACTGGCTGAGAGGAGTTGGAAGGGAGGGGAGTTTGTGGACTCCCATCTTTGCCAGGGGAAAGGCAGAAACCCAACACTCTCCTCAAACCTCCTGGGCTGAGAAGGGGCCGGGGGGGATCTGACTGCATAGGGTATGCGGGCGAAAGAAGTGGGTGCTGGCACGGGGGAGAGGTGGCAGTGGAGAGTTTGTGCTGTGTGTCCTGGCATGAAGTGGGGGACAAGTGGGGAATTTGTTTATGCTATGTCCTGTAGGCTGTTCGTGCCTGCAAGGCTGAGAAGCAGGATTTTATCCCAGCCCCCAGATGGGCTGGGGAAGCAAATTACACAGGGATAGATGGGGTAAAGAGGAGGTGGGTGGGTGCTGGTATCCGTGAAGTGAGGTGGAGACAGGAGGGGAGTTTGTTTTGGGTGTCTTGACTCACTTGCTGCAGTCCTCTTTGGCTGAGTTGTGGGGAGGAGAGGGAAACAGGCTGCAAGTGGGGGAGGGACGGGACATTTGCATGATTATATTTCAAACAAAGTTTACACAGATGTTAATGGATTAAAGTAAAAAAGAAAAAGATTCTTTTAAAATAATTTTTGGTGTGCAGATATCTAAAACTCTGCTCTTAATGATTTTTTAAAATCTTGTGTTACTAATTAATATATGGTATACTGTATTATATTAAGGCCAAATCTTTGCTATGTGGTAGAGTTCTGGCTCTTACAACTCAGAAGAAGCAAGTACTAGGTGTAATGCTAATTGTTTTCTAGACTGAAACCTTATTTGCATGTTCTTTGAAACATGCATCTGTCTAGAAACCCTGAAGCTATGTGGTAATTTGCTCTGGGGCATCTACTTTGAGTTGCTGACACACACAAGGCAGAAGTTTCAAACCAGGAGAATTGTTATCTGTATATACCTGAGTGAATGCCTTTTACTCTCCTTTACAGTGTCAGTAAATATTGTATTAGTATTTGCAAGGAGAGCTTGACTATTTCTAGTTCATTGATATGTTTAGCATCTTAAAACTGGGCTATATGAGGATAATACGCATTTTGGTGTATTTACTAGCTTGAGTTGTTAGAAAAGATGACAATACATGTATTCCAAGGGTAGTGTTAATTTTCTTATTTGATTTCATATTAAATAAACATCCTAAGCATTTCTCCTTGTTAACTATCCCTTGTTTTAATATATTTTCTTCCACACTTAAGGACTGTTTTATTTATATATAGAAGCTTCAGGGGGTAGCCGAGTTCATCTGTACAGGATAAACTTAAACAACAAATAGTCTGGTAGCACTTTACAGACTAACAAAACACATAGATGGTATCATGAACTTTCGTGGGCATAGCCCACTTCTTCAGATGATCGGAGTTTTGAGTTTAGGATGTGCAGACCCAAAATAAATAGGAGAGAAGGGTGAAGGGGAAAAAAGGAAAGGGGCAGGAAACAAGAAACAGAGAGTATGTAAATATCAAAGGGAAAACCAAACAGGCAAAACTGGTCATCTATAAGCACCTAAAATTGGATAGTTAAAAGAAGCAGATAAGGATCATAGGATAGCAATTAGAGAGGAAGAGTACTAACACAAGAATCTACACAGACAAAGAACTGTTGGCACTTTCACTGTTTGTTTGTTTGATAATGTCCCAGCCATCCGTTAATTTGATTGAGGTCATAGGTGTGAGAATTAAATTTGTGGATGAATTGTAATTACAACCCTTCTCTGTGAATTTGGCTTGTAGAATTGGTCTGTAACAAGACAGTGATTTGGAGATCTTTTAAAGTGTGACCAGGTAGATTAAAGTGTTCCCCAACAGGTTTCTGCACGTTCCTTTTGCATGTATCTGATGTGTGTCCATTGATTGTTTCCCTGTAGGGTCTGTCTAGTTTGTCCAATATATATATAGCAGAGGGGCATTGCTGGCATTTGATGGCATTGATCAAATTACTGGATGTGCAATTAAATGAGCCTTTGATTTGGTAGATTATGTTGTTGGCTCCAGTAATGAATTCGCTTGTATAGATGTGTGCAGAGTTGGCACTGCGGCTGATTGCGGGCTGGGTTCCTGGATGCTTATGATGTGGTTGTGTAGCATGGTAACCGGAAAGAATTTGTTTCAGGTTGGCGGGTTATCTGTAAGCAAGAATAGGCTTTTCCCCCAAGGCCTCAGAGTGAGGGAGCATATTCCAAGACAGGTTGCAGATTGTGTATAATGTGTTGGAGAGGTTTGAGTTGTGGACTGTAGGTAATAAGTGGAATTCTGTTATTTTCTCTTTTGGGTCTATCTTGAAGTAGTTCATGTCTGGGTACTTTTTTGGCTCTGTCAATCTGTTTTTTCACTTCTCCACGTGGGTTTTTCAGTTTTAGGAATGCTCTATAAAGATCCGGTTGTATCTTAGGGCTTGGCTGTATATAATAGATTGACAAATGTGTCTGGGATGAAAGCTGGAGGCATGAAGGTAAGTGTAGCGGTCAGTGGGTTTCCGGTATAGGGTGGTGGAAATTTGTCCATTATTTAATTGTACTATAGTGTCCAGGAAGTGGATTTCCTGTGTGGAATGGTCCAGGCTGATGTTGATAGTGGGGTGGAAGTTGCTGAAATCCTTGTGAAATTCTTCAAGAGTCTCTTTTCCGTGGGTCCATATGATGAAGATGTCATTGATGTAGTGTAAGTAAAGTAAGGATGTTAGGGGCGAGAGCTGAGGAAACTTTATTCAAGATCAGCCATAAAGATGTTGGCATGTTGTGATGCCATGCGGGTGCCCATGGCTGTGCTGCTGACTTAGAAGTACAAATTGTCTCTGAATTGGAAGTAGTTGTGGGTGAGGACAAAGTTGCAGAGCTCTGTAATCAGATGTACAGAGCTATTATCGGGGGTGGTGTTCCTGATGGCATGTAATCCGTCTTCATGTGGAATGTTGGTGTAAAGGGCTTCTATGTCCATAGTGGTCAGGATGGTATTTTCAGGTAGATTACTGATGCTTTGACGTTTCCACAAGAAGTCAGTGGTGTTGTGGACATAGCTAGGAGTGCTGGTAGCATAGGATCTAAGGAGAGAGTCGATATACCCAGATAATCCTGTAGTAAGTGTGCCAATGCTTGAGGTGATGGATTGTCAGGGATTTTCAGGTTTGTGTATTTTGGCTAGCAAGTAGAATGCTCCTGGTCAGAGATTAGGGGATTGTTAATGTAAATTTGTTCCTGAGCAGCATCAGGGAGCTTCATGAGCAGTTTTTTCAGGTTTTTGTGGTATTCGTTAGTGGGATCACAGGAAAGAGGTTTGTAGAATCTGGTATTGGTGAGTTGTCTGTTTGCCTCCTGTTCATAATGACTACAGCACCTCCTTTGTCATCATCTTTGATTATGATGTTAGGATTGTTTTTGAGGCTGTGTATACCATAGCGTTCTGCATGACTGAGGTTATGTGTTTTATGTTGTTTGCTGACAGTGTCAGCTCAAGCACATTCGCGGAAGCAGTCGATGTAGAAATCAAAATTTTCATTATGACTGTTAGTGGGGGTCCACATAGAAGCTTTCTCTTGTGGGACTGGCAGGGGGGAGCAGTAAGGTCAGTGTATTATACATCAGTGTATTGGAAGTATTCCTTCAGGGGGAGGAGGCAAAAATAGGATTCCAGATTTCCACAGAACTGAATAATATTTGTAGAGGTGGTGGGACAGAAGGAGAGTCCGTGAGATAGGAGAGATTCCTCTGCTGGGCCAAGAGAGTGGTTAGATAGGTTGATGATGATGTTGGTGAGTGGAAAGTATCTGGAATGAGAGATCCTGAGGCATGTAGCAGTTTGGATAGTTTATTGTCCTTTTTCTTCTTAAGGGAGATGAAATGGTCCTTGTAGGTGGTTTGTTGAATTGTAGTAAAGTCTGGAAAAGATGAAGTGTGTGTGGAGGCTTGGTTTTTTATGATAGTTTCTAATGTTGAGAGCTCCTCGATTTTTTTGCTGTTTGTTGCATAGAACGCTGATAAGGTGGTTCCTTAGTTTTTTGGCGAGTGTGGCATAACCTTTGGCTGTAATCCATGGGGTATGTAGATTGTAGTGGGTTTTTCACCCTTAGACCTTTAAGTATCATGTCCATTTGTTTGCACTTGGAAAGGAAGATGTCAGTATGGATCTGTGCACATTTATTTGTGAAGTTGATAGATTTCCACTACATACAGTTGAATGCAGTGCCTTGCATGTTCAGAAGTTCCCGCCCCACCTTCCCTATTTATTCTGGGTCTAGACATCCTAAACTCAAAACTCCAGTAATCTGAAGAAGTGCACTGTGCCCACAAAAGCTCATGATACTATCTACATGTTTTGTTAGTCTATAAAGTGCTACCAGACTATTTGTTGTATTTCAAGTTTATTTATGTATGTGCATGTGTGTATAATCTAGGTTTTTTCTTTGTACTGGTGGTGAACATCCACACACTATCCTCAATATTGGTGCTGCACATAAGAAATTTCAACCTGCTCAAGGATCCAAAATGTAGAAAATGTTAGCGAGAACAATGATTGTGACCTGGGGCAGGGACTTGAGGTGCAGGATCCAGGAGGGGGTATGGGTGAAAGATGATTCTGGCCTGGGGGAGAGGCTCTAAGCAAGGGTGCAGGGTCTGGGAGGAGAGGGGAAAGGGGTATAGAGGGTTAGGGTGCTTGCCTGACGCAGGGAGCTAGAGAGAGAGAGTGGGGTGAGGTGCCAGAGGCAGGCTCTGGTTGGAAAGCACTTACCTAGGCAGTGCCCAGCCAACAGCCCTGCAGGAACCTGAGGCAGGCCAGCTGCTGCAACCCCAGGCTCGTGGGCTAGTTTCACGACATGGCTCTGCTCTGGGTACAGGGGAAGGGGGAGAGAGAGGAAGGCTTCACGCCCTGCCCCCAGCAAATCTGCTCAGCTCCTACTGGCCTTCCTCCCCAGCATCCAGAGCAGAGCACAAGCTGTTCTCTACCTAAGGGTTGTGGGAAGGTGGCTGCATACCAGATCCACCCCGCTGGCTGCCTCTTGTCCACCCCGAAATAATTCTTACACAACATGGAATAAAATAATTCAAAATCTCTCTCTTCTGAAAGAGTTCTGTGAAAGAATGAATCAGCAAAATAGAGATGAAAAAGCAGGGAGTGAAGGAAAGGGAGAAACATGAAAACACTTATAGAATACTATGTAAGAAAAAGAGAAAAAAAGAAATGAAGAAAAAGGAAAGAAAAGAGGAAATCCTTTTTATGTGCCAGCTCAAGCTGAAACTAAACATGCCAAAAACAGAGTTTTTAATCTGCCCTTCTCAATCATCTCTGGTACCTCCTTTTTTGATCACCGTAGACATCACCATCCAGGCCCATAAACAGGATTCTTTGACTCCAAACTCTCTATGTGTTCACATGCAGGCTATAGCTAAACATTACCAATTCTTTCTGCAAGACAACTCTAAGATATTACCTTTCCACTGTCCCAGATAAATGTTTTGGATACTATAAAACCCTTCTTTCTTACTGTGCCAAATACAAAGTTGCTCTGCTCTGCTCTTCTCCATTCAGAGGATCATTTTCCTGGTCTGTTGCCTTGACCATCACCCCTCTATTTCAGTATGTCCACTGGGTCCCTGTAGTGGGTTGGAGTGGCCACCCACTGACCCTGAGGAGGAAGTGCCCCTCTCTGAGCCAGGTTGGGCTCACCTGGAGAACTCACATAGGAGGAAGTCAGGGGGTGGGCCTAGGGATATAAAAGGACTTCCTGCAAGGCCAGTCTGGGCCCTGCCAGAAACAGAGCCGGAGGCACTCTCTCCCCAGCCAGCAAGGGAGCCAGAGGCCTCCGCCTCCCTGACCACTGAGGAGCCAAAAGCCTCCCCGCCCTGGCCAGCGGAGGAGACAGAGCCGGAGGAGACAGAGACAGAGCCAGCGGAGTTGGACAACTGGCCTAGGCCTCCCGGCCCTCTTCGGGAGGATTACCACATGGGTCTGCTGTAGTAGCCAGAGGAACCTACTCCGGGCCGCCCAGAAGACTTCCCAGGGAACCAGGTACCTGGGATGGAGGGGAGAATTGGAGTTGGCCCAGGAGTAGCCAACCTTGGTCTGGCCGGGGTCCAGTGGGTTGGGGAGTGGATCGGATCCCCCACTGACCACGGTGCAACAGGTCAGTGAGTTTTGGCCCGGATCCTGGCAGCTGATTACCAGCTGCTATTAGGGCCCTGGGCCGGAGCATGATGGTGAAGGGAGGGGCTCATGTCCCCCCTGCCACCCTTTGATTGGGTGGCAGACTCCCCTCCAGTGGCGTGCAGCCACAGGCGAAGGGCCTGAGTCTTCCCTGAGTAAGGAGACAGATTACGTACCTGGGTATACTGACTGTGACCTGGTTTGTTTGTCCTGGGAGAAGCCCTTCCCCTGCCATAGGGCTGGGCTACTGACTGTTAACTGTTGCAGGCCCTGCCTTGTGTTAAGGCTGGGCTACTGACTGTTTGCTGCAAGCCCTGCCTTGTGTTAGAGCTGGGCTAGTTGTTATCCGTATATAAACAGTTTGCTTATTGCAGCCCTGCCTTGTGTTAAGGCTGGGCTACTCATTGCCTGGATATAAACTGCTTGCTTATTGCAGCCCCTGCCTGGTGTTAGGGTGGGGCTATGGATTGGTTGCTTAGACTGTTTGACTGTTGCAGCCCCTGCCTGGGATTAGAGCCGGGCTACTGACTGCTTAGGGGCTTGTAGTGGGTTGGAGTGGCCACCCACTGACCATGAGGGGAGCCTCCTTCATTCCCCGAGGAGCACCCCAACAGGCTACAGTCCCCTTTCCCTACCCCAGCCAACCAAACTGCTTGTATTTATTTTCAAGGCTTTTCATAGTCTGCCTCTACTGGAGGTCTCTCACTCCAGGTCATCAGTGAGACACATGAGGGGTGGTGAGTGGATGGGATTTACTTTTTTATGGTGCTATAAGAAGTTATTCATCCTGTGCAGTAATGATGTTTCTTTGAGATGTGTGTCCCCGTGGGTTCTCCACTCAGGTCTTGGTGCAGGCCTGCACCAGGATCAGAGAATTTTGCCAGCAGTTCCCCTCGCGCTGTGCCTGTGCACTCAACATCCCCCCCCCCCCCATCTCCTGGAGCCCATGGAGTGTGTGCGGCATGAGTCCCGTCTGTTCCTTTTCTACCTAAAGTCCTTGTAGACTCCAAGCAGAGGGGAGGATGTCGGGGTAGTGGAGCACCCACAGAGACACACATCTAGAAGAATTATCGTTACTGCACAGAGTAACTACTTCTTCATTGAGTGGTGTACCTGTGGGTGCTTCACTCAGCGTAGCAGTGCCCGCCCGATGGAGATGGACATTGGAGTCTAAGTGGAAGGAGGAAGGACTGCATCTTCTAGAGATGTGGAGGGTATTGGCCCCTTGTATAGGACATAGTGCTGTGCAAAAGAATGGTCTGAGGAGCATGTGGCTGCCCTACAAATGTCTACCAATGGTATATTGTTCAGAAAGGCCATTGTAGTGGCGATCACACATGTGGAATGATGTGGTGGCTGTCTGCCCCTAAGTTAATAAACGGTACGTATGCAGCCTGCAATCCACTGGGATAGGTGCTATGCCGAAACTGCTGCTCCTGTGTGTAGTCCTGACCATACAACAAAGAGCCTATCCGATTTCCTGGTAGCTCTAGTTCTATCAAGGTAGAACATGATTGTCTTCCTTGCATCCAGAGTATGTAATATAGCCTCCTTGGGGGAGGCATGAGGTTTAGGCAGGTAAGTAAATGGGTTCATTTACATGGAAGTTGGATATAACCTTAGGGAGGAACTTGGGGTAAGGTCTGAGTATGAGACTTTATCCCTGGTATAGGTAGTGAAAGGTTGGTCTGCCATGAGGGCTGAGATTTCTTCTATCCTTCTTGCTGATGTTATTGCCACTATGAATGCCACCTTCATAGACAGGTATTGTGGTGGCATAGTGGATAATGGCTCAAAGGGTGACCTGGTAACTGTGTCAAGGACCAGATTCAGGTCCCACGGTGACACCGGGGGGGGGGGGGGGGGTGTGTGCAGGTTTGGACGTATTTTCTGTAAGCCTGAGAGAAAACGCTTCACCATGGGATGTACGAAGAGGGAGAAGCCATCTACTAAATCATGGAAGGCTGTGATCGCCGCCAGGTGGACTCAGACAGAACTGATGAAGAGGCCCGTGTTGCTCCGGTCCATGAGGTAGTTGAGTAAGGTTGGTATGGAGACTGTAGTGGGATGCAAATTGTGCATCATGCACCATTGTTGAAAACGTGTTCACTTGTTTTGATAGATGCTTCTCGTGGAGGGACGATGACTGTTCAGGAGAACTTGTTTGACTCTATCCGAACAGGTAAGTTCTTCATTCTGGAACCATAGAGAAACCATGCTGTGATTTTCATGATTTTGCTATTGAGGTGACATATACTGCCGTGGTGCTGTGTGAGGAGATTCGGCACCACCAGGAGAGGGATAAATTGATCTATCGACAGGTAGTGTAGATAAGGGAACCAGGGCTGTCTCGGCCAGGTGGGGGATATTAAGATTACTGTGACCCGATCGGATTAGATCTTGTTGATCACTCTGGCGATAAGCGGGTTTGGTGGAAAGGCATAAAATAGGGGAGCTGTCCAGCAGATGGTGAAGGTGTCCCCTTCTGATCTCTTGCCTTGTCCTGCCTGAGAGCAGAATCTGTGGCATTCGCAGTTGAGGTGTTGCAAAAAGGTCTATAGTTGGGAAGAAGAAGTTACTCACCTTGTGCAGTAACGATGGTTCTTTGAGGTGTCTCCCCCCCCCCATGGGTGCTCCACTGTGGGTGTTGGGCTCATCCCGGCGCCATAGTTTGGAGATTTTTCAGCTGTTGTCCGCCGGACCGCGCATGTGCGACGGCCATCTCCGGCTTTTCACGCCGTTTCTGGTTGTGTGGTCCGGCTCCCACAAGTTCCTCCTGATTGTCGAGGTCTGGAAGACAAAAACAACAGACTCTGAAGAGGAGAGGAGGGCGGGTTGTGAGCATCTACAGGGACAAAGTGAGTAACTTCTTCTTCTTCAGGTAGTGTCTCCGTGGGTGCTCCACTGGTGGGTGATTCCACAGCAATAGCCGACATACGGTGGAGGGTGCAGAGTCAATTTGTTGCTGCTAAGGACAGGATCGCAGTAGTTACTGCTATGTCAGAGATGATGATCTTTGTTAGTGCGTAGTGGCTTGCAAACGTAAGGTCGGAGGACCACGTTACTGCTCGGCAAATATCTTTGATGGGAACTCCTTTGAAAAAGGCTGTTGAGGACGCCATTGCTCTGGTAGAGTGGGCTCTAACCATATAAGGTAGTGTGACGTTTCTTAGTTCATAGCATTTAGTAATGAAGGACACTATTATTTTCAATATTCGCTGTGACGATAACAGGCGACCCTTAGAGCAGTCAGCTATCGAGATTAGTAGATGCTGAGATTTTCATATATTGCTGGTTCTCTCGATATAGAATGCCAAGGCCCTGCGGACGTCGAGCGAGTGAAGTCCTGCATGTCATTCAGAGGAGTGTGGTTTTAGATAGAATACGGGTAAGATGATAGGTTCATTTATATGGAAACTGGAATTGACCTTGGGCAAAAACAATGGTTGTGATCGTAAGATGACTCCCTGTGGTGTGAAAAAGGTGTAGGGAGGTGATGCTGAAAAGCTACCAGTTCTCCTACCCTGCATGCAGATGTGTTTGCTAACAGGAACACAACCTTCATAGTAAGAGTTGAAGTTGGATGTGGCCAACGGCTCAAACGGTGGACGCATCAAAGTGTCTAGGATCAGCTCTAGGTTCCAAGGGCCTGGAGGTTGTCTGTGTTCAGGGAACAGGTTGGTCAACTTTAGAGGAATCTTCTTGAAGTGGGGTGCGATAAGACGGCAGATCCTTTGAGTGGTTGGCGAAAGGCTGTGATAGCCGCTAAGTGCACCTTGATAAATGACAGAGAAAGACCGAGGTGTTTGAGGTGCAAGATGTATTCCAGAATAGAGTGTAGGGGCGTTCCATGAGGATCCGAGTTAGTGTGTGACCACCATTCACTGAACCTTCTCTACTTATGAAGGTAAGTTTTATGGGTGGAAGCTTTTCTACTGTGTAAGAGAACGTGGTCAACAGCTTTCCAGCAACTTATTCTTTCTTGTTGGAACCTGTCAGGAGCCAAGCGGACAGTGAGAGGCGATACGGTTGTGGAGGGAGCAATTACCCATCGTTCTGTGTCAGGAGATCGGGCCAACTGGGAAGACGATACGGGGGATGAGGCGACATGTGGAACAGGTAAGGAAACCAAGTCTGGCGTGCCCAGAATGGTGCTACTAGGATTAGTGTTGCTCTGTCCTCAGCCACTTTCTCTAGGACCCTGTGGATTAGGGGAATGGGTGGGAATGCATACAGGAGTTGTTGACTCCAATTGTATAGGAAGGTATGCCCCTTCGATGTGGGGTCGATGCCCACTCTGGAACAATAATGAGCGCACTTCGTGTTGTACTGCATGCTGAAGAGGTCCACCGCTGGATGGCCCCAGCAGGAGAATATGCTCCGCAGGACCTCAGGGTGCAGTTCCCATTCATGCTGTTGTGTTGTCGTCTCCAGGGAGGTACGCTGCTGTAATCATGATATTGTGTTGATTTCACCAATTCCACAAGCACACGGCTTCTCTGTACAAAGTATGGGAGTGGGCTCCTCCCTGCCTATTTATATAATAGATTGTTGTCATTGTCTGTGTATTTGCACTCTCTGGTTGCGTATCCAAGTGAGGAAGTGGTAGCAGGCATTGTACATAGCTCATAACTTGAGCAGGTTTATATGGCAGAGAGATTCCTGGGCCAACCAGCAGCCTTGAGCTTGTTTGTCCTGCATATGGGCACCTCAGCCGAGCAGGGATGCGTCCATTGTCACCGGGATAGTTGGCTGAGGTCTGCGGAATAGTATGCCTGTTTTGGGGGATGCTCCACCATTTAAGGGATTGCTTGACCGTGCTTGGTACAGTGACCATTCTGTGCACGTTGTGTCTCTGTGGTGCATATACTGTAGATATCCAATGCTGTAGGCATCAAAAATGTAGTCGGGCATGTGCTACGACATACGTTGTCGCTGCCATGTGTCCCATCAACTGTAGGCAAGTACGTACAGGGACTGTAGGGCTTATAGTGAGAACCTGTACAAGATCCTGAATAGCACGAAATCTGGAGTCGGGTAGATAGGCACGTGCTGTGGTGGAGTTGAGGCGGGAGCCTATAAAGTCTATGGTTTGCTGAGATATGAGAGATGACTTTTGAAACATTAATTATAAGACCCAAGGTGTCGAAGAGCAGTCTTGCTGTGTTGACAGCACTTAAGGCCTCGTCAAACGATCGAGCTCTGAGAAGACAGTCATCTAGATAGGGAAAAATGATGATCCCTAGTCGATGTAGGAAAGCCGCTACTACCGCCAGCGTTTTGGAGAACACCCTGGGGGCTGAGGAAAGGCCGAATGGTAGGACTTTGTACTGATAATGATCAGAACCCACCAGGAATCGGAGGAAGCACCTGTGGGCCGGATGAACTGTCACATGGAAATAGGCGTCTTGTAAATCGAGGGATGCAAACCAGTCGTCTTTCTTGAGTGCTGGTATGATGGTCGTTAGGGTCACCATCTTGAAACGTTGCTTTCATAAGTATCGGTTGAGATGATGAAGGTCCAATATATGCCTCCAGCACCTGGATTTTTTCTGTGTTAGAAAATAGCGGGAGTAAAACCCTCTCCATTGGAAGGGCTCTGGTACCCTCTCTATTGCTCCAATATCGAGCAGGTGAGCTACCTCCTTTCTGAGGAGGAGTTCGTGAGATAGGTCCCTAAAGACGGATGGGAGGGGAGGGGTGGTAGGAGGAAGGGATGTGAAGGGAATTACATAGCCCGCTGTTACTAGCTGCATGACCCATTTGTCTGTTGTTATTGCAGCCCAGTGACGGTGAAAGGGCCTTCAACAATGGTGGAAAAGCGTAGTACTGGCATTCAAGGCACGTAGTATTTGAATGGCTTGAATCCCTCAATCCACGCGTCAAACTTGCTGTTTAGTTTGTTGTTGATTTTTTGGTCTGGCAGCTTGGGGCCGTTGTCTTTGAGGCCATTGCCTAGGTTGTTGGTGTTCGTATTGTCGTGGTTGTGCATAAGAGAAAGATCTTTGCCTCTGATATAGCATGTACTTTTTTCACCGATATGGCGGCGTATACATGCCCAAGGTCCTGAGCGTAGTGCATGAATCTTTGCTGGAGTGAAGCAGCTGGTCTATCTTGTCCCTGAAGAGGCATTGTTTGTCAAAAGGCAAGTCTTCGACTTTAGATTGAAGCTCCTTTGGAACCACTGACATGTGGAGCCATTAGGCCCTGCGCATTACGACAGATGTTGCTGTTGTCCTTGCTGCCACGTCCACCGTGTCCAGAGCGATGTGAAGCGCTGAACGAGAGGCAGTGTAGCCCTCTTGAATAATGGCTTTTAGCAGCTGTCACTTAGTATGTGGAAGGTGGTCGAGCAGGGAAACTAACTTCGCGTAATTGTCGAAGTTGTGATTTGCTAACAGTGCTAGGTAATTGGCCATTCGGAGTGTTAGCATGACTGAGGAGTATACCTTTCTACCCAAGAAATCTAGGCGCTTGTTGTCCTTATCTCCAGTAGTGGTTCTGTATTGAGGGGCTTTGGCCCGTTGTTGAGATGTGTCAACGACCAAGGAGTTAGGCTGGTGATGGTTGAACAAGAATTCCATCCCACTGGCTGGGGCGAAATACTTTTTGTTGGCCTTTTATTGGTCAGCGGCGCCGTGGCAGGAGTTTGTCATATGCCGTTGGCGATTTCAAGTATGGCCTCATCCAATGGGAGAGCAACCTTGGATGAGTGGGAGGATGTAAGTTTCTCAACAGATTATGATGTTTCTGTTGGACCTCCGTTAGCTGTCAGCTACCAGCCTGAATAACTCCTGCAATTCCTTCAGGTCATCTGACGGTGAGGTGTCCCCAGTGAGGATGGCATCATCTGGTGAAGAAGACACCATGTCCGTAGGGGATCTGTGATGTAATGCTTCCGTGTCAGAGGTGTGCTCTACTTCTATGTTGGGTTGTTCTATTGGTGGTTGATCACCAGATGGAGTAGGTGGTCCAGCTGAGGGAAAAGTGGGGGATTGGCTCTTGTCACGAATTGTGAACAACGGAGCTGGTGAAGGTGAGGTGCGAACTGAGTGGGAATATCGCTCTCGATGGGTATGGCATCTACGCCTGTGGTCGTCCCTGTATCTAGAGCTCCTATTATATGAGGAAGACCTTGGGGATCTGGATCTGTACCTAGGGCAGCAAGGAGACGGCGAGTGATAATATCGGTGGTGGTAGTGTCTTGGTTAAGGGGAGACACTAGGCTGAAGCTGTCTGGATTCATGCAGAGTTGGAGGAGGAGAAGGGAATTCGGGGGAAAAGACTCCTTGTTGCAGACTCGCTGCTCCTTCTCTGTCAGTGGAAGAAGGGAAGAGTTACATGAGAGGCGTTGGTGGTGTCATGCTAGGTGTTGAAATTTGGCGCAAGTATGGCGGTTTTAAAGGAGTGCTGCGCTGGTGCTGATGGTTCTGGTGCCGAGCGTATCGGTGCCGACTGCGCTGGTGCCTTAGGTGTGGGTGCTGGTGGAGCTGTAACTCTGTGCATCGTTAGGGTGCTAAGTTCATCGGTGCTTGGGAATGAGGTGCAGGCTACACTGGTATGGTCTCCGGTGCCAGCGGCGGTGCTGGTAGGTTGGAGGGAGGTGGGGCAGGTGCCGGCGGTACCGGTGCCACGGCTGGTGCCGACGTCGGTGCCGACTTAGGTCTCGGTGCTGATGTACTGCGCACCAGTTTGTCTTTATGTGGCTTTCAGGCTGCCGCTGTCCCAGAGGCCCCTGGCTTATCTCCTGTGCTCACTCTGAGTGCTGGTAAGGATTGAGATGGTGATCGGCTCCTTTCTGAGCTTGTCGCCTTAGGGGAAGGCTGACGAGCTGTAGCAGGGAGAGACAGCAGTTGAGCTGGGGTTTCCGCTTGCAGTCTAAGTGCTTTGTCGAACAAGAGCATCTTGAGCTGCATCTCTCGGTCACAGCATGCCCTGGTTATCAGTTTTGTGCGGTGTGGGCACTTTTGGGGAATATGTCCTTCCCCGAGGCACTTTATACAAGAAGAGTGCCCATCTGATGGGGGCATTGACTCCCGGCACATCAGGTATTTTTTGAAGCCTGGTGACCCAGGCATGGTGAGAGAACAAAAAAACATTTTTTTTAAAGCACTAACTAGAATCTAACTACTAAAAACGTTAACTATAAACTTAACAATATACAAATTCTCCTCTCAGTCCTGACAGGATCAACACAAGAGGGAGCTATTTCTCCATCTGTGCCCGAAGACAGTCAGGAAGAACTGGCGGGAGCTGGACAGCACAACCAGAAATGGCGTGAAAAGCCACAAGATGGCCACCGCGCATGCGCGGTCCGACAGACAACAGCTGAAAGTTTTCCGAACTGCAACACCAGGATGAGCTGGACACCCACAGTAGAGCACCCACAGGGACACTACCTGAAGAAGCAGCCCCATTTGCGGAAGATTGAAAGGAGGACGTTGGTACTGAACTGCAACTCGTGCTGATCTAAGAAATGTCTGCTCAGTTTGTTGGCTCTCACATTCTGTTGTCCTGGTATGTACATGGCCGTTGGGGTTATCTGGTTTCTGACGTACCAGTCCCAGAATCTGACCACCTCAGCACATAGACAGTGTGATCAGGCACCCCCCCGCCAATTGACATAAAACAGATGGTGTGTTGTCTGTGAGGACACGGATAGTTCTGCCTTTTACTAGGGAAAGGAAATGGGCAGAAGCCCTGTGAATGGCTCTGAGCTCTAGAATTGATGTGAAAGTGTCTCTCGTGTTGGGCCCATATACCCTGTATTGACTCTGCGCCACAGTGGGCTCCCCAGCCCATGAGTGACACATCTGTTGTTATAGTGACTGAAGGGTCTGGTAGATGGAAGGGTATACCAACGAGGAGGTTGTTCGGAGATGTCCACCATCCAAGGAACTGCAGCACTAATAGAGGATGTGAGAAGTGCTTCGCAAGGCTGTGTTGGGTTGGTATATGACTGATTGCAAGCCAATGTTGTAGGCAACACATGTGCAGCCCTGAGAACAAGACCACAAACACTGTGGCTGCCATATTCCCCAGTAATTGAAGGCATGTCCAAGACCGTGGAGAAAGGGGCCTGTCTGACCTGTTGAACAAGGTCACAGATCGCCTTGAATCTTTGTGGTGGGAGGTAGGCTCTTGCTGTGACTGAATCTGATAATGCCCCAATGAACTCTATCTTTTGTGTGGGCTGTATGGTGGATTTTTGTATGTTGATAAGTAGGCCAAGTCAGGAAAAACATTCCCTGGCAATAGTTGCCATGATGATAGTTTGCTGATAGGTAGGACCTTTGATTAGACAATTGTCTAGGTAAGGGAAGTTAATGACGTTTTGTCTTCTGAGAAAGGCCGTGACTACGGCTAGGGTCTTTGAAAATACTTGAGGGGCCATAGAGAGGCCAAAGGGGAAGACTCTGTATTGATAATGATCTTGTCCCATAACAAATCTGAGGAATCTTCTGTGGAACAAATGGATAATCACATGGAAATATGTGTCATGTAGATCGAGGGCTGAGAACCAGTCCCTTTAGTCCAGTGCAAGTAATGGTTGCTAAGGTCACTATTCTGAATTTTGTGTTGCGAATGAACTTGAGTTTCCTGAGATCGAAGATTGGTCTCCACCCCCATTTTCTTGGCTGTGAGGAAATAATTGGAATAAAACCCCTTTCCCCGATGTTCCTTGGGGATGGGTTCTGTTGCCCCCGAGATAAGTAGTTTTTGTACCTCAGCCCATAAAAGGGGCTCATGAGAGCGGTCCCTGAAGAGGGATGGGGTAGGGAGTTGGGTAGGGTACATGGATTTAAAGGGGATTGTATAATCTGATCTGATAATTTCTAGGACATATTTGTCTGTGGTAATTAGGGCCCACTGTTGGTAGAAAGATCTCAGGCCATGATAGAAGGTGACATTGGACTGCACTGGCCCTGTGGGGTCGTCACAAAGACCCCCGACCAAAACTTCAAATTTGCTCTAACAAATTTGTTGTTAGAGGTGGATTGATTTGTGGAGGACTGGTTTTGCTGATTCCTCTTCCTACGAGGGTGTTGTTTGGGCCTGTTATCATATGGCCTCTGCTGCTGTCTGTAATAGTTGCAATTATAATCCCTCGGCTTTTGGTAGGGAGTATATTTGCACTTCCTATTGGGAGGGGTGTACGTGCCCAAGGTGCGTAGTATAGTACGAGAATCCTTCATAGAGTGTAGGATATCATCTGTATTTTTAGCAAATAATTGTTTCCTATTCAAGGGGAGATCTTCCACCCTTGCTTGTACTTCCCTTGGGACCCCTGATGACTGCAGCCAGGAAGCCCTGCATGTTACTATGGCTGTGGCAATAGCCGCAGTGTCTGCGAAATCCATAGTGGCCTGAAGAGCTATTTTAGCTATTGATAAACCCTCTTTAATGATGGAGTGGAGGTGAGGTCGCTTGTTTTCAGGGAGGTCCTGTAGCAGGTCTTGTAATTTGGCATAACTGGCATGATCGTAACTAGCCAACAGTGCTATATAATTAGATATACGGAACTGGAGTGCGGCCGAAGAGTACACTTTGCGGCCAAAGGTGTCTAGTCGTTTATGTTCTTTGTCATGGGGCGTAGATTTAAATTGTGAGTTCTTAGCCTTGTCATTCACAGAGTCCACCACCAGCGAGTTTGGCTGTGGATGGGCAAATAGAAAGTCCATATCTTTTGCAGGGACGAAATATTTTCTGTCCACTCTACAGTTTTTGCCACAAAGCATCTGAAGTTCAAGGACAGCTTGGTTGATGGGTAAAGCTATTTTTGAAGATTCTGAGGGTTGTAATATCGTGAGTAATTTGTATTGTTTGTCTTGCACCTCTTGTAATGTATTGTCTTGTGATTGGGCTACCCGTTTGAAAAGTTCTTGAAAATGTTTCAGGTCATGTGCCAGAAGAGAAGGTGAGATCTGGAATACTGCTTCGTCCTGCCTGGATCTGGATTCATGTGAGGAGCTCTCTGAATCTGACTGGGATAAGTTGTCTTGCTCATTGGAATCCGCTTGAGAGATTACGGGTGAGCAGGTGTGGAGCATGCAGAGATTGTGGGTGAGTACCTAGAGGTGCAATGTTACTGGGATGTAGAGGCTGTGTGTCTTCAATGTTAGGTATGAGAGGAATGCGGTCAGTTCCCTTGCTATGCACCCCAGGGGCTCTGCTGAGGCAGGCGCTGATGTGGAAGATACATCTATGATTGATTGGGCCAAATGGGATGTTGTTGAAGGGAATGATCCCTGTATGAATGCCAGGAAGTTAGTGAGGGAGAAGGAGAGGAGTGGCATGATGAGAGCTTGCTCTTACACGTGCTACCATAATCAGATCTTGGGGATAGCAGGGTAGGTGAGTGGGGGTCACCCTGTGAAGTGTTAGTGTACCCCTGCACCATGGAGCACGGTGAGCCAGTTACTCCTCTGCAGTCAGACTGAGGAGATTTTTGTAGGTGCTGCATTTTGTGCAGTAGTTTCTGGTGCTGCGGTGCCATGGGTGGTCAAAATCACTCTGCCTGGTTAGATTGGGTGCAGAGGGAGGGCTCACAGGAGCTGATAGAGGAGGTATATGTGGCTTGCCTGAAGCTGCTGCCTCAGTGGTGCCAGCTATTTGGCAATCTTAGGTTATGCCTCAGCTTTCCTGGATGGCACTGACTTGCATTTCTCCGCTGTGCCAGAGACTGATGGCACCGGGGAACGAGAGGTTCTGGGCAGCTCGGATAGGGAGAAGCCCTTGCAGCTTGAGAGCCTTTGTGGGGTGATGAAGCTGCCCTCACCGAGGGCTTTTACTGTGCCCATACTTCCTCTGGTTTGTCCTTTGGTAATTGAAGAGACTTTTCCCAGAGAATAGTCTTAAGCCACATTTCGTGGTCTTTTCTAGCTTTGCCGTCACATTCAGGCAATGAGGGCATTTCTGTGCCACATGAGATTCCCCTAGGCATTTGACACGAGGCATGGCTATCTGGAGTAGGCACTGAGTCTCTGCATGAATCACATTTTTTAAAGCCAGGGAAACTCAGCATGTTGCGGAGAGAAAAAAAAAAAGCTATCGCAGCTGCCACTCTCCCCGCCCCCACCCCTACTTCTTAAATAAAGTAAACATTGAAAATGGTCAAACTAAGTAAACTGTGAGGTAAAAACCTAAAACTAATAAAGGATTTCCGTTTTTCCTGTCAGGAAGAAGAGCGCTGCTCTGAACTCCATCTTCAGCCAGGGATGGTTGAAAAAACTGATAGGACTTGGGCCACACGCACACTCCATGGGTTCAGAGGGAGGGGGGATGCTAAGTGCGCAGGTGCAGTGCAAGGGACACTGCTCTCAAAATTCTCCAATCCCCGGTGCAGACACGCATCGAGACCTGAGTGGAGGACTCACAGGGATACCACTCGCTGAAGAATGTATGTTACACAAATAAAGGATTTTGGTTTCCAAGGGGGCAACTTGAATATCTATCCCCCAGACCAGCTCTGCTCCCATCCACTCTGAACTTCTGTGGCTGGGACTCTCTGGTCTAGCAACATCTGTGGACCAGAGAGTCCTGTACAAGAGAGGTTCAACCTGTACTCTGAAAATAAGCCAAAACATGTCAGGATCATTTTGTATACATCAAATTATTTTCTGTGCAGTTTACAAGTTAGAATTGGGATATATTTTCCCTCTCATTATTATCCTTCCCAAATATAATTTAGAAATACATTTATTCTTCTATGAAATACATACATTTTTAAACTGCATAGGTGGCCTTGGACTGAAGCAGTATTGTTTTGCTTTCATTGTGTTGACTCTGAACAACTATGTCCCTCCATGCAGTTCTAGGTATAGTAATTGTCATGAGAAGCTGAGCTATTGCTTCATCTGTTGAACCTTAATAAATGTTGAATGCAATGTAGTGTTCTAAAAATAACTATCCAGCAAGGCTGCTGTCATTTGCAGAAGTTCTCAGATGTCACTTTAATTATCATTAATCTTTTGTCAGGGAAATCATGCTGCCTAAATGATGCCAAGGCTTTCACGGATATCAGAAAGGTGCTTGTCATCAGTGAAATTGTGCTTTCCCATTTAAAAAAAAAAATCACTTTCCCCATTTTTTTCAGACCTATTTTACAATTATATTCATGGTATTCACCAAAAGGGAACTCTGACTTTTGATGTATTTATAAACAGAGTAGGCTATTAAAGATCTGAAATATGATTTGAGAATATATACTTGTAAGCAGGACTAGGAATCTGCATTCTTAGGCTCTATTTCCAACTCTAACACTGACTTGTACAATCTTCAGCAAACTTCCTTAGCCAAATCCTCATGCCTAGCTGAGCCACATACAATGAAGGACTGAAGAGGGTTAGGTAGTAAAAGTGCCCTAAAGAAAGGAAGCTTGCGCTTTTCTCCAGTCCTGGGGGCATATATTAAAGCAGACTCAGCCCAGTCTAATTTATGCAATCTTATAATGGCACCCTAAGTACTACTAAATGTTCAAAGAATTATTGAAGCACATTGGTTTGGCCATGCTGCCTACAAAACTGAATGATGAAAGATAGAGCAGTTGGTGTAGAGCTTATGCCACACCAGAATTTCCCGTTGCCAAAGGAATGCTCAGCTGCCCTGGTAAGGCAGCTTTACATCCACTTTGAGTTACAGGATGTATGAGATGCTAGGGATCAGTCCCATATCATTATAATAAGATGGCTATGACAATTTTTTTTAAATGTTGAGCCCACATGAACATGGGGATCCTAACTACATTAAGAAAATAAATGATCTGTGGATCATGTTCTATCTATTCTTGTTGCTAACAACAACAGGTAGCTAGAAAATATGAATTTTTCCTTCAAAATTATAATTTAAAAGTCTCTTTTTGGGGAAAATGGTTTATCTTGACAAAAATTAAAAGTTAAGAAAGTGTGAAAAAAACAGCATTTTCTCACATCTTCTGACTGATTTTCAACTGTTTATCATGTCAAACAGTAACAAAGTGAAAATGGATTCCCCCCACTTTGACAATTTTCCAACTAGAAAAAATGGCAGTATTATCTTATTTTCTCTTACTTAAAGCCAGCACGGGGAGTCCCGGTGCTGATGGAGCTGTTCCTTTAAGAAGCCCTTCTGCTGCCTGCGGTGCTGCAGGCGCCCGGAACCAGGAAGTGCCAGTCAGCTTTTTATAAGTGGGTGCACAGGCTGTCCTGGAGCTGGAGGTACCCGGCTGCTCACTCGCGACTGCGGGGCAACTGGCAGGGAATGAGCAGGAGAGGCTCTCTTTCTTTTTTGGGAAGCCATAGCCGGGGAAGGAGTCCTCAGCTTTTCTGGAGTAGGGTCTGATGCAGAGGAGCCTGTTACATTGGAGGCAGGAGAGCTTTATCAAACAGGATCTCCTTCAAACATCACTCCCGCTCCTTGAGGGCTTTAGTCATCAGCTTGGCACAGTGGCCGCATTACTGGGAAATATATGCCTCCCCAAGGCAGCGGACACAAGCAGAGTGTCTGTCGGAGACCGGCATTGACTCCCCACACATGGAGTCTTAAAGACAGGGGAGCCCGGCATTTTGGCACTTCGAGAGGGGTCTCACTTCACACCTCTTTATGTGTCCTTGCTTTCTTTCTCCTCTCCCCTTCTCTATCTTTCTCTCTCTTTTTTCTTAAGAAGCCCACGAAACTAATGAGCTTAACAGTAACAGTAATTCAAACGAGGTCTAAAAATATATAACTTGAAGAAATGTCTCTCTCTCCTCTTTTTGTTGTTGTTGAGAAGAAGCCTGTGAACTAAGGGTTGTAACAGCAATAGTAGCTAGGAACAGACACTATAACTATATACAATTAGTAACAGTTTCTCTTCTTGTTATTCTCCTTCCTCCCCCCCCCCTTTTTTTTTTTTTTTTTGCAAAGAGCCCGCGGAACTAAGGGCTATAGCGACAACAGTAAATGAGACCCGCGTTTATAACTTTAAACATTAAACAACAGGTTATTACTCTTATCTCTCTTTTTTTTTTTTTTGTAAACGGAGGAACGAAGTAATGAACAGCAAGTCTGAAGAAATTATTTTCTAAGTCTTTCTTAAACTTTCACTCAGGTAATGTGAGGAGATGAGGGGAGCTCTGTCCGTGACCAGGGGCGGATGAGAGGAACTGGCGGCCGCCGGACCGTGCACGGCAGATGAAAGGCGTGAAAGCTGCTTGTGCAAGCGTGGTCCGGCCGAACACAGCTCTGGCAAGCCAGGACCAGCCCGACACCAGACGTGGAGCACCCACAGGGACTACCCAAGAAGAACGGTTCTTCAAGATGTGTGACCCTCTGAGTGCTCCATTATTGATGATAGGTCATCCCAGAAACACAGATCGGAGTTTTACATAGCAGTTGTTACTTGGACCACGCATGCATGACAGGCACCTCGTGCTGTTTGCGCCTTAGGTGTGTGGCCCAACCTTCCCTCACTTCCTCATCCATGCCCGAGTACATAGGCACTCAGAGAGGGTAGGAGGGTGGGTCATAGAGCACCCACAGGGACACACATCTCACAGAACCATTGTTACTCACCTTGTGCAGTAACCTCCTTTTGTTCTTCAAGTGATGTCTCCATGGGTACTCCACTGTTGGTGACTACAAAGCAGTGACCGATTTGGACAGTGGATTTCAGAGTCACTGCTTTTGCCAAGGACAATGATTGAGATAAAATGATTGAGATAAAATGCATAATGCTTAGCAAAAGTATGCTTGGATGACCAAGTGGCTACCCAACAGATGTCTTTGAGAGCAACACTGAGAAGGAATGCTATGGAAGTTGCAATGGCATGGGTGGAATGTGCTCTTGGTGGGACTGGAAGCATCTTATTTCACAAGGACAAACAGCAAGCTATACATGATGATATCCAGTTGGAAATGTGTTGAACAGATAGACATACCCTTCTAGTGCTGTACAATGGAAACGAATAGGCGCTGAGACCTGCGGAAAGTCCTAGCTCTGTTTATGTAAAAGGCGAGAGCCAGTTGGACATCCAACGTATGAAGGATGGCTTCCTGAAGAGACGCATGTAGTTTTGGATAGAAAGCAGGTAAAACACTAGGTTCATTGACATTGAACAATGTACAGACTTTCAGTAGAAAAGCATGATGTGGCCATAAAGTATTTGTGTCTTTGGCAAAAGCTGTATAAGGTGGTTTCACCATAAGAGCCGCATTCTCACTGACCCTCCAGCCAGAGTTGAGAGTGACTAAAAATGCAAAGGAAGGGAAGGAAGTAGGTCACCATGGGCTCAAAGGGAGGTTGTGTCAACGAGTCTAAGGCTAAATTCAAGTCCCATGCGGTTGCCCCTTAAGGAAGCTCCTGGTAATGAGGTGCGCAAAGACCAAGAACCCCTCAACTAACTCGTGTATGGCTGTAATTGCCACCAGATGAACTCTGAGAAATAAAATGGACAAACCTTCAGTCTTTAATTTAAGACTATAATCGAAGAGGATAGGAAGTGGAGAGGTGTGAGGGTCTATCTGTCTTTGCATGCACCAAGAGGAGAAACACTTCCATCTATAGGCGGTAAGTTGTGCGAGTGGAGATGCTCCTGCTATACAGGAGAATGTCCTTCATCTGTTCAGAGCAGAGAATTTTGGAATCACGGAACCAACCAGAAGCCAGGCATTGAAGTGAGGACTGTGAGACTGAGGGTGTAGAATTGTACCAGGGTTGTGAGCAAGTAGATCATGGCAATCTGGAAGAGGATACAGAGGTAGTAGGGACAGCGAATAAAGATATGGGAAACAGGTGGGGGCCAGGAGGGGGCTATTAGGATGACTCCAGCCCCATCCTAAGGGGGTTTGGAAGAAAGGCATAGTGAAGTGGGGCATTCCATGTTATGAGGAAGGCATCCTGCAAAGATCTGTCTCCCAGTTCCCCTTGAGAACAGAACTGTGGGCACTTGGCATTGAAATGCGATGCAAGGAGATCTATCGATCCATCCTCATCACTGAAAAATTGAAGTAAGGACCCAAGGATGGAGTTCCCACTGTGGTCCATGGAGAAGTTGTGACTGAGGGTATCCACTATGATACTGGTCACTCCAGGTAGGTAAGATGCCACGAGTGTAACTTGGTGACAGATGCACCAGTTCTGCAGGCGAATTGTTTCTGTGCACAAGGAGTGGGAGTGCGCACCTCTCTCTCTGCTTATATAAAACAGAGTAGTCATGTTGTCCGTAAAGAAGCAAACTGTTTGGCTGCAGATACTGGAGGTGAAATAGATGCAGGTATATCCTTACAACCCTGAACTCAAGCAGGTTAATGTGCAATCTGGACTTTTGTGGTGGCTATCCACCCTGAGCCAACTGATGCTGTAGGTAAACACCCCATCCCAGTAAGGAAGCATCAGTTGTGATGTGTACTGATGGCCTGATTTAATAGAAAGGGACCCCAACAACAAGGAGGTTGTCTGGGGATGTCCACCATCGAAAGCACTGCACGGCAAGGATACTGTCCTGTGCAATGGGATGGGATATAAACTGAAGCAAGCTAGTGTTGAAGGGAACAAAAATGCAGGCGAGCGTGCTGAACTACATATGTAGTCGCGGCCATGTGTCCCATAAGATGGAGACAGATGAGGACTACAGTAGAGGGGCTTGCGGATAGTATGCCAATTAACTCCTGTAATGCCATGAAATGATGGTAAGATAAGTTGGCTCGGGCTGATATTGTGTCCAGGTGAGCCTCTACGAACTCTAAGGACCAAGTGAGCTCAAATGGGCAATTCTGCTTGTTTATCAGAAAACCTAGATGTTCAAACAGTTGCCCGGCCATGTGATCCATGCTGGCGGGAGCTTCCTTTTATGAGGCAATTGTCCAAACATGGGCCAAGGTAAGCTGTGGCCAATGCAATATCTATAAGAAAACCCTGAAGGTAGAAAAGAGTCTGAAAGGCAAGACTCTGTACTAGAAATGCTCTTTGCCTATGGTAAATCAGAGGTAGCACTTGTGGGAGGGATGTACGGTGACATGAAAGTATGTGTCCTGTAGGTGGAAGGCTGTGAACCAGTTCCCATAATCTATTGCTGAAATAACTGTCACAAGTGTAACCATCTTGAAGCATTGTTTGCACAGAAACTTGTTCATCTACCCGTCCTCTTCAGGTTAAGGAAATATTTGGAATAGAACCTTTTACCTAAGTAGAGATTGGGAACTAGAAAAAAAAACTCGACTAAAATGATAACTAAACAGTAACAACTATTCCTGTTCTGATGAGAAATTCTGAGGCGAGAAACAAGCTTCGTCTGCCACCGCGGGCAGTGAGCAAGGAACTGAGGGAGGGCTGGGCTGCACGTGTGAGGCGCTAAGGTGCCAAACCAACCGACAACTGCTATTTAAACTTTGATTTGCAGCTCAAAGACAACCCACCCACACTAGAGCACCCACAGGGACATCACTCAAAGAACTGCTGTGCAGACATTCAGATTTAGGGTGAAGCCTGAGTTCATTCCATGGGTACAGCTACACAGCAGCAGAAAGTGTGCTTCCTGGCTCTTGTAGACAGGTACACACTAGTTTTGGTTGAGCAAGCATACTCAAAACAATAGTGTAGTTAGGGGATAGCATGGAGGCAGCTTGGGATAGCTACTTGAGTACAAACCCACCGGTTCAAGCTCTTTCTACACCACTATTTTTAATACAGTGCTTTGAGGAAGAGGGTGAATATTATTCAAAGAAAGGATAAAAAAAGCAGGGTAGTATACCGGAAGTACAGGCTTCTGAAATAAAGCCACACTGGTGGTGTTAAAGGCCAATTTGGAATGAATCATAATATTTAGATAAAAAAGTTACTTAATCTATTCCTCATTCATGCCAGGAAGGTTTGTGCCCAATAAATCTATTAATTCAACAAAATGTGAATAATAGCTGACAGATGAGGATGAAGAACTCAGAAGAGTGTGTGGAGAAAATGTGTAAACAGTTTTGGTCCAAATCCATAATAACTAAGACACACAGTTCATAAAGAACTCTATATCAGAAACTCTTTTAGGTAATCCTTCTTTAAAAAACACTTCCACACATCAAGTAATTACAAAAGGAACTGGGATTCTCTTAGAGACTGGAAACATGGCAATAATTTGGGTTACTAGTCCCAGCTCTGAGACTGACCTACTGTGTATTCTTGAACAAGGTAGTTTCACATCTGGTTGCCCTCATTATTCTCTACTTCCACTCTCCAGCTAAAATCCAATCTGAAGCGTTCTCACACACAGTCCAAAGCTATATGTGTACGTAACATGCAAAGATAGGTTTCCTGCATTGTCACTTAATCACTTAACATCCTCTTCATCATTCCATTGGCTTTCCCTTCCCCAATGCATCAAATAAAAACTACTTGTCTTTAAGACTCTGTGTTCACTCTACCTATCACTTCTTTGTACACAGTTGAAATATTGACTCCCTCCTCCAAACTACCAACAACGCCAGTCTTCATTATCTATTTGTAAATTTTCCATCCATCACTTTTCCCTCTGCCTTTTTTCTGCACAGCTCTCTCTGAAGAGCTCTCCATAAAATTCTACAAAGCCACCTCATCTTCCTTCAAATTCTTCCTTACAACACATTTCTGCCACAATTATCACAAAATTCTGTGACCCTCCCTAAAAGAAACTCCATTACATGAAGATTTGTTTGGTTTGTTTACTCAGGTACTCAAAGAGGTAACTGTGACAGACTGACAATTCCTGAATAAACATTACAGAATTAAGTTAAACTCAATTCAGTAAGCTTTATCTTTGAGGTCCACTGTACTAAAAATGCAATTGTTTAATGTGTTATTGTAGGATTGTATGACACTCAGTAAAAGACTTACTGTATATACTTGATCATCAGCTGAATTTTTCTGGCAAAAAAAATTCACAGAGTTAAGAGCAGCCATCAGCTTATGAACGGGTCATTTCATTTTATCATTTTTTTTTTAAACTGAGAGGAGGGGACGGAAAACTTCAATTCCCAGTCCAATAGGTCAAACTGCTGGTGCGCTGGGCCATTTTATGTACCAGGAATGTCTGCAGGCACAGGGACCCTCAGCCCCCAGTGGCTGCTGTTCACCATTCCAGGTCAATGGAAGTGGCAGCCAACAGATCCTTTCATTCATACTGCTTCCAGTAGCTCCCATTAGCTGCCAATAGCAAACAGCAGCTAATGGGAACTGAGAGGCTCTTTGTCGGCAGATGCTCCAAGTACACAAATGTCCCAGCACATCCTGCTGGGCTGGGAACTGACCATACTGCATACTGCTGTATTTTAAAAGTTGGAGTCAGAAGAAACACACAAAAAAATGTTTTAGTAAATTTATTTTAATGCAATCTAACAAAAAACCTGTTATATTAACTGAAAAAAATGTATTCGCGTGCCTTCAAAATTACAGTCCGTGTTTTAACATTTCATATCATTCTAATGCACTTAAAGTCTTAAAACCCTTTGAATTCTGTATTAGTCTCCAATTTACCAACCAGTTCATTAAACTCAGCTTCAGTCAAAGCTGCTCCTGCACTGACATTGTAGATGTCAGCAATGTTGTCCTTAGACACAGATTCCTTACTATCAGCCTCCATTGTGTCTAGGGATGTCAACATATAGACAACTACATGATTAACTGATAATGCTAGGCTTTAAGCTGACTCTCCAAAAACACCTGATCTCCTGTCCTGCCATCCTTATGCTGCTGACTCTGATAGAGAAGCAGCAGCATGGAGGATAGGAGGCAGGGCAGGTGGGAGCTGATATGTGCGGAAATGTGGCTTTTAAGTGGCTCTCCGCACATGCCAGATCCACGAACCCGCCTTCCTCCCGGCTTAAAAGCTGGCTCCCCCCAGCACCAGCTTCACCGTGCTGCTCTCCGCCCCACCATATTGCTGCTTCTATCAAGAGGCAGCAGCACCAGGGAGGGAGGGATGGAGAGAACAGGCTGCTGCAAAGCAGTTCTGTCCATGCCAGGCCCGGGCTCACCGCAGACAGAGGCTATCCATGGCAGCAACCCCGATCCATGGGGGGGGCGGTCCAAGCTTCCCATGGATAGAGGCTACTCAGCCTCCCACGGAGCAAACTCTGTCAGTGGAGAGCTCGGCCACCTGCAGACAGGGGCTGCTGCCATCCCGCATTGCTGTCTCTGTATCAGAGGCAGCAGTGCAGGGTGGCAGGTGGAGTGGTCTGCAAGATGGTTTTTAAACAGGCTTCCCTCATGGACTGGCTCCCACCTGCCACCCTGCACTGCTGCCTCAGAGAGAGGCAGCAGTGCACAGTGGCAGGGGATTCCCCGGGAATGGGGTTGGAGGCACACTGGCTGCTGAGAGCTATTGAATAGTCATATAACCTCTAAAATTTGATGTGGTTATATGACTATTCAATTACATGCTATCTAAGGCTATGTCTAGATGGTGGGGCTATTTTGGGATACCAGAAGTATCCCAAAATAGCAATTCCACGTCTTTAAAGGTGCCCATTATTTCAAAATAATGGTTGCACTATTCTGGCATCCCTGTAATGCTCATTCCATGAGGGTTAAGAGACTTGTTGGAATAGCTCTTTGTTTTAGTGCAAATTGCATAGCTTATTTCGGGGTAAGGGTGCTGTGTAGATGCACCCTAACATCCCTAACTGTGTCATCAGCAAATATGGTATTGTCTTCTGACCCACGAAGCACATTGCTGATGCAGTATTTCCAAAATGATTTTTCTATCATTTCTAAAGGAATGGACTCCAATGCATCCTTGACCAACTGGGCAACCAGATGGATTTCAGGCTTCATAAGATTCTGCCTTTCGTCAACTTCGCCATACCTGAGCACATCCAGTCAGACCACATTTGAGTAGTCTGTCTTTAAAGGGTTTGTTCAAGCAGACATGAAGCGGTTGTAGAACAAAAGTATTTTTTAATTTTTTTGGCCACATTTTTAACCACATTCGTCCTGTGTGCCCTGAACACATACCAACCAAGCATAGAAGGTTTCTTGAGAAGTGCTCCTGGTCTCTTATTCCACACTTTTTCCAGCCATTCAGCAGTCCCACTTTCATGCATCTGTTCCTTTTCATGTGTGCACACCATGACCCCCGCCCCCAGAAAATTTCATGGATTTAGGCAAGGTTTTTTCTTTTAAAAATAAAAACAGGTGATCCATTGGCAAAACATGATAAAACCACTGTAAAATGGATTTTTTCATGGCCAGTGGTTTTAAATTAAAAAAACCTGTTTTTTCACCAACACCAGTTACTGATCTGTTGCTCTGAAAAAATCAAATGTCATCAGTGTTTCATCCACATTTCCTATCTGTGACAGCTCAAATGCATATTCCTTTTGATGTTTTATAATAAATCTTTGGAAATATCCAATTTTTTCCTTCCAGGTCTCTCGGCAGCTTTTGTGCTTTGTTCGATGCTGAACACAGAGATCATGACGGTTCATGAAGCAGGTACACCAACCCGATGATGCGACAAACACTGATGGCTTTTCTGACTTGTATTTGTCATCTTTTGATATTTGCAGAGCACACAGATGAATTCCAGTTCTAGTGACAAGGTATCCATTTTGTCGACACTCAACACCCAATCACTGAGATCTTTCTCCAGCCCAGGAAATGAAGCACGCTATGTTGGACATTTTTTTCTTGCTGCTTGGCATATCTTTTACTGATGATTTATTTTTCTCTATTCTCTTACCTGCTTCTCACTGATCGAGAATTAACAACCATTTTCTTTTGATTTCACCCATTGTTCATTTTAAATACTAGCATGAAAAATCTTAGAAAATTTACAGATTTTGTAGCACTTTACAAAAGAATATCACATGCTTTATCACTGTCAAATCATAATTGTACTTTGTTTATTTCAATGAAGCACTGCAGGTTGGCATACCTGAGACGATAACTTGCTATTTAAATTTTATTAAAGATTTCATCGATTCTGCACATTATATTTTCAGACTGCCTGGAGACTTAGGAGATCCAGTGGTCAACATGCATGAAGAGATCAAATTACATAATTGCAGACTGACACCAGTGCCATGGTACTATCATTCACTATATTTTTCTGACTATCTTGTAAGGTTTAGCATTTTGTTAAGTAGAAGGGTCAAATTTCATGTGGATATAATTTAAATAAAAATAAAATGTTAGCACTTCTTTTAAATAAGTGAATCCTTAACTAACATTTCATCATCTATAAAAGAGGTCAGCAAACTGTGAGTTTGACCATTCCAACCAACACTGTGACAGCTTTCAATACTTCTGTTCCCACTGGTGTCAGTTTCCAAGGAGCAGAAGAGCACCAGCATGTAGTGCCTAGATGTGGGGAAATGAGTCCATCATCTCCGAGCTCCTAATCAGCAAAAGGAACGTTAACATATAAGGCAAGATCGCAAGCTGCCTGGAAGCTAAAGGATATTCCAGGGACACCTAGCAGTGCTGAGTAAAGATCAAGGAACTCAGGGAATCCTACCGTAAGGTGAATGAGCCAAGCAGACACTCCGGGACAGCACCTCATGTGCTGCTACTATGAATAACTAGTCCTGATATTGGGCGGCCTGCTTTCCCAGAGTAATCGTAGAGTCTGCCAAAGACACACCTGGGGTCAGCATTCAGGACAGCGTGGTGGTAGAGAAGGAGGAGGAGGAGTATCAGCCAAACACCAGTCCCCAAGAGCCAGGAGCTGGTCATAATGCTGGAGCCAGTCTCTTCCTCCCAGGATGTCTCCCAGTCCACCACAAATCCCCTGGAGAGCACTTCTAGTGAGTTCACTAACTTTTTCTAACTACAAGAGGGTTCAGGCAAAGGGGTGTGAGGTGTGGCGCACTCTCTGTACCTACATAGCACAAGGGCCACAGAATAGCTTGTTAACTTGCCTGCAGATGGAGTGGGAGTCTTGCCTGCTCAGCTCCATGAAGCTCTTACATAGGAACTCTTGGATCCTTCTCACAAGTCTTTTGGGGAGGCCAGCGTTCTTCCATCCTCCATGGTAGGACACTTTTCCATGCTAAGCCACCAGTAAGTGGTCTGGCATCATTGAACCACAAAGCATCGAAGCAAAAGGCCCAAGTTTATGGCCACATTCAGTCTGCATATGCTCCCTATAACTTGCTGTAATATTAAGAAGAATGATATCTCTCATGGCAACCTGGAAGGAGGATATGGGGAACCTATTAGCATTCTCTGCAGGATGCCGCATGTGCTGGATATAGTGGGAAGCCACCCTGTCCTGCCCCGCCCCCTGCAGTCTTTGGCAGACTGGGAAAGTAGCACTGTCCTGCAGAGCCAGGTGTGCTGGACACAGATCTCTCCCCTCCCATAAGCAGGAAAAGTATCCTTGGGAAGTCACATGTGCCAGACCTGGCAGGTGCCAAACACAGCGGGAAGCTGCTCTCCCCCAGCCCCCCTTCCCTGGCTGACCCGTTACCATGTCTGCCTACCTTCGGACTGATGCTCCCCTGAGAAGTCTGGACACTTGCTGTAAAATGCTTGCTTTAAAGCAAACATTTGGCTTTCCAAAGAACACATCTCAATTGTCTTTAGAGAGACCCTGTGTTACGCTTAACACAATGCATCTCCTGTAATGTCTGCCCTTGAAACTCTTCTTTTCAGTTGAGACAGCAGCCAGCTTAGCGCGATCTCCCCCTCTCCCAGCATAGATGCACAGGTGAAAGCAGACAAGGGAAGAGATGTTCTGCCAGCAGATGGACTGCATGCACTCCCTCATGGAGGATATCCGGGCTGAGCACCTCCTTACTGGGGTCCAGGCTGACCATGCACAGCTTCATGAGTTACAAGAGAAAGGGGTAGGCTGGGCCACCCATGATCACAATGGGCATTTCCACCTCTCCAATTGTGATATTCCTGTCTGGGAAAGAAGTCCCAGTGTGCATCTTTTGGAAGAGCAAGGAATTCCCAAATATGTGATGTGTGGAGGGGTGGGGAAGGAGTTGATCAGCAGGGCTGCCAGTGGACCAAAGGTACTGGGGAAGGAGAGGAAGCTTGGCTGTCAGTGTGCACTAAGTACTTGCTAATTTTTTTCATGGCGCCCCCATGAAGTCAGTACCTATGCTCACCCATGTTCTAACCTGCCTGATCATCCCTGCAATCTTCTAACCGCACCATAACCTGGCATTTACCCCAGTCCTTCGATGGTCCCATAGTGAGTTTAACAGAAGGTGCCCATGGATAAGTGACATTTGCAGATCCATGCTTGCTTAACAGCTTCTGCATGTATCTAGCATTCTTACTACTTGACAGTAACTTTCTTCAAGATGCAGGAGAGCAGAAGAATATATGAAGAGTTATTTTCTGTGGTTTAAATTGGTCACAAAGCAGACAAAAAGTGTACTGAGGCAAACAGCAAACTTCTGGTGCATGATTTTATTACGTTCAACAATTCTCTCTGCTGCTGGGTGAGAAACAAAACACATCTTAGTATATTTTTTGCCTCCTTGTCAGGCATGGAGAGATGTATGGAGACCTATGTAAAATCATAAACATTAAATTCTAAATCCAAACTGGAAAAGTGCAAAGGTCATTCCTATTCTCTATGGCAGTGTTTCCCAATTGGTGCTCTGCGGAACCCTGGGGTTCCGCGGAGCAAAACGAGGGGTTCCGCAAGGAGCTGGCGCTCTCCCGCCCCCTCTGAAAATGAGAGAGAGAGACGGCTAGCCAGCAGAGGCATGGGCGGCGAGTTGTGGGGGCTTGTGGGGCCCACGCTCCAGCAATATTTGGAGCTGGAGCGGGTCCCGGCCCCAGAGCGTCTCTCCCCCATCCCCATCCCTGCTGTGCGCAACCTTCCCTGAGCTCCCCCTCGCTGGCTGCTGCTGCCTTGAGCAGCACGCTCAAACCAGTGGGTGGAGAGACACCCGGACGTGATGTAACATCATGGCCCGGGATTTTAAACTTGCTGGGTGCTGTGATGCGCCGCATGGCTGAGTTGCGGGTTCGGAGTCCAGGGACAGAGCACAGACTCCGGCACCACAAAGTGGAAGGCAGAAGATACGGTAGAGGGAAAGGGAAAGGCAAAGGGAGAGGGAGGGAAGGGAAGGGGCTTGTGCAGAGGGAAAGGGGAAGGGCTGGGAGAGGAAGGTGCTTGTGCGGAGGCGGAGGGGAAGGGGGAGAGGAAGGCACCAAAAGGACAGGGGTGGAGGAGAGACAAATGGCAGGGGGCTTCTTGGCAGCCCTGCCATCTACCCCAGCACCGCCAGCCCCAGCACCTTGCCTCACACCCCAGGACTCAGCACCACACTGGCCCTGGCCCCGGCCCCAGCACCCTGCCATCCACACGAGCACCCAGCAGCACCCTGTTCCTTGTCCCAGCACCCTGCCAGTCACCCTAGTGCCCAGCAGGACCATGTCCCTGACCCCAGCACCTTGCCCCAGCACCCTGCCACCTGCCTGTCCCAGCACCTTGCCCCAGCACCCTGCCACCTGAGCCAGCATCCTTTCACCCAGCAGCACCCTCTCGCCAGCCCCAGCACCCACTACCACTCTGTCCCCTACCCTCACCAGCACATTTGGGACCACGTTAGTGAGGCTTGGGGGTTTTTGGAGGAGCTTTTTTTCATCTCACTTGTGTGGCCCCAACTGACTTTTCTGTGGGTCAGTGACCTTTGACTCAAAACAGGTTCCTCACCCCTCTCATATATAAAGACAATGCTAAAATCTTTTGAGTTTGACAATATTTTATTTAAAAATGAAGCCAGGCCAACAAGACCCCAATTGGGACCAAACCCCCATTTCACTGCAGCATCATAATACTCCTGCACCACCTGACCCCAAATCTGAGCCTATCATACACTGAAACCCCCTGTCTTGAGCCTCTTACATCCCCAAACTCCTGCATCCCCACATCCTCAGTCTTCTACCACAACATTCCTCCACCATCCACACATCACAGATCTGTGTCCTGAGCCCATCATACTCACAAACTTCTTGCCCTGAGTCCCTCACATATCCAGCCCAAACTCCTGCACCCTCACATCCACAAGCCCTGGCTTGCTCAGCACCCCAACCTTCCACCTGAACCCAACACTCCCCAGCCTAGAGCCTCCTCCCTGAGTCAACAGCCCCTTCTCCTGCATCCAAATTCCCTCCCAGAGATTGTACTTCTCACCCCTTCCCACACCCAAATCCCTCATTCCCACCCCACACCTCTTCCCACACCCAAATCCCTCATTCCCACCCCACACCTCTCTCTAACTAGATTGAGACAGGTATAAGGGTATAGCAAGTGATGGAGAGGGGGGGAACAGAGCGGATGAGGCCTCACAGAAGGGAGATGGGGGTGGGTCTTGGGGAAGGAATGTGATTTTCATGTATTGGTGGGTCCCTCTCTCCTCCCCCGTCCCCCCCCCCTTTTTTTTGCTTGACAAACCTAGGGGTTCCTTGAAATTCTGAAAAGCTGAAAAGGGTTCCTCGGCCAAATAAAATTGGGAAACACTGCTCTATGGTCTGAGGCAAGATAGGAAGTTTGAACCCTAGGTTTGAGGCTGAACATTATAGTGAACATTTGTTAGGGTAGATCTAGACCTTAGCCTCAGTGCAGTATATTTAGCTCTGCACCTTACAGAATAGAGTTAGAAAGCCCATTGTAAGGCCTGGCAGAGTGCCAGAGAACATCAAGTGTGATATATAAAGTAGGAAGATGACAAAAGTAATGTAAATCTAGAATATAGCAGACTACAAGAAAACTACTATAGCAAAAATATATCTACTGAATCCTTTGAAATGTCCAAAAACAAACTTAAATATAATACATTTCTCCTTAACATACACAGCAACAGACAATGAGATACGATAGAATAAATTGCAGCAAACAGTAAAAAATATACTACTTGTCCTAATCAATTAGAAGGAACCAGAAATCATGTTCACAAGGACACTACCATATTATAGGAATTCTTTACATTTTCTATTGACCGGATATTGTTTTTTGTTTTTACAGGCTGTCTTAGGATGACATCACTGCATATTTCAGAGAAACCCTATCTGCTGACAGTTATAGTGGGACAAGAGAACCATGGAAAAGCAAACAGAACACTTGGAGAGAGAAGACTTTGATACTGCAAAAATGGACTATTTCGATGATTGTGAGGCATATTTTAACCAAGTGGCAGATGATGTTGAATTTGCATTAGCCAGGAGCAACTTACAGCCAGCATTCTGCATGATCCACAATCTCAGAGGTCATGAGGTAGTTGCTACTAACAGCATCCTGAATGACAGCCAAAACCATGACATCCTCTCAGGCTCAGTGGAAATTCATCATAGTGCCTTAAGCAACACTCCAACTGCTATTTGCTCAGAGCTGGACAATCTTGCAGCCACTGCTGTTTGAAACCCAGACACATGTACTGATCCACCAATATTGCATGAAGTGAAGCGTGCCATCCGTAAACTGAAAAATGGATGTGCAGCCAGAGCTTCAACTCTCACATGGAGATTCTCCATCAGGTTTATATATCTCAACAAAATAACCCCTTGAACATGGGGTTTATTTTCCTTCCCTCACTGTCCTTTTGCCTCCTGTATGAGACAGAAAATCCAAGGGGTAGTGGCACAAGGCTCACAACACAGGGTAATTAAACTTTGATGGTTCTCAATTCAAGCAGAAACACCCTAGATAAACCCATTCTAGACAGGAATCAGACCTTTATCAGGGTAGAAGTCTCTTGGCAACAATGTCACCTTGTAGGGGAATCTGTAGTCATCTGATGCAATTAAGTAAATGCTCACCTTACAGAGGAAACTAGAAAGGCAAGAGCTAGTCTACTGTGGGTCTTCGGCCATTTCCACCAGTCCAAGCTGAGAGATGAAGCTACAACTCTCTCTACCTGAACATAGATGGCAGGGAGAGAAGCTACAGGAGCTGGATTAGGCAGGGGAGAAACTCTCCCTACCTGAACAGATGATTTCCCAAGGGAAAAGTGAGCTAGAGTAGGAGGTACTGTGGTCAGGCTGTATGTTGGTTTCTACATGATTTGCATTCTTATGTTTCATCTATTCTGTAAAGAGTAATTGAGACATCTTTTGCTAAGGTGCTATCTACTTGCTTCCACTACCATGTGTTCCTGAAAAGGTAAATTGTGAACCAGGAGGCTCTCATATTCAAAGGGGTTCTTTGGAACATGAAAAAGCTGATAGGTATATTCAAGGAAGCTGACATTCATTTCAGACCCTAGACATTTGGATAACAGAATCCCCCAATTCCAGGAACATACCTATAGGCCCGAAGTCAGGGACAGCTCCTAAACTCTACTGAGCATCTGAAGGTTAAGAATATGTATGAGTCAGTGTTTGGATCCACTCACAGCATTCTGGTAAGTGTTCAGAAGAGGGAGCCTGACCAGTCCTCTGAGAGGTTAATGTACCCTCAATCTTTTTTTAATTATTTTATTTTTATATTACAGCAATTCTCTCAGATCGTAAACAGGATTAACACACTACTACAATAGCTGCTGAACAAAACAAAGATACAATTCCAGTTTCAATTTCCTCATGAAGAGTGCTCTAGCATAACAGGCATTAATAAAAGGCCCAAAGTACTACACAATCTTTACTCAGGAACAACAAAGCATACCAGCCTAAAACTGTTCGGCCCAAGTCAATTGCTCTACATTTATTTATTTATTTATTAACCTTCTCAGAGTGGAATTTCAAAAAAATGTTAGCTCAGGGCTAACTCTTCTTCCACTGAAGTTAATGAGAAAGCTATCATTGATTTTAATGGAAGCACAGTTAAACTAATGCTGCTAATGACAGCAAAGTGGAAGCAGAGTCAATGAAAATCCCATCCTCGGTTTATGTATCAGGTCCATCAAAATTGCTCAAAATTACAGTTTACAAAAAAATATTAAAATAAATCTAGACCAACAATGTCAACTGGGGCTACAAAAGCTTCATACTCCAATTTCCCCCATTAAACCACTGGATAAATAGAAAGGCCTTGAAGCGTACTTCAACTTAAATGTACTGAAGTTCTCTAAAACCATGATTTGGAAGGGAATTCAGAGATGAGGTTTCTGACACACCCTGGAACTTCCATATTCACCACTGTCATTTATAATTACAATATGCTTATACAAAGTATACTTTGTGAGGTATCATTCTAAAAGTCTTGATCTGCTAAAACATTAATAACACATTGGATTGTATGTGCTATCATTGTAGGTAATTTATGAAGTTTTGCTATGTATGTTCAAAAGCTTCAGAGGGGTAGCCATGTTAGTCTGTAACAGGAAAAACTTAAAAAAACAACAAATAGACTTGCAGCACCTTAGAGACTAACGAAACATGTAGATGATATCATGAGTTTTCGTGGGCACAACCCACTTCTTCAGATGAATGGAGTTATTAAAGGTCCAGTTTCTAAATAAATAGGGGATGGGGGGGAGAGAGAAGGAAAAAGATGAAAAATAAATGTTATCTAACATTCCTATTAGAAAATAGCAATGTTATACTGTAAAAAATAAAACTGTTTCTTCATTGTAAGATTTTATAAAGTTACAAATTAAATTCACTTTAGTTCCTTTTGGCACTTAAATGTGGGAAGCCTGATCCTGTGCAACCTTTGCTGAAAATCCTCAGAGACTTAACCATGAGGCTCCAGTTACTTTTCTATAGCAGTTGGTTTTTTTAAGGCACTACAGAAGGGCAGTGAAGTCTCACCCACCCAAGGTTACAAAGATGGTATAATCTGGATTTATACTTCAATTGAGGTGCAACACTAGGTAGCTAGGAAATTGGCTTGCGCCTCTACTTTTGCTCCGTAAGAAAAGCCCTCAGATGACTCCGCTGGGCGTATGGCACCACCTGCTATCATGTTCTTTGATAACAATCCCCAGAGGGGCTGGCTGCTAGTCACCTGAAGAGCAGGCAGAGAGGCCAACCCACATAAACAGTCAATGGGGATAGCTGCTTTTACAGCTTCTAGGCTTCATTCCAGGCATGAAAACCCGTCACAGATTCTTCACTCAGAATGCAATGCCTTTAAGCCTCACCCACATTAATTTACATATTGTCACCTTGAGTGTGATTTTCATTATTTCAGTGTAATATGAAGGAAGGAGCAGTCTGATTAATGAGACCAATATCTCAATGGGTATTATACAGTGGATTAAAATCGCATCTTGAATTTCACATACAAATATCAGAGGGATAGCCATGTTTGTTTTTGCAGATGCAGACTATGAGGAGCCCTGTGGCACCTAAAAGATTACACAGATTTATTTGGGCATAAGCTTTCATGGGCAAAGACCCACTTCATATGTATCTGACAAAGTATGTTTTTGCCCATGGAAGCTTATGCCCAAATAAATCCATTAGTCTTTAAGGTGCCATAGGACCAGCACTCCCTCAAAGGTGCACACTCATAGGCCTACCCATCTCCTCAGCAGAGACATGCAGTAGCTGCTCAACTGTTCTGGGGCAGGGCCATGTGGTAGGTGGTTACCCTTTCCCAAAAGCAGCAAGCAGACACCACGCAACCCTGACCCTAGCTTCAACTTTACCCCAAGGCTGGAGCTGCAGGCTGTGCGGTGAGTGACAGCTGCTCCGGCAGCCCCGGCCAGGGCCAGAGCCGGAGCCATGTCGCAGGTGGCAGCTTCTCCTCCAGTGGCCCCAACTGGGGCCAGAACCGGAGCTGCATGTTGGTCAGCGACAGCAACTCTGGCAGCTGGGGTTCAGGCGTGAGCTGCCATATGAGCAATGACAGCCGAGGCCCGGGCCTGAGCTGCCGCATACTGGAGACATCTGGGGCCAGAGCCACATGGCAGTCCCTCACCAAAGGCTCTTGCGTAAATTACGTTGTCATGGAAGAAGAGGGAAGGTCCTTTCATGGATTGAGAACTGGTTAAAAGATAGGAAAGGGTAGGAATAAATGGTAAATTTTCAGAATGGAGAGGGGTAACTTGTGGTGTCACCCAAGGGTCAGTCCTAGGACCAATCCTGTTCAACTTATTCATAAATGATCTAGAGAAAGGGGCAAGCAGTGAGGTAGTAAAGTTTGTGGATGACACTAAACTGTTTAAGATAGTCAAGACAGAAGCAGACTGAAGAACTTCAAAAAGATCTCACCAAACTGAGTGATTGGGCAACAAAATGGCAATTGAAGTTAAATGTGGATAAGTGTAAAGTAATGCACATTGGAAATAATAACCCCAACTATACATATCATATGATGGGGGCTAATTTGGCTATGACAAATCAGGAAAGAGATGTTGGGAGTTATTGTGGATAGTTCTCTGAAAACGTCCACGCAGTGTGCAGCAGCGGTCAAAAAGGCAAATAGAATGTTAAGAATTATTAAGAAAGGGATAGAAAATAAGACCCAGAATATCTTACTGCCCCTGTATAAAACTATAGTACGCCCACATCTTGAGTACTGTGTACAGATGTGGTCTCCTCACCTCAAAAAAGATATTTTGGCTTTGGAAAGGGTTCAGAAAAGGGCAACTAAAATGATCAGGGGTTGGAACTAGTCCCATATGAGGAGAGGCTAAAGCGACTGGGACTTTTCAGTTTGGAAAAGAGGAGACTGAGGGGGTGATATGACAGAGGTCTATAAAATCATGAGTGGTGTGGAGAGGGTGAATAAAGAAAAGTTATTCATTAGTTCCCATAATATAAGGACTAGAGGACACCAAATGAAATTAATGGGTAGCAGGTTTAAAAATAATAAGCAAAAGTTCTTCACACAGTGCATTGTCAACCTGTGGAACTCCTTGCCAGAGGAGGCTGTGAAGGCTAGAACTATTACAGAATTTAAAGAGAAGCTAGATAAATTCATAGAGGTTAGGTCCATAAAAGGCTATTAGCCAGAGGGTAGGAATGGTGCCCCTGGCCTCTGTTTGTCAGAGCCTGGAGACAGCTGGCACGAGACAAATCACTTGATCCAGTGGTCCCCAACCTTTCGTGGCTGCTGGGTGCCCGGGGCGGGGCCGCTCACGTGCCAGGCGTCCAGGGGCGGGGCTGCTTACATGCCATGCTTCCGGGGGTGGGGCCACGCAGGTGCCGCATGCCCAGGGGTGGGGGCCACCCGTGTGCCCTGAGCCCAGGGCCGGCTCGCACAAGTGCTGTGTGCCTAGGGCAGGAGCTGCCCACGTGCCCTGCCGCATGGGCTACGCGCCGGAGGGGGGGAAAGGGGAGCCCAGGTGTTTCGATGGCGCCATGGCGCCCACGAGCACTGCGCTGGGGACCACTGGCTCATTGTCTTTGGTCCCCCCCACCGAGGCATCTGGTGCTGGCCACTGTCGGCAGACAGGCTACTGGACTAGATGGACCTTTGGTCTGACCCAGTATGGCCATTCTTATGTTCTTATCTTGCAGGGCTGGCCTTAACGCTGGGCAAACTGTACCCATGCCCAGGGCACCATAGCCAGAAGGTGAGGGGCAACTGGACATGGGTGTTGCTGGGAAAAGGGGATGGAGGGAACTGGGCAGGGAGGCAGCATGTCAGGACATGCTGGAAGCAGAGGGTGGAGGTTGGTGGCACAGCTGGAAGGAGTTGGGAATAAAGGGGGCACTGTGCAGAAGTTAGAGGTAAAGGGGGTACAATGCAGGATTAGCAGTAAAGGATGCACAGGATTAGGCTTCAGGGGTTAGAGAATTCAGGGATGCAGAAATGGTGGGAGCAATGCTGCGTGGGAGTGAGACTGGGTGCTAAGCTGGATGGTTTTCAGGATGGGTGGATACAAGGTCATACACCTTGTTAATTATCCCTTGTTTTAGTATTTTTCTTACATAATTTAATTTTTAATATATAATTTTGTTAGTAACTGGTGGGTGCCACAGTGGCACACATCTAAACAAGCGCATATTACCTCAATATTGGTGCACAAAACAAAGCTCACTCGGCTCACAAATGGAAAATCTTAGAAGGAATATTGTGCATAGGATTCATTTTTACACTCAAATGTAAGTTAGCACAGTTTAAGGAACCCTAATATAACAGTCTCCCATAATAAAGCTCAGGTGAATAAAGAGAGAGTTCTATCCTTCACTAATACAAGTTTTTTAATATCTTTCAAGAATAGTTCTAAAATGGTAGATTTCAATAATTTTGTTCAAAGAAAAAGAACCCAGTGGATGGTATATTGGGCTATACTGGTAGAAGCACTGCCAGCAAATTAAGGGAAGTGATTATTTCTCTCAATTCGTCACTGGTGAGGCCACATCTGGAGTACTGCATCCAGTTTTGGGCTTGACAGAGTCCTGACTAGAATGATATAGTTAGGGTTGGTCCTGCTTTGCACAGGTAGGGGGATTGGATTAGCTGACCTCCTGAGGTCTTTTCCTATCCTAATCTTCTATGGTTCTCTGAATGTGTAAGGCACCAAATTCCCATAGATTTTTTTTTGGGGGGGGGGGGAGAAACCACTAAATAGAAAAGAAAATTGTTCCACTGGGCAAACAAGCATCCTGGCAAGCCTCAGTGATTGACGCAAATCTAAAATTAGCCTGAAACAATATGAAAGGTTTAGCAAATGAGTTCTAAGTTGGTTCTCCATGGTTATCCCTTCTATAACTAAGAAAGACTATTGCACTAGGAAATCATTTTAAAGTTCTCTATGAAAATAAGCAGACAAGTAACATGCTGATAAACAGCCAATAAGGCTGACCACTTTAAGATGACTATTTCGTACACTGTCCTAAAACACAACCTATACATACTTTAAATTATTATCTTAAAGACATCAAGATGGAATGTTCTGCAAGTACCTTTTATCTGTAGTATTTAATCTACACCTATTCATCCTTCTGTTTTAAGGTGACAGCTATTAAAAGTGTACAATAATTCACAAAAATACAATTATGTTCAAGGGCGCCAATTAGCCCTTGTTAAAATTCCAACTTCCCAAGATAAATAGCTTCCTTTCAGTAAGATGAAATGCTTTAGTAATTTTATAACCGCAGTATGTCACTTAGTATGAACTAAACCAAAAGAAATAAAAATCCACAAATGCAACTTAATGAGTCTAAGTAGGTTATAAAGTCCTTCAAGAGCCTCAGTACCACCTCCACCCAAACTGAAACACTAGTCTTAAAAACATGACTTTTCCTTTCATTTATACACAAAGAAACGATGACTGCTCATTTAAAATGTGCATTTCTATACATTCACATTTTTGGCTTTGTTAAAAGTACTACATTAACTCTGAATTTCATGGATTTCTAATGCTTTTTTTAATTACAACATTCTTATAAGGCTTTACCTTTATGATAATCATATATGCTACAAATATTAATGATTTTTGTGTATAGAGCGTTCCTTACTTTTTGAAAATTTGAAACATTTATTTATAAGGAACAGAACACCTTAACAAAGTGCAGATTGGAAAAGGGCAAGGAAGCTTCATAACTCACCACATACTATGCAGAACCAAGGAGCAAGAAACTATGTGGAGCTTAGGAGCTTCACATGATTATGGATCAAGTGTCAGCTTCTGCAAGTCAGCTCTTACTATTCCCTATTTCTCGTGTTATGCTGTCTGGAAGGGCTCACAACTGTGAAAGCCTACCTCAGGGCAGACTATCAGAAAACAGGGCAGAAAGCCATAACTTGTGATATATTCTATAATTAGATTTCACCAACAGGACTGCCAATCACTCCCTCTCCCTCCACTTTCACCGGAAGTGTCCCAGAGACCACTTCACCCAAACTGGAGATTTTGGGTGCTAACAGTCCAGTATGACAACAGAGTGAAAGCAAAGCTACCTTAGCCTGCTTTCATTCTGTACTGCTCCCAGAAGTGTTCAGCACTGTCCCTGGAGCACCTGGTTGGGGGAAGGGGGCAGAGTCTTTGTGCACTGCCTGTGCCTGAAGCACTGACTCCACAGCTCCCATTGGCTAGGAACTGCAGCCAATGGGAAATGCAGAGGCAATTCATGTGGGCAGCAGCATGTGGACACCCTCTGGTCCCCTAAGCTATGAGAAGCCGCTGCCAAAGGGATGCATCTTCAGGAGCCACACAGCCAACCCATGCCTCCAGGTGACCAAAGACCTTGAATCCTGAGATTGCTTAGGTGAGCCCCTGAGCCCAACACTGAGGCGTTCATCATCAAGATAAGCACTGGTTGGGGTGACAAAAAAAGGAACCCTGACGCAGTCTGCGGATTGAAATGCCATCATAGGGTGCAGCGAGGTTAACTACCATTCCAGCTGATCCGAACTCGGTCTATAGACCTGGGCCAACCATGCCTGTAGAGATTGTAGATGGAGCCTGACATACCTCAGTACATAAGTGCAGGCTGACATATGACCAAGGAGCTTGAGGCAGTTCCTGGTTGTAGTGCTAGGAAAGTTTATAAGGTTCCCAGTGAGTGCCCCCAGGCTAAGAATCTGAGGTGGGGGAAGGAAGCAAGCCCTGGCCTGGAGGGAGTCTTGCTGAACCCTAAGAACTGTATCCTCTGAGATGGAATTAAGAGTCAACTTTGTCACATTCAGAACCAGGCCTAACCTGAGAAACATATGGCACATGAAAATCATGTGATGCTCAAATTGGACCTGCAATCTGCCTTTGATCAGCAAATTGTCCATATAGGAATAAACCTGCACTGCAGAAAAGCTGCCTTGATCGCCATGCACTTCATAAATATACAGGAGACTGCCAATAAGGTGAAGGAACAGGCTGTGAATTGGTAGTGCATCTGTCCTAGCACAAATCAAAGAAACCTCCTGTGGGATGGGACTATGGCGATATGAAGGTATGCATCATTCAAATTGAGGACTGTATACCAGTTTCCTAGATCCAGAAAGGGAAAAGAACGGTTACTTACCTGTAACTGTTGTTTTTCGAGATGTGTTGCTCGTGTCCATTTGAATAAGGTGTGTGCGCACCGCACGCACTGTCTTGTCCGGACCATTTTCCCCAGCGGTACCCATAGCACCGGCAGGTCGCTCCCTGGAGTGGCACCGATATAGTGGAGCATAAGTACCCCTGCCGGCACTCCCCCTCCTCAGTTCCTTCTTTCCGGACACTCCGACGAAGAGGAGGTAGGGGAAGGAATCGAATGAACATGAGCAACACATCTCGAAGAACAACAGTTACAGGTAAGTAACCGTTCTTTTCTTCTTCGAGTGGTTGCTCATGTCCATTCGAATAAGGCGACTCCCAAGCAGGACCCCCAAGGAGGAGGGGTCGGAGTACACGGTTAGAGACACATAGGCAAGTGTTGAAACAAACAACAGGAGAATTTATTCAACTAGCTTGCAACAGGAAAATAACAGATGAACATATGCATTACAATTACAATACGGACCTGAGGACTGCAGTGCCCAGCTTGGCATCCTTCCTAGCCTGCTGGGCAAGTGCACCATGTCCGGTGAACATGTGGACAGAGGACCGCGTGGCCACTCTGCAGATTTCAAGAATCGGAACCTGTGCCTCAAACGCCACCAAGAATGCATGCGCCCTGATAGAATGCGCTGTGACATGAGGCGGATCTCTGTGAGCTAAACTGTAACACTCCCTAATACACGCGGAGACCCAGTTAGAAAATTTCTGGGTCGAGATAGGAAGTCCTTTCATTCTGTCAGCGAATTAAGGGGTTTGCGAAAGGACTTTGTTCTATCAATGTAAAACACTAACGCATGTTTAGTGTCCAGGGAATGCAGCGCCTGCTCCTTAGGGGAAGAACACACGCAAGAATATTTCCTGGGACATGTGGAAGGATGATTCTACTTTAGGGAGGAAGGCAGGATGAGGGTGAAGCCTGACATTATCCACTGAGAACATATGGAGGGTCAACCGTTGGGGCCCGCAGATCAGAGACTCTGCACACCAAGGTGATGGCCACGATAAAGGCCACCTTGAGGGATAAATACTTCAAAGAGCAGATGACCAACAGATCAAAGGGTGGTGACATCAGCTTCATGAGCACCAGATTAAGGTCCCACTCAGGAACAGGAGGCCTGACATAAGGAAACAACTTGTCTAGACCTTTCAGAAACCTCTTAATCACAGGGTCCATGAACACGGATGTGCCTTCAGAACCCGCATGGAAGGCGGAGAGGGAGGCTAAGTGCACCTTGATGGAGGAGAGATAGACCATTAGTTCGCAAGTCAAACAGGTAGTCCAGTATAACCGGAATGGGGGACTGGGATGGGTCTAGTCCATTTTTGGCTGCCCAAAGCGCGAACCACTTGCACTTAGCCTCATATGACATCCTGGTGGATGGCTTTCTACTGCCCAGGAGAACCATTTGTACCCTTTGTGAAAACTCCCTTTCTGACTGCATTAGCCACGGCTAAGCCACTCCATCAGGTGGAGAAACCTGAGATTTGGGTGAACTAGCTTCCTGCCATTCCAGGGTTGGATAAGAAGATCTGGGTCCATGGGTAGACACATCGGTTCCGCACACACCATTTCCACCAGTATGAGGAACTAGAACTGTCTGGGCCAACTTGGGGCTATGAGGAAGACCATGGACCTGAACATTTTGACTCTGGTCAGGACCCTGGGTATCAGAGGGAATGGAGGGAATGCATACATGAGACCTTGTGGCCAAGTCACGGTCATGACATCCCCTCTGGATCAAGTGCCCAGCCCCAGGAATGAGAAATAGAGAGGGCACTTCCTGTTCTTTGCAGTAGCACAGAGGTCCACTAGGGGATAGACCCACCTGTGGAAAACTTGAGCTAGGACCTCGTCCTTCAAGTACCATTCGTGGGCTCCGAAGGACCTGCTCAAGGCATCTGCCAACAAGTTCTTCCACCCCAGCAGGTACTCCGCCTGAATATGGATCTCGTGCTTTATGCACAAGTCCCATAGGAGTAGTGCCTCCCGACACAGAGGAGACGACAGGGCCCCACTCTGTTTGTTTATGTAGAACACGGCCACTGTATTGTCCAGGCGTACAAGGACCGACTGTCATGAGACTGCAGCGAGGAACACCTCGCACGCCCTTCTGACTGCCCTGAGTTCCCGAACATTTATGTGTAGAGCTTGTTCTAACAGGGTCCACACCCCCTGTGTTCTGCGGTGGCCTAGGTGAGCTCCCCAGCCGATGTCGGAGGCGTCCGTGACTAATGTCACTGAGGGGAGTTCCGTCCGAAATGGGACTCCACTGCATGCTATATCCTCCTGGGTCCACCATTGGAGGGAGGCGAGCACGTCTCATGGCATTGTTAGCATAGTGTCCCATTGGGCTTTGGACTGGTGGAAAGCTCTTGATAGCCAGGCCTGTAGGGGTCAGAGCCTCAGCCTGGTGTGGCGAACAACGTAAGTGCACGCCGCCATGTGTCCTAGCAGTCTCATGAGCTTTAGGTCGCTGACCATGCTCACTATTGTAGTGAACCTGTCTTTGGGGAGGTATGCCCTTGCCACTCTGGTGTCCAAAAGGGTCCCCACAAACTCCATGTCCTGGCGAGGCATCAGAGACGATTTCTGCTCTTTTAGCATGAGTCCTAACCTTTGGATGAGTGCCCTTGTAAAGGCCACGTGCGCTGTCACTTGGTTGCGAGAACGCCCGTGAATCAACCAATCGTCCAAGTACGGGAAAACCTGGACACCATGCATTCTGAGGAATGCCGCCACCACAGACATGCACTTTGTGAAGACCCAGGGTGCTGCTGAGAGCCCAAAGGGGAGCACAGTAAACTGAAAGTGACTGTGGGAAATGAAGCGGAGAAACCTTCTGTGGCTTGATCTTATTGCCACGAGAAACTAGGCGTCTTTGAGATCGAGGGTCGCATACCAATCTCCTAACTCTAGGACTGGGATGATGGAGGCCAGGGTTACCATTGTGAACTTTGTTTTTACCACCATTTTGTTGAGGTTTTTTAGGTCCAGAATGGGGCAAAGTCCTCCCTTGGGTTTGGGGATGATGAAATAGCGGGAATAAAACCCTTTCCACCGCTCCTTTTTCGAGGAGTGTGAGGACCTCCTGCTGAAAGATCCCTTCGTGAGATGGGTCCCTGAAGAAGAACAGGGAGGGTGGGGAGGAAGGGGGGTAAGCTAGAAAAGGGATAGAATATCCCATCCTCACCAGCCGGAGCCCCCATGTGTCGGAGGTGATCTCGGACCAGGCCTGGAAAAAATGGGATAGCCTATCCCCAAACAAGGGGAAGGGGGAGGCGGTTGGTACTCAGTCCTCGAGGGTCCCTTCAAAATGGGTGTTTGGCCTGTTGGGAGGATGGATGCACCACCCCTCTGATGTTGTCCCCTCTGGGACGGCGATGCCTTGTGCGGCTGGAGGTAGCAGTTGCAGGCGCCCCCACTGGAAGCATGAGGACGCCTCCTCCGGTAATCCCTATGGAGGAGTTGGGGCTGTGTTCTCCCCGGCTGTCTACTGGGGAGCTGTCACCGCTGGGGGGGCAGTGTATGAATCCCCAAAGAGCGGAGAGTTGACCTAGTGTCTTTTAGCATGTGGAGCCTGAAGTCTGTATGCTCCGAAAACAGGGACTTCTCTTCAAAGGGTAGGTCCTGTATCGTGGTCTGAACATCAGGGGGCATGCCAGGCACTTGTAGCCATGCACTGCAGTGCATGACCACCCTAGACGCCATGGTTCTCGCCACTGATTTCACAGCATCCAGGGAGGCCTGCAAAGCTGTGCAGGCGATGGTTCGGCCTTCAGTGGTCATAACCGCGAACTCATCTTGCATCCAGGGGAAGTTTGTCCCTGAACTTGTCCATAGCCTGCCAGGTATTGGAGTTGCACCCCCCTGTTGTGTATACCTTACGCCCGAGCAGATCCAGGAGTTTAGGTTCCCTAGCTTTTAGAGTTGGGCCCAGTTGCAGAAGCCTTTCTTTTTGAGCTGCAGCCTGGACCACCAGAGATCCCAGAATAGGCTGGGAATACAAGTGTTTATGTTCCAACTGTGGGGTATAATAACGTTTTTCCACCCCTTTGAGGGTGGGGGTTAGCGATGCCGGTGTTTGCCATAGAGTGTTTGTAATTTTTGCCACTGTCTTGTTAAGAGGCAAAGCCAACCTGGTGGGGGCAAACTCAGAGAGAGGATGTCCACCATGGAATCCAGCTCCTCTCAGTCACTGGCTCCACTGTAACTCCTAGATTGGATGCCAGGGGGCAGAGGAGTTCTTGGTGAGACCTGGTGCCCACTGTTGGCATAGATGGGTCTGGGTCCACCAGGGCCTCATCTGGGAATGAGGAAGAGGATGACTCTTGAACCGGCATTGGGTCCGGTAGCGCTTCAGGTTGTGGGGCCCCTTGGCTGATTTCCGAGGGAACTGGGGGTAGTCCTGCATCTAGGATTGGAGAACTAGCACCCTCAACAAGGGCACTACCCTCCTCAGGTGTTGGAGGCGGCTGGGAGAGAGATGCTGATGGGGTGGTGCAGCGCCTGGAGGTGCTAGACGCTCTGGAGAGCAGCATGGGCCCCTGCCACTGGTGGTATGCCCAGGGCGTCCAGAAGGGCCACAGGGGCTGAGACTGAGGTGGCCAGGTCTGCTGCAGCTGTGGTTGATCCTGTCAGTGCCAAGAGTGGGACTGATATGCTGTTGACACCCTTGAAGACACTGACCGAAGTGACTCCATGTCTGAGTCTGATGAATAGTCAGATGTGGACCAGGGTGGAGCCATTGCGGAGTGCCCCAGAACCGTGGTGGGCCTAAATCTGCCCATGGACTCTGGCTTCCCGGCATGTCGAGGGGGCTGCACAGGCTCCAGTGCAGAAAAAGCGGTGCCGGAAGTCTGCCGCTATGCCCCAATGTCAGAGGGTGCAGCTGATACCGATGACCTTATCAGCGGTGCCGAAACAGTAGATGTGGAACCCGGTGGCACTGGTGCCGGTACCAGTACCGGTGTCAGTTGTGCTGTCAGCCCCAGTGCCGGGTGCGTTGCAGACAGGGTCCCCATGAGGCCCGGTGCCGATAGCGTTCCTACCAGCATTGGTGGTGCCGTAGTCAGTGCAGACTGGTGCACCAGTGGTTGTCATGGTGGCGCAGCCAGAAGATACAATACTGGCAGGTAGTACGGCACCAGTTGTGGAGTAGTGAAAGTGGACAAAATCAGTCCCGGTACCAGCGACACAGTCGCGGTGGGGGGCAGAGGCCAACTTGTACCCACCGGAGCCATCGGCGTGAAGCGGTCCCTATGCACATGCCTGTTGTCGGGCGGCACAGGTTGTGCTGAAGGTGCTGTTAACCGCGGCCGTCCTGCTGTTTGCAGGACCGTTGTAGATGATGCAGGTGCCGACCAGGCCTCGACCGGTGTGGGCAGTTCCAGGGAGGTGACCGGTGCTGACATGGCCTCCGGTGTGGGCAGTTTTGACCCCTCTACACAGAGAGGACTGTGGGGAGGTCTGTATGCTCACTTAAGTTGATGAGGTCCTGCACCGCCTCAAATGTCTACGGCGTCAACCGTTGGTGCGCCGGCAACTGGCTCAGGCTGGCTGGAGGGGCGTTGCCACTCTTCTGTACTGCTGGCACAGCGGTACCAGGAGAGCCTCTTGTGGATGACAAGCGTCAATGGTGCTGGCCCGCATGGTACTTCCGGCTCGGGGATCTGCCCCTCGATGTCCATGGCCTCTTTGGGGCTGGGGAATGTGAGCAGTGCCTTGGTGCTGAAGTCTTGGAGCGCACTGGAGCATCTCGCGTCGACGCCGGTGCACTGCGCACCATAGGGTGTCCAACCGGTGCCGGTTGAAGAGCCACTTCTATTAGAAGGAGTTTTAAACGGGAGTCCCGCTCCCTTTTCATGCGCGGCTTAAAGGCTCTACAGATTTTGCAGGCGTTTGCCAAGTGGGCCTCGCCCAGGCACTTTAAACAGCTGTCGTGGGGGGGTCTCCTTTTGGCATAAACTTCGCACAGTCCATACAAGTCTTGAAACCTTGCGTCCCTGGCATTTCTCACCCCTGAAGGGGAGGGAAGAACAAAGGACAAGTATTAACGCTAACTAACACTTGAACTATATACAGGAAAACAAAAACTAACTATAGAACAGGCAAAGAACAATCAACGATCTAGAGATAGCAACGCTCCTACAACCGTCACGGGAGGTAAGGAGGAACTGAGGAGGGGGAGCGCCGGCAGGGGTACCTATGCTCCGCTATAGCAGCGCCACAGGTACCGCTAGGGAAAATGCTTCGGAGGAGACCGTGCACGCGGGTTTTTTTCATAAAATGTTTGAGGTCATGAAGGTCCAAAATAAACCAGAGCCCACCCTTGTCCTTGAATTCTCGGGGAACCTCGTCCACTGCTCCAAACTGCAGGAGCACCTGCACCTCCTGTAACAGAAGTTGCTCATGAGAGCGGTCCCAAAAGAGGGAAATGGAGGAAGGGCGAGAGGGTAGAAAATTGAAGTGAATATTCCAGTTCCACTGTTCTTAAGACTCAGTGATCTGAGGTAATCTGGGTCCATGCATGGTAGAAGTTGGATAACTTATACCCAGACATAGAAGAATCCAAAATGTCATCCTGAAGCACACCTTCAAAAGTTCTTTCTAGCAGCTGGGCACCACCTAGATAAGTTTTGCCCTTGATTATTAGACAAGTAAGATGATCTCCTCTGGTTTCGATGGGACAGGTAATAATGGGGTGGGGACTGTGGCTTGAAGGTCTTCCTTTGTGAAGCCAGTGTGTGGAGGCCCAGTGACTTCAGGGTCGCCCTAGTATCCTTCAAGCTATGGAGCCTGCAATCAGTCTGCTTCACAAAGAACCCAGAGCCATCGAAAGGCAGGGTTCTGAATTATCTGCTGGACCTCTAGGGGTATTCCCAAGACTTGCAGTCAGGAACTTCTGCATATAATAATGCCCACTATTGTTTTAATTACCATCTAATGTGAAAACTATATAACATTTTCCATTTACAGAAGTCCACTGAAGAAAGTACTTGCACGAGCAAGACACAAATAACGTTCCAGTAACTGTCAAGGGTGGCAAAAAAGGAATTGAAGTGGCAAAAGATCAACAATTCCTTATATACCACCCCAGGAGGGCACCTCTGTAGGAGGTCCAAGAGCCGACCCTATGGATACCATTATGGGAAAACTTCTTATGACTGTGCATGTGTATGCATGTATGCACCTATATCAGAATGGACTTGAGCAAGCACTCTAAGAACAAGCCAGTGACTCTTCCTAGTAACAGCTTCCCTCAGAGTTCAGCCCAAATTCTGTTTGCAGAAACTAAGAATCTGGCAATCTAGACCTTACCTGGTTTTGTAGCTCCTGCGGTAGCTAGCCATGCTATACGTCTGTAAGGACAGGCTTGAAATATGTTGGATAATGGGGTCCCTAGACTATTGGTAACTTCAAAACAGCTTCACAATCAGAGTGTGGCTGGGAAACCTCTGACATTTGTGGGACTTACTGCAATCCTCCATTTATTAAAGACCCTTGGCTGGCAAAAGTACCAATGTCCCAGTTGCTGAAAAGAAAAATTACTCAGTGCCAATATGAGCCGAGAAGCTCCTAATACGTGGAGAGCTGACAATATCTAGAAAACCAATTATTCTGTATCTATTTGGTGGCTAGTGGGTTTTCCGCCCAAGTTCTTGGACTTGTATGATTGAGCAGAGGAACTGAATTTTAAAATAATTCATCTTAAATTCTACAGAAATTGATTACAACTTACTTTAAAAAAGAAAAGATTCCTTCTTCCTATAGATGAGTGATTTTTCGAGCCCTGCTACTACATACAGAGGCTTTAACAGTTAGAACATAGTACACTACTTTCTGAGGAAGAAAATGTATTGCACATACATAACTCACTAAAATATGCAACAATTTGAAAATATATATAATGGAACTTGTTTAATTTATAGATAAGTACATCAAGGCCATTGTGCTTCTAGTAAATCCCTCTGACAAAGCTGTTCGGTGAAATAAATGGCTTCACTGTCAAGAGAAATGCTGACAGTTAAAAATAGTTAAATATGGTGTGATGACTCCTAGTTAACTGAACAAAACAAAATATGTCATTATGTGACGGTAATGAAAATGTTATGCAGATTTTGGAAAATGCTTTGTTGCCTCACATTTTAAAAAAAACAGGAAAAAAAATCTTCAGCATGCCACTCAGTTCTGACTGACTTGAACTGGGCAACCTTTATTCCTTACTGGAAGAGGAATTTGAGTAGCTATGACTTCCTCCAGAGCCTCAAGGAACTCCTGAAAATTGTCCTTGCTGATACTGATCTTGCTAACATATATGTCTGCTCTAACTTACGGCAACCCATTTAGTTATAGCAGCCAACAGAATTCCAGAATTTCTGCAGCATTATGTGCTATGGGGCCTACTCCCAATCTGGTCCCTCCTACATCCATATCATCTCTGGCACCCCTTATGCCTTTGTTTGCAAGGAGGCTGTGTGCAGCCACTGGGGCAGTAGTGACCTGGGGCAGAAGGGACCAGTAACCCAGGGAAGGAAGTCAGAATGCAGGAGAGGGTAGGGTGCCAGATGATGGCTCTGGCCTTGAGCCACTTTCCGCTAGGAGCTGCCATGGTTGTGCTGGGGGTGGGGACAATACACAAAGTCTTGCCCCCCTGTTCTCTCTCCCCACCTCTCCTCACATGGCACAAAGACACATATGGAGCAGCCAGCAACTTTGAGCGGCCTGGGGCTGTGGCAGGCAGGGAGCCTGCCTAAAGGTCCCAGTAGGGCAGGCCACAGGCCAGATCCAAAAGCTTGCAGGCCTCAGGCCTGCACTAAGAGAAAAACCACCTATAATGTGCCTACAGAGTAATTTTTATCTGGTCTGATGCAATGCTTTCAATGTCTCCTATTGCTATTGGAATGATGTATAGCATTAGATCAAAGGCAGAATCTATATCTAGATTTGTTCTATTTGTGTATTACTAATTATGCCACCTAACTGTAGTAATTAAAGTTAAGTTTTTACTGCTTTTTATGCCTATTAGCTTTACTGGTTGCAATACTAAAAGACTGAGCTGGAGTTTACATCGTTTTGTGTTTCAGTATTTTTATAAACTTCCATTTCCAGGGCCTTTCAATTAGACATGTGCAGACACACAGACATGAACAAAGATGATGAGAAAATACAACTGTGACTCAAGGCCTAATCTGGTCAGTAAGCCTTTATTATTGATAGTGATGTGTGAGAATGAAAGAACAGTTTGCTTATCAGAGCCCACACTGAGTTTGTAAGGCTATCAGAAAAAAAAGTCTATTATTGGTAACTTGGAACAACTGATATGGCACTCAGATGCTAAACACAGACCCCCACAATATCATCTTTAAAACATTTATTTTCAATGTATAATCTTACTTTAACCTTTGTAAAATAGGCTTCTATTCATCAGCTTTTTGCAAATGCACAAGACATCTGACCCTAAATTTATGATGGGAGCTAAAAATTATAAAGACAATATAGAAACTTGTGTAACTTCTGCTGATGGAGACAAGCTTTCAATTTTACACATAACTCTTCTTCAGATCTTCTCTTGTCAACAGAAGTTTATACAATAGAGCATTTTTAAATGTCATATTGTAAGAGTAATACAGTAATTACTCATTTAACGTGTGCCCGCTTAACACGTTTTTGCAACAGCACTTTTTTTTTTTAGGTAAAGTTTTTTGAACAACACGACTGTTTCCAAAATAACACGAAAATAATCAAGTGGCGGACTACTTCGCACGGTGGTATAACTTGGTGAAAACTGTGGTAATACTCATGAGTGGATGAATACATGTGGTCACAGCACTCCTCCACTTACTCATGTGTTTATCTTTATGTTTTAACAAACCACAGCAACTTGTGATTATAAGTGATGTAATAAACATTTTTATGAGAACGGTCCTCATCGTGAACGGAGCTCAAAAGTAGCGACAAGCTTAGAAAGCACCATATCTTCCTACAAGCAACTTTACAATAAACAAAAAGCAGCAAAGCACCTATCAAGTTTTTTTTCCATGTTCAACCTTAAAAAAAAAAAAAAAAAAAAATCAGCTGATGAACAAGATAGCCCTATTACATCTACATCATCTAATGTTGACGTTGATGACTCAGCACTAACCAAAAATTGACTTTGCCACCACCACCTGAAATGCAACACCCCCTCCTCCTTTCCATTATTTTTAATGGGAAAAGTGACCCCGCATAGCACATTTTCACTTAGATGTGTTTCTGAAAATGTTCATGCTATCGTGTTAAATGAGAAACTACTGTAGCGTATCCCTACCATCTCTGACTACAGTTCACAATTCGATAATAATGTGAACTCTGACATTAATTTGTATTAATACATCAAAATCAGTATTAATACATATTAATAAATGACATTCTTTTACGTTCTAACTCTTTTACACTGTTTTGTTTTAATCATCATATGCTATTTATAGTGGGAAGAGAGTCTGGAGCACAGGATCTGGTACAAGGCCTGAGCCAAAGTCAGAGATATTATGCCCTGTTAAAAGCAGATGCTTGCCTCTAAGTTCATTGTCCAGTTCATGAACTTGGCACCAGTACTATCAAAATTGCTAAAACACACTATGTAAATACATTCTAGCAGCTATGGACAAGAACACCCCCACTTACCACATGATAAGCTTGTTTGACAGAAACGATGAACAGTGTTTTGTCTGAAACATCAGGGGAAAGGTACAAGGGGAGGACAAACATATCATGAAACAGGGAAGGTGATACATAAGTTGTTTATCCCTGACTGTTAGTCTCAACATATAAACATTGGGGTGACTTGCCTTAAATCTTTATCTGGCCTCAGGGGAGTGGAAAGTCCCACCAATCACGGATCTGGTCCACTGTAATAGGCATGCATGAGCTAGTGTAACTGTAGACATTGATCTGAAGTGCTAGGGCAGGGGTTGCCAAGCCGAGGCTCGCGAGATGCCCCCCAAAAGTGCAGCTTGCAAAGCCTCCCCTGCACCTCCCCTCTCTCAAACAGCCCCTGGCTCCCCTGTGCTGCTCCCAAGATGCACGCTGCACTGATGCTACCTCCAGGGACAATTGGGGGGGGCGGGAGGGGAAGAGTTCTGCAGCTGCGCACCAGGTCCCGGAAGTACGCGTGCCACTGCTCCCCCTCCCCCCCAAACAGCCGGCGTGGTACCTAAAATGATAGTCGCACACTGCAGATTTTGTTCCCCTGCTGCCTTCCTGCGTGCGGGGGAGGGGGTGTGGATCCGGGACCGCGCTGGCTCCAGCTGCTCCGGTGGCGCACACTGCCACGGGGAGCAGCGGAGCAAGGCGCACGCTGCCTGAGCGTTTGGGGCTGGCATGCTCCGGGACTCCCCCTCCTCATATGTGGGAAAGCAGCGGGGGAATACAGTCCACAGAGTGCCGGCTCCAGCTGCTCAATCAGCGCATGCTGCCGTGGGGAGTGGAGGAGCAAGGTGCGTGCCGCCCGAGCAGCTGGAGCCGGTACGCTGGGGACCTCATCCCCCTGCTGCCCTCCCACGAGGAGGAGGGAAGGGGGAGTCCTGGATCGCGCCAGCTCCAACCACTCAAGCAGCGTGCACCTTGCTCCTCCACTCCCCATGGCAGCACGCACTGCCTGAGCAGTTGGACTTGGTGCGGTCCAGGACTCCCCCTTTGACCCATGCAGGAAAGCAGCAGGGGAGAGTAAAGGCCCCAGCATGCTGGCTCCAGCTGCTCGGTCAGCACATGCTGCCATGGGGAGCGGAGGGGAAAGGGGCACACCTCCTGAACATTTGTTGCTGGTGTGGTCCGGGACTTTCTCTCCCCCCCATGCAGGAAGGCATCAGGGGCATGATGGACCAGCATTTCAGGTACTGTGCCGCTGTTTGGGGGACAGGGGAGCAGCCCGTGCACTTCCCGGGTCTTGGTACGCAGCTGCAGGATCCCCAGGTACTGGTCCCTGTCCCCTCACCCCCACCCAGACCCACACAAGTACCCCGCCCTGGCACCCATTGGCACCCTGTCCTGGCACCCACTTGCACCCTGTCCCCTGCCCCAGCACCCTGTCCCCTGAACCCACCAGCACAGCTGGGGCCACATTAGTGAGGCTTGGGGGTTTTTTTGAGGGTTTTTTTTTTTTTTTTTGCATCTCCCTTGTGTGGCCCCGACTGACTTTTCTGTGGGTCAGTGACCCCGACTCAAAACAGGTTCCCTGCCCCTCATAAATAAACACAATGCTGAAACATTTTGTGTTTGACATAATATTTTATTTAAAAATGAAGCCTGGCCAGTCGGAGCCAAGCCCCCATCTGGCTGCAGCATCATAACACTCCCGCATCCACCCCCCGACTCCAAACCTGAGCCGAGTTGAACTCCCTGTCCTGCCCCTCTCACATCCCCAAACTCCTGAACCCCCACATCCCAAGTCTTCTGCCACAACACTACTGCACCATCCACACACTGCAAATCTGCATCCTGAGCCCATCATATTCCCAGCCTCCCTGCCCTGAGCCCCTCATACACCCCAGCCCAAACTCCTGCACTCACACAGCCACAATCCTGCGGCTTGTTCTGCACCCCAACCCTCCCCGACCCCAAGACTCTCCAGCCTGGAGCCCCCTCCCTGAGCCAGCATCCACTTCTCTACTTCCTCCTGCACCCAAATTCCCTCCCAGACCTTGCACCTCTCACCCCTTCCCAGTGCTTTCTTCATGATAGTATGCCCTGGAATGGGGCATTTTCCCCTGGCGTGGCTTTTTTTTTTTTTTTTTTTTTGCGCGCTCTACAACTCTTTCCCGCCCCCCCCCCCCTTCCAGTATGTGGCTCTTTGCACGCAATCCACCGCTATTTTGGCTCTTTGTCTCTAATGGGTTGGCCACCCCTGTGCTAGGGCCATGCTTCGTTGACATGCTGGCAGTGTTTCTTTACCAATGAAGTGAAACTATATTCTCTTTGAACAGTTTGACTGAGGTCTGCAGGGCTGGCTATCTGTGCCGAGTCAATATAGCACCCAAGAATAATGCATGTGCAGCCAACAATTGGCAACACCATTCAGTACAATTATACAAAATAATTTCAGCCAATTGCTCTTCAGAATATAATTCAACTTTACTCATCTCCCATAAAAATGCTGAGATAATCACCTTTAATGACATTGTTGGCCCAATTATTGTCCGCTGCACTTTTCTGGTGGCAAGAGGAAACAGAAAAGCTGTCTCTTACAGCCGGGTGGGTTTCCTCTGGCAAAGGATTAAACCTAATAATGTGGCATTGTTGTGTCAACTCACTGCCCAATCCCTCCCACAATTACACATTTTATAAGAACTGTTCTTAAACAGTTAACTCATTATTAAATCCCTGACTCATAAGAATGTCCATCAGAAAAGTCACAGAAAGAGCACAACACATTCATATCATCACCAGAGTAGAGATATCAATTTGTACAGTTTGTTATACAATAGACCTATTATAATCATTCTTAAAAAAGGTATTGGTTTTGAGGCGAAATTAATGTCTCCTACTTGCCTCACCTTTAATCAATCTCAGCAGCCACTTACTAGTATTTATGCTAAAAAAAATAATCCATTTTAGTCTTGTTTTCCTAGTTTAAATTATTAATGAATTATAAGGTTTCTTATACAAATTATGGGGTGGGGGAAAGGAGTAGGAGGATTTAATTACTCTGAGGCTGTGAAAAATACTAATACGCCACAACAAACACTATTCATCTCTGTAGGGAAACTTTATGACAGGACTACAGTCGTCGAGGACTCCTGAGTGACTGTTGCAAATATGATTTCAAGAGCTGTATACAGTGTACATCTCACTACAACAGATAGAATTCTCAGTAATAAAAAAGCAAAGTAAAGTTCAGCTGAAAATTAGGCCCCTTGAAGTTGTCTCAAATTGGACACACAAAACTGTGACACCTAAAATCTCTAGAGATTTTTGAAAATTTAGCCTGTTCATTCAATAACTTCTTAGGCAATTAATATACTTCTCCCCTCCTCTTTATATTTCTATAGTATAAATCATACAGTAAATACATTATAAGCTACTTCCCTCAATCTAAAACTTCAAGACCTTGATGTGGCTTTTTTTGCTCTAGCAATGCAACAGATTTATTGATGTGCTTGCATGTACCATTAAAAATCTTCCATGTTTGAAATAAGGTTTCAAATATGGCATCTTCTCTGCTGCTTCTCAGCCAATATTAAAAAATTTGACCTGTTTATGTTGATGGGACCAATCATGTTTAACGTCCATTATAAAAAGGTACAAATGATTCTACTAGAAAGACAGATTATTACATTTTCTTACAGCAGGTGATGTACTTGGATGTCTATCTACAACTCTGGGAAAAGCATTTTTTATATTACTTGGGGAGGGAGCCTGGACAAGCCATGTTTGGATATGATGTTATATGTGGCACCATTTTCTACTGAGAGAACTTGTAAGGGGGAAATATGATTTGTATTGTCCTATAATGTCTTATATTGGACTAGCACTGAGTGGGAGAATGTGTGCATTGGGCTGGTCATTAAACAAGTAAGATTAGAAAGGACAGCTACATAATTTTGTGCTTTTTCAGCTTCTTCCCTTAGACTTTCAATGACAACTTCTGTGTTATGGGATGAAAAAGGGACTATAAAAGACCTATTCCTCTAGTATGTAGCTGCCAAAAATTTGTTTGGCATAAATAAAAAGTACTGAAAGAAACAGGAGTTTTTAAAGAATCATCTGGAAGAAAATTAAATCAGAGATAAAGAAAATAAAAACCTTCGAGGTAAAGAAAAATCACAGTAAATTCACAATCAGGAGAATAAAATCTAGTTATATAATGTATTGTGTCTATAAAAAAAAAGAAGACAACATGGGATACAATGTGTTTTCCTTTACAACAATCACACTGCTCAGAATTGTGGTTCATTAATGCTCACTGTTATGCTGACAAAGTGTTCCATTTATTGTCTGTGCTTCTTGGGAGTTAAATCAATGATGCCATTCCTTTTCCTCTGTCTCCTCAAAAAAAGACACAATGCAATTCCAGTCACATCTGTCTCTATTATAGACTCAGCGCATGGTATACTGACTGCTACCAAAGCAAAATATGCTTCATTATATCTACGTCTGTCCCTAATTACAACTAGACTCACAGAGGGTCTAGCCACATAGTTTTTCTATGCTCAGCTGTAAGAGTCAGATACTCACAAAGACGGGTCTTGAACCAGATCTTTAAGGTTTATCCCACTACGATCTTCAGCAAGGTTCCTGAAGCAACTGTCGCTCACTAAAAACAGAAACACAGGAAATGAAACTTTCAGAATCATGTATAGAATTTGTTTGCCAAGTAATAATATTTGTTTGGTTTACATTTTTATTTAAACAAACTCAGAGCATTACACGGATATGAATGGGTAATAGCTAACCATTACCCAAGAGCAGCCTCCCACAAGTGGCCCGCTGTGGGCAGAGGGCTGGCTCCAGCCCTGTGAGGCTGCTGGCTCCTAGCCCACATGGACTGGGAGCTGGCAGCCTTGCATGTGGGGCATGGGGGGGCATAAGCGGGAAGGGGGGCTGCCAGCTCCCAGCCCACACAGGCTGGGAATCAGCAGCCTCTCACAGGGTGGAAGGGAGCCAGCAGCACCTCCCCCCCCCCACCACACACACACACTTGCAAGGCTTGCGAGCCTGTGTGTGGGCTGGAAGCTGGCAGCCCTTCCCCTGACCCTTCCCGTTGCCACTTCCAGCCATATGCAACACTGCCAACTCGAAGCCCAGCGTGGATCAGAAGCAGCTGGAGCAGCCCCTGCCCAATGTGCTAGAATGCCCCCCTTCCCATTTAGCCAGTTAACTAATTAAATGAGATTTTACATCTCTAGAGCTCATTTATTAAATTTCTTTTCAGTGAGGTTTCTCCCAATTTAGATATGCTGACTAACGTATGTAGGTAAAAAAACTTGTCATGAGGACCAGTGTTCCCTGTAAACTGAGTTGTTATGCAACAATCCAGGAGAAATTCAAATGCTGCCCAGCTGATTAGCAAAGTGCCCGTAGCTTCCCACAATTGATATTGTTATGTAGGAGGCCACGGGCGAGTAGATTGTATAATATGTCGAGCCCTGACAATCATATTGGCCTCTCAGGGTTACTGGTAGCTAATGCAAGTTACAGCAATCCTCGTTGCAGACAGACAGCCTAAGATGCTTGTGTCTAGACCAGTGTTTCTTAAACTGTGTTCCATGGCACACTGGTGTACCGCGAAGCAGTCAGAGGTGTGCTGCAGAGCACAACAGAATTCAAAATGTCCACCCTTAAAGGGGTGGGCGCCTTTATTTATTTTTTTGCTCAATTATTCCCCCCCCAACACACACACACACACACACACACGCCCTCCCCTCCCCCGACCAAAAATCCTTGGTGTTCCTCATAAAAAAAAACATTGTTTGGTGTTCCTCGGTCTAAAAAAGTTTAAGAAACACTGGTGTAGACTCAAGATCTCAGAGCTGAACAGGACATTTATGAGAATGCATTCTTCAAGAGGATATTTACTATCTTAATTCAAAATGTAATGTTTTATTGAAAGATGCTGGTTTTTGTTACACATGCATGTAGAGTTTTGATATTAAGTATTCTACAATGCATATCTCATGGATAAAGCTATGTTTTAGCGCAGTGGTCCCCAACCTTTAGAGCCTCCCGGGCGCTCGGGGGCGGGGCCACTCATGCGCTGGGTGCCCGGGGGCGGGGCCGCGCGTCCTGGGGCACACCAGGGGCGGGGATGCCCTTGCACCTGGCGCCGGCATGTGCCCCAGGGCCGGGGCTGGAGCCGCCAGAGTGCCTTGTGTTGTGGGCCTGGGGCTGGCGCCGCTGCCCGAGCCGCGCACCTGGGGCCAGCACCGGCGCCGCACGCCTGCATGTGCCCCGGGGCTGGGGCTGCCCGAGCGCCGTGCACCAGGCCCCGGTGCGTGTCGTGCACCTGGGGCCGGCACCTCCAGTGTGCCATGCGCCGGGCCGGCCCAGGCTGTCAACGGGCGCACACAAATGCCCCGGCGGGCGCCATGGCGCCCGCGGGCACCACGTTGGGGACCACTGTTTTAGCGAAAGTCATGGAAAGGTCATGGCTGTAAAAAAAATTCACAGGCCATGACATTCCATAACATGTCCATGACCTATGCTATATAACCTGATTAAATTGTGGGTGCTCTCAGGTAGATGTGGCATGGGAGTGTTGCAGAGGATCCTCCTGTAAGCAAGTGGCCTAAGACCACTGCTGCTGCTTGGGAGGGGACAGGGGCGCAAGGGCCTGAGACTGTCCCAACAGTTGCCTGTGCAGCTCGCTCAGGGCTGCCTGAGTGGCTCCAATGGCCCCTGGATCAGAAATGGAATCCATGACCTTAGTGACAGACTTGCAGTCTTATTTATGGGGAACCACAGGATTATTAAGATGTATCTCGTAAAATCACAAATACAGTAATTAGCAAGGCTTTTGACCTGAACACAACAGGCAAGAACACAAGTGGAGTGCTTGCTCTACCATTAACCAATCAAAAGGTACTGTAAGACATAAAAACAAAATATTGTACTGTTCATATTGATTAGGAAAGGATTAAAGAAAAACTCCACATTCATCAACCAAAGGTTTGTAATCTGAAACAACATTACACAACAAGGCACCTAGAGTATAAAGATAAATTCAGAGACAACAACAGAAAGATTACTATTGACAGAAAACTCAAATGACAAAAATAACATTGGTTCCGGAAAAGATTCTGGAAACATCTTTCTTAACAGTGCTTTGGATTGCAGAGTAAAAATCCAATACTACTGGAGAAGAGCTAATTCTTCCAGATACTGTAGTTGTAGAAATGTGCAAAATGACAGTAATCAAAGATGCAGTGGCAAAACCTAAGGCCGTACAGCTTTATAACAATGCAATTAGGAGGAGAATTGAAGAGCTTTCAAAATTGTGTAAAATGCCAACTAACAGAGAGTTTGCAATTCAGCTTCATAAGAAAATTGATGTTGGTATTGCAACACAATTATTAGTTTTTGTACATTAGGCTTGATTGGAAGATTTTCTTTTTTTGGCAAGAATTACCAGAATGGACAACAGGTCAGAAAAATATTCAAATTATTGGCTAGTTAATGAAAGCTGAATTACTGAATTGGGACAAGTATGTTGTTGTTTCCATGGATGGAGGCGCCACTATGGCAGGTGATAAGAGTGTAGTTGTTGCAAGACTATGAGCCATAAACCCCTGGGTAATTGTAACAACTGCATGTTGCATCACTGGACTATTGCATCAAAGATGATGAAACCCAAATTACATGAGGTGCTAAACGCAGCTGTAACAGTTGAGAATTCTGTAAACTCCTAGCCTTTGTATTCATGCCTCTTTGCAGAGTTTTGTTTAGAAATGGGCGTAGGATATGACAAATCATTGTTTCATACAGAAGTGTGATGGTTATCTCGCAGAACCATGTTGGGAAAAGTTTTTGAACTGCATGAAGAACTGGAAGGTTTTCTTTCTGTGCATGATCCCAAGATTACTGCAAACTTTTCTGGCACAGTATGGATCATGACGCACTCTTCAGACATTTTTAACTTTTTAAATGCACTAAACCTGTCCACATAAAGGGGAAATACAAGCATACTTCAGGTGAATGACAGAACTGCAGCTTTTGAGTAAAACTAGAGATTTGGAAAACTAGAGATTTGGAATCTCAGGTATGTTTCCAAAACTGATAGAAAAGCAGAACGGGGGCTGTTCAAACTATTCTGTGACTGCACACTGAAAATTAAGCTTCAGAAACAGATATCTTGCCAGTTTTGGCCAACTGTTGCTTCATAATATCCAATTTTAGTTACAGAAGCAATGAAAGTGTTATTACCTAGCAACAGTTATTCCTAGAAAGTGTTATTCCTAGCAGCGTGTATGTGAGAGAAGCATCGTTCTCCGCTTTGACAGCTATAAAGACAAAGTTCTGGTCCTGACTGGAAGTGGAGAATGATTTACAAGTTTTCTTGTCAATCATCAAAAACAAGAATAGACCAATTTTGCAGTAAGGTGTAGTCACACCCATCTCAGTGATTATCTATGTTTATATAAAATACACCTATACTTTTGTCAATAAGTTTCTCAGATGGGGTCCCTGATTAATATTACATTTGAAAAAGGGATACGTCAACAACAACAAACTTGGCTTCAGTAGAGTTTCCTTGCTGTAAACAATATTTTATTATTAAATTTCTTTAAAATTATCACTTTTTTGTTTTTTAAATAAATATCATCAATAAATAAATATTCTTTTTTTAGAAAATTTCTTGAACTTCTTTGGCCAAGGTGTCCCTCCATGGTGTTCTTTTGTGAACATCCATAGCAGAATTTGATTTTTCTCCTTAGAACAGGGTTCTCAAACTTCAATACATTGTGACCGCCCTTCAGACAAAAATGACTATATGATCTCAGAGGGGAACCAAAGCCTGAGTCTGCCTGAACACAGCCACCCTGGGCAAAGGAGCCAAAGCCAAAACCCAAACTTGCAGGTGGTTCTGGCTTCAGCAAGTTTATTTCTATTACTGGCAATATCCCCAATACAATGGGATTGACCCCCCACTTTAGAGTCTTAACCCATAGTTTGAGAACCGCTTCCTTAGAATGATCATTTGTATTATAGTATTGCCCGGAAATCCCAAGTAGTTTCAGGGTCAATTGTTCTGGGCATTGTTCATATGTATAATGAGGAAGTCACTGACCCAAAACGTTTACAATATAAAGTCCTGATACAGTAAATGTTTACACACATATATGCATACACATATAAGCAGGCTTTCTCTAACTTACAGATGCATCCTTTTGTCACAAAAAGTAACTGCTTTTGGAACTCAGATCTTAGGTCTAAACAGAGATAGCAGTAGGTTTGTTTTCCAAACTACAAAATGCCTCTTCAAGAAAGGCTACTCATCAGCAGTAGCATTCCTTGTTTTAGAAGTATGTCTTTACAACAGAACAACCTGTGACAAGATATTACAGGTAGCTGAGGACTACTTCACTAGCTGTAGAGGACCAGTATACACCATTATAGCAGCTAGAGCAGTGGTCTCCAACCTTTTTACACCCAAGATCACTTTTTAAATGAGACCAAGCCAAGATCTACCACCCCGCCCCTTCCTTGAAGCCCCGCCCTCTCTCTGCTCCTCTTCTCCATCACTTGCTATCCCCAATCCTTATACTGCTACTTTAAAAAAAAAATTCCCACCATTCCTCGCAGCTACTCACCTGTGCTGTTGCTCGGTGAGTAGCTGCTCCTCAAATGAGGAAATCTAATATAAATGTACTGTGCAGGTGCGCCGTTCAGAGAGGGCTCAAGAGCTACTCTTAGAGCCTCCGAGATCTACCGGTAGATCGCGACCTACTGGTTGGTGACCATGGAGCTAGAGAGTCATTGCAATTCACAAAGCATGAGTGAGGCACCTAGGCTCCCCAATACTATGAAGAAATAGTAACTCATCTGTCCTGTAACACAGTTCAGCATGGCTATACTCTCTAATGTACATAGACTGCCTCCAAAGCCCCTCCTTCTAGTCTAGTGGGTGCTCCACTGTAAGTGTTTGGTGCCCTGTATTTATAATTGGAGATTTATAGGAGCAGTAACCCATATGGCAACATGTGCGTGGAGTCATCTAACAATGCTGCAAACTGTAACCAACACATTTCAACCACCCATCCATTACTTTTCTACCACATAGACTACATCAGACTCCAAAGCAGAGGGGAAGAGGGAGGATTGTGGAGCAACCACAGAGACAACCATCTCAAAGAATGTCAATTACTGTACAGGTGAGTAACCACATCTTTTTTGAGGCATGTCCCTGGAGGGGCTCCACTGTAGGTTACTAGAGGGTAGTAACTTACTAGATTGAAAGGAGGGGATTTGGAGGCATTCTATGTATAGCAGAGAGTATAGCCATGCAGAACTGTGTATCCTGACTGGCATATTTGTCTGTGACATAATATTTAGTAAATTAAAGCTTATATGACTTCTTCAGATGTCTGGAATTGGGATATTGTTTAAGAATGCTATAGAGGTAACCATTGTCCTAGCAAAGTGCATTCATAGTCTGCCCAGTACAAGAATATAATTTTTCAAGTAGCAGAGGTTGATGCATGATGAGATCTATTTTCTATGGAACATTCTGCTAGAGAGATAAAAACTCTGGGAGATTTTTCTAAAAGGTTTTGTCCTTTGTAAGTAAAATACCAATGTCCTGTGTACGTTGAGGGTATGGAGTATCACTGGCACCTGAATGAGATTTTGTTAGAAGACAGGTAAGTACAATGGATGGTTAAGATGGAAGGAAGATATGACATTCAGGAGGAATTTCGGTTGTGGTCTTAGGATGACTTTGTATTTTAGGAAAATAGCATAAGTGGGATCCCACCATACGGGTAACAACTTTACTGACTCATGATGGCAATGAGGAAGGCAACCTTCATTGATAAATGTAATAATGAGCAAGTGGCCATGGGTTTTGAAGGGCTCCCTTGTGAGGGTACTGAGGACAAGTATGAGATCCCATATGGTTTTGGTTGTTTTATTGGAGGGAAAACATTATTCAAAAGAAATCATTTTGTTGTTGGGTGCACAAATACCGTATAGCCATCTATCTTATTATCTTCACTTGTGATTGTGGCTAGGTGTACTTTGATATCAGACCATTTGTTGTTTTTTAAGACTAACTCAGGTACCCCCTGAAGTTTTTGATAGATGTTAGCGGTCGGTTGGTCGGTCAGTCGGTCGTGACAGAGAGCATTTAGTCCAGAATCTTATGAAGTGATGCAGAATGCAGAGAGAGATTCCACCCAGATAAGAAGTTCTGCTATTCTGGGGAGTAAGACCATCTTGTGCTGGGCTTATATTAAGGATTACTTGTTTTACTATTTCAGAGAAGGTAGATCAACTAGCCCTTCAGCAACCAAGCCATGAGGTGTAGGGTCACAATTTCTGGATGGAAGATTTGCCATACATCCTGGGGAAGAAGATGAGTGTGAGGGACCTGTAGGTAAGATACTGTAGCTAGCTGACTCATGTAAGGATAACATGTCCATCTTGGCCAATTTGGCCCAATTAATATTACTTGTGCTTTGTCCCACATGATTTTTTGAAGCACCCGCTGATTAATGGGATGTAAAGAAAGGTATACATGAGGGAATAGCCCCAATTGATGAGACAGGCATCTCCCTTGCAGCTCACTCCAAGTCCGGCTGTGGAGCAATATGTGGAACATTTTTAATTATGCTGAGTCGCAAATAAGTCTATTTCCATAAAGCCCCAAGCCTGGAATATGTCTTGGATGACATGTAGGTATAACTCCAATTTATGTTTCTAGTGAAAATGTCTGATACCATATTTTGACATCCTAGCATGTAGGTGGCTGAAATTTCTATTTGATGCTTTATACACCATTGCTATAGGTTGATGGCTTCTACACCCAGGTGATATGATCATGTGCCTCTCTAGTAGTTTATGTAGAACATACACGCTATGTTGTCCAGATCTTGACTGACTGACTGACTAGATAAGGAGAGGAAATGCTTGCAAGAATGTCTGACAGCACAGAGCTCGAACACATTGATGTGAGCTCATGTCTTTTGAAGCAGCGTTCTGCTTTGGATGGCGTGGTTGTTGAAACATGCCTTCCAGCCCTCCAGAGATGCATCTGTAGTGATCAACACACCTGTTAAGGCATTCTAGAATCATGTTGGCTTTTTTTGCAACAGCGTCACACTGTTGACTCATATTTAGCTTGTGGTCCACTATAACCCCTAGATCCCTTTCTGCCGTACTCCTTCCTAGACAGCCGCTTCTCATTCTGTATGTGTGAAACTGATTGTTCCTTCCTAAGTGGAGCACTTTGCATTTGTCCTTATTTCTTCCCGGGCTGGGAAATGTATACCCCTAGCATCTTAAGAGTTGCTCAGGAATCTTTTAAAGTATGCAGAGAGGCATTGGTATCCTCTGCAAATAAATTCTGGCCTTCAAAGGATAAATCTTCTACTGTTGATTGTACCTCATTAGGTGAAGCTGGGATGACTAGTGCATAACCAGACAGTTCCTAAAAACTAAGTAGCAGTGTCTGCCAACTTGAGGCATGCCTGTAGAGCTGTCTTTTATGAGTGATCCCTCTGCTGTGTTGGCTTTGTATGTATCTTTGCTATCTTCTGGTTACTTAATCAATAATAAGCCTCATTTTCTCAAATAAGTTGTGTGTGTACTTTGCCAACAGAGCAGAGTAGTTTGCGATGTGGAACTGAAGGGAGGCCAGGGAGTAAGCTTTCCTGCCTAAGATGTCTAATCTCTTCCAATCCTTGTCAAAGGGCGTTGTTTTGAACTGGGTCTGCTTGCTTAGAAGAAAGTGGGATGGATGCAAGGGTTTTCCAGATTACCTTTGCAGGGTCCACTATGGCCTTATTTATTGGCAAGGCTGTCTTTGAAAAAGGGGATGCCTGAAGGATATCATTTAATTTAAATTATGTTTCAGGTAACTCTGCAAGAAAGATGTCTAGTGACTCTGCCATCCTTTTGAAGAAGTCTTGGAATGATCTGAAATAGTCTCCTGTAGTAGGAGGTGGGGGGCTTGATAGTCCCATCCAGTGACGATGACAGATGTGTAAGAGGCATGGTATCCTCCTCCTGTGGATCCTCCAAGCCCTCTGTGTCCTCTTGGCACGTGTCTGAATGGGGATGGAAGAGGAGTTCTTGCCTCTGAGGAGCCATTGCCTGTGAAGGAGCAGATTGTTGAGCTCTACAGAGGGCCTCTGGGTCCCAACCTGGCCAAGTAGTAGGTAGGGGAATGGGTGGGATCCATAGAAATGGTTGCCAGACCTGACCTTCCATCTGAGGCTGTGGAGTAGGTTTGGGAGATGAATGACAGGGTGAGAAAGAGATCTCATCATCATCATCACTTGAAAAAGGTGGGGCAGACCTAGCTGGCATCATTAGTCTGCTAAGCCCCTGATACATGGGACTACTGTCGGTACCAAAAAGCAGATTGCCTGGTACCGAGGATATGGCCAAGTGCGAATAGGAAGTAAGCAGCCACAATACAGTCAAACTTGGTGCCACTGTCAGTACCAGGCTGGTGACCATCTGTGCCGATGGTGCTGGCAACATGGTAGTCTGAAGAAGGTTCCTTCAGTGCTGGTGGTGCAGGCACCTACAATGCTGCCAGTTCCTTTGGTACCGGAATGTCCGTTTTCCTCTTGGATTTTGAGCATGGCATAACTGCTTACACACCTTAGCCCCTTGGGACTTGTCTATACCGGATGTGCCTGGAGCTTGTCGGTCCAATAAAAATGGTGATGTCATTACTGAGGCAGACTTTGCTGCTGGCAAGCACTTTTTTTTTATTAAGGGAAATCTTTCCCTGTCAATGATTTTCTTTTTTAAGGTTTGTCTTAAATGAAGGGTCCTGAGGACAGGGACCTTGATCCAAGCTTGCTGTAGGTGATTTTTGAGGCAGCAGAGTCAAAGACTCTGGCTCAGAAGCCAATCTTAGTGATTTCCCCCAAGAAGCAGTTGTAATTTAAGGTCCAATGCCTTAAGAGACCTCACTAAAACATTTTACAATTGGGGCATTTTTGTGGGACTGAGCTTCTCCAAGGCACCTACTGTACTGGGAATGGCCACTTGAAACTAGAATGAACAGCCTGCAAGTGAGGCATCTTTTGAAACTGGGGGAACCCAGAATGGTAGAGACCCTGTGAGGGGAAGATACTGGAGAAAGGAGGGAAACTGAAAAAGAATTAAACAGATTAATGAAATCAGTTGAAAATTGTGAGGAAATCCAGGATAGAAAGAGCAATAAGGAAAGAGGGGTTATCTTATCTGGAAAATATGTAACAAGGAGAGAGCTGCTACATTCTGACCTTAGCATAGGGTGGTAGAAAAGTAACAGAGGGATGGATGACTACATGTGTTGGTTACCGCTCGCAGAATCGTGACACAGCATCATGCGCATGTCACCACCAAGAGTAGTGCTGCTGTAAATCTCCAATTACAAAGTGCAGGGTGCTGAAACACCTACAGTTGAGCACCCACAGGGATACTCCTTGAAGAATGGGGAGAGGTAGGCACCTAAGAACACTATCAACAAAATGAACCAGTAGGGTGTGACTAACTAGCCAATGTTTAGTAAACTAGCACTGGGAAAAGGGTGGGAACCAAATCATCTCTTGGAAACATGTGCATAATAAGTTCAAGCTACAGTGGACAACTAGCTTCTCTAGTAATCTGTGAACCAGGGAGAGATAGGTGTTCAGCCACCTAAGTTACATAAGGGAACCAAAACAAAACAGATAGGGAATACAAAACTGGGAAAGATTAAGAGCTGCCGTTCTCTTATTACTTTTAGCCTAACAGACAGGATACTCACCACTCCCATTTCAATCCCCACATCCTGGCTGAATATCCTATCCAACAGGCTAAAGATTATAAGGGGGGGTGGGGAGGGCCGAGATGCCTACCATGAGGCAGTAGTGCACATTCTCAGATAGGAAATTGGCACTTTGGTGGCTAGGGGCTGCAGTGCACATATTCATGGGGAGTGGGAGAACAACAAACACACACATACCATACTGAAGCAACAAGTGATGCCTACCAGATTAAGCAGCCACTGAGTAGGGGTTTAGAGGATAATTGTGGTGCTTAAAATGGGACATAAGTGCTGAAGTACTTTTGTGGATCCCACCCTGACAGACTTAATCAGAGAAATGTTGGTCTGATAGGGATCTTGAGGTGTCATTGAGTTCAGCCTTTCGCACTGAGGCAATGACAAATATATTTATACCACCCTGACAGATTTGTCCAAACCGTTCTTAAAATCTTGAAAAGAACTAATGTGCATGATCTGCATGCAATTTTCAAATGCTCAGAATGGTTAAAGAACATGTTCTATTGATTTAATTTTGCTGTAAAAATCTGGCTCACATTTTTTCAAATGGGAAAAAGCAAGTTATTTTAATCTCACTCTCCTAAAAATTGATATGTGAAAACAGGGAATTATAATGCAAACTTTTGCATCCGTAGGATACCAAACACCTGTTATAAAATAATTACTATATTTTGAGTCAATATAACTAATAGGCATGGTCTGTGATATCGTATGGAAAATATTTTATACCATTATGCAGCCACTTCAGAAAAAGAGTTTGGAAATAGGTGGTGTGATATCTACAGTAATTAGACATGTTATAAAAGTTGCTTAGGTGTGCTCACAATCAGGAGACATAGTATTATCTTGACTTCTTCCAAGGATTTACATATTCTGACATGAAAGCTGTACAAAATAGGAACAATTAAGATGAGTCCAACTTAGCAAAACAAATTAAAAGCATTAACCCTTAACTGACATGGATATTAGATCACATGTATATGACTCGATCCCTTTTTTTCAATCTTGGTTTGGGTAAAAATGAAATCTTTGTGATCAGTAAAAACAAAGAAAATAATTGCAGTGGAGTTCAAACAATATCTAAGCATTATGCATTCCAAATAACTCTGACAAGACAGAATTAAAAATCTCATTCATGAGATTATATTTTGCTTCTGCAACGAATAATTGCTTACGTATTTTTGTTATTAGAATGCAGTAGAATTAAAAATATTCACTATAGAAATTCTTACCAAATTTACTTGAATGTCATATGCAGCAAAAACTCTGTGATAGGGAAAGTTTATAGCTCATTATACCCAAAATAGGCTCAAGCAACAAAAATAAATGTTCATAAATGTTAATGTTTATAATTCAAATATATAATATGGTGCTATTAATATGATAATACTGTGCTATTAAGTCAAAATATTACATTGACTCTACTCAGATATTCATTTAATCTTGACTATCAGAACAAATACAGCGAGCAGCAGTAATTCACGGAAACTGAAAGCCTTGTGGGCAATCTTCTTGGTGAGTTCTCACTTGTCAACAGCTGGCAATATGCCAGTAGACATGGTTTTCTTCCAGAATTAGCATTTTCAGGGCCATACTGATCTCAGAAGCATTGCTTCCTATGTCAAATTGAGCATAGATTAGTCTGCATACCATTGTCTGTCCTCATTTTTCATTTCATCTTTGAAAAGTTTATCACAAGAGAAAAACAGAACCTGTAGTCTGTGCAAGAAAGTGGAAGAAAGACCAGCATGATCTTGGATTTTGCTAGAATTTTGTGAATAACTGATCCACAGGGCAACCACTAAAGAGATGAAGTATTGACAATGCCTCGTTTTTCTCAGGAATGTACTGCTTAATATTTATAAAAGAAAAATACTCATTGTACTCTGCAGAACTATAGTTTTAACATCAGAAAACAGCACTATGATCATTCTAGGCTGACTTCCTACATAACAAAGAAAACAAAATTTGATCTAGTAATTTTTGTAACAGAGGGGATTTTTCATCCCAACAACATAAGTGAAAAATAAATCAACACACCTATCTTACCCAAATGGTTTCTCTTATGTGAAAGTCTGATGGACCTGCACAAGGCAAGAGAGAGAAATCACTGTTCTGCCTCAGTAAATTACCTGAGGAACAAATCAGCTCCCACCAAATGTACAGGGAAGAATGAGGGGCACTTGTCATTTAACATCAAACCAATGACTTTCATTTGCTTAGTCCTGTTTGTTTTCATTGATCATTCAAGTACATGATAGTGAGGAGAGGTTTGTTTTAATTTTAAATGAACTCTGTGCTGAAAATAGCACTGAGGGTCAAAAATCTGCTTCGCAGCAATGGAAATTGTAATTTTGGGGTTTTTTTAGATTACTGCATTTGTCTTAAAAAAAAAACCCAAAGCCCATAATCTAGAAAGAAATATATTGCACTACCACTGATCCTTACTCAAATCAAGAGCCACAAGAAGAGCTCAGAACCTAACAGCTCTTTAAAAGCCCAAAATTGTACATAATTTTCTTCAATTCAAAATCTACCTCTCCCATAAATATTACTGGGTATCATCTATTTTGGAAGAGGTATGGTGTGAGTGGAGTTTGGGGACTAATTAGTGAGGTTAGGAGTAATCTTAAAGCTTGTTTAGGTGTTACAGTTTAAATTTACTACCAATAAAACACATGAATGGTTTATAGCAGAACTTAACCCATCTCAAACCTCAGTTCAGCTGAGTATTTATGGCCTGATTTTCAAAGGTCCTAAGTAACCTAATGCCACTCAAGTCAATGACAACTGAAGATGTTCAGCATCTTCTTTTTCCTTGGTAATGGAGAGAAGAAAGGAGTAGTAGATTATAGCTTCTGAATAGAAGACTCCCCTATTGAAACGGAAATTTCAGATGTACATGAAATACTACAGGTTGGACCTACAGTAATTCTTCCCCTCTGTGTTCATTAGGCCTCAAATGGAGTAGTGTGTCCAATTCTGGGCACCGCATTTAAGGAAAGATGTAGAGGAACTGGAGAAGGTCCAGAGAAGAGCAACAAAAATTATGAAAAGGTCTAGAAAGCACGCCCTATAAGGAAAGAGTTGGGTTTCTTTAGTTGGGAAAAAGAGAAGACTGAGAGGGGACATAATTGCAGCTTGGAAGTACCTAAAAGGTTGTTACAAGAAGGAGGGAGAAAAATTATTCTCCTTAACCTCTGATAATAGCACAAAAAGCAATGGGCTTAAAACACTGCAAGAGAGGTTTATGTTGGACATTAGGGACAACTTCCTAATTGTCAGGTTGGTTAAGTACTGGAATAAATTGCCTAGGGAGGTTGTAGAATCTCCATCATTGGAGATATTTAAGAGCAGGTTAGACAGACATCTGTCAGGGATTATCTAGATAGTGCTTAGTCCTGCTGTGAGGAAGTTGATGACCTCTCGAGGTCCTTTCTAGTTCTAGTGTTCTATGATTCTATTTCAATGGATGCTTAGAGTTTTTATAATTTCACAAGTGGACTGTAACCAATACATCAAGCATATCAAGTAAAAGAAAGAAAACATCCTTAAAGATACGATACTTGAATGTTTTTCCCATGACAACCATATTATCAGAGGACCTTCGACAAATCAATGATGCACATAAAACTACCGTGATTAATAACAAGCTGAAACAACTGAATATGGATATCATATGCCTCTAAGAAATACAGCTATCATCAAGTGGATTTCTCAGGGAAAGAGACTAAACATTTTTCTGGCACAGGAACAGCGCTGAAGAAATGTGAGAACACAGAATGAGATCTGCCATCAAGAACTTATTTCTAGGGATGACTGAGCCACCTATTAATGGATCAGAGATAATTTTGGCACTATTCTTGTTCGTATCTTATTGCCAAGTCAAACTTCTGAGTGTGTATGTCCTAACACTCTCTTGTCTTTTGACATCAAACACCAGCTCTATGACTAGCTGAAAACCTCTATCAGCTGGATTCTGAAATATGCATATGGTTTCCTTCTAGCGGACTTCAATGCAAGGGTGGGAGTTGATGAGGAAATATGAACCAACTATCTTGGTCAACATTTGACTGGTAAGATGAATGTAAATAGTCAGAGATCACCAGAATTTTGTTCCTATTATGACCTCTGCATAACAAACTCATTCTTCCAGACGTCACAATACAAAGTGTTTTGGAAACATCACAGGCAGGGATGTTAAATTTAGTTTAATCAAATAATGGATGGATTTTCTATCGACTAGTCAATAAGCAGGGGAGCCACAGCATGTTTAGCTCCCACCCCAGGAGCTACTCTTGCTGTAGCTCTCCCTAGTAAATGTAGTAAGAGCTGACTGGCTCTTAATACATTTAAATAGCAGAGGTGCAACATCCGCGACTTGATGCGAGCTGGGAATCAGGTGATTCCTGGCTTGCCCCAAGTTCCCTACTTCCCCCCTGCCTCCCATGGAGATGGTGCCTGGGGGAGCCCAGCTTTTAAGCCAGCTCCCCCCCAGCACAGCAGCACTGGCTCCCGCTCCCTGCCCTTGCTGCACTGATAAAGTCAACAAAGAGTGGGGGGAAGCGACTAGTTGACTATCCAATAAGCTTTTGCTTATTGGATAGTTGACTAGTTGCTTACATCCCTAATCCCAGATCTGGCCACTGGCACCAACTAGACAGTATAATCATAAAGTGTACCAAGCTGAACACATCCTCAAGACCTGCATCTATGAAAGCGTTGATTGCAACACTAATCACTCTCTGATACACAGCAAAGTCAGACTTCCAGAAAATACACAAATCTGAAATAAAAGGATGTGCTTGCATTAATATGAGTGCCATTAGCAATGAAGGAAAGGCAAAGCAGTGAAGGAACATAATACAACAAATCTTTGACTCCTAAGATTGTGCCACAAGTGCAGACCCAAGTGGGAGCAACTGAAGAACACGAGTTATGATATAGCTGGCTATCTTTGGGAAGAAGGAAAACAAGCCTAACGACTGGTTAGACACATGTCCAAGTGTATTGACACCAGTTATAAAGACCTAACGCAAAACCCAAACCAACTATGAGAGATCCAAATGAAAAAACCTTACAAGTATCTAGCGTTGCAAGACCAATGATTATTGACTGTACTTACGCAACAGCATCCAAGCAGTTGTTTTTGTTGTTATCTTCATCATCACGTATGATGGGATCAAGAAAGCCTTGGGCCTAACTTCAAAAAAGAGACACCCTCATTGAAATCAACAACAGGGGAAACAATGAACAACCTCACCAAGCAGATGGATCACTGGGTAGAACACTACTCTGAGCTTTACTCTTGAAAATATTGTTATGGACACTGCCATCAGTGCCATCTAAAGCTTGCCCATTAAGAACGAACTCAATGATGAACCAATTGTCAAGGTGCTTAGCCTTACCAGAGATGGCATTTCCAGTAGAAAGACCTATGCTGGAAAGAAGGCAAAGTACCTCAAGAAATTAAAGACCCCATCATCACCACTTTGTACAAAAGCACTGGTGAAAGAACTGACAGTAACAAATATCATGGCATTTCCCTTTTTAGCACTGTGGATAAAGTCTTTGGCTCAGTTGTCTTGAACAGACTTCAGACCCTTGCACATACAATCTATCTGGAAACACATTGAAGTTTCAGATCTGAAAGGTCTACTATTGACATGATCTTCTCACTGAGACAGCTACAAGAGAAATACAGAGAACAAAACCAAAAAAAAGCCCTTTGTCAATCTCAAAAATGCTTTTGGTTTTGTCAGTTGAAGTGGAAATTTGCACTGCTAGAAAAAAAAAAAAGAATGCTAAGCTTTTAAGCATGATTCAATCTTTCCATGAAAACATGTATGGCTTAGTTCCAACAGCTCAGACTCCAAGGTTTTCAAGATTTGTAGAGGAGTTAAGCCAGGCTGCGTACTTGTCCCAACCCTAGGATGATCTTCTCCTTACTACTGGAACAAGACTTCTGTTCCTCAACAGAGGCAATCTACTTGCAAACCAGATCTGATGGAATGCTGTTCAATCCTGCAAGACTAAGATCTAAATTCAAGACTCGGGAAGGCCTCATTCAATACCTTCTTTGCTGATGACTCACCAGTAACAACCCACAAAGAAGAGCATTATGGATAGTTTTTCCAAACCCTGCCAAGACTTTGGATTTATTGTAAAGATACAGACTAAGACAGCTACCCCTCTAAAAAAGGTGTCAGAGGGGTAGCTGTCTTAGTCTGTATCTTTAAAAACGAGTAATCCTGTGGCACCTTAGAGACTAACCAAAACATATAGAATCATGAGCTTTCATGGGTAAAACCCACCGGGTTTTATGATTTTATATATTTGGGTTTGTCTCCAAGGGTATGTCTACACTGCACACTTATTTTGAAATAAACTATTCCAGAATTTTTTTTCTGGAATAGCTTATTTTGAAATAGCACATCTACACACAAAAAGTGCATTGAAATAGCGCTTAGCTATTTTGAAATAGAGCATCCACACTGATTGGATGCTAACTTGCATCCAGAACCACTTCAGGCAGGGCATCAGGTCAGCAGTTAACTTCATGGAACTGCTGCCTGAGGCTGAGGTGCATTTCTCAGGTGCTTCTCCTGCTTGCCTACCTCTGAGGGAAAGCAAAGCATATTCACTGCACGCTTTGCTTGCCCTGTTATTGGACCCCCACACCAATCATAGTTGTGCTGGAGTTGCCTCTGGGCACCTGATGGCCTCTAACTGTTGTGCTGCAGTTTCCGCAGGCTGCCCTCCTAGCCTCACAGGAACGCAACTCCCATCTGCTTGAGGAGACCTTCAACCTCTGTCTGGGAGCACAGCTCTTCCAGCTGCACCCCACTGTGCACTGCCAACTAGTAAAACCAGCTCATGATGGAGAGGTGGGACAACCAGCAGCAGCTCCAGACTTTTGGGATGAGGAAGCAGACCTTTCTGGAACTGTGTGGCTGGCTCACCCCTGCCCTCACATGACAGGACACCCAGATAAGACCTGCCATTCCCCTGGAGAAGCAGGTTGCCATCGCTATCTGGAAGATCACCATGGCCAACAGTTACTGATCCATTGGGAGCCAGTTTGGTGTGGGGAAGTTGACTATAGAGGCATTCATCAGGCAGGTATGGTGCTCTCGGGCTGCAGTCCCAGAAGAGCAGGGGTGAAGTGCTGGAGAGGGGAATCCTAGGGAATGAGAGGTTTGGGTGTGGGGGAAGCCCCCTTCCCCAGCTGGTTCTCCAATCCTGCCTTCACACAGCCCTGCCACAGGGGTAGGCTACATAGGTGGTGGCTCCTGGTGTGTTTGGGGGGAGGGCTAGGTGACCTCCCAAGGACTCTGGCACCCCTGTGATTCTCTGTTTTGTCTGTCTCCTTCTGCAGGTGGTGAGGGCCATCAACACCATCCTGCTCCACAGGGTCATCCACCTCGGCGATGTGGACCCCATCATAACCAGCTTTGCCACCATGGGCTTCCCCAACTGCGGGGGGACTACTGATGGCACTCACATCCCCATCTGGGCCCCTGACCACTGGGCATCTCTCTACATTAACCAGAAGGAATACTTCTCCAGGGTCCTGCAGGCACTGGTCAACTACCACGGGCAGTTGACTGAAATCTACATTGGGTGTTAGGGGAAGGTGCACGATGCCCACGTATTCCACAATTCTAGCCTATTCCACAAGATGGAGGCCGGCACTTCCTTCCCCGAGTGCACCATCAAGGTCGGGGACATGGACATACCACTCTGCATCGTGGGGGACATGGCCTACCCACTCATGCCGGGCCTCATGAAGTCCTACACAAGACACCTTAACCCTAACAAGGACCACTTTAATGCCCAGCTGGGCTGGACCCTCATGCAGGCAGCATGCGCCTTCGAGCATCTCAAGGCCCATTTCCAATGCCTCCTGACCTGCCTGGATGTAGAGAAGCAGAACATCTCCCAGGTGATGCCCACGTGTTGCGTGTGCCACAACCTCTGTGAGAGGAAGGCGTTCCCTTCTTGGGTGAGGGGGTAGAGGCCGGCTCGGAGGGCAAGGCCTTTAAACAGCCACACAGCTGCAATCTAGCAGGCCCATGGGGGACAAGAGGGGTGCATATCTGCGAGGCCCTGAGGAAGAGTTTCTCCCAAGGACCGCACTGACACTCTCCACAGGGGCCTGTGCCTTGCCCCTCGCTGCCTTTCCCCCAATAACTCCAACCTTCCTCCCTCCACCCTTCGCCCCAGCAGAGATGATCAAAAAACATTTTGATTTCGGGGAAAACAAAAAAAACCTCGTGGGTTATTTATTTCCGGTAGAAGTAACTGAGGAGGGACTAGGGAAAGAACCCAGAAGAGGGGAAGGGGAAAGAAGGGGCTAAGAACCTTGAAGGGGGTTGAAAGGGAGAGAAGGGGTGAGGAGAGGCTCACTCAGGGCTGGGGCTGGGAGGGGCATGTGGTTCGGATGGATCCTCTGCCTTATGTGCAAGACTCTTGGTGACCATGGCAGAGGGGTTTGGGAAGGCTAGGGGGAGAAGTAAGGGGGAGTTGGAGCAGGGGCTGGCATGGGAGGAGGAGCAGGGGCTGGCATGGGAGATGGGGCAGGACCAGGAGCTGGAACTGGAGCAGGAGCGGCAGCAGGAGCTGGCTCTGGGAGGGCAAAGAAAGCCTGCATGGTCACGCACATGTTGCATCCCTGCTGCAGCAACTCCATTCAAGTCTTTCTCTGCCACTGCATATCCTCCTAGAGCCTCTGGTCCAGCATCTCATGTACAGAATACAGAGATGTGCTCCCACAGCAGTTCTTCCTGCATTCTCCAGTGCCTGCAGCTCTCCCGGTGTCAGGCGACTGCCTCGGATGGTGTTGCCCACCCCTCTCAGGCACCTGGTCTGGCTGGGGGGAATAAAGAGACAGTCAGTCATCTCTTGAGACACTGTCTTTCAAGCCTTGCCTTCATCTGTGAGCCAAGATCAACAGTTCTTAGGTCAGATAAAAGCGATGTCCTGGAAGCAAGGATGTGTGGCCTGGACTGCAAGCTTTTTCTTACAGAGGCCCAGACATCCTCAAGGGAGCTTACTCCCCCATGCCTCCTGTCCCAAGGACAAGCAGGTATGGGAAGTTGCTGGCCACTCTGGGATCCTGTGGCCAGAAGGATGGCCTCAGGTTGGCTGGGCTTGCCTCAGTGCCGGGTACACGTCGGGTCTGGCGGTGATGGCATCCCAAGGGGAGAGAAGTTGCATCCCTGGCTGCAGGGGGAAAAGGAGTGAGGGTGTAAACAGGGTGAAGGGTGTGAGCAGCAGACACACCTGCACCTAGCAGCGCTGTCCCCAGGAGCTAGTGCTGCCTCAAGCATGCAGGCATGCCCGTGTGCAGCACTCCAGAGTCTGTCTGTGTGTGTCCTTGTCACCAGCCTCCTTCTAGAGGTGGCTTGCTTGTCCCCAACTTCCTTCTAGTGGTGGCTTGTGATGGGAGCATGTCCCACTCAGGTGTCTGAAGTGTGGCAAGCCTCCCCAGATCCTGTGACCAGGAGCCCAGCATGCTGAGATGCAGTCTGATGGGGCTCCATGGCGCAGACTGCCACTGCATGTGCATCCACATGCACGCACTGCAGTGCAATTCCCTAGTCAGAGAAGGCTGAGCAAGGAGTGCATCTCAGCCCCTCACTGCCTGCTGCCTCCCCCCATCTGTGTGAGAAAATTAAGGTCACTCACCTGATGCTCCCTCCTAGGTCTTGGAGGATGCCTGGGACACATCCAGGCCATGAGGTACCAGCTCCAGGGTCACCGAGGTCATGGTGCTGGCTGTGTCAAGGTCCTCCTCCTCCTCACCGGCTCTGGCCGGTGGGCGGTGACAGGCATCTCCAGCCCTAAGTCCACCAACAGGAGTGGAGAAGGGGCTGCACTACCCCTCCCTCCCCCGGATGTGGCACAGATCTCGATAATAGGGCCAGGTGTGTGGTTCTGCCCCAGAACCAGAGCTGCGCTCCCTCGCCCTACCATAGCCCTGGCAGAACTCCAACTTTCATCTGGACCTGTTCCTGGGTCCGGATGTGGCCCTAGGTGACCAGCCGAACAGCCATGCAGCCACAGATATTGGTGTCGCACAGTCTGGAGCAGAGATACTGGTTTTCCTCCTCTCCCCACACTTCAATGAGGGCTGGGATCTCCACCCCAGGCCCGGATGGTGCACACCTCTTTTGCCATCTGGCAGGCTCCTGAGAGCCATCAGACTGCTCCTTAGGAGTAGGGGGAGTGTTGGGGGGCTTGAGGGTCAGCTATGGTGGCCAGACAATGTACTGTGACAGCAGTGGTATGGCTAGAGGCTGTCAGGGACAGCTTCCTGCCACAAGCCCTTTCCCCTGTGTCTGCAGCTTTAAGAGCTGCAGTGGAAGAGGAACTATTGAGTCCTGAGAAGTGTGGAGGGAATGGCCAACAGGGCACCTCTGGAATTTCCTGGAGGCTCCTTATTTCGAAATAATTCCCTGTGCCGTGTCCACACACACCCTATTCCAAAATAGGCATTATTTCTCATGAAATGAGGTTTATAGAAGTCAGAATAAGCCATCCGTTATTTCAAATTTATTTCAAAACAACAGAATTGCTGCATACATGCTCACATGGTTATGCAGAAATAACACTAGTTATCTCAAAATAATGGTGCAGTGTAGATGCACCCTAAGGTGTCACAGGACTACTAATCATACATATTTGAGCATGTATGATTTCTAAAAAGAGATAATCATAATGTTCTAAAGAGATGAGGAAGCACCCTTCACTAAGATCACCAACTATGAACGTGAAGTTATGAATATTTCCAAATACCTGGAATCCCCTATGACAAACAGACTTTTATTTGAAACAAAACTCAACATCCACATTGGAAAAGCTGCCACAACAATGTTTAAACTGAGCAACAACAACAAACTGATAGAACAAAGATCTGTGGGTATCACGAGCGTATTATCAGCACAGTTTTGTATGGGAGTGAGGCATGGATCTTATACTCTCGTCAGGAAATGGGGCTTATCAGCTTTCATGTGTGTTGCTGTTTAATTTTTGGCATCTCCTGGGAAGGACAGAGTCACAACACAGAAGCAATATCTAGACTACGGAAAAGAGTCGAAAGAGGATATGCAAATTCCCCAGGAATTTTCCTCAAAAAATGAGGTTTATGCCGCTTTTTGATGGGGGGGGGGGGGAGTCACCAAAAAAGTCGCCTCTAAACTACTTTCACTTTCGAAAGCGAGATCGGAAGAAGGTATGTGAATTCCCACGGAATTTGCATATTCTTTCAAATCTTCCCCATAGATTAGATGAGCCCACAGGCACTCAAGTGGGCTAGCATACAGCATGAAAACACTCCTCAGAAAGAGACACCACCACTGGCTTGGGCATATGTGATGAATGAATGATGGGTGCGTCCCAAAGGACATCCTTATTGGCGAATTGGCATCTGGAAAAAGACCACAATTTGGATGTCCCTTTGTTTCAAGGAACTGTGCAAATGAGACCTCAAAAAAATGAACATACAGGCAGTCCCCGGGTTACGTACAAGATAGGGACTGTAGGTTTGTTCTTAAGTTGAATTTGTATGTAAGTCGGAACTGGTACATATTGTAGGGGAAACTCTAGCCAAACAACCTTTCCCTATGCTATCCAAAACTAAAAAAAATAACTCCCCTCTAATGTTTGTTTTGCTGTCTGTTCCCCTGTTCAGAAGATTTCACATCTATTTCTGTCCCTGTGACAAACTCAGGACTAAAGGAGTAACTCATCAAATACCAAACAGCTCTGCACCATGCTTTGAGCTAATAGCTTTATTTTCACACACCACCCAGGGTTCTAGGAGGAGGGTCCTTTTTTTGCTAACACAATGAGGCCAGCACTTTGTTTGTTTTGGTGGAGTCTTTGTTTGCCCAGGGAGCCCAGCATGTATAGGGGGAGGAGGGGCGGAGAGGCTGCTTTTGTCTGCTGTTCCGCAGCCTGTTGCTCAGGGGAGGGGGCAGCCTGTTGCTGGCAGGGGGGGAGGGGGGAGGCGTGCAGGATGCGAGGCCGTGGGGGGGGGGGCAGCGGGCGTGGGGAGGCACTTTTCCTCTGCCCGGCAGCTCTGCGGGATCCCTGTCCCTGTGGCCAGCTGCTGCAGGCAGAGGCCAGTTGGAGCCGGCCGAAGAGGAGGAGGTGGTGGATTCTAGGACCCAGGTGAGCGAGCCCCGGGGATGCTGCTGCGCTCCGGGAGCCCGGCATGTATAGAGGGGAGGAGGGGCAGAGAGGCTGCTTTTGTCTGTTCGGCAGCCTGTTGCTCAGGGGAGGGGGCAGCCTGTTGCTGGCAGGGGGGCAGCGGGCGTGGGGAGGCACTTTTCCTCTGCCCGGCAGCTCTGCGGGACCCCAGTCGGAGCCGGCCCGAGGAGGAGGAGGATCCTAGGACCCAGGTGAGTGAGCCCCGGGAATGCTGCTGCGCATGTGCGGGAGTTGCCTCACCCCGTTCGTATCTAGGGATCCCACGTAAGTCGGATCCACGTAAGTCGGGGACTGCCTGTAGTTATGGATAACTGGGAAGATCTTACTCAAGACGCAGTCTTTGGATGGAAGAGCTAAACAAAGACCTCTGAAGTTACAAGAAGAAGCAGTCCAACTTAGCAGAGGACAAAGGCAGAGACCAAAATGTCAAAACACCATCTTTAAACATGACAGACGCAGCAAAGTTTTTCTCTTGAATGGGTTTTTTCAGTCACAGTTGCCATAAAACCGAGTAAATTCTTTACCTTTCAGGGATATACATTCATGGTCTCTTGAGACTAAAGGACGCCAACTATTCTACTGACATATTAGTCAAAAGTATCACCAGGCATACCTTGCACTAATTGTATTCAAAAGTCAAAGTTGGCACATAAGACAGAAATATTCATAAGTTTCTTAGACACTGAGTATTCCAAATAACAAAAATTAACAACCCACTATAGCATTACATGTCAAAGCTCATCTCAACTGGCTTATTAAGCCCATGATTCAAGGCTAAAAAATCTGTTATTTTTAGCCTTGTAAGTCTGAGTTAGTTGACCTAGGATTTCAGATTCACTGCCATGAGCCTTTTATTGCAGTGTAGATAACTCCTTAAGACCAGTGACAACCATTATGATAATCTAATCAGATTTTTTGCATACTATAGGTCATAGCTTTTGCTAAAGCTATTATGCTTTTGAGCTAAAGCACATTTGTAAAGAGTTCAAGTAACAAGGAATCAATTACATTCCTAGGTACATTATTCCAATGGTTAATTACTCATGTTAAAAATGTGCATGCTATGACTAATTTAAATGTGTATAGTTTCAACATACAGCCATTTTTTCTTCTGATACCTTTGCTAGATGAAAGAGCCTTTGAGTACAAGATACAGTAAAATTCCAATTGTCCGGCATCCAGTGATCCGGCACTCCCGATAGTCCGGGACCAACTAGAACCCGGAAGTGCTCTGGCCAGCCAGACAATTGGAGCTGCTGTGAGCCCCATGGATGCTCGCAGCTGGGAAAGGGAAGGGGAGAAGAGGGTAAGGGAATTATACCCGTGACGGATCTGCCGGGACCTTTGCTGCGACCAGGCCGGGGGGAGCGGGGAGGAAACGGCGCGGCGAGGGGCGAACCCTCCACCATTTTGCAGGAAGGTGGGGGAAGCCCCACGCCACCGCCTAGAGTTTCCAGGAGGGGAGCAGGCTCCCCACCCCCCAGACTGCAGTAGTTATCGCTGAGCAGGGGAGTGAGGGGCGGCACTGAGGGACCAAACAGGCAGCACCCCAGCTGCTCTGCTCCACGCCGCTTCCCGAAGTCCGCTGCTGATGAAACTGATGAGCGGCAGACTTGGGGAAGCTGCGGAGTAGAGCAGCTGGGGTGTTGCCGGGTTGGTCTTGCAGCACCACTCCTCATCCTCCTGCTCGGCGATAACTACTGCAGTCTGGGGGGGTAGGGAGCCCGCTCCCCTCCCGGAAACTCTTGGCGGTGGCAAGAGGCTTCTCCCACCTTCCTTGAAAATGGCAGAGGGTTCGCCCCTCGCCGCGCCGTTCCCCGCCCATCCCCTGGATGCAGTGCGGGTACCGGCAGACCCGTCACAGCCTCCCACCAGAGTACCTCCCGATACTCCGGCATATCCGATAATCTGGCACCACCCAGGTCCCAAAGGTGCCGGATTATCAGAAGTCTACGGTATCTACTTCCCAGGTAAGTATTTGTAAATGGTAGTCATGTGACCCCTTATCCTTCTCTTTGGTAAGATAAATAGAATGAGTTTAAGATATGGCCTTTGCTGAACTAAACAAATCAGGCATGAATATAACTGGTTTACAGTACTTTTGTCTGATAGGCTACATCTAGACTACACGGCTCCGTCGATGGAGCCATGTAAAGTAATTTATTCAGCATAGTCAAAGAAGCGGGGATTTAAATAATACCCACATCATTAACATAAAAATGGCTGCCGCGCTGTGCTGACAATCAGCTGATCCAGCACAGCGTGGCAGTCTAGAATGTGGCGCGGTCAACAAATGCTTCTTTTGTCGACCGCGCCACGTCTAGACTGCCACGCTGTACCAGATCAGCTGATCGTCGGGCCAGCACGGTGGCCATTTTTATTTTAATGACGCGGGGATTATTTAAATCCCCGCTTCTTTGACTATGCCGAATAAACTATTTTACATGGCTCCGTCGACCTAGCTATAGTGATGATGAAATCTTGTAAATTCAGTGAACCATTTTGAAATAGAAACATAATACCAAAAGAGAAAGTTGACCTTAGAGATTAAAGAATGTGTAATGCCATAGATTTTTGGAATAACATTTTACTGGGGTTCAGATTAATGGGTAAAACAATCTTATTTTCAGTCAGGTCAGAATCCTTCAGGGTGAACTTCTTGCATTCCATGAGGCTCTATTCATATTCTGGGTCATGTTCTCATGGATTAGATGGCAGGCTCACAGACTAGTTTTATAGTAACATGATATGGTTGAGAAAAAAAATCTGAAATCTAATGATTTCTAATATGTGGTATTTTCAATACACCTGGTCAGGAAATTTAATTAATTTAAAAAAAAATTAAAAGGAAAAATTTTGTTTTTTGGCTTGAAATGACTTTGTTTTGAAATGTAAGAGAATTCTAGTAAAAATATTTAAAAGGTCAAAATAAAAATTATATACTTGGAAAATTGTGTAGCAAAGTAGACTACTTACTTGACCTGAAATTGTTTTGGGGAGTGAGAGGGCAAGATGGAAGGATGATGGTTTATAGCATTTTTTAGCATTCTTTTTGCCCAGAGATATTATAAGATAATTATTTGAAATTTCAAAAATATTCCTAGATTGGGGAAAAAATTCCTAGCCAGCTCTAATTTTCCAACTATATATATATATATATATATATATATATATATATATATATATATATATGCAGCTTCATTTAGGTCTGATTTTCTTCTATAAAATGAAATGAAAACACCCAGGCAAAAAACAAATCAGATTTAGTGAGACAGCAACTCAGTTAAATTAGTTCCTTATTCATCTGAGGATATGTTCTCTTAACTAAAAGGGTTACAAATTAAATGGGCAAAGTGTTGCAACAAGTGAGACAGACCCAGAAAGTCACAAAAAAGTTAGATGCAAATCTAAACAACTTTGTCCTTCACCAGAAAAAAAAATATTGTAGAAAAAGAGACAGAAATAAGATTATAAGAGAGAGAGATGAAGAAATAGCAGAACTGAAGAAGAATTTATACTTCTAAGTGATTGAGGCACTTAAAGGGGAAAGGATTGACTGGGGCTTGTATAGAAGAGCTATCAAATCAAATTCTTTGTTTTCTTGCTTCCCAGGAGGCAGAAGCACAGTGTAATCTCTGCAGAAAGTCTTTCTGAAAGGACATGAAAATAGGGATTTATGAACAAGATACATATATATAAAAAAATCAAAATAAATAAGATGCATGCACCGCAAACCAAGGAAATGAGAGATGTTATATTGTCACAACCTTCAATGTCTCTTCTCCCTAACGGTGTTTACTGCCTTAGCAGTGCAATATCTAAACTTAAACTGTTCATTCTCTGGGGCAAGAACCATCTCTTTTGTACGTTTGTAAACTTCCGTGCACGCTTGTAGCATTGTATACTAAAACATGCTCTTTTGCTTTTTCTGTTTATCATTTAATAGGATTGCCAACTGTGAGTGAACCTATTCGGGGAAATTCCCTCCCCACACCCATGATATGATGTCATTTTCTTTAACTATCCTATTAAAATCTCCTGGATTGCTTTCAATAGTCACTAGAGGTATGTCTACACTACATGGCTCCATCGACGGAGCCATGTAGATTACCTTTGTAGACATAGGAAAATGAAGCGGCGATTTAAATAATCGCTGCTTCTTTTAAATTAAAATGGCTGGCATGCAGTGCCGATCAGCTGTTTGTCGGCACAGCGCTGTAGTCTGGACGCTCCGCGGTTGACATCAAAGGCATTTGTCGACCTCCTCACTATGCCTCATGGGATGAGGTTTACTGGGGAAGTCGACAAATGCCTTTGATGTGGACCGTGGAGAATCCAGACTACAGCACTGTGCCGACAAACAGCTGACCGGCACTGCATGGCAGCCATTTTAATTTAAATGAAGCAGTGATTATTTAAATCGCCATTTCATTTTCCTATGTCTACAAAGGTAATCTACATGGCTCTGTCGATGGAGCCATGTAGTGTAGACATACCCTAGGAGATTGATGACAACTTTGGGAGATTCCAGAGCAATTCCCCGCCACCCCTTCACACCTCCCATGTAATTGGTTAATCGGTTAAACATCACATTTAACTGGTTAACCAATTAAACAGGCTTTTACATCCCTAATGAAAACTGGTTCCCAGAGGCAGTGATACCTGGAATAAGTAAGGCCTGCCCAAGCTTTGAGGTATACATGAAGATTTGGCTAAGATTTTTTTAAGTCATGTGAGTCTTTTATTGTTTTAACCTTTTAATCCTGAATGCTAGGTTTCAATGTTTAGATAAATACTTTGTTCTGAAAACACTGCTTTGAGTCACTGCATTTAGATTTTAAATATAGATTCCAAAAGTAAATCTCCTGCAGGTGCCAAACCCAATTTGAGCTGCTAAGGAAACCTTGTTGGAAGACAGGGATATTGTAGTTCAGGAACCCGGGTCTGTGAATTACTGGATTCCACCCTGAAAGTGAAAGTTGAGGGCCTGTCCGTAGTAAGGGTAAAGTTGGAAAAGACTGAAGAAGATTCAACAAGTAGAACTTACCCTGCAACTATGACAGTCTCATTGATTATTCTACTTCTAGAGCTAGAAGTTAGAGAAATAAATCTGAGGGATTCTACTCTATTAAAAAAAATGATTATCCATTATTATATGGAGGCTTCAGGTCATCATAAAGATTTTTTTTTTTTTACAAAACGTCCTAAAGAAAGAACAACAATAGATAAAATAACATATTTTGCTATTGAAATTAGGTATTTCCCACCCTCAGTGTAACCTAAAAATGAAAAAAATACCCGTTATCATGCAACCAATGAAAAATATTTAGCTGACCAGTATGAGACAACTTCTAAATACAAAGTCACAACAAGTTTTGAATGTTGAGACATTTTTATTTACCACATAATCCTTTAAATCAGGGGGATTGTGACCCCTCAGGGACACTCATGCTTATTACATGGGGGGGAGGGAGGGGAGGAGTTGCAAGCTGACAGACTCCACCCTCAAATCCTGTTTTGCTTCCAGCATTTATAACAGTGTTTGATCTAAAACTCTTACAAAATCCTCTCAGATGCCTCACATTTTCCAGTATTAATTAAATGAGACATTTATCCTTTGTATTTATTGACCCCATAGATTACAATTCTTTCTAACGATGTATGTCAAACCTCACAATGTTTATGTGGCTCAGGACCATTGACCTTATTTGGTATTTCAAATTTCATTATTAATTTAATGCATAATTCTCATTTGTGCTTCACTTAAACTGTATTATCTTAATAATGGTCAGGCTAGACTTTGAAAGGATAATTCAATACTATAAAAATATTCAAACCTTAAAATAGCAATGATACTTAGAATAGTTTGCATGCTCCTTTACATTCTCAGCACTTTTAAGCTAATCATTGTAAATCCTCTAACAGATACATTCTTATTGGACTCCATCAATTTTAAAGAAAAATTCACTACTCTTATTTCAACACATTTCCATTGAACAGTGCCCACTGCAACAGAGAACTCAATTATAATTAGTAACATGCTCCTGACTGAGTAATGAATGGGGGAGAACAACAGAGACAAAAAGGAAGTTACTCACATTGTGCAGTAACAACAGTTCTTCGAAATGTGTCCCACCGTGGGTGCTCCACTGTTTGTGTCGGGCTCGCCCAGCACCACAGATCAGAGATTTTTTCTAGCAGTGTCTAGACAGGAGGCACATGCACAAGAGCAGCGCATGCCATGCACGCCTTTGGAGTTCGCGCACACAGCCCGATTCCCCCTAGTTTCTTTAGGAATGCCCCATTGCATGAGTTAAGCCAAGCCAAAGAAGAGGGAGAAAGGTGGGTAGTGGAGCACCCATGGGGACACACATTTAGAAGAACTGTCATTACAGCACAAGGTGAGTAATATCCTTTTCTTCTTCAAGTGATGTCCCTGTGGATACTCCACTGTAGATGACTACTTCGCAGTACCCAAAAGATGGAAGGTGGGCATTGGCTAGGCTTTATGTGCAGATGATAAGACTGTTATGGGTACTGCAGGGTTCATGTCTGCTTGAGTCAAGATTGCATGATGTTTCATGAAAGTGGGATTGGAGGATCAGGTAGCGATCTGGAATATGTCTGTGAGCGGCACCCCTTTCAGGAAGGCTGGCGATGCTGCCATGGTTGTGTGGAGTGAGCCTTCGGAGGCATGGAGAGAGGGGAGTCCTGAAGGAGTAACATTGGAGGATGCAGGTTGTAACCAATTCTGAAATCCTCTGTGATGAGAGTGGCATTCCTTTGGATCATTCTTCCAGTGAAACAAAGTCTATGACTTCTGGAAGGGCCATATATGGTCTTTATATATGCTGATCATTCATCCCCATTTTTCCAAGACAGTCCCAATTTTTAATGTCCTGTCCCAGTGCCCCTATGCAGTAGTGAAATGTCTCAGAAAGCTCTGGGACTCCAAGCGTGGCTAGAAGCGGCTGTGTACTACTAATTCCTTTCCTCCTCCCTTGGATGGGGGAATAGGAGCCTGGCAGGACACTTCCTGAAGCCTTTCCCTGCTGCTGGGTGGGAATTTAGCCAATAGGAGCAGGGGGAGAAATTTCCTGTTGGAGCACACACAAGGAAGTAAGTGCCTGGGGGGCCGAGAGGAGTGGAAGGCAGGGAACGGAATCACCACTCAATGGGTTACTGGGGGATGGGCGAATGCAGGAAGCGCAAGGATCAGCTGAGTTGCGGGGGAGAGGGGGAAAATGCAGGCGGCATTAAGTTCAGCTGAGTTGCGGAAGTGGGGAAATGCCAGTGGTGCAAGGTTCAGCTGAGTTGCTGGGGGAGACGGGGGGCAGCAGCACGAGGTTCAGCTGAGCTCCTGGCAGGGTGGGGAACCAGCATGTGGCTCAACAGGGTTGGAGAGGGGATGCACAGGACCGACTGGCTGGGGGGCAGGGCAGGGAACTGATGTACCACTCAGCTGGGCTGCAGGAGTGGGGAACCAAGAAGCCCAATGGGGGGGGGGGCACGCGCAGCAGTAGGGGGCCTGAAATGACCACCCCTGATATGGAAGAATCCCTCATCCGGGATCAGTCAGATACCAAGGGTGCCAGACCAGGGAGGTCCAATCCTACCACAAGCCCTTCCTGTACCCTCTCTCCTGGCCAGACACCCTTCCCCCATCCGCTCCTGCCCCCTCCCTTTCGACCAGACACCCTACCCCCACCCTGCTCCTGCATCCACTGTTGCTCCTGCACCCTCCCTCATACCCACACACTGCACTCTCCCTTGCTCCCGCTCCCTCCCCCGGCCGCACACTCTACTTCCAGCCTGCTTCTGCATGGTACCTCTCCCCCAGACCTTGTAAGCTCTCCGCATCCTGCACCCCATCCCTATCCCACTCACTGGCAGCCCAGTCTCACACACTGAACGCCTCATTTTTGTCCCCACCCAAGAACATAAGGAGGTCCATAAAATCCACCAAGAACGTAAATCTGACGTATGAGAATCCCTGAACCTCAGTCATTCCTGTCACTGGGGCTGGAGCGCTAGAGGACAGAGATGTCTCGGTGGCCACTGAGCATTGGGGGTTGTGGGAGAAGTACTTTTGCTTCTCACTTGTGTGATCCTCAACTGATTTATCTGTGATTCAGTGGCTCCCCACCCAAAAAAGGTTGCCCACCCCTGCTATACCAAAAACATTAAAACCTTTTGGGTTAGACAAATTATTTTACTTTATTTAAAATGAAGTTTGATAAACTAACATGAGAAAGTTAAAACCCTTAATCTATTTACTAACTGAAACTGTTCTCCCTAGCTGCAGCACTAAGAAAACGGCTTGAGCATAATTCATGTTAACTAATGGTGAGTTTCCATTAGCAACTGGTGGTCTGCAGAAAAGTTTACATTGATCCAGGTGGTTCACAGGCCAAAAAATTTGATAACCACTGAAATACAGGCACTCTTGGCCTCTCCCCCCAAATTAATACAGTGCAAGTTTGATTGATGCAATTGCAGTATAGTTACATGCAGGGGGGAGTTTAGGGAGTTGTGTGGGGCCCAAACTCATCCCTATCGGTGGAGGACGGTGGGAGGAGTTTTAGAGATGTTACACGACACCCTTTACTTCTGATCCTGTGTTCATCTTGACCCCAGAAGTACTACCTCCTGAGGTAGAACTTCATGTGGCAGGTGGGTGGGGCCTAAGGGTTCGTGGGCTTGGCTTATGTCCCTATTTTTGGTTCCGAAAATATGGTTACCAAATCTATCTAGAACGATAATGCTCTGCAAACATCCAGTGTGTGCAGGATAGTCTCCTCTCGAGAAGTGTGAGGCTTTGGGTAGAACGTTGCAAGTAGTATTTGTTCATTGTTGGAGCAAACTTTGGAAAGGAAGAATGGGGGCATAAGGTCACTATCTTTGTGGAATACAGTGTATGTGGGGAATGTCGATAGAGCAGTGATCTCGTTAACGTGTCTTCCCTTCCACATGATCAGAAGTAAAGGGCCAGTAGGAAGACAGTCTTTAAAGTTAACAATTAGAGTGAGCGCTTAGCCAGAGACATGAACAGTGGTCTGGATAGTGTACGAGGTACCAATTCCAAATTTCATGTGGGGGGGAAAATCAGTCAACGAGGTGGGTTAAGATTATGTAGTCATCTTAAGGAATCTTCTTGAGATAGGGTGAGCAAATAAAGAGCAATAAAGAGAGCAAATAAAGAGAAGCTCTCTATGGGTGAACTGCTGCAAAGAAAGCTAGGTGCACTCTAAGGGTATGTCTACACTACCCCGCTAGTTTGAACTAGCAGGGTAATGTATGCATACCGAACTTGTTAATGAAGCCCGGGATTTGAATTTCCCGGGCTTCATTAGCATAAAGCCGGCACCGCCATTTTTAAAAGCCGGCTAGTGCAAACCCCATGCCGCGCGGCTACACGCGGCACGGGCTAGATAGTTCGGAATGGCTACGTAGTTCGAACTATCTGTACTCCTCGTTCCAATGGCTACGTAGTTCGAACTATCTAGCCCGTGCCGCGTGTAGCCGCGCGGCACGGGGTTCGCACTAGCCGGCTTTTAAAAATGGCGGTGCCGGCTTTATGCTAATGAAGCCCGGGAAATTCAAATCCCGGGCTTCATTAGCAAGTTCGGTATGGATACATTACCCTGCTAGTTCGAACTAGCGGGGTAGTATAGACATACCCTTAGAGACAAAACTGACAAACTTCGTTGTTGCAGGGACACGATGTAATTGAGGATTGTGTGAAGAGGCATGGATAAGGGTTGGATACTCTTTATTTCACACCAAACTATAAACTGTTTCAACTTATGGAGGGAAGTATCACGAGTGGAATGACACCTACTGCAGAGTAAGACATCTCTTACTTGTTGCGAACATTTGCATTCCATCAAGAACCAGCACGGAACCATGCCCTTAAATGCAGTGTCTGAGGTTGCAGAGGGTTCCTATGTTCTGAGAGAGGGGATCTGGATAGTTCGAAAGTAGGCAAGGAGATCGGAGAGACACCTGATAGAGATAGGGAAACCAAATCTGCCTGGACCAGGCAGGAACTATAACAATGATTAGGGCATTTTCCAACTCTATCTTGCAGAGTACGCTGGGAATGTGTCAGATAGGAGGAAATACATAAAAGAGATGAGTATGCCATGCTATGGGGAAAGTGTTCCTCAATGATCTGGCCCCCAGGCCCACCCCGAAACAATTCCGAGTAAGTTTGGTTTGTGTTCTTTCGCAAAGAAGTCTATCAGCAGCCAGCATCTTTGGTGGAATATGTCCATGGAGGACAGTGGTATGGATTTCCCCACTCATGTTCTACTGAAAAGTTGTGGCTGAGTGTATCCACAGTAACATTCTTGATACTGGGTAGGTATGATGCAGTGATGGTAATATAGTTTTGGATACACCAATTTCACACACGTACAGCTTTCTCACAGAGGAAGCGGGAACATGCACCCTCTTGGCAGTTGATGTAATACACCATTGTCATCATGCTCAGGATGCACACTGCAGAATCCTGGATATACTGATGGAACTGTTTGTAAGCGTGGTGTAAGGCTCGGAGCTCCAATATGTTCATGTGGAGCTTTGACTCGTGGGTGGACCATCTGCCTTGTGCAACAGTGCTGAAAATAGGCTCCGCAGCCTAGAACATAACACGAGAACAGCCATACTGGGTCAGACCAAAGATTCATCTAGCCCAGTAACCTGTCAGCCAACAGTGACCAATGCCACGTGTCCCAGAGTTAGTGGACTGAACAGGTAATGATCAAGCCATCTCTCTCCTGCCATCCATCTCCACCCTCTGACAAACAGAAGCTAGGGACACCATTCCTTACCCATACTGGCTAATAGCCATTAATGGACTTAACCTCCATGAATTTATCTAGTTCTCTTTTAAACCTTGTTATAGTCCTAGCCTTCACAAGCTCCTCAGGCAAGGAGTGCACATACTGACTATGCACTAGAAGGGAAGCCTCTGTAGTGATATGGTTGGATGGCTGCTCCTGGTGAAATGGTGCACCGGCAAGGAGGTTCCCCAAGATGGTCCACCATCGTAGCAATGAAAGGACAGTAGGGGGAACTGACATACACTGGTGCGCTCGGTGCTTGGACAAGGAATAAATTGAGGCAAGCCAATATTGGAGGCACCTGAAACGTAGACGTGCATGCCTGATTATGTACATTGTAGCTCTCATGTACCCGATGAGGCGTAGGCAGGTGAGTATAGGAACTGTGAGCCTCAGTTCCATGGTTAGAATCAAACTGTTTATTGTTTTGAATCGTTGATTCAGCAGATATGTGCAAGATGTGGTAGAATTGAGATGCACTCTTATGAATTCTAGAGATCGAGTCGGGTTTAGGGTAGACTTCAGCTCGTTGATAATGAAGCCCCAGAGATTTGAAGAAATTCTTTGTGAAAAGGATCAGATCTTTTGTGACCTTCTGAGGAGGCCCCGAAATGAGGCAATCATCGAGATACAGAAGTATTATGATTCCTTCATGACAAAGATGTGTCCACAACCACCAAAGTCTTGGAAAAGACTCTGAGGGCTGATGAAATATTGAACAGCAGAACTCTGTATTGGAAGTGTTCTTGAGCAAGTGTGAAGCAAAGAAAGCACCTGTGCACTGGGTTAATGGTTATATGAAAGTACACATCTTGAAGATGGAGGGTTATGAATCAGTCTCCCTCATTCAGTGCCAGGATAACTGCTGCCAGTGTGACCATCTTGAACCGTTGCTTGCGTAGGCAATTGTTCAGGTGGCGGAGTTTGAGGATGGGTCTCCAGACCCCTGTTTTGTTTTTCCCGTGAGGAAGTAGTCTTGAGTAAAATCCCATGCCCTGATATTGTTCTGGTACTCTCTGTATAGCTCCTATATGTAGGAGGTGCTCTCAGAGGGATCCCTGAATAGGGATGGGGAAGTTGGTGGAATTGAGAGAAGGGGTTTGGAGAATTCGCATTTGATGATTTCTAGAACCCACTGACTGCGGTTACTGCTGCCCACTGGTTGTAAAAGGGACATAGTCAGTGATAGAATACAGTATATTGACAAGGCACTGGTGATTAGGAAAGGTCTTGCAGGCCCTCGACCAAGACATCAGAGCTGCTGCTTAGAGGCTTGGTGATTTCATGAGCAAATGTTAGGTCATTGGCGCTGGTTTCTTGGTTTGGCCCAATTGTTATCAAAAGGCCTTTGTTGCTACTGCTTGGTAAAATTGAAATCCCTGTGTTTTTGATAGTGAGTTTATCATCTCCTATGGAATGGGGGTATATACATCCTGTGTACGCAAGGTGGTCCTGGAGTCCTTACTCAAGCTAAAGACTTAGTCAGTCCTAGCTGCAAATAAATCTATCGAATGGCGAGTGCTCTTTGGTCTGGAGTTCTTTGGGGACTCCTGCCGCTTGTAGCCATGACGTATGTCTCATTACGATGGATGTTATGGTTACTCTTGCAGCCATGTCCGAGTCAAGTGCCATTTGAAGCTCTGTGCAGGCTAAAGTGTAGCCTTCCTGGATTATAGGACTTTATTATAGGTCTTTTATCATCAGGAAGGTGCTGCATCAGCTCTGTCAACTTTGACAGTCATACTAAGTTGTGGTTTGCTAAAAGGGCGCCTATTCGCAACTGCAGCATTGAGGAGTATATTTTCTCGCCACATAGATCTAAGCACTTGTGGTCCTTGTCTTGTGCAACAGATCTGTATTATGGTGTTTTGACTCTATGGTTTGCAGCATCCACCACTAGGGAATTCAGTTGTGGGTAGAAGAATAAGAAGTCCATGGCCTTAGAGAGGACAAAATACTCTGCTCTTCTGTTAGTTGGAGGGGCTGAAGCTGGCATTTGCCATACCTCATCAACTGCCTCTAGAATCACATAATCGAGGGGTAGAGCAATCCTCAACTTTGAGGAAGGGTGAAAGCTCTTCAACGATTTCCACCATCTATGATAACGCTACCTCCTGGCTAGCAGCAACCCTCCAAAACAGGTCTTGGAATTGCCTGAGGTCATCAGTTGGTAACTGGTCCTCTGGAATCATCCACAGATGAGGAAGACTTGTCAGTTGGTGATGCATCTGGGTCACTGATAATCTGTCCTTACTCTGTGTCTGTTTCTATGATATGGGAGGAGGAAGTATGAGGACGAGAAGGAGATAGCGATCTGTGAGCCAGAGTTGATTGTAGAGCAGTTCAATGTCATGAGGGTGCCCAATGGTAGTATGGAGACCAACAGGATGGGTGATAAGACATGGGATATTAAATTTCAATTAATTAACTAATCAAATAGTTGATGGGATTTTCACATTCCGCCAGCAGCGGCTCTTGTGTATTTCAAAACTGGTTACCACTGCACCTCTGCCCCAGGACCTGGGGAGAACCAACTTTTAAGCCAGCTCCCCCCAGTACTGCCTCCTCTTCCCCCCCCCCCCGCCCCTTGCTGCCTCTCTGTGATAGAGGCAGCAAGGGAGGGAAGCGACTAGTGTGTTAATTATCCAATAAGCTTTTGCTTATTGGATAGTCATGCTTATTGTATAGTCAACTAGTCCATTAGTCGCTTACATCCCTAGATAAAACCAGCCCGAGTACCATGAAGGTTGGTACAAATAGAGCATCTGGTGCCTGCCAGAGTGTGAATGAGGTCTGATGTGCTACGAGAATATACTCCTACAGTCCCCGTTGTAGCCGCTGTAGTGTGAGAGTTCTGGCGACCGTGGTGGAAATGGAGAGTCATGTAATGAGAGCGAGGATCGGGAACAGCATCGGAGAGGAGGCGTATATGGAAGTCTCAATCTCAGTTTCATGTACAGTACCAATGGCTGTGCACTCCTTGTAGGGTGGTGACAGCTGCGTGCCAGTTCTTGCGGTGCTAGAGAATGCAAATACAAAAGGGGAGGGATTGGCACCGATGCTGATGGAACCAACTCTGGACTAGGCATGTGCGGCACCAGGCTTCTTGATTTTGACCTGGCTTTAGTGGGTGAAAAGGTCTTGGAAGGGGCAGGAAGTACCGTTGTTGCTGCAGTCTTGTCCTGCTCCATGGCATCAAATTCCTTGGGTGCCGAGGTAATCGCTGCTGCAATTGGCTCGGGGCACAATTGAGGTTCCGTCACCAATGCTGCACATGGTCATGCTGTTCCTGAAGTTCCTGGCATGTCTTCCGTACTGACCCTTGGTGGGAGGGAGGGAGTTGGAGAGGCCCTTGGTTTGGTAGAAGGCTTATGTGGTGGTGAGCTCTGAGATGATTTCTGCTTCGTAGATGAGTCAGTGCCACTGCTTCTCTGTGATTACAGCACCTTGTCAAAGAGAAGCATATGTAACCTAAGCTCCGTCTTCACAGGCTCTGGCTGGCTGTAAGTCTCCAGCAGTGAGGGCACTTCTTGGGCACATGATTCTACCAGGCATTGGATACAAGACCCGTGGCTGTCTGATGCGGGCATAGGGTTGCGGCACTTCTCACATTTTTTTAAAACTACAGGAGGCTGGAATTTTGCTATTCCCCGCTCTTGTTATTGTTTTGAAGCCTGAGGGCCATGGCCCTCTGGTTAGAGATGGGCTGTCCCTCAGGGGCTATGCATTAACTATTTACAACAATTCTAAGGAAAAAGATCTTTTTAAAATAATACTAACTAAAAAATATGAATTATGAAATGATTTTAAACTAATTTACTTAATTCCTCTCTAAAGAAAACTGCAGAGGAGGAGAGGATCGAGCTCCATCTAAAACCAAGGGTGGTCAAGAAGGAACTGAAGGGAGCTGGTCTGCATGAGCGACCTCCAAAGGCGCAAACAGCACACGTTGCTCACGCACATGCATGGTCTGACTAGACACTGCTGAAAAGTCTCTGACCTGTAGCAACAGGACAAGCCCAATACCAGCAGCGAAGCACCAATGGAGACATCACTCAAAGAAGAGCCCACTGTTTTTAAATAACCTCTCCCATAATTTGATACTGTAAACACTGCTAACAGAGTTAAATGTTTCTAGTTATAGCAATGACAAAAACTATCCCTTTATTGGATACGTTTACAGAGAAATAAGCCTTCCCTAACAATACCACACCTTTCCCAACCTCCCAGACATCCCCTAAAATGTTTCCAATATTTAAAAAAAGTCATCTCTTCTAACTTTTACCTCATCTTTTGTTTAGTGTGTGGTTGGAGGGGAAGTGCAGGGTGTTGTTTTTTTTTTTTTTTTTTTTAAACATTAAACCAACTACAGTAAAACTCCGATGGTCCGGCACTCCTGATGGTCCGGCACCATCAGGAACCCGGAAGTGCTCTGCGCAGCCGGACCATTGGAGCTGTTCGGCCCCCAGCTTCCCAGATTCAGCCGCTGCTAAAACTGACCAGTGGCTGCATCAGGGAAGATGGGGGCAGAGCAGCTGGAGTGCTGCCGAATAGGTCCCGTAGCACTGCCCCTCGGGGCTGCGGGACCAACCCGGCAGCACCCCAGCTGTCCCCGATTCAGCCGCTGCTGAAACTGACCAGCGGCTGACTCCAGGAAGCCCAAGGCAGAGCTGCTCTGCCCCGGCTTCCTGGAATCAGCCCCTGATCAGTTTCAGCAGCAGCTGACTTGGGGACACCTGGGGCAGAGAAGCTGGGGTGCTGCTGGGTTGGTCCAGTAGCACCGAGGAGCAGCGCTGCGGGACCAACCCGGCAGCATCCCAGCTGCTCTGCCCCAGGCGTCACCAAGAGCAGCTGGGGTGCTGCCGGGTTCATCTCGCCGTGCCAAAGGTTGGCGCTACGGGACCAACCCGGCAGCACTCCAGCTGCTCTGCTGCAGGCGTCCCGATTCAGCCGCTGCTGAAACTGACTAGCAGCGGCTGAATCAGGGACTCCTGGGGCTCAGCCAGACTATCGGAAGAGCGGGGCTATGAGGGGTCTGGGGTGGCATCCCTCCTACCCCACCTCAGACCTCTCATAGCTCCCCCTTCCGATAGTCCGCCATATGAGATAATCCGGCACCCCCTGGGTCCTAAAGGTGCCGGATTATCGGAAGTTTACTGTAACAAGATTTTAAATACCCTCCAGCATCTAGAATAGCCTACATAGGCATTATTTAACTTCTTTAAAATCATGTTTGCTGGCTGTGGTGTACCCTAGTGGATTGTTCATGGTCAACCCGGAACAGATAATACAAGATATAATATCTGCATTTACCCAAAAGAGCTGAAATTATTCAAAATGACATTTAAACAATTGCCTTCAATTTTTTATTCAGTTGATTCAACTTTCATAAAACTATACTGACTTTGTTTAAAGATACAATGAATTTAGAAGTCACGAATAAAATTAAGTAGCGCTTATCCCAGTCAATCTGTTATAGGAAATAAATCATTGCTGTAGTGGTGCTTAATATGAAAGGAAATAAACATTTATTACTCTTTCCCAAACCTATGCATTAGTAAATTTACCTACATATGTTTCTAGACAGCATGTATATTTCATCATGATGGGAAAATTAGTTCTATTCTTAGCAGTCTGTAGCAACGCTTTCTGAACTCTGGGGAAATTTACAAATATGAAGGTTGTGATTTTTAGAATGCCAAAATTCTATGGCTTATGTATACACTTCCTTTGCATATTACTTTTTACAACCACCTTACATTCATTTTTAAAGACAAGATGATGTAATACGGTATATTATTCTCAACAAGGAACATTTCAAAATGATTTCTCAAAAGGGACATATATTTTAGGTAGCCTGTCAGCTCAGCCACTGACACCTATTAAATGATTTTTGTAAAAGATACTGTAAGACAAAAGCTTTAAATAAACTGTAGATGCCGAACATAGCAATAAAAATAGCTTAAAAGATCTCAAAGATTAAACAAAATGAATTAGGAGTTATTCATAGAGTGGTTAAAAAACCCTACTGCTTATTCTCAAATATTTTTCTCTTAGTGAAAGTTTAGATATTAGTGAATTTATTGCTGCTGTCACATGCTGATTTTAAAGCCTACACCATGAAATACTGCATGCATTCAATCGCTGTCCCAACACAGGCACGGACAGTAAGAAGGAACTCAAGGAGGGGTTGGGAGTAGGATTATATATTGAACACCAAAGAGGCACCACTCCAGGAGGCTCCCCAGTTGATTTGAGGGGGGCTGCTAAAGGATAAAGTTCACAACCTCCATGCACATGGTGTGCACACACCTGATTGGAACAGACATGAACAAGCATTTGAAGAAGGAAGTTTGGATATTAGTGAATTTATTTGGTGCTGCCACATGCTGAATTAAAAGCCTACAGGATGAAATATTGTTTAGGCACAAAAGAAACATATCACAGGCAACGGAAATGCAAGTTTCTCCACAATGGTCTTTTGATCTGCCTCAAACCTTGCCTGGAGAACATCAGAACTGCAATACAAGATCAGACCAGTGAGCCACCTACAAAAATATCCATCTGACACCTCTAACACTGCATCAAGGTTTGGTCCAAGGCCAGGCTGACAGTGTGGACTTCGAGGGAACCAGAATGAGGGCCTGTCCTGGTACAGTACCACGCATGGGTCACTGATACTGACTTACAGGACACAGAGGAAAATCAAGAGTGATCCTCTGGAGACCATCAGCCATTAGAGGACCTGCAGTGCTGGCGTAAGTGGCCGGTCCACTCGTAGCAGGCTCCAGAATGACCGCAGGATTGGTGCCAACTGGCTGAAGAGCAGTGATGAGCAGAGTAGGACTGCCAATCCCTGCAATCCTCACAGACGTGCTGTGAGGAGTCATGAGCCAGGGGGCGACAGTGATAGTGAGCAATGCCACATCAGGGATCAGTCCGTTGCTTGGAACTTGGACCACAGACAGCAGCAGTCCCAAGAGTACCCTCCATACCAGGAGCAGCATGCACCAGGAGATCTGCTCTGGAATCCTAGAGAGCCCTGCCTAACATCTTCTGTGGCCTTAGACCCTGCCAGGGACCGGACTGGGCTGCAGGCTCTGCGGTTCTCATCCTCTAGAGATGAGGTCTTGGATGTTTCACCCGAGAATCAGTGCAGGCAAAACTACAAAGCAGCAAGAGAAACGCTGATATCTACGTCAAGATCGCACAAAGTATGGTGGAAAAAGGATGCGCCAGGGACACCTAGCAGCGCTACGTAAATATAAAAGAGTTCAGACAGGCATACTAGAAGACAAAGGAGGCAAATGTATGGTCATAGTCAGCACCGCAAACATACTGTTTCTATGAGATTCTAGGGGAGATCTGATCAGTGTCCCAACTCAGTCTGTGGATTCCTCCCAAGAGACTTCTCAGACAACAGTCTTGGGCAGTGTGGATGAAGAAAAGGACAACAATCCAATATTACCTACAGGCAGGACCTTTTTATAATTTTGGAGCCAATCCCCTCCCTCCCAGGACTGTTAGGCCCTGATGGCAGGGAGGGCACTTGAGATGAGTTCACGTTTTTAATCATGTGCTACAAGTGGGTTACGGCAATTGGGTATGATCTGTGGTGGCCACTCTGCTACCACAGCGGGGCTCCCCCGAACAGTTTGTTAACATGTCTGGAGACAAAACGGTAATCCTCCCTGCAAACTCCAGAAAGCTATCAGAGGAACACTTTCATTCGTCTCACAACGTTTCTGGAGGGGGCCTAATACCACCCTACATGGTAGGACATCTTTCCATGCCAAGCCAGCAGTAAGAAGTCTGGCATCATTGAAGCAGAAGGTCTAGGTTTCTGTCAGCATCTGTTACCGAACATTTTGTGCAATTCAGAGAAGACTGATATCATGCACGTCAACCAGAAGGAAGCAGAAGCTATATAAGTAACTGATAACAATGGCAGCATGCCTCTGTTTCCTCATCCAGCCAAAGCATAATTTAAGCCCCTGTCCTGCCGCCACATCTGGACCCTCTCCCACCCATAGGCTTCTATGGGAAAAAAGAGTTACTCACTTTGTGCAGTAACAGTTATTCTTCATGATGTGTTCCCGTGGGTGCTCCACTCTGGGTGCTGGTGTCCTTGCGCCGGTGACCAGAGACTTTTTCCAGCAGTTTCTGCCGCACCCCAGCGCCCCTTAGTGCTGTTGGGATCCTGAGGTGCCTGCACGGCGTGGCTCCTCCATTCCTTCTCTACCCGCTAGAGAGCAAGGCTCCAAAGCAGGGGAAGGAGGCAGGGATGTGGAGCACCCACGGGGACACATCTCGAAGAACCACCGTTATGCACAAGGTGAGTAACTCACTCTTCTTCTTCGAGTGGTCCCCATGGGTGCTCCACTCTGGGTGACTACAGAGCGGTTGTCGGCTCGCAGAGGTGGGTTTGGAGCCATTTGGTAGTCACTGTGGAAAGTACTGCATGGCCCACCACCATGGAGGAAGCAATTGAAGAGGAAAGTGCGTAATGTTGCGCAAATGCATGGTTGGATGACCAAGCAGCGGCGTTACAGACATCCTGAAGAGGAACATTGCTAAGGAAGGCAGTCATAGAAGATACTGCCCTGGTGGAGTGAGCGGTTATAGTTTCATGTAAGTGTTTATTGTATAAGGTATAGCAAGTTCAGAAACAAGACGTGATTCATTTCGAAATTCTCTGAGATGAGACTACTTGCCCTCTAGAGCGTTTGGCATAAGACAAGAATAACCTAGGAGATAGACGCCAGGGTTTAGTGCAATCAACGTAGAAAGCCAATGCTCTTCAGACATCAAGTGTGTGCCAAGCAGCCTGGATAGGATCTGCATGCGGTTTCGGAAAAAAGGCAGGTAAGTGTATTGGTTCGTTAACATGAAAGGGGGAGGGCACTTTAGGGAGGAACTTCGGGTGGGTTCAGAGTATTACTCTGTCCTTTGTGAACACCGTGTATGGAGGGTCGGCCATCAAGGCCACCAGTTCACTCACTCTCCTGCTGGAGGTTATAGCCACCAGAAAGGATACCTTCATGGACAGGTGGGACCAGGAACAGGTAGCCATCGGTTCAAAGAGAGGTTTTGTTAAGCTTTTCAGAACGTGGTTCAGATCCCAGATAGAGACCAGTGGGCGGATGGCTGGGACGGTGTTGAGTAAGCCCCTAAGGAAGCGCTTAGTTAATGGATTAGCCAAGAAGGACGTGCCGTCAACAGGGCAATGAAAGTCTGCAATGGATCTTAATCGTGTTAATGGCCATGCCAGATCGCTTCAATGAAAGTAAGTAGTCTAGAAGGATAGGAATGGTGGCGGATTCTGGTTGTGTTGAATGTGAGGCATTGTACCAATGGCAAAATCTCTTCCATTTGTATAGGTACATTTTCCTAGTAGAATGTCGTCTACTATTGATCAGTATGTTTCTCACTGGCTCCGAACAGGAAGTCTCAGCATTTTGGAGCCATGAAGGAGCCAGGCATGGAGATGGAGCTTGTGACGGTCCGGATGGAGTGTCCTTCCGCGATTTTGTGACAGGAGATCGTGATAGAGTGGGAGTGGGAGTGGGTCCATCATTGCCATCTTGTGACGGTAAGGGTATCGTGTCTGTCTGGCCACGCGGGTGCCACCAAAATGACTTGCACCTGATCTGCCCTGATCTTGTTGAGGACCCTGTGCAGAAAAGGGAAGGGCGGAAAGGCACAGAGGAGGTGCGTGTTCCATGAGATGGAAAAAAGGCATCCCCGAGGGAATGTCTCTCTAAGGCCCCGCTGGAACAGTAAAGATGGCATTTTCTGTTGATCTTTGTGGCAAAAGATCTGTGTGGTTGCCCCAAATGGAGGAAAAGTGGAGTGAGAGCACATCTGTTTATTTCCCACTTGTGTTGGTCGTGGAACGTGTGGCTTAACATGTCTGCTGTGACGTTCAGTTTGCCTGGGAGATAGTAGGCTTTTGGGGTAACTTGGTGCATGACACACCAGTTCCAGAACTTGATGGCTTCTGTGCATAGGGATGGGGATCGAGCTCCGCCCTGGCGGTTGATGTAATACATGCAGGTGGTGTTGTCTGTCATGATGATGATTGTCTTGTGCGCTATGTATTGTTTGAAGTGTTGATAGGCGTATCTGACTGCTCGCAGTTCGAGGAAATTGATATGAAAAGTGTGTTCCATGGAGCGACCATTTGCCCTGCACTGTAATATTGTCCAAATGGGCTCCCCAGCCCATAAGGGAGGCATCTGTGGTTAGTGAGAGAGTAGGTGGAAGAGCCTGAAAGGGAATGCCCTCCAACATGTTTTGGGGGTCTGTCCACCAGCAGAGGGATTTGAGGATACGAGGCAGGATAGCCATGGTCTTGGAGAGTGGATCCCTGGAAGGCTTGTAGGATGTTGCCAGCCATGACTGAAGACTCCTCATGTGCAGTCTGGCCATTTTGACTACGTATGTCATAGACGCCATATGTCCGAGAATTGAGACATTGGCGCACTGTCATGGTAGGGTTTAAGCGTGCAGCATTGATAAGGTCACAAACGGTGACGAACCTGTATTCAGGCAGTGTAGCCTTTGCTGCCACTGTGTTGAGGTAAGTGCCTATGAACTCTAACCTCTGTGTTGGCAGTAGAGAGGATTTCACGTGGTTTATGTGGAACCCCAGGTTGAGAAGAAGGTGCATTGTGGTGTCTGTCATGGCCTTGGTTTTGTGATAGGAGGAGCCCTTTATGAGGCAATCATCCAAATATGGGTATATCATAACCCCTTGCCATCGGAGTGCTGCCATTACCACTGCCAGGGTTTTGGAGAAGACCCTTGGGGCAGTTGAAAAGCTAAAGGGGAGCACTTTGTACTGGTAATGTCGGGTGCCCACTGTGAAACACAGGAAGCGTCTGTGCGCAGGATGGACCATAACATGAAAGTAGGCATCCTGCAGGTCGAGATCCGAAAGCCAATCGCCTTGGTCGAGTGCTGGGATTATTGTCGCTAAGGTAACCATCTTGAAACGTTGGTAGACGATATATTTGTTGAGTTGTCTTAGATCCAAAATGGGTCACCATCCCCTGTTCTTTTTCTAGGTTAGGAAGTAGGTTGAGTAGAATTCCCGACCGTGGAACTCTGGTGACACTGATTCTATGGCACCCAGTTGTAGATGATGTGACACCTCTTGGTCGAGGAGGGTTTCGTGAGATGGGTTCCCTGAAGAGGGACGGGGATGGGGGGTAGGTGGGTGGCAGGGTGGTGAATGGGATAACAACCATATTGGATCAATTCTAGGACCCATTTGTCTGATGTAATGAGGACCCATTGGTGGTAGAAGGTCGGGAGAGGGTGGTGGAATTGAAGAGTATCGGTGGTGTGGGAGTGGCTTTCTGGTACTGGACATGAACTTCAAATTTGTTGTTTGGTCATCAGCTGGTGGGCAGCTGAACGCTGCTGCTGTTGGTGTTCAGGCCTACAGCGCTGTGGTCTTTGTCTGATGGAAATCCTGTCTCGTCTGTTGCCTAAAGGGTTCTCCAGGGCGTTGGTATGGTTGGTATCTGGTCCTCTTGAAGGGGGGAGTGTACATTCCCAGAATTCTGAGGGTAGTACGGGAGTCTTGCATGGAATGCAATATCTCATCCATTTTGGCCGAAAATAAGCTGATATTATCAAAAAGGGTAGGTCTTCTTTCTTGTGTTGAAGATCGCTTGGAATGCCGGATGCCTGTAGCCATGAGAGCCTGCGTAAGACTATGGCAGACGCTGTGACACGAGCCGCTGTGTCCGCTACATCCATAGCGGATTGCAAAGCGGTACGGGTGACATTATGGCCCTCGTGCATGATATTCAAGAGGGCCAGCCATTGTTGCTCTGGTAAGAATTGGAGAAGGTCCTGAAGCTTGGAATAGTTCACGTGATTGTAGTCTGCGAGCATCGCAGTGTAGTTTGATGCTAAGGAGCAGGGTAGCAGAGGTGTAAATCTTACGACCCATAATGTCAACCCTTTTGTGGTCTTTGTCCTGTGGGGTATTTCTGAAGTTGGGCTGTTTCCCTTTGTGGCGAGCAGAGTCCAACACTAGTGAATTTGGAGAGGGGGGGGTGAGTAAAAAGAAAAAACGAATCTTTGGGAGAGACGAAATATTTGCAGTCAACCCTTTTACTTGTTGGGACAATAAAAGCCGGAGTTTGCCAGATGATGTCAGAAGGATCCATAATAGCCTCATCCATAGGGATTGCTATCCGAGAGGCAGTTGGAGGTTGCAGTATACGCAGAAGTTGGTAATGCTTTACTTGGACTTCCTGAAGGCCTCGTTGCTGTGCCAGGGCTACTCTCTTGAACAACTCTTGAAACTTTTTAACATCATCGCCCGGTAGTGGGGTTTCAGACGTGACAGCATCGTCTGGGGATGATGAAGAGTTATGGAGTGGGGATCTATCTTCCCCTTCGGAAAGGAAGTCCTGTATATGTCCGAATGAGCTGGAGAGGCTGGCTCAGAAGCAGGCGCAGTGTTGGATGGTGAAGCAGGAGGAGGGCGAGGAGACACTGTGGAAGAAGCACGACGGTGGACCTTCTTTGGCTGCGGTTCCCACGGCTGCCATTGAGTGGCATTTGGCGGAGGTGGGTAGACATATTGCTGTGCATACCATGGTGATGGAGGGGGGTATGCATATTGCACCATGGTAGGTTGCCAGGATGATGGTCTAGGTGCTGGACTGGAGTGCTGAGAAGAAAATCTGCTCTTAGACCCGGTGCCTGTTTCACTCGGTGAATGAGAAAGTGCAGGCGATTGTCGGGACCATGCGGACCTAGTGGATGAGGCCAGTGAGAGGTGCCGCAGGAGCAAAATTCCGTGGTGGCGATCGGTGCTGACTACAGCCCTCCCTCGGTGTGGAGTGGTGTGGCCTGGCCTGGATGGTGCCAGCAGCGACCTCGGTGCTGCGGAGATTGTGGGTGCCGGCAGTAAGTGCAGCACAGTAATTGGTTCCAGTGCCGATTGATCTGGCAGTGGAACATCGGTGAGGGGTCTTTTCAGTGCTGGCCTCGGAGCTGTTTTATTATGGTGCCTTGGTGCCATTCGATCCGCACTGTGGTTCATGGGCATCAACAGAGTATCTGGTGTCTCCGGTGCCCTAGGCTGCAGTGCCGTCACTGTTTGTTTTGGCTCCGAGTCAGTTCTCTTATGAGTCAGCCCCGATTTGTGCGCCATCGCGCCCGAAGTTCCTACTCTGTCTCCAGTGCTGACCAGTGTGGCTGTCGGTGCCAAGGGTATCGAGGGAGTCAGGGAAAGGCTCGGTTTAGAGGTCATATGGCTGGGAAGGGCAGAGGGATGATTCTTATCCATATCCTTATCCCGTGAAGTCAGTAGTGGAGCCACCGGAGAGTCCTCAGTAGATGGTCGCAGGGACTTCTCGTAGAACAGCGTTTTAAGTCTATTGGCTCTATCACACCGCGCTCTCACAGTGAGTTTCAGACAGTGGGAGCACTTTTGGGTCTCATGAGCCTCTCCCAAGCTCTTGATACACTTTGCGTGTCCGTCAGAAACGGGCATCGCATCGTGGTATGTCTCACATCATTTGAAGCCCAGGGAGCTGGACATGAGGCACCCGGGGGAAAGCCAGCAAGCCACAATGCAGATTGTTTGTTTATTTTAATCAACTGGGTAAGGAGAAGGGTACTAAAGAACTTGGATTCTGAAGAAACTAGGGAATTAAACTGGGAATTTGTCTATTTTTTACAGAAAGAAGGAGAACTCAGAGGCTCCATCTGCTGCCGAGGACGGTAGAGAAGGAACTGAGGAGTGCCGTGCAGGCACCTCAGGATCACAACGGCACTAGAGGGCGCTGGGGCACCTGCAGCCAGACAGAGGCCCCCCACGTCACATCCATCTTGCTTGCCCCTCTGAGGTGCCTGGAGCACACAGAGAGCAATAAAATCAGCATAGTCTTTGATGACTTGACAGAAGGCCCGGATATGCTGGCTCATTGTGACCCTGGATAACTGTAAACATAGATAGAGTGATCAAGCCAATCATAGAACTGGAAGGGACCTCGAGAGGTCATTGAGTCCAGCCCCCCGCCCTCAAGGCAGGACCAAGCTCTCTCTACACCATCCCTGACAGATGTCTATCTAACCTGTTCTTAAATATCTCCAGAGAGGGAGATTCCACCACCTCCCTTGGCAATTTATTCCAATATTTGACCACCCTGAGAGTTAGGAATTTTTTCCTAATGTCCAATCTAAACCTCCCCTGCTGCACTTTAAGCCCATTACTCCTTGTCCTGTCCTCAGAAACCAAGAGGAACAAATTTTCTCCTTCCTCCTTGTAACACCCTTTTAGATATTTGAAAACCGCTATCATGTCCCCCCTTAATCTTCTTTTTTTCCCAAACTAAACAAGCCCAGTTCATGAAGCCTGGCTTCATAGGTCATGTTCTCTAGACCTTTAATCATTCTTGTCGCTCTTCTCTGTACCCTTTCCAATTTCTCCACATCTTTCTTGAAATGTGGCGCCCAGAACTGGACACAGTACTCCAGCTGAGGCCTAACTAGTGCAGAGTAGAGCGGCAGAATGACTTCACGAGTTTTGCTTACAACACACCTGTTGATGCAAAAAAAAGCAAATATGATTCTAGGTTGTAACAGCATCACACTGTTGACTCATATTCAACTTGTGGTCCACTATGACCCCTAGATCCCTTTCCGCCATGCTCCTTCCTAGACAGTCGCTTCCCATCTTGTATGTATGGAACTGATTCTTCCTTCCTAAGTGGAGCACTTTGCATTTCTCTTTATTAAACTTCATCCTGTTTACCTCTGACCATTTCTCTAACTTGCTAAGGTCATTTTGAATTATGTCCCTATCCTCCAAAGAAGTTGCAACCCCACCCAGTTTGGTATCATCTGCAAACTTAATAAGCGTACTCTCTATCCCAATATCTACATCATTGATGAAGATATTGAACAGTACAGGTCCCAAAACAGACCCTTGCGGAACTCTACTCGTTATCCCTTTCCAGCAGGATTTAGCACCGTTAACAACAACTCTCTGACTATGGTTATCCAGCCAATTATGCACCCACCTTATCGTGGCCCTATCTAAGTTATATTTGCCTAGTTTATCAATAAGAATATCATGCGATACCGTATCAAATGCCTTACTAAAGTCTAGGTATATGACATCCACCGCTTCTCCCTTATCCACAAGACTCGTTATCCTATCAAAGAAAGCTATCAGATTAGTTTGGCATGACTTGTTCTTCACAAACCCATGCTGGCTATTCCCTATCACTTTATTACCTTCCAAGTGTTTGCATATGATTTCCTTAATTACCTGCTCCATTATCTTCCCTGGGAAAGACGTTAAACTGACCGGTCTGTAGTTTCCTGGGTTGTTCTTATTCCCCTTTTTATAGATGGGCACAATATTTGCCCTTTTCCAGTCTTCTGGAATCTCCCATCTGCCATGATTTTTCAAAGATCATAGCTAAAGGCTCAGATACCTCCTCTATCAGCTCCTTGAGTATCCTGGGATGCATTTCATCAGGACCTGGTGACTTGCTGACATCTAACTTTCCTAAGTGATTTTTAACTTGTTCTTTGTGTATCCTATCTTCTAAACTTACCCTCTCTCTCCTTGTATTCACTACGTTAGGCACACCTCCAGACTTCTCGGTGAAGACCAAGAGGCTGACCCCAATACCCAAATCGCTGACCAAGAGGCTGCAGAAATTGCCCTTGGCTGGCACCTATGTTGATATGATCACACAACCGTCCCGGGAGAGGAATCTCCCGCTGAGTAAAGAATGTCCAGTACTCTCAATTTAGTTATCTCTCTTACAAGTGTAAATTAAGTTCACAACTCCCTTGTAAGATCTGGTGTCACAAAGGCGAACCAGCACTATTTGTCACTATAAGAAAGAAAGAGAATACGTGACCCCACGGGTATAAAGATGGGCCCAGCAGCACACTCACTCTGAGCGTCAACCTACCATCTACCTGCTGGTCGGCTTATGTGATTGTCTCCTGAGGTCCACACGGGAACGCCCAGCCTCGTATTTGTCTTTCCGAGGAATTGAGTGACCGATCCTGGCCTGACACGCTGGAATCGAGAGACGCAGAAAGGAGTAAAAATTGTACCTGTATGTGTCCTTTCATTTTAGTGCATGCATAGAATAGAGCTCTTTAAAGACTAAGCTGTCACTTGGTACCGTTATTTTATCTTCCTTTCCTTTGCAACCATTTTAAGACCAGTATTTGCTAGCAGTTAAGAAGTAGAACAATAGCCACTGTAACCGTATGTTTTATAAGTCTCTTTAATAAACCTGTAACTGTTTCAGCTTTAACCTGACTCCTCCTGTTGCTGTAACAGAACCAGACAATTAAAAGAACTAGCCGGTCAGGGAGTAGACGCAGTATGAGCTGGGTATTGGGGTTTTGCCGCCTCCACGGGGCAGACCCTTGGGGCATCCATCAGCCTCTCCTGGCTGCCCGCTGCGAAGGGACCCTGTCCTAGCAGTTGAAGACTCGAGTGTTTAATAGGGCTCACAGACCACACACACTACCCGGACCACCGGCAGACAGCGGCGCAGCAGAAACTGCTGGAAAAAGGGTCTGGTCACCGACGCTGAACACACTGTCACTGCAGGAGCACTGTCCACGCCATGCCATGCCACCTTGGCCCTCCTTTGCAAACAGATGCTTGCCGAGCTGCAGGAGCAGCTATTTGCAAGCACTGTGTTGCACATGCTTTCAAAATGGAAGCAAAAGAGTTAGCTCCAACTAGGGATGTCAACATGTAGTCGACTATACGATTAAAAAATAAGCTTTGGCTCCTCATGAGCACCAAATCCGCCTGTCCCCTCCCACCTCCATGATGCTGCCTCTGACAGAGAGGCTGCAGCACGGAGGGCAGAGGGGATAGGCGGGAGCCACTATGCGTGAGGAGCCAGCTTTCAAGCCGGCTCCTCGCACTTGCCAACTCCACAGACTGCCCCCCATGCTGCCTCCTACAGAGGCGGGGGGTAGGCAGGAGTCGGAACTGGGGGAGCTAGCTTAAAAGGTGGTTCCCCCTAGCACTGACTCCACAGTGCTGCCTGCTGCCCCTCCCCCCTTATCCCGTGCTACTGCATCTATCAGACAGCAGTGGGGTCAGAGCAGGGTCTGAGCTCCCAGTGGATAGAGACTGCTCTGCGGGATACAGAGCAGCCTCTGTCTGCAGAGAGCCTGGGCTCACTGTGGGCAGAGACTGCTTTGCAGAAGCAGTCCTTGTCTGCAGGGGGTTTGAGCTCCCCATGGTGCAGCCTCAGTCTATGGTGAGCCTGAGCCTGCTTCAGGCAGAAGCTGCTTCCCCTGTCCCCAGGGGATCCAAGCTCCCTGTTGACAGAGGCTACTCCACATCCCACAGAGCAGTCTCTGTCTATAGGGAACTTGGACACCCCCGCCTGCCCGCCCCGGTAGCCTGGGGCTGCTGCCCCCACTGTGCTGCTGCATCTGTATCAGGCAGCCAGTCCGCAAGGGGAGCTGGCTTAAACTCGCTCCCCTCACAGACCGTCTCTGCCTGCCACCCCAGGCTGCCACTTCTGATAGAGAGGCAGAAGCGCAGATTGGCAGGGGGCTCCCCAAGAATGGGACCAGATAATAGTCCCCTACACAGGGAATATTGAATAGTCACGTAACCACTAAGATTTCATGTGGTTACATGACTATTCAATTATCTGACAGCTAACATCTCTATCTCCAACCTGTCCCTTTCCATGCCTGCCACCAAATAGAGTCCAACTACTCTCTTAATCTCTCTGTGGGATACCTGCAGCATAGTTCGTGCTTAAAAGCATAACTTTGACCTTGTACATAACACATGCCTATTGTCCTGGACAGATGTTCTTTTATACTAAGAAATTAGGTTCTATGTTCCACAGTGTGCCTCCTGTGAAGTCTGCCCTTCACTTTTTTTGATTACAGGATCATGATGGAGCTGATGACATGCCTGGTACACTCACAGGAGAGTGAACAGATGCACAGAGACTCTCTCAGGCCCATGTTGGCCCAAATTCCTCACTAAGAGCAATACGCATGACTATCATATCACTGTCTGGTCATTCAGAAAGCTGTTTTTCAAAACCTTTCCGAATTGCAGCGCCCCTCGTTGTGCTCTCTAATAATTAGTGGCTAGGCGCTGTGCTTGACATAACATTGTTCTCCTTATTGTCACAGATTATGAAGCACATAGCAGGCTGCCACTACAATAGGGATGTTGATTTTGCTGAGGTCTAACCAAGTCAATACAATGCAAAACCTTCTCTTTAAAACATCCAAAAGCACCTTTCTACCACCACTGAACTTGCTCAGCCTGTAGTTGAATTCCTGCCTGTGTATGGCTTCATTAGCCACTGGAGCAAAGGTTAGGCCGAGTCTCCAAAAATCACTATTAGCATTTCAACACTTCTGAAGGTAATTTTCCAGTCTAGGACAAAAGTTCCATCTTGCAGCTTTCTGAAGAGACTGGAGTTCCTAAAGATGCACACATCATACACTTTTCCTGACCATCCCACATTGAGGTAAGTGAAACAGCCCTTGTGATCCACCAGTGCCTGCAACAGCATTGAGTACTCCTTGCAGTTTATGAACTCTTTGGCAAGGTGGACAGATGCCAAGATAGGGATGTGCATTCCATCTATTGCGCCACAACAGCAAGGGATCCCCATTGAGGCAAAATCCTCCACTATGTCCTGTACATTTCCCAGAGTCACTACCCTTCATAGCAGAAGATATTGATTGCCTTGGGTACTTGGATCACAGCAGCCCCCGCTATAGATTTCTCCATTCTGAACTGATTCCCAACTGACCTGTATCTGTCTGGCATTGCAAGCTTCCACAGGGCTATTGCCACTCACTTCTCAACTGTCAAAGCGAGTCTCATTCTGGTATTGCTGCACTTCACGGCTGGGGACAGCTATTTGCACAGTTCCATGAACAGGGCTTTAAGCATGCAAAAGTTTTGCAGCCACTGCTGATCATCCCATAGCTACATAACTATGCAGTCCCATGATTCTGTCCCACGATTCTGACTCATGATACGGTGTCAGAACCAGTGTTCCACTGTGTCAAGAGGATTGAACGCTCTCAGTATCTGCCAATTACTCAACTCAAGTGCTTCAAAACAGGTGTCTTTTCATGGTTTTCTGATATTCTTCCTCACTCTAGCAGTCCCTGGATAGGTTCTGGACATACTGCAGCATAAAAGGTATGAGATGTCTGCAATTATTACGTAGCACTTTGCTACTGAACTGCATCCATGCTTGCAGTGTTACATCCCCTGTTTAGATAATTAGGGAATAAAGGACATGCTTTTAAGTGGGGGTGGGGAGGGAGAGAGGGAAGAGATGAATGCATTATGGGATGCTGACAACCATATGTACCCAGAACTACCTGCTGCACTGTTTTAGCCCCATGGGGAGCCTAACCCAGAATGCAAAGGAGTGACAAACTGTGGGATAGCTACACACAGTACATTGTTGTCAAAGTCAACAACAGACACCCCACTAGGGACGCACTACCATTAGTGCTCCACTGTTGGTGACTGTGTAGCAGTACTCAAGAGTAGGTGGAAGGTGGACCTTGGAGTCATGGCTTGACGACAGTTGATAGCACTGTGGAGGCAACAACAGTATCTTTAGCTCAAGCATGTAAAATAGCATAATGCTTCATAAAGGTGTCACCGGTGGACTACGTAGCCACTCTGCAAATGTTCCTGAGGGGGACTCCCCCAAGAAAAGCTGTGGCGGTCACAACCGCTCTTGTAGAGTGTGCACTAGGTGTCGCAGGAAGGTGGTTTATTCCTTAAACTATAGCATTTCATAATGCAGGAAATTATGAGCTTAGAGATACGTTGTGATGACAGATGATCTCCTTTATTGCACTCCACTGTGGAGATTAGTAAGCGCTCGGATTTCCAGAAATATCGAGTTTTGTCTATTTGCAACGCGAGACAAAACCCCGTGGGTACTCCACTCATGGTGTCAGGCTCGTCCCGGTGCCACAGCTTGGAGGCTTTGCATAGCTATCTTCATCCAGGTAGCGCATGCGCGGTGTGCAGCACATGCCATTCTTTAATCTTCACGCACACCCGACTTACCTGTCAGTTCTCTCACCGTTCTGCGTCTGTAAGGATAAAAAAGAAAACTCCGTAACAGGGAGGAAGGGTCGGACGTGGAGCACCCACAGGGACCCATCTCAAAGAACCATCATTACTACACGAAGGTGAATAACTTCTTCTTCAAGTGGTCCCCGTGGGTGCTCCACTCATGGTGACTTCGTAGCAGTACTCGTGTTACATTCCTGGAGTTCAGGCTTGTCAATGACTGAAAGTACTGCTGAGGTCACCGAAGACTTGGGCATCCACTGCCACACTATTGTGTAGTGATTCATAAAGGTCAAGCTTGAGGACCATGTGGCTGCCCTACAGATTTCCGGCAGTGAGACTTCAGACAAACGCTGTGGATGTTGCCACTGCCCAGGTGGAGTGTGCCCTAGGTAGAGTCTGAAGGGGCTTGTTACACATCGAGTGACACATGGTGATGCAAGAGACTATGATGTTGGACAGACGCTGGGAAGACAATGAACTGCCCTTGGGGCGGTCCGCTATGGACACTCTTAGGCGGTTGGTCTTGTGCCAGATTCTGTCTATATAGAATGCTAAAGCTTGATGTACGTCAAGGGTATGGAGTAGCGAATCTCGAGTCAAGGCATGCGGCTTTGCGCAAAATACAGGTAAAATGACGGGTTCGTTGATATGAAATTGTGTCACGACTTTAGGGATAAAGGCTGGATGGGTACGCAATGTGACTGAGTCCTTGTTGAATACTGAAGGGTGCAACTGCCATTAACGCTGCCAGTTCACTAACCCTATGGGCGAATGTAATTGCCAATAAGAATACCACTTTCATTACGAGCATTGATAACAACGTGGTGGCTAGTGGCTTGAAGGGTGAATACATTGTGTTGAGGACCAAATCCAAGCAGGGGGGATGGGTCTTCACGGGGGTTTGAGGTTAGCTATTCCCTTAAGCAATCTCTTGGTCATGGGATGAGCAAAGATGGAATGGCCTTTGGTGGAGGCATGAAAGGCAGTGATTGCTGAAAGATGAACTCAGTGTAGAGATGGAAAAACCTGCCTGGTGTAGGGAAAGGATATAAATCAAGGATTTCATGCATCGGTGCAGAGGGCGTGTCAGATGGAGGGCGTTTGGTATGGGGTGCAGCAGGGACCCCTGGTTTTGAGAAAGAAGGTCTGGGAGGAGTGGCAAGGGACTTCGTGGTAACACAGACATCTCGTGAAGAAATGGGTACCACGGTTGTCTTGCCCAGACTGGTGCTAGGAGCATGACTCGGGCTGAGTCTTCTCTGATTTTCTGTATTACTCTCGGAATAAGTACCATCGGTGGGAACGTGTAGAGCAGAGGCGCTTCCCAACGGATTAACAGTGCATCTCAAAGCGTGCCTTTGCCTATGCCTCCCCTGGAGCAGTAAAGGTGATACTTCTTGTTCTCGTAGGTCACGAAGAGGTCTATTTGTGGTGATACCCTAGCTCGGAAGATGCTGTCCAGGACATCAGGGCGGATTTCCCACTTATGGTCCTGAGGGAAAAATCTGCTGAGGGCATCCGCCATGACATTGCTCGTGCCTGGTAAGTAGGACGCTACGAGAGTGATGCGGTTTCTTATGCACCAGTTCCATAAGCGGACTGCCTGCGTGCAGAATAGTCGGGATCGTGCTCCTCCTTGTCGATTAACATAATACATAGTCGCTATGTTGTTTGTAAGAACCCAGATGGTCGTATCAGTGATGTGCATGCAGAAGCGTTTGCAAGCGAGGAATACCGTTTTTATTTCTAGGAGGTTGATATGGGAAACTGCCTCCACTGCAGACCATCTGCCTTGCACGGACATTCCATCGATGTGTGCACCCCAGCCCAAAAGGGAGGCGTCTGTAGTCAACTGGGTCAATGGATGTTGACATCTGAATGGGATCCCTGCTAGCAGATTTTGGGGGTTCAACCACAAACCCAGGGATCTGCGAACTAAAGCAGTTGGGGTTACCACCTTGTGCGTGGAGTGCTTCATTGGAGTATACACCAATGCCAGGCAGTGTTGTAGACAGCGAAAGTGAAGTCTCACATGTTGAACTACAAAGGTGGTGGCCGCCATATGCCCCATGAGGTGGTGACAGGTAAGTGAGATGACTGTAGGGGCATGGATGACTACCATAGCCAGCTCATGTACAACTTGAAAGCACTCATGGGGTATGTATGCACGGGACATGGTGGAATCTAGACCTGCACCTATGAAATTTATACTCTGCGTAGGACCTGGAGATGACTTCTGCTTGTTGATTATGAGCCCAAGTGATAGAAATGTTTGCCTGGTTACTATCACCATGTGTAGTACCTCTTGTCTCAACCTACCTTTTATAAAGGCAATCATCTAGATACGGAAATATGATCACATCTCTGCACCGTAGCTGAGCCGCTACTACCGCCAGGGTTTTTGAAAACACCCTGGGAGACAATGTGAGTCCAAACAGTAGCACTCGGTATTGGAAATGATCACCTCCGATGGTGAAATGGAGACAATACCTGTGAGCTGGATGTATCGCTATGTGAAAATGTGCATCGTGCAAGTCAAGGGCTGCAAACCAATCGTCCTTCTCTAGTGACGGTATTATCTTAGAAAGGGTCACCATCTTGAACCTTTGACGGCGGAGGTATTTGTTTAGTTTCCTGAGGCTGAGGATAAGCCTCCATCGTCCAGTCTTTTTCTCTGTGAGAAAATACCGTGAATAGAACCCTCTTCCTCTGGACTGAGGAGGAACAGGCTCTATGTCTCCAATGGAGAGCAGACGCTGGGCCTCTTCATTCAACAGGGTCTCGTTAGATGGGTCCTTGAAGAGGGACAGGATTGGTAGAGTTATGGGTGGTATGGTGGTGATGGGGATGATGAGCCCGGATACCACAAATTGTAATACCCAGCGATCCGATGTAATCCCCGCCCGTTGATCTTGAAAGGGTCGAAGACAATGGTGGAAAAGGTGAGTGACCTGCTATTCCGTCACCATAAGGACTTGTTGCATGCCCTTGACCAAATCACCAAACTTGCTGCTTGGAGTTTTGTTGATTGCTCGTATGGGATGACTGAAGTAATCTATGTTGTGGGCATTGTTTTGCACGCGACTGATCTATGGGTTGCTGCTGCTGCTGTTGTATTTGATAGGGGTAATCATACCTCCTCTGGTATGGGTAGTATATCTTGCATCAGAAGGAGGGCGTATACCTCCCCAGGGTGCGGAACGTAGACCAGGAATCTTTTCCAGAGTGGAGGACCTCATCTGTCTTTTCTGTGAACAACTTGTTCTTGTCAAAAGGGAGGTCTTCCACTTTTGTGTGAAGCTCCTTTGGAACTGCTGCGGAAGTAAGCCAGAATGAGCGCCTCATCGCTATTGCAGTCGCAGTGGTGCAGGCTGCTGTGTCCGCCACATCCAGCAAGATCTGCAAACTCGCCCTTGCTGCTACAAAACCCTCCTGCACTAGGGAGAGGGGAGACCTTGCTTTCTGGCAGGTATTGAAGAAACTGAGATACCTTTTCATAATTGTCAAAGTTTTAACTCTATAGCAAGGCGGCATAATTGGAAATACATAGGAGCAGGGTTGCCAATGAGTATACCTTCCTGCTGAATATGTCTAGCTTTTTGAAATCTGGAGTTGTCTTATACTGCAGTGTTTCAGCCAGCTATTGTGCTGCATCTACCACCAGCAAATTCGGCTGTGGGTGGTGAAAGAGGAATTCTAGATTCTTGGAAGGGACAAAATATTTCTTGTCCACTCTCCTGCAGGTTGGTGGCACTGAAGCTGGTGACTGCCAGATGATGTCTGCCGCTTCCATGTGGCTTCATCTATAGGGATGGCAACTTTTGCACTCTGCCTTGGGTGCAAATTTTTCAGCAGTCGATGCTGTTTCGTTTGTGCCTCTGTTAGCTGGATTTCCTGGGACTGGGCCACACGCTTGAAGAGGTCCTGGAACTGCTTGAAATCATTTGCAGAGACGTCTGGTGAAGAGGATGAATAGTCAGGAATGGGATTCTCAGCCTCCTTGTTCTCCGCTTCTGACAACTGTCCATCCGACTGTTGTGTTGTAACCTCCGGGCTACGTATTGGAGAAATCAGGTACAGACTATGGTGTTGCTGTGGTGGAGAGTACCCTGCTGTTGGTGGATTGTCGCGTGAGGGTTGTTGGCGCACACTGTGATGGGAGTGTGAACGCGATGAGTACGGAGAACCATGGCGATGATTGTAATATCGATCCGATGGATGAGGCGATGAACATCTGGATGACCTACAACTGGTATGCTGCCTTTCGTAGCTGGCACATGAAGAACAGTGATAGCGTGGCAACCGTCTATATGGTGGAGAGTAGGATCAGTGCCTGTACTAGTCCTTGTAACGTGGGCGTCCGTATGGGGAATAGTGCCTGTGATAGAACAGCTGTCTTGGGCTGTGGTGCTGGTAGGCATGGTGCAGAGGTGACACATGAATTAGAAGAGAAGGAGAAGGACCTGGCGAATATCTTGGAGAAGGGGAGTGGGAAGTCTCCTGTCTCCACGTTTTAACTGATGCCTTTACCAGAGGCTCTGTGTGTGTCAATTCTGGCTATGGCTCCTGCTCCACTGCCAGTGTTTGCGTCAGTTGTGGCACTGCTGTATTTTTCAGTGCCGGGGCTGTTTGGGAGTACTCCACGGCACCAACAATAGTGCCTGTTTTGCTAGGCTGTGTCCAGACTCCATGCCTCCGTCGACGGAGGCATGTAGATTAGCCAGCTCGGAAGAGGGAAATGAAGCCGCGATTAAAATAATCGCGGCTTCATTTAAATTTAAATGGCTGCCCCGATCTGCCGATCAGCTGTTTGTCGGCAGATCGGGAGAGTCTGGACGCGATGCCCCGACAAAGAAGCCTTTCTTCATCGACACAGGTAAACCTGGTTTCACGAGGCTTACCTGTGTCGATGAAGAAAGGCTTCTTTGTCGGGGCATCGCGTCCAGACTCTCCCGATCTGCCGACAAACAGCTGATCGGCAGATCGGGGCAGCCATTTAAATTTAAATGAAGCCGCGATTATTTTAATCGCGGCTTCATTTCCCTCTTCCGAGCTGGCTAATCTACATGCCTCCGTCGACGGAGGCATGGAGTCTGGACACAGCCCTAGTGCTGGGAGAATTCCCTCTGGTGCCGCTACAGCCCGCACAGATGCCTGCTGCTCCAGCACCGCTTGCAAAGTTAGCTAAATGGAGCGGTGCCGCTGCCTTTGTAACACAGGCACCACTTGTCAGCACCGAGGCTGCTTTCGGCGCCGAAAAGGCTCTTTTGGATGCCACAGCCTTCTTCAGTTTTGTCCCCATCCCAGATGCTGAGGGTCGCAGAACAGAGCCGGAGGACCCTGGCTTATCTCAGGCGGAAACAATCTAGCAAGGGAGATCTTTTTTCTGCCAGCGGTTCAGGGGAAGAAACCCTTCTCTTCTTGGTCCCCCCCAAGTTATCCAGCATTCGCAGTATTGGGGTCCAGCGCCTTGTCCAGAAGGAGCATCATTTTTGAGCAGTGCCCGCATTTTTGGGGATGTCGTCTACACACTGAGTGTCTATCTGAAACTAGCATGGGCTCGCTACATAGGGCACACTTTTTAAAACCTGGAGATCCAGGTATGACTGGGTTAAACAACTTCAAGAAAAAAAACCTTGTTTGTTAAATTCCCCTTGGCTGATCTGTTAGTAACAGCCGGAAGCAGCAGGAAGCCCAGGCTTCAATGAAGTGCTAACAAGTCTCTCTCTCTTTTTTTTTTTTGGTAGATAAGAGAAAAAGAGTGAGCAAAAGGACTAACTATTTACAATTAACTACAGCCGCTTTCCGAGTTATGAACAAGTTATGGACCAACACTTGGTGTCCGTAACTCGGATCCCATAGAGTTACATGGCTACCTCGCTGTTTGTAAAGTGCAGATCGCCGTTCATAACTCAGATCTCCATTTACGGCAGCTTTGGTCGTAAGTGGAGGTGGTTGTAACTCGGGGAGCGGCTGTAATGTAATTGTAGTTCTCCTGAGAGGAAGGAGAACTGCTGAAGGGATGAGAGAATCAAAGCTCCCACTGTGGCCAGGGGCGGTAGAGAGGAAACAACAGGTAAGCCAAGTGCACGCGAAGATCCAAGAGCACAAACAGCATGTGCTGCACACCGCGCATGTGCGACCCAGCTAAAGACAGCTATGCAAAGCCTCCGAGCTGCAGCGCCGGGACGAGCCCGGCACCATGGCTATGTCTACACTCGCGCCATGGCTATGTCTACACTCGCGCCATCTTGCGTCAGAGCTATGCAAATGAGGCTAAGTGTGGACTATTGCCGAGCCTCATTTGCATATCTAATTAGCCGCCATTTCTGCAGAAGAGGGTCTTGCGCAAGATGGAGCTGTCTACACTGTCCCTTCTTGCACAAGAAAAACCCTCTTGTGCAATGCTGTTATGCTGATTATTTTCAGGCATAACGGCATTGCTCAAGAGGGATTTTCTTGCGCAAGGGGCAGTGTAGACAGCTCCTTCTTGCACAAGAGCCTCTTCCGCAAAAATGGTGGCTTATTAGATATGCAAATGAGGCTCAGCGATATTTCACACTTAGCCTCATTTGCATAGCTCTGATGCAAGATCGCGCCAGTGTAGACATAGCCCATGAGTGGAGCACCCACAGGGACCACTTGAAGAAGAATCATGTTTCTGATATGGGGTATATCTTTTGCAGCAGTACGGTGGGGTGTACATCCCAGTGTATGCAAGGTCATTCGAGTCTTTGCTCGAATACAACGTCTAATTGGTCTTTTCTGTAAACAGCTTCTGTTTATCAAAAGGGAGGTCCTCCACTTTTGATTGTAGCTCACAAGGAACCCCGGCAGATAGTAGCCACGAGGCTCTCCTCAACTACAGATGTTGCAATAGCTCAAGCTGCTCTGTCTGCTACATCCAGCACTATTTGAAGGGCGGTCCTTGACAAGACATAACCCTCTTGAACAAAAGATTTCAGTATTGACCTCTGAGTCAGGCAGGTGTTTCATGAGGGTGGTATGCTTTGTATAATTGTTAAAATTGTGATTGGACAGTTGTGCTGCATAGTTGGCTATGCAGAGAAGCAAGGTGGGCAAAGAGTAAAGCTTTCTGCCAAATAAGGTCACGCGCTTGCTGTCACCCTCCGCAGTGTTCTTATATTGGCGGGAGTTTGCATCTACAACTAATGAGTTCAGTTGTGGATGGGAAAATAAAAAGTTGGATCCTCCTGGGGGGACAAAGTACTTTTTGTCAGTTCGCTTATTGATTGGAGGCACTGAAGCTGGGGTCTGCCAGATCCCATCAGCAGCTGCCATAATGGCCTCATCTATGGGGTTTGATATCTTTGCTCGCTGCGAGGGCTGTCGATTTTTGAGAAGCCAGTGTTGTTTCTCAGATACTTCAGTTAATTGAATCTCCTGGGTAGCAGCTACTCTCTTAAAGAGATCCTGAAATTGCTTCAGATTGTCTGGGGAAGATTGATCGCCCGGGACAACTGCCTCATCAGGAGATGACAAGGATGGATCCATTGGTTAGACATCTGGTGACTGTTCTTCCACGTCGGATAGCTGACCCTCCTCTGATTCTGACTGCTGAGCTGTGGGAGGAACAGTGGGAGGTGTGACTACTATGTGCTGTCTGTGTGGTGGTTGCGGAGAAATTGTAGGAGCACAAGAGACTAGGTGACTGTGGCAACAGGGTGGACCATAGTCTGAGTGTAGATAATGGTGCCGTGCAGAGCTATGATGAGGATAATAATGGTAATATGCTGGACTATGACACTGGTATTCTGATCGGACAGAACAATATCTAGATGAAAAGGCACTTCTGTGATGAGTTTGAGAATGTACCGCGAGGTTCAGAGAACATGGAGAATTTGGTGAACCTCTCGAGGAAGGGGGGAGTGAAAGAAAGATATAGCTTCTGTAGGGAGACGCCTGGTTTGGTCCTGTACAGCATGCTCCATGTCACTCCCTCTTAACTGGGGTGAATGAAGAGAAAGTGGTGCCGAGGATGGTGTCGGAGGGAAAGTTAACGGCTCCGGGCTTATCTGTATCACAGTGTCAGATTTTTGCCTCAATTTCATTGGTTCCGGTGGGCTGGGAGGCACGTACGGTGCCAACATCATCTCCATTGGAGTATATAATACTTTCATCAGTGTTGAACTTGGCACTAATGGTGGTGATGCCAGCGTTGGCGGTGCTATTGCACTATGCACCGAGACTGATGGTGCCGAGGCAGATAGCACCACAGTTGGCGGCGCCGTGATGGTCGGTGTGGTAGCTGGCAGTCCTGACCAGCGAGCTGGGGCAACTGTTAACAGCACCAATATAGATTTTTGCTGAGATTTTGGCTCCAAGGCCGTTTTATGCTACCATGGCATGGTACCTGACATCCCAAGTTTGTCACCCACACTAACATGGGCCATCAAGGCCGGAGGATGGGAACGGGCTGGTGAGGCTCTTTTTCGAGTTGGAGCTGGCTATGGAGAAGTGGATTTCCATTTTTCAGCCTTTGGTGATCGCAAAGTGGAGGCTGGCTGGGCTAACTCTGCGGGTTATAATGCTTTGTCAAAAAGGAATATTTTCAGCCTAATTTCTCTGTCTCCGCATACCCTTACAATGAGTTTGGCACAGTGAACACATTTCTGAGGCACATGTGCCTCGCCAAGGCACTAAATGCAACTGGCATGGCCATCCAATGCTGACATCATGTCACAGCACACTTCTTAAATCTGGGAGAGCCCAGAGTAACAGCTAGCAACTAGCCACTAAGAGAAAGGATTTTTTTTTTGTAAACTATCCAAAAAGTTCCCACCCCTGCTGCAAATCCCCATTTGTGGCTTAGACCTCCCAACTTCAGGCATCTGAGATAGAAAGCTTTGGCTACTCCTTGCTAACTACTATGGCCATGGAATGAATGACTTTATTAGATTCATACATTGCTGTTTGTAATGCCACTTACATACCATTAAGGAGGGTCAGATGGTAGCCTCTCAGCTTTTTCTTGCACTCATAAATCCATTTTAAAGCAGTTGGAGGAGAGGAAAGTGACCAGGAATAGTCAACATGGATTCACCAAGGGCAAGTCATGTCTGACCAAACTGATTGCCTTTTATGACAGTAATTGGCTCTGCAGACATGGGGAAGGTGGCGGACGTCATATACTTGGACTTTATCAAAGATTTTCATACCATCTCCCACAGTATTCTTGACAGCAAGCTAAGGAAGTGTGGATTGGATAAATGGACTAAGGTAGACAGAGAGCTGGCTAGATTGTCAGGATCAACGGGTAGTGATCAACAGCTCGATGACTGGTTGGCAGTCAATATCAAGCAGAATGCCATAAGTGTCAGTCCTAGGGTCAGTTTTCTTCAACTCTTTATTAACGACCTGGGTGAAGGGATGGATTGCACCCTCAGCAAGTTCACAGATGACACTAAGTTGGGGGAGACGTAGATTTGTTAGAGGGCAGGGAGAAGGTCCCGAGTGACCTAGACAAATTGGAGGATTGGACCACAAGAAATCTGATGAGGTTCAACAAGGACACAGTCAGAGTCCTGCACTTGAGATGGAAGAATCCCATGCACTGTTACAGGCTGGGGACTGACTGGGTAAGCATCAGTTCAGCAGAGAAAGGCCTGGAGATTACAGTGGATGAAACGCTAGATAGGAGTCAACAGTGTGCCCTTGTAGCCAAGAAGGCTAACGGCATATTAGGGTGCATTAGGAGGAACACTGCCAACAGATCTAGAAAAGTGATTATTCCCCTTTATTCAGCACTGGTGTGGACAGATCTAGAGTACTGCATCCAATTCTGAGGCCCCCATTATAAAAAGTATGATTGGCAATGATGCTATACCCTTGTTGCAATCCAGCCGCACTGCCGTGCACTTGAGGGAACATTTGTCCAAGTGCAAGAGGAGCCCGAGCATGTTGAATAACTGCCTTGTTGAGTGTAACGCCTGCTGTGCCCCATATGTGGGTGTAATGATCAAACAGTCGTTGAGATATGCATATATATGTTTGTGCTTTCTCCGTAGGCGTGCGGTTACAATGGCAAGGACCTTGGAGAACACTGGGTGCTGTCAACAGGCCGAAGGGAAGCACACTGTACTGATAGTATAAGTCCTTGATGGTGAACCTGAGAAAACATCTGTGTGCTGGGTGAATTGATACGTGGAACATGCATCCTTAAGGTTGAGGGTAGATAGCAATATTCCTATCTCCAAGGCAGGTATGAACCTTGTCAGCGTAACCATCATGAACTTCTGATATTTGATGAACCAACTGAGACCACGAAGATCTAGGATGGGTCTCTGCAGCGTCCAACAGTGCCTGTAATGCTGTGCAGGAGATCAGAAACCTTCAGTTACACATTTGATTCGAATTGTTCCTTTCTCTCTTCTTGTAGATATTGAATAAAGGAACTGAAGGTCCCAGATGTCTGTCATGAATATTTTGCTATTAAAGTTATGTAATTAGCAATTCTGATTGAAAGGAGACTGAGGGGTATGCCTTCATTCCCATAGCATCCGTCCTCTCAATCTCTTGGTCATGACTCTGCGCTCTAGGGCAGTGCTGTTGCTTCCCCCTCGGAGTGGCAGCCTCTACCACCACCAAATTCAGTGAAGGGTCTGAGAATAGAAATCCTACCCCCATAGGCGTTATATAGTATTTATCTCTTTACTTGGAAGTCGCCAGTACCGATGCAGGGGTCTTCCATATAGCCTTAGCCAGGCCATTAAGGCCTCTGTCAGCAGCAGAGCCAATTTGGTGTGCTGAGGTAAGGTAAGTATGCTTGTGTTTGTTGTGCCTTACATCCAGGAATAGTGCTAGAGTCTTCGCAACCCTGTGGAATAGTCTTGAAACCTGCTATAGCCGCATCTCCAGTAAGTGACATAGGTAGACTATCATCCATCATTGCACAGGATGTATGCGGGGGAGGGGGGGTAAATCACCAATCTTGTGTAGCTTCCTCTGTCAATGACTCGCTGTCATAGGTGCCTAGGCTATAGTAAACTCATCTTGCATGTGTTTGTCGGCCGACTGAGCCCTTGGTACCCAGAGGGTTTGTTATAGTTTATTTCTGTAGGGTGCCCACGCGTCTCCAAAGGGTCCCTGAGGTGGGAGCAGTGGAGTACCAATTGTGCCATATGCCAATTCTGGGAAGCATGCTGAAGGACTCTGCACTGGCCGCTTAGTCATCATCACCGCTACATCACACTGATATTAGCGATGCTTGTGTGTATGGTAGTACGGAACCTCTACCATGGTATGACGTCCGTACCAAAAAAAAAAAAAAAAAAAAAAGAGGAGCATGGTACCGACGGTACCGCGAGGTACACCTCGGTTATGTATCTCGATACCGAGGGTGGAGGTGGCTTCACTATAAAGCCTGCTGCTGCTGAATGCATCAGTGCATATGGCCCTGATACTGATGGTACCGTGTGCCTGTGCAAGGTATTCCACTGCTTTGCAGCCTCCCTGTTTTGTTATCTGCTGCCAGTACCGGCTTCTCCTGTGGTACCACAGGCTTTGTTCTGAGGAGAGCTTGAAGCTTGGCCAGAATCTCTTTGTTTCATTTTGGGATCGTTGGCTCGTTCTGAGCAGGATTCCTTCGCCTGCTTTATGTTGCCCTGTTTGGGACAAGCACTGTGTGCCTCCTTGCCCAGAGAATTTTTATCGCTCAGTTACAGAGCATCAGTGGGAGACATGGCGCATTTTCTGCTGCACTCCTGGTCCAGCTCTCTCTAGCATGTTCCTTTGAGGGAATAGTCCTTTTGCCCTCCATCGCAGGTGTAGTGTCTGACGGGCGGGGCGGGAAAGGGGTTGAATCAGGCTGCTGGGCAGCCACAGTCCCGTTCATAAAAAAAACAAAAATTTCTCCACTGTGAGAGTCTCTCTCACCTCCTTTTTGAGGGGGAGGTGAGGGGAGAGGGAGTTTTTAACAACGAGGGCAGTGTCTTATCAGATGATCCAGGCCTCGGCAGTGGAGACACTGTGCATGCCCATCTGCTGCCACAATAAAGATGCCACACCCAGAATCAATTTTGAAACCAGAAGGCGCTGGCATGACAAGGTTGAGTTTTGTTTTTTGTTTGAGGAGCCGTGGATGAATGCGACAGGGCAGCAGTGTCGGCACCCCACACCACACATTGTTTTATGTTCTGCGGCTCTTTTGTTAATGCTCTTCTTCTTGTTTTCAAAGGCTTTTCGGGAGACTCTGCTACTCGCGACCGATGCCAGCGGCGGTTGAGAAGGAACGGAGGAAACAGCTGCTGGCGCATCTCTAACTGTCACTTAGAGTGATTGCGCAACAGTGCAGCACTCACCAGTGGCCGGGGACTGCTACCAAAGATCTCCAGGCTGCGTGCACAGCGGGGCTGACACACTTAAGTGGAGCACCCACGAGGACCCTCGAAGAAGAAAGATGATGTACAAAGGTACTGCTGAAGTGCTCCATCTCAAGCCAAGGGTAATACAGAAGAAACTGAGGGGTGGTTGGCCACAGAGCAGTATGTAACTATCAGAGGTGAAATGAGACCCGGGCAATACTTGTGACCCCCAATCAGGCACTGCTGCTAAAAATCTCTCATTACAACCATCTAAAGTGGAGCCCCCATAGGGCCACTCCTCAAACTTGAGATATTCTGTATGTTACTTAGCATCCGCTCATTAAAATGTTGTTGCTTGTTGAACTACCACCAAATCACTGTAGGCATTCCTCCATAATTTGTGATGAGCATGCATAGATGCAACCTAACCTACTGCCATCTCCTTCAAACTCCTCATTTATGCAATTAAATTTTTATCTACTATATATTTTATAGAGTTTGTGCATCTGTCTGAGTCAGTCCATCCATGAGTCCATTCCTTCAAGAATTCCCCCTAAGTGGTAAGAGATAGGACACCAAATTTGTTATGCAGCTTCCTCTTATCCTAACTTAAAAGTTCAGGGTTTAGTTGTGCCAGGAAAACAGGATATGCCTGGAATGGGATTGTTTTCCATAACACAGAAAGGAAAAGGTGCTAGGAGGGTCAGTTATACTGCAGAGTGTGTAACATGGGGACAGCTGCACCAATAAGAGTGGCCAGCTGGAGGAGGGGCTCTGAATGTTGCTGGCCATCGTCTATAGGCGGGTTCCAATACCCACAACAAATAGGGCCCAACCCACTGCTGCCCCCACCCTCAGCACCCAAGCAGCCACTTTTGTGAGACCAGCACAGCCCCCACTGTTGCAGGAAGTCTGGGTGAGCCCCCTCCCCTCCCCCAAGGCATCCTAGTCTCCTGGCCTGAGTCCCTACTCCCTGCCCTCCGCCCCCCAACCAAACCCTTGCTCTGAGCCTCCCACACCTCCCATCCTCCTACTCCCTGACTTGGGCCCCCCACTCCTCCCAACCCCTTAAAAATGAGTTACGGACCAGACCATCGCCAGGTACATTTGCTAGTTTCCCTGTAACAGAGCAAGACCTATAGACAATGTAATTAAAATCAATTGCAGTCTGGGTGGACTGAACAAAACATGAAATCAAAGAATTGTTTTCTTTACAACAAAGCAAAAGCAAGAAATATACAAACTAAATTTTTGCTGTGAGCAGCAGATTACATCTCAGCACAAGAGTCAAAACCAACAAATAAATAACTCCTTGTTACCTCTCCAATTAAAAAAATAAAAACAATAGTGACAGATTAAAAATGATAGTTAAGTGTGTATATTATATAAGTTTCCTTCTTTTGTTCACTTTTTACGCTGAAGGAAGTTCTCCATGCCAAAAAGAATAATTAGTTTACATAAATTCAGTGTTAAAGATGAATGAGTTTTAATAAAAGATTTTTACCCATATTAATACATACATACATACAACTAAAGCAAGCCTATCATTTTCACACATTTCTTTGCCTATATATCAGCATGACAAAACTGTGGTCACACTCACAGTACAGTGGTTCAAATTCAACTCTTTTCTGCACTTTTAGGAAAAATTATCTAATTATGTAAGTTCAATGTTGCCTAAAAGTGCAATCATATAAGTATTCAGAATGGTCAATTACACAAATGATTCTTACTGATATATTTAACTCCCACAAACATTAAAGCGCAAAAGAATCACATATTCAAAGAATAGGTGTGGGGAACTTCTTTTTAATACCAGGAGTCACTGAGCCACAGGCAAAATGAAAATGAGGAAGGAGCCAGTTGCACTCATGAGCCATAGGTTCCCCAGTCTTCTTTTAGAAACTGAAGTAGGAATGTAAAAAAAGGTTAAAGGAAGTAACAGCGTAACCATTAAAATTTCTAGTGGTCACATGGTTATACTTCAGAGCCCACAGTATGGCCAGCTACCCAGGAGCCGGGCGAGCTGTCAGGAGCCCACGCACACCGGGCTGACCCTACTTGCAGGGAGCTAGCTGCTATGCCACAGTGCAGGCTCTAATACTGCAGAACTTGCAAACCAGGGCAGCGGCCAGCATCCTAAGAGCAGGACCCACAGTCGAGAGCAAAGAGTTTAACTGTAACAGAAACCAATAAGCTAATGTTTATCAGTTAACTGTTTAAACTAAGGAAGTTAAAATGCATTTGTTTACATAAACTAGGGATGTTAGATAGCAATTAATTGAAGTAGCCCAGTGTCTGAAAATCTGTAAAGCCAACGTACACGGCCACGCCCCCTTCCCCTCCTGCCAGGGTGCTCCGCTGAGCGCTGCCCCGATCAGCTGGGCCCCAGGCAGCAAGCGGACATTTGGGATCCGCGCTTCCCATGCGTGGGGAACGCGGACCCCAAATGGCCGCTTGACGCCACTTGCTCCTCCGCCAGGGCCCCGCTGAGCAGTGTTCATGCTGCGCCGCTCAGCTGGGCCCGGTGGGAGGGGAAGGGGAGCGGGGCGCTGACGTACACAACCCCCCCCCTTCCTCTCCCAACGTGATGCTCAGCCGGGCCACCTCAGGGAGCGTTTGGGTGACCTGACAGAGTGCAGCACTCAGCTGAGCGCCATGGTGGGAGGGGAAGGGGAAGGGGAAGAGGAAGAGGAAGAGGGGCGGTGATGTAGACGGCCCCACCCCCGGCTGTGTACATCAGCGCCCCGCCCCCTTTTCCTCTCCCGCAGTGGTCCACTTCATGGGGGTGGGGAGGTGTGGGGGGAAGGGGGGAGAACCGGCCAGGAAGGGAGCAGTGCTGGCTGGGAAGCAGGGCTGGTCGTGGGAGGGAGGGCAGGCGGGCAGAACAGGGCTGGCCGCAGGATATCAGGGGGGGGGGGGGGGACTGGCTAGGAGGGGACAGGGCTGGCAAGGAGTAAGGGGGGGCAGGAAGCACAGCTGGGGGGATTGGGTAGCCGGGAGAGTGGGGGGGCGGGAAGCAGAGCTGGCAGGGGGTGGGTGCAGCGGCGCTGGCCAGGGAGAGGAACAGGCCAGCGGGAAGCAGAACTGGAGGAGGGGATCGGGGGCCGCGAGGGTGGCCAGGAGGAAGGGGGAGCAGGAAGCAGAGCTGGCGGTGGCAGGGAGAGGTGCAGCAGTGCTGGCAGGGGAAGATCAGGAGGGGAAAGGGGGGGAGAACAGGCCAGCCGGGAATGGGGAGGGTGAGCAAATTGGCCAGCGGGGAGCGGGACTGACCTGGGCACTTGCTGCCTGTCCCGCGCAGGGTCCCGGCGACACACGAGAGAGGAGGAGGCTTCCCCTCCTTCTCACACTCAACCAGCTGATGGCTGCCAGTGGCAATCATGGCCCGCCTCCTAGCTGGGACTCCCAGCCGCTCTCCCTGCCCACGCCAGGCTTCCGTCCGGTGCGCAGCAGGAAAAAGCAGAAAATACTGGACATTGCACATGTCCGGTATTTTCTGATTTTTTTTTAAACCAGACCGAGCGCGCAAATACTGGACTGTCCGGTACAGTGCCGGACACCTGGCAACCCTACCCACCCTCCTCTCCTGCGGTGGCCCAGCTGAGCGCACAACACTCAGCTGAGCTGCCACAGAGGGAGGGAAAGGGGGCAGGGCAGTGATGTACATGGTCAAGGGGCGGGGCCGTGTAGGTCACCACCCCCCCTTTTCCTCCTGCTGTGGCACTCAGCTGAGTGCTTCGCCCCTGAGCTGGGCCGCGGGGGGGAGCCAGCAGGGCAAGGGGCCATTTGGGCTCCCCCCGCAGTAGGAGGGGAAGTGCTGCAGGGCGCTGACATACACAGCCCTGCGCCCTAGCCCTGTACGTCACCGCCCCACCCCCCTCCCTCGCGGTGGCCCGGCTGAGCAGGCAGCACTTAGCTGAGCGCTACGGCGGGAGGGGGAGGGGAAGGGGAAGAGGAAGGGGATGGGGAGAGAGGAGGAGGAGGAGGAGAAGAGAAAGGGAGAAAGGGGAGAAGAGAAAGAAAGAGATGGAGAGAGAGGCAGAAGGAGAGAGAGGTAGGAGGCGGAGGAGAGCTGAGAGAGAGAGGGGGAGGCAGTAGAAGGAGAGAGAGACTGCACGAGAGACCAGAGGCTCAGGACAGAAGACCAAGGTGGAGGAGAGAACTGAAAATCCTGTCTTATGACGGGCTAATTGGCTAGTTAATTGAATAGTCATGTAACCACAAAAAATATTATTGGTTACACAACTCTTTGATAGTCCTATTAGAGGCAGCAGTATGGGGTGGCAGGCAGGTAGCCAATCTGCAAGGGGAGCTGGTTTAAAAAGCCAGCTCCCCTTCTCCTTCTCCCTCCCTGCACTGTCTTTGATACAGAGGCAGCAAGGGGAAGGGGGAACAATATATGTAGTCATTAAGATTAACCGGTAAGCGTAGGCTTATCGGTTAATCATGTACTCAACTACACATTGACATCACTAATGTAAATGTGTAACTGCTATAAGTTTCAGTGATTACATATTTACACATGAAGAGAAGGAACCACCTAACACCCCCCCCCCCTTCGTGCAGGTGGTTCTATGGGAGTTGGTTCATGCAGTGAGCCAGCTTGAAAGCCAACACCCCACATGCACCAGCTCCCGCCTCCCCTGCCTCATGCTGCTGCCCCTAAAATAGGAGGAGGAAGGAGAATCTGTATGTAACTGTACACGTTAACCAATTAACTACATGGGCACATATTCAAATCCTGCGTCCCTAATTTGATATACATAATTCTATGTAACAGGTAGCTCCTGAAAAATCCAGTTTTATAAACGCTTACACTTTAAGACCAAAAGGAATCATTATATAGATCAGTGATTCCCAAACTGTGGTTCATGATCCCTTGGGGATTTATGAATTGTTACCGCGGCAGAGGGTTTCTAATAAAAAAAATCCATAATGTTGGAAGAAAAAGTGTTTGCTTGCCAAAACAAAACCAAGGTCCCTGTAGCCAACGTAGCAGTGGTAACATCCTTCAGTTACTCAATGCAGTAAAACTCCGATGGTCTGGCATCTGATGGTCCAGCACTTCTGATGGTCCGGCACCATCAGGAACCCGGAAGTGCTCCGGGCAGCTGGACCATTGGAGCTGCTCGGCCCCCAGCTTCCCCGATTCAGCCACTGCTAAAACTGACCAGCAGCTGAATCGGGGAAGCCGGGGGCAGAGCAGCTGGAGTGCTGCCGGGTAGGTCCCGTAGCGCTGTCCCTCGGGGCTGCGGGACCAACCCGGCAGCACCCCAGCTGTCCCTGATTCAGCCGCTGCTGAAACTGACCAGCGGCTGACTCCAGGAAGCCCAAGGCAGAGCTGCTCTGCCCCAGCTTCCTGGAATCAGCCGCTGGTCAGTATCAGCAGCAGCTGACTTGGGGACACCTGGGGCAGAGCAGCTGGGGTGCTGCTGGGTTGGTCCAGTAGTGCCAAGGAGCGGCGCTGCGGGACCAACCCAGCAGCATCCCAGCTGCTCTGCCCCAGGCGTCCCCAAAAGCAGCTGGGGTGCTGCCGGGTTGGTCTCCCTGCGTGAAGGGTCGGCGCTACGGGAGCAACCCAGCAGCACTCCAGCTGCTCTGCCCTAGGCATCCCGATTCAGACGCTGCTGGTCAGTTTCAGCAGTGGCTGAATCAGGGACGCCTGGGGCAGAGCCGGACTATTGGAAGGGGGGGGCTATGAGGGGTCTGGGGTGGCATCCCCCCCACCCCAGACCCCTCATAGCCCCCCCTTCTGATAGTCCAGCATATTTGATAATCCAGCACCCCTTGGGTTCTAAAGGTGCCGAATTATCGGAAGTTTACTGTACTCAGTCACTTTCTGTGGCATACTGTTTTGTTCCAGTAAGATGTGAATGAATATCCTATTGACTACTTTGTTTATTTGATAGTAATCTCGGTGTTATTTTTATTTGAACTATTGTACACCCAACAGTGGACTAGCGGATGCAAACAGAAAGTGAAAGACATGAGAAAAGGAGCATTCAACATCAGCTAGCATTTCATCAAGTCTAAAGTGTGGAATATCTAAGCCAAACAATCACGATGATGCTGGAGTCACTTATGAAGAAAAGAAAATATGACTATGATTTTGTTTTACATGCACTGATGATCAACAACATCTAAAACAACAGTGAGTAATTTGTGGTGATATTCAAGCAAACGGCAGTCTCAAACCTTCACTTCTACTGCAGCATCACTTAGAAACTAGGTACCTTACACAACTCAACAAGCCTAATGATTTTTTTCAAATGAAAATTAGCCTGGTAGAAAAGTGACATTACCAGTTTTATGTCCAAATCAAGTACTGATTATCAAAATGCACTTGAAGGGTTGTACTGAGTGAGCTACTGTGTAGCAAAAGCATCAGAAGTCCATACCATAGCAGAGTTTGACTGATGCAAGTATAAAAGAGCTAGTTCCATTGCATGTTTGGTGAAAGGGCTGCAAAAAGGATTGCACCTATTGCACCCTATGTCACATAACACATTGTTGTGAAGAATTAATGACAAGTCTGTCAGTATCACACCAACACTGACAACTCCAGGGACACAAGAAATCTTATGTGACTACCTCAATGGCCAACAACCAATGAGTGAGGACTGGTGAGACAGGGCAAGCTGTCTTTGGGGAATAAGGAAAAGCTTTAAGAAAAAAAACAGTACTTATTAAGCAAGCTAGACTGTTTCTGCTTGCCTGTGACAGTTAAAGATTTGAATCTACAATGATTATTATACCATGAAGTGATAGGAAGCAGCAGTATCAGGCTGTTTGAGTAACTGTAAAAGACAAGCCAGGAAGGTATATTGTCAATCTCATTTTCATAAAGCACAGTAGAAAAAGGAAGCATTTGTGGCCTTTAAAGATATCAAGGGAGATGCTGCCTACTGAACTGAAGTAGTCATATGAATACGAGAGCTCTAATAGTAATCCCCAGGGTCTAACGGTAATATTGAAGAAAAGTTTTAAAAAAGCCATATCACTGGGTAATTTTGAGAACTGGTCTACGTGTAATCTGTTTTCTTCTATTGATGTAAAATCTCTCCAGATCTTTCATTTACATTGACATTTCAGTTGTAAACACAGTATGCTAATATTGCCACTACTGACAGTTTGTAGAAAATGGATAGGGCTCAAATTACAGTCATATCCTCTCACTGAAACCTTCCCCTGTCTTTCAAATCTCTAGAGAACTACACCGCCACTCTCTTTCTTCAGAGCATTCTGATCCCATAGTTTGTGCTGAGTCATTGGTACATTAAAATATAAAATGCATAAAAAGTCCAGATGAGTTGGGTTCCACAGTATTTCTTCTCAATTAAATTGTTGTGCTCTGGACTTGAAGTTTACCAGGTCTTGCTACATGTCATAACATGCAACAATTCAACAACAAAGTGACACATAGGAGCCCAGAAAAGATACAACTGTAGCTGAATTCACCATAAAAAGCAAGAAGATGACTGCTTAATATCAGGAATGATCTAGATCAGGGCTAGTCAACATGCAGCCTGTGGGCTGCATGCGGCCCATTTGTTTGCGGCCTGCGGTGCAGTTTGGTTTTACATGGGGCTCACCACATTGCCCGCAGGTGGGATCCTTTGAACATGGCCTCCACTGGGAACATAATGGTATTCTGTTAATATGCATTTTAGTAGTTAAATTCCTGGACTGTCATTGCTCATTAAAAGTGCTGTGATATGGGTGGAAATCAGGTAAATATTGCATTTTATTAATATCAGCAGAACTGATTTAAATAGGGCCTGCATGTTGCGTAGTCTTGCCTTAATCTTTGTATTCATGCCTGTCAATGTGAAAGGAGCTATTTGCATATATATGCAACCGCACTTAAGTTGCGGCCCTTGGCACGTGCTGCGAGTATCATTGTGGGCCCCAAAGCATCCAAAGTTGAGTAGCTGTGATCTAGATGGTGTTTGATCCTGCTATGAAGGCAGGGGACTGGACTTTGTGGCCTCTCAAGGTCCCTTCCAATTCAAGTATTCTAAGATTCTAGAGCAAGTACAAGTTATCATACAATGTACTCTCTCTCGCTCCCCTGCCCCCAGGCACAAAATGTTAATGCTTTCTGCACCTGGCTTTCTTTTTACTTTTCTCTCTCACGCTACTACCCAAATGACCAGAGCTCAAACTGCTGAGCAGCCTTGGGTGTTGCCCGTCTCTTCAGCCAATATTGTTTCTTACGTTCAACTTGGAATGAAGGTCAGCTGCTTCCTCATCAGTTTAAGGGGCTTTAACCCCAACAATAACACCAGGTTTTGAAAACCCCCATTGCTGGGTGCTCAGCTGAGGCCTGAGCGTCTGCACAACCAATACCAAGCACAATATTTTCAAAACATGGACTGACCATACTGCACTTTGTGAATTGCCCTTGTTTTTAAGGAGTCCCCAAAACGGGTTGGCCAAATTCTCTCTAGAGAACCCAAACAAGACCTTCTGAAAATCCCCCTTCTAGTTTTTGCTCCCCAGGCCTCAAAAGAGAGACACAATCTTTGCTAAGATAGCTCAGAGAGATTACAAAAATTCACCATAATATTTTCATTTTAGAAAAGCACCTGTTAGACTTCAGATTTCTTGGCAGGGCTACATAGGATATTGCAGGTCAGGATTTAACTGCATTGATAAAGATATATGGGTAAAGCTAAAAACTATTAGAGTTATGTTTTACAGGCAGTCCCCGGGTTACGTACAAGATAGGGACTGTAGGTTTGTTCTTAAGTTGAATTTGTATGTAAGTCGGAACTGGTACATATTGTAGGGGAAACTCTAGCCAAACATTTTTTTTAGTTTTGGATAGCATAGGGAAAGGTTAACTCCCCTCTAATGTTTGTTTTGCTGTCTGTTCCCCTGTTCAGAAGATTTCACATCTCTTTCTGTCCCTGTGACAAACTCAGGACTAAAGGAGTAACTCATCAAATACCAAACAGCTCTGCACCATGCTTTGAGCTAATAGCTTTATTTCCACACACCACCCAGGGTTCTAGGAGGAGGGTCCTTTTTTTGCTAACACAATGAGGCCAGCACTTTGTTTGTTTTGGTGGAGTCTTTGTTTGCCCAGGGAGCCCAGCATGTATAGAGGGAGGAGGGGCGGAGAGGCTGCTTTTGTCTGCTATTCCGCAGCCTGTTGCTCAGGGGAGGGGGCAGCCTGTTGCTGGCAGGGAGGGAGGGGAGAGGCGTGCAGGATACGAGGCCGCGGGGGGGGGGGGGGGGGCAGCGGGCGTGGGGAGGCACTTTTCCTCTGCCCGGCAGCTCTGCGGGATCCCTGTCCCTGTGGCCAGCTGCTGCAGGCAGAGGCCAGTTGGAGCCGGCCGAAGAGGAGGAGGTGGTGGATTCTAGGACCCAGGTGAGCGAGCCCCGGGGACGCTGCTGCGCTCCGGGAGCCCGGCATGTATAGGGGGAGGAGGGGCAGAGAGGCTGCTTTTGTCTGTTCGGCAGCCTGTTGCTCAGGGGGGTGGGGGGGGCACTTTTCCTCTGCCCGGCAGCTCTGCGGGACCCCAGTCGGAGCCGGCCCGAGGAGGAGGAGGATCCTAGGACCCAGGTGAGCGAGCCCCGGGAATGCTGCTGCGCATGTGCGGGAGTTGCCTCACCCCGTTCGTATCTAGGGATCCGACGTAAGTCGGATCCACGTAAGTCGGGGACTGCCTGTATATTGTCTCTTCATTCTGAGAATTCACCCTCAAACACTAACCTAAAAACTGTTTAAGACTGTGACGGGGGACACTCACTTCTGTAGTGCTTCCCACAACCTGCATTTTTCATAACCTAGCATCTCCCTTTAAGTTGTCAACCTCACTTGACAGGTGTTTGGTGGTTCAGCCATACGGCCAAGTCACACCAAACATATTAACCTTTTGTGGGATAGCAGAAGTTCAACAAAACTGTTGCCCTCATCAGACCGCTCATTCCAATGTCTGGATACTTGAAATACAGCTGGCTCCATTCACAAGTGGCTCCATGAGAACCAGTAAACATGGCGAAATTTTAAGTGGTTACACATTTACCTAAATAAAACGCATTTTAACATCCCTACTGACAATTACCAAGATTTGAGAATGAACAAAAAGTCTCTTTAAATTCATTCTGAATCTCACATTTGATCCACTGAGTGCTGACTCAACTCATCACCATGGAAACAGTTCTGATGGTAAAAACACACTGGAACATGGAATCACTGACTGACTCAGACATGGAAAAGACCAAGTATAAAAAGATGCATCTTCATATGTACATAATTAGCTAATCAGCAATGCCGGAAAAATACAGAAAGATAGATTTCTATAAAATAATAAAACAGAGCTTGGCTGTACTTCTTTTAGATCAAGAGAAGTCTCAAACACAAATACATTTTTTTAATGAAGTACTTTTGATTAAAAAAAAAAAAAAAAAAAGCTTTTGAGACCAATGATTAGCTTACCCTGAGACTTCAATTAACATCTTGAATGTTTCTCCTAAACACTGTTACTATGTTTTATGTGGTAAATTTGAATAAAAAAAGATTCAGAGGAGTCATGGTGACAGTGGTTTTAAAAAAAACAAAACAAACAATTAAAAGTAGTCATGGGGAAAAAACCTCTAATAAGCAAGCTACTTTTACAATCTTACCAGACCCCTTTATTGAATTTTTCCATGATCTGAAGAGACTTTATGACTACTTACATAACTATTTATTAACAACAATGTATATTATGATAGTATATAAAGTCCCAAACAAAGTTCGGGGTACCACTGATTTAACACATTGTAGTAATAAGAGGGCCTGTCAATGAAGGCCTGGTGTGAGGCCTAAGGCCTGAACAACAGTGAATGCTTTGCTAACAAAGCAAAGCTAAGCTGTGAGCAAAAGGCAGGTCCTGCTCACAGAAACTTGGCATGGACAGGACTGCTGATATTACAGAAACACACATACCTAGGAGGTACTAGCCACAGGCCATGCATGTAAACTTTCCAGAAGGACAGTAACAGAACATCTCACTGCAAAAACAGCTTGGGACCAGTACACTCCCCATAATTAACAGGGACATACTAACCCAGGTTCAACACAGGGTCGGGATGACAGCATGATGAACAGTGATGTTTTGATAGAATCACCATAAACAAGGTAATAGGTGGTGTCTAGGTACATCAAGGGGTGTCAACCTAATACGTTTAAGGATGGCACCTTGATACATAAGAAGTGATGTGTACCTTGTTTGTGTCTGTATAAAAGTCTCTCAGAGGCATTATCTTGTCCAGCCTAGGGAATAGTGGAAACTCCTGGTCGCTAACTGAACTGAATCCATTGCCAGGACTTGCGTATGTACTAGTGTAAACTGTTGATGTCTGGTCTAGATGACCAGGGTGCTAGAGATGGGAAGTCGTTTGACGATAAACCAGGTTCCAATGGCTTCGCACCTTGTCTGATTTGTGGCCATTGGGGGCTCTTAGAAGTCTGCAGTGTTGACTAGCTGTGCATAGCCTGCACAGCATTCAGAAATAGCACAAGTATTCAGAGAGAGCACACGCACCACACATAGAACAGATGCCTGAGCACCACACTGGTGGCGGCATCTGACAACACATGTTACAGACAGAACATAAGATTACCTTGAAGATCTTATAGTCTAAATCAGGAGTGGGCAATCATTTTTGATGGAGGACCACTCTAAGACTTTGGTAAATGGTCAAGAGCCACACTTTTCTATGAAGGGGGTGGAGAATCTGGAACAGAGATTGGGTGCAGAAGAGAGCTCAGGGTAGGGTTTCTTTGTTTGACTGCTAGCCTATTTTCATATAGTGTATTCTGCTTAAATAATCAAATCATGTGAATTAGTAGAAACAAAGAATATTAACAGATTCTATTAGTAATAATAAATTAAGCTGTCTCAAACTATATTGCTTTATAAGAAATCCCTCTTTGTAAGAAGTCTTGCTTTCCAAATTATTTATTGCTAATGCATGTTAGGCTAAGAAATAAAATAATCCAGATGGTGAAGGAGGAGGAAATCAAAAGATGCCAATTGGACTATTAGGACTCACTGACGACTGAAGAACAGATCAACGATCCTAAAGTATAGGCAGACATCCCTAAAACAAAGTAACAGATAAAGGCAAAACCAGATGCAGTGACTCCCAGTGATGATAATCAAAATACTGATGATGAAGGCTGAGGGTAGGAACAATCTTGTGATAAATGCCACACAGCCTTGAATGGGAAATCACAACTATTAAATTAGGGTGCATCGCCATGGTTTTTTGGGTTCTTCCTGCATGACTTCAGAGCATCAGATCATGGACAGAACATGGCTCCCCACTAATGTTCAATCTAACTAGACATTACATTGACTCAAGCCACGCTAGTAACTATAAGATCATCTAACACTTGTGTAAATAAGTACATATGCTAATTTTCCAAGGTGTATTTACAATAAATGCAGCATATTGCCTTTTCACCTGAAAAAAAAAAAAAAAAAAAAAAGTGTCACATGTAAGCATAACATTTGTGGTGGAGTATTGCAAAAGGAAAAAGGTAAACACTGTACTTGCTGTAAAACTTAATTTTAAGCCAGGGGTGGGCAAAAGGGCCTCCGCAGGCCAGATCTGGCACACCAAGCAGGTTGATCCAGCCCACAGAGGCTCTGCCACTTCCCCACTTAGGTGGTTCCCCAATTACGGCCTGGGGGCGGGGAAGCACACAAAGTTTCCTCTGCCCTGCCAGGATCATGAAGCACTTTGAAGTGCCGCGCACTCCTGGAAGAGCAGGAGGATACTTCACACGCTCCCCCCACCCCAAGCCCTGATTGGCCTGGGAGTGGGAGGAGCACACAAAGTTTCCTCCGCCCTACCCCGGCTCTGAGAGGAACACACCGCACAAAGTGCCGCATGCTCCTTGCAGGGCGGGACGAGGCTTCGCATACTCCCCTGACCCCAGGCCCATCAGAGCTTGGGGGCAGGGGAGCGCATGAAGCTTCCTCTGCCCTGCCCCCGCCCTGCGAGGATCACGTGGCACTCCGAAGTGCTGCATGCTCCTCGCAGGGCTGAGGTAGGGTGGAGAAAACTTCACATGCGCCTCCTACCCCGAGGCCACTCAGGACTTGGGAAGCGAATGAAGTCTCCTCCCGCCCTGCCAGGAGCATGCAGCACTTCAAGTGCTATGTGCTCCTGGCAGGGCAAAGGCAGCAACTCAGGGGTGGGGTAGGTGGCTCCACTGGATCCGGCACTTGTAGGTAGCTAGCTTTTAAGCTGGCTCCCCATGGGCACCAGCTCCTGCCTCCCCCCACTTACTGCCTCTGTATCAGAGGCAGCAAGAGTATGGGGGAGGTTACATGTAGTCATTATGATTAACTGATAAGCCCAGGCTTGTCAGTTAATCGCTTAAACAGCTATAAGCTAACAGCCCTAGTTCAGAGTACAGATGTAAAATCCCATTTAATTGGTTAACTAGCTAAACATGATTAACAGTAAACCAACTGGGGGAGGCAGACAAAGGGGCCATTCCAGCCTGGCTGGGCTGGAGCTGCCTCCCCACCCCCGCCTCAGTAGGCCCCATGGGGATAGAGCAGCCACAGCCCTTATCAGTTAACAGATTAATCATAATCAGAGGGGTAGCCATGTTAGTCTAGATCTGCAAAAGCAACAAGGAGTCCTGTGGCACCTTATAGACTAACACATGTATTGGAGCATAAGCTTTAGCGGGCAAAGACCCACTTCATCAGATGCATCTGATGAAGTGGATCTTTGCCCACGAAAGCTTATGCTCCAATACATAGGTAAATCATACACATCTCTAGTTCAGAGTATATATTTTGGGATACAGCAAGCAGCGGTTATACTTATAATACAACCCATTCATCCAGTACAAACTGTATATAAAAAGAGCTGCCAGATATGCTTGGATACCCAAAGAAGGGGTAGCAGTCTATTATACGCTAACATGCACTGAACATCCGTTCATGTTCTTTTTGTCAGATTTCCAACAGCAGTTCAGTTAGCTAATTGGTCACATGCCTGGAACAGATGCAGGTTGTGAAGATTAATTTACTAGCTGTAATTAAAGCTGTGATGCTGTTAGTGGGGCTGCGGCACAAACCTTTTGAGGATAATCCTGAAATATAAACCTCTAGTTACAGAACTTTTAAGGATAAACAAATCCTTCTCTAAACAGTTTTTAATATTATGCTATAGTAACCAACATATGCAGAGCATGTTAGCACATATTTTAAAAAAAAAAAAAAAAACTCAGAAGAAAGCAGAATAGACTTAGCTTGCAAAAATTACACAATGCCCAAGACAGTATTTTCTGAACACCACACTAGCCCCTCAACCTCTGCTCAGCTATACCAGAAAATGTCCTAACCCAGCACCTCAAGTTGCCCTCATATTCACTGTTTGTTTCTGTTTTCATTTAGTTCATGGATCTTTTAAACATGAGGAAAATGGGCTACAGGAAGCAAAGTGGCACATCCACCACTAACATCTTAAGAAGGGGAGAGACCAAAACATCTAAAACTGCTGCACTTTCTGCAGTAGAGGTGTAAGAAAATGGAGACTTAGAGGGACCATCTATAGGAGGGTGAGCCAGAAAGCTAACGGTCTCCTGCAGATCCTGGAAAGCAACACAGGTTGGCTGCAGAAGAAGCAGAATAACCTCACAAAAAGGTAGAGGGGTAAAGTAAGTGACCGTATTAACAGATTTGACTGGTTGTGGGAGAAAGAGAATAGGAAAATGCACCTGTGTTTGCCTGAAAATATTCTCTCTTGTGGTATGAAGGTCAATACATCTTTAACTCTGGGATTTCAGCCTGTATCCTGCTAAGAATACAGAACAAGATTTGTCAAAACTTTTTACAAAGGGACTCATCTGACCTCTGAAGACTAGCAATTAAAAATAACATCAATAGCTCTTTTCAGGTAACTAGCTGATTTAACGAGTTTTATCAGTGTTGTCCTATCAACCTAATTTAGTGAAGAAAGTGCAACTCCTCTTTTCCAGAAGACCATTACCCTCCCAAAAAAGAATTCTCAAAAGTTGTCCAGAGTGGGGATAGATTTAAGGACTTCCTCCACTGGAAGAAAATAAGTTTTCAGGTAAGCAAGGATAAATTTTTATTTTTATATCCCTCTAGAAATACCTATATTAAATACTAAAAAAGTAAATATTTTTGTAAAAGTATCTGGGGTGGTGGCAAGGCTAAAGGGTGAGGAGGTATGAACTTGAAAAGTCACCTTTTTTATGCAACACAAACTCTAGTGAGAGGATTTTATAGAAATGTGTAGTCCTCCTTCAAGTTGATCAATGTTAGAAGATTGTCTGGAAATAAAGAAACTCGTGTGGAATTGAGGGTTTCCATACCTAACTCAGGCTTTCAGAGGACTCTGTTCAGGATCTAATTCAGCTGTCTTCCTTTGAGCACCTGGGAATCAAGGAAAAGATGGAATATAAAACTCTGTCTGCTGTGTTAATGCCTATCTTAGTAAGCTATAACTGTTTTCATGAGTTTTCTGATTTCATTTTGTTTTTGTTTTTTAAATTGTTGGGGGAGGGGAAATGAGGATGAAATATTGTTTGAAGCTGGGAATACTACACACGTGCATCTCAGATCCAAGCCTACACTTGTCCCCATTTTCCCCACCTGTTTCTCATATTTTCCTCAAAATCAAATGGGTTTCTATTCAGTGATGAAAAATGTAATCAACTTAAATGCATGGCCTCGATCACTTGGCTAAACTCCTCTCTCATATAAACAAACAGCCCCTAAACCAGATACAGTTGCTGGGTTAGACCCTTACATTATACAAGAAAAGAAGCACTTTCAGATGGAGTTCAGATTTGATCTTCTGGACCAACCTCCGCCAAAGCACACTGTTCCCTTTTAAAAGAGAAATTTCAGAACCACTTTCTACCTGAGAGTTTTGGGTGTAAGAATTACTTGCCACTTTATAAATAAATAAATAGGATTTTCAGTCATTTGAACACCTATTTGATTACAAACCTATTTGATTACATGTTTTTACACATCAAGAGGGGAAAGACATACAATTGCAATAAGATAAAAAAAACTATGTATCCACTATTAAACCATATTAATCATATTATAAGATCATATTTCATATCTGTTCAGGGTTTCAACTCATAAGAAAATGCAGGAAAAAAAACAAAGAAGATGAAGTGGTAGGAAATTAGGGAAAGAACACATCCTTACAATTAAAAATCTCCAATAATGGAGATCCCACAATCATTAAGAAGTTTTTTCCTCATGTCCAACCTAAGCCTCCCCGCTGCAATTTAAACCCATGACTTCTTTCCCTGTCGTCAGAGGCTAAGGAGAATATATTTTATCCCTCCTCTTTGTGACAACTTTTTAGATACTTGAAAACTTATGTCCCTTCTCAGTCTTCTCTTTTCCAGACTAAACAAACCTAATTCTTTTAATCTTCCCTCATAGGGCATGTTTTCTAGAGCTTGGATCATTTTTGTTGGTATTCTCTGCACTTGCTCCAATTTGTTCACATCCCTTGTAAAATGTGGCGCCCAGAACTAGACACAATGCTCCAGTTAGGGTCTACACTAGCATAAAAGCAGAAACATTACTTGTTGTGTCTTGCTTACAACAGCCCTATTAACAATTCCCAGAATTATGTTTTTTTTTTTTTGCAACAGAGTTACACTGTTGACTCATTTAGCTTGTGGTCTACTATGACTCATAGATCCCTTTCTGCAATACTCCTTCTTAGGCAGTCATATCCCATTTTGTATGTGTATAATGGATTGTTTCTTCCTGAGTACTTTGCATTTGTCCTTACTGAATTTCATCCTACTTACCTCAGACGATTTCTCCAGTTTATCTAGATAAATGTGAATTATAATTGTATCCTCGAAAGCACTTGCAACACCTTTCAGGTTAGTATCATCCACAAACTTTATAAGCATGCTCTCTATGCCGTTAGCTACATCACTGAAGATGATGTTCAACATAACTGGTGCCAGAACCATTCCCTGTGGAACCCTATCTATTATGTCCTTCCAGCATGACTGTGAACCACTGGATAACACCTCTCTGGGAATGGTCATCCAACCAGTTATGCACCTACCTAATATTAGCTCCATCCAAGTTGTATTTCCCTAGTTTGTTAATGAGAGATTTATTCAAACCTGCATTTAAAGCTTTACTGAAGTCTTCAGGGTGGAGAACCTACGGCTCAGGGGCCAGATCCAGGCCCTGGCTTGCCTGGAGCCAGCCGACAAGGCTCAGGGCTGCCTCCCAGCATCGAGAAACCACCACTGGCACTCCAGCCCTGCAGCACCCCCACCTGCATCCAACTGATGCACTCCCACTCTGCTCCTGCACCCCACCTCCTGCCCAGACCTCCCACCCCCAGCCTGCTCCTACATCCTACCATCCTCCCAGACCCACTAACACCCCACACTTCACGTCCACTTCCTAGCAGCCCCCTCCCAGACACGGAATCCATTTTTGGCCCCATCCCAGAGCCTAAAGGGGCCCACAAAATCTACTAGCTCAGGCCCATGTAGGCTCTGGTGTGCAAGGGGAAGGTGGAGAGTGTCTTTCTCCTTCAGTCAGAGGCCACATCAGTGAGAGGTCTTTGTTTCGGAAGGGTTTTGCTTCTCACTGTTATGTGGCCCCCAACTGATTTTTCTGTGGGTCAATGGCCCCAACCCTAAAAAGGGTCTCCACCTCTTGTCTAGATATACTATATTTACCATGTCCCTCCTACCCACAAGGTTTGTTACCCTGTCAAAGAAAGCTATCAGGTTGGTTTGACATGATTTGTTCTTGACAAATCCATACAGTTATTTATTACCTTATTATATTCCAGATGTTTGCAAAACTGATTTCTTAATTATTTGCTACATTATCTTTCCTGGTACAGAAGAAATGCTAATTTCTCTGTAATTGCCTAGGTTGCCTTTATTTTCCTGTTTATAGATGGCCACTAACTGTGCCCTTTTCCAGTCTTCTGTAATTTCTCCTTTCTTTCATGACTTTTCAACTTGCTCTTTCTCTATTTTAGCTTTTGAACCTACTCCATTTTCACTGTATTCACTATATTAGGTGTCCAATCACTACCAACCTTCTGAGTGAAAACAAACAAAGAAGTCAGTAAGTAAGTCAGGGTTATGTCTCCGAACCCATGTTAGAATAGGTGCTGGTAATATCGCCAAATATTGGTTTAGGATTAAAGAATTGATACTTCCTGGGTCATATGGACCTGAGAGCATAGCCAACCGACAACTTGGTTCACCCTGTCACAGAACTGAAAGCCAAAATTACTGAACAGCTGGGACTTTCTAAAAAATTACTATCATTGCTGAATCCATGACAAACCAAGCAAATAGGACATATCTTGCCCTAAAAAGTATACTTGTTTACATACTCATACCCACACATCATATGCATCTTCAAAATAAAATAAAAAATACTTTTATTTCTCAACCAATGACTAAAAGCAGATATAATCTTATAGCTTTAGCCATAGTTGCCTTAACTTGGTCCAAATCAGGTATCCATCCTAAGAAAGAAAGAAAAAAGTGAAAGTATTGTTAAAAACACCCTAGAAAACAGTCAATTTCAGAGGAAACATAATTCAAGCCTCTTTAAAAACAGGATTAAGTTTAGAGAATCTTTCATAAAGCCTTAAGGATTCATCCAAATTGAACAATCTTCAGTCTAGCTCTGCTATCATACACAGAAAAAAAAAATCTGTTCACAGGAACTGCAGTCAGTCTCCCAGAACTTTTAGGCTAAATCAAACAGGCACGCCTTTATGCTATTGGTCTAGCCAAAACTAACTTTAAAGTACAGAGTTTGAACAAACTGCTTTTGTCATCTCAAAAACAGATTATTTAAATTCACTGATTTTAGCAATCATTAAATTTAATTATTATGTTCTCTTCTGAACTGGTTTCTCTTCAGACTGAAGAGATATAGAGGTCACAGAAAGGAGTCTCTCATACATTTCAAGAGGTTTTCCTGCTGCTCATCTAAAGCAGTTCTCAAACTATGAGCAGAGGCACAGGACTCCATCAAGGGATGTGTGAGCTGGTGCAATTTTTTTTAAATGAACTCTGTCAGGCTGGGGCTCATGCAGAAAGCCCATGCACACACAGAAGGCACAAATAAAGGGGACAGCCAAAACCCTGCTACCCCTGCTGGGAGGCAGCCAGAGCTCAGGCTCTTTCCCTCATACCTCTTTCTCCGTCACAATCCTTAACCTGTAAATAGCAGGGCTCTGGGTGTCAGCCCCAAGTTTCAACAGAAACACAGAATTCAGAGTGGCAATCATGCACTAAGTAAGCTGTGAACAATCATACTGACAGATACCACTTTTCATATGGCTTCCCTTACTTCTGTGCTGCTATTGATGTAGCTCTGTGTTCTGAGCTGAGTGCAAAGCCAAGAACTGCTGCTTTTTGCTCTGCCTTCCAAGGTAGGTAGTGGTATATGTACTTGTGAATGAGGGAGGGGCATACACAAACACAAAGAATGGGGGCCCAATTAAATAAGTTTGAGAACCACTGCTCTTAAGCAATTAATTTTTAAGTGGGATATCTAGAGGGATTTGGGCACCTAACATTTTAAAAATCCCATCCTAGATACATAATTAGTGTACTATCCCTGCAGAATCACAGAGGTACTTTCTTCTGGATTACCGCAGTCCTCACGAACATAGGATTTTCTCCTATCCAGTCTTAATCAGTGATAGGCAACTTGGCCGCATCTGGGTTCTATGTGTAGCTTGCAAGTCATATTGTTTACTGCTGCCCAAGTGCTGGGTTGCCAGATTCCACTAGTTTCCATCCACCTAGTTTTTTTTCCTACCAGTATTACAAAACTGGTACACACATAAAATAAGTGCATATGAAGTGAGGTGAATGCTGATTGCACAGAATATTGACAGAGAGCTGTGCGCACCCTCTGAAACCAATCAACACCAATACAGTTCAGTTGGCGCAGCCTGCAAATTCTAAGTATGCAAGCATAGTTAGGAAGACTACTTTATTACAGAAGACCATCTTGGTAACAACAATCTTGTGGCACACTGAGATAAAGGCCATTCATGGCCCACTCGTTAGCCTAGGTTGCCATCAAAGAAATCTCTGATCTATAAACAATTATAGAGCTGGTTGAAGTTGATATGTGTGTCTGTTCCTTCACTTCAATTTCCTTCAAAACCAACAGGTTTCTTCTCAGAATATTCCTGGGCTTTTTGAATAATGAAGGGGAAGTTACTCACCTGGTGTAGTAACGATCGTTCTTCGAGATGCATCCCCATGGGTGCTCCACTCTAGGTGTCGGGCTCGTCCCGGCGCCGCTGATCGGAGGCTTTTCGTAGCTGTAGTCAGCCGGACCGCGCATGCGCAGCAGGCTTCGCGCAGTTTCCTCAGTCACGCGGTCCGGCCCCTCCACCAGTTCCTGTCACCGTCTGGAATCTTTAGTGAGACAAAGAGACAGACCCGGAGTGGGGATGAGGGCGGGACGTGGAGCACCCACAGGGACACATCTCGAAGAACGATCGTTACTACACCAGGTGAGTAACTTCCCCTTCTTCGAGTGGTCCCTGTGGGTGCTCCACTCTAGGTGACTACAAAGCAGTAGTCAAGATCTGCACCGGGTCAATGATTATTCGTAGAGGCTAGAACCGCGGACGCTACTGCTGCGCCTGGGGCCCAGCGCCGTACTATAGCATAATGATGAATGAAAGAAGTGCTAGAGGACCAGGTGGCTGCCCGGCAAATGTCGCTGAGAGGGACGCCTCGGGCAAAGGCGGTGGAGGTGGCCACCGCTCTAGTGGAATGAGCAATAGGTTGAGAAAGGAGAGGCCTTCCTTTGAGCGAATGACATGTAGAAATGCAATCGGTAATCAGTCTAGTTATCCGTTGACTGGAAAGAGGATTGCCTCTGGAACGCTGCGCTATGGACACGAGTAGCCTGTCCGTACGTCTCCAAGAGCGCGTTCTTTCTATGTAAAAAGCAAGTGCTCGTCGCACGTCAAGCATGTGAAACAAGGTCTCTGATGGAAACACATGAGGTCTGGGATAAAAGGCAGTCAAAACTATAGGTTCGTTGACATGAAGAGGTATTGACCTTGGGAATGAACGCCAGATGTAGGCGCAATGTCACTGTGCCCTTTGAAAAGGATGTATAGGGAGGACTTGCCATTAACGCCCCTAACTCGCTAACTCTGCGTGCCGAGGTGATAGCCAGTAGAAATACAACTTTCATCGTTAACATTCATAGCGGTATCGATGCGAACGGTTCAAAGGGAGGATGCATGATCGTGCGCAGGACCAGATCGAGGCTCCAGGCTGGTGGAGGGGGTCTGTGAGGTGGGTGTAGGTTCATCAGACCTTTTAAAAATCTCTTTTTTTTCCCCCCATCAAATTACAAATCAAGGAACCTTGCAGAGGCTCGTGGAAAGCACTGATCGCTGCTAAGTGAACTTTCAGGGTAGACATGGAGAGACAGGAATCGTGAAGGTGAAGGATGTAGTCCAGGATGTGCTGCAGAGAAGACACAAGAGGTTGCACATTTCGAGTTCGGCACCAATGAACAAATCTACGCCACTTTGTCAGGTAAGTTTTCCGAGTAGAAGCTTTCCTGCTGCTCGTGAGAATAGTTTTAACTCGCTGTGAACAAAGGTGTTCGTCATGTTTGAGCCAGTTATCAGCCACGCTGTGAGGTGAAGTGACTCGAGTCTGGGATGCAGGAGAGCTCCATCCTGCTGAGATAACAGGTCTGGGTGAAGAGGGAGCGGCCATGGTGGGCATATCGACATCCTATACAAGAGCGGGTACCACGGCTGCCTTGGCCATGCCGGAGCTATCAGAATGACTGTCGCCTGCTCGAGCATTACTTTCTCCAGAGTCCTTGCGACTAGGACTGTCGGGGGAAATGCGTACAGGAGCAATCTGCGCCAAGTGGTCAGGAGAGCGTCGCCCAGAGATCTGCTTCCCATGCCCGCTCTGGAGCAGAATTGGGGACATTTGGCATTGTGCGCTGTGGCAAAGAGGTCTACCTTCGACATGCCCCACCTGCGGAAGATGCAATGCAGGACGTCTGATCTTATCTCCCATTCGTGATCTACCAGGAATCGTCTACTCAACGAGTCCGCAATGACATTGCTGATGCCAGGTAAGTATGACGCTGTGATGGTTATGCCATTCCTTATGCACCAGTTCCACAACCGTATCGCTTCTGCGCAGAGGGAACAAGATCTGGCGCCCCTCTTGCCGGTTCACATAGTACATTGCCGCCACATTGTCTGTGAATACCCTGACGGTGGCGTGCCATATGCGTGGGAGAAAATGCTTGCATGCTAGGAAGATGGCACGCAACTCCAAGAGATTGATGTGATAGGTCTGTTCTGTGGAGGACCATTTGCCCTGAACATGCTCGCTGTCCATATGCGTCCCCCAGCCTATGAGGGATGCATCTGTTGTTATACGCACAGAGGGTTGAGGACGATGGAATGGGACTCCGGAAAGGAGATTCTCTGAGCGTTTCCACCAACGTAGGGAATCGCGGACATGAGGTGGCACAACGACCGTCTTGTGAATGTTGTGCTTTTGTGGCATGTATGCTCTTCCCAACCAATGTTGAAGATTTCTGAAGTGAAGTCTTGCATGTGGGACCACGAACATGGTAGATGCCATATGGCCTAGAAGACGAAGGCACGTATGGACAGACACAGTTGGGGCAATGTCGAGGACCTTCAGTAGGTCTTGTATCGCTTGAAACCTGTCTAGGGGCAAGTATGCCCTTGCCGTGATAGAATCTAGGATTGCCCCTATTAACTTTATATTCTGTGTTGGAGCAATGGTTGACTTCTGTTTGTTTATTATCAGACCGAGAGAATCGAACGTGCTTCTGGTTAACGAGACCATTTGCATGGTTTCCTGATGCGTTGGTGCCCTTATAAGACAGTCGTCCAGATACGGAAAAATGAGAACATGCTGGCGACGGAGGTATGCCGTGATGCCCGCTAGAGTCTTTGAAAAAACTCTGGGGGCTGACGCCAGGCCAAAGGGGAGGACCCTGTACTGGAAATGGTCGTTGTTTATCACGAAGCGTAAGAAGCGTCTGGGTGCCGGATGGACCGTAATGTGAAAATACGCGTCCTGTAAGTCGAGGGCCGCAAACCAGTCGTTGTGATCTAGAGATGGAATTACTGTGGTTAGAGTTACCATCTTGAAATGTCTTTTCTGCAGGTAACCGTTGAGCTGACGCAGATCGAGAATTGGTCTCCACCCTCCCGTTTTCTTTTGGGTCAGGAAATAACGGGAATAAAATCCTTTCCCCCTGAACTCTTCCGGGACCATTTCTATGGCTCCGATAGCTAGCCGGCGTGTAGCCTCCTGCCATAAGAGAGTTTTGTGAGAAGAGTCCCTGAAAGGGGACAGGGTTGGCGGATGGGTAGGGGGTATAGAAGTAAAGGGGATGGTGAAACCTGATATTATTTCCAACACCCATTTGTCGGTGGTCACTTCGGCCCAACGATGGTAAAAAGGCCGAAGGCGATGATGGAAGATGGGTATGGCATCGGCAGTGGTGGTAACCACAACTGGTGTAATCGCGCCCTTGACGGGCAAGGTCAAACTTGTTGTTTTGCGTGCGGCGCATTGGTCGCCCTAGATGGTTGAGGACGTCTATGCTGAGGTCTTTGTTTGGACCGAGTATGATCAAAAGGACGAGGTTGTTGTCTTTGAAACTGAAAATCATATCACCTTTGATACAAGAAGTACCTTCGGCGACGGAACGGTGGTACGTACATGCCAAGAGTACAAAGAGTTGTACGCGAGTCTTTGCCAGTGTGCAACACCTCATCTGTTTTGTCCGCAAATAGTTTCAATTTGTCAAAAGGCAGGTCTTCGACTTTTGCCTGCAAATCTCTAGGGGCCCCAGCGGCAGCCAGCCATGACGCTCTGCGCATGGATATCACGGTGGCTATAGACCTTGTGGCAGTGTCTGCAACATCCATGGCTATCTGAAGACTAGCCCTAGAACAAGCATACCCCTCCTGTACAACGGCTCGGAGTATAGCCTTATCCTCCTCGGAGGCGTTTTGGGCAAGCCCTGCCAACTTGGCAATATTATCAAACCCATGGTTGGACAGAAGTGCCGCATAGTTGGTAATGCGAAGAAGGAGGGTAGAGGAAGAGTAAACTTTCCGCCCGAAAATGTCTAGTTTCTTGGCGTCTTTTTCCGCTGCTGTATTTTTTACTTGCGGATTTTTGGCACGATTAAGGGCTGCATCCACTACCAGGGAATTCGGCTGGGGATGCGTAAACAGAAATTCCAAACCCTTGGACGGAACGAAACCTCTCTTTTCCGCCCATTTCGATGTAGGTGGGACAGAAGCCGGGGTGTGCCAGATCTCCGAGGCTGGTTCGAGAATGGCCTCGTCAATGGGAAGTGCTGCTCTTGACTGCTGCCTGGGGTGCAAATTTTTCAGCAATCTATACTGTTTGGCCTGTACGTCCGTCATCTGAACATTTTGTGTCTGCGCCACCCGTTTGAAAAGGTCCTGGAATTTTTAACCGTCATCTGGGGGTGAAGTGTCTCCTTGAAATACTGCCTCGTCCGGTGAAGATGAGGAAATGTCGGCTGGAGATACTGTGCGCGGAGGAACATCCTCATCTGAAATTTGACCCTCCTCTGGTTCAGACAACTGAGAAGGAGGAGGAATGGAGGCAGTCGCCAGAGTCTTGGGCGACGGGGCTGCCTATTGTAATAAGCCCACCAGGGGCTGGTGTCTATGCAGCGAAGCATGACAACGGCACGAGTGAGGAGGAGAACGAGATCTTATGTAATGATGAGGGGAATGATCTCCACCTCCATGTCCATAGGAACCGTCGGAGGATGGTCTTCTGGATGAGTAAGCACTGCTGTATCTACTACCATAAGATCTCGAGGGTGAACGAGTTGATGAACAAGATCTAGAAGCATGCATCCCAAAATGTGGTATGGGGTGTCTGTTAACTTAGGTATAGTGATGCCTCGAGTGGCGGTGCGGAGAACGTGGGCTGCGATGATAACAAGGCTCCCTGGGAGAATGGTATCTCGGAGCGGAGGGAGACGGTGCCGGCGAAAAGATGGGCGAAGGAGAAGGGGACACCCTTCTCGGAGCCAACTTCCTTTGAGCCTTCGTAGGTACGGCCGAAGGCATGGCTGGAGGCTCATCAATAGAGGAATGCCTGGAAGTTTGATCCCCATCATCCAGTACTAATATCGGTGATTGCCGCACCGGTGAAGCCGGGGATCGTAACGGTGCCTCAGGCAGGACCAAGCTGCAGTGGTCCGCTGGTGCCGGTTTCATAATAATTCGCGTTGCTGCTTCCGGTACCGCAGATTGACTGCAACTCGGCACCGCCTTCGGTGCCGCGGGCGATTGGTGCCCCGGTGCCGCCTGCTCCGTCAGTGCCGCCGACTGAAGCGGTGCCGGCTGCGGTGCCGTGCCGGTGCAAGATCGGTGCAGAAGCTTTTGAGTCAGGCACTTTCACAGGCAGCCGCCCGTAAGCAGACAGTGCCGATGTCTTCCCTGTAGCCTTAACAGCAGTTGACTGCGCCACTACTGAGGAGGAGCGCACCACCAGCTTATGCTTCTCCGGTTTTTGTTTCGCGGATTGAGCACCCGTTCCGGAGGTACCGGATCGGTCACCCTCAGTGCGTTTAGATAGAGGGGCCAGGGATCGCACCGGGGAGACTTTCTTTCCCTTCTTCTGAGCTGACCCCGTCAACGGCGAAGACCTCCTCTTGCGCTCCATAGGGGGATCTCTTTGAGGCGTTTCTGAAGGCTGTAGAGCCTTATCGAACAGGATGAGCTTCAGCCTCATGTCCCTGTCTTTACGTGCTCTAGCCGTCAGCTTGGAACAGTGAGCACATTTGCTCGGCACATGGGACTCCCCCAAACAACGTATGCATGCATCGTGGCCGTCGGACGCTGGCATGGGGTCTTTACATAAAGAACATTTCTTAAACCCCAGTGAACCGGGCATTTTGAAGTAACTGGTTCCAACAGCAGAACGAACTAATAACAAAACACTAACTAACTACGTCCAACTCGGACTATATAAATATAAATATTATAACAAATTTATTTATTTATTTTTAAAACAACAAGCACTAACTAAAGAACGAAGTAAAAGGTGAGGAAACTAATGCAATGTTTAACTTTTCTACAGAAAGAAGGTAATTCTGAGGAGAGACTCTGATTTCCGTCAGCAGCCTAGGACGGTTGAAAGGAACTGGCAGGGGGGGGCCAGACCGCGTGACTGAGGAAACCGCGCGAAGCCTGCCGCGCATGCACGGTCCGGCCAACTACAGCTACGAAAAGCCTCCGATCAGCAACGCTGGGACGAGCCCGACACCTAGAGTGGAGCACCCCCAGGGACCACTCGAAGAAGCAGCAGCGATTGTGCAATCATCTTGCTGACAATAACCAAACATCATTCCAAAACATCTGGAATATCAAAAAAGAAATCATGCTCCATTTGCTTCACAGGAATTCAAATCTGGACTGCAACATTTATGCAGCAGCTTTGTTCCAGATGTAACTCCCAAAAGACAGACAGTACAGTTCTCCAAGGGTTATGTGGTTTTATTTTTCCCATGCAACATGCAGAGTTTATGATGTATGGGCTACTTATTTTTTACTTTGTGAAAAAGACAAACTAGGATAAGGTGTCTGTACACACAAGAGTATTTTGGGTGGGGGTATTGCTGCTGTTGGTGTTTTTACGTTTAATTTCATGTTGTTATTCCCTTTTCAATCTAGAGGAACATTTTAAATTTATTAATTATTACTATTAGTATGAAGAAGCAGCCACCGCCGCCCAAAGGTATATGTGTAACAATTAATTTGGTGTTACCGTGATCAAGAAGATTTTTATAGTTGTTAAACTCTTCCAGTGAAATAATGAGCACATATAAACTACTGTCAAAGCAAACATTTCTAATGCTATGTCTACATTAGCATTTTTGTTGGAATAATTTAAGATGCACAGCAGTGTGAAAAAAACAACATAAATTACATCCACACACAGAAGGAGTGGGGTGGACACTGATATGTCGGTGGGAGACGCTGTCCTTTTGACTTGACTATAGCCATTCATTGAAGGATGGTTTAATTATGTCGATAGAGCTCTCAAGTCAGCACAGGGTAGCTGTGGGAAGATCTTACAGTGGTACAGCTGCATTGATACAACTGTGACGCTAAGCTCTCTAGTGTAGACATGACAAGCTTTCACTACAAGTTTACTTCTAGTGGTCTGAGGAAGGCATGTCAGTAATTGTGTTAATCCAACAGATGCCTTTGACATTTTCACTTTATTGTAATTAAATAATTTAAAGTGTGCAACAAAGTACAAAACTATTATTGGAGATGAGCAAGTATCTTAAAAACTAAGACTTGATTACAGCAGACTGTTTCAGCCTAATTTAAAAATAAACATTTCCGGCACTAAAATGTTAAAGTATCGCTATAGTAAGTCTAACCGCTTACTAGAAGTCATATAAAGAGGATACAAATTTGCTGATCTGCAAGATTCCAGGATGTGCCTGGAACAGTACTGTTTATCATTAAAAAAAGGGGGGGGGGGGTTCTGCTATGTAATGGCCACATTGAGGTAACAGGGGATATGGGATGGAAAGCAGGGACAGATACTGCACAATGACCATGGTGGGGGACAGTAAGTGGCCAGGGACAGCTGTAACTTCATTGGGCCAGCAGGGGGCAAAGGTAGAGAAAGAGACATGCTATCTACTATATATTTGAGAAAGCTTGCCTGTCTGTTCCCCCAGTGGGGGGCATGCATCCCTTTCCCAGCTCTGCCTACTGCATTGACCCTGAAGAGGCACTTCTCACCTGGCCCCAAGCTGCTATGGTGAAAGAAAGATGGTATAGTCCTCTCTCATCAGGGCAGTCTGCATAATGAACTCCTAATCCCCAACCCCACCCCAGAGCAATTATTTAAATGAACAAAAATTAACTCAGAGAAGTAGCCATTTTAGTCTGTAACTTAAAAAAAAAAAAATGAGTAGCCCTGTGACACCTTCAAGACTAACAAAAATATATGTATAGCATTATGAGCTTTTGTGGGCAAAACCCACTTCAGATGAGTTAAAGACCCAAGCAATGTCAGGTAAATTTTTTTAGTTATTTAAATAAGCGTAGCATTATAGTGAATATTCTTGTCTAGCAAAAAGTTATAGCAATGAGAATCATCTTTTCTTTGGGAAACGTACTTAAAAAAATCAAAACAATATTATCAATTTAAAATCACAGCTTTCTGCTTACTGGTATAAGTCATGACTGAAATAAGTTAAGTCACTGTGACTTCAAACTTGCACCTTGCCAATTTCCTCCATGATCAGAATAAATGTTATATGTGCTAAGGCATGTGCAGATGTGCACCACCAAAGGAAACACAGGCTGCTGACTGTGGGCACTCTGCTAATCAGCTGAGCACCATTTGAATTTCTCCTGGGTGGCCACTCAAGCAATCAGCTTACAGGAAAAATCCTGCCTCCCTCACAAAGTTACACTGGTCCAGGGCTAGGACAGGCACTGACCTGACCCTTTATGACTAGGAACTGGTATTTTTCACAAGACACTTGTTTTTCCAATTATACTAAGCCCTTATTAATAGGTCACAGTTTATCTTAAGTCACCAAACAAAATTAATATTTGTATGAAAAAAAATCTATAAGTAGATATTAGAGTATTTCTCCTCTTTTGCAGGTTGGTACAGCTGGACTCTGATTATTGTATAAGTGGCAAACTGAATCATTCCAAATTCATCATAGTAAAATATTTAAATATGCATTTATCTTCTGATCCACATTAAAAAGGTATGTGTGTATGTATTAGGGTTCCATGTCTACAGCAAAAGAATGTGAAGACCTCTCCACACATTTTTAAAAAATGTAAAATGAATCAGATAAACCGTATTCACACACAAGAAATTTTGCTAGCACTCCTCAAAAGCCTTATTGGCTTTAGTATGGACTGAGCCATCAATGGATGGATCTCATCTTCTATGATGCTGTTGGTGAGAGACTAAGCTGGTGGTCACTAACCAGTAGATCAGGATCTACTGGTAGATCTTGGAGCCTTTGATAGGTGATCCTGACAGGTTTGGATGGGAGGCTATCAAGTGCCAGCACTTCATCTGCCCTTCTCAGCACTGCCATGCTGCTTCTGCCCTTTGCCTCCAAGTTGCCTCCCACCCCCAGGAGCCTCCTGCTTACTGTCCAAGACATAGGAAGACAAGGAGGGGATGCTAATATTGCATGCCCTTCTTCCGCCCCCCACCCCATCTCCACAGAGCAGAGGGGGGACAGGGATGAAGAGAGTTTGCTGGCTGCTTTTAGGAGTGGTGCAAGGCCAGGGTAGGGGTGAGCTTGCCTCAGCACCACTGTACCACCAACCAGAAGCAAGTGGTGCCCAACTGGAGCCCGCATTCCGAAACCTGGCCCTGGTCCTGAACCCCTCCTGCACTCCAAACCCTGTCCTAGCCCTGAGTCTCGCCTGCACCCAAACTCCTTCCCAGCTCCTGCACCCTGAACCCCTTCCTGCACCTCAACTCCCTGCCTCAAGCTCAGCTCAGAATCCTCCCACACTCCAAATCCTTTAGCACCGTGGTTACCAACCGGTTGATCACGATTGACGGGTCGATCACAAGGCCTTGACCAGTCGATCGCAAGGCGTTCGGGCATCCCCACCCCCCATTTTCTCCCCACCCCCGAGAAGCCCCACTACCTACCTCTAGCGCAGTGCTGGCTTCCCGCGGGGTGGACAGAAGTTCTGCCTGCAGCTTTGTGCCACTTCCAGGGGCTCCGGAAGTGCGCTAGCCAAACCCCTCTCCTGTGGTGTGTTGGGGAGGTGGCATCAGCCCTAGAGGAAGAGTGTGACTGCTTCCCTGCGCTGCAGGAGGGGTGAGTTGAGTGCAGTGGTTTCCCTGTGCCGTGCGAGTGGGGGTCGGCCCCGGGGTTTGGCCCTGTCATGGGAGCAGGGTTTGGTTCCGGGGCAGGCGCCCGCAGGGGTTTGGCCCCGCTGGGGGGGGGGGATGTTTGGCTGCACTGTGGGAGTGGGGTTTGGCCCCAGGGCAGGCGCCTGCGGAGATTTGGCTGCGCTGTGGGAGGCACGCGCCGGGGGGGGGGGGGGAAGGGTAGAATCCTGGGAGGAGGCAGTAGCAGGGGGCTCTCTGCCCCCACTACCCCCTGTTCCCCGTCCCCTCTCCCTATTCCCCTGTTCCCTCTCCCTAACCCTAACCCATTCCCCAGCCTCAAAAACCCATCCCCATTGGCACCCTGTCCCCTGCCGAAGCACCCACTAGCACCCTTCCCCAGTACTATGTCCCCTGCTCCCACCAACACAGTTAGGGCCACATTAGTGAAGCTTGGAGGGGAGGAGGGATTGGAGAAGGGTTTTTTGGCATTTCACTTGTGTGGCCCAACTAACTTTTCTGTGGGTCAGTGACCCATGACTAAAAACAGGTTCCCTGCCCTTCTCAGAAATAAAGACAATGCAGAAACTTTTTGTGTTTGACATAGTATTTTATTTGAAAATGAAGCCTGGCCAACAAACCCCCAGTTGGAGCTAAGCCCCCCATCTGGCCACAGCATCATGACACTCCTGCACTCTCCTTTCCCCCAGACCCTAGATCTGACCCTATCATACAGTGGAACCCCCTGCCCTGAGCCCCTCACATACCCCAACCCAAATTCTTGAACCCTCACATCCAGAAGTCTGTGGCTTACTTAGTACCCTAACCCTACATCTGACCCCAACACTGCCCGGCCTGGAGCTCCCTCCCCGAGCCAGCTTTCCCTTATCCACCTCCTCCTGCATCCAGATTTCCTCCCAGAGCTTGCACCTCTCACCCCTTCCCACACCCAAATCCCTCATTCCCACCCTGGAGCCTACACATCCTGTCTCAACCCAGCGAGGGTACGCCTAGACTGCAGGAGTTTTTCAGGATTCCAGAGATATCCCAGAAAAACTCTTCTGCATCCAGGGATGCGTTTGTTCTTCCACTTTTTTTAGTGGAAGAGCAAACATGATCTTTCAGTCACCCCTATATTCCTCTTTCCACAAGGAATAAGGGGGCTTCCAAAAGAAGGGGTTTTTCTGACATTTGGTCAAGACTAGGCAAGCCAAATGTTGGAAAAACTTCTTCCTACAGAAGAATTGGGGAAAAAAGCAGCAGCGTAAGGGTTGAGGATAGCAAGTGACGGAAAGGAGGAGACTAGAGAGGGCGGGGCTTCAAGAAAGGGGCAGGGCAGTAGATCTTGGCTTGTTCTGTCATTTAAAAAGTGATCTTGGGTGTAAAAAGGTTGGAGACCACTGTGTTTAGCCCAAGATCAGAGCCTGCACCCCCCTCTCCCACACCCTAGTCCTCTGCCCACTGCCTGATAAAAGTGAATGAGGACGAGGGAGGGAAGAAGGAGTGAGCAGGAGCAGGGCCTCAGAGAAGGGGTGGGAAGAAGGCAGGGCAAAGGTGTTTGGGTTTGAGGTAGATCCTGGATGGCACTTAAATTCAAAAAGTGATCTTGTGCTTAGAAAGATTAGAGACCACTGAACTAAGCCAATCCTCAAGCAGCAAATCCAATTACAGATGTCACATAAAAATCCACCATCTGTTGGTGCTGTACACTCTTTTCTGATCCTATGCTTCTCTTGTAATGTCTGGATACACTGACTGTTAAAGCATTTGAAAGCCTGTACAACAGTTTGCTGCCAGAACAATCTGGGGATGTCCAGGACAGGGCTTGAAAAGGCGTTTACTCTGGCCAAAATACAACATAGTTACTCTATGGACGGAGGAGATGGGGCATGTAATTTACTGATTTGAACAAAAAAAATGCTATTGCCTACTGTTCTTAATACATTTAGCTGCCTCTGGGGCTTCTCTCCTGTCATTTGTATTGCAGCAGTGCAGATACAGCAGTGTACAGCAACTCCATTGCTAAATACTGTCTGAACACAGTCACTGAAACAATTTACAGTCTAAGCAGATATGTAACAGTCTCTAGACTTGTATACTTTGAATTGATTCATTGCCAATTAATTTGAGATTATATAGGACAACTTCCCTGTTAGTTCCATACTATAAATGTTTGTTCTTTATCCTCAGGATCAGCTTAGTTCAAAAAAGTGTAGGTGTAGTCTAGGAGTAGGGAATTTTTGGGGGGTCGGGGCCACTGACTGACAAAAAAAAAATCAGTCAGAGGCCACACAAAAGTGAGAAGCAGACCAAAAAAGCAACAATCCTATGGGGCGTTGGGTTAGTAGAGTTTAGAGCGCCCCCCCCCAGCTCTGGGGTGAGGCCAAAAATTAGGGGTTCCGTTATTTGCAGGGGGTTGCCAGGAAGTGGGTATGGAGTTTGGGCAGGAGGGAGGATACTGGAGTGATTTGGGGGTTGGTGGCTCTGGGAGGGTGATTGGGTGCAGGACTGGGGTGAGGGTGCAGGGTCTCAGCAATGAGGGGCACTTATCTGGTGCAACTCCTCAGGGGTTGCACTGCCCACTGCTGCTCCAATTGGCTGGAATAGCCTCCAGACAGTGCTTTGTTGTACAGCTGTTTCCCCAGCTGTGGGGTGGAGGGGAGGAGAAAAAGGTGGAAGGAGAGGGAAAGCAGCAGCATGCAGAGCCACCCCCACCCCCACCCCCACACCAGGCTGAGCCCATGGCTCAGATCTGGCCCTGGCTTGTCTGACTCCGGCCCAGGAGGCTCAGGGCTTCCCTGTCCCCAAACAGGGACTCGGCACAGGCACTCTAGCTCTGAAAGGGAGGGGGGAGCCACAGGGATGAGATTGGCATTGAATTAAATCACCATTCCAGTAGGCTACTCCAATGGGAATACTCAGCATTGCCAAAACCATAGTTGCAGCTCAAAAAGGGAGCTCCTGTATTCCGTCATCCTCCAGCACTGCAGTTAATTCATCATTGGCTGATCTAACAATGTTTGAAAATATGATGCTATTGGAGAGACTACAGACCAGTTTTCCTCTGCTAACACCCAGGAGGTATTGTTCTTGCCTCCGAAAAACCACCACCACCTCTCCAAGCAAAGAACGAGCTATTTTTAGAAAAGAAACAGACACTGGAGTTACACACATGGAGGGTAGACTCAAAGCCATAGAATTTGGCAATTCTTCCCAAGCCTAATAGTAAATTATGAGTTTCATGATAATTAGCATTTTTCTTTCAGAAATCATTTGTTTACATGAGAATCTAATTTTAATTTTTTTAAAGTTTCTAATCATCATTGTGAAGAAAAGCTACTCTCCTCCTGTGATCTCTCATATCCATATAAGTCTGGTAAAACTGTGAAAGTTGGACTAATTTCACAACACATCCATAAACCTCATAGCACATTTTGAGTATTGTATAACAACAAAAAATATGGGAAGATGACCAAATTTTAAAGATTTTTTATCTTCTTTATGATTTTCTATATCTGACAGACAACTAGGATCTCCAAAAGTAATTCACTGCAATAAGCAGTAATTTCTACCCCTCAACTTCTCACAACATCTTTTACCAATACCCAAACATTAAGTTCTTGTGTTTTAAAATTAAAAAAAAAAAGGAATAGAATATGTAAACAAACATGTCTGCCTTACACATCTCTAGTAGCAATTCAGAAACCCTTTCAATACCATATAACAACTAGCATTTCAGTGTAATGGACTTTGAAAGTATCTTAAAAACCTAGCTAGGTACACTGATTTAACTCACTGCAATTTCAATGACCAATTTTACTCATGATATACAGCCATACGCAGAAAATTTTAGTTTAAAATCACTGATTTTAATCTTGCTTTGCATATGAACTTTTTAAGTTATTCTCCTAAAAAAGGCTGATTACCACTAACTTATGCTGATTTGCAGCAATACAGTAGAACCTCAGGAGTTACAAACACCTGAAGAATAGCAGCTATTTACAAATTACTGCTAACTGAATAAAACATTGTGATTGTTCTTTCAAAAACTTACCATTGAACATTAAGTTAATACAAGTTTGAAACCACTTTCAGAAGAAAACTGCTGCATTTAACCATCTTAATTAAATGAAATAAGGTAACTGTTTCTGTGCTTGTCAATTAAAAAAAAAACTTAAGTAGATTAAACCTGTAAAAAGTGTTTACCTAACACAAAGATCACATTTCATCCCAGAGAAAATATGAAAGACTTCTTGAAGGAAACAAGTCAGTTACATGAAACAAAGTTAAATAAAAGCATGATTAGTTTCATTCTCTCAAGACAGACAATGAAATAGTATTGTTTTCCTTCTCTCTCTGACATCTTGTCTTTCCATGAACATCTTAAAGAATTTCACTGAAAAATTATATTTTTGAACTCCAGAGACTGTTGGTTTCTTTGTATATTATCCTTGCTACATTCCAGTATTTTTAAAGGATTAATTATAACACGGTATTTCTGACATTTCTGAAAATAAATTCCCAGTGGGAATACTTGCCATCATGATGCTGTAATTCACCAGAAAGGTGTGAAATAGCACTGTCTTGTTCTAACAACACCTGCTAGCCTACATGTTGTCAAGGATATATCGGCATCTCTAGGGAAAACCCTTCGTAATTTCAGAGCAATTTTACTTTTAGGGTATATCTATACTACACAGCTTTTAAAGACAGGGCTGTGTTGACATAACCATTGCTAAAAGTCAGGCAATGTAAACATGGTTTATCGGCACTTTTGCAGACAAAAAAAATTTCCACCTCTTAAGAGCTGCATTCGCTTTGTCAGCAAGAGAGCACTCCTAACAACAAAGCACTATTTACACTAGTACTTGTTCCAGCAAAGCTTTTGTCATTTCCAAGAGAGGGGGACAAATAGGCACCTGTAAAGGACAAAAGCTTTTTCGCTCAACTGCCAATGCTGACAGCCTCAGCTACAAAATTTCACTAATTTTTTATTAGTCTGTGGCATCTCATTTTGAAAATTATTTTCTTAAATAGTGTAAGGGGTTTTTAAATATAGATATAAAAATATTTATTACGTACATAGCACCTTACAATTTTAAATCTTGTGCATAAGTCTCACTGACAAAATGAAGAGAAAAATTAAGTTCCATGCAAAATTCCGGTAGAACTACCTACTTAGGCTATGTCTACACTGGGAATGTTTGGCGACAAAAGTGTTGACATTCAAAAAGTCTCCAAAAGTGAAAAAAACTGGTCAAACCAGTTTTTCTGCCACCCATTGTCTACATTCTAACATCTAACATCTAACACCTTATCTGCAGATAGAGCAAAACAATGTGGGTAAGTATCCTTGTGGGATACCTTGTGGGAAGGCAGAGCTGGTTCATTGCACTTCTTGGGATTCCCCCTCCTAACTGTGAGGTCTCTATGCTAAGGAATGTCAAAGCAGCACAGCAGTCTCTCCAGCCTCTGAGCAAGGCAGAACAGAAGAATTTAAAATTATTGTGGTTTTTTTTTTTTTGTTTAGTTGGGTGCTGTGTGCAGGATTTTATCCAGATTAGAAATTCAGGTTCCACCTACCCTGTTTTTCCTACAGACAACTGGAAAACAAGATTTGTGACATCTGAGAAACCATGCAAGTGAACCCTGATTAAATTAAATGGATTTTTTTTCCAAATTTTCAAAACTGTTTGAATAAGTGTTAAAAATTGAAAGCTGTCTTTTCTTAAATTATCAGCAATTCCACCTGTCATGATTATAAGGGTTAGCCAGCAGCCTGGGGATTAAGGGGTTAACTACACCTAGCCAGGTGGAGTGACCAATAGGAATATAGGTGGGATTTTTTCAAACTGGGACAAAGGAATTTGCTTTTTTTTCTTCTCCCTTTTGTCTCTGGGAGAGAGTTCTCTGCAGCTACAGAGAGGGACAAGCATGTCTCTCTCCCTCCAAGACACCATTCTTCAGTTTCTGTAAGTAGGGTAAAGTTTAGGTAGTTTCGTTAGGTTTTATTGTTTTAAGGATTGGGTATGGGATCTGAGATCTGGCACTGTTTAAAAGATGTTTTGGCTTTTCTTTGTGACTAAGTTCTAGGCCCATGGAGTTCTCCATGAGTATATTTTGTTACCTTCCTATCTAGTCATTATGCTTACAACAGGAATATTGTTGTACAGGCAGTCCCCGACTTACGCGGATCCGACTTATGTCGGATCCGCACTTACGAACGGGGATTTCTCGCCCCGGAAGTCGGGGCGAGAAAGCCCCGTTCGTAAGCTGCTCCGGTGCCCCTGGTCTGCTGGAGACCGTCTCCAGCAGACCAGGGGCACCGGGCGGGTTCCCGCGCTTCTGAGGCTTTGCCAGAGGCCGCCGTTGCTGCCGCTTCAATCTGGGTGCCTGTGGTCTGCTGGGGACCGTCCCCAGCAGACCACAGGCTCCCGGACTGAAGCCGCAGCCGCGGGGGGGTCCCGCGCCTCTGAGGCTTTGCTCTGCCAGGCAAAGCCTCAGAGGCGAGGGACCCCGCCGCGGCTGCGGCTTCAGTCCGGGAGCCTGTGGTCTGCTGGGGACGGTCCCCAGCAGACCACAGGCACCCAGATTGAAGCGGCAGCAACGGCGGTTCCCCGCGCCTCTGAGGCTTTGCTCTGGCAAAGCCTCAGAGGCGCGGGACCCCCCTGCGGCTGCAGCTTCAGTCCGGGAGCCTGTGGTCTGCTGGGGACCGTCCCCAGCAGACCACAGGCTCCCGGACTGAAGCCGCAGCCGCGGCGGGGTCCCTCGCCTCTGAGGCTTTGCTAGAGCAAAGCCTCAGAGGCTCTGCTCCCCGTGTCCCTTGTCTGCTGGGGAGGGGGGGGGGGGGCAGCTAGTGTGCTCCCCCCCCCAGCAGACCAGGCTTTTGTTTTGGACTCTGGGGCAGAGCAGCTGGGGCGCTGCCGATTGGTCCTGCAGCGCCCGCTCTGGGCACTACTGGACCAACCCGGCAGCACCCCAGCTGCTCTGCCCCAGGTCCTGATTCAGCCGCTGCTGGTCAGTTTCAGCAGCGGCTGAATCAGGACGCCCGGGGCAGAGCAGATGGGGTGCTGCTAGGTTGGTCCAGTAGCACCCAGGAGCGGCGCTACTGGAGCAACCCAGCAGCACCCCAGCTGCTCTGCCCCAGGCATCCCCAAGTCAGCTTCTACTGAAACTGACCAGCGCTGACTACAGGAAGCCCAAGGCAGAGTTGCTCTGCCCCGGGCTTCCTGGAATCAGCTGCTGATCAGTTTCAGCAGCAGCTGACTTGGGGACTCCTGGGGTTCTTAAGTTGATTCTGTATGTAAGTCAGAACTGGCGGTCAGTTTCAGCAGTGTCTGAATCTGGACGCCAGTTCCAACTTACATACAGATTCAACTTAAGAACAAACCTACAGTCCCTATCTTGTACGTAACCCAGGGACTGCCTGTAATAATAAAAGTCCTTTCCTTTCTTTTTATTAACCTGGCATTGGTTAATAGTGTGCCCTGATTTTTATTTTAGGGGTGAGATTTCCCAAATGATCTTTCCCCTGGTTTCTTTAGCAACATTTGGGTGGTGGCAGCGGAAGTTTTATTCCCAAGATCTAGGTTTTTAAGATTTTGGGGGAAGTTTTATACCAAAGCCTGGCAGATAAGGCTTTGGGGTACACTTGCTGGCCCCCACTTCTGCATTTATCATGCCAAAGTGGGGAAGGAGCCATGACACCACCCTTTCAAGTATGCACTGATGAATCCTCTGTTATCCAAATGTTTCTAAAAAGTTAAAATATTGAAAAAGTTTAAAAAAAACACACACACACAAAATTTCATCATTAGGCCTCTCAAACATCATAAAATAATACAAAAGAAAAATTCGTCAGAACAGCGACCATCTTTTTGCTCTGTTTTTAAAGAACTTAGAACTCAATTCTGGCCCATGACCATGAATCCTAGGTGCTATGACAAATTCAGATAATAAAAGCAGAAAGATCAATTTTTCTCTTTTAATATGAACAGAAGTTATGCACTATAGTTCTTTAACAGAGCTTTGAGGAAACTCACACAATTTCCTTGTCAGGCTCATCCTTTTGGCCCCAAGAAGAATTGTCTGAGCGGTCATGTTTAACAACAGTTTAAAACCTTTTGTTTCCTAATAGTCTTAAAATTGTGAGCCAATATAAACTGATTCCTGAGGATTGAGGGGAAAAAAAAAAAAAAAAAAAAAAAAACAAGTGTTCAGCCTTTTGCAGAAGGCTGAATAGACTCCTTGCCTTCTTTCTTCTCTTCTACAGAGATTCTAAATATAGAAAGGAACAAAGATGCAGATTGGGTGGGCTAATTCACATCTTTGTTTCAGTAGAAGACTAGCTTAAGGGTTCCACAGCCACTCACCAGTATTTTAAATAGTTCCAGAATTGTATAATTAGACGCACAACCCTTAAAGGTGGGTTCTGTGGAGACTGGGTCAGGACACAACAAAATGGGAACAAGATTTACCTTAAATTAAAATGGCAATTTGTTCTACTGTTATGTTTAATGAACAAATAACATTTCAAAACAAATGAATACTTCTAGAAATGATTAAACAATGTTTTTATTATAGATTTGTCTTTTCATAATATGAACTCCATTACAGGCAGTCCCCGGGTTACGTACAAGATAGGGACTGTAGGTTTGTTCTTAAGTTGAATCTGTATGTAAGTCGGAACTGGTGTCCAGATTCAGCCGCTGCTGAAACTGACCAGCGGCTCACTACAGGAGGCAGAGTTGCTCTGCCCCGGGCTTCCTGGAATCAGCCGCTGATCAGTTTCAACAGGCTGAATCTGGACACCAGTTCCATACAGATTCAACTTAAGAACCCCAGGCGTCCCCAAGTCAGCTGCTGCTGAAACTGATCAGCGGCTGATTCCAGGAAGCCCGGGGCAGAGCAACTCTGCCTCGGGCTTCCTGTAGTCAGCGCTGGTCAGTTTCAGCAGCGGCTGACTTGGGGACGCCTGGGGTAGAGCAGCTGGGGTGCTGCTGGGTTGCTCCAGTAGCGCCACTCCTCGGCGCTACTGGACCAACCCAGCAGCACCCCAGCTGCTCTGCCCCAGGCGTCCTGATTCAGCCGCTGTTGAAACTGACCAGCAGCGGCTGAATCAGGACGCCTGGGGCAGAGCAGCTGGGGTGCTGCTGGATTGGTCCAGTAGCACCCAGAGCGGCACTGCAGGACCAACCGGCAGCACCCCAGCTGCTCTACCACAGGCATCCCGAGAAAAGCCTGGTCTGCTGGGGGGGGGGGGGGGCGTACTAGCTGCGCCCCCTCCCCCCCCCAGCAGACCAGGGAGACGCGGGCGGCGGACCGAGACGCACCGTGGTCCTGCTGCCCGTGTGCTCCGCAGCTTTGCTCCGCATCTCCCTGGTCTGCTGGAGACCAGCAGACCAGGGAGACGGGGAGCAAAGCCGCGGAGCACACGGGCAGCGGACAGCCCAGACTCGCCGCGGCTGTCCCGCTGCCGGCGTCCTCAGAGGCTTTGCTCCCCGTCTCCCTGGTCTGCTGGTCTCCAGCAGACCAGAGAGACGCGGAGCAAACCCCGTTCATAACTGCGGATCCAACATAAGTCAGATCCGCGTAACTCGGGGACTGCCTGTACTCTAGAATGCTCCGATAAGGCGCACAAAAGCAACTCACTAGTGAAGAATTTTGGTGCCATCCCTCTGGAAAATTCAAGCTATATCACTACATGCCCTTTCTAAATTTAATTTAGAATTGGCAGCATGAGTTGCAGTTATACAGTTTTAATGATAATCCAATTGCTTATTACAGATTTTGATATTTCTAGAGAGTTATCAATTAGCATTACAGTAAAATCCCTGGCTACAGTCTGGTCCTGCTTTGCCAAGCAGTCTTAATATTCACAAAGTAATGTTATTCAAAATAAGTGAGACAGGAGACCGAGTTCCCTATATACCATTTGTTTCAGATAACTTTTGGAAATGTCTCGGATACATTAGCAACTCAAAAAATGGTGTTTCGAAATTTTAAATGATTGACTACTTTTATAAATGGTTAACAGATGCCAGTCTCCCAATGTTCCTTAATATTGTTTCATTCAAACTGAAAAAAATCCTCATTGCTAATTTGCTATTTAGTGACCCACATGCCATCTCTCATCAGGTTTTCTCTCGTCTACTGTTCATCTCCTCTCCTACATACATTTTCTTTGCTACCTCATAATCCTACTTGACCTCTCCCTACCCAGAGCCACTAGAATGGGGTTTTGGACAAGAAAAGAAAAATGCTGTCTCTCTCTTAAAGGCACTTAGGTAGTACTCCAGAAATCTGACTACTGTTTCCAGATCTGCCGCATACTTCCTGTAAGACGTCTGTGATTTTTTAGTTCCCATCTGTAAGCAATGACTTTCCTTCCACAGAGGGATGTCCTAACATGCCTTAAAGGTATGGACAAATAGCCTGAATTTGATTCAGTGGAAAACAAGACAACAGATACAGACCTATGTAAAATTTTCACCACTCAGACCAGATGGATAAAATAATTCCAACTAACCTTTTGCACTTTCTATCTCAAATATTTGATTCTCTGTGAAAATATTTCAAAGTGCACAAAGACAGCATATTTGAAAGGCTAAAACAAACTAGCAGAACCATTAGGCTTTGGGCAAAGTGAAAAAAAAATCAAACATTTTTATGAAAGTTTTCACAGAAAATACTCCATTTTTGACCAGTAAGTTATACTTGAACTTATCTAAAAAGTTTAAAAGGATGCTGTAAGAACATCAAAGTTATTTCTTTTGCAAACCAAGAAAAAAAAGATACGTTAGATCTAATGTTCAGAACTGATCGATGACCTAGGATGGCTCAATTTATAGCACTTTATTATTTTTGTACTTTTTAGACCCAAAAATGTCATTGCCCACCCAGCTACAATTAAGTTTTTTAAACAAATGTGTGTCTGAAAACTGTAGGTACTGGGGCTTTTGTTTGTCTGTTTGTTTTCTAAGGGGGGGATTACTTTATAAAAAAAGGTTGAGAAACACTGCTCTAGATAAAGGAGGCTACTTCATCGTATCTGACTTCACAATAATAAAAGTCCACTACTCAGTAAATGCCTATTAATAATATTACAAAAACATAACTGATGTTTGAGAAGCAAACATCAGTACAGTATTAAACGATCTGACTCAACATGACAAGGCTGAAGGAAGTGGTAAGGAGCAAGCAAGGTAAATAATGAAAAAATGATAATTCTTCTGAATTAAAAAGTAAACAAGAAAAATTAAAGTAGTAAGACTGAATATGTTACCGTTCACCTGAAAAAAAAAAAAAAAACCACCACCGGAAAGTCAGTTTCTTCATTCTTAAAAACAAGTGTGCGATTAAACTACCTACTGACCCAGAAACATCAGAACATTGATGAGTTAAAATAATTCTGCTGAGGCATTTTTATACCATGTTAATTATTTAAGTCACTGTTCCAATCTTTTGAACAGCTACTTCACCATCATTTAGGAATAGTCTCTCTAACTCCCACAAAATGGCAGAGATCAAATTGTGATTATACCATTAAGAAGAAATGAAAAGCAAAGACTTGAACTTAAATAAGACAGCTGCAGCCTTCTTTTATACCCACATCTCCTTCAAATATTTCTTTCAATTTCTCATTTTGTTTTACACTAAAACTCTTATCCCTGATATTCTCATCCGGAGAGCAGATAATTTGTAGGTCCATTAAGTGGAGGCTGCATGAAGACACAAAAGGAGAAATTGAAGAAATATTTAGAAGACTCAATACTGACAACATGGTCAAACACACTAATGCTATAAAGCAGCCATATTGGGGAGGGAATTAATATTCTTTTTAATAGTATTAAGTTTATGCCTAGAAAGCAAAAGGTCATAATATATTCTATCCAAGTAATGCCATTCAAGAACACGGAGAAGTCTTGTCATCTGCTCAGACAAGAAAAATAAAATTAAGTAATAACACCTGAAAAGTGTAGTCTTCTTAACCTTCTGATATATGTATTACCTTCAGCACATTATACAAACCTCATTCAGTAAGTGCCAGCACACTCACACACACACGTGTCCAACAGCAACCATGGATATTTAAAAATTCCAGAACCACCACCAGCCTTTAAGTGAGCCTATAAATCTTCCTTTGCTTTTCTAACTTTGTGTCTTTCTGTAGAGCCCCTTGTGTAATATGCATGCTGTGTTTTGATCAAATTGTCATTGTATTCAATATAAAATATGTCATGTATGCTTAGCAGCTCTTTAAAATTAATTCTATAGCAAAAGCACAGACAGCTATGTTTAAGAGGCCTAACCACAGACTACATGAATTGTCTTTTTGCTATTAAGATGGAGTGTATTAGGAAATGTGTTAGGAAACATGATTATTTAGGATAATCAGTAACATTTGTAAGAGTAAAAATCCTCATCTGAGTCTATAGCTCTTCAACAACATACCAAATTTGGTGTAAGTAGAAAAAATTCCTTGCATCTAATTACAAGAGCTTCATTTCATTCGTTAGCTATTAAGTAACACACCAAATCTGGTGTAAGTAAAAAAAATTCTTTGCATCTACTTACAAGATCCTCAGCTAATTCGCTAGCCTTTAAGAGAAAAAAAATTATTTGCATCTCAAATTAACCACAGAACTGAATAGACAATGAGAGATCAGGCCATAAATACCCTGCACTAACGACTGCGGGTACCTCATCATCTACAGTTCATTCTGGAAACTGAACTCACGTGCTGCTCTCTGACGACAAGAAGGGATCCATACCAAGGCAGGCATCGCAACAGCATTCATCATCCTCTACCTGGCCAGTAGAGAGATGCTGCTACACCTGATCGGGTGAGTCCAAAAAAAATTAACAAAAGACCCTGAAAAATCTAACAAAAAAGAGTCAAAAAATATGACAGTGTCAAAAAATCAAATCAAGAAAAACAAAATTATCTGGATAAGCTATAAGATCCTCATAGTTGCATTTCTTTTAAAAAAAATTATCTAGAAGAAATTAAAAAACTAATTAACAGGTTAGCTGACATCACTAAGTATCCTTGTAATCACGCTAGCAGAAACAATTTGCTTTTTGTATTTTTCTTTTTTTATTCATTTTCTTTTAATTCTTAGCTGTTATCTTTTAACTTTTTTATTCATTAAGTGGCAACATCAATAAAGTTATGCTCATTAATTAAAACACAAATTGGTACTTGGTCTAAATTTATCGATGACTTCCCAGGTAAGCAAGGGGGCAGACCAGAGTTCTGCACAGTCCTAGCAAACCCAAGGGAAGGGGGCGGTTAGCTTAATCGCGACCACTCACTGCAAAATACAGTAATAATGCATGCAAACAGGTATGACATTTTTTTTTTAGAGTTCCTACTAAATATCATTGGGAAACTAGGGCATCAGTCTTTTATAAAGACACAAAAAAGTTAGAAAAGCAAATGAAGATTTTTAGGCCCCGTCTCATTACAGGCTCATGACATTCATGTTATAGTTTCAATGGACATCTGCAGGGCTCGATAAACTATAGAATCTACTTGCCCGTGGCGAGTAGATTTCAGCCGCACACCCCGTTTACCAGCGGCACGTGCATGCGCAATGCGGCTCTTGCGCGTGCGCAGCTGGCGAGCAGCTTTTGCCGCTGTTTGTCAAGCCCTGGACATCTGGCTTGAGCCAATTATAAAATAACTGGAATTGCACAATAAGAAATTGAGAAGATATGAAACCTTTCACAGAATCATAGAACACTAGAACTGGAAAGGACCTTGAGAGGTCACCGAGTCTAGTCCCCTGCCCTAATGGCAGGACCCAGTACTGTCTAGACCAGGGTTTCCCAACCTATGGGTTGGGACCCAAATATGGGTCGCCATTACATTTCAAAAGGGTCTCCAAGTGTCTCCCCAGGTGGCTCTGCCCCCGGCCTCCCCATTTTTGAATTGCTTTGGATCACTAAGTCTTCTTGAATGGTCAAAATGGGTTCCCATCTGAAAAAGGTTGGGAACTGCTGATCTAGACAAGTGGTCTCCAGCGCGGTGCCCGTGGGCGCCATGGCGCCCACCAGGGCATTTATGTGCGCCTGTTGAGTGACCAGGGCCAGCCCAAGCCATTCTTGCGCTCCAGAGCCCCAGGCACATGCGTGGCCCCGCCCCCAGGTGCCCAGCAGCCCCAAAACGTTGGGGACCACTGGTCTAGACCATCCCTGATAGATGTCTAACCAACATGCTCTTAAATATCTCCAGAGATGGAGATTCCACAACCTCCCTAGGCAACTTATTCGAGTGTTTAACTATCTTGACAATTAGGAAGTTTTTCCTAATGTCCAACCTCAACCTTCCTTGCTGCAGTTTAAGCCCATTGCTTCTCATCCTATCCTCAGAGGCTAAGGAGAACAATTTTTCTCCCTCCTCCTTGTGACACCCTTTTAGATACCAGATAACCACTATCATGTCCCTGTTGCCCCATAAGGAATAGTTTAAAGGAGAGACCCTGTGGGCAGACAAAATGGAGTCTAGCTGGCTTCCATTTTAAATAAGGAAATTTCACCTCAGATGTGTTTTCCTGCCAAATTACCAATTGTGCACACATCACTATATCTCATTGCACCCCTCTCCTGAATCTGTGCACCCCGGCACCAATGGGCTGCACACTGCCCAAGATAATGCACTCCTCCCTTCCAGGCATTGCACACGACACCATTCTATGCACCCAGCTCCTAACATCTTTTCCCGCCTCAGAGTGCTTATAAACCCTGGTCTGAGGTAGCTCGGGTTCGTCACTGTCCATCTGTTCATCTGTCTAGTCGTCCCTGCTTTCCCCTTTGACGTTCCTTTTTGCCTTGTCATCTTCGTGGTTCATTGTTAATTAACTGAGGCCTAGACCTTGCCCTGGATTGCTATCCTGCGTGAGGGAATTCTTCACGTCTTTGGATCATTGGCATTGGCCAGTGAACTGGGACTCATTATACCATACTCATCTACTTACCTATCGAATCAACCGGAGCAATCGAAGGATCAGACAGGTTCGGGTTTGAGAGAAGCCATACTATGTGGGGACCAAGATTTCTTGGGCCTCATCTCCAGTAGGAGTGAATCGCTACAAGGGATCTCCCCACCAGTCCTCCCTCAAGGCTTACCATTAGCTGAAAGGTTGTAGGCATCAATCGCTGAAAACTTCTTTGTAAAGTATACTTATCTTTTGTTGTATAGGGATCTTTCTATCTTCTTTTTCTTCAGGGATAGGGTGGACTTGTTGTTTAAAGTTGTTTGTTTGTATGTTTGTGCATTTTACTTCAGCAATATATGGTTTGGCCCTAAAGTCGTGTGTGCCTGATTTGTGGCTGTTAATGACACCAGTGATCAGATATGGAATACTGGGTCGAATCTGGCTTGTGCAGAGACACTTTAACATCTTAATACGGCCTATATTTCAATTGCTTATGAAAGTCTCTGTGGTATCATCTCCTCTAAGTCTTCTTCTTTCCAAACTAGCCAAGCCCAATTCTTTTAGTCTTCTTCTCTAGACCTTTAATCATTCTTGTTGCTCTTCTCTGGACCTTCTCCAATGTCTCCGCATCTTTCTTGAAATGTGGTGCCCAGAACTGGACACAATACTCCCAACTGAGGCCTAATCAGTGCAGATTTGAGCAGAAGAATGACTTCTCATGTCTTGCATGTACATCAGAAAACACACACACACACACACACACACACACACACACACTAGGAAAATATACCATGAATTACTTTTTCTAGAAGTCTGCAGATAACTTACTTACAGTGTGATTCTCCTGCTAGCAATTCACTGAAACCAGAGCTCTGACCTGCTAATCACAGCATGTCAGGAATAGCCAAATCCCACAGGATGCCGCTAATTTGAGATACTTCCAAACAGGCTGGATTTGATTTAAATCATTATTTAAATAGCTAGCCAGAAAGATTTGATTTAATCATGGTTTTCCTTATAAAAGTGCATTTTTATTGGTTGTTATAACCTTAATGTGTATTCTTCACAACTCAGAGGTAGATGTTGGTTTCATTTTCAGAAGGTACACAATATACATTTTAAAACAGTGATTTATTTTAAAAACTTTTCAGATTAGTTTTACAGTTATATCAGAAAATGAACAATTGTTTGGTTATTTAATTTACCAGACATACTTGAAGATGATATTTATGAAGTGACTGGACTATCTTCAATTCAATAGGTTAAACATTAATATTTGAATGAAATTTTTTTGGTGGGGGGGGGCGCAATGCTGTATTAGGAAGAGAACATCCAGCATTTAAATGGTTTTAGTTAACTAAAACAACAATATTATGTATACTTTAAAAAAATTTTCTTCAAAAAACATAATTTAACAAAACAAGCATATGAATTTTTGAATTTAATTAAACATTCAAGTTTTTTAAAATCAGGTGTTTTTGTTAAACTTGTTTTTATCTAAAATGGGTAAATGTCATTTAAAAAAAAAAAGTTAACTGTAGAACAGTCTCTGAATCCACATGATTAAGTGACTTTCACCAGTTCACTGGTGTGACTTTCTTTAAAACGTCATCACCAAACATATTTCTAGAATGGTTTACCCTTAGCTATGAAGTTTATTATAGTTGGCATTATGCAAGGATAATTGTTAGACACCCATGTCATAGCTAACTCCTCTTCTTCAGCAGTTAAGGTTTGACACTGGTACCAAATGTTGAGAATATTTGCAAGAAAATGAGCTGGAGATAGCGCTTGTCCCATTTTTTTTTTTAAATGCTTGTAATTTAACTCTGTCATTGCATATTTCTCTTTAAGATCTCATTCCATTTCTTCCAAATTTTAACACCATCAGCAATAAAACACCTATTTCCCTGCATTTTGTTCAAGTCTACAAAAATAGGCTTCAGGATACTCAGCATATGTTCAGAACTTAAGCTGTGACACTGCCATCTATTTTTTCACCATTTTGTTTAGAAACTGTCATCAGATTAGGCCATTTCTTGATACAGTGCTCAAAAGAGACCACTACCGAGTTCCATCACACATCTTGTGGGAATGTTAGCTAGGTTCCTCCCACTTTTTTCAGGACAGCTGGTGCAAAGTGGTTGTTATGGAAGTATTTTGCAATTTCAACAACATCAGCCTTCATTTCTAGGCCACTGAAGTCTTTGACTAGGAGGTGCGTGAAATAAGCACTGCAACCATGAATCAGCAGCTTGGGACTCTCTTTACTTTCTCCTCATCTTAGATACATTTGCAGCCTTGTCTGAACAATCTGCATATAAGACATTTGATTCCCACCCACGTTGTTATAGCTTGTACTGCTATTCTGTGTGTGCATTTCCTAATATAACAGTGTTTCTGTAAGGAAGACGTTCCCTTCTTCTGTTGTCACAGAAGTACAGGCAGTCCCCGGGTTACGTACAAGATAGGGACTGTAGGTTTGTTCTTAAGTTGAATTTGTATGTAAGTCGGAACTGGTACATATTGTAGGGGAAACTCTAGCCAAACATTTCTCCAGAGCTCAGTTTTATTCTCCCACACCTCACTTCCCTCAGTCCTTTATTCTCAAGCTGAGGTGTCTGCTGAGAAAAGCCGCTCTGCGTCTCCCGGGTCTGCTGGGGGGAAGCAGCTAGTGCGGGGTTGCCTCACCCCGTTTGTAAGTAGGGATCTGATGTAAGTCGGATCCATGTAACCCGGGGACTGCCTGTACATACAACAGGATCGTTGTGGACACTGCTCCACCCATCAAGACTCAGATCAACAATTTTACCCTCCAGACTTTTGCACACTGCTCAACTTCTTTCATGCACTTTATCGCAGGCAAATTGCTAGATATCAGCTCTGTTGGGTGGACTGTATCCTGGTCTTAATTACTGAACTATATTAATGAAGCATGAGTTTTCAATTAATACAGAAAGGAGAGTTTGTGACAAACAAACTGGGCAATACTCTATCAATTACCTCATTTTGTAATCTGCCAGTTCATATCACAAATTTATCTATGATTGTTGCCAGATTATGGAGATTTTTTTTCCTTTTTACTTCAGGTGATATACTGTGGCTATGTGACATGCATGATGCGAGTGACATCCTATCATTGGCAGATAACTCTGAAAGTATAGAAAATGAGGGTGATATTGAAGGTGCATAGTCTTCAGAATCCTGTATGTCGAGGATGGATTCTCCTAAACAAAATAAGTCAGAGTAACAACTTATGTTTGAGCAAAAAAAAAAAAAAAAAAAAAAGTGATAATTCAAGAATAGACCAGAAGGAAGACAGGAAGTCCTTAAAGAAATTTGAAACAAAATTTTTTTTTACAAACCTGAAGATTCTGCGTGTTCAGGCATGGTCCTTTGGTCATCCTCAATATAATTTCCTCCTGAGAAGGAACACTTCTCATGATGTTTTTTCATTCAAGCAACCAGGATCTGCATTCCTGCATTCCAAAGAACAGCATGTGGAGACATACTGTCTCCCGTTGAGGGGAGCACACAGATGAACACGCAGCAGGATACTTCTGGGAATGAGACAGGACCATGGCAGACAGGCAGTCTGAATCCTGCTGTGCTGCTGGCTTGGAGCTGCTTGTGCTAAGTGCCTCCTGGGCGGAGTTTATACCTCGCATACATTCCTGCACCCCTGCCTCAGCCTTGATCCTCTCCCCAGAGCCAGCATCCCCTTCTTCTTCCCGGTTCCCAACACTCTTCCCCAGCCTAGAGACCCCCTGCCAGCACCCACTCCTCCCTCCTTCAATCTAACATTCTACCCTAATTTAGAGCCCATTCCTAGAATCAGCACGCCATGCCCCTTTCTATGCTTCTACCCCAGCCCGGTCCAGCCTCTTCCAAGCCAACATTCTTGTTTAGTTTAGAAAAGAGAAGGCAGAGGGGACAATGATAGCTGTTTTCAAGTATCTAAAATGGTGTTACAAGGAGGAGGGAGAAAAATTATTCTCCTTGGTCTCTGAGGACAGGACAAGTAGTAATGGGCTTAAATTGCAGCAACTGAAGTTTATGTTGGACATTAGGGAAAACATCCTAATTGTCAGGGAGCTTAAACACTGGAATAAATTGCCTAAGGGGGTTGTGGAATCTCCATCACTGGAGATATTTAAGAGCAGGTTAGACAGACACCTGTCAGGGATAATCCAGACAGTGCTTGGTCCTGTTGTGAGGGGAGAGTATTGGACTTGATGACCTCAAGGTCCTTTCCAGTTCTAGGATTCTATGATTCGTCCCCAGTTAGTCGACTAATCGCTTCCATCCCTATCTGATAAGGTTTTGCTTTTGCAAAAGCTTATCAGATAGTCGATACATTAGTTGACTAGTTGCTTCCCCCCTTGCTGTGTCTATCACAAAACAGGAAACGGGTGGGGGGAGAGGATGATGGGGGGAGCCAGCTTAAAAGCCAGTTCCCCCCAGCTCCAGCTCTGGGGGTCAGGGCAAGGTCGCAGCAGTGCTTCCTCTTCAAAATGTACAAGAGGCCCAGCTGGAGCTCTTGTACATTTCAAACATTGGAACAGGGGGTGGAGCCTATGGCCAGCAGAGAATTCCCCACTGGCCCCAGTGGGGGCTCTTGTACATTTCAAAGTTGGAATGCTGCATGCAGCCCAGGACCAGCGGGGTGGGGTCTCAGAATCAGCAGGGCAGCATGCATCCAGTCTGCAAGGAGAGCTGGTTTTTAAACTAGCTCCCCTTGCAGACCAGCTCCCGCCTGGCACCTCACACTGAAGCAGCGCAGGGTGTTAGGGGGTTCCCTGGGAGTAGAGCCAGGAATGCACTGGCTGCCGGCCCCAGGCCTCGGGAACTATCAAATAATCATGTAACCACAAAGTTTTGTTGCAGTTACATAACTATCCAATTACTCGATATCTAACATCCCTAGTTATCGAGAGCCTTATACCTGCAGCAGGTGTCAAGCCTGGAAGAAGGAGTTAAAAGGACTGAAAAGGGCACAGTTGAGGATTGATCAAATTCTCTAAGAGAAAGATGCCTTGTTGGAGTTCAGAAGCTGAGCTGGAGTTCTGGCAGAAGTATAGTGTCCCTGCCACAGGAAGCCTGAGATAGTTGGTAAGGAAAGCAGCAAGAAATAAGTAGGCTCTTCAATCTCTGTGCTGGTGGATGGGTCTACAGGGCATAGCAAGACTCCAACGAATTCAGAGACTATCCTGCCAGGAAAGTAGAGAACTCTCCAGCAGCAAAACTATTTGGATTGCAGAAAGTACTAAAAAGCTCTGTAGCAAGCCTGTGGAAGAGGTTTAGAAACAGAAAAGTTGCTTTACTGTGAACCTGCTAGGACAGGGGTGAGCAATAATTTTTGGCCAGGGGCCACTTCAAACATTTTTGAAGTGAGCCCAGGATGCCCCACAAGGGGCAGGGCCAGGATGATTCCAAGCTTCCCTGCCCACAGACCATGATTGGTCTGATGGTGGTGGAGCCCCTTTGCCCCCACCCTTCTCACTAAGCACCCATGCCCCTGGCAGAGCAGGAAGAGGCTTTCCATGCTTCCCCACCCCCAGGCCAATTAGGTTCTGGGGACCGGGGAATTGCACTAAGTTTCCTCCACCCTGCCAGGAGCACGTAGCACTTTAAAGTGCTACATGCTCCTGGCAGGGTGGAGGAAACTTCGTGTGCTTCCGCTGCCCCCAGGCCTTAATTGGCCTGGGGGCGAGAGAGCAGCAGGGCCTCCGTGGGCTAGATCAACCTGCTTGGGGGGCCAGATCCAGCTAGGGGAGTCTCTTTTGCCCACCCCTGTGCCAGGACAATAATGCCCAAAATAGAACAAGGTAGGATATGGTCTAGGGAGGTGGTTAGGGTCTGTCCTTGACAACTTAATAAAAGGTCTTGAACCAGAATCCAGTGGAGAGGGGACCTGGGTGCCCCTACTGGCCCACTGGGGAAAAAAAAGGGAGTAACCCCCGCTCCCCTCCAGCAAGGCATAAACACTGAGTCAAGTTGAACAGAAAGCCCAATGTAAGGGCGACATTGTTATTTGTTGGAATATTGATTTATTTGTAAAGACTACACATGACCTGGCCCATCAGGATCAGCTGTCAACATTTTGTGCGTCAGGAAAAAAGGCAACTATGCAAGACTATGCCACCAGGGAGCACACTGTTCAGTGAGTCACATGCTTACACCTTCCTAGGTCAATGACTCAAAATATTACAGAAAGGTAAGGCTGGAAAAGACTATTTAAGTCCATCTCTGAGGATTAGTCTACACTATCTTTTTTTTGCTCTTATTTGCATCTTATTTGCATCTCTTCTGCCGATCCTTTTTGCGGAAGAGGTTTTGCTGCTAAAAATCCCTGTGTAGACAGGGCCATTTGTCAAATGAAAAACTTTTTGCACAAGATCCTTTATTCCTCAAAAAATGATGTTTACGGGATCTTGGAAAAAAGGGTTCCCCCTCCCCCCGACAGATGGCCCGTCTACATGGGGCTTTTTAGCAGCAAAACCTCTTCTGCAAAAAGGACCAGCAGAAGATATGCAAATGAGTGCAATTTGCATATCTTCTGCTGCAAAAACAAAACAAAACAAAAAAACCCAAAAAAACAGTAGTGTAGACATAGCGTGAATGATTAGGCAGGAGTAAATGCATCTAAACCATTCTTGACGGGTATTTGTTTAATACTCTCTTTAAAACCTCCAATGACAGAGTCCACAACTTCTCTAGATAACCTGTCTCAGTGTTTAACTATTCTTATACATAGAAAGTTTCTCAATACTTAATTTAAATCTCCCTTGCTGCAAACTAAGCCATTTACTCTTGTCCAACAAGGTTAGGACATGATGAACAACTGTTTACCATCATCTTTATAACAACCTTTTATATATTTGAGGACTTATGTTCCCCTTCAGTCTTTTCTTCTTTAGACTAAAACATGCAAATTCTTTCCTTACAGATCACATTTTCTAAACTTTTTATTTTTGTTCTTTTACACTCCTCCCAATTTGATCACCTATTTCTTAAAGTGTATGCTCAAAAAACAATTCACATCTATGTCTTAGGAAACACTCCTATTAATACATCCCAGACTAACATTTACATTTTTGAAACAGCTTTACTCTGTTGACTCTAAATTTGTGAGCCAGTAAGAGACTCACACTTTTCTGCAGTACTGTTGCATTTCCTTCATAAATGTAGTACTTTGCTTTTGTCATATTGATGAATAGATCTGAAATAGGTATATATGAAACCTTGCTTCCTAAGGAATGGCAAAAGAACAGTTAGCAGTTCAGGAAACACCTTGAATCTACTCCCAGGCCAAAGGATAAAGTCATGTATAGGTAATGCTAGCCGTGCACAAATTGGCCTGAACAGGAACACAGCTGGCATTTCTTCAGACCTATTGATGACAGAAAGTCCTCTTTAATCAGACACTGTTAAGTTGGGCTTTCAGTCCTCTTCCTGACCTCTGGCTTCCATAAAAAAAATTTCAAGTTAATACTTGTCCTGCCTTACCCAGAATACTAAGGCACTAGAAAAAGCATGGAGTCCCTGAGCTGCTTGCTCCAAGCAGGAGGAGTGATCCATAGCCATCTTAATACTCAGGGATCCCAATGGCTTGGACAATGCCAAACATTTTTTTTTTAAATCTCAAATATCAGATGTATAGTTAATTCTCAGTTCTAACCCAGAATCAACTATATATATTTTAGAAACTTTGTCTGTCTGTCCATGAATCCATTTGTGTTCAAGAACTCCTAAACAGTAAGAGCTAGGACCACCCAATTTGGTATGAAGCATCCTCTTATAACTTAAAGCAAGATAAGGGGTTGGTTGTGCCTGAAATTTGACTCTTTCATAAAATGGAAAAGGGTCTAGTAGCAGAGATAGTTATACTGTATAATGACCACATAGGGGCAATGGGCCACAGATAGGGACCGGGATAGCTATAACACCATTGGGCCAGCAGGAGGCAGAAGCAGAAGTAAGGGACAGTTATCTACTATGTATTTCAGAGAGTTTGTCTGTTTGTGTATCTGTGGGTGTGTCTGTTCCCCAGATGGGGGTCATGCACCACTTCCCTGGTTCTACCTGTTGTAGAAGTCATAGAGAGGTACTTCTCCCCTGACTCCAAGATGCTGTGGTGAGAGCACTAGGATTGTCCTCTCTCTCCGGAGCAGTTTGCATACTGAACCCTTCATTCCCAGCTCCATCCCAGAACAATTATTTAAATGGGCGGGGGGGGGGGGGAGAACACATAATTAAGTAATGGAGCCAAGCAATGGCAGATAAATCTTCTAACAACTATAAGACATTTATCAACTGTACACGCCAAAGCTTTTAGAACCCCCACAGCTTGCTCTTTCCAAGAACTGACACTGGATTGGGTTGCCACATAGTTATGCTTGGTTTCCTCTGTGGAACTTCACTGACCCCAAAAGTCTTCTCCCAGCTGCCAGCCCCGCTTCCAGGAAGCTGGCTGCAATGCAGACTCTGCAGTATAAGCCTTATGCTATTATTAATGGTTAAATACAGAGGCAGCAGTGCAAGGTGGCAGTCAGTTCCCTGGGAGCGGGACCAGCAGGCAAGAGCTGGTATGCACCAGGAGCTGGCTTAAAAGACAGTTTTAGATGTGCAAAGGTTCCCGGGGAGCCAGCTGCCACCCCGCACTGCTACCTCTGTGTATAACCATTAACGGTTATGAGATTTTCAGTGGTTACACAATTACCTGCTTTTTAAATTCTCTAGTTGTTTCATCCTCGCTGATACTCTAAGTGAGAAAGTGAAGTAGCCCTTCAGAAAGGCAAAAGCAAACATCCTGACAAGTCCTGAGACACTCCAGTCACAGTTACTAAAAGGCCCACATCACTGGTGAGACAGGGTACATAACAATTGGCCCATAACTTGGGTGCAGGAGTGGGAGGAAAGATTGCAGGAGAGATGGGGAAAAGTGAAGAAATTGATAGTATAGTCTGTAAGCAACTGCCTGGTTTTGGAGAAGTTTGGTCAAGCTCTCTGCTCTCACTGCAGAAATTCTGCAAAAACAATGAGGACTCCTGTGGCATCTTAAAGATCAAGAGATTTATTTGGGCATAAGCTTTCATGGGTAAAAACCACTTTGTCAGATGAATGGAATGGAAATCACAAAGGTAGGGATATACAAGAAGGAGTTATCAAGTGTAGAACCAACAATAACAGTTCAATCAGGGTGGATGTGGCTCATGCTGAGCAGTTGATGGGCAGGTGTGACTACCAACAGAGGGAAAATTGCCTTTGTAGTGAGATAACCAGACTTTATTCAGTCCTAATTTGATTGCATCACATTTGCAAATGAACTGCAGCTCTGCTGTTTTTCTTTGTATTCTGGTTTCAAAGTTTTTTTGTAAAAGAATAGCTACTTTTAAATCTGTCCAGGATAGAGTTGTAATATCCTGTTTAATCATTTATCTGGCTAAATATAACATTTAAGTGATTAACTGCTCAACCAGGATCCCATGGTGCTGCTCAGGCCAGGCCGGAGCAGTCCCCAGCCTGTGAAGCAGCACAGTGGACACAGCCTGGCCACCAGTTACTGGTAAGCATCCCCTGGTAAGGTTAAGCAATTACATCATTAGTCCAGGGAAGTTAAACTATTCTACTGATTTTTTTTTGTATGTTACCAGTCTTATTGTCTGATTTGTGTCCATTCATCCTTTGGCATAGAGACAATCTGGTTTGGCCAATATACATGTATGACAGGTTGGACTAAGCCTAACGCCCTCTGCTGGAGGTCTTGTCACACCCTGCCCCAGGTAGAAGAGTAGAAGCTGCTGGGCATGGCATTTCCTCACTAATGCTCTACCCAAACTGGTCTAGGTTCTGACTGAGAGGACAGCAGCATCTCAGACAGCTCTGAGTACGAGATGAATTTTAGACCTAGTTCAGACCCATGTCCAGAGACTGAACACAAGCCACAACTGGCTACCAAACTTTGCAGAATCCAGGACAGGGCGGGTGGAGAACGGAGCCTCAAACCCAGAGAGAGAGAGAGCAAGAGCTGGATGGAGCAGCGTCTTGGGGAAGCAGACCAGGGAGCAAGGTAGCAACAGACACTAGAGCAGTGGTCCCCATCATGGTGCCCACGGGCGCCATGGCGCCCACTGGGCCATTTCTGTGCTCCTGCTGAGTGATCGGGGCCAGCGCCACGCCCCAGGCGCGCGGCACAGGGGCGAGGCCAGCCCCCGGGCACGCGGCAGCTCCAAAAGGCTGGGGACCACTGCACTAGAGACACTTAGCAGACAACTGCTACTTACAGAGTTACTGAGCTGGGACCCAGAGAAGTATGCCGGCCCAGGTTCCCCCAAATCCACAGCAGCTACAGCAAGGGGGTAAAACGATGCCTGGTCCCAGGCAACAGACCTGACACCCTTTGGGGACATCTCCAATCCCAAAGGATAGCGGGGCCAAAAACTGTGGACGTACTCTCGGCCACAAAAGGGTGCTCACAGGAGCATGAACTGTTTACAACATGGTACAGGGGCATTGCTGGCACATGACATTAGTAGATGTGCAGGTGGAGGAGACCCTAATGGCATGGCTGACGTGATTAGGTTTCGTGATGATATCGTTTGTATAGATTAGAGATGTAAGTGACCAGTCAACTATACAATAAGCAAAAACTTATCGGACAGTCAACTAGTCCCTCGACTAGTCACTTCTCCCCTTCTATCAGAGGCCACAGAGGGTACATCTAAACTACACCCCTTTTTTGATAAAGGGATGTAAATTAGGTATATCAAAAGTGCAAATGAAGCGGGGATTTAAATATCCTGAGCTTCATTTGCATAATGGCAGTCACCGCTTTTTTCCAAAATGGGGCTTTTCGAAAAAAACCCAGCAGTTTAGATGGGGCATTTTCGACAGAAATGCCCCATTTCAAAAGACCCTGTACTCCTCAAAAAATGAAAATGCCCCCATCTAAACTGCCGAGTTTTTTCCAAAAAGCCCCATTTCAAAAAAAAGCACGGTGGCCGCCATTATGCAAATGAAGCACAGGATATTTATATCCCTGCTTCATTTGCACTTTTTATACCTCTAATTTACATCTCTTTATTGAAAAAGGGGTGTAGTTTAGACGTACCCAGAGAGGAGGGGAGGACAGCAGAAGCCGGTGCTAGGGGGAGCAGGCTTAAAAGCCAGTTCCCCACAGCACCATCTCCGCAAGTGGGCAGGGGAGTAGCAGGGACCAGGAGCGAATAGGGAATCAGCTGAGTTCCAGCTCGTGCCCAGTCCCAGATACTGTGCCTCTGCTTTTTAAATGTATGAAGAGCTGGCAGGTTCTTAATACATTTAAAAGCCAGAAGCACAGTGTGGGGGGGGGTGAGGGAAGGTACCCAGCATGAGCTGGGCCAGCTGATTCCCGGCTTGCACCAGGTCCCCCCACTGCACACAAGCCTTTTAAATGTATTAAAAGCCCACTGGCTTTTAATACATTTAAAAGGCTAAAGTACAGCAGGAGGAACCTGGCGCAAGCTGGGAATCAGCTGGCCCAGCTTGCACCGGGTCCCCCCTGCTGCACACCAGTCCTTTAAATGTATTAAGAGCCTGTAGGCTCTTAATATATTTAAAAGGCAGAGCCGCACTGGGGTTAGCTCCCAGGGCTGAGAGCTAATCCTGTTGCAGCTCCCCCGCTTATCGACTAATCAATTAGTTAATTAACCTATATTGAACATCCCTAGTATAGACGTGGAAAGAGTTGGCAATAGGGTTTGTTACAGGGACAGGTTCCTGAGTAAGTGTTTCTGTGTTGAGGTGTATGGCTCCTGGTGAGTATTGCTTCAGGTTGGTTTCTGCCTGTAGTGGAGGACTGGCCTGTCTCCCAAGGTCTGTGAGAGTGAGGGATCATTTCCCAGGATAGGCTGTAGATTGCACCGGAGGGGTTTTAGTTGGGCTGTAGGTGATAACAAATTCTTTGAGGGGAGAAAGGGAACACAAAGTAGCATAGATAGAAAGGGACATTTTTCCATAGCCTCAGCTACAGCCATTTACCCAGGTGATTTGATGCCCTTTCAAGAGGCTAAGCAGAGAGACCTCGTGTCTTTGGGCCTTGCCTCAGTTAATTCCTATGCAGCCTATTTGAGGAGAACACTTGTTCCACCTGGCATCTGTCCACTCCCCAGCCTGTTTCAATGTCATTCTGAGGACCACTTGTATCAGTTCTGCATCAGGAGATGGTAGTGATCATTACCAAAAGGTGCACAGCACTGCAAGTAGAGCCTTCCTCCAATTTCCAACAGTACCAGAATTAAGGTGATCCAGTTCAAGTTGTATACCACTGCTTCTACTAAGTTAAGAAGCAATACTATGTAGAAACAGCAGTCACACAGCTGCAATCATCTGTTGCCACATGGATAGACTATTAGAGAAGGCACATACAGACAATGAAGGTCACTTCCCCCATTTTTCTACCAACAAAGGATCATGCCAAAGATCCACCATCCCCTAAGACTTCTGGGCACAGTCATTTAATCAGAATGACTTTACTGTTATAGCTGACAAGTGGGAAAGCCCTATAAGGACAAGAAAATAGTAATCTACTGCAAGATATTTAAAGGCAGAGGGAATGGTTAAGAAATGGGGAAAGTTCTAGGATTCTCTGCCTACAGTTAAAGAAACCTCAATTTGAAGAGTTATCAACATTGAGGCTCCACTGTGTAAGATTGCCCACTATCATTTCCAAATATTTATAGGAATGTAACACTCAGACCTCAACAAGGATGTGTTAGGAGTATCACAAACATTTAAGAAGCCACATAGTCATAGTGTATGAAGAAACACATAAAATAAGCTTGCTTATATAGCCAATTTAGGGCTGTTTTGTTGAACAATAATCTCCAAAATGGTAAATTTGAGTTAGAAACATGTAATAAGTTAATGTCTGCTTGATATAACCCTCTTGCTAGTGAATTATTTAGTGGTACAAGCAAGTTAATTAAGTGTTTTTCTCCCCTTCCATTTCATACAGTTATGTAAAATAGGAATTTAAGCAACTAGTCGACTATCCGATAAGCAAATGCTGCCTCTATCAGAGAGAGGCAGCGAGGGGAGGGGGGGGGAAGCAGGAGCGAGTGCTGGGGGGGGGGGGAGCTAGTTTAAAAGCAGATTCCCCCCCCAGGCACCATCTCCATGGTGAGAAGGGTCAGGAGAACAGCGGGGAACTGGCGGTGCTTCTGCCTTTGAAATGTAGCAAGAGATGGCAGGACTCTTCCTACATTTCAAAGGCAGAGATGCCCTTACCAATCAAATAGTCAATGCAAATTACATTGACTATTCAATTAGTTGATCTAAATTTAACATCCTTAACTTAAAACACAGCAATTTAAGTTGATACTTAATATACATTCATACTTCTTCCTAAGTCAGTGCAAGGGATGTTACTGTATAGCCATTTAAATGATCAACCAATAAACCTAGGTTTATTAGTTAATCCAAACTAGGGATGTTAGTAATTGACTACCCAATAAGCATAAGCTTATCAGGTAATCGAGTGGCATATCAACTACGCACTCCCTCCCCCCTTGATGCATCTATGATAGACAGCGGGAGGGGGGGGAGAGAGAAAGAACAGGAGCCAGTGCAGGGGGAGCCAGCTTAAAAGCCAGTATAATCGCTGAGATGCCACCCAACCCCCTCCTGTCTCTATCAGTAGCAGCCGGGTGTGGAAGCAGGCTCTTTGCTGGCCAGGCCTCTCGCGCGTATTGCCATCCAAGCAAAAGGTCAATTTCCCCTTGATGAAAAACCTTACAGTATGTAACTTAAAGATCAGCGACGAACAGAAACCAAAACCAGACCTGAAAAGTTCATGCTGGTTGTGCTGACTGTGCCATGCCCGATAAGGCAGAAAAGGAAAAACAGGAAACCATCTCACCCCCTTACTCCTGTCACTTAACAGACAGGGTCTGCTAGCCTATCACAAAAAGGCGCAAAAGCTTTCTCTATAAAACAGCTTCCCCTCCTGTATCAAATTGAGGAATCCTGAATAAACATTGGATGGCAGAATATGAGCCAGGTCTGAGGACTGATCACCCGAGGGCCACTTCCCGCTCACCGAACCAAACGAGTTCCTGTAGAGCGTAATGTATACCAAACATGTTGTTGTTGTAGTTTGTGTGTCTGTTAAATGTAAGTATTGTTATCTGAAATTGTTTAGAGGTATTGTTAAGTAGTAGTGTTAAAAGTTTTAGGTAAATGATTAGTCTTATAAGTAAGACTGATGTAAATGTAACTTAATAATCCCTGGTCCCTTGTTAACAACTATTGGGATTTAGAAAAACCTCAGGGAATTTTCTTTACTGTATTGCATTTTGCTTATTGGTCATTCTAATAATTATTTGGTGCCTACGTATGTAAGAACTTGATAAAATCATAATTTATACATAGAAGCCCTTTAATAAAAGTTTAAAAGATATTTGGTAATAGTTTGCCTGTTTCTGTGCCTCCCTGGGGCTAGCCACATTTCTGAACCTTTTACTTTAAACCACACCGGGTAGGGGGATAAGAGAGGCTGCTGCGAAGCATCCTCTGCCCATGGCAAGACAGACCTGGCTGCCACGAAGAGGGGCTGCTGGACTCAGCACAAACCAGGGTCAAGCAGTCCCAGCTCACGCTGGTCCGGGATGCTGCACCCCTGCATTTTAAATGTAGTAAGAGCCCAGCGGTTCTTACTACATTTAAAATGCAGAGCCATTGCATGGGTGCCTCCCGGCTCAAGCAAGCTCCTGGAACTACCCCTGCTACAGCTCTGCAGAGCAGCTCTAATCGACTAGTTGTATAGTAAATACAAATTGTATTGACTACACGACTAACCAGATAATTGCAATTTAACATCCTTAATCCAAAATGACCACAAAGACCTCTTGCTGCCTCTGTATCAAAGGCAGCAAGGGGAAAAGGCAATAGCCTATGCCCATGGCCAATTCTCTGTGCATGCCAGTTCCCACAGAGCCACCTATTCCCCTACCCCTGCTGCCTCCCACAGAAGCAGCACTGTAGGGGGACAGGTAGGAGTCAGTGCTTGGGGGGGGGAGCCTGCTTAAAAGCCGGCTCCCACAGAGCTCCCTGCCCTGCTGCCTCTGATAGAGAGGCAGCAGTGCAGAGAGTGAGGGGTACAGGCAGGAGCCAATATGCACAGGGAACCAGCTTTAACATCAGTTATTGCAAAATAATGCTGATGTGTAGACATAGCCTTAGGGTACATCTAGACTTACTTTCACTTTAGAAAGAAGATATGCAAATTCAGCGGTAATTTGAATATATTCTTCTGATCGCTTTTTCAAAAGAGTTTTTTCAAAAAAGCGAGCAGTTTAGACATGGTTCTTTCGGAAAAAAACACCATTTTTTTCAAAAGAATCTGTAAACCTCAATTTGAGGAAGAAGGTAGGTTCTTTCGAAAAAAGGGTTCCCCCCCCCGCCAAAAGAACCGTGTCTAAACTGCTTGCTTTTTCAAAAAGAAGCTTTTGAAAAAGCTATCAGAAGATATGCAAATTACTGCCAAATTTGCATATCTTCTTTTGAAAGTGAAAGTAAGTCTAGATGTACCCTTAGAGTGCAACATATTGGTACACTCTGAAATTAACACTATGGATGTTAAATTGTGCTTAATCAGCCAATCGAGTAGTCAATTAATTTCCATCAACTACTTGATTAGTCGATCAGAGGGAAAACTGCAGAGCTGCAGTAGAGTTAACTTTGGTCTATGCTGATTTTTTTGGGAGTGGGGTGGAAGGATGGGGGAGCGGGGGGGGGGGAAAGAAGCACAGTGGGGAAAGGAGTACAGAGTTTCAGATAAGTTACTCTATTAAAAATACTTAAATACAGTCTTTACCTAAAACAGCAGTTTCATGCCATCTCTCCTACATCTTATTTTTCCACGGGAAGCACCTGGCATGGTGAACATTAGTGAAACCAAAGCTCATGCTTAATAGAATTATACTAGCCTATTCTCCCTGAAAGGGATTCTCCTAGTTGGACAAAGTCAGAATCATTAGGTTCTTTAAATTGCTGTAATATTCCCATGAGACAACAGAAAATGTACAGACTTATTGTTCAATGTGTACTTACTATATACAGATCAAGTAGGAAATTGAAATTTTGAAATCAATCTGTGTGATCACTTTCTTTAACTTCAGCACTGCATTAAACAATGGCACAGTATTTGATATTTTCAAGGTTGCACACTTTTAACACCGAGAAATGTCTTCAAATGCATGCTATGCAAAAAACTAGAAAGCAATTATCCATTAGCTAATGAGGTTTCCTATCTATATAGGAAACACTGCCCTCGTTTATTCTATATTTTAATCAATAGTGTTTAGACACGTCCATAGTTCTGTAAGTAGGGTCTAGGCTGCAATTTTGTGAATAAGGCATAGCAATAAATGTGAATGAAAATGTGGAAGTCAACTTTCAAATGTTGTTCATTGCACAATATACTTTTAAATTTCCAAGAGACTCTTCCTGAATTGAACCAGTGGTTTCTGTATACACCTACTTCTTACTGACTCCTAAACAACAATATTTGACTCCTAATATATCTTGCATTAATTGCAATGAATGAAATTAAGATCTAGACATTTTCTGTGTATTTTGAAAGTCAATGTGAAATTTATTTTCAGCTAGAGAGCAGAATCCTTTTACATTCTAAATTTCTATTGTAATAAATGATTGCAGAGTCCAACTATGAACAGAGAGATGAGCATTCACATTTATTTTTAAAGTAGAAAGTGTTAAAATTAGCAACGTACACTCTTGAAACCATGATCATGCTGAGAGGTTTTTCCTCAAGCCTATTAACATAACTAATTGAAGTTACAAAGCAGAAAATATTCACTGGACATTAATAAAACTTAATTAACCACATTCAATATCAAGAAGCAAAATAAGTAGAACATGTGTAAAATACATTAATTAGTAACTACTACCTTAAAAAAAAAAATCAATCACTGAAATAAATGCAACCTTTTTTCCTGACAACTCAATATAAATAACTTAGATTTTAAATGTACTGTAAAAAGCATTTGAAGACTACAACAAATGAGCAACAATGATTTATTCCATATTATACTGAATGTTGCATTTCAGAAAGTATAATTCAAAGTTTAGCCAGAGTATACGTCTGTATGCCTGCACTAATAAAACATACACATGTGCTTTCACTATTTCATTAATAATTAAACAAATATATAATCTTAATTAGAAAACTAAAAAGCCCATGCTAAGTTACATTCAGAAATCAGATAATTATCTGAAAGACTAAGCCAGAAAAATTGTACTTAATGTTTAATGTTAATCTTTCAGAAATTAGCCAACTACATTAGTTCATTATTATGAAACATTTCTATAGACCACCTACTATATTTGCTAAATTCACCGCTGGAGAGAAGATAACAAAAATATCCAGAAGACAAAAACCCTCAAAGTGCAAATATTAGCTTTCAATGGGTAAAGAGAAACACTACAGAGAAGAAAATGAAGCTGAGCCAATAATATTTTTAAATAATGTATTTGTGTAAATTCTCACTGGAATTCCGTAAAAAGTCCACTGACTAAACTACAAAGGGCTATTAAAAATTAAGTACATAAATTATCTCCTATCACTGGAAAGAACACTTTAGTGCAAGCTTGAATATTTTAATTCAAAATCATGGATTTAGGGAACAAGGATGGATGTATTTGCTTTTTAAAGATAGACATGGTATCCTCCTCATTCTCAATTAAATTACAATTTATGGTAAAAAAAATACAAGAATGTCATAATCAGACAGAATTTATAAACACAAATATGTAACAGAGAACAGATCTTAGTGATAACTCGATGGTTATTTCAAGCTACTGAAACAACTTTTTAAGAGGCTGCTGCATCACTCATGGTTTATATTATATTTCTTTACCATGTACAAGAACTAAAAGCTTTTAAACTTTTAGCTCCTAAAAGAAATATGCAAGCTACCAGAAATCACCAAACACGTGGAAAAATCCAAAATGTACACAAAAATGTATAAACTTGCAATTAATATTCCATAATTGTCATACTCTTTCCCCTATAAATTACATTTTATAGAATTAAGTTGTATTTGACTTTGAAACTGTCACACCACTTCTGTTATTATGAATGATGTGATTGTTTAAAATGTGAAACCAGAATTACAGATTTACCTTTCTATTACTATTATAGTGGTGTATTCTAGACTCAGAGGTTTATATTCCACCACAATCGTGCAGTTGAGGCTTGAAACTGCCACCTCTATTCTAACCTTTTCATTCTTACAGGTGGCTATTGCCGGTGAAAGTCAGTGGTCTGGCAATTTCAGCACCAGAAGGAAAGAACAGCACATCATCAGATAGAGCAAAGGGGAGGGGAGGGGAGTTCCCTCTAGTGTTACATTCAGACTCACTTCCCTATCCAGGTGAACTTCCAATATGACAGTCATAGGCTCTGCCAGTATCTGGAACTGACAAGAATGCAAATGCAATCCATTTAAAAAAAAAAAAAAAAAGAACAGGTAGGGCTTTTCTTACTTAACACCTCCCAGCTCAAAAAGTAACTCTCTAGTTAGCTCTTTGCTTCCCCTTCTGCTAATGCATCACTCTTCATCCTGAATACCCAAGGACTCCACAATGTGCTCATAAAACAGCTAACATTTATCGCTTCTAGAACTCCTGCTAAAAGCTATCTGAACCGAACTTGAAATGAATATCTCTAGTATCTTTGCACCCACAAATCCAAATTTATTCTCCCTAAAGAAGCAGACTCCACGGGCTTTAGGCTTGTGGCTCTCACACAGGACTCTGAATCTTCACGAAACTACATCACAATTACCATACAACCTCAAAAGCCAACTGCAACACACACTATGGATCTAGAAATCATTCTTCACAGCAATAGCATGTCATGTGCAAGGACTTGATTAAAGGATCGTCCGTGCGCTGTGAGCAGCGGCACTATATCTTCCCTCCCCCCCCCCCGGCCCCTTTCCTGGAAGTAAAGGGCAGAGGGGATAGGGGAGGGAGTCACTGCAAAGGTGTCTCCTGTGCCGAGCTCAGCGGCATCCCCTGGGGGTAAAAGCTCAGATGAGCTCGCCTCTCGCCCGGCTGAGAATTGCAGGCCCGCCGCTCCGTAGCTAAGCTTGGCCGCAGACACACTTCTCCCAGGCACATCTGCACCTGCAGCAATCCCGGACCCGGCTATCTCCGGTTTTCCCCCTCCCCCACCCCTCGGCTCAGGTTATTTACGGGCCGGTCCCCGGCGCAGCGCGGAGGAGCCCGTCCGCATGCGGCAGCGGCGTCCCAACGATTCCCTCAGCCTCACGCGCACGGCCGCCAGACACGGGGCTGCCCCCGTGCCCGGAACCCCCAAATCCAGGCCTGGGCCCAGAAACACTGGCGAGCGGCAGTGGCGCCCCGCGCGGCGGCGCCGTCACGAAAGGCGGCAGCCGTTAGGAAGCCCCGCTGGGCGGCCTAACAGCGAGCACAGACCCGCGACTGGTTCCCCCTTCCATCACCCCAGCGCCTGGCCGCGGCCCCTTACCTGTGAGGACCCCGACGCGGATTTGGTGGTCGTGGTTAGTTAAAATCATCCCCTCCGACGCCATGTTTCCCAGCGCAGCCACCGCACTGACAGGGAAGCGAGAGGGAGCAGGGAGGGGGAATGGGGGGAATGGAAGCGCGAGAGCGGCGCGGGCGCGAGCGTGAGGGGGGGAGGAGGCGGGAAGGCGCGCGAGGCGAAGCCCGCTTGAGGGAGGAGGAGGGAGCCAGTGTGAGGTGGAGCCAACGTAAAGAGCGCGCGCAAGGGGGTGGGGTAAAGGGAGTGAGTCGGCGCGAGACCGAAAAAGACTCTGGTGAAAGTAAACGCGCCGGACTCAGGCTGCATCAATCTAGCGCTGAGGCATAGATTTGCAGCGAGGGGTGTTGTGGGCGAGCTGGCCTGATTCTGCGACGCACGCTGCCTAGGCAGAGAAACTTCATGCGTGTGCCTAGTTACTCAGAGCAGAGCCCGAAAGCACGCGCCGCTATGACTGCAGATTATCTTTGTATATTGGCTGCTCTGTATACAAATACTAACAGCCACTCGCTTGTATTGTACTGCCTGGCACTCCACTACATACACCTGCCTTGCATCTGCACATGCAATGCTAAGAATGCACCACGCTCAGCAACATTCCTCTGTCACACACAAGCTGCACTGATCTATACCGCCCTCACCTGCATTGCACCCGTACAAATTCAGTTCAGGTTTATTCACTGAGGCTTTATTTGTATGCCATTGCCAACCGATACTGGTATTTCCAAACCGTCAAAACGAGAGACCCTCATTTCTGTTTTGCTTCCTCTGACCTAACTACATATAAACCAGGGGCTAGAGCAAACTCACCCCAACAATTGGTTTAATTTTTTTCAGCCTTGAGCAATTTTTTATAGCTCTAGATCTAATTTTTAAATGTAGGGTAGGCCTTTGAATGGAAACCCCCTCCTCCCCATCCAATAAAAATAAGACAGCTATTTATGATCCACTGTCAGAATTGCCTCACCATCTCTCCTCCCATACACATGGAACAGAACAAAATTAGTTGTATATATAAAACTGTTTTTTCAGTCTGATTCCATAAGGAAAAACCACTAACATCCATATATAGCTGAAATGTGACATTCCACAGCTGACTAGTGACTAGAAAGGCAAATCCTCTGTCTTTTACCAAATTTTAATATTATCTAAATCTGAATCCTGATATCATCAGTTTCAGTTCTATGGTCTGAAGAAGGACAAGACAATCATGCACATTAATATTGATGTAATATTAATATGGTCAGAACTATCCTTAAAGCGCTGAGGTTTTTCCATGGTTAAAAGAAAGTTGACCCCCCCGATCTGTGTATTCATGCAGTTTTTCCTACTTTCCTGACAAACCTGAATCCAGTGTGCACATTAAGGCTACGTCTACACTGGCCCCTTTTCCGGAAGGGGCATGTAAATTTCACTAGTCGTCGTAGGGAAATGTCCGACGCTTTTTTCTGGCGTCTAGACTGGCCCCAATCCTCCGGAAAAAGTGCCCTTTTCCGGAGGCTCTTATTCTTACTTATTTAAATGCCGCGGGGGATATTTAAATCCCCCGCGGATTTCCCTACGACGACTAGTGAAATTTACATGCCCCTTCCGGAAAAGGGGCCAGTGTAGACGTAGCCTAAGCCTTTGTGTTTTTTCCAATTGTTTTCTATGTATAAGCCAGTTTGATGTGAACATTTCCCCAAATGCCAAACTGCCATTTTCTCATACTGCCTCCTCCATCTCTTTGGATGCCACTCCAAAAGGAAAGATGATGGTTCAGTGAAGATATGCACAGTAATAAAATGGAAGGGAAAAGGACTGGAATCACTAATCTCTGCTCCCAGAGTGGCAGGTAACCTCTCCCCCTTCTTTTGGAAAGTTTGTGTTACCCCCTTGAGTCTGAATACTTTATTAATCTTGAAGTTCTGCTTCTGCTCCATATAAGCTTAAGGCACTGTCTTGAAATGGAAAAAACTAAAATGTGTTAAGAAGGCTGATTTTTCTTATGACACAGGTAATAAAGGGGACCTGCCAATAACCTTCTGTAAGATCTAAAGTACTGATATATACTTGAATGATTCTAAATGTTTCAGAAGGTTGTCCACTGGAACTTGGGAACTGGGTATATGTTAAGCTGCATAGACTTCTGAAAAGTTATTGTAATCTCACAGAAGCACATTGAACGATCAGGCTTTCAGACAAGAATGGTGGGATTTCATCAGTCTCTTTGAGATACTCTGGCAACAGCAATAACCTGCACTGCCTCCCGGACTATCTCCCATATTGGTAACGGCTGAGGGTTCTCCCTAACCCTCAATCCTAGGACTGTATTAATGTCAAGTGTATTAACTGGGTTTGGCCAGGTACAAAGGAGAATAGATGAATGAAGACCTTTACAAAATTTCAAACCTCGTTTCTTTAGTTAGGTAAGAATTCAGCATCCATCTGCACTTGTACTGCACATCCATCCCTTGTTGGTGAAGGGATATTTGAGGCCCTAGTTCTGGGTCTGAAGGATAAGGAGTTATTAACAGCCCTTCTCAGGTTTTCTAGATCTTCAGCAGGTTCACATAGAATCATAGAGCTGCAAGAGACCTCAGGAGGTCATCAAGTCCAGACCCCTGCCCAAGCCAGGACCAGTCCCAACTAAATCAACCCATCCAGGGCATTGTCAAACTGAGACTTAAAAACTTCTAGGAATAGAGAGTCCACTACCTCCCTAGGTAACCCATTCCAGGGCTTCACCACCCTCATAGTGAAATAGTTTTTCCTAATATCCAACCTAGACCTCTCCCACTGTAACTTGAGACCATTGCTCCTTGTTCTACCATCCATCACTACTGTGAACAGCCATTCTCTGTCCTCTTTGGAACCTCCCTTCAGGAAGTTGAAGGCTGCTATCAAATCCCCCTTCACTCTTCTCTTCTGCAGACTAAATAAACTCAAATCCCTCAGTGTCTCCTCATAGGTCATGCACTCCAGCTCCCTAATCATTTTGGTCGCCCTCCGCTGGACCCTCTCCAATGTGTCCACATCCTTTCTATAGCGGGGGGCCCAGATCCCTACCTGGACTTTTTCCTTTGACCAGAAGGATGGATGAGAACACCACTTGCGCTTCAAATTCCTTGATCCTTCTTCCCAGCGCCACATAATCTGCTGTGACCCGCTCAAAGTCATTCTTGACCATATCGTTAGTTCCTACATGGAGAAGCAGGAAGGGGTAGCGATCCAAAGGTTTAATCACTTTTGGAAGACTCTCGGTCGCATCCTGAATGCGAGCTCCTGGTAAGCAGCATACTTCTCAAAATTGCAGATCTGGACGGCAGATGGATGACTCAGTCCCTCTTAGTAGGGAGTCCCTGCCCACCACCACTCGTCTTCTTCTTTTGGGGGTGGTGGTCGTGGAACCCCCATCTGAAAGAGCCTCAACAGTAATATTCTTATTCTCTATTTATTGACAATTCCCAAGCAAGCAGAATACACATGCTAAGCACACAGTGTTATGCTCACCAATTCTGATACAGGCAGGCAGACTTCCCCTGTTGGCCAGGCAAGATCAGTCTCTCTGGATAATTCTGGCAGCTCTGGTCTTAGGCTGTGTCTTGGAGGTGAGTTCTTCTTCCAAGTCTTCCCCCTTCTTCTTGGTGTTCCTTTCTGTGCTTGTTTCCCTGTTGCTTTTTTTGCTGGTCTCCTTCTTGGACCCCAGTTTATATAGTGAAACCTGAGTCCTACTTAGCTATACCTTAACCAATTATTTTAGTATAATTTTAGTATAATTTTACAGTTTCTTGGCAGACAGAATGGTGTTAACTAAGTTTTCTTTACCCATCTTGAGATCTGTTTCTTTATTTGATGACAGCGGGGGGGGGGGGGGGGGGGACTATTAGGACAAGGTCACCTTCTCACAGCCTAGTGTGACACTATTATAATGGAATTTAGATGAAATGTGAGTATGTGACTGCAGACTTTACAACTAATGGCTGCCACTCTTCAGTCTGGCTGCAGAAGAAGGCTTTGTTTCAGGCCTTCCAACATGGTTACAGAAAAACCGTATTGTTACACTCTGGGAGTGGAGGATCTAAGTCCAAATCAAGCCAGGATGCAGGTTTCAAGCCTGGCTTGATTTTCTTTTCCAAAAAGTGTAAAGTATTTGTGAGGGAGTGGAGAAAAGATAGCCTGGCATCTCCCTGCCCCTGCTCTGACTCCACCCCTTCCCCTGAGCCTTGCCCATTCCAGCCCTACCCTGCCTCGTCCCATCCTTGCTCCACCCACTCCTGTCCCCATTGCATTACTTGCCCAAAGCCCCCTCCTCAAGAGATGCAAGATGGGGGATTACCAGAGGACCTGGCATGAGATGTCAGGAGTTGACCCTTATCAAATACACTCACCACAGCAGTGGGAGCCAGTGACCAGCAGGGTGCTCCACTCCACCACCCATCTCCCAACTGGGTCACTCTGCTTCACTGCAGCAGTGTTGGGAAGTGGACTGCCCTGGCCACAGCCCGCTCCCTTGAGCCCTGCAGCATGGAGCAGATTGGGTGGGGCACTGCACTTCCCACTGCAGCGGTGAAGTGGAGCAGCCTGGTTGGGAAAGGGTGATGTGGAAGAGCAGGCTGCTGGGTAGCTCTGCTTGCTGCTGCCTGCCACAGTGAGTGCAGGTGGGGGGCGGGTAATCCCTGCAGCCACCCTGTTGCAAGGCCCCCAGGTAATCCCCTAGGCCCTATCACTGCAGCTATCATGGGCAGACCATTCCATGCTCTGTAGGACAGTTGAGGCAGCTGTTGCAGGGCTTGCCAAAGCACAGGGTCTGGGGCATCTGTCTAGAATCATCCTATGACAGGATGGCTCTGCTGCCAGGCTAGCAGCCATGGGAGTGAGCGAGCCCCCTACCCCTCTTTGAGAAACCTCGGTAAGGGAGTCTGGACTCCTGGAGTCATGCCCCAAATTTAAGGTCTTTTCTTGATTAAGACTTCAAACATCACTGGTATTATTGGGATATCTCAAAATTCTCTTTCTTTTGATGATATTGGAAGACCCATGTTCTCACATGATGAAGAAAAAGGTCTTATTTCTTTATTTTTTTTCTGTATTTTTAGCATTTTGCCAGTATCTCTAGCATTTAGGCTCAAAATCACAGTTAATAGCATCCTATGGGATGAATGGGAAAGTAATACTCTCGCTATTGAAAAAAACAAAAAACAACAACAACAACAACAAAAAAGCTTGAACGAGTGGTTCTGTAGCACCTTAGGGTACGTCTACACTAGCCCCCTAGATCGATCTAGGGAGGCTAATGAGGGCAACCGGAATTGCAAATCAAGCCCTGGATTTAAATATCCCACGTTTGATTTGCATGTTCCCGGCCGGTTGCCATTTTAGAAATTGACTAGCCCAAAGTAACTGCCCGCATCTACACGCGGCAGTGAAACGGGATTCCAATTTAAAGCCCCTAATTCAAATTAGCTGGTAAACCTCATCGCGTGTAGTTACGCGAACAGTTACTTCGGGCTAGTCAATTTCTAAAATGGCAACCGGCCGGGAACATGCAAGTCAAGCGTGGGATATTTAAATCCTGGGCTTGATTTGCAATTCCGGTTGCCCTCTTTAGCCTCCCTAGATCGATCTAGGGGGCTAGTGTAGACGTACCCTTAAAGACTAACACAAAATATAGATAGTATCATGAGCTTTTGTGGGCATAACCCACTTCTTCAGATGATAAATAAGGAGCAAGAGGCACAGAGTGTCAAATATAAAGCAGAAAACAAGAGGAAATGGTGGAGAAAAAAAAAGAACTGTCAAAATGTCTGTGCTAAATGAGGCTAAAAGAGGGGGCTATAAGTGTCTGATACTTAGCTTTTGATGTAATTTCAATCTTGAATATAATGGCCCGTCCAAGAGATGTTGTCAAGGCCGTTCCCCACTCTGGCATTCCAAGTGCAGAAGGTGGGAGACTGCAAGAGACCTTAAATACCTTGCCTTTATATGCTTTGCTTACAAAAACTCCCCAGAGTCACAGATTCACTGACTTTGGGAGGTAGCTGCCACTATCAAGTGATATAATTCTCCTCCCTCCTCCCCACAAAAGAACAGGAAGAAATACTTGAAAATCTTCCCTGGGGTACCCCAAGCTCTTTTGCCACAAGAGAGCTTGAAAAAGAAAGAAACAAACAAAAAACCCAACAGAAAACAATCTGTGTCCCTGATAGCTAACCTCTCAAGCTAGGCAGGCACACACAGGATATGTCTAGACTCCATGCCTATGTCGGCAGAGGTAAAATAGGCTACCTGACATAGTCAATGAAGTGGGGATTTAAATATCCCCAGCTTCATTAAAATAAAAATGGCCACCACACTGTGCTGGATCAGCTGATTGTCGGCATAGCGCAGCAGTCAAGATGCAGATCGGTCAACCAGGGAAGCCTTTGTCGACCGCTCCTGTAAACCTCGTTTCATTGACTTTGTCGGGTAGCCTATTTTACATACCTCTTCCGACAGAGGCATGTACTCTAGACATACCCACAGGATATGTCTACACTACAGCGTTATTTTGAAATATCTTATTTTGAAATAGTTAATTCGAAATAAGTTATTTTGAAATAACGCATCTACACACAAAATGCATTTCAGAGCTAAGGCTGGCTGGAACCAGGTCAGGATTAGGGCATCAGGTAAGGAGTGTCTTTGTGTGGCTGTTGCCTGAGGCTGAGGCCTGTGCTTAAAGGGACACCCCCGCTTGCTTGCCTGCCTTCCACTTACCCCTCCCTAACCCCCCTTCCTGATGTCAAATAAAATACATGTATTTTCAAAAATATAAACTCTCTTTATTTAACAAACCTGGGGGGGGGATGGAACTCTGGGGAGACTTGGGAAAGGAGGTGGAAGAGGGGAGAAGCGAGGGGAGGGGGGAAACTGGGAGGAGGGAGCTGGAAGGGGGAAGCAAGGGGAAGAAGGGAGAGGGGATGCTCAGGGTTCAGGAGTGGGGGGGTCTCACCGGGCCAAGTGTCTCCCAGCATGGCAGGTGCGGGGGCCTCAGCGTCCCTGGGGGCACGTGGAGGAGGGTGTGGAGGTTGAGGTGGGGAGTGTGGAGATTGAGGAGGAGGGTGTGGAGGTTGAGGAGGGAGAGGCAGGCGGGGGAGAAGGAGTGGGAGGACGAGCAGACGCTGGGGAGGCAGCAGGCACTGGAGCGGCACGAGGCAGCATGCTCTGCACCAGGGTCTGCAGATGGGCACAGATGGCACAACCCTGGGCAAGCAGCTCCTGCCGGAACTCCCAGTCATCCTGCACCCTCTGGTCCATGGTGCGGTGAAGAGCTCGCAGAGCCCCCAGCTGCTGGTCTCGGTACTCCTGCAGTGTTGCGGTGGACCTGCTGAGCCCTTGGGTGCGGGAGGATGTCCCGGGCGGGGTGGTGCGCCCTGCACATGCAGCTGGTGCGGCTGTGGAGAAAGAAAAGAGAAGTGGTCAGTTCTCCCTGGGAATCAGTGGGTGAAGCCCAGTCCTGCTCTGCGAAGTGAGGATGACCATGCCCTGCACCATCAGAGCCGCTGTGCTTGCACAGAGGTCATGGTCGGAATGTCCGCCTATCCCCGGGAATGGGAACTGCCCCGAGACCACACCCATGCCCCTGTGTAGAGGGGCTGAGGTGGGGGGGAGATGTCCCCTGCCTCTGTGTAGAGGGGGCTTGTGAAGGGAGGGCATCCTGCTGTGTCTCACCCCGGGGTCAGGAGCATGTCAGGTCTCTTCACACACAGGAACAGATGAGAGTGCCGCGGGGCCCCCCCCTTTGACACGGCGCATGCGCTGTGGCACCACGACACATGCGCAGGGCCTCGGGAAGTGCAGGGCCCGGGGCAGCCGCCCCACTCGCCCTGCCCTAAATCTGCCGCTGTTCACACATGCATGTGGCTATCAGGCCACAGCCCGTGTGGCACGCAGCTGGAGCCACCTTCCCAGGGGTGGCATGGCAAGTGCTCACATGTGCACAGGTTGCTGTGTGATCCGAGGTAAGCAAGGCCCACTCACGCAGTCCCTGGTCTCCTCCCTCCTCCTTGCCCCCGCCCGGGAAGGGGACAGTGATGGCATTCATCTGGTGTGGCCTCCCTGGACGACCCTGGTGACTCCGCTGCTGGGACAGCTCAGGGGTCCTGTCGGCGTGGCACCCTCCGTGGCGGCTCCTCCTCCACGCCCTGGTCAGAGCCCTCTGCTCCTGGCTCACTGTCCCCCAGGGTGGCACGGACCATCCCGCCTCCCATGATGCGGTCGAGGGTGTCAAAATAGGGACAGGTGTCTGCACCTGTTGAGGAGCTGCCCTGAGTAGCCCTGGTGTACGCCTGCCACAACTCTTTAATTTTCATGCACACCTGCTCTCGGATGCGCATGGCCTTTGGTGACCATGGTGGCAGCTATGCGGCCGTACACGTTGGCGTTCCTCCGTCTAGTGCAGAGATCATGGACATGGAGGCCTCCCCCCAAACTTCAATGAGGTCCATGATTTCCGCACTAGTCCAAGAGGGTGCCCGCCGTCTCTGGCCGCTGGCTGGCTCCTGAGAGCTGGGGGACTGGGCAGGGGACCGCTGGCTGGCTCTGGCAGCCCTGCTCATTGTGTGGCCACTGGGTTAGATTTGAATGGATTTAAGTATTGTGTGTGTGTGAGTATGCAATCAAGGGTATGTGCAAGGACTCGATTTCTTCAGTGAGGGCCCTGTAAAAACATGCAATGGCATAATTTAATCTTATGCCTTTGCTGAAGGTTTAAGTAGATGTAGAAACAGGGCACTTAAGAAGGGAAAGTTGCAGCAGCCTGGAAAGAGCCTGCACAAAGTAATGCATAGCCTATTAACGAGGAAGGAAAAATAAGAGGACTTTAAGATCAAATGTCATTGATCTTAAAATCAGGAAATGAGTATGGTACCCTTGCAAGAGGGCATATAGGTGAGGAGTCATTGTAACATGCCAGCCTGGGGTTCTGGTTCCTGCCACAGTTTAATTGTCTGGGGGCTTCTTCAACCTACTTCTCTCCATAAAGATGCAGAATCACATGAGCATTGTCCTCCAGTTCTTCTTGGGCATCCTCCATTGTCTCTGCTATTTCCTCGCCCTAACCCTCTTAAATGCCCTGTCAGAAAATGAGGCTGGCAGAGCTGAGGAGGGGCTCACGGACTTCAAGAGCACCCTATCAAACTCCTTGTAGCTGGAGCATGTACACTGAGCTCTTCCAGACTGCATGTGGGCATCTCTGGCCTTCCCATGCAGGAGCTTGAAGTGTTTCATGAATTCCCAGTACTGAGACAGAGTCCACTAAATGACCATTTGCTCCAACCTCTGTGAAATTTCCCAGTATAGGTGAATGTTCCAGCTGCTCTGGAAAATGGTGTACTTCACCCATATATTGATCAGCATCAAGGCCTAGTGGCTGCTCTTGGAGCTGGATCCATTTTAACTTCTAAGGAATGCAGCAGAAAGCTGTTTTGTAATCAGTCAGTGCATTTCACTACTATGTAATACACAGGGGGAGAGAGACCTAGAATGTATAAGAGTGAGGAAGAAAAGAGTTCAGTGCATTGTGGGAACAGGAATAGAAGACTAACGAAACTCAAAACCTGGTATGCAACTTAGCCCCCATTCATTCTGAAAACTGGCACCGGTATGAGGCTGTGTCACTCTAAAGATGTGCATATCCGCAGGAGTACCAGCTTATTCACTTATACTTGCCTGGAGACATGGTTTTAAGTAAAAACAATAGGGAATTATGGTGCAAACTTGCATATGGACACATGTAATCTCTAGTGTAGATGTATCCTAAATCAGGGGGTTTCAAACCTGTCAGGCCCAAGATGCTTTGTTTACTCTAAAGTTCTGCAGCCACGGAGTCTCACAGCTCCCGTTGCCTGCAGTTTGGTGTTTCCAGACAAGGGGAGCTGCAGGAAGTGACACAGACTGGGATGCCGCTTCCCTGCCCCATCTCCTAGCCACTGACTCAGTGCTGCCAGCTGTGGGGGGGGGGGGGGGGGGGGACACTACCTCCAGTCCTGGGCAGCTGCCTGCTGGGTTGCTGGTCCTACTGCCCCAGTAAGACTGCCTTCCAGGCTGCCTACTGAGCTCCAGCAGCACGCATTACTGCAGGCTCCCACAGGCTCTGGCTCGGACTCCACACTTCTGTGGGCTGCCAAGGGCTGGCTCTGGCCTTGTTCAGGCTGCTGGGGGCTGCTGAGGGCTTGGGCTCCGGTCCTAGCCCTGCAGACTCTGGTTCCACTTCTGCAGGCTGCCCAGGGCTTCAGCCCCATGCTGCTGTGGGCTACTGGGGCTGCTGCCAGCCCCAGCCCTGATCCCTCTGCCATGGGCTGCTGAGGACTCCGGCTCCTGCCCTGTGGCAGACTGCAGGCTCTAGTTCCACTTTTATGCTGCCATGGGCTGTCTCTGGCCCACTCTTGCTCTGCTAGGGGCTGACCTGGTCCCAGTGCTGCAGGCTGCTGGGGGCTGCTGCCAGCTCCAGCCTCTGCCCTATCCCACTGCTTCAGCCTGGTCCCACTCCTGGATTGCCCTCCTGCCTCTAGGCTACCAGGGCTCTTTGATCCAGTAATATCTGTGGTCCTGTTGGACAATGGATGTTGTTGGACCAGAGAGTTCTGGTTTTGGGAGGTGCAACCTGTACTGCTTTCAAAATTTCCTACTCTAGCTGCATGGCACATGCTTCTAACCCTCAATGGAATGGAACATGGACCATCATTTGAAGACTTATATGACTATTTTTTGTAGAATAGATAACTATAACAATTTTCGGTTAAATAAGACCTCCTTTAGCTGATTGTGATAGAGGCCTGTGGTTTTAGAGCTGAAAGGTAAAGATCTAGCTGCAGCTTTCCAGGTTTACAGATAGAGAAAGCCCAAAGTACTTTCAATCTAGTAGTTCTGTATGGGTATGTGTACACTACATGGCTTCGTTGATGGAGCCATGTAGATGAGCTTTGTAGACATAGCAAAATGAAGCGGTGATTTAAATAATCGCTGCTTCATTTACATCAAAATGGCTGCCGCACTGTGCTGATCAGCTGTTTGGAGGCACAGCGCGGTAGTCTGGACACTCGGCGGTCAACATCAAAAGCCTTTGTCGACCGCCTCGGTAAACCTCATCCCACGTCAATGGAGCCATGTAGTGTAGACATACCCTATCATCTGCAGTACCAGGACTTGTTACAAGTACCTGGAGTGGGGGATTGTCAGCTGTAAAAAGCAGTAAAGTCAGAAAGTGCCTGAGATGGGTAGACTTTCCCTCTGATGTAATTAATCAATAATATAATGAGATGAGGAGTCCTTTTCACAGGAAAGAGTAAATACAGACAGCAGCTGGTGTGAGGAATTCTCATGAAGCAATTCCAGAAAGTGCCTAGGTTAGTGATTCATTACCAAAATAATTATTTTTGACATGTATACCACTCTGTTTGAAGCTAAAAAGGTTTAATCTCTAGAAGAGCCTTGTTCTCTCATTGAGCTCCAGAATTGTTCTCTAATGATGTGTTTAATAATCAGGGAACATGATCTATCTGGTGGCCTCAACACAGCAGGCATACTATCCAAGCCTAAGTGAAACAAAGCAGTCAATGGCAGAGCTGAGGTTGCAACTCCCTCTAGTGCAGCAAATGTACAGGGAGGCACTTCATCAGATGCAGTTTAAACAGGAATTCAGTGGTCATTCACTTGGTCAGTAAAATTTATTAGAGACTAACACTATTTATAAAAAGATAGCGTGCATCTGTGTGCTATGTTAGAAACTGTGTTCAAACAGGAGTAGATGAGTCCTGTCCCCCACTCCTTTCTCCAATACCAAACCAGGCAAGGATTAAAGAACTCTTGTGGTCACAATCAGCTGTAAACCACTACACCCATTGAGTTTGTCAGATTTGGAGGCTGGCTCTTAAAATGGAAGATCTCAGTGCAATAGGAGTGACTCTCAAAATCAAGCAGAGTCAGGACCTAGAGCTCCTGGACCGGGGTCCTCTGTACTAACTGACCTAAGGCTTGCTCAGGTCATCAGAGGAAAATGATGGTTTGGGTTGATTTTGTTTGTTGAAATTCTCCCTTGATTAAACCTGACCTTAGTTCACACTATTCAGTGTGAATAGAAATAGTGAACTAGAGCCAATGAAAGTAGCAAGGTAGAAAGGACCCGTCTGTTCCTTTCCCACACTCCCTTGCACATATTTCCCCCCAAAGCTGGTCCTTCTTTTTCCTGCTCCCTTTCACGTTTCTCTCTTATTTGAATTTCCTCATAGTAATTGGCAGATGCAGTCATGCTGGTGTTTGGTAGCTCTGGTCTTGCTGGTGGCTCTGGTCTCTTGTACTCCTATTTAGTAATAGTCACTTAAGTGAAGGTAATTAGCCTTGCTCCTCCTCCTTATTTCCAGGTACTTTTGCAGACGTTGAGGCTTATCTTTTCAAAGAAGAGCCTAGCTACTGTGGAAGCAACTGGAAATGAGGAGATGCCATTGCTCTATGACTCAGCATATCTCTGCTGACCATTAGCCATTTATACATGGACAATCGTAATTTGCAAGCCACAGTGTTTTGATATATATATGGCCACTTCAACCACCACTACAATTCAACTACCTCTGGGGTGGCACAGGACAGCTAAAAGAAAGAGAGAAGTGGAGTGAAATTAAAAACTACTTTAATTTATCTAACTGAAACAGCACAGGGTATTTTGGTGGGTAGAATTTTTACTCTAAGATAGTAAGTAAATTCTTTATCTCCTGAAAATTGCACATTTTCATATTTGATGATTGCCATGATTTCTTTTAATCACTTCAACAGCCATTTACAGCAAAAAATTATTTCCCCTTTGCATAATTAACTAAGACCATCAGTACGATCTATGGTTATTTTTAAAAAATCCCTCTGATTAGCAGACGATTCCACAGTGCAGAATTGGACCCTTAATAATTTGCACTTTGAGAGAATTCTACTTAAATTAGATATTAATCTATTTATGGCATTTTTTGTCAAAATATGAAAGAGCAGTATTGTTTTTAATTATAGTGGTTGATTAATTGCAGTTAACTTACACAATTAACTAAAATTAATTATGATAAAAATTAATCATGATTAATTGCCATTTTAATTGCACTATTAAACAACAGAATACCGCTTGAAAGTTATTACATATTTTGGATGTTTTTCTACATTTTAAATACATTTATTTTAATTACAATACAGAAAGCAAAGTATATAATGTTTGGCTTATATTTTTGATTGCAAATATTTGCACCATAAATATGATAAAAGAAATAGTATTTTTCATTTCACTTTATACAAGTACTGTAGTGCAATCTCTTTGGGTATGTCTAGACTACATCCCTCTGTCACCAGAGGGATGTAAATTAGACATACCAAAATTGCTAAAGAAGCGGGGATTTAAATCTTCCGCGCTTCATTAGCATAAAAATGGCTGTCGCTTTTTGTTGCCATGGAGCTTTGGCAACGAAAAGTGGCAGTCTAGCCATGGTTTTATCGCTCACTAAAGCCTTTGGTGACAGATCCTGTATACCTCGTTTTACGAGGCATAAGGGATCTGTCGCCAAAGGCTTTAGTGAACGATAGAACCGTGGCTAGACTGCCATTTTTCGTCACCAAAGCTCCATGGTGATAAAAAGCGGCAGCCATTTTTTATGCTACTGAAGCATGGGAGATTTAAATCCCTGCTTCATTAGCAATTTCAGTATGTCTAATTTACATCCCTCTGGTGACAGAGGGATGTAGTCTAGACATACCCTATATCATGAAAGTGCAACTTACAAATATAGATTTTCTTTGTTACATAACTGCACTCAAAAACAAAATAATGTAAAACTTTAGAACCTACAAGTCCACTCAGTTCTACTTCCTGTTCAGCCAACCACTAAAAAAGATATGCTAAATAGTCATATGCTCTTTCATACTTCAGCCACCATTCCAGAGGACACGCTTCCCCACTACTGATGGTCACTGAAAAAATGTGTGTCAATTAAATTTGTGACTGAACACCTTGGGTAAGAACTGCATGTTTCCTGCTCTATTTTTCCCATATTCTGCCATCTATTTCATATTATAGAAGTCTCAGATGACAACCCAGCTGCAGCTGAGGATTGCTAACTAGCAAGAAATGCTCAGCAGATATGCCTTTTAAAAACACTTTCACTGTAGATATGACAAAACATAAAGAATGTATCAATATGAGATTTCTAAAGATATGTACAGCACTTGACCCAAGCTTTAAGAAACTGAAGTGCCTTCCAATATCTGAGAGGAACAAGGTGTGGAGCATTTTTTCAGAAGTCTTAAGAAGAGCAACACTACAATATGGAAACTATAGAACCCAAATCACCAAAAATAAAAATCACCCTTCTGTTGGTGGTGTCTGATTCAGATGATTCAAATGAATATGCGTCACTCTGCATTGCTTTGGATTGTTATCAAGCAGAAATCGTTATCAGCATGGATGCATGTCCTCATGACCTCACTGAATCGTGAAGGGACAAATGAATGTTTAGTGCATCTAGCATTTAAATACCTGAAGCCAAATTGGACCTGACCAGCACAGGTCTGGAAAGCCAAGAGGTTGCTCATCATTTCCTCTGCTAATGGACCCCTAGTATGCGGGAGCAGTATTCCACAGAGACAGCTGGGAAGATGTACTGCTCTCCTTTAACAGAATCAGAGAGCCATTAGCTAGCTCTCTCTAACTATAATATACCTGCAGGGGGGATAGACATCCCTCCAATCTATAGACTATGATGTACAGTACAGTTTTGATTTGTAGAGCGTGACTTGTGGATCTTATATGCATCTCAGCCTCCTCGTACAAATTATCATTTCCACATGCTCAGAGCATAAGTAACTATCTACCTGCTCTTCTAAAATCACCTTTTTATGTTCTAATCTAGCAGTAAGGCTGCTGCTTCTTTATTGTAGCTAACAGGTCTGAAGTAACCATGGAAATATTGCTCCATGAACTGGGTAACAGTTGGTATCCTGAGAAGGGCATGGCTTTAATGACTTTTCTCCTCTCAGATAAAAACATTCACCCAAGACTCCCTTGTCATTCTACCTAGGCTTTAGTAGCACATGAATCAGCACAGAATATGTGTTTTACAGAGTAGAAAAATAAGAATTGATGACATACTCTTAATATGAGACCTCAGCAGTCTGAATTCCTAGGTAAGCTTATCTTCTGAGAGATGTGAACATAAAAATACACCTTGTGAAACCAAAGAAGACCTGGGGCATTGAATCTGACACACTTTTAAGGGAATAAATCAATAGGTGCTTCAAAAGACAAACTTTACCAAACTATAGTAATATTGTCAGAGGGCAAAGTGGTATTTAATGTTCACCAGGTGTGAATCATCTGGTTCAACCAATGATGATTGATGGCAGATGAGTTCATTTGTACCTGCTAAAGTAGTCATCTCACTGACACAATCAGACCAGTAAAATGGATGGATATATGGGCAGACTTTGTACCCTTTTGAGAAATCAGACTGAGAACTCTGCCTATACCACCCACCCAACCCACTCATTACCCAGCACATTTAGGGGTTCTGCTTTATCACCCCTTTCTGGAAATGCCATTTATTCTCTCTGTATCCTTTTTCAAATTTTAGCTATGGAACATAAAAGAGATAAGAAAATGCTGAGTACCCCCAATTTCCAGATGTCAACTTGAATTGTAGATAGCCATTATCTTTCACAATTTGCCCCATAGTTTATCCATTTGTAAATCTTCCCCGATCATAAATTCCTTACAAAACTAGTTTGACAGCAAAACAGGTTTAACTTTGACATCAGAATCCACTGAGTTAAAGATACTGATAAAGCATTGGAAAGCTTTCATTGTATACTAAAATATTACTTGTATATTGACAGGAGGAGATTGACACAAACTTAGATCCTCTGTCTCCAGGGACATATCATAGAATAATAGGACTGGAAGGGACCTCGAGAGGTCATCGAGTCCAGCCCCCCGCACTCAAGGCAGGACCAAGCTCCGTCTACACCATCCCTGACAGATGTCTATCTAACCTGTTCTTAAATATCTCCAGAGAGGGAGATTCCACCACCTCCCTTGGCAATTTATTCCAATATTTGACCACCCTGACAGTTAGAAATTTTTTCCTAATGTCCAATCTAAACCTCCCCTGCTGCACTTTAAGCCCATTACTCCTTGTCCTGTCCTCAGTAACCAAGAGGAACAAATTTTCTCCTTCCTCCTTGTGACACCCTTTTAGATATTTGAAAACCGCTATCATGTCCCCCCTTAATCTTCTTTTTCCAAACTAAACAAGCCCAGTTCATGAAGCCTGGCTTCATAGGTCATGTTCTCTAAACCTTTAATCATTCTTGTCGCTCTTCTCTGTACCCTTTCCAATTTCTCCACATCTTTCTTGAAATGTGGCGCCCAGAACTGGACACAGTACTCCAGCTGAGGCCTAACTACTGCAGAGTAGAGCGGCAGAATGACTTCACGAGTTTTGCTTACAACACACCTGTTGATACAACCTAGAATCATATTTGCTTTTTTTGCAACAGCATCACATTGTTGACTCATATTCAACTTGTGGTCCACTATGACCCCTAGATCCCTTTCTGCCATGCTCCTTCCTAGACAGTTGCTTCCCATCTTGTATGTATGGAACTGATTGTTCCTTCCTAAGTGGAGCACTTTGCATTTCTCTTTATTAAACCTCATCCTGTTTACCTCTGACCATTTCTCTAACTTGCTAAGGTCATTTTGAATTATGTCCCTATCCTCCAAAGAAGTTGCAACCCCACCTAGTTTGGTATCATCTGCAAACTTAATAAGCATACTCTCTATCCCAATATCTACATCATCGATGAAGATATTGAACAGTACGGGTCCCAAAACAGACCCTTGCGGAACTCCACTTGTTATCCTTTTCCAGCAGGATTTAGCACCGTTAACAACAACTCTCTGACTACGGTTATCCAGCCAATTATGCACCCACCTTATCGTGGCCCTATCTAAATTATATTTGCCTAGTTTATCAATAAGAATATCATGCGAGACCGTATCAAATGCCTTACTAAAGTCTAGGTAAAGCCTTATCCACAAGGCTCGTTATCCTATCAAAGAAAGCTATCAGATTAGTTTGGCATGACTTGTTCTTCACAAACCCATGCTGGCTATTCCCTATCACTTTATTACCTTCCAAGTGTTTGCATATGATTTCCTTAATTACCTGCTCCATTATCTTCCCTGGGACAGACGTTAAACTGACCGGTCTGTAGTTTCCTCCGTTGTTCTTATTCCCCTTTTTATAGATGGGCAAAATATTTGCCCTTTTCCAGTCTTCTGGAATCTCCCCGTCTGCCATGATTTTTCAAAGATCATAGCTAAAGGCTCAGATACCTCCTCTATCAGCTCCTTGAGTATCCTGGGATGCATTTAATCAGGACCTGGTGACTTGCTGACATCTAACTTTCCTAAGTGATTTTTAACTTGTTCTTTGTGTATCCTATCTTCTAAACTTACCCTCTCTCTGCTTGTATTCACTACGTTAGGCACACCTCCAGACTTCTCGGTGAAGACCGAAACAAAGAAGTCATTGATCATCTCCGCCATTTCCAAGTTTCCTGTTACTGCTTCTCCCTCCTCACTAACCAGTGGGCCTACCCTTGCAAGATACTACTTGCCTGTGAGAACAAGCGTGAAAGGACAAAAGGACCACCCCGATCACCTTGTCTGACTTCTTGTCTATCACAGTGTGGAGGCAGGAAAAGGGAATAAGGGAATTTGTGTGCAGCCATCTGGTCTTGTTAACAAGAGAGCAAGAGTCAGGCTATGTCTATGGCCTGACAACGCGAGATCTGTAATAAGACGCTGCCTTCGCCTCCATACGGAGATAAGGATAGAATGCTGACTCTGGCAGGGACCTTGAGATAAGGAGCATCTGGGTGGAACTAAAGTAACTGTTAGCCATTGGTGTTTGTAATGGGAAGGAGACTAATTGTTATTGTTATTATATGTAATGGACAGTATATAAACTGCTTCATAATTGCTTGTATTCGAAGATCTGCCTCGGGGGGGAAGGGGAGCTTCCCCCCCTGTCCGAACCAGTTTTTCCTTTGCTGTAGCTTGTAATAAAACTGCCTCTGGCTATTTGTTGCTTACAAACTCAGAGTGAGGACAATGTTTTCTTCCAGAACAGGCCTCCAAAAGTACTAAGCATATGGACACTAAACCCAACAACCAAAACTACACTGAAGGACTACAGGCCATAGAAGACCTCATTATTATGTGGCATATAGGGGCTATGTCTACACTGCAGGATTCTTGCTCAAGAACTGTTTTGCACAAGAGTTCTTGCGCAAAAGGTCTTCCACAAGAGAGTGTCCACATTGCTGTGTGCTTTTGCACAAGAGATGTGCTTTTGCGCAAGAGCATCCATAGCAATGTGGACGCTCTCTTGCACAAGAAAGCTCTGATGAACATTTTAGCCATAGGGCTTTCTTGCGCAAGAAATTCATGTTGCCTATCTACACTGCCTTCTTGTGGAAGAGCTCTTGTGCAAGAGGGCTTATTCCTTGTGAGGAGAGGAATAACTCTTCCTGAAGAAGCCCTGTTTTCCAACGCTGTACTGTAAATTTACTTGCACAAGAACGCCCATGCAGTGTAGACACTCTGCAAGTTTTTGCGCAAGAACAGGTTTTCTTGCGCAAAAAGCCTGCAGTGTAGACGTAGCCAGGGAGAATAGGAAAGACTGAGATGCACCCATGCCTGAGGGCCCTGCAATGACAGAGAAATGATTAATTGAGATATACCCAGAGAATCCTGGCAAGTGACCTGCTCCCGCATACCGCAAAGGAAAGCAATATCCATCCCTACATCACTGCCAATCAGACCTGGGGGGAAACTACTTCCTGACTCTATATAGTTCAGAGACCTCATGCATGTGAGCAAGAATCAGCCAGCTAAGCATATGAGAGACAGTATGATCAGTTGCTACCATAGAGCATTGATCTCTTCTGGTGTCCCATCTCCACCTTTGGTAACCTTGGAAGCTTCAGAGGATGGAGGCCAAAAAAACAAAACCTCCACAAAAAAACCCAGAATACGCTGGATGGGAAATCCCTTCCTGATTCCCGCAACTACCCAGAATAAGCCTTGAAATATGAACTTTAGGAACATAATACATAAGCCAGAAGGGAACTCTAGGGCTAACAAGCCCTCCACTATTATCCCCACTGGAAGCAACCTCATCATACAATCCCACTCATAAATTTGTCCAGCTTTTTCTTAAAATTTGCTTACTCCACAGTTCTATTGGGTGGTTTTTTCAAAACCTAATTTCTTTGGTGTTTAGAAACCTTTTCCTAATTTCCATCCCAAATTTGCTCATGACCAGTTTATAGTATATACATTTGTTCTTGTGCTAATATTGCCTTTTAACTTAAATAGCTTTCACCCTCCTGGATGTTCAAACTCTCCCCTCCCCCCATGTATTTATTCACAGTCAAAATCTTTGCCCTGCATAGTTTGCCTACCAAATCAACGAGGCTGTCTCCAACTTCCTATTTGTAAACATTCTTCCATTGAGCTCTGATTGATTCACTGTCAGATGATGAATGTGAAGAACCTGCTAGGCTTCTTTTCCCTTAATTGGAACCCCATGTTTAACTTCAGTGAAAGTTACTGGTCATGTCTAATAACTTATCATCACCACCACCCTTTAGATTTCTGGGGGCCTAACTAGGTGCTTTCTAAAAGGTGTGATGAGACATACAGAATTCAAAAAATAAATCTGTTTTTTTTTTCCGGCACTGCTTCTGTCCCACAAAACTAACAGAAGGCAGTCTCTGCCCTGAGGAAACTGCTTGTTAGCATTTCAGTGCTAAGATAATAATTATAGACAATAAAAGTGTAAGACAGTGAAAATGATAATCATATTATGTTTAATTGTGCATGTTTCATTGTTGCTCTCCCACCTTCTTTTCCATACTTTGAATCCTCTTTTCCTTCCTCAGCATTGTTTTCATTAATCAAAAAGTGCCGTTTGCAAAATCTCAGATTTTCCCCAACTCTTTCTTTGCTTTTCTTTAGTTTTCTTGCTTCCAATTTCTAGATTATCTTAGAAAGATGGCTCTATATTTGTACTATAAATCATTCCTTCTTATTGAAATTTTCTGAATGTCAAGCAAAACCTACAAATTCCAACTTTGCTGGTGCAAACACTGTTTTCTCTTTAGCCCTGCAGAGCCAATATTCTTAGTGTTTATTACCTGTGATGGGTAATAACAAGAAAGGACTCCAGTCCTGTAAAACCAAAATGGCTATTTTATTAAGAGAACTATTTAAAGAGATGTTGCAACTGTAGCTAGCATTCAAGTCATGTACACATAGACCTACTTTCTGGCACTCCCTCCAAACACTTCCCTTTTGCAACTTGTGCTCTGCCCCTCAAGTTCTATACAAGTCACTACAGCTTGCTTTCTTTTTAACATCTGTTATGTCTTTTGTGAAAGTGTTTACTGGCTTGTAATGATCAGAGGTTACTGGTACACAGCTTTCTCTAGGGACATGCCTTTACCACTGTCCAACTGCAGCCTATGTGGCCTCATAAGAGGGTACATCTAGACTACATTTTATTTTCGAAAGAGACTATGCAAATTCCATGGAGGTTTAAAAAAGGAGGTTTATGTGGTTTTTCGAAAAAGGGTTTTTTTCCCCCAAAAACCCACCTCCAGACTACTTTCACTTTGAAAGACCCGCTTTTGAAAAAGCGATTAGAAGAAGACATGGAAATTCCCACAGAATTTGCATATCCTCTTTCGAAAATTAAACATTAAAACGTAGTTTAGACGTGCCCATGGTGTTTCAGCATGCTAGTCTTTGAATCAGTTTCCCATTTAATGTTTGTTTTGTCACTGGTGGTATAGAACTTGCTTCCACCTGTGGCTGCTTTTTTTTTCTGTTGGGTGATATCCTGTTCATCCCCTGCATTGCTTAGACACTTGCTTCTTACAGCTCTTCTAGTGAGGTCAACTATTAACAGCGGGAATATTTTCAAGTCAGGTTGAGACACATTGGCAAAACTGAGTGGGAGTCCTGAACTGTAAATAGTTGGAGTACCATAGATAAGGATAGAAGAGCATAAGCACTGAGGTATGGAACAATAAAACTGTAATAGCAATTTGCGGAGTGTGGGGGAGGAGAGTGTGACTGAAGACTGAAGTGCTGTGGCAGACCAGTATTAGAAATAGTACTAAAATACCTGGGTTGCTAGTGCTGGAAAAACAGAAGTAAGGTGCTTTGATTGGCATATCGGGGTTACTGCAAATTCTGAGTGAAACACATTGGTGAAGGCATATAGAAAGCCCCAAAGTGAAAAAGTATGGATGCAGCAGGCTAGACCCAGATTTTAGAAGTTAGACACTTAAAACCATATTTAGACACCTCCTAAGAGGTGGCCTGATTTTCACAATTGTTAAACAGTTACAGCTCAGTTGAATAGGAATGGGAGTTACTCAGAACTTCTGAAAATCAGTCCCTTTCCATTTAATTGCCAAAAATGAATTTAGAAATCCTAACTTTAGGAACCTAGGTCTGAAGATTTTGGCTGAAGATCCTAGACAGAACTGTATGAGGGGCCCCAAATTAGAACAGCTATAGGTCAGAATGTAGTTATATTGACAAAGCTTACACAGTTCCTTTCTGTACTATACCTAGCCTACCTCAGTGTTGGCTTTCATCAACAATAAAACCAGCCATAAGATTTTATTTTTAAAACAAAAAGAAGCCATTTGTTAAATTAAATGTATTTTAAAATATGCATCCACTTTAAAAAACAATAAAACAATTGGCAAGATATTTTGGCAGATTTTTTTATGCTAACCACATCTAATTAGATAACATGTCGTGTTCCTCTTTGACTTGCTTCCAAAAAAGGACATATGGTAGGGATTTTACGTTGTCATGGGTTTTTTTGTTTTTAGGGGGAAAAAACCCACGATCTTTACTGAACCTGGAATTCCTAATTTTCTTTTCTTTTTAAAGAAAGCAATAAATAGCTATCAACAGATGGTCAGGTACTCTAGTCAAAAGCATTACTAAAGCTGTTACTGCACGTAATGTTTCTTACAGATATTCATGGGAAGTAAAATACTTACAAATAAGAAGTACCCTACAGAAATTCATATATAACACTTTACTTGAATTGTATTAATGGGATTTATTTGTAATATATAATCTGAATCAAACAACACCAATACTGAAATGTTTTGAATTAAAGTAAAATAAAGTACCCAACCAATGCTGGTTGTTGGTGACAGCATGTGTGTGAGTCCTCTCTGTGTGCTGTCCCATCTCTGCACAGGTAACTGGTTCAGTAAACCTTGATAGAACTGTCCAGAAAGACCAGAAACCAGTGGTGAAGGCACTCAGCCAGGCTTATTGCTGAGAAAGTATCGGCTCTCCAGAGACACTAATATATGTAGGCTTGTGACAATGGACTCTCTCAGTCAGGAGCTGAACTTCCTACTGATGCCAAGGGTTAAGGTAAGGCATCCCAACATTTATAGACTGACACACACAATCTGGTATAAGCAACTTATATATCTCCTTATACATTGCACGACATGTTTGTTACCTCCTCTTGTACCTTTCCCCTGATGTTATAGAGAAAACATCATTATTCATCTTATCTACTGCAAGGTTGAGTTGTATGTATGTTAGCCTGCTGGCATGTGTTTACATATTCAGTGCACTTTAACAATGCTAGAAGTAACTGCCAAATTCATGAAAGACATTGAACTTGTAGGCATTTATTGTTTAATGCACAGCCTGACTTTGATTCACAGTCTTTGTTTCAGGCCTCAGGCTTAATGACCTAAGCTTTCTCTGCTACAGCTTGAGACTCAATTTTATTTTGTACTCTACATATTAAAATACTCCAAAACAATTGTTTTACACAACCAAAAATTAAATAAAAATGTTTTGTATTTTGTTTAGTTATAAAGCTTGAAATTTGCTTCCATTTCTTTCCATGTGTCCATTTTAGCTTAGCCTCATACATTAACGGAAGAAGGATTGTGATAAATATTTCAATGGTAGCAAACCTGCTATCACCCAAAATACGTAGAAGACATCACTTGCCCTGAAGACCGTACAATTTAAGTTACTATACTAGGGTATGTCTACACTGAAAAGTTAGTTCGAACTAACGTCCGTTAGTTCGAATTAACTTTCCTAGGCGCTACACTAGCGCTCCGCTAGTTCGAATTTGAATCGAACTAGCGGAGCGCTTAGTTCGAACTAGGTAAACCTCATTTTACGAGGATTAAGCCTAGTTCGAACTAGCTAGTTCGAATTAAGGGGTGTGTAGCCCCTTAATTCGAACTAGTGGGAGGCTAGCCCTCCCCAGGTTTCCCTGGTGGCCACTCTGGCCAACACCAGGGAAACTCTATGCCCCCCTCCCGGCCCCGGACCCCTTAAAGGGGCACGGGCTGGCTACGGTGCCCGTGCCAGGTGCAAGCCTGCCAGCACCCAGCCAGCAGACCCTGCACCTGGCACAGCACAGAGCCACCCACCCGATGTCCCCCAGCCCACCCCCTCTTCCTGGGACCAGGCTGGCGGCTCCCGGGAGCTTGCCCTGGACCGCAAGAGGCGGGCACCTTCCTGGGCTAGTGCGGACATCGTGGACCTTGTCCACAATCTCCACACTAGGCACAGGAAAGTGGCCGTCTAGGGCAGGAGAGCTGCCAGCCTGGCCACCCAAGAGCAGGTGTGCATGAAAATCAAGGGGGTCCACTGAGACCCCCGACCCTGAGCCCTGAGCTTACAATGGCCGTCCTGGGTCAGACCTAAGGTCCATCTAGCCCAGTAGCCTGTCTGCCGACAGCGGCCAACCCTAGGGACCCTGGAGGGGATGGACCGAAGACAGAGACCTAGCCATTTGTCTCGTGCCATCCCTCTCCAGCCTTCCACAAACTTTGGGCTGGGACACCACTCCTACCCCCTGGCTAAGACTACTCCATGGACCCAGCCTCCATGACTTGATCTCACTTCCCTTTAAACTCTGTTCTAGTCCTAGCCTTCACAGCCTCCTGCAGCAAGGAGTTCCGCAGGTTAACTATTTGCTTTGTGAAGAAGAACAACTTTCTCTTACTAGTTTGAAGCCTGCTACCCATTCCTTTCCTTTGGTGTCCTCTAGTCCTTCTTTATGGGAACTCATGAAGAACTTTTCTGAATGCACCCTCTCCACCCAACCCCTGCTTTGAGAGACCTCTATTCTGTCCCCCCTCCGTCTCCTCTTTTCTAAGCTGAAAAGTCCCAGTCTCTGTAGCCTCTCTTCATCTGGGACCTGTTCCCAACCCCTGATCATTTTAGTTGCCCTCCCTTCTCCCAGCCTCTCTCTTCCCCTCTCCCACTTCCTTTTCCCAGTCTCCCCCAGTTTTGTTCAATAAAGACAGATTCCATTTTTGAACACAATTGTCCTTTATTTTGTACATCAAGAAAAGGGGCTAGGGAAGGGTAAGTGGAAGGAGGTGAGGGAGGAATGGGGTACGCGCCCCCGATGGAGAGGACTGGGCTGGCTCTATGGGCTTCTGGGGGTGGAAGCTCTCCTGCAGCCCCCCAATTGCCCCCTCTCCACAGATGGCAGCCTGCGGCAAGTGCAGCCGGTCTGATGGCCGAGTGGTGTGATGTGCCCAGTGTGGGCACTCCGGGCACTCCAAGCCAGGACTGGTTTTCAAGCGGGGCACCCCTTAGAACTGTCTTTCTGGGGTGGGGTTCGGGACCCTTTAAGCGCAGCCCTCGGCTAGCCTGAGACAGCATCTCCACGCTCTAAGTCCTCCTCTGATGCCCTGCTGGCACTGCTTCCGGCCATCCTTAAGCCCTGTTCAGAGTCCACTCAATGTGGACTTGCTAGTTCGAATTAGCAAAACGCTAATTCGAACTAGTTTTTAGTTCTAGACGCGTTAGTTCGAATTAGCTTAGTTCGAATTAACTAATTCGAACTAAGTTAGTTCGAACTAGCGCTGTAGTGTAGACGTACCCCTATGGATAAACATTCCATGATGTTTCCTACAAGAAAAAGGTTGTTATCCCTTGTATTGGAGTAGGGATGTGAATGCTTAACTGGTAAGCATCTCTCTTAGCGGGTAGAGTAGGCTCCCTGTGGGCAGGGGGCAGCTCCAGCCCTGAAGGGCCCACTGCAGTGTGAGAGACAGGACACCCCAGCCTAGCCAGAGTACTCCCCCATCCACTCCGATTTAATCAGTTAACCGGTAAACATAACATTTAACACTCTAACTAATCCAACAGGGTTTCACATTCCCATACTGGAGTTAGTTTCAAGGTTGTATAATCAGAAAATAAAAACTTCCTAATACATAATTCATTCAATACACTTCTTCCGTTTTTCTATTCATAACATGTTCACAATAATTCTCATTTTGACATGAAATTTGTGAATTTATTTGAAAAAATTTTCATTATATGTAGCTCTTTAACAGTTTGTTGTGAATATTCATTATTCATATATTTAAATTCATTCTGTGTTGGTTAATTACATAAGTGGTAAAGTTTATGTATCTGACTGGGTGACTTATGTAACTAACCTACACACCACATGTTTCAAACATTACATGTGAATATATAATATTAAATATATTTGGTGACCATTTAAGCTTTAATGTTTAAACTCACTCTAAGTATTTAATAAAGCTTGATTGTTTTCAACTTTAAATTAATATCCATGGAAATTTTTTTCACTGCTCACTCAGCTCTAGTAATTACATTCTGATGACCTAGATTCTCCCTGAAGTTTGAATACAATATTCTTCATTTCATTTTCTGAACTGTTTTATAGTGTAGTTGTTAGCAGTGAAGCAGGTGTTACAATCCACCCCAGAGATGGCTACATTTCAGTGGTGGGTGAAGTGATTATTAAGCTGATAAAATACTTTGAGATCTTTAATGAAAGATGGTACTAAAGATTTTCACATTCCTTCTAATGCTAAACAATCAATCACAGTTAAGCCAAATTTGTCAACATTTGGAATTTATAGTTTCGCATCTATGTTCATATTCATATATCAAAACATAAGTCCTTTGATTCTTCAAAAGTACAGTGACTCCACTGACTCCCATTGAAGTTATCAAAATCTCAGCACAATTTAAAATCAGGCCACTTATTTAGGTGCCTAAATATGTACAAGGCGACCCCCGAATTGTGACACAATTGATTCCTGGGGAAGCATCACAAGTCAGGGATGTCGTAACTCAAACCCTCATTGACGATACATGCCGTGGGCCATCGTAAATGCAGGCTGAGGACGTAAGTCGGGGTTTTTTGGACCCTTCTGCACTTTAAAAAATAGTTGTAAGTGCGGGGGGGGAGGGGTCGCAACTCGGGGATTTCCTATTCAGATTCCCAATTGTAGGCACCCATTTGACAATTTTGACCTCAGTTTCTCTGTGCCCAAGGATTTTTTTTTTTCAAAGTCTGCATCATCTTCCTTGTAGTATTTTATGAGGATTACTAGTTGTTTATAAGGTCCTCCGAGATACTCAGATGAAAGGCATTTACAAAGGCAATGTAGTTTAGTATGATTTCTATAAACATTGATATGTACGACCTTGAATAGATGTATTCGTTTAGAATTATTTTGAAATAATGTTTTTCACAATGAGTTATTTTAAAAAGCCTTAGTGACATATCTGGATTCCTAGATTGACAGAGAGCACTCAGTAACAGGGTAGTCCTATGAGTATAGATAGGATAGGTAGAATGAGCAGTAGCAAGAGGTCAGGGATGTTGTCCATTACATCGGTGGTGGGACAAGGTAGGACTCTAGGGATGAACCAGCCTGCCTCCCAACTACCTGAAATGGTCACTGATCTCTGATTTAACCTGTTTTCCTGCAAGTAGAAAACACAAGTCTTGGGGCAGGGTGTGCTTGAAGCATATCTCTTGCAAGTGGAGAAGGAATCAATATAAAGCCAAAACAGCCAATACAAGACAATTGGGCAGCATTGGGTGGGTCAGAGAAAAATAAGAAATTAATGAAGACAAAGAGTCTGGTTGTCATATTTTAAAGGGAGGAATGCTCTGAAAGTATTAGGGGAGCAAATGAAGTGGGAGAAGAAAAGTTTGGTAATTATAAGGAAGATCTGAAGTACTTTAGGGGAGAGAGAAAGATCTAAGATCTGGATTTATTGATTACCTTGTATGAAATCCTGTCATTAAAAGTATTTGCATGTGTATATTCTCAGCTTCACTTTTGGGAATAAGGAGTAGGGGTATGTCTACACTACAGCGCTAATTCGAACTAAGCTAATTCGAACTAACGCATCCAGACTAAAAAACTAGTTCGAATTAGCGTTTTGCTATTTCGAACTAGCATGTCCACATTAAGTGGACCCTGAACCGGGGTTAAGGATGGCCGGAAGCAGTGCCGGCAGGGCATCAGATGAGGACTTAGAGCATGGAGCTGCTACCTCAGGATAGCCGAGGGCTGTGCTTAAAGGGACCCAACCCATACCCCGGACAGACATTTCTCAGGGGTGCCCCGCTTGCAAAGCAGTCCTGTCTTGGAGTGCCCAGAGTGCCCACACTGGGCACATCACAGCACTCGGCCATCAGACCGGCTGCACTTGTTGCAGGCTGCCATCTGAGGAGAGGGGGCAATTGGGGGGCTGCAGGAGAGCTTCCACTCCCAGAAGCCCACAGAGCCAGCCCAGTCCTCCCCATCGGGGGCTCGTACCCCATTCCTCCCTCACCTCCTTCCACTTACCCTTCCCTAGCCCCCCTTCCTGATGTACAAAATAAAGAAAACGTGTGGTCAAAAATAGAATTTCTCTTTATTGAACAAAACTTGGGGAGACTGGGAAAAGGAGGTGGGAGAGGGGAAGAGAGAGGGTGGGAGAGGGGAGGGCAACTACAATGATCAGAGGTTTGGAAGAGGTCCCATATGAAGAGAGGCTAAGGAGACTGGGACTTTTCGAAAAGAGGAGACAGAGGGGGGATAGGATAGAGGTCTATAAAAGCATAAGTGGGGTGGAGAGGGTGAATAAAGAAAAGTTCTTCATTAGTTCCCATAATAGAAGGACTAGAGGACACCAAAGGAAAGGAATGGGTTGCAGGATTCAAACTAGTAACAGAAAGTTCTTCTTCACAAAGCAGAGTCAACCTGTGGAACTCCTTGCTGCAGGAGGCTGTGAAGGCTAGGACTAGAACAGAGTTTAAAGGGAAGTGAGATCAATTCATGGAGGGTGGGTCCATGGAGTGGTATTAGCCAGGGGGTAGGAGTGGTGTCCCTGCCCAAGGTTCGTGGAAGGCTGAAGAGGGATGGCACGAGACAAATGGCTTGGTCACTGTCTTCGGTCCATCCCCTCCAGGGTTCCTAGGGTTGGCCGCTGTCGGCAGACAGGCTACTGGGCTAGATGGACCTTTGGTCTGACCCAGTACAGCCATTGTAAGCTCAGGGCTCAGGGTCGGGGGTTTCAGTGGACCACCTTGATTTTCATGCACACCTGCTCCTGGGTGGCCAGGCTGGCAGCTCTCCTGCCCTAGACAGCCGCTTTCCTGTGCCTCGTGTGGAGGTCGTGGACGAGGTCCACAATGTCCGCACTAGACCAGGCAGGTGCCTGCCTCTTGCGGTCCCGGGCAAGCTCCCGGGAGCCGCCAGCCTGGTCCCGGGAAGAGGGGGAGGGCAGGGGGGCATTGGGTGGCTGGCTCGAGCCCTGCCAGGTGCAGGGTCTGCTAGCTGGGTGCTGGGAGGCTTGCACCTGGCACGGGCATCGTAGCCAGCCCGTGCCCCTTTAAGGGCTCCGGGGCCGGGAGGGGGGCAATAGAGTTTCCCTGGTGTTGGCCAGAGTGGCCACCAGGGAAAGCTGGGGAGGGCTAGCCTCCCACTAGTTCAAATTAAGGGGCTACACACCCCTTAATTCAAACTAGTAAGTTCGAACTAGGCTTAGTCCTCGTAGAACGAGGTTTACCTAGTTCGAACTAAGCGCTCTGCTAGTTCGAATTAAGTTCGAACTAGCGGAGCGCTAGTGTAGCGCCTATCAAAGTTAATTCTAACTAACGTCCGTTAGTTAGAATTAACTTTGTAGTGTAGACATACCCTAAGTGTTTTGTGTTTCCTGATCAAGTTCTCTTCCTTATCTGCCATTTCTATTTTACGTATTCAGTAGAGGATTCAGCTGATGTTGCTCAGGCCCTTAACTGAATTAATTTTTGTTTTTTGTAATTTAAATTATTGCTCTGGGATGGGGCTGAGGGGTTCAGTACTACATCAGTCCTCTCACACTGCAGCAGCTTGGGGCCAAGTGAGAAATGCCCCTCCATGGCCACTGCAGCAAGCACAGCCAGAGGTGGGGTGCATATCCCCTGTCTGGGACAGATCCAAGTTCGTTTGCCCCCTGTGCTCTCCAGGCAGATTGAGGAATGGAGAAAACTGTGCACTTTTCCCTCACTCCTTGACAAAGGGGGACAATCACAAAGGGGAACTCCCACCACCTTATGAATGGGGGAGGAGCTGCAGCCATCCCCCACCTTCCCTAAAGGGCACTGTGGGGGGTTGGGGGGGGAAGGTCAGGGCTGGGGAAGTCCCCTTTCATCTGCCAGGTGATTCTGTCTCTTTTCCGTATGGTTTAAATGTGAGCTTCACTCCTTCTACCACACAACCAAACCTTTACCTTCCTTTAACTTAAGATAAGAGGAAACTGTATACTGAATTTGTTGGTCCTATCTCTTACCATTTAGGAGGAATTCCTGAACAAACAGACTCACAGACAGACAGACAAACAGAAACACAAACACTCTCAAATAGGGTATGTCTACACTACCACCCTAGTTCGAACTAGGGTGGTTAATGTAGTCATACGGAGTTGCAAATGAAGCCCGGGATTTGAATTTCCCGGGCTTCATTTGCATAAAGCCGGGCGCCGCCATTTTTAAATGTCCGCTAGTGCGGACTCCGTGCCACGCAGTTACACGCGGCACGGACTAGGCTTCCTAGAGTCCGCCCTAGCGGACATTTAAAAATGGCGGCGCCCGGATTTATGCAAATGAAGCCCGGGAAATTCAAATTCCGGGCTTCGTTTGCAACTCCGTATGACTACATTAACCACCCTAGTTCGAACTATAGTAGATTGCTTCTTCTTATTTTGGGGGATTATATAATTTTGATTAAATATTCCTTTATGAATCAATCTGCATTTCACATACCTACTGGAGACCAGAATCAAATCTTTTCTCCACATGAGTGTGTGATTTCTCTCCTTTGGGTTGGCTTACTACTTCTGTTTCAACTTCAGAAATGATTTCTCTCTGCAATTTATTCTGCCTATACAGTAGGCCTATATTCTCCTCTTGGCTTCCATTGACAGCAATTTCTTGATGACACTAGAGATACAACCAACATCATCATCAGCATGCCAAAATGCTAGCAGGAGGTCAACACCAGGATAAAAGCCAGCTGGCTCAAACTCAATTTACACAAGATAGAAAAGATGTTCCCCTCCCATCAAGGGCACTTACCTGCTATTCGTCAAAGTGATGCAAAGGTGTGGAAGGGTCCGGTTCATCTTGGGCTTTTGCAATTATTCTGTGAGATTGGTAGCATGAGAGTTAATGAATAAGGTCATCTTCCCACTTCAAGTTGCTCCAGAAACTTCTTTCTTCCTCACAGATAAAGATCTGAGCATGGTGAGCCAGAGTCGGATTACCACTAGGTTGTATTACAAATCCTTCCTCTTTGACAACTTTCTCCCAACACAACCATATTTAAAGAGAGATGTGTGAATAAACAACCTCCTTGCTTTTTCATACGTGCATATCCTGAGCATCACCTGTTCTGCCAGGGAAGAGAGCATAGAAGAATCACAAAATCTACCACAGACCTTATCAGAGAAACCTGATTGAGGAAATGCTTAGATACTACAGTGATGGAAGCTACAGAAGCCTGTAAGATGGTCCCAACCTAATTTGCCGAGGTAACTATCAATTACGTTAGTACCAAAACAAAACAAACAAAAACAAACAAACAAAAAACCCTCCAAAACAAAAAGCCCTCTTCTGCCTGCTTATTTGGAAAGGCATCCATAATCCTTGAAGAAAAACTATTCAAAAGGCTAATTTTTACTTACTAGTACATGCAAAATAATTTGACAGAGTTCCTTACAGGTGGCTTTTGAGCATTGAAGTTCTCAACTTGTATCATTTTCTGACTCTAATCTTCCATTCACAACTCATCCTCACATGTCCAGAATTTGTTGGTTTAGGTCTCAACTCTTCTTTGTAAGATCCACATGGAAATTCGTTGGAAAGACTTATGAGTAATTTCTGGCATCTAAGGAACTAATAAATCTGAAGCTATCACTTTCGTTGCTAATGTGCAGAGCATCTATGTCTCAGATTGACACACACATTATATGAATCAGTTTTCTTAACTGGAATGCCAGAGACTTACTGAGTGTGGTGATTAGGTCAGTTCTGAGTCCTGAAGATAGTGAGTTCTAGTACAATCAAGTGGACAGAGGTTTCACAATAGACACTGGAACCACATTTGACTCACGGGTTAATATCTGAAGGGAGATTTATCTTACTTTTTCCACCATACTTTTCCCTACAGATTTCCATCTATGGACATAACTTGGGTGTTGTGAATGGTTTTATGTAGGGATTGTAATTATTTTTATTTCTGATCCTCTAGCTTCAGTAAACATTTTTCCAAATACTGATTGCTGATAGAGATTGATTCAAACTAGATTCTCTTTCTCACCTGGAGGAATATGTTTCCTGTTATGTACCAATTATAAACTATTATTCGATCACAATACTTTTTAGTCCAAGTTAAACTGATAAATAGACTAGTAACAGAGGGTTGGAACTACAGAATATTTCCTCAGTCTAAACAGGATTTGTACTGTATCTAACTTTTGGGAATATATCCAAGCCTCACCTCAAGCAGTAAATGACGCGTACTCAGCCACAATCTGATCTTTGGAAAGCTTTTTATAATATCAATAATAAAAACCAGGGTATCATTCTGGAATGATAGAAGTTTGCAAAAGTAAAATCTTTTTCAGTCATTAGAAAAAGACCAGGCCATGTATTCTGTACACACAGTGCTTTCTTGACTCTGATACTAACTTTCTTTATTAACTTCTTTGCCTTCATTTCTTCTTCTGCAAAACTAGAATTAAAATAGTTCCTTACTTTTCTGTAGACAGTGCCTATGTTGATGGGAAGAATTCTCCTGTCAGCATAGGTAATTCACCTCCCTTAGAGGCAGCAGGTAGGTCAATGGAAGAATTCTTCCGCTGACTTTGTGCTGTCTACACAAGGACTTTGATTATCTAAACTACACCACTCAAGAGTATGTTTTTCACATCCTTGACTAGCAGAGCTAAACCAACCTAATTTACCAGTGTAGACCAGGCTTACATGTTTGTAGAACACCGTGAAAATGAGAAGCATTATACAGTCCATCCCTTTTAAAAGGCAGGTGTAGGATTTTTCACTTTAGCATCTCTCACTATTTTGTCAAGTACACTTTTGAATGTCTCTCTTATGAAGGCTTCATCATTTTCCTTGAGAAACTAAATTTTCCTTTTCTTAATTTCATTCTATTATTTCTGAATATATTCCCCTCCTCCCCTCGTCACATGCACACACTTTGCTTCCTCAAATAAAGAAAACTGAAGGTCTGGAATAAGGGCTCAAGGATTTTTCTGCTTCATTTTGTCGTGAGGCAATCTCATCCGGATGCCTGACTTCACAGGGCAAGTTGGCTCTGTGGAGTCTGACAGCAATCCACTGCTTTTTCAAGGCGTTAGAAAAAAGATACTAGACTTTCCCCTCTGTCTTTGTTCAGGAAATAAACTGAAATCTAAATGAAAGAGGTTGCAGCTGATTAGCATGTAAGATACTCTAGTTCGCAATGACTAGAGCTAGGCAAATAATTGATTTTTAGATTTGCTGGTCAAAACACAAAATAAAGCAAAATATTTGGTTTGGTTCCAAAAATCTTTGGGTTTTATCAGCAAATTAGGAAACTCAATTTTGCACCAGTGTAAGTTTTGTCTTTATGTATCCAATTTAAAATCTTTAAGGTTAGGGCACTTGCCTGATATGTGGGAGACCTAGATTTCAATTCCCACTCCAGAACAGAGATTCAAACTGAGGCATCCCAAATCACTGGACTGATGGCTGCACATAGTTTGTTGACCAAAAGCTGAAACTTCATTTTTTTGGCGAATAAGCTAATCATCTGAAAATTTCACCCAGATCTACAATTACCACAGTAGGAAATTATAGATGACACATGATGCATGAAGATGTAAGCTGTTCAACAATTAAATGTACACACATGAAATGTAAAATGACATTTCTTTATTTATATTTAACCTTTTGACCCTCTTGTTCCTTTTTCTCAACTCAGTCCCTGGCAGGGCAGTTTTAGTGTATTTTAAAGTAGTTAATCTTACACATATTAAATCAATAAAAAACAAAGTCAGGAAAAGTCAGTGGGGCAAAGATTAAAAGCCAAGAAACAATAAAAATTGGGGCAGTTAACAAAAGTGAACAAAAGGCGGTAATAATGGGGATAAAATGTATAGGCCACTCACTTCTGTTCTGTACCTTATATCACTTTCTTTCCCCCCTCCTTTCTTCTATATTTGTCTTTACAGTGTGTCAGCTCACCAGGGTAGGGACTGTGTTCTTTTGTCTTTTGAAACTCCTGTAACAAATAACAGCAGCAGCAGCAACATCAAACCACCACACAAAGTATAAAAATAAGACCATCTTGTCCCAAAGGTACTACAGTTTAAATTCCTGCATTTTTACTGAGATACAGGTACATTGATTCACAGAATTTTAATGATTGTTTTTTAAAAAGTGATAGCCTGTATAGTTATTGAAGCTTGGCATCATTTGTGCAATTCCCATTGGTGTTCATGGGAATTGTGCACATTCATCAACGGGAAGAACAGACTTCAAGCTACTGGCAATGAAACACAAACAAAGAGTTCCTTTCAGGTTGTTAATTTTACAGATTGCATCCATTCATTCGTTATATCTTAATTATTCCTTTGGGCCTGTAGCTGCACATGTCCAGCAAAGGGCAAAGAGACTCTCATTTCACCCTATGGAAGTTCTGCATGTTGTACGGCTCACTGCTCAGTGGAAGAGAAAGCAAAGGCTATTTATAGGTGTGGCCTAGGGCACACACAGAGACTGCAGGGAAGCAACAGTGATGCTAATCAGAAGCCAAATAAAGCTGCTGTCTGAGTGAATCAGTTGGTGAGTCAGCAAAGCATCTGCAGAAGCAGCAGCAGACACAGCTGTTGCTAGGATACAATAGTTGCAATACAGAAATGTAGCACACTTTGGTTTCTCCAGATTGATACATTTTTGTTGCATTTTTAGCAGGTCTAAAAAAGTGAAGAAATTATACTTTTAAATTGTTTGATAAAGTGAATTTATATTCTACCAGGTGGGAAATCTTTAATAATTTTTAAAAATCCTTATAAAATATTATAGCACAATTAATGCCTGAGCTTTTACTGTAATATTTTAAATAAAGGAAGAAGAGAAACGTGATTTATTCAGAACCTGAGCCTGATATGAGACAATTGAACAAGCTCAAGATTTTATGTCAGAGGAACTAGAATTTTGAAACTAGTGAGAATGAGGTGTGGAAAGAATTAACAGCTGGGGAGGGATGGATTGGAGTGGTATAATTGAGAGCAGAAAGGAGTCACTGACAGGTTGAAATAGACAGAGATGGAGGTGCTTGTCTTTGAAGGTGTAACAGGGTATCCGGGAGCAGATGGCCAGGTTGGCAATTCGTGTCACAGTAAATGTAAGGAAAGGTATGACAGCTAGGAAAGGCACTGGGTCGATGGTATCCATCACTAAGAATATAGCAGTGTTTGATAGTTGGAGGTGGGGAGAAGCTTATCCTGGAGTGTGAAAGCTGAGAGGGAGTTAGAGCATATTTATTATTTGGTGGGTTTGTAGTTTCTAAATCTCCTGGGGTGCAGGAGATTTAGAAACTACATAGGCTAGAGGTATTTTTTCTTTGGGAGTTGTATGAATTTTCAGAAACTAAGAGGAGGAGATGGGAGGCTAATATTGTTAGGGAATATGTACAAAAATAGGGTGTGGCAGAAAGAATGGAAGTGAGGTGTGTGCCACTAGAAATTATTCACTTGTGGCCTCTCTTTTCTCCTCCCTGACTTAGTCTCTCACCCCAGTTCCCAGGTATGCATACTTTCCTTTCCATCAACTTCTGTAAACTCCTACCTACTTTAAAAGGTGAACTAGCTTGAGGCCAGTTGTGTTTTTCCACTGTAATGTCTAATCCAGTATTTAATCTCTCATATCAAAGCAGACCAATGGCCTGCTGTAGTCTGGCTCGTCCTAAAGGGTGCATTTACACTGCACCGATATTCCGGAAAAACAATAGTAGTGTCTACACAGCAATTACGTTATTTGAAAAGAAAATCAAAATAACTGGGGTTGTGTTTTCCAACGTTGGTAAACCTCATTCCATGTGGCATAATGCCTCTTCTGAAAAAGCTTTCAGAATAGGGTGTGTGTGGACACTCCACTGCTGCTTTGTCAAAATAGCTCCTCACCAGGGCCATTCTAAGTTATTCCTCCACAGTGCTTCCTGGGGCTCTAAATCATGATAGCATGTCCACATTAGGAGAGCCTGCCTTGGACTAATTTTGAGGCTTCCCTGTAGTGTGGACACTCTATTTCAAAATAAGGTATTCCAGAAGAAATCTTCCAGAATAGCTCTGTCCAAAATATGCTTGCAGTATAGACATACCAAAACTCTCCTGCCAGACCAGACCAATCACTGCTCTATATAATCCATTATCATGACACTGGTCAGCAGCTAGTAACAAATGTTTCGGGAGGAAGTGAAGAATATCCATAATGCACCTACCCATTCTGCAAATCTACACCAACCCTTGGAATTCTGCCACTAAGCTGATATAGCTGATAAACAGAAGCATGAAACCTGTTAACCTGGACACTCTCTTTGATGCAACTTCCTGTTTGGAAAGGGTAAAATCAGAAGTGAACCGAAATACATTTTGTATGAAATACATTTTGTACAAAGAATCACACAGAAATCAGCTGTGATATAAAATCCCCTCACTAGGCTATCTTCTTATTTTTCTTCTATTTATATTAGAACTTCCCAGTCTAAAGTTTACCATGGGGAAACCTTTCTAGTTGAACTAATACAAAAATGCCCTGCAGAGCCTAGAGGCCAATTTACTCCAATTTTTACAAGAAAAAGAGTTTGCTGTGGATAGAATCTATGTTTTTGTAAAAATACTTTGAAAACATACATTTGTTTTGCTTCTGTTTCTTGTAGTTACCAACACCACTTTGATATTTCCATTCTTTCTATATGGAAGAAAAAATGCATTCATGGAAAGTTTGTTGGTATGACAAACATTTATAATCATGAATTTACAGGACCTTAGAACATCAAAGCCACACACTTACACACAAGTCAGATGCAGTGTTGGAAATCTGTTTTGCCCTTATGCTTGATCTACATTAGGAACTTATGTTGGTGTGATGGATAGGAGGCATACTGGCCAGCACTTGGTGACTAAAGGGTTAAACTCAGGTAGCTAGCAAGGGTGTTGGCAGGGGGCTAGAAGAACCAATGGGATACAGTACTGAAATTTGAATTATATATAGATACCTGGTCTGCTCTTCCTTTGTGTGTCTTCTAAGTTAAGGACTGGAGGGAACAGATGCAGTAATCAGAATTACCATGCCTATAAAAAATATTGGACATGGGAATGAACTGGCCTTGAAGTATGGATCAACATGGATTGTGAGTAGAGGAAAAAGGTGTATTTAGTCACAATTAGGAGTGCCAGAGAGGAGAACAGCCCTCATAGTTGGTATAATTACATTTCCAAAGGGTGTGAAAAATCCACCCTGCTGAGTGATATAGTTATACCAACTTAACCACTGTTGTGAACAGTGCTATGTCAACAGAAAGGCTTCTCCGGTCTACACAGGTACTGACTCTGGAGGAGGTGGGGTAACTACACTGAAAGGTAGGATATTCTATAGGTAGCATATCTACTAAGCTTTACAATGGCACAGTTGCCTCTTGCTGATGCAGCACTATAAGGGTACGTCTAAACTACATGGCTCCGTTAACGGAGCCATGTAGATTTGTTGTTTAGGCAAACTCAAATGAAGCCGCGATTTAAATGATCACGGCTTCATTTAAATTTACGTGGCTGCCGTGCTGAGCCGACAAACAGCTGATCAGCTGTTTGTCTGCTCAGCGCGCTAGTGTGGATGCTCCCCTGTCGACATCAAAGCCCTTTGTCGGCAGCCCCGGTAAATCTCATCCCACGAGGAATAACGGGGCTGCCGACAAAGGGCTTTGATGTCGGCAGGGGAGCGTCCAGACTAGCGCGCTGAGCGGACAAACAACTGATCAGCTGTTTGTCGGCTCAGCGCGGCAGCCATGTAAATTTAAATGAAGCCGTGATCATTTAAATCGCGGCTTCATTTGACTTTGCCTATGTGTCTAATCTACATGCCTCTGACGACAGAGGCATGTAGTCTAGACACAGCCAAAATGTAGACAAGCCATTAGATATGGAGGGCAGAGAGAACAACATTCTAGTGCAGTATGATGGTGTATACATGTCCCCTTGGCAGATGAGCCAGGAAGGTGTTAAATACCCAGGGAGTTGGCAACTTTTCTGAAGTGGTGTGCCAACATTTAACCCTCCTGCCCCGGGCTGTGCTGCTCTCCCAGAAGGGAGGAAGTGGCTCACTCCACCATGAACCCAACTTGGTCTCCTGCCCTGGGCTCCACTCCAGCTTTTCCTGTGGGGAGGGGAAGGAGCAGCACATGCATGCTTCCCCAGATGCTGGATGTGTGCGGAGCCTCAGGGCTTTACACCTGCCACAGGAAGCCAGTGCTGGCTCCAATCTTGCAAGGGAACCACAGAAAAGCAAATCTGGCTTACTTTTCTGTGGTTCCAGAGTTACTGGATTTTATGAACCCTCTTAGGCTCTTGGATGGGGACAAAAATGAGAGGTTCAGTGTATGGAACAGGGCTTCCAGTGAGTGGGATAGGGATGGGGTGCAGGACCTAGGAGGGAGGTGGGGTGCAGAAGGTGGAGAAGTTGTGAGGTCTGATGGGAGGTAGGGTACAGAAGCAGGCTAGAAATAGGGCATTCCAGGGGGAGGGAGCAGGAGCAAGGGAGGGTGTCAGAACAAGCTGGGGTGCAGGGTCTTGGTGGGGGGAAGGGAGTGAGTGAGCAGGATTGGGATGCGGGGCACTGGGCATGAAGGGAGATGCTTACCTGGCTTTGAGTCCCCTTGCAGTGGGGAAAGCCTCTGGACAGCATGCTGCTGTTCCTCCAGCAGGATGGGGAGGGGGAGTGAGCTCAGCCTCTCCCACGCAGTCGCAAGACTGCAGCACCAGCTCCAGCTTCTCGCTTTGGGGCTGGGGGAGGATGGTGGAGGTGAAGAAAGCCCCAACCTTCCCTACCAGACCCTGCTTGTGAAGAGTGGCAGAGCGCAGGGTGTGGAGAGGCAGGGAGAGAGTGGCAGGGCCTGAAGTGCACCTGCCAAGCCTAAGCACACCCTGCCCTGCAGCGCCCACCTGGACTCCATGTGGCCCCTGCCAGGGCTGAGGCAACAGCTCTAAGGCACTGAGGTCCAGGAGCAACTCCACCGGCTTTTGCCTAGGACCTCCCCTCCTCTGCTCTATTAGTGGCCAGTCGCCCAAAGGCCCATGACCCTGCTGGTCTTTGCAGCTTTCCCAGAGGGTCCAAGGCAGTTGGAAATGCTTTCCCTCGCCCATGTTACACAGGCTGGGGAATGGAGCTCATTTCAAGCCGAGCCCCTGGTTTAGCTTTGTTCCTGGGCACCCCGCCCAGTAGTAGCCATTCCTGGCAGTGGAGGCCACTGTAACAAGCGGCTTGGAGATGGAGGAGGAAGTGCCTAGACTGGGAGCCCCACACAGCAGAGGCAGTTCCACCTCTGGGGCGAGGGGGGGGGGGGTTGAGAGGAGGGAAGGGACAGGGCCGTGCAGCATGTGCTGGTGGGGAGAAGGTGGCGGTGACTCACTGGTGATGTCGTGTACTGCGCTGGAACTCAGGGAATGGTGTTGTGTGAGCCATAAATGGCCTGGGGGTGCCTCTGAGTACCCAGCAACTGTGTGTGCAGCCAGGGGCAGCCCGTGACTATAGGCCGACTCAGCCATCGCCTAGGGCACCGCCTTCAACGGCGCCCGATGATGACGTCACGGGGCGCCCGGTGATGACATCACTCCATTGACAGCCGTGCAGGTGGGGGCGCCCATCGCACGTTCCGCCTGGGGTGCCAGCTGCTGCAGCCCTCCTCAGGCCACTCCTGCATGCAGCCTAACCTGCTGCTGGGGAAGTGAGAGGGTGTCAGCTGCTTGTGCACCATGAGAGCTCGAGCTCCCCACTGCATGGGGGAGGAGGTGAAGGCTTAGCTCCTGCCGTGGACTGTACGTGCCACTCAAAATTGGCTCGCGTGCCACTGCCATGCATTGCTGCTCTCTGACCTATCCCTTAGAGACTCCTGGAGTTGATAGACCTGAAGAAAGCAGCTGATAGCTGTGGCCTATTAGCAGGCTGTCACACTACAACTACAGTAAAACAAATGTGGGTTAGACTCAAATACAGGGAAGAAAAGTAGTACAGAAAGTAGTCAGGATTCCCTTAAATATATTTTTAAAAGGCTTGGTAAGATCTCATAAAAAGTATATTTTAAGTTAAAGTTCCAGTAACAGTAGCCACATGAAAAATCACCAAATGAGGAAGTTACTCACCTTCATGCAGTAACAACGGTTCTTTGAGATGTGTGTCCCCATGGGTGCTCCACTGTTGGTGTCAGGTGGTCTAGGCACTTTATATCAGAATTTTCCATTAGCAGTGGTTGGCTCGACCGTGCATGTGCAGCATGTGCTGAGTGGTGTTGGCTTCCTTTTGATGTCTTGCGCAGTCCAGCTCCCACCAGTTCCTTGAGTCTGTCCCTGTCATAACCATGAGGGTTGGCCAGCACCTAGAGACTAAAGGGTTAACTAAGTGCCCAGTACCTAGCCAGGTATCTGACCAGCCAATACTAATGCAGGTAGGGATTTCAAACTGGAACAAAGGAATTTTTAACTTTTCCCTCCTTTGTCTGAGTCAGAGTAGTTTCTTCCTTGTAGCAGGGAGCTGGGAAGGCCTGTCCCTCTCCCAAGAATGGACTTCTTATAAGTGTAAGTAGGGCAAAGTTAGATCGTCAGGTTTTATTGGTTTTTGGTTTGGGAATGTGGAAATGATGTCTGTGCTGTTAAAAGTGGGTTTTTCCTCTCTTTTGTAACTAAGTCCTGAGCCTTTGGGGGTCCCCTATGAGTATATTAATTGGTGACTTTTTCTATCTAGTCATTATGCTTGCAACGGTCGTATTGTTTTAATAAAAAAGTTATTTCTTTTTTTAATTAACCTAGTATTGGTTCATTTCTGTGTCCTTGAAAATCTGTCTGTGGATATCTGCATGCCTCTGACTAGGGACAGCTACCACAGACTGCAGCTTGTATTTTCTCTTTTCTTTTTCAAGCTCTTTGGGGAAAAGAGCTTGAGGTACCCCCGAGGTTTTTTTTTTAGGGAAGAGATTTCCCAAGTGATCTCTTCCCTGGTTTCTTTGGAATACTTGGGTGGTGGCAGCGTTTCTTTTATTCTCCAATGTCTGGGTATTAGGATTTTGGGGGAAGTTTTTGTACCAAAGCCTGTAGATATCAGGTTTTGGGGTGCTTTTGCAGGCCCCCACTTGTGCATTCATTGTGCCAGAATGGGGAACAGCCTTGACAGTCCCGGTATCTGAAAGATATAAAAAGGAGACTTTGAAGTGGGGAGGAGGGTTGGTATTGGAGCACCCACGGGGGCATACATCTCGAAGAACCGTCGTTACTGCACGAAGGTGAGTAACTTCCTCTTCTTTTTTGAGTAGTGTCCCCATGGGTGCTCCATTGTTGGTGAGTGTGTAGCAGTAGAAGCGATGGCCAACAGAAATGTAACTTTAAGTGTTGTGATTGAAGGTGAAGTGGTGTCTATTGGCTCAAAGACAGCGCGTGTAAGAGTGTTGAGAACCAGCTCCAGGTTCCATGCAGGTGGTGGTAGTTTGTATGGAGAGTACAGGTTGGAGGGGACTTTAAGAAATCTCCTGGTGGTAGGGTGTGCAAATACTGAATGATTGTCAACTGAACCATGGAACATGGTAATAACTGCTAGATGTACTTTTAAAGATGCTATGGTTAATCCTGTTTCTTTTAGTTGCAAGATAAAATCCAAAATATAATGTATAGGTGTCTTGTGTGGATCTATTCACTTACCAGCACACAGGAAAGGAACCTGTGCCTCTTTTGAAGGTAAGTTGATCTAGTGGATTGTTTCCTGCTATGTAATAGCACCTGTCTCACTTTGAGGGAACAGTGGAGTTCATTCTTCTGGAACCAATTATGAGCCAGACCGTCAACTCTAGTGTATGGGGTTGAGGATAAATCAAAGTCCCATTGTTCTGGGTTAGGAGATCGGGATGTATGGGCAGGTGATAGGGTGGTTGAGGAGACATCTGATACAGATAGGGGAACCACGTTTTTATCGTGCCCAAAATAGGGCTACGAGAATGACTGTTGCTCTGTCTCTGTTGATTTTCTTGAGAACTCTGGGAATGAGTGGTATGGGAGGAAAGGCGTATAAGAGAGCGCCTTTTCAATGGAGGAGAAAAGCATCCCCTAGAGATCCTGAACCAATGTCAGGCCTGGAGCAATATTGTCGGCATTTTGTGTTCTTGGAGGAGGCGAAGAGGTCTATCTGTGGCTGACCCCAGTGGTTGAAAATAGTCTGAAGGACATGTAGATGAAGTTCCCACTCTTGGTCTGGAGCAAAGTGTCTGCTAAGCAAATCCGTGAGTACATTGCTGGTGCCAGGTAGGTAGGAAGCTGTTATGGGAACCTCATTGTGTATGCACCAATTCCATAATCGAACTGCCTTGGCACATAGGGAATGGGAGCGGGTGCTCCCCTGCTGATTTATATAGTACATTGTGAATACATTGTCCATAAATACCTTCACTGTGGTTCCTCAGATGTGCGCTAGAAAATGTCCACATGCATTTGCAACTGCCTTGAGTTCCAGTATGTTGATGTGTAGGATAGACTCTCTTGTTGTTCATAAGCCTTGGACAGACAGGTCTCCCATATGAGCTCCCCACCCTTTGACAGAAGCATCAGTGGTGATTTGTGTGGTATGTTGGCCCCGATGGAATGGGACTCCTACAAGTAAGTTGTTTGGTTCGGTGCCCCACTTCAGGGATACTAGGATGTTGGCAGGTAGTGACACTTGTCTGTGTACATCACGCTTGCAATGGGTGTAAATGGAAGCAAGCCAGTGTTGAAGGGAGCAAAAGTGGTGCCTGCGAAAGGAACTATGTAAGTTGTAGCTGCCATGTGGCCCATAAGTTGTAGATAGGTAAGTATTGAGGCCTTGGGGCTGCTCATAAGCGTAAAGACCGGGTCTTAAATTGCTTGGAATTGTTGGGATGATAGGTATGCTCTTGGCATGGTGGAGTCTAACTGGGTTCCATTGAACTCTACATTGTTTGTGTAGGAAAAAGCGTTGATTTCTGTTTGTTGAGAATAAGACCTAGCAGGTTGAGAGTCTGTCTGGTTATGGATATCATATGGGGGGTATTCACAGCAGTTGGCCCTTTTATCAGACAGTAGTCTAAGTACGGAAAAATCATGATCCATTGTCAACTGAGATATCCTGCGACAACAGCGAATGTCTTTGAGAATACTCTGGGTGCTTATGACAGGTGGAAGGGTAGGACTCAGTACTGATAGTGGTCTGATCTGATCACGAAATGTAGATACTGTCTGTGCACAGGGTGTATGGTAATATAAAAGTAAGCATCTTGCAGGTCAAGGGCTGTGAACCAGTCCCCCTGTTCTAATGATGGGATAATAGATGCAAGGGTCATCATCCTGAATCATTGTTTCCGAAGGTATCAGTTCAATCTGCAAAGGTCCAGAATAGGTCTCCAGCCACCAGTCTTTTTTGTTGTGAGAAAATAATGGAAATAGAAGCCTCTGTTCCTGAACTCTTCTGGCACCGTCTCTACTGCACCGATGTCTAAAAGACAGTGAATCTCCTTTTGTAGTAGGTCCTCATGAGAAGGGTCCCTGAAGAGGGATTGAGATGGTGGGGATGTGGGAAGTAAAGCTACAAGTGGGATGGTGTAACTTGATGATACAATCTCTAGGACCTAATGATCTGATGTGATGTGATAGCAGCCCAGCAATGGTTAAATGGTCTTAGCCAATGGTGAAAGGTTGGGGTAGAGTGGTGGTGGTGATCTAGTAAGGGGAAGTTCTGCAAGCTCTTGACCTGGGAGTCAAACCTGTTGCTTGTTAGATTGCTGGTTTGGGTTGCGACTGTTCTGAGGCTCTCTTTTGTGGATGTTGTCGTGGTCTAGACTGGTCAAATTCTCGATGTTGGCATCTCTGATATGAGAAATCTGTGTCTTTGGTATGGTACATACTGTCCACATCGGTACAGTGGAGTGTACATACCCAAAGTACAAAGTGTTGGAGATATTGATGATGGAGTCTGCCATATCTTATAGACGGCCTCCATAATAGCTTCGTCTATAGGAATGGCGATTTTGCGTGTTATGAAAGCTGCAGATTTTTAAGGAGGCAATGTTGTTTTTCCTGAACCTCAGTCAGTTGGATCTCTTGACTAGCAGCCACTCTCTTGAAAAGTTCCTGAAACCATTTCAGGTCATCAGGTGATGATTGATCTCCGGGAATAACTGCTTCATCAGGAGATGATGATGACTGGTCAGTTGGCAAGATGTGTGGCTGCTGTTCTTCTGTCTCTGTTATTTGTCCCTTCTCAGGTTTGTATTGATGGTGTGTCTTTCAAGGGGGAAGTTATAGGTTCCAGTCTGTATACAGAAGAAGGAGAATATTTGTGCATAGGTGAATATTTATGTGTAGGCAGGTTTTCCCTACAGCATGGTGGTTGATATAGTTGTTTTTGGTGATGACAGCGAGTTGACCATTGATCGGAATAGTCATAATGGTCTGAATGTCTATGATGTCGATAGTCCCATCTGTTAGGAGAATGCTATTGTGGTGAAGGTACGGTCATATAGTGCTCATGACGGTATGTATGAGGAAAGAGTACTGGAGAGTGTATCGATCTGAAAGATCCCCTTGATGATGGAAGAGGTGACAAAAAAGATTGTTGTGGTACGTGGGAAAGATCGGAGATTGGTCTGTAATGTCTGTCATGGCTGACTGTGGAGGTTTGCATCTCAGGAGAGCATATTGTAGGCGACAGTGATGATGGGTTTGGTGAAAGCTGAAGCAATTCTGGGCTGATTTCGCACGTTTTCTGTGATTTCTGTGATGTTTTCCTTGGTGCTGGGAAAGTAGCCATTTTCTCCAGTGCTGGGCATTTTATACTGCCCTCTGGTTCTGCTGTAGAGGCTTTCTCCATCTGTGATCTGGGGTGGAAAAGAAGGAATTGGCGGGAGCCGGACTGCACGAGACATCAAAAGGGCATGAAATCCACTCAGCGTGTGCTGCACATGCGCAGTCCGACCAACCACTGCTAATGGAAAGCTCCGATCTGCGGCATCAGGACCACTCGACACCAACAGTGAAGCACCCCCGGGGATACTACTCAAAGAAGAATCTGTCTATAAGGGCAAGAAGGCACCTAGCTAAAACAGTTGAACTGAGATCTAAGAAGCACAGTATTCTAATCTGAGCTGAATTCCTAAACTAGATTGTACTTCTTACCTGAATCTAGCTTCTGCACTGGAAACATACCCTAACTGGTGTACATTTTTATAGCACCACTGAAGATAATGAATCTATGACAGTTTACCATTCTCTCCCCTCCCCTCTGGCTGAGGACTGGTTCAGCGTTTTATGGCCTCTTGGTTCCAACTCTTACTCTTTTTAGCGTTTCACTCCCAAAGCACATCAATTTTTTCCTCTTCAAGGAGTAAATGTTGTGCTGCCTTCTTTGCAAATATTGCATTCTTAAAACCACACAAAGCTGTACAAAGATACAAATAGCAGACTTTAATAAGCTCCACTTTCTTCCATGACCCAAAATGAAGACCATTCCTCAACAGCCCGTGGGGTTTTTTTTTTCAGCTCTAGAGAAAGCTCCACCAAAGTATTGCTTCAAGTTAATAATGCCTAGGTCTGTATGCACTAAAATCAGGGTAATTAGAAGAATGAAAGTAGAGGGCAATTCTCCAGTGTAGTGGTCCCCAATGCAGTGCCCACGGGCGTCATGGCCAAGTGCTCGGGGCTGGCCCCGCCCCGGGTGCGCGGCGCATGCACGGTGCTGGTCCCGGGTGCGCAGCGCATGCGTGGCACCAGTCCCGGGCGCATGGGTGGCCCCGCCCTCGAGCGCACAGCGCATGGGGAGCACCGGCCCCGGGCGTGCGGCGAATGGGCGTCCCCATGCCCGGGCGTGTGGTGCATGGGGAGCACCAGCTCCAGGCACGTGGCTATGGGGGGCGCTGGTCCCAGGTGCGTGGCAAATTGGCAGCCCCGCCCCCGGACGCGCGGTGCATGGGATTGCTGTCCCTGGGCAAGTGGCGCATGCATGGCCCCGCCCCCGGGCGCCCGGCAAATGAGCGCCCCGCCCCCGGGCGCCCGGCACATGAGCGCCCCGCCCCCGGGCACCCGGCATGTGAGCACCGCGCCCCCGGGCGCCCGGCAGCTCCAAAAGGTTGGGGACCACTGCTCCAGTGTGTGTCCTGAAGCTCTATTATCCTTTCCTAGACCTCTTACAACTTTAAATATAACTCAATAGGAGGTTTCAGTATAAGCAATATACACTGTTGAATGCACCCTTTCACAGATACTTTTTGGATTTGTGCTCTCTGGATGCTTGTGCTGTCACAGCTGTTGAGTGATAGAGTTGATAAGTGTGCTTCCAAAGCAAGGAAACTGTAAAAGGAAGTGGAGACCTTCGTTGTACATACATACGGGTTGCCTCTCTCTTGAGTTGCGGCTTAAGTGTCCTCTCTTTTTTCTTCCTGGTGCTTCCTATTATCAATATCTGAAGCAGTTTATCCTCTCTCCTCAAATGAGTCAGGTATTGTGGGGGGGGGGGGGGGAGAGTGGGGTTGGGCTCTGTGTCCCTCCACTCAAAATAACTCATTGCTATACCAGATACACAGTGGTGATATCCATTGAGAAAAATCAATACTACTTTTACCTGGCAAGGAATGTAATACCCAAAACACAGGGGACAATAAAGTAAATACAATAAAGCTCAGCAAAGGAATGGAACACAAAATATAATAGCACTAGCAGACTTACCCAATATTGCCTGGGTCCTTCAGAAGGGGGGGCTGGTGGTGTGTGTGGGGGGGTACAGGAGTCAGGGTAGGATCTTGGGAATATGCACAGGTAGTGCAGGAGGCTGAGGGTGAAGGGGTGCAAAAGTGATGGTTGGGGAGTAAAGAGGGGCTCAGGGTGGGTGGGTCCCATCTGGCACAGGCCTCCCCCCCCCCAGTTGCCCCTGGATACCAGGGGCCTTTTTTCTTACTCTCCTCCAGTGCTGTGGCTAAGAGTTGGGAGGAGGAGAAGGGGTTTGAGGCATGGGAGCTATTTGCCATCTTACCTGCCAGCACACTGAGTAAAGCCCCAGCCCTACTGATCACTTCCTTGGTGTTATGGCTATCCCCAGTGAACACTCATATATTGCATTCCTCCAAACAGCAGCCCCTCCCTTTACATGTTATGGAAAACTGTCCTTTCCCCAGGGTTTCTAGCTGTCGTGGCACAACCAAACCCTGCCTTTGCCTAAGTTAGAAGACAAAGAAGCTGCATACCAAATTTGGTGGCTCTAGTTCTTACCATTTAGGAGGAGTTCTTAATCAAACGGACTTGCAGACAGACACAGACAGATAGATACTCTCTAAAATCTATAGATAGATATCAAAATGAGTGACTTTACTGGGAACAGTAAAACAGGATCTGGATAAGGAAATGGTTAAGGCTAACTAATAAGTAATAAACAATAAATAATCCCGATACCCTCACACAAACACTCATAAACTCCTGCTCTCTGTTGCATCGTCCTAAGGCAGATGGCTCAGTCAAGGCGGCATCTCCCAAGATGGAGTGTTGGAATGTTGTGGGATTAGCTTGCTTAAGGAAAAAAAACCACCTTCTTCACTTTTGGGTAAGACAAGATCCACTTCTTACTCAGGTTTGTTGGTTCTCCTGGTCTAGAAGAATGCTCTTGGGGTCTTGGTTGTCTCTCAGTAGCCTGTGTGACATGGGATCAAAAGGCTTTGGCAGCCATCTTAGTTGTAATCCTTGTGGCATGGTCTCCTAGAGCCTCAGTCTGTAGCTGGAACCTGGCAAACTGCATGTAGAGATCACATATGTAATCTTGGGCCCCTGGGAAACAGAGAAAAATACTCTATTGTCTGTCTGGTCTTAGAGGCTCCTGAAAACAGGAAATTTAAAGAAGAGGGAGAATTAACTACCATGTTTATACAGAATGACTAGCCTGTTCCCAGAAATTAAAAACATGCAAAGGACTGTCTGCTTCTTTGAACTTCAGTTTGAGCTTTTGCCTTCAAGAAGTTGCCCTGTATGTGTTCTCATTTGATCTAGGTTGACAAAAGTAATTTGGTGGTTTGTTTTCCTTTTCCTGTGGCTGTGGCTGCAGGAAGCTGCTGTTGAAGTTTGCTGAAAAATTATGTTCTGCCTTATTTAGAGATATTAGAATGTTGATGTCTATCCATTGGGAAGCACACAAGATTAACAATCTGCACCTGGGCCTAGATGAAATTATATTTACAGAAAATTGCAGCCTTTTGGTTAAGTGAAGAAGTGGTGAATTGTCACAAAATTAGAAACCCCTTTCAGCCTGTAGAAATTGTGAATTATATTTGAAAATAATGTTTTAAAATAAAATTGCACTTTCTGGGCCCATGTCTCATAGTAGATATTGTACTCGTAGAAAAGATTGACTTGCAGCCAGGAAACCTGACTGAGAAGAAAAAGAAAGCTATTCCTATTTGAAACAGACTTGCTTTCTCAGAACTACATGCAAAATATGGAAAGAATCTCCCCCTCCCCCTGGGGAGCTAGTATTAGTTCCAACCACTGGAAGTAAATGTGTGACTTACATCATCAAGAGAAACTGTAGTTGAGTAATCTGAGAGTTGGTGGACCTAGAGACAGACTTCTAGGCTACGTCTACACTGGCGGCTTCTTGCGCAAGAACTATTTTGCGGAAGAGACTTGTGCAAAAACTCTTCCAGAAGAGAGCGTCTACACTGGCATGTGCTTTTGTGCAAGAGCATCCATGCCAGTGTAGACGCTTTCTTGCGCAAGAAAGCTCTGATGGCCATTTTAACCATAGGGCTTTCTTGCGCAAGAAATTCATGTTGCCTGTCTACATTGGCCTCGTGCGCAAGAACAGTTGCACAAGAGGGCTTATTCCTGAGTGAGAGCATCATAGTTTTTGTGCAAGAAGTCCTGATTTCATACAGTAGAACGTCAGTTTACTTGAGCAAGAACACACAGCCAGTGTAGACAGGCAGCAAGTTTTTGCCCAAGAGCGGACGCTTTGGTGCAAGATTGTGCCAGTGTAGACACAGCCCTAAAGTATTTGAACACCCTGATTCAGGTAACATTCTTGTTCCTGTCAATTCTGCTACAGAGCTTTAATGTCAGATACAGAACTATGGTTATTATTTAAACAAAATGTTTATTGTGAAGTTCTCCTGACACTTGAATTTGTAAAATGGATAAATGTTTTAATTTGGAATAGGAACCCAATGAGAGTTTTAGACAAATTCTGTAGAGCAAGAGGGATGCCTACTGTTGAACTTAAAAGATGTTAATGTAGTCTAAAAGAATTAATATATATTGTATGTAAGTTGAATCAAAAGGTCGTAATTGCCAATTTATATACAATTATTTACACATAAACTGTTAAAAGGTTATTATGGTTAGAAAGTTGAATGCTTTAAAATGAGGAGATAACAGAAATAAGATTGCAAAGAGAATCTTAATTTGGTTCTTTCACAATACACACTGCTTTCTCAACAGGACCCCTAAATCATTATAAAAACTGACCATTTCTTTATTTTTGTTAGTCTCTAAGATGCCACATGACTACTCATTTTTAAAGTTACAGACTAACATGGCTACCCTACTGAGACATTTCTTTAATAGTTTAAAGTAAAAAACCAGAAAGTATTCTGCAAATAAATTCAACAGTTTTTCATTCCAAGAATAATATGAACAACTATGTACTGGTTTTGGCCATCATGCTGCTGGTTATATTACTGTTCAGATAAATAGGAATGGTTTCAAAGAAGGAATTATTTCAAATTGTAAGAATCTAATCCTCAAGAGTTCTCAGAAGCATGTTTACATTTATTTAAGGAAAATAAATCCACAACTAATCAAAATCCTTCCGTTTTTCCATATGCTCGTTTGGAATTTATGCTTGGCTCCTCTTTGTGGATAGTCTCCTACTTGTTACGTATGTGTCAGAGTTGAACTTTATATATTAGGTCCTGTGGCTTATAGAAAATGGTGTATCCAGCAGCCGTCTGAGCATAGGTGTAGGAGCCACGAATTCTCTGTTACTGACTCAGTGTGTGATCTTGGATTGGTAGGATGAGTTCACAATTAAAAAAAAAAAATCTCTTGAGAATCTTGCAATAATGAAAGGCTTTAGAGAGGGGTATAAAACTATTATAATAAGCTAGAAGATTTACCCCGCTTTGCTTGGGTCCTAAACTCAATTTTTGTTTTTCTTCATTCAAATCATTGCTCTAGGGTGGGGCTGGGGATGAGGGGTTCAGTATACAGGCTGTCCCAGGAAGAGAGGACTATCTCATCCCTGTTTCACTGCAGCAGATACAGGACTATCTCATCCCTGTTTCATGGCCACTGCAGATTGTGGAAGAAAACATTGTCCTCACTCTGCGTTTGTAAGCAACAAGTAGCCAGAGGCAGTTTTATTATGAGCTGCAGCAAGGGAAAAACTGGTTCGGACGGGGGGGGGGGGGGGGAGACTCCCCCCGCGAAGGCAAATCTTTGAATACAAGCAATTATGAAGCAGTTTATATACTGTCTATTAAATATAATAACAATAACAATTAGTCTCCTTCCCATTATAAACACCCATGGCTAACAGTTATTTAGTTCCACCCAGATGCTCCTTATCTCAAGGTCCCTGCCAGAGTCAGCATTCTATCCTTATCTCCGTATGGAGGCGAAGGCAGCGTCTTATTACAGATCTCGCGTTGTCAGGCCACAGACTTAGCCTGACTCTTGCTCTCTTGTTAACAAGACCAAGATGGCTGCACATAAAGTCCCTTTTTCTGCCTCCACAGTCCCCCCCTTTTGTGCTTACAGCACAACTATCTTTCTAAACCTTTATTTTTATTAAACATTACATAATTAGTACAAACATAAAAGCTATTTTTATTACTACCTTTTTTACAACAACAATTAAATATGAAACCTTTAATAAGCAAAAGCAAGATAATTATTAATATTTCCAATATAATTTTATGATGGGGCTGTTCTATAATTTTAGTAACATAACACAACATATTATAATTAGTAACCAAATTAGGGAGGGCAGGTACATGCTGATGGTACCTGTCCATAAGCACAGACTCCCGATTAAAGAGAGAAACCTAAACCACTTCCACAAGTTTCTCCTTGGCAATATACAATACTTCGCTTTTTTTACCAAGGTCAGTTCTTAATGTCCTTTTATAGTCAGGAATCTTTGGGCTTTGGCGGTGTCAGAGCAGCGGACTTTTCCTCATTTTTTTTCTTGAAACAGTTGTGATTCAGCATCATGCAGGGGAGAGGTTACCAGCACATCACCCTGTAATATTTTGGTTCTTCTGGTGTCCAGTAGGTGGAAAAGCAGGACCAGGATCAGCAGTCGGGGTAGGATTATTTCGAGATGGAGGGATCTTTTTGCAGTGAGAAGCATTGGCCAACAATCAGTTCTTGGCACATCACAATGGTGCTGGTGGTTAGCAAAACTTAGTAAAGGTCTTTTTAGAGCGGTCTTTCACTGATGGACATAAGAGTCTCTATTCTCTGAGCTAAAAGCCAGCTGGGTCCTTTGGAACCAAGGTTATTTTCTAGGAATAAAGCAAACCGTAAAAACAATCCCGCGCGTTTGTTTGGTACCGGCCTTATTAAAGTGAGGCCCTTTTGGAATGTGGTTGCCAGGGGAACCAGGGTCACAGTAACTGTCGAACTGCTTTACTTCCCAAGCTGGCCTAATACTTACAGGTTTGAGTTGTCAGTTTTCAGCAAGATACCGTGGACTGCCTCAGTTTACTTCTATAGTTCCTTTCTCTTGACTTTGGGGTTCTCCTTAACCTACCAGGTTAAATACAATTTAAGGGGTTTTAATTTACTCTGGAAGTACGAGTACAGCACCAGCACTGTTATAAATGTTATAATTGAAACTTTCCACATAATTTGGGAAACACTATTCAAATCCATCCCCAAGATATTTCGTCGCCTTACTGGCGCTGCCCATGATTATAGGTTTGAACTTTACTGCCTGGTTGAGTGCTGCAGAGGTAGGTGTTTGGCATGGTCCACGGTGTTTCCCTATCTGTGAACCCCTCAGGATGACCAGCCCCGATATATCTTTGGGCATTGGCCACCAACTCCTCGATCTTTGCCTGCAGGGCCAGTAAACCCTCCTCTTGGTGCTTATTTCCGCCATGCTACTCAGGATCTCATGTTGGGTTACCCATCACTGCCGAAGTGCGATAGAGCCGCATTCCATCAACCAAAGAAAACGTTTCTCATTTCTATTAATTTAACTTTTCAGTGACTGTATTCCTACTTTCCTTATTCCTTCCACTATGCCCATAGGGCTCCAAACCTTTTGCCTTCCCCTTTCACATGCGTTTTCCTTCTTATGATCCATCCTGATTCCTGCTAAATGACCTTTTTTTCCAAATGACACAGGTTTGTCCAGTATTAATTTGGTAAGGAGGGTGGGCTTTCCCATTAGCCCCCCACATCTCCTAATTCTTTTCAATAGGTAAATCCAAATGTGTATTATTGCAGTCAGCTATTACTAATTTTAAACTTCTCAGTATAGGGTTTTCATAACATCCATGCTGCAGCAGTTGATCTATGCTGCTGACTCTGGGGTGGATCACTCAACCATGCTCTGTAAGGAGATTTATTTTGCAGAATGTGTCTCCTTGTTAGGGCAGATTTAGCTTCTAGTGATTACATCTTCAAATTTAATTCCCACTAGTTGGCTTTTAGGGTGGCTTTTAGGTTACGTCCTCCCACGCCCTCAAGCCAATTATAACAGTGTGCGAGGGAAAGGTTTTAACTGTTTATTTTTTTTTTCTGGACGGCCCCCACTTGTGTGTTGTGAAACATCCTTGGGTTGCCTGCGATTCCAGCCGGAGAGGCTGTAGTTATCTATTTGCTAACAAAGGCTTGAGAATTTCCTAAAGTTGCTTGGCAGCCCTTTCCTACTCCTGCGTTGTGTTCTGTGTATATGTTTCCAACCAAAATGCCTAGGGCCAATATGGCTTGATGGCCGGCAGGCATTCCTTCCTTGAGAATTTGGAGGAACACTTCCCACAAGCCGTTAAGTCTATTCCAAAACTCAGTGTTTTGCTTTGGATCGGACAGATTTGTAACTAGAGCCCGTTCTTCCAAAGGGAAGATCTGATACCTTTCAATTATCTTCTGTGCCTCCTCTCTATCTTCAGTAATGTGTGGTAAGGGCCCATATAGGGCTGGGCATAGAGAGGAGTAGAGGGGGTAATGTTGGGCCAAATTCCCCCCTAAGCTTGGGAGAGGCTGTGCACTTGCATGTAAGTTACATTTCTCACTGCAGGGCAGATTTTTGCTTTTCTGAGCTTCAATCTCATCCCCCAGGGCTTTAATTTCTTTCTCTGTCAATCTGTCAAATGCTTACAGGTCCTTGGACCATGATGCACGTACATGTAGTACGCAGGGGTGCCTTTCAGCGGCGTGGGGGGTATGCTTAGACTGATCCCCATCCATTTTAGTCATTCAGGGGAGCATCCTGTCCACTCCCCGTCTGTTCAGTGGCTTATAGGAAACTAAATCTACACACTCCAAAGAAGGGGTCTGCTGGGTCTAGAGTGTCAGACCTTATCAGCAGCTCATGAAATAAGGGGAGTCGTCGCTCCCTCACATATCCGCTGGGTCTCGAGGTTCGGCTGTCCCCCCCCCCCCTTGCATTCAGAACTCCCTCGTGGGAGAGCCCTGGTGCGGCTGGAATCAGCTTACTTCTCAGAGACCCGGGCAGCGGCATTCACACTCCATTCATTACATTCACACTCAGCATGTTTTTCACACAGAAATTTTCCCACTTTGAGATGCATCTCTCTTTATGGACCTCACCCACATTTGGGGCGGCAAACAACACGTTTCCCCCCAGAACCACAGCAGTTCCCAGCACTGCATAAACCTAGGTGCCTTATGTCCAGACGCAATACAATTTTCTTCCCGTACCCGGGGCGGCACCACCAATACCACAGCAGTTCCCAGCACTGCATAAACTTAGGCCTACTCGGGGGTAACAAAACAACCTCCCCGGAACCGCTTTGTGTCTGACCTTGTTGCAGATTCAAGAAGTTCGGATGGCGTGAGCCCACCAGAAGCAGATGACCCTAGAGGCAGTCCTCCTCCACACCCCAGTAGAGATTTCAAAAGGTTTCTTACCTCTTGTTTGGCGCCCTGGGAGTGAAGGGGGACGGTCCGCAGCCGCTGTCGCTGTCCTCAATCGGGAGTTGCCATCCGAGTCACGGCACCAAATTGTGGAAGAAAACATTGTCCTCACTCTGCGTTTGTAAGCAACAAGTAGCCAGAGGCAGTTTTATTACGAACTGCAGCAAGGGAAAAACTGGTTCGGACGGGGGGGGGGGAATCCCCCCCTCCGAGGCAGATCTTCGAATACAAGCAATTATGAAGCAGTTTATATACTGTCTATTAAATATAATACCAATAACAATTAGTCTCCTTCCCATTACAAACACCAATGGCTAACAGTTATTTAGTTCCACCCAGATGCTCCTTATCTCAAGGTCCCTGCCAGAGTCAGCATTCTATCCTTATCTCCATATGGAGGTGAAGGCAGCGTCTTATTACAGATCTCGCGTTTTCAGGCCACAGACTTAGCCTGACTCTTGCTCTCTTGTTAACAAGACCAAGATGGCTGCACATAAAGTCCCTTTTCCTGCCTCCACAAGATCTAGCAGGCACAGCTGGAGGAGAAGTGCATGTTCTCTGGCTGGGACAGATCCAGATTCATCTGTTCCCTGCATCCCTCCTAGTCACAGTGAGGAATGCAACAAACTGTGCACTGTGCACTTTCCCATGGCTCTCTGCTGAAGGGGAAGAGCCAGCAATGTTCCCGTATGAATCAGCCTCTCACGTTCTCCCTTAAGGGCACTTGAGGGATGGGAGGCTCAGGGCTGAGGCAGTATTGGAGGGGATGGGTGGAGTGCACCCAGACAGCCTGTGATGGGGTGGACTAGGCCTGAAGCCATGTACTGGGGGCTGGTGGCCTTGAGCTACTCTGCCCGAGGGAAAAGAGCAGAAGAGAGTTCCTTCAGGCAAGCTAGAGTGGCTGCTTCTGCTGCAGCCAATCAGGGCCCAGAAAGCTGGTATAAAGAAGCTGCTGGGCGAGGGCCAAGCAATTCCTCACTGAAGCATAAGCCAGGCAGACACAGGGACCGACTGGGAAAGCAGCAGCACCTCAGACAGCTCTGAGTGTAGGCTGGATGGCAGACATGCCTGAAGCCCAGGTCTGGTGGATGAAGACTAGACGTGGTGGACTACAGTGAATTGCAGAACTCCGGACAGGGTGCCATGAGAATTTTATCTCAAATCCCTGAAAGAGAGGGCCTAATGGAGCACATTCTTGGGGAAGTGGCCCAGGGAGCAAGTTAGCAGTGGATAGGAAGGGCAATTAGTGGGCAACTGCTACTTACAGGGTCCCTGGGCCAGGATCCAGAGGAGTTGTTAAGCTTGGGTACCCCCAACTTCCAGCAGCTACAAAAAGAGGGTAGGAAAGAAGCCTGGTCTCAGGTGACCCAGAGGAAAGGGCATCTGGGATACCTCCACTCCCAGAGTCAGTCGGAGTAGAGGACTTGTGGAGACACATCCTCAGACAAAAGGGGGGCACTTGAGAGAGGGCGAGCCCTTTATACAGCCCCTTTCACCTTCTTGGTGATTCTGTCTTTTATGATTTTCCAGACTCCAACCTGCTGGAGTAGAGAGATCCAGTGGTGAGTCATCTCCTCCACCTCCAGTCCTGCTGTCAGAAAGAAGAACGGCAAAGATGTGTCTCATTCTTTCATCCCATTGTTATGGGAGAATGATGAATTTTAAATCTAAATGGGGAATTGCATTTGCAATGCTCGTGTTTTAAGATCAACTTTACAAATACCTAACAACCTGTGTGCAATGAATACGTTGCTCGCCTTCTGACAAAATTCTGCTGCCAAAATAATGGCTGATGGAAAGAGCATTTCAACTTCTTACAACTCTATGTAACTGTATGCTTAGGAGTGACTCATTAAACAGCAAGCAACCATGAAGGGGTATATCAAAGATTATAGGAGTCTAACATTGAGGCCTACTTTACTTGTCATCTTCCAATTGACAATTCTTTTGAAGCTTGGTGGGAAGTCAGTGACAACTTAGCAGTAGCCACAGCAATTTAAACTGGAGACTGTTAGAAGTAGGGTCTGATTTGAAAACAAAACTCAGCTCTAGTAATGATTGTAATCTGTGAACCCTTTCACAGAATCCAAACTATTATCCAGGTGAATATTTTATATATATATATATATATATATATATATATATATATAAAATTAAGATAGAAAATTATATATGCACAGTGAAAACTAAAGATATAGATACAAATCAACAATTTGAGAAGTTGCTGCTGTTGGCTGCCATAGAGCTGAACAGAGGCAGCTGGACTCAGTTTCCCCTGATCCTGGTAATTGCCTTAGTCCAATGAAGTTCCTAAAATCACCAAAAATTCCCCTGTGTCCCAAGCTTAGTGTATCTTTAGAGCATCTTACATGAGTGGCATTTGTGGACCCCTTGCTCCCAGCAATCCTAGATTCCTACCTCCCAATTGACTTCCCTAAAACATTGATATGACTCACTATATCAGTGGTCCCCAACCTTTTGGGGCCGCCAGGCGCCCGGGGGCGGGGCCACTCACACGCCGGGCACCCGGGGGCGGGGCCACCCATGCGCTGTACTCCCGGGGCTGGTGCTGCTCCTGTGCCGCACACCCAGGAGCTGGCATCATCCACGCGCTGCATGTCTTTGATTTATGGGCAATTATAATGCTATAGAATCATGCTTACTGAAGTTGATTGGTGTATTAGCCACTATTCATCCAGACTAAGTGAGGGATCAATTAAATGCCCCTTTGTTTAGTGATTGTTTAGCAGAAACAATACAAGCCACCTCCCATGGCACATACCAACAGGAGAAGATCTATGTAAAAAAACAAAGGGTTTCTCTGAAGCAAATAAAAGGCCTAGATCATTGATTGGTGGAGCTGTGTGTGTCTGACAGAAGCAGACAGAAAGCAATAGTAGCTGGTTGAGTGGCAATGGGAGAAAAGAGACTGTCTCTTAGTTTTTTTTCATATGGCATTCAAGGAAACAGAACTTTGTATACATTCTTTGTAAATAAACAGTCCTGTACTCAAGAAATGCCTGACTATGAGTCCTAAATCCCTGTGTGGAACTTAATGGGAGTCATTTACTTACTATTTCTTATGACTTGCTAAATCCATAGCAACTTATATGGACTAGAGATATTAAATATCGGTTAATTGAATAGTCGATTAACCCCATGAATTCTTATTGGTTAGCTAACTATTCTATAGTCCCCAGACAGCCCCTGTCCGGTGTGGGGTGGGGAGGGGTCTGAGCTCCCAGATCGGGCATGAGCCGGAACTGAGCCAAGCTGCCAGCTCACCTGGCTCCTAATAACCTTTAAATGCAGAGCTGTAGTGGGGGTAGGTCCAGGACCCAGTGCAAGCCAGCTCTGAGCTGGGTTGCTGGCCAGTCTGCTAAAAAAATTACTAGTGGAGGGGGGGGGGGGGCGAAATGCATGTAGTCTATAGCATTAACCTGTAAGTTTTTACTTAATGGTTAATCAGTTAATCAACTGTACTATTACATCCCTAATATGTACTATAGGTCAACAGGGAGGCACAGCCAGGAGGGGAAGCAGAAATTAAGGTATGGAACTGGGCATAGCAAGAAAGGCTGGAGCATACTGAGGATTTGAGGAGTTAAGAACAGTGTAGAATTTCTAAGCACCCATATGTCCCCTGCTTCTTCACACCTCATGACCTGTGCAATTCATTGCTCCCTGCCTCACCTGCTTCTAGTGCATTGAGGAGCTTAAAAGCCCCACAAGATACCATGCTGTAAATGAAACAGAAATGTTGCTAATCTGGAGTTCAGGATGAAAATGTATATCAGTTACTTGGGGGGTAAATAGCCTTGCCAGACTGTTTTAGTTTAATAAGGGAAACAAAACCCAAGCATTAGCAATCCAGGAAATTTGAGTTAAGATTGAATTTAAACTACTCCAAAATGCTCTGTAGTTATGAAAATGCATAATAAGGCCAAGCACACCAATAAGGGTCAATCCTAAAGGGGGCCATTTAGGGATCTGGGGCAAATTTGTCAGGGATCATACTTGGTCCTGCTGTGAGGGCAGGAGACTGGACTCGATGACCTCTCAAGATCCCTTCCAGTTCTATGAGATGCAGCACTTCCAGTAGGGCTCATATATAGTTCCCTTTGCACATATAATATATGGAGATATACCATCTCATATTCTATATATGCAGCACTTCCAGTAGGAGTTGAACACACAGAATAATGGAACGATCAAGCCATCTACTGTATATCTGAGAAAGAGAAAGAGAGAGAGTGTGTGTGAGTCTGTTTGTTCAAGAACTCCTCCTAAACAGTAAGGCTACGTCTACACTGGCATGATCTTGTGCAAGAACTCTTTTGCGGAAGAGACTTGTGCAAAAACTCTTCCAGAAGAGAGCATCTACACTGGCATGTGCTTTTGCGCAAGAGCATCCATGCCAGTGTAGACGCTCTCTTGCGCAAGAAAGCTCTGATGGCCATTTTAACCATAGGGCTTTCTTGCGCAAGAAATTCATGTTGCCTGTCTGCATTGGCCTCTTGTGCAAGAACAGTTGCGCAGGAGGGCTTATTCCTGAGCAGGAGCATCAGAGTTCTTGTGCAAGAAGCACTGATTTCATACATTAGAATGTCAGTACTTACGCAAGACCTCGTGGCCAGTGTTGACAGGCAGCAAGCTTTTGCACAAAAGCGGCTGCTTTTGCACAAGATCGCACCAATGTAGACACAGCTTAAGAGCTAGGATCACCAAATTTGGTATACAGCTTCCTCTTATCATACCTTAGTAAGGTAAGGGTTCCAAGTGCCCCCCCTCCAATTCGTATGGGGATGCATTAAGTCATACAGAAAAGAGACAGATTCACAAGGCAGGTGAAAGGGGCTGGCTGGGGGCATGCCTCCTTCTCATGAAATACTGCCCAAGCCCTAAGCCTCTCATTCCCAGGCACCCTTTATAGAGGGCAGGGGGCTACAGCTGGCTGATTCATACAGGAACATTGCTGGCTGTTCCCCTTTGTCAGGGGGCAACGGAAAAAGTGCACAATTTTCTCCATTCCTCAGTCGGGCTGGAAAGCTCAGGGGCAGATGAACCTACGCCTGCCCCAGCTGGGGGATATGCAGCCCTCCCCTGGCTGTGCCTGTAGGTGCTGCCTCAGCCATGGAGAGGTGCTTCTTACCTGCCCCCAGCCCCCCAACCTGCTGCAATGAGAAAGGGCTGGGGTAGTCCTCTCTCCCTGGGACAGCCTGCATGCTGAACCCCTCATCCCCCACCCCTGGCCAAGAACAATGATTTAAATGAAGAAAAACAGAATTAATTCAGTTAAGGACCCAAGCAACACCAGGTAAATTTTCTAATTTACAATACCAAGTTTGAGGAAGTATTCTGAGATTTGTTATTACTCTAGTTTTACTCCAGGAATGCAATACTATGTAGCTAATGATATATGTCAAAAAATATAAATCTAGAAATTATATTTTAACACCAATTTTTTATCCTATTTGTTTTCAAATCCTACTCTCTGACAAAGTCTGCCAATCACAAATTGCTGTTATTTATAAAATTAAGCTACTTTAAAATAAAAGACAAAACACAGTTACAGAATAACATAAATTTTGGAGTGATAATTACTTTGGCATCAGTTCATTTAAAGGAAAATCTTCTTCCATGCATAGTAAATATTTAATTTCCTTGGTTGCGAGAATGCTTTTGCACTGTATGTACAATGAAGAAACCTGCCAAAGTCATCACAAAAGGAGACAAAATGATCTGAAACTGAACTTTCTAAGTGAGACAGGGGAAAAAAACCCCTTTTAGATGCCATAAATAGGTCAGCATCTAGGGAGAGTCACCAGTTAATTTGTCTGTATTCCTCTTATTGTACAGGACATGAAAGCGGGATATGATTGACGAATGTAGGTAGAATTCTTTTTATCCAGTCTCTTCAAAGGCAATGTGAATATGTTCTCTTCATGCCTTTCACCTCACTTCCAAAATACATATACAATGGGGTATGGCTTGAAACTCCCATACCCTGGGATTTGCCTTCATTATTTTTAATTTCAGTAGCAAAGCCCTAGAATAGCTTGGACACATGACTCTTCCTGAGTGGGGTACTCCTAGGGCTTCTCCTTTCAGCAATTTTCTTTTCTTCCTCTAGTTATCTTGTCTTGAAAATGCTCTGAGTGTTTTATATTCTTAAGTTATAATTAATGAGAACCACCTGGTCTGGCAGCCTGAGAGAGTCAGCAAAAGAGGCTTGTACCTTGCCCTTTAGTCTAACACCATGTTACAGGGCTCCGTTTATACAAAAAGCATAAATGTGTGCACCACACTCTTTCCCATCTGTTTCTATCACTTTTTCCTCTCTGTCCCATATATCAATCCAGTCCCACATCACTCCTCAAGTCCTCACAAGATCACAGTTCCCAGTGGCTCAAGTCTTGGACCAATGTGGCCTATCTAATTGAACAATAATCAATAGTGATCACATCTGGTCTCATGTATCTTCAACCTCTGTCCTCATATGCAGAAGGTGGACTCCTACACTCTTAAACAGGCTCCCCCGAAACACCATCCTATATGCCCCATCCAAATCTTCTCTCTCTCCCCATCATGGATTACTTCTTACTTTATTCATTATTAAGTGATGTATTCTTTCTAAAATACAAATTTGGCATATAGGCAGGGCCTGAGAATTTAAAGGAGGTCCCCGGTTTATGACAGCCTGATTTATGATCCCTCAGTCTTAACGACCTTTTCCGTAAGTGCGGAAGGGGCCAAAATCCCCCGACTTATGTCCTCGCCCCGCATTTACGATGGCTTACGATGCCTGTCATAAATGTGGGCTTGAGTTACAATGCCCCCAACTTGCGACACTATCTCCGGAGCCGATCACGTCGCAAGTCAGAGGCAGCTTGTATAAGGACAATATTGAGCTGGAGTGCAGAATGTTCCCATGCTGTGAAGCAACCACACCTCTCATTGTAGACAAGAATGTTAAACAAATGTATTTCTGGATCAGATTTACAAAAAATGTACTTTGGGCTAATTTGATCTCCTTCCCCCTCCCCTAATACTAGAATTATGCTTGCAGGAAATGCATAAACTATGAAGAGACAATTATTAGCTAGGGTGAATGGTAATGCTAATGGCACAGACTACCATCCTACCCTAGAATATGTATTTTCAGCTTAATCTTGCAAAGTGCTAAGCAGTCTGGCCCTGATCCAGTAAAGTGTGTGCATAATGCTCTTATGTTCAAGGGAATCATTCTGACAAGGATCTGGAGTTATAGTGGATCACAAATTCAGTATACATCAACAATATGCAGTTGCCAAAAAGACTAATATTATGGAGTATATGTAAAATGGGGAATTTTCTTTCAACTTGATACTGCCAAGGCTTCAGCTGGAGTACAGGGTCCAGTTCTGAGTGATACAATTTAAGAAAGATGTGGACAAACTGGAGGGGGTCCACAGCACAGCAACAAAAATGATAGAAGTTTAGTAAATTTTATTCACAAGGAAAAGTTTAAAAAAGGGTGCATGTTTAGTCTTGAGAAAAGAAGGTTGAGGAAGGAAGCACTAACAGTCTTCATAGTTGTGAAGTGCTATTATAAAAGGAACCACAATCAATTATTCATGTCCATTTAAAATATAAGAAGTAATCAGTTTAAGCTACAGCAAGGGAGATTTAGGTTAGATATTATGAAAAATGTCTAACTATAAGGATAGTTAAGTTATGGAATAGGCTTCCAAGGGAAGTTATGGAATTCTCATCACTGAAGGCTTTTAAATACAATTTGAAGAAACACCTTTCAGAGATAGTCTAGATTTAATTGGTCCTGTCTCACTGCAGGGGGCTGGACTAGATGTCCACTCAAGGTCCCTTCCAGTCCTACATTTCTATTATTCTAGTGAAATTGCCATATATTGTGTCAAATTCATCCCTGATAGTATTCCACTGATTTCAGTGGAGTTATACCATAAATGATTTTGTCCTATTGGGTCCCTTGATGAGGCATTTGAAAAATGGCATTACAGACCCTGACACATTGTTATTTCTGATGCATAAGTTACAGATGTGTATCCTGCTCTCAACAAGCTGAACAATAAAGCATGAAAATGACATCGAAATGAGGCCCTGCAGATGGCAGCAGTACTTTAAATTTCAGCAGTGCAGCACAGGACTTCGTATTAACCAAGCCAGAATCCCATAGGAAAGACACTATTGATTACAATAGACTTTAAAGTGGCACATTTTTAGCTAGTACTCTAACCAGAGAACCAGTTAGAGCCACACTCTTTTAATAAGCCAGTTCCAATTTGGAACGCCTGGTGGAGTTGGGTATTGGAGGCACTATTCTGCAGTGGTTCCAGTCTTACCTGTTGGGATACTTTCAAAAGGTGGAGCTAGGGGGCTGCTATTTGATCCTATGGTGATTATGCTACAGGGTCCCACAAGGTTTCATCTTGTCCCGTTTAACATCTACATGAAGCCACTGGGAGAGGTCGTAAGGAGTTTTAGAGGATGGTGTCATCAATATGCAGATGACACCCAACTCTATTTCCCTGTGATATCAGAACCAGGTGTGGCGGTGACTGATTTAAACCGGTGTCTGGAGGCGGTGATGGTTTGGATGAAGTCAAACAAGCTGAAGCTGAATCCAGATAAGACTGAGGTCCTATGGATCAGGAGGCCATCTGTTTGGGAATGTGGCATGGTACCTGTTCTAGACAGGGTTACTCTCCCACTGAAAGAACAGGTATGCAGCTTGGGAGTCCTCCTGGATCCTCTTTTTAATATTTGAGAACCAGATTTCTTCAGTGGCCAGGAGTGCTTTTGGGCAGCTTCATCTGATCAGCCAGCTGCGACCCTTCCTGAACAGTGCTCTATGCTCTTGTTACATCCTGACTGGATTACTGTAATACACTTTTTGTGGAGCTGCCTCCAAAGAGCCTTTGGAAACTTCAACTGGTCCAGAATGCTGCTGCTCAAGTTTTAACTAATACTTGTTATACAGAGCATATTATGCCAGCTGCACTGGCTTCCAGTATGTTTCCGGGCACAATTTAAGGTTTTGGTTATGACCTATAAAGCCCTAAACAGGTTGGGTCCGGGGTATCTGAAGGACCGTCTTCTCCCATATGAACCTGCCCGGGGACTGAGGTCAGCTAGGGAGGCTGTGCTCAGTATTCCCCCACTTATGAAGATAAGATTAACATCTACGCGGTACAGGGCCTTCTCAGCTTTTGCTCCCAGGCTGTGGAATTCTCTTCCTTGGGATATTTGCATGGCGCTAACTTTAGCATTGTTTTGGCATCAGGCTAAAGCCACCCTTTTTACTCGTGCTTTTATTGGTGTTTGAGTCTGTATGTGTGTGTTACTCCTCTTGAGATGCTTTCAGCAGGTTTTATGTCCTTCTGGGGTCTTGTATTTAAATTTTTATATATATTTGTATTGTGTTTTAAAAAATTTTGTAAGCCGCCTCGAATATTTCAAATAGAGAGGTGGGGTAAAAATATTTTAAATAAATAAATAACTTTAAATTTATTTATTTATGTAAGGAAAAAGTTTCTGTATTTTGTCTAAGTTTAAATGCTTTCTAAGCATCTCACCATATAGCAGGACAATGGTTTTGAACCTTGTGCAATCCCACCCAGTTCCTGGAGTATCCGACTCCCTCCTGCTCTGTTTCTAATACCTTGGGTGCTGTTTTTCAAAACACTACTCATTTGCCATGTCTAAAGCAGGGATGGGGGTTGTGGCAGTATGATACAGCAGCACTTTTACAATGGCCAAGTCAGCTGCTGAAAATTAAACAGTCCTTTAAGAAAGTTACTAGTCCTTTTTGTTAGCCTAGATCTCATTCTGAATAAGGAGAGTGTGGAGTCGCCTCTGTAGATGGAGAAACTGACTCAAGAGTGCTAAGAACCAAATACCTCCTCTGCTTCTAAATGGCTCTAAAAGTTGCATACCTATAAAGGCACCTCTTGTGACTATTATCCAGTCTACAGCAAGCATAGAGGGGAGGAATCCTTCACAGCATCAGGTGACTCCTGAAGGAACTGATTCCTAATTCTTTGCACCTTAGGCTTTGCTAAATTTACTATTTATCTTGGTGGTGGTACAGTGCTGCTTACATACCTGCTGCCAGCTCTGTTGCTCTGCTGTGATCTGCCCTGCCTATTGCAGTCCTGCTTGCACTCATGATTTTCCCTACTTTCTCCTCTTTAGGTCCCAGGAACTCTATTTCTTCCTGTTATCCAATGTGTTATCTTTATCTCACATCCCTTCCCCATTCGGCCCCAAAGAAATACATAACCCACAACTATAATATAAAGAGGCATGTGAACCAAGAGAAGAATCAGAACCTTTGTAACTCAAACCTATTCAATACAGCCCCCATTTCTACTGCTGTTGAGCAGGTGGACTTCAAACAGGCATTAGGGCCCCATATGCCAGGAACTGATTGAGAACTGGTTAAAAGACAGGAAACAAAGGGTAGGAATAAATGGTAAATTTTCAGAATGGAGCAGGGTAACTAGTGGTGTCCCCCAAGGGTCAGTCCTGGGACCAATCCTGTTCAACTTATTCATAAATGATCTGGAGAAAGGGGTAAGCAGTGAGGTGGTAAAGTTTGTGGATGATACTAAACTGTTTAGGATAGTCAAGACAGAAGCAGACTGTGAAGAACTTCAAAAAGATCTCACCAAACTGAGTGATTGGGCAACAAAATGGCAAATGAAATTTAATGTGGATAAGTGTAAAGTAATGCACATTGGAAAAAATAACCCCAACTATAGGTACAGTATGATGGGGGCTAATTTGGCTATGACAAATCAGGAAAGAGATCTTTGAGTTATCGTGGATAGTTCTCTGAAAACTTCCACACAGTGTGCAGTGGCAGTCAAAAAGGTAAATACGATGTTAGGAATTATTAAGAAAGGGACAGAAAATAAGACCCAGAATATCTTACTGTCCCCGTATAAAACTATGGTACACCCACATCTTGAATACTGTGTACAGATGTGGTCTCCTCACCTCAAAAAAGATATTTTGGCCTTGGAAAGGGTTCAGAAAAGGGCAACTAAAAGGATTAGGGGTTTGGAACGGGTCCCATATGAGGAGAGGTTAAAGCAACTGGGACTTTTCAGTTTAGAAAAGAGGAGACTGAGGGGAGATATGATAGAGGTATATAAAATCATGAGTGGTGTAGAGAAGGCGGATAAAGAAAAGTTATTTATTAGTTCCCATAATAGAAGAACTAGAGGACACAAAATGAAATTAATGGGTAGCAGGTTTAAAACTAAGAAAAGAAAGTTCTTCACACAGCGTGTAGTCAACCTGTGGAACTCCTTGCCAGAGGAGGCTGTGAAGGCTAGGACTATAACAGAGTTTAAAGAGAAGCTAGATCATTTCATGGAGGTTAGGTCCATAAAAGACTATTAGGGAATAGAAATGGTGTCCCTGTCCTCTGTTAGATGGCATGAGACAAATCGCTTGATCATTGTCTTCGGTCCACCTCCTCTGGGGCATCTGGTGCTGGTCACTGTCGGGGGACAGGCTACTGGGCTAGATGGACCTTTGGTCTGACCCAGTACGGCCATTCTTATGTTTCTGACCTTTATGTCCCTCCTTCCTCTTCCCACTTAAAGAGTTGCTGTCTTCACTACAAGATAAAGCTTTCTAGTCTGGCAACACCCGTGATCTAGCATGACATTAGTTAGCTGAATGTCCACTTATCATGGCCGTTGGCCAAGTTTCCCGTGGTGCCATAAAGTTTGTTTACATCCTCTAGTCCTGGTCTCAGTGTACTATGCTGTTACTTAGCTCTATTTTACCCGTAAATGTCTTCTAAGAGCTCAGTAAGCAGTGGAAGTGTTGGTAATGCTGCTAGAACAGGGGTGGGAAATAATTTTTTATGGGGGTTACTCCAAAAATTTGCTAAGTGGTCAAGGGCCACACCTTCCATTACTTGGAGGAAGTATGGGATCTGGGATGGAGGTTGGGTGCAAAAGGGAGCTTGGGCTAAGGGACTGAGGTGTGGGATCTGGGAGTTTGGGTGAAGGAGGGGATTATGACCTGGGGTAGAGGTGTGTGCAGGGTTTGAGAGGGGATTGTAATCTGGGGTAGAGGAGCAGGGGTTTTTGGGCTGTGACCTGGGACAGGGGATTGGAGTGCAGGGTCTGGGACTGAGTATGGGTGCAAGACAGGATTCTGGCCAGGAGGAGGGGTGTAGTAGGAGGGAGTGCAGGGTCTGGGAGGGGGCTGTAACCTGAGGCAATAGTACAGGAAGAGGTGCAGAGTCTGGGAGCAGAGGATTGGGGAGGAAGGGGCTAGGGTGCCGGAGGCAGGCTCTGGCTGGGAGATGCTTACCTAGGCAGCTCCCAGACAGCCACCCAGCAGGTTCCTTTGCGAGGGTCCTTGCCTTCTATGCCCCTTTATGTACTCAGAGCAGCTGCAGGGGCCATTTTTTCTGCTCTGAACTGAATGCTGTAAGCTAGTGATGGGGGGGAGAAAGGGGTATTTCACATACTGCCTGTCCTGCAAATAGGCAGCTGCTATTGGCTGAAAATGGGAGTTACCAGGGGTGGGAGCAGTGTGAGAATCCTCTCACACCCTTCCCCAGACTCTCATCATTCAGGGAGGCCCACGTGGCCTCGCAGCCAGCTTTACTGAGTGCTAAGTGGATACAGGGCAGGCAGGGAGTCAGCTGAGGCTCCCGCTTCCCGGATCTGGCCTGCGTACCATATTTTGCTCAGCTCTGCATTAGACCATTAATCTCTAAGCCCTCTTCTGTCTTTCTAAAGGTGTTTATGCCTGGGCAAGTCTTAAATATTAATAACTCACAATTGTGAGGGTTTAGTGCTGTAGGTCCTTTAGGATAATAGTTGCTACGTAAATGCATATTATTATTAAGTATTTTACTATTTAATTTACTGTGAATTAGTTCTGGAAAGCAAAGGAGAGGCAGTTATGCCTCAACACAATATCAAATTTGCTGTAGATGGAAACACTACTTACTGAATGCTTCACTCCCTCCCAGTGGAAAATCCATGATGACAGTTTTTATTTTCATAACAAACTGAAGAGAATGCTCTGACTGACAGGCTGCTTATAGCCTGATGGCTAACTAACAAAGGAGAAGTAATGTGAGAACAAGTCTGCTGAAAATAGCTCCAGCCATCATCACTGAAGCGTATGGACTTTTTCTTTCTATGGAGGTCTATTCCCCCATCTGCAACTCTGCCTTCTCTTGCATCCCATAGTGATGGAATCCAGCCTTAGCTCTCTTGTGAATTCCTGGATTGTTTGTGTGTGGTTTTTGTTTCATGTTTTCTCCTTCACCTTATAGATAAATGAGGGAAAGAGAAGGCAGGATGAAAAGGATGGGGGTGGGAAAACATGACCAAAACAAACTCCAGTTCTGTGACTGAGCTGCTTTTTGACAAGGACGGTAATAAGGAAAATCTGGAAATCTGGATCCTGGCATGTTTGAATTCTAGCATTCAAAGCCTATGTGAGAACTGTTTGCAGTTTGTTTCATTCTTGTGTGAGAGATTCTGACCTTGGAAAATAAAAATGGATGGTTCCTTGAGCAGAGTGAATGAGTCCAGGCACTGGATGAGGGCTTCAGTAGGGAGAGTGTTACAAGATGTGTATTATTACCCAGTGTGTGGAGCCACCAGTAGGCACTACAGGCTCCACTGTTTATTTTAGTTCCTCATTCAAAATTGCTGTTTGAAAAAAAACTGCTGAAATATGTTGCCAGAAGTGCTGCATGGACTTTTGTAACCATTGAACTGCACTCCCCTTCAAAAAAATTATCCGCTCTTGGATTGACGATTCAGGAAAGACGAAGAGAGATTGAACTTGCTGTGTAAGAGCTTGAGTGAGAGTAGATTCAGTGATGGTGCGACAAGGGAAGATGGTTGCTAACAAATTTCCAAATTCTTCCCCCCCATCTGCAATGCAATATGACTGCTAACTGGATTTTTTTTTCCAAAATGGGCAGACTACAAAGCTGCAACTGAGCTGAAATAGAAATATCTTAAAGTATGGATAGCTTCCTTACATTCAGTAGTGAGAATAGCCTGCTTACACATTTGCTAGTGTCTCACACTATATGAGACAGAAAAAACTGGATATTACAAAGACCCATGAAGAATTGGAGAAATAATTCAGCCATCCACATTTCACTAGCATTGAGTTTGTGGAATTTGGTAATCAATGGGAGAGTTAGTACCTACCCTCATCACTATAACGTCGTCAGTCTGACAAATACTGAACCAGCAATCAAAACAAATAAAAAACAAGAACAATGGTAAAGATCTCTAGAAAGCAAGAGCAGACTGGCAGAATCACCCACTACAAGGAACCATCAGCAGCTCTGTCCAACAGTTAATGTAGAGGAAAACCTGAACATCGCTCCAGTCAGCAAACTGCATCTGAAGTAATAAACCATAATTAAATACCATTGCAAAACCAACGCGTATTGTGATCAAGGAACCAAAGAACTGCCAGCATGGAAAACAGGGTAAAGGCATTTCCAAATGGAAGAGATGGAAAGCAGAGGAAGGGAACCTGCTTAGATCAGGTAGCTCCATATTAATTCATGCACTGAGAAGGTGGCTAGACAGTTTCCTACGGCAACAGACAATTCCTCAGCTGTATTGAAGAAACAGGCCATAGTTATGCAAAAGAAAAAAAAGCAATAGCTCCCCCCCACTGTATCTTCTCCTAATCCTGAGCGACTGGAAAAACTGGCACGTGGGCTGAACAAAGATGCTATGTCTGCAGATATATAAATGATGGGTAAGAGTGATTAAAACACTAACAAGATTTGAGACAAACTTTTCAATAAATTACACAGTCATATTTGGCGTGATGGTGGCTAAATGTATACTATCTTTTGTTGGCATTCATGATATTTTCAAAAAGTAGCTTTAAGTAAGCACAAAGCTATCTGAGCTCTCTGTTGAGATCAGGGAATATCGTTAGGACAAGAGCATGGTTTAGTTGCTTACATGGCATTTTCAAAATCCTTGACAGGGCACTCACTGCCCAAACAGGGGGTTGCTCTTCTAGATCAATTTTGTTTTGTGAGGTGCTTACATGAGGGAGAGTAGGAATTCCTGGACTAAACTGTCTCCAGTGCGTGTCACAAACTGAGAGACAACAGAGACTCAGAAAACTAGAGCCCATCTAGAATGCTGCATGATCTATAAATATAATACATGGCAATGGTGTGCCTGAATAGCATTTCTGCAGGGCCATATGACTCCTCTTTGGCTGCATCTAGACTGGCATGAATTTGTGCAAATACTTTTAACGGAAAAGTTTTTCCATTAAAAGTATTTGTGCAAGAGAGTGTCTATATTGGCAAGTGCCTTTTGCGCAAAAGATTTGCTTTTGTGCAAAAGCATACGTGCCAGTGTAGACGCTCTCTTGTGTAAGAAAGCTTCAATGGCCATTTTAGCCATTGGGCTTTCTTGCGCAAGAAATTAACGTTGCTGTCTACACTAGCCCTCTTGTGCAAGAATACTTGCACAAGAGGGCTTATCCTTGAGCAGGAGCATCAGAGTATTTGCGCAAGATTTTGTACATTACAAAGTCAGTGTTCTTGCTCAAATACTCGCGGCCAGTGTAGACAGGCTGCAAGATTTTGCAGAAAATCATGCCAGTCTAGACGCAGCCTTTAAGTGCAGAATCTTACCAATTTTATTAGCAGTTTAGAAGGAGAGATGCCCAAGGCACACTTCTGGAGTTGGAACCTGGTCTGCATCTGAATTTTTTCAAAGTTTGAGGTGCAACGTCTAGGGTTTTGGTATGGTCCACTAGAAGCAGCTGTAAAGTCTGGATTCAAAATCCCCTCAAAGTTTGTGGGTGCTTGGACTTTTGGTTCAGGGCCAATCTATACATAGAAATTGATACCTACCACTTGTGAGACAGCATGATTTGTCCAAACCACACAGCTGAACTGCTTCCTTATTTCCTTATGGCAGTTTGTATCCTCTACATCTTCTTTGCCAACCCTCAGCCACCTGGGCCTGCAGAGGGTATCTTAAATATCAGATAGAAAAAGCAATAAAACACACACTCTGCTATCCTCTTTGGAGGAAAATATGGGGAGGGCACCTAGAATAAAGTGAACAGATTGAAAAATAATTTCTGCTCAGTCATTCATTTTATTTAAATTAACTCAAAGAAAAAGTACTCAGGATATCAAAGTGACAGTTAATACCAAGTTAGCCTGAAAATTATTTAACAGAAATCCGGTGGGAGGAAAAAGGCAGCAATACCTGGAAAGCCAACTCTGATACAGAAATATTTGAAGATGAAAAAACTGAAAAATCAAGGCCTGGTTGTTGACTATCATTGCTTTGTACCTTGTGCAGTCGTTCATGCTAGTGCAATGAGGGCAAATCAAAATAGTTGTGTTTTATGTCAACTTCACACTCACTTTGTACAGGTTTAAGTGACTACAAGGTGTCTCTGACTACAAGATTCTTCTCAGTGAAGAATCTTTTTATGCAAAACTGTACAATGGCTATTAATTAGAGAAGCTCCTATATATGGGGCCAGAGTGTTGCTGCTCCCTCCATATGTGCACAAGAGGGGATTCAGGGTGGGAGGGAGAGCAGCAATAAGGAACAAGAAGCCATCTCTTTGTGCACCTTCACAGCAATCAGCCAAATACCAGTCCTATGACTCCCAAAGTACAACTGCCAGAAAAGTCTAGTGCCTCTGGCTATGCTAAACTTCACACACAGCAGAGACATAGGATGTCCCCCAGCTGCCTTTCTTCTTCTCTAGTCAGCCAGAAGAAACCAGTGCAGTGAGACACAGACTGCTGTAATACCCAGAATTTGACAACTTCACTTTTCAATGTTAATGTTCTTTTAATGTTGCTTTTTGGTGTGGAATTATAATAAATCCTCTCCCAAGTCTCAGTTTCAGCTGTGACATGATCTCAGCACAGTATATAAGGCTCCTTTCACACTGAACAAACTGGGAAATTTGTCTATGTCAGCTTTATGAAAGCACTGACAATCTGACTTCATGCCAAGAAATGCTGGGATTTTGTCACCTCTATAAAATGAGTTAGTTCCTCCAATGGTTGAGAGCTGTTCAGTTAATTAAAACGTTATGTTGCATAATAATAGACACTACAGTGAATCCTTGGACAAAGATGCATCCTTTCTCTGATGACATGTTTTATTTTCACTGACATGTTCATAGAGAAATTGAGGGAACAACTAATTACACGTCTCAGTGCTCTCTCATACTCTCTCTCGTTTTCAGGGACACAGCCACCAGAGGGACATGTCATTATCTTTTTTTCTCCTTAGTTGAACAGGACTTTGGAACAATCACAAGAAACAGCCCCATGAAGAATTAATTCCAGGTTTACAATAGACCCAGGGCACATCTAGACAAGACACTGAGTTATAGTTAGTTTATGGAGACCTCAAATATATCTGCATTTGTAAGGAATAGCAGTTTTCTCTTACATTTGAGTCTTAGTATTTAATCTGAGCAGAAGATATGATATGTCCTTCAATTCCTTACTCAAAGCCCAACAGGCAGCACCGGGCTCCTTTTGCGTAGCTGGGGTCGAACTGTTTTTGCCCTGCCAGGTTTGCTTTTGCTTGTTTGTGTCCCACTGGAAATAATTTAGCTGCAAAGATTTCTCTTCATTTCTATTACTTCAGGCTTAGCTGGGTCAGTGAAATAGAAATTGTGACTAACTAAAATATGAAAGTCTCAGAGAAGTAGCCATGTTAGTCTGTAACTGTAAAAACAATCTGGGGTCTTGCTGCATTTTAGAGACTAACAGATGTATTAGGTTACGAGCTTTCATGGGTAAAACCCACTTCATCACATGAATAAAATGTGAAAGTCACTTCAAACACAGTGCAAATTTAGCTCAATGAATTTATTGTATGAGAAACCATTTAGCCCAGAGAACTGAGTAGTCAATATTCGTTCACCTCTCTCAGGCTACGTCTAGACTGCAGCATTTTTAGAGGCATAAGGGATCTTGCACAAAAGGGTTTTTTTGCGCAAAATGGACCTGTCTACACTGCTTGTTTTTGCACAAAAACCTCTTGCGCAAAAAGGATCGGCAGAGATATGCAAATGACAGCGCGAGAAATGCTAATGAGCACTTCATTTGCTTTGTCTCTGCCGTCAAAAGGCTGCAGTCTATACGTAGCCTCACATCACACTTTGGATTAGGCATGTAAACACCCAGTTAATTAATTAACCAGTTAAATGCTAGGTTTAACTGATTAAGTTGGGATCCCAGTGGGGGGTTGCTGCTGCCATCCCTCCTGGCCCTGCAGGGGCTACTGGGTCCCAGTCACCCACCCCCAGCTGTGTGGGGTTGTCACTGCCTGTTCCTGACCCCTCCCCCCCATGTGGGTGATCCAGGAGCAGGCTGCTGGCTCCCATCCTCACCCCCCACAGGACTGGAACAGCCCTCCACCTGCAGTGGTACCCTGTAAGCATCACTTGGTAAGGATGATGCTTACTGGGTAATTATTTAACTGGTTACCCGTTCACATCCCTACTTTGGATGAATCAAACAAAAGCCACAATCCCAACTTTAGCTTGAGGTTTGAAAGCAGAGTCTAGCAGCTTTTCTATATGTACAGTCCTGCAGTTACACCACTGTAGTGCTTCGTGAAGATGCTACCTATGCTAACTAGAGAGCTACTCCTACTTGTGTGGGCATTCCACCTTTCTGAGAAATGGTAGCTACATTGACAGAAGCAGCCCCTCCATCAACACAGTGCCATCTACACCAGCGGTTAGATCAGTTTAACTGCATTGTTCAGGAGTGTACATTTTCCATTGCAGTCAGTGACAGTGTAAACTATTCCATTGATGATCATCAAAGCAAAATCATGTCATGTGTGTGCTTATTGCTGTTGCGTGAAGTGGTAGATATTGAGAGGTTGGAGAGACTGAGGGATAACTGAATGTTGTCAGTGATTTCTGGAGGGGGAATTAGGAACTCAAGCCCTCACACACTCAAGCCGGGCCTGACCTGATCCCAACGACTGAGCTGCCGGCCAACCCCCCGGGACCCAGGCACTGGTCCAGCCAACGCAAACCCCAATGCTGACTGGGGAAGTAATGCTACAGCCACCGGACTTGTGCCAACAGGTGGGACCGCTACGGGCCGGAGGCAGGGGACAGGAAGTGACCCAGGGCAGGGAGCTGGAAAAGCCCGAGGGCTCGGTGCATTGCGGGGAGGAACCCCTGCCAAGCCAGTGGTGGGAGCCACCCGCTGCTGATAGGGCCCTAGGTCGGGGCCCGGTGGAGAGGGTGGGCCCGGCCCCCCCTACCCGTCCTGTCCTGAACCCCGGTGAGTGGGGATTCAGCTAAAGGACTAGGCTGGGAGGCCGTATTTGCCCCCAATACAGGGGCATTGCACTTTGGGACTAGGACTGGATGGTCTGACTTATGCCCCGGAGAGGGGCGGCAACCCCAATTGAGGGGGGAGCCCCCCGGCAGGGAGACCTTGGCATTTCACTCAAAGGCAAATTTGTTTATGCTCAGATTTGGCACTGTCAGCGCACATAAATTGTCACTATGGATTGTCTTATAAGCCAAGTTAGCCTATAAGGGTACGTCTAAACTACATGGCTCCGTCGACGGAGCCATGTAGATTTGTTGTTTTGGCAGAGGGAAATGAAGCGGCGATTTAAATAATCGCCACTTCATTTAAATTTACATGGCTGCTGCGCTGAGCCGACAAACAGCTGATCAGTTGTTTGTCCGCTCAGCGCGCTAGTCTGGACACGCCCCTGCCGACATCAAAGCCCTTTGTCGGCAGCCCCGTTATTCCTCGTGGGATGAGGTTTACCCGGGCTGCCAACAAAGGGCTTTGATGTCGCAGGGGAGCGTCCAGACTAGCGTGCTGAGCGGACAAACAGCTGATCAGCTGTTTGTCGGCTCAGCGCGGCAGCCATGTAAATTTAAATGAAGCGGCGATTTAAATAATCGCCGCTTCATTTCCCTTTGCCTATAACCCTAATCTATATGGCTCCGTCGATGGAGCCATGTAGTTTAGACACAGCCTAAGAGTCCAAGTTTCTGAGTCATCCAAGTTTCTTCACTAAAGCTGGGATCAATTGATCCACCGGAGGTAGATTTAGCAGGTCTAGTGAAAACTGGTAAATTGACTGCCAATTGCTTGAACATCTGCTCTAGTACTCCACGAGAATGAGATAAGTCAGGGGAGTTGACAGCACAGTGTGGAAACCATGGTAAATAAATCTAAGCTATGTTGACCCCCGTTACACTACTAATGTAACTGTTTTTTAATTTACTTGAATCTTCTGCAGAAATGTTGACGTGGCTATAGAATTCATCACTGAATTCCTTAGCCAACACTCCACTGTTTCAGCAACTGGGGCTTGGGCAGGTAGAACCAGTGGTTAGAGGTTTGGATTGTTAAGTTGGAGGGGATCAAGCCACAGATGATAACCAGGGTCCAGAGCCAGGAATCAAGCCAGAGTCAATAGCCAGGATCCAGAGCAAAGGGTCAAGATGAAGTCAACAGTCAGGACCTGTAGGCAAGCCAAGGAAGTAGGGACCCTCTGGCTATCTCTACACTGCACTGCTATTTTGAGATAATGGCTGTATCCTGAAATAGCTATTCTGTGTCTTTTAAGTGCACTCGTTATTTTGAAATATAATGGGCTCGCTATTCTGATGTCCCTGGAAACCTCATTTCATGAGGAGTAAGGGATGTTTCGGAATAGCAATTTATTTCGAAGTAAGTGCTATGTAGACCGCACCAAATTTCAAACTAACATTTAAATAAGATATGCAATTTGCGTAGCTCCAATTGTGTATCTTGTTTAGACCCACGGTGCTGTGGAGATACACCCTCAGTAAGACAAGGGAATAGGAAAAAAGCAGGGTCAGTTTTGGCAACAGGTTAGTGATCTGCCTCATTGCACAGACCTGATGCTCTCTTCAGGCTTCCATAGCAGGTCTGGACCAGTCAGAAGTTACATAAGGAACTGTCAATCATCTCTTCTGTGGGCAGCATTTCCTGCAGTAACTAGTCTACCAGGATGTATTGTGTGTGGACCAGTGCTTTGCCGTATCTGTCTGGTGGCAGTGTGAAAGTACTGGCTGATCGGTGCCTCCTAAACTTGTGTTCAAGACCCACTACATTTACCAAAAATTTTATTCCAAGGTAATTGTTATAATATAACCCTCCCTGGAGTTACTTTTATTGTGAAATAAGAATGTCCACCTGGGTAGTTATTCCAGAATAACTAATCTAGAATAAAGCTTCAGAGGGGATGCTGAGTTAGTCTGTAACAGGAAAATCTTAAAAAGCCAACAAATAGTTTAGTAGCACCTTAAAGGCTAACAAAACATCTAGAAAAATAATATAGAATAATTATTTTCATAAATTTCCAAGTGTAGACAAGCTTCTAATTTCCCTAATATCTTGGGACCAACACAGCTACACCAACACTTCCTACAGTATTAGGTTTGTTAGTTAACCCTCCTATTGAGATTGATTGAAAACAGTTCATGCTTCTCTTACAGCTGTTGGTTCAGGCTGCCTAAAGAGTGGAAAAAACAATGTATTGCTTTACTTTCAGCTCACATTAGGAAGCAAACGGTTTTAAACTAAATCAATACTAGCCACTGTATGCCAATTTGAGAGCTCATGCAAGGGCGGGGGTGTTGCACCAAACCAACTAAATCAATTCAGAAAGTAACAGTTACACTCAGGATTTAGAAGGGGCCTAATTATATGAGAGGCCAAAAACGGGGAGAGGGTAACTGAAGAAAAGGACTAAGGAAATATCCATGCGATTCTGTCATCATTCAAGAAGCACTGGCCAAGACTAAGAGATGACTTGATCATAGGGTATAAACACCTCATGGGGAGAAGATTTCTGATAACAGAGAGCTCTTCACTCTAGAAGACAGAGGTTCTATGGTTGGAAGCTAAAGCTAGACATATTCAGACTAGAAATAAGGTTTTAGCAGTAAAGGTAAAAACCATTATGAGCACAATAAACCTGATCACTCAAAATCTTTAAATCAAGACTTGATATCTTTCTAAAAGATGCTCTAGCTCAATAAGTATTTGAGTTTTATGAAACAGGGCTGGCCTTACCATGAGGCGAACTGAGGTGGCTCCTCAGGTGCCAGACTGGAGGGGGAGAGGGGGCACCACTAGGAATCAGTGTAGAAAATTCTGTCTGCTGCTGGTGCATATGTATTCTCTCTGCTCTAGATGCACAGAGATGGTGGAGTTCTGTGCTGGAGGAAGGAGTGCACAAGAGACATAACAGGCAGGAGAGGGGACATGGGGGCATCAGGTGCCAAAATGTTGTGGGCCGGCTCTGTTATGAAAGAATGATTTGGTGAAATTGTATGCTTGTTATCCAGGAAGTCTGACTAAATTATCATGGCCTTCTTAAAACAGATGACTTTTGCTGTACCATTGAAAAGTATTATGATCTCAGAGCCTGTATTTACATCCATTTTTGCTTAAGAGTGTCATTGGGTCTGAACAATGACTCGTCTAGCCCAGTATCCAGTCTGACGCTGGCCCATGCCAGATGCTTCATAGGAAATGAACAGATCAAGGATTTTTGAGGTATCCATCTCTTGTTGTCCAGTTTCAACCTCTGGTAGCAGAGATTTAGAGTCTAAGCATGGGGTTACATCCCAGACTATCTTGGCCAACAGTTATTGATGGACTCATCTCTCCATTCATGTATCTAATTATTTTTTAACCCAGTTGTGTTTTTGTTTTGGCCTGTACAATGACCCATGGCAATGAACTCCATAGGTTGACTGTGTTGTGTGAAGCAGTACTTCCTTTTGCTTTAAACTTGCTGCTACTTTTTTTTTTTGAGTGGCCCTTAGTCCTGCATAATGTTAAGGGGTTAGTAATACTTCCCTAGTCTCTTTCTCCACAGCATTCATTGTTTTATAGACCTCTATCATATCTCCACTTTTCCATCATTTTTATAAGATCACCAGTCCTGTTTTTTAAAATCTCTCCGTATATGGAAGCTGGTCAATACCATGCCCTAATCTTCTTTGTTGCCCTTTTTTGTACCTTTTCAAATTCTAATGTGTTTTTTTTTTTAGATGGAGCAATCAGAACTGCTCATAGGATTTAATTTGTGGGAATGCTATGGATTTATATAGTGATATTATATATTCTATTTTATATCCCTTTCCCAATGTGTCCTACCTTTTATAGCTTTTTCTGACTGTTGCTGCACACCAAGCAGATGTTTTCAGAGAACTATCAACAGTGCTCCAAGATCTCTTTTTTTAGTGGTTATTACTAATTTAGATTCCCTATTATTTTCTATGTATAGTTGAAATTATTGCTGACTAAAATGCAATTGCCAATGTGCATTACTTTGTACTTAACAACACTGAATTTCATTTTTTTTGCCAAGTCATCTAGTTTAGTGAGATCCCTCTGTTATTCTTCACATTAATTTCAGGATTTAACTATCTTCAGCAACTCTATATAGTCTTCACATATTGCCCCCTCAATCCTCACCCTCTTTTCAAGATCACGTGTTAAGATGTTGAATAATAGTGGTCCCAATACACACATGCTATTTCTCACTCTTCATTGTAAAAATGGACCAATTATTCCTACTTTTTATTTCCTATCTTTTAACCAGTTACTAATCCATGGGAGTACCTTCTTGCTTATCCCATGGCAGCTTACTTTGCTTAAGAGCCTTTGGAGATGGCTCCTGTCAAAGCCTTTCTGAAAGTCCAACTATGATATATCCATTAGATAACTCCTGTCCACATGCTTGCTGATTCTCTCAAAGAATTGTAATGTATTGGTGAAGCATGATTTCACTTTACACAAGCTATGATGACCCTTCACCAAAATATCAAGTTCCTTTGCATGTCTGACAATTCTAATGCTTGCTTTAGTTTCAAGCAAATTGCCTAGTACAGAAGTTAGGCTTACTGGCTTTTAATTGCCAGGATTGCCTCTAGAACTTTTAAAAAACTGAGTATTACATTAGCTACTTTCTCTAGTCAGCTAGTACAGAGGATGATTTAAGTGGTAAGTTATATACTATGGTTTCATATTTGAGTTACTTCAAAGCAGCTGGGTGAAGACCATTGGAACCTGCTGAATATAATTGTTTGTCAATTTGTTTCAAAGCCACTTCCAATTGACACCTCAATCTGGGATAGTTCCTCAGATTTGTTGGCTAAAAAGAATGGTTTGGTTGTAGAGACTCTGCCTCATATCCTCTGCAGTGAAGACTAATGCAAAGAATTCATTTACTTCTGCAGCAGCCTTGTCTTCCTTGATTGCTCCTTTGGCCCCACTGATGGTTTGTTTTGTCCACTAGTCCCACTGGCAGGCTTCCTGCAGCTGATGGACTTAATTTTTTTGCTGTTAGAATGTGAAAAGCAACTAGCAAAAGGTGCATATACTTTCTTGGCCTGCCTTGTGATACTTTTACACTCAACTTACCCGCATTTATGCCTTTTCTATTTTCTTGACTAGGATTTGAGTTTCAATGTTTAAAGAACGCCTTTTTGCCTTCATCAGTCTCTTTTACCCTGTATTTACCCATAGTAGCATAATTGTTAGGCAATTGCTTATTTCAGTTATATTTCATATACACCATGTGCTCAAGTCAAACTACAAGCCATGGTCTTCACTGTAAAATTTATTTGTTCTGAGTAAAATGTAGCCTTGTTCTTTCAGTGTTGTGTAGGAGGTATGTTCTTTTGGTTCTATAATGAGCTCTGTATTTTATTAAAGCAAGCAGGAGACTCCTAGAAATCAACTTGTATAGCTCTCTTAAAACAAAACACAGAGTAAATTTTTGATGCGGTAACAGGAAACAAATAGGATCCTCATACTTTGTTATGATTTAGGTATAAGAAAATGGGAAACTACAGTAACAAAGGAAACAGAACAAGAATGCTGAAATGAAGTATATTAGCAAAAGGCATATACCTCTAAGCTACATACTACATACTGTATCCAGTGCTTCAAAAATGGACATAATTTGAAGCTACAATACTAATTTTATGACTGTTTTACTGGAAAATCACAGAAGACCCTAAGAAGCTTAGATTTGTGTGTTCCATGCAACACAAATCTCAATGTCTTCTTCCATGATATTACCCATCTATTTTAGAAAAACACAAAATATCTGGAACTCAAAAACATGGATCAGATTAGGGGAGATTCTTCAATCTGCACCAATAGTACCTTGCACAAATTCTGCAATCCCACGAAATACTCTTCAGTTGATGGTACTGGTGCTTTTCCTCTTAATTTCAAGCTTGATAGCTAGTATCAAAACAATCTATTCAAAGTTACTGAATACACAAGCCACAGGTTTAACTGCTATCCTGCTGCTTGGATTCAGCCCCTTGAAATGGTGAGCTTCAGGTAAGAAAAACGTAATGTGGATCTTACAAACACTGCTAACTATTGCAGGAAATTGAGGAATGTGTCAGAACAGCTTTTGGGCAAAAATGGTATTGTTGCTGTCTAAAGACCTGAAGGTCTCACTCTGTCTTAGCTAATGTGATATGTAGGATTCATATTAGGTAAGGATGACCTGGTTCAGTAAATGAAAATATAAAGCACAAAAATCACAAATTCTTCACAAACATTAACTAAACATTAACTCCCCAACCAGGAGTTTTCTATCTGCTACCCAAGATACGCAAGCCTGGAAATCCTGGACAACCCATCATCTCAAGCATTGGCACACGTACAACAGGATTATCTGGCTATATTGACTCTCTCCTCAGATTTCTCAATCTATTGTATACAGCCAAGCCCTAAAATACAACCAGATTTGCTCCAATCCCACAGACAGAGAAACACCTACAGGATCTATATAGACTTATAGAGCATTCTTAAAACTGAAATACCCACCTGGAGAAGTGAAAAAACAGATTGAAAGAGCCAAAAAAATTACCCAGACATGAACTACTTCAAGACAGGCCCAAAAGAAAAAACAGAGTTCCATTTGTCATCACCTACAGTCCACAACTTAAACCCTTCCAATGCATTATCAACAATCTACAACCTATCCTGAAAAACGACCCTTCGCTCTCAGAGGCCTAGGGGGAAAGGCCAATTCTCGCTTATAGGCAGCCCCCTAACTTGAAACAAATTCTTTCTGGTAACCACGCTGCACACCATCATAAGCATCTAGGAACCCACCCCTGCATCAGCCCCAGTGCCAACTCTGCACACACATCTACACAAGCGACTTAATCACTGGACCCAACCACATCAGCCACCAAATCAGAGGCTCATTTAACTGCACATCCACTAATGTGATCTATGCCATCAAATGTCAGCAATGCCCCACTCAGTGTATATTGGCCAAACTAGACAGTCTCTATGGGAAAGAATTAATAGTCACAAATCAGATATCTGAAAAGGCAACACAGAAAAATCTGTTGGAGAACACTTTAATCTTCCTGGACACTCATTAATGGTTTGAATCGATATTGGATGGCTCGCACATTATCAACCAACCAAACAATGAAGGTGCTAGATGTCTTTGTAGAATCTGGTGTTGGTCATCTTCCTTTCCAAGTACAAACTAATGGTTATCAGCCTCTTCTAACTATTTAGTCTTTAAGGTGCTACTAGACTAGTTTAAGTCTTTCCTACTACAGACTAACTCTGCTACCCCTCTGAAGCTTATCTACTCACTGTTCTTTTTTCTTCCTCCCTTCCATTTTTTCCTTCTCTCCCCCGCCCCCCGCTCCTTCCTTCCCTTATTTATTCTTGGATCTGGACTTCCAGCACTCTGGTCATCTGAAGAAGTGGGTTGTACCCATGAAAGCTCATTATACCATCTCCATGTTTTGTTAGTTTTTAAGGTCTATTTGTTGTCTTTAGTTTTTCTTTGTGTGAGTGTCTCTTTCTCCTATTTAAGCTGTTCCGCTCTGAAAAACTAATTAAATAATCAGAGCAGGGATTAGAACTTCAGTCTTTGAGCAGATGGTGCTAACCAATAGGAAATAGTCATTTTCACTCCCTCACTGGCCCAATCAATCCTTAAACAGTAGCACAGCTTCAACAGGAGAGATTGAGAGCTCCCATCCCAAAATAGCCAATAGCCCAGCAGTTAAGATAGTTGCTTGGAAAAGGGGAACCTAGGTTCCAGTTGCAGGTTCAAGGACTAGTTAATTGTTTATACTAAGTGGAACAGATGCAATAGGAGAGAGTGAGAAAGGCCTAGACCAGAATATCCTAGAGCGTGTTGGTTGGGGCACTCACTTAGGGGAGAGAGACATATGCTCAAATCTCTGCTTCAGAACAGGGACTCACCTGGGAGTTAGGAGGCCCTTATTTGCATGTCTAATCACTGATTACAGGTTATACGGGGCTGCTCCTTCATTTTTTTTAAATAATCTACCCTTTAATTTTGCTTTTATTAAAAATATACTAAACACATTTATTATTATTATTATTATAGGAACTTGCAATGAATAAAAATGTAGTTATTTTGCACCGCTCTACTCATGGATCATGGCAGATAAGTGAACATGAGGTCCAGATGCAATGCTATGACTAAAAGCAGCCTTTGCACATATAAAGAATAGAATATCAAAGAGGAGCAGGAAAGGGATTTTTACCTCTATATATAACTTTTGGTGAGCTTTCTTCTGGAATGCTATGTGCAGTTTTGTGGTCAACAATTTTAAAAGAACATTTAGGGGGGAAAATCTACAACCTATCTCCTGTCAGGGATTCAGAAAAGAGCCACACAAATGATTTAAAGCCTGGAAAATACACCTGAGAGAGAGACTTAAAAGAGATCAATGTGTTAGTTTGCAGAAGACAACTTATGTTTAAGTACATACATAGAAAGAACATATCTGACACTGTGACTATATAATCCAGCAGACAAAGGCATAAGATCCAATGTGGGAAGTTGAAACTAGAAAAACTCAAACTGTGGGAGGAACGTGTAAGTTTTTAACTAAGTGTGCATAACTGCTGGAATAGATTACCGAGGATTCTGCAACACTTGAAGTCTTTAAGACTACACGTTTTCCCAAAAGATGAGCCTATAGTCCATTGTTTAAAAATGTGTGTTTTTATACATTGTACCAGTAACAATCTTCTGGATAAACTATATATGAAAGTAGGTTAATTATTCTGCATAAATGGTCTCCTTAAGCATTTTCCTTGTAAAAAAAAAAGTGACAACATTGCAAGAAACTCCACACCAAGGCCTGTTGGACTAAGTATTATTGAAGCTGTCAGGAGAGAGTGACAAGTTTGACAAACTGCCTTGTCTTGGAAGCAGCAGAAATGCCTTATGTTGCTGAGTCATTGACCCTATTTCAGGTACTGACTGCCAGAAAGTGATTTGGCTTTCAACAGCTTGCCTTCATCTAAACATATGATGGCCTGGATTGTACAGAATGCTTTCTAATTGACCATTCAGAATGTTGGCCCAGAAATCTGAAATGCCTGTTTCAGTAATAAAAGTCTTGTCCAGAACTGCAGTTTCTTTTGGCTCTGTCTTTGAAGTGAGTTATGGATAGGTGAAAGAACCTTGAAATAGCAGCATCTCAGATTTAGAAGCCAAGTGAGCATTAGTGGAAAATTTGTTCCTAATGCACCATCCATATTGCACAAATCACGAGCAGTAGTTATTAAAGGTTTATATTACAGGAGCACAAAGACGACCCAGTTAAGATCTGTACAAACACAGTAAATCTTTGTCCAGAAGAGTTTATAATCTAAGCCAAGGGTATCAAATGCTTGGTCCATGGGCTCAGTCTTGCTCATTTGATATACAGGCAGTCCCCGACTTACGTGGATCCGACTTACGTCGGATCCCTAGATACGAACGGGGTGAGGCAACCCCCGCACATGCGCAGCAGCATTCCCGGGGCTCGCTCACCTGGGTCCTAGGATCCTCCTCCTTCTCGGGCCGGCTCCGACTGGGGTCCCGCAGAGCTGCCGGGCAGAGGAAAAGTGCCTCCCCACGCCCGCTGCCCCCCCCCACCCCCTGCCAGCAACAGGCTGCCCCCTCCCCTGAGCAACAGGCTGCCGAACAGACAAAAGCAGCCTCTCCGCCCCTCCTCCCCTCTATACATGCCGGGCTCCCGGAGCGCAGCAGCGTCCCCGGGGCTCGCTCACCTGGGTCCTAGAATCCACCTCCTCCTCCTCTTCGGCAGGCTCCAACTGGCCTCTGCCTGCAGCAGCTGGCCACAGGGACAGGGATCCCGCAGAGCTGCCGGGCAGAGGAAAAGTGCCTCCCCACGCCCGCTGCCCCCCCCCCCACGGCCTCGCATCCTGCACGCCTCCCCCCCCCCCCCCTGCCAGCAACAGGCTGCCCCCTCCCCTGAGCAACAGGCTGCCGAACAGCAGACAAAAGCAGCCTCTCCGCCCCTCCTCTCCCTATACATGCTGGGCTCCCTGGGCAAACAAAGACTCCACCAAAACAAACAAAGTGCTGGCCTCATTGTGTTAGCAAAAAAAGGACCCTCCTCCTAGAACCCTGGGTGGTGTGTGGAAATAAAGCTATTAGCTCAAAGCATGGTGCAGAGCTGTTTGGTATTTGATGAGTTACTCCTTTAGTCCTGAGTTTGTCATAGGGACAGAAATAGATGTGAAATCTTCTGAACAGGGGAACAGACAGCAAAACAAACATTAGAGGGGAGTTAACCTTTCCCTATGCTATCCAAAACTAAAAAAAATGTTTGGCTAGAGTTTCCCCTACAATATGTACCAGTTCCGACTTACATACAAATTCAACTTAAGAACAAACCTACAGTCCCTATCTTGTACGTAACCCGGGGACTGCCTGTATTTGTGCCATTGACACAACATGCAGAATCTAGACTTTCATTTAAATAGATGGGGAGAGGAGAAATTAAATTGTTCATCCTTGTAACCAAAAGGACGTTACAATATAGTCACTAATGACACAATTATGTTTTTTCCCTGAAGAATTACTGCCTCATTCAGGGCACAGGACAGAGTGGAAGAAAATGAAGGAAGGGAAAAAGGCTGGGGGGGAAGGGAAGGGAAGGGAAGGGAAAGGAAGAGAGATAAGGGGATGAAGAGGGACAACAGGAAGCAGAAGAGAAACAGAAATATTGTTGGAACCAAAGAGAAGCTCGTTTTCCCACTGAGTGATCCTGGGTTTGACAATAAGTCCAAACTAAAGAGCTTATAGTGGCATAGCTGTACCAATGCAGCTGCACTGCTTTAAGATCTCCTGTGCTCATGGGGGAGAGCTCTCCTATAGACATAATTAAATCACTCCCCCAATGAGCGGCTGTAGTTATGTTGGTGGGAGGGCATCTCCAGCCAACATACTGCTGTCCACACCAGTGCTTCTGTTGTAGTAAATTAAAGTGCTCTGGGGTGTGGGTTTTCACACCCCTGAGTGACATAAGTAGTGTCTTGCCAAATTCACAGCCCATTTTGGTCACAGGACTTTAAACATCAAATTTCATAATTTTAGCTCTTTAAATCTGAAATGTCACGGTCCTGTAATTTGTGGGGGACCTGATCCCAAAAGGAGTTGTCTGTTTAGGTTTTGCAAGGTTAATGTGTGTGTGTGTGGGGGGGGGGAAATTATGGTACTGCTACCATTACTTCTGTGTTGCTGCTGGCGGTGACGCTGGCTTCAGAGGTAAGCAGCTGGAGAGTGGCAGCTTCTAGCGAGGATCCCAGCATTGAAGGGAGAGTCACTGCCAGCAGCAGTGCAGAAGTAAGGGTGACAATACCATGGCATGCCATCCTTGCTTCTGCAGTGCTGCTGGCAGGGCATTTCTTTCAGAACTGGGCATCTGGTCAACAGCTGCTGTTCTTCTGTCACCCTGCTCTGAAAACAGCACAGAAGTAAAAATGGCAATACTGCTATTTCCCTAAAATAACCCTTGTGACTCCTCTGCAACATCCTTCTGGGTCAGGTCCCACCAATGGGAAAAATGCTGGTCTCTCTTGAGAAATCTGTATAGCATAGGGTAAAAACACACAAGACCAGATTTCATAGTCTATGATGCCATTTTCACGGCCATGAATTTGGTAGGCCCTAGGCATAAATTATTTTGAAAGTGCTAGTGTAGACATAGCCTTAGGCATTGATTAAAATAAATATTGAAAAGTTTAGCTTCCCTGAAAGGATCCAGATTAACTCTTGAGCTCTATAGATCTTCCACTGACACCAATGGGAAATATACTGTAGATTCAGAGCCCCAAGTTTATGCCACATCCAACAGACCATAATTAACAATGGAATTTGACACATCTGTTGTAAGGGCTAGATTGTGTTCTAAGGCACTGCCCTGAATAAAGGGCGGCATATCACCCCCGCATAGGAGTGGCACTTCACTTCCTGCTTCCTACTTTTTAGGGATTTGCTACAGGTTGAAACTCTCTTAACTGGGATTCTCTGGTCCGGCAACATCCATGGTCTGCCATGGGTGGTACAGGACCAGCGTCCTGGTGGACGGCCAGTGGCAAACATCCCTGTGGGGCAGGCAGGGCAGTGGGCAGCTGACAGTGGGGACACCCAATATGTGGCAGCGGGGCTGCCCGGTGGGGCTGGGAGCTGTGGCGCATGGCTGCCCTGCGGGTCCCAGAGCTCCAACACAGCGCATACAGCTGCCCAGCAGGTCCCAGAATTCCAGTGCAGTGCGTGCAGCTGCTCAGTAGGTCCCAGAACTCCAATATGGCATGTGTGGCCACACGGTGGGTCCCAGAGCCATTGCAGCAATGGCTGTCCAGTGGGGCTGGCAAGACGTGGGGAGTTGGCCAAGCCAGGAGTCCAGAAATGACCTCTCCTGGTCTGGCAAAATCCCTCATCCATGACCGGTCAGATCCTGAGGGTGACTGAGCAGGGAGGTCCAGTATCTACTAAAAAATTCAATGCCTTAGCCAAGATCACACAAGGTCATAATGCCCACTATATTAAATCCCTACAGAAAGAAATTCAAGACCGCCTTATAAAGAATACACAATCTCTTGATCTACACTAGGAATTTAGGTCAAACTTAGCTGCATTAGGTTGATTTTTTTTTTAAACACCGCGTCCACACCACCGAGCCTGATCTGCCAACTTCAAGTGTTGTTAAAGTCAATTTCAGTAACCCTGCTTTTCACGAGGAGTAATGGTAAATTCAACCTTACATGGTCAACTTTAGAGTAGTGCAGATACAGTGCTGTGAAAGTCAATGTTTTTGGCCTCTAGGAGGTGTCCCACAGTGCCCCAGTGTGACTGCTCTGGTTAGCACTTTCAACTCTGTTGCTCTCCAGGTGCATAGGAAAAGGCTTAGGAAAATCTGAATTTAATTTCCTATTTTGCCAACATAGCAGCACACTTGACTATGAATGTCGAGGGTCGCAAACGATCTCCAGCATGGAGTGTACAGGAGATCCTGGACCTCACTGCTATGTGGGGAGAAGTATCTGTTCAAGCAGCACTATGAAACAGCAAAAGAAATGCTGATATCTATGCCAAGATTGCACAGGGCATGGCAGAGAAAGGATGCACCAGGGACACCCACCAGTTCAGCATAAACATAAAGGAGCTCAGGGAGGCGTGCCAGAAGACAAAGGAGGCAAATGGACGGTCTGTGTCAGTGCTGCAAACACACTGCTTCCATGAGAAGCTGGATGAGATTCTAGGGGAGACCCCTGCAGTGTCCCCCCAGTCAATCTACGGATTTCTCCCAAAAGACTCCTCAGACAACAACCCTGGGGAACAGCAGGGAGGACAGTGTGGATGAGGAAGAGGAGGAAGATGAAACTGATCAGCAGGCGAGCGGAGCATCTGATCTCACCGACAGCCAGGACCTTTTCGTAACTTTGGAACCAATCCCCTCCTCCCAGGATGTATTGCTGCTGGGCCCTGATGGCGGGGAGAGCACTTCTGGTGAGTTCACATTTTCAAATCATGCTACAAGTGGGTTAAGGCAACTAGCAGTGATATGTGGTGGCCACTCTGCCTACACAATGGGGGTTCCCCAGAAAAGCTTGTTAATGTGTCTGAAGACAGTGGGGGTGTGTCTAGACTACTGAGTTTTTTCGAAAAAAGTGGCCTTTTTTCGAAAAAACTTCACCTGCATCTAGACTGCCATAGCATTCTTTCAAAATTAAATTGAAAGAACGCGGCGTTTTTTTTTAAAATTGGTAAACCTACTTTTACCAAGAAGAATGCCTTTTTTTCGAAAGAGCTCTTTCAAAAAAAGGTGTTCTTGAACGCAAACAGGGCTTTTTCAAAAGAGCGTCCAGATTGCCTGGGTGCTTTCTTTTGAAAAAGTGGATCGCTTTTTTGAAACCCTTGTGGCTGTCTAGACGATCTCTTTCGAAAGAGGCTTGTAGTCTAGCCATACCCTGTGAATCCACCCTGCATACTCCATAAAGCTCTCACAGAGGTACTCTTTCATCCTCTTACGAGGTTTCTGGTGGGGCTTGCCTTATTCCTTCCTCCATGGTAGGACTCCTTTCCATGCCAAGCCCAGCACTAAGCAGTCTGACTTCGTTGCAGTACAAACCATTGCAGCATAAAGTTCAAGTTTCTGCCTCCATTCAGTCAGCAATTGCTCCTTATCACTCTGTGATTCAAAGAAGACTGATATCTCGCATGGCAACCTGGAGAAGCAAGGGAAGCTCTGTAACTGATACCACTGGCAGCATACCTTCATTTGCTCATCCTCAACAAAGCCTAGCTTGAGCCTCTGCCCTGCGACTACACCTGGACACCCTTCCTCTCCTGCCCACAAGCTCCTTAGTATCTGTGAGCCCCTGCGCAGTCCTGCTGCCACTGCACTATGCCTAGACCCTCTCTCTTCCACAAGTTCCTGGAAGAAGGGAAAGTTGAACTCTCCTGGCAAATGTGGGGTGCCACTCAGTCATTGTATGAGTCCCTGATCTGCCTTTCTGCCATGGCCAGACCCTTGTGAGAAGGGAAATTTGCACACTCCTGGCAAACTGGGGGTGGAGGGTGAACACAGTCAATGTGTGAGCCCTTGCCCTGTTGTCACACCACCGAGGCCTCCCCCTTAGCAAATGCAGATGGTTGCCTAGATGTGGGAGCTGCTATTTGTAAACACTGTGTCATACATGCTTTCAAAGCGGAAGCAAAAGAGTGAGCCCTGACCTGTCCCTTACCATGCCTGCCACCAAACCGAGTCCAGCTGCTCCCTTAAGCTCTACGTGGTGTACCTTCTGCATAGTGAGTGCTTAAAAGCATAACTTTAGCCTTGTATAGAACACATTCCTATTGTCTCGGACAGACATTCTTTTATGCTAAGAAACTAGGTTCTATGTTCCACAGTGTGTCTCTTGTAAAGGCTGCCCTTCACATTTTTTGTTAGTGGGCAGAAGAGCGAGCCTGTTGCCCATTCCTCCAGCTGTTCAGCTAGCACAGCTATGAAGGCAAAAACCTAATCAGGATGATATGTTCAATGAGCAAATGCAATCCACCTGCTTGGACAGGGTGCAATTAAATGAGGAGAGAATGCTGCTACAGGAGATGTAAGCAGAGTGTGAGAAGAAAAGAGCATGCAGGAAATATGAAGTGAGGACATAGGAGAATTGTCTTCAGAGCCAAGACGGAGCTCATTACGTGCCTGTAGACTCACAGGAGTCAGATGCAAAAGACACCCTCCAGCTCATGCTGACCCACATTCTCTGCTCATCAAGTTCCATAATCGCCTATCCTAGGCACCCTAGAATGCAGGGAGTAGGGAGGGGAAGTCAAGGTCAGCCTCACACTCAACCCCCTGGACTTGTCCCAGAACAAAAGGCTGTCATTCTCACACCTGCGTGATTGCTGAACAGGGCATGGTAACATGTCACATTTCCTTCTCCTCCTCCTCCCCCTGTAGCTCCTGCTCTAAACTCCTTTTCTGTCACTGCTTCCTTGTATTCCCTAAATAAAAGGTCATGCTTTCTCACAAGAGTATATTTATTGCTTGTGTTGCATGGAGGGAGGGTTTACAGGCAAGCACACTGAAAAGCAACATGTATGACTGTTGTATCACTGCCTAGCCATTCACAAAGCTGTTTTTCAGAGCCTTTCTGATTTGCACTGCCCCTCAATGTGCTCTCCTTATTGCCCTGGTGTCTGGATGCTCATAATTAGAGACTAGATGCCATCCCTCAACCCATCACCCTGGCATAAAATTTTCGCCCTTACTTTCACACATTTTATGGAGCCACAGATGGCTGCCACAACAATGAGAATGTTACTTTCACTGAGGTCTAGTTTAGTCAAACTGCAAACCGTTCCCTGTAAACATCCTAAAGTACACTCTACCACCACTCTGCACTTCCTCAGCCTGTAATTGAACTGCTCCTTACTGTGGTCCAGGATACCTGTGTACAGCTTTATGAGCCAAGGAAGCCAGGGATAGGCTGGGTCTCCAAAATCACTATTGGCATTTTAGTACCTCTGATGTTAATTTTCTGGTCTGGGAAGAAAGTTCCATCTTACAGCTTTCTGAAGGTGCATCCACACTGCACCCGTAGCTCAAAATAAGCTATGCAATTTGAGCTACTCAAGTTGCATAGCTTACTTCAAGTAAAATTTTGAAATAACCCGCTATTCCGAAACATCCCTTACTCCCCATGGAATGAGGTTTACAGGGACGTCGGAATAGCGAGCCCATGATACTTTGAAATAATGGGCTCGCTGTGGAGACACAGGCTTGTTGTGGTGTCCACCTAGTTATTGTGACACTCTTCTCTAGGCCTCCCTGCAAGGGGCCTCTGCCTTGCTCCTCTGTGCCTTTTCTCCCCAACACCTCCCTTCCCCAGCAGACCAAATAAAAAGGACTTTTTGTTTGAAACAATAAACTCTTACATTTATTTGGGGAACATATAACTGCGGAGGGACTGGTGAAAAAACCTGGGAGGAAGAAGGAGGAGGGGCTCAGGAATGGGTCTGGGACTGGTGCCTGCTTCAGCTGCCTGAGAGGTCCCACCACCTCATATGCACAGCCCTCAGTGGCCCCCAGGGGGAGGGAGGGGGGAAGAGGGAGTCAGGAGGAAAAGCTGGGGGAAGGGTTGGGGGCAAGGGTGGGTGTGGGAGGAGTGGGTGCTGCGAGGTGGCTGATGGATCATTCAGTGACAGTGACCAGGCCCTTGACAGTGTTGGTGTATGCCACATACATTGCCTCATGCTACTAGGACAGCTGCTCCCAGATGGTGTGGTGCAGCTTCCAGTCAGTACAATGCTCCTGGCAGTCCTCCTCAAAGTTGTGGTTCAGGGACTGGAGGCACTCAAGGTGTTCCCTTGCCAAGTCATCCTGGGATCACCTCTGCCTGCAGCTCTTGCGGGGTCATGTTGAAGATACAGGAGGTGGTAGACATGCCACACTCTCAGCTGTGAAGAAAAGTGAGAAGGGCAGTCATCCCAGGAGACACTGTGCATGAAGCCTCGCCCTAATATCTGAGCCAGTACCGAAGGTCTTGGGTCAGATGATGGTGATGTGCTTCAAGCAAGACCATTTATTGCCTACACAGCAGCATTTTCCTGCAAGGGCATGGACGCCCCAGGGAAGCCTCACTTCCCCCATGTCCCGGGGACAAGCAGGCATGGGAAAGTGCTGGCCAAGCCAGGAGCCTGCAGGCTTCTTATTTTGAAATAAGTACAGCTGCACTGTCCACACTCACCCTATTTTGAAATAGCAATTTTGAAATGGGTGTTATTCCTGGCGAAATGAGGGTTTATTATTTTGAAATAAGCAGCCTTTTATTTTGAAATAACACGCTTGCTGTGTGGATGTGCTTGCCTTGTTATTTCGAAATAACGGGAGTTATTTCAAAATCACTCTGTAGTATAGACATGCCCAGTGAAGTTACTCTCGATGGTGCTGATGGATCACAAGAAGCACCCCTTGCAGTTTATGCATCTTTGGCAAGGTGATTGGGTGCCAAGACAGGGATGTGCATTTCTTCTATTGTTTCACCACAGTTAGCTATCCCCATCGTGGCAAAGCCCTTCATTGTGATAGCCACGTTCCCAGAGTCACTACCTTTCGTAGCAGAAGGTATTGTTGCCTTGGCTACTTGGATCACAGCAGCCTCCACTGTAGATTTTCCTACTCTGAATTGATTCTCAACTGACCGGTGGCATCAGCAATGAGTGAATCAGACCCTGGGGCCACTACAGGAAAATGCTCAATCACCTGTCTCACTGTCTTCATGAAAAATACCCCTCCCGTCTCCCTTAAAAAAATTCAGAGTGTTGGAGATGTTTTACATTAGCCAAATGGATCTGAAACATCAGCATGTCTACTCAGCTCCACTGTTATTGCCAGGGACCATCTAAAAATGTATACAATAGGGGTTATCTTGGGGGGAAAAAATCAGTATTGCATCCATGCTAAGACTAACCAAACACCCTTTATTATATTATAATTCACCCACAAGCTTTTCTGACTCTGATGGAATGGAAGGGCTTCACAATTTCCCTGCTTTAATATTTTAAAGCAAGAATTTAAGTTCAAGATACATTATTACCTTTTCCTTGCTTTTCCATATTTGTTTTACACTCTGAACACTCTGCTCCATTTTGCACTTTATTTATTCCACTGATACGTAGCTTCCTATTTATTCCTTTCCCACAATCTTGCCTCAGTGGAATACAAATCCAGTAATATTCAGCCAGATGTTCATCTTTAATTCACATGCTTTCTTTCTTTCTTTTAGTCAGGGCATATATAATTCAGGCATTACCTATAGAAAGAGAACAAGGATGGGGATAAAATTCCAGACACAACAGAAGTCAAGGAAAGAAAGTCTGATGGTGAAAAATTACTATATAGCACAATTATACTTGTCAGATATTACCATTGGTAGGTGATCTACAACTGATGAAGTGTCCATACTGGTCATATTAATAACAATATCACTTACAACAAGCAGGAAGTTGGCATTTAAAAATTATTTTATTTTTGTAAACAGATTTAAGATGGGTCTTTAGTTAACTGTTGGTTTTTTTAAAAAGTGGGCTCCCTAAGTACAAACATGCTCCTCCCACTTCAAGCAAAGAAACAAAGTCTAATTAGTTATGGGTTTTGATGAGTATCAAATACACAAGTATATAAGTTATAAACTAAATATTTTATGCTAGTTCAGGTGCATAATATAGGTATACTGCCAAAGCAGTATCATCCCTAATGGCTAGTCCTAAAGATGCTGCTACAGGTTTCTGTGCTATGCTATGTTTTGTTGCATCTATTTTCTCATATGCGTTATTAAGTATGTCTCATATTGGCACTGATCTAATGTAAATTCTAATGCTTTTTTAAAAATGAGCAAAATTGTCTGGATTCCGAATATATATTAATACCTTGCAATTCAATTCTTGGATATTGTCAGCATCAGAAAACATTTCTTAAGGATGAAAATTCTTGAACATTACTCAAAGAAACTGTAGAAGCCCAATTGCTTGAATAGTTTAAAACTGGATTGGCTAAGACACTATCCCATATATCATAGGAAACAACCCAGGGATGGTTGGGTGGAGGGATTAGCTATTAAAATATTTTTGCTATCTCTTACTTCTGTGAGTCATTATTTGGATAATCTGAAATGCCTGCATGCTGAACAAGGGAGAAAGGGGAACAATTTACTTAATGTGTTTTAAAAAACAAATAATCTAATGCCCCCCCAGAGTAGCAAATTATGTCCTTGCTTTAAATTGTACATACACAGTGTTCTGAGGTCTTACTGTTCTGTTTACCCTTGTGTCTTTTGTTATATTTTATGATGCAGTGTTCTAGTGCCATGAGCCCTGTTCACACTGCTCAGAGGTTTCCCTGTTTTATAGAAAAACATGCAGTGACTAGATCATGTAGGCTAATGTCAGGCAAATGATTTATTAGCTACGACAGGTGTTTACATTATAAAACAACCAAACATGACAAGCTATTAGGAAATTTTTCTTCCCAAACTGAACATATGACAAACAAAATCAGCCTTATGTGTGGTTTTTTTTTTCCTGTTCTCTTATTATATCCCAGGCTGAGTATTATGAAACTGGGTAGCTATCCTCAGAAAGCCCACCTACTTTTGAAACAAAGGCTCGCCTTCCCAGGAAGAGTCTCCTACAGTGAATGTCTTCTTTAAAAGGTTAAAGTCTGCCATCTAGTGACCACCATCTGCATCTTAATTATATTTAGGACCCTTTGCTTTCTATTTTTATTTTATTTAGTTTTTCTTAGAAATTTATCAGTGTTTTCTACCACAACAATAAGAACGGGTAAAATCAGTGTATCAATAATTTTTCTGGGTAAATATCAGGGTTAATTTTAGTGAATGGAGAGACAGTGGGGAAAGTATCTGTAGATTAATGCTCTGAATTCTGTTTATCAGTGTGGTGTGACGCAGAACTAACAGAACTCACAACCCAATGTCACCCCTGAGCTTAGGAAAACAATATAATTTAAATTACCCCCAAAACAAGTTTACTGCTGTAGATTTAGAACTATTAGCCTATAAATATTTACATTTAATAATTGGATGACACCATTTGCAGTGCATACTCTCAGCTCCATCTTTCTTTCCAGTTTTTTTAAAAAAACCTTCCAAATATTTCCCTTGTGTTCTGAAACATATTCTAATACAGATTTTCATTCCCATCATTTTAGTCTGTCAAACCTTTAAACCATTATCTGCTATCAGCTTGAAATATGTATACAGTGGGTATAGGATTCATGAGCAGTCAGATCTGCATGCACTTCAGAGCTTGCATGTGTGACTGTTTGTCTATTGTGTGTATCTTCTATATCTATCCAAATACATTGCCTTACTTCATGCAACAGACAGCTTTGCATATGCACACAGACTAATGTAATAACATAATACACATCTCATATAGTATTGTATTTTCCCAATAAACCAAGCTTTAGTCTAGATCCGAATGATATAAAAGTTGAGTGAAAATTAGAAAAAAAATGAATAATGTTTTTGTAACACCTGGGAATGTTTTGGTAAAAATCACTTTAAACTGAAAACAAAGGGGCTTAATTATACTTATCTTACAAAATTACCATAAAAGATGTGAGATCTGAAAGGATTTGGCATAGAATCTTCTTTAAGAAAGGATTATATATTGGTATGTATGGGTTCCTTCCCATATCCCTAGGTGAATAAGAGATCTGTTGTTTCAGATTAGTTTCAAGTTGGAAAATCTAGAGGAAAAGGAATACAACTACAATAAACCCAATTCTTTCATCCAGGGCTGATCTGTGCTTTGAAACAAAACCTCAGACAGCCATTTGGCTTCAAGGAAAACTGATGTTTACTAGTGCATTTGAGAATATATTATTGTAATGCTTCTATTCTCAAAGCTCTGTCAGTATCTCCTCTTGTGTGTGGCCCCAGGCTGAGCCCACCCTAAATATTTGAAAACATGGTGTATTGGGGGCCGTGGCTTGTTAAATTAAAAAAAAAACAACAACTGCTCCCCACTAAAAAATTTGGCCAGGATGCTCTTGCTATAGTGGGCCGCAGTACTCCTTGGGAAGAACCAGCCGCACCCTTCCTGCATACCATTGCCTTTAGAAAAGGGAAGGTGTGAAAAGGGGAAGATAGCTTTGCACTCTCCCACCCATCACCTTGGTGTGAGAACTGCGGAGCTTACCTGGTCGCATGAAACCTGCTCAGTTTCGGCCCAGCCGGTGACACAGAACCCCCACTTGGTGACCGTTGGGCCGTATATGGCAATATGCAAGCGCGGGAAAGCGATGTGCAGACTTGGGGATAAATACCTATCACACAGTTCGCTCAAGGAGGTCTTCACAACACACGCACCACCGGGCATGTGCCTTCCTGTATACTTCAAAGCGCTGCCAGCCTGATCAACCGACCAGCCACCTCCCCTGACTCTCAGGCATAACCAAGGCCTTCGCAACCGAACCGATATCTTTGAAATGTTCCGTGTGCTGTGTAAGTTGGTATGTATGATTTGATTTTCCTTGTTGTATAGCTTAGTGTTATAGTTGTTTCGGTAGCACATAGAGTTTGTAGTTATCACTGTTGTTAATTAGTATAGCTTGATATCTTTAGAGCAGAGACTATTCCCCTTGCTGTTCCCATCCTTATATTTCTGATACGTTCAACTAGAAATCGTAGAATATAATAAAATAAATATTGTAAATTCATTACTGACACGGCCAATTAAAAATCTTAGAATAAATACTATAAATTCATCACTGTCATAAATAAATATCTTTTATTACTAAAACGGTCCACTTGGTTCTGTCCTTTCTCCCCTCCCCTCCTTCGGACCTGTTGTTCTCGCGACACTGGCTCAGCCTCCAAACACAACAATTGGATTTAACAAAATATGTGAGGCATCACCAGTAGGGTATTGTACATTTGGCAGATACTTCAGTTCAACTGTAGAGAACTATTCTGTAGCTACTCAACTTGTAATTCATGGCACATTGTTTGAGAAAATTAGAAAACTTGTAGCAACTGCAGCAACCAGTGGCTTTCTTCTGCTTCAAATTGCTAGTCTTACTGGTTAGGTACAAGTGATATGACAAGTTGAAAAAGATGTAAACAAAGCAAAACAATAACCAAGCAAACAAATAAGACATAATGAAATCAACACCCTCACTGCACAGTCAACAGAATTTATCTAAGAGAACATAATGGCATGTTGGTGGATTTATCGGAGGCTTTTTGTTAGGCCTTGCATTTTAAAGACTTGAATTTTATCTTCCTGCCAACATCAATCACATTAAAGCAAGGTAACAGTGATGCCCTGTCTTAAAGCTGAACAACATGTGTCAAAAATTAAACTGGAGCAAGGAATTGGACCAGGCAGACACATTTTGCACTTTTGCCTCCTGAAGCTTAAAAAACCCTAAGATTTGCTAAATAACTGAATAGTGTACTTATTATTATTATAATAGCATTTCTGGACAAAACGAATTAATTCTCATAATGAATCTAGTCCAGAGGAGGACTATAGACTACCTACCCAGGTAGAAGAGGTGGATGAGGCTTTTTTTAAACTACTAACAAAATCATCCAAAGCACAGGATTTGGTGGTGATGGGGGACTTCAACTATCCAGATATATGTTGGGAAACAGCTGGGCGCAGACTATCCAATAAGTTCTTGGACTGCATCGAAGACAATTTTTTATTTCAGAAGGTTGAAAAAGCTACTGGGGGGAAGCGGTTCTAGATTTGATTTTAACAAATAGGGAGGAATTGGTTGAAAATCTGAAAATGGAAGGCAGCTTGGATGAAAGTAATCATGAAATCATGATTCTAAGGAATGGTAGAAGGGAGAACAGCAAAACAGAGACAATGGATTTCAGGAAGGCAGATTTTAGTGAGCTCAGAGAACTAGTAGGTAAGGTTCCACGGGAAGCAAAACTAAGGGGAATGTGGCAAGGGCCCCTCTTACCCAGGCCACCACTGGGCTGGTCTCTCACTCCTAACCCCAGAGTTTGGGGTTCGCAGCAGGTCTCTGTGGTAGGAAGTCCAGCCACGCCTCCTCAGACTCCTTCCCTAGCTACCTCCACCTAATGCTGATTGTTCTCTCAAACCTCTTTGGCTGTGTCCACATTAGCATCCCTTTTCCGGAAAAGGGTGCCAATAAGACAAGTCGGAATTGCAAATATCCCCCGCGGCATTTGCATGAACATGGCTGCCGCTTTTTTCCGTCTCGGGGCTTTGCCGGAGAAAAGCGCCAGTCTAGACGGGATCTTTCGGAAAATAAAGCCTTTTCCGGAAGATCCCTTATTCCTCTTAAGATCAGGATTTCACAATCCTGCTGGAAGGGCATAACAAATAGGGTTCTGCCGGGGTCTGTTTTGGGACCGGTTCTGTTTAATATCTTCATTGACGATTTAGATATTGGCATAAAGAGTACACTTATTAAGTTTGCAGAGGATACCAAGCTGGGAAAGGTTGCGACTGCTTTGGAGGATAGGGTCATAATTCAAAATAATCTGGAGCAGTGTTTCTTAAACTGTGGTGTGTCGCGAGGCAGTCGGAGGTGTGCCGCGGAGAACAAGAGAGTTCAAAATAGTTGCCCTTAAAGGGGCGACTTTTTTTGCTCAATAACTTCCCCCCCTCAAATCGCCCCCCCTTTGATTTTTGCTTAACAAAAAATCCTTGGTGTTCCTCAAAAAAAAAAAAAAAGGTCTTTTCTCGGTCTTAAAAAGTTTAAGAAACACTGATCTGGAGAAACAGTCAGAGGTAAATAGGATGAAGTTTAATAAGACAAATGCAAAGTATTCCACTTAGGAAGGAACAATTCGGAACACACAAAGAATGGGAAGTGATTGTCTAGGAAGGAGTACTGCAGAAAAGGATCTAGGGGTCATAGTGGACCACAAGGTAAATATGAGCCAACAGTGTGACACTGTTGCAAAAAAAAGCAAACATGATTCTGGGATGCATTAACAGGAGTGTTACAAAGGAGTAGGGAGGGTGTTATGTGCCTGGAGGCAAAGGCAAAATTTGTACACGTCCCCAGCACCGCACGGTGGGGGCCTGAACCTGGCGCACAGCTGAGCCCGACCCTGGGAGGACGGGTGGAGCTTGTACCATGTCTTACCCACCCCCTCTGGTTTGGGGATAGGCTCCCGCATGCAAGAACCTGCCAGGAAAGATGGAGGAGGGTCAGGCTGGGGGCAGAGAGGCAGAGGAGGAGCAGGTGATCCGAGGGAAGACAGAGGGAGCAGAGGGGGACTAAACTGGTGCCCCTCCTACTGTGGTGCCTTGGGGCAACTGCCCCCTCCTGTTCCTCCTTGCTACGCCACAGCTGTGAGCAAGACACGAGAAGTCATTCTTCTGCTGTACTCTGATTAGGCCTCAATTGGAGTATTGTGTGCAGTTCTGGGCACGACATTTCAAGAAAGATGTGGAGAATTTGGAGAAGGTCCAGAAAAGAGCAACAAGAATGATTTAAGGTCTATGAAGGAAGACTAAAGAATTGGGCTTGTTTAGTTTGGAAAGGAGAAGACTGAGAGGGGACATGTTAGTGGTTTTTTAGGTTTCTAAAAGGGTGTCACAAGGAGAAGGGAGAAAAATTGTTCTCCTTGGCCTCTGAGGATAGGACAAGAAGCAATGGGCTTAAATTGCAGCAAGGGAGGTTTAGGTAGGACATAAGGAAAAAAATTCCTAACGGTCAGGGTGGTTAAACACTGGAATAAGTTGCCTAGTAAGGTTGTGGAATCTCCATCTCAGGAGATGAGCAGGTTAGATAGACATCTATCTGGGATAGTCTAGACAGTACTGGGTCCTGCTGTGAAGACAGGGGACTGGACTTCATGACCTCTCGAGGTCCCTTCCAGGTCTAGTGTTCTATGATTGTATGTACTATAAATTGCTTTGACTGGTTTGTGGCAGTTTCTAAAAGATAGAACACCGTCAGCATGAGCAGGAGTCTCTCAAATTATTTAAAGAGGATACTATTTCATCCTTATATGCTACAGAACACGAACCCCCCCCCCCCCCAATATTTGCTTCTTTGGAGAAATTCCTCTGCTCAGAATTTAACATGACAATAAAGATGGGGGGAATTCAGTGAAGAGATTCTGACTCTACTGCACATTAGATTATATGACTGGTGGGACAATGATTTAGCCCCTTTGGAAGAGACTACTGCTGTTCTTCATTTATTCTTACAAACAAATAATAAATTTAGTTCCAACATCCAACATTTCATTCATTGATCCCAAAATACTTTGCAAGAAAGGGCATCATCTCCATTTTAGGGTATGTCTACCCTTGCACCCTAGCTCGAACTAGGGATACAAACATAGGCATTCAAAATAGTCAATTAAATGGGGATTTAAAATGAGGAGTAATGTTACTTCGAACCAACAGGTTTGGTTCGAACTAATGCATCCCGGCGCGCACTTTCACTTTCGAAACAGCTGTTGATCGGAGTAACGCGCCGGTGAGATCCTGCTAATGAAGCGCAGGATATTTAAATCCCTGCTTCATTGACTATTTTGAATGCCTACATCTGCATCTCTAGTTTGAACTAGGGTGCAAGTGTGGACATACCCTTACAGATTGGGGAAATGAAGGCACAAAAAGTGATACCCCAGATTTACATAATAGTTCTTTTTATCTAGATTTTTACACCCTGAAGGAATTCAGATACTGTGCTGATGGGCATAGGTTCAGGAAGTAGATGTGAAAGGGTGCTGCAGCACTCTGAAGTTTCATATCTAGATTTCCCATGTCCAGGGGCCACCAGATCCTGGCCTCTGGGTGGCCCCTTGGGGTCCCATCAAGCCTCTGGGGTCCTGCTGGCTCAACTGGCTTCACCAATGCCCAGGGGCCTTCTGTCCCTGACTCTGTGGGTTCCACAGCCTGCCAGCCCTAGGGTCAAGGCCAATGATCCTGGAGGTTCCATTGCCACCTGAGGTCCTGCAGACAGCCTGGGGCTCTGCTCCTGGGCCCACCGATTGGGGCAATGAGGGACTAGGGTTGCCAACTATCCCAGACCAACACATTGGATGCCATTGCCACGACTGGGGTCCGGTCAGCTTGGCCCAGGAGAGTTGACAATTGAGATGGGTATAACTCAGCACCTCCAGCCTAAAAATTGGTCCATCACCATTGCCGATGGGAGCCATACAACGGCAGTGGGATTTCTCTGTTCCCTGGCAACAAATCCGTTCTGTCCACGTTTTAAAAAATTCTTTATTTTGCACTTTGAAGGGCACTTAACATTAAATCTGGACATTACAAAAGGGTGGGTCAGGGTAGGACATCAGCTTGTTAAGTCAATGTCTTTTAACTGTACACAACTGCCTTCAGTGAAGCGCTTAAGCTAAAAATTGCAGCAAAAAAAGATGTCTATGAACCTCCTGTCACTAATGGTAACTGTTGAGATTATTTAGCTCTCAGACCAAACAAATGGAGGTGGGTAGCCTCAAGGGTTTATCTACTGTGCTTATAAAGTATAATGGCATTTTGCAGGGCAAAACTGATTTATTTGTTTATATAGCCCTGGAAATGTACATTGCACAGCACAGTAAATAAACTGTACAAAATAGGTTTTTCTCAAAAGATCTGGCAGCACAGTCTATGTAGCTTCCAAATCCAGCTATTCCAATTTCAGTAGAGCACATCCTTCTCATAATATTTTGCAGGATTAACTAATTTGCCGCAACTGGCCCAGACCTACTAATCTGATAATCTCTGCATGCAGGTTATGCAGCAGGTCTTGCATGTATTTAGGGAGGACAGGTGAGAAAAATCATTTTTCCTTTCAGTCTCTGCATGGGAGGTATGTGTGACACCACTCCACCCTATTCTTTGCAGTTATATTATTATATGAATATGAAATAATTATATTAACGTCTACTGCAGAAAGGGATCTTGTCTATTATGCAAGATAAGTCATATGAGATATTGGAAAGTTTATGATTTACTGAATATGATTATCCTATTTGTATGCATGAATCATTTTTGTATATAGAGTTAGGAATAGTGATTACATATCTATTACAAATGTGTTCACACCTGGAAAATGCCCACTAGACATAAGATAGTCAGTCTAGATGCCTGGCTATCAAGGGCTCATTCAGATTGTTGGGCCATTAGGAGACCCCCATCAGGCTTTAGAAGGGTTAATCTCCTACCAGGATGTCTTTCTGGGGACATTGTAAACAGCCTTATGGCTGCTATGACATTACAAGGTCATGTGACCAAGTCACCTGGTACTAGACTCCATCTTAGAATGCCAGTATTTTTCCACTGTCCAGTGTGGGAACTAAGCCATATGTATATGCAGAAGGATCATAGTTTTTCACTGATTCCCTATCCAAAGAAGACTCTTGAAAACACCAGGAAGAAGGACTGAACTGGAGTTAAGTGCTGGACCCAGGTGAAGGAAATTTTAGCCTGTGAAAGGAACACCTGGGGTTTTTAAGCTGCATGCAAGCATGGCTGCCCTTTCAAGAATCTCTGCTTTCATCAACCTTTTGAGTGAGAATTTGCAACTCATATCCAATCTCTCTAGTATATTAAGCTTAGATTGCATTTTTTTATTTTCTAGGTAAGCTGCTTTGATCTGATTGCTATCTCTTAGAATCACTTAAGAACTATCTTTTGTAGTTAATACATTTGTTTTTACTTTATCTAAAACTAATGTGTGGGAGTCCTAACTTGGGACAAAATGCTATAGTGTATTTCCTCTCCCCATTGTGGGAAGGGGTGAATTCCATGAGCCTATATTTTACAGATCTCTTAGTAGCACAAGATGATGTAATTTTGGGTTTACATGTCAGAGGAGTGTGTGCTCTTGAGAAGCTGGACAGTTCCTTAGCTATAAGCCTCCCCATGCAGTACTGATTTCAGCTGTCTGTAAATAATGCAGCTGGGCATGGCCTTACCTGTGTGCTGATGAAAAAGCAAGCTTGGAGAGCTTTGCAGCTTGTCATAGCAGCACAGTGTGAGGGAGCCACAGCAGGTAGTGATCAACGGCTCGATGTCAGGATGGCGTTTGGTTTCCAGCGGAGTGCCCCAAGGTTCGGATCTAGGACCAGTTTTGTTCAATATCTTTATTAATGACCTGGATGAAGGGATGGATTGCACCCTCAGCAAGTTTGCTGATGACACTAAGCTAGGGGGAGAGGTAGATACACTTGAAGGCAGAGATAGGGTCCAGAGTGACTTAGACAAATTGGAGGATTGGCCACAAGAAATCTGATGAGGTTCAACAAGGACAAGTGCAGAGTCCTGTACTTGGGACAGAAGAATCCCAAGCATTGTTACAAGCTGGGGACCAACCACTTAAGTAGTAGTTCTGCAGAAAAGAACTTGGGGGTTACAGTGGATGAGAAGCTGGATATGAGTCAACAGAGTGCTCTTGTAGCCAAGAAGGCTATTGGCATATTAGGTTGCATTAAGAGGAGCATTGCCAGCAAATCCAGAGATGTCATTATTCCCCTTTATTCGGCTCTGGTGAGGCCACATCTGGAGTAGTGTGTCCAGTTCTGGGACCCCCACTACAAAAAGGATGTGGACGCATTGGAGAGGGTCCAGCGGAGGGCAACTAAAATGATTAGGGGGCTGGAGCATATGACTTATGAGGAGAGGCTGAGGGAGTTGGGTCTGTTTAGTCTGCAGAAGCGAAGAGTGAGGGGGGATTTGATAGCAGTCTTCAACTTCCAGGAGGGAGGTTCCAAAGAGGATGGAGAGAGGCTGTTCTCAGTAGTGACAGATGGTAGAACAAGGAGCAATGGTCTCATATTGTGGTGGGGGAGATCCAGGTTGGATATTAGGAGAAACTATTTCACTAGGAGGGTAGTGAAGCACTGGAATGGGTTACCTAGGGAAGTAGTGGAGTCTCCATCCCTAGAAGTGTTTAAGTCTCAGCTTGACAAAGCCCTGGCTGGGTTGATTTAGTTGGGATTGGTCCTGCCTAGAGCAGGGAGCTGGACTTGATGACCTTCTGAGGTCTCTTACAGCTCTATGGTTCTATGATTCTATAAGCCTATGCTGGATGGTTGGGGGAGCAGTTTCAGTTCCAGGCAGCACCCAAGAGGGGCCTACCACAGTCTGAAGTATGTGTTGTTGCAAGACCATTAGACTGAGGCCCACGTCACAAATTTCTCTTGGTGTGGTAAGGATAAGAGGGCCCTATACTTCACTTTAAACCATCTCAGTTTAAAAAAGGTGTTAATATACTACATGCAATCAGTTATGAAGAAATAGACTATTTTTTTTGTGGGTGTTTGGGTGCAGAGCCCATCATGTTGTTTATTTAATTAGTTTGATTCCCCATTTTGTCAGAGACATTTATTTTGGCAAATGAAGCAAATCTCAGGGCTACAGGGGCCCCAATAAGAAAAACAGCCTGGCTCCAGCTTCCTCCCACACACTGTTCATATCAAGAGGCTGAAGGTCATTACAGATTTTTGTATCTGTTGTGGTGACACACAAAGGGAAGGGATGGGGAGTAGACTTTCAGCTGGCACAGCTCAGGTAAAGTCAGTGGAGCTATTCTAACTTCATGCCAGTTAGGACCCTGGCCTACAGTCTCTATTCTCACCAGGACCCATACCATAAAGCTTTATACAAGGAAAAACAATTAAGAGCCACATGTAAGGATGTGTGGAGATCGACATAGGATATCTTTTTCTCTGGATTTTCAGTTCCTGGATGGTGGAATACTAACAGAAGGGAAACTCCTGTTGTTTTAACCCTATCAATGGCTCCCTGGAGGCAGATAATAAAAACCCATAAATATAAATGCCAATATATTTGGAGTTTAGTTAATTTACCCAGATGCCAAGATTAAGAATTTATTCAGATGCCTGTGGATCCTAAATATGTTGTTACTGCAGGACACACTTTAGGCCCCAATCCCATAGTAGCTCCTTGAGGCAGGAACTGTATTTCCTCAAATCTTTTCCAACTTCTTTAAACTCTGTGAATCCAAATCTGGTCACATTGGGTGGTGGAGTACTGCCTTAGCTCTACCAAAGAGTGGACAGATTTACATGAGTTGCCAGGGCATTCCGACCACCAACCATTTTCAAAAGAGTTTCATTCTGTACTAAGGTACCAAGGTGGGAGTTTCCATGGAACAACCAGAAGAAGCACCTGTTTCCAGGGCACCATTCAGGCAGGGCCCGGAGGAAGGAACCCTGAACCCTCTTGTACTGGGATGCTGCTTGTTCTTCTTCCCCTTCCCCTCACTTTCAGGAAGCAAGAGTTTGCATGCATTCCTCTCACTCCTGGCTGGTGAGGGGAGGGGATAGGAGAGCAAGTGACACAAACTATGTACTTTTCCCTTAGTTCCCTGAAAGTGAGGGGGAAAGGAGGAAGACCAAGCAGCATCTTGGTATGAGAGGCTTCTGCTCCCTCTCCCCAAATGGCATCCTTGCCCTGTCTTTGTTTAAAAAAAAAAAACCACCTATTTTCATTCTTACTTCCCCTATGGAAGACAGGGTAAGGCAAAAGGACTGCATTGATCTTTAATGTACTTGCTGCAGCTGCCGTGTAGCTCCAGATTTCTTCATTGAACATGCCTAAGAAGTATTAGATTAAAGTGCTCCATGCAAGTATTTTATTTCATTATTAGGAGGTAGTTCAAGTATATTAATTTGCCATCCACTGGGTTCTTCAAAGACCTCAGCATGGCTGTTAAATACAGAAGACATACCTCAAGCTGCTATATAATTAACTCAAATTATAAAGGCAAATGCATGATTGCTCTTTTTATTAACACATTAAAAAGGAGATGTGTAATTGGCACTTTAACAAGTTGGCAGAAGCAAATTAGATATTAACATGATTATGAAATGACAATTACAGTTGACAATAATTGTCATCACGTTTCTGAAGGCCCATTCACTGGACTTGAGTGCCTTATATCTATGACTATGTAATTAGTTTTAAATTTTTGGAAATATAAGTTATTTATAAATCACTGTAAACACAAAATTTATCTTCCAAACAATGTACTTAGGTGTTTTTGTTAAGCAACAATTAATATCCTACAATGGCATTCCTAGCCTCTGTCGGAAGCTGGGAATGGGCGACAGAGAGTGGATCACTTGATCATCTGTTCTGTTTTTTCCCTCTGGGGCACCTGGCATTGGCCACTGTAGGAAGACAGGATACTGGACTAGATGGGCCTATGGTCTGACCCAGCATGGCCATTCTTATGTTTTTACGCTATAGCACCTTTCATCCTAGAAGATACCAAAGGGTTTGCTTCACGGACATTTAAATATACAGCTATCACTGCACCCACCACTGAAATGCAACCACCTCTAGAATAAAAAGGGAAAGCTGTTTAAGAGTGCACCACTACAGAATAATTCAGGACAAACTGAAAAACAGTTTAAACAACTGAAATGGGGTGGGGAGGGGGGGAGTGGGCAGGAAAGAGGGAAGAAAAGGAAGATTTTTAGGTTAGCTGCAGGCAGTTACTGCAGTAGCAATTTTGGCCAAGACACTGAGGGTGACATGCCTACTTTTGTCAACTTTAAATCACCAGAGTCAGTCAGGAGTTTAGTTTTGCTTGTAATTTCACAGACTTCCAGCAGCAAGTGCATTTTATAACCACGCTGGAGCATTAGTTCAGTGACAAAAATAACACTTGAAGCACTCTTGTTCTGGGGAGGTGCAAATACTGACCAGTCTAGACCTGTGGATCCCAAACTTTTTCCCCAAGACAGTCCACCAACTGCACTATCATTTTTTGTGACATATAACATATTCAATGTGTGCACCCTCTACACTGATCCCACAGTGTTAATCCTGGCCCAGCACAGTAGGGAGCCCCAACATTGCAGGACTGGAGAGATAGACTGCTCCGCATTCATCTAGTACCATTGACTACTCTCATAAAGGGGAATTACACAAAAATGAGGAGGTTAGTTAAACAGAAATTAAAAGGCACAGGACTAGAGCCAAATCCCTGCAAGCTGCATGGAAACTTTTTAAAGACACCATAATACACACCCAACTTAAATGTATACCCCAAATTAAAAAACATAGCAAGAAACCTAAAAGAGTCACCATGGCTTAACCACCATGTAAAAGAAGCAGTGAGGGACAAAAAGGTATCTTTTAAGAAGTGGAAGTCCAATCCTAGGGAGATAAACAGAAAGGAACATAAACACTGTCAAATCAAGTGTAAAAATGTAATAAGAAAAGCAAAAAGAGATTTTGAGGAACAGCTAGCCAAAAACTCAAAGAAATAACAAAATGTTTTTTAAGTACATTAGAAGCAGGAAGCCTGTTAAAAAAATCTGTGGGTCCCCTATATGATCGAGCTATAAAAGGAGCAATCAAGGACGATAAAGCCATTGCGGAGAAACTAAATGATTTCTTTGCTTCAGTCTTCACGGCTGAGGACGTTGGGGAGATTCCTGAATCTGCACTGTTCTTTGTGGGTGATGAATCTGAGGAACTGTCCCGGATTGAAGTGTCATTAGAGGAGGTTTTGGAACAAATAGAAAAACTTAATGTTAACAAATCTCCGGGACCGGATTGCATTCATCCAAGGGTTCTAAAAGAACTCAAATGGGAAATTGCTGAGCTATTATCTGTGGTTTGTAACCTATCCTTTAAATCGGCTTCCGTACCTAATGACTGGAAGGTAGCCAACATGACACCAATATTTAAAAAGAGCTGTAGAAGCGATCCTGGCAATTACAGACCGGTAATTCTAACTTCAGTACAGGGCAAATTAGTCGAAACAACAGTAAAGAATAAAATTGTGAAGCATGTAGAAGAACATAATTTGTTGGACAAAAGTCAACATGGTTTCTGTAAAAGGAAATCCTGTCTTCCTAATCTGTTAGAGTTCTTTGAAGGGGTTAACAAACATGCGGACAAGGGGGATCCAGTAGATATAGTATACTTGGATTTTCAGAAAGCCTTTGACAAGCTCCCTCACCAAAGGCTCTTGTGTCAATTACATAGACATGGGATAAGAGGGAAGGCCCTTTCTTGGATTGAGAACTGGATAAAAGACAGGAAACAAAGGGTAAGAATAAATGGTAAATTTTCAGAATGGAGAGGGGTAACTAGTGGTGTACCCCAAAGTTCAGTCCTGGGACCAATCCTTTTCAACTTATTCATAAATGATCTGGAGAAAGGGGTAAGCAGTGAGGTAGTAAAGTTTGCAGATGATACAAAACTGTTTAGGATAGTCAAGACAGAAGCAGACTCTGAGGGACTCCAAGAAGATCTCACCAAACTGAGTGATTGGGCAACAAAATGGCAAATGAAATTTAATGTGGATAAGTGTAAAGTAATGCACATCAGGAAAAATAACCCCAACTATAGGTACAGTATGATGGGGGCTAATTTGGCTACGACAAATCAGGAAAGAGATCTTGGAGTTATCGTGGACAGTTCTCTGAAAACTTCCACGCGGGGTGCAGCGGCGGTCAAAAAGGCAAATAGGATGTTAGGAATTATTAGGAAAGGGATAGAAAATAAGACCCAGAATATCTTACTGCCCCTGTATAAAACTATGGTACGCCTACATCTTGAATACTGTGTATAGATGTGGTTTCCTCACCTCAAAAAAGATATTTTGGCCTTGGAAAGGGTTCAGAAAAGGGCAACTAAAAGGATTAGGGGTTCGGAACGGGTCCCATATGAGGAGAGGTTAAAGCGACTGGGACTTTTCAGTTTAGAAAAGAGGAGACTGAGGGGGGATATGATAGAGGTATATAAAATCATGACTGGTGTGGAGAGAGCCGATAAAGAAAAGTTATTTATTAGTTCCCTAAATAGAAGAACCAGAGGACACCAAATGAAATTAATGGGTAGCAGGTTTAAAACTAATAAAAGAAAGTTCTTCTTCACATAGCGTGTAGTCAACCTGTGGAACTCCTTGCCAGAGGAGGCTGTGAAGGCTAGGACTATAACAGAGTTTAAAGAGAAGCTAGATAATTTCATGGAGGTTAGGTCCATAAAAGGCTATTAGCCAGGGGATAAAATGGTGTCCTTGGCCTCTGTCTGTCAGAGGCTGGAGAGGGATGGCAGGAGACAAATCACTTGCCACTGTCGGTAGACAGGATACTGGGCTAGATGGACCTTTGGTCTGACCCAGTACGGCTGTTCTTATGTTCCTGCAAAGATGTGCCCAGCGCCATGTTCTGGAAGTTGAAATCTGGAACATGGGATCAAGCACCATTCAGGTTTGGTCAAATCACCACCTCTACCATGACTGGGGGTGGTTGGACCAAATCTGAATGAACGATGCTGCAACCCTTACTCCAGGTTGCATATCCTGGACTAGGGAGCTGGGCTCAGCCCTATAGGACAGAAACTGCTACTTCGGGTGACTCAGGGGTGGAATTGCTCTCCAACTCTCTTCTGCCATGTCCTTCTCCCCAAACACCCTAAGAGAAATGTATGGTTGCTTAGGGCAAAGCCCTCTCGCAATCCACTGCTGGGTCAGGACCCACCATGTGAGAAACACTGCTTAGCTGCCAAGTGTAAAACTGCATGGAGCTTGGAGTCCTTATATTGTCATGCAGCACGAGGATCACAAAAAGATAAGACCTGTTGTAATCACAGCCCAAGCTATAAGACAGATTGAGATACTGGACAGCAAGGCATTTGTGTGATGGGCTGATCCCTAAAATGGCCTGACATTCTCATGTAATCACTTAATTCCAGGATCTGAAGCTCTGAGTAACACACCAGCTGCCTCAAGGTACATGATACAGTCATGGGAGTTGGTAATATTGAAGGGACAAGCAGAGGCATAGAGAGGGTGTTATGCACCCAAGGGGCAAAGGCAAAATTTGCACCCCCTCTGCCGCCGCCATCACCATGCAGCAGGGCCCCGAATCTGGTGTCTGACTGAGCCCAACCCTGAGAGGAGGGGGGGGAAGCTTGTATTGTGTCTTCCCCCGCTCCCTCCAATTTGGGGCTGGGCCCCCGCATGCACTAACCCACCGACGGAGGTGGAGGAGGGTCGGGCTGGGGGCCGAGAGGAGGCTCCAGTCGGCAGCGGTGGGCGGAGGAGGAGCAGGTGAGACAAGAGATGATGGGGGTAGCAGAGGGGGACTAAACTGACACCCCCGTAGCATGGTGCCTGGGTGCAACTGCCGCCCCTCGCCACACCACTGGGGACACGTGTCCGTGAAGGGGCAGGTGAATGTAGATACATACAGAGTGGAGTCTGCAGACGAATAGATAAAAGGGGGAGAGACTAAACATGTATGTTGGAACAAAGGAAAAAGTTGAGAAATCAATGAGAGTCAGGTGCCTGAGTATCTTTGCGGATCCTGGCCACACATTTTTAAAGTTCATCCTACCAGTAGAGTCTTCCTTTTCTGTGTGAATTGTATAACACTCTAAATAGGACAATTTGATATTGCCTGGGTTGTCTGTGCCCATCAGACCATGCTTACAAGGTGGCATGGCTACAGAAAGTTGATTAGCATAGATCCTACTAACAGAAATCTTCTGTAAAGCATAATTGTAAACATCTCTCATCTGTGCTGCAAAAGTACTTTGGTCTTTCATGTTTCCTCTTTCCTTTATAAAGCTACTAGACAGACCTTCACCCAATAGTGTTAACCAGAGAAAGATAACCTGGCACACTACAAGGTTTTAATTGACAGTGGATTTTCAGGGAGTGATGGGAAAAATTAACACCATTCCAAAGAAGGATGACAGACACCATTTGGGGAAAAGGGAATAAGAGTAAAATGAAGCTGACTCAGGAATTGAATGGAAGGGAGCAGAGATTAATGGCCTCAAGGCCTGACCATAGTATGTAATTCCTGGATGCCACTGAAAGCCACACAGTATATATAGCCCAGATACATTCTGTAAAGCAGAAGATGCATGTTCAATAGATGATGTTGACAGACACACCTGCTGGACTAATGAGTTAATCAGCAACTTCTTTATAACATTCTTTTAACCCCATATTCTTCCATCAGAAATTAGTGATTTCAGGAAATGCCTGGTGCATTTGGGCAGGCTAGAAAGACCCACTTCCTTCCACTTCTCAGTTTAATCACCAAGCAAGCTTGTGAGAATCTTCAGTTGTTACATAAGAGGATGCTGGTGCCCATCTGATCTGCTGTTTGGTTGCTTCAATTTGCTGCTTTTTCCCTAATATTTTCTACCTTACCAGAGGCAGAAGGCAGGATACCATGCAAACTCTTCCTGACAGTTTTATCCTCCAGGTGTTTAATTTTTCTCCGCCAGTTTCTTGCTCCTGACTTTTATTATTTTTTAAATTTTATGTACTGAAGCACAAATATCACATCCCAGTTTCTTATTTCTAACACTAGTTAGTGGTCTGGTCACAAGGTTAAAAGAGCAACAATAATTTCTTATATGATCACTGATATTCCTGGACAAAACTTTTTTAAAAACAGATGTAAGGTTGCAAATACAAATCCATTATAAAAAGAGGAAAAGTATTTAAAATGGAAAAAAATACTAGGAATTTCATAGGTAGGATTCCACGAACAGCCTTAAATTAACTTCTATACACCAACCAACCTTACAGAGCTGGTTGAAACATTAAAAATGTAAATTTTCGGTGTTAATCTTTCAATTAGCCCTACTTAACAACTCTCCTGGAATACCATATTTACATTTCCCATAGGGACCACAAATTTGCTTAATACATTCTCTAATTGCAGATCTATAATCCATCATCCAAACACACACTCTTTTGCTTTGTTTGGCCATATATTGAGATTCTCTCCATTTTCTGCCATAAATATCCCATAAATCACAGTATTTAGAAAATTTTCCACTTTCAGTTGGACAGCCCAATTGCTCACTCACTCTCCAAAGTATATTGTAGCCCTCAGGGCCAGCTCTAGGTTTTTTGCTGCCCCAAGCAAAAAATTTTTTGGCCGCCTCCATCCCCCGGCCCGCTGCTGCAGGACAGGCACTAAGGAGAAAAGCGCTCCTTTCACTTTGCGGCTCTGACTCCCACCATGCCCTCCGGCCAAACCCAGCCTATATCCTGTCTCCCGTCCACACACATCCCCGTCCACACACATCTCAACCCCCCCCCCCCACTCGCCGAACCCAGTTTCCACCTTCTCTCCCATCCCAGGCAAACTCGACCCCTCAGTGACCGGACCCAGTCCGCACCCCCACCCCACCTAATCCACCCTGCGATCTCTCTTCCCTCCCAGCCAAACCCAATCCCGCCCCCCACCTGACCGGATCCAGTTCGCTCCCCTCTCCCACCTCTCCCCACTGACCAAACTCCATCTCCTTTCCCTCTCCCCACCAAACCCCCATGTCCTCTCCCGACAGCATGCACAGAAACGGAGCGCCCTGGGGGAGGGGTGAAAGTGGCACTGGTCCCCCTGGGATGCGCATGGACACAGCCAGGAAATGTAACAGGCAAGGCCCACATCGGGCGGTAAGGCTGGCCGGAATGCCGCCCCTGGAAACGTGCCGCCCCAAGCACGTGCTTGGTTTGCTGGTGATTAGAGCCAGCCCTGGTAGCCCTAATGCTTCAGAATATCTCTGACAGAAACAGGCTCCTCACTCTTGATAACAGCTTCCCAGGCAGTTATCTGTACAGTCCTGCACGGACACAGATGCAGGTACAAAATTTTGTATCTGCCCATGGATATAAAGCAGATATCTACCAATTTTCAGGGTTCTAGATACAAATTTGTATCTGCATCCATATTTGCAAAAAAGTGAAGCACAGATACCGGAATGCTCTGAGGGCTTTTTTTGTTAGGAGATCCTAACAAATAAGAGAAAAAGGAAAAGCTATTTACTTGTTCCCATAATATAAAAACTAATTTCAAATGAAATTAATAGGTAATACATTTAAAACAAACAAAAGGAAGTTTTTCTTTATGCAGCATAGTCAACCTGTGGAACTCCTTGCCGGAGGATGTTGTGAAGACGAAGACTTTAACTGGGTTCAAAAGAGAGCTAGATAAATTCATGGAGGTTCAGTCTATCAATGGCTATTAGCCAGGATGGGTAGAAATGATGTCCTTAGCCTCTGTTTGTCTGGAAATGGATAACAGGAGAGGGATCACATGATGATTACCTGTTGTGTTCCCTCCCTCTGGGGCATCTGGTATTGGCCATTGTCGGTAGACAGGATATTGGGCTCTAGATGGACCTTTGGTCTGACCCAGTATGTCTGTTCTTATGTTATGTTCATTGAGCATTGTAACACACTAATCTCCTGAAAACCCAAGGCTGGGGAGAGGAACTGTTTTATTTTGCTGAACACCCACAACTTTATCAAAATAGACCAATATTAGGGTTCAACTACAGGCAGTCCCCGGGTTACGTACAAGATAGGGACTGTAGGTTTGTTCTTAAGTTGAATTTGTATGTAAGTCGGAACTGGTACATATTGTAGGGGAAACTCTAGCCAAACATTTTTTTTAGTTTTGGATAGCATAGGGAAAGGTTAACTCCCCTCTAATGTTTGTTTTGCTGTCTGTTCCCCTGTTCAGAAGATTTCACATCTATTTCTGTCCCTGTGACAAACTCAGGACTAAAGGAGTAACTCATCAAATACCAAACAGCTCTGCACCATGCTTTGAGCTAATAGCTTTATTTCCACACACCACCCAGGGTTCTAGGAGGAGGGTCCTTTTTTTGCTAACACAATGAGGCCAGCACTTTGTTTGTTTTGGTGGAGTCTTTGTTTGCCCAGGGAGCCCAGCATGTATAGGGGGAGGAGGGGCGGAGAGGCTGCTTTTGTCTGCTGTTGCTCAGGGGAGGGGGCAGCCTGTTGCTGGCAGGAGGGGAGGGGGGAGGCGTGCAGGATACGAGGCCGCGGGGGGGGGGGGCAGCGGGCGTGGGGAGGCACTTTTCCTCTGCCCGGCAGCTCTGCGGGATCCCTGTCCCTGTGGCCAACTGCTGCAGGCAGAGGCCAGTTGGAGCCGGCCGAAGAGGAGGAGGAGGTGGATTCTAGGACCCAGGTGAGCGAGCCCCGGGGACGCTGCTGCGCTGGAGCCCGGCATGTATAGAGGGGAGGAGGGGCAGAGAGGCTGCTTTTGTCTGTTCGGCAGCCTGTTGCTCAGGGGAGGGGGCAGCCTGTTGCTGGCAGGGGGTGGGGGGGGGGCAGCGGGCGTGGGGAGGCACTTTTCCTCTGCCCGGCAGCTCTCCGGGACCCTAGTCGGAGCCGGCCCGAGGAGGAGGAGGATCCTAGGACCCAGGTGAGCGAGCCCCGGGAATGCTGCTGCGCATGTGCGGGAGTTGCCTCACCCCGTTCGTATCTAGGGATCCGACGTAAGTCGGATCCACGTAAGTCGGGGACTGCCTGTACTAAACCTGCAACAGGAAATTCTCCTGTTGGAACCAATTTTAAGAATTTCATGTAGTTGGATAAATAACTGGACTGCTATATGGGCCAGTTTTGACTTAGACTGTTTAAACCCATTGTCAAATAGGTCTGCACAAATTTTCCCATCGGGTCTGGGAGTTTTTCTTTACAGAAATGCAAAAACACCACATCCTAGTAAAATACCATTTGTGATTAAGCTGAGCTCTACAAGTCTGGGATATTCTAAAGGTGGCATGCAGAGATTGTTGTTACAAGTCTCCAGAACACATTGCTGACATTTTCTGAACTGAGTTTTTGAATGGGGACTGATTGCTTGGGAAAGTAGTTGGAGGTAGAGAGATCAAGTATACTGAAGGTTGAATTTTAGTTCCGTACATAAGCTCTAGGGAAATGAAAGGCTCTGGGAATACATAAACTCTGCAAGATGATTTTCCCTTCAGCAAAGAATTGTAAGGAATATCAGTTATTATTTTGATTGGCCAAAATAGGGATGTCAGCCTGGACTTATTCATTAATCTTAATGACTACACGCACACACACCTCTTGCTGCTTCTGATACAGAAGCAGCAAGTGGGGGAGGGGGAAGAGGTGGAGGCAGGTGCCATGTGGAGCTGGCTTTTAAGATGGCTCTCCATGTGTGCTGGCTCCCACAGAACTGCCCGCCCACCCCCACTTCCTCCCACAGAGTTGGGGTTGGGGGACAGGTGGGAGCCAATATGCACGGGGAGCCAGCTCTTAATTTGGCTTCCTTCATGTATCGGCTGCTGTAAAGCCACCGGCCTCCCTTCCCCCCACCCTGCTGCTGCCTCTTTATCAGAGGAAGACAGAGAGGCAAGCAGGAGCTGGTGCTTGAGAGGTGCTGGCTTAAAAGCCAGCTCCCCATGAGCACTGGCTCCTGCCTGCCCCTTGCTTGCATGTAAATGTGTAACTGCTAAAATTTCCAGCCGTTACACATTTACACAAGTACACACCAGTTAACACCTCTAGGCTATAATCAGCTCAGGCACTGCAAAAAAAGCAAATGAAGATATGATTCTTCTGAGAGAAGGAGCAGTTTGCACCCCTTTGTAATTATGGAAGTTGTGTGGGAGGGTTTATTCGCAATAACAATTTGGTGTTAGGCTCAAGTTTCCATCTATGAGTAATCTGACATTGGTATTTGTTTCCTGTACATATTATTCCAGTTCTTCTTTAGAAATGTTTATTAATGTTGTGTAAATAAATTAATCTTGTGCGTTGACACCCAGTGTAAATGTTACATGTTGTTAAAGGATACCAAAGAGGATAAACAGCATAAAAAAATCTGCTCTCAGAACATGCTTAAAATATCAGGATGGAAATCATACATTCTTCTCTGAAAAGTCACAAAGATACTGTATGGAGGTAGTGGTAAAACAAGAATTTGAAAAAGAAAAAGAAACATTCCTTAGAGTAAAGGATTCAGCAGTGGAGGAGACATCTGTATTAACTAAAGACAGCAAGGGTTTTCATTCTCTCAATATGCTACCATTGCCTCTTGGAGATGTACATATAAGTTGATGCACACCCATAGCAAACTGAAATGCAGTACTCTGAGGGAATGTTTTCCTCTGTAATGATACTTACTAATCTCCTTCTGGCAATAGACAAAAATCAAGTTTCATGCTGATTCTATTAGTTCTTTCAGCAACCTTTGATACACTGTCCATAAAGCGCTGATCGATAAGATATGGACAGTGGCAGAGACAGACAATTATGATTGACTGGCTTCGTTCGTGCTCAGCAGATTATATCATGCAACTGTTCATCTACTCTGAGCTCTTGCATTTGGGATTACCAGAAGGGGCAATTCTTTTACTCCCACCTTCCCCAGTCTATTTGGCTGTTAGGCTATGCCTACACTACAAGTCTTTTGCACAAAAAAGCCCATTTTTGCACAAAAACTGGCGGAGCATTCATACCTCAAGTGTGTTTTCATGCAAAAAAAATACAATAAATTGATAGAACAAAGCGCTTTTTGCCCATGAGGAATAATTCCTTTTTGCGCTATAGCTCTTGTGCAAAAAGGCGTGTGTGGATGCTCCGCAGGGGTTTCTTGCGCAAAAAGAGCCTGTCAGAAAAAGCACAAGTGCTCTGATGGCCATTCTATTAATGGTAATCAGAGCTTTCTTGCACAAGAGCATCCATGCAGTGTGGATGCTCACTTGCGCAAAAGTACTTTGCTTTTGCGATGCACTTTTGAGGCGTGGACGCTCTTTTGCGCAAGAAGTTTTTGCGGAAGATCTCTTCCGCAAAAAGCTTCTTGCACAAAAACTCTGCAGTGTAGACAAAAACCTTAGAGTCCGCCAAGCCAAATGGCAGGAATCCATTGGAACCCAGCTTGTGGTTCGCTGGAAGTTCATTGAACCTGATCTTTTTTTTTTGTAGAAAAAAGTTGAGTCTCATGAATTTTCTGATAACCCAGTTTTATTATCAGAAAATTCCCACTCAACCTTAGTCAGCAATCAGATGACCTTGTTCAACTGTATGTCATTATTTTACTAGCCTGCATGATTTAGTAATTTGGCTCACAGTGCCTACCAGAAATCTGGGATTGGGTGAGAGCTACAGGACAGTCTCACTCTAGATCAGTTGCAAGTGAGGCTAGCGGGCTGGTGAAGAAAACAAGCTGAAGAAATGGCAGAACTAGTTCCTCTCCTATTAATTTTGCCCTCTTTTTGCTAACAATGTTCATAATCTAGGAATATTATTGGATCATTCTGAGGACAGCATTGAAATACATGTTTCTTTTCATCTGCACTTGGACAGAAATTTCTATTCTATTTGTAGCAAGACTCATCTCTTTTATCACTCCCAAACTGGATTGCTGTAATATCTACATGCCCCCAGAGCACAGTGTTCTGCTCTCTGGAAGCACATTACAGCTGCATTCCAGAACTTGCACTAGTTTTCCACTATCTTTTGGTAAATGATTCAACTTTTCTCCTCAGTGCTTGAATAACTGTGAACCTCCTGACAAGTGTGCCCTAACGAGAGTCCTTTCCTAACCCAAATCTTACTAGTTACTACTACAAGCATCACATATCCTTCCAGTTACCTAATGTTTCCAGCAACAAATCCTCTGATCCAACGTCCTCACTCTCCAACCTGTAATTTCTACATGGTGCCATTACAAATTCCAAGCAATTACCTAATACCCTGTAAGACTTTGTCAAGCTAGTTCCACATAAGCAATTGCCAAAGCCACCACCTACCCATGTTCTCTCTCCCAGCTGCTGAAATTTGGTACCTACCCTTCACAGTGATTCCTAAACTTTATTAAATTTATATAACACTTTATTTAAAAAAAAAGCCTGATGTTTGAAGTCCACATGAAAATATCTCCTTTTTATGTCTATTTTAGGCCTTAATTTTAACTTCAGTATTTCTGTACTCCTAGGCATGTATTTTACCAGGAATCTTAAAGACTGTGTCTAGACTGGCAAGTTTTTCTGCAAAATCATCTGATTTTGCGGAAAAACTTGCCAGCTGTCTACACTGGCCGCTTGAATTTCCAGAAAAGCACTGAAGATCTCATGTAAGATTGTCAGTGCTTTTCCGGAAATACTATGCTGCTCCTGTTTGGGCAAAAGTCTTTTTCCGAACGACTTTGAGCAAAAGGACCAGTGTAAACAGCACAGTAGTGTTTTCCTCAAAAAAGCCCCGATTGCGAAAATGACGATCGGGGCTTTTTTGCGGAAAACCGCGTCTAGATTGGCCACGGACGCTTTTCCGCAAAAAGTGCTTTTGCGGAAAAGCATCCTGCCAATCTAGACGTGCTTTTCCGAAAATGCTTTTAACGGAAAAGTTTTCCGTTAAAAGCATTTTCGGAAAATCATGCCAGTGTAGACGTAGTCAAAATGTTTTGATTCTTATACCATTTGTAAACATCTCAGATTATTACACTGTTTTTTGATTCTTTTGAAGTAGCCATTATTAGTCTTTCATATTACTCAAATTACAAAAAAAATATAGATGATGTCTCCATACATTTTGTATACTACTGAATTATATTAATGGCTTGGCTTGTTAATTTGACTCTGGTTAATTACCAAAAGTATGCCACAGTTACTTTTTTCCAAAATTTAAATTAAATATAATTGTGACTTTTTGAATAGCTTTTGAAGAAAAACGAAAAGCGTGCTGTTAATGAGAACAATGCGCTTCCATCAGAGAAGCTTTATGACAGGTGAGATACTGGTGAGCTTCAGCCAAATGTCTGGCTCAACACTAAGATTTATCCTATACTTGTTTTTAATGCTTATCAGAACAAAAGCAAAAATAAAACACAAAATTAGTGCTGCAGAAATACATAATGTTGAAAAATATAAAATTGTTCAAATCTCTGTCAGGTACTACACTAAACTCCTTTCTCTTCCTCAACCCAGCTGGTTGATTTTGAGCTCATGTCCACCTTTACATGATAGGCCAATTAGATTATGTGCAAAGTGAAAGGAAAATCTATTTGGCAAGGCATCGTCTATTGAAAATGGGCCCCAATCAGCCTTTTCATTTGTTTGGTGACTATAAATTCAGGCACTGTTCATATGTCAGCAGCGAGATTAGAATGAATTTTCAATGGAAAATTTTTCCAAGGTTGTGAGTGATTAGCAATTTCCCTTCTCTCTCTCTCTCATACTATAAACTACATTTTTTATCATTGCCCTTATTTTGTCATATAAGAAGGGCATAGTTTTTAGTCCCTATAAACTGACATTCAGTTCACTGAGGCGTGAAAACCAAGTCAGCTAAATAGGCTATTCTAGAGACCATAACTCATCCACAAAAATCAATCAATACACACATTCAAAACTAAAATCACTAAAGAAAACTTGTACATCAGAATGGAGAAAAACTTGTAACAACAATACTTTATGTCAGTGGCTCTCAAAGTGTGGTCCACGGATCACTAGTAGTTCATGGCCACCTCCCAGGTGGTCTGCAGCTTGAGCTCAGTCCCCCATCCTCTTTCATGCAGCGGGGAGTCCTTGCTGCTGCCTTGCAGTCACCGTGCAGCCAAGAGGCTGCAGCACCAGCTCCAGCTTCCTACTTACAGGGCACAGGGGGAGGGCAAAGAAAGCCCTGATCCTCCCCACCAGACCCAGCTCAGAGATAAATTCCAACTCCCAGGAATTTTCCTATTGCCGGCAGAGGCTGGTATGTAGATGTATGTGGAGGAGAAACCTGGCCCAATTCCTCCTGCACCCAGTACGGAACAACTCACTTAATCTCCAACCCTGTCCCTGGCAAATGGTTGGGAGGGTAAAAGGACATGGTATTAGAGAATAGGGGTTCCGGCTAGAGCACCAGCTTGCTCTGTGCCATGTATACTGACTGGCAGAGGGCTTTATATCTGGGGATCAGGCAGCTTCAGTTACCGGAGGCCTCTTGGTCTTCAGCAGCTCCAGGCCCCTCGTAAGCAGGATCCATGGATGCTTTAAACATTAGTCAAACTACACTGGGGGGTCTTCCCCACTTCTAGGAAGTGGTTCTGATTGTGGCCAGTCACTGTTCTGCTGCTGCAGGGCCAAGCAGTTTTACTTAGCAGTCCAGGAGATAACCGTTACAGGACCGCTTGGGAATAGTGACCATAATATAACAACATTTAACATTCCTGTGGTGGGAAGAACACCTCAGCAGTCCAGCACCCTGGCATTTAATTTCAAAAAGGGGAATTACACAAAAATGAGGAGGTTAGTTAAACAGAAATTAAAAGGCACAATGACTAGAGCCAAATCCCTGCAAGCTGCATGGAAGCTTTTTAAAGACACCATAATAGAGGCCCAACTTAAATGTATACCCCAAATTAAAAAACATAGTAAGAGACCTAAAAAAGAGTCACCGTGGCTTAACCACAATGCAAAAGAAGCAGTGAGGGACAAAAAGGTATCTTTTAAGAAGTGGAAGTCCAATACTAGTGAGATAAATAGAAAGGAACATAAACACAAGTGTAAAAATGTAATAAGAAAAGCAAAAAGAGATTTTGAGGAACAGCTAGCCAAAAACTCAAAGAAATAACAAAATGTTTTTTAAGTACATTAGAAGCAGGAAGCCTGCTAAAAAACCTGTGGGTCCCCTAGACAATCGAGCTATAAAAGGAGCAATCAAGGACGATAAAGCCATTGCGGAGAAACTAAATGATTTCTTTGCTTCAGTCTTCACGGCTGAGGACGTTGGGGAGATTCCTGAATCTGCACCATCCTTTGTGGGTAATGAATCTGAGGAACTGTCCCGGATTGAAGTGTCATTAGGGGAGGTTTTGGAACAAATAGAAAAACTTAATGTTAACAAATCTCCAGGACTGGATGGCATTCATCCAAGGGTTCTAAAAGAACTCAAATGGGAAATTGCTGAGCTATTATCTGTGGTTTGTAACCTATCCTTTAAATCGGCTGGAAGGTAGCCAACGTGACACCAATATTTAAAAAAGGCTCTATAGGCAATCCTGGCAATTACAGACTGGTAAGCCTAACTTCAGTACCGGGCAAATTAGTCGAAACAATAGTAATGAATAAAATTGTGAGGCATGTAGAAGAACATAATTTGTTGGACAAAAGTCAACATGGTTTCTGTAAAGGGAAATCCTGTCTTACTAATCTATTAGAGTTCTTTGAAGGGGTTAACAAACATGCAGACAAGGGGGATCTAGTAGACACAGTATACTTAGATTTTCAGAAAGCCTTTGACAAGGTCCCTCACCAAAGGCTCTAGTGTAAATTACATGCCATGGGATAAGAGGGAAGGTCCTTTCTTGGATTGAGAACTGGTTAAAAGACAGGAAACAAAGGGAAAGAATAAATGGTAAATTTTCAGAATGGAGAGGGGTAACTAGTGGTGTCCCCCAAGGGTCAGTCCTGGGACCAATCCTTTTCAACTTATTCATAAATGATCTGGAGAAAGGGGTAAGCAGTGAGGTGGTAAAGTGTGCGGATGATACAAAACTGTTTAGGATATTCAAACAGAAGCAGACTGTGAGGGACTCCAAAAAGATCTCACCAAACTAGGTGATTGGGCAACAAAATGGCAAATGAAATTTTATGTGGATAAGTGTAAAGTAATGCACATTGGGAAAAATAACCCCAACTATAGGTACAGTATGATGGGGGCTAATTTGGCTGTGACAAATCAGGAAAGAGATCTCGGAGTTATTGTGGATAGTTCTCTGAAAACTTCCACACAGTGTGCAGCAGCGGTCAAAAAGGCAAATAGGATGTTAGGAATTATTAAGAAAGGGATAGAAAATAAGACCCAGAATATCTTACTGCCCCTGTATAAAACTATGGTACGCCCACATCTTGAATACTGTGTACAGATGTGGTCTCCTCACCTCAAAAAAGATATTTTGGCTGTGGAAAGGGTTCAGAAAAGGGCAACTAAACGATTAGGGGTTTGGAACGGGTCCCATATGAGGAGAGGTTAAAGCGACTAGAACTTTTCAGTTTAGAAAAGAGGAGACTGAGGGGGGATATGATAGAGGTATATAAAATCATGAGTGGTGTGGAGAAGGCGGATAAAGAAAAGTTATTTATTAGTTCCCATAATAGAAGAACTAGAGGACACCAAATGAAATTAATGGGTAGCAGGTTTAAAACTAATAAAAGAAAGTTCTTCTTCACACAGCGTGTAGTCAACCCATGAAACTCCTTGCTAGAGGAGGCTGCGAAGGCTAGGACTATAACAGAGTTTAAAGAGAAGCTAGATAATTTCATGGAGGTTAGGTCCATAAAAGGCTATTAGCCAGGGGACAGAATTGGTGTCCCTGGCCTCTGTTTGTGAGAGACTGGAGGAGGATGACAGGAGATAAATCTCTTGATCATTGTCTTCGGTCCACCCTCTCAGGGGCACCTGGTGCTGGCCACTGTCGGGGGACAGGCTACTGGGCTAGATGGACCTTTGGTCTGACCCAGTACGGCCATTCTTATGTTCTCATGTACTTAATTCTCCAGGTCTAACTGACCATCCCACCCACCAACTACCCTGCGGTGAATGGAGGAACTTCCTCATGTGACCCTGCCTCTCAGCCTTGCAGGAACCAGGCTATAGCTTCTGTGGGGTAGAGAGAGCAAGCAGTGCTTCTGCTCTGCTGTAACTTTTTTGGCTGGGATGGGGGAGGGGAAAACCCTGATCCTGGGGTTGCTCAGAGCTGCAGGCACTCTGAACCAAGCTTGTATGCATGTATCTCTTTGAAACGAGATGCTCTGATATGGCACTTTGTGATTCTTTCACTGTCCACAATGTGCATCTTGGGCTAGGCTAAGCCTAGCAGAGAGTACAAGCGCTCATCTAGATAGCCATAATGAACCACTACATAAACCCACTATGTCACTATGGCTGATGAGTATCCTTATACCTGTGGCCAGAAAAATGCATTTTGGTTTTTGGACATTTTCTGGTGCACTGCTGTACACGTAACAACTGTTCATTTGAAACTGAACATTTTTGGCCTATATGTCCATCAAGCTACCATACCCCATTGCATGTGCTACAATGATTGTGGGGTCTCCATCACTGGAGACGTTTAAGAGCAGTGAACAGATAGCTATCAGGGATGAGCTAGAGCTGTGCTTGGTCCTGCTGTGAGGGCATGGGACTAGATTTGATGATTTCTCAAGGTGCCTTCCAGTTCTAGTGTGTTAGGATTCAATTTGGGACACCTGCTTTAACTGCAGCAGTCACCTACAATCATTCTGACTACAAATCTGCTATCTTCATGATTGGTCTAATACTTCATTCCACCTCTGACTAAAGCGGAGCTAAAAACTTTGAAGAAATTGCCTCGTTACATTTCTAGTATGTCCTACGTTTGGAAATTTTTCTGATAAAGCCCATACAAAAATAGTGTTCAAAAAAAGTTGAGATGAAAAGCTTCCATGTTGCATCAAACAATTAGTGACAGCCAGGATGTAATATGCTTTCAGTTGTTTAAAGTATTTGCTCTACAGTTAATTACTTACTGTACTATTCTCTTTGCATGAAACTCTTGTCTCAGTAATTGGACACATCACTGGGTGAGCTGAAGTTGTAATTTGCTTCTGGTAACTATATTTGCTATGTGTAGTCTGTTAAACTCAGTCTATGACTCACTTGGATCCAAACTGATTTCTTCTATTTTGAGAATTTCCTCTCCTTTTGTCCCTTCTCAGCACGGATCTCTCTGATTTTGCCGCCTGTATTTTTATTTTGAACACTTTTCTCTTACTCTGCAATTTTGTCACCTCTTTAAAGACCATGAGCAGAATTTAGAGATTTTTTTGATGAGTTAACAGTTCTGGGATTTATCCTGCAGTTGATGTGTGTGTGCGTAACACTTAACTATTAATGAAAGTGAGCTTACATTTCTATAGCACCTTTCATCCTGACGGTTCCTGGAGCATCTTAGAAATTATGAACCAGATATTCAGCTGCTGCCAATCAGCATCGATCTGCTGAATTCAATGGAGTTGCATCGATTTACACCAGAAGATGACCTACTCCTATATGCTATACACAGGAATAGTTTCACCTACCGTTACAGTTCAGCCACCCTCAGAGAAAAATGCAGAAGCTGTTTGACAGGACATGGGAACATTGCACAACAATTTAGGATAGAAAATGAAGAGAAAACCCTTATGTAATTAAGGGGAATTCTAAAGACGCATGATATTTATTTGGTCCGTACAAAATGGGGTGATGGTCTCTGTCAGAGGCATTTTTGGTAATGGCAGTGTCGGGGAAAGGCCCATCAGTACAGCCTGTATTGGACCTGCTCTTAGTAAGAGGACTTCATTTTTCAAGCTGGCACATTTCATGAGCAGCAAAGTCTTTTCATAAATAAAAAAGCTGTCTAGTTCAGTTGTATTCTTCCTGCAATAACCAGGTGATGCCATATCCTGGAGCCTGTTGGATTTAATCCCAAAGTTATCTTTAAGAAGTCCTTCTTGGATGGCAGGCTAGTATAGTAGCTTTTTTTCTGGGTCAAGAAATATATTTGACCAGGTTTTGTTTTTTTGTTTTTTAAATAAAGAGAGACTGTACTGCAGCAGAAATATAATCAAGTTTCCAGTCAATGGCTTAGGAGACTTGAAATGCTTATGCCTCAGCTTCTGTTAGCAGTAAACGGATACTTGTTACTGATCATTTTTGTCTACAAGAGATTAGCAGTGAACATTTGTACTCTAGAAAAGGCTAACAGCCAAAAGGGCTTTTTCAGGATTCCTCTATCTGCCTATAACTAAAATGACTGTCTTAAACAGGGCTGTCTTCTGAACTCTTGTTCACTTATTTTTTTCAAAATCAGCCTGATTTTGGGTTGAGTGGTGGTTCTACTTGGAGGGTAGCTCCCTACCTAGACATTTATTAAGTAGTGATTACCCTTCATGCCGGACTAGAAACAGAAAACAGCTAAATAGAAAGATCTAGCAATGCCCATCCCCCTTGAAATTTAGCATGTGTGTTAAACCCACCAGATCTTAACAAACGATCAAAACTCCAGAGGAAGGCGAAAACACTGAGACCCTGCCAGTTTAATCTGAAAGATGAAGTGCTTCTTGCCCCAATATCTGCTAACCAGCTTAAGCTTGTGAATCTAATAAGAATCTCCATAAAGCATCAAATCCTATTTATGCCACCGATACACATATTAGGTTTTATTATGGAAGCCAAACTCTTTTCACTTTTTTTGGTAAAAATTAAACTAGTGCCATAAGACAAGAGTGATCAAGGAACATAGTTTGTGTGTAGCATTGCGTGGATGAGCAAAAAACCTTCCTCACAAGCCCTGACTCAGATCATGCACTTGCTGTCCTTATATGCCCCCAAGTACAAGGGTTGCTCCTCCTCCATAGCCTGCTCTTCTTATTTGGGGGACTGAACTGGGAGATGGTTGGCCCCCTTCTTCTGCCACTCCCACACAACTGAGGGTTTCTAGGAGGCCTTGTGTTGCTGTGGTGCACCACAAGCACAATTCCTGCTGCTATAGGCCATGTGCTGATTATTGACGTAAACCAAAACCAAATCTAAACAAAGTTTCTCATGTTATTCTCCCATTAATCTTCAATTGTCCCAGGTATGCCAAGTGTGTGTACCTGTAAGCACAGCAGCTTAGTCCTGGTCCCCAGACCTGTGCTCAGGCCTGTAAATAAACAGTTAGAGGTCCCCTTTAAGCCTGGGCCCAAAGTACAGAGTGGGGCCAGCAATCAAAAGCAGTTCAGTGGTTTTTACACTGGCCCAAGCCCTGGCACAGGGCAGGGTGGACAAACAACCAGTCAGGAGCTCAAGCCTGGTGGCAGGCTGAGCAGTAGTTTATGAGGGCTACATCCTTGAGCAGGGCAAGGTAGGGCAGGACAACAAACTGTTTATAAACAGCAGTCTACTCAGCTAAGGGCACCAGGCCCTCGGCAGGTGCAGCCAAATAGTTTATCCAGCCCTGCTCTTGTTCAGGCCTGTCTGCAGGCTGAAGTGGGAGTCAGGTCTCCTCGCTGGCCAACAGCTGATAAGTGCAGGGGGGTTTACCCCCTACTGGGGGAACCTGCCACCCAAGGGGGAGTGACGGGGGAGATGCAGGCCCACTGCATATCAGCCCAGGGCCCTAACAGTGGCAGTGCAGGCTGCCACAGGTCATTGGGAATCCTGGCCGCCTGGCCGCAACACACCAACCAGGTCAGTTACTCAGTGGAGATCCTGGCCACAACACACTGCCTAATTGACCTCTCCCAGGCTGCTTCCCAGTTCCCCCAGGGGCCTACCTGACTCTATGACTGTTCTGTGGGGTCTGCTGGTACGAAGGTGCTAGTAGCATGTCCATGGGCTCTGGGTCTAGCTCAGGTAGGGGTCCCAGTGGATCTGCCCAGTCTTCAGGGCCTAGTGAGGGTTCTGGAGGTCCTGGCAAAGCTTCGGGCCTTGGCAGCAGTCTTAGGGACCCAGACCAGTCATCGGGGCCTGGCAGCAGACCTAGTGTCTTGAGCCAGTAGAAGCCCTGGAGGCCCAACCCAGTTCTCCCATCAAGGGCAGCACAGCTGGGCCTGCCTTCTCAGAACTTAGGTAGAGCATGTGGCCTGCTCAGCAGCCAGGCTCCAGCTGAGCTCTGCTTTTTATACTCCTGGCCCCGCCTTCCTTCCTTCTTCCTATGTGCGGGGCTGGGTGAGTCTGGTCCGGCCCACACCAAGGGGTCTTAAAGAGCCCTTTCTCTTCAGGGTCAGAGGGAGGCCATGCTGCTGTCCCAGACTCGCTACAGTGCTGCATAAATAATAAATCGCTCATGGACAATTTTCATTGGCTCTGAGTCTGTGATTCTGAGGAGTGTTGTAAGCTACTCTGGATATAAACATCTGATGCTTCTACCACAAAGAAAACAGCATACAAGTTTGTGAAGGGGTATAAACACGAAAGAGAGGAATTGCTGAGGTTGTTTTAAAGACAAAAATTATCAAATGAAAATTTAGAAATTTTATCCTGATATTCAGCCTAACCTTAAGGTCTGCTAGCCTATGGAATAACCGCTGAAAGTAGACTTATGGAAGTCTCTTCACTTGGATCATTTAAAACTGGACTGCATAAAATAAATGCTGTGCACAAGCATATGCTATGCTTCAGTGCAGTCAAATGACTCATTCCATAAATATTTTGCATCCTTAACATCTACAGACAAGGCTTTGAAACAACCACTATGGATATGTATGTCACAGTGGCACTTCTTTAAAAACAGAGGTGGTTTGCAATACCCCTTTTCTGCTTCTTTTCACACCCACAGCCAATCAGCCACTTGTGTATTCAGAACTGTAGTTTCCTGAGGCTGTTGTAAAAGACCAAGCTTAGGCAGCTGCTTCCCTACCAGCTGGTAGCAGAAAGAGCACACCCAAAGATGGAGCTGTAACCACCGGGGAGGTGCTGTGTGTGCCACATTCCCTGACAGCAGCTGCAAGGTATTGTAAGAGTAGCGGCAGCTGCCCAAGAATGGTAGTCCACCCTATTGCATGACTCCAGACCTCAGCAAGAGATGCTAGCTCAACCTAGTAAGGAACCCCAAGATCCCATTACACGGCTCCTGGCACTACTGCATGGAATCCCAAGGAGGGATATGAAGCCCTTGTGAGTGACCCCAATACCAATGACAGTGCATCTATGAATTTTGGTGATCCTTCTCCATTTTGTCTAGACAGTTAAGCGTGCCCAGCATGGCATCTGTATACAGCTATATTGTACTGAGCCTCTTGGTGTTGAGTGGGCTGAGCAGGATCACCTATTTTCTCCCTAATTTGGTCTCTGTTGCCAGGGTGACTATCAATGTAGTTAGCCAGAGTGAAAGCACTTCAGCAAGGAGGATGAGGAATAGCTATTCCAGAGACATTGAAAATGAGCTTCCTACTGTAGAAAAAATAGAACACAAAATACATCATATAGACCAGTGAGAAAGCACACAGCCTTACAAGATTTCACTTTAGGGTCACACACTTGTTTGCTTCCATAAGAAGAGCACATTGCACATACCAGGGGTTTCCTGTATCCCTCTCATAAGCTCTCTACATACCACCACCCCTCCCCTCTGTTTCATATATTCCCTGACACTTCCCCCATTGAGTGTATCGGGGGCTTAAGATTTGCTGCTTCGGGATACTATGTTCTTGGATAAGTGACGGCGTCTGTTTATTTAAATGCATATTTAAGAGATTATGAAGGACCCCCACAGGTAGGAAAGGAATTCATTTTAGTAGCAGTATAAATCTAAATAAGTAGAAGGTTGGAGGTAGTGAATGCTTCTACACTGTCAGCTGCTGTTGTCACTTGGCAAATCTAAATCTGTAGTGTTAAATGCCTGTGCTGTGGGCTAGATCCAGCATGCCTGAGCAAGTCTTTCTTCCAGTAGAATTTTAGCCTACACAGATGTAAAGAAAATCTTTTCAATACACTCCATTCATGTTGACTTAGTTGCTATTTCAGGCTGTCTGCTTATGACAGATGCCATCATACTACTAACTTCCCTTCACCCATTTATTTATTTGAGATATCATCACTAATTGTGACACTTTACATTTAAATATTAACAATTTAGTTGCCAAAAACTTCGGGAGATGGAGAAGGGAACTGAGAATTGCTGCTAGAAAGGGATCAGAGAGGAAAAACAAAAGCAAAAACAAAAACAAACCACACAGAAAGAGAATGGGGAAAAGAGAAAAATGAAAGGGAAAAAGAATAAAGTGGTCGTAAAGGAGAGCATATTTTCTGTCAGAGTAATGCTGAGTGCACTAACAGGGCACTTAAACGAAACTATAATTTAGTTGCTACATAAAGGGCATATTGTTCCTTAGAGTTCTATTTAAACTTCCCATTCACATCAGTAGAAGATCTGCCAGGGACTCACGGTAATTTTCAGTCCTAACTTTATACCAGAGCCCATAGATCACAAGTACAGATTGAACCTCTCTCGTCCAGCACTCTCTAGTCTGACAACATCCATGGTCCGGTATGATTTGAGTTAACTGGATTTCCACTTATTATGGGTGTGGCCAAGATTCCCACAGTTCCATAAAGCAATAGAAGTGTTGATAATGCTGCTAAACAATATTGACCTGCCATGGTCCAGCAAATTCTCTGGCTTGGTACTGATCAGTTCAACCTATATATGAAATTTGGTTGTATCCACTGAATGAGACAGCTCTTTGGGCTTGAATTTTTCTGGCATTATCTGCTTTGGTTGAAAAGTTTGTCACCTGTTGCTTTCCAAGCAACTCTCACTGATGGCAAATATAAAATTACTTTGGATTTTACTTGGACTGGGATTCTTCATTTATAGTCTGGTATGAAGCTACAAACTCTGCCATGAAGTCTCTAGGGGTTTCATGCCAGTCTCAAGCCTGGATAAAGGAGGAGAGTTGGTCAGATGAGTATCAATGTGCTGATTGTAAAATAATAATACGAATGAAATCTCATGCCAGTACGACTAAGCCGCTTGAAAATGTGTGTATTTAGTGCATTTTGTATGGATGTGAGACATGGGTGACAACGAAAGATTCAAAGAGAAGGATACTGGCATTTGAGATGAGTTGTTATAGAAAGATCCTGAGAATAGGATGGATGCAGAAGGTCACCAACAAGGAATTATACAGGAAGATACAGCCGAAAGACAACCTGCTGCAGAAGGTTATACAACGGAAGTTACAGCTATTCGGGCATAGCTGCAGAATGAACAATGAGGGAAAAGTTAAGACCCTGGTATTTGTGTAACCCCCAAGGAGATTACTTGGATTCCTGGGGCCTTGTCTGCTGGCAGCTCAGGGAGAGGCACTCTGAGTTTGCCTTGGCTCCCCCTTCCTACCAGGGCCAGAGTCTGCCCGACAACCCATAGGGAGTGAGATGCCCCTCCCAGGGGGAAGGAGAGACCATTGTTGAGGGGAGTCTGGAGCCAGCCAGGGAAAGGGGAGGACTGGCTGTGTGGGAGCTAGTAAGCCCTGGGCCTGCATGCAGGGTTCCCCCTGAGAACTAGCCTCTAGGGACCTGAAGGCAGGATCCCTCAGCTGGGTTTATGTCTCCCCTGTTGATTCCCAGTTGTGGAGTTTGCTGGGAGGTTTCCCCAGCCAGGCTGAGTAGGCTCTTCAGCTCCCTGGGTGAGACAGTCACCGCATGGTCAGCTCAGCTCTAGCAGCAAGTTCAGGGCTGCTGCCTGCTGTGTGGGTCTGAATGCTGGGTTGGGAGGCTATAGTTTGAATTTTGGTGTAGTTGTGTGGTCTGCATCTTGAGCCCTGCACCCCTTCACGGTGAGGGGAAATCCTGGGACCGAAGCAGCCTGATTCCTGCCTGAAGAGGACCCCTGTCAGTAGAGAGCAGCCCTTTGCAGAGACTGAGTCATCTCTCAACCTGAGGTCATTCATGGAGTGTGTGAGTGCACCAATTTTTAGTTAGTCAGGCAGGGAATTTGTTTGGGGATTTTATTACCTGCTGCACGTTAAACCTGTGGAGGGATTTACTGCCTTCTCCCATTTGTGAGTCCTTTGGGCTGTACCGGACCTAGTCAGCCCCACTGCTAAACCACTGCCGAGAAGGATTTTGTGGTCAACAGTCATCAAGGGCCCCATCAAAGTATGTGTACCAACGGGACACTAACCTCACAGTTGCTGGGCACCGGTGACCCTAAAAATAGTGTTTTACCCTGTTCTGTTATAATTGTCTCTTGTTTAATATAATTGTGTTTATTATAGTGTATGTGTTTGTGCTATTTTCTGGGAGTCTCCAACTATCTGGTAAATACATGGGGATTACCCTGGGCTAGAATTTTCCTCCCAAGCTGCCCTGGTGACTCTGCTAGGAAGGAGTGAGGGGGGTGGAAGCACTGCCAAGTATATCAATCAGAAAGATTAAAATTGAGTGGGTGGCGGGATCCAGAAGAACCCAGACCTATCCATCCAAACCTGAAAGGAGATTGGCTTTAAAAAAAGGTAATCAGGTGGAGAGGGGGCGCTACATTTGGCATAATGGAAGATAATTAATTAATTTGAAGATAATTAAGAATAAGATCCTCCGGAAAAGGGCGCTTTTTCCGGAGGATCGGGGCCAGTGTAGACGCTCTTTTCCGGCTTTTCTAAAAGCCGGAAAAAAGCAGCGGACATTTTTATTTAAATGCCGCGGGGGATATTTAAATCCCCCGCGGATTTCCCTATTACGATCTCTGAAATTAACATGCCCCTTCCGGAAAAGGGGCCAGTGTAGACGAGCTCTGAGGGTATGTCTACACTACAAAGTTAATTCGAACTAACAGACGTTAGTTCGAATTAACTTTGATAGGCGCTACACTAATGCTCCGTTAGTTCAAACTTAATTCGAACTAGCGGAGCGCTTAATTTGAACTAGGTAAACCTCATTCTACGAGGACTAACGCCTAGTTCGAATTAGCTAGTTCGAATTAAGGGCTGTGTAGCCACTTAATTCGAACTAGTGGGAGGCTAACCCTTCCCAGCTTGCCTTGGTGGCCACTCTGGCCAACACCAGGGAAACTTGTCTGCCCCCCTCCCGGGCCCGGAGCCCTTAAAGGGCCACAGGCTGGCTACACAGTTTGTGCCAGTTGCAAGGCTGCCAGCACCTAGCCAGCAGACCCTGCACCTGCCACGCCATGAGCCAGCCACCCGATGCCACCCAGCCCTCCCCCTCTTCCCGGGATGAGCCTGGCGGCTTCCAGGAGCCTGCCCGGGGCCGCAAGAGGCGGGCGCCCGATTGGTCTAGTGCGGAGATCATGAACCTCATCGAGGTTTGGGGGGAAGCCTCCAATGTCCACGATCTCCGCACTAGCCACAGGAACGCAGCTGTCTACGGCTGCATGGCTGCCAGCCTGGCCGCCAGAGGCCACCGGCGGACCCGGGAGCAGGTCCGCTGCAAAATAAAGGACCTGCGGCAGTCCTACTCCCGGGCCTGCGTGCCAGGGGCCGACCCAGAGGCCTGCCCCCACTTTCAGGCCCTGGACCGCGTCCTGGGGGCTCACGCCGTCCATGTCCCCCGGGTGATCATCGACCCCGGGGCAGAGGGACCGGTCCTGGACACCGAGGAGGAGGAGCCGGAGGTCGCCGCGAGCCAGGAGCCTGCCCAGGACCCAGGACCCCCGAGGAACCCCACAGACAACATCTCCTGTGTCGTCCGAGGTCGGGAAGGCCTCCACCTGTGAGTACCATCATGCTCCCCTTATGTGTACAGGGGATTGGGGGGGAGAGGGAGCCCAGGGACCGTGCGCCTGAGCCTTGCCCATCATGGAGCAGCAGCTGGGTGTCATGCAGGGGCCTTGGCCTTGCAGAGGGGGGCTGGGTTTCACCCACCTTGTTCCCAGGGAGAACTGACCGCTGCTCTTGTTTCACCACAGCCGCAGCACCTGGGACTGCAGGGCGCACCACCCTGCCTGCAACAGCCACCCGCGCCCGGGCCAGCCGGCGTGCCAGAAACCAGGAGGACTACCAGCGGTGGCTCCTCCGGTTCATGGAGCAGCTGCTCCGCAACCAGGAGCATTGGGTCCAGGAGGACCTTCGGCTGCGCCAGCGGAGTGTGGATGCGCTGGAGGAGCAGGGACGTGGCCTCAGAGGCCACCTCCAGACCCTGGTGGACCAGTTCCTGCATCCTCCTGCTCCGGCTCCTGCGGCTGCCCCAGCTCTCGCTCCTCCTCCCACCCCTGCTGCCCCTGCTCCCTATGCTCCCCCTGTTCCCTCTCCCGCTTCCTCTGCACCCCCCATCCCTCCTGCCCCACCCTCCACATCCGCTCCCCCCCCAAGGTCCCCGCACCCGCAGTGTTGCGAGACGGGAGAGCCAGCTGGACCCCCAACCCTGAGCTTTCCCTTCCCTTCCTCCCCTTCCACCCCCTTCCAGCTCCCTCCTCCCAGGTTTCCCTCTTCCCTCTCTCACCCTCACTCCTCCCTCCCCGTACCCCAGTTATGTAAAATAAAGAGAGGTTTTTTTTGCCAAAACAGGTGTCTTTATTTGACATTAGGAAGGAAGGATAGGGAGGGGAAAGGGGAAGGGGGGGAGGGTGGAAGAAGGCCCCAGTGGGGCATGCAGAGAGAGTTCAGTCCTCCTCCTCCACCTGGAAGCTCTCCCGCAGGGCTTCCCGGATCCGGACGGCCCCCCTCTGGGCTTCCCGGATGGCGGTGGTGCGGGGCTGAGCGTACTGGCCAGCCATGCGGTCAGTCTCAGCCATCCAGGCTGGCAGGAAAGCCTCCCCCTTCCTCTTGCACAAATTGTGCAGCACAGAACATGCTACCACCACGGGAGGGATGTTGTGCTCTGCGAGGTCGAGGCGGGTGAGGGGGCACCTAAATCGGGCTTTCAGTCGCCCGAAGGCCCCCTCAATGATGATGCGGGCCCTGGTCAGCCTCGCATTGAAGGCCTGGCGGGAGGGGTTGAGGTGCCCCGTGTAGGGCTTCATGAGCCAGGGCTGTAGGGGTAGGCTGCATCCCCCACCAGGCAGACGGGCATGTCCACGTCCCCGACCCTGATGTGGCGGTCGGGGAAGAAGGTCCCGGCGTGCAGCCTCTGGCACACGGAGGAGTTCCGGTACACCCTGGCGTCGTGTGACTTGCCGGACCAGCCCACATTAATGTCCGTGAACTGTCCCCGGTGGTCACACACGGCCTGCAGGAGGACGGAGAAGTACCCCTTGCGGGTCACGTACCGGGAGGCCTGGTGTTCCGGGGCACGGATGGGGATGTGCATCCCGTCGATGCCCCCCCCGCAGTTGGGGAAGCTGAGGGCACCGAACCCCCGGATGACGGTGTCCTGGTCGGCGAGGCGGACCACCCTGCAGAGCAGCACCCGGTTGATGGCCTTGACCACCTGCGGAGAGACACAGCAAAGCGCGAATCAGTGGGGTGCCCGGGTGGCTGGGAGTGCTCGTCCCCTGGCAGTGCCCCGCGCCCCACTCCCGGGAGCAACCCCCCCCCGGGTGGCGTGTAGTATGGCCGGGAGAGACCGGCCCCTCCGCCTCCCCCCCCCAACCACCCTTTTCCCTGGGGCGGCCCATCCCTTCCTTGCAGCCCCCCTTGCCCCAAGCCCAGTGGCCGGCGAGTGCCGTACCTGCATAAGCACTGCTCCAACGGTGGATCTCCCCACACTGAACTGGTTCCCGACGGATCGGTAGCTGTCCGGCATGGAGAGCTTCCAGAGGGCGATGGCCACACGCTTCTGGAGGGGGATGGCGGGCCTCATGCGAGTGTCCCTTCTGTGCAGAGCAGGGGCGAGCCACTCGCAGAGCTCCAGGAAGGTGTCCCTCTTCATCCTGAAGTTCTGGGTCCACTGTTGGTCTCCCCAGTGCTCCAGGACGATGCGGTCCCACCAGTCGCTGCTGGTGCCCAGACACCAGATGCGGCGGGGCACGCCGGTGCCTGGGCGCCGCCGCAGCTGCTCCATGGCCCCCAGGGTGGCCAGGCGGAGAGGCAGGGGGCTGACGTGCACCAGGTGGAACCAGGCAGCCTCCAGCCATTGCTGGCAGGCTTGCAGCAGCAAGTCCATAAACTGCACCAGAAAGTGCAGGGCGAGCTCTGGCTCCATGTTGCCACCTGCGGCGGCGTCCCCGAAGGGAAGCACCAACACAGACAGGCACAGAGAAAAACGCTTTGCTGTCCCTCGGCGAGGTAGGCAAGCAAGCGGAAAAACTGAGAACCGGCTGTCCAGGGGGGTCCCTTTAAGCACGAGCTTCAGATAGCCTCAGACAGCAGCCACACAAAGCAACTACTGACCTGATGCCCTGCCGGAACCGGTTTAAGCCACTCTTAAATGCGCCCCTGCGTCCAATCAGTGTGGACGCGCTAGTTCGAATTAGCAAATTCTAATTCGAACTAGTTTTTAGATCTAGATGCGCTAGTTCGAATTAGTTTAGTTCGAATTCACTAATTCAAACTACGTTAGTTCGAATTAGCGCTGTAGTGTAGACATACCCTGAATGTTAAACACCAGGAGTGACAGAACAGATATGATTTGTCAGTGCCCACAGTCAGGAATTAAGTTATGTTTTCTGATTATAATCCAGGCCAAACAGTCCTCCTACAATACAGAAGCTTATTGTGAAGCTGTAAATTAAAATTGGAAGGAAAGAAAGAATTTGGCTGAGTTCAAATCTTCTGTAATATTTTCAGTTTTTTTGTATAGAAATGTTGTGTCACACTAGTACCATGCAAGAATCCTTTTATACTAAGCAGAAACTCATGCTCTTGCCAAGTACTGCTTAGGGGCCCTGTCTCCAAAGACAAGATGAGAGAAGAACATCAGTTGCTGGTAAGTTTATGGTAAATAACACAGCTCTAGCATCTCCAGGCTAATGCATCCCTATGTCAGAATGAAGGAAGAGACAGCTAAATCTTTTGCATGGCTGAGGATTACTGAAAACTGACTCCATTGATGTTATTTATGTATTGAAGGCAGAAGCTGCAATGCACAACTGCTTGAAAGTAATTAGTTGGACTTTTTTAGAAATGTTTGATCATTTCCCTGAAGGTGATCCCTATAGCTGTACTGGAAGTAAAGAAATACATGAAAGAACAAGAGAATGGTGCTTAGGGGCCTTCTATAGATAGTGCCTTTTCTTCCCTCCTCAGAAAGCTTGTCTCTTTTATACAGCTTCTCTGCGGCAGCCTGAATTGCTGGATGCCATAAGATTACAGCTGCACAGGGCCTGGTCAGCTCTTGACTGGGACTCTTCAAAGAAATGTAAAAGTCCTGCTGAAAGTAGTGCTGGAAGTCAGTTACAAGGGCTTCAGCCAGGATTTACAGGACCTGGAGAATAAGTAAAAGCAGGAGCTCCATGACTGCAAATTTGCATGTGCCATTTTGCACCGCTAATCGTTTCTGAACTCAGCTAACAAAACTGCATTTAGACATATGACAGTCTGAAATTCCTTGTGGGTACAAAACTAGAAATCTTGTTGAGATTCTGACCTTCTGTATTCAGCCTTTCTTAGTCTGAGGGAGAATCACTAAGGGGCATTAAAAGTGAATGGCAAGAAAATTAAAATAGGGAATCTAGTCAGACTTCTCTCACCATTCCCCAATCTCAAATTCCTGTCCAGAGCGGAAAATTAAAGGGCAAGTCTGACAACCAAGTATTTCCACGATGGAGTAAATAGATCAAAATGTTAACTCGCTTGATGTGGGTCTCAACCTCGCAGACTACAAGCCAAAGAAGGATGGACAGACAGAATCATGCTTACTCTGAATGCTTCATTGATCGTTTGCCTTCAGATAACCCTCTATAAAAGTTAGAAACCCTTCTGGCTTCAGACAGGGTTGTAATACATCAACTTGAATGACTCAGCAGCCTAAAAAGGGAAATATAAAAACACAAGAGCTTTGGAAAACACACTTCCTTCATACTCTTTGACCCTGTTCTGCAAATGCAGCCCACAAGAGCAGGCTTAGCTTGTATAACAGAGTGCCTGAGTGAAACACAGAATAATAGTACAGGACTAGGAAAGCCAGAGGTGAAACAGAATGACTAATTTTACTCAGTGCAGTGGTCTGAAAAAAAATCAATTAGTTTTCTTTAGTCATTTGGGGTCACCTTGATAAGATGACTGTTTTTTCTTATTTTTCTTGATAAGCGTTTAAGGCATACCTATATACCCTAAGAATGGAAGAGACAAAGATGACTACATGTGAAAATTGCAGGATGTATATTTATCTTGGAAAGGATACTTGCAAGGTGCTTTATTTATATGAACTGTCACCTACTAGATCTCTTTCATCAGCAGATTACAGATTGGGAGATGCAGCAAGAAAATACTGTTGGATTTAGAAAAAAGAAATTTGAGCAGATGCTGGAGGGAAGGAGAGAGAAGGCAGAAGAGACTTATAGCAGTCCCTTCACTTGGATCATTTAAAATTGGACTGCAGAAAATAAAAGCATCACACAAGCATACACTAGGCTTCAGTGCAATCAAATGACTCATTCCATAAATATTTTGCATCCTTAACAACTATAGACAAGGCTTTGAAATATCCAGTATGGAGATGTATGTCATAGCAGCACTTCTTTAAAACAGCAGTGATTTGCAATACCCCTTTTCTGCACCTTTTCATACCACGAGTCAGATGCATGCTGGGCAAAAGTACTGTGAGGGTAGTCTTCTGGATGAAGAAAAGGACCATAGAAGCATGTGACTATGAGGAAAAGCTAGAGAAAAATAAATTGCTAGCAAAGGAGAAATAAGATCTGAGGCACAGGTTTGCTTAGGTGAAAAATGAAGGCAAGTGACAATGGAGTTCAGAGCCCTAGAAGGATAGGGGACAACTCACAGAAGATTGCAAGTGACAACAGAAGACAAGACTACTTGCAGTCAGAAAACACAGAAGGGGAAAGCCAGAGAATCACATCAACACCAAGAAGAGGTATGTGACTGCAGACTTTATTAAGAAGAGCATGCAGACCTGTCACCAGAACGGATCCAAAGAACAGAACAGTATGCTGTCTGCTGGGAGCTAGACAAACACTGGGACACATCAAGGAAGATAACACCAGGCTGGTGAAGACACTTAAAAGAAATGAAGTCTCAGGAGATCTTCAGTGGATGCATGTTTACACTATGAAATTATTTTGAAATAACTAAATTCTGAAATAATTATTTTGAAATAAGCTTATTCCCCGAGGAAAGCAGGAGTACAGTTATTCTGAAATAACAGGAAAGCAGGAGTACAGTTATTTTGAAATAACAGGTATGGTAGTGTGGGTGCTCCGCTTACTATTTTGAAATAAAGGGGGTTATTTCAAAATAAGTCCCTAGTGTAGACCAAGGCTGGGAATCTACTTGTCCCTTGAGAAGAAGAGAAAAGGAAAACAAGATTATGATGATCAACAGATGGCTCGGGCGGTGTGTGTAAAGGACGGCTTTGGGATGTTTGATCATTGGGAGACATTCACAGATGAAGGACTGTTCTCATGGGATGGAATCCACCTGAGTAGGGAAGGAGGTAGGTACAACTGATTAGAAGAGTTTTAAACTAGGAATTCAGGGGAGATGCTCAAGAAGTCTCCATACCTCCATGGATTCTAATTCTGTGGAGGAGTGGGGAAAAGAAGCAAAAGAGGATATAGCAATATAGGCCTGTTAGTTGACCTCAGTTGTGTGAATGAACAAATTTGGAAAAAAGTAATTAAAAGCAGAAGTAAACAGTAGTCAGAATAAAATGCAACACAGTTTTACTAAAGATAGATCATATGAGTCTTGATTGATTTGCTAAAAAAGAAAATTTTAATCTACCTCCTCCTCATCAACAACAACCATGGCTCAACGCCCATTGGTGTTTGATGCCTCCCACACTATTTCCTTCCATCTTTCCCTGTCCAGTGCAGAGTGGCTTAGTTTCTGTAAACTAGCTCTGCACCAATCTACTATATCATCTAATCATTCTTTGTGGGGTCTGCTTCTCCTATTCAGACCATCCATTATGCTGAATACCAGGGTCTTACCTTTTCGCTCATTGTTCATTCTGCAGCTATGCCTGAATAGCTGTAACTTCCATTGTATAACCTTCTGCAGCAGGTTCTCTTTTGGCTGTATCTTCCTATATAATTCCTTGTTGGTGACCTTCTGCATCCATCCTATTCTCAGGATCTTTCTATAACAACTCCTCTCGAATGCCAATATCCTTCTCTTCAAATCTTTCATTATCACCCATGTCTCACATCCATACAACATGCTGGATTTCAATAAAACATTTGATACAGGTTGCATGGGTCACTGAATATTAGGTTAATAATAAGATGCAATTTAGAACAGATTCTGTGCTAAAGCTTAGAATGGACACCCAATCTCGCAGAAACAAGCCATTTCTCCGTGGTAGTTCAGTGTAATCCCCTTTACAGATGCTAACCGTGTAAAATAGTTTTCAGCAAAGGAGAGGCAATAGCTAGTCATTCATTCTGTGACTGAGAGACCTGCCTACTTGGTGTACCCTCTCCTGGCAACTAGATGTCAATGGCCTCTGCCAGAAGGTTGACAGAATGAAAAATGAGCAGTCTAATCCTTGTGTATAGATGCACATGCTGGCTAGCAGATTGACTTTAGGAGGAAGAATTGCTCCCCATGTAACTGGAGGAATAACACTTGTCATTATGTCAGCACAGCTTCATAATGATACAACTGCCTCTTGGCGTTCCTCACTTCCAGAAGAATGGGTCAATTGCTTCTGATCTGAAAACTATTTAAGATCCAAAGCACACATGAGATCACAGCAGTGCTACTGATGAAAAGCTAAGTACTGGACCCTACTGATCCACCATCTGTGCCTAGTCAACTCAGTTTTCCCTGACTCTGTCTTAGGCTCTCTCTTCCCAGTGCCACCCGCCCCCACTGTCTCTACCATCACTTTGTGACCTCTGCCACCTGTGTGTCATGCAATCCCCCCTTCCTAATTTCTCCTTCCCATCCAAAAGCCCTCTATGCATCTTCAGGGCTCGGTCTTTCTGGAGTCCCCTGTAATATCCACCACCTCCATGTCCATTGCACTTATTGTGCTCCCTGTATTTCTGGCATCCAGAACACGGACACACTTCTATTTTCAGTTCCGTGATTTTGACTGTACTTTTGAACCCAGTGATGGATAAAATACCTGAAAAGGTCAGGGTGAGATTAATAAAGAGCCATTGCTAGAATTTTTAGCAACTCTGCAGAAGAAATAAATGACAGTTTGTCTAAGCATCAGCACGAAGTTACATTCTTTACATAATGATCACGCAACTCAGGGTCACATGACAAGAAATACAAGTAGCACAAGGGCTCTTGGTTCCATTTCTCCTGGCATTCAAATCACCTTTCTTTTGCTCCTGAAGTCAGTGAATAGTAACCTCTTCCTGTCTTTGTTCCCATCTACATAGCAGAAGAACTGCTGATGGATTACTGCTTGAGAGTTTTACTATGCGCCTATCCCAAGGAGAATTTCAAGCAGTGTACAAAGGTCCATCTAACAATTGTACCAAACCATCTATGTGGACACACACCAGGCCAGGAACTTGCAATGATGTAACTTCATTACAAATTCCCTGCAGTTTTGTAGCACAGATGCCTCCCTCCTTTTTATGGGCCTGTCTTCTTTCTACCTTGCTTATTTGTATCTCTCCAGATCTCCTGCCCCATCTGATTTCTTTCCTTCCTTCTGTTTTTTGTCTCACTCTTTCTTTGTCTGTTGCAGTCTCTTTCTAACTTGTCTCATATGTCTATACAGGGAGTTATTTCGCAACAAAGTTATTGTGCTTTGAAATCCACATGCCATCTTAATCCAAACTATCTATAAAATGCAGACAAGCTGTTCCTTCCTAAAGGCATTATAGAGCACAATGCCTTACTTGCATGACTTGAAACAGCTTCATACGAGCATTCTCTCACTCTCTGATCTGTGCTGTAAAAGGCAATGAGATGATAGATTGGTTTTGGCTGAAGCATTTCCCCCACCCTCATCTTGCTCCTACATTGAAAGCAGGACATAACTCACTACACACTTCTCAAAGCAGAAGCAACAGTTTCATCTGTGCACTAGTAGTTCTGTTTTCTTTTGTTCACTGTCAAAGCAAGGCTAAAGAAAATGCAGGGTACTGCAGGCAGTGGTGCGATGTAACAGAGCACGCTGTCCTCAGGGCTTGCCTACCCAGGGCAGTTAATGCTCAGCAAGCTATGGTGTGAGTTTACAGTGTGCTAGCTACCCTGCAATGACACTGTACGTGATTAAATTGCCCAAAGGCTAAGGTTTACACTTAGCACACAGTAAACGCATCCACAGAAGACTCAGTATCGCTAGCACACTGTAAACCACAATGGGCAACCTAACTAGTGAATGGTCTGCATGGGTATGTCTACACTACAGCACTAATTCGAACTAACTTAATTCAAATTAGTTAATTCGAACTAAGCTAATTCAAATTAGTGCATCTAGACCTAAAAACTAGTTCGAATTGGCATTTTTCTAATTCGAACTAGCATGTCCACATTGAGTGGACCCTGAACCGAGGTTAAGGTTGGCCGGAAGCAGTGCTGGCAGGGCATCAGATTAGGACTTAGAGCGTGGAGCTGCTGTCTCAGGCTAGCCGAGGGCTGTGCTGAAAGGGACCCGACCCCCACCCCAGACAGACAGTTCTAAAGGGTTCCCCGCTTGCAAAGCAGTCCTGGCTTGGAGTACCCTGAGTGCCCACACTCGGCACATCACAGCACTCGGCCATCAGCCCAGCTGCAATTGCCGCAGGCTGCCATCCGGGGGGGGTCAATCGGGGGGCTGCAGGAGAACTTCCACCCCGAGGAGCCCGCAGAGCCAGCCCAGTCCTCCCCATTGGGGGCTCATACCCCATTCCTGCCTCACCTCCTTCCACTTACCCCTCCCGATGTACAAAATAAAGGACACATGTGTTCAAAAATAGAAACTCTCTTTATTGAACAAAACTCGGGGAGACTGGGAAAAGGAGGTGGGAGAGGGGAAGAGAAAGGGTGGGAGAGGGGAGGGCAACTAAAATGATCAGAGGTTTGGAAGAGGTCCCATATGAAGAGAGGCTAAAGAGACTGGGACTTTTCAACTTAGAAAAGAGGAGACTGAGGGGGGATATGATAGAGGTCTATAAAGGCACGAGTGGTGTGGAGAGGGTGCATAAAGAAAAGTTCTTCATTAGTTCCTATAAAAGAAGGACTAGAGGACACCAAATGAAATTAATGGGTAGCAGGCTTCAAACTAATAACAGAAAGTTCTTCTTCACAAAGCAAATAGTCAGCCCGTGGAACTCCTTGCTGCAGGAGGCTGTGAAGGCTAGAACTAGAACAGAGTTTAAAGAGAAGTTAGATAAAGTCATGGAGGTTGGGTATTAGCCAGGGGGTAGAAATGGTGTCCCTGGCCTCTGTTTGTGGAAGGCTGAAGACACGAGACAAATGGCTTGGTCATTGTCTTTGGTCCATCCCCTCCAGGGTCCGTAGTGTTGGCCGCTGTCGGCAGACAGGCTACTGGGCTACATAGACCTTTGGTCTGACCCAGTACGGCCATTCTAAGCTCAGGGCTCAGGGTCGGGGGTCTCACTGGACCATCTTGATTTTCATGCAAACCTGCTCCTGGGTGGCCAGGCTGGCAGCTATCCTGCCCTAGACGGCCACTTTCCTGTGCCTAATGCGGAGGTTGTGGATGAGGTCCACGATGTCCACACTAGACCAGGTGGGTGCCCGCCTCTTGCAGACCTGGGCAGGCTCCTGGGAGCTGCCAGCCTGGTCCCAGGAAGAGGCAGAGGGCTGGGTGGCAGCGGGTGGCTGGTTCGTGCCGTGCCAGGTGCAGGGTCTGCTGGCTGGGTGCTGGCAGGCTTGCACCTGGCACGGGCACCGTAGCCAGACCGTGCCCCTTTAAGGGCTCCGGGGCCGGGAGGGGGGCAGACGAGTTTCCCTGGTGGTGCCCAGAGTGGCCACCAGGGAAAGCTGGGGAGGGCTAGCCTCCCACTAGTACGAATTAAGTGGCTACACAGCCCTTAATTCGAACTACTTAATTCGAACTAGGCATTAGTCCTCGTAGAATGAGGTTTACCTAGTTCGAATTAAGCGCTCCGCTAGTTCGAATTAAGTTCGAACTAGCGGTTTGCCTGTGTAGCACCTATCAAAGTTAATTCGAACTAACGTCTGTTAGTTCGAATTAACTTTGTAGTGTAGACATACCCCATGAGTGGTCCTCCATCTCAGTGGACTGCAAGACTGTCATAATCAAGACAGTCTCCCGGGATAGGGTAGTTTTCCTAACTGTGCCAGAACACCTAGAATTTGTAGGGTTTGCCAGTTACACATTAGCAATGCTGTGATTGGATGCACAGGGAGTGCATGGCTCTCACAGCGAGTCTTGTGCGCAATCAGCACACACTTCACATGTGTCCTTGCTTTACATGCATATTAGTAATTCTGAAAGGAAAAAAATCTATGTGGGTAGAAACCAGTGGAATCTGGCAACCCTGTACATGGGCAGTGGCAAATAAAATGTTTTGCAGACCACACATAGAACCGCAATGGGCCACAGGTTGCCCACTACTGCTGTAAACTCACACTGATCTCTCATTATCTGCAACCCCTCAATTCAAGGATGATATCTGCCACAGATTTGTATGTGGGTTCTAAGGTGACTCAGGAGTTGGATCCTAGAACCACAGATCTACCCCCAGTAGGTACAGATGCTTCCTAGTGGGTCAGGTGCCCGCTGGGAGAAGGTCCTTGCTTTTTCCTTCCTTCTCCCTTATTTCAGTTTTGAGGGCTTCCTTTAGGAACTTGGTCCAGTACATAGTCATAGACCACGATCTACAGAAGGATACCAAGTCTATGAGAACATTGTGATTCCCATACTCCTTTATGGATGCAAAGCCTGGGTGCCCTATCAACAGCATTTCAAGAGTCTGGAGAGGTACCACCAATGATACATCCAGAAATTCTTTTGCATTAAGTGGGAAGATTGCTGCACTAACACCAGTATCCTTCCTGAAGTCAATAATACCAGCAGTACCAAACTCTAATTTGCCCATGTAGACAACACTGGCAATCCTTGCCATGAGTGATCCTATGAGCACTCCATCCTATGTCACTCCCTCCTGTCACAGCCAGCCCACTCAGGGCATGCATGGCTGCTGAATTCACTCCTCAGACACAGGCCTGGAAAGGACCTCTTGAGCCGAGTCCAGTCCCCTACTATTGCAGACAACCTTCTCATACAGTCTTGTTAATAAATTCATCAAGTTCCATCTTACCATACATATGTCCTGCTATACCTCAATGTAAACAGAAACACCTGATCCCCAATGGATGCAGAAGGTGGAAGTTAATGGGGAGACATTGCAGGGATGGAGGGACTCAGGTATGGCCTGCACTCTGAGCAAATCCCATTTGGTGAAAACATATTAGATCCTGACTGAACAGCTACCTTGGATTATTTCAACTTTGTTTTGAGCCACCCTGCAAAGTGGTTTGGATTAGGAAAGGTCAAGAGTAAGGTTTAAAGGGGGGACCCACTCTCAAGGCAGTAGTTGTTTGGGGGGAATCAGACAGACACAAGTGCAGGTTTCTGGAGAAGGTAGGTCTGCTTAGCTCACCAAAGGATGGTAGGGCTTTCTTATGTTTATATTACCTAAAGACTGTTTTTAAATCAATTTCCTCTAAAAGATTTGTCCCTATCCTAAAAATAAACAATGAGAAGACTGTCTGATTTCTCTCTCTGATCATAAAGTCCCAAAGAACAAGCATCCAAACTCTATTGGACCAGTAAGGTAAAAGTAATTGATACATAGGGTGCTGTAACCCAGGTCCTGCTCTAGGAGCGAGGAATTAATTATCTTTTCTGGCATTAACCGAATTCTGCTCTAGGCTAGGTAAAGGCATGCGGCGTCTCATCTGAGGGGTTCTACCCAGGACAACCAGAAAGGGGTATAGGTGCAACTAGCCCAGTAATGGTGACACTTGCTCTTGCCAAGGTGTCTCGTGACTCAGAAGTTGCAGCTGATTAGCTTCTTTGACTTGAGGCAGACAAGACTATGGTTTTGTGAACAGCAGTGTATGTATAGACGGTGGGCCTGATTTTCTGATGTCTTTCAACTTCTGTCATCATTTATACCAAAGCAAAGTGGGTGTACCACTACCAAATCAGACTGGAGAATCTGTCTTTCCATCTTCAACCCACACAGTGAGTTTTACTGTTTTAATAGCGATGAGAACCCACTACTCTGCCTCCCCTCCAGACAATGACTTTCACATATTTGCACTGACCTTCTCTCACAGATGGATCCTGGCATTCTATCAATTTTAATTCTGCATGATCTTCCTGTAACTTTTTGATACTGCCAACTGTAGGATTTTTCTGCTGTAATGCTTGAAGCATGTCATGGCCTTTCAGACATTGCTCTCTGCCGCATTTTTACTCCTAACTGTCTTAGCAGTGTCAGGCTGTCACCCTGAATTAAGGTTTTCATAACACCTCACTGAGGAGGTGGTTCCTGCCTTTTAAGTTTCAATTTTTAAAAGTTTGTAGGAGGTTAAATGAGGTAACAACTTCAATAGGAAAACAATTTAACAAATGGTTACACAACTGTTTTTCCAACATGCTTGCAAGATGTCAACTGGCTCCACACTGGTCTTTAATTGATCTCAGTACATCTAGCCACCCTCAGAGCAGCTGGAAAAGATTCAGCACTCTGCATATGACTTGGGTCTATGATTCTTTGCTTTCAAATAAAGCTATTAAAACTTGAATTCCTTTCTGTGCACTAAACTGTAGCAGTTGCACCATTCCCTTTTCCCTGTGAAAAATACTGTATGAGAGTGTGAGGGTTTCAATAAATTACACCCTACCCCTTCTACTCTCCCAGCTACGTCTACACTGCAGGCTTTTTGCGCACTTGCGCAAAACTTGAAGTGTCTACGCTTCACCTACATTCTTGCACAAGTACATTTACAGTAAAGCGTCGGAAAAGAGGGCTTCTTGCACAAAAGTTATTCCTTTCCCCACGAGGAATAAACCCTCTTGCACAAGAAGGCAGAGTGGATGGGCAACAGGGGTTTCTTGCGCATGAAACCCCTATGGCCTGTGCTGCCAGATGGGTTCCCATGGGCTCTCCTACAGGCAAGCAGCAAGGCAGGTTAAAGGGGCTGGCTGGGTCATGCTCTCACACTTGTCTGGGACTGCCCCAGCCCCACATAGCCCTCCTTGTGGGTGCTATTTAGGAAGAGCAGGGAGGCTGAAAGCCCCTCCCCCCCAAAATTGTACAGGGATGTTGCTTGCTGCTCCCCTTTGTCACTGTCAGGGAGCAAGAGGGAAGTACACAGCATGGGTCACTCACTCCCCAGCACCCTCCCTTCCCCAGCCGGGAGGGAGAGGCATGCATACACGGTGTGCACTTTCATTTTGGACACTGCTTGCTGTTTCCCTTCCCATCATGGGGGGTGAGAGAAAAGCACACTCCTCTTTCTCCTGGCTAGGCAGAGGAGGGGGTGGGGAAGTGAGAGACCCTTGCTGTGTGCTTCGCTCTCATTCTCTGACGGTGTTGAAGGCAGACTGCAAGCAGTGTCCCAGTACAGATTTCCAGGGATGGGGGGGGGGGTTCAGTCCCCCCACCCTCCCAATGTAACTCCCTTGTCCCCCTTGCATTCTCTCCTATACACACATACCCCGGCCTCCTGCCCAAAGCCCCTCCTCACACAGCCCATCCCTGACTCTTGCCCAGAGCCTTTCCTCACACCTGCAGCCTGGACTCCTACCCCCCACACATCCCCAAACCTCTGCCCTGAGCCCCTCCCCACCCTACAACCCAAACCTCTACCCTGAGCCCCTCCCCACCCTGCAACCCTTACTCCTGCACTCACACAAACATAGCCCCCTGCCCTGACTCCTGTACCACATACATCTCTCCCATCTCAGCCCCCCATCACAGCCCCTGCCCTAAGCCCCCTGCATTCCACCCCACACTTAAATTTCTTATAGATACTGTTGTATCACAACCCTCCCCCAACTTCCTGCCCTGATTCCCCCCACCCCGGGATGCAATACAGCAGCACCTCTCAGTAATTTAAGTTACTTTCACCCCTGCCTCTATTTCCCTCTTCAGGACTTCTGACGAACTTCACACAGTTTTTCCTTATAACTAGCTTCATCCTTGCCTGGAGTAGTAGAAATCATCCTAAAACATTCCTCAAGGACCTAAAATAAAGTCCATCACCACAACACAAGAGTTCACTCTTAGCTCTAACATCTTCCGTCACACGTAGAGCACTTCTTCTGTCTATGTAGCCACTCATCCCACAGGCATCACTCTTTGTAACTAAAACTCAGCCTTTTTGCTCTGGTTTCCAGCCCCCCCCCTTCTACTCTGGATCTTCTGCAGGAGCCTGCAGTTCATTACAGATCCCTTCTGCTAAGTTTCCTCTTTCCTGTTTCCCCACTGGCTCTTCTTAGGGAACACATTCAATATTGGGTTCCATCAAGGCTGTTAACGAGGCAACAGTGCGATGGATCAGTTTCCTCTTTAAAGGGTCCAGTCCCCTTTGTGAAAAAGTCCCATACCACAGGACCTAGAATCACAAAAGCTGCTCCTTTATGATGAACTTGACTGTATTCTACAGAGCTAGAATTCATTTCAGATTGTAACAATGTAGTCCCCAATAAAGCATCCAGCAATATAAAAAGAAAAGAAAAGAAAAGAAAAGAAAAGAAAAGAAAAGAAAAGAAAAAAGAAAAAGGAGAAAATGACTATTGGGTTCCAGGCCAGAATCTGTATGAAAACCAGGATATAACTATATCTATGCTGGAGTCCCAAAGGCTCATTATAGACATAGATAGCCTAGCACAGACATTCTCAACACATAGACTATTTGTGACTCAGTCAGCACACAGCTACAGTCATGAGGTAGTTCCATAGAGGTGGTATATATATTATGTGGCTGCAGTCAACATAGCACATATACAGCATTCTATGTGACACACGATAATAAATAGGTTGAGAATCACTGGTCTAGGGCCAGCATTAGAAATTTTGGATATATAAGACTCAGGACATGAGGGTTTTGTAAGAATATCATGTTTTTGTGACTGAGCTAGCTGTAGCCTTTCAGGAAGGCAAAAGACCCCCTTTCTCCAGTTATGTTTATGTAAGAGAAATATCAGTTCCCTAATCCATATGCCAATATCTACTGTGGCTCCTCAGATGCCACCAATTTTGGTTGCCACTTTCATAACCAACCCTGTCTCTCTTCCCCGATAGTCAGCTAAATGACCATGGCTTCCAGTAAAGGTGAAGTACCCATCAAGCAGATGCCATGGCACCTGATTCAAAATAGCAGCAAAAGCCCAGAAAAAGTTAAGTTTATTTTAAAAATTATGAACCAGAGATACCGAAAATTGTCAGTAAGATGCACGTGTTTCAGTGAGCTGCATAGTCAGCAGTATCATCCAGGTATATACATAAAATAACAAGTGCATCTTAATCAGCTTATTTACATTGATTGGGTAAAACTCCAACAGAAACTCTGCTTCTGCAAACAAATGCATGTCTACAGGAATGCCAGCAACAAGAACTGCAGAGCAGAAGTGAGCTGCTTTCCTCCACTAATCAACATACAGAAAAATATATTGTATTCCTGGAGCTGTGTCAGGTTCCTGGAGGAGCCTTATATATGCAAGCATTTGAAAATTTAGTTTGCCATGCAAACTTAACTCCTAATGTATGAATGCACACTCCATTGATCCTTAGGCATACACTTAACCTTAGCAAAATCTCCATTATATGTGCTCAGTGGGCAATTTTCAAAATGTTCATGACTTAAGTCAAATCAAAACCAATTTGAGCTCATTCTATACCTCACTGGGGACTGTTTCCTTGCCATAATGCAGCTTTGAACTATAGCTATTTTGACTGTAGCCCTATTTTAAAAAAATCATAGGGACACCAATGTTCTGAGCATCTGAAAGCAAGGATTATGGCAAACTGTTTTGCAGCCTTTAAAGGACTAATGTTCCATTTATTTTTTGGCCTGAAATTTAAATTGTGAGAAGTAAGCTTATCATTTAGTAGAAATCTTTGGACAAATTTAAAATGAAAATACAATGAAAATAGGCGTTTGTAAACAAAAACTTTGCTACTGCTTTCTTAATCGTAGCAACCAGAAGAATCTTAAAGTGAAAATGGCTTTTAACAGAAATGAAACTGAGTGATTTGAATTTCATTGTCCATGCTTAAAGAAAAAAAATGTAAGCAAAGGGCATAAATAATGATAACATATTGGATTTTTTAAGGCTAGTCACTTTTAATAATTCCAGGGGTTGTTAGTAACACAGATAAGGCAATCTGTTACAATATGATTTTTGAATTGACAATATTACTCTAAATGTAGCAGTTGTAGCAAAGCACCTACTGTAATGCACCAATGGCTTAATTCTCCATTTATTTGCACTGCTGTAAATCTGGAGTAACACGAGTAAAGAATCAGGAATCACTGCTATATACCAAGAGGAAAATAAAGACTAGACTGTGCCCAAAGTATTGATGTAGATTGTGTTCTCCTGTACACCACCTGATTTAAGATTGTATTATATTGACTTTTTCCTGCTATTATGGAGAATCTTTATTTTCAAAGAACATACAGAGCATTTTGTTTTAACAGGCAAGAAAAAAAATCAACCTGCGAAGCATCACTGGGCAGAAAAAACAAATAAATAAAAATTCAATACCAATTGAAGTTTGCTTACATACATCCTAGTGATTTCTTCTCTATACTTTTTTTTTTAAACACACAAAATTTGCTTCCAGGCAAGATAGGAAGCCTATTCATTTCTATCTTTACTGGTGTGTAAAAATTGCTACAGCACCTCACATTGCCAAATAAATTTACTGTTGAAATTGGAAGGCAATTGGTACTTCAGGCAGGTCACAAATCTATGCTGGCAGCAGTGTATCACTCACAGAACATTGATTGCAAAAATTAGTTAATTCAGGATGAATATTATATTCCTTGAATCCCCTCATAAATCTCTCCAAATCTTGCATGCATTGCTGCCACCCAGCTAAAAGATATCTATCAGCCTTGTTGACTCTGTGTTCCTGATTTAGATGCTAGTCATTCCAGAGCTTCCACTAAAATGGATATGTATTGCCTAGTTAACCTGCCAAAAGACATTCTAAATGGCAGCATTCAATAATATTGGGGTGATCTGTTGCTTTTATTTATCGATCCTCTTCTCAGGGTCATAAATCCTCAATTACATGGCTTTGCCTACTTCATTATCTATGTGAATGAAAACTAATGAAGATGCAATGGGGGCTATCTATGGGTGATATTCTCGATAGGTATTTATAGTATATTCATCATGGTGGGTCCTGTTAGTACGGTGAAATTAGAAATTTTTAAAAATATAGAAGGGGTTTTTCTGATAGAAAGAAAACTCCTGCCATCTCAGGGAGTGAGGGATGCTCTTTGAAGCTGGTATTAGATCTCCGGATAGATTGGCCCTATGAGATTGTATAATAGAGACTGCCACATATTTTACTTCAAGCAGCTATGCTTGTAACACACCTCATATTAAGACAAACATTCTTGTAAAATGCACAGGTATCCCCAGCTCCTATGCAATTCCAATCTGGGGCTGAGGAGTTTGGTGAGATTGTTGTTGAAGTGGTGGTGTATAACCCAATACATGGGCTACGTCTACACTGGCCCCTTTTCCGGAAGGGGCATGTAAATTTCACTAGTCGTCGTAGGGAAATCCGCGGGGGATTTAAATATCCCCCGCGGCATTTAAATAAAAATGTCCGCCGCTTTTTTCCGGCTTTTAGAAAAGCCGGAAAAGAGCGTCTAGACTGGCCCCGATCCTCTGGAAAAAGTGCCCTTTTCCGGAGGCTCTTATTCCTACTTTGAAGTAGGAATAAGAGCCTCCGGAAAAGGGCACTTTTTCCGGAGGATCGGGGCCAGTCTAGACGCTCTTTTCCGGCTTTTCTAAAAGCCGGAAAAAAGCGGCGGACATTTTTATTTAAATGCCGCGGGGGATATTTAAATCCCCCGCGGATTTCCCTACGACGACTAGTGAAATTTACATGCCCCTTCCGGAAAAGGGGCCAGTGTAGACGTAGCCATGGTGTTTTGCAGGGGTGTGTGCTTCAGTAACAAATGAATTTAAGCAGTTGTTGATGTCCTCGTTGTGGGCTGTTGATTTATGTTTCTCTCTGATATTTTTCTGCTTTAACAATGTGTTTCTCTTGAATACAGAATGAGTGAGAAGAGAAAGTATTTTTGTTGTTAAGGTTGTGGCTTTATTCCATTTGGTACTGAATTTTGCCACAGTGAAGGAGTACATAGTTGGAACAAAAGTAACTGTATTTTACACATCAAAAGCAGATTTTATTACAACTGGGGAGTTGTGCAAAGCAGTTCTTCAGGTGAAGGAAGAGTGACAATGTGACCCAGTGCCAAATTGAGGGAAATAATTACTTCCCTCGATCTACTGGCAATGCTCCTACTAATGCAACCCAATGTGCCATTAGCCTTCTTCTTGGCAACAACAGCACACTTTTGACTCATATCCAACTTCTTGTCCACTGTAATCCCCAATTCCTTGTCTAAAGAATTGCCACTTTGCCAGTCTGTTCCCACCTTGTAGCAGTTCATGGGATTCTTGTGTTCTGAACTTGTCCTTGTTGAACGTCATCAGTTTTTTTTTGTCCCAGTCCTCTAATTTGTCTAGGTCACTCTGGACCCTATTCCTACCCTCCAGCATCTCTCTCTCTCTTCCCCTAACTTAGTGTAATCTGTGAACTTGCTGAAGGTGCAAAGCAACTCATCCAAATCATTAATGGAGATGTTGAACAAAACTGGTACCAGGGCCAACACAAAGCAACTCTGCTTGATACCAGCTGCCAGCTTGTCATCAAGCGATTGATCACTGCCTGTTGTGCCTGATGATCTAACCAGCTTTCTATCCACCTTACTATCCAATCCACACTTCTTTAACTTGCTTGCAGGAATAGTGTGGGGAAGCTTATCAAAAGCTTTGATAAAGTCAAGGTATATCATGTTTCCCCATATCCACAGAGCCAGCTCTCTCACAATAGAATGTAATCAGTTTGGTCAGCCATGATTTGCCCTTGGTGAATCCATGCTGACTGTTCCTGATCACCTTTTCCTCCAAGCGCTTCAAAATGGATTCCTTCAAGACCTGCTCCATGATTTTTCCAGGGACAGAGGTGAGGTTGATCAGTTTGTAATTCCCTGGATTCTCCTTCCCATTTTTAATGATGGGCACTATATTTGCTTTTTCAATTGTCTGGGACCAACCCCCAATCGCCATGAGTTTTCAAAGATAACAGCCAAAGACTCTGCAATCAGCAAACTCTCTCAGCCCCATGCACTTGTACATGTACAGCTTTTCCTAATAGTCCTTATCTTGTTCTTTAACCACTGAGGTTCAGCTCACATCCTTCCCATACTAAGCCACCCCGTGCAGCACTTAGGGAGCTAAACTTGTCTGTGAAGACCAAGGCAAAAAAAAAAAAAAATGGAGTGCTTTGGTTTTTCCAAGTCATCTGCCTTCCCCATTCAGTAAGGGTCTCTCCCACACTTTCCCTGACCACCTTCTTGTTGCCAACATACCCGTAGAAACCCTTCTGGTTATCCTCCACATCCTATTCTAGCTGTAACTCCAACTGTGTTTTGGCCCTCCTGATTACACCCCTGCATGGTTGAGCAATATTTTTCTACTCCTCCCCAGTCATCTGTCCAAGTTTCTTAAAGGCAAATATAATTTGATATTTTGACACTTTTCAAACCAAACAGCTAATCAAATTTGTGACCTGGGGGATGCTCCCATTAGGAATAGAAATGGGTGATAGGTATTTGTTTGATGCAGTTGTCTTTTTAGTTACAAAAGACATACAAAGTCCTGTGTCTTTGAACAGATATGTTTTTCCTCTCACACAGTTTTTGTCTTCCCCTGATATATACCTGATCACAATACCCTGTGGAACCTATCTATCCACATGGTACTTGTTTCAGGACAGACTTTGTTAGGCCTTCGTTTAGGTATGAACCCATAAGGGTTTCTTACGATTGCCTTAAGTGAAATTTACACATCATTTTGACTGAAGTTTTTACTCTACTCATAACAAAGTTTCACCAGACTTGTAAGAGCATAATTATCTGATGTACATGCATCTGACAAAGTGGGTCTTTGCCCATGAAAGCTTATGCTTCAATACATCTGTTAGTCTATAAGGTGCCACAGGACTCCTTGTCGCTTATATTAACTAAGGAATTCAGGGGAACTAGTTTACTTTTCAGTTTAACGGGAAGACTCTAATTGCATTTTTGTCTCTCTAATTTCATTCTTAGGAAAGCTGTAGTAGTTAGAGCACTAGTGGACAACCTGTAACCTGGTGGTTGTATGTGACCCATTGAGGTTCTTTTTGTTTGTTGCCCATTGGTAGGGTTTCCAGATCCACTGGCTTCCTCCCACATAGTTTTTTTTCCTACTTGTATTACTAAAGTGACATGGATGTAAAGCAAGGGCATGTGAAGGGAGGTATATGTTGATAGTACACAGCATTCACTGTGAGAGTCATGTACTCCTTCTGTATCCAATCAAAACAATACTATGGTTTAATTGGTACAGCCTGCAAATTCATAAAATCATAGACTTAATAGAACTGGAAGGGACTTTGCGAGGCATTGTCCAGTTCCTCACAGATGTTTATCAAACCTGTTCTTAAATAACTTCAGGTGATGCAGATTCTATAACCTCATAGGCAATTTATTCCAGTGCTTATCCACTCTGACAGTTAAGAATTTTTTCCTAATGTCTAACCTAAGGGTATGTCTAAACTACAGAGTTTTCGGAAAAACAGCTGTTTTTCTGAAAAAAACTTCAATTACATCCATACTGCAATTGCATTCTTTCAAAAGAAAAATTGGAAGAACAGAGGCATTTTCCCAGCATTAGTAATCCTCTTTCTATGAAGAAGCCTATTTCCAAAAGAGCTCTTTTGGAAAAAGGTGTGTGTGGATGAGGAAGAGGGAGTTCTTTTGGAAGAAAAGTAAAGAGGGAAAAGCACAGGTGCTCTGGTGGCCACTCCGTCCATAGTAATCACAGTTTAAATGTGAGATACCGGCCATTCAGTGTGGACGCAATTTTTTGAAAAAGCCGATTGCTTTTTCAGTGTGCTTTGGCAGTGTGGATGCGCTCTTTCGAAAGAAATTTTTTTGGAAGATCTCTTCCTGAAAAGCTTCTTCTGAAAGAAGCCTGCAATTTAGACATAGGCTAAATCTCCCTTGTTGCAATTTAAGTGCATTGCCTCTTGTCCTATCATTAGAGGTTAGGGACAATAATTTTTCTCCCTCTTCCTTGTAACACCATGTTATTACATCCACTTTCAGACTTCTCTTTTCCAAAGTAGACAAATGCAATTATTTCAGTCTCCCTCATAAAAAAATCTAAAATACGTGACTTATGTGAAGGGATAAACAACACTTACCTATTTACTTTCTCTTTGCCATTCAAGATTTTTATAGTCCTCTATCATATCCCCCTTTAGTTGTTTTTTTCTGAGCTGAACAGTCCCATTCCTTCAAATCTCTTCTCATATGGATGTAGTTCAATAACCCTAATCATTTTCATTTCCCTTCTTTGCACCTATTCTAATTCTAATATACCTTTTTTGAGGGGGTCAACCAGGCTGCATGCAGTTATCAAAGTGTGGGTGTACCATGGATTTAGCTAGTGGCATTAAATTTCCATTTTATTATCTCTCTCTTTTGCCAGTGGTTTCTAACATTATTCGTTTTTTTTGATTGCTGCTGTTTTCATGATGACTCTAAGACCTCTTTCCTGAGTAGTAACTGCTAACTTGGACCCCATCATTTTGTATGCGTAGTTGGGATTGTTTTCCAATATGCATCATTTCACACTTATCACTATTGAACTTCATCCACCATTTTGTCTCCCAGTTTAGTAGGAGCCCTTTGTAACTTTGGACTTAACTATCTTGAGTAATTTTGCATTGTCTGCAAATTTTTATCCATTACTGTTCATCCCCCTTGTACATGTCATCCAACTTTCCTAGTCTTGATAAAACTTAAGGAAGAATGAATAGTTCTGCAGCACCTTAGAGACTACCAAAACATGTAGATGGTATCATGAGCTTTTGTAGCCACAACCCACTTCTTCAGATGAATGAAGAAGAGGGTTGTGCCCATGAAAGCTCATGATACCATCTACATGTTTTGTTAGTTTCTAAGCTGCTGTAGAACTATTTGTTGTTTACGTTTTTTTAGTTAGACTAACATGGTTACCCCTGAAACTCCTAGTCTTGATAGTTACAGGTTGTGGGAGATAGAACAGAGTTTACCAAAATCCAGGTAAAATTCTTTTTGAATGTCTTCTGGAAAAGGCTTTTCTCAAGAGAATCTTCATATCTGTCCAAGAACTTTTTTCCTCACCATTGATGATAGTTTATTGAAAGTAAAATGTATGTTTCTACTATTTCTCCCCTTCATACAAATATTCATTTGTTATTGCAAGGTAGTTCATAAGTACTAAATGTCCAATGCACTTCCAGTTAGATATAGCACTCTTCACTTTTTGTCATAAACAACTATTTTCCCCTCCAGAAAAGGTTGTATTTCAACATTTGATAAAGTGATTCCTGAATATAAAGGTTGTTTTGGGACCTTTGGGATTGAAAAACACTAGCAAAGTGTAGGGTACTATTGATTCATGAAATTACTCATGGATGCATGTTAAAAATAACACAACAGAATCCTAATGACGACATACGATGGATCTATCTGACTCACTCCCCTGTCTTCCTTCTGCCTGACCCTGCTGTTTTCAGGTTGCTGAGAAATTTGGTTCATTTTGTATATAGCTAATCTATCATTCCATTCTGGTTTCTGCAACTGAAAGACAAAAATGTGACATCTTTGTTGAGCTGCTGCTTACCCTGAAGTATGTATTTGCTCACTGGCTTCTTCTGCTACAGGAAAACTCTGTGTGCTGTAGAAAGCCAGTCATAAGGGCATTCCTTTCACTCCACTGAGCAACAGCCCTCACAACAAGAGAGACTTGAGAGCAGAGAGAGAGAGAGAGAGAGAGGCATGTACCAATCTAATTTCATACTGGTCTGTCAGCCATTCCTCAACTGTCCTGAAGAGTCTAATTGGTGAACAGACTCTGTCTATAAAACACAGAGACTGTTACTTCATGCTGGGTGTGTACATGGTATTTGCACTGTCTAAACAGGTTGCAGAAAGGAGCAGTTGGAAGAACATTTGCCAAACTTCAGGGCTGCGTCTAGATTGGCATGATTTTCCGGAAATGCTTTTAACGGAAAAGTTTTCTGTTAAAAGCATTTTTGGAACAGAGTGTCTAGATTGGCACGGACGCTTTTCTGCAAAATAGTATTTCCACAAGAAGCACTGATTTCTTAAAGTAGGTAGTCAGTGCTTTTGTGGAAATTCAAGCAGCCAGTGTAGACAGCTGGCACGTTTTTCCGGAAAAGTGGCTGATTTTCCGGAAAAACTGGCCAGTTTAGACACAGCCTAGGTGACTGAACATTAGGGCTTTCCAGAGAGGTAGAACTGGAATTAAGGAGATGAAGTTTAGGCTGGATATCAGCTAACTGTTTCAAATGATGGAACTACTAAGTCGGAGTCACATGGATCATTAAAAACTGAACTAGACATAACACTAGAAATCATATTGTAGCAAATAATCATTAACTGGTCCCTGGATGGACAGATGAATGGATTCACTTTGTGATCTAATAGGCCTTTCTAGTCTTTAACTTCACATTAAACATCTTTAGCTCCCTCTAGAATTTCTAGTTCCTTGTAAAAGACACCTGTCCTGGATTTAAAATCTCTTTAGTCTTATTATTTTCAGGGTGTAATACAAAGTGAGACTCAATTGTTTTGGAGCCAATCATTATGGAGGCTAATGGCATGCGTGCACAAATTGTACTAATAATCCTTTCATCGGTATTTCACTCAAGGCCAAGGTGGCCTATCTGGTCTCCTTTCTCTGCGCCATAGGGTGTTCCTATGGAGTGGTTCTTAAGCAACATTGCAGCTCTTCCTCCTTTCCCTTTGTGCTCACAATTATGTGTTTCAATAAACCCTGTCTTGCTCTCAGTCTTCCTCAAGATACACTGCTACAGTTGTGGCTGAGGTAAAGAGATTGTGGACTTACATAACAGGCTAATGCCATTGCTTTAAAAGGAATGAACAGAAAAGGGAGTCACTAAGGGTATGTGTTATTTTGAATAAAATGGCCTCGCTATTCCGATATCCCTGTAAACCTTGTTCCACGAAGAGTAAGGGACGTTTCAGAATAACGCTCTATTTTGAAATTAACTTGAAATAAGCTATGCAATTTGCATAGCTCAGATTGCATAGCTTATTTCGAGTTCTGGGTGCAGTGTAGACACACCCTGAGTGTTCCATATTCTACCACACCTTACCAGTTTCTGGCAAACAGAAGCTAGGGAAACTGTTTCAGGCTCTCTGCACAGGTACTAAGTGGAGAATGGTTTGGAAGAGTCATCTGAGGAAAGGGATCAGAAGAAGACCCCATTGATTGGAAGGCATGGAATCCATGACTACCACTCCCCAAGAGGAGGAGATGGGTGGTAGCAATGAGGGACTCCTTCCTAAAGGGATACAGTCATCCATTTGCTGTACAGACCGGTAAACTCAAGAAGTTTGCTGCTTGCCCGGAGCTAAAATTCAGGATGTGATTAAGTGTCTGTGAAGACCGATTAAGCTCTCGGACTGCTGCCTCTTCCTACTTCTCCATGGGGCACCAATGATACTGCCAAGAATGACCCTGAATGAGTCATTGCAGACTATGTGGCTCTTGGAAGAAAGATAAAGGAGTGTGAGGTGCAAGTTGTATTCTTGTCTATTGTTTAACAAAGCTTTTGATACGCTCTCCCACAGTATTCTTGCCAGTAAGTTAAAGGCGTGTGGCTTGGAGGAATGGACTATAAGAATGAATGGAATAGAAAGATGGTTAGATTGTTGGGCTCCATGAGTAGTGATCAATGGCTCAATGTCTAGTTAACAGCCACTATCAAGTGTAGTGCCCTAGAGGTCTTGTTCAATATCTTCATTAATTATCTGGATGGTGGGATGGATAGCACCCTCAGCAAGCTCACACCTGGCACTAAGTTGGTGTGAGAGGTAGTGTAATGGGATAGCACTCACCTCCCATGACCTTCACATCTGGCTGAACGTGTGCACCTGTACTCTCTCAGTTGTCAGCCTCTTCAACTACTCACCCCTCTTGCTGAGTCACAACCCTCTGTGAATCCTTTAACAGGGACCCCTCTTGGTGCTCTTTGCTAGGGTCTCTCTAAGTCTGTTCCCCACTGGAGATAGAGGTGCCTCTAGTGTTTCCCCTCCTGAAGACAGCTTCCACAACCTAACCCTAGGGTCTTATCTCAGTCTCAACATCAGTCCACATCTCCTCACATGGAACTCTCCATGGTGCTGCTGCCTACTCAGCCAGCCAGTCACCTGGTCTTTACTTGTTTAAGGCTCCAGAGATACTGAGCTGACTCTGGTCCTTTAGCTGCTTCTTACAGGCTTATCTGGTGTCTGATTTGCTGGTTCATCCTGCAGCAACTCTAGCTTGCCTTGGAAGATTTCTCTATGGTCCTTTTCTGGGATGGACTGTGACAGAACCACCCATTCACACTCCTCACCCTTCCAACAAATAGGTCAGGTCCCTACCCAAAACAATGTCCACCCTGTCCATCGGTGTTCTCTCTCTTGGCCTTGTTCTCCCAGGAAGTTTAACTGTTCATGCCCTGGTTCCCTAGAGTTTCCTGTCAGGCTTCTCTGCCTGCAGAAATTCACAGTCCTGTGGCTCACCAACTCCGAGATTCCGAGGCCTCTGTATGCTGAGATGTTAACTGTATGGTTGTGAGGCACAGTTTCAACCCTTCTTTTTCCTCACTCTTTTGCTGAATCTGGAACTTGAAGTTCTCTAGTTTCTCCTCTGCTGCCCACAGTTGCTTCTGCAAGTTATCCGGTACCTGGAGGAAACTCACAAAGCCCACTCCCTGTCCTAGGGTCCTGGTTTCCTACCCTGGCCCTTGTCTTTCACATCTCCCAGCTGGGGCGAATTTGTCCAGTAGGACCAAGGATGTTATAGGAGCAGAGAGTCCCAGTGGAGAATTGGCAGCTGGGAGCCCAGCGCACTGCAGAGGGGCTGTATGATGGGGCCAGGAACCCGGTGTGCCACAGTAGGGCTGATTGGTGGGGATGGGAACCTGGCACACCATAGTTGGAGTGCCCAGTGGTGTTGGAAGTCTAGTGCGCCCTGGATGGGTTGCCTGCCAGGGCCAGGAGTCTAGCACCCCCCACTGGGAACCCCTGAGGAGCTGGCAGAGCAGGGGGACTGGTGTCGGAGGGAGAAGCCAGCTGGGAGGCTGGCAGCAGAGCCAGGAATGGGGGGGGGTGCTGGTAGCAGGGGGGTCAGATATGATCTCCGTTGGTCCAGCAAATTCTCTCATCTGGGACTGATCAGGTCCTAAGGGTGTCGGACCAAGGAGATCTAATCTGTGCCCCCAATTTCTATGCTCTCCTGAAAGACTCACAGAGCTTCAAATGTTGACAAGCTGCTTGGATTGAAGTGGCAATATCACTTTTATACATGTGTGAGGTGGTCAGAGTCAGCTCTGGGCTCCTCCAGCAACAGACATTTGTGGAAGCTGGGCACTTTAAAGAAGTGATTTTTAGTTCCTGTTTAAATATTTTGCATTGGGGGTTCTTTAAATCAGGGGTGGGGAACCTTTTTTGAGTTGGGGGCTACTGCCATACAGAAAAAAATCAGTCGGGGGCCGCCTCCAACTGAGAAGAAAAAAAATCCCACCCAAAAAACAAACCCTCATTGATGTGGCCCCTGACTGTGAAGGAGAAAGACACTCCCCACATTCCCCTTACACAATAAAGCTTGTGGAGGCATGCTAGTAGATTTTGTGTGCTTCAGCCCTTTGTGTGTGTGTGTGTGGGGGGGGGGGGGCAGAATGGTGGTGGGGTGGAGTGCCAGTGTGGGCTTCCCAGTGTGGGTGGGGGGGAGGGACCCTGAGCCTCAAAGGCCAGATCCAGGCAAGCTGGGGGCCACATCCAGCCCCCAGGCCTTAAGTTCCCCACCCCTGCTTTACATCAACAAGTTATTTAATTTCAATAATGAACATTTTATATATAAGAAGCCTTTGTTAAAGACTCAAAATCCCCACCTCTCCTGAGTCTCCTAAAGGTCCTCCAGAAAAACATCATTAGCTATTCTGATACCTCAAGTGTAAAGCAAAGAAGGAAAAAACCTTAACCCTTATCATGCCTCCTTCCTCCATATAAAGAAGCATAAAAACTTCACTAGCCAAAAAGGCGAGTAGAAAAACTGTCATTGGCATTGTAGAAAGGGGTCACGTTTGAATGCTGTGAAGTTTTATTAATATGCAGCCCCATTAATATACTATAGAAATAGAGACTCATAGACACTACAGTAGGAAGAGACTACAGGATTGATACTGATTATATATCATCCTTTGCATTATCTATGCACTTGCATTATGTAAATCTGGAAATAATTTCTCTTGAGGGCTATTTCACAGCAAAAGCTTTCAGAATCAAGACACTTTTTCTCAATAGTCAATTTTCCTTTGTTTTAAAATAGAGGGGGTTGAATAAATTTTAATGTGGAGAAAAAACAATTAGAAGAGTCTTATTACTTGATTCCACATAATTTGCTAACTGAACTAACCTTTTGAAGAAACCTTTATGAATCTATTATCTCTGTATTTTCATTTGTGCTAAAACAATTAAGTACTTAGCAATAAATTTATTTTTTCTGAGAAAAAACAAGTTTTTCTTAGAATAGTTTACCACATTTCCCCCCTTAGTATGTACACCTTGGTCATTCATGTGCTCCAAAACAGGTTTACTTTGCCAAATTCCTTTTGCAGTACAAAGGGAGCTCTCAAGATGAAATAGCTTAATTAGTCAAAGTATTCAAGGTAATGCCATTATAAAACAACTGCTTTGTGGATGAGAGGGATGAAAGCAGTTATCCTGACTGCTGGGATTCAGCTGCTTTTTCTTTTGTCTCTGCTGCCATATCACACTACACACAGCTGCTGAAGTTCCATTTGAGTCACTGTTGAGATGAATGGAATAGCATTTTATTTTTGCATTTGGCACACATGGTGTCACTGAGGGTATGTCTACACTACAAAGTTAGTTCGAACTAACGGACGTTAGTTCGAACTAACTTTAATAGGTGCTACACTAGCGCTCCGCTAGTTCGAATTTGAATCGAACTAGCGGAGCGCTTAGTTCGAACTAGGTAAACCTCATTTTACGAGGACTAACGCCTAGTTCGAACTAGCTAGTTCGAACTAAGGGCTGTGTAGCCCTTTAGTTCGAACTAGTGGGAGGCTAGCCCTCCCCAGGTTTCCCTGGTGGCCACTCTGGCCAACACCAGGGAAACTCTATGCCCCCCTCCCGGCCCCGGACCCCTTAAAGGGGCACGGGCTGGCTACGGTGCCCGTGCCAGGTGCAAGCCTGCCAGCACCCAGCTAGCAGACCCTGCACCTGGCACGGCACAGAGCCACCCACCCGATGCCCCCCAGCCCACCCCCTCTTGCCGGGACCAGGCTGGCGGCTCCCAGGAGCTTGCCCTGGACCGCAAGAGGCGGGCACCTTCCTGGGCTAGTGCGGACATCGTGGACCTCGTCCACGATCTCCGCACTAGGCACAGGAAAGTGGCCGTCTAGGGCAGGAGAGCTGCCAGCCTGGCCACCCAGGACCAGGTGTGCATGAAAATCAAGGGGGTCCACTGAGACCCCCGACACTGAGCCCTGAGCTTACAATGGCCGTACTGGGTCAGACCAAAGGTCCATCTAGCCCAGTAGCCTGTCTGCCAACAGCGGCCAACCCTAGGGACCCTGGAGGGGATGGACCGAAGACAATGACCAAGCCATTTGTCTCGTGCCATCCCTCTCCAGCCTTCCACAAACTTTGGGCAGGGATACCACTCCTACCCTCTGGCTAATAGGACTCCATGGACCCAACCTCCATCACTTTATCTCACTTCCCTTTCAACTCTGTTCTAGTTCTAGCCTTCACAGCCTCCTGCAGCAAGGAGTTCCACAGGTTAACTATTTGCTTTGTCAACAACAACAACAACTTTCTCTTACTAGTTTCAAGCCTGCTACCCATTCCTTTCCTTTGGTGTCCTCTAGTCCTTCTTGATGGGAACTCAGGAAGAACTTTTCTGAATGCACCCTCTCCACCCAACCCCTGCTTTTAGAGACCTCTATCCTGTCCCCCCTCCGTCTCCTCTTTTCTAAGCTGAACAGTCCCAGTCTCTGTAGCCTCTCTTCATCTGGGACCTGTTCCCAACCCCTGATCATGTTAGTTGCCCTCCCCTCTCCCAGCCTTTCTCTTCCCCTCTCCCACCTCCTTTTCCCAGTCTCCCCCAGTTTTGTTCAATAAAGACAGAGTCAATGTTGGAAGAAACGTTATCTTTATTTTGTACATCAATAAGAAGGGGGGCTAGGGAAGGGCAAGTGGAAGGAGGTGAGGGAGGAATGGGGTACGAGCCCCCGATGGGGAGGACTGGGCTGGCTCTGCGGGCTTCTGGGGGTGGAAGCTCTCCTGCAGCCCCCCAATTACTCCCTCTCCCCAGATGGCAGCCTGCGGCAAGTGCAGCCGGGCTGATGGCCGAGTGGTGTGATGTGCCCAGTGTGGGCACTCAGGGCACTCCAAGCCAGAACTTCTTTGCAAGCGGGGCACCCCTTAGAACTGTGTGTCCGGGGTGGGGGTCGGGACCCTTTAAGCGCAGCCCTAGGCTAGCCTGAGACAGCATCTCCATGCTCTAAGTCCTCCTTTTATGCCCTGCCGGCACTGCTTCCGGCCATCATTAATCCCTGTTCAGAGTCCACTCAATGTGGACTTGCTAGTTCGAACTAGCAAAACCCTAGTTCGAACTAGTTTTTAGTTCTAGATGAGTTAGTTCGAACTAGCTAGTTCGAATTAACTAATTCGAACTAAGTTAGTTCAAACTAGCGCTGTAGTGTAGACGTACCCTGAGACATTTGCCTCATAGCTTTGTGAGAGAGACCCCAAAATGCCTAGTGTTCAAGCAAAATCCCCCTACCTTGGGATTGCATCACAAAGCTGGAATATGGATGAGGTTCACAGAACTAGTTCAAATAATACTTTCAAATCTGTATAGTATTTACTGCTTAAGCTCTTGACAGGTGGCATTCCATATCATATCTTGATTCTCCTCGAGTCAAGTTATTTGCTTTCTTATTGCAACCCAAGATGAGGCACAAGCCAGGTTCCTTCTTCCTCCTGTTTAACAGGACATCTCCTTTCACAGTCTCTAACGTCCTCTGCAAACATTCATTTTCTGTGAGGGCCCCCTAACTCGGGAATCATCTCCCCACCACACTACCCTCACATCCTTGCTCTGAAAGAGATTTCTAGGACGTGTTTCAAAATCATTTATTTGATAGGCTTCTGAAGAGGGGTGAGAGTATGGGGCTTTGGGTTGATTAGAATGAGGGCGTGTTTGGCTGCTGGATTTGCTGGCAGTATATTGATTTTTATTATGTTTCACTACAGGGTGATCTCTGTGGGGATATAATTTTAATTGCTGCCAGCAAGTCTAGAATACTATATAGCTATTTTATTTTATATTAAATCTAAATTAATGCATAACAAATATTCCTCAGCAAATACCAGTCTTTCAATGGGCACATGCACATGAATGTGCAGGTCTGAATTTACATCAAACAGAAGATAATACTGATACGATTTAAATTTCAGTAGAGGAACCAGTACAACTCTGTACAGTTAAAGGCAGTGGTTAGGCAAAAAGGACTAGGTCAGATTCCATTCATATATGTCAAGTATCACTTAATATGGCTGGTCACTCTAATAGATTGTTATTATCAAGGGGATAAATGGTGCTGCAAAAGTATTTAAATGAAAGAGCCTGAAGCCCAGCTGTAGAACAGTTCAGGTTAGAAAAGGTATGACTAAGGGGAGATATGATATATGTCTGTACAATTACAAATGGTGTGGAGAAAGTGAATAAAGAATTGGCCTTTCACATAACAAGAACCAGATAAACTTTAAAACAACAAATGGACCTCAAACATTTCCTCAGCTTTTTCCCCCAGTACTCTTACTGTACTTAAGTTACATAGATGACATTTTCATCATATGGACCTATAGGAAGGAGACCCTTGAAGAATTCTACAGGGATTTCAACAACTTCCACCCCACCATCAGCCTCAGCCTGGAATAGTCCACTCAAGGGATCCACTTCCTGACGGCCACATTTTCACCACCTTATACTGGAAACCTACTGACCGTTACACTTACCTACATGCCTCTAGCTTCCATCCAAGACACATTTCTTAATCTATTGTTTACAGCAAGGCCCTAAAATACAACAGGATTTGCTCCAATCCCACAGACAGAGACAAACAGCCACAGGAGCTATATCAGGCTCTCTTAAAACTGAATACCCACCCAGAGAAGTGAAAAAAAGAGACTGACAGAGCCCGATGTGTAACCAGGCATCAGCTTCTTCAAGACAGGGCCAAGAAAGAAAACAGAATACCACTCATCACCACCTACAGCCTCCAACTTAAACCTCTCCAGTGCATTATTAACAATCTACAACCTATCCTGGAAAATGACCCCTTATTCTCACAAGCCTTGGGTAACAGGCCAATCCTCATCTACCCACAACCCCCTAATCTCAAACAAATTCTTTCCTGCAATTACGCAGCACACCTCCATCATACTCATCCAGGATCCCACCTCTGCAATTGTAACTCACACACGTAATGTGGCTCACTAGCCCATGTAGTAGCACTTTTTTCTTAGCTGTTCCTGTGATCTGAGACCTCTACAGCATGGGTTGAGAGCCAGCTGGCCTTTAGATTAAAGGGTAGAGGCTCCTACACTAAGCTCCAGAGGTCCCAGGTTCAAATCTGCCTGGTGGTGGTGTGGCGGGCCCCTTCCGCCTGGCCCTCCCACAGGACCTCTTAAGTCCAAGGCCCTCTGGCCTGAGTCCAAAACGTGCCGAGGTTCTCAGGGTGGGAGAGGCGGTTCCTGCTTCTGCCCGGGGCCACTTCCTACCTGGTTCACTGGGGTTCCTTCCCATGTACTTGTCCAGCTTGCTATGGCCTCTGGGCCAGTGTCTGCTCGGCAGGCAGTCTCTGGGGTGCACCAGCTCGCCTCCGCGGCCTCTTCTGGAGTTTCTGGTGACCACTGTGCAGGATCCCCCTTCATAAGTCCTTCTCCTGAGGCTGCCACCCCAGACTGAGTCCTTCCCTAGGCTTTTATGGTGGAACTACAACTCGGGCATGCTCGGTAGGGCTGTGGGGGAGAGGCCTCTGCAGCCAGGTAACCCTGGCTGGGCCCTGCAGGCTCAGTGCAGGGTTGCCTCGCCCCATCACAGGTGGTTACACAATCAGCTCCAGTGCTAACTCTGTTCACACACCACTATACAAGTGACATCATCACAGGACCTAACCACATCAGAGGCTCATAACTGCACATGCACCAATGTGATCTATGTCATCAAGTACCAGCAATACCCCTCTGCCATGCATATTGGCCAAACTAGACAGTCTCTAAGAGAAAGGATTAATGGACACAAATCAAATATTCAAAATGGTAACACACAGAAATCTGTTGTGGAACATTTTAACTTGCCCAGGCACTCACTAAAAAGTGACAATATTATTACAAGACAATTTCAAAAGCCAGCTGGAGAGAAAAGCTGCAGAACTTGATTTCATTTACAAGTTTGACACCTGCAATAGAGGTTTAAACAAAGACTTTAACTGGATGGCTCGCTACATTCCACACCTTAATGACATAAAAAGGCAAGCACTGGGTACTTAGAACCAACTCTATCAGTCTCCTTTACCATGGACACTCAACAATATATTTTTTTCCTTCTCTTTCGCTCGTCATCCCCTCTCTTTCTCTGCTATTTATTTGTCCCCTGGACTCCTTAGCTCCATTCACCTGAAGAACTGGGTTGTGACCATGAAAGCACATGATACCCTCTACATCAGTGGTCTCCAACCTTTTGGGGTGCCGGGCGCCAGGGGGCGGCACCGCGCATGCGCCGCATGCCCAGGGTGCAAGAATGGCTTCGGCTGGCCCTGGTCACTAGGCAGGCACACATAAATGCCCTGGTGGACACCATGGCGCCCGCGGGCACCGTGTTGGGGACCACTGCTCTACATGTTTTGTTAGTCTTTAACGTGCTGCAAGACTATTTGTTGAGTTTATTCAGTTAGGGTGCATCTACACAGCACCCTAAACTTGAAATAAGATATGCAATTTGCGCTATGAAAATTGCTTATTTCATTTGAATTTCAGAATAGTGTATTTTGAACTTTGGCACATCTGTACAGCACCACATTTTGAAAAAACATGCTATTTCAAGACATCTTTTAACCCTCATGGTTACAGGGATGCTGAAATAGGTCTAGAAATAGTGGACGCATTCAAAAGACGTGGGGTACCTATTTCGGGATACTTCCGGTATCCAGAAATAGCCCCACTTTGTAGACGTACCCTTACAGACTAGCATAGATATCGCTTTGCCTTCCTGTCACAAACTGCAGATCCCTTCTCTTCTCCCCAGAGTCACACATGGAAGGAGAAATGGATAAAGAGAACTTATGGAGAAGAAAGAAGAATAGGTGAACTAAGAGTACATCTACACTGGCGGGTTTTTCAAAAACTCCACTGCATCCAGGAAACGTGTTTACTCTTCCACTTTTTTTTTGTGGAAAAGCAAATGCGCTCTTTTGGGAAGTCCTGTTTACCTCATCCTACGAGGAATAAGGGCTCTGCTGAAAAAAAAAAAAAGCCTATTCCGGAAAAGCAATTGGAAAAAGCTATGCAATTTGCATAGCTTTTTACGATAAAAGAGTGTAGTCTAGACCTAGCTTCAGTCTCATGAGACAGCCAGAGATAATAGACACCTAGGAGATCAAAACCTGAATTAATGAACCTAGGGTTGGCTCAAAGCAGAATGATGAAAACCAGAGAGGGTTTGAAATGATAGAAGCTGGGTTGGGGGAGGAAAAGGAGCTGAAAGCTCCTTCTTACTACCAAGATGATTCTCCTTGGATTTGTAGTGGCTATAAAAATAGAAGTGGGACCCAAACAGAATTACTTGCCCCATCTTCCCTGACATTTAATATATCGAGTGGTTTATATGTATGATTACTGCTTTTATGTGAATCAAATGTCTCATGCCCACTCAACACATTTAACTGTCTCTATAGTAGCTGAAGCTCACTGACGTTATAAACCCCAAATAAGACCAACAGATAATACAGGTTTTCCTTTGTTTCTCTGTCTTAGACTTCTGGTACCTTGGTATCTAAGGTACTGATTACAATTATGTGAAAAACATCAAGAATTTAAAAAGGTATATTCCTCTCATTGCCTCCTCTTTCGCTCAATGCATAGTGCACCATGGGTTTGGAACAGGAGGTGCAGGCTTCTCTTCCCTGTGCCATACATATGCATCTGAGATCTGTTTTTATGTATCCACACCCACATGCTCCTTCAAAGGCCAACAGAAAGTTTTCCATGGAACACAGAGAAAAAAAAAAAGAAAAAAAAAAAAGCTTTTTTAGTTAGCAATGTGACAGCTAACTGAAGGAAATCCTGTTGGTTTGTGTCCTTCTGACAGAAAAAATAATGACCTAATGTAGCTCTCTGATGCTTCATTTATTGCTGTTCCAAACTTCTTTCTTCCAAACTTCTCTCCTCAAAAATATATATTACTGTTTTGAAGTGTTTAATATTTACTCATTTGAATTTCAAGTTTTACAGCATCTGACATTTCATCACCATCTTTGTAACCCAAGTCTTGTTTTTTTCTGACAGTTTTCTTTTTTTAGAACAGTTTTTCCTTGGTACTTTCCCTGATCTTCAGGGGGTACCTCCTTTGATCAAGGATCTTTCTGAAAACAACCATCAAACTGTTGACAGGATCTATGCATATCTTTTAATTTTCCAGACAAGTAAAGAGCTACCCTTCTTAATTATTTTTTTTTAAAGCTAACCCGATGGGAGAAATAAATCCCTGAGCAATTTGGTTAATATTTCTGCAGAATAAATTGGAAAACAAAATCTCTGTGGATGGTTGGGCAAAACTTATTAATCATAACTGCAGCAGACTACAGAACTCTAATACAAATATTTGCACTTCTGTCACAGCTGCTTGTCTGATCTATGCCAAAAGCTGACAGATTTTAAAGACAATCACATTAAGTATTAATCAAGCTTGAAAGATGCAGCTGAGTAACAGCATTCTAAAGAGACACCCATCTCAAAAGACAACTGCACGCTCCAAATTCTTAGACTCCCATCATCCTGTATCAATGCTTAAAATCTGTTTCAATCTCACATTGTTTTCTAGATTTTTTTATTTCTCTGCCTGATTTATCCTCCCAAAGCTTTAGCTATCCTATTCTCTGTGATCTTATTAATTCTTCCAAGTGAGACTTTTTTTCCCCCCAGGGATACCACTTATCACTAAACAGAAATAATGTTATTAAGTTACAATAGGATAGAATTTAAGGGGTCATAACCAGTCTTCCCTCTAATTGTTTTATGTCCATGTGAAGAATTAATTGTTATGTACATCACCTCCATATTGGTGCACAGAAAATTCATTCTTTACATGGACAACCTGTGTCAGGGGAGGGGCCAAGGGGTTCAGAGTGTGGGAGAGGGCTCAGGATTGGGGTGAGGGCTTGGGGTGGAGCACTTGGGATGAAAGAAGGACTCAAGATTGGGATCAAGGGGGTTGGAGTGTGGGAGCAGGCTTAGGTGAAGACAATATGGGTGGGGTGAGGGGTGCAGGATCTGGGCAAGAGTTAGGTTGGGCATGGAGGAAGCTCAGTGATGGGGTGTGTGGTCTAGGAAGGATCTAGGGTGTGGGAAAGGGCTTAGGGCTGGAGTCCAAGGATTGGCGTATGGGATGCTTACCTGCGGTGGCTGCCATTTGGGGAAACACATGGTGGCCTATGGCTCCCATTGGCTATGAATTGGTCGTGATGGGGGACTATACAGACAACTGTTGGGAAACTAACACATCAGGGCACAGAGTATCCAACAAGTCTTTGGAATCCATTGGAGATACTGTTTTAGTTTAGAAGATTGAGAAATCTACTAGGGAGAAGGTATTCTAAATTTGATGTTAACAAATAGGGAGGAACTGGTTGAGAATTTGAATGTGGAAGGCAGCTTGGGTGAAAGTGATCATGAAATCATAGAGTTCATGATTCTAAGGAATGGTAGAAGGAAGAACAGCAAAATAAAAACAATGGATTTCAGGAAGGCACTCACAAGTAAACTCAAGAGAGCTGGTAGGTAAGGTCCCATGGGAAGTAAGACTAAAAGGAAAAACAACTGAGCAGAGTTGGCAGTTTTTCAAAAGAGACATTATTCAGGGCTCAAGAGAAAACTATTTGACTATATAGGAAAGATAGTAAATATGGTAAGGGACCAGGTTGGTTTAACCAGGAGATCTTAAATGATCTAAAAATCAAAAAGGAGTCATAAAAAAGTGGAAACTAGGCCAAATCACAAAGGACGAATATCAGCAAACACCACAAGTATGTAGGGACAAAATTAGAAAGGCAAAGGCACAATCTAGCTAGAGACATAAAGGGTAACAAGAAGAAATTCTACAAGAATTAGAACCAAGAGGAAGACCAAGGACAGGGTAGGCCCATTGCTCAATGAAGAGGGAGAAACAATAACAGAAAACTTGCAAATGATAGAGGTGCTTAACGAATTCTTTGTTTCAGTTTTTAATCAAGAAGGTTGGTGGTGACTGGATGCTTAACACAGTGAATGCAATTGGAAATGGGGTAGGTTTAGAAGTTAAAATAGGAAAAGAACAAATTAAAAATTACTTAGAGAAGTTAGATGTCTTCAGATTGCAAGGGCCTGATGAAATGCATCTTAGAATATTCAAGGAGCTGATAGAGGAGGTATTTGATCCATTCGCTATCATCTTTGAAAAGTCATGGTAGTCAGGAGACATTTCAGAAGACTGCAAGAGGACAAATATAGTGCCCATCAATGAAAAGAAAAATAAGAACAACCCTGGAAACTACAGACCAGTCAGTTTAACTTCTGTGCTGGGGAAGATAATGGAGCAAATAATTAAGTAATCCATCTGCAAACATCTGAAGGATAATAAGATAACAGGTAACAGCCAGCATGGATTTGTAAAGAACAAATCATGTCTAACCAAGCGGATAGCTTTCTTTGTTAGAAAAAGAAGCCTTGTGTATAATGGATAAGCGGTGGATGTGGAATACTAAGACTTTAGTAAAGCATTTAATAGTTTCACATGAACTCCTTATAAATAAACTAGGGAAAGACAACCTGGATGGGGCTACTATAAGATGAGTGAATAACTGGCTGGATAACCATTCTCAGAGAATAGTTATTAGTGGTTCATAGTCATGATAACAACCATAACAAGTGGTGTTCCACAGGGGTCTATTTTGGGACCAGATCTGTTCATCTTCATTAATGATTTAGATATTGGCATATAGAGTACGCTTATTAAGTTTTCAGATGATACCAAGTTGGGAGGAGTTGCAACTGCTTTGGAGGATAGGGTCAGAATTAAAAATGATCTGGACAAACTGGAGAAACGATCTGACACCACTTCAGATTTCATAATTGTCAGAGCGATCACCAAAATGCTGGATTGTATCTTTTATGCCATAATGGAAGGATTGAGTCTCCTCAAGGAGAACAAGGTGGGGCGGAGGGGAACCACAAATTTTCTCTAGCAATCAGAGGCCCTTTATGCTGACCAAATCAAAAGTTTTCTATAGTGTGGCATCTTTCACGTGTTTGAGGCCCCTTCTAGCCTCCCACAGATACGGGAGACATTGTGTAGGTGTTTAAACACAACCAGCCCTTGTTTCAGTACTGCATCTGCATTTCCATCTTTTCCTGTAGTCTTTCCTGGTGCTAGGGGAGATGTTTGCCTTTTCAAGATCATTTACAGTTGATTGTAAATGAAACTTCAGGAATCTGGAGTCTGAGGGTCATCGTTAGCAGTGTTTTCTGAAACAGTTTCACATGACTAGATCTTCTTATAATCCAGTGTTACATCTGTTTGTTGCTATCAATAATGTCTTAATTAAGAGAGGCGAATGAATCAGTCTTCTTGGCTAAAGAACAAATGCTTTCTGGATTCTATTGTACGTACCTTCTAGCTCTCCATTCTTCAAGGACATTTGTATCCTCTCTCACAGCTCAAGCCAATGTGGTTGAGCACATTATCTTGCTGTTTATTACAATGGTCACTTGGCTTGGCCAATCTGAGGTTAAAGCTTATGGCTCAAGAGAAGAGTTCATGTTGTAGTGGAGATATGCTATGAATTTTGCTTCATTAACTAGTTTGCAGCATGCTCTGAAGAACTGCTTCCATGAAATATATGGCAGAATATGACTACAACAAGAAACATACAATTCTTACCACAGGGTGTGAGGAGGGGTGCAACCACTGCCACTATGCAGTGCAACCCCCTTCCCTGGTAATCCCCAAATCCATGTGCAAATATATATATTAAAAAAAAAACCCACCTGTTTGTCTTAGTAGTTAGTCAAACAAGAAATAGGACTCAGTGGACTTGTAGGTTCTAAAGATTTACACGGCTTTGTTTTTGAGCACATTTATGTAACAAAAATATCTACATTTGTAAGATGCACATTCATAACAAAGAAATTGCACTTCAGTACTTGTATGAAATGAATTGAAAAAATACAATCTCTATTTTTACAGTGCAAATATTTTTAATAAAAATACAAAGTAAGCACTGTACACTTTGTACTTCGGTGTTGTGATTGAAGTCAAGATGTTTGAAAATGTAGAAAAACATCTAAAATATGTAATAAATTTAAATTGGGATTCTACTGTAAAAAATGTATCCGTTTTAATCACACTGTTAATCACAATGAATTTGAGTAAATCACACGAGTTAACTGTTATTAATCAACAGCCCTGCTAGGAACAGAGCTTAGAGGAAAGGTTTCAGAGGAACATTAGAAACTAGAAGCACATTTTGTTAATCTGTGATTTTTGTTATGGACCCTTTTGTAAGAGTGTTTCTAATAAATGAGCTCCAAGGAGAGGATTAAGTCATGTGTTGAGAATACCTAAAGTAGAGTTACTGGCTTCCTGAGAAGGGGAACTGAGACAGGGAGAATGCACAATGCCACACCAACCTAGCAAGGGGTGCCACAGGTCAGGCATGTCATATCAAAAGGTCCCGGGGAATCGCTCCAGTTGGAAGTAGCCTACTAAGGCATGAAGGACTCTTATGAGACTGTTGGAATTTCTACTGTACCCAACAGATGCTGGAGGGAAGACTTACGTTTTAGTTTTCAATCAGTGGTTCTTGTGATTTGTTACCTGGGGAACTGAAGTAAGCAATTGTTGTGGGAGCTAAGGCTAGTGGCAATAACTGAGCCCAAGGCCTAAAGCAAGGTGTCCCCCCTCCAGAAGCCAGATTCGGCCTGGTGTTATGTATCTAGTCACCGTTGGATTGGGTAACCACAAATCAGGCTAGACCAATGTTTAGGGCCAAACCATATATTTTGAACAGTGGAACATACATCAACAACAACAGCATGAACTCACCCTATCCCAGAAGAAAAGAAGATAGATAAGTCCCGGATACAACAAAGGGGAATATACTTTACAGTGTCAGAGGCAGGCGGCGATTGATGCCTGCGACCTTCTACCCTAATGTGAAGCCTTAGGGGAGGACGGCAGGGAGTCCCTTGCTGACAAGAAAAGGTAGTCCAGTTGAACGGCCCTCCTGCGGGTGGATCTTGCCTCTAATGGGTCGGGTAGATTCCCTCTGGGGTTAGTACTTGGTAGTCCTTCAACTTCCAGTCCAATCCACAGGTAAGGATAGCGGTAAATGAGTTCAAGTCCATGTGGCAGAAGGCAATAATCCTTAAGTGGGGCATTCCCACACTCGCGAGGCTCTCTCTCTCTCTCTCTCTTCCACAGCTCGAACAAAATCCTTATACCCGAACCCACGAACTAAAATGGAGCACCACGGGAGACGAACAAACACTGACAGGACTTGGGACAGCAGATAGTGACTGACAGGCTGCAATACGGACGGACAGTGGCGAACCCGAACCTTTCCTTGGTCAGGGCTTATAAGCCCTTCAAGGCGGGAAAAGGGTGGTAAGGGTGGTGTGCAGCAAATGGTGCCGTGTGCAACACTCCAGTAGGGAGGGGTGCACATTTTCTGAGTGGTGTGCAGCTCATTTGAGTGCCCAGTGCACAGTTTTGGACTGAGTGCAAACTATAGTGTGGGATGCACCGAACAGATGACCGTGTGCACTTAGGTTTTGGCGGGAAAAGGGTAACACAGGGAGAAGAAGGAAAACAAGATGGAATCTAAAGAGACTCCATCTTGAACATAATAGCTCTAAATGTCTTTTCCCTGGCAACAGATTGGACTGGAAAAACCCTCCATGGTGTTTATTTGGTTATCCAAGAATGGAAACACGAGTGAAAGGCACTCACAAGTAAATTCAATGAGGCTTCTCTGAAGTGAACAGGGGTGCCAGGAGACAGCCACTTTGTGATCACGAAAAGAAAGTTATTAGCACTGACCACGCCCCAGAAAGTTGTTAATCTAGTAACTTTTGTGGCTTCATAGATGCTAAGGCCAAGAGGATCCATCTCTTCTGAGGAATGGTCCAGCCAAAAGAGGATTTAGTCCAGAGACTAGGAATAATTGTGTTGTAACCCATGGTACTTAGAAGCTTACATGGCTAGGACCAAAGACAAATATGCCTGTTGAACAGATCCAGTCACTTTTACGCCTGATCACAGAAATGGAAGGGACCTTTAGAGGTCATCAAATCCAGCCACTTACATTCATGGCAGGATCAAGCACCATCTAGACCATCCCTGACAGGTGTTTATCTAACCTGCTCTTAAAAATCTCCAATGATGGAGATTCCACAACCGCCCGAGGCAATTTATCCCAGTATTTAACTACCCCGACAATTAGGACATTTTTCCTAATGTCCAATATAAACTTCCCTTGCTGCTGTCTAAACCCCTTGCTTCTTGCCCTAGCCTCAGAGGTTAAAGAGAATAATTTCTTTCTCCTCCTTGTGACAACCCTTTTTGTACTTGAAAACTGCTGTGTCTTCTCTTTTCCAGACTAAACAAATCCACTTCTTTCAATCTTCCCTCATAGGGCATGTTTTCTAAAGCTTTAATAATTTTTATTGTTCTTCTGTGGACCTTCTCTAATTTGTTCACATCCTTCCTAAAATGTGGCCCTCAGAACTAGACACAATACTCCAGCTGAGGCCTAATCAGAGTGGAATAGAGCAGAAGAATTATTTCTTAAGTCTTGATTATAACACTCCTGCTAATGCATCCCAGAATGACTTTTTTTTTGCAACAGCATCACACTGTTGAATTGTATTTACCTTGTACTGCACTATGACCCATAGATCCCTTTTCACAATATCCCCTTCCTAGGCAGTCATTCCCATTTTGTATATGTGTAATGGACTGTTTCTTCCTAAATGTAGTACTTTGCATTTGTCCTTACTGAATTTCATCCTATTTACCTTAGACCATTTCTTCAGACCATTTTGAATTTTCATCCGAGCCTCCAAAGTATTTGCAACTCTGCCCTGTTTGGTATCATCCGCAAATAAATGCATTCTCTATGCTAATATGTAAATCACTGTAAACAGAACAGCTCCCAGAACTGATCCCTGCAGAATCCCATTTTTATACCCTTCCAGCATGACTGTGAATCATTGATAATTGATTAGGTAATCATTCCTAGAGAGTAGTTATGTACCCACTTAATAGTACCTCCATCTGGATTGTATTTCCCTAGGTTTTTTTTAAATGAGAAGGTCATGCAAGACTGTATGAAAAGCTTTAGTAAGATCTAGATATACCACATCTACTGCTTCCCCCATCCACAAGGCTTGTAACCCTGTGAAAGAAAGCTATCAGGTTGATTTAACAAAACATTTTTCTTGACAAATCCATGCTGACTGTTGCTTGTCACCTTATTATCTTCCAGATGCTTGTAAATGAATCCCTTAATTATTTGCTCTGTTACCTTTCCTGGTACACAAGTTAAACTGACTGATCTGTTAGCCCCTGTGTTGCCCTTTTCCTCTTTTTTATCTGCATTTCCCATATCTGCATTAGAAAATGAAAAGCCTTTCCTGAACAGGAGCCTTTAGTGCTGCTAAAATTGAAGTGAGAGAGTCTCTCCCTAGCTATCTGGGATAAGAAGTCTTTCTGTCTATGTATGAAACTGAAACTGGATGCCTCCACAAGCGAACAGTCTCAAGAGATCCCTTGTTAACTAGAATGGTTACCTTCTCTCTTATCTTAGTTCCAATTGGTCAAACAAGTTTTGTGACTTAGACTCGACACAAGCTAAGGGAATTAGAGCACAGATACCATTCTCTCTTCCCTGTTGTTTAAGGCCCTGATATCAACAGGAGAAAAGGGAGCCAGGAGAGAGTGATCAGTATAAGAGGATGATGAAAGATGGACCTCCACCTTCTACTCTTGCTTCAGTCCCTCAGCTTCCATGGATGTGACAATAGTTCTGCTGGTCTAGAAGAATGAAACTGGGATCTTAAAACAAATGAATACTTTTTAACAGGTTCTTCCTTGACAGAACCTGACCAGAGTCCTGTTCTCCACTAGGGCTTTATTTTGAAATAACTCACCTTAGGTTAAATTTAGAAGCGGTTGAATTTATAAGTGGATCATCCACACCGCCAAGCCCGTTATTTCAAAATCTGTACTCCTGCTTTCCTTGGGGAATAATGCTAATTTTGAATCAGTTATTTCAAAATAGTGGTAGTGTGGACACTTCAGTGTTGCTATTTTGAAATAACAGCTCCCCAGAGTAATTTGAACTAGTTACTCTCCAATGCTTCCTGGGGTTCTAAGTCAAGGTAGTGCATCCTCATTAACACAGCCTGCCTTGGACTAGTTTTGAGGCTTCCCCATAGTGGGGAAAACACTAATTTGATTGTAAAATCATGAGTTAAGTTGAATTTAGTTATTTTTAAATAGTTTCCTAGTATAAACCATGTCCAGAGAGATTCGTGAGAGAAGGCTAATAGATCAAAAAATCTTTTAAATTCCCAAGGCCTGCTTTATTAGGAAGGATTTAAGATTATGGCTTCTCTCATGACAGGACTTCACAGAGATAGCTAAATCTCTTAAACCTTGGACTTCCTTTTCTTGTATGCCAGAGTCATAAGAACATTACACAGAGACATAAAGGATGAGTAAACTAACGAGACCAAAATTCTGATTAAGGGCCCAAGTCTGACCCTTTTACTTTCATTAAGCAGCACTATATTCTAAACAGCTCCACTGAAATGAATGGGACTACTTTTCCTGAGAGAATTAGACCCTAAGCAATCAGAACATACAGAAAGCTAATCACATTTCTAAAACCATGAACTAAAATTAAACTGCATTCTCAACACTACAGGTGGCTGGGCTTTGTATCTGCTAGGTTAGCAGAATGAAGAACTGAAGGATGGTTTGGGAGTATGAGATTTTATTCCATCGGTTCTAAAATGAAGAGTTGTGGGTGCATTCCTTAGTTGCCAAATGCTCCAAGAGGTTCAGTGGACACATAGTAAGGTATACATCTCCTATGGACCAGGGAAGGCTCTCTAAAGTTATTTTCATAAAGGAGAAATACTACTTATTGCATTTAATAATTTCTACTGCTGGTTTATTCTCTTGCTAATCTTTATTTGATATTTGATATTAAATGACCAGACCTTAGAATATCATCCTTAAGTATTACCTACTTCGGCATTACAGAGTCACTTGACACTCTCAATAGGTTTTATCTGCATCTCCCCTGCCCCTGTTCATTAAATAAAATTTACACTTAAAACTCTTCCAGTTAGGCAGTGGTGATTGCTTTTTTACTGTCATTAGGCTAAATTGGTTCCATGGGAGACATCCCAATAAAATGACTAGCCCAATCAAAGGAATGCACACTTCAACTCCACAGCTTTCTCTCATCTGAATTACTGTCCAGTATTTGGTGTGCATTGGTTCATGACTTCCAACAGTATTTCTATAAAACTGTTCCTTTCATTAGAAAACTCATAGAATTATCTCTTACACTAAAAAAGTACATACAAAGGGGGCTCTTACACTCATTTATTCAAGATTTCAAATTTCTTCTTTCCTCAGCAAGTTGAGTATTAGGATTATACAAATGTGCAACAGATGTTACCTCTCCAACTCTGATTAGAATAAACCCCTTAAAATGCAGCCTTGCTTCAATGGCTCCCTATAATTTTAAACTGTGGTTTCCTGAACCAATCATTTGGATTTCCTGAATATTATCATAAAAAATATGTATGCAAAACACCTCAAAAACACAGCAGCAAAAACCCATCCAAAACAAAATAGTGCAAGAGAAAGATTTAAAAATGTGCATTCCTCCCTCCTCCCCTGGGCAACTAAAAGAGAATACATACAAGGCAAAGCAGTACTGTGGTGTGAATAGGATACTGAACTGGTACTTGGGAGATTTGGGTTCTGTTCCCAGCTCTGCCATCTAGCCATTGTATGATATTGTGGTGTTCCTTTCACCTATTGCTGCTTCAGTTTCCCTTTCTGTAAAATGGAGATAATGAGACTCACCTTCTCTTGTAAAGATCTGACAGAAATGCTATATAAGAGCCAAGTATTATAATGGAAACAAACATGTCATCTGCACTATATACTAATGAATCAGAAGCACAAAGGAAATATGTACCAGAGTAATGCAGGCAAAGTAATAGAGGCCAACAAAATTCGTAAATATGTAACAATCAACACAAAACAACTGAAAAAAGGCACTAAATACATTGGCCAGATATAGACCCGTTTCTAGCCCAATGATTACCTTTCATAGGCTATAATTTTCAATGGGAGATGATTGTAAGAATTTGGCAAGTGTTCTGGGGCCAAACTTTCAAGATGTGGTTCTGACCTGGGGCAGGGGAGGAGGAGGCAGTGCAGAAGTTTGGGGTCCAGGAGGTGGTGTGACCTGGAGCAAGGAATTGGGGTGAAGGAGGGGATGAGGTTCTGGGTTCAGGCTCTGGTTGGGAGGTGCTTACCATTGATAGTTCCCAGCCAGATGGCTGAGCGGAACCCTTGGGCAGGAACCCTATCTGCGCTGGCTCTACACACCACTCAAAGAAGCCAGCTACTAGAGCCAGTATGTGTATCCCTGCACACCAATTGAGGACAGTTGGCAGTTTTTCAAAGGGACGTTATTAAGGGCCCAAAAGCAAGCTATTCCACTGTGTAGGAAAGATAAAAATTAAAGCGAGAAACCACCTTAGCTTAACCAGGAGATCTTATATGATCTAAAAACCAAAAAGGAGTCATATAAAAAGTGGAAACTAGGTCAAATTACAAAAGAAAACTATAAGCAAACAATGCAAATATGCAGAGACAAGATCAGAAAGGCAAAGGCACAAAATGAGCTCAATCTAGCCAGAGACATAAAGGGTAACATGAAGACATTCTACAAATATATTAGAAGCAAGAGGAAGACCAAGGAAAGGGTAGGCCCATTGCACAGTGAAGAGGGAGAAACAATAACAGGAAATTTAGAAATGGCAGAGATGCTTAATGACTTCAGTTTTCACCAAGAAGTTTGACGGTCATGGGATGCCTAACAGTGAATGCTAATGGAAATGGGGTAGGTTTAGAAGTTAAAATAGGAAAAGAACAAGTTAAAAATTACTTAGAAAACTTAAATGTCTTCAAGTCACCAGGGCCTGATGAAATGCATCCCAAAATACTTATGGAGCTGATAGAGGAGGTATTTGAGCCTTTTGCTATCATCTTTGAAAAGTCATGGGAGACAGGAGAGATTTCAGAAGACTGGAAAAGGACAAATATAGTGCCCATCAATAAAAAGAAAAATAAGAACAACCCAGGAAACTACAGACCAGTCAGTTTAATGTCTGTGCTGGGGAAGATAATGGAGCAAATAATTAAGTAATCTATCTGCAAACATCTGAAGGATAATAAGGTAACAGGTAACAGCCAGTATGGATTTATAAAGAACAAATCACGTCTAACCAAGTGGATAGCTTTCTTTGATAGGATATCATGCCTTGTGGATAAGGGATAAGCAGTGGATGTGGAATACTTAGACTTTAATAAAGCATTTAATACAGTCTCACATGAACTTCTTATCAATAAACTAGGGAAATACAACATAGATGGGGCTACTATAAGATGAGTGAATAACTGGCTGGATAACCATTCTCAGAGAGTAGTTATTAGTGGTTCGTAGTCATGATGGAAGGGCATAACAAGTGGTGTTCCACAGGGGTCTGTTTCGGGACTGGTTCTGTTCAATGTCTTCATTAACGATTCAGATATTGGCATAGAGAGTACACTTATGAAGTTTTCAGATGATACCAAGTTGGGAGGAGTTGCAAGGGCTTTGAAGGATAGGGTCAGAATTCAAAATGATCTGGACAAACTAGAGAGATAGTCTGAGGTAAATAGGGTGAAGTTTAATAAGGACAAATGTAAAGTACTCCCCTTCGGAAAGAACAATCAGTTTTACGCATACAGAAGCAACTGTCTAGAAAGAAGTACTGCAGAAAGGGATCTAGGGATCATAGTGGACCACACGCTTAATAAGAGTCAACAGCGTGACACTGTTGCAAAAAAAACCAACCAAACAAAAAAAACCAAACATACCACCATCATTATGGGATGCCTTAACAGGAGTGTTATGAGCAAAACACGAGAAGTAATTCTTCTGCTCTATTTTGCATTCATTAGGCCTTGGTTAGTTAGAGTATTTTGTCCAGTTCTGGGCACCATATTTCAAGAAAGATGTGGAAAACTGGAGAAGATCCAGAGAAGAGCAACAAAAATGATTAAAGGCCTAGAAAACTTGACCTAGGTGGAAAGGCTGAAGGAATTGGGCTTGTTTTGTTTAGAAAAGGGACTGAGAGGGGAAAGGATAGCAGTTTTCAAGTATCTAAAAAGGTGTTACAAGAAGGAGGGAGGAAAAATTGGCTTCTGTTTATAGGACAAGAAGCAATGGCTTAAATTGCTGCAAGAGAGGTTTAGGTTGGATATTAGGAAAAAATGTCCTAACTGTCACGGTGGTTAAATACTGGAATAAATTGCTTAGGGAGATTGTGGAATCTTCATCACTGGAGATACTTAACAGCAGTTTGAACATACATCTATCCGGGATGATCAGGTAGTACTTGGTCCTGCCATGAGGGAAGGGGACTGAAGTTTATGATCTCTGAAGGTCCCTTCCAGTTCTAGTATTCTGTGATTCTATCTGGCATTGGCTAGATCAGTGGAATTCTATGGTCGCAATATATACCATGGATGATAGCTAAAGAATATCACATTGGCTCCACACAAAGAACACAGTACAGATGATCTGAAGATTTGATTTAAATAATGTCCAAAACTTTGTCATTATCCAAAACTGGAAGAAATTTGTACTCTTGATATTGGTAGATGGAAGTTAAAGGGTTCAAATTAAAAGAGAGAGAGAAAGAGGCTGGTCTTAAAATTAGAAATGAATCCGAATCAAGGATTACATTTTCTCCTCATTTATACCCTGATAACCAAGTAAAATCAAGACAAGTAGCAGCAGAATTAGTCCTCAACTATTCTTTCAAGATTTTTTTTAAATAACTCTGTTTTCATTAGTTTTTGCAGCAGGACTTCCAGGTTCCAGCTAGAACTAAAGATGGAATGGCTGAAGAAAATATCATGCATTTTTACAACCTAGATCAGGGGTGGGCATTAATTTTTGATTGGGGGGCCACAGCAAGAATTTGGAAAGTGGTTATGGGCCACATTCTTCTATGATATTAATGGAGGAGGTTCAGGGGTCTGGATGGAGGTTAGGTACAGAAGGGAGCTTGGGGTCAGGGAGGGATTTTGCATGAAGGTGGCACCTGGGGCACTGGATTATAGACTCATAGACTTTAAGGTCAGAAGGGACCATTATGATCATCTAGTCTGACCCCCTGCATAGTGCAGGCCACAAAATCTCACCCACCCCTCCTAGAATAATCCTCTCACCTATATCTCAGATATTGAAGCCTTCAAATACTTTGAAGACCCCAAGATGCAGAGAATCCTCTAGCTGTGATCTGTACCCCATGCTACAGAGGAAGGCGAAAAACCTCCAGGGCCTCTGCCAATCTACCCTGGAGGAAAATTCCTTCCCGACCCCAAATATGGCGATCAGCTAAACCCTGAGCATGTGGGCAAGACTCATCAGCCAGACACCCAGAAAGTTCTCTGTAGTAACTCCTATCATCCCTCCATTGACCTATTTCCCACTGATAATGAATGGTCAATTAGTTACCAAGATCATGTTATCTCATCAAACCATCCCCTTCATAAACCCATCTAGTTTAATCTTGAAACCAGATAGATCTTTTGCCCCCACTACTTCCCTTGGAAGGCCGTTCCAGAACTTCACTCCTCTAATGGTTAGAAACCTTTGTCTAATCTCAAGTCTAAACTTCCTACTAGCCAGCTTATATCCATTTGTTCTTGTGTCCACATTGGTATTAAACTTAAATAATTCCTCTCCTTCTAATATATTTAAACAGTGCAATCATGTCCCCCCTCAGCCTTCTTTTGGTTAAAGTAAACAAGCCAAGCTCCTTGAGTCTCCTTTCATAAGACAGGTTTTTCATTCCTCGGATCATCCTAGTGGCCCTTCTTTGTACCTGTTCCAGTTTGAATTCATCCTTCTTAAACATGGGAGACCAGAACTGCACACAGTATTCCAAATGGGGTCTCACCAATGCCTTGTATAATGGCACTAACACCTCCTTATCCCTACTGGAAATACCTCGCCTAATACATCCCAAGATCATATTAGTCTTTTTCACGGCCATGTCACAATGGCGGCTCATAGTCATTCTATAATCAACCAGGACTCCGAGGTCCTTCTCCTCCTCCGTTACTTCCAACTGATGTGTCCCCAGCTTATAACTAAAATTCTTGTTATTAATCCCTAAATGCATAACCTTACACTTCTCATTATTAAATTTCATCCTATTGCTATCATTCCAATTTACAAGATCATCCAGATCTTCCTGTATGATATCCCGATCCTTTTCTGAATTGGCAATAGCTCCCAACTTTGTGTCATCTGCAAATTTTATTAGGACACTTCCACTTTTGGTGCCAAGATCAGCAATAAAAAGATTAAATAAAATTGGCCCCAAAACTGATCCCTGAGGAACTCCGCTAGTAACCTTCCTCAAACCTGACAGTTCACCTTTCAGTATGACCCGCTGTAGTCTCCCCTTTAACCAGTTGCTTATCCACCTCTCAACTTTCATATTAATCCCTGTCTTTTCCAATTTAACCAATAATTCCCCATGTGGTACTGTATCAAATGCCTTACTAAAGTCGAGGTAGATTAGATCCACTGCATTTCCTTTATCTAAAAAATCTGTTACTTTCTCAAAAAAGGAGATCAGGTTGGTTTGGCACGATCTACCTTTTGTAAAACCATGTTGTAATTTGTCCCAATTGCCATTAGCCTCAATGTCTCTAACTACTTTCTCCTTCAAAATTTTTTCCAGGATCTTACATACTACAGATGTCAAACTAACAGGCCTATAGTTACCCGGGTCGCTAATTTTCCCTTTCTTAAAAATCGGAACTATATTAGCAATTCTCCAGTCAAATGGTATAACCCCTGAGTTTAGAGATTTATTAAAAAATTTTGCTAATGGACTTGCAACTTCATGTGCCAGTTCCTTTAATATTCTTGGATGAAGACCATCTGGGCCCCCCAATTTACTCCCATTAAGCTGTTCAAGTTTGGCTTTCACCTCGGATATGGTAATATCTACCTCCTTATCCTCAGTCCCATTTGTTAACTTACCATTATCCCTAAGATCTTCATTAGCCTCATTAAAGACTGAAGCAAAGTATTTGTTCAAATATTGGGCCATTCCTAGATTATCCTTAACCTCCACTCCATCCTTAGTAATTAGTGGTCCTACTTCTTCTTTTTTTGTTTTTTTCCTATTTATATGGCTATAAAACCTTTTACTATTGGTTTTAATTCCCTTTGCAAGGTCCAATTCTACCTGACTTTTAGCCTTTCTCACTTTATCCCTACATGCTCTAACCTCAATAAGGTAGCTTTCTTTACTGATCCCTCCCATTTTCCACTCCCTATATGCTTTCTGCTTTTTCTTAATCACCTCTCTGAGATGCTTGCTCATCCAGCTTGGTCTAACACACCTGCCTATAATTTTTTTCCCTTTTCTAGGGATACAGGCTTCTGACAGCTTCTGCAACTTTAACTTAAAATAATTCCAGGCCTCCTCCACTTTAAGATCCATAATTTCTTTAGTCCAATCAACTTCCCTAACGAATTTCCTTAATTTACTAAAGTTAGCCCTTTTGAAATCAAAAACCCTAGTCTCAGATTTATTTTTGTTTATCCTTCCATTTAATTTAAACTGAATTAGCTCATGATCACTCGAGCCAAGGTTGTCTTCTACAACCATTTCATCTATGAGGTCCTCGCTACTCACCAAAACCAAATCTAAAATAGCATCCCCCCTTGTTGGTTCAGCAACTACTTGATGAAGGAATTCATCAGCTATCACATCTAGGAAAATCTGAGCCCTATTACTATTACTAGCACTTGTTCTCCAGTCTATATCTGGAAAGTTGAAATCTCCCATGATTACACAGTTTCCATGAGTATTTACTTCATTAAAAACATTAAAGAGGTCTCTATCCATATCCAAATTGGATCCTGGTGGTCTATAACACACCCCAAGCACTATCCCAGAGGAGGATCTGATAGTTTTCTTCCCCAATGTGATTTTTGCCCAAACGGACTCTGTCTTCTCCATTCCATCACTTTTTATTTCTTTACAATGTACCTCATCTTTGATATACAATGCTACTCCACTACCTTTACCCTTATTTCTGTCTTTCCTAAACAGCACATACCCTTCAATACCTGTACTCCAGGCATGCCTAGTATTCCACCATGTTTCTGTTATTCCTATAATATCTGGTTTCACTTCCTGGACCAATAGCTCTAGTTCCTCCTTTTTGTTACCTAGGCTCCTCGCATTGGTGTACAGACATCTTAATTTTTGCTGTTTGGCCTCATTCACATTCTTTACCCAATTTGGCACAGATGTTATACCTCCAATATGACCTATTAGACTAGTATCCACCCCACCCTTCCTCATGTTCATTCTCCTACCCCCAGCTATATCCTTTCTTACTTCGTTTTCCTCCCTCTCAGTGTTAAAATCTGGCGTAGAGATTACCTTGGCATCTCCCAACCATCTCCCCCAAATTCCTAGTTTAAAGCTCTCTTAATAAGTTGAGCCAGCCTCCATCCTAGAAGTCTATTTCCCTCCCTACTTAGGTGAAGTCCATCTCTAGAGAACAGTCCTCTGTCCATAAATGCCTCCCAGTGACCATACATCCCAAAGCCCTCCTTATAGCACCACTGCCTAAGCCATCTATTGATCATCATAATCCTGTCACATCTTAGTTGCCCTTCTCTAGGAACAGGCAGAATCCCACTAAAGATCATCTGAGCCTCAATTTCCTTGAGCATCCTCCCCAGCCTAGTATAGTCTCCCTTAATTCGTTCCAGCGAGAATCTAGCCGTATCATTTGTTCCTACATGAAGGATGATCAATGGATTCCTTCCTGCTCCCTTAATAATTCTCTTCAACCTCAGTTCCACATCTCGTATCTTAGCACCTGGCAGACAGCACACCCTTCTATTCTCTGGATCAGCTCTGGTTACAGGCCTATCTATTCTTCTCAATAAGGAGTCCCCAATCACATAGACCTGCCTTTTCCTAGTGACAGTGAAATTCTCTGGTCTATCTCTAGCTTCCTCTGGCTGCAAATCCTTACCATTCCTATTTTCCCTTGTAATCCTAATGCTCATTATTGGTGTTGTCTCCATTAAGTCTTCCCCTTTATCTATGGGACTAGCCATTCTTCTCTTCTCTTACCCTTCCATCTTCATTATCTACCTGCTATACCCCTTCTTCATTTTCCAACTCCACATACCTGTTCTTGAGCTCTATTTTTCCTTCACTGACCCATCTTTTCCTCTGCCTGGTCCTCTGAGTCACATGCTTCCACTGTCCATTTTCTTCGCCTAGCAGTCCCCCCTTTGAGGCCCTTGATCCTGCTTTCATCTGCATATCTAAGCTTTCCCCTTTAGCCACGTCATGCCTTTGCCCCATCATCTGCTCAAACCCCTTTCTAAACTCGACCAGAGTTTCCACCTGCATCTCCAGTCCTCGGATCTTTTCTTCCATCAGCTCTATCAGGCGGCACTTCATGCAAACAAAACTCCTTTCAGGTACCCCCTCCAGAATCATGTACATACCGCAGCTACCACATCCAATCATCCTCCTTGTGTTCTCTACTACTTTGGCCATGGCCACTAATGCCTCTATGTTTTATCTACTTTCTCACCAAAATCCTATTAGTCCGGTGAACACAAAAACAAACCAAAACACCCCCTCCACAGGAAAAACAAACTCCAAACAAGTCCCACAATCCAAACTCCCTTTACAAACTCCCACTCAAACTCCCCTGTTTACAGCTCTGTTTGCTTGGCTCCTGTGCCGCTGCAGCTATCTGTGCCCCTGCCTGACTAGAAGGCTACCTTTATAGGACCCCTAATCAGTGAATCCCTGCCCCCAATCAGGGCTCAGCTTCTCTCCCAGCACACTGCCCCTACAAACAATACAAATACAAAACCAGATACAAACTTCACCTCCAACAGAACTCCCACTCAAACTCCCCTGTTTACAGCTCTGTTTGCTTGGCTCCTGTGCCGCTGCAGCGGGTTGGATTGTGACCTAGGGCAGGGATTTGGGTTGTGAGCTAGGGCAGGAGGGGACTGTGATCTGGAATAGGGCATTGGGGTGCCAGATCTGGGAGAGGATATGGTGCAGGAAGGGAGAAGAGGATCTGGGTATGTAGATGGGGTGGCAGAGGGTTAGGGAAGGGAGAGGCTTGGCTGCCAGAGGCAGGGGTTGGCCAGGAGACTTACCAGCCAGCAGCAAGTTCCTGAATCAGCATCCCTGCCAGCCACTGTTCCCACTGAGATGAGCAGCAGCACAGCTTCATAGATGATTAATCAGCCCCACTCAGTCAGTCAGCTGCCTGCACAGAGCCCTGAGCCTCTGACTATGAACACTGCTGCCTGCCCTGCCCCCGCACAGGCTGCAGCTATGTGCTCTGGAGCCCCTTGTGCTTTATGGCTGTCTGTTATTGAAACAGGCAGCTCCCATTGGCCAGTTTCCTGGTTAGAAACTGGACAATGGGATTGTGCTGGGGGCAGGAGCAGCTCCTACAGTTTCCCATCTTTCCCTCCAGACTCACAGTTTTTAAAGAAAAACCACCCTACAGCCACATTTCTGAGTGGGATGCGGGTGGGGTGAGGCAAGCAGGGAGCCTGCCTGGGGCTCCTCACAGCATCCAAGGACTGGATCTCACCCACAGGCCATATTTTGCCCAGGCCTAACCTAGATTCTGCAGATTCAGGAAGTTAGCCTGGGAGAAAAAGGTTGAAAGAGTATTCAAACTTTGACATTTTCTCAAATCAAACATTACAGAGTTCAGCAATCACTGGGAATCCAGCCACAAATTTTCTGTGAAAAGGTTGTCTTTCAAGAATGCTATTAATGTCTAGTTCTTCAATGTGAAAAACTTTTGGTTTTCTGTGTGACTACCTGTGATGGTGCAAAGTGACTTTTCAGTATGAGATGAATATTGCAGTCTAGCTCTATGACTGGCCAGAAGTACTGTCAAATGCATTATTCCTTTTGATCTAAAAACCAGAATATAAAGGGAGCAAAATTTTTTGGTGAAATTATATCTGACTTTTTATGAAATTCAGAACAAGTTTAGCATTTTAATACGTGTTTTTAGGAAACATTTGGAAGAATTGTTAGTTAAATTAGTTTATTCAGCTCTAGTTTTAATAATCTTAATAATTTTCAGGATTCCTAATGTAGTAATATTTTGCATGCCTATAGCACCTTTAAAGATTCTTGAATTAAAATGTTAATTACTCTCTACACGGCTCCTGTGAGTTACTGTTTGTTTATGCATATGCATGAATCAGGTTTTAAGGATGCAGCTAAGCCAATTTATGAAATTTTAGTGTGTGTTTTCCCTAGTTTTTAAATGTTTGGAGCTTTCTGAGTTGTTTGTGTCATGGTTTTATTTATTTATTTTGCATTGCACTTAACCTCAGTTAAAGTCAGTAAAGTGGTTTGGTTTCAGGGGCATGGAGAAAATTTCCAGTTTTTAAAAAAGGAAACACAGGGACTTGTTAAACATTAAACCAGGCTGTATAATGAAAGAGAGAGGCAATTTTCAATGCAGGCTAACTCATCATTGTGCCTCTACCAGAACTGGTGAACTTGTGCTGTCTCATTCAATTCGATATAGCCACAAGCCAGCAGAAATGAGCTGTGCAGAATGTGTCTGGCTCTTGTCCCAGTGAAGGTTCTGAAGTGCAGCATCTATAGAGTCAACATGATGTGGATCATCAAAGATGGCTATGAAGGTCTGTAGAAAGTCATTCCAGTTGAAGAGCACTGAGCTTTCTTGCCCTGACAATAGAGAGTGCTTCATCAGAGAGCAGGCTGGGAGGAGAGTAGGAAGAGCAGCCTACATTGGTTCAGGAAACCCTGGAATTTCTGACCGTCTCAGCTGAAGCATTCAGGCAGGCAATGTGTGACGTATTAAGGCATGTAGCATCATTGCTTCTTTCTGTGAACATGAGCTGCTTGTGTAGGATGACTTCCTACCTGAGTCTATGACTGGACTAGCTGCTCATGCAGAGTCTGTGCTTATAATACACACTACATAGTGTGGGTCTGTTGTACAAAAGTTCCCTGCCTGCAGACAGTAGACGTGGTCCTGCAGGTCCCAGGCCCTTGAGAAGCCACAAACTAGAAGGCATGGTGTCTCTCCCTTTCCCATCATTGGTGAAGAGGTTGGATGGATTGGGGAGTGAAAAGTCTGAAAAAACTATCATGATAAGGGCCATCAGAACATGTGGTCAGAGCAGGAGTCAAGTCAGGTATTGGGAGGGCAGAGTCCAAGACAGGACAGAGGGAAGATGGAGAGTCAAGCATCAGGAGGGAAGACACGGTCAGGTTACCAGGAGATTGGTGTCAGAGACCAGGTTACAGACAGCAGTTGCAGAGCAAAGTCAAGGTTGGAAGTGAGAGTCTATGGTTTATCATTAGAAGGGTCTGGACCAGGGACCAGAATGTATTGTTACTCAGCTCCTTATCATGATTTCCTGAAGAGATGCCAACTTCTGCTCTAGCTGGGAGGTGCTTGACCCCCATCTGCATTCCAAGCCTTGCCCCCAATCCACCCCTTCCCCCAAACCTTAGCCTCCCTCCCCTCTGAGTACACACCACAGCCTTGCTCCTCCCTTTCTCTCCCAGAGCCTCTGAACACTGCAAAACAGCTGTTTTACCCAGCAATGAGTTGGTGCCTATGGCCTCCAGGCTTAAGAACTGATACCAGGCAATCAACAGGCTGTGAGGGTCTACCACTTAGGTCCTGCTGGACAGTGCTTCCTGCCAAGTCTAACCTCTAAGGGCATGTCTACACTAGGAAATTATTGTAAAATAACGTCAAAATAACTACATTTGAAATAAGAAAATCGAAATAGTGTGTCCCCACTACGGGGAACCCTCAAAATTAGTCAGAGTAAGGCTCTATTATTGTATTTAAAAAATTAGGGAGTCTTAGATTTAAGTAAAAAACAACAACAACCAGTTCAACAATTAAGATATATACTTACTTTTAAATAAAAAAAATTGTTTACCTACAATAAGTGCTGCAGGTTTGGGGATGATATGATCTGCTATGCTTAAAAATATATATTTAATCCTTGCTTTAAATCCACAACTGTAACTATGAAGCTACCATAATGCCTTCACAAGAATGATGGCACTAGCAAAACTTGCTGAGTTGTTAGGATTAGTTAGTTGGCATTTTACAATGTGATCCCAATAGTACTTCTGAGCACTATTTTGTATTCAATATTGGAAGAGTGTTAGCTGCTCTCATTGCTGTTTTGAAAGAAGGGTAATGCAAGCAGCAGAAGAGAAAAAGACCCTGTATTTTGTTGACAAGTGAGAAAAGTCTTTTACATCTAGGTCATGATAGAAATAATTTAAACTGCATATACATATTTAATATACACATACATAATATACTCTATTCACACATCTATTTCATCTTCCCTCTAGATAAAATATAGAAAAAAAATCAATGACAGTGTTTAATCTCATTTTACTGATGTTGAAAGGCTCAAGTGACCTGCATTTCCTCTGAAATGTTTATACTAAGGAACATATTTGAATCTGCTTAAGATTCCCATGAAGCGTGCATGTATTTTAATTGTGTTGCCTCCCTGCATTTTTCACTCAAAAAGCAGTAGCATTTTGGCAGTTATTCCATTTCACTGTTTGCAGGAATGAATTTGAATGTAAAGGAGAAGAGGGAAATCTGAATAAGCAAAATGTAGAGCAAAACTCCCCCATATCCCAAAGGTTTATCTCCAGTCTAACATCTACTCTCCTTAACTTCCAGATTCATGATTTAGGGAGAGCAAAATGTCTGTAATTTAAATCATGGTTATCATCCTGGTATCTGAGTTCCCACTAGATCTGGATTTTGCTCTAAGTTTGGAACAAACTTGTTTCAAAAAGGTTGTTTTTTCACCACCATTCAAGCAAACAAACAAAAAATTCCAACAACCCCAAAACAAAACCAACTGATATTCTTCACAGGGCTGATAGCCAGTATTGCATCACTAAGATGTTGACTATTGCTGGATGGGTCTTTGAGGGTGTGTCTACACTGTGCTGGTAGCCTGAAATAAGCTACTCAATTTGAGCTACCTAAATTGCATAGCTTATTTTGAGTTAATGTCAAAATAGCTATTTCAAAATGTGGCACTATCTACACAGCACTTATTTTAAAATAAATTGCTATTCCAAAATGTCCCTTACTGCTCTTGGAATGAGGTTTACATGGATGTCAGAATAGCAAGCCCGTGATATTTTGAAATAATGGGCGTGTTCAAAGGATGCGAAATAGCTACTTCTGGATACTTCTAGTATCCCGAAATAGCGCTGCAGTGTAGACGTAGCCTTAGTCTCCCCTGTTGGAGCTGATCCTCTATGCTCATTAGGCGTGAGGAGTACAGGAGCTGCCAAAAAAGCTCCCTGCTGTCGGAAGAGCCACAACTACACTTTACTTTCACTTTTGACTCCGATCCTGATCGGCACAGAGTCGGAACATGAGTATGCAAATGAAGCCCGGGATATTTAAATCCCGGGCTCATTTGCACTTCCGAAGTGCGTGATTTGCATCCCTGTCGGCAGAAAGATGCAGTCTAGACACAGCCTGGGTTATTGGCCTCCACTCTTGATAGCTAGTCCCGCTAGCACCACTCTCATGTTCCCTCATTGAAGGCTAAAGACCCCTGCCTATTTACACCTTCTGGATACTATTCTGTCTTGAAATGCGTGTATTTGAAAGTAGTACAGTACATGGAGAAAAGAGAAAATGATTCTTTGAAATGCTTTGTGGGAGCATAAAGATTTGTAAGAGAAAGAGGTTCACAGAATATTTTTGAATAAAACATAATAATCAAGTTTCTTGTATTTAAAGACAGTGAGGATAAGAGCCTTATTAGGGGAAGCTGGTGTGTGTGTTTTCAATACATCAGGAAAAAATAAAAGTTACACATATTCTAAGTATTTCACTTCCCTTATTGTCCTCAATAATCATAGAACAGCTGGAGAACTATCCCATTAAAAGCCAAAGGAAGACAATTTCCTCTTCCAGCATGGGGCATAAGTGCACTTTTCCTGCCTGGCTGCTTGATTGTAGCAACCTCCTCATGTTAAACTGAAGGAGCTCTTGCTGGGGAGCTAGGATTGAAGAAAAAAGCACCAGAAAACTCCTTCTCAAGCTGCACAGAGGAGAGAAAAAAGCCCTTTGCAGAGCCATGGGATGGCAATTAGACTGTGGGAGGACAATTACTTGGCAAATGCTTTTTGTATAGCGAACACAGGACATGCCAGTCTGTGTTATACTGCTTGTCCTCCCTCACCTACTGCTCAAGGATACCTGTCAGTGTATTGGAGAAACAATTTACACATGATTTGTACAGCTAATGAAACTTTCTGGACCTTAGCAGTATAGTTGATAGTGCTAGAGTAATGTTCAGGCTTTATTGGTACAGTGTTGGGGGGAAGTTCTAGGAACATTAAAAGCGTCACCAAATTTTCTCTGCACATATGAGCAGAAATTGTGCAGTAACTGCCCTGTGCTGCTGCTGAGCATATGGGGGTCCTTTATGCAGTGAACACAGGAATTGCCATACCAGATCAGGCCAGGGATCCATGTAGTCCAATATCTGGGCTTTGACTGTGGCTAATACCAGATGCTTCACAGGGTGGAACAAGAAATGCCATAAAGAAAGATTTATCTGTCCTGAGGATAGTTTATTCCAAACTCCTGGTCATCAGGTGGTGATTTATGCCTTGAACCAAAGGATTTTATATCCCTTTTACATCATATCTGCTGTGGAATCACAGCTGACGCTTTCTGCCTGGCAATTGCATTTACTCTCCCTCCACACCCAAATGTGTTTGGTGAAAGAGATGCCCTATTGCTCTCAAACATTCCAGGTACTTTGTCTGGAAGAGGTCCCCCTGTGCCTCTAAATAGGCTAGGTGATGTGTGTTTTGCTGACATTGGCCTCTATTCCCAAAATAGATTGGGTGAGGTGTGTACCTGTTAGATAAGCATCTGCTGAGCTTCCCAGTGTGTTAAGCTGCTGTCTTTTCAGTAAACTGAAATGTAGTAAATGTTGCATGCCAAGTGGACATGCTCACACCAGGCCCCTGCACAGGCTGGATACTGTGTCCTCAGCAGTGTGCATCCAGCTTGTAAGAGGCTAGATGCTGGCAGCCTGTGGACAGATCTCAGAATTTGGTGGGTGCTAGGAAGAGGTGCCTCCTTGTTCCCCAATTTTGCTGGGTGCTCTGCTCCATGAAAATCAACTTGCTAGATTCATGTGTCCAGCTAATGATCCCTCCTTGGCGTGGACACATCAGAGGCAGTGTATTGCTTTACTTTATCCAAGTGGTGCAGTTGGAGTTACAGTAGCTGGAGATCTGCCCCCAAGTCTTTTAAGCATCAGCAGAAAAGTGTGACCTTTGCTCCAGCATGAAAAGGATTAACAGCAGCAGCTTATCCCCAAAGACAAGTAGTCAATATAAAGAGCATTAATTTGTGCTTTTCCTAGCAAAATTAGGAACTTGCATTGATGAAGTATTGTCCGCAAAAGCTGCCTCTCAGTATTTTTGCTCCTTTAATTTGGGAGCAGAATAAAATGCTAAGAAAATACTGTGGTCTTGCCCACTCGGGCTTAAAAATAAAGGAGACGTAGTGGTGAGTAACCACTAAAGGTGCATGTTCCCTCAATAATTAATCTTGGCACTCCATCCCAATGGTAATGCACAGAAAGGTAATAACGAGAATCCATTAGTATGAATCTACTGTATTTATAAAAATGTGTCAGAATCAGTTCCTTTCCTTCTATGAAGTTGTTCATTGCAACTCAATTTCTCATTTAAAATTAAATAATTTTAAAGTGAACATATATGCTGCGGAAAAGGAAATAGGATAATTCCAAGACATACTACACAGATATCCTTTATTGCGGAGCAAAAAAGAAAAGAAGTGTAGCATCACATGCAGCGCCCCCATAAACTTATTCTAGAGAAATTATGGTTTAGCCACAATGTAACTAGTCCTCACATGGCCTGGGGTCACAAGAACCATTACTGTTTACTAGTCCTCCCCAGTCTCCAATTCTATTAAATCCTTTGTCTCTCTTGATGCCAATTGGAGTGGCATATTATTATGATATGGATATAAAGATGGAGCTAATATGACCAACTTACATTGCACCATGGATATTCAATGCCCTACGTAGTAACTGTTGACATGGACTAGATTCAAACTAATGACCTATCAATGACTTATTCTGTTGATATTCAGCTATGCATTGTCTTGTGACACATTTCATGATGTCTAGCTATCCAATCTCTCTTGTTTTCTTTCAGTTTCATTCAGGTCTCTGTCTCAAAGACAGCAGTACCTTTCCTGGGTAAGAGAAGTACCTACCAGTATCACTCTGTCACATTTACTGTACTTCCCTTTTTGACCCAGATTTCCTGTTTAGCTGAAACTGCTTCTAATTTAGGTGTCAACCAAAATATTGAACTCCATGTATCCTCCCACAACTCCCAAATCCCTCACTCCATCTCATAACAGTATTTGTACATATGATACTGCCTAGATTTTACCACTGCTGAAATCCTCCTCCAACCCTCAGAGACAGAGGGTATCTTATCTTCTATGTTGTAGCTCCCTTCTCAATGGCTTCCTTGATTTCCAACTGTTCCAATTCTGGAATGTACAGAATTCTTCTGCTGCCTTTTTTAATTAACAAAAAAAATAAAAAAAGCTAAACCAGTCCAAATAATTCCAATAACTCCCTATTAATTTTAGGATTTAGTTAAAAAAGGCACCCGTGTTTTAGAACCCTCCATGAACTTGCTTCAGATGATTTCACTCCCTTCTTTCATCCAGTGCCTGCATCCTCTCTGACTCTTCAAACAATATAATTTTCCACTCTAGGTTCTCCTTTGCAAGCTTCTGCCATTTGTCACAACCTTTCTGTCTCTCTCTGCCTCATTGACTCTCTATCTCATTTTAAATCTCATCTCAGAGAAAAGCCTGTCTCTCTTTCCTATGCCTCTTAATTTCTCTCTCCCATCGCTAATGAACCTTTTGATTTAATATTTTAATTTATTCACCAATGTCTTTAAACCACTGATTTCTATAACACAATTCTATACAATTTCCTTTCTTGTTTTTTTGAACCCTATTGGGCATTTTACAAGACTGATTGCATGTAATACATTTTTAGGCCTTGTCTACACACTTGCAGCAGCGTGCAGGGCATATGTAGCCACACACCACAGTGAAAGGCTCTGGCAGGGGGTAGTCAGCAGAGAAAGGTTCTGGCTGACTCAGTGAAGCAAGACCCTGGCCTATGCTCAGCTTGATAGCATTTTTTGGCCTGTTTGTGTATATGTAGCATGATAACTTTTCAACACAAGACCTAGTCAATCCCAAAATTTCAGGAAATGCTCATGGTATCAATGGGCAGGATACTATTAAAGTGAAGATCTGAAAAGGGGAAATAGGAAACATTGGATTACTTTTGTAGCTGGTTAGCAGAGCCCATAGCTTTAATTAGTTCTCCAGTTTTCTATAGGTCAAAAAACAGGTTGAAGACAGCCATTAATATCAACAGCATAATTACTTTCCTCATCATAGCCCTGCTTTCTTGTCCCAGTTGAGTTTAAAATAGACACACCTTGAATGATTCCTCTCCAAGGCTATTTCTACACTAGAGGGCGTATCTAGACTACACTGAATGGTTGAAAGAAGATATGCCAATTCCACGGGAATTTGCGTATCTTCTTCCAATTGCACTTTTGAAAGCTCTGCTTTTGAAAGTGAAAGTAATTAAGATGCAGCTTTTTTGGCCAACCCCCCACCCATAGAAAAGCTGCGTAAACCTCCTTTTTTAAGGAAGAGCAGTTTTTTGACGAAGGCGGCGGATTGCCAAAAAAGCTGAGCCTTAATTACTTTCACGTTCAAAAGTGCGATTGGAAGAAGATATGCAAATTCCCACAGAATTTGCATATCCCCTTTCGACTGTTCTGCGTAGTCTAGATACACCCTAGGAGTGTTTCTGATATAGGAATACAAGTATACTTTGTCAGCAAAGTGCTCCTAATGTGGATGCAGTCATATTAACAATATAACTGTGTTTACATTATAGACTTCTGCTGGCATTGCTATGTTAGTCTGGTATCATACTTTTCACACTTCTGACTCACGTAGCTAGGCCAGCTGATGTCTGTAGCGCAGCGACACACTAAAAAATAAAACAATTTAATATATTATAAAAGCTTAACTAATATGTGTATTGTGGAAACAGACAGGGATAGGAGGGTGGCACATGGAGCTTGTGGGGGAATGTTCCACCCGCTCCGACAAGGACAAAGGACCGGGGCGATAAGAACTAAACCGCTGGGTGCAGACTGGCTGGGCGAGGACCCCCCAGGGAGGCACCAGGACGGTAAGGGCTCGCAGGGATCTGGGGCCCCTCGGCGCAGGCTCCGAGAGCTCGCTCCCCAGTGAGGACACACGGGAAGACTTTAAGGCGGTGGACTCTCAGGGCGGCGCCCCAGGATGCAAGGCCACATGCTCGCTCCCAGGACGAACCCGCCACAAGGGGGCTGCAGTACTTGACTTACAAGGAGAGGCTGAGGGATTTGGGCTTATTTAGTCTACAGAAGAGAAGCATGAGGGGGGATTAGATAGCAGCCTTCAACTACCTGAAGGGGGCTCCAAAGAGGATGGAGAGAGGCTATTCTCATTAGTGGCAGATGACAGGATGAGGAGCAATTATCTAAAGTTGCAGTGGGGAAATCTAGGTTGGCTACAAAGAAAAACTATTTCACTAGGAGGGTGGTGAAGCACTGGACTGGGTTACCTAGGGAGGTGGTGGAATCTCCATCCCTAGAGGTTTTTGTGTCCTAGCTTGACAAAACCCTGGCTGGGGTGATTTAGTTGGGTTGGTCCTGCTTTGGGCCGGAGGTTGGACTCAACCTCCTGAGGTCTTTTCCAACCCTATGAGTCTGTGATCTAAGTTCTAATCATGGGTCTGTCACTGACCTGCTATATGACTGGGCAAACCACTTAATTTCTATGAGCCCCCTCTCTTTCCATGCTTTCTCTGAGTTTTCTGTTCAAACTGTAAACTCTTTCAGGCATAGACAGTCTCTAATTCTTTATACAGCACCTAGCACAATGGAGCTTCAATCTGTTTATTTTTTTCTATCTGGAGTTTCATTTAAGAATCTCTAAATAAAAAAAAATTACAGTGACATGGCAACCCAATGTGTTGGGGTGGACAGCAGTGGTCCTGCTAAGCTGTGCAGTAGCACAGCTTCACAGGCTATTAATCAGCTCTGCCCAGGCAGTGAGTTCTGTGCATGGAGCAGTAGCCCTGAACTTCTAACTGGGCAGGGCTGATTAATCACCTGTGAAGCTGTGCTGAGGTGCAGTTTTGAGAGAACACTGGTGGACGGGGCCATAAATAAGTTTAATTTATAGTAGTGGAGAAGTATTAAATGTCCTTAAACTTCACAAAAAGTAACATACACTGAAAAGATTCATAGAATTTCCAGTTCCTAACTCTCAAGGTAAAGAAAATATATTTAGGGGAAAGAGATTCCTAAAATAAGGACTGAGAATTAAGTCAATAGCCTGTCATTTCAAGTCTCATTAACTCTGGGGTAATCCCATAAGGTGTTTTTTTTTATTCTAATGTATCCAGATAGGAGTAAAATCCTGTAAATGTTTCATATCACCTCTTTAGATAATGCACATTAGCTCTCTGCCTATTTAACTTTAATACATGAAAACTGTGAGGAAGAAAATTATAGCTCAGAGAGCTTGGGAGGGGGGTGGGAGGCTATTAGATGAGCTAGTGCCCAGTTTCTTCCCTCCCCTCTATGCCCTTTCTCCTCTCTGCATCTCCTCATCTTTCCTCTTTCTTTTTACTTCCCTTATGATAACTCATCAAATGCCAATCAGGATAGAGGTACGGGGTGAATATATGCATTGTGACATGCGTCTATTCCTAAGACTCTCTGTGCATTTATTGAACAGTGGCAGTAAGCTAATTACCTACCACGGAAGAACAACAAATGTGACTGGTGCTCAGCAGCCACTCTATATTTTTATAAATAAAACCTCTGAGCTACATTTACCTTTATCCTTAGTATACAATGTTTTTACAAAGAAAAAAAAGGCAATATTACATCTATGTGCAGGAATTGCCATAATGGATCACAACAGAGAGTCATCTGTCTGGAATTCTGTCTTGGATAGTGGCCAGTACCAGATGCTTCAGAAGATGATGTAAGAAATCCAAGAGTGGACAATTATGGACTAACCTTCCCAGATGGAAAGTTTCTTCCTAAGTCTCATAAATTAGTAATTGACTTGTGTCTGATACATTAAAGTTTATGGACCACCTAAACGTTTTTCTTATTATGCAACTTTAAATATTTTTCATGTACATGTGAAGTTTTTTTCTGAATCCTAGTAAGAGGTTAGCTTCAATCATTTCTTTTTGGGAATGAATTCTACAGTTTAATCATACATTGTGTAAAAACAAAAAATACTTTTGTTTCCTTTCAGTTTCATTGAATCAACTCTTGCTCTTCCATTCTGAGAGTGATTATTGGTAGTCTGTCACTGATGGTAATGATGATGTTGTTGCAGTTCTCCTCTATGGCTACACAGATTACTCTGATGTCTGATCCTGATGCACAGAGTTAGCTACATTGAGGGCATGGGAAGTCCATATTTATGATGTAGCTTGGTGGCACCTTTTACATACCACCTGGAAATGGATTTGTTGATCTTGTTCAAACTGGTTACATGCTGATTTTGTCAGAGACCACCAATGAGTCCTGTTCTGAGCCATTTTCTTGAGTGCTAGGAGATTGATATTCTCCAATGGAGTGGCATCAGATTATCTTTGAAGTACTTGTATGAATGACCCTTCTTTCTTTTGCCCTTTCTCAGCTCCCCATACAAGATCTGCTCTGGAAAACGGTGGACTTTCATTCTGGTGACCTATCCAGTCCACCTAAGTTGTGTTCTCAGTAGCATTTCCTCAATGCTGGTTGTGTTTCTCTCTGAGTGTGTCTAGACTACAGGGTTTTTTTGAAAAAAGTAGCCTTTTTTCGAAAAAACTTCACCTGCATCTAGACTGCAGCCACGTTCTTTTGAAAGTAAATCAAAAGAACGCGGCAGTTTTTTCAATTGCGGTAAACCTCATTTTACAAGGAATAATTCTTTTTTTCGAAAGTACTCTTGAAAAAAGGTGCTATTGAATGCAAAATGTGCATTTTTGAAAGAGAGCGTCTAGACTCTTGAAAAAGTGGCTCACTTTTTCGAAAAATCTGCTTGTAGTCTAGACGCTCTCTTTCGAAAGAGGCTTGTAGTCTAGATGTAGCCTCAAGTACCTTAATTTTGATCACTCTGTATTGCCAACAAATGTTCATTGTTGAGCAGAAGGAGCACATGTGAGATTGCACAAGCTGTTTAATGGGACATCTGTAAAGAGTCTGTCTCAGATCCATTCAAAGATCCATTATAACCAGTGCAGTATAGACCTTCAATATGGTGGAGAGACGAACATTGTGGTGGGTTAAGGATTTTTGTTCAGAGTTGGCCAAGGACCTGGCTGGCTTTATCAGATCTTGAGGAAGTTTCCTTATCAAGGGAACTGTCACTTGAGATGATACTGCCCAAATTCTTGAACTGATCCACATTTTTCAGCTGTTTGAAAGAGATTAACAAAAGTGTTGTTGTATTAATTTTGATGGAAAAAATGGGTTCTGAGAGTCAGAGGCATTACACAATACTGTTACTGCACAACATTAACAATTTTAAACAAAGTTTGGGTGTTCACATATAGAGACCTTGGTCTACTTAATACACTCTCACACACCTCCACACCATTTTAATACCCCAGCTAAAATTTTATTAAAGCTAAAAAAAGAAGAAAAATCAACTAAACTATTAGAAATATAAAGTGGTAAGCTTTCAGTTTAAAAGCTTAGTCTCTTTCCTTTAGCTATAGAGAGTTTTTAGGGTTTTTTCCGTTCCATCTGACTGTCTCGGACAAGGTAGGTGAGGTAGTATCTTTTATTAGACCATCTTCTGTTGGTGAAAGAGAGAAGCTTTCAATTTACATACAGTTCCTCTTCAGCTCTGTGTAGCTCAAAAGCTTGTCTTTCACCACGAGAAGTAGATCCAGTAAAAAGATATTTGCTCCTCCTTCTCCTTCCTCTAATATCCTGAGACCAACATGACTTTAGCAACACTGCAAAAACTCATGGAGATAGCATTAAATATGGCAATAACTGTCCTTTTTTGGGAAAAGAAAACGTTAGTTGAGATGATCTAGAGCTGTGGTTATTAAAGTCTAATCCTGTTATCTTGATGACAAAAACAAGCTAAATGCACGTGGGGGGAGAGAAAAGAATAGCAAAGGAAGAAGATGCAATTTTGCCTGTGGTTTTGCCACTCACTTGCAATCTTACTGCTGGAACAGACATAGCTTAAAGTCTTACCAGACACTCTGGGTATGTCTACACTACCCCGCTAGTTTGAACTAGTGGGGCAATGTAGGCATACCGCACTTGCAAATGAAGCCCGGGATTTGAATTTCCCGGGCTTCATTTGTATAAGCGGGGCGCCGCCATTTTTAAAACCCCGCTCGTTCGAACCCCGTGCAGCGTGGCTACATGGGGCACGAACTAGGTAGTTTGAACTAGGCTTCCTAGTTCGAACTACCATTACTCCTCATTCCACGAGGAGTAACGGTAGTTCAAACTAGGAAGCCTAGTTCGAACTACCTAGTTCGTGCCCCGTGTAGCCGCGCTGCACGGGGTTCGAACGAGCGGGGTTTTAAAAATGGCGGCACCCCGCTTATGCAAATGAAGCCCAGGAAATTCAAATCCCGGGCTTCATTTGCAAGTGCGGTATGCCTACATTACCCTCCTAGTTCGAACTAGGAGGGTAGTGTAGACATACCCTCTGAGACCTGGCAAACTTGTACTAATGTTGGACTAGTCAGGGGATTGCTTTTAGCTGCCTCACTGGTCAAAGGCTTGCGCCAGTGCTTCAGAACATGCAGTCTTGGCCAGCTAAGCCAGACTTTATTAAACAGAAGGCATAAAGAGAGAGATAGATAAGAAACAGGAGAAATAATAGAGAAGGAAAATGGACACATGAAGGAAAACGTGGCAGCATGAACCAAAGGCTCACAAACTAGGTGGTATTCATGAGTAAGCCAGAACTGCTGGGGGTGATGGTGTCATCTGGGTTCCTATCTCTGGCCCAGCCCAGCCAAGACATTTCCCAGGATCAGGAAATCAAAGGTCAGTGGTGTTCTGGTTAATCCCAGAGTCCCAAAAGATAGTGGAGATGTCAGCCATAATGGTGAAAAATCACTCCTTCCAGTACATTGATCTCGCCCCCCTGCCACCAACACACTTTTTTAAATGACTCCAAAAGGGAGTGATGGGTAGAATATAATTTTCATTTTAATTAATTTTCATTTTAATTAAAATAGATGCCAAGTTTTTACCCCACTCTAAGCAACCAATCCTGTTGAGTAGCTAGTCTAGAAACAATTTCCCTGCACTTAAGTAATGATTAGATCCCCTCTGTTCAATCATAGGACCCAGGGATTAGGAGAAAATTTAAAGTTATATAATGAACAAGCCTGTTCATTCATGTATTTAGAAATGCTTTGTCCAGTCTAGTTTTAAATGTGTTCAGTGATGGGACTTCCCTAGAGAGATTCTTCCATAACCTAATTCATCTAATTTTTTAATAAAATCCCTTCTATTAAACTTATTATTTCCCTTTCTTATTGTCATTCCATTGCTTATTCGTTGTTCCTATTTGAATAGGCCCCAATTGTCACAATGAGGTTATTAATAATGTTGGATGAATTTAATCAGATTCAGTTTTGAGGTTCATAAAAAAATTGATCAACTTCATAGAATCATAGAACTAGAAGAGACCTCAGAAGGTCATCCAGTCCAGCCCCCTGCTCTAGGCAGGACCAATTCCAACTAAATCAACCCAGCCAGGGCTTTGTCAAGCTAAGACTTAAACACCTCTAGGGATGGAGACTCCACTATTTCCCTAGGTAACCCATTCCAGTGCTTCACCACCCTCCTAGTCAAATAGTTTTTCCTAATATCCAACCTGGACCTCTCCCACCACAACTTGAGACCATTGCTCCTTGTTCTGCCATCTGTCACTACTGAGAACAGCCTCTCTCCATCCTCTTTGGAACCTCCCTTCAGAAGTTGAAGGCTGCTATCAAATCCTCCCTCACTCTTCGCTTCTGCAGACTAAACAGACCCAAGTCCCTCAGCCTCTCTTTATAAGTCATACGCTCCAGCCCCCTAATAAATTTGGTTGCCCTCCGCTGGACCCTTTCCAATGTGTCCACATCCTTTTAGTAGTGGGGGGCCCAGAACTGGACACAATACTCCAGATGTGGCCTCACCAAAGCCGAATAAAGGGGAATAATGACATCTCTGGATCTGCTGGCAATGCTCCTCTTAATGCAACCTAATATGCCATTAGCCTTCTTGGCTACAAGGCCACACTGTTGACTTATATCCAGCTTCTCATCCACTGTAACCCCCAGGTCCTTTTCTACAGAACTAGTACTTAACTGGTTGGTCCCCAGCTTGTAACTATGCTTGGGATTCTTCTGTCCCAAGTGCAGGACTCTACACTTGTCCTTGTTGAACCTCATCAGATTTCTTGTGGCCCAATCCTCCAATTTGTCTAAGTCATTCTGAACCCTATCTCTGCCCTTAAGTGTATCTACCTCTCCCCCCAGCTTAGTGTCATCTGCAAACTTGCTGAGAGTGCAATCCATCCCCTCATCCAGGACATTAATAAAGATATTGAACAAAACCGGTCCTAGAACCGAACCTTGGGGCACTCCGCTAGAAACCGACCGCCATCCTGACATCGAGCCGTTGATCACTACCCGCTGGACCCGGCCTTCTAGCCATCTTTCTATCCATCTTACCGTCCATTTATCCAATCCACATTCCCTTAACTTGCTGGCAAGAATATTGTGCTAAAGTCAAGGTATATAACATCCACTGACTTTCTCATGTCCACCGAGCCAGTTACCTCATCATTTTTTAAATAACATCAAGCCCTTTGCCTCTCAGTTATTGTCCAGAATTCAGTTCAGAATGGTTATAACCAGTAATTGTTTCCACACCGCCCATGGCTTGGATTGTGAGATCGGTTGGCGGGAAGGCAGGATAGCAGAGAAATCTAATGTGCAGGTGAGTGTTCAAACATTTTCAGTTTTGCCTGAAAATGGTTCTCCTTCATAAAGCTTAATATTTATTTTACAAGAACGTCTCCCCCAAACCTCCTTTTCAGTCAGGGTATGTCTACACTACCCCGCTAGTTTGAACTAGTGGGGGTAATGTAGTCATCCGCAGTTGCAAATGAAGCCCGGGATTTGAATTTCCTGGGCTTCATTTGCATGAAGCCGGCCGGCGCCATTTTTAAATTCCGGCTAGTTCGAACCCCGTGCCGCGTGGCTACACGCGGCACGGAGTAGCTAGTTTGGATTAGGCTTCTAATCTGAACTAGCTGTACTCCTCCAAGATGTACTCCTTCTAATCCAAACTAGCTACTTTGTGCCACGTGTAGCCGCGCGGCACGGGGTTCGAACTAGCCAGCATTTAAAAATGGCGCCAGCCGGCTTCATGCAAATGAAGCCCGGGAAATTCAAATCCCGGGCTTCATTTGCAACTGCGGATGACTACATTACCCCCGCTAGTTCGAACTAGCGGGGTAGTGTAGACATACCCTTAGAATAAAAATCTGTGAGAACTCCCCGTCCTTTTAACACTTTTTGCAGAGGCACTTCATATTTTGTCATTGGAGACACGTGTGCAACACTCAATACCATTGCTTCTTTCCTCACGCTATGAAATAAAAAGGATAACATTGAAAGAGCAGAGAATCTCCCTAAGCTCTCAGAAAAACCCCAGGACACATTATATCCAGCGATGGAGAATTTCTCACAAATCATCTCTGATATTTTCATTGACAAGAATATGGAAAAGCCATCCTGACACCAGTGACATTCATGACACACAACAGTCTTATTTCTGCAGACTTCAATTTGTGACTTGTTAAAACAAGATGATAACAACAGCACTATGTGATGATGGGGGTGAAAACAGGCAAATGGGTTTGTCAGAGACAGCTGGAAAAAATGGATGGTTTTAAATTGTCCTGCCCTCACTGTGCCATTCTGCAGCATATAGCCCTTTCATCACTTAATTTTCTGGTGTAAACTGGGAGCTCTTCAACATTGCACATTTAAAAACTGCTGAGTGCACCCATAAGATGCACAAAAGGACTTTCCATAGATGTCTGCTACTTTATATACCTAAATCCCAGAATCATGCCCCATCAAGATTTGCAAAATGCTGGCTCAGCTGCCCCTGAACTCTGTAGGTGCCTAACATTGCTCAGTGGCTAAATTTTTGGAGTAAAAGTTTTGTGGGTGCTTATGTTTCTGGCTCTGGGCATGCATAGTGCAGGCACACGGTAATCCTCTGGGTACCTAAGCCCCAGCACAATGCAGAAAACTGAGAAGAGATGGGCTTTTCTTTCCCTAACCTATCTAATCATGCCCAGACCTCGCTTAGTGTATTGGGCACCTAGAGACAAGCTTATGTGATACTGGGTGTCCCTACAAATAGATTTGTACATTTATCCCCAATAACCTATTCCTACCCTAGTTGTTTGAGCGGTCAGTGAGTGAATGGATTGTGTGGGTTGAACTGCTCTCAAGAATCAGAATTTTCTCAGGTCTGGTTTGAGGGGATGACTACTTTTGAGTCTTTCCATGGGTTATGTCACTCCATTTGGGGTATGTCTACAATATAACAAACAAAAAATAAAATCAACCCGACATCACAGCATTTTAAAGTTTAGATCAGTTGACTGGGCTTGAAGTGCGAGGCTAAAAATATCTGTGTAGGTCAGTGGTTTCCAACCTTTGTATGTCCAAGATCACTTTTTGAATTTAAGGGCAAACCCAGGATCTCCCCTGCCCCTTCCCCAAGGCTCCACCCCTTCCCAAAGCCCCATCCACTGCACTCCCTCCCTCACTTTCATCTGGCTGGGACAGGGAGTTGGGCTGCAGGAGAGGTTGAGGTTGCAGGCTCAGGGAGGGAGTTGCACCCAAATTCACTCCCAGAGCCCACACCCCTCATTCCTGCACCCCAGCACTCTGTATGCAGGAAAGGCATCCAGGCTGGGGCAGATTGTTGGTGCAGTGAAGGGTAAGAGGTGTGGGCTTTGGGAGGTAGTTTGGGTTGACAGAGGATAGGGATGCAGGCTGACGCTGGGGATCTAGTTCACAGGCAGTTCTTGGTCAGCAGTGCAGCAAGGCTCAGGCAAGCTGTCTCTGCCTGGCCCCCCACACCACTCCTGGAAACAGCTGGCTGGCTGAGTGCAGGCATCTTTTGTGTGTGGCCCTGGATAGGGTGGGGTGGGGGGCAAATAGTCTCCATGTGTTACACTGCTGCCTGCACCCACAAGTGCTGCCCCCGTTGGTCAGTTCATGGACAGTGCTTGGGGCCTCACTCCCCCTCATAAGGGTTGCAGAGACTGCCTGCACTCAGCCAGCTGGCCACTGCTGGGAGTAGCATGGGGCCAGGCAGAGAGAGCCAACCTGAGGATCGTGACCAATAGGCAGAGACTCCAGGATCTACCAGATAATCACACTGACGTAGAAGTTTCAATCCAAGCTGGAGTCTGGGCTCTGAAACCCAGTGGCAGGGGAGAGCCTTGGAGTCTAGGCTCTAGCCTGAGAAGGAATGTCCACACTGCTATATTTAGCTCTACCAGGCTCACTGAGCGGGTGGTCAAGGGGCAAAAGGGAACCAGTGATTTAAAGGGGTCCAGGGCTCTGGCCACTGCCAAAGTTGCAGCAGCGGCCAGAGTCCAGAGCCCTTGAATCACTAGTGGAGCACTGTCGCTTCTGCCCTTGCCCCGCCCCTTCTGCCCTCCGCCAGTTGGCCCAAAGTCTGAGACTCTGCCATGGATTTTTCTTGGCACCTGTCAGTAACATTCAGTTGACTAAACCAAATTGCTAGCACCAGTGTTAACTATGTTTCCATGTTCTTTCTAATACAATGGCATCGTGGGAGAGCTAAAAACTGAAAAGGAGGAAATGTTGCTCTAGCGCTAAGTCTGAGTGGGCTAAAAGAAGGAAGCACCAGAAGTCCCTTGGGAGAGGCAGCTTTCATCACACTTTTTCCACACAATTTTGCAAACTCTGGCAGTTCTGACAATATAAGTTAACGCCCATATTAGCTGGAACCTGCCATTTTTCATGGCTTGCTATTATCAAGCTTGTGCTGGAGGTCTGTTCTGCTCAGTGCTATACTCAACTGGTATTGATGTTGCACTAAGGGGGGCCCACTGGGTCAGAGAGCTTTTGCTGAATGCTTTGCCAATAAATCTAGCAACAATTCAGATTTTCACATTTATACATCTCTTAGCCACATCTATGTCCCTTCGGGATAGATGACCCCTTTGATCCATCATTCAGACACAGAATCACAGCTGCATACATCACCTGGGCAAAATGGATCAAGCTGGAATCCAATTCATTGCACACATTAAAGAGAGCTTTCACCGGATAATATAAATAACACGTCAGAGTTGATACAACATTCATGGAGGCAAACACTTCAGCCTAATCATTTTCTAAATGGAATCAATCAATAGAGGGAAGAGAGAATAAAGAAGCAGTTGCAGTATGTTTAACAGAACCAAAGTGCTCTCCGTTTTAGGCCTCAGACAGAGAAGGATGTCAGTTCTCCTGCTGGCTGCCAGTGCAAGAGAGATGGATAGGCTTTCCCTTCTGCCTTGGTGATCTCTTGCTGCTAGAGCAGCCTCTTGTGCCAGCTGCCAGTAGCCCAAATTAGAGAAGTCTCAAGCCTGCTCTAGCTACTGGCAGCAAGGGATTCTTTGTTTTCCAAGATGAGTGCTTCTTGTATGGCACGAACTATTCTTTCCCTTCCTCTCCGAAACAGGATATGGTGATAAAGACATACAAGTTCGTACTATGTTTCCACTTCTGCCACTGACATGGTTTCATTCTTACTTTGTGACTCTGCCCTGAACTATATCCGTTAACTTTCCATTTTTCACGGATTGTTGATGTCCACTGGCTTTAAATGACAGTTTGACACTTCATCACACTACTCTCTCAAACAATTGATTTATAAGTTTAAAACCACGTCCCCTACTGAGTGATAGATTACCTTGTCACTTTTGACTGATACCTGGTCCAAATGCTAATTTATTAAATACCTATTCTCCTCTAAATACTTTCAACATTTGATGATGTTTAACTTTGCCTAGCTGATTGAACTTTTGGATTATACTGAACCATTTTATCTGTCTGTTCACTCCTTTCACCCCAGAACACAGCCCAACAATATATTAGTTGCCACTTTTAGTTCTCCACGCCCCCATTATTGTAGTCATCACTCAAATATGACTTACATTTATTCCTCTTCATACTTCTTTGAGATATCTCTTTCCTTCAAATCCTCCTTCCTCCACACCCCCTTTCCTCTTGCCCTCCTCACATCAGCTGTTCCCACCAGCTGTGTGAGATACTGAGCCTCCTCAACTCCTATTTTAATATGCTTTGAGAACCTGGCAGAATTTGCCACACCTTGCACAATCAGTTCCTGATGCAGGGTCACACTCTTGCTTCATATTTAAAATGTGCCTAGCTCTATTGGGACATAATCTTGACTGGAGCCTCTGGCAGGTATCGTAACACAAATAAACAATAATTCAGCCACATTATTTTCTGTCTTCTACAGAGCTAAACACTCCTTGGCTATAGCTGAAGAACCGAGCCTACAACTCTGCCCAGAATTGCTATGGTGTACTTTAGGGGATGTAATTACAGCTGGTAGAATTATTTGATGCAGATAAATTATCATCTGAAATTATTCTGTTTCTATCTGCAAATGGTTCACTAAAAGCTCCTGATTTCCACAAATGTGTTTGTTTTTTCAAGTATTCATAAAATAATTTGTGCAAACAAATTTCTGTTTCTAGAGTGTCCTCAAACTGCTCACTTTAAGTATCCAGCTGTATACCATGATTCGTTAAACTCACATGGTATTGTTTCTTCTCCCTCATTAGAAGACAAATTTTATAAACAGGGAAAAAATTACAATGAATGACAAGTATCTAATAATGAATGCCCTTGTCTGTACATGAATAATCTCTCTTCTATTCCCCAAACAGGCATTCCTCAAATTCTCATATAAATATAAAGGATGTTTGTGAATAGCAAATAAAAAAAGATACTGTACAGCAGTGCTCTGACCCCTTTGAGGCAGACCCAAGATCAGCACATTTTTGTTTCCAGCTATGGTCCAGAATAGAGGAATTCTGGAGAGTTAGTCCAGAAGAACTCTAGGAGCTAGAGCCTGGGGCAGCAAGGAATGCTGGGAGGTTTACCAAGGTATTAAAAACAGCTTTTACTCATAACATAGAGACATGGAGGGAACAGTAGAAGTTCTTGGGTTTCTCCAGGCAAAGGGTCTAGGAGGAGGTTGTAATAAAAGATGCCTGGGAGGAGGCCTAGAAAAGGTTATAGAAGGACCTTAAGGATGGTACATTTCATTAGATGATGACTTTGAGTCCTCTTGGGTCAAGAGTGATAAGACTTGCATCAAAAGATAAAGGGTTTTGGACTCTTATTTGCCCTAGACAGATTTATATGCTGGGAGGATTGTGTGGAACTTACTGGAAGACTAAATTTCCTTAACATACTCATGGGGAGGGAAATTGAGGCAGCAGTTATCCCTGATGGAGAGGTGAAATGCTAGCATAGGTACAGACGTGAACAAAGCACCCAGTCAGAGTCTAGATGTGTGCTCTGCATGGAGAGAGAGGGATGAAGAAAGAGTCCTATTTGATCACAATGAGTTCACAAACCCAGAATCAGATTGCTTTGAAAAGTTTGTGATTTGATTTCTGGGAATCATTTCATATATTACATGGCTGTGCAGAATTCTGTGCAGGAAAAAGAGATAGCAAACGAAGTAAGGAAGAACTAAATAGTGCCCTTCTCCCGTCCCAGTAAGGTCAACATAAATGGATGTCACATAGCTCGGATGATTACCCATCCTGGGGAGCCATTATAGGCAGCATCCTAGTTTAGTCTTTCAGATGAGACACTGCATCTCAGAATGGGAAAATGAGGGATTATTTAGGTGAAAAGATAATGGCTGTAAATGCATTATGAAACTTAAGAGTGGGAGGAAAGAGACTAGGGCTAGAGAGAGGGAACGGAATAGATTAAAAGAAGAACTGGTAAGGTAAATTACAATTAAAAATCCTGTGTTATTAAAAGCATATTAAACTGTTTAAACTGAATGCTCCTTAAAATATAATTTACTCTTTTATTCAGCTCGGATGGTTTTACTTTGTTTTTCAGGCATGTTCCCATATTTAATTTCACAGAACAGGGGAGCATATATTTTCTTAAATGGCTTCCATTTAAATATCCTATTTTTCAAATATTTCCTTTAGCACATATAAAACATTTATGATCAGACCTAAAATCTGTGCATGAATTAAACTGAATGTCCCTTTAAAGAAAATTCTTTCCTGATAAATTGTGTATTTGGAGGTCAAATATTTGCATGTGTCACTGTCACTAGCAATGGAAATGAGATGATGAATCTCCTCCTCCTTCTTGTATGTTTGCCCTTTCCCCCAACCAACTCATTAAGCAATGTTACAGAGGGGATTTTTAAAAGTTATTTCTGCAGAGATATAAAACAAGTCCTATTCTTAATGTATACCATAAGATTATATCAATTATTTATCAGGCCTAGTAGTGAAAAAAAAGAGGAAAGCTGAGAATCTGAAAAGAGAAGGTATGTCTAATCTCACACCAGGCAAAGGCATGTTATTCCCATGCCGTCTCTCCTTTACATAGGAATGATACTCACTAAAGCCAAAAGGAATCTTATGTGAATGTCAAAGGGCAAGACTGGCCTGCCTAGGCGTCAAAAGAGCCAGAAACAGAGGGAGGGATGAAAACACCAGTTTTGCTCTTGGTTGCAATATTTAGTAATAGTCCCGTACATTTTATTTGTCATAGGAAACAGTGTCCCTCACTGACTTGCTCTTCCCACTGGCTGTTCATACAGAGTTCCAGGCTTGTAAAGTGTACTCTGTAATGTCCTGGATGAAATCATTTTAGACAAGTTCAGACAAACTGCCTATTTAGATACAAAAATCACATGACCAACTCTACCTTACTTTTCTTCCAGAAGTCAGCAACAACAAAGACTGGTTCAAATGGCCCGGTCCCTGATTAAATTAAAACACCACCAGCTTGAGCCCTCACCCAGAATTTCTGGGATCATTAAATATCTTAAGTGGCAACTTTTTTTCCATTCACATGCGCTGATTCTGTATGAAAGATAGAAAACTTTACTAGGAGTAAAGGGAACACCAGCATCACCTAAGAAAAACACCAGCAACAATATTAATAATAAATGAAATACTCCCTGTCAAGGCTTCTTCCCCACTCTGGCATGATAAATGCAGAAGTGGGGGCCTGCAAAAGTATCCCAAAACCTTATCTTTACAGGTTTTGGTATAAAGCTTCCCCCCAAAATCTTAAAACCCTAGATTTTGGGGATAAAAAAATCCGCTGCCACCACACAAGTAATAATAAAGAAACCAGGGAGAGACCACTTGGGAAATCTCAGCCCCAAAAGTAAAACCAGGACACAAAAATTAACCAATACCAGGTTAATAAAAAGAAAAGAGAAAGAACTCTTATTTTCACCACAATATTCCTGTTGCCAGGGTAATGACTACATGGAAAAGTCACCAGTTAATATACTCGTGGGGGGATTCCACCATAGGCCAAAACTTAGTTACAAAGTAGAGGAAAACCCATTTTTAAATGCACAGACATCAGATTCCCATTCCCAAACCAACAAAACAACAAAAACTAATGGATTTATCAAAACTTTACCCTACTTAAAGATAGTGAAGAGTCTTTTTTTGGAGCGAGACATTTTGTCTAGCCACCTCAGTAGCTGGAGAGAAACTGCTCAGGGACAAAGAAGGGAGAACCCCAAAATTCCTTTGTCCCAGTTTGAAATCCCTATCTGCATTTCTATTGGCTAAGGAGATACCTGGCTAGGTACAGTTAACCCTTTAGTCCCCAGGCTGCTGCCCGTCTCTCATGGTCATGACACTCCCTGTTGGTAACCTTGCAGTAATCTGTTAACTCAGTTCCCCAGCTGCCAGTGTGATATCCAATAGGCAGAGTTCCCTTTACTATATCACTTCCCCCTACCTCATCCGCTAGATCCCACTTGTGTTATGGTGGGAGTGCTCCTGTTCCAGTATTCTGAAGAGCACTGAGGCAGGTCTGTCTCCAGTTCCAGAAGAAGTCTTGCCAGGTCCTGTAAAGCTCTACCACATCAGCCAGCACATAGAGCTTAAGCTCAGCAGCTAGAGACAGCTCTTTTACTGCCCTCTCCAGCTACCTGTGTATTGCATCCCATGGAAGAGCCACCTAGCCATCATCTCCATTCAAAGAGTCCTCCCAATGGCACAGGAGTGACCATGGAGAGGAACCTTGTGTAGAGTCTTTGTCATCAGGGATGCACTTCTTGCCACATAAGAACCCTTCTTCCTTTCAGCGCAGTTCCATTACCAGCCAGTCCTGAACTTGTGTTCTTGATGGTGTCTCCCAAAGGAGCACTGGAGGAAATCTATACAGGAAGCTTACCCAAACAAAGCTCTCTCTGTAGCAATACTTTCTCCTATTCACCAATAGATGAGACATAGAGCTCCTTCCCCTCTATAGAGATGGGACCCTAGAGTGGGTGCTTTTTTGGACTATAAGAGAGGAAATACAGATGCAGTTGGCCTTCCTCAGATTTATTTTTTATGTCTGTTACCTTATCTGACCCTATTCTGCAGCCTAACCTCTGTCTCCACTCTCTCACTCCATGTTTGTTTCCAGACCAGTCACTCTCAACTTCATTTCAGCCTTAATTTTATCCAATTTGGAATCTAGGGACGACTTTTGAGATCAAAACTTGTAAATCAGCTGATCAAGGTCTTCTTTACTGACAGGGACTCCTGTTTCCTGCTCCATTCCTCCATCAGGGACTGGGGCCTAGCTGCCACCATCTTGGATGTTTAAGTTCAACCTGCTCTAAAAATCTCACTGACTTGTGAGTTCCGTGTCTGCAAATAATTCTTCAGATTTAGCTCTGTGAAGAAGACAGAATATAAGGAGGGCCTACCTAAGAATTAGGAGAGGCTTTTGGGGGACTCACATGGGCTGGGGAGCAGAAGTTTGAATGGATTGTTTCAGGTTCAACACACAGCTAAAGGCTCAAACAACCATTCATCTCTGGTGCTAATACTTCTCCCTGCAACATCTAACTTTTAGTGCCCAGCAGCCTAGTGAAATTCACAACCCAAGCTCCATATACAATCTATGGGGAGACCTTAGAAAAGTACTGACAGAAGCCAGGATATTGAGCAGGGAGCTACCTGATCTAGACTGTGGGAAATGCTGAGAAGGAGACCCCTCTGAAGGACTCAGTCATTTAACTCTAGATTTGAGGAAGGCACCTTTCTCCACTTAAAGCTAATCTGGATTAGGTGCCTATCTTAAGGAGGACTCACATTCCAGGTCAGCCCTTTTACTAGAGGAGGCTGTGCTGCTCCTGCTGTGTATGCAATAACTCAGGGCTTAGCTACTGAGTCATTTGCTCCTACTGAATTATTTCCTACAAAGTGGAACGGCTTTAATATGCCAAGGCCTACACAACATCTTGACTGAAGCTGGGTGGTAGAAAGCTACATTCAAGTGGCTGCTCTAAATCACACAAAGGAGTATCCATATGAGCTCCCAATAGCCTCAAGTGGTATTCATGAAGGCTTGCCTTTGCACATATGCTCATTCATCTACACCTGTGTACCCTCAAGTGCAAAGCCAATTCCATCCAGCGTGGAGCAGCAGTGACCGCAGTGACATTCATACCTCTCATATTCCATTGATTGTATTGGATAGTGAGCTGTAGTCCTTGTCCTGTGTCACATTTATTGAGCATCAGTGGCACACACTTGTGAAAAAATATCAGCTTAGCCTTGAAAATTGTTCATGGAGGGCAATGCAACTGACTCCACAGCAGAATGGGATTCTGTGAGCTATGAAGAATCTTTATGGCCCAGAAAGGAGACAGCAAAGAAGTAATTTCATTGAAGTATGTAGACTTAATGGCAACTGTATTGTCAGCCTGAGTTATTAGGTCTATTCTGGTCCAGACAGCAATACAGGGATTAGTAGGGGAGCAGGGGGATAGGAATGTAAAATGAATTAAAAAACAAGAACTGGAGAGCCTATCAGTCACAGAGTGACAAACATGTATGGAAATACCATACTGGCACATGCACTTTGACAAAGTCCCTAAAAAACAGTTAAGAGCAAGAGGGAAATTGTCTTTTGGAAAGGGGCACAAAAGTCACTTCTCCCAAAGACGGCTGCCTGCTATCAAATGCTGCAACTATGCATGTTGGGATTCTTGAAGAAAAAAAGAATGGTATGAAGTATTACTGAAGTACTCTTGGATGAGTCATCTAATACATCTGAGTATGTGATCTGCAGATCCCTTGAGACTTATGAAACTAAGTATTTCCATCTCCCTTTGACAAATGAGGGAGTGTAGGGGAGGCTGGACGGCCTTCCCTTGACCAGAACAATGTCTGTAGTGCTAGGCCTCGTTCTGGCCTTGTCCAAAGTATGGATTTCTAACAAACCATCTTAGGTCTGACTCAAGCCTGGGCACACACATATGTACGCATGCAGGCCAGGCCAGGCCAGAAAGGGTGGAGAAAAGTCAAGAATGCTTGTCCAATTATACAGAACTTGTACAGGACAGCGAGACTAGGCCAAAAAGAGCAGAAACAACGTGGTACTAGTACATCCCATTTTTTGATAAGATAAAAATTCCAGAGACAGCCAGAAAAAATATTAATGAAGTGCTTTTGCAATATTTTGGCATTGCAAAATGTATCCTAGATATTGGCATAATCAGGGCTTGCCAAACCACGGCGAGCCCCGCTTGCCAGCCGCTCTGTCCGGTGATCTGCGCATGCGCAGATCGTCCAAACCCGGCTCTTCTGGGTTGCAATCTACTCACCGTGGGTGAGTAGATTGCATTATTTGTTGAACCCTGGGCATAATAGGTATTTTACATAAAATGTAGTTGATTGGTAGATATGACTAGAACCACCAAGTCTCGTTTTGCTATAGATATAGGGGTAGAAGATCTAATCAGTGGGAGGTATTGAGTAAGGTGTCCCAACTACCTTACTCATTGCAACAAGGTGGTGAACCAGTTTCTACTGCCCGATGCATTGTGGATGCCTTTGCATGTGGGGAAAGAGGCCACGCCCTCCTGTCTGACAATTGTAAGGGTAACAGCATTGGAACAGTGTATGTGTGTGTGATGCATAGGAATAAGTATATGTATATTCATATTCTTATAACTGAGTAGCTTGTGTATTGTCCTAGGTAAAGGTGTTGTTATACTGTCTGTGCTAACTATCCCATGTATTGAAATAGATCTGTGTAACTTTGCACTGCCTTCCTTTACTATTCTGTGCACAATAAAGTTAACGAGTTCATCTGAGGTGTTTTTACTGGCTCCCTCTCATCTAAAAACCAAACCACACGACAGGAAGCACAGGCACAGAAGCCATGGTAAAGCAGTGGTAGCACTAGGAATAGAAATCTGAAGCTAGGACTAACAAACTCTGCTATAACTACTGGATAACACTTGCATTCACAAATTAGAAAATGCAACAGTAAGCGCTGGCATGTAGGAATTGAAGAGAGTCTTCTTGACTACATGTGGGAATTTTTACTTGCACAGAGCTGGGACCTTGCAAGATTTTTTTCCCTTCCTCTGAAGAACTGACCAGGAATGAACAAGTAAAATCAAATGGGCCTATCTTACATGTTCAGCTTCTTGCAATGGCTGATGGCAGGGACAATACTAGAATTGGAAGTCAGTCCTTCCTGTTTTCCTCCATATTTCTGGGATTAGATGCTATCTGGGTGATTGAATAGAGTCAATAATATGTTAAAGTAAAAAACATAAAGGACTCTTCTGCAGATTGAATGTAGTGCTCCCTGAAACAACTTTCTGCCTTTGCTATGGAGGTGTTGGCTGTTGGGTACTTCAGCAATAGATCATAGGTTTTAATATATCATATTAAGTTTAAACAAGTTTTAAACCTAATCCCCCACCTAGAAATATTTTGTATCAACAATAAAGTTTAATATTAAAGGAGAGGTAAATCAGATAAGTGCCACAAGACCCCTTAGTGTTCTTACACATTCTTTGTGCTTTACTTATACAACCCACGTTATCCTAGTCACTATCCAATTGATTTATAGCTAGGTAATCAGTCCTTAGTCATTACTATGCATAAATAGGTTTCAGAGAGGTAGTTGTGTTCGCCTGTATCTGCAAAACCAACCAGGAGTCCTGTGGCACTTTAAAGACTAACAGACCAAATAAATCTGTTAGTCTTTAAGGTGCCACAGGACTCATTGTTCATGTATAAAAAAATATGATGGAAAACATTTACATGGCTATTGAAATTCTATAAAAATGATCCAGGCAATTTGATGCTACCTCAGAAAGCCCAGTAACTGGCTTCTTAATTTACTGCAGATTCCAGGCCTATCGACATGCTACTAACCATGAGTTCACTCTTTCAGGAAGGATGACATTCTATCATCTTAAACAAGACAGAGCCCTTCACTGATGTCACAAGAAACATCAAGAAGGAGGAAATCTCTAAAAAGGGTGCCATGAGGGGTTTAGATCAACTGTAACTGTGAGCAGAAAATGACAGATTGGTCAAAGCAATGAGACATTAGACCACTGCATGCAGGTTAGATTGACTAGGATTCAAAGTAACATTTCTCAGAGTTGGTGAGTGTTGACAACCAAAGCCTATATGTTTTATATGAAGTGTGGGCAACAAACTTTTTTTTTAAGTCAATTTATAAGACACTTCTGTGGCATCTGTTCTCACTTTAGATCATATTTTGGCAAAGTCATAGCTATAGTGGCCATGATAGGGAAGAGGTACCTTTTGAAAAATTACTCTAAGAGATCTCTCCTGAAATACCTACTTCTACTGCAGTTGCCAAATCAAAGCCTGCACTTCTGAGAACCAAAAGGGAAACAAATTTACAGTAAAAAGGCAGCTTGTATAAATACTGTATACTCACAGGAATTTATGGGGATAAGGCATTAGAGCCATTGTTTCTCTGAACTCTCTCCAAATTGGAAGATTTATTTCTTGATATGTGGTGGCCAAAACCAACTGTAGTTTTCCAGGGATCTCCTGGACTGATGAGATCATGCCCTTATAGCCCAGAACTGCCCTAGCCAGTTTTGCAGTTTACAAATGTTTGGACATTTGTCTTAAACATGATAAAAGGTTTGAGTTCTAAGAATGGAGAAAATAAACTGAAGTGAATCCTGATTAATTTCCCTCATCTCTGCAATATACTAATCAATTTCATCTGAAGTTCTGGAGGAGGCTCACTGATATATAATAAACGTGTAACCATGAAAAAAGCATTAAGATGCTCTCTAGTGTGTACACGGTGCCCACTCAAAAACTTCACAATTAATTCTAATCCCCTCACTCTAAAAGCAGATGCCTAACTTTTGCGTTAAGAACTCAACTCCATTAGTTACCTAAAATCTATTAATAATACACCCCTTACACAGGTATAGGTTGACACTCTCTAAACCAGGACTCTCTGGTCCAGCAACATCCATGGTCCGGCACGGATGTTGCAGGACCAGAGTCCTGGTGAAGGGCCAGCAGCAGGGAGCCCTGTGGGACTAGGAGAGCAAGTGAGCGGCTGGCAGGGCCACCCAATGGGAGGCAGTGGGGCTGCTCAGTGGATCTGGAAGACCTGGCATGTAACTGCCTGGTGAGGCTGGGAGTTGCAGCAGCTGCCCACAGGTTGGCAAGGCAGCGGGGCCAGCAGCTGGTGGGGAGTCAGACGGAAGGCCAGCAGGCTGGGCCAGGACTGGGCAACAGGTGGACCAGAAATTATTTCCCCTGGTCCAGCAAAAATCTCACATCTGGGATCAGTCAGGTACCAAGGGGGCAGGACCACAGAGGTCCAAGCTGTGTAAGGTTTATATTAAGCAGTTTGAGTTTCTGATTTTATCCAGCAGAAAGCAACAGTATATATACACAGGAGCCACTTTGAAGGGAGGGGTGCAGGAAATATGCAAACTACCATCAATAGAATTAATACCTAGAGTTAACTGAAACTGTTCAATTTTTTAAAACGAAAAATAGCTTTTCAACTCAAATTTGAGCTAGATAAAAGAGTTCTGAAATGTCAACAACAAAAGGCCTCATGCCTTTGTTCAGTTTTCAGTAAAAATTGGCTAAGTCTTTTAATGTTTTTGGTAAAAAAATTTTACTTAAAATGTTATGCTCAGAATTTTTTTTAACATAACTGGCATTTTTCAGACAATGCTGTTGGACACTCTCGAAAAGGAAATATTGGCCTAAATTGTGTAAGACAAGGACGGGGAACCTAAGGCCCTGGGGCCAGATGCGGCCCCTGGCTTGCCTGGATCCAGCCTGAGGCTCAGGACTCTCTCTCCTCCCCGCCCCTGCACTGGGGAGTCCATGCTGGTTCTCATGTCCCCACACCACCATCCCTGATGGGGATGGAGCACACAAAATCTACTAGGGTGGACCCCCACAAGGCTCTGGTGCATGAGGGGAATGTCTTTCTCCTCAGCTGGGGGACACATCAGTGAGGGTTTTGGGTTTTTTTGGGGGGGGGGTGCTTCTCACTTGTATGCAGCTCTCAACTGATCCAAAAAAAGTTCCCCACCCCTGGTGTAAGACATTTACTACTAAGAATTACTTTATTTTTAATATATAAAAGACCACTTCCTACTGACGATTCTGGGCATGTCATGTATTTAGAAATAGTTATAAATACTATGAGAGGGCATTCAGAGCAGAGAGGAGGAAGAGAAAGGAGAGTGGTATTATGTGATGAGGTACTTGAAGGGTCAGGCAATCTAGCTGTTAGCATACCTGATTTCCAGCTCTTTGCTTCTCTGACTGGAGTACCTCATTCATCACTTTAGGCCAGGATTCTTTTGATCTCTAGTTACCTCCTGAGGGCTGAGGCCCCTATGCATCTAAGGGTGGAGGGAGAGGGACACAAGCTCTCTCTCATAGGTTCCACTCTCAGCCCAGAGCTCTGTCTGAAACAAAGCCATCAGGGTCCACCCAGGTCCAAGTCCACTGTCCTGGGCTACTTTCTACCTATGTCTCTGCAGTTTGGGGCATGGCACCTACCATTCAAGAAATTGGCAGCATTTCACCTCAACTAGTGCTCTCTTGTAGACATTTTACAGAGTCCAGCCAAGATGTCTTGTCTCTCTGGACAAGGATGGATATCAGCTGGAAGTGTCTAGTCCTACAGTGTCTTTATAGTCAAATAGTAAATTTTGCTCATTGCTGGGTACTCTCCCATCTCCACAGTAGTCTCTCCCCATCAAGGACACTACACTTCTCCCCTGGTGGCTGCCCCAACTGTCTGGCTTGTAGTGATGTTCCCCTCACATAGTGAGGTACAGCTGCCGCTTCACCAATCAGCCCTAAGCTCTCCACATTTTCGCCTTTTCTTCTCCCCCCAGATCTGACATTGGCTGTAGAGGTAGTGGGGCAGGTCTAGCTGAGCCCATTTGTTCTCATTAACCGCTCTCATGCAGCTGTGAGGTTTCTCTGCACATGCATTCACACACTGTGTTTTGGTGTTTGTTTGGTTGCTTTGCCATTTGGCTTTGTTTTAGATCAGCAGGATTAAAGGAGTCAGTCACAAGGGTCAACTCACTGCCACAGTGCCCCCTGCCAGTCCTGCTGGGAATCAGCTCTATCAACCCCCAGAGCACCCTCTGCTAGCTGTATTTCACCACCATCACTTCTGTACTGCTTCCCCATCAGTCCCAACCCACAGCATCAGGCTCAGCCCCAGTGCTAGTGCCCCTCCCTTCTGCCAGGGAGCAGCAAACCACTGTCTTAGCATTCACCTCAGAGGCCTGCTGCAGTCCTCAGTCTAGCCTCTCACTCCAGAGAGGAACTTCAGTCTAGCTTGCCTGCCCACCTTCATCACTGGCAAGTGTAGGGAGATAAGGGGGGGAGGGGGGAGAAGCATGGAAGCCCAGAACCATCCACTACACGAGGCCTCAATCCATGGACACTTGAATGGAATCTTCTCACTGCTCCTCCACCAACTCTAACACCACCTGCTTCACTGGGCCATTCCCCCACAGCACTAACACCTTTGGACTTTTACCCCAAATTTTCTCCTCCCGGACACAGCAAGGCCATTCCTAGTGCTAGCTGTGCCACTCCCTAGAAAGCCAACCTCCCCCCTCATACCTCTTCTAGCAGACTCCTCTTCTCTAGCCTGTCATGGTCCTTTTATCAGGGTCAGCTGTGCCCTCATTATCTGCAACCCCACCTGTGGCTGCCTACCATTCAGCATCTCTAGACTAGTTTTAACCCCTGTAGGAGCTATGCAGGGCGGATGTCCCTTCACAGAGTCATTAATGTGTGAAAAGTTCAACAGGATGGACAATATTCTAAAAAAAAGGTCATGATCAAAATCTATTAATGATGGTGACAAAAATATTAATAGCAACAGCATTGCCAGGGCATCATGGTGGTCATGGTCAGAAATAATGTCTGAGATAATGATCATCATGTTGGTGATTCTGATTATAAATTACTAGTACATTTACCCAGCATTGCTCGGGGCCTTAACTCAAATAATTTTTCTTTGGAAAATAAAAGGAAAATTCCTATCTTTGCTTGCTCTTTCCCTTCCTGTCAGGGAGCAACAGTAGAGTACTCCACTTGTCGGCCCCCTGCGCTCCCCAGCCAGAGTGAGGAATGCAGTAAACTGAACACTTTCCCCTTGCTCCCTGACAGTGACGAAGGGGAACAGCCAGCAATGTCCCTGTATGAATCTGGGGGGAAGAAAACTTAATCTCCTCTTCCTTAAAGTGTGCTTGGGGGTGGGATGCTCAGGACTGGGGCAGTCTCAGATCTAGGATGCAGGAGGTACCCCCAGCCAGCCCTTTTCACGTGACTGGTGATTTTGTGTTTTCTGTATGGTTTGATGAGAAGCAATCCCATTCCAGGCACAACCAAACCCTTATCTTGCGTTGGTGATCCTAGCTCTTACTATTGAGGAAGAATTATTGAACAAACAGACAAAAACAGAGACACAAATGCTCTCAAACATATAGTAGATGGTGATGTTATTTCCAGGAGTGAAATGGAGTCTGGGGGTGGAAAGGTTTCTTTGGGCAGGGATCAGCAACCTTTTCAAACCAAAGAGCTAAACTACATCAAAATTCAGAGCAAGTGGTCAACAAAGAACCAATATAAGAACCCCCATTTGCATGACTGAAAATATTCAACTTAATATTATTGATAAGTGACATGATGATAAATAATAGCATAAATGAAACATTGTACTCACAGACTTTATTTAATGGGACTTCTGCTGCTGCAGGGGGTGCAATTTGTGGATGTGGGGGTGCAGGAATCAGGGTTGGAGTGTATGAGGGGCTCAGGGGAGGGAGTTGGAGTATGTGGGAGGTGCAGGAGGCAGGGCAGGGTGCTGGGGAAGGGAAACAGAGTATGGGAAGACCCTGGGGCTGGATTATCTTACTTGGCCAGGGCTGGGCTGCTGCACCAGACAGCAGTGGCTGGATGAGGGCTGGGCCAGGGGACTGGGCCAGGATCACTGCAACTGGATTGTGGCCTCCCCTCCAACCTATGCTGCAGCAGGAAAGGGGCTGCCGCCAGCCCTTTCTGAAGCCAGATGAGGGCCGGACCACAGAGCCTGCTTCAGGATTGGGGCTAGGGACAGGATGCTGCAACCTGGCCAGGCTGCTGCAGCTGGTGCCCAAGCTGGGCCACTACGGCTAGAGCCTGAGCCGGGCTGCCACAGGTGAGCTGTTGCAGCAGTCACAGGGCCACTGGGGATGGGCCACGGGGTCTGCCCCAGGAGCATAACAGCTGGGGGCTGGGCACAGCCATCAGATGGGTGCTGGAGCCAGGCCACCATGGCCAGATGGAGGCATCTGCCGCTGCCAGCCCTTCTCACGATCCCACCTGGGAGCATGCCTGCATCCCCTACAGGACACCCTCAGCCAGCCCTTTAAATGCACTACCTTCCTGTTACCTCTGGTGAAAGGCAAATAGGAAGGAAAAAAAAGGAGACCATCTTGACATGAGTAATTATGTGTTTTTTAAAATTCTGAATTAATTGTTCTCATTTTAATTTAAAAAAGTTGTGTGTATTTTGAGAAAAGAGCTATATTTGGTTTCATACTGAGCCATATTTGGCTCCTAAACCATAGGTTGCCGACCCCTGCTTTAGGGGATACCATTTGTGGAAGTCATATGAGTTGTGGTGGTAGGGAAGGTAGCTGAACCATCACTAGTGGTTTTGAATCAGTGGTTATTGATTGTGGTGGCAGAAGTGACGATGAAGGATTCTAATAATGAGGCTGGTGACTGAGATTGTGACTGATACAAGTGAATGTGGCAAAAGTAATGTGGCTGGTGATACTGATGGTGGCCATGGAAGGGAGGGTGATCAGATCCTGGTTGTGACACTGATGGTAGCTTTGGCATTAATTGTGCTTAGGACAAGAGTTACCATTTCTCATTATTATTATTATTATGCTGCATTCTCCTCCACCTGTCCCCTAATGTCACTAGAGGAGGTTCTCTTTACTTTTCTCATTAATCACCTCTGACGTTCACTTGGCTTCTTATCTGAGAGAATAGATTTCTTAGGGGACTTGCTGACTCCTGCTTGCAGTAGATTTCAAAGCATATTCACCAAATATCTCTGAGACAAGAGGGAAATTTGACAGTCTAAAACTATAACCATTTTTCTTTGCCATTTGAGGCCTCTAATCTTTATAGTAGGGAAAACGTTTAAAACATTTTAATGATCAATGAGATCCTCCTTTTATCAGCTTTGCATCCCCATCTTTAACTTACTTTACAAAGGGAAGCCACTTAGACAAACCAGACTCTTCTCATCTAGCATTATTTTTCCTTTAAGGATATTAGTTTAAAAAGATATGTCACCTTATTTGATTAATACAAATTATCGCATTGACTTCCTGTGTATACTAGAATACCAAAATAATAACCATGTCAAATCCATTAGAACTGTGCCGGGTACCCACTTTTAAAATGGATGTGCTTCAACCTTTCTTAATACAAGGGTTTGTTTAGGCTGTATATAGGTGACGAAATCAGATTAAGAAAAGTTAAAACTTGATCTCAGGAGTGGGATTTCAGGACTAGGACCAATCAGAATTTTAGATGTATCAATGGAATTTTATTTTGCTAACATGTTTAACATTTAAATAAGTTTGTGTAATTTGAAAAAATAAAACTAATACAAAAACAATTATAACAGGGGTTGGTTCACACAGTGTTTATAAGGGAGATATTTGAGGAACCCCCAGACCCTGTAGAAATTGATATTGTTAGAGTTTGCAGCATTGTATTAGTCTAGAGTCATGTGTATGGAAATCTCAGCTTTCATTAAACACATTAAAGCTTAACAACGTGAACCTTAACAGTGTGCAAAAAAAAAGGTAGGTAAACAAAAAATCCAGTTTTCATTTTTGTTAAAATGTCATGATTTTGGGAATCTGATTCATGATGCATCCTGCAGTGGGGACATTTTGGTATTTCTGAAAAGAAATATGCTCCCTTGGGTCCTAGGCTGTTGGCAGTCTGTACTGCATAATAGAGGTTGAAACTCTCTTAACCAGGATTCTCTGGTCTGGCAACATCCAGAGGGCCAGCAGTAAGGATCCCTGCAGAGCCGGCAGGGCCAGTGGGCTACCCTCAGGGAGCTGACGGCAGAGCTGCCCAGCCGGGTTGGAAGACCTGGTATGTAGCTGCTCAGCAGGGCTGGGAGTCCCAGCGCAGGGCGTGTATTTGGTTGCCCAGGAACATCCCCATAGAACACTGATATAAATGAATCAGCATTTTCCAACAGAAATTTTTTGGAGGAAAATTTCTGATCACCTCTGGTTCCAATCACTCGTGGTCACAAGCAATCCAGTGCTCATTCCTGTAAAAATTGGTATGTCTGTCCTGGTCTTCTGACTGCATTCCAACATTCATCCTCTGCAAATATCCCTGCTGACAGTAGAATAAAGGAATCCTTTCTTTTCCTGTCCTAAACTATCTTGTATGAGTGTTGCTGTGGAATACTAAAGCATTCCCTCTCTGTACTTAGGTCCTTACTCACCTTCACTGCAGAGAGGACCAAATCATGGAAGTGTCTCGGACATGAAAGAGATGAAAGGCATAGAATGTGTCTCATCTGCATAACTGCCAACAGCCACATTGCAAAATCTGTACAGGAAAAATACTGTGCAGGGAAAGGTGGCCTCGCTATTCTATAGGGAAAAATGAGCAAGGATCTCTCTCTCTGAGCAGCATGCTTTTCTTCCTAGTAACTTTCACATAAAGAAAGGCGTAGTTAACACTGCTTGGAGCAGCATTAACTTTTCTGCCACCCTTATTGCAAGGCAAGTGAAAGGGGGGGATTGGTTCAGCTACTGTGGGGAACTTTCCTGGCTTATATACTACCCCAGTGGAATTAACAAGCAAAAGGAACTGAGTCACACTCCCTTTACCTAGAGGCCTACCTGACCTCAAAGATTCCTCTTCCACTCTCCAGTGTGGTACAGTCTTTGTTACCCCAACAAGGCTGGACACAGGATTCCCAGGGAGCTCATCCCCCAACTTTGTTGTGGTCACTCAGAGCAGGGACTAAGGGGTCCCCATGCTGACACTGCTCTTTCTCCACTTTGGATGCTTCCCTAAGCTACTGATCACTGAATAGAGTTTGAGCAATTACAATTCATGAAATAGCAACTAATTTCTAAAAAAGAAAAAAATGGGAAAGGTTAAAAGAAAACACGTAACCCCTCTCTGTGGCACTGGGACCTCACAAACAACTGTCTCAGGAATGTAAGAGCAGTTCACAGTCTGTCACTCACATGACCTAAGCCTCCTCCCCAAACCCTGGCTGTGCTGTAGGGACATTATGCATTAGACACTTGCTTTGGCAGTGGCCACTTGCCCTCAGACTTTACGTGTCAGGACCCTTCTTCCTAGAGTCAGTCCTCCCATTGGGTTATGATCCCCTTCTAAGTCTGGTCTGCAAGCCCTCTTGACTGGTGGCATCTCTCTGCTTAGAGTCCCCCTCACTCTTCCCAGCTGCTCACTGCACCTGGGTCTGGACTACTCCAGCTCCACTGCTGCAAGTCTTCTCCAAGCACAGATTGGCTTCTCTGGTTTGGGTTAGCACAGCTCTGCTCCCCAGCTCAGCCCCACTCTGGTCCCACAGCACAGCTCATAGGGAGGCTGGGAACCTGCCTCCTGACAGCCTCATTAGCCTGTCTGCTCTGTCAACCAGCATAGACCTCTCCCAGTTACCCCTGGTGACTGTCAGGCTGTGTCTACACTACAGAGTTTTTCCGGGATATAGTAGGTATCCAGTAGGTATCCCTGGAAAAACTTTGCCGTGTCCAGGGAACGCGTCCGCTTTTTTGGAACAGTTTCGGAAAAAGTGAGCACATTCTTTCCTAAGGGATCTTCTGAAACAGGAGGTTGTCCCCACATTTGGCCCCATGTAGATGGGCAAAATGTGGGAAAAGCCTTTTCTGAAAAAAAAAACCCCAGAAAAAGGTATGCAAATTGTGAACCACAATTTGCATCTTTTTCTGGAAAAAGAATGCAGTGTAGACATAGCCTCAATCTCAGGGTCCTGATTTCCCTTCCTTGTGGTACTGGGAGCCAGCGAACCAGCCTCCGTCCCCTCTACCCAAGTTTTAGTAAAGGGCCAATAGTTTCCTTACACAGGGCCCCATGTGGAATGGTAATAGAGCCATCCATGTTACCATAGGTAGGCAAGAGACTGTGGACCAAGGACAGCAGAAAGAGAAGGTGTCTGACTGGTTGAGCTGAACTCAGTTCTTCCCACAAATCCTCAGTGCCTTATTATTTACAGTCTCTGTCCTTTATTGTATTGGCTGTACTCTGCAAGCAGGAGATGGGAAGATGCTGTCCAAGAGATGTGTGTTAACACCTAGAAACAGTTCTGATTGATTTCTCCTTCTCCTTGCACTTTTATACAAGATGAATCCCAGGCCAGATTGTTAATTGGTATGCCCTTCACCTTGGGATAACTGGATAAATGGTGTTATATAAATGTCAGTCATTCAATATATATCAAATAACAATGCAATGAATTTCAGGATCAAACACTTCCTGACTCTGGTTGCATGAAAAACATGTTCCCATTTGAAAATAAAGTCAGCCTGATTTCTTCCTTTTACCAATTTATATTAAAAAAACTGCTTTGTTTTGGACTCTGATGACCAAATGATGAATCTCAGAGGCAGTGTGACATTGGGGTCAGTAAAGAATTACAGCTACTGTATTGGCAGGTGGCTTTATGCCCATGTGACTTACTAGTTAGTGGGTTAGATGTTTGCTCCCCTCTGTGCCTGGTCTACAGAACATATGAATCTGTAACTGCCCCAGATACAGAGTCTGGCTCTTTGAATCAAGCTATGGAGATTCATGTTTGCAGCTCTAGATGTCCCTAGTATAGCCCACACTACCAAAGGGATAGAGTACCTGTACTCTGACTTGCATCTTGTGAAGTCATTTGTAATCAGGAAGGGGAAAATGCTACCAAATCACAAAGCTTGTGTCTCATCCCACCCCCACTCTACATTCACTTTGCACAGGTGTAACTGGCTATGCCAAGTGCAAGGCTGTGGAAAATCAGGCCCAATTCTGACTGAGGAATACATGACATAGACTTGCTTTTCCTATGTTAAAAAAAACCATGCAGTGAACATGTCCTTGCACTAACCTCATAGTATGAGCTGGTCTACAGGTGGCTGGAACTGCTTCAACACATCTGCTCCCTCTGGGCTATGCACCCTCTCCAGTAGTGGTAATGGATCAGAAACTCAGTTGGAAGAAATTGCCACAGCTGTGTTCTTCAGTGAAGCTATATCAGTTTACACCAGCTGAAAATCTTGCCCAAATAGTGTTATCAAGTATTATAGCTGTCTTCTGTCTCAAAGTGCTGATGGGAAGGGACTCCCTGTTCCTTCCCACCTCCCGTTGCACAGACAGCTATTGACAGGCAGCTGTCATTTACAGTTCTGGGTATTCCAGTGAGCTGCATATAGTATAAATTGTTCCATTTTATTACCATCTTTGTCCAATGCTCAATTATTGATCCTCTCTTCTGAGCAAGGTGATTCCTGGAGCCTTCATTTAAAGTTCCAGAATTACAGAAAATAGATTCCCTACACTGCAGTAATGGAAGGATAATTTGTCAATTAAGAGAGATCAGTTCCAGAATGATTTTTTTGTCTGATTTATTTCTGAAGTCTTTTAACTAGATCCAAGCCCATCCATATCTCTCTTGAGGCAAAGGACATTAACCTGACTACCTCTGTATGCAGGGCTGAGATGAAATGTAGGTTGGATTGGAGTTTAAGCACTGGGAAATTCTGAATTTCGTGTGTGGGAATAATTTTTATTTTTAAGCTAATATTTGAAAGTGAGTTAGGTGTGAGACTGCCAACCCTGGATACTGTAGCCCTCTTGTTGAACAAGCACAGAATGAATTTATAGCTTGACCATCTGTGCGCTTGCCAATGTACCTCAGATTGGACTTGGAAAGACCACATCTGAGAGAGGAAAGGAGAAGGAGGAAGATCATGTTCAATGTCCAGTCTAGCCCGAAAGTTTTCATTTTGAATTTTTCTTTAACAATAAAAGTAAAAAACAAAACATGATCTTTCCATGAAAGTTAAATTTTCTGTGAAATCCCATTTTTTATATAAAATTGACAGTATTTTTGATGAGCTGTATCCTACAATAATAAAGGCATTCACAATAAAGACCATTTAAAGTAGTTCTTGTGAGTAATGAAGGACCAAACGACAGGCGATTTGGTTTCTCTCCTTTGCTGCCACATACCTTTTGTGCCAAGAATAAGGAAAATCTCTTCCCCTCTGCTTCAGTTTCCCTGTTTCTAAAATAGGGTTGATCATATTTACCTCACTCTCAGGCAGGGGTCTCAGTCTTGCAGCTATCCCCAGCTGGAGCAATTGTGCAATCCGGCTTGGGAATCCCAGTGGGCTTTGTGTATTACTGGGAGGGCCTAGTATTGTGTGGCAGCAGCGGTTGGGCCATCTCCACACCTTCTGGTGGTAGGAGTTGTGGGGAAGCTGAGTGCCCTTAATGGGTGCATGTGCTCTGCTGTGCTCTGCAGAAGGAGCCATTGGGATTGTGTGGGAGGGTGACATGCACCAGGCCCCCTCCATTGATCTCAGAAGTCATGTCTTCAGAGGATAGGGTGACATGGAAGGGAAAGGATGGGGCTTGCTATCTGCAAAGTACAGCTTCCTCTTACCTGCTGGGACTCCTAGACTGGATTGTGCAATTGCTCCAGCTGGGGATCTGCCACAGGCAGGGAGTTTGAGACTCCTGCTGCAAGGAGTGGTGTAAGGCTTAATTAATGCATCTGACTCTATCTAGGCTGTAGTACCATACCCACCATCATGATCTCTGAATGTCTTTGAAATCCTAAAATGCAAGGTGTTGTTATTATGGAAAATAACATGCAGCAGGATTTTCAAAGGAGTGAGCAATAGGCAAGAATGAGCAATTTTTCTGAGTGCGTAATAGGCAAGATGAATATAACATATTGGGGTAATTTCTATAGATTCTCAGTAAAGAAGTAATAATTGCCTTCTACGGTCATCATCCTACCATTGGGCACATGATATTGCAATATAATCTGTATATTAGTAGTACAGTGGGAATGCAAAAGGATTTACAAGGAATTTTTGTAATAAGATAATTGGATAATAAGATGCCCTTAATCCTTCTGGTTATTGGTTTACTGGAGATAAAGAAGAAAGTCAGAACTGCTAGCTTCTATTTCCTGCTTTCAGCTGACTAATTGTACAACCTTGAACAAGTCATTCAACTCTTCCTTTCAGGGGCCAACAGACTTGCCAGGCCCCTTGGCAAGCTGTGTGTGGGGTTGCACTGTGCTCCCAAAAGGCACGGAGCCTCAGGCAAAAGGAGCAGGGTTGGGGAAGACATCCTTCAGCACCATCTGGAGCATGCTGCACTGCTCCCCCCAATCTCTCAGGGCAGCCCTCAGAGTCACCTGGAGCACTCCACCTGGTGCTCCAGCAGCAACTGCCTTCTTTGCCCCTCCTCCCTCCAGTTGACGGGCCTGCCTTACTTGAGTGACTAAGATTACAATGCTTGAAGTAATTAATCTTTGTAGACCGCTTTGAGATTATTGATGAAAAGTAATACAGGAGGGCAAATTATATTTACAACTATACAATCACTTCCCCGCAGAAAGAAGTAATAAAATCTGTTTATTTAGTTCCTTGGTGCCCTGTTTCAGCATCGGCTCTCAATTTTATTCCCAAGAGATTCTGTGCCACTGCACAATGCAGAATTAAAGCTCAGCACAGAATTTCATTTCCCCCCAAAGAATTGGTGCTACAGAACTGCTGACTGCCACTGGGGGCCATTGGAGCCAGTACAGCCTGACTCTCCAACCTGCAAATAGAGGACATTGATGGGGGGAGAGAACAGGAGAGGGAGGTGAAGGATTCCAGTTTGCTGAAGTTCCCAGCATGACCTCTAGGAATAAGGCAACATACACGAATTGCTGTACAAACCCAGGACCCAGCATCAAGCTTTCCCTGTCTGGATTCCTAAGCTTGTGTGGGAGTAAGGGGTGCAGGTGTCTAGGTTGGGAGGTGCTCCATAGCTACTTCTGTGAGTAGAGAGTGAACACAAGAAAATAAGAATGGCCATACTGGGTCAGACCAAAGGTCCATCTAGACCAGTATCGTTTCTGCCAACAGTGGTCAACACCAGATGCCCCAGAGAAGGAAGGAACACAACAGGTAATCCTCACATGATCCCTCTCTTGTCATCCATCTCCAGACAAACAGAGGCTAGAGACACCATTCCTACCCATCCTGACTATAGCCATTGATGGACCTAACCCCCATGAATCTATCTAGCTCTTTTATGAATCCTGTCAAAGTCCTAATCTTCACTACATCCCCTGGCAAAGAGTTCCACAGGTTAAATGTGCGCTGAGTGAAGAAAAACTTCCTTTTGTTTTTTTAAACCTGCTGTCTATTAATTTCATTTGGTGACCCCTAGTTCTTATATTGTGGGAATAAGTAAATAACTTTTCCTTATTCACTTTTTCCATACCAGTCTTGATTTTATAGATCTCTATCATATTCCCCCCATAGGGTATGTCTACACAGCAACATTATTTCAAAATAACTGGAGTTATTGTGAAATAACTTAGTCCGCATTTACACAGCAGGCAGTTATTTCAAAATAATGTCAAAATACTGTCAAGCTAGAGGACTTCTTACTCCAACTCCTGTAACCCTCATTGTATGAGGAATAAGGGAAGTCAGAGGAAGGGTGCTCTAGTTTGCAATAAGTGCTGTGTAGACGCTCCCAATTTCAATATACACTAAATTTGCGTAGCTTATTTAGAGGTAAGCCCTGGAGTGTAGACTCACCCTTCATCTCCTCTTTTCTAAGCTGAATAGTCCAAGTTGTTTTATCTCTCTTCAAATGAGACCCATTCCAAACCACTCATCATTTTTGTTGCCCTTTTCTGAACCTTTTCCAATGCCAGTATATCTTTTTTAGGTGAGGCGACCACATCTGTATGCAGTATTCAAGATGTGGGCGTACCATGGTTTTATATAGAGACAATCAGATGTGCAATAAGAGTGCAAGTATCTTGGCTTGGGGGGGGGCACCTCAGGGCTGGGTTTTGGGAGTGGGCTAGGTATTTGAGACTGGAAGGGCAGAGGTTTCCCCCAAATATACCCTGTTGGCATGTGTGACCCCCCCCCCCCCCCCAAACTGAGGTGTCCAACAAAAGCACAACAGAGAAACAGGAACTGGATTGTCATAGGGTTTTTTTTAACTCTACTTCTGGGAGAATCTTTTTCATTGTCTATATTGTTACAGACATATTTGATGCCAGTATATTTTGAAATAAATTACCAACAGTAATTGAAATTAGTGTGATTATATTGTGTTATTTTGTCAAAATATGCAGAATTTTAAAATACTATGTTCATAACTTTTTTTTTTAAGCTTAGAATTCCTCCAGGAGTAGTATTTGGAATCTTTGGATCTTATTCGCCTGTCAGGGTAATGTAGCACACTGATTTCTTTGGAGCTGCACTAATGTAAATCTGAGTAAGTGAAAGGCAAATAAGGGCCATAGTTTTGTCAACCCATACTAGGCTATCAGGGGGAATTATTGTGTTTCTGCAGGCTACTGTTCTGTGATATGGGACCTTAATATATTAAATGTTAACATAAATATTTTATACAACTCTCTAAACCTCTTCCCTTCCATTCTCTGTGCTCCAAGCCATCTTTCTTTGTGCATTATTTCCTTTTATATGTGTTTTTTCATCCCCCCAATAGTCTGAGCATTTTTTCATCCTTTGCTTGAAGCACTGCTTCTGGGTGATCCTGTGGCTTTTCCCACCCAAGGATCTGTGAAGCCACCAGACATTCTGGGAAGATGGTAGTATTGCAAATGAAATTCTTATGAGGTTATGTAAAGTAACATATACAAACTGGAGCAGGGATGTCTATATTTTGCACCACCACTGATACGAAAGGAAAGGAAGCTTTGTGTGTAAAAATGCAATTACATAATACCTTGGCAGAATTGAAGAAATGCTGCTATGAAGAAACTTGTTTGTTTGGGGATGGGAAAGTACTAGAAGGTGCTAAAATTTTATTATGTTGTTTGATTTCTCCTGAATGACTGACTGACCTCCTAAATCCCCAGGGCTTCCCTTCAATCTCTTCAGCCTCCCAACTCAATCTCCTCAGTCAGTCCCTATAAATAAAAACGTGGATTTTTCTGAAGATCCTCTATTTTCTCAGAATTTTCTGCATCAGATCCTCTCAATTGTGAATTCATAGACTTATTAAAATGTGGGGCTCTCCCTGCTTGTGACAGCTGGAGGTGGGAGGCTTTGCCTCCTTTTCTGTCCATTACCCAAAGGAACACTTCTTTTCAGAGGGAGCATATTCTTTCTTGGGAAATAGGTACCTTCTCTATTTTGGTCTGGACTATCCTCTGTTCTCCTTATTTTGGAGATGTTCAGAAATAGGGATGTATTTTATTACCTACTTACATCTTCATTCAAATATAATGTTCCCTCTTTGTTGCACCTCTACACAACCTCACATCCTCGCTACTTCTCCCAAGCTCTCAACAACATGAACATTTCAGCATCTTGTTTGTCATGTTTTATTAAGCTTTGCACAGTTTTCACTATGTGGTTATGTACTGATTTACTCGGGACTGTAGTTATCATCTAGGCAGCACTCTGAACTGCCATGCTATGGGGGAACAGGGCAGTAAGAATGAAGAGTTTAGAAAGAAACTTGCACCTCCACATTCTGGGTGTCCCAAATCCAGGAAAACTTGTGACATGGAGGAGGAAGCGGCTCTGCACGCTACTGCTTCCCTCCCCTACAGCTGGGGGAAATGGCAGCATACAGAGCTGCTTCCCCTGAGGTTTTTTTCTGCTGCTGCCATAGCAGCAGGGGGCAGTGCCGAGGACATGTGCCCACAGGAGCAGGGCAACAGGTAAGTCCCCCCCCCCATCTCTCCCCCATGCCTGGGCCCTGCAGCACACTCCCTGGCTCAGAAAAATCATTAATCTAGCACACCCTGTTTCCCAGGGTTGCCAGATTAAAGACATTCAAGTGTACTAAATAGCAAACTTGGTTAACTTGGTTAACAGGGAAGTTTGTTTTTTAAGACATTCCCTGTGTTATTTAAAAGTTGCTCTAAGATGCCTTCTATGTGCTGGCTGATAATGGCCTTCTAGGGGTTGTTATGATGCCACAAAATATCTCAAGTGCAGTGCATGGTGTCCATTTATTCCTTCCACCCTTCTGCTGGGGTCAGGAAAGGGGGCTAATGCAGAGCTGTTATAACAGCTCTCTGCTGGCTGGAAGAAAAAAACCCTTTACACCACCACAGAAGTGTAAAAAAGTTGTATCATAAGACAGAATCTTGGCAACTGTGTTTTGATGTCTGCTAGTAATAATTTTATTACACTACTTCTTAACAGTGTGCAGGAAATGCTTGTTGGGCTATACTACACAGAATTGTTACCAGAAAACTGAACGTATGTTTGAAAAGCAACAAGAAATCATAATGGATTGATAGCCAAAAACCTCAATATCTCTGTATCTATCATAAAAGTCCTACATAAGTACAAAATTTGGCAGATGGTGACTGTTACATACTACAGTTCAGTTTTGGGTATTAGCTCAAATAACTTGGCTCAGATGCAAGAGTGCTACACATTGGGTAAAACCTTTTGCAATCTCAGGCTATGTCTACACTACAAACAAATTTGCATATCTTTTCCGCTTTTCAGACATTTGGCCCGTCTATACACGGGGCCAAATGTAGGGAAAAACCCCCTCTTTCGGAACGTCCCTTCTTCCTTGTGAAACAAGGTTTACAGGTATGCTGACAAAACATGTCCACTTTTCCAACATTTTCTCGGAAAAGCAGACACGTTCCTTGGACGTGGCAGAGCTTTTCCAGGATACCGGAAAGCTATGTAGTCTAGATGTACCCTCAGAAAGGTCCAGATATGGTGACTAAAGACTGTTTGGGTTGGGAGGAGGTGACAACAGAACCCAGAAAATCTATGTGCAAGAAAGCACATAAGGAGTACATTCTGGATGTGATCTTAAGGATTTGGACAAAACAATGACATGCAGTAATGACAACTGCAGCCAGATTGCTAAATCTTCATATCAAGTTTTGAAAATATTTCCATGGGAGATCATGTATAAGGCCAGATTGTGCTTACCTTAATTCTTTCAGCTCTGATGGTTGAAGTGCTCAGGGTAAATCTAGAGAGAGAAAGAAGATTGATTCCAAATAAATGGGATGATGAGTTACAAGGAGAAAGGTTAAGAATGTTAACCTATTTGTGTTTGAAAGCCAGGCAATGAAGGGGGATTCTAACTGAAGTATACTGACTCTTAAATGGTATAGAGAATGTCAGTGCAAGATGCTTTATCAAAAATAGTATTAAGTTCATCAGGGTATGTCTACTCAGCAAAGTTATTTCGAAATAACAGGCCTTATTTCAAAATAACTTTCCTAGGCTGTCTCTAGACTGCAGGATTTTTTCGAAAAAAGTAGCTTTTTCGAAAGTACTGCTTGCACTCTAGATGCTCTTTTTCGAAAGTATCTTTCGAAAGAGGCTTGCAGTCTAGACGTAGCCCTAGTGTCTACACAGCCAAACTGCTATTTCAAAATAAATTCGAAATAGCGGAGCGCTTATTTCGAATTTGGTAAACCTCATTCTACGAGGAATAATGCCAAACTCTAAATAGCTATTTTGAAATAAGTGCTGTGTAGAGACTTATTTTGAAATAGGGGGCCTCTAGCCTTCCCAGGATGCCCTGGTGGCCACTCCAGCCTCAACCATGGTCACTCCTCTTCCTCCCCGGAGCCCTTAAAGGGGGAGACTCTGGCCACAGTGCCTGTGCCAGCTCCAAGCCTACCAGCCCAGAGCCAGCAGTCACTGCCCTGACCCAGTGGCCCCAAAACATAAGCCAGCAAGCCACTGGCAGCCAGCCCTCCACCACTCTCCAGGAGCAGTCTACCAGCTCCCAGGAGCCTGCCAGGGCCTAGAGAAGGCAGGCACCTTCCTGGTCCGGGGTACAGTTCATGGACTTTATTCAGGTTTGGGGGGGGGATGCCCCCAACGTCCATGATCTCTGCGCTAGACAGAGGAACGTGGCCATCTATGGCAGGATAGCTGCCAGCTTGGCCACCAAAGGCCACGTGCGAACCCAGGAGCAAGTTCACATGAAAATCAAGTTGGTCTGGTGAGACCCCCACCCCTGAGCTTCCCCTTCCCCCCCTTGCTTCTCACTTCCAGATCCCTCCTCCCAAGTTTCCCCGTCCCCTCTCCCACCCTCTCTTCTCCCCTCTCCTGCCTCCTTTCCCCAGTCTCAGAGTTTCCCCCTCCCCCCAGTTTTGTTAAATAAAGACAGTTTGTGTTTATGAAAAAAATATGTATTTTAGTGTACATCAGGAAGGGGGGTAAGTGGAAGGACGTGAGGGAGGAATGAGTCACAAGCCCCCACTGGCTCAGACCAGGGTGGCTCATAGTGCACCTCAGGGTGGAAGCTCTCCCGCAGGGCCTCCTGGATACTGACAGCCCCCTGATGGACCTCCCAGGTGGCAGCCTGCAGCCAGACTCACAGCAATGTGTCCACGAGAAGCACCAGAGTGCCCGGGGCAGCTCGGCTCCATGTTACAGAGTGCTGTGGTGTCCTGAGTGAGGGCAAGCAGAACACACAGAGACAAAATGCTTTGCTGTCTCTCATTAAGGTAGGCAAGCAAGCAGGAAAACCTGAGAACAGGCTGCCCAGGGTGGAGGGTGGGGTGTCCCTTTAAGCACAAGCCTCAGATAGCCTCAGGCAGCAGCCACACAAAGACACTCCTGACCTGATGCCCTGTCAGACCTAGTACCGGCTGGCCTTAAATGTGATTCAGCATCCACTCAGCGTGGATGCACTATTTCGAAATAGCAAAACGCTATTTCAAAATGCATTTTGTGTGTAGAGGCGTTATTTCAAAATAAGCTATTTTGAATTAACTATTTTGAAATAGCTTATTTCAAAATAATGCTGTAGTATAGACATACCCTTAGTGCTCAAGGCTGAGGGACAAGCCTAGTACAGAATGGAGTGAAAGAAGAGATTTCTCGCTTCATATAATAAACATTAGCAAAGGGACTTTCTGGAGGAGGTTAAAGAGGTAGAGATGTTCAAGAAGAAATGCATATTGTCCAAGGAGAGACTCTCAGGGGGAAAAGGACATACTCAGAATGGCTTTGGTGACTAACAATATTTCTTCTGAAGAAATAGGTTGTACCCACGAAAGTTCATAACCATCTACATGTTTTGTTAGTCTTTAAGGTGCTGTTAGACTATTTGTTGTTTTTCAAGTTTTTCCCATATTTCTTCTCTGCAGGATGCAGAACCCCCATGAGCATCTGCTATGATTTGGCATTATAAGGAATTGGACTGCACAGCAGGAGAACTCAGAGGATATCCTAAAATGCAGGTATTCTCTCTCTGGGGATAGGAGGCTTCTGTTTCTGATTAAGTTGTAAAAAGGCCAATTTTTTTATTTGCTCTTGCCCTTATTTCTGCAAACTGAGCAGGGTCAGCCCTAGTTAGTACTTTGAGTTTCTTTTTCAGTAACCCATGCAAGGTGCTGCAAAAACTCTATTAAAAATAATCCAAGTCGAAGAGTCCTCTCCTGCTAAGGTATAATGCAAAAAGCAAACTTGATAGTAGTAGAAAGACCAAGGAGGAGATGTGAGCTGGGGTTGTAGAGGACACAGTTCTTCTGAGCTTAGTTGCATTGCTACTGTGCTGTAACTGCAGGAAGGCTATGAGTTTGAAAGAGAAACAAAAGATGTTTGGGCCAACAACAACCCCCAGTTACAACTGTGAAACCTATGAAACCATAGTGATAGCGATGCGGCCGTGTTAGTCTGGTGTAGCTGAAACAAAAGACAGAACTATGTATCACTTTAAAGACTAACAAGATGGTTTATTAGGTGATGAGCTTTCATGGGCCAGACCCACTTCCTCTGATCAACATGTGGAAGAAAATCGGCACAACTGTATAAATGTGCCAATTTTCTTCCACATATTGATCAGAGGAAGTGGGTCTGGCCCACAAAAGCTCATCACCTAATAAACCATCTTGTTAGTCTTTAAAGTGCTACATAGTTCTGTCTTATGAAACCATAGAAATGTAATCTCTTCCTTGCTGAATCCTGTCACAGCTCTTCTCTGCTCCCCACTGAGCTCTGTAACTGCATAGTGCTGAGTCACACATTTGGCACTGCATGTAACCTATCTCTGCATTTTGAATCTGGTGCCTGCCCTTCACTTAGGATGGTTTAGGTCTTCTCTGATTCTCCAGGTTTAATCAGGACTTTGTGGGAGGTAGATCTTCGTTAGCTGAAAGCCTTTGGTTGTCAGACTGCTTCTCAAAGAGGATCTGCTGGTATCTCTTACTGGTAGATTTTAAAAGCTTCAGAGAGGTAGCTAAATTAGTCTGTAACTGGAAAAACAAACAACAAATAGTCTTGCAGCACCTTAGAGACTAACAAAACATTTAGATGGTATCATAGATTTTAGGTAGATTTTAGGGCATATTGCAAGTTGCATTAATGACAAAGGTCATTTTTATCATATAGGGCTTCTCTTTTGTTTTTGTTTTTTCCATTCCTCTGTGGGTGGTGTTTACCTGATAGTAACAAAAAACAAAACAAAAAATCGGTACAAGGATTTTCTTTCTTTCTTTCTTTCTTTCTTTCTTTCTTTCTTTCTTTCTTTCTTTCTTTCTTTCTTTCTTTCTTTCTTTCTTTCTTTCTTTCTTTCTTTCTTTCTTTCTTTCTTTCTTTCTTTCTTTCTTTCTTTCTTTCTTTTGAATTTTTATTGCATGGCACTTAGATGACTTTATAAATGGACTAAATGAATAAATTAATCCAAAAAAAATCATATGGGCAGAAACAGCATTGATGGAGGATGTTGGGAGGATTATTGACTCTCCTGCTTATGCCTCAGGTCCTTGGCTCCTTCCAGACCATTATTAATCTCCAGGGTATGCTCTGCATATTAACAATTACAGAAAAAACTGAATGGATTTGCTGTGCTCTAAAAACACTCCACCAAATAGTCTGGTGCTGGCAACAGATGCTAGCTGTAATTATGGAGGAGAGAAGAACTCGAGATAAAAACCTCACGCTGCTAGGTAGTGTGGAATAAAAAATATGCACTTAGAAGCACTAAACTACAATTTTTGTTATCTTATTGCCAGAGATGACTAGCTACAGTACTTTAAACAGTTATACAAACAAATCACTTGATGTATTATTCAATTTACAAAACAACATTATCATAACATATACAGGGGTAAGCATCTGGCTCAGTCTTTGCATGGAGAAAAACAGCAAACCAACAGGCACTAAGGCAGACTACAGGTACATAGAAATTTACGGTGGCTGCAATGTGGGCACAATACCAGCTCAAGAGGTTTCTGTCTGGTGTATACACTCGTAGGTATTAATGTCTCTCAGCTAGCATTTGCAGTGACACTCGCATAACACTATCAGTGGGGTTTATTAGTCAACTGAAACACAGCACAGAAAATCTTCAGGGTACATTGAGAAATGGAGATTAAAGCACAGTCCGTTCTGGTTAGCTCAGAATCCAGCCAAGCTGTAGTGAACCCCTTGCTTCAAGCTCTGTCTGTCTCTGTCTGATCGCCTTGGTAAACTCCAGATGAGAGCCCCAACTCCTTCCAGCCACCAGCTCTTATCCTGCACTCACACCCCTCCAGTCCTTTGATGTCCTGCTATGGGATTGCTGTTGAGCTTCCCTGCAGAGAAGCAGGGTGGTCCATACCCCTCTGAGTCCTTAGCTGCTAGGTGTCAATGTCCTGGAAAATGGATTTGCTATTGTCTTCTCAGATGCTCCATTTATATGGAGACTAAGGTCCAGACAGATAGGTAGCACCCACACGAATGTCTCAGCCTGCCCTGCGAGCAAACAGTTCCTTTCCAAACACGGGGTGACAGTGCAACACACAGGGAAAACCGAGGCACAAAAAGGCCTATAAAATACTCCCACTTTTCCACTATGAAAAACTCTGCACACACCTTTAAGAGTAGCAATTCTATGTGTGGGGTCTGCATGTTGTCCTCGGCTCCCCTTCATCATTTTATCTTCCGCTCAGCTGATTTCACTTTTTTCCCCACTCCAGCAATCTCTCTCTATTGCGATAGCAGAACCTTGCACTAATTTTGGAGGGCTGTGTGGAATTGCACATTATGATTTGCATTACAGTAAATATCTTCTGTCTCTTTGCTGAGTCCTGAACTTCCTCAGCACACCTGGGCTGTGTCTAAATTGGCACCCCTTTCCGGAAAAGGAATGCTAATGTAGCACTTTGGAATAGGCAAATCCATGGGGGATTTAAATATCCCCTGCGGTATTTGCATTAACATGGCTGCCGCTTTTTTCCGGCTTGGAGATTAGCCGGAGAAAAGCGCCAGTCTAGACGTGATTCTCCGGAAAATAAAGCCTTTTCCAGAGGATCTCTTATTCCTACTTGAAAGTACTACTACTTGATAAGAGATCCTCCGGAAAAGGCTTTATTTTCCGGAGAATCACGCCTAGACTGGCGCTTTTCTCCAGCTAATCTCCAAGCCGGAAAAAAGCGGCAGCCATGTTAATGCAAATACCGCGGGGGATATTTAAATCCCTCGCGGATTTGCCTATTCCAAAGTGCTACACTAGCATCCCTTTTCCGAAATGGAGGTCAGTGTAGACACAGCCCTGAAGTAAAAGTTCAGGCCTTAGTGGACATATTTATTCAAGAAACAGTAAAAAATATAATTCTCAGTTTATCACACTGGGACTATCAATAATTCATTTTTTTAATTTTAGCCTCATGTTCTGCTCTGCTGTTCGTGATAAGCACAGGAGTAATTGAAGGCCAAAAGGTCCAAAACAAAGGAAATCGGCAAAGAAATCACATGGCCTGACACATGCTCAAGAAGAAGAAAATGGCTTGGGCATATGGACCATCTCTAATATTTGACATTTTAACACATTGGACCTAGTTTTTACCGCAGTTACACCAGGGAAATGTGAAGTTTCCAGTTCCTGCACTCATCTTCTCAGATTCTCTCTATATCAACAGGATCCTATCTCATTTCAATCGATTCACATTCCGGGGGGGGGGGGGGAATTAAGTATTGGAACTTACAGATATATAGCCAGGGTCCTCGGCAAAGGGGGGGGGGGCAGCTCTGAGCCCCTGGAAGAGGGTAGGGTCTCATGTGGAGGGGACAGGGCTGGTGACCAGACTCCCCCAGCCAGTCCCCTAGTGTTTTAAATTGACAAGTCCCAGGGCAGCTGTACCTTTGCTCCACACCCTGAGCCTGTCACTGGCCCTGCCGGTAGGATCTAGCAGCGCTGCCAGACCCCACTAGCAGGGCCCCTGACAAGGGCAGGGGGAGCAAAAGGGCAGTGACATTAAAACATGTAAAGGGGGTCCTTTAAGCACTGCTGTGGCAGTGCTTTAACATCGGCCATGTATGGGTTGGTACTGGTGTGGCCTCTTCTTGCAAGGATGCCATACTTCCCTCATACCAGCTCACTTTCACCTCTGATTCACATACATCCTGCTCCCTTCTTTATAGGCAATGGTATGCTCTGCAAGGTTATGAGCACACAAGGAGCTTAATTTCAGTGTGCAGCTACCAGTCAGAATTGCAGTCCCTGCACTCTGGTAGCAAATTGTTCTGTATCGATCACCCCAGGTAAGGTAAGGGGATGAGGAGAATACAGGACAATGTTCTCTAGTTGTTGATGGCCAGCCATAAAGGGGAATTACACACTACATCCTACTACCATAAATTTCAATGGGAATACCATAAGTATCATGTCCTTTCATTCCAGGGAGATGAAGGAGATATTATGTCTTCCTGAGGTACAATGGATCTCACCCCTTGTTGCTCTATAGACCTTTGCACCAGCTAGACAGCCACAAAGATGCCATAGGCAGATGTAAAGCCCACAGCTGTAAGACTGCCAGACTCTGTCAGCAGGAGCTATAAAGTTATCCATCCCCAGCTCTCCTTCTGGTGAATTAATCTGGCCCATAGTCTCTGGATTTCCCCTGATATATGTGTGTGGGGGGGGGGGGGGAGGGGGAGCAAAAGGCATGTGGCTTAAGAGTAGTCCATACAGACTAGCCTTCTCCAGAACATATTCAGAGTCCTGCACATTTTCAGACACGCACACTCTCCCTCTCCCTCTCCCCCTCCCCCTCCAGGGGACTGAGTTGCCCAGAGATTATGGAGTACGCTATAAAACCTTTCAAATGTAGACAGCTGATATGAGTATAGCTCAGACCTGGAAACGGGAATTCTGAAGTGCAATCAGGGCCGACTTATCCATTAGGCACAGTAGCCACAGTGCCTAGGGCCCATGATACTTTTAGGGGCCCACAAAAATGTTTTAATTTCTTTTAAAATCAGAAGAAAAAAAATTAACTTTTAGAGTCGAAGAAAGTGTTTTAATTTTTCTCTCACATCAGAAAAAAATGTAACTTTTAGGGCCCACGAAAATCTATTAAATTTTGCCTAAAACAGGAAAAAAAAATGTTGAAGTATTTAAAGTTATATCAAAAATAATGTTTAATTTTTTTTTTATGGAGGAAGGGGCCCATGAAGGAAAAAGTGCCTAAGGCCCACGAAAGTCATAATGTGGCCCTGAGTGCAATGAGAAAAGTTTCTCTTGTATTCGTGACTGAGCAAGAAATACTGGTATGTTGTAGGTTTTCCAGCCAAGCTTTATAGGCAAGCAATCTACATGAGGGTTTATTAGGCAGCCAGACTTTCAGTTGCTTATGTAGACCCCAAACCTTTTGAGATTTGCTTATCACCAAAGTTCTCTGTTACACAAACTGGGGATGAGTCATTTTTGTAGGTTCAACAAAAAAATTAGATGGTTTTAGTTCTCACGGGCAAGTTTCTTCTTTGTGGCAAATTCATAGGTCTCTCCCGGCCTCTACTTAGCTTCTTCCCTCTTTCCAGTCCTGTTCTAGTTTTGCCTTCCCACGCAGCCCTACAGAAGCTGCTCTTCCTCACCCCAGCTCTCATGAATTCTGAGACTTCCTTCTAACTGGCCTTCTGTCCTTATCTATCTCCCAACCTGTTTCTTATAGCCTGCTTCTAACTGCCAAGAGACCTCCATCTCTCAAGCTGCATGTAAAATAAAGAAACCCCCTTTTATCTCAGAAGTCCTGGGGAAGACCTGAACACAATGTACAAGAGCTTGTGTGACAACTTTGCTTTTAATTCTACAGGGTTTGCTTACCTTGACTCCAGGATTAAGATGAACACAAGGAGTGAAATCTTGGTCCCAATGAGTTGATGGGAGTTAATTTAAGTGAAGCCAGAATTTCCCTCAGGTACTCAGAGGAACACTCAGCCAAAACTAATAAGTTCTTTTGGTTTCACATTGAACAGAATATATTAGATGTGTGATGGCTTCCAACCATATACATAAGTCAGGTAAGAGATGCTTATAACAGCTTGAGTTTTGTGGAAAATTTAGACCCACTTTGCCATAAGATTAGTAATCATTTCAGCAAGCCTTGGCTGAGTTTTGGGATTCTAACATATTCTATTACAATAGAGAAGTCTTTCAAAGTTCTAGCAACAGGCCAGATTAAACTGATTAGAGTTTACAAAGACTGCAGAAAAAACATGCCCCTAACTCATATGGGACCTGAGCTCAATAGCCTCCTCTCCTAAGCAAGTGTGGAAGATGTGTTACTAGCATCAAATAGGTGGTGAGGAGACGCATCAGGGAAAGAAGTTATCTAAGGAGGGAGATTGGTTCACATGATCTCTGATCACTCCATGTAATTTTCATCTTAAAACAACATTAGATCTGCAACTATACAGACTGTCAGATGCCCTAAGATAAGTAAGTTAGCCAATCAATCAGAGATATTTCTAATGAAGTTTACTCCACTGCCACTTTCCTCCACTCAACTGACATGCCACTCACTTCCTTATAACCCTTCCCCCCGCATATTACTGGATTTTTGATCAGACCTCAAAAGGACACTTTTTCATTATCTGTTTCAAAACAAAACAAAACGAGTTGTATCTTAATTAACTGAAAGGCAAACCTTCAAATACATACTCATTCAGTCTGCAATGAACGAGAGGCTTTTTTATTCTGACTTGCCTGGAAAGGATTCTTGAGGCAGTGGGAGGGCGGGGAGGAATCCTCTGGAATATGAGGGGGATGAATTTGTGAAACATAGAGAGTCAAACCATGGTTTTAATTCAGTCTGTTTTGTGCTGCTCCAGTGATGCAAAGCAGAGGCTTAAATAACTAGTTAAATAGCTGGCTAAGGATTCCTCACTCAAACCTGTGAGAATGGCCTTAAACAAATCTCTGACTTGCAGCTTTGCTGAAGGAGTTGTGGTTTATACATTAGAGAGATTTTTTTAAGGCCAGAAGGGACTATTATTATTACGTAGCCTGACCGCCTTCATAACACAGGCCACAGAATTTCACCCTACATTAAGCCCAATAACTTCTGGCTGAGTTAGTTAATATATTTTTTAAAAGGACATCTAATCTGTACTAAAGATTTAGGTGACTAAGAATAAACTATAACCATAGGTAAATTGTTACAATGGTTAATTACTCTTACTATTTAAAAATTGCACATTATTTCCAGTCTAAATTTGTCTAGCTTCAATTTTCAGTCAATGGATTTAGTGATAATGATTTATCTGCTAGATTAAAGAACTCTCCATACTTAGGTTTCAGAGAAGCAGCCATGTTAGTCTGTTTCAGCAAAAATAAAGAGAGTGGGACTTTAAAGACTAATAAATGTATTAGTGCACACACTTTCGTAAGATACAACTCACTTCCTTAGATGAAAGAAAAGAAAAGAAAAGAAAAGAAAAGAAAAGAAAAGAAAAGAAAAGAAAAGAAAAGAAAAGAAAAGAAAAGAAAAGAAAAGAAAAGAAAAGAAAAGAAAGCAGTGATATAGAGATGGGAGTGTGACATCAGTGCTAATTAAATCAGAGTGGCTGTGGATCACATCCAACAGTGATGAAAAGGTGAGAGTACCTGAAGGGGAAATTACCTATTGTAATGTGAGAACCATTTCAATGTTCTCCCCAACTAAAAGCTATTGACTGTGACCAAATCACTTCTTAACCTTATCTTTGTTAAATTAAATAAATCTCTCACCATTGGCCTGTTTTCAGACCTCAAATTGTTCTTGTGGTGGGAAAGAACAGATTGCTGCCGTGCTCCAGTAATCCACAGAGCTGCCCTTGGCAGAAGGCTTTTCTAAAGTATGCTTCCTGGCTGTGGCCTCAAATAGGCCATTTTGGCTGTGAAGAATATACAGAGATCAGCAATGTGCTAATCTTCCAGCATACACTATTTGCCTGAGAGATCAGGTACAGTTCAATGTGATGGTTTTGCATCAGCTATGGACTTTTAGGGTAGGTATAGACAGAGGTGCTATTTTGGGATACGTCTATTTTCCCAAAATTACATTTTTGGTGTTTTTACAGCAAAAAGCACATTTTACAGCAAAAAGCAATTGAAATAACGGCATGCTGTTCCGATGTCCCGGTAAATTTCGTTCCACAAATATTAAGGGACTTGTCAGAATAGCAGTGTGTTTGAAATTTGGCACTGTGTAGACAGTGCCAAATTTCAAAATAGACTATCTCGAAATAAGCTTGAAATAACCTGCGCAAATTGTGTAGCTTATTTTGAGCTAGCGCTGCAGTCTAAATGCACCCTTACTCTCTGAAGGAGTCCCAAGATCTCGGGGAGGACTGGTGTCTCTCCAGACTCCATGTACCATTGGTGCAGTACAAAAGGGTTGCATTAAAAGACAGAATTTGTCCTTTATCTGTTTTAACAAGTGTTACCAAATTAAAATTCAGAACAAAATAAAACTACAGAAAAAGAAGAGAGATGGTTATTAGAATAGCAAGAATGGAATATATCAAACAGAACCTACACTATTCAGTACTTATAAAGCACTATTAAATTCAACAAATATAACCCATAAAATGTAAGTATTATACTAAGTGTCAGTTGTACTCAGTTCTAGTCTAGGAAGACATTTTTAAAATCTTAACATTAAAGTCTATAATAAAGATCCTTTCACGTCAACCAAGCTTATTCCAAGTAGGTGTCTGACAGTCAGATGCAGTCTAAAACAAGTAATTCAAACAATCTAAACAATAGCTGTGTTATAGAAATGATAATTCTAATATTTTCCCAAATATTAATAAGAGTAATCAGTTTCTCACAAAACACTCTAGGTAATGGTTCAATTCCACAGCTGTTGTAAATCAGTATGACTTCATTAAATCAATGGAGTTACTTTGATGTACAAAGCTAAGGATTTGCTCCATTATCTGCTGTGAACACCAAATCATTATGTGTTGCAGAAGCGCTTAGGAGCCCCATTCCTGGACCAAGAGCCCATTAGAGTAGGCACTGTACAAAAACAGAACAAAAGACAGTACTTGCCCCTGTTGTGGGGCTATAGGGGCCCGCAGCCTGCTCCACATGCTCCATAAACAATCAGTAGACTGGCCCCTACTCTCGGGGCTGGATGGCCAGAGGCAATAACCAAAAGTTACTCGCCGGCCCTTTAAGGCAGGGATGGGCAGCCTGCCACCCGGAGTCTCTATTAAAGTCATTCGTGGGCCTTTAAAGCAGGGCTGAGCGGCCCACTGGCCAGAGTCTCTATTAAAGCCAATTGCAGGCCCTTTAAGGCTGGGCTGAGTGGCCCACTGAGCCAAGTCACAGGGTGGGGCTGTGCCCTGGTAGGGGGACCCGGGCCCACCCTACTTCCCCAGATCCTGGCCCAGGGCCCTGTGAGTGGCAGGATGGCCCACCACTCCTTCAGCAGGGAATCTGTGCCGGGGACCTCTGGGTGGGAGAAGCTGCTCCTGCATCCTCCCTGGGTATGTCTACACTACCACCCTAGTTCAAACTAGGGTGGTTAATGTAGTCAATCGAAGTTGCAAATGAAATTTAAATATCCCAAGCTTCATTTGCATCTTGCCGGGTGCCGCCATATTTAAATCCCCAGTAGTTCGGACTCCGTGCCCACGAGGAGTAATGGTAGTTCGAATTAGAAAGCCTAATTCGAACTACCTACTCCGTGCCGCGTGTAGCCGCGGGCACAGAGTCTGAAGTACCGGGGATTTAAATCCCGGGCTTCATTTGCAACTTCGATTGACTACATTAACCACCCTAGTTCGAACTAGGGTGGTAGTGTAGACATACCCCCTGGTCCACTTCCTACCTGGTCTGGCAGGGTAGCTTCCCACATGCTCGCAGGGTCCTCTAGTACCTTGAGGACTGCTTCTCTCTCATAGTCAGCGGTGGAGACGCCCCAAATCTCCGCTGTCCTCCCTTAGTCAACTGGCTGGTGCGGGTCAGGCACTCTCCTCTGAGGTCCTTCTCCTCCAGCAATCTGCACAAACCGAGCCTCTTGCCAGGCTTTTATACCTGGGCTGCAGTCCGAGCATGCCCAGCAAGGTTGCGGGGGCAGGGCTTCTTCAGCCAGGTGGGCCTAATTAGGATCAGCCTTCACAGTGTGGGGCTGGTACACCCCGTCACAGCCCCCCAGGAGCATACAGTCTAAATAAATACGGAATCTACGCAATTTTAAAACTGCTTGTAATCTCATTCTACAGTCTGGTTTTACCGAACGTAAAATTTGTGGGATTATAATTATGTACACTGGGCTATCCAAAAGGGGGCAAATTGAGGTACGCAATAGCACAGAAGAGAATTCATGACTGGGTAGTTTTGAAACCTCTGGAATTTCCAGAGTTGAGGATGAGTGGACACAGTTTGGAACATTCACCTAACTCTCCAGGCATGCACGCTTTGTTGGTGTTCTGGTCCCTGCTGTATGCTAAGGCTTCAGGATTTTCAGATGAGTCTTTAATAGCCAGCTATTACTGTGCCCACTAGTCAACAAAGGCCAGAATTTTCCTATAATGTACTGAACTTTAACATGCAGCAAAAAGCTAAGCTTGGGCTCAGTGATGACCACTGGGTTGCAGGCAGAACCAAGAATGCCCAGGAACTGCTCAAAGAGGACAAATTCTGTTTTTCATTATAAAATGCCCACTCATGTTAGATGCAGGAAAACACTTGTAAAGGAACACCTATCAAATATGTTCACAATAGCTTCTGGGATGAGCTGGCCTGCCAACCGGGAGCGGAGGGGCAAAGTGGGGCAGTTGTTCCAGGCCCAGTGATCCAAAGGGGCTTGAGACTCCTAGGTGTCAGCGGCCAGCTTTAAATCGCTGCCCACGGTGCCATGCCATGCGCTCCAAGCCTGATCTCTGGACAGCTTATGCCTGTTAGAATAAGAATTGTCCTTCCTTCATTTGTTTCTTTGTAGATTCTGTAAAGGAGGACAGGGAAAGATGGTTATTAGGGCTAATAAGACTAATTGGCATGAATAATATTATGCCTGTATTGGGTGGCTGGTGTGGTTTAGAGATATTACTATAAAGCAGACGTGTAATTGGTTGAAAGACTATGTTCAGAGCGAGGACACGTCTACACATCAGGGCAAAAGTCAAATGAAGATACGCAACTTCAGCTATGTCAATTGCGTAGGTGAAGTTGAAATTGCTTAATTAGGCTTTGGTGCTGTCTACACAGCAGGAAGTCCGAGTTAGAGCACTCTTCCTCTGACTTCCCTTACTCCTTCTAAAATGAGGGTTACAGGAGTTGGAGTAAGAAGTCCTCCAGCTTGACATTATTTTGAAATAATGGCTTGCTGTGTAGACTCACACTTCATTACGTTGAAATAATGTCAGTTATTCTGAAATAACACTGCTGTGTAGACGTACCCTAATTTATTCATGGTTCTCTGTCAAACTGGGAGGATATTTATTGTAAGGTCCCAAAGGATTCCATCCTGGGTACAGTAACAGTCAATGTTTTCTTCAATGATTTAGATAGCACAGCAGATATAATTTTCAGTTGACACCAAGTAGAAAAGGGGTTATAGTGGTGAGGTTTCAGCTGGAGTATTAAGTCCAAATCTAGGCACCATACATTAGGAAATATGTTAGTAAATTGGAGAGAATCCAGAGGAGAGAAACAAACATATTAAAATGAAGTCAGGTAGGTGGGAAGGGTTCAAGTCTCACCCCCTTGACCTTCTCTGGTAGGGGTGGTACAGTGAACACCAGCTGCCCCAGGGATGAAGCTGGTTCCTGCATTAGGAAAGCAGGATAAGGCACCTGCTGAAGGTAAGGAGGTGGAGTGGGATCTCCAATTAGAGAACTTGACCTCTAAGTAAGTTTAAATGAACTGGGTATATTTAGTCCTGAGAACAGAAAACTCAAGGGAGGACATGACAGTAGTTTTCAAATATGTTAAGGGTTGTTATGGATTGTTCCCCATGTCCACTGGAGGTGAGCAAGCAATAATTAGCTTAATCTGCAGCAAGGGAGATTTAAGTTAGACATATGATAAGCTTTTAACTATAAGGGTTGTTAAACTCTGGAAAAGGCTGCTAAGAGAAGTTTGGGGAATCCCTATCACTGAGATTTTACAGAACATGGAGAAACATCTGTGAAGAATGGCCTAAGTATACTTGGTCCTGCCTCAGTGCAGGGGGCTGGACTTGCTGACCTCCCATGGTCCCTTCCAGAGCTACATTTCTATGAGTCTGTGTATTGCAGTGTGCAGTACCTTCTAGTGCCACTTGAGGACACTGAAGGCGTGAATACACAGCACGGCTAAGGCCAAAATAAGCCATGCAACTTGAGCTATGTCAATTGTGTAGCATAAGTCAAAATAGCTTATTTTGGCTTTTGGTGCTGTCTACACAGCAGGGAGTCCGAGCTAAGCACTCTTCCTCCTACTTCCCTTACTCCTCGTGAAATAAGGGTTCCAGAAGTCGGAGTAAGAAGTCCTCCATCTCGACATTATTTTAACTTTATGTCGAAATAACTGCTTATAGCGTAGACACGGACTACACAGATGGTTAGTAGCTGAGGAAGAAGGCACAGAGCAGGGAGTACACAGAATACATGTGTGACATGGTGGTGAGGTACTGAAATGAAAAAACTCAAAAGAAGATGTCTCTCCTAGATGCCCTGGACTTGCCCCATGCACTATGCCATGTAATTCTGTTTTCCTGTCCCATGCTTTCTTTCATGTGTTTGATTTTTTTTTTAAAGCTTCATATAGGAACATGGTGTCTGGGAGTTATGATTTGAACTACCAAAGAGTGACTGGGGGCTTAATTTGTATCTCTGGTTTAGCACAGAGAGCACAACATGCTTTTGAAATCTCAGATGAGTGGTCCCTTCTTTAACCACATCCTAAAACTACCTTCTTAGACTATTTGCCTCCCTGGAGTACTCAGAGCACTTTCCTGTTACTAAACAATTTTGTTGAAAGCCCAAGGCCCCAACCATATTCCAAAAGAAGATGGTGCAATATCTACTTGTAGTTGCAGACTTTTGCAAATTTCAGCATAAATCACTCTCAAGTTACTGCTTTTCTTTCTCTGAGCATCAGATGGTATCAGGCCACTAAAATATTCAGATTTTTAGAATAATGTTTCTGCTTTGGATAGCTTCCTTCTGTTTTAATCTGCAGGTTGGCTACAGCTTCCTGCTTAAGCTATACTCAATTAGTATGAATTGTTGCACATTGAATGCAATTAATTTCAGTGGCTGAACATTCTTAACTACCCACTTCAGAATGAATCCTTATCCCTACGAATCTCACAGGGAGATTTGGTACCATATGGAAAAGGCCATGGTTTGTAAGTGACCAACACTTAGGAGAGGATTTTATTCAGATAATTGGGAGTTTGAATAATTAAAAGGGCAGGAGCTAGTCAGCAATAGGATGGCTTTCCCCAAAGCTGGGGGACCCATCCTCCTTGCACTCCTAGTGTGGAGCCTCTGCTTTGCCCTGCTCACTCACCCCCACAAAAGCTGGACTGCAGAAGGCTCCCTGCACTGTTGCAGAATTGCTGACATCAGGTCTCTGCAGGTGAAAGGGGCAGGCAGAAGAGAGAAACTCCAGCCCCCCCCCGTCATGATTCTGTTGTGCTCCCCTTCTGGACTGCAGCCTTCACTGAACTTTGCATCTCTGCTCTCTCACCCTTGTGACAGCAGGAATCCCTGCACAAATATTCCCTTTAATATTTTCCATCCATGCATGGATTTCTTCCACCCATTTGCAGAATAATTTTTATGTACACTGAGGCATGTGCGAATATTCACCACCATCAGAAACTAAAAAAAACTTAGCCCAGTTAATTCAGCTGAACTAAGAAATCAGATCTCTCTCCTGCTTTGTGTTTGCTTTTTAATCTCAGAAATGTTGTTTGAAATTTAACATTAAAACCCCCTCTTTTTAGCAGATGTAGCCTATAGAGTTAACCTGCTTGTGATTATATGTGTATTATAATAAGCTACAGTGGATTTATATTAAAATATTTTGGCAGTTTGGCAGTAAGGTAGGGGTCAAAGCTAGCATGCACATGCCTGGGACCTATCACCCAGAGAGCAAACTCAATGTGCATATCTTTCACATAGCTAAAGCAACTTCCACGGCATATAGTCTTTCATGAAAACCCTCACATTTAGCTGGTGCATCACTACTTGGAAAAACCTGGAGTAACTGGTTAAGACCAGACTGAATAACTAGGGAGGACAGAAATAACAAATGTGATACATAATCACAAAAAGGCCATGCTAACGAATTGATGTATATGATAAGTTGAGATCAGTGATATACTGACCTAAGAAAAAAGACACTTCATCATTAGTAAGGGGAGGAAATACAAATAAGGAGAAAAGGAAACATCCCCTACTAAATATTTACCAAACCTAACAATGTCAGTGTAACATATTATAAAAGTGGCATATAAAAAAAGTGGCAGGAGAGGTAGTTCTTGGGGAGGTGCCAGAATTATGGTCACTGGTGATGATGGGGAAGGCAATGGTGATGAGGAAGATGATGGCTAATGCTTCAGGTTGTTTTGGAAGGAATGGTGTGAGTAAATGGAAATATAGATGTACAATCCCTATCATTGTTGCGAAGATGGGGGAGGGGGTTGTGACTCAGCTAAATGTATTCATAAACTATATTTGTATATTTACAAGAGTTCCTATAGTGTGTGTGTTGCAATTGTGCACATCAGGGTTCCCAACTGTAGAATAATTTAAATACTGGGTCTGAACCTGGGATAAAGGACCTGTCAACCCTAAAGGTGGTAAATGGATATTCGTAGGCAATCTATATAATTTTACTCAATGTATAGATCAAGCAACACAATGATTTTGCAACAGAAAGTGATCGAAGTAATTAATCAGTAAATGAGGAACTTTCTTGTAGGAACCCTTATAAATAGAAATACAGCAGTGCATCAACACAGAATTTTAAGCAACAAACAGTATGGCCTTTGAGTTCTAAGGACTTGCTGGTGATAAACTGCATGTGTTAGGAAAACATCTAGGCAGGCTTTCGCTTTGCCTGTGGCTTACTTCAGTTGAGGTGCCTGCCAAAGGCTTGCTATGGGCACAGAGAAAGCCTGCTTAGGTATTTTTTAATGCAGTCAATAAGTAATTCTGAGGCCTTAGAAACATAACTGTCTATACTGAGACTGTGACTGATTGCTCAGCAGCAAGCCATTGCTGCAAGGCTATATAATTATAGATGTATGCATATACATCTGCAGTTGTTTTTCCTATAACTAATTTATATTCATCATCTTCAAAAACCCTTCCAGATAAAAACATGGTATATAAAGCATACCCAAGGAAAAATGATTGCACCGCACTCATAGTTAACATGGAACTTGTTATTCAGATACAAATAAACCCGCAGTTCAGTTATTACACGTATGTTTTCATTAATACAAATATACTTTTCTGATTACCTTACAATTAGCAGGTCATCACCTAGACAATACACATATATAAAAGACTCTGATAAGTATAATGTTAAAATTGGCATTAGATATGAATTCTTCAGCTCTGTTTAAGTCCTCAAGCTCTAACAACAGTTTGTGTTTGGGAGATATCTCAAGATATAAATAGAATCTTCACATCAGGATTCTATGATACTTTTAACCTTTTCCAGAAATTCAAATGGTCTACTCCTTCATTAAATTTGAAAAAAAAAAGAAAGGGGGAGCAATAGACTGTGCCTCTTTCCCATGAGGATTGATCTTGTTGCTGAAAGGGTCTTTGGGCTTAGGCTGGAAGGTCCTAATCTTTCAGGGAAGGCAGGTTGGGCAACTTAGCATCTCCTACTCAGTGAGGGCACTGAGTTGACTTGATAGTCAGCAGGGACTTTGAGCCCAAGGGCTGGAGGATCCTAATTCTCTGGAGGAAACATCAAGGTTGACCCTTGTGGGGTGAGGTTCTGGCCACCTCCCTCTCTTGTGGAGGAACTGGGTTGACCAGGTGGCAGAAATGTACTTTAGGCGCTGACCAGGGGTTCTTTACCCATGCTGGCCACCCAGGGTTGCTCCTCAGTCATTTGCTCTGTTCAACTAATATACCTATCTAAGTGACAGGGAATGTAAAAAGGCATGTCTCCTCTGTAGCATCCCCTACTTGCCAAACATGACTGCAGAACCTTACCTCAATTTCTGTTCTTGCAGGGCCCCTTAAGAACCACTGGTGCTCTGCTTTATTAAGCCCAAATAAACTTGAAGTAAAATCTCCCTTGGCATGTCTACACTACACAGAAGGATCAATGCTGCTGCAGTCAATCTTCTGGGGTTGATTTAGTGGGTCTAAACTTAAACTCAGAGGCTGCCTCTGTTGGCACCGGTACTCCTGCTCCTTGCATTTGCTCCTGTCAGCCTCTCACTGTGTGGACGGTGCAGAAACACGATATAAGACACGTCAACTACAGCTACATTATTAATGTACTTCGAGTTGCATATTGTGGAAGAAAACATTGTCCTCACTCTGAGTTTGTAAGCAACAAGTAGCCAGAAGCAGTTTTATTACGAGTTGCAGCAAGGGAAAAACTGGTTCGGACAGGGGGGGAGTTCCCCCCCCCCCCCAGAGGCAGATCTTCGAATACAAGCAATTATGAAGCAGTTTATATACTGTCTATTAAATATAATAACAACAACAATTAGTCTCCTTCCCATTACAAACACCAATGGCTAACAGCTATTTAGTTCCACCCAGATGCTCCTTATCTCAAGGTCCCTACCAGAGTCAGCATTCTATCCTTATCTCCGTATGGAGGCGAGAGGCGAAGGCAGCGTCTAATTACAGATCTCGCGTTGTCAGGCCACAGACTTAGCCTGACTCTTGCTCTCTTGTTAACAAGACCAAGATGGCTGCACACAAATTCCCTTTTCCTGCCTCCACAATATCTTACTTTGACCTTCTGATGTAGTGTAGACCAGGCCTCAAGATCTATGTTTTCTCCCATTAGGTTTAAGAGAATGCCCAACCCTCCTTTCTTAGGCCCATGGCTTTTAACTCTTAGCAGGTTCTCTGTCAGCTTTCCTAGCCCTTTCTTCAAGAACCCTTTCGGTGGCAATCTTTCATTCTTTCCCTTATCTCCACAGACTGTGGGAAGTCCAAGGATTATAAAAGCCCCACCCCCTCTTTCTGAGGGAAGAGAGAAAAATTATATGATCTTCTTCCCTGAGCTTGTCTCAGTTGGCTACCCTGCCTACTCCATAAGGCCTCTGGTCGCATAGCCTTAGAGAAACTGTAGCCCAAGTTTTCTCCAAGCTTTAACTTCCAGTAGGATCATTTTTTTCTGTCCCAAATTCTATCTGTGCCATCTCTAGATCTTCATGCACTCCAAAAATCCGAGGACTTAAAGGGGCACACCACAGAACAGGTGCTGACTGACCACTAATCAGTCATTACTACTGTTAAGGGGAGAGGCATCCAGTTACAAAGGCATTTTTCTAAAAGGCGTAGTAGTTGCTGTGCAGTGTGTTTGAGATAGCTGGCAATTTCATAGTTTTTAAATGGTTAATGTTTGCTGTATCTGAGCAACCTATTCTGTTGCACAACCTGGGGGAGCTCTTACAAAAAGGCAAATGCAAATTAACAGGACTTGGTTGTTTAACTGCCACTGAAAATTTTCCCCGGAATGAATGTGTGTTGGATATTATTATACAGAATGGTCCATTTTAAGTAAAATTGGATGCACAAACCTTTGATTACACTTTAGTGTTTTCATTTCAAGAACAGTCTTTTCCCATGGCCCACTTATGTTCTTGGGAGCAAATGTTTTCCTGTGTTACAAGAAGATGCCACTTCTGGGAAACATGTTTAGTTTCTGGGTCATTGGGAGCCAAGAGAGAACAGCCAAGAGACAGAAAACCTTTTTCCACTGTACTGAGTTTGAAATCCTGTAGAGACCTCTCTATGATGCTGAACTTAATATAGCAATTCAAGTTGAAGCTAAGTGCTACTCAGTTTTCTAAGATCCCTGGGGGTCTTTGAATTCTAATTCTCACATTTCGGAGCTCCCACTCTCCCAAGTGAATGTGCTAACATAAATTGAGAGGATTTTTGGTAGCTCCCATGAAGCTGTCTGGATACAGAACTGGCTCATAGATGTTTGGATGGATCAGACAACAGAAGGCACTAGTAATAATTATATAAGCTGTGGCTCTTCAACACAGCTATCCATCAGTATTCAGGATGCCTTCAACCATGTGACAGATGCTGGTCATGTTACTTAATGCACTTCTTAAACGTGCTTAGATGCTCTGATGAAGAGGACTGTATAAGACCTTTGAATAGAATAGAATCAAAGCCTTCTTGACCTTTTGCCTCCTCCTCATGTCTCATTCTCAATCAGTACATTCCCCAGGCAGCCTGAACCTCTTGGGCTTATATGTAACTAGGGCTCCAAGTTAAAGCTCCCTTGATAAGTGGCACTCAGTGATGCAGGGTACCTTATGCATTTTGCCACACAAGCAGAGATTAATCAAGCCCAGGAAATGAAGTTGAAATTCCTATTTCAAGAAGGAATAGCATCTACTATATCACTGACATGATATCTGCTGTTCTGTTAGACTGAAACAATATTGCAAGGGATAAATGGGGAGCTGCTTCTCTCAAGTCATTTAAAAACAAATTGGACAAATAATAGGAATATATTTTATAAGAAACAGTCCTGCATGAGTTTTACTCCAGAGAGTGAACTAGATGACTATATGTATTTTTAATCTCTAATTTCTATAGTCTAGTAATGTTGATAGCTGTGTGTTGGGAATATGGACTGTTTTTGAAGGTGGGCGTTAGAGACTGAAAGGGCAGATAGAAGACTGGTAAGGAGAAGGTGACAAATTGGGTGCAGGATGATGAGGTTGGAGAGAGGACTGATCCACAAAAGAATCTCTTTCATGTACTTCTCTGCAAAATGAAATGTGGGAGAAGCATAATTCAAAGGGTCCAAATCTTTAGGACATCCATGGCCAACCCATGGTTTGCGAGCTGCATGTGGCTCTCCCCTCCCCCCCCCCCCCCCCCCGGAAGTGTAGCTCGCGAAGCTGCTCCTGCAACCCCCCCAAAAGGCCCCCTGACTCCCTCTGCCCTCATCTCCCCTGTGCTCACTGGGTCAGAGATTCAAAATGGCGCCCAAGATGGCAGCCATTGATGGGCATCTGATATGGCCAAAAGCCTAAGCTTGCTTGCTCCTTAAAGGGGCAGCCTCCTTTTTTTTTTTTTTTTGCTTGAAAATTCTGGTGCGGCTCTTCACATTTTTTCTGCCACAGTTTCGGCTCTCTTTGTTAAATGAGTTGGCCACCCGTGCTTCAGGAGGACAGCAGTACCATTTACAGTAGAACTTCAGTTATGAGTGTAGTAAGTTGAGGGTTGGTAACAAGGAGTCAGCAGGCCTGAATAAAGGCCTGTATCATAAAAACAACAACAAGCCTGGAATCTTAATTGAGCAAGACTTTGATTCAGTAACATGGCAGTCAAGAAAGAGGCCATGTTGATAATTGTATGATTATGTAAATTAGATCAAGCATGGAAGGACATAGGGAGGCACCGAGTACAGATTGTAAGCCAGAAAGAAGTAGCAGAACATACCAACCTAGGTTCAGGACTGGGTTGAAGTTAACAGCATGAAAGAATAGAAAGTAAGCCCCCCTTCTGTAAGGTGAGGGGTGGTAACTAGGTAACATAGGGTAGCAACCTGGTATGTAAGGAATGATGTAACTTATTTGTACATGTCTATAAAAGGGCACAGCAAAGGATGAGTGCCGACCGACCCTGGTTGGGGGTGGGTAGTGCTTTATGCACTTTTGTATGTGGCTTAGCGTTGAGACTTTCTGCTAACAACTGTTAATACATAGCTCCTGGCAATAAACCTGCTCAATTGGTTTCATCCTTGCCTGACTCTGTCATTTCCAGGGGCTCTCAAAGGTCTACTGTGTTGACCCAAGTGCACAGGGCTTAACGCTTTAGATAGAGGGACCACATGCCTGCACTCACACAGCTAAAAGTTTATAATTATCGACAGAGTACAGGACCTGTCAGGAATGCACCAGGACAAGCCCAAAACCCTGACTGACGACAATGAGCACCTCGGGAATGGAAGTTGTTTGAACCTCTGAAATAATTGTAACTCTAAACAAAACATTGCAGTTGTTCTTTCAAAATTTATAACTGAACATCGACTTAATAGAACTTTGATACTTTAATATGCAGAAGAAAAATGTTGCTTTTAACCATCTTAATTTAAGTGAAACAAGAACAGAAACTGTTCCCTTACTTTGTTGAATCTTTTAAAAAAATTTCCCTTTTTTTTAGTAGTTTACATTTAACATACTATTATTGCACCATATTTGCGTTTTTTTAAAATTCTGTTGCTGCCTGATTGTGTATTTCTGGTAGCAAATGTAAGCTTGACTGGGTAGTTCGTAACTCTGGTGCTTGTAACTTGGAGGTTCTAATGTAATAATATTCCAAAGCTTACATACACTCGTGTAGTAAGTTGTGTTGTGGGCGAGGCACTTGAAGTGGAGAGACTGTGGTGCATTTTCTTTGCAATTAGCTATGCCCTGAGCAACAGATGCAGTGGTTATTTTATAGATTATAAAATATGGACATAATTTTAACAATTTTCCTTACTCTCTGCCTCTGGGGAAATTACAGACAAGTATCAAACAAGTTATGTTTTAATACGTACCATTCTCATTGTTAATGTCTCTACTGTTTAATTTGAAAACATTGTAAAGAAAACTTTGGCAGAGGGGCACATATTATACCCAAGTGAAAAATCTACCTCTCTCTCACTTTCCTCATGCCCTTCCTTTCCTCTGTTCTTTCTATTTCTCTCATGTTTAATGTTTAACTAAACCCATTGGATCAATTCCCGCCTTGGTTTCAAACCAGTGTAACGACACTGAGTTCAGTAAAATTACTCCTGATTTATGGATGTGAGAACAGAATTTGATCCTCTGCTATTAAAGTAACCCGAGTCTTTGTGAAGCATTCCTATGATTCCAGAGTCAGCATCTCAGAAGAAAATGAAAATATTGATAAGAGAATAATACCTCATTCAGACTAATACGAATAACCCAAATAACAAACAAACCTATAGACCAATACATTTACAAGATCATTGGGGCCACATTACTTCTCAATGTCTTTCAGGAGTGCTGAGAATATTAGACATAATTTTGGTATAATTTAACATTATAGATGAAAATTTAATTATAGCTTCAATTTAGCCTCTTACATAATGTTTACTTTTTTGTATGTGATTGTGATTACAGTTTTCATTGATAAGCAGGGCATGGCATTTCCTATTGTTTCCAATATATAATTTTAATTTTAAAAACTGGACGTTTTCAATTTGCTGGTGACAAAGTAACTTTTTCAGTGTAAATTGAACTGTTGGTCTCTTAGCATAAAATCAGAGGCAGTCAAGAGCTTGAAAAAGTTTTCCAAACTTCTGCTTGTTTAGTCAAATGTAAATAGTGCAACTTCTGTGGTTCACCTGCCACTAATTATTGAAGGCCAGCTTTCTTTGGAAAATAGGGATTCTCTGCTGGTCAGGAGACTGATATTAGGATATGAAGCCTTTCATGCTTAAATCACTGGTTCAGATTTAGCTCCAATTGGTAGTGATCAGAAATCATTCCCCTCTGGTTTTCTGGCCCATTTAAAATGATGGGATCTCAGGCACATTCACAGGAATTACCATACTAGATGAAAACCATCATCCAGCTAGTCCAGTATACTTTCTCCAACAGTGGCCATCACCCAATGATTCAGCGGAAGGAGCCAGTTCCCAGTGAACAGGTGTTTATAGCACAAAAGCCACTATCATAATTGACATATTGTGGCATCTTACCCTATTGGCTCCCAGAAAACAGATTGAATGGACCGGATTTTGAAAAAGTGTACAAAAATGATTGAAAGATTCCCCAAAGAGTAGAGCCAATAATGATCTGCTCACATCCAGTAAAGGGTCCACCAACATCCACCACACAGTATTACAAGAAAAAAAGAAAGCACATTCATTGTTTCTCTTTTCAGCAATTCTGCTTTATTATTCAACCATTTCTTTCCCATCAGAAAAAAATCAGTCCTTCCTCTACATCCCATGAGCCATTCAGCGCTAGATAACCAATTCAGTCCTTGTCCTTATCAAATCAATTTAGACACACATCATAAAATCAATTCCACACTGCCTATATCAGCATCCCAATCTGAGAATAATTCAACCATCCCATCATCACTGAATGTAGGGTTAGAGAGAATGAAGGAAAGAATAGAATAAGAAGGAGAAAGACCACCTTTGTCAGTTTTAAACTTTTAATTCTGGCAGCCATTTATTTCATCGGTCACCCACAACCACATATGTCATTGGAATAGATATTCTTGTGTAAGGTGGTAGGAAGGCTGCTGACACAACCCCTCCATCTGAGCAGAGATCTAGGTGTCACTATTGAGCCCTCTGATGGGGGAAAGAAAAAAGAAGTCTAGGTATGGGAGAGGGAAAGAAGGATAGGTGATGATGCTCCTATTAGGGAAGCAGGCTCGCTATGCATTCTGCTGAAGGTGCAGTGGGAATAAGCCTTCTGAACATACCCAGAGATACTGAATGATCCTTGCCTCAATAAGATGTCAGATACTGGATGCCAAAGACTCCTACTGTGGGGGTTAGGAGGGAGCAGGATGTGTAACACAGATTGGGTGAGAACTTTCATAAGTTTGCATAAACATTCATGTACTTGGGTTCTACTCCAAACTATGAATGGTGGGGCTTTTCTTCTCTTTCATACTGGTTTTATAAGTAATTTTGCATTGTTATTGATGTTTTGTCACAACAAGTAATTGCTGGTGCAGTGAATATAGGAGTTAGTGCATATTGGTCTGGTAGGAGAAAGAGCTTTGATAATAGCCTGAAAGCTGAACTGATTTTTAGGCCTTGATAAATAAAATATGAATACAAGAATAACCTAAAATTCAACAAAATGTGACATAGGTCCTCCAGAAGTTCAGGACTTAGCAGCCCCAATATCTCATTCTTAATTTTGGAATTATCCCTCAGGAAAATATCCACTAGCACTGTCACAATTATGCAGACAAAATGCTAAAACTAACTTTTCACTTACCCTAAGAATCAGTGCAGAGCCTTTCCCCTTGTATTCTTTCCAGACAAGTACAAAAAGTACAGTAGGTCCCCTATTTCTGATTTATTTTAAAGGTGACTGAAATCCAGAAGAAAATGTCATTGTATACTGAATGAACAATTGTGTGAGAGCAGTCATAGTTACAAATGTAAAAATATGGAGCAAATATAAGTTTAGAAACTATCCAATCTGCAATTTTCTCACTTCTAGTAATAGGTAAATGCCAGTTTCAAATGAAGTGGAAAAACAAACTAATAGACACTGTTTTTCCCGATGGAGCAATTTCACAGGCAATGCATTTTGATGCTCATTTTAAGATTTGAACATCTCTCTGTCCTCCAACTTCCTTTTTCCCTGACTCCCTGTTCCTACAGCCTCCTTGCAAAAAATCCTGCTAAGTGCCTTGTGAAGATTCTGGTGACCAGTGGACCACTGTGCTGCTAACTTATGGGGGCTTCCCATGCCAATCTTATATAAGAGTAGTCGTGTTAGATCAGGCAATTGTTTCATCTTACCTGTTTTTTTTACTCTACCCAGGGCCCATGACTGATATTTCAGACAAAGTTATGCCCCACCCACAATTAGTGACTAAGCTCTACTAATTCACCAAATTAGAATTTTCCCAGAACATTAAAGTTAACATTCTTCTGGCAGGAAGTGCCATGAGTCCATTGGATCACTTGAGCCCACTCTTCTGCGCTGAGCTCTGACCCCATTGGTACAGGGCTTTGGAGGACCAATGCCTGAGTGGCTAGTTCTGGTTCTGGTGGGGAGGGGTATAGGGCTATCAACAAATTCTCTTGAGCCTTCAAGCCTTGAGGAAGTTGATGCGATAGATCTGCATCTCTTTCCACCTCCTTGGCTGCTGGATATAATAGTCTCTGGGTCCTACCTTTCTGACCGCCTCAAATGGGCCTGGGCACAAGAGCAAGAGCTTAAATTGAGAGGACAGGAGAAACAATAATACCCTGCCACTTGGTTCCAATGTTCACAGTTGAGCCCTCTGTTTGTGAGTGTGCTCCTGTGTCTGCTGAGCTGCTTCCTATACAGGAATTCAAAAGTGAAAAGACCCATGGAGGCTTTAGAAATCTCTCATATGGGAAATAATAATGGTGGTAGCCTGTCCTAGAGTTGCTGGCTGATGCTGGTGAATTTCCTCAACATGGACTCCAGGATCCTGTAGAAATACTCCACCAAATCATCAGTTTGTGGGTGTTAGATGGAGGTCTTAAGGGCTTTGACCTTCTGCAGCTCACAGAGCTCTCTCATCAGAGTGGATAACCATTCATGAAGATCTTTGTGAGTTTCCCAGTATGCAGGTGCTTTCATTATACACAATGGGATGGCCTTGGGGTATCAGCTGGCATTGTCCACTATCACCAGTATGTAATGAAATCCAGACATATTGTTCTCTAGGGGTCCCAGCAGGTCCATACCTATTCATTCAAATGGTACCCCCACTACAGGTAACAGGATCAGGGGGCCTTTGGTAATCCTTTGGGTCCTGTTAGTTGGTTCTTGAGATATGAGACACAGAAAGTGCACAGCTCCTTGTAAATGCCTGGCCAGAGGAATCTGAAAGCTACCGACTGATGTGTCTTCTCCCTCCCCAACTGTCCAGTACATAGCACCGAGTGGGCTAGGCACAGTAGTCTCCACCAGAACTTCTTGGGTACCACTAATTACCACAACATTTTTTGGTCTTAGGAGTCTTTCATCAGATGGTACAGCCACTCATTCTGGAGATCAAAGCAGGCCCCTGCTTTATCCACTGGCACAGACGCTGACTTCATGGATGCTCCAGGGGTGAATCACCCACAGGGGAAAACTGGTGGATTCTGAACAGCCATCAGTAGCCCCCCTCTTAATTCCCACTTCCTCCCAGTGCCTTCTGCCCTCTAGCAGGCCCCATGGATCAGCACCTTCCTACTCCTCTGGATAATAGTCTGGCTGCCTCAACAATCTACTAGGGTCATCACTTGTATGCTGTTGACACACCCTGGAATCAGTAGTTTAGTCTGGCCCTGCTTCCAGGCTTGCGGGTCTGTTAATCGTGCCTATCCATAGCTGCAGTCCAGAAAGAAACACTATCACCTGAAGGTCCCTTCACAACCATATTGGAAGCACTGTTTTTTGGGGCCACCATTGGTGGACTCATTTCTGGGGCATTGAATCTTCTGGATGGGGTTTATACCTTCCCCTAGGGTCTCAGTCTTCTCTTCATGTTGCCTCAGTGCTCAGGTTTCTCCCTCTGGTCATGAGTCTACCATGTGGTCCCTCTTGGTATCTTCTCGGGTCAGTCTTCCCCATCAGTGGTGACTCATAATGCTCAGCTCCCATGGTTGAAGGGCATGCAATGACTTTGCTGTGATCCCTAGCAGCTTCTCTATTAGTAGCTGCTATACCCAACTTCTCTCCTGCTCTGTCTGCCGAGACTATGCTGAGTTGCTTCTTTTTTAATGCTTTTTTAACCAGGAGCATGCCCAGGAAAGGCAAGGGTGTGATTTTCTATGTACAAAGCAGCTCTTTAACCATTGCCTTACCAGTTTGGGGTTGGTACATCCATTCACAGGAACTAATTATAGTTCATCTTTTCATCAATGTATCTTGCTATGTGTATCTTTACATATGGTGGTGCTGTCCATCTCTAGATCTCTAGTAACTTTTATTTTATTACACTGCCAAAGTAGCTTTATCTGTATTATAGTAGTAGCCACTGCTGCAATTCTAAACTTGTGTCTTTTTTAGTAATATTTTAACTCCACAGCTAATTCTATTACAGTACGAGAATATTGGCTTTTCTAAAACTAAATATGAAAGTGTGTATTATATTTTGTTGTGTCTTCATGATCAGGAAATGCCAAATTCACAGCATTCCAAAATAATGTGAGAAAATACTGATTTCACCTTTCCACTATTTGGAATTCTCTAGTTTTGTTTTCTTTAATAAAGAGCAAACGCAGGCATATAGAAAAAATGAACAAGATGCTCACTGAAACTTTCTAAGAGGGATAATGTACTGTACTGATGTGGACACATGCCTATATGTCTGTTCTTTATAAGGTCTAGCCTTAAGCTTTTGGACCTACCAGTGTGTGGCTGCATAAGGTCTCACTTTATCAGTACTTGCATGCCACAGTCAACTACCCCCACCCCGATCTGACAGTCAGAAGATCATTGCCAATTTCCTATCCAATCTTGTTTGACTGTAACACCAATTGACCATGACAAAGAATGAATTCCCTAATTTCCCTCTTCACTCCCTCTTTGCAAAGTCACAGTTAGACTTTACTTTTCACTTCCTGGGATGAGTAGATTATTGCCAGAGTATCTTATTCAGGCAAGAGGTTGGTGGTACAATTTGCATGGGCAGCACATTAGGAGGTAGCATATTAGGAGGCTTTGGGAATAATTGTATAGTCACAGTTGCTAGAAGGAGCCACACACATTACTCCACACAGAGCCCTACCAAACCAAAATCCATCTCTGCCCCTGATGGTCTTTTCCAAGTAATTTTGTGCCACTTCATCTCTTACTTTGCTCTAATATGTGGAGCTTGGTATTTCTTCACTTCTCTCAAAAGCCATAATCTCTTAAATTTACCCTTTAGACTTGTCTCTCTCTTTAATAATTCCAGTATGAACTCCACTTGTGACATAGGCTGTCAGTTTAGCTCTCATTCTGGCCTATTGAACAAACAACACTATCTAATTAATTCCACAGTGTGAAGATTCTGTAAGCACAGAGACAAGAAAATATTAGGCAAGAAATTATTTGCCCTATTTATGTGGAATTCACACAATATAGAGACATTGTGCTGATGGCGAAAAAGGGTGATAGTTCATATACTGCCTATGTTCCTTGTACATAAGCCACAACTTCTCCCATACTAAGATCTTTAAAAGATATTGAATAGAATTGACTAGAAACATCTAATTTTGTGGCACTGAAAAAAAATTAGTTCTAGGCTATGCTCATCTGTTTTCTTTGTTTAAAAACTCTGCATTCTTCACTGTGTGGTTGACCTCTCTTTAATGGTCTTCTATTTAACTCAATTATATGAGGCAGGAATCTCCAGGCTCTTGGATAACCTAAGAATACCTAGGAGTAAGTCCTGCACAAAGAAGATGTTCAGCACTTTAAATTTAGCCTCTGCAGAACTCATGATTGATATGAGATCTTGATAGTGCACCTGTTCACCTGCTGAACATTGATGTGAGGGGTAAGGTGGGATTGATGGTCAAGGCAAAATGGACTATTTCCAATTGGACAGGACCCTTCTCAGTTTCCCCCTCTATTCTTGTTCTAGCCAGCTGGGGTTACACAGGGAAACCCTTTCTACCTGTCCCCCTCCTTAAATTCTCTCATTTTGCCACAAGAGAAAGCTGCCCCTCCATACCTATAGCTGTTAAAGGTTAGCAATCTTGCTCCTTTTCCTGCCACTTCCTTTATCACCTTCCTCTGTTTCTTACTGCTGGAAAGAGGCAGTAAGCCATCCCTTTTTGCTGTTCTGAACAGTGAAGCTATCTGTGTGTCTGTTACATTTTCCATTTACAGTAATGACTGGAATAAATCCAGCATTTCATCCTATTGTAATGTATTTCACTGTAAAATATATTTCCTTGTGTTGTATTCAGGAAAGAGCCATTTTCAGCATTAGAATGACATAGCCAGTAGAGCTTCTTTGCACTGCTAGAGGGAGCACTTATGCTAACTTACAGAACTTTGCTTCACAAACAAACGTGAAGACTATAATAATATTTATCATTCTGTCAGGTGATTAATGGCAGCAAAAAGGCCTAGGTTTGCTATATCTACAGTCCCTCTTGACAAATAAGTGAACTGGCTTAAACCCTCACTCAGAGACCTGGGAAAACTAAATTGCACCCCTTCCCCATATGTCTTCGCAGGCAGAACTGCCCCCAGTCACAAAGCATTCTGAGACCCGATACAAACATGGAAAGGGAACACAGTAGTGCTACTACCGAACCCAGGTCAGTGCTTCGGCTTTATTAAGGAGCGGGTAGGTGAATTTTACCAGCATCCACTCACCTCTTCTATTGTTCTCTGAATCATCTCTTGCCACGCAGTCATCTGCAATGCTCTTTTAGAAATGTCCTCAGGCATGGTGTCCTTTGCACTGTTTCCTGTAGCGATGTTCCCATGGGTGGGGTGAATATGGCCTGGCTCCACCTACCAGGGCTTCATGAGGGGTTTCTTCCTTCTCCAGCTCTGGGGGAGGCTAATCCACCAAAGGCATATTTTTAGAGTGTAAAAAATGTTTCCGCTATTATTATGATTGTGTTGATGGCCTGGCTTTATATAATCATGAAGAGGCTGATTAAGTACAATCATTGGATTGGATGAGATATTTGGCTCACTTTCTTTTTATCTAACACTAAATGCATGTTACTTCAAGAATAACCCAGTTACTCAGTGGCATAAGATATTTCCTAGGTGGACTCAAAATTAGGGAATCTCAGTCCTTAAACAAAGTGGTATGTGTCTTTAATGCCTCAACTACAACCAAACACTGAATCATATTCCTCTAATATATTATTTTCATTTCTTGTAACTCATAACATTGAAATTTCCACTAAATGTTTGATAATTCTTTACTGCTTATGGCTTCCCACTTGAGCTTTAGGTTTGTTTTTCACTGTCTCAGCTCTATTTATGATTTTCTGGTATACAATTAGGCACTAGGGGACAGTCAGATGTTCCATTTTCTTTACATTTTTTATACTCTTCTGACACTATGCTGGTGTAATTGTTTGTTACAAGGCATTTACATAACACAGCTAGACAAATTACACTATCATTTCATAAATCCCTCCTATATGCTATTAAAATTTCTCAAGCTATGAAAAACATATGATCACTTGTCCACTGGTAGCTAAGACTTAAAAAATTTTTGTCCAACTAGAAAGCCCAGTGATAGTTTTCAAGCTGTAACCTTATCATCTCAGGTACATTAAAATGAAATATTATTGTTGCTGCAAATGTCCAACGCTATTTCTCTCTATTTTGCTTATCCTGTTAAAGCAATGGGACCAGTGCTTTCCCTTTTCCTTTTCTTGTTTGGAGTGTCTGTTTCTCACTTGGATTTCTAAGTAGTTATATCATCAATGTTAAAAGTTAAAATGCAACTATTCTACCAGGTCAGAATTGCAAGTCAGAACAAAAGCTGCAATATCTTATTTAAAATTAAAGTACACATTCTAGCTGTACACATTGCTGTAGCTTGATGAATCTGGAATCCATGGCTGTGTCAACACTCCAGTGGTGACTACATGCAGTGCAAAGGGAGAAAGGAATATCCAGGCCTACCTACTACTCTGGGTCCTGGACCAGGGACTCTAATGGCAACTTTGTTCTGCCCTCCTTCATTCCCCTCTATGGCCTCTTGTTCCCTGGGCCTCTTCCCATTACTCCTTGCACCCCCTCAGTCCCTGTATCTAGGCTTACAGCCTGGCAGGTGTCAGGTGGGAGCATCTCTCTCTAGTTCCCCCGAGACCATCCAACACTTCTCTAACCAGGGTGCTTTCTGTCCGGGAACCAATCTTGCACCCTCCCTGATCAGAACCCAACTGTTCACTGTGCTGCTGAGCAGTTTCTTATAAACAGGGGTGCTCCAGCAAGTCATCCTCTGATTGGTTCCCTTGGAGCCCTTTCCTCATTGACTGTGGCTCTATGCAGATTCCGGCCAGCCTTCTTTAACCCTTTTTGGCCAGACTGTGATAACTGCCACATGACACAGGGTCATATATAGGCTCTCTATACATTCACTGAAATCATATTCAGAAAGTAAAGGAATTAATTAGAATAATTTATTACATTTAGAGGGTACTTTACATCCCACAGGATGCCAATCCACTTCATAGAGTGTGCGCCAGATCATGGGCAGTCCTATCCAGGTGCACCAGGATGAGAAAGAGAGGGAAAAGCTTCCCATTGGAACTCTGCACAAGGCCCAGAACTAGTGTCTAGAGTGGTGGTAACTTCCCATAAGTCAGAGTATTGGGGAAGAGTTGGGAGCATGGTCCCAATTTCCATTTTACCCAGGGGAACTGGACTCCCACATTATGGCTACATCTAGACTGCAAGCCTCTTTCGAAAAAGAGGGTCTAGACTACAACCAGTACTTTCGAAAAAGCAAGCCGCTTTTTCAAAAGAGAGCACCCAGGCAGTCTGGATGCTCTCTTTTGAAAAAGTACAGTTTGCATTACATAGTGCCTTTTTTCGAAAGAGCACTTTCAAAAAAAGGCATTCTTCCTCATAAAACGAGGCTTTCCGCAGTCAAAAAACTGCCGCGTTCGATTTACTTTCGAAAGAACATAGCAGCAGTCTAGACGCAGGGGAAGTTTTTTCGAAAAAAGGCTGCTTTTTTTTAAAAAAAACCTCTGTAGTCTAGATACACTCTATGATACATTTTTCCATATATGATCGCATACTATTTTCCCCCACAGGTAGCTTCTCAAACAGTACACAGGTTTGATGGGGCACAGTGAATGAAGCAGTTGTTTAATAGTTGTTTTTATCCTCACTGTTTTGTTCTGCTTTCATACAGTACATACTATCTGTTCACTGAGGGACTATCCCTGAAGCCCTCATTGTCCCCTGGAGTCTCCCTGAAGTCATTGGGACTATTCACATGAGTAAGAGCAGCAGGATCTTCATTTATGCCATAATACATCAAATCTTAACTCCTCTAGAAAGGGTACTTTGGTAGCAGAGGAGGCAGGGTGGCCCCGAAAGGTAAAAAATTTCAAATAGGGCATTTGGATAGAATTATAATGATGAAGTTGGGGAAGGGGAGATGATGGGTTGGTTTGCAGGAATCCTGCATGACACCTCACAAACATTCTATGTCATTAAATAGAATCATTAAACTGGAGCTGGTTTTATTATCATAATTTCTTCTGCTAGCATGTGAGAAAGTTTTATGGCTGCCAATAAAGCTTTGTCTCTACTTAGAAGCCAGTTTGATTTTAATGGTAGCAAATCTGGTAAGATTTATGTTCTTGTTTTGCTTAAGTTTCCATTTTAAGGTAGTCATAAAAACAAGTTAGATTTGCTTATTTCAGGGAATCTTATTAGTTAATTATTGGGCCTGGCATGACAAACCATTTTATTTGACTTCTATTATATGACTGTCATTATTTATTTATTTTTGGCTCACTTCACATAACTAACATAACACAAAATGCTGTGGAAATCATTGGAAAGCAAAGGGATCTCCCTTGCACTGTGGGGAAGATGTATGTATATTTTTAGTGACTAGTGGCAGGGAAAATTCTTTTGGATAAAATAAAGACACCACCTCAAATCCAAGCATGAAATGATCACTGATGTCCTGAATATTTTTACAGTTAGCTTTAGTCATTGGCTACGTCTAGACTGGCATGATTTTCTGCAAATGCTTTTAACGGAAAACTTTTCCGTTAAAAGCATTTGCGGAAAAGAGCATCTAGATTGGCACGGACGCGTTTCCACAAAAGCACTTTTTGTGGAAAAGTGTCCGTGCCAATCTAGACGTGCTTTTGCGCAAAAAAGCCCCGATCGCCATTTTCGCGAACGGGGCTTTTTTGCGCAAAACAAATCTGAGCTGTCTACACTGGCCCTTTTGTGCAAAAGCTTTGCGCAAAAGGACTTTTGCCCGAACAGGAGCAGCATAGTATTTCCGCCAGAAACACTGATTTCAGACAGTAGGAAGTCAGTGTTCTTGCAGAAATTCAAGTGGCCAGTGTAGACTTGCCAGTCTAGACGCAGCCATTATGTTCTCTTTCCTTGTTCCATTTGGCACTAGAATCATGAATGACAAATAATAAATAAGATGCTTCATGATATTTCCAAACCAAAAAGCAGTAGTAAATATTGCGACTCTCTCTGGAGAAAGCTTGATTATCTGAGTTTCCTTTCTGTCCCACTTTGAAGACCCTAAAGGCTTGGAAAATTGAAATAAAGTTATAACAAACTGTTGGATGGTTCTCAGAATGAAACCAAAGCTTTAAATGTAATATTCTTGCAGTATGAAACTTCTTCCCAGTCTCAGTCAGTGCTGTTTCAAAGTATGTGGCAGTGTTAGCAAATACTCCAGTGAGTGACTTCCTGCCAGTTATCTCTTCTGGCTGGTGGAAAGAAATCTTTTATATGTACATGGATATAAAGCAATCCTTTCTCCTTTCCCTTCTGAATTCAGCCACCCTTTTCACATTATACAAGAACACTTGGCCCTCAATATTCTCCTGCCTCAGACTGCCTCATTCATTTATAGAACATTAGGGGAGATCTATTATTTTTGGGAGCTGGGGGGATGCAAGAGTTTGCAAAATTGCCCTTAGTCTAGAAAAGAGATCTGAGATGAGAGGCCTGCACACCAGATAGGTTAGGAGAAGATAGGTGAGGGTTGTATAACAAATAAGTGGTGGCTAGAAAGACTAGCTGGAGATAAAAGTGCAAGAAAGAATATTTTCTGCAGTAGCAGGAACTGTATTGCAAATAGATGGGAGTGGTCATATCTTCGCTCACCCCCTCCCACCAAAGGATTAAAAAACCCCTTTTGTGACATGTATTTTACACAGAGTTCAGTCGAGAAACAGGTATAACATGTTTCTGCAGGGCATTAATTTTCTCTGCTTTTCTCTCCTGTCTGTGGGGTCTAGGAAAGTGTACTAGTGTACTGGTCTGGGGAAGGATGGGCTGGTGTCAGGGCCTGGGAGCCAGTGGATCTGAATTGCCCTTCCTTTGTGATCATGACCAAGTATTTTAACCTCCGTATATATCAGCTTGTACATCTGTAAAATAAAACAATAATAATGCTTTCTCACCCCTTATGGAGGTGGTGAGAATTACTTCAGTAACGTCTCCAAAGTGCTCTGAGGTCCTTGGATGGAAGGCCCTATAAAAATAAAAGTGCAAGGTCGCATTATTTCCTGATAATCTCACACATAGGAATTGCCACAATAGCACAGACCAATAGACCATTTAATTTGTTCTCATATCTCTGACAGTGGCCAATGTCAAATGCCTCAGAGGAAAAAATTGCATAATGCACCTAACTACAATAATATCCCATGAGAGAGATGACTTTAAGACCCCAGCTTGCAATCAGCAAATGCTCTGATAAATGAGGATTGACAGCATTTAGTCTTTTATAAATAGCACACCACCACATAGATTCTCTCCTTCCTATTATATGAATTTATTGTGGTTATTTCTCAGTCCTTCTCCAGAGACAATATACTGGTCACTTCTACACTCACCTCAAAATCTTCAGAAAACACAGGAAGACGTAGGAGAAGAAAATGTCAGGGCATGAAATATCAGACCAGGAAACACACAATCCAATCTGCAGCTCTTTAATATTTGTTAAAATGGAATCAAAATGTTGTTCAATGTTTTCCTAAAGTCATTGATTGACCAGGAGTATCTCACGCATGGCATTGAACCTATACTAATAAAAGAGTAAGTACTGCCCAGAACATGGAGGTTACAATGATGGGGTGTCCATACCCCACACTGGGTCAATAGGGCCTGACTATGCTGCACATAAACAGGTGGAAGGGGCAGTAGATAAAATGAGCAGCCCAGCTGCTGAGGAGGATGAAGGACATGTGCTGCAAGGATACCTGCAACTCTCTCACAGGCAGGAACCATGGACCAAGACTATGCTGTGGATGACCAAGTGATTGCAGAGACTAACTGGATCACTGAGATGCTGCCAGCTATAGAGGCTCCTGAGTTAAGTCTTGTGGTAGGAAGTGACCCAGGGAATGCATTAGAAGCTGATGCTTAAACTCATAGGCTATATCTACACTGCTGGCTTCTTGCACAAGAACTGTGTTGCAGAATAGTTCTTGTGCAAAAGGTCTTCCACAAGAGCGCGTCCACACTGCCATGTGCTTTTGCACTAGGGTGTCCATGGCAGTGTGGACGCTCTTTTGTGCAGGAAAGCTCTGATGACCATTTTAGCCATAAGAAATTCATGTTGCCTGTCTACACTACCTTTTTGTAGAAGGGCTCTTGTGCAAAAGGGCTTATTCCTCATGGGGAGAGGAATAACTCTTCTGGAAGAAGCCCTGTTTTCCAACTCTGTATTGTAAATTTACTTGCGCAAGAACACACATGCAGTGTAGACACTCCGCAAGTTTTTGCACAAGAAAAACTATGCAGACATGTAGCCATAGACAGAAGTTCAGTGTAGACGTAGTCATAGACAAGAAGTTCCTGACTTCACAGGACACTGGGTCAGAACCTGGGAGAGTAAGTTGGGCCAGGGTTCCCCTCCTCCCACCCACCACACTGGCCAGTAGGTGTAGTTACTTGAAGCTACAGCCACAGATAGACTGTTCTGCCCTGCCCAGGGAATAAGAGCCCCAACTGCTATTGCCTGCCCTAGGCTATGAGGCCATAGACTGTTTTTTTTTGGTGAGGGGGCTTTCCTTTGCCCAGTGGTAAAGGACTGATTGTTCACTTGGCCATGCCAGATGTCCTGAGTGCTCCTTATCACAATTGCCTTATCCCACAGGCAGGGAGTTCAGACAATTGTGTGATGGGGTATACCTTCCCCTGCACCGGACCAACAGGAGCAGCCCTGCTCAAAATGCAGGGCACCCCACGACAGCTACCGCATTCCTTCTGAAAAGCGTCATGGAAGTTTTAGCTTCAACACAGAATAGACACCAAAATGGAACCACAGGAAGCAAGGTATAAAGGTAACTCCACAGGATGGCACTTCTAACAGTTCAGCCAGACTCTATCCCCCCCTCCCCCATTCCTAGTGTTGCACTGAAGGGTTACCCACATAAAAGACCATATTGGTAATAAGGCTTTGCACATATATAGGGTCTCAAAGTGATGCCTAAGTATGAACCGCTGGCTGGAGCATCCGACATAGCCCTGCGCAGGGCTTGCACTACCCAAGGGGCTGCTCGGGGCTGCTTAATGCACAAGGGCACAGTGATATTGGTTTTCTGACGGAAGGAGCAGAGTGCTTCTCATGGCACCGGGGTGGTGGTGGTGCGGAGTCATATAAAAGAGGTGCTTTCCTCTAATAAAATTTCCTCCAGGGGGCTAGAAGGGATCAAGCAGTTCCTGTGTTCCTCAGAGAGACAGGACTGTTATCATTGGTGGCTTTTGCATGGCCACACAAGACTGGTGCCTGATCTAAACAGCTTAGAGTATACAAGACAAGACAAAAAGACAAGACAAAGGAGGAAGAAGGGACAAACAAATGAGTGGAAGAGAGGCTGTTCTCCTTTCTTTCTTGCTCAACTTCCTTTTTGAAACTAAAGAAAACATAGGTGGGATAATATTTTTTATTGAACCTACAATCTCTATCATGTCCTTGTGAGAGGTCAGGCCACCTTTGGTGCTGTCATCCGATGTGCTGAGACTGTCCATCCCCCACCCCGGCCCCGAGCTTGTTTTCCCTGCCAGCTTGGACCCCAGTACCCTGTCTTGTGAGTTAGAATCATTAGCCTTCTGCAGTACAGACATGGGGCTATGCCATGCTCCTAAAGCTGCAGACTTTAACTAAAAACAGCACAATGAGATACCTATCTTCAGCACTCATATACCCACTCCCTCTGGGAACTGAACCCTAGATAAATCTGTCTAATGTGGCATGAAGCTCTGTACAGCAGAAATGTATGAAATGTGTGCTCTTTCTTAATGTAAAGAAACATATGCAGACTCCTTGCCCCTCTCCCTGGTAACAGTTATGTACTGGGTTTATTAATAAACAAAAGTGATTTTATTAAATGTAAAAGGTAGGATTTAAGTAATCGTAAGACATAGCAGACAGAACAATGTAGAACTAAACAAAATAAAAACAGCATGCAAGCTAAGCTTAATGCACTAAAGAAACTAGTTACATGTAATATCTCACCCTCATAATTGTTCTTATAAACTTCTTTCACAGACTGGAAAGCCTTCTAGCCTGGGCCCAATCCTTCCCTCAGTCTTAGATGTTTCCAGCAGTCATCTTGGGTGGGGAAGCAAGGAACCTAAATTACCTCACTGCTCACAGTTAAATAGGATTTAATAGGATCCTTATTTTATATACCTATTACTTAGCATTATTAGATAGGACTTTAAACAGTTAACAGATGGAGTAATTAGAGACAATTATTTGCTGTGTAACTGATAATTAGGACAACAAAGGTTATTGCTAGAGATGGGGTTGGCATTGCAAAGGACAGTGAATATTTGCAAAGATACTGAAAACTGTTTCCCAAATGAAAGCATTAACAAGCAGGGGAAGAGCTGCCATGTGTATCATCTCTGAAGTGCATGCCTAGGCATAATGGGCTTGATATAAAGCCCACAAGGGTCAGTGGGAATTTTTCTATTGATGTCTATGGGCTCTGATCAGGTCCAAAGACAGACTACAATAGGAAGCAAATGACGGAAACCAGGCTTATGTACAGTAAAAATTTTTAAGCACATTGTGCCCACACAAAATGCAGAGGTGCCCAGCACAAGTGGTCTCTCGTTTTCAATAAACAACCATTTTTTAAGTGTGTTTTTCAGCATAAATTGCAAAGCAATGCAGATGCAAAAATGTATGCAGGTGAAAAGCTCTGCTGCTGATAATACAGAAATGGGCTTATCACAGGCCTGCATCTAGCTGCACCTCTCACCCCTCTTTTGCTTTCTTAACCTGCCCGAGTAGAAAGATAAGACCTACATTTGTTGGTTTGTATATTTGTTTTGTGATTTAAAGTTTACTGTCTGAAGTGTTGCATGAAAGCAATACAGCTAGCAATGTTTGCCACACTTGTATTATTTGGGTCAGACCATAACTCCTGAAACACACCCCAAACTGCATACCCACAGATGGATTACATTTCTAAATTTAAACTCCCCTGAGCTTTCTCTACTCACTCAGACCCTGGCTCAGCCACAGACCAGAAGTTATCCATCCACATCTATCATGTCTGAAATGATGAATGCAGCAGAGTGTCTTCTAACACTCTGGTAAGGAATTAATTCAGTGTGCTGACACAGAGGGAAGGGTGCTGCTTGCTTTGTCACTTTCTGCAGCGTCCTCAGCTTTTCTCCAAGAACTGACCCTTGCCTGAGCTTATTCAGTTTGTTATATGATGTATCCAAGGTCACATCCCAAGGCTGTTTGACTGCAGAAATAAGTGCTCAACCTGCATCTTGCTGCTCTTATAGGGTACTTCTAGACTACATCCCTCTTTCTGCAGAGGGACGTAAAGGAAGCACTTCGAAAGTGCAAATGAAGTAGGGATTTAAATATCCCGTGCTTCATTTGCATAACTGCGTCATGACGTTCTTTCAAACAAGCGCCATTTTGAAAGTAAAACCGCAGTCTAGACACGATACTTTCAAAAACAGCAGGCTCCAAAATGGATCCAAAATGAGGAGTACAGGATCTTTCAAAAAAACTCTGCCATTTTCGAAAGAATCATGTCTAGATGGTGGTTTTACTTTGTAAATGGCGCTTGTTCAAAAGAGCGCCATGACGAGATTATGCAAATGAAGCGCAGGATATTTAAATCCCCTGCGCTTCATTTGCACTTTCGAAGTGCCTCATTTACATCCCTCTGCCAACAGAGGGATGCAGTCTAGACGTACACTATAGTGAACAATGTTCCTATTGCCATTTAAATGTCACTGCTTCTTGGGGTCATCATCATCACTCCCTGAAAATTTAACAGCACCATCTCAGCAAAGGCATATTTTATTTGTTGTGCTGACCCATATTTCTTTTTACTACAAAATGGTAATTTAAATATTCCAAGGGAAAGTGCTTTCATGAATCAAACTTTGACAATGGATCAATTCTGTCAACATCAGGAAAATGATCAAATGTACGCAGGAATTTTAAACTTATCTTTAAAGACACTTCAATGTATTAATAGGAAGACAGTGTCCTGAGCATATAAATTTTCAGTATCGCTTTCCTTGGCAGGATTCCATTGTTTTCTTCTTAAGAAAAGAAAAATACAATTATCTGAGGAATTAACGTGCCTCAATTCCAACAAAGAATAACACTGTTGACAAAGGAGAAATAAGCTGAATTAGGAATCAAGAATGTCACCTGGGTTAAATCATTTACATTTGGGCTCAAACTCCTTGCTTGAACAATCATTAATTGCAATAAATGTCTCAGCCCTTTCAGAGTGGTGAGTCTTTTCATTAGTATGAAGTGGGTGTATTTGTGTTTGAGTGAGAGGGTGTGAGAGCGTTTGCTATTGAAATATAGTTAACAATTTTAAACGTTTTGGTTGTTTAGCAGGGATGTTTTATCTTCAGACCTAATATATTGTTTACAGTTCCTCAAACTGAAGTTATGTTATTTTATTCAATTAAATACAAAAAAGAACCGATGCTGATATAGTATTAATTTTGCATAGTGAAAATGCTGCCTTCCTCCAGACACACACAGGGAAATACAAAAACTAGTATTTCAAAAGCAACATTAATACAGTCATATTTCCACTCCTAAATATTTTATTGCAGGGGTGACCAAACCATGGCTTATGAGCCATATATGTTTCTTTTAAAGTTGAAGTGCAGCTAATAAATTGTATATTACATTTATCAGACTGGAGAGGTGGGAATCTCTGTCCTGTGGTAAACTGATGGGGTAGGAGCATCTGTGCAATGGGGAGGAAGGTTTCATGGTTTAGCCCCATGGGCCATGCCTACTGGGGCTTGAGGCTTCAGCAAGAACAGAGCTAAACCCCCAAGCCCTGATCAGCATCTCTCACGGCACTGAAGCCCCAGGCCTAGCCTCAGCAGTTGAGCACTGGCTCTCAAACTTCTGAAGATTGTCATAGATGGCTCAGAGAATCAGCAAATTTGGCCACCCCTGTTTTATTATAAATATGTTATAGCATAACGAATATATTAACTACGGATGAATGAAAAAATCCATTGGAATAATTTAGTCTCTTATGTGTGTAGAATGTCCTTGAGCAAACAGAATTATCTTCATTTTTTGCAGCAAGATTTTTTTGTTTAATATTCATGATCAGTTTGCCATGACTATTCAAAATTTGAACAGCTAGTTAGTTGTGATTGGTCACATATATCCCATGGTACTTGTAATACTTGAATGTCGTAATGGCTGCCATCAAGCAGGTCTTTGAGCTATAATCTTGTCTACAGTACAGAGTTTTGTCAATGCAATTATACCATTTTGACAATCAAATATTGTATAGTACATCATTTCTGCATGTTCTCGCAATACTACTTCTGCCGGCAGAGCACATGGGGGCTACGTTTACACCGCAGGCTTCTTGCGCAAGAACTTTTTGTGGAAGAGATCTTCCGCAAAGAGTTCTTGCGCAAGAGTGTGTCCACACTGCCATGGATACTCCTGTGCAAGAAAGCTCTGATGGCCATTCACAGAATGGTTATCAGAGCATCTGTGCTTTTTCCAATAGCACAAGAAACCCCTGTTGTCCATCCACACACACCTTTTTGCGCAAGAGCTCTTGAGCAAAAAGGTTTATTCCTCATGTAGGCAGTTTGGCTTCCTAGAGGGGCTCCTCCACCTCCGGGTCAGTGGACGGCGACTCCGCCCCACTGCACTGGGCCTTTAAGCCAAAACCCCAAGTCACTAATCCATGCCTGGCCTTCCTTTAGGGTGAGCGGGAGGCCAGTAGTAAACCCAAACAAGCAGTGGTCTGGGGCCACAAACAAACAGTTAGCAGTCTTAGGAGGCCCAGGCCTTGGTTCAGGCTGGGCAGCAAACACAGTCAGGCAATAGTTCAAAGTGCCCTGGTTCAGGGCAGGCAACACACATACACAGTCAGTTTGATAGAGGGGTCAGGCCCTGTTCCAAGGTGTGGCAACAACCAAACAGCCAGTCTAGACCTAGGCCAGGCCCTGGTTCAGGGCATGGCAACAAACAAAGTCAGTTTATAGGGAAAGACCAGGCCCTGGTTCAGGGCGTGGCAGCAGCAAGTTAGGGGGCTCCTTGTTCAGGAGGGGTGCAGGCTGATCACCTGTAGTGGTGGTGAGGGGGAGACTGCCACCTGGTAGGTGGGTAATGGGGAGGGGGGGCACAGGCCCACCCACTCCACTGTCCCCCGCCCCAGGGCCCTGGAAGCAGCAGTGCAGGCTGTTGCTGGCTCAGAGGGGGCTCCAGCCCACAACATTCTGGCCTTGAGGCCTTTAATAGTCCCCACTAACCTCTGGGCCATTTCCCTTCTCCCCGTCAGCCAGTACCTGGATGTCTGGCTGGTCAGTCGAGGAGTCCAGGGGGTCTGGGCCATTCCTCAGCCACTCACAGGTCCAGGGGCTTCAGCGTGGCCTCCAGGGAAGGCCAGTACAGACATCCGGGCTGGTCCTCCAGGTCAGGCACCATCGGGGGTGCAGGGCAAGCCTCTGGCCTTGGCGGCTGCAGCAATCTCTCCTAGTTCCAGGGTGCGGTCTGGGGCAGGTAGTCAGGCTGGTCCTCTGGGGTATCTGCTGTTGGAGGTCCAGGCCAAGCCTTGGCCTCCCAGTTAGGGACCATAGAGCCAGCTTCCGGTTCTTCTGGGTCAGGTGTGGTCGGAGGCCCAGGCCAAGCCTCAGCCTCCCAGGCTGGGAGCACTGAGCAGGACTCTGGCTCCTCCACAGTCTGAGCCCTGAGGTGGGGCTTTTATAGCTCTGGCCCCCGCTTCCTGATTTCCTGTCAGGTGGCTGGGTGGGGTCAGGCTCAGCCCAGCATGGCTGCCGGAGGAGCTTCTCCACCTCCAGGTCAGTGGGCGGCCACTTCGCCCCACTATACCTTGTAGAAAGAGGAATAATTCTTGCACAAAAAGCTCTGTCTTCTGATGATCTACTGTACTTTTTCTTGTGCAAAAACACGCTTGTAGTGTGGACACTCCACGAGTTTTTACGCAAAAACTCTGCAGTGTAGCCATAGCCCCAGAGTTGATGCTTCAGCACTGACAGTGAGAATAGTGCACTGTGGGTAGTAATCCCACTTTGCTACTTGCTACCTTCCGCAGCTAGTCGTTGTGGGAAAGAGGAGAGGATCACAGTGCATCATGGGTACAGGTATAAGGTCCTATCATGGAGTTCTTTCTGGTCTAGCATTCCATGGACTTGCGGCTGCATTTTGTGGAATTTTTCAATGGCTCCTGTTTACTGTGCACCCAACCATATCTATCTGTCCTTACATCTGTCTAGAGTCTAAAGCTGTCAATTTGAAAGACAAATATGTATCATCCTCTACTGCTTTGATGATTTTTCTTCTTTGTGTGCAAGAAGTTAGCATATCTCATATGGGAAGCTGTTTAACGGTGTCCAGCCACAGAGACAATTTGCAGTTAGGAGTCAGCCCCACCCCCGCTTCCCCAGTAAATGTAACAAGAAAATTCAGTTTAAACCTTACACCTAGCCAGTAAGTCGTACAATAGCCTGCCTTTTATTATGGAAGCATGGGTTGTAACTCTATACCTGAGGCTGCATTGATTTCCACTCAACAGGATTTCAGTCTCTGTGTTTCATACTTTAATTAATGAATTTACTCTGCTAAGTTGTACCATGAACAACTGAAGTTTTTGCATAAAAACTTGCTGTTTTGCTAGCAAACACATTTAAAAAATCTCTTAATTAAAATTATGCCACAATGTTTCAACTACTGTTGCTCCTCTGTAACCTCTATAATGTAGCTTTGGGGAAAAATCCCAAATTGATATAGATCCCAAATTTTTTCTTTTTTGTTCAGATTTATGTTATATTCATTCACATTCATATATTCCAAGAAAAGTCAATGGAAATGTCAAGTATAGTACTTGTTCAACATTTTCATCGATGATCTGGATGATGGGATGGATTGCACCCTCAGCAAGCTCGTGGATGACACTAAGATGGGGGCAGATGTAGATATATTGAAGGGTAGTGATAGGGTCCACGGTGACGTGAACAAATTGGAAGATTGGGCCGTAAAGAAATCTGATGAAGTTCACAAGGAGAAGGGCAGAGTCCTGTACTTAGGATGGAAGAATCCCATGCACTGTTATAGACTGGGGACCGACTGGCTAAGTGGCAGTTCTGCAGAAAAAGACCTGGGGATTACAGTGGGCAAGAAGCTGGATATGAGTCAAGAGTAAAGCTTATGGCATATTGAGCTGCATTAGTAGGAGCATTGCCAGCAGATTGAGGAAAGTGATTATTCCTCTCAATTTAGCACTGGTGAGGCCACATCTTCATCTGAAGAACTGTATCCACTTTTGGGCCCCGCACTACAGAAAGTATGTAGGCAAAATGGAGAGAGTCTAGTGGAGGGCAATGAAAATGATTAGTAGGCTGGGCCACATGACTGATGAGGAGAGGCTGAGGGAACTGGGCTTAGTCAGTCTGCAGAAGAGGTGGGGAATATGATAGCAGCCTTCAACTGCCTTTCAAAGAAGATGGAGCTAGGCTATTCTCAGTGGTGATAGATGATAGAGCAAGAAAGCAATTGTTTCAAGCTGCAGTGTGGGAGGTGTAGGTTGGCTATTAGGAAAAACCATTTCACTAGGAGGGTGGCAAAGCACTGGAATGGGTTACCTAGGGAGGTGATGGAATCGCCATGCTTAGAGGTTTTTAAGGCACAGCTTGACAAAGTCCTGTCTGGGATGATTTGAGCAGGGGATTGGACTAAATGACCTCCCGAGCTCTCTTTCAACCCTAATCTTCTATGATTGTATGATATTAAGCCTTCTCTCTTTAAATTCACACTGGAAGCTCCATGGGGTTTTAATCATTGATATACCGCTACATACTCTTCGTTTAGCTCATGTTAGTGTGCTGTTAGCAATTTAAGGAAGCAGAAGAGAACTCCAAATTGATGTTGTTATGGAACACACTGTCAAAATGAGCAGCTTTCTCCCCAGCATAGGGAAATATATTCTCAGTCAAATACCATGAGTTAATAAAGTCACCATGGGCAGAACTGCACACAGACCACCTTCCCTGTATCCAAACAGGTTGTATTCAACTGTTTTAGTGGCATACCGAGAGCCGAGAGGGATTTATTCATGAGGATAGATTAAAAGATTTAAATGGGTAAAGCATAGCTGCAGTCTATGAAGGAGGAGGAGGAGAAGTTGGGAGACATGAAATCTGTCTACAAATATCAAAAGAGTGATATTAAGGAGATAAAAAGTGTTATTTGGGAATGCTCAGAAGGAAATAACTGTAAATATAAGGTATAACACTGAGAAGGGGGCAATTACAGCAGGTAAGTGAGAATTATTTCCTAAGAAAAAGATGAATTACACAAAAGTTATTTCCTAAGGGAAATAAGCAGAATCCCCTTTCCTGGAGTGTCAGTCAGGCTTAGGTAAGGCACTGGGGAATGTTCTATAGGGAACTATGCTTCACTGACCAGCTGAATAAGCAGAAGGAGCTAATATTAATACAATGTGAATTTGAGCTGGTATAATCCATGGGCCGAATATGGAGATATCTCTTTGAGAGACCCATTATGGGCAATGGTGCTGGAACAATTTTGAGGGTGGGGGTATTGAGCTGCACCACACCTTAGTCCTGTCCGCATCCGTTACTACACCAGGCTGAAAATCCTTAGAGACAGACTGAACTCTGGGTTTCCAGCAACTTTTCTACAGGAGTATTTTTAGGCATAGTAGAAGGGCAATGAAGTGAATTCTAGCCCACCCGAAAGTTAGACTAGGATGGGATTAGCAAGTGATAACAAGGAAAGAATGAGACCAAGGCAAGTAAGCTGAATTTGAAGGGATTACAGACCATTATTGGTGCCAAAGCTTGAACACTCTTGCTGATATTTTATAGAAGTTAAAAAAAATGGGACACCTTTAATGCTTCAGAAGCTTTACTCCTTTCTTGGTAGCCTTTTCTGATTTTCTGTGACTGATTTAAAAACTTTATGAAAAGTTTATCATACTCTCTGAGCAGCATTAGACTTCGAACCTTCACACCATCTGATGATTAGGCCCACTACCTCTCAGCAGTCCAACACAGGCCTTAAGGTGGGAGAGACAAGTATTGATCTCCTTTGCCATTCATTCAACTCACCAGAGGAGTCTGATATTTTGTTTCTGCTCTCAGTAATAGTCCACAACAAGGTGTAAAGGCCAGAAAATTCAGTCTGTACAATTAAAATTGTTATTGAAACTCTCAGCTCTCCAGATTCCACAATGTGATGAACCCCCTCTTCACAGGTATTCTGTCAATTTGGTAGATTTAAATAAAGGAAGAATTGATGCTTCCTATTTAAGAAAATAGGAACAAGGTTATCCTTGTTCCTCTAAGGGCTCAGTTGTGACACTATTCTAAGCCTAGATTAAAGGACTGCATGTTGGTACAAACATCTGTTTTTCCTTGCCTATGCCTCCAAACTTCTCCCTCCCTCTGTTATTATTTATCTACCTTTGTTAACCCTAAAGACATTTGAAGATGTGCAGTTTGCCTTGGATAGTAAAAACAATCCAATCCATGTCTATCTCTTACCTTTTTTTTCTTGAAGCAAAATGCAGGACAATGTAGCACTTTAAAGACTAACAAGATGGTTTATTAGATGATGAGCTTTCGTGGGCCAGACCCACTTCCTCAGATCAAATAGTGGAAGAAAGTAGTCACAACCATATATACCAAAGGATACAATTAAAAAAAAATGAACAAATATGAAAAGGACAAATCACATTGCAGAACAGAAGGGGGATGCGGGGGGGTGGGAAGGGGGAGGAAGGAAGGTAAGTGTCTGTGAATTGCTGATATTAAAGGTAGGGAGAGTGGGATGTTTGTGAGTTAATGGTATTACAGGTGATAATTGGGGAAACTGTCTTGGTAATGGGTGAGAAAGTTCAAAGACTTGTTAAGTCCTTGTTGGTAAGTGTCGAATTTTAACATGAATGACAGTTCAGAGGATTCCCTTTCAAGTGCAGATGTAAAAGGTCTTTGTAGCAGAATGCAGGTGGCTAAGTCATTTAGAGAGTGTCCTTTCTGGTTAAAGTGGCAAGAAACTGTTTTCTCTTTGTGATCTTGTCTGATATCTGTTTTGTGTTTCTTGTGCTATATGAGGCAGAAATAACCTTTATGCTTTCAAAGGTGACTTTTGGCCTAAGCCATATTTATTGGGTTTAATTTTTCAGGTCTGAACACAAGAGGTTTTTAATGGCTAGGCTGACCAGATCTTAACTATTGCAATCCAAGTGCCACTAAGTCCTACCGTGTCAAATTGCAAAGGATGAATATAAACGAATAACATAAGTATGTAAGGACAGAATTAGAAAGGCCAAAGCACACAATTTGATTAAACTAGCTGCAGACATAAAAAGTAACAAGAAAACATTCTACAAATATATGAGAACAAGAAAAAGTCCAAGGATAAAGTAGGCCTCTTACTCAATGAAGGGGGGAAAACAATAACAGAAAAAATGGAAATAGTAGAAGTATTAAATGATTTTTTAAATTTTTTGTTTTCATCAGAAAGGTTAGTAATGACCGGATGCCTAACATAGTGCTTTCCAGTGAAAATTAGGTAGGATCAGAGGCTAAAATAAGGAAAGGACAAGTTCAAAATTACTTAGACAAGTTACATGCCCACAAGTCACCATTTTCATTCCTAGGCAGTCATTTCCTATTTTGTACATGTGCAACTTATTATGCCTTCCTAAATCAAATACTTTGCATTTTTTCTTATTGAATTTCATTCTGTTTACTTCAAACCATTTCTTCAGTTTGTCCAGATATTTTGAATTTTAATCATACCCTCTAAAGCACTTGCAATCCCTCCCAATTTGGTATTATCCACAAACTTTATAAGTGTACTCTCTAAGTCATTAATGAATAGTGTTCTTTGAAGGTGCATTTAGATGCTATCCTTTTCTTCATTATGTCTCTATAGTTGTCTGAGCTAAAGCAATTTCCACAGGGTAAAGGAAAATAGATAAAGTGTATTTACCGAGTTTAACACTATTATTGGGCTGCAGTGCCTACGAGGATAAAACATAGCAACTGGCAACTTGAAACAGATAACAGGAAAAACGTAATAGTCAAAGAAATATAGGCCTGGAAGAGACCTTGAGAAGTCATTTAGTCCAGTCACCCTACACTAAGGCAGGGCCAAGTAAGTCTAAACCATCCCAAACAGAAATTTGTCCAACCGATTCTTAAAAATCTCCAGTGATCGAGATTCCACAACTTTTCTTGGAAGCCTATTCCAGAATTTAACTATCTTTATCCTTCTCCTTAAAAAAGTTTTCCCTAATATATAACGTAAATTTCACTTGCTGCAGATTAAGCCTATTACTTCTTGTTCTAGTTTCAGTGAACATGGTGAACAATTGATCACAGTACTTTTTATAACAGCCCTTAACATGTTACCAGACAACCCCTCAATCTTCTTCTTAAGAGTAAATATGCCCATAAAAAAAAACTTTCCCCCATAGTTCAGGGGTAGCCATAGCAATATAAAGCAATAATACACTTATAAAAGGAACTGCCACATACTACAATCAGAATAAACTTATGTGTTGCTAGAAGTCTCAGATGCTTTCTTAGCACTAGATTCTAATGACTTTATTCACACTTGGTAGTATCTTGCTTGGTGAGTAGTCCCATTGATTTGAGGAGCAAAAATGCAACTTGATAGGAATAAGGGGGACAGATGTGGCTCTCTTCAAAGATCCTTGGGTTATATTACTCTCAGCTCTTGGACTAGACACCTAAACAGGAGTAGCCCTGGACTAGCTGCCAGCAATTGGCGCCCTAGGCGAACCATGCAATCAGCACCCTCACCTACAAACCCTTCAACGATATTGCACTACCATTTCGTGCCCCATGGCGCCCCATTTAACTTGGCGCCCTAGGCGACTGCCTAGTTTGCCTATATGGACAGACTGCCCCTGCACCTAAAGATGACATGCCAGATCTTCACTGTAAATCAGCAGAGCTCTGATTTCAATATACATCTCCTCAGGACTTGACTCATTCCCCGTAAACAATTCAACACAGGCCTCAGGGCCTACATTTCATCCTTAGAGAGGAACAACTGAGCTGAACTTGTGGCCAAGTACTGTACTTAGGTAGCCATTTATTCCACTCAGAGGAGTCAGAGTGTATTGGAAACTACTTTACGCTGTGCTTTCACTAATAATTTCCCAAGCATTTTACAGAGCTGGGAAAAACAGCTATTTTCCAAATTAAGCTATTTTCTGAATTTCACAATTAAGCTTATAGTATTTTAATACCACTGAGAGACATTAATATACCTCAAATAATAACATCACATGGATGTGACAAGGTAAACCACACCAACATTTAAAAGCCAAACATGAATGCTAGTCTCCATGTAGCTATCTTGTACCCACTAAGGGTTCCTTAAATGAGTAAAGGGAAATATGGTAGGTTTGAGGATGGATAGAGCCCAGTGAGGATATAAAATTGATATCCGCATCTGCATATGCAAAAATGATTCACAGATTTCTACATCCACATCTGCGTATGTGGATTACCCGTGGATATAAAGTAGATAGCTGAACATTTGCAAGGTTCTAGATGCAAAATTTGTATCTGCATTTGCATCCATATCTGCAAAAATAAGCTATGGATATTTGCATCCACATCTGTGAATGCAGAGATCCATGGGCATAAAGGGGATTTGCAGGGCTCTGTGGATGGAGTATTAGTGGTTTTTGAAATGAGGTGGGGGATGGTAGTTCTGGATTGCAGAGATATGCAAATTGCCAAATGCGAGTGGGCAAGAAATATTGGCATATGCAGTCCCATCATCAATCACTTGAAAATACTGCCCCAAAGCTCATAGAGACTGATTCTGCCCTGCTTTGTGTCTTAAGCAGTCAAGTTATGCTTGAGCAAAATTGGTGTAAATGCAATTGTCCTGATTTGGTAAGCTTTTATACTTTCTTTGCATTCATTTTGCAATACTGTAAATGACTCTAGGTTCAAGGCAGTGAGAAATAAAGCTTAGGGAGTGTAGGAGCCTTTGATCTATATAAGGATGTAGATCATTAAAAATTTTGATCACATTGAACCAAAAATCCCAAACTGAACACTAGGTAGGCAGGATTAGAGGATTTCCCAAACTATGAAATGCCCACCCCCCAAACATACTTTAAAGAAATTGAAATAAAGGTCTTGATATTTTGTGTGACAAAGAGGCAATTTAACAAACTGGGGGGAAAGAGGCAAATTAAAAACATAGGCATTGCAGCATTCTCTTTGCAACCCCTGTGATGTTTCCTTAATTATTTATTACTTGAATACTTAATGGTTTTGTGGCTAATGAATAAAGAAGTTCATGTCACAATCCTTCACTGGGAGGTCAGCATTGTCTGATAAATTGTAACAATAGCAAATTAATGCTTCATTCTAAGAAAAAAAATGCTGCGTGAATGCCATGGTAACATGACTGTCTCCAAGATCAAAATGTTTAGAAACATTCCTGGGAGAGGATGGCAATTTAGGCCTCAAAATGTATTGGTTCTTTCTGTGGGCAAGAGTTCCTTGAGGTGCACTAAGCATTTTAAGGATGTACAGAGAAATTTTGGCAAATCCAGTAATGTGCCTGAACCACTATTGCTTACTGCTTAAACATTAGCAACCAAGATAACAGGCCCAAATTAGATCTAGACCACACTCAGGAAAAAAAAGGGAGTTTAGGTGCCTCAAAGAGGACAGCTTGACCCTGCATCCTTCCTGAGGCCCAAATCACTAGTGAAATCGCTGAGCTATACATTTAGAAAAACAGGAAGTTTGTCTAAATGCTCTAAGACATATATCTAGCAGGGACCTGGGGCCCTCAGCAATAGGAGGCTATGACCCGGCTAACACAAGCTCTGGCCCAAACCCCAGCTCTAGCCTACCCTCGGGTGGGAGAACCATTTGTATTACAGTAGGCAACCACAGACAGAGGGCTGGGAGTTGTACTAAGCCAGAACCATGGGACAGGTCTCTGATCTGTGGCCTATGTCTCCAAGACCCTGAGTGAGATAGAGAAGGTATTCACTCCATGTGAAAAGGAAGTTCTAGCAGTTGTCTGGACACTGCATCATTGGGAATATCTGGTGGAATTGTCTCCCGTGTTGTTAAAAACAACCCACTCCCCAGTGAAAATCACTGGGAAAATCAACAATGGCCATGTCTCCAGCCCCCGATTGGCAAAATGGACTCTTGCTTTGTTAAACAAAAATGTAGATATGGAGAAACCCCCCGTGTTGTCTCCAGTTCCTAATGGCCTCCCAATAGAGAGGAGGAGAGCATAATAACTCTGGAGGAATGGGAGCCTGAAATAGAAACAGATAGTGACCTGACATCTGGTCCCTCGGAATCAGAAGAAGAGGAGTTAAGTTCAGAAATGGAGGTAATAGGGGAAGATCAAGTAGTCCCAGATGAGTGTAACTTTGAGTGTAACTAACATAGTCATTGAAATTGGAATAACAGAGACTGAAATACAGGCAATAAACTATCCTAACAGTCATGAGCAAGGGCTCAGGGCTCAGAGTAAACCCAGGCATTCCCAGCTTGGGAAAAATATGACTCAGATGTCAGTGAGTCTGAATAAAAGCTGCTAGCTTTAAAATGTGTTATCACTCCCTTCTTCCACCCCTGCAAAGAGGATGGGTTGGGGTGGGGGGAACAGTCTATGTTTGTTTTGTCTTACAGGATCTCTGGTCAGCAGAGGCTTTGTCAGTGATGTGGTCCCTTGAGTGGTCCTGGCTGTGTATGTGGCTATCTGGATTCTGACATTTGCAGGTTTATGCCTCTGGTGTTGGCACGTCTCAAGCTATCATAATCGAAACATGGGAGAACCATGCATGGAAGATGCTGGAGTGTGAAGTAAACAATACTTTTGATATTTCGGATTCTGTTTATATTTTAGGAGAAAAGCTCAGTCTCCTAGCTCCCTTCGATGGATATCACCCCACTTCTTTAAGATTAAAAGATTTAAGTAGGATAAACCTCACTGTAGGAATGAGGGAAGAATCAACCTGTATAATGGTTTGGACTGTAAATGGTAGTCCGATTTGGAGGCTAGAGAACCACCGATTGATTGGTGGGAACATCACTATTCTTATGTATAACATGCTATTTCCTCCTTGGGGAGAAGCAGACTTATTAGTGGGAGGAATTGAGGACTACTACCCAAACAGAAAATTAGGTTGTCGCTGGGTAGGAACAAACAGACTGTTGCTCACATGTAGCCAGCCTGCGTGTATTCAGTTGTGGATCTGCCTGGAAAAACAGCCCCTGGAGATCGAACAGTCAGATTCAAACTAGAATATGCCGCTGACTTAACTGGAAAACAGGCAAATTCTGGAAAAACAGAACTGCAAATATCCACACCAGGAGGGGAATGGCAAATCTTCCTGCCCTGTTCTAACAAGAACCAGTGGCCTCTCAAGGAAGAACTCTTGTCTTCGCAATGGGGAGAGCAACATCAGTTAATCTGGTGTTCTAGTAAGGAAGTAATCAACATTCAGGTCAATATGACAGGAAAATGGCTTCTGCAGGCACCTCATGGAGTGAAACGGTATGATGTTTGGGTTCTGCACCCCCCAGTCACCAACTTAATCAGACCTTATGTCATCTGAACCAATGTCAAAAACCAATTGGCGATCAACCCTGCCCATTCCCTCAAAAAGGTTCTTCTAGACCTAACCTTGACAGATGTCTCAGTAATGGTACCCCACTGTAAACAATTTGTTCCCCCTTACTAGAGGGTTGGGAGAACTGGGTGAAGTCACACAGTTCCCCCAAACTAAGAAGTCCTAGAATGGGACATAGAAGGGTAAAAAGGGCCCTATGGGGAGCCATTGGTACAGGAGGAGCATCTTTAATAGCATTAATGAGGAGGTGGCAAATAACATGAATGCCATAGGAGCTCACATAAAGGACCTGGCCACACCCATTAGCAGGGCTTGACAAATCCGTTTATCTACTTGCCCATGGCAAGTAGATTTCAGCCAGTCACCCTGTTCACTGGTGGTGCACATATGCGCAGTGCGGGTCTGGTGTATGCGCACTGTGGGGATGGTGAATGGGTTTTTGCTGCGGTCATTGAGCCGTACCCATTAAGATATCATTCAATTAGTTAAGCTCTCTACAATACCAAGTAGTCCGTATCCTAGAGGGATGGGGAAAGACCCAAGAGGGAGATCACCATCACCTCTTACAGGCTCTTGGCACTCCACAGGCTAACATTTCCTTAGCTATGACATGTATGCAAATGCAAGTATGGATAATTGATGTAGTTAAAGATATAATTAGGGATGGTATGAATGGAGTGCTCCCGGTAGAACTTAGAACTATCATTTGGAAAAATGCCACCCAACCAGAAAGAGAGGTACAGGCCTGATGGAGAATGGTAAATTTCACCTATAAGTGGGAGTCAGAAGAAATCACTGTCTTTGTTTTGATAATGTCCCAAGCAGAAATGAGATGGGTCTCCCCATCGTGGCATTAGGCCTGAATGTTAATCAGACTGTAATGGAACTGATTGATTACAGGGTATGGGTGGTAAAAGATGGCCAAAAAATGGAAAACAGAGGAATTGGGAGCTTGTTTAGAGGAAACTGGAATTGGATATGAATGTAACAAAGATGCCCTCCAAACTCCAAGATGTGTGTTTAGAAACAACTGAAGGAAAATGCCATTATGCTATTAACTCTTTTGAAAGTAACTATTTATTCTGTGCTTGTTTATGTAGGACATCACTGTGTATGTCTTCAAAGTTGGTGTACTATGCTTCTTGTTAATTTTGTGCATGAGATAGATCATAACCCTTATGAAAATAAAAGCTTTTGTAATATTGTAGCAATTAGGGGATGCGATTTTGAGTTTAAGGTACCTGAATTTAAATATAGCCTGTTAAAAGTGTCTTATGCTTTGTATTCCACTGTAAAACCTAGGAATGAATCCAGCTGGTTTTCAGACATTGCTTGTACACCTTGATTTACAGAACCAGTTTCACACTGCCAAACAGGAAGGGTGCAGAGTCATGATTACCGTGCTTCACAATGCAGATGAAATTAAAACGGTATTTGCAAGAATTGGACAGGATCTTGCACATCACTGGTGGGAAGTATTGTTGGGCTGGTCCCTCACTGGTACAGGTATCCTGAATTTGGCCTTACATACAATTGTAGTCATCTTAGGGTACCAGATAGTAGTGGTTCTTGTTACCAGCCTAATGACATGCTGGTCATGGCGCAAAACCCAGCAGTTGCAAGTCCTGCAACAGGTGAGCCAGTGGTTACTGCCACCATCGCTCTTATCCCCAAAGAGTGAACATATCGAGCTTGTTGCCTCCCCCTTAAATGGGAGAGAAGGCTAAAGGAATCGCTTGTCAGTTACTATACTGGTGTGCAAAATATAGGATGCCAACAAGAAGATCGTTTGCTCGGTCTCGGCTGAGAGCCTTTACCTTTGGTTGGACCTATGCTTAAGTGCATCCAGGAAAGGTGTGACGGCGATTTAGTAAAGGCCCCCTTGTGTGAAAAGTGACCTTTAAGAAGGGGAACTGTACGGGGAAATTTTGGCAAATCCAATAATATGCCTGAACCACTATTGCTTACTGCTTAAACTTTAGCAACCAAGATAACAGGCCCAAATTAGACCTAGGCCACACTCAGGGAAAAAAAAAGGGAATCTGGATGCCACAGAGAGAGCAGCTTGACCCCGCATCCTTCCTGAGGCCCAAATCTCTAGTGAAATCGCTGAGCTATACATTTAGAAAAACAGGAAGTTTGTCTTAATGCCCTAAGACACGTATCTAGCAGGGCCCCCCGAGCATGAAGTCTCTGAAAAAGAAAAAAAAATGCATCTGGTGAAAGTGATGATCAGAAGAAAACCTCTTACCTAACCTTTAAAAAGTGCTTGCCTAACAAGTTTTTGAGTGACATGTTATTGTAATACTAATGGATAAATAGGGGAGGAAAGTTTGAGTTAGGGGTACAATTTTGGGGAACACTTGCAGGGACACTCGAGGACTCCTTGAGGACCCTTCACATCTGGACGCATCTTCCTCCCCACCAGCAGACAGAAAACTGGTCACTGGAAGCCTGCCTGGTGTCACTCAAGAGCCACACTCAACTTTGGTAATTATCGAGGGTGAGGTGTGTTTTACTAACCTGTTGCGGACGTGTGTAAGTGCTTGAGACTAAGTAAAGTTTAGCTTTAAGTGAAATCACTCTCGTGTTGTCCTGTTTGTACCATCCATCTATCGGTTGGACAACTGTCTCCCCCCTGAATTACTTCCTGACACCACCTTGCAGAGAGTAAAAGTTACCGAGAGGTTTGGGTTGAAAGAACCCCGGGTAACAAGGAGTCTGTTACTTGGTCCCACTACTTCTTCATGCCCAGGGGATAGAATGAGTCCAGGGATGAGTCTATCTCATTTTAAGAGCTCTTGTAGGATTTTCAGAAGCATGCAATAGTCCTAACAGGCATAGTAAGGTACCTCTGGTATAGCCCTGACTAACTCAGTATGGATAAACATCCATATACTGAACATACAGCCATGGTCAGTCAACTGTGAAGACTCACTGGAATGCAGAGCCAGCTGAGGAGGTGCCCGAGATGAGTCTCACAATAGTGACTTGGTAAACATATTAGAAGCTGATGCTTCAATCCCTAACTGGGGACTTCCTGGCTTTAGGGCTCTGGATCGGAACCTGGTAGAGTAGAGTGGTCTTGAGTTTCCCTACCCCACCCACAGCTGGGTGTGGCTACTGGGAGCTCCAGCTACAGACTTGCTAACTCTGCCCTGCCCAGATGATCAGAGCCCCTTAACTGTTATGAGAACGGCCATACTGGGTCAGACCAAAGGTCCATCTAGCCCAGTATCCTGTCTGCCGACAGTGGCCAATACCAGATGCCCCACAGGGATGGAACACAACAGGTAATCCTCACACGAACCCTCTCCTGTCACCCATTTCCAGGCAAACAGAAGCTAGGGACACCATTCCTACCCATCCTGGCTAATAGCCATTGATGGACCTAACCTCCATGAATCTATCTAGCTCTTTTTTGAACCCTGTTAAAGTCCTATGGTATGCCTACACTTGCACCCTCTTTCAAGAGAGGGATGCAAATGAAGACATTCGAAATCACAAATGAAGCCGGCATTTAAATATCCCACACTTCATTTGCATAATCGTGTTATGGTGCTATTTTGAAATAACAGACGCTGTTAAGTTGAGGTTATTTCGAGAGAAGGGTTTTCTCTCGAAATAACCCTTCTTCCTCATATAATGAGGTTTACCAATTATTTTGAGAGAAGGGTTTTCTCTTAAAATAACCACGTCTTACCAGCGTCTGTTATTTCAAAATAGTGCTATTTTGAAATAGCGCCATAACGCGATTATGCAAATGAAGCGCAGGATATTTAAATCCTGGCTTCATTTGCAATTTCGAATGTCTTCATTTGCATCCCTCTCTCGAAAGAGGGTGCAAGTGTAGACATACCCCTAGTCTTCACCACATCCTCTGGCAAGGAGTTCCACAGGTTGACTGTGTGCTGAATGAAGAAAAACTTCCTTTTGTTTGTTTTAAACCTGCTGCCTATTAATTTCATTTGGTGACCCCCTAGTTCTTATATTGTGGGAATAAGTAAGTAACTTTTCCTTATTCACTTTTTCCACACCAGTCATGATTATATAGACCTCTATCATATCCTCCCGTGTCTCCTCTTTTCTAAGATGAAAAGTCCAAGTCTTTTTAATCTCTCTTCATGTGGGACCTGTTCCAAACCCCTAATCATTTTTGTTGCCCTTTTCTGAACCTTTTCCGATGCCAATGAGGTGACCACATCTATATGCCGTATTCAAAATGTGGGAATACCATGGTTTTATGTAGCAGCAATAAGATATTTTCTGTTTTATTCTCATCTTGTTTTTAATGATTCCTAACATAGTTTGCTTTTTTGACTGCTGCTGCACACTGAGTGGATGTTTTCAGAGAACTATCCACAATGATTCCAAGATCTCTCTCTTGTTATTGTTCACCCTAGCCAGGAGTGTTAGGAGACTAGAGACTGAGCATTTGCTTTGCCCAGCTCAGGGACTGCAGACTATTTGTTGGCTTTACCCTACCCAGAGCCTCAGAACCTCAGATGCAACTGTCTGACCCAGGCAGGAGGCTTTGGGGGCATAGATGGAGTGTTCATTGGGCCCCACCAGAGGTCAACTCTTCCTAACTCCAATTGTTGAATACAACAGGGAATCCCAATGATTGTGTGACTGGGTGCACCAACCATGCACTGTGCCCACACAGGTGGTCCCAACATGCAGCCTCTGCCCCATGACAGGCTCAATTATTAGAGTGTTCCTTTTTAACATATCTTAAATTACAGAACTTGGCACTAAGCTGCTTACCCGCATGTCAATCCCTCAGCTTCCTGTTGTGCCCCCATGAAAACAATTGCTGTATGATTGGGAAAGCAGTTTCTGATGGGCATGTGGAAATAGTTGGAAGGACTGTCTTACCAACTGGTAACAGCAGATTGTTAACAAATTTCCCATTCATGGGCAGACAGCAGAAGAATGACTGATAACTAGAAAACAGCCATTATCTTTGTCGGGACCTGACTGTATCTGTCCCTCCTGCGGCTGCAGATATCTAAGAGCGGCAATATACTCTCTCTCACCAATCAGAATGGGCCAAAATCACCCCACTAACACTGTCCGAAGCCAATGGTTGAACTGGGTCCAGTTTGGCATGTAAGTGAGAAAAGCGAAGTCCTGAAACAAATCTTCCACCTTCCACTGCCAGTGTAATTTCTATTGCAGAGCTCAGAGTCAGTCAACTTCCTGTGTTGGAGGAAAGAAAGGTAATTAAGCATGGCAATTAAAATAAAATAAGAAAGTTGCCCAATTAAATACAGCCAGAGTCTTATGTAGCTAGTTTCTGCTAGGAATACAAATGTTTGGCTACTGACCAATTCTACTCAGTACTTTGTGCCAACCTCAAGCATATTATATACTATTTTGTCCTCTGTTCTCCTTTTAAAAGAGCCCATGATCTTCCCTGAAGTAATAAGGCTGCAGGTGCAGACAGAGTCAATGCCAGATTAAATATTCACAGACAAGCAGATTTCCTCCCCAAGTTGAAAAGATGGTTTTAAACTGAATAATTAACATATGACAAAAAGTCAGCCTGATTTCAGCTACGTTCACACATTCTCTCCTACTTCCCCCTGCTCTGTCCCTCCCCTCTCCAGGCCAAATAGTCTTGCTGTAGCTGTGGAAAGGAGGAGAGCCATATCAGGCATGCTGGAGGCCACACAAGGAGAGGAGTAGCACTTCCATGGTATACTGTTCCCTTTCCTCTGCTCCTAGAGAAATGTCTTTGCTTGTACATTCTGGGGTCAAAGCTTTGCACAGCAGACATGTCAGCAGAATGGCCTCTGTCCATAAATTCATCCTACCCCTAGCTCCACATGGTTTGTGAAGTGTGAGGCTCAGTCATTGTTATTTTATGTTGTCTCCCTGCTTCAAGAGGATTTGGGAGCTAGGGCTGGTCGTAACAGTAAGGGTGCATCAACACTGCACCCATAGCTTGAAATAAGTGATGCACTTTGAGCTACGCAAATTGCATAGTTTATTTTAAGTTAGTTTCAAAATAGAGCGCTATTCCAAAATGATCCTTACTCCTCGTGGAATGAGGTTTACAGGGGATGTCGGAATAGCGTGCCTGTTAAGTTTTGAAATAATGGATGCACTCAAAAGACACGGAATAGCTATCTTGGGATATGTCTGGTATCCCAAAATTGCACCACAGTGTAGCTGTAGCCTAAAGGAACAAAGCTAAAAAGGAAGAAGGAGGTGGCCCAGGGAGCTGCTTAGATAATCTCAAGGCAGTTGTAATTTAGATGGCTGAACCCACTGCCTGTGTCAAATGGTGAAAAGGAAACAGTTCTGGACATTATTAGTTTAAGTATCTTGTCCGCATTCTCCCCATGCAAGTCATCCTTATAGATGATCTAGACTTCTGGTCTAGATTCAGGTCTGGAGGAAGCAGGCACAATTCCCACTGAAATCAATCGAGATTCTGTAAACACAGCTGGCAGGGCAGCTGGACATGAACTGCTCAAAGGGGAGAAAAGTGTGATCTTGTTTGGACTGCTCTGAATAAAATAAGAATTTTCAGAGGGTAGTGAAGGTGTCAGAGGGTAGTTGAACGCTTCCCATCAGCACAGCCTGTTGCAGCTCATTATTGTAGCTCATATCTTCAAGTCTGGCAAGAAAGTGGTGCCCACATCCAGCAATGTGCACAAGAGAGGCTACTGTACACAGCATTCTTATTGTCATATGCTGAAATATAGCAGTGTATGCCCCTGGGCAGTGTATACACTGTAATGAATGCAAAGTGAAATAGATGAACTACAGAAAAGTCATGAGCAAAGCAGCTGGCCCTGACACTAAACAATGACTACTGGGTCTCATATGGATGGTCAGGCAGCAGATGCCAGAAGTCAATTACACACTTCTGCCTCTGCCATTATCAGCAGCAAAATTATGTTATGGCAGCAAGCTCAGGTAGACTGGCCTTAGGATTTGGCAGAAGCAGCAAATCAAAGCAGGAGAAGCCATTAGCTCTGAATTCTACTCAGTTCATCATTGGCAAGGTGTGGGCTGCAATTTTAAAGTGGAAGAGCTCCCTATGCATTGTTGCTGAGCCAATACTGCTGTTCTTCATTCTGTAGCTCCCACATAACGATCAGTCTATTGCATCGACAATGAGAGTGGGAGTGGGAGTGGGAATGGCTTGCAGCATCACTTGTCATTTTCAGAACAAACTACTTACTGCTTGGTGTGGGAGTGCATGGCCCCACCCTTAGCTTCCTTAATGCCATTTTCAAATTACGTACGTTAATTGTGCTTTATTTTTACACCTGCAGGTGCCATGTTTTCAGTTATCTGCTCAGCATCACCTCCTGGCCATGTCTTTCTCTGCTGCTACAGAGGGATGGGGATGTAGGACACTGGCAAGAGGCAAGGAAGATAGGAAACCCATGGGAAAAAATACAGACCGAAAGGGCTAGTGTGGGAAGAGAGAGAGAATAACTATAAAGATAGGAAGGCTGATGTGCCAAGTATGGTGCCAGTCTCTAGGGGAAGGCCTTCAGAAAAACCTACTTCAGTAGTAACAACAATTATGTCTGCAATGATGTGCTGGACATCAATATGATTCTTTTAAAATAGAATCTGCAGCTATTGGCACCTGCAGCCAATAGAGTGTAGAGTGATTGGGTCTCTGTCTCCTGAATTTCCATTCTAAGTCAACCTCCAGCAGCAACATTTACTGCCCAGTAAGACAATGTCTACACTACAAGGTTTTTGCACAAAAACTACTGAGCGTCCACACTTCAAGCGCATTTTTGCGCAAGCCCTCCGCCCCCCCCAGTAAATCGACAAGATAGAGGGCTACAGTTATTCCTCTCCCCAAGAGGAATAACTCCTTTTTGCGCTACAGCTCTTGCGTGAAAAGGCATGTGTGGACGCTCCGCAGGGGTTTCATGAGCAAAAAGAGCCTATCAGAAAAAGCACAGGTGCTCTGATGGCCATTCTGTTAATGGCCATCAGAGCTTTCTTGCTCAAGAGTGTCCATGCAGTGTGGATGCTCTCTTGTGCAAAAGTACATTGCTTTTGTGATGCGCTTTTGAGGTGAGGACACGCTTTTGCGCAAGAAGTTTTTGCGGAAGATCTCTTCCACAAAAAGCTTCTTGCGAAAAAACGCTTCAGTGTAGACAAAGCCTAAGTGTCAGAGGGGATATCCCACCTTCTACACACAGGCTGTGTCTACACTGGGCCACTTATTCCGGAAAATCAGCCGCTTTTCCGGAATAAGCTGCGAGCTGTCTACACTGGCCCTTGAATTTCTGGAAAAGCAACAATGCTCTACTGTACAAAATCAGCCGCTATTCCGGAAAAACTATTCTGCTCCCACTCGGGCATAAGTCCTTATTCCGGAACACTGTTCCGGAAAAGGGCCAGTGTAGACAGCCCAGTAGTCTTTTCCAGAAAAAAGCCCCGATCGCGAAAATGGCGATTGGGGCTCTTTTCCGGAAAAACTGAAACGGAATAGTATTCCATTTTAAGCATTTCCGGAAATTCATGCCAGTGTAGACACAGCCACAAGGTGCCTTTGGAAGAAGAAAGGGTATTTTTGCTTTTCCTTGAGCTCTTGGCCGTCCAAAGATCTCTCCGCAAATGCAACTCTTCCTGGGGACTCATTATCATTAATGTCTAGAATGGAAAACCCACATGCCTCCCTTCATGCTTTTCCCAATGAGTATCCTATTCTGTCCCACTTTGTGCCCTTTCCCACACTTCTGCTGGGGCACTAAGGGGCATTGGAGTCACTGACACATACTTTTTGGAAATTCTATGAGTGCCCAGAAGGGCTAAGAATCCTTATATCCACCCGCACTGTCACTTTTGCCTGTGTAAATTATTGAGAATACTGGCCTTAGTAGTAAAACTTAGTTTTCTTTTAGGATAAATTCCACAGCAGGAATTTAGTGGCTCAAAGCAGGGGTGCTGGAGCAATTTTTTATAGTGAGGGTGCTGAGAATCATTGAAGCAAACTGAAAATGCTGTGTATAATGGAAACCACTTCAAGCCAGGGGGTGAAGCAGGCACCCACAGAATCCTAGTTCTAGCACCTATGGCTCCAAGACCCTAAAGCCAAATCAGATAACTTTCAGAACCCCAGCTGCCCTTCTAAGTGACATTGGAGCCGAACAGACCATCAAGACAAGTCTCTTGACTTCTCAATTCTACAAGTGATTGTAAATGGGCAAATGTAGTGCCCATCTTTAAGAAAGGGAAGAAGGATGATCCAGGGAACTATAAGCCGGTCAGTCTTACCTCAGTCCCCGGAAAAATCATGGAGGGGATCCTCAAGGCATCCATTTTGAGGCACTTGAAGTGGGGAAAGTGATCAGGAATAGTCAGCATGGATTCACAATGGGCAAGTCATGCCTGACCAATCTTATTAGCTTCTATGATGAGGTAACTGGCTCTGTGGGTAAGAGAAAATGAGTCAATACCTTGACTTTAGCAAAGCTTTTGATACGGTCTCCCACAATATTCTTCCCAGGAAATTAAAGGAATATGGATTAGATAAATGGACTGTAAGATGGATAGAAAGTTGGATAAACTGTTGGATCCAGTGGGTAGTGATCAACGGCTCGATTTCAGGTTGGCGGTCGGTTTCTAACAGTGTGCCCCAAGGATTGGTTCTGGGACCAGTTTTGTTCAACATCTTTATTAATAATCTGGATGAAGGGATGGACTGCACCCTCAGCAAGTTTGCAGATGACACTCCGCTAGAGAGAGAGGTAGATACACTTGAGGGCAGGGATAGGGTCCAGAGTGACCTAGACAAAAAGGATTGGGCCACAAGAAATCTGATGAGGTTCAACAAGGACAAGTGTAGAGTCCTGCACTTGGGACAGAAGAATCCCAAGCATAGTTACAGGCTGGGGGCCAAATGGCTAAGTAGCAGTTCTGCAGAAAAGGACCTGGGGATTACAATGGATGAGAATCTAGATATGAGTCAACATTGTGCCCTTGAAGCCAAGAAGGCGAATGACATATTAGGTTGCATTAAGAGGAGCATTGCCAGCAGATCCAGAGAAGTGATTATTCCCCTTTATTTGGCTATGGTGAGGCCACATCTGGAGTATTGTGTCCAGTTCTAGGCCCCCAACTACAGGTAGGATGTGGGCACATTGGAGAGGGTCCAGCCGAGGGCAATCAACATTATTAGGGGGCTGGAGTGCATGACCTATGAGGAGAGACTGAGGGATTTAGGTTTGTTTAGTCTGCAGAAGAGAAGAGTGAGGGGGGATTTGATAGCAGCCTTTAACTTCCTGAAGGGAAGTTCCAAAGAGGCTGGAGAAAGGCTGTTCACAGTAGTGATGGATAGCAGAACAAGGAGCAATGGTCTCAAGTTACAGTGGGGGAGGTCTACGTTGGATATTAGGAAAAACTATTTCACTAGGAGGGTGATGAAGCACTGGAATGGATTACCTAGGGAAATGGTGGAATCTCCATATGTAAAGGTCTTTAAGTCTCATCTTGACAAAGCACTGGCTGGGTTGATTTAGTTGGGATTGGTCCTGTCTTGCACAGGGGGCTGGACTTGATGACCTCCTGAGGTCTCTTCCAGCTCTATGATTCTATTATTCTAATTAACAGAAATTCAATCCCATGGCAGTTGATGGTTTCAAGCCAGATTACCTCTTACTTTTCCCTGTAACCAAACAGAACTGACTTTAAAGAATATCTGTTCCAGTGAAGAGAACACATTTAGGATAAAATTGAAATCAATCTGGAGGCAGAAGAAAAGAATCCCTTGGACACTAACCACTTATTTTTAAGATTGGTTACCACACTGCAAAGTCAGAATGAGAAACATTTCTTACCTGTTGCTGTCTAATGTGAGTCTCTCTGGACTTCAAATGCAGGGCTTTTGTTGTTGTTGTTTATTAGAAGAATTTGTTTTGACTGGCATGCGAGTGCCTCAGAGCAGCCCAAGGTCTCTGATAGCTGGGAAAAACCGAGAGAAACCAACGGAATCAACCTAGAAACGTAAGCTGTTGTGGGAAGGCCTCTGCATGAGGCATTTCTTTCTTCTTCTTTTTTTTTTTTTGCCCCTTGAGATTCATTGGAATAACTTTCCAAGCATTGTAATGAAACGATGAGTGAGCTGGGTTTCCAGCCTCTGATAGTTACATGGCATAAAAGGACCCACAGGTATTTTGTGAACAGTGAGGAAGATGAAATGATCTCCCAGCATGACTTCTTTTGTGTGAAAAAAAGAAGAAAAAACCTTGATGTTGATTCCAAATAGAAAGCTCATTATACTTGTTCTCCTTTCTTTCTGAAGAGCAGCAGATGCTACACTGTCTCCCAGTGCAGGGACTTATATGCCCGTCATCACTGTATACCCCTGCATTAGAAGAAATCATTGCACCTTTCATTCAAGGCTGTGAAAGTATTGTTCAGACGTTAATTAGTAAAGCATAAAGACACCTCAGTGAGGTAGGGGAAGAGAATGTGGGTAGCTCAATGTGCTGAAAAGCACAGGATGGACTAAGTCGAAGGTAAAGTTATGATATGGAAGCTGAGGAACTGATAATTTAAATGATTTGCCCAATACCACACACACACTCTGTGGTAAAGCTAGGATGAGAACCCGAACTAGCATACATTTGACAGCTCTCCCTCTCTCTACCTTTAAGTACTTGTTAGCTGGTCAAATAACCACTGTGAGAAAGATGTATCAGTTTAAGAATTGTACCAGACCTATCCAGTATCCTACGGCATGTCTACACTAGATAATTATTTAAAAATAACTAAAGTTGACATAACTCCCAATTTTACAGAATCAAAAGAGCGTGTCCATAGTACCGGGAAGCCTCAAAATTAATCCACGGCAGGCTCCATTACTGTGGATGCGCTACCTCAACTTAGAGCCTCAAGAAGTACTGGGGAGTAATTATTTCAAATTACTCTGGGGAGCAGTTATATCAAAATAGTGGCACTGGAGTGTCACACAAATGCTATTTCAAAATAAATATCTCAAAATTAGCCTTATTCCCCGAGCAAAGCCAGAGTACAGATTTTGAAATAGCCAGCCTGTTATTTAGAAATAATGGGCTTGGTAGTGTGGATGCTCTGCTTATTAATTCGAAATAAGGGGGGTTATTTCAAAATAACTCCCTACTGTAGACCAGGGCCTACTGAGGTGCAACCAGTGCTCCAGCCTCTTGGTTGGTGCATCAACTACCTAGTCTTGCATGGAAGCCCCTCACTTTGGCTTTGTGGTGAATTTCACCTTTCAAATATTCCACATAAAGTCTGAATACTCTGGCTTTGTGCAAATGCAGTGCATTTTGGCCACTGACTGGAGCAAGGGATTCCAACAGTGTCTATTACATAAAATGATTGTCATGGCTGAGATCTAGTAGAACATGTTAGAAGATACTAAACATGCATATCTGTTGTAGGAAAAATATATAATGTTTATTTGATTTTACTGCACTATTTTTTAAAAATAATATATGACCATGTACTTAAAGCAGGGGCCTGGCACAGGGTAGCAGCAGCAGTCAGGCCCCCTACACTCGCCGCAGTGGTGGGTGTCATGGGGGAGTGGAGCACATTCAGCGCACACACTCGCTAAGCTTCCCCATGGCTCCTGCCACCATGGGGAGTGTGGGGAGAGCCTGAATGCTCCTGCCGCCCATGCCAGGCCCCCCCAGTAATCCCCGAAGCCACATCTCTGGGTTTCAATGGAGGGCAGATGGTGTGACAGTGGCAGGAAGGGGTGGTGCTTGAGGGACAGGTTCGGACACTTTCTCCCCCCCCTTTCTCCCTCCCCCTTGGTTGCTGAGTCTCCCAGGCCAGATTACAATTTGCTCTGGCCTGTAGCTGGCCCATGAACTGTGAGTTTGAAACCCCTGACTTAAGGGCTGCAATTATGGATATGAACCGAGAAGCAGAGTTAAAGTTACACAGGCCAATTTAATTTCAGCATTTCTAGACTTTTTGAGTGTCTAATGGTACAGACCCAACACTGTCTTAATGTAGTTTTTTATGTAGCTTCATAAAGGGCTCCAACAACCACGCCACAGAGCAAGTCAAGCCGTCCTATAGTAAATGTGTAGAACATTCCAGTTAATACTCCCAGTCTTACAAAAAGTACAGAAGTCTCTTTAATACGTCAGGACCTTGATTTTTCATGTCATCTGAAAGATGGTACCTCAGGAGAAGCACTGGTTCAATGCAGACTCCAGAGATCACAACCTACTCAATCACCAGTACCACTTTCTGTATGGCTGTAGTTTTCCTCTAGAGTTATCCCATTCAAATAAATGACTTGGCCCAGCCCTACATAGCTTGTGAACTATAAAGGACTCATAAGTGCTGGAAGGTATTTCAAAACCTTAGTGCTTCAAAACCTTGGAGCAAGTCCTTGTCAAGAACATTATGCCACCAAATGTTGTGTTACAAAATCATAGACATTCACCACTTTGACCATTTTTCCTGAATAGTGAATACTCTCCTATCCTGTCCTTTTTGTCTGTCTTGCGTTTTTCAAGAGTAAGCTTTTTGTGACAAAGACTCTGGCTTCTTTTATGTTTGTGCAGCACCTGGTACATTCACTGGATAAAAGAGACAAATTAGAATAAAAATAACAAAGCTCAGAACCCTTTGAAATTCATCCTTCATTAATTATATCTGGCCTGTGTTTCCCAGCCATAACATGTCAGTCACAACTTTCCAAGGCAGAGATGAATAATTTGGGCCTTTTGGTCCAAAGTTTTGTGCCTGTCCTAGCTTGTCAGGATGAGGAGAAAATGTTCACAGTTGAATGGCAGCAATTTATGTGACAGAAAGTCCAGTCAAATGTCACTGTCACTATAAATATTCATCTGGCCTTCAGTCTCTTCCAGGTAAGCTGTGTTTCTATTACAAGGTATTTCTCAACATTAATAATTAATAAAAATAAAATTAGAAATTTGATAAATGGTCCCAAAACCCAGTCACAACATTTACATCTTGTTTTCCCTGCTGAAGATTTAGTGGTGCTTGTTACACACCTGTAGTTCCCTTAGTGGTCCTGCAAGGGCACTCACTCTCAAGCTTCCAGCTCTCCAACCATTGTCTTTCTGTGTGACCTGCATTTCTCTGTCCTCTGATCAGGGTGTTTCCAGGCTGCACAGTTCCCTGCTTTTCAATGTTTTTTTCCCAGAGCAGACAAGCTGCCTAAGGCTACCTGCTTGCTTTCTCTTCAGAGATGGTTAACAGGTGTAATTGCTATAGTTATAAGTTATCACACAGCACATTCTATGCAAGCCTACTTTGTTGTTCTTATGGCAAAAAGCATCACAGTGAAAACATATATAAAGCAATAAAAGAATCTACCTGCATGCCGCAGTTGCCAACTGTCTAATCACACAAACTCAAAGACCTTTGCCCTGCCCCTTCCCATAGCCACACCCCTTCCCTGAGGTCTTACCCCTACTTACTCCACCCCCTCCCTTCTTCAGTCACCCTCCTCCACACTCACTCAGTTGGTGGCACAGCAGGGTTAATATGACAGGCTCTCTGCCTGCCCTGGCCCTGCACCACTCCTGGAAGTGGCTGGCATATCCCTGTGTCTCTCAGTGAGTGTGTGTGGGGGGGAGGTGAGGGGGAGGGACAATTGCTCTGTGTGCTTCCCTGCTGCTGTTCCTGGCCAATGGGAGCTGCAGAACCAGTGGGGAACAAAGGGGTCAACTGCCCTTTAAATCACACTCCAGGTGGAATCTAAGGTCAGAGTGGGTGGCATGGTGTGCTCTAGGCAGCACTGCCTGCCTCCATCCCTGCCCCTTCTGCTGTGTGGAGGCAGCCACCCCCACCTTGCTCACGGGCCTGGAAAAGCTGTTGGGTCCCCTGACTAAGCATGCTCAGTAACACTGCTAAAGCTGGCTTCCCTCTCTCGGTCCCTCCCCCACACCCACTCTCACCAGGCTTGAGTCCTCTCTACGAATAGCCTGTAGCTAAAAAGCCAAAAAGTAAAACTAACAAACCCAGAGGTGGAAGGTTTTCCAGAGGAGTACCTGACTGAACATTTCACTTTTTGTTCAGTAAATGAAACTCTCCACAGAGGGAACTCTTTAGTACTTGAAGGCCTGCTTGGACTTGTTTATACCTTGTCTAAGGGGAAACTGAGGCAGGTCACTACTACGACTGCAGCACCAAGCCTGGTTGTGTGCTCTGGAAAGACATGCAGTTTGATGGACTATGTAGGAATGTATCATGAAGAATTCTTTCCTGAATGAAAGGTTCCTATATAGTTTATGCTTATTGAAGTTTATCACCAAGTATGAAATACAAATATCCGCATGTCATTGCTTCTTTAAGTCTATTTTGCTTTTGAAGAGGCAGACAATTTTTATTCATTATCCCAATTCTTAGTCTGGAACAACAAAGCAGAAATGTGTGTATTTTTTTCTAGTTGTTTTGAAGAAACACTGTTAGCCCCTTGGGCAAATCAGTTAATCTCTGTGCCTGAGTTTCCTCATCTATACAATGTGGATAATATTTCTTACTCCTAAAAATGTTCTGATGATACATGTATTAATATATGTAATGCTCTTAGAAGCTGTGATGGAATCATCTAAGACCCCAGATACTGACTAGTCTTTATTTCATCAGCAAGAGAGAAGACCTCAAGAATGCACACATTGATCCCATTAGCTAGAATTGTTACTACTTTTGAATTCTTCCTTTGTCTTTGAAAGACTCTTTTAAACCACTTTAAACTGTATACATCTTATTTTTTATGTTATTAACAAGGGATTTCTTACTAGGAATTCAAAACACTGCCTCATATGCTCATTTTAATATCTTAAGATGATTGCTCTAACACTATTTCCCTATGCTGTACCAGGAAGGTTATTTTTACTTTTCGATCATAATGTCTTTGAAATGTGTTATCATTATTAATACTCACATTTTGTGACTCCCTCACAACTCACAGGGGTTCAATTGGCCAACCTGTCCTGAGTCAGTCATGAGTCTTAGGAAGGCAGACGAAAAGGGGAAAGTCTACTGAGACCATTAATGGCTTCTCTGGCACGGACATTAAATCAGCAGCCACAGCAATTGATTGGTGCGATGGAATCTCTCCTAGAAATAGTCTTTTAACTGCAGTGGTGTCTGATGTGAGGTCAGAGAGAATGGCATTATATGGTCAAGTCTTTTGGGGTTATCTTCACATATTATGCTCTAGTGCATCCCATGTTGGCCCTGCCTCCTATGAACACCCAAAAGCCACATTAGGGTCCTGTTCTTACACAACAAGATGCTTGTAACTTGCACTGAAATGAAAAGAAATTGCATTCTGCAGCAGGACTATAGGGATTAACAGATGAAAAACGAATCCCTCCCAAAAATGATTTTTACATAGTGCAGTCCCATGTGTATTTTTTTGGCTCCTGTGCAATTTAAAAGTTTGATCCTAAATTTAATAGTACTGATTTCCTTTATAAATAGCCTGTCTGTAATTTCAACCACATCTTCTCCTGGAGTTCCAGTGCACAATCTGTACATTTGGGTGCCCACAGAATCTAGCTTTTGCAGGCTGCTGCAGGCTGGATGCAAAAGTTGTACATGAGGATGCATTTAGTTGACTTTGCAAGCTCGTGCATCTGGTGCAGAAACTGCGTGCATGCTAGTCAGAATCTCATCCAAGGGAGTACTGTGAACATTACACTGAGGTGATCTTGAGCATCAAATATTTATACTCAGATGTAATCCAGTTCTGTTTGAATTATTCAGCACTAACAAGCAGCATGGAGAGAACTAGGCAAGTCAGACATTTCTTCCAAATGCCCTTTCAACTCTCATGCAAGACTTAAGAAGTTTAAAAGAAGAATCTAGGTGCTAAGTAGTGCCAAGTCCCCTCTTCCTTCCCTAGAAGGGAATTAGTAAACTTTAGGTCTTGTTTCCCAACCTTATTTCCAAAGCTGGAAGATATCAGGACTATTTAATAATGTTTCTCCAAACCAGGAGATGTGTAAGCACTTGGCAATTAAATTGTTGAGTCTTTTCATTTAATAAGGTGAAATATCTCCCCCTCCAAAAAAAAAAAAAAAAAAAAAACCCACAAAACAAATAAACAAACAACCCTTCCAATTCATCCTTGCATTGCACAACAAAATTAGATCATAAACTGGAGAAAAGCAACTGTGGAATTTAATCAGGAAACAATTAAAATAGAGATGAGAAAAGTCAAAATCTGCTAATCACTATTTCTCAATTTCCCACTTTACTCTAAGAGTTCATATACCATTTTAGGCAGATCTTGCACTGTTACATCTAGATCAGAAAGACAGCAGGAGAAGAACTTGGATTTGGGAATCTGAATTGCATGATTGTCCATTATTGTGTTTTACTCCATCTGCGAAGTGCTAATAGTACCAACTGTTAGAGACAGGCTTAGCTGGAACAATTGCTTTGAATTTGATCTCATACCATTTTTATCTTCTGAAGATTGTGAAATCAATGTTTTTTACCCCTTTAAGAGGACCTCTTCATGGATCAACAACCTAGGACAAAGAACAATTGAGTTTTCACCATATTATTTTGCTTGTTTCTCAGGTGTTTATTATCGTTGTAAAATTCAGCCTTGAGAAACTATTGCTTTTCCTTATTAAGTGTATCAGTGCCTATTTGCTATGCTGTTCAAAACTGACCTCTTTGCAATAAAGGTACTTAAAAAAATCATTTCCATGGATGTGTAAGTATTACTTATTGGAGGCAGTGGTTTTGTGGTGCAGCAGCAAATCAGCAATGCATTTTTTACTGAAGTGAGTTGCATATAAATGTCATGTGTGACTCCATGTATGGCATAAACCTAAGTGTGGCTGGGCTAGCACATTATTTTTTGGAACCAAGATTTGACTGTGACTGGGTAGTTGGACTGCTCTGTGGTTAACAGTGATAGGATAAATATTAAAAGCACCTTTGAGCAGAAAGTCTACCACAGGTTCTTGACATCAGCTGATGCTTCAGGAGCTCAGGAGAGGAATGTGGCTCAGCTGCAGCTAATTGCTCCATCAGGGAGAAAAGACAAGAAGGGATAGTACTGGCCAACCACTCTTATTTTGGCAAGATCAAGCTCATTTTATGCAAAGATTGGATTTGTTTTCCCTGTGTCTATCTTGAACTCCTTGATTGGTTGTGATGACCTAACCTCGACCAATTCTACAACACATAGTTAATACACAATCAATGAGGATGACTTCTGACTGAGAAATTATTTAGTTAATTGCTCAGAGAATGTGTCACTCCAAGTGGACAACTGCTCCATAAAATGCTCCCCATTTATCAGACCTCAAAAGGCCATACCATTCTTCAGCACAAGAACCACGATTACCTCTAGTGCGGACTATACCATGTAGTTACACTATGTGCTTGAGTGATTAGACATCAGCTAGAAGTGTCTAAATTTTGTTCAGCCAAGAGTGTATGTTCAACCAATTTGACATGAATCCAAATATTATGTGATGATAACACAAAGACTACAGTGTAGGTTCTTGCTTCATTGGCTGGGTGCTGGACAGCCAAAATAAAAATGTTTCTGGCCTGAAGAGCTTACAGTCTACATTTAAGTCAAGAAAAAACAAATTAATTTAAACAAATGGATGGAGGAAGGAAAAGGAGACCAAGAGCAAGAATGTTAACATAGTTACCTAGGATAGCTAGAGTACAGCCTGATGATCACTAATTAAACTGGTCTTTTTAAAACAGAGATATCACCTCTATGATTATTCCTAGTTTCCAAAGTGTGCGTGTGTGTGCGTGTGTGTGTGTAAAGTGACAAAGTTGCAGGGTGTGTGTGTGTGTGTGTGTGTATACATGCTCATACACATATACCTAAACCTCTGCAGCTTCATAACTTCATAGGATAAAGTAAAAATAACTTTAGCCCAGCAATTCCCTAGCATTAACCCCCTCTTTTCCATTGCTCAGGGTGGAGGTTTTGCCTCCTTCCCCAAAGTCAGATGATTTTCCTTTAAGAACACCCCTAATGAATAATGTAGATATCGCAGGTAGGTCAAGGCCTCCTGCTGTTTCCTCTCTCACCAAAGTCACCTCTATGCAAACAATATTTCTAAGTCAACAGCAAAATTCAACACATATTGCACTGTTGGAGGTTGCAAAGGTACTGTTCAAGTCCAAAGGAATAGCATTAGGGGAGATACTGGCTGCAATGCCCCTCATCGTGGTGCTCTGGCATGCCCTGTAGCTATTCCATATCCTCCCCAGATGTGCCGGAAATAAACACCATTAAAATTAGAGGAGTACTTTATCTTGTAAATATTTAATAGATTAGGTGCCAGCAGATGGCACTCAAGAATATGAAACATAGTTTATGGGGTTGGTAGGACCAATAAACTTCCTTTTATCTACTACAAATGGCTTCCCCTGACAGCTCTTTACATCTGCTGCTAACACAAAGACAAAAGAGCATAGGGCTGATATTTTGAAAGTTCTAAGTCTTGTCTCTCCTTGTGGCCTTAGGCAAGGAATTTGCAGTCAAATGTGCAAATGCTGTCCCTGATTTCGGTTATGTTTATTTCTGGTTTTTCAACTTGAGACACCTTAATGTGAAATCTATAGGTTTTAAGGTAGCTTTTATTTGTGTGTTGTAGTGGTTGTTGTTGTTGAAGTTGTTGTTTTATATTTTGTCCTTCAGAGGGGTAGCCGAGTTAGTCTGTAACTGGAAAAACTTAAAAAAACAACGAATAGTCTAGTAGCACCTTAAAGACTAACAAAACATGTAGATGGCATCATGAGCTTTCGTGGATACAACCCACTTCTTCCGATGACTGGAGTATTAGAAGGCCAGATCCAAGAACAAATAAGGGAAGGCAGGGGGAGGGGAGGGTGAGGAGTGAAGGGAAGGAAATAATTTTTTTTTTTTTTAAATAGTGAATTGGATTGTTCAGGTTACAAGACCGGTAACAACAATTTGCACCTCTATAAGTGCCCATTGCTTGGTTGGTTGTCATTAGGATGTGGAAGGTAATGTGTAAGCCAGCCGATATCTTTATTCATTCCTCTCTGATAAGAATCAAACTTGTAAAACAACTATTCGTTGTTTTATAGAATTGGCTTTCTACACATGCCCCATAAAGAATATACTTGGTTATGAACAGACAAATTCATTGAAGCCTAAGCAGAAGAGAAATTATGCCATTTTCTGTTCCACTATCTTCCTCATGAAACCTGCAGAATGTTGAGGAGCTTCAGGGGGTAGCCGAGTTAGTGTGTTACAGAAAAAACAACAAATGGTCTGGTAGCTCTTTATAGACTAACGAAACATGTAGATGGTATCATGAGCTTTCACTGGCACAGCCCACTTCTTCAGATGACCGGAGTTATGAGTCGTGGATATGAAAACTCGATATAAATAGAAGAGGCGAGAGAAAGAAAAGAAAAAGGGGATATTTTTATTTTAAGGAACGGGACCCTGGAGGTAAAAGACTGACCTTTCCTTCATTTCTTTGCCTCTGCTAGGTTATTTGGGAATATTTAATCCGAGAGTGCTGAGAGCCAGGTGAGACTTCCCTTTTAGCCATGCCAAGTCTCTGCTCAAAGACACAAGTCCATTATTTGTGCTGGATTTTATTACTACAAGCAGCATATACAGCTGCACAGCAGGAATATTTAACTAGGAACAAGACAAACTTTTGTAAGCGGCTTATTCTGATTTGGGATTGCTTTTCAATGCCAATTAATATTTGAAATAATTACTTTTTAGGACCTTTAGAGGAAAAAATGTGTAAAGGAAAATTAAAATCTAATTAAATGGAGGCAGACAGTCATGTCTGAGTTGACAAATCATAAGCATTCTCAGTGTTCAAAGGTTACAGTATCCTTTCATCCCTGGAACTTGTTCTCTCTCTTTTGCACTTAGTCTTATATATTTTGTCCTTTAGTGGTAGAAGAAAGTGAAGCATGTAGGTTTATCACACAGAAATAATTGAGCTACACAGACAATACCAATGACTTTGCAAGACAAGAGCATCATTAGAATCTCAAGGCAGTATTCTCAAGAGTAAAGATCTTAGTCTCAGAGCTCTAGTGAAAAGTTTGGATAGCTGTTTTCTGCTTCCCTTAAATCGGGGTGGGCAAGACAGCATCCACAGGCTGGATCAAACCCAATTGATCCTGCCCATGGCTACCTTGCTGCTCTCCCGTCCCCAAGTCAATTTAGACCTGGGAACAGGGGAGCATGTGAAGTCTCCTCTCACTGCAGGGGTGCACAGCACCTAGAGGGAACTGTCAGCTGTTCAAAACATCTGGTGGTTCTCTCTAGGCACCATGCATTCCTGGTAAGGGGGCGGGGGAGCAAAGACTTCACTCACTATCAGGGTGTGGGGGCAGGGGAGCATGCAAAGTCTCTTGACCCCACCCCTTTTGCCGAAGACCCCATCCCTTCCAAGGTGGTCCACTAACACTTCTGAAATTTGTGAAGTGCCCCTCCTTCAGAAATTATTGCCCACCCCTTCCTTACATCCTTCCACATAAACTGTTTAGCAGTTCTTCTTGTTAGAAGGCTTTCCCTTCACCATTTCCCTTCACGCAGACAGAAAGCAGAACCAAAGTGAAAATAATGCAACATGTTCTGGGGTTAATACCAGACAAGCATATTCATAGTTCTACATATTGGCAGAGGTTGTGGTCCCAGTGCTCCGTTTCCAGCTCTGATGCCGCAAAGCCTGCCTTTGTTTCTGCTCCCCAGTACCCTATTATCACCTGCCTATTCTTAGCCAAATTAGTCTGTAACTGGAAAAACTTACATTCTTCAGACGAATGGAGTTATTAAAGGCCCAATTTCTAAATAAATAGGGGATGGTGGGGGGAGGGGAAGAGACGGAAAAAAGGGGAAGAAATAGTTAGAGTGTCCATGCTACATGAAGAACATTCTTAAAACTGAAATACCCACCCGCATAAGAGAAAAAACAGATCAACAGAGCTAGATGAGTACCCAGGCATCAGCTACTGCAAGACAGGCCAAGAAAAGAAAACAACAGATCAGCACTTGTCATCACCTACAACCCACAACTTAAACCCCTCCAACGCATTATTAACAATTTACAACTTATCCTGGAAAATGACCCCTCACTCTCACAGGCCTTGTGGAACAAGCCCAATCCTCATCTATAGACAACCCCCTAATCTCAAACAAATTCTTTTCAGCCCCATGCAGCACACTTCTATCCAATGCATCCAGGAACACACACCCCCACACCCTGCAATCAACCCCAGTGCCAACTCTCTCCACACATCTATAGAAGCAACATCATCATAGGACCTAATCACAAACTACCATATCAGAGGCTCATTTAACAGCACATACATTTATGTGATTTATGCCATCTAATGCCAGCAATGCCTCTCTGCCACGTATATTGGCCAAACTGGACAGCCTCTGTGAGAAAGAATTAATGGACACACACCTGATATCCATAAAGGCAACACAGAAACCTGTTGGGAAACATTTTAACTTGCCTGGACACTCATTAATGGATCTCAAAGTCACTGTACTGTTTCAGGCCATTTCCACAAGCCAACTACATAGGGAAACCCTTAGAACTTAACTTCATTTACAAACTTGATTCCTATCACAGAGATATTAATAAAGACATTGGCTGGATGGCCCGCTACATTCCACATCCTAATGATATAAAAAACCAAACCGAGTATTTACAAATTATTTGCTCCTTTTCTATCAGCTTAGCATGGACACTAACTATTCCTTCCTCTTTTTTTCCTTCTCCCCCCATCCCCTATTTATTTAGAAACTGAACCTTTAATAACTCCACTAATCTGAAGAAGTGAGTTGTGCCCACAAAAGTTCATGATACCACCTACATGTTTTGTTCATCTCTAAGGTGCTCCAAGACTATTTGTTTTTTTAAGTTTCTCCAAGCCTATATACTAACACGCTTCGCTATTAAATTGCAGCTACATTACACCACAAAACTGGTGGCTTTTAATGGGGTTGAAGTGATTCTTGTATGTGTTAGGTCAGATTCTCCTTCTCCCCTAGGCCTCCCCACAAGGGGCCTGTGCTTTGCCCCTCTTTGCCTTTCCTCCCACACCCCTCCTGTCCCCTGACCTCCCTTCCCTCCTCCCCTCCCCTGCACAGATAATAAAGTACACTTTTGGTTTGGAAACAATAAATTCTGTGTTTTAATGGGGTGAATATAACTGGGGAAGGACTGGGGAAAGAACCTGAGAGGGGGAAGTAGGGGCTCAGGGGCTGGGAGTGGATCCTATGTTGGGTGGTTCCACTGCCTTGTGTGTGGGGCCCTCAGCGGCCACGGGGAAGGGCTAGGGGGAGAAGCCGGAGGGGCGGGAGCCGGCATGGCAGGGGTCACAAGGTGGTCGATGGCCATGAGGAAGGCTGCACAGATGGATCAGACCTCCTGCAGCAGCTCCTGCCAGGTGTTGCAGTGCAGCTGGAAGTCCTCCTCAAGTCTCCAGTCCTGCCAGTCCATGGAGCACTGCAGGGCTGACAGGGCAGCAATATGCTTCTTCTGGAGAACCTCATGGGCTCTTCTGTGCCGGTGGGTCATTGACTATGATTACACCTATAAACAAAGAACCTCCTGAAGATGTTGGAGAGGGTAATGAGTCTTCAGGGTATATCCCACATAGTTTCCCTACCGACTACTAAAGTGAAAGTGGAACCCAATTCCATAAGGCTTTCAACATTAAAAATTAGATTATTCTAGACTCTCACAACTTTAACAAGAAGAAGATAGGTCAGGGTGTTGGCTGGGGACTGAAGAGACCCAAGTTCAATTCCCTGCTTATCCACAAACTTCCTCTGGGACTTTGGGCAAGTCACTTAGGCCCAGATTCACAAAGTTTGTCAAATGATTACATCTGGGGTTGGGGTAGCTGCAAATAATATTTTGCACCCAAAAATGCTCAGATTGTCTGAATCTTGAACAGTTCAGGGAGTGGGAAAAGGAATATAAAGTTGTGAGGGAAATAACCCTCCACTGAACAGAAATGACTTTCAGTGTCATGGGGAAAATTGATTTGACGGAATCAGAAGCCTTTGAAAACTGCACTTCATGCCGTTGCAGTGTATTTGGTATGAGTGTTATCACTTTTTTGGCAATGTTCCATTGCTTTTCCATGCTGATTCTGCACTAAGGAATTTTTTACAGATATTGTCACCAGCTGCACCAGTGTTAGCAACACTGGGAGCTCTCATGAAGATGTTTCACTGTGTCTGGCAGCTCTTTCCTGCACCTTGTCAATTAGACTTGCTCTGAACAGGTTTAACTGACATGGTGCTGAAAACAGCTGCCAGAGCTGGAGAGCAGTGCATGCTGCAGCTGTACCGGCATTAGCAGTGGTAAGAGGTTTTTCATGTAACTGTTCCCTAGCATAAACAAGGACTACGCTGCCAACAGTATGTCCTTTAAACATTTTATCCTGGGACACTTCTGTGAAGAGGCCCAGGCTTTGGACACTGCTGCTGAGAAAGATTTTGATAGGATAGGATGCAGCTTTGGTTGGTCTAGGTAGTGTTGGATAAGGATGAGGAGGTGTCACTTAGCAGGAGAAAGGGATGACATAAACGTGTTCACTGGACTAGGGGGGGGAAGTAGAGGTGGCAGAGAAGGAAGTTTGGTCATGTAAGGAGAATTGCTAGACTGGGAAGCTCTGGCAGAGATATGATGGAGAAACTACGGATCCCAACTTGGAAGGCTCAGTTGGAAGCTGGGGGGGAGGGAAAGCTGTTTTATAGCAGCAGCCTTTTCATTTCCAAGAAAACAACTATCAGTTCAGATCTAGCAAGGGAGCTGCAGGGAAGAGCAGGTCCCTGTATGTACGGAGAGTCTGGGCATTCAGAACTGTAGTTTCCCTTACAAAACTAGGAAAATCCAAGCAAAACTTGGACTGTGGACAGATGTATGTATATGTGTTTATCCTTCAGAATTTCTCTACTGTGACCTTGAACAATGTAAGTGTTTCTGAGAAACAGGCGCTTGTACCAGGATCCTCCATATCTGGTTGGCTAGGAGACTTTCTCAACCTAGTGGACAGTGACCTGGCCATGATTATGTATACCTTTGTCCCCTTCCATCTAGACTACAGCAATGCAGTAAACCTGGGCATGCACACATAATTAATAAACTCCAACTACTACAGAACGATAGAATGCTGCAGCATGTCTCCTCTGCAACATGAGCATGTTAGCCTTGTTTTTACACTGGGCTTCTTATAAATTACTGAGTCAGGTTCAAAGGGCTCCAGGGCCTGAGCCCAGAATAGCTAAAAAATCAACTTAAACTCTGGGTTAAAGAACATAGTCAACAACTCCTCTCTTCTGTTACAATGGAACTCCCTACAATAAGGGCAAACTCATCCATGAAGACGACAAAACTCTAGAATGCTGGTTCCAGCATGTGGAACTCTATGGGAATTCAAGAGTATCACAAGATTCTTATCACTTTCTGCTCTAAATGCAAGACACACTGCTTCAACTGCCTTCTCTAACGCGAGCATGGACCTGCAGGTACATTTAAAAAAAAATCCTTACCAAAACTCTTCACTGCACACATAATTTTCTCCTCAGGGAGAGGATGAGACAAAGAACAAACCAGTCACACCAGATGACAGGCACATCACTTAATGTGCTACACTTACATACTACTGTGATGAAGAAAGATAAGATTCTATATAGAATAGAACCTGCCAGATGTGGGCAGAGAGGTAAGTGAGAAGCCAGCATAAGGAGAGAACCATAATTTTCCTAAATAACTGCAAGGGCTAGGGTGGGACGTAGGGCTACACACTTGCACCAGAGGGTAAGGACACCCTCCCTTTCCTCACCTCCATAGGCTATCTAGACTTTGGGTGCAGACATTCAGGAGTAGACAGATGTTGGGATACTGAGCATCTATACCACCACCTCTCTCAGACTCTATGGTGCTACCACAACTGAGCCCTAATTCCATTAATGTATGGAAGAGAACATCATGTAGTGGAAAGCAGGGGACTATATGTTAGGACAAGGGGATTCTATTACCCTTCTCTGTTACTTCTTGCTCTATAATCTTGGGCAAGTACCATATCCTCTCTATAACTCTGAAATAGACATGATGATATTTATCTAGCAACAAGTATGTTAGGGTGGTTATTGAATATGCCTTGGGATTTTCAGATGAAGGGAAAGTGAAAGAGAACACTTCAGAGTTTATTAGCTAGATCTACTTTCCAAAGCAAGAGATGCAGTGGAGTTTGATATACACCAAGGCAAAGATGACAGAACATAAGGGCGCAAATCAGGTAAAGTATAAATACAAGGCTGCTATAATTCTGTGTGAGTAGCTAGTATAGACTTTTTGCACAGACTGGATACCTGTTAAATATGAGCATGTTGATTTATTCATGCATTTGATTATAAATAATGCAGAGCCTGTGTATATCTAATTTGAATACATCCATATAACCCAATGGATTAGTCATTACATGCAGATCAAAAGTAGCAGATCATCTAGCCAAGTTCTGCTGACTATTACCTGCCCTCAGTGAAGCTCCTGTAGAGGATAACACTTTCAAGTAATTGGTTCTGCTATTTTTGTTCATCTACAGATAGGGATGTTCTGTAAAGACTGAAGGAGTAGAACAGTTTTGTACTAAGGCACAGCCTGGTTGAACCTGTTGCTGCATTATTTCCCCTTGTGATCATTACAGAGAACAGTGCTATATATTTTTACAGTATAAAGGGTTCCGTATCTGCAGTATTTTATGCTTAGTTGGTTGTTATCCCAAAGGAAGGTGATTATTATTCTGCAGAGGGTGATATTAGGCATTAACTAATACAAAACCTCACACATTAGGATTAATTGGGACTAGATTATGCCTTCTGATTCTGCTATCCATGCTTGCCCTCCCCCCCCCAACACACACACACATGCACAACATGGTCCCCTTTTCATTGGGTCCCATAGAAAGCCCTATCAGACAGAGATGCACAGCTCAGGAGGAGGCAGGCCTCATGAAGCAGGGGGAGAATAGGAGCAATATCCATTATTGTGCATTTGTCATGCATCCTGAGGTGACAGAGTGCATGGGCTGTATTCTGCGTGTTCCACTTACACTGGAAGAGAAATTGACTATTGCCACCAAAGTTAATAGATATATGTCCTATGGACCAAACCCTCAGTGGATAAAAATCAGCGTAACATCATTCAAATCAGCAGAGCTATGCTAGTACACATTAGCTAAAGTTGTTAAATCTCCCAACTTCCACTGATTTCAGTAGAAATTAGGCATTTAAATACCTTTGATATAGGCCTTAATTTCTCAGTTTTCAATCTGTAAAATGGGAATAATAGTATTGCCTTGCCTCCCAGGGCTATTATGAGGACAGATACATTTAAGATTGTAGGATAATCAGGTACGATGGTAATGGCTGTTAAATAAATAGTAAAGATAGATATGACACCTTTCATCCCAAAGCTCCTTACAAATATGTACTAATTACAGAGATCACTACAACAACACTGAACTTCAGCGGCTATGTTACAACCACTGTCTCTGTTGCTGCACTGTCTTTCTTGATGAAGCACACAATGAGAGGTCATTAAATGATTCTATGGTTGATTGAGTGTATATGAACTAAGGAATTATGGGCAGTCATTAGGATGCCAAAATAAACAAAAAAAAACCTAATCACAAGAAATGTGATTTAGGCCTCAATTCATACTCTAGAACTTTTACCTAGGATTTGAAACAGTTCTTATCTCTTAATCCCTCATGAAGGGCATACACTGCTGAACTTCCAGAGAAATGCTTCTTTCATCTGAAGAACAACTCATGCTATGATTTTTTTCATTGGTCAGATTTCTCTTCTTACACCAAGTCAGGCTGGATCAATACTTGGATAAGATATCTTCAGGAAAGTCCATCAGGAAGGGTTCATCAGGAAATGATTTATTGGCTTAGTAGGTGATTTCCCTCTTAATCAGTCCTAAAGAAATATCCCAGAATGGAGTTAGGAGGGACTGTGTTATTTGAAGGGCCATATGTGGAGTGCTGGCTTGTCCATAGCCCATAAAGAATCCAATCCTACACTCAGAGTATCTTTTCCTGACAGTTTTATTTCCCAGACATTTGCAAAACGCAAACAAACACCATTCCTCAGCCCACTCTGGGCAACAGATCCCAGAAGATTTTCCACTTTGCCTCTCAATCCCTCCTCACTTATGTGGCTTCTCACTTACCTCTATGCCCACATCTGGCAGGCTCTATTCTATATAGAATCTTATGCTTTCTTCATCACAGTAGTATGTAAGTGTAGCACATTAAGTGATGTGCCTGTCATCTGGTGTGACTGGTTTGTTCTTTGTCTCATCCTCTCCCTGAGGAGAAAATTGTGTGTGCAGCACAGCAACACTACACAATTTAATGTAGGAATGGGAGAAAAGATCATCCTGCTGAAACTACAGAGAAATCTGAGGTCAAAAGAATGTGATTTCTCAAGTAGGAATTTTGGAATTTGGCAAGAACATTGGAAACCTTCCCATATGAAAAGTGACATGAGATTGTAATGGCCACCAAGCATCAGATCCTAGTTTTATCTCTCTGCTAAAAGTTGACCTCTATGAGGAAAGAGGCTAATGCATCTGTGTCTAGTCAGCTGACCCCCTTTTGGGCTGTGAGAGCGGTACCTAGGCCTTGAATGAACAAGGCCTGAGAATCAGTCAGAAAAGGGGCAGAGCGCACAGCCAAGGGGCTTTCACTGCCTGCCTCTTTGGAACAGGAGACAGGCCAAAATCCAGGAGGCCTGGGTAGTGGGAGCAGGAGCAGCCAGAAGTTCTCTGAAAGTGGCTACCAGAGTCACCTAAGAGGCAAAGAAGATGGAATCTTCTGGGGAAGTTGGTTTCCAGGGAGAGAGCCATAGAATGCAGTGCTGAGTTAGCAGAGCATGAGGGAATCTTGATATAGGCCCTGAAGGAGGAGAGATTGAGAGACAAAGTGGAAAATCTTCTGGGATCTGTTGCCCAGAGTGGGCTGAGGAATGGTGTTTGTTTGCGTTTTGCAAATGTCTGAGAAATAAAACTGTCAGGAAAAGAGACTGTGAGTGTAGGATTGAATCCTTTATAGGCTAGGGACAAAGCCAGCACTCTACATATGGCCCTTCAAATAACACAGTCCCTCCTAACTCCATTCTGGGATATTTCTTTAGGACTGATTAAGAGGGAAATCACCTATTAAGCCAATAAATCATTTCCTGATGAACCATGGACTTTCCTGAAGATATCTTATCCAAGTATTGATCCAGCCTGACTTGGTGTAAGAAGAGAAATCTGACCAGTGAAAAAAATCATAGCATGAGATGTTCTTCAGATGAAAGAAGTATTTCTCTGGAAGTACAGCAGTGTATGCCCTTCATGAGGGATTAAGAGATAAGAACTGTTTCAAATCCTAGGTAAAAGTTCTAGAGAAACCAGTATGAATTGAGGCCTAAGTCACATTTCTCGTGATTAGTTTTTTTTGTTTGTTTTGGCATCCTAATGACTGCCCATAATTCCTTAGTTCATATACACTCAATCAACCATAGAATCATTTAATGATCTCTCATTGTGTGCTTCATCAAGAAAGACAGTTTGAGCTTCAGTGAGAGTTAAGCTCATTAGCAAAGGAAGCAGGAGATAAAATGCTCAGAGATTTCTGTGTGGTACCAGGATACAGTCTCCTGCTCTCTTTCTGATAATGTTATTGGACTGAAAATGGAAAAACGCTCACAGATGCAGAAAACTCAGTGTCTAATAATTTGTGTCACTCCAATGTTATGTGGTATTAGGAGGATGTGCTGTCACATAGTGATAGGAGGTTTTATTATGACATTGTAACAGTGGGCCATCTCATGTGATCCCAGATCATTATGTGATGCTACAACAGTAAGGCATCATTTTGTGGTCATTACTGAGCAGTGATACAAGCACATTGCTTGTCACAATAGCGTTTAAAAAGTGACAAGTACAATGGTTCTACTGTCTTTGTGATGGGGGTGACATCTATATCAAGAAAGTGCTCTGCAACTTAGTAGAGGAATCCTGATAAACAGGAGGAATCTCAATCAAGTCTTATTTCAAATATTGTATTAAAAAAGACAGTTCTTGAAATCCCACCGGGGGGTGGGGAGAAAGCATCTTCTGTGTGGCCTTCAGGCAAACACCACAAGTACAAAAGAAAAATCAGGGCCAGAATATCAGCCAATATGAAATTGTACTGATGTCAACTATAGAAGCCAGATTCTCAGCTTGCAAACCAAACTAGTTTCTAGCTCTTTGCTTTGTTTTCTGTTCCTTTCAGGCAACTCTAGGTTAAAACGTAAAATGCAACAATGTGTGTCTGCCAAAATGACTGTGCAATCCCCACTTCATCACTTGTCTGTAAGAGAAGAATGTCTTTTAAAGCCATCTCCAAAGAATGCATTCATCTCTGACAAATTAAATGACATCTAATTTGGAAACCACTTGGATCCTAACAGCACATTTTATGGTGGAGTTGTGTGAGAAAGTAGGAATAAGAGATCCTCTGGAAAAGGGCTTTATTCTGGAGGATCGCGCCAGTCTAGATGCTTTTTTCCTGCTTTTCCCGAAGCCGGAAAAAAAGCGGCGGACATGTTTATTTAATCCCGCAGGGGATGTTTAGATCCCCCGCGGATTTCCCTATTCTGACTTACCTGCTTTGCATGACTTTTCCGGAATTAGGGACCAGTCTAGACGTAGCCAGACAAATCAGAAAGTACTACATTAGCCTCTCTCACTGTCCCGCAGGGGGAACACCAGAAAAAGCATGTTGAGGGATCTTACTCTTAAAAGGATTAAACTCCTCTGACACACAAGGCAGCACACATTTGAGAGAATGTGAGAAATTCAAATAAGGGTGAGGGGAGACAGTAGGAGAAGATTTCAGTGGTATTCCACACTGGTTGGAAACTGCCACACTAACTTGCCCCAGAAACTTTGAGTACTTACAACGCCTAACCTGTCATGTCTGGAGTAATTATCCCTATGGTTAGCTGTGCTCCTAGAGGTGGCTGGCATGTCCCTGTGGCCCCTTGAGAAGGTCAGAGCAGGGGTTCTCCACACACTATCCTTTCCAGCAGACACCACTCCTGGTAAGCTAAGGGAATGCACAAAAACACGTCCTCTCTGCCCCAGTTACATTGTCTTGCACATTTTAGCCCCATGGTACCATCACAGGATTACGAGGGACAGCACCAATCACAACCAGAGCTATGTCAGACTTCCAATGCTACTTCTAGAATGCCATGTTGAGGTGGGTTACCTTCCCCAGAGAAAAGAATAGAGAAATCCAGATTAATTCCTTCTATTTAGGTAAATAATGGCTGGGACTCAACCTCATGAGGACTCCCAGGGTAGATAAAACCACTTGCAGGAAAAGGACATATTTCTATTAATTGAGTATGCTGCAGTCTCCAAGGGCCTGCTAGAAGAGAGGAGGACAACTACTATCATTAGTAAAACGAAATTAAGCAAAACTCCAGTTCACATATAGGAGAACTGCAAAGGAGCCAACTTGGAGCCCTTCTTTTTTAGAAAAGTGGCTAAGGTGGGGGAATGGGATGAATCACAAGGTTAATAATGCACAATAGAGCTTTTTGTCTCCAAGACACTGAATTGCATCCAGATCAGGTTAGCAGTGTCTGAAATTCATTACTATCTGATAGCTCCTTAGGAGCCTACCTGAAATAATTTGGGGATCTCAGACCAATTTTTAGGGGAGAGGTGTCTGCTTCTGAACAAAAGCACAGTGACATTTGGCACTAATTGGCCATCTTGTAGCAGTCTCAGCACAGATGCCTGGAATTCAATAAGTCCTGGATAGAGCTGGGTGGATAACAGATTTTTCAGTTTTCTGGCCATTCCAAGAAAACAAAATTGGACCTCCCCCCCCCCCCTTTTTTTTAAAGATTAATCCACAACATAAGAAAAAATCATTTTGGGTTAAAATAAGATTAAAATAATTTTGTTTCACCTTTGAGCACTCTTTTACATTCTTAAATTTAAAAAAGGGAAATTTTAAAATGAAAAATCATTTAGGATTGAAAAATATAAACACTTCATATCAAAAACATCAAAATGAAGCTTTTTTTATTTTTTCAGGTTTTTATTTTCAAAATAAATATGTGAAATTGACATGAATTTGACAAATGTTAAGTTTTGCCCAATCTGCAATTTAAGCCTAAAAAAAAAAATTGGTCAAAACATTTCAGGGTCAGCCTGCAGCACCTTAGTGGAGTAGTGTAAGGAAATCTGCATTGCCATGGACAGTGCTCCCTGTAAACTGAGAGATTTAAATGCCACCCAGCTGATGAGTAGGGTGCCCACAACCAGCAGCATCTGTTTCTACTGATGGTGTACATCTACACTTGCTCATGTGCACATAATAAAATTTATTCTGCACACGGATGGAAACAGAGGGAACATTGGCTAAGGCCCATGCTGTACCTATCTTTGAGATAAATAAAGGGTTTTATTTTTCAGGGCTGTCAGTTTAGCACCTATTACCAGCACTAAATCCACTGAAGGCTGAAGGAAATTGATAAAGATAATTCTTAAATATATAGACTCTCACTCTGGTGAGGCATCTTTCCCTTGAATGTTTTTTGCACTAGGAAATAAGTTAAAGCATTATGATCATATGACACGTCAAGCCTGATCCCATGGTATAATGTCTGTCTTTATTAAAAGTATATAAACCAGAATAACACTTACATTGGGCACTTTCACTGAAGCTTATTTAAGTTCAATATTCAAATCTTTCTCCATATGTTCCCTCCTCTCTCTGCCCCCACCATCCTTAAGCTCTATTTTTTCTGGTCCTCAAAGTTCTCTCACCTAAGCGTTCCCTTTGACACTATAAAACATGCCATAGTTTGATTAAAACAACCTTCCATTTCCCATGTGCCAAGCATCTTTTCTCTCTTTCACATTTTCTATAAAATACTTCTCTTTGGCAAAGTTAGCCCAATCTAATCTCTATACTGACAATTAAAGATAGGCAGAAAACTGCTTTCCTGGCTCAAAAAGTTTGAGATTTTGAAAAAGTTTCCTGCTCTGAATTGGGGTAAAAAGTTGAAGTCTTGAATTTTTTTCTGAACTGGAAATATGAACTTGGGTCAATTGACAGTTTTACATGTCAATTAGTTTTATGTGTTTTATTTGGGCTTTGACCTTTTCTTTTTTATATTATTTAAACTACAGGTATGAGTTTACATTTTAAAATAGAGAGTAGTTTTGAACAAGCTTTTGTTGCTCAGGTATATCTCTTGTTGCTCAGGTATATCTCTTGTTTATAGTGTTATTCCAAATGTTACATTTTTCTGAGTTTTATTGTCAGTTCTTCAAGGCTGTGACCATTTGTGTGTAACTGTAATGTCCCAGTCATATCATAAGATTGATACAAACATCTTTTGAAATGAAGCAACTACTGTCTCACATTTAAATTGGAGATAAGTGCCAGGAATGAAACTACACATATGCAGGGGATAGTAAGGTGCAAGCAGAGTAGTAGGGAATGAAAGCCCAGAAAAAGCAAGCGGCAGTAAGACTAATATGCCAATAGCTATAGAATAAAAGGAATGTCCCAAAGCACAATACCTTTGGAGAGGTGATAAACTACTTAGTACAATGGTGCTCATTCCAGGCTGAATTTTCAGCAGCAGAATGAATGAATGCTCAGCTGGGGAGGAGGAAATATTCCTTTTGCACTAAAGTAGATTTCAGGCCAAACTTGTGCCATGAATCATTATATTCTCATATTTCTCCTACAAGACATAAAGCAATAGCCTTTTCAAACTACATTAGAAAGTTTTAGCTGGAGGAATTCATAACACAGAGAAACTAAGCCATAAGGAGTATGATTAAATGTGAAATTCAGGAGCCCCCGACTTGTGACACGATCGGTTCCGGGAGAAGTGTCGCAAGTCGGGGGCATTGTAACTCGAACCCTCATTTATGATAGGAACCACGGGCCAAGGATGTAAGTCAGGGGTTTCTGGCCCCTTCTGCACTTACAAAAATGGTTGTAAGTGCGGGGGGTCGAAACTCGGGTAGTCGCATCTCGGGGGCCTCCTGTAAAAATATTTATATTTATAGTCAGTCATGCCACGCAGCAGACGTATTGGTCATGTCACACTAAAATATCTTAGGAGAATCATCAAGAATGAGGAGAGCTCCTATTGTAAAAGACTCCATTGTGGGCTTGTTGAACATACACTGTTAGGAGCGAAAGTCTCAGAGGGGTAGCGGTGTTAGTCTGTAACTTTAAAAACAAGTAGTCCTGTGGCACCTTAGAGACTAACAAATCTAATCTATATCTATATCATGAAGCTCTTGGAGGCAGTATCCCTACTAGCATTGTGCAAAATTTTCTTTAGGGTACATTTTGCTTAAAAACGGATGCTCCTCCCAATCATCTCAACTACTTGCTGCCTTTTTGTATGACCTAATGAACTGTGTGTGTACACGTGGAGCTATTTGTATGGATCTGTGTATGTGTTGTTTTAAATTTTGAGGATTTGGTGTTATTTGTGTGCAGCTGTGTGAGAGAAAGGGAAAGGGAGCTGGAAAAAAATATAGCTATCAAATTATTTACAAGTAGATTTAGGCCACATGCACTGGACCTAATTTTCTACCCCATTATTCTAGTTTTATACTTTTGTAATTCTACTGTGATCAATGGATTTATACTCATATAAAACTGATGGAAAGCAATGCCCAGTTAGGCCCACAGATCCTCACTTTGTATGTAAAATCTGTTTGCACCAGCACACGAGAGATTCTCAAACACATGCACACACACAAAGGTGCTAGAACTGGGGAGAAGGGAGTGCTGCCAAACCTCCTGGTATGACATGGGTTCCATTATGTACAGGGTTTTTATTTTGGTTCAATGGCTCTCTGCACCCAGACTAAAAAAATTGTTCCAGCAACCTTGCACACACAGATTGGCATATATTGTTGCCAGTTCAGGCTCATTGGGATACTCAAGAAACCTGCAGTGATTAATATGATTCATTTGTTATATGGATGTCATACTAGTCTTATATTGATGTGGACCATTTATGCATGAAATCTGATTCTACAACACGTTGAGCTCAATCAGACTTCAGTAGATTTTTTTTTGTAGGTACTCAGCATCTTTTAGGGAAATATAAGGACTGGCTCCTAATGCTGGATTGAAAAGACCTTGGCAGAACTGGGATGTTCACAGAATGCTACTCTTTTCCTTGACACTCTCTGGATCTGTCTACGTCCCCTGCACCTGGCAACGAGCTCAACATGGATTAAGAAATTTATGAAATGTCCAAAAAAAACCCCAAATCCACCAGCAGTTGCTGTGACTGCAGCCAAGGATTTGTACGGACTCCTAGCTCTTATTAGTTTTCCAAATGTCGCCCTTTCTGCCAGGTCCAAGCATGAAGGGAGAATGAATTTCATCTGTTCAGGAGATGCAGGGCTCCTGGACAAATACACTTCCTTTTACATATTTACAGAGGCAGGCGGTACAAAGGCCCATGTTATCATTTTTATGATGAACATATAGATAAGCTGACTCCAAATGAAGCTATCACATGCCTATGGATTTGCTATTTTCTGAATAGTGGCTTCATGCACTGATGCTTCAGGATGTGCCCTCATCAGCCTTTTTGAGTTACTGTCTTAGTATCAGTGTGATGGGAATATCAGGACTGTCTCAATATTTCACTTTCCAATGGCCTCTCTAGGCACAGTGGCCCCTTGTCTCAGGAAAGACACAATGATTTGTGCCAGCTCATTAATCCACACTCTGCAGATTCAGGCATTGAGTCCCCCACTTTTTAATGGCCTTTCTGCTTTTTCCCCAGGCTACACTAATAAGAACCACCTGGAGGGAAAGGTTAGAGAATCAAGGTTGATGTCAATTTGAATGAAAATTATAATTGGAAATAAATTATTTGAATATATGTTTAAAAATGTGGAGAAAAGGGCACACACCATGAGAGAACTACTGAATAATAGCTCCAGTATCCTGCTTAGGTTGTTACATGCAGCCATTGTCTAGGTATATTTGCTGTTCCCCATGGTGGGAAGGTTTAGTAAGTTAGGAATGGACACATTCATAGCTTTGTTCTTTCATTGTCATTCATGGTTGTAAGTGGAATTCTCTCTCTAAAAGTCCATAAAAAGGAAATGTTATGTGGCCAAAATAAGGGATGCCCAATACAGGAGTATTAGGATAAAAATAATTTTGAAGAAAGGAGGGGTACAGAGAGAGGTTCTGGGAGGAAAACTGGAACATGGTTTTAAAACATAAGGCAGTTTTCAACCACATTTTGAAATGAGCATCTAGTGGAGGAGGTGTTTGATGACTATTAATGATGTGGTGGTGTGTATGAGTGAGAAGGCAGGTAGCATCAAGTTCTTTGTATTGAAAATAGCTGTTTAGGGTCTTATCTGCACACCACATAAAAGTCAGGACACCTGAGACTTGAAGAAAGATCAGAGAAGAGGGAGCTCATTCTTTCTGGGCTATTCGAGAGCTAAGAAATTTGCAGTGGGATGTTCAATTTCCACTGTGATCACAGCCAACATCCCCTTTGATCTGAGTGTGTTAAACAAGCTAACTTCTCTAGAGGGAAACTGGAGTACACAGCAGCATGCTTAATTGGATGGAAGGACTGTTAGGGCATGTGTACACAGCAGTGTTATTTCAGAATAATGTCAGTTACTCCAAAATAATGTATTGCATATCTACACCGCAAGCCCGTTATTTTGAAATAAATTCGAGATAACGGGCTTCTTACACCAACTTCTGTAAACCTCATTGTATGAGGAGTAAGGGAAGTCGGGGGAAGAGTGGTCTATTTCAAAATAAGTGCTGTGCAGACGGGCCCAAATTCAAAATAAGCTATTGCGACTCAAGCTACTTAATTGACATAGCTCAAGTTGCATAGCTTATTTCGAGTTTAGCCCTGCTATGTAGACATACCCTTATAAGCCTGTACATTTTACTTCCTATCTCTGCCTCGCACACTTAACTTTGTTTTCCTCCTCATTTTAAATGGTTACAAACTCTACTAAACAAGCTTCCAGGGGGTGGGGGTGGGGGGGGGGGGAAGCAGCACAGAGTTTTCCTGCTAATTGGAAGACAGAAAACTCACTGTACTGAGTGCTGCATTTCTGCTGAATTCCTACTTCAGTTTGGCAAACTAAAAACATTAATATGAAACCTTCCAGTTTTTATTTAGTAATTATTCAGTCACATTGGTATTTTCTATTTGCAACAACAGATGGGGTGTTTTGAGCTATAATTGAGGGCATATGCAAGGTGTTTTCTATCAGTAATCGTGATCCACAAACAATAAAATGGACTCTTTTGGGGAAATTAAAATCAAACATTATCACAAAAGCTTGCAAAAATATAGTGGTCTCAAAATTCAGGCATACTCCTGGTACAAAAAGGTAATATTTCTTTATCACACGTCTATCAGTTCAAATAAGGTAAGAACTGACCCTTTGTCCCAAATGCAAATCCTAACTGAAACTTTTTTTTTAAATTAAAAAGAATATGGACAAGACTTCTTCCCACATAATGATTATTTTCATTCATACTGCCTAGTTCATTCTGTGATTGTAAGTGCCAAAATAAGAAAGGCTGATCCAGAGACACTTCCAGGTTTACTAGAAGGATAGATTAGAAGCTTAATGAAGGAGTTATTAAAATTTCCAGCCCAACTTTGCAGGCTACAGTGCTCCAAAGGAGGTTCAGCTAAGTATTTAGGGAAAGATTTTCTAAAGGACAAATGGAAGTTAGTTACCCATACTCCTTTTGACTTTAAATAGGTGTCTAACTGCCCTTTCATGGCTATGAAAAATTGGTTCCTTAAACTTTTGGGAATTATACCGATTACAACACAGTCATAAAAACTTCCTGCAAGCATTTCTGACAGTGACATGAAATATTGGAGAGTCTCCAGCTGTGGTAGATTCTCTCAGACTACTTGCATGAAGCTGACCATTGCAAAATACAGTGCAATAGATAAGTTCTTAGAAAATTTACTTCTATCATCTGTGTTTTTCCAGCTCCTGTCACAACAGCAAGGCCAGAATTTGGGGACATGCTTTATTTTTTCTTATTAAAAATAAATGGGAAAATAATGTATTCAGTTTTTAATTTAGCCATCACTTGTCTTCAGTGAGAGTCAGTGGAGTCAAAATATAAACCAAAAGGGAGTTGGTTGGGGTGCTTTCTACAAAGTGAACTTCTAAAACACATTAACAAAATAAGAACACACACACACAAAAAAAAAGCCAGCTAGATTACCTGTTCAGAAATCTCTGCCAGGGCAGGATAGTCTCCCCCTTTCTAGAGGAGTGTATACAAATACCCAATAAAATGAGCAAAGAAGGTAGTTTTCAAACCTGATTAGGCTGGGGGGAGGGAGATACTTGGATTTAAGGACTGAAGCTAACAGAGGCCTAAATGTGAGTTCATGTCTGGCAGCACTAAATGTAATGAGCTGTACTCAAGATTCTGGCCAAATCTTTTGCTCATTTGTGGTATACTTCTGCTTTTCCAGAAACTGGGTTTCTGAAATCAAGGAAACAATTTGTTGGTGTTTTGTATCAGGTCCAGTGCTAAAACCATTAATAGGTTTGGCTCATTGGTTCTGAATTCCTGCAAACTATATTTGGGGAAGAAGTTAGATTTGAGATTGTGGTTTGGGCCCATAATTAGCGTCTATGACATTGTGTATGGTTATGTTAAGTATATAATTTAGTTACATTTTCAGCATTGTTTTGTTGAATCAATTCCCTTCCTTAAGTCATAAGACTACTCTGTTCCCTATCTTTGTTTGCAGATGTGCTTAAAACCATTCAAGTTACATTCTGTTCCTGAATCAGTTTATAAGAACAGACTTTTATCTTGGTTATGCTGTTATGATTTAAGGAATAGAAATTGCTTCAACAAGGGAGTGCTGGGAATAGCTATAAAAATAACTTAAAGTCTTGTGATAAATCTGCAAAGTAGGAACTACAACTCCCAACAGCCTCCTTCCCTCTATAGATCCTTAGACTGCAGAAGACAAAATTTCTGTTTTTCCAGTTGTCTTTTTAAATAACTGGTTCATTTAATTCAAATGTTGGCAGGAACATTCTTAAAATGGGTTTTATAGTTACAAAATATAAATCAGTCGGTCATCACTCTAGACATGGATGTTTTGCATTTTAATAATTAGTAAGCCATTCATCCACTAACTTATGTTGATCTCACTACCACAGCTGGTTCCAGGCTGGGGAGAAATGATTAGTGGTGAGAGAAAGCTATAATAAAAAAAGAAAGGAGAGCAAAATTTTATCAATGTGCATTAAAATATTTACTTTAATGCTACCTTATGTAAAATTATCTTATTTTAATGAACTGGATAATGTGAACATGTATTAATGCCCTCTACAAAATGGAGTCTGAGTTACTTGTGTGCCAGATGTCTTATGAAATTTCACCTTAGTTCATTTTATGTCAATATAATTAATACATTAATCATTATAAGGCCAAAAGGGATCACCCTGATCATGTAGTCTGGCCTCCTGTACAACACTAGCCACAGAATTTGCTTGAATTAATTCATGTTTGAACGAGAGCATATCCATTAGATAAACATCCAATCTTGATTTAAAAATGGTGATGGAGAATTCACCACAACCCTTGGTAAATGACTCAGAAATAAGGCATACATTTATAACAAACTATTGGATATCATTAGACCTATGTCTCATAGATTGAAGACCCCCTTATCAATTTTTTGTTCCCAACTTAGCAACTTAGAGTCACCCCTTAACCTTTTCTTTGATATGCTAAATAGCAGGAGCTCTTTGAGCCCTGGCAGCAATGATTTGTTGGAGTTGGTCCTGCTTTTAGCAGGGGTTGACTCAATGACCTCTTGAAGATCTCTTCCAACCCTATGATTATAAACAATGGTACTGGAACAATTTTAATAGGGTGCTGAAGGTTGAAATTGTGTACAGATCGGACCTCCCTTGTTGGCACCCTCAGGACCTAACCCATCCCAAATGAGGGAGTTTGCTGGATCCGAGGAGGTCCCCAGCCACTGGCCTCCCAGAACGCTCCCCTTGCCTGCGGCTGCCTTTGCTCTGGCCCCATTGCCACTGGGCTCCAGTCTGCAAGGCCTGGACTTTGGCTCCGGCCCACTAGGGCTTGCTGGGGATCCCCTGCTACCACTGCCCTGCTTCTCCCCCACCTGACCATCCCCAGGGATGGGGCTTGCCAGCTGCCCCACTACTGCCTTGCTCCTCAGGGATGGTGCTCCCTGGAATTGCGGCTCCCAGATAGTTTGCACTCCCAGGCACCAGGGTTCTCTCATCCAGCAACATCCACGCTTCTGCTGGACGTTGGATGTTGCTGGATCAAAGAGACCCAGATTCAGAGGTTCAACTTGTACTTGAGTTATTACTTCAAGTCAGGGTGTATAGGGCAGCACCCCCACTACTCCTAGTGCCAGCACCTATGATTATAAGGCATGTTTTCCAACCCTTCAGATATTCACGTGACTCTTCTCTGTACCCTCTCTGATTGATTTACATCCTTCTTGAATGGTAGATGATCTAACTGGACATGGTTTTCCAGCAGTGGTTGCACCTGTACCAAATACAAGGTAATATAACCTTCCTGCTTCTATTCTATATGTCCCCCTTTATGCATCCAAAGCTCATACTAACCTTTTTGGATATAGTCCTGCACTGGCAGTTCGGGTTCAGTTGATTTATCTGATGAATACCCCAAGTCTATCTCAGAGTCACAGTTCTGAAGATGGAATCCACACCCCTGCCATGCTGTAAGTTTAGACTACAGTCTTTGTTCCCAGATATATACCTTTATGTTTGACCACATTATTGCATATATAGAAAGTTCCTGTCTTTCTGCTGCTGGAGAATCTGAGTTCAATGCTTGATCTCCTTTGTGGCATACTGAGTGGCAGTGGTCTGCCGCACTGTAACACCTCTGAGGTCTGTAGTGTCAAGGAATTTGTTAGAGTATTTGAAGTCTTTAAAGTAATAGGCTGCAGGCACAGAATTTGGACCGGAGTCCAGACTTCAAACAGTTCAATATTTGAGAATTTTTAGATCTGAGAATTTGCTTTATTCAACTATAAAGAAAGACACCAAACTTTATTACACATCCTTTGTATTTGAATCACATTTAGATTCCAGCTTCACCTGCCCTCCGTTAGCATAATTCAGGGTGTTCCTATATAGGGTGTGCTTTGGGCCCATCTCTGTAACAAAAATATATGCTGAGAATTAATCTTCTTAGCCTATAAGTCATTTTCAAAACCCCTTATTCTTACACTAAAATATTTCTGTCTTTACTTATCTATTTTATAATTACACCTGCAATTATATGGCAATACTGATCAATGCACATCCCACTCAGCTTTATCCTGTGCCTTGTTTTCCAAGATGAACATTAGTCAGCACTGGCCCATGGTTTGAAATACCTTACTTACAGAGATTTGTTTCAAAGAATAAAACAAAGCCTTAACAGTAGCTTTAAAAATGTGGTATTTTAGCCTATGTATTCTCACAGTTCCAGATAAAACAACAACATGGGTGACAGCTAATGCACTTTTAAAATATCTGTAGAGCTCTCAAAACTCCTATTCACTGAAATGCATTACTACCTCCATCCTCACTAACTGTTGGAAGGCACTTAAATAGCACTGCTGGAGGTCTCACTGGACACAGAGGTAGTACTGACTACCATTAATAATGCCTGTCTTGGAACCACACTTGCCCCTCTCTGGGCCTTGCTATTCCCCCCCCCCCCCCCCAAAAAAAAAAACACTAAGTGGAACTTGCCAATATTTCCCCTATAACTGAGATGCATTTCCCATTGAAGCATATCCTTACCACTACTAAACTGGCCCTTTCATTATGCTCCCACAAATGTACTCTTCAGTTGAAATGTTCTTCATGGCAAAGTTTGCCACATTAAAATTTGTACCTAGCACGTACCTCACTGTCATTTCCCTACCCACCAAAATAATCACACCACACCAACATAAAATATATTTTAAAGTCCCTTCCCCAGGCTCTAAAGTGTACCACTGTGGCACTGTACGTTCCCTAAAATAAAATGCCTCTGAACAGAAAAGTCTTTCTTCAGGTAAGAATCCAATCCAAGATGTAGATTATGGAGTTTTCTAAAAATTGAGAACTTATTGACACAAACCAGACATTAATTGTAGCTGTGACGTTCCAATTCAGTTGAATTTTTCACTATCCAAGAGATTGTAAATTATGTATGAATATTTTAAGAGGGTGAGAATGAGAGGCAATCAAGAGTTACAGGCATGTGAGATTACCATGCAAGTATGAACTCCCTCTGCTCTACAAACTGACTAAATAAATCAGAGCTCTGTAATGTACTGGGTTACTGCTTGGTTGCTTCTCAGCTACAGAATCTTGGTCACCAGGAACCATCCTCATCCCTGTAGTCTCTGTGTGGTTATGGGTCTTCAGTGATAACATAAAGGCAAGGACACCATTCACCCCATTGCATAGGACAAGTACAAGGTCTTTATACCACTTAAGTCTGTTCATTGTAGCACTGTGGCAGACTTCAGCCATACAGAGGAAGCATACTGGTATATTTAATAAGGGGGGAAATGCACATCTCTGAACCTGTCAATGTATGACAATCTCACAAATAGAACACATTAAAGGGGGGGGGGGGAAGAGAGCAAATATAATTTACCTAATCCCTGCTACAGTTGATTTTCATCATAGCTATGATGGAATGTGCATGTGGAGATGAGTGAGAACACTAGTGATCTGTTACTTTAGACAAGGACTGAACAACTGTATGCTTAAAACAGAATAAAAAGGGCCTAAACCTCAGATCTGACACACTGACTCAAAGAAAGGTTAGATTAGCATATGGCTACAGATCCAAATTTAGTGGCTCAGGTCACTCTCTAATTTGTAGGGTGAATCCCTTATTTACACATTGCTATTTGAGGCATTCATCATGTACTCCACCCAGTTAATTAAAATAAAAATAGAACTGTGTATAATACAATTTGGGAATTCTGCTATTTTAGGCCAAACAGAATTCCTTTTTTGAGGGGAAGACCTATTTTATACAGGGGAGGGGAATATACAAAACTCCAAATGAAGTTGAGGAGATGGACAAAATTCAGATTAGCAGAGGGCTATGGAGCCACACTCTGCTAGGTCAGTGAAGCTTCACTAATTTACACCAGTGGAGGATCTTGACTTATGTTTTTCCAAACTGAATTGGTTAGATCTGAAAAAACTGACTGGGTATTTTGCAACATCTCAATAGATTTTTAGCCTTATGCCTTTCAGTTTCTGGTCCAGCCCACCCCAGTATAAGAATACCCTCTTGCAGTATTTTGGTGCTTTTGCTTCTGGACCCATACAGGTTCTAGAGCAACAAACAACCCCCCTCAAAATAACTGGATTCTAAACCCAAAATCTGGCATGATTTTTCTATCTCCGAATAGATTCAGTGTTTATGTCGTGTTGGATTTTTTTGGCCAACCTTTGGAAGCGTCTTTTTTTTCCTAATTTGATTTACCCATTGCAAGTATCAGAGTGATGAACAGCCTGAGCAGTAGCATGTCTGATATTTTGCAATGGGGAAGGAAGAGCAGGGCATTGGGTGTATCTCGATATGTAAATAAGCATGCAAATGTATATACCATTATAAAAAGATGTGACACTGCTTGGAACCAAAGAATCCACGTTTAAACAAGCCAATTTTTCCATGAAGCTATATGAAAGTTGTAACTTTTTTAAAAACAGCTTTAAATACAACTAGCTACATATATTTGCTTTGTTTCTAGCCTTATATGTTTTGACCCATTTGCTTGACTTCTTCCTATTTTGTCTTCTCTCACTTTTTTTTTTTAAAAGGTTTTAAGGCTTTTGGGGCGGGCACCATGGTTTTATATTGGTCTAGGACAGACCTGGGCAAAATAGGGCCAGTTCTGGCCCACCAAGCCATTGGATCCAGCCCAGAAATGCAGTGGGAAGCCTCAGGCAGACTCCCTGCATGCTCCCCTCACCCTGCATGCTACTAGAAAAGTGGCTGCCAGGCCATTTATATTTCACAGCTGTCAGGGAGATGGGAGAAGAGGCCTCCCTGCCTGTCCCTATGCCTAGCACAATCCCATTGGCTGAGGAAGCACCCTACCCCTCTCCCTTTTGACTCTTATTCACACATACACATGGCCTCTGCAGCCTGTGCAAGGGTAGGAGAGAGGCTACCTGAGAAATGTGCTGGGCTGCTGGCTGGGAGTCACCCAGTTAAGTATCCCCATCAGAGCCTGCCTCTGGCACCCCAACCCCTTCCTTTCCTCAATCCACTGCCACACCACATAACCCAAATCCTCTGCCCCCCTCCTGAACCCATAGCTCCTCCCAGATCCTGCACCTCAATTCCCCACCCTAGGCCACAACTCAAACCCTTGCACCTCCTCCTTCACCCCAGTCCCCTTCCTGCCCTAGGTCACAACCCAAACCCCTGCAACCTTGTCCCAGGCCATATCTGTCTCCTTCACCCAAATGTCCTCACAGACCCCACATGCCTTCTTGGACCCCAGGCTCTTGCCCCCAAGCATCCTTCTGCACTCAACCACCGTCCCAGACCCTGCATCTCCTCCATTAATATCATGGAAGCGTGCAGCCCTTGACCACTTTCCAAAATCTTGGAGTGGCTCCCTGTCAAAAATTATTGCCCTCCCCTGTCTAGGAAGTACCAGGCCTACTCTGATGTCCAACTGGGAACATGATTTCCTCCCATAAGGTGTCCATTTCACCCAACTCAAAAATTCCAGTTCTTATGCACTACTCTTTTTTATGCAAAGCTCCAAGAGAGCCAAACAGGATTACATGGATTGAATCAGATTTTAAAGTCAGGCAGCATCATCAACCATTCACAAGGTTCAGAAGTTGATATGCAACACAGTCTGTGGGATAACGTAATCTCCATAACTCCATTAGAATTTCCATGTGCATGCATACTTCTCAAGAGTGCTTTGCTTGGTCCATACAGGGTCTAGTAATGGAATGAAGCCAGCAGAACAGAGGAAGATGAAACAAGGACTGCTGAACCGAAGGGAGATTGAGGAAGAAAAGGTTCAACAAGGGTTCCCCTTCCCTACAGTACTCACCAAGAGCCAGAACTGTGCAGAAGAGTTTTCCTGTCTGGAGATGCTAGGACCTATGCAGTGGCCCCCATTCCTCAGCCATGAGAGCTTGAAGAAACCACAAGGAGGCGTCAGCCATAGATCAAGGCAGCTACAGAAGCAGTTGAAGCAGAAAGTGATTGACACTGAGACGCCATCAATTGGTTTTCTGCATTTTTCACTCTGAAGAGTCTCTCCTCTGCTGAATGGCTGTTCACTCCAACCATGCCTCCAGTCTCCATCTCTTCCTTTAAAAAAAAAAAAAAAAAAAAATTTACTCTGATAATCCTCTTCTGACAAACGCCACTGAAAAGTCTTTAAACAAACAAACACTAAGTTGCACCAACATGATGTTTCTAAACTATCACAGTTTCCCTTCTGCTTTATCTCTCTTCCCCCTACTCTTTGTCCATCTTTATTTAATTTGTGAACTCTTCTCAGCAGGAACAGTCTTTCCTACCCTGTCCACAAGGGCCACTTCAATTTGTCTGTACTGCATCTGAGCTAGCTAGCTCACTAACCATGTTAAATCATGGCAGCATGGGATGCACCACAGGTTCTCTGTCCTAGTACCCTCTGGGACCCTAGGTAGATACTCGAGTGGCTAGCTTGTATTGCAGAGCTGTGCAGCTATCTTGATCAAAGGTAGCCCTAAGTATGCCACACGTGTTATCCTGATTGTAGCATAGACACATGAATTTCAAGCACACTAGCCTAGGTCTAAACCAAACTTTTCTTGGAATACCTATATCACCCAGGGATATGAAGAGGTGTGATTGTAACTGACCTATCTGGACTTGCAAGTCTTCTAGTATAGATAAAAGCCTCAAGTAGAGATGTAAAATTTTTGCTGGTATAGTTTAGGCCTGGTCTACTTTTAAACTTTTGCGGGCAGAGCTATATTTCCCAGGAGCGTGATTTTTCCTGACTTGGTGCATCTACACAGCAGGGCTTAACTTGAAATAAGCTATGCAAATTGACCTATTTCAAAACAGCTTATTTCAAAATTGGGAGCATCTACACAGCACTCTTCCTCCAACTTCCTTTACTTCTCATCCAATGAGGGTTACAGGAGTCAGAGTAAGTAGTTCTCCAGCTTAACAGTATTTCAACATAACTGCCTGCTGTGTAGATGCGGACCAAGTTATTTAGAAATGTTGGTGTGTCGACATACCCTTACCCATGCCTGCAAAAAAGCCCTTGTGTAGGTGCGGTTATACCAGCAGACCTGTCCTTTTGCTGGTTGGTTGAGCATAAGCTACACTGGCAAGGGTTCTTTGCAACTATAAGCTGTCTCTCCACTCAGGGAGTTTGCTGGCACACGAGCATATTTATACCAACAAATCTCTTCTGGAATAAAGAAGGCCTTGCTTCACTAAGTGGGTAAGGGTAAGTTGCCTCTCAGGCAACCAACATAACAAACAATAGAGTACAGCAGAGGCTGCAGAACTAATTAGAAATCCATACTCATTTTCCTCCTTCCCTATCAGGCAGACGCTGCATTGACAATAGACTCGGGATACTTGCCATGCTCAACAGAGCTTGAATCTCATAGTGGAAACAAGAATACCCACTTCACAGGTTTTATTAACTATTCTGTTGATTGGGCTGCTGTGGCAGGTAATTTTTCTGGGAGCATGCTTGCCTGGATCTGTTATATGTCCCACCGCCCTACCTTCAGGGCATCCCTTATGCTGCCTTCCTAGTGCCAGAGCCTGCTCCACCCCTGGGGAGGGTGGTTGGCCATCCAGCTGCTGCAGGGGTAGGTTGAGGGGAGGGCATGACTTGAGCCCACCCCTCCTGCAGTGCCCAGGCGAATGCCGTAGCCATTAGGCCACTCCAGAACACACCCCACGTCCCTACCTTAGGAGGGTCTCTTATCCTGTGTTGGCTCTGTGGTCCCATCCAGGATTATATTATTTTTATACACACACACACACACACACACACACACACACACACACACACAATCCCAAAATAGCACTGCCACATTTTTAAAAGGGCCCGGTATCCTGGCGTCTCTGTAACCCTTGTTCCACTTAAGGGATTTGTCAAAATAGTGCCAAATTTCAAAATAAGCTCCTTCAATTTAGACTTGGAATAAGATGCACAAATGGCATAGCTTATTCCTACACAAGGCCATTTAGTCACATCCTTAGTTATGTTTCATTCTAGTTTATTATAGCCTCAGACCTTCTCTAATAAATGTGGGGTTTTTTTTTTTAATTATCTTACAGCCTCTGAGCTATCAGTCTACCACTATTTATTATCACTGAATAGCTAGTTGGGAACACTGTGACCTTTCTATAACTTTCAGTTTAAGAAAGGCACACTAAGAACACACTCTCCTCTTCTCAAAGTGGGAGGAAGAGGAGTTGCTTTGTTGACAGTCCACAGTCAGTCAATTAAAAAAAACCCCACACATTAACATGCTGAAAATCTCATCTGAAATGTTCACACAGCAGTGGGCATGAAATGTAAGAGGTACATGACAGCTATCAATAAAGGATACAATGCCCTCTAAAGATTAACTAAGGCAATTTAGAAAGGCTTGTCCATCATGATCCATCATTAGTTTCTTTGAGAAATTGGAAAAGTATTGAAGCAATAGTTTGCAAATAAAGCTAGCTGCCCCTAAGGGTGATTTCATTTCTGACTTTTACAAACACCATCATAGTTTATATTATTCAGAAAGATAGTTCGGTGCACGAGAACAGGGTTTGTGTCTCTTTACAACTCTAAAAATGAGAAATTGTCATTCGAAACAGATATCATTTGGTATTTTGTAACTGAAAAGTGTTCCTTTGTCAAACAATCCAAACAATCAAAAACATACATAGATATTAAACTGCAAAAATTGATTACTGTAACATTAAGGAGAAGAAAATAGAAACATCAGGAAATTTCAAGTGTTCCTGATTCCACCACAATTAAGTCAATCAAATTGCAAATCCTGAATGCTTGATGACAAGCATTAATATATTTACATTTCACAACTTTAAAAATGGGAAAAGAATTGTGTGGGTGTGTGTAAGTAAGTGTAACTTGACTAGGTTAGTTGCTATTGCATGTTAACATACATCATTTCCTTACATGAGTGCTTGATTTCAAAATCTTTACATTACAATCTTCTATATATTTGAGTGTCTGTCTGTCCATCCATCTGTTTGTTCGAAAACTCCTCCTAAATGCTAAGAGCTAGGACCACCACCACCACCACCAAAAAAAAAAAAAAAACCAATATACAACTTCCTCTTATCATAAACTTAAAGCAAGGCAAGGGTTTGGCTGTGCCAGGACAATGGAATGTGCCTGGAATGCTTCTTATTAAACCAAACAGAAGAGAGAAAAGGGCTGGCTGGGAGTGCCTCTCCTCCCATTTGGGGCTACCTCAGCCCCAAGCCTCCAACTTTCCAGGTACCCTTAAAGCGCCTCTCTTTTCACAAGGGAACCTTGCTGGCATTGTCAGGGAGCGAGAGGAAAGTACAGAGTTTGCTGAATTCCTCACTCCACCTGGGGAACACAGGGGGCAGATGAACCTGGGCGTGTCCCAGCTGGGGGACAGCCAGGAGAGGGGTGCATATGCCTGCAGGAGCCATGGACAGATGCTTCTCACTTGGCCCCAAGCTGCTGCAGTGAGAGAGGGGTTGGGGTACTCCTCTCTCCCTGGGGCAATGAGTTCATGATCAAAGCTTTAGATTTTTCAAGCTTGAACTAAAGCAGCACCTGAAAAGGCTGGTCGAGTTCCATGAACTGGAACAAGTTTGCTGTCCTATTTTATTAAGTGTCATGTTTATTGCACTGAATTGAGAGTACAAAAAACTAAGTTCAATTCCTGACTCTGTAGGCCCTAATCCAAAGATGCCCGTTGTCTTTAGTGGGCATTGGTGCATTTTCAATAATTTATGGTAGTGCCCCAGGGCCAAGCAAGACTGGGTCTCATTGTTTCAGGCACTGCACAAACTCAGTAATAGATTATCCCTGCCTTGAAATACTTGCAGTCTAAACAGAAGGGAAGGGATATAATAATGTGATGATAACATGTTAGTTCCATGATTTTGTTGGTGGGGGCAGGGTATACTTAGGAATGCATAAGCTAAATGGAAAGAAGAGTTCCTCATACATAACATGGGAATAAAATACCCTTTGTCTTGTCTATGTAGATGGTTAGCACTGTGGAGAGAGACTGTCCCTATACAGTGTTTAAGCCCACTGGACCTTTCATCTCATTTGGGATCTTTGCAACAAAGTTAAATATAATATTTGGCTATCCTTAATGAACTTTAAAAATTGTCCTTGAATTATCAGGGCTTCTGTGCTGTGTAGTTCAGGAGCTCTAGACCTAATTGTATTACAATATATCCTTCAGCCACCATTAACTAATCTCTCTAACTGAGACTTTCCAAATCTCATGATTGTGTCCTAAGTCATGCAGAAGTATGCAGGCATTCCTTAAGGCTTTAACTTCACAATACATTTAAGATGCTTTGAATGTGGGTAGAGTAAGTATCCCAGAAAAGGCCTCTCACCAGTACTGAGACACTCCTTGTCCAGGATCTATGGTCTTCGGGAAACAAACCTCTTCTTTCAAGCCCAACTGCCTTGATCTTGTGACTGTTTGCTCCTGGCATTACCCAGCTGCTGTATGGATATTATGAAGTCTCCCTATATTTTTCAAGGTACAGGTAGCAGAGATGCTGCACAAGCTGTATGGGAACTGACTAGTATTAAAGGAGGCGGTAGCAGAACACAGAGCTAGGCCCACAGAGAGCTGTTTCGCCTCAGAGGCTCAAGGAGGTGAAGCAAGGTGATTATAATTACGTGGATAAGAACAGACAAGGAAAGGGGGATGTAAGAGGAAAGCACAGTTAACAAGTTTTATGCAGGTCTATGTGACATGTTATACACATTATTTAACAGAGCTAATATTTGAATATATGAAAATAGTTTGTATAAACCTAAAACTTTAGAATTAAAAAGTTGTTTGGATTTAGTGTGATGAATGGTTCTCACTGCAGAGCTCTGGTGAATGAAGGGGCCTGTTGTCAAGAAGGCAGAGGTGAAAGCCAGCCAGTACACCCTACTAGCAAAGAAGTGGCCAACAAGGTCTGGTACACTGTATAGCTATTTATAGCTGGTACAGTGCATCGGAAAGACACCATGCTTGGCTCCATGGAGGTGCCTCTCCTCCAGCTCCCTTTGACAGCATCAGCCCCAAAGGAAAACACCTGGGAGGGGCATCTGGAAGAGCTGTCAGTGTTCCAGTCCCTTCCCTACTGCCCCTCCCAGTGGGGAAAGGAGCAGCATTGCCAGCCTTGGCCTCTGGCAGGGCTGCTGCTGTAGGGAGCTGGATGCAAAGCAGCTTCATGGAAGAGCTGGGGCTTCTGCTCTTCTCTCCACTAGTAAGTCAAGCAGCAGAACTTCTGGCAGATCCTATGCATGCCGTACCACTTCCAGTCCTCCCTCCCCCAGATAATGTGGGATGGGGCTGGAAAAGAAGGAAGGTGGGGCCCCCAGGCTTAGGGGTGGGAAGGGGCATGTCACATGTCCCTTCTCTTTAGCCACTCCAGGATGTGCTCCACTGTAGGGGTCTGCACAGCAGTATTCCTCCCCTCATACAAAGGAAGGTGGGACTCGGAACCCCTATAGATTGACAGAAGAAAGAATTACGCCTGCTACAGAGTTATCAGGCAGCCATCTATGCTGTGCAGCGTAATGTTCTACGAAGGTGCTATAGGATGCCCATGTGACTGGCCTACAAATGTCTGCAAGGAGAACAGCTCTCAGAAAGGCTGTGGAGGCTGAAATGGCTCTAGTGGAGTGTGATCTAGGGCATTCAGGGAGTGGTATTCCCCAGATGGAGTAGCACTGGGTTATGCAGGACACAATTAAGTTAGCTACTCTTTGAGATAAAAGGGGCTCACCCCTTAGAATGCTCTACCAGAAACAGAAGAAGTCTGTCTTTCTAGAGGGCTTAGTGTGGTCTATATAAAAGGCTAGAGCCCTAAGTAGTCTAGAGTATGGAGAGCAGCTTCCTTAGGAGAAGCATGTGGTTTGGGGTAATATGAAGGCAGTATAATGGGCTCATTGACATGGAAATCGCAACAGACCTTAGGTATGAAGGCTGGGTGATGTCTGAGAATGACAGTTCCTTTAGAAGATGGTGTATGGAGGCATCGCCATCAGCGCTGATAGTTTGCTGACACTGCATGCGGAGGTAATTGCAAGTAGAAACACCAACTTCTGGGTTAGCAGCTGAAGAGGTATTATGGCTAACAGCTCCAAAGGTGGGGTTGTGAGGGTTCGTAGGACTAGCTCCAAGTCCCACAATGGAGGAGGTGCATGAAGGGGAGGGTTCAAATTTGTTAGCCCCTTGAGGAACCTCTTTACAAGGGGATGAGCAAATATGGAGAATCCCTCCATCAGTTGCTAGAAAGCTGCTATTGCCATGAGATGTACTCTAAGTGATGCTGAAGCTAGTCCTGTTTGTTTCAAGTCCATTATATAGTCCAGTATGATAGGAGCAATGAGTGGGTCGATGTGGTGGTCGGAACACCAGGCAGTGAACCTCATCCATTTTGCAAGGTATGTGACTCATGTTGTCATCTACTATGTAGGAGGATCTCTGACGTTATTGGAGCATATGGCTTCGGTAGCATTCAGCCAGCTCGGTACCACACTGAGGAGTAGTGTGTGAAGTTGTGGGTGGAGAAGTCAGCTGTGGTCTGGAGTGACTAGTCGCGGAAACAGTGGTAGCTGGTAGGATGGGTAGTGAGATAGTTGCAGGAAAAGAGGGAACCAGTGTTTCCTTGCCCACTCCGAAGCTACCAATATTATTTTGGCATGATTTATCTTGACTTTCTGAAGCACTCTTGGAATGAGTGGCATGGGGGAGGGGGGGGGAACATTAAGGGACTGTTCCAGCTGATGAGGAAAGTGTCCCCCAGGGAGTGGCACACGAGACCTGCCCTGGGAGCAATATCAGCGACATTTCCTGTTGTTGTAAGTCACATATAGGTTGATGAGCGGGGTGCCCCATCAGCAAAAGAGGGAGTGGAGGACTCTGCAGTGAAGCTCCCATTCATGATCTGGCACGAAGATCCTGCTGAGGGAGTCCACTGTTACATTGTTGATGCCAGGTAAGTATGATGCCACAAGAGTGATGCTGTTGATGATGCACCAGTTCGAGTCAGACCACCTCTCCACATAGGGATTGTGAGCGTGTGCCCCAGGGATTGTGAGCGTGCGCCCCCAGGGCAATTGAGGTAGTACATTGTTGCTATGTTGTCTGTTAGGATTTTTACTGTGCAGCTGCGTATTTGGTTGTGGAAATGCTTGCAAGCATTGGTGATGGCCCTGAGCTTGAGAAGATATGTGAAGCAGTCTCTCTTGGGGTGTCCAGCAATCCTGTATCAAGGCTCCGCCCAGCCTAGATGGGAGGTGTCTGTAGTAAACATAGTGGTAGTGGTTGGTGGAAGGGCACACCTGAGAGCAGATTCTTGTCTATGGTCCACCATTCCAGGGGGACCATGACGTTGGATGGTATAGTGACCACCCTGTGTATGTCTGGAGTGGTACGGTTGTGCACAGGAGCAAGCCAGTGTTGAAGGGTGTGGAAACATAGTTTGGCATGGGAGACTACAAAAGTGGTTGCGGCCATGACCCATAAATTTTAGAGCTAATAGCACCTGAACTCTACAGTTGGCTCGGCAGGTATCTATTAGTAACGGAATTTAATGAAACCTGGCCACTGGTAGGAATGCTACTTTGGAGAGTCTAGTCTCACTCCAATGAACTCTAAGTCTTGGGTAGGTTGTAGTGTAGATTTGTGCTCATTCACAAGTAGGCTGAGAGATTGGAAAGTTTGTCCGGTGATGTTGAGCATTGTGCCTACTTGCGAGGACGTCTGACCCTTTATGAGGCAGCCGTTTAGGTAGGGGAATATGATCACTCCGTTGCATTAGAGGTGAGCGGCTACCAGAGTATTTTTGTAAAAACACTGGGAGCAGTGGTAGGATATGGTATTGGTAGTGGTCTGCGCCAGCAGTGAATTGGAGAACACATCTGTGTGCGGGGTGGATCATAATTTGGAAGTATGCTTCCTGTAGGTCGAGAGCAACAAACCAGTCACTCTGATCCAAGGATGGGATAATAGATGCAAGGGTTATCATCTTGAAACATTTCCAAAGATATTTGTTTAGTTGCCTGAGGTCCAATATCAGTCTCCAACCCCGTTTTCTTCTGCACCAGGAAATAGTGGGAGTAGAACCCTTTCCCTCTGAAGTTGTGGTACCCTCTCTATCGTGCCGATCTGCAGTAGAGGATTGATTTCGGTATGGAGCAAATCTTCGAGGGGTCCCTGAAAAGGGACAGGAAGAAGGGGTTTGTAGGTGGGAAGGTATGGCATAACCGAGTTGGATTATTTCTAGTACCCATCTGTCATTGGTGATATTTATCCAGAGATGGTAGAATGGGCATAGGCAATGATGAAACAGTGGGGTGGTAACGAGTGGGTGAAAGGTAAGTGAGACTGGTTGAATGCTCCCACCCAAGGAGTCAAACCCGCTGCCTGGTGTTGGGTTGGTTCCAGGACAATTATTCTGGTTGCAGCATCTCGGAGGCCAGTGACATGGCTGATCTAAAGGCTGGTGGTGTTGTTGCCATTGCTGCCTAGTGTGGGTGTAGTCATAGCACCTTTGAAATGGAATGTAGCACCTTCTTCTATATGGTGGAGTGTACATACTGAGCATTCGCAACATTGACCTGGAATCTTTACTAAAATGTAGTACTGTGTGAGTTTTTCTGCAAAGAGGTTCTCTTTTTTGAAGGGTAGAGTCCTCTATTTTGGCTTGCAGGTCTTTGGGGACTGCTGCTGACTGGAGATACGAAGTCCTTCTCATGACTACTGCAGTGGCTGTGGCTCACCCTGCAGTGTCTGCTACATCCAGTGCTACCTGCAAGCTGGTCCTAGTGGCCTTCTTGAACAACAGCCTTTAAAATGGACCTTTTGGATTCAGGCAACAATTTCATAAGAGTTGTCAGCTTGGAATAATTATCGAAATTATGGTTCGATAAGTGTGCCAAATAGTTGGCTATTTGGAGAAGCATTGATGATGTGTAAAAATTCCTTCCAATAAGTCAAGCCTTTTTGAGTCCTTGTCAGATGTTTGACTCCTATATTATGACACCCGTGCTCTTTGTTGCACCATGTCAACCACCAGCGAATTGGGATGCAGGTGTGTAAATAGAAATTCTGATCCCTTAGGCAGCACAAAATATTTCTTGTCCACTTATTTGTTGGTAATGCAGAAGCTGGAGTCTGCCACAATTTATTGGCAACCTCTAATATGGACTCATCCAGAGGGATGGCCAATTTTGAAGTATGAAGCATCTGGAGATTCGAGAAGACTAGGCTGTTTCTCCTGGATCTCAGTAAGCTGAATCTCCTGGGAGACTGCTACTCTTTTTAAAAGGTCCTGGAATTGCCTGAGATTGTCGGGGGGGGGGGGGGGGGGGGTGGTGAAGAGGGAAGGGAAGATCACCTGGGATAACTGCCTCATCTGGTGAGGGATCAGTAGGTGATGTCTCAGTCTCATGAACCTCCACTACCATGGGCTGTACCTCCTCCAGGTCAGACTGGGGAGGGGTTGGAGATCTCAGGCCCTGAATCGAATGGAGTGGATCAGCCACAGGTGAGTGTCTGAAAGATGAATCATGAGTCCTGGACCTAGGGACTGATCTAGAAGAGTGATGGTATGGTGAATAGGTTCTGTAGTATGCGCGACTATTGTAAGGGTTGCAGTAATACTATGAAAAGTGGGACAGCGAGCGATCGTAATAGTGAGATCTGCTATATGCTGCTCTGTAAGAGTAGTTAGGAGAGTGAGGTGACAATGATGGAGAGTAAGGTCTCCGTGGTAAAGAAGGAGAGGTCGAAAACCAGTGATGGTGCTCCCTTGGTGGGGTAAGGAATGGAGATGGAAGGCACTCCTGAGAAGGAAATCTTCTAACTGGTGATTGCCTGGGTGACAGGTGGCGGCGGCAATGATAGCTCTGGCAAGAAAGTTGGGGATGGGGAGCATAGTGATGGGCTCCGTTGACATCATATCTTGGTGGTCGTCTTCCTAGGCTGTGACCATCTTGGTGCCGGGGTCAGTGCCGGTGCCTGTCATCAGAGGTGGTGCCTTTGAGGTCGGTGCTGCCTGCAGTGCTGGAGTCATCGGTGCCATGTGATCAGGCTGGTCAGTGCCGAGTGGAGCTCGGCAGGCACTGGTGCCATCTTCAGAGGTGGTGCCGAAGGGGTGCCGGCAGAACTTGTTGGTGCTGCAGTCAGTGCCAATGAATGGCATGCAGTCAACACTATGGAGGCAGGTTGTATTGATTTAGATGGTGCCATTACAGTGGCAGCAGCAGCAGGCAGAGAGTGGGTTGGAGACAGCTTGCTTTTTCTCAGAGGGGCGGCAGTTGGAGAAGAGGCCCTTCGCTTCTGCGGCTCTTGTGATGGCCGCGTGAGGGGTGGGGGCAGGGGCAAGATCCTTGAGGCTGAAGAGCCTTATCAAAGAGGATCATCCTAAGCCTCATCTCCCTGTCTCAGAGCCCTAGCTGTTAACTTAGAGCAGTGGGGGCACTTCTGTGGGATGTGGCTTTCGCCCAGGCAACGTATGCAGGATGAATGGCCATCTGAGGCTGGCATTGACTCATGGCAGGCCTCATTTTTTGAACCCCAACAGGCTCTTAATACATTTAAAAGGCAGAGCTGCAGCAGAGTTCTCCCGGGCTGGGAGTTAAGCAGGGGAACCACTGTGGGGTTATCGACCAATCTATGGAAAAATCCACCAACTAGTTGATTAAACTAAATTTAACATCCCTACACTTTAAACAGTAAATGGTTTAGGTTTATATAAAGTAGAAAGTGTTACCTAAATAGCATATTCAGTTTACAGTACAGTATTGTAATGTGTCCCACCACATAAGCTATGTGCATATTGGGGCATATAATAGACATGCACCTTTGCCACCTAGAAGGGATATATATTCAATAAGTACAATTTTAGAATCTAACAGGATTCTAAACAGTTTGAGAAGCTAGCATATATTGAGTGCTTTTCACAAGTTTAATTTAGACTCACAAAAAGTCTTTTGAAGTAGGAACTCTAAATAGTAAAACCATTACTAAATAGTCAGAAACAAAATTAAGAATGGATAAAGTATTAAATTCCCTTTTAATTTCAGTTTTCACCCGCAAAGATAGCAGTGATTGTTCAGTATGGTAGTTGTCCATCAGTGTAAATGAGTTTGGTTCTAAGAGCTAAAATAGAAAAAGAACAGCCAAGAATTACTTAGACGCATAGATTTCTTCAAGTTAGCATGCCCTGATGAAATACATCCTAGAATAATAAAGGGACTGGCTGCAGAAACCTGAGCCATTAGCTACTATCTTTGAGAACTCAGACAAGAGAGCTCCCAGAGGCCTGGAAAAGGGAAATATAGTACTCATCTATTAAAATAGTCCTAAGGACAACCCAGATAGTTTTAGAACAGTCAGCTCAACTTTGAAACCTGGAAAGATAATGGAACAAATAATCAAATTGCAAGAAGAAAAAAAAATATATAGCAGCAAAATTGAACATGGATTTGTCAAGAACAAATCAAAACAGGCCAACCTAATATCTTTCTTTGTCAGAGTAACAAGCCTTATGGATAGGGGAAGAAGCAGTTGATGATGAAAAGCAGGGAAATCATGCCTCGAAGAAAAGCAGGGAAGTCATGCCTCGCTGATCTACTAGAACTTTTGAGAGAGTCAACAAGAATGTGCACTAAAGTGAGTCACTGGATATAGCGCAGTTAGATTTTCTGAAAGTTTTTTACATGGTCCCTCACCAGATGCTTTTAAGCAAAATATATTGTCATGGAGTAAGAGGGAAGGTCTTCTCATGGATCAGTAGCCGGGTAAAAGGAACCAAAGGGTCGGAAGAAATGGTCAGATTTCAAAATTGAGAGAGTTTAATAGTGATGTCCCATAGGGATCAGCACAGTTCAACGTATTCATAAGTGATCTGGAAAAAGGGTGGAAAATAAGGTGGCAAAATCTGCAGAAGATACAAAACTACTCAAGGTAGTTATGTTCAAAGCAGACTGAAGAGTTACAAAGGGATCTCACAAAATTGGGTGAATGGGCAACAAAATGACGGATGAAATTCAATGTTGATTACATCAATTACTTTATATTTATCCCAGCTATACATATACAAATTATGGGGTCTAAATTAGTTGTTACCACTCATAAAGGAGTTACCACTCATAAAGGAGATCTTGTAATCACTGTGGATAGTTCTCTGCAAACATCCACTTCATGTGCACTGAGTCAAAAAAGCTAACAGAATGTTGGGGATCATTAAGAAAAAGGATAGATTAGACCAAAAATACCATCTTCCTCTATATAAATCCATGGTACACCCATACCTTGGATACTACATGCAGATCTGGTAACCACATCTCAAAAAAGATATATTGGCAATGGAAAAGGGCAACACATTTTCAAGGGTATGGAATAAGCTGCAAAGATTATTATTAAGTCTGGGACTCTTCAGCTGTGAAATGAAGTGACTAAGGGGGATATATTAGAAGTCTACAAAATCATGACTGGTATGGAGAAAGTAAATAAGGAAGTCTTATTTACGCCTTCTCTTAACACATGAACTATGGGTCACCAAATGCAATTAATAGGCAACAGGCTTAAAACAAACATAGGGAAGTATTTCTTTATGAAAGGCCAAGACTATAACTTTAGAACTAGGTAAGTTCATGAAGAATATGTCCATCAATGACTATTAGCCAGGATGGGTAGGGATGCAAAACCATGCTCTGAAACGTCCCTAGCCTCTGTTTGCCAGAATCTGGGAATGGGTCATGAGGGATGGATCATTTGATGATTAATTGTTCTATTCATTTCTTCTGTCAAAAGACAGGATACTGGGCTAGGTAGACCATTGTTCTGCCCAGCATGTCCATTCTTTAACTTTAGTAAAGTCCTTTGGAGGACAGAATTAGAATTCAAAATGATCTTGACAATGGAGAAATGGTCTGCAATAAACAGGATAACATTCAATTAAATGCAGAGTATTGCACATAGGCAGGAATAGTCAACTGTACAAATACAACATGGGAAATGACTGTTTAGGAAGGAATACTTCAGAAAAGAATCTGAGGGTTTTGGCGAATGACAGACTATGTACAAATCAATAGTGCAACACTGTTGCCAAAAAAATGGCCAAAAAGCCAAACAAAAACCAAACACATAATTCAAGTCTGTATTAGCAGAAATGTTGTGAGCAAGACATAAGTAATGCTTCTATTCTGTTCAACATTGATAAGGCTACAGCTGGAATATTGTGTCCAGTTCTGGGCACCACATTTCAGGAAAGATGTGGATAAATTGGAAAGAGTCCAGAGAAGAACAAAAATGATTAAAGATCTAGAAAATGTGGCCTATGAGGGAAGATTAAACAAATCCTTTTCCCCCCCCAGTCTGGAGAAGTGAATATTGGGGAGTGGGGAGATGCGAGAAATGATAACAGTCTTCAAGTATGTTAAAGGCTGTTATTAAGAGAGGGGTGATAAATCTCCCTTACTTCAATTTAAGCTCATTACTTTTTGTTCTGTCCTTGGTGGGTTAAATGAAAAGTATAGTTAGACATACGAAAAGGGTAGTTAAACACTGAAACTTGTTACCTTGAGAGGTTGTGGAATCATCATCATGGAGGCTTTTGAGAAGAGGATACACAAATACATATCAGGTATGATCAAACACCTCAGCCCTTGGAGACCCTCTAACATAGGAACCTAGTCCTATGCTCAGTCAACTATGCCTAGACACTCATTTTACCCTCGTACATGATTAAAGTTCAGCAGATAAAAGGTTGTGTTTATTTGCTTCTGTTAGCTATATATGGAGCCTAAATATTATGTGACTTGAAATGAAATGCCAGTCAGAAAATGTTATGCCACATTTCAAAGTTCATGTCTGACTAGCCATACAATCAGAATGGCCCATTATATGTTTAAAATTATTAACACAAATATGGTCACATAGACATTGATATACTAACTCTCAGTAAAGATAAAAGTAGTATCACTCTATACCCATGCCAAGCTCATGATTCTTATCTGTCCCATCCTCTTTGATGCCTTAGACAAACCACCTCTTTCCAAGGCCCTTGCTTTGGAAGAAAAGTTAATGCAAGCTTAGGTCAGATGTGCTCATTCTTCAAGTCGTCATAAGGTGGGTCAGTGATAGCTCTGAGCCAAGCAACTGCCCTTTGTAGCTGCTCTGTTCTCTAACACAAAGATTTCTAATGTTCTCTTTTCCCCATCACATGTTGACTCCCACGAGTCTTCACCTATTTTTTCCCCTCTACATAGCTTTATTACAGCTTCTCCTTCAGAATCCTCCCTACAGATACAACCCCATTGTTATTTAGACTTTGAGTGCATTACTGAGGCCCTCATTACTTATATTTAACACTCAAATGACATCAAAAGCATTTAAGTACAGGGGACACTTACAGCCTACTCAATTAGCCTCATTAGCACCAGTACAACTGACTCCTCCCCCTCCCCTTCTTTTTCTGTTATAAATTGGGAGCCCCCCCCTTTTTTTCCCTCTTCACTCTTATATGAGGATGTGGGATTTTCCCCCACAAGAGCTCATGATAATATATATTTGTTAGTCTCTAACATGCTACAGGACTACTTGTTTTATTTTTGTTTTTACAAAATACAGAATCACATTTCCCTGTTTCCAGTAGCCTGTATTGGAGGATGGAGCTTATGCTGCTGAAAAGTATAGTACAAGCTTTACACACAGTACATAGCAGGTATTCCTCTGAAATCCAGACCAATCTCAAAGCACTAGAGAGCAAAAACTCTTGTGTATACTTCATCATTTTGGAAGGCACTATAGTATTGTGCCAGGATGATGTGTGCCAAGCAAGAACAAGATCAATGAGGTATTAGGCAATAAAATCAAGACACAAGGTTCTCTTCCTTGTTACAAAGATGATATCTGAGAAGATATCAGGAGATAACAATGGAAGATAAAAAAAAAGGGGGGGGGGGAGGAGAGGAGATAGTAGAAATGTTAGGACTAGACAGAACTGTTGCTGGATTCAGTTCCCTATATTGCTAGTGCTTGTTTCCCCCACATGCCATCCTAAAATATGTATTGTGGCAGGGTAAGCTCACTCCTGGGTCCCTAGTCCTAGTCCATCATCAGGCAGGCCACATACTGCATTACTAGCCCTTGGCAAGATTAAGGCTCTGGTCCCTCAGCCACAAAGGACATTGGGGGGCCAGAGCCCCAGGGTCAGCCTGGGCTGGCAAAACATCCCTTTCCTGCTCTCAGTTGGGCTCTCAGGCTGCCTGGAAAAGGTGGGCCTAAAACTCCTGTTTGGAGCTCCTCACCCCCCACTTCACTATCTCCAACAATGTGGCTGTTTGTTACCTTTCTTAGTCTGCTCAGATCTCCCCTTACTCCAGGTCCTCTCTCCCCCCTTCCCTGCAAGGAGGGCTTCCTTTTAAAAGGCTCCATGGCAGCCTCAGGTGAAATCCACTGGCCCTGATTAATTAACAGCAGCCCTATCTCCTTTGCTCCTGATTGACCAGGGCTCTTGCTGCCTTTCTCTCTCTTAGTTGTAGTTCTCCAGCCTGACCCTGACACAGTATAGTGAGATGAACTCAGTATCTTCCAGGTAAAAAACCACAGTGGTGCTAGAATCATTTTTATAGAGGCAGTGCTGAAGGTGGAAACTGTATTTGGGCTTTTATTATTATTTCAAGCCAGGGGGTGCAGCAGCAGCACCCCTACTTCTAGCACCTATGAAAAAACAGAAGTTTATGCAAGTGTATCTTAAAATCTAGCATTTTATCCTGTAACTGGGGTTTGCTAAGAGGCAAGGAGGCTAATTACCAGGCTGTCAACCAGTCAGCTCAGTGTAAATACAGGTATATGCTCTTAATTACGTATTAATTTATTACCACAGAAGACACCAAAGACTCTGGTTCACATAGAAGGGATAGACAGTCTGTACAACCATTGGCTACGTCTAGATTGGCATAATTTTCCTCAAATGCTTTTAACGGAAAAGATTTTCCGTTAAAAGCATTTGCAGAAAAGAGCGTCTAGATTGGCACGGACGCTTTTCCACAAAAGCACTTTTTGCGGAAAAGCATCCGTGCCAATCTAGACGTGGTTTTGTGCTAGAAAGCCCTGATCGCCATTTTCACCATCTGGGCTTTTTTGCGTAAAACAATACCGCGTTGTCTACACTGGCCCTCTTGTGCAAAAGCATTTGCGCAAGAGGGCTTTTGCCCAAATGGGAGCAGCATAGTATTTCCGCAAGAACACGGACAATCTTACATGAGATCATCAGTGTTCTTGAGCAAATTCAAGCTGCCAGTGTAGACAGCTGGCAAGGTTTTCCGCAAAAGCAGGTGCTTTTGCAGAAAAACTTGCCATTCTAGATACAGCCATTTTGTAAGAAACAAGGAGAGGAAGTTCTGAGGGTATTTTGGGAATGGGGAAGGGAAGCTGCTCACATCCCAGTCCTTTATTAGCTACAGTAACCCAAAGAAGGAGAACCCCAGAGAATGGGATTGCTGGTACTCTCTGCCATTTCTTATATGAAATGAACCTTTTGCATTCACAGAAATGGTATTTAACTTTTAGCTTGATGCTAGACGCTTCAAATTTTAGGAATTGAAATTCTCCCTCCCAGACCTCAAATTTCTGGAGAATTTGGACTGAGATTGCCTGTGTTAACTGGAGTTAGGCACCAGCTGCACAGCAGGACCACATCCCATCCCCTAGCCAGCCAGCCCATGCAATAGGTGGAGGCAGGCTCTGTGGCTGTGTCTAGACTACAAAGAAAAGTCCGAAAAAGATACACAAATTGAGAATCTCCATTTATGTATCTTTTTCTGCTTTTCTTTCGAAAGAGGCTTTTCCGACATTTGGCCCATGTACACTGGGCCAAATGTCAGGAAAAAAGCTTCTTTCAGAACATCTCTTTTTCCTCATAAAACGAGGTTTACAGGGATGCCGAAAAAAATGCATCTGCTTTTCAGAATTTTTTTTCGGAAAAGCCAATGTGTTCTTTAGATACCGAGGTATCCCAGAAAAAACTCTGCAGTCTTACCTGTAGATGCCTCTTTCTTCTGGAGGAACTTCCTTCAAGTGAAAGGGTACCCCTAGTTAGGGTTTGGGGAAATCTGTCTCCCTCTTATTACCCAAATCAGCACTGATAATGCTGCTTTTCTGTAGGACACTTGTACTAGCTGAGAGAAAAATAACAGGGGTTCTCTATGCTCTTACTTTTGGAGCAGACCACCAGCAGGAATCAGAAAGAACATTCCCCTGAATGGGGTAGAATTGAAAAGTTAGTTCCATTACAGAGGTTTTACACCTTCCTTTGAAGCCTTCAGCATTGATTATCTTTAAATATAAGACACTCGATTAGACAGTCCATTGATCTAGTATAATGTGATAATATCGGTTCCAATTTAAATACTCTTCCTCCTGGTTATTTTATAGCAGTTGGCAGGCCATGAGGGGACACAGGTCCCAATTAGAACAGAGCAGAAGTGCAGGGAGTTGTTGCAATATAATCTACCCCCTTTTTTTAAAATGTGCTTTTCAAAAATATTAAAAAGCCTCCAATTAAAGAGGAGTTATAGTCAGGAAATTAACTGAAAATATATCATTGTGGTATTCCTCATTCATCCCTTTTGTGATCTGAAATCAGAGAAGCTCCGTTTAGAAGTCAAAAGATAGTTTTCTAAGTGCTGGCATCACAAATTCCAGCTGGGTTCTCAAAATGCAGCTGTCTCTTTTTGGCTCTGACTTCATCACTACAAATAAATATGCTGCAACTGGAAATTATCCAAGAATTCTATAGCTGATAAAAAAAGACAGAATAGATTCTCCATCTTGCTCTCTTGTACCTGTATTTCTTCTGAACAGTAAACATGAAAAAACAACAACCTCATTTATGTCTATGAAGGGACTAGATCTGATTTGCAGACACACAGAAAATAGCAATTTTGTGAAGTAGGAAAGAGCCAGTATTCCTGGATCATTTTACAGAGTACAATCATGGTTCTGTATTTTCTGAAGCAAACAGGATTTAAATGCTACACAGAAAGGTTGGGAACAGTTGGGATTTTTGGTCCTGGAGAGCTGTGGGAGGCAGGTTAGGGTTCAGGAACATGCTCATCTGTTGCATGTTTCTGCTGAAACAATCGGAAATAAAGCCATGAACCACACTGGCATTTATAGTGTCACTATTAGACCCCGGAGTCAGTAGCAGACCAGGGGGTGGGGGTGGGGGGGCAAAGCAGAGCCAAGCCGCTAGTGACAGGAGTGGGACAGTTCACATTTCTTAGAAGAATTGGGCAGGACCAGTTTTTTTTATTTCACAGGGAGTTCTGTGCTTTTGAATTTTTTATCCCATTTCAAAATGGAACAAAATCAAAACTGTTCAGTTTCCCAGGAAACAAAGTTCTGGGAGGGAAAGCAGATTGGTTGATATATTTTGATTTTGTACAACAAACAATTTTTTCTGGTTTTGACATTTAAAACAAAGAAATATTTTTATAAAAAGCTCATTTCCCTTTGCTGGTTCTCTGCAGACTGATTGTTGCTGGCTCCAGAGTACATACTTCTCGTCGGAGTCCCCTCGCCTGCAAGCAGAAGCACAAAAAACCATGACATTTAGTGACGTCTACCAGTTTTAATATAGTTTTCAATACACCACAGAACACTCTAGTCAAAAAAGCTTAAGAAAGGTTGTAGTGCCTGGGCATTAAGCAAGCAGGGGCACAGGCTAGTTGCTGATTCTTTCTCTGGACAGATTGAGAAGCATAATTTTTCAGAAAGTGTCAATTTCTGTGGCAAACGCTGAGGAGTGTCTTTGCTCCACCAATATTACTCGACTTTTCTGCTCATTAGTCAGTTTGTCCCTCAGTCCTCTTGTGTGTTTTCGCCCATAGGTAGCAAACTTCCATTCTCACTCATTTCCCTGTGTGGCTGGCAGCTTTTATTTGCTTATGGGTGGAAACACAGGTGTGTGTTTTATCAGATTGTGAGTGGCTGGTGATCAAGTGATTTAACTTGTCCCTTGTAATTTGTTTGTGCCTCTAAGGCAGCATCAGCATCTGATTTAGTACATGGAAACTACTCAGTACTTTCATGCAATGATGAACAAGTGGCCAATCCCTTAATCATGCCACTTTGGAGCCTTCTTCTTGGGACATACAATCACTCACAACTTTTAGAGCACTTGATCATGACGAACAATATTTTCTGCAAATGCCTTGAGGGCTCAAACTTGCATTCCGCTACATTTGGACCATGCAATAAGACATTTGTACCTACATATGCTTGTGAAAATTCTTGCACTAACCAAGTTCTTCCTTGGTTAGTGCTGAAATAGTCTGTAATATGTCTACACTACAAAGTTAATTTAAACTAAAAGCTGTTAGTTTGAATTAACCTTAACAGGGGCTACACATACAAACTGCTAATTTGAATTTAAATCGAACTAGCAGAGCACTTAATTTGAACTAGGTAAACCTCATTCTATGAGGAGTAATGCCTAGTTTGAATTAAGGGCTGTGTAGCTACTCAATTCAAACTAGTTATAACATAGAGATATATCATCTCATAGAACTGGAAGGGACCTTGAGAGGTCATTAAGTCCAGTCCCCCGCCCTCATAGCAGGACCAAGTACCATCCCTGACAGATTTGCCCCAGATCCCTAAATGGCCCCCTCAAGAATTGAACTCATAACCCTGAATTTAGCAGGTCAATGCTCAAACCACCGAACTACCCCTCTTGCCCAAGTTGGAGGCTAGCCCTTCCCAGGTTGCCCTGGTGGCCACTCTGGGTCAAACCAGGGAAACTCTTCTGCCCCCCCTCCCGGCCCCGGAGCACAGTCTGGCAACAGTGCTTGTGCCAGTTGCAAGCCTGCCAGCACCCAGACAGCAGACCCTGCACCTGGCACAGCATGAGCCAGCCACCCACTGCCACCCAGCCCTCCACCTCTTCCCAGGACCAGGCTGGTGGCTCACAGGAGCCTGCCCGGGGCCGCAAGAGGCAGGCGCCCACCTGGTCTAGTGCGGAGATAGTGGACCGCATCGAGGTTTAGGGGGTGGCCTTCAATGTCCACAGTCTCCGCACTAGGCACAGGAAAGCGGCCGTCTAGGGCAGGATAGCTGCTAGCCTGGCCACCAAAGGCCACATGCGAACCCAGGAGCAGGTTTGCATGAAAATCAAGTTGGTCCAGTGAGACCCCCGACCCTGAGCTTAGAACATAAGAACATAAGAACAGCTGTACTGGGTCAGACCAAAGGTCCATCTAGCCCAATAGCCTGTCTGCCGACAGCGGCCAGCGCCAGGTACCCCGGAGGAGATGGACCGAAGACAATGACCAAGCAATTTGTCTCGTGCTATCCATCTCCAGCCTTCCACGAACAGAGGCCAGGGACACCATTTCTACCCCCTGGCTAATAGCACTCAATGGACTCAACCTCCATGAATTTATATAACTTCTCTTTAAACTCTATTATAGTTCTAGCCTTCACAGCCTCCTGTGGCAAGGAGTTCCACATGTTGACTATGCGCTGTGTGAAAAAGAACTTTCTTTTATTAGTGTTAAGCCTGCTACCCATTCATTTCATTTAGTGTCCTCTAGTCCTTATATTATGAGAACTAATGAAGAACTTTTCTTTATTCACCCTCTCCACACCACTCATGATTTTGTATACCTCTAGCATATCCCCCCTCACTCTCCTCTTTTCTGCCCTCCCTTCTTCCACCCTCTCTCTTCCCCTCTCCCACCTCCTTTTCCCAGTCTCCCCAGAGGTTAATCCCGCTCCCCCTCCCCCAGTTTTGTTAAATAAAGAGAGTTTCTATTTTTGAACACACGTGTCCTTTATTTTTTACATCCGGAAGGGGGGCTAGGGAGGGCTAAGTGGAAGGAGGTGAGTGAGGAATGCAGCATGAGCCCCCAATGGGGAGGACTGGGGTGGCTCTGTGGGCTCCTCAGGGTGGAAGCTCTCCTGCAGGGCCTCCTGGATCCTGACAGCCCCCTGACTGACCCAGATGGCAGCCTGCGGCAAGTGCAGCCGGGCTGATGGCCAAGTGCTGTGATGTGCCGAGTGTGGGCACTCAGTGTACTCCAAGACAGGACTGCTTTGCTGTCCCTCATCAAGTTAGACAAGCAAGCGGGGAACCCTGAGAACTGTCTGTCTGGGGTGGGGATCCGGTCCCTTTAAGCACAGCCCTCGGCTAGCCTGAGGCAGCAGCTCCGCACTCTAAGTCCTAACCTGATGCCCTGCCAGCACTGATTCCGGCCAGCCTTAACCTCGGTTCAGGATCCACTCAATGTCGACATGCTATTTTGAATTAGCAAAACGCTAATTTGAATTCGTTTTTAGGTCTGGATGCACTCATTTGAATTAGCTTATTTCGAATTAACTAATTCGAATTAAGTTAGTTCGAATTAGTGCTGTACTGTAGACATAGCCTAAGTACTCCCAGAGGGAGAAGATTTTTAATAGTGTAGAACCTTTCACTTTGGGAGACAAATCCACCACAGGATCCAATAGCTAGACGTTAATGCTGGTTAAATTCAGACAAATAAGATGCTTATTTTTAATAGGGAACATAATTAGGCATTGGAACAGCTTAGCACTGTGATAGATTTTGCATCACCTGATGTCTCTAAATATAGTAAATGTCTTTCTAAAAGATCTGCTCTAGCTCAAACAAAGGATATGGGGGATATGCAGGAATCACTGGTGAAATTCTATGTCCTGTGTTATGCAGGAGGTTAGAATAAATTTATCATAATGGTCCCTTCTGACCTTAAAATATCTAAATCTATTAAACATGTCCAGGGTGCTCTGTTTTGGGGAGCTCTAGAAGGACCTTCACTTCACTCTCCTTTATAGTTTGGGGTTTTTTTTAAAATTTAATCTAATTTATTTATTTATTTTCCTCCAAAAGATGACAATCCAAAATGGGGCAGAAGCAGGGGCACTGATAGCCTCCATGAGCACTGGGCAAGGTGTATCAAGGCCCCAGCTCCCGTTCCTGCAAACGGCAGAGCCTTGGGAGGAAAGGGCTGGGTTGGGACAGCCAGCCCTGAGTGCTACATGGATGATACCATGCCGTCCTCCCACGCAGCCCTCAGCACCACCCAGAGCATGACACCATCCTCCAGAGCTGCCAAAGGCATGCAATGCTCTGGTGACAATTTAAAGGGCCTGGGACTCTGGCCACCACTGATGCAATAATGGAGGTGACAGCTGGGAGCCCTGGGCCTGTTTGAATCACTATGGCAACTGCCCCCTTTACCATGTTTGAAAGGCCTTGAGGCAACTGCCCCCTTTACCATGCCTTCCTACTCCCCTGTTCCCACTCTTTGGCAAGCCTGGACAGAAGAAGTTAACCTCATCAGAAAACCTGTCCCGGGAAAAGGACCAGATACTCCATCACACAATGCCCACTCCCACTATTCCTATCTGCAAAAATCTCCATTTGAACTCAGTATGCTCTGAAAGAATATGTTAGAAGGGTACGTTTGACATCTTCATACCATTTAGTCTTTTCCTCAGGAGACAGGGCCACTACCAGAGGCAAAGGTGGGGAGGGGAACAAGCAGGAACACTGTCCCAAGTACCCAAAGAGCTGCTGAGCCTAAGAAGCTCCTGTCTGCAGTTTCAGGCAGCTGTAGCACCAGAGGGTGCCTGCATGACTCCTCTACCACAGGCCCCAAATGTGTACACGTGTTTTTACAACGTAGATTTCCCATGTCTTATACAGCATGAGGAACGTCTTAACGTCTCCTCATGAGGGGAGAGGAGGCATATGGAAGGGCTTGCGCCGATTGCTGTAAGGCCTGTGTCGAATGGCACCCCTGACTCCTCAATAAAGCAGTAGACTGGAAAGAAGAGAGGCCAACCCTCTTCCCAGGTTGCCAGCCTAGGGAAGGACAATATCTGACCTCTTGGAAAAGGCCAGAGGAGAAGGCCCTGCTGTTGGGAGAGGGAGATAAAGTCCTCTGAACCTGGATGAGGCATATGCAGGGAATGAGACATTAAGAGCCTGATTCTCCATTGCCCTGCACTTAGTAAAGCTGTTTACACCAGTACAAAGTGGGTACCTTTTTGATTTGGGAGAATTTTGCACCCACTTGGCACTCATTCTGCATTAGTGTAAATGATTACAAAAGGCTCAGGGCAAGGGAGCATCAAACTCCAGGTGAGTGGGAAATGTGACAGAAGTGTCAGTGACCAGATTGGTATATGATGGGGTGATGGGGATGTCTGAGTGATTCTAGGCAGACAGTCTGCTAGTGCGAGAGTAAATACATGAGAAAGGGGTGATAAAAGTGTGGTACCAGAAGGAGGTAATAACGTCTGAAGTTTGAAAATTCCAAGGAGGAGAATTAGATGGACTATGGGAATTACTAAAAGTGATGGGATGAAACTAACAAAGAGAGGAATTCCGGCGTTATATTTGAAAACATTTCCTAGCAGTGGTTTCTATTTGAGTGTGGAAGAGTCTCCGAAGGGACATGAAAAAAGCATTATCAAGTGTATCATTTAAAATTCAGGTGGATGGAGTGCTGAAGAATATATCTTAGGGAACAATCTCCTTGTTACGGGAGAATCATTACCTATCTGAAATTAGCTGAGAGGTATGGTTTGGGAAGAAGACTATTTATATTAGCTCTACATAGCCAATATTTTATTGTTTAACTTTTTAAGAAAATGGATGAGTTGTTAAATTTTAAAAAAGCAGACGTTGGTTTGACTGATCATTAGTCTAAGTCCATTAGCTTTATGATAAACAAGAACTTAATTAAATATGCTCCTTTAACTATTATCAGACTGTTTAAATAACAAAGCATACCATGAAGCCTGTATAGTTGAAAGGAACACATTGCAGAATCACTGGGGGAATTCCGGGAAAGCTATTAAATGCCAGCAGTAAATGGAAAAGCATTTTATTAATTTCACTTGAGCAAGAAAGTGAAAGTGCTTAATTGCAGCCTGTCAATTATATCTAATTTGCTTTCCACCACTGAAAGTTTTCTCCTGAAAATTTTGGAATAATAAGGGGATATATCAAAGGATTTTTTTTTCTTTCTAGCTATTTTGGGTCAAATTCAGATGTGGTGTAAATGAAAGCCATTTTTTTTAAAATTTTGTGAAATTGCATTCATTTATAATAGGTCTCAATCGGATCTTTGTAGAAGAAATTTAAAATTAACAGATGCTGGAGTTGGAATCAAACTACAAAGACTGGTTATGTATTTCAAATGGTGCTCCAATGTTCTGGGAAATTTTTGAATCAATTAATTTGGTTCATCCTTGCATAGTGTAAAAGCCACTTTCAAAAAGTTTGGCTCCAGAGTGGGGTTTTCCTTTGAATCTGTGGTCAGTTTCCAGAAAGCCTCAGGCCAGTTCATAGCTTTACAGCAATTCCTGTGGTTTCATATAGTTTTTATGTGAAATCAGGTAAAATGTGGCATTTTAGCTGAAATTTGCTTTGGGGTTTGTATTTGTTTGAAAATGAAACTACAGTGCTACAGTTCCAAGCAGATTATAGCCAGAAAAAGTGCTCTGAGTCCCACATCCAGTAACTCAATAACATCCAGTTCCATAAAGGTTTACTGCTTGGTTATATATGAGAGCAATATGAGTTTATCGTAGAAGAAAATTCAGTGGGGCTAATTCCTATCTCACTTACAACATTTTTACTCCATCTTAAATCCACTGGAATCGTATCTTATTCATACTGATGTAAATGACAGCACAATTTTACCCAGTTAGTTGTCTGTGCAGGATGTTGGTCCTGTCTTGACAACGAATTCAACAGGAGTCCATTCAGCCCATTATAAGCCAAAACCACTTGTCTTAGATTAAACATTAGCGGTGAGGGTTATTTCTAGTAACAGGTTACAATCTTAAAAAATATTATCCTGGATTCCGTCAGAACCATTAATCATCCACCAAGAGCAGTATTCCCTGTAAGCTGAGTGCTTTTTGTTTCTTCTAGTAGTGCACATTTGCACATGCCTCACTGCACATGAAAATGTATTCCTCACGTGGATGGAAAAAACCTGCACACGGATGGAAAAGATAAGAGGGAATATTGGCCAAGAATACCTGTGAACAGCAGTAAAACTAATCCCAAATTCATCCAGCGTGGACTCTGGTTTTGAGATTTCATTGGTAACTGTGGTGACAAGGAAAAATGGACAGGTGTGAGGAAAATCAGGAAACAAGAAATCCAGTGGTTCCTCACAAATGGCCTAAGTGTGAGAGGTTCTGAACACCCACTGCTCTCAAAGTCGATAGAAGTTGCAGGTCATTAGCAATTCTTAGGTCTCCAGTGTCTGTCCTCCATGCAATAGCCCTGAAGGGAGATGGGATTGCAGGACTGGCATGCTTTAGGGTATGTCTACACAGCAAAGAAAAAACCATCCGCCACCCATGCCAGATGACATGGGTTTGGGATGGAGCTTGAGCTCTAGGACCCTGTGAGATGGGAGGGTCCCACAGCTTGGGCTCCAATCCAAGCCCAGAAATCTAACAGCAATTAAACAGCCCTGCAGCTCAAAAGCATTTGACATGGACCAGCCGCAGATTTTTCTTTGTTGTGTAAACATACTCAAAGTGAGCCAGGACAGGAACCAGCTCAGTCCACAATGCGTAAGGAAAGCTTGAGCAGAGGTAAATGAATGTAAGGCCAGAAAAATGATTCTGTACAAAAACCCCTTTGTTACAACAAAACCTTAGCTCTGGCCTCTTACCCCCTACATATTACACATCTTGCACAAAGCCAGTGTACACACCATAAGTTGCTAGTAAATATGTGCTAATGTTGCTGAGGTCATGTGATATTATCTGATTATAATATGACCATAAAAACCATTGCGGCTACCTCTATTAAATAATTACAACAAATCTTATGCCAGGTATGACACATGGCCAGAAAGGGTTAAGCATCCTGCAGGCTAACTGACCCACACTCAGATTGTAGAGACATTTAGAAAAGTATGTAAATGGTAATTAGAGCTATTCAATGCTAGACAGGCTAGAACTTTGAAAAAAAAACTAATTGTGTATGTTTACTCCTATATCTTGTTAGATGTTAGCCATGTAAACAGACAGTTCGGCTACGTCTAGACTGGCATGATTTTCCGCAAATGCTTTTAACGGAAAAGTTTTCCGTTAAAGCATTTGCGGAAAAGAGCGTCTAGATTGGCACGGACTAGCACTTTTTGCGGAAAAGCGTCCGTGCCAATCTAGACGCGCTTTTGCGCAAAAAAGCCCCGATCGCCATTTTCGCGATCAGGTCTTTTTTGCGCAAAACAAATCTGAGCTGTCTACACTGGCCCTTTTGCGCAAAAGCTTTGCGCAAAAGGGACTTTTGCCCGAACGGGAGCAGCATAGTATTTCCGCAAGAAGCACTGATTTCAGAGAGTAGAAAGTCAGTGTTCTCGTGGAAATTCAAGCGGCCAGTGTAGACTGCTGGCAAGTTTTTCCGCAAAAGCAGTTGCTTTTGCGGAAAAACTTGCCAGTCTAGACGCAGCCTTCCTGTCTATTCCTATAGCTGTTGATTAGGAGATCAAAGGGAATACTAATATTTAAATTAATCTTGGGTGAAATCATTTCATTGTCTAGCTGTTTCTTTAAAGTTTATGATAAGCTGATTAATGGATACGTTACCTTATGTTAATTACCATGATGTTTGGGAAACATAAGGTTCCATCAAAAAAGTATTGTTCACCCAGGTCTCTATCATCAAGAAGCTACCAGGAAACAGTATAAGACCACCATTGGGTCCTGATCCTGTCATCTCAGATCTGCTTAAGGGGAAGCCTAAACCATAAGGATTGAGAACCCAGTCCTAAACTGGTACACCTTGAATATGATATTGAACATCGGACTATAACCTATGGCCGTGGTCCCCAACACGGTGCCCGCGGGTGCCATGGCGCCCGCGGGGGCATTTCAATGCGCCCGCCAGGTGCTCGGGGCTGGCCTGGCCCCGGGCACATGGCGCACGGGCGCTTGCAGGGTGGGGAGAGCGCGCTTGGCGGGGGGAGCGCCAGCCCCGGCCCCGGGCCGCCGGGGGGGGGGGAGCGCGGCCCCGGGCGCGCGGCGGGGGGGAGCGCCGGCCCCGGGCGCGCGGCACTCAGCAGGGGTAGCGCCGGCCCTGGGCGCGCGGCACTCGGCGGGAGGGGGGGAGCTCTGGCCCCGGGTGCGTGGCACTCGGTGGGAGGGGGGGAGCGCCGGCCCCGGGAGCGCGGCCCTAGAAGGGGGCCCCGCCCCCGGGCGCGCGGCTGGGGGGGGCTCGCCCCCGGGAATGTGGCAAGGGGGGGCCCGCCCCCGGGCGCGCAAGTGTCCCCGCCCCCTGGTGCCCGGCGGGCAAACGGCCACGCCCCCTGGCGCCCGGCAACCTCAAAAGGTTGGGGACCACTGACCTATGGACTATATTATAAAAGAACTCTGTGCAACTACAAACCTCACCATGTCTACTTTGAATCTGCTCTTAGAAATGTAAAAAGGCATTTTTGGAAAAAGGCAAATGTGGTGCCCATCTTTAAGAAAGGGAAGAAGGACAATCCAGGGAACTAGAAACAAGTTGGCCTCACCTCAGTCCCCAGAAAAATCATGGAGAGGATCCTCACGGAATCCATTTTGAAGCACTTGGAAGAGAAGAAAGTGATCAGGAATAGTCAACATGGATTCAGCAAGGGCAAATCATGCCTGACCAACCTAATTGCTTTCTATGACAAGGTAACTGGTTCCATGGACATGAGAAAGGCAGTGGATGTGAAATACCTTGGCTTTCGCAAAGCTTTTGATACTGTTTCCCACAGTATTCTTGCCAGCAAGTTAAGGAAGTATAGATTGGATAAATGGACTGTAAGGTTGATAGAAAGCTGGCTAGACTGTCAAGCTCAATGGGTACTGATCAAGGACTCGATGTCTGGCTGGCAGTCCGTATCAAGCAGAGTGCCCTAAGGGTTGATACCAGGGTCTGTTTTGTTAAACATCTTTATAATTACCTGGATAAGGGGATAGATTGCAACCTCACTCAGATAACAATAAGAGGGGGAGAGATAGATACATTAGAGAGCAGGGATAGGGTCCAGAGTGACCTAGACAAATTGGAGGATTAGGCCAACAGAAATCTGATGAGGTTCAACAAGGATAAGTGCAGAGACTTGAGTTTGGGATGGAAGAATCCCAAGCACCGTTACAGGCTGGGGACTGGCTAAGCAGCAGGTCAGCAGAAAAAGACCAGGGGATTATAGTGGGTGAGAAGCTGGATATGAGTCAACAGTGTGCCCTTGTAGCCAAGAGGGCTAATGGCATATTAGGTTGCATTAGGAGGAGCATTGCCAGCAGATCTAGAGAAGTGATTATTCCCCTTCATTCGGCTCTGGTGAGGCCACATCTGGAGTATTATGTCCAGTTCTGGGCCCCCATTAAAGAAAGGATGTGGACGCATTGGAGAGGGTCTGGTGGAGGGCAACTAAAATGATTAGGGGGTTGGAGCGCATGACTTATGAGGAGAGGCTGAGGGATTTGGGTTTGTTTAGTCTACAGAAGAGAAGAGTGAGGGGGGATTTGATAGCAGCCTTCCACTTCCTGAAGGGAGGTTCCAAAGAGGATGGAGAAAGGCTGTTCACAGTAGTGACGGATGGCAGAACGAGGAGCAATGGTCTCAAGTTGCAGTGGGGAGGTCTAGTTTGGCTATTAAGAAAAACTATTTCACTAAGAGGGTGGTGAAGTACTGGAATGGGTTTCCTAGGGAGGTGGTAGAATCTTCATCCATAGAGGTTTGTAAATCCCGGCTTGACAAAGGCCTGGCTGGGATGATTTGGTTGGGGTTAATCCTGCTTTGGGCAGGGGGTTGGACTCGATGACCTCCTGAGGTCTCTTCCAGCCCTAGGATTCAATGATTCAATAGTTGCGTTTGTATGAATATCAATCTTTTAACCAATATTCTATCTCCTATTTTTTATAAAATTTAGGTCAGTTATTAAGAATTGACTATGAGCATGTATTTGGGGTAAGATCTGAAATATTAATTAATCTGGGAGGAAATGTGTTTGATTGTTTGGGATTGGTAGAGCTTTATTTGACTTGGGTGTTTGGGTGAGAGCCTCAGGCTGGATTGCTTTAACAGAACTGTGTTGTTGGTTTCTGGGCAGCCAATAAGGTATTATAGATGTGGTTTTGTGACGGGCTAGTAAATCTAAGTCTTGGAACAACCACTAGGTTTCCCATGTCTTACACAGCATGAGGAACGTCTTAACGTCTCCCTATGAGGGGAGAGGAAGCATATGGAAGGGCTTGCGCTGATTGCTGTAGGGCCTGGGTCGAATGGCACCTCTGACTCCTCAATAAAGCAGTAGACTGGAGAGAAGAGAGGCCAACCCACTTCCCAGGTTGCCAGCCTGGGGAAGGACAATATCTGACGTCTTGGAAAAAGCAAGAGGAGAAGGCCCTGTTGTTGGGAGAGGGAGATAAAGTCCTCTGAACCTGGATGAGGCATATGCAGGGAATGAGACATTAAGAGCCTGATTCTCCATTGCCCTGCACTTAGTAAAGCTGTTTACACCAGTACAAAGTGGGTACCTTTTTGATTTGGGAGAATTTTGCACCCACTTGGCACTCATTCTGCATTAGTGTAAATGATTACAAAAGGCTCAGGGCAAGGGAGCATCAAACTCCTGGTGAGTGGGAAATGTGAGAGGAGTGAGGGGGGATTTGATAGCAGCCTTCCACTTCCTGAAGGGAGGTTCCAAAGAGGATGGAGAAAGGCTGTTCACAGTAGTGACGGATGGCAGAACGAGGAGCAATGGTCTCAAGTTGCAGTGGGGAGGTCTAGTTTGGCTATTAAGAAAAACTATTTCACTAGGAGGGTGGTGAAGTACTGGAATGGGTTTCCTAGGGAGGTGGTAGAATCTTCATCCATAGAGGTTTGTAAGTCCCGGCTTGACAAAGCCCTGGCTGGGATGACTATGTTTGCGGAGTGGATGCCCCATTTTTTGCAGTTCATCCTAATTGAATGATCTCAGTTGGTTCCCCTGGGAACTTGGTCACAGTTCAGCATTAAGATTTTGTGTTACATCAGGGTTTTAAGATGTGTACTGTGTTTCCACACATGCTAGAAGTGGAACAGAAGTTATGTGGAATTGTGGAGTCTGTTAGCACTCTTGATTAATGTGAGCAGTATGGATTAAGCTATGTTAAATAAGGTTGCTTTACCAAGACATTCATTGTTTCTCAAGGACTGCATAGCTGGATTTTCATGGGCAACATTAACTACAAAATAACAAAGATTTCAGCAGTGGCAAGTTATTTGTATGACAGTAGCATCTATTATTAATCATTATTATTTATTAACAAAATAAATATTCTTCTTTCAGGATGATCTGACTGCATGATATTACATCCAATTTCAGACTTGGTTTAAGTTCTTGAAGCATGATATCTCAGAGTGAGAGAAAATGAGACCTCAGCAAATCAGTTACCTCCTATTCACATAAAATACCATAAAATGGTTACTAAATTGGCCTAGAAATCAATATGTTATGGTTTCCTAATTCCAGAAGATTTAAAAGCATATTTAATCTATAATTAAAAGCTCTGTATAGCATCCAGGACTCAAAATTTCCCACTGCCAGCACTCTGACCTATAGTAGGTATCCTAGCTCAGTATGCTGGGCAGATGCTCAGGTTTGTAATCACTATTATACTCCAAGGGCTGGTTTTAATTAACAAGAGCACAATGATTTAATGAAAAAGGGGGGAGTTTATTTAAACAGAAATCATTAATCTGGAAGGGATTCAGACGCTTGGTAATCCCAAGGGAAGTTCTTTCATTTTCTTATGAAAAATAATAATGAGAAAGAAGGAGAACAAAAAGAAATAGAAATTTTTTAAAAAAATGGTTATACTACATTTTAACACTAGTGAAAAGAAAGGGATTGACAGTCTTGGAAATTGGAGTCCTTTATTTATTGTCCTTCAAATGGGTATAGCATTTTTCCACATCCCAGCACTCCAGGGACCTTCTCTCAGCACAGAAGAAAGTTTATTCTTCAGGGTCTTCCCAGTCTGCAAAGACTGTCAATATAAAGGTCAGCCTGTGCCAACTGTACCACTGGTTTTATGATGTGGACATTTGTTAAAGAGGATGTATGGTCCATGCGATTTAGCATATGGCTAAAAACTAGTCACAACTCCCTTCTAACCCCAGTTTTGGCTAGTATTTAAATCCCTCTGCCTTAATCTTTTCATCTACAAACTGAAGATAATTTACTTTCAATTGCTTACTTCACAGGGATGATGTAGGTTTAACTGCTGTCTATAAGACATTGTAGCTTCTAAACCAGTTGTCAGATGCTAATGATATTCGGTTGCAACTGGATGGGTTGGATTCAAGCCTTGGACAGTACACAAATGTGTTGGCCCATGTTAATGGGCCTGGTGTACCCCACCAATGGGATTACAGACTAAAACAGTCACTCAGCCTAGGGGTTTGCAGAAGGAGGGGTAGGAAAATCTGGATCCTCTTACTCCACCAGGTTCCAAATCAGGGCCCTGCAAGGCCTGTCCCATGCCATTTATCTAGGTTGTCTCAAAGCAGCTCCATGGGTCTCTTCCTAGATCCATCAGTTGGTGCCAGCAAGCACTACCTTGTAGGTGGAACTACCCATCTCCAGCCTATACGAGCTGATCTGCACTGACATTCCTCCTCATCATCTGGCTGTGTCCTCCTTTGGTGCTTCCAGAGTGGGTCCTTCTCCCTGCTTTGTTCACCCCCAACTGAGCTGTCCAGCTCCCTTTTGAACCCCACCTCCAAGTGGAGTATGCATGGCATGGGCAGACCCTTCTGAGGCCAGAGCTGCTCCTCCACTCTTTGCTATACAAGGTGGGATTCGTACACCCTATCACAGCACTACATATAAGAAGGAATGCTGTCCTAAACAAGGGAAGTCATGACTAAGGCTCAAAGCAGGATCAAACTTGAAACTGGGAGTAATGCAGGAGTCTGTAGTCAGGTTCCAAGATATGGTTGATACCAAGGATCAGTGTCCAAGTCAGGTTTCAGGGTTCAGGCCAGGAGGCAAGTTTCAGATCAAGCAGAGGTCAAAGGCAGAAGTTCAGGTGTAGGGAGAAGGAATGATTAATGCATTCACAGAGGATCCATGCTGCTGTCTGTTCACTTCCTGGAATGCCTGTTGGATTTATATAGGGTGGAGCCAAGGAGGAGCTATGAGGCTGCTGCCTGAAAGACTCCATGAGGCAGGACTTCCCACAGTCTGTGGCCACAGCAGATCATGGATAGTGGAGCACAAGCTAGTCACGATATCAGTTACCTTGCAGACCTGGGTTCTAGACCCATGGGGCATTGCAGATGCTGCATCAGGTCAGCTCCTCTCATAAGCCTATGGCACATATTAAGTAAATGCTCCCCTCTCAGATAACTTAACAGGGGTAAGTGTTCCCTGCTTGTACCGAGAAAGTACCTTGCCCTCTCAGAGGGTATGTCTACATTACACATAACTTATGGCATTGCAGGGCCTACATACACTGCATGCCCCCCTAGCATGGATACAAATAGCTGTGTCGACAGTAAGGTATTGCTTAGGTAAGTAAAGATACAACTGAGCCTTTAGGGAATGCAACCTACACAGTGCTCCATGCATGGAAGCAGTGCCTCCCTGTCCACACTGCTGTGTTCAGTAGTGTAATGTTCCACTGCCTCCCTGCTGCTTGGTCTTTCCCTGACTCAGGGAAAGGCTCTGCCAGGGGAGAGAGGTTCTGAGAAGGGGGAGGGAGTGAGGAAAGGCTCCAGCAGTAGTTCTCCACTGCTGAAGCTTTTCCCCACTGCAGGGAAAGGCAGCAGAAAAAGGCTCAGGCAGCTCCCACTGCAGGGAACCTTTCCATACCACAAAGGACATATTCTGGGAGTGAGGAAAAGCTCTGAGGGGCAGAGATAATAGGAAAAGGTTTCAGCAGCTCCCTGTTGCCAAAGTCTTTCCCCGCTACCTCTCCCCACCAGAGCCTTTCACTGCTGCATATAGCTAACATCACAGCGTGGTCACAACCTGCTTTTCAACAAAGCGTGTAACTAGGCATACTCGACATGCTGCCGTCAGTGTATGCAGTGTAAACAAAGTGAGAGAGAGCCCATGACAGCATGTTACTAATTCCGGACATGGGGATCAGCTGCTGTAGCAAAAACATTTCTACTTAGTCTGTGTATGAAATGTTCCGTAACATCTGTTTAAGAAACCTTAACCTTCCCCATAGTCTCCAAGCCTCATAGCTGTCATTTCACACTTCCCCAGACAATGAATAAAAATAATATGCCCAAAGATTCTCTCACAAACCTTTCTTTGCAGCTACTCCCCAGCTACCACCAAAAGCAGCAAGAGAAATCATGGAATAGGCCAGAGCTGATGTGGCCTCTAGTGCAGCTAATCTAAAATATTTCTTGACATCCTTCTTTGTTTGTCCAGTAGGTCTCAAGCCTCATCTAAAATGTCATGTTCCTTTCTCTATCTTTTACTTAATACCAAAGAAACTCTGTTACATCAATCAAAATACTCACCTCATTTCTATGAGTTGAATTTTTCTTTATTTGCACATCCACGCCTCTTGCTTTTACCATGTCTCTGTCACTCCAGTTATATCTTACTTGTATTGTTCCTACACACATGAACACAAATTTCCAACTCAGTGACATTGTTCCAGATGCTCCTACCATTAGCTCTTAGCACGTGTATAGGACACATTTAACTTTCTCTTTTCTATTTCTCTTGTGGTGGTAAACATGACAAGAATAGGAACCAGGAGGGAAGTGTTCATGGAAGAGAAAAGAAAGAATAGTTACTTACCTCAGAGTAGCTTCTTCAAGATGTGTTGTTCACATGGATTCTGTTTCTGGTGTGCATGCATCCCATGTGTGCCAGATCACATTATTCTGGGTAGCAGTGTCTACTGAGATTGCACCTTCACACCAGATGCTCTCCATCTCCCCCATCGAAGGATGTAAAGGGCAGAGGGGGCCCAAGCATTCCTTAGTTCCTTTACCAGTACAGAGTCCAATTGGTTTGGACTCTATAGTAGCAGGGCATGAGGGCATGTTGTGGAATACACATGAACAGTACACCTTGAAGAAGCATTATTATTATAGGGGTAAGTAAGCATTATTGAAATGATTTTCCACCTGGATTCCACTTCTGGTGACTAGCAAGCAGTGACCTCATAATCTAAAGATGGATGCTAGAAGTCCTATTTAAACAAGGACTGCAAGCCAGCTCTTCCAAGTAAGTGCCAGATTTTGTGGTTTCAGCTAAGGAACGGTGCTAGGTGAAAGTGTGAATTGATCCACCCGTAGCTTCCCTGTAAATTTCTGAAATACGGGATGATTCTTGAAGAAGCCATGAAGGATAGTGGAGTCCTAGGGGAATGGGCTCACACCTTCATAGGTGGATGTAATCTAGATATGCCATAACATGATTGAATATATTAAATATCCTTATGGACAGTCTTTGAATAAGTATTGCCTGAGCCATCATAGGTAGAAATACAACAGATAGTATTGGAGGAGCTTCTGAAGGGTCTTATCCTAGTCATGCTGTAGTACAGTATGACATAGCTGTGACCATTACAGGAGTGGGCAGTCTGGCTTCCCCCTGGTTTGAGTGAAGATTGTGGAAGAAAGTCTGTAGGCAAATCAGCTAATTTAAATTAAATTCAAAACCCATTTTAGGTAAGAACTTGTGGTGAAACCTAACACTAACTTTGACTTTATTGACTATCATATATGGTGGACCAGCCATGGGAGTTTGAATTTTCGCTGCTCTCTGAGCTGATGTTATGGCTACCAAAAAGGCGGTCTTCATAGACAGGTAACATAAAGAACAGCTTGCTAGGCTCTCACAAGGGTATAGCATGAAGTCAATTAATGCTATTTTGAGGACCCAGGAAGAGGGATCTCCTAGACTGGGGAAACATTAAGAAGACCATTGATAAAAGTAATAACTATTGGCTGGAAAAATATGGAATAACCCTAAACAGGATGATGTGAAGATGTTACTCCTAAATGTACCTGTATAAAATGGTGCTGATAGATAGTTCTAAATATTTTAATACTAGTAGATAGTCCAAACTATCATAAACAGGGGCTTCCATGGGAAACAGGTGATATTGTACTGCTTCTCTTTCATTTTGCTGCTTACGTTTTTCTACCATGAACCAAATTGTTCTGGATTTCATCAAAATGACTTCTTTCTGTGTCAGTTAACCAAGCGGCATCTAGGCTGTCAGATGTAATAATGCTCCTCCTGCCCTGTTACTAACATGCGGATATTTAAGAATCTCTCTCAGAGATGTATCTCTGGGCTCTGTGTGAGTCCTACAAATCATATTCCCATACAAGTTATACCAATTCCACTGCATCTGGGACTCCCCTTGGTTGTGGAGGACAAGACACTGGAAATACTGCTTCCTTTTAAAGTCTCTTAGCTTTTAGTCATAACAAGCAAAAAGATATGGATAAGATTTTGTTCAGCCTTTCAATGGGGAATTAACAGTCCCTACTGACATCTCTTTATAATAACCGTTGAAGTCACAATACCTGTATTTTTCTTTTTAACTATGAATAGATTACACAAGTACTTCAATTTTGTAATTTCTTGTATAAATGAAAGATCTAATCTTGATCTCCAAGTTCCTTAACTTTTTAATAACACAATTGGTTGGAAACACATGCAGCTAGAAATTGCTTCCAGACTACAGCATGCTGTAATGTCTATAGCAAGTATTCTGTATGGCTGGAATTTGTTTCCACGTGTACACAATCCCGATACGAGAAACTTTAATGTATGATCGTTTATTTTGCGGTTTTACAGTCCTTGGAGAAATGGACACACTGTTGATGTGTTTATTTCCTTGCAGTCCACCAAAAATTAATATGTCATTTCTTATTTTAAATAAGACTTAAAGGCTGACAGGTGGTGGTGGTTTGACAAGACAAATATTCACTTGCAAAGAGCCTTGGATGTTGTACTGTCATCTGGGAACAACATTTAGCTAGTGTGTTCTACTGGGGCTCCAGACTCCCATCATCAATATCCTAAAGAACATTAGCAGATGGGGAATTGAGGATAAGATCTAACTGATACCTGCCCATTTCCAAATCCATACATTTATTCCAGGGTCCAACATTTCTATGAGCCACAGTTTCATGCAAACCTTGATTGTCTATCAGATTATGCTGTATGGTAGATAAAATGCGTGTTTCATGGTTAACAAGGTATATAATTCAAAGCATTTTACTATAATTCAGTTCTAATCAGGGACATGTTTAAGAGTGAGAATTTTGAAGGTTTTCCTAAATACTTGTTTTATTATAAAAGAATTCTCACATTTTCACAACTGATGCAAATTCCCAGGTTTACTGAAATGAAGGGTCAGATTGTATCTTCCAGTCCTGTGCATACAAGGGAGCAGAGAAGATACAAGGATACTTTCCTCACTGACTTTACCTCTGCTCTGGGGAAAACCCTACATCTGAAGTCCATATGTGGACTGTTCCAGACTGTTGGTTTCCACTGGAATAGTCACACCAAAGGACAAGGGAAAATGGACCAAATGTGGCTCTATGCCCTCTATGCCCCTTTTGTTTCCACCACTGGAAAAGAGTTAGTAGAAGGGAAGCACCCCATCAAATGTGGCAATGGTTGGTGCTTTCCAGCATGAGCTTCTCAAGAGTCCCAGAGATGCAGCATAAAACACGTTGGCTAAGAGGTATCTAGAGTTCCATTGGCTTAACTAGACCAGTGATCCCCAAACTTTTTCTGTCTCACTTGCTGATCATGGAATCTGTCCACGCCCTCTCACCAGGTTCCTCAGTCAAGAGCTGAGTTAGAACCACAGTTGGGAGCCAGGACTGAGTGTGTGGCCTGTAATTGAGGCCAGTGGTAGAGCTGAAGCCAGGGCTCAGACACAAGAAGAGCTGGGGGGCAGAAGAGGGCTGGGTGGAGCCACTCCCACACTGTCTGGGGCATGGCCAGGGCCCCAATGTGCCCCCGTAAAATTCCTGTGTACCCCTGTAGCAGGGCTTTCACCACAGCTTGGGGATCACTGAACTAGAAAGATTTTGCCAGGGGCTCACTATAGCATGGCTCTTCCATTCCTCACACTTGCCGAGCCAATATTTAAAACTGTGATTTGTGCCTAGAGGTTTGCAGAAAGGTAGAAACTCTCTGCACAGCAGTTGAATAAGTGCAGGAGAGACTTCTGGCAAAAGACAGTGAAACACACTCTCTAAAGCATAAATTGGGAGTTATGCTTCTTGCAGAACTATTTTCTAGATTTATTTTGTTTCTTTGATGCAAACAAATCCTGCAAAAGCAAAACAGTTGTTCTTTTGGAAATAAGGAGACTTTAGTTCTTGAACTAATCTATAGTCCTATGGGACATATTTTTAGCTGCAGGCACAACATTTACACCCACTTGTTCTGACTGCACCTGTTGTAGCCATATAAACCCAATTAATACATACTGGTTAATGGCACGCCTTCTGCTTTGTGCATGCAAATGGCTGAACAAATCTTCAAAGCACCCTGTGAAGTAACTAAATATTGTTCATCTCAGTTTAGACATAGGGAAGATAACCCAGGGAATTTAAGTAACATGTCTATGGTTGCACCGTAACTTGGTGGAGACAGAAATAGAATCCAAGAGTACTGACACCCTGGTCCCTGCTCCAACTATGACTCTCTGTGTTCCTTGGTTTTTCATCAGTTTTGCCAGAAGTGTGAATTCTTGTCTCACGGTTCCACTCATAATGGGACATTACTTTTACAGAAAGAGCATATTTCACCTTAAAAACCAGAGCATGCTACATACTTCATAGCATTTTATATAAGGAATGAATATGCAAGTTGAATGTTTTCATTTTTGCAATGCAATCTATATTCTCTTTCCTTTTTTCAGGTCACATCTTAATTCATTAGCTGTTCCTTGAAACAAAATTGTATACATTTTGATATTGCTTCAATTAATACTTGTCCCTGGGTCATATAATCTTGCTCCCAACAGTAGTATTTAGCACAACATTAAGGTAATTAACATTGGGTCTTTGATGTCATAATTAAAACTGTCACAGTTTTCATGATGAACCGTGGGCACTGACTTCTACTCTAGTCGAGGGGGTGCTAGACCCCTCTCCCCCCTCCAGGTCTCGCTCCCCACTCTTCCCCATCCCTCAATCCTCCTCTCCACCTCTTTCCATCCCCTCTCCTGAGCACAACATCCTCACTCCTCTCCCTCCCCTCCCAGAGCAGTTTCACAGTGGGAGGCACTGGAAGGGAGGGGTGCAAAGAGGAGAGCTTGGCATTGTTGGGTGCTGAGCACCCACTAGTTTTTCCCCATGGCTGCGTCTAGACTGGTAAGATTTTGCGCAAAATCTTGCCGCCTGTCTACACTGGCCACACACGCAAAAACTTGCCAGTCTAGACTCAGCCCATGGGTGCTTGTAGTGGGTCGGAGTGGCCACCCACTGACCCCAATGGGGAGGAGCCCCTCCCTGAGCCTTGGTGGGCAGCACCTGTCCCTAACAACTCACCTGGGTGGAAGCCAGGAGGTGGGACCAGGGATATAAAAGGCCTGCCAAAAAGGCCAGTCATCAAGAAAGCCAGAAGCCTCCCCAGCACAACCAAGCGAGGAGCTAGGCCCTGGGGAAGCTGACGACTGGCCTGGGCTGCCAGGCCCACTCCTGGAGGACTGCCCGGAGAGTTTCTAGACCTTTAATCATTCTCGTTGCTCTTCTCTGGACCCTCTCCAATTTCTCCACATCTTTCTTGAAATGTGGTGCCCAAAACTGAACACAATACTCCAATTGAGGCCTAACCAGCGCAGAGTAGAGAGGAAGAATGACTTCTCATGTCTTGCTCACAACACACCTGTTAATGCATCCCAGAATCATGTTTGCTTTCTTTGCAACAGCATCACACTGCTGACTCATATTCAACTTGTGTTCCACTTTAACCCAAGGATAGTCGACCTTCATCTAGCAGAGAGTCAGTGGGTTGCGGTACAGACTCCCGCTGGCCCAGCAGCAGCAGGTCAGTGTGTTTCAGCATGGATCCCTGCTGACCCAGCAGCCATCGACTCTGCTGCTACCAGGGCTCTGGGCTGGGACACAGTGGAGTGGGTGGGCCTGCGTCCCCCCTGCCAGCCCATTCTAGGGTGGCAGTCTCCCCGCTCGGTTGTTCTCATTCAGCTGCCTGCATTTGCTGGACCCCCACCTGGAGCTGTTGCAAATGGTCCTTGAGCTACTGAGAAACTGCTTCAATGCTTGCCCTGCCCTGAACCAGGACTCAGACTTACAACTGCATCCCTGTATGGTCTAGTTGCCCATTACCCCCTCCTTGATGTAGAGTTGGGTCGGAGGATAGTCCTTGGGGATATATTGTCAGCCCACCCAGAACAAGGACAGGTGCATAAAGACGCTTTGAAGATAGACAGGGTGCTGTGTAGTGGGCCGGAGTGGCCACCCACTGACCCCGAGGGGGATGAGCCTCCCTTTTTGTGCCCCACTGGGCTACATTGCTCCACCCCGAGTCAGTGCCTATGTGATGAACCTTACATTTATGAGAGTGGGGAGTTTAGAGAAACACATTCTTTTTCTAGCAGAAACTTATTCTGTATCTTATTTTAAGAAAGATTTTTGTTTATTGTTTTCATTTATTCATTGCTATACAAAAACATAAGTTTGAATCTTACGCAATGAGGCTTATTTTCTTAGTACAGTGATACCTCTTGTAACATTACGTTTCCTATACTAGAAAGTTAGAAAAAACAACAGCAGGAATTGTAACAGGAACTGAGAAGCTAGAATACAGAATGACTGGTCAATGGGTGGGTGGAAAAATGGAAGAATGATACTGAGGTTACAAATAAGGCCTGCTTCTCCTCATCTAGGTCATGGGTCTGTGTCTGTTTTGGCTGATGGAATTTATAAGACTGTTCCAGCAGACTCTGTAGCCAATATGAACCTGAGCAGTTCAATTGATCTGAAGAGGAACTTACTCTAGAGGAACTTCTAAACTCTACTAGACCCATTGGCTAAGTTTATGTCATTTAATGGAACATTTAGAGGATTACAATTATACAGAAAATAACTCCATAATTTTGCATCTGAAATCAGAAATAGTCCACTGCACCATATTTCATACTAAATTCCTGAATAAAACACACACATCTTTAATATAAAATAAAGACGTAAGACCACTTGAAATGCTAAGCACGCTTCATATTCCAAATTCCTTTATTTCAGCAACATCTTGTGTGAGTCAATTTAAAAGTTTCCCGCCAAGTTTTCTGTCTTTACACCACACACACAAAATTTCATGATGGGGAAAGAAAGAGCTTTTGGATGTGGGCAAGCGGGGTTAAAACAAGGCTTATTGACCTCCTTGCTTTCCATCAGAACTCAGAGGCCAAAAGCTGACAATGGAATGAGCTGAAACAAATGAGTGGATGGAATATGGCTGAGCTTGAGACATTGGAGGGCAGAACCATCCTTACCTATATGGAGGTAAGGCACTGGAAAATCTGGGGCACCATTGGGTCTTAATGGCCACCCACCTACCTCTTTCTATCCCTGTTCTGTGTCTGTGATTCTTCTGAAGAGGATCTAGTTAACTTGAAACTGAAAAAGCCTGTCAGGCCTCTTAATGGAACATTGAACCCATGAAAGAGCCATTCAAGTGGTAATGAAGCCATTTAACAGGCATTGGCCAGCCCCGGGTATATTCTGTTAGTTTCTGAATTTACTGTGTTAGTCTACACAGAACCTGAGTTTGCATTTTTCTTTAAAAATATTTCATTAGGTGTTGCTGAAGATTATAAAATCACATCTCTAAAAAATTATCACCCCCACCCTGGACTGCCATTGGGCATAGGGACATCAGATAAACAGGACACACGGGCCCCATAAATGCTAAAGATATCCCTGTTGGACAGTTCATAGCTAGGTTAATCATTCCTGAGAACCATTTTTTCAGCCAGAATAGCACCAACGGGATTACTGCTTTGTCTTTCCAACCCTTTATGGGTTCTGGGGGAGCAGTGTAAGAGGTGGGAATGCAATAGCAGAGACATTGACCAACTTGCGAGATGTCACTAACTTTTAATATTTAGAGAGGCCACAGCACAATTCATTGCTATTTCCAGAATCAATGAAGTCACTCACCAGTTCACCAAATGGATCTGAATGAGTGAGAATATTTCTGAGTACAGACTCTGTCCAGTTCAACTTCTTCAGTGTAAACTCTTGGTGTTTATCACCCCTCAAAGAGATGGGCCCGAAGGCTCGTCTCCACATTCTCCAGCCTTCCATGGGTTACACTGTCCTTCTGATTTCAGAAAAGAAGGAGGGAGAGCTGCTTACCTCTGGAGATAAGCTCCTTTCCTCTCTGTGGAAGGGGGCCAATTTGAGCTGATGGGTGGGGTGGAGGGAGCTGCACTCAGCTGTGCTCAGCTATGTAACCCTCACTAAGAGGATGAGCAGGAGAGACAGACAATTCCTTCTGCTTGTCTTTTCTTGGCCTGTCCTTCACCTTGAAGCCTGCAGGAGCATCAGCCAGTACATACACCACACAAGGGCAAGTGGTGCTAAGGGGAAAATCTCCCCCAAAGGCAAATAGAGCCCTACGAAATAGCTGGGCATTAGATTGACACATTATGGAGTCAAACTGTCGATCAGAAATCTGAAATCAAGTTGGGAATTAACTTCAGAAAAGCCCCACTTAAGGAGGCCGGGCTGAGCTGCTAGCCATTAGGGAGGCAGAGAAAACTGGAGGAAACTTCACAGCAAGGAGATTCTCTTGCTGCCCGAGGCTGACTATGCCCACAAGCTGTGAACAGGGTCAAGTACTCATTATAATGGATTTGCAAACCTTAGCATGATGAAGACATGTAAGTGAAATTGAGGAAGAAAGTAGACTGGCAAGATGTAATGACTCAAATTGGAATTTTTTCTGAAGATTTGGGGTTAAATCTCTGCTTGTTGCCAAAGAACTAGGGAATCTGCCCTAATGACAAGAAATCGGGTCCTTGATTTTACATCTAATCCAAAGGATGCTATCGTTAGTAACATACAGTCTCCTCAACATAATGCTTGAACACCGAGTCAGTTCTACTCCAGAAGACAACTGGACCTTCTGAACCACTAACATTATTTCCAGCAATACCTTGGCTTCTACATGGAGGTCCCCCAACCAAGCAATGCTTAAATATACAGATCCTGGTCTTTTATCTCCAAAGGTTAACTATGAACATATGAGTTCCTGTGATTTGGGCACTGAGTAGAAATGAACATTTATATAAAAGCTACTTGTTTGCAATGATTAGTTAGCATTCAGAGCCAAATACTCAGAATGCGTGAAGCTTTAAGTAGAATGGTTTTTTGTATTTTGATTTAACTTTGAAATTTGACAATCTCAGATAAAAGCAGCAAAGCAATGATCCTGTGCAATTAGAATTGGTTAAACACTATCTATTCCCTTAGAGGCCCAAGACGGGAGTTTGTTCCCCCCCCCCCACCCCCAGCCTGAGTGCAGACTAATGCATTTTGGAAGCTTCATAATTTCAATTAAGATTTCTAGATATGATGAGAACGTGGACATGACAAAAATTATATTCAACTCCTATAAGAAAACTCTTAGTGTTTAACTAAACACACCCAAGGAAAGTAAGGATATTTCATTTACAAAGTAAATGCTTGCATTAGAATTTAGAAGAAGAAATACCAACAAATAAAGCTGGAGTTGTTTTAGTGTCAGAGTTTTTATCTAATCTGATGTAGCACTAGAAGGCTTTATTTTCTACATATTTTGTATGGTGAACACCTGAACTGATTTATTTTGCAAGACTCTCAAGCTGCCAGGCTGTAATCTTGTCCTAATCTTGGATAGGGAGATTTTTATGCTTTTCTGAATTATTTTCATTTTAAAATAAGGGAAACAGCAACATCTAGGATGAGACTGGAGCCTTTAAGTACCACCGTAATGGAAGGATTTAAACCTGCCAGGGTCTCTATGAGACAGGCCTGCATATTAACAGTTTGTTATTTTTTCAGCATGTTTTCTCTGTAATGTTTTTGTTCTAACTAAATACTTTGTTTTATGAAGGCTGACTGGTAACTAGTCAGACCTTTCATACTTCTTGGGAGATAGCAGGACAGCAAGGGCTGAACTAAACTCAGACATGCTAAGGTGATCAGTGAATTGCAAGAGAAATTTTAAGAGAAATCCCCAGTCTGGAAGGAGAAGAACTTTGGATCCTGTCCTGAGAAAGATGACAGACAGAAACCTGAAACCTGTTTGGGTGCCCTTAAGAAAGCCATAAAAGGGTCAGAGATGCAGTTATCTTGGGAACCATGATATGAACATTAATCTCTTTCCTGTTATCCCTCCATATTCAAGTCAGAATGAACACGTGGCCTAGACACAATTACATTACTAGGCAGGAACTTCTGTCTATATTACTAACCCTCCAAAATACACATTTACTGAAATTTCCCAATACAACTTCCATTGTACCAGAAGAGAAGTAGGTGATGGGCAAGCAGAGATGGTCAGAGGTAAGGTTACTTATGGAATTTTATTATTGAGTTTCTGACTTTCAAACACTTGTCTGTAACCTTACATTTGTATATCAAAGATGTATCGCATAACAATAACTTTTTGATACTTTAATGTAACTGATATATATTAGCAGTCTTAGTTGTTTCCTAAAATTTTCTGTCTAATATACAGCATTGACAAAGTGATTTGGGATCTTTGAAGATGAAATACTGTAAACAAGTAAGGGAATAAAACAGCTGTATTCCATTAGTTTCAGAGGATAAACTTCTGCTGTGCTGTCCTTGAGATTTGTCCTTTCTATTCTGCCTTATCAAACCAACATAAATATAACACTTGTAAATAGATATAAATGATGAAGAGATAGTTCCTTCCTTTGAGCTACTGGGCTATTTTTACTTTCATCCAAAACATGAAGATTCTTGTTCTCTCTGCTAGTTCAGGGGAGAGACCGCAATTCACCAGGGAAAAGATACAATATTAACATGATCAACAGAGCTTCACCTGACCTTATCAAGTTGCAAAATCTCCTCTCAAAGGCCTACACCAGCAAAATGAGGGAAGAGGGAGAAAGAGATGAGAAGGTGGTAGTAATCACTAAAAGTAGGGGAGAAATTAAAATAGGCAGGGAACTGACTGAAGCAGGCATTAATATGTTGACTGTAATCAGTCCATCAGGGACGAGTCTAATAAGAGCATTAATGAATAAAAGTTGAGCAGTGATGTGAAGAATTTGCTCTGGGGGAGAAGGGAACTGAAGTGTTAGAAGAATACAACTCTGATTTATGAGCCTTGAAAACACTTAAGATTGACTCCAACATCCGACTCATCTCTGATCAGGAACTTGCTGCTGCTACTACTCACCCAGTTATGTTTCAAAGACATAGAAGATTAGGACAACATAATGACTGACTTTCAGGCACATGGCAATGGAGAGCGTGACAAAAATATTTGATAAAAGCCGCCAGCCGGTCCCTGGCAACTTTATATTATAGGCTATGTCTACACTACAGAGTTTTTTTCAGAAAAACTACCATTTTTCCGAAAAAAACTTCACTTATGTCCACACTGAAATTGTATTCTTTCGAGAAAAAAATTGAAAGAACAGAGGGGTTTTTCCGACATTGGTAAACCTCTTTCTATGGGGAAAAAGCATTTTTCTGAAAGAGCTCTTTTGGAAAAAGGTGTGCGTGAACAGGGAAGAGGGAGTTCTTTTGAAAGAAGAAGAAAGAGGAAAAAGTACAGGTTCCCTGGTGGCCATTCCATCCATAGTAATCACAGCTGAAATGCAAGATAGCATCCACACTGAATGGACGCTATCTTTTGAAAAAGCAGATAGCTTTTTTGATCAGCTTTTACAGTGTAGACACTCTCTTTCAGAAGAAGTTTTTCGGAAGATCTCTTCTGGAACAGCTTCTTCCGAAAGAAGCCTGTAGTCTAGACGTAGCCATAGATTCCTATACAACATTTGGCAACCAACTCTGGTCTGAAGTAGCTTTAGAGTACCTGTATGCCTACACTAAAGCTAGAAGGTGTAAATTACAGCATGAGAAAATATGCCTCCATTAGCTTTGATTAAATTGGCATGTCAAGATAGGTCTCCTCAACATGGAATTTATTCCTTCCAGCTCTAGCGCAAACCTAAATGAAATGGTTCTGGTACTCACATAATCCAGGGTGCAATGTAAATGCCTAGGGCTTTGAATCAGTCTCCAAAACAATTTGGTGGTTTAAGTTTTGAATTTTAAATCATAAATTCCTAAATCCATAGCCTCCCATCTTGACTGGGTTTAATTCAGTATATGTCCAAGAAGGGTTATTGGTGTCCCCGGCAGTTTGCTGTGAGAAGGGTGACAGGGAAATGTCCTTCAAATGAAAGAGTTGAAAAGCAAGATCCTGGGGAGATAGTAAAGAGCCTAAGAGAAGTACTTTGTTCCCCTGTCTGTCCAAAAGCTTCTGTTCCTGATGCAGTGTGCCCTGAGGCCTGGCTGCTGCTCTCAAGCCCAGAGATGACTGCATTTAATTGGTCATGTATATGTAGTACCATGCTCGTGAAAAACTTTAAGGTCTTTTAGGATAAAAGGCGCTATAGAAAATCAGCCTGCTTTATTTTACCAACTAGCAGATTTATGTGGTGTTGCTCAGGTGTGTAACTTAAGTGGGTGGGTTTTGTTGGAAAATAAAAGGAGAAGCAGTGTGGGGATGGGGGGAGGGGGGAAGGAGGGCGTCCCTAGGTCCTGTGAGGAGCTGTGTGGGGGTGGGCGAGGAAATACCCAGGCCCTATGAGGAGGCACACAGGGAGGGGAGGTAGGGAATCCCCATGCTCCAGGTGAAGTGGTGGGGAGAGGGGGAAGAGAGAGATGGGGAATATCTAGGCCCCATAGGACCCTTACAGAAGGGGGAGGAATCTCCTCATGCCCATGTGGAGCGGCGGGGGAGGAGGAGTGTGCAGGCCTCCAAAGGTGTGGGGGAATCCCCAGGCTTTGTAGCAGGGTGTGTGTGGGGGTAACGCCCAAGCCCTGTAACTGCGGGGGGGAGGGGAACCTTCCCCATAGAAGGTGGCATGGCTAGCAACATGCAGAGCCCCAGGGTCAGCCAGTCAGTCTCGTACTGCTGTGGCTGTCCCCAATGTTCACTCTGTAGTATCCCATCTCCGCTCGCTTCCCCGGAGGTGGGTGTGAGGATCACGTTCCTCCTCTCTCTGCCCCTTCCTTGTATGATGGGGGGGGAGAGAGTCCCATTCCTACCACTTCCTGTGTTCCCAGCACAACCAAACCCTGCCCTTGCTTTAAGTTAGGATAAGAGGAAGCTGCCTACAAAATTTGATGGCTCTAGCTGTTACCGATTAGGAGCAGCTCTTGTATGAACAGACAGACATTTCATTTCTAAAATATAGATATAGATTATTCTATAGCACTGACCTGGGACTCAGGAAGTCTGAGTACAGTTCCCAGCTCTGATACAGATTTCATATGTGACTGTGGGAATGTCTCGCCTCTCCTTATGCCTCAGTTTCCCCCTTACAAGTTTGTTGTAAGAACAAATCCATTAACATTTGTAAGATGCCTAGGGTTTACAAATAGCTGCTCTCTTTACAAATTCAGAGCCATGGCTGCTTACTTACGTAAAGAAAAAAAAACAGGCTTTTACTGTTTTTTATTCCTGTGAGCAATGCTAAACCTACACGGCTAAGAGGAGTAAGCTGAGACTATTCTTTTTTGAATATCGCCATCATAGTTGTTTAATCTGTATAAATCCACTAGAGCAAAGGGGGTTAAAAAGGCATCACTGACTTTGTCTACACTAGGAACAAAGGTGGCTTGCAACATACATTAGTGAACCCTTGTTAATATCATAGTGTGGATAGTATTTGTATTTTAACAAGATACCTGGTAAGGTCTAACCCTAGTGAACCAAGGGTTTACCTCAAATAGTTAACATGCGGAAACTATACATTGCTTTGTCTCCACCAGGACTGTAATATGTTGGAGTATGCTGCAACCATGGGGTATGAGTGCAGTTTGTATGGAAATTAAAGCTAAGCTGGGTAACAGCGCAGTGAAGCTATGGCAGCACATACTTCTGCACAAGCTGTAGATGCCCATCCACACCCTGTGTTTTTCCCCACACATATTGCCATGCCTGACCTTGCTGAATTAAAGCTAGCTTAGGTACATCTGCACAAGATGGAGTCACACTCCATAACTTCAGTGTAGATTTATCTTTAATCAACATATCTTAGCTAACGCAGGCCATCCAAGACACATTTTTATCCTAGGGTAAATATGGCCAATAGGTGTAATCTGGGCTGATAAACCTTGATGACTGACAATCATACAATGAATGAAAGAATCCATCTTGATTGTCAGATCCTAGGTTGAGATTTCAGAAGAGGCATTTAGGGGGAAAATCCATCATTTTACTTATAAATTAAACACATTAGATTTGGAAGCCATTGAGAAATAGTGACTATGGAACTCTCAATGCCTTTTAAATCAATTTTCAGAGGAGAACTACATTTTTAAACCCCATTATGTACATCTTTCTTCTAAACACTCCTCTTTAGCTTGGAGTTGCTCATGGTAAGCCTGAGACTAGAGAACAGCTTCCAAGGGAATGTTTTTTGAATTGGGGATCAAGATAGACAAGCCATTGTTGTGCTTTTAGAACTTTTTTGCCACCTAGTAACTGTAACACAACTGCTTTTGCTGCTTTATATTTATGGATACACTTAGTAAGAAAGGGTGAACCTTTGGGAGAGGAAAATATGCAGAGCTGTCAATCAAATGGGTTCACTAAACTAGAATGCATTTACAAACTCTTCCTTCTTCTTGTTTAAATCCATTTTTAAGGAAGATCAAGTTTTTCTAGCTAAAGAGAAACTAGTGATGTAAACATGAAAAAAGGGAATTCTCCCTAAAGCTAGGCTGACACAAGTGAATGTCCTAGAGTCAGATCCTTCTCTGGCCTAAATCAGCATAGTTACTTTGTTTTCAGGGGACATTCATTTATTCATATGAACTGAGGCTCTGGGCCCTCATTTCCATACTCAGCAATTTTTCAGTTAACTTCACTGTTCCACTGTCACTGGATTTAATTTTCTATTTTTCCATCCTCCCTTCCCATCTCTACTAATAAATCAGTTTATTTTTTTCATCTGGATTTTTCTTTCTTCTCCTCTGCCAACGCTTAAAAAAATACTTCTAAACAAAATCTGAACCCATTGATGTTTGAGTTGAAGGTGAACTCTCAAGCTGATGATGTTTTGAGTAGGGCTGAAAATGGGCCAGATAACATTGCCCAGCTCTCTGCTAAGCTGCCGGCAAGCCCCCATCTTTGACAAGTTAGAAACAACCAAGTTCAAATTTAATATGTCTTTTTTAAATGAAGCTGAGTTATAGAAGAGACTGCTGGTTATTAGGCTGATCCTCAGCCCTTAGTGGCCAGCCAGGAAGTAGTTCCATAATCTGTCCTTTCCCACAAATACACACAATTCTGCTGGCATTTGAACAAAACTAGTCATGGACTGAAACAGGAAGAAATCTTCTCCCATGATATAAAATACACAGTTACTCTCTGGCATTATGCCTTACTCATTCATTCATTTTGCAAAGGCTATTGTCAGAGTCAGATTTATCCCATTGATCTATTGTACTAATTTCTTAGTTTCCATAGACTACCTCTTCCCTGGAAATTCACTCAGGCAGGAAACCGATTCAACAAGCATCATAAACCAAATGTTTACAAAGAACAAAATGTTCCTATCAATGCATACCACATTCTCACAGCATAGCCCATCCTCCTTCCCCTCTTCTGCCCAGGTCAATTACACTCACTGCTAGGACTTGTCCTGTTAGTGGCTAACCGGATATGTAATAGAGAAGGAGTCAAGATGAATGGTAGCTTTGCTGTCACCATCATTCAGTCATCTGGAAATCTAATTTATATCTTGTTTGGCAGACTAACGGCCATCTGCTCCAAGGATATGCTCCAAGGCAGCTGCCAAATATTGAGCAGGCTCTCTGCTGTAGGGAAACTAATTGCTTTTATTGAATTGACACAGGCTGGGGAGCTAATGGTATAGGTTATTCCTCCACTAAAAAGATAAAATAAAAACTAAAACTACTCTGACTTCTATTAGAGATGAGAGGGAAAGCACATTTCAAACTACTGGTGGCCATATGAGTTATCTAGGCCCAAGCTGCAGAGGAAGTGTTTCAATGCTATATGCATTGGTGCATATTTGAAATGATGCAAACTGTAGCAACTGGATTTATTACACAAGTTTAATGCATTAGTACACGAGGAGCAGTGTCTGGAGCCCAGGGAGCACAACCACACTGTACCCATCCTCATATGCTCCCTTCTACCTCCTTCTGGGAACTCCTATCACAGTCCTACTTCTTAAAGTTTCCTATTGCATTAAACTCATATAGTAATCCCACAACTATTTCCCCCATACATATACATCCCCATTGCTCATATATACGTGCATCAGCCTTCCACTCATGGCTCTTCCACACACACTTTGGCCTGTGGCATGCATCTAGGGGACATTCAAAGATACAAGCAACTAACAAGCAGCATTAATGGAAAGCCTGTACTGTTACTGTACATTTATCCACAGCTTTGACATAGACCCAGTGCACTTTTCAACCTGGAATAAGCAGGGGGATTACAAATCACAGCTGAAGAATCAGGCTTCCTTGTACACTAAACAACATGCTGGCTGGACCTATTTTTAATGATAAATGGATAAACAGCTTCTAAGACAACTTAATTCCACCACCAACTGGGAGCGTGGATCAAGTAACAGGATTTGCAGTTATGCAAGTACCTGTTAGGAACAGTCCAGTTTAGCAAGGTCATCGGATACGGGATCGTCTTAACTGCAATTTAAAATAAATTGGTAATACAAATAAAACAGTGTGCTCTTACCATTAGCAAATGTTATGGAGAAGAAGGCTGATACAATGGCTAAAGCATATGCCTATGAATGAGGACTTCTGTATTTTAGTCTCAGCTTGGCATAAATTTCTCTAACTTCGAATGAATCAAACAGACCATAATTTTCAGAATTGTGCTCTGGAGAACACTGCCAATTTATGCATCCAAAGAGATCTTTTGAGCTTCTCTATATACTTTTTTTTAAAAAAAGGGTTTTGCACAACCACAGAATGCCTCAGCATTCACTAGCATGAGGAAACAAAGGAATGGGAAGAGGATGTGTTGAAGTCATGGCCACCAATCTCAGATTTTTCAAAAATCCTAACACAGGTTCCACATGTTCAGCCATCTACAGCTCCTGTAATTGTGACTCAACTAAAATTCAGTCACTGGGAACAAGTTCATATGTTCACCTCACACAGACACCCAAAGCTGACAAAGATCCAGAAGCATAGGTGTGTGCATGGGGTGTGCTGGGTGTGCCCAGGCACACCCTAATACCCGAGCCATTTTTGCACCCTGAGCCCCTCCCAGCCCAGCAGCATGGCACAGCGCCTCAGGGGTGCCCCTGCCTGCCCCGGCAGCACCGCGCAGCGTCCCACCCTGCAGCACCACACGGCGCCCCAGGGGCATCCCCACCCCGCCCTACAGCACCGCACGACACCCCGGGGCCGCCTCCGCCTGTTCCAGCAGCACCGCGCGGCGCCCTGCCCTGCAGCACTGCGTGGTGCCCCGGAGATGTCCCTGCCTGGCCCTGCAGCACCATATGGCGCCCTGGGGGTGCCCTCCCCGGCCCTGCAGCTTGGGCTGGCTCTAACTGCAGCCCTGCAAGTTGTAAGGCAGAAGCTGAAGGTAAGGGGGGGGGGAATAAGACGAAGGGGTGGGAGAGGAAGGGGCTTTTGCGGTGTGGGAGGGGAGAGGGGGAAGAAAGGGGAAGGCACCAAAGGGACAGGGTAGAGGAGCCAGAAATGCTAGGGGGGAAGTGGAGACAATGAGGAAAAGGGCAGGAGGGGAGGTGTCAGTGGAAAGAGGGACAGGGTGATGCTGGAAGAGGAGAGGGTAAGGGCATTGGGGATTGGAGGGGGAGGGGGAGGTGCTGGGAGAAGGCTTGACAGAAGGGGTAGGCATGAGGAAGGTGGGGTTGGAGCAAGTAATCTGTGAGGGCACAGGGGCATGAGGGGAATGGGGCAGAGGATGGTGAGGGGATGGGCATCAGGGAAGAAAGGGCAAAGGGGGCAGGGACAGTGAGGGAAGGGGGAGGCAGCAGGAGGGTGCAGGGGTAAGAGAAGGTGCAGGTGCCAGGGGATTCTGGAGGTGAAGCAGAAGGGCAGACACCTGCAGGGGAGGGACCAGCACCAGAGGAGAGAGGCAAGGGAGGTGTTAGACAAAGGGATGAGGAGGGGTAGCTCACATGATCAGAGTGGGAGTACTGGGGGAATGAGCACGGGGGGAGAGAAGGGCTGGTGGAGGGGGCAGGTCTCAGGAAGGCTGAGGGCAGTGAGAAGGGCAGGAGTCAGGACAGCAGAGGAGGGTGAGGGGTTGGGGGGCAGCAGGCACCAGGGGAGCTGATGGAGAAGGGGAGGAGACATGGCAGCAGAGGGGAAAGGTAGATACTTATTAATAACTTGGGTGCCACAATGGCATATCCAAACAAGCCACATGAATTCGGTACTGGTACACAACACAAAATGTATTCTGCTCATGGGAGGAAACTCTTAGAGGGAACACATCCCCTCCCCCCAGCCTCTCCACCCCCACATTAATGTCACACACATTGGATTAATGCAATCGCAGGATAGTTGCATGGGGAGGGATTGGTGGGGGCCAAACTAATCCCTATTGGTAGGAGGATGGTGGGAAAAGTCCTTGGGTCAGGGGTCACATAACACTTTTTACTTTTGGTCATGTGCCCATCTTGCCCGGAGAGGGTTACCTCCAGGGGCGTGGCTAATGGGGGCCAGGGACGTGGTTAACAGGGATCAGGGGTGTGGCTAATGGGGAGGTCAAAGTGCATTTTAAAAAAATTCTTTGGGTGCACACTCTAATGAAATGTGCTGCGCATGCCTATGATTACAGAGCTCTGCAACTTTGGCCTCACCCACAACTACTTTTGATTCAGAGACAATTTGTATCTTCAAGTCAGTGGCACAGCCATGGGCACCCACATGGCACCACAATATGTCAATGTCTTTAAGGCTGACCTTGAACAACATTTCCTCAGCTCTTGCCCCCTAGCATTCTTACTCTACTTACACTACATTGATGACATCTTCATCATATGGACCCAGGGGAAAGAAATCCTTGAAGAATTTCACATGGATTTCAACAACTTCCACCCTACCATCCCACCTGGATCAGTCCACGCGCGAGATCCACTTCCTTGACATTACAGTACAATTAAATGATGGACAAATTTCCACCACCCTATACCGGAAACCTACCGACGTCTACATTTACCTTCATGCCTCTAGCTTCCATCCCAGACACATTTCTCAATTTATTGTATATAGCCAAGCCCTAAGATACAACTGGATTTGCTCCAATCCCACAGATAGAGATAAATACCTACAGGATCTATATGGAGCATTCATAAAACTGAAATACCCACCCAGAGAAGTGAAAAAACAGATTGACAGAGCCAAAAAAGTACCCAGACATGAACTACTTCAAGACAGGCCCCAAAGAGAAAACAACAGAATTCCACTTGTCATCACCTACAGTCCACAACTTAAACCCCTCCAATGCATTATCCATAATCTACAACCTATCCTGAAAAAAGACCCCTCACTCTCACAGGCCTTGGGGGAAAGGCCCATCCTCACCTACAGACAGCCCCCTAACCTCAGAGAAATTCTTTTCAGTAACCATGCAACACATCTCCATCATAATCATCCAGGAACCCACCCCTGCAATCAGCCCTGGTGCCAACTCTGCCCACACATCTACACTAGCAATTTCATCACTGGACTCAACCACATCAGCCACCAAATCAGAGGCTCATTTAACTGCACATCCACTAATGTGATCTATGCCATCAAATGCCAGCAATGTCCCACTACAATGTATATTGGCCATACTGGACAGTCTCTACGGGAAAGTATTAATGAACACAAGTCAGATATCCGAAAAAGCAATACACAAAAACCTCTTGGAGAACACTTCAATCTGCCTGGACAGTCATTAATGGACCATTTTATTAAAAGTCACCATTTTATTTCAGGCCAATCCCACAAGCCAAATACACAGAGAAGGGTTGGAACTTAACTTCATTTACAAGTTTAATTCTTATGCAAATGGTATGAACAGGGACATAGGCTGGCTCACACACTACCTTCTACATCCTAATGACTTAACCAACCAACCCAACAATGGAGGTGCTAATTGTTCTTATCAGCCTCTTATAACTATTTGAACCATATACTCACTGTCTCTCTCTCTCCTCCCGGCCCCTCTTATTTATTCTTGGATCTGGACTTCTAATACTCCAGTCATGTGAAGAAGTGGGTTGCGCCCAACAAAGCTCATGATACCATCTACATGTTTTGTTAGTCTTTTAGGTGCTACTAGACTATTTGTTGTTTTTTACGTATTTTCCTGTTACAGACTAACTTGGCTACCCCTCTGAAGTTTCTCACTGTAAGCCATTTTCTCTAGCCCTCACATTATTTTTGTGGCACTTCCCTACATTCTCTCTGATTTTCTAACATTTTTAAAATGTAGATGCCACAGCTGGATGCAGAGTTCTAGTATCAGTCTGACCAATGCATACATAAGGAGAGGGCAGGCAAAGGAACGAGGTGACAAAAAAAAAGGAGAGATATGGGGGAATGTACACGTGTGCATACACACACACCATGGTGAAGTGAGTAAAGGAGAAGATAAGAATGGCCATACAGCGTCAAACAAATGGTTCATCTAGCCCAGCGGTTCTCAGATTTGACAACCTGAGGACACCCATTTTGGTTTAAAATTGTTGGGGTTTCCCAAGTATCCCCCCACTCAACCCTTGCCCTGCCCCCTTCCTGAGGCCATGCCCCTTCCCCACCCCTTTTATGAGGCCCTGCCCCCCCCACTCACTCCATCCCACTTCCTGTCACTCACTCTCCCCCACCATGACTCATTTTCATTAGGCTGGGGCACTAGGGAGCTTGGGTACAGGACGGGGTGTGGAGTGTAGGCTGTGGCCAGGCAGTGCCTACCTTGGGCATGTCCCTCTGGCAGCAGCTCCTTGGCAGGGAGCATGGGGCTCCACATGCTGCCCCTGCCTGCAGGCAGCACTCTTGAAGCTCCTTGCCAATATGAGCTACAGAGTCAGCGCTCAGGGCAGAATCAGTGCATGGAGACACCTTCCCCCACCCCAGAAGACACAGGGATGTGCTGGCTGCTTCTGGGAGCAGTGTGGAACCATGGCAGATAAAGGAAGTCTGCCTTAGCCACATTGCATCACTGGACTTTTAGCACACAGAAGGGGCTGGGAGGGAGAGGGAGGAGTTGATTAGTGGGGTCCATGGGGTACTCTTGGAGAACTCCAGGAGTCCGCAGACCCCAGCTTGAGACAACGGTGATCTAGCCAGGTATTGTGACTTCTGATAGGGTATGTCTACACTAGCCCCTAGTTCAAACTAGGGAGGCTAATGAGGATGAGCGAAATTGCAAATGAAGCGCGGGATTTAAATATCCCGCGCTTCATTAGCATGTTCCCGGCCGGTCACCATTTTTGGAAATTGACTAGTCCAGAAGAACTGCCCACGACTACACGTGGCAGAGAAGGGCGATTCCAAAATAAACCCCTTACTTCGAATTACCAGTTATACCTCATGGACTTTTCTCTGCACTTTTACTAGTTCTAATAATCTTCTGTTTTAGATGGGACAACCAGAACTGCACTCATTATTCAAGGTGCAGGGTGTACCATGGATTTATATAATAGCATTATGATATTTTCTCTTATTATATAACCCTTTCCTAATGGGTCGTAGATGGTTAGATTTTTTTGGTCATTGATGCACATGAAGTGGTTGTTTTCAGAGAACTATCCACAGTGACTCCAAGATCTCTTTTGTGAGTGGTAACAGCCAACATAGACCCCCATCGTTTTGTGTGTACAGTTGGGATTATGTTTTACAGTGTGTATTACTTTGCATTTATTAATGTGAAATTTCATCTGCTATTTCTTTGCCCAGTCATCCAGTTTAGGGAGATTCCTTTCTACTTCTTTGTAGTTTGCTTTAGACTTAACTAACTTAAGAAACCTTTCAATTACACAGAGAAAAAGAAATATGTAGCATCCAACCTAGGACAGAAATGGTGATATTACAAGTACTGAAAACTATTGTTTCCATCACTGGAGGATAGGTGAGAACTAGAATCGGAGTGCTTTTTCCCTGTATTTTTTGCCTTATATGCTCCTTTATGTGTATCTCTAACCATAACCTTTGCCTCTGAAATGCTGGGGTCAGGATGCGGCATCAAGGGGGGATCAACAAAGCAGGAAGGTAGAGAAGGTGACCTAGGTCAAAGGACTGGAAATCACTGGAGATGGAAAGAAGGTGAGTGAGTGAGGTGTATGAGAGTTACATAGGCCTGCAGTGTGATCTACAGGAGTAAGTCCTATAATTCCACATACCTGCCAAATCTTGTTCAGCTAGAGCTGCAGTCCCACATTTGTCGCTGTTGTCATCTGTTATCCCAGCTGAAATTCCTCTCATTAGCAGGGCTACAGAGAGCAAGCAAGGTTTCCCCCTCAGTTCCTCTTCCCAACTACTAGAGGCCCTGCTGGGAGCTTGTGAGGAGGCAACCAAGACTTCCTTTCTGTCTTCCCTTTTTTACTGACTCCCTTGCATTTAGAGGGCCATAACAGGAGACTGCAAGTTAGAGCTTCCACTAGAAACCACGCTGATGCCTGGCTGTCCCAAGATTCCACATGGCATAAACCTACCATGGCTGACACCGCTGTGCACAAACACAAGTCTCATTAAGGGAAGGTGCACTGCCACACTGTGGTGTGCCTCAGATATTCCCAACTATAGCAGCAAATCCCTGTAGTACAGGCTACTTCCACTCTGCTTTGTGAGTATAGCTCAACCTCCTCTCTTTCTCCCCCCATGATGAGAAAGCTGTCCACTGTTCATTGTCCATTCAGTCCTTGGCCTCTCTTCTAAAAGAGCTCATTAAATTGACCAGCACTAATATTCATTATATGGACATCTGTCCAATGGAAACTGTACTAAGATCATTAGCTTCTTTTATATAAGTCACCAAAGTAGCCATCAGATGGAAACAAGTCCATCAAACAGATTTGAACCAGACACTTAAATGTAAAATGAGTCCTTCACTGCAGCCTTTGCCTAATCTCCTAAACCATCTGATGGGAGGTCTTAATGAAAACAGGGCTTAAAATTCCCACTTCACAAACATGACTGATGTATATACCTACATGACGCTCCTCCATCCCCACCCCTCACTGCCAAACTCATGTTTAATCCCTCTTTTCACTGAATGCTCTTTTCCAAAATGGAAACAAACAAAACAAAAGTCTATTTGGCATAATTTACTGTAACTACCCATGTAGGCATTTCAGACACTTCAAATGTCTAAAAAGACAATCAAACCAAACATGACATCACCAACCAACAGCTGTGAAAGATCCTCTTTTCTTGAGTGGGTAGAGAGAATAAATGAACAACAGAACTCTTAGAAATACCTAAGTCAATTGAATGCCATGAGTGTGTAAGAGGTGGAGGAACAGGAAGGGGAGGGTGTGTGAGAGGCATGAAAACAAGTAAGTCTGTAAGACTGGGGGGCGAGGCTGGGAAGAGAAGATTGTGAACTATCTGAGTGTTGTGACACATGCACAGTGCTTAGATTTCACTTCTTTGTTTTATCAGAAATTGAACAACAGAGAGCAAACCTTTGGTGGCTCAGCAGAGGAAAGGGAGTTGCCAGGTAGAGGACATCAAGGCAGCATGGAAAGATTACATACACTCTGGTGCTCACACAGAATAGCTGAAGCTCATGGTTATTATGCAACCAGTAAAGATGGAAATGCTTAAAGAATTAGAGATATTAAGGATGCCAGGGAACTATTTATATCAATATCTTTTGGAAATGTGTTCAAGAGGACAGATTCTCACCTTCTTTTGATGATTTGTTCCCAGTGGCACTGTCACCTATCGTTGAAGGCTGATATAGTTGAGCAAGTAGACACTGACAGATTAGGACATGCAGTCCAGAACATGGAGTACACAGCTGAGGACAGGGCTGGACTTTGCTGGACCCTAGGCAATGAGGGAAGGTGCTCAGTTCTGGGTCCCCTCAAAAATGGGTGGGGCCTCAGGTGGAAGGGGCGGGGCTAAAGGCAGCCAAGAGTAGCAGCAGCGATAGCAGTAGCAACAGTCCAGAGCCCTGGGCCCTTTTAAATTGCTGGATCCCAGGGCAACTGTCCCTTTTGCTTTGCTCCCCCTCACCACCACCACCGTTGGTAGCCCTGGCTGAGGAGCTGTGGAAAGTACAGGAAGACATGAAGGAGGGAATGATACAACCATTTCAAATCTGAAGAGAAATTAGAAGAAAAGAAGTTGGAGTAAGAGGGATATTCCCTTGTTCCCTTCCTGAGAGGGAAGAACAGTATTTTTTGTATAACTGTCACAGGGTACCCTAATGCGAGGGGCACCCCTCGATACTCTCCAACCCAGAACAGCCCCTACTAGGGTATTTATGGCCCCTCGGGCCTAGTCACAAGTCTAGTGCTCCCCTATTGGGGTAATTACAGCCCCTTGGGCCTAGTCACAGACACCGCCTCCCTCCTCCAGAGTGCAAGCCGGCTTTCGGCCGACCTGCCAGGTAAGTTTCCTCTACATTTAGGTAGCTGGTTTATGGTGGGATGGGGAGGCGGGGGGACCTGGGCCCTCCCGCTCCAGCGGGTCCCGGCCCAGGGCCCTGTTGGCAGCGAATGCTCTAGCTGCCTGCTCGGTGGGATGCTGCTGGAACACACTGAGCTCCCGGGGGTCAATCCTCTGCCCTGAGCCACTTCCTGCCCCACCGGTCACCGCGCGGCCTCTGCGTTTGGCTCTGGTGGTAACTCCCAGTCTGACTCCCCCCTTGCCCGACGCTGTCGCTGCGGCTGCTGCGGAGTCCGCGGCTGTCACTGTGGCTGCGGCTGTGACTGCTGTGGTGTCTGGTGCGGCTCCGGCAGCAACTCTGTCTGTAGCTGTGGCTGCTGCGGCAGCTGGTGCTGCTCCGAGGGCAGCTGCTCCGGATGCAAGGGCTGTCCAGGAGCTCCCGCCTGGGCTCCTTCCCCTCCAGTGGTCAGCCCTTTCTGCCCCGAGCAGCGGGAGCATGCCCATTTGGCTACAGGGGGCCTCCCTGGCCCTCAGAGTGGAGTCTACCACTTCTGGCCTAGTGTGGGAGGGGTCACAATAATGTATACAGTACTTTGAAAAAGTCTGGAAATCCATCAGGTCATTTCCCTTGCTTCTAATATCAGCATAATATTCTGTAGTGCCCACCAACACAGGATTTTTAAACACTTTGCAAACAAATCTGACATTGTACAAACACCCCATGTGACAGGTCAGTATTATCAACCCCATTTTATAGAACAGTGCAACTGAGGCACAGAAAGGAGACACTATTTACAAAGGGTCACACAAGGTTGTTGAAAGAGTTGGGCACTGGCCACAGGAGTCTTGTCTTTTAGTTTCCTTCATTAGCCATTATACAACACACATCAACAAGTGGGATAAGCACTTTACCCTGCAGGTTTTATTATAAAAACTTATCATCGCCATCAAAACCCACCATGGGTCACTTGGAAGTGCTTGCAGTGCCATAGTTTCTCCTATTCTATGCCTAAGTAAACATACTAAGGTTACTATGGATACTTCAGACCAGTGAATGTTGACCCCTCTTTAGCATGCTTTTCTGAAAAGGGAAGTTACTTGTAGACCGTGAAGGATAAATTATTCAATGATTTTTAAGATAGTTTTTAGAAATGCCAATCTGATATTCAACCTACAGGTGTGAACACGGCAAATTTGCTGCAGAGTCTGGACAGGCACTGTATGTTCTTGGGGTTATGATAGATTGGGTATTATTATAAGTTCCCATCACTACCCAGGAAGACATGGTGAGATTCTATGAGTGTCTGGATAGGCACTATTAATTCCTTATGACACCTAGCCCATGTATACTCTAGAGGCATTACCGGAGCATAGCTTCAGCACCACAGCTACCCCACTGCAATCTCATAATGTTGTAGATGCATATTATGGCAATGAAAGGGATTTTTATCCCTCACTGTAGGAATTCCACCTCTGGCAGTGATGGTAGGTAGGTTGACAGAAGCCTTGTTCCCCAAAAGCAGATGAGGGAGCAGAGGAGGCACACGTGAACTTTGGATAGATTTGAGTAGGTCATGGCCCACCCAGGGTCTCTGGTGTATATTCCCCTGTTTTCTGGCTTTTGTGGTTTCACAGAAAAGCTAATAGAAAAATGAACCCTGAAGGATCAAAAAACAGAAGGCAAATAAAGAGAGTGCCACATTTATCTTTTTTTTTTTTTTTAAATCTCATGGTTTTGGGGGATTTAGTCATGATTTTTGAGAGATTAGAGTGGGCAATGCTGTAAATTACTTAAATATCATATTAGAATATTATAGTTAAAACCCAAATGTTTGAAAATCTGAAGGTTGTCAATTAAGCTTCAATTAATCAGTTGTAAAAAACCCAGCATTTGAAAATCTGAAGGTTGTCAATTAAGCTTTAATTAATGAGCATCTTTAAAATATACTCAGCAAAAATAATCCTAATTGAGGAAGTAAATAAAAGAAATATAAGCATTGCAGATTCAAACAATGAAACATATACAACATTAGAAGATTATTCAGAAAGAGATCAAACCTCTCATTTTCAGACTCTGATAGCTTTGACAAATTCTTATCTAATTCTCACACATTTCTCCTAAAATTTCCTTTGGTACAAGACTGCATATGAAAAATTTCATTTGGAAAATTTGGTTTGAGGAATTTGGGAGGGGTGAGTATTAAAATGAAATTTACAGTCTAAAGCTAGTTACAACTCAAAATATGTAAACGTTGATGTAGTTTCATGGTTTCAGAAGAACAAGCATTCTGATAAGGCAAAGACATTGTATATGTTGGCAGGTAAACAGGGAATTGCCATGTAGAATAAGTTGTAAAACTTTTCACATGTTCATTGTTCCGTGAAATCTCTGGAATATCAGGAGGCCATGAGACTGCACACTTTGCATTAAAAACAAGTTTTTTAATGATTAAAGGCGAAGTTTATTATTATTATTATATTTAATTTCTGGCATGGGCATCTCTGAAAAAGCAATTTCAAGATGGATTTCTATAGATCGTCCAAGTGTTCCTTCTTGAGAGCCTGATCTTTTTTGTAGACAATTATGGTAACTAGAAATGTCTCATGGATAAGTTACTCTGGCATTATCATCCCATTTATTTTATCCACACCAAACAAAATTCTGTAGGCACTAGGCCTAATTTTTATATCTGCTTGGCACTCTCACTGACTTTAGTGAATTTTTGGTAGTCATTTCCTAAATTCAGGTTTGAAGTCTGTTCACCATGGCTGAACACTGTGTTATGGACCACCTCTGGAATGTTGCATTGTATCCAAAAAAGAGACAGGACTTGTCTAGGATATTGCATAAGCAAAAAAAAGCATAGTACTTATTATGGTACCTAAGGGTATCTCTACACAACAGCATTATTTGGAATAACTGATGTTATTTTGAAATAACAAAATGTGAGTCTACACAGCAAGCCATTATTTTGAAATACCGGCGACCCCCGCACTTACAACCTAATTGATTCCTGGAGAACGGTCATACATTGAGCTGTTGTAAGTTGAACCCTTATTTCCCATAGGTGCAATGTTATAAATGGTGGTTCTGTTCCTGGGGCACTACTGTAACAGAGCCAGCAAGGCTCCCAGCCCCACCCGCTGTGATCCCCATCAGGTCACATGGGAGGAGAAACAGCTGCCCGCTTTGCCTCCTGGGAGTTGTAGTCCCCAGCATGCCGGGCTTAAGAAGCCACACTGGGCCAGAGCATGGCGGTTGCTAGGGACAGGCCGCACAAACGTCCCAGGCCCACAGCGGTGCTGATAAAGGCCTGGGGCAAGGCCCTGGCCTGGCGGGGCACCAGGTCAAATGCCGCCCACTGCTGGCTGGCACTGATGCGTGGAGTCTGCGTTGTACACCATTGTAAATGCAGGGGGTTGTAAGTCCGGAGTCACCTGTAATGTCAAGATGAAGGACTTCTTACTCTGACTCCTGTAACTCCCATTCTATGAGGAGTAAGGGAAGTTGAGGGGAGAGTGTTGCGTAACTGAAGCGGCACATCTTAATTTGACTTTTGCCTTGCTGTAAGAGTTGACCATATCTATTCACTTAAAATATAGGTGGTCAAAGCCACAGGGCTCAGGAGTCCAGTCATGTTTCCACTTCTAGCTATGTCATTGCTAGAAACTTACTTTTTTTTTTAAATGGAAGGTGAGAATCTCACATAGTCATGTGACACCAGGGCTGAGGCTTTAAGAAATTCAACAAAAATATTGCAAGAGCAGGACACATGGAATGTACATATCTTTCTAACTTTAATGACAGATTTGTTGCAATCAGGACACTGGCTTTTCACAACTGCCCTCTTCCTTCCTTCTGCCCCAGCCCTATCTCCATCTGGACCTTTATTCCACTGTCCTATATTTGATCTATTGATTTTTTTAAAGACTTAGCAAGATGCAAGCATACTAAGTATCACACACTCAGCTGCTGTATTCCTTGCCTGCCTATGCACTCTCCCCATCTGGGTTTTGTTATTGTTCTTGTCATGCCTTGCTGTGTTATGTTTTTAATTAGCTCTGTGCAAATCAAATCCTGAGACCATAAGAGAGTTCCACTGACTTCAGTGTGCCTGTGCAAGTGCTGCTCCTGTGGAGCTCAATGTAGGATCAGGGATTTAGATTGTTAGCTCCTCTGAAAAGAGACCCATTTTTTAAATTGTTTGTAAAATGCCAGGCATATCTGTGGCAATGTATTAATAAAATAAAATAAATAATAATAACAATAATAATAATAAGCTATATACTATTATAAAAGGAGAGGCGCCCGTCACGTTGTCAGTCACAGAGAACATTTGAGAAGACTTAAGAAGACTTGAGAAGTTTCTAGGGGAAGCAGGTCCCCAGCCCCACCTACAGCCCCACCACCTCTGCTTAGGCCCCACCCCCCACCATACGGAGGGGAAGAGTGCACATGCCCCAGCATCCCTAGAGCAGTGAGGCGGGAAGAGGCCCTGGGGCCCAAGCCTCCCTGGTCCCAGGAAGGGAGGAGGCCACATGTGCTTCTACGGGGAAAGAGCGTACATGCACGCAGCCCATCATCTTCAGAGCAGCTGGGAGGGAAGAGAACACACGGCCCGAGCCTCTCTGCCCCTGGGAGCAGCAGGGAGGGAGGAGGCCACATGTACATCTACCATCACAACAGGATGAGTAATGCCAGTAATAATAATAATAATAAGAGCTGCTCCAAGGGAGGAAGGTATGAGCTCTCTCTCTTTAAAAGAGCTGATTGCTTTGTTGTCATAAGGGGTTAGTTAAGGATAAAATCTGTAAATGTCACAGCGATATTTGCAGGAGCAGTCATGTAAATGTTATTTGTTGTGCCAAATGCATTTCCAAAGCAGATGTCTTCCCCGATCTATTTACTCAGCTACATCAAAATGAAACAGTTACAGATTCAGCCTCCTAGGCAGTATTACCATTCATGGATCTGAATAAGGCCAGTTCATTACAGCACCAGAATAGCAACTCAGTTCACTCCTCTCTGCTGCCCTTCAGCTTTCTTTCAGTTACTCAGATGAAGATCACTTATCAGCTATCCAGAAAAACCTTTCAGGGCACTGAACTCAAGCAACTATGTGGGGCATCCCAAGCTGCACCCCCAGGTTCAGACTCTTTCATTTAGCACAGAACCTCACATGTGACACTGGAATGTGATTTCATGTAGACAACCAGAAGCACTGAGATTAACTTTGTTTTTCCTTTTGGTGTCATAATACTTCTGCTAGGGTACATCTAGATTACATCCCTCTTTCGACAGAGGGATGTAAATTAGGCACTTTGAAATTGCTAATGAAACTGAGATTTGAATTTCCTGCGCTTCATTTGCATAATCACGTAATGGTGCTCTTTTGAAAAAGCGCTATTTCGAAAGTAAAACCTAAAAAAATGAGGTTTACAGGATCTTTCGAAAAAGCCTTCCCTTTTCAAAAGAACCGCATCTAGACTGCAGTTTTACTTTTGAAATAGTGCTTTTCTGAAAGAGCACCATTACGTGATTATGCAAATGAAGCACAGGAAATTCAAATTCTGGCTTCATTTGCAATTTCTAAGTGCCTAATTTACATCCCTCTGTCGAAAGAGGGATATAATCTAGACACAGCCGTAGTGATGAACAACGCTCATGTGCAGAAGTTCAAAGGTTTTTATAAAGTTTGTCGAAACTATTCAAACCTTTCTTTTAAAAAAAGACCTAAGTAACTAGCAAAGAAGCACTAAATCACCATCAGATTCATTTACTTGTGCCCTTATTCCCTATTCTTCATCTGTTTGTGTCGTTAGATTGTAAAACTCTTCAGAGCAGAGATTTTCTATTTTCTATGTTCACAGAGATCTGAGCACACTGAGGCCCTCATCTGGGTCATTTAAGTGTGACCAGAACATACATAGTTAATAATAAACCTGCTTGATATTTTAATGGAAAACACAGTTTCTGCAAAATGAACTTTTCTGCAGTAAAAGATTGGTTTTCCAGCAGGAAAAACTGAACAAAGCATTTTGGGTCAGGTTGACCTGAATCAAAACATTTACTTCGTTGAATCAAACCAAAATATTTCATTTTGGGTCAGTTCAACATTAATCTGTCTGAGCTGCCCAGGTACCTAATGGGCCATGGAGCTCGAGTGCCCCCTACCCCTTCCGTGGATTGGACCCCATTCCTTCCTGTGGCTGAATCACTGTATTGCAACATGGAAGTTCCATGATCACAGTGCCTTGTAAGGGCTATAGTCAAGCTAAGGAACCCTGCCTAAAAAAGCATTCCAGAGTTTATATCACACAGGGAATATCTGGGATGCAAAAGTCTAAAGTAATAGAATACCTTGGGAGCTGGCTCCACTGCCCTCCCCCAATAGCCAATCAACCAAAAAGCCAAATCAGAACCTTTTTTTAGGGTCTGAAAAAAATCTGGCTACTTTTTATTCAGCTGTAATTTTTCATTGTTGTTAGTATGTCAGAGCTTCCATAGGTCAGCTGGGACTAGAAGCAGAAGTGCCATAATACTGTGTCCTGAGAGAAGAGTTTTTTTCATGGAATTTCCAATGGAAAAAAAACCAGCAGGAAATGTTGAGAATTCTCCTCCACCCCCAACCCCACACCCACCCCAAACATTTTGCTCATTTAATTTCCAGCATGATTTTACAAACTCAAAAGGTACAAACAGTTTGAATAAGTAAAGCATTAAAGTATCTGGGACTGGGTATGTCAGACTTTGCCCAGTCAACACTTTCATTGACCTCAATGAGAGATTTGCTTGAATAAGGACTCCAGCATCCTGAATTTCTGGATGCTTGCTTGAACTGTACAAACTTGAAAATGTTTAAAATACATCCGGGAGGCTGGACTTTTCCTTTCTTTTGTACTCTTGTTCTAAAAGCAGAATGAATGAGTCCAAGGCTTTTCATTTATAGTAGCTCCAGATTTTATCATAGTCTTCATACTTGCTGTTAAAATACAGTGAAAGCTTTCTTATCCGGCACTCTGTTAACTGGAACATTTTGTTAATGGGCGTTGCGCCTTGGCCACAGTTCTGCCGCTTCTTCAGGCATATGCGCCTCTCACTCCCACTTGTCCAACTGGCCCTTGTCGGGTGGGGCTTCTGCCAGCTGGCACTGCCAGCTGGTGTCATCGGCAGGTTCCTCTCTCCCCTCAGCCAGCTTTGAGTTGCCAGGAGCCGGATCAGCAGGTAGGGGGCCAAAGGAGGGCAATAAGCTTTGTTAGCCAGCACATTCAATTAACCAGCAACCTCCACTCCGCACACATGTGGGATAACACATCTGAACCTATTTTCCACATTATTCTGTATATTTGGCAATGACCCTCAGGTGGTGGCTAAGGAGCATACCATGGAACTCAGAAGTGGGGGCATGTGTTCTCATGACTCCTAAATCCCCTATTGTGAAGTAAAACAGCCTGAGAACTGTTTCAATATATGCCCACTGCCATTGGCCTCCAGGCACCATTACAGCAGCTGGGGAATCACTGGGTCATTGGGAAACACTGGCTGTGCCCTCTTTTCCTTAGCCACATCTCTATATTGGCTGTAGGGATGGGAGGTGGTGACAGAGTTTATACTGCCTGTGCCACGTGCTTTTTCTCTGAGGTGATTCTCCTGTGATTGACTCTGACTTTAGGACCATTTTTTGCAGCTATTGCACTGCAATGCAGCCCCAGTACAGCCAAGGATTAGGGTCATTTATCTCCAGTGAAATCCATTAACCGTATGTTAGGCCAGGGACTGAAATCTTTTCCAATCTGACCAGGCTGTTTTTCATTCTTTGCACTTTAATGCCTTCTCTTTATCTTAATATTATTCCCTTCAGCCTTGTTCAAGCACATGAATTTAGACTGCAATTTCCATTTCTTAAAACTGCCTGAATTTAGTGCTGGGGAGAGATTCTGGACTGAATCCTGCTTAGATCCAAAACAGTGCAAGTTCCGTTTGAGCCCCCAGCCAACATCCTACACCTGTGTGCCTCAGCCTGGACCTGGATGGGTAAAAGAGAAGTTTAGTTTCTATGATTAGTTCAGTCCTTGGCCTCTGATCATTGCACCTACCCAATTAACTACTGTGACAGGTTTTTGCAACATGGGCACTGTCCACTGACCTGAGATCATCCAATCATTTTACATAGGTACCTAAATGTTCATCAGAAGGTAACAGCTGGATTTATTTTAATAAAAAATGCAACTGTCATGCCAAATGATGAGCAAAATATAGAACCTAAATAGTAATAGAGAGGTAGCCGTGTTAGTCTGATCTTGCTAAAACAAAAGGAAAAACTATGTAGTACTTTAAAGACTAACAAGATGGTCTAATAGGTGATGAGCTTTTGTGTTTTAGAACTTAAATAGACAGGCACATACAAAGTTTACCAAAAAGAAGAAGAAAGCTATTAAGTGCAGTTCCCTCCACTGCTGCTAGAGCTGCAGTTGAGTGAGCAACATCCTATGATCAATCTGTCTATCCTCAGTAGTTATATTCTGCACTTATCACCAACATATCCGAGACTTTACAAAAATAAAGCAAATGGTTCTTGTCCTGTGGTGTCTTCTCCATGTTTATCTCATGGCTATGAGGAGTAATTTGTATTAACTATTGGCAGAGCTTTTTATTTTATTATTGCTAGGGGAAAACTAGTGTGCTGAGATAAATTTTGATTTTAGAGTGGTGAGAGCCAGGGTCATTCTTATCTCAGGAAGAGAGAGTTCCACTACCATGAGCCAGCTGTCGACAAAGCTGTTTCCGGATCTCCAGGGTCTTATTCTTGTTGTAGCATCATCATTTCTGAGGAGTGCAGCTGTCAAGCTATATCTTGGCCACAGAAGGAAAGACAGTCTCTCAGGTAGCTCAGTCCCAGCCAATGAACAGCTTGAAAAATCACAATCATAACCATGAATGAGTGGTTGCTGGAAGTCAACATCGTTTCTGAAACATGGGGGTGATGTGTTCCCTTCTGCCGACATTCTTATTAGGTTTGTTGGCACATTTTGGACCTTGCTGAATTCTTTGGTGCTATAAATGTTCATTCCCACTATAGAGAACTGCAATAATCTAGCTTAGGAGGTCACTACTGAATGGCAGAGTATAACCTATCTACGTATGTATTTGGTGAAAGATAATACAGTTTCCTGGTGAAAGAGACCTATTTGATAGATACTGCTATTTGGGTATCCAAGATTGGTGAGGAACCCAGGAGGGCTTCACAGTTGCCCATTATCTTGAAGATCTGAAAGTTCAATCCCTTATTGTTTGGTGACATTATGGTGCTAGCCATTTTTTTCTATGGAGTATATCACTTCCTGCCAGTTTACCTAGTTCAGCTTCAATTGATTACTCTTCATCCATGTGCTTGTTTTACTTAGGCATAGCCATATCTGAGAATCAGCAGGAACACAGATTCAGAGTAAAATTATACCACTGACATGGGTGTAGAATGTTGATATGATAGCATTTTGTCCCCGCTTTCCCCACAATTTACACAGGTGTAAATGGCTGTACAACTTGATAGGTTGTAGAGAATCAGATCCAATGATCTTCATCTATTGCCAGACGTTGCTCAGCAATCAAAAGACCAGTGTAGTCTCAATACAGTACCTAGGCATAAGGCCAGAGAGAAACAGGTCAAGGACATATGCTACTCCATGAATTATTGAAGCTGATTCACCACAGTCTACTCTATCTTCCTCTTCTAAAGAATATTGGAAGCAGTATAAAAAATGGTATTTGGCAGCACCAGACATGGTTCTGCTTGAAAAATCATCAAAGAAAGAAACAATTGTGTCTGCCGCTGAGTGCAAACAATCTCAATTTACCAGCTTGTTCACCAGTCAAAATAGTTTTACTGGCAGGGAGAGAAGGGATGCTGTGTCAGAAGCAAAAAACAAAGAAACTTTTCTTCATTTCCTGCACAGCCATTGCACAAATTCTATGTCATAATCACTCATACTCAGTCTGTAATGTCTGTCACTGGTGTTCCAGCAGAGGTGATGCAGATGGGGCACGTGTGCCCCCAGGCTTTTTAGTTACATTCCCCTAATCAAGACAGGCTGGGAGGACTGCTGAAGTCATCCATGGCATGGAGGTGGTGCTCCGTCCCTGAGCTCTGCTGGGCAGGACCAACTGAGCCCCACCCTGTGGGGCTGGCCTGACCCATTGGGCTTTGCTGGCTCCTGCTATTGCTGCTCACCCTCTACCCCAGATTGTTCCTCCACTGTGGGGCAATCACATGCTCTGCTCCGAACTTTTAAATTGTGCCTCTCCTCTATCTTCTCTGTCCAGCCATCTTCCACTTCATCTACCACAGACTACAGGTTGAACCTCTGAAATCCAGCACTCACTGATCCAGCATAATCTGAACATTGCTGGACCAGAGATCCCATCTGGGAGCAGGGGCGGCCAGGGTCAGGAGCGAAGCCCTGGCTGGCAGCAGCAGGTCCAGTGGCTGAAAGACTCTGCTGGGATGGTGGCCATGAGTGCAGCCCCAGCCAGGTCTGGGAGTGTGTCCCAGTGGTCAGGGTTAAGAGCAGAGCCCTGTGGCTGGGCCTGGTCCCCCACAGGGGTTTATGGCTGGGAGGGGAGCCTTGTCCTCCCCTGGTCTGGCAAATTCCCTGGTTTGGGACCACACAGGTCCTGAGGGCGCTGAACCAAAGAGGTCCTACCTGTATTTATGTAACACTGAACTGAAGCACGAGAAATGGGTCCACTGTTTCAATAGCAGAAGACAGAAGCTAGTTATAATGGTGTACTGGGCCACTAGCAGAGTCTTCCTTTTCACTGAGCCCATTGTACTGCCCCTCAGAGCCTCTGAGACCCTGATCCTATTTGCCTTTGAGGAATAGGTCTTTTGCACCTTTCCTAGTCAGGCACCTTATCCTCATACTGAACTCAACTCTCCCTCCATCTGTAAAATGGGGATAATACAACTCTCTCATATCACATGGGTTTTTTGAAGATAAATTAACGCTTGTGAGGCACTCGTACTATAGTGATGAGAACCATACTAAAACCCATCAGAAATGTCTGCCATCTAAGCTGGGTTTAAAGGAATAAAGTCATGCAATAAACAATGGGGAGAAAACAAACAGTTGAATAAGTATTTGTATAGGGTGGATCACTGCAGGAAAGCTGGAGTTAGTCAACCCTAATTACAGCCATATCTGCAAGGATCAGGTTGCTTGCCCTATAAAAAGCAGCAAGAGTCTTCAATGAAAGGGGAGTGTTAGGAGACAGTGACAAGTAGGGAGTGAACAGATTCTAGTAGAGTCAGGCTTGAGATGCCATCCAAGCAGGGTATGGGAATTGCTTGCCAAAGCAGGAAAGGAACTGGCAGAAAGGCCTGGGAGGAGGAAGATAAATCTTTGTTCTGTGTGGACTTATGGATGGACCTGAAATCTTCATTTTGAATGTTTGTTAATCTAATAAAAGGGCAACCTGATAAGGGAAGGGAATGGGAAAAATGGGGTTTTTAAGCATACTGAACAGCCCAAGAGGAGGAAGGAACGCAATTGCCTGTAGTATGACTGTAAGACATGAGGGGGCACACAGGAGAAGGCCAGCCCTGCTACACTACTTATTACGTGAGCATCCTCCATCCTGTGGACTGAGGCAAGGGTCCTGTTTTACAAATGCAATCATGTAAAGACTTCATCATAATAGATACGCATAAAGGGACTGAATAAAAGTTGCAGAGACAACCATAACTCTGGCACTTCCTACATTTTGAGTGCATGAACCTGCAACCTTAAGCCTTTTAACATAATTTTGTGTGTGATATATTATCATATAGCAAGCTCTGTTTTTTTATACAAACACTGAGCATTTTTCATCTGCTTCCTGGCTCTAGGATTATGCAGTTGCAGGATAATCTGGCCTCCCCTGTGACCTCTATCTTGCTGGAGAGCACAGCTGATGCTCAGAGAGTTGTCTTGGCAGTGCATTGTAGTTTGAGGTATTCTGCAAGCTTTAGATGTAGCTTTCTTCCCTCTTCAGCACATGTTTATCAATCTCTCTCTCCCCTGTTCTCTACAACTAGCCAATTAGCCTGTCATAAAACGGGATTTTCAGGTCTCTCCTCCATGTCCTATTCCCTTTCTATCTCCTGAGCCTCCGGTCTCTTGCTCCATATCTCTCTTTCTCCCCTCCTCCTACTGCCTCCCCGTCTCTCTCTCAGCTCTCCTCCATCTCCTGCCTCTCTCTCCATCTCTTTTTCTCTTCTCCCCCTCCTGCCTCTCACTCTCTTTCTCTTCTCCTCCCCCTCCTGCCTCTCACTCTCTCTTTCTCTTCCTCTTCCTCCTCCTCTTGTATGGGGAGCGCGGAGCCCAAACGGCTGTTTGCGCCACTTCCTCCCGCCCAGCTAAACGGCTGCCTATGAGATCCAGCTGCCCCACTGCACCATTTTCCTTCACCCCAGCACTGATCCTGCAGCTTCCCAGTTGTCCTCCACCTCCTCCTCTCCCTCATTCCCCTGCCCTCCCCCCGGCCAGGATCTGTTCACGGCCAGGGGGTGGGGCCTGGAGCCGCTGTCATGCCACATGTCACCACCCCGCCCCCTTTCAACTCCCACCGTGGTGCTCAGCTCTAACCCCCCCCAATTCTGCTTCCCTCCCCAGCCAGCCCTGCTCCCCTCCCCCCTCCTGCCTCCGATCAAGGGTATCAATTTTTTTTTACACCCTACCCCAGTGACGTACACAGCCAGGGGGCAGCCGTGTATGTCACTGCCCTTCTCCCCTTCCCCTCCCGCCGTGGCCCTCTGCTGAGTTCTGCACCGCTCAGCTGGGCTGCGGCGGGGGAGCAAGCAGCAGCAAGTGGGGTCCACGCTCCCCATGCAGCACTCAGCCGAGCGCCACGGTAGGAGGGGAAGGGGGGGCGGGGCAGTGACATTCACGGCCGGGGGTGGGGCCTGGAGCCGCTGCCACGCTGCATGTCACCGCTTCGCCCCCCTTCGCCTTCCGCCATGGCGCTCGGCTCACTTCTGTGCCCCTCAGCCGGGCTGCTGCGTGGGAGAAAGTGGCCGGTTGGGGTCCTCCGCAGCGGCCCAGCTGAGCAGCACAGAAGTGAGCCAAGCACCACGGCGGAAGGCGAAGCGGTGACGTGCGGTGTGGCAGTGGCTCCAGGTCCCCCCTCCCCCACCAGCCATGAACATCACTGCCCCGCCTCCCTTCACCTCCCGCAGTGGCACTTGGCTGACTTCTGTGTCGCTCAGCCGAGCCACCGTGGGGGATGAAGTGGAGCAAACGGCCGTTTGGGCTCCGCCGCGGCCCGGCTGAGCAGTGCAGAAGTCAGCCGAGTGCCATGGCGTGAGGCGAAGGGGGGCAGGGCAGTGATGTTCATGTCCTAGGGGCGGGGCCTGGAGCTGCTGTCTCACCACACGTCACCACCCTGCCCCCCTTTGCCTCCCGCAGTGGCGCTCAGCTGACTTCTGTGCTACTCAGCTGGGCCACCGCATGGGAGCAAGTGGCACAAGCTGCTGTTTGGGCTCTGCGCTCCCCATGGAGCATGGAAGTGCTGCATGGAGAGCATGGACCCCAAATGGTTACTTGCACCGCTTGCTCCCGCACAGCGAACTGGCTAAGTGACGCAGAAGTCAGCCGAGCGCCACGGCGGGAGGTAACAGTGCCGCCCAGAGGGAACAGCCAGCGTTTCAGCGTTACAGAGTCACAGACATTGGGCTACTATATGTATATATACTAGCCAATAGCCCGTCATAAAATGGGATTTTTCGGGTCTCTCCTCCACATCAGTCTTCTCTCCTGAGGCTCCGGTCTTTCTCTCTCTCTCTTCCTCCTACTGCCTCCCCCCCCCCCTCTCAGCTCTCCTCCTCCTTCTGCCTCTCTCTGTCTCTTTCTTTCTCTTCTCCCCACCTGCCTCTCACTCTCTCCCCGCTCTCCTCTGTCTCCGTCGGGGGATGCATGAGCGGGGCGGGCAGCACCCTGGGATCTGCACGCACCTGGGTGAGACCAGCTCCCCGCCAGCCAGTTCCTCCTCCTGATTTCCCATGGCCAGCCTCGCTGCCCCCTACTCCCGCCCCGACCAGCTTTGCTTCCCACCAGCTGCCCCTCCCTCATTCTCCCCTGGCCAGCTATTCTGCCTCTGACATGTAAAGTAAAAATATAGTTTCTATAATGTGCCTGCTGACTTATTACTGCTTATCTCGCACGGGTTATTCAGGAAGTTGCAGGGATCTAATTTAGTCTTTAACCTGTGGAGCACTCCATAATCCCAGTGGACAGGAAAAATGAGGGAATTAGGTACTGACAGAAAAAGGGTTGTATATAAAGGTGAGCAGTGGGCAGCAGGCACTAGCCTAGGAACTGGCTACATAGGGGAAGCCAAGTAGCAGGAGGTTTGAGAGTTGAGCAGTGAAACAAACTTGCTAGAAGAGATTCAGAAGTAGCTGCTGAACCCACAGCAACAATATGCAAGGGAAATGGTCAATAAGAAGGCATCATGAGGCACTTGCTTGTCTTGATGACAGGAAAGCAAAGAGCTGCCCGACAACACCACAGACCAAAAAAAAACCAAACAGAAAAACCACCTGGATTCTAGCCAGCGTAACTTATGGACCAATTTTCTGAGAGTTAGATGAAATCGAAGGGTCACCTCCAGATACTTTCCCTGGGGAGGGAGAGAGGTACCCTAGTGCCATTCTGTTGAATGGGTCGCAGGGGGAACAATCCATATATTATTGTAACTGCTTGAGTCTTGCACCTACACTGTTTGCAAACTTACTTTCTACTGACTATAGCAAATAATCATCCTTTACTTAATAGAAATGCGTATTTATTGGGGATTCATTAAGGTCTCAGATCTGTAGATTCTAATGCCTGGAGTGCCTTCACTACTTGTCTCCAAGCTTATGAGCAAGCTACCAGATATCTAGACATGACTATTGTGTCACACTACTGATGATGACATCCTGCAAAGGGATTAATTACAATTCATTAGAAAAGTGTGGTACAACTGCTGGCTAGAGGCTGAAAGAAATCTATGATTGCCAAAAGACATAATAGACAATAGCTAAATTCCAAATATGGGACACTAGCAGATGTACCAGCATTGCTCAGGTCTTTACATGAAGTAATGAGCTGGGGGCCTGTGTGGAAAATAAAAGGAAAATGTACATGCTTTAGTTAAATAAATGTATTTTTAAAAAATGAAGGAAAAAAGAACTTTGTATTAATAAAAGATTTGCAGTTTATCTGTCTTTTGCTAGAAAAAACTAGGGGTGCAGGAGCGAGGGCTTGGGGCTTTGAGGGTTAAAGGGGCTCAGGGCAGGGGATGGAGAGTACTGGAATAAGGACAGAGACTGGAGGGCTGAAGTCACAGGGTTCAGTGGTGGGGGCTCAGGGAACGGAGCGGACTCAGGGCAGGGGTTGGGAGTGTAGGATTCAGGACGGAGATCTCAGTGCAGGGGCCTGGGAGGCTGAGGAGAGGTGGAGAGCTATAGACTATACAGGACTTTCTGTTCCCAATACACTGGCTTCTAGCAACTGAGCAAATTGAGAATCTCTATGGCCTGACACTAGTATTAAGGTTATAGCTGAACTAGAGTAAGGATTTAAGGACTAGTCGACTATCTGATAAGCAAAAGCATTTGCTTATCGAATAGTCAGTCAACTAATTGATTCCCCCCTCTCCCTTGCTGTCTCTATCAGATAGAGGCAGCAAAGCGGGGCAACAGGGGATACTTCAAAGCAGCAGCCTCGGCATTTCAAAGTGGCAGCGCCACGCAGAGTCCAGGGTCAGCTGAGAAGTCCTCAGCTGACCCCGGGCTCCGCATGGCATTTGAAATCAGCAGCGCAGCATGGAGCGCGGGGTCAGCGGGAGACTCAGAGAGTCCCCCGCTGACCCCTGGCACCATGAGGGCACTTCCACTTTGAAATGCACAAGAGCCCCCGCTGGGGACTCTTGTACATTTTAAAGCTGGCCCCCATGCAGCCTGGAGTCAGCAGGACTTCCCACTGGCCCTGGGCTGCACACAGAGTTCCAGATTCCTCCTTTGAAATGTACAAGAGCCCTAGTCAGGGAGAGGTGGAGAGCTATGTACAGGGCTCTTGTACATTTCAAAGGAGGAATGCGGAAGTGCCTATTGACTAGTCCATCGACTACTCAATTAGTAATTCCATCGACTACTCAACTAGTAATTAATTGCTAGTTAACATCCCAAAACTAGAGTCCTCCTTCCACTGAAGGGTAATATAAGCATATTCACATGAATCACATGTCTGAGTCTAGCCACTAGCACGCATGCTCATAATAAGCTAGTCTATTTTATCCAGCCTGGGTAGTGGAGACAAATCTACACATTTGGCTGATCCTGGTGACACACATGCCAAAGCTATTCCACCATGCAGTGGGCAGCAGTGACAGAAACAATAACCAATAAAGTAAAAGGTCGATGAGGGGCCCATTCTGGCTTAAATATTAGTTTAAAAAAATAAGATAAAGGCAAAGGTTAAGGATGCAGGGAAGCAGGCTGAGTGTCAGATGCTGATTTTCAACACTATTTTTCGATCCATACTTTGCTCATCTCTATCCAGAGAGCTCAACTAGATCGCGCACTAATGTCAGTTGCCATGAAGACTGATGCTTCTGTTCATGCTTTTTACATCACAGCAGTTCATAAGCAGCTTTAATGATACTCAGCTTCCATTCTCCTCCCCGGACTGTGTTCACTCGTTAATTCATTCTAAACTTACTGGGACCATTTCCAGAGACCGACTGAATTGACAGTGACTGCATGGAACAAATTGGTGACACTGTGCTTCTGGCACTGACATATACAACTGCCAGCACAGGTTTGTTTGATCACTAAATACAGAAAGAAAAATAAAAGGTCTATTCAGTTCAGCACTTAGGGAAACACAGGTTCACCTAGTAGCATTAAATTAAAAACAAGATGACATAAAAGCTGTTTTGTTTCATTCACTGTTGGCTTTGTACACACAAAAGGAAATACAGGAACTATATGGAGGGAGATTAGCACATTTAGAAAACTGCTTCTCACTGCTTCCTACTTTACCTAGTTTACCAATTAAGCAGCTAATTCACTGAAATGCTCCATTTAGACTCCTTTGTTGTAGGATTCTATGCAGACTTTGTGAATTACCAGTTTATCCTGCTGCCTCTCAACTGTTTTATCTATATTCATTACTGTGGGCATATGGACACTTCTGCAGCACTACTCTTTGGCATTCCTCTCTTCAGCACCCCATTTCTATTGAAACCCAGACATCTCTAGCTTAGTACTTTTGACATCAGTCTAATATGCTATATTCATTAGTAGCTGGACAATTATGCTGTACTTGGCATTTGGTGTAACAGGTACTTTTAGATTTAACAATGTATTATGCCAGGTTGCTTGCAAAGCAATTTATGTACAACAGAGCACGCGATACTTAGGGTTGGTAGAAAAATGAGATCGCCATGGGAAAAACGTTTCCCTCTAGACCTGTTTATTTCTCTTTAATGGTTAGATGTGATTTGTATTTTTGGCAGGGGTTGTTTTGTGGGGTTTTTTTTAAGTTTTCTTTCCATTTTCATTAACACAGAGACGTCCCTTTTTTCCCCCCTCGTCAAATCTTCAGAATGGCGGTTCTCAAACTTTTCCATATTAGTACCACCTTCCCATGATCTAGCTATTACATTCCCCTTTTCTCAATATGGAAGAGTCAAGTTATTCATGATCCCAACACAGCTGTTTATGATGCTGAGGTTGAGAACTCCTGCTTTAGAATAACAAAAGCAGAGATATTATCTCTTACTGCCCAAGTGATCCATCACATATTCTGTACGAGACCTAGCAGGGCAGAGTGATAATGGTAATATGAACAACACAGACACAACCTTTTCCCAGGAACATTGCCCTTGATAACTTCCTCATCCTCTTTAATTCACGCTAGGGCAGAGTTGTGTTTTTATAGGAAATTTGGTCCCAGCAGGTTTCTCTCATTCTGACTCTTTAAATTTGGCAGACACTAGCATCCTTATGATGGCCATTTTGTAACTGCTACTGTTCTCATACCAGCTGATTAGGGCTATGTCTACACTCGCAGCTTCTTGCGCAAGAACACCTTGCGCAAGGGTTCTTGTGCAAGAAGTCTTGCGCAAGAAAACGTCCACACTGCCATGTGTGTGCTGTGCTTTTGTGCAAGCGCTCCCATGGCAGTGTGGATGCTCTCTTGCACAAGAAAGCTCCGACGGCTATTTTAGACATAGGGCTTTCTTGCACAAGAAATCCCTGCCGAGTGTCCACACTGCCCTCTTGCGCAAGAGCTCCTGCACAAGAGGGCTTACACCTGTTAAAAAAGAGCGTAACTCTTGCGCAAGAAGCCCTCTCTTACCACGCCATACTGTAAATTTCCTTGCGCAAGACGCTCTGTGGATTCTTGCGCAAGAACGGCCATACTTGTGCAAGAAGCCGCGAGTGTAGACATAGCCCAAGTGTGCTTAATTCCTTTTATTTCCCCTTCTACATTTCCAGTAGCAGATTGCACATTCTTACATTTGTTATATATTTCAAAAGAGCTAGACCCAAATGAATTTTGCAATATTAATTTTAAGAAAGGGTGTGAATTCACTTTGATGGCATCTGTGCCTCCTTTTCAATTTATTCTGAAAGTATTTATACCTGAATTTTTGTTCACAGGTATGTTTGGGGAAAAGACATCCCATAGACCTGTGCTGTGTATTTGCTATCTTGAAAAGCTATTTTAGGTTGGGGTTATCCAATCAGGGAATAAAAACAGTTTCCTGGGATGTATCTCTGTAGGACTTATCTTCACTGTAGTGTTAACTTCAGATATATTTCAAAGTTTTCCCTTAACACAATTCCATTCACACACAAAAATGCCTAGGTCAAGGCAGGTGGTGCTTTAAGCTCAAGCTGGCTGGACCAGCTTATGTGGTATAACTCATGTTAAGAGCAGGGGTAATTGTGAAGGACCGGGCCGGGTCTGGGCACAGCTGAGGGAGTCTGCTCAGGGCAAACTGCTCAAAATTCGGGGCTCCGTACAGCCCCAGACTGGCGACCTTCCAAACCGGTCACAAACCAGTCACATTGAACACTTCAGCTGCCAATCTGGCCAGCCAGAAGCCTCATGAGCAAAACCCCTCTGACACTCCAGCTCTTCCTATGCCCCAATCAGCCCCGGGGCTGCACTCAGGTGAAGGGTTTTAGAACCCAATTTCACCTACCCTGAATGAGTTCTTCCAGTTCCAAGAAACCAGCCACAAGTCCCAATCAATTTACATTCTGGATCTTACCCACAAGATCATGCTGAGCCAATCCTTTAGAATCTAAAATCTAAAGGTTTATTACTAAAAGACAGAAAAGCATGAGAGTAGGTTGTTAAGGAGACTACATTACATGCATCGAATCACCAAGTTCTCAATGCTGGCTCTTATAAGATATCAGTTTATAACATCTCTGCTAAGTCTCTGGTGTACATCCTACATCAGGATGGGTCCACAGTTCTTTCCGGCTCATTATTCCCTGCAAGGCTGCATCTGGGATCAGAAGATGAACTGCAGACAAGATGGAGGTTGCCACATGGCACTTATATACCCCTCCTGGTCGAAGCAGGTCACACGGTCGAGCAACCTATCTCTGGTTCACATGCTGGCAGCCATTATGCCCTGGCTGGTTTGCAGGTATCCGTCACATCCCTCAGGTGTGTATTGGCACTTAGAGATTCATTGTCTCCTTGCTAATTAGCATAGCCACTGGCTGAACATTCTTTGCCTATTGCTCTGTCTCAGACAGAAAATTTTCCAGCATCAACACAGAGTACAACTTTATATAGTATTCTATTTATAACTCCACATACAGATATTATACAAGTACATGAATGGCATATTTAACATCTCACATGACCCCCTTTGTACAGAATTTTGGAGCAAACACTCCCCCCAACCCCCATGGGTGCAATAGTGATCTTTAGAATCCAATCACATAACAGTAATCAATTGTTTTTTTCTCAAAGTCCAAATTTCTTGATCGAGATCCAAACTTCAGAGAAAATAAAAGAAGTAAATTAAATGATTTTGGGGTCCATTCAAAAGCAGTCCATCTATTTGTGATCCCCCATCTTAGAGAGTAAATTGGTACTGTGTCGTCCCATGTGTTTTTACAGTGCACAGCACATTTTGGACATACAACCGTATGAGTAAAATAAAGACTAAGGGACTTAGGACCCCAATCACACCAAGAAAAGAAATTGTTGTGTAACCTTCACACCTAGTGTGGTTCACTGTCCTATGCAGTGGCCCCTAGACTACATCAACAGATAAGAACAAGAGACCTCTACAGCATGGGCTGAGAGCCAGCTGGATTTTTTTCTCAAAGGGTATAGGGGCTCCTATATTAAGCTTCAGAGGTCTCAGATTCAAATCCGCCCAATGTGATAGCAAACAGTTTGTGGTCAGTTATAGGTAGATACAGATTGTGAAATATTTCAGCTAACAAACAATAAAATACATTTACATTGTCAAATAAATTGTTTGCTGTGAACAAGTCACCCAGATCTAGAAAGGAAACTTGGAGAGTTTTAGTGGGTTTGATTCAGTCCTTCAGAAACTATCAGGCCTATTTAAAAATACTACATGTTCTCCATTGACTTTGGAAGTGGGGAATATTGTCAGGATTTGTAGAAAGTATATTAATATAGATGAAATTAAGAAAAGGATAATTTAAGATGAATATCAGGGGAAACAGCCTAACAGTGATATCCATTCAGCTGTACAATAATCTCCTGAGGGAAGCACTGAAATCCCCATCATTTTATTCTTTAATGTTAGATTGGTCAAGCCCTGGAGGATATATTAGAGGGAAAAAATTCTGCACTGACCTCTAAGAATAGCATTGACGTGACATACTTGTGAATAGAGCTTTTACATCTGTAGCTTGGATAATTCTGATAACAAAACAGTGATAACATAGGCATATATGGGTAGAGAAATTAAACACACAAGGAAGACCATGGAATACCATTTATTAACTGACTATCATTCAAGTTCATTCCAAGTTGGACAGCTCTTCTACAACATTTGTTAAATGAGCTCATTGTGATCATAAGGGAATGTACTGCACACTCACTCTTCCCCTGCCCCCCTCTAACTGCAACACACCATCTTCAGCCTTTATGAGTAATTCCACGAGTGCTCAATTTGCAAGGACTGAAATCATTATATCCAAGATTTTTTAAAATACTAACCTCTGAGTTCTTAAATACATATGTAGGCACGGAGGTTGATTTAGGAACCCATAGTGGAAATCTGAAATCTTGTACGAGGTGTTGGTCAACAAAACCAAAACAAAGTAAAATGATTGCTCCTAAAGTTCACTATAATATTCAGTGTAAAGTTTTGGGTGAAGAAAAAGATTCTGCCATGTTCACGGAAAATCAGATCGAGATTATGTGAAAATGTCGCAGTTTGTCCCAACAAATTATTGAAAAAATACCTAGAAATGACATTGTTTTATACTAGACAGGAGAGGAGATTGGGAGTGCTGCATTCTGGTTCCAATGAGGGGTTTTGCCAAGGACACTTTGCATAACCAGTCACTTGGTTTTTCTGTACAGGGCATCGCCACTATAAGTATTCCCGGTATACGTCCGTTCCACACTAAAGTTGTTGACACTTGTAGGAAATGATCTATAATAAGTCCTCCCATTCCCTGCTCCTAAGTCATGCAAAAAAACCAACCCCAATTAGTGCAAATTAAAGTCAGCTGTGAGGGGGAAAAATCCGCGTTTTAGGTTGTTTCACTACAAGTACAAGTTTTTTTGAATGTATCTTGGACTTATAGTGAGGACAGCCTGTATCTCAGTATTGTCATTTTAAAATGGGAATAACATTGATTCAGGGTGGGGTGTTCTGAGAGGAGAATCTAATATTCATGGAAGATGGTGTAGAAGTGAAAACATTCTACTCATTACAGGCCAATGGTAGATTATTTATTGTTTCATGTCACTTTGAATTTATCCATAGGAAATGAATTGCTATATCGTTTTATGGTTCATAAATGTGTGTGTGTGGTTTTGAGACTATAATGGTTAGTGATTCTATCTGGAGAGTGACAGATCATTTATGCAAACTGTAGTCCCCACAAAATGTAACTAAGTGGTTCCACGCCTCTCAGTAAATGTACTGGGGTATGATTGAGCTTTATAGCAACCATCCCTCTCACTTTAAACAAATCCTTACAATCTTTTCCAGCCATCTTGAATGAGAGTCGTTCTTTTTAAGACTGTGCAGCAGCTGGAATGAACATTACTCAGCACAAACAGATATAACAAGACCAAGAAATAAATAGTGCATGAGACAGATAGTGTGGAGCATAGCCAAAAAAACTATTAATTGGCAGGAAGGTTACGAATTCAGATTAATTGCCTACAAGATCAAAGACTTGTGAGAATAACTTGTGGCAGTATTTGTATTTATTTAACATTTAAACAAAGGTATGAAAAATAAGTTGTTGATGTAATATTACAGTTTTTAACAACAAAAAAGGGGAAAATGTAGCTACAGAATAAATAATCAAGTAGTAATAAAATATTTCACTGGTAGTGTTTCATGTGACAGTAACCTATAACTACACAGCCTTGCATGGTAAAAAGTCTTAGAGGGATAGCCTTGTTAGACTTTAACTTTAAAAACAAGGAGTCCTATGGCACCTTAGAGACTAATACATATTATATCATGAGCGTTCATGGGTAAAGCCCACTTCATCAGATGAGAACACCATTCAGTGATAATTCTTAACTAGAATTGTGTCATTAAGACCACCACCCACAGATCTGGAATTCAGCCCAGTGAAGTCAGTGTAAAAACTCCCATTTCACTGATCTCTTACTTTCTCCCACCCCCCTTGTCTAGAATATAAATTCCTTTTTCAAAACCTCGATTAAGTTACATCATAAACAATTGCCTCTGAAGGTGAGTGTGTGATTTCAGGCTTAGGACAATTCACTACCATATAATAAATGAAAGTTCATTACCTATCCTGTCAAATTCCATTAGTCTCTTGGTCCCCGTATGGAACGGACATAGATTCACAGAGCACTAGAACTGGAAGGGACCTCAAGAGGTCATCCAGTCCAGTCCCCTGCCCTCACAGCAGGACCAAGCACTGTCTAGACAATCCCTGATATAAGTCTAGCCAACTGCTCTTAAATATCTCCAGAGATAGAGATTCCACAACCTCTCTAGGCAGCTTGTTCGAGAGTTTAACAATCCTGACAGGAAGTTTTTCCTAATGTCCAACTTAAACTCCCTTGCTGCAGTTTAAGGCCATTGCTTCTTTTCCTATCCTCGGAGGCCAAGGAGAACAATTTTTCTCCCTCCTCCTTGAGATACCTTTTAGATACTTGAAAACTGCTATCATGTCCCCTCTCAGTCTTCTCCTTTCCAAACTAAACAAGCCCAATTCTTTCAGTCTTCCTTCATAGGTCATGTTCTCTAGACCTTTAATTATTCTTGTTGCTCTTCTCTGGATATCTCCAATGTCTGCACATCTTTCTTGAAACGTGGTGTCCAGAACTGGACACAATACTCCAAATGAGGCCTGATCAGCAGAGAGTAGAGTGGAAAAATTACTTCTCATGTCTTGCTCACAACACTCCTGCTAATGCATCCCAGAATCACATTTGCTTTTTTTTTTTTTTTTTGCAACAGCATCATAGTGTTGGCTCATATTTAGCTTGTGGTCCACTATGACCCCTAGGTCTCCTTCTGCAGTACTCCTTCCTAGACAGTAACTTCCCATTCTGTATGTGTGAAACTGATTGTTCCTTCCTAAGTGGAGTACTTTTCATTTGTCCTTCTTAAACTTTATCCTATTTACCTCAGACCATTTCTCCAGTTTGTCCGGGTCATTTTGAATTATGACCCTATCCTCCAAAGCACTTGCAACCCCTCACAGCTTGGTATCACATCTGAAAAGTTAATAAACATACTCTCTATGCCAATCTGTAAATCATTGATGAAGATATTGACTACTCTCTGAGAACAGTTATCCAGCCAGTTATGCACCCATCCATAATCAGTATTTCAAATGTGAGCCTACCTGGTATTTGGCTTCTACATGTTGCCACAGTGCACAGTCACTCATTCTGGCCCACATTCTCCATGGGATCTGGCACTTGAGGAGAGACACACAACATCAACTACCTGCCACCATATGGACTCCCTCACCGGGGCAGGGTATGCGGTCATCTCTGCATGGGCAGAGGAAGAGGAAAGGGAGAGAGGGTAGGTCTAGACTACATTCTTTTATTGGAAAAAGCTAGACAAATTGTGCTCTGCAATTTGCGTAGCTTTTTCCGATTGCTTTTCTGGAAGAGGCTTTATACATAGAGCCAAATGGCAAAAAAGCCTCCTCTTTCAGCAGAGCCCTTATTCCTCATAGAACGAGGTATACAGGGCTCTCTAAAAGAGTGTGTTTGCTCTTCCACACAAAAAAAAGCGGAAGTGCAAACGCGTTTCCTGCATGTGGTGGAATTTTTCCGGGATACCTCCAGTATCCCAGAAAAACTCACCAGTCTAGATGTACCAGGAGTGTCCTCCATAGCCTCTCCCTGCAGAGACTACAGCAGCAATCTCAGCCACCCACTTCTGCTGTGGAGCATCCAGAGACTCAGTGGAAGAGCTGGCTCTGACCACTCCCAGATACATGAGGAGGGCAACCTCCCCTTCAGCAGGCAGGGTGTAGCACTGGGCCTGCTTGCAACGCCTTCCCATTGCAAGCTCCCATCCCTCCGAAGAAGTGGGCTGGACTTTAGAGGAGGAAGGGCCAGGAGACAATATAAGTGGTGGGAGGGTGAGGGAAGACAGGGGCTGGAAAGCACAGGAAGGGGAAACCTGCCCCACAGGGTAAGCTCTGCCCGAGTCCTGTCACTGACCCCACCAACTTCTCCCTCCATGGGCCCTACATTAACACTTATTGCTGTGACAGCACCTGCCTGCTCATCAGGGCCAAAAGGGGCCTGAGGAGAATCAAAAATGGTCACAGAGAAGGGCTGGCCCTGGGGCCATCAGCATATAGGTGGGCAACCCAACAGCTTCAGGAGGGGCCAGCAGTAGCAGAGGTGGATGGTAGAATGGGCAGGAAAGGGGCCACAGCAGTGCTGCAAGACAATCCCTCCAAGTGAGCAGAGGCTATAAGGGAGGGAAGGAAGGACAGAAACAACAGGGGGAAGCAAAAAAGTGTCAGGGAAGGGAGCAAGGGGAGGAGAGAAGGAGAAGGGAAGAGTTCTCACTCCCCGCACTGAGCTGGAAGCAGGGTGGGAGGGCAGCAACAAAGGAAGGAGAGGAGAGCAAAGGAAACAACCCCCAGCACAGGATTATAAAATAGCTCCGCTGGCTGCACTGAGGAGATGAGGAGGTAAATTATACCAGCATGGAAGGAGTGAAACGGGGGGGGGGGGGAAGAGGGGCAGTAACTAAGAAAGAAGGGAGGCTAAAGCACTAAACAAAAGAAAAGGGTGGCATGGGCACACAGGCAAGGGGAAAAGGCAATGGGGAGGGAGGACAGGTGGAGAGGAGGACAGCCAGACACTGTCAGGGGAAAGAGGGCAGGTGTGTCCATGCGTGCATAAGTGGCAGGCCCACAGCACCTGCAGCAAGACCCATTAGGGCAAAGCGGGAGGGGAAAGCAGTGGGGCCCAAGAATGGAAAAAGCTCCTGCTATGACAGGGAGGGAGTACCTATTGTGGTGACAGCAGGAATGCAGGGGTGTGGAACCAGGGCGAGGTTAACCACTCCCCTCCGCCCCACAACAACTGCACCAGCCTCCATGCCAAGAACCTAGATAGAAAAAAGGGCCCTGCAAACTCCCATCATCTCCACACAGCAAGCTGTGAGGAAGGAAAGCCTAGGCACTGCCCTTAAGCAGCCACCTTACCTCCTCTACCCCAACAGGAGCAGCAGCAGCAAAGGTGGAAAATGGGGTCTTCAGCAGCAACAGTGAAGAAAGAAAGGCCAGGTAGACTCCCAAGAAGATGCAAGAGGGAGTCCTTCCCCTCTCCTGCCTGGGTACAGGGCAGTAGGATCCCTTCCACCACTACCACACACCCAGCATCTCCAACAGCTAGCTGAGGTGTGGGGAAGCTACCTGTAAACACAGCAGGAGGAGAAGAGGGGACCTGGCCCAGAATGAAGGTAGCCAAGAACCTGCCTGCCACCGCATAAGAAGCAGCCCCACACACCCCTCCGAAGGAAGAGAGGAGGCTATGGGAAGAGCTAAGTGTGTGACAGGGTCAGGCCAGAGTACTACAGGAGAATGTTGGAGGGAAAATATATTAGCCCCTGATTAAATAGGTCTCTGTTCCTAGGGTAGATTAACAAGGGCTGATCCAGAACCAGCGGAAATCAGTCAGAGCAATTAGGTCAATTAAAACACCTAGAACCAATTAGGAGGCTTCCAGACTCAAGGGAGCCAGTCAAATCATAATATCTGGGGGTCAATAAAGCACCAGTTGAGACTGGCTTAAAAAGGCCTCCCCACTCCCAACCTCCCATTTCAGCTCAGGAAAAAGACTGGTTTGGTTTCAGGGGTTTGTCCTGCCCTGTATCACTTGGAGGGGCCACAGAGACTATGGAGTTTGGTTTCCCCTCTTTTCCCCATGTGGACCAATGATCAGAGCAGATCAACAAACAGCAAGCTGGTGTCTAAATTAAGGGCTGCTCCGAGGCAATTAATCTGCCTGAAAGTGCAGGTCCCACCAAGGTTAAGGAGGAGCTTTGTCATACTTGCTAGGACTTGGCTACTTTGCACTGTGATTATATTGGCTCAATAAAATAATTTGAAAGAAACATCCAGCTCTCTCCGAAACTTAATTGGGACAAGACCCAGCGGGTATTCAGTATATTACCTCTTGGCCACTGTGAATTTGCAGGAATATTCGGTTCAGAAAAACCACTCAGGACAGACAGCAGGCTTTTTCTTCTCCTTTCATCTTAGAAGAAAAATCTGAAACCTGCTGCATAGTTGGAGCTGATGAAGGCAAAAGAAACACGTGGTCAACCAGTTACTGTGCAGAGAACCCAAGCCCCTACAAAGTTTCTGATGAACATTGCGACAGAGTCACTATGCAGGCTGGGGGAGCAAGTGAAGATTTGGTGCACACAGCTTCCAAAGGATGCATTTCCTCTCATATGGGGAGAACCTCTTGCTTGGGGAGTTTTCTGAGAGGAAGTTATGTCTGTTCTTCTGGCTGTGTGGAGTGAAGGAAGCTGTGAACATTACAGCAACACCTGTAGCAGGAACATTATGGCAACACCACCAGCAGCAGTGATCTATCTGCCCTCTCTTCCAGTAGTAAAAAGGTGTGGTTCTTTGATTTAATGGGATTAAGCCTGCTGTCATTCCCTGGATCAGGGCTGAAGCATTAATCCAGATGACGAAGGAGAGCTGTGCTGCGCGAGATGCCAGACAACAGATAAGGCCCTGAATGTTAGTGTTTAACACATACTACACTACAATGCTAAGAACAAAAGTGCATTCTCAGTGCTCTGGGCAGTGGAGTCACAGCTCAGTTTCTCCAACTCCTGGCTGCAAACAAGAGCCCCATTTCTTTCCCTTCCCTCACAAAATGAGACCCTGTCCTGTGAGGATAGGTGTCATGTTACTAATATCGGCGTGACTATGCCAATATCTGTGGAAAGCTTCTGCGCAATTTCAATATGATCACTGTAGTGTCTCCATCTTTAGCCTATCCCCCATCCCCCTGAATGCTAGTAGAAGCTTTATTCCACTCCATCATCCCTACAGCCCCCAGCTCCCCACCTGCCATGCAAAGCCATTGGTCCTACTTCCTTGCTCTAGCATACTGGTAACTCTGTAGTGTTTGACCCTAGCCCCAATCAGATCTCATGTGGCAGCATAACATAACTAACTTCCAGCTACTGGTGTGTGGCCTGGGGTCTAGTAGGGATGTGCATAATATCAGGAGCAAGAATGGAGGAATAAGCAGGGATAAGTACCTTATAGTACTTGCTCAACCCTGCTTCTAAAACATCCCTATACCTTCCCTGGACAGAAGTCACCAAATATTCAGACATTTCTCAGAATCCAATTTTATATACATGCAGACACAGATATTCTTGTCATTTTCAAAACACTAGAGCTGTTAACCCAGTGACTTAATCAAATATTGGTACATTTGCTTCCTTGAATTCCCCTATGGTTTCATTAACTTCATTTTAAAAATTGTAAAGAACTATATTGGTGCTTGACAGTGTGTGTGTGTATGTATGTGTGTGGTGAGTCCAGTATGCATAATTTTTAAAGGACGTTAGGATGAATGACAAATTTAAGACACTAAAAATATTATCATTAATCTATGGTCAACAGACAACATTTCAGTTTTGCTTTTATTGAGGCATGTGGGTAGAGTTTGGGACAGATTCACTAACATTTTTTTCCCCTCTCTCCAGGACCCAACCCAGGGCCCTAAGGTGGGAAGTCTCTTCCCCAAGCTGGCTGGCAAGGCTGTCCGCCGCAACTCGCCAGCCCGCAAGCAGGACTCCAACTGCACATCCAGGATTCCTTCCTCACCCCCTTGCATCCCTCACCCAGGTGCCACCACGTCCCTGGGCTGCTCACTATGCCTGAGCAAAACCGCACCCCCACCTGTGGCCACCAGCCCCTCATCTGAGCCTGTCGTGCCTTTTTGACGGGGCAGCCCGTCCCCCTCTATCCAATCCCCTGTGTCTCCTGCTCTTCTGTGCCGCTCCGCACTTCCGGGAATGGCCCCTTGAGTCCCGGCGTCGGTCCCTGCCAACGTGCAGGAGCCGGCATCCTCTTAGCCCATGCCGCTCGCTGCTTTTCCTCCCACCACGCTGGCAAGAGCCCAGTGGGCTCATCCTCCTGGGGGTCTCCCCAGTAGTGCGGGGTTTCCTCACCCCGGCACAGCCAGATATACAGAGAAGCATTGGAATTAGAGTTCATCCGCAAATTCAATTCACATGCTAATGGGCTCAATCGTGGTGAAGGCTGGTTGGGGCACTATCTACTTAACTTTCAATAAAGGTGCAAACAGCTCTGTTACGGGGTCCGCGAGTCCACCCCGTCCTGGGCAGTCACACTCCCACGGTTGCCGCCCCGGAAGGTCCCAGTCTCTGTGCCGCGGCGCCGGGTCGGCCCTCCCGGTGGTTGCCCAGAGGATCCCACGAGCGAGGAGGTGAGGGGGGTCCGGGCCCTCCCTCTCTCCAGACCCCAGCCCAGGGCCCTAAGGCGGGGGAGATGCTCTTCTCTCCCCCGACCTGGCTGATGGGGCACAGAGCCGCAACGCATCAACCCTCGGGCTCCAGTACACCCGCCCTGGGCTGCTTCCTCACGCCCTCGCTCGTCCGCTCACCAGCTGGCTGGTCTCGCCGCCTCCTCGGTGTCTCTCAGTCTCTGCCTCCAGCGTCCTCCTTCTCCTCCTCCTCCCCTGCTTCTGCCTCTCCTGACTTTATACCTGGGGAAGGTGCCGCCCCGCCCCTCCAGAGCACCCACACCTGTGCTCATCCACGGCTCCAGCTTCTCCTCCCCAGCTGTTTCCCCTCACCCCCAGCGTTCTCTCCCTCTCCTGCAGCTGTGGGGCATAGGGCCGGCTGGGGCGCCCGCGGGGCTGCCCGCCCCGAGGCTGGTGGGGTGCCGTTCCTGCCCGGTTGTCCCCACTAACCTTGCCGGGGGGGGGGGGGTTCTTCCCCCGCGCTGTCCCGGGCTGCGTCCCTGGAGCCGCCAGCCTGGCGGCATGTCCCGGCTGCCCTGCTGCCTGCGTCCCCGGCGGCAGCAGGTCCAGCCGTGGCGTCTCTTTCTGCCCCGCTGGGGGGGCCCTCCTCGGTGCGGGGTTGCCTCACCCCGTCACCGCCCTCCCCCGTGTTGCTCGGGGTCCCGCCTGCTCGCCCGCCTGCCGAGCGGCGCGTCCCGGTTACCCCACCGGACGCGTCCTCGGCGGCGGCGAGACAAGCCGCGCCGCTTTCCCCTGCCTCGCTGGGGGGGGCCCTTCTAGTGCGGGGTTGCCTCACCCCGTCACAGCTCTTTGTAGGTTCCTATGTCAGGAAGGATACTATCAATTGACTTTGATTCTTATCTGCTTCATTTTAACTACCCAATGTTCACATACTCACTGATTCCCTTAACTTCCCTATTTTCTATACCATCTGCTCCCTGTCTCCCCCTCCTATTTATTTTGGGTCTACACATCCTAAACTCAGAACTCCGGTCATCTGAAGAAGTGGGCTGTGCCCACGAAAGCTCATGATACCATCTACATGTTTTCTTAGTCTATAAAGTGCTACCAGATCTTTTGTTGTTTTTTTCTACTCCACTAGGGAACAGACATCTCTTGCTTGAAAATTTACCACTAAGGCCATATATACGTACATGCCTCCATCTTCCATTCAGAACGTATCACACAATCCATCGTCTACAGCCATGCCCTAAGATACAGCCACATTTGCTCCAATCCCTCAGATAGAGACAAACACCTACAGGATCTCCATCAAGCATTCTTAAAGCTACAATACCCACCTGGGGAAGCGAAGAAACAGATGAACAAATCCAGGTGGGTACCCAGAAGTCACCTACTACAGGACAGACCAAACAAAGAAAGCAACAGAACACCACTAGCCATTACTTATAGCCCTCAGCTAAAACTGTTCCTACTTATTGTCATAGGGCACCACCATAGCACCTCCTGTCTGTAGCATTGGGAATTAGCTCATTAGCAGGGTGCCTCCATTTGGCTGGTGTCTCCCAAACCCCACGCTATCCGCAGTCTCTCACTCTGGACCTGCGTCACTCCCAGACCATGGTGTCTTCTTCAGGACACTCTCCTCCAGCAGTGCTCACTACAGTTGTTTCTCCTCCCCCTTCTAGGAGGGTTTATCTGCAGTCCTGTGTCTCTGCACTTTGGCATCCTCCCCTCCCAGGGAACCTCCAATATCTCTATACCCACCTTGCCTCAGTGACCCATTGTCAGTCGTCTTCTAGCCCCTTACCTCAGGGCAAACTGCAGTCTGAAATGGCCACTCATCATTGGCAAGGGGGCATGGACCTGCTGTTTCTTTCTAGCCTGGCTGTCTCCCTCCAGCCCTTGTACACTCAGGCCTTCCCTCAGGCCCTGCATCCTGGGAGTCAGGCTAAATCAGAGCTCCCCAGCCCTGCCTGGCCTCAGCAAGCCTCCAGCTTCCCTGGCAGCCCAGTCCTTCCTGCTCCCCAGCTAGAGCAACAGTGACTCTCCTTCCTCCAGGAGCCCTTATTTATATAGTCCCAGCTGGGCCCTAATTGGCAATATCTACTGCAGTATCTACCTCTGCTCTCTCAGCCCTCTTCCAGGGCTGGGTTTTACCCTGAAAGCAGAGGTGGGGAACCTTTTTTGGGTCATGGGCCACAGACCCACAGAAAAATCAGTCAGGGGCCGCACACAAGTGAGAAGCAGAAAAACAAAACAAAACAAAACAGCAAACCCTGACTGAGAAGGAGAAAGAAACTCCCCGAATTCTCCTTGCACACCAGAGCCTCGGGATTTTGTGTGCTCCAGCCACAGGCTCCCCAATGCTGGCAGGAGCCCTGAGCCTCAGGGGCCAGATGCAGGCAAGCGAGGGGCCACTTCCACCCCCAGGCCATAGATTCCCTACTTCTGCCTTAAAGGACCATCACACACATCATCAAGGATTTACAGCCTATCCTAGATATCAATCCTTCACTCTCATAGACCTTGGGAGGCAGGCCAGTCCTCACTTACAGACAGCCCCCAATCTGAAACAAATACCACCATCTTCACACTCCACAACAGAAACACTAACTCAGGAATCAATCCCTGCAATAAACCCTACAGCCAGTTCTGTCCACACATCTACCCTAATGACACCATCGCTGGACCTAATCACATCAGCCATACTATCAAAGGCTCATTCACCTGCACATCTTCTATTGTGATATGTGCTAACAATGCTCCTCTGCCATGTACACTGGACAAACCAGACTGTCTCTGTCCAAAAGAATGAATCAGGGGTGGGGAATCTCAGGCCCGGAGGCCGGATGCAGCCCCTGGCTTGCCTGGATCTGGCCCCCGAGGCTCAGGGTCCCCTCCTCATTGGGGAGCTTGCACTGACACTCCAGACACCCAGCTGCCTCAGTGGGCAGCTGGAGCACACAAAATCTACTGGGCTGGACCCCTAGGCTCTGGTGTGCAAGGAGAATGTGGGGAGTATCTTTCTCCTTGTTGGGGGCCACATCAGTGAAGGGTTTTTTTTCTTTACTAAAAAAGGTTCCCCACACCTGGAATAAATGGACACAAATCAGATATGAAGATAGTAGCATTCAAAAGCCAGGGGGCGGGCACTGTAATCTTCCTGGACGCACAGTTACTGACTTGCAAGTTGCCATTCTTAGGCCAAAAAAAAAAAAAAAAACCCCAGTCTTCAAAAACAGACTGCAATGTGAAACTGCTAAACTGGAATTCATAAACAAATTTGACACCATCCCAGTGGGTCTGAATAGAGACATGGAATTGGTCTCGTTACAATAAGTAATTTCCCGTTTGGGTACCATCCCCTTCTCATCTCTGTTGGAAGTGAGCAACATTCACCTGATTTAATTAGCACTGATGTTACAGTCCTGTCTCTGTATCCCTGTCTTTCTTTCACTTCAAGCATTTGAGAAAGTGAGTTGTAACTCATGAAAGCTTATGTCCCAATACATGTGTTAGCCTCTGGGTGCCACCGGACTTCAGCTTTTGTAGGTGAAGCTCTGTGAACACACACAATAAATAATCTGTTTCCAGCCTAGCAGACATGTCATTTCTAGCAGAGATTTGCTGCCTGCACAACAATCACTGACTGCTTACTCCCTATGAGATGGAACAGTAAGCCAGCAATGTCCAGCATCACCTCCATGACTGTTATCCAGGGGCTGTCCTTGCAAGAGGAAATGTTTGCACTCTGCCACTCAGGACAGCTCAGCAGAATACAGATTTACACAGACAGTGTGCAGATCAGGCTCCCTCAGTAGCTGTGTGCAGATGTTTACAAAAGCACACACATTTTAAAACTGGGGCTCAGTAATTTTCATGCTGCATCTAAACATCTGGGAAATTCATGTTAGGATCATAAAGTCTATCCCATGCCACTGAGATTGTGCCTGAAACTGAAATGGTCCTTTAATAGCTCATTTCTAGAAACTACTAAAGGGAAATGGCAAGTAAAACAAGCAAACATACAGGTGCAGTTTGCTACTGCACTGAAAAGGCATGCCTAGGGCAGTTGGAGGTGGAAAAATAAAGGGGAGAAAGGAAATAGAAGAGACAGGAAAGGTAAATGGGAAGAAAGGAGAGAGAGAGGGGAGGAAATTATACAGAAAGGAGAAGGATTGGAGCTAGGGGGATGGAAGTGGCTTAGTGCCTTAGAAATAAAATAAGAAAGAAAAGTACCTTTTAGAAGAAATCACATCACATGGAGCAGCTATCTCTGTTGAAGAAAGTGTCAGTGATGGAGATGGAGATGGAGTTGCCTTATGAATGGCTGAGCACTCCTGTGATTGCCCAGGGCCTAACTAATGAAGTAGGCAAAGTGTGTCCCAAACACCAGAGAACATGAACAAAATCATTGGAACTCATTGCACCCTTAGTGGTATATTTGATGGAGAATTTTAACCAACCTTTGTGTCCTAAGACAAGCTGGTCAAAAATTTTCTGACAAAACACTTTTATCAGAAAATATTGCTTTATCAAAAAGTTTAATTTTGTGGGAATGTGTAGATTCTGACAAAATTTTGTTTTGAAAATAAAAATGAAGCTTTTTGATAGATTCAAATGTTCCGTCCAGCTTCCCTTCAGCAGTGCAAACATCCCCAAAGGCTTTCCTGTGCAATTCCACTTCTCTTGAAAAACCCTCTACAAGGAGGTTTCAGCCAGTCACTCATAGAGCTTAGGAACATTTGTTTTCCCCAGTGTTTTGTTTTCCTATCTCCTCCTTTTGAAGCATCAGATGAGACTGCTGCAAGTTGCCATTACTTGAGGCTACTCTAACTTGACCACAGTCCATTCTGATGTTTAGCTTGCCATGGACCTGGTTGGAAGGGTGGTGTAAAGCCGGCTTTCTCTACCACCTGCCGTAAGTCACACCCAGTGTGCCAAGTGCAACTCTGGTGTATTTAAGGATTCAGATTGTAGGTTTTGGCATTTGATGACTACCATCAACTGGTAGTACCAACTACCAATGAGAATTAAGAACTTTATTTTCAAATCCATTTCACATTTTCTTCTTGGTGAAAGGGGGACTCCTGCTGAAATATCCCAGAAGAGATTTAAATAGTGAATGTACCAACCCTACTATTTCCCCCTTATATATGTCACTTTAGAATAGCAATGTCTTAGTGACACAGGCCAATTCAGAATCTCCCGTGACACAATTCCATGCACAGTGCAGCACAGTGAGTGTGTGGGGATATGACAGCTGCCACTGTGCTGCACCAGTCCCTCCACTGTGATCCCTGAAGCCATGTACTCAGGGGATGGGGTGCTATGGATGGAAGAGGGCATGTCAATGGCTGGAAGAGGCAGGACTTGTAACCGGTAAAGGAAAGCTCCCCCTCCCCCATCCTGCTTGGAGTCCTGGCCCAGATAGCACAATTCCTCCAGCCAGGACCGGCACGCAGGTTGGGAGTTTGAGACCCCCGATTCAACTGATTGCCACAGCCGGGGTATGGAAGCAATGTTCCCACAGGTCAGGCTGTCAGGCACCTTAGGCTATTCTTTCTTTTTTTGTCTTCCTCTGCAGCACATGGGGTGTGGTTCACTTTTTGAGAGTATCATAGAATTATAGGGCTGGAAGAGACTTTAGGAGGTCATCAAGTCCAGTCCCCTGCGCAAGGCAAACTAAATCAACCCAGCCAGGGCTTTGTCAAGCCAAGACTTAAAAACCTTTAGGGATGGAGATTCCATCACCTCCCTAGGTAACCCATTCCAGTACTTCACCACCCTCCTAGTGAAATAGTTTTTCCTAATATCCAACCTAGACCTCCCCCGCTGTAACTTGAGACCATTGCTCCTTATTCTGCCATCCGTCACTACGGAAAATAGCTTCTCTCCATCCTCTTAGCATCCTTCAACTTCCTGAAGGGAGGTTCCAATCAAATCCCCTCTCACTCTTTTCTTCTGCAGACTAAACAAACCCAAATCCCTCAGCCTGTCCTCATAGGTCATGTGCTCCAGCCCCCTAATCATTTTGGTTGCCCTTCGCTGGACCTCTCCAATGCGTCCACATTCTTTCTATAGTGGGGGGCCCACAACTGGACACAATACTCCAGATGTGGCCTCACCAGAGCCGAATAAAGGGAAATAATCACTTCTCTAGATCTGCTGGCAATGCTCCTCCTAATGCAACCTAATATGCCATTAGCCTTCTTGGCTACAAGGGCACATTGTTGACTCATATCCAGCTTCTCATCCACTGTAATCCCCAGGTCCTTTTCTGCAGAACTGCTACTTGGCCAGTCAGTCCCCAGCCTGTAACAATGTTTGGGATTCTTCCATCCCAAGTGCAGGACTCTACACTTGTCCTCATTGAACCTTATCTGGATCTCTCTCACTAAATCAATACCCAACAATTGAAGGGGGCTTGGGCATGAGTATCATTCAGTCCCTCCTATTTCCTTTCTGTGGCACATAATAGTTTAATCACCTGATGGCTGTAATATATTGGTCTAAATCTGATTGTCAGTTTGGCATGGGTGGTATTTAGCGACCTCTGATATAATGGAGGTCACACTAGATGATCTGGTGGCCCCTTCTGGCCTTAAACTCCATGAGGTTTTGCAGGCTTCCTTTGAGAGATTGTTTTAGTTTCTGGATTCCATTCATTCATATCCTTTTCACTAATACTATAAGAAATCTTGACAGGGAACAATGGTCTGATCATCTGTGACCAAAAAGGGTGTGTGGGAGAGCTGAAATGTTCACTTTATAAACACTTATTAATGAAGCCTCACAAATCCCCTGTGAGGCAAATAGGATCACAGAGAGACTGAGTTACTTTCATAAGGTTATTCAGTGTGTCAGTTGTTGTGGGAGAATAGAACTGCAGGCACCATGGTGCCTCATCTCTCACCATTAGACAGTATTTCTTCTCTCAAGCTTGGCATAATTTGAGTGTACTGCAAGTCCCAAAATTAAATGAACATCTGAATTGTTATTTCATTAAGAAAAAGTGGAGAGGAGGGCCAAACCTCCATAAGTCAGTTCTGGTTGCTCTCTGGTATATGTATACAGGTTACTGGGTGGCCTGTAACAGGCAGAGCAGGTATTTCAATTCCTATGATTGATAATTCAATTTTAAACAACACAGTGTTCCTTGAATCTCTGACAAATCCATGTATCATGACAATTTAGTTTTGCTATGCAGCCTGACCAAAGCCAATCCAGTGCACTGTTCCATATCAGATATGTAAGCCATACAGAGTCATTTTCAGAGTGTGGAAGAATTTTTCCTCTCCTGTGGGTTCTTTTAGTGCAGTTTGAAATGTATATTGTTCTTATATCATAAGGCATGATCTCCTGACACAGCTGGGATTGCAGGGGCAAAAACTCAAAGACAAACACTGCTTTGATTCACTTACGAGAAAATAGCTCTCACATATGTTCCTTACTTGGTGGAAGTACATAACTAAAACTAAACTATTCAGATGATTCCACATACAAATATTTTACACTGTTGTCTGCTGATGCCCTACCACACTATGTAACTCTGATGTTGCTTTCTTCTACTGATCTGAAAGCACTTTACAGGAGTGGGCATCATATATGAACTCCCACACAAACTTACCACTGGGCCATACTGGGTGGAATCAGGCATATGTATGCAGGACAGGGGTGACTTTTTTTTGTTCAGCACACCATGCATATCCTGCTAATGTTTTTCGGTGCATAGCATGTTGTGCACTACCAGTTTGGCAAAGATTCTAGAATCTCAGTGACATAAATCTGGCAAAGATTCTAGACTCTCAGGGCCTCATACTTCATAAGTTACATAAAGTGCAACCAGTATTCAGGTCACATAATTCCACCTATCCTTCCTCGCATACTACTAGCATCAAGATGGTCCAATATCTGGATGAAATTAGTAATTGGAAGAATAGCTAGTTAAGTAGAACCTGATCAAGAAGGAGATGATGATGCTGAGCAGAAGAAAAGGAGTTGGCATTGCAGCTGCAAACTTTCCAATATTCTTCGTTGAAAGCATACCCCTCCCCGCAATTGGTCAAACTCAACTCATAGTTCAGAAGTACTCCTGGATTCTTCATCAATGCCAAACTCTTTAGATGGGTTAGCACTCATCTACATGAGTTCCCTGTTTCGTCAAGCATGAGTTCCTGCACTGCCTCAGTTTTAAAAGCCTTGTGACTACTCAGCTCTCCAGCCAAGTCACACTCTGTGCAGTGACAAACTGCTTCCAGGGTATACCTCTAACAGAAGCCCATTCCGGTGACCTCTGTAGATTGTCTCTCTGTTCAATGATTTCCTTAGTTTGTTGCCTCATTCTGAACTAGAGTGATGCCTCCAGGGCTTCCCCTCCTGGAAACAACCCCTTTGCTCTTTTAAGTATATCCTCTCTCAGCAGCTCTCCACTGGGAGCTGTCCCTGGTTCTACAAGCCACCCCAACAGACCTTCTCCCTTCCAGGTATGGGCTGCTACTGAGCTGCCTCTAATCCTGCAGTTCCTCTTGTAGTTCCTCTTGGCTACTGATTGGCTGGTTCCTCCACAGACACTCTAGCTTGCTGGGAGGCTCTCTCTATGGCCTTAAGGCTTGGTCCACCCCATCACATCTTGGATGGTTTCATCTGCTTCATCTCCAATTGGCTAAGATGCTCTCTTCTGCTATTGTGATTATCTGTCATTAACGGTACATGACTGTCAACTCCCATCTGGACTACAATATACTATACAGGGATATGAAACCTTTAGCTTAACAAATTCTACCTTGTACGGTATGCTACAGAACATCTTCTCATAGTCATACAAACTGGTCTTTTGTCTTGTGCAAAAATTTGGAGTTTAGTAGCACTTCCTTCTGTGGCACTGATAGCATGAAAAATAATTTTAGCCTTGTCATATGAACTATAAAGAAACCCCACAGAAATTGTGACCTCTGCTTCATTTTGCCATACAACAATGAAATTCTACAAGCAGTTCTTTGTTGGAGAATGTTTCCTGAAGGGCATGTGTTTAACTCATCCTACATATATGAGTACTAGTGGCAGCATCCAAGTGGTTAAAAGGATGCTGTCTACCTCAGAGCAGAAGTTTATCATACATGACATTAGTCTGTGCCTGCTCTTTTGCTGATAATGTCAGTGTTTTTGCTGTTGTCTTTTGAGGGCTATAAACCTGAATGATTTTTAATTTCGGGTCATCCCAAATGCTAAGTAAATGACACCGCTCAGGGTTGCCCCATAATAATTCATGTACGTATTTTTCTCCTAATGTGCCTACTTTTAATATTCTTCTATATGAGCAATGCAGTGACATTTAAGTGAATCCCAGTTGGCGTTTGGTAAATAGTTACCTTAAGCACAGATGCAGAAAACATCATATTCATATCTTGGAAACAAAAATGCATCTGTTACACATCTACATTTATCGTTTCTCTCTTTAGTACAGACTTCTTCATAATTCACATTCAAATGATCAGCCAGAAGACATGGCTGGTTGCAGTGCATCGGAGAAGGATCTGTATCTGGGAGCAAGTGGAAAAAGCTTAGTCACTGTTTAGTGAATATTTCAGAATACCCATGTATCATTGCACGCTAGCTTTTTCATTGTGACATTGGAGATGTTTGCATAGTTATTGATTTTTAGTGTTGGCTAGGTGCAATACCTTGCAGTCTCTTCCTTCTGATAATATTTTTAATTCATTCCTCAGCATATATGTCAGTCCTGAGGTGTACTTCATCATACGTCCAGTATATTTTCTGTAGCCTTGTAATGAACTTTTCAGTCAAATCTCAGCAACTGTTTACAGTTTCTACTTTGTTAAGAGCTTGTTCCTCCCCCATATCATCTATGATTGATACAGTGAAAGGCCTCTGTTCACATAAGGTTCTGATGATGTGGGTGCTGGCTAAGACGACCAGGCAAGGAAAGATATATGTCCATTTGCTTGGCACATATGCATTTAAAACATCCATTGTGATGCCAAGAACTTGTACTTTCCAAAATTTTCATGTAGATCAACATGATGGGGAGGACGTAACCCAACAATTAGTAGGAAGTTTGTTCTTTAATAATCCTTAGCACCTTCACTCTGATTTCTTCTTGGTATTCAACTACAATTTTATTTTATCATAGAATCATAGAACTGGAAGGGACCGTGAGAGGTTATCAAGTTTAGTCCCCTGCCCTCATGGCAGGACCAAGCACCATCTAGATCATCCCTGATAGATGTCTATCCGACCTGCTCATAAATGTCGCCAGTGATGGAGATTCCACAACCTCCTTAGGCAATTTGTTCCAGTGTTTAACCACCCTGACATTTAGGAAATTTTTCCTAATGTCCAACCTAAATCTCTCTTGCTGCAGTTTAAGCCCATTGCTTCTTGTCCTATCAGGGGCCAAGGAAGACAATTTTCCCCCTCCTCCTTGTGACACCTCTTTTAGATACTTGAAAACTGATATTATGTCCCCTCAGTCTTCTCTTTTTTAAACTAAACAAGCCCAATTCTTTCAGTCTTCCCTCATAGGTCATGTTTTCTAGACCTTTAATAATTGTTGTTGCTCTTCTCTGGACCTTCTCCACATCTTTCTTGAAATGCGGTGCCCAGAACTGGACACAATACTCCAATTGAGGCCTCATCAGTGCCAAGTAGAGCAAAAGAATGACTTCTCATGTCTTGCTCACATCACTCCTGTAGATGAATCCAAGAATCATATTTGGGTTTTTTTTGCAACAATGTCACACTGATTACTCATATTTCGCTTGTAGTCCACTGTGACCCTTAGATCTCTTCCTGCAGTACTCCTTCCTAGACAATCACTTCCCATTTTGTATGTGTGAAACTGATTGTTCCTTCCTAAGTGGAGTACTTTGGATTTGTCCTTATTAAACTTCATCCTATTTACCTCAGACCATTTCTCTGATTTGTTCAGATCATTTTGAACTATGACCCTATTCTCCAAAGCACTTGCAACCTCTCCCAGCTTGGTATCATCTGCAGACTTAATAATCATACTCTCTATGCCATCATCTAAGTAGTTGATGAAGATATTGAACAGAACCGGTCCCAAAACAGACCTGCACGGAACCCCACTTGTTATGCCCTTCCAGCAAGACTATGAACCATTAATAACTACTCTCTGAGAATGGTTATCCAGCCAGTTATGCACCCACCTTATATTAGCCCCATCTAGGTTGTATTTCCCTAGTTTATTGATAAGAAGGTTATGCAAAACCATGCCAAATACTTTAATAAAATCTATGTATACCACGTCCACCGCTTCTCCCTTATCCAATCCCTGACTGGGGCCCACAGATTGTTTTCTTTGTCTGAAGTACGCAGAAGAGCACTGGCAACCTCTTAACAACCCAGTTACCTTTTCAAAATTCTTCCTATATGCCAGGGTGAGGTTTTTCTGCCACACTGATTTCATTGAGGTGCCAAGCAAAAACTGCAGACTAGTTGGTTAAATCTGAAGTAAAAAAATATTTAAAAACATCGTCCATTGCTGTGAGGTGCAAATTCCAAATTAATACGGATTGAATAAAGAGCAGCAAAAACTCAAGCATCTTCATGTGTCTCTGTATCATCCCATGGGTTTGTTGCCAATTCAACCTCATCAAATTGCTTGATCCAGTCTGTGATATTGCAGCTCTCCATTGTGCACAATAGGTTATTAAGAGCTACTAGTTGGTATTGTTTAATATTGATATCTAAAAATGAGCAAGACCAAAATAAAACAAGGTTTTTTATAATAAAATTACTTTTTGCTTGTACTAAATTATTATGTGTTATGATGTGCACATGATGTGTGGATGGATTTTAATAATGTCTGGTTAGACGCTGATGTCTTAATCAGTCTCCCTTACAACTGTTTTAGCATAATGAATAAAGCAGAGAATCAATATCATTGAACCACTCCTTTTTTTTTTTGCTGATGATGGCAAATTAACTTGTAGCACTCTTTGCATTGACAGTGATGTACACCGTTGAATAAATTAATCGGATATCATGTTCTGAGAATTAACGGATACCCCAATACTGTCAGGCAAGAGCCACAGTTTAACTTTGTGAGGGCTGCATGTTTGGTCTGCCTGTGTTAAAGAATAATTTTACAAAAAGTTTTCAAAAATAATTGCACAAGCGTACATCTATATGATTGTTGTAGGGTTTATTATGTGTGATACCATTGTGTTCCTGGCAGAAAGTGCTTTCATGTGACACCCAACTTAACCCATTTCCAACAAAATTGTATTTTCAAAATTTCCACCTGCCAAGTGCAGAGGGTGACACCATGGAAATTAAGACTCTGTAGATTTTCAGTCACCCTCCTGTCATATCATTAACTTGTCCACAGAATTACACATCTGCCCAGATTGTCAGTAGAAAAGCAGTCACAAAAACTCAGCAATCTTGAATTTCAGTTCTGTGTGTCAAGGAGTAGAGTATGTTGCTCCCCTGTCAAGTGATACATCTTGAAGCAGATTTATTGTGTTGGGGTGAATTATGGGTTAAAGTCCTTAACAATTCTACTCTTGGAAAATGTTTGTCCACCAAACTGTAGCTTTCATTGATAGATCCTGGTCTGATCACCAACCTATCATCTACCTAATATACTCATAACATTCCAACTACCTTGGGATTATAATGGGAAAGCCCAGATGCCAATAGCAACTATGTATAGCTCTGGATTACAGCAGCCCAAGAAACTAGGGAAATAATCCTGCAGAGACTAAATATCAATGTTAAGATTCATATCTAAGTGGTTGAACCTTAACAATAAAACATCTCTCTGGCAGATAAGGTGAAGAAGCATCTTTAAGCTTCCTCCCCTTAATCACATGGTTCACCTTCAGATATCTATTTTAGTCTTCATAATAAAGGATATCTGGAGATTAATAGACTGTTTTCAAGGTGGTTTATTTTGGACTACTATAAGAAAAGCTACAGTATCATGGCCAGAAGTAGCAAATGGTCAGCAAGTCTCTCAAGGGAAGTCATGGAAATCCTGTCACTGGAATTATTGAACATTTGGCTGACAAAGCACTGGAAAGCAAACTGTAGGGAACAATCATTCAGTAGTTCCTAAAGGCTGGGTGGGGGCTAGGTCTTTCTCAGCCCCACTGTATATGATTTTATGATTTAGATAGCATCAGTAACAGGATACTCTCTCTCTCTGAGAGCAAACATGGAACAGATGTCACAAGAAAACCCATTTCTTTCTGATAATAGCAGATGTATAATCAACCTGCACTCAAACAGAGGGAGATTCGCTTTATGTGTTCTCACACTTTCTGTTCAGGCTGCTCCTTCCCTCCTTCTCCCCACCCCCGCTTTCTTTTTTGCTTTGAGTCAGAGTACGAAGGTTATGACCGTTGTACTCTCCAAGGAACAATAGTAAATTGTTACCTGAATAGTTCCCCATCACTTTAATTTATGAACCCCCACACTGTATGGAGTTCCCAATAGTGGCAGTTTCTAATTATGGGGAAATCTTTTCTTTGAAGGATGAGGATCATTATTGGATATTATACAATGGAAAGAGATGATGAGAAGAGAACGTTTATCAGGAAGAGACTCAAAAAGTTAGGCTCTTCATGACAGGTTCATAATAAGAATATGCACTAGAGAACTTGGCCTGATTAGTATTTATATGATTCTGGACACTTCTGCATACAACGCAAAATGTTGGGCATGAACAGGGGGACAAAAGGCTGAAATTCTTCTTTTCATAACCTTACTAATATCACTTGCTTTTAATAGAAACAAAACTTCAATCTCCTCCCTGCCTTCAACCAATGGATGCTCCAGATAATAGTACAACCGTGAACTTCTCTCTCTCTCTCTCTCTCCACTGAACTACTGACATTTCCAATCTGTTCTATGCACCCTCCTGCTGTACCAATGGGCTAGGTGTTCACAGGAGAACACATGCTCTCTCTTGCTTAAAGAAGGTATGAGTGCTTCAGAGGCAGGAAGTGGTGGTGTATGGAGCTTTGAGAAGCATGGCAATAGTATAGGATTACTATACCTTTTATCATCTGCACCATATGGTACTGTAGAGTTCTGAAGATTTGTTAATCAGCCGTCAGGAGCTAGAACTGAAGGCTGAACCTAGGAATGGATCAGATGAAGCTTGGGGAAAAAAGAGCCTCACTATTATAACTTATGGTACGTCTAAGACTACAGAGCTTTTCCAGGATACTAGTGGTATCCCGGAAAAGTTCTGCTGTGTTCAAGGAATGCGTTTGCTTTTCCAAAAAAAATTTCGGAAAAGCAGATGCATTTTTTCAGCATCCCTGTGAACCTCATTTTACAAAGAAGAAGGGATGTTCCAAAAGAGGGTTTTTTTCTGACATTTGGCCCCGTATAGATGGGCCAAATGTTGGAAAAGCCTCTTTTCGAAGAAAAGCAGGAAAAGATACACAAATTGCAATTTGCAATTTACATATCTTTTTTCTACTTTTCTTTGTAGTGTAGACACAGCCTCAATTACATAAGAACGTCCATACGGGGTCAGACCAAAGGCCCATCATCTAGTCCAGTAACCTGTCCTCCGATAGTGGCCAATGCCGGATGCCCCAGAGGGAGTGAACAGAAACAGGTAACCATAAAATGATCCCTCTCCTGTCATCCATTTCTAGCCACTGACAGAGGCTAGGGACATCATTCCTACCCATTCTGGCCACTGATGGTTCTAACCTCCATAGAATCATAGAACACTAGAACTGGAAGGGACCTTGAGAGTCATCAAGTCCAGTCCCTTGCCCTCAAAGCAGGACCAAGCACCATCTAGATCATCCCTGACAGATGTCTACCCAACCTCTTCTTAAATATCTCCAGAGATGGAGATTCCACAACCTCCCTAGGCAATTTTTTCCAGTGTTTAACCACCCTGGCAGTTAGGAATTTTTTCCTAATGTCTAACCTAAACCTCTCTTGCTGCAATTTAAGCCCATTGCTTCTTGTCCTATCCTCAGAGGCCAAGCACAACAATTTTGTGACCATAGAGGGACAGAAGATAAATATTACTGGTGTTTCAGCTTCCAGAGACTCCAGCTATAAAGGATGAAAAGGTGTCCCATGTGCAGACCAACTGAAAGTCAGCAGTTCTATGTGCTACTTATTACTTGGGGGACCTCCCGTTAGATTCTGAACTCCTCTGGAGCCTCATTTTCAGTAAAACTAGGATACACGGTGCAGTTGCAGAAGTGACAAAGACATGAAAAGCTATTGATAAAAATATATGAGAAGAGAACCTACAGAAAGGGCAATGACAAATGCCTTCACTCAAGGATCAATAGTTCTGTGCTTAAACACACAGCTGGTCTGAAAATTCGTTTAGTCGGATTCTTTATTGCCCTGTACCAAATGGCACAATGGTGCCAAGTGGGTGTAAAATGCCATTAAACCAGAAAAGTTGAATTTTGACCTACTTTTCACTGGTATAGAGCAATGAATAATCTGGCCTTTTATAAATACTAATTCATAAAGCCTCACAATGCCCCTTTGTGGGAGCTAAGAATTAGCTGGCACATTCTACAGATGTTGTAGCAGACACAAGCGAGGTTGATCTACTATGGACATCTCATTCTTTTTAATTACTCTGTTTGTCCCCAAAAGCAGCTAAAGTGACACAATGTTGTTATTTCTACACCTGGGAAAAAAGGGGCCCCAGAGTTCCAGATTCCCTGCAGCAAAAAGCTGTCAGTGTCACAGCACAGAATGATCAGTCAGGGAAGGTTTCCCTTGGGACAAGATGCATGACAACCAACAAGCTAAACCAGAAGCTCAGGGGAAGGGGATGTGTGCATTGATGAAAGGTTAGTTTAAAAATAAACATTGTTATGTTAATTGTGACATTTCAGTTGAATCCCCAGAATTAAAAAAACACAAACATGCAAGCCTGTAACTGAGTGAGAAATTTACGTTGCTGGCAAATTGTCAGTGTTCAGAGGTTTAGTTAAGCATCAAAAAGTCTGGATTCTTTGCTGAACCTTAGCTAGATGTTTGAGGATATCACGAGACCCTGCATGATTTCTGTTCCTTCCTATTTTCAGCGTGGCCAGAAATACCCCATGAACAGGTTCTCATTGGATATTATGCCTCATCTAGATGCCAAATGAGAAGGGGGGAAACAAAATTGAAAAGTAATGGGACAAAATGAAGTTACCTGACCATTCTGGACATCTCTTCACACCCTCTGCCAAAACAAAAATAAAAATTGTCTCAACTAGAAGACACAGCTCTACTGGCTAAAACTCAATCACTATAGAGCAACATTAGCTGGAAAAGCACAAGAAGAACAGATTGGGGGCACAGGTGTTGCTGAACCCACAGCTTTTGGTAACTTTATTCTTTGCAAGGAGATGGCAGGAAATAAATCAAAAGGGACACAGCCATCTGGCCAATAGTTGATGCAGCAGGCAAACAAAAGTGCTGTCACTCAAAGCTTTATTTAGCATCCAGCACTTACACATGTCCATAACGGGTTAGTACAAAACCCCAAATTAACCCCATAGCTAGAGTGGATTTCTGTAGATGTCCAGTGGCCAGACTTCCATTTGCAGCGAAAACTGAGAGGCATTCAAGTGTCCACTGAGCTCAATTGTGTTCCTCTTTTCATACATAATTTGTTAGTAGTACATAACTTGTTCATCCCTCCTCCCACAACAAAATGTCGTGAGACTCACAGGTCCGATGATGCATACCCAAGGGGGGAAGGACAGAACCAGGTGGATCGTTTTATCAAATAAAAAATATTTATTTATGACAGTGATGAATTTATAGTATTTATTCTAAGATTTTTAATAGACCGTGTTAATAATGAATTTACAGTATTTATTATATTTATTCTACAATTTCTAGTTAAACGTGTCAGAGATATAAGGATGGGAATGGCAAGGGGAATAGTCTCTAGTCTAAAAATGTCCAGCTACACTAATTAAATAAGAGTGATAACTACAAACTCTATGTACTACCCAAAACAACTACAACACTAAGCTTATACAACAAGAAAAAATCAAATCATACATACCAACTTACACAGCACACGGAACATTTCACAGATATCGGTTCGGTTGCGAAGGCCTTGGTTACGCCCGAGAGTTGGGGGAGGTGGCTAGTCGGTTGATCAGGCTGGCAGTGCTTTGAAGTATATGAGAAGGCACACGCACGGTGGTACGTGTGTTGTGAAGACCTCCTAGAGCGAACTGTGCGATGGGTATTTATCCCCAAATCTGCACATTGCTTTCCCGCACTTGCATATTACCATATATGGCCCAATGGTCACCAAATGGGGTCTGTGTCCCAGGGGTTGGACCGAAACTGTGCAGGTTTCATGAGACCAGGTAAGCCCCGCAGTTCTCATGCCAAGGTGACGGGTGGGAGAGTCTGAGGCTATTTTCCCCTTTTCACACCTTCCCTTTTTCTAAAGGCAATGGCATGCAGGAAGGGTGCAGCTGGTTTCTCCCAAGGAGTACTGCAGCCCATGAAAGCAAGAGCGGCCTGGCCAAACTTTTTTACTGGGGGAAGGGGGGGGGACAGTTTCTTTTCTCTAACACAAAAAAAGTACAAAACTTGCCGAGCAGAAGCTAAGTAAAGTGTGGAATTTTCCAGGCTGTCAGGCAGTACATTTTCCATCAGTTAACCAGTTTTATTTCACATAGCCATAGTTAACTATAGCTAGACTTTCAACCAAACCACATGCTTCAGCAAAAAGTTCAAGTCAAAAGGATACAGGGTCATATTTATTCCTCATGATCACTTATTCCCCACTTTCCTCCTGGTCTGCTTGTTGTGCTATGGCTTCAGAAATGGCCTTTCTAGCTGCTTTCAGCAATAAGTAGGGCTCTACCAAATTCACAGCCATGACAAATGTGTCATTGTCCATGAAATCTGGTCTCCACGTGAAACCTGGCTCTTGTATAGGGGTTACACACAGTATTGCCACCCTTACTTCTGTGCTGCCTGCAGAGGTCAGTGGCCAGAGAATGGTTGCTGGTAGCCAGGCACCTAACCCAGAAGGCAGCGCAACTGCCAGCAGCAGTGCAGGAGTAAGGGTGGCATGGGATAGTATTGCTAGCCTTTCTTCTCCACTGTTGCACATCAGCACAGTCTTCAGAGCTGGATTGTCGACCACAGTGGCTAATGTCTAGCTACTTAGCTATGAACAATGTCCAGCCACTTAGCTATGAAGGTGGCAATAACACAACCTTCCTACAACAGTCTTGCCCCCCGTGACTCTCTTTTGGGTCAAGACCCCCACGGTTAAGTACCATGAAATTTAAGATTTAAATCCTGGAAATGGTGAAATCTGAGATTTTAAAAACGCTATGATTGTGAAATTTACCAGAATGAATTGTGAATTTGATAGGGCCCTAGCAATGAGCATAAGCATTGGTATTCCAGCTGCAGGCAGTGCTGGGCTGTGATCCATCCCGAATTTCCCCTTTCTACACAAGTGCTATGAAGCTACAATTTATTAGCATCAAATTTGGTGCACTAGAGCTCATGGCCACAGAACACTGTTAGAAGCTGCATGGTGGTTGGTCTCTTTTATAGAATAATATAGCTAGAAGAGGCATCAAGTCCATCCCCCTGCCCAAGGCAGGACCAATCCCAACTAAATAAACCCAACCACGGCTTTGTCAAGCTGAGACTTAAAAACCTCTACGTATGGAGATTCCACCACCTCCCTAGGTAACCCATTCCAGTGCTTCACCACCCTTCTAGTGAAATAGTTTTTCCTAATATCCAACCTAAACCTCCCCCACTGTAACTTGAGACCACTGCTCCTTATTCTGCCATCCGTCGCTACAGAGAACGGCCTCTCTCCATCCTCTTTGGAATCTCCCTTCAGGAAGTTGAAGGATGCTTTCAAATCCCCCCTCACTCTTCTCTTCTGCAGACTAGATAAACCCAAATCCCTGAGTCTCTCCTCATAGGTCATGTGCTCCAGCCCCCTAATCATTTTGGTTGCCCTCTGCTGGACCCTCTCCAATGCGTCCACATCCTTTTTATGGTGGGGGGGCCCACAACTGGACACAATACTCCAGATGTGTTCTCACCAAAGCCGAATATAGGGGAATAATCACTTCTCTAGATCTGCTGGCAATGCTCCTCCTAATGCAACCTTATATTCCATTAGCCTTCTTGGCTACAAGGAGATGGCAGGAAATAAATCAAAAGGGACACAGCTGTTGACTCATATCCAGCTTCTCAACCACTGTAATTCCCAGGTCCTTTTCTGCAGAACTGCTACTTAGCCATTTGGCCCCCAGCCTGTAACAGTGCTTGGGATTCTTCTGTCCCAAGTGCAGGACTCTGCACTTGTCCTTGTTGAACCTCATCAGATTTCTTTTGGCCCAATCCTCTAATCTGTCTAGGTCACTATCCCTGCCCTCTAACATATCTACCTTTCCCCCTATCTTAGTGTCATCTGCAAATTGCTGAGGGCGCAATCCATCCCCTCATCCAGATTATTAATAAAGATATTGAACAAAACCGGTTCTAGAACTGATCCTTGGGGCACTCGGCTAGAAACCGACTGCCAACCTGACATTGAGCTGTTGATCACAACCTGTTGGGCCTGACATTCTAGCCAGCTTTCTATCCATCTTACAGTCCATTTATCCAATCCATACTCCCTTAACTTGCTGGCAAGAATATTGTGGGAGACTGTATCAAAAGCTTTGGTAAAGTCAAGGTATATCACATCCACTGACTTCCCCATATCTACAGAGTCAGTTACTTCATCATAGAAGCTAATCAGATTGGTCAGGCATGACTTGCCCTTGGTGAATCCATGTTGACTATTCCTGATCACTTTTTCCTCTTCCAAGTACTTTCTGTAGAAGGTGCCTGATATCTCGGATGGAAGGAAAACACACTCCATATTCTGTAACCCTTCTGCCGGGTAGGCCTGGCAGTAACCAGGGCTGGGTTCAATATCTTGGGGTCAATCTCACAAAGAACCGGCTCAAGCCCCCACCCAGTAATCTGGGAAATTCACGCACCCCTGGGCGCCTCTGAGAGGCAATGCTTCCCCACTCGCAAGCACTGAGTCTGAGTGTAGGAAAGAAACATTTAATGAAACAGAGAGAGAATTCATACGGCATTAACTTGGGGAAAACACCACAAACAGAGTTCATAACCCAAACATGAGCCAAGCCCCCACCCCAGCCAAGAATCGCCCGAAGTCCAAAGAGTCCGACACCCCAAAAGTCTCTGTCCCTAGTCTGTGCCACCCAGATTCCCAAAGTTCACCCGCAGGGTTTCACCTCCCAACCTGGGTAGAAATGGGGGTGGGGGGATAGATAGGGGGCACCTTATTTGAAACTCCGCCACGCTCCACCAGCTGTCTCATCCCACACCTCTGGATGCTCTGCTGGGCACCTGCCGCCACTCCTCGCCTGCTGCCGCCACTGGTCGCCGCTCCTTGCCTGCCGCTGCTCCACGCCACGCCGCTGATGGCCGCTCCACGCCACGCCGCTGATGGCCGCTCCTCGCCTGCTGCCTCTCCACGCCACTCCACTGGTGGTCGCTCCTCACCTGCCGCTGCTCCACGCCACGCCGCTGATGGCCACTCCTCGCCTGCCGCCGCTCCACACCACGCCGTTGGTCGCCGCCACTTCACTGGCTGCAATAGGTCTGGCTCTCAGCCCAACCAGTGATTTCAGCTCTCAGTGATTGCAACTCTTTAGCCACCAGCTGGGCTGCCAAATGAATCCATCTTTCACTGGACTAGCAAAAGAAGAGACTCCTCAGGGAGTCTGCTTTAGGTCTGTCCTTAAAACAAAGGGGGAAAGGTGCAGGCTGGGCCAGTCTTATAGCTCACACCTGGCAGGTGTGAATCAGGCTGACTCAAGCCCTTTAACCCTTCCTTCCAGCTCAGTCCACTCAACTCTGGAAGAGGGGAGGCGTGTTCTTCTGAGACCTCTTACCATGTTGGTGGTGTCTCTCCTGCAAGCACTGGTGGCATGTTTTACAGTTCCGACATTTAGGGGTAGCATGATTAGTTACCCCCACAACAGTCCCAAATTATATACAATTCTCCACATTCCATTCCAACACTGACCTTCCATCAGCCCTGGCTGAATGGGATTTTTACATAGCCACACCTCAGATTCTCTCCTTAACAGTATTTACATGTCAACAGTTAACAGTTAATTACATTGCAGAGCTGAACAACTGTAGTGGGCACACCCACCCCTCCTTTTAGCTGGCTGATAACAAGCAGCAGTTCAGCCCCTGCTTACATTCAAATCCAGAATCAACTGCCATAACTCCGCAGTGTCATGTCACTATTCCGAAGGAGCATCGTTACCTAAGATAATTGTCTCCTAATGGCTTTCAGATAGTTGAAGTGAAATGAGTCTGATAATTTCACTCTAGTTGACCACAGTACAACCCCCAGCAATACAGTTGACACTGACAGTTCCTTTATGCCAGTCTTAGACAAGAGACCAAGCACAGAATGGATGGCTCAGACTGAGTTCCTCTCTCACACTAGGGCACGGCTAGACTGTGGGGTTTTTCAGATATTGGAGATATCCCAAAGAATCTCGGCTGCATCCAGAGAATGCGTCTGCTCTTCCACTTTTTTTTGCGGAAGAACAAACGCGCTCTTTCGGAAGCCCCTGTATTCTTCATTCCATGAGGAAGAAGGGGACTTGCGAGAGGGTTTTCTTCTGAAATTTGGCCCAGTCTAGATGAGCCAAATTTTAGAAAAGCCTCTTTCGACAAAAGTATCTGAAAAAGATACACAAAATGCGGAGCGCATTTTGCATATCTTTTTCTGGTAGATCCTCGCAACTTAGCCGTATCCCAGAGGTGGCCAGTCTACAGTAACTTTCTTATTAGTGTTCAAGTATGAGGAAACTCTCTTTACTCCTCTTCCAGCTGTGAACCAAAACAAGGGCTTACGTCTATTACCTTTCACTGCACATGAACACACTGAAAATAAATGATCAACAAAGTTGAATGAATCATACTAGCAGTGGACAGGACACATATTTAAGGTTAAAATCTTACAGGAAATTTGCATGGAATTGTGTCACAGCAGATTCTGAATTAGCCTGTGTCACTAAGACATTGCTATTCTAAAGTTACATATATAAGGGGGAAATAGTAGGCTTGGTACATTCACTATTTAAATCTCTTCTGGGATATTTCAGCAGGAGTCCCCCTTTCACCAGGAAGAAAATGTGAAATGGATTTGAAAATAAAGTTCTTAATTCTCATTGGTAGTTGGTACTACCAGTTGATGGTAGTCATCAAATGCCAAAACCTACAATCAGAATCCTCAAATACACCAGAGTTGCACTTGGCACACTGGGTGTGTCTTACGGCAGGAGGTAAAGAAAGCTAGCTTTACACCACCCTTCCAACCAGGTCCACAGCAAACTATATATCAGAATGGACCGTGGTCAAGTTATCGTAGCCTCAAGTAATGGTGACTTGCAGCAGCCTCATCTGGGGTCACAGATTGTATCAGAAGGTCCTCAGCTGCTTTAATCTATGCTAGGGATGACTCTAGTTCCCCGCTGGATCCAAAATCTGGAATATGCAAAGACAGGATTAATAACAATTTTGCTCCCCAACCCCAGTAGTCCTATGCTGAGCTAGTCTTGGCCTTGAACAGAAAACTGCATCCAAAGCATTTAGTGGATTTGTGCTGGCTTTAAAAGCCTAGTTCATCTCCTTGTGAAATCACTGAGGGTCTTTCAACTGCTTTCAGGCCCTGAGGTTTCAACTGACAGTGTCTCTTGGAAGGCATTGAGCTATAGTCAGAAACTTGGTGGACTTTTGGCTCTAAAGATATGCTTGTTATTCAAACTACTTACATTTGCCCGTATACACAGTAGAAATGTTAAAATACGTTAGTTTTGTAAACATGGAACTGCTGATATTTTCAGCAGTATGCTGGATTCCCGTGTGTACCAGCTCCCATGAAGCTGTCTGCTCCGCACTCCTGTACCAGACACAGAACTGCGGGGAAGGAGGGTGGCAGGTGGAAGCTAGTGCTCGTGGAGAGACAGCTTTTAAGCTGGCTCCCCACAAGCTCCATCTCCTATGGAGCTGCCTCTCTCACAGAGCTCCCATGGAACGGATACAGAGGCAGCGTCATGGAGGGTGGGAGCTGTGTTTAACCATGAACCATATACACTATCTCATCCCTAACACACAATAAACAAAGAAACCCCACACAATAATCGAGTTCTAACCTGAGAATATTTCTTTGGAAACCATAGATAAGTCCTCACAGGGGCTGAGTAGTTGTTTCATGACAATGTTCAGAAGATAATCATCTGTTGAAATAGTAACATATTTTCTATAATAGTTAATGACAACTTTAGAGAAGAATGGAAACTGGTGCACAATCCCAGAGTAAAATTAATAAAATGAGTGAATAGATATTCATATGAAAAGCAGTTTGTGGCACACTGAAGTCTTGTCTCAACAGAGTCCTTAACACAAACAGAAAAAATAGCAAGAAAGATTACGTTTATGAAATGCAAGTGAATTCTCAAAGAAATCTACACAACTTTTGTCCCCAACTTTTGTCCTGTGCCTCCAGTATTTGCTTTATCCAAGTGATTGAGCATTGGCTCTTCCGGTACACCATGATCAATACTGACCTAAAGTAACTCCTGCTATTTAACTCCTAGGCCTCCACGTATCTCAAATCTGATGACGTAAAAGTATAATAATTTCATTTTGTGAAGTATCTTCCAGCTTTCAGACAAAACAGCTGCAGAATTTAAAAATAAATTCTAAGCCAGGGAGAAAGATATCAAAGGATCACTTTACTCTGAAAAGTGACTCTAAAAATAACCTGGTGGGGTTGCAGCTTTACTGCAGTTCAATGACTCCTCCCCCTCCCTCCCAGCTGATTCGCAGCATTCAAGCTTTGGGAGGGAGAGGGAGGAGCAAGGACAGAGCCCACATCAGCGGATTTTTGTCATTCGGAAAGTGCTAGGCGGGAGGAAGAAGAGTAGGAGTAGGAAGTGCAGGGCTCCAGTGTCTCAGTGCATGAGAGGTACATAAGGGAGAGGGGCAGAAAGGAGGTGCATGGGCCATAGCTGGAACCCTAGTGGGCTACATGCAGCCCGTGGACTGCAGGTTGCCCACCACTGCTCTACATCAACTGTGCTCAATTTATCAGTTAAAAATGGCTCTTTTTTAAAACTGACATCAGTATCCTTATTAAAGATGCCAAAGGACACAATCAATTATTATCACCATAAAACTAGTCTGGGCAAAGCACTAGAATGTAGATGAATATGAATGAAAAAGTCCTGAGCTGGTGAATAGGGAATAAATGAGGTTGGACTGTAGGGCTGCTGAGAGTTTGTCCTGGCAGCCTCTGACCTCAATGCCATCTCTGGAAGCCAGCGAATGCAAAGGCGCTTTGCCCACACTGCTTGTGCTGAGGACAAGGCGTGAGAATGCCATACAATCACTATGCCACCTCTAAGCCACCTAGGTCTGCCAGCACACTGCACAATAGAGAGGGGAGAAAGGAAATTATGGCCAAAAGTACCAGGGCTAAATTCTACAGTCACAGTAAGTGCTAGGGGACTTTCAGTGCCTATTCAGGGCAGATAGTGCATCCAATTTTGAAGTTTCATCTGAAAGATAAATTGGAAATTTCATGGAGCTCTAATACTTCACAAAAATGAAGGACTAAGTAATCTCTTCCACAAGTTGAATTACTGATAAAACAAAATCTAGATATTTCAAGGCAGAAACTTCAAGCCAGAGGCTTGCCCACTAAGGGTTACTTAGTTATAGTGATTACCAGCAAAGTAAACATTTACCTGCAGTTACCACACACAGACATCTAATGTAGCTCTTTCAATTGCAACCACTAATTAAGACTCACAGGACTTTCATGTGGCTTAATTTATTAATAATTGTAAAGCACTGTGAAAATATAATTTGACCTTCCTCCTCCCCTTAGCTTACCTTCCCATCCTCCTTCCCTCACTATAGACTCTCTCCTTATTTGATCATAGCTACAGAAATTTCTCTTCTGTGCTGCTCCTCTAACCCCTTCAGTTGCCTCAGTGACCCCATTTCATCCATCTCCTGATTTCCCTAGCATCCATGCTCATCTTCTCTCTTACGCTTCTCCTTAATGTCATTTCCTTCAGTCTTTTCCCTTTACAATAAATAATAATACTGATAAAAATTAATACCACCTAGGTCTTATATATCATTTTTGATCCACAATACAGACATCTGCATCATCTTAAAAAAGATAACATCATTTACCTCTCCAACTACCACTCTCCCCTTTCTCCTGCCTCTCTCTAAGCTCTCTGAATGCATTGTTTACAATTGGGGTGCATCTAGACTGGCATGATTTTGTGCAAAAGCAGTTGCTTTTGCACAAAATCTTGCCGCCTGTCTACACTGGTCAAGAGTATTTGCGCAAGAACACTGACTTTGTAATGTACAAAATCAGTGGGTCTTGCGCAAATACTCCGACGCTCCCGCTCAGAGATAAGCCCTTTTGCACAAGTGTTCTTGTGCAAGAAGGCCAGTGTAGACAGCAACATTAATTTCTTGCACAAGAAAGCCCAATGGCTAAAATGCCCATCGGGGCTTTCTTGCGCAAGAGAGCGTCTACACTGGCACAGATGCTTTTGCACAAAAGCAAAACTTTTGCACAAAGGCACATGCCAGTATAGACGCTTTCTTGTGCAAATACTTTTAACGGAAAAACTTTTCTGTTAAAAGTATTTGCGCAAAATCATGCCAGTCTAGATGCAGCCTTGCTGTCTGGAATGCCTCGCCTCCACTCCATCTAGATCCGCTCCATTTCAGCATCTATTTCTTGCACTCAACCAAATACGCTCTTACGAATGTCTTTAATTACCTTTCCCTGGCCAAATCTCAAAACCAGAATTCTGTCCTCATTCTTCTTCACCCATCAGCCACCTATAACATCATCAGCCATGATCTTATGTTTGTAAGCCAAGGTATGACAAGATTTTGAGACACCTGATTATCCCTCTCTCTCTCTCTAATTTCTCCTCCAACTTATCTTTTGGGGGCTCCTCTTCATCGTCTTTTTAACTTACTGTGGAGGTCCCACAGTGCTCTGTGCTTGGTGACCTTATCTTCTCTTTTTACACCTTGTCTCTGGGTAATCTCATTTGCAAACACAAATTCAACTACCATTTCTGTAAGGATGACTGGTCTACCTCTCTACTCCAGACCTTTTCTATTCTGTTCAAATTACAATCTTATCCTGCCTAGGGTTTGAAGGTGCTAGACAAGGAAAATGGGCATTACGTGAAGGTGTAGAGAAACAAAGAGGGATGGAATTATTTGTTATATATTTAACACCCAAACATTCATCCAAAGATTCTTTCTTTGCCAAGTGGTAAAGTGATAAAAGATATGGAAGTTAGTTAGCCTGTAAACCCAGTTCACATCTGTATGTTATTTCTGTTCAATTAAAATTACTTTTCCTGTAAAACTGTTCAGAGAATGGAACCTATTAGGAATGTTAGGAGGAGGCTCTTTGCAGATTCTGTATATACCAGATTATTCAAAGTTTCCACCATAGTTCACACATTCCGCTGATGCAGCTGTGATCTCATAATATTACAAAGTGTCATCATTCTACAACCATTAGTGCTAAATGACACCATTGCTCCTGTGATGTCAGATGAATACATAATTTATACTTCACTATATTACTTTATAGGGGACAGGTTTCTAGTCACTTGCTCCCAAAGGCACGTTTTCTCCAGCTTAATCCCAGCTTTCCATTATGAAAACATCCCCTTACTGTCTACCCAAAGCATCTTTGCTGGGGCGAGCTTTCATGGGGGCGCGTGTGAGTGAGAGAGAGAGAGAGAGAGAGACACTCTGTGTGTCTGTCTGTCTGTCTCTAAGGTGCTATAAGGCCACTCGTTTTAAGTTACAAACTAACACGGCAACCCTCCTGAAACTTTTTGCTGGGGTGGTTATTTTTTGATTGGATTGAATCCAGATAGATTTTGACCAATGACAGCAATCTGAGAGCAGGTAGCAACATGCAACTTTTCTGACAATTGTTTATCTCCTGAGGGCAATCTAAGCCCTGGAAAACACCTTTTACCACATTCACAGAGCTCAGTACACGGAAAGGGTTTTGGGCTGTCAAATTTTCAGATCCTATGCACTGCTAGTGTGTTGGGGAGAGTGAAATTTGATAGCTCTAATTGGCACCAAGTCCTAGGGACAATTATTAATTTGTATGCAGGATTTCTCTTTCTTTAATGCAGACATTGGAAAGCAAACATTGGCTGCAGACCGACTTTCATGTACAAAAAGAAATCTTGCCTTAGCCTAGAAGCAAGCAGATGGTAACCTTTGTGTTAATATCTCACAGCATAAGCAACATTTTTACTGGTACAAAGGGGGCCCTTAAATTGCAGAGAGCACACAGGGATTTCATAAATAAGTACAGCTCAGACCACCCTACCAATGCATTCTTCACAAAGGCTCTAGCAAGGAATACCTCAACCTCGCCTTAATTCTGTGGACTCAATGAAAAAGTCTTTCTCTCTCAGAACCTTGGCAAATAGCTGGCAGCAGGTGCATTCTGAGACTCAAGCCCAACTGAACAGCTTTACGCTAGAGTGTTTGGTCCAAAAATAAATTGCTAGGCCCCTGGATCCTATAAATGCAGCTTAATGGCTTTTGGAAAAGAAAAGATGGGAAATACAACAATCAATGCTGAAAATTAAAATGCGAAACCAACCATGCATATGATTGTTAGCACTGTAAAAATGGCAAACACGTTTAAAGAGACAGCACCAGCTCCTCCTTACAAATTAATTTTTTCCATTATTGTCCATTATAGAAACCAGCAAGCTCCCTGCACTACACATATATTTAATGTCCACTGCAGTGTTGTAGGGTCCACTTAATAATCTATGTGTAGGGAGACAAATAATCTTGTCTACTATATTCCCCATTCTTGAGTCCTGTATCACACTGACCCAACATTGCAAATCCCAAGCATTCAAATATCATGAGTCAAACCCCAAAAGATTATGAGATTGGTTTCAAAATAATGAAACTCTAAAAACAATGCAGATGGGTGTTTTTTAATTTGCCTTCTTGTGTTGGAACATTTAGGAGTCATGTTTTCAGGCTTTACTTTGCAGCCATGAGGGCTAGAAACTTAGGGTGTTTTTTTTTTTAAATGAAAGCTGAGATTCTCAGGAAATAATTGGATTCTAGCAGCAAGGACTCTTCCAAAAATATAAAATATTGCAAGACTCAGAATAAAATCATGAGAGTTGGCGATTACTAAGCTGCCATCCCACAGACATCTTAGCAAGTGTCCCAACCTCACCCCTCCTCTTGCAACAGGGAGTGTCCCACCTACTTCCCTGCTGAGCCTCCCTTCCATTGAGAAGGACCTAGTGGAGAACTATGTGCTATCATTAACATTCCCAGGTCATCTGAAGAAGTGGGCTGTGCCCACCAAAGCTCATGATACCGTCTACATGTTTTGTTAGTCTATAAGGGTATGGCTACACTAGATTTAAATATCCCGGGCTTCATTTGCAAGTTCGAATGACTACATTAGCCATCCTAGTTCAAACTAGAGTGGCTAGTGTAGACATACCCTAAGGTGCTATCAGACCATTTGTTGTTGTTTAAGTTTATTTCCAGAATACCACTGCACAGTGTTGCAGGGCCTGTGGAAAATATCAAGCTCCTTTGGCTTGAGAAGCAAGGCCTTAAGAAATTGAAGCAACTCACTTCCTTCAGCCATATGGAGCTGTGAATCCATTAGATCTCAAAATCTACAGAGGGCCAGAATTTGCTCAGTGTCTGAATGGGCATCCTTGGTAGACAATACTTTCACTCTCACAAGCACTGAGTCCAGGGATTTAAAACAAAGGCAACTTTGTGGGGGGGGGAGGGATAGGGACACCACAGGCTGGGGCATAGAATAAACTTGCAAAAGCGGCGAGGAGTCCTGTGGCACCTTATAGACTAACCGAAGTGTTGGAACATAAGCTTTCATGGGCAAAGACCCACTTCGTCAGATGCATCTGACGAAGTGGGTCTTTGCCCACGAAAGCTTATGCTCCAACACTTCGGTTAATCTATAAGGTGCCACAGGACTCCTTGACGCGTTTGCAGATTCAGACTAAGACGGCTTCCTCTCTGATACTTGACAGAATAAACTTGGGATGCCAGGAATTAATAAACCAACAATATCTATTAGGTAAGATTCCTACCCCACTAAGGGTATGTCTACACTGCCACCCTAGTTCAAACTAGGGTGGCTAATGTAGGCATTCAAAGTTGCAAATGAAGCCCAGGATTTAAATATCCCGGGTTTCATTTGCATCTTGCCGGGCGCTGCCATTTTTAAATCCCCCTTAGTGCAGACTCTGGGCCCGCGGCTACATGCGGCATGGAATAGGTAGTTCGAATTAGGCTCTCTGATTCGAACTATGGGTACACCTCATTCCATGAGGAGTAACGGTAGTTCGAATTACAGAGCCTAATTCGAACTACCTACTCCGTGCCGCATGTAGCCGCGGGCCCAGAGTCCGCACTAAGGGGGATTTAAAAATGGCGGTGCCCAGCAAGATGCAAATGAAGCCCGGGATATTTAAATCCCAGGCTTCGTTTGCAACTTCGAATGCCTACATTAGCCACCCTAGTTCGAACTAGGGTGGCAGTGCAGACATACCCAAAGTGTCTTAGCAATAGTCCCAACCTCACTCCTCTGTGTCCACCAGGAAGTGTCTATAACACATTCTACCAACTTCCCTCCTCCCCAACTTTCCCACTCAGTGGCTGCGTCTAGACTGGCAAGTTTTTCCACAAAAGCAACTGCTTTTGCGGAAAAACTTGACAGCTGTCTACACTGGCTGCTTTGAATTTGCACAAGAACACTGACGATCTAATGTAAGATTGTCAGTGTTCTTCTGCAAATACAATGACTCTCCCGTTCAGGAAAAAGCCCTCTTGCACAAATGCTTTTGTGCAAGAGGGCCAGTGTAGACAACTGAGAACTGTTTTGCACAAAAAAGTCCCAATGGCGAAAATGGCGATGGAGGCTTTCTTGTGCAAAACCACGTCTAGATTGGCACAGACGCTTTTCCGCAAAAAGTGCTTTTGCGCAAAAGTGTCCATGCCAATCTAGACTCCCTTTTCCACAAATGCTTTTAACGGAAAAACTTTTCCGTTAAAAGCATTTGCGGAAAATCATGCCAGTCTAGACACAGCCAGTTTGTTAGCCAGGGTTGGAGGAGTCCAAGGATTCTGGCAGGAAAGGGAGTGTTGCTTGGACTGCTCCAGGACTTTACCACCTGACTCAGATTAAGTGATTTTAACTGATTGCTGAGTAGAGAAGTCCTCATTGGAGTCTCTCGAATAGGCTACTGCTACTAGTGATTTCAGCTTAAGCCATCTCAGTGCCATCCGACACCAGAGCTCTGCTCCATCCACCACCCTGAGCCACCTCAGCTCATCTCCATCTGCTGCTTCAAAGCCATCCACTATCCTGATGTTACTGTTATGCTGAGGCTTTAGAGAGGAATCAGTGGTATATAGACCCCTTAACCGGATCCTCATAACCACAAAGGCACTCCCAGCAGCAGGTGCGAGCCCCGTTCCCCTACCTTCCTTTATCCCTGTCCAGACTCTCTTACCCAATTGTACTGGACTGAAGCTTGGTCTTTGCCCCAGGCACCATTGGTGCAGTTCTCTTGTCCTTGCATTCTCCCACACAAATAGTAGCAATTTATTGCTTCAAAACTGGAGTGTATTTTATGCAAAATGCCCCCAAATTGCCACATAACAGAAGTACAAATGAGGCCTGGGCCATCAGCCATTTCCTCTTGTGGAAGTGTTGGCAGAGAATCCCCTCCCCTTTGAAATTTTCAAGCCTACCTGAGCTGCCTATTGATCAACAGGTGTTTAGGGCATCAGGCCATAGAGCTTACACAGTCTGAAGGTCACTAGACAAACAACATAGGACTATAGGAATTAGCCCTAGCTTCCTGGATAAATGTCAGTGTAGATAATTATATTCTGTATTTGAGCTTTACTACTGTTCCTTACTTCCTGTCTAAACTTGTGTGGCATAGATATGAGCTGTTATCCAGCTGCCATGTTCAATTCCAGGGTAGCTGTATGTTAGTGGAGAGTGTGTGGTGGGGGGGGCAGGGGGAAGGTGCTTTGGGGTTTTTCTGAACTAAAGCAGAATTATCTTATGCATGTCTACTGGAACTTTCTCCAGACGGCAGCAACAATAACCCCAGCAAAAACTTACTTCAAGGCAAAGCAGAGCCTCTTTCAAGGCTCCTGTGCTGTGCAGAGAACTGCAAACACTAATTGCATGTTGATGCAGTTTGGAAGTAGTGTATGAGTAAGAAGCAGCAGGGGCTGGTGGAATTCTTCCAGTGCACCTCCTGATATGCTAGTAATTAGAAACAGCAATCTTTACCTTGTTGCGGTCCCCAAAGCACCAGCACCAGATGCTCTGAACACATGTAGCTCTGAGACCACCTGCCAAGGAAAACATAAAAACTATCCTTTGCTGAATATGGCTAGAGTGCCTGCTGATAGGTTGTGTTGCTGCATAACAAGTGGCTGTACCACCTTCCTCAACGCTCTAAATAATTTCTTAATTAAAAAAACTCTTACTTTTTCATGCAAATTGTCCCACTTGTATGTGATTGTGCAAAGCTGTGAATGCTAAGAGCTGGTGGGAGAGAAACAGCCAAGCAGCAGGCACTGGACTGATTTAGAGGGGAAAAAAAATCTGGTCTAGCCAGGAGCAATAAGAAAAATGGAGGTTACTTACCTGTAACTGGAAGTCCTTTGAGATGTGTGGTACATACCTGTGTTCAACACCTGGGTGTGCAGCTGCACCGTGTGCCTGAGTCTGGCAATTTGGAGATTTCCATCAAGGAGTGTCAGTTGATCCAGACGTGTAGAGTAGTTCTCCTAACTGAGGAAATAAGGGGCAGTGTGGACCAGTGCTCTCCAGTTTCTCACTATGAATCAGATAAGATCCAAAGCAGAGGAGAAGGGAAATGGGGAGTTGAATACAGATAGGGATCACACATGTCAAAGAACCTTTAGTTGCAGGATAGTAGTACCTGCCATTTTGTTTTTGAGTGATGATCTTTGTGTGTATTCCACACATGGGTGATTAACAAGGAGTATTTAAACTGAAATGGGGTGGGAGGATGCAGTGCATATAGATGCTGATGGTACTGCAGCCCCAATGACTGAATCTGCAAAGGAGGCTTAAACTAATGCATAATGCTTCATGAATGTATGGATGCAGCTCCAGGCAGCTGCCCTAAGGATGTCCTATATAGGTGCCTCTCAAAGAGATGCTGTTGAGGTGTACCCTAGCAGAATGGGCTTTCACCCCATCTGGGAAGAGGAATATGCACCAGTTGGTAACACATAATGCAGCCATAGATTCATGTACAGAATCTTTGAGTAGACAATGCTTGCCCTTCAGACTGCTCCACTGCAGCCTTGCTGTTTCTCTAATTGGTTCTGTCCCTTGTAGGTAAAACACCAGAGTCTGCCTGATGTTCAGAGAGTCTAATATCCTCTGCCTGTGTGATGCAGTCCCATGCTCGTGAAAATGGTTGGCTGCTCCACATGGCTCTGCTTCAGGTGTGTGTGTGGGGGGGGGGGGAAGGTTTCGCACACAGAAACTAGCCAATGGGAGCTGAGAAATTTTTCTAGGAGGTGAGGGCAGAGCACGAAGCCTCCCCTCCCTTCCCAGATTCTAGAGCTGTTTAAAGCAGTGTAAGTTGCTGGTCTAAGGGTCCTACTTTGATTGAAAATAGAACAGCATCTGAGCAGGAATGTTCTAGGTCTAATGCCCACCAATACCAGGCCATGTACAGGATTAAACTAAGGCAGTACAGCTGGAGAGGGACAAATGCTGATGGAGGGACAGGATGACATTGCAGAAAATCTAGTATTGTCTGGGACAGTTGAATGCAATGAAATGACTCAAGGCACTTCAATATCAAAATTTCTGCAGAATTTGTAGTAGCAGAGGGATGGGAGGGGAAAGGTGGTTTGTCTGAACTGGTCTGTCCAGAAGGGCATCTCCCCCTGGAACTGTGACCCAAAGCTGCTCTGAAGCAGTAAAAGATGAATCTCTTGTTCATTTGGAGGATGTGAACAGGTCCCAGGAATGTGTTCCAGTTGAGAGAAGCAGTGACCTTGGTGAGAATTGTCGTGCTGATCTTTATGTGGTTTCTGTCTGGTACATAAATGCACTGGAACCAGGTTTGCAGGCAATAAAGGTGAAGTCTGCTAAATGATGTTAGGTGATGCTCTATGGCCTAGAAAGTGAAGGAAGATCCTGACAGTGGTATGGGGATTGAAAGTGGCTTGTCTTAGCAGAATGTTCATGGCCTGAATTTTTTCTATAGGGAGATGGGCCTTTCTGAGATCGAATCGAGGATTACTCCTATAAAGTTTATAGTCCTTGTGGGAGTCAAAATGGACTTTTCTTTATTTACATGGATTCCCAAAGCTTCCAGAAGATGGAGCAAGAATAGTCAACAGTTAAATATCCTGGGCCACCTGTAATGGAATCCGGAAGTCACTGATGTACTCTCGGGCAGAGATAGCAAAGATGGGTCAATTGCCTCGTCTGGTGAGAAAGATTAAACACTTGTTGGCACTTCTCGTACCTAGAGATCCAGCTCAATCTTCTCATCCTCAATCTCCAACAAAGCCAGTATGTGTTACATTCGAGAGGTATATTGGGATTCATGGACAGATCCAGAACTTCTACTGTAGGGATCCCACAAGGCCTAACAAGTCCTTTGAGTAGCCATATCTGGGTGGAGGACAGGCTCTAGATCTTCTTGACTCTGTCTGAATTCAGTTCCCCCTGCACAAGGATCAGAAGTCTCACAGCCCTTTGATGAAGTGATCAGTTACCATTCCACCAGTGGTGCTGTTCGAACCAATGAGTGAACGCTCCTGCCTGAAGGCTGAAGAGGGAAACATTCCCATTGCCTCAAATGTGCTTCCAATCTTGAGTTCATGTTCAGGGTGCCACTCATCAGTTGAAGTTAGTGTATGGTCTCCCTATACCAGATCACACTGATGTCTCATAACCTTCACCATCATATGTTTTCCCAGCCAGAGCTCATAAGCCTCATTGCATCAGGGGGAATGTGTAGATAAATGCTGAACTTAGCTAAGATATGTGCATCCCCCAGACAATAGAGCCAGGACGGTACTCATGGAGAAGGATTGGGGGCAGAAGACAAAATTCTTAAACTTTGGTTCTCTGAATATTATCTTTCTTCTCAGAGAGAAACTTTCTGAGTAGAGGAGAAAACTAAGTCCTACTAACTATGCTAAAACTACAACTTAAACCAATGCTTCTTTTGTGACGCCCCCAGGATGGCATACTGGCACCTATTTTCCCATCATACCTTAATTGAATGGGATTCCCCTCTGGCGTACCGGCACCTGTTTCCTGGGGCAGCTTGGCTCCCAAAGATAGCCCGCTTGGGACACGCAGTGCGGCTCTTAAAGGGGCCGTGACCACATTTTGGCCTCTAGTGCGGCTTTTTTTTTTTTTTTTTGGTTTAATAACTTTTCGGGGTTTTTTTTTCCTCAACAACTTTGAGCCTGGAGTACTGCCCCCCTTTTTTTGTATGAATTAAACTATACTAAAATAGAAAATCTAGTTCTAATATATTTACAAGTTTGTTAAGCGCAAGAAGCACAGAGACATTTGTAGACACAGAAAATTCCAGTTCTGGTCAAGCATTGGCAATAAGAAGCCAAAGCTAGCTACACCAGACTAACACGGCTACATTTCTATTACTAGAAGCCAAAGAGGCATCAGTTTTAACTATGCTTTACGCCTTCAGTTCAGAACACAAGCAGAACAACGGCACATGTGCAGACCAATGAACATTACTTGCTGGAAATCTTCAAACTCAGGTTCACAGTGCAAATGTGGAGTATGTACAAAGACCAGCAGTTGAAGAACCTCTCTTTTGGAGCCTGGGAAGGAATTTAGTAAAATTTGGATGGGTATGGCTCGCCAATCTGACCAGGAAAAGATCTAAGTTCGTTCTCTATCCCAGGTCATAGTTTAGTGGAACCACAAGGCTCCCTTTCTTGAGGATCAACAGGTGATGGACAGCAACCAAACCTTAACTCCGAGAATGAAATAGAAAACAGCTTTATTGATAATGGGATAATGATTATGATCACCACAGCAAAAACAATAGTAAAAACACAGATCACTTGAATTCCTTTCCAAGATATCATTATTAACATAATCAACTTAAAACTTATCTAGTGTTAAAAGAGTAATAATAATAATAATAATAATAATAATAATAATTCCTACACACACAAGGATCCCAAAGCTGGATGGAGAAGGGTGGCTTCCCTTCCCCTGGAAGACCTGGAAGCAAGTGTTAGTAGGATTCCAAAAAGCAGACTTAAGCAAGATTAAAGGAAGAAAGAAAGCTGTTACAAGAGGGAAAAAATAGATATACGTTCTTAGTTTCTCTGACCTTATAAGCAAACGTCTCAAGGTGAACTGCTTCTCAGCTGTGTGCCTTGTTTCGCAGCTGCCCAGATGTCCTGACTCACTAGGCCTAAATACCCCTTTTGGCACCAAAGTGATCCGGATATACCACCCCTTTTTCATAACCGGGCCTAACACCCCAAGATTTCTGAGGGTACCATCTTTGATTGGAAGAGATCTTTGGGTATCTTATGAATATTTATTATGGGTGACTGATCTTTCTTGGCTGCTGTCCCAATACCACAAAGAAAGCGCGGGAAGTTATACAGGAAGCTGCGGTCTATAAGCCTCCATTTGTTGTTATTGCACAAAGAGATTGAAATGTTCATAACTGTCAGGTTAGCAGATTTATGCCATAAATTCCAGGTAGGATTCAAAAAATAAACTTGCGCTGACCACAAATTCTTGCTTCACCCCTTTCTGGAAAATTACACAAACAGGGCATATTATTTCACCACTTATGTCTATTGCCATCAGCCACCTTACAGAATGTGAATTCTGTAGGCCTCTTGCATTACCAGCATATTTAAAATCTATATAAAGGAAAATAAGAATAGAATAATAAACTATTATGTAACTAAAGCAAATATTTTAATAGGCTGAAATAAAGCAGATAATGATTAGTAGGCTACACTTTACAGCACCATCTCCCATGATTGTGAGAAATACCCACTCATCACACCAGACTACACTCCTCCTCACCAACTGTCCCGCCAGAATTTGTGGAAGGAGAAGAAATCTCCTCTGCTTCTACCCCCACATTTAGGCAGGTCCCACTCCCCTCCGCCATGGCCCTTCCTGCCCAAACCCACAAATAAAGGAAAAACACTATATTTTATCAAGTAGCTCAATCCATGAATGCTTTACAGAGTTAAATATATGGCCCCAAAGTAATAACAGTTATGAGAAAGAGAAATTCAAAAGCCAGAGCAAAGGAGAAAAGACCTTTTCTAAAGAGATGTGAATTGATATGGAGAGTTAATGGAGCAGAAGGAAGCACAGAGATACTCTTCCCGATGGCAGGACCTGCCAGGACAACGTCTCTCATACAGCACTGAGACATTGTGAAGGTTCTGAGAGGAAGCAGTGGTGGATTGGGAACAAAAACTTGCTTCCAGGAAAACATCAAATGCATAAACTATAATTCCATTTTACCACCATGACTCCAAAAACTGCCAGAAACACACAACAAAGATGAGCCTTGGAGACCCATCATATGGAGTCTCAAACAGAAACTTATCATGCTGCTAACAAGCAAATAGAAATACTTGGGAGACCTATATATGACTTCCAAGACTTTGTAGATTATGTAAATTATCCTTTCCTCAGCAATGGGAACAAAAGAATGCATGTAGAACAAAACAGCAACTATTGTATTATTTCTCTTATCCTCTTTGTACACCGAGGTATCATGCAAGCTATCTGGTGAGTGGACATTACAAAAGGCGTATCCAATCAGTGAAGCTTTCCATTTGAGTGAGCTTGGTAGGCAAGAGTTGCATTCGATGAGCTCCCCTTTGCTGAACTAAGAGAAGCTGAACTAACTATTGCATGTAAACAAATGCTCTGACCATGGAGTCATCCATCTATTGAATAACTACAGCATTATTCTGAAAGCTTTGAATTCAAGATAGTTGGTATTTTGAACTCGGGGCCATTCCTGAAATGAAAAACACAATTATGTGTCGATTCTGTGGCTATAGATTCTTTATCTTCAGCAGACAATCAAGTAGGAAGTCTCTGCCACCAGACATAGACAGAATCCATCTCACTGGGATACCGGGGAGGTTGGGGAGGGATAGACAATTGCTTGGAGATAAATTGTATCCAGAGGACATGAAGGTTACTTGCTTGCAACTGGAGTTCTTTGGGATGATTCTGAATGTTCCCATTTATCAATTATGTGCCAATTAGTCCAATCCAGTGGTAGAACTCTCTACAAACAGTGCCCACATATTTCCCCTCCCGCCTCTCCCTGCAGTACCTCTGAGTACGAAGAGCAAGGCTACATGAGGGGGCATTGCACTCCATTGACTCAGTTCTTTCCACTACTGACCTGGAAATACCAGAAAAAGGAAGTGTGAATATGCAGGGCCATTTTGAAGAATACAAGTTATGAGTAATCTTCATTTCCTTTTTCAGTTGCTCTGTATATGCCTATTGATGGGTAATTTGGCAAGCAGAGCTGAAGACTCAAGAGGCAGTAACAGAGTTCTAATTAAATATTGAATTGAAGCTCAACTTTACCAAATCAAGAGTCTTCTGTCAAAGCCAAATTCACAGCATCATGTTTAGCAGACATATGGATTGACTTCCAAGCAGCAATCTTAAAGATTTCCCCAATAGAAACATGTTTAAGACAAGGAAAAATGCTAGAACACAATAGAATGAGATACCACAACAGGAAGTGCAGGGACTAGTGCAAACTTGTAACATTCAAGGATCACTGTTTAACCCATCTGGAAATATTACGACAAGGTACAGTATAACTAAGGTTATGATTCAGTCATGGGTATTTTTAGTAAAAGTAATGGAGAAGTCATGAGCAATACAACAAAAATTCATGGCTTGTGACCTGTCCATGACTAATAATATACTCTTGACTATATTGGGCAGGGGAACACTGCTCAGGTGGATGTGCAGAGGCTGCTGCTACGGGGTGTGCAGGGTCCATTGCTAGAGAGGAACTGGGGGGATGCTGCTTGGAATGGATGGGGCTAGTTACTCAGGCAGCCCTAGGGGAAGCCACAATGGCTGCTGGGGATCATCTGAGCAGAGACTGGTGCAGTTGGCCCCAGGGCTACTCCAGCACTCATAGGACACGTCTACACACCAGGGCAAAAGTCCAATTAAGATACACAATTTCAGCTACATCAATTGCATAGCTTAAGTTAAAATAGCTCAATTTGGCTTTTGGCACTGTCTACACAGCACTCTTCCTTTGACTTCCTTTACTCCTCATGAAATGAGGGTTACAGGAGTCAGAATAAGAAGTCCTCCAGCTCACCATTATTTCAAAATAATAGTTTGCAGTGTAGATGTGCATTTTGTTATTTCAAAATAACGTCAATTATTTTGAAATAACGCTGCTATGTAGATGTACCCATAGAGGTTGTGGAACATCATGGAACCTCTGTGACAAACATAGAGCTCTAACTATGACTCATATGCTGCCTAGCATAAGAAACATATAACCTAGATGAGATCCCAAAACCTTTGGCTCTATTTAAATAATATGCTAAAGCCCTTTTATCAACTAAAATATGCCCATATATTAAAATACGCATGCATCTGAAGGGGGGGGGAAGTACTGACAAATTAAACTGACTAATATGAAACTCTGACACTAGTTTTGGTAAAGATCTGGTATCAGGACTAAGAAACACCTTATCTTTATGAAAAATAGTAAATGGTCAGTCTGACATCAAAGCGTATATTGCCCTTACCCTTTGGCTGATGTGATAGCCATACAAACACAGTATTACTAGACACATAAAATAAAGAGCATCTGCCAAGGTACCAAAAGTTGGCTTTATAAGCACAGATAAGACCAAATTAAGATCTGACAATGGAATCAGATATCTCGAGGGGGTGCTTGTTAAATAATCCCCTCATAAACCTTTTAACCGTATCATGCACAAATAATGATACACTATCAATCAATACACGATAAGCTAAGATATCTGCCAAATAAACTCTTAAGAGGAATTAGATATCTCCTGAGAATTTAAATATATCCAGTACACAGGGAATAAAGCTGAAGCTGGTAAAAGAGATTTTCACCACATCCAATGAACAAACCTAGTCCATATTAAGAAACGGTATTTCCTCCTAGACTGCTTTCTAGACTGAAGCAATACATTCTGAGCCAATGTGGAACAAGATTGTTCTGCAGTACTCTATGTCTGACAGCCCAAGCCCCCAGATGAAGAGACTGAGGATCCAGATGAAGAATCCTGCCATGCTACTGCAGCTGCTACAGGTCTGGAGACAAAGGAAGACCTTTGCAGACTCCAACTGACAGCTGAAGCTTGGCCAAACTGGGGCTATCATGATCAACCTGTCCCTATACCTCCTAAGTTAATGGAAAAGGGTGGGGAGTAGCACACAGAAGGCAACAAGACAGCATCCAAGGTGGGCTGATTTTCTCTTCCTGCTCTTTAACAGAAGAGGTGACTCTTTTTGGTGAACCTGGTTACAAAAAGATCTACATCGGGCTCACTTCAGCTGGAGAAAATCTCTTGTACAATTTGATCCTTCAGCGATCACTCATGTATTTGAGAACTTCTTCTGCTGAACTGATCTGCCAACATAGTGCTCTCCTCTACTAAATTCAGGGCCAGCAGATAGACATTGTGAAGAATACACCAGTCCCATAGATGACGGCCTCAGCACATACCTCTGTGTGTGTGGATTTCACACATGGCCATTGTATTGGCTTTCACCACCTGAACACCCTTCTCTTTTATGTGTAGAAGAAAAAATCTGAGAGTCAGACACATGATTTCTAATTCTAAAAGGTTGATAGGCAAGTTCTTCCCTTGAGAGGTCCAGTGGCTTGAACTGTGAACAAACCCAGAATAATTCTCTGTCCTTTGTTGGATGCAGCAGCAGTTTTCATGACAGAAAGTGAAGGAAGATTCAACAAAATACTTCTAAGAATATTTGATCTTATGGCATAGTTACTAATTAAAGAAGATTGCCAATATGGGTTTGGTGATGTAGATGCATGTCTAGCAGAAACTACACTATGACTCTCCTCATATCACTCCATTTTGGACACTAAGCAGTTTACTGTCTTTTAGTCAGTCAATTAAGGACCAGATTCAAAGTGGAACACGAAGTAAAGAGCTGTGTCTGTCACTCCCAGTCCTCTACACTGTCCCCCTAAATACTCTGAGGTATATTTTTAGCTATCCAGTAAATAAATGCCCCATTTAGTCATCAGCTACCTGTCCTGAAATCTTCCTATTGAAAAGTCTGTTGACCTAAATTAGGATACATACATTTTTCTAAAGGCAGGAAAAATAATACTATAGCATTGTGCTAAGCACCATGCAGACACTTAAGAGATGGGCAGACAGTTGTGACCAGTCATTAAAGCAATTCTGAATCAAGTAATCAGAGACCTCATTGGTGAGGTCATCGAGAAGGGCTGGCTAAAACTCTGCGAGGCACACACTGTGAAACTTCAGCATACCAGCAAAGGTGACCCTGATAAGCCCTATGGCATGCACCCTCCACCTAAAATTACTCTGAGGGCATGTTTACAGTATGCAGCTTTTAGCGACAAATGTCGACACCGCCTTATTGCTAAAAGTCAGTATAGTATGTCTGAATGCTGCTTGTCGGCACTTGTTCTGACAAACTATTTCCACCCCTTATAAGGGAGTTTTGCTTTGTCAGCAGGAGAAGGCTCCTGCCAACAAAGCTGCATTCACACTTTCACTTGCAGCGGGAAAACTTTGAGCTTCATGGGGTTTTTTTAAGCACCTATGAACAATAAAAGTATTGTTGATCAAGAGCAGACATATCCTGCATCTTGGCTCCTCCTGAGTGACAGGCTTTCAGATTTGCCTATGACCATTATGGCTGTCTATTACATCACAGTAAGGCCTGGTCTATAGTAGGGGATAAGTTTGAATTAAGATATGCAACTTCAGCTATTTAATTGCGTAGCTTAAGTCAAAGTATCTTTAGTCAAATTTTGGCACCATGTACACTGTGGGAAGTTGAAGGGAGCACATTCCTCCTCCGACTTTCCTTATTTCTCATAGAAGCAGCACTGCAGGCATCAATGGGAGTGCCCTCTGAGTTTGAATTAGTATTTCTTCACTAGACCTGCTAATTTGAACCCTGGAAGATCAGCTGCAGCTGCTTCAATCTTATCTGTAGCATAGACATCACCAGGCTGCCCAATACTCCTGCTGTGACTGACAGAAGAAGTGTTTCCAGGCCAGCTGTATTTTTTATTCCTTCTCCATGATGTAGTGTCCTTGGGGTCAAAATGGCTCCTGGTTGCCCCTGGGTATCAATATAATCTTCATCTGCTGTGACAATTCGGCAGTGCTTTTTCTTGCATCCATGTCCCTTTCACAAAATAGCTTTTTGCATGCTTCAAGCAGCCTGCAAGGACAAGTATTTTCTTCTATTTTCAAATCCATAATTCTGTCCCGTTTGAGCTTTCAAAATTCCATAAAACAGCTCTGACAAAATTGAGTGCCAAATTCTAACTTGATGATTTAACATACAGTATAAGGCCTGACACGATGGTATTGTAAATATTGATCTCCAACTCACATATACGCAGCAGCAGCTGAAGCCATCTGGGATAACTGTATGCTGTCTGGCTCTAGCAGTGGTTGCTAAAAGTTGCATGAGAGAGTGGCACCTGGCCCAGGTCCCAGAAGTGATATCAACCAGCGGGACCTCTACCGGGCATATGTTCCTTGTCCAACCCCCTATATCAGGTGCAGGTCTGGAAATGATTAGATGGCCAATAAGCAAGGGATTCTGAGAGTTTAAGGTGGCTAATTTGTGGATCTTTCAACTTTGATTGTTCCATTTAAGCAACTAAGCACATCCCTCTTGCATTCCTAACAGGATCAGTCCAGGAGCTTGTGCACATTTGCATATGAGATCTACAAAGCATTATACATCTGTAGAGACAGCTGGAAGTCCATAAACTCCTAAATCCAGCTCTAATTAAAGGGATTGAGAGAGTGGTTATTCAGCAAATAGACAAGCAGATAGCTGATAGCAGGCATGGGTTTAACTTGCATGAAAGAATTAGCAGCATTTTTTATATTGCTACTCAGGGAGCCTCTCTTAATCCAGTGGTGCTAAGCAATTACTAGAATGATGGATTCTATTAGAAACAGCAACTCATTCCATTTAGATAAAGTAGCTGTGTGTATCTTCCCCAGACAGAGGCCTACAATGTATGGACGCATCTACAGCATTCATTCTGGCAGAGATTCAAATTACAAAGAACACTCTTTAGCTGCGCTTGGTGTGGATGCGTGGTAGATGGCAGTAACCAGGAGAAACGTGCAGTGTTGCCAATACAGAAATTATCATATTTAAGAACTGTTTAGGCTGAAAATCACACTGATGAGAAATGCCAGACTGAGAGCTCAGAAAATTGAAGACCTCTGATTGACAGACCAGGCACAGACAGACAGCAGCCATACGACACAGTGCCGCACCAAGATGGCTCAACCTTGACCTCTCATTTCATGGCCCACTCAATCCTTGCTTTCTCTGCAGAGACTGCCAGCAAAGGCCAATAAGAATTAACTGTGAGGATGAATCTACTGTTCTGGACACATGTCCACAAGGAACCGGCTGAGACCCATTAAATTATTTAACAGACTACTGACCAGCCACAGGAAGATATCAGTTATTGAAATGTGTCATTTTTACACAAACTTCATCTCCATTGTATCTGAATTCTCTACATGTTTAAACATTCCACCCCCCAATAAGATATTTTATCTCCCTCCCCTCCTCCCAGACAGTATTTTTCATTTATTTTGCTCTTACTGTGGTGGGGGGAGGGGACTCATTTTGTTCTGATGATGGTCGGGTATGTAGTCTGATGTGTCCTGACAGTGAGTGCCACACTCTTGGGCCATCTATGAAGAATACGCCATTCAAAGCTCTCATAAGTCTCACCTTTGTAGCAGACAGCTCCATTGTACCAGTGGAATATAGTGGTTATGGGAGGCCATAGTCACATAAAGGAGGAAAACCCTCGAGTGGTCAGAGCTAATTTCATGGAGGGCTTTGAACAAGAGAACCAAAGCCTTGTATTTGATTCTGTATCCCACAGGGAGCAAATGCAAGGAGTGGAGCACTGGAGTGTAGTGCTCTCAGAGGCCTCTGTTACTGAGCAGGTGTGCTGCTGCATTCTGAATCAGCTACAGATTTTTCCACAGCTCGCTGCTTCATTCCTACATATAATGAATTTCTGGAATCAGCACTCGAGGTTACAAAAATCTGAATTACTATGTTCGAATCATGATCCTACAGCAGAAGAAGCACATGGATGACCTACTTTTACCCATAGATAAATGGTATATGTCCATCTAACCAAAAGCGCTGAAGTTTGAAACACTAGAGTTGACCTGGATGTAGAACATCTGCATTCACTGAGGACTAGTGCCTATGGTTGTTTTAATGTCAGACTATGACTTTTTAAAATTGTACTGTGAGAATGACCCATAGAAATTTTTCTTCCCTCTATAGGTATACAATAAAATAGATGGCTTTCATTCCAGTTGCATTCACTGGTGATTACATGGACCCTTGTTGAGTCAAAAGTTCCTAAAGCAGGGCAAGACAAATGTAGTACAAAGGAGCTGCAAGACAGTTACATCCAGATATTTCTATCAACTTTTTTTTCCTCCTTAAAAAACTAAGTAGTGATAGTGCAATATTAACACTGGGAAATCCAGCAATTGGAAGTTAGAGATTAACTTTTTTGCTAGTTAAACATAAACCTTTGATGCATACCATAAAATGCATAGGATGTGCAAGGGGGCAACTGTAACTTTAAATATTGCTCAACTTTTGAGTGTTGGCAATTGCAACTACGTGGTAAGTCTCCAGGCTGGCTCAATAGGGGCTGTTTACAAACATACACTGGGCCAGCTCCTCAACTACTGTGTCTGTTCAATGAAGCCATGCCCATTGACACCAACTGCAGGTGCGACTCTTTGTTTCCAGAGTTTATACCCACAGAAGGAAGTAAACACAAAGTCCTGTTGTTTTGATTTCATTTGAATACAAAGAGGAAAGAGACAAAAGGAAAGTGTTGATCTAGAATCAACTGTTACTTTCCAGGTTCTTTAACAAACAAACCAACCAACCAACCCACCCGCCCACAAGTGCAGCAGTAAGAGGGAGATGGGGAAGGAAACTGCAAATAGTAAAGAATTAGAAAAGAAGCTATAAATCAATGTCATTTTTCTGAGATGCCTTTTGAAGGTTGGTCTAACTCCTATAGGCAATTGGAAATGTGAAGAACCTCTATTTGCTTCTCAATACCCTTCTGCTTCAGCTCAACAGCAAAACCATTTCCAAGGCACAATAACAAAGACAGTTCCTACAAATGGTGCTTTTAAGAAAGATCTAACGGACATGGACAAAAATGCATCTTTCCAATTACCCAAGTCCACAACCTATTTTAATTAAATTGGGCAGGGAGAGACACAACAAACAGAGAGCAAGCAAGAGAGTGAGGAAAAGGAGAGAGGAAGACAAACCATGATTAATCAAGCAACATCGTGAGGTGCCTACAAGTACAATATTATATCGGTATTAATTACTTGTTATTTTATAAAGTATTGTGACAGCTACAAATGTTTAACCTAAATTTTTAAGAAAAATAAAGAGCACAAAAGCCATATACACAAGAGATTTTCAATGCATTAGACATGAAAGGTTCAAAGACTGACACACAAGCACTTTGTAAGGCATATCCATTAGATCTGCTGTTTTCAAATCCATCCTAATGGAATTGACATGCTGCTTTTTATTTTTTCTACTACCAATGCACAATTTATAATTGACTTTGAAAGAAATTGAGTGGCAATGTAGCAGGAAGCAGAGAAGATGCATCAAGCACAGGTAATCTCGGGGGTGTTTATTGCAGTCCTGTTCTTCCACAATCCATTGAACTTTCACATTTACAACACTGCAGATGGAAAAGGGTAATTCCTGATATGGAAAGCACAGCTCTAAACTTTGTTTTAAGGCCACTACAGCAGCATTTTTCAAAGAGGTAGTAATTGAAAAACAAAATCACTACAGTCTTTGGAGTAAGTTGGCATGTTGAGAAAAGATGTTTATAGTGCATTTATTTTATAGAGGTCAGGTAATTCCAAAAATCAAAGCAGAATAATGGCATAAAACTATATGGTAAGGACTGGAAGAATTCATATTACAAACAGTGAAAAAGCGTTCTCTATCGTTTCAACCAATCCTCCAGACATTCCCTTCCACTTTCTATCATCAGGCTTCAAGCTGGCTTCGAGCTGAAAACGACCATTTCCATCATTGCTTTGTCCTGATTCCTGTTCAGTATTTCTGCAAGTACACACCTATTAAGAGACTGGCCCATTCATGGTCTCTAGTTACATTGATTTTCGGGTACACCCAACAAGTAAGGAGTGAGGGGCTCATCTTGAAAGATTCCCACTTATTTCATTCCAGAGAAACCCCTGATGAGTTTTCCTGCCACCTTTACTCAAGTACCCATCAAAGTCCCATCATTCTCTGTAGAAGAACTGCTGGAAAGTTTGTCTTTGCTGTTGCATTCAATGTGAACCTATGGAATGAAATCCTCTGAAGTCAGTGGGAGCCCTAATATTGATTTTCATGGGACCAAGCTTTAAACCATGGTGACTGATATGAATTTTTTTTCTGCACACAAAAAACACTGTCCAGACTCTCCTGTATTTGTATGCCTTATCACCAGGAAAGGCACAAGAGTAGGGACAAAGTATTCAGTCTAGTGCTGAGACTGTCATATGGGGATATTTACCTACCTCATACAAGGTTTCTAAGGCTATTTTCATTAGTGTTTGAAAAGCACATTGAAATCCTGAAATGGAACAGGAAAGTACTATATTGTGTATATTCTGTGTGTGGGGTGTGCACATGCACACAAACACACACACATTTATATATGCATTGTAGAGGATTTAGTAAAGGTATGTACTAATGATAAAAATGAATTACAGATTAATCCATTAAAACAAGTGAGACATATTAATTGGATTTTATCCAGAAATAGTCTCCTTTTCCGCAAGTTCAGTGGTTATAATAAATATTAGGTTCCCCCTCCCCCCCCCCCCCCACACTTCTCTCTCTGTTTTTAGATAATAGATAAATATAACAGAGTGGTAGGTGTTTTACTGACTGTTAGGGCCATGAAATGTAATTAAATTATCGTATTATAGTATGACAATGCTGGCTAAAGTCAAATATTAGACAGGCAGAAAGCATGAAAGTTTTGCCCCATATAACTCTGCTGAACTACTTTATTCTAAACTACAGATGCTTAACTAGTTCAAAACCTGGATCTCAGAAGCTCTGGTGATGCACCTAACTCAGTCTTGACCTGAAATAACTTCTGCTTTTCCATTTCAATATCTTCACAGCAGCTCCATGGATACAGCTCAAGCATGCCTTTCACAACCTCCTATTCTTCCAGCCCTGGGCTTCACACACAGGTCTGCCAATGCACCTTAATAATAATCTGTAGTACCTCTGATGTTCAAATCCAGCTGCCTCTCCTGAAGTAGATGGCCAACTGTAACAAATATGGTGGTCTTGTGGTGGAGAAAGGTTCATACACGCGTGCAAGGTCATCCAACTAATTTTTACTTGTGAGCTGAGAGAGAATTGAAATTCAGAAACGAAAGGCACATACATCAACCACTTCCTGCGTAGCTCATTCCCATTTATAGATTTCTTTTTTTCAATGTTTAACATATAGCCATAGGCTGGCACTGACACACTAAGACCTCATTTCTTAGCAAAACATTTCCAAAGACAACTTTGTGAGGAGACATTTTCCTGTCACCTGCTCTTCAGACCCTGCCTGAACAAGTGTTTCATCAATGTGGGGCTGCGGAATGCATGGGTACCACTCTGGACTTCTCCACCCTGCCCAACCCTTCTGAAGCACAGATCCCTGAACTTGGCATGGATGCAACATAAATTCAAGAGCACAGAGAGGGATGATATTGTGAAGGCAACCGAGCTGCTTCCCCCTCTCCTCTTCTGCTGCCACTATACATGACAGGCAAGAAAAGGGACATCTACACAGGAGGAATCATCTACATGACTAATGCTATCCCAGTGATTGGTTTGGGAAATTCAATTCTAGGAAAACTGATTCAATTGGATAAAAGAACTGCACCATTTTGCTTTATAACTTTCATCCTCTTTGAAGTTCTCATCACCAACTAAAATAAATACAGCTGTAAAAGATAAGAGCATCTTTACCATTAATTGTCAGTAGTATTCTTTTTGGTGCTGAGTTGTGAAGGTTATTTGAAGTTTATGCTGCAAGTCTACAATTTCCAATGGTACTGAGAGTTCTCCTATAACTGTCCTTAGAAACTCCTGGAAAGGTCTGAAGTCAACTGATGGGGAGGAATATGATGCAGTTATTGCTTCCTCTGGTGAGGAGGATGGGAACCTAGCCAGCTCCAGCAGAACCATTAGAACAGATGTGAGATTCTCTCTCTGCCATCAGATCTGTGAACCTGCTCAATGGATCTCTTGAAGGGGTGAAAACAGATGGTGATTATCTTGTGGGTCAGATGGGTTCAGAGGGACCTGAATTGCTAGTCCTTGGATCTTCTCTACCATGAGGTCTATCAGGCGACATTTCACACACAAGTAGCTTCCATCAACTACAGCCTCTCCACGAGTTACGAACAAGTTATGGACCAAACACTTAGCCGTAACCTGATCCATTCATAACTTCGACCCCATTGAGTTACACGCGATCGCGCTGTTTGTAAGCGCGGGTCGCATTCGTAACTCGGGGACCGCCTTTACGACCGCTCCATGGGCGCTTTGGTCGTAAGTGCGAACGGTTGTAACTTGACCGTTTACAACTGGTTGTCCCCAAATAGACTCTGGAAACCACAAACTGCACACAAAGCACCAATCAAACAACAAACAAATTCACTTGTTTCCCCCTTCCCCCCAAGGAAATTATTCCATGGAGAAGAGAAAGAGAGTCATCCACAGTGTACAACAACAACAACAACAACAGAAAAAAATGTATTTGGTAGGAGCAAAACTAAAAACTAATAATGAAAAAATTACCCCATTCCTTGTAAAGGTAGCTGAAAAATATAAATACTTCAAAGCATGATCTAATTGCAGAACTCAAATCATTTCAGCTTCTAAAAATATAAATACTTCCATAAGTAAAGTAATAAACAACGTAGTTGGAGGACTTAAAAATGCTAAGGGCTAATGTTACAGAGCAAAATAAGACATGACTGTTTTTAAACAATAGGTCTGTGGGTTTCCAGCTGCCAGTCTGAGAAGCTGTCTGAGTGACTGAAATTCAAAATATTAAATTTTGCAGTAAGACTCAGATTAGCAATATCATCGCAGTGAAGGTCTGAATCCCTTAAGTCAGTGGTCACCAACCAATAAATTGGGATCTACTGGTAGATCTTGGAGCCTCTGACAGGTGATCCTGACTGGTTTGGCCAAGACGCTATCAAGTGCAGGCACTTCAGCTGCTCCTCCCCCTACTGATGCAAACCTCCTGCCCTTTGCCTTGTAGCTGCCTCCTCCCACCCCCAGGAGCTTTCTGCTTGCTGTGCAGGGCAGAGGAGGAAAAGAGGGGCACGGATGTCAAGGTGCCCCCTCTCCCACTGTCTATCCTATCTCCACAGAGCAGAGAGGGGGCATAACAAGACTTGGGATAGAGTCTGCTGGCTGCTTTTGGGAGTGGTGCAGGGCCATGGTAGTGGTGAGCCTGCCTTAGCCCCACTGCACCACCAGCCAGAAGCCACCTGAGGTAAGCAGTGCCCAGCTGGAGCCCACATCCTGAAACTCTGCCCCAGTCATGAACCCCTCCTGTAACCCAAGCCCCTGCCTTAGCCCCGGTCACCCCTGCATCCAAACACCCTCCCAGAGCCTGCATCTAGAACCCCCTCCGGCACCTCAACTGCCTGAGCCAAGTTCAGCTCAGAGCCCCTCACGCTTCCAATCCCTTAATCCAAGACCAAAGCCTGCACCCCAACCCTCTGCCCTAGCCTGGTGAAAGTGAGGGAGGACAGGGGAAGGGAGGATGGAGTGAGCAGGGGTGAGGCCTCTGAGAAGGGGCACAAAGGCGCAAGGGAAGGGTATTTGGGTTTGAGGAAGATCTTGGATTACATTTAAATTCAAAAAGTGATCTCATGCTTAAAAAGGTTGGAGACTCCTGCCTTAAGTCCACTCTCAATGTAGAGTGTAGTCAGTTCTCAGGGTTATGCATCTCTGCTGATGTGCTTCTCCGTGACTTACCTTTGCAGTAAGACAAAAACAAGATATGAACCATTTTCAGTGGGGCCTGACCAAATTCACACCCATGAAAAATGAGTCTCAGACCATGAAATCTGGTCTCCTACCCCATGAAATCTAGTCTTTTGGGTGCTTTTACCTCAGACTATCCAGATTTCAGAAGGGAGATCAGCATTTCTCAGATTGGTAGTGCTGACCTGTCAAAGTAATTTTAGGTGGGTTGCTGTGTTGTCACATTTACTTCTGTGCTGATTTCAGGGTTGGGCAGCTGAATGTTAGCTAGGTGCCCAGCTCTGAAGGCAGTGCCCAGCTCCAGGAGTTCAGAAATAACTGTAGTATTATCATGCCATGCCAGCCTTACTGCTGTGCTGCTGCTGCCGGCTCTGTCTTCCGAGCTGGGATCCCGGTCAATAGCTGTTGCATTCCAGCTCCCCAGCTCTGAAGGCAGCACCACTACCAGCAGCAGCACAACATGGATTGTTACTTTAAAAAAAATAAAACCACTGTTCAATTAAAAAAATGTTTAAAATAAACATTACAACTTGTCAATTATTAACATTAAATTAGAAGTAGAATAAATATAAAACACTAAAATTAAAATCCATGAGATTTCCTCAGTCATTAATTAAAAACCTTAAAATCTATTAAAATGTGTCAATTATGATACAACATGCAACAAAATACATCTAGCCCTTAATTCAGTTATTTGTTACACATTTTGAATACTCAGGTCACACACTGGCAGTTTTGGAAAGTTGAGAAGCAGACCTAAGCAATGCCAGGAGCTGGTTGCATGGAGCAGAGCAGGTAATGCTGGAACCAGGTTGCTTGCTGCTATTGGTGCCACCTTCCCCCAACCCCTCTGCTAGCCCCCTGGACCCTGCATCCCCTCAAAGTGCCAGACCCTCCAAAGCATGGGGGCTGGGGTGGTTTCCATGGTCTGTCCAGTGGACAGGACAGCTCTGAAGATATAAGCCCAAACTGGTGGAGCCAGGCCAATGTTCCTAAATATTAATGGAAAATGGGCACAAGACCCATATAACTTGCTTCCTATGGCAGTGAGCACATCTTGGTTGCAGCAGAGAATCTGGATCTTTATGAACACAAATGCACACAAGAGTTTAAAGCAATAAGAAGGAAAGAACCTCCTTTCTATTTGCTGGATGTTTAAAAATTGCAAGCACCTGTTCAGACTCCCATGATATGAAGCTCACTTTCATGGTCACTTCATACTTGCAACTGGACAAAATATTGGTTTGACGGTTATTTCAGCATTGTGTGGTCTGCTTTTATTTCCAGCCTACAAACACGGGAGTACCTTAATAGACCAAGTTTCTTTCCTCTCCCAGAGATGCTGAAAATAGTAGTGATGGAATAGCAAACGGGAGTGGGGGAACACCCGGAGAATCTACCTACTTATACTGTGATTATCACTCTGGTTTCTAACCTGGATTTCTTGGTTTCTGAATATTTCATCTTCAGAGGAACTTCTGTGCTTCACAACAGCCGAAGTGCCAGTTTGGACAGTGAGCAATTGACTATGTTCTCCCTCTTCCAATGACCACATTTAGATCCAGCACTCCTAGGCTCTGCCCACAAGGAACATGCCCAACTTGGACTCATTTCCCTAATCACTTCAGCCTCATCACTTTCATGTTCCAGAGACCAATATGGTTCCTGCAGAATGGAGAAAGAAAGAGAGAACCACTGCATGAATAAGTGATAGCTGATGAATTAATAAATAACACTAGGAGGGCAGGGGACAAAATTGAATTAATTTGAGCATCAGAGAGCTTTTCTACAAAGTGTTATAAATGCAGTAAAGGGACTAAAGTGCTGTAGTGCAGTGTTAAGAAAGCCCCTCTGCCCGCCTGAACAGCTCAGTAAATGTAGAGGTCATACATTTTTCATGGAATGTTCACAATTTATTTTAGCTACTTTTATTCACCATGGTTTCACAATTTACTTCAGAAACACCGAGTTTCACTCACTGGAATGCTGTGCTTATCTCTTCTCTTCAACCTTTTTTTAAATAAGAGCAAGAACGTCTTTTTTTTTTGCATTGTGACAAGGTCTGCTCTCTCACCTCCTTCCCATTTTTCTCACAGAATAATCTACTAAAGGTTCTATTTTTATTTTAGCCCTCTTGGTAAAACCAGCATTGCTAAACCAAGGAGAGAGAAGATACTATTAATGGAGTGAGATCTTTCATCTTGAGAGATCAGGGCTCTTCTCTTGGGGCCCTCTGGTTTAACTATCAGGGCACAGCTCTCCCATAATTTCAGGAGCTCAGATACACGCATCACAAGTTTTAGTGCCAGCCACAGAGCAAATGTCTTTGGAATCTACTTTAGTCAACTGCATTTATGTATCTGAAATGACTGCACAATGTGTAGAAATGTAAAGAAAGATTTCTGTCTGAATCATGCTCAATACAGCTCTCATCAACTTGGCTCAGGCAGAGGCTCCTTTCTATCTATACTTGGTAAAGCTGCTGTTTCCAGCCCTCTCAAAGAAAATTGTGTAAATGTTATTAACAAACTAGGTGCACATACTGTCAGCCACAGTAGTAGAATCTCTGAAAATTAGCAAAATCCAGTCTACAGTCTCAACACCACCTGTCGGTATCTGAATAATTTAGTGTAAGGCCTTCTTTACACTGGCATGTTTTGCCATCAAAAACTGGCTTTTGTTGACAAAACAATGAGAGCGTACACACTACAATGCAACTTTTATTGGGAAAAACACCCATTTTTGGTGACAAAAAACTTCTACCACTGTGAGAAACTTGTGTCTATTCCCCTCCCTTCTTGTTGACAAAGAGCCAGTGTGGACTCTGTTGTTGGTTTTGTCGAGAGAACTGACTTCTGCCAGTATCCCACAATGCATGCCCTGATGGTTGTGCTTAGTTTGGTAGCTCTGCGGGCATGTGCCCATCCCCTATCAAAGTTCCAGGAAGTATCTGACAGCTGAGTGAGCTGCTCCATTTGGGGAACAAACAAAAGGGCAAATCATTAGGATGATCCCGTTCTGCCCTACTAGAAACACAGAGGCAGGCAGACTCCTGCAGCATGGGGATGGGGGGAGGCTGAAGAGACTGCTATGCTACTTCGATATTCCTCAGGCCAGAGAGCTCACAGAGCTACTTATTATGCTGCTCCCTGCAATTAACAATGTGGGAGAACTCAGAGAATCCGCAGCAGTGCAGGGATCAGCTCTGCCTTCCCACAACACTGCACTCTGAGATGCTTACCCACATTGTTTTGCTCTATCTGTCGACAGGAGAGCTAGCAACGTGGCCCTGAAATGTTGACAGTGGGAGGCAAAAAAACCAGTTTGGCCGTTTTTCACTTTTGCCACCTTTTGCATGTCGACAGCACTTTGTCGCCAAACCTTCCCAGTGCAGACATAGGCTAAGTACTGACTGGAGCTCTATGTAGTGTCTCATCTGAAAGTCAGCATTTCCGTAGCATAGCTCTGCCTAACACCATGGGAGGACATAATTTCTCTATTGATAGAGAGGGGAAAAGACAAGCTATTAAATTGCTAACCCTTCTTTTTGCAGTATCTTGGGGTTCCCTAGTGGTAACTCATCCAGTAATAAGCTGACCAAATTTTGCTTAGTGTGTAATCTGACAGGCTCAAAGCATAATGCAGTAAGGCTATAGACACAAGAGGTATAGCAAAGATAAAATGGTCAGAGATACAGACTCTGATCATAAGTGGTGCCGAGCATCTGCCATTCATGCTGACATGCCTGGGAATAGAAAGTTATCAGTAACTCTCATTATTAGGCTCTTAATTAGTAAGGGATGTTCCAGGCTTTACCTAGTCACTTGTGAGTTTTAGAAAATATCTCCCCTGACCCTACTCTGACGCTTTTAGGAAAAAAACAGAGCTCAGTACAGAGAAGCAATTATCCAAGCAAAATTCATTCACATTTAAGATTTAGAAAAAAGTTAAATAGAGGAAGAATAGATGTGTCATTTTTGCTGCATTAAGAAGTCCTTGGAAAAATATCCTCTCTCATTGTTTTTCCTTTGTCTTGTTAATTTACTTCTGTTAATTTCCTTGTAAACTGATTAGGGAACAGCAGCAACAACTGATAAAAGCACATTAGGAAGCAGGAGAGTGGGGCAAGGTGAGCAGCTTTGGTTGCAGAAGTGAATGGCAAACTCTTAAGGGCTAGAAAAATTGTTTCCGTTAGTGATGATCTGAGGAATTTTTCTTCCATATAGAGCCAGAAAAGCTTCTGTTAGGGAAGGGGAAATATTTATGGCCAAATCCCACAAACATTATGAGTCATAACACCCAGGAGCATGTGTCTGCAGGACTGGGCCTTGAAAAAAACAGTTACTTACCTCATAACTGTTGTTCTTCGAGATGTGTTGCTCATGTCCATTCCAATTAGGTGTGTGCATGCTATATGCACTGATTCTGGAGCTTTTTCCCTTAGCTGTATCCTTTGTGCAGGCAGGGAGCTCCCTGGAGTGGCGCTGGTATATCGGCGCATATATATCTCTGAAGACCCTCCACCCCCTCAGTTCCTTTTTGCCGGAGTCCTCCGACGAATGGGAGGAGGGTGGGATTTGGAATGGACATGAACACCACATCTTGAGGAACTAAAGTTATGGGGTAAGTAACCCGTCTTTTCCTTCTTTGAGTGCTTGCTCATGTCCATTCCAATTAGGTGACTCCCTAGCAGTATCCTAGGAGGTGAGGTCAGAGCCTACTTTGCAACAGACTGCAGCACAGCCCTCCCAAAGGCCGCATCTTCCCTGATCTGCTGAGCAATTGCGTAGTACTCTGAGAAGGCATGAACAGAGGACCACATGGCTGCCCTACAGATGTCAAGGATCAGAACATGCACGAGAAATGCTGTGCACATCGCCTGCGCCCACATAGAGTGCACTGTCAGAGGAAGCGCCAGCCTACCCGCACTGTCGTAGCTCTCCTTACTGCAGGAGGGGATCCAGGAGGATAGGCATTGGGCTGATACCAGTGAGCCCTTCATCCTCTCGGCTATTGAAATGAAGAGTTGTGGGTTCTATACGCTGGCACTGGAGGTGCCGATTGGGAAGCCGTAAACCACAGTGGTGCTGGAGGGTTTTGCCGTGCCAGTCCTCCCAATGCTGTTGATGGGTGCATGGGTGTTTGCCATCTTACAGGTTCTGGTACCGGTGCTGGTGCCAAAGTGGGTGCCGCCCACTGGCCCAGTGCCAGTACCGGCTCAGGCAGACCTGGAGCCACTTGTGGCGCCAGCATGTTAAGAAGGCCTTCAAGCCGTGCCAGAGATGGTGGTGTGGATGCTGGTGGTGCCAAGTCCTTAGCATGCAGGCAGGTCAATTTGATAAGCTCCCATGCCGCGTCGAAAGTTTCCGGGGCCAACAGTTGGTGGAGTTCCTCAAAAGTCCCCTCCGGTACCGGACTTTCTCTCTGCGAAGAGCTGTGCTGTCACCTTGGCAGTACGAGAAAATCCTGGAGTGTCTTTGAGGCTGTGCCCCCTTCTTAGGGTGCACCTTGTGGCCATGCCTCTCCAGGGACCTGCCCCTGGGGGTCCTTAGCTCTCCTTGGTGCCAGGGACTGTGACCGGTGCCTTGAGGGCTTCGAGGAGGTGGTCTGGTGCCTTGCTGGTGCCACTGAGGCTTCCCGCACTGAGGATGGTGCACTGCGCACCAACAGTAACTGCTCCTGTGTTAGCGGCTGCAAAGCAGACTCCTTGAGGATAAGCTTGAGTCTAGAGTCCCTATCATGCTTACTCCTTGGCTTAAAACTCTTGCAGTTGTTACAGTTTTCTATATGATGGGCCTCTCCCAGACATTTCAAGCAAGAGTCATGCAGATCACCACAGGGCATAGGTTTCAAGCACTTTGCACAGGCTTGAACCTCTGTGGCTCTGGTATCCCCTCCCCAGCCTGGGACAGGCCAGAGGGGAGAAACCCTCCTTATCTACAAAACTATTTACCCTCAGTATAGCTAACCACTAAACAAATATTGGAAAACACTTAAGAGATAACTATACACACAGCTAAGGGTAAGGACTATTAGTGTAGTCAATGCTCCAGCTTGGTAAATGGGCGATAAGAAGGAACTGAGGGGGTGGAGGGTCAGCAGAGGTATATATGATATACCGGCACCACTCCAGGGGTTCCTTGCCTGGCCCAATCGATACGGCTAATGGAAAAAGCTCCGGAATCCGTACACGCGGCACGCACACACCTAACTGGAATGGACATGAGCAAGCACTCGAAGAACTTCATACTCCCGGAGAAAATGAAAGGTCTCAGAATTATCAACTAAGCCAGTTACAAGAATGAATATAACCAGATACCTCACTTCCTGTATATAGGCTACCAGTAAACACATAGGAGCCTCTGTTCCATGATGAAGTACTCATCTGATGAAGTGGGTTTTACCCATGAAAGCTCATGTTCCTATATCTTTGTTAGTCTCTAAGGTGCCACAGGACTACTAGTTGTTTTTAAAGTTGCAGATGAACACAGCTTCCTCCCTGAGACTTCTGTTTTATGAGACATCGTTCTGAAGCTTTCCCTGCTGTTAGAAGATCTTCAGTGAAGAGCTAATCTGGATAGATCCATTTCAGTTCATTGCCTCTTTACCTAAGCAAAGCCTGTTCTTATTAACCATTGAGGAACGCTGACAATGAGTAGCTGGTGTAAAAAGAGAGTTAAAAGTACACGCTCACCACTTTATTATTGACAAGTTATGCTTCTTTGAACGGGAGCTGTGCTTGCACACCTGCTCCTTTCCTAGTTGGAAACATTTCTTATTTTTCCTGTTTTGTGGGGGGCACATCTTAAATGTAACCTCATCAAAATAAAACGTGGCCACGACAGTATTGTGGACTAAAGGTTGATCTAGTCATCATGGCATGTGGCTTTAGTTTAGATCAGAAATCAGAATATTGCTATAATTAAAACACATATGTGGACAATAAACACAAGTGAACAATATATCTCCATCCCTCAGCCCATCATTAGGCCTTTTCTTTGTCAGAGACTTTCTTAGAGCAATAGCCTGCCATGTGAAATTCAAATGTATGTGGGTTTGAGATTTTTGGCTAAATGGTTATTTCAGGTGAAGAAACAAATATGCTAAGCATAGGCCTTCATTCAAATTATGAATATGGCCATTTCACAAATGTAATTCTGACAGAGTTTGCAGTTATAACCTAAACATTTATATCCCTGCACTGTAATTCTCAAGCATGCACCTCTTGAAAATTGTTTCTGCTCAGTCAGATATGACATTTGCAAGGAAAGCATCTCAGCCACTCATTGCCAGCTGTATTATGGGGTTGTTTTTACAGCAGTTCAAATGGAAGCTTAAGTATTAGGTTTATTTTAGTACCTAATCATTGTAAACGGGAAAGCACTGCTGAGCTGAGACACAAATGCATAAACATACAGTTTACATTATAGGTAATGTGACTACTGTATTTTACAAATGAGCAACAGCTAACAGTGAAAAATTATTATGAAATATGGGTCCCAATCACTGCAGTTGACTACTTCTTGCCCCAGATAGTCCTGATCCCATGTTAACAATGGTGCATTGAAATTCATTAGAATTGGTAGGTGGGAGAAATGCCCAATACACTCTGGAGGGAAATGCTATGGATGTTGCAGTTATTAAGGACATCAGAAACATGGTAGGTAGGGACATTCACATTCTTTAAATATACAAGGATCTTTACATCCAGTCAGACAAGTAATGACAGTGAGATCAGTAAGAATCAGCCTCAAACAACAGCAAGACAAAAAAAAGTAATCGATACTTTAGAAGCCAAATAATGCTGATGAAACCTATGCCCAACATTCTCTTCTGGGGAAAAAAACTGGGAGAATAAAACTCTTTCCCATAAGGTCTCCAGGCTGGCGGGCTAAGGCTTTCTTCCACAAAAATCCACTCACTTAAGAGAGGCTTTTTGTCCTTTCCTATCTCATGCTTTTTGGAGCTTTCCCCTCAAAACAATTTGATTAGCTCAGGAGAAAGACTCAGCTGCTTATCTAAAACTCCTCTAATTGTAATATGTTTGTTTGCATTATACTATCCAGTCACTGGATGGCTCTGTGTGCTGTGCAAAATTTCATATAGTGTTAGTTACAAGGACATGGGCACTCAGCTAGCAGATGTAGGAGGAGTCAGGCCTCATGATTAGAGCCAGGGCTGGTAACCAGAAGTCAGGGTCCAGATTCCAGAGCTAAGGGTCAGAGCTGAAGTCAAAAGTCAGAAATTGGCACCAAAGGTCAAGACCAAGTTACCTGCAATGATATGGGGCAGGAGCAGGGCTGAAATAAAGCAGAAAGAATTACTACAGCTATAGTGCAATGCTTTGAGCAACCACTGAACTGCTGGCTGCTGGGCTTCAGAGCTGGTCTGTCAATCCTTCCCATCAATAAATCAGACAGCCTGCAACAGGCCACCTCCTCTCATTAGGGTGGCCAGGAACTGATTCCGCTGGAGGCCCTGATTTCTCATAGATAGGATGGGGTGCCCGGTAAGCAACAGACACAAAGCTGGAACTCAAGCTATATGAAGGCTTGTTTGTCTGTACTTGTAAGGTGTTTTCTTTAATAAATAGTTCCCATTTAAAATAGATCATGATTTTATGTATCATTTCATTGATCACTCCAAAAGATCCAAGACAAAAATGTCACAATTGAAAAAAATCGTTTATGGAATTAATACGACTGCCAAAGTATTACGTTATGCAAATTATCATATGACAGTAGTTACCAAACTTTCCAGGTAACTGTACCAGCTTATGAAAAGATCAACTCATCATCTGTACCAACTATTCAAATTGCAAAAGTATTTCAGGGCAGGACTGGTTACAGTTCCAACCACTATCATGAAGCCTGTCATTTGGTTCACATATTGCTTATGTTTGCAAAAGATGCACAGACATTTTCTTCCTCTCCAGCCACTCCAACTCTTCATCTGAATAGCTGTGGACTTTTTCAGGCTTTCTTCACAGGGCATTTCAAATCTGAATCCAATTCATTGGCTAACTCAGAAATGTAAAGTCTCATATCAAATGTTCCTGTGTCCCTGATTGTCTATGTTTGTTCTGTGTGATCAGGAATCTGTCCTGTGCAGTATAAGCTGATTTCAACTGGTTTCTTGGTGAGAAGCTTCTGTTCAGTTGAGCTAGATGACCAAAACTCAAAAAAACCCAGAAAAAAAGTCTATCCCTGTGTCTGTTTTACTTTGGAAGTCAGAGTAAATCCAAGTATTTATTATTTCGAAGACAATGTAGATATGTCCTCATATTGCCAAGCCTGGACAGAGTACTAAATCACTCAGGAAGTTTGTTCCACCATTTACTAATGTTCATTCAGTTGCCTATGGTAACTTTATTATTTCCTCTGATGATGGTTTGTTTAGTGGGAACAATGTGTGCAGTGCTGTACACTACACAAAATAAAGATGTCCCCTACACCACACATCTCACAATCTGAGAGACATGAAGAATAAAGCATGCACTTGGGGAAAGATTTTTATGGAGAAGTGGGTGTAGCTGAATGAGGGAGATCATGATGCACTGTGGTTTCCAACGCTAGCAGCATGCCAACGATGGCCCAGCTCCAAGTATTTTTCATGTGAAATATAGACAACATTATCTCCCAGCTATCCCAGAACCCGTGGAAAAGAATCTCCTGGATAAAATGCAACTTATTAAAACCGACCTGGGTAATGTTGGTAGGAAGAGCAAAACACTTTAAAGCATTAGCCAAAACTATGCCATGCCTCATTTGAGAGCATTTGTCCTTGTCAAGGTAAATACACAATCTTGGAATATAATCAACGCTGTTACTCTTAGATATCCAAAGGGCGGCAGTAGCAGATATGTGTGTCTCTCTCTCTCTCTCTCTCTCTTTCATCTCTTCCTACTAGATGTGGAAATGGCCACAGTAATTTAGACATTTGCTACCTCCAGGATAGGTAGTTGCAATGCACTATGCTCAAGAATGAAATTGGAGGAACAAGCTAGGTCAACACGCTGTCCATTAAGACATCTCTCCAAAGCTCCACATACTTGGCTCCCTATCCAGCAATCTATCCATTACCTATTTTGATGTCCAAAGCCCTCAAATAACTGAGTCCCAGTGACATCAGGCACTGCTCTGCTTACAACAGATGAGTGCAATAGGGATTCCGAAGCAGATGGTATCTGGCTAAAGCTCACAGAATAGGATTTTGTCAGCTTTTGGCCCCTAGCAGTAGAATGCTGCTTTCAGAGTTGAATGAGGCACTTATCTATTCCCAAAAGCCTTCTCCAAACCTTAAAAGAAAGGCACCATTTTACTCAAAACTCATGTCATGTACTCTCAGGCATAACAGGAGGGGACAGCGCTATTGAGACCGGTTCTTATAATTTTCTTGACAGCCGTCTACTATGGCAAAGGGAGCCATGGTAGAAATTTATAGGTAGCAGCATATTAACCGAAAGGCAATAAAGCAAAATACTACAAAACAAAATTATGTTATGCTTCAGACTTAATTTCCTGTATCTTAACATGTTTGCACCTGTTTTATGGCTAACGTAGCAGAAAAAGAGCATACATGCATCTAGGGAATCTCTTGGTATTTTAATTTTTTTTTTGGTTAGAAAATGTCTCTATTACAATCAAGCAAGCAAGCAAAAGCTCCTATATTTGGGTATCTCAAATCTGCTATGTAATGCTTTATTAATTCCAGCTACTGAATGTCATAGGTGAGACTACTTTGCATCATCATATGGAAGGCGCTCCCTGCCTTTGTCCAGAAGTTTTGGCTGCCTACTTGAAGCAGGGAGACCAGTACCAGTCTTTACTTAGGCCATGTCTACATTAGTAAACTATTTTGAAATTACTAAATTCTACTTAAGAACTCTTGATTTAACAAATTCAAAGTAGTGTGTCCTCACTATGGGGAAGCATCGAAATTAGTCCGAGGAAGGCTCCGTTAATGTGGACATGCTATGTCAAACTTAGAGCCTCAGGAAGCACTGGGAGCTAGGGGAGGCTGCCAGGAGGCCAATAAATTCAAATTAGTGGCACCTGAGCATCCACACTTCCATTATTTTGAAATTACTGTTTCAGAATTAGTGTTACTCCTTGTGAAAAGCAGGAGTACAGAGTTCGAATTTCACAGCCCATTATTTTGAAATAACAGGCTTGGTAGTGTGGATGCACCACTTATACATCCAAAGGGGGGGGGGGGGAGTTATTTCGGAATAAGGACCTAGTATAGACCAGGGCTCAGTAAAATAAAAATTAAATCAGAATCTGGCAGTCTGAATCTGTACACAAACCAAACCTTATTTGCAGTACTCAGATTCAAGTCCAGAACATTCTGAACTGGCCCTGAGCAGCTTCTCCTCTAACTCAGTCTCACACAATCCTGGGTGAAGTAGTAGCAGACAAGCCTCTCTTAACTGGGCTGCAAGGTCCCGATTGATCAGTGTCTCTTCCTGTCCCTTCTAGGCTTCTGGAATACGGGTTTCAGTGGGAAGCTGGCTTGAGCAGATGAGTGTCAGGATGCTGATGCCCTAAGCAGTAAGCAAGAAGGCCTGAGAGACCTTATCACACGACACAATTTCTTGGGTTTCATAGATGAAAACTCAGATCAGCCTTAAGGGACTGGTCTAGTTTTACAGAATTAAAATTTACTCACAAGCTAACATTTTTAAAAATGCCAGTGCACAATAAACTCCTTCTAAGCCAGAAAAAATCACTGCCTCTGTCAGTTTAATTCCACATGCTTCAGTTTGCCGCTTCAGTGTGCTTACGTTACTCTCAAGTGAAATCAAATAAAAATTTTATAGATGTTACACAGTGATTACATATTTAACATTATCAAATGTCACAGTCTATTCTCCAATAACATGCTGAAGTGGATAGACAAATTACATTCCCATATCCTGGCTAATTGGTTGTCGGTGGCTTGGTTGAGATGGCATGAATGCTGAGTTTCTACTCACCCACTAATAGACAAGATAGCAAAAAAATGCAGGCATTTCTCATTTTCTAGGGCTCTCTCGCAAAATTATCTGGTGACCTATTCTGCTTCCCTATTTTATGGAAAGTTATGTTGACTAGGAGTATACACTATCTTCTCTGAGGTAGTAAGTGAGGATGCAAGATGGGTTTTAATCTTATAATTGTATTCTGTAAAAAAAACCATGAGGAGGGAGAACAAGAAAATTGAGGGTGATTAGACAAGGAAGCCTAAATTTGGCAGAGGTGGATAAAAGGGAATGGGGGTTTCTGACTCTTTGCCCACTCACCCAAAGGGAGAGCCTCTCACTGAAGTGCTACAGTAAGCACTTGGTAGTCAAGGACTGTATCAGCAGACACCTGTGCAATAAACTGTTAATGTTGAGCTGAAGAAGTGCAGAGAAAGTTAGGTGGCAGCTTTGCGAAGCTTGACCAGAGATCCCTTTCTCTCCAGCCTAGGAACTGTTTATGGATCTAGTGGAATGGGCAATAGGTCTCACTAGACAAAAAGCTTCTATGACCTTGTAAATCTCAGGGATACTGTCCCTGACTCATTTGATCATGAGGCTTTTTTGCAGGCCTTAGAAGAGAATGAAAAAGGGAATCCATTCCTTTGAAGTTTTCTGTCTTTGTACTTTCCCTAGCAAAAGAGATCACTATCCAGAAATTACCTCAAAGAGGGGAACTGCAAATTTGCCAAGCAGAATGTTCTGAAGGGAGGCTCAGACCGTGTTCAGATGTCCTGGATTAGGGAACACCAGAATGGAGGATCCCAGTGTGGCCTGCTACTGCTGGATGCTTTAAGATGCTTAGCGCAAAGGTCTGAACTCTGGGAGTAAGAGGTAAACTCCTGTACATTTCCTGGAGAATATCTACAATACAGGTTGGACCTCCCTGGTCTGGTACCCTCAGGACCTGAGCTGTCCCAGAGTAGGGAACTTGCCGGACCAGGGGAAGTCAGTTCTCCCCTGCTGGCTGCCCCCAGGGTTCCTGTCCGTGGGGCTTCCTGCCCTATCACTCACCCTAATGCTGGCCTGTTAGGGCTCCCCACCCTGCTGCCTGCTCGCTGCCCCAGTGTTTCCTGGGGTTCCCTGTGGGGACTGTTTGGCTGCTGCCAGCTTTGCTGCTGCAGGGTTTTCCCCAGGGTTCCTGGCTGGGGCCGCCCAGACACTCCAATACATTGCTAGGGCTGCCCTGCTGCCACTGGGGATTCTATGGGTTCCCACCTCTGCCAGCCCCATTTCAGCTGGGGATTCCCTGGCAGAGGCTGTCCAGTCACTCCGGCCCTGCTGCCACCAGGGATTTCCTGGGGCTCCTTGCCAGAGCCACAAGGTCACTGGGAATCCCTGGCTGCAGCGGGGCTCTCAGGCTGGGGCCAAGACTCACCGGTGACCTGGCCCTGCTGACACAGACTCCCTGGCCACCATCTGGACGCATTGATGCTGGGGGGTCCCCAGATGTTTCCTGGCCCAGCCAAGGCTCCCCAGTCCCTGTGTTGCCTCAACTAGCTCCAGGGCTCTTTTGTCCAGCAACACCTCTGGCTCTGCAACAACCATGGATGTTGCTGGACCAGAGAATCCCAGATTTAGGAGGGTCAACCTGAAGCTGGGATTTTGACTTATCTAACTAGAAAAAAACCCCAACAACAAAACCTTAAAACCAAATTAAAACAGAAACAAAAAGCCTTAGCCTGCATCAGGTGGAAAACACACCAACATGCATAACTGATCTAGAAAGGAAAAAAGTGCTGTTTTTGTAGATGCAAACTGGGGGTCTAAGCAGCACTATAGATGCCTACTTTCTTCTGAAGCTCCTGTAGAAACTTCAGGTACTTGGGCGTGAGGGAATTCATGTACCATGCTAAAGGACATTTTGGTCTACAGGCAGAGGGATTTTTTTACCCTTTGGGTGAGTATCAGCAGGTTTGCATAGCAAGCCAGTGTCAGCCAGTCTAGGGTAATTATTATTATTAGAGGAGTCTAGTGGGAAGCAGCTGTAACATCAAGGAAAGAAAGGTTAACTCAAGGGAAAGTTCCATGTAATAGCAAACATGTCGCAGCCCAACATTACCGGGTTCAGGTACCCACTGCCAAAATGAAGCATTTGACATATTTTATAGAAAATACGTCTATGCCAAGGATTCCCAAGTTACCGAAGCTCTGTTGGAAGATCTCAAGCTTTAGGGATCACTCTCTTTGAACAATTTCAGAGCGATTTAATAGTGCCTTTAAGATGACAGAATAGGACTTTACCAAAAAGGGAATTGTCTCATTCAAGACAAATGAAAGAAGCAAATTCCTTAGCAGGCTTGGAAATGTTATGCTGCTCTGATGGTTCAACTACTACAATTTTTATGACATGTTTCCCCCAGATTAGCGTTCAGAATACTGTGAAGGATAACCCAACTCCTTGCAGTTTTTTTTTTTTTTATAAAGGATTTTTCTTTCCCACGGAGCTCATGCTTTCTCTGCTGCATGGGCTTTAGTGCATGTTCCTTACAGATTTGCAACAAATTAATCTGTACTCTATTGGTGTGTTTCTTTTAATTGTATTTATTTTTGCTCAATATGAAAACAAATAAACTTAAAGCTGGTGCTCTCCAGTACTACTGGTCCCAAGAATGTCCCCATAAAAAGTCATCCAAATAAAGAATTACACTAAATTCTCTTGTGGGAGGTCTGCTGATGTGAGCAACATTACTTATGAACACATCTGAGGCAAATGAAAAGCCAAATGTAAAATGGCTTTATGTACTGAACATGAATTGCATAAACTGGCATTCACATGTCCACTTGATGCCCATAAAACTCCCTGTCCAACTGCAAGTAGAGTGAATCTGAAGGATTCTATTTTCATGTTCTGAGGTTTTCTAAACTGGTTCAGCTATTTCAAGTAAAAACAAAAAAACAACAACCAAAAAACCCACTTCTGATATGTGACTGTAAGCAGATACTGGAGGAAATTGAGAGAAAATGGAAAAGAACTCAAGCATCCAAAGAAACCTAGAACAAGTTTTAAACATGGGAGGGAACTTCCTGACCACCATGGAGTACCTTTCATCAAAGAAGAAAGCTTAAGTTTCTTTTCTGACACATCGAAACAGGAAAAGTTATGTGTCAGGCAATCTAGAGTTTTTCCCCTGGAGAGGAAAATATCATCCAATATGACTAAATCCATAATGCCTATTGGGAGCAGCTGATGGTGTTGGCAGAAAAGTATCGAAGAATCCCATGCAATGTAATTCTGGGTATTAGTTGTCAATGGGCCTAGGACAGTTGATGCTGGTAGATGAGAGGGGCAGTTCAGTTCCCTGTATACCTTAGAGAAGCTTCAGGGAGTCAGTCTTCAGCAATACATATGGCTACTTCACTTAATGTTTGGAATGTTTGTTAGCCTACCTGGAAAGACCAAAGGAAGATTGCCTTTAGGAAGAAATTGTAACAACTAGATTCAGTGGAAAATAAATTATTACAAAAGATGCAATAATTAGAGCTGTGTGAATAACTTTTGTTTTTTGGTTTACTGATCGTTCTAAAAATATTTTTAAAAAACCATTTAAGGTTGAACAAAACATTTTGTTTCAATTGAGCTTTTAAATTTTTAAAACTTAGTTAATAAAATTGAAGTAATTTTTAAAGATGTTTTGAATAAAATATTGAAACATTTAATTTTGAAAAATGTTAAAACATTCTGACTTTTTCAATTTTGTTTTCCCCCAGCAAAACAATTCAGTGACATCGACACAAACTCAAAATGAATATGCATTTTTAGGTGAAAAAAGTTCTGGCCAAAAAACTTTGCCCAACTCTAATAATAAGCATACTGCATATGTAATACAAAAGAAGGAAATTATGTTGCATATTAAAATAAATTAAAAGGAAATGAATTAAAACACACTAGTTTGTGTCAGAGTACATGAACTATACTTTGACTGGGTTTTATGCCAATGATTCTGTCTTTACAGGGCTATGTCAGACTTGGAGGTCTGATACAGAGAAACAAAATAGACTTCTACAAAATTCAGACTTTATCGAACTAAGTACAGCTTGTAATTATTACATAACTTAACTAGTCTCTAGTACCTTCATGAGATGCTCCTTTAAAGTCCCTTATCGGTATTTAATAGATACAACCTTTTTATTTTCTGTTTTCTCTCTATTCCATAAGCTACAGTATTTACTCCTGAACTCTATGCAATTCTGGTAGTATAAAGAGGCTTTCTGGCAACTATAACTCAAGTCCATAGTACTTATTTGTTTACTCTAAAATGAATTGTGTTTTGCTGTTTTAGCTGGGGAACTAACTAACTGGTATTCTTGAAGGAAATAGATCTCTGAAAAGAAAGGTGCATGTGACAGGAAGCATGTTGGAATAGGAAAGCTGGTGTCTTATCTTCAGGGCAGTGCTTACACAAGTGCTTCACTCATCATTCCGCGGGTCTTTAAAAGAAGTAACATACATCTTGCCATACTTTTCCTCAGTCTTACAGTTTGCTATTCAACTGCTAGCTAAAGTCTGGCTAATATTTCTCTCACATCACCACTGTTTCTGGTTCTTTGGTTATGACATCATGAGCTTTGCTGTGCAGTCTCAGCTGCCATGTCCTGCCTGATATTTGTATATGCCTTACCTCACTCCTCAGGAATCTTCACATTTTTGTTCATTTGTGAACATTATTTCTGCAAGGGATGAGTGGAAAGCTTATAACATCTGCATCTCTAAGCAAAGGGCTTAGAAAAAATCTATGGCAATATAGACTTTTTTTTTACAAAATCTAAATATTGTATAGAAAGTATAATATTTATTGAGAAATGAAACAAATTAGGGATTCCAAAAAGGTTAAACTTTAACTATGCACTAATTTTCATGTTGAGCTCAGAAAACAATGGAGCTATTTCTGAGTAAGTTAAAACTATGTTTCCCAGTCTTGTAATTCCACATAAGTTTAAGGAAGATGAACAAAACTAAGAAAAATAAAGTCTCCTCTAGCCTTCACTATGCATGTGAAAAACAAGGCCAGAAATATTGTTAAATTAGTGGAGAGGCTAACAAAAGCAGTTAGGAACCTGCCTTACACAGAGTTAATTCCATGCTTCCAAAATAAAGAACTGTTGAATGGGAACAAGCCAGATTAGTTCCACAAACTAATTAAACTTTAGGATTTCTCTCAATCACGCTACAGCAACAGGGAAGTCCAGCTCTTACTAGATACAGAGGAGCCCATTCTTTTGAAATGATATATTTGATGACCAGTATTATAAATAATAGGTTATATTTTCCTGATATTTCAAGGTGATTGCATTCAATGCCAAAATAGAAAACTGGTGTTTATAATTCCCTAGCAGAACATTTATTTTTCAGAGGAGAAATAGAGATGATGGAAAGTTAGAGACCTAGAGAAAAAGATGTCTACAAGAAATTCAGAGTCACTGTAACCGTTCTGGTGAAATCACTCTTCACAAAAGTCACTGAGAAACAGTGGCCCATTCACGGTTATTCAACTGAGCAATTAATATTTAATAATCTATAAAACTTTAGTTACTCATTTTTAAATTTATTTTGTTATCAAAGACAATGTCCAGAAACATACAGTACTAAAGGATCTGTTCATGGCATTGTTTACAAAAGTTCCTAATAGACAGTGAATACTTTGTTTGGATGTATCCTTTATTTTATTAATGTTGAGGTGAACTAATCGATGGAACTGTTCTTTTTTTAAAAAAAGAATCTTGCAAAGATAATATATGGAGTCTGATTTTTTAATCTGTTGGTTGAAACTCATGACAAGACTAATTAAAGATCAACTCTTGCCTATCAGTGGAACTGGGCATGGCTCTTCTGAAAAGGTCACAGATCTTTCAAATATAGGCACCATGTTGTAAATTCCGCACATACAAAATGTGTTCATGTCACTCAAATTACACAATATGGCAGTGTTATAAGTCTGAGAATTATAGTCAATTAATGGCAAAGAAGAGAGCCCAAAGCTCACATATGACTAATGACGGACAAATTTTGAAAGAGACAAATAGTATAAAACAACAGTTTTCCTGGGAGGATGTATGCACACGCATGTGTGAGAGTGCAAGTTCAACAAGAAGTTCAAATAATGGCCTGTCCATTTGCTCCAAGCTTCTTATTCAGTCTGAATTCTAAAGGCTTTCATTTTAACGATATGTTAAAATGTGAATTCAAATCCCATATAAGCCTTTATGTTGGTTGGTTCAAGCCAATTAGAATGAACAACAACTCTCCTTCTTTTGTTCTATTTGTCAGCCTCTGGGTATGTAGGGTACTTCACTGTCTCAATTTTCTCTTTCACTTTGTACGATGGGTACAGGCCTGTTCTCCCTAATTTCCTATTGATGCCTTTAGAGTAACCATCCCAGTGGTTTCCAGCCACACCAATTATATCTTCAGGTTCCATGGGGATTTCATCAGCAGTTCGTGGATGGTGAGCATAAATGGCAATCTGGTTGTGTGCATTTTGTCCTCCAAAGTAGTAGATATCATCCAAAGAGTGGAAATATGCTGAAGCATCTGGATGCAAAGTCTGCATGATTTCATAGGCAACTCGACAAACCTTGGGAAAGAAACAGAAAAGAAGCCATAACTGCTCTGTAATCATGTAACTGCTATTAGAATCCTTAACATTATATTTGAGGGGAAAAAAGAAAATGAAAACTATACTTTTCAATAAAGGGGTGAAAACTAAAAAAAAAAAAAAAAAAAAAAAATCAAGGATTTATGAATAATCTCAGTTATCCTTTTTTTCTTCTAACAATAACTTGCAAAAAATAAAATGTGACATCTCTCTGCATAGAAAAGCTTGATAACCATCTTCCCCTGCTCTCCTCCAGCAGTTAGAGCTTTTATTCAAATAAAACATTTATTAAGCACTTCACTTATCCACTGTTAATATCCCGGACCACTCTCAGGTTTCAAGTCATGTCATGGAATAAAGCAGGAGTGGGCAATAATTTTTGGGATGCAGGAGGGGGAGGGAGGAGTGCAAGTTCTGGGAGGAGGCTCAGGACTGAATTGGAAGTTGGGTGTAGGCTCCAACTGGGTAGCACTTATTTGGTCAGCTCCAAATCCCAGTGAGCATCACAGTGGAGCTAAGGCAGGCTCCTTGCTTTCTCTGGACACATACCACTCCTGGAAGTGGGCAGCACATCCCTATGGCCCTTTTGCAGGGATCCAGGTGGCTCCATGTACAACACCTGTCTGCAGGCTCCACCCCTGCAGCTCCCACTGACCAGTTCCTGGTCAACTGGAACTCCAGAGTCCTCGATTGGAGTGGGGACAGCACTGTTTTGAATGCTTTCTCTGCAATGCTTTTACCTTAAAAATAAATATGCTTGCTTATAAAGAACTGTGTTGTAACGTAACTGTGGGTAATTACAATGTTTATAGTCTCTGAGGAGAAGGCAAATCAGAGTGCTGAGATAGTCTGTTTTGCTGGGGAACTCAGTGTAGGCAGGAAACTCTGCAGTCTGGAAATACTCTGGTCAGGAGGGATAGGAGTGTGTCTCTTCACTCAAGATAGGTAATGTATGTGGAACTAGAAGCCTAAGAGTGTGCGTCCTTGTGCTATGCCCTGTGGAAATACAGGTGCAGTTTCTTTGAACTGTGACAGTGGGTATTGAAAGAACCACTTAATGCAACATTGGGGACATCAGCATTAGGACCAAAAGCAACACTGTCAGACTGTCACCCTGGAACAGATCCAACTTCAAAGAGATCCTGGACAAGACTCTTTAGTGTGGGCATCCTTGGTACAGCAACAGCACCACAAGCATTCCCTGGTGTAGTCAGGGGCTCTTGGCATTGGAATGTACACTGTCTTATCCCTCAGAGGGTGCTTGAAATCTTATTAACCTCTGCAGTGACAAAGTGACTTTCTGCAGATAAGAATGGCTTTTCAGCTCCCTCTCAATTAGTGCAGGAATCATCTTTAATTGCTACCTTAAGAAATGACATCAGAGTAACCCTTGAGTTATGGTCTCCATTGCTGGATTACTTTTCTTACTAACTACCTCACTGACTTCATGGGAGCATCCCAAGGTTCCTATCATGAATTTCTTTATTCAGGAGCCAAACTGGTCCAACTGCCTGCTCCAAAAAATCTGGCTGCATCCTCAAGTGCAGATACATAATGACAGTACTCGTCATCCTTCTCTCAAGCATCTATTCAGGACCAATCAGCAGATTCTTATCCATCTTCACTGACTCTCTCTGAAACTATGGACTATTACAGAGAAAATTAGAGCCCCTTCTTAAGTTCCAAGCTTTACTTCCTGGGATCAGCCATCTTGGATACCACTGCCTCGTCCATATGGATTTCAGCCATGGCCTTATTTGCCTCCCAACCTCAACGTTCAATACCAGCAAGTCATTATTTGGCTTCCCTTCAAGTAGCTCCTCAAGTTAACTATCCAATTTCTGTTCTTCCTCTGGTGGACATCAGGAGTGCCAGACCATTGGATGCCAGACCACTGGAGTTTTACTGTAATCAGTATTTGTATGTATGATTGGTTCTCTACCAATCCTTGCAACAAACCTCGGTGCCAACTCTGCCCACATATATACACCGGCAACACCATCACAGGACCTAACCAGATCATCCATACTGTCACTGGTTCATTCTCCTGCACATCTACTAACGTAATATATGCCATCATGTGCCAACAATGCCCCACTGCTATATACATCGGCCAAACTGGACAGTCCCTACGTAAAAGAATCAATGGACACAAATCAGATATTAGGAATGGCAACATACAAAAACCTGTGGGGGAACACTTCAATCTCCCTGGACACACAATTGCAGATCTAAAGGTAGCCATCCTGCAGCAAAAAAACTTCAGGACCAGACTTCAAAGAGAAACAGCAGAGCTACAGTTCATCTTCAAGTTTGACACAATCAACTCTGGATTAAACAAAGACTGTGAATGGCTTGCTAACTACAAAAGCAGCTTCTCCTCTCTTGGAATTCACACCTCCAGATCAGCTACTAGAAGTGGGCCTCATCCTCCTTGATTGGATCCACCTCATCATCTCCAGCCTGATTCTGGCCTGCATATTTATTCCTGCCTCTGGGAATTTCTATTACATGCATCTGACGAAGTGGGTCTTTGCCCTCGAAAGCTTATGCTCCAACACTTCGGTTAGTCTATAAGGTGCCACAGGACTCCTCTCCGCTTTTGCTGATGACAGGATATTCTTGGTTTGGGCTCTGTGAATTCCTCATCAGACATGTCTTGGTCTGAAATAGCCTGAATAAAACAACTTTCTGAATAGGCTAAAAAAAAGTTTGACTGACAGGGTTTTGGGGGAAAATATGAGGGCATGCAGTGGGGTATAATTTGAGGACGAGAGGCTTTTTTTTATCGTTAAGTTATTGTCTGCTGGCTCTGATAAATTGTTACCTCCATTTAATTATTTCTATCAGAATTAATTAATTTTATATTAGCATTAATGTTGCTGTTTGGTTATTGTATCTTTAGTTATCGTTAGGATGGAGAAGGTAAACAGCATTTTGAAGTTGTGCAATGTATTCACCTCCTTCAGCACTGATTAGTATTATGCCTGTGTACGTAATGTAATAATGCAGTCATGTTGACCTATGCTGCCAATATCTACAACTGAATTCTCTCCTGATCAGCATAAGTGTCAGCAATAGATGCTTTGTCTGATTTTAATCACGCCTTTTATTTTTTTCAATATACCCTCTATCTGCCTGCACTGATGTCTTTTGAATCAGATGGAACATCATATCTGTGAAAACACTGCTTTTAGTATACTATTTGTGTTTTAAAATCCTTAAGAATTTGTCATGATCCATGAAATTACATATACAGTGAAAGCTGAGTTATCCGACACTCATGGTGAATGATGGTTGCTGGTTAACAATGTGCTGGATGCTCAAGCAAAGGATTAGGCAGCTCAAGGCAGGCTGAGGGAGAAGAAGGTTATGTCAGCTGGCAGCATGGCAATGCCAGATAAAGTTTTCCAGCTAACAAAGTGCCGAATAACAAAGCTTTCACTGTACTTGTAATAAAACAGAAATGCTACAATAACCACTGTATTGTTCATATTCTCACTGGACTTTGAACTGTTTCATAAGGCTACTCAAGAAAACAAGTCTTTAGCATGTGATTATTTGCACAACCCATCTAATGGATTACAGTGGATACAATGTAAATTTACTGTACTGCTTATGGACTTGTGGAAATGTAACTGACCCTGAAGAAAAAATACATTTTTTCTTTTTCCTTGTATCCTAAGTAGTAATGAACTGAGGCAGTGTTTCTCAAACTGCTCTGCGGGGCCCCAGGGCTCCGCAAGACATCTCCAGGGGCTCCGCGAGGTTTACAAACTAGAAACATCGATAAGTGCAACACATACTCAATCAGTGGACCGCTGGGACTCCGCATACATTTTTACGCATGTAAAGGGCTCCGGAGCCCAAAAAGTTTGAGAACCGCTGAACTGAGGCCAAAGGCTTGAGGTGTTTAAACCTCTCAATATCAGTTCACTGAAGTGAAGAAATTGATAGATTTGGGTAATATATTCACCGTATGCAAAATCATAGAATGTTATACAAACCTATTTACCTTCTGATTCTTTTAAATGCCCTGACTAAGCTAAGTATATTAAACTAGGATGCCTGACTTCGGCTGAAGAAGGTGCTAACAAAGAGCTTAATATGCAGATAATATTTTATGCAATCTTTAATTTTTTCATGAAAATTTCACTACAAAACATTGAGAAGATGATACTGTAGATGCACTTGCTAGCATTAAGTAAACAAACCAAACCTCAAACATGGAAAAAAATTGTCTGACAATGTATATTTAAATGTTACATTGTTGTTACCTGTGAGGAAAATGTACAGACCAGGAAGTCTGCCTGGGACAGAAAGTGGATATCCAGAATAACACCTCGCAATGAGTTTTCAGTGTATCGATTATGAAGTCCAGCTGACCAAGATATGGAGTTATCACTTATAAATTCATAATTTGGATATCTGGAAAAATATAATCTATAATTAATATCAAAATCTTACAATTAAAATTTTACAAGCATTAAGCACCAAACTAATTGTAACGGCAAATAGTTTAAGTCATAATTCTCCTTTACAGAAATTTATAGCACTGTCTTTTTTACCACTCTAGTATTTTAGTCCCCTGCCCTCACAAAGCCTCCCTCCCCCAGAAAAGATCCTTTACCATACAGAGATATGACCCCTAAAAAATGGAGAAGTGCCAGAGACTCCATGAGGTCATGTAGGGACTTTATTATTGCTATTGCTTTCATGTGGAAGGCACTCAGCTACTACACTAATGTGCAGCAAGCAGAATCCTAAAATAGATAGAGAGCATGGTTACTATGTCCTGATTTCAGTATACTTTTAGCTATATTTACTACCATACTTTCTTGAAGGCTTTTAATTAGAGAATTTTATATGGAAATCAATTACAAGTGATAGAGTCAGTCAAAGAAATAAATGAATACAAATTGAAAAAAAATCAGTTGCACTTTATAACAGAGTAATTTAAATTACAGTGCTGTTCAACTGCAATTACAATGTAATTATGAAGCATATACCAAATATTTAAACGGCCAATTATTAGATTTTTAACAAAATTCATTTATCAAAATGTATAACTTGATAGTAATTACAAGATAAAGTTTCAGGTACAATACTAGTGGAGTAAGTAGTAAGTAATTAAGTCATAAAGTTAACATTATAGTTATTTGAATAAAGGGTACCTACAGTATCAAAAGAATTAATAATTCAGAGTAGCCCCTATCACAGAGGCCAGGGCAGCAACTGCTCTAGAATCAAGGTACTATAACTGGCTCTCTCAGTACCCTCCCTTTGTAGCAAAAATATATATTTTAGTTAGTATTGGTTATAAGACTATAAGTATGATGTATAATTTCATGTATAATGATTTGCTTATAAGTTCTGTAGTTTCTATTTTTCTCTGTGGCTCTCATGATTAGATAATGTTTACTGTAAGGCCTTGCTCCCTGTTAGCATTACAAATTGAGTTGTACCCCTTTGTCTGAACCACAAACTAAGTTGTGTGCTCTAGTAATTATTAATCTTGTCTGAAACTCTGTACAATTATGCGGTGTGAGGAGAGGATGTGTGTAAGTGTGACAGTCATTACAAATGCCATCATGGACTTGTAACTATGCACGATCTGCAGGACCTCTGTGTGTGGGGGTTTGTCCTTATAAAACATATGCTAACTGCTTCTCTACTGTAGTTTCAATAAACATAGTGTATTGTCTTTTCCCCTGAAAAAGATCCCATGTGCTTCTTATAAGCATAGCACCTTCTCCTGTGCTGAGAATATCTCAGAGCAAGAGATTAGCTCCAAGAGATTCCCAAATCTGCACCGTCCTTTGTGGATGATGAATCTGAGGAACTGTCCCGGATTGAAGTGTCATTAGAGGAGGTTTTGGAACAAATAGAAAAACTTAATGTTAACAAATCTCCGGGACCGGATGGCATTCATCCAAGGGTTCTAAAAGAACTCAGATGGGAAATTGCTGAGCTATTATCTGTGGTTTGTAACCTATCCTTTAAATTGGCTTCCGTACCTAATGACTGGAAGGTAGCCAATATGACACCAATACTTAAAAAGGGCTCTAGAGGCGATCCTGGCAATTACAGACCGATAAGCCTAACTTCAGTACCGGGCAAATTAGTCGAAACAATAGTAAAGAAAAAAATTGTGAGGCATGTAGAAGAATATAATTTGTTGGACAAAAGTCAACATGGTTTGTGTAAAGGGAAATCATGTCTTACTAATATTAGAGTTCTTTAAAGAGGTTAACAAACATGCAGACAAGGGGGATCCAGTAGATATAGTATATTTAGATTTTCAGAAAGCCTTTGACAAGGTCCCTCGCCAAAGGCTCTTGTGTAAATTACATGGCCATGGGATAAGAGAGAAGGTCCTTTCTTGGATTGAGAACTGGTTAAGACAGGAAACAAAGGGTAGGAATAAATGGTAAATTTCAGAATGGAGAGGGGTAACTAGTGGTGTCCCCCAAGGGTCAGTTCTGGGACCAATCCTTTTCAACTTATTCATAAATAATCTGGAGAAAGGGGTAAGCAGTGAGGTGATAAAGTTTGCGTATGATACAAAACTGTTTAGCATAGTCAAGACAGAAGCAGACTGTGAGGGACTCCAAAAAGATCTCACCAAACTGAGTGATTGGGCAACAAAATGGCAAATGAAATTTAATGTGGATAAGTGTAAAGTAAAGCACATTGGGAAAAATAACCCCAACTATATGTACAATATGATGGGGGCTAATTTGGCTATGACAAATCAGGAAAGAGATCTCGGAGTTATCGTGGATAGTTCTCTGAAAACTTCCACATAGTGTGCAGCGGCGGTCAAAAAGGCAAATAGGTTGCTAGGAATTATTAAGAAAGGGATAAAAATAAGACACAGAATAACTTACTGCCCCTGTATAAAACTATGCTACACCCACATCTTGAATACTGTGTACAGATATGGTCTCCTCACCTCAAAAAAGATATTTTGGCCTTGGAAAGGGTTCAGAAAAGGGCAACTAAAACAATTAGGAGTTTGGAACAGGTCTCATATGAAGACAGGTTAAAGCGACTGGGACTTTTCAGTTTAGAAAAGAGGAGACTGAGGGGGGATATGATAGAGGTATATAAAATCATGAGTGGTGTGGAGAAGGAGGATAAAGAAAAGTTTATTAGTTCCCATAATAGAAGAACTAGAGGACACCAAATTAAATTAATGGGTAGCAGGTTTAAAACTAATAAAAGAAAGTTCTTCTTCACACAGCATGTAGTCAACCTGTGGAACTCCTTGCCAGAGGAGGCTGTGAAGGCTAGGACTATAACAGAGTTTAAAGAGAAGCTAGATAATTTCATGGAGGTTAGGTCCATAAAAGGCTATTTGCCAGGGGATAGAATTGGTGCCCCTGGCCTCTGATTGTCAGAGGGTGGAGAAGGATGGCAGGAGACAAATCGCTTGATCATTGTCTTCGGTCCACCCTCTCTGGGGCACCTGGTGTTGGCCACTGTCGGCAGACAAGCTACTGGGCTAGATGGACCTTTGGTTTGACCCAGTACGGCCGTTCTTATGTAAGAGTGCTGAAAATGACCAAAGTTAGAATCTTCAAACGTATCTTGTTTTGCATATCTAGGGACACTTAAATGTCAAGCTCTACTTGGCAGGAATATGCCTAATTTAAACCCTCACAATGCAAGAACTACTGGAATAATTTTTTTCAAAGATGTAACAAGTCATATACAAGGAGGTATTTCTCTCAAATTAACTAGTGATGGCCATTGAGACAGGGAAAATTCTTTGTCAAATAGCAATAGCTGGAATTGCACAAAACAAAAGAGCATTTTATGTGCTCTTATATACTTTGTTTGAAGCATCTAGCTTTGAAGGAGATGTAATTAGAATTTTGTGTCTTGAAGGAAACATTTGTTTCATCATAAAAACGATTATATTAATGAAAAATACTCAAGTTAATGACTCCGTTTTGAAGACATACTTGATTATACATAAAATGTGGAAGCTGAGGTTAGATAAGAAAAGGAAGAAACTCTCAATTTTGAGAAGATGCTTCTTGTGAATAGAGATATAGGGCCATGCATGACAAGATATAAGGGCTATATCTGTCAGAGGGAGGGGAGCGGTAACTAGGGTTTGACAGATGGTTTAACCAAAAATACTGAACCCTGCCCCCCCCCCCAAAAAAAAATGGGGAAAAAATTCTGTTGAGGCAAAAAAAAGGGGGAGACCAAAGTTGATGAGAAAAAAAAAAAGGCCTTTGAGGCTTTTTGTCAGCAGCCATCTTGTTTCCCTGCTCCGAGCCAGAAGAGAGCTCCCCTGCGGAATCAGGTAAGCGGGGAGAGAGGGGACCTGGGGGCTGGGCCTGGTTGCTGAGTGTGTGTAGGGTTGCTAGGTGTCTGGTATTTTCACCCCCTGGCAGGGGAAAAAATTCAGAAAATACCGGATATTTTAGGTGTCCAGTATTTTTTGAAATTTTTCACCAGACAGGAGGGAAAAATACCGGACTGTCCGGGTCAATACTGGACACCTGGCAACCCTAGCGGTAACTAGCAGAATTTGCCTTCTTGTCTTCCCCATTGTGGTCAATACCTTCTGCCAATGTTGCACTACTGTATTTTGTTTTCCTAATGTGAGTTTAGCATATCAGCAGGCTTTATACAGACCAAAACAGCAAGAGCAATAATCTTGAATGTTATTTTAAAGTCAGAAAAAATACAATTTCTCTGCAATCAGAATTTTTTTGGCTATATATAACACATCACTATATATCACACAGCACACCTTTATGGAACTTTGGGACTAGTATAAAAAGCCAAATCTCACAAAACCACTTTCAGAATCCAGGGATATATCTACAGTGCCACCCTAGTTCAAACTAGGGTGGCTAATGTAGTCATTCAAACTTGCAAATGAAGCTCGGGATTAAAATATCCCGGGCTTTATTTGCATGTTCCCAGGCGCCGCCATTTTTAAATCCCTCACAGTTCGAACTACCTGCCCGCGGCTACACGCGGCAGTTTAAAGTTAATCCGAACTAAGTCCTTAAAAAGTGAAAAAAACAAAGTAGAACTTCTGCATACAATGAAAGAAAGAATTTAAGATGAAATTAAGGAGGATAAGCAATTTGAAGGGAAGATATGAATTTGTTGAATTTTATTGGTTATACATAGCAGAAAGTCTAATTAGATTCATGCACAAAACATGAAGTAAGTTTTCCCCATATAGTTTGTCTACTGCACTTAATTGTAATCTAGAACACCAATGATTCTCTTTAAAGGGAAGATTCTGGTAGCTACAACAAAAGCCTTGCCTACACTATGTCCTTTAACTGTTTGTATTTCAGCTGCATTTGTTGAACCAGATAAAGTACATATTATCAGTGTGTTCATCCTGAACAGTAACTTACAATTAAGCCAATTCAACTGCCATGACTTCATGGAACTGATACTTAAGTCTATTAAATACAGCAAAATGCACAATATTATCTTTCCTAGATCTATGCACAGAGGGAACCGTCCACACACACATCTCTCTTCTTATAAGCAGAAGGGGCATACCCTTCAGAAACATATGGAATCCTAGTTGAGCAATCCAGGGCTTATGGCAAGGTATAAGCCATGTGTGAGAGTGTGAAAGAGGGAGAATGTACACTTCCCTCTCCTTTCCTGAATAGAACTCTATTATCTTTTTTGCATGAGGCTCACAACTTGACAGTAGTTGCAGTCAGGAAGAGTATTTGAAACTATGCTGCCAGAGAACTAGGAGGGATCAGAGGTGATACAGAGGCACAGAGCCTTCTCATGAATGACCCTAGCCTCTTAACGACTGGTGACTTCCCCCAAAACTGGCCAAACCTGTTCCACAAGCATAAGCAAATCCCATCATCACATGAGATAATATGCAGATTTCTGTAAAATAATCTTCAGAGATTTCTTCCTTCTGACATGCATCTCATGGGTAGAGGCGACCCCTGCCCTTACGACCTAATTGGTTCCTGGAGAACCGTTATAAGTCGAACCTTCATAAGTCGAACCCTTTTTTCCCATAGGGACAATGATAAAAATGAGGGTTATGTTCCTGGCCCGCTTTGCCAGGAAGTTGTAGACCATGGTGCGAGCTGCTCCCAGAACCAGCTGGGGGCTGTGCCAGGTGGAGGCGGCCGCCAGAGCAAGGCAGTTGTAAATGTGAGGGGTCATAAGTTGGGGGTCACCTGTATTCCCCTGGCAAGTTATGATCTGGGAGGAGTAACTAGTTAAGAACTCATAAATAATTTAAAAATACAGTTTTCCAGTTTCTTTACAATTTATGTATTTGTCATATAAATTAGAGCTCAAATTGTATTATTTTAAAATATTTTTCTTCTTTTTCTGCTTTAAAATACTAAAAATAAAAATTATTTTTAAATGGGCAAGAGATTATGGTCAATTGACAAAGTCTTACCACTGAGCTGTTGCCAACCAAAACAATTCTGGAAAATTATCAATAAATCACAAGAGGGACTATAGTAAAAGTTACATTGTAATCTCAACTATATACATTAAACCACAGATACTATGTTAAGATACTTACATTAAGAATTGTAACCAATAAGGTCAGGAATTGTAGGACTCTTCCTATAGGATATGAGCAAGTCCATTACACATCTATATACAGGCAGGCCCCAGGTTACGTACAAGATAGGGACTGTAGGTTTGTTCTTAAGTTGAATTTGTATGTAAGTCGGAACTGGTACATATTGTAGGGGAAACTCTAGCCAAACATTTCTCCAGAGCTCAGTTTTATTCTCCCACACCTCACTTCCCTCAGTCCTTTATTCTCAAGCTAAGGTGTCTGCTGAGAAAAGCCGCTCCGCATCTCCTTGGTCTGCTGGGGGGGGGGGGGGGGGGCGCTAGTTTCGCGTCTCCCTGGTCTGCTGGGGGGAAGCAGCTAGTGCAGGGTTGCCTCACCCCGTTTGTAAGTAGGGATCCGATGTAAGTTGGATCCATGTATCCCGGGGACTGCCTGTATTGTAAATGTAATTAATCTTACTTGGATTTTGCCTCTTGTAGTAGTGAAGGGTCATCTGTAGCCAAATAAACTCGTTTCTTATCTATATGCATTCTGCGGGCAAGAAGCTGGAAACGTTCTTCAACATGTACCATGTACTCTTCAATGGGATGAAATGCTGCCTCTGTTCCCACTTTGTCTGTCCTTCGGACATGAACACTGAAAAGAAAGACAGATATTGGGATTCAGCTTGTAAATGTTTTATAGTTTTTATACTAGTTTGGTAGTTGAAATTTAAATGTTATCTTAGAATAAACATTTTTGCCCCTTTATGTGTTCAGATGCGCTTTAACATGAACCACTAAATGAAACAAAAAAGGGTAAAAGGCAATGGATTCTACAGAGAAATATTCACTAAATGTAAAATTATTAATGGCAAAATCTGAAATATGCCAGGACATATTAGATTTGTGATGTAACAGAATGGGAGGTAACTGCCACCCTGCCCTTGAAAACAGAATATAATTATTACATTTTTGGAGGCCAAATGCTAATATTCTCCACATCTGTCACAGTGGAGTCTTAGAGATATAGTTCTGCAAAGCTCTCAAAGACTTCGCTATTAAGTAGGCAGATGCTGACCTTCCTTTGTTCTTTTCTACATACACACCAAGCAGGTTTTATTTAGTTGCTACACAGTGTACAATTTAAGCTTCTTCAGGAAAACTGTGTGTGACCTGTCAGGAGTAATAGCATTACATTTTCTATTGTCTGCAAAGGAAATGCATTTTTAAAATATTCCTCTTTCCTCCTACCTTTTTCTAAGCCAAAATATTGCCAAGTAATTCCAATTTTCTGTAGAGTGCTCCAAGTATACCTCTTTTGGGTTTTAAGTGGAACCTTATTTGTCCTCATCAGAACTGCATCAGTTGGACACCTTTTAGGATTTATCAAATACATCCACTAAAATCTATAGGCATTATGTTCTAAATAAATGATATGTACTATGACATATAAATGGCTTCAGATATTGTTCAGGAATTAAAGGAAATTAAAGCCAACATATGTGGCATGAAAAGGTAAATTCATTGTCCTTATATGGACTAGTTAGTTTATTCCAGAACAGATAGTATTTTCTTTTCTTGCTCAATATTTTTAAAGATCATGTATTTACACGGTTCCAGGCAGCAGGCTATGTAGTCTGCATATCAATTCTGGATTTCCCATCAGACTTTCCCATCAAAGGGAATAGTGCAGGGGCAAAGAGAATTTTCTGCTATTAGCATTCATATGCAAGTTTCTACTCTGAATATTTAACTTTGGCAAAGTCACATGAAATGCTTATCCTTTAAAGTCAGGTGCAACCTAGCATACTTGTTGCAGGGCCAACCCTTTAAGAGCAGACATTCTGGTGTTTCTAGTTCCCAGAAAGTCTGCTAAAACCAAAGCCTCCCTAGAGACAAAGCTGGTTTTAAAAATCAAGCTATGGTATCAATGGGGTGAGCATCGAGTCTCCCTACTGGATGACCTGAAGGCGTGGTTTCTAGGTCTTTTTGGGAAAGGGCCTGGGAAAGTAGCTTGAGAGGACACAGCACCAGAAGCCAATGAGCGGGCCAGGGTTGCATTCAACCCCTAGTTCCAAGAGGAGCAAAGACAACTAGTTGGACCTGGGCTACTCAACACGTGGCACCTTGAGCCACCTCCTGGGCCACTTGCCTGCCTCGTCTCTATGGGCTACGGGCTCCAGCGGCAGAACCTCCCGGTGAGCTGAACCATGCTGTGCCACACTGAGCCAGGCCACGTGCGCACGAGCTGCTGGCTGGTGGGAGGCAGTGGGGGAGGAGGGCAGCAAGATGTGGCAGCAGAGTATGCCTGCTGCACTGGCCACAGCAGCAGCGTCTCCCCACAAGTGGAGCCGCGTGGCACCACAGTGAGCCAGGCCACATTGGTGCATGTGCAGGAGCTGCCATGGTCAGCAAGAGGCAGCGGGGGAGTCGGGCAGCGAGGCACGTGGCAAGTCAGTGGCAGAGCTGGGCAGTAAGGGTACGTCTAGACTACATGCCTCTGTCGCCAGAGGCATGTAGATTAGGCTACCAGACACAGTAAAACCTCCTGGGATGAGGTTTACCTGGGTGGTCGACAAATACCTTTGATGTCAGCAGGGGAGCGTCCAGACTATCGCGCTGAGCCGACAAACAGCTGATCAGCTGTTTGTCGGCTCAGCGCGGCAGCCATGTAAATTTAAATGAAGCAGCGATTATTTAAATCGCCGCTTCATTTTCCTAAGTCTGGTAGCCTAATCTACATGCCTCTGGCGACAGAGGCATGTAGTCTAGACGTACCCTCAGAGACATGGCAAGGCGGTGGCGGAGCCAGGCAGCGATGCTGGGGTGAGAAAAGTCTGCGCTGGGTCTTGGGTAGGGTTACCATACGTCCACTTTTTCCCGGACATGTCCTTGTTTTCACATGTTAAAATCACCATCCGGATGAGTTTTTTAGAAGGCAAAAAATGTCCGGGATTTTGTGCCCTGCAAAATGTATCGGGCAGGGGGCGGCGGCATGTGCCTTCAATGGAATGTTTGAAGCTGCACACCCGGACCATTCGCAGCCGCTCTGCGCACACACCCCAGCGCCTAGAGGGAAATGCGCATGGCTCCAGTGAGACCCAGGGGGTTTCCCTCCTCGAGAGCTGGGGACATAAATCTAGTGGGGCAGACAGTAAGGGCATTGGGTTGGAGCGGGGGAGAGGGGGGTAACTGTCTCTAGGGAAAGGGTGGGTGCACTGGGTTAGGGCAGTAGGGTCTGGAGGATACCTGGCTCTGGGGGAAGGGGGCATTGGGTTGGAGTGGGAGGGCTAGGGTATCTGGCTCTGGGGGAGGGATGGGTGTATGGGGTTAGAACAGGGAACTGGGCGTTAAAACTTATGGATTCTTTCCTTTCCTGTAGGTGGGCAGCTGGTCTGTTGCTTAGATTTGGGGGTTCCAGTCTCTGCTCTATGAGGACTGTGGGAGCTAGTGCTTGGTGGGGCGGGCAGTGGAAAGGAAGGGATTATGGGAAGCAGGATTCCTGAGTTCTTTTTCTATCCATGCCACTTCTCCTCTGGGTGCCTTTAACTTCACACTAATTGTATTTATATTTCAGTAAATATTGTATTGGCAGTTTTTGTTTGATTTGTTAAAATTGTGAAGCCAAAACAAAAAAGTAGTCAATATAATGGTCTTCTGCTGATATGCGTTTTAGTAGTTTAATTCCTGGATTGTTATTGCTCACTAAACATGCTGTCAAGTGTGTGGAAATTGGGTAAATTTTATTAATATCAGCAGAACTGAGTTAAATGGGGCCTGCATGTTGTATAGTTTTGCCTTAATCTTTGTATTCATGCCCGTCAGTGTGACGTTATCTGCATATATTTGCATAAATATTTGCATATACATTTACATATTTATGTGACCACATTTAAGTTGCGGCCCTTGACATGTGCTGTGTGCTGCAATAAAAAGGAAGGAAAAAGTATTTGTAGGCCCTAGTGTAAGGTCTGTGGACACCTAAATACAAGACACAGATAGGAAGATTATAGGAATATAGATTTTACTGTAAATCATTCATCTATAATATATATTTTAATAAACCAGACTAGTGAACTGGAGATACTTAAATTCTGTTTATAAAAGATGTGATCAACAGAAACATTGACGTGTTTACGAGAAAACGGATGCTCAGCTGAGCACCCAATAAGATAGAAGTAAACGACTGTAATTTAGCATAAAATGACGGACCTGAGATTTCTAAATATGTGGAGTCTAGTTTTGGATCTATCATAGGTTGGAGATTTGTTGTTAATTAACATTTATGATGTGCAATAAATACACATTCAATTTCTGGGCTAACAGGAAAAAAAATCTCCTACCCTATAACTGGATGTTTGAAACCGAGTTTCCTTGTTGCTTCTTCAATTTCCTTTTCTAGCCATGGTTGCGGACGAATCAAATATTTGACAAACTGCGAGACCCACCACACCGCAGGATCTCCATGGACACGAATTAGTCTATCAGCAAGATCTTCTGGGATAGCCAATGGCAAATAAGGTGGCCGTGGATGCAAGCTGTCAACGATGGGAAGTTCTACAACCTGAACATTCTTATCATTTGCTTCACCTGTATCAGAATACATAATAGGATGAGCCAAGTATTTCAGTTCAATAATCTAAATTATGTGATGTATGAGAATATGTAACATTTCAGATGGATCACCAAAACAGGATTTTCAATTTGTTAACATTAAGGCTAATGAAACCCCTTTATTTTTGTTGAAAATTTATTTATAATAATGGATTAATTTTATACAATTGTCTGTGTCTCTAACAACCTATACCATCAGAATGTCCCTTCATTGGAATTAGATGGTTTTAAACCAATAAATCCTCTTAAAATATCACTACTGAGCTTCTAGGTCTACTTGGACATGTCTTACAATTCCAGATAATCAGACTGAAGTTGAGTGTTTAAAAATAAATCAAGAATATTATTTCACACTGCAAGAACTGGATGGCAGAAAAATGCAACCATAAATTTCTGCAGTGTTTCAATATGGGGCAGTTTTAAGTGTAGTCGCTTATCAAACTTTTCCATATACAGTAAAAGCTCTGATATCCAGCTCTCAATTAACCAGAAAGTTCAATTTACCAGCATTTTTTAAATCTCCCAATAAAAATCTTCAGTCCACTAGTGGGGACTAGTATACTGCCCAACATGTTATGCAATTGTATATTCTGCATTCTACTTCTATGCAAAAGTGGCAGAAGACAAACAAGCAAGCTGAAATCAGGGATTTTTTTTCCCAAAAAAGCAGCTTCCAGGGTGTCATAAGGTCATTACAGATTTGGCCCAGTCTCCTACATCTACAAGTAGAAGATTTAAATGACATTACTCGGGTCCCTCACTCAAATAAGTTTTGTTTTTCTTCATTTATATTATTGTTCTCAAGTAGGGTTGGGGATGCAGGCTACCCTGGGGACACAAGACTACTCCAGCCCTCTCTCATCAGAGCATGTTGGGGACTGATGAGATGTGCCTGTCCATACCCACCGAAGCAGTTACAGCCAGGAGATGGGTGCATGTCCCCCAGCTAGGGACACACAAACGCACATACAAACTCTCTGAAATATATAGTAGATAATTGGCCCTTTCTCTACCTCTGTCCTCTGCTGGCCCAATGGGGTTATAGCTGTCCTGGTCCCCATCTCTGGCCTCTTGCTGCCCCTCCATCAAGATTCTACAGTATAACTGTCCCTTCTACCAGACCTCTCCCTTTCCATTGTATGAGAAACAATCAATCAAATTCCAGGCACCTTCCATTATCCTGGCACAACCAAACCCATACCTTGATTTAAAGCTGCAGACTCAATTTGGTGGCTCTAGCTCTTATCGTTTAGAAGTTCTCGAACAAACTGACTCACAGGCAGACAGACAAAAAGACAGATGCACATTTCTAAAATCAATCAAGTTGATAACTCATGTTGATAATAATGACCTAAGACACTAGAAGACCCTGAAGTGCCTTCTGAATCATCAAAGAAAGATTAAATTATGTTCAATAGAGTTTTAGGAGTAACTGTAATTTCAGTGATTTGGGTGTATGTCATGAACTGCCCACAGTAATAAATAGTGTTATAAGATAAACTCATGTATAGAAAACTTAACCAATATACAACTAAGAGCTTCAAGAAACCAACCACTCTGCAGTGCAGCAGTACTACTGGATTGATAAGTACCTGTATTCTATTGTATTCATTTTATTGTATGCCAATTCTTTGAAAATTGGTATTCCATTGGTAAAAGTATAACACACAGTTAACTAGGCTATCCAATTAACTAGTACCCTCATAGCCCCAATATGCTGGACAACAGAGCTTTTACTGTATTATTATTTAATATTTATATTTCAGTAGAACCCAGAAGCTCCTGGCATGATAAAAATAGTCTGTTGAGCTAGTTGCTGTACAGAGGAAGACACAGATTTTAGCCTGAAGAGCTTATGATTTATAATGAGCAGTATGCCTGGCATAGGAGAGAGGGAGACAATCAAAAGCACATTGTATACATATGCATGCATTTGCCCGGTTTTAAATATTAATTATAACAATTGGTTTCTGCACACATTGGGATGCACTATTAACAGTTAAAAGCCACGGCAAAGAAATCTTTCAGATCTGGGGTCCCATTATTAGGACAAGACTCTAATTCTATTAACTATACCTTTAGATTAACTTCTCAGATAAGAATAAAAATGTCCATATTGCTGGTTTTCCCAGAACTCATTTCACATGCTGAACATAAGCAATGACAATCAGATAGAAGCATCAGAACACATTACTATACATTTTCATTTTTAAAACCCAAAAGATTTAGATATGCATTTCTAGTAGGTTGATCAATTCACAGAAGATGTCATAGTCTGCAATGGGTGTCAGTGCAACACGGAGCTGATCCCTGGACCACTACAGAAAGAATGCATGATGAGTGGCTCTGAGGATAAGTGTGTTTTCAATGTAAGCTATCAGAAACAAACCTGGTAAAAATACTTTTGCTGTACTATGAATGGACTATTCTATGAAGGTTTGGAAGTTAAAAACGATCAGAAAATAATTGTTAACTTTCAAGAAGGCTAATTGGCAGACAAAATCTATTTGGTGTATGTAAGCATAATGAATCTATCTTATTCAGTAAAAGGGGGAATCAGAAAATTCCCTCGGTTGAAACTGTTCAGTGTGTATGTACAATTCATTTCAGTACATTTGTAAAACAAAGCCCATGAAACATGACATTTATTGCATGATTAAAAGGCAAGCTTCAAGAATTTCTTCACTGATATTGAAGAGCACATCAAAGCTGGCAGTCAAGGTCAGGACTAACACCAATACACTCAGTGAGTTGTAGAACTTTAATCAGAAGCTGGTTGGTTAAGGTGAAATTATTTTCAATTAGTGTTTTCTGGAAAGAAACCTACAATTTATGTCGATGCAAATAATTATTACTTATTTAATTTAGAGTTGTACCTGTATGTTTTTTGGAATTTGAGCCTCATGCTGCATAGAACCACATTTTAACATGTATCTGATAAAGTTATCAGTTCAAAAACTGAAAATAAAATAAAACACTAATGGGTTGCTAAACTGGGAGCATCTTAATAGTGTAGTTAGAGTGATTAAGCTAAATTAGCCAATTGTCCCAGTGTAGATGCAGTTATACCACTATAATTGAGCCTATTCTTACATAACTTATGCCAATTCAATGCCATTATAAATCAATGTTTCACCCTCATCTGGAATACTGTGTTCAGTACTGGTCACCACATTTCTAAGAGAATTTTACAGAAGTAAAGGGAGTTCAGAAATGGGCTCTCATATGAAGAAAGACTGAAAAGACTGATATGTTTACATTACAGATCAATAACAGTTCACTATTATAAAATATACAAAATATTGAATTTTGAATGATAAACTGAAAGGAGGAAATACTTTTTCCTTATAACAAAATTAGACTGTGGAAAAAAAATGGTTACCAACTTTTTGTAACTTGTTCTTCAAGATGTGTTGCTCATGTCCATACATAGCTGTCAGAAGGTTTTTCCCCTAGCAGTACCTGGTCAGCTGTGGAGACTCCTGGAGTGGTGCTGTATCTAGTCCACTGCTGATCATCTCCCTGCTCAGTTTCTTCTTGCTGGAAGATCCCAACAGAGGGTGGATCTTGAACTAGACATGAGCCACACATCTTGAGAACAACAGTTACAAAAGGCAGGTTACTGTTTCTTCTTCTTTGAGTAAATGCTCATGTTAGTTCCAAGCAGGAGACTCTCAAGCAGTTATCTGAGGGAGTCTGAGATCACTAAGCTGCAGACTGAAGCATTGTTCTTTCGAATTCAGCATCATCTCTGGTATGCTGACACATGGTGTAGTGAGGGAAGGACGGGACTGTTCCCCACTAACAAGAGAAACTACTTACATTATCTAAATAATAAATAATTAACTATCAATTATTTACAAGAAAATCAGCTAATGCTAGGGAAGACTTTTGCCTGAGATAAGAGAAGGAAAGTTCTAATCACCATCACCACTAACGGTAAGAAGGATCTGGGGGAGGGGGGAGGAATGGTAGTGGACTATATATAGCACCATAACAGTGCCACTTCAGGGGGCTCAACAGCTGACCAATGGGTACTGCTACGGGAGAAACCTTCCGAGGACTATGCATGTGGTGCACACATACTCGGAATCAACATGAACAATCCCTCAAACTCATTGTAATAGTAATTTTTTAAAAAAATGTAAAAGGCTATGAAACCTCCTGCTTCAATCTCTATTGAAGTTAGGTGACTAACAAAAGTGTGTTATCCTCAAAACAGTGCTGAAGTTTATTTTTAAAGTGGTGCAGCCTTATACAGGCACTCTGCAGAGCAGTTAATTGCTCCTGAAAATATGCTATAGTTTTCAAACTTATAGCTTTCTGGTGTACCAATAGTTGAGCACAATAGCCTTCGCATATTCTAACACCATTGGTAGTAAGCTCTCTCTAACATTTCCCATTAGTCTTCTCTGAGTGGTCTTAAAACAAAAATGCCATCAGGGAGCCCATTCGTGTAGTAGTGCAGAAGCAGCACTTCAAGGATAAGAGAGGGAGAACTACAAGATGTGTCCACAATCATGAATTTCTGCCCATTTTCCAGGGAATTTGATTCCTTCTTTCCTCATTTCTTCCTGATAAAAATCATTTTGGCTTTATTTTCAATATACAGGGCTCGACAAATGAGCTCACCTGCAGCGAGTAGATTTTATCAGCTGGCGAGTGCAGGGGCGGAATGGCCCAGTGGGCGGTTGTGACGGGCTGGCCAAAGGCCGCACTACGGGTGGCGTGGCCCCATCTGATCCGCCGGCCAAGCAGAGGAGCGGAGCGCTGCCAGGAAGGGGAAACACAGTGATTCTCAGTGCTGGGCTGCCTATGTGCAGCTCCAGCGCGAGGAGGCAGGGCATGAGCCAGAGGGTGGGATGCTGGCAGACGTCAGGATGCTGGTGTGACATGGTCCCGTTGATTTTAAAGGGCCGCGGCAGCTCAGCTCTGGCTGCGTGGCCCCGGAAGCTGGCTGCGGCACAGCCAGGCCACGCCCCACCGGCTCCAGTCCTGCCGTGGCCCCAACCCCCTCGCCAGTGAGAGACCGCTCCCAGTCGACCATCCAGTTCGCTGTACACGCCCCACACCCCTTTGTCTCCACGCCGCCCATTCCCCACGCCACCCCTGCTCCCCTGTACCCCTGATCCCCTGCTCTCCATCTTCTCTGCGACTCTCTGGCTCTGCACTGGGCTGCACCCTGCTCCCTCCAATCCCTGACCCCCCCCAGCTCTGTGCTGCCCATTCCCTGCACTGCCCCTAGACCCCGATCCCTCTGCCCCTCCTGTTCCCCGCGTCCCATTCCCTGTGCCTCCAGCGCTCCCCGCGTCCCTCTGGCTCTGTGCCTCCCATTCCCCGCGCCACCCCTGTACCACCCCCCCCCCCACTGTTCCCTGCACCCCTCTGGCTCTGTGCTGTCCTTGCACCCTGTTTCCCCTGTGGGTCAGGAGTGATGGGGTGCTTGTCCATAGGGAGGGGCTGGACAGGGCAAATAGATTCTTCTGGTGCAATATGTGCAAAGTTATATCTTCTGAGAATGCCACTGATTCTGAGTTATGTGGAGGGCCAGAGCCCAAAGATGGATCTTACCCTAGTTCAGGGCTACTCAACTTTGGAAGCCCTGGGGCCACAATGATACTCAGCACATGCCGAGGGCCACAACTTAAGTGTGGTTGCATATACATGCAAATATATATGCAAATAGCTTATTTCACAGTGACAGGCATGAATACATAGCACTTCCCACAATGCCCCAGCGCTCCCGGCACCTCCTCCCTGGGGGCTAGAAACACCAACGCCCTGTACCTGTCTGTTTCAACTAGCCTGTCCGCTTGCATCTGTCAATGCCCACCCACCTGGGGGTCACTGTTGTGCAGCATGTTCCCAGTGGAGGCCATGTTCAAAGGATCCTACCCGCAGGCCACGTGCTGAGCCACCACATAAACCCAAACTGTATTGCGGGCCACAAACAAATGGGCATGTGGTCCATAGGCCACGTGTTGAGTAGCCTTGCGCTAGAAAATTCACATTTCAGCCAAGCCAATGGGCAGCCAAAGCCTTTTCAAAAGATTGAGCCAATTGTTTGCTGATATAAATTGGTGTATCTCCAACTAAGTCAATGGAGTTGTATCAGTTTACACTAGAAGAGAATTTGATTAATAAGTTGTTTGTATTTGAATGGACGTATAACTGGCAAATTGAATTCTTAAAAATTTACAGTATTACAATACATTACAGAAACCAAAATAATCTGTAAAGAAGCTTGCAAAATCAATTAAGTATGCAAATAAGGTTTGGGATCCAGCTAAAACCAGGCAGTTATACAATTAATTCTACATAAGCCTTGAAAGAAAATGTCACAGAGAAGAAATATCTAAATAAAACATTATTTGCAATCTATAATGCCTTGTGAGAGCATGATTCAGACAGATCTTTAGCATGTGAAACTGCCATTTGTATTTATGAAAGTAACAATTGCTCAGAAGTCCCCCGTTCTATTAAAAAGGAATGTATGAAAAAAAAAACCAACAGATTTTTGAATCTGTGTAAGGATAACCATTCAAAAACTGAAACAATTATTTCCTGTCCTAATAGATGGCAACTATTGAGTAAAACAAACTGACGACATGACAATTTCAACAGCAGCATACTTTCATAAATATTTGCTCAACACTCAATATATCACATCCTAATACAGAAATAAATTCTTGTAAGAGAACTCTTATAGCTTCATTACCTTATTAGACTATTAGGGAAACAAAGAGAACTCCACAGAGTAGGCACAGGAAATAATCCATATGATTGCAATTTGGACATTAAAAAAGCACTGTCAATATGCTTGATTATATATAAAAAGTAGGAGAGAGTGCCTCTGCCCAGAGCAGTTGTTAAACTAATTCAGAGCTAGATTAAATAGTTCAGATTATAGCATAATACATGATAAAGGTGGTCTCATGATGCCACTGTCCCTTATTTTATTCTCTTATTCATGCCCCAGGGAAGATACTGGCCCAGACATGTCCTGGTAGGCTTTGGTAAGTCACAGAGTTGCATCCTTTGTTACCACTAAAGAACTGTGGGAATCTCCCAGACACACAACATATTTCAGTATGAACCATATATCTGAACATCATAATTCCATCTATAATACACATTTTGACAGAACAATGAGTTTGAACAGATGAAATGCATGCTTTCTATGAAATATAACAATCATATACCTGAAACGAACACGGAGGTTACAGGGTTATACTTTGAGGTACTGTATCATACAGTGCCTTATATACTCTTGATGGTTTGGAAGAACAGAAATGATTTGAGAGAGTGTGGGTAATCTAAAAATCAATAAAAGATGATTTGTCACCTTTTCTAGTATCAGAGGGGTAGCCGTGTTAGTCTGGATCTGCAAAAGCGACAAGAAGTCCTGTGGCACCTTATAGACTAACAGATGTATTGGAGCATAAGCTTTCATGGGCAAAGATCCTCTTTGCTAGATGCATGTCGTGGAAATTTCCAGAGGCAGGTATAAATATGCAGGCCAGGTGATTGTCACCTTTTGCAACCATTGTTTTTCAGGATATGTTGCTCATATCTATTCCAATTAAGTGTGCGTGTGCTGTGTACGCAGTTGTTGGAAAGTTTTACCCTAGCGACTACCATTGAGTCCCCTTGGAGTGACACCAGTGCAGAGCACTGTATATGACCCTGCTGACCTGATTGCCCCTTAATTCTTTCTTGCTGGCTTCTCCAATAAAGGGGAAGAGGGTGGCTATGAATAGGTATGAGCAATTACAAAAAGTTTATAACTTTTGTTCTTTGAGTGCTCGTTCGTATCTATTCCAATTAGGTGATTCACAAGCCTTACACAGGAGGAGGAGTCAGAATCAATAAGTTGCTGACCTGAGCACCACAGTGCCAAAGGCCGCACCCTGTCTGAATTATTGAATAATGACATGGCATGACATGAAGATATGCACTGAAAATCATGTCACAGATCTCTTGGAGGGGTACATAATTCAGGAAAGCAGTCGAGGAGGCCTACACCCATATGGAACGCGCCACTTTTCACAAGAGGTATAGAAGGGACAATGTGGCCAGAGCTCAACTGGAGGTCCCATGAGCAGTACAAGGACTAAGATGAGATCCCACGTAGGGGCAGAGCACTGGACCAGTGAGTGGGTAGAGTATGTCCATACCTTTAAGGAAGAGCCAGAAATGGAAGACAGAGCAAACTGTTTTTCTGGATGGAAAGCAGAAATGGCCACCAGGTGTACCTTTAGTGATGAAGTTGCCAAATCTTGTTACTTTAGAGACAAAAAGGCACTTGAGCACCTGGGGGTTAGAGTTCCTGAGTAGCAGGCCCCTAGCACAATAGACCTTGAAGCAGAATAAGTCAAGACACTTAAGTGTCCCTTCCCTTCTTTATTCTTGGTTCTGGACTTCCAACACTCTGGTCACCTGAAGAATTGGGCTGTGCCCACGAAAGCTCATGATACCATCTACATGTTTTGATAGTCTTTAAAGTGCTACTAAACTATTTGTTGTTTTTAAAATTTTTCTCTAACACGGGTAGACTTTCAGTAAGGAACACAAATTTTTAAATACTGTGACCAATCTACAGAACATTTTATGAGAAAAACTATACAAGTCATCTTCCTACCTCCTAGCCTAACCCATTCTATCACTAACAGAATCAAAAATTAACTTCTAATGAACACTAATCCTGTAACAAGAACAGCTTCAACATAATTCCTCATATCTATTAATGGGACATCAGTAGTCCACGTAGGCCTAAATAAATAGCAATAATGCAGACTTCACATTCATTACAGCTTGACAGGGCATAAAGATTTATTTCATGCTGAATTTATTAAAATACAAATGGATTCAGTCCAGGTGTCACAATGCTAGATTTCAGGTGACATTGTGAGTTTTGTGTCAGGAGATGATAAGAATATATTTAAAATGTTAATAAAGTAAAACCAAAAGCCCAAAGGCAAACATACTATTGCATAAAACTGACAAATCCTAACTAACTACAAGAAAGCTGAATTTCCTGTGATTATGACAGAATTATATTTCTGAAATAAATATAATTAAACTGCATAGTTAATTGATTTTAACTCGGATAGAAATATGACATTATACTTGCTGAGAGAAATGAGCAGCCATTATTAATACATTTTGTATATGTAAAATTTTTCTGAAGCAAATTCTGTACAGAAAAAGACCAAAAAATGACCGGAGGAATAGAATAGCTTCCAGATAAGGAGAGATTAAAAAGTCTATGACTGTTCAGTTTAGAAAAGGAAAGACTGAGAGGAAATATGATAAAAGTTCTATAAAACCATGAATGGTGTGAAAAAAGTAAATAAGGAAGTGTTATTTACCCCTTCATGTAATACAAGAATTAGGGATCACCAAAGTAAATTAGTAGGCATTAAGTTCAAAACAAACAAAAGGAAATAATTGTTCACCTAATGCAAAGTCAACCTATGGAAATTGTTGCCAGGAGATGTTATAAAACCCAAAACTATAACTGGATTAAAAAAAGAATTAGATAAGTCCATGGAGGATAGCTCCATCAATAGATAGTCATCAAGGACATGCATCCATTCTCTGGGTGTTCTTACATTTCTGACTGCCACATATTGGAACTGGATGATCACTTGATATATTGCCCTGTTCTTTTCGTGCCCTCTGAAATATCAGGTGCTGTCCACCGTCGGAAGACAGAATATTGAGCTAGAATTGACACTGGTTTCACCTAGTATGGCCATTTTTATATTTTTACTTGTTCTCATTCAAGATGCTCCTCAAGACTCATTTTTACATATGAACATAAGAATGGCCGTACTGGGTCAGACCAAAGGTCCATGTAACCCAGTAGCCTGTCTGCCGACAGTGGCTAACACCAAGTGCCCTGGAGGGGGTGGACCGAAGACAGTGATCAAGCAATTTGTCTCGTGCCATCCATCTCCAGCCTCTGACAAACTGAGGCCAGGAACACCATTCCTACCCCCTGGCTAATAACCTTTTATGGACCTAACCTCCATGACTTTATCTAGCCTCTTTTTAAACAGTGATGCCCAAAATAAAATGCAAGCTAAAAAATGGTTAGGCATGTGGCCAGCAGGAATATGTCTATCATTAACATTTTCATTGTTTATATTTTAAAACTAAACAAAAAGGTTAAATGACTTTAAACTATCTCATCATGTATACAGCTAATCTATATAACTTTATGCACCCAACTTGGTCACCCTCATTCTTCCTGCCCTATATTATTCTGTTATTCCATCTTGTTTTGTCTTTTCTTATATTTAAGTTATAAATTTTTCAGGGCACAAAATATCCCTTATTATACTATTTGTCTATATAATGCATGACACAAAGGAGCCTCTGTAAGCTACTATATACAGATTTTTTTTAAATATCTGTCTATCTGGCCTGGTTCTAATGTTTCTGTTATATTTCTGTAGTTCTAAAAATGGAACCAAACTGTAAAATTATTACAATGAATCACCTTAGAGACTAACAAATATATAGTCTCATGAACTTTCATGGGCAAAACCCATTTCTTCATAAATATAAATATAAATAATATAATGATGTTATATAAATAATGAGCTTTCATGGGCAAAACACATCTGGAGAAGTGGGTTTTGCCCATGAAAGTTCATGATCCTATATATTTGTTAGTTTCTAAGGAGCCACAAGACTACACATTTTTAAAATTACAAACTATCATTAGGGTGTCTCCCATTTCAAAATAAAATAGTGGAACATGGGAATTCCTTATTTTCTCCCACTAAAGATCATCTTCCATTTTTATAGTAATTTTTATTTATCTTCCATTTTTATTAATAGCAGGCACATCACTGACACAAAAGGAAGCTAAGACAACTTGGCCCTAGAAATTTCATGCAGTTTAAGATGTAAGTCAATATTCTACATCTGATCTTAAAAGAACCACTAAGTTTCCACATTTCCTCCAGTCTATCCATTATAATTTAGGTCAAGGGAGAGTGAAGTACCACTGCTACTTGGTAATGATTCACCTTTATTGTTACACAACCTCCTCTAATGACACCTCAATCTGGGACAATTCTTCAGATTTGTCACTTAAAAAGAATGGCTCAGGTTTGGGAATCTCCCCAATATCCTCAGCTGTAAAGACAGAAGCAAATAATTCATTTAGTTTTCTCTGCAATGACTATCATCTTTGAGTGCTGCTTTAGTGTCTCGATTGTCCAAGGGACCCACTAGCTGTTTAGCAGGCTTCATGCTTCTGATGTACTTAAACATTTTGCTATTACTTTTTGAGTTTTTGGCTAGCTGCTCTTCAAACTCCTTTTTGACTTTTCTTATTATATTTTTACACTTAATTTGACAAAGTTTATGCTCCTTTCTATTTTCTTCACTAGGATTTCACTTCCACTTTTTAAAAGATGTCTTTTTATTGGTCACTGCTTCTTTTACCTGGTTAAGCCAAAATGGCACTCTTTTGGTTTTTACTGTGTTTTTAATTTAGGGCATACATTTAAGTTGGGCCTCTATTATGGTGTCGCTGAAATTACTCGCCTTATGTAGTAACAATGGTCCTTCAAGAGGTCCCATGGGTGCTCCACTGTAGGTGTTGGGCTCGTCCCAATGCCGCAGATCAGAGTCTCCAACAGCAGTAGTCAGGTGGACCGCACATGCACTGTCAGTGTCTCGCAACATTCACGCCCTTTCTCTCGTGCGCACAGTCTGGCTCCCACCAGTTCCTCTCATCTGCCCAACTATCTGAAACATGACAATTACCGAGAAAGAGAGACTCCAAGGTAGGCGGGTAGTGGAGTACCCACAGGGACACACATCTCAAAAAACCATCCTTACTGCATAAGGTAACTTTGTGTTTTTCTTCAAGTGATATCCCCGTGGGTGCTCCACTGTAGGTGACTTTGTAGCAGTGGTCAAGAGCCCTTGGATGGTGGGTCTTGGAGTCATGGTCTAATGGCTGTGGAAAACACAGAGGCCACTGCTGAATCTGTGGCCCAATGGTGTAGTATAGCGTAATACTTCATAAAGGTGCCATTTGAAGACCACGTGGCTGAGCAGCAAATGTCCAAAAGAGGAACTTCCTTCAGGAACACTATGGATGTGGATATGGCTCTGGTGGAATATGCCCTAAGTGTTGTCAGAAGTGGTTTGTTGTGGACAGCATAACATCTCTCAATGCAAGCAACTATGAGGTATAAGATGTGTTGTGAGGATAGTGAACGTCCTTTAAAGCGATCCGTGAGCGATACCAGAAGGCAATGGGACTTCCTAAATTCCTGAGCCCTCTGAACGTAAAAGACTAGTGCTCTGCAAACATCGAGGGTGTGCTGTAGTGTCTCTTGAACAGAGGTATGAGACTTAGGGAAAAATACCAAAAGTACGATGGATTCGTTAATATGAAACTGAGAACAGATCTTAGGAATGAAGGCTGGGTGTGGTCGTAATATTACACTGTGCTTGTTTAAAACTGTGTATGGTGGTCCTGCCATCAGGGCCGCCAGTTCGCTGACCCTATGTGCTGAAGTAATTGCCAATAGAAAAATAACCTTCATTGTAATCATTGGAAGAGGTACTGTCACCAATGGCTCAAAAGGTGGTTTAGTGAGGGTGTCCAGAACTAGATCCAAGTCCCATGTGATGGAGGCCTGTGAGGAAGGTTGAAGTTGGTTAACCCCTTGAGGAAGCGCTTGGTGGTAGGGTGCGAGAATATAGATGTGCCATCCACAGGCTGATGGAAGGCAGTAATAACCAAGTGCACTTTTAGAGAAGCTATAGCTAACGCAGAGTGGTGTAAGGACAGGATATATTCAAGGATTTCATGCAGAGGTACCATATATGGATCTACGCATTTGTTAGTGCACCAGGAAACAAATCTGCACCACTTACGCATGTAGGTTGTTCTTGTCGCATCCCTCCTGCTGTGAATTAGGATTTGTTTGACCAAATGGGAGCAGAGATTCTCAGCATTGGAGAACCAGCGAGGAGCCATGCTGTCAAACGGAGAACATGAGGCTATGGGTGGAGAAGGGTCCTGTGGTTCTGGGTTAGTACGTCAGGGAAATTGGGGAGGGGAGAACGTGGCAGAAGAGACTTTTGATAAAGAAAGGGAAACCACGGCTGACGACCCCATGATGGTGCTACAAGAATTACTTTGGCTTTGTCCCTTTTGATTTTCTCTAGAACTCTGGGGATGAGAGTGGTGGGTAGAAAGGTGTAGCAGAGCAGACCTGTTCAACTGAGAAGAAAGGTGTTACCCAGAGAATTTCTGCCAATCCCAGCTCTGTAACAGTACTGTCGACATTTTTGTATTTTTCTGGGAAGCAAACAGATCTATTTGTGGGAAACCCCAGAGATGGAAGATGTGCCAGAAAATGTCTTCTTGGAGCCCCAATCATGATCTGGTGCAAACTGTCTGCTTAACGCATCTGCTGTGGTGTTGCTGGTTCCCAGTAAGCATGAAGCTATGAGTGTAACAGTGTGGCGGATACACCAGGCCCAGGGATGAATGGCCTCTCTGCAAAGGGAGCGGAACCGGGACCCCCCTGGCGCTTGATATAATACATCATGATGATGTTGTTAGTGAGTATTCTGGTCATGGTACCAGAGATGTGTGTTCTGAAATGTTTGCAGGCATTGAGGATGGCCCTCAATTCCAGGACGTTGATATGAAGGACTGCCTCCTGTGGTGTCCATAGTCCTTGAATGGACAGATCATTCATATGAGTGCCCCAGCCAATCAGAGAGGCATCTGTGTTGATTTGAACAGACGACTGTGACTGGTGAAATGGTATTCCTGCAAGGAAGTTGTGTGGACTGGTTCACCACTCTAGGGAAGATATCACAGCAGATGTTGGAGTGACTTGTTTGCGAGCATGGTGATCTTGTGGGAACACACACCAATGCCAGCCATTGTTGCAGGCACCAAAAATGAAGCCTTGCATGATGGATCATATATGTTGTGGCCGCCATATGGCTGAAGGCACATGAAAACAGAGATGTTAGGGCTTACGGTAAGTACTGAGATCAGATCTTGTATAGCCTGGTACCACTGTATAGGTAAATAGGCTTTAGTCGTCATGGAGTCCAAACATGCTCCTATAAATTCTAGGTTTTGAGTTGGCTCGAGTGTTGATATCTGGTAGTTTATAATCAGACCTAGAGACTCGAATGTGTCTCTCGCCATCACAACCATGTGGGAGGCTTTGGCTTTGGTTGGACTCTTCAAAAGGCTCAAGATAGGGGAAAGATTACTATGCCCTGTTGGCGCAGGTGCAGAGCTACCATCGCAAACATTTTGGAGAAAACTCTGGGTGCTGAAGAGAATCCAAAGAGTAGAACTTGAAATTGGAAGTGGTCTTCCCCAACCATGAAGTGAAGAAACCTTCTGTGGGCAGGGTGGATCGTCACATAAAAATATGAGTCCTGAAGGTCGAGAGCTACAAACCAATCCTCATGGTCTAGCGCTGGAATTATGATTGCGAGACACATCATTTTGAAATGCTGCCTTCACAGGTAATGGTTGAGTTTTCAAAGATCGAGTATGGGTCTCCAACCTCCCATTTTTTCTGGGTAAGAAAGTAATTGGAATAGAAGCCTCTGCCTCTGAACTCATGCAGTACTCTTTCCACTGCTCCAATGTTAAGAAGACTTCTTGAGAAGGATCCCTGAAGAGGTACAGAGAAGTGGAGAAGTTGGGTATTAATGTGTATCAGATGGTGTAACCTGTCGAAACGATCTCGAGAACTCAACAGTCAGTGGTGTTGCTGGTCCAATGTTGGTAAAAAGGTTTGAGCCAGTGATGGAAAATGGTAGCTGCAGGATTAGGTTGGTGTCTGGTGCAGGGGGTTTGTGAGCCCTTGACCAGGTTGTCAAACGTTCTCTTTGTTAGCAAGCTGAGTGGAAGGGCGATTATTTTGGGCATGCCTCTTTTAGGGTCTTTTTCCTCATTCACTGGTGCTGGTTGAATGAATGTTGATGGTACCTTGGCTGTGAGAAGGCATAACATCTTTGGAATGGCATGTACTTCTTGCAGCGGAATGGGGGCGTGTACATCCCCAGGGCTTGGAGAGTGGTCCTCGAGTCCTTGCTTGAGTGGAGGGCCTCATGTGTCTTTTCAGCAAATAGCTTTTGTTTGTCGAATGGGAGGTCCTCCACCTTAGTCTGAAGTTCCCATGGAACTCCAGCGGTTTGATGCCTCCTCATAACTATAGCGGTGGCTGTGAAATGAGCCGCTGTGTCCACCACATCCAATGCAATTTGCAGCCCAGTTCTGGCGGAGGTATATTGCTCCTGGATGACGGATTTTAAAAAGGGCCTTTTTGCATTGGGCAGATGTTCCATTGGTTGAAGTCATGATTTGACAGCAGCACTGCATAGTTGGCAATGCATAAAAGTGTTGAGGAAGAATATATCTTCCTGCCAAAAAGGTCAATACACTTACTGTCTTTCTCCACTGCAACATTCTTATATTGTGGAGTTTTTGCCCTCTACTGGACTGCATCCACCACCAGGAAATTCAGTTGTGGGTGTGCGAACAAAAACTCGGAATGTTTGGTCGGGATGAAATATTTTTTGCCAGCCCTCTTGTTTGTAGGAGGTGCAAAGGCCAGGATATTTCCACAGTGGACTCCATAATTACTTCAATCTATCAGTAGCGCTATTTTTGTTCACTGGGATGGTTGTAAATTCTTAAGGGGATTATATTGTTTCTCCTAGACTTTGGTAACTGGACCTCCTGGCTAGCGGTCACTCTTTTAAACAGTTCTTGAAACTGCCTGAGATCGTCCGAGGGAGAGGAAGGCACATGAAATTGGCTGTGTTGTGCAGGGGTATTCAGAGGGGACGATTCATGGTGTATATGCCAGGATCAGTAGCAACAGGGGGACCAGTGTCTTGCAGTATGGTAATATTGGTATCGGTCATGTAACCAGTACTGTTGGTCATAATAGTACCCATGATAGTCATAATACTGCTATCTTGGTGACACCCGGCTAGAGGAATATGCACTTCTTTGTTTCTCCCAGCACATATCACAGCCTGATGTAAGTTGGAGAGTGAAGTATCATTGAGCCTCTTGATGAAGGGGCAGGTAAAAGAGACATATGTCTTGGGTGAATGGAGAGGTGAAATGCACATCCTGGTGTCGGTGGTAAAGGCAAGGGAGACCTGTGGTGTATTAGTGGTGATCTCGGTGCCGGTGGTGAAGGAGATGGCGTCAGTGAGAAGGTCGGTGAAAAGCTAGGAATGAGTGGTCTATTTGACTTTACCCATGCCTCTCTCAGTTCCGGAGGTGTATCCAGTGCGTCCAGTGCAAGAGAAAGGCGAGGTGCTTGTGTCTGCACGGCCAGTGGTGTTGGTGCCATGGGTTGCAGCCTTTGCCGGTGTGGCTGCCAGAGCCGACAATGCCTTCTGTGCTAGGTGCCTGGGATCCTTTCCTATTGTCAGCACAGACGGTGCTTGGCACCGGCTCTTCAGGTCTAAGAGTGCCCTGGGACATGGCAAAGCAGTGCTGGAGATACCTGGCTTATCCGCGATGCTGATTCTGCTCACCAGTACTGGTAGCAATAAGCGTGACAGAGAAAAGCACTTTTTTGATACAGACCCCCGTAGTTGAGGAAATCTTTACAGTTTTGAGCCTTAGGAGGCTCTGAAGGAGCCTTTGATGGAACATTGTCCGCAGGTTGAAGCGCTTTATCAAACAGGAGCATGCGTAACTGCATCTCCCTATCTCGATGAGCTCTGGCCGTGAGCTTAGAACAATGCAGGCACTTCTGAGGCATCTAATGCATGCCAAATGGCCGTCCGACGCTGGCATGGCCTCACGACATGTGTCGCATTTTTTTAAAACCTGGCGAACCCAGCATTGTCGGAGGGAAACTATTGGGAGTTCACCTCAATCTATTTAACTTCAGTCTTTTCTTTCCTTATCTTTTTTTTCTCTCTCTTTTTTTTTAAGCCTCAGAAAAGCGGGAAAACAATTTTGCTTTTTCTTGGTTTTGGTTTTTTTTTTTTAAGATTAATTAACTATTACGGTAAGAACTATGAACTATGTACAGGAAACAGTAAACTAACAGAAGTCTTAATTTCATGATCAACAGTGAGGAGAAGAGCTCGCTCCGTCTGTGACAGAGTGGTAACAAAGGAACTGGCGGGAGCCAGACTATGCACATGAGAGAAAGGTCACGAACATCGCAAGATGCTGACCGCGCATGCGTGGTGTGACTGATTACTGCTATTGAGGACTCTGATCTGTGGCGCCAGGATGAGCCCGACACCTACAGTGGAGCACCCACAGGGACATCACTCAAGGAAGAATGATTACTTGTATTATGTTTAGAGGACTTGGGAAACAATTGATCCCCATCTTCTGTATATCAGCCATTAACACATTTGAAGGCTGATATTAATCTTATTTGTAAAACTATCATACCCAAAAAAATTTCGCAACCACATCTTATTGTTGGCTCATATTGAATACGACATCCACTCTAACCCACCAGATCTTTTTCTGCAGTACTACTGCCTAGCCAGTTATTTCCCCAGTTTGCAATTGAGTTTTACTTCCTAACTGTAGGAATTGGCACTTGTCTTTATTGAATTTAAACTTTTTTATTTCAGACCAACTCTCCAATTTATCAAAGTGCTTTTGAATTCTAATCCAGTCTACCAAAGTGCTTGCAATCCCTCTCAGCTTAGTATCACCCACAACTTTCATAAGCATATGCTGCAAATTATTACCTGGATAATGAATAAAAATACTGAATACTACCAGACTCAGGACAGACCTCTGAGAGACATCCATTCGATACATACTCTCAGTTTCATAGTAAGCAGTTGATAGGAGGCAGATAAATGGAGAATTAAAATATCCTACTGCAAAATTTTCTGGTATCCTAAGCTAAGAGTTTCTGCACCTACACACTGTTACACAGTATTGGCAATTTCTGTCTAGCTCAGAGATAGCTGTTTTTCTGTGGTATCTCTTTTATATCATATATATCATATCATAAATATAATAGCCATGTTAGATATCATTTGTTTAGTAATGGTTTAGAGGCAACAATTTTTACCCAACACAGGGTTATTAAATGCTGCCTCCAGGGATGGAGCCGGCAGCCAGTGTCCTCCTGGCTCCACTCTCAGGGAGCCCCTTGCCGCCCTGCGTTGTTGCCTCTGTATCACAGTTATAATCTCTAGGTAGCAAGATACTCATAAGTTCAACATGCAGTTAATTCTCCACTTATTCTTTTTGCCTGCCCAAGACTCAAGAGTCTTTTGTGGTAGGAAGATTAGACAGAAAGTCCTCTTTATGCTTTAGTAACACTTCTCTCTTCCCTCCCTCCCCCAGTTTGCAATCTTCCATTTCCTATTTTATGACTTTCCCCAATTAGCTGCATCAGCCATCAGCCTAAGAAACTACAGTGACCAACTAGTCTCTTGGTTCTGGAAGCAATAGTTGCCAAATCTGTGGGTGCTCCAGAGCTGGAGCAGCCACCAGGAAATATTAGTAGGTGTGGAGCATCCACCAGAAGCCAAGCTCCCCACCCACCCACGTTCCCCCTCCCTCACTGCTGACCAAATCTTCCATTGCTCTCTCAGTGCTTCCAGAGTGCCACAAACAGCTGATTCATGGTTTTCAGGAAGCTCCAGGAGGGAAGGGAAAGAGTGGACATGGAGCATGCTTGGGAAGGAGGTGGGAAAGAGATGGGGCAGAGGTGAGGGCTTGGAGGAAGGGACAGAATGGAGCAGGGTAAGGCTGGAGCAGTGGCAGAATTAGGAGGAAAGATGGAATGGGACCTGGGACAGGCTGAGAAACCCCTGACTGGAAGGGAAGTCAGCAATGATGCTGACTGCTCATCTAATATTTCAGGACTAGCTTTTTCCTTTTTTCCCACTGAAGGTGTCCAACCATTTCTCAGTCCACACAAAGGCAGCACATATACACACAGTCACATGTTCTTTTGAATGAAATGGATTAAATAAGAGGTATTATTACTAATTTACAAAATGACTTAAGCGCTATAACAAAACCTGTTACAACTAGAACCTACCCTAATTGGCAGTTAGTTAATTATGCCTACTAATTTGTTATGGAGAATTACCAGCTAACCTGAGCAAACATCTTCAGATTCAATTGTGAGGATTTATTCTTACAGAAATATTAGTATAAAATACTCTTTTACACCCAAAAACACACTAGGAATCAGGGAAACATAGCATGACTGTGGAAACTCAGAACAAGCTATGGTACCTAAAATTGCTTTTAATTATTTTTAAACACTGACTAGATTGGAAATTGATGGTATCATTTTAAGAGTATGAACAAGATGTTCAGTTGTGTGTGCAAAATGGGTAATTGCAAACAACTAGCAACTATGTAAAAAAAAATACATTTTGTGGTGGTTTCAAAAATGCCCGAACATAAGAGCAAATATGGACCTGAAGAAAGGTGCTAGACATATCGTTTAAGCATATAACAAGTGGTTTTAACAATACTGTTAAAGACAAATTTTGCTCTAAAATTTAATCAACCAATTAAGCCCTTGGAGGCACTGAATACATCACCATGAGCTCAGAAAACATATTATTTTGGAATTGCACTGAAGAATCCAGTAGTGTTCTAAGTTTGATTTGGTAGAGATGCTGAATTTCTAGAACTTGCTCCCCACAGAAATGAGATTAACCATGAACTTGGCTACTTTTAGAAAGAAAAATACAGCTTGCATCTTTCTGTCTAAATCTTCACAAATTGACCAAATCACTGTCTTCTAAATACTGCTAAATTGCAAGGAAACATGGTGCTTGCTCTGTCTTAAAAATACCTTACATTCATCTATCTTAGTGGTTTAAGATCCCTATATACTATGAGGAGAGGCACCAAATACTCTCTCCTATAAGTCCCTGTACACAAGAAAGTAATTCAATAAATATTGGGACTAAAAAAAAAAAAATCATTTGCTCTATCAAATCTTACCTCTTACAACATATGATTTCTGCCAGAGAAGAACAACATTTCTTTTGAAATACTCTCAATTTTGTGCTTCATTAACCGTCCCTGGTAGACAATAGTAAATATTTATTGCTTTCTCAGTGAAATGTCTGTGTTCTAAATCTGCATGAGTTTCATTTTTACCAGTGGCCCTCGCTATCCTCTCAGAGTTATGTCTTTAACTTGATAACCTAGATTCCAAATAGATTCCCAAAATGTCCTAATTGCCTAATATTTAAGAATTCATATTGTGTCAATGTGCAGAGTTTTCTTCTAGCATTTGTGATCTAGGAGGAACAAGGCAGAACTGGGAGGCAAGATCAAATCAGTATCTTAGATGCCTATATACAAATGAAAGAAGTATGGGTAATAAGCAGGAAGAACTGGAAGTGCTAATAAATAAATACAACTATGACATAGTTGGCATCACAGAGACTTCGTGGGATAATACACATGATTGGAATATTGGTATAGAAGGGTACAGCTTACTCAGGAAAGACAGGCAGGGGAAAAAGGGAGGAGGTGTTGCCTTATATATTAAAATGTACACACTTGGACTGAGGTGGAGATGGACGTAGGAGATGGTCATGCTGAGAGTCTCTGGATTGGGCTAAAAGGAGTAAAAAACAAGTGTGATGTCATGCTAGGGGTCTATTACAGTCCACATACCCAGGCGGAAGAGGTGGATGAGGCTTTTTTTTAACAACTAACAAAATCATCCAGAGCGCAGGATTTGGTTGTGATGGGGGACTTCAACTATCCAATGTTGAATATTGGGAAACTAACAAAGTGGGGCACAGACTATCCAATAACTTCATGGACTGCATTGAAGACAACTTTTTAATTCAGAAGGTTGAAAAAGCTACTGGGGGAAGCTGTTCTAGACTTGATTTTAACAAATGGGGAGGAACTGGTTGAGAATTTGAGAGTGGAAGGCAGCTTGGGTGAAAGTGATCATGAAATCAGAGTTAATGATTCAAAGATATGGTGCAAGGGACAACAGCAAATTAGAGACAATAGATTTCAGGAAGGCAGATTTTGGTAAACTGAGAGAGCTGGTAGGTAAGGTCACACAGGAGGCAAGACTGAGGGGAAACACAACTGAAGAGAGTTGGCAGTTTTTCAAAGGGACATTGTTAAGGGCCCAAAAGCAAGCTATTCCATTGTGTAGGAAAGATAGAAAACATGGCAAAAGACCACCTTGGTTTAACCAGGAGATCTTGCATGATCTAAAAATAAAAAAGGAGTCATATAAAAATGGAAACTAGGACAAATTACAAAGAAGGAATATAGACAAACAATACAGGAATGCAGGGGCAAGATTAGAAAGGCAAATGTACAAAACAAGCTCAAACTAGCTATAGGCATAAAGGGAAACAAGACAACATTCTATAAATATATTAGAAGCAAGAGGAAGACCGAGGACAGGGTAGGCCCATTGCTCAGTGAGGAGGGAGAAACAGTAACAGGAAACTTAGAAATGGCAGCGATGCTTAATAACCTCTTTGTTTTATTCTTCACCGAAAACTCTGATGAAGGAATGCCTCACATAGTGAATGCTACTGGGAAGTGGGTAGGTTTAGAAGATAAAATAAAAAAACAACAAGTTAAAAATCACTTAGAAAAGTTAGATGTCTGCAAGTCACCAGAGCCTGATGAAATTCATCCTAGAATATTCAAAGATGCTGATAGAGGAGGTATCTGAGCCTCTAGCTATCATCTTTGGAAAATCATGGAAGACAGGAAAGACTCCAGAAGACTGGAAAAGGGCAAATATAGTGCCCATCTATAAAAAGGGAAATAAGAACAACCCAGGAAATACAGACCAGTCAGCTTAACTTCTGCGCCAGGGAAGATAATGGAGCAAGTAATTAAGGAAATCATCTGCAAACACTTGGAAGATAATAAGGTGATAGGGAACAGCCAGCATGGATTTGTAAAGAACAAATCATGTCAAACCAATCTGATAGCTTTCTTTGATAGGATAACGAGTCTTGTGGATACGGGAGAAGCATACCTGGACATGGCATACCTAGACTTTAGTAAGGCATTTGATATGGTCTCACATGATATTCTTATCAATAAATTAGGCAAATACAACTTAGATGGGGCTACTATAAGGTGGGTGCATAATTGGCTGGATAACCGTACTCAGAGAGTAGTTATTAATGGTTCACAATCCTGCTGGAAAGGTATAACAAGTGGTGTTCCGCAGAGGGTCTGTTTTCGGACCGGCTCTGTTCAATATCTTCATCATCAATTTAGATATCGGCATAGAAAGTACTCTTATTAAGTTTGCAGACGATAATAAGCTGGGAGGGGCTGCGACTGCTTTGGAGAACAGGGTCATAATTCAAAATGATCTGGACAAATTGGAGAAATGGTCTGAGGGAAACAGGATGAAGTTTAATAAGGACAAATGCAAAGTACTCCACTTAGGAAGGAACAATCAGTTTCACACATACAGAATGGGAAGCGACTGTCTAAGAAGGAGTACGGCAGAAAGGGATCTAGAGGTTATAGTAGACCACAAGCTAAATATGAGTCAGCAGTGTGATGCTATTGCAAAAAAAGCAAACATGATTCTAGGATGCATTAATAGGTGTCTTGTGAGCAAGACACGAGAAGTCTTTCTTCCACTCTACTCTGATTAGGCATCAGTTGGAGTATTGCCTCCAGTTCTGGACACCATATTTCAAGAAAGATGTGGAGAAATTGGAGAAGAAGGTCCCGAGAAGAGCAACAAGAATGATTAAAGGTCTAGAGAACATGACCTATGAAGGAAGACTAAAAGAACTGGGCTTGTTTAGTTTGGAAAAGAGAAGATTCAGAGCGGACATGATAGCAGTTTTCAAGTTTCTAAAAAGTTGTCAGAAGGAGAAGGGAGAAAAATCGCTCTTCCTGGCCTGAGGATAGAAAAAGAAGCAATCGGCTTAAACTGCAGCAAGGGAGGTTTAGGCTGGACATTAGGAAAAAGTTCCTAACTATCAGGGTGGTTAAATACTGGAATACATTTCATAGGGAGGTTGCGGAATCTCCATCTTTCTCCAATATCTTTGGAGATATTTAAGAGCAGGTTAGATAAATGTCTATCAGGGATGGTCTAGACAGTACTGGGTCCTGCCATGAGGGAAGGGGACTGGACTCAATGATCTTTCGAGGACCCTTCCAGACCTAGTATTCTAGGATTCTATGATATCCAAGGCTAGTGTACTTTGAATTGCCTTGACATTTTTATGAGTGATAGAGTGGCCTCAAGAACACAAGTTCAACTCTACACATTTACAAAACTCCCTTTTTAATTTATAAGATCAATAACTAAATAAGGATGAATATAAGTTGTGCTAATTCTAGAATTTGGGGTTTTCTTGTGTTGGCATCTTATGGGAAAATGTTATAGGTGAGTAATATACATTTACAGGCATGTGAGAGGTGTTTGCTTACTGTTCAAAGACATCTGATTTTGACAAAAGTGTTTAGAATTTAGGATACTCAGGTTTTTTGTGCACATTACTATTTATTCAGTTGGATTTCTAGCAAATAAAAAATATGTATGTCTGTAGTAGTCAATTGCGGAAGAACTTTGTACGTGATAGTTTAGGGGTGGGGAGGCTTGCATTCTTTCCCCCCTTTCCCTTTTCCCTATATCTGATGAGCCAGAAGCAAGTCTTTGGGATCATACACCACTTAAGATAAGCACTGTTGCCAGTATAGCAAGAACAAGTATAAGATATGGGTAAAGCACAAGAATGCATAAACAATTCTGTTTACCCTAACGTAGTGATCATGTAAACAGGGCCAAAGGACAAGAAGATCCAGATCAGAACCAGATCGATAACTAACAGCTAAGCTCTACATCAGCACTAATGAATAAGCTCTGGAAATTTCCAAACTGCCAAACAAGGCCGGAAAACTGTATTTAAGGCTGCCTCAGAGCCTAGCAAATTGGATCTCACCAATGCACTTTGGATACCGGCGCCTTGGAAGCTGAGACAACCTCCCACTTTGTCCGCAGTCTACCCAGGGTCCCAGGCTTGCAGGAAGGGACATAACATATGCCACTTCTTTGTTATGTTGTTCTTCCATTTATGGGGCACAGCTGTTAGCTGTCAAGAAATAAACTACTTGTGTTTGACAGATACCTGTGTGGCGTCCTTTGTACTTTGGGAACCCAAGTCGGACCTGAGACTTATTCGTGCCGGCTACAATGTCTAATTAACATTTTTCATTACCTGTGTTGAAACAGACACCAATGAAACTCATACAAACTTAAATATTTTAAACTATTAATTTTAAAATTATTTTAATTGATATTCAGCAAAGGAATGTTTCAAACATTTCAGTTGTGTGTGCAGAATGGGATAGTGCAAACAACTTAGAAAAGAAAGCCAAGAACACATACCGATGTGAAAAATCATCAGACATAAAAAATGTGAATGTATCAGTCACAAAAAAAGCTTCAGAACTGGAAGATAGAACTTGTAGTCTCTCTTTCTAGCTGGTTTCCATAAGAAACAGCTATGAAAACCCAGTCATCATGCATCAATGTGAGCACATGTAAAGACAATGGATATCCCTCGTAGAACGCAATGACCAGACCAAGCGAACAGATAACTGACCATCTCTAAGGCTACACCTATATTTGCCTGTGGATCAGCTCTCTGAAGATCAATCTTCTGCTGTTTGATTTAGCAGATCTAGTAAACACCTGATAAATTAAATGCGGAGGTCACCCCCATTGGCGCCAGTACTACTCCTCGCGAGATGTAAGGGAAGTCAATGGGAATGTTTCTCCTGTTGATCTCCCGCTGTGAGAACGGTACAAAAGTTCAAATCAAGGTACATCAACTGCAACTACACAATTAAAGTTAGCTGAAGATGTGTATCTTGATTCAAACTTCTGGGTAAGTATAGACATGGCTTTAGGCTTGTTTCTGCCAGTTGGACTGTAAAATTCACCAATTAGAATGCCTCAGAACTTGATGATCATCTAGTCTGACCTTCTACATACCACAGATCACAGAATTTCACCAGAGAGTCCACAATATCTGGATGAGCTACAGTATATTGTTACAACCTTGGCTGAGTACTCCAGTGGATGTTATAACCAGGGCTTGACGATCGCGGCAAAAACCACTCGCCAGCCCCGCACTGTGTATGTGCGAGACCCGCACTGCACATGCACGAACTGCTGGTGAACGGGGCGACCGGCCACAGGTGAGTAGATAAGCGGATTTGTCAAGCCCTGGTTATAACCATATCCAGCCTTTAGATCCAACATGCATCCAAGTCAACTTGGTCTAGGTAGAACCCAGAAACTGGTAGCAGATCTCTAGGGCACAGACACAGACTAGATCTCTGAAAACTTTCCTTGGGATATGACACTGTACGGTCCAAATCCTTCACATTCCAAGACAGGCCCAGTTGCTCATGCATGCTATCCCTATCAATTAACTGTCAACGGCACTCTGGTTTATAGTGTAACTCTTCTGGGACATATTAAGTAAAAAACACAGGAACTTATTTTCCATACATACACTTGACTCTCAGCACAGGAGTTATAGATGCAAAAGAATAAACTCCTGCATGAAATCCATCTGTCCTCACCATTCCCAACAGTCCCTAGTGTTAGTGAGTGTCTTTAGAGTGTCTTTAGAAGCAGGCAAAGCCAATTCTCCAGCTATATCTTCTATTTCTTGTGGTGAACTGCCTCCCTTATTCAAAGAATACATTTCTTTTTAAAAGCAGTCTTCTTCATCCTCTGAGTATTTTCCAGACTTCTAACCCCATGAAAGATTGCTGATTAGAGTGTTTAGAAGTCAATAGCTCTGCCAGGAGCAATCCAAAGGTTCTGCCAGGGCAGAGGTATTCAATTGTTGATAACTTATTGACACTTATGCCTAGAAAAGCATGGTCTGTTTAAAGTGTCATGTCCCTGTTACCAAATGGGTGATAAAATTCACAATGATTTCACAATCATAAATAATATTTTACAAAGCAGAAAGAACTCAAGAGTCCTTGTTTTTAGGAAGAAATCTAATCTTAAAGGACTCAAATGATGGATAACACACCACATCCATATATAAGGTGTTCCAATGACTGATTTCCTTCACTATACAAAATGGATTTTATTTCTAATCTGAATTTGTATGCCTTCAGCTTCCAGTCATTAGACCTTGCTATTCTATTATCTGCTCAATTAAAGAGCCATCTACAGTCAGAAACCTCTTCCTCCTCTAGACAAAATGTGACTGAGTTGTCTCTTAGCCCTCACTGTGGTAACTTACGTGGATTGAGGTTCTTTATTCTCTCACTGAAAGACAGGCTTTCCTGACCCCCCAAAAATTGTTGTAGCTTTTTACCAAAACCTTTCCAATTTGTCAACCAACTTACTAATGTATGGACACAAAATATGGACACAGTATTCCAGTCTCACGAATGTTCTATCTTCTGGTAATATCACCCCCTTATTTTTGCTTGATATTCTCTCATTTATACAATCAAGGACCAAATTTGCTTTCTCTGCCACCACTTCATTTGCTTTCTCTGCCACCACTTCATTGTGGAATCTCATGTCCAGCTAATTCTCTACCATGAATACTAATTTTTATTGCTTTCCAAAAGAGATCTTTATGTTTACTTTCATAGAAGGTTCTCTTGCACCAAACAGAGTATGAAAACCTGGGCAGAAAGACTTCAGTAACAAGACATGTGTATTACTTCAAAGAGACTTTAACACAAGGTTACAGAGGAAGACTTCAGAGCTTTTATTTATGCTAAAATTCGACATGTTGTGAATGGGCCTTAATTTAGATAATAATTACCTTACACATTAAAAAGACAGCCTCCCCACCTTTTGATATTCATAACTCCAGATTAGCCACTTAATTGACTCTTACAATAAGCCATTTCCTCCTTCCTTGTCTCTTCCTCGTCCCCTCACCCCTACCTTTTATTCTATGTAGCTGATTGGTTTACTTCTTCATTGTATCCCTCTGTTATATAATGGTCATGCCATTTCACTTTCAGAATATGATCTGAAGTGGGCCTGCCCAGCAAAAGCTCATCACCTAATAAACCATCTTGTTAGTCTTTAAAGTACTACATGACTGCTTTTTTTTGTTTTACCAAGACTTTAAAAATCAACAAACTTAAGATGTCAAGAAAATCCCCTAAATCTCAGACCACCTATTAGCTATTTTTGTCATGGTATTTCACACATAGCATCTACCAAGTGCCTGCTCTTGTTTCATCAACACTGGCACTGACAGATATAAGTAATAAAATCCAATTTCTAATAGAGATGAAAAACATAAAAGCTAGAGCTTCACACCTATTTTTTCCCAACTGCCACAAAGGACAGTGAGGATAGTGGGTGTGAGAAAGAGAAACATTAAAGCTCATACAAGAACTATAAAAGCAAGATTGCCTAATTAATTATTGTAACTAAGTTTAAAAGCTTTATTGAATTCATACAAATTTTTTAATTAAATTTTGTGCTTGAATAATTCTAACCATTTTTTCAGGAATTACTTGCTATTCCTATGAAATGTATACTATCCATATAAAATGCAATTTGATTGATTTCTTGTAGTGAAAGCCACAGAACTGGTTTGTATGTATTGAGCTTGTATTGTTGGTTTGCTCTGATTTCTTGCTGCCTGATTGTCAGTAATAAAAGTAGAAACTAATCTGCTGAATCAGAGTCTAAAGTCTTCTGTCTTGAATTATATCTATGAAAAAAAGATAATTTGTATTTTAAGCAGTAAAATCACTTCCAATAAAACGTCCCAAACCTCTGTTGTGTGAGACTGTTTTTTCAAGTGATCTTACTGAATTTCAGCCACTCGTGCTAAGAACATCTTTTCACTCATAATGTATCAATGTTTGTTATTTCCCTTATACCACCACTGTGGTGTGGATGTTAGCTCTCACCAGTTTTAGTAAGCTGTACCTCATCTTCCTTTTTCTGTCCTTTTACTTTATTTGCTTTCTCCGTGTATTTTGATTTTGCTGACCATTTTGCACTCTTAAATTTTCATATCACCATTCTCTCCCTCCATACACTATTTCTTTCTTGAAACAAAAAACAGGACTAGGTAGCACTTTAAAAACTAACAAGATGGTTTATTAGGTGATGAGCTTTCGTGGGCCAAACCCACTTCCTCAGATCAAATAGTGGAAGAAAATTGTCACAACCATATATACCAAAGGATACAATTTAAAAAAATGAACACACATGAAAAGGAGAAATCAAATTTTAGAACAGAAGGAGGGGGGGGGGGGGGGGGGGGGGGGGGGAGGTAAATGTCTGTGAGTTAATGATATTAGAGGTGATAATTGGGGAAGCTATCTGTGTAATGGGTAAGATAATTAATGTCCTTGTTTAAGCTTAGGTGTAAAGTGTCGAATTTAAGCATGAATGACAGTTCAGAGAATTCTCTTTCAAGTGTAGTCTTAAAAGGTCTTTGAAGCAGAATGCAGGTAATCAAGTCGTTGAGACAATGTCCGTTCTGGTTGAAATGGCAAGAAACTGTTTTTTCTGTGTGATCCTGTCTGATATCTGTTTTGTGGGCATTGATACTTTGGCGAAGCATCTGAAACGTTTGTCCAATGTACATAGCAGACAGACGCTTTCGGCACAGCTATACCAGACTAACACGGCTACATTTCTATCACTATTTCTTTCTTCTCCTTCTTCCATCTTTCAAGGGCAGGGTAAGAGAGAACCCAGGGTAGGATTAAAACATAAGTGTATAGACATGTGTTAGGTCCCACGCTCCTGATGTCATGTCATTACATCAGAAATTATGCTTTCATTTTAAAAGAGCAAGTTTCTGCTTCCAGGGCTGTAAATAAAACTTTGAAAACATGACCCAACCATAACCACTATAGGGTTAGCTGCCTGAGAGTGCAGAGAGTATGAAACACTGATTCTGAGAAGATATTTTCATCTTAATGAGTCCTTAATTACAAGACCCAATGTGGGCTTCCTACCCTCACTATCCCAGCAGAGAATAGGAAGAGAAATAGCAGAGCCTGCTTATGCAACCAAATAGATACACACTGGCTGCTAGGAAAACAGTAGGGTGTCCATTTGTGTCCAATCTTTCTAGAAAGCTGAGAATGTCCCAGTTACCACTCCTGATGCTCTGGAGGGGATGGGAATCCCTATGTCTCTGTTATTGTCACCACAACTTGAAGTAGGGTGGGGAGCGATGGTTGTTGCCATCACATGAGTACTAGGGTTATAAAATCCAGATTAATCAGGTAACCAGTTAAATATTAGGTTAATCTAATATTTAATGGTTAACCAACTAAGCAGGAGCCCAGCTGGAGCAGTTTCCAACCCTATGCTGGGCAGGCTGCCAGCTGTTGGCCCTGTGCAGTGGCTTGGTGGGTTGGAACTGCCCTCTGCCTGTGGTGATGCTTACTGGAGTAATGGTTAACCAGTTACCCATTCACATCCATAATGGGTAAGGCTCTAAAATTGCCTCAACCAAATCAAATAGAAAGACAAGTGATTAGGTAAGCAGGTGAGGTAACAGTCTAACTTAGGTGAAATGTTGAGATTAATGTGGGAAGGTATTTGGGATGGGGACAAAGACAGTCTTGTCTTTTAGAAAAGCTACAAAGGGTAGGTCAATCATGAAAGCCTTGAATTCAGTCACTTCAAGATATTAAGGTTACTACATTTCTTTTTTAAAAACCAAATGTAGAATATGAGCATTCCCCGAGAGATGTTCAGAAAGTGCTTCCATCAGTCTTGTGAGCACCAGACTTGCCAATGGTCCGAAGAAACAAGATGATCTTGGCTATAACTTATCTGGAAAAATCAGAAAACTCATACTGAAGAATCAGTTTCCAGACACACTTTTGATCCTATCCACAGAAATGTATCTGTAATAGATTTACAAACAGAATTTGGGCACTGCGTATTTGTGCCGATTGTGAAAAAGTTAACTTGAAGATGGTCCCACTTTTAGAACATCAAATTTACTATTGATTGTTTGAGAAATTTTTCATGTTGATTCTGAGCTTTGCAGTTCAGCCTTTCAGCCAAGGTGGTGGTGTTCTTCTCTGCTGGGCAAAGAATAGGATAGATCATATGGCCTATATATCCATGTCACATGATTAATTGAATTACTTTGCAAAAAGACAAAGTGGACTCCTCCATGTTTGTTGGTATACAACACTGCAGTAATATTGTCCATAATGATCTAGACAACTTGATCTCAGGAATGAAGGAGGAAATATCCAGAAGCCATTTTGTATTTGTATTTATCTCTAATACACAGATATGAAGCTGCAACTATCAAGTGATCCATCTGTCAAGTATGCAGGTATTGTCAGTGCATTTCCAAGCCTATGCTGAAGCAATCTGAGTTGATGACAGCTGCTGGAGATACAGATGAGAGTAACAGCATTTTCAAGACATGCAATCAGATTTACAACAAGTGAAGACACGGAAGCATGTTTGGAGGCACAGTTTGAAGAATCACAGAAAGACAGGGCTGAGAAGTCATCAAGAACAATTCTCTGAGCTGGAAGAGGAACATCAGGGCCATCTAGGCCATTCCTGATAGGTGCTTGTCTACTCTAACCTATTATGAAAATCTTCTAATAACGGGGATTCCACAACCTCCTTTGGAAACCTATTCCAGAGCTTAATTATCCTTATACTTAAAAACTTTTCTATCATCTAAAAGGGACATCCACATTTGGTGTGCAATTGAGAAATAATAGGTAACCTCAACCAGGCACATGGAGTCCATAAGCTACTTAAGCCACGAGGGCTTATCAGCTTGATGTAAAATATCACTGGCTGACACAAGTTGTTTCTTAAATTTTGAATGGTGTGATAGTAACTAGTAGTCTTTTCTCTGAACTGAGGACTTTGGTTTGCACAGAATCCAGAACAGTTCTGATACTGAAAATCCTTTGATATGGAATTAGTGAACATTTCTGCTACCTAACAAGAAGTTTTAATCTTTGGCACAAACTTCATTCTTGGGCATGATGATGGATTCTGCCTTCAGAATTGGAAGCGTGAAAATATCTGGAATTTCTTCTTCTGAAGTAGTGATCTAGCTTTCTCTCTCTCATTTTCTTCTAGCTGTCAGTGGGGAAATTAGAAAGACGTGAAAAGGTAAATCCTCCAGGATCTGTGCATTGTAAGTCAATCAGGAAAATTCTGCAGTGACAGCCTAACAGGTTATAGTAATACGCAAGTATTACATCCCATTAGTTAAAAATAAGAATGCACAATTTGCCAGATGATTTTTGACAGAAGTACTGTCAACACATTTAGCATAAAGCACATGCATTACTGATTATGTAATCTGGGCCCAGATTGATGTTCTGAGTCTAAAAAAGTTAATAGTGTCACGTTAGTCACATAATCCCTATAAAAATATTAATTTATATCAATATAATAACTAATTGCCTAGTATAGCTCCGAATTATCCTGTCACGGATAGTCACAATATATCTGTATATAATGTGTGATTTTAAAATGAAAAAAAAAACTGCATAAGGAAGTCTTCTCTCTTCCATCTATTTAGAGAAATTGTATATAGAATATAGTATAAAAAAGTTTGTGAGAAATGAAGGAAGAAAATTAAAATTGTAGTTGGGTATAACAAACTACTGTATTTGGCACAAATGCGCAATATAATTTCTATTTTTATGACATATCTGAGCTAGAAAAAACCCAATTCCACTTGCACGCATATCATATCAAGTCCATAAGAATAATTTTAATTCATAGCACAGATGCTAAGGAAACATCCTAAGATTCATTGCACAAGTCAGAACAATGACAGATGTAGTTCATTTATTGTAACTAACAGATTAATGTCAAACAGCTTATTAGAATTCACTCTCTCATTCTAGAAACATGCTAATTAGTTTTGCTGAAATAGACACTAAGGGTATGTCAGGACTACGTGGCTCCGTCGATGGAGCCATCTAGATGAGTTTACTAGACCTAGGAAAATGAAGCGGCGATTTAAATAATCGCCGCTTCATTTACATCAAAATGGACGCCACGCTGTGCCATTCAGCTGTTTGTCGGCACAGCGCGGTAGACTGGACGCTCCGTGGTCGACAATGGAAGCCTTTGTCGACCGCGCCAGTAAACCTCATTACACGAGGCATAATGGAGCAGTCGACAAAGGCTTCCGTTGTCGACCGCAGAACGTCCAGACTACCACGCTGTGCCACCAAACAGCTGATTGGCACAGCACGGCGGCCATTTTGATGTAAATGAAGCAGCGATTATTTAAATCGCCGCTTCATTTACCTATGTCTAGTAAACTCATCTTCATGGCTCCGTCGACGGAGCCATGTAGTCTAGACATACCCATAGTGTACATAATGGAAAAAAGATTGCAACTACTGTGTTTTAAAAACAAAAATCCTTTTCACATATAAACTACTTAATTCTTCTAAAACTAGGTTACTATCTAAATAGCATCAGTCTCAATGGGCTTTAGAAATATTAAAATGACTGCTAATCTAATTAAAGGTGTTTAACGGGGATAGTCCAATTCATTACTATAAAGATAAATGTACAATTTTAAACAATACTTATAATGAGCGAAAGAAGCACAACGTAAGAAACTATAATTGTGCCATTTATTGTAAACTGTAACAACACGGTCCTTTTAGAATACTGTATGAAGAGTACAAATGGTTAGAAGAATATAGCTTATACAAAATTAATGTTAAATTTGTAAAACACATATTTATGTTGTTATAAGCCTGGGAAAGACTTTTTTCTTAGGGGGAGTTAGAATAAGACATCTTGGATATTTATTTGTACATGAGCATTTCATTTTCACATGATAAAAATCCAAATATTCCAAATATTCAAAATAGAGGATGTGCATGAGTGTTTGCATAAAGTCATACTACTTTTCTCCAAGACTGTGAATTTTAATCTCATGCAATTTTTACTTGCGGGGGAAAAAAGGAGTTGGACGAGGAGAAAAATTAAACTAAAAATGCAGAAATCTGAAGTGGCATAAAAATGAGAACAGAGATTTTTGGCAACCAGTGGGATCATCCTTTAAATTTACTGGTAATTAAATGCCCACAAAATATTCACATTAAAGCCTAAATTGGAACTAGTGTAACATAAGAGCATTTCTGGAAATCTTCAATCCTTTTGTCTTTTGACAAGATTAGACAAGGATTTAATCTAAAAAGTTGGAGTCTGCCACTGGCTCTGCTAGAAGATCAGTCTTCCTTGGCTGGATGTGTTGTATGCCCATAACTCTGAATCTCAGACTGGTAGTTTGATAAGAACAAGCAGATCTGAGGTATTTTAGGGCATATCTATACCACAGGATAAGGTCGTATCTATTATAGTCGATTTCTAGATACCGCATGTTGTGAAGTTGAAGGTCCAAGTCTCCACTGCAGGGAAGTACCAAATGTAGTCCAAAGTAGTGAGTCCCCATTAGGGAGCCTACTGTCAACTCAGAGAGCGATGTTATTCTGGGATATGCTCACAGTACCCACTGGGACCAAAATTCTGCAGTGAGTGGTTATGGGCTCATGACGTCAGCATCCCATATTGCACTCATCTAGTTCCTCCCCCCTTCGTGAGAGACAAAGGGGAAGCAGTGTGCTCACACTTTTTTGTGCCCTGGTTGCCCGTGCCCGCACAGACACTACAGGCAGTACAAGCACGGGGCCCAATTTGCAGCAAACTATTGTGATGTGTGTTGTGGCACACCTAATGGTGCAGTACTTCACAAAAGTACGCATGTTACTCCTTCAGGAAGAGAACAAGGATGAAGCTCAGCATGGTATGGAGTTGCTGCTCATGCAAAGCCTGGTGCTGATGCTAGCGCAGCCACCAGTCAATCCTGTAGACACTGTGCAACACCAGTTCTGGTACTGTGAGACAAGCACAGACTGGTGGGACCACATTGTGATGCAGAGATGGGACCATCAGCAGTGGCTGCAAAACTTTTGAATGCACAAGGTCATTTTTTTGCAACTTTGTGAATGGCTTGCCCCTACACTGAGATGACAAAATACCTGATTGAGACCTGCTCTGACTGTGGAGAAGCACGTAGCAGTAGCCTTCTGGAAGCTTGCAATGTCAGACAGCTACCATTTAGTGGGGAATCAATTTGGAATGGGGAAATCTACAGTGGCAACTGTTGTCATGCAAGTAGCCAAAGCAATCAATGCCATTCTGCTATGGAGGGTTGTGACTCTGGTGATGTCATAGCGGATTCCTTTGCCACAATGGGATTCTTTAATTGCTGTGGGGTGATAGAATCCCCATCTTGACCCCAATCACCTTGCCATGGAGTACATCACCTGAAAGGATCATTTTTTCATGGTACTGCAGGCGCTGGTGAATCACTAGGGCCGTTTCACCGACACCAACATGGGATGGTCAGGAGAGGTGCATGATGCACACATCTTTAAGAATGCCTGCCTCTTCAGAAAGATGCACACTGGAACTTTTTCCCAAACAGGAAAATCAGAATTGGAAAGGTGGAAATACCTATTGTGATTTTTGGCGACCCAGCCTACTCCTTACCCCCATGGCTCGTGAAGCCATACATGGGCAGCCTGGACCCCAGTAAGGAGAAGTTAAACAATAGGCTGATCAAGTGCAGAATGGTTGATTAATGTGTTTTTGGATGTTGAAAGGGTAGGTTTAGGAGTCTCCTCACTTGGTTGGATCTGAGGGAATGCAACATTCCCTTTGTGGTGGCAGTCTGTTGTGTGCTCCATAATCTGTGAGAGACCAAGAGGGAAATTAATCTGGCAGGGTGGGGGGCTCAGGCAGAGTGCCTAGCCAGAGAGTTTGAGCAGCCAGACACCATGTTTCACCTCTTCTTGCATGAGTTTGAACAGACTGATGATCATCAAGCTGATGATATTGCTCTGGCATTTAAAAAACTGGAAACACAAATTCAAATCTTATCTGTATTGTCCACAGTAGACATAGATTAAATTCCTAATCTACAAATAAGTAATTTTTTGCAAAAATAGGTGCTGTTTCCTGCTTTTTTGCACAATGCAGTTTTTAAATTTTTTAATTTCCCTCTTTTTTTTTTCTTTTCATCTCACTCTGGCAAAGTAAAAAGGTATATTTAAACCTCATTCAAAGTCATGAAGATGATAGGCATCTTGCAGACAGTAAAATATTTTTAAAACCTCCACAGAAAGAACAGTGGGAGCAATGTCTCAGAGGGGTAACCATGTTAGTCTGTAGCTGCAAAAACAATGAGTCTTCTGGCATATTAGAGACTAACAGATTTAATAGGGCATAAGCTTTCATGAGTGAAACACACTTCATCAGATGAATTGGAGTGGAAGTTACAGAGGCAGGGGTACATATATTACATTAGTGAGGCTAATCAAGTCAGGGTGGAAGTGGCTCATTCACAGCATTTAGAGTGGAGAAGTGAATATCAAAAGAGGGGAAATTGACTTTGTAGTGCATTCGCCAGTTAAGATCCTTATTCAATCTTGTATAAAATTTGTAAATGACCTCCAGTTCAGCTGCTTTCCATTGCTCAGCTGGATGTTGACAGTAAGATTCCATTAAAAAAAGTGATTCCATCCCCTTTATTTTCTGTATATATATGTGTGAGACTATCTATTACTGCCAAATGGCAAAATACTGGTGTTCCTTCTGTTAACATCTGGTTCAATAAAATACTGGATTAATTTACTGCCCTAAATAATAAAAATATACCTCTTTCTATATATGCACCAATTACTATTTTTATGAGTCTTATTTTATTCATAGTAAGAATTTATGTTTTACTGTTGTTTATGTTAGTATATGAATACATATCTTATGCCTGTTTTGTATTTACTCTATGCTTGCCGACCCCCCATTGCACCAACCCCCCACATGCCACAGCTGGATCATAGCCTCCCCTCGTTTTCATGCCACAGCAGGTCAAGGGGCTGCCACCAGCCCTTCCTGCAGCCAGATGTGGGCTGGACTGCAGAGCCTGCCCCAGGATCAGGGCCACGGCCAGAATGCTGTGGCCAGATGGGAACGGGATCTTGATTGGGCAGGGTGTCTGGCTGGAGGGAGGATTCAAGAGCAGGCTGGGGGCAAGGTATCTGGGAGGGGGCAGGAGCAGGTTGGGGGTGCAAGGTCTGAGCATGAGGGGGTTGGGGGTATGTACATGTTTTTGTGCTATGTGCTGCTCCCACGCACCGGAGGCTTTCCCCACTGCTCCAATGGGGAAGCTGCCTCCAGCTCTGCTTCTACTTCCGGGTATGGGTCCCTGAAGCTGCAGAACACAACAGGGAACCACAGCCAACTGACTTGGGCTGCTGCCTGCCTGGCGCTCCAGCCTCATAACCTCCCCCCACCCCTGCAAGATTACAGCATCAGCACCAGCTTCCTGTGGGCAGGGGAGAGGAGAAAGCCCAAAGACTCTGTGCCATATCCAGCAGTGTACGTGCTTCCTCGCAAGCCAGATCCAACGTGGAGCCTCAGGTCTTTCTCTCCTCCTCGTCCCTCCCCCCCCCCGCCCAAGAAGCTGGTGCTGGCACTGCAATCTTGGGGGGTGAGGGAGGCTACAATGTGGAGCGCCAAGAAGGCAGCAGCCCGAGGCAGGCAGCGGTGATGGTGGTGGCTGTTTCCAGATGGGTTGTAACATGTTGGGGCCAAGGAACCAGGGTGCCCACCCAAGAAGAGGCCGGGAGGAACCCTGAGCCATGGCCACCACTTCTGACTCTGCAGAGGATGGGGAAGTGGGGTGATGCTGAGTGACATGATTACATCAGTCTGTTGTTCTGCAGGAAAAATTTTTTTATATATATATATATATATATATATATATTTCATACTTCCTTCAGTATGATTATATATCTTAGTTCTTACCTTTCTTAACACCAACTCTATTCCCTCATAAAAAGGGAAACCTCTTCGGACAGCCAACGTAACTTAATATACTGGTCAAAGATTCTACAGTTGTGCATAAGACTCCCTGCTGATATAGCAGATCATATAAGAGAGAACACTATAGAAATGAAGTAATAAATGATGATCTATAAACCACAATCATAATTTATTATTCAATACTTAACAGTCAAGGAACAGATTATGATATAGTCCTATAATGTAGGCACAGCAAAAAATGAAAGGAAATTTATTTGTGAATTGTTCTTTGAGTCTTACCTGACCAGTGTCCAGTGGTAGTGCCTGCTCTGTCTGTGCATGTCTCACTTACAGGTCTAAAGACAGTCTCCCAACCACCAGTAGCATAACGCCAATTCTGAGATTCTAATATGAGTGTTCGTTGTGTTCCATATGCAATCATGAAGCAGTAGACAACATGATGAAGTTGACAGCCATAGCCACAGCCTTTGTTGATGTTGCACACAAGTTTCTTGGCTTTGCTGCAATCCTTGGGATTCTATAAGGATGAAGAAGTATACTTGAAGACAAGATATACACAAAGACATTTTTCTCTGAGTTAACAACTGACAAGTGTCATAAATCTCATACAAGACATGCCAATTTAGTACATCCCACATTAAAATGAAGGAGCAAGCTCCAGCTGCATGAAAATTATCTATTCTGAGCGGTTAACATGAATAGCTATCATATATACTTCACTACTCCAATGTAAAATAATAAACTTTAAGATATTAAATCATGTTTTCATTTCTAAGGCTATCAGAATAGGCTGCACTGGGTCTCAAAACACAGTGTAAGAATGCTCTTTCTTGATTTCCTCTGGCTCTTTACCAACTTTGTTAGCACCCTTTCAATGAACATGTACGAATTATCTAAAAAGAAAAAAAAATCAGTCTGTTCAGAGAATAAAACAAACATTTTATTAAGAGGCTATTTTCTAAACTAGCTTAGTACAAACCAAGTATAGAACATACTACACAGCTAAATAAAATGGTAAAAAGACAACATTTTGATCTGAATTGTATCATCAATAAGCATAAAATCCACATATTGAAATAGTCCAGCTCAGCACAAAAACATTATGCACTGAAGCTTGATAAAATAATTTTAAAACAATTTTCTGCACTTTTAAGACATTATATCTTACATTAACTACATTAAATATAGACAATTTCTTCCTATTGCTTGGCCAACCTTCTTTTTACTCGTGTTTCTAAATAAATCCACCAATTTATCCAAATTTATACTTAACACATTCTCTTCTCACATCACAAACAGGAATATATGGATGCATATACTTACATACACACAGAAAAACACAGTTGTTTTTCTTACACACACTAATTTTTCTATTTTAATTAATGTTATGCTCATTGGCTAAGACTCAGCCCATGGAAAAATAAGTAGGTATAGTTCTCACTGTTATCAATGACAGCTGTCTTCCTTTTCACAGGAAGAGGACTGAACACAAATCTCAAGCTTCAACCATTCAAAAATAATAAAGTATAGAATAAGTGATTTTGCTAAAAAAGGAAGAAAAGTTTCCACTTATTATTGGGCATTGCAGCGGTTTTTTAACTGCTTCAGTAACTATATGAACAGAATACTTCAAACAAGTTACAGATGTATAAAGCCATAAATACTGTAGTTGAGTTTTAGTTACATTTACTTAATTTCTGAGGTATGCAGAAAAACATCAATTATATGGAGTTTTCAGCCAGCACTCATGTAACAACTAATTAAGTTGAATTATATAAAAATACCTAAACTCACAAAGCAGGTGGGATGTCTGTCAGCTGCTATTAAATAAAGTAACAGAAGTCATTAATGTAATAATTACAGATTATTAAACAGATGTGTCCTTTCCTGCTCCTTTCATTTTACCGTGGATGATTCGCTTCTTCTTTTGCTACTTACTGTCTTCCCTTCTTTATTTTCTGAATTTTACCCTTACTCTTCTGCTCTCCCACCCAGTTCCTTTTCTTATTTGAACATTTACTATATTAACGAAGTTTATTTAAGATGAATTAGAACCATATATTCCTCTATTTTTTGTTGTCGTGTTTTTTGTTTGTTTGTGTTTTCTTGTTTTACTTATACCTTTCTTATCTGTTCCAGGTTAATAGATGGCTTGCAGAATGTTGTTGGAGTTAGAGACAGATTTACTTTTTTTTTTTTTTTTTTAAAGAAGAAGAAGAAGAAGAAGAGGGTGAAGGGGAATGAAAATTTCAAAATATAGTAAAATTCCCCTTCCTTCTTGAAAATCCAGCTTTCTAATACAAAAATACATAAAAAGAAGTTTATCCTGCAAAGTGTTAATAAGGGCTAGCCCTTGTATGCAAAAGCTTGGGTGAAAACTGAACTGAATTCTGAGATAAATTAAAACTATCAGGCATCAGAGTATTACTTATGTTTCTCTCCTGACAAATGCCCATATTTCATATAGAGACATTACATTTCAATTAATCAGCTAATTGAGTAGTCGATGGAATTTCCACTGACTACTCAATTAGTTGATATGGATGGGTGGGGCGCTTGCTATCCCCAGCTGTACCTCTGCCTTTTAAATGTAATAAGAGCCATCTGCACTCAAAAAATCCTTAGTGTCAGCTGGGGAAGGTGTCAAAAGTGCCACTGTTGAACCTCTCAACCGTCTAGTGTGTATAACAAGCCATCAAAATGTGATAAATTATCAAAACTTAGAACACTGGTGCTCTGTTGCATATTATAGCATGGGCAAAAATTACACTGCTTTTAATTATAAAACATGTTTTCAAAGATGTTACTTCATTGTGTGAATCAAATAAGCTAGCTTTGCCATCTGTAACAGTTTAATTGGCATGGAGTAGGAGCATGGCCTGTTACAGATGGCAAAACTGGCTTATTTGATTCACACAGTGAGCAAACAGTTTTATAAATAGCTTTTATACTTCTAAAACATAATTTCTTGCTTATGGGTAGATATACAACAAAACACGGGGACCACATTTGGGACCAAGTCCTTGACCAGGCTGCTGGGAAGCTTGAAGAAGGTAGTTGTAGCCCATGTTTCTCACAGGATGCCAGAAGAAGAGTTCTCAAAGTTCAACCCAGGTGTGGCCAGACAGCCTGCCTCCATATCATCCATCTTATTTGCCTCTCTGAAGCACAGGGCAGAGAAGGAGCAATAATATCAGCATAGTCTATGCTGGCTCATCTGATCCTGAGAAGCTGAAACACAGATATGTGGATAGAGAAGCAGCTAAGTCAATAAGCTGGCCTCGAGGCTGCGGCTGGCATCTATGTTGATTCGAACACACACAGTCCCAGGAAGAGGAATTTCCCACTGAGAAAACAATGTCCTGTACTTCAAAATTTAATCACCTCAAATCTCTCTTACAAGTGTAAATTAAGTTCACAACTCCCTTGTAAGAACTGGTCTCACAGCAGACAGACCAGCATCAATTGGCAATTAAGATAAGAAAGAGAAATACGTGACCCCATGATTATAAAAGATGGGCCCAGCACACACTCACTTTGAGTGTCATTCTACCCTCTACCTGCTGGTCGGGTTAGGTGTTTGACCTCCCGAGGTTCTATGGGGACGCCCACCTCGTATTTTCGTCTTTCCTAGGAATTGAGGGACCGGCCCTGGCCTGACATGCTGGAGTCGAGAGGCACAGAAGGGGGTAAAAATGGTACCTGGATGTGGTCCTCTGTCTTAAGTGTACACATAGCAAGAGTAAACTGTTACTTGGTACCATTATTTCTATTTTTCTATCTTTATCTTCTTTGTAACCATTTTAAGACCTATATTTTGCTAATAGTTAAGAAATAGAACAATAGCCATTGCAACCATATGATTTATAAGCTTCCTCAATAAACCTGTAACTGTTTAAGCTTTAACCTGACTCCTTCAGTTGCTGTAACAGAACCAAGCACAATTTAAAAGAACTTCAGCCGGTCTAAAGGGACAGTTATAGGAAGAGCTTGGGCGTTTGGATCTGTGTCACTCCCAGGTGACAGGACCCACTGGGGCATCTTTCAGTCTTTCCTCAAGGCTGCCCGCTGCGAAGGAATTATGAAATTCTAGCAGCTGAAATCTAAGATGTAATAAGCTCTTCCTATATAACGGGGCGTCTGTTGGCCTGCTGGCCACCCTCTGCGATGGGACCCCGGTCCTAGCAGTAAAGGCACGGACGTTAAACCTTTTCTCGGAAACATACACACACACACTGCCCTGACCGTCGGCTGACACCAGGCTGTTTCTAATTTAAATCATACAGTTCTCCACCCCAACAGTTCATGTCATGCACACTATCCAATCTATGCCAGGCCCTTGCTTCCCATGCAAAATTAATACTGATACCCTCCACTTCCCCCTCCCTCCCACCCCCACAACACACAATCTACCTACCCATAGTTAGTACAGGCCAGCTTTTCCATCATCCCCAATTAATGATGGCCACTTTCCCCTTTACTGCAGCCCTTCTGTCCCCCGAAGGTAGTGCTGACTGTTAATACTTTAAGGTTACTGATGATGATTCCCTCTCCTGTTACCCTCCCAGGAGGTTAGGTTATGAGTTGTCCAAGAGGAGCCAACAGTAGACTTTGGATTAGCAAGGTTCAAGTAAGGAGAGTGTTGAAAGGCCTTCTCAGAGCTGAATTTGCTCCATTCTTCCCACACAACTTTAGTTAATAATGGGAACCCAACAGCTACCTCCCATTAAACTCCTCCTCTATCTGAAAACTTTCAGTTCTTCTTGGCCAGTCCCTCTTACCACAAAGTCTTATTTTTGCTCCTTGGAAGGAAGCTGAGGGGGAGAAAGGAGCTCATGGATGCTGGAAGTCCATCTATTACTCTCCCAGCCAACAGAGTCAGTATTGCAAATCACCTGAACATGTATGCGGTTCAGTAGAACAGGGAGTCAGACCTGGCTCCCATGTACTACAGATGAATGCTTTGGCAAGCACCTACTCTACTCAAGGAAGGAATTTCACCTTGAGCACAATCACCTCATGAATGCAGAGGAGCTGCAAACTACTTCCCACAGTCTACAATCCCCTAATATTAAAACTAGTCTTGACTTATCTTTGGAGAAATGCCATGTAGGTTTGAGTTGCATTCATTTTTAAGGGGTTATTATGCTTATAGATTAGATTTTTATGCAGTGAACTACAAAAAGAAATATGGAACAGAGCCAACACTTCATTTAAAATTGTAGAAAACTTTCTCCAAGCTTATTCAATTTTCATATGCTCTTATATTTTTATAAGGGAAAATGTAGTGTATAGAAAATTATGTGATCTAATTCCAATATCACTCAAAAATATCATTTAAAAATGTGCTTGCCTGCTGTGATAGTCTCTTTTCTTCATTTGTTTTATTTTTAGGTAACCTTTTTTTATTTTGCCAAAAAGACTGTCTTTTTAATATGCTGAAACCCATTCACACGCCTAAGTTTCAGTTAAGGTGTTTTAGAGAGCGTGTAAATTCAGTAATCTGATACTGTTAAATTAATTCTGTACATAGAGTTTGAGAAGGTAGGTGAGGAACACAGAAAACACATGTTGTAAAATATTAGAAAAAGGGATGTGGTAAAAAATATCCATTTAAGAGGAAAAGACTAGCAGAAAATGCCAGGCTAAATGTACAGTGACAAAAATTTGAATTTGCTAGACAAAAATTTCCAGACAGTATTTCATGATTATTGAAATCTGCAGTAGTGAAACAGAAGAAAAAAATCCAGTGATTTCTATGTGATGTTGACAGTCTATTTAAAGGATGTACAATTCGTATATACTCGATCATAAGCCTGTTTGTTCATAAACTGATCTCACCCGCAATGTTAATAAAATTGTAAACATTGCAATGACCCATTCATAAACCAACTGTATATGGGTGGTTTGCAAACTTTTAGTCCCAGCTCATCAGCATAAGCCACTGGCACATCAGATCATTTTACATACCCAGAGTGTCTGCAGGCATGGAGCCTCTCAGCTCCCACTGGCTGCTGTTTGCCATTCCTAGAGAACTGCAGGAAGGAAGACAGGCTAAGGGGCATCCTGGCCACCACTTCCCAACATTCCTGTTGACCCGGAATGGCAAACAGCAGCGACTGAGAGCTGAGGGGCTCTGTGCCTATAGATATTCCAGGTACATAAAATGTCCTGGCACACCAACGGTTTGCCCTGCTGGGCCCACTGAAAGTTTGCCGACTACCGCAAGTTAAAAAAAAAAATTTGCTAAAATACAACGACCCATTCATAAGCCAAACTTTGCTCTTCACTGCGTCACTCTTTACTAAAACAATTAGGCTTATGATCCCTAACTGAATTTTTCTTCCTTTGGGAAGAATGATATTATGGATAAGGCAGAAATTTCATCAGAACTTTTCTTCTGGCAGTTTGCTGTCTCAACTGAACATAAGAACGGCCATACTGGGTCAGACCAAAGGTTCATCTAGCCCAGTATCCTGTCTTATGACAGTGGTCAATGCCAGGTGACCAAGAGGCAATAAACAGAACAGATAATCATGAAGTGAACCTTTTCTCATCATCCATTTCGTGCTTCTGACAAGCAGAGGCCAGGGACACCATTCCTACCCATCCTTGTTAATAGCTATTGTTGGACCTATCCTCCATGAATTTATCTAGTTCTTTTTTTAACCCTGTTAAAGTCCAGGTCTTCACAACATCCTCTAGTAAGTAGTTCCACAGGTTGACAGTGCATTTTTCAGGGATACTAAGAAGAAAGTTTCTTCAGAGTACAATAAAAATAGAGAAAAAAGCAATTATTACAGAAGTATTAGAAAAATATGATTTCTATACTAGATATTTCAATTTGATTTCTATACTAGATGTTTCTAGACAATGTACAGGGACCTTAAAACTAAACACTGAAAATCAAGGATTGAAGTCAGGAAGAAATACAATAGCTGGTGAAGCATGTGTTAATCAGAGGAAGTAGAACTAGAATATGATCATATCTGTATTTAAATCTTTATTGTAGAAATCAAATATCTTTTTAATGAACACTTGGAAACTAAATAAGCTTAAGGAAAGACTATTACCATTTTAAATGAGAATGATGGTTCTACACCCTAGGTGTTTATGGTTCAATGAGGCCTGTTCTACACTAGGAATTTACACCAAATTTAGCTGCTAAGGTTGATTTTCTAAATGATGTGTTCACACTACCAAGCCTGTCTCTTAAACCTTCAGGGTCACTGAAGTCGATGTTGGATACTCCTGATTTCACAAGTAGTAATGCTATTCTTGACCTTGCCTGGTCGAGTTTATAGTAGCATAGATGCAGCGTTGGCCAAAGTTGAGGTTCTTGGCCTCTGGGAGGCATCCCCCCAGTGTACCATTCTGACCCCTCTGGCCAGAACTTGAGCCTTTACTGCTCTCCAGGTGAACAGGAAAAGCCCTGGGAAAGTTTGAATTTCATTTCCCATATAGCCAGCATTGCCAGCACACCTTGGGACAGGAAGCACACCTGAGCAGCACATGTGACCATAACTTCCAACACTTCAAGTCCCATAAGCTTTAGTTCCCAGAGGAATCCATTGTCTCCAAGCTCTGAACCAGCAAAAGAAATGCTGATATCTATGCAAAGATCTCAAAGGCAATAGAGGAGAAAGGATACACTAGGGACACCAAGCACTGAAGAATTAAAATAAAGGAACTGAGGCAGTCCTACCACAAAACAAAGGAGACAAATGAACTGTCTGGTGCATCACCATACACATACTGTTTCTATGATCAGCTGCGCATGGTTCTAGGGAGAGCCCGACCAGCTTCCTAAGCCTGACCATACAGTCTGGCCAAGACACTCCTGGCAGCAGCATGGAGGACAGCATGGTGGCAGAGGGAGGGTGAAAAGGAGGATGAGGACAAGGAAAATGGCCAGATGACATCTGCCAAGAGCCAAGAACTTTTTATCACGTTGGAGCCAGTCCCCGCCTCCCAGGATGTCTCCCAGTCCTGGGCAGGGTACTTCTGGTGAGTTCACAATTTTTTTTCTTACTACAAGCAGGTTAAGGCAATGGGGTGTGAAATGTGGGCACAATCTATGCCTACACAGCACGGGGGGCCTTGACCAACTTGTTAACGTATCTGGAGAGGAAGCGGGAATCCTCTCTGAACATCTCCATGAAGCTCTCAGATAGGAAATCTCACAAGGTTTCTGGGTAGGACAGCTTTAGTCCATCCTACACGGTAGGACACCTTTCCATGCCAAGCCGCTAGTAAGTGGTCTGGCATCATTGAACTCCAAGGCCCAAGTTTATGGCCACATTCAGTTAGCAAATACTCCACATGACTCTGTGTGGTTCAGAGAAGACTGACATCTCACATGGCAACTTGGATGAAGGAGGAGGAGAAGCTATTAGCTGCCCTCCTGGCTTCAGGCTTCCCTGCAGGCATGACTGGACCCTTCCACCTGAACACAGCAGTCAGCTCTCTGCATATACCCTGGATCCATCAGCTGTCCACCTCGCACAGATCCGCACGTGAAAACAGACAGGGATGAGATGGGTATGTCTACACTACAGGTTTTTTTTTTTTCCAGAAAAATGGCTTGTTTTCCAAAAAAACTTCAATTACGTCCACACTGCAATCGCATTCTTCCAAAAGAAAATCGAAAGAACAGAGGGGATTTTCCAACATTGGTAATCCTCATTCTACGAGGAAGAAGCCTTTTTCTGAAAGCTCTTTCGGAAAAAGGTGCGTGTGGACAGGGCAAGGGAGTTCTTTTTAAAGAAAAGGAAAGAGGAAAAAGCACAGGTGCCTTGCTGGCCACTCTGCCCATAGCAATCACAGCTGAAGTGCGAGATAGTGTACATTCAGTATGGACACTCTTTTTTGAAAATGCAGATCACCTTTTCAATGAACGTTTGCAGTGTAGACGCTCTCTTTCAGTAGAAGTTTTTTCTCTTCTGGAAAAGTTTCTTCCGAAAGAAGCCTTCATTCTAGACATAGCCTGTGTTTAAGGAGATGCAGGCAGAGAGGCAGGACAGAAAAGTACAGGGAAGTACAAGCAAAGGACCAAGAGGAAAATCTTGGCAACGATGGAGTAACTGGCAGTGTGTCTGGAGAACCACCTCTCCTAGGACTCCCTCGACTCTATACAAAATCACTCTCTCTCCCCCAGTTCCATAGCATCCATCCTCAGGTGTCAAAGACAAAGGAGAGGAGAACTCAAGGGCAGCCTCATACTCAACCTCCAGGGTCTCGGGAGGTAAAAGGTTGTTCTCATGTTTTTGAATCTTCCCCCTTTGGATTCCTGCCATGGACTTCTTTTCTTTTCCTACTGTCTTCCTTAAATAAAAAGTCATGATCACTAAAAAATGGTCTCTTTATTGCTTGTACTGCAGGGATGGTGCGCAGGATTACAGACAAACAGTAAATACAGGGACCCCTTGTTGAGTCTCAAAACTGGCCACTCATAAAACTATCTTTCCAAGTGATGCCCCATGCTGTGCTTTCCTTATCACCCTGGTGTTTGGCTGCTCAAAGTCTTTGGCCAGGCACTCTGCTTCAGCCCCCCAGCCAGCCAATAACTTTTCCCCTCTGCTCTCGCAAAGATCACAAAGCATACAACATATTGCCACCACAAAGAGAATGTTGTGTTCGCTGAGGTCCAACCTAGCCAGGAGACTCCTAAACCTTCCCTTTAAATGTCCAAAAGCACATTCGACCACCATTCTGCAATTGCTTAGCCTGTAGTTGAACCACTCCTTTCTGGAGTCCAAGCTGCCCATGTATGGCTTCATGAGCCATGGGAGCAAGGGATAGGTGGGGTCACCTACGATCACTATTGGCATTTCCACCTCTCTGATTCTGATTTTCCTGTTTGGGAAAAAAGTTCCAGAGTTTACCTTTCCCAACCATCCCACACTGATGTCAGTGAAATGTCCCTTGTGAACCACCAACACCTGCAACACAGTGGAGAAGCTCCCCTTATGGACTCCTTAGCAAGGTGGTCAGGGGCCAAGATGGGAATGTGTGTTCTGTCTATCACCCTACCACAGTTAGGAACCAGACTGCAGCAAGGCAATCCACCATGGTATCCATTCCCAGAATCACAACCCTCCATAGCAGAATGGTATTGATCACCTTGGCTATTTGTATAACAGCCCCCACTATAGATTTCCCCACTCCGAACTGATTTTCAACTGACTGATAGATGTCTGGCATTGCAAGCTTCCACAGGACTTTGCCACAAATGTCTCCATGGTCATGGAGGGTCTCATTCTGGTATTCTTGAGTTTCAGGACAGGGAAAAGCCATTTGTAAAGTTTCAAGAAAGTGGCCTTGCACATTCGGAAGTTTTGCAGCCATTGCTGATCATTCTATATCTCATCACAAAGCAGTCTCACCAGTCTGTATTTGTCTCATGGCACAGAACTGGCATTCCATTGTGTCAATAGAATCAAACACCAGCTGCAGTTCCATTTTGCTCAATGCAAGGGCTTGCCTGCACAGCGTAGGACCCCCATACGGAGAATATTCCTTCTCGTCTTCTTCCTGGAGTGTCATGCTATTGCTCTCAAAGTAATGCACCGTTAGGCACACCAAGAGATATCACTATCACAATGGTTTGATGTGGATCCATGCTTGCGCTGCTATGGCATCTGGCTGGGAAACCAGGGCCAAAAAGAGTGCAAAAAGACTGTTTCTCAATCAAGGGGAAGGGAGAATATGAGTGCATTATGGGACGTTGATGACATGAACCTATAACCACCTGCTGCAATTTTGGTCTCAGTGTGCATGGGGCGCATAACCCAGAATGCAAAGCAGCGCAGGCACTGTGGAATAACTACCTACAGGTCACCGCTCTCAAAGTTGATAGTAGTCTCCCATTGAGTTCTTTCCCGCAGCGGGGACACGGCCTTTCAACTCTGCAAAATTGGTAAGAAATTGAACATAATGGATTTGGCCTCGTCTTGTAGTTTTGACATGGCCTGAGTAACACTGTAATTATGTTCTTTATGTAAAGTATTTTCTCTCTCACTTTGTAAAAAACACTGATGAACTGAAGAATGTGTCTGTGGGAGAACTCCCAAAAGATATGGCCACTTTTTGTAATATACCAAAGCACAAGCTATTTTTAGCTTTTGCAGACTTATGGCATCTGAATGGAAAGGCAAAGTTTAGTCTCCTAGAAATCATAGATTCTGCAAAAAAACAAACACCCAAAACATGTGTGAAAAGACTACATTATCACACCATTATATTTAAAAAACAGCAGTTAAATCTTTGTATATTGTTGACTTAGTGTTTGAAAATACCACTTTACTGTACACAAAAATGCAAATGATATTACACCATAAATCCTCTCATAGCACTGTCTACAGCATTTACACCTTCATTTAAAGTATTTGAATGTTTTTACTAGTCTGGCATATTTTAGATTTTTTTCAACAAAACACATTTTCAAATTTTCCTTTTGTTTTAAGTGCCCTTCTTACCTGAAGGTATGTTATTCTCCTCTGTACCAACTCTGTCAGATCTTTGGCCTCTTTGTCTCGCCAATCACCTGCTCCATCTGTTTGACTGAGGTAGTACAGATCTGTCATTATCGACCTATAAAAAAGGCAAGCAATAGTAGATATCTAACTTAATACTACTAAATTAAGGGATTAGGCAAAAACCAAGATGACAAATAGGCCTTTAAATAGGCTTTCTGATTACATGGGTCCATATGCACTATACAACACTAAATTAATCTGACTGTTCATACACCATGGAATCAGTGCAGATTGCCTTTTTCTGCATGTATACCCCAACACAAACAGCAGCAGCAAAATGTGTAATTCTGTGTCTTCATTTTACCATGTTTCTACAACCATATGTAACTGCAGAATTAAATGGCTCTGGGGTGGAAAAGATCTTAAGATCACTATTCCAAACTTTTACATTTGTGCTGAAAATAACCCCAACAGCATTAATTCCAAGACAGATCTTAAATTCATTGGACAAGGAAGAGACAGTCCAGGGGTGACTCCTAAAGTGCATTTCTGACATTATGTTGCCATGCTATCAAAGATCAGCTTACTGGAGACCACCCAGGGTTACGCTAGCATGGGTTTATTGATAAACTAAAGAAGATAGAGCTGCCACCACAGGTTTAAACTAAAGAGGGAACCAACTATCTCTCTCACACACAAACAAGCGCACACACACTTTCACTCATTCGCTCATTCACACACATTCATTCCTGCCCTCAGGCACTCACACAGGCATACGGGTTGCAGAAGGAGCCATGGCATGATGGTTCTGGAGGGTCTGTCTGCTTATCATGGCTGGGGAGCTGCTCAGGAAAGAAACTGGCTATAGAAAGGGGAGCTTCTCAAAAAGAGGAAAAAAGGGGCCTTCTCCCAAGTGCTCTCTTCTTTTATTGTCTCAGTATAGCTCCTGTGACTCATCCACCTTTGTCACCAGAGAGCATGCCCAGACTTCCTTTGGTCCAGCAGAGCAGCATTCTGACGACTCATCACCATGTGCCCAGACACACACACACACACACACACACACACACACACACACACACACACACACACACACACACACACACTGCACACACACACACACACACACACACACACACACACACACACACACACACTGTTTAGAGCAAGTTACACAGTGGCTGAGAGTTACAAAGTTGCAGCTTACAATAAGTTTCAGAACCTGTAAAGCAAAGTTGCTGAAAGTTACAAAGTTGCAAGGTTTAACAAAGATTACAAGTTGCAAAGTTTAAAAGGGAATGCAGTTACAAAGCTTCACAGAATCATTTCCAAATCAACAGTAATGAAGTAACTTAGAAGACAATTCCCTCCCCACCCCCACCCCCAAGCAATGCAGTCAGCAGGAGGATTTTGTCAGTCAAGTCATGTGTTGGCAGGACCTTACAGTTTAGTGCCGTGGTCACCAACAGGTCAATCGCGATCTACTGGCCGACCGTGAGACCTCGACCAGTCGATCGCGAGGCGTCCTGTCCGCCCCGCCCCCATTTCCCTCTCACCCCTGAGAAGCCCCACTACCTACCTCAAGTGAAAATGGAGGTAGTGTCGGCTTCCCGGGGACGGACAGAAGTCCCGCAGCTTAGCGCCACTTCCGGTGAGGCCAGAAGTACACTAGCTGCTCTGCCAGGTGTACTGCGGGAGGGAGCATGAGCTTCCTGCACCGCACAGGAGGGGCGAATCAGCTCCGGGGGAGGCGCGCAGGGGATTTCCCAGTGCGCGGGGGGGGGGGGGGGGGGAGGGTCGGCCCTGGGGCAGGCGCGCGTGCGCGCAGAGCTTCCCTGTGCGGGGGGGGGGGAGGGTTGGTGCGGGAGGGGGGAGGGTTGGCGCCGGGACAAGCATGCGCGGGGCTTCCCTGCACAGGGGGGGGGGGGGGAGTCGGCCCCCTGGGCAGGCACGCGTACACACGGGGCTTCCCTGCGCGGGAGGGGAGGGGATCTTGGGAGGAGGCAGATGCAGGGGACTCTCTGCCTCCACTGGCACCCCACCCCCCAGATACAGAACGCTGTCCACACTCCCCTGTCCCCAGCCACAGAACGTCATCCCCACTCCCGTCCCCACTCCCCTGTCCCCAGCCACAGAACTCTGTCCCTATTCCTGTCCCCACTGGCACCCTGTCCCCAGCTGCAGAAACCTGTCCCCACTGGCACACTGTCCCCTGCTGCAGAACCCTGTCCTCTGCCCTCCCAGCACCCTGTTCCCTCTCCCCTGCACGCAGCCGCAGAACTCTGTCCCCACAAAATGTATAATTATAAATGCTTCATTTTAGATTTAAATAGCATGAATAAAAAACAGACCATTTATTTCATAACTATAAACACGTGATTTTAATTTTATGTATCACATAATTTAAAAATAAACTGTTTATCAGAGTGTGTAAGTAAGGGCTGGCGATAGCAAGTGATGGACAGGAGGAGAATAGAGAGGGTGGGGCTTCAAGGAAGGGGCGGGGCGGATCTTGGGTGTAAAAAGTTTGGAGACCACTGGTTTAGTGTATTTCCAGAAAATGCATGTGTAAAATCAAATAATAGCTCAGGCTGAGGCTTTTTATGCAACACTTACTAGTACACCAGGAAACCAACCATAGAACATTACTTTAAAAAATTATGACAGAGACATACATATCTGTATACAATTTTTTTAAAAAATATTATCATGGAAAAGATGAGTAATAGCATAGATGTAAACATGACATAAATCTGGATTTAAGTCACAATAGTTCAGAAAAAGTTTTCATATCAATGCACAAGGGCACACTTTTATATATCTATCCATAAAGCAGTTATACTTAAACTGTATGACCATTAAATGCAAAAAATCTGCATTAGTATCACAAATTTAAACTAGAGAATTTAGATAGCATTTTTTTCAGATCTATCAGATACCAAATGATAAGTAGTATCTAGTGGATAATCACAACTAGTGGGTAGTGAGGAAATTCTAGCAAAAGGGAGCAGGAAGATGGTAATCATACTGGGGAGATGGAAAGGCATCCTGATCAGCAGGAGGGAATTTGGGCAGGATAGAAGTACATCAAAGACAGCTACAACCACATACCACAGGCATTTTATGGTATACCATGATTTTTTTTTTGTGGGGAGGGGTTTGCAGACTGGCAGCAATTGGGGCAGACAACAAGTGGAAGGGGGCTGTCCTGACAAAATCCAGTATTCCGAGTACAGAGAGGTTTGGATTTTTATGCACTCAATAACCAATTTATGCAACGAAGAATCAGTAAATGCAAAATATTATGGAATTTCCATTGACTAGTCAATTAGTCAATAAGTGAGGGAGCTGCTTCTGGCTCTTAATATATTTAAAAGGCTGAAGTGTAGCGGGACGGGGGGGAAACTTGGCACAAAGCCAAGAATCAGCTCATGCCTGGTCCCTGCTATCCCTGTCTCCCTTGTCCCTGCCCCCCCGAGACACTGCTGGAGGGAACTGGCTTTTAAGATGCTAGATGCAGCAAAGGGGGAAGGAGTGATTAGTCAAGGAACTAATCAATTATCTGATAACCTTATACTTATCGGATAGTCACCTAGTCACTTACATCCATAACCCACAACATTAACTTGTCTATTCTGCAAATACTATAGCTTTACATTTAATAATCTAACTAATAATCCAACAGCGTCAGAGAATGGATCAGTTCCTATATTTGACACTGCTTAATTATAATACCCATTTGCTTGTAACTTTGACAAACTTTAACCATTTGGGATAGTGTACATTTTATTTGGACTTGAGGGGCTGTGATTTACCAGCAGAATCTTGAATCACACATGGGAATATTGGACCTGAGAGAGGGGTTTGGGGATAGAGGAAGCCAGTGGGTCCAGGGAGCATGCCTATTTCCCTAAGATCCCTTTCTAATGCATCCTCAAGGGAAAGATGGTAGAAAAGACCATAACTGAGGCTACTCTTTATATACAGACTTGTTAAAGTGGGGAACAGGTTCAGCATGTAAGTTAATTCTGGCATCATATACCATAGGAGCTCTCTCTCTACATTAAACATGGTGTTCTTTGACACACCGAGGCTATGTCTACACTGCTGGGGAGAGGGGGGTTGTCAGAAAAAGATATGCAAATTGCGTATCTTTTTCTGCTGGGTTTTTTTCGGAAGAGGCGATCCTGATATCTGACCCGTCTACAAGGAGTCAAAAGTAAAACAAAAAACAAAAAAAACCCTCCTCTTTCAGAACATCCTTTTTTCCTCATAACATGAGGGACACAGGGATACCAAAAGAACGCACCCGCTTTTTCGGAAACTGTTCTGAAAAAGTGGACGTGTTCCTGGATGCGGCAGAGCTTTTCTGGGATACCAAGAGTATCCCGGAAAAACTGTGCATTTTAGACATAGCCTGACAGAGTTGTACATACAGGTAGTGTCAGAAACTGATCCTGATCCTTCCTTTAATGAAGAACATATCTTTGGCTCTGTGGGTCTTTCCATTTTCCTAATTTAGAGCTCTGTTTTCCAGACCATTGCTTCTCTATAAGATCAACAGCATTAACATTCCCTGGTTAGGTCATCATATGGTGCTCCTTTCAATGTACTGTTAGCAAGAACCTTTAATATAATCTCTTGCATTAAGAATTATGCTAGTTTTTCTGTTTGTCATAATTATCATCCAATAGAAATCAATCAAATCCTTTTTACATTTTATTATCATGCTCCAGGCTCTTAAAGCTTCCTTTCTCCTGATGGCAATATTGCAAAAGGTGTGTTTGTCTTAGCCAACTAACCCAGATTCTTATTAGATAAACAGCTCAAAGAAAAAGATGGGAAAGATAGAAATAAAGTAGGGAAGAAAAAGAGACACCAATTTCACATTCCAGGTGGATTCACCAAAGGATTCACATTTCAGAGGGCACGGCATTAAATGAAACCCAAGGGAGGAGCTGATCATGTTTAGTTTCTTCTCCTTGCCCAATCTGGTCAAGACACCTTTCAGAGTAAGGAAAATGTAAACCCAATGATGTGATGGCAAATCAGAAATTTAATATATGGTGGAAGCAGGGATGATGAACCTCATTTCCAGGAGTGGCTCGAGGTGAGCTGCCAGCAGCTGGTGCCCTAGGTGGGATGCGTGATTGGCGCCCCCGCCTCCATAGCCCTCAATGGCGTGACATCATCATTGTGTGCCCCGTTGAACGCCGCGCCCGTGGCGACTGCCAAGGTTGCCTGCATCCATGGGCCGCCCCTGCTCATTTCCTCTTTAGCAATTTAATAACCACAAGATGTTCACTGCAGAACCTAGTTTAGAAAATTGCCAGGAGAAACTCAGAAAAAACAGTGTCCCTAATCCTTCAGGTCATTGTTATACCAGATTCCACCACAAACCTCAAAGACTCTTAATTGTTATCTTTGTTGAATGACATCTAATTTGTACCTGTCTTTTTTTCTTTGATATTTCTTTATTTTTATAAACTATTTTATATAGTAGGTTGCACTAAACCTGCATTACCATTTACCCACTTTGCACTCCCCTAAAACACAAGCTTCTCTGAAACATGTTTCCCTTATCCAGGACAAGGGGCTCTGGCTTGGTGTAAATAGCTCTCTCTACCATCATTCTGGAGCACAAAGCCTGTCCCAAAACATCTTAGTGCTGTTTCAGAGAAAAGCACAAGAGAGCAGATACCTGCTGATTTGCTTCTAAAAGACAGACCTAACATAGGTAGTCTAGAGGACTCACTGAAGAACTGCCTGGAAGAGGGGGCTTTGTCATGGGTGATTCTGATAGCTAGTGATCACCATTTCTTGCTTTCTGTCTGGGTCTCTTATAAAGCTTGACCACATCAGAAAAAGCAGAGCTCAATGTCACTGATTTTAGTGGTGACCCCTAACAGGAAACCTCCCTGTCAGTGTTCTGCACTGTGGGGTAATTGGATTGGGACTTTGGAGGGCTGGCTGCCCTGCTGCACCTCTCTTGGAATGATCTGAATCAGAATTTCTGTGAGTATCACCTGTATAGATTCCCAGCAGTATTCAGAGGAATTAGCCTGATATTTCTCCTTCAACTTACTGTGGCTAGGTCTAGACTACAGTCCCTTGTTGGAAAATACTACACAAATTGCGCTCCGCAATTTGCGTAGCTTTTTCTGATCGCTTTTCCAGAAGAGGTTTTTCCGCCATTTGGCCCCATCTAGATGGGGCAAAATGGTGGAAAAGCCTCCTCTTTTGTAAGAGCTCTTATTCTTTGTAGAGCGAGTTATACAGGGCTCCCTGAAAGAGCACATTTGCTCTTTCACACACAAAAAAAGCGGAAGAGCAAATGCGTTCTCTGGACGTGGTGGAGATTTTCCAGGATACCAAAAAACACGCCAGTCTAGATGTACCGTGAGGCAACCTTGCCTCAGGATCTGGGTGTTTCCCTGGAGATTCCTTCTAGAATAATGAATTCCTTTAAAACTAATAATTTAGAGGCATTCCCCATATTTCTTGATTGCACTGGATGACAACTTCAGAACAATTTCAAATCCATGAATGTTATAGGACGACTCCAGGCCCAGTATATGCTGCAAATTGTCATTTTTTTGAACATTGTTAAGCCATGGGATTGTGACTTGAAGCCAGAGACCAACCTCCTTCAAATGGCATTTGGAATGGAAACACAAAAAACTGCTGAATAATCTAGTGGCATGGAAGAAACAAGAAAATGTGTGCATGTGTTAAAACCCAATATGTATTGAAATAGCTGTGCCAAGCACCGAAGCAAATGTGCCAAAGTGTCAAGGCATAATAGCCAAAAGTCACTCAAGCTCAGAAACAGAGGAGTCAAGAGCCCTTCAAGCAATGAGCAAATACCTCAAAATACTGAGAAAACACCAATGCAGTACGCTGGAATATTGAGAAAGAAGAATTATACTGGAGTTGCAGCAACCAATGTATGAAGATGTGCCTCTAAGTACTATCTGGGGGAGTGTTGGCTGATTGGCAAATTTAGAATTTAGGACTTCATTTTAGGTCCATATTAGTTTCATCTTAGATCATATCTGGTCTCTCAGATCAGGCTTATAACAACAACTGATAATAATGCTAAAGTGACAAATACTGTTTTTAGTAGGTTCACATAATTCACCTGAAATCAGTGAAGCCTCAGTCATGCAACTGACTATCTTCCAACAGACTCCAATGCACAGTAAAGTCAGGGGCACAGAACTGTCCACATACAATCAATTACAGAATTTAAGCATGGAAGTTTTGCAGGTGGGGGAAAAAAAGTGATCTATTTAAACTCTGCCTACCCTCTACTTTAAAAGAACAGTTAAATGGAAGAAACACTGTGCCTTGCCATTTAAAATGATTATATAAAAGGTGTTTTCTCTTCATGCTGTTCCAGTAAATACATTTATGATAGAATTATGAATCTTCAAAAAGGAGGGGGAAAAAGGCTGCCAGAAAGTCACTAGTAGAGTACTAAGACACTAAGAACATTAGAGAATTTTTTTGTATGTAGCAACCAGGAACACACAAGTAAATCCACAGCACACCGGAGCACCCTAGCTTTACACCCCATTTTGCCACAAACTAACTATCTCGACATGCCCTTCTATGTGCACCAACTGCTGCTGTTACAATTTGTATCAAGGTTCTGGAAACTCTGGCTTCTCTTTTCACCTCAATAATTTCACAAGAAATTCTCAATAAAAATGTAATTAGTCCTTTTTTATCTGTATAATTTATCTGTGTATCCAAGGTCACGTCTGGACTACAATCACAGGTCATGAATGCATTTAGCTTTAATCATGCTAGCTTGGTTCATTGAACAGTGAAGCTGTGGCAGCACAAATTTCAATGAAGGCTATACAAATCCACCTGGAACCAATGGGCCCATGCAGATTATCATATTGCACAGATGTAATGTACTTAAACTTGTGTAAGGCATTTTCCTTAGTACTGCACAACATTTTATTAAAAAGTTGGTGCTAAACAATATCAATAAAGCACATATTAAATTGTTTAAGGGCCGGCCAACTGATGGATCTCAAGTAGATATCAATAGAGAATAATCATTAATTGTTGGGTTTTTTTCAAGTAGGGTTCAGCACGGATTAGAACTAGTCCCAATGTCATACAACATTTTTTATCAAAAATATGGAAATAATTATAAAATCACTGTTGATAAAATTTGCCCATGACACAAAAATTAGTTGAGGGGTAAATAACAAAGACCACCTGACAGCCACAAAGAACAATCCAGACTGCTGGTAAGCTGAGCCTATTCACATACAACACACTTCAATATAGCTAAATTCAAAGTTATACATCTAGAAAAAAGAATGCAGGCTGTATCCTGGAAAGCACTGACTCTGAAAAGCATTTTGAAGTCATAGCAGACTAGCAACTCCACATTAGCTCCCAGTGTGATACTAGGACAAAGAGATATAATGAGAGCCTTGGAATGTATAAATAAAGAAGTAGTGAGTAGTAATAGAGATCTACCTCTGTACATGGCATAGATGAAACTGTACAGCCAGCTTGGAAAAAGAAAAGGACAACAACATTATTTGAGGACTGGAACTAATGCCTTAAAGTGAGGGACCTAAACAGCTTAGGAGAAAAAAGACAGGCTATGTTTACACTACAAAGAAAAGTAGAAAAAAGAGACGCAAATTGCAATTTGCGTATCTTTTTCCGATTTTCTTCTTAAAAGAGGCTTTTCCGATATTTGGCCCATCTACATGGGGCCAAATGTAAGGAAAAACCCCTCTTTCGGAACATCCCTTCTTTCTTGTAAAACAAGGTTTACAGGGATGCCGAAAAATGCATCGGCTTTTCCAATTCCCCCCCCCCCCCGAAAAGTAGATGCTTTCCTTAGATGCAGCAGAGCTTTTCTGGAATATCTCCGGTATACCAGAAAAGCTCTATAGTCTAGACCTACCGAGAGGTGACTTGATTAGCATGTAAGTACCTTCACAGGAAAATGCTGGTTATGAAGGAGTTTTAACTTAGCAGAAAAAGACCGAACAAGAACCAAGGGCAGAAAGCTGAAACCAGACAAATCTGAATTAGAAACAAGGTACAATTTTTTTAAAATGAGGGAGAGATTAACCATATGATCAAACTATAAAGGGGGGAATTCTCCATTTATTGATGTTTTCAGAATAAGACTGGATGCGTTCCTGAAAGATACGCTTTAGCCAAAGACAAATTATGCTTTAGTCCAGTAGTTCTCAACCTGTGGCCCAATTAGCACACAACAGCAGCCCAACCATGTGCTAAAGACCACCAGGCCCACAGGCTAAAGGGTCCAAGGCCTGCAGTTGGGGACCTGTGACTGCTGGCAGGCCCTGCAGAGCAGGGAATCATGGACCCAGAGCTGCCACCTGGTCCCAAATAATCAGGGGCCCAGCGCTGCCACCAAGCCCTGCCACCTTCATGCCCTGTGTGGTCCTCTGTAGTGGGGTAGCCACATGATGTGATCCAGCACTCCCACCAATCCCGGCAGGGTTAAGGGTCTGAGGCTGCTGCCTGGTCACACATAATGGGAGTCTGGGGGTGCTGCGGGTTGACATCCACTGCACTGCCACCCAACCCCCACGGCCAGGTTACATACTGTAGGTCACATATGCAGCCCACAATGATAAATATGTTGAGAACCACTCCTTTAGTCAAATATTATTTAAAAGGCCCATATAGGGATAATTCAGATTAGCTGATCTAATGGGCCCTGTCCTGAAACTGTATGCAACTGCAAACATTCTGGGTAAGAAGGATGAAATTAAAAAATGAGTAGACAATGTCTCTTTACTCTCTCCCAACAATTTAAATTTACACTATCTTTAACTGAAAATTTCACTGTCATAATTATTGCTAAAATTAATTTCAAAGAAAAGAAAATTCTTACTAGCTATTCCTGTAAGACGAGATCATTTTTCAGAACTCCTTTTAACACTACCATTGATGTTAATGTGTGAGGATCTCTTAGTTTAATTTAAAAAGGGGGAGGGGTAGAGAGCAGTGTTCAGTGGTAAACTGTGTTAACATAACAATTTTTCTTTTATTGTTCACTAATGAGACAGTAATTGTAACCAGAATCCTACTGGGAACATAAGCTTTTAAATATAATAGCCTAAGGACAGTTTTCACTGTATTTAAAATGATTCTTAGATTCATTTTGTTCTGCATGAACACACAACCACTGAAATGTTTTCATTTCACATGAAAGACAAATTTCACATTAAAGACACTTTTAGTAATGGGAAAGGCACAGGATCAGCTTCAACTGCAAACACCATTCAAGTTTTTCTGTACAGCACAATGATAGGCAATGCAATTAAAGCCAAGTTACATTTGTATCTTAAATATTCTGTTAACCTTTAATTAGGAGGAGAAATAGCTTTTTTATAAAAAATGGCTTTAAGTACTGAATTATCAGGACATCTTCCCATTTTAATGTAATTCCTGTTATACCATATGTTATTGAACAATATCAGTCATTTCATTATGAAATAATGAAAAAAATCCTAAAATTAAATGCTTTGTGTGTTTTGTTAGGTGAGAGAGAGAGGGAGAGAGAGAGGGAACTACAGTAGTAGTAGGCAGCCATAATAAACTATGACAGTTCACACTGATAAATTAAAATATACATAAGAATATCAAACCAGCGTTTCCATCTTATGTATAAGATTTAATAGACAAATCAGCAGTCTTAATCTGTCACCTGTAACAGAGATATAATTTGCTACTGTCCCTAACATGATATTATAATCCAGACAGTAGCCATTCCCCCCTTTGCAAAGAATCTAATAAATGTTTGACTACCTTCATCAGTTTGTAGTCTTTAATACAATAAAAATGTAGTAACAATCAGCATTAGTACCTTTCTTGGTGACCCAAATCGGATAGGAATTCATCAATGTGTCTTTGGAGTTCACTTCCTTCCAAATTTTTCAATTTCTTCAATTCACTCTGCAGAAAAAACCAAAGTTCCTTGGCTCCATTTTCAATCCTTCTTCTCAATATTTCATGGTCTTTCCCCAAGCCTGCTATTAAAAAGTATCAACATGTCAACATTTCTGGTGAAGTGGCAAGTGATGAAATTGAACCATTTATGATATGGTAAATCAGTGTTTTATAAAAAAAAGAAAACATCTCTCTACCAACCATCTCCTGTTTGCTTCTTATAATTTTCTATCTGTTCTTTGGCCTTTAAAAGCTGCTCCTCTAAAGCATGTACTCTTCCTGCAGCAGGCCCCTGATCAATGGGACCATCTGGTATCCTAGAGTAAAAGTAAGAAAATTAAAGTAATTAAGTTTATAAATTATGTAATATTTGCTTATTTTGCTGAACGTAAAAAGTCTCAGAGGGGTAGCTGTGTTAGTCTGTAACTTCAAAAATAACAAGCAGTCCTGTGATAGAAATGTAGCCGTGTTAGTCTGGGGTAGTTGAAGCAAAATGCAGGACAATGTAGCACTTTAAAGACTAACAAGATGGTTTATTAGATGATGAGCTTTCGTGGGCCAGACCCACTTCCTCAGATCAAACCATTTGATCTGAGGAAGTGGGTCTGGCCCACGAAAGCTCATCATCTAATAAACCATCTTGTTAGTCTTTAAAGTGCTACATTGTCCTGCATTTTGCTTCAAGCAGTCCTGTGGCACCTTATAGACCAGGGGTGTCCAAACTTTTTTCAAAGAGGGCCAGATTTGATGAAGTGAACATGCGTGAGGGCCGACCATTTTGCCTGACATTCTTTGAACCATTAAAATTAAATGCAAATTAACTATTTTATGCAAAGTTTATTGCAAACGGTAAACGACATAACACCAACTATACATGTTGTGTCCAAATATATTTATAACTGATTTAGACCAACTGACATTAACTGAGATTTTACAATGTATTCATCTCAATTGAAAAAAAAACTTGCCTACACTAATGGGAAGGGTGAAACTGAGATCTGGACTGCAGTACATAGGCTAGGTCTGGTTCAAAGGCAGTCCCTGATCTCAGCAGCTGCGGAGTCCGTCCCTGATCTCAGCAGCTGCGGAGTCCGTCCCTGCACTCTCAGCCCCAAGGTAGAGGTCTTGCAGGGTCAGAGGCGGGCGGAGAGCGCAGGGCACGCTGGCCTCACGGCGGCCTGGGGGCAGGGCGAACCCGTAGCCAAGCGGGGGAGCGGGGCTGCGGACGTGCCCTACATGGTGGACTTTAGGACCGCAGCGGCCGCCATGGACGGCGGCGGCACGGCCGGAAGCGGCGCCAGTCAGAGGAGCGCCGGGGAGCCAGGAGAGGGGGAGGAAGCGGGAGCTGTCCCTGCACTCTCAGCCCCAAAGCGAAGTGCAGGGGCAGGGTTGGGGACCGCGGCGGCGGCGGCGGCCCGAAGCGGCGCGCTGAGTGCGCCAGTTAAAAAAAGCACCGGGGAGCCGGGAGAAGCGGAGGGCCGTATTAAATCCGACCGCGGGCCACATTTGGCCCGCGGGCCGGACTTTGGACATGCCTGTTATAGACTAACAAATGTATCATGACCTTTTGTGGGTAAAACCCACTTCATCAGACTCCAGTGAGTGTGTGAATAATATAAGCAGCAACAGCAGTTAAAGCTGCTAAATGAGTTAGGCTAGATGTGTGCCATTCATAGCTTTTAATGTGCACATGTGAATATCAAAGGCATGGGAAATTGCCTTTGTAGCAATTAACCAGTAAATATCTTTATTCAAGCCCAAGTTGATGGTGTCAAACTTGTAAATGAATGCCAGTGCAGCAGTCTACATCGGTAACTGGGTGATAAAATTCCTTTGTAGAGAATGACTATTTTTAAATCCATTTTTAAATGTTCAGGGAGGTTAAAATGTTCCCCTACAGGTTTATGTGTGGTCCATTAATTCTTTATCACAGAAACTGTCCGGTGTAGCCAATATACTGGGCAAACTGGACAGTCTCTGCGACAAAGGATTAATGGACACAAATCAGACATAAGGAATAGTAGTTACTGATAACACTTCAGGCACTTGTAACACACATACAACCAACAAAACTCCAACAGACGCTTCTTCCCATATCAGTAAAAATTTATACAAACAAAATTACAGTTCATTATCTAAAAGCAAAATTTCAATTTTCCACAAGATACTCTAATTATCACAAGTGTATCAGAAAAATGCAAGATCTTATGGCAACCAATGGTAACCAGTGGTAGTTTCTGGCCACATATACGTATCAAGAACAAACTTTATATGCGAGTATTAGGTTAGTCTTAGGAGACAATGGGAGGACAACAAATGAAATGTAATCCCTTCTTATGAACTCACAGACTTGAGATTAGGGCATGCTTTTCCAAGATAAAACATTTATTCTTCAGCAACTATAGTTTTCAGTTATTCTGGGAAAGAATCCTCTGCAGCCAACACACACCGTCTGGCCTGAAGTTATCTTTATAGTAATCTTTTGTCTTCAACTATCTTTACAATGACTCTTAAAACTTTCGCTTCCCTGCCTTCATTCAGAATATGGTACAAAATACTATAAATCCGAAGTGATAAAACAACTAGAGCTACACTGCCACTCATGGTCAAAAAGGCACTTGCTGGAATGTGGAAGAAATGGTATTTGTAGTCCTGAATCAATGGTGAGTTTGGATAGAAGAGTATCATGGTAGAATTATACTCAAGAGTCAAATTTCAAGTGCCCTGAGATTTGTCAGTCTCTGTGACACAAGAGGCCAATGGTGATTCACCACTTTGTGACAGTAACTCCTGTCAGGCCTGTCACTCACTGTACTTAACACACTGTTGTCATGCTCTCAAAGGTGGCCCATTCTTCTCAATGTGATGTTCTCAGATGAAAACACCTCATGGAAATCAATACAACTGAAACAGTCAGGACATATTAACTGCTCCATTTACCTCAGTGGGTATTGTCATCCTCCTCATGAGTGTTTTATAGCTTCTGATACGCATGAAATATGCCTGATCTTAGCTCCTCCGGCAAAGGATTGGACTTCCCCAGATCTTGGCTCACATGTAGGGCAAAGAGAGTGACTCAGACTCTCCTGAAAGGGTAACACCCCTCCCCAAGAGCCTGGCTCACAACAATGTAAGGAGTGGGTGTTCAACTCCTACAAATAGGCAAGAGCCCTGAGATCCTAGAACATACATGGAGGCAGCAAGAGGAGCTCAGATACCCCCTAGTGACACAAGTTCCCATATCCCAGCTCATGAGAGAGGAGCAATGAGTAGGCTCAGGTCCCCAAGAGGGACAAAAGCCCCCTAAGATCTGGGCACACGCATACAAGGAGGAAGATGAGGCCCCTTCCCCTATTCTCCTCCAGTCCCACTGCCAATCACTTCTTGTCCTCCTTTTCAGAGTTCCACCCCTCAGGGTCCCACACCTCCCTCACCTGAGCCTTCAACCTCTCTCCCCTACCCTACCATCAAGTCCCATTTATTCCCTTTCCCATGCCCCACTTCTCACCAGAACCTCAAATTCCTCTTTCCCTATGCCCTTACTCTTCCACCTTCAAAAATTCCTCTCCTCACAGGAAACATTCATGTGTCTAACTAATTTTTTCCCAAAGACTTGAATGATGTTCTGCCTAAAATAAATTTTGTCACCCACACTCAAATTACAGCAGGTTTCAGCCATTCAGTTCAAAACTCCTTTTGTCTTAGGTGGGGCTTGTGATTAATTATGCTTAAATTATGTTAATTGAAGGGTAAGTTCTCCATCTCAACAAGGTTCATGATTCATGCAGTCATTTGTATTGTGTAGTTTAACAGTACAAGGCAATAAGAACAAAAAAATTTGTTGGGGGGGCGGCTGTAATTTAGGAATTCCTCAGTCAAACAATCCCAAATTTGGATCACCAATGACATCTCAAACTCCCATTAAGCACACCAAATTTCAGAGCAATTCAAGTAACTATTTGGATTTTAGATCACTTATAAGAGTCAAGCTATAAAGCATGTAAAATGGCAAGAACTGAAACCCTCTAGTTGTTTTTCACTATTAGCATAAACACACTATAAAATGTGTATTTTCTTAAAGGCTGTTCTTAGTTTGGGTTCCTAAAAGATTTAGTGAGTGCAGTGCAGCATCCTGAATAAAAGACAACATATTGAGATCATTTTGACCTGCATAACCATCAATAATTTGTGCAACACACACACGCGCGCACACAAACACAAAACAGAGCTAGACATAGGGTTACTAGGTGGCCTCAAATAAAATACCGGACACACTTGATCTCAGATGGGAGGGTGGACCAGCCAGAAGGGGAGCCAGGCTGGCTGGGAGGTGCGGGGGCGGGGAGGAACCGGCCGGTGGGAAGCAGGGCTGGCGGGAGGGGAAGGGGACAGAGGGGCTGGGGGGGGGAAGGGACCGGGAGCTGGCCAGGGGAGATCTGGGGGGGGGGGGGTTGAGAGAATCAGCAGGCGGGAAGCAGGGCTGGCCAGAGAGATTTGGGGGGGGGGGGGGGAGAAGGACTGGCCAACAGGAAGCAGGGCTGGCCGGGAAGGGGTGGGGGGGAGCGGAGCTGGCCGGGAAAGATCAGGAGGAAGAGGGAGGAAAATCCAGTCAGCAGGAAGCAGGGCTGGCCGGAGGGAAAGCAGGGGAAGAGAATTGGCTGGCAGAGAGTGGGACTGACCCGGGCACATGCAGATCCTGGAGTGCTGCCTGTCCCACCCATGGTCCCGGTGAAGCACGAGTTAATCCGGCCCCAGGGATTCTATCCCGCCCCGGCCCTGCTCCCCCCATGTAGTTGCATACTGTCTGGCTGGCAAATACGTTCACACAGTGTGAGCATGTCTATCAGCCAGGCAGTTCGCAACTTCGTACTGATAATAAAACTTACCTAATTAGAAGATATCGGACATTTTATATGTCCGGTATTTTCTCAGTTTGTTTCCCGGACAGAACCCTCAAATACCGGACTGTCCGGTTCAAACCCGGATATCTGGCAACCCAAGGTAGACACTTTTAGAAAAAATGGCTGGAGGAGGAACTTATACATCCTCATGACTCCAAATTTGGATCTCTAACACTATCCTGCACCCGCCAGAGGTACACCAAATTTAAAAGGAATTCAACTAAGCATATTGACTTTAGAGGATTTATAAAGGCCTACCTTTAGTGTTGTGTTTTATAATGGTGCTGCTGGGCCACTTTAATATACAGAATATTTATATTTAATATTCCCTTTGAGGATAAGGTGTACAAAAAGGCAGTTTTGGGAATTGTTGTGAGGGCAAGCCTGCCCTATGGCACCTCCTGCTGAGCTAGCATGTTAGTGCACACTCTTCTTGGCTTAGTTTCCCTTATCTTAGGGTCCCTTAAATCCAAACAGATGTATGATTAACAGCCCTGCTGGAATTGCACTGCAAATAAATCCAAAATAAACTTGAAATAAAAGCTTTCACCTTGTGCTCAGTGGTTACACATCCTTCCTGTTTGGTGTATGAGGGTCTCAATTCTCTCTTGGGAGGGTTTCTCTTGTTCTATGGGCCTATAACTGAGCCCTAATGATCTTTATCAGACCCAGGTGCTCAAGGCTCAATTAGCTGTCTAGGTGGGAGACTTCAACTAGGTCATCACAGGCCGAAACTCCCTTTAAAGGGAACAGCAACCTTGTGATATCGAAAATTGGGAAAGGGTAAGATGTGTTATGAGGGAAATGAGAATTTTAAACTGTCCCCTATCAACAGGGCTCGCTGAGCTGTGGCGAGCCCCACTCGCCAGCCGCGCTGTCCAGCGATCTGCACATGCACAGATCGTTCTGCGCACGTGCAGATCACCCGAACCCAGCTCTTCCAGGTTGTAATCTACTCGCCACAGGCGAGTAGATTAGTTTGTCGAGCCCTGCCTATCAAAGACCACTAGGCTGACATTTCAGCTACAATTAACATTGGGAGAGAGGGATAGCTCAGTGGTTTGAGCATTGGCCTGCTAAATCCAGGGTTGTGAGTTCAATCCATTTAGGGATCTGGGGCAAATCTGTCAGGGATGGTACTTGGTCCTGCTGTGAGAGCAGGGGACTGGACTCGATGACCTCTCAAGGTCCCTACTAGTTCTATGAGATGGTATATCTCCATGTTATTGTATTATGTCTATTAAAGTCACATTTCCACAATAAAAGTTAAGCTAGGAGCTATTTAATATGCTAACTTTAGATTTTTACAGAAGAAAGTAAATCGAAATTGGCTACTAGATTTCAGATACAGTTGAGAAGGGCACTGAGGCTTCTGAGCTAAGGAGTTGATGTAAAGAGTTCAAGTAGACAAGAGAACCTTTAAAAGAGAGACCAAGTACCCACACAAGAATATATACAAGAAATCAAGATTATAATATAGAAAATATTTTATGACATAAGAACGGCCGTACTGGGTCAGATCAAAGGTCCACCTAGCCCAGTATCCTGTCTTCCAACAGTGGCCAATGACAGATGCCCCAGAGGGAGTGAACAGAACAGGGAATCTTCAAGTGATCCCTCTCCTGTCATCCATTTCCAGACTCTGACAAACAGAGGCAAGGGACGCCATTTCTACTCATCATGGTTAGTAAGTATTGATGGGCCTAATCTCCATGAATTGATCTAACTCTTTTTTGAACCCCGTTAAAATCCTGGTCTTCACAACATTCTCTGACAAAGAGTTCAACAGCTTGACTTGGCGCTGCATGAAGAAAAACTTCCTTTTGTTTGTTTTAAACCTGCTATCTATTAATTTCATTTGGTGACTTATGTTATGGGAACAAGTACATCACTTTTCCTTATTAACTTTCTCCATACCCGTCATGATTCTATACAACTTTATCATGCCTTCCCTCTTAATCTCCTCTATTCTAATCTGAAAAGTCCCAGTCTTTTTAATCTCTCTTCAGCTGGCACCCATTCCAAACGGCTAATCATTTTGTTGCCCTTTTCTGAACTTTTTCCAATGCCCATGAATCTTTTTTGAGATGAGAAGACCACATTTGTACATAACATTCAAAATGTTGACATACCATGGATTTATTCAATGACAATAAGATATTTTTTGTCTTACTATCTATCCCTTTTTTTAATGATTCCTAATATTCTGTTCGCTTTTTTGACTGCTGCTGCAAATTGAGTGGATGTTTTCAGAGAACTATCCACAATGACTCCAAGAGCTCTCTTAAGTGGTTATAGTTAAATAAGTCCCCATCATTTTATATGTATACAGGCAGTCCCCGGGTTACGTACAAGATAGGGACTCTAGGTTTGTTCTTAAGTTGAATCTGTATGTAAGTCGGAACTGGTGTCAGCCGCTGCTGAAACTGATCAGTTTCAACCGCAGCTGAATCTGGATGCCAGTTCTCACTTACATACAGATTCAACTTAAGAAACCCAGGAGCCCTCAAGTCAGCTGCTGCTGAAACTGATCAGCGGCTGATTCCAGGAAGCCTGGGGCAGAGCAACTCTGTAGTCAGCCGCTGGTCAGTTTCAGCAGCGGCTGACTTGGGGACGCCTGGGGCAGAGCAGCTGGGGTGCTGCTGGGTTGCTCCAGTAGCGCGGCTCCTCGGCTCTACTGGAGCAACCCAGAAGCACCCCAGCTGCTCTGCCCCAGGCATCCTGATTCAGCCGCTGCTGAAACTGACCAGCAGCAGCTGAATCAGGACGCCTGGGCCAGAGCAGCTGGGGTGCTGCCGGGTTGGTCTGGAGCGGCGCTGCGGGACCAACCCGGCAGCCCCCAGCTGCTCTACCCCAGGGGTAGGCAAGAAAAGCCTGGTCTGCTGGGGGGGAGGGCACTAGCTGCAAACCCCCCCCAGCAGACCAGGGGGACAGGAGCAAAGCCGCGGAGCATGCCCGCAGCGGGACAGCCCAAGCGCGCCTGGGCTGTCCCGCTGAGGGCATGCTCCGCGGCTTTGCTCCTGTCCCCCTGGTCTGCTGGGGGGGTCCAGAAAAGTCACTGGACCCCCCCCCCCCAGCAGACCAGGGACACCAGAGCAAAGCCGCCGGCGGGGCGGCTTTGCTCGTTTGCCCGGGAGCAAAGCCGCCCAGGTGGCGGCTTTGCTCGGATGTCCCTGGTCTGCTGGGGGGGTCCAGCGGCTTTGCTGAACCTTCCCCAGCAGACCAGGGGGACAGGAGCAAAGCCGCCCAGGCAGGGGGAGTCCCGCTGCCTGGGCGGCTTTGCTCCGGGGCAAACGAGCAAAGCCGCCCAGGCAGCGGGACTCCCGCCGCCTGGGCTGCTTTGCTCGGTTTTCCTTGGTCTGCTGTGGGGGTCCAGCGGCTTTGCTGGACCCCCCCAGCAGACCAGGGAGACCGGGAGAAGCTTTTCTCGCCTCGGAGGACACGGATGGCGATCCGACGCCCGTGAGCTCCGGGGCGAGAAAAGCCCCGTTCGTAAGTGCGGATCCGACATAAGTCGGATCCGCGTAAGTCGGGGACTGCCTGTAGTTGGGATTATTTTTTCTAATGTGCATTACTTTGCATTTATCAACATTAAAATGCATTTGCCATTTTGTTGCCCAATCACCTAGTTTTATCTAGTTTGAAGCTCTTCAAAGTCTGCTTTAGTCTTAACTATCTTGAGCAGTTTAGCATCGTCTGCAAATTTTGCCACTTTACTATCTGCCCTTTTCTCCAGATCATTTATAAATATGTTGAGTAGCACTAGTCTCAGTACAGATGCCTGAGGGACACACTAGTTACCACTCTCCATTCTGAGACTTTCTAACTGCTTTCTTTCCTGTCATTTTTTTTCTGAATCTGTTATCTCATCAACCTTGGAACTACATTTTCCCCACATTTTCCTTTTCTCAACCAGCACAGCAAACCCAGCAGTACATTCCAAAAGACACACAGAATGAACTGCATGTGAGACACAGTGGCAGCTCAACAGAAAGAAGTCTTTGAACCAAAGAGCTTAATAGCTTCTACATATGTCTGGTTACCTTATCACAAGCTCTAGTAGCTAATTTAGATTATAAACACTAGATATTAAGTAATTTTTTTGCTTGTAGTCTAGAAGATACAGTCCAAAACAAATTTACACATCAAACTTAACTTGCAAAATTAGCAACCTGTTAACTCTGACACAACTTTAACAACAGTTGAACGTATCAACATAGCTCTAACACAATGTATCTTATTGCTTATTAGTTTATCTTTATCAGTATGAAAATATAATAACCTAAAAGGACAATAAAAAATAAATAAGAAAGCCACATACCTCTTGACATATACTTGCCTAAGTCCTTACCAAATTCTTAACCAAAAAATTAATCATGGACTGGGAAATCTAGTCTTTTCTGTGCTTTTACTTTGTACTATACAGATTTCATGGGAGAGACCAACATTGCTGAACTCAGAGGTCCTGACCCAAAAGAGAGTTAGGGGGGTTGCAAGGTTGTTTTTAGGGATGTTGTGATATTACCACACTTATTTTTGCACTGCTTCAAGAGCTGGGCAACTAGAGAATGGCATCTGTTAGCTGAGTACACAGTTCTAGAGGCAGTGTCCTGCCAACAGCCGTGCACAAGTTAGGGTGACAATACCATACTATGCACTCTTAGTTTTGCACTGCTGCTGGTGGTGGCTCTGCCTTCAGAGCAGGGTTCCTAGATAGCAATGTCCTCTCTCTAGCTGCCCACCTCTCAAGGCAATGCCATTGCCAGCAGCAGTACAGAAATGTAGCAGTACCACAAACCTTTCCTACAATAACCATGTGATCCCACCACAATCACGCAGACAACTCCTTTTGAATCAGGACTCTACAATTACACAATCATGACATTTATTATTTTTTTAAATCCTACGACTGTGGAATTGTACAAAATGGACCATGATTTTGGTAGGGCCATATTCGTGATGTATCATGCAGTGTTTTTTGTTTGTTTCGAGTACTTAAAAAAAAAGTTTTACAAAGTAAACAGAAATCCTTTTTTAAACAAGAAACCATGGTAACTGAAAATATTTGTCAGATTTTAAAAATTTAACAGCTATTGGAAACACTCCATAGTTACATTTACTAAATATTTTATATCTTGTTTAGTGGTAAAAGTACACATGCAAGTGGCCATGAAAGAAGAAAAAAATATTTTGTTTAAAACATCCATTTTGTTACAAAACATTTTTACATTATTGTGAAGAAAGCACAGGGAACCAAACAAAAAATGTAATCACAGACACATCAAGTTTAGCTGGGGAGCACTGGTATGACTTATACAATAGGTCCAAAATTTCTACATAACAGGTATTGTCACTGGAGGCCAAGTTTTGTTGTGCTTAAAAGAAGCACCAGGGATCTTTTTCAAGGGGATAAGGCAACACGCCACATTTATTGAACATACATAGATCAATCAATACTTATCATATGCATATGATACATTACACTCATGCACACTCTCTCTCTTACACACACACACAAGCACACTCCATCTTGTTGTTACCAAAAGTTGCTCCTCCTAACTGCTCTGGCCAGGTGAGTTAGATGGGGAAGGAGTGGAGCCGGGCTTCTGCCAATCCGGATCGATGCTCCTATGTTGAGGAGACAAAAACCCAGGGTCTCTCTGCAAGATGCCTCCTATTTATCCCTCTCATGCAGCCAATTAGTCATCACCTCGCCTTTCTTAATGCTGCTTCAAAGAGAGTTCTTCCAAGGGCAGGCACTTGCTGCTTGACTCCCAAGGTCAAGTCTGTCCAGTCTTCTTAATGAGCTCACTTTACAGGTATTGTCTTGGATCTGGCTCCCAGACTCTCTCCACCCTTGCAACTGCTGCTGGAGGTACTCCCCTTTCATTCTCCATTCACACCTCATTCATTTCAACAGGGCAATCAAGGAAAGGGGAGAGCTCAAGGCATATTTTTTCTTACAAGATCTATATATCTTAATACAAAGTTCTAGGAGAAATGTTACAGAGATTTTATAAGAACACTTAAAGATATATCTATATGTGTTTTAAGTAACTTGCAAACTATCTTAGATGATGCCTGCATTTTGTGGATTAGATATACTGTGTCTTGACCATAGCACGTACTTTGTAGAAAATTCTAGTCATTTATTTTTGTCTATATATACTATTGTTACACTGATGTTTTCATATTCTTCTCTATGTACTTACAATTCTCTGTCTACACTTAGTTGATCTAAATAATTTAAAATTTTGCAATTACAGTTGTCCATGGCAAATGAGTACAAATTGTTAAAAATCAAATATCTCTCTTTCAAGACTGTTGACTAGAATTAAAAATCCCCCTTTTGCACCTTTGCCCACCAACATTTATCATTGTGTGTGATTGGAACATTCTATGAACTTTCTCTTCTTATATTTTAGTTCACAAATAGGGTCATCTTTCTAGACACAATTATCACAACAAGGTCTATAGGAAAACTGAACAAATGTTTTAGAAATCACTGATAAATCAAGAAGTTTCAGGCAGATGTAGACCAAAATTATTCCTGTAGCTGGACTCAGACTAAGACTCTAAGAACAGTCATATAGGATCAGACCAATGATTCATCTAGCCCAGTACCCTGTTTTCCAATGGTGACTGACACTAGATGCTTCAGATGGAGCGAGCAGAACAGATAGCTTACAGTGAATAAAAGATCTAATGTGACCTAACAATGTGATAACAGTCATAAAAAGGATTCATATTCTGTGACATATTAATAGGAATCATATGCAAAACAAGGGAGGCAACTGCCCTACTCTGCTCAGTACAGGCGAGGCCTCAGCAGCAAAATGAGACTAAGGTTAGGTATTAGGAAAAGCTTTCTAGCTATAAAGATAGTTTAAGCATTGGAATAGATTTTTGTCAGACCCCACCAGCCTTGAATGTGGGTCGGTGTGGGTCCTGAGTCATCATTCTCTAATCCTACTCCTTGAATTCACAAACAGCAGCTGAGATCAGGTCCATAAAGCCCAAGTGAGGTAGAAGCCCCACCCCAGTGCTCTGGTTGAGAGAGCACCAATGTTCCTGCTTGGGCCACAGTCCCTACCTAAGCCAGAGGAGGAAACAGGAAGTTCTCCTTACAAATGGGCTCTACCATGCCCATCTGCTGTTTACCTGTTCCTGTCTTCTGAAACATGACCCCATGGTATCCTGAAGTGGCCTGACTCTGAGTAACTGACTCTTGTGCCTTGGCCCCTGGTTTCTTTTTCAAGTCTGGTCTCTTTTATTCTAACATGACCTGACTCCAGGCATTGTTTTCTGGACCCTGCAACCTTAGACCTTATGTGACACTAACCCTTAGACCAGGCTGCCTATGTCATAACCTGAATAGTTATCAAGGGAAGTTGTGCAATTGCCATAGCTGGAGGTTTTTAAGAACAGGTTAAACAAACATCTGTCAGGGATGAGCTAGGCACACATGATTCTGCCTTAATATAGGGATTTAAACTAGATGAGCTCTCCAGGTCTTTTTCTGCCCTATATTCGTTTGATTCTATGTTGAGAGGTCTTGATATTAAGCACCAATATCCAAAGGCACCAAACTTTGAAGATACTGGAGTGAAGGGTACTGAGCTCCTAAGACATTACAGTGAGAACTGGAGAGGTACCATGGTACTTGGCCACAGAGGTACCAGAATATTTGAACTTTTGAAGATATGGAACATCAAGGCACTGCATCACTGAGCTGCTAAAAGCTAGAAACAGTAGAGTCCCTAACATCCAAATGACAGAACTTCACAGGTATCAATACCCTGAGCCAAGATAATTCAGCTCTGATCTCCACCAACAAGAGAGCGCCCAACACTTTGAGATGTCAAAGACATAGGACTGTCAATAACACTGGAGGTGCATCAACTTTAATCGTCACAGAGGCTAAGGCTGCAATGCCCAATAGGGAACAAGAAGCACTTGGTGCCAAGTTTTCTGAAGCATCCAAGGCCCTCTGCTGCTCAGCCCACTGATCACCACAGATATTCAAGCTCTTAAAGCCCTAGACTCAGTTATGTTCTGCTGAGAGGCACCAGGGAACGTAAGGTGACAAAGCACTGACCTCTGGATGCTCCAAAATACTGACATCTAAAGAGTTCAAAGTACCAAATTTTCAAAGCACTGGAGTGGGAACCTTCCATGTTTCCAGGGTTCAAATCTCTAGTGGAACACAAATATCTCAAATAGGCACTAGGAAACTCAAAGCAATTGAAGCAATGAGCTCCTGAAGAATGAACTGAGCACCAGAATTGTCAATTCCCCATAAGTACAGTATAGCACTCATAGGTATATTGCTAAATTACAGCCGGTCCCCGAGTTGCAAACGGTCGACTTATGACCATTCGCAGTTATGACCAAAGTTGTCGTAAATGGCGGACCCCGAGTAATGAACGCGATCCGCGCTTATGAACAGTGTGGTTGCGTGTAACTCAATGGGGTCCGACTTAGGAACGAACTGAGTTACGACCAATTGTTTGGCCCATAACCAGTTCGTAAGTCGGGAAGAGGCTGCATTACAATTTATAATTTGTTAAGTGCTTACTTTGCAGTCAGTGCTGTACAAGACAGCTTTTATATAAGTGAAGAGAGAATTCAAAGTTTTAGATTTTTTTTTCTATTTTTGCTTGTTGGAAGTGAAGATTCGCAGCCATCTTACTTAGTAGTAGTAGTAGTAGTAGTAGTAGTAACAACTACAGTAGTTCTAGAAACTGTAATATAAACCAGGATGAAATATATCACAGAAATCTACTGGCTACACAAGAATACAACAATTTCCTTTTGGACATCGTTCAGATTACCTCTCTGAATCTGTATTGCAACATTTGAAAATTCAAAAATTAACAAAGCCAGTTATTAATGTTAACATTGCAAATTACCTCTACTGTACAAATATATAAGAAATAAACTTACTTCAAACAAAAACTAAAGAGTAGAGCCAGCCCCAGGCTACAGAAAACAAGTGCAGAACCAGTCGAAGTAGGAACTGCTGAACTAGAAGAGAGTAAAATGAGGCCAAGCAGGGGCCACCTGTATATTTATTCCCAGCACCTCCCTTAATCTAGAACTGTGCAACCAACACACATCCAGAAATACCCCAGGGCCATTAAAACTCAGGTTGTGCCTCCCTTGAAACCTGCCTTGTGTCCTTAGGAGAAAACTGTAGGAAGGGACCAGCCATTAGAGGCAAACCCAGCCAAAGAAGAGACATTTGATCCTCTGAACTTTAAGCAAATCTACAGTTTTGACTGGATGTTCTCTGTCCTTTGGTCATTGTCTGATTATTAAAACCCTCTCCTTCCCTCCTAGTCTCTTTACTTCAGCTGTACTCTACACCATACCTGCTTCTTTTCCCCTTTTCTCCTCATTTTGTCTCTCTCACCCACTTCCCTTCTTTTTTCTCAAGAAACTCCAAATAAAAATCATGGAGCCAATGTGATTGGTTTATTGGGGGGGGGGGGGGGAACTTCAGAAGTTATGAGGAAATACAACCAATTCAGGGGGGAAAATGACAGAAGAAAAAGAAAAGCAGTTGGAGACAAAATGGAGGAAGGAAAATCAACATCAAAGAGAGATTGGAAAGATTACATAACCCCATTCTTCACATTACCTTTCTAAACTACATACACATCTTCCATGGTTAACTTTAATTGATTTCAGTAAGAAATATTTTCTCTGTAGCTTTCTTGTATATTGCTCTCCTCTCGTTGCTTCTCTGGTCTTCCTTTTATCTGTCTCTCAGAGTTCCTCTAGTCTCCCTTTGTCCTCCCCAACTTGTTTCCCTGCTAATAACAAGTTATCATCAGTACTGAGAGAGCCATTAGCATTTAAATGATCTTCTATAATAAGGAATTAAGAGAACTCAATAGCAGTCAGATGATTCTGCAAATAAAACTTTCGAGCTGCAAAGCTGACTTGAAAATATGAAAAAAGCCTCTTGGAGTTTTGGTACTTCCAATATCTGTCAGGAACTGAAAGTGTAGAAAGGAGCAAAGATTAAATAATGAAAAACAATTCCAAACTTTACAAATATCTTGATTTGGACAACAAGGTAAATTTCAAGTTAGCTTTTACTTTCTTCCTGAGATACAACAAAAGATCAACAATAATTGGTAAATAATTATACAAGTGGTCTATAAATATGTACCTTGGACATGCTGAAATACTTTGCAATGGACTGAAATACTTTGCAATACTATGTCCTGAAGACTGTAGTTTTGCTGTCAAATGCATATCATTTTTTAATCTCACAAGATTAAAAACAAGGTGCAAAGATCTTTAAGCTACCTGGGAAAGGAAGATATAGTCAACATCTTATTGAGCATTACATATAAACATAACTGAATGCTAATTTGACCTTCACATTTCTAATCTTTTTAAAAATTTGATTCAACAGCTAGATTTTTTTAAAGAAATGCAAAAACAGTGTACTTCAAAAAACTCTGGGATACCATCAAATGGTTTTAGAAGCTGTTCACTTACAATACAGAATTTAGTTTCTAAATGCTCGTGTTATCAAGAAAGAAGGGAAGGTTACTCACCTTGTGCAGTAACTGAAGTTCTTTGAGATGTATCCCCATGGGTGATCCACTTAGGTGTGTCAGCGCCACTGTGCAAACGGCCCAGAGATCTTTGGTAGCAGTCCCCAGTGTATGCTGCACTATTGCACAATAGCTCTGACTGACAGTTAGACACATGCCGGCAGCTGTTTCCTCCGTACCTTCTCTATGCCAATCTGTATTAACCCAGAGTGGGATGGGGAGGGGGAAGGAAGGAGCACCCATGGGGATACATCTCGAAGAACTTCAGTGAGTAACCTTTCCTTCTTCTTCGAGGGGTCCCCGTGGATACTCCACTTAAGTGACTGTGCAGTAGTATTCCTGCTTGGCGGTGGGTGCCCCATGTTGCAGGACTGGATGTTGAACAGTATGATACATCCAAATCTTGTGTCTGAGTCCTGAAAGGTCTGCATAGCATAATATTGTGCAATGGTAATGGCTAACACCCATGTTGCAGCTCTGCAAATGACGTCTATAGGGAGGCCCCTGAGGAAAGCAGTTGTGGTAGATACTGCTCTCGTGGAATGTGCCTGTATAACGGTTAGCGGCTGTCTGTGTTTCTGGGTGTAAGTCAGTTGTCTGCGGGCAGAAATATATTGGATATTCTTTGTTTGGAAACAGGTTGTCCTTTGGACATTTGGATGTATTCTAAGGATGACCATGTCTTGTGGAACACCGTGTATGGTGTTTCCGCCATGAGTGCTGCTATCTCTCCCACCATCCTACCTGATGTTACTACTATGAGAAAGACCACTTTCATGGATAGGTGGAGTAGTGAGCAAGTTGCCAGTGATTCAAAAGACCGTCTCATGATTGAGTGCAGCACAAGGTTCAAATCCCATGATGGCACTGGATTCCTACATGGTGGGCACAGGTTCCATATCCCTTTCCAAAATTTCTTAACGCACGAGTGAGAGAAAACAGAATACCCTTGGGTGGGTAAGTGTATTGCTCATATAGCTGACAAATGTACATTGATGGAACTCATTGATAAGTCCTGTGGCCTGCAGGTGGAGGATGAACTCTAGTATGTCTGATATCCCCATCCTGTGTGGATCCCATGAGTGAGCTGAATTCCAGGCCGCAAACCAGATCCACTTCTGTAGCTAAGTTCATCTTGTTGTGGGTCTTCTAGAGTTGATCAGGATGTGTCTGACTCTTTGAGACAGGGTTAGCTCTCTGTCTGAGAGCCAACAAGCATCCAGGCTCACAAGTTGAGTGTATGTAGCCTGGGGTGTGGTATGCACCATTTGTCTTGAGTCAGAAGAGCTCATACTGGGGGAAACTTGTATGGTTGATGTGTGTTGGGTTGGAGTATGGTAGGGTACCAAATCTGTCTTGGCCAGTTGGGAGCCACAAGGATGACCTTAGCCATATCCTGTTTGATCTTTAGTACCGTTTGTTGTATGAGTGGCATAGGTGGAAATGCGTACGCCAATGGGAAATTCCAGCGTACTACAAAAGCATCTCTGAGAGACTGCGGTCCAATGCCCTCCCTGGAACAGTATAGAGAGGACTTGCAGTTGCTGTGTGCTGCAAACAAGTCCACTATCAGATAAACAACCTCTTCAGGAAATGGGTTTATGACAGACCTGCTGATCTCCCATTCGTGGTTCGGAGGGAATTGTCCACTGAGGGCATCGGCTAGTGCACTGTCCTCGTCCAGTGGATGCATTGCGGTAGGTGTGATGTTGTGTGCAATACACCATTGCCATAGTCTCATTGCTTCTGCACATAGACAGGGGCACGTGAGATCGCACAGCCTATGTAATATATCGTGGTGATATTGTCCGACATTATCCTCACAGTTTTATTTTGCATGTGAGAGCAGTTGGGAGCATGCTCATTGGACTGCCCTGAACTCTAACACATTGATGTGAAGCCGGGACTCTTCGCATGTCCATTGTCCCTGTAATATCACATTCCCCAGATGGGCTCCCCATCCCAGCAGGGATGCGTTCATCGTGATAGTAACCAATGGCACTGGTGTCTGAAACAGAAGTCCTATGCAGACATTGTTTCTGGCTGTCCACTAGTTCAACATGGCTTTGTTTCAATTGGGTACATGGAGTGTCCTGTGGAACAGATTGTGCCTGGGATGATACACTGAATGCAGCCATGCCTGGAGTGCTCTCATATGTAGTCTGGCATTTGGGACTATGAACGTGGACGTTGCCATATGTCCGAGGATTTGCAGGCATGTACATGCCGTGGTGTGTGGGCTGCTCTATACCAATGTGATCAGGTTGCATAGTCGCAACCATCTGTGGGTAGGCAGGGAGACTACACCCCGGGTGCAGTCCAGCTGCACTCCTATAAACTCCAGTGTTTGAGTAGGAGTGAGGGTGCACTTGTCCAAATTCAGTAGGAGCCCAAGTATGTCGAATAATGCTCTTATATCCATCGACTGTTCTGTGCACCTGAAGGTGGATGCCATGATCAAGCAATCATCGAGGTAGAGAAATATGTTTACCTGCTGTCTTCGCAGATGTGCTGCCACCATGGAGAAGACTTTGGAAAAAACTCTCAGTGCAGTGGACAGACCCTACAGGAGTACCCTGTACTGGTAGTGCGAGTCCTTGATGGTGAACCTGAGGAATCGTCCATGTGCTGGGTGAAGTGATCTATGAAAATATGCATCCTTGATGTTGAGGGTAGATAGCCATGCTGTTTTCACTAGAGCAGGTAGGATCTTTGCCAATGTAACCATCTTGAGCCATTGATACTTGACAAACCGGTTGAGCCCACATAGATCTAGGATGGGCCTCCACCCCACACTCCCCGATTTCTTGACAGTTAAAAAATATCAGGAGTATTATCCCCTCCGTCTGTATAGGTTTGGTACCTCCTCTATGGCACCTAGCTGCAAGAGGTGCTGTGCCTCCGCCAGGAGAACACTCTTGTGAGAGGGGTCCCTGAAGAGGGACGAGGAAGGGGGGTGGGTTGGTGGAACGGTCATGAATGGCATGCAATATTCGGTTCATATTATTTCCAGGACCCATTGGTCCAAGGTGATGGTTTCCTATGCCGGGTAAAAGTCGGTGAGTGTTTCCAAATATCTGTTCCTTAGGTCTGCCTGCCCTAGAGAATTGGGGGCTGCCGTGCCCTGGACCAACACCTCAAATTCACTGGCATCATGTGGACGCCAGGGATGATGATGGATGTTAGTTTGGTTGTTTTCGTCGATTTTGTCTCTTTTGTTCTCATATGGCCTCTGCTGTTGTGTATACACAGGTGCTCTGAACCTTTGATTATTCTGCTTGTATTGTTTTTTATTGGTTCCAGGAAGCTGAATTCCCAGTGTGCATAGCATGACCCAGGCATCCTTAAGATTGTGGAGAGATGCGTTTGTTGCCTCCGCAAAGAGTTTATTTCCCTTAAATGGCAGATCTTCAATGCTCGACTGAACCTCCTTGGGGAACCTGGACAGTTGTAGCTCTGAAGCTCTCCACATCACCACTGCAGATGCCATAGACCTGGCTGCTATATCTGCTACATCCAATGCTGCTTGTAATGCTGTCCTGGCAATCAGTGACCCTTCTGTCACATTTGATTCATACTGTTCCTTTATGTCTTCTGGTATGTACTGAATAAAGGAATTGAAGGATTCAAACATCTGGTGTGAGTATTTTGCTAGCAGGGCTACGCAGTTAGCAATTCTAAGTTGGAGGGAGGCTGATCAATAGGCCTTCTTCCCCATACCCTCCATCCTCCTTCCTCTTTGTCATGACCTGGAGTTCTGGGGTAGTGGTGTTGTTTCCCCCTCTGATTGGCTGCTTCAATGACAAATGAATTCAAGGAGGAATGTGAAAATAGGAATACCACCCCTGTAGATGCTATGTGGTCCTTTTATCCAGTTTCTTTGAAGTTGAAGGCACCGATGCCAGGGTCTTCCATGTGGACTTAGCCAGGTCCATCAGCACCTCATTCATCAGCAGAGCCAGTTTGGTATGTTGGGGTGAGTTGAGTATACTTGTAACACAAAACAAGCATATGCTTACGTCGGAGAGCTGTATGTCAAGCATGTCCGCCACCCTCGGAACAGGCCCTGAAACTTTCTAAAGTCTTCCCCTCCGACAGGTGAGGTGGGTAAACTGTGCTCATCCATAGTGGAGCATGATGTGTTAGGAGGAATAAGCAAATCTTGTGTTCTCCCATTGAAGAATCACTATCATGGGCATCTGGGCTATAATCAGCTCTTCTGTGCATGTTTATGTCAGCTGACTGAGCCCTGGGCACCTGGAAGGTTTGTTGTAACTGCATTTGTTGGCTTCTGTAGGGCGCTCATAGGTCCCAGTAGGGCCACTGTGGTGGGAGCAGTGGGGGTAGCCACTGCGTTATCTGCCAATTCTGGGACTGATGTGGTTGCATTGCCACATGTTGGGGTGTTACGTACTGGCCCCTTATCTCGCCCCCATCATCATCGCTGACATTAGCGATGCTGGAGTTGATGAGAATACAGAACCTCTGGACCTTGGTGTGCCATCGGTACCAAAGAGTGGGTTGCATGGTACTGAGGCTACTGTGAGGTCCATCTTCATTGTATATGTCGGTACTGGTAGCGGTGGTGGCATCATATTATAACTCTCCACTGCTGAATTCATCTGTGTGGCCAGTGCGCTGGGCTGCACCGGTACTGTTGGTACTGAACGCTTTTCTGTGTGCAGCATTCTATTGCTTTGAAGCTTGGCGTGTTTTTTGTTTGCTGCTGATACCGGCTTCTTTGCTGATTTGCTACGAGGAGAGCTCGAAGCTTGGCCAGAGACTCTTTGCTTCATTTTGGGATCACTGCTTCTCTGTGAGCAGAATTCCTTATCCTGATTTTGACAATCCTTATCAGGGCAAGCACTGTCAGACTCCTTGCCCGGAGGACTTTTATTGCTCACAGTCAGAGCATCAGTGGGGGACCTTGAGCATTTTGCACTCCACTCCTGGTCCTGCTTTCTGGCACATCCCTCCGAGGGAGGGCTCCTCTTGCCCTCCATCCCAGTAAGAATAACTCTGGGAGGGTTTAAGTGATGCTGGTGTTCTGCCACGGTGCTGTCCGAAATGAGGGTTCTCCTCTGTGGATCTCTCGACTGTTTTGATCTCGGGGCAAGTTTCTGGCAATCCGGGCAGTGGCTCAGTGGGTGGTCCTGACCCAGGGAGTGCAAGCACTGTTCATGACCGTCTACTGCCGAAATAAAGATCCCGCACCCTGTGCATCTTTTAAAGCCAGATGATGCTGGCATGACAGGGTTTGCCTGTTTGAGGTGCCGCGGGTGAGCAGGACGCGGCAGTAGCACCTGCGCCCCACTCTACTTGATCTTTATCTTCTGCTATCGGTATCTCAATTATGAAGGGTCTTTTCTTCTTCATCTTATCTTTCTAATTAGTGTTAAATGTTTTGAAGGGAGACTATCTACTTGCAACCAATGCTGGCTGTAGTTGAGAAAGAACCAAGGGAACAGCCACCGGCGCATGCCTGTCAGCCAGAGCGATTGCGCAATATCGCAGGACGCACCAGTGGCCAGGGACAGCTACCAAATATCTCCAGACCGTGTGCACAGTAGCGCTGACACACCTAAGTGGAGTACCCATGGGGACCACCGAAAAAGAACATAATCTAATACCTTAATATATGCACTCTTTTCTCTCGCACTTCATCCTATTTTAACAGAATACAATAGGTGGTAGAAAGGATGAAGCAAAGCAAACATGAGGAGGAAATGCAGTACAAGATAAAGATTTATTTTCTTCAAATGAAAACTGGTAATGTGTCACTCAGAGGATGGGACAAATTTTGAAGCTTAATTTTAACTTGCCAGATTCCAAAACATTTTTCTGCTTTGACTCATTTCTGTCTTTCACTATACCTACTCACCCAGGCTCTCTCTAAACTACATCCCTTTTCTTGAAAAAGGGATGTAAATTAGACATGCAAATGAAGCCGGGATTTAAATTTCCCACACTTCATTTGCATAATGGCAACCGTGGTTTTTTTCCCCCAAACAGGGCTTTTCCAAAGAAAAACGGCTGTTTAGACAGGGATCAATCAAAAATAAAACGCTTTTTCAAAAGATCCTATACTCCTCATTTTTTCAGGAGTACATGATCTTTCAAAAAAGGGTTTTATTTTCAATCGATACCTGTCTAAACAGCCGTTTCTCTTTCGAAAAGCCCCATTTCGAAAAAACCACGTCTGCCATTATGCAAATAAAGTGAGGGAAATTTAAATCCCGGCTTCCTTTGCAATTTCAAAGTGTCTAATTTATATCCCTTTTTTGAGAAAAGGGATGTAGTTTAGACACAGCCCCAGAGATTTTCCCCATGATGAACTCACTCTTCTAGTATGGTAATTGTCCATAATTATCATCAGAATAATGTTATAAACAAGCTATACAGTACACTCAAGGACTGACAGCAAGTAGAACTTGTAAAATGGTTGTCAATTGTTTACCCAACTCAGGCAACAGGTGTTTGAAACTTCAGCAAAAGTTTTAAACAAAGCTTCAAAACCAAGCAATCTGTTAAGGTTAGATAAAACTTCTCTGGCATAAATGACCAACATCTCAAACGACTCTATATACTTAACATTCTTTAAGTGTTTTGCTCAATGTCTTATATCTAAATATGAAAAAAATTAGACGCAGGATCCCAGTTCACCGGTTAAACTTAATGTTTTTACCAGTTAACTTTTTAAATAGGATTTTATATCCCTAGGTCAGTAATCTGTTTCTTCAATTCGTAGTTTTTGTCACAGATACTTTTCGTAAAAGATATTGCTGTTCCAGCAACATCGACTAGATTAAAGATACTATTGGTCATTGATTATAAGAAATACACAATAGGACTGAAGCTGACGAAAGGCTTTGCTACATAAAAAATAAAAACATTTAGTACTCTTACAGCATTTTTCACTAGTAGCTCTCAAGGGCTTTATAAAAAAGTGTTATTATACCACTGTATAAATGGGAATTGATGCACATAAAGTGACAGTCCAGAATAGAACCTAGGTCCCCGAATCACAATTGTACACGCACTATTTGCCTTCTCATCAGGTAATTTCTCAAAAAAAAATAAAAATAAAAAATAAAGGTCTACGGTATATATTCAAACTTTGCCAGAAGATGGTATTTCAAAAATCTGCTGTAAAGAAGAATATTTCCACAAGTAATATAAAATAATCATACCACCTATATTATAAAATAATAGAAGATTAGGGTTGAAAGAAACTTCAGGAGGTCATCTAGTCCAAACTAGCTAGCTATGTTCAATTATGAAAATTGTCTTTGCAGAGATGATCCAATAAAACTATTTTACAATAATGACAGAAGTGGTCCCAGAGTATTTTCATTAACAACTTTAGGCCCCAATATCTAGACAATTTGTTATACTTGGTGCAAATATAAAACCAAGGGATATTAAAAATTGTGTAATAGGATAACTGTGTAACTGCTGACAATCTCAGCAGTAACATGGTTACCTGTGTTGTGGGCTCTGCGGTATAACGCTTAGCCCACCAGCTCCTGCCACAATGAAGGTGCCTCCCTGGGAGCTGGCTGAGTGTAACCAATACCAATAAATGGATAATCGGTTGTACTCTAACATCCCTATCTGTAATAGTAACAATATAGAAGGAAGGAAGAAAAAAGTGTGAGAAGAACTTATTTTAGCATAAGATGCACTTGAAAAATACATGGCAAAGCTCATAGTACTGATGTGAAGCAAATTCCTTACATTTCCATCTGTAATAATGACTGGTCCCTGAGGATTCAAGAAAGGCACTCCTAAGGAAAGATTCATGAGGATGCTTCCATCACAGTAGAAAGTAATGGATTATTAAAGGTGGGATGCTCATGACCTGGAGACCTTCATATGGGGCTTACTGAGCCTGGAGGAGGAGAAGCAGGGCTAAATGTGCTTCCCGGCATATGGCATCAAATCTATGAAAGATGACATGACACAAAGCTGAATCTAAAGGATCTGTTTGATCAGATAATCATCTGATTTCTCACTGTGAGCTGCTGAAAGAAAGGCCTTCTTAATTCTAGGGTAGGATGAAGACACCTTAAGTGGATCTATTTTGGGGAGGAGGGAGAAAAGTTCATTTTCCTTGAGGTTTATTTTTAAAAAGCCCCATGCAATTAAGCAGCTCCACTGACTTCTGAACCTTCTCCCAACAGCTCAGATTTCAGTGTTGGCTGCCCACATAATGCCAATTTCATAGCAATTGCACCACACACATCAAAATACAGAAAACTCTGAGTAAAAACACAATATATTGTAAAATGAAATCAGGGATTGAAGAGGAGGCAGGGAGGTTGGCAAGTACACATTCATTCTTAAGAAAATTAGAAATTACAGAAAAGTAATCATGCAAGCTTTTCTTCTCCCCTTGCCCCTACTGTGTAGCCTAGATAAAACAGTGGCAGATTTATCTGTCATTCTTGAGTCACGTCACAATCCTCTTTACTGATTCAGAGTTCAAGGAATAATATAGTCTCTGCAGGTTAATAATGATATACTGTTACATAAAGTTTTGATTATTTTTCACTCAGCAATAAAATTGTAACAGCAATTTCATTTTTACCTACAAAAAGGATCTATGAAACTTAAAATAATAAAAATAAGTTGTCATGATTTGGCCAGTGTTCATAAAATTCTATTGAATTATTTCTGGAAATAGAATAACAAACTCAATTTATAGGTAAGACAGGTTTACAGATATATTGTAATGTCATGATTATCTGGATCACTTAATAGATAAAACTGGATTTGGTCATTTCAATTTTATCGACAAACATGTAAAATCACACATCTATCCAAAATATTACAGATAACGAGATTAAGCATGTGCATAGTTTCTGATAAAATATATGCATTTTATGTTTATCTTCTGCTAGGCTAATATGCTCTTGTAGCATTTTAGAGGCCCACAAATAGTCTTTATTGAGCACTACAGTGACAGAAGAACAAACACAGTAATTTTTCACTCAGATGCTTCCGAAGGCACTGAAGCGATGAAAATGCATAAAAAGCTGCCTAAACCTATTACAAAGCATAAGAAGAAATGTCAGTCACAAGAATGCAAACAATTCCCAAAGGGGACTAAGAACCAGAAAACTGGGAAGATCTGAAACAAACATATAAGTCACAGAACTACATGAAAACAAATGTTAAAAAATTATGAAAAAAGTATTATTTTAACTTGGGCTAACACATAAGCACAACTGATAAATTAACCTGAAGCCAACCTTGCTAACATTACCAAGCAAATCTTTACAAAAGTATGAACCATTCTTGATTCATCTCTATAATAAATTACATACCAAAACACATTAGAAAAGTGTTATTTAGGTTGTAAAGTTAGGGATGCCATTTATAGTCATCTATGCAAGCCATTTATGCATTGTACCTGCACACTAAATGAGGTAGTGTTTCCATGGAAAAAATACATGATCATGCAACTAAAGATGAGAATGCATATACACAAGGAGGTCAAATTAAAGTTACCTGGGCAACCATAAGCCTAGCATTTCTTAACTTTTGAATGCTTGGCTTTTTAACCTAAATTATTTTAATGTATTTGTTTTGTATGGGATTTCTTAGGGTTTTTTAAAAGACAAAGGTAAAAATCAATTTTATTATGTACAACTTATTACAACCTTCCTATGATGATTAATTAGAAGTTTTTGAACCTTACACCTTCAAACACTACAGTGCAGATTTTTATGCTTCAATTACAGGGCTAGCCACACTGAATTGGCAGCTAGATAAGATTGTTTTCCCAGAGTGACAACATAAGTTGCTGGCACAGCAAAAAGGGATAGTCAGGATGAATCTGATTCAGCTCTTACTTGCCCACTCCAATAGATGGAGGACTCTTGACCCAGGTGGCGTCCTCAGGAAAGGGATAAGTAACTAATACCAGGTGCTGGGATGGGGCAGAGTGGCAAGGAGGGATAGAAACAAACCTGCCTCTGCATGCAGGAGTCATGGCAGGATTTGGGGAGGCTATGAACTGGGAAGGGGGAGGAGAAAGAGTCAGGGTAGAGGGCTGAAAGGTGTGAAGGGACTCAAGGCACTAGGGTTCAGGAATCAGAGCAGAGGACTGGGAAATGTGGGCAGAACTCATGACAGTGAGTGGGAGTGAAGGAGTTAGGGCAAGGGGTTGAGTGTGGGGAAAGGGAAGTACAGGAATCAGGGCAAGAGGTCGCTGGCTCAGGCCAGGGACACAGGCCAGAAGTCTGGGAGGGGTAATCCAAGGCTGCCTGCTGCAGCAAAAGTAGTGCTGATCCAAAGGCAGCTCCTCTCGGGGGGCCAGGGCTGTGCCACATATGCCAGACTGGCATCTCCTCTGGAAGCAGGGTGCTGTTCTGCCCTGGCGGTGCTCACATGGAGGGCTATGCAGCCCAGCTCACATCTCCTCAAGAGGGAGGGGGCTGGGGCTGTGCTGGCTGGCACCAGCAGTGCTCACACTGGGAGAGGGAGTTAGGGAGTGGGGGACCACTCACCCATGGTGGGTAATATGGAAAATCCTGGCCTCTTTCTTTCCAATGTTGTCTCCCTCCCACACTTGCTGCCCACTGTGGTCATTGTGGAGCATAACTGTCCCTGCTCAGACACCCCTCCCTTTCCATGTTAAGAAAAACTATCTGATTCCAGACACATCCCATTTTCCTGGTACAATCAAACCTTGATCTTGCTTTAAATTAAGATAAGAAGCAGCAGCATACCAAATGTGGTGGCCCTTAGCTCTTATTTAGAAGGAGTTATTGAGCAAACGGACTCACAGTTGGACACAGACTCACAAACTCTAAAATAATTATATTAGACTCTGATATCCACTCTTTCTTAGCTTGCAAATACTTTGTAACTCCGTGGCAAGAACTTACCTCTCTCCCCAAGGCAACCAAGTTACCTTAACACTTTAATGAACATACTTATAAAATAAATTAAATTATAACTGTCATTCTACCAACTGTCACACTACCAAAAAGATTCCACAGCATATAATCCAGGAACCTTACAGAACCTAAGGTCAGGAAATCAAGTGTTACAGAAATTCTGCTTGTACATTCTGTTCTTTTTGTGTTATCTCTGAAGATACAACATACTTATATGAGTATATCATACTATTGCTTTAACATTCAACAGTGAACTGGAAAATAAGAGGATGCAAAATATAAAAGTAAAAAATCTCTCTCACTCTATGTACATAGAAAAAGAAAAATGAGAAGGAACAAATAAAAGACAGACACAGAAAATAAAAAAGAAAAATATTACCTCAAAATGTTTTAACGGCTACTGCTAGGCAAGTATAAAGAGACTCAGATGTTCCACGGGATGCCATCCTACCAATCCATCAAAAAAAGAGGTACTCAAACAATAACAAAACTAGACAAATGCACTCATGTCAATTGGTCCTTCAGGATATCAGGGTCTCAAACAGACTTGGCTGAAAGCACCATAGACCATGTTGGGTGAGAAAATCTTTAGACAGGAGGGCAACTTGTTCATTATGACTGGTTTGTACTTAACTATTTGTTTCCAATATTTTTACACACTATTTACTCAAATCTCTGCTTCTTTTCGCAGTAAGTGCCATCATGTTAAGCAAATTGGATTTTGAATTGAATCTTATAAAGCTAATGCATACTGTTCCTTTGGAACAGCAGGCCTGGTAATTCTGTGAGCGTCCAGTAATAAGAGGCTGGACATTATAGGGAATGCACCAAGGATTCAGGGATTAGTGAGTGCCTATTGCTACTTGTTAGAAGAGAAAGGCCAGCTGAAGCTTGGAAGATGACTGTGTTGCTACAAACAAGTAGTTTTAGGGTGCCGGTCCAAAGCAGGCACAGCCAAAATCTCATGATGTTATGGATATAAGGTGGTGCTATGCCTCAACACTGTGAACATCCTCACACTACAGGCAGTCCCCGGGTTACATGGATCCAACTTACATCGGATCCCTACTTACAAACGGGGTGAGGTAACCCCGCACTAGCTGCTTCCCCCCAGCAGACCAGGGAGACGCGAAGCTAGCGCTCCGCCCCCCCCCCCCCCAGCAGACCAGGGAGACGCGGAGCGGCTTTTCTCAGCAGACACCTCAGCTTGAGAATAAAGGACTGAGGGAAGTGAGGTGTGGGAGAATAAAACTGAGCTCTGGAGAAATGTTTGGCTAGAGTTTCCCCTACAATATGTACCAGTTCCGACTTACATACAAATTCAACTTAAGAACAAACCTACAGTCCCTATCTTGTATGTAACCTGGGGACTGCCTGTACTTTGACTCCCCACATGAACACTTTGCTGTGAAATGTATGTGAGAGAGAAAGAGAGAGAGAGAGACACTGATTTAGCATGGGAAAGAGATGCTGATTTAGCTTAAAACCCTTGCCAAAGCAACCTAAGCTAAACTGGGAAAAAAAAAACCTCATACTTCAACACAAGTGTGTCCTAATGAGACTTAAACTACTACAACTTTGCTGGTTTCAATGTATATGTTAGCTTAAATTGGTATAAATTTCCTGTGCAGACAAGACCTAAAAAAATCATACTAAGTCTTCACTATAAAGAGAGATGCTTTTACATTGGTGCTTTCAGTGTAAAATTGTCACGAGGACAAGGAACTCTGGTTTTTACCTCATTGTAGCAGACCTTGATTAGCTACATCAAGATAAAAGTAACTATTCCTTGTCTCCCCTAGGATTTTACATTGTTAGCTAACTTCAGTACATCACTTTTTACTGTGAATATATAACATTTATTGGATTTTTAGGAATAGTAGTTATAACCCCTTCTATCTTTGTTTATTTTAGATCATAGTAGTAAATGTCTAGACAGATATTGTTTTGCATAGCAGTAATCTTCTCTCCTTAATGGTAGTTTAGACATCTCCGAAATTGGAAGGGTGGGTTTTTGTTTTTGTTTCATCAATGTTCCGCAAGTGCATTAAAACCATCTCTTTTAAAAGATGCTGAATTCACCATCATGGCTACTGCCTTATTTTAGTTAAAGATCAGCATAAATTATCATAAAAATATTAATGTATTCTAGAATTGTTTTGAATATTACTTATTCTACTTAGAAAAAGATGCTTAGATACTGAATGCTCAGATCACATTTCTAGCTTCTTAGGATATTTGTTATATGTAACTGGTGGCCAAGAGATGCCTTCTGTATTCTTCCAGAACAACCCTTTATTCCCCTGCTCACTACAGTCTTGAAAATGCTCCACATCCAGAGAGACTGGTTTCAAGCATAAAGAGAAACGAAAAGTAATAAATATATTAAATGTAAATAAATGCATGTTACTGGGGCCCAGCAGACCAGTGCAGGCTGTCAGGAAGTCAGATAAGTTTACTTGGTTCGTTTCCCCTGCTTTTTCATTGGTAATAATGGATGCAACAGCTATGCAGAGTTGAAGGGGGGAGGGAGGATCACTATTAGACATGCCAAGACCCCAGAAAACATTAGCAGCCCTGATTTGGTTTCCTTTTTTCAGCATGTTATACCACGCTAAATTAGATGATCGCTCCTGATATCTAACCCTCTTTCTTCAGTTCTACTCAGACCACAGCTTTCCTGTTTTTTAAACAAACTAAACACAATTCATTTTCCATCCACACAAATAGTTTGTTTTACGCGATGTTCATTCAATGGTCACAGTTACCAAAGGGGAGTCTTGCAGGGCAACCAAATCCAGTCAGGCAAATGTTTGGTCAACTCCCTGCTGCTTCCAGGAAAGCAAGAGAATCATGGGATTCTACCTGAGAGAAGTGAAAGCAAAAGTCCTATCACTTCAAGAGATTACACTCAGATACAAATGATTCAAAAGCGAAAAAGAGCTCTTAGCTGTGAAATAAACCATCTCAATTCTGCAGTGTCCTACTACTTCTGGCTGAAGTAGATTGCTCTTTAGCAGCAGCAACATTTTAGATTAATATTTCATCAACAGAAACTGCATTAGACTACATAGGCACTGCAGTGACATAGCATTCTTCTGCACCAGTAATGGTAAGGGCATATTTTGTATAGTATTCTTTGATGTTCTCCACAGTGACCTCACATTCCCATTGCTTTGTGGGAATGCTGGAAAGTAAGTGTGAAAGTCAAACTCCCAATGATGATAAAATGTTCTGAATACCCCAGAACCAAATTAAGGTCTATTGCTAGCAAATATAGTGTCCAGAATCCCATATCTTTCATTTGATAATCATCTTCCTGTTATAACATACAGGGTATTCCAGATGTTGGAATAATAATATAATATCATATAAGGCATATTTTTTCCTTGAAGGTAAATAAATTCACTGCAATTGCCCCCCACTGCCTCATGTAGCAGTAAAGACTCCTTCTGCTGTTGATTGCCACAAGTGACATCTCTCTCACTTTCAGATATAGGACCAAACGTGTTCATTCCTTCCCAGATAGTAAATAAATCTCAAACTTGTAATTTTCTTCCCAAAAAGAGCCTGAAATTACTCAGATGCCACATCAAATAAGATCCCTCCTTGAACCTAACTAAATCTTCAGTTTCATTAATGAATTCTATACTAGTCCATGGAAGATGCTTGAATGAAAATAAGAGCATCATGGGGCAGCTGTAACCAGAGTCAGATGACTATGGTCTCCAGAAACTGTTATGTTGGTTGGGGATAACCTGCCCAGAGCGTGCTGTACTCTGATCTCCTGACCCTTTCTGCCCACTGAATTCAGGGTTGTGGGAGGGAGACACAGCAGCCAGCTACATCAGCCTGTGCAGACTGGAAATTTAAAAAAATCTTCATCGGGGATCTTGAAATGACTAAATTTAGCTACAGAAGTGGGAATCTGCTCTGATAACTACAGAAAATGTATGCTGGAATTATGTGCTGCTAATCTAGCTAGAAGAAGACCAAAGAAAGCAATTAAGAAATTTTACAGATAAATGAATAATTAGTTTACCTTATTTTTGCTGATGGTATTATCCTGCTTTGTTCAATACATGTTTTGATGGATGAAAAGACACAGCTTTTGGCAACCATAGCAAATCAAATTGGTTTGTTCATCAATTTGGAGGAGACAAAATATATGCCTATCCATTTACTCAAATCAACTATTAGAGTAGATGAGAAAACACTATAATTAAGTTATTTTACCTATTTAGGGAGTGAGATATGCAATGGTGGTTATACCATGCTATACATCAAGCAACAAATCAAAAATATCAAACCATTTTCATCAATCTAAAAAGATATGGAAAAGTAGCATTACTGGCATTTACACAAATATACAGCATCATGTCTCTCCTTTTCATGGTGCAGTGTCATGGAAATTTATATAAAAAACTGATAAGAACAGCTCATTCCAAAGTAAATTTGTTCAAAAATATCTTCAATATTTACTACAGAATTTCTACCAAAAATCAGAAATTCTAAGGAGAGCAAACCAATGTATAGCATCAAACATGGTAAAACCATTACAATAAGACATTTATGACACACTTTAAAGATACTACCTACATGACTCCCTCATCAAGTGATAATATTGATACCACCTGAAAAGAGAAAATTAAGGTGCTCTAGAGAACCATTTCACAAAGAGCAAAAAATCAAATCCATAAACATGGCACTCGGAAGCCTAAACCACACAAGACCAAAATAAGTAGCAAAAACCGGCAGACAACTTCGGCACCTAATGGTGCAGTAGAAAGAAAAAAAGACTATAAAGAGGTAGTCTTCAGTGTGCTTGCAAGATTAGAATCTATTTTAAAGACCGTACAATAGAAACAGTTTAGGTATGTCAACATATTGTATTCAGAGACAAAGAAACAAAGGGAAATTTTATTTGTGTGTAATTTTATAGGAAACAATAGTATTATGGCTAGCCATCAGCTACAAGACTAAAACCTCACAAATGGAGGTCTAATAGTTTATAAGAGGGAAGAAAATATTTTATACGTATATTTCAGTAACAATCAGTGGATCAAAATAGCAAACTCTAGCTTTGACTAATATCACAGAGAAAGGCTATATTTCAGAATTTATACATGGTGAAAGAACACTGCTTCTTCAATAAGGTGAATGATTTTCTCCATTTATATGCCGTTGAAAGGACCAAAGGAAATATAACAAACAGTACTTCTGCTTCTTTCAATCCCACCTTCCCTTTCTACTCTCAGAAAAAAAATTCAGCATTCCAGGATTCTATTCCTAAAGATGTAATACTCCTGGAAGCATCAGGACAAACATTAATAGGTTAGGTAGTTGCCTTAAAATTTAGTGTCTAATCAAAAAATGACAGCTTCAGGCTTGTGAACGTCTTTCCTACTCTAGCCTATACCTTTTCTTGAAAAAATGTTCTTACAACAGATAGGCTATCTAACCTATTTATACAGATATTTGAAGTCAGCATAGCAGTTCTCAAGCTAGGAGTCAGGAATCCTAAGTGGGTCACAAACCTATTTTAATGAGGTACTATAGTTGGCTTAGACTTGCTGGGTGTTAGGGCCAAAGTCAAAGCCCAAGCTCCAATGTCTGGGACCTTGAGCTTCAACTTTGTCCCACTCACAATGGTATGGCTTTGACTCCCCCATAACACCCGCCTGGGCCAATGATGCTGAGAAGGACTCAGACCTCAATCCCTCTTCCTGGGGTTGTGTAATAAGTTTGAAAATCCCTGCTCTAGCATATGCCATGATTAGCTCACAAAACACACACAATTAATTAAAACAATTTTAAATAATAATACAATCCCATTACAGATATCTGATTGACATTGATGAGGAACACGAACTGCACACTTGTGCAAGTCAGGAATGGATAAATAGTCAGTCCTAGAGATATGAACTGTCATTCCTCCCTATAAAACCTTCCACCAATGCTTGAGAGAACAAAAAGACAGAAATAAAACCTCAGAGCAAAACTATCTTGGCACAGGAATATTGGATCTGAATCTATAAAGATATCAAGTGTGCAAGGAGAGCAGGGAGGAGTTGATCAGCAGGACCAGCATAGAAAGGAGGGTTTAATTATTTTAACCTAGATGAGTTATACCTACAAAAAGTGAAGCCATTTAGAAAATAATCTAGATGGTTTCTTGAAATAGAATAAATGTGGGGCCAGTAACATCTGTTCAGAGGGTGTCCTATATGTATGTCTACTTATATCCACTTTGCTATCAATTTGCAAATCTGACTCCTCAGAACAAGGTGAGGACCCATTCCTCTAGAGTACAGGTGACCTCAGTAATATCTCTTTGAGAAGTGCCTATCTTGGACTTCAGTAAGGTGGCAACTTGATGTCCCATCCACAGTTTCACAAAGCTTTTGTTCAAGCTTCTATTGCTGATGCTCCTTAGGAATTGCAGTGTTACATACATCTCTACCTCCTGGAAGGAAGGTGCTCATCAGACCCTTTAGAAATCAGGGGTTTACTGGTTAAGTAAAAATAAAAAATAGCCAAAGGATGTAATGTACGGATTACCATAAGGGGAACTTGTAGCAACATCCCAGTGTCTTGAGAATAGTAGGTATATCTACTGGAGCTGATGAGAACTGATTCCATTGTGACCAGGTACAAAAATGTTCCCATTTTGGTTCAATACATTTTCCCCTCTCTGGCTATTTACATCTCCACACCAAACATTGTGAATAACCCACTTCTAGGCTGACATTATTAGCTTCATTAACACAAGCAATCCCTGATTCTGTAACTTCCATTTCATTTGATCTGATGCAGTGGGCATTTTCCATGAACGTTTATGCCCTAATAAATCTGTTAGTCTCTAAGGAGCCACAGAACTCCTAGCTGTTTTTTCAGATACAGACAAACTGTTATCCCTCTGAGACTTTCTAGCTGTATCTTTCCTACTACAATTAAGAATAATTTAAAAAGCCTCTGCTAACGCTATTCCCCACTCTGGCACTCCAAGGCTACGTCTACACTGGCCCCTTTTCCGAAAGGGGCATGCTAATTTCACAGGTCGTAATAGGGAAATCTGCGGGGGATTTAAATATCCCCCGCGGCATTTAAATAAAAATGTCCGCCGCTTTTTTCCGGCTTTTAGAAAAGCCGGAAAAGAACGTCTACACTGGCCCCGATCCTCCGGAAAAAAGCCCTTTTCCGGAGGATCTCTTATTCCTACTGCAAAGTAGGAATAAGAGATCCTCCAGAAAAGGGCTTTTTTCCGGAGGATCGGGGCCAGTATAGACGTTCTTTTCCGGCTTTTCTAAAAGCCGGAAAAAAGCGGCGGACATTTTTATTTAAATGCCTACTGCAAAGTAGGAATAAGAGATCCTCCGGAAAAGGGCTATTTTCCGGAGGATCAGGGCCAGTATAGACGTTCTTTTCCGGCTTTTCTAAAAGCCGGAAAAAAGCGGCGGACATTTTTATTTAAATGCCTACTGCAAAGTAGGAATAAGAGATCCTCCGGAAAAGGGCTTTTTTTCTGGAGGATCGGGGCCAGTGTAGACGTTCTTTTCCGGCTTTTCTAAAAGCCGGAAAAAAGCGGCAGACATTTTTATTTAAATGCCGCGGGGGATATTTAAATCCCCCGCGGATTTCCCTATTACAACCTGTGAAATTAGCATGCCCCTTTCGGAAAAGGGGCCAGTGTAGACAAGCCCCAAGTGCACAAGGTGGGGGCTCACAAGAGACCTTAACATACCTTGCCTCTATAGGATTCTGCTTAAAAGCTTCCCAAGGTCACAGATTCCCTGGCCTTGGCAGGCAGCTGCCACCACTGAAGTGAGGAAGAAAAAAACCCTTTCTTCGGGAACCCAGAAAAAAAGCACTTGGGAGCTTCTTGCAGATGGATACTTCAAGCTCTTTTTATCAAAAGAGATCTTAAAAAAAAAAGTAAACTGCAATCTGCCTAAGACAGCGAGGTCAGCTGACACAGATCTTGTATTACCTTCCAGGACACAAGAATTAAATCATAGCTTTAAAAAAAGTGGTTTTATTAACAAAAACAAAAAAGAATATACTTGGTAAAGCATACCTGGTTGCTAAGTGTTACAGAGCAACTGAGAAAAAATGATTAAAGCAGAGAACTGTTTCCCTGGGACTCAGCATAGTTACAATGTATGGGGGCACATGGACTTAGCACAGAGAAGCTTAAGCAAAAAACAAAACAAAGAAAATAACTTGATTGCATCTAAATAGACATTCCCTATCAACTCACGTATTGGTGCTTCAAGGTCCAGTCCATTTCCATGCCCAGTATTCTTTAAAGGCATGGTAGTCCTGCCTAGTTCAATTCATCTTGTTCCTCCCGCTCCTGGCTTAAAAAACTCACACAAAAGGAAAAGCACCTTCTCAACACCTTCTCCCATTGGCTTTCCTAGCTCCCTGCCAACATCTCCTAGCTACCTGAGTTTAACCCTTTAGTCACCAAATACTGGCATGCCCAGAAAAAATCGGCACTCTTATCCATCACAGCCTACAAGCATGAATGCTCTGAGGCCCATCTAAATACCAAATATGAGAAAAAGAGACTCACTGGGATGTTAGCAAATCCAGAAAAGATTGAAAATTGATAGGATGAAATCCGTAGATCTGGAAACCAAAACTACATGGGTCAGTTAAGTGCATTGAGCATGACAAATATTCCATAAACTCCAAGGTAGTAGTGGAATGGACATGAAGGCATGACTTCAAGTGATCTGTCCAGAACAGCTGAAGGGCATTGCCTCATACCAGGGATGTTAAATTTTGATTAATCAGCTAATCGAGTAGTCGATGGAATTTTCATTGACTACTCGATTAGTCGATAAGGGGGGGCGCTTGCTATCGCACTGCGCCTCTCTTTGAAATGTACAAGAGCTGTGGTGGCTCCTGTACATTTCAAAGAGAGAGAGGCAGCAGGAACCCGCGCCAGCAGGAAGCAAAGCAGTCCCCGCTGGCACAGGTTCCTCTCTGTGCCTATTCCTTTGAAATGTACAAGAGCCGCAGGCAGCTCTTGTACATTCCAAAGGGAGAGGAGCAGCAGTGGGACTGGGACGAACAGGACTGTTTCAATCCCCACTTGCACTGTTTCCCTGCTGCCCTCTGCCCCCTATGGAGACAGTGCTGGGCAGGGGGACTGGCTTTTAAGCCAGCTCCCCCCAGCACCAGCTCATTCTCCTCACCTTGCTGCCTCTCTCTGATATACAGCAATGGGGGTGGGGAGGAAGCGACTAGTCGACTTTCCACTCAACTACCCGATAAGCATTTGCTCATTGGCTAGTCAACTAGTCACTTACATCCCTACCTCATATTGCTCTGGAATAATATACATTGAACTTCATGTTGATCTGTAAGTAGGGTAGGTCCCAAGATGGCATGCTCAACTGAGCAAAGATGTTGTTTAGCACTAAACTGTGTAACTCCCATTCTTGACTCGTGGTAAAATGTCTGCTGAGGCAGTCCACCAGTGAGTTTCAAATGCCCGGAAGGTAAATTGCAAAAACTGAAGAAGTTTAAAATACACCAGTACAATAAATTGACTGCCTCTATGAACAGAGATTGGGATTTTGCCCATCTCTGTTTCTCTAAAAGATGGTCATCATACCACCCAATGTTATCCAGATATTGCTGTATGACTAGGAAGAATGAACTATAGACCTCTATCTGACTGCTCTTACCTCCTAGAGATTGATACGTATCTTTGCATCACAAGGCATTAATTTACTCATTCCATGTGACCACAATTGCCATTTCCCCAGACTATAAGGGATAAGTCCATGATTATCAACATGTTGGGTGTGAGAAGAAGGAAAGAACTCCAACACACGTTTTTGGTTCATCTACCATGTGAGTAAATCCAAGGTATTGAAAGGTATTGCCATTATAGTGTTTCTTAAATTTGAGACCACGGAACACCAAATAATAATAAATATTTTTTATGCGGAACACCTATGAAATTTTTCTTCCAAAAAAAAAAAAAAATTGTCATCACACACAAAAAGACAAAAACAAAAAAGTAACAAAAACGAAGAAGAGGTCACGGCACACCTGCGAATTGTTCATGGAACACCAGTGTTCCGCGGAACATAGTTTAAGAAACACTGCTCTAGCATATATACTGACTGGGACTAGGTTTACAGACAATGGAGATGAAGTCTGTCAAACAGCATTATGTAATTAGAGATCATGTGACCTACCGAACCTGGATTACTGTTTGGGGTTTGTAGGTGCCTTGGTATTTAGACTGTTCATGGCATGGAATCTGACTGAAGAGACTTGGCAAAGTCTACTCCAGGATGTGCCATGTGAGAATCAGAATAGACTTTTCCATGTTTAGAAACAGTCCCAAGTATGCCAAGAGTCAGAGAAACAACAAGGTTGCCTACTAAAGTTCCATGTGGGATATTACTCTTAGAAGCTAATCATCCAAGTGTGGGAAGATGAAGAAGCTGTTTTATCTCATTTATGCTTGTCAACATTAAGACCACTTTTGAGAAAACCTTGGGTGGCATTGCCAAATGGAAGAACCCTGAACTGATGTTTCTGTCCTATCAAAGGAGAGATGAACCTTCTGTGGGACAGGAGAGCATCCATACGAAACTAAGCATCTTTCATGTTGAGAGCATCTTTCATGTTGAGAGCAAAGATCCATGTCCCTTTTTCAAAGGAGAGAATTGCTGATGTTAGCATAACCATAGAATCATAGAATTGTAAGACTGGAAGAGATCTCAATGGATCAACTAGCTCTGTCCCCTGCACTGACGCAGGACTATTATACAGATCATCCCTGACTAGTGTTTGTCTAGCCTGTTCTTAAAAATCTCCATTAAACAACCTCCCCACATAATTTGTTCAAGCACTTAACTACTTTTATAGTTAGGTTAGACATTATGAAAATCTTCCTAAATCTCCCTTGCTGCAGTTTATGCCTCTCTCAGTGATTAAGGAGAACAACTGATCACCCTATTGTTTATAACAAACTTTTACAAATGTAAAGGCTATTATTACATTCTCCCATAGTCCTCTCTTCTCCAGACTAAACAAGTCCAGTTTTTTCTAACTTTCCTCACAGGTCATGTTTTCTTGACTTTTTATCATTTTTGTTGCTCTCCTCTTGACTGTCTCAAATTTGTTAAATCTTTTCTGAATTGTGGAACTGGACACAACACTTCAGTTGAGGCCAAATCAGTACTGAGTAGAAAGGAATGGTAGTAGTATAAGAGGTGTACCATCAATCAAGTGTTAACCCTACCCCCTGATCCCTTTAGTCCCTCCCCATCACCAGAAAACCCGCCCTTGGGGGGTAGTACATCCAGGGTCAAGAGGGACACATGACCAGAAGTAAAGGATGTCATGTGACCCCTCTAAGAACTCATCCCACCACCCTCTACCAATCAGGAAGGGTTTTTCCCCCATAGGACCACCTGGCAAACCGCTTTGACTAATCAGGGAGCAGTTTCAGGACTGGCTGACCTGCCCAGAAGTGGGTCATGTAACCCCTCTAAGATTTTCTCCTGCCACCCTCTGCCAATCAGAGCATAGCACTTCCCCATAAGTTCTAGCGCCACAGAAAAGAGACCATCTTGTTCCAAGAGCGCATGTTTCAGAAGTCGTGCAAACGCTGAGTGGAAACATGGACTCCTTCGCCACCCCCGCCAGAATTTCGGACTTTGCTTTGGTGCCAAGGGCCTTCCGCCACATGGGGAGAAAGCACTACATCAGAGACAGTTCTGAGGCTGAGGGAGAGGTGAAAAGGGGCCCTTTGCCCCCACTCCTATTGGATACACCAGAATCTGACCCCCAAACCCAACTGTTCACGAGGCAGCCCGATGAGCTAGACGGCCTCTCGTTATCTGCCTCTGTGGTGGAAACTGACCACGGCTCCCAGGAATCGGACGAGATGAACGGAAAAGTAGTCAAACAGGTAAATGAAAGATCGAGGTTGGGGGCATAATGGGTGTTTTGTGAATCTAGCTGGCAATCTCTCGACAGCTCAACAATGACTTTCTAGAGGCCTTTGAGAAACTGCACATCAGTAGTCCTGTGGGAGTAAATCTATCTTGTGCCAGCTGTTGTTGCTCATGTCTGACACATGGATCTCGAGAACAAAAGGACAAAGTGGAAGAATGAATCAACTTGGACTCCCTAATAACGATGGGGGTGGGGGTGTCAGGGCGCCCATTTTGCAGACGGCTGTAAAATGTGTTAATCCAGGTGATTAATAAAACTTGCGTTAAATGTGTAGGTGTGAATGTGTTCCTTCCATACTTACAGCATCTTTTATTAACACAAGCAACAGTCATGTCTACACAGATAGCTATGTTAAAGAAAATATATTACTCCCCTGGGGAAGCTGGCAGCTTTGGTGGGGTGAACGCTCTGTTTCAAGCAGTCAAAAAGCACAATAAAACTTTGAACAGGAGACAGGTAACATCATGGCTTTCAGACCAGGATGCTTACTCTTTGCACAAACCTGCTCGAATACGTTTTAAGAGAAACAAGACCATTGTCTCAGATGTGGATGCACAATGGCAAGCAGATTTGGTGGATATGCACAGGTTCTCCAAACACAACAGCGGTTTTAAGAATGTCTATCACTGTTAAAATATACTATCAAAATATGCCTGGGTTTTGGCCTAAAGGACAAGACGGGCAAAGAGATAGCAAAGGCCTTTAAAATTATTTTCAGCGAAGGTCGCGTGCCTCAAAAATTACAACTAGTGGAAATACAATACCCGCACAGTTGGAACAATATTGTATTCCTACTAGTCCCACTTCCCAGGCACCCAGTAGATCCAACCGCTTTATTAGCTGTATCAAAGTTTGAGCTAGTGTTTTGGGGAAAAACCCCACAGCTGGCATTGCTGGGCAAAAAGTGATGTAAAAGCCACCGTCCCCCATTTCTCTCTCTCTCTCCCTTGGCAGGCGGGATTGTTTTTATTTACGCTTAAATGTTACAGAGTTGAGAAGCTTCTACCCAACTGTTAAATTTGTTGGGCCACCCCAACCATTTCACCAATAGATGTTTTTCTCCCTTTCCCTTTCTCTGCTAGAACTTTTTCAATTCTGTAAATCCTGTCTTGTTTGGGGTTCACCTTTTGTATTTCTTCAGGGTCAAACGTCTCTGTCACTGTCTCACCCTCGTAATCTTTTAACTGGTAGACAGGTCTCTCACCCCTGGTTAAGGCTTCATCCACTATGAATATCTCATCAGTAAATGTTTGTTCATAACGTTTTTTAAAAGCACCTTTGGTTTTAGAGAGTCTCACGTGGTCCCCTTTTCTAAAAGGGCCAACAGGTTGTTTTATTTTAAAATCGTCTCCATAAACAGTTTTCCAGACCTTCAGAGAATTCGCAGGGTTCACATCAGCAGGTCTGGTATGTATAGTTCTGTGAAAGCTCCAGTTGTAATTCTTTATAAACTCAGGTAACACGTCAGTGTAGCAAAAGGTACTGTGGGCTGTGAAATAGCTCCACATCCTAGATTTTAAAGTTTTGTTAAATCGCTCCACAACCTCTGCTTTGACTTCACTGTTAGTAATAAAATGGTGGACACCATGCCGCTTTAACAATCCACTTAAAGGTTTGTTTAAAAATTGTTTTCCCTGATCAGTTTGTAATTTTTGAGGCACATAAGCTTCGCTGAAAATAACTTTAAAGGTCTTGGCTATCTCCTTGCCCGTCTTGTCCTTTAGGCCTAAGGCCCATGCATATTTTGATAAAATGTCTATCATTGTTAAAATGTGTGTTTGGAGAACAGGTGCATATCCACCAAATCTGCTTGCCATTGTGCATCCACATCTGAGACAATGGTCTTGTTTCTTTTAAAACATATTAGAGCAAGCTTGTGCAAAGAGTACTCCTGCTAATACATCTCAGAATGATGTTTGCTTTTTTTTTTTTTTTTTTTTTTTTTTTTTTTGGCAGCATCATTATATTGTTGACTCTTAATTCATGTGTAATCCACTATGACCCACATGCTCTTTTCTGAAGTACCTCTGAGACATTAATTTCCCATTTTGTATTTGTGCAGTTGACTATTTCTTACTAAGTGTAATATGGTGCATCTATACTTATTGAATTTCATCCTCTTTATATCAGTTCATTTCTCCAGTTTCTCAAGATCATTTTCAATTCTAATCCCTTCATCCAAAACACTAGTTAACCTTCCCTGCTTGGTACCATTCACAATCACTGTAAATGTACTTTTTATGCAATTACTCAAATCATATATGAAGATAGTGACTAAAACAAGACTTAGGACAGACTTCTGTCAGATCCCACTCAATGTATCCTCCCAGCTCAATTGTGAAACTTTGATAAGTACTTTCTGAATATAGTTTTCCAACCAGTTGAGCAAACACTTTATAGTAATGTTCATCCAGAATATATTTTTCTAGTTTGTTAAGATGGCCATGTGAGACATCAGAAACCATCAGATGGCCATCAGAAACCTTACTTGAGATACAACACAACTTCTGCCTACATCCTATCCACAAGGCTTTTTACCATGACAAGGAAGGCTATTTGGTTGATTTGATATGATTTATTATTGACAAATCCATGCTGTTTCTTCATTTTCTTCTAAATGACTTCAAATTATTTACTCTGCTATCTTTCAGTATACGAAAATTAAGCTGAATGGTTTATAATTTCCTGTCTTTTCCTTATTCCCCTATGTATAAATAGACACTGTATTTGCCCTTTTTCAGTCTTCTGGGATCTTGTCCATCCTCCATGAATTCTCAAAGATAATTACTAATGGCTTAGAGATCTTTTTCAGAAAGTTCCTTAAGTATTCTAGGAAGTATTTCATCAGGCCCTACCAACTTGAACATTTCTAACTTGTCTAAGTAATGGTTAACTTGTTCTTTTTCTATAGCCTCAGATCCTACTCCAGCTATGCTGATTTTCATTGTGTAAGTTGTCTAATTGCTGATACCTTTTATTTTATGAGGTAAACAAGGCATTTAATACTTTGACCACTGCTGTATTGTCATCTCTCTCTACTCTGTTCCTTGGTCTTCCTCTTGCTTCCCATGTATTTCTAAAATGTTTTTTGCTAGCCTTTATGTCCCAAACTAATTTAAAATATTTTTTCCTTGACCTTTCTAACTTTGTCCCTACATGCTTGTGGATTCTTTTTATATTCATTCTTTCTATTTTGACCTAGTTTCCACTTTTTGTGTGACATTCTTTTGAGTTTCAGGATGTTGAAGATTTCCTGGTTCAGCTATTTTGGTCTCTTACCATACTTTCTGTCATTCCTGTTTATTGAGATAGTTTGCTCTTGTGCTCCTTATAAATTGCCAATTCCCCTGAACTTTTTTTCCTAACAGTTGCTTTCCACAGAATTTTACCTACCAATTCTCTGAGTTTGCTAAAGTTTGCCCTCTTGAAATTCTTTATTCTGCTCTTTTCACTCCTATTATTCCTCAAAATCATAAACTATATAATTTCATGATCACTTTCACCCAAGCTGCATTCCACCTTCAAACTCTCAATCAATTCCTATCTGTATGGAAGAAATCAAATTTAGAATAGCTTTTCCTCTAGGGTGTGTCTAGACTACACCTGTCTGTCGACAGAGAGATGTAAATTAGGCACACTGATATGGCTAATGAAGCTGGGATTTAAATATCCCGTGCCTCATTAGCATAAACATGGTCACCACTTTTTTTCTAAAGTGTTTTCAAAAAACCAGCAGTCTAGATGCGGATCTGTTGAAAAAGGGTTTATTTTTGACAGATCCACATCTCGACTGCCTTTTTTTCTGAAAAAAAATCCATTTAGAAAAAAGCAGCGGCCATGTTTAAGCTAATGAGGTACAGGATATTTAAATCCCGGCTTCATTAGCAATTTCAGTATGCCTAATCTACATCTCTCTGTCGACAGAGGGATGCAGTCTAGACATAGCCCTAGCCACTTTTTCTATCTCTGTAATAAAAAGTTGTCTCCAATGCATTTCAAGAGTATGCTGGAGAATCTGTGTTCTTCTGTATCACTTTCCAACAAAAGTTTGGGTAGTTAAAATCCCCTATCACTACCAAGTACCATGTTTTGGATAATTTTGTTACTTATTTAAAAAAAGAGTCTAATGTTCCTCTTCTTCCTGATTAGGTGGTATATTATAGAATTTACCATAACATTATCCTTTTATCTTTCCTCAGAGATTTTCAACAGATCTATGTCCCCGCTTTATCTCACTCTTCATGCAACAGTATTCTTCTCTTTGATATACAAGGCACCAACTACTTCCTTTTTCCTTTACTGTGTTTCCTGAACAAGCTATATCCTTCAATATTCCAGTTATCTGAATCATCCCATAGTTTCTGTGCTGTAATTATTTTATAATTATTTATTCACTAGCATTGCTAGCTCTTCCTTTTTATTCCCCAAACTTCTTGCATCAGTATACAGATCCCCAAGATATTAATTGCGTATACCCTCTATATCAACTTGTTTCTCTTTCAATTCTTGCTGTGATTGCACAGATTCTCCCTAGATTCTGACCATTCACCAAGATATGGAATTACCTGTGGGTTTTTGTCTCTTGCCCTGGTCTATCTAGTTTAAAATGAGGTTACCCAGTCTGTATTGGAAGACACTCTTTGCGCACCGAAATGTAATTCATGAATAAAAATATTTAGCTGGTATGGGCTAAAAATGGAGTCCCTCTTCCCTTTTTTCTAGGAATTATTAAATAGTTTAGTAAAATCCTTTCCTTTGATGCTGAGTGGAACTTGCTCCTATCACAAAGAAAGAGTCCACCTCCTGTGCCCAGTAGTTCTGGAAGAGGAACCGAGAAAGAGGTTATGCAGGAAGTAGAGAAAGAAATGTGATGGGGTAGCCCAAGTGCATGATAATCTAGCATTTACTTGTCCATTGTGATAGCTCTCCATTTGTAGGCAAAGTAAGGTAGGCATTAACCAAAGGGGAGTTCGGAAACAGGAGCAAATTACATCATTGTTAGGTCACAAGTCTTGAACATCTCACGAAAAGTGACTTTAAACCAATGGATGAGGTTGTGTGGCTCTCATCCAGGTGGATGATGCAGCATATGTTTGTCTCCACACCTTTGATTCTTCTATGGCATTCCAAGGTTGTTGGTGACAGAAAGGCTGTGGAAGAGGACAGGTCAAAAACTCTCAAAGCCCTGACTTGTCTAGCTTCCTCTGGGTCTTGCTCGACTTCCGATTCAGCTGATGAGAAGGCCAGGTCCATGTCCATGTCCATTGACAGTACTATAAATGCCAGTTGGAGGAAGCTCCAATTTGTGGATAGAAACTCCTTCTTTAGGTAGTTTCCTCTTCTGAGGTCAAAGTGTCCCTCATAAGAACTAGACCTCAAAATAGAGAACATTATCCTCCTGGGTAATATGTCGACTCAGTGTCCCCCCACAGTACAGAGGTCCCAGTTGTCAGTTTTACCAGATTCAATTCCACAACATACTTAGTGGGTGGAAGACTCTCATGGTCAGGGCTCAACAAATCGCTGTTTCTACTTGCCCATGGTGAGTAGATTTCAGCCGGTCACCCCAATCACCGGCAGCGCGCGCATGCGCAATGCGGGTCTTGCACATGCGCAGTGCAAGGCTGGCGAATAGATTTCGCCACTGTTTGTCAAGCCCTGCTCATGGCAATGGACTGGTACTGTCAGTAAGGTATCTAACTGGGATCTGATAAAGTGTATTCCATTCTCCATTAGGTGCTTCCTCAGTCTGATTTTTCATCCCTATTGCGTCCAAGGTGGGAAAATCCTGAGCATGAAGAGAGCCAAGATACAGATTTGGACAGAGACTACTTGTAATCTTTTCTAGTCTCAGGCACAGAAAGTCATGTGCAGAATATACAAAGATGCCTGTACTCAAGAAAGAGTTTAAAGATTTAGGTATATGGTGGATCTACAATGGAACAAGAGCTCAATGTAACAGCAAAAAGGGCTAGCTAATGAAGTCCTTGGATGCATAAACAAGTGTATGTTAAATAAGAGAAGAAAGGTGGTATTAACCCTGTATATGAAAATTTGTGAGACCACAACTGTACTACTGTGTCCAATTCCACATTTTAAATACCATATTAAAGTATCAGTAAGGAAAAGAAAAAAATGTTCAAAATGATTAAAGGTCTAGAAAACATGACCTCTGAGAAAAGACTGAAAGAATTAGATTTGTTTAGTTGTGAAAAGACTAAAAGAGGACATGATAGAAGTTTTCAAGTATTTTTTAACAGGTGTTACAAGAAGCAGGGAGAAAAATTGTTCTCCTTGACTTCTGATGATAGGACAAGAAGCAATGGGTTTAAATTGCAGCAAGGGAGATTTAGATTGGACATTAGGAAAAACTTCCTGTCAGGTCGGTTAAACACTGGAATAAATTGCCTGGAGAGGTGGTGGAATCCTCATCACTGGAGATATTTAAAAGCAAGTTACACAGACATCTGTCAAGAATAACCTCTAGATGGTGCTTGGTCCTGCCATGAGAGGAAGGGATTGGATTCAATGACCTCTCGAGGTCCCTTCCAGTTCTAGTATTCTATGATTTTATTAAATTATTCATGGGTTTACAAAACATGCCTTAGAAAGAAAGACTTAAGGAACTCAATCTATTCAGTTTAAAGAAAAAGTAATGGAACTTCATAGATTATAAATCTAGAAAGGGCTGCAGTGATATCTATTCTAACCTGCTGTATAATACAGGTCATTGGCCTTTTCTGAATTAATTTATTTTAAACTAAAGCACATATTTTAGAAAAATATTAAACCTTTATTTATAAATTACCAATGAAAGAAAATCCACCGCGACCCTTGTAAGTTTCTCTAATAGTTAATTTCCCTCTTGGTTAAATTTGTACCTTATTTATAATCTGAATTTGTCTAATTTCAACTGCTAGTACTTAGATCTTGTATATCTTTGCCTATCAGATTGAGGAGCTCTTTGTGATTGAAATAAAATGAGCACTATGCCTTTCACCATAATATGGCATATTTTCTAATCCTTTAATCATTCATGTGGCTTTTCTGTGAACCAACTCCAACGTATTGACATCCTTGTTGAACTGTGGACACCAAACCTGCACACTGTATTCCAGTAGCGGTCACACCAATGCCAAATACAGAATTCCACTGTTCATACATCCAGAATTTTATTAGCCCTTTCGGCCACAATGTCACACTAATCCCCAAGTCTATTTCAGAGTCCCTGCTTCCTGGGATAGTCTCTCATCTGGTAAGTATAGCTTACATACTTTGTACGACTTCATATTTGGCATATTAAAATGTATAATATTTGCTTATGTCCAGATTACCAAACTATCCAGAGACATGGTGTTTAAAATTGGCAGCAGCAAGCATTTAGTCTTGAATAGCATTCTGTTCCACATGGCAGTAATAGCTGGAACTTATTGAAAAATGTCATTGGGTTAAACGGGGCCTAAGGGTAGACATATCACTTCAAAGCTGACAGTATGTTGCACTCACTGCTCCGTTCAATCACAAAAATGACCAAAGTATTGGATTCTCCATACTTAACATGCTACACCTAATTTGTTCACAGATTAATAAAATTGTAAATGAATTTACTAAAATGTGAACACTACCATTTTTTCCAATATAGTATACCTTGTCAATGTTAATTACAAGCAATCCAAATTCTTAGGAAAATCTCTTTAATAGAATGCATCTTTGTTATAACATAGTTAACATTCAACATTTTAAAATAAGTTATTTTGTACTGTATATATAGTCTATAAAATGTCTTTCTAGGGCATCAAGGTCTGCATTAAGATACATTACATTTGTCTAGATCCTGTCACACATCATTTATCATGTATAGTAAGTAACTGCCATACAATTATTTTTTTTACTATTGCCTCACAATAAACCATGCAGCCTTGTACATAAAGGAAAAATGTTTGTTTGAAATCTGTGTTTTAATCTTGCAAACATGTATAAACAATGAAATGAAACATTTTCAAAGAACTTTCTAAATCACCACACACAAGTTTTCTGAATAATTTTTTAGCCTACCTGAGAGACTCTGCCATCCGCCTTAAGTCTTCATTTTGTTGTTTTAAACGTTCAAGTTTTGCAAGTATCTTGGATAGTTCACGACTGGAATGATCTGGGTGTTCATTATCTCGTACCAAGTGTCCACCTATATAAAATAGCAAGGTCCCCCAGGCAAAGAGGATGAGCATAATCCAACGCCAGGAACCAGTCCATGGCCGCATTTTCAGATGCTCAGTTCACTTAGCTCACAAAATAAACATTGTAATTCCTTAGTCAGCACAAAGATGGACAACTTCTGCTCTGCTGTTTCACCACATTATGCGTAACACAAATTATAATGTGTTAGTCCAACGCAATTCTTTAAGAGAAATCCTTATGATGATGTATGTAGAATACTTTATGTATCACACATTTCTTGGTTTTATATTCTGTAAAAAGAATAAAAACAAGTATAATTAAGTAAGAGGATTGATAAATAATGGAATATATTGGATGGCAATTAAAATAAATGTCCATGCAAGAAAATTGACAGATAATATAAACACTGTTTCATCAACTAGGGAAAGAAAACCTTTTAAGTTTTCACAGTAAATCACCTGTGTTTACTACAAAATAATGTGAAATATCATCAGCTCTTCCAAATAATAATGCTCACTAATTTGTACAATGCCCTTTCACACATCACAAAAGGTTAAGTCATTGATTCATCAATAAATCAGATTAGACATTCTGCAGAAAATTTAGTACTTAAATGGAAACATAAGCATGGCTATTATACAAATTATACTTTTTTTGTCTTCTATCCTTTTTCACTTGTATGAACTTTCACTTCTAGCTATCGTTATTGTACCACAAATCTGTATTTCTCACTAAACTGCAACACTATCCTGCTTCATTATTAGGTCTTCCAATACTATAATTTCTACAAAGAAACACTGGACTTTCAAATGACAGAAAAAAGAAGGACTTCAAATAAATTAACACCTTATAGTTAAGCACAGAAAGAAAACTCATAGGGTTCAAGTAGAAAAAAAGAAAAGAAAATCAATTAAGTTTTTGAACAATGGAAAGAATGCACAAATATTTCATGTAATTCTAAAACAAATGCAATGATGCATACTAGAGATGTTAAAGACTAGTCGATTTCCCCTCCCCGCCCCCCGGTGCCTCTATCACATAGCGACAGCAAAGCGGGGCGGGGGAGAAGGGGTATTAGAAAGCAGCAATGCCACACAGCTGACCCTGGGCTCAGCTGTACAGTGCTATGCATGTGGAGCCCAGGCTCAGCTGGGGAATCCCCAGCTCACCATGAACTCTGAGGAAATGGTGCGCAGAACCTGTGGTCAGCTAGGGAGTCCCCAGCTGATCCCAGTCTCTACATGCGCAGTGCCGAACAGCTGATCCCCGGCTCAGATGTGTGGCGCTGCCCCTTTAAACACCACCTCGGCTTTTCAAAGCTTATGAAGCCAGTTCAAATTGTGAAAACTCGTGTTTAAGTACAGAGAAGTTATATTTAACAGTTATATACACAACTGTGTTTAGACCAACTTAAAAGAAAGTACTACTATTTGGCAAACAAAACCAAAACAATTTTATCCAAAGTGACCTTTTAAAAACATCTCAGCTCAATTTTCTGCTTAGCAAAAGCACATCACTTCCTGGTCTAACAATTTCCTTTATCTCACTACATCCAGCATTGATATTTTAAATATGAACTGAGAAGTCACCCAGTCACCCAACCCTGCCTCCCCATCTTACTCTTTCTTCCTTGTTTGCAACTGAGTATTTGTGCCAATTATCAGGCATCAGTTCTTGCTATGAAGTTGGGAATTTTCAAGTCTGCAAATCTTCCATCTAAACAAAACCCCTCTGAAACATTCCTTTGACTAATCTCTTTTTTTAACCTTCCTTTGATGACAGCCTCCTTGCAGCTCGACCAACTTCAAGAGAAAAGTCACCATTAAAGTTGAGAGGAATGCTTTTCCTACCATGCAACAACCTACATACTGGTCCAGTTACAAAGGATATGTTGGCAGCACTGGCTTCCAGATTCATGAAATTCAAAATAACGCGCAAGTTACTGTCATCAAAGGTTGACAAAGCTTTCTTACCTTTTATGAAAGGTGTGGCACAAAACCATCTCACTACATTTCAGACAACTGGCATATGGCAGATCAAAACACACAGAATTAACAGTAGTTAACAACTAAATAGCACTTAAGTGGAAAAAAAAGCTTTCCAGTCACCCTCTCAGTCTTTCTATCTAAGGCGTCTTTGATTAAAAAAAAAAGAACACCCCACCATGGGCAAATGAGTTTTCTTTGAACAAGACAGTACTGCAGAATTGCACATTAGGTGCCCATACTTTTCTACACATTTCTAAGGTAGCTTTACACATATGTATTTTGTTCTGTCATGGCAAAAAGCAAATTTCATTTGGTGATACATAGGCTGCTTCCACGATATCTTGGTTATTTCTCCTGAGGAACAGTGAAACTATACAGACTAGTTTCTGTTCTGATCCTTCAAACCTCAGAGCTCAAAGACCTTCCTAATGCAGTCCTGCAATAGTGTATTAATTATTTTTATTACTGTGGTGCCTAGGAGCCTGTGTCATAGACTCCCCCATTGCTCTAAGGTCTGTACAAACACAGAACAAAATTAAACAATTTGAAATGAAAAGAAAATGAAAAATCATCAGCCTAATAATGATCAGTCATAATTTAAAATGATATGGCCAAATTGGAGAAATGGTCGGAGATAAACAGGATGAAGTTTAATAAAGACAAATGCAAAGTGCTCGACTTAGGAACAATCAGTTTCATACAATTGAGAGGCGATAGTGTGGGAACAGACTATGAAGACAGAGTCTGATGCCACACTTCCGACTGAGTACACCATCACTTAATTCTCCTCCTCAGAAGTGTACCTTCTGAAGGCATGTGTTCACAGCAACAAAAGATATGTTCTTAATTCATGTTATACAACACTTTATACATGCTATATAACCCTAACTCAGATTAAAACAACAACAACGAAGATACAGAAACTTGTCTTTGAACTCAAGTTAGCAGCTTGAGTTCAAGTCTATAGGGCAGCCTCAGTTTGAACTTGAGCTGCTAACTTCAGTTCAAAGTTGAGCAGCTGCATCTTCACTATTGGTCTTAACTCAAGTTTGCTAACATGATTAATTAACACAAGTTAAAAACACGAGGGATCTGTGTGATTAGGGGTAGGATGTTTTTGTTTGCAGTATGGACATACCCTACAGAAAGCTGGCTGTCAAACAAAAGAGCAAAGTGTCCAAGGAGCTTGGAGTTTGTACCAGTTAGAGCTTGATTGCCTCAGCTTTTGAAGCTGAAACAAATACATCTCTTTCAACTGTCAAGAAGTTTTGACAGAAAGCTGGGCAATTTTTTTCTTTATGGAGGAGCAAAAGGAATCTGGAAAAACTTGAGAATCCATGAAAAAACATGTTAACAGAGTTAATGGCTGCTGTGATCAAGGCCATGGACCAAAAGGTGCTGAAAACCATAGCTTCTTCTGGCTTCAAACTTATAATAAGAGGAAGCTGCATACCAAATTTGGTGGTTCTAGCTCTTACCCATTTAGGAGGAATTCTTGAACAAATGGACACTCAGACGGACAGACAGGCAAGCAAACAGAGACAGACAGATGCATATTTCTAAAGTATATAAAATGAAGTGGAGAAGAGGCACAAGACTAGAGAGCAACACAATCTTTTTGTAGCTTTTACCAAAAATTTGGGCCATGATTATTTTCACTCTGATTCCTCCTATATCACTTTCATCACTTTTTCTGAAAGAGTTAAGACGGCAGGCCTTAATTTTGTTGGTAAATATATTTTTTAACAAGTCCTCAACTTTTCCTCAATATTTGGGAGAGAAGACATTAGATGCAAGTCTAATCAGAAAACTAGGCCACATTTTTCAAAAATAAGAATCTAAAGTTATCTCCTGATTTACAAAAGCTGACTGTAGTGGGGATCAATTGAGCACAAAGCAATTTTGAAATAGCAGGACACCTATAACACAGGTGGTAAAAAGTGGATTTAGGTGACTACGGTTATGCTCCTATTTTTGAACATTTTGGCTGAAAATCATCTTGGGTAAAATGTCTGTAAGACACTGTTTTACTTTTTCCTTGTCCTCTGCTAAACAGCTAGAAACTAGAGGGCATGACAGAGATCTTTTAAGCTGAGGTTTTTTTTTTTAATATTTGTGAAGATAGAACTGACATCTCTGCTCTCCCCCTACACTTCCAGGGATCTATGCTTCCATGACTGCTTTTTTGAAAGAATGGGTCATTGGCACAGAAAATACCTTGACGAACTGGCAATTCTTCTCTTTATTCTTGAGGGCAGAGAAGTGTGAAATTCAGGTCTACAAGAAACCTTGTCTTGCGTGCACCACTATTTCTGATGGGGATGCAGCACCCTACTTAAAAGAACTAGAGCTCCACTGAAAAGCTTTCAATATTGGTAGCAACTATTTCAGGAGTCCCAGCTAACTGAAATGGAGGTAGCATAATACAGCTTAAATGCTGAAACTATGGAAGGAACTGTCCTAGGCAGATCCCTTGCAGCAAATACAGAGAACGGTGCTATTTCCTGCATTGACTCTTTCATTCTACCTCCAGAGGATTTAGCAGAAAGATGACCTAGACTTTGTTCTTTGTGAGCCTTATGCATGAAGAAACTGACACAAGGACAACTGGGTACACAAATAACCCTTGCTTGATCCACAAAAAAAATAAGCATGGCTTTCAGGTTTGTCATAATTCCTGTGCCATGTCACTGTGCACACGGAGAGAAAAACTGTACTAAATACAGAAAAAAGTTTAAAACCATGTTATGAAAACAGTCGCTAATCAGCAATGCTAATGCTAAAACTAGAGTAAAACTACAACTGTACAAAACAGAACTAGACTAGAAAAACATCATTTCTGGAAAAAGCAGTTTTCCACATCTACAGCTAATTGTGCAAGAGAAAAGCCTTTAAAAAATCCTTACTATGATACTAATACCACTTTAGATTTTTTTAAACTGAATTTTAAAATCTAGTTTATTATTGAACTTGGAACTTAGGCCAGTCAGTTTCAAGCCAATTTAATTTTCAGATGTTCGTGTACTACCACAATTCCACAGAGAAACATTTATTTATTTGCAAAAGCGACAAGGAGTCCTGTGGTACCTTAGAGACTACCAGATTTATTGGAACATACGCTTTCGTGGGCAAAGACCCACTTCATCAGATGCATGTAGTGGAAATTCCAGAGGCACGTATAAATATACAGGCATAAGAAAAGAGTACACCAATCAAGAGTAAGGCTAGAGATAATGATTCAGTCAGGGAGGATGAGGCCTACTTCTAGCAGCTGATGTGGAAGTGTGAACACCAAGAGAGTAGAAACTGCTTTTGTAGTTGGCTAGCCATTCACAATCTTTGTTTAATCCTAAACTGATAGTGTCAAATTTGCAGATGAACTGTAGCTCAACAGTTTCTCTTTGAAGTCTGTTCTTGAAGTTTTTTTGTTGCAGGATGGCTACCTTTAAATCTGCTACTGTGTGTCCAGGGAGACTGAAGCGTTCTCCCACAGGTTTTTTGTATATTACCATTCCTGATTTATGTTCATTTATTCTTTTACGTAGGGACTGTCCAGTTTGGCCGATGTATATAGCAGAGGGGCATTGCTAGCACATGATGGCATATATTACATTGGTAAATGTGCAGGTGAATGAACCCGTGATGTTGCAATTGATCTGGTTAGGTCCTGTGATGGTGTCGCTGGTGTAGATATTTATTTATTTATTTATTACAAAATTACAGTTGAAGCAGTTTTTTTATTTCAATTAAAACATTTATATTTCTTTCTAGTTTAGTAAGAATTCTCCTTTTATAAAGAAATTCTGACCTAAATGTGACTTGACAGCAGGCTTTAAGTTTCAAGTTGGGACTCTTAACTTTGCCTCCTTACCTCCGCTGCAAATATCCATTGCAAGAGGACTTTTCATTATATGAACTCACAACAGAATATATGCACTAATTCAAAATGTTTCACATATGTATCTGATTAGAGTACAATTAAATTATATTGGAAAAAATGACCCCTAAAGCACTTTCACTAGTTAATGAAAATTATCCAATTTACTGTGGAATTTGCTTTATCATCACAGAGAAGAAAAAGGCTAGCCAGAAACCCAGGGAAAAGACTAATCTTTAATGACTCTGATGTCAGAGACAAGAAAAGAATTATCACGGCTCCAAAGCAAGATGAAATGTCAAAGTTAAGGAACACACACTGACAAATGCAACGAAACAATTTTTTTTTAAACTGACACCTCAGTGGCATCTTCTGCAAAATAGAGAGTATCATATCCAGAAAAGGGTAAACTTGAGATTTAAAATGAAAAAGAAAAAAGAATGCAATAAGAGACGACTCCAACAAAAAAGTCAGTGGATAAGAACTATTTTCACAAGTCCTGATTCAAATCAGCCATGTCTGATTATAATATCCACATGTTAAGTCAAATAGGAGTCCTATCTGTTTGGGAACAGCTCCTTTCAAAATGCCCTTAGAGCTTTTCTTCTTATCTTACTGGTGAGTATCGCCAAAGAATAAGAAAAAAGCATACTGTATCACAAAAATAATATATTGTAACATAGCAATATACCTGAAACGGTTATCTTCTATTTTGATAGTTGCTGCTACAAACAAAACATTAACATTATCTATACTTAGTTTCTTAGATTGAGGCTCACATGTATTATTTTTAAAGGGCACCAGTTACACACGCATGTTCTCCCAAAAGCTTTAATGTTGCTGTAACAGGCACCCAGGTGTAATTAGACATCTTCAATATTAGCAACCTGATTTCAGGCAATATTAGGTATCTGATTCACACCTGTGTAAAGCTGAATCTAACGTAATACTATTCCAATTTTAAAACACTATCTTTGGACAGCGGCGAGGAATCCTATGGCACCTTATAGACTAACAGAAGTGTTGGAGCATAAGCTTTCGTGGGCAAAGACCCACTTCGTCAGATGCATGTCATCTGTGGGTCTTTGCCCATGAAAGCTTATGCTCCAACACTTTGGTTAGTCTATAAGGTGCCACAGGACTCCTTGCAGCTTTTACAGATTCAGACTAACACGGCTACCCCTCTGATACTATCTTTGGCAACCAACTTTACACATCTCCCAGTTGGACATTTCTATAATTCTATTATATTGATTTCTTAAAGGAAAGAATGCCCCTACCGAATTCCAGCTCTACGAGTCATTATATAAGAATATCAACCTTGAATTTTTTTAAAAAAGTAAGTTTCTAGCTCTCATGGTTATGGAAAAAAGCTAAATGCAGAAGATTTTAAAAAAGAAAGCAAATGAAAATATTAAATGTATTATTTTTAAACTCATTTTTAAGCCAGTCATGGTTTTGGGGCACAGAGTCACAATTTTTGCAACATCCTCTCTTCTCCTTGGAAACAATGCAAGGTTGCAGACCTATTAAGCTCACATGAATGCAAGACTGTAAAATAAGAGTCCAATGTAATACCAAATGAGCAAACAGGAAAAGTAAGAGTATTAGGAAAACCTTAACTGTAGTTTTCCTGTTGCTTCTGCAATTAAAATCTCACAAAGACCAATTGAACTTTTAGATATGTGGGTTGGGAGCCTAAATGCTGTGTCAGTCACAACTAGCGTGCCTATAAGGCCATCCTGGAGATTGTATGGCCCTACACGATCACAGCTTTGAACTGTTATTTCTTTGCCTCAGGAATGTCTGAAATAAAATAATTTCGTTAGGAATAATTCAAATGGTTATATTTGCTTAGTAGTGCTGTGTAATTTGCAACTTGGAAGTGCTGTGTTGACGACATACAGACTTGCCATCCGAAGAGATCCAGCCTTTTGCTGTCAAGATCAAATGGAGTGGATCTCAAGTGCTGCTGTTTAGCCTTTTGGTGTGCTGCCTCCACCACCAAAGAATTAGGTGCAGGATGTGCAAAAAGAAACTCTGATGCTTTGGGAGGAAAACGTAATATTTCCTGTCAACATGCTTGCATGTTGGGGTGGCAGTTGCTGGTGTCTGCCAGATAGCTTTTGCTGGTTCCATGATGGCTGAGTTAATCCATCAAGCTATGTTCAAAGTTGTAGGAATTAGTAAAATAGCTATCAATTTATGCTGGTTCTCTGACACTTCCTGTTTAGGAATACTGAGTTCCACAGATATACATTTTAAAAGGTATTGGAAATGTGAAAAATTATCTGCCATAGTGGGAGGAGGAGGCATCATGGCTTCATCTGGGGAAGACGATTTGTTAATGTCAGGTGATGTGTTCAGTGAGGGGTCAGACTGGTCCCCTTGTATTGCACATTGCTATTAAGGGGCTGGGGACTGTTGAGGAAAGTGTTGAGGCACTTAAACACATTTGCGTGATTGATGATATTTATAGCAAGGCTGCCACGGACTCTAGTACTGCCATTGTGGGTAAGACATGGGAGGTGGTACCCATGGGTTGTTATACCAAGGTGGCATGTCCCAGTGTCTGGAGCATGGGGGGAATGGGTACTGGCTGAGTACACAAAAAAATCCATCAGCAGGGGGCTGTTAGGTGAGAACATCCCATCTAGTGACCTCATCAGAGTCACTAGAAAATCTTCCTGGTGATACATCCAATCTCAGTGCCAAGGAACCAGAAAAATGTCAGTGCCGAGAAAGGGTAAACTGAAAGGTGAGGAGACAGGAGGTCTCGATGTTGTTTATACTGCTGTGCTGGCATAGACAGTGCCATGGCTGGCTGCACCCCATGCTACCTGTGGTACCGTGTGATGTCTTGGCACAGAGCAGCCAGGCAAAATGGTAGGTGCTGTGGGTTAGTGCCTAAAGCGATGCCAGAAACTGTGCTCGGCACTGGATGCAGTTGCCATTCTGACAATGAAACACCAGTGCTAGTAGTTGCAGCACCTCTCAAGGCAGGCAACTTGAAGCCTGTGGCCTTGGAATGGGGTTTTGCATTTCCCATTTTCATCATGGTGCTGGACATGCTCGGTATATCATAAGGACTCAGACACGGTACCAGATTCGCTCTCGGCACCATGCGCGCCAGAGATGAGCATTTAGATGCTGGGGCCTCTTGAGGCAATGAGAAGGTGCATTTCTTTGAAGATTTTTTTGTCCTTTTGTGCCTGGCGCTTATCAGATTGTAGGCCCAGATCTGAGGTTGGCCAATTATTTTTCAAGTAAAATCAGTTTGAAGGATTAGTCTCTGTCAGGCTGTGCTCTTGCTTTCGGATAAGCACAGGTGAGGGCATTTCTGTGAGATGTGAACCTTGCCAAGGCAGCAAACATATTTGGCATGTCCATCCATCATAGGAATATGGTCCTTACACGAAGAACAGCACTTAAAACCCAAAGAGCCAGGCATGGCACTTACTAAGACTAATGATCTATGGGTAAAAAAAAAACTTGGAGGAAAGAGTTGTTTGAAGGTTTTTTTTTGGGGGGGGGTAAGTAACAGCTAATGAAGGGAATAACTCACGAACTAACAAGAGGTAACAACTGGGGAAAAACTGGTTTACTTATCTAAAATGCAGAACAAGGTTGGGAACACTGCCAAGCTCCATCTGTGACCAGAGGCGGTAGAGAAGGAACTGGGAGTAGGGGGACTCGTGCTCAATGCCTATGCAGTAGGAACACAAGGCTTGAGGCACACACAAGCGTGGTCCCAGAGACATTGCTTTGAAGACTCTGGAGAAAAGGTTCGGTGGCAGCACACTGCTGTAATGTGCAGCACCCACAGGGACATCTCTCTCGAAGAACTGGTTATTAGTTTTATTTAACAGAAAAAGCTTGCCATATTTTCATATCATATATAATTAGCAAGTGTTACAGAAAACTGTAATGTCCTATTGCCATATGATTTAGACAATTCCACAAATAAAAAGAACGGTAGTTTTAATAAAAACATTTATATAACAGCTAAAAAGCTTGAAATTATTTTATAAATATATTTACAGAATTTCTTAATTTCACCCTACGAGGCATAACGGGCAGGTTGATAAAGTGCTTTCAGGTCGACGCGGGAGCGTCCAGACTAGCGCGCTGAGCCGACAAAAAGCTGACCAGCTGTTTGTCGGCTCAGCACGGCAGCCATTTAAATTTAAATGAAACCGTAATTATTTAAATCACGGCTTCAATTCCCTTTGCCGATCAGCCTAATCTACATGGCTCCATCGATGGAGCCATGTAGTTTAGACACACCCTAAGAGTTGTTCCCAAAAATTTTCTCTCTTTTTTAATTTGTTTTACTTAGTTGCTCTGTAATACCTAGCAATCAAGTATGCTTTATCAAGTATATCTTTTTTGTTAAGTTAATAAAAATCACTTTAAGGAGATGATTTCATTCTTGTGTCAAGGAAAGGAACAGAGGCTCTGTGTGTGCATGTGTGTCTGCCTGCCTAAGACAAGCAGTCAGCTACTAGACACAGTATTTTATTTTCTCTTTGTTTTTCAAGCTCTCTTGTGTGAAAAGAGATTGGGGGTACCCCGCAGGAAGAAGTCCAAGTCATTCTTCCTGGGTTGAAGAAGAAAGGGGTAATTCCTTTGTTTCACTTGGTGGTGGCAGCTACCCCCCAAAGTCAGCAAATCTGTGACTCTGGGGAGTTTTTTAAGGAGAGCCTATAGAGGCAAGGTATTTAAGGTCTTTGCAGGCCACCATCTTCTGCACTCGGAGTGCCAGAGTGAGAAGCAGCCCAGACAATGCTGATACTGGATGAGAATAAAAACAACTTCCAGACAGACAGATGTTACAAGAATGGATTCTGACTAATCAAGAGCTGACATAGCAAAATATATAGACTTGAATGGGAGAAAAGTCCTTGGGTCTCATATTGTCAAGCTCAGAGCATTGGTGCGAACGAATAGAATTCTAGCGCCTACATCTCTCACATTTAACTCACCTGGCCAGCGAGTAAATGTGAGCAACAGACTGGTAGCTATAACATCAACAAGAGTGAGTGTGTGTCTGTGTAGATATAACACACTATATGCATATTCCAGAATGATGTAACATTATCAATAAATGTGGTGTTTTGCCTTAACCCCCTGAAAAAGATCCCGTCTAATTCTTTCAAATACAACAGCAGCTAGAGGCATGAGACCTGAGAGGAGACCATGGAACACTCCAAAAATATAGTTATGATAAAACTGAGAAAATGATAATTGACTGATCACAATTTAAACTAAAGAGTTGCCTCTCCTTATGCTTACGGCTGTGCAATCAAAATTAAAGAAGCTAAAAATAATTAAGGGATCTCTTCAAATTACTTTCTTGGACTAGGGAAAAGTCTATATATATAAAGTTGAGAATGTAATTTTTACAGTATAAGAAAACTTTAAATAATACCGTAAATTGATCAAAACTGCTAGATAAAGAACACAGATTTAGAACTGCAGCTTTTACAACAGGGGAAATAATTCATATCCAAAACCAGTCTGTTTCTACAGTGGAAAAATGTTTACTGCTAACTTGAGAACTTTAATAGGAAAATTCAATAGTTGGATATTTAAGGCTTGATCCAAAGCCCTATGAAGTTAAAAGGTGTGTTGCACAGACTTCAATAGGCTTTGGGCCCCTACCTGAGACATCTCTCAGTCTATACAAATAATCTACACTTACAGCACTGCAGCAGCATAGCTGCACCAGTGCCAAAGATGCTACTAAGGCCAACAGGTGAGCTTCTGCCACTGGAATAGATACTACACCTCCCTGAGAGGGGATAGCCCTCTCACTGAGATAGCACTGACTGCAGCAAAGGTTAGGTGACTAAACAACATTGCTCAGGAGTATGGATTTACTGACAGAAGTTTATAGTGTGGATCAGGACTAAGTGTTTTCCCATAATAAAATAACTAGATATGTTGCGCCACCCCTCCGCAAGAGCATTAGTGTTTTTCCTAAATGGCCTGTGTCCTTTAGCTACATATAAAATAACTAAGAACGTCTACATATCAAAAAACAGTTCACATCAGCGTGTGGGCTTTTCAAATATACCTCATATGCACGCTAAGGAGAAAAAAGAAGCTGAAAAATTAAAACATTAATCACTATAACCACCAGCCTATTTAGAAACAATGTAGAAAAAGTAGGGATTTATTACTCTCTCTTTTGTCACACAAAGTGAAATTCACTCAGTATACAGGACCAGCACAAGAACACTGCAAGACTTGAATCCTATTTAAGCCTCAAGAATGAATTAAAATACACTTGAAATCTCTTTAATCCAACCCTGGGAAATAGGGTATGACATATTAAAGATTTTTCTGGGCCAGGGAGGGAGCCTTGGGGTGAAGTTCTTACCTGCCGCCCCATTCCTGGGGCACACGTGGATCCACTGTCCCTGCTGCTCCCAAGCACTGCCCCCTGCCGCTATGGGGAAAAGCCTCAGAAGGAGAAAGGGAAGTCCTGAGCCAGCAATAAACAAAAATAATTAGAAACATTAAATAATGGACTCAAAAAATTAAATGGGTTTAAAAACCTTGTGATTTTGTAGCAAGTGACATATTCAAAAATATTTAGAGTATGTTTTCATATTTTGGTTTATGACACCTCTTTGAGAACCAATTCCAAGCTATAAATTAGTGTTAATTATCTATATTCTCATTGGACTAGTACATTTTCTTAGTAAAGTGAAATCTTGCCTCACCAATCTATTGGAATACTATGAAGCTGTCAACAAACAAGTGGACAGGTGTGATCTAGTTGGTATAATGTACTTAGGACTTTCATAATAGATTTGGACTACATCAAAGGCCCTAAGCAAACTAAGCACTCCTGGGATAAGACAGAAGGTACTCTCATGGGTCAGTAATTGGGTAAAAATGGGAATCAAGGGCAAGTACAAGTAGTCTGGTTTTACAATGTAAGAGGTAAATAGCAGTGTCCTCCAAGGACCTATACTGGAATCTGGTACTGTTCAACGTACTCATAGGATCTGAAAAAAGGGGATGAATAGTGAAGAGATTGCAGAGTATGTTGGCTAGCATTGTTACCTACCAGCCCTGTGCTTTTGGGAGCCAGGGAGTGACATTCATGGAAAACCATCCTCCCCTCCCCCTCTTAGCCTTTGCTGGAATCAGACAAAGCAATGAAAAGGCTGGGGAAGACACACCTACACTGCTTCAGACAAAGGTAACACCCCAGACAAAGGTAACAATTAAGGAAACACCCCAGCCTCATTTGCATTAAAGATGGAACAGAGGGACATCTCATTAGCATACCGAATGGAGAGCAGCTCTTCCAAGGCAAGAACCGCAGTGAACTATAGGACACTGAAAGCAGAGAAGCACTGCCTGATGGGAAATCCCTGCTCCAGATGCTAATGAACCTAGGCCTGCTCACACCCAAATTAGTCATTATCAGACCAATTCTAGTAACGATCCTATTGACATCTAAAATACCGAAACTGCCTAGTTGCATTGTGAGCTCGTTCAAGGAACCCATAACCAGGGGTGATCAGTCTCTATTGTCTCTCCTCTTTCTCTTTGAACTATCCCTATAAAAACGCCTATCTTTGCCCCAAGAAAAACTGTTCTGATACCTGACTTAAACTGCATCAGTTCCATTGAGACTTCTTCATCTCCTGTGTGATCGTGCTGGGGGCTCTGTTCTGCTTGTCTCCTGCCCTCTGGACCCCCCGGCTACCATCATCACCTGGGAACCCCGATCAGTGGAAGCTCCATGGAGTGGTGAGGTCTCTCTCTCTCTTTCTCTCATCAACTATCTCTCTAAGCATAGCCTCCTGACCCTGCCCTATGTACACTGTTATATGGTTACCTAACATTTGTAATCAGTTTCAATTTAGATTTAATATTGTAATTGTTAGATTTAATATTGTAACTTTTTGATATCTATTCACTACTCAGAAATAAATAACGTTCATTGTTAAGCTGGTTGCTTCTCTCTCTTTCTTTCTCTTTTGCTCACTCTTCCTGAAGGGGTGTTGTTTTGGCTTCCCCATTCACTCTGCAACAACGCTTCTTGTACCCAAGCAAAAGATCCCTGTAGTGCCCAAAATCCTGTGGGGTTTGCTCATTGTGTGGTTTACCAGTGAATGATTGTGGTGTGAAAGTGGGGATAGGGGGTGCTGAACCTGGGGACTTATGAGGATGGCAGCTTAAAGTGCTGTTTAATCCAGCCCACGGAGTCCAAAGGCACATGAGGGTGCAGTGTGGCATTGCTGTGAAACCCAGCCAGCTGAGTCCAGGGACATATGAGGGGGTCAGCTTGTGAGTGCTGAGTACCCAGTCCTCTCAGAAGTGCTCTGATTAGTGGGTGTGAGTGTCTGTGTGTGTTGCCAAGGTAGTAAGAACCCCATCCTGAGGAACCTAGTTCCTGCAGGAGAGCTCCAGTGGGAGGGGGAATTGGCAGCAGGGAGAATTCAGCTCCATATGAGAGCACAAGTAAGCACCAACAGCACACTGACAGAATTGTTAACCTTCCCCCAGTCCCATAAAGGTAACCCTGATAAATGAGCATACCCCAGAGTATTGGGCAAATCTGGTAACAGCATATAATTATGTATCATATTACTAATATGGTGTGGATAATACATAGTATATATGTATGTAATGCATTAGGCCAGCAGTGCCCAAACTTTAAAAGGTCATACCCTCCCCCCTCAGAGTTGGGGCTATAAGAGGGGCTGCAGCTGGGGGACAGGATGTGACAGGGATAAAGAGGGCTAAAGCTGTGGCCGCAGCTGGGGTTGGGCCTTGGGCCAGAAACAGGGAGCTGGGGGAGTAGCAGAGCTGCAATCAGCTTATGGTGGGAGCAAGCAGCCAGACTAATGGAAAGGTACAGCTCCACTCCCAGTCTTGCCCCCAGGCTGGGAATAGAGTCATGGCCAGCAGCCAAAGCTGGGGACATGCCTGGGGATATGGAGGGGCTCGGTGATTCCCAAGCCCCACTACCCCCCTTCAGATGCTCCATCACACCCTCTTTTATTAAGCACTAATAAAATTCAGCACAAGGATTGCAATGGTGATATAGCCTAAACTGGCATACTCCGTAATCTCAATCACTTATGTTAAATATCCCATAACAACTTGCATTTGCTGAAGCCAGGATTTGACAAAAGCAGACAAGCAGGGGAGAGGTCCAGGATATGGTAAAGGCATCTCCCTTTGATCTCTTGCCCTGATCTGCTCAAGAGCAGACACAGTCGCATTTGCAGTTGACTGGTGTCACAGCTAAGTCTATGATCAGGAACCCCAACTATCGCAAGATTGGGAGGATGAAGTTGAGACTGAGTTCCCACTCGTGCTGTTCCAAGAAGTGCCTGTTGAATGTGTTCATCGTGATGTTCTGTTGACCTGATATGTACGTTGCAGTTGGAAGTGTGTCATGCTTTGGGCACCAGTTCCAGAATCTGCACATAGTAAAGCTACCCTGCCAGCTGATGTAAAACATAGAGGGTGTATTGTCCATGAGGACATGTATAGTTTTGCCCTGGACGAAAGGAAGGAAGTGTGTACACATTTTGCAGATGGCCCTGAGTTCCAAGATATTGACGTGAAGCCGCATCTCAGATTCAGACCATCTGTCCTGGACTGTCTGCATGTTGCAATGGGTGCCCCAATCCAGTAGCAATGCATTGGAGCAATGAAAAGGTACGCCCTCGAGGAGATTGTATGGGAAGGTCCACCATTCAAGAGATCGGAGGACTAGTCGTGGAAGTGTAAAACATCTTGCAAGGCTGTGGTGTTTGGGAATGTAAACGGTTGTGAACCAAGTCTGTAGGCAACGCATATGTAGTATGGCGACAAAGACAACAAAGGGAGTAGCCACCACGTGCCCAGAATCTGGAGACACATGCATATGGTCATGAAGGAAGTATGTATGACTTCCTTGATAAGGTCACATAGCGTCAGAAACTGCTGTATTAGAAGATAGGCTCTGTCCAACATGGTGTCCATGAATGCCCCAAAAAACTATCTTCGGAGTTGGCTCTAAAGTAGATTTCTGCATATTTATAAGTAGATCCAGGTGAGAGAAGCAGTTCTTGGTGGTACTTGTCATGATTAGTGTTTGCTGACATGAAAAGCCTTTGAGCAAGCAGTTGTCAAGGTAGGGGAATATAATGATGCCCTGCCTCCTGAGGAACACCATGACCACAGCCAGAGTTTTGTAAAATACCCACAAGCCGTGCAATGTCTGAAGGGGAGGACTCGATATTGATAGTGGTCTTCGCCCACCGCAAATCTGAGAAACCTCCTATGTGCAGGGTATATCATTATATGAAAATATGTATCCTGAAGGTCAAGGGCTGAGAACCAGTCTCCCTCGTCTAGTGCAGGTATAATAGTTGCAAGAGTCAAAATTCTGAATTACTTGTTGTGTAAAAAGTTGTTGAGCTTCCTGAAATCTAAAATGGGCCTCCAGCCATCTGTTTTCTTGGTTGTTAGGAAGCAGTCGAAATAAACCCCTCTTCCTTGAAACACTGGAGGACCAGCTCTACTGTCCGTAAGCTGAGTAGTTTTTGTACCTCCACTTGTAGAAGGGGCTGGTGAGAGGGGTCCCTGAAAGGGGAAGGGGATAATTAGGGGATATAGAAATGAAGGGAATTGTGTAGCCAATACTGATGATCTCAAGGACCCATTTGTCCGTAGTGATGAAACCCTACTGGTGACAAAAGAGCCTCAAACGGTGATGCAAAACAGGAGTGTTATGCACTGGATTGGTGAGATGGTTGCTCAGACCCTGAACCACATCTTCAAATTTGCTATTTGGCCATAATACATTGGTGTCAGATGACTGATTGTGTTGTGCCCTCCTTCTGTTGGAGCACTGTTTGGGGCGGTTGTTATATGGCCTCTGCTACTGTCTCTGGTATGAAATATACCTGGGTTTTCTATTAGGTGGAGCGCACATGCCTAAGGTTCTCAGCGTGGTGTGAGAGTCCTTCGCTGAATGTAGGACTTCGTCCATCTTGGCCTCAAAGAGTTGGTTCCTGTTAAAGGGGAGTTCTTCTACCTTAGTCTGTAATTCTCTCGGTGACTCCCGAAGCCCTGCACGTGACTATAGCAGTCGCTGTAGCCCTGGCTGCTGTGTTGGCCATGTCCCTAGATACCTGAAGGGCTGTTTGTGTTATTTTCCTTCATTATGAATTGGAGATGGGGCCTTTTTTGCTTGGGGAGGTCATGGAACAGCTCCTGTAGTCTAGTGTAGTTGTCATGGTCATAGTTAGCCTGGAGAGCGGTGTAATTTGATACTCGGAACTGGAGAGTGGCAGAAAAATAGAGTTTCCTGCCAAAGAGATACAATCACTTGTGCTCCTATTCCTGAGGAGTGACCTTGTACTGAGGCTGTCTGGACCTGTGATGGACAGAGTCCATGACCAATTAATTCAGCTGGAGCGCAGTGCAGCCTCAGCAGGCTGAACACCATGGCCAGCTGGCCATAGGGCTGGCCCCTCTTTGGTCCAGCCCAGCTAAAGCGCGGCGCAGCCTCCACAGGCTGAGCTCCAAGGCCAGCTGGTTGGGTGGATGCCCCTCTTTTCTCCAGCCCAGTTGGAGCACGGTACAGCCTAGCTGGAGCAAAGAGGGGCAGCCACCTGGCCATAATGTTCACCCATCGAGGCTGCACCACACTCCAGCTTGGCTGGGGCAAAGAGGGGCAGTCGCACAACCAACTGGCCGTGGCAGTCAACCCACTGAGGCTGCACCACTCTCTACATGGGCTGAAACAAAGAGGGGCAGCCACGCAGCTTTTCTCCCTTCCATCAGCCATTTAGTTAGTTAATGAGGGGGGGAATAATGAATTAACAAAAACTTCAGGATTAGCAGATGGTAACTCAGTAAAACAGGAAAATGTCCAAAGCCATGAGCCCCATTGTATGTGCACAGAAAATGTCTTTGAAAAAAAGAGCAATGCCCCGTTAGTTGTGTATCTGTATTTGTACTACGACTGTGATCCAGTTCACTGGAGACTACGGTGACCTTGCTTTGGATCAGGCCCTGAAACTGGCAGTTATGACTGCGGCGTTCTTTTTCCATCAATTTAATTATCAGCTTAGTGGAGAAAAATCAATTGATCATTCAGGGCAATGCTTCTCTGATTGCAGGAGAGATGGTTAATTTTGAAACCTATCAAAGTAGATGGTCTGGAGTCAAGTTTCTATTGCCCCTTTTTGCTCCAGCCCAGCTGGAGCATGGTGCAGTGAGGCTGTCCCTGCTGCATCAGCCTCGGTAGTATGAACACCATGGCCAGCTGGGCCACGTGGCGGACTGTGAAGAGAGGACAAAATGTATAAATACTTCATTTAAGATTTACATAGCATAAATTAAAAAACAGAATGTTTATCTACAACATTATCTTAGGGCGTATCTTGGGTTGCACGTAAATTTAAAAAGTGATCTTGGACTGAAAAAGGTTGGTGATCACTATCCTAAAGCATAGGACGGGGGTGGCCAGCTTGTGGCTCTTCTGAAGCTCCTTGCTCAGGCACTGACTCCGGGGCGGCAGCTACAGGTGCCAAATTTCCTGTGCTCATTTCCTTGCTCCTTCCCTCCCCCACAGAGCCTACTGAGTACCATGAAACAGCTGATTGCAGTGGGCAGGAGGTGCAGGGAAGGAAGAGGAGGCGCTGATTGGTGGGGCTGCTGGTGGGCAAAAGATGCTGTAGATGGGAGAGGACACACCTGACGGGGACTGTTCACAAATTACTGTAGCTCTTTGGCAATGTACATTGGTAAACTGTGGCTCCTTCTCAGGCTCAAGTTGGCCACCCCTGGCATAGGGTGTTTATCTGCAGCCAGATTGAAAGAACAGCAGTTGTTAGCTGTAAAGCAGGGAGTCACATACTCACATTCCATCTAAACTGCAATACAATAGTGTCATAACAGGCTGTTTAGAAAGAGATTCCATCCTAATGACACCCACTATTACCAGATAAAGAAACAGATCTCAAGATAATTAAAGAAAACTTAGTTTGACAGTATTTCCTCTGGCAAATTCCTTCTGTATGATCTCTGTCTTGTTTTTAATTGTTTCTATGGGCAATATAATTGATTTTGCTAGGTTTAAATCAACTAAGGTAGCAGGGTTATGATTGGTTAGGTAATTCTGTAACTTAAGTGTGTTACAATTGGTTAGTAAAATTTTAGTAAAATAATTGGTTGTGGTATATATCTCAGCAGGACACAAAAAATGAAATAAAAGCAAGAGAGCCTATAAGGTATCAAGAATGTGGGTACAGAATAATGTACAAAAAAAGAACAAAAAGATTGGTTGTGTTTGATGCCCAGTGATGTGAACTCAAGATGTAGTTTTTATGACGTGGTTCATCTTAGTACTTTGATAACTTCGGTTTGCATATACATCTGTTGTGTACAAATAAATACTTTTTCATTCTGATCAGTTGTAAATTATTCAAGTAGTTAAATAAAGATTTTTAATATCAATAAAAAAAAAGTTTCACTATATATAGTGGGATCCAAGGAGACCAGCAAGAAAGCAAGAAAGAAAAAGAAGGAACAGAAAGACAGACGGACCTGGAAAAAGAACTCCCCTCCAAAACACAGCCTAAGATCAGAGCTGCCAAGAATCCTCTGCATGACCTGATGGCAGCAACCAGAATCGAGACAAGACTGACCTTGCCTGGTCAACAGGGATAGTTCACCTGCCCGAATCCAGAATGGTGAGCATGGCACTATATACTAAGCATGTGTATTCGGCTTGTTTGGTAATTGTTAATAAATAGAGAGTAAGGATATTACTGTGTAAGGCTCTTTCATTGGTAAAATATCCTGAAAACCTGCAGGAAGTTTCACCCTGAGCCCTAGGAATTGGGTAGAGATGAATATTTAAATTAATAGGATTACAACCTTGAGCTCAGGAATTGGATAAAAATGTGTGCCCTAGAGTGTGGGGGTGACAGAAAATTTTGTACAAGTAACAGTTCCTCAGTACAAATGTATTGAGTGTCCTTTCTTGTTCTTTTTGCCAAATATAGTTTGAGAGAGTATACGTTAAAAAGCCAGAAGAGACCATTCTGACAATTTAATTTGACCACCTGCATAACAGAGACCAATTTTCCTGAATGAATTACCATTTAAAGTAGAGCATCTCTTTTAGAAAAACACCCAATCTTGGTTTAAAAGTTACAAGTGATCGTGAACCCACCACAGCCCTTCTAAACTATTCCAATGGTTAATTACCCTCACTGTTAAAAAAATGACCACCTATTTGCAGACCTAATTTAGCTTAAATTCAATTTCCAGCCACTGGATCTTATTGTCTCTCTTTCTACTAGACTGTAGTCTCCATTATCACATTTTGGTACTTATGCACTTATTTACAGATTTTCCCTCCTCAACCTTCTCCTTGTTGAAATGAATTGACTGAGCTCCTAGAATACATCATTATAAAGCATGTTTTCCAATCATCTAGACATTCTCATGGCTCTTCCCTGTAAACATCTCCAAATTATTGATATCCTTCTTGAAAAGTGGACACCATAGTAATCCAACAGCACTCGCATCAGTGCCAAATAGAGTAAAACCCAAGGGGGCCCATTAGAACCAGGATTCAACATTGTAAGGAACTGGGGGCAATAGGGTTGGGTACCAAATTGTCATGGTTTGCCTCCAAAGACCTCTCCCCTCCTTGTCTGCTTAAATAAAACATGGTAGTGGTAATGTCTATCACTATTTGAATAGACAAACTTTTTATTTCTTTGGGGGGGAATTCACAGATATTGTAGATGACCCTCAACTCTAGCTGTCAGTAAGCCCAGACTAAGCTGTTCTGCAGGCCCCCAGCTGGACCATGCCCAGCAGAGCAGAGGCGGCAAGGCCTCCTCAGCAAGTGAACAGGGTTAACTGTTGCTGCACCAGTGCAGGGTTGATATGCCCCATCATAGATCCCAACAGTGAAAAATATTACATAAGAAATACTAAACTGAACTTTAACTACAGCTAACTAAATAATTGACTATTTAAAATGTATTTATAAGGATTAGAGAAGGCAAGCATGCTAAAAGAGGAGAGCTCTGATTCATAGCCATGGGTGGCGAGAAGCAACTAAGGTTAGTTGTGGTGGCCTGACCCTTTTTGCCCTCAATATGGAGCACAATGGCATTCAGAGTGCAAATGCTGCCCCAACAAGTACTCCTGATTAAAATCTCTCTGTCTTGACTGTACTGGGCATTCACTTACCAACTTTATATATATGGATGATATATGAAATCACTTGAACTAAAACTCATTCCATTTTAATTTCCACCTGTCAGAGATTAACACTAATCAATAAATCTGAAAAGCAACTTACATTCTTCATGACAGTAAGAAGTAGAAACAGTTGCATGATGAGCTTCTAGGGAAATTACTGTTTCCTCTCATCTAGCAGTCAGTGAAATTAACTGCTTAAAAAAAAACAAAAAGTTAGTAATAATTTTAATTCAGTGTTTTATTCTGAAATACAGCAAGCACCTGTAAGTGACCTTCCATAAAATTTCAGAACCCCAATGTAGCTCTCAGACCAAAAAGTTAGTCCACCCAAGTCTAATACTGTACATATTCATGGCATAAAATAATTTTAATTGGCACTGTAGATGAAAGTAGCATCTGTAAAGATTGAAGGTGGTTTATTAGTCAGTTTATATAACCTCAGTGAGTTTCAGTCCTTAAAACAGATGCAAAATTAACAAACTTATCTAATTTTCAGGATGAGCTGTACAGATGAGATTTTTAGTGTGTGAACAGTCAAGCAATACAGACATGTATATATCTGTTCAAATATTTGTTTTATCAATAATCTGTCAACACAATTCTGCCAGTGTGCAATGGTTACTTATCAATTTACTGTAAGTCAGACAGAGTTTCATCAGAAATTTTAACCATACAGCTTCCACTTCTATTTAAAGATGTACAGCACTTTCAATATAAATCCCTTCTTTCATGGTATTAAAATTAGTAAACCTGGAAATTAGCAAAGGAGTTGCCCAGGAAAAGATTCATTCTAGGCTGTGGAATTGCAGAGACAACATTTTTGCCCTGACATGACTGAAGATGAGAATCAAAAAAGCATGACTGTAAAGACACTCAAGTGTACTATGAAGTGCTTTTCCAATATACTGAATAATGTATAAAAAGGCATTCTTGCAGAACACACTGAACAATAAAGTCAGAGAAAGCTGAATATAAGCATACATCAAAATACTGGCAGTTTTTAGTTTCTTTTAAAAACAGTTATTTAGGAAAACAGAGCAATTTTACAGCTCATTACAAGTACCAGACATACAATATGAACCATTACAAAAATGAATTTAACACTTATGTTTAGAGAAACATTATGAAATAATATCGTCATCAAGTTTCCCTCCTTAGAATGGTAATAAAATTACAGTACAATTCTCTTTATGCACTTTGAGCTGGATTCACAAAAGGCCTTGGGTGCTTAACTGCTACTTTAGACATCTAAATCACCAGGCCACCGGGATACACAAATCCCCTGCTCAGCTGCCACTAAATACTATAGGAGCCTAAACTTGCTGGATTTCAATATTTTTGTAGTAAAAGTTCCCTGGGCACATTAGTTTTTGGCTCTGGGCATGTGCACTGTAGCCCCCTACTAACATTCAGACGTCTAAACATCAAAATGATTGACCAATCAAGGAGAAACAGGCATTCCTCTGCCTAAATTTTTTGTGGGGCCCAATCCAGTAAACATGCTCAGACCTTGATTTCTGGATCAGCCCCTCTATATGTAAATTCTAAAAAGCCAGGAAGAAAGGTGAGTATCTTCTTCACAACGTCTAGCCCAGTGGTTAGGGAAACTCTTTGAGACCTCGTATTTAAGCTCCTACTGCATCTGAGAGGAAGAAGGGATTTGTATAGGAATCTGCTACCTCTCAGGTGAATTCCCCAGCCACTATGGGATATTCTGATGTGGGACTCCCTCACAACTTCTCCTGTTGACACTGTTCCACTCTGAATAAATAATTTTAAAAGTCTATGCAACTACAGAGTCAATATGTTTGCTCTGACTCTGGCCTAAAGATTATTTCATTTATCTACTGTCCACGGTCCATGTACAGTGTCCACCATCAGCGAGCGGCCCCACTGACTCCCTCGGGTGCCCACTAGTTCGTGCGGCACACCTCGACCAAGAGACCATTTGTAGGGCCTAGCCCTGGGTGAGGGCTGGGCAAACAGATAAGGGGTTCACACACACACACACACACACACACACACACACACACACACACACACACCCCCACCCACCCCAAGAGTGCAAAGTCTAAGGAGCAGCCCTGGATCAGGGCGACAAATAGCTACCACCGGTGGTGTAGTAGAATGCAGTCCGGCCAAGTCCCGGCCGGGCAGGGGTAGTATCTCCTCACTTCTGGAGAGCCAAGAAGTGCAGGGGTTTTGCCCCCACCAAGAGAACCTGCCACCCAAGGGCAAGGGTGGCAGCGGGGGGGACACGGGCCCTCCCTACTCCACCTTGTCGCTGCCCAGGGCCCTAATAGTGGCCGCCCCATGGCCACAGCCACCAAGTCGGTGGGGATCCGGGCCATTACACGCCAACTCGGTCAAGGGGCCAGCTGGGTTCCAGGCCACGACACACTGCCCACCCGACCTCCATCTCCTCAGTCATCCCAGAGTCAGCTGTCCCTGGGCCACTTCCGAAGTTCCCCAGGGGCTTACCCGGCTCTGGTGCTGCTCTGGTGGGTCGGCAGGGAATGGAGGCGCTGGAAGGGCTCCATGCGTTTGGGCTCCAGCAGGTGTCCAGGTGGGCCAGCACAGGCATAGGGGCCCAGCAAGGGTCCTGGCAGGCTTAGCATGTCCTCGGGCAGCAGTAGCCAGGGCCTTGGCAGCCCAGGCCTTGGCAGCCCAGGCCAGGGCTCAGGAGTCGGCAGGGGCAAGGGTGGCCCAACCCAGTCTTCTGACTGGGATTGGCGCAGCCGAGCCCTTAGAGGTGGGAGCGGGAGGTGAGCGTCTGGCCTGGACGGCTGCTTGGCTCTGACTGAGCTCTCTGCTCTTATACCACTAGTCCCACCCTCTGACTTCCTGTGGGCGTGGCTGGACTGGCTCACCAAGGTGTCTTAGAGGGCACTTCCTCCTCTGGGTCAGTAGGGTTGCCAGATGATGTAACAAAAAATACTGAACCCAGCAGCACTCAATCGCAGATGCTTTCTGCCCTTGTTTCAGGGCCCCACTTTCCAGGTCAGCTAACTGAGTCACCAAACTGAAAACATCCATTCAACATGAAGCAACAGTGAAAAAAAGCTAACAGAATACTAGAAACCATTAGTAAGGAATAAATAATATGACAATGCTTCTATATAATACCTGGTACACTCACATCTTGAATACTGTCTGCAATCTGGTCCCCTATATCAAAAAAGGTACATCAGAATAGAAAGAGGTACAGAGAACAGCAACAACAAAAAATGAGTTGTAATATAAAACAGCTTCCATATGTAGAGAGATTTAAAGACTTGGATTTTTTTTAGTTTGGAAGAGGTGACTAAAGGGTAATATGATAAAGGTCTATAAAACCTTGATTGGTGTGGAGAAAATGAATAAAGACATGTTATATACTCTCTCATATAACACAAGAACTAGAGGTCACCTAATGAAATTAATAGGCAGCAGGTTTAAAACAAGCTCAAGGAAGTACAGGTTGGACCTCCCTGATCTGGCACCTTCGGGTCCTGACCTGTCCCAAATGAGGGCATTTGCTGGACCAGGGGAGCCGCAGCCAGATCCCCACAGCCACAGTCAGGTCTCTGCGGCCGCCATTAGGCCCCCGCTGGGGCCAGAACTCCCTGCTGTGCCATCTGCCCCCACCAACATGGGGCTCCCAGCTGAGTCGCTGGCCTCCCCATCACATTTCTGCCCCATGGCCAGACCTCTCTATACCTAGACTCTGTGGTCCAAGAACATCCATGATCCGGTTGCCAAACCAGAGAGGCCCAGTTAAGGGAGATACAACCTGTACTTCTTCATATCACACACACAACCTATAGAACTCTTTGCAAGGGGACATTGTGAAGGCCAAAGCTACAACAGGGTTCAAGAAACTAGATAAATTCTTGGATAATAGGTCCATCAAATGCTGAAATCATGACTCAGTGGATCCTTGATGAGCGGAGAAGATTCAGAACAGGTTATCCAAAATATCTTGAATATGTGCTAGAACTAGGTACATTCCTTTAGTCAATGACTAAACCAAAAACCATTTCCACTTAGCCAAACAGAGGTAATTGATGAAAAAAATTGCCCCGTTTGTTTATTCAACAAACTCTCTTTTGTGCATGATTGAGAACCCACTCTTCATTAACATGGTTCAGTCATTAAGACCAGGATACAGTCCACTCAACACAGCAGCTATCACAAGCAAATTTCTCTTCCATACACTTTATCCAGCAACCAAGCAATGTGCTAAGTCTAGAGGGCAAAATTGTTAACTTGAATCTTGATGGGTGGGGCAATGTCCACAAGGATCCTGTTGTACATGCTTGCGTGACAAAAGAAGGGACTGTCTTCTATACAGAAACAACTGATACATCAAAAAATACGCATACAGGAAAATACTTACAAGAAGTAGCAGTAAAAGTTATAACGAATTGTGGGGAAAAAAATCAAATGTCTAGAATGCAGCATAGTCACAGACAATACTGCAAATGTATTCAAGATGAGAACAAAATTGAGTTTGTAAACAAAATTGTGACAAAACAGATGGCAGTCAGAGCCTAAGTTCTGAACATTGGGCTTAAGAGAAATATTTAACACATACTGAGTACCCTGAAGCCTATTTCTGTAGCCTTAAACAAAATGCAGGAAAATAGCTGTTTTATTGCTGATTCAGTTGAAATTTAGAAGGAACTGAGTGAGATCTAAAAAAAAGAAATATGCAATGAGAGTTCAATTACAGGCATTAAAAAAAACAAATGGGACAAACACTGTATCCGGCCCTTTTTCTTGCAAATCATATATATAGTAGCCCAGTGTCTGAGAGTCTAACGCCGAAATGCTGGCTGTTCCCTCTGGGGGGCGCTGTTGCCTGAAATGCTGGCTGTTCCCTCTGGTCGTCCCATACTGCATGGGGAGTGTGGGGCTCAAATGGCTGCTTGCGCCGCTTGCTCCCCCGCGGTGGCCCGGCTAAGCAGCGCAGAAGTCAGCCGAGCGCCACGGCAGAAGGGGAAAGGGAGCGGGGCGGTGACGTACATGCCCAGGGGGTGGAGCCTGGCCATGTATGTCACCACCTCGCCTCCCTTCACCTCCTGCCGTGGCGCTCGGCTGACTTCTGCAACGCTCAGCTGGGCCGCCACGGGGCAGCAAGCAGCCGTTTGGGCTTCCCCGTGTTAGCCCGGCTAAGCATTGCAGAAGTCAGCCGAGTGCCACGGCGGGAGGCGAAGGGGGGCGGAGCAGTGACGTGCAGCGTGACAGCGGCTCCAGGCCCCGCCCCGTGGCCGTGAACGTCACTGCCCCCCTTCGCCTCCCACCGTGGCGCTCGGCTGACTTCTGCAATGCTCAGCCAGTCCACCGCATGGGAGCAAGTGGTGCAAGTGACCATGTGGACTCCGCCGTCCCCTGAGTGAGAGGCAAGAGGAGGAGGAGAAGAGAAAGAGAGAGACGGAGAGAGAGGCAGGAGGCGAAGGAAAGCTGAGAGAGAGAGGGAGGGGGAGATAGGAGGAGGAGGAGAGAGAGAGAGAGGAAAAAAAAAAGAGACGGAGCGAGAGACGGGAGGCTCAGGAGAGAAAACCAACGTGGAGGAGAGACCTGAAAATCCCATAATGACGGGCTAATTGGCTAGTATTCTCAATATTAGCTGCCAGGATCAAACCTTCACTGCTGAAGAAGAGGAGTTGGCTATGGCACGGGCATCTAGCAATCATTCCTCCATGCCAACTATAATAAACTTCAGAGCTAAGGGTGAACCACTCAAGAAATATTTGTTTGCTGATGTTGTTTTAAAGAAAGTCACACCAATGAACTAATGGAAGTCACTTAAGCACTTGGATTCTAAGACTTTTGTAGTGATAATCTCACTTAACACAGCAGTAGCTTCTTCTGCTGGAGTAGAAAAAATATTTTCTTCCTTTTGGAGTAATTCATTGCAACTTGAGAAATTGTTTGGGACCTGAAAAGCAGGAAAGCTTGTTTTTTCTTTTCCAGATTTTGAACAAACAGTAAGAAACAGAAGGTGAAGACTACTGAGTTAGCTGCAGAAGCCAATATCTTGAGTTTCTCATGTTGAACTATTTTAATTAAAAACAATAGTAACAAAAACAAACCTGACTTAAAAAATCTTGAATATTTAACTAAATTCAAATTGTTTTATTCAACTATTATAATTTTTGCTGAGAAGAAAAAAAATTTAGAATACATAACGTTGTTTTAGTTAAACAAAACAATGTAAATGTCTGTCTAGTTATTTTTTCCTCCTAATACAGCAAGAAAATCCCGTTAATCTGATTAATCTGTTGAGTTGGAGATAATTCACCTCCCAATGACTTCATAAATATGTTTCAATTACCTTTGATAAATGAAATAACCAATCATTCATTTTCAGATATAGCTGTAAAACTATCCTAAAATGTTTTCAAAATAAATCATTGTTTAAAAATGTATAGTGTGTACCTTCTAAAAATGAAACCTACATCTCTCGCCCGAACCTGGCTCTTCGGGGTTAATACAATCTACTCGCCACAGGCCCGGCCAATAAGAATGCACTTTTATGTAGAAAAATGTGATTAAATCAAGTCTTCCTGACTAGTGATTTACATCATGATTTAAACCAAATGCATCCTGATGTATTCAGACTTTGATGATCCAGAATAGGCCTCCCTTGAACTTCAGGATCAAGAAATAGCATGAGTAGGAACCCTTTCACCAATGCTGCAGGGAAATTTCTTCTATAGTTCCCTAAGCAAGAAGAGTCTGGACCTGCTTAAAGGGTCAGGACTCGTTAGAGGGTTCCAGAAAAGGGAAATGGAAAGAATTGGATGATATTACCTAATCCCACAGTGCTTAGAAGCCACTTGTCTGAAGTTATTGACTTTCAAGCATTGTGGAAGTTGGACAGCGTGATTGTAAAATGGAGGCAAAATGGACTGGATGATGGCAAGCGATATGCTGCCCTTGAAACGAGTCAAATCAACTGCTTGTCAGTAGTTGATGGAGGACAAGCTGGACGGCAGCACCTGGAATCAGAAGGTCTGCTCCTATATGATTTATGTCGCCTCTTTGAGTAGTCCTGTTGTGGAGCAGAATAAAATGACTGCCTCAAATACCACTAGGAAGACTGGTGGAATTATTGCTGTTGCTGCTCCTCCACATGATGAAAGTTTTTAACTACTGGAGTATAAACCCCTAGAGATGGTAAAGTAGCCCTGGAGTCCTTACAAGAATCTAACACCTGATGAAAAACCAAAAAATCAACCATTAAGGTGAAAGTCTTCTACGATCTGGTGAAATCTGTATTACTCCTGACATAAATGAGAGCCAAGAAGTCCTCCACATTATTATAGGTGAATGCTAATCCTAAATGAGGTGTCAATCACATTAAGCACCAATTTGAGTAATATCTAAACCACTAATCAACCCTCTACTAGGAAACCTCAAATTCTTCCCTGACATCCTTGAGAAATGTATCTGTAAATAAAGATATTCTATTTGAATGTGCAAAAGACATTGCATTCCAATTCAAAAAGGCTGTTTAAGATTTGATTTTGACAAATGGGGGGAAAGGGAGGACTGCTTGAGAATTTAAAAGCGGAAGGCAGCTTGGGCAAAAGTCATCATGAAATGATAGGAAGGAGGACAGCAAAATAAAGACAATGGATTTCAAGAAGCTAGACTTTAGAAAACTCAGGAAGTTGGTACAGAGGGAAAAACAATAGAAAACTACCAGCAGTTTTTCAGAGAGACATTATTAAGGGCACAAAAGTAAACTACCCTACAGCATATTTAAAGCAGAAAGTATGGCAAGAGATCCTGCCATACTTAATCAGGAGTTAATCAGGAGATCCTGAATGATCTAAAAATCAAAAAAGATTCCTACAAAAAGTAGAAAGTAGGTCAAATTACAAAGGATGAATACAAACAAACACAAGTATGTAGGAAACAAAATTAGAAAGCCCACGGCACAAAACAAGATCAAACTAGTTAGAGACAAAGGATAACGAGAAAATATTCTACAAACACATTAGAAGCATGAGGAAGACCAAGAACAGGGTAGGACCATAATTCTATGAATGGGGAAAAACAACAACAGAAAATGTGCAAATGACAGAGATGTTTAATGGCTTATTTCAGTTTTCATCAAGAAAGTTGGTGGTAATTGGACATCTAACATAGTCAACGCCAGTGAAAACAAGGTAGGATCAGATGCTAAAATAGGAAACGAAGTTAAAAATGATTTAGACAAATTAGATATCAAGTCACCAGGGCCTGATGAAATACAACCTAGAATACTGAAAGAACCAACTGAAAGGATATCTGAACGTTTAGCAATTATCTTTAAAAAGTCATGCAAACCAGGAAAGGTTCCAGAAGACTGGAAAAGGGCAAATGTAGTATCAATCTATAAAAAAGGAAAGAAGAATAATGGGTGGAATTACAAAGCAATCAGCTTAACTTATGGACCTGAAAAGATAATGTAGCAAATAAGCAATGAATATATAAACATCTACACCAGTCAGCAGACCAGCAGCAGGCCACAATCTCCTGTCTGACTGGCCATGGCACATTGCCAGGCCATGCCCCCAGCTTCTGGTTAGCTCTGCCCCCCTATGACTCCCAGGGAATTCACTTCCTGCGCACTTCTGCAAGCAGCATCAGACTGAGTGGGGCAGCTGGTAGCTGGGTGTGCTATGGCTGGAGCCAGGACCACAGTGAAGCTGTCCCTACTGGGCAGGGGCGGCCCATGAGCCTAGGCGAACTATGCAGTTGCCTAGAACACCGCTGCCCTGGGCACCCAATGACGACGTCACGGCCATTAACGGCCATGTGCGGGGGGAGGGGAGAAGCCAGCAGCCACAGTCAGCCTCAGACTGCTCCTGCTAGTGGGGCAGCTTCACTGTGGCCCCAGTTCCAGCACCAGAGCGCGCTACGTGGCCTGGCCGGCGGGGCCAACTACCACATGCAGAGCGGCTGCCCCAGCCAGGGGGGCCAAATGTCAGGTGAAGCGTGGTTGCTTCTGTGACCCCGTTATCCTCTCTCCCTGCTCCATGGGAGTCTCCCCGTGGCCTCCAGCTGCTCCCAGCCAGCAGGTACACGTATTATTATGCATTATTAAGTACATAGAAAAATATGAATGTGCACAATGAGTCAGCACTGACAGACCTGTTATTACTGCCTCTAATACTGATGCAAATGAGGAAAAAGGTTTGACCTAGAGAATACCCCTTAACAAGTATTAGCAACTATTTTATCAGTTTTTTAAATGTGTGTGTGTGTGCAGCAGTTTTTCAAATTCTTGTTAACCATCATGCCCCTCCCTTTGATTTGCTTGATAAACCATGGGCTAAAATTAACATAACGAGTATGCAACTATGTACATAAATTAATTGCCATAATGAATATGCAAATATTTCAGTGCCAATCCGCCAACAGTTTTTGAATGAGTTTGCCGATTTGTGGTATAAAAAAAGACTGAAGTACACTTAATCCAAGTTAGGCATTATTGTACTGTCCAATATATCTTTTCGTGCTTAGAAAAAGGAATGCATACAAGAACAAATCTGCTGCACAGAGGACCTCATCATAAGATGCTCTCTTTCAAAAAAAAAAAAAGGACAGTTTGCATTAGAGTGCCTTGTTTTGAAAGAGCACTTTTGAAAAAAGGTATTATTCCTCGTAAAATGAGGTTTTCCACGGTAGAAAAAAATGCTGTGTTCTTTCGATTTACTTTTGAAAGAACGTGACAGCAGTCTAGATGCAGGGGAAATTTTTCCGAAAAAAAGGCCACTTTTTTTAAAAAAAAACCTGTAATCCAGACACACCCAAAGAGGGGTTTTTTCCCCTAGTGACAGCAGCAGGAAGAAAAAGAAAATCTCAAAAGGAGTATATCAAGTTGAGAACAACTGACAAATTATAGGTCAAATATGAGGCAAAAAAGAAATTATGGCTGAAATGTACATATAGTGAAGCTCCACAGTTCTACTGAAAGCAAGGATCAGCTGTTTGATAAGGAAGGAACCAGTCAGGGGAGTTAGGAGATTTGACAAGGAGGGTTAAATGAGCAAAGCAGTAGCTTTCAAGTTATCAAGGCCAGTAAAAGGATATCACATCAGTCCAGAGGAGAGAGAACCTCGATCAGAACGAGAAACTTGGACTAATAATCAAAGAACAAATCATTTTGATCCCTGCCATGGCTAAAGGGAAATTCATCAATTCTTTCCAATTCAAAACCCCACACACACACAAATTCTACCATTACCAATCCATCTCCCACAATGAAAGAAAGGATTAAATATTACAAGTCACATAGTATATGTACGGTAAAATAAAACAAAACCAAAAAAAGGAAGAAAGGTTTTTGAGCCTCGGAATTTCTTTTTATTTTTAATTTGTTTGCATAATACCAATGTTTTATAACCTTTAGACTACAATGCATTATTTTAAAACTGCAGTATTTGAGCTCTCTTTCTGAGTTCTAACACGTCTGATAAAAAACGGAACAAAAATATTAAAATGACACACCTTTTTAGTGGCTGCAAACCCAATGTGCACAATGTTGATCCCAGTTTGCTTTCTCCTCTTAAAATTAGGGAATTTGGGGGAGAGAGTTTCAGAGAAAACTATCTTCCTCAGAACTACAAAGAATCCTAAGTAACATCTCATTAGTACAGCTCACATTTCAGCTTCCTGGCCACCCACTACACACTTAACTCCTTCCTTTGGGCCCTACCCCAGAGATTTTATAGGTCCCCCAAGGCTAACAGCCCAGGTCCACCTACGCTTACTGCTTCTCAGTCAGGAGCCACATCAATGAAGGAGTTTCGTAATTTGTTTGGTTTTTTGCTTCTCACATTTGTGCTTGTGTGGCCCCCCAGATTGATTTTTCTGAGGATCAACAGCCACCGACCAAAAAACGGTTCCCCACCCCGATTTCCCCACATTCACTTCAAAAAAAAGTGTACACACAGAATTGCAAATTTTTTAAACTCACTTTAGATAAACAGAAGCTTGATTTAGCAAGTGAGAGGCACTCACACTATCAGTTTCTGCAATTCAAGTGCAATTCAATACAGTATCTTCATCCAGAGTAAAATCTGATGCCTCTGCTTCTTTTCATTGCTTTGCCAAACAGCAATAAAATGAAATTACCAAGACTTGTGTCAACTTTAGTGCTGCCAAAGCCTGGTGAACAGCTTTACAGTTTTCAGACCATGTCAATTTCACATTACTGCTCCCAGGAACAGCTATGAACACCTGCAAGAGATATTCAAAAATACCCCACAATGAATGCATATTTGTAGTTGCTTGACAAGTTTCTCCATACTGTCCCTCCAATGTTCCTTTGTCTGACCTTGACAATCACCTTCTGATTTAAGGCTAGTTTAGCCTCCATACCGTGAAAGTCTTCGTAACTAGAATGATCCCATCTTCCTTAATCAAAGTAGATTTATTCAGCCACTAATCAATAAAGTTATACCAATAATATTTGCAAGGTTGGAACTGTACTCCTGAATCTTAGACTGGATTATAAATCAACTACAGTTTAAATTTGAGAGCTTCATTTCAGATGAAGAAAAATGTTATCAGGATTCTGAGAGATATTACAAGAAAACATCTAAATTTTTAGAAAGCTCATATAGAAAAATGTTTTACATTTGGAATTCTCTCTATTATTATTACTTCTAAATGTAAATATTCATCTGAGATTTTTTTTTAAATTTGGGTTATTTTAAAGGACCATTATCAACATGAAACCCCCATAAAAATAAAGTTATAGATCATGACTCCAATCCTGCAAGTGTATCCACACAGAAAGATCTCTGGGCTCATGCGGAGACCTAATGAAGTCAAGAGTTTTGATTCCAACTGGATTATTTGAGTATAGGTTTATAAGGTCAGATGGAATCATTGTGATCTAGTCTGACATCTTGCATAATATAAGCCACAAGACAAGCCTAAATTAATTCCTGTTTAAACTAGAGCATTTTTTTTTTTAGAAAAATATACTTAGTTTTAAAATTGCAAGTGATTGACAATCTACATATGTTGTTCCAAAGGATAATTGTCTCTAGCGTTAAAAACCTGAACCTCAATTCTTAGTCTAAATTTGCCTAGCTTTAACTTCCAGTCACTGAATCTTATTATATCTTTGTCTACATAATGAAGAGACTTCTAGTATCAGATTTATATTCCCATATAGACATTCAGAGACAATGAAATCATGCCTTAACTTTCTCTTTGATAACTAAATAGACTGAGCTCCTTGATTCTACCATTATACAGAATGTTTTCCTATCCTTTTCTTAATGCCATGGTTCTTCTCCAATTTATTAAAGGCCTTCTTGAATTATGGACACCAGAACTGAGATAATATCCAAGGAGTGGTCACATCAGCGCCAATTATAAAGGTAATGTAACTTCTACTCCTACTTAATCCCATTTTTTACATCTAAGGATCATTTTAGCCTTTTAGCCACAGCACCCCCAATGGAAGCTTATATTCAGCTGGTTATCCACTGTGGCCTCCAATTCTTTCTCAGACACTACTTCCCAGGATATTGTTGTACCAAATAAAAGCAAGCAGGATCTTATGAGGGGGATAAGGCAAAAAGCCACATTTATTGTAAAGATAATAATAAAAACAAAGAAAAGATAGAAGCAAATAACGTTGTTTAACTACTTATTCCTAACACTACTTAACCCTTATACACTTGTATGTATATTATATATAAACCATTCATTCATACATCCATTCATTCAAGTTCTGTGTATAGTTACCAGCCTGGAAGTTGCTTGTGACAGAATACTGGCCAGGTATTCTGTACACAAGTGATGGTAGTGGGGAGCGAAGTCCTGATCAGATGCGCATCTGAAGCTCCTGGTAGGCTGGCAGCAGAACCTTGGACTCTGATTCCATAGTTTTTTAGTCCAGTTCTTATAGGAATTTCTTCCTATGCCAGTCTATGGAAATTGCTGTATCATGCTGATGTCTCCAGGGTGGCTGCCAGGTGCTCATCAGTGATCTCATCGGGTGGACCTCCAGTTTCTCCACTTGACACCTTTTGGTTGCACTGGCACCTGACGCCTTCTTCAGCCCTTTGTTGCTGTATTCTCAGGCTGGCACCTCTCAGAACCATTCACTCATCATCCAAGCACTCTCTCATACATTCATACAGTATTTTGTATAATAATAAAAGTTGTAGTTACAGAAAGTTTCTGGGTGGTATTGCTTAAAACATTCTCTGAGTGCTGAATAAAGTTACAATGTTTTAAAGAGAACAGGCCTCAATTAAGTAACAATGCCCTTAAGTCAATTACAGGGCTTGGCTCCCATAGCAGAGTTAGTGGCTTGACAATGCATTGTTACAATGTATCTCTGCAATGTCAATTTCAAGCAGCCCCTTGCACAAGCTTGAGTATGCCCTGGAGCGCGGGGGGGGGGGGGGGGGGGGGGGGGGGGCGGGGGGGGGCTGTTTCTGGCTACATAGGATTATATTCTTAACAGTTAGGATTATATTTTTAACAGTTCTAAGTTACATGACCTAATATATTATATTCTAAAGGGACAATAATAATAATAAATCTAAACATTTAACAATCTTAACAAATAATAATAATAATAAGAAGAAGAAGAAGAAGAAGAATTAATAATAAATCTAAACACTAAGTTGTGGGGAACAAATTATGGGGAGTCACTTCCATTTGGAGGAATCATTTTCAATACATTAATATATTATCCCTACAATATTATCCTCCATCCTATTAGCATGGCCTGTATTTTTGCTACTACAGTACATGCATGACTCTATATTTGATTGCACTGAAATGCTTATTGCTTGCTTCCATCTAGTTTAACAAGTAAACCATGGCTACGTCTACACTGGCCCCTTTTCCAGAAGGGGCATGTTAATTTCAGAGATCGCAATAGGGAAATCCGCGGGGGATTTAAATATCCCCCGCGGCATTTAAATAAAAATGTCCGCCGCTTTTTTCCGGCTTTTAGAAAAGCCGGAAAAGAGCGTCTACACTGGCCCCGATCCTCCGGAAAAAGCGCCCTTTTCCGGAGGATCTTATTCAAAGTAGGAATAAGATCCTCCGGAAAAGGGCGCTTTTTCCGGAGGATCGGGGCCAGTGTAGACGCTCTTTTCCGGCTTTTCTAAAAGCCGGAAAAAAGCGGCGGACATTTTTATTTAAATGCCGCGGGGGATATTTAAATCCCCCGCGGATTTCCCTATTGCGATTTCAAAAATTACCATGCCCCTTCCGGAAAAGGGGCCAATGTAGACGTAGCCCATATGTATCAGCTGCTATTACAATACAAATAAACCATGGCAATTATTTCACTCTTACAAGGGGATAAAAGGAGAAATTAAAGAAAAAGGGAAACAGCAGAGAACCATTACAACCATCTTCATCAGTGAGGATATTGAGGAGATAAATACCAGCATATGTAAGCTCCCTGAAGAACATCCATCAGCTTTTTATTGAGGAGTTAGGCCTTTACAGGAGAGGAATTCTGAAAGATGTTTCCATAAGAGAGACTGATAGGAGATGTAGTCCCAGACGAGCCATGCAACTGTGCCAGAATTATGTAAGTGTGGTTTTAGGCTCATAAGGACAGAAACAGGGGTTGGGTGAGATTTTCTACAGAAGCCAGGGAAGTTCAAAGACATCTGGAGAGAGCAGGTGGTGGTACTGAAAGACATGGGGAGATGGAATCTGGAGAAGAGTTATCTGCCAAGAGAGCTTAGGAAACTCTGACCCCAATAACAGAATTGTTGAACAAGCCTGTGAGAACCAGCTATGAAAGAACACTTGCGGCTATGATGGAAGAAAAAAAGGCCGAGACAATAACACATGGAGATGGGACAGAGGCTCAGTTGCTGTTATATGTCCTTGTTTAGGAGCCCTGAGCTTCCACTTCCAGAGAAGATAGCAGGAATACCACCTTCAAACCCGAGTGTCAACACAAGGCAAAGAAGCACTGGAGCTCAGGGAAGTAAAAAGAAGGAAACTGTAGCTCAGGGAAGATGAAGTCATTGTTAAATCCAAGAAGGGCAATCCTGCATCTGTAAAGATAAACAACTGCACCTAGACCAGGGAGGGCAAAACACAGCCTGCAATCCACCACGCTCCCTCCCTGCCCTGTTATCTCTGTGCTCACAGCAGCTCTCTGAATGCTGCAAGCCCAAGGAAAGAAGTGAAGAGTCTTTGCACAATGCCTCCATCCCCAGCAAAATCTTGCCACTCCCATTGGCCAGTTTCCAAATTTTGGCCCGTTTCAGAATTTATTGAAGATATTTAGCAGATGAACAGAAAAGTGACAAAACGGTCAGAAAGCATTAATTTTAGGTAAATTAGGACTGAAGGCAACTATTAAGAACTTTCATGTGAAACACAAAGGCTGCGACTAGACTGGAATGATTTTGCGCAAATACTTTTAACAGAAAAGTTTTTCCGTTAAAAGTATTTGCACAAGAGAGCGTCTATATTGGCATGTGCCTTTGCGGAAAAGATTTGCTTTTGCACAAAAGCATCCATGCCAGTGTAGACGCTCTCTTGCACAAGAAAGCTCCGATGCCATTTTAGCCATCAGGCTTTCTTGCGCAAGAAATTAACTTGGCTGTCTACTCTGGGCCTCTTGTGCAAGAATACTTGCGCAAGAGGGCTTATCCCTGAGCGGGAGCGTCACAGTATTTGAGCAAGAACCACGGATTTTGTACAGTACAAAGTCAGTGTTCTTGCACAAATACTCGCGGCCAGTGTAGACAGGCGGCAAGATTTTGCGCAAAAGCAGTTGCTTTAGTGCAAAATCTTGCCAGTCTAGACACAGCCTGTAAGTCCCAATCACCCTAATTATTTGGGAGAATTTGAACATGTTTTCACTATGGGGAGTTATGTAATAACTAGGGAAGTAATATGTTGTGTAATTGGTTAATCAGTTAAACCAGAAGTTTACTTCACATTTAACCAGTTACCAATTAAGGACTGGGCTGGAGCGATACCTCCCACTCCCTCCTTCCCTCCCCTCCCCCCCGTCCATGGCTAGTCAACTACTCTATAGTCCCTGAGGGGCAGAGCTGGCCACAAGTACACACTTGTCCCACTCATGGGGAGCCCCTTGCCACTCTGCACTGCTACCTCTGTATCAGTGGCAGCAGTGTGGGTTGCCAGGCGGAGCCAGTATGCAAAGGGAGCCAGTTTTAATAACGGATACATAGGCATCAGTGCAGGGTGGCAGCGGATCCTGTATGCAGGGGGGCTGAGCTCCCCAAGGATAGAAGCTACTGGGAATAGGGGCTGCAAGTGCAAAGCAGACTCTGCCTGCAGTAAGCCAGGGCCCACTAAGGGGAGAGGCTACTTCGCAGAAGCCTCCACCGCCCTCTCTTCCGCACTGCTTCCTCTGATAGAGGCAGCAGCATGGGGGAGGGGGGAATGGAGGACAGGGCAAGCGGCACGACGAAGCCGATGCTCAGGGAACCTGCTTTTAAGCCGGCTCCCTCAGCACCAGCTCCTGCTTCCCCTGCCGCCTCTGATACAGAGGCAGTGAGGGGGGGAGGGGAAGGGGGGAGATTGTGAGTAGTCACTTAGATTAACCGATAAACTGATAAGGATTATCAGTTAAACGTCTACTCGAATACTTGTTGACATCCCTATTTGCAACAAGTCAAGCGTGAGGAGGAAAGTTAGCAAAAATTAAAGCTCCAATTTGATTACCTGCTTTTTTGGATAGCTCTAGAGGCAGAAGCACATGTGTACTATGTGTGTATTTTCTGAAGGGTCAGAACTCAGCAATGGTACAATGAATTGCTAAATTTGCATTAAAAAGTGTAACCATTCTTTCCACAGCAGCAAATGCATGTTTGTTCTATTACAAAATATTAAGACTTATGCTCCTAATCATTCTATTTTCTAGAGAATAGTTGCTGCTTATTATGGAGGTTAAAAAAAAATCTAACCTTTCCATGCTCAACTCCTACATGCAGCTCATGCTATTGATTTGGTCGCAAACTTTCCTTCTATGCCTGAATATAAATGTGTACATATAAAATAGTAACAGATCTCAAAAAGTAAAAAGTCTAAGTACAGCCACTATTTTCATAATAAAAAATACTGATGTTACAATATAAATTCTTACTAAATTATGGAAAAGTTTAATTGAAACGGATAAAAAGCTATCAGGAAATAGATTGAACAGCACTAATTTGTATTAGTACAGAATACAGAATATATTTTAAAGGATTAGAAGAAATATCCTGGGAAGAAAAAAAAATGTGTAACTAATCAAACTAACCAAAATCATCTGCCACAACTATGCACAAAAAACCCTTAGTTCTACAAAGTAAAAACTATCAGAGTATCACTCTTAATTATTAACACTCTCTCAAACCAGTCAACCTTTAAAAAGAACTTGGGCTGACAAGCAATTAAAAATTAACTGTGATTAGTCATGCTGTTAATAACAGAATATCATTTATTTAAATATTTTAGGTGTTTTCTATAGTTTCAAATACATTGATTTCAATTGCAATACAGAATACAAAGTGTACAGTGGTCGCTTTATTTTTATTACAAATATTTGCACTGCAAAAAAGCAAAAGACTTAGTATTGTTAAGTTCACCTAATACAAATACTGTATTGAGCCACCATTCTAGTAGACATGCATTCATACGGATGATAGGTTCTGATCAATAACAACCCAAAGCAGTGTAGACTGACGCATGTTCATTTTCATCATATGAATCATATGCCACCACCGGAAAGTTAATGTTCTTTTTTGGTGGGGCACTTTCTGTAGTTTTTGCATCAAAGTATTGCTCTTTTAAGCCTTTGGGAAGCATGCGCCACATCTCAACACTCACAGATTTTTGGAAGGCACTTTGGATTCTTAAACTGTAGGTCAAGTGCTGTAGCCATCTTTGAGGAATACCATATAGGTAACTTCTTCACATTTTATTAAAAGTATTCTTAAAACAAAAGTCATGCATCTGAGACTGCTATAAGCACGACATATGTGGCAGAATGAAGGTAAACCAAAGCTGGAGACATACAATTCTCCTCCAAAGAGTTCAGTCATAAATGTAATTAACATATTACAGGTTGAACCTCTATAAACCGGGACTCTCTGGTCCCACAACATCCATGGTCCAAAGCCACAGATGTTCCAGGACCAGAGAATCCCGGTGGAAGGCTAGGAGCCCTGCAGATTGGCAGAGGTGCGGGCTGCTGGCAGCAAGCTGACAGCAGGGCCAGAAGCCTAGATCACCACAGCTGAGAAGCCGGAGATGCCTTAGCACGACTGCCCAGCGGGATTGGGAGCCTGGCACGCTATAATAGGACTGCTCAGTGCGCCCCAAATGGGCTGTCCAGAGGGGCCAGTAGCACAGCAAGCTGCAAGAGCTGCCTGGAAGGGCAGAGCAGGAACCCAGCATGCTATGAGTGGGTTGCCCAGCATGGCAGGCAAGGGGGGGCGGGGACCAACAGGATAGAGGAGCCTGCAGCTGATCTAGCATGAGGGGGGCCGGTAGCAGGGAAGCCAGAAATAGCCTCTCCTGGTCCAGCAAAATCCGTCATCCTGGACTTGTCAGGTCCTGAGGGTGCCGGACCAGGGAGGTCCATCCTGTATTTTAAACAAGCATTATTAGCATGTAAGCATGTTTCAAGAATGGTGATAGAAATGTAGCCGTGTTAGTCTGGTGTAGCTGAAACAAAATACAGGACTATGTAGCACTTTAAAGACTAACAAGATGGTTTATTAGATGATGAGCTTTCGTGGGCCAGACCCACTTCCTCAGATCAAATAGTGGAAGAAAATAGTCACAACCATATATACCAAAGGATACAATTAAAAAAAATGAACACATATGAAAAAGACAAGTCACATTTCAGAACAGAAAGGGGATGCGGGGGGGGGGGGGGGGGAGAGGAAGGAAGGTGAATGCCTGTGAGTTAATGATATTAGAGGTGGGGAAGGGTAGATGTCTGTGAGTTAATGGTATTAGAGGTGATAATTGGGGAAGCTCTCTTTGTAATGGGTAAGGTAGTTGGGGTCTTTGTTCAGCCCCCTGCGGAGAGTGTCAAATTTTAGCATGAATGCCAGTTCAGAGGATTCCCTTTCAAGTGCAGATTTGAAAGTCTTCTGAAGTAGGATGCATGTGATTAGGTCATTAAGACAGCGTCCTTTCTGGTTGAAATGGCAAGAAACTGTTTTTTCTTTGTGATCCTGCCTAATGTCTGGTTTGTGGGCATTGATTCTTTGGCGAAGTGTCTGAGACGTTTGTCCAATGTACATAGCAGACGGACACTTTTGGCACATGATAGCATAGATTATATTTCTGGATGCGCAGGAATATGTGTTCTTGATCTTATAACTCACTTGGTTAGGCCCAATAATGGTGTCAGCAGAGTGAATATGTGGACAAAGCTGGCAATGGGGTTTGTTGCAAGGGAAAGTACCAGGGTTGGTATTAGTGTGGTATGTCCTGTGGTTGTTGGTAAGAATCATCTTGAGGTTAGGTGGTTGTCTACAGGAGACTATGGGTCTGTCTCCCAGAGCTTCTTGGAGTTTAGTGTCCTGTTCCAGTATAGGCTGTAATTTATTGATAATGTGTTGGACAGGTTTAAGTTGGGAGTTGTAGGTGATGACAAGTGGTGTTCTATTGTTGGTTTTCTTGGGTCTGTCTTGTAGTACATGGTTTCTAGGTATTCGTTTGGCTCTTTCAATTTGCTTTTTTATTTCTCCGGGTGGGTAGTTGAGGTTTATAACTGCTTGGTAGAGATCCTGAAGCTTCTGGTCTCTGTCAGTGGGATTAGAGCAGATGAGGTTGTATCGAAGGGCTTGGCTATAGATGATGGATCGTATGGTGTGTGCTGGATGGGAGCTGGAAGCATGTAGGTAACTGTATGAGTCAGTGGGTTTTCTGTAGAGGGTGGTGTCTAATTTTCCATTTTTAATTTGTACTGTGGTGTCCAGGAAATGGATCTCTCGTATGGAATGGTCTAGGCTGAGGTTAATGGTGGGGTGTAGGTTGTTGAAATCTCTGTGGAATATCTCCAGTGTTTCTTGGCCATGCATCCAGATCATAAAGACGTCATCGATGTAGCGTAAGTAGGGTAAAAGGGGACGGGAGTTGAGGAAACGTTGTTCTAGGTCAGCCATAAAGATATTAGCATACTGTGGGGCCATGCGTGTACCCAAGGCTGTGCCACTGATCTGGAGGTATAAGTTGTTCTCAAACTGGAAATAATTGTGGGTGAGAACAAAGTTACATAGGTCTGCTATCAGGTTGGCAGTGGTGTCCTCTGGGATAGTGTTTCTAATAGCTTGTAATCCGTCTTCATGTGGGAAGTTGGTGTACAGTGCTTTTACATCCACGGTGGCAAGGATGGTGTTATTGGGGAGGTTATCGATGTTTTGTAGTTTCCTTAGGAAGTCAGTAGTGTCTCGGAGATAGCTGGGGGTGTTGGTTGCATAGGGTTTGAGGAGAGAGTCTACATAGCTGGATAGACCAGTAGTGAGTGTGCCAATACCAGAGATGATGGGGCGTCCGGGGTGTCCAGGTTTATGGATCTTGGGAAGCAGATAGAAAAATCCTGGTCAGGGGTCAGAAGGTGTTTCTGTGTGGATTTGTTCCCAAGTAGCTGTAGGGAGGCTTTTAAGGAGACAGAGTAATTTCTTTTGGTATTCCGAAGTGGGATCAGAGGAGAGAAGTTTGTAAAATGTTGTGTTGGAGAGTTGTCTGGTTGCCTCTTGGTTATAGTCGGCCTTATTCATAATGACCACAGCACCACCTTTGTCAGCTGGTTTGATTATAATGTCCAGGTTGTTTTTGAGACTCTGGACGGCATGTTGTTCAGCGTGGCTGAGATTGTGTGTCGATTGTTGTTGTTTGCAAATAATGTCAGTCTGTGCGTTGTTGCGGAAGCTTTGTATATAGAAATCCAGATTGTAATTCCGACCGTCAGGGGGAGTCCATATAGAATTATTCTTCCTTTTGTGTTGATAGGGGGGATCTGGTAGGTCAGATTGGTGTTCATTGGTGGTTTGGAAATATTCTCGGAGGCGGCGAAAAAAAGCTTCAAGGTCACCACAAAATTATAACCAGTTTGTGGGGGACGAGGGGCAGAAAGAGAGACCCTTGGACAAGACAGACTCTTCTGCTGGATTGAGTTTGTAGCTGGAGAGGTTAACAATATTATCCGGTGGGTTGAGGTTGTTGCTGTTGTAGCCTGTGGTGTGGAGCAGTTTGGAAAATTTATTGTCTTTTCTTTTTTGAAGGGAATAGAAGTGTGTATAGTAGATTTCTTGTCTGGTAGAACAAAAGTCTTGCAAGGTGTCAGTCAGTGTGGATGTTTGTCTTGAGATGAGACTCTCTAAGTTAGAAATGTCATTCTTGATGTTTTTCTGTTTCTTGTATAAAATACTTAGCAGGCGATTGAATGTTTCAAGAATGGTGATTGAAGTATAAAAGGCATACAAATGTTTAATACATCTGCCATGTAAATACTTTGCAATGCAGGCTACAAAAATTCTGAAGTGGGCAGCATTATTTCCTATTAATGTACACAGACTTGTTTCTCTTAGGGCACATCTAGACTGTACGTGGCTTTCGAAAGATGATATGCAAATTTGGCATGCATTTGCATATCTTCTTCCGATCCTGTTTTCGGAAGAGTTTTTTCGAAAAAAGGCAGTCTAGACACGGTTCTTTAGAAAAAAACCTTTCAAAAGAACTCTTCTTCCTAAAAAAATGAGATATACAGGATTATTTTGAAAATGGGGGGGGAGGGTTTCAGAAGAACTGCATCTAGACTTCTTTTCTTTTTTAAACTCTTCTAAAAATGGGATTTCGAAAGCTGCAGGAAGTCGATACGTGCCCTTAGTGATTTGCTGAACAAGAAGTGGGACTAGGTAGAGTTGTAGGCTCTAAAGTTTTACATTGTTGCATAATTGCATTCAAAAGCAAAATAAAATGACACTTTCACAATAAAGAGATTACATACACTACAGTAGCTGTGTGAGGTGAATTGAAAAATGATATTCTATCATCATGTTTACAGTGCAAATATTTTAATCAACAATATAATGTGAGCACTGTATATTATATATTCTGCATTAATAGAAATAAATATATTTGAAAATGTAGAAAAGCATTCAAAAATATTTAATACATTTCAATAGTATACTATCATTTAACGGTGCTGTTGAAATGCAATTTTTTAAAACTGTGATTTTTTTGAGTTAATCACATTAGTAAACTGTGAGCAACATCCCTAAAAGAAACAATAACTACTTTCACCTTAGCAATATAAAGTTACCAAGTAGACATACAATGCAAGAATGCTGTACAACGGCAACTGCAATTTTGTGAAAGAATATCAACTTTTTTCTGAATGTGCCTCACAAGGTAACCTCCCTGGGCACACAGTTTCAGACTTGCAAATGGCCATTCTCAGACAGAAAAACTTCCAAAAACAGACTGCAGAGAGAAAGTGCTACGATGGTATTTATATGCAAATATGATACCCTGAACCAAGGTCTAAATAAACACATGGAGTGGTTCTTGCATTACAATGGGTAATTTCCCATTCAGGTATTTTCACCTTCTCACCACTGTTGGAGATAAGCCACATCCATTCTGATTTAATTAGCACGATGTCACAGTTCCATCTCTGTATCATTTTCTCTCCTCTGTTTGCCTGCCTTTCTCTTCCTGTTCAGCATCTGAGGAAGTGAACTGTAGCTCACAAAAGCTTATGCTCTAATACCCTAATAATAATGTTAGTCTTTAAAGTGCCACCAGACTCCTTGTTGTTTTTGCTGAAACAGACTAACACAGCTACCCCTCTGAAAAGGGTAATTATAGTAAATGCAGACTTAAAATTCTAGACTTCCAGAATTGTTCTGTATAGCTCTATATTACACTATATTTGCAAACAATTAAACTATGTAGATTACATTTTCATGTTGTTTGATGTTAGAAGAAACTAGGTAAAACAGAAACCTGTAGACCCCTTGGTAATTAATTCATTGTGCTTTGTGGCAGAAAACACCACTGATAGGGATTCTAAGTTTTCTTTACTTGCCATGGTTGCCTGTATCACAATTTAAGCACCTCCTGACAATCATTTAACAATAGCACTTTGCCTCAGGCACGGTTATAGTATAAAGACTTGAGGCTAGATATTAAACAATGTTGTGGTCAGAGGAACAGCATGGGAATATTCTCTTCTCCCACAGCTCTGTATTTTATGTTCCTTTTAAGATTACTAGTGTGGGCTAACAAGATTTCAAACAATGGACCAAGTTTAATACAAAAGTTTTAAATTGGAAAGTTTTAAACTCAGAATAAACTGCCAATCCTCAATAGTATTACTTCATCAGAAAAAGATTCCTACTGGAAATTAAAACCTAAGTGGGGTAGGAAGCAGAGAAGAGAAACCTAGCCCCAATGTGAGGTGAAGAGAATCAAGCACTCATTCTTGCAGCAGCCAACAGTTCCCAGGGCCCCACTCACCACCCATCCCAGCTGAAAGCTCCCAGCCTTCCCCTCTCCCCAACTGTGTCAGTTTTGCACTCCCAGGCCCCTCTTCGACGGGATACTGCAAATTCATAAGAATACTTCTCTCTGTATTTGTATCATCCTGAACTGTAGAATTCTCATTCTTCAAGTTCAGCAGACATAAAAATTATCTCCAGTTATCAATGGGACAGATGCAACTGAATAAAGTAATTTAATATATCTTCCTAGATATTTTGGTTAGTACATAAGGTGCCACAGAACTACTCGTTTTTAAAGTTACAGACTAACATAGCTATCCCTTTGAGATTTTGCAACTGAGTAAGGTAACTGTCCTTAACATGCATCTATATATTATCAGGGAACCTAGATTTAAACAAGAGTGCTGACTGTCCTCCAGAAAGCTACAGTGAAATATAACAATGTCTTTAAACTGGAACATTAGCAGAGACAGTTTGTAGGTGATTGCAATGATTTTAATCTAATGTAGTTCATGATAATGTAATTATGTAGTTCATAACAATTAAATTATTATTAAAACAGTAAAGATGCCAATAATAGGCATATTCAATAACTAGAATATGAAAGTATATAAATATGCTGAAATAGCCCTCAGACATAATCCTTTTAAAAAACAACCACCAGCAAAAACAAGTCAGGTCAGCAGCTATGGCTGAATGTGTTACAAATGTCTCTGAAAGTCACAGAATCTGTGACATTCATGATCTCCATGACATAATTTTATTCTTAATTAAAGGTAAAGCGAAGAGCACCACCCATTATTAAGGTTAGCAGACAGGCCTTATAGAACAGTTTTCAGTTGAATATAACTTTGCCATCCCAACCTTTTCTTTGAACAGCTCTAGCACAGTGGGCTGCCCGGTGGGACCTGGAGCCCCATGCAACCTAGCTGGACTGCCCAGCGGGGCAGGCAAGGGTGGGGAGGAGAGGGGAGAGGGATCAGCAGGGCCAGAGACAGGTATAACTTCACCTGATCTGGCAAAATCCCTCATCCAGGACCAGTTGGATCCTGAGGGTGCTGGACCAGGGAGGTCCAATCTGCACCAACCTTGCTTCATTCCCCTTGGATTTATCCTGGGCACTGAATGAGGCAGGGGTCGTGAGAAAAAATAGCATGTGTTCACATAATGCAAATACACAATTTGTCTGAGTTAAGGCTGAACAGTCAATCGTAACATTGGCATTTCCTAACCTGTGAGTGCTTGACTTTGTAACCTCAATAAGGTTCTGTTAAGTAAAAAAAAGTTTGTGTGTCTGTGCAAACCCATATAATGTCTATGCATATATATTGCATATTTAACATTTATTTTTATGTGAGCTATAGTATATATTAATCCAGATACACTAAAACATTTAAATATAGTATGCATTATATGTTTTTCTTTACTGTATTGGCACATCTTATTACCAAACTGGAAATAAATCTGCAAGTTTTTGAATCGTCTACTATAAATCATCTACATTTCTTTATGATATTATTGACGTATCCCATGAACAAACTGGAAAATAGATCTGCATGCATTTGAAGAATTCTAGCATAAGTTACGTTATATTTTGCTTTGGCACTAGCTCCCCCTCCAGACCAGCCTGACAACGCTGTAATTGCTTTTTATTTTAAGCTCTGACTATACAAAATATTTAAATACTCAAAATTCTTTCAGAACATATCACTTTGAATGAATTTCAAAGTCTTATTTGTAGATTTTGGATATTCATTTTGTAATAAGTCTTTTCAGCCTAATTACAGGGATTCAGACAATCTAAAATACAATTAAGGAGGTCACTCATTTATACAGCTACAATAGATATGAACAGATCAAGTTTTCTTAATCAGATGAGTATTTCAGGAATTTTCTAAAATATGTATCATCTTCAGCACAATTCCATTATACTCAAAAACTAATCTCTGTTTGCAACCTTAATCAAGTGATCATAAACAACTGAAGTGTGATTAAACAAACTAGTAAAACTGATGGATTTTAGTATCTTTGTTAATTTTATTAATGAATCCATTTGTTCTTGAGCAAGCATAAAGAAGACATTGTACACCTGTTCTTGTAGTCATTCTATTTCCTTTCAGTTACTCAGCTAATTTACTCAAGATTTGACTCTAGACATATCAAGCAACAAGAGAAAATGCAATTATAATTTTCATGCCCCCAAAAGTTCAGTTGTCAGATACATGTAACTCCTCCAATTGTCAGTGTCTAAGAAACTGAATTTGTGCAATTCAGCATTTCAGTGTCTGCTTCTTAGTTTATTCTCATTACAGAATAGTTTGCTCAGACATATGAATAACTAATTACACTTTACACAAGGAAAAACTAGCTGGTTTGTTGTATATATTTGGGGGAGACATAGTAAAATGCTGCTTCACCGCACAATGCAGAATGATTTCAGTTTGAAACTATTTTAGGTAAATGCTCATATATCTTTGGCAGTGTCTTGTATAGCTGCAGTATCCAAGCAAATACAGATTATTAAGAATACACCAATCTGTCATTCAAATTGTAGTCACCAATATAAATATTATGGATCATGAACTTTCTAATACATGTAAAAGATTACTACAAAATCTGTTTTGTGACTATACAGAAAATATCCAATCGCTTCTCACTTGCCCACTGAATTTACAACTTCACAGTTTTTACTGCTTAAGACAGGGATGATTTTCAGAAAACAGACCTGATAGTACTGTGAAACCCAAGAACCCCATCACTTCTAAATGGCCATTCTGACATATCCCCTTGAGCTTTAGACAATGATTAGAAATTGATAGAAAATTATCAAAAACCCCATAGTTTGAACCTCTCTAGTCTGGCACTCTCTGACCTTGCAACATCCGTGATCCAGCATGATTTTACTTAACCAGATGTCCACTTCTCATGAGTGTGGCCTAGTTTCCCCGCAGTCCCATAAAATTTGTTTATATATACACCAGTCCCAGCTCTCAGTGTTTGCATTGTTATTTAGCTCTAATTTACTCCTAAATGTCTTCTAAGAGCCCAGCAGGTAGTAGAAGCATTTCATAATTCTAATAGACAATATTGACCTCCCATGGTCTAGCAAATTCTCTGGCTCCACAAGAGTCAGGTCCCAAGGGTGCTGGACTAGAGAGGTTCAACCTGTACTGTAACATGCCAACTAAACACAACTGTAAATTTTAATATAAGCAGAACATAAGTATGTTCCCAGATACAATGTATTATTATAAAATCTCCATACTGGAGTAGCACCACCAGGTATCATGGACAAGCCATGCCCCACTCTGTGCAGTGCATACATAAGCTTGTTTTACATGTAAAGTTATATGAGAACAGCTACACCAGTGAGGGATGTAAAAAACCATACCTGACATAGTTATGCCAAAATAACCCCTATGCTAGCTATATCAACAGAAGAATGCTTGACAAAGCTAATGTTGTTTAAAAAGGTTGTGTTCCTATATCAATGGTCACCACCAGCCAGTAGATCAAGATCTACTGGTAGATCTTGGAGTCTTTGACAGGTGATCCTGACAGGACTGGCTGGGAGGCTATGAAGAGCCAGCATTTCATTTGCCCCTCTCAGCATTGCTATACTGCTCCTGCCCTCTGCCTTGGAGCTGCCCTCCACCCCCAGAAGCCTCCTTCTTACTGAGCAGGGCACAGGAAGAAGAGGAGGGGGTGTGGACGACAAGGTGCTTCTCCACTCCCCACTCTGTACCCCATCTCCACAGAGTGGGGTAGGCAGGGTTGGAGAGAGTTTGCTGGCTGCTTTTGGGAATGGTGCAAGGCCAGAGTAGGGGTAAACCTTCCTTACACCCCTGCGCTACCATCCAGAAGCCACCTGTGGTAAGAGGTGTCCAGCTAGAGCCCACATTCCAAATCCCAGCCTCAGTCCTGAACAGCTCCTGCACCCCAAAGCTCTGCCTTAGCCCTGAGTCCCCCTGCATCTAAACTCCCTCCTAGAGCCTGCACCCTTCACCCCCTCCTGCACCTCAACTCCCTGCCCCAGGCTCAGCTCAGAACCCCTTCCATACTTAAAATCTTTTAGCCCAAGATCAGTATCTGCATCTCTCTCCCCAGGCCCCAGCCTGATAAAAGTGAGGGAGGAAGGAGGGAACAGGGGCGGGTTCCTTGGAGAAGGGACAGGAAGGAGGTGAAAGCCTGTTTGGATTTGAGGTAGATCCTGGATTGCACTTAAATTCAAAAAGTGAGCTTAAAAAGATTGGAGAGCACTGTTCAACACCAACAGAAAAATCTCTTTTGTCAGTGTAAGCTGTGTCAACACTATGCTGACATGGCATCATCATAGTGTAGACAAATTCAATGAGTCTCTGTCCCAAAGAGTTTACATACAGTCTAAAGCCCATTCTTGCAACATGTAGCATATCTCTGGACCTCTGCACTCATGTGCTATACCTTGCCTAAATAATGGGACACGGATATATAAACAAATAGTTGAGTGGACACACAAGAAGTAAGATGATGACTGGTGTAGTAAGTTATAAGTAATATGACTACTCTAGTCCCCATTCCCCTAACCTTTGTTTACTAGTCTGTCTTTACATTGTCTTTTTTTAAACAAGGCCCATCCTTTCTGAGCTTTTGAAAATCAACTAGCACACAGCGGTGCTGACATAAACCAACAACTGTCAGAGCATCCCTACAATTAACCATGCCTAGAAACAACCTCCAGTGCCTTGTCTAGGCTACAGTTCAAAATCCTGTGAATTAGTACGAGGCGGAACAGGGTTACAGCTTCTCATGCGGGTAAGCGCTCGGCAGTAACTGACTCCGGAGCGGATTCGTGGGACAAGCATCGCTCCTCCGGGCACCCCGGAACCCTTCGCGTGAAGGAGACTCATGGGAGATCTACTCTCGCGCCCAGCCTTTCCTGCTCGTCATTTCACCCTGCGAGGACCGACCGGGGGGCCGGGGCATCCGCCGGGCGAGCGAAGTTTGTCGCCGCCGCCTCCTCGTCACTCGCGGGGGCTGCGGCGCGCCGCCCTACAGCAGCGCTCCCCTACCCGCCCGACCGCCTCGGCAGCCAGTTCCCCGGAGCGCCGCCTCCGCCAGCGCACCCCGCTCCGCCCGCCCGGCTGGGCTGCGGGAGCTGGGGACTCGCACGCAGCTCCCCGCGCTCCGGCCACCCGCCCGCCCGCCCGCCGCGCTCCCGCAAGGGCTCAGCAGCCCCCAGCGGCTCAGGGCCCTGCCCGTGCCCGGCACGCGGCGCCCCCCCTTTCCCCCATCGGCGGCGGTTGCTGAGCAGCGTCCGAGCCTCCGCAGCCCAGGCCCGGCGAGGGATGGGGAGCGGCGGATGGAGCAGCCTCGGCTCGGCTCCTCGCCTGCGTCCCAGCGCCAGCCCCTTACCCGAGTATCGGCTCCGCTGCTGCTGCGGGTGCCGGCTCTAAGGAGGCGGTGGCGGTTGAGATGGGCGGGGGGTGGTGAAAAGACGGAAACAGGAACCTGCCGCCGCTTAACGGAGCCTCCGACTGACTGAGCGAGGGGGCGCGAGAGACACAGACAGTGCGGAGCGAGCGAGGGAGCGCGCGCGCGCGCGCCAAGCAACGGGGGCGCGCGCCAGGGAGTAAGAGTGCTGAGCCGGAGCGCGCACCATAGACCTGCCTATGGGCGCTCACTGGCGAGCGGCGCTTCGCGTGTAGGGGCGTATTCGGTTCAACTAGGGAGAGGGGTAGGCGGTGGCAGAGCGCATGCGCCATCCATGCCACTCCTGCCATTGGCCCAAGCTCGGAGCCGGGCTCGGCTGTGCGATGCTAAGTGGCACAGCGCGAGCGAGGCTGCCCGGCGGAGATAGGCACCGGGCCCCCGCGAGGCCGCGCGTCGAGCTCGGCTCGGCTGAGCACCTCCACTAGGGGCCCGGCGGGGGCGTCTCCTGCCCTGAACGCGGGGCGAGAGGGGCAGCTCCCGGAGCAGCGCCGCGGAGTGAGAGGCTGCGATAGTAGCGGCCTCGGCCCCCCGCCACGGGGCTGTGACTACAGCGGACAGGCGGCAGGACGAGCGCGGCTGAGTCGCTTCCGCCAGCGCTGCCAGCCAAGTGCGGCAGTTTTGAGTGGAGCCCGCGGCTGGGACACGAGGGGAAAGACTTCTCAGGAGAGCGAGGGTGGGCGCGTGGTGCCATCTAGGGTTGTCAGTTTTGGTCGGTCCTGTTCGTGAAGGTTTCATCACTTCATAATGAATCGTTAGTTCATTGAGATTCCAGTACAACCGGAGAAGGTGGCAGCCTGTGCCGTGGCAGGCAGCCGCAGCTGTGCACGGAGGGTAATCCTTCACCTGTGGTTTGCAATGTAGCTCCTGTGAAACCTGCTTCTCCCCCTCCCCTTCCCCAAAAATAACGTTTTAGCTGTCCAGCAGGAAGTGGATGTGGGAGCTTTCTTCAGAATAATCTTAGTTGCACCATCAGCAACAGTTTGTGGTCCAGAGACCACTTCCAGTTCACTCTGTTGGAAAAAGTTTTAGAAAGTTAGGATCCTAGATTCGTTTCTACAATAGAAATGTAGTTTTACATGGGTTAGAATGACAAAAAAAATATTTCTCCATCCCATCTAGAACAAAAACAACAAATTGCTCTTCAGTTGATGGGATATGCTGTACATTCACAAGTTTGCTACCTGAGGGGAGATACCATATGATAGATGTCTATAACATAATTAATGGCATGGAAAAAGTTAATAGAGAAGCATTATTTATCCTTCCATGCCACACAAAAAGAGGGGTTCCCTGATTATATTAAAAATCATCAGGTTGGATACAAACATGAGAAAATACATTTTTGTACAATGTACAATTAACCTGTGGACTTCATGATCATTAAAACTCATGGTCAAAAATATAACTGCATTCAAAATAAACTCACTAAATTAATCTGGCCAAGATAGGGATGCAACCCCATACTTGGGACAACACTAAATCTCTGACTGCCAGAGGCAGGAAGAGGAAGATGGTGGGGGCACTGATCCTGCTACCTTGTGTACAGGGCCCGTAAAGCTCTGGTACCAGCTACTGACTAGATTGAACTGGTCTGACCAAGTGGGAAATTCTTCAAATAATCCTCTATTGCTATCCCACTCTGTGCAAATCATGATAGAAGTAGATTTTCTAGGCGGTATTCAATTGTCTACTTCCCAAAAGTCTTGAACATTTGGATTGACTGGGAGGTAACTATCAGTTCTACACTCGCCTTTCTTATCCCTCATCCCCTCATCCCCAGTAAAATTGAACAAAGGCCTTATCTGCATGAGAGCAATCATAATGGATGGGTAGCCAGGTCAAACCTGAGAGGTTCTATGACCCCATGCTCTAGGTCAGCATATCCCAAATACAGCCACCATGGTTGCATGTAGCCATCAAGGGCTTTTCTGGCAGCAACAGCCTCCTGAGCAGTGATACTGGGGTGGGGAGAGGAGGGGAAAAAAACAAACATTCACCTTTCCTTTGTGGAGGAGGAAGGGAGGTTAGTCCCTACCCCTCTCTGGAGATACAAAAGCTGGAGGAGCAGGCTAGGGATGTCAAATCACATTTAATTAGTTAACCAGTTAAACATTAAGTTTAAGTGGTTAACAAATTAAATGGGGGCAAGTGAGGGACTACTCCAGCCTAGAATGAGAGCTGCTTCTGCCAGGCTGGAGTAGTCCCAGCTCACAACGGGTCCTGCAGAGCTGAAGCAGCCCCACTGCCTGGGTCAGGTGCGTGGCTGCTCCAGCCCCCACCAATTAACTGTAACTAGTAAGCCTCACCCGTTAACCATTAACATCCCTGGAAGAGACAGCCAATGAGTTCCTCATCTTCCCAGAGGCAGTGGAGTTTGGTTTGAGTCTTTGGGTAGAGTGTGGCAGGCTCCAGTCATGGGGCTTTAGGCTAGGTTCCCTGACCACATGGTGATGGGCTCTGACCCTAAGCTCCTGGTCACTGCTGCCTCCTACAAAGTCTCATTCTCACTGACCCCCATTGCCTCCAAACCCACCCCATATAGGGCTTAATTTGTTCCTAGGCTTGCTGGGACTGAATAAATCTGTAGTGAAAAGTGATATTTGTGTGTTTGCTAATACCACTTTTCATAACAAACTTACATTTTATCTTTAGCAAGTAAAAAAGCAAAAGAAACAACAAGAAAAAAAGACAAAAACATGTAAAGCATCTTTTTGTGTTTCTATTCTGTTTGGGTCCAGTAAAGAATCGGGATAACTATATGTTATTTTTAACATTGAGTCAGCAAAAAAAATTACATAAATTATTATTTGAACATGTATATGTATATTTTCCTGTTCTTTAAGTATTTTAGGAAAAATTGTGAGAGCTGCCACCAAGCAAGAGTTGGTGGCGCACACTGACTTCACCAAAAAAATTGTTGTGAGAACCTATACACTGTGGCTGTGTCTATACTGGCCAGTTTTTCCAGAAAATCAGCCACTTTTCTGGAAAAACTTTCCAGCTGTCTACACTGGTCACTTGAATTTCTGCAAGAACACTGACGATCTCATGTAAGAAATCAGTGCTTCTTGCGGAAATACTATGCGCAAAACTTTTGCGCAAAAGGGCCAGTGTAGACAGCTGAGATTTGTTTTGCGCAAAAGCGCCCCGATCGCGAAAATGGTGATCGGGGCTTTTTTGTGCAAAAGCACGTCTAGATTGGCCATGGACGCTTTTCCGCAAAAAGTGCTTTTGCGGAAAAGCGTCCATGCCAATCTAGATGCTCTTTTCCGAAAATGCTTTTAACTTAAAACTTTTCCGTTAAAAGCATTTCTGGGAAATCATGCCAGTCTAGACGTAGCCTAGGTCACTGCTCCTGGAGCAAGAAGCCAGGCCCAGCACTACAGGACAAGAGCTTCCGTTGTGGGGTGGCCTGGGTCTTCACACCAGTACCCCTCTCAGACTCTCCTCTCTATTCAAATACTTTATTAAAACCACAGACAGAAAAGTCACAGAAAGAGAAATCATGGTATCTGTGACTTTTTCATCACCACAAAAACCCACAGCCTCAACAACAGGCCATATAGGAAGAAGGGTTACACTCCCACTATTTGCTGGTAAACATAAATAGTTCTTCAATGAATGTCTTGCAACTCAGTGGGGGCTGACATTTTTATGACATAAAGACCAGTTGGAACATTCATATCCTGGTAAGAGAAGTTGCATCTTAAGATATGTCCATGATAGAGTTTTTAAAAATGCAAGGCAGTTGTCAAGTGTTAGTAAATAATTTTCTGGGTCTGCATTATAAGTGCTGGAAAGCATAAAGAGTGATGCACAGACATCAGTGAAATGCTTGCTTGAGCTGCTAACCTGGTGAATGCTACATATTCTGCTTCCCTGGCCATAAAATCATTACTCTGAAAATGCAGATAGAAGTAGATGAACATTCCATTACAACTTGAGAAAATGCAGCGTGGATGTAGAATGTACTTTACTACAGTAAATCTAAAAATTGATAAATAGTCCCACATCAAAATTTATTGAAAGATACACATTACCTTTTCAAAGATTCTACAGTATATAATGCATATATTCACTTTTTCCTGGTGGGAGATTAAATGGCAAAAACAAGGTGGATGTGTACATGTAGTGGGAATTCCAGTATGAGTCAGTTTCTGTATTCTGATACTGGGCAAGAGAAGTGATTAGCAAGGGATATATACTCTTGGCATATAAGCCTATTATATGCCAGGTAGTCCTAGAACAATAGGATCCTAAGCACTTAGTATAGGTCAGTCTCCTGTTTCATATATCTCTCCAAAGATACCTTGTCCTAACTACTTTTGTATGTAACTAGTCACTGAAATCAGCCACTGTACTAGGCAACTAAAAGATAGCTAATATAATGCCAAGTTTTAAAAAGGGCTCCAGCAGATATCCTGGCAATTACTGGCCCTTGAGCTTGGCTTCAGTACTGGGCAAATTGGCAAAAATGTTAGTAAATACCAGAATTATCAGACACCAAGATAAACACAGTTGTTGGATAAGAGTCAACACAGCTTTTGTAAGGACCTGTTATCACTCAAGGAAGACATTGTGGAGTCATCTTGGGTAGTACTCTAAAAACTTCTGCTCAGTGCACAGCACCAGTTTAAAAGTCAAAGGCTATGTCTACACTGGCGGCTTCTTGTGCAAGAACATCTGCGCAAAAACTTGCCGGGTGTCTACACTGCACGTGCGTTCTTGCACAACTAAATTTACAGTCTAGCATCAGAAAACAGGGCTTCTTCCAGAAGAGCTATTCCTCTCCCCATGAAGAATAAGCCCTCTTGTGCAAGAGCTATTGCACAAGAGAGCAGCGTAGACAGGCAACATGAATTTCTTGCACAAGAAATCCCTATGGCTAAGATGGCCATCAGAGCCTTCTTGTGCAAGAGAGCATCCACACTGCTATAGACACTCTTGCGCAAAAGCACATCTCTTGCACAAAAGCACATGCTAGTGTAGACGCACTCTTGTGGAAGACTTTTTGCACAAGAACTCTTCCGCAAAACAGTTCTTGCGCAAGAAGCTGCCAGTGTAGATGTATCTTTAGCAGTATGGTAGGAACTATTAGGAAAGGGAAAGAAAATATCATAATGCCACTATATAAATTCATGATCCACTCATACCTTGAATACTATGTTCAGTTCTGATTACCCCATATAAAAATGCTATAGTGGAACTGGAAAACATTCAGAGAAGGGCAACAAAGGTGATCAAGGATATGGAATGACTTCCATAGGAGGAGAAACTAAAATAAAGATGACTAAGGAGAGATATGATAAAGGTCTATAAAATCATTAATGGTTCAGGAAAAGTGAATAGAAAAGTGTAGCTTATGTGCTGGTACAGATCACTGTCAGTAACAGGATACTGGGCAATATGGGCCTTGGTCTGACCCAGTAAGGCAGTTCTTGTGTACATATGTCATGCCCCTCCAACATCAGCCATAGCTTTTTCTCCTCATGCTAGCAAATGCCCTATGACAGGGGTAGGCAATAATTTTTGACGGGGCCACTCCAAGATTTTGGAAAGTGGTCAAGGGCCACACTCTTCCATGATATTTATGGAGGAGATGAAGGATCTGGGATGGAGGTTGGATGCAGAAGGGAGCTTGGGGTAAGGGTTTAGGGTGCAGGAGGGAGATTGGAGTCTGGGAGGGAGTTTGGATGAAGCAGGCAGCTGTGACCTAGGGCAGGGGGGCTGAAGTGCAGGGGTTTGGGTTGTGACCTAGGTTAGGTGAGTACTGTGATCCAGGGAAGGAGATTGGGGTGCCAGATCTGGGAGGGGGTATGGGTGTTAGAGGGGGACAGAGGGTTTGAGTATGTTGAGTGGGGGGGCATAGGGTTGGAGCTGGAAAGGGCTGGGGTGCCAGAAGCAGGCTGTGGCCAGGGGGCTTACCTGCCAACTGCCAAACTAGCCTGCCTGACTTGCGAAGCTTAAAATGATTCCCAGCCTGCCTGCTTGTCTGGCCATGTGCTTCATTGAATAACTGAGCCAAGCAGAGGGGGTGTGATTCTTCTTGGCTGCCTGTTATTCCTACCCGTCAATGGAATTGTGCTGGAGGCACAAGTCTCCTGAAACTTCTTCCCCCCTCCTCCAATTTTAAAACAGAAACCGAGCCTTGCAGCTGCATTTCTGCATGGAGGGTTGAGCTGCAGGGTAAGCAGGGAAGCCTGCCTGGGGCTCCCTGTAGGGTTGCCAGATACTTTCACAAAAAATCCCAAACATGGCAGGAAAAAAATTGGTTGAGCAAAAAAAAAAAAAAAGTGTGTGTGGGGGGGGAGGGAGACCATACTTGTTGAGCAAAAAAACCATGTCCAGTATTTTCTGGATTTTTTAACCACAATTACTGGACCGTCCAGGCAAAAATCGGACACCTGGCAACCCTAGCTCCCCGCTCCCTCCGTGGGCTGGATCCGGTGGCTTGGTGGGTCATATTTTGCCCAGGCCAGTTCTATGATGTATCTATCAGTCTTGAAAAATTGAAGTTTTTTTTCCACTCAGCAGTCAACCCGTGGAACTCCTTGCCAGAGGATGTTATAAAGACTAGGACTTTAACAGGTTAAAAAAAGAGCTAGATAGATTCATGGAGGTTAGGTCCATCAATGGCTATTAGCCAGGACAGGTAGGAATTGTGTCCCTAGCCTCTGTTTCCTTGGAAGTGGGAGACAGGGGAGGGATCACATGAGGATTACCTGTTGTGTTCCCTCCCTCTGGGGCCTCTGGTATTGGCACTGTTGGCAGACAAGATACTGGGCTAGATGGACCTTTGGTCTGACCCATTATGGCCATTCTTATGTTCTTATGTCCTTCATCTTTCACTTCTGACTTGAGATGTTGAGGCAATTGTTTAGTAATGTGGGTCGAGATGAGTGGCCTTTTCAGCACAGGTGCTGGACCAATATCAAATGGAGAAAAAAGGATAAAATTAGTAGCTGTACCAACCTTCCACTCGAGTCTGAGAATGTAAAGTGATAAAATAGCTATTTCCCCTAAATTTTAATCCCAAACTGGTGTTATTACATACTGGCTCAGACACTGATATAGCAAGCAGATCACTAGTGGCTCTCCATATTGGGCTGCTGCTGCTACTCCCTTACCATTATGGTGATTTAAAAATTGTATTGCAGTAAAACCTGAAAGCCCTAGTCAAGTATTGAGGCCCTCCTACTTCTAGACACTGTACACATAACAAAACCATCACTGCCACAAAGAATGTATAATCTAAATATTTTAGTAAAATAAAAAAAATGCATATAAACAAATAGTGGAATACAAGGTGACATTGGGTATGTCTACACTACCCTCCTAATTCGAACTAGCGGGGTAATGTAGGCATACCGCACTTGCAAATGAAGCCCGGGATTTGAATTTCCCAGGCTTCATTTGCATAAGATGGGCGCCGCCATTTTTAAATCCCGGCTAGCTCGAACCCTGTGCCGCGCGGCTACACGCGGCACGGAGTAGCTAGTTCGGATTAGGCTTCTAATCCGGACTAGCTGTTCTCCTTGTGGAATGAGGAGTACAGCTAGTTCGGATTAGGAAGCCTAATCCGAACTAGCTACTCTGTGCCGCATGTAGCCGCGCGGCACGGGGTTCGAACTAGCCGGGATTTAAAAATGGCGGCGCCCGACTTATGCAAATGAAGCCCGGGAAATTCAAACCCCAGGCTTCATTTGCAAGTGCGGTATGCCTACATTACCCCGCTAGTTCGAACTAGCGGGGTAGTGTAGACATACCCATTCAGATGATCCAGGGAATTGTGGATTCCAGACATTTCAAAGGGCAAATATAAGAATGCCCCTTAGCTGCAGGCAGCTCAAGCCCCAGATGATCTCACCTTAAGCAAGATTCCCAAAAGAGAAAGATGAAAATTGCTGCAGAGAATTATGTGAAAGCTGGAGAAAGATGCTGCAATTGTATTTTCCTATATAGTTCTTCTGGCTGAACTAAGACAGTGGTGAAACATCATTATTATAAGGATAGATATAACCATCCAGACATCAAGGTGCATTTCAAAGCATTAGAATATATTTAGTGTGACTGTTTCTTAAACAAAATGGCAAAAAAACTGAAGAAAAGCGAGGGCTGAAATAAACAGAGTGTTACATTATTAGGATGTCTGTGGGTCATACAATTGTACTTACTACTGTGTGAAATTAAATGAATTACACATATTGCTTAATACCATTATGATAATGATACTACTGCTGATTTTCATTCTTTCAAGCACATGGCCTTAAATCAAAGAAAACCATGTAGCATTGGGACTGGCTTTGCTTGCATTATGGGTGTTGCTGGACATTGGATTGCAGATAAAATATATGTAAATACTTTGGTCAAAGAACCATTGTTTGTGCTCTAGCAATTTAATACTCCTCTTTTTATGCTGTGGTCCACTTGTGCCTTTGGCATTTTTTACCTGCATTTCAGGACTGGGCATGTGAAATAGCTCTGCCAGCTACTCAGCAAGCTGTGCTAGTGGTTTCTGTTCTGATGTGGTGTGTATAGTACCAGAGAAGGTGAAAACCTAAAGAGTGACAGAGGGAGGAGAGAAAATGGAAGAGCCACACTTTCACCCTTGTGACATTACATCTGCCCCTTTACAAATACAAAGTCAGCAGCTGTGTGAATCCAGAGGCAAGGTTCTCAAACCAGCATAAAAGGACCACAAATAAGTGCCTTTTACTGAAAAGCAATTACTAGTGTTGAGGCTTCCTTATCACTCCTCTACTAAGCAATAATTAGTAGGTTTTACCCCCCAGGGACTTTTAAGCATCTACTTCAATTGGTTCAAGCTGAAGTGATTGAGTTCTATGTGAATACATTTCACTATCATGGAATGCATTCAGCACAAATAGTTCTCACTTGGAAGACACTTGAAGCTGCAGGCACACAGTAGTTTGGTAAAAGTTGGGCACTAGGTTTCTCAAGCTGGGCATCCTGAAAATGAGGAGTGCTCACCTCTGAAAATTCTGTTTTAAATGAGTTGCTTCATGTCACATAGAAAGGTGTAGTGAAGCCAGGAATAGAATTCAGTTCATTACACAACCATTTTCCACAGCCACCTTTTTCATTAACTACATACTTTTCAAATCTTGAAGTAAGTGAGTTGGTGTCCTGTAACAACTTAATTTACCATATACTCTTCAGTAGCTGTGCCCTGAATAAATGGAAATTCCATTGTGTGAAACCCAATCCCTCCTGCATAGAATCTCTCAGTAAGCAGTGTTGTGTGGCTGTGTCAGCCCCAGGATATTAGAGACAAGGTAGGCTAGTGGTTGATAGGTAACAAATAGGATTTAGTGGATTTGGAGCAAAATTAAAAATCACACAGAGACACACCAGAGGCCCCAGTATCCCCTCACAGGATAAAAATATTTCCCATATGAAACATATGTCAGCGAACAGGTTTTTTCTTCTCCTCAAAGTTCACTGGCTCCAATTAGCCTTTATTTTGTGGCTCCTTTGTACTAGGATCTTAGATGCAAGATTTTATTGTAAGGTTCACAGTATTTGGTATTATTTTTCTTAAAGCTTAAGCCAAGCTTAAGTGTCAACTGAAAACACCAGAATCTTAGCTTTCATTTGTTTCGTTCTAGACTTCATGTTTGTGAAAATAAGTTGAACATAATTAATCTGCAAAGTTCACAAGTCAGAAGGCAAATAAATATACATTTTGATGTCTCTTGAAAGTCTCCTGATTCTAGGGGGCCTGACATAATTATTCAACATTTGAAGTTGGCAAGACTGTAAAGGTTCCTTGCAAAAGGAGGAGTTTTGTGGCTGTCATAACAGAATTAACCCAGTACTCACCTGGCTTCTGTGATCTGAAGTATGTTGGGGGTAGGCCAGTGCTCATTGTTCTCTACCTAGGGGAAACAGCCCCCACAGCAACAGTTCTCAAACAGGGGTCTGAGGTCCTCCATAAGGGTGCAAGCAGGTTTCAGAGGCTGAAGCCTCCCCACCCAGGGCTGAAGCATGAGCAATTTAGCTCTACGATGCCCCTTGTGGTGTGGGGGATCCCAAGCAATTGCCCTGCCTTCTACCGCCTAATACCGGCCCTGGGTTTTATATAGAGAAAAATAGTTGTGGCAAGATGGGCTGTGAAATTTTTATGAGTAAGGAAGCCTCAGAAAGAGAGAGGCTGAAAACCTCTGCCCCAGATGACTACCATATACTAGCATAATTTAAACCAGCCCTGAGAACAGGGTCAGAATTATGGAAGAGGAAGTATGACTTTTCCTAAGTTGGCTGCAGAAAAGCAAGAATGCAAAATTTGGCCCCCTTTCTCCAAATCTTGAGATCTGATCTCCCATAAAGAGCTGGAGTAAGGCAGAGTGAAAACAGGACTTCACATCTATATCTGGTGTGATACAAGAAACATGCAAAAAAGCTGTGCATGTCCAGGAGAGTTATAAAAGTGTAGAATCTATGCTGTTTTTGAATGTCTTTATTAATTTTAAATAAATAATGTATACAATTGTGAAAACAAAGACTGGGAATGAAAGGCAAAATCTGCTCAGCCTCATTTGTCTTCACATTACAGAAATCCAGATCTCTAACCTTGCAGAATACAAATATTAAAGATAGATACTATTCTCTTGGAGGCTTTTATATGAAACATTTTCATTTATAACCACTTAACTTTCATATAGGAATACTTTCAATGTCACAATAATTGGGGAACTAAAAGAAACCCTCGGTGTTATACAAAGCTTTTTTGTTTTGCATGTTTTAAAATAAATATTAAAATGTTGATTATTCAGCATCTGTAAAATAAGATTTTTGAAATTATAAAGAATGCTTTAGAAACTTTAAAAAATATCTCAAAGATAATTTCTAAGTACTTTTTAAAACATTATAATTTGCAATAAAATTTCCACTTATTGAGGACCTGATCTCAAACCTGTTGGAAATCCATAAATCCCAATCAATCAAATTAATACATAAATTAGTAAGTAACATTACAGAATGTTTTGAAAATTATTTCAAATAATAGCCACATGCATGTACAGCAAAGAGTGTAATGGATCAGCAAATTATGCATTTTATGTTTACCTCATGCATTGTTGAGGTATTTTTAAAACACTTTTTATGCCTTTTGGTACATATGCATCAATATAAGCATAGAAACTGCTTGAGCTTCTGCCTCTGGGAAAAAACAGATAATCTGTTGTGATTCACAGAGGAGCGCTGCTCATAAAAGACATAAAAGACCACTTCTGCAGTGGATACAAAGCACTTAAAGGAGCTGCAGTGAAACTAAACAAACTCTTCTGTCCCATTTATCAAAGCACTTGCAGTTTCCAGTTCAAAGCAGGAGAAACAATAATAAATATTGCACAAGAAATATTATCTGTATCCAAAACATTTTACTAAAGTGTCTTTATAAATCTGTGCAGCCCTGTTCTCTCTTGCCACTTCCACTCTTGCAATGTTTTTCATTTGAGTTTTGATCACTTTTTGTTGTGTCATGTAGTTTTTTGCCTTAGTCTGCAGGGCTACGTCTACACTGGCCCCTTCTCCGGAAGAGGCATGCTAATTTCTAACTTTGGAATAGGGAAATCCACGGGGGATTTAAATATCCCCCGCGGGATTTAAATAAACATGGCCGCTGCTTTTTTTCCGGCTTGGGGAAAAGCCGGAAAATTCCTACTTGCAAGGAATAAGAGATCCTCCGGAAAAGGGCTTTATTCCGGAGGATCGCGCCAGTCTGGACGCTGTTTTCCGGCTTTTCCCCAAGCCGGAAAAAAAGCGGCGGCCATGTTTATTTAAATCCCGCGGGGGATATTTAAATCCCCCGCGGATTTCCCTATTCCAAAGTTAGAAATTGGCATGCCTCTTCCGAAGAAGGGGCCAGTCTAGACGTAGCCCAGTAGTTTTTATAGTAAGTAGAGATTTGTAGGTCAAAGAGAAGGGTGGTACAAAATATTATTAAAATTAAGAGGGTAAGTTGTGGATTAAATTTTCTCATGGATACTCCATAAATGAGAGCTGTCTGTATTTAAATGCAAGACTTGGTGGTATCTTTTCTGAATGAATGAAACAGGGATATCTCCATTACCAAACCAGCTTTCCTATGAATTTCAACCGAACAGAAGTTGTCTGTTCCATAAGGTTGAATTAGTAAACTTGAAAATGTAAAGCTACGAAGCTCCAATTTAAAAAAAATATTTTAAAGAAAATCCAACAACATATAATATAGCCACACAAATAAAATAATTCTAAAAAATATATATACAGGCATCATAAAAATATACAGACCATCCTTTATAATTAGCAATGGTTCTGTGAGATTAAATGTAGTTAGTCAATACAAAATTATTATGAGTGGAACTGATAGCCATGTCTATTATTGAAGTTGCCCGACACTTCCCATCATAAGACCCTATTTTTGGTTGTTTGTCATTCTGCCAAACTTGAAACATTAGTCTGAAATTTTCCATCTTGGTTGTCTGCGGTAGACTGAATTATTATGGAAAATTTCAGCCACAGTGGTCCCGCCAGTTGTGAGAACAAGGGTAGGGAAAAATATGTTTTGTCAATATTCAAAAAATATATCATTGTTTTCTTTGAGAAGCTCTACTGGCTTGCCACCTGTTTTGGAACAGGAATTGGACATTTGATAGGGGCTGGCTTGTTTGTCCCATGTCTTTTCTTGTTCCTGTGAAAATCTGCCTAAATATAGCCAAGTTATAAGCTTTTGGGTAGGAAAAGTATTTGTTTGCACAGGATTATTAGAGTATGCCTACTCTATGGGATAAGGTCAAATTAAAATACACAACTTTAGCTATGTTAATTGTGTAGCTGAAGTCAAAGTACCTGAATTTGACTTTTGGCACTGTCCCCACTGCAGGAAGTTGAAGGGAGAACACTCTCCCTTTGATTTCCCTTACTCCTCAAGGAAGCAGGACTACTGACATTGACCAGAGTGCCCCTTGCACTTTGAATTAGTGTGTCTTCACTAGACTCACTAATTCGAACCCTGGAAGATCAACAGCGAAAGCTTTGATCTTCTCTGTAGTGTAGACATACCCTTGAGGTACATCTACACAGCAGCATTATTTCAGGATAACACCATGCACATTTACACGACAAGCCATTATTTCGAAATAATGTTGAGCTGAAGGACTTCTTATTCTGACTCCTGGTAACCCTCATTTCATAAGGAATAAGGGAAGTTGAGGGAAGTTCTTCCTTTGACTTCCTGCTGTGTAGACAGTGCCAAAAGCTGAATTAAACTGTTTCGACTTAAGCTACACAGTTGATGTAGCCAAAGTTGCATAGCTTAATTTGACTTTAGCCCTGCTGTGTTGATCTACCCTTAGAGAATTATTAGACCTACACAGTTAAATTCCTCCAATGATTCAATTCATATTGGATATGCTCCAGCCCAAGGATGAGCAGTTTTCCTGTAATTGCAGCTCTGGGCTGCTGAGGGCTCAGCTGCAGAACTGAGAGTTGAAGTGAGGCAGAATGGAGGTGGAAACTACCTGACTTGAATGCAGAGAGAACAAGAGACAGCTCTGAGGTCAGAGGAACTTAGATTGGGACAAGGAGTTGGGGAGATGGAGCAAGGGACTGGCACTGGACAGGGAAGGAAACTGGAACTGGGAGTTGGGATTAGGCAGATTGAGACTAGAAGCCTGGGGGAAGATATTGAAACTATGTAAGGAGAAATAGTCTTTAATTACTTGATGGCACAGTATCGCATACAGGCAGTCCCCGACTTACGCGGATCCGACTTATGTCGGATCCGCACTTACGAACGGGGCTTTCTCGCCCCGGAGGTCGAGGTGGCGGATTGCAGCAGACCAGGGGCACCGGGCGGGTTCCCGCGCTTCTGAGGCTTTGCCAGAGCAAAGCCTCAGAGGCACGGTACCCCGCTGCGGCTCTGCTCCCCGTGTCCCTGGTCTGCTCGGGGGGGGGGGGCGCAGCTAGTGTGCCTCCCCCCCAGCAGACCAGGCTTTTGTTTTGGACCTTGGGGCAGAGCAGCTGGGGCGCTGCCGATTGGTCCTGCAGCGCCGCTCTGGGCACTACTGGACCAACCCGGCAGCACCCCAGCTGCTCTGCCCCAGGTCCTGATTCAGTCGCTGCTGGTCAGTTTCAGCAGCGGCTGAATCAGGACGCCTGGGGCAGAGCAGATGGGGTGCTGCTGGGTTGGTCCAGTAGCACCGAGGAGCGGCGCTACTGGAACAACCCAGCAGCACCCCAGCTGCTCTGCCCCAGGCGTCCCCAAGTCAGCTTCTGCTGAAACTGACCAGCGCTGACTACAGGAAGCCCGAGGCAGAGTTGCTCTGCCCCGGGCTTCCTGGAATCAGCTGCTGATCAGTTTCAGCAGCAGCTGACTTGGGGACGCCTGGGGTTCTTAAGTTGATTCTGTATGTAAGTCAGAACTGGCGGTCAGTTTCAGCAGTGGCTGAATCTGGACGCCAGTTCCGACTTACATACAGATTCAACTTAAGAACAAACCTACAGTCCCTATCTTGTACGTAACCCGGGGACTGCCTGTAATTCATAGACATAAGAGGGCTAAATTAAGGTTTCATCCCTTAATGTTGCCATTACCTAACTTTGGAGTGGTTGACTTTTCCAATTTAATAATGATTTTTTTAACATACTTAGCACTTCTGAAAATCACCTCACTCATTTAGATTCTATTTGTAAAACGTGGCTTCTTGTTTTGTCCCCTCTGGGTTTGGACTTCTTGTTAAATCCCCAAAGTCCCTTCCAGGCTTAAAGAATTGTGTGAAAGAACAGTTAGTATTGTTCTTCTTACTGGTATATTTATCTTCTCACAACAGGAAATCCATAGTGGACTTCTTCTTCTTCTTCTTTTTTTTTTTTTGGTAAATACAAATTGTTTGAGGACTTTAGGTGCTTGATTTTATCTACTTACAAGTTAGTTTTTAGGCTTACATAGCAGTTGGACACCAAAACCCTCCACAAGAGTTACCTGATTTCAGGTTTCCATTGCCAGGGGGGAAAGGAGCTGTGAGTTGTGGATGATGGAGATGGTACATACAGGAGAGGTAAGTAGATGTGGAGGGCAGTGTCACTTCCTGTCACAGTACAAGGGCAGCTGGTGCAAGCACAGGATGCAGCAATACTTGTCAAACAGTATCTCCCTGCAGGCCACCCCCACTCAGTGGTCCCTCTAATTTTTTTACACCCACACAGAGAATAAATGTTGTTGTTTACACCAATATGGATGTGAGGTGTCACACACCACCTATATATTGGTGCACATAACAACATTTATTCTGCACATGGACATTGTGTAGTGGTGATGGGCCGAGGGTTCAGAGTGCGGGCAAAGGGTTGGGATGTGTGGAGGTGAGGGCTCTGGTTGGGGGTATGGGCTCTGGGGTGGAGCCAGGGATGAAGCCAGGGGTCAGGAGCTTGGGTTGTGGGAGGAAGCTCAGATCTGGGGCAGAGGGTTGGGCAGGGGGTGAGGACTTTGGGTGCAGGCTCTGCGATGGGGATGAAGGGTTCAGGGAGTAGGCTGGCCGGGGGAGAGAGGACTACCCCAATCAACTGCAGACACAGGGAGGGACCAATCAGAAGCAGACCAGTTGGGGTTCTTTCTGAGCTGCAACTTTTCTGCTCCTCCCCTCCAGACATTTCCTGTTGTTTGAAAAATCTGTCTATTGAGAAAACAGATTTATAAGTGAGAACAAAATTGTCTATTTTACAACATAAAGTGGTCTTGGGCATAGTTTGTGTGGCCAATATAATCACATATTCTCAGGTATACGTATAATGGCCCAGGAGTGCTCTATTTCCATACATTGCCTTCAGAATTCCGACATGCATATACCTTTCAAAGATGATCAGCTAATGAGAGTTTGTACTATTGTTTTCTGTTTCACTGGATGATAATGTTTGCAAATGATATCCTGCTGGAGAGTTCTGGACCTAAATGTTATTGGAAACAAACAAAACTTCAGCACCTGCAATTTACTTAATCTTTTATTAAACTCAGTTATTTTGTAACTTTCCCTGTACAGCTAATTAGTATTGCTCCCAAATAGCCAAAACAGCTCTAAAATCTCTCTCAATATATTAGCTGTGATTGTATTTATCAATATTTGGCACTATACAAGCACAAAACCAAAAAAAAAACCCAAGTCAAATTATTAGTACAAAATTGGCTGCTTGATGGGAGTCTGATTTGACCTCATGGATAGGCAAAAAATAGCCAGGAATTAATTTTCTTCTCAGTCCATCACACAATCACAAGTTTCAACAGAAGTGAAACTTGAATGACCTGTTCATTCTTTCATTAAAAGCTGCACAATGAAAAAGATCAACTTACTACAAAGGAACCAGAAAAGCAAGAAAGCAAGTTTTCAAAGTTCCACCCAGACACTTCAATTTCAATTTCAATTAGTTCCTTCTTCCTTCTAGCAGCAACAGCACAAACTAACCATCAGGCTAGTAGTATCATGACTACTACAAGTCTTAAAGTAAGTCTTCCTTCAAAACCCGGGCACCCCACAGCAAAAGAACACTTCCCTCACTTTTAAACATCAGAAAACGGAGCAGGCCCCTACCCTGCAGCTAAGAGCCAGTTCAGCAGCTACTCTTTCTACAGTAAAACCTGTGTTATCCAGCACACTCGGGGATTAGGGCGTACCAGTTATCTAAAAATTCTGGTTATCTGAGGGTCCCATCAACATAGGAAAAAACAATGGATAATAATAGTAAAACTCAAGTTTTTAATAGTGTTAGTTTTGTAGTGTGAGGCAGTTGGTCTCACATTTCTATTTTGACTTAAAGATGATTAGTGCTTCTTAAATAAAAAATGGTTAAGCCAATCATGATAAACCAAACCAGGCCAGTGCGCCTGCAGATGTGACAGTATTGTGGCTGAGGGCAATCATAGAATACAATCATAGAATGCTAGGACTGGAAGGGACCTCGAGACCAGTCCTCTGCCCTCATGGCAGGACCAAATACTGTCTAGAGTCTACCATCCCTGATAGACATTTATCTAACCTTCTCTTAAATGTCTCCAGAGATGGAGATTCCACAACCTGCCTGGGTAATTTATTTCCGTGTTTGACTACCCTGCCAGTTAGGAACTTTTTCCTAACGTCCAACCTAAACCTCCCTTGCTGCAGTTTAAGCCCATTGCTTCTTGTTCTAGCCTCAGAGGCCAAGATGAACAAGTTTTCTCCCTCCTCCTTGTGACACCCTTTTAGACACCTGAAAACTGCTATCATGTTCCCCCTCAATCTTCTCTTTTCTAAACTAAACAAACACAATTCTTTCAGCCTTCCTTCATAGGCCATGTTCTCTAGACCTTCAATCATTCTTGTTGCTCTTCTCTGGACCCTCTCCAATTTCTCCACACCTTTCTTTTAGTGCGGTGCCCAGAACTGGACCCAATACTCCAGCTGAGGCCTAACCAGCACAGAGTAGAGCAGAAGAATGACTTTTCGTGTCATGCTCACAACACACCTATTAATGCATCCCAGAATCACGTTTGCTTTTTTGCCACAGCATCACACTGTTGACTCATATTCAGCTTTTGGTCTACCATAACCCTTAGATCCCTTTCAGAAGTATGCCTTCCTAGACAGTCAGTTGTCTCTCCAGGAAACTATATAAATCTTTGTTAATTTATTGTTATTTATTGAAGACTAGCAGCATACTGACAGCCTACACAAACTGAAGAAAATTAGGATTCCTATCTCAAGGGATCTTCATATTAGAAAGCCTGATCTTGCAGCTAGTCCATTACCAAAACATTAACATTAATGAAATATCTGCATGTGCAATAGCCACAGGTCTCAGAGCCCTAGAACTTATAGGCTCTTTTGAAGCTTTTAGTGATAGCCCTTCATTAGAAGTGGAATGGAGTTGCTCTGCACCAGGAGCAGAAGCAACTGGAAGCACTGTGGATTAGGGAGATATTGAACAGTGTTCTCCAGAGAACCCAGGAACCCAGAAGAACACAATCTGTTAAAAGAACGCAATGGGTCACTGGCATGGGTCACCAACTCTGCTAGCCATTGTGTGCACCCCTCTCTTTAGGATGGCTTAGGCTAGTGATTTCCAACCTTCTTAAGCATAAGATCACTTTTTGAATTTAAGTGCAATCCAGGATCTACCTCAAACCCAAACAGCCTTGCTCCGCCTCCTTTGTGTCCCTTCTCCAAGGCCCCACCTCTGCTCACTTCATCTGCCCTCTCTCCCCTATCCTCACTCACTTTTATTAGGCTGGGGAAGTGCAGAGAAGAGGGATACAGGCTCTGGTCTTGGGCTAAAGGGTTTGGAGTGTGTGAGGGGCCCTGAGCTGAGCCTGGGGCAGGGAATTGAGGTGCAGGATGTGGTGCAGGCTCTGGAAGGGAGTTTGGGGGCAGGGGGACTCAGGGCTAGGGCAGGGGTTTGGGCTGCAGGAGGGGTTTAGGACTGGGGACGGGGTTTGGAATGTGGGCTTCAGCTGGCCACCGCTTACTGCAGGTGGCTTCCAGGTGGTGGTGCAGTGGGGCTAAGGCTGGCTCACTCCTGCTCTGGCCTTGCACCACTCCCAAAAGCAGCCAGCAAATTCTCTCCATCTCTGCCCCCCCACTCTGTGGAGATGGGGTATAAGGTAGAGGGAGGGGAACCCTGACATCAGCACCCCCTCTCCTCTTCTTCCCATGTCCTGCACAGCAAGCAGGAGGCTCCCAGTATGGATGGCAGCTCCAAGGCAGAGGACAGGAGCAGCAAGGCAGTGCTGAGAGGGGCAGATGAAATGCTGGCACTTGACAGCCTCCCTGCCAAACCTGTCAGGGTCATCTGTCAAAGGCTCCAAGATCTACCAGTAGATCTTGATCTAGTGGTTGGTGACCACTGGCTTAAGCAATAGCAGGGTGCATGCAGACTGTAGCTCTCACACAGGGGATTCCAGATAGGAGTGTACTCTCCCCCTTCTATTGCACATCAGCACAGGGGCTAGATACAATCTATCTGGACCCATGTTAGATAACACAAACAAAAATGATACTGGTAATTACCAATAACTGCACTTAAATTAATGTACTTGGTCATGGTATCTATAGCTGTTTGGCTGGTATGTGGTATGAGCCAAATTCAGAGATGATATGGTAATATCAGTTCCATTACAGAAATACAATGTATAATGCTACAAGCATGGTGAGAGCTCAAGAAGTGGGGTTGTAGCTTTATTTTATACCTCTCTGTAGTCTTCTGCTGATGGCTTGTTTGTTTTCTCCTTCAAACTTCACTTTTTGCCTGTCTACACTACAGAGTTTTGTTGGAAAAATGGCTGTTTTTCTGGCAAAACCTGAGTTATGTGCACACTGCAATTGCGTTCTTCCGAAAGTAAATTGAAAGAACAGGGTTTTTTTTCTGATGTTGGTAATCCTCTTTCTACTCTTTTGGAAAAAGGAATGTGTTGATGGGGAAGAGGGAGTTATTTCAAAAGAAGAGGAAAGAGGAAAAAGCACAGGTGCTCTGGTGGCCACTCTATCATAGGAACCACAGCTTAAATGCGAGATAGCATCCATTCAGTGTGGACACTTCGCAGATCACTTTTTCATTGCACTTTTGTGTGTGGACGCTCTCTTTCAGAAGAAGTTTTGTCGGAAGATCTCTTCTGAAAAAAGGTTCTTCCGAAAGAAGTCTGCAGTCTAGGCATAGCCTCAAAGTCTAAACTGTGCCATGTTATGCCTATTTACTGACATATAATTTAGGTCTCCATTGAATAAAGGACATAGCCTCCTGAGGTATTTTACTGGCAAGGTGGCAACCCTTAGGGTTGAGGGAAGCAGCAGGTTCTGAATAAATAAGTGTTTCCCTAAAGACAGTGTGTGACGGGGCAATCCAGCCCCGCACTGGCCAAGGGGGGAGCCAGCTGGCCTGCTGGGCTGTGCAGGCCCTGCCCCCACAGCAGTGCTGGGCATGCTCCAACTGCGGGCCAGGTATAAAGGCCAGGGAGACAGCTCAGTTGCGGCTGGCCTCTGGGGAGGGAGGAACTCCTGCCTGACCTCCAGAGCCCTGGCCAGACCTGCCACCAGAGCAGGAGCCATCGGGCCTGCCGCCTTTGCCGCTGCAGTTCCCAGGCCAAGCGTGACCACAACACCGACCCCGGGGGGGCAGCCCACCCAGCCACGGTGGACAACCCCGGTGCCAGTGCCCCAGACGTTGAGCCTGATGACAGCATGGCCACCGACAGCACTGCTTCGGCAGGTGGGGTCTCCATTGGCCAGAGAGCTGGGGTAGGAAGCAACGTAGGGCAGGAAACCCCTCGCCCCCCGGTGGGCTTGGTGCATTTTGGGGAGAACTCCCCGCTGAGCCAGTGGTGGGAACCACCCACCACTACTAGGGCCCTGGGTTGGGGTCTGGTGGAGAGGGAGGGCCTGGACCCCCCTTCCCCATCCTCCTGGAGCAGGGACTAGGCCTCAGGGCCTGTAGTTATTACGGACTAGGCCTCAGGGCCGGTGTTTCCTGTGGACTAGGCCTCAGGGCCTGCAGTTACTATGGCCTAGGCCTTAGGGCCTGTGAGTACAAAGGCTCGACCCCAGGGCCGAACAGTGTGGGGTGAGGCACCCCACGACACAGTATCAGAGTGGATTAGAATGACATGCATGTTAGGTACTAACCAGAATGACTTCAACTCTGCCATAATTCATAACAACATTTATTTTACATAGTGTCTTTCAAACTAGTATACTACACATCTCTTTATAGTTGTAATGATATAATTAAATAATAGGTAATAGTTAGAGTTACATAATATGTTGTATAACATAGAGGTAAAGCAAGAGGAAAAAATCAGGCAAGGGAGAAAAGGGTGGTTCACTGGAGGTAGCTACTAATTATAAAAAGCTGCCCAGCAGCATTTCTTGGAAGAAATGAGCTTGCTCTTGTTAACCTGGCAGAACATTTTATAGATCTAGGAACACTGTACACATTGAACCTCTAGACTCCAGCACTCTTTGGTCTGGCAACATCTATGGTCCAGCAAGATTTTAGTTAGCAGGATATCCACTTATGAGTGTAGCCAAGTTTCCTGCAATCCCATAAAGTTTGTTTGCAGCCACCAGTCCTGGCTCTCAGTGTTCTGTGCTGTTATTTAGCTCTAATTTACCCCTAAATGTCTTCTAAGAGCTCAGTAAGCAGTGAAAATGTTGGTAATGCTGCTAGACAATATTGACCTCCCATGGTCTGGCAAATTCTCTGATTCAGCAGCAGCCAGGTCCCAAGGTTGCTGTACGAGAAAAGTTCAACCAAAGTTTCAAACCAAACAGAAGACATTGGTCATGTCTTTACCTGTCAGTACTTTTCTCTGCTTCCAGCTGAACCCACTGTCCAAACATCACTGCAAGGAAAGAGGCCTTTTGAAACCTATGTACCTACAATGATTGGACTGGCATGTTGAAAGAAAACTTTCAGTGATTTTTGTCTCAATGGATACATCTAGGCAACAACTACACTGGCATGATTTTCCAAAAATGCTTTTAACGGAAAAGTTTTCCATTAAAAGCATTTTCAGAAAAGAGCATCTAGATTGGCACTGATGCTTTTCTGCAAAAGCACTTTTTGCGGAAAAACGTCTGTGCCAATCTAGATGTGCTTTTGCGCAAGAAAGCCCCAATCGCCATTTTAGCCATCGGGGCTTTTTTGCGCAAAACAGTACTGTGCTGTCTACACTGGCCCTCTTGCGCAGATGATTTGTGCAAGAGGGCTTTTGCCCGAACGGGAGCAGCACAGTATTTCCGCAAGAACACTGACGATCTTACATGAGATCATTAGTGTTCTTGCGGAAATTCAAGCGGCCAGTATAGACAGCTGGCAAGTTTTTCCGCAAAAGCAGATGATTTTGCGGAAAAACTTGCCAGTCTAGACAGCCCTACACTGCACATTTATTTCAAAATCAGCTATTTTGGAAGTTATCTTTCAAAGTAGCTTTTTCTGAAATAGCATGTCTACACACTAAATACACATTGAAATAGCACTTAACTATATCAAAATAGCATGTCCACACTGATTGGACGCTAACTCGCATTTAAGGCCACCTGGAACCACTTCAGGCAGGGCATCAGGTCAGCAGTTACTTCATGTGGCTGCTGCTTGAGGCTATCTGAGGCTCTTTTTTAAAGGGACCTCCCTGTATTGCCAGGTCTCCGGCTTTTTTCCCTTTGCCTACCTCCTCGAGGAACAGCAAAGCCTTTTGTTCTGCCTGCTGCTGTTGCCCTTGCGGACACCTCAGTTTGCCCACTATGGACCCAGAGCTACCTCTGGGCAGTCAACAGCTATTGTAGCTTGTGCTGCAACTCACACATCAGTTTCTGCAGGCTGCAGTCCAGGCCCTACAGCAGTGGTCACCAACCAGTAGATCAAGATCTACTGGTAGATCTTGGAGCCTCTGACAGCTGATCCCAAATGGTTCGGCCAAGAGGCTATCAAGTGCCAGCACATAGCTGCCTCTCCCCGCACAGCTCCTGCCCTCTGCCTTGGAGCTGTCTCCTCGGGAGCCTCCTGCTTGCTCGGCAGGAGAGGGAGAGGAAGGTGCTGATGTCAGGGTGCCCCCCCTCCCATTCTTTATCCTTTTTCCACAGAGCAGAGAGGGGACACAACTGGGGTTGGGATGGAGGGAGTTTCTTGGCTGTTTTTGGGAGTGGTGCAGGGCCAGGGCAGGGGTGAGCCTGCCTTAGCCCCACTGCACCCGCACCTGAGGTCAGCAGGGCCCAGCCGGAGCCCACATCCCGAAACCCTACCCCAGTCATGAACCCCCGCGTACACCTCAAGTCCCTGCCCTAGAGCTCTGAGCACCTCTGCATCCAAACACCCTCCCAGAGCCTGCACCTAGCATCCCTCCTGCACCCCAACTGCCTGCCCCATGCTCAGAGCCCTTCTCACACTCCAGATCCCTTAATCCAAGACCAGAGTCTGCACCCCAGCCTGGTGAAAGTGAGGGAGGATGGGGATAGGAGGGATGAGGCCTCGGAGAAGGGGCACAAAGGAGGTTGGACAAGGGTATTTGGGTCTGAGGTAGCTCTTCGATTGCACTTAAATTCAAAAAGTGATCCCATGCTTAAAAAGCTTTGAGACCACTGCCCTACAGGAACCCAACCCCCAGCTCCTCTGGGAGATGCTTCTCAGATCTCTGTGGGCACAGCTCATGCAGCTGGATCCCATCCTCCCCTCCCACTGGCATCTGGGCACTAGTGCAGAGTGGTGGGATCAGATCGTCATGGAATGGTGGGGAGACCAGCAATCACTCCAGAATTTCAGGATGAGGAAGGACACATTTCTGGAGCTGTGAGAGTGGCTCACCCTGCCCTCAGGCAACGGGACACTCACATGAGACCTGCCATCCCCCTCCAGAAGCTTGTCACACTGTACAGCTACTGATCCATCAGGAACCAGTTCAGCATGGGGAGACTGGCCATCAGGACTGTGCTCTTACAGGAATGGCATTCTTGGGGGAGAAGCAGGAGGAGGGGGAGCGGGAATGGGAGCAGAAGTGGGTGAGAGAGTGGGAGGAGGAGCTACAGTGAGAGCAGGTGTGGGAGTAGAAGCTGGAGCAAGGGCAGGCAGCATGCTGGAAACCAGGGATTGCATGGCTGTGCGCATGGTGCAGCCCTGCTCCAGCAGCTCCTGCCAGACGTCTTGCCACAGCTGGATGTCTTCCTGGAGCCTGTGGTCTATAGTCTGCTCTAGGGATTGGAGTGCCGCAAGGTGCTCCTACTGGAACTCGTCCCTGGGTCTCCGGTGCCTGTGGGTCCCTCAAGTTTGGGAGGCTGTCCTGGGTGGTGTCGACCGCCCCCTTTCACAGCTGGTCTAGCTGTGGAGAATAAAGAGAGATAGTCAGTCATCCCAGAGGACACTGTGCCTGAAGCCTTGCCCTCATCTGTGAACAGAGAGCGACAGTTCTCGGCTCAGTTGAAGGCGATGTGCTTGGAGCAAGGCCATGTGCGCTCTAGCCAGTGGGCCCTTTCCTTCAGGGGTCCAGATGTCCCTGGAAGGAGGGAGCTTCACATCCCAGAGACAAGTAGGCATGTGAAGGTGCCAGCCAGACTGGGATCATGCTGGCAGGAGGGGGGCCTACTTGTATCCCTTGGACTTGTATCCCTGCCTGCTTGAGGAGAGGGGGGTAGGGTGCTGGGGTAGAGGTGTGTGTAAGCAACAGATGCTCCTGCACCTCACCATGCTACCCCCAGGAGTGGATGTTGCCCCAAGAGTGTGGGCATGCCTGTGTGCCATGTGCGGTACTGCTTGCTTTGTGTGTGTGTGTGTGTGTGTCAATGTCCCCAGCCTTCTTCTAGAGGTGGCTTGTGGAGGGAGGGTGTCCTATCCTGGTATCTTGAGTACGGCAGGCTTCTCCAGACACCGTGTGGCCAACAGCACAAGGTCCTCTGTGGGAGCCTCCTGCTTCTGTGTGGCCAGGAGTGACGCAGCATGTGATCCCATGTGCACAGGTTGCTGTGCAATCCCCAGGCTGCAAGGGCCAAGCAAGAAGTACCCAGCTACCCCTCGCCACCCACTGCCTCCACCCCCTGTGAAGGGAACATGATGGCACTCACATGATGTTCCTTCACTGGCCTCAGATGACATCTGGGACATGTCCACAATGTGGGGTACCAGCTCCACGGTCAGGAGGGTGATCATGCTGGCCTCGTCCAGCTCCTCCTCCTCCTCATCTCTGTCCCCCAGAAGGAGGATGATGGGTGTCTTGAGCCCCGAGTCCACTACCGACGGGGGGGGGGGGGAAGGGAGGGACTGCCCAACCCCCCAGGATGCAGTCCAGGTCCTCAGAGTAAGAGCAGATGTGGGGTTCTGCCCCAGAGTGGGACCTGCCCTCTCAATCCCTGGCATATGCCTGGCAGAGCTCTTTAACATTCATCCTCACCTGCTCCTGGGTGCGCATGTGTCCTTTGGTGGCCAGGCTCTCAGCCATCCAGCCATAGACATCAGTGTTCCTGCATCTGATGTGGAGATCTTGGAGGTTGGTTTTTTCACCCCAAACCTCTATAAGGCCCAGGATTTCCACACCAGACCAGGAAGGCGTGTGTCTCTTTCAGCCCCAGGCAGGCACCTGGGAGCCATCTGACTGCTCCCTGGGAGCAGTGAAGGGCTGGCTGGGATCAGCAGACTGGCTCATTTTTGTCAGAATTGAAGCAGTGGCAGCTGCTGTGTGGCTCAGGGCTGTCAGGGCCTCCGGCATGCCACAAGTCCTTTCCCCTGAGTCTTCAGCTTTAAGGGCTCCAGGGGAAGAGAAAGCTATAGAGTTTGGCTGACTGTAGACAAAGTGGCCAGCAGGGCCCCTTGGGAAGGGCTGGAGGCCCCTTATTTCAAAATAACTGCAGCTGCCCTGTCTACACAGCCCCTATTTCGTAATAGCTATTTCGGAAGAGATGTTATTCCTTGTAAAATAAGGTTTACCAACACCGAAATAAACTGCCTGTTATTTCGAAATAATGCTATTGCTGTGTAGATGCTTGCATAGTTATTCCAAAATAACTTTGCTGTGTAGACATACCCAAATGGTTTGAATTAAAACATACTTCATCAGAATATTTAAGTTCCACAAGAACAGACATTTCAAATCAATATTTAAAATATGTAAAAATAGAAATAGAAATTTTGAAACATGAGTGGGCAGGTATTATTAGTAAAATTATTAGTACTTATTTATTAAATAACAAGAAACTTTAATACCACTCTGTTTTGTAAAGCAGCTCTTGTTTCATACCCACAAAAAAATACAAGGAAATGAGGAAGTGGTTAATGCTGGTTTTGGAGGGTTGCAAATTCTGTCCTTAGATAAAGCTGTGTGCTCTGTCTAAATAGATGACTACATGCTGGGCTTCTCAATCAGCTCTTGTAAGATTGTTCTAGAAGTTCTGATGCTCAACCCAATATTCTAACTCTCAGTTTCCCAATTTGGATCCATATCTATTTTCAAAATCACTTTTAGATTGTTGTAAAATCTCTGTGAACTTCAACTTCATTCCCACAGCTGTCAGGTTTTATATCTATCACAAGTTTATTTGACAGAAAAAGTATATGACTGAATGTGTAGCTATATTGGACAATCATACACCTCAGGGAGAGCAATAGCAGAAAAATCTGGTGTGTAGTTATATAGAAATTCATGTATTATACAAAGCACAAAACTGAAGTTAAAGGGCTTTAAAGACCTCTAGAAGTGTGACTACCATATTCTTATACCTCACTTTTTCATGTCTTGCTGCGATTACAAGATATTTAATACTAGTGCTTGGATAATAAGACTTATTCCAACATGTATACAGGCAGTCCCCGGGTTACATGGATCCGACTTATATCGGATCCCTACTTACAAACGGGGTGAGGCAACCCTGCACTAGCTGCTTCCCCCCAGCAGACTAGGGAGACGCGAAGCTAGCGTGCCTCCCCCACAGCAGACCAGGGAGACACGGAGCGGCTTTTCTCAGCAGACACCTCAGCTTGAGAATAAAGGACTGAGGGAAGTGAGGTGTGGGAGAATAAAACTGAGCTCTGGAGAAATGTTTGGCTAGAGTTTCCCCTACAATATGTACCAGTTCCGACTTACATACAAATTCAACTTAAAAACAAACTTACAGTCCCCTATCTTGTACGTAACCCAGGGACTGCCTGTACTAAGTACATGGACAATAGGGATCCCCCAACCAATTAGACACCTTTTTATTTGCCACACTTTGTATAACAATACATAAAATAGGAGAGAAACCAAGTATTAGGAAAAAAGAGAGTGATTCAATTACTAGAGCAGATGAGTTTTAAGGCTCTGTTAGGGTATGTCTACATTTGCATCCTAGTTCCAACTAGGGATGCAAATGCAGGCATTTGAAATAGCCAATGAAGCAGGGATTTCAATATCCTGCGCTTCATTAGCATAATCTCGCTGGCACGTTACTCCGAATGCCAGCTGTGAAAATGCGCACCAGAATGCATTAGTTCAAACCAAATCCCTTGGTTTGAACTAATGTTACTCCTCATTTTGAATGACAAAAAAAGGAGTGCTACAATGGTAGGGTGACACCTCCATGCATGGTGCATGTAACTGGCAATGCCTACGCAGTACGCACCAAGTATTCACAAACGCATCCAGAGACCCATTTCTCTCTTCACATCTATCACCACATAAGATACAGTGTCCCTGTGTCACCTAGCTCTCAGGCTATGTCTACACTGTGGGGGTTTTCTGGGATACCTCTGGTATCCCGGAAAAACCCTGCCGCGTCTAGGGAACGCATTTGCTCTTCTGCTTTTTTTCAAAATAATGCTAGTTATCTCGAAATAACAGTGCAGTGTAGATACACCTTTATTGCCCACTCCTCTTTAGTCATAACTTGAAGTCTTGGGTCATCTTTATACTGGAGTGGAGTAATTCTATACAGGGTGGGGGACTTGTATGCTCACAGAGCGTGTGGATGGGTATAGAATCTGTCAATGCAGAGTAGGGATGTTTAACCTCCGTTCCTTATTCTTAGTAAAATTTGTATGGGTGTCAACCTAGAAAAAAGTCTGGGAACCCACTTCCATAATTCATCAAAAAGGCTGAATTGCAGTTCAGAAGCCTGGAGTGGGACACTTTGAGAACCAGAGGTTTTTTTGAACAATCATGGCTACATTTGATATTGTTCAGGGTCTGCTCCCAGAAAGATAATACCTGCATGACAACTGAAGGCCTATACTTCAGCAACTGTGCAAGGACTCTTCCCCTCCCTGATGGTGAAAGGTATCTTCCATGAATACAATACACAGAAGATGAGACTAAGCATTAGCATCATTGCTCTTTTTCATAATTTAGGAATATAGTTTTGGCAGGTTTATGATAATTAGCATGAATGGGGAACTTTATTAAATTCTGTCTCCTATTTTTACCTCAGACTCAGCACAGGTATATCCTGCATCACATTTTCACCAAGCATGTCCTCAGGAGAAGGCCATGTTTCCTAGGGCAAGAGAAGTATATTCTAGTGACTTGGTGTATAGCATTATGCTTTCCCTCTGTGGGAAGGACGGGATTTGGAACAGAAGTCACAAGCCAGGAAAGGGATTAGCTTTCCCTCCTGCAATATAGAAATATTTTCTTTCCGGAAACATGGGAATTGCCTATCAAATATAGGAGTCATTTATGGGATAGCTTGCCCCCAGAGAAACTTCCCTCTTAATTCCTGATAGCTGGACATTAGTTAAATGATAAGCATGGCGGTTATGTTCCAGCCAAGCCTTTGCTGGTTTTTTTAGGTGTTCAGACAAGATCAGCTCATGGATGAAGAACAAGTGGATGAAACTGAAAGGAAGCCAAGGAAATTGAACTGTTGCAGAAAATTCTTCAAAGTGCTGTTTTCTGCCCAAAAGTGCAGGGAAGCACATACTCTCAGAAGTGCATGGAATTTTATCTGAGAAGAAAGTAGGTGTGAAAGGATTGCTTAATGCATATGAGTCACACAAAATGCCTGATACTTGGCAGGTCTGAATGTAAACTTGAGCTACTTTATGGTGCTTCCTCTCTGTTAAATCATGTGCATTTGGTTTGCTGTTCCTGAACAAAGTCTGAATGCATTATTGCCCTGGGTGATTCACAACTTATCTAAGAAGTTAGTGTATGAGTTAATATTTACACACCAATTCTTGGAATGATGTTTCCAATCAGTAAGGGTGTGATACATACAGATCAGGCAATGTTAAATAACCAAAACTTAACATTCCATTTGAAGACTCAGTTACTAATGCCTGGATTGTTGCAACATGGACTATACTGTCACTAAGCTCTTGTTGACAGTAGGAAAGAATAGTGTAGTAAGTATAAGGGGGAATGCTACACTGATATGAATTATTGGGCTTGGTTTAGGTTTTACATTCATTGTGATTTAAACAGTAATTTGTATGTTGATTTTTTTTAATGGCATTGCAGAAGACAAGCCACTCCCATTCCTTATCCTGTTTCTTTCAGAGTCCTTGTAAATGGTATTTAGAGAGTTTATAATGTAAATGAAGTGGAACTCATTTATTTGTTTTTTAAGTTATAAAAATTCACATTGCATCTCTTCTATGGTCCCATGATTAAGAGTTTGTCTACTCAGAAAAGTTGTTGTACCATTTCAGCTAAACTGATAAAGTTGCTGAAACCTCTAATATGGATGCAACTGTACTAATATAAAAATTTCCTAGCAGTATAGCTTATTTCTCTACAGCAGTGGTCTCTAATCTTTTTGCACCCAAGATCACTTTTTAAATGTCAGGGCAAGCAAAGATCTACCCTACTCCTTCCCAAAGACCCCACCCCTTCCTTGCGGTCTCGCCCTCTCCTTTCCCCTCCTCTCTATCACTTGCTGTCCCCAGCCCTTATTTACTCTCACTGGGTTGAGGCAGGAGGTGTGGGCTCTGGGGTGGGAATGAGGGATTTGGGTGTGGGAATGGGTGAGAGGTGCAAGCTCTGGGGAGGAATCTGGGTACAACAGGAGGTGAAGGGGATGCTGGTTCATGGTGGGGGCTCCAGGCTGGAGAGTGTTGGGGTCAGGTGGAGGATTGGGGTGCTGAGCATGGTGCAGGCTTGTGGGTGTGTAGGAGTTTGGGATGGAGTGTATGAGGAGCTCAGGGCAGGGAGGCTGGGAATATGATGGGCTCAGGACACATATTTGCAGTGTGTGGATGGTGTACGAGTGTTATGGCAGAAGACTGTGAATGTTGGGGTGCAGGAGTTTGGGGATGTGGAGGCTCAGGGCAGGGGGTTCAGGTATATGATGGGCTCAGGGTTGGGGTCTGTGGGAAGTGCAGGAGTGTTATGATGCTGCAGCCAGATGGAGGTTTGGCCACAATTGGGGGCTAGTTGGCCAGGCTTCATTTTTAAATAAAATATTATGTCCAACACAAAATGTTTAAGAATTGTCTTTATGGGAGGGGAGGGGAATCTGTTTTGGGTCAGGGGTCACTGACCCACAGAAAAAGCAGTCGGGACCACACAAGTGAGATGCAAAAAAACAACCCCTCTAAAGCCCCCCAAGCCTCACCGATGTGGCCCCAACTGAGACACCTCTCTCCCCTGGCACTTCGGCCCCATGTGTGGGGAGGGTAGGTAGGACTGAGGTACACGGCTTTAAGCCACATTAACTCTTCTGGGGTTCCAGGGTTAGTGGAATTTGTGGGCCCCTCTATTCTCTGAGGTGGGGCCACTAATGAGGGATCCAGTGTGCAGGACAGGGCTGCCAGTGAGTGGGATAGGAATGGGGGAGGGGGCAGAATCTGGGTGGAAACAAACAGCCAGTGTGCTTCCTGAGAAGCTGGGTCTAGTGCACAGCCTTCCTTCCCCCGTTGCCTGCTTTTCTGCGGCATCAGCATCGGTGTTAGCAGGGGGGTCCCGGGCTGTGGAACCAGCATCTCAGGAAGCATGCATGCTGCTTCTCCCCTCCCCCAAACAACCAGCGTGCTGCCTGAGAAGTTGGATCAGGCGCATAGCCAGGGACGTCCCTTCCCCATGCTGCCTGCCTTCATGCATGGGGGGAAGGGGAAGACTGTCCTGCAGCCCAGGACTTCCCCTCTCTCCCTCACTTTCTCCCTTCCTCCCTCCCTCTCCCCACCAGCACAAGAAGGAAGGCAGCAGGGGGAAGGAAATCCCTGGCTGTGTACCAGACCTGGCTTTTCAGGAAGCACGCCAGCTGTTTGGGGGAGGGGAGGAGCAGCCCATGTGCTTCCTGAGACACTGGGTCTGGCATGCAGCCATAGGACTTCTCTTCCCATGCCGTTGGAAGCCGGTGCTACCTCAATTTTCCCAGGAGGTAGCACCAGTGTGGGCTACTTCTTGGGGATGGGAGGAATGCAAGGGGTGCCTGGAACACCTTGCGATTGACTGGTCATGCCCCCAAAATTGACCAGTTGATCACAATCGATGGGTTGGTGACCACAGTTCTACAGGTAGGGAAATAAGCTATATTGGTACTGTATAAGTATGCTGACCATACGTCCCAATTTTTCCAGGACTGTCCCAAATTTAAATACTTTGTCCCAGTGCCCCATCAAGCAGTGAAATGTTCCAGAAAGCTCTGCCAGACATTTTGCTACTTGATGGGGACACCGGCGTGGCACAGCAGCCTCCCCCCAGCAGGGTGCATAGGGCAGCCAGGCTGGCTTTCGGTGGTGCAAAGCCCCTCCCTCTGTCCCATCATGGGACCATCTCTGTCCTATGGGGTCCTGGTTCAGCAGGACTACCTCCTCCTCCGGGCAGCCTTGGAGCCCCAGCAGGAGCTGCAAGGAACCCAACTGGGGTGCTGCAGGGCAGAGCACACTCAGGCTTGACAGATGCTGGGACTGGACTGGAGGCCGTCCGTGGTGCTATTTTTAGTATTGCATTCTGGGTCCCCATGGGCAGCCCCAGCTCCAGCTGGATTCAGGCTGCAGCTGCACCTTCCAGCCAGGGCAGCCTCACTGTTACAGGTCTCATGCAGCTGCCGCTTAACTCCAGCTGGAGTCAGGCAGCCCATAGGGACCGGGACTGAGGTACTAAAAACAGCACCACTGGTGGCCTCTGCTGCAGCCCCAGTATGTGGTTCTGCCCCAGGAGCAGCTGAGGCTTCTGAGGCCAGATCACGGTACTGAAAATAGCACCACAGCCCAGCTCCAGCCCCACAAACTGCAGGTGAGGGAAGAGGCAGGGGGAGAACTAAGGAGGAGGTGGGGGTAAGGAGAGAAAGGGGCTTGTGCTGAGGGGAGAAGGGGGCAGGGCAGAAAAAGAAAGGGGAAGGCACCAAGGGGCAGGATGGAGGAGAGACAAATGCCAGGGGGCCAAGAGGAGACAATGAGGGGAAAGGGTGGGAAGGAGGCTGGGAGGGAAGGATTCTAGTAGGGGTGGGAGAAGGTAGGGGACAGGGTGATGCTGAGAAAGGGAAGGAGCCATGGGAGCAAGAGGGAGGAAGAGGAGAGGGGAGAAGTAGCTGCTGGGAGAAGAGAGATTGAAAGGAGGGATGAGCATGAGTAAGGCAGGGGATAGAGCAAGTCATGTGTGAGGGCACAGAGGAGAATGAGGAGAACTGGGACAGAGAGTGGTGAGGGAGTGCACATCAAGAAGAAAGAGGGCAAGGAGGGCAGGAGCAGTGAGGGAAGGGGGTGGCACTGGGAAGGTGTAGGTGTCAAGGGATTGTGGGAGTGAAGTAGATGGGCAGACATGTGGAGGAGAGGGATGGGCACCAGAGGAGAGAGGCAGGGCAGGTGGGTAGAAGGAAGTGTTAGGAGAGGGGATGAGGAGTGGTAGCTACAGATGATCAGAGTAGGGCTAAAGGAGGATTGGACACAGGGGAAAGAGAAGGGCTGGTTCAGGGGAGGAGGGCAGGACCCCAAAGGACTGAGGGAAGTAAGGAGGGCAGGAGCCAGGACAGCAGCAGAGGGTGAGGGGTGGGGGGTAGCAGGCATCAGGGGAGCAGATGGGATGAGGGAAGACTGGGAGACATGTCAGCAAAGAGAAAAGGGAGAGGTTTATAAGATATTGGGTGACACAGTGGCACACATCCGAACAAGCACACATGGATTCAGTACTGGTGCACAAGGCAAAATTCACTCCGCTGATGAGAGGAAAATCTTAGAAGAAACACTTCCCCCAGCCTCTCCCCTTGACTTAATGCAATACAAATTTAGATAATGCAATTTCAGGATAGTTGCATGGGGGGGTCCTGTGAGGGCCAAACCCATCCCTCTTGGTAGGAGGATGGTGGGAGAACTACTCTAGCTGTGGGACTTCTTGTGTCAGGAAGTGTGGCTAACGGGTCAGCAGGCATGGCCAACGTGTCCCTAATTTGGGTTCAGAAAATATGGTCACCATATGTATAAGGTACCTTTATTCTGGTATAACTGTATCACATCAGGGCCTATATCCAAATATAATCATTTTTGTTTAAAAAAATTATACCCTTAAACAAAATAATTGTAACACAATTAGGATTCTGTAACAAAAAACTTATTTTTCCATTTTTGCTGTGTGTAGATAATATTTCTCAGCATTTTAAAACATGTTAAAGGAAAAGTGAAAAGCTTTGTAAAAATATTAAACTGATTATTAACTTTAATCAATAATGCTATGAAATTATGCGCCTGAGCCGGTGCACAAGCTGGTACAAACGCTGACATCAATGAACCTTTGGTTATTTACACCAGCTGAGGATTTGATCCTACAGCTCTGTAGGCATGTGTAGAAATGAGATTTACTGAAGGGCTATGGATGATGGAGTAAATTGTTCCAACAATTAATTATATCGTGTAAATTATATTATTGCTAAGGTAACTGAATAAAAAGAGAAAAATCCTAACAGGGTATGTCTGAATTACAATAAAGGCTTGGCGTTTTTTTCCTTAACTGTTGTTAGTTACGATGAGTACATCTACACATAAAATGTTACAGTGGCACATCTGCACTGCTGTAGCATTCCAGTGTAAACAGCACCTATGGAAACAGAAGGGCTGTGTCTAGACTGGCCACTTTTTCCGGAAAATCAGCCACTTTTCCGGAAAAACTTGCCAGCTGTCTACACTGGCCGCATGAATTTCCGCAAAAGCACTGACTTCCTACTGTAAGAAATCAGTGCTTTTTGCGGAAATACTATGCTGCTCCCATTTGGGCAAAAGTCCCTTTTCCACAAAACTTTTGCGCAAAAGGGCCAGTGTAGACAGCTGAGATTTGTTTTGCGCAAAAAAGCCCCGATCACGAAAATGGTGATCGGGGATTTTTTGCGCAAAAGCGCGTCTAGATTGGCCACAGAAGCTCTTTTCCACAAATGCTTTTAATGGAAAACTTTTCCGTTAAAAGCATTTCCGGAAAATCATGCCAGCCTAGACATAGCCAAGGAGTTTTTCTATCAGCATAGTAAGCCACCTCCCCTAGCACTGTCTATACTGAGGGTAGAGTGATGTCTCTTTGCTAATTTAAGTTCCCAGTGTAGATCACCCCATAGCTAATAGATTCACACAGCACAGATTCAAGTAGCTATGTAACTGCATGAGCACTATATCAGCTGTCACAGCTTTATATTGATGTCATTCATGCTGATCAAAGTTTGTAGCATAGACTTGGCTTGACTCCTGGAGACAGAGTCCTGTTCACTAAGCAAATATAGGTGTTTCTCTGCAGCCTTATTTTAGATAACATTCTCGGTGAGAGGGAAGGAACTTAGCACATACTATTTCATTTGCATCTCCTACTGCTAACTCACTGTATTGTGCTGGCTTTTGTAGATTACATTTTAAGCTTAACCTGTGGTGTCCAACATGCTTGGCTGGTTAAGTGTGTCTAGTTTGCTGAAGTAATAGTCACTATTGTAGCTACTGCTTCAGAACTGCTTGGACACCACAGTTTCAAGGTGTCTGTCTCTTTCCATTAATTGTAAAGGGACTCAGAGCACCTTGAAAAATGATCTGAGGTAAATAGCATGAAATTCAATAAGCACAAAGGCAAAATATTCACTTAACAAGGAACAAGAAAAAAAAATAGTCTGGTAGCACTTTAAAGACTAACAAAATATGTAGATGGTATCATGAGCTTTTGTGGGCATGGCCCACTTTTTCAGATGACCAGCGTGTTGGATGTCCAGAACCAAAAGGATATTAATAAAATGCAATATTTACCTGATTTTTACCCATATGACAGCACTTTTAATGAGCAATAACATTCCAGGAATTAAACTACTAAAACACATCAACAAAAGACCATTATATTGACTACTTTTTTCTTTTGGCTTCACAACAGTCCAGGAATTTAATTACTAAAACACATATCAACCCAAGCTGCAATGTAACCCAAACCTTATCGTGGGCCACAAACAAATGAGCCGCAGGCTGCATGCGGCCCGTGGGCCGCATGCTGAGTAGCCCTGCTCTAGATGGTGCTCGGTCATGCCATGAGTACAGGGGATTGGACTTGATGACCTCTCAAGGTTCCTTCTATGACAATTCAGGCTTTGTGGATTGCAGTGTAGATTCTGTGACTTTCTGTGAACCTGGAAGTTAGGCATTGTGATGCTAGCCATTGCAATGCCTAAATCTCCAAGGCTGAGGGCAGGCTAGTATCCTAGAGCTTGAGTAGCTTGCAACCGCACAGCAGGCAGCACATCTTCTGTCCCCTTTTCTCTTTTACTCATCCTTCCTTTTCCTATTTATATATAGTCTCAACATGAGGTAGGTTACTCCTTGATTACTTCTATGCTTTCAGGGCCCTGAGCAACATGCTGTCCCTTACATGGTAGTATACTGTGTCATATTCTGAAGTAAAAGCATGGACAGAGATTTGCACTGAAATAACAAAATCAGTTTTAGGAAATAAATTTCACTAGGGGTATGTCTACAGTACCACCCTAGTTCGAACTAGGGTGGTAATGTAGGCAACCGGAGTTGCAAATGAAGCCCGGGATTTGAATTTCCCAGGCTTCATTTGCATAAAGCCGGGCGCCGCCATTTTTAAATGTCCGCTAGTGTGGACTCCGTGCCGCGCGGCTACACGCGGCACTGACTAGGTAGTTCGGACTAGGCTTACCTAGTCCGTGCCACATGTAGCCGCGCGGCACAGAGTCCGCACTAGCAGACATTTAAAAATGGCGGCGCCCGGCTTTATGCAAATGAAGCCCGGGAAATTCAAATCCCGGCTTCATTTGCAACTCCGGTTGCCTACATTACCACCCTAGTTCGAACTAGGGTGGTAGTGTAGACATACCCTAAATAAGTGCAAACTAGTGTACAGACAAGCCCTAAGATTTAGGCAATTAAAAAAGGCTCGGGTAGCCATTTCTCTAGACAAGACAATCAAGCAAAATAGACACAGTTATGATCTAATTGTCCTACACTTTGGGTTCTTTTTTAGCTCAGTGTTCCACTTTTTTAGCTCAGTGTTCTACAGACTCTCAGGGTCCATAACATGGCACTCTGACCAAGTGGTCAGACCAGTGGTGGAGTGAAGATTACAGTGGAAAGTCACACCAGATTTAGAGTCCAAAACTCCTACAAGAAACAATCCAGAGTCAGGTCCCATAACAAAGGTCAGTGCCAGGGTCAGAAGTCACACCCAGGGGTCAAGCTCCAGCTGATCAGTCACCAGAACTAGGTCAAGAAACCAGGAACCAGAAGCAGTATCCAGACAAGAAGGCAGGAACTTGATCTCAGGCATCTGGCCATCATCATAATCAGGCCTAGCAACAAGTTACTTGGACGAAGGATGGGATAGAAACAGGAAGTTTTATGCCTAGTTGGGTCCAATCAGCTATCAGCTGCTAGTCATTTCACCCAGCTGGTCAGTGGATTTAGACTTTGTTATGGGGCAGAAGGTTACTAGCTGCAGTTCCCTCATTTGCCTTTATGGTGTGGTGGCATAGAGGGCAAGGCTTTTGTTTAGCAACCTCACAGAGCTGGAATTGAAACATGTAACACCTATTCCAGACAGCTTTCCAAGGTCCAGTCATATATCACCGGCAGGAAATCTCTTCTTATTAGAGCACTTAGTATGAGTGTGACTCTGAGAAACATTTGCTATTAAAGAGGCAAGTGGCATGCAAACAGAGTGGCATAAAACATTAAAGGCTATGTGTTAGGTGTCACTATTCACATCACATGGGACAGCATCTCAGCAGCCCTGTCTGGACCATAGCTGTAGCCATGGTAACTACACAGGGATTTTGGTTTCCAGTTGGCACCAGATGGCACACTGTCAGAAAGCATCAGTGTACACGTGTAGTAAGACAGAAAGAAGAAAAGGAGAAGTACCCAACACCAGAAAAGATATATGAAGCAAGATGAGATCAATAACCCTACCCATACTGTTGGCTCAGAGAAATCATGGATGAGATATAAACACAGGAAGCTGATTGTGTGAAGAGAGAGGAAATCAAGGAGAACAATAGCAAAGAATGATTAAAAATCATGCAGTCTGCACCACTTTTTAAAGTCTCAGTCATTGGGGAAAAAATTCAGTCTCCCAACCCTCCCAACTGTGGAAAGTTGCTTGTTTAATGTTAATTTGTTTTTAAACAATTTCTTAGTTTGGACTGCACTTACTGTTAACTATAGTATATGGCACAAATGTTTTCAGTTAATCATATCTTGCCATTTCAAGGTTATTCATAAGTTTTAAATCTGAAATATGGCCTTTTACAAAATAGTAATTGAATGCAACTGAACCTTAAGCTTTCAACTACTGTAAGCCCAACATATACAAGTTATGTTCCATTGTAATTTACTGTTTGCACAAAATAACAACAAAACACTAATGAGGGACCACTAAAATACAACTAGTTCTTCTGGAAAGGCTTGAAATGAATTTACATAATGGACTGTTGCTCTAACATTAGTTTAGTATAGTCATAAACTATAAGCAGAAACAAATTTTAAATGGGACAATGGCATAATGCTATACTATTTTTATTTTCTAGGACTGGAGAATTGGAAGGAAATATTCTACCACACATATCTGATTTTCATTTGATTTCAATTATGTAAAATTTTTCAAATAAATTATCAGAAGGAAAAGAAATGTTAGCAAATTGGAATAGACAATAAACTGGTTTGATGACAAACCAAAACAAATAGAGTAAAGGAGATTTTGATTGCTAATCAGGGGTAACTGGGACTTTTGGCCACCGAGAAGGCACAAAAAGCAATTTGAGATTACAGGATGAGCTAAAACATGAAAATTACATGTCTTGTACACACCCAGATTTGAAACAGGGACAAGTTAACATGCTAGACACGCATTTTATCCTAGTGCAGACATGTCTTGAGACTAAAAACACTGATTTTTTAAAAATCAGCTATTCATTAGTCAGAGTTAAATTTGTTGTGTTGTAGCAATATAAGTTGTTCCTCATGTCTGATAAGTAAAATGTCCATGTTTGGTTCATGGGTTAGTATGAGGTTTACAATGGCCTTAAGTCATTTCCTTGCTCTTAGTTTGCCTTTCACTCATTAAAAAAACAGTGGAGGAGAGTCAAGTATCAGAGGGGTAGCCGTGTTAGTCTGAATCTGCAAAAGCGACAAGGAGTCCTGTGGCACCTTATAGACTAACAGATTTATTGGAGCATAAGCTTTCATGGGCAAAGACCCACTTCATCAGAGTGGAGGAGAGGCTTTCATCAAAGGTGAAGATCATAGAAAAAAGGGTGAATTCAGAAGGGACAGCAGGGCCCTAAGAGCTACAGAGAATCATAGGTTAAAGAACAAAAGGTCATTAAAGGAGTAGGTGATCAGGTGGATGAAATAGGAGAGTAAGCAATATTAAGGGAGGATAACATCTATCTATCTATCAGAGTCTGTGCATCTGTCTGTAAATCTGTCTGTCTGTGAGTCTATTCAAGAACTCTTCCTAAATGGTAAGAGCTAGGGACCAAATTCAGTATACAGCTCCCTCTTATCCTAACTTAAAGCAAGGTCAGGGTTTGGCTGTCCTAGAAAAATGGGATATGCCTGGAATTGGATTGTTTTCCATAACATGGGAAGGAAGGTGGCTGATCAGAGGGACAGCTAAGCAGAGTGACCACTGGGGGCAGAGAGCTCTGAGGACAGCAAGCGCAGGTGGCAGCTAGATTGCAGCATGACCACTGGGGGGCAGCTGCACCAGCAAGAGTGTCCAGCTGAGGTCAGGGTTCCATATTGCTGGTTGCTAGACTGAGAAAGTGGCCCTCTGCCCCACACAATGCCAGATCAGGGGAGGGAGTCCAACTGCCCACTGGCTTTGCCACCAGGGCTACCTCAAGACCTCCTCCAGGAGACACCAGGGCTGGGAACCACAGCCTGCTCTCCCCCGCAAGAAGAGACCCCTCCCATGAGGAGAGGCCAGAAACCGTGGCACAGCCTCCCCAGAAGACACACCACCTCCCAAAGACAGGCCACCAGCCAGGGAGCGCAGCCCTGGACTCCTGAGAGGAGCCACCGGCTGGACCCTCCCTCAAGGTCTACCAGACCCTGCACTGAGTCCTGCACTTCTCATCCCTGCCCTCACTCTAACACCCTCCACCCCCTGCCCTGTGCCTCTCCCCAATCCTGGCAGCCTCCTGCCCTCACTACTAGCCCTAACCTGAACCCCCCACCCTTTGCCCCAACTCCAGCAATCTCCACCCTCTGCCCTGAGCCCCCAACCCTTCCAGCTCCCTGCCCCATGCCTGTATATCACCCCTGCCCTGACTCCAACGCCCCACATCCAAACTCCTGCCCTGACTTCTGCATCCCATCCCTGCTCTGAGCCCTTCCACCAAACCCTGTGACTTCAACCCCCAACCCCTGCCCTCACTTCACTACCCTCCATCCCCTGCCTTGAGCCATCCCCAACCCTCACGGTTCCCTGTCCTTACTCCTGAGCCCCAACCCTTTTATTCTAGCAGACAAAAATGCAAATATTGTCTACCAAAAAGCTCTATCTAATGTTTGAATCCCTTCCCTTCTTTTATTAATACAAACTTCTTTTTTTCTTCATTTTTGAAAAATACAATTGTTTAAATAAGCATGTACATTTGCCTTTTATTTTCCAAAAAAACCCCACATTACTTCACTTAAAAACCCAAGCAATGCTGGGTATATCTGTAGCAATAAAATAAAGTGAACATGGAGATTGAAAGAGCAATTCTTGCTTTAGGTCAAAAGACAGAAGAAGTAGATAAAAAAGATGACAGTTAAATGAGGAAGATGAGGGACTGAGAATTCAGGTGGGTTATTGTTCAAGCTGAAGTCACCTTGGATAAAGGTAGAAGTTGAGCTGAAAAGACGACAGATGTCAAAGTTAAATAAAACAATGAGGATTCAGTTCAGTAATCGATGATGTCCACAAAGGAAAAGGGAGCAGAAAAATTGGATGGAAGCAACTTCAGAGAAGGAAGGTGTGTGGCAGCTGAGTAGAAGGGAGGTGAATGAGAAAAAGCAAGAGAATGGGAACTTTACTACAGCTGTAGGTCAAGTGGACAGAGAGAAAAAGAGAAGATCATTGAGATAGCTTTAACAAAAGCTAAATTGATGAGGGAAGATTTCTGTGAGAACAAGAGGGTAACAGGAGATAAAGAGGTCATGGCTTGTAGAGTTTTAAAGAGAGCACAAATTGTAGAAGGGGCATCCAATGGGAAGGAATGAGAATTAATTGTGGCTGCCTGTATACAGACCACAGAGGAAGGAAGGTATGAAGGAGCACCAGGATAGGAGGGGGATCACTAAAGTAAGACAGAGGAAATGGAAAGGTAAGGACACTCAAGAGCAATGGTGGGGGAAAGACGGATACCACAATAACAAGAAAAGGTGGAAATAGAGCTAATGTGGATAAGAGGAAGTGGAGTTAGAGGAAGGAGAAGTTGATATATGGATGGATTATAGAAATACTCAAGTAAGGTACAGGATACAGGGTAAAGTCCTGAAAACAAGTACAGGACACATGCAGAGAAATAAATTAGTTGAAAACTTTCATAATGAAAGAAGCACAGAGGCAGACTAAACAACAGTTTAGAGTCATTATATATGATGACAGATAGTGTGGCAGCAATAATAAATGTAGCAGAGAGCTTGTATAACTGAACAATTAAAATAGCAGAAGAAAGTGAAATGAAGAGCTCCATGAAATGGGCATTTAGGTAATTTCTGGACTGCAGCTGTGAGCAGGAGCCAGGTGGAAGAGGAGGGGGTAGCCCGGGAGGGGGCGTGTGGGAGACCGATTGGGAGTAGCAAAACAAAACAGTTCTTCTATTTTCCAGAAACAGCTCCTGGGCAAGAACTCTGATAAATGCTCTGTTTATAAAGGGTGTTTTAAATCCAAGAACTAGACAGCAAGAGAGCCTGAGATAAGTGAGAATCAGAGTCTTTGATACTCCCAAAACAGGCCAATGTAAACATTTTTCCCACCCATGTTATCATTCTTTCTTCAGCTATGCTGATTTGTAACTAAGGCTATGTCTAGAGTGCAGCACATCCAAGGAATGCATCCACTTTTCCGAAAAAAATGTGGAAATGCAGATGCATTCTTTCACCATCCCTGTAAAGGGATGGTTCGAAAGAGAAGGTTTTTCCAAAATTTGGCGCTGTGCAGACGCACCAAATTTCAGAAAAGCCTCTTTCAAAAGAAAAGTGGAAAAAGATACACAAATTTCAGTTTGCAATTTGGAACTAATTTTGGAATGTAGTATTTTCAGCAGCCACATATCACCCTTAGAAGAATATCTCAGGTTTGATTATGGATACATAACACTTCTATTATACATGAAGGTCTCTGACATGAAAGCATTGTACAAAGGAAGAACTCTACATCTGTCTCCACTGTACTTAAGTGTGCTCCTCCCATCTGCAAACCCCAAAGACTTTAAATTATATTTCCTGGTGTCTGGCTCATTGTGTAATGATCCTCATGGCATCTTCTCAGGGAAACAGGAATGACTATCGCTCAAGACACTCTTCTGCTTGGGACACCCTAGAGCTTTTGGTGGCCCTTAGGAAATGGGACATGTAACAGACTCATGCTGGGAGATGGTATCGCAGTTTTGCCTGATGTACTTATTAATTTTCCCATGCAGATTTGCAGATTCCATGGCAGAGTTGCCATTCTCTCCCCAGGGTGGTACGACGCTCTCCCAAACCATTCCTCAGCCTGTGCTGCTGGAACCAAGGCAGTAGAGACTTTGGCTGTAGTAGGAGTGGGGCACCCCATGCTTGCATCTAGAAGCTGATCCTAGGTTTGCGTGTTAAACTTGGGCAGGGATACATCAGCCAGAGTAATGGCAGCTTGTGGATTAGCGTAGGATTATTACAAATTGTTTCCATGTACACTTGCTGCACAAGCACAGACTATACATTCTTGGGGACCCATGCCCAATCCCCCCACCTTTAAAACTCACCATGATCAGAGCATCTGGAGAGAATCGTGTTTGCCTCTAAGGTAACAAGAAAATTGGCTAGTTTTGTTCAGAGTCATTCATGTTATTGAATTGTTACGATCTTTATTAGGAAAAGTACAGTCACTCCATTGTTAATGGTTACTTTTCCAGAGACCTTGAGAAGTCAGGCACATTCTCCCTCAGACAAACTCTGTTAACTAAAGAAAAAAAACTTCAGAGGACAAGGGAGGATCTGGTCAAGGATGTGTTGTGGCATTCAATGTATCAAACAGAGAAAAAAGAGCAAAGAAGAGCTAGGGAGATACAAGTCAGAACAGAAACCACTAAACACATACTAAATAAACCTCATGGAAGTTCAAAATGAGATGCAGAAGTGTCTTATCAAGATACAGAGTGAACAGAGCCAAAGGCCTCCCTGTCAGCACAAGCAGGACTCTTTTCACAGCAACCATTCCTCTATAACCACAGATCAGCCTTTATGGCCACACATGAAACATTCTCTATCCAGCAACCCTCCTTCTATGCCCCCATACTCAATTTCACAATCGGGTAATGTTTTTTTCCCAGCACACTCCATTCTCCATAAAAGCAGCTATGACTTTGACAACCATGGTCCCTGGAGAAGCTTGTAATATTCCTTTGGTTTCATGAGACTGCCTCACTCAGGACGTGCAGTGAGATGAGGCAGGGAAGCAACTCCAACACACAGAAATGTTAGCACCCCTCATTGTCAAAGTGGTTTCTCAGAGCCTCCCTGATATTGATGGCCACCCTGTGGGCTTCTCTGACAGCATGAGTGTCTGGCTGTTTGAACTGTGCATCCAGGTGCTGTGTCTCATTGTTCAACCCATGGGCAAACACTTCACTCTTACTCTCAGTCAAATTATGTAAGCAACAGCATGCAGTTACCACCTTGAGGATATGATCCTCCAAAACATCCAGCCTGCCACCTCCATCTCACTTTCAATCTGCCAAAGGCACATTCAACAATTATGCAGTATCAGCTTAGCCTTGTCTGCCATGAATTGCCCCATCACAGTTTGGAAAGCCCATTTCAGCAAAGCCAGTCACTATGTCATCCACATTTCCCAGAGCTGCAGTCCTGTCCAGCAAAATGTGATTTATTGCGGTACACACACTTAAATTGCTCCTTACTGCTGTCCAAGTTCCCTGGACAGCAGTAAGGACTTCATGAGCCAGGACTGTAAGGGGTAAGCTATGTCACCTAAGATCATTATGGGCATTTCCACTCTCCCACCCGCACCCCCACCCTGTAATTTTCTGGTCTAGAAAGAAAGTCCAAACCCGCAGCTTTCTGTACAGGCCACTGTTCCTGAAGATGCATGCACTATGCACCTTTCCAAACCAGCCCACATTTAAGTCTATGAAATGCCCATGGTGAGCCACAGGCTCCTGACGCACCATGGAGAAGTACCCCGCATGATTGATGTATTCAGAGGCAAGGTGGGGTGGTGCTATAGTGGAAATGTGTGTGCCCATTTCAGCAAAGCCAATCACTATGTCATCCACATTTCCCAGAGTTTCAGTCTTGTCCAGCAAAATGTGATTTATTGAGGTACACACTTGCATAAGTGCTGCCCCGATGGTAGACTTCCCCACTCCAAACTAATTTGCAACTGAACAATAGCCAAATTCCACAAAGCAATGGCAACACACTTCTCTACTGAGAGAGGTGCTCTCATTTGAGTGTCCTTGCACTGCAGTTCAAGGGCCAACTCAGCACACAGCTCCGGGAATGTTGTTTTACGCATCCAAAAATTTTGTAGCCACTGCTCTTCATCCCACACCTGCATGACGACGTGATCCCACCAATCAGCGCTAGCCCAAAAGCGATGCTTTACTGTGCACAGCTGCTGTGTGACAGCCCAATACAATGCCATTTTGCTTCTGTCCCTGTCACTCACACTGTCATCCGCATCCGAGTCTTCCTCCTCTGCTATTAAGTACAGAAGCGGCTCTGCTACAGTGTCGTAAGCACATTGAACATGACATGGGAGAGAAGTCTGGGATCCATGATTTCTCACAGCAGACGCTGGAGTTCGCAGCAAGGACTGTCATTCAAATGGCATGAACTTAAGCCAGAAGCCCCAGGGGAGCTGAGAAGCAAAGAGGTGGCTGACAGGACTTTTTCTTATTTCCAAAATGCCTACCGCTACATTGTGCATTCCCACAGTGCTTAGCGACTGAAGGCAATGCCAGGCACTATGGGCTGTTTACCCACATTGCTTTACTCTTTCTGTTAATGGGGAGCTAACAATGATATGTTGACAAAGGTTGTCAGAAAAACAGGTTTGGCGAGTTGTCAGTTTGGGCGACTTTTCCATGTGTGATGGGGGGGGGGAGTGCCTCTGCCCCTCCGAGGCGAATCCGTCCCGCACTGAGCCAGCAGTCACGCTCGCGCTTCTCAGGGCGGCCCGGGGAACGGTGAGGTTTTGCCCTCCCTGCACGGCCGCCGCGGGCCAGCTGAGCAGCAGGGGAGGGGTTAAAGGCTGGGGCCGGACGTCAGTACGGCATGGAGACGCACTGACATCAGAGGGCAGGTTGGCGGGTGACGTCAGCGGGCAGGAGGGTTAAAAGAGACAAGGAATCCCAGGAGAAGAGGGGGAGGGAAAGAAAGGGAGGAGTTGACAAAGGAAGGGAGGAAAGGAGACGGACAAGGCGACGGGGTAGGAAGAAGCCCAGGGCAGGGCCTGGAGTGGGGCCCGGTGAGCCAGAGTGTTGCAGACAAACCCCCCCCACCAGCTGAACAGGTTCAGTAGAACCTGTTCTTAGGGCCCTGGGCTGGGGCCCGTGAGAGAGGGCGGGCCCAGGCCCCCCTACTTACCCCCCGCAGACAATCCCAAGGAGTACAGTGCCGGGGAGAGCGCCGGTTTGGGACTATAACTGCTCGGATCCCCTCTTTGTGAGGGAGGCAAGACATTGAGGGGTGGACTGCTCGAGTTCTGGACTGGTTGGTAGCCCCTGCACCTCAACAGCATGTCAACAGCACTTTCATCGCCAAACCTTGGCACTTCGTTGCTTTCAGATACGCATACTTAGAGGATCTCTCCCTTGTTGTGCCTCCCATAGCATCTCTGTTACAGAGAAACTGTCCTCTGGAAGCAATACACATTGTTCTGCTGACACCATTTTGGTCATACAAGGCTGAACAAAAGGCGGAGTTAGTGGTGGTGAAAGTTAATAGCTTGACACTTTTTGGAGACTGAGGTATGATGTTTATCAAGAGAACATGTAGCATGTGGGCACTAACAAAAGAGGCTTCCTTCCAAAATGTCTTATTGTTTGTCAACATTGAGCTAGCAATGTAAAATTTTGATTAATTAGCTAATCAAATAATCAATGCAATTTGCATCAACTATTCAATCAGTCGATAAGGGTGCCTCCGCCTTTGAAGTGTAGCAAGAACCCAAGGCAGTCCCCCGCTGGCCCCATGCTCCCTGTGGCCTTTCAAAGAGGCAGTGCCGAATGGAGCCCATGGTCAGCTGGGGACTCTGAGGCTAGGTCTACACTGCGGGGGTTTTTTGGAAAAAGGTATGCAAACTGCGAACCACAATTTGAGAACCTTTTTCAGATTTTTTTTTCAGAAGTGGCTTTTCCAACATTTGGCCCATCTACATGGGGCCAAATGTGGGAAAAACCTCCTCTTTCAGAAGAGCCCTTATTCCTCATAAAATGAGGAATACAGGGCTTCTGAAAGAGCGCGTCTGCTCTTCCAAAAATTTTTTTGGAAGAGCAGACACATTCCCCGGATGCAGTGGAGTTTTTCCGGGATACCTCAGGTATCCCAGAAAAACTCCGTAATGTATATATAGCCTGAGTCCCTAGCTGACCCTGGGCTCCATGCAGCGCTGCTACTTTCAAATGCAACATGCAGCCGAGGCAGAGCCATAACAAGAGTGGGGCAAGTGGGGCACTCGCCCCAGGCACAGTACATTTAGAGGTGCAAAATTAAACATTAGAAAGTTAAATTATTATCTCATTTATATCTTTCATCTATTTGCAATCTCAGTATATGTGCAATTAACAACATGTGCAATGAATAAAATTAATACAAAAAATTAAGAATGTTATCATTTTTTGGGCGGAGGGGATGCATTTCAGTAGCTTGCCCCAGGCGCAGAAAACCTTAGTTTCGGCTCTAAGCCCAGGGCTAGCTGGGGACTCCCAGCTGGCCCTAGGCAGGCTGCACACACCATTTCAAAGCAGCAGCACCACGTGGAGTCTGGCCCCAGGCTCCACACAGCACTGCCACTTTGAAGCACCCCTTCCCCGCTGCCTCTTTCTGATAGAGGCAGCAAGGGTGGGAGAAGCGACTAGTTGACTAGTATGTCGACTATGCTTATCAGATAATCGACTAGTCATTCACATCCCTACCTTTTGCTGCATGGATCACTTCTGCAGAAGTCAGTCTCCCTGGTCCACTCATTCCTGGACCTTTTGATAGCAGCTGTGATCTTGATATCAGTCTACTAGGAAATGCATTGATACCTACTAATTTTACATAAACACCTATAAACCAATAAATGTCATCTGCACTATTCACTAGGCAGAGTGAAGTGGAACAATGAGCAGGGCTTACTGAGACACATGTTATCAGCAGGTCCAGCAGACGTCTCCTTGCAATCATGAAGAAGGAGGATGGTCTTCTCTGCTCCCGGACCTTACCACACCTTTTCTATAAGGGTATGTCTACACTTGCAGCCTAATTCGAAATAGGGCTGCAAATGTAGGCATTCGGAATTGCAAATCAAGCCTGGGATTTAAATATCCTGCGCTTGATTTGCATGTTCCCTGCTGGGCACCATTTTTGAAATGTACAAGCCCGGACTAACTGCCCGCGTCTACATGCGGCAGGGAAATGGGCGTTTGAAATAAAGCCCTATTTCAAACTACCTGTTATTCCTCCTGCAATGAGGTTTAACAGGTAGTCCGAAATAGGGCTTTATTTTGAACGCACGTTTCCCTGCCGCATGTAGACACGGGCAGTTAGTCCGGGATTGTACATTTCAAAAATGGCGCCTGGCCGGGAACATGCAAATCAAGCACAGAATATTTAAATCCCAGGCTTGATTTGCAATTCTGAATGCCTACATTTGCAGCCCTAGTTCAAATTAGGCTGCAAGTGCAGACATACCCTAACAGAGCTCATGAAACTACTTTCACTCATTCTTTTTCGTCTCTGGTCTATTTGGCCTCAAGTTAAGCACCCAGCAAGATTGTTGGCCCCTACTCTGTTTGGGAAAGTTTCTTCTATCAGATGAAATGAGTCTCTGGGAGTCTGCTGACATCTTTACAGGAAAAACATTACTTTTTCCCCAGAGTTCCAAGAGAACACCTGGAATTGCCTTTCACTTATCTGCGGCTGCATGGATGAGCGCTGCCTCCATCAAAGCCGTGATAACAGCCTTTTCCTCTAAACAGAAACTGAATCAATTGAAAAGTTTGCTCTGCTCTCATTCTCCCTTTTTCCTTTCATGCTTACTTAGCCATGTCTTGACCTCTTCCCTCAGTTACAACAGGCATCAACATCAGCTCAAATAGTACAATCAGCTCTTTGCTGTTCCATTGTGATATTGGTCACAGACAAAATCTCATGGTGCCATCAAATGGAGTGAAAGTAGATCTACCAGGTTGTGTTAACGTATAAAGGGGAAAAACACAGTAGAGGATTTAAGGGAGCTGGACACAATAGTAAAAGATATAATAACATAAATGTCATTTTAAAATATTGTAAAACATCATGACAATATAATGAGCTTTAGAGGAATGACAAAGTCTTATCCCTACAATCAGACCTTCACTAAATCTAAGGCAGTAGTATTCTAAGCTGTCCCGACACATCAAGCAGCCTAATTCACAACTTCACAAATTCTGTGAAAATAGTTCCAGATAAATTCACAAAAATGTACACAGGAATACCTTTTTTCTTTATAATAACCCTTTCATTTTAGATGCTGAAGCAGGGGTTAGCAAATTTTTTGGCTTAAAGGTCAGATCAGGTAGGGCCAAGTAGGGACGGCTTGGGGAGGCTGTGGCTTCCCAAACTGCTAGGCATGGCCCAGCCCTGACCGCTATCCTTGTATCCTCTAAGCTATGCTTACATGTTTACTGAATTCACAGCATCATAGCAGTATGCCACAGTGCCTTTTGAGAACAGAACTCTAGCCATCCATGATGCCCAATCTCAAAAGCTGAAGGAATACACACCTCTGGTCACATCTTCAGACCTAGGAGCTATAAGGTTCAAACTCATGCATTGATCATCAGAGCCTGGACTCATGGGATCCCAGAAACAAGCAAGTGTTGAGAGAATGTCGAATTGGTCATTGGGTCAATGCTGAATACGCTTGGGTGACGAGGAAACTCATGGTGTCGGATGCCATCACATGGTGAAGGGACATCTGCCTAGAAAAAGAACACATCACCAGACGACAGCAATACCAAGAAGGATGAACTGAGAGTTGATGAGAAACATGGTCAGGAAAGTAACTCAAATACTGCCCTAACTCACAATCTGCCCTAAATTCTTAACTATTGAGGGTCAATTTTCACTTGATTGATATATCTACTTTGCACAACCAACTCTTTGTATAACTTTTCATCAGTAATATGCCTGAATAACTGGATGCTAATATCTAAACTGTTTTGTTAAATTTAGTCACCTAAATTTATGTATTTTATAGATATAGATATAGATATAGATATAGATCTTCGACATTTAACAAACTTTGTATTGTGGACAACAAGTAACCCTGTAGCACCTTACAGACTAACATATGAAACATGGCTACCTCTCTGAGACATTTGTATTTGTGGATAATTTAAGGCTTCTAAGCACTATAACCAGGTGTATGGACATTCTTTTCTTAACCGATATATCAGGGCCACTCTTAGGATTTATGGGGCCCTACTCAGTACTGCTAACTGGTGCCATTGCGTCTGATGTCAATCCTGGGAGGGGTGGCAGGGCAGATGACAATTTTTTAGAGATGTGGTTTTGTAATCTTCAGCAACACACTAATAAAATTTGCTTTAAAAATATTTCAAACTCAGATCCTGTAGATTGAGGCTATGTTTAGAGAGCAGTTTTTTCGGGATACCTCCAGGGAACGCATCCAATTTTTTGGAACAGTTTCCGAAAAAGCGGGCGCATTCTTTCAGCTTCCTGTATTCCTCTCGGTGAGAAGGTTAAAGGATGTTCCAAAAGAGGAGGTTTTTCTGAAATTTAACCCTGTGTAGATGGGCCAAATTTTGGAAAAGCCTCTTCCGAAAAAAAAGCGGAAAAAGATATGCAAATTGCAGTTTGCACTTTGCATATCTCCCCTCCTCCCCCAAAAAAACCCCAACCGCAGTCTACATGTAGCCTGATATAATAAATTCAGAAACTGACACAGGAGGTTCCAAATGTTTGTTAAATGGATTCATTGACACTTGAATAGCTCTTTTACAGGCTCAGTGTTCTGCTAACAGGTCTGGCAGGCTTTTTCACTTTTAAATTAACTAGCTCCTCTCCATAGTTAGACTCACTAGGCTGCAGCAGGCACAGAAAAGGGATAGGAAGAGACAGGTGGGTGGACATTAAGGCTACGACTAGACTACAAGCCTCTTTCAAAAGAGGCTTTTTCGAAAGAATCTTTTGAAAAAGCTTCTTACAAAAGAGATCGTCTAGACAGCAACCAGTATTTTTGAAAAAGCAAGCTGCTTTTTTGAAAGAGAGCACCCACACAGTCTGGATGTACTTTTTCAAAAAAGCACTGTTTGCGTTCAATAACACCTTTTTCGAAAGAGCACTTTTGAAAAAAGGTGTTATTCCTCGTAAAATGAGGGTTTCCACTGTAGAAAAAACTGCCGTGTTCTTTCAATTTAATTCCAAAAGAACATGGCAGCAGTCTAGACACAGGTGACGTTTTTTTTGAAAAAAAGGCCACTTTTTTCTAAAAAAACCCTGTAGTCTAGACACACCTAGTCTCAGGCTATGTCTACACTGGTGGGTTCTTGCACAGGAATATCTTGCACAAGTATACTTGCGCAAGATCTCTTGCACAAGAAAACGTCTACACTGGCCAGAACCGCATCGTAAGAATGTTGAGCTCTTGCGCAAGAAAGCGTCCACACTGGCGGGAAGCCCTTGCGCAAGAACGTGTCTCCAGAAGCAAATCAGCCATGTCAAGAGGTCACCAGCAGCGTCTGTGGACATGCGCCAGACTCCCACTGGGATACGTACTTAAAGGGACTCCTGGACGGCCGTTTCCCTGTGGCTACATGCTCACGCACCCTTTTGAGGGAGCGAGAGCCAGAACAGCACCTGTCACCTCTGTTCTTGGCAAGTGCCCCTGGGCACCCTCGCTGCCACCATCACAGCCATGGAGCAGGAGGACCCCAGCCAGCAACATCCGCTCCTCATGGCCATTACAGAGGCTGTGGAGCTCCTCCACCAGGGAGCCATATTGCTCCAGCAGGAGCTGGAGACGGCAGCAGGTGCAGGACCTCGCCACGGCTGCAGCTGGGCTCAGGCACCCGCACCCCACCAATAGGCGCCTCTGGAGCTATGACACCAGTGGGGACTGGTGGGAGCGCCTGGTGCTGGGACAATGGAGAGAGCACAGCAATGGGTGCAGAACTTCCGGATGCACAGGGGGACATTCCATGAGCTCTGCACCTGGCTCACCCTTGTGCTCCAGAATCAGGACACCTGCCTGTGCCCCGCCATCCCCGTGGAGAAGGGGGTTGCGATTGCCCTCTGGAAACTGGCCACCCCGGACAGCTACTGCTCCGTGGCAAACCAGTTCGGGATGGGCAGGTCCGACATCGGCGTGGTCATCCAGCAGGTAAGGCCTTCTGTGGACCATGGGCTCGTCCTGGGAGAGGGAAGGGGCCAGACCGGGCGGGGGAAGGTTGTAGGGGCAGGTAGAAGCCCCGCACACAGAGGGTCATGCTGTCCCTCCTGCACACAGCCCCACTGGTGGTGGAGGGGGAGAGGGCCCTGGCCTGGTTGGGGGAGGGGCCATCAAAGGGAGGGTGAGCACACCCCAGGGGCTCATGTACGCACTGTGTCTCGTTCCATGCATCCCTCTGCAGGTCATCAACACCATCAATGATGTGCTGCTCCAGAGGGTGATCCACCCCTCGGACGTGGACACCACCAATACCGGCTTCTCCAGCCTCAGGTTCCTGAACTGCGGGGAAGCCGTAGACAGGACCCACATCCCCATCCAGGCACCAGAGCACCAAGCGGCCTGGTTCATAAGCCAGAAGGGCTACTTCTCCGTGGTGCTCCAAGCGCGCTAGTGGATCACCAGGGCCGGTTCCAGGACATTTATGTGGGGTGGTCCGGGTGGGCCCATGATGCTCGCATTTTCAGGCACTCAGGCCTGTGCCACAGGCTGGAGGCGGAATTCACTATTGGGGATGTCAGGATGCCAGTGGGTATCTTGGGGGATGCAGCCTACCCCCTGAGGGCCTGGCTGATGCGGCCATATACCAGCCACCTGGACCACAGCCAGGCCACCTTCAACAGCCACCTGGACCGGGCCTGCAATCCTGTCAAGTGCACCTTTGGCTGTCTGAAGGCACGGTTTAGGTGCCTCCTGACCCGCCTGGACATGGGGGTGCACCACATCCCGGAGGTCATCTCGGCATGTTGCGTGTACCACAATATTATTGAGGGGATGGGGGAAGCCTTCCTCCCGGGGTGGATGGTAGGTGAGGGCCAGGCCTACCAGCAGCCCCGCATGGCTGCCACCCGGCAGACCAACCGCCACGGGGTTTGGGTCCGGGAAGCCCTCCGAGTGATGTTGGACCAGTCCTCACAATAGGCCACTCCTACACCTCTTACCACAGGGATGCCCCTGTGCCGCCACTTCCCGCTCCCATCACCACCCCTTCCTGCCACCCTTCCCTCACCTCCCAATAAATAAAATGCACTTGCTGTACATAAGGCACTTCTTTATTTACATGGGGAAGGGAGTGCACTGTGGGGAAGGGGTAGGAGGGGACTCTGAACTGGGAGGAGGGGCCTCATGATGGATAATGGAGGCCTCTCCCACCCCCATGGGTGCAGGGGCACCTCCACCCCTTGTGCCGGGTTGGGGCAGGCTGCACCAGGAGGTGCCGAGGGTGAGGGACCTCAGGAGGGGGCATGGGAAAGGCAGGAGGAGAAGTGGGCAGAGAGCTGAGGGTGGCAGAGGGGGGCCTGGCAGCATTGGGCTGCTGCACAGGCCCATCCAATTGGCAATGGTGCCCAGGAGAGTGCAGACACGGTCGCAGCGCTCCAGGTATTGGCCCTACACCCGATCCCGCCACTCCACATCTGCGCGGATCTTCTCTGTCAGAGCGCGCTCCTTGCGCTCAATCGCGCAGACATGGTGGTGGAGCAGGAGGTGGCAGTCCCGGGAGCGCTGCGACGGGCCCTGGATCCTTTGCACCGGCGGGATGGAGCTGGAAGGTCCCTCGCTGGCTGGGGGTCCCACTACAGGAGAAGCAGAGGAGAGCAACATGGTCAGTTAGCCCTGCCCCAAATGGTGTTCCAGAGCCCCGTGCCCTCCTCCCAGCACGTCACGATGCCCGGGGGCAGGTGTGGCTGGTGAGGGGGAATTCCCCTGGGGCACCAGGAAGGGGGGTCCCAAGGTGACTCAGGAGCCCACAGGGGGGCCGCATGTGCTTGGGGGGGCCTGTTGTGCCTTTTCCAGGGGAAGCTACAGTGTCCCAGAGGTGGCCATGGATGTATGCTGTGTGCAGCACCCTTTAGGCTGTGTGGGGTCAGGCCTGCAATCTTGGGGCTGGCCTACTCCTGGCCAAACCTCCCGTCCCACCCCCGGTCTGGTCGAGCGGAATCCCTGGTGTCCTAGGCATGTGCTGGGGCTAGCTGCCGCGTTTCTGTGCCACTTGGTCTGGCTGCACGTAAGGTTGCCGGATGGTTTCAACAAAAATACCGGACACACTTGACATTACATGACAGTCTACATTACATCTTAGCTAAAAAATCCCAGACATGTATATTTTCTCATTTTTATCCTCTCAATTTGTTTCCCGAACAGAAAGCTCAAAGTCTCCCTCCTCCTCCGTGTCCACCTAGGACAGCAGTGGAGTGGCCCCTTTGTCCCCCAAGATCTGGTGCAGGTGGTGATAATGGGGGCAGGCAGTGGCTCCGCCACCCCCATGTTCACTGGCCCGCACATAGGTGAGGCGCAGGTCCTTCACTTTGGCCCGGACCTGTTCCAGGGTCCGGGCCGGGTGTCCCTTTCTGGCTAGTGCCTGGGCCATTTGGGCAAAAATGTGTGCATTCCTCCTCCGGGACTTGGGGTCCCAGAGGGCCGCCTCCTTTCCCCAAAGGTCCAGGAGGGCAGTCACCTCAGCGGTGCTCCAGCATGGAGCCTGCCGCTTGCTGCCCCTTCAGGCATGCTGGGTGCTTTGGGGTGGCTCCTCCATGGGGTCTGAGGGACCTGGCTGAGGCTGGGCAGCTGCCATTCCTCCCTCTGGCTGCTACCCGAGCGGCACGTGGCAAATGGCTGTGCTCCGTGCCTGTGCCTTTAAGGGGAGGCCAATTAGGGGGAACCAATGAGTGGTGATTGCCTGTACGGAGTGTCGGAGAGGCCACCTGTGTTTTTCACTGGAGGCCAATTCTTGCGCAAGTACACGCTTGCCGAACGTCCACACTGCCCTCATGCGCAAGACCTCCTGCGCAAGAGAGCTTAAGCTTGATAGAAAACAGCGTAGCTCTTGCGCAAGGAGCCATCTCTTATCACGCCATACTGTACATTTACTTGCGCAAGAGCGGATGGGCAGTGTAGACGCTCTGCGGATTCTTGCGCAAGAACAGCCATTCTTGCACAAGAAGCTGCGAGTGTAGACACAGCCTCAGTGATGCCTCAAATTTTTGGGTGCTCTACGCAGATGCATATGGGTAAGGATGGCCCTGCTGTGTATTATGTAAATTTTTAACAGTTTTATTAATCTGCTTGGTGCCACTGAGGCTTCAATCAAGCTTTATGAAACTTGCTCTTGTGCCCCATAAAGTGGCATTTTGCCTTTTGTGAGTTATCTACCATGTACTTGTTTTCTTCATGATTTAGAGCTATGACTAACAAAACCAACATTTAAGACATTAATTGAGTTATTTTTGTCACTTTATATATTTGTCACTGTGAGATTTAAGTTTTTACATTTAATTTTAAAACTATTATGCCTTTTGCATAATAAAAAGGTTGCTTTATGCAAAACCCACTCAATATTAAGTATGTGCTAGTTCAGGATTTTGTTAAATCAAAATATTTCCCGTTTATAATAGTTTTATACATTTACAAAGAAAATGTTATATACTTTCAATAAGAATGGCTTTGTGAAAAAATAGAGTCCAATCTAAGAGATTTGTCCCATATCTAGAATGAATATCTCTAAAGCACTTTTAGACCATCAGACGTAAGACATTACAGAGTTGCCAAGTGTTACTGAAGAGATTTTAGATTGACTAATATCTCTCTGTTCTGAGACCAGCTTCTTCTCTTATCAGGTTATAATATTACGTTTTTCACCACTAGACATTGTCCTGGTAAGAAATGTGATACAACAAAGTTAGCATAGTAACACCTCTATAATAATGGCTCTCAACCTTTCCAAACTACTATGCCTCTTTCAGGAGTCTGCTTTGTTTTGCTTATCCCCACAGTTCACCTCCCTTAGAAACCTCTTCCTTACATAATTAGACATAAGAATACAAAAGTATCATAGCACACTACTACTGAACATTTTTTTACTTTCTCATTTTTATCATATAATTAGAAAAGAAATCAACTGTACAAGTATCGTCCTTCCATGCATTTTAGTTTGCACTGACTTTGCTAGTGCTTTTTATGTAGGATGATGTAAAACTAGGCAAATATCTAGATGAATAGTTGTGTCCTATTGCATATCTCTGCATATTCACTATATGTAATCCTGATCGAGAACCACTGCTCTATAGTATCCTCTATACTATAAAAGAAAGTATCAGACCATTCTCACTGTTTCTGAAGTGTTTCTGCGTATAATTCAGAGTTACAGAGTTTGAGGGATCATCTAATGTGATAATATAGTTTCACTTCCTAAATGTCACAGGCCACCAGCACCCACACAATAAGCCTAACAACTGAAGGGAGACCAAGTATTACAGCCCACAAGTGACTAGACTATTATGTGCCACAGGCAAAGAATGGAATTGTCAGAGGTGCACCAGTGCTCAAGGCCAACACAGTGACAGGGAAATGATGAAGTGAGGTGTACCTATATAATCCCAGCAAATGACTCACACCTACATACTGCAGAGAAAGGCAAAAAACCCAAAGTCACTTCCAATCTGACCTGAAAAAAAATTCCTTCCTAGCCCCACATATGGGGATCAGCTAGTCCCTAGTTATGTAGCCAAAAGTTAGCCTGCCAACCACCTGAAAAAAGAATGCTTGGTGCTACCTCAGAGCCCTGGCCTATATCACCTAATGTCCCTTCTCCAGACAGGGCCAGCCTTGATGCTTCAGAAGGAAGAAATGTTTAACATTCCTCTCAGAATATACTGGAGAGGCAGCCCCTTCCTGATCCCTGCTAGTGACTAACTGAAACCCTGGTTTGCACTAGTGTAAATGGTTGCACTAGGAGAAGGACTTATGATGTCCTGCTAGGCATGATTTGCAGCTGGTGTAAATCAGAGTAGCTCCATTTAAGATAACTGAAATACATTGACTTATATCAGATGATGATAATCAGGAGTTTGGACTTTATTTCATGCATATGGGCTTGATGTTTGAGTGTCCCAGGCTCATTGGGCTTATATAACAGAACCACTTGCAACTCCAATGTAAAATCTTTGATATGCTGCATGAAATAGGTTCCTCCTATCAGCTGCCTTGACTTAGAGTTAGTACAAAAGTCACTATGTGCATTGTACAGCTGTGTGTTCATTTCAGTGAGGGTGTAATTAGCAAACATCTGCCTAGGTAGCAGATTTTGCTGCAGAACAACACAGCTGTAACTTGAGGGCAGAATAAAGTCTAATTCCCACTGCAGGGATTGCTGATTAGTGCTAAGACTTTTCATTCTGGCCTCCTGGATACCTTTCAGTGGTCTTTGCCAAATTTGATTTACAAGAAAATGATTCCATAATAATACACACCATTACAACTGAGTGCTTCTTCTTTCATATCCATTTATATTTCAAGAACTTTTCCCCAGTCAGCATTCATGAAGGCTTTTAGTTAAACAAAGCGTCACCATTATATTATACATAACAATTTACAAAAATATAACCATCCCAATTTCAGTGTATTTCAGTGACCGATAAGTATAAGAGAGACTTGTAGTTTTGGGGGTAACATTATAGGGCTTGTTTAATTTTGACTTAAAATGCATGTTAGTGTTTTATCTTGTCCAGGGCCTTACACTATCCTTCTCCCTTCAAATAATATTGCCATTGTTTTCATGAGTTCCTTCAGCTTCTACTCTCTGGAATGGACTTCCTGTATTCAGCTTTACCAGTTCTCTGTATGTGGAGTCACATGACTATCATGGTGGAGTAAGGAAGCAGATTCAGCGATCTTCTTCTTCCTTAATTACCAGCAACACTGGCATCAAAGATGCCAACTAGACCCCATACCTAACTTGCGATCTGAGGGAACTCAGGAGAGCAGAAGGCAGGTGACAATAAGGCAGAGGAGGGCAATATCCGAGAAGATGAGAGCAGAATGAGAACCTTTCCGCCACCAACATGAGTATGAAGTTAGTAATGTTGGATGAGTGAGTGAGAGGCCTATCTGCCTCACTGCTAGGCTACGTCTAGACTGGCATGATTTTCCGGAAATGCTTTTAACGGAAAAGTTTTCCGTTAAAAGCATTTTCGGAAAAGAGCGTCTAGATTGGCATGAGCGTCTAGAAAGCACTTTTTGCAGAAAAGCGTCCATGGCCAATCTAGATGCGCTTTTGCGCAAAAAAACCCCGATCACCATTTTAGCAGTCGGGGCTTTTTTGTGCAAAACAAATCTCAGCTGTCTACACTGGCCCTTTTGCACAAAAGTTTTGCGGAAAAGGGACTTTTGCCTGAACAGGAGCAGCATAGTATTTCTGCAAAAAGCACTGATTTCTTACAGTAGGAAGTCAGTGCTTTTGCGGAAATTCAAGCGGCCAGTGTAGACAGCTGGCAAGTTTTTCTGGAAAAGCGGCTGATTTTCCGGAAAAACTGGCCAGTCTAGACACAGCCCTAGTTGATATATAGTGAAAGGCAGCATTTTCACATGTGCCCTGCCTCCCTCCTGCCCTTAGCTTGCTGAAATAGCTCGAGACAAGTGCTTCTCATCCTCTGGGAAGAGGAGCAAATGGATGTTCTGGGCTGGAGCTGCAGCTGGGAGCTAGAGCAGCAGTAAGTCAACCCCTGCTCCAGACTGTTAAATATCCTTAGTGTTAAAAATTCCCCATCGGAGTTTTTAATGAAGGCTGTAGGTTGCTGTGAGTTTTTATTTCCCATGACCTGTCTTTAACCATAATTTTTAAGCATGACACAAATAAAATTAAGGCCAAGAGGGGACATCAGATACTAGTACACAACAGAAATTCCACTAGACCATGTTGAGTACAGCTACACCAGGGCTGCGTCTAGATTGGCAGGATTTTCCGGAAATGCTTTTCATGGAAAAGTTTTCCATTAAAAGCATTTTCGGAACAGAGTGTCTAGATTGGCACGGACGCTTTTCCACAAAAGCATAGCAGTCTTAGAGCAGCTGCAACCCAGGCAACAACACTCAGCTGGCAGCTGGGAGGCAATGCTGGGCTAGGTAAGGTGGGTGGGGCAGGTACTGGGGACCCCAGGGGTGGGGAGCGCTTCTGGGGATGGAGGACTCTAAGAGGCAAAGGGCTGGCACTGGGAGGCTCTGGGGGTGGAGCTAGTACAGTACATGGGAGCTCTAAGGCATGGGGGGGCTCTAAGAGTTGGGGGGCCACACTGGGGCATTTGGGGTGGGGAGCTGGCCCTGGGAGGTCCTGTGGGTGGGCCTAGTAATGGGGGGGGTGGACTATAGGGGCAGGACTGTCACTGAAGGACTCTGGGGATGGGGCTAATATTAGGGACTGGGGGCTGGCACTGGGAGAGCCTGGGGTGGGTGCAGTGGAGCTCTAGAAACAGGAGGATGGCACTGGGGGGGGGCTGGTTGTAGGGGGCTCTAAGGGGTGGGGACTGGCACTGAGGCATTGGGGATGGGAGGCTGCCACTGGGAGGGCTCTGAAGGCCAGAGACTGGCACTGGGAAGGGTTGGGTGCAGGAGACTCTTGGGTCAGTGGCTAGTGCTGGGCAGTAGTAGAGGAGTGAGGGGCTCTCGCAGTTAGGGCTGACACTGGGTGGCTGAGGGGGCCACGGTGAACCCTACCCTCCAGAGCCACCACGAACAGTGGGCTTCAGCTGCGGCAGCCGCCCACCACATTACAACCGCTGGAGCTGAAGCCCGGTGTTCATGCACCTGTGGGAGCCAGGGCTTTTGGTGGACTCCTAATATTTTATTTTCATATTCATTATTTGAATAACCTCAGAATATCTAGCACTGTTTTTTTCATGTACTGTCTTCCCAAATTTCTGAAATCCTTAGTACGATTAGAATAATTGTAGAATAATTGTGACCTCCCTTCAAGCCAGAGGGGAAGGAACTAGGGATGTGAAGGAGTAGTTGACTATCTGATGAGCAAATGTTTATCAGACAATCAACATGCTAGTCAACTAGTTGCTCCCTCGCCCTCTTGCTGCCTCTATCAGAAAGAAGGCAGCAAGTGGGGGTAGGAGGGGAAGAGAAGGGGCTATTTCAAAGCGACAGCATCGCTTGAAGCCTGGGGCCAGACCCCAGGTTCCACGCAGCGCTGCCACTTTGAAACACCATGTGCAGCCCAGGGCCAGCTGGGGTGTCTCCAAACTGGACGCGGCGTTTCAGAGGCAGCATCAGGTGGAACCTGGGATCAGCTGGGGACTCCCCAGCTGATCCCAGGGCACTGAGCAGCATGCCATTTTGAAATGCTGTGGGGAGCCCAGCGTCAGGCTGCACGTGGCATTTCAAAGTAGCAGCGCCACATGTAGCCCAGGATCAGCTGGAGTCCCCAGCTGATCCCGGGCTCCATATGGCACTTTCGCCTTTGAAGAGTAGCAACAGCCCTAGTGCTGTTGCTACACTTCAAAGGCAGAATCGCCCTATTGACTATTCGAATAGTCGATGCAAAATGCATCGACTATTCGATTAGTCAATATTTAACATCCTTAGAAGGCACCACTGTCTCTTACCTCCTGGTTGGGCAGAGCCTGGTTGGTTGGGCAGAGCCAGGCTGCACTCACTCCACTCAATGAAAGTGGAGGTAAGTGATTTCATCATTAAAATCAGGGAAGAAACCTGGACCTCTGGATGTTATAAAAGTAAAGAGTAAATCTCAGTGAAACAAATAGAAGGATTTCTTCAGAAATGGACAATCCTTAAAACAAATGCAAGTAAGTGATTTTAATAAATAAATAAATTAAATAAACAAACAAGCTCAATTTGAGTTTATTAGATTATGGTTATACAATTATACAGATTATTTACTCTGTTCTAAAAAAAGGAAAGGCCCCAACAAAGCTATCTGATCTAGAAAATTACAGCAATCAGCGTGAAGTTTCAGCAATCAAAATGATCTAAATGAACATGTAATTGTATGATTATGTTTTGAAATGGAAAACCACATAAATCTATTAAGTCATGGAATACAGACTGTAAATACAAAACAACAGCAAAGGAATGAAATTAGATAATGCAGATAATAAATGTTGGCTCCATTACTAACCAGAGAGTACAAATTCAATACCATCTAAAACTACGTCTAGACTGCAGGCTTCTTTTGGAAGAAGCTTTTCCAGAAGAGATCTTCCAAAAAAACTTCTTCCAAAAGAAAGCATTCACACTGCCAAAGTGCATCAAAAAAGCGATCTGCTTCTTCAAAAGATAGCGTCCACACTGAATGGACGCTATCTCGCATTTCAGCTGTGATTACTATGGGCAGAATGGCCACCAGGGCACCTGTGCTTTTTCCTCTTTTCTCTTCTTTCAAAAAAACTCCCTTTTCCCTGTCCACACACATTTTTTTTCCAAAGGAGCTCTTTTTTTCTTCGAAAGAACATGATTGTACTGTGGACGTAAGTGAAGTTTTTTCAGAAAAACAGCCGTTTTTCTGAAAAAACTCTGTAGTGTAGACATAGCCTAGTTCAAAATGTATATTTCCTGTTTCTATATAATAAAATTCATATTTTGCCCTACATATCTGTATGAAATGCAAAATAGCCAGACGCTTTCATACACGATACAGGAATGCTGGATGGTAAAAATATTTTGAAAATCTATGCTGAAAGAAATAAAATAAACACTAGACACAGAACTCAAATAGGACTTAAAGACATGTATTGGGAATTGGTCTGTAAAAATATTTAAACTGGGAATACAGAAGCTACTCATGTTTTTAGCAAAAATGAAACAAAAATCTATGATTTTTGTGAGAACTGTGCCAGACTATAATAAATCTAGGAGGATTAGCACTCAGTGCAAACACTGGAGCTGGTGTCTTTCTTGCCAAGGTTTAACATAGACTTGAACAAATAAGAAGTCTACTATTGTGTGATGATGGAACTTCATTCATTTTTGACAAACATCTCATAGATCAGACAGCTTGCATAAATAGATGTTAAGGTTATTTCTTCCTTTGATGGGACAGAGCACAAATCTTCATATTACAGAAAAGGTGCAGAATGGACACTAATAGGAAATTGTGAGTTTGTCAGTGACTGAGCATGGGGTAATAGTATTGGCTGTATAGAAACTGACTGGGTCTGATGCCTGACTCATGACACGAGAGTATAAAAAGGCTCATTAACTGACAAACAGGACCATGACGTCCCAGAGTTCTGAAGTTAGAAAGCAAACTATAACAGATTCCGTTTGTATGAGGGGCATCTAAACCCCATTCTCAGAGCACAACACCACCTCCCCCATTGTATGTGTGAGGGCCTAAATGTGAGTTACTTTTTGTTCTGAAAAGGGCAGAAAACAGCCAAGGTGGAGATAGTCACTGAGCTCTCTTTCTGTCAGTCAGTGAGCTGCATATCAAACTTGACTGTGTCACTAGAACCTGCTCTCCTCTAAGCCATGTCTATGTTCTCTCTTCCTCCCCTTTTTTGGCCACCTTGATGACCCACTTTAAGTCTTACTTGTCACCTCTCAAAATGCAGCAGGATTCTTTGCACAAGCTAACAAAGCATTCTTTGGAGAGGAGACATTTCTCCTCCCCTGCTTGGCACACAGTAGTTAGTGGAACTGAATACAAATATTTTGTTCTGGCTAAGCGCAATGTTAAATCACCACAGACCAAGCCACGACCAGCCCGAGCCATTCGTGCACCCCGGGCGTGTAGCGCCGCCCCTGGGAGTGCAGCGCATGTGTGGCCCCGCTCCCAGGCATGCAGCGACCCTGGTCCCCAGGCGCCCAGCGCATGCGCAGCCCCACCCCTGCCCAGTTTGGCAGCCCCACACAGCACCCCCTACAATGGGGCGCCCCGGGTGGTAGCCTGGTCAGCCTGTAGCTTGGGCCGGCTCTGGACCAAGCCATCGTGGTGACATGTCCTAATCCTCACATATGGGCTGGGTTGCCTGGTTGGACTACACTTCTCACAACACGCTATGTTCTCTCCTCTTGCAGAGCATCTGCAGTGTTTCTTTGGAGTCAAAATGGCTGCAAGGCATCTTTGAAGATGTAGTCTGGCTAGGGAGCCCATTTCCTGGAGAAAAATGGGGGCATGAAACAACAAAAGTACCACAAATGTCTTAGTCTAAATTTTGGGGGTTTCAGTGTCCAGTTTTCAATAAAAAGTCAGCATTTTTCACCCAGTTTTTTGCCAGAAGTAATTTTTGTTTTGTTCAAAACTCAATTTTCCAGAAAAAAAAACCCAAAGGAAAAAAACAACCAAAAACAGGGATTTGGAAGAACCAACACTACACCAGCATCTCTCTACACATGGGGTCTTCATCTCTAAAGAATAGTCTGTTATCTGGTAAGATACCAGACCTAAGGAGAATAGGACGGCATTCTTCTTGCTGTGTCCTATTTTTAAATATGTCAAGCTACTAGCACAGATGAAATTCTGATTTTACAATTGTCTAGGTGGTCACTGGAAGGGCTGTTGTAGAGATAAAGAGCCATCATTGAACCCTCTGCTTCTATCACACTATTCTCTAGTGGTTGCTCTTGTATCGTATTAGTAAGGCATATATCTACCATGGCTGGAGGCCACTGCTGAATTGCACTTTGGAATGTTATGCTGAGGTCACTGTAACTCGGTCACTAGTAATTAGCCATGTCAGTGATTCTTAGCAAGACTTTCTATCTGAAGTCACTAAGAAATTAAACATCTAGGATCAGGTTCAGAGCCATGAGCAAAAGTAATAGACTTGCCCAAGCCTGGGAAAGACTATTGACTGATGCCAAGTTACATGAAAGGCTCATCCTTCAAAGAATTGCTCCCACCAGTGAGGCTATCTAGAGCGTAGATCAAGCAGTTTTCCAGCCAAATTGCAGTATCAAGATCAAATACTGGCACTGACCACCTACCTCAAGAATGGCTTTGAGGACATGCAGAAAACAAGGATAGTCATCCTAGATCTTACTGCTGCATATTAAAGATGTGAAAGTTTAACCTCACCTCATTGGTTAATGTTCATGGTTACATGCAGGCTCCCGGTATGCATGGGGAGCTGGTTCTTGGCATGTACTGGCTCCTGGGAAGCTGCCTGCCACCCCATGTGTAACTGCTGAAATTTTCAGCAGTTACATGGTTACTTAATGACATGCATTTTAACATCTCTGCTGTATGAAACACAATCTGGCATACAGTCTGCTATATAAATTGTGATTGGTCCTACCAGAGTAAGTTGTCAAGACTGTGAACCTATTGCTGAGAGGCTGCCAGTCCTGGAGATACAAAATCAATGATCTACCCCAGGGTTCAGCTGTAGCACCAATACTTCTGTGAAGAGGTTGAAATGACCTCCCCAACACCTCTACCAGGCATTTGTTTATGAAGAAGCCGGACCTCTGTCAGGCAGTCCAGGACCAGGGTATCAGTTACAGAATAAATCCTGAATGCTGACATGAGACTATTGTAAAAGATGGAGACTTCAACCTAGTACCAAACTCCCCCAAAAAAACAACAACAAAAAAAGGTTTTCAGCTGCTTCTATCTGTACCATACAAAAACCAATAAGCAGCTCAACTTCCTCCTGAATGAACACTAATTGGACCACAACCCAAAACCTGTGTTACACTGGACATTACCTTGACATTCAAGGAATATCTTACTAACATGCCACTGAAAAAAAAGACAAGAAATAACTTATCAGCAAACTCACTTGTTCTACCTCAGGAGCCAATTCACAGAGACTAGGAAATGCTGGGCTTGCCTTGGACCATTCTCCAGTACAGTACTGCTCCATAGTGTGGCTCAGCTGTTCTCACACAGTACTAGCAGGCATTCGTGGGTATAATAATATAAGTGCCATGAGAGTGACCAAACTGGCCTGGCTGCTGGTTCTGTCCAACATCATTTCTACTGGCATCAAGGCACCTTGCAAAATCTGATCCTTAAGGTGCAAGACATGCCACATCGATCCTTGTTTAATAAAAATATGTTTAATCCACCAAGTCACTTCTCTACTTATGACACAAGACTTATGTGTGGGTTTTTCCATAGATGATGCATAACTGTTTATAATGAGTGGCACAATTTTTGTGGTATGTAGTGGGGTTCAGAGGCAGGCATATCAACCTTAGCAAAAATCAGGAGAGGAATGTGATCCCACCTGTCCCCATGTCATCTCTGGATATTACTTATGCTATATTTGTTTCTATATAAATCCAGAAAAGTTTCTTTATTTCTGTATTTTTTAAAGAGCTTTGTTAAAATAATGGGCAGACTAGGTTTTGTAAGTGCAAATCTTTGAGCTCAGCCAAAAGACTTGCCAAAGTACTGTTAAGTTGTCACTACAGGAACTGATAACAGATAAGGGATGATAAAGGTTGTTGCCAATGTGCACTTAGGAGGCCATTAAATATTAAGTAGTGCTTCCATTTCTTCTAATACAGGAGTGCCCATAGGCAGCCTACAGACCCTGTGTACTGTGCAGCCACCTCATGTTTAATACAAAGGAACAGAGGATGGAGAGTATAGATGCTCCATGGTGATCTAAGGAGCCATTTTTTGGATGAAGATGAAGCATTCATTGCACACCGGGAACTATGGTCTCTGCAAGCGGCAGCTCCACATTAGAGGCAAGAGATCCTGCTATCTGTTTCATTGAAAAAAAAACCCCTTCAATTTTAGAAAAGAAACTTGTCAGTACACATACTGCCTGCCAATTACTGAATTGGCAAAAAAGAGGAAAGCTTTCACACGGGACATCTCATAAACAATTCAGTGGGAACACAGAAATGCACAAATTTGAAGGGCATGGGCATGGTCTATCAAGAAATCCTTTTGATCCTAAATTCATGGCCCAGAATAATGAACTGAGGTAAGGGGAGAGGAGGCTGAAGAATCTTAAATAAAATATAGAAGTCTGTGACAGCCTATGAGTTTATTTCCTTTTAAGCAAATGCAGCTGAACTACCAACTGAAATAGCCAGGCTAAGCAGAAGATGAAGATTAATCAGCTCGTCCACAAGCTGCTGTATCTGCAGCAAGAACTGCAAAGGGAGATGACTGCTAGAACCTCTTTCTTAACAACAGTATAAACACAACTGCAGTTGCCTGAACACTGATCTTGTGTGTCTGGGGAAGAGCCCGGGACCAAATAGTGCAATGAAAGGATGAGAACACTATATATGGATTGAAACTGCCAATTCATTTAATGAATTCTAACAAGTCATTGGATTAATTCAGATATTAAAAAGGCAGGGTGATAGACTGCTACATTTTAATGTCCACTGGATACAGCCCTTAGGATTCTGTCTGGGCAAGGTTGGGAGCATATTTAAAAGCAAAGCAGTTTGGCGGATAGACTGAACTATAAATTAGGAAAGATTAAAAGGTGGAAGTACAAGGACATGGAGGTTAACTTACTATGAAGGAAAATTTTCAAGACTAGAGGGGTGAGAGCTAAAGTGCTGCCTATTGATTAGCCTAGTGTTGCCTCCCCAAAAGCAGGTGACTGGGGGCTGTTTTCTGGATTTCATTCCCACTTCTGCCATTAACCTGACTTTAGACAAGTCACATACCTTCTCATAAAACAGGAGAGCCTGCTTTCTTTTTTCCTTCCCAAAGGCATTGTAAAGATTAATTGGGGTTTGTAAATCACTTTGCAATCGTTAGATGGATGGTGGAATGGAATAATCCTGGAGAGAACTTTTATTTATACATCCATCCTCACATTAGTTTAAGTTGATCCCCATCAGTATAAGAAATGACATTAAAACTTCCCTTTTCCCATCCTCTTTGTATATTCTGATTGTAAGCTCTTCCAGACAAAACCTGTCCTTTATTGCCTACCATAATGAGGACCCAAAATCTATTGGAGCCTCTAAATAACAATTTAATGCATTCAGTTCTGGCCACACAGAGCCCAGGATCGGCTGTGTGGCGCTGCCCCTTTGAAACGCTGCCTTGGTGTTTCAAAGCGGCAGCACCACACGAAACCCAGGCTCTGTGCAGCACTGCCACTTTGAGGTACCTCCTCTTCCTCCCCCACCTTGATGCCTCTATTTGATAGAGGCAGGAAGGGGGGGAAGCTACTAATTGACTAGTCATAGAATCATAGAATCATAGAACTGGAAGAGACCTCAGAAGGTCATCAAGTCCAGCCCCCTGCTCTAGGCAGGACCAATTCCAACTAAATCAACCCAGCCAGGGCTTTGTCAAGCCGAGACTTAAACACCTCTAGGGATGGAGACTCCACTACTTCCCTAGGTAACCCATTCCAGTGCTTCACCACCCTCCTAGTGAAATAGTTTTTCCTAATATCCAACCTGGACCTCTCCCACCACAACGTGAGACCATTGCTCCTTGTTCTGCCATCTGTCACTACTGAGAACAGCCTCTCTCCATCCTCTTTGGAACCTCCCTTCAGGAAGTTGAAGGCTGCTATCAAATCCCCCCTCACTCTTCGCTTCTGCAGACTAAACAGACCCAAGTCCCTCAGCCTCTCCTCATAAGTCATATGCTCCAGCCCCCTAATCATTTTGGTTGCCCTCCGCTGGACCCTCTCCAATGCTTCCACATCCTTTTTGTAGTGGGGGGCCCAGAACTGGACACAATACTCCAGATGCAGCCTCACAAAAGCCGAATAAAGGGGAATGATGACATCTCTGGATCTGCTGGCAATGCTCCTCTTAATGCACCCTAATATGCCATTAGCCTTCTTGGCTACAAGGGCTCACTGTTGACTCATATCTAGCTTCTCATCCACTGTAACCCCCAGGTCCTTTTCTGCAGAACTACTACTTAACTGGTTGGTCCCCAGCTTGTAACTATGCTTGGGATTCTTCTGTCCCAAGTGCAGGACTCTACACTTGTCCTTGTTGAACTTCATCAGATTTCTTGTGGCCCAATCCTCCAATTTGTCTAAGTCATTCTGTACCCTATCTCTGCCCTTAAGCGTATCTACCTCTCCCCCCAGCTTAGTGTCATCCGCAAACTTGCTGAGGGTGCAATCCATCCCCTCATCCAGATCATTAATGAAGATATTGAACAAAACTGGTCCTAGAACTGAACCTTGGGGCACTCTGCTAGAAACTGACCGCCATCCTGACATCGAGCCATTGATCACTACCTGCTGGGCCCGGCCTTCTAGCCATCTTTCTATCCATCTTACCGTCCATTTATCCAATCCACAATCCCTTAACTTGCTGGCAAGAATATTGTGGGAGACCGTATCAAAAGCCTTGCTAAAGTCAAGGTATATAACATCCACTGACTTTCTCATGTCCACCGAGCCAGTTACCTCATCATAGAACGTTAACATTCCTAGTGCAAATAGCTCTCCCTTGCAGGTGCACTGCCCCCAGTGGCCACTCTCATATTGCAACCCTCAGAACAGCAACCCCTCCTTTTGAATGTCAAGGGAAACTGTCCTTTTCCTAAAGCTTCCAGTTCTCCTGACACAACTAAATATAGATTTCATGATACACAAGAGTATGTACCTGAGATCTCAGTTCTTTCAATACATCTTCAGAGAGGCTCTTGCAGGAACAAGGGGTCCACAGATTAAATGGATACTAGCTTAGCCATGATTGTTTCTCTGTAGAGGGCTTTGAGGCTCACTACAAGCACACTTCATACAATAGGCACGATCTCAGCATGAAACACATGGTTTTCATAATTCCCCAAAGAAGCAATCAGGTGTGAGGTATAGTGTGAAAGGATATTTATTCCCTTCAGTTATTTGAGCCAAGTTTGGTTGTTGCTCCTATACCAGAGCTCAGTTACCAGACCAGTTAGCGACCAATGGCAGTTCCGCTTACGAGGAACTGCTCCATTAACACAAATGAGAAAACATAAAAGCAAAAAGTGATTTTTAGGCAAACATTTCTGAACATAGCTGCCTCATGTTAGTCTTAAATCTATATTAAAGTACTTAAACAAAAACAGCTTGATGTGCAGAGATGCCAAAGGAGTCCAAATATTAATTGCAGAGACCAACATTAGGCATCCAAATTGGAAAATCCTGGCCTTAAGCTCCCTTTCCACTCCAAATCGTTAATTTAAGGGAAATGTGTTTGCATATACACTTTCCTCCGGTCGCAGAATGTTCAACATAGACATTCTTTAAGGTATTCCTAAGCAGCAGGACTGCATGAAATGTGTTTGCATTTTACTGATTGGCACAGCAGAGGTCTGAAGGACATTTTCAAAAAAATCCTTATAGATACAAGTATACTCACCTCCAGGCCATCTCTTGGCCAGAGGAGGATTATTATCTTCATTACATTTTCTGGGATTTTGGCTTACTCTAGTTTTAAGTGGATGACAGCATCAGAATTTATTTTAAGAGCTCTAATTAATTTGTATATAATTAAGGAGGTTAATTTCAATTTAGAACTGCCTCTACAGCTGCTAATGCCTCTTGGAAAACTCTGAAAGTTTTTCAGACTCCAAAGCAGTTCTTCCTCTCTGTCTTAAATATTCCCTCCTCCCATATTATTCACTCCCTACTTCTTTATCACTGTTTCCGTTTTCATGAAAACAGAATCTCTTGTTAAGCAGCATTTCTGCTTTCTGCCACATAACATCTATGATGTCACAAGGTCAGGTGTGGTGGTCATTATGATGTGACAAAAAGAAGATTCTGGCAGCAAGTAACATCTAAATGGCAGGAACAACTTAACTTAAAAAGAAGACATATTATATTTCTATCTTCCTCCTATGAAGAAAAATGATTGGGGGGAAGGCTTGTCTTTTGAATGAATCATGGAGTTTAGAGGCAGCTGTTTTCCAAGCTCTGCCATAGATTAGCAGGGTGACTTATCGGTACCGCAAGTTTCCCTAATTCTAAAGTGGGGGTTATACACTTAGGTGCTAGGTCTGTTGTGAGACTAAATACCTGACTGCTGGCAAAGCACTTTTACATCCTCCAAAGAAAGTTTAAAATGTTATTAAATATAGAAGACAGCTAAAATGCAAGAATTGTTTCTCAAATGAATGTGTTTCACACAAGGGCTCCCCAGTAAAGGGGCTTTGTATGGTAATGTGACATTTTGCAGCCTACATGCAGCCAATTATCTTTGAAAGAAAAATGACCAAGTTATTTTGATGAAAACACTTCTGTGGGAGTTGAAATCCAAGGACTAAATGTAGATATAATGCTGATACAGTTGTTATTAAAAGATACTACAATTAAGGAGTCTGAAGGTGCATCTTCGCAGCAGGGTTTAACTCAAAATAAGCTATGCAAATTGAGCAACATCAATTGCATAGTTTATTTTGAAATATCTTATTTCGAAATTAGGAGTGTCTACACAGCACTTATTTCAAAATAGAGCACTCTTCCTCTGGCTTCCCTTACTCCTTGTACAATGAGGGTTACAGGAGTCAGACTAAGAAGTCCTCCAGCCTGACAGTATTTCAACATTATTTTGAAGTAACTCTTTGCTGTGCAGATGCAGACTAAGTTATTTCAAAATATTGTTGCTGTGTAGACGTACTCTGAGATCCCCTTGCATGCTGGGGTAACACCAGCACTATCTCAGACTAGTGTATGACACTAACTGAAGCCTGTACCATCTGTTTTACTAGTAATACTTTAGTGTATCCTTATGCTCCTTCCAGGATTCCACGTGAAATGGAGTATATTACAATGGGGAAAGTAACTGGGGCTGCTTAATGTCTCAAACTCACATGGTCTGTTGTGTAAAAAAATAGTTAGAGAATACCAATGTATCTAATTATTAGATAAGTTTGAGTAGATGGACACTCAGGAAGGGGCCCTACCTTACCGCTTTGATCGTGCAGTATTAAGTCAGTGAGAGTTTTACTACAGACTTCAGTGGGAGAAGGAGTAGGGCTTACATGCACAAAAAGTTGCACCTGCACTCAAATACATATAAATTACCTACAGTCGTATCTACACCTAGTAAAATCTATCTGTTGTCGAGCCACATGCCACCACTATACATACAATCTGCATCCATCCACAATTCACACAACAATTATATTATCAAATGGGGCAACTTTAAGCCTACTTCCCCCTTCCACTTTTGAACATTTACATTTTTAAGAATGAGGATTATTGGAGCAGTGGTGAAGAAGAAAGGCAGGATCAAGGAGCTGACACATTCAGGTAAGGCTTCAACCCTTCTGTATCTGTAAGCCAGTTGTTTTTAAAATAAGTCATTCTTCATATACTTCTCAGGGCATAAATCAAGCTTTTACGACAAAATCAACTCCAATGGCTCCAGCCAGAACTCTCTTCCTCACCACAGGCAGCTCCTTTTATTTTGGCCTGTGAGTTGTAACTGGATGTTGCTGGTCCTTGACTCTTTCAGCTGCTGGAGGACCAGATCTTAAAGGGTCCCAAAAAGGCTTCTCCTGGGTTGCCTGACTCAGAAAACATGGAGATCTAATACTGACTTCTCTTTCCTTCTCAGAGAATTATTTTCTGGGGTGGGGTGCAGCACTGTGCTTTTTCCACTTGTAAACTGATGCAAGGCTCTGTCTGTCTCATTGGGGATAGGTTTCCAGGATAAGTGTGCATGCACAACCTTCAAACACAAGGTCATTTTTCATTCCATCCAACTCCTATTGTAATAATTAGAAATTTTATCACATCTATTTTCCCTGGGGGGACCTTCAATAAAATGCTTACGAAGGCCCATTTTGAACCTCTTTGACTCACATCACATGATGCGTAATGTTATCTGCTGGAGAATCATTCTTGTTGTTTTCCTTTGCTTGCAGGCTAGTCTTCCTTTCAGCTCCACTTTGATTAGGGACTTGCATTGCTGTTTCCAAATCTCTGATCTCTGAGACAAGCATCAGCTCTTCTTATACTTCAGGTCCTTCTTGGCATTCCTTTTTTTACCTGCCCAGCGCACTGCCTGGTGGCTTCCCTTTCCAAGGTTTTGAGGTACTGTCTCCGCCCATCTGTGTTATTCCTGTCATTCCCTACATCTGAATTCCTCAAGGGCTATTTCTCACTTTCTAGTGATTCAATTCTTATCTTGGCTTTTGATAACCTGGGACTATTGGAGGACTTTTTCACAAAGCTCTCAGTTCCAACTGTAACAGGTAGCACTGTTGTTCATACCCTGCCTCTGGATAAATGTAGAAGGCAAACTCTTGCTCTCTCACTTTATGGCTTGTGCCATGGTCTACTCTCTTGGGAAACATATTTCTGCCAGCTCTTGGAAGGCTACTTCTTTTTGGCCCATTAGAACATTGAATTGTGCCAAAAACTTCCTCCTTGTCATTATCAGCTGCAGTAACATTGTCTTCTAATTTTCTCCAGTCTATTAATTATTGAGGAGTTGACTAATGCCATGACTGTAGTCGCTATTATTGACACGGCCTGGCATATTGGCAGCTGTTGATAATAAGTCCTTTGCAGGGTGGTAAAGGACCATCTACTGGGATGCTCAAGTCCCTATCTTGCTTTCTTATGGAGATGTAAGCATGGTCAGGTGTTACCAAGATTTCCATTTCAATGGCAACATGGAGATGATACCTCACAAAGTATATTTTGTACAAAGATTACTGCAATAGGGTGTGAGGTGTGAATACAGAGTGCACTCAGTCACACGTGGTTCCTTGCCAAGCCTGGGATGGTCACTCTTGTAGGCATCATTTCTGCTCCTTTTGACATCTCATGCACAAGCGGGGCTGGAGCAACGCTCCATGACATCATCCTTCCTTGACATGATGAGGTCTTGCACCCCTCTTCTGACAACCATGTGGTGGGTTGCAATCACTTCTTGAATGCTCCTAGTGTACAGGAATGGTGCCACTATTTTCTTCAGCTCCCTGTACCTGTTGCAGACTACCAGCTGGCCTCTTCAGTTCTTCAGTGACTCAACTCTAATACTTGCTGCTCTTTTCCTCTCCAAAAACTATTTCTTGGGGATCAGGTGCAGAAATGCAGTGAGGCCCCTCAACCCAAGGTGCCACAAAGGCCTGGTTCACCAAATCACAGACAGAGAAAATTGGTTCATACTTTTTCATAGAGCAGCCTTCTCCTTTCTGAGTGCCTGGTTATTGAGTAGGGATAACTGAGCCAGGGTTTCCCCTGCTACTCCCTATTGCAAGCAAATGAGCAGAGAGAGTACCCCAACTCAATTTCCCATGATCACAAATAATCTGAGCAGCCAGATATTATTCCTATCTCAACCGAGGTCAAATAAGATCAAGTGACATCCAGCATATATTCAATTCATCCTTAGCAAAAGGATGTACTCTCTCCTTATAGTATTGTATTGCTCTTGCCCTGTTGTTTCAATATCAAGTAAGAGAAGTCAGCTGGTAGATTCCAGTAACCAATAGCAGAGGGTTTGGATTGTTACATGTCAGACTATTGTAGTCTCTTGGGAGAGCTGGCTAATTTATCCATCCATTCAAGTATTTGTATGGCTCCCTCTGTAGTACCTAGCACTCCACATGTTTGAAGAATGGAATGAGTGTTCCGTCTTTCTTTCCTGCTACCAAGGAACAGGCTCATGAGGATTTACTTTGTTTAAATGAAATAATCTATGCTAATGAGGGTACTGTTGTGGACAAATTTGACTGAAGAAATGGGTTCTAAACTAGGCTCTTAATGTAATGGCCATTATTTCTTCTGGCAAAAATTCCATAGTCTTGATGAAGCTCTTGTGAAGGAGCTATATTCCACTATCACAAGTTTTCTGCACTGGTGGACAGCAGCATCATTCTAGTGAAATACAATTGGCATGGGAGATTGTAGCTACAGAGAGACACAGACACACTTTCAGCCATCTAACTCACAATCATGACAAATCTTCAGCTGGACTCTTTTCATTGGGGGAGTCAACACAGAGAGTAGGGCTACTGCATTCTGAGCTTGTCAGAGCTTTTTCAGGATATGGAGATTCATTTTTATATATGAAGAGTTGCAACATTTGAGTCTAGGTCTTATGAATATATGAATCAATGTGGCCAACCTAGCATTATATAGGATGAGGTGCAATCTCCTGGACAGCCTTGTAGTAGAAAGAAACAACCTGAAGCATGAGCCTGGTGTAAGGGCTGAGGCCTTAAGCAATGTCAGCAAAAGTTATATTACGAGTATAAGTCAGGCCCTGTCAGAAGCAGACATTTGCCTGTAAGTCAGTGTCTGGGACACAAACTTGGCATCAGTATTGCTAGCACTGCTAAAACATATTCCAACAAGACAGCAAAAGAACACCCCAACCTAGTACACGATAACATGGTTTAACAAAAGTGATACAATTTTATCGGAAACATTAGGATTGCTAAACAGGAATATTTTGTCTGAAATAACAGGAGGAAAGTACAGAGAGATAACAAATATGCCATGAAACACGTGAGATGATATGCAAGTTGTCTATAAATGTTGGGATACTTGCCTTAGGGGCCCTAGGGGGCAGTGCAAAGTTCCACCAGTGACTGAGCAAAAAGGGCAAGCAAGTGGTCTGGTAGAGTCTAGGGATGTAAAGGATTAAACAGCTATCGGATAAGCAAATGCTTATCCGATAGTCAACTAGTCGCTCCCCCCCTTGCTGCCTCTATCAGATAGAGGCAGCAAGGGGGCGGGGGGAGAGAAAAAGGGGGTACTTCAAAGCAGCAGCACCTCGTGGAACCCAGGGTCAGCTGGGAAGTCCCCAGCTGATCCCGGACTCCATGTGGTGCTGCTGCTTTGAAATGCCATGCAGAGCCCTGACCCCAGTCTCCATGTGGCATTTCTGCAGAACCGGTGTCAGCTGGGGAGTCCTTAGCTGATCCCAGGCTCCATGCAGTGCTGCTGCTTTGAAATGCCATGTGGAGCCCGATCTCAGGCTCCACATGGCATTTCAAAGCACACAGAGCCCAGGGTCAGCTAGGGAGTCCCCAGCTCACCCCAAGTTCCGTGGAAATGCCACATGGAGCCCAGGATTGGTCCCCACTGATCTTGGGTTTCATGTGAAATTTCAAAGTGCACAGAGCCCGGGGTCAACTAAGGAGTCCCCAGCTGACCCTGGGTTCCACAGAAATGCAGCGTGGAGCCCGGGATCAGCGGTGGACTCAGTCCTCCACTGACCCCAGGCTCTATGCAGGTGCTTCCACTTTGAAATGCTCATGAGTCCCTACTGGGCTCTTCTACATTTCAAAGAAGGAATGCGAAGTGCCTATCAACTAGTCAAGTAGTTGATGGAAATTCCATCAACTAATCAACTAGTAAATTAATTGAACATTCTTAGTAGAGTCTGCTTGATATAAGGACCATATTTGGTTGACAAAAAACCTGTCCTGGTGCCTTTGTATCTTATCTGATTTGGTGGTCATTGGGGGTTTTCGGAGTCTACAGTGATGGCTACCTGCTCAGAACTAGGGCAGTACACAAATGGAGTACACATACACAGCCAAACATCTATCAGCATCAGTCAGAACATCGCATTGGTAACAACTGTTAACACTGATGTTACATCTCATGATAAGCCTCAGATGGTGGTCAGCATTTTCCATTGCTATAGCTACTTGGATGAACAGTGCAGATTCATTCATTGGAAGGGGAAAAGTTCCAGTAAGGTGCTTCTTCCCATTAGCCTCAGTTCAGTCTTATCTTAATTCAACTTCAAATTGCTGCTCTTTTTCTAGGTGATGATTTCAGAAAAGCAGTCAGAAAGTTTGTTGATGGTGCTGTATTCAGATGAGGTAAAAGCAATTTAGAACTGGATATCATCTGTAGAATGCAAATATTTCAGCCTAAGTGTCTCAATTTTCCACTGACCGCATATAGATGCTAAAAAATGGTGAGAACTGAGTTTTGAGAAGCCCCGCATGAGAAAAAGGCAAGTGCGCATAAGGGAAAGTTAGATATCTTTCTCAACCCAAACTCAGAATCAGCAACAGCCCTGTTGCTGTATCCACACTCTTGCAGGTGCATGAGACAGGCAATGCAGCAAACACAATCTGTGTACTGTATATATAGTCAGTTTCGTTAAGTATACTAACTGAATAAATGGAGAATTAAAAAAAAATCAGTTCTAGGAAATCTTGGAGGAAGCTGTAACAATGTCAGTAAAGTTTTCCCAGACAAAATTGTGATTAAGTTGATAATTATGACCTTCTCACTATAGGTTTAATTATAGTAATGTGACAGAGCTAGGGCATTCAAAGTGCCCTTGTCAGAATTCTGTAACCAAATCATGGAGACGTGGGTAATCTACTTTCTTGTGACAGAGTTCATCTTCTCACTGGTTACTTCTTATCATTGCTGCTAGAGAACTCATTCTTTAGGGTCACAGAAATATTTCTGAAGAGGACCATTTTAGCTACTGTGAGCTAGCCTGCACTGACAGCATGTATTTTCAAAGACAGTTTCTCAGAAAGAATATATTTCCTTAAAAATGGACTTAAACCCACAGCTTCTGTTCCAAATCACTGAACCTGAACACTTGTCTAGTCTATAAAATAGTCATACTCCTTATTTCAAGTGGGGGAGGGGAGCAAAGTACAAAAATTACTGTAAAGCGCTCTTAATATAGATTTGTATGACAGATGCTGAGATTGTCTTCCTGGGATATAGCTATTTTTAAATGGGAAGATAAGAGATTCCTCTACTCCTTCCTTAGTAAGTGCACCTCTAGAAGCTAGATATCAACATTGGAAAGTAGGAAAATATTTGCTGAAGTTATTCACTCGGAGCTGTTGTGGCTGAACCACATTCAGAAGTTTAGGTATCTGTTACTGCCTCCAAGATAATGGAATTGTCTTTTAGCTTAAGTGAAAGATGCTTATGGTTTTACATTTATATATTTCAGGTTCAGTCCCTGCAGATGACCTAGTCAGAGACATAATTACGAAGTGAATGCTATAATACACTACTGTGGCAAGACATACAAACATAATGCAAGATGGAATGGTGTGTAGCTTGTGTAGTTATGTAAAGATTGTTATACGTATGACACATAATATGATCAAAGTTTTCCTCATTATCTCTGAGAAATGAATGCAACAGATCTGCAACTTCCACAAAATCTTCTGATTTAATTCTGCAGGAAAACATGATTAATATTTTACATTTATGCTATCTTTCTCAGTTAATTATTCAAAAGCACAACCGAATGAAACACACAGGAAGCTCAAAGTGTTAGGTTACTTAGTTGTTTTTGTATTATGTTGGTTTTCAAATATTTGTTTCAAATTCTAGTGTGAGAAATGCTGAAATGACACAGGACCAGAATGATAGCAAAGCTAAAGGCTACATAGAATAGCAGAGTTTAGGGGTGGGGCCAGTTACAGATAAATGATCCTTTTCATGAGCTGTGTTAGCTAAAGGCAAGTCGAACATTTTAAGATTGGTACCCCAGCAGATCACTATTTTCAGCATTGAATTAGTTTCCATAGTAATGATATAGCCTTTTCTTGCACATGGTAGGCTCTGAGGTAAGGTAGACACACAATTGAGGACCCAATTTTTATACACATTCACCATGACTGTATAAGCAAACTGAATAACCACACAAATATGTAATTAGTTGTGGCTTGTTTAGTAGTCTGCCTTCAGATCTGTAGTTTGCAATTTTGGAGAATGAGAAAAGAACAATTAGGTAATGCAATCAATCTTCCGGACAATGCTGGATTGTTCCCTGCTATGCATTTTCTAGTGATCTGTCCAATCTACTATATCTGTAGAAGTCCCACAAAAGGGTACCACTTCTTTTGGAAGTCTATCCCACAGTGTGGTAGATCTCATTGATTAGGAAAGATATCTTGAGCTTCATCCAGTTTTTCTTACAAATGTCTCCACTACCATCCTCAATACAGTTTTATGCCATGTTTGATGTTTACATCCTTCAATCTACAATCTGTAGATTGTATCATACTCCCTCTTGTCTATTTTTATAGACACCCTGCCTAGACATATTTACCTCTTTGTCACTCTAAAATTCCCTGAGCACTTATGATCTGAAACGCTCTTCAATCTCACTTGTTGAAACTTTTATTTTATATATATTAAATTATCATTGGAACAGAGAACGGAACCCAAGTAGCCCCCTTTTCATGTAAGTGACCTAATCAGCAGGCTATACAGTCATTTTCACTCATGTTCTCTCTGTCCCAATGACTAGCCAAGTATTTAATGCATTTGGCCAGCCACAGCCACACCATTGAAATACTGAGCCCTGCTGGCAGCTATTAGTCGTGGGGGAGTAAGGCAGAAAATGTGTATTTAGCAGACTGAGTAGGCTTCTCAGAAAGCCCCACTCCACAAGTGCTCTGGCAGATTGCTTTTTGTTTTGCACTGCTGCAAAATTTGGATGTTAATCTTCACTACAAAGAAGGGTTTTCAAATTGTGAGAACCCCAAAAGGTACAAACTTCAAAGCCCAGCTTTGTGGAAATAGTCTGCCTCCACTTGCTAGCTGGAGGCGAATGTGATGCTCTCCTCAAGCAAGACACCATTCCCTCTGGACTCCATCCACTCCTGCTAGGGTTCTGCAGAAATTCATAGGTTTGCCAGCTCAGATCCTGCAAATATAGTCTGCTTTCCTGCAATGCTGTGCCTGCAGGAAAATACATCCTGATGAATCATTTAATGGCATAGTTTAGTGCTTTAAAGCATTATCCATCCTCTTTTCTGGCATGTACAATGTAGCCACATTTCCCAAGATGCTGATTCAGCTGCCTGACTGACAGTTACCAGATAACTATTCTTTAGATAGGGTGACCCTATTTCCCTATGCTGAATAGGGGACACCTTGCAAAATTACTCATATTCAAGCAAGCTCAATGGCAATCAGAATTATGCAGTACAAGCATTCAAATTGACATTAAGTTGACTTGACTGACCCCCATTAAAAAGAAATATTGCATGGTTGGATTCTTTTAATTTACCTTATCTTTAAAGCTTTAGGTTTCACATGGCAAGAGGTGACACACACATGCACCCATACCCCTATTTCAGATGAAGGGGTAGTGAACAACCAACCAACCCTCCTTGCCCAACACTGTCTCCTCTCCATACCTGGCTGGGATCTCCAGGATGGCTCCATCTCACCCAATACCTGGTACTGCATCTTCCCAAGGTATTATATGGGGAGGGCATGCATGGGCACATAATCCCCCAGTTTTCTGCCAAGGTACACACTAGAATGTGGCCAGCAGCAGCCTTTTTAGCACTGTTCAGGAGGGAAAGTACAGGAGCTGCTTCCAGCTACAGGGGAAGGGGGTGAACGAAAGTGATGACCTGGCCCATGTCTTTGCAGAACTCATCCCTTCCTGCCTGCATAGTGTCAAAAGGCAGCTAACCCCTCCAAGCTGCTGCTGGTCACAGATAGAACCCAGTTGCCTCCTGTCCCCTAGATATAGCACAGGTACCCACTGTGCACCAAGACCCAGGAACCTGAATGCAGGGGATTCTGCAGCCACAGAACCTGGCCAGAGAGATGGCTCAGCCAGGTGAGAGTAACTAGGGGACAGATCAACTCTGGGCTCCCTGGGGACAAAACCCAGGGCAAAGTGACAGGGAGAACGTGAAAAGGGTGTGAAGCCCCTGCAGGTTCTGGGTGGGAACAGGCTGGAAATTGCTTTCTCCTCCCACACTTCAGAGCCAGCATGCAGCAAGGGTTGGGCTGATGGACCAGTAGGAGGACCAGTATGGCCCGTGTGCTGCAGCTTCATGCACCAGCCTTGCATACCCACCCCCATCATCAGCTACTGGACTGCCCCTCCCCAAATCACTACTGGTGGGTGGTTGGCTGGCTGGCATTACTGACCTACCAGTAATGGTGAAGAAGGATACAGAAATATGGGCCAATTTGCACATTAAGAAAAAAGCCAGGACACTTGCAGGAAGCCTTCAGTATAGAACTGTCCCTTTAAAAACATTTGGTCACCCTGTCTTTATATTCTCCTCTTTGCTGCTTTGTGGGACACCTAACATCTGCATTAAATTAAACAGTTTTTAACTTATAACCAAGAATGGAACATTTCATCTGAATGCCACACAAAAAAAGTGTAAAATACACACTTTGCCTACAGTGTGTAGTATATCTGCAGCAGCCATCCTGCTTTATAAACTTTAGCATACTGTCTACACCTACACACAGGCATTGAAGAGTGTGGGTTTTTGTATCTACCATATAATTCTCAGCCCAATTCCCTGGACCTTCCCAGAAAAAACACCATAATATCTACAGTATACAGTGTCTTTACTCCTGTTAACATCTGCAGTTTTTTTCGGTTGTTTTGACCTACATATATATAAGTGCCGTACCAAGTTTTGTGCAATTCTATTTATAATGCTGCTGGATATTGACTCATTTTTCCCTGTAGGGTTCCCACTGATACACAAAAGCCAAGTGCTGGAGAGTCATGAGCCTCTCCCACACACAGTCTGATATCAGAGGGACTTAGGAAGAATTAAGGGTAGCAGGAGGTATTGTGGTAATCACTGCAGGGAATCAAGCCATTGGAACAAGCCCAGGACCGCTGGATGGGATGTGGATCATGGAGGGAGAGTTTGGAAGAGGTTGTTCTCCTCCCCCCTAATTCTGGAATTTTCTATATTTGGGTGCTTGACTTTGCAACTTTGACATTGTTTTAATGTCATTTTCCATCTTAATTAAATTCTGTTCCTTCTCCTAGTGGAATTGCAGTATAATATTATGGGAAAACATAGGTTTAAATGTTTTTTTTTTAAATAACCTACCAAACGTTGAGGGTCTGATATACAAGGACCCAGCTCCAAAAACACTGCATGCTTTTCATTTTGCAAGATCAAAAACTGACCAAGCCAGAGTCACAGTTTCTTCTAAGTATTTCTGTTCTGAATGTCCTTAAAGGGACACTATCAACATGACTAATCAGTTTCATGTTGCAAGTTCAAAGCAATTTCAGACACTCCTTGATCTCCTTGTCAGATGTGTAGTTTTAGCACCTAGTTCTTGAAAAAAGTAAGTAGTAAAATAATCATGTTTCTCTACCTTGTGACAGACCTACTCTAGCAAAAGGGGAACTGAACATAGAGGACAAATCACAAAGATGATATGCAAAGCGCAGTAAAAACAAAAGAGGAAACGAACTGAAAAAAAGAATATATTTTGGTTTACTATCCCTTTTACTCTCATAGGCTATGCCTACACTCGCAGCTTCTTGCGTGAGAAATATACAAATGAGGCTAAGCGTGGAATATCGCCGAGCCTCATTTGCATACCTAATGAGCCGCCATTTTTGCAGAAGAGGCTCTTGTGCCAGAAGGAGCTGTCTACACTGCAGCTTCTTATGCAAGAAAAACCCTCTTGCACAATGCCATTATTCCTGAAATTTCTATCGCTAAAGAAAACCTTTTCCAATAGCTCCCTTATGACGTATGCAGGATCTATTGGAAAAGGCTTTCTTTAGCGATAGATCATCGTCCAGACTGTCGCTTTTCTCTAACAAAGCTCCATGAAGATAAAAAGCGGTGGCCATTTTTATGCTAATGAAGCATGGGATATTTAAATCCCCGCATCATTAGCAATTTCACCTAGCCTAATCTGCACCCCTCTGCAGGCATACCCATAAGTAAAAGTATTCAGAAACAACAGAATTTTTTATGTGAAGTTTCTTTAAACAGACACCCACATGAAAATCTAAGCCTCTATATCACAGAATGGTGACAGACATTTAGCTGTTCTTCTGCTTCTGGACCACACAATTATGTGGTAAAACGTTTCCATAATTTAGAGGAGCTGTGGAACTAAATTTGCCAACACTCCTCAGCAAGATAGTCATCATCAGCATGCAACATTGGGAAAACAGCTCCAACAGCAGCAGCACTCCATTTCTCATTACAGGCAGTCCCCGACTTACGCAGATCCGACTTACGTCGGATCCGCAGTTACGAACACGGACTGCGGGACCACGCGGTCCCACCGTCCGTGTACTCCCCGGCAAGAAAAGCTGCTCCACGTCTCCCTGGTCTGCAGACCAGGAAGATGCGGAGCAAAGGGGCGCGCCTGGGCTGCCCCCCTGCCAGCTTCCCCCGTGGCTTTGTAAAGCTGTGGAGGGGCTCACGCAGCGGAGCCTCCCACCTCCCCCGCGGCTTTACAAAGCCGTGGGGGAAGCCGGCAGGGGGGCAGCCCAGGCGCGCCTGGGCTGCTCCGCTGCCCGAGCCCCTCCGCGGCTTTGCACAGGCGCAGGGGAAGCCGGCAGGGGGGCAGCCCAGGCGCGCTGCGGCTGTCCCGCTGCCGGCATCCTCAGAGGCTTTGCTCCCTGTCTCCCTGGTCTGCTGGTCTCCAGCAGACTAGGGAGACTGGGAGCAAAGCCGCGGAGGACCCGGGCGGCGGGACCGCGGTGCGTCTCGGTCCGCCGCCCGCGTCTTCCTGGTCTGCTGGAGGGGGGGGGGGGGAGTGCGCAGCTAGTACGCCCTCCCCCCCAGCAGACTAGGCTTTTCTCCGTCGCCTGTGGCAGAGCAGCTGGGGCGCTGCCGGTTGGTCCCACAGCGCCGCTCTGGGCGCTACTGGACCAACCCGGCAGCATCCCAGCTGCTCTGCCCCAGGCGTCCTGATTCAGCAGCTGCTGGTCAGTTTCAGCAGCGGCTGAATCAGGACGCCTGGGGCAGAGCTCCTGGGGTGCTGCTGGGTTGCTCCAGTAGCGCCGGATCAGCGCTACTGGAGCAACCCAGCAGCACCCCAGGTGCTCTGCCCCAGGCGTCCCCAAGTCAGCTGCTGCTGAAACTGACCAGCGCTGACTACAGGAAGCCCGAGGCAGAGTTGCTCTGTCCCGGGCTTCCTGGAATCAGCCGCTGATCAGTTTCAGCAGCAGCTGACTTGGGGACGCTTGGGGTTCTTAAGTTGATTCTGTATGTAAGTCGGAACTGGCGGTCAGTTTCAGCAGTGGCTGAATCTGGACGCCAGTTCCGACTTACATACAGATTCAACTTAAGAACAAACCTACAGTCCCTATCTTGTACGTAACCCGGGGACTGCCTGTATACTAAATCCCATAGAGCATTTGGTACCCTGCTCTTCCTAAGACCAAAATGTCACCTATAACTTCTATGCATCTGTTAAGAATTTTGTCTAACAAGTATTTTAAATGTTTCCTTCTTTAGCTTCAGGCTACTGCTTCTTGTCCTTTCAAATTTAGTGACTCTGAATAACTCACATTCATTTATTTTTCTTTAACATTCAGGCATGTAAGTGAACATGATACTTTAAAAACAAATAAGACATCTCTTAGTGTAGTTCAGATATGATGCACTGGAATAGGAAAACAATTTCAGCTCAAGAATAAAAGATACAAGTTGGAGAGAGGGTATGAACCTCGGATGCCTTACTTAAAGGTATAGTGTTACCAGACTGTTTTTTAAGTTCATCCTGTACAGACTAACTCAGCTACCCCCTGAAGCTTAATTAAAGTTGTGGGTTGGGAAGACTCTCCATGCACAAAGTGGAAGGCTATTGTAAGCAATGGGCAGTGTGAAATGGCAAAATTCAACATGTGAGAAACAGAAAGGCAGCAGTTACAGAGGACTGGGGGGAAAGCATGCAGAGAGAAATGTAGGCAGCACTGTTTAGAGTGCTCAAAGTAAGCAGAATGAATCTGATGTGGAATTGGAGAGACAGTATATAAAAGGAATTTTATGCTTAGTTTGCAAATGCTTTTGAACTATTTCCTCTTACTCTGTATCCTTTTTTAGGCTGTGTAAGTAGCATTTTCTGATTCTTTCAATGTTAAGAAAATGAATGAGAGCAAAAGGAGACATGAGTAGAACATGCAGTCACTTTCTCCACTATGCAGAAAACCTTAGGGTGAGACCACTCAAAACAACTGAGTCAATTTGCACGCTATCAAGTGATCAAACATTTGCTTCTCATACTATTTTACATGCATGTGGATGATCATTTTCAGACATGCAGATCTGCCAATGGGGGCAGAGGAGCGGCAAAGGGAGCAATTGCCCCAGAGCCTGGAAATACCAAAGGGCTCAGAGCTCCTGGCCACTGCCACCACTACTGTGACAGCAGCTGAAGCCCCAGGCCCTTTAAATCACCATTTAAGTGCAGTGATCTCCAGGCAGCACTGAGGATTGCTTAGCCCCAGTTCCAAACCTTTTGCACAGGCCTCGCCCCTTTGCCTTTCCCAGGGCCCCAGCGAGGCTGTCGGCCCTCTGCAGATATGACAGGTGACAGTAGATCACTTGCCAGTGAAGAAGATCTTTGATAATATTGATGGAAGTGCTGCCATAATTGTGTGTGAAACGTTGAAGCGTGAACTGATATCAAGGAAGATGAGAATTAGCTAAGTATTAAAGGATGCAGCTTGCACTTTTATTGCTGCTGCTCTGCCCTGCTTATGAAAAGTGTTATACAAATTAAGCAAAAAATGAGGATTTTAGTGACCTTAAGTCTGTCAAACATATTTCTAGAGGAACCAGGCTGGATCTTAACGGCTTCCTAATTTTACATTAGCCATAACAAAAGGAGAGAGCAAGGGTGATGAGTGAAGTTAGGTAGTAAATAGTTCTCTCAGCAACTCTGCGTGAAAGCAAGCCAGAGAAAGTGCACATGACTAATGCATGGGAAGGATGTGTGGGTTTTTTTTTTTATAGTACACCACTGCCCTCTGATGGAACAAAGCAGATTTGTGAGTGGGCTTGTAGCCTTGTAGTCATGTTGGTCCCAGGATATAAGAAGGGAGGCGAGATAATACCTTTTATTGGCGGGATGCCATGGGTGTGAAGCGGAGCAAGAGGGCTCTAACCCCTGAATTTTGTACCAAGGGTCTACTCACCCTAGCCCTAGAAAAGCTCTTAGCTGCAGGCCCGCTGAGAGGAGGAGGGGGAAAAAGATGGCAAATGCACAGGGACCCAACGTTTCAAAGGGGTTTGGAGCTCCCAGCTGCCACCGCTGCTACTTTAGCAGTCATAGTGGCTGAAGCCCCAGACCTTTTTGAACTGTCATGGGAGCGCCGCTGCGTGGCTCTGTGCATCTTTGATGAGTGGGGTTGGGGTGCCCAGCACCATCATCTAGACAGCACTAAGAACTCAATGCCTTTGGCCTCTCCGCTTTCACTCTTGGCCCTGCCCCTTCTAGGGGCACAGAGCAAGGCCTCCTCCCACATTGCCCTTGGGCCCACAATGGCTGTCAGCCCTACTGCCTGAGGGTATGTTGTCTACACTTGATCAATAAAACTTGTTGTTCACGGGTACTTAACACCCCTCCCCTGCCCATGAACAACAAAGTTTTGCCAGGGCAAGGGAAAGTGTGAACACTGTTTTGTCAGCATCTGCTAAGAAAGCGAAAGCCCCTTGTAGAGGATGGAAGTATTTTGCCAGCAAGAGTGCTAACAAACAGCATTCAGACATCCTGACATTTAGCCACAAGGCAGCGTCAACACTAAAAGCTAGGGATGTAAGAATTCAACAGGTGATCCAGCTGGTGGTGGGTGCTCAGGGTGCTGGAAAGGGGGGGGCCTTGAGCCCCCAACTGCAGGCTCCACAGGCTGACACCTCATCCATTGGGCCACTGGAGGACCTAGCCCCTGACCCTAAGTAAGGGTGGGTGCTCAGTGGGGAGGAGGAAGAAGGGTGTGCCCAAACCTTCAACCCAAGGCTCCAGAGGCAGTCACCTTATCCAGTAGGCCACCAATGGACTCATCCCCCCACCCTCAGGTAGTACCAGGTTCAGCAACAGACAACCTTGGTGGTGGGGTGCCCAAGGCCCTGGCATGGGGCAGGGCCTGAACTTCTCACCCCAGGCTCCTTTTCCTTCCTCACCTTATTCCTTCTTTTTCCTATCCTCTCCTTTTTCCTTCTGTCTAATAAGATCAGGCCTAGCCAGCCAAGACTGCATTTTTTGCTATACTGCTGTAAGCCTATGACCAAAATATAGCAATTATTTAAATGGCCCGATGCTAGTACCTATTGGCCAAGTCTCACAGTGGCTGATAAGACTCTGAGCTGAGCCACTGTTTTGCTAGTAGTGAGGTTGTAATTGAGAATTGGCACCAGAAACAGAAGCTGCATTTTCTGGCTCTTCAGTTCTTTCCTCTCCTCTCTTGTATATTTAACCTTCTAAGGAATTGGGTCAGACTTTAACAGTATTTTTATTACCAGCTAAATTACTGTCAAAGTGAGGGCTTTTCTTCCATTTAAAGGGAAAAGGAAAGCTGTAAAATGAAAGCATCTTGCTATATATTTTAGAAACATACATCTGTCTGTCCATCCCAGAGTCTGTTCATTCAAGAAATGCTCCGTAACGGTAAGAACGAGGAGCACTAAATGTGGTATGCAGTTTCCTTTTAGAGTAACAAACTCTTAAAGCAAAGTAAGGGTTTGGTTGTGCCAGTTCAATGGGATGTGCCTGGAATCTGGTAATTTTTCATAAAATGGAAAGGGAGAAGTCTGCTAGGCAGGAAGTTATACCATAGAACGCTCACAGAGGGTAGCAAGGGACCAGAGATGGGGACTGGGACAGCTATAACCCCATTGGACCAACAGAGAGCAGGGAGTGGAGAAATGGACAGTTATTTATTATACATTTCAGAGAGTGAGTTTGTCTGTCCCCCAGCTGGGGGACATGCATTCCTCCTGGCTGTGGCCACTGCCAGGCACTTCTAACATGGCCACAAGGGGCACTGTACATGCTGAGCCCTTTATCCCCAGCTCCACCCCAGAACAAATGATTAAAATGAAAAATAAATTTGAGTGAAGGACCTGAGCAATACCAGGTAAGTCTTCTAGGGTATATCTACACTACAAAGTTAATTCGAACTAACAGACGTTAGTTCGAATTAACTTTGATAGGCGCTACACATACAAACTGCTAGTTCGAACTTAATTCGAACTAGGTAATCCTCATTCTACGAGGACTAACGCCTAGTTCGAATTAAGTAGTTCGAATTAAGGGCTGTGTAGCCACTTAATTCGAACTAGTGGAGGCTAGCCCTCTCCAGCTTTTCCTGGTGGCCACTCTGGCCAACACCAGGGAAACTCGTCTGCCCCCCTCCCGGCCCCGGAGCCCTTAAAGGGGCACGGTCTGGCTACGGTGCCTGTGCCAGGTGCAAGCCTGCCAGCACCCAGCCAGCAGACCCTGCACCTGGCACGGCACGAACCAGCCACCCGCTGCCACCCAGCCCTCCGCCTCTTCCCAGGACCAGGCTGGCGGCTCCCAGGAGCCTGCCCAGGGCCGCAAGAGGCGGGCGCCCGCCTGGACTAGTGCAGACATCGTGGACCTCATCCACGACCTCCACACTAGGCACAGGAAAGTGGCAGTCTAGGGCAGGATAGCTGCCAGCCTGGCCACCCGGGAGCAGGTTTACATGAAAATCTAGGTGGTCCAGGGAGACCCCCCGACCCTGAGCTTAGAACTGCCATACTGGATCAGACCAAAGGTGCATCTAGCCCAGTAGGCTGTCTGCCGACAGCGGCCAACACTAGGTACCCTGGAGGGGATGGACCGAAGACAATGACCAAGCCATTTGTCTCGTGCCATCCATCTCCAGCCTTCCACAAACAGAGGCCAGGGACACCATTTCTACCCCCTGGCTAATACCACTCCATGGACCCAACCTCCATGAATTGATCTCACTTCTCTTTAAACTCTGTTCTAGTTCTAGCCTTCACAGCCTCCTGCAGCAAAGAGTTCCACAGGTTGACTATTTGCTTTGTGAAGAACAACTTTCTGTTATTAGTTTGAAGCCTGCTACCCATTCATTTCCTTTGGTGTCCTCTAGTCCTTCTATTATGGGAACTAATGAAGCACTTTTCTTTATGCACCCTCTCCACACCACTCCTGCTTTTATAGACCTCTATCACATCCCCCCTCAGTCTCCTCTTTTCTAAGCTGAAAAGTCCCAGTCTCTTTAGCCTCTCTTCATATGGGACCTGTTCCAAACCCCTCATCATTTTAGTTGCCCTCCCCTCTCCCACCCTCTCTCTTCCCCTTTCCCACCTCCTTTTCCCAGTCTCCCCGAGTTTTGTTCAATAAAGAGAGTTTCTATTTTTGAACACACATGTCCTCTATTTTGTACATCAGGAAGGGGGGCTAGGGAGGGGTAAGTGGAAGGAGGTGAGGAAGGAATGGGGTACGAGCCCCCAATGGGGAGGACTGGGGTGGCTCTGCGGGCTCCTCAGGGTGGAAGCTCTCCTGCAGCCCCCTGATTGACCCCCCCCCCCGGATGGCAGCCTGCGGCAAGTGCAGCAGGGCTGATGGCCGAGTGCTGTGATGTGCCGAGTGCGGGCACTCAGGGCACTCTAAGCCAGGACTGCTTTGCAAGCGGGGAACCCCTGAGAACTGTCTGTCCGGGGTGGGGGTCGGGTCCCTTTAAGCACAGCCCTCGGCTAGCCTGAGACAGCAGCTCCACACTAAGCCCTAACCTGATGCCCTGCCCGCACTGCTTCCAGCCATCCTTAACCTCGGTTCAGGGTCCACTCAATGTGGACATGCTAGTTCGAATTAGCAAAATGCTAATTCAAACTAGTTTTTAGGTCTAGATGCACGAATTCGAATTAGCTTAGTTCAAATTAACTAATTCGAATTAAGTTAGTTTGGATTAGTGCTGTAGTGTAGACATACCCCTAGTGTGTAATATATATCTTACATTTTAATTTTATATTCATTTTCCCTTTTCTATATAAAACATTCATTCTCCCTTCTATATACATTAGAAAGAGAGAGAGAGTTCTATATATTCCATCCAAAGTGAATACAATACCATACTGATCAGGTTAAAAAAATGAGCTTATTACCCTCTGCTCACCTGGAACAACCATCTCTAGAGGTATAAGGTTATAGCCAAGTGGCAGGACCCATGCCCATCCACTATTCCGGGTGCCTACTAATAAAAACTACATGCTGCTCTTTTAATAATTACTACTGCTATTCTCTGGGCCACTTCCTCTTTACACTTAATCAGGACTGAAGTTTTCCCTCACAGGATGCCTAAGTCTTCCTTGTGCTCCAGGCAAGAACACCTTCCTTGTTTCTCTGGTTTCTGCCAGCAATTGGTCTGCTCAGGCTCAGTGCAGTGCCTTCTAACTGAGCCTGCTGGATTCCAATATGCTGCTTCCATGCAGCCTTTCTAGGCAGGCCTGGAGGACTCACCTTCATAGCTCCTTTTCTGGGGCAAGATAAAGTGAAGAGCTTCAAGGGGCCTGGTACATCCCATCAAATATATTTCATGCTCCAAAACATGTTAATTCTATCAAGCTGTTTGGAATGACTCATTAACATGAGTGCCAAGTTCAGGGCAAACTGTTACAAGCCAGAGCCCAATCTCCAAACTGGCTTTGTGTTCTATAATTAGATTTCACCAATCAAGCGTGAACTCCTCAAGCACTAACATGGAGTCACAAACAGTCCCCTTGGACACTGAAGTCTGTTTGCCACCCAGACAAGCCTGCCTTTGTGATAAATGATCCTTCACACCAAAAAAAAAAAAAAAAAAAAAAAAAAAATCACATCAATATTCAGGTTATTCTCAGTCCCACTTGCCTCAGGTCAATTGTACCTTAGAGCAGTGTCTCAAAGACAATGCTTGTAGCCAGTCTTAAATTAACTAAAGGTTTATCAACTAGGAAAAGGAAATGAGGGGTTTTTTAAAATAAGAATGAAAGAAGAAACATACACCCCAATGAGCGACAGTCTGAGATTCCAAAAAGAAATAGAACCTGCTATAATGTGCAAGCTCTGTGTCATTTAGGGCTAACACAAGCTAACTAGCATGTATTATCCTTACTTATGCTTAGAAATACTGCCTTCTCCAAAATGGAAGCAGCTAAGTGATACAGTTTCTTCTGGTCAGGGATTTGTATTCCTTTCCCCCAGAGTTCAAACTGTGATGGAATGAGGCTTTGCATGTCCCCTCTTCATGGGTGCAGGGAGAGCAATCAATTTTTTGTTCACTGACATTCCACATATGTGAAATCTAGTGCCTGTAGTTCTTTTGCTAGGCAAGAAAGGACATCTCTTTCAAGTCAGTATCTCACAGTTGGTAATGCTCCTCTGACTATAGTGGTTTCCATTCTCATATCAAACAATGTTATTGTTTCGAACTAACCATTTTAATTTTATAACATGGGATACAGGTATTATAAGTGACATTAAGGCATATAGCAACTCACAAACATTTCATAAAGGTCAAACACTGAAAACATCTCTATTAATTTATTTTAGCAGTCCTAACACAGGTGAGCCAGACTGGTTTCCTGATATGCATTTGTCAGTGTAGGCCTGGGGGGTTTGGCCTGAGCTGGCATTTTGTCTTCCAGTGTCACAAATTCCTTAGAACGCAGAGATTTCTACCAAAGGGGTTAATTTGTGCTAGATGTGATGAGGATACCTGTCAGTAGAATCTGGAGTGAGATCAAAGAAATGATGTAATGCATACAGATGTTTAGTGCCTGTTATAACATCTGTTCCTCCTGTCCACTACTAAAAGTATTAAATCTTTGTCATGTTTGTATCATGTTGTTTGGCAACTTGCAGAATTACTATTGAAATATGATTTTACTACTTCAGTAGTAAAACCACAACAACATTTTGCAAACTGAAACTCTCCTATGCAATAGATGAGCTACATCAAATTTAAACCATAATGTGACCCTAACAGAAAGCATTTTCTTTTTTTGGCTCTGCCTTGTGACAGTAATGAGATATATGATGTAGTAATGAGGCTGTTATTCTAGCATCCTTAATACCTTGAACTGAGAGGCAGATCAGATTGTTCACCTTAAATGGTGTTGTGATGAAGTGGGGATTGTATTCCCCTGGTTACATTGCATGTGTCAAGCCTGTGTCCCCCACTCTGGCACTTCGACTGCAGAAGGTGGGGGAGGAGGCACAGAGATCTTTAAAAAACCTGCCTCTAAAGGTTTCTGTTTTAAAAACTCCCCACGGTCACATTCACTGACCTTGGGAGGTAAGTGTCACCACTTAAGTGGGAAAAAAACCCTTTCTTCTTGAACCCAAGAAATAAATCACTTGGAAACTTCTTCCAGAGGCATACCCCAAGCTTCTCCCTTCTCCCCAGCTTTTTTGTGGTAAAAGCAACAGGGTAATCTGATTGCCTAAGACTGAGAGATCAGTTTTTGTACACAGACCTCTTATTACCTTCCAGGATACAAGAAGGTGATAATAAAATCACCTTTTTTAAGACTATAAAACAAAACAAAAAGATATACTTGGTAAAGCATACTTATAAAGCAACCAACACTTAGCAACCAAGTAAAAAACAAATTAAAAGCACAGAGAATTGCTTCCCTGATTGCATCTAACTAAAAACATTCCCTATCTATGCATATATTCATACTTCCTAGGTCCAGTCCAATTCTAGGCATGGATATTCCTTTTCTAGGCATGATATCCCTGACTGGTTCAATTCATCTTTTCCCTCCAGCTCCCGGTTTGAATGTCTCAAAAGAAAAATGGCAGGCAGATTCCCTCTCAATTCAAATTCCCATTTGTTCTCCTGCCTCCCTGCCAACACTTCCTAACTACCTGGGTTGAACCTTTATTAAATGCCAGAATGTTTCGAAAAGTATAGCACGCCTCCCATCCATCACAGCATGTGATTTCTACTGTCCTGTAGTAACTCTATGTCTGTGTGTCTTTTTTCCTGGACACTGCACCACTACCCAGATGGTGATAGGAATTTCAGTGTGATTGCCTTCCCCACATACACAACAGCTGATGCTTTCTGTAACTGTAACCTGAGCCAAGGAGGAGGTGTGACCAAGTGACACCTTTTGCCCGGAAAGCAGGACAAAGGTCTGAGGAAGGACTGGCTGCAGGCTGGGCCAGGATGCTGAGTGTGGGTTGTCTTACTGTCTTGGGGTACAGGAAGGAGGATCTAAGCCCTTGGCTCTCAGCACCCTCTCTCCAGGATGGATTGTAATGACTGCTACAAGTCTATTCTATGTTGTGTCTGTCAACTAATAATCTTCTGTTCTATTTGTTGGATGAAAGTCGCATCTGACTGTGAATGGGGATGTAGGGTTCCATGACTTCACACTCCTTGGTGACAGGTGTCTGTCTCATTCTTATCAAAGTTTCAATAAAGAATGGAAAGCTCAAGGCCCTCTCACATGTGCAGGACTAGGTTGCAAGGGTCAGGCTGCTGATCTTCAGTGCATTAAGAAGTGTCTGAACTTCTGTATCAGAACTACATTACCAAAATCATCTCTCTTCATGAACCATGCCATAGCATGAGCTTCTCTAACTCCAATCTGCTCTCTGATATTTCAGTGGTAACCAGAACAAGTTTTAAACAACAAAACATTATTTAAACAATACTTAAAATATAATATTGAAGCTACTGTAATCTAGCCTGGCTGCGCTCTTTCTCCACTACTACTGTTGGCTGCTCTGTCAAAGGCTCAGATGGGGGAAAAAAAAGCGCAGTGCCTTTTAAAATATGCCCCAAATAATCCAATCTTGTTTCAAAGGCAGGGGGTGTGTGGCAAGGGATAGTTTTAGTTGTAATGACACAGACATAAATTGAACACTGCAAACACTAAAGAGGGAAAGAACATTGAGGAATTTTCTTCCTGGAGCTTGGAAATGAATCATAGAATCATAGGACTGGAAGGGACCTCGAGAGGTCATCGAGTCCAGCCCCCCGCCCTCAAGGCAGGACCAAGCTCCGTCTACACCATCCCTGACAGATGTCTATCTAACCTGTTCTTAAATATCTCCAGAGAGGGAGATTCCACCACCTCCCTTGGCAATTTATTCCAATATTTGACCACCCTGACAGTTAGGAATTTTTTCCTAATGTCCAATCTAAACCTCCCCTGCTGCACTTTAAGCCCATTACTCCTTGTCCTGTCCTCAGAAACCAAGAGGAACAAATTTTCTCCTTCCTCCTTGTGACACCCATTTAGATATTTGAAAACCACTATCATGTCCCCCCTTAATCTTCTTTTTTCCAAACTAAACAAGCCCAGTTCATGAAGCCTGGCTTCATAGGTCATGTTCTCTAAACCTTTAATCATTCTTGTCGCTCTTCTCTGTACCCTTTCCAATTTCTCCACATCTTTCTTGAAATGTGGCGCCCAGAACTGGACACAGTACTCCAGCTGAGGCCTAACTAGTGCAGAGTAGAGCGGCAGAATGACTTCACGAGTTTTGCTTACAACACACCTGTTGATACAACCTAGAATCATATTTGCTTTTTTTGCAACAGCATCACACCGTTGACTCATATTCAACTTGTGGTCCACTATGACCCCTAGATCCCTTTCTGCCATGCTCCTTCCTAGACAGTCGCTTCCCATCTTGTATGTATGGAACTGATTGTTCCTTCCTAAGTGGAGCACTTTGCATTTCTCTTTATTAAACCTCATCCTGATTAAAAAGAACCACTATTGTTTGCAACAGACTTTAACCATGGCAAATGAAGTGGGTGGGGAGAGGGAGCGATGACATGCCATGCCTGGCATGTGTGAAATTATTCCCTCTTCTGCCACCACCACATCTTTCCAAAGTCAATTGCTAACACTGACTACACTAGATCTCCCTTATCCTTCAGACCACAAAGCCCGGCTGATGCTGAATGGGGCAAGCATTAAGCGCCATTAGCACATGGCAGGAGAGCCAGACAGTGAGCAAAGGGCGGGGGAAGCACTAGAACAATCAAGGGAAGGAGCAAGACTGGAGAGGGGAAGGTGATGGCAGGACTCAGTCACTGGTTGACTACCCCAACCAGGGAGGGCTCGCCTCCTGTGGTACAGGGGAGGCCATGATGGAAGACAGCAGCTGGATATTGTTGGATATTACCAACAGGACAGTGAGCTTATGGACTCAGAGGTTGCTGGTCAAGTCTGTTCTGCCCACAGTGTAGCAGGGACCATAGTAACTGAGCACTCTCCTAAGCCTCATCATCTATACTGTAGCAATCCACACGGAACTCAAGGAAACAAGAACAAGCTGCAGGAGGGATGACTTTGGAGAAGGCACCAAGAAGCTCGCCTATGTAGCCATAGTTTAATTGCTAACTGTTGAAAACTGATACAGTGACAAGCAAAGATGAAGGCATCTCTCTCAGCCACCATAACTCAACTTCAAAGACAGGTGGTGAACCCACCTAAGTCTACAGATCATTTCTGGGACATTATTGACAATAACCTAGGAGTGGGGAGCAGTGGAGGAACACACTGAAACTGTGATGAAGTTTGTAAATAATATTTTGGGCAGTGTCCTTTGCCTCAGTTTCCCATCTTGTGATAAACAATTGATTTTTCAAGCCAAATTGCACAATGCCTTTTATAGGTAACAGGTGATTCTTGAACTGTTTAAATAACTGGAGGGCAAACAGTAGCCAGGAGGCCTCATGCAGCTCATCAGGGTGATTTGCTGGCAGCCCACAAGACATTTTGGGGGTGTTTACTGTTTGCAGGCATGGGGCCCAGAAGCCGTGCTCCCAGCCACTGGGAGCTGAGGGGAAGCAGCCCACCAGCAGATTACCCTAAGAGACTGGTTTAAATCATCCCAGTAACTCGGTGAAGGGAAGTGGCCCATTGCAGAGAGTAATACTTATGTTACTGCTTTTATTATTTGTACTAGCTGTGGCATTGCCTTTTTCAATGTCCTGAAAAGGCTGACTACATGTTATGTAGCTCCCACTACAAAATTGTTTAGATTTTTTAAATATATTGTAGGCGAAGCAACAGAAAGGCACCCACCTACTTTTAATGTTATTTAACCCCCTACATTTGCTCCTCTGTTCCATTCCTTCAAAAAGGGGCTATAGAAGCTTAACTAACCATTATACAGTAGTCAGTTTTTTTAAATGTCCTTAAAATGAAAAAAAAAAATCTTCTGGTAAGAAAGAAGGACAAATACATGCCATTGTTGCTCAATATGGCATTTTGTGTAGTCATCCAGTTATGTAGTAGGCACTTAAGCAGTTGCTTCTACAGATTATTTCAGGAATTCTGCAGCATAGGCTACAGTTTCTGCTCTTACATTTAGGAATCTCAGGAATTCAGTCTCCATTCATATAACTAATGATTCTAATATTTCAATATTTAACTCTACAGAGAGAAGCTAACCAATGTATCTATATCATCCCTCGGATGATGAAATAACATGCTCCTGACATAAGAATCTTTTATTTAAAGCAGGAAATCTCATTGAGCCATATTCTCAGTGCCAGATTAAGGTATAAATTAACTAAGTTATAGTTTAAGGTCTCTAAAAAAATTTGTTATTTCAAATTTTATCAAAATTTGTTGCTAAATAAAAGATACGGGAAAAGATACTCTAAATAAACATTTGTTAAATTGACAAAAAATACATACTTCTGCACAAATACCAATACCCTTCATAGATTCATTATTGACAGGCAGGAAACCAGGGCTGAGGGGAAAAAATGCATCTGTAAAATTAGTATTTCTTGAATAAGTCTGCTGTCAGTCTCCAAAGGTAGCTTTTTGCTGGCCAGCAATTTTAGCTGCTACCGCTAAAATTCTGACTATGCCTTCATAACTTATTTAAATACATAGTCTCGCTGCTAATAAAATTGGGAAAATGTGAGGTGGGAGATGGTAGTGTTGTGAAGCAATCCTGCTTAGCTCATACTTGTATGGAACTCATAGGAGCCAAGTCATGTATAGCCTCCCCCTTGGCAGTGTAGTGTATTTTCTTTTGAGCGGTACACATGTACAATTTTTTATTTTAGTGAGCATGCTGCTTTCTGCTTCATGTGTTATCCATTCTTTACATCACTGAATTTGTAGGCGATCTTATTGACATGGGTCAAGTGGATCTTGAAGGAAAACATATTTTCCCACCATCAGTTTTGGGAACCTTCACTGTGTTTGTGACAAAAGGAATCTCAGTAATTCTTTTATATATGGTCTTATTAATTGTTAGGGAAATACAAAGTTTATCCATTTTTCTTGGTTTATTCATATGAAGAGAATAGTTTTCCATATTCATGGTGTAAAATATACACCCTTTTGGTTTCTGGAGAGAACAGACAAATTAGTACTGTTACAGAAATAAAACAACAGGTTTTGGGCATATATGTCTATTCAAATTATAAATAGAGATATTATAGCTATACAACCAATTACAGATAGCTTCCTTAGCCTCAGCTGTCTCCACATGAATTCTCTCCAGGAATTCCTTGTAGATTTAGATGTTCCTCAGCCTAGCCATCTCCTAGGGTTACCAGATGGTTTAAAATACACACACACACACACACACACACACACACACACACACACACACACCCACCCACCCACCCACCCCGGACACACTTCATCTCAGATTGAGGGGGGAGACCATCTGGGAAGGGAGCGGGGCTGGCCAGAGGAGATCAGGGGGGCACCGCCTGGTGGGAAGCAGGGCTGGCCGGGAGAGGGTTGGGGAGAGTGGGAAGGGAATCAGCGGCGAGCGAGGCTGGCCCAGGCGCACACAGATCCTGGGGTGCTCCCCGTCCCACGCAAAATCCCGGCAGGGCACAAGGGCGAGTCTGGCCCTGGGGATTCCATCCTGCCCAGGCCCCACCCCCCCTCCTCTCCACTGTGTTGTTGTGTACTGCGTGGCTGGTAGACACACTCATGCAGTGTGAGCGTGTCTACCAGCCAGGCAGTACGCAACTACATACTGATACTCATGATAGTAATAAAACTTAATTAGAAAATACCGGACATTTATATATCTGGTATTTTCTCTATTTCCTGGACAAAAAGCTCAAATAATGGACTGTCTGGTTCAAAACTGGACACCTGGCAATCCTACCACCTCCTCCTGTAGCTCTACGAACTGCTGCCTGAGAGATTCCACCAGCAGGCATCTGTCAGATTGGTTGGTCTCCCCAGACTGGATTTCAGTAAGGCTACGTCTAGACTATATCCCTCTGTCGGCAGAGGGATGTAAATGAAACACTTCGAAAGTGCAAATGAAGCCGGGATTTAAATATCCTGCGCTTCATTTGCATAATCACGTAATGGTACTCTTTTGAAAAAGCGCTATTTCAAAATTGAAGCTGCAGTCTAGATGTGGTTCTTTCGAAAACAGGGCACTTTTTCGAAAAATCTGAAAAAGTGCCCCATTTTCAAAAGAACCGCCATTATGTTCTAGACTGCAGTTTCAGTTTTGAAATGGCGCTCTTTTGAAAGAGCACCATTACGTGATTATGCAAATGAAGCACAGGATATTTAAATCCCGGCTTCAATTGCACTTTCGAAGTGCTTCATTTACATCCCTTTGCTGACAGAGGGATGTAGTCTAGATATACCCTATGTGGGAATTGTAAGCCACAGTCCCTGCAAAACCACACCAGGATCTGGGTAGAAGCATCCATGGTCAGGTGGTTTGTATGGCTGCAGGCACAGGCAGAGGCAATAGCAGCAGTGCTGGCACAGGTGTTGCGGATATTTCTAACCATATAAGGACTCCCTCTGTCAAACTCCCCTGTCTGCTTTGCTCCCGTGGTCATTCTGCCTCTCGCTTTTAAAGCCTGCTCACCTAGGTCAGGCCTACCCTCTTGTTAGCCACACAGGGCAAGGCTGATCCAGAGGCTGATCAAAGACAATCAAGTCAACAAAGGATCATACACTCCCAGACACAATCCCAACTGCCACCGTAAATGAAGTCACCTGAAAAATTCAAACAGTCAAGCAAACTCACTGACGCCAAAAGCTAGTACACTCACCTGGCAGCCTGTTCAGTGGCAGGATCTCTTGCACTCCTCCTCAAACTCCCCCGTCTGCTTTACTCTTCTTAACCGTCAGGGTGGTTAAACACGGGAATGAATTTCCTAGAGAGGTTGTTAACAGCAGGTTAGACAGACATCTATCAGGGATGATATCGACTATTCTTGGTCCTGCCATGGGGGCAGGAGACTGAACTTGATCTCTTGTGGTCTCTTCCAGTTCTAGTATTCTATGATTCTGTAGATAAATGTATAGCTGTATCAATCTCAATATTTATAGTAGAGAATTAAAAATTGTCTAGGTTTCAATAAACATTTCCCTCTATAAATTTTAGTATCTATAGGTTAATTCAGCATAACCTTCTATAAAACAAAACAAGTCAATTTATTGGAAGAATACAACCCACATACAATTACAGGTAAGTGACTTTTAAACTGCCAGGACCTTTGTCAAGTCATCATCCAAGATAAGATTCAACTGGCCTTCCCTAATGTTGAAAACATTTGCAATTTGTTTCTAGTCTAATGGTGACTTAGTCTAGTTCTTTTTAAAATTCACCTTCATTTTTACACAAATATAAAGCTTTGTTTATATAATGACTGTCCTTTCTCTGAAAATAGGAATTTTTTTTTATGGTGTAGGACCTCTTACATAGCTTAGGGCCTGCACCATGTTCTCTGTCATACAAAATAGCAATTGGTTGTTATAAGGTTAGCTGGAGTATAACTTACCATTTTTCTTCTACATACTGATAAACAATTAACTGAACACTTTAAAAAGTGCATGATGGTTGATTATTTTGGCGCGCTTGGCAGATGCATTTGATTTGAAGAGCTCTCTTCAATGTCTAGAACAAACATAATGCAATTTCAGAAAAAGTATATTGCATTCAAAACAAATAATCCTTTGATAAACTTATGTGAAAGCAGTAGTGTAGACCTATTTAAATATGAATGTATTCCTAGAAGAAAACCAAATTTCAATATTAAGGTGTAAGACTGTTGGTCTTAACTCATCTCCACAATCTTGAAGCTCATTTTCAACAACATGTTTACAGATTGTGATAGAGTAGTGAACCACCAGTGGGCCAGTGTCAGCAACTCGTCAGGCCTAACATACCAACGACATCTGACACTGTCATAATCTGTATCTAAAACATGTCATGTAAGGCATCCTACATAAACTAACTAGCTGGTCCTGAAGAATCATTGTGTGGTGAAGGTATGGGGTGTACTCAGAGATGTATAATCCCAAATTGCCCTAGATAAAGGAATGTGTATTTAGTTCAAGTAGCCTGGCCCAACTATGATAAATTTTCATATAATGTGGACAGAATTATCAAGCAATAGAGAAGACTGCATGTCATCTACACCCCAGCAGGAGTGAACACTTAGGATTAATTTTTTCAAAGATTACATTTCAAAAGTTTGCTGGACAATAAAAGAAAGGGGAGATAACTCCATAGTTATCCATTACTAGGATGATACAAGAGGCCAGGCCTCTTGTAGATCTGAGAAAAGTGGCTCCCTATGGGTTGAAACTCTGGGAACTGAATATAGGTGAGAAACCTGCTTAGACAAAGAACTTGCTGAATTTCAGTTTCAGAAGCAAAATTTCTATCCTTACTCTTTGTACCTGGTATCAATAAAAGCTATGATTTAAACTTGTGTTACTTTTACTATAAAATCAGTTCAGAGCTGTGATTGAGATGAGAGTGCTTGTCAAACACCAGTTAAATTCACGAGCTGCAATTTATAAACTCTTTGAAAGGAGCAACAAATTTAATATTTTCAGTGAATGTATAATGATAGGGGCTGTGCATTGCTGGGATATCGGAGAACCTTGTGACTAGAATTCACTGACTGATAATGGCTAGGTAAGACTGGGGTGCTGTCTACACTATCAGGTTATTTCAAAATAAGCTTATTCCTCTTCACAAGCAGGAGTTATTTCAAAATAACACGCCCATTATTTTGGAACAGACTTGGTAGTGTGGACATTTGCCTTCTTATTTCAAAATAATTCCTTAGTGCAGACATGCCTAGGTAGAGTCTGAATGAGTTTGCTGGTGAGGCAGACAGACAGGCATGACATGGAACTGACAGTCCCATCTCTGGCAATGATCACTCTTGCTGAGGCAGAGAGGAGCCCAGTGGTTAAAGCAGCACATTACACAGATGCAGACTTTTCAAAATATTACTGAACTTTAAACCCAATAAAGAACTCAATTCGTTTTACTCATTTTTCATTCACAGCTTCAAACTCTCTTTCAGAAGTCAGTAGCCACAAGACAGATCAAAATTCAAACGGAACTCCTCTTGATGTGTTTTTGCCCCATGCTAAAAATGAATATCCTCAATTGTCCAAACAGACCACAGAAACATTAATTTCACCCAGACCTGTTTACTGCTGCAGAACTGTGTTATACAACAATCAGTAAATAAGGAAATTGATCTTCAGGTAGATCACCAAACTAGTCAACGCAAGATTCTTTGTTTGAAGATGGGAATTTATTCTTCTCTCTAAACAGGAAGTAAATCCTTCGTCAGCAGTAATTTTAAAATTTTTTTAAATTAAAGCCTATAATCACTATCTTTGTAGTATGTTTGAGAAAGGGCAGAGGTAAAGACATATAGTATTTATTATGATATAAAGAGTCAGTTGCTAGGGGCTTATATCTTGCACTAGCAAATAAAGGGTTAACAATGAGTCTGTGACACTTGGAGGAGAGACTGCTATTTAAGATTTGACTGGCTAGGGAGATCCAGACTGGGTAGACTGCAAGGCAACTAGGGAGAACTGAGCTGAAGCTGGGAGTTCAGACCCTAGGACTGGCATTGAAGGAAGAGGGTATTACAGATGAAGGGATTTCAGGCAGATGTCATACATCTGGAGAATGCTCCTTACCAACAGACTTGGAAAAGCTTCTTGGGAAGACAAAATTGCAGGCAGAGGGAGGACTGAAGAGTGCAACTCCACAACAGATGCCTGCAAGTAGACAAAGGGCAGAAGTAGCTTAGAGAAGCAATGAGGAATCACAAAGACCCAATAACAGCACTGCACATCTGATTACAGAGCTCTGCTACTTTGTCCTCACCCACAACTACTTGCAATTTGGAGACAATTTGCATCTCCGAGTCAGCGGCACAGCAATATGCCAACATCTTTATGGCTGACCTGGAACAATGTTTCCTCAGCTCTCTCCCCCAACACCCTTACTTTATTTAGGCTACATCGATAACATCATCATATGGACCCCCGGGAAAGAGACCCTTGAAGAATTTCACAAGGATTTCAACAACTTCCCACCCCACCATCAATCTCAGCCTGTGTCAGTCCACATGAGAGATCCACTTCCTTGACACTACAATACAATTAAATGATGGACAAATTTCCACCACCCTATACTGGAAACCTACCAGCTGCTACACTTACCTTCATGCCTCTAGCTTCCATCCCAGACATATTTCTCAATCTATTGTATACAGCCAGATTTGTTCCAGTCCCACAGAGACAAACCTACAGGACCTCTATAGAACATTCCTAAAACTGAAATACCCACCTGGAGAAGTGCAAAAACAAATCGACAGAGCCAAAAAAGTACCCAGACATGAACTACTTCAGACAGACCCAAAAAAGAGAACAGAATTCCACTTGTTATTACCTACTATCCACAACTTAAACCCCTTCTACACATTATCCACAATCTATGACCTATCTTGGAAAATGACCCTTCACTCTGAGGCCTTGGGGGAAAAAGGCCTATTCTGACTTACTAACAACCCCCTAACCTGAAAAGAAAAATCCTTTCCGGTAACCACACATAGCTACATCATAAGCATCCAGGAACCAACCCCTGCAATAAACCCCAGTGCCAACTCTGCCTACACATCTATACAAGCGATTTCATCACTGGACCCAACCACATCAGCCACCAAATCAGAGGCTCATTTAACTGCACATCCAGTAATGTGATCTTTGCCATCAAATGCCAGCAATGCCCCACCACAATATATATTGGACAAACTGGACAGTCCCTAGGGAAAAGAATTAATGGACAAATCAAATATCTGAAAACCAACACACAAAAACCTGTTGGGGAACACTTTAACGTCCCTGGACACTCATTAAGGGATCTCTAAGTTGCTGTTTTGTTTCAGACCAATTCTACAAGCCCAATACACAGAGAAGGATTGAAGGATTGGAACCCCACTTCATTCTCAAGTTTAACTCTCATACAAATGGTCTAAATCGCAATATTTGATGGCTCGCACATTATCAACCAGCCAAACAATGAAGGTGCCAATGGTTCTTGATGTCTGTGTAGAATCTGGTGTTCGTACTCTTCCTTTCCTAGTGCAAACTAATGGTTCTTATCAGCCTCTTTTAACTAATAGACTGTTTATGTTTTTCCTGTTACAGACTGGCTCAGCTATACCTTTGAAACTTATCTACCAATGTCCTCTTTTCTCTCCCCTCTAATTTCCCCCCTCCCGCCTTCCCTTATTTATTCTTGGTTCTGGACATGCAACACTCTGGTCATCTGAAGAAGTGGGCTGTGCCTACAAAAGCTCATGATACCATCTACATGTTTTGTTAATCTTTAAAGTGCTACCAGACTATTATTTGTTTTTAAGTTTTGCTTATGGATTGTTAGCATTGCTATTTCTATTATGGGCATTCAAAGTGGCATGGCATGGCACTAATTTTGTGTGTCTGTTTTTATACTCTTAAAAACCTGTGTGTAACAGGGTGGCACTCACCTCTCAAGAGTGAGCAAACCCCCACACACACTCACAATCTGGCCAAATACACATGCCTGCACTTGCTCTGTTCTTCAGCCTTTTTGGTTACTCGGCCCTCCAACCAAGTCACACTATGTGAATCACAACCCACTCCAGAATACACTTACCAGGGGCTCATCTCAGTTCCCTCTGCTAGTGTCCCTCTGTGAGGGGGTATGCCCCTGATGGGGGTTGCGACCCATTTCTACTGGCCTTTGTCTCGGTCGAGGCCCTTCTCTCCGGGCATTTACAGTACCCCAAAGTCTCGGCCCCTCTCTCAGGGCAAATATGGTATTCCCAGAACTAGCAACAAGTCCAGGCCCCTCTATCAGGGCATATATGGTACCTGTGGCCTAGCTCTGGAAAAAGCCTCTCCTGGCCGGCGTGTTTGCCCTGGTTGCGGGAAGGAGTGGTAGGGGGACCTGGGCCCTCCCTCTCCACCGGGTCCCAGCCCAGGGCCCTGTAGGCAGGGGTTCTTGCTCCTGCCTGCTCGGTGGGGAATCCAGCCGATACACACCAAGCGGAGTTTGCAAGTCCTTGCCCTGGGCTGCTTCCTACCACTCTGGCTCAGGCTCCAGCTGTCGCAGGAACACCGGGGCTGCAGCCTGGGCCCTCCGACTCTCAGGAGGCCTCCTACTTTAAAACGCTAATTCGAGCTAGTTTTTAGTTCTAGATGCGCTAGTTCGAATTAGCTTAGTTCGAATTAGCGCTGTAGTGTAGACATACCCTCAGAGGACTGATGGGCAGAATCCCCTGGGATGCTAACATGAAGGGGAAAGGAGTCCAGGATAGCTGGCAGTATTTTAAAGAAGCCTTATTGAAGGCACAGAAAGAATCCATCCCAATGCATAGCAAGAGAGGCAAACATGCTTACAGGGCAAATCCTTGGTGAACTTAAGCACAAAAAGGAAGCTTACAAAAAGTGGAAACTGGGACAAATAAAAAGGGAAGGGGTTTAAATTTATAGCTCGAGAATGCCGGGGGGTTATCAGGAAGGCGAAAGCGCAATTGGAATTGCGACTGGCAAAGGATGTGAAGGATAACAAGGAAGGTTTCTACAGGCATGTTAACAAGAAGGTGATCAGAGAGGGTGTGGGGCCCCTACTGGATGAAGGAGGTAACCTAGTGACAGATGATGTGGGGAAAGCTGAAACACTCAGTGCTTTCTTTGCCTCTGTATTCACGGACAAGGTCAGCTCCTGGACTAATGCGCTAAGTGACGCAAGATGGAATGAAGATGGACAGCCCTTGGTGGGTAAAGAACAGGTTAGGAACTATTGAGAAAAGCTCAACGTACACAAATCCATGGGTCCAGACTTAACGCATCCGAGCATACTGAGGGAGCTGGCAAATGTCATTGAGGAGCCTTTGGCCATTATCTTTGAAAAGTCACGGAGATCGGGAGAGATCCCGGATGATTGGAAAAAGGCAAATATAGTGCCCATCTTCAAAAAAGAGAAGAAGGATGATCATGGGAACTATAGGCCGGTCAGTCTTACTTCGGTTCCTGGAAAAATCATGGAAGGGATCCTTAAGGAATCCATTTTGAGGCACTTGGATGAGAGGAAAGTGATTAGGAATAGTCCGCATGGATTCACAAAGGGCAAGTCCTGCCTGACCAATCTGATTAGCTTCTATGATGGGGTAACTGGCTCGGTGGACATGGGAATGTCAGTGGATGTGATATACCTTGACTTTAGCAAGGCTTTTGCTATGGTCTCCACAATATTCTTGCCAGCAAGTTAAGGGAATGTGGATTGGATAAATGGACGGTAAGATGGATAGAAAGATGGCTAGAAGATTGGGCCCAGAGGGTAGTGATCAACAGCTCGATGTCAGGATGGCGGTCGGTTTCGAGCGGAGTGCCCCAGGGTTTGATTCTGGGACCGGTTTTGTTCAATATCTTTATGAATTATGGATGAGGGGATAGATTGCACCCTCAGAAAGTTTGCAGATACAGTAAACTAGAGGGAGAGGTAGATATGTTTGAGGGCAGAGATAGGGTTCAGAGTGACTTAGACAAATTGGAGGATTGGGCCACAAGAAATCTGATGAAGTTCAACAAGGACAAGTGCAGAGTCCTGCATTTGGGACAGAAGAATCCCAAGTATTGTTACAGGCTGGGGACCAACCAGCTAAGTAGTAATTCTGCAGAAAAGAACCCGGGGCTTACAGTGGGTGAGAAGCTGGATATGAGTCAACAGTGTGCCCTTGTAGCCAAGAAGGCTAATGGCATATTAGGGTGCATTAGGAGGAGCATTGCCAGCAGATCCAGAGAAGTGGTTATTCCCCTTTATTCGGCTCTGGTAAGGCCACATCTGGAGTATTGTGTCCAGTTCTGCACCCCCCCATCCCCCCCCGGTTACAAAAAGGATGTGGATGCATTGGAGAGGGCAACCACAATGATTAGGGGGCTGGAGCACATGACCTATGAGGAGAGGCTGAGGGAGTTGGGTCTGTTTCAGCAGCAGAAGCAAAGAGTGAGGGGGGATTTGATAGCAGCCTTCACCTTCCTGAAGGGTGGTTCCAAAGGGGATGGAGAAAGGCTGTTTTCAGTGGTGACAGATGGCAGAACAAGGAGCAATGGTCTTACGTTGTGGTGGGAGAGCTCCAGGTTGGATATTAGGAAAAACTATTTCACTAGGAGGGTGGTGAAGCACTGGAATGGGTTACCTAGGGAAGTAGTGGAGTCTCCATCCCTAGAGGTGTTTGTCTCGGCTTGACAAAGCCCTGGCTGGGTTGATTTAGTTGGGATTGGTCCTGCCTAGAGCAGGGGGCTGGACTTGATGACCTTCTGAGGTCTCTTCAGCTCTATGGTTCTATCATTCTGTGGTACCTCCAAAGCTTCCCCTCCTGGAGATAGCTTCTTTGCCTTTACCTTAAGGCTTTTAGCTCAGGCCATCAGCCCACAATAGCGCCACGCCATGATGTTGTTCTCTTAGCCAGCCAGCCACAGTCTTCACCTTCTCAGGCTCCACAGACACTGAGCTGATTAGTCTCCTCCTTTATAGGGCTTTCCTGGCCCCTGGTTAACTGCTTCCTCCTGCAGACACTCTACTCTCCTTGGAGGACTTCTCTGTGGTTGCTGGGACAGCATGTGGCACAAGCCTCCAGGAAAGGGTTTTGAAGTCTGGTCCACCCCATCACAGCATGATTTAAGCAAAACTGAGTTGCTTAATGAATTATGCGTTGCAGATTCTTTATGAATGTACAATATTTCTAATTTATAACAAAACAATGAAACAACTGTACAGTGAAACAATGCAGTGAACAGCAGTATAACACCATTCTGGAAGGACTCCGATTTACTGGAGAGCGTATACCTTGCCTTTTGTTCCTTTGCCCTCTGTTCCTGAGAAACTGTCAGGAGTATTTGATGGGTGGAAAGAGCTGGGCTCCTGGGTGAGCTGAGGCTGGGAAAGGGAATGGCATTTTGAAACATGGCTGTGGGGGTACAGCAGGGAATATATGCTGAAGTTCACAGTACCCTATATCGTTCCATGGGCTGCAAAACACAGTTGAGTCCAGGCTAGGGCACTGAATTTTCTGTGGGACAACTAGCATTCAATACTCTTTCTAAGCATTCTGCTTCAATAAGGTCTCTGAACATCTCATCCTGAATTCTTAGTTTCTTCTCCCTCAGTCAGCCGCCTAAAGCTCTGTCCTTGAAGTTCTGGAGTATGAAAAAACCACACAGTTATTGTTCATATTCCAGAGAGACAATTAGAACTTTAAACATGTATTTGATTTCCCCTCCCTGAGATTCTTTCCAGTCTTGGGAAAACCTGAGAGATGTGCTGATGGTTTGGAAATTTTGGGTGAGTAGTATATGCAGTTAATATTTGCAGTTCTCTTGGGGGGGGGGGGCGTAGGGTGAGGGTTGGGAATATTGCCCTCAGTTTGGGTTCACAGTTCAGCCTATGCCTTGGTAGTACTTACATTATTTCAGTTGTTGCTGAGCCCAGCAGCCATCTCCACTCATATTGTGAACACCAGCTTTGCTCTCTGGATCTCCAGGCAAATAGTATTGCTGTCATTTAATGGAGATGATTCAGATATAGAGAGCTGCTATCTATATTAGCGAGACCAGTGAGCAGGTCTCAGTTACAGAAAGGTCAAGGCCAGCTGCAGGGCAAGAGCGGAAGGAGGTGAGAATCTGCTCAGAATTAATGAAGCAGAGAGGAAAAAAATCATTTCTATGTTACCTTCTCCTACTACTTTTTCATAGGTGCTGAAACTAAGGGTATTGGGGGAGATGGGCTGCCGCACCCTCTGGTTTGAAGTTATTTCCAACATATTCAGCATTTATAATTTGGTTCAATGGCTCTCAGCATCTCCACTATACAAATTGTTCCCTCACCCCTGGCTCTCTCCATTCCTCTTTCTTAGCAACATGCGGAGAGCAGCCAGTAGCTCTGAGATACAGTTGTAGGCAGCACCTGACAGAATTAATTTTAAACCAGACCTAATTCTACTTCACAGACCTTTAGTCCTCTGATTCCATAACATCAAGGCAGCATTTGTATACACAGATATTTGAGATACAATTTTACAATAGGCTGAAACTCTCACATATTACTGCCATGGGTCTGCTAGGCTATCTGGGCCCTGTGCTAAACAACAATGTTGCTTTACAAAGCAGATCTTCTGGGTCACTTTTTTGTAAGCCAGAAGTGCAAATAATGAGAAGTTAGACTGAGGCACAGAACTCTGAATGGCTATGTCCAGTTGGCTTGAACTGCAGGCAAAGTGAGTGTAGACTTCTAACACAGATATGCTTTGCATAAACAACCAAGAGGTGTACCTGAGGTGAGAGTTTGAAAATACACATATTGTCATGATGACTGATCAGATGCCAGCTCATGCCAAAGCCCCAGCATACAAACCAGTCTAGCTTACCAGTGATTTAACATAACGAAAATAAATATTTGCTGTTAAGTTGATAAGAATATGTTTAGAATGTATGTGGATGAGCAGTGGGGTGCAATCACTCCCTACCAGGCGGGCAGGGGGGTTAACCGAACCCCTTCGTCCTATAATCGGGTCCCCAACCGGGATTCCCAGTCCGGTGTCCCGTAGGTTGGGTGCGATCACACCCTCCCTGCAGGGCAGGAGAGGGGGGGTTCAGTGGACCCAGCGTCTATACCCTGACTCGGCAGGGAGGGGGGCTTATGCCCTGAGTTTGGCCCCTCAGCAGGGCGATGACCCAGCCGGCCTTTACGTCCGGCCACCACAATCGCACGTTGGTGCGCATTTGGATTCAGGAGGGGTTGGGCAGTAAAGGGGATTGGGAGGGGGACCCGGGCCTGCATTCTCTCCAGGTCCCAGCCCGGGGCCCTAAGTGCAGGGGCTCGCCATCTCCCCTGCACAGCAGACGGGGGGGGGGGGAGGTTCCTCCCTTAACACGTCTGCCCACAGGCGCCACAAGGCCCCCTCCCCGGGCTGCTTCCTCCCTTCCTCTGGCCCTCGGAGCCCACCTGCCAGTCCCCAGCGCCTACTGGAAGTCTGCTGTCCGAGTTCGGGGTTGCTCCGCAGATGTCCCGTCGGCCCAGCCGTTCCCTCGGGTCTTGTCCCGGCCAGGTCGCTCTCTCCGCGGACAGCGGGGTTTGTCCTGCTCGTCCTCCGACCCTGGGCTGGCCATCTGCCAGCTGTGGGGGCTGTACCAGGAGCCCCTGGGATGGGCCGCCTGCAGGTCTAGGGCACGCACCCGGTCCGTCCTGGGCCCCGGTCCTCTTCTACTTCCCTGGGAGGAGGTTGCCCCCTTCCTCTCTGCCGGTGGGCCTTTTTGAAATGGCCCACCAGTCCTGACGTGATCTGGAGGTCCCGCCCCTCTAGTGACGTGGCAGCTTCTCCAGCCACGTCCATGCTGTCGCTCCTTGCAACAGCCCCTCCCTGTACCATTCTGTGGGAGGGGCCTGCGGCCTCCCGACAGCGCAGGCGTGGCGGCAGGTTCCGACCTCGCCGCCATTCTCCAGCAGTCGTGTGGCGCGGTGGTGTTCTGCCCGTGGCCCCACTCGTCTCCCGGCGGCCCTGGCTGTCCGGCGTGTGGGCCGTTGGCAGCCCGTTATACACACACACACACACACACACACACACACACCCACCCTTATGGAGGGGTCACCTCCCTCCCCGTCCTGCTCGAAGACTCTGGAAAAGAAGTCAGTGTTTTGTCCCCGCACGATACACCACCTCGAACTGGTATGGCTGTAGCAACATATACCATCGCATAATGCGGGGGTTGGAATTTTTCATCGAATTCAGCCAGACTAATGGTGCATGATCTGTGATTAATTTGAATTTATTACCCCATAAATAATACCTCAATAACTCCACAGCCCATTTTACGGCCAGGGCCTCTTTCTCAATTGTCGCATAGTTCTTTTCCCAGGGCAGGAAAAGAACTATGCTTACGGCTTACGGCTGAGGTATAAAACTGAGTGCTCCTCACCGAGGTGTTCCTGGGCCAAGACGGCTCCTAGTCCGCACTCGGAGGCATCTGTATATAAAAAGGAAAGGTCTTTCAAAATCCGGTTGCATTAAAACCGGAGTTTGGGTTAGTCTGAGCTTTAGCTCCCGAAAGGCCAGGTCCGCTTGGACCATCCATTGGACCTTGGTGGGGTTTGTATTCTTAGTTAACTCTGTTAAGGGGCGGCTATCGTCGCAAAGTCTGGAACAAACCTATGGTAATACCCCGCTAGCCCCAAAAATTGCCGTACCTGCTTTTTGGTAGCGGGAGCTGGGTAATTTCATAGGGCCTCGACTTTGTCCAACAGAGGCTTCAGCCGGCCTCCCCCCACCATGTAGCCTAGGTAGGACACCTCTCTCTGGGCAAAGTGACACTTCTTGGGGTTGGCCGTGAGACCTGCCTCCTGTAGGGCCCGCATTACCACCTTTAGATGTTCCAAGTGCTCCTGCTAGGTTATGCTATAGATCCTGATGTCATCAATGTAGGCAGCGGTGTACCCCCGATGAGTCCCTAACACCCTATCCATAACCTGCTGGAAGGTCCCAATCCCGGGGGTCCTCCTGTACCACTCGTCTTAACATATCCTTCAAAGTGCGATTAAACCTCTCCACCAGCCCATCCGACTGGGGGTGGTACACCGATGTTCGGAGGGTTTTTATTCGCAACAATATGCATAGTTCTTTCATCAACCAAGAGGTAAGATTGGTGCCTTGATCGGTTAAAATGACTTTTGGAAACCCCACCCGCATGAACATTTCAAGCAGTTCGGACACCAGGGTAGGGGCTTTGGTGTTTCGCAGCAGTACCATTTCTGGGTACCTTGTGGCATAGTCAATGACTACCAGGATGAAACGGTGGCCCGCCCAGGATGGCTCCAGGGGCCCCACTAAGTCTAGAGCTATCCTTTCAAAGGGGACACCTACCACAGGGAAGGGGACCTGTGGCACCCCGACTGAGGAGACCTTTTGACAGTCCGGGCAGGAGGCGCAGAAATCCCGCACTGCCCGATTATCCCCGGGCCAATAGAAGCGCTGTAGGACTCGGGCCAATGTTTTCTCCCGTCCCAAGTGCCTCGACCAGAGGTTCGTGTGGGCTAAGTCTAGGACCTCTCTGCGGCGGCTTTGGGGTACCACCAGTTGCCTCCTTTCTCCTTCCCCTTCCCGGGCCCCCACCCGAGAGGTAGGGAGCCAGCAAGGTGGCCCAGTGGCTCTCGGGCCAGCATGCGGCAGTGGCCACTCTCTCGAATGTGGTCAGATAGGCCTCCGGATCGTTGCCTGGCCCCATCTTAGTCAACCTCAGTGGGAGGGAGCCGAGGCCTTTCTCACCCTCCTCTCCCTTCAGGATCGGGGCCGCCCCGCCGCTCCCGGGGTGCGGTAACTGCAGCCTCTTCTCATGCTGCGCCACCAGTTCTTGGATCAGCTGACGCTGCTGGTCCTGAAATTGGGTAGCAAGTTGCTGCAGCATTTGAGCTTGCTGCTGTTGTTGTCGTCGTTGGGTTTCTCATACCCAGTCCAATAATTGCTTGGGATCCATCGTTTCTGCATCTGGGGTACTTTCCCTACGTAGAGACCGTCCTTATATTTCGGTTCTGTCTTAGGGAAATGCCACCCACATTCTCCACCATATGTGGACAAGCGGTGGGGTGCGATCACCCCCTACCGGGTGGACAGGGGGGCTCAGCAAACCCCTTCGTCCTATAATCGGGTCCCCGACTGGGATTCCCGGTCCAGCGTCCTGTAGGTTGGGTGCGATCACACCCTCCCTGCAGGGCAGGAGAGGGGGGTTCAGCGGACCCAGCGTCTATACCCTGGCTCGGCGGGGGGGGGCTTGCGCCCCAAGTTTGGCCCCTCAGTGGGGCGATGACCCGGCTGGCCTTTACATCCGGCCACCACAATCGCACGTTGGCGCGCATTCGGATTCTGGAGGGGGTTGGGCGGTAAAGGGGATTGGTAGGGGGACCCGGCAATTCTCCGGCAGCCCTGCGGTGGGGGGGTGTTCTGCCCGCGGCCCCGCTCATCTCCCGGCGGCCCTGGCCATCCAGCGTGCAGGCCGTTGGTGGCCTGTCACAATGCACTATAGTGCGTGTAGGATGCTGCATGTGTTGTTCTCACTCAACAATACCCATGTTAAAAGTGATAGCAAGCATTTGCATTGTAAACCTCTGTGAGTATGTATCTTATTATACTGGGGAAAAACCTTGTGTGATACAAATCACAGCCTCTAACACGATGTTGTTAAATCCTGTTCATGAAACACAAATGAACCATTGTGCAAGATCAAGGCTCAAAAAAACTTTAAATACATTCCTCTTCCTCCATGACAAAGGGACCTGCCTAAAAACTGCTGCCATCAGCTCGATTTCTTGTGAAAGAAGATATAAAAATGCCTCTCAAGGGAAAGATGATCTTCTCTTTGCCGCTTAAAGAGCTGCTGGCCAGAGGCTTTAAAGTGAAGCAACAGATTCCTTGGAACTATCCCTGGGTTTGCCCTGACAGTCATGTGGAATTTACTGATCACTACAACTTTCAAGGTGTAGATTGCAAGTTATTTGCATGTTATACTTCCTGCTTTAGTCTGTAAATAACCAGAGCTTAATTTGTACCAAGGCTTGGCAGGGTTGAGCCCCGGCACCTGTAGGCTTGCCACATCAATTATTAAAGTAAAAATAGTGTTTGAGCCCCAGCACTTTCTTGAGCCACACCACATTTTTCATTACAGATTAGGCACTGTAAATAACTCTTATTTCATTTTCCTAGTTAATACAACTTTTGATAGTTTATTATAGAATTGGCTACAGACATTGTCTTTGGTGAGATCTAATACACAGATCTAATGGAAGCAACTGGTCTCTTGGGAGTGGAAGCAACCTGAATATTCTGTGAGTGTTGGTGTAAGTGACCATTTATCATTGAGTTCAGTTTGCCTGGCTGATAAGATAGACTGCAGAGCCTAAGGGGACAGTCTGTGACGTTATGATAAGCTGTTACAGTGATCCAAGTGTTCATATTGGTTACTGGATTGGTGAAATCTAATATAGAAAACACCACCAGTTTGGGTGTCTGCCCAAGCTTTGACAGTCTGCCCCGAGGTAGGCACTCACAGTTGTGAGCAACTGCAGGCAGCATGATAAATCTGTTGTAGAATCTTGCCTTTATTTTCACTCACCTGACAAAAATGAGAACTAGCCAGCCATAAGCAGTTGAGATTGGCTTTTGGCTAATATTTTTCAGTGACATGTTTTGATGGAGAGAGAGAGCTGTACATTTCAAGTTTTATAAAACCAAGAATTTATAGAATGCAAGTCCAATAGGAAGTAGCACTAGCAATTTTTTAAATTACAGTGAGAATATGAATTTATACATATATAATTTTATTTAAAAACTTTCTGCTGTTTAAAATCCTCATAATACTCCATGTATGTAAGTGAAACTGGCTGCACTACCACTCTATTTTCAGTGCTCAATGCTCCAAAATGATTTAAATGCTAAAACTGAACGAGAACATTAAATTAAATTATTTTCATTGACAGGCTTACCTAAGGTATGAATAAGTGTTATGATTTTTACAATGGAGTCTTTTTTAAATAAAAATTAATTTTTAAAGGCAACAATTGTTTATAAATACATATCTGTTAAACTACTAGATCCCCCACATTGCTGTGTGAGAGTAAGAGAGGGAGAAAAATATTACATAGAGCAAGATGTTTGGTTATACCAGTGTGCTACATAGAAATGGGATGTATACTCACTCCGCATAATGCGTGCTTTTATACCAACCTTGGAATGGACAGTAATTCACAGAAACATATTCACTTGAAACAGATCCCTGTATTGCCAGGGTTAATGCATGGCAAGGTGCACCTACATTTTGAAGAACTGAGGGTATTCTCTATTTATCTCGATTGCCCATTTCCCTCTTTAAGCTAAGGCTACACTGCCGTTTTTTTCTCCCAGAAGAAGATATGCAAATTGTGCTCGCATTTGCATATTTTCTTCCAATTCTTTTTGTGGAAGAGGTTTTGCTGCTATTTGCCCCGTGTAGCCAGGGCCAAATGTCAGAAAAAAATCTTCTTTTGCCAGACCCCTTATTCCTTGTAAATCGAGGTTTACAGGGTCTTGTGAAAGAGGTTTTTTCCCCACCATTTGGCCCCCATCTACACGGAGCCAAATAGCAGCAAAACCTCTTCCACAAAAAGAATCGGAAGAAAATATGCAAATGTGAGTGCGATTTGCATATCTTCTTCTGAAAAAAATTGCAGTTTGGCCGTAGTCTTAGATGAGACCTCCAAGGGTCCCCCTTTCCTATGTTATTGAAGTTGCCCTCATTGCTATCTTGTTCTTTATCATTATATTAGGTTGTGTCTCCTCACTGTGAAAAAGCACTGCTCTTGCTCCTCAAGAATCCTTAAGAATAATAAGTGCACGTTTTTTATTATGAATTTCATCTTTAGAAGCTGCTCGTCCACTCTGGCTCCAGGAGTGCAATTTCAGATGGGGGAGGGGGTAGCCACTTTAATCCTGATTCCAGGGGATATTTAGGCACTTGAAAACTCTAGTTAACTGGCAAATAATTTAACAGTTAACTGACAGGATCCCTATATCTGGGTTCTATGTAAGAACATCAGAATGGCCATGCTGGGTCAGACCAAAGGTCCATCTAGCCCAATACCCTGTCTTCTGACAGTAACAAATGCCAGGTGCTTTAGAGGGAATGAACACAACAGGCAATCATTGAGTGATTCATCCCCTCACTCATTCCCAGCTTCTGGAAAAAGAGGTGAGGATCATACAGAACATGGTACTGGATCTCTGCCCACACTGGATAATAGCAATTGAGGGATCTATTCTCCATGAACTTGTCTAGTGCTCTTTTGAACCCAGTTATAGTTTGGCCTTCACAACGTCCTCTGGGAAAGTTCCACAGGTAGACTATGAAGAAATACTTTCTTTTGTTTGTTTTAAATCTGCTGCCTATTAATTTCACTGAGTGACTCCTAGGTCTTGTATTATTTGAAAGAGTAAATAACACTTCCTTATTCAATTTTTCCACATCATTCATGATTTTATAGACATCCGTCATACCTTCCCCTTAATTATCTCTTTTCCGAACTAAAGAGTACCAGGAAAAAAACCATAAATGGTCTGGTAACACTTTATAGACTAACAAAACATGTAGATGATAGCATGAGCTTTCGTGGGCACAGCCCACTTCTTCAGATAACCGGAGTTATGAGTTTGGGATATGAACACTCAAAATAAAGAGGAGAGGGGAAGGGGAGGAGTGGGAAGAATAAGGGAAGGGGGTGGTAGACAGAGCATCAGTAAGTATCTGGAGAATGGGTACTTAAACCTAAGCAGATAAAAATCAAATTCAATAGATAGATTCCCATGTCAGGAAGGATATTACTCAGAGAGCTGTTAGCACCTTCAATGGTTGTTAAATTGGTAATGTCCTAACCAACCTTCATCATGATTGAGTCCATTAGCATGTGAATTGAATTTGCGGATGAACTGCAATTCCAAGGCTTTCCTGTGGATCTGGCTTATAGAGCTGATTTATGACAAGACAGCTACTTGGAGATCTGTCATAGTATGATTTGGAAGGTTAAAATGTTCACCATTAGGTTTCTGTAAGTTTCCTTTACGTATATCTGATTTGTGTCCATTGATTCTTTCCTGCAGAGACTGTCCAGTTTGTCCAATATATATAGCAGTGGGGCACTGCTGGCATTTGATGGCATAGATCAAATTACTGGATGTGCAGTCAAATGACCTTTTGATTTTGTGGCTTATGTTGTTTGCTCCAGTGATGAATTCACCAGTATAGATATGTGGGCAGAGTTGGCATCTCTTTTGGTTGCATGGCTGTGTTCCTGGAGGCTTATGATGTGGTTGTGTGGTATGGTTACCAGAAAGAATACGTTTCAGGTTAGGGGGTTGTCTGTAAGCAAGAATAGGTTTTTCTCCCAATGCCTCTGAGAGTGAGGGATCATTTTTCAAGATGGGTTGTAGGTTGTGTATAATGCGTTGGAGGGGTCTGAGTTGTGGATTGTAGGTAACAAGAGGAGTTCTGTTATTTTCTCTTTTGGGTCTGTCTTGAAGTAGTTAACGTCTGGGTACTGTTTTGTCTCTCTCAATTAGTTTTTTCCACTTCTCCAGATGGCTATTTCAGTTTTATGAATGCTCTGTAAAGATCCTGTTGGTGATTGTCTCTGTCTGTGGGGTTGGAGCAAATCCAGTTGTATCGTAGGGCTTGGCTGTACACAATCAACTGAAAAATGTGTCTGGGATGGAAGCTGGAAGCATGAAGGTAAGTGTAGCGGTCGGTGGTTTTCCAATATAGGGTGATAGAAATTTGTCCATTATTTAACTGTACTGTAGTGTCCAGGAAGTGGATTTCTCGTGTGGACTGGTCCAGGCTGAGGTTGATAGTAGGGTGGAAGTTGTTGAAATCCTTGCGGAATTCCTCAAGAGTCTCTTTTCCGTGGGTCCATATGATGAAGATGTCATCGATGTAGCATAAGTAAAGTAGGAGTGTTAGGGGGCGAGAGCTGAAGAAACGTTGTTCAAGGTCAGCCATAAAGATGTTGGCATATTATGGTGCCATGCAGGTGCCCATGGCTGTGCCACTGACTTGTAGATAGAAATTGTCTCTGAATTGGTAGTTGTGGGTGAGGACAAAGTCGCAAAGCTCTGTAATCAGGTGTGCAGTGTTGTTATCAGGGATGGTGTTCTTGATGGCCTTTAATCCGTCTCCGTGTGGAATATTGATGTAAAGGGCTTCAACATCCATGGTGGTTAGGATGGTATTTTCAGGAAGATTACTGATGTTTTGGAGTTTCCTCAGGAAGTCAGTGGTATCGCGGAGGTAGCTAGGAGTGCAGGTAGCATAGAGTCTGAGGAGGGAGTCGAAATAGCCAAATTATCCTGTGGTGTGTGTGCCGATGCTGGAGATGATTGGCCATCCAGGATTACCAGGTTTGTGTATTTTGGGTAGTAAATAGAAAGTTCTTGGTCAAGGATTTGGGGGGGTGTTAGTGTAAATTTGTTCCAGGGCAGCATCAGGGAGTGTCATTAGCAGTTTTTTCATTTTTTTGGTATTCCTTAGTAGGGTCACAGGAGAGAGGCCTGTAGAATATGGTATTGATGAGTTGTCTGTCTGGCTCCTGTTCATAATCTGTCCTGTTCATGATGACTACAGTGCCTCCTTTTTCGGCCTCTTTGATTATGATGTTAGGATTGCTTTTGAGGCTGTGAATAGTACCAGTCTTTCAGTCTCTCCTCATATGCAATGTATTCGGTACCCCTAATAATTTTTGTTGCCCTACTCTATACCTTTTCTCCTGCCTGCCTGTTATGTTTCTTGTGCCCTCCTTTCTCCAGCACAGCACTCCACCATCTCTGTACATCTAGAGCAGAGAGAATACATATGCACCAGCAGCAGACACAATTTTCTACACTCTAGGTCCTAGTGGCACCCCTCCACGGTCTGGCACCTGAGGCGGCCACCTCTGTTCGTCTCATGGTAAGGCCAGCCCTGTGCTGAATGATATAATCATGAAAGAAATCTGTGTGCTATTTCTTTCAGCTGGTTTCAAAAACTAAGTGGACTTATATCTTCAGAACTGTCAACATCAGAGACTAAGGACTCAATTCTCTGCTTCAGCCAAGCTATGCTGGGCAGTTGGCACTATAACAGAAGGGACAGAAATATATGGCTTTATGTATTCCCCTAGTCTGGCATTGTCTGGGAGACTGACCAGCTGCTGTCATAAGTTGGAGTTGCCTGCAAGATGCTCTAACTTATTCTGCATTTAGAAGGTTTGCAGAAGTCAGGAATAACTGGTCATAATACCTCTGGCACATTCCCTATATGGTTGGCTCTATCCCACTCGAAAAGAGCCTGTGGTAGGGGTATGATACCCTATAGGCAAACTCATTACCATTATTGCCCTACTATAACAGTTTCAGTGGCCTACAATAGGAATTAAAACAAGTGATAAAATACCTTTTCACATCCCTGGCTTGGGTTTCTAGGGGTGTATCTAGACTACAGGATTTTTTCAAAAAAAGTGCCCTTTTTCGAAAAAACTTCCCCTGCATCTAGACTGCTGCCGCGTTTTTTTCGAAAGTAAATCAAAAGAACAGCAGTTTTTTCTATTGTGGAAAACCTTGTTTTACGAGGAAGAATGCCTTTTTTCGAAAGTGCTCTTCTGAAAAAAGGTGCTATGTAATGAAAGCTGTGCTTTTTTGAAAGAGAGCATCCAGACTGCCTGGGTGCTCTCTTTTGAAAAAGTGGCTTGCTTTTTCGAAAGTACTGGTTGTAGTCTAGATGCTCTTTTTCAAAAGAGGCATTTTCGAAAGTATCTTTTGAAAAAGCTTCTTTTGAAAGAGGCTTGCAGTCTAGACATAGTTTATATTTGGTGATTAAACAGATGTGCTCAAGAGAACATTTGTTGCAGTAATGTATCATCTTCCTGTCTGTTCCCAGTAGAAATACTACAGTAAAACCTGTTATCCAGCACACTCGGGGATTAGGGCATTCCGGTTATCTAAAAACTTAAGTTATCTGAGGGTCCCAGCTTCCAGGCCCGGCTTGGGGCAGGGTGTCAGGCCAGGAGGGCGGGTACAGAAGGGTCTTGGGGCAGGGTGTCAGAGCATACTGGGAATACGTAGTCTTGGAAGGGGGAGGGGAATAAGGGGTCTGGGCATGAGGGGGGATGCTTACCTGGCTTGGCACCCTGCTGCAGCAGGGAAAGCCTCCAGGCAGCATGTTCTTGTTCCTCGGGAGTGGGGGGGGGGGGGGGGGGGAAGAGCTTAGTTCCCCCCGCCCTATGCAGCAGGGAACCCAGTGCAGCTGCAGCACCAGGTCAGGCTTCCCACTGGCAGGGCATGGGGCAGGAGGGTGTAGAAACCCCGACCTTCCCTGCCAGGCCAAACTCTGTCACTTCCCCAGCAGGCTGAGGAAGGGTATGGGGGAGAGAGCAGCAGCACATGGGGAGGCAGTGAGCTCGAGCATGCCCCGGGGGGGGGGGGGGGGAGCAGAGCCTGAGAGTGCCCCAAGGGGGCGGGGCAGCGGCTACTTGGCACCTCAGAGCCAGCTCCCCCTCTCCCTCCCAGCAGCACCAGCCACTGTAAAAGCTGCCACCAGCACACGTGGAGGGGGAGGAGGCAGCTGCGTTGTACCGGAGGCCCAATGGGACAGGGGCAGTCCTACGGGGGTGGGAAGGTGGCCATGCTGTGTGCAGTGGTGGGGAAGCCACAGTGGGTGGTGGAGTGGCCAGAACCACATGCCACCAGAAGCCCGCCTTCGCTGGCAAAATTCCAATGGGAGCTGCCTACCGGCTCTGCAGGGGACGGGGGACGGGGTAGAATTTTTTCACGGAACCCTTGAACCATTTGGAAAACACTTAACTATCCAGAAAACTTTAAAAAACCAGCACATTTCCTAGGTAAGAGCCAGATAGTGCACGTTTTACTGTACATACACCAGCCTTGAACTCAGTTGAGTTATTCCCAGGATGTATTTGCACAGAAACAACCTTAACTCTACCCTGTGTTCCTTATATGTGGATTTCTCACTTTAACAAGTTTTTGTAAACCTAATTCCAAATTTCTTGAGTTTGTGATTCCTGGGTTTGGGATAATTGCAATATTCCTTTAATGTCTGTTACCTTTAAGCAACTGATATGTACTCTCAACCTTAGCTCTATGTTCTTTTATTTTTTGTTTGGGATGTAATATCTAACATGTAGATAGGACTATATCTCAATTAGTTTTACAAACAAGAATCACTTCCTCCCAAGCATGCAGACCCCATGCTCACGACATGAGAAACAAAATCTTGTAGCACAAAAGTAGCCTATTTCCATAAAGTGAGAAAGGAATGCTTTGATCAGGCAACGGGAAAGGGACCTCATCTAGCTGCCTCCATAGTGGAATGCATGAGCTTCTGGAGCCACATCCACATTTTAAAAATTGACAGGTGAAGAAAACCCAACCAACCTGGTTTCCTTCCTCCATATGTCCTGTGCTGCTGTTACTCTTGCAGTAATTGGGAGGACTTAACCCATCTTTCTGAATTCTAGCAACAAACCTTGGGTGCACAATCCTTTACATGGGACGACGACATTAGGTAGTGAATAACACTGTGGACTTAAGTACTATCCTTTCTTCAACTTAGCCTGATCAAGGGGTTCCTTTGTCACTTTCTGGAAACTCACTGTTTTACCCTACATCATTTTGGTTCTCACCTTTATACAGCCCTCAGCTCTTCTACTGGCAGATCATTTCTACTTGTCCACAATTTCTGGAGCAGGTGCAAAAGAGTTACAGATGCCACTCTCTGATGGAACCTTACACACTCCATCACACATACTTTCCGTCAGGTATTGGGGCCAAAGCTGTGTCAGTTTCTGTCTGTTATTTTTATGCTACTGTTTCACTTTTAGAATGAAGGATGTTTGCAAGAATAAGACTGTCTGGGATCAGCCAGTCTTCTTCCAAGAATCAGTCTAAGAAAAGGCATTCTGGGACTTGTGGGTCCCAGAAAGGATCACACGGCCAAATTGAAGTGGGTCTGTTGGCAAAGGGGCAGACAGGTTACTGTCATCTGACCAGTGACAGCATCAAAAAACTCCATTGCTCCACATGGAGCAGTAGAATCAAGGGAACAGGATGAGATGTTTAATACAAGTAGCAATGCAGTGAAGATCAAACAATGTGATGTTCAGCCAGCTGGCATGGCCTACTGTGTACTTGGCTTGCTAGCTGATTCCAAAGACTATGTTGTACTATATCTCCACTGCTATTGTTACCTGAGTTAGTTGAAGTCACACTAGCTCCAGCTGGCTAGTTTGTGTATAGCTTTTGCTGTGTAGACATACCCATAGAGAGCTAAAAGATGAGATGGGAAAAGATCCTCTGAGGACCTCCAGTGAGACTACAAAAAGATGCTGTGGGAGGAGGAGTGTTATATACTGGCAAGAAGATAAACAAAAGCTTATATAAGAAGGGCCCTTCAGAATTAAAGACAGGCAGTTTACCTGGTCAAGGGCAGATGGACTATCAGGGCCCCAGGGCTTTCATGTATTAGCTAATTAATCTTCCCTGCTCCCCTACTGATAGGAAAATAAAGATTCAGAAATAATAAAAAGATCAAAGTCCCAGCATAAATGGCCCAAAACTACAATCACCAGTCTCAAGTTCAGACCAATAGACAATGCTTCCTTGCTGGTATTAACTCTTTAGTTACAAGTTCAAAATATGTTGGGCAATATTCCATTTAAAATGAATTTATTGCTGATGAAAGTATATAGCTTCACAGCCCAGGTGACTATAGTTCTTTATGAACAGCGTAATAGGAGCACGTCTACACTGCAGGGCAAAAGTCGAATAAGATACATAACGTCAGCTGTGTCCATTACATAGTTGAAGTCAAAATAGCTTAATTCAGCTTTTGGCACTGTCTACACAGCAGGAAGTTGAAGGAAGAGTGTTTTCTCCCTTCGACTTCCCTTGCTCCTTGTGAAATGAGGGTTACAGAAGTTGGAGTAAGAAGTCTTCCATCTCAACACTATTTTGAAATAATGGCTTACTGTGTAGAGGCACGCTTTGTTATTCCGAAATAATGTCTGTTACTCTGCAATAATGCTGCTATGTAGACGTACCCTAGACTCAATGCAAGTTTCCCCTACTCTAGTTCTTGTCACTGTACCTTTCCATTAGTCTGCAGAGGCCACCTAGTGGAGAAAGATGGGAATGTGGACTCTGGGGTCCATTAAGTCCCTGGGCTCTGTAGGGAGTATCAGCAATAGAGCTAATTAATGCCAACTGTGATATCAGATTTCACTAGAAACTGTCCAGAACACAACAATATGAAGATTTCATGAAAATTTCTCATCCTACCCTTGGTCTTCTGTACCTACCTGATATTAGCTTGCCCTTTCCAGCTTTCTCAAAGGAAGTGCTCAGACTGTTTTTACTGTGGAAGGATAACCAGACAGTTTGTGAAATCTCAGACAATTAAGAAAATAAATTCAAGCAAAGCATATGCATCTGTGCTCTTGGCATATAAAGCTGAAAATACAAAAACTTCATGAAATGCACAAAGCATTATCCTCTGACAATGGCGGTGGTAAATTTAGTGCTCAGGGGAAAAAATAAAGATCCTAAACCTACCAACTGCTGGGATGAGAGGGAGAACTGTGAGGTGAATAGGAGGACAATGAAATTGTGACATTTTAATGCTGGTTTAGAAGTTACAATGTCTCAACTGTAGACAGAAAGATAATGAATGGAAGACTATGTGAATAACTTTTCTGTTAGTTACAGGAGTGTCTGGTGACATTTGTCTCCTAGCCTTTCACTTCTGGAGCCTTGGTGTAAAAATTCTGAAAAGAGTTTGGTGGCCTCTAAGCTTTGTCTCTATGAAAAAGGTATCCACATTCAGTGTTCTGCACTTACTTAGGCCTGGTCTATATTAGACCAGGCAGGTCAGCTTATAGTACGCCATCCAGCTACACAAAACACATAACTGGATTTGGCTTACCTTAAGCCAAGCCACTGTGGCATCCACCCTGCGGGGGGCCAACAAAACACATGCTCCCACCAGCCTCCCTTACTCCTTGCAGAGCGAAGACTACCAGACACCTTGGCGGGCTGCCCTCAGTGTTTGATTCATGGGTCTACATTAGACCCACTAAATTGAACACTAGAAGATTTACCTCCGGAGGATCAATCTTCTTTGTAGTGTAGACATATCCTTAGAGAGGCCATTCAGCCTCTTTAGCCAGACATCCCTCCTCCAATCTGGCCTGGCACACATGGTGAAGTCATGTTGGCAGGGGTGGGCAGCGGGCTGTTCAAAATGGCATTTATCGTATGGCATAACCTTGTGCACCAGAGGAGGGGGAGTCACATCATTCCCACAAGTACCAGAATGCCCAGTGTTTGGAGGTGGGGTGAGTGGTCACCTCAGACACATCCTACAGAATTTGGCATAGTTGGTAGCCTTTTCTCTTCTTTGCAACTTCTTTCATTTCAGGCAATATACCTCCCTACTTTGCCAGCTATATGTGGGCAGGGGGAAGGGGGGACAAACATACAAAAGTGTCTCTACCTTTGCTTAAACTTAAAGTGTGCCATGCTGCTGCTGCTGCTGCTACCCCTCACGTAATGCTTCCTGTACAACACCATTCTCTTCCTTTGCCTCCACCCCAATCTAGTTCCTGTTTGGTTCTACAGCACTTTCTCCTCCTACTTTCCAATACAAGTCTTTTTCCCTCTGCTAAGTTAATGGATTGGGAAGTATGATGAGTTAAAGAGAAAAAGGAGAGTGGAGGAAAAGGATAGTGTTTGGGGAGGTATGTGCGATGAGAGGCTGGGAGGAAGTGAAGAATATGGCATCATGTGAGGAAAAGGAGAGAGCCAGGAAAGAAGGCAGACTTGTCCACACAAGAGGCTGGACTGAATTTAATTATAGATGTGAGGTATGGTGTAGAAAACAATCATTTTAAAATGTTGGGTGCCACAATTTTATTTTAAAAATATGAAATTCAAGAAACAAGAAATGCTAGGCCCACTCTTACTAATAGTTTCTCTTACCTCAACTCAGGTGTCTGACTCCCCCTATTTTAATCACAGTGGTTCTTTTATGTACCTTAGGGAACATCTTGAGAAAATGAAACAAGATTATCACAAATCATTAACCATGGCTATTTTGTTATTAAAAGAAAAGAAACTTTGAGCAAAATAAAAATCACAAATGACCGAACATAAATAATACACTAGCTACTTCAGTTACAATCTGCTGTATGCCTCTCTGTGGAGAGCATTTAGCAGAAATTACACCTTTCAGAGTGGGCCCCCTTTGGAGGCATTCTTCTTCTGGAAAATTCAGAGCAAAGTATATGGTTTCCCAAATTGTATTGTAAGCCCTTTTTAGTATTTCAGAAATACTTTGAATTGTTCATAATTGGGTGAAATAATTTGTTTAAGGGCAGGTGGATTTCAGTTTGGTACATTATTGATAACTTAGTTTATAATTAAGATAAGCAATCAAAAAATATTTAGATCAGTTATTCAGAAGAAACCATTTAAGGATCTGTCTTGAGCAATTTGCACTTGGCCCCCAATTTCAGGGGGCTCCTGACCACTTGGCGAGAAAAAAAACTGAGCAGCACTGCAACCTTATGCACTACGTCACAACACCATTCACTCAAATTTGGCTTGGTTACTCCCACAAGCACCAGCTTCCGCCTCCCCCATCCTTGCTGCCTCTGACACAGAGGCAGCAAGGGGAGGGAGAGCATGTAGTCAACAGGATTAACCATTAAGCCTAAGGTTATCAGTTAATTGTGTAATCGACTACACATTTACATCCCTAGTTACAATATCATTTCCATATCCCAATAAAATCACTAAGACTTTTACATCTAATCTCCTGGCAGTGTCTTATGGTAGGTCTGCATTACAAAGTAAATAAATAAACCCTGCAGCAGCAAGTCTTAAAGCCCTGCACAAGTGACTCAGGCTCGTCTTACGGGCTAAAGTTATCAGTGTAGATGTTCCCACTTGGACTGGAGCCCAAGTTCTGAGTCCAACCCCCTCCACTGGATTTCAGAGCCTGGGTTTCAGTCCAAACCAATACATGACTCCTTTTAGCCACATGGTAAAAGCCTGAGTCAATTGACCAGGCTGCTCAGACCTGCTGCCATGTTTGTTTTGTTTTTTACCTCCAGTTTAGATGAACCTCTCACCAATCTATGTTGAAGTACTGACAGGATGTGGATTTTTATTTTGAAAATATGATCATTTTAGGTTTCAAGTGTGTTATCAGAGCTGAGGGGGGAGGAGGGGTCCAGGGCTGGAATACAACAGCTGCAGGTCAGGACTGAGGTATTTGCAGAGCTGGGTGGAGGATGTTTGTACATTGCCTGTCTGAACTATACAGAGTATCTTACTACGGTCATTCAATTCTTCAGTTTCAAAAGTCATTCAAAATTTTTCAAAACAAATTAGCAAATTAAATGGGCCAAGAAAAGTGTTAGCATGACTGTCACTGACTGCATGTCCCAAGAGAAACCTGCTGAGTATATTTGAGCTTTTCCTGAGGCTTTCTCTGCCACGATATTCCCTTGGCATTATGCTGCTATTGTTGACGGTCTCCAAGGATCATTGCTCTCCAAGGAATCAAATACTCTCTAGATAATTTTAATCATACCCTGGAGCTTTAATAAGCTCATGACATGACACATATAATAGGAGGCAAAACCCTTCAATTCCCCAAGCAAGAAGCTAGAGAAAAAGTAAACATTCTAGTCACTGATATTTTGCTTGATTTTGATCTGAACAAGTGATTAAATCTGTTATGGCTTTGCTCCTGAACAATAAAATATCATCTTAGTCCAGAACTACATTGGAATTCTGGCCATAATATCATGCGGTCCAGGATTTCAGTTAGTTTTGTAGAGTCCATTGATATTAATCCTAAAGACTAACTTTCCTAGTAGCATCCTCTGTTTTTCATTAACTGAAGCACCACCAATAGCAGAGCTAGATGCATGTTAGGAGGATAAGTGATTTCTGCAGCAGTATGACATTCAATATGAAAATAATTTTTGCTAAATATGGATTAAGTTATTAGCAAATGCTGCTTTTGATAATTAACAAGAAAAACTCCATCTCAGTATCACTCCAGAGCTTACCACTCAGGAAAATGATTCAAGTAAGCTACACAATGCCCAGATGAGGTATTATAACACAGATCTTGTTTAATTAAAGGCATGTTTTAAACCAATGCATTTAAAGGTGCAAAACCCTGGTTGGGTACTCAATTCAATGAAAACCTAATTTATCATCTTAGCTTGCACTGACAAATTTACAATAGCAATCCATCTCCGGGTATCAGAAGTTACATTTGCCCAAATCATAGGGCATTAATAGTTCTGTATCCACTCAGCTAATTACAGTGAGAAATAATAGCATCACAGGATCCTGAGAGTCAGCTAAATCAACCCCAATTTTAAAATCTGGTTTCATGTTTTCATAGTAAAATACGGTACCTCTCCTCCTCTGTATAAGGAAGCAAGAAACACTCTTGCTCATTTTACATGGTTCTCTATTCCGATAAGAGGATAGCAAAGCACTGTGGCCTCAACAACCATGTCTGAGGAAAGACCATTGTAGGTCTTAAATGTATGGGCCTGTTCTCTGGACTTTGAAAACTAATTTATACTGGTTCACTCCCCAGAGTTCTTTAAGCGTCATTAAGTCATCCATAAAAATCAATGACAGCCCCATATGCTATCCAGAGAGCAAAGAAAGTATGTTGCAAGTTTTAATTTTAGCTACAGTCCATGTAATGGTCAGTATTGAGATGAAAAGATAATAATTAAACTTTCCAAAGCAACATTTCTTGAAATGTGTTAGTACTGTCAAAAATAACGTCTTTGCTTTTGTTGTTAATTAATTAAGCACCACTTTTTATCTAAATATTTTCTATCTTTTATGAACACTAAGAACTATGTGAGATATTTCTAATGCTTGTAATAGGTTTAATTCTTTTTTCCTTTTCTTCTCCCAAACAAAGAAAAAGAGAGTCATTAATATATCTTTTTCATCTGGTGTTTGTTGCAGTATGAACAATGGAAAATAAAACTTAAACATAGAATTGAAACATTTCACATGTCATAGACACTGTAAACAAAAAAAAAATAATTTAAATTAAGAAAAGTATTAAAATTGTCTACCAGGCTTCAGAACTCCAAAGAGTTCTGACAGATTAGTTTTTCAAAATTTTACCAATCTTTTAGTAATATGAGCAGTATTGAAAATGAGACAAACTGCGAAAGCAAAAATGTATACTCACATCCAAAGACTTCAAAATATTGTTGAGAAATTGCTTTAAATTAAACATGGGAATGTAACAAAAGATATATTTTAACCAGCCATTTGTCTTCCAAGTACAGTAAACTTCTGATAATTTGGCACCTTTAGGACCCAGGGGGTGCAGGATTATCCGATATGCCAAACTATCGGAAGAGGGGGCTATGAAGGGTCTGGGGTGGGGTGGGGGGGATGCCAGAGTTAGTGTATATCTCTGAGGTCTGTCCCAGGCAGCACTTTCCCAAAGATCCCAGTTACTCACAGTTTCCTCCTATGTGCAGGTTTATGTAGTCCTTCTCAGCCACAGGCACAGCCAGGCTGTGTCTACATTGGCATGATCTTGCGCCAAAGCGGCTGCTTTTGTGCAAAAACATGCTGCCCGTCTACGCTGGCGGGGAGTTCTTGCGCAAGAACACTGACGTTCTAATGTGTGAAATCAGTGCTTCTTGCGCAAGAACTATGATGCTCCCGCTCAGGAATAAGCCCTGTTGCACAACTGTTCTTGCGCAAGAGGCCAGTGTAGACAGGCAACATGAATTTCTTGCGCAAGAAAGCCCGATGGCTAAAATGGCCATCAGAGCTTTCTTGCGCAAGAGTGTGTCTAAACTGGTATAGATGCTCTTGCGCAAAGGCACATCTCTTGCGCAAAGGCACATGCCAGTGTAGATGCTCTCTTGCGCAAATACTTTAACGCAAGAACTCTTGCATTAAAGAGTATTTGCGCAAGATCATGCCAATGTAGACACAGCCCCAGACTCTCTCCCCTCTAGGGACACTCAGCAGCCCGACTGCCCCTCCGCCCGCTTCCTCCTTTTTCCTGAAGGGCTCATGGAAATTGTAGTCTAAGGCTAGATTGCAGCACAAAGGATCCTCCCAGAAAAAGTCAGAGGTCCCTTTAGTAAGGGGACTACATGAACATTCCCAAAATTGTTTCATTAACATGGTGAAGTCCAGATGCACAGCTTTGTCTATCTGGAAACATTCAAAATGATGTGACAACTCAGAATGATGTGACAACTGAAAGTTGCTTAAAAGAGGATAACTGGGGAGCTCAGAAGGTCAGTTACAGGCAGTCCCCAGGTTACGTACAAGATAGGGACTGTAGGTTTGTTCTTAAGTTGAATCTGTATGTAAGTCGGAACTGGCGTCAGCCGCTGCTGAAACTGATCAGTTTCAACAGCGGCTGAATCTGGACGTCAGTTCTGACTTACATACGGATTCAACTTAAGAAACCCAGGCGTCCCCAAGTCAGCTGCTGCTGAAACTGATCAGCGGCTGATTCCAGGAAGCCTGGGGCAGAGCAACTCTGCCTCGGGCTTCCTGTAGTCAGCCCCTGGTCAGTTTCAGCAGTGGCTGACTTGGGGACACCTGGGGCAGAGCAGCTGGGGTGCTGCTGGGTTGCTCCAGTAGCGCGGCTCCTCGGCGCTACTGGAGCAACCCAGCAGCACCCCAGCTGCTCTGCCCCAGGCGTCCTGATTCAGCCACTGCTGAAACTGATCAGCAGCGGCTGAATCAGCACGCCTGGGGCAGAGCAGCTGGAGTGCTGCCGGGTTGGTACAGTAGCGCCGAGGAGCGGTGCTGCGGGACCAACCCGGCAGCGCCCCAGCTGCTCTACTCCAGGCGTAGGCAAGAAAAGCCTGGTCTGCTGGGAAGGAAGGGGGGGCACTAGCTGCACCCTCCCCCCCCCAGCAGACCAGGGAGACGCGGGTGGCGGGACCGCCCGCGTCCTCCACGGCTTTGCTCCGTCTCCCTGGTCTGCTGACCAGGGAGACGGGGAGCAAAGCCTTGGAGCACGCCCGCAGCGGGACAGCCCAGGCGCGCCCGGGCTGTCCCACTGCGGGCGTGCTCCGCGGCTTTGCTCCCGGTCTCCCTGCAGACCAGAGAGACGGGGAGCAGCTTTTCTCGCCCCGGAGGATGGGGGTGGTGGGACTGCAGCGCATCTGGGCGTCCCGCCGCTCCAGTCCTCCGGGGCGAGAAAAGCCCCGTTCGTAACTGCGGATCCGACATAAGTTGGATCCGCGTAACTCGGGGACTGCCTGTATTTCAAAATTTGCATTTGGGTCAGATTTCAATACAGCATATGTTATGAGCCAGTAAAATAAACCCTAAGTGATTATTCTTGATTTTTTTCCTAAAAAGGTAATAATACAAGAATTGGTTCAGAGATCTCCTATCTGGAGGTCCCTTTTTTGCAAAAGAAGAATGAAAACATCTAATACGTTATGTGCTGTGATGATTTACCACTTGTGTGGCTTGAAAACATTTAAGGTGTATCTACACTGCAATTAAACACATGTGGGTGGCCTGTGTCTGCTCATTTAGGCTCATGGGACTTGGGCTAACGAAAATTGTGGTGTAGATGTTAGGGCCCAGGCTGCAACCTGAGTTTTGAGATCCTCCCGCTTCTCACTTAAAGATTATCTCGGACTATTATGAATTAATGGACTCTTTTTTTCTTTACAATGGTGCTGGGTTTTCAATAGGTCTTCACAGAACTTATAATATATTCCGTCTACTGACCATCAGGGTAGATCATTGCCATAAAGGGCAATCATTACAACTTACATCAAATACATCCACGATCCTTCAATTATCATTAATGTTGGGCCAAGGAGAGTTTTAATGTGATTAATTGCTTGAAATGCTGACATTTCATGGACAGAACCCAGAGAAGAGCTTTTCATCATCATAACTGCACCTGATACCTGCTGAGGACCTTGCAAGTTTGAATGTTAGAAGTAATTCACTTGCCCTTATTGCATTAGATTAATTTGGAAGCTCATTTAACTGGCTAAAACTTAACATAAGAAATCTATCTGAAGTGACAGCTGAGGAAAGGACATTCCAAATGAAGGGGTGTAGCAAGGCAGAGAGGTCTTCCTCTGACACTGACAGATGGTACCACGCCCTTTTTGTCCACTTGAAGCAGAAGGGTGGAACAGGAAGTATAAGGGGTGAGGCCTCCAGCTCATTAGAGGGAGAGCTAGGAAAGAAGTCAAATGCCTCTGATGGCCCCTGAGATAGAGCTGTACCAACCCCGCAATCTGAAGTAATATGCTGAGGAGCTGCTAGCAGCTGAGTGCCCTGAGGACCTGTGAGTGACAAATAAACAGGGAGAGGAAATAGTTCAGGAAACCCCAAACATCAGTCTGTGTTCCTGAAACCACAATCAGCATGTTCTGGCAGGATGCCTGCTGACTCAGTGGAGAGATTCCCTGCCATTATTAGGAGTAGGGTGGGCCTGGATCCCCCTTTTGCCTCCAGTCCACCTTAGAGTGGGGGCCTGTGTTTACATGCTGTCTGTCTCAGTGAGAGAGCTAGCTACATATTGCTATTTCTCTGCCCTGCTTTACCTGACTGTACTTGCTGCCTGCCCCAACTAGAGGGTTGGACTAATGACTGCCTAATTAGTGGTTCCCAACCTTTTTGATACTGGGGACCGGCAAGCCCATTCACAAACTTTTGGTTTATTTGCATATTTGCATGTTCATTATGCAAACGATGAGTATGCAAGTATGCAAATAAAACATTGCTGGTCCACCAAAAGCCCAGCCCCAGTGCCAGCCTTAACGCCCTAGCCTTTCTACTGATTTACTGTGTTTATCACCTGTAGATTGGCTCTCAGCCGTTAGAGCATGGGTTCCGAAACTGGGGGGGCGTAAAGAAATCCTGGGGGGGGGGGTGCGAGGTGACCTAGCCACATACACCCCCATCAATCCCACTCCAAGTTTTGTTGCTATTTTTTTGGGAGGAGGAGGGGAGTGAAGGTTTCTCAAAAATCAAAAAGGGGGCGTGATGCCAAAAAGTTTGGGAACCACTGCATTAGATGGTGTAGCGAAGCAAAGTGGCTTCCCTTTGGTGCCAGAACTGAGAAAACTATAAACCACGGCCAGGATTCTCATTTTGCTAAGACAAAATGTGAATCATCCAACAGAGCTTAATTCTTGCCTTCAGAAACTAGGTCTTTGTTCCAAAATGCACCTAACTCACAGATTGGAGGCGAGACTGCAAAACAATTCTCTGATTCCGTTTGGGTGTTAAAGGAGTTGCGTCAGGTTTTGGAGGTGTCAGGAAAAGGAGGTACCCCTGCTCTTTCTGAAATGTCTACTAATATCTATATTTCAAGTTAACATTTTAATACTCACATTTCAGTAAAACAAGGTATACAGGATCTATCGGAAAAGGCTTTCTTTAGCGATAGATCGGCCTGTAGACTGCCGCTTTTCTCCGACAAAGTGGCAGCGATTTTTATGCTAATGAAGTACAGGATATTTAAATCCCCGCTTCATTAGCAATTTCGCCCAGCCTAATCTGCATCCCTCTGCCGGCAGAGGGGTGCAGTCTAGACATACCCCTACTGGCAGGAAAGTTACCAAGGGGAATCCTTCAGGTGACCCTACAGTTCTGTTGCAGGGTTGTGTTCACCAGAGGGATAACAACTCTGGCTTTCTCTTATTGAAATAGATTTGATTCCATCTTGGTATTCTGTCATGTTAGATTTATTTCTGGTGCAGTTTTTGTGGCTTTTTTTAAGTACAAATTCTACTCTTAGTTCTCACACATTAATAAGTTAGGCTTCAAAACTACTGAGAGATAAGGTGGTATGATTACCCCATTTTGTAGATGGGAAGTCGAGGCACTGAGAATTTTAGGATTTGCCCAATGCTTCTTGGAAGTAAGGTATGATGTAGAATCAGGAATACAACCCTGTATTCCCCAAGACAAGATTATATGGAGAATTGGATGGTGGCCTCATTGTGCTTTAAGGGTTCCAAGCCCAAATGCCCTATGCCTCAGAAGTGCCAAGTCTAACACCACACCTGTCTACAGCTCTATTTTTGTGTTACAGAATCTTGTGAAAAAAATTAGTCTCTTTCAGTGGCATCTGCTTTCTGGTGTGTGGGGACAAGCATAAAAGTATTTTCTATTTATCTGTTGACTACAAAGTAATTGCTAAATCACTGGGTCAGCATGTTGAAGTAGTAAGCTCAATAATTTAACTGCCTGGTTTTATAATTTCCCCCTGACATTGGGAGCTAGCTCTGCTTAGGTGCTTATGGACCTACACGTGAGTGAACCATTGGTCTTCCTGAATGTTCCTTTAACCTAATCTTCCACTCTTTTTAATAATAAAATACTCTCTGTGAATGTAAAGAGAGACACTAAGGCTAAGTCCACACTGGACCTGGAAGGGCGACTTAAGGTACACATCTCCAGCTGAGCAAAATATGTAACTTGAGTTGTAAACAGAGCCATGGTGGCGTCCACACTGTGGGAGACCAAATGCCCTGTCAACTTCTCTCACTCCTTGCAAAAGGAGGACTACTGGATGATGGCAGGAGCTGCCCTCAGCATTTGATTTACAGGTCTATACTAGACCCACTAAATCGAACGCTAGAAGGTGAACCTCCAGAGCATCAATCTTGCTGTAAGTGTAGAAGTGCCCTAGGTTTTGCCTCCCTTTTGAAGAACAAAGTATCTGTTTGTCTGTTTCCAAGACAAGCTTTGCTACCTTATCAGTCACTGACTAAAGGCGTGCATAACGTGACTTGCAAGACTCTACCTCTACCAGAAAGAGGCCACGCTAGTGGAGTATTTCCGTCTTCTAGGCTGATAAATCTAAGGTAATCACACAGGAAAACTGAAACACCACTACTTTGTGTCTTGCACATTCATTACACTTTACCAGATGGACATGAATGGTAATGGCAAACTTTTTTCAAACTGTCTTAGTTAAATTTTCATCTCTAATGGGACTGTTTGCTATGTACTCATCAACTTTGATATTTTACTCACATTTTCTACTGGATGGGAGAAGAGGAGGAACAAATTACAGATACCTGAAGATGAGAACATAATCCCTGATCTCCAGATAAGTGAAATCCAGTTCCATTCATTCTGAGAAGGGACTATTGGTGATTCTCCCTTTCCACATCCTCCCCTCTCATTTTATGGATCTCTCTATGGGTATGTCTACACTTGCAGCCTAATTCGAAATTGTGCTGCAAATGTAGGCATCCAAAATTGCAAATCAAGCCTGGGATTTAAATATCCCATGCTTGATTTGCATCTTCCCGGCTGGGAGCAATTTTTGAAATTGACAAGACCAGACTAACTGCCCGCCTCTACATGCGGCAGTGAAATGGGCGTTCGAAATAAAGCCCTATTTTGAACTACCTGTTAAACCTCATTGCAGGAGGAATAACAGGTAGTTTGAAATAGGGCTTAATTTTGATCTGCTGTTTCACTGCCGTGTGTAGACATGGGCAGTTAGTCTGGTCTTGTCCATTTCAAAAAATGGTGCCCAGCCGGGAAGATGCAAATCAAGCATGGGATATTTAAATTTAAATCCCGGGCTTGATTTGCAATTCCAAATACCTACATTTGCAGCCCTATTTTGAATTAGGCTGCAAGTGTAGACTTACCCATTCAGTGTTGGAAGCTGTTGGCTTTAAAATTTACTGAAAGACAAGGGGTAGATTCTACCTTGCTGATCCTTTATACTGCTTTTGCTTCCTTAGAATTTTCTATGGGATTGGGAAAGAGGAAGGATTATGACAAAATGAACTACAAATAATATTCTCTCTCAAATGCATGGAATTGTATTTTATTTATCAGGGCATGAAGACAAGCCAGATTTCAAACCTATTTCAATGCCTAGAGATGCAGATAAGTGCGTTTGAAAATCCTACTAATGAATCTTTAGCCTTAGGCACTGAAATAACTTTGAAAATCAGATCATGATGGTCTTAACTTTCAAGGAAGTGGTCAGGAGGAAGAGGAAATATGAGTTTTCAGAGTCATTCTTTATCAGTCCTGGTGTTAAAACCACACTGGAAGCTAACAAAGCTTCTAGATTATTTTAGCAAAGGAGCAGCCTACACTAATGTAGCTCTGTCTTTACCAAATGGGGTTGCTATGGCAATAGAAATACATTGTGAGTTTTAGGAGTTGTAATTTTCCATGATTCACAGCATATTTTTAGCCATTTTTCTTCTTGTTCTCTCCTGATAACTGTCTATTAATGCCTTTTATGAGGCTAAGAAAGGACTAAGTGGCCAGGTCTCAGCATGGGAAAAGGTTAGCAGTGATTTGTCTAACTAATACATTCTAGACTTAGTGGCATTCATTAAATATCCTCTCACTAAAGCATCAGTTGACAACCTCCTGGTCAAATCCCATGGCTTTTACATTATAATCCTTCTTGACAACTGAACTATTGAAACTATCAGTCACTCCTTACCTCTTGAAATCCTGTTCTTCTCTGGCCTTTATGACTGCATCCTCTAATGGTTCTCCTATCCCTCAGCCTTCATGTGTCAGTGTCATTTGGTGAGGTATCCTAAAGGGCTGGGCTTGGGGAAAGGTGTATGTGGTGGTGCCTGAGATGAGGGGGTGGTTCTGGGCCTGGAGCAGATGATTGCCACAGACCCTGCACTCCCCTGGGCACAGTCCTGCCGATAAGCTGTCCTGCAGCACACTCTGTTACTTGGAATAAATAAATGTTCCTAAGCAGAACATTCTAATTTACTTGCCACATTTTTCCAGAGAATTGGAGAGGAAACCAAATGTGATCTCACTCTTTAAAGAAACAAGAGGGAAACAAAGACATAAAAGCAATCTGGTAAATCTGATTTTTAAGTTCCTAATACAGTCATCAAAGTTTTCCATTATGGCTTGGCTCTGCATAGCCACATTATAATTAGTGTAGAAATACTAACCTGTGCCCATCATCTTAGGAATCATTACTAGTAGTAATTCCAAGAGGGGGTGATAATCATAAACTGTCAGATTCAAATATTACTGAATGAATTGAAGCTTATTAAAAAGACTCTATATTCTGTACATATTCTCATAGCTTACTTTATTCTGCATGCAAAATTTAGTAATCTTGGAACCAGGATTCTTCTATTATTTGTGTTACAGTAGCACCTAGAGCAGTGTTTCTCAAAGTGGTCCATGAAACCACTTTGAGAAACCTGCTAACTGGCCACCCCAATGTGTTTATTTACCGACTCGTGGCTCCTATTGGCTCTGTTTCACCATTTGCAACCAAGAGGAGCCATGGGAAAAGAGCTGAAAAGACAGGCAGAGAGTGTGAGAAAATAAAGCATTTAACCCATTTTATAGATAGGACACTGAGGTGCAGAAAGATTAAGTGACGTGTCCAAGATCACAAAGGGAATCAATGGCAGACCAAGATACAAGAGTAAGTTCTGCTCAGTCTCAGTCCAGTGCCTTGATCACATGACCCTCCATTCTACCATTCTCCTTGAGTCATAGTTTAAAATCATTTATGGAATCAATCCTGTAATGTATTGACTTCTCTAATCCAACAAACCACTTAAGCATGTGTTTGGCAAGAATTGTTGAAGAGGGGAGGTGTAGATGTGGTATATCTTGACTTTAATATGGCTTTTCATATTCTCTCACATGACCTACTTATAAATAGGTTATATTTCCTTAATGTAAGTGGAGCTATTATAAGGTGGGAGCATACTGATTAGAAAGCCACTCTCAGCCCTGGTCTGCACTAGGGCTTTATTTCAAAATAACCCCCCTTAGGTTGAATTTATAAGCAGAGTGTCAACACTACCCAGACCGTTATTTCGAAATAAGGGGCTGCTTATTTCAAAATCTGTAGTGTGGACATTCTGATGCCACTATTTTGAAATAACTATTCCCCAGAGTAATTTGAACTAATTACTCCCCAGTGCTTCCTGGGGCTCAAAGTTGAGGTAACACATCCACACTAATGGAACCTGCTTCGGATTAATTCCGAGGCTGCCCTGTGGTGGGAACATATTAATTTGATTTTGTAAAATTGGGAGTTAAGTCAAATTTAGTTATTTCAAAATAGTTTCCTAGTGTAAACATGGCCTCAGAGAGAAGTTATCGGTCAAGCAAAAAGAGCACATCAAATGGGATCTGGCAAGGATTAGTTTCAAGTCTGGATTCTGTTTAATATCCTTATCAATGTTTTAGATAATGGCATAGAGAATACACTTATACAATTTGTGGATGGTACAAAGCTTGGAGGAGTTGCAAGTGCTTTGAAGGATAGGATTAAAATTCAAAATGATCTGGACAAACTGGAGAAATGGTCTGAGTTAAATAGAATGAAATTCAATAAGGACAAATGCAAAGTACTTCATTAAGGAAGGAACAATCAGTTGCACACAAAAAATGGGAAATTATTGCCAAGGAAGGAGCCCAGCAGAAAGGGATTTGAGGGTCATAGAGGATCACAAGATAGAAATGAGTCAATAGAGTAACATGGTTGCACACAAAAAATGTGAACATCATTCTGGGATGTGTCAGCAGTAGTGTTGTAAGCAAGACACAAGCAGTAATTCTTCTGCTCTACTCTACACTAATAGGCCTCATTTGGAGTATTGAGTCCAGCTCTTGGCACCAGCTTTCAAGCAAGATGTGGACAAACTCGAGACAGCTGAAAAGCAACAAAACTTATTAAAGTTACAAGAAACATGACCTATGAAGAAAAACTGAAAAAAATTGATTTGCCTAACCTGGAGAAGAGAAGACTGAGGGTGGTGGACATGATAACAGTTTTCAAGTATATAAAATATTGTTACAAGGAAGAGGAAGTAGGAAGGAGGCAATGCAAGAAGCACTGCAGCAAGAGAGGTTTAGGTTGGACATTACAGTTCCACACATACAGAATGGGAAGTGACTGTCTAGGAAGGAGTACTGCAGAAAGGAATCTAGGGGTCATAGTGGACCACAAATTAAATATGAGTCAACAGTGTGACACATCCCAGTGCAAACATGATTCTGAGATGCATTAACAGGAGTGTTGTGAGCAAGACACGGGAAGTCATCTATTTTGCCCTGATCGGGTCTCAGTTGGAGTATTGTGTCCAGTTCTGGTCACCACATTTCAAGAAAGATGTGGAGAAATTGAAGGGGTCCAGAGAAGAGCAATACCAATGATTAAGCATCTAGAGAACATGAGCTATGAGGGAAGACTGAAAGAATTGGGCTTGTTTATTTTAGAAAAAAGAGGACTGAGAGGGAACATGATAGTTTTCAAGTATCTAAAAAGGGTGTCAAAAGAAGGAGGGAGAAAAGTTGTTCTGCTTGGCCTCTGATGATAGGACAAGAAGCAATGGGCTTAAACTGCAGCAAGGGAGGTTTAGGTTGACCATTAGGAAAAACTTCCAAACTGTCAGAGTAGTCAAACACTGGAATAAATTGCCTAGGGAAGTTGTGGAATCTCCATTTCTGGAGATATTGAAGAGCAGGTTAGGGATGGTCTAGACGATGCTTGGTCTGCTGTGAGGGCAGGGGACCTCGATGACCTCTTGAGGTCCCTTCCAGTTCTAGTGTTCTATGATTAGGAAAAGCTTCCTGTCAGGGTGGTTAAGCACTGAAATAAACTGCTAGGGAGGTTTGTAATCTCCATCATTGGAGATTTTTAAGAGCAGGTTAGACAAACACTTGCTCAGGTTGATCTAGATCAGGGCTACTCAACACGCAGCCTACGGGCCACATGCGGCCCACGGCCCATTTATTTGTGGCCCACGGTGTGGATTGGGTTTATGTGGGGCTCAACATGTGGCTCATGGGTGGGGATCCTTTGAACATGGCCTCCACTGGCAATACGCTCCACAACGGTGATGCGTCTCCAATGCATGGTGAGCACTGAAAGATGCAAGTAGACTGGCTGGCTGGAACAGAAGGGTACAGGGTGTTGGCATTTCTAGCCCTCACAGAGGAGCCAGGAGCACCGGGGCATTGTGGGAATTGCTTTGTATTCATGCCTGTCATTGTGAAAAAAGCTATTTGCATGTATATTCCACCACACTGAAGTTGTGGCCCTCATCATGTGCTGTAAGTATCATTGTGAGCCCCAGGGCTTCCAAAGTTGAGTAGCCCTGATCTAGATAATACTTAGTCCTGCCATGATTGCCTCTCAAGGTTCCATCCATCCCTATGATTGTATCAAGAGTCCTGTTGATCTGGATTATGCTACTGACAGAAGAGGCAGGAGGGGACTTACTTCTAGGCATCTTGAGTAGTTGCTAGTGAGGTGTTATTGCATATTTAATGGAATTCAGATCAACGGCTACACATAGCTTTTTAACTTTGCTCAGCCTTTAAATGGATTCACTGATCTGTTTTTTGTGTTGTGAACTTTGGTTCTGGAATGCATCACTAATGCAAAGGCTCGAGGAAGGACTGCAAAACAGTGCTCAGATGGGGAGCATATTTACAAGAGTTGCTTCAAGCATTGGAAGTATGTTAGGGGGAAAATGAGGGATGCTACTCCTGTTCTGATTGTATTACCAGCGTAGACTGGTATTTCATTTTAATATTTTATTTCTCACATTTCCAAACTGCATTACTTCCAGTATCCAGTAGATGATGCTGGTATGTTACAAATACCACTGGATTCAATTTTAGTCAGAAGAAAAATGTCTGACTCCAAAAATGCAGATTACATAAATTCTTGTTTCATTTAAAAGCCTTTTACAAAGCCCTCTTTAACTGTGAAACTAAGTTGCAGATGTTTCTTAACTGAAGTTACAATTTGTTCATTCAGATTCTATGACATGCAATAGTTTTTCACCTTACTTTACAGCGTGGTGTATGGTAACTTACAGGTTAATTAGTATAAAAGATAGATTCTCTGTAATTTGAAATCTTTAAATCATGATGTGAGGATTTCAGTAACTCAGCCAGAGGTGGTGGGTCTAATATAGCAGTGGGTGGGTGAAGTTTCATAGCATGGCGTGGATGAACCGCTGACTTGGGGAGGCTAGCTCCTCCCGCCCCACCTCTTTCACCAGAGGCCCTGTCCCTTCCACACCCACTGGAGTCCACCCCTTCCTATTGTGGCTGCTGTAGGCTAGTGTCCCCCTCCCCTTAGAGTGCCTGGGGGCCAGGCAGCAACACCTCCAACCCAGAGTGCCAGGCAGCACGGTCCCTAGTCCCAGAGCATGAGAGGCTGGACCTCCCAGCCCCAGCCCTGCCAGCACAAGAACACAGGGTGGTTAGGAAGCACAATTCTATTCTTCCCAGGTCCAGAGCATTGGAACACTGGGTAGCTCTGGCCCTTGAGCTCTGGGAATCATGATCCTGCCATCCCCTCTGCCCAGCCCCAGAGTGTGGAGAGGCCAAGCAGCATGGCCCCTGGCCTCCTGGCCACAGAGCACTGGGAAGCTGAGCAGTCCAGCCCCAGCCTTCTCCTCTCCAGAGCATGGGCAGGCTGGGCAGCACAGGGAGGCCTAACAGCACAGTCCACCTTTCCCAGACCCGGAGCCCAGGGAGGCTGAGCAGCCAACCATGGGAGAGCTAGAAGCAGGAGGGAGACTGGAGGCAGAGTGTGGGCAGACCACATTTGGTTGTTTGGGAAGGTTTAGCCTCCCCCTGCCTCTGATAGGCACCACCCATCTGCTGTAGCCTACAGCGTGTAGGAGGAAGTCAGACTAGATGATTATGATCCTTTCTGACCTTAGAGTACATGAGCTAGTTTTGTGTCATATAAAATGTTTAGCCTCCTCCATACTGCAATAATTATGGACTTGATACTTACAATAGAATTTTTAAAATACATTTGGCACATACATAAAAGCAAAGGGGCAAGAGTGAGCCCTGTGAATCTTATAAGCTAAAAAGTGGTCAGTGCTCCTTTTCTCAGTCTGTCAACCACCATCTCCATGGTAAGCAAGCCTAAATTATAAAATATCGAATTCTTACTTTGAGACAAATTCTGATATCTTCACTCACTGTGAGTAGCACTTGACTCCACAAGTAGCCTTCTTTTAAAGATGATGTAACTATTCATGGAGTAAAGTGCTACCTAGCATGAGTATCAGAATCTAGCCATTTTCAGAGAGAGAGAGAGAGAGAGAGAGAGTGTAATGTCTTCGGGCATGTCTAGACTGCAAGGTATTTTGGGATACCAGAGGTATCCCAAAATAACTACACTACGTCCAAGGAATGCATCCACTATTTCAAAATAATGGACATGCTATTCCAGCAACCCTGTAAACTTTGTTCCATGAGGAATAAGGGATGTCTCGAAATAGTGCTTTATTTCAACATTTGGCACCATGTAGACACGCCAAATTTCGAAATAGCCTATTTCAAAATAAAATTGAAATAAGATATGCAATTTGCATAGTCAAGTTGCGTATCTTATTTCGATTTTAGCATGTAGTCTAGACATACTCTCAGTGGCCTTGATTTAGGGATTCATGCTGTGGGGAGAGAGATCATTTTCTGTGGCTTGTGTGACTTGGTGCATGGAAGTGAATTACCATTTGTTTGAATTACAGAAGAAGGTTACAGTGTGGTTGTTGTATGATAGAGATTATTGTGTGTGTAAGACTGGATGTGAAGTGACAAGAGTGTGGAAAGTTATTTCAGTGGAAATTAGTGACACAGAGAATGGAATAATGTTGTGTAGTTCTTTATATGGCATAGGGGATCTCTGGATGAGGTTAAGACAGGTTTGAGGGAAACATTGCCTACATGAGCAGGTGATGATAGAAAGTTCTGTTTTTCTATACAGTGTTCTCAGGGAGAGTTTGTGATGGGGGCTGGAAAAATTTAAAAATCAAATATTTGGTTAAGTGAATGATTAATGGATTGATTACTATAATCTGCAGAGTTTAAGTGTGCTCTAGGCAGTCTGACAGACTGGTTACTGCATGTTTTGGGTTGCAGTGTTTTGTGGATAGAGTTTGAATGCAATATTGATGGAGTGATATTAAAATAAAATAATCAATTGTATTAGATTTATGTTTCAGGAATTAGCTATGAAAATTATTTGGAGAATGCTGCTCATTGAGAGTGTGTGTGTAACTTGCCTGTTGAGATTAAAGTGTTTTCCCCCTATAACTATTACTGAGAATTTAATTTTAGGGCAGTTATGATTAACGTGGAAATATCACCTGAAGTAAATCATCATTGGTACAATATTTGTTTTTCCTATGCAGGTCTGAGGCAATGTTTGTAGAGGAATGGATTAAAGATTTTCTAAGTAGATGATTTAAAAAAATATTTTAAAGCTCTGGCCATCAGTTTAGTAGGAGGTGAAGGAGGAAAGAATTTTGGCAGTGCTTCAAAGAGGATTCATTAGATACTATAAATAAAAATCTTCAGATGTACATATCAATGATTTAAAAAATCCCCAACAGAAGTGTTTTCTTCTGGGTGCTGCAGCCTGAAGTGTTAGGAATTAACTGGCTAGCAGCTCTTTCCAAGGAAACAGGCAAGTCAGCCAGAAAGAATCTTCCCTTCTCCCCACACACTACTCCATCCCGCCCCACTCCCTTAACCTGCAGGACATGCTGAAATTTGTTAAGTAAAACATAGTATAATTGTGGGTGGTATATTTCCAGATTACATTTAGAATATGTTGATGACACAGAAGAGATTTTGCAGAATGTCTCTTGTGACAAAGCTCCTCTTCCACCTGGGTGGGTCTAGCACTTTCAAGAGAATTGCTTGCCTCAGAGGCTCTCAGCAGCCCTCACTTTAAGCACTTCCCAAACTCCATAGTCTCTGTAGCCCTTCCAAGTGGTATAGGGCTGGACAAACCCCTTTTCCAAAGCCAGTCCTTTCTGGTCTGAAATGGGTAGTGAGGCAAATCCAGGCCCACCCTCTACTCCAGGTTCTAGCCCAGTGACCTTATGAAAACAGCTGCTTGCACATGTCTCTAATCACAGCTGCATGACAGTTATGATCCCTGAGCCACTCCCACCAGCACTTTCTTTACCACAGGCTCTTGCACCTAGTACCCACTTGCACTGTCGTCTTCCAGAATCTCCACAACACCTTCTCTCCTTACTCACATGTTGAATTAACAGAAAGGCAGCCTTTTTAAACCAATCTGAACTCAGTCTTAATTGGCCCCCAGGTATTCTAATTGGTTTGGCTCCCTTAAGTCTGGAAGCTGCCTAATTGACCCCAGGTGTTTTAATTGGCCTCATTGCCCTGATTGATTCTAGTAGGCTCCTGCTGGTTCTGGATCAGCCTTTGTTAGTTTACCCTGGGAACAGGGACCTATTTAATCTGGGGCTGATACATTTCCCTTCAACTACTCTCTTGCAGCTTTCTGGCTTATTCCTCTTAATAAGCCTCTGGTTAATGTATTGTTTGTAAAGTATAATTTTGGTTATATGGTTTGTTATCATTGTATATGTTTGGATGGATTTCTAGAGTAGTATAAAATAAGTGGAGGAAAAGACACTCTTGCTCTGGCTGTGGAATAGGAGGGACATAGTTGCCAAGGAAGCTACAGAAGCTTCCTGAGAGAGAGTAGTTTTGGAGAGCAGCAAGCAGAGCTGATGAGTAGTTATTTCAGACTGCAGTTTGCCACTGAGGCAGGGACTAGATGATGAGTGGTAGCAGGTCACTGGTGTGAGGAGAGTCTAGGGAGCTGGGATTACCTGGGAGGGGAGAGCCCCAGATTGCAGGGGCATTGCTGTAGGGTAGTACTGGGAGGAAAGGGCACCATGCAGTGACAGCCTGTTAATACAGGCGAACTAGGCTGTCACGTAGGGCACCAAGATAAATGGCCATTGAGGGCTTCGGCGGTGGGGGTGCTGATTGCATGGCTATCCTGTGTTTCGCCTAGGGCACCAGTTGCCGGCAGCTCGTCTAGGGCCGCTCCTGGCACCATGGGCAGGAAGGCACATGGGGCTTGAACCAGTGCAGGAGACAGGTAACCAAAGGTTAGGGTTAGCAGGAGGCACTCCGAGGCTGAAGAGGTAATTACTGATCTGACCAGCAGGAGGCACTATGGTGGTGAGTCCAAACCTATTACAGCTGTTAGACTCCTGTTTGGTGAATGGAAATAAAACTGAGATTTCAACTCTTAGGGTGATTTTAAATAGTAACTTTCAGGAAAGGAAAGATTTGGATGTGGAAGCTTCTAAAGTTGGGGTGGAGCATAGTGGTGGTAATGAGTTAAATGTGAGGGAGGAAATTTGGCATTGAATTATCTGTATTTGAAGCTGCCAAATATGAGAAATTAGATCAGGTCTCTGGTTGCTATGAGAAACTTTTATGTAAATCAAGTGGAAAAACTATGGCAGGAACAGAAGTATGGCATGATGTCAATGTCTGTCTTATTATATTGCACATTTGGAGAGTGAATGGAATTAAAGATGTGTACTGTGCTATTTTCGATTTAATGAGTAACATGCAAACAAAGCTTTTCATAAAAGTGTAATGAATGGGATGTTAAGGATGAAGTTATTCTATTTGTAATTAGAGATCTGAATATACGTGAAAAGATTTTTTTTATTCAATTAGCGAAGCCATTTTATGTGATGTAAACAGCAAAGTGTCGTTAGGGTGTCCTTTTTTGCCACATCAGGAACACACATAACTTATTTGATAAAAGAAAGAGAGGGGAAACTGGTAATTCTGGCTAATGGAATACCAAGAGAAAAGAACATTTGTCAGGAATTGATTGGTATGTTTTTGAAGGTAAATAATTCCTTGCATGTTGAGATTGATATGGATGCAGACACTGTCACACAGAAAATGCAAATGGAAGTATATTGGCCCTTATACTTGCTGCAAATGTAGGGAAAATATGTTGTTCATTTTTATGGCATGGATATAATTGGGGAAAATAGTAAGTGAACTCAGATGCATCAAGTGATGGATTCCCCAGCTTGTGTGAGAAATGTGTTTTGAAGCATGAAGCTCCTTGATCTCTTCTGTTTTGAATGTGGAGGACAGTTGTAAACATGAAATTTCAAAGACTGAGTACAGAAATTCACCAAATAATTCTCATGATAATAAATGTAATAGAACAATTCAATATCTATTAAACACGACTTGCCACAGACAAGTGAGCTTAGTTCTTTAGGTGGTATTTACCATCTACTTTAATAGGCCCATGGTATAGGAATTAAGGGTAAGTCTAGACTGCGAGGATCTATCGGAAAAAGATACACAAAATGCACTCCGCATTTTGTGTATCTTTTTCTGATACTTTTGTTGGAAGAGGCTTTTCCGAAATTTGGCCCATCTAGACTGGGCCAAATTTTTGGGAAAAAAATCCTCTTTTGAAAGCCCCCTTCTTACTTGTGGAACAAGGAATACAGAGACTTCTGAAAGAGCACATTTGCTCTTCCGTGCAAAAGAGCAAACGCGTTCCCTGACATCCCAAAAAACCCCCGCAGTCTAGCCGTATCCTTTGATGGCCTAACAATGCAGCAAATGATGGAGAAGATTTTAGAAAAATATAAGGCAATGAAAGTTAATCTTCAAAATATCTTAAGTAGATCTGGTCCAAAAAATTGAAACTGTTTTGCTTGGAAAAGAAGACATTTTGCAAGATGCAGCTTCTTTGAAAAACAGAACACCTCAGAATTGAAATTTTCAGCCAAAATCTTTGATTCAGAAATGCCACCATTGTATCTCATAGGAGTTGTAAATCAGATGTCTCTTGCTCTCATTCTCTACTGTGATCTGGGCTCCCTTATAGCACTACATCTCCCATGATGCACCATGACATCTCATCTAGCAGGGAGATCATGGGGCATCATGGATGATGTAGTCCAGCTAGGAAGCTAAGTCTGTAGATGAGAATGGGGAATGAAGCACCTGAATTACAGCTGCAATGAAGCACTGCTACAGCACTTCCAAATAAAAAAATTTTAGGTCTACAGTTCTTCACCAAAAAGTCAATATCGTCCATGGGGATTACAGAACATGTATTGACCATCTGAAGTAATATGCATAATATCAAGAAACATTGCTATAGATAGTTGTGAATTGTCCTGTATGCTAAGGTATTTCAAGACTCCCATTTGACCTCTTACCGAGGTGTGCAGAGTACAGTATAGATGAGAAGGTATGTTGAGGTGGATAAATAGCAATTCCAAAGGGTACTGAATTAGGGTGTAAGAGAAGAGCTTTCTTTTGTATTAATATCTTTCACCACAAACTTCAGGTTACGTTTCAGTTTATCTATTTAAGGGGTCCTCTCCTGGGGGAAATAGAGAAATACTTTTGGAGAGTGGAATATCAAGATTGTGACACACCACACGTTCATATGCTTCTTTGGGTAAAAAAGGTGCTTTATAACAGGTAACAATGAATCAATTGTGCTTAGTTTTATAACTAGTTGTGGAGAATGCTAGTCTTAGATCATTGTCTGGTTGTGTGAACAGCCAAGTAAATAATATGCATTTTGTTAGTTTGAGTTTCTATGAAAGATCATTCCACTGGAGAAGTAAATGAGGAGTCTTTTGTACAGCACCAAAATCGATGAACACAGTGTACAACTTACCACACAAGTTGAAGCAGTTTATTCATGATCTGCTACTTTGTTAGTCTGGCAAGATATGCCACTATAGATATGCAGTTTATTGCAGACAAGTCTATTGCCTCACCTTGGGATACTGCTTCATGAGTCTGCTGATCAGTTTCCTAAGACAGATTTGTATGGAAAGTCTGTTGGGGTTTGTTAGTAAAATTTGCAGCCATATAAAGACACTGAAAGAACTACAGCGGCAGATCCGGAGACCACTGCTGTCTTGTGAACATACCTAATACTTACTAGAGGATGGATGGTTGTCCCAGATAGCAGAGTTGAATGACAGCAAGTTTTGACATATCAAATGACTGTGAAAAGAAAGATTTGGTCTAAGGGATGTTAATGGAAGTTTTCTGAAGTTAACTGGTTCATGGTGAATTAATCATGCAAAATTGCAAGAACGTGCATCAGAAAAGTTACATGGGTAACTTTTTAAGAGAGAGTGGGGTGAATTAGTAGGTGGTCACAAATAAGGAGTCACAGTTAATGGGACAGTTAGCTTGTAAGGAGAATGAAACCTGTTGCAAAAATAATTTAGAATCATTATAGTAAGTTTGAGAGATTCTATAGTTAACCAGAGAATCAAAATTCTGAAGTGTTGTAGATTCTTAAGGTGAACCTTCCTCTTTTACTGAAGCTGAGTTAAATATATCTCCTAAGTGTGCAGCTGTGGAACAGTGTAGCGCTGATAGGATGGATTTAGAACATTATGGCTGGGCAGTTAAATATTGGAAATGCAAGGGTATATACCAGAGCTTCAGAGGTTTTTGAGCATGGTTAAAATCATATAAGTGGTACATGTTGCTGTAGTGATTAGAGGCTACTACTGAAATTTGTTAGTAATGAGGTTGGGATTAGGATGTTTTTTAATACAGATGATCTCTGTTTGCACAATAAATGATTCACTCTATTATCATTGTGATTCCAACAGGTTTAGCGATTAATAGTGAGGGTGAGGTTAGTCTAAATCACTTGTTGAAGTTGCCAGGGAAACATGGGAAGAGTTTATAATGTAGAAGGCTATCAGCAGAAGCAGATTTTAAAGTTAGGTAGTGTGATGGGAGTATATTACCTTTTTAAAGGTCAGTCAGGAGCTCACAATCCGAGCAACCTAGTATTATCACGGAGATTCCTTACTGAAATAGAACTGAAATAGTGGAACAGAAAGCTGAATAGGAGAGAGGTGTGTGGGCGGTTCAGGGTGCGATCACCCCCTCCCAGGAGGGGAGAGGGTGTCAGCGAACCCTGTAGCTGTCACCCGCCTCTGCGGGGTGGGGCCTGAGCCCACAGGCCGGTCCTTCTTGGGACCTCTATCTGGGCCAGCCCTCCTGTCTGACCGTCACCCTTCTCTGCTGCACGCCTGTGCCGGCACTGACTGGGATTGAATACTCCTGGGGTTGAGGGAGGGGGACCCAGTCCCACCCTCTCTCTGGGTCCCAGCCCGGGGCCCTAAGCATTGGGGCTCGCTTGTGCCCTGACATGGTAGATGGGGGGTCATTCCTGCCATAACCCGTCTACCCATAGACGCCAAAAGGGCCCCGCCCCGGGCTCCTTCCTCCCTTCCCAGGTACTTTCGTGCCGCTGCCCCGATTCCCGAAGCCTACCTGGGTTCAGGAGTCCGGGCCCGGTGTCGCTCCGGCGATGCCCCGTGGGTCTGTTCCCTCCGCCGGGTTGCTCCTTCCAGGGCCGGCGGGGCAGGGTCCAGTCACCATTGGAGCTGGGACTGGTCGAGCGCCAGCTGCAGCGGCCGTCCCAGGAACCCCTGGGTCGAGGCCGGCCCATCTGCCGGCCTCGATGCTGCTCGGGGTCCGTCCTGCACTCAGGGGCTCTCCTCCCTTTCTGCGAGGAGGCTGCCCCCTCCCTCTCTGGCGGTGGGCCTTTTTAAAATGGCCCGCCGCGCCGGATGCCGCCCGGGGCTCCTCCCCTTCCATGGCCCAGCAGCCCAGGCCATCTTCCGAGCAGGTCGCTGGCGGCCCATCACAGGAGATTAGAAGCTGTCCAGCTTGCCAGGGTGTGGAGCTCTCTCTCCAGCTCTGGAAAGCTAGCCTGACCAGGCACAAAGCCTTTGTTTTAGTATGATAAGTTTAGGTACACTAAACCAGGGTACCTTTGCACAATTATTCCAAGTTCTCCCCCCAAGGGACGTCATTAAAGGAGATGCACTTTTTTTGATGATCTGTTTTTGGTATTTCATTCTCATCTGTGCAAGCAGAAGTTTTGATGCCCAATGGGGAAAAAGTGATGTGGGGCCTACCTGCAATGCCATACCTGGCCACAAGGGTATGCATAAGGTAGCCCACCCATTTACTGGTCTATTCTTAGTAAGGTGAAGAGAATATGACCTCATCTTATTCTTGTTTTCATTCAGTTAAATTTGCAGGAAGATTTGCAAACAATTGAGCTAGTGATGTTTAATGATGGTATTTGGTGGGATGTTTTCTGGTGATCTTTCATATGATTGAGGCATCCCAGCATTAGAAACACCCTTGATGACTTGCATTTGCACATTTAAAAACCATAAATCATTCCATACTCCATATCTCTAACTTTACACAAAAGAATGATACATACACCAAAATAAGGTATACAGACCCAGCAGATTAAGACATTAAGATTGATAGATTTCATGAGACAATTTGTCCCCAGCATCTTTGAGTTATGCATATTTGTCTTCATAAGTCCATTTCATAAATCATGGGGGTGTCACAATGAGTACTAACTAGGATATCAAAATAGTCAGTGTATCCCTGAACAGATATATGGAGTCCCTGCTTGCCTGCAAGGATAGATTCCTTTAAACAGTCAATGTTTGTTTTCTTTCTAAAAGTCCACTTTAGAAGCTTTTACTACAGTGTTTCTAGATGGCCAGCAAGGGGCTCTATAATTGGACAATAAAAATTGCTGTACCAAGAGAGATAATAGCCTCTACTCTAGAGTCTGTTATTTTAACAAAGGGCAGCGTTGGGTGCTTCCAGTCAGTGTTATTTAGTCTATGGGATCTGCAGACTATGCACCTCCATTTGGAAACGTTTAGGGTCCGCAAATGAAAACAGGTTGAAATCACAGCTTCACACGAATAAAGCAACGGTTTGACATTTAATACCAAGGACAGGAATTCCTTCTGGACGAGCTGGTGCCCCCGAAATGACAATCTGAAGCCTCCTGCCGGTTTTATTCTAACTACTGTCAAAATTCTCGGATACGCCAAGCGTCTCGGGCTGCCAACAGCCAGGAGGGAAAGGCGGGGGATGTGGTAGGTGAGAGCCGCTCCGGCCAGGGCTGCGCACCACATCTGGGATGGTATCCATCGCTCTCTAGGGGGATCGCGGCAGATGCTGTTGGCATGACGCTCTAGTGACGGTGCAGTGTCAGCCTGGCTCTTTCCGAGGGAAGGTGACTGGGAGCCCAGCGGGGCATCCTGAGATTGGCTGCATTGGCCTAGCCCGCTCCACGCTCCTTGCTGCTCCTTTCACATTCCTGCCCCTTCGCAATCCTTTGGCTGTGAAGCTGCTGCGCTGCCGCGAGCGGCACTGAGCCAAGTCCCCCCACTCCCGCTCTATCCCCTTCCCCCGCCCCCCTTACGGCCCCTCCTCCTGCTGCTGTCACTGATTCGGCGCTGGAACCCGGCGTGTCTGAGCCCCCCCTGCCCAGTCCCCTCCAGCAGCAGCAGCGGCGGCGGCTCCGGAGCTGTCAGTGCGCAAACATCAGCCAGGGCTCCGGGCAGAGACACTTACACCGCCAGCTCCAGCCCGCGCCGCCCGGCGGCTCCCGCGCAGCCCGCGCCTGGCGGCAGCAGCACCAGGTACAGCCCCGCCATCTACCTCCCCCTGCAGGCCGGGCCGAGGGGAGGGGTCGGCTGGGAGAAGCCCTGAGAAGCACAGAGAGGGTGGGCGTCACAATGGAGGAATTAGCCCCGGAGGAGGGGGCTGCGGGGCATTGTCCTGAGGGAGGGTTTTATACTGCAGATTGGGAGAGCAACATGGAGTATTATGAAGGGAGGGGGAGATCCCTGGGGTTTTGACCCCTGCATAATTCTGGGGGAAGGGGAACAAACTACTTATCTAGAGCTCCTTGTTGTCAGCTTGATGATGGTCTGTCCCCCAGCCACACTCCTTCAGGAGGAGCAGACTTCACACACTGGGAGAGAGCCACTCCAGGGCCCCCATCTCAGGTGCTATGCTGCTCTGGTCTGTAATACTCCTGTGGGACGCATCTCTGGGCAGAGGCCTCTCTGCCTCCTCTCCTCCTGGGGCTGGGATCACCCCTTGTCCTGAGTAAGAGGTTAGGCTTGCAAATAGATTACAATGACATAACTGATAAATCCCATCTTTTCAGTATCAAGTGATTAAGGCTTATGTGGAAGATGCACAGATCCATGTGTCCTGGCCCTGCTCTCCATCTCAAAGTACTTCCCTGAAGCAAGTTTCTTGGGGAGATTGTCCTGAGGGATGTCCTTAGAGCCAGTTTCTTGGAGGGAGGGAAGGTTATGCCTATATGGCCTTTGTGGGGGAGTTGAGCCCCTGGCTCCTCCTGGGATTAGTCTGTGACTCCACTGACTGCAGAAAAGTCAGGTTTGTGCCTGATATTGTGAACAAATTTTACGTGTTTGACAATCGTACTATCACTTCCTCTCCCCTTCACCCCTAGCTCCTAAGAAAATGGGTCAACCTCTCCAGATAATATATCTATAAGATGCTTTGTGAATTTCTGCACTGCCAGCCAGTTAGGAGGTCCTTCTATTTATGCACATACTGAATATGCCTTGTTTCAATTATTCATCCTGGTGCCATTGCAACTTCCTGCAGCTTGTCTCCTCCAGGGAGCTGAATGTGTAACAAGGTTTTAAAATGCTTTATCTTTGAAACTATGATCCCATCCAGTTACTTGGTAGTTGTCTGCTTGCACGCTCATAGTCCAGGTGCTAATACTTAATAATACCTGAGAAATCACTGTGACTGTGTGGAGGGAGGTTGAGGGTGGGAGTTGTAGTACATAAAGGGTGTTCATTCCATTCCCCATATTCAGTCCCAAAAAACCATGATGGGTTATGATGGGCCTGGGGCCTTGAATAAGAAACCAGATTTCTGGAACTTTGTCTGAGGACTATTCCCTCCTGGACAAATTGGTCTTTCCCAGGCATAGTTAGTCTTCGTGATGGAGAAGCTGTGGACTGACTGAACCCTAATAACACATCATGGATTATTTCTGTTTTACAGAGGAGGAGATGAGCACAGAAGTAGGAAGTGAGTCAGTGGTAAAACTGGGAACTTTATTATCTATTATGCATGTTTTACTTTGATCAACTAGCATCTGGTCACTATAATAAACTGAAACGTATTGACACTTCTAAATATCTGGACTAAATAAGCCAGACAGACCACTGCAGCCAGCTGGCTCAAGCGTAGAAGGGATGCTCTGAATAGGCAGGTAACTGAACTATGGATATTTGGGCATCTAGCAAAAGTCAAACAGTTGTATTGCAATCATTTCTAACTTCAAGTCAGGTTTGTGATTAAACATATTTCCAGAAAGGAGCAAACTCCAGCAGCTAGAGCTATTGATTGATTTCTGACCTCTGTAAACATGCACAAAGAGGGAGAAAATATTTCTAAGGTAAAAGACTTAAACCATCTATGTCTTTTGTATTCAGTAATCAGCAACTTTAGTTTCACCTAGAAGTGCATTGGAAGCCAATACATAGCAGAAGTGTAAAGAGCTCTTAGTAATCCCCTGAGCTGTTGATGGGTGCACTAGCCAAAAACTATAAGCAGTTATACACAGGTACAGCATATTGTAGTGAACCAGCCTCAAGGTGACAAAATCATGGATAACCAAGATGAAGTGAGCATCTGAGAAATTAGAATTCAAAAGTTCTTCCTCCATCCTGTTTTTTTTTTCTTTTCCACACTGTTTTTGTTGCAAGGTAAGAGCAGTGTTGTCCACAAAACAGTACCCTGGAACCCGCTTAGGGTATGTCTACACAGCAGCGTTATTTCGGAATAACTGATATTCTGAAATAACAAAGAGCATGTCTGCACTACAAGCCTTTATTTCAAAATAATGTCAAGCTGGAAGACTTCTTACTGACTCCTGTAACCATCATTTTACAAGGAGCAAGGGAAGTTGAAGGAAGAGTGCTGTGCAGACAGCACTTACAGGCGAGTTAAACTACTTTGACTTATGCTATGCAATTGATTTAGCTGCAGCTGCATAGCTTAAGTCGACTTGAGCCCTACTGTGTAGATGTACTCTTAGTCTCCTCTTTGACAGGGATTTGATGCCAGATGCTGAGGTCTTAATATTCAGAGTTATTGTAATTTTTTCCTGAAAACCTCAAATCCTTTTAATGTTTCAGTCTGATTTCTAACATGAGTTGCACGTTATCACCCTGGTGCAAAGTCCTCCCCTGTTGGGTCAAATCCTCACTGCACTAGAATTAAAGCTTGTTCCATGGCCTAAAAGGGCAGGTTTATGGTGTTCTAAAGATCAGGATTATGGCTTGACAAGCTAACGTTCCATTATTCATTGTTCAAACAGAGCCTAACTGAGCTGTTATGTTTTCCCCAACTCAGACAGCAGATTGTTGTCCAAGAGTTTAGTCTAGATCCCATTACATAGATCTCATAAATCCCTTGGTTTTTTATTCATCTGTTGTGAATCCAATTCCCAATTGACTTAGTCTAGTAACATACAGCTTCCCTGCCCTCCCCCCATACTCTTGTCAATGTGTCACCTAAAGTGCTCTGTTGCCCCCATCCATCCACTGTAGATTGCTCATTTCTTCCAGTCAGGTTAGAGAACAAAAGAGGAATTCCTGCTGCATCTAATCAAAGAGCTGAAGCTTCCAGCAGGGAGAACCCAACCAGGAGCAGGAACTGATCAGAGATGTGCAGCAGAGAAATCCATCCAGAGTCTGGTAATTGATTACAAAGGCCCCATAGGGGAAGTTGTACAGACTAGATCCCACCCTCTCCCTAAGCACTTTTTTCACCCATTCCATAGATAGCTTTAACTGTAGCAGTGGCTTAGACTGCAGCTGCACCTGCTAGGAAACCCTTTGCTAGTTAAGTGAAAGGGACTGTAGAGACTGTGGGCAGCAGGAGCAAGAACTTAAGCATTGAGGGATGGCACCATTGAAAAAAGTGGGTAAAAGGAAGGCAGGTAGATTCCTCTTTAGATAGAATGCTTGCCTGTGCTGCTAAAGCTTGAGAAGTGTGCAAGGAGGTTGGCTTGGTGGTAAAAGATAAGAAAGAACAAGACTTTCAGAGATGTTGGAGATGGAGAAGCAAGGCCTGTTACAGCTGGCCTAAGATCCCCTGCAAAATCTTTTTGTTGCTGCACATGCAAAATCCAATGCTTGGTTATTCTTTCCAACATCCCTTCCACACATCTCATTTCTGCAGTATAGGAGAGGAAGATAGGGTCCCTCTCCCTTGGGGGGGAAAAAGGATAACAGGGTGAATATCAATAATTTCTGTGTGGCTGGAGAATACTGGATGGTGACTTCCTGGGGAGGGGAAAGCTGATGTGCTCTGGCCAGAGAAAGAGTAGAAGTGTACACAGAGCTTTCAGCATGTAGTGGGTTGTTTCATAGCATGCAGCACTGAAGCTTCCATAGAAAATATCACACCTATTTGCGATTGGGGTGGGAGCCCCTCAGCATCCTATCAGAGGCCTTTCTCTCTTCTTGCCCACCAATTTCACTAGGTTGCAGGTTTGGCAGTGTGATAGTGCCTTAGTTTTCCTCCTTCAGAGTCGCCAGTAATTACAGCCAAGCTTTCATGTCTCTTCTTGGCACCAATTTATTACAACAATGATAGTCTATAATAAGTCCCAAAACATAGTCCACTTATCAATCACCTGTAGTATATGTAGTCCTCAATCTAGTCCCTCACTCCCAACATACCACACTGCAATGTTTTTAGCCACACCTGGGCCCCTTGTCAGGCTGCTCCTGTCCCTCTGCCAGAAGAGTTATCCCTTCTCTTTCAGCTGGAGTGCAATCCCATTCTTCCCAGCAGGAAACCCTTATGTTCTTATCAAGGAAGCAACTGAACAATTTAGGACTAGGAATAGGTTTCTCCCACTTATCAGAGCAGAAGAGACTTTAAGGGTGCATCTACACAGCACCCTAAATTCAAAATAAGATAAGCAATTTGCGCTATGCAAATTGCGTATCTTATTTCGAATCTATTTCAAAATAGCTTATTTTGAAACTTAGCACATCTACGCAGTGCTGAATTTCAAAATAATGTGCTATTTCGAGCCATCCCTTATCTCTTGTGCAGTGAAGTTTACCAGGATGGCAAAATAACATGCCCATTATTTCAAAAAATGTTTCAAAATAATGGGTGGCTTGTGTAGATGCAGGATAGCTATTTTGGGATACCTTCGGAATCCCGAAATAGCTGTGCAGTGTAGACGTACCCTAAGCTTGTGAGGGGGAGAGGTTTAAAGTTCTTATTCCGCCACACTCCAGAAATCTGAAAGCAATTAGCTACCTTACTGCATCCCTGCCATTTCTACATCCAATAGTGATAAATAAGTATGTTACCTGGATGCTTCCACTGGAATAATCAGCAATAAAATAATTGTCAACATTTTAAACTGACATCAGAGAACAATGTTTACATGCTATACAGATGAACAGAACTGTTGGTACATTCACTTTATGCTTTAAAGATTTTCTTTGCAGACTTAATTTCTTTTTAAATCAATGATGGGATTCTGGACAGGCATGGAACAATTTGGAAATATGCAGTAGTGAGGTATAGAGCAGGAGCCAGAAAAAACAGATTGGGTATACTTTATTTTCTGAACAACTAAAACTCCTTTAAAAAAATAGAAATGCAAACCTCATAACTCTTTGATATTTTTATTCTGATTCACTCCCCAAGACCATGGCAATAGTCCCTAGTGGGGCAAAACTAAACAAAATCCACCAATTGGACTTATTAAAATCTTGGCCTAATATCTCATGGGTAGTACAGGCACGGTGCATCACTGATGAAAGAGGAGCTAAAAGAAAGGGACCACTTTTTAGAAGAATGTTGTAAGGACTCCTTTCTGCACAAGCACCATCAAGAATTCTCTGATGTCTATACAGCATAATATAGGAGAATATCATAAATGAGATGGAATAATCAGAAAAACAGTCTGATTTGAAAACACAGCTTCTGTTCTAATTCTATATCACCACCCTCACTACAAACAAAACCATGCAAGAAAGACAAGAAAAACTACTATAAGATGAAGTGCAATTCCACAATAGAACTTTAGGCATTCTAACAAGGAGAGAAAAAACTGGATTATGTAGCTGTTATGGAAACGACAGCACCTAAATGTGTAACAAATAGTATGGAAGATTATGCTGATAGAAATGTAGCCGTGTTAGTCTGGGGTAGTTGAAGCAAAATGCAGGACAATGTAGCACTTTAAAGACTAACAAGATGGTTTATTAGATGATGAGCTTTCGTGGGCCAGACCCACTTCCTCAGATCAAATAGTGGAAGAAAGTAGTCACAACCATATATACCAAAGGATACAATTTAAAAAAATGAACAAATATGAAAAGGACAAATCACATTGCAGAACAGAAGGGGGATGCGGGGGGGTGGGAAGGGGGAGGAAGGAAGGTAAGTGTCTGTGAATTGCTGATATTAAAGGTAGGGAGAGTGGGATGTTTGTGAGTTAATGGTATTACAGGTGATAATTGGGGAAACTGTCTTGGTAATGGGTGAGAAAGTTCAAAGACTTGTTAAGTCCTTGTTGGTAAGTGTCCAACAAGGACTTAACAAGTCTTTGAACTTTCTCACCCATTACCAAGACAGTTTCCCCAATTATCACCTGTAATACCATTAACTCACAAACATCCCACTCTCCCTACCTTTAATATCAGCAATTCACAGACACTTACCTTCCTTCCTCCCCCTTCCCACCCCCCCGCATCCCCCTTCTGTTCTGCAATGTGATTTGTCCTTTTCATATTTGTTCATTTTTTTAAATTGTATCCTTTGGTATATATGGTTGTGACTACTTTCTTCCACTATTTGATCTGAGGAAGTGGGTCTGGCCCACGAAAGCTCATCATCTAATAAACCATCTTGTTAGTCTTTAAAGTGCTACATTGTCCTGAAGATTATGCTGTGTATGATGAGCAGCTATTAGAGCCCGGTGAGAAGACAGGTAGAAAAAATAAGATGTGATGAGCTCAGTATAAGATCTTGACTAGAATAGATGGAGCATGCTCTGAGCTCACCAAAAAGATTTTTAAATCCTCTGAAGGGAGAAAGATTCGTCTGTCCCCAGGTTTTAGACATTTCCACTTAGACAAAAGAAAATCTCTGAGAGAAGTTAAAGATCATCACATAGCAAACGGAGTTGAAAAGATTTTTACACCAGCCAAGCACTGGGGAATCTTTAAAATGAAAACAAGACATTCTCTGGGACCAGAAGGCTACAAAGCGACTGCTGGAAAGAATCTGTGTTGAATGCACAGCACAAAGAGAAAATGGAAGAATTAGACTCTGATATTTAAAAAGCAATCCTTTACTACTTTGCTTGATGAACTGTGACATATTAGCATTGAAATCCAGTGTGGTTGAAATATTCTTACAGGGGAATTATCCAAAAAGTGTTTAAAGTCCTTGTACTTTGATATTCTCTGGGACTTGTGAACATAAAGTATGACAAAAAGCAGCAAATACTGTATAAGCTCTGACAGTGCTCCCCTCCCCTTTCCTTTCAGTGGAGCATAAATACTTAGTGAAAAAAAGAATGTATTTAGAAAACTGATCATTTGGTGGTCTAGAATCTGTAAAATTTATTAATTCCATAGTCCCCCTCCCCCACCCCTTGGACTGACCATTTCAATAATCAATACTAACACATTGCTGTATGTTTTGTTTCTTCTCTTTACCCATCATATATGAATACTACGGTGTGAGGGAGTGAAGCAGGGGCTGGCATCACAGGGGTTAAACAAAGCCTTTTGGCCTACCTAGCTCCGCCCTGCTTTATCTGTAGCCAATGTGCCAGTCCTGGAGGGAGGATAAAGGGAAGGAGCCTGGCTCAATTAGGGGCTGACCAACAAGGAGACAGGAGCATGGTTCTGCAGGACAGGAACTGAAGCCTGTGGTCTTGATCAGCCACTGTAGTAAGTAAGCCTCTAACCTCACACCATAGGATAAAGGGGGGAACCTGCTAGACCCCTAACAAAGGGGGAAAGCTGAACTCTTGGGACCATGCCCCAAACTTTACGGATGCTACTAACACAGTGTGATGGAGTTTCTAGGCCGGTGGCACCAGCAGCAGGGTCACGTATCCCCATCTTGCCACCTAATTCTGGACCTAACCATTAGGCCACCCTGCTGCCAGGGACACCCGGCCTCATATGGCTGTTTCCAAACACAGTATTTAAGAAGGGTTGCTGACCTTTTAAATGTGACTAAGTCCAGAGCAGCCTGCTTCCAGTTCTGGCTCGAACAAAAAATTCTGGAAGACAAAGGCAAAGCCGCCATGCATGTTGGAAAACTCAGCATGACTAAAATCTGGTCCTTCTGCATTCTGGGTTTGTTTTTAATGAGGACAAGTCAGGTGAGGGGACAGAATTTATAGGTGAGGTCTTGAATTCTATAGGATCCAGGGCTTTCCTCCTCAATCCAAATTCCAGATAACGGTAACCACTTCCATTGACCTAAAAAATCATTCAATCACAACAGTTAGAATAATAGAATCCTAGAAATGGAAGGGACCTTGAGAAGTCATCGAGTCCAGTCCCCTGTCCTCACGGCAGGCCCAAGCACAGCCTAGATCATCCCTGATCATCCAACTTGCTCTTCAAAATCTCCAGCGATGGAGATTGTATAACCTTCCTAAGCAATTTGTTCCAGTGTTTAGCCACCCTGACAGTTAAGAAGTTTTTCCTAATGTCCAACCTAAACGTCCCTTGCTGCAGTTGAAGCCCATTGCTTCATGTCCTATCATCAATGAGGCTAAGGAAAACAATTTCCCTCCCTCCTCCCTGTGACACCCTTTTAGATACCTGAAAACCGCTATCATGTCCCCTCTTGGTCATCTCATTTCCAAACTAAGCAAGCCCAATTCTTTCAGCCTTCCCTCATAGGTCATGTTTTCTAGACCTTTAATTATTTTTGTTGCTCTTTTCTGGACCTTCTCCAATTTCTCCATCCTTGAAATGTGGTGCCCAGAACTGGATACAATACTTCAACTGTGGCCTAATCAGTGCAGAGTAGAGCAGAAGAAGGACTTTTCATGTCTTGCTCACAACACTCCTATTAATGCATCCCAGAATCATGTTTGCGCTTTTTGCAACAGTGTCTCACTGACTCATATTTAGCTTGTGGTCCACTATGACCTGTAGAGCCCTTTCAGCAGTACTCCTTCCTAGAAAGTCATTTCCAATTCTGTATGTGTGAAACACATTGTTCCTTCCTAAGTGGAGTACTTTGCATTTGTCTTTATTAAACTTCATCCTACTTATCTCAGACCATTTTTCCAGCTTGTCCAGATCATTTTGAATTATGACCCTATCCTCCGAAGCAGTTGCAACCCCTTCCAGCTTAGTATAATCTGTAAGCTTAAGAAGCATACTCTCTATGCCAATATCTAATTAGTTGAAGATCTTGAACAGAATGAGTCCCAAAATGGACCCCTGTGGAACCCCACTTGTTATGTTCTTCCAGCATGACTGTGAACCATTAATAACTACTCTCTGAGAATGGTCATCCAGCCAGTTATGCACCCACCTTATAGTAGTCCTGTCTAATTTGTATTTGCCTGGTTTATTGATAAGAAACTCATGCAAGATTGTATCAAATGCCTTACTGAAGTCTAGGAATACCATATCCATCACTTCTTCCTTATCCACAAGACTTGTTATCCTATTAAAGAAAGCTATCAGATTTGTTTGACATGATTTGATCCTTACAAATCCATTCTGGTTGTTACCTATCACCTTATATTCTTCCAGATATTTGCAGATTAATTTCTTAATTACCTGCTCCATCTTTCCTGGCACAGAAGTTAAACTAACAGGTCTGTAGTTTCCTGGGTTGTTCTTTAGAAACCACCTTAGACTTCTGGAGTACATGCCCTCTGCTTCCTGCATGTATGTGATGTGGCACAGAGGACTTTGTATCAAAAGTTACGAAGTCAGTGTACTCTCCAGTTTGTCATCTGTTGGACATGCTGATTCAAGAGTACTAGCCACCTTAAATTGCTGGATGGATCTGGCCAACATGTGTAAGAATTCCCTCCACTCTTCCCTTATCCACATTAACTCTTATTATGGACACTACTTCTCTGGGGTGTGAAGCTCAGCTGGGGAATCTACAACCAAGATATGTGGTTGCCCTAAGATCTAGTTCTCCATATAAACATTGTGGAATAAAGGCCATTCATCTTGCCATCAGGTTTACTCCCTTACATTAAGGGAGAGACTCTACAAATCCTCATTGACCATGTTATGGTGATATTCCATGTGAATAGACAGAGAAGGGCCAGTTCAGAAACCATCTCCATCAAGATGGAATACATGTTTGGAGTTTTGTATCACTAGTGTATTTCTCACAACTGCTCATCTTCCTACTGTTCAAAACAGCTTGGCAAATCATCTTTCAGCAGAGATCATGAGTGGTATCTCAGAGTGGACATCATGAAATTCATTTTAGACCTAGGAATCCCTCAGATCTGTTTTGCTACTTATAAGAGGGCAGGTCACAATCAGGAATCTCTGGTGGATGTCTGCCTTCTGAAGCACAATCCGCTGTATGCCTATCTACACCTAGATTCCACAGGTGTTGGGATAATGTTTGTGTATTCTGTGTTGTACTAGCATGTGTCTTCAGTCTGCTTAGTTTATCTTGGAAGGTGCTTGTATCACACACCACCTCAGGAATCCAAACTGATCTCCCAGACCATAGCCAACTTCCGCATCCTAACCTGGTTGCTCTCTGTCTCAATGCCTGAATGCTGCATGGTTAACATCTCAGGAAGTTAAAGTGTTCCAGGTATCTGCAGTTGGTTCTTCTGAACAGTAGAAAGCAGTTTACAAGATGCACTTATGTATTAAAGTGCAAATGGTTCTCATTATGGTCACAGTGGAAGGGCATCTCACTAGTCCTGGCTTCTATCTAGAACTGTCATGGGGCCTTCAAGTGGTGCTCAACCCCATGTATATCCTACTGGCTAGAGTCAACAGTAACACCCTCACCAGCACAGTAAGGCATAGCGGCCAGAATCCCTCAGTAGGGCATGTAGGCCAAGCAGCCAGAGGCAATATCACCACCTTTTTTCCAGCAGGGCAGTCAAGCCTAGCAGCCAGAGTCAACAATAATGCCCTCTCGCCAGGATAGTCAAACCTAGCGGTCAGAGTCAACAACAACATCCCCTTCCTGCAGGGTAGTCAAGCCTAGCAGCCAGAGTCACTAGCAACATCCTATTCTGAAAGAGCGGTCAGGCCTAGTGGCCAAGGTCAATAATTCTGCCCTCTTCCCAGAGGTCAGCATGGCTTAGTAGCCAGAGTCAATAACAACAGGGAGGACAGAGCCCCACGTGGGGTTGGTGAGGATTGAAGTGAGGGAACCCAGGTCCACCTTCCCCACCGGGTCCCAGCTCAGGGCCTTTAAGCAGTGAAGGAGTCCACCACTAGCTCAGCAGGGAATCACACCAAGCTCCCAGGGTACAACTCCCCACCCTCCGCTTCTTCCTATCAGGCTCTCCGACAGTCTTTCCTAGCTCTTCCCTCTGGACTGGGGTCTTCTCTGCAGTTCCCCCTGACTGGTCTCTACATATTAGTCTATCTGCAGCACCTCCTTCCTAATTGGTAGTCAGCCCAGACTGAGCTGCTGCTCCACAGTCCTTTATAGCTGGCCCCCAGCTGGAGCATGCCCAGCAGGGTTGTAGCCAGGGTTAACCCTCACAGCACAAGTGTGGGGTTGGTACACCCTGTCACAAACATATTTTGGACTATTTTTTCCATCTGAAATAATGAAGTTTATTCATAAGTTCTCTCCTGGTGCTCCTGGCAGCTCTCTCTGTTTCCCACCCTCCAGTTGAAGGCCGATGATGGTGGGTGGGGTTTTTTTTTTTTTTTTTTTTTTGTCTCATCCAATCTCAGATTCTAAAAGCTTCTGAACAGGCTGGAACCCATCCCTCTCTGGGACTTGAAACTTGGTGGACAACACTGATGGGTCCACCCTTTGAACTGTTGGCTACCATTTCTTTACTCCATTTAGCTGTGAAAGCAGCACCTTTTAGTACCTATTACCACTGTGAGAAGAGTGGCAGATTTATAAATGTTGGTAGCTGATCTTCCTTACAATTTTTCTTTAATAAGGACAAGGTATGCTTACAGACATATCCAAAATTCCTGACAAAGGATTAGGCTATATCTCAGCATTTGGAACTGATGCCATATTTATAGACTCTGGTTGGAACTGCTTGTGAATCACCAAAAGTGGAATGAACATGTGCAATCATTCGAAGAATTAAAAAATGGTTACCAGCTTGTTCTGCAACTTTTCTTCTAAGTGTGTTGCACGTCCATTCCACAACATACCTGCCTTCTCATCTGTATTTGTGCTTGCTCAGTAAGAATATACTTATTCTTAGGGGAATCTTGTATGGCTCCATTTTTATACCATTGTGCAGTAACAGAAGGTAGCAGAGGGCACATCTGTTTCCTTGCCTGGCACAGCTAAGGAAAAAAAATCTCTAGCTATGGTCTACTGGGTACACACACACTTGAACCTGAATGGATATGGAAATGAACAACTTGAATGATAATTACAGACCAGGTTAACAACTGCTTTATTCCTGTGATTCCTTGCCCTACTTTATAGTATTATAGTTACAATAAAAAAGCTGTGCCAATTCTTTGCTATATTCATTTGGTTTGTATGTTCTGTCCCTGTCACCAGCCTTTTTGTCTGATAAGCTGTAAACCTTCCAGCACAGAGATGACCCTTATCTGTGTGTGTTTGCACAGCACAATGGAGCTCCTGTCCTGACTGGGTTCTTTAGGTGTTCTCATTATATAAAAGTTTACTAATATACAATTTGTTTACTGACCTAAATTTTCCTTTTTTAATAACAAAATCTAAACAAGGGTGGCAGTATTCCTATATAGAGTATAAAATAGATACAAAGGCACATATTAGAGCTAAACCTAAGTTATTTTTAAATAACTTTATCTTCCCATTTCCTCCTTAATAGTCATCCCAACTAGATCCATCATAATGGCATGGATTACATTTTAAGATAGTGTTTAACAATAGAGTTTTATAATAATTTAATGACATTCCAGTATATCAGTAGTGTGAAGGTTATCAATGGTATCTTAGGAACAATTTCCAATATAGCCTTTATTGTGTGTTTTACTTCTGTCCACAAGGCTGGTGTTAATTACATGAAAATAGGAAATGTTGTGGAACTTAATTCTCTGGTATCAGCTGAAGCCATTACTTCATTTACCTCTCACTGGCTGATTTAGCCCTGTCTGGCAAAATCAAAAAAGTTCTCCTCAGATGAACAGAAGTACAAGGAAGGAGTCCCCTCTCTATCAAGAGAGCCAATTCTGAGGCCCTAATCAATGGCATAGCCATCTGTTCCAAGTCCCAAGGGTATGTCTAAATTTCATTCCTCTCTCTCGAGAGGAATGCAAATGCAGACACCCAAAATGTCCAGGAGGGTTATTTCGAGGGAAGGGTTTTATCTCAAAATAACCCTGTTTTTTCTCTCGAAATAGAGCTATTCTGCAATAGTGCCATAATGTAATTATGCAAATGAAGTGTGGGATATTTAAATCCCCACTTCATTTACAATTTCGGGTGTCTGCATTTGCATTCCTCTCTTGAGGAATGAAGTTGAGACATACCTAACATTTCTGCTTCACACTTTAGCTTGCTTGCCTCTTGATCTGCTCCCTGGCTTTCTTTCAACTGAGAACCCTGTTTTATAACATGCCTGGATCTCGGTCATTGACAGCCACCCCAGTTAATTCCTTTAAATTCCAGTCCCTAGTATTCCTTCATATTCCCAACACTTTATCCCGGATATCAAAATGCTCCAGCCATAGCATCATAAGGCTGGCAGAGATCTCAAGAAGTCATTTAGACCAGTCCCCTGCTCTCATAGCAGTAATAAGTTTTATCTAGACCATCCCTCCCTGATAGGTGCTTGTCTAACCTGCTCTTAAAAATCTCCAATATTGGAGATTGCACAACCTCCCAGGATAATTTGTTCCTGTGATTAAGAATAACAGGGTGGTTAAAGTCCAGCCTTACTGCAATTTAAGCCATTGTTTCTTGTCTTACCCTCAGATGTTATTTTTTTTTCTCCGTCTTTCTTGAAACAATCTTTTATGTATTTGAAAAACTGTTGTCATTCCCCTTTCAATCTTCTCTTCTCCAGACTAAATAAACCCAGGGTGCATGTAGACTAAATTTCTCTTTTGAAAGAGGAATGTAAATGAAGGAAATTGAAAACGCAAATGAAGTGCAGATTTACAAATCTCACACTTCATTTGCATAATCATGTCTGATCGCTTTTTCGAAAGGTTTTTTTTTTTTTTTAAAGTAGTCTAAACACTGTTCTTTCGGGGAGAAAAAACCCTTTTTTGAAAGAACCCTTATTCCTGAAAAAAATGAGGTTTACAGGGTTCTTTCAAAAAAGGGTTTTTTTCCGAAAGAACTGCGTCTAGACTGCCTTTTTCCGAAAAACTTTTTCGAAAAAGTGATTGGATGCAATTATACAAGTGAAGTGCGAGATTTGTAAATCTGTGCTTCAGTTGCATTTTCAATTTCCTTCCTTTACATTCCTCATTCGAAAGAGGAATGCAGTCTCGATGCGCACTCAGTGTTTTTAATCTTCCCTCACAGATCATGTTTTCTACACCTTTAATTATTTCTGTTGTTCTTCTCTGGACTTTCTCCATTTTGTTCTTTCCAGATACATGGCACCCAGAACAGGACACAATACCCCAGCTTAAGCCTAATCAGCATGGAGTAGAGCAAAGGAATTACTTCTCATATCTTGCTTAGAAAACTCCTGCTCTCATTGCTTTTTTGGCAATGGTGTTACATTATTGACTTATATTTAGCTTGTAAACCATTATATCTCCAAGATCCCTTTTCACAGTATTCCTTTGTGGACAGTCCTTTCCCATTTTTTATGTGTGAAAGTGATTGTTTCTTCCTAACATGAGAACTTTGCATTTGTCCTTATTGACTTGCATCCTATTTACTTCAAACCATTTCTCCAGTTTGTCCAAATCATTTTGAATGTTAATCCTAGCCTCTAAAGCACTTGTGACCCCTTCCATCTTAACATAATTTGCAAACTTTATAGATGTACTTTCTATTACCTCAATCATTAATGAAGACACTGAACAGAACTGGACCCAGAATTGATCCTTGCCAGATCCTATTCAAAATTTCCTTCCAGCTTGACCGTGAACCACTGTTAACGACTCTCTGGGACTGATTTTCCAGCCAGTTATGCACGCACAAACCCTTTTAACTCCATCTAGGTTTTATTTCCCTAATTAGCTTATGAGAAGGTCATGTTCTAGACCAGTGTTTCTCAATTTTTTTTAAAGGAGTACATTATAAAAAAAGGTTAAGTACCCTCCCAGTACCTACACTTTTCAGACACACACAATTTTTTTCTACTATTGCAACACATTTCTTTAAACAACTTAATCATTACTGGGTGGGCGATGAAATTTTGGGGTGTAAAGTACAAAAATAATACAAAGCTGTAAAACTTAAACTAAAAATTCAGTTTTCTCCAAATTTCAGTTGTTGATGATGTACCCCCCAGACTTCTCTCGAGTATCCCTAAGGGTACTCGTACCACTGGTTAAGAAACACTGTTCTAAACCAGCCTCTCCCATCTTATTCTGCTCCCCATGGGGAAGTCACCATAGACTATCAACTCAGTTTGTTGCTTAGTGATGGGCTGCTTTGGCAGTGCCTGATCACACTGCTGTAGCAGCTCTCACACTGGCTAGGAGGAGAGGGAGCATAGGGAAGAGGGGTGCATGCACACATGCAAGGATGAGAACAGATGTCAGACTTTTCTATCCTTGTAAGTGGAGGGGATGTATATGTTTTGCATCAGTATAGCTGTACCACTCCCCTACAAATGATAGAATCATAGAGCTGGAAGAGACCTCAGGAGGTCATCAAGTCCAGCCCCCTGCCCAAGGCAGGACCAATCCCAGCTAAATCAATCCAGCCAGGGCTTTGTCAAGCCGAGACTTAAAAACCTCTAGGGATGGAGATTGCACCACCTCCCTAGGTAATCCATTCCAGTACTTCACCCACCCTCCTAGTGAAATAGTTTTTCCTAATCTCGAACCTAGACCTCTCCCACTGTAACTTGAGATCATTGCTCCTTGTTCTGCCCTCCGTCACTACTGTGAACAGACTTTCTCTATCCTCTTTGTAACCTTCCTTCAGGAAGTTCAAAGCTGCTATCAAATACCCCCTCACTCTTCTCTTCTGCAGACTAAACAAACCCAAAACCCTCAGTCTCTCCTCATAGGTCATGCGCTCCAGCTCCCTAAACATTTTGGTCGCCCTCCGCTGGACCCTCTCCAATGCGTCCACATCCTTTCCATAGTGGGGGGGGGGGCCCAGAACCAGGGGCAGATGACCGTTTTGCGGGGCCCCGGGCAGCATAATTCCGTGGGGCCCCCTTTGCCACAGCGCATGCGCGGGGCTTTTTGAAGCACGGGGCCCGGGGCGGCCGCCCCGCTCGCCCTGCCCTATATCCGCCCCTGCCCAGAACTGGACGCAATACTCCAGATGTGGCCTCACTAGAGCTGAATAAAGGGGAATAATCACTTTTCTGGATCTGCTGGCAATGCTCCTCCTAATGCAACCTAATATGCCACTAGCCTTCTTGGCTACAAGGGCACAGTGTTGACTCCTATCCAGCTTCTCATCCACTGTAATCCCCAGGTCCTTTTCTGCAGTACTGCTACTTAGCCAGTCAGTCCCCAACCTGTAACAATGCTTGGGATTCTTCCGTTCCAAGTGCAGGACTCTACACTTGTCCTTGTTGAACCTCATCAGATTTCTTTGGACCCAATCCTCTAATCTGTCTAGGTCACTCTGGACCCAATCCCTGCCCTCTAACATATCTACCTCTCCCTTTTAGCGTAGTGTCATCTGCAAACTTGCTGAGAGTGCAATCCATCTCTTCATCCAGGTCATTATTAAAGATGTTGAACAAAATCAGTCCTAGAATCCTAATGTAGACACCACCTCAGTCTCTCGTGTACAGAGGGGGTATGCACAAATATTCACTAAATTTCTCATAGTAACAGACCTCTCTGATTTTCTTAGGTTGTGGCTCTTAACTTGTTTGGTACAGTCTACACCTGGAGCTAAATCACATGCCCCTGAACTGGGGTTAAACTCATTGCCAGCGGTGGGTACCTTTTTTGCTATCCGTTACTGACAATGTGCTCACCACCTGTTCAGTTGTGTGTAATTAAACTGCAAGTGTAGACAACACAACAATAATTTAGCATCATTTCAGAAGCTGTGGTTGAAACTTCCTTGCTTTGAGAGCCTTCTCTCTCTAGTCTTCAAGACTGGTGGGTATGAGCAGGTTCTTTTTTCTCATGTGCCTGAGTTTGAGTCTCATCTTATGTGAAGATTAAGATAAAGGTGTGAGGACTGTGTCTCTTTTGTTTTATAAGTGAACACTTTTAAAACCAATGTAGACAGGGCTATCTGTAGTTGAACTCATGTTGGTTGGCTGAGGTGAACCCATGACTCTCACCTACAGTATTCCTCAATCAGTATTTAAAATGTAACTTGCTCTGTCTATGCCAACATGTTTGTGGTTTTTAAAAAGCAAACAAAAAAACCTTCATCCTAATCTGGATATCCCTAACCCTTTAGGATTCTGAACTGAGGTGTCAGAAATTTCATTAATATTCTGAAATGCAATGTCACACTAGAGATGTAATGACATTTCTACCAAACACAATCTCTCCACTTCCTTTTCCTAACTGGGCCTGCAGTTGGGGAGCTTTAAAGGGTTTGTTGTCCCCCTGGGGACATTTTAGTATATGGAATCCAATATGTTGTACTAACAGACTCCCTGGACTAAATAAAGATTTTAGATTAAAGTCTCCCTGTCTTACCTCCCTGTGGTTTCTGCATTTCAAATTGTTAATTATAATTTCCTTAAAAGCATCCTAGATAGTCCACAGAGAAAGGCATGGTAATGTGTCTCTGTCAGTATTGTCTCAGAGTTCAGTAAAACATCATCCAACATAAACAGGGAAAAATCTGAAGGAGTATTGCCACATGAAACTCTGTACAAGGTTTCTGCTTTTAAGGAAATACTACAATTAGTCATTTCCTTAATGTTTTAAGAAATTGAGTTTGCATCATTATCTGATGAATGGAACAGAGTATATCTATCTAAATCAAATGAAATAGCTTCATCACATCCCTTCTAACAACAGGGCAGGCAGTCTGCTCATTACATAGGCTTCTGATTCAGATAATTGAGACACTTGCAGCTGTCTTTTAATATTAGGGTGAAAGCAGCGTGTTCCAGTGTAGTCAGCTAGAAAGTGCTAGTGTTCTCTGGTGCAGCTTGCAAGATTCTGTGAAGCTTTTATTCTATTTAATTCATCTGCAGTATGTCATTAAAACTTTGATATTTCAGCTCTCCCTTGAGTGAAATTCCTCTTGAAGTCAAATGGGATTTTTCTTGAGTGAGGGCTGCAGAATCCAATCCCTTTGTTAATATTTTGAGAAAAATCAGTGTCTAATGGTGAGATATGACCTAACAATCTAGAAATGGGGTCACCTTTCTATATCTATAGAAGACTTTTTTATTTAATATTATGAAAATCGGTGCAAGCACAAAGTTCTTCCATTTATCAGCTGATAGGGTGCTTCCACACTGTACTGTAGGTCAAAATAAGATATGCAATTTGAGCGACACAGATTGTGTTTCTTATTTCGATCTTATTTCAAAATAGCTTATTTCAAAATTTGGCACTGTCTACACACACTTTTTTAAAATAAATCACTATTCTGAAACATCCCTTACTCCTCGTGGAATGAGGTTTACAGGGACATTGGAATAATGAGCCGGTTATATTTCAGAATAATGAGTGCACTCAAAAGAGGTAGAATAGTTATTTCAGGATATCTTTGGTATCCTGAAATAGCACTGCAGTGTAGACATAGCCATACTGGTCCCAGGTCAGAAAAATCATCTCCAGCCAGCACTGGACGTAATGAAATTTTCCAAGTCAGGCAAAGGGTGAAATCTCTCATTTCTTTCAAAAATGGTTTGAAACGTCTGTCTTGCTGTGAGTCACTACCACTTTAACTTTTTTTTGGATTATTACCTTAATAGCAAATTATTAATTCAGTTGCATTTAAGAATCATCTGGCTCCTCCAGCCATGTAGAAATAACTAGAGTCCTATGTGTGCAGCGCTATCTGTGTTCACCTGGTGGCAGTCATGGCATTCCACAAACCTGTGGACAACTTCTCTCTCTACACATCCAATGGTGAAGCGATTCCTCACAGGCCTGCAGAAAACGTGCCCAAACCTGCGCGCGTCCCCCCCAGTGCCACCGTGGGACTTGAACTTGGTTCTCAACACACTCACCACATTACCCTTTCAGCCACTAGCCACTACATCACCACAATACCTGCTCATGAAAGTGGCCTTCATAGTGGCAATAACATCAAGACGGGTAGGCAAAATTGCAGCCCTCATGGCCGACCTACCTTTCACTATCTTTACCAGGGATCAAGTTATACTCAGGCCTCACCCGAAGTTCCTCCCAAAGGTCCTATCCAACTTTCACTTAAATGAACCTACCGTATATACTCGAGTATAAGCCGAGTTTTTCAGCACAGTTTTTGTGCTGAAAAATGCCCCCCTCGGCTTATACTCGAGTCAGCCTCCTGCTCGCGGGCGGGCTCAGCGCGTCTCTGCCGCCGGCCGGGTCTAGACGCGTGAGCCCGGAGCTCCGGCCCCCCAGCCCCTGCCCTCCTGACCCTCTCAGCCCCCCTGTCCCCTTGTCCCCCCCAGCCCCTGTCTCCTCGTCCCCCCAGCCCCTGCCCTCCTGGCCCTCCCGGCTCCCCTGTCCCCTTGTCCCCCCGAGCCCCTGCCCTCCTGGCCCACCCAGTCCCTGCCCCCTCAGCCCCCCAGCCCCTGCCCTCCTGGCTCTCCTGGCCCCCCAGCCCCTGCCTGCCCGGCACCATGGGCCCTTGCCGCGTAGGAGGAAGGGCGTTTGGGGCCGTTCGCCATGACGCTCGGGTGCAGCGCTGAGCTCGGGAACAGCTGGGCCAGGAGCCAACTCGGCACCGTGGGCGTCTGTTCTGGAAGCGCCCGGGAGCCCTGATCACGAGCTTGGGCCCGATTCTGGGGCAGGTGCACAAGGACCAGCCGCTGCTCCCTGCTCCCCCTCCCCTCCCCTCCCCTCCCCTCCCCTCCCGTGGTAAAATCCAGCCAGCACCGGCACCCGCTCCCCCCGCTGGCTCACTGGCCCATCGATGCCCGGCTCTGGTCTCTCACAGCCCCCCCCCCCCCCCGCTGGCTCGTTTAGAGGGGGCTCGTTGGCAGGCGAGGGGGCCGGAACGTGGGGGCTGCGGGGCGGGGGCGGGGGCGGCGGGGGCTGAGCTGTGGCCATGCCTGCAGAACCATATTGTTTTTGTTGACCCCCTTTTGCACTTACAGAGCTAGGTTATTGTTTTTCTTTGAAATAAATATTCATGTAATTTTATTGGTATCTATCTTCATTTTTTACATTTACCAGTAGCTGCCTCATTTCCTACCCTAGGCTTATACTCGAGTCAATATTTTTTCCCAGTTCTTTGGGGTAAAATTAGGTGCCTCGGCTTATATTCGGGTCGACTTATACTCGAGTATATACGGTATTTACTTACCTGCTTATTTCCCTAAACCTCATGCCTCCTCCGAAGAGGACATATCACACATGTTAGATGCAAGGCGAGCAATTGTGTTCTATCTGGCTAGAACTAGGGGAACCAGAAAATCGGATAGACTCTTTGTAGCTTGGTCTGGGCCACATACGGGAACAGCCATCTCGGCACAGCATCTATCCAAATGGATTGCCAGCTGCATACATACAGCTTATGAACTTTTTGGCAAGCAGCCACCACAGATTATCAGAGCTCACTCCACGCGTGCAATGGCCGCAACAATGGCCTTCCTAAATAATGTACCATTGGTGGACATTTATAGAGCACCACATGGTCTCCCCCCCATCACACTTTTGCACAACATTATGCCCTATGGAAAGGGACAATACCCTCCACACGTCTGGCAGATGTGGTCCTTCCTTCCTCTACATAAATGACTCCAGTGGCTACTGCCATCTGGTGGGTAATGCTACTGAGTCACCTGAGCACCCACAGGGACACCATTCAATGAAGAAGTTACTCACCCGGTGCAGTAAAGATGGTTCTTTGAGATGTGTGTCCCTGTGGGTGCTCCACCTCCTCCCTCCCCCACCCCCGTCCTCCCCTCTGCTTGGAGTCTTTAAGGGGCTTCAGATAGAAAAGGAACAGATGGGGTTCATGCCGCACATGCACTCAACAAACTTCAGGGGTGCGAGAGACTGGGTGTGCAGGTGCCGTGCAAGGGGCACTGCTCACCAAACATCTCCAATCAGAGGAGCAAGGACGCACCGAGACCTGAGTGGAGCACCCACAGTGACACACATCTTGAAGAACCATTGTTACTGCACCGTGTGAGTAACTTCTTCGCATTATACTGTATTGGGCAGAGGCTTTACACAACATCCCTGACCATCTTGGCTAATAGCCACTGAAGTATGTACCCTTCATGAACATATCTCTTTTGAACCCCCATGTTATAGTTTTGTCCTTCACAGCATTCCCTGGTAGCCAGTTCCACAGGTGAAGAAGTTGCCTTGTGTTTCTTGTTGCCTATTAATTTCTTGGATGACACCTGGTCTTTGTGTTATGTGAATGGGCAAATAATACTTTGTTGTTCACTTTTTCCACACCATTCATTATTTTATAGGCCTCTATCCTGATTCCTCCCTCCCCCCCCCCCATCATCTCTTTTCCAAGCTAAACAGGTCCTAGTCTTTTTAATCTCCCCTCGTACAGCATAGCCTCCATAATTTTTTTTGTCTCTCTGTCTTATTTTCAATTCTGATATATTTTTATGAAATGGGGTGACCAGAACTTCAGGCAGTATTCATACCATGGATTTATACAGTGGCATTGTAAATATGTTGTCTTACTATCTATTCATTTCCTAATGGTTCCTAGCATTCTGTTAGCCTTTTTACTGCTGCGGCACATTGAATGGATGTTTTCAGAGAAATATCCACAATAATTCCAAGATGTTTCTTAAATAGCAACAGATAACTTAGACCCCAGAATTTTGTATGTATAGTTTGAATTATGTTTCTAGTGTGCATTACTTTTCATTTATCAACATTCACCTGCCATTACTTTTGCCCAGTCATCCAGTGGTGTGGGCTCTTTTTGCTTCCTCCCTGTTCACCTCTTTTTCCAGATCACTAGGTAGATGTGGTGAACTACACAGATCCCACTGCAGATCCTTGGGGAACTTTCTATTTAGATCTCTTCCCTGTGAAAACTCACCATTTGTTTGCTATCTTTTAACCTGTAAACCTCGATTTTTGAGGAATAAGAGGTCTTGTGAAAGAGGGTTTTTTTTCCAACAAATGGCCCCATTTACACGGGACTTTAACGGAAAAACCTCTTCCGCAAAAAGAATTGGAAGAAGATATGAAAATGCGAGCGCAATTTGCATATCCTCTTCTGCAAAAAAATTGCAGTGTAGCCGTAGCCTTACTGTTCCATATGGGGACCTACTCTCTTATTCTATGACTGCTTACTTTGCTTAAGAATCTTTGGTGAGGGACCTTGTCAAAGGTGTTCTGAAAGTCCAAGTACACTATATCCTTTGTATCACTCTTGATCACGTTTGACACCTTCAACGAATTCTGATAGATTGGGGAGGCATGATTTCCCTTTACAAAAGCTGTATTGATTCTTCCCCAGCAAATTGTGTTCAACTATGTGGCTGGTGTTTTGTTTTTTTTAACTCTAATTTCAACTAGTTTTCCTGGTATTGAAGTTAGGCAATCCAGCTGGTAAGCCTTTGAGCCTTTTTTTTTAAATGGCATTACATTAACTATCCAAAAGCCATCTAGTACAGAAGCTAGTTTATAGAACCCTGCACAGATTCAGAATTTTGTATTTGCATCCTCATCTGTAGCTGCAAAAATGAACTGTAGATATTTGCATCTGCATCTGTGGATGCAGATACTTGTGGCTATAAAGTGGTTATTCACGGATTTGCGGGGTTTTACCGATATAAGTGATAAGTTACATAAAACAGAATCATGACTGGTGCCTAAATACAGTGAGCGTGCTACAGTAGGCAGGCTATGTGACACTGAAGATAGTACTTCTTTAGCCCATTCTGGAAACCTAGGTCCCATTCCTCCTTTAGATCTCTTGTGTCACTCCCTAGTTTCAGAGCCTACCTCAAGAAGTAACCCCAAGATGCTAGCTGCAGTGCCTATCAATAGCTTCACAGTCTGGAACCAAAGCCGTCACTATCCTGGCAGTCCACTGGAAAAGTTCAGTCATGCTGGGTGCCAATGTGGGTTCAAATTTCTGAGAATATTGCTACACTAGCATCTGAGCTCAAGAAGAGATGCAAGCTATTTCTGTTTAGTGCAGCACTGTAGCTGTCAGAAGACTCTCTGATTGTGGAAAGGTTGTATGGGGGAGGTGTTTTCTAGCTTAATTGGCCATTGGTATTTTGGTATCAGTGCCCAGATACATGCCAAATGATTTTAAATAGAGAACTAACCTAAATAATCCTGAGAGTGGTGAGTGGGAGTTGTCACAGAAATAACACATGCTGGTGGAAACACAGCATAATTAACTGCTTTATTTAGATAATTTACTAGTGAGTTATTGGGAAGAGCTGAAATCAGGAACTCTGCTGCAGCTGGTTATGTCCACACTGTATTAAGACCTATCTCTGGCCTGAGTCATCTGACTTGGGGCTTGGTTTGAAGGGCTATAAAATTGCAGTATAGACACTTCCAGTTGGGCTGGAGTCTGGGCTCTGAAACCTGTTCCCTTCCTGTCCAAAGTGACCTCTTTACAGAGAAATTAGGTTTGGAATTGAAATTGAACAGTTGTTGTTTGAGGCAACATAAGGTCAGAATTCACTGAAGGGTTCATTAAACCAATCAAGTCCCTCTGTGTGTGTCTTTTGCTGGAGGGCTGTGTCACTGGCTGATCCTCTGACTCCCAAATTCATTGAGCCAGCCTTGGAGAACAGACAGCACTTTTGAAGCAGCATGGTTAATGTAGCTGATAACCAAAAAAGATTTAGAATTTCTTTCATTTCCTTTCCAAATACAAGCACAGTTGCCACAATTATCTTGGCACTCAGTGCAGTCACACAACCTGCATATAAGGATGTGCCTACAAGGGATGTAAAAATGCATTTAAAAGTGTAACTGTGTAACCACTAAAAATCCTAGCAGTTACACAGTTACATGTGCTGCAATATCTGCAGAGCCCGCAGTGAAGCCTCCTCCTTGGGAGCGGAGCCAGCTCTGCTCCCAGTTAAGGATATTAAATTGTGTTTAATCAACTAGTCAATGGAATTTCATCAGCTAGTCAATAAGCAGGGGAAGCTGCAGCAGGGTTAGCTCCCAGACCTGGGAGCTAACCTCACTGCAGCTCTGCCTTTTAAATGTATTAAGAGCTGGCAGGCTCTTAATGCATTTACAAAACCTGAAGTGCAGTGCCTGAGACTGGGCATGAGCTGTGAATCAGCTGATTCCTGGCTCACACCAGGTCCCCCGCTCTGCCTCTGCCTTCCCAGCTAGATCACAGATTCTGGTCTCCTCTTCTTCTGAATTGGTTCTCACAGCTACTTGGCTCTCTGCATTCAAATCACTCCCTTGCATTTAACCTTTACCATGCTACTTACAAGGAAATAATCAACCAATGGCAAGTCTGGGGGGCTTGAGATGATAATTTTTATATATAACAAATGTAAGACTACATATTTAGTATATATTTGAGATAGTGAGTCTGTCCATTTGTTTATTTGTTCAAGAACTCCTAAACGGGCAAATTAGTCGAAATAATAGTGAAGAATAAAATTGTGAAGCATGTAGAATAACATAATTTGTTGGACAAAAGTCAACATGGTTTCTGTAAAGGGAAATCCTGTCTTACTAATCTATTAGAGTTCTTTGAAGGGGTTAACAAGCATGCGGATAAGGGGGATCCAGTAGATATAGTATACTTGGATTTTCAGAAAGCCTTTGACAAGGTCCCTCACCAAAGGCTCTTGTGTAAATTACATGGCCATGGGATAAGAGGGAAGGTCCTTTCTTGGATTGCGAACTGGTTAAAGACAGGAAACAAAGGGTAGGAATAAATGGTAAATTTTCAGATTGGAGAGGGGTAACTAGTGGTATACCCCAAGGGTCAGTCCTGGGACCAATCCTTTTCAACTTATTCATAAATGATCTGGAGAAAGGGGTAAGCAGTGAGGTAGTAAAGTTTGCGGATGATACCAAACTGTTTAGGATAGTCAAGACAGAAGCAGACTGTGAGGGACTCCAAGAAGATCTCACCAAACTCAGTGATTGGGCAGCAAAATGGCAAATAAAATTTAATGTGGATAAGTGTAAAGTAATGCACATTGGGAAAAATAACCCCAACTATATGTACAGTATGATGGGGGCTAATTTGGCTACAACAAATCAGGAAAGGGATCTTGGAGTAATCGTGGACAGTTCTCTGAAAACTTCAACACAGTGTGCAGCGGCGGTCAAAAAGGCAAATAGGTTGCTAGGAATTATTAGGAAAGGGATAGAAAATAAGACACAGAATATCTTACTGCCCCTGTATAAAACTATGGTACGCCCACATCTTGATTACTGTGTACAGATGTGGTCTCCTCACCTCAAAAAAGATACTTTGGCCTTGGAAAGGGTTCAGAAAAGGGCAACTAAAATGATTATGGGTTTGGAACAGGTCCCATATGAGGGGAGGTTAAAGCGACTGGGACTTTTCAGTTTAGAAAAGAGGAGACTGAGGGGGGATATGATAGAGGTATATAAAATCATGAGTGGTGTGGAGAGGGCCGATAAAGAAAAGTTATTTATTAGTTCCCTAAATAGAAGAACTAGAGGACACCAAATGAAATTAATGGGTAGCAGGTTTAAAACGAATAAAGGAAAGTTCTTCTTCACACAGCGTGTAGTCAACCTGTGGAACTCCTTGCCAGAGGAGGCTGTGAAGGCTATGGCTATAAGAGAGTTTAAAGAGAAGCTAGATAATTTCATGGAGGTTAGGTCCATAAAAGGCTATTAGCCAGGGGATAAAATGGTGTCCTTGGCCTCTGTTTTTCAGAGGCTGGAGAGGGATGGCAGGAGACAAATCGCTTGATCATTGCATTCGGTCCACCCTCTCTGGGGCACCTGGTGCTGGCCACTGTCGGTAGACAGGATACTGGGCTAGAAGGACCTTTGGTCTGACCCAGTACGGCCGTTCTTATGTTCTTATGTTCTAAGAGCTAGGACCACCAAATTTGGTATGTAGCTTCCTCTTATCCTAACTTAAAGCAAGGTCAGGGTTTGGTTGTGCTGGGACAATGTGATGTGCCTGGAATGCAACTTTTTCATAACACAGAAAGGGAGGGGGCTGCTAGCAGGGACAATTATTCTGTGTAATGACTACAGGGGGGCAGAAGGGGCTAGAGATTGGGACAGCTATAACCCCATTGGGGCAGCAGAGGATGGTAAGCTTCCCACCTGCCCTGAGCCCCTTCTGACCACTCAATCCTGACTCTAGCACCCCCACATATACTCTGAGTTCCCATCTACCCAAGCCCCTGCCCTGACTCCTGCACCCCCCACATCCACAGCCTCCTATCCTGACTTGAGCAAAGTTGGGTATATACGTTACCATTTAACCCAGGCCAATCAGCTGAAGTGTCCTGATGTACATTATCTCTCTTTCCCTTCCCTTTGTCTGTTAATCTGTGAGTTCTTCAGGAAACGAAGTGTCTCTTCTATGTCTGTACAGCACTCAGGTGATACTGCAGTGTAAACAATATTAAGGGCCTACGCCACAAAGTAAACACATAGGCTACGTCTAGACTACATCCCTTTTTTGTAAAAGGGATGTAAATTAGACGTATCGCAATTGCTAATGAAGCGGGGATTTAAATCTCCCCCGCTTCATTAGCATAAAAATGGCTGCCGCTTTGAAATAAGGGATAAGGGATCTTTCGGAAAAGGCTTTATTTTCCGCAAGATCAGCGTCTACACTGGTGCTTTTTTCCGACAAAGCTCTGTGCAGGGAAAAAAAGCGGCAGCCATTTTTATGCTAATGAAGCGGGGGAAATTTAAATCCCCGCTTCATTAGCAATTGCAATACGTCTAATTTACATCCCTTTTACGAAAAAGGTATGTAGTCTAGATGTAGACATAGTTAATAGAACTCAAGTTAGCAGATCTTGGATTTGTTAACCTAGAACTTGAGTGTCTATGCTTATTTGTAACCCCAGGTTAGGAATTGTTGAAACCCTGGGTCCCAGTCTAGAGCTCCAACGTCTACATTGCATTATGTGCACCCATATCCCAGAGTTTCTAGTGTCCTCCCAAAATGTGGCCACTTTAGCCCTCTGTAATTAATGCAGTGTAGGAAAACTTGACAGTCTGCTAAACTTGACTGTCAGGAGGACAAAGAAAATTGGCCTTTGGGATTTTGAGATACTTTTGGTGGACTCCTAGAGAACAATGTGGTGTGATGGCATCTACCCTGCAAAGCAACGGGCTTGAACCAGGGGCTCAGTTTGACTAGGCTCAGACCTTTCACAGCATGGGTTCCCGAGAGTCTGGGACTTTAGATCTGAGCAATTGGTTAGTGTAATTTGTGTGCAGACAGAATGGTAGTAGGGGCCTGAGTTTGAAATATATTGCAGAGTAGACATAAACAGGATGTCTCAACAGGATTCACCAACTTTCCTGGCTTACAGCTCCTGCACTCTCTGAAGCAACCAGTGCTGTATCAGACCCTTTGGCTAATCTTGTACAGCATTTGCATGGTAATCTCTAGACCAGAGGTGGGAAAAATATGGACCATGGGCTGAATCTGGACTGCCAAGCCACTGAATCTGGTGTCTGTGTGCTGCAGGAGCCTCAGCTAGACTCCCTATCTACCCCGCTCCCTTATGCTGCTCAGAGAAGCTTGCTGCCATGGCCATGTGCTTCTGTGAGTGGTGCAAACCCGGGGGGAGAGGGAAAGGGGCTCTGCATGCTGCCCCCACCCTCAGCACAACCTTTCAGCACTAATTAACCAGAAACTGGCCCAAAACCGGCCAATGGAAGCTGACCGCTACCAAGATGGGCAGCACGTGAAGTGCCCCTCTCCCCAAGCTCACAGAGTTCAGAGCAGCAGATGGCCCCTACCAGCCATTCTGAGTGACCTATGGGGGCATGGAAGGCAGAAAACATTACTGATGAGCCTAGTAGGCAGGGCTGCTGGCCAGCAGCTGTCCAGGTTAAGTGGCTCCCAGCTAGATCCTGCTTCTGGCACCTAGCCCCTTCTTGCCCCCAACTCTGTGCCTGCCTTCCTGCCCCCCAACCCACACAACCCAAATCCTCTGTGTCCCTGCTACTAAATCCAGACCCACTTCCAGACTCTGTTCTCTTCCTTTTACTCCTCCTCAAGGTCACAACACCCTCACAGATATTGCATCCCATCCCCTATACCCATTCACAATCCAAACCACTGCACCCCTTCCTTCACCCAAACTCCCTCCCAGATCCCACACCCCTTTCCTTACCCCAATCCCTTAATCTAAGATCCCTTCTGCACCCAATTTCCATCCCAGATCCCGCACCCCCTCCATTAAAATCATGGAAGGTATTACCAAATTCTTGGCGTGTCTTTCCACCCCCCCCCCCCACATCAAAAACTATTGCTCACCCCTGCTCTAGACAATCTGTTCCTCACCTGCTTTTTAGCATAGTACAAGGCTTATGTAGAGTCATGTTGCTTCCTAATCATAGTATCTCAACCCTACAAATAAGTGTGTCCAGAAGGAGCCATCACAGACTCCTGATGAAGTCTGAGATTTCTGTGAATGGCAGAACTCCATGTAGTTACCCTGAAACTGACAAATTTTCACAGCAAAAGGATTTTTAGGCTTCCGCATACAAGGCTAGACGTTCTACTTCTCATTGGGGAACTTGCACATGGCCCTGGGATCTGAATTAAGCCTTGATCCCAGGTCTTAGTTAGAGCATCTGCCTTCATGTCTACACAGCAACATTATTTCAAAATAACTGCTGGCTGCGTAGACGTGGTCTAAGTTATTTCGAAATAATGTCAAAATACTGTCAAGCTGGAGGTCTTCTTACTCCAACCCCTGTAATCCTCCTTGTACAAGGAGTAAGGGAGGTTGGAGGAAGAATGCTCTGTTTCAAAATAAGTGCTGTGACGTTGCTCAATGTGAGTAGCTTATTTCGAGATAAGCCCTGCTGTGTAGACACACCCACAGCAATCAGAGATCGGACTCAGGATTCAACAAAGCCTGACACAGGCCCTGGAGTCTATGTAACCCTATAGTTCTGGGTTTCACTTGGTGTATAAGTTGAAAATACTTAAGCTAAAATGTTATCCCTTTTTCTTTTCAGATACTAGGATGGCTCTGAGAGCTAAGCTCCTATTTAGCGTCCTCTGCCATGTGGCCTGTACTCTTGTGTATGGCTATCCCACTGATCCTGGAACTGAGTTCCGCTCCGCGTTCTCTGTGGCTAGAACCAGCAGCATGGAAGGGAGTGTTGAGATGGTCATCACCTTTGACAAGGTCTATGTGAACATTGGCAATGACTTTGATCCCAAGACTGGGATGTTTAGGTGTCGGATCCCTGGGGCCTATTACTTCTCCTTCACAGTTGGGAAGTACCCCAAGAAAAACTTGTCGGTCATGCTGATGAGGAACAGGAATGAGGTGCAAGTGATAGTGTATGATGAGCATCACCGGAAAGAGCGGAAAGTGGCTAGCCAGAGTGCCATGCTGCAGCTGGACTATGGAGATACAGTCTGGCTGCGTTTACATGGGGACCCTAAGTATGCCCTCTACAGCAATGTAGGCCCATACACAACTTTCAATGGGTATCTCATCTATCCAGATACCTCGGCCTACTTCCAAAATGGTGTGGTCTCTCAAGAGCTGGGGGGAGTAGTAGGACTGCCCCATCCAGCCATTCATCAGCTTTCAGGAGAGCAGAATGAAGCCTCAGAAGGACATATGTTGTCCGATCAGCCAGCCAGAGAACACGACCCTCGCTCTGCATTTTCTGTTGCTCGCTCCCAAAGCCTCTTGGGGACAGATGAGAAGCAAACCCAGCATGAGCCAATCACATTTGACACAGAGTTTGTGAACATTGGAAAGGATTTCAATTCCTCAAATGGCATCTTCTTGTGCCGCGTGCCAGGCGCATATTACTTCTCCTTCACCATTGGCAAAATGCCTTTTAAGACCATGTCAGTGAAACTTATGAAAAATCACAATGAGGTTCAGGCCATGATCTATGATGACAACCACTCCAAGAGGAGGGAGATGCAGAGCCAAAGCATTATGTTACCTCTGCATTACGGCGACACTGTCTGGCTCTACAGCCACCAGCATGATGGCTACGGTGCCTACAGTAACCATGGCAAGTACATCACCTTCACAGGGTTCCTTATCTATCCAGAGGCTCAGTCAAAGCCACCCCCAAGTCCCAGTTCCCCCACCAAGGTAAAAAATCGAAATGCAGGTGTGAAAGGAACATAAAAGAAGTCAAGATACAGTGGACTTGGGTGCAGGTCCTGGTTGAACATCAACCTCTACTTGACAATGTTAAAGAGCATGCTAATATGTGTCCAGTGCTTTCTTTATGCTGCACGCTCGTGTCCTGACTGCAGGTCCATTGCTGTTTCTGTCATTCATCTGTAGAATGATCTTTGCAGGGTATAGTGTGTGTCCAGTGTTACCATTCAATTTAAGCATAAAGCATGAGGTAGTTTGGGGGCAAGAGCAGTGAAATTAGGTGTGATTCAGGGAGCCACTGCAAAAATGCTGGAAGACTGACCGAAGACAACTCCACCCAGAAGGCACAGCATCTGGTGACATCCAGAGGAGGCCTGGGGGAGGAAAAATGTAACTGAAACCAACGTAATAAAAATACAAAAGAAAATGTGCAAAGTTTGCTGAGACACACTTTTTGTATAGGTGCAGGACTTGTGTTTATAGCTTGTGTGTATACCTGCCTGCCACACTGATTCTGGTTGGGAGAGAGGTTCTGTGATTGTGTGAAGTACTTTGTGTTTGTAGTATTGTGGAGACTGTTAAACAGAGTTAGACTGTATATCACTGCACCAGAGCGTTTGTGTTTTGTGGGAGGCCAGAGAACTGGAGGTGGAGGACCAATGTTGCCATTTATTGTGAATCTCATAGTATAATAGCTGGTGTTTTGCTTAAAGCCTCAGTTGCTAGAATCCACAGACTGTAAATCCCAGCTTTCATAACAGCCCCTCCCACCAGTAAGTCTCTAGTTCTTGTAGTTATGGAGAAAAGTTTGGAAAAAAAAAACTATGCATGCCATAAAAGCTTCTAATCAAGAAGGCAAGTAAAAACAACCCAAAATGTGTATTTTTAAAATCTCCTGATTTGTGGGGTGTCCAGCTCACGATTTTTTAACTTTAAGGGATGGTAATATACATGTATGTATGGCTGTATAATGTGATACTGATTGTACTGAACTGTACCACTGCCAAGAAATGGGCATTCTTAATATTATGGTATGGCTAGTCTTCATAATACAACATTTTGTTTCCTTGTTGCTCTACCTATCCCTGCCTTATGGTGGTGGCGTCCCCCTACTTCCATGGTATAAGAGATTATTTCTGTATCTATGCTTTCATAGTCGGGGGCTTTGTCTAGACTGGCCAGTTTTTCCGGAAAATCAGCCGCTTTTCCGGAAAAACTTGCCAGCTGTCTACACTGGCCGCTTGAATTTCCGCAAAAGCACTGACTTCCTACTGTAAGAAATCAGTGCTTCTTATGGAAATACTATTCTGCACCCATTCAGGCAAAAGTCCCTTTTGCGCAAAGCTTTTGTGCAAAAGGGCCCGTGTAGACAGCTCAGATTTGTTTTCCGCAAAAAAGCCCCGATCGCAAAAACGGCGATCGGGGCTTTTTTGCGGAAAAGCGCATCTAGATTGGCACGGATGCTTTTCCACAAGAAAAACTTTTCCGTTAAAAGCATTTCTGGAAAATCATGCCAATCTAGACACAGCCCTTATCTTTGCTCCACACTGTTCCAGTGGCTTCATTCCTGCTATAGAGGGACTAATGTAAGTGGCACTAAGATTGCAGGAGGCTGGGTGCAGAGGTAGCACTGTAGACTGAGAGGTGATCGGAACCCAAGAATTCAGTGGCTATTAGGGGGCTCCTCAGAACTATGGGATTAAGGTCTTGTATGAGATCTGTGTTAAAATGTCAGCTTCACTCCCAAATTTAGCAAGGCTTTATAGGTCTTAGCCTAAACTTTGGCTGAAACTTGTCATCCACTTGGCTTCATTTACAGTCTTTGTTCATTGCTCCAGGGGTGGGGAACCTAAAGCTATCCCTGGCTTGTCTGGATCTGGACCCTAAGGCTTGAGGCTTTCCCCCAGCATTGGGAAGCCTGTGCTGGTGCTCCAGCCCCTCACCACCTCCCTACAAGGCTGGAACACACCAAATCTATGAGTCTGGACTCCCGCCCTCTAGGCTCTGGTGTACAAGGCGAATGTCTTTCCCTTTCTTAGCAGGGGTACACATCAGAGAGGGTTTGGTTTTGGGTTTTTTGGGGTTGTTTTGCTTCTCACTTGTTTGTGGCTCCTGAATGATTTTTCTATGTTTCAGTGGCCCCCAACCCAAAAAAGGTTCCCTGCCCCTGGTTCAAGAGAAGATAAAGCCTCTAACCTAATGACCCATGAGAACCTCCTTATCATAGACCCTAATCAAATCCCATAGTCTCAACCAAGAAAGATGCATCTCACATAGGGTCTTTACTCAAACTTTGGTAATACTATAGTCTCAAATCTTTCACCCTCTTGTGAAACCCAAACTGAGCCTTAGGTATATTTCAAGTTCTCTGCCTCAAACTATATTAACCTCATGGAACTCTCACCCTACACAACTGAGGCTACGTCTACACTGCAGGCTTCTTGTGCAAGAAGCTTTTATCGGAAGAGATCTTCCGCAAAAACTTCTTGCGCAAGAGCACGTCCACATTGCAAAAGTGTGTCAAAGAAGCGATGCGCTCTTGTGAAAGAGAATAGACACTCTCTCGAAAGTAAGCACTAATTGGTATGCACAGAATGGCCACGAGGGCATCTGTTGCTTTTTCCTCTTTCCGTGCAAATCCCACCTTTCCCCGTCCACACATGCCTTTTTGCGAAAGAACCCTTTCACAAAAAGGCTTCTTCCTTGTAGAAAGAGGAATACCAATTGTGCAAAAACCCCTCTGTTCTTTCGATTATCTTCCACAAAAATGTGCATGAGGTGTGGACGCTCTGTAAAAAACTGTACACTAAAAAAATGTGTACACTGAAAAACTCTGTAGCGTAGACATAAATGGGTGAAGGGGAAGAAATAAGAACATACAAAGAGGTATAGGATTACAACAAGAGGCAGCATTTATATTTTACATCCACTTTCCAGAAGTTAGAATGCAAACAAGATCCTGGTCCCAACTTCTACACGCTTTGCATGACTTATGCCTTGCAAACTCCAGTTTTTTTTCCTGTAAAACTGTAACTCTGACCTTTTAAAATTATTCTGTGTCCCAAAATCTACTTGCTTATGGGCCTGCCATTATTGGGTTACTGCTTCTCATCTCCATCTGTCAGAAAATGAGAGAAATATAAACTAGGTCAAAAGTTAATTGCTGCTGTTGGGAATGTCTTTTGTCTGCATGCATTTCTGAAAGTGGCTCCCCTGTGGAAGTTGTGAATCTAGTGAAACTGTGTGGGAAGTATGACACTAACCATCAAAGCACAGGCTATAGAGCAGAGCTGGGCAAAAAATAGCCCGTGGGCTGCATCCTGCCCACCACGCCACTGGATCTAGCCCGTGGACACAGCAGGGAACCCCAGACATGCTCCCTGCTTGCCTCTCCCCATCCGCACGCTGCTCAGAAAAGTGGCTGTCGGGCCATTTCTCTTTCAAACTGTGAGCCCAAAGAGGAGGGGGGAAGGCTTCATAAGTGGCCCCTACCCCCACTACAATTACATTGGCCATTTTTTGGCCAGAAATCAGCCACTGGATGCTGCCTGTTTGAATAACAGGCTGCCACAAAGCACCACACCTCCTCCCCTCTGGCTTGTAGTTATTCACACACATGGTCCTGAAGCCTGTGTGAGGACAGGGCATGCAGGCTGGCTGGCTGAGAAACATGCTGGGCTGCTGGCTTGGAGTCACCCAGGTAAGACTCCTGACCAGAACCTGCCTCTGGCACCCCAGTCCCTCCTTTCCCCAACTCTCTGTCCCCCAGTCCACATTCCCAAAATCTCTGTCCCCCTCCTGCACCCATACCCCCTCCCAAATCCGGCACCCCAATCCCTTGCCCCAGATCACAATCCCCTTGTAACCTAGGTCACAATCCAAAAATCCTGCACCCTAATTCCCTGCCCTAGGTCAAAATGCAAACCTACACCCCGCCCCCCCCATACCCAAAGCCTCTGACCTAGGTCACAATCCCCTCCTGCCCTAAATCATAATCCAAACCCTTGCACCCCAATCCAAAGCCCCAGGTTACAACTGCCTTCTTCATCCAATCTCCATCCCAGAGCCTGCACTTCCTCCATTAATATCATGGAAAAGTGTGGTCCTTGTCCACTTTCCAAAATCTTGGAGTGTCCCCCCATTAAAAAATATTGCCCATCCTTGCTATAGAGGCTCAGGATTAGTGCATCTGTGGTCTAAGTGGGGGACTCACCACAAACTGAGAAACCAATATAAAATAAAACTCACCTGAACGAACTGAAAATTGTTTTTAATACCAGGCTGCAAGGAGTATGAAAAAAAAACCATAATTGAGCTCTCTATATTTTTATTGATTGAACTCCTTATTATAAAGATAATGATTATCACATATCTAGAAGAGGTAAAATCTTCTAAACACATAACTGGATCCCCATCTTCAAAAGTTTAGTAGATAAGATATAAGCAAATACCCATTCTGTACTAATATGATGTGGGAAATTATACCAGAAGAGTTCATGGAATCAGTATATTTTCAGGTGTTTTTGGAATGAAATGAATGTACATTATTTGGGAAACTGTTCTAGGAATATAACATAAATCACCACAGAGTGCAGTCATCTATAATGTGCAACACAGCAGCTGTAAAAACAGCACTACTATGCCACACAGAGTATGTCTACACTTACACCCTCTTTCGAGAGAGGGATGCAAATGAAGACATTCGAAATTGCAAATGAAGCCGGGATTAAAATACCCCACGCTTCATTTGCATATTTGCATTATGGCACTATTTCGAATTAACTGAGGGTATGTCTACACTACCCCCCTAATTCGAACTAGGGGGGGTAATGTAGTCATACGGAGTTGCAAATGAAGCCCGGGATTTGAATTTCCCGGGCTTCATTTGCATAAAGCTGGCCGGCGCCCTTTTTAAATGCCGGCTAGGTCGGACCCCGTGCCGCGCGGCTACACGTGGCACGGGGTCCGACCTAGCCGGCATTTAAAAAGGGCGCCGGCCGGCTTTATGCAAATGAAGCCCGGGAAATTCAAATCCCGGGCTTCATTTGCAACTCCATATGACTACATTACCCCCCCCAGTTCGAACTTGGGGGGTAGTGTAGACATACCCAGACACTGTTAAGATGCGGTTATTTCGAGAGAAAACCCTTTTCTCGAAATAACAGGTAAACCTCATTGTATGAGGAATAAGGGTTATTTCGAGAGAAGGGTTTTCTCTCGAAATAACCGTGTCTTAACAGCGTCTGTTCTTTCAAAATAGAGCGAATTTTAAAATAGCTCCATAATACAAATATGCAAATGAAGCATGGGATATTTAAATCCCAGCTTCATTTGCAATTTCAAATGTCTTTATTTGCATCCCTCTCTTGAAAGAGGGTGCAAGTGTAGACATACCCATAGTGTGTTACTGTATGAAGAAAAGATACTGTAGCCAACTGCAACCATGGGGAATTCAGGGAGGCAAACTAGAATTACTTGAGATGGAATTCAGTCATTACAGGCTAATACCTGAATCATTATCGCTAATGGTTGGCAGTGATGGCAAAAGTGCATCTCAGAAGTATCCTCTATGGAGGTTCTAAGGAGATAATGCAGGCCTTGTTTCACACTTAAAGATGGGACAATAGCTGATTGATAAATTCCTAGGATGTTGCCAGTACAATACAGAAAGCAAAAGAGGAAGAACGGTGGCAGTTCTGCACAGTAACCAGCATAATCTGGGATGAGTGGCACCACTCTGAATAACAAGAATGCAACTGAATCTCCTCGTGTCCATATTTTTACTCAGTGCCTCTCTTCATCATGGCAGGGTTGGAATGATACATTTTTTTCAGGGAGGTTAAATAAAAAGGCTTCTCCTTCCAGGGCCAGGAAGCTAGGAGAGTGGAATTTGCAGGGCAGAATCCCTTGCAGAGATCATGGATGATTTCATCAACTAGCTGAGAAAAGAAACTGATCCAGAGATTTTTGTCCAAGCCCTGAATGGAACGAATCTGATAAGCGCAGTAAACACTGGTGAAGAGAAGCTGATCAAACTCTACTAGACTCAGGGGGGCATCTGCCTGTGAAAGATATTCCAGCTGCTCCTTGATCCCTTCTGGTGTCTTAGGAACCTGGTGCTGGAAGATCTGGAGCAGTCGCTTTGTTGAACGCAGAGAGGCCAGTTCCTCATCTTGCAGTCTGATTGTCTTGTTAGCCTCAATCTCTAGTCCTTCCCAGAACAACTGGAAGAGGAGGACAGTATAAGAACAAGAAGTCTAGGGCCAGTCACTTTAAATTGCGCCACATTTAACTTGGCGCCCTAGGCAACTGCTTAGTTCGCCTATATGGACAGGCCACCCTTGTTCCCCTCCCTCACCTCTCATTTCACTCACAGCAGCTTGTCTTATCATATTAGCCAAGGGTAGCCTGGCTTCTAAGTAATTCAAAATAAAAGGAGAAAGTGGCTATTTTCATTATGGGGAGAAAAAGGGAATCATGGAGAAGTTATTGCTAGGAGCCAGAGCACCTTAAAACCAGTTCATAAAATCATGAGTCATGGTAGTATCACAAGGGCTTGCAATGCTTCTTGCCCCATTTGACATATTTGGGCAGAGACTCCTCTTACCTCCCTTTCTGGGCCTGTTCCCTTTCTGCCTTCCCTAACTTGCACCTTGAAGTTCCCTATTTCTGCCTCTAGCATGCCACTTCTCTGTGTCCCACAGAGGGTGCAGACTTTCCATAGGGGAGAGCAAGAGATTAAAAAATCCTATGTCTTGTTCAGTGCTAATGAATTTCTGTTCCAAACTCAGTTACCTTTGCCAGTGCAATCACTACATTTCGGTGTGGGATATGGTTAAGCCTCTCTTCAAGCCTTCACTTGTCTAGCCCCTTATTCCTTGGATCCTTCTCTGCTTCGCCTTGCATCTCCCCCACTTTGTATCTAGCTCTTTCCCTTCGCTTTGGTGAAGCCGGGTAGCAGCTGATTCCTCCTACCTCCTGTGCACCCAGCACTTAGCTGTTACTAGACCTGCCAGCTACACACCTCGCCGCGAGGCCGCAAGTTGTCCCGCTCGGCCTGCCCACAGCAGCGGCTTTTCCCTGGGGCATAGCCCTGGGCCCCGCTCCCGGCCGGCTCCTGCACGGGACTCAGCCCTGCCACGAGGGAGGGGGCGCACTGGACGCGCCAGTGAGAGAGGGAACAATTCCAGCGGGGCAGGGTGTCGCCTCTGTGGGAGCTGCACGGCCCCACACGTGGGGGTGGGGGAGCTGCGCAGCCCCATTCTCGGACGCGATTTCTCCTGACACGCTCGGGTTGTCCTCGCCTGCCCTCCGGCAGGGCGGAGCGCCCCGCTCCATGCGGTGGCCTCGCTGCGAGCGAGGATCCGGGATCTGAGCTGCCGCACGCCCCGCCCCCAGGGGGCTCTGCACTTCCATGCAGCCCTAGCAGGGGCCCGCCAGCCCCGCGCCTTTTGGAACCGGCACCGCTGGGAATACAGTGCAGCTCGCGGCCGCTGGGCGCCCTGCTGCTCCAGCCCGGCACGGACCTGCCGGCTGCTCTCGAGCGCGCAGCGATTCTCTTCCAGCGCGCCCGTCAACTGGAGGGTCGAGCCAAAGGCGCCACCTTGTGGAACAGGTTGTGGCGACAGGAGATTTTACTCTTGCGTCCACTTTCATAGAGAGCCAAGGGGGGTGAGATCTGTCTTTTGTTGGACCAGCTTCTGCTACTGACAGGGCTCTGATGAAGAGCTCTGTATGCAGTAAGAGATATTATCTTACCACCTTGTCTCTCTAGTATCTTGGGACCAACACTGGCTTCAGCAACATAGGATATTTCCTATGGTCCTTTCAAGAAGTTCCAGGCAGAACTCACCGGTAAATCTAGCCCTTCACCCTGGCACCAAGCTGGCTAACTTTTGCCCTGGCTCAGGGACCTCCTTCATATCTGCTTTCTCTGGGTTCATTTGAAAAAGTGTTCCTATTGCAGAAAGAGCTGCCCCATTCACTTATTAGCATCTTAAGTGCTAACCCACCCCCTGAAAGTGCCATAATTAATCCTTCCTTCTTCAGAACATAAGCCAACCACTAACTCATATGTTGGGAAGGTTATTCTATAATTATCCATTGTGGGGGGTTTTCTAAAGCATTTGGCATTGGCTACCAATAGAGACAGGATGCTGGACTAGTTGGACCTCACTGGTCTCATTCACTATGGCAATGACTTGGTGGAGATGCACACTAAGGGTGAGCCTACACAGCACCCTTACTTCAAAATAAGCTATGCAATTTGACCTATACAAATTACGTAGCTTATTTCTATGTTAATTCAAAATAAGGCGCTATTCCAAAATGCCCCTTATCTCTCATGCAATGAGGTTTACAGTGACATTGGAACAGCAAGCCTGTTATATTTTGATATAATGAGCTTGCTCTTAAGACGTGGAATAGCTATTTCAAGATACTGGAGGTATCCCGAAATATGTCCTCTGTGTAGACATATCCTAAGGCATCTTCTAGAGTCCCTGAAATAGAAAAACAACGAGAACTAGCTGAACATTTGAGTGTTTAAAGCTGGATTGGTCAGGATCGCTCCATCCACAGGAGCTCCCACACTCTCATCCTTTCCCAGAGTCCCAGAGCATAACCCAAATGACCTCTAGAATGATGTTGGCATCCTCCAGCTTGTCATAAAACACATTGTCATCAGCATGGCCTTCAGTGTGAAGTTGCCCATCTGGAAAACATTAAGAGAGCAACAGCTTAACACATACTCCCTATTGTGTCTCAGTAACCAAGTCTATCTGTCTTGGATATTTCTGATGTGTGTATTCCTGTGATATGCAAGGTTGTGAAAATACAGCATTCCCAGCCTATGTTTACACTGCATGGTTATTTCAAAATAATTTTGAAATAATGGGCTTTTTACTCCAACTTCTGTAACCTTCATTTCATGAGGAGTAAGGGAAGTTGAAGGAAGTATTCTTCCTTTGACTTCCTACTGTGTAGACAGCACCAAAAGCCAAGTTAAGCGACTTCAACTTCAGCTACACAATTAATATATCTGAAGTTGCATATCTTAACTCGACTTTAGTTTGCAGTGTAGACGTACCCCCAACATGTATAGACATGCAGCCTGATAACTCTCCTTGAGCTAGTGCTTAAAAATAACAAGATGGCTGCAGTAGCTCAGGCTAACCATCCGGGATGCCATCAGAGTCACACTGCTATTTTTAGACACTAGATTGAACAAGGATAGCATGTGTATGTCTACCTACACTGGAAATTACACCTCCCAGCTGCTGTGGAGATGTATCCTAAGTGTTAAAGAGTGAGTCTAACCATTGGATTTGGGGGAGCAGAATTGGGCTTTTATAAAGGAGATAAGCAGGTTAAAGAAAGGGAAAGGAGGATTTGAGGACATTAACCCCTTATTCCTAGCAAGTATCATTCTGGCGGTGGAATATCAGAGAGCTAAAGTACCTACTTTGGCAAGTCTGTAGGAAAACCCTCATGCTGGGTTTTCTCTCTCTCCCATGTGGTCTGAGAAAGATTCTGAATTGCTCTCCTTCAGTGACTGTTTTGTAGCATCAGCCTCCAGGAATACATATTATGCAGTTACATATGAACCATTAGGATACCACCCAAATCCTGGATGGATGTCACCTGGGGCTTTGGCTCATGTCAAAGGGGTTTAAGCTGAGTGAGGTGAACACTGTATCAGGGAGTAAGAGTTTCTGGCCACTGGAAAGTAGCACTAAATTATGATTTTGTGACACAGGTCTCCTTCTTTTCTTGACCTGTACTAATGTATACTAGCTCTCTTTCTATTAGTTCCAGACTTCTCCTTCAGGCCAGGAAAGAGAAAGCAGGGTTAGGTTGGGTGGGCCAGGATTGGGAAGCGACTAGCATTAAACAGAATTTTATGCAGAAAGACAGTGCTGGGAGAAGGAATGAGAGGCTGGCTGTCTTTTTGATGAGGGGAGATCTGGTCCTCATGTGAAGCAGTTTATGTTGGGTAAACTAGCTGCAAGTACTCAGCATATTTGTCTGTGGGATCCCAAGAGTTAAAATTAGCAGGTGCACTTAATGAACAGAAATGTGATTTAATCTTTTAATTATGTGGTGCTTCTACCAAAATCAGCTTTCAACTTTCCATTCTTGAGGACAGTTCTCCATGGGAATGTTAAGAGCTGTTTAGAAATGGATACTGGTTTCCCTTCTGCCTGAGGGAAGGTTCATTTCTTTACACAGCTGCAGGCTCCCTGATCAAATCCAGATGTGCTTTCAGAATGTTATTTGGGATTCTAGCTGCTATTTCCATCTCCTCAGTGCACATTCCAGCAAGGCTTGTCTCAAGTAAAGAAACTGCACCCTCTGAAAGCTGCTTTTCTGGACTTCTGCTAGTGGCTACCTGACTGCCATTCCACCTTCTGACTACAGCTAAGTTTGCAGATGTCTTTACTGGGGAACATCCAGCCAGCTGCAGGGTTTTAATAAACTAACAGAATAATCCTCAAATTACTCCTACTAATATTTTTAAATTCCATTCTCTGTGACAGTGTATAAGTTGAGTAAAACATAAATATTTGAAAATAATTGTCCCAACTTTCTTCAGAAGTAGAAGCTGTTCTCATAGGGCTTCCTTCACAATCTTTCCTCATCAATAGCTTAGTAAAGACACATGGAAAAGCTTTCTCCAGTGGGGACTGAAGGAGTCTTGCCTCCTGTCTTGAAGAGTGGTGGTAGATCTGCCTTACAAGAACAGACAGTGGGTCTCTCACATAGGGGACATATGAGCACTGCATAGGAAATAATTCAGCAAGCGACCTTCTGTAAGTGTCAACAAAGACTGTAAAGGCATAAAAGGCATTTGGGGGGGACAAATAAGTACTATATGTCAGGAGTAGATCCCTCTCAATTTTCCCAGAGACAAACTCTGCAATCCCTCTTCCCTCTGACAGAATAGAGTCCAGCACTGAGAGCAAATGATTTGTGCTCTATCACAGAAAGTTGTTTTTGTCAATTTAGCCAACCCTCTGGCCTATTTGGGATTTAGGTAAAACCCATCACCCATGCACATTTGCTTTGCAGAGCAGCCTCCTCCCTTGCAGGTGCATCTCCTACCTGTCTGCCTCCATGGTCCAGCAAACACACAGAGGACCAGAGCAATCCACATCCAGGTTCTGAGCTGCAGCTGGAGCATGGGTGCCATGCCCGGTAAAGGACCCCACCACTGATTCTGTAGATAAATATCTTGGGTGAAGTGAGAGCTGTTTACTGTGGCTTCTCTCCTCCTTTTCTCTAATCCCAGCAGCCTCCGCTGAAATGGATCCTCCCTTCTCTCTGATTCCAGTCCAGGGAAGGGCCTGCTGTTGAATTGTCTGTTCCCAAAGACTATTTTCCATTACAATCTGGAAACTTTAAGACTTTGTTGTTTAGTTGTTGGAAGAATTCTGATTTTTCCACCTAAGTATTTTAATGGGAAATTTCTAATTCCAAGAGATTTTCCATTTAAACATGTAACAAACAGTTTAATCTAATTTCCCTGTGAAGTGTGAATATCCTCATCCTCCCCACACCAGAATGCTTTTTCTCAGCTCCCTGGCTTCCTTTTACATGTTCTGCTTATTAAGTTTGGAATTTTGAAAACAATCTTGAAATGTCACAGCAGGCTGGGGTTGGCAGCCTCTATAGGCACCACAGCAGGACAACAGCATCCAAGATATTCAGTCTGACAAAGGAAAGGTGAATTCTTTCAACTGTAGAAAACCTCCTGAAGGGAATGTTTAGTACAATGATCTGTCAAACGACAAAGACAAAAGCCAGTTAGCTTACTGCCCACTTGTGTGACTGACTTCTGCATCACAATAAACAAGACTAGCTTTCAGTTTTGTAGTTATATGTACAAATTCACACCTATGTCCCTCCAGAGCTATTACTAGGTCTCTACCCCTGTGCATCCCAGACAGCCCCCTCTCCTCATTTACAGTCCGACTCAGGCTGAAGTTCTGTGACCTCTGGAAAAAAACCTCTCCACTAGGCTAGGAAGACAGGTGGTGAAACTGAAGCTTATACCTTTCTTAGCAGGAAGACAGAGGATTCCACTGTGCTGCCTCCAGAATTAAGAAGACTATTGTAATGACACTCAGAACTAGTGTTCTAGTAGGTAATTGAATCTGAGGATATAGAATAGGGCCTTAAGCAGCTGCATGGTCCTAAATCTGCCACTGACAATGAATATGGTTGCAAAGCTACAAAGGTAAATACCAGCCTATGGGAGAGGTATTTGTGATCCACAAAAAAGTCTAGTGGCTTAGGAAATGGGAGGCTTAGAATTTCTCTCCTGAAGGAACTGTTTTTGCCTACAGTTTGGCTAGAAAAAAACACTGTATTTTTATAATAGCCATGGATTTCTCAAGTCAGGCTACTCTTCCTCACTTCAGCTCCAGTTACTCCTCATTTAACTCTTTAATCTAGGATGGGATCTCTCAGTCTTTTTTGGCAGAATGAACATTATAGTAGAGACAATCTTGTGCACACCTCCCACACTCTTGTTTGCCATTACATCCTTTGCTTGCAATAACTACAGCAGTCGCTGGCATATAGAATCAGTGTTGGGAAAATATTTAGGCGATTTTAATGCAATTTAGTAGGGACGGGAACGGGGAATTGGCAGTATATGACTAAGCAGTGCCCCATGGCGCATGAGCAAATTCTCCAACTACTGGTTTGAGAACTACTGCTACAGGAAGGTATTTAGTTATAGTTTACATTTTTTTCTTTATTGTGTTCAAGACAGAAGCTTAGGTGAAGCTAAAAGCATTCTCTGGTTGCCCTTCTGCACAAGTTAGAGTTGAACAAATTCCTGCACAGTATCTTGCTGTGAAGAAGGTGTCAGGATCAGTAGCAATTCCAAAGCATTTCAAACTAAGCTGCTATGAGGAAAATTGTCCTGTTCCTCCCATGGGATCTACCAATGCCTACTAGATACAGTGGAGCTTTGAAGACACTGAGCCCCAGACAATATAGGGTTCATGCTCTCCAGTGGAGGAAACATATACATTTCCCACAGAACTTGAAATACTTCAGGGCAAAAAATCCACCTTATTGCTCCAACCAATATTATGTCATGGCTCCTCTCCCTTATTGTTACATAGTACTCCTTCCAGCTCCACCAGCACTTTAGTCACTAGTCTGAGCAACATAATGGGAGGCCTTGTAGTCTCTAAAGATAGCATTGGATGAGTTCCAAGGCTGCAGCTGCAAGCATGTCTTTATGTTGTTACAACCCCTCAACGTTCTCTCACCAGAATGGATTTAGCCCTAGTTTTCTTAGTAAATACTCTGGATAGTCAAAAGCTTTTCCTTAAGCCAAGTTATGTGCTCTGACTCCATTAGGATACCTGTTTGGACTCTACTGCAATTTTCCATTAGCAGTCCTAGCATTAGGTCTTAGCTTGACAGGGCCTTGAACTTCTTACCTATCACACTGAAGCTCCCCACTTCCATTTATGCAAGAGTTTTCTGTTTCAGTGACCACCCCACATTTTTCTGGCTTAACACAGTAGCTTTTTGATGTTACATGTGCCATGATTGATGGTATTATGCCCCAAGCAACTTTGAGGGATTGCTAAGTGCTATCTGCAATAATGGATAAACTGCCAAAGACTACTAGCGCAAGAGATACTTTCCCATAGCTTTGTATATTCCCAGCATAAAACACCAGTCGTGTCATGTTTCTAACAGTGGCCAAAAGAATATTTTCTACTTAATCAGCTCACACAGAGGGATGTGTAGGCTCAAAGCAAATCTGGGCATTGTATAAAACCTAGAAAGCCTATTGACTGCTGCCATTACTGCTTCCTCTTCACAAGAAGAGCCATAACTTTTCATGACTATACTGAAAGCAACTGCCCTTCACTAGAAGATAACTAAGCCAAGTTCCAAATACAGGGATTTGCAGCAGTCTAAAAAAGGCCAACCCAAACCAATGCTCACACACACATAGGCTATGTCTAGACTACATGGCTCCATGGCTCTAGTTTACCCAGCATAGGCAAAGAAGTGGGGATTTAAATAATCATTAAAATAAACATGGCCCCCACACTGTGCCGACGCTCAGCTGATCCAGCACAGCACGGCAGTCTAGATGCGGATCTGTTGGCTGGGGAAGCCTTTGCTGACCAATCCCTTATGCCTCGTGAAAAAAGGCTCCTGGGAGCTAGCAGACTGCTCTTGGAGAGCTGTGGAGGGCTGGCTGCCAGTGGCTTGCTGGCTCATGTTTTGGGGCCACTGGGTCAGGGGAGTGGAGTGGAGTGTTCTTGGTTGAGGCTGGAGTGGCCACCAGGGTACGCTGGGAAGGCTGGAGGCCCCCTATTTCAAAATAAGTGTCTACACAGCACTTATTTCGAAATAGCTATTTTGAATTTGGCGTTATTCCTCATAGAATGAGGTTTACCAAATTCTAAATAAGCACTCCGCTATTTAGGGTATGTCTACAGAGCAAATTTATTTTGAAATAGCAGTTTGGCTGTGTAGATGCTAGTAAAGTTATTTCGAAATAAGGGCTGTTATTTTGAAATAATTTTGCTGTGTAGACATACCCTAAGCGATCCGTTCTCTTCATTAATTCCCACTTCCCCCAACCTGTAGGTCACCTGCAAACTCCATCAGTGATGACTTTATGTTTTCTTCTAGGGCACAGATAAAAATGTTAAATAGCATACACCCAAGAACTGAGCTCTGCAAGACTTGACTAGAAATTTATCCACTTGTGTAGGGAAGCCTGGATGGCCCTGCCATGACAACAACATCTGCTTTGACCACAGTGCAGATCTCTAACAAGCAAAACCCAGGCCTGTCTCAAGTCTGTGCCTGTAAGCATGCAGGCAAGGCTGGGGGAAGTTTTGAGAGGCAGGAATGTTTTACATAATAATACAGATTAAGCAGTACAGCGAGACTACGTCAAGAACAAATGACAATCAAGCTTGTACTGGTACTTCTATTTCTGATAAGCCAAAAATTCCAGATACAGCCATAAAAACTGTTAACCTCACAAATCGTTTTGCAACATTGAGTAGCAGGATGTACCCCAAATAAGGACAATGGATATTTTAGGTATCTTACACAATACGTAATCAATTGGTAAATATTATTAAAATGACCAAGTCTCGCTTTGCTATAAAATGGGCTTAGTATGAAGAATCGATAGGAGTGAACAGAATTGATCCACAGGTCCTGCTCCTTGTAACTAGAAGTAAATAGACCCTTCATGCTGGCTACAGCAGTGCACAACGTCCCGACGGGTGGGAATCAAAGGGATCATGACCTCCTGCCTGGTACTGTAGACAGCATACGGGTGAAGTGTATGTCAGCTAGGCTTAATTATTGTATTATAATCTTCTATTAATTGCTTTTGCATTGTTCTGTGCTGTACCAATTGCTTTAGAATTTATAGTATTTAAGGTTTTAGTTATATAGTAATTGTAAGGCTTGTAAAACTTAAACAACTATATTAACTGCTTAAAGCTTGCAATAAATAAGAAAGTGGTTAAGTCTCTCTGAAGTGTCCTCGTTTCCCTCGGATTTAAAATAAATTGACAACTTGCCAAGTCCCTATTTGTAGTTACATAATGAGTCCTGTCAATTAGCCAGTTTTTAGTCTATTTAATGTATGTTTTGTATCTGTTTTTTTATTCAAAATGTTTAATCAAATGTTTCCTTGTAAAAGGGTTAGAATTCTGGCCACACCAGTTAATTAAAAAGAAAGAGGTCAGATGAGTCCTTCATTATCTGCTCTCCTTTTCCTCCCTATTCTCTAGTCCCTTCCCTGGTTCTTGTTCATAGGAGCCCCACACCCAGTTTATGATTGGTTTCCTGTTAGTGATTTTACATTATATCGTTAATGGAAGGCTTAAACACCACCCTGTGTTTTTCAGCCAATTAGAAAACTACATTTTCCATTCATGAGTTCACAGACAGGGGTCTCATATCAAGTTTTATTCATATAAATATTAAGGTAGAACAGAAACATCTGTGATATACAGGAAGTTCTCAGCATTCTCTCTGTCCTGCTGTTATTTTGCATCTCCTTTCTTGTCTCCTGCTTCTATTTTCAGGGTCTCTGGAGCAGCACGATAGGCAGGAAATGTCTCCCAGGGGCTATTTAGATCAAATTTCCGGAACTCCTGAGCCAGCTCCACGGGCTCTGCCACTACCCGTTTCACCTCATCGTCATACCGCACCTGCAATAGGGCAAAAAAAGCTGGTCACCATTAATTGTTCACAGTTACCACTAAACAGTTTCTTCTGTTAGCCAAATACCAAAAACGCTCACTCAATTTTTTTAAAGTTCAAAGCTGACAAGACACATGTGTCAGCCGACGGTCTGGCTACAACATGGCATAAAGAGAATCAGGCAAAGCGCAGGTGTGTTCTAGCCACATCTGTGACACACATCAAGCATGACCCAATGCTATTCCAGTCCTGTTTTCCCAGCCTCAGCACAACAATGGTCCTTTGGTCCTTCCCTACAGCTCCCTCTGCTGTTCCAGTTCTGGTCTGCCTCTCAAAACAGAGTTAATGCACCTAATCCTGACTTGCAGTTCCTTCTTTTCTAGTCCCCAGATTCTCCTAAACAGATTTTCAATTATGCAAATGCTTTGTGATACAGTCATGCGGGACTAGGTGGAGACCAAACAAATTATTTGTGTTTTAACCTACATAAAAATCTATGCTAGAGAAATGGGATGCATTAAGAGAGCCTAGGCATATAAAGGTGATGGCTTTGTAGACTTGCCTTTGGGTTTGAAACACATTTGCTTCCTGGAAACAGAGATTCCCAAAGGATCCGCTCAATCATTTAACCTGCTAGGGGAGTTCAACTAAATCTCCAGCAATTCAGTAGCAATGAGTAGATCTTTTAAATAGGGCACTAAAAGTAGGTAGCACTGTTTTCTTTGCTTGGAAAGCAAAACTTTTTGCTGCTCTTGTGCAAGAAGAAAGATTTGCACTATCTCTCTGGCCCAAAACTCCCCTGTCGTGCAGGGTGCTGTGCACAGTGCTGTGCACGGGCTAAATTCCAGGAGGAACCTGCATAGTACCTGAAAAGCACTTAGAAAATGTAAATTATCATTAAGCAAACATTCCATAATTCTGTAACAGTGATGGCTCAGCTCTGAAGTGTAGACATACAGGTTTTCGGAATGCAGAATGAACCACAATTCTTCATACCTCTACATATCCAGAGAGTGGAAAGTCCTTCCGGAAGGGATGGCCCTCAAACCCATAGTCTGTTAGGATTCGCCTCAGGTCAGGATGGTTGGCAAAGAAGACTCCATACATGTCCCAAACCTAAAAGAAAGGAAACCAAACAAGCCACATAACCCCACCATAGAAAAACTCCTCAGTGTACCTCAAAAATTTAAAACTGCCATACCTCAGCTAAAAGGGGCCAACCCAATACTGAAAATCTCTTCCCAATAAGGTCTGCTCAGGATACTATGGGTGGTAGTGCTTTTAAGACTCCGTTTTCAAACTCATTCTAGAAAGAAGCCACCCTCTACATATACTGTACCAACAATGTGTAGGCTGAATGCCTGGCCAGTTTAGTGGCTGAGCAATTGATCGTGGCACTACTCCTAGATATCAAGGTCAGAAGGGATGACTGTGATCATCTAGTCTGACCTGCTTTAGTTGGTTAACCAGTTAAACGTTGGGTCAAGCTAATGTTTAACCAAGGATTTTACATACCTATTAAATAATTGCCTGATTTTTTCCCATCTCTGTGCTAGGTCCCCTGCAGGGCTGGAGCATCTCCGTGCCCACAACAGGAAAGGAGCTGGTCCAGTCCCCACTGGTTACTTGTTAACAGGAGCTGATAAGTATTACCCATTTAGAGTGATGCTTACCCGTTAACCGAATAACCAGTTAACCTTTTGCATCCCTATTATTTAATGACAGTAAATGTTGAGATTCAAAAGAAAGTTTTACCATTGTTAAAACAAAAATTGTCAACATCACACGTCAAAACACAGAAAGCAAATATCCTTAAAAAAAAAAAAAACACAATCTGAAAACTTGTCATCAGTGGAAATTCTTTTCCCCTACCAGTCTGTATGTAGCAAAATTGACGTTTCTAACATTTACCAATAAAAATCTAATCGTTCCAAGCCTATGCAAAACACATGCCTTAAAACCTCCCACAAAAGAATCCTATTTAAAAAAAAATTCTTGATTTAAAAATTACCAGTTAAGGAAATAAGATTGAAAATAAGATGCAAATTGTTAACACCTTTAGAGCAGTGGTTTTCCAAACTACGGGTCATGACCCAATGCTGGGTCGTGGAATGTTAGGCACTGGGTCTTGTTGCTGCAGGAGGATCAGGTGGGGCCCAGTGGGGTGCTAAGGCAGGCTACTTGCCTGCCCTGGCACCACAGACTGTGCTGCGCCTCAGAAGTGGCCAGCAACAAGCCCGACTTGTGGAGGGGAAAAGGAGTGCACAGAGCTCTGCACACTGTCCCTGCTCTGAGCACTAGCTCTGCATTCTCATTGGCTGGGAACATGCTACTGGCCGCTTCTGGGGCTCAGCATGATCTGCAGTGCCACGGGAGGTCGGAAGCCTTCCTTAGCACTCCGGCTGCACTGCTGACCAGGAGCTGCTCAAGGAAAGCCCCTCCTGCCCCAGCCCTGACACTGCCAAGCCAGAGCCCCCTTATACAGCCCAATGCTCTCATCCTCAGTCTCACTCTGGAGCCCACACTCTAGTCAAATTATGTAGGGTCACGGGCATCAACCATTTTTTTCAAATGGGTCATGAGAAAAAATGGTTTGAAAACTACTGACCTAGAGGCATTAACCACTGAAAGAACCACCCTCCTTGCTAAACCCTAGAGTAAGTGTTCCCTCTTAGCTCCCTGCTGAGGACAGAGCAGTGAGTCTCTCCCAGCCAGTAGGGAGGAGTCTGTCCTTACAGGCTGAGAGACTTGCTGCTCTGTCCTCAATAGGAAGCTACTGCTGTAACAGAGGGAGAAGTGCCCCTCCTCCAGCCAGGCAGCTCCGTGTGCGAGTCCTGAGCACCTGCCTGTGCAGGGCTCATTAAGCAGCTGTAGGGTTGTGCTGCCACACATCTTAGAGGGAACAAGGGTCAGCAACCTACAACACACGTGCCATAAGTGGCACATGAGCCGATTTTGAGCCGCATGTGGCGGGAGCTCAGCCCCCCCCCATATGCAGCGGGAAGCCCCTGCTGCCACTCGAGCCCTCTCCCTTCCCCTGCGCCTGATGACAGTGGGAGGAGGCGGCAGCGCTGGTCTGTGGCAGTGGCTCCTCCAGCATCTGGGGCTAGCCCAGGAACTGTGTTGCCGCGACAACGGCACCTCTGGGGCTGGCCCGGTCACCATGTGGCTGCAGCAGCAGCACCTCCAGGGCAGCTACCCAGGACAGCTGGGAAGTCACCACATGGCTGTGGCTCCAACTTCAGCCTCAGGGATGGGCTGGAGCTGCAGTGGGCTGTATGGTAACTGTTCCTGGGCCAGGTTGCAGGGTGGCTGCTGGGACTGGACCCGGGGCTGCAGTGTGCTAGAGAGCTGCTATGGTGGTGGCTGCTCCTGCGACAGGGGATCAGGCTGCCATTCTTTCTGCCATCATCACTGGTGGAGCGGCACTGGAGACAGAGGCTTGTGTGCTGCTTAAAGTATCAAACTATGGGCCCGAAATCGGAGAACTCAGCAAGGGAAAGCAAGGCCAAGGGTCACACTAAATGGTAAGATCTGCATCTTTATTTATTTATTAATGAAGCTGCTAAAATCTAAGTAGGACTATTATTGACTTTAAAAAGTATCAATAGCACGCAGACCTGTAAATAGAAGTGAATAAGTTAAATCTCGGCACGCCACTTCTGAAAAATTGCTGACCCCTGGTCTAGAGGATAATAATCTTACTAGGAATAACCAGCATGGATTTGTGAAGAATATGCCAAAACATGCAGGGGGGATGCGGGTAGTCGACTCAACTCCTCTTTTACATCCCTAACATGCTCTAGACTTCATTTACGAAGGGAGGGGAGAAAAATTAAATGCACAGCTACAAATCAAACTGAAAGAGTCAACAATGTGATGCAGTTGCAAAAAAGGCATATTATTCTGGTCTATATTTGCATACATCTCATATGTAAGATATGGGAGGTAACTGTCCTTCTGTACTTTGTACTGGTGAGGCCTCAGCTGAAGTTGTGTGTCCAGTTCTGAGCTTCACACTTTAGGAAAGATGTAGAAAAGTTGGAGTCCAGAAGAGAGCAACAAAAATGATAAGATTTAGAAAACTGATTTATGGGGAAAGGTTACATGGCCTCCTCCCATCCCCATATGGACCCTGTTCCCAAGTATTGAGCCCCTAGGAAAGTACACTGGAGCTCACCTCTCTTTCATACCAGTTTGCTGCCCGATGCACTGACACTATTGAATCAACAGGCGTCAGCTCATCTGTGTATGTCTTCACACGGATCCGAGAATTAAAGTGTAGAGATAGGAGATTATAAACAATCTAAAGGGAACAGAGAAAAAGCAACCAATTTATTGTGTCCCAACCCATGTTTAAACTCTCTCCCAGAATTATTTTTATAGTAAAATACCAGCTAAAGGAGCACAGACAAGGAAGGAAGAGAGGTTTTCAGAACAGCTTTCCAGTAAAACCATGATAGCACTTCATACCTATGGAGCAAGGGTAGCCACTCCATAGTTAAAATTTAAGCTAACTTTTCTACTATTGGCTGGATTTATCAAAAAGCCAAAACTTACCACCTCTAATTTGCCCAGAAGCAAACCAATTTTGAAATTGAACTGGTCACATTCAGTCTTAAGGTCTATAGTCTTGATTAATACCTTACATTGTACAAAGCAGGTGAAAAAATAGACCAATTTATAAAATAAGCAGAAATTGGAGACAAAAGTGTTATTACAACTTGGAAGTATTTAAACTAAAAAAAAAAATGATTAGGGAGTTGTCAAGTTTTGGCAAGGTCACCAATAGTTTTGGTAACAGATTAAAATATGGCTGGAATGGCAGGAAGCATCAATGTACAACACAGATATATTTTGATTGGTTAATGCTCCTACCTTCCTATTATTTTAAAAGATTCCCTTATTGCATGGGGAGTCACCTAGCCCATCCCTACCAACCACTTGCTAAGAGTTAAGGACAAAAGGCTATTTTCATATGATTGCCCAGACACTGAGGCCTCCCTTGATCACTTTCATTCACATATTTAAAACCCATAAAGGCTATGGACTGAACAATTGGGAATTTGTGACTTTAACCAAAGGAGCCTGTACTATGGCTGCAAAGTCTTCCGAATTCTTTCCTCTACCCACTAGCATCACTTTTACTGTGCTTGGGTTCAACTTCAGCCTAGACATAACTATCCTTGCTGGGGATGTGAACAGGTAACCAGTTAACTGGTTTCCCAGTAAGCATCACCCTTATCAAGTGATGCTTACCAGTAACTAATTAACCGGAGCCTGGCCTGCCTGGAACAGCCACTTCGTCAGGTCCACTGTGCTGCACCATCGGGGGCACTCTAACACAGCTGGACTGGAACAGGCCTCCTCCCATAATGCAGGCCCTGGCCAGGCCAGAGCAGCCCCCAGTGCCAGTTAAACATACAGTTAATATTTTAACCAGCATTTTACATCCCTAATCCTTGCTCTGTTGCTAGAAGTCTGTGGCCAAAAGGCAATAAAAAACAATGTCTTTATACTGATAAGTCTTCTAGATGTTAAAGGAGGTGCAAGTGAAAGATGCAAGTTGTCCTTCTTATCTTTTCTATCTGTGTGCTTTGAAGAAATTAAAGAGCTGCTGTGTTGGATTTTCAAGAGCTCCTATGGGAGTTAGATGCTTAAATCTACTAGGTGATTTTGAATATCCCATCTACCATTTATAACTAATTCTTTCCTGCAGTTTTTTTTAAAGAAGCTTTTAACGCAGGGAAGTCTTTTTAAATAACAATTATTTCAAAGTATGCACATTAAGTTTCAAATGTTTTAACTTGCTTTAAAGTGGTTGAGAATAGGTTTAAAATATATTTCACATTGGTTATATACAGTAGGAGTTTATTGTTTCTGTATTAGGGGTTTTCCCTGGTGTAATTAGATCAACTTTAAATAGATTTAGCTACCCAGTTGCAAACTTTTTAACAGAAACAAAGCCTAAAGAAAGGGTAACGCTGCTTTAGGAGTTTGATATCCTTAAAACAGCTTCAGCCTAAACTCTTAGTTTTTTGTTTTGGAATACAGCACCTTACATTTGACATGGAAACAAAAGGTAGAGATGCTGTTTCAGACTGTGTGAACTGCAAGAGAGAAGCTGTCAGATCCTGTGGAGGGTCAGAAGCTATTACTAGAAAAGACAGACAGACAGACAGACAGACAGACAGACACCTCCCACCCCCCAGGCTAAGAAGTAAGTCCATGGAGGATTTTAAAACAAAGAAGATACTTTCACTATGGTAGATGGAGATTCAGGTAGGCAGGAGCAAAGCCAAGACATGAAACTCTAAACATTTTTGGGTTGGGGCTTTCTTTGTTATATGTGTGTACGCTGCATAGCACAACAGTACCTCAAATTCTGTTTGGGGTCTTTGGTTGCTACTTCATAACCACTGCTAAATAACTAGAAGTCTATCTATCAACAAAGGCCACCCAGAAGCATGGAGCTGTTCAGACTTGAAGGCTGTAAGGAGGACAAGGAATATGAAGCAGAAGGAGTTGACATCATCAGAAAGAATGGAGGAGAAAGGTCTCGGTGCCATAAATAAATCAATGGCTTCAGATGCAAAGAGCAGTCTTACTCCTGGAGAAATTCTTGCCAAAAATTAAAAATTTTTGCGTATTTTGTTAAAAATACCAGTTTCAATTATTTGGTAATTTATTTCAACATACCCATCAACAAGTTCATCTGTAACAATATGGACAAAAAGGTTTACCATACAAGTAGAGAGTTAAAGAAATCCCTACAAGAATGCAGTTGCTGTTTCTCTGTAATGCCTTTGTTGGTCTGGGTGTCACACATATTAACTTGTAACATCCTGGAGGAAAACTCAGCCCCTCCAGTCTCAGACATCCCCACCCCAACCCTTTCCAGAGCCCACCTGTGGAGCATTCCCCACCATCCCAGACACCTGCACTCCATAGAGCTCATCTATGGGGCACATCCCATCCCAGACACCCAACACCCCAAGAATTCAGACAGGGAAACAGCCTGATGCTGGGTCCTAGGCTTCTATGAAGTTTCCTGCATACTGCCTCCTTCCTTCAGGATACACTGAGAACTGCAGCATCCCAGAACTCTCCAGGTCTCTCCCTCCCCCAGTGTCCTATAGTTGTGAGTTGGAGAGCTGTGCTCTGATGGGTCCAGTGGCTCCTAATGACAGCCAACAGCATTAATTCTGTGGAGAAAAAATGAAATTCTGCACTGGGGAGTAGTACAGAATTCCCTTAGGAGTAGAAATGTGCACTTGATTCATGGATCCCTGAGGCAGACGCTTCTCCTCAGAGTGACTCAGGCTCACTATTTAAATGGCTTTGTTAATGATGTCAATAATACAACTGATTCTATACTCAGTGGGTTCAATAAAACGCAAAGCTCATAGAACAGATAAATATAACTATCATAGAAAGCAAAGGTGATGGCCAGAGCTGTACGCAACTGCTTATCTACTACAACTCTTTGTATCTTCAAGGAATAGCTCCCACCTCAAAACGGTATTGTCGAGTTGGGACATCAACAGCAGTCAAGTCAGCCAGAGATTTAAACTGGGCATTGGTGTGATCATGAAGGAAAGTCAGAACTGGAACAATCCCATCAGGATGGATAAGTATCTCCAATTCATTGAAACAGGTAACCTATGGAAAAGAACAAAAAGTGAATTAGCATAGACACTGAAGGGACTGAGCAGTGTATTGAGTAAAGCAGGATACTCAAATCAGGAGGGTTTGGGACACATGATCAACTATATCACATCAGATCAAAGAACTCAATATCAGAAATGGTTTTTAACCAGCTCTATCACTCTCTCCCACCCAACCAGTAGAGGCCTGTAAAACTGTGCATATTTGCTTTATAACCACAGACCATGTTTGTAGATTGTGGATTGGATGCAGATACAAATTTTGTATCCATGCAGCGATCTATCAACCTCGTCCTCATTACACATCCCCCAAGCTACAATGATTTGATTAGTAATACTTACCTGGACTTGCTGGACATACTTGGGCAGAATTTCAGCCACATACTCTCCAAAAGCACATAGCTGTTTCTGGACCACTTCATCCTTTCGTCTAATGGTGGCTGGAAAGAACAACAAACTTCTCAGGGTGATCTGCCATAGAAAGAGGAATAGCAACTCCCAGCTCACACGAGCTAAGCAAGACTCTAGCTAGGTTGGTCATAGAGACCAATTTCAGGAGGAACATGGATAGAGTCTAATCTGTAGCAATGTATAATATGCCTAGCATATTTAGGAAATAGAATTTGGTAAGTGGGCAAGTCTATTCCAATGCCCAGCTATCAAGTGTCAGACAACAGAATACCCTGTCACCATGAATATTAAACTACTTGCATAACACTGATTGGAATCAAAGGTGGTGTAGAAGGGACGGGATGTTATAATTCAGTAAAAGGAATGAAGTAGGAGAGAAGTTGAGAAAGAACATCTGTAAACATTTCCTAAGGGATTTAACAAACTAATTTCTGATAAGAGGAAAGCAGGTTCTCCAGCACATAATGTCTTACTTCCTCCAGGAAAGTCCTCATTTTTCATATACTATTCTGACATCTCAGCAACCTTTTTCGTAACACAGGAAGTGTTTTTTATTTTAAATTTGTCAGCCAAAACATTTGTTTTTGTAGGTCAGGATTTATTAAACACAGAATTAGATCTGATGTGATCACCAAAAACAGCCTAATGGAAAGAATATTCACTTCAAATGTTGTTCATTACACAAAAGAGAGAACTTTGAGTATAGGTCACCAAAGCTGCTGTTTTGCTCAAAATGCTTGTTAACATTTATTCTGTATTTTATGACAAACCCATTCAGAGCACAAAGTTACTGAAGTCAAAAATCGTCTTCCTCTTTGAGATTCAGGCATTTGTTATGGTTGAGTCAGAAACTGGCAGTAGCAGCACCAGCACACTTAGAAAAAATAAAGTACATAGATAAAAGAAAATGTGGTCACCTTGCTGAGTTTTCTAAGGCCCACTATACAGATTCCAGCAGGTATGAAATAATAATAAATTCTGACAGACTTACGATGGGTTTCTGTTGTGGCGCTCCCCTCAAAACGAGCTTGCAACAGTGCTGCAGGGCGTGCAGCAGCTACAAAGAGAAGACGCATACATGAAACTGTCTGTACCACATACTTCATCCTCCTATAGGATGCCTTCTTTTCCCTCCTGTCCAGAGAACAGATTTCCATGTTGCTGAACTCAGGTGAGAGGAACTCCATTTTAACATATGGGAATCAAGTCTGACCTCCCCCCACCAAACAATGATTTTATAGTGTAGTGAAAATACTTTAAAATCAATCTGAATGTGTAGTCCAGCAAACAAATGTTACTCACACAAATTCTACCAAGGAGGTGTATTCCTTCTGTTAAGTACTATGCAAAAAAACAAAGGCTAGGGTTACCTTTTCCACTCAATTCAATAAATGCTCCTGTCCTAAACCAAAATTCTGGAGACTCACTCTTTAGGAGTGGAGGATGTATCACTCGGTTTTTATATACAGCAATACCATGTGCCCAACTATTGTACTTAGAAACTAACAGGGCTCGATATACTAGAGCAAATGCAAATACGGTGCTTCTCTGCCTAGCAGAGAGGAAACAGCAAATACAACACGGATCTCGGAGAGCCTTTCTTTCTGTCGTGAAGTTTATACCACAACCATCGCTACACTATTCAAGCCTCCTCCCGGAAGCACTAACTCGGCAGGTATCTTACTGCACAAGAGACACTAGGTAGATTTTTACCAACCAATGAGGAGTCACCAAGAGAAGCGAGGCCCACAGACACCAGGTGCGAGTGACACACAGAAGGCATTTGCCAGTTAGCTGTACAAGACGCGTAGACGTAAAATCTTTTCCCCATTTTCCCCAACGGGCGGCACCAGCTGACCCAACTAGGCCGATGAGAAATGGGCAGGCCGAGGTCCTCTGCCATCGACACACTCCGGGCCAGAGGGGCTGCATAGGCCGCTAATTTAGAGGGGCTCCCCCGACTCACGTGGGGCCGGGGTCACGAGGGCCCCTACTCCCTCCCCGCCAGGCCAGGCCAGGCCGATCCGTTCTTTCCCTTGACCCCCGGCCTCACCTCTAAGGCCCGCCCGGGCCAGCCCCAGCGCTGCTGCCAACATCCTGTCCGGGGAGAGCGAAGCAGGGACACGGACAAACAAGGGCACGGACCGGAAGCGGAAGGCGCCTCTGCCATTGAATTCCCCACTTCACGGACCGGAAGCAGAAGCCGCCGCATCTGTCAGTTTCCCCAGGAGTTTCCGGTGAACTGTCGGGAGGCGCCGGACGCGTCGCTATGCGGAAAAGGAAGGTGCGGCCGCTATGCGGGTCCGCAGGAGGCTGGCGGTGGGTGGGTGGTTCCGCCCTGGGCCGGCGGCATGAAGGGAAGAGCCGCAGGTGGGAGCCCTGACGGGGCAGGCGCGTTTCCCAGGCCGAGTCCGCGCGGCGTTTCCCTTCGTGCCTCCTGCCCCTTCCCCACCGCGGCGGCGCTCGGGCTGCAGCCGCGAACCTCGCCCGGGCTGCTGGGCCCCCTCGGTGGGGGGCGGCGCCGGGGGCTCCGGGATGGGCCGCGCTTAGCGGAGCCTTCCTGCCACAAGGGACGCACCGTGGGGTGGCCGGGCAGGTGGCGGCGAGGGGCGCGGGTTGGTGCGGCGCGCGGGGGGCGGGCGGGCGAGGGGCCGCCCCAGTTTCCCTGCACTCCGTTGCCTTGGGCGACTTAGCAGGAGCAGGTTTCTGGGCGGGATCTGAGCGGAGCGGCGGCCTGGGGGTGGGGCCCCCAGTTTGGGACTGGAGTGGTGGTTCAGACGGGGGTGGGATGGCGGCAGTGCGCCGCGCAGGCCGGGGTAGCCTGGGGTAGGAGGCGGCCGACAGGGGGGCCTGTCATTGCTCGCAGGAGAGGCAGAAGAAGAAAGAGGTGTGCGGACCTGTCTGGTCTTGTCCAAGGGCTTAGTTCTAGGTACATATCAGTGATGACGAGCTGGGTGAAAGAAGGCAGGAGAGATCCAGGGAGCGGACTGGTATTTCAGGTGCCTCCTGCACGCCCTGGATGGGCTCAGCATTGATTTGGTAGCCTTGGAAATATGGCATAGAAAAGACTCCAACAATCTGAAAAGATCTCAGAGGGAAAACATGTTAGTCTGTAACTTTAAAAACAAGTAGGCCTCTGGCACTTGACCAAAATATATAGAATCACGAACTTTCCTAGGCAAAAAACACTTATCAGATGAATTGAAGTGGAATCTTTATTCCCTGATGTGCTCAATTAACCACTTACAAGAGTAAAGCTCTATGTGGCATCTGAATTCATATGCCCTTCCTTGTTCAAATATCCTGAATACCAGTCCACTTTTCCATTACTCTTCCCTTTGTTTATATTTTTCATCAGTTGATTCCTTTTTTTCTTGGGGGTAACTTCATCCCTCTCTTCCTTGGAGTGATTGCATACTTAGATACACATATAAAATTCAATAACATCATTAATAGTTTTTTTAATCTCTCTGCCATGACTTGTATACACTGGAGGGAGCACTTATATGGGTATGAAGGAGGCCAAAGAGAAGGAGGCTGCAGTAATCAAATTGGAAAATAATCAGGGCTTGTAAAAGTGTGTTAGCTGATGGGACAGAGAATTGGTCGGAAAGGAAGGAGGAACCAACATGACTTCCTGATTGTGTAATGCAGACAATGGTGTTGTCAGCTATGATAGAGAATGAGAGATGTAGAGAAGATGTAAGAGGAAAGATACATTTAAATTGTTGAGGTATCCATGAAGAAATGTGGGAGAGACAGGATCTCCAATTAACTTCAGACCTGCCCAGCCAAACTGCTCTCCACCAGAAAGGAAATACAGGCAGTCCCCGGGTTATGTACAAGATAGGGACTGTAGGTTTGTTCTTAAGTTGAATTTGTATGTAAGTCGGAACTGGTACATATTGTAGGGGAAACTCTAGCCAAACATTTCTCCAGAGCTCAGTTTTATTCTCCCACACCTCACTTCCCTCAGTCCTTTATTCTCAAGCTGAGGTGTCTGCTGAGAAAAGCCACTCCGCGTCTCCCTGGTCTGCTGGGGGGGGGCACTAGCTTTGCGTCTCCCTGGTCTGCTGGGGGGAAGCAGCTAGTGCGGGGTTGCCTCACCCCGTTTGTAAGTAGGGATCCGATGTAAGTTGGATCCATGTAACCCGGGGACTGCCTGTAAGTAAATCTGAATACCATAACTATAGAGATGGAAATTAATTTAGTGTTTTGGAGGTCTTTAAGGGATGCTAGGAAATAATGCCCATGTGGAAGAAAGCATGAAAGTGGATCCTTTCATGTATTTTACCACCAGTTTGTTGTTGTTCCTTTATTGAGGGAATTGAAGACTATATGACTCTCCAATCTCTGAAAAATCCTGCACATGCCATGTAGTTAAGTTAATGTTATTAAAAAAAAGTCACTTTTAGCATTACCAGAATTTGTGCACTTATTTTCTTAGCCTTAATGCTACTTCCACTGGAGTTTTTAATAGTAGTACTGAGATGTCCTTTTCCTGGTGGATTCTTTATTTTAGATGAGAAAAAGAAAAATGACTGTTGGTATTTATTTTATCTTTTAAATAGCTAAATTACCCTCATTGCAGTATTTGAATTAGGGATGTAAGTGACTAATCGACTACCCGATAAGCCTAGGCTTATCGGGTAGTCGAGTCACTACTTGACTAGTTGCTTACTCCCCCACCCCCTTGCTGCCCCTGTATCAGAGGCAGCAAGGCGGGGGGGGGGGACAGGAACCGGAGCTGGCTTAAGAGCTTGTTTCCCCCAGCACCTTCTCGGCCGGGGAGGCAGAGGCATAGCATGGGAATCGTGTCCTGACTGCTGCGCCTCTGCCTTTTAAATGTAGTAAGAGCCCCAAGGGAACCCAGGGCGAGCAGGGACTCAAGCATCCCCTGCTTGCCCGTGGTCCCAACTGCTGCACCTTCACCTTGAGGACATTTAAAAGGCAGAAGCGCAGTGGAGATAGTGAGTGCTGCCCCATCCCTTATTAACTAATCAAGAAGTCAATGGAAACGCCATTGACTACTTGATTAACTGATTAATCGAAATTTAACATCCCTAATTTGAATACATTCTAATAGTGCATTAAATGACATGATTAGCATTTATTACATGTAGTTCATTCTCTCATCCTCTCCCCAAGAAGGAAGCTGTGTGCGCATTGCAGTGTTATGTTTTGGTATAGCTTTTTAATAAGAACATGCTGCTTTGTGTTTATACTGCAGAAGGCAAGGTTGAAAAAATGGACTTTATACTTAGAAGGGGTGATGAGTTTTGTCATGGTCCTTAATTCTGATGGGAGTTTGTTTCACAGTCTGAGAGAGGTCCCCTTACTGCACAGGTGAGCATTACCCTTTCAGTAAAAAGTTCATGGTACCTGAAGAGTGAAGTGATGTTGCCAGTGTCAGTTCTTATGCTGGCACTTCAGATGACTTTTGGTTTTGTTCTTAGGTGCCCTGGCCTCAGGTTGCGTGCTTTGAAGACGAGGAACAAAAACTTGAACATGACTTGAAATTATGGTAGCACACTGTAGAGAGCAGAGGACAGGTTTGATGTAGCCGTGGTGGCCTGCGTTGCTGAGGAGAGGTACTGAGTTCTGTTTTAGTTGGAATTTCCAAAATGTTTTCATGCCCAGGCATGTTGCACTGCTGTAGGGGTAGCTGACATTTATAAGATAAGCAAGGTTATTGTTCTCCAGGACGGAGGATCTTGACAACCAGAGATAAGAGAAAGCATTGCTCATGTGTGTTACTTTCAGCAGAGAACCTGGGAATGCTTCTAAATTACAGACTGACTCGAACAATTGTGCGCCTATATCTTCAATCAAAGAAGTACAGCAGTTGCAAGTGGGTGAAGTCCTGATCATATTGAAATCACTGAATAATGAGAGAGATTAGCAGAGAAATAGTGGCTGTGGTTATGACTGAATGGCCCGCTAGAATTGGGGCTAGACATTTAGTTTCTCAATGAGGGGTAAAAATGAGTTTTGAGTGAGTATAGTTCCAATTGTAAGTACCTTGTCCATGTTCTGCTATTAAAAGGAGACATCAACTGCTGATGCCAAAACCCTTCAGATGCAGAACAGCATCATCAATAAAGAAGTAGCTACCACCTTTCTGTTCAGCAGCTCCCCTTTATGGCAGAGACCTATGTCTTTTTGTCCCTGAGGAAGTCCCTGCCACAGAGACACAACTGCTCCTTTCTCTACTGCTAATGTAGAGAACAGCTAATAACATCTGGCAGGTATCTTCTGGCTCGAAATGTTAAGTCTTTCTATGATATGTTATCTGATACAATTTGCCTGAGAGTAGTAGTTTCTACAGGTTGTGTCTTGTATTGAAGATGGAGGGTAGGGATGTGAATGTTTAACTAGTTAATTGGTAAGCCTCGCCCTTAATGGGTAAGGCTTACTGGTTCCAGTTAACTGGTGGGGGCTGGAGCAGTCTGTCACAGGCTTGGGGCAGCTCCAGTCCGGTAAGGTCTGCTGTGGGCAAAGCCCTTTCAAAACAGGCCTGTTGAATTGGTTTACTCAGGGGTTCCCAAACTTTTTACTTTAGGTGGAACCTATGTTTTCTTTTTCAGTACTGTTTTTTGCAGCCCAAACATATAAACGCATATAAAAAATGAATTAAAAATGAATAAATGTTCAGTGTTTCACCCGACTGCATCCTCCCAGCCTGAGCCAGGGCTGGTGGGACCCAGCACCGCATGGGCACTCCAGGAGGCGGAAGCAAGAGCAGATTGGGGGTGAGGTATCTGGCTAGGAGGGAGGGTGCGAGGAGGGATAGAGCTGCCAGTTTTGTACCAGACAGGCTGGTATTTGAGGGTTCTGTCCAGGAAACAAATTGAGAAAATACTGGACATATAAAATGTCCGGTATTTTCTAATTAGGTAAGTTTTATTATTATTAGGTGTATCAGTCCGTAGCTGCAAACTGCGTGACTGATAGATGTGCTCATGCTGCGTGAGTGTGTCTACCAGCCAGGCAGTTCACAACTACTCGAGGGAGGCTATGGGGGGTGGGGGTGGCAAAAGGGAATATCCGGGGCCGGACTCACTCGTGTGCCTGGTCTGTGTGTTACTGGGTCAGTCCTGCTTCCCGCCGGCCAATTCACTCCCCTCCCCCCGACTTCTCCTCCTGATCTCTCCTGGCCAGCCTCGCTTCTGGCGGCTGGTTCTCCCATCTTCCTCCTCACAATCTCCCCCATCCAGCCCCCCCAACCCAGCCCCTGGCCAGCCCGCTGCCCCCATCCAGCCCTGCTTCTGCCGCCCACCCTGATCTCCACCGGCCAGCCCCGTTGCCCCCAACCCTGCTTCCCAGCGGCTGGTTTTCCCCCCCCACACACACACACCTCCTCCCAGCCCACCCCGCTCCCCTCCCCTCCCAGCAGCCACGCTGAGGCCCGGTATTTTTTTCCCGTGGCCCGGTACTGGGCCGCAGCCCATAGTTTGGGAAACGCTGGGTTAACTGGTTAAACATAACATTTACCCGGTTAACTAATTAAATGGGATTTTACACCCCTAATTCAAGGCACTTCGTGCAGTCATCAGGCACTTAGCAAATTTTTCATTTGGGTAGTTGGAGAACTTTTCTGATTCTTCTTTTTCAGTAAAATAAACACCCGATGCATTTATCTCTATACATACATCACCTCATTTTCATATAGTAATTAGCACCTAACTTGCCTCTGTTTTTTGACAAAACACCATACCTTGGTCTTGTTTTCAACATAATAATACCATATTTTCCTTGCTTTATTGGTTTGAGAAATCCCTGTTGTGAAACTGGATGGGAGTGTGCAATATAAGAAGAATGAATCTGACTTTAGCAGAGTCATTCATTCTGAAATTTCTTTCATATAGCTTCTAGGTTGTAAAGGGAGATTCCCTTGGCATTTGTAAAGGGCAGAGTCATGATTTGGGATGCTGGATATTTCCCCAGTATATCCTTAATCTGTTTTGCAGTATTTTTCTACAGTGCTGATAGGAATGAAAGGATTATTTGCTTGTTCCAGAGAATAGAATAATGGGGTTCCACTGATGCATGAGGTTATCACTGTAGTATATCTCTATTGCAGTTTTCACCACCTCATGTGCTGTAGTTACAGTAAACTTCTGATAATCCAGCACCTTTAGGACCCAGGGGGTGCCGGATTATCAGATTTGCCAGACTATCGGAAGGGAGGGCTATGAGGGATCCGGGGTGGGGTGGGGGATGCCACCCCAGACCCCTCATAGCCCCGCCTTCCGATAGTCCGGCTCTGCCCCAGGCGTCCCTGATTCAGCCGCTGCTGGTCAGTATCAGCAGCGGCTGAATCGGGGATGCCTGGGGCAGAGCAGCTGGAGTGCTGTGGGGCTGGTCTGGTAGAGCCAACCCGTGGCGCAGCAAGACAAACCTGGCAGCACCCGAGCTGCTCTTGGGGACGCCTGGGGCAGAGCAGCTGGGGTGCTGCCGGATTGGTCCCGCAGCGCCGCTCCTCGGAGCTACTGGACCAACCCGGCAGCACCCCAGCTTCTCTGCCCCAGGTATCCCCAAGTCAGCCGCTGCTGATACTGATCAGTGGCTGACCCCAGGAAGCCCGAGGCAGAGCTTCTCTGCCCTGGCTTCCTGGAGTCAGCCGCTGGTCAGTTTCAACAGCGGCTGAATCCAGACGCCTGGGGCAGAGCAGCTGGGGCGCTGCCGGGTTGGTCTGGTAGAGCCAACCCGTGGCGCTGCGAGACCAACCCGGCAGCACCCCAGCTGCTCTGTCCCAGGTGTCCCCAAGTCAGCTGCTGCTGAAACTGATCAGGGGCTGATTCCAGGAAGCCGGAGGCAGAGCAGCTCTGCCTCGGGCTTCCTGGAGTCAGCCGCTCATCAGTTTCAGCAGCGGCTGAATCGGAGAAAGCTGGGGTGCTGGCGGGTTAGTCCTGCAGCTCAGAGGGGCAGGGTTACGAGACCAACCCGGCAGCGCCCCAGCTGCTCTGCCCCAGGCTTCCCCGATTCAGCCGCTGGTCAGTTTTAGCAGCGGCTGAATCGGGAAAGCTGGGGGCAGAGCAGCGCCAATGGTCCGGCTGCCCGGAGCACTTCCGGGTTCCTGATGGTGCTGGACCATCAGGAGTGACGGACCATCAGATGCCAGACAATCGGAGTTTTACTGTACAAGGAAGTGCTACAGATTGGATGAAAATTTCTAGTCACTATGTTACTTAGTCTGCAGGTTGTCTGGCTACCCATCCCTCCTCTTGGCTTTTGGAGTTGCATATACCCTGAGCTGTATGATTTAAAAAACAACTCATGGTCCTGCGGCACCTTAGGGTACAACTACACAGCAGGGCTATTTTGGGATACCGGAAGTATCTCAAAATAACTACTATGCGTCTTTTGAATGCATCTGCTATTTTGAGGCCTATTTTGGCATCCCTGTAACCCCCGTTCCATGAGGGCTAAGGAATGTCTCAAAATAGCATGTTATTTCAAAAATTCAATCAAAATAAAATATGCAATTTGCATAGCGCAAATTGCATGTCTTATTTTGAGTTTAGGGTGCTATATGGACGCACCCTTAGAGAATGAGAAAAAATGTAGATAGTATCATGAACTTTCATGGACACAACCCCTTCAGATGAATGGAGTAAGGAGTACAGGGTAGAAATAAAGAGCAGAGAAAGAGAGGGGATCTTTTTCCTTCCCCATCCCCTCTCTCTTTGCTATTTATTTGTACTCTGTACCGCTTACTCCATTCATCTGAAGAAGTGGGTTGTGCCCAAGAATGCTCATGGTACCGTCTACATTTTTTCTTCATCTCTAAGGTGCTGCAGGACTATTCGTTGTTAAGTTTTTTCAGTTATAGACTAACATGGCTACCCTTCTGAGACCGTACGATCTTGTTAGTTGAGGGGGAGAATCTCACTGCCCCCCCCCCTTTTTTTTTTTTACAGATTGTTGGAGGTCAGATCTGTGCAGCAACATGGACTCATCAGAGGAGACTGGGGGCTCCTCGACAGAAGAGAACTACTTCGTGAACTACACCTTCACTGACCGTTCTCACTCAGGCCGTGTAGCTCAGGGTATAATGAAGCTCTGCCTGGAGGATGAGCTCTTTGCTGATGTCACGATCTCAGTGGAAGGCAAGGAATTCCAGCTACACCGGCTTGTCCTCTCTGCCCAGAGCTGCTTCTTTCGCTCCATGTTCACTTCCAACCTGAAGGAGGCCCACAATCGGGTGATTGAGCTGCAAGATGTTAGTGAGAGTGTCTTCCAGCTCCTGGTGGACTATATTTACCACGGGACTGTAAAACTGAGGGCAGAAGAGTTGCAGGAGACATATGAGGTGGCAGATATGTACCAACTGACTGCCCTTTTTGAGGAGTGCTCCCGATTCCTGGCCCGCACAGTGCAGGTGAGGAATTGTCTTCAGGTTATGTGGCTGGCAGATCAACACAGTGATACAGAGCTCTACACAGCTGCAAAGCACTGCGCCAAGTCACATTTGTCACAGCTTCAGGACACAGAGGAATTTCTCAACCTACCTCTCCGCCTGCTGACAGACATCCTTACAGGTAGGTACAGGGAGCTATGAGACAAGCCAGGATGTGGGTACGGATTGAGTATTGGGGTGGCTAAGACGCTTGTGGAGATTATCTAATCAACCAGCAGGGTGGCTTTGAAAAAGGACAAGAGGATGGGATTTAGAGGACCCAACTATCTTATTTAGAAGCTGAGTGAAGCAAGTCTTCCCACAGAAAACCATTCAGCATGACACTTAATCAAAGAAGCCTTGATAACTGCAGGTGACCATGAACTTCCAGCTTTGAGCAGTAGTCACATCTATATCTGTATCTATACTATTATAAAAGGAGAGGTGTCCGTCATGCCATCTGTCACAGAGAACATTGGAGAAGACTTGAGAAGTTTCTAAGGAGAGGCAGGCTTCCAGCCCCACCCTCTCCATTGAGGCCCCACCCCCGCCACGGGGGGGGGGGGGGGCGGGGAGGATGAGCAGCAACATACCCTGCCCCTAACACAGGGAGGGGAAGAGCATGTGCCCCAGCATCCCCAGAGCAGCGGAGAGAGAAGAGGACACATGGCCCCAACACCCCGTTCCCCGGGAGCAGCAGGAGGGAGGGTGCCATATACCTGCCCCCTCCCCACTCCCACGGGGGTGGGAAGACCACATGTGCCCCAGCATCCCTATAGCAGTGGGGAGGAAAGAGGCTGCACGGCCCGAGCCTCCCTGCCCCCAGGAGCAACGGGGAGGGAGGAGGCCCCACAGCCCAAGTCTCCCTACCCTAGGAACTGCAGGGAGGGAGGAGGTCATGTGTATGTCTACCATCACAAGGGGATCGGTAATGTTAATAAATATAAAAGATGTTTGCAATGTGTCCATATTGGCTATCACAACAGTTTCTGAGGAAAGGGTAACATCATCCAACCCACAGGTTTCAGGGGATGCTTAGCATTAAATCTTATGGGGGTCCCTGCTCACTGATATCTCAGGTGTATTTATTAACCTTAAAGGCAGAGATGAAAATCATTTAAAAATCTTCCTAGTATGGGGGCCTGGTGACCACCCTTTCCAGTCAGCTTTTCAGTGCTGCACAGCACATGCTGCTTGGGGCTCATGCAGCAATTTAAGGACCCAGGCTCCATCCATTTGTGTGAGCAGCTGCCCCTTCTGCCATTCCTCCTGGTAGGTGGCCCTGAGAGGAGGGGAACAGCGATGTTGAAGTGCTGCTGTGATAACTCTTTAACATTGGTTGTGTAAAGGCTGGTACTGGTAGTCACTTACCTGATAATACTATTTCAGAAGCATGAACCTGAGCAACACATAAACTGCTTCCTTATTTGCCAAACAAATAAGCAATTAATAGAATTTAGCTGTTAGCTCTGCTATGATCAAACACAAACATTACAACTGGTTATTCTTGGTACTGTGCATCTTTAGAGAATCCTTTTTATTTTAGAGCAGTGGTCTCCAACATTTTTAACCACAAGATCACTTTTTCAATTTAAGTGCAATGTAAGATCTACCTCAAACCCAAATACTTTCTCCGCCTCCTTCCTGCCCTTTCTCTGAGGCCCTGACCCTGTTCACTCGGTCCTCTTTTTCTCCCTCCATTTCACCACAAAGGGGCAGATGGTTGGGGCACAGGCTCTGGTCTTGGGCTAAGGGATTTGGAGTGTGTGGGGGACTCTGAGCTGAGCCAGGGGCGGGGAGTTGGGATGAAGGAGTGGGGGTGTTTGGGATACAGGCTCTGTAAGGGAGTTTGGGTCTAGGTGGCTCAGGACTAGGGCAGGGGCTTGGAGTGCAGGAGGAGGTTCATGACTGGGGCATGGGTTTGGAGCAGGCTCCAGATGGACACTGCTTACCTCAGGTGGCTCCTAGGTGGTAAGCAGTGGGGCTAAGGAAGGCTTACCTCTGCCCTGGCCCTGTACCACTCTCAAAAGCATCCAGCAAATCCCCCCCATTCCAAGCCCTGTTGTGGTCCTCTCCCTTTTCTGTGGAGATAGAATACAGGGTGAAAGAGTGGGGCATCCTGACATCAGCACCCCCTCCTTTCCCTTCCCTTTCCTGCCCAGCAAGCAGAAGGCTCCCTGGGTGGTGGTGGTGGTGGTGGGCACAGTGGCAAAGGGCAGGAGACAAAGCAGCAGTGGGAGGAACAGCAGCTGAAGTGCTGGTACTTGACAGCCTCTTGGCCAAACCAGTCAAGATCACCTGTCAGAGGCTCCAAGATCTACTGGTTGGTGACCACTGTTTTATAGGATAATTTACCTCTTGTGACATACCATTTCTGCCAGGAAAGGACAAATCTGCTTGCCTGTATTTTGCTGGGTTTAAAATGTCACAGGTGTAAAAACTGTCCTCATTATTCTGGCAAGAATTAATGCAAAGCTTCCTCATGAGACTGCCAAGGGAAAGGTGAGCTAGGAAGTGAGGGGCTGAGGTGTTTAAGATGTCTGTCTTGTATAATTGTTATTGTATTCTTTATGTGATTAAGCATGAAAGTTGTTAAACTCTGTGCAAAGTATGTGAGTGTGTTCACTGCTTCACAACTGCTGCGTGCCCCTGAGAGTTAAATTATAAACCAGAAGCTACGTGTCTTTGGGGTGGTATTATGGGAAAGGGACATGTTTAAGTAACTATAGTATCTTTGGGGGAAGTGCTGGTCCTGGGGCCCTATTGCAGATGGGCTGAGGAACTCCATCTCCAAGACCTAGCAGACTGAGAATCAGTGTGCAGAAATTAGATCAGAGAAACCAAGGGAAGAGTTGGTGCTGCAGCCCAACTAGGCTCTAGAAGCTTAATGCATCTCAGGGGATCCAGAGCATTGAAGCTTGGAGTCCTCTCTTAACAGTCCTCCAGTGAGTGCCTATGAAGGGTGCTTGCTAAGATCTGTGACAGTGGCTCACTGACATTCTAACTTATGGTACAGAGACCCCCTCAAATAGAACACTTGCTGTTTCACCCAGGAAAAGTGTCTCTCCTGATGTTGAGCCAGGTAGACTTTGATATAGATGCCCAGTTGCTCCTACTGGATAGACCAGCCAAGTTTTATAAACTGCAGTGTCATTCTTGATCCACTCAAAATAGGGGTTGTTAACTTCTTTCCACCTCAAAGATACTATGGGCTGCGTCTAGACTGGCAAGTTTTTCTGCAAAAGCAGTTGCTTTTGCGGAAAAACTTGCCAGCTATCTACACTGGCCGCTTGATTTTGCGCAAAAGCACTGACGTTCTACTGTCCGAAATCAGTGCTTCTTACGCAAATGCTTCGAAGTTCCCGTTCGGGCAAAAGCCCTTTTCCGGAAATGTTTTTGCGCAAGAGGGCCAGTGTAGACAGCTAAAAACTGTTTTGTGCAAAAAAGCCCCTATGGCGAAAATGGTGATCTTTGCTTTCTTGCGCAAAACTGCGTCTAGATGGGCACGGATGCTTTTCCACAAAAAGTGCTTTTGCAGAAAAGCGTCCATGCCAATCTAGACGCTCTTTTCCGCAAATGCTTTTAACGGAAAAACTTTTCCATTAAAAGCATTTGTGGAAAATCATCCCAGTCTAGACGTAGCCATGGGGTAAAAGGTGACTGTTTCATGCCTTGAGAATTGCATGTCAATTTATTGTAAATTGTTTTGTCTCTGAAACCACAGATGGTGTTCCCTGTTCACAGAATCCAACAGTTGCCATAGAAACTTGGATAAACTTCAACAAAGAAGAGCGGGCAGGATTTTCAGAAATGCTGCGATCCAGTCTGAAGGTATGGATAGCCCTTGTGCTTCATGGTTAGTGTAGTTACCATACTGCTCTGGTTTCCTACTCACTGAGGAAGGACTCCTGCCCGCATTTGTGACCTCTTAGCAGGTTTGAAAAAGCTGTGGCTTCAATACCACAAATACACAAACGTAAAAAACCCCAGGTACTGTCAATGGAGTCAGCCTTTTATACTACTTTTGCCAATAAGGTTAACTAATGAGTGTTGTTAGCCAGGTATTCCTCAAGTACACAGCTAAGGGACTGGTTTAGAAAGCTTAGAACTTGCATTCCCATAACTAGAATTCTGCCCCTGAGCATTTCCTAGTCCTTAACTGAACTGCAGACCCACTGTGTAGATTATGGTGCAGGGCCCTGGTCAGGAATAAAAAGTGCATAGAAAAGGCTTGACACACTGTGTGTGGAGAATGTAGGGGCCTGAGATCTTATAGTCAAGTGAGGCTGAAATGATTTAGCACAGAGCTACTGTGCCCCAAAACTTCCTAAAGTAAATTGAGCTTTGGCTGTTGCTAGCATGTGTGTTATGACATAACTCCTATTTACCACAATTCTGACACAACCTCCTTCCCTTCTCTCTTTCTTATCAGGAGATTGGGGAGAATGTTCACATCTACCTGATTGGGAAGGAGTCGTCGCGTACACACTCACTTGCTGTCTCTCTGCATTGTGCTGATGATGACTCAATCAGTGTGAGTGGCCAAAATAGCCTGTGCCATCAGATCACTGCGGCTTGCAAACATGGCAGTGACCTCTATGTTGTAGGGGGATCCATTCCACGTCGCATGTGGAAATGTAACAATGCCACCATAGACTGGGAATGGTGCGCTCCACTGCCCCGTGACCGGCTCCAGCACACCCTAGTCTCTGTGCCAAGTAAGGATGCTATATACTCACTGGGGGGAAAGACATTGCAGGATACTCTCTCCAATGCTGTCATATACTACAAGGTGCGAGACAATGTGTGGACAGAGACCAACCAGCTGGAGGTAGCTGTTTCTGGGGCTGCAGGTGTCAACCTCAATGGTATCATTTACCTGCTGGGTGGGGAGGAGAACGACCTTGACTTCTTCACCAAGCCCTCCAGGATCATTCAGTGCTATGACACCAATACAGAGAAGTGCCATGTGAAGCCTTATGTATTGCCTTTTGCAGGGCACATGCATGCTGCTGTGCATAAAGACCTAGTGTTCATTGTGGCTGAGGGGGACTCCCTGCTGTGCTATAATCCCCTCCTTGATAGCTTCACCCGACTTTGCCTGCCCGATGCCTGGAGCTCAGTACCATCCCTCTGGAAAATTGCCAGTTGTAATGGCAGCATCTATGTCTTTCGGGATCGCTACAAAAAGGGAGATGCCAACACCTTCAAACTCAACCCAGCAACCTCTGTGGTGACGGTCACCAGTGGCATCAAGGTGCTGCTCACGAACCTGCAGTTTGTGCTGGCTTGAGGTGACCGGCCTATGGACTACACAATATGGACATAAAGCAGCTTAGAGGCACCCAGTCCCCTTACCACTTGCCCCAACAAGACCAGCTCACAGTATCATAGAGTGCCCCCTCCTCTTTAGTCCTGCTTGCAGACAATATGAGTCTCCTGGATGTAGGGCTGTTTTCTCTTTCAGTACACTTTCTAAGTTGATTTACAACATCTTATGTCCCAGATGGACAGAATAGTGTACTATGATCCTCTGATGTGAAGCTGTGTTTCAAACTGTAGCAGATAAGCTTATTAAACCTGAACTATCCACCACCAGCAAGCCCTAGCATGAGCAAATAGGCCTTTTGTCACAGCCTTTTAGGGTAATAAGCCAGGAGGCTGCATGTGCTGCTGCCATTTAGTCACATCACAGGGCCTGGCCATCTTGCACAGACACCTCTCCCCATCAAAAAACAAAACAAAACAAAACACCTCTGTGCCATCTGAAAGAAACAATGAATGTTTCTGGCTAAGGCTATAACACTGGCTTCATGTCTGAGACACTGACTAAAGCGGACTATACTGTAGCTTGATTTCAGTGGTAGGGCAGAATGCAACCAAGTCAGGGCCTTGGACCATCATAGTGGAGATGGACTTAAAGCAGAGGCCAGGGATGTGCTTGCTGCTACATTGCCACCTCACAGAAAGAGGAAAACTATCATTATAGTACTATTGTGCCAGTGCTGGTTTCCAGCCCCACTACTGGTGCTCCCATCTTGCTGACATTATACTACGGAGCTATATGATGCTTAAAGATTAAACTTAAGTTCATTTCCTCACCCCCTTCCTTGCTGGCACTATTACCCTTCAGGTGAGAGCCTGAATACAAGTGTCTGGTGGGACAAATATATTATTTCTTTTTTGCTGGTAGTATTAATGTGAGAAGAGACATTGCTCTGTCCCCTGCAGTAATGCAGAGGTGGGAGGGGCAGAAGATCAAATCCTTACAGGTATTCTGATTTGAGGAAGAGGCAATAGCACAATGCTGGGGTCAGGAATTGTATTTGTTGTGAGATGAGGCTTGTAGCTTTTAATTAAAAAAAGAAAACCAAGCTCACCATTGCTGTGATGTTTGAAAAGTTCTTTATTGCTTGCTGAGATGTGCAGCAGTCTGTTCTTATGAGTTCACTAAGAACTTGTGCTTTTTGTGGGAGACTGATGGATGGTTGCTAGTAGCTCTTACTGACTCTCTGCAGCTGTCTCAGCAACCACATTCTTGTGAAATCTCTCCAGGACTTGGACCTGCCTGGAGCGAACAAGGATGTGGGGACGGATCCTGGCAATGGCGTCTACTGCTTCCTGTGGGGTCCAGTGGTATAACTGGAAAGGCATAAACCCTAAATGAAAATCTATCATGTCTGTCTAAAGATCAACACAGGCTTCTGGAGGGGCTAGCTTTCTTCCAGACACTAAAGTTTAGGTGGTTAAGGGAAGTGGATCACTTTATCCCGGTTGGTTCTGAACACTATCTGCTGCCTATCTCCTTGAGACACCCAGCTCTCAATGGGAGACTCCTGAGGGGGTGGCAAATGTATACCTGAAGCGCCATGTCTCACCAAATTATCATGCTTTTGTGGACAGCTTCTCCTGCCCTGGACAGACACAGCAGCTTTATTTAACCTGATATGCTTTCCTAGTTCAGGTGAAAGAGACTCTGCTCTTGCTTCCCTCCACTGCTCAAGCAAATGCTAATGAATGCAGTAGGGTTCCACAGCTGTACTCACATTTTTATATTAGTTTATTCTGTTATTAACCTGTGTCCATTTGTGGGAACTTCATCTTTATTCTGTCTTGTTTAAATTCTTACCCTTGATGCTGCATTAAATTTTGCATTTAAGAAGCAGTAAAACTGTGCAATGTCTAGTTAGTCTAAGCCAGTGGTTTTCAAACTATGGTCTCAGTGCACTACTGGGCTGTGGAATGTCAGGCACCCTTGGTCTCATTGCTGCAGGGTGATCAGTGACTTGTGGGATGTTAAGGAAGGGCACCTGCCTGTCCTTTCACTGCAGACTGAGCTGCACTCCAGAAGTGGGCAGCAGCAGGCCTGGCTCCTGGGTGGGGGCGGGAGAGCCCACAGGGCTCTGTGCACTGCCCCTGTCCTGAGCACTAGCTCTGCACTCCCAATGGCTGGGAACTTGTTGCTGACTGTTTCTGGAATGAAGCATGGTCTGTGGTGGCAGGAGGGGCTAGAAGCCTGCCTTAACACCACCGCTGACCTAAAGCCACTTGAGGTAAAACCCTCCTGTCCCAGCCCTGACCCCACCCCCAAAGCCAGAGCCCCCTCATATATCCCAGAGCTCTCATCCTCAGCCCCATCCTGGAGCCCTCACTCTAGTCAAATTATTTTGGGTTGTGAGCATCAGCAATTTTCCTTCAACTGAGTCCTGAGAAAGTTTGAAAACCACTGGTCTAAGCCTCCTGTCAGAGTCCTTACAAGGTCCTTTTCTTGACCACTGGCAACTCTACTTCTCTTGAAGTGGGTAGCTGCTCTATCACAGTCATTGCCCATGAGAAGGGCTGAGGGAAGCAGAGCCAGTCAGGATTTATTACAGCAAGGAGTACTGACTAACCCCTGTGCCTAGCAATCACAGAATCAGTCACAATACTCTAAGCAAACTAAATGTGACAGTTGCCTCATGCATTTAATTGCAGTCCATTTGCACATGAAGCCAAGAAACTCCACCGATTCAGCTTCCTTGCAAACAGCTGAGCAACCAGAGGAATAACTGTACAGGAGACTGCCAGGCAAACTAGACTACTTATAATGGGAACTGCCTTGTGACAAACACTAGCACCTCACTTCCAGCAAGCAGTGATCTGTCCGTGTCCGGAGAGCAGATGAAACAGTGAACCCTAGAAGACCTATTCCCACAGTAGTATCAATGTGTACAGAGATTAGAGCTAGACTATCAAAGGTATCCTGTGTTCCAGTTCATCAAGCAGTTTTACTTGTTCACTGTACCTCCCCCACAACATGAGTAGAGGAGTATCTGGGAAATAGCTCATCCCCAGTGAGTCTGGAGTGTAGCCACATTCTCTGTTTCCTCTCCTCAAGTTGCCATGCAGCCTAGTTTCAGTACAACTGGAACATCTTAAATATATCTTTTAAAATTAGTTTTTGAAGCACCTGATACTGACCAGACTCCTTGTTGCCCACACATCAGCAGCTTCCCCTGTCATGCATTGAGTTGAATTTACTGAATGGAAGCAACTTGTAGAAGAGATGGCCCCTTATCTTATCAACAGTTTGTCTATCCAGAGAGCCTGGCTCTAAATGTGTCCCCTTTCAGTACAGAAGTCTAACCTGAATTAAATATGCTGCCACCATGGTGGCACTGCGGGAGCGTCCTGCCTTGCAATGCACATAGACACTATTTCCACTATCCCGATGCTTCAGTACAAATTCAACACCTCTCTGCAGGTTTTCCAGTGTGGGAACTCCAACCAGGTCCACGGTGCTGAGACGCAGCTGCTCTACTCCCATTGCCTCCCACTCCTGTAATGAACACAAAGACTGAATTAGTCACCAGGCTTTGGGTGGAAGAGAGGATAGGTCCTATCAGAACACCATGGAGATATAGCAGCAGTGCAAAGGAATAGAGGTCAGTGAGAGAAAACAAGACAAGAACAAATCAGACATAATAGAAGTGAGAGAAAAATCTTGACCCTTTGATAACCATGACAGAGGATCATGCGGGAGTTTTCCTGGTGAAAGAGAAAAGACTTAAGTGACTATTAGGAGGAGCGTGCTTGAGTGTGTTGTGTGCTTGCTTCATTAAAGAGTTGAATGGGTGTGCTCTGTTGTAGGGGCTAGGTGCTGAGCTAAATAGCCTGCTAGGCTACGCTGAGAGCTTACTCAGGAGGCTCTAGCCTGCTATATATAGATTCTTAACTCCCTAAGTATCCTTTGACAAGGAGGTGAGGCAGGAGATCAGGGGTTTAAAAGCCAGCCAAAGGAGTTAGCGAAGAGAGCACTGAGAACTAGAGGGCTACGTCTACACTGGCATGATCTTGCGCAAGAACTCTTTTGCGGAAGAGTTCTTGTGCAAAAACTTCCAGAAGAGTGCGTCTACACTGGCATGTGGCCTTTGCGCAAGAGATGTGCTTTTGCGCAAGAACATCCCTGCCACTGTAGACGCTCTCTTGTGCAAGAAAGCTCTGATGGCCATTTTAACCATTGGGCTTTCTTGCACAAGAAATTCATGTTGCCTGTCTGCATTGGCCTCTTGCACAAGAACAGTTGCGCAAGAGGGATTATTCCTGAGCAGGAGCATCAGAGTTCTTGCACAAGAAGCACTGATTTCATACATTAGAACATCAGTTTACATGCGCAAGAACTCACGGCCAGTGTAGATAGGCAGCAAGTTTTTGCACGAAAGCGGCCGCTTTTGCACAAGATCGCACCAATGTAGACACAGCCGAGGAGTTTAGAGAGCAAAAATCATGAAGACAGAAGTCTATCAGCAGAATGAGGACCATCCAATTTACACCTCCACACAAGGCACGTACAATAATATATATGCATGCAGTGCAAACTACTCATGGTCCTCAGACACAGTACAAGCTCTCAAGGCCAGAGTGGCTGAACTTGGGAGGGAAGGAAGACAGTATGTAGATGAGATATTCCAAGACACAACAGAATGGATCCATCCCCACTCTGAAAACCTTTACATTATTGAGGAGGAGGATGAAAGTCTCGGCAGGAAAACATCAAGGTAGAGCAGAGGGAAACAATCCCATAGCTGGCCCTAGGAATGTGAACGGATAATGGGTGATGCTTACCAGGTACCAGTTAACTGACACCTGTGAGCAGCCCTGTGGGCAGAGAGCTGCTTCAGCCCCCCAAGTGGGAAGGTAGGAGCTGGCCATCCCATGTGTGCTGGGGGACTAAAAGCAGGAGCTTGTCCCCACACGGGTGGGGCTGCAGGCTCCTGCTTCTAGCTTCCCTATGAGGGCAGGGCTGGGAGCAGTAGTCCCACATGGGGAGGAGGTGAGATCCTGCTTAATGGATTAACTGGATAAAGCTTAGTTTTAATGGGTTAACTGATTAACTAGGATTATACATCCCTAGTTAGGACCCTCCTAACACCATGATGTCATGGTGTTGCCATTCATCTGAAGAATTGGATTGTGCCCACGAAAGCTCCTGTTATCATCTACATGTTTTGTTACTCTCTAAGGTGCTGCAAGATTATTTGTTGTTTTAAATTTTTTTCCAGTTACAGACTAACACGGCTACCCCTCTGAAGTTAGGGAAGCAATGCTACCTCTGAAAAATTGTTAATGAAATGTCAAATAAATATGCCTCAAATTCTGTCTCCTCCAATGTTGTTCCTCTCTTTCTCTTCATTACCATTTTTTCTCATTATTGAGATAAATTGAATGCTGACCGTCTGCTTCTGGGGGGGGAAAACAAATCTTAATTCACTCTAAAAGGACAGAGTTATGGTGCTATATATTCTGGAATTTACTGAAGCAAGAGATTACAGTAGTGGAATGTACAAAACTGTTTCCTACAGTATTAAACATATATATCCAGTAACTCTATAAGAGATCATGTTACAGGACTTTTAAGTCACTCATTATTTAGGGTAGTAACAAGTTCCAGCAAGACAGGGCAGGAAAAAATTTCCTTTGTGGTACAGTGTGACACAAATATATGTTGAGGGTAGCCTTATTCCCTTCCTCAGATGCATCTGATGTTGGCTGCTGCCTGGTAAGAAAGCAGATCAAACAGTCCTTAACTCGCATTTCCATTTGTACAGCAGGAACTTCTCTGCTTATTTCATATTTGCCATTATGTTACTGCAGCGTGTTCAACTTCAACATTAGTCACTTTCAGTGTCTGGTGTTATAAAACTGATGTTGCTTGCTATTGTCAGAAATAATCGGCCTTAACTGTATTTCAGAAGTTCCCTGGAACTTCAATAATGTTGCAGTTTTTGATACCTCCAGGCATTAGAAAGCACAAAAAGAGCCTCTCACCGATAGTTTCAAATCTGGACCAGGTCACTAGTGGACAAAGTCTATTAAAGTCCACCCACCAGAGAAGAACAGAACTCAATAGTTAGAAATGTCCACAATAGTTTGAAATTTGATCTTCACCTTAATAAATAGTATGGATGATTAAACTATCTTCTTTAACAGAAGATGCATGGACTGTGTATTGTCCAGCTCCAAGCACATTTACTGAACACCCTAATAAATGATGGACAGTTGAGTGGATCTTAATCCCATTTCTTTTGGACAGGTGTCACCACTACAGTAGATCAGTGGTCCCCAATGCGGTGCCCGCGGGCGCAATGGCACCCGCCGGGGCATTTGTGCGTGCCCACCTAGTGACCAAGGCCAGCCCAAGCCATTCTTGCGCTCCAGGCCCTGGGCGCCCAGGGCATGTGCATCCCCCGCCCCGGGTGCGCGGCACATGTGTGGTGCCACCCCCAGGTGCGTGGCCCCAGGCGCATGTGCGGTACTGCCCCCAGGCACATGGTGCATGCACGGCCCCATCCCCGGGTGCCTGGCAGCCCCAAAAGGTTGGGGACCACTGCAGTAGATGCTAACTGACCTGGTTCTAGGTATTGTCAGAAAGTGCACAAAAGTAAACAGGCCATGAGACCAAACAGTTATTTAACTTCTGGAAATTTCTTCAGGACAACCAGTGGAATTGGAAACTTATGCTGACAATGTACATGCTGCACCGCCTCAGTAGATTTATACTAGATGTGTCTCTTCTCAGCACTAAATACATTTATTGTTCCTGTGTTGAATAAAGGGCTGCTTGGCTGAATATGCCATTTCCACAAACTCCCTCCCTCCCCCAAGCAAACAGTTTAGTATATACCATTTAGCTCTGTTCAACTAGAAATCATTTTAGGACGCTCAAACTTTGCACAGCCACCAAGTTCAGAAAAGGGGGACTAGAGCAGTGATCGCATTTCTCTTCAAGGGAGAAACAGCTCTGCCTAGGCTGAAAGGTAGCAGACTTTTAACGGCCCAGGCCATTCTGCCCAGGGAGAGGGAAATTCTCCACCTAGCTGGCAGGGCCGAAGAGTTCAGGGGCCCGTGACAGCCGCAGCCCGTTTGGAGGAGGGGGGAGGGAGGCGGTTCCCCACCCAGGCGCTCACGCCGCCCTGCGACCCCGAGGAGCAAAGGGCCTCGCAGGTGTGGGGCTGGCCCAGGCCCCGGCTCACCTGGGGGGAGCAGCAGAGGAAGCGGGTCTCGTACTCCTCGTTCATGGTGAGCACCCCGCGCACGTTCTCCTCTTCCACCAGCTGCTGGGGGAGACAGAGTCAGAGCCGGCCGGGCGCGGGCAGGCGGGTTAGAGTCCCCGCCACCTCCCGACCTGACCCCCGCCCCGTTACCCTGCGGCTCCGTCCCCGCAGCGGCAGCGCCCCCAGCAGCACGGCCGGGTCGATGCGGTGGAACCAAGGCCGCTGGGAGCCGGGCAGCCGCTCGCGCACCAGGGTGTAGAGCAGCGTCGGGTAGAAGACGAGCCGGGCCGCCCCGGAGCCCAGCGCAACCGCCACCCCCATCCTCGCGGCCGCAAGGGGGCCGGCCGGGTTTGCTCGGCGGCGATGGAGAGAGGGGGGCGAGCCTACTGTGCTGGGGGCGGGGGAGCGAGGGCACGCGGACGGGCTCACTGAGAACACTGGTGGGGGCGGGCGAACTCACTAGGCGGAAGGGGCCTTGGAGCTTGCGTCTTCTCCTGTCTCGCTGCCCCCCGAGCCCGCCATGGTCCCTCCCGGAAGCGCCGCCATCTTGCGAAGCCGGCCTGAGGCGGAGGGAGCGGAGAGCGGTGCGGACAGATCCGCGGGACAGGTGAGGGCGGCGGCGGCTGCTGCCCGGGCCGGGCAGGGACCGCGCGGAGCCAACGGTGAGACCCGCCCATCCTGGCTAACGGGGCTGGCCTAGCCCTTCTTGGAGTCCCCGGCTAGGGGGTCATCCCGTGCCCGGGCCTCTCTGATCCCCTCCCCGTAAGGAGCCTTCTGCTCTGCTGGCCCCGGCCTGGTGCTTTCCCCGCTCTGCCTCATGCTCGCCCTGCTGAAAGGGCCCTTGGCGGCAGCAGGGAGCAGCCCCCGCTTGCCTGCTGTCCCGGAGTCCTGCTCTGCCGCGACCCAGGGGCTGCCCGGAGCCAGTGCCGGTGGCTGGAGCTAGTTGACAACGTCTCGCGGGCCCTCAGGTCTCCCGAGAACCCCTATTTGTGTAGCGGGCTAGGGCTGATCTCCCTAGAAGTGTCATCGGGGCGTGTGAGCCCGCTGTGCCGCGCGTATGCCCTGCCTGGGGCTGATTGTGCTAATTGGAGCAGGGTCAGTAGTCTAATTTCCCGTCCGGGGGGAAGAGGGCACTTTGCATGATGAGTTGTGATGTTTCTGGCCACGAGATGAGCAACACCTTCCCTGTTCGTGCTCTCGCCACCTTTTATGAGAACTTTCCCTTGAAAGTGTTGAAAGGAAACAGGATCTCCGTCCTATTACAGTTTTGGGACTGACTCCCTTTAACTTCTTTACAGTTTCTAGCTGTTATCAAACATATATCTCTTTTGCAGTCCACTTTTCATATCAGTCAGCTCTTAAGTCTCTTGGATTGGTGAAGGGTTATGGGACATTGGATGAAATGTTATATCCAGATTATTTGCAAGGGTGGATGAATGGGAAGGGAGTAAGAAGATGAGAAGAAGGGAGTAAATTACATAATAGAGCCCTCTTTGACATAAATAAGTGGAAAGTGGAGAGAGGTAATACAAGGGGGAAAGAAAACAGCATATATCTTTCTTTCTCTAAAGATGTGGAGGAGAGAAGGAAGAGGAAATAAGTGATAATAGGAAAGAAAATATAGAACCAGTATGAGAAGAGAAAATAGGGTGTAACAGGAGTCTGTTGGGACCATTCTGTTGTCCTCTGCAGAGCTGTTTCAAGACCCAAATCTTGAGCACCCAGCAGTGGTGCTGTTGCAGAACTGGCTGTGTTGGGTATTATGAGAGCCTTGTATCTTAATGGGTCAGTTGTTTGAAGCAGTTGTGTGTACTCACCTATTGGTTGCCTCTTGACTATCCTGCATTTGAATTTGCCTGGGAGGGTTGCCAACATAGAACTCCATTGAAGTCAAAGGGGATCTATTCTCTCATAGTGAGGACACAGACTTTTGACTTCGCAAAATCAGGTGACCAGACATCAACCATAATAGATTCGGACTTATCTTATGGTGTAGATGTGACTTCAGGTAACTGGATTGTGCCTAGATGGATCCCATTGCAGCATCTAGTCATTAGAATCTAGATAGTTAACAATTTATTAGATAAAGGGTTTCAAGTCATAGCATAAATAAACCTTGATCCTAACCTACATGAGGCAGAGCACTTAAAACTATTGCTAGTACTAGTGGTAAAAAATTGTATGAATTTTGTTGAGTATCATTCATCTCCAGTGATCTCTCAGTTATAGATGGCATTTTATTTTGTGGCACAAGTAAGTTACAGCAACACTACAGAGCTTATGCTGGTATAGACAGCCTACATCAAAGAAGTTCTATCAGTGTAGGATACCACCTCCCTGAACAACATTAGCTACCTTGATTGAAGCTCTTTTTCCCAGGGCAGGGGGGAAGGAGGAGCAAGTTTGTCAGCATGGCTGTGATGGTCAGGGGCGTGGTTTTGTTTTCACACTCTGACACAGCTACAACTTTTACATGTAGATCAAGCGTTAATTATACACTTAAATCTATACAACTGGAACTATTTACATGCATAACTGTCTGCAGGATCAGGGATTTACATGTTTTTGAATTTCTGAGAAAGCAGGAGCTGTAACTGTTGTTGAAAGAAACATCTGAATATTTTTGTTAAAGATAATACCAGTCAGTCACTTTGAAAATAACCAGTAATAATAAAAACTGTTAAAAGCTCAGATTTACATTTTGAAATTGATTACTTTTAAAGTGCTTGTAAAAGTATAGTACTTGCCTTTCAGTACTGTACAGACCTTTCCTTTCCCATGTTTTCATTGTAAACTACAGTTTGTCACTATGGTGCTTTCTTATTAATTATTTTGTTACTCTAAGACACACTTGTTTAGCGGCAACAATTGGAATATCTTTTACATTGTGATGGAGTTTTCCTTTAACTCTCTGTTTCTTTTGTCATAGATGCTGCTGAATGTGGCCATTTTGAAACAGCTAGTATCAGACTGGATATAGGGGGAAGGAGCAAATCTCTTAGCCATAAAATAATCATGGACTCTTGAATTTTTAGAGTGAATCCGTAATTATTGCTTTTCCTCCCACTCTTCTACAGAGCCTTAACTTTCCGTTAGCAATGGTCCTCTTTTTAGCAATGCTTATTCTGTTAAATCAGCTTTACAGAAAACTTTCTCCAGCTAGTACTAACAGCAGTAAGCTTGAGGGTCTTGCTCCTTCCTATTGTTTACTTCATTAAGTTGTGAACATCAATACCCAGATGACATTAAAAAAGCCCTTTCCAAAATCCATATCCACACCTAACAGCTATGAGTCATGTGAACCTGTCCATACTCTAAAGCTTTTAACTATGATTTTGTAACCAGTGAGAAGTATAGTAACTTTAGCTAGTTATCAGTAACATTGTTCAATTTGTGTTCATAAAGCAGCTTTTCCGCCGTCGTAGTTATTTGGGCATCCATACCTTCCATTTTGCCTTACTATTGTTTTCAATGTATTCTGGGAAAACCTGGGTAGATATCTCATAGCTAGAGGACATAGACCTAGAATAACGAAAGCGGCAATAAATGGAATGCTTACCCAGGTTCTGTACTTTTGGGGTTATAAAGATGAGATACTGACAGTGATTGAGATACTGGAAAAAAAAGGTGCCTGAGCAAACTGATGAATAGCAGCAAGTCACCAGAATTAGAGGCTGTACATCCAAGAATTCAGGAGGAACTTAATGAACTGCCAACAAAAATCTGCCATTTCTCATTAAAATTAACTGTTATACAAAAAAGCTGTTAGGTAACACATATTTAGAAAAGTTGCTACGGGTGATTCAAGAAATTATGAAATAATAAACCTTATTTTGATAGCATGTAAATTGATAGGAATTTATATTTAAAAAATAGAATTGAAATGTATAGCTGGCTGATACTAACCAGCACAGCTTCTGCAAAGGAAAATCATATGCTATTAGTCTGTTGGAATTTTTTAATGCGTTGATATTGTGAATAAAGGAGAATGAAAATTTAAATCAATATGGCTTTGATAAAGTCCCTTAGAAAAGGCTGTTATAGAAGCTAAGTAGTCATGGGGTGAGACACAAAATATAGTAATGTATTATAAACTGGCTGTGGACCTAAAAAGTAAGAATAATTTACTTAGTTCTTACCATGAAGGAAGATTAATGGGTCTCAAGGAAATATTTTTTAGAGTGTAATTCATTTGTGGAAATGAGTGCAACAGGATGCAAGAGTATAGAGGTCGAGAGTTTCGCAAGATGCTGAAAAAAGTGTTTATATGGATAATGGTAACATCCACAGTTACTTTCATTCAGTCTACTATATGAGAGTCTGTCTGTCTCTCTGTTTGTCTGTACGTTCAAGAACTCCTACTAAATAGTGAGAGCTAGGACCACTAAGTTTGGTGTACAGCTTCCTCTTACTATAACTTAAAGCAACATAAGGGTTTGGTTGTGCTAGGAAAAGGGCTTTGCTTGGAATGGGATTGCTTCTCATGCAGCCATGCCAAAAAGAGACACAATCACCAGGCAAGTACAAATTTCTTTGCACACATACATCCAGTTCCCTGCCCAGAAATCCTACTTACTTCCCAACCCTGACTCCTACTCCTCCCAAATTCATGCCCTGGGACTAGTGTTCCCTCTCTTTTTTTTTCATCTGTGAGCAGAATAAATGTTGTTATATGCACCAAGGAAAGTGGATGCGCACCACCAATACAAACACATGCTGTCAGCTTTGGGAGGCTGTGGGTGTTCTCCTAATTAGCTGGGCACCACCTGAATCTCTCTTGAGTACTCAGCTAACATGGAACACTATCTGGGACCCTACTTAAGGACCCAAGCAACACCAGGTACATGTGCTAGTAGGAAATAAAATAACAGAACGGAATGTAAGACTTCAGGGAATAAGATACCTCTTACAATGGTTAAGAAACTTCTCTGTAAAACATCAGGCTTAGGAGCTGAGACCGTTCCAATTATTCTAGAAAAGAGTGGTTTATAACCAAAGGCAGTCATTCAGTTCTCCATCCAGTTCTCTTCTTTATAAATATGACTGCTGCTGAAATAAGATGGGATGGATTAGTGTGTAGGTGATTGTCTCTGCCCGTTGGAAACTGTTGGCTTTAAAACACCTACAATAAGTGGTTTCTAGAGATGTCCAAAGTGCGTGTATACTAGTCGTTCTCACTTCTGATCTTCTAGATAGATTTGAATACCAAAGGAATAATTCAAACTGGAAACCTTCTGGCCAGTGGCCACCTATGGGAGACAGCATCTATGCCTATTGCCCTTTGATCTCTTTTGGGAGGAAAAGAAGGGAAGTGATCATATAGTTTATATGTAATTTAAGTCATTAAGGCATGAATTTGTCTAAATGAGGAACCATGTTATCTGGTAATATTTGTCCTTTTTTCCTTCCCCCTTCTCTCTGTCTTATCTATGAACCTGTGTCATGTTTAAATTGCAAATTGTTAGGCATTGTACAAACACAAAGCAGTAGGCACAGGCTACTATGTGTTTGTATAATGGCATCTCATTCTTGATTGCTCATTAAGTTCTGCTATAGTAAACATGATTAATAATAAGGATTTCAGAGAAAGGATGTGTTTTTTCTTTCTTGTTTTTCTGAAGCACAAAGCAGTTTTGGTTGCTCAATAATAATAAACTGTAGTGATACATGAACAAAGGGAAGATGATTAAAATGAATTAGAGAACTTTAAATAAGAATTTCCTAATTCTCATGGGTTTGATTCTTATCTATTACTTTGCAGTGAGAATTTCCTTTTGCATTGAATGTCAAAGTGCCTTCCTTTGGCTCACCTGACATTTGGTCATCTAGATAGGGTCTGTGTCTTCCAGAACTGTGGGATTTGCCACAACATTCATCCTTCAGTGCATAATTGTGCTTCCGATTTCAGGTTTTTAAAACTGTTGAGCAGATCCTCCACCACTAATATTAATGGGAGTTTTAGTGTTGATTTTAGTGGGAGCAGAATCAGAGTCTATAGTGTAGCTATTATGAAGAAAACCTTGAAAATGTGTCTAGAATTTAATTGATGCAGAGTCGTTCTCTGAAGTTTGTAGACAGTCTGAAGCAGTAGCAGTGTAAAAGATTATGAAATACTCTGTTCATCTTAATGGAGTGTTGCCTCTCAAGCTAAAAGAGGAGTTTAAATCTCAATGTTGTTTCTTATTTTATTGCTTATTGTTTAGAAAAATTTCCAGCTGATGTGCTTATCTCAGTTCCAGACTGGCTCCTGTGCCTCCTTTGGTGCTAAAAGTTTCAGCTGCTCCTCATTTATCTACCAGAACTTTGTACCTAATATCTTCTACAGCTCCAGTACAAAAATTTGCAGTATATTGAAAATGGAGTGTATGGGGCCTTGGATATAGAGTTAGATTGCTGCCAGTTGTCTGGCGTCCAGTGGTCCAGCACTCCCGATAGTCTGGCACCAAACGGAACCCGTAAGTGCTCTGGCCAGCCAAACAATTGGAGCTGCTGTGAGCCCCATGGGCACTTGCGGTTGGGAAGGGAGAAGAGGGAAAGGGGATTATACCTCTGTGACGGGTCTGCCGGGACCCGCACTGTGTCCGACCGGGGGGTGGGCTGGGAACAGCAGGGCGAGGGGCGAACACTTGCCGTTTTGCAGGAAGGCAGGGGAAGCCCCATGTAGCTGCAAGAGCTAAGTCTCTGAACTTGCCCCATTCCATCTGCGCTCAGTCCCGTGCCGCCACTGAGAGTTTCCGGGAGAGGAGCAGGCTCTCCACCCAGACTGTGGTAGTTATCGCTGAGCAGGGGGGTAACGGGCGGTGCTGTGGGACCAACCTGATGAGTGGCGGACTTGGGGAAGTGGCAGAGCAGAGCAACTGGGGTGCTGTTGGGTAGTAGGGAGGGGATCAGATGTCTAACTTTTTTTTAAATTCCAACCTGTGGGAAAGTTTGTATTAACTAGTTTAGTGAAGTACAAAATAAAGAGCCAGAGCAAAGGTATTGCTATAAAAAAAAATTGAAAACAGTCTGAGTAAGTGATTGGGCAGATGTTTCTGCAAGCAGCTGCACAGGCCAGGCCTTCACAGATTAAGACAGCAGCTCGGGATTGTGGATAAATTTTAGGATTTCTGAATATTAAGGTTTCCTCTCAGACTTGGTATTGTCTGGATTTTGTTGGATATTGGTACTGGAAATTTGCTTAACTGAAGTGGACTCTCAAATCTTACTTAAAGCAAAGTTCTTAGTATACCTTCCCCCTCCGCCCACAGAGCTTAATTCTTTTTCTTCTCCAGCATGGTTTAATGGTGAAAGGATGTATGAGAAGAAACTTGTGTCAGTAACGGCCCCTTTTAGCGACCATGTATGGATAAAGCTGTTGAACTCCCTGCTCCTCCCTCTGAGAAAGCTGAGCAGAATCTGTTCTGCTGAAGCTGTTCCACTTTCTGCTTTCTATATTTGTACAGCAACAGCACATTAACTAGCTAGGCAATATGGCTGGGCTTGTGCACGCTTGGCATTTGCAGATCAGAATTGTGAGCCACGGCTTGCAGTCTCTGGTCTTACCTCCACTCATCTGTCTGTGTGTCTTTGCATTTCTGGGGAGGACTATTTACCAAATGAAAGATGGTCTGTTGTGTTTTTTTTCTTGTAAGTTGCAATCCATAGAAGTTGTGAATCTAGGACTGGGAGTGGAGATGGGTATGCAGTTTCTTTGTGAGGGGGCGCAGAGGGCAGGTAATCAACTAGAACAGTAATGCTGCAAGTTCCAAAAGAAAGCTGCTCCTCTATGGGGGGCTTTGATGGTCCTGCCTGCCTTGGGAATTGGTATTAGACCTTTCCCCAGAAGTTTTGATCTCACTCTGACTGCCACTGACAGGGGAGGATGAAAAGCACGCAATTGCCCTGGGATCCAGTGATTCAAAAGGAACTGGGGCTCCCAGCTGCTGCTACCACAGGAGCGGCATCTGCCAGAGCACCACACTCCGGGTGGCTGTGAGGTCTCCCTGGGTGGGGGGCGTCAGTGCAGCTTGCTTTGGGTGGCGTAACTCTGCTTCCTCTGCCCAAGGATCTGCCTCTTCCGGGAGCGTGGCACTGCCTCACCCCCTGTGCCTTGCCCAGGGGCCTGGCAAGGCCATTGGCACCCTTGACTGCCCTCACAGAAAGGTAGATGTTGTATCTCACAAGCTGCATGCTTTCTGTGCCATTGTGAGTAAGGAGGTTAGACTCTGGCCTGCCTTTTTTGGGTTGAGGAGGTGAGAGGGGAGAGCAGATTGAAGGTAATGTTGGAGGTTGGAATTTCATGGAATATCTTATTAGGAAGAACTAGAAACTTAACTTTGTTCTCTCTGACTACACATTTATGTGAACCTCACACTAAGGCCCCATTTACACCACGGTCATTTTTGAAAATTGTTTTACCTTAAATACTTGCTCAGCTGAACTGGTATTACACATGTATAGCCTAGCATAGACAGGCTACCAGCTGCTGACACTGTTGTAAACACTGTGTTTAAAAGCCTTACTCTGAGCAGGGTTAATGAAATGAAAACAGTGGTGGCAATTGCATCCACTGTTAGCAGTAGGGCTAGTGACTAGTTGACTATCTGATAAGCATAAACTTATCGAACAGTCAACTAGTAATGCGACTAGTTGCTTCCCCTTCCCCCCCTTGCTTCCTCTATCAGAGAGAGGTAGCAAGGGGGGAGAGCAGAAGCCGGTGCTGTGTCTGTATGGGACAGGGGAGGTAGAGGCGCAGTGGGAAATGGTGTGAGCGGGGACTGAAGTAGTCTCCGCTTGCAGCTGGTTCTGCTCAATTCAGCTTTTGAAATGGACAAGAGCCCTGGCAAGGAGTGTGGGACCAGTGGGGGACTCTCCTGAGGGCATTGCGCTCCCTGCTGGGCTTCCTTTTGAAATGTACAAGAGCCCGAGGCATTGCAGGGAGCGCAAGGCTAGTGGGAGAGTCCCCCACTGGCCCTGCACTCCTTGCTAGGTCTCTGCTTTTGAACAGTAGCAAGAGCCTGGCAGGTGCTCTTGCAGCAAGAGCCCAGATGGTGTTCTGCATCGTCAAACTTAGAAGTGCTCTTATCGATTAATCGAATAGTCAGTGGAAATGCTATTTACTGTTTATTAGTTATTTTAAATTTAACATCCCTAATTAGCAGTGACATGATTTTTTGAAAATTTTTCCTCAGAATAGACATGGTTTATGGTCTTGATGCTGACCATTTACAGCTCCTAGTCAGTTCAAGTGGAGCTGATGGGGTTCTGCACCCTGGGTAACCAGGCCCAAAGTCTCTGGGATTTTGGCTACTAAAGATTGCTGCTGATTCATGTGTTTTAAATAAAATAAAAGGTGTTTGCTCATATCTTCCTTGAGTGCTCTATGGAACTGTTCTGAGTTCACTTCTTTCCTAGTGCTGCAGTATCTCCAGCATGTTTCAGATATCTGAAATGTTTGTAACTAGCTGAGTGAGACCTGTCATCTTCCAGAATAAGTGAATGGGTTTGGGAACTAAAGTCTCCACAGGCAGGACATATTTGGGATCAGGAGAGAAGAAATTGATGGATCTGTGTGACTGAGGGTCATCTCACTCTAGGACTATCTATTTAACAAGTGGCTTTATCTTGTGTGGCTGATTTCTGATCATTGTTGGTTGTGTAATGTAGACACATGCAGACAGTTGTTCCTCCTTCATCTGCCGATCCTGTGGCATTTGCAGCATATTTAGCTTCTGGAGTTTCGAATCCTCCTTGCAAGCCCATGCAGAGTACCAAATATATTACCACATCCTCTCAGAGCTCTCTGCTTCCTGTCCATTCTGTGTCCACCTACAGGCATACCTTCCTTCAGGTGCACCAGCAAGAACCGAGTAGTGGAGATTAAACTGGGACAAATCTTAATTTAAAATGCTAGTTAAAAGTAAAATCAGGACATTACTCTCGTCAGCTTGCTGGTCCCAGATACTTCATGATTACCCCACTTCTCCCTGGCCTTTGGAATGCTTCCCTGTACCCTACATGGCATTGAGAGAGTAGGAATAGGCAATATGATATGATTCTTGGAAAATATTCACTAGAGTATGGCAAAGAGCACTGACAGAATTCTCACTGACCAGTCCAGTTTTTGACAGGAATTACAATATCTGGGTATGTATGCTGGGGAAATTATATATGTTCATTTGGTGCACTGGAGACAATGAGCACGATACAGTCTGACCAGAGAATGATAGGAGAAAATTTGATGGAACCTCCTATCTTTCATACTGTTTATTAATGGCATACTATCAGAGGATAATGCTGCACAGAGCTACACTTCAACTTCCCTTTCTTGGAAAACTAATGCATTTTTCAGTGTAGTACAAGCTGCCCTGCTGCAGTAGTTTTATTTCTAATTTTTTTCTGGCTACTAGTTTCCTCCTAAAATTAAGGAACTTCTTTTTTCCCCTGCATATTGATAAAAAAGGTAACAGTAAACAGCAGTGTCTTGGATTAATGGGAAGTGTGTTGGGGTGTTGCAGAGATAGGAGTGAGCTCTAGTTTTATTAAATACTAGCACATTTATCTGGCATTGCTAGAGTCCTTAAGGAGGGGCCCAGGGTTGAGGGTGTGTGGGGGGGTGCAGGAGTCAGGAGTAGGGAGTGAGGAGTAGCTCTGAACAGGAGACTCGGGGGGAGGAGGGACTCATATGAGGAGGGAGAGAACGTCCCCTCCAATTTTTGCACCAGGGCTGCTTGCTTTTCCCCTTCCTGTCCCTGTCAGGGAGTGAGAGCAAAGTGTATAGCTTGTCTGCCCTTCCCCCCTGCATTTCCCAGTCAGAGTGAGGAATGTAGCAAGCTGTGGACTTTCCCCTCGCTGCCTAACAAAGGAGAACAGTGTCCCCATATGAATTGGGAGGGTGCTGGGTGGGAAGTTTCAGCACTCCTCCTGCTCTCACTAAAGGGTGCCTGGGGGGGTGGGAGGTTTGGGGTCGTGGCAGTTCTGGATGTGGTATGGGGGGTGCCCCTCCAAGCAGCTAGCCCCTTTCTTCTGCCTGGTGATTCTGTCTCTTTTTCTGTATGGTTTTATGAGAAGTAGTTCCATTCTTGGCACATCTCATTTTCCTGGCACAACTGAACCCTTATGTTTCTTTAAGTTATGATAAGAGGAAACTGTATACTGAATAATATTGCTGAAATAAAATTACAGATGACAAACTCCATAAAGGCAAAGGTAGATTAAATATGAGTATGAAAATAATGAGATTCAAGATGGAATGAACTAAAAAGGTATAGATTAGGCATGTAAAAAGTCATTAAAAAATGTAACGGTATAACTGCTAAAAATCCTAGTGGTTATATACACTGTGAGCCCGCAGTGAAGCCTCCGAGGGCTGCAACCCGTGCTCAGGGGGAGCCAGTGAGTAACCTGCAGTGGGCAGGCTGGGCCAGGGCTGCCACAGGCAGGGACTGTTGGAGCAGCTCTTGCCTTCAGTTGGCCCAGTGAGGCAGGGAGCTGCTGCAGCTCCTACCCGTTAACCATTTACATCCCTAGTATAGGCTGGCCAAGGATGATGTCCTTATTGTTTGCAGATTTTAAAGTGGAAGCCTAGGGACAATGAGGAATTGTCGAAGAAGTATTACTAGCAACTGTGGAAAAAAAATGAAAGTGTAACACTCTGACAGAGAGGTTTATTATAGTGTGTAATATTCCCTCTAGGACAATAGGGATCCTAGGGATCCTTGGGATGTTGTAAAACTAAACCGAGCAAATCCCAGGAGAATGGACTGTAGAGAATATAATTATGAACTCTGATACGCTTAGCTTATTTCTGCCTTTTTCTTTCCTACCCTCTTCAGTCTAACCTTTTATTGAGCATTAACCCCCCTCATTCTTTGGGATAAAGTCCCCCAAAATTTAATGTAAGGCATTGGGATTCAGGTGTGATCTCTGCAGTCTTACTTTGAATTTAACCCCCCCTTGAGGGGAATATGCAATGACAAACTGTCTTTTAAAAATGTATAATAAATTCAGTATCTGATTTGATGTGTAGTGTCTCTACCTTGGTAGCCGTGCTGACAGTACTGGGGGAAGAAGGTGAGTTCTTCTGCTGACATAGCGAAGAGAGAGGGGATTATGGCTTGTGCATCACTACACATGATTCTTGATGCCTTTTCTGTTCAGGAGACATGTTGTATGGAGACTCCTAGAATCCTACAAGAGGTTTAAGAGAATTTTGTAGCTGCTTAGGTTCCTCATTAAGATGTTCAGCCCATAGCTGTATTTATAGCACTTGTTTTGACCTGAAGTTTGTCCAATCTCTGTCTCTTATTAGCAGTGTAATACATTTAATACCATATTATACCCTGAAGGAAGAGTGAATGGAAAGGAGGAGAAAACTATGTGAGGAGTGACTGAAAACTTAAGCATGAAACTGCAAATGAGTGCTAAATGCTCATGCACTTTGCCAAGCACTAGAGATAGTCTCTGAACCACGACAGCAGTTGAATGCAAAGACACTGGGTCACTGCAGTAAACAGTCATTCCCATCCATGAAAGTCTTGAATCAGGTGACAGATTCAGATCCAGCACAGCAGGGAAATCTGGCAGGCCTGAGAGAATGTAAAACTGCCCTGGCACAGCTGTCAGTGAACATTAATCACTGCAGAAAAGCTTGACTAGAGGGGATGTTTGGCAGGACATGGGTGTTTTGTGTGGATGAAAGGCAGCTTAAATCAACAAAGACACAAAGATTTTTTTTCTACACACTCAGTAGAAGACTTTCTAGTGACTTGCTTGCCAAATCACATTTCTTCAAATAAGGTGAAATCCATATTGAGGGTGACACAAAAGCCAGGGTGTTTCTGGATGCAGTGTGTCACTTGTATGTGTTGCAACTTTCCACACCCCTAATCATTTTTTCCTCTGCTGATATCATAAAATTCTTCAGCCATTGGTCTTCTGTGTTTTGTACAATGCTTAGTACACTTTGGACATTATATAAATAAATAAATGTTGAATGATGGAAAATTATAGAAAAAAAACCTCCTCAGTTGAAGTGCTGAGGATGAAGTTTTTAATTACACAAAAGTCAAGAAATTCCAAAGTTATTTCCATAGCAACACCAGAGCTATGGTGCTGTCTAGTGGGCAGAAAAAATGCATAAAGAATCTGATTTGTCTTTGGAAGCAGTCTAAATCAGCATTTGCTCTTTTAAATTCAATATGAGTACAATTCTCTGCTAATGCAAATGAGTGAAACTCCATCCAAGTCAAAGAAGCTGCATCCATTTGCACCATCAAATGATACGATTTTATGCATTTTAAGGAAATCTATACCATTGGGGATGTTTTGCAGATATGGCAGAAGCATTCTCTGCAGTGTATTATCCATAGTGAGCATTCACCTAGTATGGCAGGTTAAGTAAATATAAAGAAACATGAGTGAAGAAGTCTTATTCGGTACCAAATCCTGTTGGCACTACTGTGATGTAAATATGTACTAAATTAAGATTTATATTGATTTAACTAAGCATATTTGGTCCTCTAACATATCTACTATATATTTTAGAGTGTTTGTGCGTCTATCTGTGTGTCTGTCCATCCGTCTGTGACTCGTTTGTTCAAGAACTCCTCCTAAACGGTAAGAGCTAGGACCATCAAATTTGGAATGCATCTTCCTCTTACTCTAATTTAAAGCAAGGTAAAGGTTGGTTGTGCCAGGCCAATGGGATATGCCTGGAATTCAATTGGCTCTCATAAAAGGGAGGGGTCTGGTAGGTGAAATAGTTATATTGTAGAATAACAACAGGGGAATAGCAAAAGGTCAGAGATAGAGACAGGGACAGGGACAGCTATAACCCATTGGACCAGCAGGGGACGGGTGGAGAAAGCAACAGCTATCAACTATATATATTTCAGAGAGTTTGTCTGCCTATGTGTGCATCACCCAGCTAGGGGATATGCACCACTCCCTTGTCTGTGCCCGCTGTAGCAGTCCTGGACAAGAGCTTCTTACCTGGCCCCAAGCTACTGTGGTGATAGAGGACTGGGATTGTCCTTGCTCCCTGGGCAGCCTGCTTACACAGAATGTTAAGACTGAGTCTCTAAAGGACATATGCTTTATCTGGCATGAAAAGAGACTTATTTGAAATCTCTAAGAAGTTATAATATGTCATGCAACATTTGTAAGCCCAGTAAGCTGCTTATTTCAGGCCTTACTAAAATTGAGTTGCATAACAATATACTTTAGGGCTTAATGGCTGCCATTTCTGAGTTAAAAACAAAAAAACCCTTCATGTTCTTAGGGTTGCCATGAGGGAGCTCTGACTTTTTGGACATAAATATTCTTTTTTTTAAAGTTTACTTCAATAAAAGAAGAGGGGTCAGGCTCAAACAAACATTTTATCTGATCTGAGCCACAAGTAGAAATTCCATAGTCAAGGGGTGTAATTTTTAATTAAAATGTTTATCACACTTTCTGATAAATTCTGTGTAATGATTCTCTTCTAAGTCCAGTAGAGAGCTATTTGTAATGTTAGTAAAAAGATAAGATTTGATGCACAAGTTTGGAATTATTTATTGAAACAAAGTTGAGGTTATTTTGAGGAACGGTTCCAGTTTTCAGTATCTTCAGGCTTTATTTTTTTGAACTCCTCAGACCCAGTGAAATTGTTCTTGTTTGTTATATTGATTTATATAGTTAGACCTTACTTTGGGGCCTGGATTCAGCTTGAAGAACAATATTTTATAAAAAGACTTGAACAAATTGGGAAGAATTTAGAAGAGCAACACATTTTAATGAATAACCTATGAGAAAAGGTTACAAGAACAGTGTGGAAAGGCTATGTTCAAACTGGGCAAAGGCGTGTGTTTTTAAAATGTGCTAATTAACACCTGTTTGTAGCAAGGACAATTTTGTGTTGTAATGAATTTAATTGGTGGTCAACCCTTCAGCCTCTCGAGAGAAATGCTCTAAATTCACAATATTTTCTCCCCATTCCCAATAAATTTAAACCTGAACAAAAGATTCTGATGATGTGCTTCCACTAAAACACGAGGTAGGCCTATCACAGATGCCTCTGAATCTTGTTGATGATGAGGCAGTTGTCCCTATGCCTGATCAAGTCTCCCTTTTAGGTAGAAGGGCAGACACCGTAACAGGAGAAATCCTGTGCCCTTAAGAAGAGAATCATGATCTCATCTCATTAAACACAAGTAAATGTGAATAGTACCATGATTTTTGTATGTTCTGTCTGCTTATTTACCAAAGGTATAAAATAATCCTTTTCCTTGCTATGCTATTGAGTCTGTATTTCAATACAGATTTTCTTCCATTTTACTATTTGGCATTAGCATTCTCATCTGAAAGTTCACGGGCATACTATACCACCTTCAAAGCTAAGAGAGTGTAATAAGGGACACCAAGATTGTCTGTAGTGCTGATTGCAGCTCTGCTTGTTCTATTTTGGGAACCCAGAAGACAAACTATCTGAATATCACTAGGAAACTACCATCCATGACAGTGAAGCAGTTCCTATTCCATACACCTGCATTTTGAGTTCTCTTTCACACACATTTCCATTTGTTCTCAACGGTTTTGAAAAGGTCCAAACATTTTCTGTAAAACATTTCTAAAAGGGGATAACGAGCACTTCATGATGATTTGTACTATTAGAAATTTATTTTACTATCCCCAGTCGTATGTCTGCCTAGAATGACTGCCATTAATTGATGATTTTTGCTTGTAGCTCTGGAGCACCCAGTGTATTTTTATTCTTGTCTTTTAGAGTGAAGACTGGAACTTCTAGAGGGAGGAGCATAGCTACAGGTATGAACCAAATACAGGTCTTGTCTCACTTGCTAATTGGACCTCTCTCTTAGATGCCTTTTTAGAGTAATGTTTCTATTGGTTTCAGTAAAGTGTGGCTACATCTATACCACCTCAATAAATAGATCCACCTTGGTTGGACTACTTGCGATGTTGATGGGAAAGTGTCTCCCATTGACTTATCTTTCTTTTCTTGTCTGGGGTAGAATACCAGGGTTGATCTACGGTCAATTTAGCAGGTCTTCACTAGACCTATTACTGACGGTGTATCAATCTCTACTCTGTTGATCCTGGCTGTAGAGTAGATGTAGCCTCAGTATTTATTTTTGCACACAAAGAACAGTGTTATTTGAATCTTAGCCTTTTGGCAATTTTCTATGTGTGTGTTGTGGTGGGGGCACGTACCACCAACTTTTTTAGGACTGTGAGTACCAAGCAAGCAGGAACCGTCTGCACAGCTTGGGGTTTAATGATCTTAAAGATAGGGATGTAAGCAAGTAGTTGACTTACCGATAAGCCTAGGCTTATTGGTTAATGTAGTCAACTACTCGCATTCCCCCTCCCCCTGCTGTCTCTGATACAGAGGCAGCAAGTGTGGGGAGCAGGAGGTGGTGTTGGGGGGAGCCAGCTTAAAAGCCGGTTCTCCCTCCCCCTCCCCCCCCAGCACTGTGTCTGTGGTGCCGCCTGCCTCCTCCCCCTGCTCCTACCCCCAGCAACCTCTGTCTGTGGGGAGCTGGTTTTTAAACTAGCTTCCCTTGTGGACCAGCTCCTGCCTGGCACTCTGTGCTGCTGCCTCTAATATATAGTAGAGGCAAAATTGTGGGATGGCAGGGGCTCTCCACAAATGGGGCCAGATTACACTGGCTGCCAGGTCTGCCCCTGGGACTATAGAATAGTTGACTAATTTCTAAAAATTCATGCAGTTGGTCAACTGTTCTGTCACCCGATAGCTAACATCCCTACTTAGAGAAGTGACTGACTAGTATGAAGGAAAATGCTGCTGCTTTATGATGTCCAGATCTGTTGAGATTTGTTCTATTCCTTGTCAAGTTTGTGAAGTCCTGAAACTGATCCTCTAGTAAAACAACTTACCTTTTTGACACATTGGGTGAGTGTGGATTGTCATTTGGATGTGATTGTCTGAAGACTGAATGGAGCCAAACCTGAATAGTTTTACAGAAAGTAAATCCTTCCACCTTGACTCCAGCTATGTAAATATCTAAGGCATGTTTACACTAGAAACTTGCATCAGAATAGCCACATCGCTCAGGTATGTGACAATCTCACCCCTCTCCTCATGAGACATAACTATTCTGACCTAAGTCCCAGTGTAGACAGTTATAGGTAGACAAAGAGTTCTTCCATTGACTAGATACCTCCTTGCAGGGAAGCGGATTACCTACACTGGCAGGAGAACCCTTCCTGTACTGGTGTAGTAGTGTCAATACTGAAGTACTACAGCAGGTCACCTGTGCCACTGTAGCATTTTAAGTGTAGACAGACACCAAGCCAAATGAGAGTTGCAACCTATCTAGTTGGCTTGAACAATGTGGCTATTTGGCCAGTTGAGTGTGGCTAGTTCTCTAGAGTGGATACTGCTTCAGAACTGGTTGGACACCACGATCCTAGCAGAAAAAACATTCTTCATCTCAGTGTGAGACTGGAAATATAATAGTACTTCAAGAACTTCAGAGTTATGAACACCAAGTTACAAACTGACTGGTTAACCAATACCTGATTTGGAACTTGAAGTATACAGTCAGTCAACAGCAGAGACTGGGGAGAGAAGGGAACCAAAACAGTACAGATAGCGTTACGTATAAAGTATGGGTTGGACCTCCCTGTTCCAGCAACCTTGGGACTTGCCTGGTCCCAAATTATGTGATTTGCCAGACAAGGGGTGGTCCCCTGCCACTAGTCCCTGAGCTGCTGGCTCCCACTGCTGCCAGTTGGGCTGCTGGCCTCCGCTGCTGCTGGTCCTCCTATTACTAGGTTCCTGGCCTCAGTCTCTCCGGGTACGTCTAGACTACGTGCCTCTGGTGACAGAGGCATGTAGATTAGGGTACCGGACATAGTAAAATGAAGCGTCGATTTAAATAATCGCCGCTTCATTTAAATTTACATGGCTGCCACGCTGAGACGACAAACAGCTGATCAGCTGTTGGCTCAGCGCGATAGTCTGGACGCTCCCCTGCCGACATCAAAGGTATTTGTCGACCACCCAGGTATGCCTCCTGGAATGAGGCATACTTGGGTGGTCGACAAATAACTTTGATGTCGGCAGGGGAGCGTCCAGACTATCGCGCTGAGCCGACAAACAGCTGATCAGCTGTTTGTCGTCTCAGCGCGGCAGCCATGTAAATTTAAATGAAGCGGTGATTATTTAAATCACCGCTTCATTTTACTATGTCCGGTACCCTAATCTACATTAGGGTCTGTCGCCAGAGGCACGTAGTCTAGACGTACCCTCTGTTCCAGGAAATCTGTGGTCTGGACCACGGATGTTGCCGGACCAGAAAGTACCAGTTTTGGGAGGTTCAACCTGAACTTAAAAAAAGCTTTAAAAAAAATTAAGACAAGGTAAGAAAACTTTCTATGCTTGTTTTATTTAAGTGATGATAGTTAAAGCATCATTTTTCTTCTGCATAATAAAGTTTCAAAGTAGTATTAAGCCAGTGTTCAGCTGTGTAAACTTTTGAAAGGACAATCATAATGTTTTTTAGGAGTTACAAACAACATCCATTTCCAAGGTCATTGTAACTGTGAGGTTCTGCTCTATTAGTATCCGTCTGCTGGAGAGGGATGATGGAATCCTCTAATATGCCCACTCAGTTGTGAAGTGAGGTGTGTCATGGGGTTCTGGTGGTTCTTAAATTTATCTGATTGTGCTTCCATTCTTTATAGTAGTTTAAGCCTTCTTACTGTCCCCTCCACGTGCTGCCAACCTACCCTCCCACACAAGTACATATGCCAATATATGTGGCAGCAGTGCTTCACGTGAATCAGTTCAACTTCTTTATTTTTTTCACTTGTTTTTTTCTGTTGCATAAATGAGCCAACCATCCATTGTAATAAGAGCAAAAGCAATACTGTGTTTGTGATATGTGCTTACAATAAAATATGCACACAATGTCCCAGCAAACAGATTAATGTACAGATGGCAATGACTTGGTGTAATGGTATGCAAGCTTAAAAGAAATCTGTCAAAATGCACAGTGCAATCTAGATTCAAATGCATAGTGAAATCTGAGGACCTGACATGTCTGGAGATATCAGCTCTATTTGTTATTCGTTGCTGTAAATGTGTGCAGTAAGTTTTATTTCCTAAAGCTTCTCATGCTTCCCCCAATACATTCTATCCCCCTGCAATCTCTCCTGAGGGGCCTGACTCCCCAGTGTGAGGATATCGGCACTAGATATTCCTCCTTCTGCTGTCTGGGAAATAAGGTAGCGCTGGTTCTTCTTCGAGTGGTTGCTTATGTCCATTCGAAGTAGGTGTGCGTGCCGCGTGCACCACGTCTTCCGGAGCGTTTTCCCTAGCGGTACCCGTAGCGCCGGCGGGGCGCCCCCTGGAGTGGCGCCGCCATGGCGGGGCATAAGTACCACTGCCAGCGCTGCCCCACCTCAGTTCCTTCTTACCGCCATGTCAGTCGTTGGAGCGTCTCTCTCTCTCTGTCTGTTTAGGCTTAGATAGTTAATGGTTCCCATTTCTCACTTTGTAAATAGTTGTGTAGTTAGATAGTTAGGTTTTTTGTTTTGCTCCTTCCCCCCCCTTGGGGGTAAGGAATGCCAGGACTGCAAGGCTTCAAGGCATGCGCTGACGGCGGGAAGTTTATGCCCAGGGGCGACCCACACGACAGCTGCCTTAAGTGTCTGGGTGAGGCTCATCTGGCAATTGCCTGCAAAATCTGCAAGTCTTTCAAGCCCCGTATGAGGAAAGAAAGAGTTTCCTGCTTGAAGCTTCTCCTTATGGAGATGGCGCTTCAACCGGTGCCGCCAGACCAGCCTGTGGTGCGCAGCGCACCGGCCTCCACGCGCGAGGCCGCACACCGGCACCGGACATCGATGTCGAGATCCCGATACTGGTCTCACTCTCCGCCATCTAAGAGGGTGAAGAAGTCCCGGGGCAGGTCTCCGTCTAAAAAGCCTACGTCGGCTGGGCACTGCAGCGGCAGTTCACCGGTGCGTGTTTCCCCTCCAGTGCACCGTCGGCACCGAGAGGGCCTGGTTAGCCCGGGTCGCCTGCCCTCTCATCGCCCGTCCACGCCGGACACATTTGAAGCGGCGCAGGACCTAATTAGTCTCACGACCTCCCCGCCGTCGTTGGTCGACTCGGATGGGTTGAGGTCGCCCCTGTTGGAGGCTCGGAGGGCACCGTTGTCGCCCCTGCATGGCCCAGGTCGGCATGCTATGGTGGCTTATGCGTCAGGACCACCCCCGATGGGGTCAGCTCCCGCTACTACTACGGCACCCTTCACGACGCCAAACCATCATTCTCAGGGAGCTTCGAGCCATGGCAGATCGCTGCTTTCCACTTTGCCAGGGCCCCGCTTGGCGGTACCGGTGCCATACCCCCATGGCCATGTGGCCTCCCAGGAGTCGGCGTCCGTCTCCGTGCCGTCATTGGCACTGGCATCGACCTGGGCACCCCGGTACTGTTTCAGTCGGGCACGACTCAGCCGGCATCGAGCCTGACCGCCTCGGTGCCGCAGCTGCTGGCCACACAATTGGCACCGGGCCTGAGCACCCCGGTGCCCCCAACTCCAGACGACGCAATCAGCACCGGGCCTGGGCACCCCGGCACCGCATCTGCTGGCGTCGCAACCAACACCGGGCCTGGACACCCCGGTGCCGCAACTCCTAGCATCGCAACTGACACCGAGCCTGAGCACCTTGGTGCCGCAGCTACTGGCGACGCAGCCAGCACTGGACTGGGCACCCCGGTGCTGCAACTCCACGCGACGCACTCGGCACCGGGCCTAGGCACCCCGGTGCCGCAAACGTTGCAACCGGCACCGAGCCTGAGCACCTCGGTGCCGCAGATAGTAGCGTCGCAAACGGCACTGGGCTTGGGTACCCCGGTGCCGCAGCTACTGATGATGCAACCGGCACTGGGCCTCAGCACCCCGGTGCCACAGCTGGCTGTTTCGTACTCGACAGAATTCGCCGCACCGGGTCTGGGTCCCCCGGTGCTGCAATTACCAACAGCCCTTAGGGCACCGGGCATGGGTCCCCCGGTGCCGCAGACAGCACGTCCTCGCCGTGCTCATGCAGGCAAACCTGAGTCGATGGCCAAGTTTGCACCACACTCCTCGTCGGCTCCGCCTTGGCTGGAGTCCGATTACTCTTCGGACTCGGACGTGGTGTCGGTTCGGTTGGGGTCCTAGGGAGCATCCTCGACTCACAGGTCCAGATCCAGACACCAGAGGGACCACAACCAGCAGATGTGTCCCTCTCACCCGCAGTGGCCTTTTTGGACCCCCTGGGCCTATCATCAGTGGCAGGGCCAGCCGCCACCATCTATGGGGTCGGAGGCTTCAGGGCACCATTCCCGCCCGTCGGCATCCCTGTCTAGGGCGCCTCCCTCCCCCCTTCGAGTGCCACAACAGGATCCTGCGGCACCGCAACCACCGGTACCAGAGGAAGGCCCCCCGGGGAGGCTCAGGCCGTCCAACCGGCCCCACAGTTGGTCACGACTGCTCCCGTGTTGCTTCAGGAGTCGTCGTCGTCGTCCTCCCCCGATGAGGCACTGGTGGACCCAGCGCCTGGGCTGCCATCAAGGGATGCCAGGGCACATCAGGACCTCCTACGGCGCATGGCTTCCAACCTGGCTGTTCCGGTGGAGCCCGTAATTGAGGACACCGATCCAATGGTAGACATCCTCACGGAGGACACCCCTACGCGGTTCGCTTTACCGCTCAATAAAACTGTTTCAAAAATTACTAGTGCCCTGCGGCAAATGCCAGCAACTCTGATCCCTACCCTAAAAGGGGTAGAGAGGCGTTATTTAGTTCCGCAGTCGGGGCACGAATTCCTTTACTCCCAGCCCATCCCGGGATCCTTGGTCGTACAGGCCGCAGCCCAAAAAGAAAGGCTTCCCCAGCCCGGGCCTTCTCCTAAGGCAAGGGAGCCTAAAAAGCTGGACTTGTTGGGCCGTAAGGTCTACGCTACAGGTGCTCTACAGCTCCGCATCGCTAATCAGCAGGCGATGCTGAGCAGGTATGCTTTTAACACCTGGCAGGTGGTTGAAAAATTTAGAGACCGGCTCCCCATGGAAGACCGCCAAGAGTTTGCGGCTATGGTTGCCGAGGGTCAAGTCATTACACGAACTGCCCTCCAAGCGGCATTGGACACTGTGTGGACTCGGCAGCCTGCACCATGGCGACTGGTGTCGTTATGCATCGCGGGGCGTGGCTCCACGTCTCAGGGATTCCCTCGGATGTACAGCACACCATCCAGGACTTGCCCTTTGAAGGGAAGGCTTTGTTCTCGGAGCACACCGATTCCAGGCTCCATACCCTAAAGGACACTAGGTCAACTCTGAAGTCCTTGGGCATACATACGCCGGCCACGCAGCGGCGACAGCTGCCGTATAGGCAGCAGGGTAGAGTGCAGCCCCAGGTCCCCCGTGGGGATTTCTGGAGGCGCCGCTCCTGGGCCTCCGGTGGAGGTTCCGGGGCGGCTGCGCACCCTCAGGGGCCTAGGGGTTGACGTCATCGCCCTAGGTCAGACCCCCAGCGGGCAGGTCACCACGGCCCTCCCAATCAGGGCAAGCCCCAGTTTTGACACGGTATTCGAGAGTCCCGTACCAGTCTGCCACCCTGGCCCCCTGTTTGGGGCCCGGCTATCCCGTTTTGCCCAGGCATGGGCCCTGATAACATCAGATGTCTGGGTCCTGAACATTGTAAATACGGGCTATTCTATCCCGTTCCTGGGCCCACGGCCTTCAAAACCCCCTACCCTGTCCCTAGTAAGGGACACCCCTCACGAACACATCCTGCTTCAGGAAGTGGTGGCGCTCCTCGAAAAAGGAGCAATAGAAAGGGTTCCTCCGCATCTGCGGGGCAGGGGGTTTTACTCCTGTTATTTTGTTGTTCCGAAACAAAAAGGGGGAGCTCGTCCTATCCTGGACCTTCAATACTTAAACAAGGCGGTTGTAAAACACAAGTTCAGAATGGTGACTTTGGCCTCGGTCATTCCAGTGCTACAACTGGGCGACTGTGTATGCGACTCTCGATCTAAAGGACACCTACTTCCATGTGGCTATCAGGCCCAGTCACAGGAGGTTCCTCCGGTTTATGGTAGGCCGTTACCATTTTCGGTTTACGGTACTCCCCTTTGGATTACGTACTGCACCAATGGTTTTTACAAAATGTATGGCTGTGGTTGCCGCCTTTCTGCGCAATCGAGGGGTACCTGTGTTCCCGTACCTCGACGATTGGCTAATCCGAAGTCGCTCGTACGAGCAGGTAGAAGCTCACGTAACACTCATAAGAGCTCTCTTCTTAAGGTTAGGGCTCATGATAAATGTCGAGAAGTCATCCCTGACCGCCTCCCAGAGGATAGAATTTGTGGGAGCCCTCCTCGATGCGAAGGTGGCAAGAGCGTTCCTGCCCCACAGCAGGTTCCTCTCCATAGTGGAGCTGATCTCAGGGCTAATTCGGTCCCCCATCACGACACCTCGGGTCTGCTCCAGGCTCCTGGGCCACATGGCGACATGCACTTACACGGTGCGACATGCCAGGATGAGGATGAGACCTCTGCAGGCGTGGTTGGTGAAGGTCTTCTGCCAGTCCAAGGGTCTATGGGACTCCATAGTCACAGTGCCCCCGGACATTCTGGACTCCCTATTCTGGTGGACCCAGGAATCCGTGGTGCGCAGCGGGGTTCCCTTCAATGCCCCTCCCCCCTCACTGACGCTGGTCACCGATGCGTCCGACCTGGGATGGGGAGCACATCTTGGGTGCCACAGAACTCAGGGCCTCTGGTCACTTTCTGAACAGACCCTGCACGTCAACGTCTGGGAATTACGGGCGGTGAGGAAGGCCTGCGAGAAGCATTCCTGCTGAGGCTCTCCCACCGTTCCATCCTGGTGTGTATGGACAACACTGCGGCGGTTTTCTACCTCAACAAGCAGGGAGGGGCACGTTCGCCACCCCTATGCAAGGAGGCCCTGCGTCTCTGGCACCTGTATGTCACGCACAATATCACGCCTCAGGCGGAGTACCTCCCCGGGTGCAAAAACCTACTTGCAGACACACTGAGCAGATCCTTTGGAGCCCACGAATGGTCGCTCAAGGACTTTGTCTCAGTCAGATTTTCCGCAGGTGGGGCTATCCCCACCTAGGCCTGAGAGCCTCGGCACACAATGCCAAATACAGGAACTACTGTTCCCTGCTGGGGCTGGGGAAATTCTCCAAGGGAGACGCCCTAACGACCACGTGGCCAAAGGGCGTTCTCTATGCTTTTCCCCCATTTCCCCTAATTTCCAGGGTGTTGACCAGAGTGAGAACTTTCAGGTCCTCGATCATCCTCATAGCCCCCAGGTGGCCCAGACAGTTCTGGTTCCCCATCCTGGTGGTCATGCTGACCCAAGACCCTATAGCACTCCCTCCAGTTCGGGACCTGCTAACCCAACCTTGGGACGGGGGGATAATGGTTCACCCGGATCTCCGGTCTCTTCACCTAACGGCATGGTTTATCCGTGGTTGAACCAACCAGAAAGGAAATGTTCCCAACAAGTACAGATGGTGCTCCTTAGCAGCAGGAAGCCCTCTACTAGACGGTCGTACGTTGCCAAGTGGCGGCGCGTCTCATCTTGGGCGTCCCGGAGAGGAGTACACCCGACTTCGGCCCCTATTCCAATTATTCTTGACTATCTCTTTCAGCTCCGATCTAGTGGCCTGTCCTTTTCTTCTATTAAAGTCCATGTGGCATCTCTCTCCGCCTTCCATGTTGGTACGGCAGGAGCCTCTCTTTTTTTCTAACCAGGTGGTTAAAAGGTTTCTTACTGGTTTGGAGAAATTGTACCCCTCGGTGAGGGCTACGCACCCTGCCTGGAACCTCAACATGGTCCTACACAGGCTTATGTCCCCTCCTTTCGAGTCATTGGCTACATGTTCATTGAAGCACCTTTCATTGAAGGTTGCTTTCATAGTAGCCATTATGTCTGCTAGAAGGATATCAGAGCTAAGGGCGCTGACTATAGAACTGCCCTACCTTGTTTTTTCGCATGATAATGTAAGGCTACAGCCTCATCCGGCCTTCCTCCCGAAGGTGGTTTCACCTTTTCACCTGTTCCAGGAGATTTATTTACCGGTGTTCTTCCCTAAACCACACGCCTCCCCTAAGGAGCGCGTTCTATACTCCCTGGATGCCAAGCGAGCGCTGGCATTCTATATTGATTGAACCAAGCCCTTCCGTAAATCCCAACAATTGTTCGTTGCGTTTGGGGATAAGGGGAAAGGTTCACCTATTTCTACGCAAAGGTTATCAAGATGGGTGGTGCAATGTATAGCGGAGTGTTATCAACTGGCTGGTAAAACCCCTCCCAAGGTGAAGGCACACTCTACCAGGGCGCAGGCGTCCTCGGCAGCCTTTGGTGCCCAGGTACCAGTCACAGAAATTTGCAGGGCAGCCACCTGGTCTTCCCTTCACACGTTTGCATCACACTATGCGCTACCTCAACAGGCCAGGGAGGATGCAAGGGTGGGCTCTACAGTCCTTGAATCTGTGATGTGTGTGTATATATATATATATTTGGTTGTCTTTGTTCTTGGTTGGTGCCTTGTCAGTGTTGAATTGTTCAAATAAATCTGTTTATTGTTCACCTTCCTTTATGACTTGTGCTATGACTGTTCCGACCCCTCCTTCATGGGGTTAGCTTGGTAGTCACCTACTTCGAATGGACATGAGCAACCACTCGAAGAAGAAAAGAACGGTTACTTACCTGTAACTGTTGTTCTTCGAGATGTGTTGCTCATGTCCATTCGACTCCCACCCTACCTCCCCTTCGTCGGAGTATCCGGCAAGAAGGAACTGAGGTGGGGCAGCACCGGCAGGGGTACTTATGCCCCGCCATGGCGGTGCCATTCCAGGGGGCGCCCCACCAGCGCTATGGGTACCGCTAGGGAAAACGCTCCGAAAGGCGTGGTGCACGCGGTGCGCACACCTACTTCAAATGGACATGAGCAACACATCTTGAAGAACAACAGTTACAGGTAAGTAACCGTTCTTTTCTGTGTCATTTCCAAAGCTGGAGGTACATTAGACAGATTCATTACCTAAATCTGGCTTCCTGTCATTTACCAAGAAGTGTTTGTGTTTGTGTGTGTGTGGTGGGGGGGGGGGGCATAGGGCAAAGAGTTGCAGCGTAGGGGGTGCAGAAGTCAGTGCATGAGGTTGGGAATGTGAGGGGAGGCTCAGAGTAGGGAGTGTGGAGGTGCAGGAGTAAGGGCAGGGGGCTGGGAGTGGAGGAGAGGTGCATGAGTCAGAGCAGGGGGCTGCAGGTGTAGGCTTGACACATAATAGTTACATAGGCTTCGTTTTATGGATATAATTTTTTTTCATCAGCTTTGCTTTATAGCAGTTGCTAGGTATTCAAATATATTTTGTATTAGGTATTATAAGTTAGAAATAAATTGTTTAGCTTGTTTTTTAACTTTGTAAGCCTGTAAAAAAATCTTCCTGGTCTTTTTGTAAGAGAAATTGCTTTTTCTGAAATGAACTTTCCCTTTTCCCTTTTCTTATTTTATTTTATAGTGTTGTGGTCCCAGAGGTAATACAATAAGTCAGGGGTCCTCAAACTTTGTTGCACTGTGACCCCCTTCTTAAAAAAAGATGTGGTTGTAATTTTCTGTCTCAGGTCCAGTCTATACTAAACAATTAGGTTGACCCAGCTACATCACTCAGGCATGTGGAAAATCCACACCCTTGAGTGAGGTAGGTAAGCTGTCGTAACCTCCAGCATAAACAATACTGGGTTGACTGAAGAATTTTTTTATTCAACCTACGAACCTTCTCTTGAGGAAGTGGATTACCTAGGCTGATGGGAGAACCTCTCCTGTTGTTATAGAGGCAGCATTTACAGGGAAGTGCTACAGTGGTGCAGCTGCAGTAGTGTTTCAAATGTAAACAAGCTTTCAGTGAATACAGTTGGAGATGCTCCTGCTGCATTAGTGACCTCTGGCGAAATGTCATGGGAAATTGTGCTGTTTAATGGTGTAAGTTGAAGCGTTAAGAGTGTTATCACAGGTCTGTATAAACTAAAGTTTTGTATCTGCATGGTTGGCAAATTAATACTGTTCTAGAGAGAGATACAAAGCTAAGAGATCAAACAAATTGTAAAATTTGCCTGGAATAATGAGTTGTTTCGTAAGTTGCCATAAAATTAACTGGTTCATTGTTACATTACAATTTGGAGAGAAAATTTAATGAATAGCTTCTTTTCAAAACAGCTGGTATGGGCTTTTTTATGCTTGCAAAGGAGTTTGAAATTTGAGACTTGTTGCTTTCAATCCTGCCCAAAAGATCTAAACATTATCAGGGAAGAAGGAAAAGCCTCTTTAGCATGTTTTTTAAGACTTTAGAACTGGGGTAGGGAACCTTTTTTGAGTCCATGGCCACTGACCTATAGAAAAATCAGTTGGGGAGCCACACACAAGTGAGGAGGGAAAAAAACAAAACAAAAACCAACCCTCAGTGACGTGGCCCCTGACTCAGAAAGAGAAAGACGCTCCCCACATTCTCTTCAGACACCAGAGCCTAGGGGGGGCAGCCTAGTAAATTTTGTGTGCTACAGGACTGCACTGCAGCAGTGTGTGTGTGGGGGGGGGGGGGGGGGCTGGATCACCAGCACTGGCTCCCCAGTGCTGGGGGGAGGAGGCGTCTGAACCTCGGGGGCCAGATTCCATCAAACAGGGGCCACATGTCGCCCCTGGGTCTGCAGTTCCCCACTTCTGCTTTAAAACTAACTTATATTAGGCTATTTATAGGATGATTAACAGAAAATGGATATTTGTAAGTATCCAATTTAAAACTATTATGACCCTTACTTTTAACTTCTTTTTTTTTTATCTTGCTACCTAAAAGTAACAAGTCAAAAAGTGAACATTTCAGCTACAGTCTCATTTTAAAGTTTTAGATCTGGGTCTAAGGTGTGTGTTCTTTTCAATACAATTTTGGTTTATAATGTAGGTCTCTCACAGCAGCATGCGCTGAGCTTCTTCAGTGTCCCGAGGTTAGCTGGAGCAGTTCTCTAGCCTAGGGTTTCTCAGTCTTTTTCTTTCTGAAGCCCCATCCCTTTGCTATAAAAGTCCCACAGCCCACCTGTGCCATAACTGTTGTTTTGCAAATCCAGTAGATTAAAAAGCCATGGCCAGCATTAGGGAATAGCAAGAAAGACTGTTGTCAGTGGCCCCATGCCACAAAGTGCCCCACAAAGCTAAGTTTGTTGAGTGTCATGTCATAAGTGTAGGACGTGTGGGCGGGGAAGGGTGGCTGCAGCATCCACAGTTTTTGTACAGAGTCCTGCCTGCCACCCCATACTCACGGTCCTAGGACTGCCAGTCCACCTGGGGTCCTGGCTTCAGGACCCGCACGAGAGCTTTGTTCCTGGCCCCGCATGTAGGGTCCTGGCTGCTGCTGAACCTGTGTCTGGGGCTCTGTTCTTAGCCCCATATGTGGGGTCCTTGCTGCTGCTGCACCTGCTCTTAGGGTTCTGTTCCTGGCACCGTGTCTGGGGCTCATCTCCTGGCTGCTGCTGGCTCTGCACCCAGGGCTGTGTTCACCACCCCGTGCCTGGAGTCCACACACAGTATCCCAACTGCAGCTTTCCACACACCAAGGATTCTGCTCCAGTCCCCCATGTGGGATCCCAGCTTTGGTCCCCTTACTTCTGTCTGCATTTCTCCTTTCCTCCTGAGAGCCATCGCCCAGCTCCTGGCCTCAGCCCTTGGAAGTTGAGGGAGCAGAGAAAGGAGAAACAGGCGTGTGTGTAAAAAGTTTGGGGTGGGGATCCCTGGCTTTCAGCACCCCCACTGTAAAATAAATAAATAAATAACTAAATAAAATATTAAATAAAAAAAATAAAAAATTTCCAGCACCACTTTTTCACCTTCAGCCCCGAGTGGTGGGGCTTGGGCTTTGGCTATCTGACCTGGGACATAGTGAATCTCACACTGGTTTATTTTGGCAGACCAACTGAAACCTGCCTAGGGCTGCCCCTCTGTGGGGGCTCTGGACCCCGTGGTTGAGAACTGCTGGTCTCGGCTTTCATCAGTTAAATAAACTCAAAATAGAGAATAGCTTTCTGTGTAAATATAACTGCTACATGCAGGGTAGTACTCAGCCAGATTGTTGTTTCTTACCAAAGAAGAGCTTCATTGAGAAGAAATAATAGGTAATACTGAGCCCGGAGAGTTAGCAGTGCTTCCATTGAACTCTAAATAGCATCATTTTTCTGGACTAAGAGCCAAGATCCAGGGACATATTTTTGTGGAGTTAAACTCACCCATGGTAGGAGTGGGGTAGTTTGCCAGACATTGCTTCTCTATGATTCTCTTCTCTTGGCTTCAGAGCTATCACAAATCTCCTTTAGCTATGTTGCTATCCAATATTCAGTAGCTAAAATAAATAATCTTTGTCTCCTCCTGTGCTAAACTGCCAACACTTTTACTAGTTCCATCTCTTTCCACAGGAAGTTCAGACTTTGTTCTCACTTTTTAAGGCTTGATCTGTGCTCCTGTCTCATCTACCATCACTTTTGTATCTTGTCCACTGTTCTCTGTCAGGATTGCTGCCTTTGTTGTCTCTATACCACTTTTTGATTGCTTCCTTCTCCTTTTAAGGGTGTCAGATGTCCTCATTTTCAGATCCCTCTTAAAATCTAGTTCTTCCCCTACTCTACTTCCAAATTTCATAATTTTATTATTTTCTCTTTGAGTCAGCTTAGTTAGGACCTGAAATTCTAATATTTTATATAATCGTTAGTGTAAAAAAAGTCCTCTTTCATGTTTTTTCTTTCTTTATCATTAGAAAACAAAAATGGGTGCAGAGTTCCTTTGGAATGCTAACCTTAGTTTGTCTGTAGGTGTGAATCAGTGACAATTAGAAATGTGAAAGCTGTAGATAAAAAAGTCACAGTGCTAAATGCCACATCCTTGGATAGTTATAGCAATGTTTCTCCCTCATTTCAATTAAGAATTATAAAATGTCTCCCTGAAAAATGATAAATGTGATCATTACTCTTGTAAAATTTGACACAGTGACTTATCCTAGCAAACATATGTGGTGTCTAGTCATCCCCATTCCAAGTTTTACATTTCCATTGTCTTTGCCTAGTTATTTTCAGCAGTGTTCCTGCTGTATTTTGTATCTCAAATATGTATGGTATCCCATTATACAAGACTAAATTATACTTGAGATGATAAAACTACATCTGTATTCCTCTGTTCTAAATGCCCTCCTAACCATGTGACCAAAAGGTAACAAAAGGAATTGGCTGACAGCACTGGCTTTCCACACCCCATGTAGATCATTGAGATGTTAAAAAAAATGTGCTAAATAAAATGGGGAAATGACATTTATCAATCTGGGACAGACTGGAACATTTATGCCAAATTTAGGTCGCTGTTCTCAGGGCCACTAGTTTTGATATTTGACTTTTTGGTAATTCTTTGAATAAATCTTTAGCCTTAAGTAGCCAGAATAATCAAACCAAAACACAACTTCTAACCTATCAAAAGGAAGAGACCTTTACTGGGAAAGGTCCAGGTACCTCTCATACTGGGTCCATTAGGAAGGTTCACGGAAATGTATCAAGTGTTTAATTTATTATCAGGAAAACAAATAGATTCAAAGGAGAAGTTGGATAGTTACCATGCATTTCAGTAATGACACACGTACAGAAGTTTTAACAAAGACTCCACCTTTGCATATAACATTTTTTCTGTTGAGTCTCTGCAGTGTTTCAAAGCATTTGTTTTTCTTCTTCTGATTTTTCTTACTTTGGTGTGAAGATTGTCGCTGACCAGGATGGCTATTATTTCTTATTAGTATCCCCTGTCTCATAAAAAAAATAAGTTGTGTCTTATGCTATGCACAGACATGGCACAGTGCATAGTTATCACTTTGATTTCTGTCCAGATGGCCTTCTAGAAAACGGCGTCTACAAGTTGGCGAGGAGCTTAGCTGCCTTTGGGAATTTATTTCTCTGATTTCTTCCTCAGTTACTTCTATTGATTGTGTCACTCTCTAAGGGGTACTGCTGGACAGTGCAGTGCTAAGATAATATTTTTGTGTCTCCTGCCCTCATCCGAACAAAGACCAAAGAGCTAGGGTGCTGGAAACGATGATTGTGATATAGCAAAAGAGCAATAGAGGGAGATTTGAATCCTCCCAAATTTGAGCTTTGATAGAAGCTGAAGAAATTCTTAGTGTAGGAGTTTCTGAGTTTGAGTTGTGATGATAGAAGGGCACATGTTTCAGATCTACCACAAAACTTTCTCACTCCCATCCATGTGATTTTTTTGCATTAGTGTAATCCTTTGTCAATTTAGTCACTTAAAAAGGAAACACAGCAGGTCAGCTGGCAGCCTACTGCTGCTTTACTAACTAAAATCTCTGTACCATGAAAGCAAAACATTCGGGTAAAGTCTTGCAGCCTTTTTTTTTTTTTTTTTTAACTAGAGAAACAGTCCATTGTGTCTAAAACCTGGGGTCCATTGAGTTGTAGAATTTTCTAGCATCTGCCACCCCAGCTAGTTGCGATTGAGCACACCTCTTCTATGTGCTCCTGTTGGCTGCTTTTCTGAGGTCAGGGATTGCATGTGCCTGAGGAAGGAGTACAAACAGATTGTTTTGAGAGTATTCTTCTAAATGTATGAACCTTATATTTCTAGTATGGAGGGGTTTAGATGGAATGTCTCACAGTATTAGGAATAATATTTAGGTCAGTGGCAAATCAGGTCTTGATTGCTGTTTGGCCTGTGTGAAGTGAATTGGTGATTTATCAATTTTCTAGTAGATATGCTTTCACATAACCAAAGCACTATCTCATTTGACACTATGCTGTCCCACTTGTTGACAGTCTCAAAAGCAAGCCAATGATTCAGTGTGTCACAGATGAATGTACCTCATGGCAGTAGTGGTGGGATTTATAAAGTAAATGTTAGGCACACTAGAGGAGGGAGGAGTGTTTATTTGTATTATCTGTACTAAGGTGACCACATGTCTTGTTTAGGCCAGGACAGTTCCCTTTTTAAGCCCTCTCCTGGTCCGTGTTTGCTCTTGTTATCTTGATCAGTTGGCAAGAGGAAAATAGGACAAATGCCTGACCTATCCAAAAAGTGGGCTGCAGAGGAACAGGGGTGGTGGTGAACAGGGATGCCAACCGTAGCCTCGCAGGGTGGGGAAGCAAAGCTCAAGTGAGCAGCAATGTCAGCCCCAGGAGGGAATGGGGAGAATCTTGGGCAAGCTCTTGATGCACAGGGGATAGGGAGTGTTGTACTAGCGGTAGTGTGCCATTTTTCTTTGGAGAAATATGGTCCCTCTAATCTGTGCAGTAACAGCTCATAAGCAGAAGTCTGATCTCCATGGCTTTGATATCTTTCATGAGCATTAAGTTTTAAATTACTTTAAAGGTTTGACATTTTAAAAAGAACTAGTGTGTGACTGGCGATGAGTGGAGATGGCTCGTGCACTCCCCCACTGCTGCCTCTGATACAGAGGCAGCGGGTGGAGGGGAGGCAGGAACTGGTGTCAGTGGCTAGCTGACTTTGACAGCTCTCCACGAGCACTGGATCTGCCTCTGTCTCGTCCCTCCCTCCCCCCACTCCTGTGCTGCTGCCTCTAATAGAGAGACAGCAGTGCAAAAGGAGGGAGGCAGGCAGGAGCTGATATGCATGGGGAGTCAGCTTTTAAACCGCTCTTTGTGCGTATTGGCTCTGTGGATCCACCTGTCCCCCCTTTGCTGCCTCCTATACAGGCAGCGGGGGGCAGGAGCTGGTGCTGGTGAGGAGCTGGCTTAAAAGCTGGTTCTATCCAGCACTGGCTCCGCAGTGCCACCTCCCCCCCCATGCTGCTTCCCCTGTCAAAGGCAGCAGCTAGGGGGTGGGCAGTGGAGGCTGATGCAGAACAGCCTCTGTCTGTTGGGAGCCTGGGCCCTCCACGGAGAAAGGCTGCTCTGAGGCAGCAGCCCCTGTCGGGGGGAGGGGGGAGCTCTGAGCTCCCCATGGACACAGACTCCCATGCGGCAACAGCCTCTGTCCTCAGGGAACTTGGACCCCCCGTGGACAGGGGCTATTGCCACCCCACACTGCTACCTCTGATAGAGAGGCAGCAGTTCAGGGTAGCAGTGGGGTCCCTGGGAGTTGGGCCGGGTGCACAGTGGCTGCCGGCCCTACCTCCAGGGACTATTGAATAGTCATGTAACTGCTAAAATTTTCATGTGGTTCCACAACTATTAAATTACATGCTGTTTAACATTCCTAGAATTGAGAGGAAGGACTCTATGTGAAGAGTCAACTGTGATGGTTTGTAGTGTTGTTAAAATCACAACTGTCATGGGAAAGTCTGTTCTAAGATGTCAGCTACATGAGGAAATGGGGCATGACACCGTCTTAGCTTACTGTTCTGAGTATATGTATTCTCTGTAGTGCTCTTAATTTAAGGGCTTGAGGCTGAAGTAGTATTGAGTTTTGGCACATCTTTTGCTGACAGGTAAATATGTGGCAGCCAGCATTGGGATGTCCAGTATCCCACTGATATTGAGGTGTCATTTTAGGATTTTTACCTTTTCTGGCTCTTCATAGAATAAGATCATAATCAAGTATCAGAGGGGTAGCTGTGTTAGTCTGATTCTGCAAAAACAACGAGAAGTCCTGTGGCACCTTATAGGCTAACAAATTTATTGGAGCATAAGCTTTCGTGGGCAAAGACCCACTTCGTCAGATACATGTAGTGGAAATTCCAGTGGCAGGTATAAATATACAGTCATAAGAAAAGAGTTCCAGTCAAGAGTGAGGTTAGAGATAACGAGGTCAGTTCAAGTCAAGGAGGGAGGATGAGGCTCCTTCTAGCAGCTGATGTAGAGGTGTGAACACCAGGGGAGGAGAAACTGCTTTTGTAGTTGGCTAACCATTCACAGTCTTTGTTTAACCGTAAAATGATAGTGTCAAAGTTACAGATGAATTGTAGCTCTGCAGTTTCTCTTTGAAGTCTGTTTCTAAAGTATTTTTTGTTGCAGGATGGCTACTTTTAAATCTGCTACTGTGTGTCCAGGGAGATTGAAGTGTTCTTCTATATTGGGTTTTTGTATATTACCATTCCTGATATCTGATTTTTGTTCATTTATTCTTTTATGTAGGGACTGTCCAGTTTGGCCGATGTTAAGATCATAATGAGTTCTGTCTGTGGTAGGGATGTGAAAGTTTAACATTGTAAATGGTCAACCAGTAAGCCCAGGCCTCTGTATCAGAAGCAGCAGCATGGGGTGGGAGTCAGGAGTCAGTGTGTGCAGGGAGCCAATTTAAAAGCCGTCTCCTGGTGCACACCACTTTCCAAGGAACCAAATGTAGAATCCATGTGTGACTGCTGAAAATTTTCAGCAGTTGCACAGTTACTCCATTACATTCATTTTAACATCCCTATGCTCTGCTTCAGTTCACTCAGGGACTTCTTCTGTGACCCATTAGTGAAATGAAGTGTTTGAATAGTCTCTTCAGCCTACACTGTGTGTTGTACCTTCAGGGAAGTTACAGAAAACGCCAGTGTTATGGATGAATTCATTGGTAACAAAGTGAAGAGATTTCCATACTGCAATAAACAAATAATCTGTTCTGTAGTGTCCTCTTCTTCAATCTAGGAGAAATAACACAATCTCTAGGGCAGCGGTCTCTAACCTTTTTACACCCAAGATCACTTTTTAAATCTCAGAACAGGCAAAGATCTACCGCCCCGCCCCTTCCTTGAAGTCCCGCCCTCTCTATTCTCCTCCTGTCCATCACTTGCTATCCCCAGCCCTTACTTACACATTCTGATAAACAGTTTATTTTTAAATTATGCGATATATAAAATTAAAATCATGTGTTTATAGTTATGAAATAAATGGTCTGTTTTTTATTCATGCTATTTAAATCTACAATGAAGCATTTATAATTACACATTTTGTGGGGACAGAGTTCTGTGGCTGGGGGCAGAGGAGAGGGAGCAGGGTGCTGGGAGGGCAGAGGACAGAGTGCCAGTGGGGACAGGTTTCTGCAGCTGGGGACAAGATGCCAGTGGGGACAGAGTGGGGACGGGAATAGGGACAGAGTTCTGTAGCTGGGAACAGGGGAGTGGGGACAGAGTGAAGTAGGGTGCCAGTGGAGGCAGAGAATCCCCTGCATCTGCCTCCTCCCAGGATTCCCCCCCCCCCCCCCAGAGGGAAGCCAGCGCATGCCTGCCTCGGGTCTGACCCCCTCCCCCTCCCCGCGGTGTAGGGAAACTCCGCGCGTGCGCCTGCCCCGGGCTGACACCCCGCCCCCGCCCCCCATGCAGTGAAGCCCCGCACGTGCACCTGCCCCGGAGCCGAAACCCCTCCGGCGCAGGAAAGCCCCGCGCGCGCCCCCCTTCCCCCCTGCCACACCTGCCCCGGGGCTGACTCACGCCTGCTGTGCGGTGCAGGGAGCCAATGCTCCCTCCCGCAGTTCACCCGGCAGAGCAGCTAGCGCACTTTCGGAATCGCCGGAAGTGGCGCTAAGCTGCGGGACTTCTGTCCGTCCCGGGAAGCCAACACTACCATTTTCACTTGAGGCAGGTAGTGAGGCTTCTTGGGGGTCGGAGGGAAATGGGGGCGAGGCAGACAGGACGCCTCGCAATTGACTGGTCGAGGCCTCGTGATCAACCAGTCGGTGACCACAGCTCTAGGGTAATCTGGTGTAACTCCCTCCATTTTAAAAACAGATTTTATATAATATATCCTCTATATTATTTATCTCTTTTCTCCTCTTCTGCCCTTTGTTTAGAGGATTTGGGGAGGGGGGGAATCTTCATGTAGAGGCTAAATGGGTGAGTGATTTTGGCCTCTTCTGTCATGAGCTACTGCTTCACCTACTGGCAAGAGATCTAAGAGTTGTAGAAACTCTTCAGCCAGGCCCTAGTTCCCACTTCAGGGCAAGTATTTCTTCCCAACAACAAAAGCTACAAATGTAACTTTATAAATGAAAGCTGAGAATCTGCAGAGGAGTCACAGACTAGGTGAGACCTTTCCTAAAGCAGACAGGATTTCTTATGTCAATGTTGTCATGTTTCAGGACTAAATTTAGGTTTATAGCTGTAGTCACTGTAGCTTGGGACGTCCCAAATTATCTTAACTTACTCTCCCAACCGTAACAGATGAAGAACAGGGCATATTATTACCAGGAAGCTGGAATTCAGGATTTCGACATAAGAGCATACCTTAAAAGGCTGCTTACCGAGTTCATGAGTAGAGTCCTGCAAATCTGCTGATACTGAAGGAGTAGGCAAGATGTGGCCTGCAGGCTGGATGCAACCTGCCAAGCCACTGGATCCAGCCCGCAGGCCCCTCCACTTGGACCGTCAGGCACAGAACAGCCAGCTGGCTCCTCCCTGTGGCTCTCTGCTCAGAGTGCTGGGGAGAGGAGAAGGCTTCACGTACTGCCCCCGCCCCCGAGCAAAATATCTCTGCTCCCATTGGCCATAAACCCTTGCCTCCCAGTATCCATAGCAGAGAGGCAGGTGGAGAGAGCAGCCAACTGCTTTGAGCAGCCTAGAGCTGCTAGCAGCAGGGAAGCTTGCCTCAGGATCCTGGAGGATTGCTAGCTGGTAGCTGCTTAGGTAAGCTCCTCCCAGCCTGTGTCTGCCTCTGGCATCCCACCCCTTCCTATTCCATGTCCCAGGTCACCTCTCCCTCCTAGCTCACATCATCACCCAAACCCTCTGCACTTCCCACCCCAGGTCACAGCTCCCACCTGGACCCACCACCCCCTCCTACATCATTCTCCCAGGCCAGAATCCTCTCTTTCACCTATACCACCTCCTGGATCCTGCACCCCAATCCCCTACCCCAGATCACAACCCCATCCACAACCAAACTCCCTCTCAGACCCTGCACCTCAATGCCTTATCCTGAGCTCCCTTCTGCACCTAACCTCCATCCCAGACTCCACACCTCCTCCATAGGAAAGCACAACCCTAGAGCACTTACCAAAATCTTAGAGTTGCCTTCCCATCAAAAAATTATTGCCCACCCCTGATACTTGCTTTATGTCTGCAGATATTTGTGCTATAGCCACAGACCAAGTTTCCATATCAGAAAAGAAATCATGTACTAACATGGGAAGAAAACAACAATTAGTATCAGAATACATTCAAAACACAAGGAAGCTTGAAATGTGTATGTGGTTAGGCTGCACAGCTGCCTATCAAGTCCTGTGCAGGGACTGAGAGCTGCAGCATAGTGATCTCATCCCCGGCAGAGTGCCACCTCTGCCCATCGGCCCTGGCAGTGAGCCTCTGTAGCTTGGGGATAGGTGCCTCTTTCCTGTCCAACACAACCCCACCAGAGCTGCAGTTGCTGGCAGAGATGCCTGTTACTTGGCCTGCAACTGCTGGGAAAGCCCTCTTTCGCAGGGGATCCCATACCTGAAACCCCTCATCCCGAGCCCCACTTCAGAACCTGTACCTGCAGCCACAGCCTTCTCTTCTCCTACACCTCAGCCCTCTGCACCAGCCCTGAGCTCCCTCTCTCACCGTAAATCCCTCAGCCCCACCCCAGAGCCTTAACCCTCAGCTCTGATAAAGAGATAGCAGTGCAGGGAGCAGGCAGCTCTGTGGGAGCGGGTAAGCACAGGGAGACAAATTGAAAGCTATTTCCTGCAGGCATGGTCTCCCATCTGTCCCTCCCCCCTTGCACTGCTGCCTCTTTATCAGAGTCAGCAGCATGGTGGTAGAGGCAGGCAGAGCCGTGGGAGCTGGTGCTTGTGGGGAGCTGGCTTTTAAGCTGGAACCCCCTAAATACCAGATCCCACCTGTCCCCCCTGCGCTTCTGCATCTGTGGGAGACAACAGGGGGGGAGGGACGTGGCTCTGTGGAAGCTGGGATGGATGGAGAGCTGGCTTAAAAGCCAGCGAACTGGCTTCCTCCTGTCCTCCCCCCACGCTGCTGCTTTTGATACAGAGGCAACAATGTGGGCAAAGAGCATAGTTGGCTTGGTGGGAGCTGGTATGCACGGGGGAGCCGGCTTTCTACAGGAGCTGGTGCTTGTGGGGAGCACCAGCTCCTGCTCCTTATGCTGCTGCCTCTGTGGGAGGTGGCGGGGGGCAGGCAGCTCTGCAGGAGCCAGCTTTCCACAGGCACCGGCTCCTGACTCCTACATGTAACTGTTATGATTAACCCATGAGCCCAGGCTTATTGTTTAATTGTGTAAACAGCCACACGCTAACATCCCTAGTTTTTACATATACAGGCAGTCCCCGGGTCACGTACAAGATAGGGACTGTAGGTTTGTTCTTAAGTTGAATCTGTATGTAAGTCGGAACTGGCGTCCAGATTCAGACACTGCTGAAACTGACCGCCAGTTCTGACTTACATACAGAATCAACTTAAGAACCCCAGGCGTCCCCAAGTCAGCTGCTGCTGAAACTGATCAGCAGCTGATTCCAGGAAGCCCGGGGCAGAGCAACTCTGCCTGGGGCTTCCTGTAGTCAGCGCTGGTCAGTTTCAGCAGAAGCTGACTTGGGGACGCCTGGGGCAGAGCAGCTGGGGTGCTGCTGGGTTGCTCCAGTAGCGCCGCTCCTGGGTGCTACTGGACCAACCTAGCAGCACCCCATCTGCTCTGCCCCAGGCGTCCTGATTCAGCCGCTGCTGAAACTGACCAGCAGCGGCTGAATCAGGACCTGGGGCAGAGCAGCTGGGGTGCTGCCGGGTTGGTCCAGTAGTGCCCAGAGCGGGCGCTGCAGGACCAATCGGCAGCGCCCCAGCTGCTCTGCCCCAGAGTCCAAAACAAAAGCCTGGTCTGCTGGGGGGGGGGAGCACACTAGCTGCCCCCCCCTCCCCAGCAGACCAGGGACACGGGGAGCAGAGCCTCTGAGGCTTTGCTCTGGCAAAGCCTCAGAGGCGAGGGACCCCGCCGCGGCTGCGGCTTCAGTCCGGGAGCCTGTGGTCTGCTGGGGACGGTCCCCAGCAGACCACAGGCACCCAGATTGAAGCGGCAGCAGCGGCGGTTCCCCGCGCCTCTGAGGCTTTGCTCTGGCAAAGCCTCAGAGGCGCGGGAACCTGCCCGGTGCCCCTGGTCTGCTGGAGACGGTCTCCAGCAGACCAGGGGCACCGGAGCAGCTTACGAACGGGGCTTTCTCGCCCCGACTTCCGGGGCGAGAAAGCCCCGTTCGTAAGTGCGGATCCGACGTAAGTCGGGGACTACCTGTATTTGAATGATCCAAAAGTAGGGTGAAAATCAGAAAAAAACCCTGAATAATGCATTTTGTAAAACCTACGAATTTTCATTAAAAATCTGTTTAAACTGAAAACGAAGGGGCTTCATCATACTTTAAAAACTTAAGTGTAAATTGAAGTAAAAAGTTAATGTTTATATTCATGTATGTAAAACTTACTTCAGTGTAATATGCTGTTGCTGATCCTTTGGCTTTTGCGGTCAGTAAATGTGTTGCTCTGGTTCTTGTTATCTCCTGATGTGGAGTGGGAGAGGTAAGGATATATGCAATGCTGTTACTTGTTGTGTAGGGTAGGAAAGGGTACACTGGCACGCAGTTTTCTAAGAACTGGAAAAGCTGCTGACTCTGTGGTTTTTGTGTGGATAATGCTCTGTAGTGTCTCAGTTTGTGACCTGAGTGAACCCACGATGTCCTGGTGCATTTCTAGATACTTGTTCTTGCATTCTGCTGCAGCAACTGGTCTCTGTATTCTTCGTATTTCCCCATAGTCATTGATTTGTGGCCCCTCCATGGCCTGTGTTTATAGTCCAAAGTTATAGAGAATTGCAGGATCTTAGAGAATATCTTTCCTTGACCTGTTCTTTCTCTCCCTGATCTAACTCAGACATTCATTGGGCCTGGAGGTGTGATTAAAAGAGAAACACTATGTGATTTACAGTCATGATGGAAAGGGAAAGATTTAAAACTCCATTACATTATTCCTATAAATACCTTTAATAAGGGGATCCTCGCTATACGTCCAAGATATATTCCAAAAAACTTGGACTTACAGCGAAACAACTTAAAGTGGGGATTTTTTTTCTCACAGCTGACTTCCATTTAAGCAAATTGGCGGGAGTGTTTTGCATGACTTATAGAGGGGAATGGGAGGACTTATAACGCATCAGTTCTTACAAACGTCAACGACTTTAATGTGAAATGGATGTATACCGGTGCAACTTATAGCAGAGACCCCTGTATAGGAAAAGTACAGTGAATATTGGCAATATTTTTTCAGGCAGTGGTGGAAATTGGCTGATATCCAAATCTTGAGGGTGACAAAGGCAAAGAAAATCCATCTTCTACTAGGTTTCTGAAGCCACATGGGCCCTAATTTGACAGACTCCTTTAAGTAGCGGTGCCAACCAAACTCATTGCAGAGTGGCAAGGGAAAGTTTCATATCACAGGAAGATATGAAACAAGGCTGGGAAAAAAGGGCAGGAGAAATGGGGTTTCAGGCACCAAAAAGAAGAAAAACACATTATCAGGGATAATGTATGTACACATTTACCCAAGCTTCGTTCTCCCTCATTAGCAGACTCATCTGTGTACACCCAAAAGAACTGGCTTGTTTCTGGCAGAATTTCAAACAGCTTGGGGCATAGTTTGAGCACCATTTCCTTTGCCTCCCTGTTTGGGAGTCTCCTGAGATATGTTCAGAGTAGAAAGTATGACATGCTATTGTTGTAGAAGTGGCAGATCTGTGGAGCAGCAGCAGATTTCTTGTTGCCCTCCCTTACATTCTGGTATTCCAGATAAAGGGTTTTTTCTTTCATACAGTACTTTTCCTCACCCTTTAATGTCTGAATTTCAGCATCCCATATGCAATATGCAAGATCTTTGGCTGTTCCATAGTTGTCCTTGCACAGTCTCTTGCTCCCATAGAAGGAGGCTATTTATGACTTTTTGCCTGCTCAAAGCAGACACGTGTATTAGCTCTCTGTGTGCATGGAGCCAGCATGGTCAGATATGCACACCCAAGTTAAAGTAGTAAATTGCCCACTAAGGTGGGCAATCAGGAAAAGGCATTTCAAAAACATACAAGGGATTTTAAAAGTTGATGGCGGGGCAAACTTCTAGTTTCTTTGGCCGCTGAGCAATGGAGATCAAAATTGTGACTGTCACAGTGATGGGGCATTGTGAGAGAGTTGCTGGTTAGGGATGTAAAAGAGTAGTTGAATAGTCAACTACCTGATAAGCCTAGGCTCACTGGGTAGTTGAGTTGACTACTCACATTTTTCCTCCCCCTTGCTGCCTCTGTATCAGAGGCAGCAAGGATGGGGGAGGGAGCAGGAGCCATATTAAAAGCAGATTCCCCCCCCCCCCCCCAGCACCATCTCTGTGGTACAGGGGGGGAGCAAGGAGGCGAGGCAGAGGCACAGTAGCCCTTCCTTTTAAATTTCAAAGGCAGAGACTCAGAGGTCTGGACCTTCTCCCTACCCATCTCCCTCTCCCCACTGGGTCCCGGCCCTATTCCCGCTGTGGCTTTGCAATTTAAATGTAGTAGGAGCCAGGCTGCCTGCACGCCCAGCTCCTACTACATTTAAACTACAGAGCCGCAGCAGCCCCTTATCAACTAATCGTGTCCTCGATACAAATTGCATTGAGTAACATGATTAGTCGTTTACTCAATACTTAACATCCTTAGTACTGGTGGATGGTTAGGATTAACACAAGTAATTCAGCGTTTACCAGGCTCACTGATGGGGGAGTGAAAGACCAACTACCTTAGGGCCTAGCAATTCAAAAGGACCTGGGGTCCTGACCGCTGCAGCAGCCAGATCCCCAGGCAGCTTTGATGGGCTGATGAGGAGAGCCTATTCTCCCAGCCCCACCCCTTCTGCCTGAGGCACCTTTCCCCTTGCCCACGGTCTGGTAATTCTGTCACTCCTCCTACCCCTGTGTCTGCACTTGTCTTGCATTGACCTAAGTAGGTTGACCAAGATTTTGTGTAGCTCAGGGAGGAATTACCATTTTGCTGTAACTAAGTGCTTTAATCAGTGAGACAAATTTTGGTGTACACTCATGTGCAGTTAGGTTGATGCAGGTGAGCTTAGGTTGACTTACTTTCTAGCATAGACCAGCCTTGAGATTGGAAGAAGAATACTAAGAGGGAGATTTGGGTCTATTGAAAGGAATGAGTAGGAGTAAAGACCGTTAAAATTAGCTCACAGAGTTGTGCAGAGCCTGGAAGCTAAGAAACTTGACATGGAAATCATTAGGGAGCTGATGAAAGGTTTTCAAGCTAATTTGCCTTTAAACTATTATCTGGTTTATGTTCAGTAGAATAAAGCCAGTTTTTCTTTTGGGAAAGAAGAGGAGGAAGTCATGCAAGTGTCACCCATAGTGATTATCAAATAACTGAGAACATTTCACAGGAGGTATCTCAGTACCTCTTGTAAAATCTTCTTTCCGAGAGAATTCGTTGCCAGAAAAGCTGCCCTCCTTCCTGCTGTCATCAGTAAGGCAAGGTAGCCCCATTTGCTGCTTTGGAATGCTGGATGGAAGTATTTTGTTCTAATGGTGTTCTGCTATCCCTTCGCTGATAAACCCTTGATTCTGAAGTGCAAAGCTGCATAACTACATAAACATTGGAAGGAATCACTACTGCCCCTTGATTAACCATATTATTTTCTGCAGAGCTTCCTGGTCACATAAGTGAGGCAAACATTAGAGAGCAGCTGGGTAGGATTTTAAGCTGAGGCAATGTTTGAGTGTAAGGTAATATGAAGTCTGCAGTTACCAAGTTAGAAAACTGGAGTGTCTGAGGGCCAGGGTTTTTTTTTATAATTTCGCAGAGGTAGTGAGTGGGAGGTGATTCTTGCAAGGTGGTATGGGACAGCTGTTAACATAGTAATTGAGTACAACTCTTTCTTGTGTATTATTGTTGAGCATTTGTTTTAAATGGTTGTTTTGTTCAAATTAGTACTGGTCACTTTCCCCACCATGTTCAATACTGTCTTCCTATTTGTAGTAATTCTGTGCATATTTCTCCAGGGCCTTAGAGAGCATTACAAACATATAAACTTCTTAGCCTCAGTAGGTCATCATGTGTTGCCCTTGTTTGATTGATGAGGAAACCGTTGCACCATAACTGACTTTTCCAAGATGACACAATAAATCCAAGCAATGGTCAGTGTAGAATGCAAGGGTGTGTCTAAACTACATGGCTCCATCGATGGAGCCATGTAGATTAGGCTGATCAGCAAAGGGAAATGAAGCCGCAATTTAAATAATCGTGGCTTCATTTAAATTTAAATGGCTCAGCGCACTAGTCTGGACTCTCCCGTGCCGATCTGAAAGCCCTTTATCGACCTCCCCGTTATGCCTTGTAGAATGAGGTTTACTGGGGAGGTTGATTAAAGGGCTTTCGTGTCGGCAGGGGAGCATCCAGACTGCCCTGATCTGCCAACAAACAACTGATCGGCAGAGCGGGGCAGCTATTTAAATTTAAATGAAGCCGCGATTATTTAAATCACGGTTTCATTTCCCTTTGCCGAACAAACAAATCTACATGGCTCCGTCGACGGAGCCATGTAGTTTAGACATACTCCAAGAGTGTTGATGTTGTTCCCTGCTATGACCACTAGATATTTTCTACTGTTGTTACCCTCACATTCCCTGTATTCTGTATCTATGTGCTAAGTATTACGTGACTGCATTCACATGTGTGAGACTGCATGTGTTTTGGCCTTTAATAGAGGGAGAATAGTCAGAACAGGCACACCTCTATAGATACAGAGGTTTTCAGTGGTCAAGCCTCCTTGTAGCAGTAAGCTACTCAAACTCATTATAGTAAAAGACAGCTGTCATAACTTGATTTGTATTGACTTCATGAAGTATTAGCACTAAGGTACTAAAATAGAGTCTTGATTCAAGAGCTATTAATTAGTGGACCTCAAGACCTTGGGGCTGGCATTTTGGGGGGTGAAGAGTTTGTTGGGGGCTATGAGGTTAGAGTTTGTGTTTTTTCTGCTCTGTCAACCATTGCTATCTTAATCAATCTGACACTGTTTATCTGACAGAGCACTCAGTGCTGCTTCGCCAGGGAAAATTGCACAAAACAAGCCCAGTGCATCAGCAGTTTCATTGTATAGTGAACTGAGCCTCCCTTCACATGCTCACATCCCCCTTTTAATCCATGACTCCATGTCCCTTTTCCAGTCCAGCCTATTTCTGTGATGTCTGTTGCTGGTCTCTCTGAGCTCCTGTTTCTGTGGTTTGAATGTGTTTTTGTGTGGCTTGGTGTGTTAAGACCTGCAGGACGTTGGGACGTGGAATTTTTGTTCGGGGTTTAGATTGTACGTTTGACTTGGTGTTAGTGGTTTGTGGAAGACGGAGGTGATGGCTGCGTTTAAGTTGGATTTCCTCCCCGAGATGATGGTGGACCATTGTTCCTCGAATGCCAGTTCTGTGTAAGTATGCTGTGTCTCCAGATTTGCTTTTTGCTTACTGTCTCAGCTTGGAATTGCCTCTTTGACAGTTTCTTTGCTACTTAATGTATTACTCCCTTTGGAGGAAAAGGTGATGGGGTAGGAGAGTCTCAGAGCTGCATTCTAAAAGAAATCCTGGAAGATGTTTTAGTTGGTTTTTCTCTTGCTCTGAATGCATCTCCAATTAATTAACATCTACTCAGTGGAGCTGATCCTTACAGAATCCAGTGCAAGTCACTGTAATGATGCTCCGATACCAGTTGCTGAAGTACAGTGTTAGGAGATTAGGTTTCATTCCTTCTGAATCACTTCAGACTGCTTCCTTTTGGACAGGAATTAAATGATCTTTGAACTGTTTCTGAGGTCATATGATGACCGTGTGGATTTAGCTCCCAGGAGACATGATGCCCTCATGGTGCTTCTCATGGGAGTGGCACCAGAGCTGGGACCATATGGCAGAGGATAATATATACTTATCAGTTACTCCCCCTCAGAATTCAATCATTGTGTAGTTCACCCCTTAGTAAAAGGTGTTAGTTTTTTTGGGATGCTTTGAAAAGTGTCAGTCCCCTTGCAGTGGGAGTTCCGACAGATTGAAAGGCATTATTGTCACCCTTTCCCCTTTTCCTAGTAAAGAGCTGTATGCTTCCCACCTTGTGCAAACCATTCTTAGAATGTGGAAGCATTTTCTGGCAACAGTTGTCGTCTTATACATCTAAACCAGCACATGGCAAGTGGTAAGACTACACATAATAAATATCCAGTCCACAGTTAATGGAATTTGACAGGTAATTTTGTTTTTAATAATTCCTATGCTTGAAGACTTCATAATAAATACTGCGGAAAAACATGACCATGAATGAGCACCGTTCCCAGATAAGTCCAAGACGATTAAACATTTATATTCCTTAATCTATAGTAAATAGGGCAATAAAAAAAAACCTGAAATAAGAAGACTGGCCAAGAAGGCCACTTATGGCCCTCTACTGTGTGTGGGAGGTAGGAGGAAATCCTATCATAGTGACTGCACCCACCCATCCACATACCCTTCTAGATTATACATAGGATTATCAGCAATCCTAATATTCACTCTGTAGCAGGATATCATTTCAGGCAGTTTCCCAGAGAAATTGTCTCTCTATGATTTAAGGTCTTTGATACCAATAGTAAGACTCATATTGCACAAGCTAAACAATAAGGAGCCAGTGCAGATTATCATGTGGGATCATGATTTGCTGGGGTGCTGTTTGACAACACTGATCTCACATCTAATTATAAATATGTCCTAAGGAAGAGATTATTGAAACACCTGTGGAGGACCCCTCTCCACCATAAATGATTCCCCCTCCGTAACTTGGGACTCCAGTATTATTATGTTAGTTTTCTGAAAATGCTGGTAGTTCAAGATCTATGATAAATTAATCCTGATCACCCTCTGGGACCAAATAGTATTCAAGACCAATGTGTTCATTTTCAGCCACATCTTGACCCTGTTTTACCCCCAGCTTTCTGGATCTGTGGAACCTTACTGTAATGTGAAGAGTCTTTATTCTGGTCACTTTTTCTTATCTTAAGAGGGACCTGTAGATTGCAAATCTGAATAAACATCCTTTTGCTCCACAATCTTTTTTATAGTTCGTTGTTAGGTTTGCTGCTAATACCAGGTTTTGGCTTTTTCCCACTCCAGCCTTTTCCTTGTGTCTAGTTCTGCAGTGGTGGGCAATGACATTTCAGTCATTTACACAAAAAACTTAGATGTCCCACATCCAGGTTGCTGACTATAGAGTAGGAACTAGAAGGGGATAGACATTCTCTAAGAGCTCTATAGTGAGAGTGATGGCTAAATGTAAATGTTCTTAGTTTGGTTGGAGTGTATAGGAATCCTTTAAAAATATTGCTTTGTAGAATTCTTTTCCCTTCATAAGCAGGCAGTTTGGAGCTACAATGTTAGTTGGTACCTAGGGAGAAGGATTAATCTGGACGGGGTGGCGGTGGTGATATAACAGAAATTCTTTCCTGTCCTATGCAGCTCAAAGAAAATGAATGGCACGTTGGATCACCCAGATGAACCTGACCTAGATGCCATCAAGATGTTTGTGGGGCAGGTTCCACGGAACTGGTGTGAGAAAGATCTGAGAGAACTCTTTGAACAGTATGGTGCTGTCTATGAAATTAACGTCCTGAGGGACAGAAGCCAAAACCCTCCTCAGAGCAAAGGTGAGCAATTCTATCCTGAGCTGATACTTGAGTTCCCTGCTATAGTTTCTTGCACTCAGTCATGCTTCCTCCCAAAGTAAATGGGTTTCCAAGGTATGTAGCCTATTTGTTGGGTTTAGATTTTTCTTCTAAATGACTGTAATGCTGGAAGTGTCATTTTTTTGGTCATCTGTGCCAGCTGAAGAGTGCATAGAACTCTTTTAAGAGATTGCTAACACCAATGTCCTTGTCAAATTTCGTATCAAGTACAGGTCTACCTCCCTGGTTCGGCACCCAGTGAGGGAATTTGGTGGAGCAGGGAGGTCCCTCCCTTCATGGGCTGCTTCCTGCCTCCCTCCCCCCCCCCAACTAGGACTCCAGCCCGGTCCCGCTACTGCCCAGCCACTGGAGCCAGAACTCCCTACTGCGCTCCTGTCTGACACCGGGCTCCCAGCTGACGTTGCCAGACCAGAGTGTCCTGGCTAAGGGAAGTACAACCTGTATTTAGGTTCCCCTGCTGTTCAGTTGGATACAATGTTTCTCTTCCTGTTCTAATTGCTGTGTAGATTTTCTGTGTACTGTCAAACTGCAGTGTTTCACCCCAGATCTAGCTCCATTTCAGAGGGGTTGAGTCATCCCTGTAATTACAAGTTTTAAAGCACTTTGAGAAGAAAAGTTCAGATGCAGCTCAGAGATATGCTATACGTATGCTAGGATGGCCAAACTTACTCTCCCTTTAAGCTACATCTGACAATCTTCAGAAGTTCAAGAGCTGGAGCACTCCTGCTGGAACTAAGGCTTTGGGTGTCTGCCCTTTGGGATGTGCCAGATGAGGCTTAGGGCTTCATCTTCATTTCTGTTGAAGCCCCAAGATCTCCCTCTCCCCACTGGGTAGTAGCCCCTTTTCCCCCTCCCCCCTGCTAGACAGAAGCTTTACCTCACCACCCTACTGCAAGGCAGAAGTTCAGAGCCTCCCCCTCCAGTCTGGTAGGTGGAGAAAGGGATAGGGGACTCCACAAGTCACACTTTAGGTGTACAAGAGCTGTGTGGGGCTCATGAGCCACAGTTTTGGCCATCCCTGCTATATACCGGCTAAGCAGTCTACTGTAAGAATTTGTCACTTGACTTGTGGGAGAGGAGATGTGCTGTGAGATGTTTATATGCAACTAATATATGCATTTTATGTAATATTTCTGGTATGGTTCTTGAAAGGGTAAATTTTGCTGAATATCAATAAAACTTCCTTTTAGAGAGAGATACGGTTGTGGAAATGTCACCTATTGGAAGTGGCAAAAGCCTCATTTTGCTGTTGATTTTTAAAGTTAAACTGAACAAATAAGGAACAATTCTGTCTTGGTGCCAGGGGAATGGAAAATAAACTTAGTAGTAGGGATCCTTCACTTTTCATTCCTGATTTGCATATCCATTCCCTAGAGTAACTGTTTGAGACTAGCAAGACAGACTCTTTAACACCTCTCTGTATTACACATGCTCTCACAAGAGTATAGGCAGTTTCTTTCTAATTGGCATAGAAAGGGTATAGAGTTATAGATTGGAAATAGAAGTGTTCAGGTACTAAATCATGAATGCCACACATGAATGCCCAATGCTGCTGGGGAGATAAGGGAAAGAGAGGAAAGAAACTGGAATATAGAAGAACACATTTCACATAGACCCACAATTCTGAGGAAGGAGGAGTGAACAGACTAGAAAAACTTGTAGGTTTGGGGGGAGAGAATATAGACTAAGGACTTTTTATGAAGCTGAGCTCTATTGCCTGTGCTTCATAACTATTCGATTTGTAACTGTATCCACTTGGCCTGTGGGGCATCATTCATTATTGGTTACATTTTGGAGTTGGAACTTTTTATGTAAATAACTAGTCATTTGGGAACTCTTGAGTATAATTGCTTTGCACACTAAGCCTGTCTGGTGAAAACAGATTCCATATCAAGAGTCTGTGCTCAAGGCTGGAGCTGACTAAGTAAGCAAAGTTAATGTTTATATTTGTTCTGAGTGCTATGTGGCCCTGGTGTGGCCACTGATTGGGCTACGTATCTTTGAGACTGGTGGTGATTAGGGATATGAATGGTTAGCTGATTAACCAGCAAGCATCACCTATAGTGGGTGAGGCTTACCAGTTGCGGTGAACTGGAATAGCTCCCTGGCCCACCACAGGCAGGGGCTAATCTGGCTGGATGACCAGACCATCTAGCTGCAGGTTACATGCAGGCTTCCTGGGAGTGTGACTGGAAGCCTCTCCAGTAAAAAGCATGTTTAAGTTTTATTAAACTTAAATAGCCCTCAGCGCAGGTAACTCTGTAATCACTAGGATTTTCAGCAGTTATATGGTTACATTTTAAATGCCTTTTTACATCCCTAGTGGTGATAATATTAAACCGTTATTTGGACTGGCAGAAAAATGCCATGTTTACTGAATAATGAGAATTACTCTAGAAGAGTATTATTAGGCTGACGCAGCTGGGATGATTGAAGGGGTCTTGTGAACCTTTGAGTGTGATAGAGGGCCTGTTGGGCATAGTCATTGAAGATACCACATATTATATTTTACTTAGAAGTCCTATTCTAAACAGATTCAGTATTAAGCTATTGCCATGAGTTTCTATCCATGGGTCTCTTGTCTATCAAAGATTTTGAGTCTGAGGGGTAGAAGTGATGCACTGTGTATCCCAGTATGCCACACAGGAATTGAATATCCTTAATCTGCTTGTTTTGGGTTTGCATTACAGGGTGCTGTTTTGTTACATTTTATACCCGTAAAGCTGCACTGGAAGCACAGAATGCTCTACACAACATGAAGATCCTCCCAGGGGTAAGAGGTGTAATGTTCTTTCAAGCATCTTTTCTGCTTGTCTTTCTGTCCTGCCATTTACTCATGTTCTGAGCTCTTTGGCTCCACGGATACACAAACACTGCCTTGCTCTTCTATATGGTTATTTTAGAACAAGGGCGGGGAACCTTTTTTGAATCAGGAGCTGCTGATTATCAGCATAAACAATGAGAAGTCCTGTGGCACCTTATAAACTAACAGGTTTATTGGAGCATAAGCTTTCATGGGCAAAGACCCACTTCATCATATGCATGTCTCTATAAGGTGCCACAGGACTTCTCGTTGTTTATGCAGATTCAGACTAATATGGCTACCCCTCTGATACTTGTCACCATGCAAGAAAAATCATTTGGTTCAGTATGCAGGGAAGCAGACTTAGTGTGTGGGATCTGGGCAAGAGGGACGATGTAATAGCAGGCTGGGGTGGGAGGCAGGATGCAGGAGAGAGATGGGAGTGCAGGGCCTGGGCCGTGGGGAATGCTTACCTGCACAGCTCCCCATGGACACATATGGCTCAGTGTCCCTCACTGATTCCAGGCATCATCACCCCCATTATTTCTACTGGTCACGATTCTGGCCAATCGGAGCAGCAAGGGACTTACAAGGCATGGGTCTCCCTCCCTTCCCCCAGCAGGGAGCCAGCAATGGTGCCAGCCACGCAAAGTGACTGCAGAGCAGTAGTGTCATTGTTGTTGGCTTCCCGGTGCTGGGAGGAGGGAACCCCAAGCCTCACAGGCCGGATCCAGGCAAGCTGTGAGCGGGGCCATGGGTTCCTCACCCATTTCTGAAGTCATGTTTGAAAGGAGGGGCTTTGAGCTGCAAGTCATGGCAGCAGATCTGTAAGGAATTTTCAGAGGGTTTTGTGGGGAAAAGTATGTAATGGAACTGTGTGCACTACATGTGGGCAATACCCTGAAGTACCCAAAGAGAATGGTGGCATATCAAATGAAAGATATAGGGAACATCCCTAGGATCCTTCCCCACACAGAAATTTTCTAGAATTATGTCTGACCCTTCTCTAATAGCTGTGTTGGCTCCTCACCATGTCCTTAGTGGTTCCTGTGGGGTAGTGTGATTCTGTGATGTACAGAGTGAATGCATCGAATTTGAGATGATCATCTTTGTGTTTCAGATGCATCATCCTATCCAGATGAAACCAGCCGATAGTGAAAGGATCAACAGTAAGTTGTACTAAAGTCTGGATTTAGGGTGTCATTAATGTTGATAGGAAAGTTCCGAGGTCTCATCCTTCTCAATATGGTCTCTGGGCAGCATCTGTGTGTGTGAAGTTTGTAGAATTGGGGAGGAATTTATACCCACAAAGGGATCAATAAATAAGGGTGAAGTTTCTAAACTTCTTGCAATCGTGCTCTCTCATCGTACAAGTTATACTAATTGGAAAGGTATTCAGTGCGTCATTTTCTGCACTTATCTGGTATTTAACCCGAAACACCATTATCCATGTACTTGGTTGGTTGATTGGTTTGAGACAAAGACCACCATATCTAATGTTGGATTCACAGTCTCCTCTAATAAAGTTTGTCTGGTTTACAGCAGAGAAGAAACTAAAGTCTAAATAGCTTTTTAAGGTGGAGGTTATCACTTGCTGTGGGGGCTTTTTGGTACAGTGGCTAGTCCAGTATGATCCCAGACCAACTGAGGTCTCTAGCAGCTATCATAGTACAAATATAAACTCTTGCTGGTAGAGATTTGCTTATTTATGCACAGATACTCCATCAGCATATTATTACAAGATCAATAAATGCAGAAAATTCCAGAGTTAAGGTTGCATGTAACACCTTACTTTTGTCTTTAGTCCCTTTTACAAGTACATTTTAATAATCTTAATTACATTATCGTAGACTTTTTCAAGTAGTACAATAAAATAACATACAATTTGTTCAACAGCCTTGGGTAAGAGTATGTAGCATAATATCTTGTAATATTTTTTCATTCTTTAATGTTTACAATTATTTTCTTTATGGACCAGTATATTGATTATTTGATCGATTGATTGATTGTTATAACAACTGTGTGCTTAGTGCTGTATAAGATTTGGAAAGACAATCCTTGCTCCAGAGCCTACAATTTAAAAAAACACAAGACACATTAGATACTCTGGAGAAGGGAGTAACTTGAAGTTGGGGTTATTTCTATGTATAAATATAATTAATTCATTACTTTTAGACATCATGTAAGGAGTGATTCTAGAGGCAGTTTGAATGAGGAGGGATTGGTGACTGATTCAGTCGAAATTGGCAGGTCATTGCATAAATAAGGAGCAACCTGGAAAAGGCATGGGAAAAGAATTTAAAAAATGAAATTTCAGGTCTTGGCAGTATTGTGGGGTAGGAGTAGTGGAAAATTTTGCGTGAGTCTGGGTATGAGATGTAGGCCAGATTGGAGTTGTTCTGGGCCTTAATATTTGTTTGGACACTGTCTGGAACCTTTCTCAAGGACTGTAGAAAGGCCATAGAAAGGAGTTCCATTCCTGTATCCCTTAGGAATTACTCTCCTGAATAAGAACAGAGCTCTCGTCCTTGAACATTTCTAGGCATGCTGTAGCCTTCCCTACACTTTCATTGGCCAGATAACTTAGCCAGGGATACATGCACAGTTCTGCCTTCCTTGCTGAGCATTTTGGGAGCTCTGTAACAAACCCTGCATACTGTGCATGGAGAACATGCATTTTTAAAGCGGTTGTATCCAAAGACCTCTGTGTTCTGATTTTTCATAGCAGCAATTCTTGTCTAAGAATTGTAATCCAGAATCTGAGCCTTGGGCTTTTTTTAATGTTTCTGGTCTTTGTGGTTTGAAGAAAGCCTTGTATATGCAATCAATTACAATGATTTCTGCTTGTTTGCGGACAGCCCACAACAGTAGCCCTGAGAAGCATGAACTGCTCCGTTCATCTAAATCAGTGTTTCCCAATTGGTGCTCCGTGGAACCCTGGGGTTCCATGGAGCAAAACGAGGGGTTCCATGAGGAGCCGGTGCTCCCCCGCCCCCTCTGAAAAAGAGCGAGAGAGCCGGCTAGCCAGCAGAGGCATGGGCGGTGAGTTGTGTGGGCTCGTGATGCCCACGCTCCAGCAATATTTGGAGCTGGAGCGGGTCCCGACCTTCCCGCGCGCATCCTCCCACCCGGCGTCTCTCCCCTGTCCCCGGACCCGTCACTGCCATGCGCAACCTTCCCTGAGCTCCCCCTCGCTGGCTGCTGCTGCCCTGCGCAGCACACTCAAACCAGTGGGTGGAGAGGCACCCGGAAGTGACGTAACGTCATGGCCCGGGATTTTAAACTTGCTGGGCGCTGTGAGGTTCGGAGTCCGGGGACAGAGCACAGACTCTGGCCCCACAAAGTGGAAGGCAGAAGGTGAGGGGAGAGGGAGGGAAGGGAAGGGAAGGGTGAGTGAGGGGTGGGCATCAGGGAAAAATGGAGCAAAGGGGGCAGGGGAAGTGAGGGAAGGGGGAGGAACCAGGAGGGTGCAGGGGTAAGAGAAGGTGCAGGCGCCAGGGGATTCTGGGGGTGAAGCAGAAGGGCAGACACCTGCAGTGGAGGGACCACCATCAGAGGAGAGACGTAGGGCAGGTTTGTAGAGGGAGGTGTTAGAAGAGGGGATGAGGAGGGGTAGCTCACATGATCAGAGTGGGGCTACTGGAGGAGTGGGCACAGGGAGGAGAGAAGGGCTGGTGGAGGGGGGCAGGTTGCAGGAGGGCTGAGGACCGTGAGAAGAGCAGGAGTCAGGACAGCAGAGGAGGGTAAGGAGTGGGGGGGCAGCAGGCACCAGGGGAGCTGACATAGCAGCAGAGGGAAAAGGTAGAGGTTTAAAAATATTTATTAATAACTTGGGTGGCACATCCAAACAAGCCACATGAACTCAATACTGGTGCACAACACAAAATTCATTTTGCTCATGTGAGGAAACTCTTAGGCTATGTCTGCACTGGTTGTTAATGTTCTTGTGCAAGAACACATCCACTCGTCCATGTGCGAGCTGTGCTTTTGCACAAGAGCATCTATGGCAGTGTGGACACTCTCTTGCCCAAGAAAGTGCCGATGGCCATTTTAGCCATTGGGCTTTCTTGCTCAAGAAATTCATGTTGCCTATCTTCACTGGCCTCTTGTGCAAGAATAGTTGCTCAAAAGGGCTTATTCCTGAGTGGGAGCATCGTAGTTCTTGCGGAAGAAGCCCTGATTTCATACATGAGAATGTTAGTGTACTTGCGGAAGAACACACGGCCAGTGTAGACAGGCAGCAAATTTTTGTGCAAGAGCGGCCGCTTTGGCGCAAGATTGTGCCAGTGTAGACACAGCCAAGGGGAGGGAGGAAGGCAGGGGCAGGGAATCAGCACTGGCTCAGCATGTCTACATGGTTTGGGGGAAGGTGCAGGGAAATTGAGCTCAGCTGGGTTGCAGAGTGGGGAGGTCTGGGGAGCTGGGCTGTGGGGTGGGGTGGGGTGTGTGTGCGTGGAGCTCAGAGCTCAGTTTGAATGCAGGAGGAGGGAGGTGCCGGGAACCGGGGCTAGACTCAAGGGGAGGGAGGGACAGGGAATCGGCTCTTGGCTCAGCAGTTTTGTGGGGCTTGGAGGAGGTGCAGGGAAACGGGGCTCAGCTGTGCTGTGGGGGTGGCATGCAGGGAACCCCAGTGCAGGGCTCAGCTGGGCTGAGGTGGATGGGGGAGGGCATACAGAACAGATGGGCAGCTCAGCTGGGCTGTAAGGGGCTGCAGGGAACTGGTGCTGCACTCCCTTGGATTGTGAGGGATGGTTTTGGGGGAAGTGCAGGGAACCAGCAGGGATGGGCAGTTTAGTTCGGTTGCAGGAGATAGAGGTGCAAAGAAACCTAGTGGGGAAGAGGGGAGGGGAACCAGGAGCCCTGAAATGACCTCCCCTGGTCCAAAAATTCCTCATCTGGGACCAGTCAATTCTAGAGGGTGCCAGATGGGTAGGAGTTGGACCTCCCTCAAGTCCCCTCCTTGCACCCTCCCTCGTAGCCAGACACCCTACATCCAGCCTGCTTCTGCACCCTACCTACCACCTGGACCTTGTTCCCTTCCGCCCCCCAGCTCCCTCCCAGATCCTGCACCCCATCCCTATCCTGTTCCTTGGCAGCCCTGCCATCCACCCTAGCACAGCCCTGGCCCCAGCACCTTGCCTCACATCCCAGGACTCAGCACCGCCCTGGCCCTGGCCCTGGCCCTGGCCCTGGCCCTGGCCCTGGCCCTGGCCCTGGCCCTGGCCCTGGCCCTGGCCCTGGCCCTGGCCCTGGCCCTGGCCCTGGCCCTGGCCCTAGCACCCTGCCATCCACGCTAGCACCCAGCAGCACCCTGTTCCTTGTCCCAGCACCCTGCCAGTCACCCTAGTGCCCAGCAGGACCATGTCACTGACCCCAGCACCTTGCCCCAGCACCCTGCCACCTGAGCCAGCATCCTTCCACCCAGCAGCACCCTCTACCCAGCCCCAGCACCCACTAGCACTCTGTCCCCTACCCCAACCAGCACATTTGGGACCACATTAGTGAGGCTTGGGGGGTTTTGGAGGAGTTTTTTTTTGTATCTCACTTGTGTGGCCCCCAACTGACTTTTCTGTGGGTCAGTGACCTTTGACTCAAAACAGGTTCCTCACCCCTCTCATATATAAAGACAATGCTAAAACCTTTTGTGTTTGACATATTTTATTTAAAAATGAAGTCAGGCCAACAAGCCCCCAGTTGGGACCAAACCCCCATTTCACTGCAGCATCATAACACTCATGCACCACCTGACCCCAAATCTGAGCCTATCATAGGGTATGTCTACACTACCCCGCTAGTTCGAACTAGCGGGGTAATGTAGGCATACCGCACTTGCAAATGAAGCCCGGGATTTGAATTTCCCGGGCTTCATTTGCATAAGCCAGGCGCCGCCATTTTTAAATCCCGGCTGGTTCGAACCCCGTGCCGCGCGGCTACACGCGGCACGAACTAGATAGTTCGGACTAGGCTTCCTAGTTTGAACTACCGTTACTCCTCGTGGAATGATGAGGCCTCATCTAATCTGTGTCTACCATGGATTAGAAACAGTCAAAAAGACAAGAAATATCAGGGATGGGAGATGGTGAATGGGCAGTTTTCAAAGTGGCAAAAGGGTTACCTAGAGGTTCCATACTAGGTTTGATAATGTTTCCTGTGGTCTGGAAAGCACATAATCAATGAGCTAGTAAAATTTACATATGACATAAAAGAATGTGCAGTGTAATGGCTGGCACATAGTTTAGTAGCACTTAGTACACAGTGACAATGAAGAAAGCAAACAAAATGTGAGGATGCAAAAAGAGTGGGAAAGAAAATTATACTAAAATATAATTAATGCTGTTCAGAATATTTCTAATGCAATTGTTTTAATTAAAATGGCCTTTTCTTGGAAATGAAATTTTTAAAGTACATTTTTTTCAAAATTTTCTGTTTTTAAATGAAAATTTCCAAGCTATGAAAACAAAAAAGAATTTTTGAACTAAAATACTCATGAAAAATTATAAATACCGTGAAAATTGAAAAGAAACAAACTTGAATTAAAATTGTTTTGAACTTTAAGAAATATTTTGCAAAAAAAATTGAACTCTTCTGATTAGCTCTAATTACAGTACAGGCAGTCCCCGAGTTACGCGGATCCGACTTATGTCGGATCCGCAGTTACGAACGGGGATTTCTTGCCCCGGAGGACTGGAGCGGCGGAACACCTGGTCCCGCCGCCCGCCTCCTCCGCGGCGAGAAAAGCTGCTCCCCGTCTCCCTGGTCTGCTGGGGGAGCCAGCAGACCAGGGAGACGGGGAGCAAAGCGGCGGAGGACCCGTGGCCGGACCCGCGGCGCTTCCAGCTGATCTGGAAGCGGCCGCGGGTCCGGCCCCGGGTCCTCTGCTGCTTTGCTCAGCGTCTCCTTGGTCTGCTGGGGGGTGACGCAGCTAGTGCCCCCCCCCCAGCAGACCAGGGAGACGTGGAGCAAAGCCGGGGGCCTGTGGTAGAGCAGGTGGGGCGCTGCCGGTTGGTCCCGCAGCACCGCTCCTTGGCACTACTGGACCAACCCGGCAGCACCCCAGCTGCTCTGCCCCAGGCGTCCTGATTCAGCCGCTGCTGATCAGTTTCAGCAGTGGCTGAATCAGGATGCCTGGGGCAGAGCAGCTGGGGTGCTGCTGGGTTGGTCCAGTAGCGCCGAGGAGCGGCCGCGCTACTGGACCAACCCAGCAGCACCCGAGCTGCTCTGCCCCAGGCTTCCCCAAGTCAGCCGCTGCTGAAACTGACCAGCGGCTGACTACAGGAAGCCCGAGGCAGAGTTGCTCTGCCCTGGGCTTCCTGGAATCAGCTGCTGATCAGTTTCAGCAGCAGCTGACTTGGGGACGCCTGGGGTTCTTAAGTTGAATCTGTATGTAAGTGGAACTGGTGTCCAGATTCAGCCGCTGTTGAAACTGATCAGTTTCAGCAGCGGCTGAATCTGGATGCCAGTTCCGACTTGCATACAGATTCAACTTAAGAACAAACCTACAGTCGTCCCTATCTTGTACGTAACCCAGAGACTGCCTGTATTAGTATATAAATTAATGATATATGCTCAGAGGGGATAGTATGTTGAATTCTTATCACCTGTCTTCGAAGGGTTTATAACAGAAATAGAGCTTTAGAAATGAACCAGAAGATGTATTACAAGTATGGAGAGACTGCTGCACAAAGAAAGATATTGAAAAGGAGATAGATTAAGAGATGAGGCAAATTAGAGGAAACATGAGAGAGATGCATAAAATAACAAATAGTAACAAGAAGGTACCGTTGTGATCATCTTGACTGACCTCCTGTATAACATAGGCCATAGAACTTCCATAAAATAAGTCCCAGAGTGTATCTTGTGTAAAATATCTAGTTTTGAACTAAAAATTGTCCATGATGGAGAATTCACTAGGCTCCCGGGGAAATTGTTCCAGTGGGCAATTACTCTGAACTGTTAGGAAAAAAATTATACCTTATTTCCAGTCTGAAAGTTTCTAGCTTCAACTGCCATTCGTTGGATTGTGTTATACCTTTCTCTGATAGATTGAAGAGCCCTTTATTAAATATTTTTTCTCTATGTAGATAGTTATAGACTATCAATTCACCCCTTAACCTTCTGTTTGTTAGATTCATAGAGCTCAGTCAATTTAGTTTATCAGTGGAAGACATGTTTTCTAATCCTTTAATCATTCTCATGCCTCTTCTATGAACTTCATCCAATTTATAAACATCCTTCTTGAATTGTGGGCACCAGAACTAGACATAGTGTTCCAGCAGCCTTTACACCATTGTCAAATAGAGGTAAATAACCTCGCTGCTCTTACTCAAGAAATCCCCTGTTTATGCATCTTAGGATTTCATTAACTATTTTGGCCACACTGTGACATGCGGGACTCATATTTATCTGTTCAACATAGCTCCCAAGCCTTTTCAGAGCCAGTGTGTCCCAAGTCTTTTCAGAGCCAATGTGTCCCAGAATAGAGTCCCCTATCCTATAAAGATGGCCTACATTTTTTTGTCTAAATGTATACTTTTAGCTGTATTAAAATACATATTATTTGCTTGCACCCAGTTTACCAAGTGATCTGGATCAGTCTGAATCAGTGACCTGTTCTTTTCATTGTATATTACTCCACCAATTTTTGAGTCATCTGCAGATTTTATCTGTGACAGTTCTGTGTTTCTTATAGGTTATTGATAAAAATGTTAAATAGCTCAGAGCCAAGAATTGATCCCTGCAGGACTCACTAGAACATAAAGTTTTTTAATAAAAAATATGGAGTACCAAATCAAACACTTTACAGAAGTTTAAGTATATTACGAAAACACTATTACCTTTATCATCTAAACTTTAATCTCATCAAAAGGTTGTCCATAATTCATATTGATTTGCATTAATTATATTACCCTCCTTTAATTCTTTATTAATTTTGTCTGCATCATCTTGCATGGGATCGATGCCACACTAACAGGCCTATAATTACCTTGGTCAACCCATTTTTCTTTTTTTTTAAAACAGGACTTTAGCTTTCCTCTGTTCTTCAGAAAGTTCCTAAGTACTCTTAGACTTATTGAAATTCAACATTAACAGTCCAGTAAACTCAGCAGGCAGGTCTCTCAAAACTCTTCAGTGCACATTTTCTGGACTTGCTGATTTAAAAAGTCTAACTTTAGTAGCTTCTGTTTAACGTTCTCCAGAGATACTGGTGGAATGAAAATAGTGTTATCCCATTTGAAGAGAGTGTCATCTATTCTTTCCCAGATACACAACAGAAATATTTATGGAACACTTTTTTGTCTTTTCTGATTTTTTATTGAGAATTCTACCATTTGCATTTAGTAATAGACCAATACAATAGTCAGGATTCTGTGTGTTCCTAATATATTTTAAAAACTCATTATTTTTAACTGTGCTCATAATAAATTTCTCCTTGACCCTTTTCCTCTTATCAATATTTTACAATTTCTAACTTCTGATTTATATTCATTATTACAGGTTGAACCTCTCTAGTCCGGCATGCTGGGGACCTGATTGGTGCCAGACCAGAGAATTTACCAGACCATGAAAGGTCATTATTGTCTAACAGCATTACCAACACTTCCACTGCTTACTGGGCTCTTAGAATATATATAGGGGTAAATTAGAGCTAAATAGTAGTACAGAACACTGAGCTGGGACTGGTGGATATCAACAAACTTTACTGGACAGCGAGAAACTTGGCCACACCCTTGATAAAGTGAACATCCTGCTAACTAAAATCATGCAAGACCATGGACGTTGCCGGACCAGAGAGTGCTGGATTAGAGAGGTTCAACCTGTATCAACTTCCCCTTTCTTCTATTTGTTTTATATATGTATATATATTATAGATGCCTTCACTTCCTCTCAAAATCACATTTTTTTTTAATAGTATGGCCTTCTTCTTGATCATGCAGGTTTTTTTCCTATACATTATATGTGCATTTCAAAAAGTGAAACCCCACATGGAGCCTGAGGGCAACAGGGAGTCCCCCGCTGGCCCTTGGCTCCATGCAGCACTTCCTCTTCCTGCTGGGGCTCTTGTACATTTCAAAGAAGGAATGCAGGCTCGTCCTTATCGACTAATCCAATAGTGGATGGAAATCCCATTAACTAGTCAATTAGTTAATTAATTGATATTTAACATCTCTAATCTGGAGTAAACACTTATTACTGCATCTTGTGCTTTATCTATTTTGTGCCTTGCCTGCAACTGAGCAATCCAATGGTAGTTAGTAACCCCAGTTGAAAGTATTAGAGAGGCTTGCTTATAATTGACCCCAGTTAGAAGGAGGGAATTAGGAAATAGAATAAACAGGATTGAGAAGAACTTGAAACAATCAGGAGCAATGATGGAGTGCTGCTAGAAACAGCCAGGGCCAGCTGGAGAGCTTGGGCTGAGTTTCTGAGAGGCAGTCTGGTAAGCCTTACAGGAGCAGCCTGAACATTTAAAGAGACTATAGGCCCAGAATAGGACACTTGGATAACTCCATGACTCTAAAGAGGAGAGAGTGGGGGGAAATCTAGGAAACTATCAGGAGACAATGAAAGGCAGAAGAGAGGAGCTGTGCCTGGACAGAGAACAGGAAGAGAGACTGTTGCAAGCTGTAAAATAACCAAACCTTGGAGAGGTGAATCTGACACACCAGCAGGAGGCTAGGGAAAAAAGACTGGTTTTTAAGTTCTCATTTTAGCAATTAGTCCTTGATATGGGGGGTTCTAATATGTGATTCATCATGTATTGAGGAGTTCGAAGGAGATGGGAAACTGAGGACAGTTGCTGCAGAATCATCCAAGACAAGTAGTGAGCTGGCAGAATAAGTGTCTCTATGTCCCCTTCAGCCAAATTCTCTTTGTGGAGAGAGTTCATTTCTTCCCTTTCTTCCATCCACTGAATTCAAAAGGCTTGGAAGGGAGGAAGAAACATTCAGCACATTATTTATTAATGTAATAAACACATAAAACTCTTGTAGGCTCCTTTCAGGTTCTCTAGAAATGTCCTACGTGCATTCTCTTAAATGAATAAAATCTCATTACTTTGAATTGGTGGGAGTTTGACAGGACAAATCAATAGAGGTTTCTATTGTAAGGAATAGTTGTTGTTTTTTTCAATCTAATTGCTGATCCCTTTAACTTCTTTTTCTCAGTGATGATCACCAGGATTTTGTTATCCTGTCTCTTGCTGCAGGAGCACTGCTCCTTCAGCCTCTGATTTCAACCCCTAGCTGCGTAATATGCACAAGGCCTATTTGAAACAATAACATTGGCGTTCCCTGCTTGATGTGATGCCAGAGTTTCTTATCCTTTGATTCCTCAGCAGTGGAAGATAGAAAGTTGTTTATTGGAATGATCTCGAAGAAGTGCAATGAAAATGACATCCGGGTGATGTTCTCCTCCTTTGGGCAGATTGAGGAATGCAGGATATTACGGGGCCCAGATGGCCTGAGCCGAGGTAAGCACAAAGCATCTCTGACATTTCAGGATTTTCTTCTGGACTCTTTCCCCTGCAGCTCAAGATCAGATTTCAGCTATGTCTGTGATTGGTAAGGTATGTTTTCCTTTGCTTGTCTTCAGTTGTTGAGATGAATCTAGTGGGTAAGTTTGATTCTTTCTGTTCTCTCCCAAGGTTGTGCATTTGTTACTTTCACAACAAGAGCCATGGCACAAACAGCAATCAAAGCAATGCACCAAGCACAGATCATGGAGGTAAGATACATTTTGGTGAGTTTGAGCTTGATAGTTGCGGGGAGGGGTAATCTTTGGAGTTAGTTTTTTCTGACTGTGGGTCTTGGACACAAAGATCTAATAAATATTGTAGCAAATAGCTAAAGGCAGTACAAACTAGAGTGAAAAGCAGCTGAGATTTAAAATGTTTGAGGTAAGAAGGGCACACATTTATATGTGGGGGAAAGAGCACTCTATTCCCATAGGTTTGTGCCATAGCTATGCAGTTGATGAGGGTTGTAACTATGTGAACCGCTGTTTGCAGGGTTGCTCTTCTCCTATCGTGGTGAAATTTGCGGATACGCTGAAGGACAAAGAGCAGAAACGAATGGCTCAGCAACTCCAGAAGCAGATGCAACAAATAAGTGCTGCCTCTGTATGGGGAAGCCTGGCTGGTCTGAACACACTTGGCCCGCAATACTTAGCAGTGAGTTTCCTTGTGGGTTTCTGTTAGACTGCTTATCTAACATGCTTATATAGGCCTTCTCACTGTACTGTTTGAGAATGTCACAGTCTTCAATGTATTTATATCCATTACATTCCTGTGAGGGAAGTAATATTATTCCCCATTTTACAGATGGGGAGCTGAGGCATAGAGATACTGTAACTTGCTCAAAGTCGCCTGCTGGGAAGATTTTCTCCTTAGGTTAGCTTCTCTTGAGTACTTTACATGTGTGTAATTTCAAGCCCCTTTTCAGTTCTGTCTGCCATCAAAATTGTATTCATCTCCCATTCTTTCTTCTCCAGCATTTATTACATTACTCTTATTATTTATTTCCAGTGACACCCACGATTGTGTTAGGTACTGTACAAACAGAAAAGAATGCCCAAAAAGCTCACTATGTAGAACACAAACAGGCAGGCAAAGACTAGATGCAGTGAATAGGGGTATAGCATACATAGACTTTTATAACAAAAAATGACAAATACTAAATAATTCTTCAAGCTTATTGTCACCAATTGTCTATGTTGTTTAGCTTTGCTGGGTTCAAAGGGAAGCAGTGTCTCACATATCACTGTGCTCTGGCTCTTGTGTGGGACTTCAGGGTGATTAGAGGGACTCTCCTCATGCTGTTACAGTGTGGGGTAGAGAAAGCCGAAAAGTTCACCTCGTTTGGGCTGTGGTGTTATTGCAAGAGAGGGAAAATTTCTCTTTATGCTGTTGCTTTAGATTTGTTGAAGTGAAATTTCTTTGTGACAGCACTGGAGAAAAGGGCAGGAATTCCTCCTCAATGGCACTCTGGCTGTGGCTCAGTCAGTGAATGATGGGGTTTTGCATCATGATGGTGCTCTTGCTGTAACTGAAAAGCTGGAGGGCATTCCCCACACCCTGGCACTTAGGCTTCAGAATCATGTCTATATGTGGTTTGGCAACTGCACTGTGCTAGCACTTTAGCTGTAGCGTGGGGCACAAAGGGGGATGCTCTTAGTGGTGGCACTCGGGCTGTGGTGCTTAAGGAGGATTCGCTGTACAAACACCCCTGACTCAGTGCCCAGATGGTGATGTGGATTCCTTTTGTGCCAATACTCTGCCCATAGTGTATGGAGAAAGTTTTCCTTGTGATGATCTTTGTCTGTGGTGTGTGAGCATTGGGGATTCCCATTGTGGCAGTGCTCTAGCTTTAGTGAATGTGAGGAGAAGTTCTTATGCTGGTGCTTTGGCTGTGGCATGGTGCATGGGCAATGGGAATTCTTCTTATGGCAGCGCTCTGGCTGTGGTGTGGTGCAGTTTCTCCCAGAAGCAGAGCCAGCCCTCACTCTCACTCTTATTTTGTTTTTTGGTGTAATGTCTAGCTTTATTTGCAGCTCCTTCAGCAGACAGCAGCTGCCTCGTCTGGGAACCTGAACACATTGAGCAGTCTCCAGCCAATGGGAGGTGAGTGTTTCACCTGAAGGCAGGTTCACTACCAAAACAGGGGATTTGATAGGCAGTAATTATTTAGTAGTGAGGAAAGCCAAATGGCTGTTGACATGTCTACCTCCTTTGTAAGGAGAGTCCTTTAGGTACTCACCACTGCACAGAAGAGAGAGGGATTTTGAGGTACCCAGTCCTATGATTACAAATCTGCCTGTGAGGATACTCTTCTTTGAGTTTACCAATGGTTCCCTGGAAGTTGAAATAGAGATGTCAACATGTAGAGGACTACACAATTAACTGAAAAGCTCGGGCTTATCCATTAATCCTGTCAACTACATGCATCCACCCCCCTTGCTGCCTTTGTATTAAAGGCAACAAGGGGGGAGGCAGGAGCTGATGCCTATGGGGAGCTGGCTTTTAAGCCAGCTCCACATGAGCACCAGATCCACCTGCCACCGCACATCCCCCGCTGCTGCCTCTGCTAGAGAGGCAGCCGTGCAGAGTGCAAGGGGGGCAGGAAGGAGCCACTACACTTGAGGTGCCAGCTTTCAAGTTGGCTCTCCAGGTCTGCCTACCCGCTCCCCCGCTGCTTCTGGGGTGGAGGTGGGGGAGGCAGGAGCCGGAGCACTGGCTTCACCTGTCCCCCCCCCCCCCCCCCCCCCGTCCTCCAAAGCTTCTGCCTCTATCACAGGGGTAGGCAATAATTTTTAAAGTGAGGGCCACGTCACAAATTTCTGAAGTGGCCCCAGGCTTCCCTGGAAGGGGCAGGCACAAGGGATGGGGCCAGGGTCAGGACGCTTCCCGTGCTCTGCCACACATAGACCCTGATTGGTCTGCAGGTGGGGAAGTGTGTGAAGTCTTTTCCTCCCTCTCCTCTAGGCGGTTTCCTCTAGGTGCTGTGCACCCCTGGAGGGGGAGGACACTTTGTGCACTCCCCCAGCCAATCAGGGCCTGTGGGTGGGGGAATGCGTGAAGTCTCTCACCCCCGCCCTGCAAGGTGCATGCAGTGCCTAGAGTGAACCACCAGCTGTTCTGAACCATGTGCCCCTGGCAAGAGGGGAAGACTTTGCGCCTGCACCACCCCCACCTCCTCTATCCCTAGGTCTCATTGGCCTATGGGCAGGAGAATGGCAGGGCGGCTGTGGGCTGAATCAACCAGCTTGGCGGGCCGAATCCAGCCCTCGGAGGCTCTCTTGCTCACTCCTGCTCTATCAGCAGCTGGGGGCAGGGGGAGCAGGGGAGACTGCCACAGAGTAGTCTGTCTGCGGCGAACCTTGGTCCACGGCAGACAAAGGCTGCTCCACGGCAGCAGCCCTTGTCTGCAGGGTATCCGAGTTCTTCGCATACAGGGGCTGCTACCACGCAACACTGCTGTCTTTGTATCAGAGTTAACAGTGCAGTCGGCGGGAGCTGATCTGCACAGGGAGCTGGCTTCTTCTGATAGAGAGGCAGCAGCATGGAATAGCAGGGGGCTGCCCGGAATTGGAGCCAGAGTGCACTGGCTGCCATCCCTGTCCCCAGGGACTGTTGAAGAGTCGTGTGACTGCTAAAATTTTATGTGGTTACATGACTATTCAGTTACATGCCATCTAACAATCCGAAGTTGTAATGTGTCTTGGCATCCACCCTCCCTATGATGGACATGTTTTTGAGTAAATGTTTGTCTTCTCTCATGAACCGAAAAATTGTTTTCTTGTAAGAAAGAAATTAAAAGACTAAAATGTAGGAAATGCAATTGTTGTAAGAAAGGTGACTTTTAAAGTGGTATTTTATTTAGGGTATGTGCTACCCATGCTTGTGAGTCACCTCTCTGATATCTCTTTGTAGAGGCAACATTGATACAGAAGAGGGAAATGTCTCATGTTTTAGTAAAATAAGACAAACTCCTCACTGGGTTAGTCAAGATCCCCATCAATTGCACATACTACAATGGGGTCATAAAGAAAAAGTCTGTGGGGTAGCAGAGTCTTAGACCATTTAGGGATTTGTAGATAATGAAAAAAAATCTTGAATTGTGACTGAAGGTGGTTTGGCAACCAGTGCTCTCGCAGAAGAAGAAAAATAATGAAAACTAACTTAGTACCACCAACCATTATGTCAGATCCTGCAGGCTATATGTCATAATAAACCACGATGGAAAGCTATTAATTAATCTGTCATGAAATTCAAGTGAGGAAAGTGAAAGTTATGATCCCAGCATTGCACAGCCATTTTATGCCTTTGACATTACCTCCATATGCTGTATAGTCATGCAAAACAATATCTGCATTAGGTGCATAGAGACCAAATGGATGATATGAATTCATTTTTGAATGTCCTCATTTGTGTGTGTATACACTTAGGTGTTAATACATTAATGAGAAGGAGTTTATGGAATATTATGTGGTCTTTCCTATGTCTCATATAAAGTTGTAGTTAAACCTAGATCCTAGGTGCCACAGGTTTACTAATTTTTAAAAGTTGTTTTTAAACCTAGAACATCAGTTCTCACCTTAGGCTCTGACTCTGAGGTACATAAGTCCAGTCTATCCATTCTAGTTTTTTTCACAGCTCTTAGTTAAAGATATAAACTTGTTAGGTGCCAGTCTGCACCATCTTGTGGAAGCAAGAAAATACCTAATCAGTTTAACTAATATTCTGTTTCATCCTTCTCCATGTCCTCTCACGGTCTGGGATTATAGAGCCAGTGTTAGGGCTTTTTCCCAGTGAAGTGTTCCTAGAGCTGGAAAGGAGACAGTCCTCAAAGAATGGAGTGGAAGTTTGGCTTTGAGTGAGTGCAGATAAAGGCAATGTTGTGGTCCACAGAGCACATGCTGTTGATCGTTAATTAGAAGCAGGTGAAAATGAGAAACCACGTAGCTGCCCATAAAAATTGCCATCATTGTTACAGGAGTGTTGAGGGATTGAGCAGCTAGGAAAGGAATAGGACTTGTGTCCTGAAGACTCTTTTATTTTCCTAATAAAAGTGTGAAAACCTTTGGTTTAGAGAGATCATGCAAAGGTGTGGCTGAAACAAGGAATCTTGCTTCATGCACTAACAGCATATTCCACAGTTTAGGGCCTTTCATCTAGACTGCCTCATCCGTGTGATCATCTCTGTTGAATACAGAAGAAGTATGTATATTGATATAGCCAGGTCCCAAATCATATCTAGATTTATGGACTAATAAAATAAAATTTTAATCCCATTTGGAAGCCGATGGGAAGTAAGCATGGTAAAGGGATAATACAAGTATAATATGCTCATGACAGCCTGTTCCAGTAAATAGACAGTCTGAATTCTGCACTAACCTGTAGCATGTATGTAGTTTTTGACCCATTACAGTGTGAATGGGACAAACTGCTTAGCACTATCCTCCTGAAATACAAGAATTGAAAAGGATAATGTGTATATCACATTTGTTCTATCTTCACTTTTTTGGATGTTTATATATTTATATTAAAAATACAGCAATCTTAAACTGAGTTCTTTGTGGCAGTGTGTGTCTGGTAACATGTACTTACACAGCACCCAGCCCAATGAAGCACCAAATCTGACTGGGGCATCAGTATGTCAATATAAGACAAACAAAACCATAATCTAAAAGTTCTATATTGATTTGGATTTGGGGGATGAATTGACTCGAGTAGTCACTCCCCTCCCCCCTTAGGCAGCAAGGGGGGGAGCACAAGTTGGTGCTGGGGGGGAATTGGTTTAAAAGCTGAGTTCCCCCTTCCCCAGCCCGGCCTCCATAAGGGGACAGCAGGGAAATGGCACAAGATAAGATTGAAACAATTCTGCTTGTGCTGGTCCTGCTGCTGCTCCTCTCCCTTTGGAATGTACAAGAGCTGCCTGCGGCTCTTGTACATTTCGAAGGAAGAGGCACAGAAGGGAACCCGTGCCAGCGGGGACTGCCTTGCTCCCTGTTGGCACGTGTTCCCACTGCGCCTCTCCCTTTGAAATGTACAGGAGCCACCACAGCTCCTGGAATTTCGAGTAGTCAGAATTCCATTGACTACTCAATTAGTTGATTAATCGAAATTTAACATCCCTACTCTGTAGACTCAACACTCTCCTGGCTGTTGCTGATACTATGTGGAGTGTGTGTAGGGAGGTAACTGGGCCCAAGCAGGTTCCTTTGGGTCTGGGGTTAGATGCTGGAAGGCCATGGCTTATTTCTTGGCTGTAGCTGATGTGCTGGATTTTCTGGGGAAAGAGCCGATAGTCTGGGAATCTCTATAAACAGTAATCAACAAACTGTGGCAAGAACTACTCACCAGCCCCGCATCGCCCATGCGCCAGTCCGGCACTGCGCATGCGCGCAGCACCGATGAATGGGGCGCACAAAGCGACCAGCTGAAATCTACTCACCATGGGCAAGTAGGAACAGCGGTTTGTTGAGTCCTGTCTATAATTATGAATGTAGGGGTTGTGACCCATTAGGATTCATGAACAGGTCGAGAGGGATCATGATCTGTTTCCTTTATGAACAATGAGTAGTCTTGTGGTACCTTAGAGATTAACCAAAATATATAGAATAATGAGCTTCATGGGTAAAACCCACTTCATCACGAAAGCTCATGATTCTATGTTTTGGTTAGTCTCTAAGCTGCCACAGGACTACTTGTTTTTAAAGTTACAGACTAACACAGCTATCCTTCTGAGTTTATTTCCTTTATGGCTCGATAGGATTTTTTTTTTCTATTATAACAAGATGACACAGTATAGTAACTCCTTGCTTAATGTTGTAGTTATATTCCTGAAAAATGCTACTTTAAGTGAAAAGATGTTAAATGATTCCAGTTTTCCCATAAGACTTAGTATAAATCAGGAGGAGTTAAGTTCCAAAGATTTTTTTTTCAGACAAAAGACAATATATACATATACAGCATATGTTTTAAACAAACAGTTTAATACTTTGTACAGCAGTGATGATTGTGAAGCTCGGTCGAAATCGTGTAGCCAGAGGGTGGAATATTTCCCAGGGAATGTCTTTCTACTAAATGATGAACTAGCACTCAGGTGAGCCCTCAAGAATAAACGTGTTGCTATGAATGTAGCCTCACGCTCTACAAGGCAGCATGGACTGACGGAAGAAACATAATAGATGTAGGCAAGGCAGTGGCTGCAAACACTTCCCTACAGAAACTGAACATGATAATAAACCCACACTGTCCCGCTGGAGTATACCACTCTCTCCTCCAGAGGGTGCATACACGGCTGCACAGTACCAAGGGGGGGGTATGTGTGAGTCAGACACATGTTTGTGAGATACAGAGATGCACACTGTGTGTGTTTAGAGAGAGGGGCAGATAGAGATGTGCGTATCCCCTTTAAGTATTCTGGTCCCACTTCAAGTACACTGATCTTGTAAGTAGACCAGGAAATTCAGACACAAGACTCTGCAGCTGTGATATCCTGCTTTGTGGGGATGGGGTACAGAGTGGGGGACTCGATAGAGCGGGGGACATCCTGACATCAGCATCCCTGTCCCCTCCTCTCACACAGCAAGCAGGAGGCTCCCTGGAGAAGCTTCGAGATGGAGGGCAGGAGCAGTATTGCAGTGGGAGAAGGGGCAGCTGAATTGCAATTGCATATGTTTCAGGGAGCTGATGGGGGGGGCTGCCAGCCCACTCTGGTTCCAAACCTTCATAAGGATGATAGGCCTGCTTTTCCAGAAAAATTGGCAAGTAATGGATAAATCAATCAGCCAAACTCTGATATAAGGGAGCACTGTACAACTTTAAACAACAGTGTGCTCTAATAGATAAGCAATCTAATAAAACAACATTAACCTGGACAATGTTATGTACGGAAAAAGTTTTAGACCATAGACCATTCCTTCCAAGCTGCTGCTGTTCCCCATGCAGTGTGGGGTTGGCTGCTGGTCCAATGTGTTTGAATGGACAATGATATCAGAGCGGAAATCCTGTGCATTCCTTAATGTGTTGCAGGGTTGAATGCGATGCAGTTACAGAACCTGGCTGCATTAGCAACTGCAGCCAGTGCAGCTCAGAACACACCAAGTGGCACCGCTGCACTCACTTCTTCCAGCAGTCCCCTAAATGTGCTCACCAGTTCAGGTAAGAAGGCCATTTGTTGTATAGTGCTTTATTGCATGGCTTAGGCCACCTCTAGAGTCCTTTTATGGCCCCCTCTGTTGCAGTCCATAGTTCTGTGTATTTTTCAGTGGGTAGGCAGTAATAACAAGTAGAAATGGTCTTTTTGCTCACCTGTCCCATAATGTTCTCTAGTATTTGTTAAGGTAGGTATGCTTTTCTGTGAAGAGGTTATTTTTGCCAGGGGCTCCTTTTAATCTTGAGTAAAAGGAAGTGTTGGGATTGCCATAAAACAGGAAAGTAGCACCTCTGTAGTGATTGCTAGTAAGGTGCAGTTCACATGGTACATCACTACTCAAGCAGTATATTAGGCAGATACGGTAGAGTTTGTGGTAAGGATGTCACTGTGTAGACAACTAGATGATTAACCAAAAAGCCTAGGCTTATTGGTTAATCCTGTTGACTACATGCATTCCCTCCCACCTTGCTGCTTCTATATCAGACTGGGCCCGCCGCAGACAGAGGCTGCTCCACAGCAGCAGATCCTGTCTATGGGAAGGGTCCAAGCTCCCTATGCACAGAGCGGAGCAGCCTCTGTCTGCAGTGAGCTCGGGCACCTCATGGACAGGCGTTGGTGCTGCCCCGGACTGCTGGCTCTGTATCAGAGGCAGCAGCATGGGGCTGCAGGCAGGAGTTGGTCTGTGAGGGAAACTGGTTTAAAAATTTGATGTGGTGTCATGACTATTCAATTACATGTTATCTAACATCCCTAGTTTGTAGCCTCTCCCAAGTTTTACAGTAGCATACATGTATACGAGAAAATCCACACATAGTTTGCTCCTCAGGCTTTAATGAAGATAAATCAGTTTCCCCTAAAACTAATATAGCTCTGATTTCCAAGATGTTTTATTGAGACATGAGAGACCTTATCTCATATAGCTGTTCGTGCTGGAATGCAAATACAGAAAAAGTGATTTTGTTCTCCTTACACCTTTTTTATTCTTTCATATATCTTTGTTTGGGTGTAATACCAGGATGATTAGAATATCTAAGCTCTCTTTAAGCATTGTGTTGCTGATTTCTTGTTCAATGTGATTATCTAGACATCCAAATTAATAAAGATAACAAATGACAAAGCAAAAACCTACATCCAATCATAGATTATATGAATCAAGTTTTTTAGTGTCAGTGTGAGAGAGAATTTTTCCTGGGCCAGCTGCTTTTGGCTATGCTAAATCACTGGCACAGGAAAAGATGTCCTTTATTTATAGAGCTCATTTTTTTACATTGGATTGCTATGATTTCAACTACTGCTAACCATCATCAATATTCACAACAGTTTTTGTTTTCATGGAAAGGCTTAATTGCACATCCAGCTCTAATATACAATCCATAAAGAAGATAACCTTACCTCTGTCTGTCACACCAGTCTGCTATTATACTAACTCAGATGCATACTGCTCAGCAGGCCCCGATGTCTAGTGTTGCAGGAGAAGACTTGTGGAAACTTTGAGTGGGAAACTTCATGTTGCAAGGTCAGAAATTAAATTGTGGACCTTTAGTTATTTAAATTAGAAGGATTCCCCAATCCATGGAAGTTCCTAAGGAAGACCCAAGCTGAAGAGACTCAGGCTTTCAAGAGAATTCCTGTTGTCAGAGAAGTTGTGCCTCATAATATTTTTTTCCTGAGAGCTGTGGTTCACCATAGTTCAGTTACTTTTCCAAAATTTACTTTGGCTGCCTCTTAGACTACCCTTTAGTAACACCGTTTACCCGAAAATCCATATCAGAGTTCAGACTGTAGAAGGTAGGGAGGGAGGGGGGAGAATTCTCAAACTCTTCTGCTGCAGTCCCTCCCTAGATAAAATCACGATAGTGAGCATAGTCCAAGAACATAGATATTTTCTTGCACTGAAGGGCTTGCACAAGACAGAGTAGTTGTACTCTCTCAAGCTCAATTCATTTGAGATGACAAAAGGAGATTCTTCAAAGGATTGCTCATGTGCATTCTATATATCTGTGTGTGGGCAACATGCATGATCATCAGAAGAATTTCCCTAGCAGTACGCTTCAGTGAGTTTCAACAGGGCTCTCGTTACCCAGGTTGGAGGTGGATCATCTCTTCAGGGGTCCCATTGCCCATCTTCTGTCAGTGTCACTTTTCTATTGGGCCCCATTTTCAATCTGGATTTCCTTACATCTGGGATAGCAGCAGTTTGTAGAGCTGGTAAATCCCCTTGCTGGCCTGCCAACTGATGTCCTTGATTGACTCACTGATGGACAGTTGCAACTAAGCACCCAATTCCCTAGTTTGGGGAACTGAGCTGGGTTCTAATGGAAGGAAAGGAGCAAGAGCTCCATCAGCATTCTACTGTCAGCTCCCGATCCCTAGGCCAGGAGTCTTTCTCCCCCAAGACTCTCTGCTAGAAACACCTCAGCTCCTTCTGCCCCCAAGGAATCATGGAACAAAGGGATGCAGGCAGGTCACTCCATGAGGGCTTGCACCCCTGCTGCTCCGGGAGAACAAGAAGGGACCGAAGGCCAGGCATGAACATGGCTGGAGCAGGGGTTAGAACATGGTCCCTTTAAAGTGCCAGGATCTCCACTGAACCAAGAGAAGATAAACTTGACTCATTCCCTGCTCTGACTCTGCCTGCCCAAAGGGAACACTCCCTACCCACAGCCCCTGCAGCTGCAGGTCCTACAGTTTTCTGGACCAGCCTGCCTATGCATGGTGTCAGGACACACTGTGGGAGGAGGAGGCAGGTCAGGATCAATAGACCGGTGCCTATTTTGTGCAGACGAGCCCACCCCCATTCCTGGAGTTGAGGCATTGTGCTCAGTGTGGAATAACTTATTCATTGATCATGAAGCTTGAGAAAAGGATTGTCATAATTGGTCTTTGTTTCTCTAGGCTAAGACAGTATTCAGTGCCTGGGCTGGTCCCATCCTTTCTGAACTCCTGATTCATGAACAGCTCATCAAGATAGAAATTGACCCCTTGCATCTCACTCGAATGAAAGCCCTTGATCAGAGGAGCACCATATCCTGGATCCCATAGCAGAAATGGGAGGAAGTTGGGGAGGGGATTTGAGGCTTTTACTGCCAGCAAGAGCCCTGACTAGAAGTTACATCTCTTTCCCCTGTCCATGAAATAGGAAGGGGCCAACATAGCACTGTCCTTAGTGCCCTGATCAAGGATGGTCCACTTGGGTGGATGGAAAATGGATTTTCAGTCTTCCCTTTCCAGTTCTCCCTAGCAAGGTAAAAGGTAAAACTGCCACTGCCCCTGCTCCTCCTGATCATACTCACCTCCAAGATGTATTGGAACTTGTCTGTGTCTGAGGTCTGCCAGCAGGTTTCTCAGCATGGTATGCCTGAGGTCTGACAAGGCCTTGCGCAGAGCCTGCAAAGGGACAGCCGTGGGTCGCAACTGGGAAAACTCCTCCCTGTCAATAGCCCCCTGCTCGGCCAACCAGCATTGAGACTCTGAGAAGTGAGAGGCTGAGAGGTCTCAGCAGAAATCCCAAAGGATGGCCTAGGTCACCACCGGAGGAGATCAGTCTCAGAGCACTTCCACCTCTTTGGGATGGCTTCCCACAAAGCCATAACGTAGGGTATCTCTGAGGTTGCCCCTGTCTTGCACCTCTCCTGCCTGGCTGATATCAGGGTGTTTCTGTGAGGTCACCTCCACCCCACCACCTTTCCCAATAGGCTGAAGTCCTGCAACAGGCCTTTGTGATATTACTGCCCACCTCCCCCCTGCCCTTTGCAAAGCTGATGTTCTGCCCATAGCCAGCCCCTTTGTGCACACTGACTAATCAGAATGAAGCTACAGGCCAACAATTGCTCATAGCCATCATTCACCAAGTATTTAAGAAGAACTGGAATATTAGAGAGAAGCAGGAACTATGCAGGTTTGAACCTGTGTCCTGCCTAGATGAGGAGTGCTCTTGAATGACCTTCAGATCTAGGGCTATGGACAAGGTCAGACCTATTGTTTGCATATCAACATAGGGAACTCAAGGCAAATTCGATTGGCGTGCCTGACATTCCTGCCCCACCTGACAGGCAAACGTGTCATGATCCTTGATATTAAACATTGTTTAATAATAATTGACAGGTGGTGCTTGCTCCTTTTCCTATGCCAGGCAGCCCTTAGCTTATGGGACTTCTGCATTCAGTACAACATACTACCTCAAGCTTCATATCTTCCTGGTACCTAAACAGCCTCACAGATTACCTCAGCTGCATGTTCCAGTCACACAAATGGTCCCCCAGGGCAGATGTGACCCTCACCATTTTCCACAACTGGGGTCATCTCCAAGTGGAGCTGTTTGTGCCCCAGCCAGTTCTGCTTGTTTTTAGGGCCACAGTTGGGGATCTATAGTGGATGCTTCCCACCTATTTGTGGAAGAGGCAGCTCCTGTACACCTTTCCCTTGTTCCGCTTATACACAGGGCCCTTCTCAAAATGTTATCAGGACAAAGCAACAGTCATACTGGTGGTCCCCACGTGGCCCAGGCAGCACTGGTTTACCATTCTGCTATCTCTTTCAGTTGCTAGGGCAATGAGGCTCCCCATGCTTATGGACCTCTTGATGTAGGAACATGGCCACCTGTGGCACCCAAACCTTCAGGCACTCCACCTGACAGCATGTAATCTTCATGGTTAAACCTCCTCAAGCAGCAGTGTTCCAACTGAGTAAGGGACGTCCTAATTGGCTGATGTAATTGCCAATTAATTAGCCCCTCTATTTGGGCCACTTACCTTGCCAAATGGAAGTGATTCTCCATTTGGTGCCTCCAAAAGGTAATGTCCCCCCGGCAAGCCACCATGCCCCTACTACTGGACTACCTTTTTCACTTCAAACACAACAGTCTGGCTCTGTCATTCCATCCAGTCTCAGGTGCAAAGTCCCTTTTTGGGGATCCTTTAGTGGGCCACTTCCTCAAGGGGTTGCACAAATTGTACCCACAGGTAGGGCATCCTATACCCCCATGGGACCTGAACTTGGTCTTTTCCCGACTCATGGCTCCTCTGTTTGAACCTTTGGCTATCCACGTTGTCTACCTTTCCTATAAAGTTGCATTCCTGGTAGCTATTATCTCTGCCAGGCGAGTGTCAGAGCTGCATGTCCTTACTTCTTTTATACAGATGGGGTTAGCTGCTCCCACATCCCGCATTTCTGCCAAAGGTGGTGTCAGCATTTCACATTTACAGGTAGAAAGATGTTCTGATTTTCTTCCCAAAGTGTCATGCTAGGGACAAGGATCTGACATTGCACTTCTTGGAAGGCCTTGGTGTTTTATATTGAACATACCAAGCCTTTCCGTAAATTGCCACAGCCTTTCATCATTATCTCATCATGGAGGGTCTCTTGATGAGGGGACTCCTGATTATGTTTAATTGCCTCTTGTCCTGGACCGCTTGGTGTATTAAATTCTGCTACAGTAGGGGTGGGGAACCTCAGGCCTGGATGCGGCCCCCCCCAACTTGCCTGGATCTGGCCCCTGAGGCTCAGGGTTACCCCCAGCATTGGGGGGTCTGCACTGGTACTCCAGTCCCTTTGTCACCCCTTCTTCCCCCGCGGTGCTGGAGCACACAACATCTCCTAAGCTGGGCCCCCCTAGGCTCTGGTAGAAAGGGGAATGTGGAGAGTGTCTTTCTCCTTATCAGTTGGGAACCATGTCAGTGAGAGGATTGGGTTTTTTGCTTCTCGTTTGTGTGTGGCCCCTGGCTCAAAAAATGTTCCCCACTCCTGTGCTACAACTTAGCCAAGGTTCCGGCTTGCCTCTCACAATGTACTCAGCTAAACCGCAGGCCTTCTCAGTGCCATTTCTTGTGCAAATCCCTATTCAGGACATCTGCAGAGCAGCAGCATGATCCTCTGACCACACCTTTGACATATTATGCCATTATTGAGCAGGCGTGGGATCACGCTGCTTTTAGAAGAATTGTTTTATAATCCGCCACGTGATGAGGTGTGACCCCTTTCTCTGGAGAAACTGCTGGCAAGTCACATGTTGGAATGCACATGAGCATTCACTAGAAGATAAAATGGCTACTTACCTTTTGTAATTGGTCTTTGAGATGTGTAGCTCATGTCCATTCCAGATGCGTCTGCCTCCCCTCTGTTGGACTTTACTGGGAAGAAGGAACTGAGCTGTCAGCATGGGTATACATACACAACCATGGAGACACCGCTTCAGGGGGCGCTACAGCCTACCTGACAGGTACTGCTAGGGAAAAATTCTCTGACAGCCGAGCACATGGCCCATGCACATACGTATTGGAATGGACATGAGCAACTCATCTCTAACAACAGTTATGAAAGGTAAGTAACTTTTTTCCACACACAATAGATTGTGCAACTGTTACAATTACACAGGCTCTGTTGGGCTATTAAAGCTTAGTTTTAAGGACTACAAACCTTTTAAAAAATTACAGTTGTGATTCTGGAGAACAAGATGTCAGCCTCAGAAAGATTGCTGCAGTTTTTGACCTGGCTCAATTCTAGTCCTGTGCTGTACTGTGTTTATATGCTATTTACTGACATTCTTTTGAAAAAAGCAGAAATAAGCTGTACAAATAACTTTGGATGTCATGGTATGTCTTCTCACAATCACAGAAATTTGAGTCTTGACACCAGCGGTGTATCAGTTAGTTGATCTCTAGTATTATCTCCCTATTTTACTTGCATTTGTTCTGAGAAGGGTCTTTAAGAAGATCACCTGCAGTGAGTTCAGTAGGAGACAACCTATAGCTTTGCCACTATGTCTGTGTTCACTTCAGATCTTACAAGCTGTGTGGAATAAGGCTTAGTTAATAGTACTTGTTAGATTGTAAGCTCTTTGGGGCTGGGACTGTCTTGTTATATGTTTGCACTGGGGATGTGAATATTGTTCAAAACAGTTAACTGGTTCAGAGATTAAAATTATATTGTTTAGCCAGTTAACTGTCTACTGTTGCAGGGTGGGGGTCTCTTGGGACTCTGGGCAGATGTGGTGGGAGCGGCTGCCCAGGACCCCTGCCCAGGCCACAGCAGTGTGACTGGAGATGGAGTCCCATCTGCCCCCGCTTGGGGTGGCCAGGATCCTGCCTGCCCCCACCTAACATGAAGTGGGGCCAGGATCGCTGATATGGCTGGGAGCAGGGCTGCCACGGGGGCCACTGTGGCCCCACCTGCTGCCCTCTCTGGGTTCCTGCCACCAGGCCCAGTTAACCAGTTACCTATCTGATAAGCCTAATGCTTACCGGGTAACTGGTTAACCGGGTAACCTTCTACATCCTTAGTTTACATAGTACTTAGCACAATGGAGCTGGGGCCTCTAGACACTACTGCAAAACAAATAGTAAGTATAATAGTAAAACTAAATAGTGTTACTCGCTTTCACATCTCTCAGGCCATGCTAGTCTCTTATTCAGAGTCCTTTGCTGACTCCCCCTTTTCCATGTTAAATTCAAGCTCACAGGCCTCCCTTGGAAATTTGTGTCTATACCACTCCTCTCTCCATCTCTGCTCAGATTTCTCCTAAATTCTATTAAGCCACTCCCTGCCTTCATGTTGGACTTGTGTGAAAGGTACACTGATTTACTATAAATTTATTTTTACATCTGATTAATTCAGTGGTTCTCAAACTTTTTGGCCTGTGACCCCAAATTCTCAGCGCAAAACTTTCCATGGACCACCAGCCAATCACCCATGATGACAAAATGCTTTCACTTATCCCTACATACCTTAAATACTAAATTATTCATATTAGCTACTTGAGCATAAAAGCTTAATTAAGGGGGTGTATATAACCAGTGAAAAAGGAAATATCAATCAAAATAATTAAACAGATTAAATGCTTTATTTTTATTATGTTAATTTACCAAACTTCATTTTAAGTAAAGTAAAATATTAATTTATATCCAAAACAAAACGTTTCAATATTGTCTTTATGGCAAGGGATTGGAACCTTTTTTGGGCTAGGGGTCACTGATCCACAGAACAATCAGTTGGGGGCCACACAAAAGTGAGAGGCAAAAGAAACTCCCAAACCCTCACTGATGTGGCCCACCTCCCTCCCCTAGCACTTGAGCCCTATGTGGGTGAGGGAGGGCAGGGAGGCCCAAGATTCAGGGCTTTCCACAAGCCATATTAACCCACCAGGGGTCCTGGGATTAGTAGATTTAGTGAACCCCTTAGGCTCTGGGATGGGGCCAGAAATGAGGAGTTCAGTTTCCAGGAGGGGGCTGATAGAGATCAGGGTGCAGCAGGGGTGAAAATAGAGGGTCTGGGTGGGAGCCAGGGTGCTGGAGCAGGCTGAGAGTGGGGTTCTGGTTGGGAATTTGGGTGCAGGAGGGGAGTGAGGGTGTGAGATCTGGCCAAGAGGAAGGGAGGGTGCAGGAGCTTACTGGGAGTGGAGGGTCTTGTTGGGAGGGGGTGTCCATGAGGGCAGTGTAGGTGCAGGGTCTGGGCATGAGGGGGTTGTGGAGGTCATCCCCCACTGTTCCCAGGCACTTCCTCCTGCTGCTCACATTAGCCAGAATCATGGCCAGTAGGAGTAGCAGGGAAAGCCTCCAGGTGAGTAGTTTCCTTGCTGCTGTTTCCCCAGACCGGTGGAAGGGGAATGTCAGCGCAGGGAGCTGCTTGCTGCCCCATAAGTTGGATCTGGCCCACAAGGCTTGGGGCTTCCTCCCCCGGTGCACCAACCTAGTGTGGGTGGGGGGACCATGGGGTAGGAGCACCAGCACAAGCTCTCAGCTGTGGGATGCAGGGGGGTGGGGCTGAGCCTGAAGCTGTGGCCCTCCTGCAGGGCAGCTGCAGACCACTATTAGTTTGGAAATGTGAGATTTAATTGAACCAATGAAAACCCCCATGTGGACTCACTTATCTCAATTTGACACATCCTAATTGAATAAGCTAAACTGAAATAAGCATCCACACAGCCTTTTGTACTTTCATTGATTTAAAATTATACCTTAAGTTAAACTGGTGAAGTTGTTTTATATAAACAAGGCATCCATTCCCTTCCATCATCTCTGTTTCCTCTGTATCCCTCGCCACTTGGCTTCATTTCTTTTTCTGTGCTACTCCTTGTTCTTGAAATAGTCTTTTTCTTGTCCTGCAAATGATTTTGTTCAGATTTTGTCTTGTGGTGTATTCAGTTACAAAACTTTTCTGTAATTAACAATTATAGAAGTAAATCTCATTTTAGACATAACACAACACCATTTCTGTACTTGGACCTCCATCTAGGCAGCTGGTATGTTGTCTGTACTGTTTTGCCTGTCAGCTTATGGAACAGATTGTAACTTTCTCTCTGCATTGTCTTGAGCTAGCCATACTAACTTGGCTCAAATAATAAGTCTTCTAGGGGGCTCTCTTCCCTCCAAGTCAGTATGGAAACAGTAACCTGGCTTAGCATTATGGAAGGGAGGCTATTGAATTATTTCAGTTGAGACATAAAACTGAGGTTCTAGCTAGTCGCCACAAGTATAATGACTAGTCTTGTTGACTAGGTATCCTGGCTAAAATGAAATTCAGGTTTTAAAATTCTGGTGTCCTGTGTTCCCTTACAATTTTCATTGGTTACAGAATTTATTTCCTCCCTAAAGTGTTTTTTAGCTTTGCTCTATCCTATTAATGAGCTAATTATCACCCCAGAAGTGGCTAAGTGTCAGATGTCAAGTGAAATCATTAATATATAAATTGTGTAGAATGGATTTGGATGAAAAATGGAGATAATTCTTACAAAATAGTTTTTGAAAGAATTGAAAATCTTCAACCGTATTTAATAGTATGTAAACTACATTGAGACCATTTTGGCTGAGATAGAAACATAAGAGATTACCAGAGTAGAACATGCTAAAATATCAGTGTACTTATCACTCACTGATGTTTGTTAGCCTGTGTACACCTGTGATCTATCACAACCGAAAAGGTGGCTCTGAGATGCCCCTATAATAACAGGGAACATTATCTTTCACCAATGCTGAGACCTATAAAGATGAACCTCTACTCCCCTGTAAATCTCTCTTCAAGAACTACTGACCTGAAAGAGACAGGTTTCTTCCTATCAGCTGCCCTATCCAATTTCTTGTGACTGTTGTTGAACTGAGCCTCATAGGGTTCACTGTGGACTCTGAATGTGCTAGTGACCATGCCTGATTAATAAATAATCTGTTTTATTCTTTGCTAAAAGGGACTTTTAGCAACTGCACCCTTGTGATAGAGGAGGAGAGTGTTTGTGTTGGAGATGTTTGTTCTCTGACTTGTTCCTGGCCCTGACCTCAGCCCCAACTGCTGGAGCTGGAATTCTATAGTGGAAAATTATTTCAGTTGCCAGAATAGATTCTAGGCATCTGTTCCTCGTGCTCTGTCTTGTGTTCAGTCTGACTGGAGCCTTCTTTAATCTCTGCAGGATCTATCTATCTCTCACTTTGCATGTGATTTCCAAGGATGCATAGTAATACAGTCTTAGGCATTGGTTTTATTCCACATTGCAGTGCTGCTGATTTTTACATTGGATTGGAGACCTCACCGGGTTATCATGCATTGGTTGCGTCTACGTCTGACTTAGATACTCTTCAGTGAATTTATTATTAATTATGTTGATGTGATTTTATATTAAGTAGTATCCAAAATATGTTGGCTACTCTACGCACACACAGAGACAATCTCTGCCCCCAAAGAGCTTTTGCTATGGAAAGACAAAAACAGTTAAAAAGATGAGGGAAAGGGATTCCTCATGCATGTACATCAATCAGTCCAGTGGGTTGATTAGCTTAGAGCAGTTAGGGCTGAGGTCAGGGCCAGGAACAAGTCAGAGAAAATAGCTTATTAGCTCCAATTTTTTAATGCAGAGTATCCGCAGCTGCCCTGCTCTAGTCGTTGTTGGTTGACTAGTTACTTGTAAGCATTGCAGTAAAAATGGGTTAGCAAAGAATTTGAAGGATAAAGGTCAGAGGTTATTGTTGAAGTTGTTGTTTATTTAACATTTAATTCTCTCATTTTAATAGCAGGTTCCTCACCTAGCTCCAGTAGCAGCTCCTCTGTGAATCCAATGGCCTCTCTCGGAGCACTGCAGACGTTAGCTGGTGCTACAGCGGGCCTCAATGTCAGCTCGTTAGCAGGTAAGCTCTATGTAATCAGGGAAAGGAAAAATGACCTTATTGTTCCTGTAGTTGTGCCACCACTCCTTGGACAAGCTATTCTGTTTATCCCTGCTTGCTGTCTGTTGCTCCTTTCTGACAGCAGTGAAGTGTATTGAAAGTTGACTATTTTTGGCTCAGGCATTCCACTCTATTATTAAATTTTCATTTCCTTTTTTTTATTTACACAGGGATGGCAGCCTTAAATGGTGGACTTGGCAGCAGTGGCCCCTCAAATGGCACGGGCAGCACAATGGAGGCCCTCACTCAAGCCTACTCTGGGATTCAGCAATATGCTGCTGCCGCATTGCCCACTCTCTACAACCAGAGTTTGTTAACACAGCAGAGTATTGGTGCAGCAGGAAGTCAAAAAGAAGGTAGGTAGGAAGTTGTACAGAAGACTTGAGTAGCGATATGAGGAGGAGTAAGACCTGAGCCTTATACACACACTCCATGCACAACATTTAGCTTCCTAAAATCGTAGACGTTAGAGAGAGAAATTTCATATAGTTCTTCCACTTGGGGGAACCTCTGCAGGATTGTTCCACATAGTTGATTTCTTCTTTGAGTACTTGCTTGTGTTGATTCTCTGTTAGATGTGCATGCACCCATGTGCACAGTTGCCAGAGATTTTTGCCACAGCGGTATATGTAGGGCTGGCTGTGGTACCCTCTGGAGTGGCATTCCTATTCCTCCTCATTCCAGGAGGAATAACAGCTAATTCGATTTAGGGCTTTAATTCGGAATCCTGATTCACTGCCGCATGTAGACGCGGGCAGTTACTTCGGGCTAGTCAATTTCTAAAACGGCGACCGGCCAGGAACATGCTAATGAGGCACGGGATATTTAAATCCCGCGCTTCATTTGCAATTTCGGGCGCCCTCATTAGCCTCCCTAGATCGAAATAGGGGGCTAGTGTAGACATACCCCAACTGTTGTCTTTAGTGTCTGGGAGAAAGCCACAGGAAACACAGGTGTTGTGTTTGTAAAAACTTTCACTCTTGTTCCCAGAAAGAGCAGGATATCTGCTTGAGAGCTCTCCTAATAGAAGCAGCTCTTTGTCCCACTCCAAAGTCCTCCACAACTGACTCTATGCTGAGTGGATCAGCTTTGGTGAGGAGCATGCCACTGGCACCAGACTTTGCCTGGCATTGCTCCCATTTGCTGGTGCCCAGGAAGTGGCAGAAGAAATGGATTCCTTAGGTGCTGAAGGACCAAGGGCCTATAGGCAAAGGACATATGTCAGGCTATGTGCTGGCTTCAGGGGAGTACCACTATGATTGGACCCCCGCCAAGCCTGGCCAACAACCTGTCCTGCACCCTGAGCAGTGACAGGGGCTCCCAGCCTACAGAAGGGCTTTTAATGAACAAAGTGGTTCTGGCAGCTAAAGACCAAAGCCGACTGACTCTTCAAGTGCCACACTAGGGAACTGAGGAGGCACACTGAAGACCAAGTCCACTGGGATACTTCAGCAGGGAACACCCTCGATCACTGGACCATAGGTACATGTCTCCTTCACTAGTCAGTGGTTCCACGTCCTAGCTTAGGTCCCAACAAAATCCCCACCTAGCAGGCACAGCACTCCTCAGTTGGAGGCATTGTTCTCTGTACTGCTGGTACTCACAAACATCTGACCCTCTTTCAAGCAGTCTTGCTGATGTCAATTATCATTCAGGAGTCACCATACAAGATCTCGGCACCAGTCTCGCTCGCCCCAGTATTGTTCCTCAGGCAGGCTACCCTCTATCACCCAATCGTTTGCCCACCAGAGTCAACAGACAAACACAAGCCTCAACAGCCTTGTCCTAGTCCCCAGAGGGGCAATGGTCGGGATTGGACTGCAGCTTTAGTCCATTGCTGAGAAGGGACAATTTGCCACTGATGCAGGACTCCAGCTCAGCACTGGACTCGGTGCCAGTGCTGCAGGGGCCTCCCTGTGGCAATACTGGAACCAGGGAGAAGGGAGCTAGTGACACTGGCTCAGTACTCCCAATCCTCCTTGGCCATATTGGACAGGCTAACTGTGGCATTGCTGGCACCATTGTGAGAGCACGGTACCAGGGCAGCTCACTGAACCCCAGTACCGAGGGATCCCTCCCTCGAGAAAGAAGGGGATAACATCCCACATGGCAAAACGTACTTATGTGGTCCGGCATGCACATCTCTTCCCTCAGACCACTTCTGGCATGGCTAGCATTAGCCTATTCTCCCCAATTGCCACAGCACAGACAAGGTGGTCAGGATTCTGAATCAATTACTCTTGTCCCTCACCTGGTGGCAGGATTCCACATCATTGCTGGAAAGATTTCCCTTTGCAAACTTGGCATCGTCTGTGACTCTGGTCTTCTGTGCCTCAGACCTGAGATGGTGAACACATATGGGTGCTCTCAACACTCTGGATCGCAGGTCCAGTCACAGTAGTGCCTTGCATATCAATGTCAGAGAATTCTGGGCAGTCCAACTGGCCTGCCAGTTGGATTCAAAATAGGATGGTGCAGGTCCTGATGGACACTATGGTCATGGCTTCTATAGAAAAAGGCAGGGAGGAGCCAGGTCATCTGCTTTGCGCTGGGAAGCCTTCTAGCTCTGGGACTTTTGTCTTCAGCACAACATCATCTTGTAATTGCTCTGCTTTCAGGGACCAAGCACTCTTCGGCAGATCACCTCAGCAGGACGTTCTCGTCTTGCCAGGAGTGGTCCCTCCACGGGAAGGTGGTAATTTCCCTTTTCTGCAGGCAAAAACAGGAAATGCCACATCTTCTGCTTGATTGTTAGTATGGACAGAGGATCCTGTTGGATGATTTTCTGCTCCCTTGGTTGTGGGCACTGATGTATGCCTTTCTTTTTTTGCTGTTGCTACTCAAAGTCCTCATGAAGATCAAACAGAACAGGGTGAAGATTGTCCTCATGGTGCCAGCATGACTGTGTCAGCACTGCTTCAGCACTTGGCTGGACCTTCTCAGTGGTGAGCCCATTCCAGCGACTGCTTAGATCAGATCTATTGGCTCAGCACCACAGCAGCCTGCTGTGCACCTCAACCTTGCAGCATTATGTCTCACAGCTTGGCTGCTTTGTGGCTGAACACACAGGAGCAGCAATGCTTGGCCATGCTTGTGCATTCTGTTAGGAAGTAGGAAGCCTTCCACTAGAGCAACTTACCTGGCAAAGTGGAATTGGTTCACCTGCTGGATCGCAGACAGAGGGATCCATCCTAAATGGGCTTATCTGCAGCTTATTCTTGACTACCTCCTGCATCTCAAGCCCAGGGCTTTTCCCATTTACCAGTCAAGGTCCATTTAGCAGCCATCTTAGCCTTCCACCTGCCATTTGAGGGCAGATCAATTTTCACTTGGGATAGCATGGCCAGATTCCTTAAGGGCCTAGAATATCTCTACCTGCAAGTTAGGGATCCTATCCCTTCGTGGGTCTTGAATCTGGTGCTGTTGCAACTCACAAGTTCCCCCTTCGAGTCAATGGTGTCATACTTTCTCCTCCTTTTTTGGAAGGTTGTCGGTAAACCTAGGCTCCTCATTGCAGTGACATCGTCCTGCCAAATATCCAAGATTTGGGCGCTCATCTCAGAACCAATGTACACAGTCTTCTACAAGGGCAAGGTCCAGCTCAGACTGCACCCAGCATTTCTTCACAAGGTCATCTCTCAGTTTCATTCAAGTCAGGCCATTGACTGACTGATCTTCCCAAAGACACATGAATCAGAGGCACATAAAATGTGCTTTGGATGTCCACATGACTTTGTTCTTCTACACTGATGAAAACAGGCACAATTTTTTGTTGCTATGGCTGACAGGATGAATGGTTGCCCTTCTTGGTCATAGCCTGCATTCGTTTCTGCTATTTCCAACCAAAGGTGCTGCCTCCAGCATTTGTATCCTCCCAATCTACCAGGGTGCAGGCCTCTTTGGCAGCCTTTCTGGCTTATGTGCTTATTCAGGACATCTGCAGAGCAGTCACCTGGTTGTCTGTCCATACCTTTATGTCCTACTATGCATTGACCCAGCAGGCCTGGGATGGTGCTTGGCAGGCAGTGAACTCTGAGTTCATCTCTGTGGATACTGCTTGTGAGTCACATAAAATGGAATCAACATGAGCAAGCACTCAAAGAAAAAGATGGTTACCTGCCCTTTTGTAGCTGCTGTTCTTTGAGATGTGTGGCTCATGTCCATTCTATTTCCACCCTCCTACCCTGCTGTCAGATTTGCTGGCAAGGAGGAACTGAGAGGGTGCCACTCCAGAGGGCACCACAGCCAGCCTTAGAGATACCACTAATGCAGAACTCTCCAGCAACTGTGCTTATAGGCATACGCACACCTAACATTAGGGATGTTAGATATCGATTAATTTAATAATTATGTAACTGCACCAAAACTTGGTGGTTACATGATTTTTTGATAGTCCCCAGGGGCAGATGTAGGGCCAACAGCTGGTGCGCTCTTGGCCCCACTTCTGGGGATTCCCCTACCTCCCCGAGCTTGTGTCTCTCTATCAGAGGAAGCAGCGCAGGGCAGCAGCAGCCCCTGTCTGTGGGAGCCCGAGCTCTCATGCAGGGGACCAGAGCTGCTTCCTTCCCTCCGACTCCCCTGCACTACTGCCTGCTGCAGACAGAGAGTACTCCACAGCAACCTCCTCCACCCCTCCCCCCACTCTGCTGCCTGTGGTAGAGGCAACAGTGTGGGGAGAGCAGGTGGCTCCACGGAGCCAATGCTTGGGGCGAGCCGGCTCTGAGGGAGGCAAAAAGGGGGGAGTAGGTGGCTCTGCGGAGCTAGCACGTGCGGAGAGCTGGCTTAAAAGCCAGCTCCCCACAGGCACCAGCTCTCACCTTCCCTCCCCCTTGCTGACTGATACAAAGGCAGTGGGGGACGGGTGGAGGGAAATGCGTGTAGTTGATAGGATTAACCGATAAGCCCAGGTTAATCGTGTAGTCAACTACACATTGACATCCCTACCTGAAATGCAGTGGACAAGAGCAACACATCTTGAAGAACAACAGTAACCAAAAGGTAAGTTACCATTTTTTCTTAAGTGCTTGCTCATGCCAATTGCATTTCAATGACTCATAAGCAGTTTTAAGCATCCAAATAATGCTGTCTCTGCATCTTCCTGTGAAGAGACACCATAGCCTGATACGTTTTACTATCAGGGAGATTTCTTTTTGCTAATTTAATTTCGTTATATAATCCTGAACAGTTGTCATCTAGACTGTTTTCACACTTCAGGTACTGAATTAATTTTAGCATGTAGAGTGAAAGACTGTGAAAGAGTGAAGGCTGTAGGACTGGGTGTGGGCATCAGGTAGAATGAGGAGGAGAATTCACTCAGAGGCAAGGAACGAAACCTAAGAGTTTCAGGTAATAGCCAACATACAGGGTACCAGGAGCATTTTAGTCTTAATATTCAGTTTGGCTGGTTTTCTCATGCTGCAGACTTGGACTAAGTACCTGTTTTGTTTTCATCAACACCCCTGGCTGATCCTTACCCATGAGTTTCCCATACAGCAGCTGAGCCAATATGGACTTCAGTATGATGCAGGAAATGTAGTCATCAGGAAAAGTCATCAGGGAAGGAACTAAAATCACTTGGATATTTGATCCCAGCAACTGACCATGTTGCCTTATTTTGGAATCAGTTTGGTCCAGTTTCCTGGCAGGAAACTTATTGCATTCTCTGAGAGGGGCAGGACAGAGTTAATTGTATTGAATGAATCTTGGTTCTCAGCTTTGAGATTAGGGAGCAAACTCCCATGCTTTTGCTGAATTTGTGTTTCTAATCGATGGATGTTTTGAAGGTCCAGAGGGAGCCAATCTGTTCATCTACCACCTTCCCCAGGAATTTGGGGACCAGGACCTGCTGCAGATGTTCATGTCATTTGGGAATGTCGTCTCCGCCAAGGTTTTCATTGACAAGCAGACCAATCTAAGCAAGTGTTTTGGTATGTTGGTTCCACTCACTGTCTAAGCCACCCCCTTAGGAGATGACAAGATAGGTCCAGCCATCCTTTGGAATAAAATTAATTGGTTGGAGGTTTTCATGGGGGAATGGGATGTTTTTCTTTATTATTTGGCCTCAGTAGTTAGTTGGTGTTTATAGGAAAGACCTGGCCTTCAAGACCCGGTAGCCTGAGGTGATACTGAAATAATGTGGGTATGGGCAACCCTTTATAGTAGAGTTCCTCAATCCTGTTATCTGCTGGGCCTCCTTTGCATATTGGAATAACTGTAGCTGGCGCAAATGGCAGATTGTTCCTCACAGTGTCTTGTCTAGTTGCTTTGTCTAGTCTAGTTTTGAGCAAGTGATGACTTCCTTCATTACCATTAAGAGATTATTTCACAGCCAGTTATAGTTTAGCAGAAGGTTTTCCTGATGCTCACCTTGAATTTTCCCATTTTTAAATGTAATCCAGTTACTCTGTTATGCAACAATGTACTGCCCTAAATAATTCATCATCATTAGTGTTTTCACCTTGAAAACTCTGCAGGTTGTTATCATGGTGCCATCCCTATTGTTATTGCTTATCCAAGCAGTAGTGGATTCTGCTCACATTCATTATTAAGGTTGCAGTATAGGTTCCAGTATAATTTTCTGTCTTATCAAACACATATTTATGAAACATTCATCTCATACTGAAATTGCCAATGCTTGGTCTCTATCTGAAGGGTTTTTTCTCTTTAGAGTTCATCCAAACTCTTTGAAGCTTTATTTTGAGATGGAATCACTTTTCCCATATAGAAGGTGGTAGAGAAACTGGTTTTTTTAACAGAGCTACAGGATAAATGTTTGAAGTTCAAAGTGTGTGGAGGGGAAGGCTTTCCTCAAAATTTGCATAATCTTTGATTTGAAAGAGAATATTCTCCCTTTTAGCAAATGATATTGAGCATGCTTAGATCAACATAAAACATAACACTGAAATATGCACATCACAATAATCCTACCTGAACAATTGAGACGAGCAGTGGGTGTGAAAAAATCTTGATGGATGTTAAAATCTCAAGGTGTTTCTGCAGCAATCTACATGCATTGCTTTTTCATTCAGCCTTCCAGTATAAACAGGTGTAATACTCCCATGTTAACCCAACTTGCAAAATACTTCCTCCTATCAAAACAAATAGGAGCAGCAAAGGAGGCAGTTTGTGTTTTTATACCATGCCAAACACTCTGTTATCTGAGTATTGCCTAGATTGAATTTCAAAACATAATTTGGATTATATAAACTGTAACACTATTAAGCAAAGTTACTTAGTATATTCTGTTTTTCTTAAAAAAACAAAGCCAGGAAATAATGTAGTTAACATTGCTGGTGGAATTTTAACTCAACTACACTCAACATACTTATTATTTTCCATTCTTTTTTTTTCTTGACTGAACGTATAGAGATTAATATAAATGGTATCTTTAAACATATTTGTTAAAAAATGCAGGATGTACAGTATGGTCAAATAAATTGTTGTTAGAACCTTAACTTTTGTATCTCCTATTTACCTCTGCAGTCTTATGCTGCTTTTTGTATAGAGTTCTATTGATTTTTTTTGGTCAGAAGTTCTCTAATTTTCTTGTCTATCTCCTGCCAGTTTATCACTATTTGTTGTGGTAATGAGGAGCACAGATGTACCAGAACCATAGAGAATGGGACTGCTCTTTCTCTGCACTGTTGTGATTGTAGTGTGCAGCCCAGAATTAGCACTGGCCATTTTTGCATTGGAAACTTGTGTCTCATTTCATGTCCCCCAGAGCAATCGAGTCTCTCACAGTTACTACTTCCTTGGTTTCTCCCTCTCTTTTCAATGACTCGGTTATTTTTCCAAAAATACTTTTATATCTTCCTTTGTCTTCAGTAGTATTTCCATCTTCTTCCAGATCCATAGTGTCCCAGTTGCTCTCTATTCTACATCATGAGCAAAGATGTTTTGTAAGTTCAGAAGTAACAGAATCCATGTTGTATTCCATGAAATATTTCCATAACTTAGTAATTCAGTATTATCAGACAGCTAGTGTTCAGTGCATGCTAGTGTTCATACTTAAGATATATTAATTCTTTTTGAATAAAATGTCACCTTAATTAAAAATAAATATTTAAAATTGCACTTCTGTCATCTATTTTTGTAATCCTATTAAAAGCAAAAGTTTGGCAAGATTGGTATTGTGAAAATCCACAGTGCTGTTCTTATTGCTTTAAAAATACCTTTAGCCTCTAAATATTTAGCAATATTTTTTCTTTTAATATTTGTTCCATTCTTTTAGTAGGGACAGAAGCCTAGACCTAATTTGAAGCTAATTAGTAGGAAGGCTCTTATTTCCTGTTTTGAAGACAGAGACCATGTTTATCTTCTTTCATCTCCCCTCAGTTAACTTGAGCACTTTAAAAAAATTGAGTGATTTGGTAATTTTTTTAATTAGTTCCTGTAAGTCCATGGATTTACCTAATAGGACTCCACTAACTTGTGTGTGTTCATATTTTCTTAGTATTCCCTGATACTTTTAGACAATACTTATTGCTACAAATCTTTCTTATTTTGCAATTATCCTTCCTTGTTAATGTTTTTCTAAGGCAAACTTTAAATAAAAAAAGAGTTAATTTTCCTGGCTACTTGAGGGTAATTTTTTTCATCTTCCTCACTTCTTATTACACATAATTTCTTCCAAATACTACTTTTAACCCTAATTATATATCTTTAAGAGTATTTTTATTTTCCTTAGTACTCCTGATTAGTATATTTCATTCTATGTTTCGGCTCCCTTTCCTCCTCTGTCTACTCAAAGTTTTAATTAACTTTTGTAAATGTCTTTCTTTGTCTCACTCCCCCCCCCCTTTTCTAGTACTTTGTTTATTTTAAATTTAGATTGCAGATTAAACCATCCTGGCTGCTGCTTTTACTTTATTTTTTTTTTCAACAAAGCTATATTTTGCCTTAGGAAGCATGTCTTTCAGTTATCCAACCATGCTTCATGTTGGTGGATTTTAACACTTCCGCCCTCCCTTACTAAGCTTCTTTCTGACCTCCAGTCCTCTTATACTGCTGGATTCTGTGTTCAGCCATTATTTATTATGCTGGATGCAGAGTAGTTTTCACTTACTGATACCAAAGCTCTCCAATTGTCGAACATTCTCTGTCAGTTCCTCTATACTCCGGTTATCTGAGGCATCTTTTCCACTGTTTGGAATCTGTACTTTCATTATCATAAAATTTTACTCTGAATAATGAAGGAACCTCTTTGAAAAATGCTAAGTTCATTTGTTACCTAGTGGAGATCTCTGTAGTTAAGCTTTTCTGAGTTTAGTCTGTTAATGTCCCAGATAGCCTGAGAGCTGCCTGATTTCACCTTCCTAATCACTACTCTAAGAAGTCTGATGCAAATAGCCACTGTTTCTCATTGTGGCCTTATACAAAGAAATGTTACCAACATACTTACTGTTAGTCTAGTTGTAGTGCCTCCGCATGAAAATAACACTTCTCTTCCCCTTTTACACCTCACCTCTCATACTGACATTCCAGTTACAAAAGTCATCATTAGTTATGCTCAGTAAATCAGTTTGTTCTCTAACTAGAATATGATAAAGTTACATGAGCATTTCCCTGTTGTGTTCATATTTTTAGTTATTTATAACATTCCAAAATTTTTATCTTTTGGACTAAAAATTTCCATATCTAGTGTCTGTCTCTCCAGGGATGAGATTTTGTAAAGTTTAAGCATGCATGCATAAATAAATAAAATTAAAAAGTAAACTCTAGATGAGTCGGAGTCTAGTGAAAAAGCTTTCCTTGTCTTTTTAAAGGCAATTGAAGGGCTATTTTATTTTAAACAGCTCTTGTGCCAAAGTGGCTTGGGGTAGAAATCCACAGCTTGGCCTGCAACATTTGAGAAGTGCCTGAGTGATGTAGTGAAATTGAACTTTTTAAAATATCATTTAATGCAAGCCTGTTTACCTTAAGATAACCTGGTGTGTGCAGCTCTTGGAACAGAGGCTCACAATTAGGGATGTAATCGAGTAGTCAGCTACCTGATAAACCTAGGCTTATCAAGTAGTTGAGTCACTACTCGTTTCCCCCACACTCCTCCGCTGTCTCCACAGTGCGGGGGAGGCAGAGGCACAGTAGTCCAGGACCTAGTGCAAGCCAAGACTGAGGAGTTCCAGCGTGCACTGGGTCCCAGACTGCTGCGCCTCTGCCTTTAAAATATAGTAAGAGCCGCTTGGCAGAGCTGCAGCAGAGGTAGGTCCAGGACCACAAGCTGAACAGTTCCAGCTCGTGCTAGGTCCTGGACCTACCTCTGCTGCGGCTCTGCCTTTTAAATGTAGTAAGAGCTGGACTGCTCAGTCCTGGCTTGTGCCCGGTCCTGGACCTAGCACCGCCTCCCTTTGTCAACTAATTGTGTAGTCAATACAAATTGTGTCAACTACGCGATTAGTCAGTTACCCACTTCTTAACATCCTTAATCATAATCCAGTGTTCTGATTGGCATCTTGAGCATGCTGTAATTATGTATTTTTCCTTTTCTCAGGTTTTGTAAGTTATGACAATCCTGTATCTGCGCAGGCTGCCATCCAGTCAATGAATGGCTTTCAAATTGGCATGAAACGTCTGAAAGTTCAGCTCAAGCGCTCTAAGAATGACAGCAAACCATACTGAGCGCCCCTCCCCTCTCGGACTGGTGGGAGAAGGATCTTCTGGTAAGTTGGGGAGGAGCGCACTTAGTGATTCGGAGCCCTGAGGGGCTGTGTTTTTACAGTCCTGGATGCTGATCCATGCCATTCTAGCTGGCACATCTTCCCCCTGAAGACTCAGCTGCAGCGTCCACTGGGATTTCTGCTTCGGATGGAGGACAAGTTTGTGATTTTGTTTCCAGTATTTTTACTTTGGAGTTTAGGTGCCATATCACTGAGGTGGTTTCTTCTGTTTTGTTTTGGTTTTTTGTTATTGTTGTTTCTTTCCTTTTTTGAAGTTTGCTGTGTTTGTAACCAGTGTGTTGAGAAGGACCAATGCCAGCTACCATGGGGGCCTGGGGAGGGAGTATAGAAAGAGCAGCAGAACTGATACCACACCAGAGGGAAGAAGGAGGAGCAGAACTGACACCAGACAACATTGAGAAAAAGAAAGGTGGAAAGGGAGAAGTACCTTGAGAAGGACAAGGAGTTGACCTCATGTAGCCTTTGCTTTGCTCCGCTCCGTGCTCTGATATTTTCTTAGTTAAATGTCTAGCTGAATCTGTCTCCAGACCAAGTGAAAAATCTATACGAGCAAAGAGGTTAATGGGTTAAAGGAAAACTGCAGTGATTATTTTGCTATACAAAGTGGTATTTATTATTGCACTGTGAATGTACACAGCACTTTATATCATTTTTAGATACTGTTCCCACCTAGAAAATCTCATAGTTCATCTAGAGTTACATAGTAATCATACACAATTAATTTCCCAATGCTTAGGAAATCTTACTCTTGTCTTATCAGCGGGAATTCAGCTAAGGTTTAGAGAGGCACTGTGCCCTGGAGGAAAAAATTTGGGGCTGGAAACCAGGAATTCTTGAGTTCTAATCCCAAATCTGCCATAGGCTTTCAGTGTGATCTTGATCAAATCTCTTCCCCTTGCTGTGTTTGAGTTTTCTCATTTGTACGATGATGATAATGCCCATCTCAAGTTGTTTGAATTAATATTCACTGAGCCCAATCTAAGTGCTAGTTATTTATTATTAAACTGTTAAATTAATAGTAATACAGCATTCTTCAATAATACACAATACTTTAGAACAGCTTCTGAGTTTCATGCTGCCTTGCACATCCAAGTGGGTGTTGCTTCCTCATGCAATCATACTCTTTTCCAAAGGCAAATTCTTTGTTCACTAGTTACTCTGTGTAGTGATTCACTATAGTAATTAGATTTACGTTTTACACTGCAGTTTTCCTTTAAAATGGTGAGTGCCAATGCAAAGCAGAAAGGGCTATACAGGAGCAACTGTACTAGAGCAGACACTTGAACCACTCAGTCTTATTATGCCTATGGCAGTGGCTGTCACCCAAAATGCTGAAGGAAGAGCAGACACTCCCATTTCTTGAACACACACATTCTTTGCACATTTTTTAATTTGCTGGTGTGTTTCAGGGGCCTTTGTACACCCTGATTTGAGGAGGCTCAAAGCCCCTTTAAGATTCTGATCTGAAGCACATCAAGGAGTAACAATATAGGCTAGTGCTCTAAACCACCAAAATTCACCTCTGTCACTGGGGAAGTTTACAATTTCTGTATGTTTTTAATAGAGATTCCATTTACCTCATATTTTCTCCTTTTCCTCTTCTCCTTTGTGTTCCCAGTTTGGGGTGATGCTTTTCCTCAGCACACCAGATAACACTGCAATCCTGTGTTTGGCAGCTGGCTCCTAAATAGGAAGCATGTGGGGTCAGACACAGGATTCTTCTTACTTCTCCACTCTAGCAGGAGGAGCGATAAACCCTATCACCTGAAATGCTGTTTAGAATGTGCATGTGTGTATAGATACTCTATCACGGTCCATGGGGAAGGTCAGGCATATCCAGGGACTGGGTCCCCTGGATGCTTAAACCTCACAAATACAAGGCCTGACCCATAGCATCAGAGCACCAAGGTAAAGTGCCCTTTTTTTGATGAGTGTCAAACTCAAACAGTGTCTTGGTGCCAACCTTTCTGTAGTGCTGGCAGATGGGTAGAAGAAATTATCAGTATTCTAGAGAGGGTATTGTGGTAACAAAGGTTTAAAAGTCCAGACTGCCAAATTTCCATTTATGCTGGCATATGGTATCCTTTCATGTTGAATATTTTGGTCTTTCTATAAATATATACATACATACATACATACACACACTTAGGTGAACCATGTACACTTGAATTCTGTGCACTGGGAGAGATGTGTTCTGGTTTTCTGAGTAGAAAGTGTTGGAGTGTTAAGACCTCTAAGGTCATAATGGGATTTTTTTATAAATATACTTTGCAAAAAAAAGAGAAAAGAAAAGAGATCATGATTGGGAGCATCTACTCCGAGCATGACTGTTGTAACCAAGAAGGTTGTTTCTATTTTTATAGACGTTTTATACCGCTCCAAGGTGGAGAATATTTATTACTTAAATTATTTCACTGGAAAAAAGGCCAGGGTTTTATGGAATCGTGAATGTGATTGTTTTACACATACAATGATGTGCATGATTGAAACTACTGATTTTCAGTGGCCTGTTTGCAGCCTCACACACTGCTAAATGAGAAAGGATTAATTCTGTGAATCAGTGGAAGGGATAGCTGCACTCTGTGGTCTCTACAGTCACTCTTAACTAGTATGCTACATGCTGCTCAGATTCTTGCTCCATTTCCCCATTGACCCCAGACATGTTCCTTTAAGTGATCATTTCAGTTGCCCAGTATTTAGTATCTTTGGCCTATGCATCATGTGCTATGCTTCCAGTAGGACCAAACTTAGCCCTGGTGTAGACAAGTGTAACTTCCATTGATTTTAAGTGGAACATTAACCCATTTATTCCAGGGATGAATTTAGCCCTATGACTCTTCCCAGATAATGTGATTATCTCTACTAGAAGCCTAACCTGGGCTAGCTCTTGTGCCTTACTGGCATGACTATAATGCAAGTATTGCCAATCTATGCAGGTTAAATTCTAAAGGTCTGATGTCCAGTTTGTCTGAATTGATGGAGTTCCATTTAATTTAATTCAGCTACACCAGTTTATACCATCTGAAAATCTGGCCCTAAATGTATGTCTGTTTCAGCTTCATTCATTCTGTTGGTGTGTCTAGACATATGATGCCAAAGTTGTTAAATGCATCAAGTCACTGACTGGAAGAGGTTTTTTACTGTGCAGTGCAGCTGATTGTGTTCATTACGGCTTTGAGGCAGCCGCTGCAGACTAGGGATTTCTGCCTCTTCCTTCATTCCTTTCAGATCTGAACAGAGTTTTCTTCCTCACTTTTTGGCAGGAAATCCTGTAATTTTTTAATCACTCGCATGCTCTTATTCTGTTGCAAATCAAATCAGTCAGCTGTTCGGGGACCATTGGCATAAACTGACTAAACATAAATGCAGACTGAATTAGCAACTCATTGTAATAAAAATCTGTTAAAATCACTTTGAACTACTCTTTAGAAATATTCCAAATGAGAAACTATCCCCATTTAAAAAAAACCTTTGTATACTAGCACAGACTATTAAAGATGAGTCTGGAAAGGCAAAGAAAAGAATTTACATAATTGAAACTGGAAATTATTTGGAACAGACTTGATCCATTCTGAAATACTTAAATATTGGAAGCTGTTGCAAACTACAGATTGGTTGTAATCAAGGTACTTCTCTGAAATGGTACATTGATACTGGCATAAAGGTTGGCGCAGTTCAAATAACTACAGAAGGAATTGCTTAAGAAGCCAAATGGGCAAAGTATTTGGTATGTTCATAGTTTAAAGAATCTGGATTTTCCAAAGAGATTCTTCAACAAAATCTACTATGATTTCTGCTGAATTGCAGACTTCCACACTGCATGTGTACTCTGCAGATCCTGTGTGCTTCGTAAAAACAAAGGAAAAGTATTTGCCTGCTTTGTAGACTTTCAGAAGACATTTGATTCTACTTGGAATCCCATATTAAGAGAGAGTGAAGAATTAGGTGAGGTGATTGGTCTTAACCTGACATTGTTTAATATCGACAGCTATAGCAAACTGACTCTGATTAGATTCTTTATCACCTAGATAAAAGTCTAAAATTAGATGTCTCCTTACAGCTTAGTTCTCTTACCAATATGCTCAGACAAGTTAAATCCATCTAGAAAATACAGTTATCACTGTGGGAAATTCCAGCCAGGCAATTAAATCTATCAACAAAAAGCCCTTAACCTAGACCATATATGTCTATTAGAAACTTGCCTACCTGTAAGGCAGAATGAACTCAGACAATTCCATCTGTTGATCACTGTATAGAAGGGAAGAGGGAATTGTGCATACTTGTGAACTCAGTGACTTCCTCTCAAAATAAAACAGATAATCAGTAGTAATTTAAAAACAGTTTAGTGAAACACCTTGTCATGTGACTATTTCACCTCAGCAGTGTCATAACTGAGAGATTACAAATCAAGAGCGCAGATGCCCACAGTGTATACTTTGATTTTCCTGATGCAAACAGACAAATATAAGGATGTTGTGGGTCACTAAGCAGAAATGTTACAAAGTGTTAAAACTAGAATGCAGAAAAATTTCAGTAAAATTATATAGGCCACAACTGAGAGAGAAACAAGGACACAGAAATAACTGTCTCCCTTTCCTTATGTCATTATATGCTTGCCCCAACCTGCCACCCCTCCAGTCATTCTATTCAACCTAGTCTCCCCTTTAGACAATTCTTCTAAAAGGCCTCTAATGAATCCTAGCTTTCCCTCTCAAATTGTTGACTGACAAGACATTTGAAAATATCTATCCCCCCTTCCCTCCAACTTCCCCCCCCCCAAAAAACCAGAATCATATGTCGAATTCCGAAGATGTCTGCTAAATGTCATTTGAATCTGTAACTTTTGTTCTTTCCTATGCCCCATTTCTCCGCTGACATTTTGCCTTTCTGAACTGTAAGCTCTTTGGGGCAGGGATCTAGTCCTTGTAGTTGTTTGCCACGTATTCTACACATTGCAATAACTATAGAGATCATGTTTAATGTTGCAATGTTTCCTGCTACCTAAGGTTACACTCAGTCTCCTTTCTCAATTCTGTCTCTGGAAGGGTAAGCATGGGGAGAAAACCCAAACTACCTGTGTTAGTTAGCCTGTGGCAACATGTTTTTGTTGCCTCAGTATTCAGAGGAGGGTCCACGAGCTAGCTCCTCATGCTAGCTGCAAGTGTCGTGCAAGTGTTCATGGGGATACTGAAAACTTCACATCATTCACCAGCAACCCTTAAGCAGTTTTGAGAGACTCTGAAGGACACAGCACCACAAACGGGTGTAAAGTGGAATTCTAAAAGATACCTCCCTTTCTCCTCTACTTTCCACTTTCTCTTTGAAAGACTTCCTTTCTTTTGCAGTTTAGTGGTCAAGAGAAGGCAGCAAAGTTATTTGTATCTTGTGATAGGGATCCCATCAGATCTGAAATGTCTGATTAAGAAAAGTTTAGGCAAAAATCTTTGTTTTCCAAACTGGCAACAGTGACTGTAGAGTTTCTCAGTGGCCAGAATCCCCTTCTCACAAATCAGGTAGAGGGATTTCTATTGAAAGGATTGGGAAAGAAAAATTTCTGCCCATGTATATTGATGTGAAAAGGGTCCAGGTAGGACAGGTCTTAACTTGCAGTCATGTCTTAAGGAATTCTTCTCTATTGCATGGGGTTTGAGATTCCACGTATTTGTATTGTATAATCTTTTCATTTGGTTCTAAAATCAACCAAAGTTCCCCCTCATCCCCAGCACACACACATGTCATGGGTTCTTAAAGGATGGGAAGGGACTTGAACTGAAGCAAAGAGCATGGATTTCCTGGGCTACCACTGCGTAAGCATTTCCCTTGATAAAATATAAAAGATGTCAATTTTCAAACCACCTGTGAACCACCCCGTGTCCTCGGTCCTGTTCCTTGTTGTCTGAATTTCTGTGAGTGGGTGCTAATCCCAGAGCCGTATCTTTGGAGGTGGGTTCCTGAGGAAGAGTTTGCTCTGTTGTCTTTCTCACAAGCAGAACTAGCAGGAACATTGAACCTGAGGCAAAGGTGTATGCATAGCAGTCCCACAAAACTAGTATCCAAAGGGAAATCCAGGGCTCTGCTTCCATTTTGTTTCTGGCAGTTTGATGTTTACTTGGTGTCCTCCATGTACTTTGACTTTTACTTGTCCATCGTTGGCATGTGCTGCCCTCCCTGTCAACTCCCCTCCCCAAGAGGTCTCATTGTACAGTGCCCATTCCTGTTCTCTCTCTCCTTGTTTGGATGTACTGCTCTGTGTAACTCAGTGGGTCTCCCTCTTTCTGGTTTGTTTTTTTTCTAGATTCCTGCCGTTTGTTCATCGTTGTGCCTAAAGCATGTCGATGTGGCGTTCAAGTACATCGTCCAAATCCTTGTCTCTTCAGCTTCTCTGATGCTTGAACTCTCACCTTTGACCTTGTGTTGACCTTTGACGCTGATGTGTATTTTTATTATGTTTGTTTCTTTCTTTGTTTTTGGTTTGTTTTGGGGGTTTTGTTTTGGTTTGGTTTTTGTGTGTGTGCTGCCAAATTGGTTTTGCTAGAAAGACTGCTGAAGGAGAATATTTAAACTTGCATTTGAATATAAAAAAATTCTATTTTTCTAGAACTTCATAAGATAACCACTTGATTTTGTGATTCTGATTCTTTGTAATTGTTTTCAGAGCAGCCTTGCTAGCATACCTTGTGGAGTATTTGTATTTCTGTGAACATACAGCCAGTCACTTTCAAGGCTTAGTTTTTTCTGTGTGCTTAGTTTTTAAAACAAAAATCTGAAAAAAGTCAATTGAATGATTCGGCTTAGCCTTTCAAGAGGCTTCTGGTCACATTTTGCTGAAATGGTTTCTGTGCTTGAGGAGATAGCATGTATTTTTATGAGTTCAAACTCTGACTTCAGTGTCATCAGCACAAAACACTTGAACTATATTTTTCTCCTGATTGTAGCAGCATTTTTTGCCCTGGCATTTACTGTTCCTTTTTTGTGTAGTTATCAGCCTTTGTCTGCAGTGAAAATTGATCATACTTGATATTGCATTATGTTAAACCCCAGCATGTTTGTTTTGTTTTTTGTTTTTGTAACTACAATCTCCTCAGCAAAATGTGATTTTTTTTTTTTTTTTAGTTTTAGTCTTCCAAATTTAGTGCATGTTTCCTGCTGTTTTCTTCACACCCTTGAATATATCACATTCACCTCTCTGTTTTCTATAGTTTGTGCAAAAACTGAGCAATTTACCAGGTTTCAAAGGTATACTTTTAAATTGGTGTTTTTTTGGTGTGACAAATTTCTGATCAGATGCCATGTAAGGCATCTACCTGTGCACTTAGACTGTCTGTCTGATGCAGCTTCTGGGCCTTGTTCCATTTCCACAGCTGACAGGTTCCCAGGAGGAGGGTTGGTGCATTGTTCCAGTAGGAGTTTTGGTAGACTGGGATAGATGGGAAGCAGGAAAGTGGGGGATCTTTGCAGTAATTCTGCTTCTAAAATCCCATGAATTGGGGCTCCTTTTATACACTCTTAAATTTTTTATTTTATACAATTTGGGGCACAATTTTTGTGAAGTTCAGCCCCAAATTTAACACTGTTAAAGAGATACTAGAAGGAGGCTTAGTGGATCTAAGTTAGCACCTGCAGTAGAGTGTTCAGAATATCCCAGAGAAGGCCTTTGTAAGCCTGATCATGCTTCTGTTGGCTCTTTCCCCAAATGGCATACACAAACAGCCTTTTAGGCTGTTACATGAACAGGGTACCGACCCCGGCTCCTCTTCTCAGGGGCTTTAGCTGGGGAATCCATAGAGATTTTTGTTTTGTTTTTGTTTAGTTTTCAGTTGGGTAAAGAGTCAAGCAGCTTCTGTTCCTGCCTTTCAGGAAGGAATAATGACAGGTTACTATTCTCTGGCTTCCCCTTGCCCTACAAACCATCTACTGTGAGACACCATGGCTAGAAACTGGCATTTAGCCACATTCTTGCAGGTGCTTTTATGGGAAGACCCTATTTACTGAGGGAGATGAGTTGATGAACCCCAATGTGGGAAAAGATTAGGTGAAATCCTAGGGGAGTAAGAGGTTGGAAAGAGGGAAGGAAGGAGGACTGATCTGGCTGGGTTGGTTACCCTGTTTGGAGTGGGGAAAAGGAAACAAGGAAATTTATTCTTACCCATCCCAGAGCTGGCTGGGGATTTCACTGCTTCTCAATACATGTTATTTTGGAGTGTGATTTTTTTTTTTTTTAGATCTGGGATTTGGGGATGAGGCTGTATGAGAAGAAGATAGACACTCATTTGAGGTAGAGCTGGCTGCTGTTAGCCCCACAGTCTGACTGCATCAGGCTATCTGTCAGTAGGGGCACTAAGACCCTGCAGTGTATTGAGTAATTTTGCCAATACATTTCTGTACGTGCATTCAGTTCCATGAGGAACTCTGAGGTAACCTGTGGAAAAATCTCTGGAGAAAACCAAAATGCCAAATGTTGGATGTTTCTTTCCTTTCTTTTCCTTTCCTTTCCTTTGATTGTTTTAATTGTTCTGTGGTGGTTTTAATGGATTTGAGACAGTGGAGCAGCAGCTGCCTTTCTGATTTTTGGCTGCTTTTTGTGAATAATTTAAAAAGAAAATTTACATTTTGGAGACACACCTGTGGGCTTTTTTATTGGTACAAACGTTGTATTTAACACTAGGGGTTTTGTACAGTTTTTTGCCTTTTCTACTAGAAAACAATGTAAAGTGATTCGCAATGTGACAAGAAAACAATTGGCCACTATGACCAAATGTAGAGTCTGTTCTGCAGTAACAGGATTTAATCAACTCAAAGTCATGATTCAGTTGTAGAAATGCTTTTCTTTACCTTGTTTGAGCTGTTCCTTTTCTTGTTTTGATTTGCAAAACAAAATGTCTTCTTGTGTGAAATTGTGTTGTACTCTGTACTCTGTAGAAAATTATGGATTTTACTTTAATGGTTTAAAAGCAGAGAAGCACATGTTGCTTTTTTTGATCTGATCACAAAGTTTGTGTAGTGGATTTAAAAATGAAAAGATTTGTTACAAGTTTGGAACGAGCGAGTATGTGTTAAAGGAATTTTCTTCCTTCGTGTGTTTTTTTTTTTCTCTTTGTCCCAATGGGGAACTTAAAGCTGTTTTAATTGCACAGACACACCAACAAGTCATTTTGTATATGCCAAGTGTGGTACCTTCCTTTGTTTATTTGCTATTAAACTGTTTGAGAAGAGTCTGTGTCATTTCTGTGTTGAACCTCAATCTCTCACTGTATAGATGAGTGCAGGTGAGGAGAGGAGGCTCTGCCAGCTGAAAGTGAAAGGGACATGGAGGAATTGCAGTTGCTTAGCCAGGCAATTTATCACTTAATGTTCATGATATGCCACTTTCTCTGGGTACATAAAATAGCCTTTGGTTTCATTACTGTCCTAATCAATCATTGTGAATACGTGTGGGCAAGATTTTTATTTTTGTCTTGCCCTCCAGTTTCTGAGTATTTCTCTATTTACTAACTTAAATTGATGCTTTTCTTTCTCTTGGTTCTCATTCTCTCTCTTCTCCTGAGAGATCTCCCATCTTCCCCTTTACTCTTTCTCCCTCACACTGGCAAAATTGCTAACTTAGTGGTAGCAGGATTGGGCCATGACTCATCGTTCAGTTTTCCAGGACACTTCATACATACAGCTCTTTCTCTTTGAACTGGGATACAGGGTCCTGGAGTCACTAACACACACCAACAGGTGCAACTGCCTGCTCACAGAAGAGGAATGGTGCACTTTTCTGTAAAGGAGAAGCATTTACCCAAATAATGTTTAGCAGCAGACTGGGGCTATTTAAAATACTTCCTCCTTCCCTAAATTTCTCTGGCTGCATCCACTGAATACTGTATTCTTTACTTCCTGTCCTAACCTATTGGACAGTGTTATACTCCACTGTTTCAGTTGTGGGTGAAGCTACCTGTTTGTTTAGGGATATTAGTGTTTAACCAGTGGGCCAGCTGGGCTGGAGCAGGCCCCTGCCCAACACGGGCATGGGCTGCTACATCCTAGCCAGGCCTAGCGCATCATGCCATGGTCAGGAGTCGCTCCAGCTCAGCCAGAGCAGTCCCCTCCTGCAGCACACCTAGCCTGGCCAGAGCAGCCTGCCATGGCACCCCACCCCTGTTTAAGTAGTTAATTGGTTAAATATAATGTTCAACCAGTTAATTAAATGGGATTTTATATTCCTACTTCTGTGAAGCAGTGCAAAATGCTTTGCAGTGAAATTTATTGTATAATTTTGAATGGTGGGAGTAGGCAGAATATGATTTTGTTGGAATCTGGCCAGGATATTAACATTAATATCCCTACATCTCGGGGAGAGTAGTATGGAAGTTTTAAACCCAGCAAATAACCATCTTTTCAGTCTTTTAAAAAGACTTAAAATCCAAAAATAGTTTAAATCGCTCCTCCTTCTGTTGGCTTGGATGTAAATCCCTTACTCAGACTGTCACCATTAGATAATCAGTCCTTTGTTCCATCCAGTGCAGCCAATCACAGAGCAAGACACTGTGCCACCTGTGGTATGATGCACTAGCATTTGTGCAGTAAATTAGCAGCTGTTTAGAAGGGAGGCTAGGGAGTCAGACTCAGAGATAGGGGTTGAGATTGGGGTGGAAGACTGGGAGAAGCAGTTGACTCAAGAAACGCATCTCTTTATGTGAGGACAGAGGCTCCTGATTACACAGCGAAGTAGATTATGCCTTTCATGGGGCAAATCCCCAACAGCAGTTGTCAGTTGTGGTATATGGATACTGAAATTAGAACCCTATGTGTAAAAGGTGCTGTCTGTTTTACATCAACCATCACCATGCAGCACCCTTTAAACTATAGTTAATAGTCGGTGTTTCAATCTCTGATAATCATCTGGCTTTTTCTCGTGACTCTTGTAAATTTTAACTTCTAATAAAAAGCCCAGAGTTTATAGATTCAACCCAGATGTTACTGACTTAGGGGTTCAGGTCTTATATCCTCTTCATTGCCCACCAATGCACTGCTTGTTTCCCCTCCCATCTCCAAAGAGTGAGAGCAATTCTATTCTGCTCCTTTTACAGCAGTCACCCATGCCTCAGTTTACTGCACATTTATTTGAAGTTTCCTGATCCCTTCTTTGCCCACCTGACCCACAGTTATGTGTCAGCATCAGGAGTGGCATAGAGGGCAAAATGCCAGCAAACTGGAGCCAAGATATCAAGCTGGTCCCTTCTCGTACTCTAAGAAGTCTCTCAAACCACTTTACACACTTACAGCCCAAATTCTACTATGAGTTACAACATGCAATTTCATGCATAGGTGTAACTGAAAAAATGTGTACGATGATCTCCTATTCAGTTGTACTGTATGCAATTGGCAGAGCATGGGCTGGGAGGGAATTGGCATAAAAGTGGTAAATGAAGTGAAGGATGAACTGGTGTTTGAGGAGCAGCTGACAGCTAAGCAGGTGGACATTGAGGATGCAGTTAGGCAGGCATATATAGCTTTTTGGGAGGTGGAAGAAAGAATCAAGGTGCCCTGCTAATAAAATACAAGTCTTAATTCCTCAGTGAAACCATGGATTGAAAGAATCTAAATGACCAAGGTGTTTTGATCTAGCTACCTGTCCTCAGCTATAACTCATTGGCTGCAAGTTGGTAAGTTGCTTATAAGTATGTGTGTCTCTTCCTCAGTTCAGCAGGTTGAGATTGATGGTGGCTCTTCTCTGTCAGCTCAGCACATTTCCTGGAACTTCCCCCCAACTCCTTAGCTGCTGTGACATACTCTCACTTGTCTGTCCATCTCAGCAAGAAGCCAGTTGTAGCAACTGCATTCTTGTGAGACTGTGGCTTGCAGCAGAACAGAGTCCAACCCAAAGGTAAAAAGGTACTAGGTTTGTGGTCATAAATGTAGGACAAATCTGTCCCACTGAAGACAGAGACCTATCATTTTTAGAGTGGGCAAAGTATTCCACAGCCTCCATGTCCCTCACAGGGACATGAAGACAATGGTGACTAGTGGGGAGCAGTGCCTGAGTAAGGTGGTCCGAAAACAGCAAGGACCAGTCTGTTGAATCAGTGATTTTTAGACTATGGAGTGAAATTTTACAGTACAGAGAAAATAAGATCTTGCTTTCACTTGGGTGGCTGTTACTCTGATGCCCCTATCCAGTTGGTCAAGCCTGCAGCCTCCCTACCTCCCCCCCCACCCAGAAAAGCCCCTAGCTGCTTTTCCTGACCCAGAAATTTCAAGAGATTTTTTTCCCCTCAAAGAGGAGTTCAGCCTCAGGGATTTTTTTCCCAAGACACACAGAGACACACTCCTACGGGAAATATGAAAGACACCTTCAGGCTGTCAAAGTACTTTTATTTAACCCCTTTGTAGCCATCTGTTCCTCAGGAAGAGCAGTTATGTCTACCTTCGCTTTAGCACACAGAAGCCATATAGGATGCAGGGTCCTGCAGTGCATTCCATGGAGAAACAAGATGACAAATACAATGATCTGGACACTACAGATGGTTTATATATGCTCCCTAAATGGGAGTCACTTGGGGGCTCACCTCTGACAGAGACCAGTCAATCCTCTCCCATTGAAAGTCTTTATCTCCTCCAAGAATGCCCTAAATAAAAAGATTGGAGGGGATTTTCAGAATCTCAGAGCCTCAATGCATTCTGTCTCTGTAGGACATAGCTCCTATCTTTTGATTTGTATTCTACAATTTAGTGTATTAGTCAATGCTAATTTCCACTTTCCCACATGATGCTGCACAAGGTAGGCTCAGTCAGATTAGCAACCCCATGTCTGATGGGCCATCTGGTGGAGAGATGAAATCTAGGCATCCATTGGTCTGCCAAGTTCCGGATCCTTTTCTAGTGAAAGTGAACACACTATTCGGGATCCAGGACATCCCAGATCAGAGCACTAAAATGCAGCAGATCAGAGGAGATAAGTCCTTTGTATCTAGAAACTTGATTCCTAAAAGAATTAATCTAATTTCCATTCCTGTCCTTTTTAGAAGATGCAGGAAAGGATTTCAAAGCTGCCTTTTTCACAAGCCTAGTAAAATTCTGCTTCCGGAGTAAAGTGAACGAATCCTATATTTGGAGTGCAAAGTGATCCAGTAATGATCCCATAGTTTCTCCATTTCAGGTTCCTACATGCCACTGCACCACTGATCAGAGATTTTTGGTAGCAGGGCCTGTTCAGCTCATGCATGCACTCTCCACACCCTCGTGGCCTGTAGCAAGGATATATAGGGCCTCACAGGCTAACCACCCTCAGTTCCTTGTCAACTCTGCCTGCTTCTACCTAGTGTTGTTAAATAGTTACTTTTTACTTCTTTGTGTTTGTTCGCGTTCCTGCCAGGAATCTATCCCAATTAGTAACAGACACAATGTCTGGACTGTTTGGGGGAGATCCATATTCCCTTTAAAATGTACAATACGTACTTCATTTAAAAACAGATCTTATAAGATGATGAAGTTCAGGCTCCCACAATGGAACAAGCCTTTAAACTAGCTTCAGACCAGGGCTCTGGAAACTCCCATGTACGAAGTTGCCCATCTGTCCTCAGATCACAGTCTCCCAGAGTTTCAAGGGGTAAGACTGCTAATACCCCATCTACCACTAGATGCGAGATACCAAGAGTTTCAAGAATTAAGGCTTTTGACAGCCTGATTATCTCAGGACCTTGGTCACTGAGGATTGGCAGGAAAAAGATGGTGCTGCCACTTTGCAATCCCAGTCACCAAAGCATTCAGAGAGGGATGAACATCTGTGCCTTATGTGATACTGAGAGCCTCACACTCCAGCGTGATGGGTACCAATAAAAAAAGCAGGAGGATTAAATCTTCTTCAAAGAAACTTCAAATGCCCAGTGATGGAAGAGGAGAGAAAGATTACTGACACAGCCCTGTCACTGCTGCTGATTCTTTCTCTGGGGTATTTATATATGTTGCAGGCTGGGGTGAGAAGGAGGAGGTGGAAGCAGTTGGCTCACTGTGACCTTGGCGTTACTAAGACTGACTGACATTCCTGTGAAGCCATGTGACCAGGACTGGCAGGCACAGCTGTAGCCAATAGGGAGGGGATGCCCAGGAGTGGCCATTCCGATTGAATTTCACTCTAGCCAGTTGGGATTTTTTTCCCCCTCTCTCTGTTGCACTTTTCTTCTTTCCTTCCTCTTTCTTTGTGAGGTTGGGCTGCGGACTGTTCTGATGGGGTCTCAGTACATGAGATGTTTACCTAGTAGATTTCAGATTCTGCCTTAAAGATTTTACTGCCCTCTACTCACCATCTCCTGCTGACATTCCTGCATCCTGAAGCGTCTGAGGGTCTTATGGCCCAACTCTCTAGAATATGAAATCCACCCTCCTGCTTTAGGACATTTTCTGTGTTCTCTCTGACTTCTTGCTGCTGATGTCTCAAAAGGTTAGTATATGAGGCTTTTTGATGCAAAGGAGATGGGCCAGGACCAGACCAAGCAGCAGATAGAGAAAGGACTTCAGCTTTACCAGTCTAACCAGACAGAAAAAGCCCTGCAAGTCTGGATGAGGGTTTTGGAAAAGACCACGGATCCTGCTGGCAGGTTTCGGGTTTTGGGCTGCCTCATCACTGCTCACTCGGAGATGGGCAGATACAAGGATATGCTAAAGGTAAAGCAATCCCAAGACAAATGCATGTCACTGTGTATCACACCCACAATAGGAAGCAGTTGTGGATTATATTGTAAAAGCATGATTTATATCTTGTTTGGAGCACGGGCATCAGATATTTGGTGAATACAATGTGCTGTTGTTAGCAGTTGGGACAGGTGGCAGTGTTGATTTATGGGTCTAATCCCAGGGGTCCTTGCAGTGTCACTCTGCATTGCTGCTCCCTAGTTCTGGGCCCCAAAGATCATAAAGTCACAATCCTGAGGTTTCTCATGTTGCTGGCCTGTAGTGGTGCTCCTTAAGAAATTTTGGAGCCCAAAACATTATAGTTAGACATTCTTAGGTATTTTTCACAAATGGCATGCTGGATGCTTTACGCACTGTTTTGAAGGTGAAGTCCCTGCCCGAAATTGCCCATAGAGTACTCCCTTCCTCCCCAAAAAAAACCCTCAAAGGAGATGATGTAGGACAATAATGTGTTCCGGGGGTTAGTATCTGTCTAGCTCCACAAGTTTTGATATTTTATATAGATTTTATATTACTGGACTTTATTATAATTATATGTATTGCGGCAATTTCCACAACATTTTCAGTGATGTTCAGACATCCAGGAAAAATCACTCTTCAAAATCACTCTTCAAACACAGTCACTGACGTGATGAGTTAAGTCTAAGAAATATTTGCTGATGCTTCTCTATCTGTGGAAGATGGAAAGTTGGGCTAAGAAAGAGGGGTGGTGGAATTAATACTCTTTTTGGATGAGGTGGTGTTTCAGGAGGGCTTTGGATAAGGAGCAGATGGAGGCCTGGGAGATAAAATCAAGGTGGCAGCATAGAGGGTGAGAAGGATCCAAAGGTGCATGTGGCTTGAGGAAAATAGAAGAGTAGAGAAGATTGAATCTAAACTGTGCAACCTTTAAGGTGAAGACCAGGAGCTTGAAGTTGATGTGCTGAGTGTAGAGGAGCCAGTGTAGGGCTCTGAAGAGGGGCTGGATGCATTTGGAACAGCATTGAGTGTTTGAAAGGATGAGTCAAGAATCTGGGAGACCATACAGGAGCAATTTCTGGTACTAAAGGTAAGAAACAATCCAGGCCTGAAAAGGGGTCTAGCTGTACTAGCTCCTGGCTTTTCTTGGGTTCCAGACACTGACTTGGTATCTGGGATCAAAGAAGATTTTTTTCTCATGATGATGATTGCTTATAAATTTTTCCAATTCAAGTGCTTTACATGGCACCATTTAAAACAACTCGATTGCCACTTCCAATTAATAAAGTATTGGGCATGTAGAGAGTCCTGTCCTTCTAGCAAATAGTAGGGGGAAAGGAAGAGGGTGAGATGCAGTTGGGATACCTGGGAAGACCAGTGGGACACGCTGAGAAGAGATGACATTGGTGGCAGGAGTTGTTGGGTGATTGTGAAGGCAAAAAATGAGGGCAATAAGGAGAGGAGATAAGGTATGGTTTTGTGAAGAAAATGTTTTGAGTTCTATAGGAGGAAATGAGACAAGTGAAAGAAGACGTGATAGAATAAAAACCACACTAATAACCTGAAAAGAAAATAGAAAACAGGGTTATGTAGGAAAACTTTCTCCATGATCCTTGTAACACAGGGAAAAGAGAATGATTTGAATAAAGCAGAGGAGTTCATACTAACTCAATGCATTAAAATTAAAGGGACTTTTAAAATATATGGGGGAACAAAGAACAAGGTCTATGAATGAATGAGAAGAGGCATGAAATTAATCGTTTTTAAAGGGCTGTGATATTTAACTTTTAGGAAAAAAGATATTTAAGGGGCAAATGAAATAATGGGTTTGGACAATTAGGAAACAAGGAAGGGCTTGTAAAAATCAAGTAAGTGAACACTTTGAATGTATGCAAGATACTGGCTCCACACAGCACTCTTCAAGAAACTGAGGGAATTAACAATAAGAAAAGTGACAATTATTGCTGAAACTTTCTGGAGAATGGGGAAGGTTTTAGACCAGTGGTTCACAAAGTTTTTGGCCCGGGCCCCATGATGCTCAATGCAAACCTTTCCATGGACCACTAGCCAACCACCCATGATAACAAAATGCCTTTGCTTATCTCTAAATACCTTAAATACTGAATTATTCATATTAGGATACTGAGCATAAAAACTTAAATACATAACTATAACATATGGGGGGCATGTATAGCCAATAAGAAAGGAAATATTAATCAAAATCAAAATAATTTAACAGTTGAAATGCTTTATGTTAGTTTACCAAACTTAGTTTTAAATAAAGTAAAATATTAACTTGTGTCCAAAACAAAAGGTTTCCACGTTGTCTTTATTTATGGTGGGGGAGGAAACTTTTAGGGCTGGGGGCCACTGATCCACAGAAAAATCAGTCAGGGGTCACACTAAAGTGAGGCAAAAAACAACAAAAAAAACCAGCAACCCAACTCTCACTAATGTGGCCACCAAATGAAACTCCTCACTCCCCTGGTGCTCCAGCCCTTCCGGAGGGAAGGAAAGACCAAGAGTCAGAGCTTCCCACAGGCCTGATTAACTTTTCTGGGTTTCCACAGCTAGTAGATTTAGTGAGCCCCCCTAGGCTTTGGGATGGGACCAGAAATGAGGGGTTCGGTGTTCAGGTGGGGGCTGTCAGGAAGTGGGATAGGAATGGAAGTGCAGGAGGGAGTGAGGGTTGAGGGTCTGTGTGGGTAGTAGGGTGCTAAAGCAAGCTGGAAGTGAAGGTCTCGCCAGGAGTTTGGGTGCAAGGTCTGGCCGGAGTGAGGGAGGGTGCAGGAGTGGGCTGAGGGTGGGATGCAGGACCTGGTGAGGGTCTGAGCAGAAGGGTGAAGGAGTGGGCTCTAGAAGTGGGGGTGCAGAAGTGGGCTGGGGGAAGGGTGTGGGCAGCAGCAAGCTGGAGGTGAGGGGTCTGGGTGGGAGGGAAGATGCAGGAGCGGGCTTGAGGGGATCCATGAGGACAAGGGTCTTGGCATGAGGAGGATGGGGGTACTTACCTGGCTCCACGTCCCCTCCTGCTGCCAGGCACTGCCTCCCACTACTCTCGTTGGCTGCAATTCCAGCCAACGGGAGAAGCAGGGAAAGCCTCCAGGTGAGTGGTTTCCTTGCTGCTGTTCTCCCAGCTGGGTGGATGGGGAGCGGCAGCATGTGGAGCTGCTTGCTGTCCGCGCAAGTCAGATCTGACCTTCAAGACTCAGGGTTCCCCTTATCCCCTTCAGTGAGAAACTGGTGCTGGTGTTTCAACTTCACAGGTGGGGGGACCATGGGTCTGGAGTGTCAGCAGAGGCTCTTGGCTGGAGGGGACCGATCCTTGAGCTGTGGTCCACCTGCAAGGTGGCTACAGACTGAAATTTGATAATCACTATTCCAGGTTAGAAAAAACAAGTGTGGTTCCAGTCTTCAAAAAGGGAAATAAAAGTGACCCTTAAGAATTATAATCCAGTAATTCTAACTTGAATCTCTAATAAAATAGTAAACCACTCAGACAATACTAAGCACTTGGTATTGCAATTATTAATTCAGCTGCAATGTTGCACTTCATTCATCACAAGACACAGAAGAAGACATTCTCTGCCTGGAACAGTTTACAGTCTAAATAATGAGACTTGGACTAAGGTGCTTGAGCCATATGCAATGAGCAAGTCATTTATGAAGAGCAAACCTTGTGAAACATATTGGATTGCTTTTTGATAAAAGCAGAGAATGAATGGGTGAAAGAATCTTGATAGAAGCAATTTCTAGTGCTTAGCAGAATATTTACTACAATCTTAAATCCTCCACAAAATTAATTCTGGGAGGTACTGAGGAGCATGGGGATAAAGATTGGAGGAGTAGTGTAGGAAAAGTTGAGTACAGTGCAGAAATGTCTCTTTCCTACTGATGCCTCTTTCCATGGCCATTTGGCAGCTCTCCCCATTAATTTCTAACCCAGATCTCTTCCCTCTTCCAAAGGTAGAGAATAGAGAGAGGTTTTGCCAGTCTACTTGTATGCTGTGTAACCTACCTCATAGCCTGCCCTCTTGAGTACTTAATCAGTGCTATCCTGCTGGACTCTTGTCCTGACTACAGGCAATGTAACTACTTATTTGCAAGGTACAATTCATTTGTAAGCACAAGCTTTATTCCTACAGAGAGACTCTATAAACATTCTCTTTTCTGCTGAAAGTTTGCAGTTGTGCAGATTGACACAGCTCGGGAGCTAGAGGACCCTGACTATCTTATGGAGAGCTACCTGAACCTGGCTCGGAGCAATGAGAAACTCTGTGAATTCCAGAAAACCATCTCTTACTGTAAGACGTGCTTGAACATGCAAGGCACCACTGTGAGCTTGCAACTGAATGGCCAGGTGAGCCTCAGTATGGGCAATGCTTTCCTGGGCCTCAGCATCTTTCAGAAGGCACTAGAGTGTTTTGAGAAAGCCCTGCGCTATGCACACAACAATGATGACAAGATGCTGGAATGTCGTGTCTGCTGCAGCTTGGGGAGTTTCTACACTCTGATCAAGGTACGGACACATAGCTCAGTTGGTTACCTAGGGGATGGGAAGTAACAGAGGGAAAATTTCTCTCTATCTTTGTTGTACCAATAAAAGCAAGCAGGATCTTATGAGGGGGATAAGGCAAAAAGCCACATTTATTGTAAAGATAATAATAAAAAAATAAAGAAAAGATAGAAGCAAACAACGTTGTTTAACTACTTAACCCTTATACATATAAACATTCATTCATCCATTCATTCAGGTTCTGTGTATTTGTTATAGTTACCAGCCTGGAAGTTGCTTGTGACAGAATACTGGCCAGGTACTCCGTACACAAGTGATGGTAGTGGGGAGTGAAGTCCTGATCAGATGCGCATCTGAAGCTCCTGGTAGGCTGGCAGCAGAACCTTGGACTCTGATTCCATAGTTTTTTAGTCCAGTTCTTATAGGAATTTCTTCTTATGCCAGTCTATGGAAATTGCTGCATCATGCTGATGTCTTGAGGGTGGCTGCCAGGTGCTCGTCAGTGATTTCATCAGGTGGACCTCTAGTACTTGGTTTTCTCCACTTGACACCTTTTGGTTGCACTGGCACCTGACGCCTTCTTCAGCCCTTTGTTGCTGTATTCTCAGGCTGGCACCTCTCAGAACCATCCATTCATCATCCAAGCACTCTCTCTCTCTTACATACATTCCCTAACTAATGTTTCCCATACAGTATTTTGTATAATAACAACTTTTACATATTCAAGAATTGTAGTTACAAAAAAAGTCACAAGTTTCTGGGTGGCATTTCTTGAAACATTCTCTGTCTGAGTGCTGAGTTAGTTACAGTTGCTTTAAAGAGAACAGGTGTCAATTATGTAACAATGCCCTTAGTCAATTACAGGGCTTTGCTCCCATAGCAGAGTTAGTGGCTTGACAATGCATTGTTACAGTGTATCTATGCAATGTCAATTTCAAGCAGCCCCTTGCCACAAGCTTGAGCATGCCCTGGGACACAGAGGGGGGGCTGTTTCTGGCTACATAGGATTATATTCTTAACAGATCTAAGTTACATGACCTAATACATTATATTCTAAAGGGGCAATAATAATAATTAATCTAAACATTTAACAATCTTAACTAATAATAATAATAAGAAGAATTAATAATAAATCTAAACACTTTTAAGTTGTGGGGAACAAATTATGGGGAGTCACTTCCATTTGGGGGAATCATTTTCAATACATTAATATGTTATCCCTACATCTTGGATACAGTAAAGGACCAAGATGGACAGGGATTCACCCTGTACCTTGTATACACAAAGTAGTTAATGGAGTTTGAGGGAGGGTTGTTCTGGGAAGGCTTTACTTTTCTTCTCCCAACACTACTAATGACTATTCGCTTTGAGGATTAAGTCAAGATCAATAGAGATTATTTACAAAAGACCACAAAGGTAGAAGGTGTGATTCATAATCTTTGGTATACAGCACATGCAATTCTAGAACCTGGACAGCCACAAAGGTGTGGTCTGTGCATGGGACCAGGAGTCGATTCCTAGGCCTGGTTTCTCTACCTACTTCTGCTACTTACTCACCATGTGACTTTGGCGTGTCTCCCAACACTTCTGTGACTAAATTCTTATAAAATAAGTACAGGCAGTCCCCGGGTTACGTACAAGATAGGGACTGTAGGTTTGTTCTTAAGTTGAATCTGTATGTAAGTCGGAACTGGCATCCAGATTCAGCCGCTGCTGAAACTGATCAGTTTCAACAGTGGCTGAATCTGGACGCCAGTTCCGACTTACATACAGATTCAACTTAAGAACCCCAGGCATCCCCAAGTCAGCTGCTGCTGAAACTGATCAGCGGCTGATTCCAGGAAGCCCGGGGCAGGGGCTTCCTGTAGTCAGCCACTGGTCATTTTCAGCAGCTGCTGACTTGGGGACACCTGGGGCAGAGCAGCTGGGGTGCTGCTGGGTTGGTCCCGTGGCGCCCAGGGCGGCGCTACGGGACCAACCGGCAGTGCCCCAGCTGCTGTACCACAGGCGTCCGGAGCAAAGCCGCGGAGCACGGGGGCAGCGAGACAGCCACGGCGCGTCTGGGCTATCCTGCTGCCCTCGGGCTCCGCGGCTTTGCTCTGCTCTGCTCCCCGTCCCCCTGGTCTGCAGACCAGGGGGAGGGGGAGCAGAGCAGAGCACGTGGCCAGCTGACAGCCCAGACGCGTCTGGGCTGTCAGCTGGCCGCACGTTCCGCCGCTCTGCTTCCTCTCCCTGGTCTGCTGGAGACCAGGGAGAGGAAGTGTCCCGTTCGTAACTGCGGATCCGACATAAGTCGGATCCGCGTAACTCGGGGACTGCCTGTATAGTGACTAAAGCCAGCATTATTTGTAGCTACTAGTTCTATGACAAAAGAAATTATTAGCGCTTTTTCATACAAAGTCTTGGTTTCTGTCACCCTTGTTGATGACCGCTGAGTTTTTATTAACTCATGATTTAAAAAAACAACAACAACCTTTGCATCTCCCACTAGTCCTCAACAAAACCAGAAAATTATGATATTTCTAAGGTAAAAATCAATCAGAAAAAAATTAAACTCCTTCAGTTTCTTTTATCACAAGGAATAAAAATGGTACACGGGTAGGGTTGTTTTTTTTTAATCTTTTACCAAGCACTTTTAAATGGTGTTATATTGTTAGTTAAATATTATGATTTAAACTATTTTTATAGTTAAATAAAGGAAATGTATTTGCACAGTATTTCCTACGATTAAGATACTGGATGCTCTTCCCTTTTTAAAAAATGGAAGTGATGACTATGACAAAGCCCTGACTTCCCCTCCATTTATTACCATAACAACCAACCAGACCCAAGAGGGATTCTCATCTACCTGATGGAGAATGTAAGAGTTAATTATATGGAAAATTTGAAGCTGAAAATCCCTGTCCGAATGTAGAAGGCTGCGATGGTGGACAAGTAGGTCAGGATACAGAAAGCTCTGAACCAGGCTTTGACCATAAGGAGGCTAAATCATCTCTATAATGGGAAGCAGAGTCCTTTTTTTTTTTTTTTTTTTTTTTTTCTAAATGAGCTGACAATGAAATCACCCCAGCATATAACTTAAGTTCTGGACCCACTAGGGACATGCTGGGGAAAATGGATTTTTACCGTATGGCCATTCTAGTTTCTTTAGCTGGGGACACATGCTCATTTTGAAATGATGAAGAGTCCTATTACTGCTGGGGCAGTCTAATCGTCTAACTCATTTCTGTCTTCCTGCTTTTGTCTCTGCCTTCCAGGACTATGAGAAAGCTCTTTTCTTCCCGTGTAAAGCAGCTGAATTGGTGAATGATTATGGAAAAGGCTGGAGTTTGAAGTACCGGGCAATGAGCCAATACCACATGGCAGTGGCCTATCGGAAGCTGGGACACCTGGCAGATGCTATGGAATGCTGTGAGGTACAAGGTGGAGGTAGAGATATTAGGCCAAACATGGAAGAGAGACGGGTTTGGGGAGAGGCCTGTGCAGGTCAGGATTAGAGGTATGGAGATACAGCAGCATTTACCTTGTACTCCAGATACTGCTTCTGCCTCCCATCCCTAGATGCAGCACATGGTTTCATTAGCCAAAGCTGTTCTCAAGGGCTGGGTTCAGGGATGCTCTCTGCTGGGAACATATGTTGCACAACTGTGGACAAGGTTTCTTCCCCAAAGGTGTGTCATTGAAGCTAGTTGTAGAGGCAGGCTGGGGCGTTTTGAGGGCTTCAATCCCAGCTGCACCGTGGGAATGTTCTTGTACTGATTAGAGATGTTTTCTTTTAGGAGTCAATGAAGATTGCCCTGCAGCATGGGGACCGGCCACTGCAGGCACTGTGCCTTCTCTGCTTTGCTGATATCCACCGCAGCCGAGCAGACATACAGGTGGGAGCAAGGGGAAAAGAGGGGAGGAGTCGGGGACAGAAAAGAGATATAGAAAGGGAGCACAAGGACTGAGCACAGCTAAATGTATCTGACTGTCTATCTCATGCTGCAGACAGCCTTTCCTCGGTATGATTCCTCCATGAGCATCATGACAGAGATTGGAAACCGCCTGGGACAAATCCAGGTACTGCTGGGAGTGGCCAAGTGCTGGGTGATCCAGAAGGAGCTAGACAAGGTCAGTCACAGGCAATTTCTCAGGAAGCTGGGCAAATAAACCTTAGGCCCTCTCTGAAGTAGACTACCTTATTCTCAACTCTACATATCTGGGTACAACAGGGTCCCATGTGCCTCTGTTCTCCACACAAGACCTTGTACTTTACTACTGACATTTTTCTTCCCAGTCCAACTTGGGAATCTGGGAATTTATCATAAATTGAGTACACTCATACTGGATCAGAGCCATAGTCCACAAAGTCAAATGACCAGTACCAGATGCTTCCCAAGAAAAGACATACTGTATAGAAATTACTGTGCAATGAAAGGAGTGGGAATAGGGGGTCACTTCCCATTCCCTATCTTCCATTCTGAAGCAAATTTGATTGACTCTCTCTTAACTGTATGACTCTTATAATGAGTGATTACAGTATTATTTAAACAGTCCAATAGGTAGGTACCGTCTATGTTTTACAAACATATATAACACAGAGCTGACTAGAGGAGCTTAAAATCTACAGAAGATAAAATATAGCATGAAACTGGGAGTAGGGTTGCCAGATGGTTTAACCCAAAATACCGAACACCACCACCCCCCCAGCCAAAAAAAACCCTCACTGTTGAGAAAAACCAAAGTTGGGAAGGGGGGAAGGACCACGACAATTATTAAGCAAAAAAAATGATAATTTAAAAATACAAAAACCCCCAGCATGGCCCCTTTAAGGCCTTTGGGGCTTTTTTTGCTAGTGGCCATTTTGTTTTCTTTCTCCATGCCACAAGACCACTTCCCTGCAGAACCGGGTAAGCCGGGGGGTGGGAAGGGAGGAGCGGTTGCTGAGTGTCATATGGTTGCCAGGTGTCTGGATTTTTGCCTCCTGGTAGGGAAAAAAAAATCAGAAAATACTGGACATTTTAGGTGTCCGATATTTTCTGATTTTTTTTTAACCGGACTGTCCGAGTCGATACCTGGCAACCATAACTGGGAGATATGGCATCAAAAAAAGAAGTAAGAATGGACAAGTTACACTGTAAAGGCCTTCGAGGTTACTTATTTTCAGTATGTGTTCAGCATGTTAGTTCCTTTAAAATAATACAATTTCACCTACAAACACGATCATAAAAGAAGAATACTAAGATTGCAAAGTGAAGAATTCAAAAGTTAGGAAATGTCACAATAAAGATTGCTTTACAACCTTAATTCAAACCCCATATGAATATGCATTATGATAGTCTTTAATTATATAGTCACATCCTTTTTTCTACAAAACCTCTGCCTCAGTTGACAGAATGGAGGGAGCTCACTTAATGGGCAACTATTCAGTATTTTGTTTGTCCTCATTGTTTACTGTTCACTCCAGGCCTTATTGACTGCACACCAACCAAAACCTGCTCAAAACACAGAGTTATTCATTTCCTTATGGAGTTTTCTGTGATGTTAATCATTACAGTATCTGAGTGCTTCATGAACATTAACCAACATATTTTCACAACTCCTGTGAAATGAGGGGGCATTACTTCCACCATGTTGCAGATGGTGAACTGAGGCACAGATTAAAGTAAAGTGGTGCCCCATCTGAGTTATAAAAGATCATACATAGCATTTTATATTTAAGTACAAAGCACTGGTTTCATCGACTTCAGTTCCAGCTGTGAGCGCTCGGCACTTCTTTGAGTAGTGTCCTTATGGGTGCTCTACTGTAGGTGTATATGTGCCCCTGGGCCTATAATCAGAAATTTTTGGTACCAGTGTTGGTTGAGCCTGCACATGGTCTCTCCCTCCCTTGTTGTAAGCCTAAGGTTATCTAGCACTGGGGCATTGTCTACACTGGCAGAAGAAAAGCACTGACAGTTAAAGCGCTGCTCATGGAGTGCAGAAATAAAAAAGTTATTGGGTGTCTGCATTGTCAGCTGCCAGCCACACTTGCAGCGCTTTTCAGAGCAGTGCATTCTGAACAGCTATCCCACAGAACACCTCTTCCTCTTCTGACACAGTGGTTAATGGGGAGGTGCAGGACATCCTGTGCCCTGTCCCAATGCCCCATGGAGCATCACTTCACATCTCAGCAACCCCTGTGCTTCCATCCACAGCTTCTGTGCTGTGCGATCTGCCTCCACACTGTGTGGGATTGGATCCCCAGCTGTTGAAGAAAATGCTAATAGGTTTCATTAACATGTCACATATGGCAGCTGAGTTATTCCTGAAGCTACAAAGTGATGAGGAGGAGTCCATGCAGCGTTTACAACATGAGAGTTTCTTGTGCCATTCATGGAGGTGCTGACCACCACAGAATGTCGCTTTTGGGCTCAGGAAACAAGAACTGAGTGGTGGGATCACATCATCATGCCATTTGGGGATGATGAGCAGTGGCTGCAGAACTTTCAGATGAGAAAAGCCACTTTCATCAGACTGTGTGCTGAGCTCGCCCCTACCCTGCAGCGCAAGGACACGTGCATGAGAGCTGCCATGCCTGTGGAGAAGCACAGCTGTGGAAGCTGGCTATTCCAGACAGCTTTCATCAGTTGCCAATCATTTTGGAGTGGGAAACTCAACCATTAGGCTTGTGCAGATAGAAGTGTTGAAGGCCATCAATTAAATCCTGCTCTGAAAGACCGTGACTCGGCAATCTGCTTCAAATTCTGGATGACTTTGAGAGATAGGCTTCCCAAACTGCAGTGGGGCAATAGATAGCATGTACTTTCCAGTTCTGACACTAGACCACCTACTGAGGTTGATGGTGGGGTGGAACCTCAGCATGGACCAGTCTACACGAGAGGTCCATTTCCTGGACACCACGGTGCAAATAAGTGACGGTCACATAAACACCACCCTATACCGAAAGCCTACCGACCGCTATGCTTACCTGCATGCCTCCAGCTTCCATCCCGGACACACACCACGATCCATTGTTTACAGCCAAGCACTGAGGTACAACCGCATATGCTCAAACCCCTCAGAGAGAGACCTACACCTACAAGATCTTCAACAAGCATTCTGTAAACTATGATACCCACACGAGGAAGTGAGGAGACAGATTAACAGAGCCAGACGTGTACCCAGAAGCCTCCTGCTACGGGACAAGCCCAAGAAAGAAACCAACAGAACACCACCGGCCATCACCTACAGTCCTCAGCTAAAACCTCTCCAACGCATCATTAGTGATCAAAAACCCATCCTGGACAATGATCCCTCACTTTCACAGGCCTTGGAAGGCAGGCCAGTCCTCGCCCACAGACAACCCGCCAACCTGAAGCATATTCTCACCAGCAACTATACACCACACCATAATAACTCTAACTCAGGAACCAATCCATGCAACAAACCTCGGTGCCAACTCTGCCCACCAGCAACACCATCACAGGACCTAACCAGATCAGCCATACCGTCACTGGTTCATTCTCCTGCACATCTACTAACGTAATATATGCCATCACGTGCCAACAATGCCCCTCTGCTATATACATTGGTCAAACTGGACAGTCCCTATGTAAAAGAATAAAGGGACACAAATCAGATAGTAGGAATGGCAACATACAAAAACCTGTAGGGGAACACTTCAATCTCCCTGGACACACAATTGCGGATCTAAAGGTAGCCATCCTGCAGCAAAAAAACTTCAGGACCAGACTTCAAAGAAAAACCACTGAGCTACAGTTCAATCTTCAAGTTTGACACAATCAACTCAGGATTAAACAAATACTGTGAATGGCTAGCTAACTACAAAAGCAGCTTCTCCTCTCTTGGTATTCATACCTCCAGATCAGCTACTAGAAGTGGGTCTCATCTTCCCTGATTGGATCCACCTCGTCATCTCTAGCCTAATTCCGGCCTGCATATTTATACGTGCCTCTTGAAATTTCTACTACATGCATCTGACGAAGTGGGTCTTTGCCCACGAAAGCTTATGCTCCAACACTTTGGTTAGTCTATAAGGTGCCACAGGACTCCTCGCCGCTTTTGAAGATTCAGACTAACACGGCTACCTCTCTGATCAGTGAAACTTGTTATGTGTGGGAGTGCAGTGACTGTGTTGCAAGGGGGTTACTCTGATTAGTCTTGAGGCTGCACTTAGCGCTATAGTGACCATAGCTTTGCTTGGGCATGCTTGTTTGCTTGTTGCTTTCATGTAATGGAATAAAGATTTATCAGAAATACACAAGTTTAATTTATTTAACACAATATATGTAGGACATACGTGAAGCATGAAACATTTGCACTGTGGGAGACATGGAGGGAAGGGGTGGGAGAGGCAGGAAGTGAGGCAGGGCCCAAGAATTTCACAGGTATATATCCAAGGTTCATATGCAGGCCTGCCATCTGATGTGTTGTGCAAGGTGGAAGGGGGGGCTGCAGTTGATCAGGGCTAAACTGCATGCAGATAGGCATGGAGTGCATCTGGAGCGTGAGGGAGTCTGCATGGGTGGAGGCTGGGTGGGCGGCACACAGGGATAGGGTAGTGCCCAAATTGCATTGCTGGTGATGGGGAAGGGGGTGTTTTGAAAACAGTTTGGGACATTGGCTGCAGGAGAGCTGATTTGCAACTGCTCTGTGTGCAGTGCCTCCAGCATGTCTGCTTCCCACTCCATAACGTTTAGGAGCCACAGCGTGCTCTCCTTATGCTCCCTCCTGTCACTGTCCCACCACTCTTGCAATTTTTTGTGTTCTGCAGTAATGTGCCTCAGATTATCTCACAACAATTCCTCTCTAATCTTCCTTGGGCACTTCCATGCCCACCTCAGACATCCTGCAGGAGTTAAGATTTCCTGAGACTAGCATTCTGTAGTCGGTTCTATCAAGGCCAAAATTGCAACTTGTTACAGAAGCTCCATTATTAACCGTAGACACAGCATTGCTCAAACCCCTTTGAAACACTTGTAATGTCCTAGCACTCTCTGATTGTCCTGGAGCGAGCATACATAACATACAGGAGCCCCACAATGGTGAGCTCACTGCTGGGGCAGCAAGGAAAACCCTTGCTTTGGCAGTGCAAGCAAGGTATCCCTTGGTGCAGCTGAGCAGGGAAAACCCTTGCAGCAGTATCACAAGGAAATCCCTTGCCAGGCAGAGTGCCAGGGAGAAGGGGTTTGCATTTGTGCACACTGTACTGTGTTCTTGGCAGGTGTGAATCGGGGAGAACACTGGAGGTGAGAGCAAAAGTAGTAATGCCCACTCATTTCTGTAGGTTGTGTTCACCCTGAAAGACGTTTTGCTGCTTATGATGAACAGGTAAGCAAAGGAGAGTCTTTTATTCAATAGCAGGTTCCATCTGGGACCATATGCAACATGTATTTGTGCAGCTATGATCCCTCCCACCCCTGCTGATGACACACTGGTGAAGGACTGTCAGCCTTCAAGAGTCAAATACTAACTTTGTTTTACCAGCTAATTTGAGAAGGGTGGCACAGCAGCTGCATGAAACTTTCAATTAAGTCTGTGAGGCACATTACCAAGACGTAAGAGATTGCATTGATGGTCTGTTTGCAATCTGACCAACCCTAGCCCTCTGCTGGTAGCAGTATCACACACAGAACAAAAAAGTCTCTCTTCTGTAACCCTCCTGCTCCTGGAAAGTCACTTGGGTGCTTCCTGAGACTCAGCCCACTTACCAGTCACATCATCTGCAGCCTCTAGGGTTGTGAGTGGCTTACCTTTTCAGGGCTGCAGAACAGCTCCTGACTGCAAGCCTCTATGGCTGCTGAGTCCTCTTGCTCTGGGTCTCTCTTCTCCCTCAGCGTACACTGCCACAACTTCCTCCTCCTGTCACAGTCCACTTCCAGGTGTCCTCTGAGTCCCTGAATTATACACTGGTGTCTTCAGAGTGGAGTGGGGTCGCCTCCAAGTATGTCATCCAGCTCTTTGTTGAACGTGCAGGTCATGGGTGCAGCCCTAGAGCAAGTGGTTTGCTTCCCATGCCTGGTAGTAGGTGTTTCACAGCTCCTTCAGTTTAACGCTGCACTGAAGCATGTCTCTGTCATGGCCCCTTTTGGTCATACATCTTGATATCTGCTTGTAGCTATCATAATTCCTATGGCTGGAGTGCAGCAGGGACTGCTCCTCTCCCTAAATGCTGCTGAGGTCCAGCACCTTGGCTTGGCTCCAAGCAGAGGATCTCCTGGTGCATTGAGCAGCCATGGCTAGCTATAAAGATGTACTGAGAACCCACCATGCAAATAGGAATGGAACTTTCAAATTTCAAAAATAACTCAAAGAAGAGGTCTGAGGATTGGTCACCTGAGAGCAGGGGAGTAGAGTTCAAACAGGTAACCAGAAAAGCAAGAAGAGGAGTAAAGAAAACCTTTCTTCTGCATTCCTTATTGCTAGAGATTGATAGCCCCTCCGCCCAGGGACATGCTCCACTCTCCCAGGTCTAAGTAGTGCCTATCCTGAAAGCAGTTCCTATATCAGCCAGACATTCTCACTGTGTCTGAAACGTGGGACAGCCTCACAGAAGTGCTTCACCTGCCACAGCAATAATGGCAATTTCACAGGAACTGGGAGCTGAAATTTAAACACTTCCTTATGGAGAAAGCACTTCAGTCTCCAGGGGACTCCAGTGCTGAGGGATCATCCGCAGAGCCTTTACCTTCAGAGGGGCTAGAGTCATTAAAAACACCCAGTAGGCTCCTCCTGTAAAGGCTGGTAAAAAAGGGCTCTGAGAGCTATCTACTCACAAAGGACACAGAACGTGACAGCTGGCATTCTCAGCTGGAATTTCTGTAACAACCATGAGTGAGAGCTGAACTCAGAGGTGCTTTGACATATATTCGGATTTTGGGGAACCTGAGTACTGATCTCTTCCCTACTTACTGGAATAAGAAATGTCCTTGTTACTGCCCCAGGGCTGGCCAGGGAAAAACATTAACGGGGAAATGTCTTCATCGTCCTATGGACGGGGACCTCCTGTATGCCTTTTCCCATTTCTCTCATGTCCAAGGCCCTGTTGAAAATTCAACAAGACAAAACAAGAGTTATTTTGATTGCCCCTCTTGGACAAGACAAGTCTGGCTCCCTAACCAGACACAGATGGCAATATGTCCTCCTATTCCTATTTGGCTCATTGCTCATCTGATCTCTCAAAACAATGGGTTGATCCTTCACCTCAGCCTGTGGGTCCTTCACCTCCAAACATGGCTCCTTCTTGGCTTCAAGGCAGAATACTCTGATGAGCTAAAAGATGTGATGGTACACAGTCAAAGCTGACCACTTGACATACTTACCTATGAAGTGAAAAGGATTCCAAGTTTTGCCATTCTAAACACAAAGCCCCAACTTCATCTTCCCTCCCTTTGATTTTACATTACATTTTAGACTTCAAGCGGTCAAAACTTATCACTCAGCTACCTTAAGTTATGTCTTGTGGTGAAAATGTCTTCCCCCCTCCGCCCCCCCCGAGTAGACAAATACTCAGTGTTTGCTTACCTGCTGAGGTGTAGACTCTTTAAGGGCACTGGGAATTTCTTCCCGCATGTGACACCACCCCCTTCAGCCTGGGATTCTAAACTACTTCTCATGGCTTTTTCTAGACCTCCCTTTGAGTCCATAGTAACTTACTGTCTCGTACTTGTGCCCATGACAACTGCATTTCTATTTGACATCACTTCACCAAGGCACATAGAAGAAATAGTGGCCCTGATGGCACATCCAACATTCATTTTTTAAAGACAAAGTATCTCTAAGGTCATATTTAAGATTTCTTCCTATTGTCTCTGCATTTTCCACTTTAACCAACAGATCGATCTCTGGGAGGGTTCCCCTCCCCCCCCCCCCGCCGCCGCCGGCACCACCACCAAAAAAAAAAAAAAATGACAACAGGGAGACGATTCTTCATATGCTATATGTCAGAAAACTAGTCTTCTATCTGAAGAAGACTAAGGACTTTAGAATATCCCCTAAACTCTTTTGTCCACAGAAAGATCCCAAAGCTCTGAGATATTGGCTCAAAGACTATTCAAATAAGTCTCTGGTTACATAATCACTTATCAAGGGCATAACCTGCTTCCATCCAGAGTCCATATGCACTCCCTAAGGTCAGTTTCTACCACAGTCACATTCCTTATATCTATCTATCTATCTATCTATCTATCTATCTATCTATCTATCTATCTATCTATCTAGATAGATAGATAGATTGGTATATATCTATATATATCTATCTCCGTAATCTGCAGAGCAGTGACTTAAACCTCTGCGCTCTCACTCATAGAACATTGTGATCACTGAAGATTCAGCCCCAGATGCCATCTTTGACTCCATAGTATTCTATATATAGTAACAGACTCCATTCCGAAGTCCTAGCCTCCAACAGTGGAGACCCAGAAAAACAGCACAAATTTGGATATCATGCATATCTATAAATCTTGTTACATATGATACAAACATATAAACAAAATTATCATACTTGGCAAATCATAACATTTTCACAGATATCTTACATGGCATGTCAGATCAGATTACTTGCTAATTTATAATACTGGTATCAATACAAATATTATAAATAGTCTCTCATATTCCATACAACAGGGTTATTCAACTTTGGAAGCCCCGGGGGCCACAATGATACTCACAGCACATGCCGACGGACACAATTTAAGTGTGGTTGCATATACATGCAAATATATATGCAAATAGCTTCTTTCACACTGATGGGCATGAATACAAAGATTAAGGCAAGACCACACAACACACAGGCCCCATTTAAGTCAGTTCTGCTGATATTAATAAAATGCAACATTTACCCGATTTCCACCCATATGACAGCACTTTTAATGAGCAATGACAGTCCAGGAATTTAACTACTAAAACACATATTAACAGAAGACCATTATATTGACTATTTTTTTGTTTTGGCTTCTACCCATGGGCCGCAAACAAACAGGCTGTGGGCTGCATACAGCCCATATGTTGAGTAGCCCTGCCATACATTACACCCTCCTTGAAAAAGCATGGGTACTAGAGCTTTTAAAATAAAAGGTCACTTGTCAATACAACCTATTTTTTCTCCTATCCTCATGTTCAGAAATGACAGAATAGTTTTGACTGAGATTTTTTTTCCAATAAAATTAGCCAGAACAGATACCCAGCATGGAAAACTTCAGCCTAAATCATTAAAGTTTGGCAAAACTAGAAATATATAACAAGAGTGTCTTGTAATGGGAACTGTTTGGCTACCAGTTCTATCTATAATATGAATCCTCAGCTGGCCAAACTGCTGAGCACAGATAAGAAGACCGGAGCCAAAGTAGGCTTTACGTTTGTAAGACAATTTAGAGCAGCCTGAAGGCTAATCAGTGCTGGTCGGTAACAGTCCCCAAAAGACCATTCTGCTACCTAAGGATTTCCAAAGAACAGCAGACATGCCCCCACTCTTGTTATTACCCTAATCAAACTTGCCCCACCACTAGGTTTACACTGAGGGAATCCCTAACCAGCTGATTAAGATGGCTTGCTGCCTGTTTTGTGCTACAGTGCAAAGCAGGAAGAAGAAGAAAAGTTAGTGATTTTTAGACAGACTGGCACAGTCTAGGGTCAAGTCAGATATTTTTTTAATCTTGCATAGTATTGGGCTTTCTAGCACCTGCAGCCAGAAGTTCCCCACACTCATTAGGGCGGTCAGTGGAAGCTTTCCTTTTATGAGTTCTAAATTGATCAGCTATTCATTTTATTGAATAACCCCTATATTCTTTTTGTGGAGTCCACTTGACTACATCCTTCATTATTTTGTCCATCTCCATCAAGGTCCTGTTAATTCACCAGCACACTGGAATAAACTGAGTTTGGTATCCCATTTCCCAAAGCAATAAATGCCAGATGCCTTCTAGGAAGTTGGAAATCCCAAAATAAGCCTAATTATATAATCCTGTCTAATGGGAAAACCCCTTCTCCAATACTGCCAGCTGAAATCCTGAAGTCATTTGCTCAGAACCCTGGAGAACAGAGGCTAATTATCAGCATGGATTTTTTTCTTCTTGTTCTGAGGGGTGGGGGAACTGTAAAGATTACTCAGAATAGCAGCTGCTAGAACAATGCTACTTTGCTGCAGGCTGGCAAGGCAGGGGCAACAGCTCCTTCCTATAATCCAGTACAGGGGTCATGGGCAGCAGAAATAGGACAAGTTGCTTAGCATCCATGTGCACTGTTAGCAAATCTGGTCCTTGTTCCTGCACCTCTTGTGCCAGTGGAAAGAGACGAAAGTGGCCCAAAGACTGGTAAGCCAGGAGGTGGGGAACATCTTTGGTGCATTGAACAGCAACTGATAGCTTTGATTATGCTTAAACCCAGCCCTGGAGATTTACTACCCTGGAGTTTGGTTCTATAACCTCTTCCTTTGGAGACACCAGTCTTTGCCATGGCTGCACTCTGACTTCCTGTTCAACATGTAAGACTGTTGCTGTTGCATTGCTATGATCTTTTTGTGACCACGTAGTTCACTGAGCTTTGGGAGGGCATGTTGTGAGTGTGAACATCCCACCACAGAGCTTTCTTGCTTCTATGGAGTGTAGGAATGTTTTATTACTCCTAATGCCATTTCCTCCTTGTTCCTTAGACTTTTAATTCCCAGCATGTCACTCACCATGCAGAACTGGTGCTAAACGGTTGACATGAGAACTGGCGATATGCTGATTGATATATGAGGTCTATGCTTTCTCCTTTACAGGCACTGGAAGGCATTGAGAAGGCTCAAGAGCTGGCAGAGGGACTGGGGAACAAGGTAAGATTCCACAGCTCCCCTCCCAGTGTCAAGAGTTCTCTAATGGGGATTTGGATGCCCACTCTTATCTTCCAATTTCACACTCCTCCCCGTTATCTTTCATAAGCCCATGTTAACCAGTTGATCCTGGAGGCTCAGGCTGAGTTTCTTGGGTATAGAATGTGAACTATTTTTGGTATGAGTCAGTAGTAGAGGAGCATTCTGAATGGGTTGGGTGGATGATGGCAATTGAGACAACCTTAGAAAGTTTAGTTGGGAGCCATTGTGGGTTAAACAAGTGGGAAGAGGGAGACAAATTGTTGGAAAATAACAGCAGAGAGGGGAAGTGGAGGACTAATAGTCCCTTCCCCAACAAATAGCTACATGGCATTAATTTACTGGCTGGCTAACTTCAGGGAGACTCTCCTGATATATGCTGAGCACAGTGCATAGATTGCATACTGACCAGCAACTAGAAGAAAGTGCAGGTGACATGGTCTGCAGGTGCCTAGGAAAGCCAACTCTATGAAAAGATGGAGTGATAGAAGTGCTGCAACCCTGTAATCCTCTTTAGTGGCATACAGGGACAAAAGTGTAAAGATAGATGGGAGGGCCTTTAGATACATATAAGATAAATCCTGACCAACCAAGTTTGTGTTTTCTATGGTGAGGCTCATAAGTGTCCCAGATGCCTGGTGGGGCTGGTGAAGACCTCTTCCATCAAGTACTCTCCCCTTGCTATTGGTTCTCCTTCACCATGCCCCATCCTCTCTCATGCCTCTGCCCTCTGTGCACAGCTTGGACTGCTGAAGCTTCACTGCCTGTGTGAAGGGATCTATCGCACAAAGGGACAGCAACGGGAACTTCGTGACCATGTGGTGAAGTTCCACGAGTGTGTAGAGGAAATGGAGCTGTACTGCGGCATGTGTGGAGAGTCCATTGGGGAGAAGAACAACCAGCTCCAGGCGCTGCCTTGCTCACATTTCTTCCACTTAAAGTAATGAGCACAAGGGAGAGGGCAGGTGGTTATGGAGGGATTCCTTCAAGGGGAAATAGGATAATACAGGAATTCAGCAGAGATTTATGGGAAAGGGCTAGAGAGGCATTTGTGAAAGAATAAAAGTAACAGAAAACCCCTATTTTAGTGCCCAGAGTAGGACTGTCCTACAGTCTGAATATGCTAAATCACTAAAATACAGAGCAGACTTCTTGATGTTCTGCCATATTTTATACAAAATCAATGACTCCCCTTCAAGGAGTAATCCACCATCTTATCTTTCACATTATTAAGAAACAAACACATTTAGTAATTTGTTTAGCTTCTCCTGTCCCTAACTGTTGGTAGTAATAGCATCTAGCACTCCTTAAATGTCATTGTGGGACTGGAGAGTAGATGTATGAACCTATTAAAGGGTTTGTGTAGACAGGCCCTAAGCCACTTTCTTCCCCACTGCTGGAATAGGAGTCTGGGTCTGTAAATCAGAAACCACTGCACCTCCTTTTATATGCGTGCACTGTGAGAAATGACCGTTTCTTATTCCAGATGCCTCCAGACCAATGGGACGCGTGGCTGCCCAAACTGCCGCCGTTCATCAATGAAACCGGGATTCGTGTGACCTGCTAAATCAGTCATTTTGAGAGAGCTCATTATTCTGACAACAGAGGCTAGAAGACAGAACCCTGGAATACCAGTGAGCACTCAGCCTGGAAGGATCCTACTTTGCAGATGGAGATATCTCCTGCACAGGATGCAACAAGTGCATATTGATCTTACTCTAACCTGACAGTTTACACGTACCTGTGTTCTGACTTAGCTGTCATTCTGGAATCCCTGTGGAACCACTTCTCTAGAGCCAGTTTTTAAACCCTTATCACCACTTCTGTTCTAGGTCTTGCCTGCCCCGTCTAGTGTGAGCTCCCACTCTGTTTTTGCTGTCTTTCTTTTTCACACTCTTTCCTTCCTTTCGGTGCTTGTTTCTGATGGGGAGGGGAGGGGGGAAGTGAGAGGTTGTCTGTCGAAGCAGTAAGTTTCTCAGTCAGCATGAACTGCTGTACATGCACCAGCATCCTCAAGACACCCCTTCTTCGGAAGTAAAAGTCTAAGCTCTCCTACTCTTTTATACGGGATTGTTCCTACTACCTAATTTTAGGCAAATGGATTTAATTTGGAACTATGTATTAATGAGAACAAACTGGAGCCATGACTTGACTTGGTCTTGTACTACCCCCCCCCCCCCCCCGTGTCTTCCACTGCCATTACTGACGTCAGGTCCTGCCTGTCTGCATGGAGCCGTGCGCTAAGGCGAGGCCCTTCCCTGAGGGCTGCCGCGGAACTCTGCGAACACGGTGACCTGCTGCCAGCGCGCGTGGCCACCGGGGCGGTCGTTGGGGGGCAGCCAGGCAGAGCAGGTTTCGTGTGTTCTCAGCCCACGCGCCTCAGGGGCACGCGCCTCGGCCCCGCGCTGTATTGCCCCCTCCCCCGTTTGTACTCGCAATAAAGCCTTTCACCCGCGCCCGCCTGGCTCTGCTCGCGCCGGGGGGCGGGGCCGCACCAGCGACTCCCTCCCCACCCGCTGGAAACTGCGCACAGCGCCTGCGTCGCAAGCCGGGGAGGCGAGACAGGCAGTGGTCCGGGCTGTGGCCCCGCCCCTGTCCCGCTCTGAGATGGCGATGGGACCGTCACTCAGCAGGTTCATGGGACATCATGTGACTTACGCGGAGTTTTCTTGCCCGCATGATAGATTCGACTAGGGGGTGGGGCCACGGGAGAGTGAAGCGGCTGAGCTTGGAGGCGGGGCTGGGCTCGTGCCGTGAGGAGGGCGGAATCTGCTGCTTCCAACTCGCGCCTCATTTACCTCGAGTCATCTAGGGCAAGATGGCGTCGGTCTGGGATGAGGCTGAGGTGAGGGGCTGGGGTGGGATTCCGAGCGTGGGGCACCAGCCGCTGGGGGCTTGGCCCTTTCCGTTCGGGACCCCTTGGAGGGAGGGAGCCGCCCCGGGCCAGTCGAGTCGGGGTAGCGCCGTGTTCTCTCCCCGCGGGCTCGGCTGGCGGGGCCCGGGCTGCCCGGCGGGCGATGACGGTGACTCTGTCCCCGCAGGACGGCGTCGGTGAGGAGGTGCTAAAAATGTCCACTGAGGAGATCGTGCAGCGAACCCGCCTGCTCGACAGCGAGATCAAGGTGAGGCAGCAGCAGGGGATGGGGCTACAGCCCCCCCCCCCCCCCCGCCGCTCTGTTGGTTGCTCTGCCGGGCACCCATTTGTCACAGCAGCAGAGAACTGAGACCAGGGGTCAAGAACAGCCCCTTGACCAAGTCCCCGGCCCACTGGCCAGTGTTAGCAGAAGGTCCCAGCCCACTGCGGTCGCTGAGCCAGGAGGTTTCTGCCAATCTGGAGCTAGGTCCCCTGCACTGGCCAGTCGTAGATTTTGGCTTCAGACTTGGCCAGGGTCGTAGCTACAGAGTGCCAGTAGCTCATGGCAACAGGGATGCTGCTCCCCTAATTTTCAGACTGGTCTGCCTTGTCCCACCCCTGGCGAGTAGCATCCCATTCCCATCCCTGCTCCCCTTGAGAGAACCCCTGCATCTTTGCTTCCTATGTGTCCCCCAGAGCATCTTCAAAGGATACTATGCAGCATGCCTCTGTTATCCCAGGCACCACTTCCTGTGCCCTGCTGCTGTTGTTTCTGTGAGGGAAGTACCTTCTGCTTTACACAAGATTAAAAGGAGGCTGCAGTGTAAAAACAAGGTTAAAATAAGGTGTATTAGGGAAACCTAGAGCCAGGGCTGAATTTATGTTATATAGTGAAATGGTGGCATTGGAATTTTATTCATTAAAAGTAAATTGTTGCTCTCTGCACTTAAGACTTTACAAACTTGGGGGTTTTTTTTTTTTGGAGAGTCTTATTTGCTTCTCACTTACGTAGTCCCCAGCTGATTTTTCTGTAGATTAGTGGCCCCTGACTCAAAGTTCATCTATTGTGTTGAACATAAATAAATATTTTACTTTATTTAAAATGAAGTTTGATTAACTTTCTCATGTTAGTTTAAGTGCTGAATCTGTTTAATACTTTAAATTAATTTAACCAGTAAGAAAGGAAATATTAAACTGTTCTTCCTGACTACAGCACTAGCAAAATAGGCATAATTATGGAGTTAACGGCGAGTTTCCATTTGCAACTGGTGATCTGCAGAAAGGTTTGCATTGAGCCTGTGGAGTTACAGGCCAAAAAGTTTGAGAACTACTGATCTAGTATCCTATCTCTGATAGTGGTTGGTATCAGAGACTAAGAGTGCATCTACACAGCAGGGCTTAGCTCAATTTGCATAGCTTATTTTAAGTTATGTCAATTGTATAGCTTATTTCAAAATAGCTTATTTTGAAATTGGGAGCGTCTACACAGCACTTACTTCAAAATAGAGCACTCTTCCTTCAACTTCCCTTACTCCTCATACAATGAGGGTGACAGGAGTCTGAGTAAGAAGTCCTCCAGCTTGACAGTGTTTTGACATTTCAAAATAACTGCCTGCTGTGTAAACACGGACTAAGTTATTTTGAAGTAACACTAAAGTTATTTTGAATACTGTTGCTGTGTAGATGTATTCTAAGGGACTGAATAGAACAAGGCAATTTCACGTGATCCAGCCCCTAAGGTTCAATCCCAGCTTCTCGCAGTACGAGGTTTAGGGATACCTAGGGCATGGGGTTGCACCTCTGATCATTTTGACTAATAGCCATTTTGAACTTACCTATTTTTTCCCACACTATCCCATAGCAATGAGTTCCACAGGCTGACTCTGCATTTTGTAAAGTACTTAATTCTGGTGCTACATGAAATAGGGATGTGAAGGACTAGTTGACTATCTGATAAGCAAATGCTTATCAGATAGCTAGCCAACAGGATAGTCGATTAGTCACTTTGCCCCCCTTGCTACCTCTATCTGAAAGAGCCAGCAAGGGTGGGGGGAGAGACGGTTACTTCACAGCAGCAGCTGCCGCTTTGAAACGCCACAGAGAGCGTGGCATCAGGCTCCTTACGGCGTTTCAAAGTGGCAGCGCTGTGTGTACCCTGGGATCAGCTGGACTCCTGATTCATTTTGTCTGTAGTATTGATGAATTTATAAACCTTTATCATATTATCCCCTCCTCTTGGCCAGGGGGTAGTCTTTTTTTTCCTAAAATTAACAGTCCCATTCATTTTAATCTCTCCTCATTTGGAAAATGTCCACCTCCCTAAGATATACACACATATGTTTATTTATATAAAAAAGTGTGTGCGTATATAAATGTGTACGTATATAAACATATATTTTATGGGTTGACCAGAACTGTGCTCAGTATTGAAGGTGTGGGATTACCATGGATTTTTATAGTTAAATTATAATATTTACTGTTTAATTATCTATTCCTTCCTAATGATCGTAATCACTCTGTTAGTTTTTTTTGACTGTCCTTGCAAATTATGTAGATGTTTTCAGTAAACTAACTAATGACTCCAAGATCTCTTTCTTGGATGGTTACAATTAATTTAGACCTCATTATTTTGTATGTATAATTGAGAATTTTTTCCAGTGTGTGTTTCTTTGAATTTCATATGACATTTTTTCACCCAGTCATCTAGGTTGTGAGATACCTTTATAACTTTTCACAGATGGCTTTGGACTTAACTCACCTGAATAATTTGATATTGTCTGTTAGTTTTACCACCTCACTATTCATGCCCTTTTTTGACTTGATTCTCTCTCTCTCTCTCATTTTAGATAGTTTGTGCATCTGTCTGTGAACCATTGCCTGGCCCCAGACAGGCTGCAAGGTGGGAGGATAGGGGAAGCAGCTGGATGCTGGTTCCCCCCCTACCCCAGACAAACTGCACACTTGGGGATGGGGGTGCTGCTGGAGACCAAAGGCAGTCCTGGAGTATTTGCTTCTCCCCTCACCGCACCATCGGACCAGGTGGAGGGCAGCTAGAGTCTGGGGCCAGCCCCTGGAGCCTTGCTCCCCCCAACCACCCTGAGGCCCTTTGTGCCGCTGCTTTTCTCCGTGGACAGGCCATAGGGCAGGGCGAGTCACTGGAGAGCAGGGCCAGTCCCCAGAGTGCCACCCCTTCCCCTGCATGATAGGCTGGGGTGGGGGGAGGCCCACTGGAGACCAGGGTCAGCCCCTGGAGCTTGTCCTCTCCCTTTCCTGAACCAGCTGCAGGGCACAGTGGGGAGGGGAGAGCAGCTGAATGTCAGCCCCCACCCCACCCTTGGACCCTTGCCACCACCCAGACAAGCTAGAGGCTGTGGACGGCCCACACAGCCTCGACTCCCTGGTAAGAGCCAGAAAATGGGGAGCCAGCCCTGCCCACCGCCTCCCCCAGGAGGAGCTATCAGCTTGGGAGAGGAGCCCATGCACGCACTAAACCCTGTGCCCTCAGCCACCCATCCTGTGCTCACTCCAGCACCTAGTCCACCCCCCCAATCTTTCCAGACTCCTCCTCTCACTCTTGCACTCCACCCCCTTTTTATTCTAGCAAAAGACAGAAAAAAACTGCAAATATTGTCTACCATCAAGCTCTATCTAATATTTGAATCGTTTCCTTATTTTATTAAAAACAACTTTTTTTCTTTCAGCAGCGGGGTGGGGAGTGGAACAGGAGCTGGTGCCCAGGAAGAACTGACTTAAAAGCTGGCTCCTCACAAGAACCAGATTTGCATGCCCCCCCAGCTCCCATGATGTTGCCTCTGATAGAGAGGCAGCAGTGTGGAAGGTGAGGGTGGCACCTGTTCCCTCCTCCCCTGCTGCCTCCTACAGAGGCAGGGGGGCAGGCAGGAGCCAGTTGTGGGGGGGGGGGACAGCTTAAAAGCTGGTTTCCCCCCAGCACCAGCTCCCTGGTGCCTCCTCTTCCCCTCCCTCCCACTGGGAGGGGGGAGGCGTGAAGGCTGCCACAGAGCAACCTTTGTCCATGAGGAGCTCAGATCCCCAAGGGTTGCTGCCACCCCATGCTGCTGCCTCTGATAGACAGCAGCACTGGGTCTCAGGGGGCTCCCTGGGGGTGGGGTCTGGAGTGCACTGGCTGCTGGCCCAGCCTCCAGGGACTATCGAATTTGCTGGTTCTGACTACAACTTATCCATACTTTTACTGGATGATGAAGTTTTTATAGTTATGCCAAACAGTAAATTACCAGTATATGATTAGTTTCATGTGAAATTTTAGACATTGCAGATGTTGGATGTTCATAACATCGTAGGTCTAAGCTGGCCTCTGAAATAAAATGGTGTGTGAGAAAACAAAAGTCTATCACTGAGTATTACTCAGTGTACTGCTTTTAAAAAAAGATTGTAAATGAAAGGTTCCTTCTGATGCATCTGTTTGTACTACTGTTTAAATGATATTTTATTAGATCCTCTTTTATAGGGAAAATAAAGCATTAAGATTATTTAAATATTTGTTTCCTAATAACACACCAAACAGATTGGGGTATGTGAAACACCTTTTTAAATGTTAAAATTCATAAATGCCTAATAAATCTTGACTTTTAAATAGAAAATCTCAAGGTAGGATATTTTATTGAGCAATTAAAAATCATTTCAGAAGGCCAGCAGTAACAGTAAAATGTAATTGATAAATATTCCATTACAATCATACCAATTACATTTTGAACACAAACACTTTGAAAATTGTAAATAATATGCCCAAGCCCACATTTATGTTCATAACCTGTTATTTATTAGTACAAGAAGACACAGTAAGTAGGTCATAAGAACAGTGTAAAAATAAGCTTACTAACCAATTGATACAGATTGTTCAGGCATGTCCACATTTTCTTCAGTTCACTGCCTTTTGAAGAGCATTTTTCATAACATTTCATCCTAACAACTAGACTTTGCATTTTTTATTCACTGTTTACACTCAGAACATATTCCTTTTTCATCCAGAGGTACAGGACTTTCTTGAAAGTATTCCCAAATAGGGTTTTTTTTTTAATGACATTGCAGTGTGGCAATTGTTTGCTCTAATTATCAGGTGTTGAAATCAACATTAGAGGCCACACTCTGAAGAATGTTGTCTTATTACAGGATCTTGCTCTGACACCAGTGTTGCTCCTTTCTGGTTGTACATACTGCCCCTTGTTGCATATCTCCTCTATCCTTGGGAAGACAAAAGAACTAACAAGCCTTGTCTTAACCCAGTTGCCTTTTAAGATGCGTTAAGCTGTAGAGATGAAGGCTGTTGAAAAATTTAGTAGATTTCTGTTTCTCTGTCTGAGTAGACATTGAAGGAGACCATTACTTTGTGTCCAAAAGCATCCATAAGCAAGGGCTATTAGTTACTCGGCAGACCAATCAGTGTTTTTCCATGAGCTGGAGCATAAGTTTCTATGGTGAGTGGAGAAATATATTCCTAATTTAAGGATGGAGTAGGGATGTGAACAACTAGTTTACTAGTCGCTCTCCCCTCCCCCCACCCCTTGCTGCCTCTATCAGAGGCTGCAAGGTGTGGGGGAAGAGAAGGGGAGGTGCTTCAAAGTGGCAGTGCCGAATGGAGCCTGCGGCCAGACCTGGGCTCCACACAGCACTGCCACTTTTTGAAATGCCACATACAGCCTGGGACCAGCTGGAAACTGACCCTGGTCCCTGGGCTCAATGTAGGGATAAGCTATAAAATAGGAGTCTTAGACCACCCAGGTGGGCTAAGTGATGTTCCTGTTAGGATCATGATAATGTATCCTGCAATCATAGGCCATATCCTGATGCCTGTGATGATTTTGCCCAGTCTCTTATACTCAGTAACACAGTCCTTGGATTTCTACTGTATCATTTTATAAACCTTGACCTCAAAAGTTAGATGTTTTTCCTCTAATTCTTGTTATATATAGAAAACCAGCTTTTAACACCCAGTTTTGGATAGAGGTTCATGGAATCAGCATATTTTTATTTACTTACATGTTTGAAGAGATTATATAAACTTAAACCTTAATATATTTTGTATTCAATTCAGATTTCATTTTAAACAGGCTTATTTTTAAAAAGAAAACTTATAACGTACAGAAAAAACATCAATTTTTATCCATCCTATTATTTTCCTTTTAACACTTTTCTAAATAACATATCCCGATGCTTGTATCCAGAAGTGTTAGAACAATTTATATAGTGGGTATGCTGAGAGCCATGGAACCAGTAAGCCATGTATCTGATAGGGATGTGAACGAGTAGTCGATTAACTGATAAGCCTAGTCTTATAAATTAATCTAATTGACTATTCGCATTCTCCCCCCTTGCTGCCTCTGTATCAGAGGCAGCAAGTGAGGGGAAGCAGGAGCCAGTTCCCTCCAGCACTGGCTCTGTGGTGCCGCCTGTCGCGTCCCCCCCCCCCCCCCACCACATCGCTGCCTGTATCAGAGGCAGCACTGGGGGGGGGGGGGGGGGGGGCAGGGAGGTTGCTGCGAAGCAGCCTTTGCCCGTGGCAGGCCCAGGCTCACCACAGGCAGAGGCTGCACTGGCAGCAGCGCCTGTCTACACAGGGCTGGGACCCCCTCAGTCTGCAGCCAGCATGGGCCTCTATGAACAGAGGCTGCTTTGGGGCAGCCTCTCCTGCCTTCTCCTCCCCCAGCAACCTCTGTCTGCAGGGAGCTCTGACTCCTCTTAGACAGGGACTGTTGCCATCCCTTATATCTGAGACAGCAGTGTGGGACGGCAGGCAGCCTATCCACGAGGGGAGCTGGTTTTCAAACTGGTTCCCTCACAGACCGGCTCCCACCTGGCACTCAGTGCTGCTGCTTCTGATAGGGAGGCAGCAGTGTGGAGTGGCAGGGGCTCCTTGGGAGTGGGGCCGGATTTCACTGGCTGCTGGCCCTGCCCCTGGGAACTATCGAATAGTCAACTAACCACTAAGAATTCATGCGTTAGTTGACTATTGAGTTAATCGATAGCTAACACCCCTAATATATGATGGAAACCCCTGCAAGTCGGGTGTGGCAGCACCCCTTGTTCCAGCACCTATGCTTGCATCATCCCCTAATCAAAATTCTGTATATTCACTGTAGCCTCATCCTACAGTGTAGAAAATGATCATTGATGTGGAGCACTATTGTGCTCTGCACTGAAAATGTAAAAGGAAACTGCTCCTTGCCTTGAGATGTTTACAGTCTAGGGAAGGATGTTTGCCATTGGATAGACATCAGTTAATTCAGATCTAAGTAGACTCTCCCTCAGAGATTATTCAGTCATGGTGTTTTCTAGTGATACCAGTCATTTCCTCTGGGAGACAGGAAGTGAGCAGATAAGATAGCATTATAGATATCAAATTCTACTTTGCTTATTTTGTTTAATACAATTTTAGTAGACTTTATATTTTAAGCATTTTTTTTCTAATTTTTATGCACTCACTTAGAATTCTCTGAGCTGCCTTTAAGGAGTGTTTTGCAAAAGACAGGACTGATGTTTCAGGCTTCTCAACATTAACCTGTCCAGCATGTAGAAACTCTTTTAAAAGTGACTTGAAAATTGTCCAATCCCTAAAGGCAGGAACAAGTGTGGGGTTTGAATGCCCCAAGTGATGGGAATAAGATCTGAAAACAATTATTTCAAAACAATCTCCTCCCATGAGAGGGAATTCAAATTACTGAGTAGTCTTAGAAGTCTTCAGATGATATCAGCAGGAAATGATTTGGGGGGCATTGATGAGACCAGATTGGAGAAGGGAAGTAACAATCCCATCTGTTTTTCCACATTTGCAAGACACGTGGCATCTTTAATATTAGGGGTTTTTTTCTTTTTTAAAACCTGAATCTCCAAAAACTGGAGCCTCTCGCAAGACAGTGAGAAGTAAAAGTGAACTGTCAAGAGAAATCCCTTGTGTATTATATATGGAGTCCTATTCCCACCTCTATCTGTCCACAATATTTAACAACAGGATGTTAGAGAGAGGGATTCATTCTGAATGCAATCATCTCTCAATCCCTAAAGCCTCCCACTTAAGGCAAAACAGCATATTAGGCTAACATTTTTCCGTCCTTCTTCCAACCTGTCTCCTAGGATTCATTCTGATGGGGGTGATGCATATTTGTTTTGTTCTGCTAAGATTATTCCTAACTTGTGCTGCTGTGCGTTGATTTCAGATAATGAAGAGCGAGGTGCTGAGAGTTACCCATGAGCTGCAGGCCATGAAGGATAAGATCAAAGAGAACAGTGAGAAGATTAAAGTGAACAAAACCCTGCCTTACCTTGTTTCCAATGTAATTGAGGTGAGTGTTGTGCCCTTTTGAAGTAATGCTAGGAGTGATCCACTGTTGTGTGCACAGCTTTTAACTTTGAGAGGTGCTCTTCCTAACTGTGGGTTGCTGTCAGGGTTCACAGGCTGGAGCAGAGGACTATGTGAAATGAATCTGTGAGAATTGGGACCAGTGACTTTACCTCTTTGTTTTCCAGTTTATAAAATGGGAATAGTTAGCACATGTATAAGGCCTGGTCTATGCACAATTTTTTTATACTGATTTAACTATTTTGATTAGGGGTGTAATTTTTCAACTTAAATATTTAGTGGTACAGCATTCCTAGTGGGTGCAGTTACATCAGTATAAAAGTGCTTTATACTGAGGCCTATTCTAAAAGTTAGGTTAACTGAGTTACATTGCTCAGGGGTGTGAAAAATTTACCTCCCAAGAGAGAGTTAAGCCAACTTAAGCCCTGGTGTAAACACCGTTAGGTCAACAAAAGAATTCTTCTGTTAACTTACCCATCAGCTCTCAGAGAAATAGATGTACTATGCTCACAGCTTATCTTCACTGCCCAGAGATCAAAGCTGAGGCAGTCGATCTTCTAGCATTTTATTTAGCAGGTCTAGTAAAGACACTCTAAATCAAACACTGACTGCACCCGTCAACTGCAGTACCTCTTGCAGTGGTGAGGAGAAAGGAAAGTTGACAGGACTGTGGGGACGGTGCTGAAACATAGCTTAAGGTACATCAGCTCCAGCTATATTATTTATGTAACTGGAGTTGTGTACTTTAAGCTGACCATTATCTCCTTAAGCACTACAGTGGCACACCTGCAGCTAGCCTGCTGTCATGTCTCTAGTGTAGACAGACATACCCTGATATACCTAATTCCTTCTCTTACGAAAAATAAGCTGTCATTACTCATGGGAGAATTCTGTGCAGACTTTTGTGGAAATTAAAGCATGAACTTACTGGTTACCATAACGGTTACATGCGAGCTCCTGGCCCTGCTCTTTGGAAACCAGCTGCCACCCTGCACTGTTGGCTCTGTATCTCTGTCAGCCAGCTCTCTGAGTGTGAGGCTGGGAGCCAGGAATGGGGCCCAGAGCTGGTTGTGCTGTGAGTTCTGCAGTATACTGCAGAGCCTGCAGTGTGTGACTAAGACTTTTTCATGGTTACTTTATTAACTGCTTTTTAACATCCCTAGAAGAAAGGAGAAGGTGGCATGGAAACTCCATGCAAGCCTAAGCATCATGTGGTTTCTCCCATTGGATCTCTGGGCTCTGGGGAAGAAATGGGACAGGTGTCTGGGCAAGCTGGGCTTTGGGCCAAGAAGGGGAACGGGGGGCCCTGAAGCTGGACTTTGGGCATAATTTTCTTTTCCAATAACTCTGCTAATTTGTATCTGTCTTTCTCAGTGTTTCATTGTTTCAACCACTTTACATGATACTGGCATTGGTTTATGATGTTGGAAGAGGGAGGGTGCCTAGCACCACCAGCCACCACCCCCATTCCTCAGAAATTTGCAGTTGCCTATCACTATGACAGGGAGCTCAGGTAATCAGGAAGCTATAAATTCTCCCAGGAGATGTAACTACAGGCAGTATCCTACTGTTGGTGGATGTGGGTAGATAGTGAGATGTGTTAACTTCCACTGCTTTGTGATTTTTGAACTAGAAATACAATATTGGAAGTCTTGATGTGATCCAAGGGTTGAATGGTTACAGTGGTTTGATTCTGCTTCAAATGATTTTTTTTCTGGTCTTCAGCTACTGGATGTTGACCCCAATGACCAGGAAGAGGATGGAGCAAATATTGATCTGGATTCCCAGAGAAAGGGCAAGTGTGCTGTGATTAAAACCTCCACACGGCAGGTGAGAGCCATGAGCCTATGTAGGTGTGGGGAGTGCTGATCCAACACCGTTTAGTTGCTGTGTTTATGTTGGTTTCTTTTCCTCATAGACCTATTTCCTGCCTGTGATCGGGTTAGTTGATGCTGAGAAGCTGAAGCCTGGAGACTTAGTGGTAAGTAGTTTCAGTATAACTGGTATATATTGATCATATGGTGTTAGCCAGGGAATCTGGTATTTGACTGGTTTAGTTTTTCATGAGGAAATGATCTAATCAGATTTTTTTTTCTAAGGCCTTGTTTGGGGAAGGATTTACTGGTGAAATATTAGCATCTGATAGCTAATACATTTAGAAGTTTAGTATTAGACAAGGCACACTGGGACAGATTTACCAAGGCATGTAGGTGCCAAAGAATGCAGTTAGATCCCTAATTCCCATTTATATCATCAGAATACTTAATAAATCTGGCCTTCCTTTCCTTGAACATGTGCTAAGATGGCCTAGACTCCCTACTAGTCTTTAATTCATCCAGCTCGTAAGAAGCTGCCATGTCATAGAACTGTATCATATTGTTTTTGCCAAGTCCTGACCCAATAGTTCACCTTCCTTAGCTGTCACTTGAAAAGGCCTTTATCAAGAACTTTCCAGTCTAAGATATTACCTTTGTGTTTGCAGGGTGTGAACAAAGACTCTTACTTGATCCTGGAGACTCTCCCTACTGAATATGATTCACGAGTGAAAGCTATGGAGGTGGATGAGAGGCCCACAGAGCAGTACAGTGACATCGGGGGCCTGGATAAACAGATCCAAGAGGTGACAAATGGAGGAAGGGAGCGCTTGTGGTTAGTAAGGGAATCCCACTTTGTTTCTTGATCCTCCAGACTTTCTGTGTGACCTTTGGCAAGACACTTATTTTCTCTGTGCCTCCAATCCCATATGTATAGTCAGGATAATAGTGCTTCCTTTCCTTGTATGAATATTGTGGATAAATACATTGAAGACTGACACACACTCAGATACTTTTATGGCCCCTATTACTCACAGTATCTTAAGAGTCCAGTCCGTGAATACCCTATGGGTAGATTTTTTGCCCTGTATTTGAGTTTGGAATTGAGGCAGTCTGGTTCCATGGTGTGGAAGGTTAGGGGATTTTACATAAAGGCTAGAATAGCTGCAAGGGTAAGGCCTCTGAGGGAGAGGTTAATGTTGGTGGTTTTTTTGTTTTGTTTTGTTTTGTTTTTGTCCATGCAGCTGGTGGAGGCCATTGTCCTACCAATGAATCATAAGGAGAAGTTTGAAAACCTGGGTATCCAGCCCCCGAAAGGTGTGCTCATGTATGGGCCACCTGGAACAGGGAAGACCCTGCTAGCAAGAGCATGTGCTGCCCAGACAAAGGTAAGAGGGATTTAATGCACAAACCGGTCCATCTGTGTAACAGAATCCTCATAGGGCAGAGGTTCCCAGACTTTTCTTATGTGTACCCCCTTCCAGATTTACCAGTGTACCCTGCCCCTTCTAAGCACTGATACTTTGTGGTCTTCCTAAACCGTCTGCCGCCATCAGTCAATATTTCACCACTAGCCAATTTAGCCCATCATAAGACAGGATTTTCAGGTCTCTCCTCCATGTCGGTCTTCTCTCCTGAGCCTCTGGTCTGTCTCCTCCTCCTCCTCCCTCCCCCTCTCTCTAAGTTCTCCTCCACCTTCTGCCTCTTTCTCTTCTCCCCCTCCTGACTCTCACTCTCTCTCTGCTCTCCTCTGTCTCCATCAGGGATGCATGCTCGTCCAGAACCTGCCCCCCTGGGCATTTACATCACTGCCCCACCCTCCTTCGCCTCCCACCGTGGCGCTCCGCTGACTTCTGCACCGCTCAGCCAGGCCGCCGCGCGGGATCAAGCAGCACAAATGGCCTGCCTCTCTCTCAGCTCTCGTCTGCCTCCTGCCTGTCTCTCTGTCTTTCTCTTCTCCCCCTCCCATTTCTCTTCTCCTCCTCCTGCTGCATCACTTTCACTCTCTCTTGCTGCCCTCTGTCTCCTCTGCTTTCCTCCTTTTGAATCTGGCACCCTTTCCTGACATCAGAGATGCACACTCGTCCAGGCCCCGACCCCTGGATGTTCCCTCTGGGCGGCGCTGTTGCCTCCCACCATGGCGCTCGGCTGATTTCTGTGCCACTCAGCCGGGCCGCTGCACAGGAGCAAGCGGCCATTTGGTACCCGTGCTCCCCATGCAGCACGGGGAGCGCAGACCCCAAACAGCCGCTTGCACCCGCGCAGCGGACCGGCTGAGCAGCGCAGAAGTCAACCGAGTGCCACGGCGGGAGGCAACAGTACCGCCCAGAGGGAACAGCCAGCGTTTCAGCGTCACAGACATTGGGTTACTATATATATGATTAGATACAGGTATAGTGTGACACACGGTATCAGAAAAAAACCTGGCTCACATTTTGAATTCCATTAGACTGGATAGTTACTATGCAACTGAACTCATGCTGTATGGTGATTGGAGCTCAGAGCTCTGGATGTCTGCAACTCTATATATCTGTGTTATCATTGGTACATCTCGAAACTAACAAATTCCTACAGTTTTAAATCTTCATCTGAGTAGGTTATGAAAATGTAAAAGTAAAATCCACCATTACACAATTTCTCTTGTGTAACCCCCCTCCCCTCCACAGAGATGCCTCATACCCTAGGGTAGGGGGGCCCAAACCATGGTAAGGCATGATAGAGTGCAGTCTGTGTCATAAAGGGAGCAGAGAGTTGGTGTAGTGTGGATGAAGGAACTGTGTGTGACTGACTTTTTCTTCTCTCTCCTCCAGGCAACATTCCTGAAGTTGGCAGGCCCACAGTTAGTGCAGATGTTCATTGGAGATGGAGCCAAGCTAGTTCGAGATGCCTTTGCACTGGCCAAGGAGAAAGCTCCTTCTATCATCTTCATTGATGAGCTGGATGCTATTGGCACCAAGAGGTGAGATCTGCAGGCCATGCTGTGTAAAGAACTGGAGTGAACTCCCAGAATCATGGGGTGGGGGGGACTTCAAGGTGGGACTCTATCTAGGTGCAGTTAACCCCATCCACTACACTGGGCTATTTCAAAGGCATACTTGTTTCCTGTATTAATAACTTGGCCCTTCTTTCCAGCTCAGTTTGTTGCCCAGCTTATTGGGACTGGGCAGTGAGAGCCACAAGGATATGGATCCTTTTTATTACCAGTAAATAGTGATTCTACTTCAATGCATGTCAGGATTGCCAGCCCTCTTGATAGGCACTTACTAATGCTTTTTACCTACCGCAATATTAACCCTTTCTGACTTGAATACAAATGATTTGTGCCCTGGCATAACTGACACATGATGCCCTTGTACATTTTGGAAGATCAAAACATGAAAGGGAGAGGTGGGATCTGATATTGGGGCACATCTGGAGGAGTTACTGGCATGAGCAGAGTTGATACTTTCCTATATTCTTTCTCCAGATTTGACAGTGAGAAGGCTGGCGACCGGGAAGTACAGAGGACTATGCTGGAACTTCTGAACCAACTTGATGGATTCCAACCCAACACACAAGTCAAGGTAACTCTCACTGCAAGTGGCAATCCCTAATATTATCAAGCACCGCTGGACTTTACAGGGGCACACGGTGAGGACTGAAAGACCTTCATAAGGAAGGTGATCATGAGAACACAAGGGAGCTGGTGGATCCCTGCTAGGTATGGGAGCCTAGAACCAGAGCTGACCTTTCCATAGGATGGTTTTGGGGAGCCCCACAGCAGCTGTGTCAACAGTCCTATTGATAGTACAGTCCCAAATAGCCAAAAGACCCATAGTGGTCCTGGCCTGACATCAGGGTCCTTCCCCACAGTGGTGGGAGCTGCGGGAAGCAGAATGACCCAGCAACCTGTTCCACTCTGCTGCCCATCTCCCAGCCACGTCACTTCACTTCTGATGCTTGGGGGGGGGGAGGAGAGGAGGTTGCCCTGAAGAGTGTCTGCCCTCCAGGAGCTTCAAAATCGATGACCTTGCTTTTCTGTAGGTGATTGCTGCAACCAACCGTGTAGATATCCTGGACCCTGCTCTGCTTCGCTCTGGACGCTTAGACCGCAAGATTGAGTTCCCGATGCCCAATGAGGAGGCCAGAGCTAGGATTATGCAGATCCATTCACGCAAGATGAATGTCAGGTAGGAGAGAGGAGAAGCTTAGCTCCTTGAGGGAGAAGGAGGGTAGTACAGAAAGAGTACTGTACATCTTTGTTCCTCATGCAGAGGAGTGGAGGTGTGCTCCCCCCCACCCCCCCCCACCCTGTAGAATGAAATGCTATGTGCTTATGAATGCTACACACCTTGGTTTTCAATGGCAGTGTGGGGGTTTTATTGTTTTCTCTTTCAGCCCTGATGTGAATTATGAGGAGTTAGCTCGCTGCACAGATGACTTCAATGGAGCACAGTGCAAAGCTGTGTGTGTGGAAGCAGTGAGTATCAGTTAACAGCCTGTTTCCTACCTCCTCAGCCTCCTACAGCAGATGGAAAGATAGGCGTGGGATGAGGTAATTTGACAGGCTGATCTGGTTCCAAGCCAATGCTTTGTGTCCCTTAACTACGCTTTCTCTTTGTGGTAGGGGATGATTGCACTTCGCCGTGGTGCCACAGAGCTCACTCATGAGGACTACATGGAAGGAATCCTGGAGGTTCAGGCTAAGAAAAAAGCTAATCTGCAATACTATGCCTAACTCTGCTCTGTAGTCAGGTATTGTGGCCTTGACAGAATTGGACAGACTGGAATGTGAGAAGACTGAACTAAACAGAGGATGGTTAAGATTAGACTGTGTGGTCTTCTTGTGTTGGAAAAAAAATTAAGCTTTTCTTCCCTGCCCTCCTTGAAATCTCCCCTTCCCCTCCCCCCCCCTGCTTGCCTAGATAAGGTTCATAATGATAAAAGGGTCATTAACTTCTGTGAAGTTGGCTGTACTCAACTGTGGCAGGCTTAAATCCTATGTTTTAGAGCCACTATCTGTGGAGTGGGAGTAAACAAGTTTATAGCAACCCCTTGCCATGCTACTAAAAGGGAACTAAGTTCCTCAGCACATCTACAATTCTTTCACCAGTGCAGGCCAACAGCTAAGAGATATTCCATACCATAAGCCTTATCTCCTTGCTACCAGTTCCACCTGGGATCCTTGCCTTTCAGGTTGACAAAGGATGCAAGGGCCATTGTTACCAATATGGTGGTGATGGTACTGTGGAAAAGAGCTCAACAATCCATCCAGTAAACAAGTTTTTCAGTACTTTAATGCCAGTTGAGACGCACAACCTCCATTTAAAAATGACACTTTATAAATACATTGATTTTTTTTTAGCACTGTTTAACTTACATGCTATTCAGCTGTGTTACAGAAATACTGTAAACATCCCACTGCCTGTGCACTTTAAGCTGGGAGGAGGGGATGGTATGTATGAAAGAAAACTGTACCTGGCTATAGCTTGGCTTGTGTTCCTGAATTAGCCCTAGTGCTGATGTGGGTTGGTTAACAAGCTGCTTACCATCCATTCCTCCAAAAATGGTTCTCTGCTGGTTAAAGGACATGACATCAGTTGAGCTGTGCACAGGTTGTCTTCCACCTTCCAGATGGACAATTGTGAGGACAAAGCTGAACTCATGCTCAATTTCATACATGGTCTCTGTATAGCGTAAAAGCCACGCTTCTTTCTGGTGGACAGATGGCAACAGGCTATTGTGATTAAAGTGTTCCCTCAACAGTAAAAGCTAGTAATTCTTTTCACCAAGAGCTCTTTCTTTGCAAGTAGGCATCACATTCTTCAAGAGAGGGGGGTCCTTGAGGGTGAGTCTAGCAGCTGAAACACTTCCACTGTGACAAATGCACCTTGATCCTGTTCTGGAACAGCTCTATAGTGAGTGAAGGTTGCTTGTAGATCATTGATCCTAGCTTTTGCACATATTTGTAACTAGGATCATGTGCATTAGCTAGCAGATGCTACTGCTGCTTAAAGAATGACCAAGTTCAGCTGCTTGAAGAGTAAGGTAGCAAGCAGAGGGACCAACTTCCCCCTTGCCAAAGGAGGAGGGGGCTGGTAGCCACCAGGTAGCCTTCATTCAAGTGAGCCTCACTTTTTGCAGCAGATTAGTCCGTACTGAGGGGAAATGACAAATTGCTGTGTGCTCTAACCATCTGGAGCTCCAAGATGTTCTGGAAAATTGGCGGGCTGGGCCAAGCCATGTTGAAGGACATTCAGGCTCCTGCACATGCAGTTATATTTTTATAATGAACTAGACTCCTCCACAACTGGACTAGAACACAGGTGCAGTTAGTGTTTCAAATAACACAGGAGATAATCCCTCTTATATAAAAGAGCACATTAGAAGTCAAACCCTGGCTTGGTGTAGAGCCTGCATCGAGTCTGTAGCAGGAGAATCATACAGTGGCATACACCACAGGACTTGGCCAAACAGCTTTAACATTCCTCATTTCTTCCACAGGTATAGCACCATCCCCACAGTGCTGTTAGCCTACAGCTTTACCTAGGCTGTATTTGCTGGAGTGTCTTCTCCTGCACTCTTTGAGGTCACACAGCTCCATTTTCATGTCTGGGTTTCTGTACAGCAGTACGAGAGGCATTGAGCGAGGGGGCCAATGTGCAGAGGAATCCAGCCAGAAGAGTAAGTCCCAGGCCTCCCCAGGCACAGAACATGGACCAGCCATAGCCATGGCTGATATCCTCAGGCAGCCCATAGACATAGCGAGGATAGCGAGACAACTCAAAGTTAATCCCAGCCACACAGGTACAAAGTGAGATGATGCAGCATGTACCTGCAGAAGAAAAGCAAAAAGACTAGGAGGCTTGCAAAGCAATGCAGCTGTACCTACAGTTTGTGTTTTCTGTCCAAGGCAGTGTCAGGCCTCGGCCTCTCTTCAGCAGCTTTTTTTTTTTTTTTAAAACAGTAAATCAGAGAAACTAAAAAACCCAAAATGCAGCACATTTAGTTTTCCAGCTGTTCAGATTAGCTTCTCACACCATTACACAGTCCTGCCTAACTTAGGATTTATCTACACTACTGTGATAAGTCAACCAAAGTTATGCTATTTTGCAGTACATGAATGAGGTAACACGTACCACAGTGTCTATGCCACACTGTCAATAGGAGATGCTTACCTACCAACTTACTCTTCTCAGGGACCTGGCATAGTCGAGTTGATGAGAGAGTGGATTAAAAAAATATTTAAGATTTTTTTATTTAAATTGGATTTTTTAAATAAATACTTTAGATAGGGTTTCTCAAAAATAGTTTTAATTTAGATATGAGCTATAATGCATCTCATCATAGAATAGGGATCAAATTCTATAGTATGAGACTATAGTCATGTGACATTTAAGAAGCATTTTGTAAGTAAGGTTCCATTGTTCATGGATTAGGGACCCACTCTTATGGGGTTCCAGAGACTGCTGTACAGATTATTTAGGTTAATCTTTCCATTTACCCAATGGGACTCAGTCTAGAAGTTTCCATTAGATGCTTAGTTTTGTAGTTGTCAAATTGTGGGTTTGTCTCCACAGATAACGTGCTTGTTAACAGCAAAAAATTTTAATAGAGAGGTGAGAAATAAACAGACTTAAACCCTATTGTCCCTCTATATTTGTGTACAGAGTTAGTCCTTTAATTCTCCCTAAAAATGCAAAGTTTCAAAAACTTCACTGATATCGGGGGGGCAGAACTGATCTGGACATAAATGTGAGAAGGGCAGGACAGGCCATAGAAAGAAAAGTGAAATTGGTATGGTAGATCTCAAATCAATGAAGGCTACACTTAGAAAGACCTCAGACTTTTGGAATATGCTGTTTAAACAATTTCACCAGAAGGGAAAACCCATAATAGCAGCAGGCTGTAAAAGTTCCTCTGTGGGTAAAACACACTGTTTGCATCTTGCATGCAGGCCTAAAAAAGAAATGCAAGGCCTAGTTACCCCAATAAAACATGACAAGTATTCCTTCTCAGAAGGGAAGCTGTGGTTAAGATGATGAAAGAAACATGTCTGAACAATCAAGATCTTCAGGTTGGTAAACTGATTTCATACTTCTTTTCTTAAGGACTACCTGTCTTCCCTCTGGACTATTCTTGAATGCCCACATTTGTGCAAAAAATAAAGTTAGTACTATAGAGTAACATCTGGATGCAGTTATGATAAAAAATTGCTGCAATAAGCAGATATTTTTACAATTTCACCTTTAAAGTTGCATTTGCTGACAATACTATGAGCAGTACAGTAATAATAAATAACTGCATTGACTTTTAAGAATCCATCCTCAAGATACAGGATATCTTCAAGTTCACCATCATTTTCCATAATTTCAGAGTTATCTGCCACTGGTAGGATTTCAGTCACATGTATGTCACACCACAGTATACCAGTAGCAACAAAAACAACCCCAAAATCCAGAAACAACCATAGATAAGTTTGGGATACGAACCAGCAGGTGACAGGAGATAATTGATAAAAACATTGGCCAGTTTGTTTATGCAGCAAACTCCTTTCTGCATGATTGAAAACGTACACTTCGTTAACATGGTCGGTCATTAAGACCAGGACATAGTCCACCCAACAAAGCAGATGTTGCAGGAAAATTGCAAAATGCCTAGTACAAAGCTTGGTCCTAGACCATGCTACAAAATGTATTCAAGATAAGAAATTTAGGAGAGTGAAAAGTGTCAAGCTAATAATATGCGGACTTTGTCTATACTGGCATGGTTGTCACTTAAAAACTGCCTTTTGACGACAAAACAATGAGAGCATACATACTAAAATGCAACTTCTGTGGGAAACACACCCAGTTTTGGCAACAAAAAAAAATTCCTCCCCTGCAAGAGACTTGGGTCTTTCCCTTCCATTTATTGTCCACAAAGAGCCAGCGTGGACTCAGTTTTGTTGAGAAAACTGTCTTCCATCAATATCCCACAATGCCTGCCCTGATGGTTATGCTCAGGTTTTGGATCTCTGTTGCCCTGCAGACATGCACCCCTCCTCTTTCAAAGCTCTGTGAAATATCTGGCAGCTGAGTGAGCTGCTCCATTCAGGGAACAAACAAAAAGAGTAAATCGTCGGGATGACCCCATTCTGCCCTGCTAGAAACACAATAGTAGGCACACTGCTGCAGCAGGGGGAGGGCTGAAGAGACTGCTATGGTGCTTTGACATTCCTCAGGGCAGACAGCTCACAGAGCTACTCATGATGCTGCTCCCAACAGATAAGAATGCTGCAGGAGAACTCAGAGAATCCCCAGAAGTGCAGGGATCAGCACTACCTTTCCACAACAGGGCACTGGGGGATGCTTACCCACACAGCAAAACTATCTGTTGACAAAGTGGCCATGAAATGTTGACAATAGAAGGCAGAAAAAACAGTTTGACTATTTTTCACTTGCACATCAACCGCGCTTTTGTTGCCAAACCTTCACAGTGGTCATAAGCCAAGGTTGCAGTGCTCATTTGATGCACCTCCTACCCAAAGACTTCAGTGTTCCAGAAAAAAAAGTAATATTGTTAAAATTGCTAAATACTTCTGTAACTACTGCTTTGCAGCAGCTGCTCTGGGAAAAATGGAACCAAGCTAACTCTCCCACAAGATGTGCAATGGAACTCAGTGGAGAAATGTTTTGAGCAATATATGAAGAACTGGCCTAATTTGATGACAGTTTGTGAACAAAATTGTGAAAAATAGATGGCACTATCACAGCCAAAGTTCTCAACATTGGGCTTAAGAGAAATGTTGAATACATACTGAGTGCCCTGGTTACTTCTGTAGCCTTGAACAAAATGCAGGGAAAGGGCTGTTTTACTGCTGATGCTATTGAAATCTGGAAGGAACTGAGTGAGTTCTGAAAGAGAACTATGCAATGACAGAGTTAAATTATAAGCATTTAAAAAAACCAAATGGAACAGGTACTATCTCCAGCTCATTTTCTTACTGAGTATTGAGAATATTTGTAACAGGATCAAACCTTAACTGCTGAAGAGGGGTTTGCTGGATGCCCATGCTATAGCCATCATCCCTTCATAATGCCAACTATTATAAATTCAGAGCTAAGGTTGAACCATTCAAGAAATACATGTTTGCTGATGATGTTTTAAAGAAAGTCAAACCAGTGAACTGGAAGTCACTCAAGCACTTGAATTTAGAGACTGTTGAGGTGATAATTTCAGTTAGCAGCAGTAGTTTCTGCTGGTGTAGAAAGAATATTTTCTTCCTTTGGACTAATTCATTTCAAATTGAAAAGTTGTTTGGGACCTGAAAAAACAGGAAAGCTTGTTTTGCTTTTCTAGGTTATGAACAAATGGGAAAAAGAAGACGACTGTTAGTCACAGAAGCCAATATTTTAAGTTTCTCATGTTGACCTGGATGACAGTCGATTTAATTTTTGTGGGTTTTTAAATTTCATTTAGCTATTTTAGTTAAAATTAACAATCCTCCCCCTGATTTTTTTTAAACTTGACTGTTTAAATTAAAAAATGTATGCTTTGTCATGAGTATCACTGCAACTGGATCTCTTGTGCATAATTAATTAGGAGCTTTGTCCTTGAAGTGGTGTTCCCTTTGCTTCCATCCCGGAGCTCCACTCAGTCAGTCATCTCTGGGTCCAAAATGACCCACATGCATTGCCCAAGCAAATATAACTTGAGGACCACTTTCCTGGACTTGTGGGTCCTGCCACAGGACTTGCACACAAAGCACTTACTCAGGACATAACTCTTAGGCAGAAGAGGCTTTGTATCAATTTGAGGAGGATCAGTCCATTGCAGGATGGATAGGTTTGAACCAAAAGTGTATTCTCCCATGAAGTGGGATGGCTAAGCCCCTTGCCTTGCTGTACACAATCATTAACGTCTTTAAGACTGTCTTTTAGAACAGAAGCAGGGAACCTACGGCCCCTGGCCTGCCTGGATCTGGACCCAAGTTGGGGGGGGGGGGGAGGGGGAGCCCCTAGACATTAGGGAGTCTGTGTTGGTACTCCAGCCCCCCCCCCAGCTCTCCCACTGTGAGGCTGGAGCACTCAAAATCTACTTGCCTGGGGCTCAGCAGCCTTTGACCCAAAACAGGTTCCTCACCCCTGCTTTAGAGAAAGCGTGAAGACAGAATTTTTCACCAAATGTATTGAAAACTGGTTTAAGGCTTCTGAAGAGTGTAGCAGGTAAAGCAGTCACTGGTTTCTACCTCAATTCAATGGGCAGCAAGAGGGAACTGACAGTCACTACTGCCCCATCTTTTATACCCTCACAGAAGTACAAGGTGGCACAGAAGACATGCACAACTTTGATGACACTGCTTCTCAAAAGACTTTGATCGTATGTGTATACACCCCCACAATAAGATCTACTCTGACATGAACTCAGAAGAACCCTGTCTCCTTTGCCATGCGTGTCTAGAATTTCAGTCTCCATGTTACATCAACTCTTGCATTAATAAATGGCTTTGTGCTGTTTGCTGATGAGGCTGATTTTACTCTTGCTTGGGATATGGCTTTATTGCTTTCTATCAAAAGTTTGATGTTAGAACGAAGAGAAACTCTCACCTCCCATGAGGAAGAGCAGTCCTGCCACATACTGCATGAGCTCATGCTGTTTACAGCAGCCCAGCATACCAATGATCCAGCCAAACAGGATGATGGAAACTGCCATGCCAATGAAACCAGCTGTCATCCTCCGCAGATCTGAGGAGAAAGTGGAGCAAGAGGGGAAGGAAATAAAGGAGACACCAGGACAGGATTTTGGAGAGGAGAGGTATGTAGAGAGAATACACTGACACAATCCATTAAGATTATCAGGTCTGCTGTCCCTTAATATCACTAATGCACTTCCCCCACTGCAATCTCTTAAAAAGGAAGTTGTTTGCATTACAGCAGTTTCTACAATCTAGGGACTCTGAGACAGTCCCCTTTGTGCTGGAACCGTACCCACTAGCCTGAAGCGTAAGACAAATTGAACCGAGGGTGATGAGTTAAAGGGATATAATGTACCAGCACAGCAAATACTCTCATGGTTTGCAGACATGTTAAAACTAGAACTTTTTTGTTGGTTTTGGACACTGAGGTTGTTTGTTGGTGGTTTTGGGATAGGATTAGAGACAAAGGAAAGGACAGGGAAAGGAAAGGGGGGAAAATGTGGAGGCAGGTGTAGTGAGGCTGAGGTGAAGAGAAAGAATGGGAGGAAGAGGATTGGGGCAAACAAGTAATCAATACAGGGGAGATAATGTCCTTAGTAAAATTTGTTAAAAAAAAAAAAAATCCAGACACTGATGTCTTCAACATCTGGAGGTCCCTGCTTCCTTCTGCTACTGTCAATTTAGTTTCTGGCTGGCTTCTCCCAGCAGTTTGTTTTCCCTTGAGTTCAGACTGTGGCAGGGAAATAGATGAGGTGTACCCTGTGTATTTCTGCATTTAGGGGGCACTGGGTTCACTGGATAACGCTAGCTGGGTCTCAGCTCCCCTCTTCATCACTATAGTACATGCACTTGCCTCTAATCCTGCTGGAGCAGAGGCCAATCTTTTGAAACATGATGAGTTTGAGTGCTCAACTTGCATTACTTTTTAAAAAGTTTTATTTTCACAGGACTGATGCTCAGCAATTGCTGCAAGCCAGGCCACTTTAATGCATCTCAACTTGGGCACACTAAAAGCCACAAATTGCTTTTAAAAATTTAGACCAGAATATAGGAATCTGATGTTCTGAAACCTGTGCCTGCAGAAATGTCATGCTCTATGGCATTTCTAGGGCATCTCTCCAACCATAGTTCTCTGTAACAACACACGTGTAGCATCTCTATGAAAATGCAGACATGCAAGCCTATCGCACGATCTCACTCACGTTGCATTAATTGCAAAGTCACCTAAATTTGTGCTGGTAAGTTATATAGGGTAGAAACCATCCAGGGAAGCCGGGTTGCCTAGTAACTCTCATCCTCAGAAAAGGAACACCAGAAGGCAATGGGAACATGGATAGGACACATAGGTGAGGAAGGAGATAGGGTGGAGTACTTCCAGGTGGGTTGCAGGGGACCAGACAGCTGGGAGGCGTTTGGGTAGGAAAACTGGTAACAGGAAGATGCAGGGGATGGGCTAGTGGAAAAGTCAGAATTAGTGTGCTTTCTGGGAAGAGGGATCATGAGCGTTAGGGAGCTGGAAAGAGGCCTCATGCCATCTGTTGTTACTCTATAGTACTATCTGGATGCAGTTTGACCAATGCCTACCAGTTCAGAGTTTATCCAGTAGTCTGCAGTGATACTTCCATCACACTCAGGCAGATCTGCAACACTATTGCCAATTTATATGGTCCCTACACTAGCCATTTCAGATATCGTCTACACTTGGGTCACTTTTTACTCACAATTTGCTTATCTCCAGTCTCCCTATCTGAAGTTCATATGGTCAGTAATCTCTGAATCAGTGCCCCATTTGGTACTGAAGTCATGTCAGCAACCTATAAATGAAAGGTTCTGAGCATGCTAGCACCCTGCTTAGTAATGATGTCTGACATTAGTAAGTCTGGATTACTTACGGAGAGCATGCCACTCGTCCTGACGGATGATGTTGGTAATATTGATGGGTAAGTTGCGTGGCAGAGAGGATGAAGTGTAATGGTACTTCACAGCTGTGCAGCGCTCAATAACTCCTGAAAGACAGAAAGATCAATGTTCAAATAAAATCCCTGTACCAAACTGGAGTTCAGGAAGCACCTTCTTCCTTTGTTGTCCTAAGAAGCAGAGTTTGCCAGGCCAGTATGCCAGACACATGATGGTCTTAGTTCAAACTTAACTCACTAGCTCCAGCCAGCAATCAAATAGGACAGCAATAACAACAAAAAGGGATTGTGAGTGAGTTTCTCCATGCATTCAAAGTGTGACCTGAGATCAAAAGGGGAGAGGATGACAGTGAAACAATCACTGAGAGTGAAAGAGTGGCATTCCCATAGGTTGGGAGTGAACAAAACCTTAATAGCATACTAGGGAACAGTCCTGCTCAGCTTTTGACAATGGTTGTTGAAAAGCTCAGGGAGATTACAGAGGCTACAATGGCAGAAAATTCAGTAATAAATGGGAGATTTCAACTATCCTCATATTCAGGACTTGACAAACCACGGCAAGATCTACTCGCCAGCCCTGCACCGCACACGCACCAGACCAGCAAACGGGGCAAACGGAGCGACCGGCTGAAATCTACTCGCCATGGGCAAGTAGAAACAGTGGTTTGTCGAGCCCTGCTCATAGTGATATGGTATATGCCACCTCTAGAATAGGGATTTGAAAGGAGATAGGAACAGGAAAGGTTAGGAATAGGAAAAAAAAACAGATGATGGGGGGGGGGGGGGGAGAGGATGGATATTAGAGAGATCTATAAAAATCACAAATGCTGTGAAGAAAGTGAACATAGAAGTGTATTTACCCCTTCACAGAACACAAAAACCAAGAGTCATCCAATGAAATTACTAGGTAACAGATTTAACAAAAGGTATTTCTTCACACTACACAGACTACCTGTGGAGTTTGTTGCCATGGTGTATTGTGAAGGCCAGGGAAAAAAACCCCATGCTCTGGGTATCCTGAAACCTCCCACTGCTGGGACTGAATAACAGGACATGGATCATCTGTTTTGTTCACTGCTTCTGAAGGATCTTGCTATGACCATGTCATACACAGGATAATGGGCTAGAAGTACCATTGGTCTGACCATTTATGGCTGTTCTTAGATTTCCTTCTGTAGTGAGATTAATTGGGACAGTAACCTCTAAGCACAAACCTGGCTCCACTGCGGAGAAGGATTGGCTTCTCAAGAAAAAAGGTAAGTACAAAGAGGCCCTCATAAATCCAGGATTATTTAGAAATTGAGAAGGGGATGGGAGAGAGGTGATCTCACTTTCCCATGTGGTAACAGATTATTGATATAGACTGAATTTTAGATTAAAGAGCATAGATTTTTTAAAACCGTATTAAAGAAGGTAATGCCAGGATGTCCCTCCCTCTCAAGTCCTTCTACAGCACCTATTAACAAGGCTAGAGAAACAAGATTATAATACCTCCATTTGCATGTTGTTAGTAAAGACTTAATTTAGAGAGTTAATATGGAGGGATTTTACTGTATGGATGCCTCTTATCCACTCCTAGAACTCAATCCAACTCTCATTGACTTCAATGGGATCAGGTCACATTCACAAAGAGATTTGCATAGCTCTGAATTAAGCACTTAGCCCACATCCTCCAAATCATGGTATTTAATTCCAATAATTGTCAATCACTGATTACATATCTAGCTATTAATATTTACCATACTAAACACTTTACTGGATAGGGTTGGATTTTAGTGTGTTCACTTTATAGGTATAGATTCTAGGGATGTCAGCGTGTAGATGACTACACAATTAGCCTGAGCTTATCGGTTAATCCTGGCAACTACACTACCTCCCCCCGTTTGCTGTCTCTGTATCAGAGGCAGTAAGGCAGGAGCTGGTGCCCATGGGAAGCTGGCTTTTAAACCAGCTCCCCACAAGCACTGGATCCACCTGCTACTCACACTCACTCCCCAGCTCCCTGCATCTATCAGCTCCTGCCTGGCATCACCCTCCACGCTGCCACCTCTGATAGGCAGCAGTGTGGAGGGTGAGGACGACAGGCGGAAGCGGATATGTTCAGGGAGCCAGCTACATGCGGGGAGCCAGCTCTCCACGTCTGCCAGCTCCACCTGCCCCCCCCCTCCGCTTGCTGCCTCCTACAGAGATAGCAGAGGTGGAAGCAGGTAGGAGCCTGTGCTCTGAGTGTGTGTGTGTGGGGCGTGGTGGGGGGGGGGGGGGGGGGTGTTCAGCTTAAAAGTCAGCTTCCCCAAGCACCAGCTCCAGAGCCATTCTCCCCCCCCCCCACACACACACACTGCCTCTTAGGCAGCAGGGCGGGGGGGGGGGCAGGGGGGGGGGGGGAGGGAAGCAAGGCTGCCATGAAACAACCTCTGTCTGCAGTATATCTGAGTTTGCTGCAGACAGAGGCTGCTCTGCAGCAGCAGCCCCTATCCATGAGGGGTCCAAGCTCACCACATACAGAGGCTACTCCAGCATCCTATGGACAGGGGCTACTGCTATGGATCAGTCTCTGTCCATGCAGAGCTCAGGCCACCCCCCCCCCCCCCGACAGGGGCAGCTATTACCCCACGCAGCTGCCTCTGTATCAGAGGCAGCAGTGTGGGATAGCAAGGCAGGAGCTGGTCCATGCGGGGAGCTGCTTTTTAAACCTACCACCCCACGCTGCTGCCTCGGATACAGGCAGGACTATCAAATAGTCATGGAACCTCTAAAATTTTATGCGGTTACACAACTATTCAATTACATGCTAACATACATAATAGATTCATAAAAGCCTCACATCAAAAGGTATACTAAAATTAACACTACACAAAACTAAAATCCAAATTAACTAAATCTTATAAAAATCAGTGTCACATTAGAAACAGATACAGCAATATAGGCCCAAAAACAAACAATGATTTATCTCTTCTATTCAGTTAGGAAGGGTTTCTCAAAAGGTAAAATCTATATTAGATAACATTATTATTTACAGTGCTATATAACATATATGTGAAAGGTAATTTTACATTTTAATCTCATTCTTAAATTGTATTTGTATATGCTAATTTGCTCTAAAGATCACTTATGTCCAATGGGATCTGAACTAAGGATATGTTGGCTAAAACTACATTGATTAAATCTAAAACAAAGACACACCAGCTCTTTATTTAAACCTGATGGCTTAAATGTTTACAGAATACAAATCCAATATACATCTGGTTTCAAAGTGTTCAGTCCATTACTTTTTCTAAATTTTAAGCCTTGACTCTAGTCCTATAAAATGTAGGGTAGAATCTGAAGATATTATTTCAAGAAGTGTTTCCCAAATGGTGAATTTGAAGTTTGTAAATATGTAAGGCCAGAAGGGATCATTATAATAATCTAGTCTGACCACCTAATGTAGAATACAGGACAAAAAGCCTTAACTGAGAATTTCTCCATCAAGCCCATATTTTCTGGTTAAACTATGGTGTATTATGTTTTATAAGGATGTGCAGTCTAGAATTAAAGAATGTATGGGTTAGAGAATCCACCACATACCTAGGCAAATTACTCCAAAGATTAATTGCTCTCACTATTATACAATTGTACCTTATTTCTAGTCAGGTTTTCTAGCTTCAACTTTCAATGAAAACTTCAGCTTTCAATGCCTCTTAGTTGATAGCTCTTTAAATCTAGCACAATCAGAAATCTCTTCCCCATGAAGACGGTTGTAGATGGTTAAGAGGTGACTTGATCACTCTCAAACTAGACAGATTAAGTTTGTTTAGTCTCATTATGACATGTTTCTAGATCTCAAAATTCTTGTAGCTCTTTCTGAATCCCTTCCAGTTTTACACATCCCTTCTTGAAGTAGATACACTATTCACTAATAACTATACACAGAGGAAAGCTTGATATTCCCCCACTTATACATTTTCAAAATTTGGATGTGTATTATATAGAGTTTCTTGGAGAAGACATTTTCCATACAACCATGTTCATTTGCATTAATCGTATTTTAAATTCTCTACTGCTTGTATCCTTTATCAGTCTTGATCAGGATTTATGTCCAGGGAACTTGCCTCTGGTTTGTGGGTAATCCTGTTTAACCGTTTTAAAGATTGGTGCTATGCTGGCTTTTCTAGTCCCCTGGAATCTCTTGTGTGCCAAGTTTTGTTAAAAATCCATGTTAATTGTTCACAGAGCTCCTCTTCCAATTTCTTTAGGGTGCAAGTTATCCAGTTCTCCAGATTTTAAAGTGTTTACTGTAATAGTTGCTATTTACAATTCTCCCTCCTTACTGATGGGATAGTATGTATTTCATTATCACTTAATGATATCACATCTTCTTGCTAATTTCCAAGAAGAGTGGAAATATTTATTTACTACTATTTCCTTTTCCATATCATGACTGATAACCAGATAACTATCTGCAAGCCTCTGACCCTAGAGAAATGGTGGTACTTGTACTTTCACTGTCCATTATGAGAAAATAAAAGTAAAGTTAACTAGCCCTGCCTGCTGCACATGAAAAAGAGCACGACATGGAGGAAAGAACTGCAATGTCTTCCAGAAAGCTGAAGGACAAGTGGCTGTGCTCCCCACGCTACAGGTGCTACTGCAGAGAGGAACTGCTCCAGAAATGGGTGGTAGCCATTATTGCAGAGGCTCTGAGGCAAGTGCCAGGACATCATAATTACTGAAGTTACCAACATGAGGGTCAGAATTGGGGAAGGGATGAGTCTTCCTGCCAAGTCTGTATAGGCTGAGTCAGCAAAGTTTTGAGTTGTTTGGTAAGAAGGCTTAAAGTAACACAACTAGTGGAAATTGCTTCCCTGGATTCGGTAAGAGAGCTCAGACAAAACTAACAGGGAGTAAGCTGGTGCTGCAAAAGGAAAGCATGGTCCAGTAGAAGGAAGATACTATAAAATAAGCCCCAGTCCTTTTTACGTGACCCTGTACCATTTCCAGGATTTTTTCCCCAATTATATTTAAATAACTGTCTTTTAGCTCTTTTATCCATAGGGTTCCCCTCCCACCTTATCCTTTTAATTTAACTGAAGAACTATAAGCATTTCTTGCTTGCTGACTTGCACTCATTTCCATCAGTTTCTTCATGTGTTTTGCTTTATATTGCTTCTTCCACCTTCCTTCTTAACCAGGATTTTTTTTTTTTAAATCCAAGAAATCTTTCGTGATTGAAAGAGTGTGTGTTTTGGGAGCATATAATGAAGGCATCTTTGAACAGTCACCCATATTATCAGTTTCCTCGTCTAATTTTTGCTCATTACAATGTTCTGCTTTTTTACCTTATTGTATATTTATGTTCTGAAATTCTCATCTATAAAGGTTGAGATGCTTGAAAGTCTCTAGATAAATCACATTAACATGTAACTTGAGTTATTATTTACATCCAAATTACCAGCCACTACTACTATTATCAGTTTGTCTTGTAAGAATAGGCAAATAATTAGAAAAGCAAGGTGAACTTAGTTTATTCAAACCTTAAGAAAGGCCCATAAAGCATTGAAACAATGGATTTCCCACATTCCAGTGCTCCTTCCTTAAATCTTTTACAGAATCTCTATTGAAGTCTTATAAGTTCATTTATTCCTCTGTCACAGAAGGTCTCTGAAATGTTTTCTATTTTACAAATCCATTATTAGTACCCAAAAGATTTCAGATTAGGCTCACAGCAAAGCAAGGAAAAAGAGAGCTTTGCAATGATAAATTGTAGCCACCTACAGATCCTAACTAGGGAAGTATTTGCCCGTATCTCAAGTTCATAATACATAATAATGGCCCTGGCCAAAGAGCACAATGACAAATTCATCTCCTTACTGACACGAAGAGGCTGGTTACAAACAGTAGCCCCAGGAAAGTTGGGTGGAGAGAGGCTCTGAGCAAAGCAAGCAATGATGAAAAACTAAGAACCAGATCCATTTAAAGTCCTGATCCTAAATATAACACATGTGAATGAGTAAAGAGGTGAGTGGATCAAGCCCTAGACAAGCCACTGCCATCTGCATACCAGAAGCAGGGTGGAAGCCTGAGGGGGCAGTGGTGGGCTGGAGGCTGCAGACTGGGGAGCCCCAATGATAGACCCCATGACATAGGAAAACCTGAGCTTTCCTGGCTGATGGGAATGGACTCTTGGCAAAGTTTCAGAAAAGAAGAATACAGTAAAACTCAAATTGTGGGGGCAAAGGGGTTGAGGGAGGGAAACATTCAGTAGGAGCAGAATGGCTTAATATGATGCAGAAGCAGGCAGACATTTTAAATGACAAGGTCAATTAATAAAATGAAACTAATAAACTGCCTTTTAGTGGAATGAAACCAACATGGAAATATAAATGAAAATGGATCTTGGTAGATTAAATGGCAAAAGCAGATAATTTATTTTGTAATGGCGTTTCTAGGAACAAGAGCCACAGCTAAACATTAGAAAGAATTCAGAGAGGAAGTCCAGCTCCACAGTCATTCCATCTTCTATTGTACAGAGGCTGTGGGGACTTGAGCCATTGCTGGAGGACACAAACATTTGGTTTTTTGCTATTTGTTTTCATTATGTGCCTAAGTCAAGGAGCTTCTCCTCCAACTCCCTACTCCATGTTAATACCTATCTCTTGGGTCAGTAAATCATGCTCTTCAAGATATAATTGTATTCTACTTCCTAACCATGCTCTATAGATTGTCTATCTGGATTGTAAGCACATTGGGACAGGTGCTGTCTTCTTACCCAGACAGCACATGGTTTGCACCATCAGAATAAGATAGAATAATGTTTGAATAATTGCTCAACTGTCTCATTTGCTCTGATTGTTAAAAAGAGTATCTTTAACGCATTCCTGCTATCTGAGCTGGTGGAGCAGGATGAAAGTTCTGTCCCCACCATGGCGACTGGGTCACAACAGAGGGATAATCATGCAGGGGGAGATAGGACATACAGTATAATAGGAAGGAACACATCCTTTCTCTACAGTTAAAGACAGACAATGCCTGGAATATTTACCAAAATACTGACCAAATGAAGCAAAATCATAGGCTGATTACGAGGGGGATAAGCCCTTCAGAGGATATGTGGAAGAGTCTCCTCAAGGCCATGGCATTAATTCCAATGTTAGGACTTTGAAAAATAGACTAGGGAAAGTCCTGCAGACCAGACTGGACAAGGAGGGAAGCACCTTCATCACACCCAGGCATAGCCAAGACAACAGCACAGCTGTAGCAGTGCTGCATCAGGTAGGCATTGCCCCCCACTGCAACAGCCTTTTTAAGCCTACCTGGCTGTGAAAAGCTAGCCAGCCACAGGCTCCTAACCAGCTTGGTCCCCAGCAGTGCTCTCCTAGAGTACTGTCCTACAGGAGATGCCTCAAAGAAAGTGTCTGAGCTAAGCTATTCCCGAGCTCGTGGCATTGCTCCCATCCTTCACCCTAGAAGGCCAGAGCAGCTGGGTGCCTTGTCACCCGCAGACTAGAAGCTTGGGCATCTGAAAGGGCAGAGCCGGGCCGGAGGCTGCAGAGGCCGGGGAGCCCCAACGACACACCGCACGGCATAGGAACAGCCCGACATCCCGATCCAGGTTGAAAGCCCCGCTCCCCTCGGCGAGCGGCAGAGAGCCGGTCGTTGGCCGGGCGATAGACACCCCGAGCCCTTCCCAAAGGCTCTTCCCGGTCGGTCGGCAGGCCGGCGCCTGGAGCGCACTGGAAAGCGAGGCGGGCTCAGCACCGCGGACAGCGGCGGCTCCAGCCCCGGGAGATGCGCCGCGGAGCCACAAGGGACCCGGGCACCCAGGGAACGGGCAGCGCGAGCCAGGCCCCTCCGGACAGAGCCCCCCTTGGGCCCAGCCGCCCCCTCTCTCAGGGCCTGACCGCAGCCCCCACCGGGCCGGCCTCGCTCCGCCCCCAGCCCCGCACCTTTCCGGATCAGCTCCTCGCTCTCCGGCTCGTAGCCCGCGCGGTGGCAGCGCCTCCAGAGCCCGGCCACGGTGGAGTTGAAGCGGCGGCTGCAGTGCGAGTCCAGGGCCGCGGCGGCTGCGGGGGCCGGGGCCGGGGCCGGGGGCCGGCCGGGCAGCAGGGCCCGCGGGGGGCGGGCGCGGAGCGGCAGGTGCGGGCTGGGCGCCGACATGGAGCCGGGGGGGTCGCTGCGCTTGTGGCCGAAGCCCCGGCAGCGCTCGCGGTGCCTCCGCGCGTCCGTCTGGTACCAGGAGTCGGTGCCGATGGCCACGGCCAGGAGCGCCAGGGCGGCGGCGGCCAGAAGCAGCCCCGAGCCGCTCAGCGCCTGAGCCGCGGCCGCCATCTTACCCGCGCCGGGGGCGGGCGGCAGCGCCTCCAGAGCTCGGCCCGGCTGGCGGCCGCCCCCGCCGCCGCCCTGAGGCGGTCAGAGGGGCGCCCGGGGCCAGGCGCGGCGGGGCGGGGCGAGGCTACAGCCAGGCTCCCGCCCCAGCCCAGTCCGGCGCGGCGGGGCAGGGAGCCCCTGGTTGCCAAGGAGCCACTTCGCAACCGCGCGACGCGCCCCCTGCGCGGGGCCGGGCTGGGGAGAGCGGAGCAGCCCTGGCGCCTCCCGCCTGCAGGCCCCAGGCGCGTCGTCCCCTTCCCTTCCCTTGCCCCTGGCGGCCTCAGCCTGGCGCTGCGGCCCGTGAACCGCCCGTTTCCATCTGCGCTGCTGGTGCAGGGCGGGAAAAGCTGTGAAACGCTGCGTGCAGCGCAGGCTTGCTTTGCCCAGCTGGCTCTAATTCAAGTGGCCACAGCTGGGCACGAAAGTCTGGTAACTCTTTCAATGCAAGGCAGCGTTAAACCCTGCACCCCAAGAAATGGACCTACAAGGGTCTGGCACTCCCTGGTCCTTTTGCTGTGATCATCTCCAGCAGAGAACCATGAGCAGAACAGACTAGTGTGCTGCAAGATAGGCATGAGGGGTATCGGTAAATCTGAGGAGGATCTAGCTCTAGAATAACAGGCACTGCATGTCTCTGAAGGGCCTTACTAGAAGGCTACGTCTACACTGGCATGATTTTGTGCAAGAACTCTTTTGTGGAAGCGTTCTCGTGCAAAAACTCTTCCAGAAGAGAGAGTCTACACTGGCATGTGCTTTTGCACAAGAGCATCCATGCCAGTGTAGACTCTCTCTTGCGCAAGAAAGCTCTGGTGCCCACTTTAACCATAGGGCTTTCTTGCGCAAGAAATTCATGTTGCCTGTCTACACTGGCCTCTTGCACAAGAACAGGGCTTTATCCTGAGTGGGAGCATCATAGTTCTTGCGCAAGAAGCCCTGATTTCATACATTAGAACGTCAGTGTTCTTGCACAAGAACTCACAGCCAGTGTAGACAGGCATCAAGTTTTTGCGCAGAAGCAGCTGCTTTTGCGCAAGATCGCACCAATGTAGACACAGCCGAAGGGTATGAGAAGCTTGTATGCATAAGACTGTCCATATTGGGTCAAACCAATGGTCCATCTAGCCCAGCACCCCTATCTTCCAACAAAAACATGCCTCAAAGGGAATGAACAAAACAGGACAATCCATCAAGTGAACCTTTCATCCAGTCTCACCATCTGGCAGTCAGCAATTTAGGGCAACCCAGTGCATATGATTGCATCCCTGATGATCTTGGCTAAATTATTGATAGACCTATCCTTCATGAATTTAGCAAATTATTTTTTGAATCCAGTTGTAGGTGTGGCCTTCACAACATTCCCAGGCAACCAATTCCACAAGTAGGCGAGGAGTTGTGTGAAATTTCTTTTTGTGCCTAGTTCATTGGGTGGCTCCTGGTTCTTGTGTTATATGAAAATGTAAACTAGGTGTGGGGAACTACCGTATTTTAGCGACTATAACCCGTGGGTTATATTTGTTTTTACAAACCCCGCACTCCCTGCAGTGTATACTCTGGTGCGGAGTATACATTTTTTTTTAACTCACCTGGTGGTAAGCACTCCCCTGCCCCTTCCCCCACTGCATAGCCGCCAGCCTCCGGGCGGGGGAGCGCTCATCTCCCAGTTCCTGCACAGGAGCGCTCCCCCTGCCCCTTCCTGTGGCTGCGCAGGAACCAGGAGATGAGCGCTCTCCCACCCGGACGCTGGAGGCTGCACAGCCGCAGGAAGGGGCAGGGGAGCACTCTCATTCCCCTGCCTGGAGGTTGTGCGGCTGCGTGGGACTCAGGGGGTAAGTGCTCCCCCACCCGGAGGTTGTGCAGCTACACAGGAACCAGGCGAAGTGAGTGCTCCCCCTTCCGGAGAGTGGCTAATTTCCCCTCCCCCCCCGACCTGTAGAAGTCCCCCCTCCCCCCCACAGTTTGACGTGCGCGGGCTATACAAGAATTTTTACTCAAACTGCAAAAACCATTGGGTATATTCGGGTGCGAGGTATATTCACTAAAAGACAGTAATAGCACAGGTCTCATCTGCCCTGCTTAATTTAATCTGGTCCATGGCAAGCCTCTGCGGCAGGCTGAAATCCCAAAACCTGGCACCTATGCCCCAAGAGCTGGAGCTGTGAGGGCTGGCTCACCCTCCTGCGGGGGGTGGGGTGAGCTAGGGTTGTCAGGTCATTAAAGCCCCTCTTTCCCCTTGAACCACTCATTTCTGGCTCAGCCTTGTCTCCCCCTCATCCCCCCAAGCACAGAGCTATAGCCACAAACAATAGCTTACCCCACAGTGGGGGTAGAGGGGCCTCCCTGCTCCCCCAAAGGGCTGTGTATAGCCCTCAATTTATTTTTTTCTGTGGGTCAAGGGCCCTGATAGAAAAAAGTTCCCCACCTCCGGTGTAAATAATACTTCCTTATTCCACGTTTTCCGCAACAGTCATTTTATAGATTTCTACCATATTCTCTCTTAGCTGTTTTCCTAGTGGTTCCTAATAGATTGCTAGCTTTTTCAATTGCCACTGCACATTGAGAGTCCAGAGAACTATGCACAATAACACCAGCCAAGAAAGAGATCTTGGCTTCAGCTAATTTAGACTATCGTTTTATGTGTATAATTTGGATTATGTTTTCCAATGTGCATTACTTTGCATTTATCGTCATTGACTTTCATCTGCCATTTTGTTTGTTCACCCAGTTTTGAGAGAGTTCTTTGGAACTTTTTGCTCTTTGCTTTGGATTAATCTATTTTGAATAATTTTGCATTATCTGCAAATTGTTCACTCCCTTTTCCAGATCATTTACAAATATGATAAATAGCACTGGCTGCAGTACAGATCCGTAGGTCTCATAATTATCTACATCTCTCTCCATTCTGAAAACTGACCCCTTATTTCTACCCATGGTTTTCTCTTTTACTCAGTTACTGATCCACAAGAAGACCTTCCTTCTTATTGCATGAGTCTTTGGTGAAAGACCTTGGCAAAGGCCTCCTGAAAGTCCCAAATACACTATATCTATTGAATCACCTTTGTTGAAGTTCATTGACCACCTCAGAGAATTCTAATAAGTCACTGAAGCATGATTATTTTTCAAAAGCTGTGTTGACTCTTCTCCAACAAATTATGATAATCTATATATTTACTAATTCTGTTCACTATATTTCTACCAGTTTGCCTGGTACTGAAGTTAGAGTCATCGACCTATAAATGCCAGGACCATCTCTGAAGCTCTGTTTAAAAATTGGCACCATATTAGTTATCTTCCAGTCATATGGTTCAGAAACTGATTTAAGTGATATGTTTACATGCCACAGTTGGTAATTCTGTGATTTTATTGTTCTTTCAAAAGTCTCGAGTAAATACTATCTAGGCTAGGTGACTTATTACTGTTTATTCCAAAACCACCTCTATTGACTCATTTATTTGGGACATATCCTCAGATTGGTCACTTAAAAACATTGGCTCGTGTGGGAATCCTCTCGTCCTCTGCAGGAAAGATGATGCAAAGAATTCACTTAGCTTCTCCACACTAGCCTTGTCTTTCTTTAGCACCCTGATCATTCAGTAGCACCACTGACTGACTGTTTACTCTCATGGCTGTTTGTGTTGTCCACATGGAATCACACTTTTATTAGTATCTTAGCATCACAAGATGTGAAGGGGAATTACAGGACTGACATTCTTCTGCAAATGCATTCTTTTTGCACCTGCCAGTTCAGAAGCCATAAGTCACATTAAGAATAAAAAAAATGAATTGGAAGTGCTGCTCTTGAAGTCCCTGATTTAATTTACACCTCTCTCTAGTCTCCAGAGAAGACCAGAAAATTAATTTCCTAAACCAGTCAACTTAAAGCTTCACTCCTCTCAGTCTTACTACTGTAATAGGTGATGAGCTTTGGTCTGGCCCACGAAAGCTCATCACCTATTAAACCATCTTGTTAGTCTTTAAAGTGCTACATAGTTTTTCCTTTTGTTTTTGCAAGATCAGATTAACCAGGCTACCTCTCTATTACTAGTCTTACTACTGACATCCAGCACCAATTCCTCATAGTCATCTTGCTTTATCATCTTTCAGCTCCTGGTTTTGTGAGTTGTTTTGCGCCACAAATGCTTCACATTTATAATGGAAAATATTTAATGTCATTTAATGCTCTCGCCACCTGACAATTGCTTAGATGAGGGTTGACTCTTCAGGACTCCCCATCTTGCCCTTCTGACCTGTTTTTGTTTGGGAATAGAAGAAATTCTTCTTCGAGTGGTTGCTCATGTCCATTCGAAGTAGGTGTGCGCACCTCGTCTTCCAGAGCGTTTTCCCTAGCAGTACCTGTAGCGCCGGCGGGGTGCCCCCTGGAGTGGCGCCGCCATGGTGGGGCATAAGTACTCCTGCCGGCGTTGCCCCACCTCAGTTTCTTCTTACTGCCGTGATGGTCGTTGGAGCGTCTCTATCTCTCTTAGGGTATGTCTACACTACCCTGCTAGTTCGAACTAGCGGGGTAATGTATGCATACCGAACATGCAAATGAAGCCCGGGATTTGAATTTCCTGGGCTTTATTTGCATAAGCCAGCCGGCGCCATTTTTAAATGCCGGCTTGTTCGAACCCCGTGCCGCGCGGCTACACGCGGCACGGGCTAGCTAGTTCGAACTAGCTAGCCATTCCGAACTATCTGTACGCCTCGTGGAATGTTCCATGAGGCGTACAGATAGTTCGGAATGGCTAGCTAGTTCGAACTAGCTAGCCCGTGCCGCGTGTAGCCGCGCGGCACGGGGTTCGAACAAGCCGGCATTTAAAAATGGCGCCGGCCGGCTTATGCAAATAAAGCCCAGGAAATTCAAATCCCGGGCTTCATTTGCACGTTCGGTATGCATACATTATCCCGCTAGTTCGAACTAGCAGGGTAGTGTAGACATACCCTTAGTTAGTTAATGGTTCCCGTTCTTCTACCTTGATTGTAAATAGTTCTCTTAGTTAGATAGTTAGGTTCTTTGTTTTCTCTCTCCCCTCGGGGGTGAGGAATGCCAGGGCCGCCGGGCTTTAAGGCGTGCGCTGCCTGCGGGAAGTTTATGCCCAGAGGCGACCCATACGACAGTTGTCTGAAGTGTCTGGGTGAGAGCCATCTCGCAGTCGCCTGTAAGATCTGCAAGTCTTTTAAGCCACGCACGAAGAGGGAGAGAGTTTCCCGCCTAAAACTTCTCCTCATGGAGACGGCATTACAGCCGGTGCCATCGGAGCATCCTACGGTGCGCAGTGCACCGGCATCTACACGCGATGTTCCTCCTTGGCACCATGCGTCTGCATCGAGATCCCGGCACTGGTCTCACTCTCCGGCGTCCAAGAGGGTGAAAAAGTCCCGTGGACAATCCCCTTCAAAAAAGACCACATCGGTCGGGTACCGCAGTGCCGGCTCACCGGTGCGCACATCGACTGCGGTGCGCCACAGTTGACGAGAAGGTCTCGATAGTCCAGGGCGCCTGCCTTCTCACCGCCCATCCACGCCGGACACATTCGAAGCGGCGCAGGACCTTATTAGCCTTACCACCTCCCCCCCGTTATCAGTTGAGGCGGAGGGGTCGAGGTCACCCTCGCCAGAGGCTGAGTTGGCCATGGCTTCGCCTCCGCATGACCCTGGCCGGCATGCTCGAGCGCCTTATGCGTCGGGACCATCCTATGTGGGACCAGTACCGACTGCATCAACAGCGACACAACTTTCGACACCAGGTCGCCAGTCTCACTCAACTTCGAGCCATGCCCGACCCTCAGTGGTGCTGGTCTCTCTCCCAGCCCCTCATTTGGCGGCACCAGTACCGTAGTCTCTCAGCCATGTGGCGTCCACTGCGGTACCACTGTCTTCCACGGCATCTAGCCTCCTGGAACCCGCGTACACCTCCACACCGTCGCAAGCACCGGCACCGACCACGTGGACCTTGCCGGTGCCTCAGTCGACAGTTGCATCAGGACACTCGGCACCAAGCCTGAGTGGTTCAGCAGCTCCCCCAACGCAGTGTCTGGTACCGGGCCTAGGTCCCCCAGTACCGTGCGCAAAAACTCTCTCAGCACCAGGCCTGAGCACTCCGGTGCCGCAACTGCTGGAGTCGACTCTCTCGGCACCGGGCCTGGACACCCCAGTGCCGCAACACGTCCGCCCCCGCCATATCCATGCCAGCAAGCCGGAGTCCATGGCCAGGTTTGCCCCGCACCCTTCCTCGGCTCCGCCCTGGCCGGAGTCTGACTACTCATCAGATTCGGACGCCACCTCCATCCGTTCAGGGTCCTCTGGAGCATCCTTGACCCATAGATCCCGTTCTTGACATCGGCGGGACCATTCGCTGGCGCAGCAAACCTGGCCCCCGCATCCACAGTGGCCTTTTTGGACGCCATGGGCTTATCATCAATGGCAGGGACCAGTGCCTCCTTCTTTGGTGTCAGAGGCTTCGGGTCGCCGATCGCAGCCCTCGGCGTCGCTGTCCCGCCCTCCCCCCTCCCCACATGGGGCACCGCAGCCCGACCTGGCAGCAGAGGCCCCGGTGCCGGAGCCAGGCCCGCAGCCGGTGCAATATGCTCCACCGGCACCACAGTCGGCACCGACCATAGACCCGGCACCGATGCAGGAGTCATCCTCATCGTCGTCTCCTGATGAGGCCCTGGCAGACCTGGCACCGAGTCTGCCTACTATGGATGCCCGTACGCGTCAAGAGTTGCTTCGTCGCCTGGCATTCAATCTGGGCATCCCGGTGGAACCTGTCGTAGAGGATACAGATCCAATGGTGGACATCCTTGCCAATGATGCACCCACATGTTTGGCTTTGCCGCTGAACAAAACGGTGGCCAAGATTACTAATGCCCTGTGGCAGACGCCGGCGACCTTGACCCCTACCTTAAAAGGGGTCGAGAGGTGCTATTATGTTCCACAGATAGGGCATGAACATCTGTATTCGCAGCCCATCCCGGGATCCTTGGTTGTTCAGGCTGCGGCTCAAAAGGAAAGGCTGCCCCAGCCGGGACCTTCTCCTAAGGCAAGAGAGCCTAAGCGCCTGGATTTGATGGGCCGTAAGGTTTACGCCACAGGTGCGGTGCAACTTCGCATTGCAAACCAACAGGCGATGTTGAGCCGGTACGCCTTCAACACTTGGCAGGCTGTGGAGAAATTCAGGGACAGGCTTCCGGCTGAAGACCGTCAGGAGTTCGCGGCCATCGCTTCGGAGGGGAAACTTATTGCCCGGACAGCTCTCCAGGCGTCCCTGGACACAGTTGACTTGGCAGCCTGTGCTATGGCATCTGGGGTTGTCATGCGCCGTGGTGCCTGGCTGCAAGTCTCCGGGATTCTCCCCGACGTCCAGAATATTATCCAGGACTTGCCCTTTGATGGCAAAACTTCGTTCTCGGAGCACACCAATTCTAGGCTCCATACGCTAAAGGACACAAGGTCCACTCTTAAGTCCTTGGGCATTCACACGCCTGCCCCTTAGCGTCGCCAGCTGCCCTATAGGCAACAGGGGAGGGCGCAGCCCCAGGTCCCCCGTGGGGATTACTGGAGGTGCCGCTCCCGGGCCTCCGGTGGAGGTTCCGGGGCAGTTGCGCATCCCCCAGGCGCCAGGGGTCACCATCGTCACCCCAGGTCAGACAGCCAGCGGGGAGGACCCCACAGCCCTTCCCATCAGACCAAGCCCCAATTCAGATGCGCTGATAGAGAGTTGTGCACCAGTCTCCTACCCTGGCCCCCCGTTTGGGGCCAGGTTATCCCATTTTGCCCATGCTTGGGCACTAATCACAATAGACGCCTGGGTGTTAACTATAGTAAATGGAGGCTATACCATTCCCTTCTTGGGCCGGCTGCCTTCCAATCCCCCTTCCCCGTCCCTCTTCAGGGACACCCCTCTCGAACACATCCTGTGTCAGGAGGTGTCCGTGCTCCTCGCAAAGGGAGCAATAGAGGAGGTCCCTCCACACCTGCGGGGACGGGTATTCTATTCCCAATATTTTGTTGTCCCCAAACCAAAAGGAGGCGTCCATCCCATCGTGGACCTCAGGGATCTGAACAAGGCGGTCGTAAAACACAAGTTCAGAATGGTAACCTTAGCCTCAGTCATTCCAGTGCTACAGTTAGGAGACTGGTATGCAACTCTCGATCTCAAGGACGCGTACTTCCACGTGGCGATCAGAACCAGCCACAGGAGGTTTCTCAGGTTTATTGTTGGCCAACACCATTTTCAGTTTACGGTGCTCCCTTTCGGCCTGTCAACGGCACCCAGAGTGTTCACCAAGTGCATGGCAGCGGTTGCGGCGTTTCTTCGCAAACAAGGGGTGCACGTGTTCCCGTACCTCAACATTTGGCTAATCCGAGGTCGCTCTTACGAGCAGGTAAAGGCTCACGTGTCACTCACAAAGGCCCTCTTCCTAAAGCTCGGGCTCATGCTGAACGAGGAAAAGTCATCCCTGACCCCCTCTCAGAATCTCGAATTCGTCGGTGCCCTCAACGCAAGGGTAGCAAGAGCTTTCCTCCCCAGGAACAGGTTCCTCTCCATAGTGGAGCTGATTTCTGGGTTAACCCGGTCCCCTATCAAGACCCCTCGGGTCTGCTCGAGGCTCCTGGGCCATATGGCTGCATGCACATACACAGTACACCACGCCAGAATGAGAATGAGACCTCTGCAGGCTTGGTTGGCAAATGCCTTCAGTCAGTCCTGGGGTCTTTGGGACTCGATCCTCACAGTGCCCCCAGAGGTCCTAGCCTCCCTACAGTGGTGGACCCAGGAGGCTGTGGTGTGCAGTGGGGTTCCTTTCAATGCCCCTCCCCCCTTCCTTACACTAGTCACAGATGCCTCCAACCTGGGCTGGGGAGCACACCTGGGGCAGCACAGGACTCAGGGTCTGTGGTCCCCCACAGAATGGACCCTCCATAGAAACATCCAGGAGATGCGAGCGGTGAGAAGAGCCTGCGAAGCCTTCCTGCCAAGGCTTTCTCACCACTCGATCCTGGTTCGTTTAGACAATACAGAGGCTGTCTTCTACCTCAACAAGCAGGGGGGAGCTTGGTCACCTCCCCTCTGCCAAGAGGCCCTGTTCCTTTGGCACCTGTGTGTGAAACACGACATTACACCACAGGCGGAGTACCTCCCGGGCTACAGGAATCTGCTAGCAGACTCTCTGAGCAGATCCTTCAGAGCCCACGAGTGGTCACTCAAGGACTCAGTCCTGTGCCAGGTTTTCTGCAGGTGGGGTTATCCCCTCCTAGACCTGTTCGCCTCAGCACACAATGCGAAGTGCCGGAACTACTGTTCCCTGCTGGGGCTGGGGAAACACTCCTTGGGGGATGCCCTAATAGCCATGTGGCCAAAGGGCATTCTTTGCGCTTTTCCCCCGTTCCAATTTCCAGGGTGTTGACCGAGGCAAGGGCCTTTCAGTCCACAATCATCCTTATAGCCCCCAGGTGGCCCAGACAGTTCTGGTTCCCCATCTTGGTGGACATGTTCACCAAGGATCCCATAGCGCTCTCTCAGCCCGGGACCTTCTAACTCAACCCTGGGACGGGGGGGACCATGGTTCACCCAAATCTCAGGTCTCTTCACCTAACGGCCTGGTTTATCCATGGCTGAACCAACCGGAAAGGGAATGTTCCCAAGAGGTTCAGATGGTGCTCCTCAGTAGTAGGAAGCCCTCTACCAGACGGTTGTACGCTGCCAAGTGGCGGCGCTTCTCGTCTTGGGCATCCCAAAGAGGAGTGCACCCATCCTCTGCCCCGTCCCGACTATCTTAGACTATCTTTTTGAGCTTCGGTCTAACGGCCTTTTTCCTCTATTAAAGTCCATGTGGCATCTCTCTCCGCCTTCCAAGTGGGTACGGCAGGAGTTTCTCTTTTCTCTGACCCGGTGGTTAAAAGATTCCTTACCAGTCTGGAAAAACTGTATCCCTCAGTGAGGGCCCCACTTCCCGCCTGGGACCTCAACGTGGTCTTACGCAGGTTTATGTCCCCCCCCTTTGAGCCGTTGGCTACGTGTTCCCTGAAGCACCTCTCGTGGAAGGTTGCTTTCATTGTGGCCATCACGTCAGCTCGTAGGGTTTCCGAACTGAGGGCGTTGACTATAGATCCGCCTTACCTTGTGTTTTCAAATAGTAATGTGAGGCTCCGCCCTCACCCGGCCTTTCTCCTGAAAGTGGTGTCACCGTTCCACCTGTCCCAGGAAATTTATCTCCTGGTCTTCTTCCCGAAGCCCCACGCCTCCCCCAAGGAGCAGATGCTCCATTCCCTGGACGCTACGTGAGCACTAGCGTTCTACATTGATAGGACCAAGCCCTTTCGCAGATCCCAACAGTTGTTCATTGCTTTTGGGGACAGGGTGAAAGGGTTACCTATTTTGACAACGAGGGTCGCTGAATGTATCAAGGAATGTTATCAACTGGCTGGCAAGACCCCACCCAGGGTTACAGCACACTCTACCAGGGCACAGGCGTCCTCGGTAGCGTTCGGGGCTCAGATACCAATTACAGAAATTTGCAGGGCGGCCACATGGTCGTCCCTCCATACCTTTACAGCGTACTACGCGCTAGCACAGGCATGTCCAAAGTCCGGCCCGCGGGCCAATTGCGGCCCGTGTTCCGGTTTAATACGGCCCCCCAGGTAATTTGGCAATATCTATCTTTTATGGCCCCCAACGAATCCATATGTATTGAGATGAATACATTGTAAAATCTCAGTTAATGTCAGTTGGTCTAAATCAGTTATAAATATATTTGGACACAACATGTATACTTGGTGTTATGTTCCTGTTCATATTTTTTGAACTTAAAAGTTGACAGACAACCTTTATTACCAATAATATGTAATGTACTTTACAATGTTCCTGACATATATTTCAGCTTCCTAGATTTTTTTTTCATCTGGCCTTCAGATATGAAAGGCAGAGTGATTTAACACCTGTTTAGATTTGTCATCCATGTGACGAAATGAAAAGTATGCCGTTTGCAATAAACATTGCATAAAATAGTTAATTTGCATTTAATTTTAATGGTTCAAAGAATGTCAGGCAAAATGGTCGGCCCTCACGCATGTTCACTTCATCAAATCTGGCCCTCGTTGAAAAAAGTTTGGACACCCCTGCGCTAGCACAACAGGCCAGGGAGGATGCAGGGGTGGGCTCTGCTGTCCTGAACTCTGTGGTGTAAATATGTTGAATTATCACTGTTATTGGCTCATGTTTTCTTTGTGTTTACCTGTTTGAATACATCTGTTGCGTTTATTCACCTTTCCTATGACTCTTGTGGTCTGACTGCTCCGACCCCTCCTCTGTATGTGGGGTTGGCTTGAAAGTCACCTACTTCGAATGGACATGAGCAACCACTCGAAGAAGAAAAGAACGGTTACTTACCTGTAACTGTTGTTCTTCGAGATGTGTTGCTCATATCCATTCGACACCCACCCTACCTCACCTTCGTCGGAGTGTCCGGCAAGAAGGAACTGAGGTGGGGCAGCGCTGGCAGGGGTACTTATGCCCCGTCATGGCGGCGCCACTCCAGGGGGAGCCCCGCCAGCGCTACAGATACTGCTAGGGAAAATGTTCCAGAAGACGCGGTGCACGCGGTGCGCACACCTACTTCGAATGGACATGAGCAACACATCTCGAAGAACAACAGCTACAGGTAAGTAACCGCTCTTTTCCTCCAGGAGCTTCTTGCTAAACTTCTTGGTTTTGCCTGTGTTCACTGTTTAATGGCTTGCTGCAGGGCATCCTGTCAGTGTCAGAAAGATTGGCTTTTAAGGAAGGTAAGTGATTACAGGGCCAAAGATGGAAATGCAAGGTCTTTTCTCTAACTTTCTATGATTCTCTAAGCTAGGGATGGGCAATAATTTTCACAGGGGGCCACAATGAATTTTGGTACATAATCATGGGTTGGTTCTGCCTCCCCCACCCCTGTGCGCACACACACAGGGGCAAGACCTTGAGTGGAAGGGGTGGGGACAGGGCTACAGAGAGAGAGAGAGAGTGTGAGTGTGTGAAAGGGGCACAGCAACAGACTGACACTGATTGAGTGTGTGTGACACAGACTGTGCGTTGCTACTGCTGGGTATGTTTCTGAGAGAAGCCACATTCTTTTCTCTTTAAGACAAGAAAAGTTGTCCTGCTCAGTTGTCTTCCCTCTTCCCTGTACTCTGCAGAGACGGAGGATGGTGTGGAAGTGTGTATGTGAGCGCACAAGCACCGAAATCTAAGAAACAGTGTCCTGCCTCTTAAGACAGGCATTCCTCTGAGTCGCCATCCATGCTTAAGTCTGGAGCAGCTCTGCTATGTGTCTCCCTCTCCCTGACTCCTGCTCTACAGAGATGGGGCACAAGGGCAAGGAGACAACCTGACATTAGCATTCCCTTCTACCCTCCACCTCCCCTACCCCCACATTCTGCACAGCTAGTTGGAGAGTCCTGGGAGCAGCTCAGCTGCATGATGCAGGGGCAGCTGAACACACATTGCCAGCTCTACTAATCAGCTGGCCAGATCCAGCCCCTGGACTTAATTTTGCCCACCCCTGCTCTTGACTGTGAGCTGTCATATAGCTGCTGCCCTGGCAAGGAAGCAGAGGCACATGCAGCAGAAACAATATGTACAGCAAGCCAGCTATGCTAATCCAGGAGTTTCCCATGACAGCAGGCAGATCAAGTTGTTTAAAATACTTAAGATGCTTTCAGTAGCAAAAGCTTTAGGAGCAGATTGTAGAGTAGTGCCTGAGAAGCTACATACAGATTGCCAACTGCAGAGAGATTGATCTGTAGTCCACAGGCAATGGAAGAGAAAAGGAGTCATTTTACCAAGAAAAACAAATCCCCACACAGAACCATTTATTTCATCTCTATTGTCTCTATGCAGATCAGATCAATACAGATGAATGGGAACATGCACAGGAGTAGCTGAAAAAAATAGAGCTAGAAAATAGGATTCTTTCTGCATTTCCAAAAGTGACAAATGTGGTGGAGTGGCTAACAGCCTCCCTCCCAAAGGCCCTTAGTTCAGTTACAGAGCTGGTGCCGCATGTACTGGAGCAGCTAACTATTGCTCTTTAAAGCCCTGTATTGCCCCTGTGGGTGCAGCTTCCCAAAAACTGGGCTGCCAGCCAAGAGAAACAGCTCTGTGATTAATGCTTCAGTGTCACCCACTGCACATTCCTGAACACTGAGCACAGAATCCCTGCTGTGGTTTACATTCTTGGCCCAACTCAGCATTGATGCAATAGCATCAAGGCCCAGGCACTAAGCCCTGCAATGCATTGGGCCCCCAACTTTAAAAATGCTGAACTGATTTTCAGCTAACAATCTTTTGGGAAGTGCTGGGTGTACATAAGTTTGCTTCCTCCAGGCTCCCACACCAGAGGTTTGGTAGCTCCAGTCTCCAGAGGAGCTAGTATCTTGTGGCTTCTCTGATTACGAAAGGGCTAGGAGTCATCTCAGATGCCCAAGAAGAGGAGGATGAATGCATGACTGGAGCTCACAGTAGCTGGATAATATAGCAGCTATCATGGGAAGGCAACTTTCCAGGGGAAACAACATTGTACTGACAGTCTCCCTCGTAGCTCCAACAGATCAGGCTGGTGACAGAGATAGGTATAAGGAAAGCTGCAGGGATTTTAGTCACTAGCCCTTCTGCAGAGACTATTGCAAGCAAAAGCTGCCAGGCTTTCTTCAGAAGTGGTAGGGAGGGTGCTATGGAAACAGTCAACATTTTCAGAGCTCGCAAAGAAATGGCAACTTGCTCTGGGTAGCACCTCTGGTTTCTTACTGCCTAAGCCATTTTGGTCTCATTCTGGAGTCCTCAATGTCCTGAACAGCATCAGTAGCCAGCTCTTTCCAAAAAGGCCCTGCCTATGCAAAACAGTTGTATTTATTTAACAAAAGCAATTCAGAGGCAGATTTACTTGATTTACTTGGTGCAATCTCTGGTTAATGGCAAAGTTCATTTGTCTTCTCTGTAATGTCTGAGGGCACAGGATGGATTCAGAACACTCTGTGGACTCCTGTACCTCACACAAGGAGGTTGCATTAATTTAACTACGTTGGTTCAAAAAAGATTTAATTAAATCAGTACAACCTCCTCCTATATGCAAGGTCTAAGCAATTGTGAATATGCTTAGGAAGTTTTGACATTCCAGAGGAAGTGTTGTTGTCAGAATCAGTAATCCCCATCAGTAAAAGCCAGGAACTTTTAGGTTTAGTTTTACTAGTCTGTTAAGCTGCCATCAAATGGGATCCCAGACACCACCTGACAAACGCAAAGGCACTGTCACACACACATTCTTTTTCCCAGCTCAGCTCTGCTGCTACAGTGATTAAACTCACTTTTCATCCTTTGCACCAGCAGATCCCTCTTACCAGTGTTTTTCAACCTTTTTGATACTAGGGACTGGCTTCCTGCCTTCCTAAACTGTGTCAGAGAGATCTCAGGGACTGGTGCCAGACCATGGACACTCACTGAGAAACTCTACCCCTTTCCATCTCGCCCCCACACATGATGTTTTCTTCTCTGTTCCGCCTTTTATCTGTTTACAGTGTTTTCTCTCTCCTCCATTCTTCCTCTAGGTGGCCACAGTCCACATCCTGCTCACTTTCCACTTCCTGATGAGAGGCCTTAGGAAGGGGCCAGTGACTGAGCAGGTTTCCCACAGACACAGGTGAACTGATGGCCTGGGATGATAGGAAACATTTGCTGACCATTTCTCAAATATACATTTAGGTTGTGTTGAACAGGGAAGAGGATAGTTTCTCTAAACAGAGGAGTAAAGGTTAAAGGCAGAAGCTTTTAGGATAGGCCATAAAACCTAACCCTAGCCCAACCTGCCCAAAGTATTAGGCAAGATTTCAAAGCTAAGACAGAAGAGCCCAGAAAGACAGACTGTCTAGGATGATACCATCCCATTTTTCTACTGATAAATGAGGGCTGAGTGAGAAAGCGGCCTTCTTGCCTCTATCTACCTGTGATTTTAATACTACCTCTGCTCCTGCTAGTTAGGCTGCACTGGGGAAAGTTGTTGGTTTGCTGCTGCTTTAGGAAAACTGTTTTCTCTGAGCCTGGAATAGTAGGTAAATCTTCTTCACCGGATACAGAGATCTTGTGCTAGTTACTCAGCAGCTTAGGATGTGTAGTTCCAAGTTCTTACTCCAGGGTGAGACATTGTCTGTTCTCCTTGAGCTGGCTCCTGGTTCATTTCTGTCCTCAAAAGCTTTCACTCCATAAAACACCAACATTAGAAACCCTGGTTTGTGGGATTTTGACAGAGCAGGGATAGAAGAGCCAGGGAATGGAGTCCAGCATCCCCCAATGATGTCCTCTTTTTCTCACCTGTGTCTCAGCTGGACCCACAAGCGTGTACACACAGGAGTTACATTAGTGTTACTTATTGCTTTGTAAGAGCTCAGAGTCAATGTAGCTCTAGGAGGCAGCATGAGGAGATCTGAGCGGAGGTCATTCTGTAGTGAGTGAGAGTAGCACCATGACTGTAATGCCTGTGCACAGGAGAAGAACCTGCTGCAGCGAGTTCCTGGGGAAGAAACAAGAAAGTCAGAATAGGCCAGAAACCAGTCCCAATCTGCGTAAGTACAAGGCGCTCAGGAGTTCAATCTCTTATGTGCTTATTGTCAGGAACTGGGCTCTTGTCTGAGGGTACGTCCAGACTACATGCCTCCGTCGACGGAGGCATGTAGATTAGCCAGATAGGCAGAGGGAAATGAAGCCGCGATTAAAATAATCGCGGCTTCATTTAAATTTAAATGGCTGCCTCGCTCTGCCGATCAGCTGTTTGTCGGCAGATCGGGGCAGTCTGGACGTTCCCCTGTCGCCAGAAAACCCTTTTGTCGACCGCCCCGTTATGCCTCATCCCACGAGGCATAACGGGGCGGTCGACAAAAGGGTTTTCTGTCGACAGGGGAACGTCCAGACTGCCCCGATCTGCCGACAAACAGCTGATCGGCAGAGCGGGGCAGCCATTTAAATTTAAATGAAGCCGCGATTATTTTAATCGCGGCTTCATTTCCCTCTGCCTATCTGGCTAATCTACATGCCTCCGTCGACGGAGGCATGTAGTCTGGACGTACCCTGAGTGCGGACACGCACATGAGGCAATGCAGCCACCTTCTTGAGTAGGAAAGATATTCACAATTCTTCCTTCTGTGTGGCAGAGAGCGGTCTGAGAAACCACTCCAACAGGAGGCAAGACTGGATACTGGATGTGGTAAGGATGTTGTGATCGCTCTTTGGAAGACAAGTACTACCCTGGACAGTAATGAAGGGAGAGTTGGGGGGTCTCTCACTGAATGGCAGCAGCACAAAAGACTATATTTCAGGAAAGCAAATGGTAAGAAATTAATAAATCTAGGAAGCAGAGTGCAATGAGAAGAGTTAAAAATCCATGATAATGGAAAGTGACTGAGAAATCTTAAGTCACAATAGCCTGCCATTCCTCTGAAAGAATAATCCCTAGTAACTTGCAGCAGCAAACTCTCAAAGATCAGAGGGTTAAAAATAATTGGAAGTGGCATTGGTTTTGCTGGGAGCTGAATGCATTCATATCAACAGATGAATTCAGTATCAAATTGGCATTGCTTGCTTGCTTGTTTTATAACCCCTCTGAATGTCAATTCAACAAAGCACCGAATTAGGGATTGGGAAGGAATAGATACCTGAGGACAGTGTTAGGTCAGGCACTTGGCTAGACAACACCCTAGACTGAACCTGTTCCATCTAACATGCTCAGAAACCAGCATATTATATCAGAGCTAAGCTGGGGTAAGCCTTTCCGTCAGTGTGCCCTGTAATAACTAGCAATAATAACCTGAGTACCTGGCACAGCAGAACAGACTCTGCTAGATACCATCTCACCTTTCATGGGATTTGGGAAAGGTCTCACCTGTTTTGAGGAATAAAGCAGTAGTGTCCAGAAGCTTTACACCCTGTTGTCTCTCCGACTAGCACAGTAGAAATGCCAATAACCATGATGGAACCACTTACCAAGGATTCTTCTCCTCCAAGAGGTCCGGCACAACGTTTACCAAGGCAATGTACAGGAATCCCCCAGAGGTGAATGGGAGAATCCAAGCTACAGTTTCCCCTGTAAATGCAATGAAAGTCTCCATTAGTAATGAGAAGAGACTATAGAACAAAGGAAAGTAGACACACAGTAGCCTTAGTGAGCCTTACCTGTCCCTTTAGGTGACTGAGAACAGATTGCAAAGCAGGTTCCTAGAATTCCCCCCAGTGCTGTGGAAAGCTGCATCTTGGCTGCGCTCCAGCGGTCAAACCCAGCCCGAAGCAGGATGGCAAAGTCTCCTACCTATTGGAAAGCAGAGTCAGTGGTTATTAATCCTAACTCTCCTGAACACAGAGGAAAACATTAACAAAGGAGTGCCTAAGTAGATTAACACTAGCATTCAACAGGAAGCAGATCCTCTAACAAAAGGATTTTGAAGAATGATGAAGAGCAGAGGTAACCCCCACCAGCCCTCTTCCTGCAGAGCACTTGCTTGAGACCAAGACCTAACATCCCAGCTCCCCTGGCAGCAGGCTGCAGAACCTTCTCACCTCATGTGGGATTTCATGCAGGAGGATTGCCATGGTGGTTAGGAGCCCAACCTGTGGAAGAAGAGAAAAAAATCTCAAAGCTCAATGGTGCTGAGATTACATCCAACAATCCCTTCCTGATAACCCCCCACCTCCACTTGAATGAATGGACTCCGGGGGCCAAGGGTCTATTAGTCAGAAAAGCTCTGTCCTGAGCAGAGATGCTCCCTTTGTGTTCTCCAGTACAGCTTTGTCTTGGCAGTTACCCCTGGAAGGGGGGCTCTTCAAGTCCTTTTACTATGCAGACAGGCACATACTACAGGTGAGAGAACGGTTTCTCCAGATCTCCAGTTTGACAGGTGGGCACAAACCTTACCTTTCTACTAACCAGGAAGCTGGCTGCCACTGCCAGACCGTGTGTGAAGTTATCAATGGTATTGGCAAGCAGGTTAAGGTATCCGCTGATCTATGGAGGGAAGTCAGAGGCATTTATGAGCAAGGGAAATTTGATGAGGTCCAGAGTAGGGGGAAGCATCAGCTACAGCCAAAGGGCAATTTAACCACCCTAAGAGTAGGTGAATCATGGTGGGGCAAGACTGGTTAGTGGCTTAAACCCCATTTCTGCTTCAGACAGGACACTGAATTGCCACATTCAGCTCTAGTGCAGACAGGGGAGTCTTAGGGTTGAGAACTCCATCTTAGTGAGGAAGGGGAAGAGAGACATAGACACACAAAGCTTTAAAGAAAGGGAGTGATGTAAGAAAGAAGCTTACTAGACAAAGGGAAGAAAAGGAAGGCAGTCTGCAGGACTATAATAAACAATTATAAACATCAGATTTCAGATGATGCCCACATTTTCTTAAGTGATTGGGTTCTAATATAAATAGAGTCTGTTTTCTAGTCAATTACATAGTTTAATATACAACTTGTCAAATTTCTCCTGTGCAAGACATAGGAGGTACAATGCAACAGAGCTATTGCTGCTGGTGGAAGCTGAAATTTACTTTTGGTGGCAAAGAACTTAACATATTGCATTAAATGCAAAAAACAAGAATTCTGTAGGTTTCTTTTCTTTAATGGGGGAAAAAAAGGAACATGCTAACAGCGCCTAAGCCAATTTAAATTTTGATAGACCTGCTTTAAGACTGGCTACTGCCTATTCACAAATAAACCCTAGTTGGGATGATTTAGATGGGTTTGGTGTTGCTTTGAGCAGAGATTGGCCTATATGACCTCCTGAGATCTCTTCTAACCCTAATCTTCTATAACAGCCTTTCCCAAAGTCTGGTCTGAGGCCCAGTACTGGTCCTTAGAAAAAAACAAAAAACGGTCTTTAGAAAAATTATCGCACACGATCCTATTAATTTGTGTGATGGGGTAACAGCACCCCGCACTGCTAAGCATGGTGGCGCAGCCCTCTTGAAAGAGAGCACGCTGTGGCGGCATCTCTGCTGGGCATGCTCCCAGGCGGCAGGGCTAGATCCAGCGGGCGCTAGGACCCAGGGAGAAGGCTGGGTGCCATGCGCACCAACACTGAACGCCCAGCGCCAGCCGCAGCCAGGGGAACCGGCACCGGCCGATAAAGCGGCCAGGATTGGGGCAAGGAGGAGTGGGGCGGAACAACTCACAGTGTGCACCGGTGCAGAAACGCAGCTGGTGCCAGCCGATAAAGCAACCGGGATTGGGGGGAGGGGGGGGAAAACAACCCACTGGACAGGTAGGGCCAGTGACAATTTGCATATTCATCATTTGCTTAATGAATATGCAAATATGCAAATAAATGTCACCAGTCCTCCAAAAGCTTGTGAATGGGTTTACTGGTCCCCAGTATCAAAAAGATTGGGAACCACTGTTCTATAACATATAAACTCTTCTAAACAACTATCAATAAGTGCCCACCTGCTGCCTGCTGGCTTGTTTCCATCACTGATTTTGTGTTTTCTATATTGCTCACCAATGTACAATTTAAGTTCTGCACAAATTAATTAGATTTACATAGCAATGTCTCTAGTGGACTTCATGGAGACTTTTGAGGTTCTAAGAAACTGCTTTCGGTATCCCATTCCGGCTAGTGGGAAAACATCATCACAAGAAAAGGTCCCACAGCATGTGCTAAATTGGTCTGGTTTTGGATTAGCCTAAATCTTTTGGAAGCTCATTCCTTCCATAGCTGAACCTGCTTGATTGAGAATAATCTCTTGCTCTTGTGTACTTGGAGTTGTATAATCCTAAAGGAGTAAAGTTGTTTTAGCGGGTCAGGATGGAGATGGAGTCACCATAGTTCCCTCTAAGGAGCATGCCTCCTTGGCCATGCAGAAAAAATTCTAGGCCCACCCACCTCCTTTGCAGAGCCACGCAGCAGCACTCACCACTCACTTTCCTGCTGGAAGGTGAGAGACGGGTTCCTGCTCAGTGGGTGGCTGCCCTGGCTGGAGCTGGGGTACAGTAAGTCTTTGGTGGGTGGCTAGAGCCACAGCTGTGGTGAGTCTATTCTTGCTGGGGCAGCCTCACTGCAGCCCTGGTTCCAAGTCCAGCACCCACATGGGCAGGACCGCATAGCAGGTGGCTGCCCCAGTGTGCTCCGGCTAGAGCCACAGCCATGGTTGCTTGTAAACAGATAAAGATTTCCTCCCTCTTCTGTCAATGCTCAGTGTGGTGTTTTCTACCCCATTACATCTTTTTAATGTTATAGACATTTGTATTTAGTTATGTGCAAAGTTAGCATGAATCTGTAGAAGATTGCTGGGATTATTTGATTTTTATAATATTCACATCAGTTTCACAGATGAAATATTCAAAGGGTTCAGTTAAAATTCTTGTTTATTTTCCTAGATCATTAAATCACACATATCAGTAGATAAATTAATTGAATTATTCTGTGACTTTACCAGCGGTCTTAAGTACAGAATTGTGAATCTGATCCTCTTTTTCTTACCTTGCTCTTTTTCTACAATTGTATTTGTTACACAAAACACGGCACATTGTTTAACCTGAATGAGTACATCATTGGGTTCAATAACAGCGTAAAGACAATAAGAAAGAGTTTCTTGGATAAGTACACATTTAAACTATACAAGAATTTAAATGTTGAAATTAAGACCCTGATTCACAGATGCACTTAACTGTATACTGAAGTCAATGCAATTTAATCATGTGTATAATGCTAATCAGGTACTGTGTAGGGCTGGAAACATCAGCTTTAATTTTAAATATATTACTGAATATTTTTCTGAAATCAAATTTAAATAAAGTGTACATCTCCGTTCTAACAACTGCTTGTCCTAAAAAGAAATTATTGCAATCATGACAATAATATCAATCTGTCTGTTAAAAGTTAAACTTCCAAAAGGATTCACAAAGACGACACATTAATTTGTAATATACGAAATCTGATACTGAAATATTGTTTGTATCATAACCATTTCAACAGCAACCACATGCCACAATAGAATGTTGTGAACTTCCTCTGAAGTCAATATAGTTAGTGAGAGGAGGAAGCAGAATGTAAGAAAGGCCTTATGCATAAGTTGGCTTAATGCCTTGGTTAGTGGCCAAATCTGGGAATTAAGGGCCAGATTTTCCGCTGGTAGACGTTGAAACCAGTGGAGCTAATGTGATTCATACCTACAGAAGTGCTACATGTCTAGAGAGGCAAAGGGAGACAAAACACGTCTGATGCAAAGCAGCTGGAGCAAGGACTGTGTGGTGGCCGCCCAGCTGCTCCTGGGGTGGGCTGCATAGGTTTATTGTAAACTGTATATGCACTGTATTCTTTATTTGTGGGGAAAATGGAAAAGTACAGGAGAAATTTGCCTATCTAACTGAAACTATTTTGCATTCTAGCTGAGATTCACTAGATAGTGCCTTTCTGGGCTACACAGGAGAATTGATTTTTTTAGTGTTTTGATTTCATATTAAATAAACATTTAAAGTCATGCACCTTGTTAATTATCCCTTGTTTTAGTATTTTCTTCCATAATATTTGTATATAAGTAGCTGGCACATGTCCAGACAAGCACACATGACCTCAATATTGGTGCACAAGACAAAACTCACTCCACTCATGGATGGAAAAATCTTAGAGGAAATGGACACTGGCAGTCACTAGTGTGGATGGGACCTGGTCCATTGATGGCTTTGAAGATCAGGACCAGGGCCTTGAATTGGCAATGGAAGCAGATTATGAGTTAGTAGAAGAACTGGAGCATGAGGTGAGGGTGGCCCAGATTTTTTAGTCTGATATCTAAATGATACATAAAATAGGGCCTCAGTATTACTTCTGCCTTCAAGATCAGATGCTGGGAGTTAATGGCAATCCACTTTGGATTAATGGTCTCAATCCTGTATACTGAGGGAATACTACCTCCCCATTCCAACTGGATATTCCCTTCCTTATACATCCAAGGACTGAATTCACCTTCTCAGAAGTACCGCAGTAGGAGCTAATTTTTAAACTGACTATCTGCCATGGCCCTTACATCCTTCTCAGAGTCACTGCTCTCCACGATATAGCCCCCCATTTCTGAGATGTGATTCCTCGATCTTCGTTTCTAGATGTATGACCTTGCATTTGCTTGTTCAAATAAGCCCAGCCCACCTTATTTAATGTTTCAGGTTGATATTATTTACTGCTCTAACAATTTGTGTCATCTGCATATTTTACTAGCAATGATGTTATGTTTTCTTTCAAATAAATGAAACAAAATATTAAATAGCAGTGGGCTGACATCAGATCCCTGATGCACCATACCTTAACTGGATGGTGATTCCCCGTTTACAATGATGTTTTATGATCAGTTAAACTGTTTTCAAACTATTTAATTTTGTATATTGCTAATTTTATTAGAAAGCTATTTGGAACCAATTCAAATGCCTTACAGAAAAACACTATATGTTGACAATTACCTTTATCAACAAAACTTGTGATCTAATCAAACATTACACCAAGTTTTGCTGACAAGACCTATTTTCCATAAATCAAGTTGGCTGGCATTAGCTATGCTACCATCTCAAGTTTTTACAAATTAGCCTCACATCAGCATTCCTATAATTTTGCCTGGGATCAATACCAGGTTAATGAGCCTGCAGATTCCCAGATCATCCCACTTACTTTTAATATGGCACATCATCATATAATTTTTTTCACCTTTAGATACACTGAAGTCGTATCTTCTAATCTAGCCTGTGCACTATTCTACATGCACACACAGTCGGGATGTTAAAATTAGATTAATCAACTAATCAAATAGTTGATGGAATTCCATCGACTATTCAATTAGTCAATAAGGGCTCTTCCACTTTGAAATGTAGCAAGAGCCCGCCTAGGCGTTCTGCCTTTGAAACATACAAGAGCCCCAGCGTACAAGAGTACATTTCAAAGGTGGAACACCACTGCTGCACCCTTGCCCTCTCCCATGAGATGGAGCTGGGGGGAAATCAGCTTTTAAGCCAGCTCCCCCCAGGACCCCTCCTCTTCCACCTTCCTTGCTGCCTCTTTCTGATAGAGGCAGCAAAGGTGGAGGAAGCAACTAGTCGACTATTGGATAAGCTTTTGCTTATCGGGGAGTCAATTAGTCATTTACATCCCTAACAAAGAGTATGTGACAGTCACCAACATGAAAAGTATACAGTAAACCAGATTTACACAGCATCCTACATATTAAAGTCTAACAAAGAGTAGCAAAATAAATTTAAGAAATAGGCAAAAGCAGAGATTTAAAATAAAAGGATATAGAAGTAAAAGAGAAAAGGGAGAGTTTATAAGAAGCTTTTAATGGAAAGTGAAGTCAAAGTGAACATTGACCAGCCCAGTTAATCACATTTTATGGTTACCCCTCCCCCTCACTTCCTTCCCTACAGTTTGTCAAACTTATTTGTTGCATATTGCCTTAAATGTAAAATGCAGGCTCTGAGGCAGGTATGCTCTTAATGTGTTTGTACAATGTCTAGCACAATGGGGTCCTGATCCTTGACTGGTGTCTATAGACGCTTCTGGAGTACAAATAAAATAGTGAAAATTTTCTTTCATAAAAAAGTCACTGAGGGTATGTCTACACTACAAAGTTAGTTCGAACTAACGGACGTTAGTTCGAACTAACTTTGATAGGCGCTACACTAGCGCTCTGTTAGTTTGAACTTAATTCGAACTAACGGAGCGCTTAGTTCGAACTAGGTAAACCTCATTTTACGAGGATTAAGCCTAGTTTGAACTAACTAGTTCGAATTAAGGGCTGTGTAGACCCTTAATTCGAACTAGTGGGAGGCTAAGGCTTCCCAGGTTTCCCTGGTGGCCACTCTGGCCAACACCAGGGAAACTTGTCTGCCCCCCTCCCGGCCCCGGAGCCCTTAAAGGGCCACGGGCTGGCTACACAGTTTGTGCCAGTTGCAAGGCTGCCGGCACCTGTGCCAGCAGACCCTGCACCTACCACACCATGAGCCAGCCACCCAAGGACACCCAGCCCTCCACTGCTCCCCAGGACCAGCCTGGCGGCTCCCAGGAGCCTGCCCGGGGGCGCAAAAGGCGGGCGCCCGCTTGGTCAAGTGCGGAGATCGTGGACCTCATCGAGGTTTGGGGGGAAGCCTCCAATGTCCACGATCTCCGCACTAGCCACAGGAACGCGGCCGCTTATGGCCGCATGGCTGCCAGCCTGGCCGCCAGGGGCCACCAGCGCAGCCGGGAGCAGGTGCGCTGCAAGATTAAAGATCTGCGGCAGTCCTACTCCCAGGCCTGCCAGCCAGGGGCCGACCCGGAGGCCTGCCCCCACTTCCACGCCCTGGACCGCCCCCCGGGACGTGATAGACCCCGGAGCAGAGGGCCCGCTCCAGGAGACGGAGGAGGAGGAGGAGGGCTCTGAGAGCCAGGAGCCTGCCGCCAGCCTGCCCGGGACCCGGGACCCCCGAGGCACCCCACAGAGGTGTCGTCCGAGGCCGGGGAGGCGTCCACCTGTGAGTACCATCGTGTTCCCCTTATGTGTACGGGGGGTTGGGGCGAGAGGGAGCCCCGGGACCGTATGCCTGGGCCTTGCCCACCACGGAGCAGCAGCTGGGGATCCTGCAGGGGCCCTGGCCTTGCAGAGGGGAGCTGGGTTTCACACACCTGGGCCCCTGGGGTAATTGACCGCTGTTCTTGTTGCACCACAGCTGCAGCACCTGGGCCTGCAAGGCGCACCACCCCGCCTGCAGCAGCTGCCTGTTCCCGGGCAAGCAGGAGAGCCAGGAATGAGGAGGAGTACCAAAGGCGGCACCTCCGGTTCATGGATCACCAGCTCCGCACCCAGGACCACTGGGTCCAGGAGGACCTGAGGCTGCGCCGGAGGAGTCTGGAGGCCCTGGAGGAGCAGGGCCGTGCCCTGCGAGGCCACCTCCAGAGCCTGCTGGACCGCTTCCCATTTCCTCCTCCCCCTGCTCCTCCTGCTCCCGCTCCTGCTTCCTCCACACCCCCTGTCCCTCCTGCCCCCCGCTCCACAACCATTTCCCACCGACGCCCCCGGACCCGCAGTGTGGCGAGACGGGAGTGGCAGCCGGATTCCCACCACTGAGCTTTCCTTTCCCTTCCTCCCTTCCCTCCCCTCCCCTTCCAGCTCCCTCGTCCCAGGTTTCCCCCTCCCCACTCCCAGCCTCCCTCCCCCCACCCCACTTATGTTAAATAAACATACATTTTTGTTTCAAAAACAGGTGTCTTTATTTGACAGTAGGTAGGGAGGAGAAAGGGGAAGGGGGGTAGGGTGGAAGAAGGCCCCAGTGGGGCATGCAGGGAGAGGTCAGTCCTCCTCCTCCACCAGGAAGCTCTCCTGCAGGGCTTCCCGGATCCGGACGGCCCCCTGCTGGGCTTCCCGGATGGCGGCGGTGCGGGGCTGACCGTAGTGTCCAGCCATGCGGTCAGCCTCAGCCATCCAGGCTGGCAGGAAAGCCTCCCCCTTTCGCTCACACAAATTGTGGAGCACACAACATGCTGCCACCACGGGAGGGATGTTGTGCTCGGCCAGGTCCAGACGGGTGAGGAGGCATCGAAAGCGGGCTTTCAGTCACCCGAAGGCCCCCTCCACCACGATGCGGGCCCTGGTCAGCCTGGCATTGAAGGCCTGGCGGGAGGGATTGAGATGCCCCGTGTAGGGCTTCATCAGCCACGGCTGCAGTGGGTAGGCGGCATCCCCCACCAGGCACACGGGCATGTCCACGTCCCCGACCCTGATGTGGCGGTCGGGGAAGAAGGTCCCGTCCTGCAGCCGCTGGCACACTGAGGAGTTGCGGTACACCCGGGCGTCGTGTGCTTTGCCGGACCAGCCCACATTAATGTCTGTGAACTGTCCCCGGTGGTCACACATGGCCTGCAGGATCACGGAGAAGTACCCCTTGCGGTTGATGTACCGGGACACCTGGTGTTCCGGGGCACGGATGGGGATGTGCGTCCCATCGATGGCCCCCCCGCAGTTGGGGAAGCCGAGGGCGCCGAATCCCCGGATGACGGCGTCCGGGTCGGCGAGGCGGACCACCCTGCGGAGCAGCACCCGGTTGATGGCCTTGACCACCTGCGGAGAGAGACACAGCAAAGCGACAATCAGTGGGGCGCCCGGGTGGCTGGGAGCGTTCGTGCCCTGGCAGTGCCCCGCGCCCCACTCCCGGTAGCAACCCCCCTGGCGGCATGTAGTACGGCCGGGACAGACCGACCCCTCCGGTGCAGAGTGCTTTCGCCTCCTCCCGCCCCCCCTTTGTCCCTGGGGCGGCCCATCCACTCCTTGCAGCCCTCCTTCCCCCCGGCTCAGTGGCCGACGAATGCCATACCTGCATGAGCACCGCTCCGACGGTGGATCTCCCCACGCCGAACTGGTTCCCAACGGATCGGTAGCTGTCCGGCATGGAGAGCTTCCATAGGGCGATGGCCACCCGCTTCTGGAGGGGGATGGCGGGCCTCATGCGAGTGTCCCTTCTGCGCAGGGCAGGGGCGAGCCACTCGCAGAGCTCCAGGAAGGTGTCCCTCCTCATCCTGAAGTTCTGGGTCCACTGTCGGTCCTCCCAGCGCTCCAGGACTATGCGGTCCCACTAGTCGGTGCTGATGTCCAGACGCCAGACGCGGCAGGGCACGCCGGTGCCGGGGCGCTGCCGCGGCTCCTCCACGGCCCCCAGGGCGGCCAGGCGGAGAGGCAGGGGGCTGACGTGCACCAGGAGGTGCCAGGCAGCCTCGAGCCATTGGTGGCAGGCTTGCAGCAGCAAGTCCAGAAAGTGCACCAGAAGGTGCAGGGCGAGCTGTGGCTCCATGTTGCCACCTGCGGCGGCGTCCCCAAAGGGAAGCACCGACACAGACAGGCACAGAGACCAACGCTTTGCTGTCCCTCGGCGAGGTTGGCAAGGAAGCAAGAAAAGCTGAGAACCGGCTGTCCAGGGGGGGTCCTTTTAAGCTCGAGGCTCAGAGAGCCTCAGACAGCAGCCACACAAAGCAACTACTGACCTGATGCCCTGCCAGAACCTGTTTCAGCTGCCCTTAAATGCCCCCCTGCGTCCAATCAGTGTGGACGCGCTAGTTCGAATTAGCAAAACGCTAATTTGAACTAGTTTTTAGTTCTAGATGCGCTAGTTCGAATTAGCTTAGTTCGAATTAACTAATTCCAACTAAGTTAGTTCGAATTAGTGCTGTAGTGTAGACATACCCTAAGTTAAGTTAGCTGTGTAGTTAATTGCCTCAGTTCCCAAACTAATAAATTATTACAATTCAGGTATTAGAGAAAAAAGAAATCAACAGATAAAAAGCTTAGGTCAATAAAGAAACTAAAGAAAAGAATGACAATAAGAGTATAGTTAAAAACATGCTCAAGACTATTATTTGATACAGTCTGATGAGTTTACTAAAGACAGCAGTGGACTAACATATGCACAAAGAGCACAATGAAGACATAGGAAATAGCTTCTCCTGACTTTTGAGAGATTCCCTCTCCTTTCACAGTTGTGTATGGAATTTTCAGAGAGTTTGTCCAGTTTGCTACAGGAACTCTGATGTTTCAGACATGGTCAAATTAAATAATTCACTCTTAAATTTTCAACATTTTCTGTGAATGTCTCCGTCTACAACACACCAGAACAAGTTTACAGATACCCATATTGCAGAAGCCCTGCACTACTCTGGCTGAATTTCAAACCTCTCCCTTCTTAAAACAGAACAGCAATTCCACCTTGGAGTTGGTGCAGAACTCTGCACTCCTTCCTTTAGCACTTTGTGTTCAGCTTGCTGATCATTTACCTTGATTCTTCGATCCGGTGGGTGAGACGGGAAAGAGGAGCCATTACGCTGAGCCACGTTTGTCTCTACTCTTTGGACTGTGCCTTCTACTTTCTGCAGGGAGAAGCTGTTTCCATTTGGAATCCCTCTGGAAGCTGCTTTGCAATTATTACCCTGAATCAGAGTGAAACTACTGTTACCATACTGTAACCTCCAACAGGCTGTGTGAATAGTAGAGGGGGCCTAGAAAGCCTCTCTTTACCCGTAATCCTTTTCTCCCTAAAGCCCAAACACAATGCCTTTTGGCCTCAAATCTAGTAACTGCAATTAACAGGAACGGAACATATTTCAGGGTGCCTTTATTCAAGTTTATGAAATGCGATTAATACATTTAAGTAGCTGAGCTAAAAACCGTACCAAGAGCAGGGGATCAACAAGTGCTCTGCACAGTTCAGATGCTATCCAGAAAATCTGTAGATTGTCATGGGTTGATCACTTTATGCTCCATTTGCACAGTTTTGGAGCTGACCTTTCAACCCTTTGAGAGTGACCATTTGTCCCTTTGTTGCCTGGTAACTCCTGCATGATTCACTATGTCACAAAAAGGCCCATCACAAGACCCTTCTATTGTGACCAGTCAACCCCACAGATCAAGGGCCCAGAGTAGTAGTGAAGATTATTTCTTCTACTCCAGGGAAATAGCAGGGAACTTCTTCTTCTAAACATGGTGGATTAATATTAATCACCAAGAGAAAAGCCTCAATTTAAATCTATTTCAATCAACATTTCCATTTGCACTTCAGTTATTTTCTAAAGAAAGGTGCATTTTTACTAGGTGACAAGGATTAAAACATGGTGATTTACACTGACACAGAGCCTTTACATTAGATTTGATATATCTTTTGCTACCTATTTGGGTATAATTATACATGTTTATTTAAGCAACAACATACTATTTTCAGATTATGATGAACTGTACATAATTAGTATATTAGAAAATGGTGAATGTATTGCTTATTTACCACTATTGTGCCATATTTATAAAGCTTGACTTGAAATTCCCCCAAATCTTTCTTTACAAAGAAAAGTGGTGCTTCAGCATATTTATTTATCAATTGAAAATATTTTAAGAGACTATAAGTTTAGGCCTAAACATATTTTGCATCAAATTCAGAGTGCTTTTAAAACAGGGTTTTTTTTTTATTTAAAGAAAAAATAATTGAAAGAACAAAATACAGTAAACTTCCGATAATCCAGCACCTTTGGGACCCAGGGGGTGCCGGATTATCAGATATGCCGGACTATCGGGGGGCGGCGCTATGAGGGGTCTGGGGTGGCATCCCCACCACCACCCCAGACCCCTCAAAGTCCCCCCTTCCGATAGTCCGGCGCCCCAGGCGTCCCTGATTCAGCCGCTGCTGAAACTGACCAGCAGCGACTGAATCAGAGAGGCCTGGGGCAGAGCAGCTGAAGTGCTGCCAGCTGGTCAGTTTCAACAGCGTCTGAATCAGGACGCCTGGGGTAGAGCAGCTGGGGGGCTGCCGGGTTGGTCCCGCAGCGCCGAGGAGCGACACTACTGGACCAACCCAGCAGCACCCCAGCTGCTCTGCCTCAGGCGTCCCCAAGTCAGACGCTGCTGATACTGATCAGCGGCTGACTCTAGGAAGCCCCAAGGGGCAGCGCTAGGGGACCTACCCGGCAGCACCCCAGCTGCTCTGCCTCCGGCTTCCCGGATTCAGCCGCTGGTCAGTTTTAGCAGCAGCTGAATAGGGGAAGCTGGGGGCAGAGCAGCTCCAATGGTCCGGCTGCCGGAGCACTTCCGGGTTCCTGATGGTGCCGGACTATCAGGAGTGCCGGACCGTCAGATGCCGGACCGTCGGAGTTTTACTGTATATCTGATTTGATTTAAAAAAATTATATCTTTCTGGTTTTGTAAATGTACATCCCAGGGCAAGAAATAAACCCACAGAACCAGAGCTCAGCATAGAAATCAAAGGTCTCCTCTCCCAGGTCCAGGAGAATGGAACAAGTTCCCAATTGTGTGGCTCTTCCTGGCACAGCTGGCCTCCCAACCAATGCTTTGAGCTAAATCACAGTTCTAGGTTCCTCTAAGGCAGTGGTCTCCAACCTTTTTAAGCACGAGATCACTTTTTGAATTTAAGTCCAATCCAACATCTACCTCAAAACCAAATACTCTTGTCCTGCCTCCTTTTACCCCTTCTCTGACACCCATCTTTGCTCACCCCATCCTCCTTCACTTTCACTAGGCTGGGGCAGAGGGTTGGGGTGCAGGCTCTGGTCTTGGATTCAGGGATTTGGCATGTGACAGGGGCTCTGAGCTAAGCCTGGAACAGGCAGTTGGGGTGCCAGAGGGAGTTCTAGGTGCAGGCTCTGGGAGGACATTTGGATAGAGGTGCTCGGGGCTAAGACAGGGACTTGGGGGGCAGGGAGGGGTTCATGTCTGGGGTAGGAGTTCGGGATGTGGGCTCCAGCTAGGCACTGTTCAACTCAGGTGGCTCCTGGGTGGTGGTACAATGGAGCTAAGGGAGGTTCAACCTTGTCCTGGCCCTGCACCACTCCCAAAAGCATCCAGAAAACTCCGTTCCAAGTCCCATTGTGTCCTTTCTCTGCTCTGTGGAGATAGGATACTGGGTGGGAGAGGGGGCACCTTGACACCAGCACCCTCCTCTCCCTCCCCATCCTTCACAGCAAGCAGGAGGCTCCTGAGGGGTCAGCTCCAAGGCAAAGGGCAGGAGATGCACAGCAGCGGGGGGAGGAGCAGCTGACCTGCCGGCCCTGGATAGCCTCTTGGCCAAACCAGTCAGGATCACCTTTCAGAGGCTCAAAGATCTACCAGTAGATCTCTAAGGAGCCTGCTGGAGCAGAAGGATAATAGGGGTTAGTGCAGTAGTTACATGGCAACTCCTTTCCCCTTAAATCACTCACGTACCATGATGGGAGACTCTTGCTTCTCACTCTGTGAGAACATCTTCTCCAACACCAGGAAGGTCAGAAAACCAATGATCACCCAGAGACCAAGAAGCTTCTGCTGCTGGAAGCTCTGCCCAGCTCCTAGAAAGCAAAAGAGATCTCTGTTTGCATTGTTGGGATGCTGAATTAGAAGCCTCACTCCCCAGTTCAATGCAGCTTATGACTGAGGGACTCAAGACAAGAACACAGGGCAGAACACATTTTCTTTAGCCCTGTAGGAACACAGAACAAACACATCCTGCAGAAAACCCCATTTGCTTCATCTACTCATTCTTGATCGAACATAGGTCCGGGGGAAACTAGATTTCACATTCCAAATACCCCAGCGATGGAGTCTAGCCTGTCTCCTGGTTACTCTCAGGAGCCTTTAAGCCCAGCTCCTAAGCGTCTCTTCCATAAATTACAGTGCAAAGGCAAGGCAGAAATTTCTTACCGGAGGCTACAAAGACGCTTGTATCAGCACAAATCCTGCATCTGAGCTTATGTGAGTAGCAAGTATAGACACGAAGGCTCTGTTTTGGGAAGGTGAACCAAATACCTATCTTCCCCATCACACCACACCTGGGCAAGATATTAGCCCAAGTTATAACATGTTTCTTTCAATTAAGGCTGAAATTGTCATATCCTCTTCTGTTCATTCTGACTATCAGGGCAAAGACTATACTCAGACGGGGGGGGGGGAGCATGTAAACCTGGAAGCTTAAGACAAGGGAAAAGACTAACAGACATGAACAAGCTGCAACAGAGGAGGTGCAGTCACCAAGGGCCCAAGACGCTGGGTACAGCTGACCCTGCTAGTGCAGTGAAGTTGGAAAGGACCAGTGGAGAAGCAGAGCTCTGTGGAAGGATTCTGAATTTCCATTGCTTAGGTGCCACTCAGCATGGATGTCCCATAATCTGTTTTCTCTCTATTTCCTATGTTCTCAGGAAGGAAAGGATTCTACAATTTGTTGGGCAGAGATCATGGGAATCCCCCTCTAGGTGGGAGATACTGTGACAGAAATCTGAGCCCCCTACGGCACTGTTCCCAGAAGAGTCAGGAGGAGTTTCTCTTTTTATTGAGCAGCTACTGCTTATAGGATTCAGCAGTATTCAGCTTCTCATGACAGTAGTTTGCTCAAGTGCAAAGATAACTTATTTGTCTCTACAAATAGCTACTGGAAGGGGGCTATGCTAGTTGTTTCCCAAGATTTATCCGAGGGCACACCAGCACCATCTCAGGGCTTGTGCTCAGTTTGCTGGCTGCAGCTCTTTCTTTCCTCTTCACCCAAACACTATAGTAACTGGCAATTTCCACCACTTCTCAGGCACTGCCTGGGATGTCAGATTTGGCCTCTGTTGTACCAAGGTAGGGCATGGATGGAGAGCGATTCACAGAGTCAAGGAACCCTTGCTGAAAAGTAGGGTTGTTAAGTGTCTGGTATTGGTCCAGACAGTCTGGTATTTGTGGCCTCTGTCCAGTTAAAAAAAACCACCCAGAAAATACCGGACATGTATTTTCTCAACTTCATCTCCCCCTCCCTTTTTTTTTTTGCTCAACAACTTTGGTCCCCTATTTTTTTTTTTTTTTTGGTCTCAGCCAATTCTTTTTCCACAATGTTCAACATTTTTTGTGAAAGTATCTGGCAACCCTACTGAAGAGACTCCAAGAGCAATAGCAGGATGCTAGAACATAGAACATTAAGAAAAGCAGCACGATGAAGAAACACATAGCAGCCAGTGCTTGGCGCTGACTGTGCTGCTCAAAGCATTGGGACAGTGGCAGATATTACCTGTAGTGGCGCTGCAGGTATAGGCCCAGGCCTCAGGGAGGAGGTGCAGAAATACATTTCCCAGAAGCCCACCAATTGCAAAACTCAACAGCTGCTTCAAACGATTGGATCCCGCTGAAAAACAAACAAGTGATCACAGCTAGGCTGGAATCCAACTCCACCCTTCACCCCCGACAACTTGTGTGAGACATCCCAATTAGGGGTCTGAACTACCAAGGAATCTGAGAAGGGAAATGAACTGAGAGAGAGACATGCTCCAGGGCACTGCAGGGTCATGACTGAGCTATGGGTGGCATTGTACCTTAGAACCTTGTGCCTGGCAATGAGAGTCAGAGCATGAACCGTACATTCAACCAGGCTCAGTTGGGGGAGTCTGTACTCCAGTGGAGTGGAGGAGCATGTGAGCATCCCTCCTAGGAACCAAGTTAAAGAATGCTCTTTGTATGAACTCTACACCTGAAGTCCCAGATCTCCACACTCGGCAGGGGACTAACCTGTTCCATGTTTAGAAGTGGCACTAGTCACCCAACTTGTCACAGGAGTGGACAGTCCTGCATTTCAACAGACAGCATTTCTAGGGCATCAGGAAGATCCCAGCTCCCATGTCAAATAAGAACATAACCCCATTCAGTCACAGCCTGTTGGGGGCATGCTGGTATCAGGAACATAAGCCAGGAAGCAGATTTACCTTCTGATTGCAGAGCAGCTCCTGTCTCAAGAGGAATTATCAGCACAGGGAAGACTCCACTCAGCCCTACCATAATTGAGCCAATCAGAGAAAAGATCCAGGCATCCAGTCGCTCCCCACTGAACAGAGTTCCCCAGGACTCAGCCTCTTTCTCACATAGAGGACTGGCACCACTGGTGACCTTGCCCACTGGAAGCTCCTGGGATCCATAGGAGATGTTGAAGAGAAACAAAGCAAGCGTCCCATGAAGCAGAAACTGTTGCCCTGTCATCGCTGAGTAGTTTCAGCCTGGCTGGCCAATCTCTGAAAGGAAGAGGCAAAAACTGAGTTCTAAGAGAAAATGGAAGAACCCAGCTCATGTGAAATGTAATGAGGTGATTTTAGGGATATGCTGGAGCAGAGGCTGTCTGTGGTTCCGGGGAGAGCTGCTGACATAATATATCAGTTAGACTACCCAAATGTGAATCCCCAATGGAGACATGCTAGATAAGTGGCACTGAAGTGGATATCTGCTCATCAGTGCACTAGAGCAAATTTTTTCTGGTTTAGATAATCTCTCAGACACCTTAGTTGAAGCATTTTTCTTAAAACGATCTGCAGTTCACCTTTAAATGGGGAGCAATTTCAGTACATCTGGACCTCAGGAGCTATACATAGAGGGACCAAGAGCCTTCATGTCCTCCAGATCAAAGTCCTACTCCAAGTACAAACTGTCTGCCAGTTGTCTGTAAACATCTCTGATCACAGCTGATCTCCTGAGAGCACATCTTTTAAGATGGAGCTCCATATTAATTTTCACAGAGAACCTCTTCCAAATTATTTCAAATACTTTTCCTGACAAGAAGTGTCACTAGGAATCAGATTAGAGAGGGTTCACTTGTTAGAGGCATAAATGCCAGCACTTTGCTATGTGATGGATGGAATTCCAGTTAAGAGCCTCAGCAATCACAATGAGGAGATTTATGTAGCACAACTATCTCGATCAGAATGAAATGGTTATAAATGATGCATATGAAATCCACAACTCTGTTTAGTGTCTTGACAACAGTGTCAAGTCTTCACAATTATCCCAGCAATCAGAAGGTAGCTAATGCTTTGGGTAAATATTAATGACAGAACTACAGGAAGAGAATTGTGTGTCAGATGTGGTCCCCACCCCAGTTGTGTAGATGCAAATCAGCTACAGGCAGTCCCCGGGTTACGTACAAGATAGGGACTGTAGGTTTGTTCTTAAGTTGAATCTGTATGTAAGTCGGAACTGGCATCAGCCGCTGCTGAAACTGACCGCCAGTTCCGACTTACATACAGAATCAACTTAAGAACCCCAAGCGTCCCCAAGTCAGCTGCTGCTGAAACTGATCAGCAGCTGATTCCAGGAAGCCCGGGGCAGAGCAACTCTGCCTCGGGCTTCCTGTAGTCAGCGCTGGTCAGTTTCAGCAGCAGCTGACTTGGGGACGCCTGGGGCAGAGCAGCACCCCATCTGCTCTGCCCCAGGCATCCTGATTCAGCCGCTGCTGAAACTGACCAGCAGCAGCTCAATCAGAGTGCCTGGGGCAGAGCAGCTGGGTTGCTGCCGGGTTGGTCCAGTAGCGCCCAGAGCGGCGTTGTGGGACCAACCGGCAGCACCCCAGCTGCTCTGCCACAGGCGTCCGGCGAAAAGCCTAGTCTGCTGGGGGGGAGGAGGGGACGTACTAGCTGCGCTCCCCCCCACCCCAGCAGACCAGGAAGACGCGGGCTGCGGACCGAGATGCACTGCGGTCCCGCCGCCTGGGTCCTCCGCGGCTTTGCTCCCAGTCTCCCTGGTCTGCTGGAGACCAGCAGACCAGGGAGACGGGGAGCAAAGCCTCTGAGGACACCAGCAGCGGGACAGCCGCGGGGCATCTGGGCTGTCCCGCTGCCGGCTTCCCCGAGGCTTTGCAAAGCCGCAGAGGGGCTTGGGCAGCGGGGCAGCCCAGGCGCGCCTGCAGACCAGGGAGACGCGGAGAAAGCCCCGGAGTACATGGGCGGCAGGACCGCAAGGTCCCGCAGTCCGTGTCCTCCGGGGCAGCCCCGTTCGTAACTGCGGATCCGACATAAGTCGGATCCGCGTAAGTCGGGGCCTGCCTGTATTGTCAATAGGATGCATCTGGGACACTTCCAGGCCATCTGGGTTTCTTCATACAGTCTAACTCTCTTAGCTACAGCCCTGCACAGCTATTGTAAAGCTAAGGAGTCTGGAGAGTCCTCCAAAAAGAACAGAGTTCTGAACGTTTTAACCATTTAAAGTATCTGAATAAGCATCCTCCCATTTCATGAGTGCAGAGTGGACAGATGGTTTCACATGCAATAAAGGCAGAAATAGCTAGAAGTCAGGGGGCTGAATGAGGAAAGCATAGAGCACAATCTTCTCTCCACCAAATCAACTGCAAAGGAGTCAGAATTTACAGTATTTCATTTATAAAAGGCCAGACAGTTCAGCACTATTTCCAGTCTGATTCTGTGCCTAATGGAAACTGGTACCCTTAGTGCAGCGTTTCTCAAACTGTGGGTCACACAACTTAGAGGGGGGTCGCGGCTGGATTCAGTTTTTCACTTGCGACCCCTCTCCCCTAGGCCACAAAGAGCGGCAGGGTGGCGGAAGGCAGCCACCGGCAAGCCACGCAGCATGTCCAGGGCTGCGGGACTCCAGGAGCGTGGCTCAGCTTCAGGAGGAGGCAAGGTGGCGGGAGACTCAGGCGGACGTGCCGGCTGGGGCACAGTTGCCGGGCGACCGAATGCTTCCCCAGCTAGGAGAGAGTGGGGTCCCTCAGGCAACTGGGGGCTGGGGGACTGGATCAGGGCAGAGGACCCAGAGGTAAATAAGGGCTCTTGGGGGTCAGAGGAGACAGGAGAGGAGAGGAGAGAGAAAAGGAACCAAAGGGTCGCAGAGCAGAAAAGAGGCACAGAAGAAAAAGAGCTTGCAGGGGGGAAGGGCGTTGAGGACTGCAAATGCCTTGAAGGAACCCCAGGAGGGCAAGGAGTCTGGTGAGAAGGGGGAGGAAGCGACCCAGGGCAGTGAGGGGGGAGGGGAAAGGGGTGGTGTCACACAAATTCATTTAGCATTTTAGGGGGTTGTGGTATCACAAAGTTTGAGTGCCCCTGGATTAACCCATTACCCATTCACTTCCTTAGCTGAAATAGGCCCCAACCTCTCATGTCCCCACTTCTGCCACACAGCTATAATTTTGTGGGAGTGCACTGTCACATTGTGGACCATAGCAGAAGATCAGGCTGGAAGAGAAATTGCCACTACAGCGTAAGTCACACAAGGGAAGGCCCACCCATCTGCTCATCCTCCTCAAACTGGGTTAGAACCACTAAAATGTGGGTCCCCTCTTCTGTCCCAGACCAAATGGCAAATAATTTGGACACCAGAAGCTCTGTTAGTCTAAACAACAAAAATCCTATTTAGAGACAGGTATATGAGGGACAAACAGCAAATGTCAAAGGCTCATAGCATGGAGCACAGCTACCCGAAGATCTCTTAGCAGTTGTTCTAGCAAGAAATCTTGGGAGATGACTAGGGAGACTAGAATTGCTTTTCCGGAAATGAGACGACAGTTGCTTAAGGGATAGCAAAAAGATTCTCCTACTTCCACTTATGCCAATTATCTATCTGCAACTTAGCGTTTGTTCTATTAACACAACCGGAGAAGAAAGTTATACATCATCTTCCCCAGGTGAACTGTAAGAGACCAAAGGCCCAAGTTCCTTGCCCTCCCCCCCCCCCCCCATATTCCTCCGAGCTCCTTATGTGATGGCTGTAAGGAATTCATGACAAAGCAGTGAGGGATTCCACACACAAACAATTCACTTGTATCTACCTCTATGCCCAGAAAGATGCTTAGAACGCATCCCAGGATTTGCCTGTTTAGCATGACCCAAGTCCCACTGCTTTACAACTTGCAATTCATAGCCCCATAGTCTCCTCGATTCTGTATTCCACTGCTACAGACTTTTCACTAGGCAGGAAACTTCTCAGTGCCTGTGAGCATCTCTAAATGTACCTACAGGGAAAGCCAGATTAAATAGTCACCTCAAATACACCACTGAAAGCTAGGAAGTAGGCAGTCAGGACACACGCAGTCTCAGGACCAAAGTGCTAAGGGAGTAGAGAGAGTTACATGATGGCGTCATTGAAGTTGTAAGTTCATATCCTATTCCTGCCATTTTTCCCTACTATAAACCTCGGCTACCATAGCAATGGGAACCAGATAAACAACTAGAGAGAGAAAGAGACAGACAGACAGACGGCATCTGAGATGCTCCAGAACAATGAGGAAGAATTTTAAAAGTACCAGGTTTGCTGGGATTTAAAGCAAACCTGTATTGTTCTTGAGGCAGTGGATGAAAGATTCAATATATGCAACAGACACAAATAGTCAGGGCTTTATTTAAACACTTAATTTGAAGAGCAGCAGCTCCAACAGCATAGCGCCGCATCATACTGGGATCAGGATTAGGGATGTTAGATATCGTGTAATTGAATAGTTGTGTAACCGCATGAAATCTTAGCAGTTACACCATTATTCAATAGCCCCCAGGGGTGAGGCCAGCAGCCAGTGTGCTCCCAGCCCCACTTCCAGGGAGCCCCCTGCAACCCTGTGCTACTGCCCCTCTATCAGAGGCAGCAGGGTGAGGTGGCAGGCAGGAGCAGGTTTGCGAGGGGAGGCAGTTTAAAAACCAGCTCCCTGCACAAAACAGCTGCCTGCCACCCTGTGCTGTTGCCTCTGATACAGAGGCAGCAGCAAGGGGTAACAGAAGCTTCTGTCTGTGGGGAGTCCGAACTCCCTGCAGACAGAGGCTGCTGCCAAAGAGCAGCCTCTGCCTGTGGCAGACCCAGGCTCACCATGGACAGAGGCTGTTCCATGGAATGCAGAGCAGCCTTTGTCCCTGGGGAGCTCGGGCCCACCACAGACAGAGGCTGTTCGCTGCCACCTCTGATAGAGACAACAACACGGGAGGGGGGGAGGAAGAGAGTGGGCAGTTTTGGATTTTAAGCCAGCTCCCCCCAGCACCAGCTCCTGCCAGCCCCCCACTCCAATGCCTCTGTGGGAGGCAGGCAGGTCCACAGGAGCCCATGTGCATGGGGAGCTGGCTTGAAAGCTGGCTCCCTGCGCATATTGACTCTAACCTGCCCCCTTCACCCTCCGCACCGCTGCCTCTTTATCAGCAGCATGGGGATGGAGAACCAGCTTTAAAGCCAGCTCCTCACAGGCACCAGCTCTCACTCCCCTCCTTGCAGCAAGGGGAGGGGAGAATGCATTAATCAATAAGCTCAAGCTTGTCGGTTAATTGTGTAGTCATCTACATGCTGGCATCACTGGTTGAGGCCTCCTCAAAGAAAAAAAGCGTCCCTGACATAATCACCAGTACCCCCCTCTCTGGCACCAACATACTCTGTGGAGGTCTCCTATCCAAGTACTGAAGAGGGTTAGCTTTGCTTATCTCTTTCAATCACAGCTTTCGAGTATATGGCTAAAAGTATTCTCACCACAGAAACAACAGATACCACAACAGAAAGTGAAAGAGGAAAAGAGGAGCTAAAATTTTGTCATTAAATCACTCCAAGTGACTGTAGGGTGTTGAATTCAAAGCCATGAAAATAGATCACATTTCCCTTCCCAGTGTGCAAGCTCAGAATTTGGCCTCCTCCCGAGGAACTTATACAGCAGACTCAGCAGCAACTAGTCTCTGTGAAAATACAAACAGAACTAGAAATGCTGATTTGCACCAAGACACAAATCTTCTGCAAGTCAGAAAAAAGGAGAGATAAAACCAAATAGTTACATAAGATGCTCCTGAAACTGCCAAGTCTCCCTGCTAAAGCTGAAGGAGACTTCTAGTTCTTTCTGCAATCTGTTTCAACCAACGCACCTGGAAAGTTCATCCCAGCTCTCCAAAACAACTCTCAAGTGCTCTGTGCGTGGCAGTGAGTTCACTTTGCTTCTGCCTCCTCCCACTCAAAGTCAGTAGCTCTGCCCTTTCAGACAAAATGGCTTTAGCAGCTTTTTGGCACAAGCCCACATTCCATCATGATGACACTTTACATGCACTTGGAAAAACGTTTACAGTTATTTTCCCTGGAAGCTCATGGCCTGTTCACAGAGCCACAGTGGAATACTGCGCAGAATAGAAGAGTTATTTTACTAAAGAGGAAATGGAAACAGCAGCCAGCAAATTCTTCCAAAACCTCATTCAATCAGCCCTGCAGTAACCTCTGAAAATCCCAATACTTCTGACAAGGATTTACAAGGTTCTGTAATTCCTAGTTAGCTGCCCCAGTGTTCGTTCTCTCTCAGGAGCTAACCTCTCAACCACATTCCATTTTTGAGAAGCCCGGTGTACCCCATAGTACTCTTCCTTTCCCTGGGATCTCTCGCATAAGAATCTATTGTGCTATTCAAAACCTCATATCTCCCTACGGAGTACTTCTCTTTTTGACAAGCATACATACATGTGAACATGACGATTCCCAGATCTAAATGCCAAACGTATACAAGTAGGAAGGATAGCAGGATTAGGAACACAAGATATAACAGTATGGTCTGGCAAATTCAGGATCTCATCTCTAACTGCAACCAATGCTGGATTCTTCAGAGAAAAGTGTGGTAAAACCATTCACAAAAATATCCAATTGAACAACAGACTAACCTTGGGGTAGAGGTGTTTCTTCTTGACCTCACCCAGCAATCAGCATCATCCCAGGAGCACAGGAAAATGTCTTCTAATCAACCTCATCCCCCTAGGGATAGGTGTGATTTCCTCCTGACTCAAGCCAGCAATCAGCCTCACACCCAATGAGTAGAGCAAAAATGTCTTCCTGACCCTGTGCTAGCTCTAAAGTAGGAATATTATAAAGTTTGCCTTTGTAAAATTTATTTTGGAGCATACACAGGCATCATCATGAGCTCCCCACTAGCTTTTCTCCACCAGCAAACACGTTACACATGTTAAAAAAAAACTACTAGGGCTTTGTCTATACTAGATGTTGAACACATTAGCTGGTAATAATTAAGAACATAAGACTCTAGATGACATCCCTGTTCTTAGAAACAGTTTTTTTCTAAAAGGAATTGACATGTATAGGAATCTTGCTATGAATGACAGATGAATTTCAGTGCTTTTAACTTTGCCAGATTTATTGCTCAGTAGTATAGCACCTGAATACCGTTTTGCTCTTGTCACTCTATCTCCAGTAGGATATAGAAGAAACAGACAAACTCTAGACATGGAAGATAAAAATGACTGGAGACAAAGACATTTAAAGGAGATGAACAAAGAAGATTCTCAAGAGAAACGTATAAAATACTGACTGGCACAGAGAAGCGAGATCAGATACCGCTGCTCATTTCTCCCTTAACATAAGAACAAGAGTTCAGCCAATGAAATCCAAAGGCAGCAAATTTAAAACCGGAAAAAAGAAACATTTTTACACAACTATCAGGGAAACTCACTGCCACCAGGCATCCGAGGACAAGTGCTGGGGAGAGTGTAAAAGAAGGTTTAACGTTACCACGGCCTAGGGCACCTCCGCAGGTCCCCGGGCAGGCGCCAGGGACCCCAGCCCTAGGGAAATAAGTCAGGCTTAGGCAGCAGGCTCCGGATCCCAAAGCCATTGGCCCCACGACCCTGCAGCAGCGAGTCCCGCCGGTGCCGGTGCCTGCCAGGGCCGAGCGGGCGGTAAGAGCCCGGCTGCTCGGTCTCTTGGCCTCACCAGGAACATCCATGACCCGGCAGGGCCCGGCCGCAGGGACCCGCCTGCTTTGGGGGCGCAGGGCACCGCGGCCGACCCGGGCTCCAGGCGGAGCGGGGAGCCCTGAGAAGCGCCTCGTCCCGCCCACTCCCTACCACGGGCGCCCAGCGGCCAGTTACCGAGTGGCGGCGTCGGCGCGCTCCGGGCTGCTCCTGCCATCCAGCTGCGTCTCCGCTCGGGACTCCCCGGCTGGCCTCTCAGCCCCGCCTCCCGGCTGCAGCCACGTCGTCCCCATCCCCCTCGGAACCAGAGTCACTGCTCCCCGGACAGATCCCCGCGCGCACACTTCCGGCCCTCAACAAGGAGGGGCCCTGAGCAACGGACGCTTCCTGTCACAGCGCCACTGGGGAAGGGGCGGCGAAAACACACACTCCCGGCTGCACGCCATGGGGGACAGGAACTCAGTTTACACTTCCGGTCACACGTTGGAGGAGAGGGGGGGAAGAGGAACGCAGATCGCGCCAGCGCAGAGCTCTTCTTCTAGGACAAAAACTGGAGCATGCGCAGACTGTTCTTACCAACCAGGCTGTATGGTTGGGGGATGGGCAGGCCCACAACCACCCATTCGGAACCCATGAGCCGCGCCAGCGCCCTCTGGCCGGTCTGCGGCTGCGCGCCGAGCCGGGCCGGCTGCGCTACTGGCGGGGCTGCAGGTCAGGGGCCTCTGCCCTGCGCTGAAGCGCCTCTAAGAGCCTCCCGCCCTCGCCAGTTCTCTGCCGCCACAGGCCAGTGCACATGTCACCAGCTGCCTGCCCAGCGCCTCCATCAGCTCATTCATAATGAGCATGCAGCACGGCAGCCTAGAGCTGCCAGGTCTCCCACTCCGGCCCTACTCTCAGCTGCATCTGGTCACTTGACAACTTTTATTATTATGCATGATTTGTATTAGCTAGCCCCTAGTCAGGAGCCCACTGGGCTAGGCACTGTACAGACACAGAACACAATTACAGCCCCTACCCCAAGGACTTTTACAGTCTGCTTCTTTGCTTCCATCAGTTAAATCCATTTTTAATTCGCAACACAAACCTTTGTGACCTGGGCTCTTTTCTTTACTCTGGTTTTTCTAAAGCACTAAATAGACATTTGTGTTTTTAAGCAGGGTCTTAAACTTAGCCCTTTATTGGTTATGGGCATTCAGCATTTATGGTAATGGGCCCACGTGAAGCTAATGGCACAGTCAAGGAAGCCCCAAGCGGAGTGAATATAGAAGATCTGGTCTGTATCCCAGAGCAGCTAACAATCCAGGCCAGATTTATGCATGTCCATAGGCACTGATTCTGTGGGTGCTCCGGGGGTTGAGCACACACTATGAAAAATTAGTAGGTGCTCAGCACTGACTGACAGCCAAGCTCCAACCTCCCCTACGGCCAACCAGCAGCCCCATAGATCTACTTCTACCTCTCTCGCCCAGTGCCCCCAAAAGCTGTTTCACATAGTCCAAAGGTTCTGACAGGGAGGGGGAAGAGTGAGGATGCCATGAGCTTGAGGGATGGGGTGGAAAGAGACAGGGCAAGGGTTTGGGAGAAGGGGTGGAGTGGACACTGTGCCTGGGACAGGGGAGCGGGGGTGGCTGAGCACTACCTGGAGAGAGCAGAAGTCAGTGCCTATGTACAGGGCTGTAATTATGGTGGGGGCAAACAGGGGTAGCTGCCCAGGGTGCAGAATGACAGGGGATGCAAAAATGTGGCTGCATTCGGGATCATGCCCAGCAGTATCAGCCTCTGCGCCTGCCCCCCCCAGGATCAAGCATAGCAGTGTCAGGCTGGAGTCCAGGGTTGTCAGGAACTCACACATTATGAACCCAGTGACACTGGCCAGACCTCATTCTCCCCAGTGCTAAGACGGCAGTGGCAGGGCTCTTGAGTTCCCTAGCTGATGGGAAGGGCAAAAGGAGGAAGTGCTGCTCTTAGAGGAAGTGGGGAGAGATAGGCAGATAGCATACAGGGAGGGGAAACAAGGGCTAAAACCACCAGAGAGCAGGAGGATTATGGGAAGGAGGATGCAGGCGGGGAGAGTAGTGGTTAGGGGATAAGGGAGCACAGGTAAGGAATAGACTGATACCTGCATGTCCTCAAGTGAGGTTAAGGTTGTGAAAGCACCAGAGTCTCTGGATTTTTATGTAACATTTTCATCTGCATAGGGCTGTTTGTTTGTCTCAAACATAAGGGAAAGTGCTGCCCAGAGACACCACAGTTAAAAGGCCCTTTCTTTACTTTGAGGTGCAGGGCTGCTGCAAATTATCTTGTTAAGCACCCCCAGGCTAACAGAAATCTAGTGCAATAGAGGTACCGAGGAAGGAGGAAGTGCAACAAGCCTGGTTTGTTCTCTGTCAGCCTTTTGCTCTCCTCCTCCTCCTCCCAAGGCCATCTTTATTGTGCTACTGATTTTGTAAGCTACTTAGGTCACCTCTTCTGAGTTTGACTCGCAATACTCAGCACTTACATCACACCTTTCACTGAACAATTTCAAAGCATTTTACAAACGTGTGTCATTACAGATAAGAAAATCAAGGCACAGATTTATAAACCCAAGCTTACATGGTGGGTCAGTGGCAAAGCAAGGAACCAAACTCACCACTTCTGACTCCTAGGCTAATGCCTAACCTAGTCCATCACAGTGCCAAATCCTTTAAAGCTCTGCATCTTTATAAACAAGTCTATAGTAGGGCAATGTCCCTCAAATTACAATCATTACTTGTAAATCACAGAATCTAGAGATTTTAAAAAGGAATTAAACCAGCCATTATTTAGTCCCCAGGATTGCATCCACTTGTGCATTTAAAACTGCAGGGAAGTTTTAAATATGCCAAGCAATAAGACATTGCCCACCGCTTCTCTCTGGTGATGCTACTGAGTACATCAAGAGCTATGTTACATTTCTCTGCAGTACTGATACAAAACATTACAGTTTATGGTAACACTTAGCTGTCAGAATCGTATTTTCTAGATCTCAAAGGGTAGGATCCATGAAGTAGGTGTCCAAATTGTGTGATTCCAGGTGGTGCATTCCTGTCTGGGTTTTTGTAAATAGACATAGTGCAGGGCTTATGCAGGGCTGGGTTAAGAAAGGGGCTTTAAGAGCTGCAGTCCTAGGTTAAGGGAGGCTCCTGCTCAGGATCCTGAGCTGTAGCCACTAAAACTTATGTGTTCCAGACCAGCCCTTCCTGGCAGGGGGAGGAGGCTCCATGCATTGCCATTCCTTGACCCCTGCCTTGTGCTGGAGCCACATCACAGCAAGCACGGGGAAGCCTTGTTCCCATGCAGAACTTGCTTGGAGGTTTATGGCCAATGGGAGCTGCGAGCGATGGTGCCTGCAAGTGAGCAGGAGGCAGCACAAGCCATGTGGAGCCACCTGTTTCCCCACCAATGGGTGCTGAAATTAGGGGTGCACCTATCTTAAAGTAGTTTCCATTATATCCAGGAATTGCAATTTGGTTCAATGACTGTCTGCACCACCCACTATACAAATTGTTCCAGCACCCCGTGGGGCTGCCCTAGATAAATGCCCAGCACCCCAACCCAGAGCCACAACCCTGAGCCCACTATTGCACCGTAACTCCCTCCCAGATCCTGTACCCTAGTTCAGAGTCCACTCCACACCCTAGTTTCCTCCTAGATCCCACAATCCCAACATGAGCCCTCTCCTGGCACCTTAACTCCTGCTCAGATCCTGCATCCCCTCCCCAATTTTCTGGCCTGAGCCTGCTCCTGCACTCCAAACTCCTTGGCCCCAGCTTGGAGTTTTTTCCTGCACCCAAAACACCTCATCCCAAGCCACACCCCAGAGTTCACACCCTAGCCAGAACCCTCACCCCCACAACACTGAGCTTCCTTCCTCACTTTGAACTCCACCACAGATTGTCCATGTGCAGACTGATTTTTATTATGTGCACCAATATGGAAGTGATATGTGTCACATCTCCATATTGGTGCATATAAGAAAATTCATTCCACACATGGACATAAAAAATTAGAGGGAACATTGCCTGCACCCTACCATCCTCACAGACTGCACCCCCAGCTCTGAGCTGCCTTCTGCACCTTCTGCACTCTCTCCCAGACCCTGCACCCCAACCCTGAACATGGGCCCGCTCCCACACATCAAACTCCTTGTCCCCAGCTTGGTACCTCCTCTTGCATCCACCCCAGAGCCCACATCCCCAGTTGAAGCCTTCACCCCTTCCTGCATGCACCCTCCTGCCTCAACTTGCAGCCAGTCCTTTCCTGCATACTGAACTCTCATTTTTTTTCTCCACCACAAAAATCAAATACCCTGGACTCCCAGAAGAGTTAATCTGGCTGTAGGCTTATCACGTGTCTGTTGTTAGCCTCTCCCATTGCCTAGTATAGGTAGGGAGCACCAGTGATGGCTGTTGTAAAAAGAATTCTTAGGCACTTATACATTGTACAGGAAGCTTTGGTGCCTAATTCCGTGTTGTGGATCACGAGTGTGTTCCTGTGATTTCTTAGGTGCTGTGACACCAGTATTGCAATAGTTAAGTCCCTTCAAAATCCTAAAATACTTTACAAAAGGGGAGTGGCATTGTTATCGCCATTTTATGCATGGAGAAACTGACCAGACAGAGCAACTTGCTGCAGTGATTAGGACTACAAGGCAGATCTGATTCTAGACTCATGCCCAGTTCAGTAGACCCTAATTCCTATCAGAGCTCTTGCTGTGCTTTGCACTATTACTGCAGAATTCTGCTTTGGGAAATGCCAGGCATTAATTATTATTATTATTAGGGCATCACTATTTCTTCTTATACTTTCTATCATTCTGCCTGGTGCCTTTGCTGTTGGAGAATCATTCGTGTCTCACTCCTTTGACATTTAGACATTGTTCATTTGCTTTATATGGCTTTGTAAGAAAACTGTCCAAAGCCATTTCTTTTTATTTTCCACCTCCCCCTCACGCCCCAGACCTTGGCCTCCTCTTGATTTGCAGGTAAAGCACAATGGCTTAGAAAAGTATGGGAGTAAGGTTTAAAATACGTACTTCAGACAACAGAATGAGGAAAGTAACAACACCTGTGAAACAGGAACATACTTATTTTATCTGAAATGTTTTAAAAAGGATTGTGTGTGTGGTGGGAGCTGTGGACTAGCCATAGCCTTTCATTTCATTTCAGTTCCCCAAGATAAAGAGTGAAGCTGGGTAATTTTAACCTAGTCATTAGGACTTCCTTTCAATTCACTAGAATTATGGTCTCCTCCCTAGCCCGTGGGCCTTGGTTTGTTGCTATAACTAGCAGACGAAGAAATTGCTTTCATCATAAAACATGCATGATCTGATCTGATTTTGCCTAATAGAAGAATTGTTTATGGCTACTGGACATGCATGGTAATGGGAATGAGAGCAGTTTAGCACAGCTCTTTTGGGCTAGGGTGGGACAGGCAGTCTGCTGACAAAGTAGGAGTGTCCCAGCTGGAGTCCAGTAGTGGATCCTACTCACCAGGACAGGTAATAGCAGGCAGTATGGATTCTCTCTCTGGAAGCCACACATGAGCATGGATGTTAGTGCTGGGGAGGACTAAGTTCCAGAGAAGCATATTTGCAATCTTTATAAAATAGATACTACAGCACTGGCCCCAAATGCTGTGGTAACTCCACTGTAAACTCTAGCTTTAGAGATCATAATTGCAGAGCACTGCAGTATAGCTTTCTGTAATTGCTCTGAATTCATGATCTTTGGTTTACAGCTGGGGAAGTTTTTCCTTTTTTGCCATGTACACATTCTGGAGAGATGAACTACTCTAGTTTTCATTCTTATTATTCCTTTCACTTGACCAGTGAATTAGACCGTCTACCATCTCCCTGTAAATTTCACTGTCCCTCTTTTTTTAAAAAAATAAGGGAAAATAGAAGCATGGCCATAACCAGGGTGAAGTGAGCAGGCCATCCACCCAGGGTATCGCTAGACTGCAGGGGCGGGGGGAGGAGTCGGGATACCAAACTCTGCTGCGTCCAGGGAAAACGTTTGCTCTTCCACTATTTTTGGCGGAAGAGCAAACACGCTATTTCGGAAGCCCCTGTATTCCTAGTTCCACAAGGAAGAAGGGGACTTTCAAAAGAGGGTTTTTTTCTGAAATTTGGCCCAGTCTAGATGGGCCAAATTTCGGAAAAGCCTCTTCCGACAAAAGTATCGGAAAAAGATTTACAAAATGCGGAGCGCATTTTGAGTATCTTTTTCCGATAGATCTTCACAGTCTAGACATACCCCCAGGCTACGTCTAGACTGGCCACAAATTCCGGAAAAGGGATGCAAATCAGGTAAGTCAGCATAGGGAAATCCATGGGGGATTTAAATATCCCTCGCAGATTTAAATAAACATGTCCACCGCTTTTTTTCCGGCTTGGGGAAAAGCCGGAAAAAAAGCGTCTAGACTGGCACGATCCTCCGGAATAAAGCCCTTTTCCGGAGGATCTCTTATTCCTACTTTCAAGGGCTTTATTCAAAGGGCTTTATTCCGGAGGATCGCGCCAGTCTAGACGCTTTTTTCCAGCTTTTCCCCAAGCCGGAAAAAAAGCGGCGGACATGTTTATTTAAATCCGCGGGGGATATTTAAATCCCCCGCGGATTTCCCTATGCTGACTTACCTGATTTGCATCCCTTTTCCGGAATTTGTGGCCAGTCTAGACGTAGCCCCAGGGTGCAAAGTCACAAAAGGGACAGAGGGCAGATGATGGGGAAAAAAAGGTAGAGGGCAGAAATATGTTTACTCAATGTCAGCATTAAAATACCTACTGATAGTTATGGCTCTAGATATATACAAACCCATTTACTTACACTGAAAGTCAAAGTTCCATGCAGATGGGTCCTTTAAAATATTATTGTCTTAATGTATTCATGAAAGTGGGGCATGGAGAGATCTTTACACATTTTACTTACACTGACCCCAGCTGGTTGTTTTTTGGGTTGCATCTGCTCTGTGGAAACAGAGCATGTTAGGGCAGAAATGGTGGAGGCAACTAGATAATGGAAGAGGGAGCAACGTATATTTAAAAAATGTAACTTAATAAAACACGCACTTCTCATTTTTTGTTTGTGTGTTATCTCTAAATATTTGCTTGTCTTATCTAACCAGATTGTAAGCTCTTGGGGCTGGGACTGTCTCTTAAGTATATATAAAACACCTGGCACAATCAGGCCCTGAGCCTGAGCAAGGGTCTCTGCATGTTACTGTAGTGCAAATAAATCATAACTACTGCCATCCTTGGGATTCATCATTCAAAGGTGTCTAAAGGATTTGAGTGTGTTTCGAAGATGACTGATTGAAGAGGAGGGGGTATTCTGGCCTTGGGGAATCTTATCTAAAGCTTTTAAAAATCCCAGCACATTTTTACCACTGAAACACCTTTACCTACTTCATTAGTTTAACCCTGCCCCCTTCCTAATGGACAAATTTTTAGAGGTGGAGAGTACCTCCAACTCCCACCAAAGCTCTGGGAGCTTCAGGGGCTCAGCACCTCTAGAAATAAGGCTTTACGAGAAGAGAGATCTTCTCTTATACAAGCTCAGTTAATTTGAACGTTTCGGGATAGAGTTGCCAATTATATTAATTTATATCGCAATGCAGCCTGTATAATTTACCCCTAGCATATACCTTACCCCTGCAATTTTCAGGAAGACTTTAACCAATCCTGGAAACTGGAGGAAATCAACCATCAGCAATGTGTGTAATTTAGCTACTATTTATATCTTTATACTATGCATACCACCCAATGTGAGTGCCTTGCAGATTCATACTTTTCTTTTACAAGTATAATCTCTGTTTCCCACTCTCACACACAGTATTATTTATATGTGAACCCAAATAAAAGGGGTTTGCATTTTGTTTTGAAGTAAGATTCATAGCTATTCAGTGTTCCAAAGGGTTAGCTCAGCTACTCCCACATCAGTCTTATTCTAATGGGTGACAGTTCCATTGTTCCAATAGAAGGTAGTCATGGTTGCTAAGAGGGAGGCTGTTCCTCAGGTATCTTGGGTCAGACATGTGCAGGGCTTAGAATATCAGGACCAAAGATGAAATCCTGCCCCACTGAAATCAATGAGAGTGTTGCCTTGTTGTCAGTGAAGCAAAGATTTCCTTAAACAACAAGAAGTCCAGTGGCACCTTATAGACTAACAGATTTATTGGAGCATAAACTTTTGTGGGCAAAGACCCACTTCATCAGTTGCATGTCAGATTTCCTTGGGATCTTTAATTTCAATCTGTATCCCATTGAGCCAGTGCAGAGTATAGCTCTAAGGCAGTGGTCCCCAACCTTTTGGGGCTGCCAGGTGCCTAGGGGTGGGACCGTGCGCGTGCCACGTGCAAGGCCAACTCTAGGTTTTTTACCGCCGTAACCAAAAAATTTTTTTGGCCCCTCCACCCGCTGCTGCAGGACAGGCACTGAGGAGGAAAGCACCCCTTTCACCTTGCAGCTCTTTGACTCCCACCACGCCCTCTAGCCAAACCCAGCCTAGGTCTTGTCTCCCCTCCACACACATCCCCGTCCACACACATCCCGACCCCCATCCACTCACCAAACCCAGTTTCCACCTCCTCTCCCCTCCCAGGCAAACTTGACCCTTCAGTGACCGGACGCAGTCTGCCCCCTCTTCTGTCCCCCACCTGATCCACCCTGCGCCCTCTCTTCCCTCCCAGCCAAACCCGATGCCCCCCACACCACCAGACCCAGTCCGCTCCCCTCTCCCACTTCCTCCCACTGACCGATCTCCATCTCCTTTCCCTCTCCCCACCAAACCCTTGTGTCCCCTCCCCCCAGCACGCACGGAAACATCGGAGCGCCCTGAGGGAGGGGTGAAAGTAGCACGGGTCCCCCTGGGGATGTGCACGGACACAGCAGGGAAACATAAAGGGCAAGGCCAGGGACACCTCTCTCCCTCCCCGCCGCAAATCTCTGAGCCGAGGCAGCCGAGGCCCCCTCCATCCAGACCAACCAGATCAGGCTGCAAAGTAGCTCTCCCCTCCCCCTAGCCTAGGCACCTCTGCTTGACTCGTCCTGGCCCAGGCAGGGCCTTCCTTCTGCCCGACCCCACCAAGGCTGCAGCTCTCCCCTTCCTCCACAACCAGCACTGAGGCAGAGAAAAGGGGGAGAGAGTTGCCCCCCATTTGCCAATGTGCACTACCCCTCCCTCCCCCCACTCCTGCAAACTCCTTGGCCAAGGGTGCCCGCTCCGGCTGGAGGGGTCATTAGGAAGCACAAGGCAGGCGGAGAGATGACCACAGGCACCCGGCTCGCAGCGGGGTCCCTGGCTGCAGTGACCCAGGCTGCCCCTTGCCTGGCCCCAGATCGCTCTGTGTAGCCTGCCCCGCACAGCCCAGGGAGAGCGGCTCACTCACCTGGCGGCCACCAGGGCCGTAGTGCTCCGGCGCTGCTGCTGTTCTCAAAGCCCATGGTGCGCCCCCCTGCACGTTGGGCCACACTGGCTGGTGCCTGTCAGAGGAGCGCAAACTATCCCTGGGTGCCGAGTCTGCTTCATGGATGGGAGGCTCACTCAGGTATTTCCCACTCTGCTGCTGCTGGGTGCTTGACAGCGGCTGCTGCGCCGGGAAGGCGACTAGAGCGGCACGTGGCCAGCGCGCCTGCCGGGGCTGCCCCGCTGCAACGTCCTCTCGTGCTAACTAGAGGGCACGCTTTTATCCCTGGTGCCGAGGGAAGGCAGCGAGGCAGCCCCAGAACCGTGATGTCATGGCGCCTCAGCCAGTCATGGCGGGGCTGCGAGCACAACTTGCCCCGCGCACCCCGCCTGCCAAGGGTGGCTTGCTGCTGGCACATCGTGCGCTCCGTCGCCCCTCCCATTGCTTTGGGCGTCCATAGGGAGGCCTGCATCGGGCAGTAAGGGTTAGAAGTTCAGGAGTTCTCCAGCCAGTGTCTCTTAGGGGTGGCCGGAATGCCGCCCCTAGCAATGTGGTGCCCCAAGCACGTGCTTGGTTTGCTGATGCCTAGAGCCGACACTCGGCGGGTGCACATAAGTGTCCCGGCAGGTGCCATGGCGCCCACGGGCACCGTGTTGGGGACCACTGCTCTAGGGAAATGAGCTCTCAGTAGTCTGTGCTGCTGAGTGGGCAGCTGCTTCTGCATTCTGACCCAGGTGGACCTTTCCCAAGGATGGCAACTGCATTTGAAGTATAATTCATTTTAAATAATTAAGTCTCAGGGTAACAAACATGGATCACTGTCACGTAATCTGAGTCCAATAGGACAGGGCTTAGGCCATACATAGAAGTTGCTGCTTTTAGTGACCATAGCTATTTGGATATCTAGAAGCAATGAGAAGAGTAGCCTTCCTCAAGCCTCTTGAGCCTGACATCTCTGAAAGGGTCTTATATCTGAATTTCTACTTTCCTCTCTACACGATTCTCTGATTGTGAAGGCATGGAAATTTCTTTTATCTTATCTCCAGGCTGTTTCTAGAGGTTTATTGGGGGATTTTGGGGGTGTGGAGTGTTATCTAAAGAACCATATACAGTTGCATTATCCAACAACTTTATCCCCTCTAACTGGATCCTCTACCTCTGTCTGTCTACAGCCACCACTCCTTTTACTTGGCCATCCTGTGCCTACCAGCAACCCCCTTCTCCTGGTTTATAAGGCCTGAAACCACTGGTGGCTTCCTTGCCTAGAAGGGGAAGTCATTTGTATAATCAAAAGCAAAAACAACTTTCCAAACAGGAAGAATTAGAAAATTCAAAGCAGCCACGGCTCACTGACACCATACTCAGATAGGGGTTTGAAATGGGACTTTGGCTGAGAGAAAGGGTTTTTGCATCTGATGCAGAGCCTTTGAAGACTGAGCAGTGATGTGATCACATACGCCAAGGTGGCCAAAAAAGATGGTGGCAGTTTGCCAGGGTTAGGCCTGATGGGCTGCCACTGCTGTATTTGCCTGCATCTCTGCAAGTATGGATGTTTGCAACTCTCATTGGCCATGAATTGCCATTCCCAGCCAATGGGAGCTGTGGGAAGCAATGCAGATGGGGACACCCCTTTCGACAACTCCCACTGGCTGGGAATGATGATTTGTGACCAACAGGAGCTGCAAGCAGGTAAATACTTTGGTGATGTGCCACCAGAGGCTAATCCTGCCAAACCACATTTCACTCGTGAGCCGGTTATTGCCTGCTACTGACATAAGCCAATAGCTGACATTGCCTCTCTGTGAAAATTTTTGCAGCAGCAGTAAAGCTTGGAAGCTCATAGTACAGGCCTGCACAACATACAGGCCACGGGCCGCATGAGGCCCGCAGGGGCTCACTGTGCAGCCCATGACGACTATTGGCGGCATGGCCCCATCTGTTCCGCCGGCTGGGCGGAGGAGCGGAGCACCGCTGGGAAGGAGGAAGTGCGGCGATTCTCGCCGCCAGGCTGCCTGCGTGCATTTCCAGCATGACGAGGCAGGGCATGAGCCAGAGGGCGGGACGCTGGCAGACTCCAGGACGCCGGCAGACTCCAGGACGCTGGCGTGACGTGGCGTCGTGACATCATGGCCGGCGACCACTGGATTCAAAAAGGCTCCGGCAGCCCTGCAAACTAGAAGCCAGAAGCCAGGTAGGGGAGGGGAATGGACTTGTGCTGAGGGGAGGGGAGCAGGTCAGGAGAAAGGGGAAGGCACCAAGGGGCAGGGTGCAGGAGAGACAAATGACAGGGGGCCAAGTGGAGACAATGAGGAAAAGGACAGGAGGGGAGGTGTCAGTGGGAGGGGGGACAGGGTGATGCTGGGAGAGAAGAGGGTAAGGGCATTGGGAGCCGTATGTTGTGCAGGCCTGATTTAATTGAAAAATTCTTAATAAAGTATCACCCCCCTCCCCCGCAAACCTGCCCTTGAGGTCCACAGCGGTTTTCTTTGGAGTAATATGGCTCTCGCCACTTTCCGAGTTGTGCAGGCCTGTCATAGTATCTCAGAAGCTGTTAAATATATTGCTAAGTTCAAAGCCTGATAATATTGTAAGTCTATAGAGTCACCACATAGAGGCACTATCTATCTATAGTATTTGCATATGAGCAGCTCTCCCCCACTTCCTTTACTAAAAGCAGTGTGCTGTGACAGAAAAATTGCCTTTCACTGTTTAAGTGTCCCAAATCCATTTGAATGGTGAATGACCAGAGATGTCAGTCTACAAAAGAACAACAGGGAATTATATAAGCAGGTAAGTTATATTTGATCATTTATTTTGCTTCAGGACATGAGTAATTAAACCCAATCCCCCTAACTACGGAAAGCAGAGCAGGGAGTTAGATTGTACATTGCCTAAAACCAATTTGTTAATAACTTGCTACTGTCATCATTGCATTTTGTGCCCCAGAGAATGTCACCACCAGGCTTTCCTGGATCTTCTGTTGGATAGGTCCACCAGCTATTCCCTGCACCCTGAAAAAGGGGTGGTATTTGTTCAAGTCCCATGATGGTTACTTCAACCCTTAACCACTGTAGATTCTACTGCTGCAGCTCTGGCCTGCAGGAGGATTTTGACTATTCAGGGTATGTCATGGCTTCATTCAGGATTTAAATTTTTGATGGAAGAACTGCTGACAGAACATCTACTTTTGATTAAGCAAGTGCCCTGGAAGTAAAGTCCTAGTTCCCAAACTACCACTGATAGGTGTTGGTCTTATTAGAATTTCTACCAAGAAGTATGATGGTAAAGAAGCTGAAATGACTCTGCTGAGCTCACTTTCCATGGGATCCGGCAGTGCCCCCTGGACGCTATTAATGGGATTTTTTTTCTTTAATAATTTTTCTTTTTTTCCCATCATATTTATCTGATTCTGTGATGTTTCAGGGTCCTGCCAAGAGGAGACATTAGTGCCATCAGCCTGTAGTAACAGCGCCTGTTAGCAAGATGTTAGTGGAAGCTGCAAAGGCACCTTTGATTAAGGTGGAGCAGGGGTAAGTTTTAGGCCTGAGAATGCAACTGCAGAAGATGTCAAGATCTCAAAGAATTCTATGGTGAAACGCTCATAAATCTTGTGGGGCAAGATGTGTGTGGGACAACAGGGATTAAGAATTAGGGCAGTTTGCTGATGTAGCAGTGGACCAGAAGGGACCTAAAAGGGGGAGATGGCAAGAAAACTTTAGAAAAGCAAACGCAAGGGACAGCAAGTGAGATACTCCTGAGATTCTCTATCTGAAGAAAGCATGGAGGCCAACCAGCAAGCCATCTCTGCCTTCTCTTCGGTGGGAGCTGAGCACAATGAGAACACAGCCTGGAAGTGCTGCTCTGACTCATCCCAGGACACAGTTCTGCAAGGACAGTAGAAAAGGAGAAGTAACTGCTGAGCCCTAAATGAGGGGGGAGGGAGCTGGGGCCCATGGAAGCTCAAAACAGGGAATTTTAGTCTTACTCATCATATTATTTTTATATTTGGTTTTTCATATATAAACCTCAGTGTTTGTGTCAGCACGTTAACTCTGTGTGCACCACAAGGCCAGACACCTCCCCAGCTGCTCGCCTACTCCTTGTTCCATAAAAATATGCAGTATCTCCAGCCTGGGTCTCAGTTTGGCCATTTACTTACTGATGTTTGTATGGAGCAACTGGGCAGCCTGTTCTCCTTGCACTGGCTGGACCATAGTGCCTTACTGGAGAGAGAAAGCGGGAGGGTGGGCCTGGGCTAAGAGAGATTCAGCAACTGTCAGGAAGCAGCAGAAGAGTTGAAATGAGGTAGAGGCAAGGAGTGAATATGTGACAGATTCGGTGAGGGTTCAGCCTGAGAATGTGTTACTTTTAGCTTCAATCCCTAGCAAAATGGAACAAATATAAGAAACATTGTTACGAAGAGCATATTTAACTATGTGCCAGGAGCTGGATGGGAGCTCATAAAGATCAGATCTATCAAACCAGCTTGGTTTCTTGCTTTGCAAAGTCACAAAAGGACAGGGCGTGTAGAGGCTGCTGTACCATGTGACAGAGCAGGACATTAGTAATATACTTGACATAGGATCTCTCAAAATCTTACTAACAGTATTAATTATAACTGTTTTGGTTCTGAGTATGGCAAAAGTGTGTTGTTTTGGGCTCACTGCATTCCTCCTCAGAGACTAGGATCACCCTGCCTTAATTTTTGCATTCTCCAGAGACTTTTATCCAGGGCTACAAAATAAAGCCTGAATACTGTTGCCTGAACTTTCAATTCACAGAGCATAGGGTGGAATCCCATGAGGTACTTCGGCATAAATGCTGCAGCCATTAACATTATAGAGCCAAGACTCTGAGCCCTGCCCAAGCTCAGTGAGGGTATGTCTACACTACAAAGTTAGTTCGAACTAATGGACGTTAGTTTGAACTAACTTTCATAGGCGCTACACTAGCGCTCCGTTAGTTTGAACTTAATTCGAACTAACGGAGCGCTTAGTTAGAACTAGGAAAACCTCATTTTACGAGGATTAAGCCTAGTTCGAACTAGCTAGTTCGAATTAAGGGCTGTGTAGACCCTTAATTCGAACTAGTGGGAGGCTAGCCCTTCCCAGCTTGCCCTGGTGGCCACTCTGGCCAACACCAGGCAAACTTGTCTGCCCCCCTCCCGGCCCCGGAGCCCTTAAAAGGCCACGGGCTGGCTACACAGTTTGTGCCAGTTGCAAGGCTGCCAACACCTGTGCCAGCACACCCTGCACCTGCCACGCCATGAGCCAGCCACCCGAGGACACCCAGCCCTCCCCCTCTTCCTGGGACCAGCCTGGCGGCTCCCAGGACCCTGCCCGGGGCCGCAAGAGGCGGGCGCCCGCATGGTCTAGTGCGGAGATCGTGGACCTCATCGAGGTTTGGGGGGAAGCCTCCAATGTCCATGATCTCCGCACTAGCCACAGGAACACGGCAGTCTACGGCCGCATGGCTGCCAGCCTGGCCGCCAGGGGCCACCAGCGCAGCCGGGAGCAGGTGCGCTGCAAGATCAAAGACCTGCGGCAGTCCTACTCCCGGGCCTGCCTGCCAGGGGCCGACCTGGAGGCCTGCCCCCACTTTCACGCCCTGGACCGCCTCCTGGGGGATCATGCCGTCCCTGCCCCCCGGGACGTGATAGACCCCGGGGCAGAGGGACCACTCCAGGAGATGGAGGAGGAGGAGGAGGGCTCCAAGAGCCAGGAGCCTGCCGGCAGGCTGCCCAAGACCTGGGACCCCCGAGGCACCCCACAGAGCCGCTCGCCTGTGTCGTCCGAGGCCGGGGAGGCGTCCACCTGCAAGTACCATCGTGTTCCCCTTATGTGTACGGGGGGCTGGGGCAAGAGGGAGCCCCGGGACCGTGCGCCTGGGCCTTGCCCACCACGGAGCAGCAGCTGGGGATCCTGCAGGGGCCCTGGCCTTGCAGAGGGGAGCTGGGTTTCACACACCTGGGCCCCTGGGGTAATTGACCGCTGTTCTTGTTGCACCACAGCCGCAGCACCTGGGCCTGCAGGGCGCACCACCCCGCCTGCAGCAGCCGCCTGCGCCCGGGCCTGCAGGAGAGCCAGGAACCAGGAGGACTACCAGAGGCGGCACCTCCAGTTCCTGGAGCAACAGCTCCGTCTCCAGGACCACTGGGTCCAGGAGGACCTGAGGCTGCGCCGGAGGAGTTTGGAGGCCCTGGAGGAGCAGGGCCATGCCCTGCGAGGCCACCTCCAGAGCCTGCTGGACCGCTTCCCAATTCCTCCTGCTCCCCCTGCTCCTCCTGCTCCCCCTGGTCCCCCAGCTCCTCCTCCTTCTCCCGTTCCTGCTTCCTCCACACCCCCCGTCCCTCCTGCCCCACCCTCCACAACCATTCCCCACTGAGGCCCGGGACCCGCAGTGTGGCGAGACGGGAGAGGCAGCCGGACTCCCACCCCTGAGCTTTCCTTTCCCTTCCTCCCTTCCCTCCCCTTCCTGCTCCCTCATCCCAGGTTCCCCCTCCCCGCTCCCACCCTCATTCCTCCCTCCCCCCACCCCAGTTATGTGAAATAAACAGAGGTTTTTGTTTGAAAAACAGGTGTCTTTATTTTACAGTAGGTAGGGAGGGGAAAGGGGAAGGGGGGTTGGGTGGAAGAAGGCCCCAGTGGGGCATGCAAGGGAGAGGTCTGTCCTCCTTCTCCACCTGGAAGCTCTCCCGCAGGGCTTCCCGGATCCGGACGGCCCCCCGCTGGGCTTCCCGGACGGTGGCTGTGCAGGGCTGACCGTAGTGTCCAGCCATGCGGTCAGCCTCAGCGATCCAGGCTGGCAGGAAAGCCTCCCCCTTTCGCTCACATAAATTGTGGAGCACACAACATGCTGCCACCACGGGAGGGATGTTGTGCTCGGCCAGGTCCAGACGGGTGAGGAGGCATCGAAAGCGGGCTTTCAGTCGCCCGAAGGCCCCCTCCACCACGATGCGGGCCCTGGTCAGCCTGGCATGGCGGGAGGGATTGAGATGCCCCGTGTAGGGCTTCATCAGCCACGGCTGCAGTGGGTAGGCGGCATACCCCACCAGGCACATGGGCATGTCCACATCCCCGACCCTGATGTGGCGGTCAGGGAAGAAGGTCCCGTCCTGCAGCCGCTGGCACACGGAGGAGTTGCGGTACACCCAGGCATCGTGTGCTTTGCCGGACCAGCCCACATTAATGTCCGTGAACTGTCCCCGGTGGTCACACATGGCCTGCAGGATCACGGAGAAGTACCCCTTGCGGTTGACGTACCGGGAGGCCTGGTGTTCCGGGGCATGGATGGGGATGTGCGTCCCGTCGATGGCCCCCCCGCAGTTGGGGAAGCCGAGGGCGCCGAATCCCCGGATGACGGCATCTGGGTCGGCGAGGCGGACCACCCTGCGGAGCAGCACCCGGTTGATGGCCTTGACCACCTGCGGGAGAGAGAAACAGCAAAGCGCCAATCAGTGGGGCGCCCGGGTGGCTGGGAGCGTTCGTGCCCCGCACCCCACTCCCAGAAGCAACCCCCCTGGCGGCGTGTAGTACGGCCAGGACAGACCGACCCCTCCGGTGCGGGGCGCATTCGCCTCTTCCCGCCCCCCCTTTGTCCCTGGGGCGGCCCATCCCCTCCTCGCAGCCCCCGTCCTCCCCGGCGCAGTGGCCGACGAGTGCCATACCTGCATGAGCACCGCTCCGACGGTGGATCTCCCCACGCCGAACTGGTTCCCGACGGATTGGTAGCTGTCCGGCATGGAGAGCTTCCATAGGGCGATGGCCACCCGCTTCTGGAGGGGGATGGCGGGCCTCATGCGAGTGTCCCTTCTGTGCAGGGCAGGGGCGAGCCACTCGCAGAGCTCCAGGAAGGTGTCCCTCCTGATCCTGAAGTTCTGGGTCCACTGTCGGTCCTCCCAGCGCTCCAGGACGATGCGGTCCCACCAGTCGGTGCTGGTGTCCAGAGGCCAGATGCGGTGGGGCACGCCGGTGCAGGGGCACCGCCGCGGCTCCTCCACAGCTCCCAGGGAGGCCAGGTGAAGAGGCAGGGGGCTGACGTGCACCAGGAGGTGCCAGGCAGCCTCGAGCCATTGGTGGCAGGCTTGCAGCAGCAAGTCCAGAAAGTGCACCAGAAGGTGCAGGGCGAGCTCTGGCTCCATGTTGCCACCTGCGGCGGCGTCCCCGAAGGGAAGCACCGACACAGACGGGCACAGAGACCAACGCTTTGCTGTCCCTCGGCGAGGTTGGCAAGGAAGTAGGAAAAGCTGAGAACCGGCTGTCCGGGGGGTTCCCTTTAAGCACGAGCCTCAGATAGCCTCAGACAGCAGCTACACAAAGCAACTACTGACCTGATGCCCTGCCAGAACCGGTTTCAGCCGCCCTTAAATGCGCCCCTGCGTCCAATCAGTGTGGACGCGCTAGTTCGAATTAGCAAAACGCTAATTTGAACTAGTTTTTAGTTCTAGATGCGCTAGTTCGAATTAGCTTAGTTCGAATTAGCGCTGTAGTGTAGACGTACCCTGAGACCCTTACCACCGAGTGCTTGTGCCAGCAGTAACCACTCACTAGGACAATGGGGTCAGGACTCACATTCCCAGCCTAGGGTTGCCAGGTGTCTGGTATTTTCACCTCCTGTCCGGTAAAAATATTCAGAAAATACCAGACATCTAAAATGTCCGGTATTTTCTGATTTTTTCCCGACCAGGAGGCGAAAATTGCGGGTGCCAAAACTTGCTGCCTGTCTACACTGGCCGCAAGTTCTTGTGCAAGTACACTGACGTTCTAATGTATGAAATCAGTGCTTCTTGCGCAAGAACTCTGATGCTCCCGCTCAGGAATAAGCCCTCTTGCGCAAGAGGCCAGTGTAGACAGGCAACATGAATTTATTGCGCAAAAAAGCCCTATGGTTAAAATGGCCATCAGAGCTTTCTTGCTCAAGAGAAAAGCACATTTCTTCCACAAACGCACATGCCAGTGTAGACGCTCTCTTCTGGAAGAGTTTTTGCACAAGAACTCTTCCGCAAAAGAGTTCTTGTGCAAGATCATGCCAGTGTAGACATAGCCCAAGTGCAGTAGGATTTAAACTAAAGGATATTAGTTTTACGACTCACCTTTCTAGGCTGTGACTGAAAAAGCATCTGTAACCTAAAGCACAAGTGCTGTGATTCAGCAAGCACTCTACCTCAGAGCACCAGGGCCAGAACTCACTGCCCAGCCTCTTCATTCAGCAAGGGCCACATCGTTTTGTATTCTCCTCTCGAATTTCTGGCGCATGACAATTTACACCTGGTGGCTAATGTAGGCATTCGAACTTGCAAATGAAGCCCGGGATTTAAATATCCCGGGCTTCATTTGCATGTTCCCGGGCGGGCGCCATTTTTAAATACCCGTAGTTCGAACTACCTGCCCGCGGTTACACGCAGCATGGACTAGGTAGTTCGAATTAAAGCTCCTAATTCGAACTACCATTATTCCTCCTGCAAGGAGGTTTAATGGTAGTTCGAATTAGGAGCTTTAATTTGAACTAGCTAGTCCGTGCCGTGTGTAGCCACGGGCAGGTAGTTTGAACTACGGGTATTTAAAAATGGTGCCCACCTGGGAACATGCAAATTTGCAAGCTCGAATGCCTACATTAGCCACCCTAGTTTGAACTAGGGTGGCAGTGTAGACATACCCTTAGGGTTTAAAGCAGGGCTACTCAACTCATAGCCTGCGGGACACATGTGGCCTGGGACTCGTTTGTTTGCAGCCCATGGTACAGTTTGGGTTGACACAGGGCTCAACATGTGGCCTGCAGGTGGGAGCCAAAACAAAAACGCAGTCAATATAATGGTCTTCTGTTGATATGTGTTTTAGTAGTTAAATTCCTGGACTGTCATTGCTCATTAAAAGTGCTGTCATATGGGTGGAAATTGGGAAAACACTGAATTTTATTAATATCAGCAAAAATGACTTAAATGGGGCCTGTGTGTCGTGTAGTCTTGCCTTAATCGTATTCATGCCAGTCAGTGTGAAAGAAGCTATTTGCATATACATTTGCATGTATATGCAACTACACTTAAGTTGCAGTCCTCAGCATGTGCTGTGAGTATCATTGTGGCCCCCAGGGCTTCCAAAGTTGAGTAGCCCTGGTCTACAGTCTGGCTCTCCAACTCCACAGAAGACAAGATAAAGTAAAAATTACTGGATTACACTTCTACCCTAGAGCCTTGAGTTGAAATCCTCCTTGGGTTACAAGTAAGAATGCCCAGCGTGCTCTGAGTCTATATTTGGGCAGAAGACAGAACTACGCACTCATTTGTCACCATTAGCACTTATGGGGAAGAACAAGGAAGATATCTCCTGCCAGAAACAGACTGAAAAAGGCATTCTCTAGAATAGAATAGTTTCTTGGGCCTTTCCACATCTCTCTGTTTCATTATTTGTTTGAAGTGGTAGTGGTAAAATAAACCTGGAACTAAAATTAGAGCATCTGGATGAGAAGCTCATGTGAGGAGTCTGAAGTCAGCGGAACAAACCTTTTTGCTTTTCTAGTTAGAGGAGAGCTCCAGGACTAGATGGCAAAGTGTGGTGTAAGTCAAGACTGAAGTGCATTGGCAAGAGGCAAATACAGTGGAGGGAGGAGGGGTTAGAACAAGAATAGCAAGGAGTACTCTAGGTCAGATCTGATGTACATTAATTATTATTAATTGAACAGCAGTGTACTCAGCACCATACAATGTACTTAGGCCCAGTCTACACTTAAAATGTAGGTTGATAAGAACATAACAACGGCCATACTGTGTCAGACCAAAGGTCCATCTAGCTCAGTATCCTGTCTGCCAACATTGGCCAATACCAGATGCCCCAGAGGGAGGGAACATAACAGGTAATTCTCATGTGATCCCTCTTCTGTCACCCATATCCAGACAAACAGAGGCTAGGGACACCGTTCCTACCCATCATGGCTAATAGCCATTGATGGACCTAACCTCCATGAATCTATCTAGATCTTTTTTTAACCCTGTTAAAGTCCTAGTCTTTACCACATCCTCCAGCAAGGAGTTCCAGAGGTTGACTGTGCACTGAATGAAGAAAAATTCCCTTTTGTTTGTTTTAAACCTGCTGCCTATTAATTCCATTTGGTGACCCCTAGATTTTATACTGTGGGAATAAGTAAATAACTTTTCCTTATTCACTTTTTCCACATCAGTCATGATTTTATAGACATTAAATTTAATTTGCCATTTTGTTGCCCAATGACTTTGTTTGGTGAGATCTTTTTGAAGTTTTTCACAGTCTGCTTTGATCTTAACTATCTTGAGCAGTTTGGTATCATCTGCAAATATTCCCACCTCATTGTTTACCTCTTTCTCTAGATCATTTATAAATAAATTGAATAGGATGGGTCCCACGACACACCCTTGGGGGATCCCACTAGTTACCTCTATCCACTCTGAAAACTTACCATTTATTCCTACCCTTTGTTTCCTGTCTTTTAACCACTTATCAATCCATGAAAGGACCGTCCCTCTTATCCCATGACAACTTACTTTACTTAAGAGCATTTGGTGAGGGATCTTGTCAAAGGCTTTCTGGAAATCTAAGTATACTATATCCACTGAATCCTCCTTGTCCACATGTTTGTTGATCACCTCAAAGAACTCTAGCAGATTAGTAAAGCATGATTTCCCTTTACACAAACCATGTTGATTTTCCCCCAACAATTTATGTTCATCTATGTGTCTGATGATTTTATTCTTTACTATAGTTTCAACTAATTTGACCAGTACTGACATTAGACTTACCGGTCCATAATTGCCAGGATCACCTCTAGAGCCCTTTTAAAATACTGGAGTCACATTAGCTATCTTCCAGTCATTAGGTACAGATGCTGATTTAAAGGCTAGGTTACAAATCACAGTTAATAGTTCCGCAATTTCACATTTGAGTTCTTTCAGAACTCTTGGGTAAATGCCATTTGGTCCCAGTGACTTGTTACAGTTAAGTTTAACAATTTGTTCCAAAACTCCTCTAATGATACCTCTATCTGGGACAATTCCTCAGATTTGTCACCTAAAAAGAATTGCTCAAGTTTGGGAATCTCCCCAATATCCTTAGCTGTAAAGACTGAAACAAAGAATTCATTTAGCTTCTCCACAATAACTTTATTATCTTTAAGCGCTCCTTTAGCATCTCGATCGTCCAAGAGCCACACTGGTTGTTTAGCAGGCTTCATGCTTCTGATGTACTTAAAAAACATTTTGCTATTTATAGTGAGGGTGCTCAGAAGCAGTGTTCCCTTTAAGCTGTTCACTTGAGTAGCCATCCAGGAGAGAGCCCACAGCTGCCCATAGCCAGCAGCATGTGTATCTCATATGCTCATGTGCCTCAGTGTGCATAACAAAATTTATTCTGCACATGGATGGAAAAAAATAGGGGTAATGTTGCTCAGGAGTGTAAAAAATCACCCCCCTTGACCACCATATTTATGCCAACCTAACCCCAGTATAGATGCAACTAGATTAATGGAGGAATGATTCAGCTGACCTAGCTACCATTGCTTGGAGAAGAGAAAATCCCCTTTCATTGCTGTAGGCTGGATTTACACTACAGGGTTATGCAGGCATAGTCACAGCACCATAGCTAGTCCCTGTACTGTACACATGGCCTCAGGAAGATATAGTATAAGGTCTGAGATGTTTACAGTTTTGAGGTATGTCTCCATTGCAATCAGAGCATGACAGCAGCACAGGCAGACATAGCCACGCTGGTTTTGATACATCTAGATGAAATAACAATAGTGAAGTCATGTCAATATGGCAGCAGCACAGACTAGCTGTTTGAGTACCTACACAGAGTCTTAGGTACAGCCTGGGCTGCCATAGTTTCATGACTATTGCTGTTTGAACTAGCTAGAATAAAGGTAACATGGGAGTTTCTACACATGCTACAGTCACGTTTCTCACTTTACTCACAACTGGGTAATATTCAAGCTGGGTAATTTGCAGCTCAGGGAGATATGAGTATGTCTCCTTGAGCTGTGAATCACCCACAGCTTGAAGTGTAGCCATACCTGCACAGCAATATTCAAGGTGATCAGTATTAACACTGCGTTTCCCCCACTCCTCTTTGTTATGATCACTATTAGAAGGCTTCACACAGAAATAAGTTTACCAAAGATACCTGAATGAAAACAAGGAGGAAATGCTAAATGTACAAAGCAGCATAGATGGAACAAAGCAGCCAATAGGAAAAAGCTATGAAGAGAGATGTGAAGAGTGAGGCTAAGGAGGAAAAAATGAGCAAGAAAAAGAGGCAAAGAAGCCTTGAAGATGAGGACTAGGCAATTGAACTCAATGTAGTTTGATATCAAAGGAGAAGGGAAATAGCAAAAGGATTTGAATATGGAACAACATAGTGAAAATGGGAAGAAGAAAAAGTGATGTTAGTGATAGTATTATGGATGGACTAGAGACACCCATAGCGACACTACTGCCAACTCTCATGATTTCATCGTGAATCACACAATAGTCAATATTTTTCTAAGAAACCCAGCTCCTGGAGTCATGGGAGGAGCTCAGCTTTCATTTTTAAAAAACATTGCAGTCCTCATATTTCTGGGAAAAAAACTTCAAAATGTGATCCCAAAAGATTAAAAAAACAAACACAAAAAACCCCACATTTATTTTAGAAGCCAGTGCTGAGTTTTTGAGGCTTTCATCATGTTTTAGGGTTGACAGTACCATGAGAGGCAGGGAAACTGGAGAGGAGGAGTTAGCAGGAGTTAAGACATACTTTTAATTTTATTATTTAAACTACATTGAGGCCTGTTACATTGGGTGCTACACAAATAAACAGTAAGAAACATGCCCTGTACAGAATAATTTTAAGTCTAAATTAAGACAGACTCTATCTAGTACATGCATTCACAAGCCCCGATCAAGCACATCCACTCTGCACAGTTTGCTCTGCAAAACCCCTGGCCCCAAAGGATCACAGCTTCTGAGGCTGAAGTCTTATCTACCTCCCCCAAGTCTCAGCATTGCCACAGACCTCATCTGCACTCTGGGGCCTGGCTCCCCTAACATTAGGTTTCTTCTACACAGCTGCCCACCCCTGATAACACAGCTGGGGAGCCCAAAGGAAGTTGTACAAGACTCTTTTGTCGACACTCTTTCCCACACAGACCATCTCCTGTCTTCCTTCTTACTGTAAATTGACATCAGAGCTGCTGAATCATGAAATGGGAGTCACAAAAATGTTATTTATGCTTAAGGAACCAGGATCCTTCGCACTCATTGTTTCCTGCTTGCCTTAAAGTTTAGCCCCTTTTGTCCTTCTAGCCTCTCTGGCTCCTGCACGTGGGCTATAGCAGGGTGAGTTCCTTTCAGTTGCCCCAGGATGTAATATAGAGTTCAAATACCACCAAGGATCAAGACAGTCCTCCAGCATGCTCCTAGAAAACTGCCCTGAGCAGCAGATGGTGTCTGGGAAGCTATTCATGAACAGCCATGTTAAACTGAACCAGGCTTTGAGATATTTGTCTGACAAAAGCAGAGGCCTGTACTATGAAGTTGACTTCCCACATCTCAGGCTCTATGCACTACAAAAATATTTTGTTATGGTTCCTAGTGGGGCTTCTAATTTATCACAAATAACTCAAAAATAATTACAATTTTAAAAATTAATTGTGATTAATCACAGTTTTAATGGCACTGTCAAACAATAGAATACCAACTGAAATGTATTAAATATTTTTGATGATTTTTACATTTTCAAATATATTGATTTCAATTACAACACAGAATATGAATTGAAGTATGCAGAGCTCACTTTATAATATTTTTATTACAAATATTTGCCCTGTAAAAATTAAAAAATAGTATTTTTCAATTCTCATAGAAGTACTGTAGTGCAATCTCTTTATTGCAAAAGCATGACTTAAAAAATGTAGATTTTTTGTAACATAATTATACTCAAAACAAAAAAGAGCAAAATTTTAGAGCTTGCAAGTCTATTCAGTCCCACTTCTTGCTCATCCAATCTTAAATGCAAACAAATTTGTTGACATTTATGGGAGATAATGGTGCCTACTTCTTATTCCCAATGCCAACAGACAGTGAGAACAGGTGTTCACATGGCATGCTTGTGGCCGGAGTTGCAAGGTATTTATATTCCAGATATGCTAAATATTCCCACTTCATGCTTCAGCCACTATTCCAGAGGATATGATTCCATGATGATGATACTTGTTAAAAATAATGCATTAGTTAAATTTGTGACTGAACTCGGGGAAAAATTATATGTCTCCAGCTTTGTTTTACCCATATTCTGCCATATACAGGCAGTCCCCGAGTTACGCGGAGCCGACTTACGTCGGATCCGCAGTTACGAACGGGGCCCTCCCTCTCCCTGGTCTCCAGCAGACCAGGGGGATGGGGAGCAAAGCAGAGCAAAGCCACGGAGCCTGAGGACAGCAGGACAGCCACGGCGCATCTGGGCTGTCCCGCTGCCCCCGTGCTCCGCGGTTTTGCTCCGGACGCCTGTGGTACAGCAGCTGGGGTGCTGCCGGTTGGTCCCTTAGCGCCGCTCTGGGCGCTACTGGACCAACCCGGCAGCACCCCAGCTGCTCTGCCCCAGGCGTCCTGATTCAGCCACTGCTGGTCAGTTTCAGCAGCGGCTGAATCAGGACGCCTGGGGCAGAGCAGCTTGGGTGCTGCTGGGTTGGTCCAGTAGCGCCGAGGAGCAGCGGCGCTACTGGACCAACCCAGCAGCACCCCAGCTGCTCTGCCCCAGGCGTCCCCAAGTCAGCCGCTGCTGAAACTGACCAGTGGCTGACTACAGGAAGCCCCTGCCCCGGGCTTCCTGGAATCAGCTGCTGACCAGTTTCAGCAGCAGCTGACTTGGGGATGCCTGGGGTTCTTAAGTTGAATCTGTATGTAAGTCAGAACTGGCGTCCAGATTCAGCCGCTGTTGAAACTGATCAGTTTCAGCAGCGGCTGAATCTGGACGCCAGTTCCGACTTACATACAGATTCAACTTAAGAACAAACTTACAGTCCCTATCTTGTACGTAACCCGGGGACTGCCTGTATTTCATGTTATAGTACTCTTGGATGATGACTCTATACATACTCATTTTAAGAACACTTTCATTGCAGATTTGACAAAATGCAAAGAAGGTACCAATGTGAGATTTGTAAGGATGGTTATAGTGCTCGACCCAAGATTTAAGAATCTCAAGTACCTTCTAAAATCTGAGAGGGATGAAATGTGAAGCATGCTTCCAAAAGTCTTAAAAGAGTAATACCCCCACGTGAAACTACAGAACATGAAACAATAAAAAAGAAAATCAATCATCTGCTGGTGTCATCTGACTCAAATGATGAAAATGAACATGTGTTATTATGTACTGCTTTGGACTGTTATCGAACAGAACCTATAATCAGAATGGACACATCTCCTGGAATGAAGCATGAATGGACATATGAATCTTTAGCACATCTGGCATGTAAATATCTTGCAAGCCAGCTACAACTTTGCCATGCAAACACCTTTCTCACTGACACTTTGAACAAGAAGCAGGCACCTTTATCTCCTGCAAATATAAACAAACTTGTTTGTCCAAGCAATTGGATGAACAAAAAATAGGTCTGAGTGGACATGTTGGCTCTAAAGTTTATATTGCTTTTTGTACATAATTCTACATTTGCAAGTTCGACTTTCACAATAAAGAGATTGCAATATAGTACTCGTATTAGATGAATTGAAAAATACTATTTCTTTTGTCTTTTAATAGTTCAAATATTTATAATAAAATAAGTACAAAGTGAGCATTGTACACTTTGTATTCTGTGTAATAGTTGAAATCAATATCTTTGAAAATATAGAAAACATCCAAAATATTTAAATAAATGGCATTCTATTATTATTTAACAGTGCAATTAATTGTGAACGATTTTTTAATCATCTGACAGCCCTAGTGCCCAGTGATACCATGCTTCAGTCTTGAGCTTGTACATTGGATTAAATCATGGCATGGATCCCTAACACAGTAAGTCTGGAGGTACTAGGGAAGACAGAGTGTTGCATAGAAAAGGCAGCAAGGAACAGAAAGGTATGAAAGGCAGTGGGGAAGATAAAAGGGCAGAAGAGAGACAGGAAGGGTGTAAAAGAGAGTCCCAGAGATAAAGAGGAGGTCATGAAAAGAGGCAGGAGAACAGAACTGGAGGCAGGGGTTAAGAAGTGATGGAAGAATGGGGGCACATAGAGTGTATGCAGGGGAATAGGCTGGATCATGGCAAGGGGACGAGAGAACCAGAGAGACATAGAGAAGAACGGGGTAATCTCTCTCTCTCTCTATACATATATAAAAGTCTCCTGCAGGATGACAGTAACATCATCACGTCACTGTGTCCCGCAGCCCCTCCCCCTTCAGCCTCCCTGCCTCCTCTCTTCCCCTCCCTTACCTGTGCTGAGGACCCCGGCCTCCCTGGAGGTGATAGCAATTGGGCAGCAGCCACATGGCCTTACAGATCTCCTCAGAGCTCCAGGGGATGGCAAGGTGGGAGCCACGTCGTCTTCCTGGTCTCCCCAGAGCTCCAAGGGGTGGGCTGGAACCAGGCCCCTGGCCCCTCATGGGGGAGAGGAGTGGTCCATGAGTCATGCCCCTTCCCCCGTTGCGGGAATGAGGGGAGTCTGGGAGCCGCTAGGCCTCCCCTGCCATGGCCTCAGTCCAGCCCAACCCCCTGGTGGCCAGGGCATAGGGTTGCCAGGTGGCCGGTATTGAACTGGACAGTTCGGTATTTTCACCTCCTATCCAGTAAAAAAAATTAAGAAAATACCGGACACCTAGAATATCCGGTACTTTCTGATTTTTTCCCAGCCAGGAGGCAAAAATCCTGGGCTGTCCAGCTTAATATGGAGGCAGCCTGGCAACCCAAGTGCTTACTGGGTTCCGCAGGGGAGCTGTCCAGCTCCGTGCAGGAAGACAAGATGGTGGGCAGCTGCTGGCAGCCTGTTAGGACCTAGGGTTGTCAGATGGTTTAACCAAAAATACCGAACACCCCCGACAGCAGTTATTAAGAAAAACAAATAAAAAAATAAAAAATCAGCATGGCCCCTTTAAGAAGAAATTTTTTTTGCTGGTGGCCATTTTGGTTTTGTTCCAGTCACAAGACAAGACCCTGCAGAACCAGGTAAGCGGGGGTGGGGAATGTCTGGGGGGGCCTGGTGGAGGGTCCGAGGGCTGGGCCCGATTGCTGAGTGTGTTGTAGGGTTGCCAGGTGTCCGGTATTTTCGCCTCCTGGCAGGGAAAAAACAGAAAATATTGGACATTTTAGGTGTCCGGTATTTTCTGAATTTTTTTTACTGAATTTTTACTGGACAGGAGGTGAAAATAGCGGACTGTCTGAGTCAATACTGGACACCTGGCAACCCTATTAGGGCCACGTTTCTTAAAGGGGCCACGCTGTTTTTGTTTTTTTTGCTTAACAACTCTTGGGATCCTTTTTTTTTCATTTGTATTTTTTCTGAAACCATCTGGCAAACCTACGAGGGAAGGGAATGGGGGGAGAGCCAGGCATGGCCAGGCCTTGGTTCCCCTCCCTGGGGCTGGAGGCAGGGCAAAGAGGCAGGGTTGGGAGGGGGAGCTTTGGCCTCTGGGGGGAGAGAAGGGAAGATCCAGGGTGGCCTTAGACCGTCCCCAGCAGCCAAGGGAAGAGACAGGCCCAGCACAGCTTCAGCCTGTCCCCTCCCTGCTGGGGAGAGAGCCAGAGCAGTGCAACCTCGCCTTGGCTCCCCCTCCCTGGTGGCTGGGGGGAGGGAAAGAAGAGGGGGTGAGGGGACCAAGAGCCGGGACCAGTTGGGGCGGGGGGAAGGGCTGGGAAGAAGAGCGTGGGAACTGTGAAGCTCCAGAAATGCCCCTCTCGTCCCCTGGCAGCTGTAGGGAGAGATCCAGGCCAGCCTCAGTCTGGCCCAACCCCACGGCAGCTGGAGGGAACGAGCTGGGCCAGCCTCAGCCCAGCCCAATCCCCCGCAGCTGGCAGGGGGTAGAGCTGGGGCTGGCCAGGCCTGCCACACCTCAGCCTGGCCCTCCTTGGCGGCTAGGAGGGGATCCAGGGCTGCCTACCCCCAGAGAGGAGGGTTGGCAAGCATAGTAAGCAGGGGGTACCACCCCTAATTTTTTCTACATGAAAAAATGAGTATGATCAACATTTTCTGGAAATAAAACTGTAAGAATTACATGTTTTTCAGGACAATAAAAGCCATCCACTCTTATCCCAATATCCCACCCAAGTATAACTTCTGTACCCCATATCTCTCTTAGGGTATGTCTACACTACCACCCTAGTTCGAACTAGGGTGGTTAATGTAGGCAACCGAAGTTGCAAATGAAGCCCGGGATTTAAATATCCCGGGCTTCATTTGCATCTTGCCGGGCGCCGCCATTTTTAAAGCCCCGGTAGTTCGGACTCCGTGCCCGCGGCTACACGCGGCACGGAGTAGGTAGTTCGAATTAGGCTCTCTAATCCGAACTACCGTTACTCCTCGTGGAGTAGTTCGGATTAGAGAGCCTAATTCGAACTACCTACTCCGTGCCGCGTGTAGCCGCGGGCACGGAGTCCGAACTACCGGGGCTTTAAAAATGGCGGCGCCCGGCAAGATGCAAATGAAGCCCGGGATATTTAAATCCCGGGCTTCATTTGCAACTTCGGTTGCCTACATTAACCACCCTAGTTCGAACTAGGGTGGTAGTGTAGACATACCCTTATGGATTTACTATGGTGTGGAAGAAGGCCTGCTTTCATTATCCTCATAAGAGCTCTAAGGGTATGTCTACACTACCACCCTAGTTCGAATTAGGGTGGTTAATGTAGTCATTCGAAGTTGCAAATGAAGCCCGGGCTTCACTCGCATCTTGCCGGGCACCGCCATTTTTAAATCCCCATTAGTGCGGACTCCGTGGAGAGGGTGCATAAAGAAAAGTTCTTCATTAGTTCCCATAATAGAAGGACTAGAGGACACCAAATGAAAATGAATGGGTAGCAGGCATCAAACTAATAAAAGAAAGTTCTTCACAAAGCAAATAGTCAACCTGTGGAACTCCTTGCTGCAGGAGCCTGTGAAGGCTAGAACTAGAACAGAGTTTGAAGAGAAGTTAGATAAATTCATGGAGGTTGGGTCCATGGAGTGGTATTAGCCAGGGTGTAGAAATGGTGTCCCTGGCCTCTGTTTGTGGAAGGCTGGAGATGGATGGCACAAGACAAATGGCTTGGTCATTGTCTTCAGTCCATCCCCTCCAGGGTACCTAGTGTTGGCCGCTGTCGGCAGACAGCCTACTGGGCTAGATGGACCTTTGGTCTGACTCAGTATGGCCATTCTTATGTTTTTATGTTCTAAGCTCAGGGTTCAGGGTCGGGGTCTCACTGGACCACCTTGATTTTCATGCAAACCTGCTCCTGGGTGGCCAGGCTAGCAGCTATCCTGTCCTAGACGGCCACTTTCCTGTGCCTAGTGCGGAGGTCATGGACGTTGGAGGCTTCCCCCCAAACCTCGATGAGGTCCACGATGTCCGCACTAGGCCAGGCGGGAGCCCGCCTCTTGCGGCCCCAGGCGGGAGCCGCCAGTCTGGTCCCAGGAAGAGGCCGAGGGCTGGGTGGCAGCGGGTGGCTGGCTCGTGGCGTGCCAGGTGCAGGGTCTGCTGGCTGGGTGCTGGCAGGCTTGCAACTGGCACGGGCACCGTAGCCAGACTGTGCCCCTTTAAGGGCTACGGGGCCGGAAAGGGGGCAGACGAGTTTCCCTGGTGTTGGCCAGAGTGGCCACCAGGGAATGCTGGGGAGGGCTAGCCTCCCACTAGTTTGAATTAAGTGGCTACACAGCCCTTAATTTGAACTACTTAATTCGAACTAGGCGTTAGTCCTCGTAGAATGAGGTTTACCTAGTTCGAATTAAGCGCTCCGCTAGTTCGAATTAAGTTCGAACTAGTGGTTTGCCTGTGTAGCGCCTATGAAAGTTAATTGGAACTAACGGCTGTTAGTTCGAATTAACTTTGTAGTGTAGACATACCCTAAGAGTGCGTCTAGACAGAAGTGCTATTTCAGGATACTTCCGGTACCTCGAAATAGTGTTTTCCACGTTTTGATGGTGCACCCTGTCAGGAGGTCGCCCCTTGGGTCATACCACCTTGAGACAAGACCCTCCCTTCGGGGCCAACTCCTGTATTATTCTAGCCCCGCTCATGGGATTCCCACCTTGCCCTGGGCAACCAATGGCTCTGCCGGGGGTCGCCTCCCATGTGGGCGTCACAACAACCCTTTACCCTTGAGTCCTCTGGGTCAACACCCAGTGTCCACAGTTCGGTCCCACTACATTAGTATAGTCTAAGTAACCCCATAGGTTCAAGTCTCAGTTGTCCCAGCCCTGTTGCTGGGGGAAGGGGCTTTCACTCTTCACTCTAGGTGGGGGTAGAGGGACCTGGGCCCACTCACACTCCCGGGTCCTGGCCCAGGGCCCTAAAGAGAGGAAACTTGCCTCCACCTGGCTGATGGGGGTCACGATACTAAAACCCATCAACCTCTCGGGTTTTTGCCACCCTGTCCTGGCCCAATTCCTACCCATGCTATGTTTCCCATTCAGTGCCTTCCACTGGCGACCCCCTCCTCACCTTGTTGGTCCTCCAGACCCGTGGCGACCTCAGGGAAAGGGGGGCATTGATCCTGGGTCCTCCCCTTGACAGAAGCTCCTCTGAGTCTCTGGTCTCAGGTTCCTCCAGTGGGACAGAGGCTGAACTGCCTCTTGCTCTGTCTCCACCTGTAGGCTCTCCTTTTCTCGGCAGGGCGCCGCTTTGCTCACCGCGGCCGCCCCCCTCTCCTCCCAAAGTGCTGGGCTGTAAGGCTCCTGGCACTTGGAGGGAGCATGCGCAGCAGCACCGGGTGGGAGGGGGAGGAGCCTCCTCGCGCCGCCCCGCGCAGGTGTCCGTGGCTTGGGAACGGACCACCACCTCGCTGGCCAGCCCACACTGTGCCCCACTGGCGTCTGCAGCGCAGGGATGGAGCATCACTTCACCGGCCAGCTCACGCCATGTTACGCTGGCGCCCACGGATTGGGTGCAGGGCCAGAGTGCCCCATCACATGCCCCTTATTTCAAAACAGCTTTTGAAGTAACGGGTGTGCTATTCCGATGTACCTGTAAACCTCGTTCCAAAAGGATTAAGGGACATTTTGAAATAGTGCTCTATTTTGAAATTTGGTGCTGTGTAGATAGTGTCAAATTTTGAAATATGCTATTTTGAAATTAACTCAAAATAAACATAGCTCAAATTGCGTAGCTTGTTTCGAGATAAGGGTGCAATATAGACGCATTCTAAAACAGGGAATAAAATTAGTGTTCCATTGAATCATACTTTCAAACTTGACATTTTTCTTTGTGATAATACTGCTTAGTATTTATACAAATGTTTTATACATAGATCTCACATCATTTTATCTTTCTTTGAAAGCTGCATTCTCCCTAAGGTGATCAGATGTCCCATTTTTAAAGGGACAGTCCTGTATTTAAGCCCTCCTGCAGGTGTTTTGACTTTTTCTTAAAAATGGGCAAATTGTCCCATATTTTCTGTCCCCCTGCTTATCAGTGCTGATGAGTCCTGCTGCTGGCCAGATGCCTGCTTGCCAGTTGCCTGCCTAGCAGTGGTGAGTGTGTGGGAAGATATGAGGGGGCATCCAGCAGCCAACAATGAGAGTGAATATGCAAGGCTGGTGGTGGGGCAAAGATGCAGTGCAGAGATGACAACTTCACCTGTTGGTCTGTCAGTGTAGCATCTGCTGCATGCTGGCTATTGGCTAGTAGAAGGCAGGCCCCAGGCTCATTTCTGGCTGGCAGTGACTGAGCATTGCAAGCTGCAGTGGCTAGTGATTGCAGATAGGTGCCAGGCAGCAGCTGGTTATGTGTCATCTCTGCTGCCCACCCATCAGCCCTTTATGTCCTCTGCCTCTCACCGTCCTCTCCCTTCCTTGCCTCTTCATCCCCTGACCCCCCTGCTCTTCCAACTCCCACTCCCCAGCAGAATATGTCCCACTCCTAGAGCAGTGTGGAGAACTAGTCCCTGTTAGGAGCACTCAGTTCACCAATAGCCTGGCTGGCAGCCTCCTTCCTTCCTTCACTGCCTCTGGCTAGGATGGTGCCCCAGGAAAGCACAAGACTCTCCAGTCCAGGGCACTGGCCAGGAGAAGCCAAGTCCTGCATGTGCCAAAGCCCCACAGAACACTGGCACAGGGAAGCCTCTCTGCTCCTCAGCTAAGCTCTGGAGTGGCTGGGGGGTTGATTTCCAGCCTGTTCACACCCTGGACCTGCAAGCTTCACAGCAGCCCCTGGGGCAGAAGCTTAGTACCCTATTCACCCCACAACCCCTGCCCTGGGATCTGTTCTCAGGAATTGCAGGACTGCTCCACCCTTTACGCACCCTCTGGTGCTGAGCCACCACTATGGCCCCATTCACTGAAGCCCCTGCTGTCATATTCCCTAAACCCTTATGCACAGTGCTGTCTTAGGGCTTAACCTCTTCCTACCCATGCTGTAGGTAGGGGTCATCAGTGGCCAGCAGCAGCCTGGAAATGTTAGCTGCCTTTCTACAATGTGAAGACAGGAAGGAACAAACTGCTTCCAGCCACAAGGGTGGGGAGGGGGGAAGAGATGAGTTCTTCAAAGACACAGGACAGGTCATCCCTACCCTTCTCCCTCCTCTCCTGCAACTGGAAGTATCTCCTGTGCTTTCTCTCCCACACAGAGCACTGAAAGGTCGCTGGCCACATTCTGGTGTGAACTCTGGCAGAAATTGGAGAGGGAGGGACATGTGACCGTGCATGTCCCTACTACTTATTATCTCAGGGAGATGTGACACCAGGCACCAGAAAAGGAGGATCCATCCCAGGGATTCAGCTAGGCAGAGAGGGTTGGGTGGTTGGTCACACCTCATATGTGTCACTTCACCCCTTTTGTGTGGGGGAGAGAGGGGTGTGTGTGTCACCTCTTCCTGTGTGAACCCGAAAATATTAAAGCAAGTAAATAAAAAAGTCAAACTACAAAGGATTTCTTTTTAACAGGGGCTCAGTCAACTTGATGTTAATTTGAGCATTTGGATGGCGTAGTTCTGATTGACTGTAATTGAACTTGCTTGAATATAAGTAATTTTACCAGGTGTCCCATATAAATATGGTCAGCCTAATTATCCCCATGTTACAAATGGGTAACCAAGTTACAGTAAGAGTAAGTAACTTGATCAAGGTCATACAGCAAGTCCATGGAAGAATCAGGAGTAGGACTGACGTTTCTTGACTCCAAGGCCCTATCCATCGGACCTTTCTCTTCTATATTAACATTTGCAATTTTATTTCCTTTTACAAAAACCTAGCTTTCCAGAATGTGTGCAGTTGGGAAACTGCTCCACAGAGATAGCATGGCAGGATGGAAAGGAAGAGATGCTAGCAGTTAGGATGTAGGGTAGAGCAGTATTTCTACCAAGTAGGAGTGGGGAGACTAGCACATTAGAGTGGGCTTATTGCAAAGAAGGAGAAGGCAGAGCAAAATGGTTGGGGTGATTTTGTTTAGGAAAGTGGTTTCGCTGGAGGCAGCAGATCAGTCTGTGTGTCGGGGAGAAGTTATTTATAGCTTCCTGCCTCCCACCTGGGTTGCTGTGGGAGGTGAGCTGGAGACACATTGTTCTCTGCACTTGGCAAATGAATAAGCTTAAGAGGGAGGAGAATGGTCTTAAGAACAACACAAGATAATAAATACAGTAAAACCTGCCAGCAATGATCGCTCATGGGAGTTAGCAAAAGCGGTTGCTTGTAATAGATGGTCTCTCCTCAAAGGTTTGCTGTAGCATGGGCACTATTATAATGTACAGAAAGATTTCCCTTCTTATAGATGTTTCATGTTTAATTTTAATGGCCTTTTAAATGAACATTACATACAGTGTACAGTACAGTACTGATTTATATTTAAAATCCCTTGGTGGGTTTATTAATACAGTAGTGCACTACACAAAAGCATACAGCATTTATCAAACTGAGGGACTGACAAGGGCGGCAGGTGTCAGAAGCAGGGGAAGGCAATGCAGCAGTTACACATTTACACACAGGGAGCTGGTGCTTGCACAGACCCACCTCCACCCCTACATCCCCTGCACTGTTACCTGTGTATCAGAGGCAGCAGTGCAAAGTGGACAGGTGGGAGCCAATGCTCACAGGGAGCTAGCTTTTAAGGTACTGGCTCCTACAGAGTCATCTGTCCCTATCCCTGTGCTGCTGAGAGGCAGCAGCACAGGGACAAGGGAGGCAGTCGGCTCTATGGGAGTCGTTACACACGGGGAGCTGGTATTGGCTCCCTCCAGCTCCCCCTCCATGCTGCTGTCTCTGTATCAGAGGCAGCAGCATGGGGAGGGCCAGGCAGCTCCCCAGGATCTGGTGCTCATGGGGAGCCTGCTTAAAAGCTGGCTCTCCGCAAGCACCAGCTCCCACCTGCCATCCCCTACTCTGCTGCTTCTGATACAGAAGCAGCAGCAGTGTGTGTGTGGGGGGGGGGGGGGCTTGTGTGTAACTGTGGCTAACCGATTAGTCTAGGCTCATCAGTTAACTGTTTAAGCATTTAAACTATTGCATCCCTGGTCTCCACCATTCAGCATAGCTCCCTCAGTCTCCTGGGGTTGCTAGGGTTTCATACCACTATCCATCCTGGGGCTGGGGAAAGTTATGTCCAGGTGTCACCCCCCTTCCCATGCTCCCCAGGCCAGGGAAGGCTGGGGTTGCATGCTGCCCATCCTTCCTGTGTTGTGGGGGGAAAGCTGGAGCTGTATGCCTCTCACTGGGAGAGGATGGCCTAGCACCACAGTGGGGGTGGGGTCTTGGCTTCCATGGTGGCCCTGATTGGCAGGGGCAGGGTGGGTCTGGGTCTTGCCTCCCCACAGCCCTAGATTCATCGACCGCCCAAGTGGTCTGACCTAAAAAAGAATTGCAAGCTTACTGTAGGGGGTCTGTGATGTTGTCATCCTTACTTCTGTGCTGCTTTCAGAGCTGGGTGACCAGAGAGCAGGAGCTACTGGCTGTGCACACGGCTCTGAAGCCAGGGCTGCCACTAGCAGCAGCTCAGAAATAAGGAAGATCAGTTTCTCCTACATGTTTGTATTTGTACATGGGAGTAAGAAAATGTGGTTTCTGGTTGCAGATGACAGGTCATCGCTCTTCACAGTTACATTATAGGGGAAAAACATGCCGTGGCCTCTGCAAGTAGTCGCTCGCAACAGCTGGTCTCTTTTCAGAGGCAGTCACTAAGGTAGGTTTTACTGTAGCATATTTGTCAAAGATTATCTCTAATGTCCATCATAACTCTTTAAAGATTTCCATCAAGTATCTTTATAGTTTGCAGTTTAACAAATTAAATGTTCCTGTTTTTTGCCAGAAAATTTTGGACACCACATGGCCATGAGCTTTTCCCAGTCACATACAGGGCAGCCCACATTTTGGATCATGTCCTTGTAACTGATTTGCAATGGATTTGCATCATCAGGGACATTTTGAGGTCAAGATGACCCAGGTGTTGGCCAGCAATACAACATCTAAAATTTGGGATTGTTTTTCTCAGACCCATGATCTACTCCCATTTCAAGATATTGTGAGAAATTAAAAATGGACCATAAAGCAGGACTCAAATTCGAGAGCCTAGAAAGGAGCTCTATTCATGAAGAGACAATCTGGGATGGTAGCTGAAGCTGCTGTAGTGTTATGAAGAAGGTCTCATTAGAGCAAGCCATTGTTCTGGGTGACATAGGTCCAACAAACCCAGGAAGTTAAAACATTTCTTGCAAACACAGCAAAGTATTGCTAACTATGTGTAATCTAGATCACATACATTTCTCTGCCTGTGAACCCAGCTCTATTACAGGAGGTGCAGAAGTTCAGATTTCTAATAATGAGATCCAGAGAGGTTTCTTCCCTTATAGGGCATTTGGGGAGCACAAGAATCAAAGCATTCAAGAGAGGAGTCTCTTTTGAAGAGCTTGCTAAGAGGGAGTTGGCCCTGCTAACAAACAGGGAGATGGTCTCAATGCACTAATGGTTCTTTCCATCTAAGTTTCCTGTGCGTGTCACAGCTGTTGGTTTGTGCAGCTGTCTCGGTGTGTTTCTCTGCCTACCCTATATGGTTTATGTAAACAGCTTATTATTTTATGAACCAGACTCCAGTGACCATGTCTCCTTGGTCTGCTTTACAACAAATAAGCAATGCTAGTCTCTATATTTTTGTTAGTAATTAGTAAGAGTGACAACAGTCACGAGTCCTACCCTGAATAGGCCACTTTTATAGAGACAGGACCAACCAGTCAGGCCAAGATTCAACCCACTTCTAATGGGGTGGGGTGGGATAGGGTGGGGAAGAAGTATCAAAAATGATATTTTCCGTGGTTTCCTATTAATTAAACAAAGGATATATCATTTCCACCTACTCCCTTAATCTGAAGGATCACCAGAAATGCAAAATGCAGCTACTGTATTGTTCTCTGTACTATTCTGGCTCTGATGTTTCCGGATGAGAGACTTTCTACCCTCCTATATTCAAGCACTAGTACTACTATTATAGTATATGTCAACATAAAGCAATAGTTTGCATAGTATATAAAGCAAAAGCCCTAATCCTTATCCCAGTAAGCAACCTCCTCCTGAGCTTTAGATTTTGTATTACCTACATCTGTTTTATGTTTATTCAAGGCACATAGGCTTGGGAATCCATAGTATTGGAATGCACAGTGGGGCTGACAGCCTCACTGGGCCCCTGCTCAAGGTGTGGGGAAGGGACTGCTCCACAGCTCCGGAAAGGGCGAGGCTGAGGCTAGGCAGCGTTCAGTACTGACCGGAGAGTACTGCTTCTCCCCCAGGCAACCTTCAGTGCTGTCCAGAGCACAGTGCTCTATCAGTGATTTAAATGGCCTTGAGTTCTGGCTGCCACCATGGTTGCAGAAGTGGCAGTGGCAGCCAGGAACTATGGAACCTTTTAAATATCTGGGGGCTGGGACAGTTGCCCCACACCGTCGGTGTGCATGGGAAAGCCTTACTCTCCTATAAACTCCAACAGCCCCAGATACTCTCCCTTAGAGGATCCTTTGTGGGAAGCCAAAGAGGGAAGCATCTGAGTTTCCTTACCTCACTGTACACTTCCAACAGACTTCTCATAAGAAATCTGAGGAAAGGGGATGATGTGAACTCATGGTAAAGGATTCTTACAGGAGCTCTCTCCCAGCCTCCATAAACTATGGATGCGTGTCTTTCCAGCAGATGGGAATATTCCTTTGGGTCATGGGTGCCTTCAGACAAGCTGAGAAAGCTGCAAATACTTCCTCACCCCAACTTGTTCCTCATATTTCATCTGGTATAATCTCTCTACCATTCAAAAAATACTATAACGCCCCAAGACAAAGAAATTACAGACAGAAACCCTGTTTTAGCTTTCCCTAGAATCCACAAACCCCAGCATAAAGTAGATTGGAATTGGTTCACAAGACCTTCACCCCATATTTTCCTGCCCCCATTCTGCACAGTGATCACGTGTCCCTGTCCCCCTCCCCTCCTGTCTGTGCACTTTGAGTGGGCAGACCTCAGTTCCTGAGTGTTGCTTCAGTGAAAAGCAGCATGCGGTGCTTGCGGTGAGGGGAGGAAGCTGGCTGTGAGAGATAAAGGCTGAGGTTAGGAGCAGACTGACTGTTATGCTTCTGGGGATTTGCTACTCTTTGTATAACCTCAGTGTGGCTGAGTGATACAAATCAGCATTAACTATTCTGATAAAATCTTTCCACCAGGGACAACCAGCAACCACGTCTCCAAATCCTATATTGGATTCAGTTATTATTGCCCTGACATTCCAGTAAAATCTCCTAAGAGGGAAGCATTATTTTTACAGTGATATTACCAAGAGAGGAAGAAACAGTTTTATGCCTTCTCTCTCTTTGGACTCAAAGTTCAATGAGAGGAAAGGATTGGGCCAGTAACTCTGAAGTGCAGAAGGAAACAGCAGACCTGGGAAATACCAGGATTGCCTCAGAGAAGAACAGTCACTGAGAATGTGTGTGTGTGAAAGCACCATTTTCTCCCTCCTTCCCACAAGAGCCTGTGCCACTCAGTGTGAAAGAGAAAGGCTCAAAGAACCAGAAGCAAGACATTTAGTTGTCCATCTGCTGTGCCCCAGGGTCTTCCTTCACACAAATCAACCAGCAGAGAGAAATGCTTAAGTCATGATATTTATTATTTGGGGGAACCATAGCTCTATGTGGGGAGAGGACTGGCAATCACTGGAATTACATAAATGCTTTGGCTACAAGGTAGCAGAATTCTCCTGTTTTTTTCTGCAAACCTTAGTAATTTGCCTCCTTGGAGAGGGGGCACACAATTTGTCTACCACTTGCAAATGGGTAAGAGAAGTTGGAAGTGAAAATAAGACTAAGCTTGACTGCGTTGACTTATTTAAGTTCCCCTCTTCTAGACTGCTTTGGAGCACCATAGATGGTGTAGTAGATAAAGATGGACTTTCTGAAAGAAATTATTTTCTCTCTGAATATCCTACAAAAATCTTCATCCTCTGTGGAAGACAAAGTGGCCTAAATATCAGGGAAATTAGAAATCTTGGACTCTCACATTAGGGTGCTGAGAATGGTTTCAACCACACAGAGGCTGAGACTAAGCTTTGCAGGAGGTACACCAAAACTTACAAGATCCTTAAAAATAAAAAGGAGCCTTAACGCTTGGTGGAAATAAGTCATGAAATACTGAAGAAGTAGATGAGAATTTGAATTGGCTTCCCTAGTTAAGATTATGGAAGAGCTTCTTCTTGCTCATCTGAAACCTGATACCACTGAGGAGTCTATTTATGTTAAAGGGACCTACTAGGGACACCTAGGGACCTACTAGATATAAGAAAGGGAACACCATAGCTGTTTTGCTGCAGCAAGTGCAAGCATAAATGTTGCTTTATTGGCAGGAGCAGTCTCTTGCCGAAAAAGCAAAAGCTGCTCATGGGGGCTAGAAGTATTTTGTCAGCAAAAGTGCCTACAAACAGCATTTGTATGTGCTAACATAGCGACAGGGCTATGTTGACACAGACTTGCCACTAAATGCTGTGCAATTGTAGACATGGTCTTAGAAGAAGAGGGCTGACCTGTTTTCTTTATCCACGATAAACATTAAGGTTTGGTCAACACTAACAACTTATGTTGATATAACTATGTCACTAAGGGGTATGAAAAATCCATATCTCTAAGCAATGGAGTTATACTGATCTGACTCCCAGTGTAGAAAGTGTGAGTGGATTACCTACATTGGTGGGACAGCTTCTCCTGTTGACATAGCTAGTGCCTCTTCCATCGGTGTAGGTAGCATCTTCACTGAAGCATTTCAACAATGCAGCTACACTGCAACAACTTTTACAGTGTAGACAGCTCTATAATAGTAGTGTATTAAAAAAATCGCTAGCTGCCCCTCTATTTAAACCATGGCCAGAATTACAATCAATCCTCTTGAAAGGATTGTTTTATTTTTCTCTCATTGTTATCCTAGTTCTAAATAGTACTGTGCTTCAACTGAAATAAGCAAATATTGTTTCTTTGAACATAAATATTTTTGTAAGATGGAATCAATAAAATGACCTAATTTCCTGAAATATTATTATGCTAGTTATTGAAATTGGCAATGCTGTACTTGCTTCTAAAACTGCATGCATTTCTTAAATGTTAACTGTTTCTTTTCTGCTTTTTATTGTATTTCCTTTTCCTGTATGATGTCTATCAATAAACCCAATAACATACAAATGATCTTTCCATTATGGAGTGTGTCCTAATATAAAATAGTTTGGACTTAGTAGGAATTAAATGATAAGAGGGAAACAAAAGTAGTGACTACCAGAATGAATTACAAAATCCAGAACAATCAAAATGATTAGCTTGAACAGTGATCAGAAAAAACTTATAAAACAACAAATAGTCTAGTAGCACCTTAAAGACTAACAAAACATGTACATCAAATAGAGGTTCAGAGAGGGAGGGTTACATAGTGACTTTCTACTTTACCTAGAAGCAGATGAACATCTTTGGAGCAAACAATAGATGGAACATAGATGGTTACTAACAGGGATGTGAATGGCTAACTGGTTAACCAGTAAGCCTCACCCTAATGTGTGAGGATTACTGGTTCCAGTTAACTAGTGGGGTCTGGGGCAGCTCTCCGCCTGTCACAGGCAGAGGGCTGCTCCAGCCCAGGGTTGCCAGGTGTCCAGTACTGAACCAGACAGTTTGGTATTTTCCCCTCCTGTCTGGTAAAAAAATTCAGAAAATACTGGACACCTAAAATGATCGGTACTTTCTGATTTTTTTTTCCCGGCCAGGGGGCGAAAATCCCAGGCTGTCCAGCTAAATACGGAGGCAGTCGGGCAACCCTAGTGCTCGCTGGGTTCCGCAGGGTGCTGTCTGGCCTAGCGTAGGGAGGCAAGATGGCAGGCAGCAACTGGCAGCCTGTTGGGGCCAAAAAGACTCACCACGCATTTTTTAAAGGGGCCACACTGTTTTTGTTGTTGTTTTGCTTAACAATTCTTGGGGTCCTTTTGGTTTTGGTTTTTTTTTGCTCTGTATTTTTTCTGAAACTCTCAGGCAACCCTACTCCAGCCCCATGCAGCCTGCTGCAGGTGGAGGGTGCTCTGTCCCAGCCTGGGTGACCTGCAGGCAAGGGTGTTCCTACCCAGCCAACCCCTGTTGGCAGCAGGGGAGCTGCTGCTGGAGTGCCCCCCTCATTGTCCCCCTTTAATCAGTTAACCGATTAAAGAAGAAGTGGGTTGTGCCCACAAAAGCTCATGATACCATCTATATGTTTTGTTAGTCTTTAAGGTGTTACTAGACAAGTTGTTGTTTTTTTAAGTTTTTCCAATTAAACACCATATTTAATCAGTTAACCAATTAAATAGGATTTTACATCCCTGTTACTAAGGAGCTAAGGAGTCCCGCGGTCCATATTTCTTAATGAAAACCTCGAAAGCTACATTTTAAAACGAAATGTAAGTTTGTTTGAGGTCTTCCATCTTCTCAATGGTAGCAGCTGAGAGAGAAGGCAGAAGGGATAAATCGGAGATTGCACTGACTGAGGAAAAGCTAGGAGAAATGTACCAGCATGACACCTGGATCAGGTTATAGGTGGAGGAGTAGGAAAGAAGAACAGAAAAGAGAGTTAAACTGACTAGACTCTTACAACTGTTACGTGGCACTTGAAAAGAAAGATAGGAATCAGATAAAGAAGAGTGCAAGGAAAGTCAGGGCCAAGGAGAGATTACCAGAAACAAATGAGAGGCAACTCATCCTGATCAGGGGACAGATACATGTTTACAGTCACATTGTTGTGATATAGATAAAGAGAACAGGATGGCTAAGTCCCAGCTTTCAGGACAAAGGATAAGACTAGAAGAGAATAGCTAATTTTTTCTTTTAGCTGTAGGTCCCATAAGAACCAATACTGTAAATCAAGAGAGTTTTGCTAACATCAAGAGCAGCTTTTAGGAGTTGGAAAGAGAAATGACATCCAAGTAAGGGTGTATCTAGAGCATGATGATGAGGTGGGATTGCATCTTGAGTAGGCACACGCAATCTAGCTAACTAATCGAGCTAATTTGAGCAAAAGAGAAAGCTGCAGCAGTACGTGCTAGGCCCATGACTTCCACTAGAATTCTGGGCAGGCTTCTAGAGCACCTTGTTTCTTGCAGCTCGGTCACAGCTGCAAAATGTTTCACTCCGGACACATGATAAGTTATAGAGCAAATCCATTTAACCACCGTAAAGCTCCCAATTCTTTTTTGGTTGTTAAGATACCTTCCCTTCTAGAAATACAGGTAACTACGGCTAAAATTAGGCTTTTAAACATTTCAACCAAGGAACTTCTGCTGCCTTATTAGGCCTAATTGCTTGTTTCATAGAAGGCAGAACCTTAGTTTGCTGTTTCTCTGTACAAGCCAAGCAAAATTTACTGAGGTTCCTGGCTTCCTCAACAAGAGTTTTAACCTCTATTTCCTAGCATGATATGGAGTTTATCTGCACACATACCATCAGACCTTTCATGCTTATAGAAGGCTCAACCATAGATTCCATTCCTACATCCAGCTGAATGACAGTCCCCTCACCTAAAATGAGATGATGAACAAATACAAAAGAGTGCCACAGGACTCCTCGCCGCAAATACAAAAGAGTGCTCTAAAGTCTAAAAATGACCAGTAGGCAGCAAACACCAGAAAGAGTAATTAAACAAACACAAAGAGAAAATAGTTGAGTTAGTATTGAAATCAGTCATAATGCTGCTCTCTGAACACACTTGAAATTAAAACTTATCCATTGTAAGAGAAAAAACCAAACAGTTGTGAGCCTTAAAAAAATTCCAATGTGTGTGTGCTGTTAAAAGACTTAACGTCATGAGGAGAGTTACAGGGCAAACTGAAGTCCTGCGGAATGACTGTGCAAAACGGAAACTATTTGTACTTCAAACAACAACCTGCACTGAAAGGCATCTCGGAACCATTAGACATTTCTCAATGCTGCAAGCAATAGTTCAGCTAAAGGACATTACCAAGGCAGAGTACAGAACCAAATTATGAGGTAGTAAAATGTTGCTGGATTGTCTGTGGTAAAACTCCATTTTCATATCTCCGTATTATAAGAGCAATGGAAATGAGAAAAAGAGAGGTAGCCCACCATATAGAGCTGAAAGACAGAGAGATGTGAATATTACCTGCAGTGATGTTTACCATGTTCTTTGGTAAGAGAGGCATATTATGTCTGGGTTGGACTGCTCAGAGAGATTCTGCACCTAACATTATTACCCAATTGAAATCAGTCCTTTTACCTGGGAATAGTTCTCGCATGTTTGATTTATATTGATCCCACCAGTCTAGTTACAGTCCATAAAAGATTCTCAAGATTCCAGGAATATGGATTTTTACATATTCCAATCGCAACTGGTGTTGATGACATAATCATTCTCCTTGTCTCACAGTCTAGTTAGCTGGAGATCATATTAATCTCTTCCTTCTCCTACTCCCCATTCATCCAGGCCACAACCAAATCTCACCATTTCTTCCTCCACAACATTTTAAGAATCTGACTCTTCTTCTCAGTCCCGACAACCAAAACACTTCTTGCCCTGATCATCTTGTACCTTGATTACTGCCACTTCTTCCACCAAAGTCTCCTCAGTCCCCAGATTAACCCTAGTGCATACAAAGCACAGCCACTAAAATAATTTCATTTGCCCACCATACCATCCCTGTATTGGCTCCTCTTCGACCTGCAGATCAAATTTAAATGTCTTCTGATCATCTCCAAGATCTACATTCAACTACCACTCAGCTTACATTTTGGATCACTTTCTCTATCCTGTCCCTTCAGTCCTTTTGTTATCACATGATGCCAGCCTTGATAATCTCCATTCATCTCCTTCATCCATCTCTGACTCCATGTCTTTTCCCACCCACTCGCTACGTATGGAATGCCACGCTCAACGTAATTCATCAAGCCACCAACCCCCTCATTTGTGTTCCTCCTAAAAAGACCAACTTTTTCCATGTCACATACAGCAGCAAGTTAATCATTAAAATATTAAACAAAAGACAAACACTCCCTGTCGTCTTCATTTCTAACTTTTCTGCTGTCAGTCCTTGAGACAAGGATTCAGTTTGTTGTTTGTCTTATGTATAACTTAGCACAGTTAGGATGAAACAAAATACAATAATAATGGTCTCCAGAATCCTAATAATATCATCTCACTATAGGACATTCAAGCAATAATAATACAGAGAAATAACATTTCCTGGCTGTTAATGACCAGTTAGGTAATGGGCATGAGAAACTGAAAGCCAGGAATTGCACAGACATCAAGGGGTCAGCAGATTTCTTGTATCTTTCTTGCTGTAGCCTGCAGAGTGTTCTGTTAACATTTTGCAATAAGCTCCGTGGCTCAGTTATTTGGGGTGGGTGTATGAACGCACCATTTCCTGTGGTGGCCGTTGTGCTTCCTGTTTTCTCAAGACTGATGGAGACAAGCTGGCGGGGCTGATGATTTTGAAACAGGGGCAGCTGCATGATTGTCTTGTGAGAGCTGGGAATGAATCACCCCCCCTCCCATCTGTATACAAATTCCAAATCTTCCAAAGTTGGAACTCTAAGTCTGTAGGACTTGAAGTACCTGGTTATGCACTAAAGATAGAGATGGGGAATGCCTGCCAACCTCAAGCATTCAAAAATAATGTCAGCCCTGACATTTCATAAGATTGGCTTAAAATCATGGGATGTTTTTAAAAATAATTTTGAGTTCCATTTTATTTGTCTTCTGTTTTTTGAGTCCATAGGGCGCAGATAAGTCATGTGTTCAAGTTTTTCTTCCAACCATGAGGGGCAGATTTTTTTAATAAGAAAAACACTAAATATAATGTAGTCATGATAAAATAATGAATATTGGCAAGAAGGTGGTGTGGAAGGGAGAGGTTAGTGGAGCAAAAATCGACCCCGATATAGTCTCTTCACCAGTAATTAGTTTGTCTGCTAAAGATCACTTCGCCATTACTACAAGCCTGCATTTAAAAACAACTTTGGTAGAAAATTCACTGTATTGTGATGTCCAGCACAAAGCCTAGAAAATGTACAATGAGATACAGTTCATATTTATTAGTTTATTCCTGAAAAAAGGGGAACTACCCTGTACTCCAATCCACTGGAATTGTTCAGAACATAAACATTGTTCCTCGGGTGCAAAGATAAAAGATGTGCACCTGTCTTGTTGCCACTCTCAAATTACAGGTTGAACCTTTCCAGTCCGGAACCCCCGGGACCTGACCGGTTCTGAATGAGAGAATTTTCTGGACCACGGAAAGTCAATATTGTCTAGCAGCATTACCAGCACTTCTACTGCTTACTGTGCTGCTAGAGGACATTCAGGGGTAAATTAGAGCTAAATAACAGCACAGAACACTGAGAGCTAGAACTGGTTGCCGTAAACAAACTTTCTGGGACTGCAGGAAACTTGGCCATACCCATGAAAAGTGGCCATCTGGCTAACTGAAATCATTCTGTATTAGAGAGGTTCAACCTGTATTATAATTAAAGTTTTAGTCCATATGAGGTACATTCCTTCTTTCAATACAGTGAATATCTACAAATCGTAAGTATTTGCAAACAGTAGGGCTGCCCTATGATGGAGGCCCTCAAAAATGAAATGAACATGTGGGTCAACTGTGTACATGAAAAAAGAGAGAGAAGAAAATACAGTTACCTGTTTCCGTAATAGGTATTCTTCGATATCTGTTGCTGATGTTCATACTGCATTAATGTGTGTGCTCACCATATGCACCAGTGCCGGAAAATTGTCTGTAAGCAATATCCACTGGGTAACGGCCTAGAGTGGTGCCCTCATGGCCTTGGTCTATACTAGGGTATGTCTACACTACCCTCCTAGTTCGAACTAGGAGGGTAATGTATGCATACCGCACTTGCTAATGAAGCCCGGGATTTGAATTTCCCGGGCTTCATTAGCATAAGCGGGGAGCCGCCATTTTTAAATCCCCGCTGCTTCGAACCCCGTGTAGCGCGGCTACACGGGGCTCGAACTAGGTAGTTCGGACTAGGGTGCCTATTCCGAACTACCGGTACACCTCGTTTCACGAGGAGTACCGGTAGTTCGGAATAGGACCCTAGTCCGAACTACCTAGTTCGAGCCCCGTGTAGCCGCGCTACACGGGGTTCGAAGCAGCGGGGATTTAAAAATGGCGGCTCCCCGCTTATGCTAATGAAGCCCGGGAAATTCAAATCCCGGGCTTCATTAGCAAGTGCGGTATGCATACATTACCCTCCTAGTTCGAACTAGGAGGGTAGTGTAGACATACCCCTAGGGAGTTATTTCGAAATAACCCCCCCCCCCTTTATTTTGAAATAATAAGCAGAGCATCCACACTACCAAGCCTGTTATTTCGAAATAACACCCTGGTTATTTTGAAATCTGTGCTCCTGCTTACCTCAGGGAATAATGCTTATTTTAAAATAGTTATTGAGAAACAATATTAGTGTGGACACTGTGCTGATGCTATTTTGAAATAACTACTTCCCACTGTCATTTGAAGGAATTACTCTCCAGTGCTTCCTGGGGCTCTAAGTCAAGGTAGCACATCCACAATAATGGAGCCTGCCTCAGATTAATTTTGAGGCTCCCCAGTAGTGGGGATATGCTATTTTGATTTTGTTATTTTGGAGGCTATTATTTCTAATAATAGTAGAAATGGGAGCAAGCGCTCACTGGCTCAAAGGGCAGGTCAGTGAACCTGGAGAGGAGTCCCAAAGTCAGACACAGTCCTGTACCTGCAGGTAAAACTGCTGAAGACCCTTCATGAATCTGAGTGTCATTTCATGAAAGAACACTGTCCCTGAACCAGCTGGTGGAGTGCCCAATATGTGATGCAAGAAGACCCCACTCTGAGCTCCTTGACATTTACATGTAATGTTGCCTCCTCTTGGGTCTGCAGTCCCTAGAGATTTCTGAGGTGCGTACCCTAGCCACAGTCCAAGGCATCCAACACCATCTGAAGGGAGGGTGCAGGATTATCAAACCTAACTCTTGATAGGATCAATCCAACACTGCAGAGAGGTAAGCACTACCAAGGGAATGTTTACTATCTCTGGGTACGTCTACACTACAGCGCTAATTCGAACTAACTTAGTTCGAATTAGTTAATTCGAACTAAGCTAATTCGAACTAACGCGTCTAGAACTAAAAACTAGTTCAAATTAGCGTTTTGCTAATTCGAACTAGCATGTCCACATTGAGTGGACCCTGAACCGGGCTTAAGGATGGCCGGACGCAGTGCCGGCAGGGCATCAGAGGAGGACTTAGAGCGTGGAGATGCTGTCTCACGCTAGCCGAGGGCTGCGCTTAAAGGGACCCGACCCCCACCCCGGACAGACAGTTCTCAAGGGTGCCCTGCTTGAAAACCAGTCCTGGCTTGGAGTGCCCGGAGTGCCCACACTAGGCACATCACAGCACTCGGCCATCAGCCCGGCTGCACTTGCCGCAGGCTGCCATCTGGGGAGAGGAGGCAATTGGGGGGCTGCAGGACAGCTTCCACCCCCAGAAGCCCACAGAGCCAGCCCAGTCCTCCCCATCGGGGGCTCGTATCCCATTCCCCCCTCACCTCCTTCCAGTTACCCTTCCCTAGCCCCTTTTCTTGATGTACAAAATAAAGATAACGTTTCTTCCAACATTGACTCTGTCTTTATTGAACAAAACTGGGGGAGACTGGGAAAAGAAGGTGGGAGAGGGGAAGAGAAAGGCTGGGAGAGGGGAGGGCAACTTACATGATCAGGGGTTGGGAACAGGTCCCAGATGAAGAGAGGCTACAGAGACTGGGACTGTTCAGCTTAGAAAAGAGGAGATGGAGCGGGGACAGAATAGAGGTCTCTAAAAGCAGGGCTTGGGTGGAGAGGGTGCATTCAGAAAAGTTCTTCATGAGTTCCCATAAAGAAGGACTAGAGGAACCAAAGGAAAGGAATGGGTAGCAGGCTTCAAACTAGTAAGAGAAAGTTGTTCTTCTTCACAAAGCAAATAGTTAACCTGCGGAACTCCTCGCTGCAGGAGGCTGTGAAGGCTACAACTAGAACAGAGTTTAAAGGGAAGTGAGATCAAGTCATGCAGGTTGGGTCCATGCAGTGGTATTAGCCAGGGGGTAGGAGTGGTGTCCCTGCCCAAGGTTTGTGGAAGGCTGGAGAGGGATGGCACGAGACAAATGGCTTGGTCACTGTCTTCGGTCCATCCCCTCCAGGGTCCCTAGGGCTGGCCGCTGTCGGCAGACAGGCTACTGGGCTAGATGGACCTTTGGTCTGACCCAGGACGGCCATTGTAAGCTCAGGGCTCAGGGTCGGGGGTCTCAGTGGACCCCCTTGATTTTCATGCACACCTGCTCCTGGGTGGCCAGGCTGGCAGCTCTCCTGCCCTAGACGGCCACTTTCCTGTGCCTAGTGCGGAGATCGTGGACGAGGTCCACGATGTCCGCACTAGCCCAGGCAGGTGCCTGCCTCTTGCGGTCCAGGGCAAGCTCCCGGGAGCCGCCAGCCTGGTCCCGGGAAGAGGGGGAGGGCTGGGGGACATCGGGTGGGTGGCTCGAGCCGTGCCAGGTGCAGGGTCTGCTGGCTGGGTGCTGGCAGGCTTGCACCTGGCACGGGCACCGTAGCCAGCCCGTGCCCCTTTAAGGGGTCCGGGGCCGGGAAGGGGGCATAGAGTTTCCCTGGTGTTGGCCAGAGTGGCCACCAGGGAAACCTGGGGAGGACTAGCCTCCCACTAGTTCGAATTAAGGGGCTACACACCCCTTAATTCGAACTAGCTAGTTCGAACTAGGCTTAATCCTCGTAAAATGAGGTTTACCTCGTTCGAACTAAGCGCTCTGCTAGTTCGAATTAAATTCGAACTAGCGGAGCGCTAGTGTAGCGCCTATTAAAGTTAGTTCAAACTAACGTCCGTTAGTTCGAACTAACTTTGTAGTGTAGACATACCCTTTTTCAGGTAATCTCTAAACTGGAAATACCTGATGCTAGCCATATGCCCCAGAAGGCGCAGGCACACCCTGGTCATATTTATGGGAAATTTAAACATCTCTGTGATGAGGCTCGATAGAGCCTTGGAACTGGTCTAGCAGCAGGAACACTCTTGCACTGGTCTAAGTGAGGGCGGCTCTGATGAATTCTATCTTTGAACTGGTACTACTGTGGACTTTATGTTATTGAAAGAAGCCCCAAGAAGCAACATGTGGATAGGAGGACTTGGACATTGCACTGGAGCTACCACTTGGAGCTGTCTTTAACAAGCCAGTTCAAGGTATGGGTAAGTTTGGATACCCTGGCATCTGTGGTATGCTACTACTGCCATGAACTTGGTAAACACCCTAGGTGCTGTGGCTAGGTCAAAAAGGAAGACTGCAAATGGGTAGTTGGCCAAACCCATTGTAAGACAAAGAAAGCTCCTGTGCCCCAAAAAGATTGCCACCTGGAAGTACGCATCTTTCAGGCTGAAGGTGGCATACCAGTCTCCTGGCTCCAGTGAGGGAGTGATGGAGGCCAGGGAGATTACACAAAAGTTTAGTTTCTGTAAGTACTTGTTGAGGTCTTGAAGGTCTAGAATGGGACATAGACCATGCTTGACATCTGAGATAAAAAATACATGGAATAAAAATCTTTGTTCTGGTAATAGAGGCAGAACCACCTCCTTGCTGCTCAAGGAAGTGCTCATGAGAAGGGTCTAGGAAGAGGGATGTGGAGGATGAAAATAAATGTGAGGGTGTATCTGTGCATTACTGTATTGAGGATCCAGCAATCTGAGTTGTTGCTGACCATGCAAGAGGATATGGGAAAGGTAATTGCCAAAGACCAGGAAAACTGGATCCAGGGAAAGATCTGGTATGTTGCCCTCGGGTGTACATTCAAAATGACATTTTAGACCCATGCTTGGGGTAAGCCAAGCCCATCTGGGCAGAAGTAGTAGGAGGGTGGCTCGACAGCTGTTTTTAGTTCTTGAAAAAAACAACAAATGGTCTGGTAGCACTTGATACCATCTACATGTTTTGTTAGTCTATAAAGTGCTACCAGACCATTTGTTGTTTTTTTCTGTACAGACTAACTCGGCTAACCTCTGAAGCTTTAGTTCTTAAGTTTGTTGTGGGGCAGATGCTGCTGAAACTGACTCCCTTGTCTCTGAGCTGTTAGAACTGCTTATGCTCTAGATGAGTACACAGATGCCCAAAGTTTTAAAGGTGGTGCAGGAGTCTTTCAGCCCTTGTAATTTGGTATCTGTTTGTTCCACAAACAGTCCTGGCCACTGAAGGGGAGGTCCTGAATCAACTGCTGAGCCTTGGTTGAAAACCCAGAGAGGAGTATCCAGGGTGCTCGCTGCATGGCAGTGACAGATGCCACAGTGTCAGAAGTGGAGTCTGTAGCATCATAAACTTCCTTGAAAGCCAATCTTGTGGCAGCAATGCCCTCATCCAGGATTGCCCAGAACTCCTTATAGGAGCCCTCCGGAAAGGCACCCTTGAACTTGGCAGCCGAACGCCACATACTAAAATCATCCCACCCCAGGAGAGCTTGGTGTTTGCTGCACTCAGCTGTAGGCTAGATGAAGAATAAATCTTATGTCCAAACAAGTCCAACCTCTTGGAGTCTTTATTTTTAGGGGTAACTTCGGGTTGCCCGTGCTGTTCCCTATGGTTAACTGCCTTCAGTGGCGACACCTGGTAGGGCAATAAGGGGGGCACCATCCCACCTCTCCATGCTCGCCCCTGATCCATTCCTCCCCACCCACCTTTTCCTAGCACTCCCCAGAGTGGCAAGAAGTAGCACCACGAGGGCTGGAACTGCCCAGTCTATGCCTTCCCTACTGCCAGAGTGAGTGAGTGAAGGAAGTGGGGGAAAGGGGGAGGGAAGGAGGCTGCAGTGTGGACTACTGGCGAAGGCCCTCCGGCCTTGGAGGATGCAGGGGTGCACTGGCCTGGCCTCCCCTTACATGTTGTTTGTGATTGCCTTGGCCACCAGGGAATTTGGGGCAGTGAGTGAATAAAAGTATTTGTGGCCCTTGATCAGGACAAAGTACTTCTGCTTTGCCCATTTGGAAACAGAGGCAAGGAGGATGGGGTTTGCCACAAGGCATTGTTAATTTTTGACACCCCTTTGTGAAGGATAAGGGCAACCCTAGCTGTGGTTATGGAAGAGAGAACATCAAACAGTAAGTCTGCCCGATTTTCCAACTCCTCCACCTGCAGGCTGAGACTGGAAGCAACCCACTTCAGTAGTTCCTGGTACACCTTAGCATTATCCTGAGGAACAGGATAAGGAGTCCCCATGATAGCCTTGCTCAGTGACGATGAAGAAGAGGCCAGTACCACGGGTTCCATGGTACCCATTAGTGCTCCAGTAGTTTGACCCCCTTCATCAACATGATTTGAGGGGTCTTTTCACTGACGCTTCAGGCATTAGAGCGGTCACTGACCTATTTGAAATTCTCAACACTAAGCAGGCAGGTTGGGATGGCTGAGTGAACCCTGATATGGTCCAGGGGTGCCACAGAGCCAGCCACTATGCCTGGGCCCACTGGGTAGGTTTTGGTGCAGATGATATAGATTGTCCTGGGAGGCTGTCCCTCCAGGATTGAGCCCTGTTCCATACCAGACCTATATCAAGAACAGTTGGTATCTGGTTACCACAATCTACTGGAGCAGCAACTTTGCATGTGGCTGTGCCCTTGGTCACATCTGGAAGAGAAGTAGTCTGAATAGGATGACTACCTCCATAGAAGCCTTGGTGATTGGTGGCACTCAATGGATCTGTAGCAGAAACCTAGCGACCACAACTCATGAGCTGAGACAGTACTGGGTTGAGAATCATAGAATACTAGAACTGGAAGGGACCTAGAGAGATCAAGGCTAGTCCCCTGCCCTCACAGCAGGACCAAGCACAGTCTAGATCATCCCTGATATGTCCAGTGATGGAGATTCCACAACCTCCCTAAGCAATTTATTCCAGTGTTTTAACCACCCTGACAGTTAGGATTTTTTTCCTGATATTCAAATGGGACTGAGAATTATTGCAGGGCAGTCGCTGGAAGGGCCACCCAGTATGCAGTGACATTGGTCTCAGGGATCAACTGTGGGACCCATGGTTCCTGTTCTCTGAATGATCACAGGAACTGTAACATCCCAACAATACAAGAGGTTGGACCTGACATTAATGCCAGGGGCGCATGCTTCTGAGGGTCTGCACCAGATAACCAGAGAAGTCTCCCTTTGCCAGCACCCAGAATCCAGTGACTAGAGAGGGCTTCAGTGTGACTGCCTCCCCAAATCCAAGGCATGTTGACTGCTAATGGATGATTGGTGCTGGGACATCCCCTGCAACAGAGAGCAGTGCCACTGGGGTTAGGGAAGAGGTAAGGGTTCTAAGGCTTATCCCATGTCTGGGTACTGCTCGAGCTGGTGTGTGTGGCACCGGGAATCACAGGATCTCCTACGCAGCCTGGAGAGCTTCAGACGGTCAATGGCACCTGAAACTGATGAAGGCCCGCTTCTGTGTTCAGGCTTCTAGGCAAAGAATGGGATGTGCTGCATCACTCATCATGAGTAGGCACCTGACTTCCTGAATGGAGAGATGAGCTGCCCAACACAGGTTTAGCTCGGCCCCAGCCCTGTCCTCATCCTTAAGGGGAGTATGCAACCAACCCAGAGACTATGTCAGTAATGCTGGGCCTACAACCAGATGTAGAAGCAACATGAGGCTTGTGGACTGTTGCAGATTTTAGGAGGCTCCATCAGGTCTACAGCCAATTGTACTTGCACCTATTGGCTCACTTGTGTTTTTGCTAGTATTTGTTACTGTGCGTGGAAAGAATGTTGCCTAAGCCTATGTGTAAAACTATGAATGCCTCTCCTGCATCCCCTCCCCAGCTCTGAGCACACACTTCTGTGCCAATTCCTTCCCTTGTACTCTGATCCCATCTTCAGTACTTCTATGTGGGCTTTGTCTACACTTTCAATTGATCAGCAAAACTTTTGTAATTCATAGGTGCTTAACCTCCCTCTGGAAGGACAAAGTTTTGCCACAGCATGTGCATGTGTAAATGACGCTTTATTGGCAGGAGCACTCTCCTGCCAACAAAGAGAAACCCACTAGTTGTGGGTGGCAGCATTTTGTCAGCAAAAGCGCCACCAAACAGCATTTACACATGCCAACTTATTGACAGGTCTGTGTCGACACAGCACTGTCACTAAAAGCAGTGTAGTGTAGACATAGTCTCTCCTTCATTAATTCCCTCCATTTTTTACCAGCCTACTGCCTCACTGTTCCTCCTCATTCATTTAATACCTCATATCCCTTATCACAAACTCTCCATCACTAAGGCTATGCCTATACTGCATACCTAACAGCGGCACACCTATGCTGCTACAGTCTTGCTGCTACAAGATATGCAGTGCAGCCTCTCTGTGCTGGTAGGAGAGCACTCCTGCCAACAAAATAAAACCACCTCTAATGAGGGATGGTAGCTTTGTGAGCAGGAGAGTGTCTCTTACCAACGAAGCATTGTCCACAATGGCACTTTTTGTTCTTAAAACTTTTGTTGGTCAGGGCAGTGGTTTTTTTCACACCCGACTGACAACATTTTTAAACAAAAGTGCAGTGTAGACATAGTCTAAGTCTTTTCCTTTCCTCATGCCCCACATTCTCTCTCTCACACACTGTTTAGTACAGTCTAGACTAGGTTTAAGATTCTGTTTTTAAAACACTACTTAAGGCCCAGTGTGTTATTTATATCCACTACTTCTGGGTCCTAGGGCAGGGTCTTGTGCTTTAGGTGCTGATATTCCTATATTCAATCCTGCTGATCATCATATCATTCATATGTATGTTGCTCATGATATGTTTAACATGACAGTAGAATGTTCCTTCTATTTTCCACTATCTGGGAAGATACTCTGTAGGCATCAGCTTGCACAAAATCAGTCTGAACCATAAGCTACATACTCATTTTCAAAAATTTTGCCACATACTTGTATGCCAAGTCCTACTCCTTGCACCTGACTGCTCCTATCTTCTGTTCCTCCCTAGCTTTCTGTTATACAATCGTTGATGGCAATTAATGTGGCTGAATGTCTATTTGTCTGTCTGCTATGTACATTGGACAAACATCTCAGACACTTCGCCAAAGGATTAATACCCACAAAACAGATATCAGACAAGATCACAAAGAGAAAACAGTTTCTTGCCACTTTAACCAGAAAGGACACTCTCTAAATGACTTAGCCACCTGCATTCTGCTACAAAGACCTTTTACATCTGCACTTGAAAGGGAATCCTCTGAACTGTCATTCATGTTAAAATTCGACACTTGCCAACAAGGACTTAACAAGACTTTGAACTTTCTCACCCATTACCAAGACAGTTTCCCCAATTATCACCTGTAATACCATTAACTCACAAACATCCCACTCTCCCTACCTTTAATATCAGCAATTCACAGACACTTACCTTCCTTCCTCCCCCTTCCCACCCCCCCGCATCCCCCTTCTGTTCTGCAATGTGATTTGTCCTTTTCATATTTGTTCATTTTTTTTAAATTGTATCCTTTGGTATATATGGTTGTGACTACTTTCTTCCACTATTTGATCTGAGGAAGTGGGTCTGGCCCACGAAAGCTCATCATCTAATAAACCATCTTGTTAGTCTTTAAAGTGCTACATTGTCCTGCATTTTGCTTCAACTATTTGTTTTCTGAACATGTAACATGGGCCTCTCCTGACCCTTTTCATAGGGAAGTGAATATGAAAGAGGCTTTGGCTTCCTCTCCCTGCACTGCATTTGTTTCACTTTCTCCTCACCTATTGAGACAACCAGAAGCTGCCTACATCCAGATGCAGCTCCCTGAGCTCGCATCCCATGGGAGGAAGACTTCAGATCCATGAAGAGAAGTGCAGGAAATAAGGCTGTTAGAGAGAGAACACTGCAGAGAAAGTTTCCCAGGGAACTTTTGCTTTAACAAATTTATGACAATCCACACAAAAGCTGTATTTTTGAAAAGGGGATACAAGGATGGGCAAGAGACATAGACAACATGAGTTAGGTACACAGGGACTCATTCCCATTTACATGAGGGCCACTTAACACTATATCTGAGCAGCAGAAAGAGGCTTGGCAGTGTAGTAGCTTCCATTTTGTGCAAAAACCCCGTTTTGCTTCTTTTTGCACAAAAAGAAAGGGCAGAAAATATGCTAATGATATCACAACTCATGCTAATGAGTCCCTCATTAGTGTATTTTCTGCCACAAAAACTCACAGTGTAGATATAGCCTGTGTGTCTGACTTACTCTGTTTGTGTCTCTTGCCCAGCCAAGCCCAGTTAGGTATCCAGGCACTGATCCCCATTTATGCTCAGGAGGACTGTAAAGTGGCCTTAGTGTAAATGAAATCAGACCCAAATTCCTATATTTGGAATAAAGCTGCAAATCAGTGCAGAAGAGAAGAACTGGATGAAATCAGTGAGAAATGCCCTGCTCGTGTACACTGTAAAAATTACAATAATGTTCTTCAAAACAGGTTCCCTCCTTATCTCACTTCCATTTGGACCCAGCAGGCTTCCCTCTTGACCAAAACAGGGACTGGCAGAGAACAAGTAATATGCTGCCAATATTTAAAACAGGGGCTCCCTCACAATATTTTCTCTTAGCTGGTGACACATCTCTTTTACCACAGTCTTGAGTGTGCTAAGGACATGCAGAATGAGGGACAGGGAAATCTATTCATTTGGTTTCCTACTCAAACACTTTTTTATAACCAGAACCAAGAAGTGAGAGAGCATAATTCAGCACCACACTGATGTAAAGTGAATTTGTTGGCAATATTTATAAACTGGTAGTGAAACTTAAGCAGAGGGTATAGGAAAGAAAAATATTTCACTTGTGTAATTTGAAGGTGTTGGATCTGAGAATACTCATTCTGAGGAAATCTTTTGAAAATATCTACTATTTGGTGCAATTTAATCCATTACAAAGAAAATACATACCCCCAAGAATATGCTATTTCTGGCACAGATCATTTATCAGTATCAAGGAAGAGAATGTGAATGAATCTATCAGAGAAAGGCAGAAAACGGTTATTCATATATACAGTAACTGTGGACTTGTCTAAATGGAGAGTTAGTGCGCCGCAAGCTGGGATGTAAATCTAAAGCACTTCAGTCTGCAGTGCACTACCTGGTTGTATGAACTACTAGTAGATCAAAGCACACTACTGAACTTCTGGTACACAAAAGCAGGGTCCATAAAGCCAGTTAGTGCACAGCAGGATAGTGCCCTGTAGCTTTACATCCCAATGTGTGGCACATTAAAGCTCCATGTAGACAAATACTATGATTCTTTAAGATGCTTGGTCCATGTGGATCTCACTCCTGGTATGTGCATGGATTTTGAATCTTTGGCCAGTAGTGTCTGTGGGAGCAGTGCTTGCACCTAGTTTACCAAAGAAATAAAAGGGAGTACAACCCCAATTATCACTCCGTTCCAAAACCTGATCCAGAAACTCAGGGGAGAAAGGTACACCCAAGTCATACAAAAGGAAAGAAGTTCATGGGATCCATGAGGACAAAATATCTAAAAGGTGAGTAACCATTTTCTCTTCAGATATCTGTCCATGTGGCTCCTAGTCATGGTACTAGCAGTATGTAACCATTAGGAGAGTCAGAGGAATTCCAGCAAAAGAAGTTGTAGGAATACGCTACTGAAACTGGCATTAGGGAGTATTATGGTGTAAATGTGTCCAATGAGCTCCACACTGTAGCCTTACAAGTATCTATTACAGGGATTATTCCAAGGTATGCAGAGGATGCAGCTATCGCCCTGGTAGAAAGGGCACTGATTCCTATAGAAAGGACCTGCTGAGAGCATTCAAGAGTACATTGCCTGATATGCCTGAATAACTTGGGGGTGCAGACAGATTACTCTTGGGATACAGCCCCTTGTGCCACACGAATAGTGACTTCTTGAATTGTTTAATCCTATCCAGACAGTAGGAGAAAGTCCTCAAGATATCTAAGGTGAACAAGTTAGCTTCATCGACATTGGAGTGAGACAGAAAAAAAACACAGAATTTTTGTGTGTTGAGGTGAAAGTTGGTGGCCACTTTAGTTAAGAATTTTGTGTGGGATTTTAACATAATTTTATTCTCAAAGACTCCCTACAGGGAGGATCTGCCTCTAGAGTTTCTATTTCAGTGATCCTCTTTGCTGATGTGACAGCCCCACCAGGAATGCAATTTTAATGCAAATATGGGATAGCACACTATCTTACACAGGTGTGAACTGCTCAACCATCAGGTCATTCAGAACTAAGAGTACAATGGCTCTATAATAGGAAGAAAACTATGAACCATCCCTTTGAAGAATATACTGACTATAGGGGATAAGCTTGCAATGGGAGAATAGATTGACATCACAGCTAAGTGCACTCTAACAGAGATCATGATATGATGCAGATGTTTCAGGTTAAGGATGTCCAGGGTCTTAGAAACTGGACCATGTGTGGATTAAGACCATATAGAAAACTTTCAACTTCTTTTTGTAGAAATACCAATGTGGATGACTTCCTGGTCTGTGCTATGATGGCTGGTACTACCACAGGCCACTGGGCAGCTTATGTCTATGATGCTCAGTCAGCCAATATTCAAGCTGTCAAGTGCACTGTCAGGTGATCTGGAATTGAGGTGAAGAGTCTGTCTTTGGTTCTATGAAAGCAGATTTGGCATGTCTGGTACTGATACTAATGCTTGAACATCCAGGAGTAGAAAGTCTGTCAGCCAGAACTGTCTCAGACAGGATGGTGCTGAGAATAATACAGTAGCTGCATCTTGCCTGATCCTTCTGGTGACTCTTTATGGGAGTGGCTGGAAAAACATATAGATCACTTTCCATCCATGATAGTTCAAAGTTATCTGGGGGAGATCTCAGACTTGTCCCTCCAGAGCAGAACAGAAGTGTTTGCTGGTGCTGTTTGTTGCAAGTAGGTCTAATACAGAGATTCCAATCTCTGAAAGAGAAGCTTCAGAACTGTCTTTTAATCCATGCTAAATATCTCTTGCTGAGGAAGTCCATTAAGTCGCTGTTCATTCCAGAAATTGAAGGACTGATGGCATTACTTGGTGTTGTATGAACCAGACCCAGAACCTGATTGTTCTTAACATGGAGGGAAAGAGCATGCCCCAGCTAATCTGTTGACATAGTATATTTCTGTGATATGGTCAGTAAAAGATCTGGGAATAGCATCCTGAGAAGAGACAAAAATGCTTTGCAGCTTAGACATCACTCTGAGTTCCACTTATATGGAGTGGATTCCTGTGCTGCCCTTTAGTCTTAAGTCTGCAAAGATGTGTCTACACAGCAAGGTTATTTCAGAATAACAGCTGTTATTCCAAAATAACTATGCGAGTGTCCACAGCAATTCTGTTATTCCAAAATAATTTCCAAATAATGGATGGCTTATTCCGACTTCTGTAAACCTCATTCCATGAAGAATAATGTCTATTCTGAAATAGCTATTTTGAAATAAAGCGTATGTAGATGCTCCACTTCTGCTATTTCGAAATAGGCCCTCACCAGAGCCATTCTAAATTATTCCTCCCCGGTGTCTCCTTAGGGAAGCCTGCCTTGGACTAATTTTGAGGCTTCCCTGCAGTGTGGATGTACTATTTCAAAATAAGATTTTCGGAATAACTTCCAGAATAGCTTATTCCTAAATAACTGTGTAGTGTAGACATAGCCTAAGTAACGGAGATAGTTTTCCATTCAAGAATAGAGGCATCTGCCATTAGTATCACTGAAGGAGAGTGAATATGTAATGGCACATCTCTGCAGACCAAAGTGTATCTGTCCACCAGTAAAGGTAAGATAGCACAGTCAGAGGAAGAATGACCCTGAGTTCCACAGGATGTATATTGGATTCATATGTTGGCCTCAACCACCCTTGCAGAGAGTACAGGTGAAGTGTGGAAAGTGGCATAATGTACGTGCATGAAACCATATAGCCCAATAGTCTCAAACAAGTCCTTTCTGTTGCAATGAGATTTTTGTGCAGAGACAATATTTGTTGTGTGTGTTTTATTCAGGGAGCCAACAGCCTCCACAGGCCCTTGAGTAAGACGTGGGGGAGGCTGGTTCTGTGTTCCTGGAAAGTGAAGGTCCTCAGGGGCAGTCAGCACTCAGGGCCACACAAAGTGCAGTGATCCCCTTCACCCCGCCCATAGCCTTCAGAGCCAAAGGGAGCACACAGCACTGCACTGTGCAGCAATTTAAAGGGCCCAGGCCTCTGGCCACTGCTGCTGCTGTAGTATTGGTGGTGACTGGGAGTCCTGGACCTCTTTAAATTGCTAGGGCCTGGGACAACTGCCCCCTTTGCACTCCCGTCTTCTCAGTCGGCCTGGGTTTAGTGTGTCTCACCTAAATTCCAAAGATTTAGAATTAGGCTTGACCTGGCATAATTTACTTTAAGACCATGGAATTGAAATAGGTTAAATACAATGTTCTATGCATGGAAATACCCTGAGGAAATTCCCTTTGATAAGCTAGGCATCCTGATATGAATGCTTTGACATCTGAGGTAGGCTCCCATCACTGCCAGACATTTTGTGAAGACTCTCTAGAGTCTGTTGATATGGTAAAATGAATACAACAACTAGCAGAAGTGAGCCTCAGAGCCTGAGTCTACAGACAAGCTCATTGGGTTTGCCTGTGGCACTTAATACCCATATAGATATTCTGGCTTGGGCTGGAACTGAAGTCTGGGGAAAGCAATGGGTTTCAAGAGCTCAAACATCTACATCACTCTTTTTAACATTTAGCACAAGCCTAAATCTGTCAACCTGACTCCGAAATTCACTGCAATGCTTGTTTATTTGTTTTTCCATGCAGACTATCATGAATGGAGCATGGGCAGGCTGACCTAGTGACTGGAGCAGGAGTTGGGAGTCAGGCCAGCTCAGATACTAAGAAGTCAGAGTCAAAGGCAAGCCAGAGGGCAAAACTGAGAGTCACGATTTAGGCAGGATCAGGTTACTAAATCAGGGACATGTAATGTAGAAGAGGCAGCTCTAAGCAGAGAGAATCCACTTGTATGGATAATTTTTTGGTCCTATGCTTGGGTTAAATAAGAGCTGGGAATCAATCGGGGCCCCCAGAGGTTCATCAATCAGATTCTTGAATAGGAGTCTTTGTCAGAGTTCAACTTCTACTTTGGCAACTAATTAATACATGGCTGGTTGGAATTATTTAGCTCCTTAGACCACAATGGACAAGGGTTCAACAGCTGTGGTCCCTGATATAACCTCCTCCCTACAGAGCACCCTTGAAACTCTTTGTGGCCAGGCCTATGGAATGCTTGGCCAACTGCAGGACCCCAGGTGCATTGCTCAGGACTATACCAGATCCCAGTCAATAAGACACCAGAGCCTGCCATGTTAACGTTCAGAATCCAGGATCTCATGAACTATGTATTCCTCATGGCCCTTTACCTGTACTGGAACAATAGGTGGATGGGTCTTGTGAGGGAAAGGGTTTTCTGGGTAGAATTTCAAAAGAGAGACAAGATGCGTGAGATAATATCTTCTATTCGACCAATAGTTACATAAAACACTGGATGAATCTTCAGAGGGCAGGGTAGTAAGAGTTCAAAAGTGGCTGGATTAACCTGTCCTGTCCTGTCCTGATCTTAAAAGGGCCAAGGAACTGAATATCCAACTTGTGAGCAGGTCTGTCTGTGCAGAGATGCTCCATGGAGGCTTCGTCTAGATGACATCCCTCTGTCAGCAGAAGGATGTAAATGAAGCACTTCGAAAGTGCAAATGAAGCCGGGATTTAAATATCCCGTGCTTCATGTGCATAATCATGTAATGGCGCTCTTTCGAAAAAGCACTATTTTGAAATTGAAACCACAGTCTAGACGCGGTTCTTTAAAAAACGGGGCGCTTTTTCAAATGATCCTGTAAACCTGGTTGCAAATAGATCAATCTGGGGGTATCCCCATTTCTGGAATATGGTCTGGGGGGTCATGGGGTTGTTCTCCCACTCATGCTGTTCCAGGAAATGGTGACTGAGGATGTCCGCCATGATGTTTTGGTTGCCCGGTACATATGATACAATGAGAGTTATGTTGTTCCTGATGCACCAGTTCCATAGTTTGATGGCTTCAGTGCACATTGTGCGTGATTGGGCTCCTCCTTATCGATTGATATAAAACATGCAGATGACACTGTCCATGAGGATGCGTATTGTTTTGTTCTGTATTAGTGGTAGGAAATGGTGACATGCGTTCCATGCTTCTTGAAGTTCCAGGAGGTTGATATGTAAGCAGTCTTCTTGTGTGAACCATTTGCCCTGGATGGTATATTGGTTTAGGTGGGTACCCCTGCCTATACGAGATGCATCCGTGGTGATCACACATGATGGGGGTTCCTTTCAGAAGGTAACCCCTGTCGGTAGGTTCTGAGATTGTGTCCATCAGTGTACGGATATAAAAAACGGATGTGGAAGTGCCACTCATTTGGCTAAGCTGTGATGAGCAGGTACATAGACTGTGGTGAGCCAGCTCTGGAGGCATTGCATATCTAATCTTGTATACTTTACCACATAAGTGGTGGCAGCCATGTGCTCCAAAATCTGTAGACAAGTTCTTATTATTGTGTATGGACTGTGTCACTGAATTTAATGAGTGTTGTCAGCCTAGTGAACTGGTGATAAGGCAGTATTGCTCTGGCTTGCATGGAATCTAGTAAGGCCCTTATGAATTCAAGCATTTGTGTGGGTTACAATGTGGATTCCTGATGTTAATTTGGAGCTCGAGAAGTTGGAAGAGGTCTAGTGAGATGTTGACCATGATTAATATTTCTTGATGTGTGGTTCCCTTGATCACACAGTCATCTAGATAGGGGAATATTATTACTCCCTGTTGTTTGAGTTGAGTGGCTCTTATGACAAGCATCTTTGAGAAGTCACATGGTGCAGTGGATAAGCCAAATGGAAGTACTCAGTATCAGCAATGTTTGAGGCTCACTTGGAATCTGAGGAAGGGTGGTCAAGGTGAATTGTTACATGGAAATATGCACCCTGGAGGTTAAGGGCTGAAAACCAGTCTCCCCCGTCCAGTGCCAGTATGATCATGGTGAGGATTACCATCTTGAACCTGTGGCTTCATACAAATTTGTTGAGTTTTCTGAGATCTAGGATCGGGTTCCATCCTCATGTTTTTTTCTGTGTGAGAAAATAGTAGAATCCTTTCTCATCATAGGTTTGGGGAACTGTTTCCACGGTACCTATTTGGAGGAGGTGTTGTACCTCTAGTTGTAGGAGGTGCTTGTGAGAGGGGTCCCCGAAGAGAGACTGGGAAGGTTGAAGAGGGGGCAGAGAAGAATGGGATGACATATCCTGACTGCACTATCTCTATTACCCACTGGTCTGATATAATATTGGCCCACTGGCAGTAAAAGGGATATAGATGATGGCCAAATAAGGAACTGGAAGAATGTGTTTCTGAGGAGAGGTCATTCAGGCTCTCAACCAAACCTTCAAAATTATGGCTTGGAGGTAGATGGTTAGTTTGTGATGGACTAAATAAAAGGTGTCCAGAGTCTGTAGGATTGTTGTTTTGCCCTTTGGTCAAACAGGCATTGGTTCTGTCTCTGGAAGCATGTGTCTTGAGGCTTCTGGTATGTAGTATAATGTCATCTCTTGTTGGGTGGAGTGTAAATACCTAAGCTGCGGAGTATGGCACAGGAGTCCTTCATCATATGACTTCATCTGTTTTATCTGTGAAAGTCCTCCACCTTTAGTTTCTTTGGGATCCCCGATGCTTGGAGCTGAGAGGTTTGATGCATAATGACTGCTGTTGCTGTAGTGCAGGCTGCTGAGTCAGATACATTGTTTGGACCATTGTTTGGCCCTCTTGAATAATCACCTGTAACTGTGGGTGCTTCTGTTCTGACAGGCTGTCCAACAACTTGATCATTGTTTGCTAAGAGGGCTGCAAAATTGGCTACCCTAAACTGTAAGGTGGTGGATGAATAGCATTTTCTCCCAAAGAAATCCAGGTGCTTATGATCTTGATCTTGAGATGTGGTTGCTTTGCTCAATGGATGGCATCAACTAATAATGAATTTGGCTGTAGATGGGAAAATAAAAAGTCCATACCATTGGCCAGGATAAAATATTTTCTGTCTGCCCGCTTGTTGGTAGGAGGGTGGAGGCTGGTGTTTGCCATATGGCTTCTGCAGGTTCCATATTCACCTCATCTATGGGGAGAGAGATCTTAGGGGTTTCCAAAGGCTGCCATATTTGCAGTAATTTGAACGGTTTTTCTTGCATTTCCTGCAGTGTGATGTCCTGGGCAGTGGCGATTCTCTTAAACAGTTCTTGGAACTGTTTGAGGTCATTTGCTGGTGCTGGTGTTGGTATTACTGTATCATTAGGTAAGGAAGAGGAGTTGACTGCTCAGGAGGTGTCCTCATTGTGTGAACGAGATCCTCCTCCTCCTCCAGGGGTTCTTCCTCAACTATATCTGAGACTGTCTTAGGTTCAGGGTGGAGGGGACCTGATAGCTTGGCAAGCTGGTATTGATGGAGTGGTATAATGTTGTTGGTAGCTCACCCAAGAGTCTCATTGTGGCCATTGCAAGGGGTAAAATGGTGGTGGGGAGGGCCATGGTTGCCCGTAGCATGGTTGTACAGGTCCATGATGTATGGTCTTGGGTTTGATGGTTTCCCAAGAGGCCCTCCTCTTTTGTCAGGGATAAGTGCTAAGAGGAGACCCTGCTGTCAAGTCCTGCTGCTCTAACGTCACTGTAAGGGGAGGAAGGTGTGAGAAATAATGATTGTTCAGTACAGTATTGTGGTAAACTGTCAGTACTGAGAAGTGGGGACTGTGGCACTGATGCGACCCTGATATTGCTTTGCCATGGAAATTGTGTCGGTGCCAGGTGTCTCTGAGGTGCAGTATGCCGCTGGTTTAGTGCTCATAGTCTGCGCCACATGGGGCTTAGTCATCAATGTTGTGGTGTGTGCTGATGCTGTGATGTGTGCTATTGCTAATGGAAGCGACATGTCCAATCATTTGTTCTTCGGTACTAAGTCGCGTGTCAGCGTTGATGGTGCCATGGAGGGGATCTTTCACCTTGGCCCATTTGGTCAGTGCTAGCTTCCATAGGTCAGTGATGCCAGAGGTACCCAGTGTTTTGGTGGCACTGGTTCTAGAGGACCTAGCCACCATGGGCAGCAACCTTGTCAGGAACACTCTCGACTTTAGAGAATCCCAGGTAGGTAAAGTAGAGACTTGCTTCCTTAAAGTGGTAGGATCTTGAGCCTTTTCTGTAGAGTTTGTTTTATGGGACCCAGTGGCAGGGGTCTCGTCAAAAGGCTGTAGAGATTTTTTTTTATAGGATCATCTTCAGCCGAAGCTCTCTGTTGTACCTGGCCCTTGTTTTCAGTTTGTTGCAACGGGGGCATTTCTGGGGAATATGCATTTCCCCCAGGCAACTGATGCATAATAAGTGGCCATCTGAGACTGGCATGGGCTCTCGGCATGAGTCACATTTCTTGAAGCTGGGAGAGACTGGCATTTCATGCTGGACACATAGCACCCTGTGGGCTCAGGACCAGAGTGGAGGGTTGATGGAAAATAAATACATGTTCTTGTTTGTTTTAAGTAAGGAATAACTGACATTGGTAATGTACAGGATTAATTTTCGTCTTCTTGTTGTTTTTCTAAGGTGAGGACTCTCACTGCCTGAGAGCTCCAGCTGCTGCCAAGGACAGTAGAAAAGGAACAGAGGGAGCGGTGCCACGCACGCAGTCCAAGGATGCCAATGGCACAATGAAACAGCTGCTGCTGCACATGTGCAGTGCAGCCAGGCACAGATAGCAAACATCTCCAATAGCCGGTGCGAGGATGCGCCAACACCTAGAGTGGAGCACCCACAAGGACAGTGCACAAAGAAGCAGATAATAGTAAAAAAAAGTGGACCAAATTCGGCAATGAATCCTGGTTATATGCCACCTGAGGCACTTTGAACATAAAGGAGTGTGTTTGTTGATATCACAGGGGTGAAGATCTTTTTGGCCTTTAAAGAGATTTAGTTGAGCAGCAGCCCCTATTAGGTTTGGTAGAGGATCACTCATTGACAGCAGATCCACAGTCTTATTCTAGAGGGGAAAGATGCGTGCGAAGGAGTATCCCAAGTGAGAAAGAGCATGTCCTCTGTCATGAATTAATGAAGGACTAGAAAGAAGAGGAATAGAGCAGCCATCAGACAGAATCTGAGATGGCAATGAGGGCAATCCTGATGCTCTTGATCTTACTGCACTATAGAAGGACATGTAGAATGGGGTACTTAGGGTACTTCCCTGCTGGATTCTGAGAATGTTTCTGAGGAAGAATAAGTGAGGTGCAAATCATGCAATCAGAGGAATAATAGTACATCCCTGCGTCACAGGTGTGTTGTGTGGGTAAATGCATTAAAAACTGTGAAATCCTTTTAGATCTACTCATCCAAAGCACTATAGAAGGGCTTGTTATTATTTTATTATAATCATGTAATAGACACCATTTCAGTCTAGCCCTGCAGGCAAGCTCAGTGCTAACACCACGCAGGAAGGACACAGTACTGGAGATTACAGTGCCAATAAAACTGGTTGCTATTTAGTCACAATAAAAGGATCTGGCACTGGGGTAGAAGATGCTTTGGGATGCCTGGATGTCTCCAACAGACTAACCGTACCAAAATCTTTGGTATCAAAGCAGTCAGTAATGAGAGGAGCAGTCCTGGGCTTGCAAGGATTCATAGATTCATAGACTTTAGGGTCAGAAGGGACCATTATGATCATCTAGTCTGACCCCCTGCACAGTGCAGGCCACAGAATCTCACCCACCCCTCCTAGAATAATCCTCTCACCTATATCTCAGATATTGAAGCCTTCAAATACTTTGAAGGTTCCAAGATGCAGAGAATCCTCCAGCTGTGATCTGTGCCCCATGCTACAGAGGAAGGCGAAAAACCTCCAGGGCCTCTGCCAATCTACCCTGGAGGAAAATTCCTTCCCGACCCCAAATATGGCGATCAGCTAAACCCTGAGCATGTGGGCAAGACTCACCAGCCAGACACCCAGAAAGTTCCCTATAGCAACTCCTATCATCCCTCCATTGACCTATTTCCCACTGATAGTGAATGGTCAATTAGTTACCAAGATCATGTTATTTCATCCAACCATCCCCTTATCATAGAACCATAGAACTGGAAGAGACCTCAGAAGGTCGTCAAGTCCAGCCCCCCTGCTCTAGGCAGAACCAATCCCAACTAAATCAACCCGGCCAGGGCTTTGTCAAGCTGAGACTTAAACACCTCTAGGGATGGAGACTCCACTACTTCCCTAGGGAACCCATCCCAGGGCTTCACCACCCTCCTAGGGAAATAGTTTTTCCTAATATCCAACCTGGACCTCTCCCACCACAACTTGAGCCCATTGCTCCTTGTTCTGCATCTGTCACTACTGAGAACAGCCTCTCTCCAGCCTCTTTGGAACCTCCCTGCAGGGAGTTGAAGGCTGCTCTCAAATCCCCCCTCACTCTTCGCTTCTGCAGACTAAACAGACCCAAGTCCCTCAGCCTCTCCTCATAGGTCATATGCTCCAGCCCCCTAATCATTTTGGTTGCCCTTTTTGTAGTGGGGGGCCCAGAACTGGACACAGTACTCCAGATGTGGCCTCACCAAAGCCAAATAAAGGGGAATAATGACATCTCTGGATCTGCTGGCAATGCTCCTCTTAATGCCCCCTAATACGCCATTCGCCTTCTTGGCTACAAGGGCGCCTGTTGACTCATCTCCAGCTTCTCATCCACTGTAACCCCCAGGGCCTTTTCTGCAGAACTACTACTTAACTGGTTGGTCCCCAGCCTGTACCAATACTTGGGATTCTTCCGTCCCAAGTGCAGGACTCTGCACTTGTCCTTGTTGAACCTCATCAGATTTCTTGTGGCCCAACCCTCCAATTTGTCTAAGTCATTCTGGACTCTATCTCTGCCCTTAAGCGTATCTACCTCTCCCCCCAGCTTAGTGTCATATGGGGGAGCCCTAATCTTTTCAGTGCTTAGTGCCTCGAAAGGTCTTAATCTGGCCCTGCCCATGCCCCTGCCCCCCAGGCCTGAGGCAGGGGGTGGGGTGACTAGCAGGCTCCTGGGGAGAGGTGAGGTGGGGGTCAAGAGATGACAGAGCTGCGGGGGCGTTTGCCAGGCATCAGTAATGGGGGGGCAGTGCGGGTAGCTGGCAGGGCTGGGGAGGTTGCCGGGTGTCAGTGATGGGGGGCAGTGCCGCTGGGGGGCAAGACTGGGGGCGGTGCCTCTGGGGGGGCAGGGCTGGGGGCAGTGCAGGGAGGACGGTGCCTCTGGGAGGCAGGGCTGGGGGCAGGCAGTATGGGGGGCAGTGCAGGGGGGATGGTGCCTCTGGGGGGCAGAGTTGGGGGCGGGCAGTGCCACTGGGGGGCAGGGCTGGGGGCGGGCAGTATGGGGGGGCAGTGCAGGGGGGACGGTGCCTCTGGGGGGCAGGGCTGCGGGCGGGCAGTGCAGGGGGGACGGTGCCTCTGGGGGGCAGGGCTGGGGGCGAGCAGTATGGGGGGGCAGTGCAGGGGGGATGGTGCCTCTGGGGGGCAGGGCTGGGGGCGGTGCGGGGGGCGGTGCCGCTAGCTGGCGGCGGGAGCCTGAGGCACATCTGAGTGACTCGCTTTGGCCCTGGGCTGCTGCCGCCCTCCCCCGGCGCCACGGGAAGCGCTGGCGCAGCGTCAAGGCCCTGGCTCTACCCGTGCTCTGTGCTCTGTCCTAGGGCCCTGGGCCGCCATGGCCCCGTACCGCATCCGACCATGCTTGGAGTTTGTGCTTGGACAACCTTTTGCATCTGGGCTCAGAATCCCAGCTCCTAAGGGATACATGTGACTCATCTTTTTCTTAAGGTTCAAAGGAGGAGGCACCAAAGTTTGGGTCTATGAGTACTAAAGGTTTATGGGCACAGGAAACTGAGGCAAATGAGCAGTGACTGTGTGGCCTTGGGAGTCACAAGCTACTCTAAGAGGCAATGGAAGCACTGTCCAGGGCACTGGAGCATTATGAGATTGCAGCTCCCTTAACAAAGTGTGTTGTTTTTTGTTTTTGTACTTTTGCTAAGGAATCCTGATTCAGTGTCTGAAACAGCCTATTCAGATTGCTCAAGAAAAGAGCTTAAGACCACACTGCTGAAATATACAAGTCCTGGTGGCTTTTTACAGGATACATTTACAGATGAAAAATCTCCTGGGGCTGTATTTTTCCTCCAAGACATAAGAGCCATCATGTGTGGCTGTCTGATACAGAAACAGGTAGTGCAGGACTTGAAGCCTTAGGCCAGGGGTCTCAAACTCCTGGCCCACAGGCCTTCACTGGCCAAAGCAATTGCACAATCTGGCCTGGGACTCCTAAAAGGCTGGGGCCAGGAGGGCTGCCTGTTACCTGGCCTCAAGTCCTGCCCCTTGCTGCCACTGCCCTGGCTTCTCTCCCTATAGCAACCTGTCCCCAAAGATGCAGCTTCTGGGACCACCAAGGGAGGAGAGACTAACTCTGTATGGTGGCAATGGTCGAGTCCCCCCCACACCCCACTGTGGCAAGAGCCACAGGGGAAGTGGAGTGTGCTGAGTGGACATACCCACCCCACTGTGCTTTGCTTCCCCTTGGCTCCTGCTGCTACATGGTGTCAGGACCCTGTGGCCATCCCCAAAGCCACATCCTCAGAGAGAGGCTGGGGTGATGGCAGGGAGAGTGGTGCTTGGGGGCCAGTAATGGACAAGATCCGCCACCCACCAGGAGTCCTGAGCCCTATTGCGCAATCACTCTAGCCGGGGGGATGGCCTGCTGGTTGGGAGTTTGAGTCCCCTGCCTTAGGCCTTAGGATGTGTGATACAGAGGGAAGATATTTTTATGTCAGAGGCCTAACTAAATATACAATAATATTTTAGTTTTTGCCAATTGGCAAAAATTATATTAATAGAATCCTGACACCAAACTAAGGAATAAGCTAGCTGAGGGATGCTTTGAGCAAGTTAAACAAATATTTATCAGGGATGGTCTAGATAATACTTAGTCCTTCCATGAGTGCAGAACCAGATTACATGACTTCTCAAGGTCCCTTCTAGTATTATGATTCTAGGAAAATTGAGAACTAAAGGAATTTTATGTTAAAACTCTGCTATGGGATAAGTGGGGTACCTACTAACGAGTTCCTATTCCTTGCCACACATGTAAGAAGGAACTGAGTGGTGGCTGGGGATACACAATTTATGCCATTGGAGTGGAGGTGTCTCTCACTCTGGGATCCCTCGAATCGAGTAAGGTTTCCTTTTGGATGCCTATAACTGATGAGTTCAAAGATGAAAAATTAGGCCAATTCTGGCAAGGAACATTCTCTGGAAGTGGCTGCCCATGAGGTCTCTATCTCCATTGGTGCCAACGCCAGCGGCTCCAATGTGGACTTGGACACGCTCCTTACGTTGGGCTCTCTGTTCTTCATGGAGATGATGCTTGATCTCAAAGTGTCGGGCACCATTCTTGATGGAGGTCCTCTAAGTTACCTGATCCACCACCTGCCTCTCACAGGAGTCAATGTCACACTTTACCAAGATGTTCTTAAGGACATCTCTGTAGCACTTCCTCTGCCTGCTACAAGACCTCGTCCCGATCCTCAGCTGAACATAAAAAATCTGTTTAAGCAAACATGCGTCAGGCATCCTACCATGTGACCAGACCAATGGAACTGCCTGTGGGTGATTACTGCCTTGATGCTGCAGGAATCAGCATCTGCAAGGACACTAATGTTGGGCCATCTGTTCTGCCACATGATGCCCAATATTCTCCTCAGATACCTTTGGTAGAATTTCTCCAAATCCTTAAAATGACATCTATAGGGAGTCCAGGCTTTAACTATATAGCAACATTGGGATGACTATGACATTGTAGACATCGATCTTGGTCTTGATGTCATGGTCATTGAAGTCCATATATATATATATATATATATACACATACATACAGTGGAGGAGTAAGAAGTAGGCATATATGTGGTCCCAATGGACATTGCTGGCCAAAAGTTTCAAACCCACATACATAAGGCACATGAGCACCATAAGTATGATCCACCTGGACAAAACATCAAGGAAGAACCAAAGATTATATAAACACCCAGACAGACAAAAGCCCCAGGAAAGACAAACAGAACTAATCAAACCTCTTAATTAGTAGGTTGTCAGTGAGATGGCCCCACCGCAGTCTTGAAGCTGAAGGTTTTGAGTAGGGATGTGAACAGGTAACCAGTTAAACGGCGTCCAGAAGCAGCCCCTTGTCCACAGCTCGCTGGGTTGGAGCGGCCCCATGCCTGCAGGATCCCACTTAATCAGTTAACTGGTTAAACTTAACATTTAGCCCCGTTAACTGATTAAATGGGGTTTCACATCCCTAGTTTTGAGTACACATAGAAGGACCAGTTACTTCCATATCATATTTTGGTGAGCTGTCTGGGGCTGGAGCACATGCTTCAGACAAGCTGAGAGGGGATAATGCAACACTGCAGAACTATTTATCTGCAAGATGTTTGGTACAGATGGGAGATACAGTCATTGGAGTCTCTCCAGTTATTACCTACTTGGCTCATGGTAGTTTTTTGGGGATGGGAAGCAGTCGTCCATTATTCACAAAGCAGGAAGAGTGATCTTGTGTGTACTTTACTCCCAGAGAACATCACACAATCCCTTTTCATTCTGCACAGAAGGAGGGTATTTACAGATGTTTCCTGATAAATTTATATTTATCAACATGTTCTGAGCAGCAGACATCTAAGTATAAGAATTTCCAGGGCTGGAAGGGGATTTGCAGTGGTAGTGTAAGGGAGGGTCAGCAGTGTGGGGCTTTCAGCTCTGCAGGGTTATTGTCCTGCACAGCACAAATAAAACCAGCTCACAGTCAAATCTATTTAAAAACAAGTAAAGAAGTGAAGTTGCTTTTGGTTGTACTTTTTTTTTTCTTTTTCCCGTTGAAGCTTCCTCTTTCTCTTCACCAGCTCAGCACTGCTGGCAGCTTTTTATAAACCACGATTCCTACTGCTGTCAGCTTGTTTGGGAACTCCTGTTAAGTTCAGCTGCTAATGTGGAGAGGATCTACCTTAAATTTTTTGCTCAGAATCTTCTCACTATTGCATTGCATCAGCAACGGGGTCTCAAAGTACTCTGCATATAGCAAAATGGCCACATATATTTACATTCAGTGTTCAGAAGTGTTCTGAAGACAGACACCTCTGACAGAGAAGCACGGTCTTGTACTGAATATGCACCATTAAGCACAGTCATAAACTGACTCAGGAGAAGAGATGCATCCTCACAGATGGTGAATGTGTCAACAAATCTACTAAAGAACCTGCACAATGCACATGGGAATGATTGTGCCTGGTAGACTGAATCATGTTTGGCAGATTAGCAGAGAAGTTACTCTGGGTTGAAAGAGACACTCAGTAATCAGCACTGAGTAAGTGCAATGATATCCTGTCTAAATCATTCACTGTGAAGGAAAGAGCAATGCTGAGATGCGAATATCTGGAATGGATGAACAGAAACAGCAGTGACTAGGAACATCTAGCATGTGTTGCACTCAGGAGCAATGGCCAAGAGTGGAGAAGGAGCAATAATTGGGAGAGAGAGATAGCTAGGTGGGAGAAACACCGAAGAGTCCTCTGCCTAGTAGCGGAGCTAGGAACTACTGGAATAGGTGCGTGTGCAAGAGAAATGCTGAGAGGGCCTTCACCCTGTGAGGAGCTGGTATGGCGGGATGGACAGCAGCAACGCTGGTGAAGTCTTTGCTGTGTTCGCTGAAACCCACACAAGAGGCCAGCTCTACCAAAAAGTAGCTTGTGTACTGACATGGGGGCAATTACAGGCAAAGATTTCCCCTGTACATGTCTGCCACATAGGAAGAACAGACATGTTATAGTTTGCTGAGGGCAGAAGAGATCCCTAGAATCAGAGTTGATGGGACGGAGGGGTTGTATAAAGGCTCTGGCTGGAGGCTGATGGTTATGATTAAGGAGTCTCAGAGCTAGTCTACACACGTAACTTGCATGAATTTAACTACGACTAGTTTGTAAATTGGTTGAAATAAGCCAAAAATATTTAACCCAACTGTAATCTGATTTAAATTTATCCACACAAAGCTTTTGACTATTTTAACTACACTGATTTAAAAACCAATTTTAGTTAAACCAGTACAAGTTTTGTGTACAGGTAAGGTCCAGGACTGAATGGACAACGAAACTGTATACCCCAGCTAAGCCAAAATGGAAAAGACATAATACAGTGGCTGACAAGAGATGCAGCTAATTTAGCAGAGAAGTGACTTTTACCTCATATCTATAGCTGCCACCACATTCCACATAGTTGCAGCAAACTCAGGGTATTGCAAATACAGCAATGACTGTCCAAAATCTTATAGAACGAAACTAATGTGAAGTTTTATCTCCCTAGCTAGTAGGAATTTTGTACATTTGAGACAGACCCAGCAAAGTTATAAATACCCAGCCTCAGTTCTAGTTTGGTGTCTGCTCCTCAGTCTCCTGCCATCTCCTGCTCTGAAAAGAACCATTTCCCTTTTCTTAGTAACCACAGAAATCATTCAGGGAATTTCCAGAGCATAGTTTGCAAAGTCTGATTCACTGTAACCCCCAAAATATTTAACTCCTTCTGGGAATTACTGTAAATTAATCCAGTTCCACACGTTAAGTTACCTCAAGTTCCCCTTTCCATCTTTTCTTGTCAACCACATAAACATGCTCAACATCCTAAGTCACACACACACACCCATCCACCCCCACACACTCAGAGGAATGCAGTCTTCATTCAGTTTTGGGTTTTCAACACGGTTAAACTTACGTGCTTTAGATCTGATGTGTGGTGGAGTTTCTGACCTCCTGCACTGAGGAGACTTCAGCCTCAACAGACACATACAGATATCATGACCTATTTCTGGAGGGCTCTTTCTGCATATCTCACTGCCAACATAAATATAACATGATCAAAACTAAACTTGATTTTTCCTTCTCCTCTCCCTGCTGTCTTTGTTACTGCTCACAGTACCACCACTCTCCTTGAAACTTGGATATAGTCTTTGACTCCTCTCTCTCCAGAACATATATTCAGGCGTTGTGCAAATCATGCAGCTTTTTCCTTTACAATGTTTTAAAGATCCAGTATTTTCTCTTTGCCAATATTACTAAAACACTCATCCATCACTCATCTTGACTACCAACCACCACCCCTCTGGCCTTCCTTCTCTCATACCCCACCAGAGGTGCATTCAAAATGCTGTTGCTTTATCATCTTCCTGATTTGTCATTCTGACCACATCACTCCTCCCCCCCATTTGATTCCTTGTAGTCTGCTGTATCAAATATAAACTTTGGGCCTTTTCTTTAAGGCCTTTCAAAAGTTAGACCCTCCCAATACTTTGTTCATATAATTTGCTTTATTACTTCTCACTCCATACTCCAATCTCTAGCTGTTGAGTTTAGTTTGAAGAATCACTGACTTATAACAGGGTAGAACATTTGTGGTAAAATAAATTGGAGTTCACGAAAGACCTTATGGTAGGATAACCATATTTTCTTACACTGAATATGGGACACCTGATAAAATTACTTGTATTCAAGTGAGTTCAAGAATACTCAATCAGAAATATGCAGTACAAAGTTTCAAATTGGCGTCAACTTGATTAAGCCACTGTTAAAAAATATTGCTTAGTTGGATTCTTTTTATTTATATCCTTATCTTTTAAGCATCTGAGTTCACATAGGAAGAGGTCTCTCTCTCTCTCTCTTTCTCTCTCTCTCTCACACACACACACACCCGCCCACCCACCCCGTACATCTCTCTCTCTCCCTTCCTGCCCAGTACTTTCTGCTCTCCATGCTTGGATGGAGCTCCAGGATGGACTTGCCTTGCTTGGTACTTGGCACCAGATCTTCCTGAAGCAACATATAAGAGGCACACAAAGTCACACCCTCCTCTCCTTCCACCCCCAGTCTGATTTCTGCTAAGGTTCACATCAGAATGTGGCCAGCAGCAGCCTTTTCAGCACTGTGTGGGACAGAAGGGACGGGAGCTACTTCTAGTTGCAGGAGAAGAGTGGGAGGGGAAGAGATGACCTGATTCATGTCTTTGCAGAACTCATCTCTTCTCCCCACCCTCACCCATGTAGCTGGAAGCAGCTTGTTCCATCCTGCCCACACAGTGTTGAAAGGCAGCTAACACCTCCAGTCTGCTGCTGGCCACAGACATAACCCATCCACCTCCTATCTACTGGCTACAGCATGGGCAGGAAGGGGTTAAGCCCTAAGGATGCATTGTGCACCAGGGCTCAGGGAACCTGACTGCAGGCGCTTTAGCAAACCCAGACATAAAGGTGATTCAGCAGAGGAAGGTGTTTAGGGGATGGAGTAGATCCATGCTTCCTGGGGGCAGAGGGCAAGTGAAGAGGGTACTAAGCCTCTGCCCCCGGGGATTGCAGTAGAAACTGCAGGGTCAGCGTGCAAACAGACTTGAAATCACTCCCCCCACCCCCGTTGCTCCGGCACTTAGCTGAGGGATAGAGAAGCTGTCCTGCAATCAGCACAGCATGGGGCTTTGGCTCCTCTTGGCCAGTGCCCCAGACCAGAGGGTCTTGGGCTTTCCTGGGTGCTAGCTAAGCCAAAGGCAGTGGAGGGAGGAAGGAGCCTGCTTAGCCAGGCTGTTGGTGAGCTATCAACAAGGGGCCGATTCTCTGCACAACTCTGGGAGCAGGATGCAGCCTTTTACTGGGGGGAGGCAATGGCATATGTGGGGGTGAAGGAGCAAAACAGGAAGAGGACAACAAGATGGGGAGCAAGTAAGGGCCAATAGGTAGGCAGCAGAAATGACATGTAATTGTCTGTTGCCTGGCACCTGCTTACACTCATTAGCCACTGAAGCTCACAGTGCACAGCTAGTGATGTTTGGAAATGGGACGAGGGGGGAGCGGACGGGTCGCTTTTGGTTGAGAGCTGGCATGGAGTGAGGACTGCAATGATGGACTTGCAGGTGCGCGTGGCCTTTCCTGCACTACATCTTCCACCATCAGGCTTGCACTTCCATGCCCATTGTTGGTTCACAAAGGGAGAGGTGCTGCTCGCACACAGGACCCTTCTTCTACTCACTACTGGTGAGTGGTGGCTGGCAAACAGGGATTCGGCAGGCAAAAGGACCCATCAGTCCTGATGAGGGGAGGATAAAGAAAATATGGGACATGTGCAGTTTTTTAAGAAAAAGTCTGGACAGTTGCAGGAGGACTTAAATACTGCAAACCTCACTGGGCTTCTGTAACCTGCAGGCACTTCAGGAGCCAGCCGGTGCTTTGCTGCAGTCACTGGAGAGCTCCCACCCAGAGAAGCCCCAGTGCCTGCTGACCTGCACTTGTAAACAGGGGAAGAACATTGACTAAAACAGCAGCAAAATGTCTGGGCTGGTTTCATTTCTGAGCTGCACGGCACTGCCTTTGAGCAAGCGCAATGCCCTCTGATGGCTTCACCAACTAAGCAGTGGTGTGAGAGGAAAAGCTTGTTCATAATCGGTGCTGCTTGGCTAAAACCTAAGCTCTACTTTTAAGTGCGAGCAACAGGCTGGTATCAGGGCAACTCGAAGAGCTCACTTCAAGACAATTATTAAACTGACCCAATCGTCCCACTAGGCAGGGGCAGGAGCCAGGGTGGCCTAATGGATAAGGCATCAGCCTCTGAAGCCAGGAATTGTGGGTTCAAGTCCCACCTGTGTCCCCCTCCTTGCCACAGAGGCTGGAGCACCAGCACCATCTTTCTGCTGGTGGGGAGAGAAAGCCCCCAGTGGAATGACAAAGCAAGCACAGACACACTGTATGGAGGCTTTCCCCACTGCTCCCATTGGCCAAATGGGATGATTCCCTCATGCCCAGACCCCCATCACACCCCCCCCAAAACCCCAGCCAGCTGCTGCACCCTGTGCAGCCACTAGCCACCATGGGTCCCAGGGCAAGTTGGTGTGGCAGATGGCTCTATACCCCCAGAAGAAGCAGGAACGAGGGCAGTCAATCCAGTCACAGTGCTGTTTCCCCCAGTGGTGAGCTGGAGTCAGGCTGTGGTGTAGCTCTAGAGCAAGCCACCCATGCTGGGGGCAACTAGGCAGGAGGCAGGGCACTGGAGTTGCTCCCACCCTGGCAGCACCTCCAGCCCTAGGGAAAATGCTGGTGGTGGGCAGCTTGCTCTGTGTGCTGGAGTTAGGGCCAACAAGACCACAATTGGGTAGCATCCTGTCCCCAGCCCTGATCCTGGGGCATGCCCCACAGCAGCCCAAGTAAGGTATTCTGGCCCCAGAGCCCTCCCCACCCAGCATATACACCCAAACCTTCTACCCTGCCTCTCATTCACTCAACCCTAGCTCCCTAGCGAGACTGCCTGAATGCATACATGAAGCTAGATTAGACCACTTATGATATAAACATCAAAGAAATATACAAAAAGATGAAGCAGCAGTCCCATTAAATAAAGTCTGAGTACAAATTTCATTTATGCTATTATTAATCATCATGTCAATTATCAATAATATTAAGTTGTTGATTGTCAGTCATGCAGATGGGCATTCTTATACGGCTCTTTGTTGACCACTTGTTCTGAATTCTGAATTTTGATGTAGTTTGGCTCTTTGGTTTGAAAAGGTTGCCAACCCCAGATCTGAGACAGACTATAAGGCTGCTAGGATCCAGTGGAATAAGGCTTACAGGGTATGTCTACACTACAGAGTTAGTTCGAACTAACGGACGTTAGTTTGAGCTAACTTTTAATAGGCGCTACACTAGCGCTCCGCTAGTTCGAATTTAATTCGAACTAGCGGAGCGCTTAGTTCGAACTAGGTAAACCTCATTTTACGAGGATTAAGCCTAGTTCGAACTAGCTAGTTCGAATTAAGGGCTGTATAGACCCTTAATTCGAACTAGTGGGAGGCTAAGGCTACCCAGGTTTCCCTGGTGGCCACTCTGGACAACACCAGGGAAACTCTATGCCCCCCTCCCGGCCCCGGACCCCTTAAAGGGGCACGGGTTGGCTACGGTGCCCATGCCAGGTGCAAGCCTGCCAGCACCCAGCCAGCAGACCCTGCACCTGGCACGGATCGAGCCAGCCACCCGATGCCCCCCAGCCCTCTCCCTCTTCCCGGGACCAGGCTGGCAGCTCCCGGGAGCTTGCCCGGGACCGCAGGAGGCGGGCACCCGCCTGGGCTAGTGCGGACATCGTGGACCTCGTCCACGATCTCCGCACTAGGCACAGGAAGGTGGCCGTCTAGGGCAGGAGAGCTGTCAGCCAGGCCACCCAGGAGCAGGAGTGCATGAAAATCAAGGTGGTCCACTGAGACCCCTGACCCTGAGCCCTGAGCTTACAATGGTCATCCTGGGTCAGACCAAAGGTCCATCTAGCCCAGTAGCCTGTCTGCCGACAGCGGCCAAACCTAGGGACCCTGAAGGGGATGGACCGGAGCCAGTGACCAAGCCATTTGTCTCGTGCCATCCCTCTCCAGCCTTCCACAAACTTTGGGCAGGGACACCACTCCTACCCCATGGCTAATACCACTCCATGGACCCAACCTCCATGACTTGATCTCACTTCCCTTTAAACTCTGTTCTAGTTGTAGCCTTCACAGCCTCCTGCAGCAAGGAGTTCCACAGGTTGACTCTTTGCTTTGTGAAGAACAACTTTCTGTTACTAGTTTGAAGCCTGCTACCCATTCCTTTCCTTTGGTGTCCTCTAGTCCTTCTTTATGGGAACTAATGAAGAACTTTTTTGTATGCACCCTCTCCACCCAACTCCTGCTTTTAGAGACCTCTATCCTGTCCCCCCTCCGTCTCCTCTTTTCTAAGCTGAAAAGTCCCAGTCTCTTTAGCCTCTCTTCATATGGGACCTGTTCCCTACCCCTTATCATTTTAGTTGCCCTCCCTTCTCCCAGCCTCTCTCTTCCCCTCTCCCACCTCCTTTTCCCAGTCTCCCCCAGTTTTGTTCAATAAAGACAGATTCCATTTTTGAACACAGTTGTCCTTTATTTTGTACATCAAGAAAAGGGGCTAGGGAAGGGTAAGTGGAAGGAGCTGAGGGAGGAATGGGGCACGAGCCACCGATGGGGAGGACTGGGCTGGCTCTGTGGGCTTCTGGGGGTGGAAGCTCTCCTGCAGCCCCCCAATTGCCCCCTCTCCCCAGATGGCAGCCTGTGGCAAGTGCAGCCGGGCTGATGGCCGAGTGCTGTGATGTGCCCAGTGTGGGCACTCCGGGCACTCCAAGCCAGGACTGGTTTTCAAGCGGGGCACCCCTGAGAAGTGTCTGTCCGGGGTGAGGGTCGGGACCCTTTAAGCACAGCCCTCGGCTAGCCTGAGACAGCATCTCCTCGCTCTAAGTCCTCCTCTGATGCCCTGCCGGCACTGCTTCCGGCCATCCTTAAGCCCTGTTCAGGGTCCACTTAATGTGGACATGCTAGTTTGAATTAGCAAAACGCTAATTCGAACTAGTTTTAAGTTCTAGAAGTGTTAGTTCGAATTAGCTTAGTTCGAATGAACTAATTCGAACTAAGTTAGTTCGAATTAGCGCTCTAGTGTAGACATACCCACAGTTACTATTTTGTATACTGTGGCTTGAATACCACGTGTGATCCATTTTGAATATATCTGAACCTAATTCGAAATACCTACTCAGTGCCGCATGTAGCCACAGGCACGGAGTCTGCACTAACGGGGATTTAAAAATGGCGGTGCCCGGCAAGATGCAAATGAAACCCAGGATATTTAAATATCCCGGGCTTCATTTGCAACTTCGAACGCCTACATTAGCCAACCTAGTTCGAACTAGGGTGGCAGTGTAGACATACGCTAGTAGGTTATCAGCCATTAGTGGTTGAATCTCACTGACATGACAGGAGGCCCCTGCTTTACGATGGCCTGATTTACAACCCCTCGCACTTACGACCTTTTCCGTAAGTGCGGAAGGGGCCAAAATAAAGAAGTTACTCACTTTGGTGCAGTAATTATGGTTCTTCGAGATGTGTGTCTCAGTGGGTGCTCCACTGTAGGTGTCGGGCTTGTCCCGGCACCGCAGGTCAGAGACTTTCAATAGCCGTAGTCAGCCAGACCATGCATGCACAGTCAGCATCTCGCACCATTCGCATCTCTTTGCTGTTGTGCACGGTCCAGCTCCTGCCAGTTCCTCTCACCACTCAGTTATCTGCAATGACAAATGAAGACGAGACTCCAGAGCGGGGAGGAGGGAGGGACGTGGAGCACCCACGGAGACACATACCTCAAAGAACCATCATTACTGCACCAAGGTGAGTAACTTCTTCTTTGAGTGGTGTCCCCATGGGTGCTCCACTGTAGGTGACTACATAGCAATACTCAGAATACACTCCGGAGTCAGGGTTTATCAATGACCAAAAGTACTGCTGAAGCCACAGCGGAGTCCGCGGCCAACCGTTATATAATGGCATAATGGTTCATGAATGTAGCATTCAATGACCATGTAACCACTTGACAGATATCGCTCAATAGGACTCCTGTATGAAGGCTGTAGAGGTAGCCATTGATATCATTGAATGAGCTCTTGTTTGGGATTGGAGGGATTTATTTTGAATGAATAGCTGGTGGTGATGCATGTCACTATAAGCTTTGCGATACATTGGGTGGATAAGGCATTGCCCTTGGATCATTACACAATTGATACTATCAGACGATCTGTCTTACGCCACTGTCGGATTCTGTCAATATAAAAAGCAAGAGCTCGGCATACGTCAAGAGTATGGAGAAGAGCTTCTCGTGGAGAAGAATGAGGTTTTGGATAGAAAGTGGGCAATATGCTGTGAAACTTTGAACACACTTTGGGAATGAAGGCAGAATGTAATCATAGAATCACTGAATCTTTGATGAACAATGTAAATGGAGGCGTTGCCATCAGGATGGCCAATTCACTAACTCTATGCGTAGAAGTAATTGCTAACAGAAAAACCAATTTCAAGCATGTGGAGTGATATTGTGGCCAATGGCTTGAAGGGAGGGTACATTAAGGTATCCAGCACCAGATCCAGATTCCAGAAGGGAGGTGGTGGTCTACGTGGGAGATTGAGGTTTGTCAAACCTTTCATTTAGTAGTTGGGTGAGCGAATACTGGCACCCTCTCTATGGAGTGATGAAAAGTACTAATTGCTGCTAGATGTACTTTCAAAGAAGAGAAAGAAAGGCCCGTTGGTTCCAGGTGAAGGACGTACTCCAGGATCTGATGGAGGAGAGAGGTATATAGGTCAATTTGATTATCTGAGCACCAGACCACAAATCTTTGCCATTTTGCAAGGTAAATGACTTTTGTAGACTCCCTTCTGCTATGCATTAAGGCAGTTTTTACTTGCTCCAAGCAGAAATGTTCAGATGCCTTGAACCAGTCAGGAACCAGGCTGTTAAATGTAGAGACTTTGGCCCGGGATGGAGGAGAGAGCACCAATTCTGAGAGAGCAGGTCTGGTAGAGGAGGGAGAAGGTAGGATGGTTGTATGGACATTAGGTGAAGGAATGGATACCACGGTTGTCTCGACCACGCCAGGGCTATGAGAATTACTCGTGTAGAGTCTGTGTTGATTTTCTCTAGTACTCTGGCTATGAACACAGTTGGAGGAAATGCGTAGAGTAGGGATGTCTTCCAACTGATCAGAAACGCGTCCCCCAGAGACTCCTTGCCAATGCCTGCCCTGGAGGAATAGTGACGACACTTTGTGTTGTCACTGGTGGTGAATAGGTCTATTCGAGGAAATCCCCAGAGGCGGAAGATTTCTCAAAGGATATCTGCGCGTATCTCCCACTTATGATCGTGAGGGAAATGCCTGCTCAACAAGTATGCAACAACGTTTCTGGTGCCAGGTAAGTAAGACGCAGTTAGGGTAACATAGTTTTGAATACACCAATTCCATAAACGGACTGCTTCTGCACAAAGCTATCGTGAACATGCTCCTCCTTGTCGAGTCACGTAATACATCATTACAATGTTGTTGGTCAATACCCTGGTAGTGGTTCTGGCTATGTGAGAATAGAAATGCTTGCATGCATGGAAGACTGCTCTGTGCTCTAAAAGATTTATGTGTAGAGCCCTTTCTGCTGCAGGCCACCTGCCTTGTACCCTCATGCCATTCATATGTGTTCCCCAACTGATGAGGGAGGCATCTGTGGTTAATTGATTCATCAGTTGTGGACGATGGAACAGTACCCCTGCCATAACATCGTGCACCTTGGTCCACCACAATAGGGATCTGCAAACATGAGCCGGAGGAACTACTGATTTTTGGACACTGTGTTTCGTCAGAATAAATACCAATGCCAGCCAATGCTGAAGATAACGAAAGTATAACCGTGCATGGTGCACCACAAATGTGGTAGCGGCCATAGGGCCCACCAGTTGTAAACAGGTGAGCACTGACACCGCAGGGGTGTGCAACAGGATAGTTAACAGGTCTTGTATCACTTGAAATCGTTCAGCAGGTAGGTATGCTCATGCCGAGATCGAATTGAGATGAGCACCTATGAACTTTATGGTCTGAATCGGTCCCAACATGGATTTTTGCTCATTGATCATGAGGCCTAGGAAACTGGGATTGGTGGGGTGGTGGGAGGAATGGAGGTAAACAGGATGCCGGATGCCACAAGTTCCAGAACTCATTGGTCCAATGTTATACTGGCCCAATGATGGTAAAATGGCCATAAGCAGGAAGGTGGATTTTGGTAAGCTCAGAGAGCCGATAGGTAAGGTCACATGGGAATCAAGACTGAGGGGAAAAACAACAGAGGAGAGTTGGCAGTTTTTCAAAGGGACATTGTTAAGGGCCCAAAAGCAAGCTATTCTGCTGGGTAGGAAAGATAGAAAATATGGCAAAAGACTGTCTTGGCTTAACCAAGAGATCTTGCATGATCTAAAAATAAAGAAGGAGACCTATAGAAAACTAGGACAAATTACAAAGGATGAATATAGGCAAACAACAGAGGAATGCAGGGGCAAGATTAGAAAGGCAAAGGCACAAAATGAGCTCAAACTAGCTACAGGAATAAAGGGAAACAAAAAGACTTTTTATAAATACATTAGAAGCAAGAGGAAGACCAAAGACAGGGTAGGCCCACTGCTCAGTGAGGAGGGAGAAACAGTAACAGGAAACTTGGAAATGGCAGAGATGCTTAATGACTTCTTTGTTTCGGTCTTCACTGAGAAGTCTGATGAAGGAATGCCTAACATAGTGAATGCTAGTGGGAAGGGAGTAGGTTTAGAAGCTAAAATACAAAAAGAACAAGTTAAAAATCACTTAGAAAAGTTAGATGTCTGCAAGTCACCAGGGCCTGATGAAATGCATCCTGGAATACTAAAGGAGCTGATAGAAGCGGTATCTGAGCCTCTAGCTATCATCTTTGAAAAGTCATGGAAGTTGGGATAGATTCCAGAAGACTGGAAAAGGGCAAATATAGTGCCCATCTATAAAAAGGGAAATAAGAACAACTCAGGAAACTACAGACCAGTTAGTTTAACTTCTGTGCCAGGGAGCAAGTAATTAAGGAAATCATCTGCAAACACTTGGAAGGTGGTAAGGTGATAGGGAACAGGCAGCATGGATTTGTAAAGAACAAATCATGTCAAACCAATCTGATAGCTTTCTTTGATAGGATAATGAGTCTTGTGGATAAGGGAGAAGCGGTGGACGTGGTATACCTAGACTTTAGTAAGGAATTTCATATGGTCTTGCATGATATTCTTCTCAATAAACTAGGCAAATACAACTTAGATGGGGCTACTATAAGGTGGGTGCATAACTGGCTGGATAACCATACTCAGAGAGTAGTTATTAATGGTTCTCAATCCTGCTGGAAAGGTATAACAAGTGAGGTTCCTCAGGGGTCTGTTTTGGGATTGGCTCTGTTCAATATCTTCAGCAACGATTTAGATATTGGCATTGAAAGTATGCTTATTAAGTTTGCAGATGATACCAAGCTTGGAGGGGTTGCGACTGCTTTGGAGGATAGAGTCATAATTCAAAATGATCTGGACAAATTGGAGAAATGGTCTCAGGTAAACAGGATGAAGTTTAATAAAGACAAATGCAAAGTGCTCCACTCAGGAAGGAACAATCAGTTTCACACATACTGAATGGGAAGCGACTGTCTAGGAAGGAGTATGGCAGAAAGGGATCTAGGGGTTATAGTGGACCACACACTAAATATGAGTCAACAGCGTGATGCTGTTGCAAAAAAAGCAAACATGATTTTGGGATGCAGGTGTGTTGTAAGCAAGACACGAGAAGTCATTCTTCCACTCTACTCTTGGCTGGTTAGGCCTCAGTTGGAATACTATGTCCAGTTCTGGGCACCGCATTTCAAGAAAGATGTGGAGAAATTGAAGAGGGTCCAGAGAAGATCAACAAGAATAATTAAAGGTCAAGAGAACATGACCTATGAAGAAAGGCTGAAAGAATTGGGTTTGTTTAGCTAAGAAAAGAGAAGATTGAGGGGGGGGGGGGGGACATGAGGAGGAGGGAGAAAACTTGTTCATCTTGGCTTCTGAGGATAGAACAAGAAGCAATGGGCTTAAACTGCAGCAAGCGAGGTTTAGCTTGGACATTAGGAAAGGGTTCCTAACTGTCAGGGTGGTTAAACACTGGAATACATTGTCCAGGGAGGTTGTGGAATCTCCATCTGTGGAGATATTTAAGAGTAGCTTAGATAAATGTCTATCAGGGATGGTCTAGATAGTACTTGGTCCTGCAATGAGGGCAGAGGACTGGACCCGATGACCTCTCAAGGTCCCTTTCAGTCCTAGTATTCTATGATTCTATGAAACAGGAGAGGGATCTGATGTTGTGTCCCAATAACGTAAGCTGTCTGCACGCTCTTGACCAAGGAGTCAAATCTGCTGCTTTGCAGCTGGCTGATTGGTCACGCAGACTGGTTGAGCTTGTCTGCACTGAGGATGCTGTTTCAGGTGAGATTGGTCGTATGGGCGATGTTGTTGCCTTTGATACTGATAATCGTATCTCTTCTGGTATGGGTAATATCTCTTGTATCTAAAGAGAGGAGTATACATCCCTAGATTATGCAAGTTTGTGCGTGAATCCTTCCTTGAGTGGAGGACCTCATCCTTTTTGTCCGCAACAGCTTCTGTTTATCAAACGGAAGATCCTCTACTTTGCTCTGCAGTTCTTTGGGGACTCCAGCTGTGGCCAGGCAGGATGATCTTCTCAGAGAGATCGCTGTAGCTGTGGAACGTGCTGCTGTATCTGCCACATCTAAGGCGATTTGTAGTCCTGCCCTGGACGATGTGTAGCCCTCCTGTACAATTGATTTCAAGAGCGGCTTCTTGAAATCAGGGAGGTATTGGGCGAGTGTCATCAATTTCAAATAATTCTCAAAATTATGATTAGAAAGCAGGGCAGCATAGTTTGCAATGCACAGGAGTAGAGTGGCTGATGAATATACCTTCCTGACAAAGATGTCTAATTTTTTGGGGTCTTTGTCTGTCCCAGTGTTTCTGTACTGTAGTGTCTTGGCCCTGTGCTGGGCCGCATCCACCACTAGAGAATTCGGTTGTGAGTGATTTAATAAAAACTCCAGGCCCTTGGAGGAGACAATATACTTTTTGTCAGCCCGTTTGCTCGTTGGTACTGTAGAAGCTGGAGTCTACCAAATTTCCTCCATAATCACTTCATCAGTGAGAAAAGCGATTTTCTAGCATTGTTGAGGGTGGAGATTTTTCAGCAGATGGTATTACTTGGTCTGCACCTCCGTCAACTGTACCTCCTGAGATTTGGCAACTCGCTTAAAAAGTTCCTGACATTGCTTCAGGTCGTCCTGAGGAAACATGTCCAATGGAAAAACCACCTCATCAGGGGAGGATGAGGATTGGTCAGTCGGCGACGTATAAGGTGGCTGATCCTCACCCTTGGGCTAGAAGACACTCCTTCTGCTGTGCATGTGCCTCGACTGGGATATGGTGATAGTCAGGAGAGTGACAGCAGCATGTAGATTGCCCATAAGAATGAGACCTGTGTCATGGCTCCTTCCCCACTCTGGCATGATAAATGCAGAAGTGGGGGCCAGCAAGTGTACCCCAAAGCCTTATCTACCAGGCTTTGGTATAAACTTCTCCCCAAGATCTTAAAAACCTAGATCTTGGGAATAAAACTTCTGCTGCCACCACCCAAATGTTGATAAAGAAATCAGGGGAAAGATCATTTGGGAAATCTTACCCCTAAAATAAAAATCCAGGCACACAATTAACCACTGCCAGGTTAATAAAAAGAAAAGAAAGAACCTTTATTATTACAACAATATTCCTGTTGCAAACATAATGACTAGATAGGGAGGTAACAAAATATACTCATGGAGAATCTTGAATACTGTGTACAGATGTGGTCTCCTCACCTCAAAAAAGATATTTTGGCCTTGGAAAGGGTTCAGAAAAGGGCAACTAAAATGATCAGGGGTTTGGAACAGGTCCCATATGAAGAGAGGTTAAAGTGACTAGGACTTTTCAGTTTAGAAAAGAGGAGAATGGGGTGGGATATGATAGAGGTATATACAATCATGAGTGGTGTGGAGAGGGCGGATAAAGAAAAGTTATTTATTAGTTCCCATAATAAAAGAACTAGAGGACACCAAATGAAATTAATGGGTAGCAGGTTTAAAACTAATAAAAGAAAGTTCTTCTTCACACAGCGAATAGTCAACCTGTGGAACTCCTTGCCAGAGGAGGCTGTGAAGGCTAGGACCATAACAGAGTTTAAAGAGAAGCTAGATCATTTCATGGAGGTTAGGTCCATAAAAGGCTATTAGCCAGGGGATAGAAATGGTGTCCCTGGCCTCTGTTTGTCAGAGGCTGGAGAAGGATGGCAGGAGACAAATCGCTTGATCATTGTCTTCGGTCCACCCTCTCTGGGGCACCTGATGCTGGCCACTGTCGGCAGACAGGCTATTGGGCTAGATGGACCTTTGGTCTGACCCAATACGGCCGTTCTTATGTTCTTATGTACTACCAGCTGTTCTGGACTCCTTTCCCCTTCATGTCAGCACCCCAGGGGATTCTGCCCATAAGGTCTCTGAGGGAGTCAAAATCTGCTTTTCTGAAGTCCAAGGTGTGTATTTTACTACTCTCTTTTCTTCCTTTGGTCAGGATCCTGAAATCTACCATCTCATGATCACTGCTTCCCAGGCTGTCACCCACCTCTACTTACCCTATTAGTTCCTCCCTGTTTGTGAGCAGAAGGTCAAGCTGCACACAGCCCCTAGTCGGATCCTTGAGCACTTGTACCAAGAAGTTATCCCCAACATTCTCCAAAAACTTCCTGGGTTGCCTGTGTACTGCTGTATTGGTCTCCCATTAGATGTCAGGGTGATTAAAGTCCCCCATGAGAACCAGAGCCTGCAATCTGGAAGCTTCTCTCAGTTGTCCAAAGAAAGCCTCGTCTACCTCATCCACCTGATTCGGTGGCCTGTAGCAGACACCAACCACAACATCACTGCTGTTGTTTGCACCTCTGAACTTAACCCATTGACTTTCAACAGCTTTTTCTCTCTCTATATATACTGGAGTTCAGAGCAATCATAGGGTGTGTCTAGACTACATGCCTCCTTCGACGGAGGCATGTAGATTAGCCAGATCGGAAGAGGGAAATGAAGCCGCGATTAAAATAATCGCGGCTTCATTTCAATTTAAATGGCTGCCCCGATCTGCCGATCAGCTGTTTGTCGGCAGATCGGGGGAGTCTGGACGCGATGCCCCGACAAAGAAGCCTTTCTTCATCGACACAGGTAAGCCTGGTTTCACGAGGCTTACCTGTGTCGATGAAGAAAGGCTTCTTTGTCGGGGCATCGCGTCCAGACTCCCCCGATCTGCCGACAAACAGCTGATCGGCAGATCGGGGCAGCCATTTACATTTAAATGAAGCCGCGATTATTTTAATCGCGGCTTCATTTCCCTCTTCCGATCTGGCTAATCTACATGCCTCCGTCGAAGGAGGCATGTAGTCTAGACACACCCATAGTGTTCTCCCCTGCCTGTTCTTCCTGAACAGTCTATACCTTCCATGACAGCGCTCCAGTCATGTGAGTCATCCCACCAAGTCTCTGTTATCCCAATTAAATCATATTTCTTAGACTGGGCCAAGGCCTCCAGTTCTTCCTGTTTGTTGCCCAGGCTTCTTGCATTAGTGTACAAACACCTCAGATAACCAGTTGATCACCCTATCTTCTCCATTTGAATCAGGGGTCCTCCTTTCTTGCTCGTTCCTCTTTGCATTTCTTCCCGGTATCCGACTTTCCCACTCCCCTCAGGGTTTTGGTCACCGTCCCCCGACGAACCTAGTTTAAAGCCCTCCTCACTAGGTTTGCAAGCCTGCCCACAAAGATGCTCCTTCCTCTCTTGGTTAGGTGGATCCCATCTCTTCTTAACAATCCTTGTGCCCGGAACTGAGTCCCATGGTTGAAGAAACCAAAGCACTCTCTGCGACACCACCTGCACAACCACGCACTTACTTCCTCAATTCGACGATCCCTGCCCAGTCCTTCCGCTTCAACAGGGAGGATGGACGAGAACACCACTTGTGCTCCGAATTCTTGGATCCTTCCTCCCAGAGCTACATAATCTGCAGTAACCCGCTCAAGGTCATTTTTGGCTGTATCATTAGTTCTTACGTGGAGAAGCAGGAAGGGTAGTGATCCGAAGGTTTGATCAGTTTGGTAAGACTCTCAGTCACATCCTGAATTTGAGCTCCCGGTAAGCAGCACACCTCTCGAGATTCCAGGTCCGGACGGCAGATGGATGGCTCAGTCCCTCTTAGCAGGGAGTCCCCGACCACCACCACCCATCATCTTCTTTTGGGGGTGGTGGTCGTGGAACACCCATCCCTAGGACTACGCATCCCATGCCTTCCAGTAGATGGTGTTCCCTTGTGGCTTCTTCCTTGTGAGGTCCCTTCCAAAGCATTCACCACTGCAGAGCCTGTGGAGAGAGCCTGAAAGCGATTACTTACTTCTATAGCATTGGGAGATTCCTGTGCTGGCCTTTTTCCCCTTCTAGAAGTTACATGTTGCCAGTTTTCTTCCTGGTCTCGTACTGCCCTCTCCGGTTCTTCCGCCTGCCGTGCTTGAAAGATTAAATGGTGCCTTCTATCGAGGAAGTCTTCATCCTCTCTAATCGAGTGTAGGGTCGACACTTGGGCCTCCAGTCCTCTAATTTTTTCTTCCAAAATGTCTATCAGATTGCACTTAGTGCAGATGAAATCCGTTCTTTCTTCCGGGAGGAAGACAAACATGGCACACGCTGCGCAGGTAACAACCGCAGACCTATCTCCATCCATCCCTGCTGTCCTGTTCGCAAGCTCCTTGGTCGCTTGCTCACTGCTTTATAAAGCCCTGAACTGCCTGAAAGTCCTTCCCCCTACCAAGGCTCAGCCAATCAGCAGAGACTTAATCACAAGCTCAGCTCACAGCAAGAAAGCCCCAAATACAACACACACTTCCCTCAAGAGTCCTGTATCTGCTTCTCCTCTACCTGGAGAATTCCCTCTCTAAACTCCCTGTTAGCACTTACTTGTTCGCCTTGAAGGTGTCATTAGTAGAACATTTTGATGGAATGCTCAGAAGCATGAAAAAGTTGAAGCAGCACTGTTCTAAACAATCCCACTCCCGCCTTGGTATTTACCAACATGTTTATGTCTATGTGTATTTCATCCTGACTCTAGTGAGCTGTTCCTGTTCTGAATCATGCAGACTAACAACCCTTTTCATTTATATTTTGGCAGTGAAACCATGAATTCTTTTCTTGTGGATCTAGGAGCAGATTTTTCATAACTGGAGCTACTGAGTGCGGAGCACTTTTGAAAATCTAAATATGTATTTAGGTGCCAAAGTGGGAGCTATTGGGTGCTGACATTTTTTGACAATCTGGACCCTGAACTTTTTAAAATCTTGCCTCAGTATTTACCTCAATAATACCATATAGCCACATCACATCTCCAATTAACAAACATGTGGACAAGGGGGATCCAGTAGATATAGTATACTTGGATTTTCAGAAAGCCTTTGACAAGGTCCCTCACCAAAGGCTCTTGTGTAAATTACATGGCCATGGGATAAGAGGGAAGGTCCTTTCTTGGATTGAGAACTGGTTAAACGACAGGAAACAAAGGGCAGGAATAAATGGTAAATTTTCAGATTGGAGAGGGGTAACTAGTGGTGTACCCCAAGGGTCAGTCCTGGGATCAATCCTTTTCAACTTATTCATAAATGATCTGGAGAAAGGGGTAAGCAGTGACGTAGTAAAGTTTGCAGATGATACCAAACTGTTTAGGATAGTCAAGACAGAAGCAGACTGTGAGGGACTCCAAGAAGATCTCACCAAACTGAGAGATTGGGCAACAAAATGGCAAATGAAATTTAATGTGGATAAGTGTAAAGTAATACACATCAGGAAAAATAACCCCAACTATACGTACAGTATGATGGGGGCTAATTTGGCTACGACAAATCAGGAAAGAGATCTTGGAGTTATCGTGGACAGTTCTCTGAAAACTTCCACACAGAGTGCAGCGGCGGTCAAAAAGGCAAATAGGATGCTAAGAATTATTAGGAAAGGGATAGAAAATAAGACCCAGAATATCTTACTGCCCCTGTATAAAACTATGGTACGCCCACATCTTGAATACTGTGTACAGATGTGGTCTCCTCACCTCAAAAAAGATATTTTGGCCTTGGAAAGGGTTCAGAAAAGGGCAACTAAAATGATTAGGGGTTTGGAACGGGTCCCATATGAGGAGAGGTTAAAGCGACTGGGACTTTTCAGTTTAGAAAAGAGGAGAGTGAGGGGGGATATGATAGAGGTCTATAAAATCATGAGTGGTGTGGAGAGGGCTGACAAAGAAAAGTTATTTATTAGTTCCCATAATAGAAGAACTAGAGGACACCAAATGAAATTAATGGGTAGCAGGTTTAAAAACTAATAAAAGAAAGTTCTTCTTCACACAGCGTGTAGTCAACCTGTGGAACTCCTTGCCAGAGGAGGCTGTGAAGGCTAGGACTATAATAGAGTTTAAAGAGAAGCTGGATAAATTCATGGAGGTTAGGTCCATAAAAGGCTATTAGCCAGGGGATAAAATGGTGTCCTTGGCCTCTGTTTGTCAGAGGCTGGAGACGGATGGCAGGAGACAAATCGCTTGATCATTGTCTTTGGTCCACCCTCTCTGGGCCACCTGGTGCTGGCCACTGTCGGTAGACAGGATACTGGGCTAGATGGACCTTTGGTCTGACCCAGTATGGCCGTTCTTATATTCTTAATATTAATGTTTCTGGGGGTGGCAGATTGGAATGGGCTATGAATCTTCCTCTCCTGGGCTTATTGGTAAATTTTGTCTCCATGTGAATTTGTGTAGAGATTTTAGTTCAGATATAGATTTAGAATAGGTCTAGTCTACATATACTTGCCAGTATAATGTCTGTTAGAGGTGTAATTTTTGGTGATATTTCTATATTGGCAAAAGTCCTAATGTAAATGTAGTTATACTGGCATAAAATTCTTTGCTGGGATAGCTTATTTTGTTCAGAAAGCTGGTATAAGCTATACCAGCTAAAGAACTTTTTTTCTATACCAGCATACCTTTTCTAGTGTAAATTTGGCCTTACTCTTATAGGATTTGAAGGGAAACTTCAGTAAGGAATAGGACCTCACATAAATCTATCAGCAGCATCTATGTTCAGTCTTTTGGGATGCCTAGGTTCACATTCCAGATCTATAGAGAAGGGTAATAAATTCCTCTTTAGACAGTAGACTCGCAGAAGCTCTTTCCCTGTTCTTGTTTCCACCCTGGAAACAGTTACATATTGGGCGTAAGTGGTAGCACACATATAGGGTTAAATAGAGAGACCCATGGCACCTTAGATGAATGGAAAATGTAAGAGACCTATGGGAAAGTTGGTTCTTGAGAGTGAAGGGTAAAGTTGGCTCTGAAGATGATATGAAAGGCCAACAAGCCACTTTAGCCCTGAAGAGAGAATTCAAGTTCTAAGGACAACATATCCGTGGGGAGGGTATACAAGATATGTGGGAACCTAGGGTATGTCTACACTACAAAGTTAATTAGAACTAACAGACGTTAGTTCGAATTAACTTTGATAGGCGCTACACATAGAAACCACTAGTTCGGACTTAATTCGAGCTAGCGGAGCGCTTAATTTGAACTAGGTAAACCTCATTCTACGAGGACTAATGCCTAGTTCGAATTAAGTAGTTCGAATTAAGGGCTGTGTAGCCACTTAATTCGAACTAGTGGGAGGCTAGCCCTCCCCAGCTTTCCCTGGTGGCCACTCTGGCCAACACCAGGGAAACTCTTCTGCCCCCTTTCCGGCCCCGTAGCCCTTAAAGGGCCACAGTCTGGCTACAGTGATAAGCCAGTTGCAAGTCTGCCAGCACCCAGCCAGCAGACCCTGCACCTGGCACGCCATGAGCCAGCCACCCGCTGCCACCCAGCCCTCCGCCTCTTCCCAGGACCAGGCTGGTGGCTCGCAGGAGCCTGCCGGGGCCGCAAGAGGCGGGCGCCCGCCTGGTCAGGTGAGGAGATCGTGGACCTCATCGAGATTTGGGGGGAAGCCTCCAATGTCCACGATCTCCGCACTAGCCACAGGAATGCGGCCGTCTACAGCTGCATGGCTGACAGCCTGGCCGCCAGAGGCCACATGCGGACCCGGGAGCAGGTCCGCTGAAAAATTAAGAACCTGCGGCAGGCCTACTCCCGGGTCTGCCAGCCAGGGGCCGACCCGGAGGCCTGCCCCCACTTTGAGGCCCTGGACCGCGTCCTGGGGGCTCACACCATCCATGTCCCCCTGGTGGTGATCGACCCTGGGGCAGAGGGCCCCGTCCCTGACACAGAGGAGGAGCAGGAGGACGCTGAGAGCCAGGAGCCTGCAAGGAGCCTGCCCAGGATCCAGGACCCCCAAGGCACCCCACCGAGCACATCGCCTGTGTCGTCCGAGGCCGGGGAGGCCTCCACATGTGAGTACCATCATGCTCCCCTTATGTGTATGGAGGGGTAGGGGGAGAGGGAGCCCAGGGACTGTGCGCCTGGGCCTTGCCCACCATGGAACAGCAGCTGGGTGTCATGCAGGGGCCCTGGCCTTACAGAGGGGGGCTGGGGTTCACCCACCTTGTCCCCAGGGAGAACTGACCGCTGCTCTTGTTTCACCACAGCCGCAGCACCTGGGACTGCAGGGCGCACCACCCCGCCTGCAACAGCCACCCGCGCCCGGGCCAGCAGGTGCACCAGGAACCAGGAGGAGTACTAGCGGCGGTGCCTGCGGTTCCTGGAGCACCAGCTCCACACCCAGGACCACTGGGTCCGGGAGGACCTGCGGCTGCAGCAGCGGAGTTTGGAGGCACTGGAGGAGCAAGGCCATGCCCTCAGAGGCCACCTCCAGACCCTGGTAGACAGGTTCCTGCCTCCTCCTGCACCGACCCCTGTGGCCGTCCCAGCTCTCGCTCCTCCTCCCACCCCTCCTCCCCCTCCCACTTCCTCTGCACCCCCCCATCCCTCCTGCCCCACCCTCCACACCCGCTCCCCCGACGCCCCCGCACCTGCAGTGCTGCGAGGTGGGAGAGCCAGCAGGACCCCCAAGCCTGAGCTTTCCCTTCCCTTCCTCCCCTTCCTCCCCCTTCTAGCTCCCTCCTCCCAGGTTTACCCTCCCCTCTCCCACCCTCACTCCTCCCTCCCCCCACCCCAGTTATGTAATATAAAAATGAGATTTTTGTTGGCAAAACAGGTGTCTTTATTTGACATTAGGAAGGGGGATTAGGGAGGGGAAGGGGGGGAGGGTGGAAGAAGGCCCCAGTGGGGCATGCAGGGAGGAGTCCTCCTCCTCCACCTGGAAGCTCTCCCACAGGGCTTCCCGGATCTGGACGGCCCCCCGCTGGGCTTCCCGGGGCCAGCCATGCGCTCAGCCTCAGCCATCCAGGCTGACAGGAAAGCCTCCCCCTTTCTCTCACACAAATTGTGCAGCATGCAACATGCTGCCACCACGGGAAGGATATTGTGCTCGGCGAGGTTGAGGAAGGTGAGGAGGCACCTAAATCTGGCTTTTAGTCGGCCGAAGGCCCCCTCCACCATGATGCGGGCCCTGGTGAGCCTGGCATTGAAGGCCTGGCGGGAGGGGTTGAGGTGCCCCGTGTACGGCTTCATGAGCCAGGGCTGTAGGGGGTAGGCTGCATCCCCCACCAGGCACACGGGCATGTCCACGTCCCCAACCCTGATGTGGCGGTCGGGGAAGAAGGTCCCGGCCTGCAGCCTCTGGCACATGGAGGAGTTCCAGTACACCCGTGCGTTGTGTGCCTTGCCGGACCAGCCCACATTAATGTCCATGAACTGGCCCCGGTGGTGTCACACGGCCTGCAGGAGCACGGAGAAGTACCCCTTTCTGTTGACGTACTGGGAGGCCTGGTGTTCCGGGGCACGGATGGGGATGTGCGTCCCGTTGATTGCCCCCCCCCCCGCAGTTGGGGAATCCGAGGGCGCCAAATCCCCGGATGACGGCGTCCGGGTCGGTGAGGTGGACCACCCTGCGGAGCAGCACCCGGTTGATGGCCTTGACCACCTGCAGAGGGACACAGCAAACCGCAAATCACTGGGGCGCCTGGGAGTGTTCGTTCCCTGGCACTGCACCGCACCCCACTCCCAGAAGCAACCCCTGTGGGCGGCATGTAGTACGGCCGGGACAGACCAAACCCTCCAGTGCGGGGCCCTTTCACCTTCTTCCCCCCCCCCCCATTTTCCCTGGGGCGGCCCATCCCTTCCTTGCAGCCCCCCTCCCCCCAGCCCAGTGGCCGGTGGATGCCGTACCTGCATGAGCACTGCTCCGACGGTGGATCTCCCCACGCTGAACTGGTTCCCGACAGATCGGTAGCTGTCCGGCGTGGAGAGCTTCCAGAGGACGATGGCCACACGCTTCTGGAGGGGGATGGCGGGCCTCATGCAAGTGTCCCATCACCGCAGAGCAGGGGCGAGCCACTCGCAGAGCTCCAGAAAGGTGTCCCTCTTCATACTGAAGTTCTGGGTCCACTGTCTGTCTTCCCATCGCTCCAGGACGATGCAGTCCCACCAGTCGCTGCTGGTGTCCAGACGCCAGATGCGTCCGAGCGCTGCTGCGGCTCCTCTGCGGCCCCCAGGGAGGCCAGGTGGAGAGGTAGGGGGGTGACGTGCACCAGGTGGTGCCAGGCAGCCTCTAGCCATTGCTGGCAGGCTTGCAGCAGCAAGTCCAAAAACTGCACCAGAAAGCCCAGGGCGAGCTCTGGCTCCATGTTGCCAACTGCGGCAGCGTCCCCAAAGGGAAGCACCAACACAGACAGGTGCAGAGAAAAACGTTTTTCTGTCCCTCGGCGAGGTAGGCAAGCAAGCGGAAATGCTGTGAAGCGGCTGTCCAGGGGGGTCCCTTTAAGCACGAGCCTCAGATAGCCTCAGACAGCAGCAACAAAAAGCAACTACTGACCTGATGCCCTGCCGTAACCGGTTTCAGCTGCCCTTAAGTACGCCCCAGTGTTCAATCAGTGTGGACGCGCTAGTTCGAATTAGGAAAATGCTAATTCGAACTAGTTTTTAAGTCTAGATGCGCTAATTCGAATTAGCTTAGTTTGAATTAACTAATTAACTAAGGTAGTTTGAATTAACTAAGTTAGTTTGAATTAGCGCTGTAGTGTAGACATACCCCTGGGCTGTGTCTACACTAGCATGAATTTCCGGAAATGCTTAAAACAGAATAGTTTTCGTTATAAGTATTTCCAGAAAAAGAGCATCTACATTGGCAGGCTGCTTTTCCGGAAAAGCCCTTTTTCTGGAAAAGCATGTGTGGCCAATGTAGATGCGCTTTTCTGGAAAAGAGCCCCGATCGTCATTTTCGCGATCGGGGCTTTTTTCCGGAAAAGACTACTGGGCTGTCTACACTGGCCCTTTTCCGGAACAGTGTTCCGGAATAAGGACTTATGCCCGAGCGGGAGCAGCGTAGTTTTTCCGGAATAGCGGCTGATTTTGTACAGTAGAGTGTCGTTGCTTTTCCGGAAATTTAAGGGCCAGTGTAGACAGCTCGCAGCTTATTCTGGAAAAGCGGCTGATCTTCCGGAATAAGTGGCCCAGTGTAGACACAGCCCTAGTGTGCAGGCCATGTCTCATTATTACAAATGATAACACAGCTCAGCAGCACAGACTGCATAAGGATTCTTTTGTAACAAGAGTCACCAAGATAAAAAGAGGCAGCGACCTGTATGTGGTTTTGGTAGGAAGAAAAATTACCTTGTGAGCACCAGGCAAGGTTTGAGGTAAAAGGACCTCAGTGTGATGTGGCTGTGAGTTGAAACCCTTCTGATCTGGTAGCTTGTGGTTAGAGGTGGTTTGAAGAATAAAGGGTAGAGTTGGGGGAGGGTTGCTTAAAATGTGCCTCTGCTATATACATTGACAGGGAGAAATGTGATTTAGAGAAGAGGTTTTCTGTAATTTGATTATGTGAAAGTCTCGTTAAACTTTTCCAGAGGTTTATCTTCCAGTTTAGGAGTTATTCCCAAATGAAACAAAACAAAGACTGACTTAGCATGCTTCAACACAACATAAAGAGCAAGCACAACATAAGTAACCTTTTCAATAGATAAGAGTACAAACTATGTGTAAGGAGCAACAAACGCCATGTACCGTCTTAGAGTTGTGTGCACGTTGTGTGGAAATATTCTTTGGTCTTCTACCCTCCAGATTATTTAAAATACCCTTGCTAAGATCACCTTCCGTTGTGGATCCAAGCATTGCCAGGCACTGCGGATCCCCACAGAAGTGCACGTGCCACTCGAAACATTCCTCCTCCAGACACAACCATGGATACCACCAGATGCAAACTTGCTACTCCAGTAGATCCTGGTTGCTGGGTACCAGCAGTTCCAGAAATGGCTCTGGCACAGAAAAGGGCTCAGTATTAGTGGGGTGGCCTCCCAGACCTTCAGTGGCATCTATGTCTTTAGCACCAAAATTTGCCCCCTGGCTCTAAGCCCTGAGGTAACCTTGATCCCCACAGGAGTTCACTCAGTCCTCCCAACCTGCTCACTCAGAGCCGGAAGCATTGGAGAAGTTGGTGGCCTCAACAACTCAATCCCCTCCAGTGCTTGAGGCTTCAGGGGAAAAGACCCCTCTCTAGTCCATGTGGATGAAGAGAATCAACCTGCTGTACCATCAATGGGCCCCATGGAATCCGCAGTACCAGCCTCCTCCTCCTTCTCATAATTATGGGAACCTGGAGTGACTGAAGAGGGTTGCATTAAACCTCAGCCTGCAGGCAGAGGAGTTGGAAGAACAAATGGACTACTTGTTTGATGTCCTTTCCTCCATAGCCCCTGCTAGGATGGCTCTTCCCTTTCACAAAAAGGTGTCAAAGTTAACTAATGCCTTAAAGCAAACCCCCTCCTCTCTGCCCCTTATATCCAATTGGGCAGAGCATTAAGTACTTTGTTCTGACCAAGGGCCAAGAATACCTTTATTCCCATTTTGTCCTGAATTCCCTGGTGATCAAGGCAGTTAACCACAGGAAATGTTGGAGCAGCCCAGAGCCACTCCAAAAATAAAAACAGCAGGAGACTAGACTTGTTCAGATGGAAAAATTATTCTTCATCTAGCCTACAGTTGAGGGTGGCTAATCATCAGTCTCTCCTGGGCCATTACAATTTTAATATGTGGCAGACCATGACCAAGTTCAAGAATGCCCTTCTGGAAGGTCCCTGTAAAGGATTCCAGGCAATACTTGACTGCCAAAGCAGCGCTTCAAGTGGCATCTGGTATTGCAGTCTCTAACGCTTGCATCATGACTTCAGCCATCTCCATGTGGCGGCTCATTTCTGGATTATCCACCAAGGCTCGGCAGGCAATTCAGGACCTACCCTTCAATGGCCATGTCCTGTTTGCAGAGTAGATGGAGAGCTGAAAGACTCCCATAATACCCTAAAAACCCTAGGGCTCTACCTGCCAGGCCTGGTATGTAAGCAGTTCAAATTGCAGCATCAAGGGAGCCAGCTGCAGCAGGACCCACTGCACAAAAAGCCCCTGGGCTAAAGAAAGTGCATGAGCCACCCACCTCCCACTCCATCCAGTCAGGCTTGAGTTGCTCCAAACAAGGTGCTAAGAAGTTATTTTGTGGGTATAACTGAGGACATACCAGAACATTCCATGTATCCTACTTTCCCAGTTTTTGGCAACTGCTTTTACCATTTCCTCCCAGCATGATTAGCAATAATTTTGGACAGCTGAATTCTCAGTACAGTAACACATTGTTACAGCCTCCAATTTATTTCCTTTCCCTGCCCATCTCTCTGCCCCATCCCTGTTCAGGGACCCTTCTCATGAGAGTCTCTTCATACAGGAGGTTCAGGGGTTCCTGCACTTGGAGATGATGAAGGAGAATTCATCTCCATACTGGAACAAGGGTTTCTATTCCCAGTGCTTTTTGATCCCAAATGCCAAAGGTTGTCTGCATCCTACCTTAGACCTAAACAAGTACCTACACAAACTACAATTTTGCATGGTCTCCCAGGCCTCCAGTATCCCCTACCTGGATTCAGGAGATAGCCCTGTGACCTGAAGGACACATTCTTCCATGTAGTGTTTGTCCCGGGTCATAGATGCTTCCTCTGCTTTATGGTGGTGTGATGTTATTTTATTAAAATATGACCATATTCTTTGTTGCAATCACTATCCTATAGTTGCAAACAATCTTGTACAAAATGTGGCATGTAGATGTGTATGAAAAAGTTATGATTTTGCTGAATATGATTATGTTAATGGTATGCATATGTCATTTTTGTATTTGAAGTTATGAGTACTGGTGCTCACCTCGACCTGTGCAAGGCCATTTCTGCAACTGCACAGGTTTCAGACCCTGATGAACATCATCACAGAACTATCTGTATCCCCTAACAACTGTCAGAATGTGCATACATCTGCTAGGCCATGTGGTAGCATGCATGTATGTTGTCCATCATGCCAGGCTCCACATGTGACTCCTCCAGGAATGGCTGGCATTGACTTATTCCCAGGTCAGGGACCACTTTGAGAAGATAGTAACCAATCCACCAATGGTACTCTCTTCATTGTGGTGGTGGGCCTAGGATTTTAGACAGTTTACAGTCCTTTTTCCTCTGTAGAGAAGTGAAGTGTGTAATGTAGATCTCCTGTCTTATTTTAGTAAAGTCCATTTGTGGGGAAGGTTGGTTTTTTATGAAAGACTCTAGATTGGAGAGCTCATTTTTGATGTTTTCCTGTTTGCTGTACAGCAGTGGTCCCCAACCTTTTGGAGCTGCCGGGTGCCAGGGGGCGGGGCCGTTCGCCCGCCGGGCGCCAGAGGGCGGGGACACTAGCGCCCCCGGTGGTGGGGCCGCACATACGCTACACCCCCATGAGCCATGCGCGTGGGGCCAGCAACCCCATGCGCTGCGTGGCTACGGGCGGGGCTGCCCATTCGCCGCAAGCCTGCATCCGGCGCCCTCCAGAGCCACGCGCCCAGGGCTGATACCCCGCCCATAGCCACGTGCCCAGAGCCAGCACCTGCCATAGCTGCAAGCCCGTGTTGGGGACCACTGCTGTACAGGATGCTGATCAGGTGGTTCCTCAGTTTTTTTAGATAGTGTATGGCATAATCTCTCACTGTAGCCTGTGCAGTATGTAGATAGCAATGGATTTTTCACCTTCAGTCCATTTGGTATGATGTCCATCTGTTTGCTTTTGGAGAGAAAGATGATATCTGTTTGTACTTGTGCAAGTTTCTTCATGAGGTCGATAGATTTCCACTCTATATGGATAAATGCAGTGCCTTGCATGGTGTCAAGTATCAGAGGGGTAGCCATATTAGTCTGAATCTGAATCCGCTTTTGCAGATTCAGACTAACACGGCTACCCCTCTGATATATTTCTGTAGTTTTCTTTTTTTTTTTTTTTTTACTATCAACGTCTACCCATTGCTGTATTCTCTTTACTCATAAGCTTGCTATCCTATCAGAAATGAAAGTGGCCCTTTGGCAACTTGTATTCCTCAAGATAAACTGCCAGCAAAATAGGAATATGACACTTAGATACCAATAAGTATTGAAGAAAGTCAATCTAGGATTTCAAGGGTTAACCTCCCATCAGGTTCCCAGCCCCAACCCATTGCTAATATGGTATATTTGTTGAGTTCTTCAGGGCTGGGAAGGAGAGGAACTTGCAAATGGCCTTTGGTTTTACCAGTGTAAGAGGGAGGAAGTTTGCACTTTAGCTGAAATTCCCCCTTGCCCATAGTCCCAGGTGAGCGGTGAGCAGGCTCCTGCCAAAAGCAGAACCTGTGGCACTGGGCACAGAATGAAGGGGAACAATCCAAACAACCACACTTCGCTTTTCCAAAATAAGAACAATTGCAAGGTGCATTTTGCAGAGCAAGAAAGAATATGAAATCTACACAGGCTTCAAGGCCTTAATCACCCTCCATACTACCTCATTTTCCTCCCAGCGCCAGGCACAATGATTGGACACATATTTAGAGTGCATCCACATATGCAAGGGAGAAAGAGCAACAGCAAGGGAAAAAGAGGGAAAGATGGTGTATGGAAAAAAGGACCAGAGCAGAGTCTGCTCTGGGAAATTTCAGGATCTAAATCTTCAGATTCTTCCTTACCATTACTCAAGGGGATAGGTACACCTTCCTCGCTGAGTTTCAGAGCCTGAGCTCCAGTCTGAGCCTCAGCAGCTACATTAACTATTTTTAGCCTTGTAGCATGAGTGAGTTGGCCTGGGCTCTGAGACATGCTGCCACAAGTCGTTTCTGCAACATTAGTGTCCCTTTTGGGTATGGAGACACTGTTCTACTCCCATTAAATGTCTTCTTCTAAGAGAGAGCCTTGCTGCCGATGTGATTTCCCCTTCCACAATCCAGTAAGTTCAGAGACCGTAGGGAAACATATGAAGAATCTTAACCATTTTCAGTGAATCACTTAACTCCATATTAGAAGTTGTCATTAGGCAGTGTCCATGGGGTTCTCTTCAGCTTTTTGAACAAATTTAGACCATATCATTGAGGCTGCATTGCTCCCAGAGAGGGGCATCATTGACAATGAGGTATGTTGCTGCATCACTCCAACATGACTACAATTAATGCAGGCTTCTGTCACTGTATTACCATCATAGCAAGCAACACTAATTCAGGCCTGTGTCACTGCATGAAATCAGACAGCTGTAACATCACTGTGCTTCAAACTCACTGTCAATAAAAAACACTGCATCAGTATGTTTACTGGTTATAAAGACAGACTGGACTGGTTTACTGGTATGGCTTGGGCTCTGTGCTGTTTGTTATGTAGTAAGCACCTGCCTATGGGAGATCAGGCTGGTGACAGACTTCCTGTTACAGCACCACAACTACTTGAAATGAGATTTATGCAAACTTGGTTATGATGTCACACTGAGCTGATACAGCCCAGGGACTATCTCCCTTCTACAGACATTTGATAAAATCAGGAACTTCAGATAAGTCTAGGGAAGGTTCTCACCTCAGAACCGATTACAGAAAAGTATGAAAGCTAAATAGGGAGATCCATCACAGCAAAGGGACTTCAAGGAGTCCAAAGATCTCACTTTTGTTGTGTGGTGTTTTTTTGTTTTCTGATACAATTTTTAAAATCAGTTATTCTGGATGTTTGAAAATTGAAATTAGAAAATTCACTAAGAAGTTGGCTGAATGTTGCAAGCTTGCAAAATGGAAGGATTTCCCCTCATTTCCCCTGTGAGTATATGGGGTTAATTCCAAATATGGCTCATTGGGTTCAGCAACAAAAGACAAAGCAAATTAGAATTTACTATTTGAGAATGCCTCTTTTTGTCAGTATTTGTAATGCCGGAAAGTTAGTCTCAGGTCAATGTATAAAGCTAGAGATAAGATTTCTCATGAATGGAAAGTTAATGTTTGCTCTCTGAGCTTCTATAGTTTTTGATCTTCAGTTGTTTTCACTGATTAATTTCATAGTATTTTTGCATTTGATGGATGTAAAGTCAATAAAACTCTTCTCCAAAGTTAGCTTTATGGTATAAAGTTGGGTTTTGTTTGAAGTTGTACTTAGTTATATTCTGAATACTTAAACATTATTTGATGTATTTAAAATAACTGCTGGTCTGTGAGAGAAAAGCGGCCAAGTGCTGGTTTTATATTCTGGAAACTCCACGGCTGCTTGCTATGTGCAAGGGACAAGAGTCTAGTATCTGGATTCAGTTTCTATAGATTGAGATTTTTATCTAAAATATGAGTCAAATCTCCTAAATCTCCACTACTTCACCCCATCCATCTGCATATAATGGGGCTGGAAGCTTTCCTTTTTTGAATTATAAAAACTCATCTGAAAAGTTCAAGATAAAAACCTTAACTACATTTCTATTTTTTTTCCAGAGACAAAACATTGCTTTTTATAAGTGATCATTGAGCTTTTCTGTCCCTTTTGCCTTTGATGATTGTTATACTGTCAACTCTTATTTTAAAGTAATTAATTTGAGGGTTGTTTCATCACCCAGCTGCTCAGAAGCATTAGTTTTGTAATGGAGAATTTTTGAATTAGAATGGGTAGGTGATAGCCTTGGATACACTTGTTAATTCTATATAAACTCAGAGAAATCAAATGGGGGATTTTACTTGGCATATGTTGTACTATACATGCCATGTGTACTCAGAAGACAGTACAGTCCCAGGGACACTTTGGCAAAATATGTACCATGTTTTCTCTTTGCCATATCCCTTTACCCTACCCATCCTACAAAAAGATACCCTTTTTAATTGCGTTCAGTTGTTGGCATCCATGATGATAACAAAATGTGTGTGACTGCAGCAAGATGTCTCTCTTAACAGTATTGCAACATTTCTGAGATTAGGGACTATGGAATCCAATAACTTAGTAACTAAGTCTCAGTTTATTAAGAAAGTTGTTTCACTGGCCTGCTGTTCAGAAACATCCAGATTTGTAAACAGGAGTCTCTGAAGTATATTGGTGGATGATGGCCCCATGGAACACTTTTTAACTCTAAGTGCCAGAGAAGTTAAATGAAAATATTTTATATGGCACATGCTTTACTTATAGGCCACGCATACTCAGGAGACAATACAGCCCTAGGCACACTTAGGGTTGCCAGATGGTTTCAACAAAAATACTGGACACACTTGACATTACATCACAATTTACATTATATCGTATTTAGAAAATACCAGACATTTATATTTTCTCAATTTGTTTCCCGAACAGAAAGCTCAAATACTGGACTGTCCGGTTCAAAGCCGGACACCTGGCAATCCTAGGCACACTTTGGCAAAATTTGCACCAGGTTTTCTCTTTGCCATCTCCCATCACCCTATCTTCCAAAAAGATACCTCTCGATTGCTTTCAGTTATTGGCAACCATGTCTGCTAGCAAAAAGTGTATGACTGCAGCAGGATCTCTCTTTTTACACACTATTGCAACATTTCTCAGACTGGAGACCATTAAATCCAATAGTTGCCCTATGAGAGGAAGAAGTATGCAAAACTCTTACTGTCCCATATTGCCTAAGTCATAGTCCAGTCAGTCTGTCTATGAATCTATCAGTATCATAATTTGAAAAGGATTTGAGTGAATTGAATGAATATTGAGATTTCCACTGTTCTCCATAAGTGACTCTCTGGGCTTATTTTGAGGTCATGCCACAATTCTGAATTCTCTGAAAAGCATTAATATAAAAATTAACTCAATCTGAGAATATGAGGAAAAAGAGAGAGAAGGAGTTTCCCAACTGCTCTAAGGGTCTCATTCACCTATAACACTTTCTCAGGAGTCTCTCTTCCACTTTCAAATTACAGGATATGGCATGAATAAAAATCCAACACCATCTGCCCATTATTATAACTTTAGTTTATCTATTCATATTGGAGCTCTAGCTACACTGTCTAGAGGACAGACTCTTTTTAGTGCAAAATAAAATCACATTTTATGGAATCATCTGGCAGAACAATTTTTTTTAAATTTATGTGATCAAAAATAGATAACCAAATTTTCCAAAAATTTAAAATTTTATTTTGAATGTAGTTGTTTTGCTTACCCACAATTTGAGCACACATAGCTTCACTGTAAGTGGCTGGCCCACTGGGATTTTCAGGGGACAGCCTTTAGCTGTTTACAGAGACTGGGCTTCTGTGAAGTGACACTTCTTTCTTCTGTCCCTTCCCTTTCAGTTGAGGGTGTGTCTGTAACTGCCTTCCTCCTAATTCTGCTAGAAAACCATTAAGCTTTGTTTGGAAAGTGATTGTTCAATAGAATTAAATAGTCACAGCTTTTTTTCTTTGGAGGTTACACAATTAATGTGGAAGATGGATTGGAACAAATCCTATAAACTGGGACAAATCTCCTCTTTAGTGCACTTCTAGATCTAGCCACTTCAACAATAAGGCAAAAAGCTCTACCATGCAAACCTCTGTCTAGTGCTATCCTGAGATGCCTGAACATCTTTAATGAGGTGCCTACAGAACAAACAGTTTGGTATGAAATCTTGTGTTTATGAGAAGAAAAAGAAATCCTCCATAGCTAGCATGTCCAGCACATTTGCATTTCATTGTGGGCCACTGAAGCTGATATGGACTGTGGAGTGAAGAGGTTAACATTATTTCCTCATCCTTTCTAAAAAGAGTTTTGTGATTTTTTCCAAGGAAATAAAGTTGAGTTTGTCTATAAATCCAGTCTCAGCTGCACATCACGGGGACTTGGGTATTTCTGAATCACACACCCGGACAAAAATTCCCAAACAGAATTCAGTAAATGTATATTCTGATTGAACCATATGACAAAATCTTAAAGAAAAACATTCAGACTAGTATTTGGAAATCATTTGGACCACTTACAACTCTTTTCAATTTGTGTCATCTACACTGTCCAAATAGCTTGCGGATATTTTCTAGTTGCAGTAATTGTATCTAGGTTTGCTGTGCCAAGGGGTAGCATTGGGTAATTCTCCCTATAATAATGCGAACAACATATTTGATTTGTGTGTTTGCTGAACACTTGCTTGAGGTTGAAAGATGGTGTAGGATAACATACTGTAACTCAGGGCATGTAGGAAAAGAGACCAGCTTCAAAGTACAATCAGTTCCTAGCAAAACTTCCTGTCACCCTTCCTTAGAAGGCATGGACAGCCATAATACACATAAATTAAAATCTTTACATGATTAAAAAGTAACATATGCTGCTCTTATTTCCTGTCTGGAAAATGCTTTCAGATCAATGTGTATCATGGAGTTAATGACTAAAAGTACATGGTAAAATATGAACCTGATAGGAGGGTGGGTAGCTTGCCCAAAGTGTACAGTGAAGGGGAGGTCAGAGAGCACAGGAGCAGATGATGGTGTCAATGGGAGGAAACAGCAGAAAAAATTCTTCTTTATTCTTGGCGATAGACAGAAATAAAAATTTAACTAAACCTAAAGCAGAAACTAAACAGTGATTTAAGGAAGAATCTTTGAGATTAATTCTATGAAGGACAGATAAAACATCCAGTCTTACTATAATAGAGTTCATCAAGAAAAAAGAAGAGAGAAAACAGAAATTGTCATGAATGTATTACAGATCTTCCATCTCTCCCAAACTGCTCAGCGAATCTATTTAGATACACTGGGGATAGGAGGTTCCATTTTAAGGTCCTTGCGAGGGGCAAACTGGCATGGAATGCAAGAATTGATATTTTCTCTTTGTCCAAGGAAGCAGTGACTAGGAAGGCTGATAAACCATAAGGCTGAGACTTTAAGATGAAAATTTTCAAAAAAGAATGCCTAAAATCTAGACATCTAACTCCATATTTAGTCACCTAAATAAAAGAGGCCTGAGTTTTACAGGTGCTGAGAACCCACATCTCCCATTAAAGACAGATTTGTGAGTGATAATTAAGTCATTTTTAGATAGGTGTCTAACTTTTAAGTACCCAATTTTTTTAACCCAATTTTTTTTTTTTAGTCCTGGTAGCTTTTAAACTTTTTAGACTTTAAAATCTTATTTAGATTACTCTCTTGCCTGTTTACTTGCACTTCATTTCTGACTTGGATTTCAATTGGCTATAATACAAAATCTTTGCAGCTAAAACCAATGCTGACTGACTTTGTAACTGTACTTAATATGTTACACTAGCTTTCAAATAAATAGAAGAAACCGTTAACTTTTACCTCTAGGAGTTTGAGAGACCACTGGCTGCTAAAAACATACTAAAACATGGGAATATGAAAAGTTTGCTATTTGATTATTTTCTTTCTGGAACAGATGCCTTCTCTCATCAGACATTTGTCTTGTGCCATTCTTCCTGTAAATACTGATGGCAGCTCAGACTTCTCCATGTGACTTTGCAGTTCTCTTGTGTGGGAGGCTTCGGAGATAGGTCAATCCCAGAACAAAAGAATCATCACATAACAATTTTCTCTGGGTCCTTACCTTACTCTTTAATTTGGGGCATCACAAATAGTAAGAGAAAAATATTAGGAAAGAAGCGAGAAGGAAAGAAAAAAGTTCTCTTCCTTATTTAAAATTGACAGTATTTATACATCTGCTTGGCCTTCTTGCCAATGGCTGCTTCCCCAGAGATATAAATGTGAGGTTTGTTATGCTTTATAAAACTTTAGACGGATGACAGATGTCAGGTTCACAGATTTCCTTGGTGGTGGCTGAGGCCCTTTCTTTACAGGATGCTGCTGTGGAATGTGTTAAGTGGCTTCTGACCCTTTCTGGAACTTGTTAGTGTTTGGCTGAATATGTTTCACTGATATAGCATTTGATCCTTCTGGAGGTCTGGAATACGTTCAGTCTAAGGTATTTTAGGTGAAAGGAAACACACAAATGTTTTCACTGAAATGATCTGTATGACATAAAGGAATATTTTAATTGCACTTCGTATAACTAGCATGTACTAGTTTTTTTTTCTTTTGGGTGTTGAAGTTTCTATTAAAAAAATAAAAAAATATTTCTCATGAATGAAGAGTGGGGAGAGTCAATGATTGTTACAAATTACTATGAAGAAGCAGTAAGACTCATGTCTTCTAAAGGAGAGATTTCAGAAATTCTTACTGACGTGACTGTAATCAGACTGCTGCATGAGTATGGAAATGAAATACACTAGGGCCTGGTTTACACTAGGAGTTTACACAAAATTTAGCTGCATACGGTCAATTTTCTAAATGATTAGTCTAACCTACCAAGCCTGTTTTGTCAACTTTAAGGGCCGCTGAAGTAATTTTTGGTCACTCTTGATTTCAAGGGGTATGTCTACACTACAAAGTTAATTCGAACTAACAGACGTTAGTTCGAATTAACTTTGATAGGTGCTACACTAGCGCTCCGCTAGTTCGAATTTGAATCGAACTAGCGGAGCGCTTAGTTCGAACTAGGTAAACCTCATTCTATGAGGACTAGGCCTAGTTCGAACTTACTAGTTCGAATTAAGGGCTGTGTAGCCCCTTAATTCGAACTAGTGGCAGGCTAGCCCTCCCCAGCTTTCCCTGGTGGCCACTCTGGCCAACACCAGGGAAACTCTACTGCCCCCCTCCCGGCCCTGGACCCCTTAAAGGGGCACGGTCTGGCTACGGTGCCCGTGCCAGGTGCAAGTCTGCCAGCACCCAGCTAGCAGACCCTGCACCTGGCACGGCTCGAGCCAGCCACCCGCTGCCCCCCAGCCTTTCCCCTCTTCCCGGGACCAGGCTGGCAGCTCCCGGGAGCTTGCCCGGGACCGCAAGAGGCGGGCACCCACCTGGGTTAGTGCGGACATCGTGGACCTCATCCACGACCTCCGCACTAGGCACAGGAAAGTGGCCGTCCAGGGCAGGAGAGCTGCCAGCCTGGCCACCCAGGAGCAGGTGTGCATGAAAATCAAGGTGGTCCATTGAGACCCCCGACCCTGAGCCCTGATCTTACAATGGCCGTACTGGGTCAGACCAAAGGTCCATCTAGCCCAGTAGCCTGTCTGCCGACAGCGGCCAACCCTATGGACCCTGGAGGGGATGGACTGAAGACAGTGACCAAGCCATTTGTCTCGTGCCATTCCTCTCCAGCCTTCCACAAGTTTTGGGCAGGGACACCACTCCTACCCCTTGGCTAATACCACTCCATGGACCCAACCTCCATCACTTTATCTCACTTCTCTTTAAACTCTGTTCTAGTTCTAGCCTTCACAGCCTCCTGCAGCAAGGAGTTCCACATGTTGACTCTTTGCTTTGTGAAGAACAACTTTCTGTTACTAGTTTGAAGCCTGCTACCCATTCCTTTCCTTTGGTGTCCTCTAGTCCTTCTATTATGGGAACTAATGAAGAACTTTTCTTGATGCACCCTCTCCACCCCACTCATGCTTTTATAGACCTCTATCCTATCCCCCCTCAGTCTCCTCTTTTTGAAACTGAAAAGTCCCAGTCTCTTTAGCCTCTCTTCATATGGGACCTGTTCCAAACCCCTGATCGTTTTAGTTGCCCTCCCCTCTCCCACCCTCTCTCTTCCCCTCTCCCACCTCCTTTTCCCAGTTTCCCCGAGTTTTGTTCAATAAAGAGAGATTCTATTTTTGACCACACGTTTTCTTTATTTTGTACATCAGGAAGGGGGGCTAGGGAAGGGTAAGTGGAAGGAGGTGAGGGAGGAATGGGGCACGAGCCCCCGATGGGGAGGACTGGGCTGGCTCTGCGGGCTTCTGGGGGTGGAAGCTCTCCTGCAGCCCCCCAATTGTCCCCTCTCCCCAGATGGCAGCCTGCGGCAAGTGCAGCCGGTCTGATGGCTGAGTGCTGTGATGTGCCCAGTGTGGGTACTCCAGGCAATCCAAGCCAGGACTGCTTTGCAAGCGGGGCACCCCTGAGAACTGTCTGTCTGGGGTGGGGGTCGGGTCCCTTTAAGCACAGCCCTCGGCTAGCCTGAGACAGCAGCTCCACGGTCTAAGTCCTCATCTGATGCCCTGCCGGCACTGCTTCCAGCCATCCTTAACCCCAGTTCAGGGTCCACTTAATGTGGACATGCTAGTTTGAATTAGCAAAATGCTAATTCGAACTAGTTTTTTAGTCTGGATCCGTTAGTTCGAATTAACTTAGTTCGAATTAACTAATTCGAACTAAGTTAGTTCAAATTAGCGCTGTAGTGTAGACATACCCAAGAGGAGTAACATTATTCCTGACGTTACCTGATCAAGTTTATAATAGTGTAGAAGCACCGTTGGCGAAAGTCGAGTCTATTGGCTTCTGGGAGGCATCTCATTGTGCCCACTCTGACCACTTTGGCCAGAACTTGTACCTCTACTGCTCTCCAGGTGAATCAGAAAAGCCCCAGGAAAGTTTGAATTTAACTTCCTGTGCATCCAACATTGCAAGCACACCTCAGTGTGAGCAGAATACTGTGGCACACATGGCCATGACTTCTAGTACTTCCGTGATTTCCAATACTTCAAGTTCCATGGGCTCAAGTTCCCAGGCACACAAAAGAGTATAGGGTGGAGTGTCCGGGAGATTTTGGACCTCATCGAGGCATGAGGAAAGGAATCCAAACAAAACGCATACATTTACGTGAAGATAGCAAACTGGCCAAAGGATATTCCAGGGATGCCCAGCAGTGCATAGTCAAAATAAAGGAGTTGAGGCAGTCCTACCACAAGGAAAAGGAGGCGAGCAGACGGTTTGATGCAGCACTTCACACTTGCCAGTTCTCAAACAGCTGGATGCAATTCTGGCAAGGAGGGGGACTCCTGACAAGCTTCTCAAGCCTGACTGTTGAGTCTGGCCAAGACACTCCTGGGATCAGTGTGGAGGACAGCGTGGTAGTGGAGAGAGAGGGGGAGGAGGAGAATGGCCAGCCGGTGATTGATGAGAGTCAAGAACTTTTTATCGTGCTGGAGCTAGTCCCCTCCTCCCAGGATGTCTCCCAGTCGAGCACCGGTCCTGGGAAGACACCTCCAGTGAGTTTACAATTTTTTTCTTACTAAAAGTGGATTAAGGCAATTGGGTGTGATGTGCAGCACACTCTGTGCCTACACAGCCCGGGGGAAGAGCGGAGGGAAGGAAACAGCTTGTTATGTCTGCAGATGGAGCAGAAATCTTCCCTGTACATCTCCATGAAGCTCTCAGACAGGAACTCTTTAATCCTTCTCACAAGGTTTCTGGGAAGGAAGCCTTATTACATCCTCCACGGTAGGCCATGTTCCCACGCTAAGCCACCAGTAAGTGGTCTGACATCATTGAACCACAAGCATTGCAGCATAAGGCCCAGGTTTCTGGCCACATTCAGTCAGCATCCACTCCCAATCACTCTTATGTGAGCCAGAGAAGACTGATATCTCTCATGGCAACCTGGATGGAGGAGGAGGGGAAGCTATTAATACTCTCTCTGGAGAGCCATGTGTGCTGGACACAGATCCTACCCCCCGTCCCCCCATCTACAGGCTCCTGCAGACTGGGCAAGTAGTACTGTCCCAGGAAGCCATATGTGCTGGAACCAGCATGTGCCGTACACAGAGGGAAGCCGTCCTGCCTCGTCTGCCCTACTCCTGCATACAGGCTTCTGCAGTCTGGGAAAGTAGCACTGTCTCTGGAAGTCACATGTACCAGACACAACACTGTCCCTTTGGCATAGCTGGACTCTGCCGCTCACCCACCTACCTGCCTCTGAACCATGTAAGTCCCTATGCTCCCCTGAGAACTCTGTATACCTGCCATACAGTGGCCACTTTAAAGTACAACTTTGGCCTTGCACAGAACACATCTTCATTGTCTTTATAGAGACCTTTGCTGTATGCTAACAGATTAGGGTTAGGCATAACACAACGTATCTCCTGTAATGTGTGTCCTTGTAACTACTCATTACAGTGGGAACAGCAGCCAGCTTGCTGCATACTCCCCTGGCTCCAGCAGCTGTCCACATGGCACAGATTCACAGGTGAAAATGGACAAGGGAAGAAATGTTCAAAGAGTAAATGGACTGCATGAATACACTCATGGAGGAGATACAGGCAGAGCACCAGGATACAGTCACAGAACACCAGGAAAGGAGAGCATGCAGAGAGTTGCAGGCAAGGCAACAGGACAGCATCTTTGCCTCCCTGACGATAGTGATGGAGCATCTGGCTGCATGCCTGGAGAAGGCATTCTGTCTCAGCCACCCCACCCTGCCAGATAAATTTCACCCTTACTCTTGCAAAGATTATGGAGCACACAGTAGGCTGACACTATAAAGGGTATATGTGTTTGCTGAGATACAACCTGGTCAGGAGACTTTGAAATTTCTCTTTAAATGTCTAAAAGCACATTCAACCACGATTCTGCATTTGCTCAGCCTGTAGTTGAACTGCTCATTATTGGGGTCCAGGCTGCCCATGTACAACATCATTAGCCATGGGAGCAAGGGGAGTCTCCAAGGATCACATTTGGCATTTCCACATCTCTGATTCTGATTTTCCTGTCTGGGAAAAAAGTTCCAGTGTGCATCTTTCTGAAGAGACAGGAGTTCCTAAAGATGCATGTGTCATACACCTTTCCCAATTATCCCACACTGATGTCAGTGAAACAGCTCTTGTGATCCACCAGCGCCTGCAGCACCATGGAGAAGTACCCCTTGTGGTTTATGTATTCCTTGGCAAAGTGGTTGGGGGTCAAGATGGGGATGTGTGTTCCATCTATTGCCCCACTGAAGTTAGGGAACCCCATCGCAACAAAACTATTCACCATGATATCTACATTTCCCAGAATCACAGCTCTCCATAGAAAATAGTATTGATTGCCTTTGGTACTAGTATAAAAACAGCCCCCACTGTAGATTCCACTCTGAATTGATTCCCAACTGAATGGTAGCTGTCTGGAGTTGCAAGCTTCCAGAGGGCTATTGCCAAGTGATTCTCCACAGTCAGAGCGGGTCTCATTTGGGTATTCTTGCACTTCAGGGCAGGGGAAAACCATTCACAAACTTCCAAGAAAGTGGCCTTGCACATTCAGAAGTTTTGCAGCCACTACTGATCATCCCATCTCTGTATCACAATGCAGTCTCACCAGTCTGTGCTTGTCTTATGGTGCCAAAACCAGTGTTCCACTGTGTTCACAGGATTGACTGGCTGCTCCACTTCCAACAGTGCAAGGGCTTGCATAAACAGTGACTCCATGCCAACCTGAGATTTGTCCTCATCCTCTTCCTGGCAAAATGACATGCATATGCTCTTGAAATAGTGCACCGTTAGGCTCACCAAAGCAGACATCAACATCACAATGGTTTGATGCATACCAGGACCCATGCCAGTGCTATTATGGAATCTCTGTGGGCAACTAGGACAAGAAACGGTGTGAAAAGACTGCTTCCTGTTGATCTCAAGCAAAGGGGGAGGGACTAGATGAGGGCATTATAGTACACTGATGATATGAACCCATAACCACCCACTGCATAGTTTTGGTCCCAGTGGGCGCCAGGAGCATAATGCAATGCTACCCATGGTGCATCACTCTCAGACTTGACAGAAGGCTCCCTAATGGGGATGTGTTACTTTAGACTATATTGAATTCTTCCCCGCTGTGAGGACATGGACCTTTGACTTTGTAAAACTGGGGGACCAGAAATCGACTATAATAGATTCGACCTTATCTTGTAATGTAGACATGGCCTGAGTTAAGTTGCAGAGACTGTAGAAGCTAGATCATCAATTCAGAACATTATCAACCTGATCAGCCTCTTGAGCTTTAATACAGACCAGTTTCTTATTTTGTTCCCCAGTATCCAGGAAATAAAGTACACCATTCAGCCCCTTTTGGCTTCAGGAATTGTTACCATCTAACTGTTGAAGGTGTGAGAAATCAGGATTATTTAGTGTTTCTGATCACTTGTAGTTGGAGAGGGCATGAAGAAAGGATGTGGAGAAGAAACCATGAGCACTAAAGAAAATCCATGCTATACTCCGACCTGTACCTACCTATCTGAAATATGAGAATTGGTATACACTTCCCTATTGGCCTATTTCTGGATGAAGGCAGGTTCTGCCAAAGTCATACTGACCTGGAAGGAGGGCTGGAATTATTCTGTGATCTGGGCTTTCCGTCTGTGTTTTGGGACCAGGTCTTACCCCTCAAATAAGAGGATTTGTTTTTCTGATATCTCTGGTTTTGGGTACAAGTGAATATAGCTTCTTCCCTGTGTGAGAACCTACAGACCTTCTTAGACAGCTGCTTATCCTGGTTGTTATCTACCACTTCATCAAGCTGTTCCTGAACAGTGATGTCTGAGAATATTGAGGCATAGAAGATTTGCTTAGAATAAATTACCCGTTGGCCAACAAGTTTGTTCTATGGATTCCCTAAGGTCATGGCAATGATCTGTCTGCCTGTTCAGTATTGTTTTCAGCTTGGTTCTAGGAATTCTGGCTTTTTAGGTCATCTTTTCAAGAACATTCTAACAAACATTGCTAGCAAACTACATAGCACCAGGGAGGCTCTGAAGAACACTGAAGAAGCTTCAAAATCCCTTCTAAGGTTTACTTCTATCTTTCTTATCTTTTGGGAAGAAATCCTCCTCTAAGGGAAATACCATATCCTTTTCCAGAAATGCCACTGCTGCAGTGTTGCTGGAGAAAAGTATTGTTTCGGTTCTAAGATGCAGTAGTATTTCAGTGCCTTGCCATCTCACCCTTTCCCCTTTATATGTCTACACTGAAGAGTTTTTCCAGAGAAATGGCCATTTTCTGGAAAAACTACACTTACGTCCACACTGCTATTGTGTTCTTTCGACAGAAAGTCAAAAGAATGGAGGAGTTTTTCCAACAGCAGTAAACCTCTTTCTATGAGGCAGAAGCCTTTTTCTGAAAAAGCTTTTTCAGAAAAAGGCATGTGTGGATGCGGAAGAGAGTGTTTTTTTGACAGAAGAAGTCTTCAGGAAAAAGCACAGGTGCTCTGGTGACCACTCCATCCACAGTAATCACAACTAAAATGTGAGATAGCATCCAATCAATGAGTACGCTATCTTTGCTTTTTTCGTTGCGCTTTTGCTGTGTTGATGCTCTTTTTTGAAAAAAGCTTTTCTGGAAGATCTCTTCCAGAAAAGCTTCTTCTGAAAGAAGTTTGCATTCTAGATGTAGCCTGAGTTTCACACTCCTCCCTACTGCCATCTTTGAAGGAGTAATCAATGGAGAAAGTCAAATTCTGTTTTAGTTTTCAATGGGAAATATTTTCCCCATGTGCTAGCCTGCTCATCTATTTGCTCTGGCAGGATCTTAATGACAGTTATCACCTTACGCCTCATGTTTTCAAACAAATCTCGTGGGAGGATGGGTGAGATAACTTCTCTTGCTTTTCTAGCTTGGTTTTATCATAATTTGAAGCTAAGAGTACCCCTTTCCTTAGAGAAGAAGATCAATCTAATGACAGCAGATGAAGATCTGGAAGACTTTTTGACTTTTTCCTGTTTTGGGGGTTTCTTTTGAGGTAGAGGTTATAAATCCTTTGAGCATCTGCTTCCTTTTGGGATGATGTTCTCTTTTGGATATCAGTCATCTTGCATGGGAGGGAACCCCTAAGCCCCAGTTCCCATGATCAGATACATAATTACAGAGGAGGAAGCATAGATGAACAACCTTAGCACTTCTTTTTGGCAGTAAGAAGAGTGAGAAAAGATACTAGACTCTTTGCCAAATGACTCAATTACTTACATAAAAGCCTGGGCTGTGATCCTGGAGATTTTCTCTTGCATTGAATTAGATTGGGGGAAGGTAAGTTTAGGGAGATTAATTCTGAAGAGCGAACAATCAGAGAAGATAATCAATTCTAGGTAGACTTAGCTGTTTGGGGAGGGATACACAGACCCAGTCAAGTCAAGACTCTAAGCCCCTTTCCCTGGCCACAGCAGGGGGTACATAAACTGGGAGGTATTATGGTAGATATCCTCCTTTTAGCTCCTAAGAAGGTCTTCTTGTGCTGTTTGGAGTCATTTGTAATGCTGAGGGAAAAAAACAACAAGGGAAGGGGCCTGGCAGAAGTTTCCATTAAGGGATTAACCTCCCCCCCCCCCGACATTTCAGTTCCCTAAGGGAGAAAAGACAGAATGGTGGGAAGGATTTCAATTAATGCAGTTCCAAAATTTGATTAAAAACTAGGATTGCAACCGATAATTAGGATCACTGAGCAGTCAGTCTACATATTAAAGACAGAGAATCTAGCAGAACAGATCTGGACATATCTGTGGTGTAGACCAAATATCTCAGACTGGGGGAGAGGTCAGAATGTAGAAACAAGATATTAATTGGAATTATGATGTTTAAAAAATAAGAGAGTCATTTAATGTATTAAACTATTTTCAATATTTGTGTTGCTCTTGAATGTCAAAACATCTCAGGATAAGAACAAATTATAGAAATGTTGGTATTTACTTCCAAATTATAATTTCCTCTACCAGCAAAGTCTACTGCATTGTTGTTGCTATCTTGAGTTTGGAAATAGGAACTGTTTCTGATGTCAGCAGCAGTCTAGACTCTGGGGATCTATTAGACAGGGCTGGGAGTGGGAACCAAAGAAAGAAAGAAAGATTAATTTTTTAAAATTTAGTAAAACCATTGAGTTATGCACAACTAATATTAAGCATCACCAAACTTATTCAAAAATACCTAACGCCTTACACGATATACTCGCTCTATTGCAGGAGGCCACTTCACCAATGTTGATAGTGGTTGCAGGCTGGTACCGGAAAAGGTGGGGCCTTAAGTGGATGGAGCAGGGCCTCAGCTGGAAGGGGCAGTTCCCTCTATGCACCACATGTGATGGGGAGGAGACTTCGTGCACTCCCCATGGAGCAGGGGAGCATGGGAGATCTCTTCCCCTTCCCCCCGACTTCACCCTGCCAGGGGTATGTGGTGCCCCAGAAGGAACCGCCAGTTCCCTCTGGTGCCGCATGCCCCTGGCAGGGGGAGGAGACTTCGCGCACTCCCCCACCCGCAAATCTAATTGGCCTGGGGACAGGGGAGAACACAAGGTCTTCTCCTCCCTGCCAGCTATCATGCCCAGCGGGAAGCGCCAGCCATTTTGAACTGCCGGTAGTTCCCTCTGGCGCTGTGCACCCTGGAGGGGAAAGGAGACTTTGTGTGCTCCCTGCCCCCAGACCAAAATTGGCCTGGAGGGTGGGAGAGCGCACGAAGTATCCCACCCCTGCTCTGCCAGGGCATGTGACATCTAGAGGGAACCACCAGCTGTTTTGAACAGTGGGCAGTTCCCTCTGGTGCTACACATCCCTGGCAGGGGGAGGAGACTTTATGTGTTCCCCCACCCCTGGGTCTCGATTGGTCTGGGGGCGGGGGCATGGCAGGGCAGCTGCAGGCAGGATGAAATGGCTTTGGGGGCTGCATCTGGCCTGTGGTCCATATCTTGCCCACCCCCACTCCAGGACTCAGTGTTTGGGATTTTCCAGGGGTCTGAAACAGGGGTCAGGCAGGACAATACAAATGCTTATAGCACCAGTTAACTTTTCTGAATTCTGGTCCTAGAACAAATGATCAGAAATTAAGTGTTTCAGTCTTTTAGTTCCAAGATTACTACACACAGGATTACCACTGACTAGCAGTCTCAAACTTCAGCATCATTCACACAGACCACCCACAACCACCCAGAGCCAGCATTTAAGGCAGGCGTCAATCTGCACAGTTGATGGTGAGGAGAATAGATTTCTACCACTATGAGGGAGGAGGCATGCAATCTGCCTTCACCTGTGCTATTAATACAGCATCATGGCCAGTGCAGAGTAGAGCGGAAGAATGACTTCTCGTGTCTTGCTCACAACACGCCTGTTAATGCATCCTGGTGTGTTGTGAGCAAGACACGAGAAGTCATTCTTCTGCTCTACTCTGTGCTGATTAGGCCTCAGTTGGAATATTGTGTCCAGTTCTGGGTACCACATTTCAAGAAAGAGAAATTGGAGCAGGACCAGAGAAGAGCAACAAAAATTATTAAAGGTCTAGAGAACAAGACCTATGAAAAAAGTCTGAAAGAACTGGGCTTGTTGAATTTGGAAATGAGACGATTGAGTGGGGACATTATAGCGGTTTTCAGGTATCTAAAAGGGTGTCACAAGGAGGAGGGAGAAAAATTGTTCTTCCTGGCCTCTGAGGATAGAACAAGAAGCAATGGGGTTAAACTGCAGCAAGGGAGGTTTAGGTTGGACATTAGGAAAAAGTTCCTAACTGTTGGGGTGGTTAAACACTGGAATAAATTGCCTAGGGAGGTTGTGGAATCTCCATCTCTGGAGATATTTAAGAGTAAGTTAGATAAATGTCTATCAGGGATGGTTTAGACAGTACTGGGTCCTGCCATGAGGGCAGGGGACTGGACTCAATGACCTTTTGAGGTCTCTTCCAGTCCTAGTATTCTATGATTCTGTAGCCTGTGCTTGATTTCCAAGAGCATGCCTTTCCTACAGAATTACACAAGTCCTTGCATTATTTTTCTTTCCAACTCCAAACCAAAGGACTATGCAGGATTAGTAGTATCTCCTTGTCTATTGCACAGATAACAGCAAAATCATTTTCCATTGGTTCTCAGAAAGAGCTTTTTGGTTTCTATTTTTCCTCATTCCCTGATAGTAAAATAAGAACTTTTGAAGACCCTCCTCTCTCCAGCCCTTCATTGACAGATCCCTCTGTCCATCCTGTGCCCTGACTTATCTAAATAATTGTGAAAGAGCTATGTCCAGACTCTCAGGCCTAACCATTCCTCCTCTCTCTGCAGCCCTCAGAAGACGTGGTATCCTATGAGTCAGACCTCTACCGTCAGCCCCATGACTATTACCAATATCTCAACAGTGATGGAGAGAGTCACGGTGGTAAGTTTGAAAAAAATCTCCCTGAAGCATGCTATATCTTAGGATCCTGAGAAGCAAGATTTAGGGCATTCTGGGAGGAAGCAAAAATGCTATTTATGGTATATGGAGTAAATACATGTATTTTTGAATTAGTAATAATATTTATTCATCCAACACAATGTTGTAGCCTATGCTCCTATAAAAGAACTTTTCAAAAGGCATTGAAATCATACATAAAGCTTGTAGGTGGTCTAGAATGTTGCAGCCAGATTACGTTCTTGCCTCAGAAGGTGGGATCACATCATCTTTATTCTTCATTATCTCACAGTTATAGCTTCCTATCTAGCAATCCAAATAAAAACTTACTCATCTGGTTTCAATGCCTTATGCATATGGATTTGTTCTACCCTACTTCCCGGACCTCACTTCCATTTCTACCTCACCTCTGACTTCAATTCTAACTATTCAGTTTGCTTCTTCAAACTTAAATGTATTTTTTCAAGCTCTTGACCATCTTCAATCCCACACAATTCACTCTTCTATCTTAATCTTTCCTGGTTGCTGTCCCGCCTACCTGAAACTTTCATCTTCCCCCAGACCCTGAGAACTAACCTGAGTTTTGCCCTGGTGGATGTAAGATCTCATTAGCAATCTTGGTTTGATCTGAGCCAAGTCTGGACTCTTTCAACATCTTTAATGTGATAAATGCAGGAAACAGTTTAATCTGTATCATCTAAAAGTGTGGCCATTTTCCTAGTTGCAGTGAACACATTGCTGATCCTTCATTACTATATGAAACAAACCACAAATAATAATTAATACAAAATATTTCCTTTTTGATAACTAATTTTTGAAGTATTCAAATGTTCTGGGGCATTGAACTCAGTACTCATTCTAAAGTGAAAGTACCTTTCATTGATTGATCCATATCTCCTTCTTCAGCACAGCATCCCACAGCACCATGCTGGTGCTGTGGGACTCAGTACTGACTCAAAGGGAAAAACACCTTCAGCTGTACCACTCTTTCCTCAGATTTCCCTGGAAGGTTCCCATCCACATAGTCATCTGAGCTACTTCAGTTTAGTTTAAGAGATGTAACTAATTAATAACATAATGTACTGTGGCTAATGAGAGAGATGGCCAGATATGAAATTTCTAATTGCAAATAAATAAGAGACAGAGTAAGGGAGTAATCCTATCTTGACCCAACTACTACTGTAGCTTTTATAAAGTCATATTGGTCAAAATAGTCAATATTCAATGCCTAAAGCATGGCACTTAAATTCAGAGATGCAGGTTCAGGTGTTTTACTTTATACACCCACATTTGAAAATGTTGACTTTAATTGCTCTGTGCTTAAGTTTCCACATCTACAAAATAGGGATTATGTTCTTCTATCTCAGAGAGTGATTGTGACAGTCAAGTAACTAATATGTTAAAAGTCCAACACTCGCCAGAATGTATGCACATGTGTATGCACACTCTACCTTACACTCACCCCTTCCAAGCTGGGCCGTAAGTCCACATATCATTTACACACATCTTTAATTTTAAGAATGTGCTCAAGTCCCATTGAAAATCAAAAGGTTTAAAGTACATGCATAAATGCTTTGCTGAATCAGGGTCCTAAGAACACCCAGACCTCCAATTTCTATGGACATTTGCCCTTTGCTAAACTTTTCTAAATTCTGGCAACAATGCAAAATTTCCAATACATACAAGCAGCTGGGTTTCAGTTCTTCTATAGGCTAGTTGGAAAAAATATGGTATAATTCCAACACACATTGCACATAAATTATTACTTATTTGTATTATGGTAACACCAACAATTCACCACACATTGTCCAAACATACCATAAGCCAAAGTCCCTTCCTTGAACTGCTATCTAAGGCTATGTCTATACTGCGCCCGTTTTGCGCAAGAAATATGCAAATGAGACTAAGAGTGGAATATCACTGAGCCTCATTTGCATAATTAATGAGCGGCCGCTTTTTGTGCAAGAGGCTTTTGCGCAAAAAGGAGCCATCTATACTGTTCTTTTTTGCGCAAAACTCCCCTCTTGCACAAGAGCCATTTTTCAGGAAAAAAATGCAGAAGAACGGCTCTTGCACAAGAGGGGAGTTTTGTGCAAAAAGGAGCAGTGTAGGCAGCTCCTTTTTGTGCAAAAGCCTCTTGTGCAAAAAGCGGGAGCTCATTAATTATGCAAACGAGGAGCGGCAATATTCCACGCTTAGCCTCATTTGCATATTTATGGCGCAAAACGGGCACAGTATAGACATAGCCTAAGGGTGCGTCTACACTGCACCATAGGTTAAAATAAGATACACAATTCAAGCTATGCAAATTGAGTATCTTATTTTGATGTTATTTCAAAATAGCTTATTTCGAAATTTGGCACTGTCTACACAGCACTTATTTCGAAATAAAGTGCTATTCTAAAATGTCCCTTACTCCTCAAGGAATAAGCATTACAGGAATGTTGGAACAGCAAGTCCGTTATATTTTGAAATAACAGGCACACTCAAAAGATGCGGAATAGCTATTTTGGGATATCTCTGGTATTCCGAAATAGCACTGCAGTGTAGATATAACCTAAGACAATAAGCAGGAAATAAGATGTAGAGGAGAGCAATAAACTATACAAGTAAGATGTAGAGGAGAGTAATAAACTATACAAGTCAACTATTTTGCTGTTTCTTAAAATATATCAGCCATCCTCAAGTTGGCAAATTTCTTGTAGGCTTTACAGTAGCAATGGATCTTGAAGAGAGATGTGAAGAAGCACAGGAAAGAGACTTTACAACCTACTTTAAGTGATGTTGTCTGTGTGTAAGAAGACGTGGGGGAGGAGGGAGTGCAAAAATGGTTGTGGAATAAATGGACACGAGAGTCAGGGCTCATGGTACTGATGAAGCAAAAGAGGTATAGATATAATAAAATACAAGAACAGATGAGTTGTCAAGGGTCCATTCAGCATAAGATGTATTCAAAAAATATATCACTGCTCATATATCATCATGGTGTGCAACAGTCCTCTACAGCTGGAGTTATAGCAAAGTAAATATTAAATTATTTTTATTAAAATTTTACTAAGCTAGTAAGTATTGTGTAGCACATTTTGTAAGACTGATTCAGTCTTAAGGTATGTCTTCACTTGGAGCTGGGGTGTGATTCTCAGCTCAAGGAGACATACACTTGTTCTTATTAACCTAGCTTGCTAAAAATACAGGAGGTCCCCGCTTTACAATGGCTCGATATATGACCCCCTGTACTTACAACCTTTTCCATAAGTGCAGAAGGGGCTGAAATCCCCCGATTTACATCCTTGGCCCCGCATTTACGATGGCATATGACCCCTGTTGTAAATGAGGGCTCGAATTCTGATGCCCCCGACTTCTGACACTGTTCCCAGAACTGATCGCATTGCAAGTTGGGGGCAGCCTGTACAGAACAGCCATGGTGTCACAAACTATGGGACAGACTAGGTTCCACATGTAAATGCCTAAGATCTTGGATGGATATGTATTAGGTATGACTAACCTGTCCTGTCACTCACACCACTGTAGCTAAACAATTTTTCATGCACTAGCTCAATGACAGCTAGCATGCATATGTCTGCTCAAGCGGGGAATCATCCTCCCCAGTTTGAAGTGCAGACATGTCCTTTGCAATACAAGCAATCATACATAATGATTTGGAAGTCTTACTCATTATTTTTGAATGCTCATTATTTTTGAATGCTTTGAATTCTGAAATGATCACCTTTGTCAATTAGTAAATTAAGAAGTAATGAGGTTATCTATAATTATAGACAAGGTCGGTAGCCTTACTTGGGAAACATGCCATTTTCTGGATAGGGAATGGTTCTGCAGGGAATCAGAAGTATATTTTGCAGAGCCTCTTAGTATTTTCCCTCATTTCCTTTATTTTTATTTTTTGCTCATTTGTTTTTTGAGAGGGATAAAACACAGTGAACCCCTTCATTAACAAATACTTCTATGGCCCACTTCCCATCCTCCTAATTGTCTAGCTTGTACTCAACCAGCAAAGACAAGAGAACATCAACTCCTCTGGGATGAAGGATGAAGGTTAGAGTGGTTCGGTTATGCTTTCTAGTCTTGAATTTAAGCCATCATATTTGCTGTAGATATCAAAGCCTTTAGATTAATTATTACATCCCAGCAGGCCAACATCCTCTGTGTGTGTAAAGACAAAGAATTCAGGGCATATCACTGTCCTTTCTTTAACCTTTCACTACATAAAACACCAAAACAAACACAATCTCCATGTTTCTATAACAGAGAATTTTCTCACATCCTCTTTCACTTCACATTATTTTTTTCAGAATGACTCCAGAGTGCAGATACAGCTTGGCTTTTACTGACATTTTCCTTAAGCCACAAAGAAGACACTTTCATTTCCTGAGAGTTTCTCCCCTTTCTTCTCCCCTCTCTACCTTGGCTTCTTTCTGAACAGTAGGGAACAACTACACCTTATTACTGACTTTAAACCTACAGAGAACTTATAAGAAAACAAGCTTCGACTCATACTGATAATAGTAATACCTGTAGCAGTGGATATTTATTCAGGTTGGACCTCCCGGTCTGGCACCATCAGGACCTGACCAGTTTAGAATGAGAGAATCTACTTACCAGTGGAGATCCCCTGCCATCGGCTCCCAACCTGACTGGGTTGCTCACCCAGCTGCTGTCAGCTCACTGGGTAGCCCAAGCTCTAGCTACACCTGTGGGGCTCTGGCCTGGCTTACCGTGAGCTGCTGTTGCCTCTAGCCTTGGGTGGCCCTCCTGTTCTTAGGCTCCTGGACTATGGATGTTGCCAGACCAAAGAGTGCCATTTTTTGAGGTGCAACCTGTAATTCTGTGTGTTTAGGTGCACAGTACTGACACTTCATGTAGAATAGCAAAGCTATCAACACTTAAATGTTCTGATTGCAGGGATACTTGGAAAAAGACATGGAGATTTATCTTTCAACAACACCAAAATATATTAGAACATAAGGACATAAGAACAGCCATACTGGGTCAGACCAAAGGTCCATCTAGTCCAATATACTGTCTGCCAACAATGGCCAATACCAGAGGCCTCAGAGGGAGGGAACACAACAGGTAATATGATCCATCTTCTATCACCCATTTCCAGACAGAGGCTAGGGACACCATTCCTTCTCATCCTGGCTAATAGCCATTGATGGGCCCAACATCCATGAATTTATCTGGTTCCTTTTTGAACTCTGTTAAAGTCCTAGTCTTCACAACATCCTCTGGCAAGGAATTCCAGAGGCTGACTGTTCTCTGAGTGAAGAAAAACTTCCTTTTGTTTGTTTTAAGCCTGCTACCTATTAATTTCATTTGGTGACCTCTAGTTCTTATATTGTGGGAATAAGTAAATAACTTTTCCTTATTCACTTTTTCCACACCAGTCATTTTATAGACCTCTATCATATCCCCCCTCAGTCTCCTCTTTTCTAAGCTGAAAAGTCCAAATCTTTTTATTCTCTCTTCATATGGGACCTGTTCCAAACCCCTAATCAGCTTTGTTGCCCTTTTCTAAATCTTTTCCAGTGCCAATATATCTTTTTTGAGATGAGGTGACCACATCTGTACGCAGTATTCAAGATGTGGGCATACCATGGTTTTATATAGAAGCAATAAGATATTCTCTGTCTTATTCTCTAACCCCTTTTTTTATTATTCCTTACTAATTATTATTTAATTATTATTGTTTGCTTTTTTTTTGACTGCTGCTGCACACTGAGTGGATGTTTTCAGAGAACTATCCACAATGACTCCAAGATCTTTCTCTTGAGTAGTTGTGGCTAAAATAGTCCCCATCATTTTGAATGTATAGCTGGGCTTATTTTTTCCAATATGCATGACTTTACATTTACCAACATTAAATTTCATTTGCCATTTTGTTGCCCAATCACTTAGTCTGGTGAGATCTTTTTGAAGCTCTTCACAGTCTGCTTTGGTTTTAACTATCTTGAGCAGTTTAGTAGTATCTGCAAATTTTGACTCTTACCCCTTTTTCCATTTAATTTATAAATAGGTTGAATAGGATTGGTCACAGTGTGGACTCTTGAGGGATACCACTAGTTACCTCTCTCCATTCTGAAAACTTACTATTTATTCCTACCCTTTGTTTCCTGCCTTTAAACCAGTTTTCAATCCATGAAAGGACCTTCCCTCTTATCCCATGACAACTTACTTTACTTAAGAACCTTTGATGAGGGACCTTGTCAAAGGCTTTCTGGAAATCTAAGTATACTATATCCACTGGATCCCCTTGTTCACATGTTTGTTGACCCCCTCAAAGAACTCTAGTAGATTAGTAAGGCATGATTTCCCTTTACAGAAATCATGTTAACTTTCCCCCAACAATTTATGTTCATCTACGTGTCTGACAATTTTATTCTTTACTATAGTTTCAACTAATTTGCCCAGAACTGGCATTAGACCTACCGGTCTATAACTGCCAGGATCACCTCTAGAGCCTGTTTTAAATATTAGCATCACATTACTTATCTTCCAGTCATTAGGTACAGAAGCTGATTTAAAGGATAGGTTACAAATCACAGTTAATAGTTCTGCAATTTCACTTTTGAGTTCTTTCAGAACTCTTGGGTGAATGCCATCTGGTCCCAGTGACTTGTTACTGTTACGTTTATCAATTTGTTGCAAAACCTCCTTAATATTGGATTAAGAAAGTTTTTCTGAAGAGCAGAATTGATTGATAAATAAATCACTAAAGAAAAATAGGGACTGTCCTCCTTTCACAAGTATTGTTGCATACATACGAGCATTATATGCAAAGGTGGCTACAGTATTGTATTACAGTAACTCACAACATGGTGCAGGTTTGTTACTTATCTGTAGCATGTGATCATTGTGGTAACTCCCAAAGTGATGCATAATTATCATCATCATCATCATCATCATCATGTCTGAATTGCAGCTACTTTCCTATAATACCTCAGTGATATGTGTTGTGTTGTTGGCATCGTTTTATCTATGAGAGACTGTGGGATGGTTTTCAATGTCTCATGTAACTAAAAAGTCCAATCTGAGATAGGTATGATCTTTGGCAGTTATTGCAAATGTATGTATCTTGGTTAGGAGTTGCTTGCTTCCTATGGGCTCTTCTCTTCAAGCCATAGACTTTGATGCCCTGATGGAGACAGTAGCACCACTTGCTACACAAATTCAAATAAAATTCAGTTTGAATAGGCCAGGTAGCAATGATTAGCAGAAGTTGGAATTAACAACATTCTAAAAGTTAATCTAGTTGTCAAGAAGTGCTTTAACAAGGAAGTTCTACAAGTAGTAGAGGCTTTGACATCAATTCCAACAAATGAAGCCATCCTGAATACAGAAGAAACAATTGCTATGAAAAATGACTACAGGATTCAAGGCAGCCTGCTGGGAATAATGACTAATGTTCTTATTTGGGAAGGAAGATTACAAAGGCTGCACACACAGAATAACTCATTACTTCTTTGGAAGCCATGGTTTCTGATAGTGGGAAATTTCATGGATGAGGACCAGACACTAATGATATCCAGCTGCCAAGCCTCCCAGAGTTTCACCCTGGGTTGTTACAGCATCCTTGTTATTCTTAGCTGTTACATTGGGATGCAGAGAGGGGGTATTTGAGAAACACCAGCCCCAGCCTGTTGAGTGGTTTTTAAAGATTAATACCAGACCCTTCCCACAGATCCAGATCAGCCCAAGGAGCCAGCACAGAGCACTGTTATGCTATGTGCTCATCAGTTTGTCACCCAAAAGGCAGGCTGCTGCCTACTGGATCAATTGGAATGTCCATGGTCAATCCTAAATAGAATGTGTTATGACAATCTAGACTGGTGAAACTGGTAAATGGATTATTGTGGCTAAGTCTGCTTGAGAAAACAAAAGGTTCAATCTCCTAAATAGATAAATAAGCCTGAGATATGAGAGACCAAGTCCTCCTATTGGAAATTCCACCGTATGTAATCTATAGACCTACACTTTCAGACAGCCTGTTACACCCTGGACTGGATTCCTGAGGTTAGATTTGAACATAAAGAAAATGTTAGATCACTTCATCTTCTATGTATAATAAAACTCTCTCACATTGCAAGGCAAGAAACAAACACCTTCATGTTTCCCCTCTGAAAACTTGTAAATCGGTGGCCCTTGCCAAATTCCAGACCTTGCTTATAGAAAATGCTACCCAACAAGGAGTCTAAGAAGTGGAATTAGTGAGGCAAGACAACTACTCCCTGCCTATTGCTATAGATTACCAAGCATCCCTTCCCACATATATTGAAGTGAATGACCTGTGATAGAAAAAGTTGAAAGGAGGAAAACAAATATGGAAGGCAAAAATGATTTGATACAGACACAAAAAAAGAATTTCTACAGACTTTTGCCATTGTCACAATGGAGGAAAAGGATATGTTTACACTGCAGTCATGGTGTGTAATTGTAGCTGAAGTAGACATTCCTGAACTATCTTAACCTAACTTGGGTCCCTAGAGCAGCAAAGCTGCAGCAGCACATGCTCATAGGAACATAAGAACATAAGAACGGCCGTACTGGGTCAGACCAAAGGTCCATCTAGCCCAGTATCCTGTCTGCCGACAGTGGCCAGCACCAGGTGCCCCAGAGAGGGTGGACCAAAGACAATGATCAAGCGATTTGTCTCCTGCCATCCCTCTCCAGCCTCTGACAAACAGAGGCCAAGGACACCATTTTATACCCTGGCTAATAGCCTTTTATGGACCTAACTTCCATGAAATTATCTAGCTTCTCTTTAAAAAAAATAAGGGATGAGAACTGAGCTGCAGATGGAGAACATGGGCATCGATCCCACTGCCTCTTACATGTTAAGCAAGCACTCTACCACTTGAGCTAATTGCCCTGCCTTGAGCATTACTCAATGCTCCCCCTTGAGTAATTATCCAGGGTTCCAAGAGCGCTTGTACAGATAGTGTTGAAGCATCTGATGCCAAGGCATCACTGTTTTCATACCCAAGCTAGCTCAGGTACATCTACTTGAGCTGCAATCACACCCTGTAATCGCAATGTAGTCATACCTCAAAAAAACTCTACTTTTCCTCTACCATAGCAGCACATGTTGCTGGGAACACATTATCCTGGGGTTCTTGTATCTGCATTGGCTCCCCAGTGAATGCAGAATCCAATTCAAAGTTACCATTTTGATTCTGAAAGCCCTCCATGGCATTGACTCTAGCTACCACAGAGACTGCCTCTCCCACTGTGACCACCATCTCCTGTGGCAGCTACATCAGACTCAAAAAATGAAACCATCAATCCATGGGAGAAGCTCATGAGAGTAGGAAACAACTATCACAGGAGTAGTGCTAAACTAAGGAATTCACCCCTGAAAGAAAAGAATGAGCACGGACCTCACCGCATTCAGAACTAAATACGAAACTCATCTTTTCAAGTTAGCTTTGTCTCAGTAAGTTCTTCATGCAGCTACACCCAAAAATATACACACAGTTTACTCACATACATACAAACAAGCAACAACTTTAAATGACCCCTGTCACCAAAACCTTATAAACTGAGTAAGCTTCTCTCCTTTCTCAAGCTGAAGAAAAAGTGAAACCATTATTTGTATTTCTGCTTTTGATATTGGGAAGTGCTCAGATACTTTGCTGATGAGAGACATAAGTACCTAGATACAGTCAAATACAATGATATCACATCATAGGACAAGGAGAAGTTGCCCCTCTCTTTCTGACTTTAATGCAACTACACTTGGAATAGTTCTGTCCACCAAATCTCAGAAAGATGTTGATAGATGGGAGAGAATTCTGAGAACAACAAAATCATGATTAGGGGGCTGGAAATATTATTTAATATAGAAAGATCAAGAGAGCTAATTGTATACAGTTAGGCTAAGTGACAAAAGTATGTTGGAAGAGCACATTATAGCAGTCTGAAAATATGTGAAGGGTACAATTTAAATGATACAAGTGACTAGAACTAGGAGTAATGGGGTATAAGAAAGGAAAAATTCAGGGTGAATATCAGAAAGGGTTTTTTGATAATTCGATGTATTTGATGGTGGAATACTGTCAAAGGATAAGATGGAAAAACCCCATCAATTCAGACAGGTAGTGCTAAATTTTAAAACCTGACTACACCCAAATTTGTGCTTATAATTACTGACAGAGTGAAGTGGAGCTTTAGCTGTCCTTTGGCAGATACTAAATTATGAATCACCAATACAAATTTCTGCAGCACAATGAAAACTTGAGAGCAGCATAGACTGAAGAATAATCCAGAACAGACTTGTGTTGAATTTAATTTCACAGAATCATAGACTCCTAGGGCTGGAAGAGACCTCAGGAAGTCATCGAATCCAGCTCCCTCCCCAAAGCAGGACCAACCCTAACTAAATCACCCCAGCCAGATCTATCTATTTCAAGACAGATAATACAAGAATTAGAATTCTGGTTGCCTTCATCTTTTGAATAAAAAATCCCTTTCCTTTTTGAATGAACCTGAATCTGTCACTCCCATGCTACAGAAACAAGGAGGCTTGCCTCAGAAATTGGGCCTGCTATACAACAAAGTAAACAGGACTCACCAATATCTTCTCTTCCCCGATCTCATTTTGTAAGATTCTGAATATGCCTTTATGTGTGCACGTGCAGCAGTGAAACATGGTTCCATGCAGAATCCAGCAATACATATGCTCTTTCTGCAACATATGGACGTGACAGGACCAAACAGAAAATGGAGAAGATTATTTGTGACAAGCAGTCTGTAATTTTTTTCTCTCTCCTTCCCACTGGACAATGAAGAAGACTGTGATGGCACTGTGACAAAGAAAAATTATTGAATCATACTACCCATGGGTGAAATGTTAAAAAAAATTAAAGAAGCAACTTTACTTTTGTCTAGAAAGCAAAGGGTCAGCATTTACCATTTCTGTAACATGTACAGTGTTATTTATGGATATGGTTACTACATGGAGGAGGAGGAACAAGAAGTGAAAAGGTTTAATGAATACTGTATGTTTCTTACCTCTATATTAACAGAATTTTTTCTTATTTCCTTTAGACCATTACTGGGAATATCCCCCACACCACATGCACAGTGAATTTGAGAGCTTCGGGGACAACCAGTTTACAGAACTTCAAAGTGTACAGCCTCCCCAGCTGCAACAGCTCTACCGGCACATGGAGTTTGAGCAAATGCATGTCCTAGACTCGGCACTCCCAACCACACATATTGGCCTCAACCACCAGGTATGGTTGTCACCTTTTGCACAGAACATTGCATGACAGTAAAGAGCTTGGACCAACAGGGTATCAGAGACTGAGGTGCCAAAGGTGTTAGTGAAATGCAGGATACAGTTATGGATCTTGATGGAAAGGGTTGAACAGAAAGCCTAGCTTAGAGTCCCACAGAAGGGATGGCTACAGCAGCCACAGCAAGACAGCCAATAAAAATGTGATTAAGCCCACTTGTCTGGATGGCTGCTCACAGGGGCTGTGTCTACATTGGCACCCTTTTCCGGAAAAGGGATGCTAATGAGACACTTCGGAATTGCAAATGCTGTGGGGGATTTAAATATCCCCCGCGTCATTTGCATGAACATGGCTGCCGCTTTTTTCCGGCTTGGGGCTTTGCCAGAGAAAAGCACCAGTCTAGATGGGATCTTTCGGAAAATAAAGCCTTTTCCGGAAGATCCCTTATTCCTCTCAAAATCAGGAATAAGGGATCTTCAGGAAAAGGCTTTGTTTTCTGAAAGATCCTGTCTAGACTGGCACTTTTCTCCAGCAAAGCCCCGAGCCGGAAAAAAGCAGCAGCCATGTTCATGCAAATGCCGCAGGGGATATTTAAATCCCCGCGGCATTTGCAATTCCGAAGTGTCTCATTAGCATCCCTTTTCCAGAAAAGGGTGCCAATGTAGACACAGCCAGGTTGTTTCTTCATTGCTAAAGGAAATGTGATTTTTAGAGCTGTGTGGAGAAAGGACAATTCTGTTTCATAAAGGATTTTGATATTTGGTTTTGTTCCAGTTTGGAACATCAACATAATAAAAAAATCAAATATTTCAAAATTCTCCACAAATGGGAATGGAGCTCCAGCTCTATGGGAGCCTACTTGGCACGTTGCCCTGGAGCTGCAAACCCTGAGGTCGCTGACTCAAAAGTAGTCAACCTGTCATGCTGCTCCAAAAGCCACAGATCCTAGACACCCTGGCTCCAAGGCAGGTTTACAGACCTGGACACAATTGTCTACAGACCTTAGCTGAGCTTTTGCAGATGGAATTGCAGTTTCGGGCTGACCATAAATTACGAAACATACGTTCTAGTGATTTTGAAAACCCACCCACCTCTTGTAACACTGTGTAACACTAAAACAAACATACACAATTAAGGACCCACCCACTCCTTAATGCATTTCATAATCCTTAGCTATGTTGCCATTGACATTCAGAGTAAATAGGACTCATGTATGTATATTGTTTCAATTAAACAGCCTAGTAGAAATAACCTGTCTTTATGGATAATTTCTCTTCCAACAAGAAAACCATTCGTTGCAAAGCCTCAAAATCGACCACATAGCTAACTCAACAATAGTATGTGAAATGTAGACCAAAGCATACAGCTGCAACAAAAAGAAGCATGTACTGATCAAAAGACAAGAAAAAAAGTCTGGAACACCACTCTGTGGGAAGCTTCAAGCTGTTCCAGCATTTAGACAAGCTGCTGAAATGCAGTGACTGACAATTAAGTCCATCCTAAAGCAGAGAATGAGCTTGACCTTCCCTGCTTTGGTTTCCTTGTAAACATCACAAAAGAGCAGAAGAGAAGGAGATGTTCCCTTCCCATTCCTTTCTTCCACTCACCCATCCATGCCTTGTCTGGTATTTCAGGACAGACCATAGGGCTAATTCTGTCCATGCAAGCCAAAAGAGGGAAAGGATTGGTTACAGAATAGATGGGCTACAATTATTCAAGCTGACAGGGCCTGGTAAAAGTCATCCTACCATACTTAAGGAATTAGCTGAAGCAATCTCAGAACCCTTTGCAATGATCTTTGAGAACTCATGAAGGACATGTGAAGTCCCAGAGGACTGGAGAAGAGCAATATAGCATCTATTTTTTTAAACAGAACAAAGACCACCCAAGGAATTGTAGACCAGCCAGACTAAATTCAATACCCAGAAAGACATAGGAAAAAATGAACAATCAATATGTAAGCACATAGAGGATTATAAGGAATAGCCAACGTGCGTATCAAGAATGAATCATGCCAAATCAACCTAATTGCCTTTTTTGACAGAATTCCTGCCTGGCCTATTGGATAGGAAAGAAGCAGCAGACATAGCGGCTACATCTAGACTGGCACGATTTTCCGCAAATGCTTTTAACAGAAAAGTTTTCCGTTAAAAGCATTTGCAGAAAAGAGCGTCTAGATTGGCACGGACGCTTTTCCGCAAAAGCACTTTTTGTGAAAAAGTGTCTGTGCCAATCTAGACACGCTTTTCCGCAAAAAAGCCCCGATCGCCATTTTCGTGATCAGGACTTTTTTGCGCAAAACAAATCTGAGCTGTCTACACTGGCCCTTTTGTGCAAAAGCTTTGTGCAAAAGGACTTTTGCCCGAACGGGAGCAGCATAGTATTTCCGCAAGAAGCACTGATTTCAGACAGTAGCAAGTCAGTGTTCTTGCGGAAATTCAAGTAGCCAGTGTAGACAGCTGGCAAGCTTTTTCCGCAAAAGCATCTGCTTTTGTGGAAAAACTTGCCAGTCTAGACACAGCCAGCTAGATTTCAGCACAGCATTTGACACAGCTCCACGTGACATTCTAATAAGAAATCCAGGGGAATGTGGTCTAGGTGAAATTATACAGTGCCTGAATAGGTTGAAAAACTGAACTCAAAGAGTAGTTATTGATAAGGCTCCATGTCTGTCATGGATATCACAGAAGTCACAGATTCCATTACTTTCAGTGGCCTCCATGACTTCTGCAGGGGCTGGTGCATCTGAGCAGCTCAGGCAGCCCTAGGGCCCAGGAGCACCAGCCATTGCTGGGGCAGTCTCAGACCACTCTCACTCCCCAGCAGCAACAGTTTGGGTGCAAGTGGGCTCAGGACTGGGAGTTGGGGTGCAGGATGATGTTTGCCTGGGGTCTCAGTTCCTAGCTCCCGATGCTGCCTCTTCTTGCAGGCATTGAGGCTGCAGCTCCCACTGGCTATCGTTGCCAGCCAATAGGAGCTGCAGAATTGGGGCTTGGGGCAGAGTGGAGGCAGCATGTGAAGCTAGGAGCTGGAGGTCACCACTTCCCAAGAACCAGTTAGGGAGCCTGCCTCATGACCTTCAACACTCCCCAGCACCCATGGCACCTCACCAGGCTGTCTCTTTTAGCATCCTCAGCACCTCCAAGTCCCCCTTGGGACCCCCCCCCCATGAATACCTGCAGTATCTCCAGGCTGTTCTCTCTAGGAACCACAGCACCCTCTGACCCACCCACCCCTATATTCTCCCCCCCAAAGTTCTAGTCAGGGAAACATAGTAAAAGTCACGGACAGGTCACAGGCTGTGAATTTTTGCTTACTGCCCACAACCTGTCCATGATTTACTAAAAATATCCATGACTAAAACATAGTCTTAGTTATTAATGGTTCATCATCAAAATGGGAGGACATATCTAGTGGGGTCCTGCAGGGGTCAGTCTTAGGACCAGCATTAGTCAATATTTTCGTTAATAATTTGGATACTGGAATGGAGAGTATACTTTTAAAATCTGCAGATACAAAGCTAGAAGGGGTTACAAACACTCTGAAAGCAAGCATTACTCTTCAAAATGACCTTAATGAATTAGAATTGGTCTGAAATCAACAAGATGAAATTCAATAAAGACAAATTCAATGTACTACTCTTAGAAAGGAAAATCAAATGTACAAGATGGGCAATAAGTACTGCTGAAAAGATCTGGGGATTATAGTGGATATTATGGATCACAATTTGAACTTGAGTCGCAAGGTGATGCAGTTGTGAAAAAGGCTGATATAATTCTGGGGTGTAATAACTGGAGTGTCAAATGTAAGGTAACTGTATCCTCTTGGGATCAGTAAAACCTCAACTGGAGAACTGTGGCTAGTTCTGGGAGCTGCACTTTAAGAAAGATATGGCTAAATTGGAGAGAGTCCACTGGTGATCTACAAAAATGGATAAATGGTTAGAGAACCTGAGCTATGAAGGGAGGTTAAAAAAAGGACTGGATATGTTTAGTCTTGAGAAAAATGGACTGAGCAATGACCTGTCTTGAGATATGTCAATAACCATTATAAACAGGATGGTGGTCAATATGTCTACTGATGGTAGAAAAAGAAGCAATGGGCTTAATCTGCAGCAAGCCAGATTTAGGTTATAGATTCAGAAAAAAAATTCTAAGTACAAGGCTAGTTAAGTTGTGGAACAGACTTACCAAAGGATGATGAGGGATACCCATTACTGGAGGTTTTAAAGAACTAATTGGACAAACATCTGTCAGGGAGAGTCAAAGTTTACCTGGACCTCCATTAGCAAAGGGGGATAGACTTGATGACTTCTCAAGGTCCCTTCCAGCATTACTGTACTTTTCTATGTTTTTGTCAAAGAGTAATCGGGGTACAACTGTAACCTACTAGTGAATGTGGTTTACAGGGCTCCTTCCATGCAGAAGCAAGGAGTATTATAGCCCCCAGCTAGGAAGCTTTACCTCAGGCAATAGCAGCTCATGCATTTAGTGCTGAGGGCTGCGCTTCAATTGATGGTGCTCATTATACAATTACTCTTACAAGGCATTTTCAAGTAAACAGAAGCAGGAGGCCAACTTTCATTCTCATGCTGAATGTGCTAGTCACTCACTACACTCAGAGGTCAAAGCAGTAGTTTGATATTGAGGGAGGGACATACAAGATGATAGCTACCAAAATATTGTAACAGTCCCATTATTTTGTGAGACCAAATCTGAGTTCCAGATTGTCCTTCTTGAGAAAGTTTTCCCATTTTGCCCATAACAGCTCTTAGAAGATAACACTGTAAGGCTGTGTCTAGACTGCAGGGTTTTTTCGAAAAAAGTAGCCTTTTTTCGAAAAAACTTCACCTGCGTCTAGACTACAGCCGCGTTCTTTCGAAATTAAATCGAAAGAATGAAGCTTTTCTTTCGACGGCGGTACTCCTCATTTCACGAGGAAAAACGCCTTTTTCGAAAGTGCTCTTTCGAAAAAAGGCGTTCTTGAATGCAAACAGGGCTTTTTCGAAAGAGAGCTTCCAGACTGCCTGGGTGCTCTCTTTCGAAAAAGCGGCTCACTTTTTCGAAAGAAGAGATTGCAGTCTAGATGCTCTTTTTCAAAAGAAGCTTTTTCGAAAGTATCTTTCGAAAAAGCCTCTTTCGAAAGAGGCTTGCAGTCTAGACATAGCCTAAGGGGAAAAAGGCTATGAGAAAGAAAGAAAGAAAGAAAGAAAGAAAGAAAGAAAGAAAGAAAGAAAGAAAGAAAGAAAGAAAGAAAGAAAGAAAGAAAGAAAGAAAGAAAGGCAATACTGAGGTAGCAGCACATTGTGGAAAGTAGTTAGTAGTCTCTAAGTCCTCCCTCTCCACAAATGCATTAATCATCTGCCTCTGCAAGCACCCCAACAGGAACAGTGTGACTCATTGGGTAATGTTTTCAGGACATTGTACATATTGTATATACTGAATTTCACATGCTGGTGCAATAAGTATTACTAAAAATATAGCAGATATGGAATTATATATGCTATCAGATAAACTCATTCAGTCTTCCGAGACACTGTCCACATCTTCTCCCTTCCCCATTCTCAAGGCACCATTCATCTTTCATCTCCCACAGTACCATCCCATGCTCTTTCTCTACAAATCCAGGGGCACTGTTTTCCTTTGTACTCTTTTTCCCTTTTGGTACCACACTTACCAACTACCTCTCCATCCTCCCTCCAGAAGTACCATTCTCAGTTTTTCTCCCACCTGTTCATGCCTCACATCCCCACCTCTCCCTTTCTTCCCACCCCTAAGGCTGTAGCCTGTTCAACTGTAAAACATATAAGGTGACTCTGTGGTAAGGTTTGGAGTTTCTCTCTGGGGTATCTGACAGGAAACTTACACACACTCTTGCCCAATCACAGCCCTTCCTGCCATGCTTGCCTCCAGCCAATCTGCCAACTCACTAACCGCCAGCCACTGCACCCTGCAACCAATCCACTTGCACACTCCTTATTGGGACATTTCAGGATGGTTTTAGACATATCAGAAAAGCACCAGTTATTCAGTGCCTAACCCCAGGCTGGGCACTGTGAATCATGAACAGCCCATGCACTCCCCCCACATCATAGTTCCTAATCCTGCACAAAAAGAGTCTTACACAGAACACTTTTCTCCCACACAGTGCTGGAAGGAAGAGAGAGTGGTTTAGGAGGCCCTCATTTTTCCTAGTTTATCAGTTTAGCACATTTCACTGGCATTATTCTGTTTGTGGCATTTTGGGGGAAGTGGAAGAAGTGAATCTCCTTACTCCCCTACCTCCTACACTATTTGGACCCATACAGCAATGTCCCTCCTTTGGTGGTAAAGGAGAAGTTTCCATATAGTTAACCTCTTGCAAGGTCACTGTACCTGGCCTGCTTGATTTCCATGTGATTCACAGGAGGATGTAATATACCTGATAGCCTCACTATCACAAAAGGGAGAGGAGACAGTGCTCATATTTTCTCTTGCACAGAGATCTGTTTGCACAAGGGCAGGAGCGGCAATCAAAGAGCAGCTCTCACATTCCCAAGATTCTTTTGCTCCAACCCTGATGTAAAGGGCTCCACTAATTCATGCCAAGCGATCAAATGCCAGTTAAGTACTGACAGAGCAGAAGTACCCTCCATCCTGTCTTTGACATGCCCCAGCACCACACACTTAGTCTCGGGCAGGGGGTATAGTGTTAGTCTGTTTCTGCAAAAACAACGAGGAATCCTGTGGCACCTTATAGACTAACAGATTTTTTTATTTTACGTAGTGGTTTTTACGCATGAAAGCTTATGCCCAAATAAATTTGTTAGTCTATAAGGTGCCAAAGGACTCCTTGTTGTTTTGACCAGGCATTTAGTAATAGGAACTGGCCACACCAGCTCTACATCAGGTGAGAAGTCTCCTACATTTGGGGAAATACTCAGATGGTCAGTCAAGGTCTAATTTTAGCCATTTAATATCACCTAAGTGGTGAAAAATCTGACTCAGTGTGATACATCCATCACCTTAGAGTTAAGCATCTTCTCTACTCAAAGCAAGTGAGGAGTAGAGAAAGCTGTCCCAGGTTCAGGCTGGATATGCTCCTGCAATGTTAGAACCTTCTCACAGTGCCTAATCACTTCAGCAATGTGAAATGCAAAAGTGTAAACAGATACATACCAGACAGAGAAAAGGAAGATACAGTAAACAGCAGCCAGTTTTAAAATGGCTATTTTATAGCTTCAAGTATTTAGAACTGCCAAATTTAAAGAGACTGCCCCAGAAAGTCTTACTTAGAAACAAATCATAAAAGAGAGTGGCCCTGGTTTGCGGAGAGTTAACAAGGACCAGGAAGTCACCAAGGAATGTGCTGCTTCTGTTTTTCCCCACTGTTATCACAGGTACCATGTTGTTGTTGTTTTTTCATTGAAAGGTGATCATTGTGAATCCTTCTCAGAAGGTATATCTGAAGAAATCTTATCCCAGCAAATCCCACTCACAGGAATAATCTGTCACCCAAAGACACTTGTTAAATTAATATTTTGACTACATATTAGAAAAGTGGTGGAGTGTTGTCTTGTCAGAAACATATATACATTGCACGACTATTGCCACATCCTCATAAGAATCTCCATTTCATGTAATACATCTACCACCACGCCTCTAGAAGCAGGAAGATACCACAGTGAGGGCATATAAACATGATCAGAGAGAATTATCATCTACAGATGAAGAAACAAGGGCACAAAGAGGTGCCACAACTGTGCAGGGCCTAAACTAGAATGAGCTTCTGTCTTCCAGTGCTTCACCCTCCCTCTCTTAATGGGTGAAGACTGCTAAGGGCAATTTTTGTTCAAGTTCACTGACCTCTGAATAAGTTTAAACCATCCAGTATTTAAGTGACAACAATTAAATCTCTACTTATGATATTAAATAACCTCATACACCTGTCACTCGCTCCCTTTCTGTTAATTTCCCCTCACACTTACTCTTTTCACTTGATTCCCCTTGCTGTTTCTTCCCTCCCCACAATTCTTCCCCTCTCTTACTACAGGTCTATTTGCCTCGGATGTGTGTACAATATTCCTCTCCACATCAGCCCAGCTCTGATGAGGAGGATATGGAGAGGCAGAGCCCCCCTTTGGAAGTATCAGATGGGGAGACTGATGGTGTGGACCCGGGCCCTGGAATTATACATGGAGAGCCAGGTCAGTAAACTTAAGAGTGGCTGCACTGAGCCACAAGAGTGCATACAGTCTTAGTATGATATTGATGGATAGTGTTGTAGAATTAAGAGAATTTACCCCTTTGCTCAACCGTTAAAAGGTCCAGTTTCCTCTGGCTTCTCTCCCACTTTCTTATCTCCACAATGTTTGTGGCTACTTTCCCATCTCTCTCTCTGACCTTATCTCTCCTATGGCCATCTTCTCTGCTTTGGTGATTCTGACCTCATTTCACTCACCCCTTCGTCCTTTCTTCTGCCAGAAGTTGATCTTCTGCTGTCTCAGCATCTGCTTTCTGGCCCAAGTCTCAGAGGGGTAGCCATATTAGTTTGTATCTGCAAAAATAATGAGGAGTCTTGTGGCATCCTAAAGATTAACAGATTTATTTGGGCATAAGCTTTCATGGACAAAGACCCACTTTGTCAGATGAATCTGTTAGTCTTTAAGGTGCCACTGCACTCCTCATTTTTTTCTAGAACAGTTTATCTGCCTCCACCCTTGTGATTTCCCATCCCTTTCTAAAAGGCACTCAGAACCTTATATGCAGTCTGTAAACAGAGTGTGTTGGCTAATTCACCCACACTTGACTCCTATTACTAGCCCTTCATACCTCTCACAGAGCCTGATCCTAAACTCACTGAAATTAAATGGCAGTCTTTCTGCTGACTTCAGTGGACTTTGGATCAGGGCTCTAGGCCCCTGTCCCTACCTATTCTAACTTCCTATTGCTGTCATAAATATCTAACATTAATATAGAGCTTTATATGTTGAAAGTAGTGCAAATGGTTTTGATCCTCACAACACCTCGGGAAGGTAGATATGATCCCCATTTTATAGATGGGAGAACTGAGGCAGTGAAGTTTTGTGTCTGATTTTCACATGTTCTGAATACTCACAATTTCACTAGAAGTTGGTAAGAGCTGTAGATGCTCAACATCTCTGAAAAATCAGATACTAACTCACTAGAGTTGCCCAAAACCACAGAAAAAAAAAACAGTGGCAGGGCTGAGACTAGATCTCAGGAGTTCCTAGCTCTTATTCCTATGCTCAGTACACCAGATCACACTATTTCCCACTACAGCTGTAACTGCAGCACACTGAAGAATTTCTGTGAATAGCATAAAAAAAAACAAACAAATGGGCTGTTAGCACTTTATAGACTAACAAAACATGTAGATGGTATCATGAGCTTTTGTGGGCACAGATGACTGAAGAAGTGGGCTGTGCCCATGAAAGCTCATGATACCATCTACATGTTTGTTAGTCTATAAAGTGCTACCAGACCATTTGTTGTTTTTTTCTGTATAGACTAACTCGGATACCCCCTGAAGCTTGTGAATAGCATGTTAGCAAAACTAACACAAACTGTTCAAAGTTTCTCCATTGCATGCTATACACATGAAGCTATCTCACCACCGCTTTCTTTTTCTAACCCTCTCACAGGCAGCAAGAAGAAAATCCGTCTGTACCAGTTCCTTCTGGACCTTCTTCGAAGTGGAGAGATGAAGGACAGCATCTGGTGGGTGGACAAGGAAAAAGGCACTTTTCAGTTCTCCTCCAAACACAAGGAGGCACTGGCACACCGCTGGGGCATCCAGAAGGGCAACCGCAAGAAAATGACTTACCAGAAGATGGCACGGGCATTGAGAAACTACGGCAAGACGGGGGAAGTCAAGAAGGTCAAGAAGAAGCTGACCTACCAGTTTAGTGGAGAGGTAATGGGAAGAGGGAGCACCGATAGGAAGCATTATACTCACTGAGCACAGGCCTTGGGACCCTGAGCAAGCCAAAAAATGAAGACCTCCTGGCTGGATATTAGCAGAGGAGACGGACGCATCTTTCTCTTTGCTTTACGTGCCCACTTCTCTACCTTGTCAGGGCTTTTAATGTCCGATGTTTCTGGTACGAATTCCCTTCTTCAGCACTTGAGAATCCTACAGATAAGAGAATTATTTGCTTCCATCCAAAAAGTTGGACAAAGGTGGGAAATTTAAGAAGTATATAAATATATTATTGTCAGAAAATATTTGTTTGATTGTGTTATAATTAATGGATATGGCTGATGAACTTTTACTCTTCAAAGGCAGTGTTGTGCCACCTTCAGTGACACTGCATTAGCTTACATTACAGCTTTTAAACTAGCATTAAATATGGATTCTGCTGCCACTCTCAACAGCTAGAGAGAAGTCTGCAGATCTTGGAAAGATATCTGTTCTGTTTAAATAGTAATAACATGTATATATTTAATAAAATTTGATATAATTAAGTCTTGGTATTTGCATGACAGATGTCTGCTTCACAAATTAGTCTAGCTTGCATTCATTCAGTATCAACTCAAATATGGTAATGGAATATAGAGCATAACAGGCTCCTTGACGTTAACATTTCATGTCTCCAGGGGTGTTTTGTTTCCCTGGAAATGTTGGCAGCATTCTGAGACTATAAAATAAAAGTGAGTGGGGATCACAGTGAAGGAAGATGTAGAATCCTAAAAGTTACTAGGAATTTGAAAAATACACACCAAAGTCCCAAGTCACCACTGCCATACATGCTGTATCATCATTTACATGTGTGCATATGACAAGATAAGCAGGTATAACACACTACCACTCACTTATACTGATGGTTGCAATTGAGATGTAGCTATACCAATATTAAGTTTTCAGTGAAACCAGCCTCAGGACTTCAAGTAGGAATAAGAGATCCTCCGGAATAGGGCTTTATTCCGGAGGATCGCACCAGTCTGGACGCTCTTTTCCGGCTTTTCCCCAAGCCGGAAAAAAAGCGGCGGCCATGTTTATTTAAATCCTGCGGGATTTAAACATTTCCCTATTCCAAAGTTCTAAATTAGCATGGCTACTCCAAAGAAGGGGCCAGTGTAGACACAGCCTCAGGGTATGTCTACACTACCCCCTAGTTCGAACTAGAGGGGGTAATGTAGTCATACGGAGTTGCAAATGAAGCCCAGGATTTGAATTTCCTGGGCTTCATTTGCATAAAGCCGGCCGGCGCCCGTGCCGCGTGTAGCCACGAGGTGTACAGCTAGTACACCTAGGAAGCCTAATCCAAACTAGCTAGTCCATGCCTCGTGTAGCCGCACGGCACAGGGTCCAACCTAGCCGGCATTTAAAAATGGCACCGGCTGGCTTTATGCAAATGAAGCCCGGGAAATTCAAATCCCGGACTTCATTTGCAACTCCGTATGACTACATTACCCCCCCCCTAGTTCGAACTAGGGGGGTAGTGTAGACATACCCTCACAGAGCTCGAGAAAGACGTCCTTCTTCATTCTAAAGTTCTGGAGCCATTGTTGGTCTCTCCAGCGCTCCAGAACGATGTGGTCCCATCTGCACTGGCAGAAGCCAAATGGGGCTGGGCACAGAGTCCAGGCCACGGCAGGTGTCCTCCAGCTGCTAGAGCTGCTCCGCCACATATCTGAGGAGGGTCTGCCACAAGGGCTGGGGGTTGGATTCCTGCAGAGCTTGGGAGGCAGCAGAAAGTGCTGCATGACTTGCAAGAACTGAAGACTACCTAAAGGCAGCTCCACCTCCATAGTGGAGAGTGTTGTGGTTTCCTAAGCAGAGCAAACAAAGCAAGAAGAGAAAATGCTTTGCTGTCCCTCAGAGAGGTAGGCAAGCAAGCAGGGAAACCTGAGAAACAACTGTCCAGAGAGGCCCCTTTAAGCATGAGCCTTAGGGTATGTCTAGACTACATTGGTTTTTTTTGAAAGAGCTTCTTTCGAAAGAGAGTGTATAGACAGCACACCCAGATCGAAAAAGCAATTTGCTTTTTCGAAAGAGAGAATCTAGACTACTAGGACGCTCTGTCACAAAAAGGCCATTCGGAACCACTTCTGGTAGGGCATTAGGGCAGCAGTTACTTCCCAGTGTTGCTGCCTGAGGCTAGCAGAGATGCGAGCTTAAAGGGACCTCCCCCCCCCCAGACAGCTGTTTCTCTGCTGCTGCTGCTTGCTTGCCTACCTCTCCAAGGGACAGCAAAGCTTTAGCAGCGTGTGCTCTGGTTGCCCAACTTTCTTGGACGCCACAACAGTTCTTTCTTCTTTTGGCCATGGAGCCGGAGCTGCCCTCGGGCAGGTGATGGCCCCACACTTACATGCTGCAGCTTCTGCAGCAGTTTCATCAGACCATCTGGACAGTCCTGGCCCAGCTCGACTCAGAGCTCGGCCTTGAGACCCTCGCCCTGGATCCAGGAGTACAGGGCTTGCCCCCGAACCTCCTGTTGGAAAGGCGATTTTGGAGGCTGGACACCAGTTTCGACTGGTGGGACTGCCTCGTCCTGGAGCAGTGGGATGACCAGCAGTGGCTCAGCAACTTCCGCATGCAGGCCACCTTCATGGGGCTATGTGGCTGGCTTGCTCCTGCCCTCCAACGCCAGGACAACTACCTGTGGCCCACCATCCTCCTGGAGAAGAGGGTCACTATAGCCATCTGGAAGCTCGCCACCCCCAACAGCTACCGCTCGGTGAGACACCAGTTCGGCATGGAGAGGTCCACCATCGGGGCCATCTTGATGGAGGTAAGGCACTCTTGGGGGACGGTCCCTGTGGGGGGAGGAGGGGCTAGAAAAGGGGGACCACTGGGAAAGGGCAAAGGGAATGGGGGGGAGTGGAAGTGGGGGCAAGGCCCGGCCCTGGAGGGGCGGGCATTCTGCCCTCACCTAGCCCTGATGCTGGGGGAGGGCAGCTTCATGGGGAGTGGCTCTCTGTGGTGTTTGGTGGTAGAGGAAGGGGACGGGCACCTCCCAAGGGCTCAGGCACCTCCTCTCATTCTCTGTTGTGTGTTTCTATGTGTTCTTCTGCAGGTGATGAGGGCCATCAACTCCGAGCTGCTGTGCAGGATCATCCGCCTTGGAGATCTGTATCCCACCGTGGCCGGGTTTGCTGCCCTGGGGTTCCCAAACTGCAGAGGAGCGATCGATGGAACACACATCACAATCCACGCACCGCCCCATTGAGCGGCCCAGTTTATTAAGGGAAGGCATACTACTCGATGGTGCTGCAGGCCCTGGTCGACCACCGGGGATAATTTACAGACATTTGTGCTAGGTGGTCGGGCCGGGCACATGATGCCTGCATATTTAAGAACTCTTACCTCGATTGTATCAGAGGAGTAGCCGTGTTAGTCTGAATCTGCAAAAGCGGTGAGGAGTCCTGTGGCACCTTAGAGTATGTCTACACTAGCCCCCTAGTTCGAACTAGGGAGGCTAATGTAGGCATTTGAAGTTGCAAATCAAGCCCGGGATTTAAATATCCTGCGTTTGATTTGCATCTTCCCGGCTGGTCACCATTTTTTGAAATTTACAACTCCAGACTAACTGCCCGCATCTACATGCGGCAGGGACCCTGTAGTTCGAATTAAAGCCCCTAAATCGAACTACCTGTTAAACCTCATTCCAGGAGGAATAACAGGTAGTTCGAACTAGGGCTCTAATTCGAAATACCAGGTCCCTGCTGCGTGTAGACGCGGGCAGTTAGTCTGGACTTGTAAATTTCAAAAAAAAAAAAAAAAAAAAAAAATGGTGACCGGCCAGGAAGATGCAAATCAAGTGCAGGATATTTAAATCCCGGGCTTGATTTGCAACTTCAAATGCCTACATTAGCTTCTCCTCTCCTGGTATTCACATCAGCTACTAGAAGTGGGCCTCATCCTCCCTGATTGGATCCACCTTGTCACCTCTAGCCTGATTCTGGCCTGCATACTTATACCTGCCTCTGGAAAATTCCACTACATGCATCTGACGAAGTGGGTCTTTGCCCACGAAAACTTAAGCTCCAACACTTCGGTTAATCTATAAGGTGCCACAAGACTCTTCGCCACTTTTGCCTCTACTGCAGGATAGAACATTCTTCCTACAGCGGGACTTTGCTCTTGGGGACCTGCTGATGCCAACTTGCATCATTGGGGATGTGGCCTACCCACTGATGCCGTGGCTCATGAAGCCCTACACTGGCCACCTGGCCCTCACCAGGGAACAATTTAACACACACCTGAACCGAGCCTGCATACAGGTGGAATGCACGTTTGGGCGCCTCAAGCGCCGGTTCATATCCTGCTGACCCGCCTCGACATGGGGGAACGCAACATCCCCAAGGCGGTCTCTGCATGTTGCATGCTCCACAACCTGGTGGAGAGCAAAGGGGAGGCCTTCCTCCTGGGGTGGGGGACACCGGTTGGTGGCAAGGGAAGGCAGTTTGAACAGCCCTGGAAAGCTGCCATACGCCAGGTCTATCAGCTGGGGGGGGGGGGGTGTATCCGGGAGGCCCTGAAGGAGAGGTTCTCTGAAGGAGCCCAGTAACTCTCCTCAGGGCCTCCCCAATGGAGGCTTGTGCATTGCCCTCCAATACCATTCCCAATACAACCCCTTCCTTCCCCCATTCCCTGCACAATCAATAAGACACCATTTTTTATTTAAAAATAAACTTTGTTTCAACTTGTAGAAAATGTAAGTAACTGGAATGGAGGGGGACTCAGAACCAAGAGCAGGGAGAGGAAAGGGGGCTCAGAACCTGGAGGGGGGAGGCAGGAGGGGAGCTCAGAACCTGGAGGGAGGCTGGGAACTATGGGTATGTCTAGACTACATGGCTCTGTCTCCAGAGCCATGTAGATTAGTTTACTAGACATACCCAAATGGAGTGGCGATTTAAATAATCGCCGCTTCATTTAAATTAAAATGGCTGCCGCGCTGAGCTGATCAGCTGTTTGTCGGCTCAGCGCGCTAGTCTTGATGCTCCGCGGTCGACATCAAAGGCATTTGTCGACCGCCCCGGTAAATCTCATCCCATGAGGCATAACGGAGCAGTCGACAAATGCCTTTGATGTCGACCATGGAGTGTCCAGACTAGCGCGCTGAGCCAACAAACAGGTGATCGGCTCAGCGCAGCAGCCATTTTAATTTAAATGACCATTTGGGTATGTCTAGTAAACTAATGTACATGGCTTTGGCGACAGAGCCATGTAGTCTAGACATACCCTAGGAGGGGAGCTCAGGGCTGGGAGTGGCACGTGGAGCACCTGCCACTGCCGCCTCGGGTCTGGGGACCTCGACAGACTCAGGGTTAGGTGGGTTCTGCAACAACAGGGGCCTGGGCAGGAGGGGGGGCTGCTTCAGGGATGGTGGGGGGGCAGGAACGGAGGGGACAGGGGGAGCAGCAATGGAGACAGGACCCGGGTAGGCAATAACTCCCGAATCATGGCACACATGTTATCTCCCTGCTGTACCAGCTCTCCTCACATGCGCTCACACCACTCAGCCTCCCTACAAGATTTCTGGGCGAGGGTTTGCTGAAGTTTGCAAATGCCCGCTATGTGCTGGCGCATGAGGTTGTAATGAAGCCGCCAGTGCCTTCGGGTCCCATGGCTTCGGCTGGCCAGCTGGACTGGTATGGCTCACTCCTCATCATCGGCTGGTCCGGCTGTGGAGGACAAGAGGGAGAGGAGGTCAGTCATCCCTGAACACGCTGGCTCTGAGGGCGTGCCCTCCTCCGTGAGCAGTGAGCACCTGTCCTTGGTACAGGGGACGCTGATGTCCTGAGAGCAAGGCCACGTGTGGCCTGCCCAGGAGCCCTGGCCTCACAGGGGCCCCGAGGTGCCCAGTGGACCATTCTGCCTGTTCTCCCCGTCCTATGGACAAACAGGCCAGAGAAGTGTCTGGCCACAGGGGATTCCCAGGTGCAAGAGAGTGGCCTGGAGCAGCTTGCACGCACACACACACATACACACACACACACCACTGCACCTGGCAGCGCTGTCTGCGGGAGCGGGTGGTGCCTCACGTATGCACACATGGCCGTGTGGTATGTGCTACACTTGTTGGTCTGTGTGTGGTTGTGAGTGTGCCCTTGTGCCCAGCCTGCTTCCAGCAGTGCCTGGTGGGGAGAAGACGTCCCTCCCAGGGGTTGGATGTGTGTGGGGACTCCCCCCAGGCTGTGAGCAGCAGCCCATGTGTGCTTCAGGACTGGCTCCTGAGACCATGTGTCACACACTGCCGCTGCACATACTTGCACGGCCAGCTGCACCCTGCCCAGGCCGAGCATGACAAGTGATGATCATGCCTCATCCCCTGTGCACCTGCCTCTCCCACGCTGTGTGTGTGCCAACCTCACCGCACTCACCTGATGTTCCCTCCCCACCATCAGATGATGCCTGAGACCTGGGGGACTGGCTGCAGGCTGAGGGTGACAACACTGCCAGTGTCCTCCTCCTCCTCCTGCAGCTCGTGGTTGTTGTCGTCCTCCTCCGCCTGGAGCTCTGGCCAGGTGACAATGGGTGTCTCCATCTCAGACTCCACGGGGATGCATGGTGACAGGGCTTCTCACTCCCCAGGATCTGATTAAGCTCCCGTTAGTAGGGGCATGATTGTGGGGCTGCCTTGGAGTGGGAGTTGGCCTCATGGGCCCGCGCATAGTCCTGCCGCAGCTCCTTGACCTTTGCCCAGACTTGATCAAGGGTGCAATGGTGGTGACCTCTGTGGGCCAGAGCTTCGGCCATCTGGCTATAAGTGTCGGCGTTTCAGTGCTGCAACTGAACTCCAGGAGGTCCTGGATCTTAGCCCCCGACCACGATGAGGCCCAGCGTTTGGTGCCCCTGGAGGGTCCTGGGATCCTTGGGGAGGTTCCCTGGAAGGGTCAGCGGGACGTCAGGAGCCTTGTGGCTCAGCCATGGCTGCTGGCTGGTGTGGCAGGGAAAGTCACAAAGTCAGACTGCTGCCCTGAGGCCAGCTTCCTGCCACAATGCCTTCCCCGGGTGCCTGCAGCTTTAAGTCCTGGCTGGACACAGGAACTATAGAGCTGTGATTAGTGTAGACAGATTGTCCACCAGGGCACCTGTGCTTTGTCCTGGAGGCCTCTTTTTTTTTAAATAACTGACTCTCCTGCATCCACACACACCTTTTTTTGAAAGAGCTCTTTTAAAAATAGGGGTTCTTCCTTGTAAAATGAAGTTTACGAATGTTGACAAAACTCCTGCGTTCTTTTGATTTAATTTCGAAAGAATGTGATTGCAGGTAAAGTTTTTTTGAAAAAAGGCCAGTTTTTTCAAAAAAACAATGTAGTCTAGACATTCCCTCAGACAGCTTCAAGCAGCAGCCACACAAAGCAACTACTGACCTGATGCTCTGCCTGAACTGGTTCTGGGTGGCCTTAAATGCGATTTAGCATCTAATCAGTGTGGACACACTATTTTGAAATAGCTAAGAGCTATTTCGACATAAGCTATTCCAGAAAATCTGTTCTGGACTAGCTTATTCCAAAATAATGCCGCTGTATAGACATAGGCCTGCAGATAAAGCTACTGCTGCTCATTGGGGTGAATTAACTATCTTGACAGGATAGCTCTCTCCCATCTGCACAGAAGGCTACATGAGAGATCTTGCAGCAGTGCAACTGCATTGGTGCCAGGGCTTCCCTCACCCCAAGGATCTGATTGAGATCCCAGTACTAGGGGCACAATTGTGGGGCTGCCCTGAGGCAGGAGTTGGCCTCACAGGCTGTGCTGCTATAAACTCTCTATTGTAGACACTATTGTATTGTTACGTCCACTATTGTATTTTGTCTTAATTTAGATGTGAGGTCTTTTGAATAGAGACTGTTATTTTATTATGTATCTTATAGTGCTACACAATCAGTTACACCTAGATCTCAACTGTAGCTTCTAGACCCACGGTATCTAACATGGTAGCCACTAGCCATATGTGACTATTTGGCCAATTGAGTGTGGCTAGTTTGACAGTTTCAGAATTGGTTGGACACCACAGTTCTAGATACTACTGCATAGCAAATAATAAACTAGTAACAACTCTGTACAGATATAAGTTACTTCACAGTGCAAAGTACTAACCATCTTTAATGGGTTTCATAAAAAACAAACTAACCAAACAAAATGCTCCTATTTTAGGAGAATGTTAAGATTTCAAAGTAGGAAATGTCATGGTTAAGATACCACATGAACCTTTATTCTGCTCCCATCTCCTCATGCGCATATATTACAAAAGTCTAGTTACATGATCACAAGCTACCAAGTAATTTTTCTATTATCTGAAATACATGAGGTACCTTACCGAACAGCCCATGACTGTTGTGCAAGAGACATAGTATATATTCACAGGTTATAATATGCACCTTGCATGATTGTAGGGAAAACACTATAGGTGGACAGTGTAACAAAATGGCTGAAAGACAGATTATATACCATTATTCAGGATTGCAAATCAGATCAAAAGCTTGGGTTAAAGAGTCTGGTTCTTATTCAAGTATATTCAACGGTGACATAAGCTGTCAAACATGAGGATAAGGAAGACATGGACAAATAAGAAACTGGTTTTTGAGAGCTTGATCTAGAGAGGTGCTGGGCACCCTCATGATCCATTTAAGTTTGTGGAACACAAGAGTACTCAACACCTGCAGGATTGAGTCTTTAAAGTTATATTCCAAATTAGTCAATGTTGTCTATAGTAACAGTCCCACTTGGGGAAGTGAAGAGATTGATGTCATCACTCCACAATGGTAATTCCCTGGAAACAGACAGGAAGAAACAGCTGCTTTACAAAACGCACAAAGAGATTTTTTTCCAAGAATGTAACTTTTTCCAGTGTTCTGATTTAGGAACACGATAAATAGATTTACTGATGCTAGAAATCTGAGAATTACAGCTAGACAAGAATTTCAGAACTTTTTCTTTTGATTTTCTAAAAAATCATGAAGTTTCTCTTTAAATCGATGCACTTCAAAATCACTCTGTTTGCAATTAGTTGAGCATTTATATGCTCAGATGGTATCATGTTATAACAGAAATTATAAAATCATCCTAGGGGAAGCCTGTTATAATTTTAGAAGCAATTTAGCAATCTGCTTTCTACATCACTTAACAAAATCACCATTAAACTCCATCTGCCTCAGTGTGGTAGACTTTATAGACTGGTACATCTATTGGTTCTGAGACAGCTCTCAATGGACAACTGGAACAATGCCTACCAATGATAGTTTTCAGGATTTCTTCAGTGCTGATTTTGAAGGTGAGAGCTTCTTCCTTGGTCATGACATTTCTTTTTGGCATTGAGGGTGACTCAGCTCCAAGAATAGCCTAGGAGCAAGATATTTGTCTCTCTCCTGACTTTAAGGAAAAATAGAGAATGCCTCATGAAGAAAAGAGTTATGTCCTTATCCCAAACACAGCTGGCAAAGCAAAACTGTCCTAAAATAGCCTCACAGTTGCTGATAACTGAGGCTGGTGGACAAGTATCATTTCCTCTTACAGGGAAACTGTGATTATTCAAAGAGAGCAAATCTGTGATAAACTGTGTGTGTGAATGGCTGGAAGATCTTAAATCAGGTATTTCCAGCTCACCAGGGAGTTCTGTCAGATAAAAGAGTTCTCATTAGCTTTCGTGTTTCTTCAAGAGGTAGCAGAGAGAGAAAATAACAAACACTGAAATTTAACAAATTCAAATTTAAGATGGAAAAATCTCTGATCAGCAATTTGAGATCTGACAGCCAGGACTCTGAAGGAAGGAAGGCTAGAGTGTTTCCTTAAAAATATAAAAATATAATCTTTGAGCAATTTGATCTCTAATATAAAGCTTCACTGCCTACCATTGTTTTGAAGTCATGCAATATGAAGCTAAACTCTCTGGGAAAAATGTCATGGGGAAGAGGAAATATTTATTGCTAAATATTTTTTGCAAATCATTTTGAATACTCTTTTAGCAAGTAGTTTAAAATAATGATGTTAATTTCCAAGCCAAGATCTTTTTATTTTCTTTAAGTTAATATTTTGAAATATTTTTAGAAACATTGTTAAATCCCCATCTGTGTCTGGTAAGATTTGTCATCTGTGGCATAGGGGTTTGAATAATCATGTGCCCAGCTGTGAAGGGAACCAAAAGAACTGTATTCTCTGTAGTAGTATATTTCATCCAGCTGAACTGTTTTAAGTAACTGTCTGATGAAGGTGAATTGCCCCCAACCCATCACACACTCAAACAGGAGCTGTTCTATAATTTTAGAGAAAGATTGAGCAAATGTGAGAGTCTTACTAGCTTCCAGGAGACTAAGATGAAGTAGAAAACAGTGACATTCTCATCTTCCTTGGAGTTTGGCCCAGTCACATGGATGGAATTTACTCTGGACCCTAATCAGCAAAGTGAAATTATGATTAGTAATATCTTGCAGAAATATGTTACAGCCACTGCTGATTAAGATAATCATTAATACCTCTCTGAGCTTACTAGGCTGCTGATGTACTTGTAGACCTAATTCCCTCTGTTCTTCCTCTCATTTCATACACTATTAAAAAGTTCATCTATGGTCTACCTATGATTGGGAAGGCCTTTCCAAAAGGACCACTCTTTTCAGTACAGGAAGTCTCCAACTTATGAATGAATTATGTTCCAAAAGTTTGTCTGGAAGTCAGTTGTTTGGAACACAGAACACATTTTTCCATCGTGACAATGTTATAAATAAGGGCTGCTCAACATGTGGCCTGTGATGCAGTTTGGGTTTACACGGGGCTCAACATGGGGCCCGCGGGTGAGATCCCTTGAACATGGCCTCCACTGGGAACATGCTCCACAGCACTGAGGCATCTCCCAGGCGGGGTGAGCACTCAAAAATGCAAGTGGATGGGCTGGATGGAACAGTTGGGTACAGGGTATCGGTGTTTCTAGCCCCTAAGGAGAAGGTGCCGGGAACGCTGGGCATTGTGTGAAAGAAGCTATTTGCATATACTGGCTTATATATTTGCGTGTATATGCAACCACATTTAAGTTGTGGCCCTCAGCATGTGCTTGAGTATCATTGTGGCCTCCGGGGCTTCCAAAGTTGAGTTGCCCTGTTATAAATGGTAGTTAGGTTCCCAGGCTAACCCACAAAAGCCCACTTAACCCATAAGGTAGCTGAAATACTGTATATTTGCAATGAAAAATAGCAGACATTGTTTTTTATTTAACTTTAAAGGCTGGTGCATGAAGAAAGGCAGGTTTAATTAGATGATGAGGAGGAGTTAGGTGGAGATTCTGAAGGGGACTTCTGGGAATCCCCCAGCTGTCATTTCTCCCCTCCCACGCCCAGCTGGCTCTGTGCCAGCTCCTGAGGCCAGCCCCTGGCCACCCTCCCCCATTCACCAGTAGGTGGTGAGCGGTGAGAATGTGGGACGGAGCACTCCAGAGAAGCAGAAGGTGGCTGTGCAGCTGGTGGCTGGAGAGAAGCAGCAGTTTCCTCTTCAAAGTGCCACTTCTCTTCAGCTGTTGACTGTGTGACTGCCCCCTGCTCCTGGGAAGTCCTCCTGGCAGCACTTGCACTGCTCGCCACCACCTGTGCCTCTTGCTTGCTCCCCAGAGGCCAGGGCCATCCTTACCTTAAATAAAATACACTCAACCAGTGAAAGAGCCAATCAAGTTGTAATGAAGCCATTTAACAGGAATTTGCCAACCTCAGGAATATACTGTCAGTTTCTGATTTTACTCTGTTAGTCTACAGAATCTGAGTTTAAAATTGCTTTAAAATATTTTATTAGTGTGTTGCTGAAGATTTATAAAAACACATATCTAAAAAACCTATCCTCTTCTTTCCCCTGGGCTACCGTTGCTCATAAATGCTAAGGATGCCCCTGCTTTAGGCAGCAGGTGAGCTTTGTACGTAGTGGGGATGTTAGTAAGTCAGGGTATGTCTACACTACCACCCTAGTTCGAACTAGGGTGGTAATGTAGGCAACCGGAGTTGCAAATGAAGCCCAGGATTTGAATTTCCCGGGCTTCATTTGCATAAACCCGGGCGCCACCATTTTTAAATGTCCGCTAGTGCGGACTCTGTGCCGCACGGCTACACACGGCACGGACTAGGTAGTTCGGACTAGGCTTCCTAGTCCGAACTACCATTACTCCTAGTCCGAACTACCTAGTCCGAACTACCTAGTCCGTGCCATGTGTAGACGTGCGGCACGGAGTCCGCACTAGCGGACATTTAAAAATGGCGGCGCCCGGCTTTAAATCAGTATTTCCCAAACTATGGGCTGAGGCCCAGTATCGGGCCACGGGAAAAAAATACCGGGCCTCAGTGTGGCTGCCGGAAGGGGAGTGGGGTGGGCTGGGAGGAGGTGTGTGTCTGTGCGTGTGTGTGTGTGTGGGGGGGAACTGGTTGCCAGGAAGCAGGATTGGGGGCAGTGGGGCTGTCCGGCAGAGATGGGGGGGCAGGGAGGGCAGCTGGCAGGCAGAAGCAGGCCTGGACACGGGGCTGGGAACAGAGGGGGAAAGGGGAGGAGGGCCTGGCCAGAGGAGACAGGGAGAAGGAGGATGGGAGAGCCAGCCTCCAGAAGCGGGGCTGGCCAGGGGAGAATGGGAGGAGAAGCGGGGGAGAATCGGCCAACTGGGAGGGGGTGAGGGGAGCGGGGCTGAGAGGGGGACTTGTCAGGGGGAGCAGGACTGGCCAGGGGAGATCGGTAGGGAGCAGGGGGGAACCGGCCTCTGGAAGCAGGGCTGGACGGGGGAGATCGGGAGGAGAAGCGGGGCAGAGGGGAGCAAATCGACAGGCAGGAAGCAGGACTGACCTGGGCACATGCAGACCCAGACACATGAGTGAGTCCGGCCCCGTGGATACCACTATGCCCTCCCCCCCAATGCCCTCCCTCAAGTAGTTACAAACTGCCTGGCTGGTAGACACACTCACACAACATTAGCACATCTACGAGCCAGGCAGTTTGCAGCTATGGACTGATACACCTAATTAAAATAAAACTTACCTAATTAGAAAATACTGGACATTTTATATGTCCGGTATTTTCTCAATTTGTTTCCCAGACAGAACCCTCAAATACCGCATTGTCCAGTACAAAACCAGACAGCTGGCAACCCTACCCCTCCTTGCACCCTCCCTCCTAGCCAGATACCCCACCCCCAATCTGCTCCTGCCTCCTGGAGTGCCCATGCGGCACCAGGTCCCCGAAGCCCTGGCCCAGGCTGGGCGGAGGACGCAGTCGGGGGAAACACTGAAAATGTATTCATTTTTAATTCTTTTTTAATATGCGTTTATATTTTTGGGCTGCAAAAAACAATACTGAAAAAAAAAACGGGTTCCAACTAAAGTAAAAGTTTGGGAAACCCTGGTCTAGCCAGCTTTCTATCCATCTTACAGTCCATTTATCCAGTCCATATTCCCTTAACTTGTTGGTAAGAATATAGTGGGTGACCGTATCAAAAGCTTTGCTAAAGCTGGCACTAGGGGCTTTGGGAGGACCAGAAACAACTTATCTGAATATTCATCATTTGCGTAATGAATATGCAAATATGCAAATGAATGTTACCGGTCCTACAAAAGCTCATGAATGGATTTACTGGACCCTGTGTCAAAAAGTTTGGGAAACCCCGATTTAAATGAAGCATGTAAATTTTCATTTTATTTTCCAAAAATAAAAATTAATTGAATTAAGGACCCAAGCAACAGTGGGTATATCTTCTAGTTTGATTATAAATACTTAACTCAATTATTTTTTGTTTTTCTTCATTTAAATCATTGCTCTGGGGTGGAGCTGGGGATGAGGGGTTTAGTATTCAGGCTACACAAGGAGAGAGTACTACCCCAGCCCTCTCTCACTGCCACAGGTTTGGGCCAAGTGAGAAGCACCTCTTCATGGTCACTGCAGCTTCAGTGGGTACAGCCGGGGAGGGAGTTCACATGCCCCGTCTGGGCAGATCCAGGTTCAGGGGGACAACGAGGAGGAGGAAGATACACCCCCCAGACAGTTTCTTTAACTGTTCTATTTTCTATATAGTTTTATATGTTCTCATACAAATTGAGGGAGGAGGGGAGATTCAGACCTCACCCACCCTTCCTAAAAGGTGCCTGGGAGGTGGGAAACTCGGAGTTGGGCAGTCCTGGAAGGGGAAGGAGTGCCCTCAGGCAGCCCATTTCACCTGCCTGGTGATTCTGTCTTTTTTCTGTGTGGTTTTCATAGAATCGTAGAATTGGAAGGGACCTCAAGAGGTGATCGGGTCCAGTCCCCTGCCCTCATGGCAGGACCAAGCACTGTCTAGATCATCCCTTCTTAAATATCACCAATTATGGAGCTTCCACAACCCCCCTAGGCAATTTATTTCAGTGTTTAACCACCCTGACAGGAAGTTTTTCCTAATGTCCAAACTTTACAGTAGCCCCATGTAGGTTGCATTTCCCTAGTTTGATAAGAAGGCCATGCGAGACCATATCAAATGCCTTACTAAAGTTTAGGTATACTATGTCCACCACTTCTCCCTTATCCACAAGGCTTGATATCCTATCAAAGAAAGCTATCAGATTGGTTTGACATGATTTGTTCTTTACAAATCCATGCTGGCCGTTACCTATCACCTTATTATCTTCCAGATGGATTCCTTAATTACTTGCTCCATCACCTTCCCTGGCACAGATTAAACTAACTGGTCTGTAGTTTCCTAAGTTGTTCTTATTTCCCTTTTTTATACATTGGCACTATATTTGTCCTTTTCCAGACTCCTGGAATCTCTCCCGACTTCCATGACTTTTCAAAGATGATAGCTAAAGGCTCAGATACCTCCTCTATCAGCTCCTTGAGTATTCCAGGATGCATTTCATTAGGTCCTGGTGACTTGCAGACATCTAACTTTTCTAAGTAATTTTTAACTTGTTCTTTTTTTATTTTATCTTCTAAACCTAGCCCATTCCCACTAGTATTTACTATGTTAGGCATTCCTTCATCAGACTTCTTCGTGAAGACTGAAACAAACAAGTCATTAAGCACCTCTGCCATTTCCAAGTTTCCTGTTACTGTTTCTCCCTCCTCACTGAGCAATGGGTCTATCCTGTCCTTGGTCTTACTCTTGCTTCTAATATATTTCATTCAAGGTGCCTTTGACTTTCAAAATTTTCAGCTAGTTCCTCCTTATATGTTAAAATCAAATTAAGAACAGTTTCCTCTTAGGGAACTTCTGAAATAAAAAATTGTCTCAAATACAATGGTAAATGGGTGTGTGTGTGGGGGGGTCTCCTGCAGTGTTCCCACTAAGATTTTCCATCCATGAGTGGAGTGAGTTTTGTCTTATGCACCAATATTGAGATCATGTGTGCGTGTTCAGATGTGCGCCACTGTAGCATCCATCTTTTTTTTTTTTAAATGTTATGGAAGAAAGAATACTAAAACAAGGGATCATTAGCAAGGTGCATGACTTTAAATGCTTATTTAATACGAAGTCATATAAAAATAAAATACTGTAATAAGTTGGCTACTGAAAATTAATACTTTTTAGTAGCCAACTTCCTCTGCTTATAGCCTCCCCCAGATCCTCCCCCAGCTGGACTAGATGATCTCTCCAGGTCCCTTCTAGTCTCATGATTATGTGATTACTGTCAGAATTCAAAACACTAAAAGGATGTTGGAGGAGTTGCTGCTGATTAGTAAAGAAAAAGAGAACAAACATCTAATGCAGTACTTACTCTCCTGGTGTCTGGCCACACCCTCTATTGTTTGTCGCCTGCTCTCCACCCGTCCCCGTCCCCCACTTAATATCTCTTTTGCCCAAGGTGGGAATTCATTGTGGTTAGTTCAAATTTCTCACCCTGAGTGGAAAAATACCAGATCCAAAATGGGTTCCAGCATGGCCCCATGGAATGGCCACATGTCTTGGTAGGACCAATCATACTTTGGGCTTGCAGGAAAAACAAAACCATTCATAGGTCGTTGACTTGATCACTGAGCTATGAAGTTCCTAAAGTGTCACTAATGGCTTTTATTAGAACACCTGTTCTAATAAAACTAATACAACACTTAATATTTATAATTTCACATACAAGAAAGATATACACAAACATAGAATATATACATTCAGGAAGTTGCAGGCTCTGGAATGATAGGTTACATCACCTGTTTTGCATAAAGTGTCTTCCAGTTATGCATAATCAGATTCATAAGGTAATTTTCATAAATCATGGGAGGGATGTAACAAAGGCAAAAGGCACATCCCTGACAAAAAGGCCAGTCCCTTGCCAAATTTCAAGCAACTGATCTAAAGGATAGGCATCATTAGATTTCCCTCCCAGGAAAAGTTGTCAGAATTGTTTTAACATGGAAAAGTTTTTTTCCCTCCTCTAGTCTTGTTCTTAGAAATGGCAAAACTCTGTGACTGAAATTTTCTGAAAAATAAATAATCAGTCTGAAGCAGACCCTGGCATGATAAATTTCAGCCAAGATATTTAATCTGGATGTATTTTAAGAAACTGAAAACAGGATCTTATAATGGGAAGTGTTGGGCAACCTTAATAGGCCATACACCTCCAGCTCTGTGTATAAATAATGAGTTCTCAGGTAAATGACATCAAAAAAGCGCTAGCTGTCTGGAGTCAGGAGAAGACAAAAAATAGCACTGCAAAAATTCTATTCATTTAACAAAATCAACACACACTTTCCTCTAAAGAGTTGGTGCTAGCCAGCCACATTCTGGACCAGATAGACCATTAATCTCTTTAGTTTGACAATTTCTGAGAATGACAAGAGGAAAATTACCTTTATCGCTAAGTCACTGTTTTGGCAGCATTCCAATAAACCCATTATATTTTGCCTCCCTAAATTCTTGCTTTAGTTGTGTGTATCTTTAGGTGTTTTGTTGTTTCATTTCCTAAAATGTTGTCTAATACTGACGTGCACCATTAAATTTTTCTGCAAGCCACATCAGAAATGGTTGTATTTCCCTGTCAGGTGATGTCATTACCATCATATATCTAGTTCACAAAGCACTTGTTATTAAGGGTACTTTATAAATAAATATAATGGTGAATGGCCCAGAAAAATGTTGTAATTACAATGCTGCCATCTGCTAGCTTACAGAGTAATAGCAGGGAAACCATTACACTTTCAGTACCAACATTTTTCTTCCTCTGAATAGCTTCATATTTCAGAGTAAATACATATTTAAAATAACAAAAATTGGGAAGCTGGAAACATGGAATGGGATTATTTCCATTTACAAGTCTAGTCATTATTCTCATGACTAATTTACAGAGGGGAGGTGTCAATTTATTTCTTCCCAATGCCAAACTTGATTCTAAATCTGGATGAGGGGCATAGAGAAAACAGCCAATGCAGGTGCCAAATTCAGAGAGGTATTTAAGTGTATCTAATTTTAAATATATGAGTAGTCACAGTAAAGTTCATGTTTAAAGTTGGACAACTAGTTAAATACCTTGTTGAATTGGGACCAAAGACATTAAATGGTGTATAAAATTCAATCCTATAATGAGATGAAAGAAATGGATGAAATGAAGCTTGGATCAAAACAGCCCCAGAAAATAAGACTGCAGACTAAATAATGGATTACTATTGAAGTAGGGAAGGTTTTTAATGAACAAATCAGTGAAAAGGTGAGAACTTCCACAGCACTGAAACGTCTACTCTGGACTTGGTAAGTGCAAGACCAGATTAAGAGAGAGGCTTTAGGGGCTGCAGCCTAGGGCCCTAGGCTAAAGCAGCCCCCACAAAAAGATCTCGGGGCTGCCAAATGTGAAGATCTTTTTGAAGAGGTCACCTTAGCCCAGGGCACTACATGCTACTATTCTCCCCTATATGTAACCAGACAGGAACCCCCCTTGTAACATCCATCTTTGCTTGCCTGGAGCATGCAGGGCACCCAGAGCAGTAAAAGCCTTGAACAGAAGGCTTGATATGCAGGCTGCTGTGACCGTGAATGGCTGTAAACAGAGATATGCCAATTGCTGACCAAGAGGCTGCCGAGGAGTGCCCTTGACTAAAACCCATATTGATACGAACACACAGCTGTCCGCGGGGGGAGGAATCTCTTGCCCAGTAAAAATATGTCTAGTACTCACAATTTAGTTCTCTCTCTTGCAAGTGTAAATTAAGTTGAAACTTGCTTGTAAGAACTGGCGTCACAAAGACAAACCAGTACAATTTAGCAACTTAGATAAGGAAGAGGATACGGGTCCCCAGGGGTATAAAGATGGGTCCAGCAGCACATTTACTCTGAGTGTCAATCTACCATCTATCTGCTGGTCGGGTTAGGTGTTTGACCTCCCGAGGTTCTACAGGGACGCCCACCTCGTATTCGTCTTTCCTAGGAACTGAGGGACCGGCCCTGGCTTGACCCGCTGGAGTCGAGAGCACAGAAAGGGGTAAAAATTGTACCTGGATGTGGTCCTTTGTCTTAAGTGTACACATAGACTTAGAGCTCTTTAAAGATTAAGCTGTCACTAGGTACCATTATTCTATTTTCTATCTTTATTTTCTTTGTAATTATTTTTAAGATCTATATTTGCTAGCAGTTAAGAGAGGGTATGTCTACACTACCCCGCTAGTTCGAACTAGCGGGGTAATGTAGTCATACCGCACTTGAAAATGAAGCCCGGGATTTGAATTTCCCGGGCTTCATTTGCATAAGCGGGGAGCCGCCATTTCTAAAACCCCGCTGGTTCGAACCCCGTGCAGCGCGGCTACACGGGGCACGAACTAGGTAGTTCGAACTACCTAGTTCGTGCCCCGTGTAGCTGCGCTGCACGGGGTTCGAACCAGCGGGGTTTTAAAAATGGCGGCTCCCCACTTATGCAAATGAAGCCCGGGAAATTCAAATCCCGGGCTTCATTTGCAAGTGTGGTATGCCTACATTACCCTCCTAGTTCGAAGTAGGAGGGTAGTGTAGACATACCCAAAGAGAGCAATAGCCATTGTAACCATATGTTTTTATAAGTCTTTTTAATAAACCTGTAACTGTTTAAGTTTTTAACCTGACTCCTTCAGTTGCTGTAACAGAACCAAGCACAATTTAAAAGAACTTCAGCCGGTCATAGGGCCAGGTATAGGAAGAGCTTGGGCGTTTGGATCGTGTCACTCCCAGGTGACAGATCCATTGGGGCATCTCTGAGTCTTCCCTAGACTGCCAGCTGTGAAGGGATCCTGTATCCTAGCAGATAAAATCTGCGATGGGACCCCGGTCCTAGCAGTAAAGTCACGGGCGTTAAACCTTTTCTCAGCACACACACACACACACACATTGCCCTGACCGTCGACTGACACTATACCCAGGCTTTGCTTAGTTGCAAGTGCCGGAAAGCTCAGTTTGTGTACTTCCCTCAGCTGCAGGCACCACACCCACAGCTCCTATTGGACAGAAATCTCAGTCAATGGGAGCTGCGGGGGAGGGCGGTATCTGGAGGCAAGGGCAGGGTCACATTCAGAGCCACCTGCCTCCTACCAAGGGTCTCCACCACCAAATGGAAGCTGCCCCAGGTAAGCACCTGGCACCCAAACCTCTTCCTTGAGACCCCTCTCACACTGTAAATCCCTCCCATCTCCTGCCCTGAGCCCTCTCTTGCACTCCAAACACCTTGGCCCCAGCCTCGAAGCCTGAAGCCTCCTCCTATGTCCCAGATCCCTCATCCCCAGCCCTACCTGAGAGCCCACATTCCCAGTTGGAACTCTCACCCTTCCCAAACCCAGCCCCCTGCCTCAAGCCACAGCTCATTCCAGCACAGTTGACCCCTCATTTTTGGCCCCAGCCCAGAGTCTAGGGACCCCCATATGAGTTAATCTGGCCCTGCATATGTGTGTTATACTGATAAGCAAGAGCAAGGGGTTAGTGAATAGATAACTTTGTATAGCCCATTAATTCTGCTTCTCAGACCCCACCAGGCATCTCTGAGATAAGCACCTTCACATTCCTGCTCCTAGTTTTATCTTCTGCATTGCTGCATGTATAGACAACTTTCTAATTAGAGTCAAGGCAGGTGAGGTAATATCTTTTATTGGACCAACTTCTGTTGGTGAGACAGACTTTTGAAAGCTTGTCTCTCTCACCAACAAAAGTTGGTCCCATAAAAGATATGACCTCACCTGCCTTGTGTCTCGAATATCCTGGGAACAAGACAATTACAACAATTTTTCATATATTTGAAAGTTATAACAACAAGCATTCTCGATTTCTTATTTTATTTACTGGTAGCTCCTAACCCTTAGCATGAACCAGTCAGAGGAACAACAGTGACTCACATAGTACCTGGGATATTAACTACCCTTGGAATTTAATCTTATACTAGCAATAACTTTAAAGGAAAACATGGCTTGGCACTTTGGTAAGAATTTCTGGGAAATAGATACCTGTAATTCTCGTATCAGCCATGGGGTGGTAGACTTTCTCTGCCTGTACAGACAAGTTGAAATAAAAGAAAGGTCTAACAAGATGATTTATTAGGTGATGAGCTTTCGTGGGCCAGACCCACTTTGTGGGCCATGAAAACTCATCACCTAATAAACCATCTTGTTAGTCTTTAAAGTTCTGCATAGCCCTCTCTTGTTTCAGCAAGATTGGACTAACACGGCTACATCTCTATTACTGTACAGACAAGTTTATTTATTGTTTTTAAAAGGGAGGCAATGCCTGTAAGTCATTATCAGACATATACCTGACAATTTTATAGCTAAATCCCTGAAAGCAAGTATTTAGCAGATGATGATATTTCAGTTTTAATATTAAGCTTTTAAGAGCTTTGAGAGAGACTAAGATATATGGTTGAAATTAGATATAAAGGGACAAGTATACAAAACAATAGTATGGAGAAGGTAAATTGGAACTTTCTGTTCTCTCTGTCTCTTATCACAAGGGAGAAGGGACAAGCTATGAAATTAAAATACGGAACATGAAAAACCAGTGAAAAAGGAAACATTTTCCTACAATGTGGTATTGCCAGAAGAAGTCATTGAGTTCAAGAACTTTAAAAGATTCCAAAAGGGAATGGACATTTACATGGATGGCAAGAATATCCAGAGTGGATGTAATTAACATACATTTTGGAAAGAATATTAAACCTTGTATTCAAGGTTTAAGCCATTCTCTAATATTTTTTAGAAACTAGGAAGAGATCCAATATAAGGGGAAGATTATCCTTATGGTAGCTATTACAGGGTTTTTAAACTTTGCTCTTACCCATCAGATACTGGTAACTGTCAGAGAGAAGATTCTGAAATAGAGGGACATTGGGTCTTATCCAATATGGCAGTTCCTAAATTTATATATAAATACATTACACCTCAATCTATATTAACAGAGGTATTTTCATTTATTTATTTTTAGACAATGTTAATACAAGTGTGAGGTTTTGTTGGTGCTAAACAATCTGTGTGGCAGAACAGGCTGTAAGGTTAAGATCTAGCAAAGCAATTCAACACTTAAATGCTTTACTAGATCAAAGTACTATGTGCAACAGCAAATACTCTTTCAATAAAACTCAGGCTACAGCTACACTGTAGCCTTCTTCCGGAAAAGCTTATGCAAATGAGGCACGGAGTGGAATATCGCCACACTTCATTTGCATAATTAATTAGCAGCCAATATTGCACAAGAGGCTTTTGTGCAAAAAGGAGCTGTGTGTAGATGACTGAGTTTTTCCGCAAAAAGGAACCATCTACACAGCTCTTTTTTGTGCAAAAGCCTCTTGTGCAAAAATGGCTGCTAATTAATTATGCAAATTAAGCACAGCAATAGTCCACTCCATGCTTCATTTGCATAAGCTTTTCTGGAAGAAGGCTACTCCTTAGAGTAACTGACCTACATGGTACAGAATATTTCAAAGAATCAAAGAACACTAGAACTGGAAGGGACCTCAAGAGGTCATCAAGTTCTGTCCCCTACCCTCACAGCAGGACCAAGCACTATCTAGGCCATCCCTGATAGAGGTCTAACCTCATGTTCTCTAGACTTTTAATCACTGTTGTTGCTCTTCTCTGAACCTTCTCCAATTTCTCCACATCTTTCTTGAAATGTGGTGCCCAGAACTAGACACAATGCTCCAATTGAGGCCTAATCAAGGCAGAGTAGAGTGGAAGAATGACTTCTTGTGTCTTGCTCACAACATTCCTGTGAATGCATCCCACAATCATGGTTGGGACTTCTTGGTGAAGACCAAAACAAAGAAGTTATTTAAGCACCTCTGCCATTTCCAAGTGTTATTTTTTCTCCCTCCTCACTGAGCGATGGGCCTACTCTGTCCTTGGTCTTCCTCTTGCTTCTACTATATTTACAGAAAGCCTTCTTATTACCCTTTATGTCTGTAGCTAGTTTGAGCTCATTTTGTGCCTTTGCCTTTCTACTCTTGCTCCTGCATTGTTTGCTTATATTCATCATTGGCTTTTGGGAACCATGTGGAAATTACATCCAGCCAATGTGACTTTTAGTTGTCTAATTTTCTTGCAAAAAACTGATTCAGGCGATACCTGGATTGGTGTGGTGGTGACACCAGCAAAACAGGGAGCTACAACCTAATAGGTCCCTGGTTCATTTCCGCACTTTTTTTCAGCAAGTACTCTGATGACTTAAGTTAATGCCTCTTGCTATCACATGGGGATTTTATTCTACTGGAGTCTCGGGTGAGGTAAAAACACTGACAGAATGCTCAGGTGGGAATAAAAGCAATTTCTGGCATTAGATCTGGTCTCACATTGATTTTGTAGTCCAAAAACAGCTCAGGACAAGAGGGAAAACATTTTCTCCCTATGACAGAGGTGAATGCTTAATCAATTAAAAAAAGGAAGTGATCAGGCATGCAATTGGCCACAATTAGTTTTATTTGACTAAAAATACAAATAAATAAATAATGGTTGATGCACTAATGGACAGTGCCAGAGAAGTTTTCTGGGGAGGATCTGTATGAACATCTCGATAGGGTTAAGCTGAATTTGAATGTTAGGATGCAACTTGCCCACAACTGTAACTTATTGAAATAGTGCTCAAATTTTATTTAAAAAAAAGGGGATTTTCCAACAGAGTTACAAGAGTGAGGCCGTGTCCAGACTCAGGGTTTTTTTCGGGAAAAGTAGCCTTTTCCCGAAAAAACTTCCCCTGCGTCCAGACTCAAGCCGCGTTCTTTCAAAATTATTTCGAAAGAACGCGGCTTTTCTTTCGATGGCGGTAAACCTCGTTTCACGAGGAAGAACGCCTTCCTTCGAAAGTTCCTGTCTGAGGAGCTGTTCAAGACTAACACAATTATAAAATTGACAAGGACTGAAAGAGGCCAGATAATATACACAAATGCACACATAAGTACAGAACAATTCATTGTTGTATCTAGTTTAAATAACTGCTAGAAACATGGACAATGTCAGATTTCTTGACATAGCTTATATCTAACTGTGGAAAGAGGAAAGAAAATGTGGAAAGAGGAAGATGTATTTACGTGATGTGAAGAAGCAGACAAAGCTTAATTCTGTGCACCGGGTTTGTATTAGGTATGTAAAACTGGTTAACCTTAATGGGTGAGGCTTACCGTTTCTGGTTAACCGGTAGGGGTTGGAGCAGCTCATCGCTCACGCCAAGCAGAGGGCTGCCCCAGGGAGGCAGGGCTTGTGGGGAGCAGGCTGCAGAGCCTGAAGCGAAGTATCCTTGGGAGCCAATTTCACTGTGGACTCTTCAGTATAACTTTAGCTCAGGAGCTTGCTAGCAGAGGCTGCCAGCTCTACTCCCAGGAAGGCTTTGCTGTAGGCTCTACAGTATGAAGCTTATATATAAGCTTCATACTGTAGAACCCAGTGTGTGTAGGATTTTTAGTGGTTACACAGTTACAGTTTTAAATGACTTTTAAATCTCTAATTTGGACCAGCTTCTCAACAAAACTGCATGGTCCAGTCTTGGATAGTTTGCACTCTCTGGCTCCAGGAACTTGGCTATATATATATCCTTGCTGATATATTCTGTGAATTGCCCTGCTGCTGATAAGGTATCACTGGTGATAAGAGTGGGGGAAATCAAAGAGGAGGCACAGGAAGGGGGGGCTTCCAGTTAGTGTTTAAGGAGTGTCAAAAGTCCCACAGCTTCATTCTAGTTCAGCTCAGACCCAGGCTTCAAGGCACCATTGGGAACTTTGAGAGAGACAAAAAACAAGATGCCAGAGCCTGCAAAGAAAACAGGTAAGAACTACAACTAAGAGAGAAACTGAATATAGCCTGGTTGAGAGAGTGACTGTCCAGCACAACAGCTCTCCTTGTACCAGAGAAATGAGATCTTAGAAACAAAGCAGAGGGAAAAAAATAAAAATATATATTTTAAAAAAGTTAATTAAAAAGAGAGATGGATGGATTCAGACAGCTCACAGGGAGATGAGGGATTAGTTGACTCAGGAAACCCCCTCCCATGTAATTATTTTCAGAAGCTTTGGGTGAGGGGAAAGGACAGAAGTTAAACTGGTTCATTCAAACTCCTTTCACCTCTTACTTTCTCTCCCAGGTACCAGCAGGGCAGTGAAAGCAGCTCACAGTCTTCCTGGGAATTTTCCAGGCAATAAGCAGCACTCTTCTGTAGAATTTGTGGGCATAAAAATCTCCAGTGTAAAGAGAAAGCTCATCTCAGCTGGTTCAGATTTTGGAGTCTCTCCCTCCCTTTCTCTCTCTAGCCCCCCGAGATAGAACTATAGTCTGCCTACCTGTCTAAGGAAACAGGGCACTCTGAGTTGTTTATACATAGAATCATTGGGTTAGAAGTGACCACAAGGATCATCTAATTTAACCCTCTGCCAAGATGCAGGATTTGAGGTATTTAAATCATCCATGACAGATGGCTATCCAGCCTTCTTTTGAAAATCTCCAGTGTAGGAGCATCTGCAACCTCCCTAGGCAGTTAGAGCAGTCTACCATCATCATGGCTTAATGCCCCCACACCCACAGAAAGAAAGCATGCAATAGGAAACACATTTAGAACATTCCTAGATATTCCCTTGATTACTGAATTTAACATTTAGAACCAAGAAGCTAGTCACAGGCCACCTGCCTATATTGAAAGAGGGAAGCTATGAGAAATGCGGGGAGAGGGGGCAAGTTATAGGGAACTTGTGTAAGGACACACCACTGCTCTCACCCATAAAGGCAGAGATGAGTGGGAAGCATTTAGAAGGCATCTGTCCATATAAGGATAAAGAGGGCTATTAGAGTACTGTATATCCATAATTAACTTCAAAGAAGGGACTGAAAGTTAAATTATGGCTATTTGAAAATTGTGTATAGGAACATGCAATAGTAAAAAAATTGTACTAAATCTGAGCATATGCATTTAAGGCCAGAATCAGCTCTCAGTGCAACAAGTGTAAATCTGGAGTGATTCAGATCTTAACCTTAAATACGCTGTACAGGTGCACTTGTGAATTTTTAAAAGGACACATTTTTCAGGGTTTATCAATAGGAACCTCTTGGTATTCATGTTAAGTTATTGGAGGCTTGTGTGCAACTGTCTGTCTGTCTAGTTCTTTAGCAATCTCCTGTGAAGGTAGACAGGGAGGAAAATCTTCCCATCTTGTTCAAACCTAGATATATTAAGAAGCACGTCTGTGTGCAGCATTTGGTATTTTTTGTCATCTAAGCAAGCCGTGTTTGCTGCCTTTGGCACTTATTATACTAAAGAATTCCAGAGACCCAGGCTTCATAAATAAGGGCATGTGTCCAGACCACGAGAAGTGCCTTGGTAGACAATATATTCAAGGGAGTTATGCTCAAAGCATCCCTTTAAGAGCCTCTTCATCCTGAACAAAAACATTCTTAAACACTTAAAACTACAATGTTCCTGTAGGCTTTCTGGTATTTCTTCTTTATTTCTAATTATTCAATAAAATATGTTATCGCCAGTACTTCTATGAGGCATCATTCCATTTTTTCACAAAACAAAGTATTGGAGAGGTTATTCTCTCTAAAAACAGTTATGACTTCTGTGATGATTTCCAGTTTGAGCAACCTCTGAAACACCGATTGTCAGGATCTATATAATTCAGCCATAAGTCTATAGAATTCAAGAACTGACTTTTTGAAACTGAGCCAGACACTTTATTTCATTAGAAATGAAAATTTATTCTAAGATCCATCTTTTTTCTCCTAAGTTCAATAAACTGTCAAACTGCCCTTTCAAGGCTAGTTATTTAATACTTATCTGAAATATTACTGCTGAATCATAGTAATAAATCATTTATAATCTCCCTGTGATAATGCATATGTACAGATGCAACAAGCCTTTGATAGCTATGACTGTTTGAAACAGTTGCCAATAATTTTTATAAAAGCAAATTGATATTAAAAATATTTTCTCCTTTTCTCCCATATAAGGGAAAGGTAGAAATCAGAGGGTGGGGTTTAAAGTAGACGGATTTTACACTGCCATTCATAGTCAGAGACAATATTATCATTTCATGACTTGTCATGGCTAGAAGCCTACTTGGAACCCACTACAAAATTAAGATTCCAGCTTTTCCACTGATATACACACATACTGATATCTTTAATTTCTAGCCCACATCATGATATTACAAAAATTTTATAAATAAGAGTTGCTATTATCTGTAGAGATTTAAAAAGATTTGTGGTACTAATTTCCATAATTCAGATGCATGTACATTCATGGGGTCAGATCTTCAACTGGTAATGCTCCATTGAAATCAAGGGATCTATGTCTGTTTACACCAGCTGGGTATTTGATCCCATGATTACTGAGGTATCCTGACTTTTTGGGGTGTAAGGCTGAAAATTTAGCACAAAACATTTTAAAAATTCTAAGCATTTTCAAAGATTATTTTATCTATGTAACATTTTAAGGGTACCTTGTGATATAACATGAAAATTTTATACTTATATGCAGTACCAGTTAGAACTAGGCTCTATACCATGTTCATCATTTTGGTATTAAATACCTACACAGATAGACCCTTATACCATGCTATCATATTATAGCTGTTGTGCTTACTATAGTCAACAGTGCAAAACAGTTCCTATTTTAACCCATTTGTATGTACGCTTAGAACTTTGACTTTCATTTTATGTAATCAACTTGTACTCTCCAAAAAATCCTGTCTTTGAGTAGAGACAATATGAAAGATTTAAACTCAGAAACATCCAAAGGGAAGTTATGAGATGGTCAAAAGAAGGTGAACTGCCCACCATCATCATCACCACCACCACAAACATTCTCTCTTCTCAGATGTTTGAGTGTAACCGTTGAATTTTTTATACATTGAACTTGTCACATAAATAGACCTTTACAGAAATATATGCACTTTGTTAAATTTGGAAGGAAAGATTCTAGGAATGTTCAGCACTTCAGAAACCTGACCACTCATACATCTATATTTAGGTTGAGAATTCTAGTGTTAGAGACATAGATTAGAAAATGTTGGCCAGGATTTATAATATAACTTGATTGTAACCTTAAGCATGCAGAAACTACAGCCAGTACATAATAATCATCTTGTAAACCATTATGTAGATTATAAACTTGGGCTCTGCTTGAATAGTGCCTAGTACTGTACAATAGGATCCTGGGTCATGGGCTCCAGGATGCTAGATAATATAAATAAGTATTTTACATCACCTTTGCTTCTGTAGATCTGAAGATTAATCATTGCCCCTCATTTTACACATGGGATATTGGCGGTCTGGAGAGGTTGAGTGTCCAAGTTTACACAACAAATGTCCCAGTTCTTTGTAAATTCTAACATGAACAACTTCAGCTTCTGAAACAGAAGAAAATAAGTTTGAGAGGCTTTGTAGCTTTGATCAAATAATGGTTAAGCTTAAATATGCAAGAAACCACTTAGTGCTAAAGGATGTATACCACTTTCATCTAGTTCTATAGCAAAGAATTTACAAGCTTGTTTCTAAAAATTGGTGGAGCTTTTAATCTGCACAAACCTAAGGAAATAAGCTGGGGCAAAAGGTAATGCAAAGAACTAATATTATCTGTAATATTAAACCTTCAGATAAGTGGTTTAATATCAAGTCCTCAATGATTCAAGAATTCTAAAAGTTAATGTTTTTTTCTAAAATGTTAACTTGGCTTTTTTGTAAATGTAATTGTTTTACTGTCAGATAAACAGGATATGCAATATAGTCAATTTAGCATTGTAGGAGAAATCCTAATTTTGGGGATTTCCTAATTTTCTGTCTTTGATTTTACAGACTTTGGGGGGGGTTGCATTTTCTGCTCAAGCAGATTCCAGTCTGATTACTGCAGGCTGTTTATGTGGTCATCTAAATTCCATTCTGCTAGTATATAGTATACATTCACTCTTTATTCCAGTGAGGTATAAATGCCCTTGCCTATGTGGGTAATGAGGCTGCTTCCTTGCCTTTCTGCTTCTCCACATAGTTGAGAGATGACAGGGAGTAAAGAAGAGCTAGAAGTTTAACATGTGTCAGAAGCCACTTATCTGCTTCTTCAGCAGGTGCCACAGTTGCCCCTGGTGACAGCTAGTCAGAAGTGTGTAGCTCAATCCCTCCTATTTGTCCAAATCCCAGCTGAATATGTGATGCTGTCGGAGGTGCAGAGATGCTGAAAGACAGATAGCATTTATGAATGTCACAAAGCTGCATGCCATTTGGGAGGCGTGCTGAGGTGATGGTGTGTGTGAAATGAGATGGGGAAGTGTTCTGAACTTGGGATGGATATTTTGAGCTGAGAGAGATGTGTTTGTATGGGAGAATCAGGGGAAGAGAGATTTCAATGCTGAGAATTATAGAAATCTAGGAATGTAAGTAAGGATGCTTGCATACAGTTAAGTAAACAATTAACTGATAAGACTGGGCTTATTGGTTAATCCTATCGACTACATGCACTGGCTCCCTTTGCTGTTTCTGTATCAAGGGCAGCAGGAGTGGTGCCCGTGAAGAGCTGGCTTTAAACAGGGTCCCCATGAGCACCCAATCCATCTGCTCCCTCACCCCTGTGCTGCTACCTCTGATAAAGAGGCAGCAGCGCAGAAGGGGGCAAGGCAAGAGCCAATACATGAGGGGAGCTTGCTGTCAAGCCAGCTCCCCGTGCATATCTGCTCCCGTGGACCCACCTTCCTCCCCCTTGCTGACTCCTATAGAGGCAGTGAGTGGGGACAGGGAGGAGCCAGTGCTGTGGGGAGTCAGTTTAAAAGCCAGTTCCCCACCACCAGATCTGCAGTGCTGCCTGTCCCTCCCCGTGCTGCTGCCTCTAATAGGCAGCTGGTCTCTGGGGAGCTGGTTTTTAAACTGGCTCCCCTCACATACCAGCTCTCGCCTGCCACCTCGCACTGCTGCTTCTGATAGAGAGGCAACAGTGTGGGGTAGCAGGGGGCTCCCCAGGAGTGGGGCCAGAGTGCACTGGCTGCCAGCCTCGCCCTGGGGACTATCAAATAGTCATGTAATTGATAATATTTTCAATTACATATTAGATATCATGTAATTGAATAGATAACATCCCTAAATGTAAGGGACCTTTATATTCATAGGCACCAAAGCTGGGGCACTTACAGGAAAAAGTTACAGAGGGGTAGCTGTTAGTCTTTAAGGTGCTACTAGACTATTTGTTGTCTGTTAAGTTTTTCTTGTTACAGACTAACTAGTTACAAGAGGCTGATAAGAACCATTAGTTTGTACTTGGAAAGGAAGATGACCAACACCAGATTCTACACAGACATCAAGAACCATTAGCATCTTCATTGTTTGGTTGGTTAAGTTATTAAGATGTGGAAAATAATGTGCAAGCCATCCGATATTCCCGTTCATATCATTTACGTAAGAATTAAACTTGTGAATGAAATTAAGTTCCAACCCTTCTCTGTGTATTTGGTTTGTGGAATTGGTCTGAAACAAAATGGTGACTTGGAGATCCATTAATGAGTGTGCAGGAAGATTAAAGTGTTCTCCAACAGGTTTTTGTGTGTTGCCTTTTCGGATATCTGATTTGTGTCCATTAATTCTTTCCCGTAGAGACTGTCCAGTTTGGCCAATATACATTGCAGTGGGGCATTGCTGGCATTTGATGTCATAGATCACATTAGTGGATGTGCAGTTAAATGAGCTTCTGATTTGGTGGCTGATGTGGTTGGGTCCAGTGATTAAATCACTTGTGTAGATGTGTGGGAAAAGTTGGTACCGGGGCTGATTGCAGGGGGGGATTCCTGGATAATTATGACGGAGGTGTGCTGCATGGTTACTAGAAAAAATTTGTTTGAGATTAGGGGGTTGTCTGTAAGCAAGAATTGGCCTTTCCCCCAAGGCATCTAAGAGAAAAGTTAGTAGGTGCGTAGCACTCATCAGCAGCCAAGCTCCCCTGTCTGGCGTCACTCCTCTCACCTGCTGACAGACCCATTGACCAGCTCCTTCCCCTCCCTCTCAGCATCTGCCACAAACTGCTGTTTGCAGCGTTTGGGATGCTCTAGGAGGGAGGAGGTGGAGGAGGAAGAGACTGGAAGTGGTAGGGGCCTGAGGGAAGGGGCAGAGCAGGGGCAGAAAGAGGCGGGGCAGAACCTTGAGAGAAGAGGTGGAGTGGGTCAGGGAGCTAGGGGCAGAAGATAGGGTTGAATACACCCTCCCCAGCTAGAGGGGAAGTCAACACCTATGAGTACACTCACCTGGTTTTGACATGTTAAGTGGTTGAAAGTTGGCAGAAGAAGGAATCTCAGCTTAAGTGTGGGTGAGGAGCTAGGGTGAGAGGGTCAAGCTGATGGTTAGGGATGTTTTGAGCTGTCAAGGAGATGGATTAGCCTGGTAGGATTGTGTGCAGAAGGGAATGGTTTCAACAGGTGTATTTGGGGGTTGTCAGGGCTGTTCCCCACTCTGGGACTCCGAGTGCAGAAGTTGAGAGCCCTCAAGAGAGCTTCAAAAGCTTGCCTCTACAGCCACTGGTTACAAAAAAACTCCTTCTCCCCTCCCCCCCATCATAATATTCAGATTTTGGGGAATTGTTGCCACCATCAAGTACTTTTCCCTTAAAAACTAGGGGTGAACACTTGAAATCACTCCAGGGGTACCCAAAGCTCTTCGGCCCCAAAAGAGCTGGAAAAGAGAAAAACAAACTGCAGACTCTAGTAGCTGACCCTTCAGCCGGAGGCATGCAGATACAAACAGACAGACCTTCCAGGACACAAGAATCATATAATCATCTTAAAGCATACTTGATGCTAGATGTTACAGAGCAACTAAGGAAAACAATTAAAAAAAAACCCAGAAAATTTCCAGGAACAAAGTTTAAATGGTAATTGGGGAGCAGAGGCATAGAATCACACATAGCAGTTCAAACCAAACCACAAAATAAAGATAAATTACCATGAATCCAGTCGCATTCAGTTTTCCCTTTTTAATTACTTCTAATTTTCTCTTTGTTCGGTTCACTCCCATGTCTCAAATTTCTTGGAGACATGATAATCCTGCTTGGGTTTAAATAATTCTCTCTCACCTCCTGGTTTCTCTCTCCCACAAAAAGAAAGCAGGCAAGGAACCTACATCCAATTCCAATTTCAACACTTTAGCTCGATTGGTTCTCCTGTCCCTGGCCAACACCTTTGCTAGCTACCTGAGTTAACTCCTTAGTCACTGGGTGTGGGTCAGTACCGCTCCTAACTATTACAGGGGTATGTGTAGACAGGAGGGAGGATATTAAACTATAGTAGAACCTCAGGCGGTGCCTAGACTACAAAGTTCTATCAGAAAAAGATACGCTAATTGCATCTCTTTTTCTGCTTTTCTTCCAAAAGAGGCTTTTCCGACAATTGGCCCATCTACACTGGGCCAAACGTTAAAAAAAAATTAAAATTTCACCTAAAATTTCAGGAGGCAAAAATCCTGGGCTGTCCAGCTAAATACGAAGGCAGCCTGGCAACCACAGTGCTTACTGGGGAGCTGTCCAGCCCGGTCAGGGAGGCAAGATGGCAGGAGGCCACCGGCAGCCTGTTAGGGCCAAAAAGCCTCAGCACACATTTCTTAAAGGGGCCACACTGTTTTTGTTTTGCTTAACAACTCTCGGGGTCCTTTGTTTTCTTTATCAACTCTCTAACTCTCAGGGTCTTTTTTTGGTTCAGTATTTTTTCTGAAGCCATCTGGCATCTATATAAAAGTTGTAGGCCCACCACTTATTTTGGCATCCTCAGCCACCAGGTCAGACCCCTGCAGCAGGTGATATGATCATCTGAGTCTTCTTTATATAGGAAAATCCAACCTCAAAAATAGTTTTGCAAACCCAGTTTCTCAGTGAACTTTTGGGTAATCCAACTCTCATTCAGTGGGAATATTTCCACTGACATTAAATGGGAGTGGATTGGGTCATTAGCACAAAGATTCAAAGGACGAGAGTTGCCCAAACCCCCCCACCTATATACTTAGAGCTAAGAAAGGAAAGAGAACATGATGGACAGGTAGTTAATTATGAATACAGTTCTGGTAAGCAATTTTTTTTACTGAATTGTCTAGTGTAAACATAAGAAACAATCTTGTCACAGGGTCTGCAAATTATCAGAGAGCTCTCACCAGTGATGCATGTCCTGAAATATTCCTATTTGTAGACTGGAAACTTTACAAACCACAGTGTTAAGTAATTAATATATTTATGAATTACCTTGTGACTAATGGAATGAGTGATAAAGATGGAACTTTTACTAAATTATGCCTAAGTGTCTTTATCTCCAGCACTGCAGGGCCAGGAGCCAGCTTGTTAGCAACTTCCAGATCTAGCTCAGCTTCCCATGGTGTTGCACTTCAGATCTCTTCAGAATAACTCTGTGCAGAAGAATATACAGAATGTACAGAAGAATGTCAGGCTTTCATGGCTATGCCATACACTAATGTATCAAAGGTTATCCACATGTGACATTGCTGCATCCACGTAGCAGGGAGGGACTATTTTCTGTATCAGGACAAACAGCATTTCATACTTGTGTAGGCCTGACACATAGTAGTAGTTATATAGGCTTTATTTTATAGCTTTGTATTTAGGGTTGCCAGATGGTTTCCCAAAAAATACCAAACACACATGCCAAAAATCTGTCAAGCCAAAAACCAAACAAACAAACAAAACACCACCCAAACACATGTCCGGTATTTTCTGAATTTTTTTTTTACTGGACAGAGGGCGCAAAAATGGACTGTCCAGTTGAATACGAGACACCTGGCAACCCTATTTGTGTTATGTAGTTATATAGATTGTTTCATAAGCTTTGTTTTATAGCAACTGCTAGGTATTAAAATGTATTTTGTATTACAAGTTATTAAGAAATTGTTTACAGAATAAACTGTTTTTCAACTTTGTAGACGTACCCTAAGATGCCACAGGACTACTCATTGTTTTCAGAGAAAGCAATTTATTTTATAGTGGGACAGGCAAGATTTCTTACAAACTTACAAAGTTTGAACTTACTTAATTTGAACTAACTTAGTTCGAATTAGTTAATTTGAACTAAGCTAATTTGAACTAACGCATCTAGAACTAAAAACTAGTTCGAATTAGCGTTTTGTTAATTCGAACTAGCGCGTCCACATTAAGTGGACCCTGAACCAGGCTTAAGGATGGCCGGAAGCAGTGCCGGCAGGGCATCAGAGGAGGACTTAGAGCTGTCTCAGGCTAGCCGAGGGCTGTGCTTAAAGGGTCCTGACCCCCACCCCGGACAGACAGTTCTCAGGGTTCCCCACTTGCAAAGCAGTCCTGGCTTGGAGTGCCCTGAGTGCCCACACTGGGCACATCACAGCACTTGGCCATCAGCCCGGCTGCACTTGCCGCAGGCTGCCATCTGGGGAGAGGGGGCAATTGGGGGGCTGCAGGAGAGCTTCCACCCCCAGAAGCCCGCAGAGCCAGCCCAGTCCTCCCCATCGGGGGCTTGTGCCCCATTCCTCCCTCACCTCCTTCCACTTACCCTTCTCTAGACCCTCTTCTTGATGTACAAAATAAAGATAACATGTCTTCCAAAATGGAATCTGTCTTTATTGAACAAAACTGGGGGAGACTGGGAAAGGAGGTGGGAGAGGGGAAGAGAGAGGCTGGGAGAGGGGAGGGCAACTAAAATGATCAGGGGTTGGGAACAGGTCCCATATGAAGAGAGGCTAGAGAGACTGGGACTTTTCAGCTTAGAAAAGAGGAGACGGAGGGGGGACAGGATAGAGGTCTCTAAAAGCATGAGTGGGGTGGAGAGGGTGCATACAGAAAAGCTCTTCATTAGTTCCCATAAAGAAGGACTAGAGGACACCAAAGGAAAGGAATGGGTAGCAGGCTTCAAATTAGTAACAGAAAGTTGTTCTTCACAAAGCAAAGAGTCAACCTGTGGAACTCCTTGCTGCAGGAGGCTGTGAAGGCTAGAACTGGAACAGAGTTTAAAGGGAAGTTAGATCAAGTCATGGAGGTTGGGTCCATGGAGTGGTATTAGCCAGGGGGTAGGAATGGTGTCCCTGCCCAAGGTTTGTGGAAGGCTGGAGAGGGATGGCACGAGACAAATGGCTTGGTCACTGTCTTCGGTCCATCCCCTCCAGGGTCCCTAGGGTTGGCCACTGTCAGCAGAGAGGCTACTGGGCTAGATGGACCTTTGGTCTGACCCAGGACAGCCATTGTAAGCTCAGGGCTCAGGGTCGGGGGTCTCAGTGGACCCCCATGATTCTCTTGCACACCTGCTCCTGGATGGCCAGGCTGGCAGCTATCCTGCCCAAGCCAGCCACTTTCCTGTGCCTAGTGCGGAGATCGTGGACGAGGTCCACGATGTCCACACTAGCCCAGGCGGGTGCCCGCCTCTTGCGGTCCCGGGCAAGCTCCCGGGAGCCGCCAGCCTGGTCCTGGGAAGAGGGGGAGGGCTGGGTGGCTCGATCCGTGCCAGGTGCAGGGTCTGCTGGCTGGGTGCTGGCAGGCTTGCACCTGGCACGGGCACCGTTGCCAGCCCGTGCCCCTTTAAGGAGTCCGGGGCCGGGAGGGGGGCAGTAGAGTTTCCCTGGTGTTGGCCAGAGTGGCCACCAGGGAAACCTGGGGAGGGCTAGCCTCCCACTAGTTCGAATTAAGGGTCTACACACCCCTTAATTCGAACTAGCTAGTTCGAACTAGGCTTAATCCTCATGGAATGAGGATTACTAGTTCAAACTAAGCGCTCGGTTAGTTCGAATTAAATTCGAACTAACGGAGCGCTAGTGTAGAGCCTATGAAAGTTAGTTCGAACTAACGTCCGTTAGTTCGAACTAACTTTGTAATGTAGACATACCCTTAGAGACTAACAAAATACTATATTATAGTATCATGAGCTTTCATGAACTGTCCTTTATGTAAGTGAAGAATGTGTGAAGATAAGAGACAGAAAAAACAGCACCAGATAATCAGAATAGTTTATAAGCGGGAGGTGTGTAGTCAGGCATTGTGGAAGAGGGACAGAACTGAACTGGAAAGCAAAGGCCTTTGAATGAGATCTGTGAATGAAACAAACCAGCTGCAGTCACTCCCACAATATTCATCAAAATATTGATGGAGAATGACAATGGAAGCATCCAGGAGGTAAATACCAATTAACAATTAGATGACTCCAGGATGACACCGCAAAATCCTTAGGCGACGTCTACACTACAAGTTTTCTCAGCAAAAATATGCTAATGAGGGACTCATTTGCATGAGTCGTGATCTCATTTGCATATTTTATGCCAATCCATTTTTGCGCCGGGTTTTTGCACAAAAACGAGCAGTATGAACGTTTCCTTTTTGAGGAAAAACCCCTTTTTCTGCAAGACTGGTAAACCTTTTTTTGGGCATAAGGATCTTGACCAATGAGGATTGGTGCAGAGAAGCATGTAAATTGGACAGGGACTTCTCTTAGAGGAGAATTCATTGATAGAGATTCTCTAGGCTATAGTGAGAAAGAGAGGAGGGGAGAGGACAAACAAGGGGCCAGAGCAGACAAACAACTACATACAAAGGAATCTAATACATCAGGAAAGGGCAGACAAATAAACAGTGGCAAATTTTTAAAGTCCTTCTACACAAATGTTAGAAGTCTGACTAATAAGATGGGTGAACTAGAGTACCTTGTATTAAAGGAGGAGATTGACATAATAGGCATCACAGAAACCTGGTGAAATGAGGAAAATCTGTGGAACACAATCATACCGGGATATAAAATATATTGGAAGGATAGAATAGGCCGTGTGGGTGGCGGAGTGGCACTATATGTGAAAGATAACGTAGAATCAAATGAAATAAAAAGCTTAAATGAATCAACATGTTCAATAGAATCACTATGGATAGTAATTCCATGCTCCAATAAGAAGAATATAGCAGTAGGGATATATTATCGACCACCTGACCAGGACAGTGATAGTGACATTGAAATGCTAAGGGAGATTAGAGAGGCTACCAAAATAAAAAACTTTACAATACATTTCAGTTATCCCCATATTGACTGGGTACATGTCACCTTAGGAAGAGATGCAAAAATAAAATTTCTCAATAGCTTAAATGACTGCTTCTTGGAGCAGTTGGTACAGGAACCCACAAAGGGAGAGGCAATTCTCGATTTAGTCCAGAGTGGAGTGCAGGATCAGGTCCAGGACGTAACTATGACAGTATGGCCAGGACAGACTGACGCCTCTGGTGCGGGGCGCTTTCGCCTCCTCCCGCCCCCCCTTTGTCCCTGGGGCGGCCCATCCCCTCCTTGCAGCCCCCTCTTCCCCCGGCGCAGTGGCCGATGAGTGCCATACCTGCATGAGCACTGCTCCGACGATGGATCTCCCCACACCGAACTGGTTCCCGATGGATTGGTAGCTGTCCGGCGTGGAGAGCTTCCAGAGGGCGATGGCCACCCGCTTCTGGAGGGGGGTGGTGGGCCTCATGCGAGTGTCCCTTCTGCACAGAGCAGGGGCGAGCCACTCGCAGAGCTCCAGGAAGGTGTCCCTCCTCATCCTGAAGTTCTGGGTCCACTGTCGGTCTTCCCAGCGCTCCAGGACGATGCGGTCCCACCAGTCGCTGCTGGTGTCCAGACGCCAGATGCGGCGGGGCACGCCGGTACCTGGGCGCCGCCGCGGCTCCTCCACGGCCCCCAGGGCGGCCAGGTGGAGAGGCAGGGGGCTGACGTGCACCAGGTGGTGCCAGGCAGCCTCGAGCCATTGCTGGCACGCTTGCAGCAGCAAGTCCAGAAAGTGCACCAGAAGGTGCAGGGCGAGCTCTGGCTCCATGTTGCCACCTGCGGCAGCGTCCCCGAAGGGAAGCACCGACACAGACGGGCACAGAGACCAACGCTTTGCTGTCCCTCGGCGAGGTTGGCAAGCAAGCAGGAAAAGCTGAGAACTGGCTGTCCAGGGGGGGTCCCTTTAAGCACGAGCCTCAGATAGCCTCAGATAGCAGCCACACAACGCAACTACTAACCTGATGCCCTGCCGGAACCGGTTTCAGCTGCCCTTAAATGTGCCCCTGCGTCTAATCAGTGTGGACGCGCTAGTTCGAATTAGCAAAACGCTAATTCGAACTAGTTTTTAGTTCTAGATGCGTTAGTTCGAATTAGCGCTGTAGTGTAGACATACCCTTAGAGTTCTTTGAAAGGGTTAACAAACATGTGAACAAGGGGGATCCAGTAGATATAGTATACTTAGATTTTCAGAAAGCCTTTGAAAAAGTCCCTCACCAAAGGCTCTTGTGTAAATTACATGGCCATGGGATAAGAGGGAAGGTCCTTTCATGGATTGAGAACTGGTTAAAAGACACAAAATAAAGGGTAGGAATAAATGGTAAATTTTCAGAATGGAGAGGGGTAGTGGGGTGTCCCCCAAGGGTCAGTCCTAGAACCAATCCTATTCAACTTATTCACAAATGATCTAGAGAAAGGGGCAAGCAATAAGGTAGTGAAGTTTGTGGATGATACTAAACTGTTTAAGATAGTCAAGACAGAAGCAGGCTGTTAAGAACTTCAAAAAGTTCTTCCCAAACTGAGTGATTGGGCAACAAAATGGCAAATGAAATTTAATGTGGATAAGTGCAAAGTAATGCACATCGGGAAAAATAACCCCAACTATACATACAGTATGATGGGGGCTAATTTGGCTACGACAAATCAGGAAAGAGATCTTGGAGCTATCATGCACAGTTCTCTGAAAACTTCCACACAGTGTGCAGCGGCAGTCAAAAAGGCAAATAGGATGCTAGGAATTATTAAGAAAGGGATAGAAAATAAGACACAGAATATCTTACTGCCCCTGTATAAAACTATGTCACGCCCACATCTTGAGTACTGTGTACAGATGTGGTCTCCTCACCTCAAAAAAGATATTTTGGCCTTGGAAAGGGTTCAGAAAAGGGCAACTAAAATGATCAGGGGTTTGGAACAGGTCCCATATGAGGAGAGGCTAAAGTGACTGGGACTTTTCAGTTTGGAAAAGAGGAGACTGAGGGGGGATATGATAGAGGTATATAAAATTATGAGTAGTGTGGAGAGGGTGAATAAAGAAAAGTTCTTCATTAGTTCCCATAACATAAGGACTAGAGGACACCAAATAAAATTAATGGGTAGTAGGTTTAAAACTTATAAGCGAAAGTTCTTCTTCACACAGTGCATAGTCAACCTGTGGAACTCCTTGCCAGAGGAGGCTGTGAAGGCTAGAACTATAACAGAGTTTAAAGAGAAGATAGATAAATTCATGGAAGTTAGGTCCATAAAAGGCTATTAGCCAGGGGGTAGGAATGGTGTCCCTGGCCTCTGTTTGTCAGAGGCTGGAGACAGATGGCACGAGACAAATCGCTTGATCACTGTCTTTGGTCCACCCGCTCCGGGGCACCTGGTGCTAGCCACTGTCGGCAGACCAGCTACTGGGCTAGATGGACCTTTGGTCTGACCCAGTATGGCCATTCTTATGTTCTTATGAGGAATGTCAGCAGAGAACCTGGTAGATCTATCTAGAGGTGAACAATGGACAGATGGTATTACTAGCAAAAGATCCACTAAGTAGAGTGCATGCTGGAGCATGAATATGACCTAAACTTTTTAGAATATTTTACACTTCCAGTTCTCAGATTTACTGATGTATTTGGCAGCTAAGACAGCTGCCCAAGTAAAACCAACAACAAAATAGAGAGAGGAAATTTGCAGAAGTGGACATAAGCAATTCTAAATTCCATTGCCTATTTAGTTGGAGAAGTCAGCAAAAAGGTCCTACAATGATTTACTAAAAAGTGCTCCAGACGTGCTCATCAAATATGTTAGTTTGAGTTTGTATATGGACAAAAGTGAATAATCTGCCTTTACACTTGTTCATCTTAGTACCTTAATGTTACTTGAATTCTCAACACTGATGAAAACACCAATTTCAATAAGGGGACATGTAAAGGAAAATGTTGATACAGTATGAAATTAGCTAGTAGAAATGTTGTCAGAATTTTATGAAGACAAATATTTTAGTAACTCAAAACCAGAAATATTTGAATACAGATAGGTGGAATAAAATAAAACCTATAATTAGAGTGCTTTTATCCTGCCAGAGAAGACTTAAGTATTGGCAGCTATCAAAGGGTGTGTCTAGACTACAGAGTTTTGTCGACAAAATTATACCTGCGTCTACACTACCGCTGAGTTCTGTCGACATAACGTCGACAGAACTCAGCAGTTTTGTCGACGCTGGTAAACCTCATTTTACGAGGCATAACGCCTTCTGTCGACAGAGTTCTGTCGACAGAATGTGTTATTGCATGTAGGGTTATGTCTAGACTACAGGGTTTTGTCGACAAAGCAGCTTGCTTTGTCGACAGAACTGAATGTAGTCTAGACGCTCTTTGTCGACAGAAGCTTTGTCGACAGTATCTGTCGACAAAACTTCTGTCGACAAAACCCTGTAGTCTAGACATACCCAAAGACAAGAAAGCAAGACTAAATGAAACACTGGTTTATTCTGGTACAACAAGAGGTGAGATACTGAACTAAATATGCCATGTCTCCTGCTGTGACAGTACTAAGAGATCCTGAACTATTTAGTATTGGCTCATTACAGTATGGAAATTTTTACGCTCCTAATTTTTTTTAAGTGACTCAGGTTTCGTCAAGTAATCAAAGAACAATCTCCAGAGAGTTAGCAACAGCAAATAAAGTTTTAGGAGAGAAACTTAAGGGTGAAAAAATCTGCTACTTAATTATTTGTTCTTCAAAAGAGCAGCATGAGAACAAATTAAGATAATTTAAGGCTTAAATCCATCTAGATGGAACATTTAATTTTATTTAAATAAAAAAAACCTCACTGATCAATTCTGTTCATTACCTCTGGGGCACCTGGCACTTACCACTGATGAAAGACAGGAAACTGGGCTAGATGACCCAGCATGGCCATTCTTATGTTCTGTATATATATTTGTTAGTGAATGCCAAGGCCCTTCTGAAGCTGAAAAGCACTATGTGTAAAATTTTTAAAAGTATCTAATGCCAGGTGTTGGCAAAGTGGCATGACAAGATTTAACCCTCCTGCCCTAGGCTATGCTGCTCTTCCAGGAATGGGGGGGCTCTCTCTTGGTCTCCTGCCCTGGGCTCCACTCTGACTTTTCCTATGGGGAAGGCTAGAGCAGCACATTTGCACTTCCATGCACTTGGGCGCAGGATACGGGTAGGAGGTGGGGTGCAGGAGCAGGCAGAGTGTAGGATTCGCACCCACCGCCCTATGCTCACCAGGCAAATGCCCATTCCCCTAAGCAACTCCAGAGCCCACCGCACCTCCCTACCATCAGGGCATCCCTTATCTTGCTCTCCTAATACTGGAGCCAGCTCCATCCCTGCAGCAACTCGTGTTGGCTGCCAGGCCACTGCCTGTGTGGGTGGGGTAGGGATAAGGGAGGGACTCAAGTCCCTAACCCTGTGCTCCAGACGCTGATGCGCCCCCGACCAGGGGGAGGGGACAGGAGCAAGGTGGGGGGAAGGTGGGAGGTCTTGGCCTGGGAGGGGGCAGTGTCTGGACGGGACTTACTTTATTGTAACAGTCACTCCCACACGGCAGGCAGAGGCCGCACCACACGTGATAAATTAGTGGCCCATGGGCCAAGTGTGGAATCAGGCCTGTACACAGGAATTTTTGTGGGGGGTTGCTTTTTTTTTGTAAATATGGATCACAATTTTTTTAAATAAAAGCACTTCAAAATAGTAATGCAATGAGTGTGTATGAGATAGGTTAATGAAAAATCTGAGAGGAAACAGTGACTGGTAAAATTATTGTTATTCATTCAGGCCACGGTGATTCTCTCTCTCTCTTCCCCCCCACACCACAAGTGCAGGCCCAGTAGCTGCACAGGTTGCTGCCTTCCAGTGACCCCAGGGAGCTATTTAGCTGCCTGCCCCAGGGAAGTAGCTGTAGCCCAGAGAGCAGTGAGACCATACTTGCTCCCACCTTAGGAAAAACCCTCATTTCCTCACCAGGCACCCGCCTTTACTGCTACACTTTCTGCTCGAACTGTTGCTTCTGCTGCTTTGGCACTGCTTGCTTCGCAGCCCCGCAAAGTGCCCTTAACCTAATCCCAGCCCGAGGGGCTTGCTAAGGGCTCCAAGGGAGCGAGCACACTGGGACGTGTGCACCCCTGGACAATGGCTGTGGGAACGCAGGGCCTGCTTCCAAACAAGCCTGTAAGTAGCCACCCACCGGCATGCTTGAAGCTGTGCTCTGCCTTCCTGGGGGAGCCAAGCTTCAGTTCCTGGCTATGAGCATTCCAAGGGACATCCAGAGCCCAGGAGAATGCTCCCTGGCTCCTTCCTCATTATGTGACAGGCAGGCCGAGGAAGGGGGGGGGGGGGGGGTGATGTTCCAGAGTCTGGCTGGCAGGGACTTTGCTCTTCTTTAGGTTGATCTATGAGGCTGCTTCAGTGGCTCAGGCACATCCCCACTTAGCGAGGGAAAAGGCTGCTCGTCTCGGAGCGCAGCACAAACATCCACCATCTGAATCTCCTTTCCCTTGGAGCTGTGCTTCACATGCTCAACCACTGCTCTCTGGCTCCGTGTGGAGAGACTCTAAGCTTGCCAGTTTACTGATGAACCCAGCATCTGGGAGATGCTGGTGGGTTTGGGGGTCCCAGCGTGGCAGGTATTTCCATGTACTTTCCCTCCCCCCTTAAAACACTGATTTTTTTTTTTTACCCTGCCTTGGGCATTCCCAGACCCTGCTTAGCCATTATGGGAACTCCTGGGTCAGCATGGGGGATGCATTCACACAACCTCTGCATACAGGCCCGGGAATGGAGGCTGTCACATCAGGACTGCAGGGAATCAGGCTGGTGGGTCCAGGCAGGCTGACCAGGATCCAGCCTACTGACACCTGGATGACAGACTCTAGTGGCCCCACAGGGCTCTCCAGCATGTACTAGTACGGGGTGCACATGGGAGGCACGAATGTAATAGTGTGTGGAGCAATGTGTGGAGCGCTACGTTACATTATCACTGCAAGTTATTATTTTGGCTTCTTTGGTATGAAATAATGCCTTAACACTGCAAGCAAGGAGAGCTTAATGAGACTTCTCTTTGGGGTACCTCTATACTGTGAGTGGCAATGAGTTTCAGAGTTTGCTTTGAATAGAGAAGGAAAGCAGGCAGTGCTTCTAACCTATGTACAGTTCCTAGTTTGGAAACAGTTTTCAATCCATTAAATACTATTTCATGACAATATGGAGAAGATTGGAGGATACCTCAATTAAACTGTCCTGTTAAATAATGCTATTACACAGTCATAGAGACTATTATATTTACATCTTGCAGAGGAAGATGGAAGGTAGATTGTGGCGGAAGGATAGAAGGCAGACAAAAGCTGTTGTAGACACAAAGTCTAATTACAAGAAAATGTAAATGTGTGATCCCACTCTCCTTTTAGCTTCTGCTTTCACCAAGAAGCCAAAGACAACAGAGGTGATGGCAGGAGACACAGCTGTGTTTGAAGCAGAGACTGAGAAGACTGGCATCAAGGTTAAGTGGCAGCGAGCTGGATCAGAACTGATTGAAAGCGAGAAGTATATCATCAAGGCTGAGGGGAACAAGCATTCGCTGTCTATCAATAATACTGGAAGAGAGGATGATGCAACATATGCTATAATTGCAGGAAGTTCCAAGGTCAAATTTGACCTCAAGGTCAAAGAGCCAGGTATGGTATTTCCTAAACTACTATTGCTTATTCAGAACCCAACCCAAGCATTCACAAATCACGAACTAGACTCATAAGATGAGATTTTAATAAATAAGGGAGTTATTTTTATTTGATCTCTGGTGCCTGAATCTTTGTTTTTCACATTGTTAAGTTTCCCCCCCACATCAGGTCTAGAAACTTACTAGGTGTTTTTAAAATAAAAAATGAGATTCTCACATGACTGTAGGATCTGGGACTTTAAGAAAAAAAAACACCAAGCATAGCAAGATTCCACCTTGTCTTTTCCCAGTGTAAGTGGAGGAATGGTCCTGCTGTTGTGGGGAACTTTCCTGGCTTCTACACCACTGTGGTGAAATGGGCTAGGAAAAGGATCTTTACCCACCTTCCTGACCTCAAAGGCTCCCCTTCCAGTCTCCTTTGTGGCAGGGTTCTCATAACCCTAACAATGCTGGGTCAAGGATTCCTGGGCAGCTTGACTCCCAGTCTTATTGTGGTAACTTAGGGTAGAGGCTAAAGTGATCCCACTCCAGGGTGTTCTCTCCTTGGACACTTCCCTGGCCCACTAATCATTACATACAATTCAAAGCAAATACAGTTTATTAAACAGCAACAATTTAAAAAAATAATAAGGACAAAATGTGAAAAGTTAAAGGAAAACACATAACCCTGTGGCATGGGGACATCACAAACAGTACTCTTGAATGTAAGGGAAGTTCTCAGTCTGTTCCTCACAAATCCAGGCCTTTTTCTGAGGTTCTGGCTGCGCTGCAGGGACAGACACTTGCTCTGGCGGTGGCCACATACCTTCAGACTCTAGGTGGCAAGGCCTTCCTTTCTAGCATCAGCCCTTCCCCACTCAGGGTTATGATCTCCGTCCGTCCCTCCCCCCCCAGTCAGGCCTGCAAAGCCTCTTGGCTGGTAGTGCCTCCTTGCACTGGGCTTCTACCTAGGGTCCCCCCTCATTTTCCCTAACAGCTCACTGCACCCAGCTCCAACTCCATTCTCTGCCACTTTGCCTCCAGCTCTCTGGACTGCTCCTCACCTCCCAGCACAAGATCTGTTTTCTGGCTTTGTTACTGCAGCTCTTGGGGCTGTTTCTACAATTTTCTCTGACTGGCACAGCTCTGCTCTCTAGCTCAGCTTAGAGCCTTTGCTCTCTCCTTAGCTTGGTCCCACTCAGTGTGACGCAAACAAATCCAGCTCACATGAAAGATAGGACTTCCCAGCCTCCTGATTCCTTCATTAGCCTACCTGTGCCCTATCAACCAAGATGACCTGGAGCAGTGGCCTCTCCCCATTGTTCCTGGGGACTGTCAGTCTCAGAGTCCTGTCTTCCCATTCACCTTTTCCTTTCTTTTTGGTACTGTGAGCTAGCCTCTTAGGAGGTAAGCAGCTACATATTAAATTAACTGAAATTTCCTGATGTCTTTACAATTAGATAGAACATACTACAGTATTCCAGAAGACTGAAATGGATCTTTATCAGGGGAAAGGTTCTTTTGATGGATGAAGAGAGCTGACAGTAATATCAAATATGCTATTGTGCAGAGAAGTTGTTTTCTATGTAAACTCTGTGTTGATGTTTCAAGATGAACCTTTTTTATATAAGCATGGAGGTATCACTAGTGATTCCATAATTAGAGATGTGGAGAGTTTCAATTAAAATGGGATTTAACTCTCTTTAGATAATAGTTCTTATGCTGCTATCCTATCTGAGTAAAGATGGCAGAATCTGGTCCTCTGTTAAGTATTAAAATAAAACTAAATATCACATCACTTTCCCTCAAGACACAGATTTAGTTTTCTATAAAGTTAGATATATAACTTCTCAAGAGTGGAGGAGTCTGAAGGAGTTTAAATGACTCCTTTTTTCAATTTTGAGGCAGTCACCTCATTTTTCAGAGTCCACTAATATACAAATAGTTATAACATTTCAAACTTTAGATACATATAGATCTAAACCAGATATTCATAGTTACATTTTTCATCACAGCTATTTCTATGTACACCACCAAAGCCAAACAAACGGTAGAAAATCTCTTCATAACTATCTAAAATTTGATACATGAAAATTATGGCATTTAAAAACTCAAACATCTCTTTTGAGAGAGAGAAAAGGGTTCTCAAATAAGGTTGCAAGTTGTCTGTTTTTTGACCAGAACACCCAGTTGAAAAAGGATCCTTGCAGCTCCAGTTAGCACCACCGACCAGACTGTTGGAAGTCCAGCTGGCAGTGCTGCAGGGGTAAGGTACCTAGTCCCTGCCTGTCCTGGTTCTGCACTATGCCCCAGAAGCAGCCAGCAGGTCCAGCTCCTAAGCCACTGGGTATGGGAGCTCTATGCATTGCCCTGACCTGAGCACCGGCTCAGCACTTCCATTGCCCAGGAACTACAGCCAATGGGAGCTTTGAGGGTGGTGCCTGTGGGTGAGAGTAGCACATAGAGCACCCAATCCCACCTAGGAGCTAGACCTGCTGGTCATGCCACTTCTGGGGTGCAGCATGGAGCTAGGACAGGCACAGAACCTGTCTTAAGCCCTACTTTGCCACTGACTGAGAGGTGCCCAAGGTAAGCCCAGGCTCCAACCTCTAGCCCCAGCCCTGTGCCTCCCCCAGTCCCTTCCTGCACCCCAAGCCACTCATCTCCAGCTCAGAGCCTGCACCTCCAGCTGGAGCCCTCACACCCCAACCCTCTGGTCTAGCCCAGATCCCCCTCCCGAACCCTTCATCCCCCACCCCACTCCAGAGCCCACATCCACAGCTGGAGTCCTCACTCCTCTGGTACATTCCAACTTCCTGTGTGAGCCAAGAGCCTCCTCCCAGGCTGTGAACCCCTCACTTCTGGCCCCACTCTGGAGCCTGTACCCCAGTAAGAGCCCTCAATCCCTCATGAACACCAACTCTCTGTCCACATCCAGTGAAAGTGAATGAGGGTGGGGGACAGCAAGCCACCAAAGGAGGGGGAATATTGTGAGTGGGGGCCAGGACCTGGTGGAAGTGATGGGGCTATGGTGGTCCATTTTTTATTATTAGAAAATTTACTATCTTAAGCTCAAAGATTGATAAAGATAGACTATTCTTATCTACTTAGAAGTTCTATAAGGCTAGCACCTTCCAAAGCAGTGCATCTTCTAAGCTCCATAACACAATAACCAATTTTCTGTGCATTTCTTAAGGCTCACTGAAGAGATATTCCTCTGCACAATTCAAGTATATCCCAGAAATACATGGCTTTCTGTAGCCTGGCTTTCTTTTTTTTTCCAGAAAAGTCTGAGGTAGTCCTTCCTACTGAAGCTGCTTCTGCCCCAGCTGTCTCAAACTCACCTACACCAGCAGAGACACCACCAGCAGAATGCAGCAGGAATTCTGAAGGTAAAAAAGATCCTAGTTCAGTGACACCCCCCTCAACCTTTATAGACTATTGCACCCTTTGTAGGAGTCTGATTTGTTTTGTGCAGTCCAAGTTTCACCTCATTTAAAAACTACTTGCTTATAAAATGAGATATAAAACACAAATCAGTGTCAATTCATTATAACTGAAAATTGATTTTTCTCATTTACCATCTAAGAATAAATCAACTGGAATATAAATATTATACTTACATTTCAGTATATGATATATAGAGCTATGTAAACAAGTCACTGTCTGTATAAAATTTTAGTTTATACAGAAATCTATTGTTTTTTATCTAGCTTGTTGTAAAACTAGGGAAACATCTATATGAGTTGATGTAGCTTCTGGAAGATGCCTGTGTACCTTCAGGAGTACATGTACCCTGGCTGAGAACCACTGCCCTTGTTGACTCATTGGCTATGTCTACATTATGGGGCTTTATCAGAAAAAAATGCGCTCCTCAATTTGCATACCTTTTTCTGTTTGTTTTTTCGGAAGAGGCTTTTTTGAAATTTGGCCCATCTGCACTGGGCCAAATTTTGGAAAAAAAAACCCTCTTTTGGAAGAGCCCTTCTTCCTTGTGGGAGAAGGAAGACAGAGTTTCTGAAAGAGCGTGTCTGCTCTTCCGCAAAAAAAGAAAGCGGAAGAGCAGACATGTTCCCTGGACGCGGTGGAGTTTTTCCGGGATACCTCTGGTATCTTGGAAAAACCCTGTAGTCTAGACATAGCCATTGAAAGAAGGAATCCTAACATTGATAGTTGGGAAAAAAGTACCAGGAGGAAGAATATAAGTGATAAGACAAGTGAAGTGGGAATAAGGCACCAAAACAGGAAATATCTGAGTGCAGGAAAATATTGAGGGAACAATGAAATTATGTAAAAGATTCACTATGCAGGTTAGGAGAAAGTTAATAAATCCAGATCTGTTTCAGTTCCAGCTCCTGAGGCTCAAACAGAGGTGCCTCTGGACCCTATTGGTCTCTTTGTGACACGGCCTCAGGATGGAGAAGTCGCTGTTGGTGAGTAAAAGACTTGATTTTTGTAATCTGCTAACAAACACTACACCTGGATACTATCTCTGTCTCTCTATATATTACTACAATAGCAACAATCTAAGAGAAATACTAAACACCACTCACAGTCTTATCTTAACCTGTCTCCTTTTCAAGGTGGAAACATCACATTCACTTGCAAAGTGGCAGGTGCTAGCATGCTGAAGAAACCATCAGTGAAATGGTTCAAAGGAAAGTGGATGGATCTGGGAAGCAAAGTGGGGAAACATCTCCAGTTGCATGACAGCTATGATCGAAACAACAAGGTAGAAGCCAGAAAGCAGAGCTCTCCATTTCTCTCCTATGAAATGATAAAACATTTAGAAGACAAAGATTTGAGGAAAGGTTCAGCATATATTTAGTCTAGTGAAGTGTCTGAGGGAAGATAACGGAGCAAATAATTAAGGGCTCAATTTTCAAACACTTAGAAGATAAGGTGATAAGTAATAGTCAACATAGATTTTTCAAGAACAAACCATGTCAAATACACCTTGTGGATTGGAGGCACCATTAGATGTGGTATATCCTGATTTTAGTAAGGCATTTGATACACTCTTGCATGACCTTCTCATTAACAAACTAGGGAAATACAACTAGATGGAGCTATTGAAAGGTGGGTGCATAACTGGTTGGATAACCTTTCTCAGAGAGTAGTTTATCAATGGTTCAATGTCATAACAAGTGGGGTTCTGCAGGAATCAATTTTGGGACTGATTCTGTTCAATATCTTCATCAACAGGGGTCAGCAACCTTTCCGAAGTGACATGCCAAGATTTAACCCTCTTGCCCTGGGCCATGCCGCTGTGCTGGGAGGTGGGGGCACTCTTTCCACTGCGCTCCCCGCTTGGTCTCCTGTCCTGGGCTCTGCCCGGCTTTTTCTGTGGGGCAGGAGGAACAGCACATGCGTATTTCCCCAGAACCTAGATGTAGCATGAAGCCTTGGGACATCCTCCTGCTGCAGGAAGCCAGTGCTGGCTCCAATCTTGCGGGGAGCACGATGCTGGATCACCAGCATGGGCTGGGGTCATAACTCAGGGGCAGGGAGTTCAGGGAAATGGGCAAGGCAGGAGTGGGCAGGTGGGTGACTCCAAAGTGTCAGTTCTTCTGGGGGCAGGGTCCCGTGGGGGTCTGTTCCATGACGCCCTCGCCTTCCTGCCAGGGATCCAGGGACCAATGGGGCTTTGAAGCAGGGGAACCCCCCATGCATTTTCCTCTCCCTTCAGCTGCCCCCAGTGCCACCCAGCTCTGGACCTGCAGCCCAAACAGCACTCACTCTCTATTGGGGGCCCAGAGGCTGCATTGCTAGCAGCTGGGCATGACTTCGGCACCTTCTTTAGCCCGCCTGCAGTGGGGGCTGTGAGGCAGAAAGGGAGGCGAGCAGAGCAGGGAGCGCCATAGCTGCAGGGCTGGGGCTGCACAACAGGGAGGAGAGTACCAGGCTGGAGGAGGTGGGGACAGGATTCCCAGGTGAAGGTGGCCAAGAGGCTCAAAGGCAGCACTGCACACACACACCCCACTCTCCTCCAAAGCAGGAAAACAGCACCCCAGAGCGAGCCCTCCTATTCCCCACAGCCACTGCACACCAGTCCAAGTCCAGCCCTGCCCCTGGCAGCTGGCTCGGGGGCCCCCTGCTTCCCCATGTATCCTAGTCATCCCCAGAACAGCCCCGGCCCTGGAGCAGCTCTGCTCTGCCACATGGCCTGGCCAGCCCCAGAGCAGCCACCCAGCACACTGCACTGCCAGCCGGGCTGTGTAGCTACCACAGTGCCAGAACTGGGGCCATGGTGAGGTTGCCTCAGCAGGGACAGCCTCACTGCGACCCAGCTCCAGCCGCAGTACATGGGGCAACCGCCCATGATGTAGCCCCACCGTGTGCCATTCAAAATCAGCCTGCATGCCACTTATGGCCGTGATTTAGATAATGGCATAGAGAATATGCTTATTAAGTTTGCGGATGATATCAAGCTATGAGGAGTTGCAAATGCCATGGACAGGATTATAATTCAAAATGATTTGGTGTGAGGATGAAATTAAATGAAGGAACAATCAGTTATACACACAAAAAATAGGAAATGACTTCGTAGGAAGGAGTACAGTGGAAAGAAATTTGAGGGTCAGAGTGGATCAAAAGTTAAATGAGTCAACAATGTGACGGTGTTGCAAAAAAGCAAACATCATTCTGAGATGTCTTAGCAGGAGTTTTGTAAGCAAAAATATGAGTAGTAATTTTTCTGCTCTACTTTGTGCTGATTAGGCCTCAACTGGAGCATTGTATCCAGTTCTAGGTACCACATTTCAGAAATAATGTGGACAAACAGAAGAAAGTCCAAAGAAGAGCAACAAAAATTATTAAAGGTCTAGAAAACATGACTTATAAGGGAAGATAGAAAGAACTGGGTTTAGTTTGAAAAAGAGGAGACTGAGAGGGAACATAACAGCTTTCAAGTACCTAAAAGGTTGTTACATGGAGGAGGGAGAAAAGTTAAAAACTGGATTATATTGCAGCAAAGGAAGGTTAGGTTTGATATTAGGAAAAACTTCCTGTCAGGGTGGTTAAGCACTGGAATAAATTGCCTAGGAAGGTTGAGGAATCTACATCACTGGAGATTTTTAAGAGCAGGTTAGACAAACACCTGTTATAAATGGTCTAAATCAGGGGTGGGCAAATTCCGGCCTGCAGGCCAGATCGAGTGTGCAGGGTTAGTCCCTGGAGGGCCCCCACCTCTACATTTAGCTGCACTTCTGCAGGTATTGGACGACTGCAGCTCTTGTTTTTTTATTGCCCACCCCTGGTCTAGATGGTGGTTGGTCCTGCCATTAGTACAGGTGACTAGACTTAATGACCTCCTGAGGTTCCTTTCAGTTCTATGAATAAGCTCTGCAAGGACTGACATCCCCTTTTATCACTCACTGTCTCCGTGGTCTGTCTGTCTGTCTCTTAATTTAGGGTGTTCTCTCCTTGTTGCTTCCTTATACCAAAGGCCCTCTTCCTCTCTAGGAGTCGCAACACTTCCTCTGTGGCTTGGACCTTCCTCTTCATGGCTTGGTGCTCCAGCCAAGTCATTGTACAATTTTCCGCTGCTAGAAAAAAAATCACCTGATTATGTGTGCAAGTGCCATTCCAAACTGTCTTCCAATTCAATACTATGCTACTTTTCCATTGGGGAAAACCAAGCCCACCTGCTACTCCAGATTCCAGCCAGGGGACTCCGTAAATAGCAGGCATGGTCTGCACTGTTGTTTCCCTTGGCTTTTTCCTACTTTGTCATCTACAAGCTTTCTTCTCTACCTCCCTTTTGAATAAAGGGATCCCTCAAGGTCAAGATCTCAGGGCTTCTATTTCTTCTTCCTTGCCCCAGTTTTCATCCTTCTCGCCTCACTAGGCCAAGACAGTGATTACAGACTGCACAGTGCAGCTCTTAATGCATTCCACTTTCAACTTTATGTAAGCCTCATCTGCTTCTGTCTATGGATCGCATCCAGTGTTCACTCTAAACTGTGGGGCAGCACAGCTTCACAGGTGATTAATTAGCCCCGCCCAGTCAGAGACTCAGGGCTCCATGCACAGAGCTGGCCATCTGATTAGGGCTGATTAATTACCTGTGAAGCTGTGCTGCCCCACAGTTAGGAGGGCACACTGGTCTCATCTTCAATTAATACTTGTCAATTAGGGATGTTAAATTTAGATTAACTGGCTAATTGAACAGTCTAAGCAATTTGCATCGACTATTTGATTAGTTGACAAGCCATAGCTTTTGAAGTATAGCAACAGTCCCAAGGCCGTTGCTACACTTCAAAGGTGAAAGCGCTGCGGGGAGCATGGTGCCAGCAGGGAATTCAAGCAGTCCCCCGCTAACCCCATGCTCCCTGCATTTCAAAGCAGCAGCGCTGCAGGGAGCCCAGGGTCATCTAGGGACTCAGAATCCCCAGTTAACCCCAGGCTCCATGTGGCGCTGCCGCTTTGAAATGCCGTGGGGAACCAGGCGTCAGACTCCATGCAGCATTTCAAATGGCAGCACCACACAGAGCCTGGGATCAGCGGGGGAGTCCTCAGCTGACCCCTGGCTCTACTCAGGGCTGCCGCTTTGAAACGCCGTGTGCAGCCCGGGGCCAGTTGGGAGTCAAGTCCCCAGCAGGCCCTGGGCTGCACATGGCATTTCAAAGTGGCAGCTCCGCGTGGCGCCTGGGTGCTGCCACTTTGAAGCATCCCCTTCTCTCCCCCCGCCCCTTGCTGCCTCTTTCTGATAGAGACAGCGGGAGGGAGGGGGGAAGTGACTAGTCAACTAGCATGTCAACTATCCGATAAGCATTTGTTTATTGGATAGTCGATTAGGTGTTCACATCCCTTTTGTCAATCAAGCCTTAGTTTCCTCCAGGTGCAGTCTAACAGGTTAATTAGCCCCTTCATGGCCATTTTAATCCCTCAGGAGTGGTGTAGGGTGAAAACCTCATTAGAATCACAGAATACTAAAACTGGCAGTGATCTCAAGAGGTCAAGTTCAATTCCCTGCACCAAGCTCTGTCTAGATACCTGACAGATGTTTATTTAACCTGATCTTAAATATCTACAGTGATGGTGATTCCAAAACCTACCAAGGCAATTTATTCTAGTGCTTAACCATCCTGACAGTTAGAAAGGTTTCCTAATGTCCAACTTAAACCTCCCGTGCTGCAATTTAAGCTAGTTGCTTCTTGTCCTATCATCAGAGGTTGAGGAGAAAAAAATTTCTGCCTCCTCCTTGTAACAACTTTTTAGGTACTTAAAAACTGTTATCATGTTCCCTCTCAGTCTTCTCTTTCCCAAACGAAACAAATCCAGTTCTTTCAGTCTTCCCTCGTTGATCACATTTTCTAGACCTTGAATCATTTTTGTTGCTCTTCTCTTGACCTTCTCCAATTTATTTATTTAAATATTTTTACCCCGCCTTTCTATTTAAAATATTCAAGATGGCTTACAAGAACAAACAAAAAAAATAGAAATATATATAAAAATTTAAAATATGAGAATTTAAAATATGAGACCTCAGAGGGACATAACCAGCTAAAAACATATAGAGAGGAGGAACACACACATACAGACTCAAACATTAATAAAAGCACGAGTAAAAATTTCCCACATCATTCCTGAAATGTGGTGCCCAGAACTGGACACAGTACTCCAGTGCAGAGTAGAGTGGAAGAATGACTTCTCATGGCTTGCTTAAAACACTCCTGTTAATGCATCCCAGAATGTTTGGTTTTTTTGCAACAATGTCACACTGCTGATTCATCTTTAGCTTGTGGTCATTATGGCTCCCTAGATACCTTTCTGCAGTACTCCAGTCATTTCCCATTTTGAATGTGTGAAAATGTTCCTCCATAAGTGGAGTACTTTTCCTTTGCCCTTACTTAACTTCATCCTCTTTACCTCAGACCATTTCTCCAGTTTGTCCAGATCATTTTGAATTATAACCCTATCCTCCAAAGCTTTTGCGACCCCTCATAGCTTGGTGTCACCTGCAAACTTTGTAAGCGTACTCTCTATGCCAGTATCTAAATCATTCATGAAAATATTGAACTGAATCAGTCCCAAAATTGATCCCTGCAGAACCCCACTTGTTATTCCTTTCCACCATGACTGTGAACCATTAATAACTACTCTCTGATAATTGTTATCCAACTAGTTATGCACGCACCTTATAGTGGCTCCTCTATGTTGTATTTCCCTAGTTTATCAATAAGAAGGTGATGCGAGACTGCATCAAATGCTTTACTAAAATCTAGGTATAACATATCTACAGCTTCCCCCTTATCCACAAGGTTTGTTATCCTATGAAAGAAAGCTGTCAGGTTGGTTTGATGTGATTTGTTCTTTATAAATCCATGCTGACTGTTGTTTATCACCTTATTATTTCCAGATGTTTGCAGATGAATTCCTTAATTATTTGATCCATTATCTTTCCTGGTACAGAATTTAAGGTGACTGCTCTGTAGTTTCCCTTTTTGTAGATGTGCACAATACTTGTCCTTTTCCAGTCTTCTAAAATCTCCCCCATCCTTTATGATTTTTCAAAGATGATAGAAATGACTCAGATAGCTCCTCAATCAGCTCCTTGAGTATTCTATGAAAAATTTCATCAGGCCCAATGACATGAAGACATTAACTTTTCTAAGTAATTTTTAACTTATTTTTTTCCTATTTTAACTTCTGAACCTACCAACCTCTGTTTCACCAGCACATACTATTATAAACACCCAATCCCACCATCCTTCTTGGTGGTGAAAACTGAAACAAAGAAGTCGTTAAGCAGCTCTATCATTTCCACATTTTCTGTCACTGTTTTTCCCTCTTCATTGAGCAATAAGCCTACCCTATCATAGGTCTTACTCTTGCTTCTAATATATTGGTAGAATGTTTTCTTGTTACCCTTTATGTCTCTAGCTAAATTGAGCTAATTTTGTGCCTTCACCTTTCTAATTTTGCCACTGCAGAGTTGTGTTACTTGTTTATATTAATCCTTTGTACTTTTACCTAGTTTTCACTTTTTTGATTTTTAAATCATTCAAGATTTCCTGATTTAGCCACTAAGGTCTCTTGCCATACTTCCTATCTTTTTCATGCAATGGAATAGTGTGCTCTTGCACCCTTAATAATGTCCCTTTGAAAAACTAGAACAGATTAGATTAGATTAGATTAATCTGTAACTGCCTACTGAAGTTACATCTGGCTCTCAGGAAACTGGTATTGGTCACTATCGGAGATAGGATCATGCATTAGATGACGGATCACTGGATTTATCTAGTATAGCAATTTCCATGATTTTATTGTGTAATTTTCCTCACATTAATATTAAGACAAGTAGGCATCCATATATTAGCCCTGAAAATAACTACTTTATTAGAATGGATAAATCAACACAAAGGGCTCAACAAACAAACATTGCCACCAAAAATGAATCTATAATGCAAATTCTCTACCTGGAGACAGACACCTTGATCACAAAGAAGCTGGGTTGCGTCTCCTCCTCTCCCTACAGGGATCAAGACAGTGTTATGGTTTGCAATATACTTGCTATGTATATGCATCTCCAGTGCCCTCTTCTGGATGGAATAGTATAGATTTGCCCATAGGAAACACCAAACCTTCTGAAGACTGAGTTTATGGAACTGCTCCATTAGCTCTTGCTTACGCCTGTAAGATAGCTTGGGTCTTTGTTCATTCCCTCCCGGAGAGTGTCGAATTTTAACATGAATGACAGTTCAGAGGATTCCCTTTCAAGTGCAGATGTAAAAGGTCTTTGTAGCAGAATGCAGGTGGTTAAGTCATTGAGAGAGTGTCCTTTCTGGTTGAAACACATATTACGTGTCTAGACAGAGTTTCTTTTTTCGAAATAGGGTATTTCAAAAAAGCAGCCGGATGCGATTATGCAAATGAAGCACGGGAAATTCAAATCCGCACTTCATTTGCTATTTCGCTCACCTGCATTTGCATTCCTCTCTCGAAAGAGGATTGCAGTGTAGACATACCCTGAGAGAGAGAGAGAGAGAGTTGCACATACAGGGAACAAATCTTTGTTTATTACTGTTTAGTGTTCTAGTATGTTATATTTGTTTCCGTGCATCTGTTATCCTTTCACTTTCTAACTTCCTCACTTGATGGACTGATCTGTTTTTTAGGTTTACATCTTTGAAATGCACATTATCCAAGCAAAAATGACTTATGCAGGGGGGTATAGATGTGAGGTGTCTACCAAGGACAAATTTGATAGCTGTAACTTCAACCTGATTGTCAATGGTAAGATTATATTTTTAACATTAGAGAAAATATGTTGTCTGGTTAGGTTTTATCTAAGGTGACTAAATGTCCTGTTTTTAAAGGAACAGTTCCATATTTAAGCCCTCTTGCAGGTATCCTAACTTTCTCTTAAATACAGGCAAATTGTCCCATATTTTCTGACTCATCTCCCTCATCACCATCAGTACCGGTAGGCCCTAGAATCATAGAAACCTAGGGTTGGAAGAGACTTCAGGAGGTCATCAAGTCCAGCCCCCTACCCAAAGCAGGACCAACCACAACAAAATCATCCCAGCCAGGAGTTTGTCAAGCTGGGACTTAAAATCCTCTAGGGATGGAGATTTCACCACCTCCCTAGGTCACCCATTCCAGTGCTTCACTACCCTCCTAGTGAAATCGTTTTTCCTAATATCCAACCTAGACCTCCCCCACTATAATTTGAGACCATTATTCCTTGTTCTGCCATCCATCACTACTGGGAACAGCCTCTCTCCATCCTCTTTGGAACCCCCTTCAGGAAGTTGAAGGCTGTTATTAAATCCTCTCTTCTCTTCTCCAGACTAAATAAGCCCAAATCCGTCAGCCTCTCCTTTTAGATCATGTGCTCCAGCCCCCTAATAATTTTGGTTGCCCTCTCCAATGCATCCACATCCTTTCTATAGTGGGGGCCCCCGAACTGGATGCAATACACCAGATGTGGCCTCACCAGTGCCAAATAAAGGGGAATAACAACTTCCCTAGATCTTCTGGCAATGTTCCTCCTAATGCACCCTAAAATGCCATTAGCCTTCTTGGCTACCAGCAGGGCTCAACAATCTTTGTAATCTACTCCCCTGCTGCCTCTGCCTGGGCCAGTGCTCCAGGAAAGCCCAACATCTGCCAGTCCCGGGTGCTGGCCAGGAGGAGCCAAACATTTGCAAAAGCCTCATACAGCATTGACATGGAAAAGCCTCTTAGCTAAATTCTGGAGTGACGAGGGGGATTTCCAGCTTATTTATGCCCCAATCCTGTGGGCTCCACAGCAGTCTCTGGGGCAGGAATTTACCACTCTTCATTTGCCCTACTCCCACCTCCAAATACTGCTCCCAAGGATCAAGAGGGTGCTCTGTTCTTTAAGCACCCTCCTTAGCGGAGCTACTTCTCTGTCCCTGTTTCTTGAAGTCCCTGTAGTCAGATTCCCTGTTCCTGGTTCACATTTTAGGGCATAATCCCTTCCTGCCTGCACTGTAGCCAAAGGTGGCCAGTAGGTGCCTGGAAGTATTGGAAGGGACAAGATGATTCAAGATGGGGAGAGGGGAGAGAAGAGAGCTTTGCAAAGACAACAGCCAGGTATCCCTTCCCCCTCCTTCCACTCTGCAGCTGGAAGCAGTTCCCATCTTTTCCTTCCTTCACAGTGCTGAAAGGCTGATGCTGGCCACATTCTGGTGTGAACCATTGCAAAAATTAGGGGGATGACCCTGCATGCCTCCTCCACACGTTGCCTCAGAAAAATGCAATGCCAAGGCCAGCCAGGCAAAGAGGGCAGCAGAGAGCACAGGGCCAGGAGGGTCAAGTCAGTCAGTCAACCCCTTGTGTGAGAGGAGTATACATGAACATGTGCATGTCACCTTTCCCTGGCAGGGTGTTAGGGATGTATGTGTCACTCCTCTCAGTGTACACTCTAAAGCCGTAAAGATGAGAGGGTAAATAAAAAGAAATCGAACTACGCAGTATTTCTTTGTAATGGAGACAGTGTCGAGTTGATGTTAATCTGGATTTATGTATTTCATAGCTCTGATTGATAGTGATTGAACTCACTTGAACAAGAGTAATTGTGTAAGTTTCTTGTATTCACCATATGGACTACCTAGTTTCTATTTTATCCCAATAACTGTCCTCCCTGTGTACAGATTAACCTCTCTCCCCAATAAACAGTGGCCACCACGCAAAGGTGTTGGTCAGGGCAGAGCTAAAACCACAGGAGTGCTACAGCTGTGGATTGAGATGCATTGGCACACAGGGCTATGAGAGAGGAGGATGGGTCTCTGGAAAGAAAAGTATGTAATTCAAGCCAGGACTGAGATGCACTGAAAGAGCAACATGAAGTAAGAAAGAAGAGAATTAGCCTATATTATCCTTGGCTTTATCTGCACTTCAGACACTTAATTCTATGAGCAATAATCTCAGGAAAAATTAGGAAAAATCTGAGAATTAATTCCAGATCTAAGTTGCCAAAGGTTCTGAAATGGAAGCACTGCAGAAGCTTCTGGTAGCTGAAGTGTAAAAACTTACCAGTGATTAAAAGGGAAAGTATATTTAACCATCTATTTACCTCCAATCAACTAAAGGTCACCAGAGACTTGGCTAAGACAGTGTGAGAATGATTCAGCCTTGTTATTCCAGTATTTCCTCAGGGGTTGTACCTTTAGTTTATGACTGGGGTTCCACAGGAACCTCACAGCATAGGCACTGACTTGTTTTTCTCTATGGGTGTTCCACCCCCACTCCACTTGGAGGCTGTGCTTTTACTGGGCTTCTTCCACACCATGCCTCTTCACCTCAAGATTCCCCTGCACACCCACCACTCCCTTCCTAAGTTCTTCCCACCAGTCGCTTGCTGAAGGACAGCCATCTGCGGGCTTGCTGAACACCCTGGTGCTGGAACCATTATATTTAGACCAGATTTTAGAGAAGACAATGTTACTCTCCCACTGTCAAACTGCAAATTAATGTGAAGCTTGAGAAAGAATCCCAGACAGTTACCTGCACTAAACATGGCCACAATTTACTAAGTGATTAATGTTAATTAAAATATAAGATCTTTGAAACAAAGATGTCTTGAAAGGAAAAACTTTTGTAGTGGTACTTTGTCTCTTTCAAGCAACACTCAACTGTTTTTCATTGTACATCACACCAGAAGCACCAGGAACTGGAGACATGGATATCCGCACTGCCTTCCGACGAACGTGAGTAGGAAGTTCGTGCTTCCAAGTAGAATTCATTATCTTCCTAGACAATATCATGTAAGAGGAAAACTATTATACAAATAATCACTGCTGCTACACCTATTACAGGTATTTATATAAGAGTATTGTATGTTTCTAAGGGAAAAATGCCACCCTTGAGTCCTAATCATCTAAGAGAAGATTGTTCCTTATTATGTAACAAAAATCGTGATCTCAGATCATTTCAGAGATAATGAACATAATTTTTCTAAGAACTGCACTAATTCTTCTTCTACAATGTGAAAAGAGCATTTCAGGTACAAATCAACAGGGGATCAAATGATTCTGTGTTGTGTCCATGCTGTATGGCTTGGACTAAGTAATGCTTCCAATATGGTTTAGGTGATCCTGAGGATCCATTTGTGTCTTACAGGGATCAAGAGTTTGGACATAAACACTACAACCATTATATAACTGCTTGTGCTATGGTTATATTTACTTTGATGTTTTGTAATTTTACTGAAAATGTTACTGTAATTTTACTGAAGTACAATCAATGACATTTTGAGAGTGTGTGTAAATGGTCAGGTACGTACACCTTCTAGACTATGAAGCGTCACAGATAGGGTTGTCAGTCATCTGACAACTAAAAGTCCAGTTAGCCGCAGCACTAGCAGGGCAGGCAGGCTCCACACTGCTCCCAGGAAACAGCTGGCATACCCCACTGGCTCTTAGATGAAAGGATGGCCAGGGTCGGAGGGGAGGGCACTCATGCACTGCCCCTAACTACATGTGGTGCTCTGAGTAATGGCTTCACGGCTCCCAGTGACCTAGAACCGTGGCCAATGGGAGCTGGAGACGTGGCACAGGCAACACGTAGAGCCCCATCTGCCAATCCACCTAGGAGTCAGAGGAACATGCTGATCACTTCCTAGGAGCCTCTTGAGGTCAACACAGCCCAGAGCCCACACTCCAAACCCCCTGCACCCGAACCCTCTGTCCAGCCCTGAGTTCCTCCTATACTCCAAATTCTTCAGCCTCAAGTTGGCTCCCTCTTCTGCATCCCAAATGCCTCTTTTCCAGCCCACATCAAAACCCATGCCTCCAGCCAGAGTCTTCACCCCCGTTTCACCGTCCTAGCCTGGAGCCACCTCCTGCATCCAGAGCCCATACTCCTTGCCAAAGCCCTGACCCTCTCCTGTGCCCCAACACCCTGCCCCAACCGTGCAAAAATGAGTGAGTGAGCAAATTATGGAGGGAGAGAGGATAGAGTGAGCAGGGGTGGGACCTCAGAAGGGGAAGGGCAAGGGTGTTCTATTTTCTGCAACTATCCACAAGGCATTTAAGCCACTCTTCTCAGATATGCAGTAAATTCTCAAATAACCTAGGACCTCTTAATAGAGCTATCCTGACCTGACCTCCACTGGTTAATTTGAAAGAGCTGTTACAGATTTTTGTTAATGTTTAAGATATAATAATTTGCAATTGTATTCATTATGGAATACTCTTTCATCTTTTATGTAAATCAGTCTGTTTGCCCCCTAATCTAGCAATACAAAACACCTCATCAGCCATCAGCTATAACAAGTACAGTCTTTCAGGATAGTAGATGCTATTCCTCAAGGAATGTTAAGGTTATCTCTACTGTGCTCTCTATAGTTAGTGAAAATTTAACTCCAGCACTTATATTTCACCTGAACCAATTTTCCTAATGCAAGACAAAATCCTATACTCAATTCCCACAGTCAGTTTCTTGTGCTTTCCCACAAGTTATTATTATAGGAGATCTGCTTTTTACACTCAACTCTGTCACAAGGAACCAAGAAAAGTCTTATGCAATTTAACTAAAACAGTAACTATGGAATACATGTGTGCAGCAGGTCACTCATACTGTGATACAGGCTGGTGCCACTTAAATATATCTCCACATAGCCAAGCCTTGGTTGTCCTTTACTTGGCATTGAACAGTTCCTCTTTCTGCAACCAGAATACAGGCAGCAACAAATCTAGAACTAGTGAGAGCAGTATGTTTGTAAAATCCTAAGAAATCTTTTGGATTCAGGGACTTTTTACTTCATGTGGAGGAAACATATATTATATACTTTCCCATCAACACCCTTCCCCATCCAAATTAACTTATTTATCTTAATATGTAAGTAGCTAGAGCTGAATACTCCTCCCTCCTTTATTGGACTGTATTAGGAAGTCTCTGGGAACTGACTGAACCAGATTTTCATTTACTGCCTTCTCTGTACAGCAGAATGCAAGACACAGACATTCTGCATTACATAACATCTTTTTGCAGAGTTGGACTATGATTCAAATAAGGCCCAAGATTCCATTTGATTGAATAGGATATTTAGGATTCCTTTATCTTTATGGAGCTGAAGAGAGGTATTTGGATACCCATGCAAAAACTCTGGATGACTTGAGACATTTGTTATGACAAAGTTGTGAAGATACGGGAGGGTTAAAACAGTTTTTCTCAAATGAAGTCACTGTGGTCGCATGTGACCACCAGAGTCAGACATGACAGCCTCCTGGATGGAAATGGAAAGAAAAGGGGACAAATCATTAGCCTGCCCTCCTCGTTACTCATAGACGTGCTGCCCTGCCCCTGGAGACAGGTGGGGCGCAATGCTGTGCTGCAGAAGCAAGATGAGTTTTTGACCTACTTGGGGAGAGATACTCTGGGCTTCAGTGCTGGGGTTGTTTGGCAGCAGGCTCCAGCAGCAGGACTTCAGGAGCCTAGCTGCAAGGCCACCAACTCTGGGTGTGGACCCCATGTAGCCAGAGGGCATTAGGCTCTGGTCTCCAGTTGCATGGCAGTTTGGCACTGGCCCCTGGGCTTCAATGACAAGCTCCAGCAATGGGCTCTGGCCCCAGGCACTGACCTCCTACCTCAGCTACCCAGCATCAGGCTAGAACTACAGAGTATGGACACCAACACCTGAGCTCTATATCTGGTCACACTCCTCCAGCCTTCATCTGTAGAGCTCCAGCTGCCAATCCCTAGCTTTGGCCATGCAGATCCGGTCCCTGATGCTGATCTCAGCCCCAGCCGCATGGCAGTAGGCACTGACCCCTGGCTCTGATCCCAGGTTCTAGCCATGTGGTGGCAGGAGCTGGCCCTAGTGCTGGTCATGCAGCAGCAAGCACCAGCTACTGACCCCCGGCTCCAGACATAAAGCTCTGGCCTTGAGCACCCAGCTCCAAGCACTGGCTACATGGCAGAGGGCACTGGTTCTAGGTGCCAATCCATAGCTCCAGACATGCAAAAGCAAGCTCCAAACCCCAGCTCTGGCCATGTAGCTCCTGCTCCTGCCTCTGACCATGGGGACAGTGACCCCTGGAAGTTAGCTTTGACCCTCAGCTCCACAGACACCGACCACTGGCCACACAGCAGTAGATGCCAGCCTCTGGCTATGGCTATGGGGAGGTGAGGCTCACTATCGACCCCCATTGCCCCTGGCTCCCGCTGTCTCCCCAGGCTCCAAATCCATCTTGCCATCACCCATTTGTCTCTGCTACTTCCCCCTTGAACCTCCCACCTTCTGGGGCTTAATTTGTCATGGGGCTTGCTGAGAAAAGTGGTATTAATAAACATACAAGTATTACTTTTTCATAGTAGACTTTCTAGCTAGCTGGAAGGCTATGAAAAAATTATACTTATATGTTTTGTTAAAATCACTTATTGCTTTTCAAAGTCCACGAGGTCGCTAAATTTTCTGTTAAAAGTAATACTAACAATCACAGAAATATAATTTATCACAGCATTATTTTTATTATTGAGTCTGCAAAAATAAAACCCACAAAATTACAGTGATTTGGATCTGAACATGTGCATATTTGTGGTTCCTAAAATTAATTAAATATTTTAGGAAAAAGTGTCAGTGTAGCACCAGCAAGAGTTGGTGGCCACATTTCATGGCCACTAAAAAATCGGTTGTGAGAAAAACCTCTGGGTTATAATTTCTGAACCTACCATGCAACTGAATGGACTAGGCAATGGCAATTCTCCCTTTCACATAGAAAAGGCTTCTCCGGAACAGAGCATTTCTAAAACTACTTCCTACTTGCCAGTGGAGATTGGAGTTTGAGGTTCTTAGGTTGTTCTTTGAGAAGGCAGCAGAGATTAAACTGAAGTGCATAAATCTAAAGTTCTGTTTTTGTGATTCTCACTTAGGAGCCTGGTGGGAGGAGGAAGAAGAATGCCCGCAGCCTGTCTCAGGTAGCCCAGGTTTCTGCCAGCAGTCAGAACCAAGCCTCACACTGAATTCTCTCTCTCTGACCAGCGAAGAGAATCATAAATTGCTGAAGATTTAATTTTGGACATCTGAATTAATTACAATAGATAACTATGATACTTAGCTCCTATAAGTGACTAGAAAACACAAAAGCTATGATCATGCGAGACAATGAGAAAAGAGAAGAGTACTTAGATGCTTCAGTGAGAGAGATTCATTTACAAGAAGAGCACATCCTGGACATATGGCATCTTCTTAGAACTGTGACTCTGAGAAGTCTCAAACTGAATGCGAGTCTGCCCTTCTATCATGCACACATTCTGATTACATCTCCCTCACAAATTTTCACTAGGATATGAAAATCTACCTGTGGGCTACCCTATCCCAATCTGGGCTTAGTGCTTTCAGACGTCCTATATGTGTATAACTCTAACTGAGTTTCAGAAAGTAAGTAATTTTCAGAAGAGCTCAGCACTTACAAATCTCAGCTCCCATTTAGGCACCAGAAAAAGTGGCCAGTTTTTCAAAGTAAGTGGCCAGGATTATCAAAGAGCTCAATATGTTGGGGTTGGGATCTGTTGAAAAATCTGATTATAAGTGTCTGATTATAAGTGATGACCATTTGAAAATCTGGCCTTGAGTTATTTTGAAATCTAGCCTTACATTAGTGACTTTATTTATGACTAAAGCCCTCTGACATGCAAGTTGTTCTTATCTACCAAACAATGTGCCCATCTAGTCTGAAAGCAACTATGTAAAAATTGCACTTTTGCACAGGATTTTCTTCCAATACATGTTAAGAATCAGATCTAACTAAAATACATTTTTACTCCTGTTGACTCCAATTAACATTGCAGTGTCAATGCAAGTCAGAAGGAGGGAACTGGATTTGATTCCCTCTTTATCAACACAACTGTTAACTAAAATTCAATCTGTAGGTGCTGTTTTGTATTTGCTCCTGCCACCCTGAAATTCTTTGGTTTGCTATCTTCAACAAGATTATTTCCTCCTAAGCAAACAGTCCTGGCAAATATTGGAGACAGGACAATGCACAACATAGACCCTAATTCTGTTTTGATATGTCAATTATCATGTTCTAAAAGCAATAATGTGTGCAACAGAGGTTGTCACTTGAGGCAGAATCTGAAATCAGTAGGGTTGCATTTGTATCACTGGAAGTTTAGTCTGAAGACAGTGGAATTTCACAGGTGCAGTTGAACTTTTTACTGCTGCTGATGGTTAATCAGATGGAAAAACAGTTCACCTAGGTCAGGGGTGGGCAAAAACCACTCAATGGGCTGAATTTGGCCTGCCTAGGGCTTTGATCCGTCCCACGTGGCTGTTCCAGGCTCTGTCCCCTAGTGTATTGCCTAGGAGCCAGAGCTGCATGAGCCCTTTCAACTGTTTCTATTTAAAGGGCTCGTGCCCTTCCCGCAGCTCACAAGTCTCAGTTCCCTGGCATCTCGCTAGCAGCACCAGAGCTGCGAGCCCTTTTAACTGCTTCGATTTAAAAGGCTTGCGCCTCCGGGTGGCTGCTTTGCTTGGCAGCCACAAGCCCGTTAAAGTGAAGCAACTGAAAGAACTCGCAGATCTGGCCCCATGCTAGCCCATTGCCTGGGAGCCAGGGACATGTGAACCCTTTCAACTGCTTCTATTTAAAGGGCTTGTGCCTTCCATCCCAGGCTCCACCCCTTTTGGATGAGGCCTCATCCCTTCTGGGGCAACCCGCGACCACTTCAAAAATTTTTGAAGTGTCCCTTGCTCAAAAATTATTGCCCACCCCTGACCTTGGTTGTCCAAGCCATGGTTGAACAGCAAGACTGGCATACAGTGGAGAGAAAAAAAGTAACTTTTTACTTAACGAACTGGGAACATTTGTGATGGAAGTAACTGATACACATTTATCATGGAATCTCATACAGATTGCAGAAAACTCTCATGACAAAAAGCTACAGAACCTACTTAAGAGTGACATTTCAGAGTAAAAGTGTACTTCAAATGTTCTGAAGAGTAAATTCATGTCCAAGTCACATTGAATGTTTTTTAACACACACAAAGCATTTGTGCTTTACCTCTGAGCTCTCCAGGAAGCATCACACACAGAGAAATACTCGCTTTTAATCAGATTGATTCTATTCACAACAAACCACTCAATCAAAACATTGTATCACCTAATTCCATGGTAAGAGCCAATTACGGAATGCTTTCTCTAATGCTCCCAAGCACATTCTCTCTCACATTTATTTTCACCTTGATGAGCTCTGGAATCACAACAATCCTGAAGAAAAAAAAGGATGAATGATGCAATGGAGGCAGGAGGTAGACATGTAATCACCTGGAAAAAGTTGTGTAGCCATATTAAAGAAAATAAAATATTGTTGTCTTAATTCTGGCCAGTCTCATAAAACAGTTTCCACATCCCCATATCTATAGTCTCCAGGAAAGCACTTATGATATTAAAGGAAGATCCCTGTGATGTTCCACAAATTTCCTGGGTTATGTGAGAAATGTGTTTATTGGACTACTGATTATATATGTGATATCTTTTCTTTTCATTCAGAAAAAGGGGGATTACAATTATATCCTAGATTAGCATGTGTCACTGAATTAGCCAGTGTCTGATTTCTTCTGTAAGCAGAGCAGTAGAAATCCTGGCTCAATAAGTGCACTTAAATTTATATAAGAGCCAACAAATAGGAGGAGAGAAAAATCTGTAGATGTCTAAAAGAAAATGGCTGCCATGCCAACGAACATTCTAAAGTCACTGCGAAACATTTCCTACTTTCCTTCCAATGATGCATCTTATGCTTATGAAAGTATTCTGGTCATATGAACGATTCCCCATCTCCTTCTGACACTATTATATTTTTCTATTATTGTACAGTGCCGAGGGACATGAAGAAGGTGGAGAGCTGGATTTTAGTGCCTTATTAAAAAAGAGGTGAGTTTAAGTCTGCAGCAATATACTAACAAACTCTTGAAGAAAACTCCTGGAAGGCATTAAACTTGAAGCAAGTTAAAGTTCCACCAATTCATAATTCCCTTAGGGTACATCTACATAGCAGGGCTAAAGTTGGAATAAGTGGCACAATTTCAGCTATGTCAATTGCGTAGCTGAAGTCAAAATAGCTTAATTCTGCTTTTGGTGCTGTCTACACAGCAGGGAGTTAAAGGAAGAACACTCTTCCTCTGACTTCCCTTACTCCTTGCAAAATGAGGTTTCCATGAGGACAGCAACAGCTGCCTTTGGGACGTAGTGTTTGTCTGCAGCTTTCTAATCTTCTGAGCTGTCACAGGGATTGCAAAGTTGGGGAAATCAAAAGTCTGTTTATAACAATTGTGATTTTTTCCAAAATTCTGATTCTTCTTCCTGGCTTCCCTTTTCTCCTCCTCCCCCACTTTTTGTTTTATGGCATCTCATCCCTCCTTGCCTTCACCTGATCTTGACTACCTGTGCTTCACTCTTTTAACTTGCCATCTCATTCTGGACACACTGCTTTGGATTCTGTCATCTAAAACAGAGAGTAAGATTTCTATTTCATCTTGCTATAAAATGCATGAGACAAATGGAATAAAAAGTACATGTGGTTTGAGTAATACATGTGACTCCCCTTGTCTCACATGTAGAGCTCATCAAATTCCCTAAACCCTGACAACATGGTGGAGGGTATCACCTGCTGATTTTCAGTGCTGAAATCCATTTAAATGATTAGTGCCGTTGGAAGTAATAAAGGGGGAGATTCAGTCCATGTTCTCTCCTAAACTTCCTGTATGTTTCAACCGCCCCCCCCCCTCCCGCTTTGAAAAAAAAAAGCACTTTTAATTTAGGCTTCTGTTTCCAGATTCTTTTAATAGTCCAAAATTTCAGTTCTTCTCTATTCTTAATTCATTTGCACAGAAATTAGAGATGGAAAAGACTTCTCTGATCACAATTAGTCCATTCAGCTAATTTAGAAGTCAGTTCAGGATTGTTCCCCATAAACTATATTTCATGTTTTGTTCAGTATACTCATACATTCAAATGATGGAGCTTCCACCATGTTCCATAGGAAAATGTTTCATATTCTGATAGATCTGACTATTATAAAATGTTCTCTTGCTTTACAACTAGTTTCCTTTGCTCATCGTCATGTTATTTCTGCTAAATATATTCCTTAGGATCATCACACACTATTCCTCTCTCTCAGTATTTAAAAATCTTCAAATTTGACAGATGTTCCTGAGTTGCTTTTTTTGCCAAGTTGTACATGGTTTATTCTTTCAAGTTTTCCTCAATGCACTATTTAGCCAACTTTCTGTTGTTCTTGATTTCTGGGCTCAGTCTCTGCTCATGTGTTTGGAGCTCAATCTATAAGAGAATGAAACTGTGTTTATGGCATCCTCAAGCATAGGCTGTATATGTGGCATATTTGGGGTGCTGGAATCCTCTCTTCTCTGGCCCCTGAACCATACTGGGTCATGGAGCTTCTTCCCACCCTGTCCCTCAGTCCTGAGGACTCCAGACTCTGTCTCTACCGCCCCATCACCAGAGAGCCTAGAGCCACGTGGCTGGATGATCACTGGTGGCCCCTGCCATCCAGAGAATCCTTCCCTGGACCCTGCCTGCATACCTGCCTGCATCACTTGATTTACGGCAAGAGTCTGGCCGAGGCCAGGATGAGTGAAACTTTCACAAACGAGTGTGAGGCGGGGAGGGGAGCCAGGCCTAGCAAATAGTCTCTCTCACAAAGACTGGCTCTCACACCCACATACACTCTTCCTCTCACAAGACAGTGTCACGCATCTCTCTCTCTCTCTCTCTCTCTCTCTCTCTCTCTCTCACAGACACGCACACTATCTCAAACTCAAGCATGTGCAACCAGTCGTGTTATTATTGTTGTTATTAGTGCTTCGTACTTCCTGTCAGAATGCAGGTGGTGAGCCAGGAGTGGATAGGGGGCTGCAGGAGGGCTGTGGTCTCTGGCAAGATGCAGCCCCATGTGACAACACAAGGCCAGACTTGAGGCATTGCCCCAGCATCTACTGCATACAAAGCTTGGTGTGTGTCAGCAATGGGACGGGTTCTGAGGGTCTATGGGTGCAGGGGAGGGGTAGTTGTGCCCCTCTGACACACTAGGGTGAGAGGTGCCAGCTGGGGATTGCTGCCAGTGGAGCATAAGGGCACTTTAATAATCCTGCATACGGCCCCATTAATCCTGCATATGGCCCCATTAAGGACAACCCTGTTAGTGATCACTGATGTAGATTAAGAGCCAGTAGAGATCAAGTAGCACAATGCTCAGGGCTATAGGACTGAACTTGTTGACTTTACATTTCTGCCTCATGGGCCCCTTTTATTTTCAGATATACCACATACTACTGTGCCAACTAGATAGGGACTCTGCCATCACACAGGGAGAGCCTGCTGAGAGAGTCTGGAACTACAGAAATTGAACTATCTAATGCCATTATCTCTATACCAGTTGTTTCTCATCTTGTGGGCCTTGATGATCCCCAGAGGGGTCAGATAACACAATCATGGAGGGAACAAGACATTGAAAATGTAATTACAATTCTAAAGCAAAGACAATAAAAGTTCCAGAGTAACTTCAGAGTGGCCAAAGCCTTCAGAGTTTGAGAGGTCAAATGCAGTACCTTTGGTAGGAGTAGAATGGATTTTTAACTATTTCTTTAGAATAAATTGAGTCGTAAGGATTTTTACTTCAAATAAGGGGTTGACAAACATTGCTCTGAGTCTGTACCATTCCCTAAATTGATGCCAGCTGGGAGAAGAGGGAAGCGCAAGAGTTAAGAACACTTCTAAAGGAGCTTTCCTTCTGCCTTCATGGTCAATTTTAGTCATTAGCAAGTAGAGAGAAATAAAAAAAAAAAAGAGAATAACCTCCAGTACTTTCATGATTTTTGGCCCACTGAGTTAGTTCTCATTAATAGTATACTAAAAACCATGACTCCAGAAATGACACTTTTAAACTATCACTGCATTTTTACTCCACATTAATGACTCCTGAAAGGCACCAAACCCTCTTCATGGAGTGACTATGTGCTTCATTGAAAACACAACTGGAGAAATAAATATGTTGAAGAACCATCAAGAGCTGCAAAGACAGAATGCAGGAATGATACCTCTGCCATCACTTACTACTTCCGTTCCATCCTACCCATCATCAAGTGCTATTCTTTCCAGATAGTGCACATGTTCACTATTGTAGAGAAAACTGCATTTAATATTGTGCAGGAGTTGTATTTTCTGGCCTCTATAATTTAATTGACTGGTATTGACATTCAGGTATCATAGGCTATAAAGAGATCATGGGAAAGGGGAAGGGAACAGTTGTCACAGTACTATTAAATAGGATAGTGAAAAGACCTTGAAAGAAGTAACAGCTGACAGGGTCCAAGCAATCTAGGGTAACAGGATAGGAAGGAACCATCTCTGGGATCTACAAAACTATTTTTAATATCCTCATACATGTTTAAAAAATATCAGCTGCCTGTTCTGTTTACAACAGGTTCAATGAGCTTCACCTTAATGTCCCCAAGTGCACTGTCAATCTATGCAGCTAAAATCCTGAACTTCAGGGAGAATACCTTTAGCGCAGGAGACACCTGAGGAAGCTAGTGTCACCACATTAACAGCATTCTCTTCCCTGAAATTCTTAGGCTGTGAGGGTATTATTCTGGCTTGGTGAGAAAAGTCAGTCAACCTCTGTGAATACTAAACTGGAACTAAGAGAATGTTTTAATGAAGTTGAAGTGGGTCAGGGAGCATTAGAAATGGGGAAAAATGAAGCCCAGATCTTATTGTAGGAGACAGGCACATGAATTTTGAACAGTCATAAATAGAAATTTCCTTCTTCTTAGTGCTTGATTCTACACTATTTAAATGGTGATTCTTAGCTGTAAAATATCTTTATTATGTACTGGCAATTTATAAGCCAGTCCATGGCTTTGAAAGTTAGAAAACATTTCCTGTGAACAAACAGGTGATGAGATGGCAATATTACAGCATTATATATAGCTTAGGTACACAATGACTGAAGTGGATAATTCTCTATAATTATAAAGAGATATACATTCCAGGAATGGAGAGAGGTTGTTTCAGGTGCTCCAACTGAATATAGCTACAAATAATGGGTTAAAACTGAGCAAGGAAAATTTAAGTTGAATATGAGGGAAAACATCTTGGCACTGAGATTTAGGTAGTTAGAGAACAATCTTCAAAGTGGAAGATTTATCTCAAAATGCTTTAAAAATAACCAAGACAAAGTATTTAAACACAGTGTGAACAATCCTACCTTACATATTCAGGTGGATAGTTCATACAGGTTAGCTAGAGACAGAGGAGACTAGATTTGATATAATAGTTTCTGTCTATACCTATGATTCTATACTTATTTTTGAACCACTGTTTCCTCAACAGAGCATAATTACTCCAATGCAGATCTCACATGTATAATTAGGAAATATGTATTTAGACAGTATTATAAAAGTTGGTTGTTCACATTATCAAGCAAAAGCTAGCCCAGAGTGGTTGGTATGTTGAAAGATCTTACACTATGGCTACATCTACAGTGCTGGTTTTGCCAGCAGTGAATATGCAAATGAGGTGCAGATTAGCATGCTTCCATGTCTCATTTGCATAATTTATGCAAGCCATTTTTGCACAAAGGGTTTTTATGGGAAAAAAAAGTAGCGTGGACGTTTTCTTTTTGCGCAAAAACCCCTTTTCCCGCCAGATCCTTATGTCCCCAAAAAGGAGGTTTATAGATCTGTTTATTGCAAGGCTAAATACAAATCATTTAACCAAAACAAAGAAACCTGTGGGGACCTGTAGTGGAGAAGGAGCTGGCTGAGTTTCTGGAGGATGCAGACATGCTCTAGTGAAAATGCACCTCCACTGTGGCCTGTACTTGTGGCCTAAGGTCCAACCAGTCAATCCTGGGAATAAAGGATGATAAACCACCTTAAACAGTAATTCTCTAAGGGTATGTCTACACAGCAAAGTTACTTCGAAATAACAGCCGTTATTTTGAAATAACTTTACTAACATCTACACAGCCAAACTGCTATTTTGAAATTAATTTGAAATAGCGGAGCACTTATTTCAAATTCGGTAAACCTCAGTCAGAGATCTTCTGCAAAAACTTCTTGCACAAAAGTGTGTCTAGACCTCAAAGCTTGTGTGCAAGAGAACGTCCACACTGCATGGATGCTCTTGCGCAAGAAAGCTCTGATGGGCATTCACAGAATGTTCCTTCTATGTACATCCATAGTATATTGAATAAATGAACAGAAAATTACAGAGTCCTCAAAAGATTCAGAAGGGTAGCTGTGTTAGTTTGTAACTGAAAAAAATATTTAAAAAAAAGTGAATAGTCCTGCAGCACCCTAGAGAGTAACAAAAAATGTAGATGGTACAATGATTTTGTTAGTCTCTGAGGTGCTGCAGGACTATTCGCTGTGTTTTAACAGTCCTCAACATTTCCTTCACTGCCTGCTACATAGCTTGGTGTGTGATGGAGGGGTCAGAGAGCATTAGAAATGGGGAAAAATAAAGACCAGATCTTACTGTAGGAGACAGGCACATGAATTCTGAATGGTCATAAATATCAGAATATCACCTTCACCTACAGGTATCAGAGGGGTAGCCGTGTTAGTCTATAAGGTGCCACAGAACTCCTCGTCGCTTTCACCTACAGGGAGTTCTAAAAGGTCCTGGTTTTCCCTCCAGTGATCAGGAATCTGCATGTTTTGTCTTACCACCCTCATCCTTCAGAGGAATTCACCTAACCTTAACCCTATCTCTTGTGAGAAATCCATTGAAAGACATGACAGATTAAAGGTCTATTTTTGGAATCAGGATAGTGATGTGAATAGCCCCACTTTGCCCTCTTCCAATAGCAGGAATTAATTATGGTGTGTACATCTGCAATATAAAATTGCAAGTTGGAACTCCAGAGTGTGGGAATTAGCTGATATCACTAGAAAAAATGCATTCTTCCTTAAGTATATTTACGTGCAATATATCCTTAATCTCCCTGCTGCTGAAATGCAGGTGTTTTCTGCTAATGTTTGAGATAATGATGGCTCTGTTGTACTAACACGTTGCCCTTTTTCCTGCCATGGGGATACCACTTGTTTTTCTAAATACTTCTCTGCAACGCTCTCGAGTCCAGCAGCTTCTTGCGTTCAGTAAATCGGTAAGTTTTTAATCAATCTTCAAATAATATGTAATATGATAGGAACATAATGTTTTTCATACAGCAGATCATCCTGCTAGTCATTTGAGTACTACTATACCATAAGTTAACTCTCCTCTACTCACCAGCTCTTTGGGTAATCCATAAACTGAGTGATCCATTGTTAATACTATCTTGCTAGCCAGAACCTGCCAATCTAAGTGTCTTTCAACTCTAAGAACTGATTATAGATAACCCTTCCCATGACAAAACCTGATCTTCACTTTTAAGATGAACCAGGCCTCACTTTAATAGAGAGAGAAAAAATCATGGGAGACAAGGACTCATCTCTAAGGGTATGTCTACACTACCCCGCTAGTGCGAACTAGCGGGGTAATGTATGCATACCGAACGTGCAAACGAAGCCCGGGATTTGAATTTCCCGGGCTTTATTTGCATAAGCCGGCCGGAACGAGGTGTACAGATAGTTCGGAATGGCTTGCTAGTCCGAACTATCTAGCCCGTGCCGCGTGTAGCCGCGCGGCACGGGGTTCGAACAAGCCGGCATTTAAAAATGGCGCCGGCCGGCTTATGCAAATAAAGCCCGGGAAATTCAAATCCCGGGCTTCATTTGCACATTCGGTATGCATACATTACCCCGCTAGTTCGCACTAGCGGGGTAGTGTAGACATACCCACATAGACATGATCTTGGGATTCTCAAGATTTGGGCTCTTCCATAGATTTCATAGGTGATTTTAGGAAAGTCATCTCTGTTCTTCAGTTCCCTATCTTTAAAATGGGGTTAATACTTTGTCTTGCCTAAACAGACTGTAAGCTCTTCAGGGCAAGGACTTTTTCTTAATATGCATATGTACAACATCTACCACACTTAGGCCCTGATTTTGTTTAAGGTCTCTAATCATTTCTGTATAATAATAAAGCAAGATTGCTGATATTTAATGCAGGACTGGTATCTCTTAAGCAATGCATAGATTGCCAAGATTAAGGCTTCTTTTGAAGTTCTTTCTAATGTGTCATTCTAATGTTCTACTCCTATCCTGGCAAAAGTGAACCAAAAACTGAATCACAACCTGAAGTTGATGTCTGGGACATTCTGCGGAGAGCTCCTCCTTCTGAGTATGAGAAAATTGCTTTCCAGTACGGTATCACAGACCTACGAGGGATGCTGAAACGCCTCAAACGCATAAAAAAGGAGGAGAAGAAGAGTACAGGTTGGAGAGCTCTAGTTCTTCCTAAAATATCTGTTCTTATCTTATTGGTCATGGGTGTTTCCAATAGCAACATTAATTGACACAGGTGAATGGGGGAGAGGCACATGATTTAACTAATTCTTCCAACTTTCCCTATGGTCTTTAGAACTTGAGATACCTGTTCCCAAAGATCAGACCTTTAGTAAGTATTCTGAACTATCTCACTATGACTCTTGCAAATTTCATACCTTCCTCATTTTGCTATATTTCTCCTGGTATTATGATAACATTATGTTCTGTGCCTTACCCAGAAATGGTTTCTTTAAACAGGAGTGATCAATTTTGTTTTCTTTGGAAAGCAAGGGCTTCTCAACTATACCTCAAGATACCACTGTCTGGTCTGGTCTGATCTCCTGGGTCTTGTTTAGACTAGGATTTTAAAGTGGGATATTAGGACATGTTAGACTTTTTAAAAGTCTAGCATACACAAGGCTCATTGCCTTTAATATGTTATCAAGGAAAAGCCTAGTGGGAAATTTTAGCACATGTTGAGTAAAAGCCTAACTGGTTTAAATTACACACTGCCTTATCTATACTAGATTTAGAACACACTAGTTAGTATGTTAACTAATATCAGCTTAGTCTGAATCAAATCACAAAATCATAGAAAAGGATGGAGAATGAAGCATAAGGCATTTGGGAAAGACAAATAGCAGGTGAGAAGATACAAAAAGAACAGATCAAGGATTAAGAAGGTAAATCAATAGGAAAGGTAATTAGAAACCTCTTTTCCTTCCCTCCAGATCAGGCTGCAAAGTAAGGAAACATGGCAAAGAAAAATTACTAAAATCTTTTTGTAACTATTCTTTATCACAGCATTCCTCAAGAAACTGGATCCTGCTTACCAAGTTGACAAAGGACAGAAGATCAAGCTAATGGTTGAGCTTGCCAACCCAGATTCTGAAGTGAAATGGCTGAAGAATGGACAGGAGATCCAAGTGAGCGGCAGGTAAATTAGAAAGGAAACTGGAAGTGGCAACCCATGCCTGCAGTAGCAGAGGGGGCAGAATGAAGGCATTGACTTCAGCAATTAAAATCTAGGAAGGCATTTGGCCCATTTAGGGGAGCCTGTGACCCCACATGCCCATTTCCCCCAACACATCATCTATGGAGGCTGGAAAATCCAGCCTGTAAAGTGTTACCACCTGAAACAATAGTAAATACCAAGCCATCTTCAGGAAGTATAGACAAAGAAAAAAGGGGGAATATCAGAAGGGAAAGATGAAGTCTATATGTGTATGTCATTGTGTGTGCCAAGCCAGTTAACATATGAAATGACATTCAATTCACAGTTCTCATCACTGTCTCTTTCTCCCCTGTCCTGTACTCTCACTCTCTGCACATGGAATTGAACATTGCCATCTGCCCACTTAGCAAGTAAGTGGTCAGGTTATATTTTGCTGTTTCTGAATGTATTTAAGATCTAGTGAAATTGTCCTTCTTGTTCTATGGGACCTATTTAGATGTAGCAGGGCATCAGTAACAACTGAAGAGTCTTTGTCCTGAAGTCTGTTCTGTAGCTCCACTTATGTCCCAAATCAGGCATATATGAGGCTACATGGTAGAACACTAGTACTGGATTGCATTCTAGCAGCTATTAAGAAGAAGGGCAGTATTCTTGTGAGACAGCCCTCACTCAAGATTGGTTGGGGAGCACTGCCCAATGATGCACTTGGGAAGAGTTGTTGATGGAGGAGGAGGACCTAGACTCCACTTTCAGGATCCAACCCAGAGTTCTTTGAGGGCAATCAGTGATTGGATAGCTGGTGATGTGTAAGGCAGCCCTCCTTGGGCCACTTCCCATTGCCTCCTTGCAACTGTCCTAAAGTTATCATTGGAGTAACGTAGCATGAGGGTCAACTGCTCACCTCAGAGCACCTCCTGGCACCAGCATATGTCAAGGTTTTTCTTTCCTCTCAGGCAGAAATGGCCTTCTTCTGTGGTATGGCACAACTGAGCCAGCACACTCTAAGGGCTCTCCCCTGCTAGGATAATCCAAACGCAAATAAAGTGGATCAATCAAGTCCAGAATTCAAATGAGGGGGAGTGCTTTCCTCTCAGGCTGTCTCTGCAGCAAGCCCTCCCTACCCTCAGGAAGAGACCTTTGGGCAGTTGTTTAGAGACTTGCCAGTAAAAGGTCTGCTTTCTTCTTTGATCTGCCACCAAATGAGCTGCTCCCCTGCCTTTCTACTACACCTCTAAATGGTGCATTTGCTACAAATGCAGCAGGGTGGGGCTGTATGAGCTCAGAATGGATCCTTATTCCCTTGCTACTCAGTGTGAGTGCTGAATACCCCATTACACCATATCCGTTGGTATAAATATTTCTCTGTACCCCCTTATCTCTCACTAGTATTCTAGAAGCAGATAGCTCTCAGTCTTCCCCTCCTCTTTGCCAGAACAGGATGCCTGGTCCAAAGTCCTTCTCACTCCTCTCACCCAGCCTTCCCTCATGCACTAGGACAAGGTGGATAGCTTTAAGGTACAGATGTAAAGATAATCATACTTAGATTCTCTTTGCATTTCTTCAGATACATTTTTGAGGCTGTTGGGAATAAGAGGATCCTGACTATCAATCACTGCTCTCTAGCAGATGATGCAGCATATCAGTGTGTGGTTGATGAGGAGAAAAGCTTTACAGAATTATTTGTAAAAGGTGAGTAACTGCCAGCAAGAGAAGCAGATCCAATTTAACACTCTCTATATTGTCGTGTCTTGTTCCTCTATTCTGAAACTAGTTAATCTCACAGAAAAGGATGCTCTTAAAAATAGAAACATTCTATTATTTACTGAACAAGACATTTTTCCTCACAGCTAAATGAAGACAATAATCTGTGCAGCAGCCAATTACAAGCTAACAGGACACCTCAGTGCATCGTAAAAGGGAGACAAAACAAATGTTATGACATATCAGATATAACCATATCTTCCTGCAGAAAATAGGGGTTAATTCTGGTCATAACTACTTAGGGCCAGATGCACACCATGAGCCCTTTCTATCTGCGACTATTGCTGCATTAACATTCATTCAGTCTTTTAAAAACAAAATTACAGACCCAACCCCTTCCCTAACCCACCTGCAAAAATGTGCAACAATTAAATAATCAATGTTGAAATTGCAGTTGTTATCTTTATATTTTATTGTTAACATTCCAATGAGTCTAGTGGTGGGGAGGTTATACTTGGTTCACATTTAGAAGGGTGTATTTGCAACAAAGAGGGCTAGACATTTATAAATAAAGCTTGGATTGTGCATAAACTAAATGTTACACCGGCTGCACAAATATGTCAAATGGGCTAATGTTTAACAACCCTGAATTAGGTTTATGAAGATTATAAGTAAAAAATGATTAAATCCCTCCTTTATACTATGTCTCATAATGTAAGATCAGATCAAATTAACGGTGTGAACTGGCCCAGTAAATAGTATGCTCCCATGCAGTGTGCACTGGAGGGTGCTTTGGGATGGATGAGATTAGTTCACCGTTCCCTATTATAGAAGAAGGTATGTCTTACTTCATATCCTTTCTCCTTTCCTCCACTCTATTGATAGTGAAGTGATAGGGATCTTAGTACTCTTTGTGTTCCATCCACTAGACCGTGTTTAAAGCAAATTTGTTCATTTTCAGAGCCTCCAATTCTGATCAGTCACCCACTGGAGGACCAGGTGGTGATGGTTGGGGAGAGAGTGGAGTTTGAATGTGAAGTGTCTGAGGAAGGGGCTGCTGTGAAATGGTAAGGGGAACGTAAGAAAGAAAACATCACCTGATGCACCTTTGTCTTTGGGGCACTCTAGGGCTGACACCACTAGTGTGGTTATACTGTCAAGGTCTCTAACAAAAAGAAATTCTATTAAATTATCTAATGGGGTCCACAAGATGAGCCACTGGGGTCTGTCCATGAAGCAATTAGGAGAGGGATAGGGTAGAACCCCAAAGCCACATGCCTTCAAGGTGAGAAAGAGAGGGACTGAGTTTAAAGTTAATCCGAACTAAGTCCTCCTCATGGAATGAGGTATAACAGTTAATCCGAACTAAGGACTTAGTTCGGATTAACTTTAAACTGTTGCGTGTAGCCGCGGGCAGTTCATTCGAACTAAGAGGATTTAAAAATGGCGGCCGGATGGGAACATGCAAATAAAGCCCAGGATATTTAAATCCCAGGCTTCATTTGCAACTCCGGTTGCCTGATTTGCCTACCTAGCTCGAATTAACGAGCTAGTGTAGACATATACAAATAGAGGTACCAGAACAGACCATAACATGATATAACAACAAATGTATGGAATACTTTATCCGGAACTTCTTGCTCTATAGTTCCAGCGCTCTATCAATATACTTGTTTTGGCATTTTCTGTAATACCTATTACTTTAGGGTCTAAATGTTGCACAGGTTCACTAGATCTACATAGCAACTCCCTAATGGAATCTTCTGCATGGATTCAATTAAATCTTCTTCTCTTCTTGCTAGATGGGTTTAGAAGTCTCAGTGCCAGTGGCTGGAGGTATTCCCCCTGCACAAGGCATAAGCAAGCACAATGACTTTGAGGGCTCCATAGTACGCATTAAGTTGTTTCTATATTCCCTTTTGGGAGATGTAAGCATATGTACCCCTGCATTAGCCCTAAATGTCCAGCTCGTACAGAAGAGGGCTAAGTCCTAGATACCTATCTATGCCTTCTTTAAATTGTCTGTGGCACCCCAATACTAGCAGAGCACAAGATCCAGGATGTTGGCATTTTCTGCACAGATGCGCAACACAGTGATACAGATTCTGGCCCTTAGAAATCATTATTGATGGCTGATTCTTAGAATAACTCAAACTAGGGTAAAACAGAATAAGTGGCATAACAGCATATTTAGGAAATGTGTCAGGACCATCAGAGAAACAGTAACAGCTCACAGTGTCAGGGACAGGAACTCTCAGGAGAGCAAAGATTGGTCTCTAAGGCAAAGGAAAGTTACCAGACATTCTCAAAAGAAGGGACTCTCAAGGGAGCAGTTAGCATCTCTCATGACAAACGCCCTCTCTTCTCCTTATTGTTGTCATCTTCCCTCTGTACAATTTCTCTATATCAGCCTTCCTCTCTGATTTTGACTCCTGTCAGACTTTGTGTCTGAGTCACAATCTCCCCCACTCACCTATGGTCACTTCACCTTCCATGTTGATGATCTATCCAACCCTAGAGCTGTGCACTTCATCATCCTCATGTCTGCATTTGACCAGCAAACCTTTATTAAATTCTCCCACTTACCAGAAGGACCATTTGCTTTACCTGGTCTTCATCAAGCACTCTCTCTGACCTCTCTCTTGCTGAGTTCCCTCACTCTGGCTATTCCTCGGTCTTTTTCAATCTCACCCAGCAGCCCCCACCCCATGCCAACTCATGGCCTATGACCTGGCCTTTCTATGACTTCCTTTTTCTGTATCCACTTCTTTCTCCATACAAAGAGAGAAAATTGACAAAAATGTGACCTAATATCACTTTCCCTTCCTCCTCCTCCAACTCTCTTCCTTCTCCCCATTCATAGATGCAGATGTTTCTCATCTGCACTCCTCCTCTAACCTATCCTCCTGTTCCAGTAATCTCATCCCATCCTACTTCCTGGTCTCTCCCTGGTGTTCACTCTCAAACTATACTTTATTCTTCTCCTTAACCTCCTACTCTGCTCTGGATGTTTCCCCTCATGATACAAATGTGCTTTATTCTCTCCAACCTTAAAATAACCAATCCTTGACACCACTTTCCTCTTCAGCTACTGCCCCATATCCCTTTTCTCTTTCATTTTAAAGCTCATTGAATATGCTGTTTACAATAGCTTTCTGGAATGCTTCTCCTCCTCTAAACCAATGCTCATAAATTGTGGCTCGGGAACCCAAAGTGTGTCATAATCCCATTTTAATGGGTTCACCAGGGCTGATTCCCAAGCCCCACCACCCGTGGCCAAAGCCAAAGCTTGAGGGCTTCAGCCATGGGTTGTGGGTATAGGTAGGGCTGGGGGAGGCAAGCCCCCAGTGCTCCCTTCTGCCCAGGCCCTGACCTCCAGGAGCCAAGCTGTCCCCCCATAGCACCACAGGGAGGGGAGCGGCACGCGGCCTCAGCCTCCCCACCCTGGGGCATGGGCAGGGAGGAGAGTACATAGCCCCAGCCTCCTTGGGTGGTATGTGGCTTAGCTTCCCCGATCCCGAGCTCAGGAAAGGCGGGGTGGGCAGCAACAATCTGCTCCCATATGTTTCCAGTAGGTGTTCTGGGGGTATAGTGTGGGCAGGGCCAGGCTGGAGGTTTGGGAAGGCAACACCTTCCCTCACCTAGCATACTCACTGCCCATAGCTTCAGTCCTTGGCAGCAGGGCTCAGGTTATAGTCCACCTGCATGGGGCTGAAGCCCATGGGCTTCAACTTTAGTCCTCTTGCCCTGATGGAGCCTGGGTTTTGCTTTCTCCCATCTGAAGCAGTGGAGCATAGGTTGGGCTTAAACATGACCCTCCCCCCCCTTTAGGGTCGTGTTGTCATTTTTGTTGTCAGAAGGGGGTCAATTGCAACAAAGTTTGAGAATCCCGGTTCTAAACCCTCTCCTATCTGATTTCCATCCCCTCTTCAAAGTACTTCAAAGTAGGAATAAGAGATCCTCTGGAAAAGGGCTTTTTTCCGGAGGATCGGGGCCAGTGTAGACGCTCTTTTCCGGCTTTTCTAAAAGCCGGAAAAAAGCGGCGGACATTTTTATTTAAATGCCGCGGGGGATATTTAAATCCCCCGCGGATTTCCCTATTACGACCTGGAAAATTAGCATGCCCCTTTTGGAAAAGGAGCCAATGTAGACGAGCCCACCGGGAAAAGTCCAAATGAATTCCCCTCTTCATATAAATCCCTTTTAAAATCTCTCTGTGATGTCCACAAGTCGTCAGTTAATAATAATAACAATAACAACAATTAAAACGAATCTTAATCAATTTCTTCTTCTGGATTTTCCACTGAGTTCTGTCTTCTCTTGTCTACTGTCTTCAGTCTTTTAGACAGTACGCTCATTGCGGGGCAAGGACTGTATTAATCATTGCGTCTTGTACAACACTGAATATACTGTCAGAGTAAGCATATACCAAAAACAATAATGAACCGTCTTGTATTAGGAATGAGAATGTCAGTGAAAATTAACTGTCAGCAAGTGGTAATGTCAGATCTGTGCCTTCTGGTATTGTGTGAAATGCTCAGTCTTTTGCCACTTAGGTCACCATCAATCCTGCACTGCTGTCCTATGCCCCCAACACTCAATATCATTCAGCTGACTTATATTTTGTCTCAGAAGGGAAAGGATAAAGCAGAAAGTAGAGTGACTCAATACTCTTTTGTAATGCAGGGAAAAGGATGGAACTGAGTTGAAACGGGAAGAGACATTCAAGTACCGGTTCAAGAAGGATGGGAAAAAGCATTACCTGATCATTAATGAGTCAACCAAAGAGGACAGTGGGCACTACACTGTGAAGACCAATGGTGGGGAGTCAGTCGCTGAACTGATCATACAAGGTGAGTTACAGGCAATGCCAGATAATTAGGGAGGTTGAAAAGTGAAAGAGGATTGAAGGTAACCTTCTCCACAACAGGATAAGAAGGTGAGCTAGTCCTTATGCCTAGAGAAAAATTAAACCATAGCCAGGGAAATTACCACAGAGGCCTCAGGGAGACAGAAAATTGTTAGGTCTATGTGCCGGATGTAATAAATAGCTAGGCACCTGTTGCAGTCAGGATATCAGTCCTATTAAAGCCTGCATACTGTGGAGTTCTCTTTCCATTTCATCTTTTAACAAACAGCATCCTCAGCTCTGGTTCTTTCTTTTCTTTAAAAGCAACATCAACATTTTACTGTACAAACCAACTTTTGACCTGTTGATGTTTATGTTCCTCCCACAACTCACAACCCTAGAGAAGAAGCTGGAAGTGTACCAGAGTATTGCAGACCTGACAGTGAAGGCACGGGACCAGGCAGTATTCAAGTGTGAAGTCTCTGATGAGAATGTGAAGGGAATCTGGTTGAAAAATGGGAAGGAGGTGATCCCAGATGACAGGATAAAGATTTCTCATATTGGCAGGTGAGTCCTGCTTCTGAAAGCTTGGACAGGATTCTAAAATCCTTTCTGGATAGTAATGAGGAAATGAATATAAGCCAAGATCCTATTCTGGCTTCAGCTAAAGGGAGGAAGTTGGAAGTTTCCTCCACACAACGAACATGTATTATTCTAATCTTCTGTGATTTGCCTAGCTATATGCACGTGTACAGTATTGACATGTATGTAGTTCTGCAGGTGTGCATACAGTATATTGGTTTGTATCTATACAATGGCATCAGCACAGATTCCCAGCCCTTACTCTGCCTTTTCTTTTGGGGGACTAGTTTTTTATATATATATATGCGCACACACATTTAGATGAGTAAAATTTGCTAAATGGCCTAAACAACTTAGGGTCCTAAATCCTACAGAAAGTTAATGGGACTTAGGCTGCCAAAGGATTATCTGATGTGCTGTCTGCTATGTTTGGAAGAAGGGCGATGATGAACAAGCCTGAGCTTTCTTTAACACAGTGTTGTTTGGATTTACAATATGTTTAAGAGGAATATGGTCATGGGTATGTTTGCCCTAGCATATTGATTTGATACTGGGAAAGTTATGGATGGTTCACTGTGTGATTCGTCCTAAAGCTCTCACTGTTTGCAGCAGTGTCTCTGCTGATTAAAGTTAAGAGTTGTTTGATTGTGTGTATTTTCCAGAATCCATAAACTAACCATTGACGATGTAACTCCAAAAGACGAGGCTGACTATTCTTTTATCCCTGAAGGATTTGCTTATAATCTTTCTGCCAAACTTCGATTTTTGGGTAAGTGTTGTGGAATTTGGTTCTTAAAATGTATTGGGACTACAACATGCCTTAAAAAGAAGGAATTATTCACATATAAGCACTACAGGGAGCGATGGGACCAAATAATTTCATTGATTACACCAGGAAACCGTATGGAGATTTCCTTTTCTGGTATGAACATGGCACAACATGTAAATTTTCATGTAAATTCTGACAGTGTATCATCATGATTATTTGTATTGTAGAGCCCACAGTGTGTTAGGCACTTTAATACATAGGAAGAAATGGCCTTTGTCCACAAGAACTTACAAGCTAATGCACAATTCTGAAAGCGTTTACATATATGAATAATTAATTATGTGAATAATCTTACAGATGTCAGTGACATGGATCATCCCCTTTAGAAACTTGTACCTGAAAGGAGCCTCGTACGTAGCTCCTGTATGGCAGTGGCTCTCGTCCTTTTCAGACCACAGGAGGCCCCCGCTTTACAACAAACCGATTTACAACCCCCCTGTACTTACGACCTTTTCTGTAAGTGCAGACGAGGCCGAAATCCCCTGACTTATGTCCTGGGCCCCGCATTTACGACAGCATACGATGCCTGTCATAAATGCGGGCTCAAGTTATAACACCCACGACTTGCAACACTATTCCTGGAACTGATCGCACAAGTTGGGGGCAGCCTGTATTGTACATCTTGCAGGAGTCTGATTTATCTTGTGCACCCTCAGGTTTCACCTCACTTAAAAAATACTTGCATACAAAATCAAATATAAAAATATAAAAGTGTCAAAGCATGGTATTACTGAAAAAACTTACTGTTTTATTTTTACCATATAATTATAAAAGAAATAATTTGGAATATAAATATTGTACTTAAATTTCAGTGTATAGGCTATAAAGCAGTATAAACAAGTCACTGTCTTTATGAAATTTTAGTTTGTCTTGACTTCACTAGAGTTTTTTATGTAGCATGTTGAAAACTAGGTAAATATCTAGATGAGCTATGTACCTCCTGGAAGACCTATCCTTATCCCAGATGTACACATACTCTTTGCCGAGAACCACTGCTGTATGGACAGAAGTTGGGGGGCGGAGTAGTTTTTTTCCCTTGCACTGTTCTTCCTTTTACCAGACCTCAAGAAAGGCCTCTTTGCGCATTCAGGGTCTATAATGGGAGAGGAAGCTGAGACTGGGCAGCCTATCAGATCACACAGAGATTACTCACAAATGATAGTACAGTCCAATACTGTATTATATTTTTCTGTAGAGCTCAACCAAGGTGTCCCGTAAGCCTGGGGAATCTCATAAAAGTGCAGCCAGAAAGACCCTGGCCATGTGACTTTAATAGAGCCAAAGGTGAGGAAGGACTGAAGCCAGTATAGAGACACAGAGCCTCCATGTAAATGGATCTGGTCTTCAGTAGATCCCACTAGCATCCATCAGGTTTGGAGCAAGCCATGCAGCCTCTCCTGTGCAAGGGGGGACTTCACCTAAACACAAGTATAGGGAGACATTTCCCCTTGTAGGTATTTCTACTCCCAGAGAACCTTCTCTATGGGTTATGCTGGAAGGTTTTCTTCTTGGTATGCGCAACATGTTTCACGTGGCATGTGACAAAAATTCATCACCAAATGTGATCAATTGGTTGGATCATTAGCTTCCCTGGCTTGGGACGAGTACTGATAGGGAGCACTGGCAGACAATGACATACCACAATTAAGTGACTTGTAAAGTTATTCATGCAAAGTGTTTGCTGGGTTGGGTCCTAGAGGACAAAACACAAAAGAGGAGAAAGGATAGAAACAAAGTGATTAGGCTGAGGACTGGCACATGATATGTTTGTTTGTTTCTTTTAATATATATGTAAACTGCCCATAGTCACTATTGGTTTCTCTTTCAACCATGGGTTAGTTAGAACCTCTAAATATTTAACCCCTACACATACTATTGTTATTATGATTGTTATTATCCTAAACACTTTCCAAACTTTTTAAAAAGTTGTTTATATTCTATTTCAATTTTCCTACATTATTTTAATGTCATTTTTATGGGTCCAATCCTGCAAACACTAACATATTATGGCTTTGATCTTTCAAAAACATATTCATGTGATTATATGTACTTATTCACATAGTCCCGTGGACTTTTATGGGTCTACACATTTGAGCAACATTAAGTCTGTATGTGTTTGCAGGATTGGGGTCTTAAATCACTGCCAAAAAGATTACACATGGGAGTAAAGATATTCACATGAAAAAGTGTTTGCAAGACCCAGCCTTATTCTATTTTTTGTATTATTATTTTCTTATTTTTTTTATAAAGCCAGTTTCCAAAATATTATATATTCACCCATTGATTTACACCCACTAGAGATTATATTGTTTGTTTTTAAATTATTTTTGGTCTGCTGATTACACAAAGCTTAGCAATTCTCAGATCCATTTTTTTCCCTTTCCAGAGGTCAAGATTGATTTTGTGCCAAGACAAGGTAAAAACAAATATTCATTATTGAAACATGTGAGTAATATCTGAGAAAGTCATCTTGCATGATTTTCAGTAGCTCTTCAATTTTTAACATAACAGCTTAGAAACACCTCTCTTTTCCTGCAAAACATTCAAACCATGTTACAAATATTTTCTTTTCTCCACTTTGACTATAGAACCCCCCAAAATCCATCTAGACTGCATGGGTCAAGCAGCCCCTGACACTATTGTTGTGGTGGCTGGGAACAAACTTAGACTGGATGTTCCCATATCAGGAGATCCAATACCCACTGTCATCTGGCAGAAAGTAATCAAGGTAAAGTGTAGTCTGACAATGTGGCTGAAGCAAAGAGGGCATAACAAATAATTTCTGTTCTTTTTCAAGTATGTTTTGAATTTCCAATTCAAACTTTTCCATATCTCTTCAAATGTAGAATTTCTAAACAAAGAAATTTCTAAAATAGCAGCAAGGAAGCACCTGGTAATTTAGTTTATTTAACTGTAGTCTTCTTGAATTGTGTTTATTCTCTGTGAGGGGAAAAGGATGTGTATGGTAGCCTTTCTTCCCATCTTTCTCTACTACACATCGGCATGGTCTCTGCATGCCTAGGAAGAGGACTGCCACTTCCAGATTACTGTCTTCTTACATCACAAGTGTCCACCCCTGTTTGTGAGTTCAAAAGCACTTGATGGTGGCAGCAGATTCCCCAAAATCCAGGTATTAGGATTTGGAGAGGGAGGTGAGATTTGTACCAAAGCCTGTAGAGATCAGGTTTTGGGGTTGCTTTTGCGGGACCCCACTTCTGCATTCATTGTGCTAGGGGTGGACACTTGAAACCAACCCCAGGGCACCCCAAGCTCTTTTCTCCAAAGAGCTTGAAAAAGAAAAAGAAAATATAAACTGCAGTCTGTGGCTGATATCCCTTAGTCAGAGGCATGCAGATCACACAGACAGATTGTCCAGGACACAGAAATGAACCAATACCAGGTTAATAAAAAAAAAGAAAGAACTTTTATTATCAAAACAATACTCCTGTTGCAAGCATAATGACTAGATGGAAAAAGTCACCAATTAATATACTCATGCAGACTTCCATGGGCCAAAACTTAGTTACAAAGGAGAGGAAACCCCATTTCTAACAGCACAGACATCAGATCCACAGTCCCACAACAGAAAATGGATTTATCTAAACTTTACCCTACTTACACATTCTGAAGAGTCTTTTTCTTGGAGACATGTCTTCTGTCTCCCTCAGTATCTAGAACAAACTGGCTCAGAGACAAAGGAGGGAAAAACCAAAAATTCCTTTGTCTCCGTTTGAAATCCCTATCTGCATTTCTATTGGCTGACTGATACCTGGCTAGGTACAGTTAACCCTTTAGTCCCCAGGCTGCTGCCCATGCCTCATGGTCATGACAACTCTGCGTTCAGTTCCTTCCATATTGTCAGCACCCACTCCGAACAACTTATGTTTTCCTTTGCAATCCAGAACTAAGAAATTTTCAGTGACAAGATGGAGAAGGATTTCAAACATCTGAAATATTATTTTCTGATCATCAATCCACAAAACATCCAGAAAGCCCTTGCTGGAAAAACTATGCCCCTAACAAAACATGCAGACTTCATTATTTAAAATTAAAATTATTTTCCCAAATAACCTAAACCAGGCTTACCTCTTCCCCCAGCTCCACAATAGGTAGACAAGTGGCCCCACTCCTTCCCTGGGGAGACTAAAGCTCATACAGTCCCATGCTTCCCCCTCAAGCCAAGTGACTCTGTGGAAGAAAATCTTCTGGGAGAGATCACCCCAAAAGTTTACAAGAGCAGAATAAAGTAGCTGCAGCAGAGAACTTAGGATGAGATATAAGACATGAGTAGATAATTAGGGAAAGGAAGACTGTGAAGGGCCATGAAGGTGAGGACAAGAAACGTGAACTTGATGCAAAGGAAACATCATAAGTAGAGACATTTTAAAGGGTCAGTAGCATAACTTGAAGATTATCTAATTTGGCTGATATTAAAAGCCTGTAAAACAGGGCTACTCAACATGTGGCCCACAGCCCATTTATTTACTGCCCACAGTGTGGTTTGGGTTTACACAAGGCTCAACACATGGCCCGTGAGTGGGATCCTTTGAACATGGCTTCCACTGGGAACACGCCCCACAATGGTGAGATATATCCCAGGTGGGGTGAGCATTGAAAGACACAAGTGAGTGGGCTGGCTGGAAAAGAAGGGTACATGGTATCAGCATTTTTAGCCTCCAGAGAGGAAGTGTCGGGGCATTGTGAGAAGTGCTTTCTATTCATGCCTGTCAGTGTGAAAGAAGCTATTTGCATATATTTGCATGTATATGCAAGCACACTTAAGTTGCAGCCCCTAGGGCTTCCAAAATTGAGTAGTCCTGCAGTAAAAAATGTTTATAAATCCAATACTCCACTGATATAGAAAGTATGTTCTCTGTTTTGCACAGATGCATAAGACCACTAATCTATTAGGGTGTATCTACAAAGCAGCGCTATTTCAGAATAATGTCCATTATTCCGAAATAACAATGCGAGCGTCTACACAGCAAATCTGTTATTTCAAAATAAATTTGAAATAACGGATGGCGTATTCCGACTTTTGTAAACTTCATTCCATGAGGAATAATGCCTATTCCAAAATAGCTACAGGCAGTCCCCGAGTTACGCAGATCCGACTTATGTCAGATCCGCACTTATGAACGGGGCTTTTCTCGCCCCGGAACTCGCGGACGGCGGGACCACTCAGATGCGCAGTGGTCCCGCCACCGCATCCTCCGGGGTGAGAAAAGCTGCTCCGGGTGTCCCTGGTCTGCTGGGGACTCCTCCCAGCAGACCAGGGACACTCCGAGCAGACCAGGGACACCCGGAGCAAAGCCGCAGAGGACACCCGGAGCAACTCTGCCTCGGGCTTCCTGTAGTCAGCCCCTGGTCAGTTTCAGCAGCAGCGGCTGAATCTGGAGCCAGTTCCAAGTTACATACAAATTCAACTTAAGAACAAACCTATAGTCCCTATCTTGTACGTAACCCGGGAACTGCCTGTATTTCAGAATAGTAGTGTGAACGCTCCACTGCTGCTATTTTGAAATAACTCCTCCCCAAGGGCTATTAAAAATTAGTTACTCGTCAGTGCCTCCTGGGGCTCTAAATCAAGGAAGCACATCCTCATTAGGGTTGCCTGCCTCGGACTAATTTTGAAGATTCCCATTTCTTCTGGAATAGCTTATTTTGAAATAAGCATGGAATGTAGACGTACCCTTACAGTCACAGGACAGTAACTGAATCATATCTATCTGTGATCTGCTGCAGGGATATCATAAGGTTTTGTTTATGATGTTGTGAAACAAGTTTTGCTGATTCTCCTTTTAATTCCTTTTCACTTTGGGAATTAATTTACAATTCTGGCTGTTTTTTTTAATCAGTTGATTTCCTTCTCATTTTTGTTAATTGATTCCGATCTTCATTTTGCCACATTTCCTCTGCTAAGCAACAAACATACCCTGCATAGATCCTTCTCCTCTTTGTCTTAAACACAACTAAACCAACTCTGATTAATTAGATCTTTCTGACTCATCACAGAATCATAGAAGGACAGGATTGGAAAGAACCACAACAGGTCAACTAGTCCAGTCCCCTGCACTCAAGGCAGGACTGCATAACAAGATTTTCTCCAGTTTGTCCAAATCTTTCCTGAAATGTGGTGCTCAGAACTAGACACAGTTCTCTCACCTGAGGCCTAATTAGCATGGAATAGAGTGGAAGAACTACTTCTCATGTCTTATCTACAGCAATATGGATAATATACTTTCTGGGTGCACTTTCCAACCAGTTATACAACCACCTTATAGTTGCATATGTAACCCTTCTGCTGGGTAGTGCCAGCAGCAGCCAGGGCCGGGTTCAACATCTAGGGGTCCCTTTTTGTCCATCTCACACAGAACAGGCTCGAGCCCCCACCCAGTAGCCTGGGAAACTCACACACCCCTGGGTGCCTCTAAGAGACAATGCTTCCCCACTCGCAAGCAGAGTCTGAGTGTAGAAAAGAAACTTTTAATGAAAGAGAGAAGTCACTTGGCATTAACTTAGGAAAATACCACAAACAGAGTTCATAACTGCACAAGTAACCATCCCAGCTCCAAGGGATTGAGCAATGTCCTTTGCCCCTCAGGGTCACCAGTCCAACAATGAAAGGGTTCCATTCACTTACCTAAACTTTCTCTGTACCCCACTTCAAACGCCCCACTTACAGCTCTTCTCCAATCAGTGCAGACCCTGACACATCACCCTGATGACTCCACTCATTGAGCCTGAGGCCATGCCACCTTTGAGCTGCTCCTGTGGTCCTTTTGCTCTGCCTGCCGCCACTCCTATCGGCCACCCACTTGTTGTTCTCGCCAGCTTCTCCGCTGGCCGCCCGTTCCTGCCAGCTGCTCCACTGGCTGCCTGTTCCCGCCAGCTGCTCCGCTGGCCGCCTGCCGCCACTCCTACCGGCCGCCCGCTGGTTGTTCCTGCCAGCTGCTCCACTGGCCACCTACACCTACCAGCACCCTGCAGGTCGTTCCCACCAGCCACACCGCTGGCAGCAATGGGTCTGGCTCCAGGCCAAACCAGTGACTTCAGCTCTTAGTGATTTCAACTCTTTAGCCACCATCTAGGCTGGCAAGAGAGTCCAGCTTCCACTGGACTAGCAAAAAGACTCCTGCTGAAGTATGCTTTAGGTTTATCCTTAGACTAAGGGGGGGAAAGGCAGGTTGAACCAGTCTTACAGCTGGCTCAAGCCCTTTCCCTCCAACTCCATTCACTCAATTCTGGAATGGCGAAGCTTGTTCATCTGAGACCTCTTACAATGATGGTATCTCTCCTGCAAGCATTGGTGCCATATTTTACAGTTCTCACATTTAGAGGTAACATGATTTGTGACCCCCACAACCGTCCAAATTAGATACAATACATCACATTCCATTCTAACAACTGATCCTCCATCGGCCCTGGCTGAATTGGATTTACATAACCACACCCTGGATTCCTTCCCCATCCTGGCATGAGCTGTATTTACATACCAACAGTTAACAGTTAATTATCTTGCAGAGCTAAACAATTTGAGTGAGCATACCCACCCGCAGGGCAGCTCTCTACTTTTAGCTGGCTGATAGCAAGCAGTAGTTCAGCCCCTGCTTACACATATATACACTATATTTCCCTGGTTTGTTTCTGAGAAGATTATGCAAGGCAGTATCAGGTATACTGGGTCTACTGCTTTTCCTGAATCCACATGGCTTATTATCTGTTAAATTAGGTTGATTTGACATGATTTGTTTTTGACAAATCCATGTTGACTGTTACTAAATACCTTATTATCTTTTAGGTGTTTGCAAATAGATTGTTTGATTATTTGCATCATTATCTTTCATGTCCAGGTTGAACCTCTCTGGTCTGGCAATATGTATGGGCCGGTATGATTTTAGTTACCTAGATATCTGCTTACTATGGGTGTGTCCAAGTTTCTCATTGTCCCATAAAGGTTGTTTACAGCCTCTCAGTGTTCCATGCTGTTATTTAGCTCTAATTTACCCCTAAATGTCTTCTAAGAGCCCAGTAAGCTGTGAAAGTGTTGGTAATGTTGCTGGACAATATTGACCTCCCATGGTTTGGCAAATTCTCTGACTTAGCATTAGTCAGGCCCCAATGGTGCCCAACTAGAAAGGTTCAACCGGTGTTGCTTTGTTTATTTAGAACAACTGCAATGTGCTAAGCAATGAAGATACCATGAATTCCCCAGATTCCAGCAGTGATTTAAATAATGATAGCAAGGTAAGTCCTTTATTATTTATAAAAAACCATTAATATATATGGAATTTTTCCAGACTTGGTGGTTTTACACGGTCTTGCTTAGAGGAGCTTAAAATTTAGAGTAACATATGTATTAACATAATGCATCAGACCACAGTCCATCTAGGGCAGCGTCTTGCCTGACAGTTGCAATTATCAGATGTTTCAGAGGGATGCACAGGAAATGCCTTAGTGGACACTTAGGGTATGTCTACACTACATGGCTCCATCGACGGAGCCATGTAGATTTGTTTACTCAGCAAAGGGAAATGAAGCGGAGATTTAAATAATTGCCGCTTCATTTAAATTAAAATGGCTGCCGCACTGTGCCGATCAGCTGTTTGGCAGCAAAGTACAGTAGTCTGGACGCTCCGCGGTTGACATCAAAGGCATCTGTGGACCTCCCCGGTAAACCTCATCCCACGAGGCATAACGGAGAGGTCGAAAAATGCCTTTGATGTCGACCACGGAGCGTCCAGACTACCACGCTGTGCTGCCAAACAGCTGATCGGCACAGCACGGCAGCCATTTTAATTTAAATGAAGCGGCGATTATTTAAATCGCTGCTTCATTTCCCTATGTCTAGAAACCTAATCTACATGGCTCCGTCGATGGAGCTTTGTAGTCTAGGCATACCCTTATAGAATAAGCTGTCTATAGGGCAAGTTTCTTATTAGCCACCATTTTTTAGTGATGGATTTTTGCTCTGAAGCATTACGGTTTGTAACACTTTCAAATATTTTTCAAAAAATATATTTAATCCATTTGAGTTTCACTAAAGCCCTTATCTAGAGGAAGGACAGATGACAAAAGATAAAATAATAGGAACCAGAAGAACAGACCACAAGGTAATGAGGTTACCTTTTTCATATTAAGTTTCTTTTATCATGCATTCATTTTGATACATTGGTGTATGTATAATAACCAATCAGAAGAATTATTTTGCTATTTGTAATACATCAGAATTCAGAGGCCTCAGTCAAGATTCAGGCTCCACTGCTCTAGGTGATACACATATAATATACAAGTCTTTGTGCAAAGGGGCACAGAGTTTATAAGTACAAAGATGTGACAAAGAGACAAGGATATAACAAAGTGGTGATGGTTATGTTTAAACATATCAGTGCTGATTTTAACCCTTTTCTCTGAGCTAACAAAAAAGAAAAAAACAAAATGGAAGAACAGGCAAATGGTCAAAGAGGCCTGAGAATGAGGAGTTTGCAGTAACAACAATGGAAGGAGAGGCCTTTGACAATGGTTTTAATATTGTAAATAAAAACAAAATGTCAAAAATTCAGTTCTTAGAAGTGTCAAGAAGGAAGATGCAACAAAATTTAGACATGGACAAATATGTGGACCAAGGGAGACAGAGGAAAATCCCCAAGTCACAAATTTGAGACTGAAATGCAATAGGGTCTTTTCAACTACCAATAGTGCTTTCACAGCTTTAAAAATCAATATCTCCCAAAGAAAAATGTTCTGAGCTGTTACTTGCTACCCCTGATATCCAGTTGTTTCTACAAAATAGAACATTAAAATACAATAGAACGTCATAAATAGCTTCTCAGTGATATTGATATTTGGTGTCAGAAAGACTTGCATTCTGCTTTAGGCTCAGCATGTTTATGCAATTCCCAGTTCCCTTCATTCAGAGCATCAGGTTCTCCTTTTCCATTCTAGCTACAAATTATTTCACATGATGCTTTCAATGCCCACAGCTACTCTCTGAATCTGAAGGCAGAGTTCGTGTAGAAATGCATGAAGACCACTGTATCTTCATCATTGAAGGAGCAGAAAAGCCAGATGAGGGGGTTTATAGAGTTACAGTACAGAACCCAGCAGGAGAAGATAAGGCTGATATCACAGTAAAGGTTATTGGTAAGTGATGGACAGGAATAACCAGTTTGAAAAATGTTTGAGTTCAATGGGACCTAACCTCATTGCTGTAAACCTGAGAATAACTCTCAGTTCAAAGAGGTGAAAAAAGACCATCTAGGAGGAATTAATTTTATAAAACTTGTCAGAATTATTTTTTCTAAGTAGCTTATCTTGTATTTCCTATATGGGAGGAGAAAGGATCATTCTGAATAATAGAGATTAGATCATTCTGAATAATAGAGATTAGATCACACAGAATAGTCTTCCCTTCCATTTCCCTACATTTCTGAATGTCACTGAGCCAGTCTCTTCTCTCAGTAGGGGTGATACATTTAAAGAATGAAATCAATTTTTGCTGTTTTGTTGTGAAAGTTTTCTAATAAAAATGACTTTGTTATATGTAAAGTAAATAGTTAACGGAATGAAGGGATAACATATAATCTACATATGGTATAAGATATTAGAAAGGATTGGAATTAATTTACTGTACAAAGGAAAAAAGCTATAAGGGTGTTTGACTAACATACTTTATGAAGGGCATTGTGAGTATCAGCCAGTTCCTTCTTTACATCATGGCCCATATTATGAAAACAAGGGCAATGTGTACAAATTTAGAAGTGATAAAAGAAAAAAAATTGTACACAATATTGTACACCTTTATAATTCATTGCTCAATGAGGTCATTGGGAAAAATACCAAGACAGGATTTCCCAAAGGAATAAGTTCTTTTATATTACAGGTTGGACCTCCCTGGTCCAGCACCTCGGAACCTGACTGGTCCCAGATGAGGGATTTTGCCAGACCAGTGGAGGTCATTTTTGGACCTCCAACCCACTGACCTCCTGGATGGCTCCTCATCTCCTCCTGGCCCTTCTGCCCTGATGACCCTGCTGGGCAGCCATCACTTCCCTAGCTCTGGGACCCTCAGGGACCCACCGAGCAGCAGTGGATCCCTGCCCCACCAAGAAACCGTAGCTCTTAGTCATGTGCGTCTCCCAACACTGCTGGGCAGAACCTGCAACCATATGCTGACAGTGGGCTCTCTGCAGGCAGCCCACTGCCCTGCCAGCCCCGCAGGTATCCTTGCCACTAGCCCTCCCCCAGGACTCTCTGGCCCCGCAGCATCTGTGCTGGACCATGGATGTTGCCGGACCAGAAAATCCTTGTTATTTAAATAAGGTAAGACAACATATGATCAACCATTGTATTACAGATGGGGTTTATTCCAGGCTAAGAGGGAAGCCCCTTATTGCAATACTGAGAGCAAATCACTGGGTGGTGTTATTTTTAGCTCTCTATGCAGCAGACTGGAGCAAATGGAACACTAGTTTAAAGCTTGTTCTCTAAAATATATCATGGAGTTCTGCCTAATTACTTGGAGGCAAGATGCAAGATAAGGAATCACTCATGTGATAGGCTCCAGCCAATGCAGAAATGGGTCTGGTGATCCTAAGGCAGAATATATTAGTCCCACAGGAGTAACAGCAGCTCAATCTGCTCAACATCACTCTAGAGCTTGATGGTGGTGATAACAGTCTGCATAAGCCTCAACCAATTCTAAGCTTGCTCTTGCTCTTGCTCTGCTCCTAGTCCTTCTCCAATCTTGATCTCCCTCCATTCTCACTCCAACTCTACTCTGGACTCCTGACTGCAGCTCTGACTCTTGCTTCTGACCAATAAGCCCTATTGCCATGGGTCTGACCACTTTAGTACGACCATTTTCATCATGGTTACTGATAGTTTGAACCAGTGGTGGGCAACTTGCGGCCCGTGGGCCATGTGCAGGCCAATGAAGTTCTATGTGTGGCCTGTGAGACATTTTGTTTACCCTTGCCTATGCACAGGGTTACATATTTCACTGGTTTTCATCCATGTAGTTTTTTTCCTATTGGTATGACACACATGTAAAGCAAGGGTATCTGAAGTCAGGTGCATGCTAACTGCAGAGAACTTTGATTGTAAGAACCATACACTCTTTCTGCATCCAGTCTAACCGCTACTACAGTTCAATCAGCATACTCTGCAAATTCTAGGTATGCAAGTGCAATTAGCAAATCGACTCTATCCAGGGGGCTGTCTTGGTTACAACAATCTTGTGGCCCACTGAGATGAAGGAGGGCCAATCGTGCAGCCCACTCATTAGCCTAGGTTGCTGCTCGCTGGTTGAAGCAGACTGATCTCCTGAGATGCCAGAAATAATTAGAGGTCTCCAACATCAAGTGGCCCAGATACAATGAGAAAATGCCTTCCTATGCCAGCAGGTCCTAGTGGTTTTGGGCCCGCTCACATCATCATCCACAGGGCTCGACAAATAATGCAATCTACTTGCTCGTGGTGAGTAGATTGCAACCCGGAAGAGCTGGGTTCAGGCGATCTGTGCATGCACAGAACGATCTGAGCATGCGCAGATCGCCGGACAGCAATCTGCGCATGCACAGTTTGGCGAGCCCTGATCAGTCATGTCAGTCCAAGATCTAGGCCTAACAATCCCCTCACAGAGAGTTATGATGGAAACCATCAGAAGTTTCAGGCAGTTCTCAATCAATGTTATTTATTGTTCCTTTTGCACCAGGTGATGTACCTTAATGACCACTTCAAGGTAGAGGTCATCAGCTAATTTGCAGGCAAATCACTGGATTACGCATTGCCACTCCTCAAGCTGGAAAACTTGATTCTCAATGATGATGATGAATTTATTCATGTCTTTTCACTCCTAACTGATGATCCACCATGCCATTCTGCCAAAGTTGCTCTGGAGTGAGTCACTCACTCAATGCCCCTGTCCTATTGTGGCCTGTACCATGCACTTCTATCACCTGGTCGCAGTCATAGCCTGGAATGAAACAGCACAGATTTACTACTCCTATCTAGGCTTGAATGATGAGATCAAAGGTGAAACAGCCAGGGTTGAGCCTCCACAGCATCAAGTTGTGTATCCAAATGATAACTGACTGAGTGACGCCAGGAAAGATGGAAGGTACATGCTGGGTCCTTACAAAAACTTGACCTATTCCACATCCCTAGGCAGACTCTGTATCTGAATATATGCAGGTAGACATGACACAATGGTGCCTCCCAGATCGAAAGAGGGAACATTATCATCTGACTAGCCTGTCCTTGTATTGTAGAGGAGTGAGGCCACTTTATCGCCATGTGTCCCTTCAAGTCCAGTCCAATAGCTGGTTTGGGAAGCAGGCAGGTTCTGCCCCATTAAAAGGAACACAGGATAGATGAAACAACAGGATTGGGTCCCCTACACAAACTCCCTCTGCTGCCTATGTACATCCTAACCGCTGTGGACAACGGTCAATCCCATTTTCAGATGGTGCTTCTGACACTCTAGCTCCTTGTCAACACCTGAAGCAAGGTGCATTCAGCTTGCCTGATGGACTACAGAGCCTCTGGAAGTTTCATGGGCACTGGATTTGCTAAAACAATCCACTAGTTAGTGGAAAAGAAGCTTGCCCCCAACTTGATGGAGGTAATTGATGGCAGCTTGTTATCTTTGGGCTCAGATATGAGTCTGCACCTCTCCAAGCAGTAATTCAAGATCACCAGTAAACTCAGCCATTTAAACTGATTGACTAAATTCACTTCTCTATTATACCTAGCATCCCATGCATCTCCCAGCACAATCTGAGCATTTCTTGAAGGGTACAAGAAGTTTGGTTTGAATCTAGACTACTGTCTACATCAGTTCCTACTCCAGTCTGGTGTTGAGCACCCTAGATGTAATCAGGGCAAGTCCACCGATTTATACACATAGCAGGGTCTGAATGATAACTGACCAATCCCTGTGAAATACAAGGTCTTTGCAGGTGTATTTGATAAAAATAACTTATTTTCTGCCCCCACTTAGGTCCTATAACTGGCCTATAGACCTCCAGGGCCTAAAATCTCCTTTGTGAGAAACTTACCCAATCATAACCTGAACTTAGGGTCCTACAGGAGTTGGATGAAAATCTGGCAAAAAAAAAATCTATATATGTCCCCCCACTGGAGTCCCAATCCTGTTTTGGGAGGAACAAAAAAAAAAGCGATAGCACCCTGCATCTACTATCAAACACTGAACAGCATAACCATCAAAAATAAATATCACCTGTCATTGATCAACAAAAACATGGAAAGGGTCAGTTCAGTTAAAATTTTCACTTAAGCATTTATCACCCTGGTATGGACATTTTCAGTACCTCATCATCATGCCTTTTGGTCTCTTTAATACCCCCACTATGCTCTAGAATTTCATTAAGAATTTTTCAGTGATATTCTAAAGCAGTTTATCACAATTTGTCTAGATGACATTCTTATTTTTTTCAGAAAATCAAACTTTATATCAGCAGCATGTCCGGCTGGTATTTCAATGTCTTTGAGCAAATGGTCTGTATAGGAATCCTGAAAAATGTGAATTTGATTGCACTGCTGTGCACTCCTCAGGTTATACCATCTCTCACAGTGAAATAAGTATGGATTACTAAAACATTGCTGCAGTTTTAACTTAGGCAACCCCCAAGAGCATTTGTGATATCCAATGTTTTCTAGAATTTGCCAGCTTCTACAGAAAATTCATTCAAGGTTTCTCACAAGTGGTGTTCTCAATTACCCAACTGCAATAGACGAACTCTGTTTTCAAATGGACATCAATAGCCCAACTGGCTTTTGATTGGCTGAAGAAGCTTTTTTCTTCTGTCCCCTTTTTAGTGCACAAAGGTACATCTAAGCCCTTTTGTTGCTGTTGAAACAGATGCTTCCAATTATACAATCAGGGAATAATTATCTCAGCAACATGGTCCAACAAATGACCTCCAACTTGTTGCCTTCTATTCCAGGCAATTGACACCCAAGGAACAAAATTACCCAAATTTACAATAAAGGAGTTACTGGCAATCAAAGCTGTATTTCAGGAGTGGCACCACTATCTAGAAGGTGCATGTTTTCCAATCAAGGTGTTCACAGATCATAAAAAACTGGAACATCTCTTGAATGGCCAAAGCTTGCAACCTATATCAAATACTTTGGTTCCTCTTCCTTATTAAATTTAATTTCACCCTCATTCAGCAGCCGGGGACCTGAAATAATTAACTCAGTGCATTATCCTTCAAAGAAGAGTATCTAGATAAGATGTATAACCCTCCCAAACCTGTCATTATATTCAAGCACTGCCATTTTGTGAATGGGCTCCAATACTTGATCTTTTGGTCTTATAAAGTCTTTACTGGCCAATGATCTGCTTACAAGGACATAGATGTCAGCCAATTCTGACCTAAACATCTTAGTATAAAATGAGTTACTCTGGTTCAAGGATTGCCTTTATCTCTCTGATGGATCACCCCATCCAGCACTACTCTGGCTATGCTACAATTCTCCTCTGGCGGGCTACTTTCGTTACTGGAAGACAAAGAAGCTGATCTCTCATGATTTATCATCTCCTATATCCAAAACTATTCTCCATCAAAGCTTTACATTACTTCCTGCAAGACATTGAGCCAAATAAAGACTATTGTGCCAAACCTCTGGATATCTTGATCCTAACCCCTATCGCAACTTGAGACCTTAATATCGAGAGATTTTATCACTGACTTTTCTCCACAGCTCAAGGCTATATAACTATACTGATTGTTGTCAACCTGCACACCAAAAATGGTGCACTTTGTGCCTTGTAAGGAGATTCCCCACTGCAGAAGCAATGGCTCACTTGAATCATCAAGTTCCCTAGATTAGCAAATGACATTATGTTTAATTATGGGCCATTTTTGGAGAGAATTGTTCAAATTCCTAGAATTCACGCTACAAGTTTTATTTGCCTACCACTCCTAGATGGAGGGTCGAAAAGAACAGGTAAGCCAAATTCTAGAATAATGTCTTCACTCCTATCACAGATCAATCCAGCCACAGTTCTTTCTATGCCAGATATTGCTTCCATGCTGATTTCACCCATATGTACCACCAGCTTCTCATGTCTCTTCCAATTTGACTGAATATGACCACCGCATTCAAGAGGAATTAAAATTACACTTAACTTAGCCAAGCAGAACTATAAACAATACACTGACCTATGACTCTAGACTCAGCACTTGGACAGCTTCTGACTCTCAAGGAAACTAAATCACTTATCTGGGCACATTCCAGATAATTCAAAAGATGAACGTAATGATCTTCACGCTCCAGCTACCATCTATTACAAAGTACAGCCAGTATTCCATGTCTTCTTGTTAAAGATATGTGGATGACTTCTTTCCTGGATGCACACAACCACCTCCATCCCCAATCTCGATTCAGGAACAGAAAAAAGATGAGGTGATATAGAACTTAGCCTCTCCACTCCTCCAAGGATGACTGACATACCTTATGGACTGCAAGGGAATCGCCCAACTGATCATTTGTGAGAGCCAGCATGTAACATGCATGCAACCAATCTCCTTCATGAATTCCAGCAATTGGTAAGTCAGCATTGTACAAAGCAGATGGAACAGCAGTTCAGTCGGCTCAATGTCATTCCAGGACTTGGAACTCTATCCTACATGATGATGGTAACAGACTCCCCAAGCCTTAGCCTGCTTCAGTGATATTCTTGCTCCAGCTCTGTTCTTAGTCCTGCTCTTACTCTTGTCCTATTCACTATAGCCTTGCTCAACCCCTGCTATGGACTCTTCATTCTAGTTCTTACCCTTACCTGATCATCCTCATCACAGTTTCTGACACAGGACACCCAAGAAATAAGAACCATGTCATATTTTCTCATTTTTCAATGGAGTTTTGCACCAAAACATTAAAAATTCTGCACACAATATTTAAAATGTTTGCAAAAATTGGCATATTTTATTTGTCAAAATAATACTATAATCATGCTAGCTACAACTATTTTGGTAATTTTATTTCAAAATATCTTTGTCAGTGAGCATGTCTACTAATACAGAAAGAAAAAAGATTCGGGAAATGTTTTTTTCAAATAGATTCCTTGATTGGCATATTGATACAGAACTTTGAGCAATAATTCAAACTACAATAAAGATATGTATTTCTTGCATCCCTCAGAAACAGTGCAAAAACTTGGGGGAGACAGGGATAATGGAGGAACTGAGCTACAGGAAAGTAATTTCTTGTAAGGAGGCTGGAGTGAACCTGGAGGTCTATTGGTTGAGAGTAGAAGTAGTATGTAACGGGGTTTTCCAGTGGGAGAAGTTGTTAGGGAGCTGGGGAGCCTCCACCATGTAGACCCTGATGGACCCCCTAGCCTCTCCCATTTAATCAGGCACATCTGCCTCATTCTCCTTGGTCACTGCACCATCTTTCCCCCTCATCGCCATGTGTCTCTGCATTCACACTCAGCCACCCTTCTTCCTGCCATCCTTGTGTGTCCCTGCACTTTCACTCAGCCTCCTCCCACTCCCATGCAGCCCTGCACTCAACTCCCACTCAGTCTCTACATTTGCCCATCTCCCCCACTAGCTCTTCTGAACTCAGTCTATGTGACTCCCCCATCAGTCCTATGTGCCCCACTCTGTTTCCTTCCATATATCATGCCTCATCATCTTGGCCCCTGGGCAGGGCTCTGTGAGAACTCAGCTTCTCCTCCTTTCTATCAGAAGCTAACTGCTATGGCTAGTGAGCCAATTGCTCTCTGTTCTGACACCACAGCAATCCCTAGTAGGCAAAAATTGTAACTGCAGCACCTCTCTGGCAGAATGTATTTTCTTCAGAGGAAAAAAAATCTGTGGGGGACAGGAATTCCGTGCATGCGTGCAGTGGTGCAGAATCCCTCAGGAGTAACATGAGAGCCCCTTTCTTCAACAGTTCCCTCTGCCTGCCAAATCAAGAAACAGCAATGATGCATCTCAAGAATGCATCTGTTCATGTGCATGTCATGACTGCAGCTGGGGTCTGTGCAGATTATATAGACTGCTTTACGGATAAAATTTTACATTTCACAAACATATGTGCAGATTAATTTAATTTAAAAGCAACCAACCTAGAGGAATCAAAGAGCAGGGCTCAGTCTGGAGTGAGATAAACAACAGCCCTACATTAAGAAACAGCCCATACTGTATTTGATGCTTAAATGTTACAGATCTAGATTAGCATATTTAGAAATATGACAGAGAGACGGTATCTTCAAACTGAAAGAGGAAGGATCTCTCAATATGTTCAATTTGGCTGTGAAGATAACCTTTGGATATATAATATGGAAAAAAGCTAAACAAAACTGTTTAGTAACATAGCTGATGGCAAGGATAACAATTTTGACACTTCCTCTCTCATACAATCTTCAGATGTTCCTGATCCTCCAGAGGCTCCCAAGATTACTAACGTTGGAGAGGATTACTGCACAGTGCAATGGCAACCCCCTAAATATGATGGAGGTCAGACAATACTGGGTAAGAATTTATTTAAAAAAAACCCCAGAATCCTCAGCAGAATCATCTATGCCGTCTAGCCCTATAAAATTAGATCTGAGAACCATTATCAGCCTGTTCATACAGAAGTCAGAGATGCTGACTCTTAAAATAGAGATGCCCACTACTCATTCTCAAGCTCTCTGACATTCTGGCTCTTAAGTCTTAAGAGCAGAGTGCCCTGTATCTACCCCCATCCAAATCAGAACACACATTTCACTGACTGAATTAAGTCTGTCTTAGACAAAGGTACAAATGGGAATGTCTCGTGTCAAGGCAGAAGGAGAATAAAATTGAACATTCCATTTCCAGTCCCTTAAACTTTGCAGATTTGCTGGGATTTCCTTGTTTCAGTACAGTGCACCCTTTGTGAAGCCCCATGAGAAGCACTTGTACTATGTTCCTCCTTTTTAAAACTCTTCATACATAATATTCTAGGAGACTAGTGTTCATATTAGATGTTTGTTTTTCCCCACAGAAAAAGAGTAACTTCTAGAGAAGTCACTTGTACCCGGTGCAGGAATAATAGGACCTGTGAAGTGCCATTTCGCACTCCAAGTAGAAAATAGTTTAAACTATTAGATGCAATAAAAAAAAGCCAGTGGTTGACATGCTGCTGTTCTCAAAAGCTTATAAGATACTGTAGTTTGGACAGGTCACACCACTGGTTCAGTTATGTGGAACTGCTTGGGGATGTTAATTTTTGTTTTCAATCCCTAATGAAAATTTTAGTTAATACCATGCCAAGGTATTAACTTGTTGGCATTATGATGAGCATCCCTCAAATAGCACAAGGATTTTGCTATTAGCAGAACAGAACAAAATCTGCAAGCACTATGTTTAACGACAGTTAAGGTTACAAAGTCCACTCCCTTCACTGAAATCCTTAAAAGCATGAAAATAAAAAGTAAAGGGGAAAGACTTATGCCTTCTGTCTTCATATTACTCACAACATTATAGTTGATGCATTCCAATACTTCATAAGGCTCTCATGTCCATCTCTAACAGACAGAAAAAAATACATACTCCAACTTTATCAAACTTATACATTCTAGCAACAAACCTTAAATGGGCTTATATGCTTTTATATCAATAGAGCTCCACTTTTGACTGTCATGCATTCCATATATTTGTAATGTTATTCTGCCTTAACACTGTTACTACTAAAATTACTGTTACTACTAACATAGTTTTTAACCAATTTCCTAGGTTTTTTATAGTTTTGATATATAACAATGGATAGCTTCTTACATAGAGGAAAGTGGAACAGATTTTGCCTAGAAACCAGAGGGGAAAACTGTGTTGCGGAAGCTGCTCCTGACTACACTGATCCTTCTGAAGAGTGAGAGGGGCTGTGGTATACATCAGAAATGTCTTTGTTTTGTCCCCATTTAAAAGCTTTTAATATTTAATCCCCATTTAAAAATTACTGAAAATTAGTATACCCCGAAGAACCCTCCATGTTTAGAACTGATTACATAACATATCAGCTAGACGGACCCTCTGTGAAAAAGTCTGTGTGACTTCCAAAACCCTCCAAGTCTCACACAGACTTCTGAAAATTGGATACAGCCAATAGCAGCTGATGCTATATTATACTATGCAGTGTAGTCATAGCAGCTTCAGTCCTAGGATATTAGAGGCATAAGATGGATAATGTAATATGTTTTAGTGGACCAGCTTCTGTTGGTGAGACAAGTTTTTGAGCCACACTTCTTCAGGTCTGGCATTATTATACTAGCAGCTCTCTCTATATCGATTTCCCATCCCCATCAATATGAAGCATGCCTCTCAGCCAATGTGGAACAGCTCCAGAAATGATGGCTGCCATGCTGGCCAACAATAAGAAGCAAATCATTGACCTCCAGAGGCAAAAACATGAGTCTTTACAGCTTGTTCTAAAGAGCCAGCATCTCAAGCTTAGGGCTGTCATAGACTCACATTCTCCGTAGATTAAAAACAAAGGGAGGAGACACTCTGACAGCAGAAACCTGGGCTGACAGATGGATCTGCAGCCTGCCCTGCTCTGACAAGCAGAGCACAGGCTGACAGCTGGATCCCACCTGGAAGTGACATGGGGAACTGCAGCCCACAATTTTCGGACAGTGGTGGCCACAGCTGCATGGGATGTGGCAGGACTCTTCACTACTCCCATGCATGGCTTTCTTAGTATCTGTGAGACATCAGACATCCATTGCATGCTTTTTTCTTCCAAGAACTTAAAAATATTATCAGCAGCGGGCTTACAGTGAGAAACTGCTTATGAGAGAAATGGATCGTTTTGTATCAAAGGAAGAAAAGCATACAACACAAGCCAAAGTGACAGCCGAAGTGGAAGTTAAAGCAAAAAGAAGCTAAAAATATGATAAAGATCATTTCAAACTGGGCTTTACATGGACCTGGTCTAGCGACATACCAAGGCCTCACGATGTTATATGAAGTGAAGTACTGGTAAATAACAACATGAGGCCCTGCAAGTTATACCAGCATCTCAAAACAAGACATCTTACTCTAGTTTCTTAAACCCTAGAGTTTTTCAGAGGTTACTCAATGAGTTAACAGAACAAAAAAGGTTGTTGAAGTCTACAGCACTGTTAACATAAAGGCTTACTGAGGCTTCTTACCATGTGGATTTGTGCATTGCCAGAGTGGTTGAATAACACAGGTGAGAAGTTACTATTTGCAGCTTCAAAAGACATGTAGTCATGGTAGGAGAGAAAGTAGCATCACAGCTGGATGGGATCCCATTTTCTAATCACACAGTTTCACAACATATTGCAGAGATGGCCACTTACATAAAAGAGCAGCTCCTAAAAAGTGTTCATCAGATCTTATATTATCCAATTCAAATAGATGAGTCTACTGATCTATCAAATGCTGCACCCAATGATGTATTCATTTTGCTATAGCAACAGAGTTAAGAGAAATTTCTGTTTTGCCATCCACTTCCAACATGGACAACCGGTGAAGATCTTTTTAAACTACAGTGGAAGCTTTATTATTCAGCACTCATGGGCAATGGGGGTTGCCGGTTAACTGAATGTGCCGGACAACAAAGCTTATTGCTCTGTCCATGCTCCCTACTAGCAGATTAGGCTTCGAGGTAGGCTGAGGGAAAGGAGGTACCTGCTGATGGCATTAGCTGATAATGCTTGCTGCCAGAAGGCCCACATTGGACAGCTGGACAGGTGGGAGTCAGATGCGGGCACCTAAAGATGTGGCAGTATTGTGGCTGGGGGCAATGTCAGTTAAAGTTTTCTGGCTATCAGAGTTCTGGATAACAAAGCTTTCACTGTACAGGCAGTCCCCGGGTTATGTACAAGATAGGGACTGTAGGTTTGTTCTTAAGTTGAATTTGTATGTAAGTCGGAGCTGGTACACTTTGTAGGGGAAACTCTAGCCAAACATTTCTCCAGAGCTCAGTTTTATTCTCCCACACCTCACTTCCCTCCGTCCTTTATTCTCAAGCTGAGGTGTCTGCTGAGAAAAGCCGCTCCGCATCTCCCTGGTCTGCTGGGGGAAGGGCGCTAGCTTTGCATCTCCCTGGTCTGCTGGGGGGAAGCAGCTAGTGCAGGGTTGCCTCACCCCGTTTGTAAATAGGGATCCGATGTAAGTCGGATCCATGTAACCCAGGGACTGCCTGTATTAAATAATTTTGTCCAAATCACAGGCCTTTATTGGGGATGTTATTTTAGAATTTGCAGCGATGGAGCATCGTCTATGGCAGGATGGTACAGAGGACTTGAGACAAGGGTACAAGAAGCAGCCCCTACAACATCATGAAATCATTGTACAATCCAGACAGACAGACATTGTCAGCTAAGAAGATGGCAGAGGAGCTCAGCTGCAGTAACAATTATGAAGTTTATAATATCGTGCCCAGTTATTTCAAGAGTTTTTGCCATTTTATGTGAAGAGATGGGGACGAACTTCACACAGTTGTTATATGCAGATGTTCATTTGCTGTCCAGCAGCAAGTCGCTGATGAAGCTATGTGAACTGCATGAGGAAGTCTATATTTTTCTTGCCAATAACAACTCTCTATTTGTACAGTATTTCAGTAACACTTGGATATCCTTGTCATATCTGGCTGGCATATTTGAGCAACTGAATTCTCTGAATGGATCACTTCAGGAACAATATGTAAATATTTTCATTGCTAATGATTGGATGGCAGCATTCATTAATAAACATGAACTATAATCTTCAAGTGTACTGATGGAATCTGTGTCAATCTTTTCAATACTAGAGGACATTGTGAAACAATGCAGTGATCTATCAGTTGACAGTATCCAGGACATAATTGTTCAGCACTTCGGAAGTCTGCAGAAGCAGTTTTATGAGTGCTTTCCTGAAGTGGGAAAAGACAAATGTAATCAATGGATCAGGAACCTATCAGGATTAATATGAACCCCAGATATGCCATCTTCAAAAGAAGAGGAAAGCCTTATTGACCTGTCACACTACAAGAAATTGCAGCACAAATTTTCACAAAAGCCAGTCACAGACTTTTAGTTATGAGTGGGATCTGAGTTTTATGATTTTGTACATTGGGTATTGAAACCCCTTATTTCCTTTGATATCTACCCGCCTATACCAATCAAGCATCTCAGTATTAACTGCAATAAAAACAAAGTACTGTTTCTGTTGAAGATGACTTATGACTCTTCCTTTCTACATTACTACCCTGAATACTGCTATTTTCTACAACAAGGAAACACACACACCCCTCCCTCTGATCGATAGGACTGACTGATATTATATTGATTGAACATATAATTGTTTGAGATCATGTTTCCTAAAAAGTTTGTGAAGTTTTATATTAGCTTCTATTTGTATTCTTTTTAATTTAAAATTAATATTTCTGAGACATACTAATTTATAGTTGATCAAATTTTTATATTTTTATTATTGTTTGCAATATATAGGATTTTCAAATTGTTACACTGTTCTACTAACTAGAGAGAAGCATAGTCATTTTCCCCATAATTCATGGAGTCTCACTATGACTAATTTTGAACAGCTGCTTTTATTACTCAGAAGAGTAGAGTGGTGCTGTGGGTAAGATTGGGGTTTATCCTGTTATATTATGTCTACACTGCAATTAGACACCCCATCTGCTCCCCTCGTGCCAGCTGATGCCCCCCATTCCTCACCCTCCTCTGCTTTCCTGGATCCTGCCCTTCTTACTTCCCTCAGCCCTCCAGAGACTTGCCCCACCTCCCCATTCTCTCTGACCCCTACACCTGCCCTTTTCCCCTGTGCCCACCCCTCCTCTAGCATCCCCTCTCTTAACATCTCCCTCTATCCACCTGCCCTGCCTCTCTCCTCTGCCCTCTGGTGCCCGTTATTCCCCTCCCCATGTCTTCTCTTCTGCTTCACAAACCCCCACAATCCCCCTGGCACCCACTACTTCCCTTACCCCCTGTACCCTCCTGGTGCCACCCTCTTCCATCCCTGCCTCTGCCCTCCCAACACCTGACCCCCTTGCGCTCTTCCTCCTTTGTGCACACCCCCTCAGCACCCTTTGCCCCAGTTCTCCTCACACCTCTGAGCCCTCACAAGACTTGCTCTAACCCCTACCTTCCTCATGTACACTGCTCCTTTCAACCACTCTTCTTCCAGCACCCACTTCTTCCCTCTCGTCTTCCTTCCTCTTGCCCACATTACTCCTCCCCTCTCCTCTCCCAGAATTGCCCTGTCCCCTCCCCTTTCCTATCCCCACTGACACCTTCCTATTCCCCACCACCTCCATTCCTCCTGCCCTTTCCCCTCATTGTCTTCTCTTGGCCTCCTGGCATTTGTCCCTCCTCCACCCTGCCCCTTGGTGCCTTCCCCTTTCTTCTCCTGCCCTGGCCCGCTACTCTCCCCTCAGCACAAGCCCCTTACTCTCCTCACCCCCATCTTCCCCTTAATTATCTCCCTGCCCCTTCCTTTCTGCCATCCTAAAACCTGCACCTGCCGGGCAGCTATCCTGTGTGCTTGGGCTGGATCCAGGACTCCGGTGCTATTTTTAGTACTGCAGCTCCAGTCCAGAAGCAGCTGCACCATGGGCCAGCTCCAGTCCTGGCACACAGAGCAGCACACTCCATGTGCCGGGACTCAAGCCAGGACCACACTGCTCTTTTTAATACCACAGTCCCAGCCCCAGCAGCCACAGCCCCCAAGGGCTGGAGCCAGGCCACAGTGGTGACTGCCCTGCTGCTCCTGGGATGGGCAGCCACCCATGTGGCCCCTCCCTGAGAGCAAGTAGGCCACAGCTGGGCAGCTCTGCTAAGGGGGTGGGCAGGAATGAAATTCTTGGTGCATATCCATGCAGGTCTGCACTTTACAGGGAACCCTAGTGTGGACCTGCTGCCTCTTTCTAGCCTGGCTGTCTCCCTGAAGCCTTAGTACACTCAGGCCTTAGCTCAGGCCCTGCAGCCTGGGAGTGAGGCCAAGCCAGAGCTCCTCAGCCCTGCCTTACTTTTCCCAGCATTGCTTTGTCTCAGGAAGCCTCCAGCTTCCTTGGCAACCAGGTCCTTCCTGCTCCCCAGCTAGAGAAAGAGTGTCTCTATCTTTGCCTCCCTGCTGGAGCTCTTATTTATAAAGCCCCCAGCTGAGCCCTAATTGGCAGTATTTGCCTCAGCTGTGGGGTTTGCTCTCTCAGCCCTCTGCCAGGGCTGTATTTTACCCTTAAAGGCCCAGTGCAGGGCAGACGCTCCATCACAGGGTATTTGATTGCATTGTAATTTAAACAAAATCAGAAAGAGGTGAGATTTTAATTAGAGGCGTTGTCTTTCCAAATCCAGGAAGTTTTCCACTAAACTATGTGGGTATTTGTTGAATCTCTCTCACTCACATGTTTCTTTGTCTCCAGCTAGACTGGACGCAAGCCAAAACAAGCTTATCAAATTAATTCAGCAGGTTCAGCTGGGAACTAACATTTATCATTATGACTGAAAATGTATAAAATCTTCGACAAATAAAAATTACTGATATATGATAGACAGTCTAGCACAATGGTTCCCAACTACCAGTCTGTAGACTGGTGGTGGGCCACGAACCCCCGCCTATGGGATCACGCCCCCAGGCACTAATGAACTCCGTTCACTGGGGAACAGTTTCCAAGGTGCGTGCTTAAAAATTCTTTCCCCACCCTCCCATGATGAGTGGTGCTGCAGGCTGCCCAATGTGCTGCAGCTGGCGCTGGGCTGCAGTGAGGATGTCCCTAATGGGGCAGCCTCACTACGGCCCCGGATCCCGCTCTCCAGAAGCCACGCAGCCCGGCCAGTGGGGCCGTACAGCAGGTAGCTTTTCTGAAGGGCAGGGGGCCTGCTACAGGGGTGGCTAGTCCACATGGCACAGTGGGGCTGGTCTGGGGTGGCTGGGCCGTGTGGTGGAGCAATTTGGGGGGCCAGGACTCCTCCAGGGGTTGGAGCTGTTCCAGGGCTGGCTGGGCAGCGTGGCGGAGCACGGCTACTCCAGGGACCAAGGCTGCTCCAGGGAGAGCAGGGCTACGTGGCAGATCAGGGCCACCTGTCCGTGCTGAGCCCTGGGGGCTGCCTCAGGGGCCCCCTGATGGGGTGGCCGGGGCTGAGCAGGGGCTGCCACTACCCAGGAGGCTGGGGTGAGCTGAGGCGACAAGGTGGGAGCCAGAGTCAGCACCCTGCTGCTTTCAACCCAGCCTCTCCCTAGCTTGGTCCCCCATTTCTTTTCTTTCCCTCCCTTCTTCCTCTTAGCCACAGCCCCCCTTCTCCTGCCCTGCTTGCTGTACCCCTTTGCCTCGCTCCAAAAATTAGTGAAAACCAGAACTATCCTGAAAAGCATGCCATCTGTTTCACAATGTATGATTTTGATCTTCCCATCAACACAATGACATGTATTGTGTGCGTACAGATGCAATGTAAAATAACATGTGACTGCTTTACATTAATTACTATAATGAATATATGCTATTGTGCAATTAATTATCATAATCAGGGCTCGACAAACTATAGAATCTACTCGCCCGTCGCGAATAGATTTCAGCTGCGCACCCCGTTTACCGGTGGCGCGCACATGCGCAATGTGGCTCTTGCGCAGGCGCAGCGTGGCACTGGCGAGAGGGTTTCGCCGCCATTTGTCAAATATTTCAGTGCTGGGGCACCAAAAATTTTTGAATGAGTTTAACAGTCCATGATATAAAAAAGGTTAGGAACCACTGGTCTAGCACAGAGAAGGCAACAGTGTGGACAAAGATCAGGTCTCAGAGTTTCACATTTTTTGGAAAAGCATGCAAAAAATGAGCAATCCGGTGCAAAAACTGCCTAAAGGGGATATTTTTAAATTCTTTTTATTCTCTCTGTATCAATTCAATTAAAAAAAAACATGAAAAATTCAAACAGTGCTCAAAATTTATGTTCTATATTTTATTTTTTGCCATGTCAATGAGACTTTTACAAAACAAAGGTTTAAAGTTCTTGTTAAAACTGAATTTTGTATGCAACATTAGAGAAGTCAATTACTATATAAATAAAGACTGAAGAATTTAATGGGAAAAGTTGACAGTAACATCATGCTGCCTGAAGTAGCTCACATATGATTACCAACCTCAGGTCAGATTGTAAAGAAAGGCACAAACCCCAAACTAGTTGTGAGTTCTATAATTAGATTTCACCAACCAATAAGTATTAAGCACTATAGCAGTCTTAACATGGAATCTCAGATAGCCCTCTTCAATACTCCAGTCTATTTTACCACCCAAGCAAACCTGCGTTTGTGCAGATGGTCCCTTACTCCAGAAATCACCATGTTCAGGTTACAGACAAACTCAAAGGATCAGACACTTATCTAAGGTCAATTGCACCTTAGACTTCACACCAAATACAACATTTGTAGCCAGCCTATAATAAACTAAGAGGCTGTGTCTAGACTGGCAAGTTTTTCCGCAAAATCATCTGCTTTTGTGGAAAAACTTGCCAGCTGTCTACACTGGCCGCTTGAATTTCCACAAGAACATTGATGATCTCATGTAAGATCGTCAGTGTTCTTGCGGAAATACTGTGCTGCTCCCATTCAGGCAAAAGCCCTCTTGCGCAAGAAGGCCAGTGTAAACAGCACAGTGCTGTTTTGCGCAAAAAAGCCCCGATGGCTAAAATGGCGATCGGGGCTTTTTTGCGCAAAAGCGCGTCTAGATTGGCCACAGACGCTTTTCCGCAAAAAGTGCTTTTGCAGAAAAGCGTCCTGCCAATCTAGATGCGCTTTTCCGAAAATACTTTTAACAGAAAAATTTTCCGTTAAAAGCATTTCCGGAAAATCATGCCAGTGTAGACGTAGCCAGGATGTATTACTAGGAAATAAGAGTTTGCAAGGTTTAAAGTAGGTAAAACACATAGGATGTGTCTACACTGGCACGATCTTGCGCACAAGTGACTGCTTTTGCGCAAAAAATTGCTGCCTGTCTACACTGGCCACATGTTCTTGTGCAAGTAAACTGATGTTCTAATGTATAAAATCAGGGCTTCTTGCACCAGAACTCTGATGCTCCCGCTCAGGAATAAGCCCTCTTGCGTAAGAGCTCTTCCAGAAGAGGCCAGTGTAGACAGGCAACATAAATTTCATGTGCAAGAAAGCCCTATGGTTAAAATGGCCATCAGAGCTTTCTTGTGCAAGAGAGCGTCTACACTGGCATGGATGCTCTTTCGCAAAAGCACATCTCTTGCTCAAAAGCACATGCCAGTTCAGACGCTCTCTTCTGGAAGAGTTTTTGCAGAAGAACTCTTTCGCAAAAGAGTTTTTGCATCAGAACGTGCCAGTGTAGATGTAGCCATACAAATTAGTTAAAATCTTAGGTTCCAAAAAGTATTAGAAGATGCTGTGATATGCAAGCTTTCTATGTCCTTTAGAGCTAATCAGTGCTAAGCAGCTGGGGGATCCCTTGCTTATGCTTAGAAACTACTGCCCTCTCTAAATGCCAAGCAGCATAGTGATACAGTGAATTTATTCCCTCAGAGTTCTTCCAACTGATGAGACAAGTGTTTGTGCCTATCTCCTCTTCATGGGTGTGTGGTAGGACAATCAACAAAATATTTGCATCTTGATGTTTTACAAAGGATCATTTGCTTTGAATGGGCCTTCTTATGTGTGGGACCAACACTTCATATTTCCCGACTTGGGATTTACATCATTACTGAGTTTTACAATGAAACAGCTGTTGTGAGATCAATCTATTCAGTAGCCTAAGTGCATTTCATCAAATCTAAACACTAAACACATTCTTATAAACTTAACATCTGTTATAGCAATGCTAACACCCAGATGAGCCAGACTGGTTTCCAGCTACACATCTGTTGAATTCCATGAGACCTAATGGCCTTGGCCATGAGTTTGCACCTAGGTTAGGTCTACAATGAAGGGTTTTTGCGCAAGAAGTCTTTTGCAGAAGAGTTCTTTCACAAAAACTTCTTGCGCAAAAGCACATCCACACCTCAAAGCGCTGGCTTTTGCGATGAGCTTTTGTTCAAGAGAGCATCCACACTGCATGAATGCTCTTGTGCAAGAAAGCTCTGATGGCCATTCGCAGAATGGCCATCAGAGCACCTGTGCTTTTTTGGATAGGCTCTATTTGCACAAGAAACCCCTGCGGAGCGTCCGTACATGCCTTTTTGCATCTAGTGAGTTTGCACCTAGTGTCACAGCATTGTAAGTGAAAAATGTCAGGGAAAGTCAAAATAATAGGATCTCACTCAAATAAAAAATATAACAACAGTGCCTGTTCTTTTAAATTATCTTCCATGCAAGGATTTCAATGTATTTCATACACAAATTATGTGGGAGCATTCATAGTTTAAGGCCAGAAGAGATCATTTGTCAAAAGTCAATTTTCATCATTACCCCTACATTTTTGGGTGTAAAAAGTACAAAAATAATAAAGCACTGTACCCTGCCAGACTTCTCTCAAGTACACCTAAGGGTACTTGTACCACTGGTTGAGAAACACTGAACTAAACAGATTGAGCTTCATAAGTCTCTCATGGTAAACCATTTTCTTCAGCCCTTGAATAATTGTTGTGGTTCTTTTTCCACCCTTTCCAGTTTCTCAATATCCTTTTTAAAATGTGGATCCAAAACTGTACACAATATACAATGGTGAAAATTACCTCTCTACTTCACCATAACTACTTCCATGTTCATTTAACCAAGGATCACATTAGCCCTTTTTGCCACAAAATCAAACTGAGCGCTCATATTCACTTCTTTGTTCACTATGACTTCCAAACTCTTTCCAGAGTCCACTATTTTCCAGGATACAATCCCCTGTTCTGCAAATAAGGCATACATTTTTTGTTCCTAGTTGTGTCTGTCTTTGCAGTGGGTTGTATTAAAATGCATTTTGTTTGAGGCTTTGCTTAACAAGCAATGCAGATCTCACTGTATGAATAGACACTGTCTAACATCCTACTAAGTACAGGTTGAACTCTCTTAACTGGGATTCTCTGGTCCAACAACATCCATGGTCCAGCACGGATGTTGCAGGGCCAGCAAGTCCCAATGGAAGGCCAATGACAAGGTTCCCTCCAAAGTCAGCAGGGCAGCGCCTGCAGCAAGTTGACGGGGAAGCTGCCTTGTGCATGGCAGTAGAGCTTCCCAGCAGCATTTGCTGACCTTCCACGTGGCTGCCCAGTGAGGCTGGAAGCCACAATAGTTCGGTGGGGCAGGGAGCCATGGCGCATGCAACTGTCCAGCGGGTCCTGGAGCTCCAGGGTGGCGTACACAGCTGTCCAGCAGGTCCTGGAGCTGCAGGGCAGAACACATGGCTGCCTGGTAGGTCCCGTAGCCCCAGTGTGGGGCTGCCCAGTGGGTCTTGGAGCCCCGGCGGGTCCCGGAACACAAAAGCAATCTCCCGAGGGTGCAGGACCAGGGAGGTCCATCCTGTACTAATGGCTGAAAAGTACGTAATCATTGTCAGATTACATGAATACATCATCCTGCTTTCTAAATACAGAAAAGAAATACTTACTCAACACTTCTGCCTTTTTTGCATCATTATTAACAAATTTAACCAACTCTATTTAGGAATGAACTACACTATACCAAATCTTTATCTTGACATGAGGCACTCATGCCTTGATGAAATTATTAATGAAGAAAACTTGTTCCCAGGCCATGTAATGGGTCTAGAGATGGAAGACCGGTACTCTATTACTACTCAGTTTTGTTTATAGTTTTTTTACATACTTCAGTATACATAACAGAATACTGTTATTGTACAGCATCAAGAGCATGCTAGATAGCTGCTTAGCAACAGACATAGAAAGGCAGCCAGAGTCCCAAGAGCTACCATTAAATTTCCAACATGATCAAACAAATTATGTCAAATAATGGAGAAAGAACAGAGCATGGAAGGTGGAAAGCAACAGCGACTTAGTTATGTGCACAACCCAGTGATTCGTTTACAATTATATTTTCCTTTTTCTCTCTTTTGTTTAAAAGATGTTTCCAATTGTCTTTTATTTGCTTACTTGCTATTCTCTCTGGCTTAGGTCAATTTCATTGAAAAGGGAAATATAGTAAAATAAATGGTAAATTCCAGCAATGTGGGTTTCTTCCCTTCCATTGTTGCTTCTAAAGAGGATTGTATCATCATACTCCTCCTTAAGAGCACAGATACATTTCAGGTCTTAGAATAGAGAAAGCAAATCTGATGGCAAGAACTAAAGGCAGTGTAGAGTGGCTACTACTGGACTCAGCAAGATTCTGGAGCACAGGAGGCAGATAGTATTGTACCTCATATAACTCCCCAACTGGAGCAGATAACTGAGGAACCTCTGAAGTGCAAACTCAGCAGTATTAGGTCTCAAGTGGACCCCTCCGTGCTCTCAGAATAAGATGGTTTTCCTTTTTCTTGTGCTTTAGAAAATTGTGCTGTCTCAATCACTTCTAATTCTTGTACATCACAGAAATTTGTTTTCATTCATAGGCTACATCTTAGAGAGGAAGAAGAAGAAGAGCTACCGGTGGATGAGGCTGAACTTTGACCTTTTAAAGGAGTTGTCATATGAAGCCAAGAGAATGATTGAAGGTGTTGTTTATGAGATGCGGATTTATGCTGTGAATTCCATTGGCATGTCCCGGCCTAGCCCTGCCTCACAGCCCTTTATGCCAATTGGTGAGTTTCATCATATAAATTCTCATTTTCTCACTCCACCCTTTCTAAAAAGAAAGTTTACTTTTTTGAGACAGCTAACTAAAAATTTGATATTATTCTTCATTCCTTATCTTTTATTGGGCCAACTTCTATTGGAGAGAGGTATTTTCAAGTTTACACAGAGCTCTTCTTCTGGCCAAACCTTTTCTCTTTGTCATTTTCCTCTTCTCTTTCTCCCATATCCTTCCCTGGGAGCACTAAGACTCCAGTGTCATGAAATTGCTGATGAATTTCTAGCTGTTATAATTAGAAGTGTGAAAATCAAGGCTAGGTCTGAAGATGAGAGAGAAATAATTAAAAGTGTTTTCACCGTCCCTCTCAGCTTCCCTATTCCCTTATGGATGCAAATACCATGGTATCCCACCTCTTTTAATCCTAGCCCACTCCAGAGCTACAAGGCTAGTTGATTAAGAAAATATCTGAGGAATTATTTTCTATAAATAATTCCTCTCAACCTAGCAGTACATGCTGCAGTATCTCCAGCAGTCCCTGAGCGGGGAGCTACCTGTAAGAGTCTGTATCTAGGAAGCCAGCCATCCAAGGGTTTTATAAAGTGCGGTAACATAAATACCAATAGCTGGTGTCTGAAATGACTAAAATGGCACATTCTGCAGACAGTAGTCAGGGGCATGGGTCTTCCGAAGGAGGCAACATGAAAGCAAAAGACAATTTCAAGGGGGCAGGAGGGAAGGATGAGCTGCAAGAGGGGTCTGTTAACTCTGGGCTTCAATCACACAACAGTTGGACTACAGAGATAGAAGGGAAGCTACAAGAATTACCAAGAGGAGCTACTGAACAAAAAAGTCCAAAGTTTTCGTGGAACAGGCAGAGATTTACTAGATTAGGGATAAAGCCTGAAACCACTGCTTCAGAGAAGAATATTTGGGTTTGCAGTATGTATGGTATGGTCACATGTGCTACCTTTTCCTCCTGTGTATGGTGCTCAATCTTTGTATAATTTTGAAAATTAAGGCTGTTAATGTAATGCAGCTATAGTAAGGTACTGGTTAAAATCTTATTTTTAATAGCACCATAAACTAAAATGTTGATATAATCTACATCTATTAAACAGTGTATTAAATTGTCCTGAGTTTATAGTATAATTAATATATTTAATTTAATATTTAAAATGTATTTTAAAATGCAGAGCTGTGCAGTTTATGATATACGCATACTTGGCATGGGAAAAATAATTTGAAATATGTTCTGCTATATCATCTAACTTATGTGGTATGAGAAAGAAACACTGTATGAATACTTTGGTACATAGTTTATATCTTCTCATATGTATTAGGTTTTCTGCAGTCTTTTTATAAAATTAATTACTCCCAATAGTAATTTTTTCACAAGGGATATAAAATGCTAGAAATGCACAATTCTCCATTTCCAACCTTCAAATGAGTCCTGAGGGCCTGTGACCTGGGGATACCCTACTTAAATTTCTATCTGGATGAAGCAGGGATCAGACCAGTACAACAGATGGAAAAATTCTCAATGTAGTGTTTCAGCTATGCTGTATGTGACTTTAAGCAAGTTTTGTTTTCAAGAGGCTTGTTCAGATCTCAGAACTTCTTCAACAAGAGTTTTCTTTGTTTTTTTCCAAACTAGTAGAAAATAAGCACACCCAAAGATAAGATGAAACACTAAGTCTGTATTTAACTGCTGTTCTTGCTGACAGGTGAAGTGCAGAAGACTCACAGGGCAAGAAGCCCCTATTCTGAGTGGGCCTGCTGATAAATGAGGCAGAAGTGAAACCCATTGACACCAAAAAAAAAAATTTCTTATATGTTTCTATTTTTATTGCACAGATCAGATTTAGTGGCACCTGTAAATAAATATGGACACTATGGACCATTTTCAATACTGCAATAAATCAACATACCCCACTAAAGTAAACTGTTACACTAATTTATGCCATTTATGAATTTGGCCATATCCATATGAATTTTGTCTGGTAATAGTCAAATCATAAGTTCAGTATAAAAACTGTACCAATATTGGTTTTTCCCATTCTGTTGCTACCCTCAGTTGAAAATCTGATTAATTTCTCCAGAGCTCTAGTTTTTTCATCAGCTTTAATCCATAAAGGAACTTGTGCACAGCTACTGTTATCTAGCTAGACCTTGCATGTTATAGTATATTGTATTCCCCCTGTCCTGATTTTAGTCATTGACTCTTCCATCAACTGGAGTGACAGAGGTTACATTTTAGAGCAAGAGGTTGATACGATTCTATATAATTTTGCATTCCCTTAGTAAGAGAATTCCTCCCTGTACATCTACCATGTTCTCTCACATATAATCCTATATCCCAGGATTTTATTTTCTACTTATTTTCTTTTAGCACCACCAAGTGAACCAACCCACTTTGCAGTGGAAGACATCTCTGACAGCACTATAACCCTGAAGTGGAGACCCCCTGAGAGGATTGGAGCGGGGGGACTAGATGGCTACAAGGTGGAATACTGTAAAGAAGGATGTGAGTAAGCCTAGTACCTCAGTATCAATCAATCTCATCAGAACATAAATGAAATATCACCATAGATACTAGAGTTATGCAAACAGCATTGCTACAAACAAGTAAAACCAGCATAATTAAATTAAAGCTTACTACTAACAGTGATGGACATGATCCTACTTAATGTAGTCATCAAGTATTGCCACATTTACTACAACATTATCATAGTGCCCCCATGATATAATCTTATCAACCATAATGTTGTCACACCACTGTCTTCACAATAATGATCACAAACAATACTTACATGTAGCCACAATATTGCCAAAAGCCTCAGTACATCACTGCATTCATTATCTGAGCATTTCTTCAGTATCCAATTAAGTCAAAGAACTCATCATTTCTACAGATAACATATCAGCAATTTTTTTGTTTTATGTCTGTACAGCAGTTGGCATAATGGGGCCCTAGTCCTTGACTAGGGCTCATAGATGCTACAGTAATTCAAATACATTAATAATAATTACCCTATCACCACAAGGCCTGATCTACACTAAAACTTAGATTGACTTCACTCTATTGCTCATGGCTGTGAAAAATGTTGCACCCACAGCACCATACTTAGGTTGACTTACCCTTCCCCCCTCTTTTCTACATTTTCAAATATATTGATTTCTATTACAACATATAATACAAAGTGTACCATGTTCACTTTATATTATTTTTAATTACAAATATTTGCATGTAAAAACATAAACCAAGAAATAGTGTTTTTCAATTCACCTCATACAATATTGTAGTGCAATGTGTTTATCACAAAAGTGCAACTTACAAATGTAGGTATTTTTGTTACAAATGAAAACAAATGTATTTGTCTGAGAAATCAGTTGAACAAGAAGAAAGAGCCTGAATGGACTGGCAGGCTCTGAAATTTTACAATTTATTTTTAATGCAATTACTTTTTATACATAATTCTTCATTTGGAAGTTCAATTTTCATGGTAAAGAGATTGTACTACAGTACTTGTAATAGGTGAATTGAAAAATACTATTTTATTTTTTTACAGTGTGAATATTTGCAACCAAAAAAAACCCAAAGTGAGCACTGTACACTTTGTATTGTGTTGTAATTGAAAAAAAAATATTTAAAAATGTAAAAAACACTGAAAATATTTAAATAAATGGTATTCTATTAGTTTAATTGTGCAATTAATCATGATTATGTAGTTGATTGACAGCCCTAATTTGCACTACAGCACTACAGCGGTGTTGCTGCAGTGCAACAGCTTTGCCACTGTAGTGGTTCTAGAGTAAACCAAATACCACCGTTATCCTAGTCTTCTTAGATCCAAATGTCTGTGGCAGTGTTACCAGGCCGCTCTGATTTGTTTACTTAACAGCTCAGCTCCACAGCCTTCACTGCTTCCCTTGAATTTTCTTGGCTGCGAACAATGAACTGCAGCTAATGGGAGCCGTGAGGCTCCGTGGCTATGAAGCCATTAAGTAAACAAACCAGAGTGGCCCTTCAGCAGCTCTCTCAAAATGGGCCCATGGGGCTCTTATACATTTCAAAAGCAGAATCGCACCAGAATCACAGTTTCCGCTGTGCCTCTATATCCCCTGCCCCTGCAGAGATGGTGCTGGGGAAAATCCAGCTTTTAAGCCAGCTCCCCCCAGCACCAACTACCCTCCCCCCCACCTTGCTGCCTCTCTCTGATAGAGGCAGCAAGGAGGGGGGAAGCGACTAGTCGCATAACTAGTCAACTATCCAATAAACTTCTGCTTATGGGATAGTTGACTAGTCGAGTATCTTACACCCCTAATGACAACAGTGCTATCAGCATCATGACATCTATGCTGTTACCATTACTACAGAAGAATTCTGTTCCACTACTACCAGCTCTTTTAAAAATTAAAAAAAAATGAGGTGATAAAGTCCATTATTTTCACTGTTGTTTTTAGAAGCATGTTTGTCACAATAGTCTCTGGATACCATACACATAGTTCAGGGAATATCTGTATTTCAGAAAAGAATTAACCTCACAACCTCCCTCTTAGAGCCACTCCCTTTCACCTTCATGGTATCAGTTGCAAAGAAAATCCTCAACAGTCATCACTAAACCTCCTGAAGACATACTCTACTCTTAAAGAAATTAGAAGGGACTTTAGTTTAGAAAGTTTGTACTATTTTAAAACAGAAATCCTTTGCTTGCAGCTACAGATTGGGTTCCAGCTCTTCAGGGCCTAACTGAGCGAACATCTGCATTAATTAAAGATCTGGTCACTGGGGACAAACTATACTTCCGTGTCAGAGCTATAAACCTGGCTGGTGAGAGTGAACCAGCACTAACCAAAGAGCCTGTTACCATCCAAGAGATCTTGCGTGAGTATCTGGAGTGAACAAGAAAAAAGTATCATTTATTTCTGTCAGGACAATTTTTAAAATGTCCTTTAATGGAAACTTTGCAGTGTTGTTGTAGCCATGTCAGTTCCAAGATGTTAGAGAGAGAAGGTGGGTAAGATAATATCTTTTATTCAACCAACCTCTGTTTGTCAGAGAGATAAGCCTCTCAGCTACACAAAGCTCTTCCTTAGGTCTGGGAAACATACTCAGAGAATCACAGCTAAATACAATGTTGAAAAGATAGAATGTGCAGATTCATGGCTTATTACAACAATCTGTAATCCACTAAACCCCCTTTTTGTTCTATTACTACAGCTGTGATAATCTACCTTGAATGATTTCTTTGAATATGAGCAACTACTTAAGCTATACTATCTGCTGTCCTTGTATTTAGCTGTGACACAGTCATTTCCCCAGACCTGAGTAAGAGATCTGTGTAGCTTGAAAGCTTATTTCTCTCAATGGAGACGAAACTCTGGGATTGGTAAGTGCAACCGAGTGGGGGGGCCCTCTTGGGGAGGTCCTTTCTCTACCCGCTGTCCCAATGTCCTCCCGGGCATGCCCCAGTGTCTTCACTGACTGTGAGGATACTAATCCGTGGATGAATCTAAGCCGGCGGGAGTCTCTCGCAACGCTCCAATGCGTCAAAGGCCTTCTCGGACAGCCGGTGGCTGGGGAAGGTAGGGGGGCTCGGTCCCACCCCCTCTCTGAGCCCTGGCCTAGGGCCCTAAGGACCAGGATTTGATTCACTGGTCCGGTTGGTGGGGTTGAGACCCATAACGCACCAACTCACGGGCATCCGAAGCAGTGCCCTGGGCCGCTTCCTACCTTCTTCCTCCTCTCAAGGTCGCCTCGCACTGCTCCATCTCGCGATCACTTTCCTGTGGCAGGGGCGCTTCTTTTAAGCGTCCTGCCAATGACATGGCCGACATCGGGAGGGCTGTGACGCCACTCTTGGCCCCTCCTCCTTCTGGCTCCTTAGCGTGCTGGTGTCAGCTGGCGTCCCCGACCGCCAGCATGTTCACGTGTCCGGCGCTGGCTCGGAGCGCCACTGGCGGTGGCATGCTTGGTGGGTGGGGCGGCAGAGTGTCCCCCCGCCAGTTGCCAGCTGCCACGGAGCATGCGCGGTAGTGCCGGGTCTGAGCCAGAACTGCCGCTTCTCCCCAGAACGCCGGGGACGGCGCGGCTGGCATGCAGGGCACCCCGGCATCCCCATCACAGTAAGGCAAATACTTTTATTAGAGCAAGAACAGAGCACAAGCATTCTCTTGTTTCAGTATAACTGCCTATATTTTAACACTAGACAGCTCTTTCAAGTTAGTTCTAAACCATGAATTTCCTGGTTCTGGAAACATGGGCTGTGTCCAGACTCCATGCCTCCTTCGACGGAGGCATGTAGATTAGCCACATCGGAAGAGGGAAATGAAGCCGCGATTAAAATAATCGCGGCTTCATTTAAATTTAAATGGCTGCCCCGATCTGCCGATCAGCTGTTTGTCGGCAGATCGGGAGAGTCTGGACGCGATGCCCCGACAAAGAAGCCTTTCTTCATCGACACAGGTAAACCTGGTTTCACGAGGCTTACCTGTGTCGATGAAGAAAGGCTTCTTTGTCGGGGCATCGCGTCCAGACTCTCCCGATCTGCCGACAAACAGCTGATCGGCAGATCGGGGCAGCCATTTAAATTTAAATGAAGCCGCGATTATTTTAATCGCGGCTTCATTTCCCTCTTCCGATGTGGCTAATCTACATGCCTCCGTCGAAGGAGGCATGGAGTCTGGACACAGCCATGGAAGAGAGGTAACAAGATCTGGATCATAGTATATTTTTATTCATATTTCAGTTTTTAAAATGTTTGCATTCTGTTTCCTGAAATGATTGTCTCAAAGTCTGCATTAGTAACACTTTATTTATTTATTTAACAAGTACGTGTATTCTGGAAATAATATTCTAGTACAGTATATTAATACCAAATAGTCATACTCCTGCAAACGGAGGCCACAGACTCTCTGGATAAAAGCTGCTATCTGCACTTGCATGTCCTACTTTGTTAATTACCATCCTATCCACCACTCAAGAGCAATAAGTTCTAATTCATTTGACTACTGTCCAAAAGATATTAAAAGCTATTAACTACAGATTCCTCATTCCTGAATCACACAAGATACTTACCAGAGTCCCACTAACAATAAAATGACCAAGTGTAATGAAGTAGAGCTAAAGAACATCCCAAAACCAGATAATGAGAACAAGTTCTCCAAATCCATACTTACAAATTAATTCTATAGATAATTGGTATGGATGAGGGATGGAGAAAAGGTGAGACAGAATATGAAGAAAAACTCAAATGAGCAAGGATTTGAAAAGACAGAATATACTTTACAATAAGACTAAAGGAAAAATACGCTACCACAGATTACTTCCTTATGCAGCTTCTTACCCTGCTGGTCACAAAGGTGTTGTTGAACCACTCCACCACAGTGATACACAAGTCTTGACCTATCTCCACATGGTGGTGTGTTAGGAGAAACAGTACAGCAGCATTCTCCTTGCCTCTCAACTAAGTATGCCCATGCCCTGCTCCATGCAGAAATTGCACTAATCCTGCTAGAAATTGAGCCTGCAGCGTTATAGAAACAAGGGCAAGATTTGCTGCTATTGGAGAATATGTTTCCCCAATGGTATTAACAGCCTGCAATCTGATTTTCTCATGCTTAAAACCACTCTGTATTGATTCCCACTGTTAGATATAAATTATGTCTCTTTTCATGTTTTTCCTGAATATTTCAAATAAACTAAACATGATATCTGTCTTTATCAACAGAACGTCCCAAAATCTGGCTGCCACGCAATCTACGGCAGACTTTGGTGAAGAAAGTAGGAGAGACAATCAACATTGTGATTCCCTTTCAGGTATGATTTTGATGTGATTTTCTTTAATTACTTATCTAGCAGAATAGTTTTTCCTTTCCCAAAGTCCCCTGCTGGCAGGTCACTAGTTTCTATAAATGATGGGCTCACGTGACCTTCAACATAGAGTCAAATGTGATAGTGGCCCTATATAGTTGGATAGTTTACAATAATAAAGCAAAGATAGAGCAAGTTAGGTCAGTCCTCACACAAGGCCAAATTTAGTTCATTTATAAACAAAGGTTTATGTATTGTATATTTACAATCAGGGGTCTCAAAATCATGGCTGGGGACCATTCCCATATAGAACAGTTGTGCAATATGGACCAGGAGTCACACTGGGTTGCAGGGGAGGAGCTGTCCATTCCTGTCCTCCAAGTTCCACCCCTTCCCGACACTATTCCCCCTCCCCTCCATGGCACCCTATCCCTCAAGGATACCAGAGAATGCAAGGGGGCCTGACCACTGCTGCTATGCCACACCAGGACTGCTCAATAACCTCTTAAGCCTCATCCCTTGGGGGACAAGGTACCGTGGAGTAAGAGAGCAGGCAGTGGCAAGAAGGGGCATGGTTTATGGGACTGGAATGAATAACTCCTCCTCGACTCATTGGGACACATGGGCCAGATTGTGCAACTGCTCTGACTGGTTTACAGTAGTATAAATCTGGAGTACATCCACTGGAATGAATAGATATATTCTCAATTTACATCAGTGTAATTGTACAGAATTTTGCCCTCTGTGCATAGATCAGATAGCAAACAATGAATAGTGAGGAGGAATACAATGAGTCAATAGAGAGAATCAAAATAACAATGATCCTGAACAATGAGCCAGGTCTGGCTTTCTGCATTTTAAAATATATACAGTAGTTCAAATTCAATTATGTTTAAATATATTTCAATACAAAGGATTTTTAGTTGCTCACAAATAATTTTATGTATGTGCTTCTTGTTCGTTTTTGTTCTGATGGTATTTAAAACCGAGTGTTCCTGCCCTGAGTCATTCACAATACATTATACCATCTGCACAATGAATAAGACAAGATATCACCTTATGTTCATGCAATTAAAGATGTACTACAATGCCAGGCAATAGAGTTAAAGTTGTGAATGCATATTTGAAGATATTATATAATAAGGCAGCACTGCCTTAATGTCCTCATTTTGATGGCGTTTACTACAATCCAAATGTCACACACATGCACTACATCCTTTATCAGAAAAAATGGCATAAGATCTTTAATTCCTTATATAATACTTTTAGGTAGTATTAATCACGTGCCAGAGCACTAGACAGCACCCAGAGTTTTGCCTAGGAATCTTTATATTATTTAAATAAAAATATATGAATAACCTGGCCTAATCAAATTAAAGCTTCACATTTCTATCCCCTGCTGCTAAAATATTAAATATGGGATAAGACTATTGTTTCCTTCTTTCCTCCTACTAAAAAACAAATGTACCATTTTAAATCAAATTCTCAATGCAAACACAAAAACTTTTGGAAAGTGACAAGCAACTAAAAATGGGAAGAGGGTACTGTAAATGCTTAATTCACTTTACCGATAGCTTTATTTACATGCTCCAGTTGTATACACAATATACAATACTCTTAATTAAATTTAGAACAAAAATATTGAAGAAAAAAATCATGTTCAGATAAATATTAAAAAAAGAAAAGAATTTAAAGAAATTTCAATAATCAAAAATTTATTTCATACAAATAATTCTCATTGTTCACACTGGTATAAAGATAATCAATTGAGGGACAAGCCAAGTCTTTATGCTCAGCCCTGAATATGAGGCTTCATTTACATATGGCATTGGAAAAGGTTCAAAAAAGGGCAACAAAAATTAGTAGAGGCTTGGAACGGGTCCCATATGAAAAAAGATTTAAAAGACTTGGACTTGGACTTTTCAGATTCGAAAAAAAGGACATTAAGTGGGGGATATGATAGAGGTCTAAAAATCATAACTAGTGTGGAAAAAGTGAATAAGGAAAAGTTATTTATTAATTATCCCCACAATATGAGAACTAGGGATCACAAAATGAAATTAATAGGCAGCAGATGTAAAACAAACAAAAGGAAGTTTTTCTTCACTCAGAACACAGTCAACCTGTGGAACTCCTTGCCAAAGGATGTTGTTAAGACTAGGACTTTAACAGGGTTCAAAAAAGAGTTAGATAGATCCATGGAGGTTATTAGCTATTAGAGAGGACAGGTAGAAAAGGTATCCCTAGCCTCTGTTTGTCTGGAAATAGGTGACAGAAGAGGAATCACATGATTACCTGATGTGTTCCCTCCCTCTGGGGCATCTGGCATTGGCCACTGTCGGCAAACAGGATACTGAGTTAGATAGACCTTTGGTCTGACCCAGTGTGGACATTCTTATGTTCTTATCTGTGCTACCTCAGAAGCATTTGGTAAGAACTGTGACTCTTTCTTCCCTGCTTCGCTTTTGCTGGGGAGGGGAGAACAACAACACTGGAAAGGGTACAAGTTAATCCTCCTCTTGCATACCCCTTGAAAATAGTGTAAAGGAAGAATATGGTGGCCTTTGAGCGCACAGGCTTTCAAGGAATCTATGTATACAATTTGGCTAGGATACTCAGAAACAGTGTGCATTTATGCATCCATATGCAAATAAGACTGCAGAGAGAGGTGTTCATGATGTATTTGTATGTGCTGGGAGGATATGAATGTCTGTGCTTTGTTGGGCATGTAGTCAAAGTATGAAACATTGTGTGGCAGATTTTCAAGACTGGATGTGTACAACTGCATATTACTGTGTGCATGCACTTAAATTAAAAAATTAGTAGGGGGCTATGCCCACTGGTCACTATGCTCGCCAACCCCCCTCATTCTGGCAAGCTTTCTCAGCCTTGAGAGCGTGATGGTATCATTCTGTCACCTAGAAGGAAAAACTTTTGTATATATAGTGAGAGATAATTAGCTGACCAGTTAAACAACTTAGTGATTATCTGTGTTTGCATTTGCTGCAATTGTATAAGCACCCACAGTAATTTCATATTTATATGTGTGGATTTATGTCAGCGTGAGTGTACAGAAAGAAGGATGGTCTTCTGACTGAGGCACAGGACTGGCAATTAGGACTTCCAAATTCGATTTCTGGTTCTGACAGACATTCTGTGTGCCCTTGGACAAATAATTTGATGTTTCTCATTCTCCTGATTAAGAAACTAAAGAAAATGAAGTTAGGTTTGGAAAGCATTTTGAAATCAGACAGGGATACAGATATGTAAAATATTACAGTAAGGAGAGAATATGTATATAATTTGGGAGTGAATGGGAAGTATGAGGACTATTTGTACAGATGAGCAGAATCTATGTAAAATAAAGTATGCATGGGGTATGGCTTGTAGTTTCAGATTACGCAGAGAGATGTATATTACTCTGGGAGGATTTTGTGCCAAAAAATTAAAAATTCTGCAAATTTCATTTGTAAAAATAACGCACTATAATCACACTAATTTCAATTGTTTGGTAAGTTATCTAAACTACAATACAAAAAAAGTCAAAACTATTCAGTATTTCCTAAACACATGAAAGTTAAGTTACAAACTCTTGGTAATCAATACCAATGCATTCCAGTTATAATTCTGGATTTTCACTTAAATTATATTACAGACAGGGGCGGCCCGTGAACCTAGGCAAACTAGGCAGTTGCCTAGAGCGCTGCAGGCCTGGGCGTCCAATGATGACATCACAGCCATTAATGGCTGTGCAGGCAGGGGCGCTGATCACGCCTTCTTCTTAAGGTGCCAGCTGCCGCAGCTGGCCTCAGGCCGCTCCTGATTACAGAACATCAAACAGGGGGAAAAAAAAAGAATGTCATTTTAAATTGTCTGACTTTCACACGTGAAAGTCATACAGTTTTGCTAATCATTGTCCTGGACCTGTCTGGGTACTTTGGGAAGTGCTTGGTTCTATCTTGACATTTTATTGACTGCTTGACAAATGTTTTATTTGCCCTCAAGTCTTTTTTTTTTTTTAATAGGTAAGTAAAAATCTAACCCCATTGAGACACTTCGGCATAGGAAAAAATGAGAAAAAAAACATAACTTCTCCTAGATGATTCTCTTACTGTCATTTATAAGGCTTTACATCCTGGAAAAGTAAAGCAATTAGCTTAGGAACAAAGCTGAGTGTCTTGAAAACGTGTGTATTTAGCAGCATGTTGTATGGATGTGAGACATAGGTGATAACGAAAGATTCAAAGAGAAGAACACTGGCGTTTGAGAGGAGTTGTTACAGAAAGAGAATAGGATGGATGCAGAAAGTCATCAACGAGGAATAACATAGGAAGATATAGCTGAAAGAGACCCTACTGCAGAAGGTTATACAATGGAAGTTACAGCTATTTGGGCATATCTGCAGAATGAACAAGTGAAAAGTTAAGATCTTGGTATTCGGCATAATGGATGGTCTGGACAGGAGAGGCAGACCCCACAGAGAATGGGTAGATGATATAGTAGATTGGTGCTGAGCTAGTCCTCAGAAACTAAGCCACTCCACAGTGGACAGGGAAAGATGGAAGGAAATAGTAAGGGCGGCATCGGACAATGGGTGTTGAGCCCATGGTGGTTGTTGATGATGACGACGACGACATCACTCTGGCAATGTAGGAGGCCTTAAAACTTTTACGTTCCTGTGAGACTGACTGAAAATGGGAACAATCCTAACAATAGTAACACTAATGTTACTATGCAGGCAGGCTGCTACATTTCTGCCTCAAAGAATGAGATCAGCTAGCCATCAACAGCAACATGTCAGGGTTGGGGTTTTTTAAAGCTATTTTCTTTAATTTAAAAACAATTTTCAGTAAACAGATACTAATATTTATTTTTTTTTTATTCCCAAGATGTTAGACATGTTACTATGCAGGTAGAGGTGACAGGTATCATGGGCAGGGAAAGACTCTGTCTCCCCAAACAGAGTACACTCCATGCCCAAGCCACCTCCTGCTTGCTGTTATCTCATGGCCCAGCCTGGAGTAAGAAGGCTGGGGGCCGCGGTGAGCACAAGACACCCAGGCTGAGATCCTGTTAGCACTGGGGCTGTGCTACTTGTCCAGTGATCCAGCCATGCCACCTGCCCAGATCTGGGGCTACAGGCATGGGGGGTAGAGGTGAGGCTGCGGCCATGCTCTGTACTTCAATGGAGGGAAGGGGAAGGACCTCAAGCATAGGATAAACTTAAAAAACAACAAATGGTCTGGTAGCACTTTATAGACTAATAAAACATGTAGATGGTATCATGAGCTTTCGTGGGCATAGCCCACTTCTTCACATGACTGGATTTTTTTTATGATACCATCTACATGTTTTGTTAGTCTAGAAAGTGCTACCAGATCATTTGTTGTTATTTAAGTTTATCCTCTACAGACTAAATCAGCTACCCCCTGAAGTTCAGGCAGTGGGTGAGGGATGGTGGCTAGCCCCCCCCAACAAGGGCATGTTCACCTGCCATCCATGCAGGCTGCTACAGTTCTGCCTCAGAGACAAAGTTTTCCTTGTGTATATCAGAAAAACATATCTCCTCCACATCTCATGAGTCTCAGTATCAAGTGAGAGGAACTTGCTTAGTGGGCATTCCTGCCCTCGAATGGTAATCAATGTTTCTCTCACAGGCATGCACACCCAGCCTCCCTCCCCCTGCAGTGATTTGCATCTGTGAGGCTGCTCTAGGTACACTGGAATAGATGTACTACCTCAGCTGCCAGGGAACAGGCATGTGTCTTCTCCTCTCACCTCCCCACACCCCCACAAATTTCTTTTGCATTTTTCTGCATAGGAGAAACAGAAATATGCAAGATTTATGAATTCTGCCCCCTTCTTGTCCCCCGCCCACAGAATTCTGTCAGGAGTAGTATATGCATTTGGGTGTATTTATTCAATGAGCAGCAGAAAGTCAAAATCTGGATCAATTCAGATGTCAGTGTGCAACTGAAATATACAGAATTTATGCCTTATATGTGTGAGCTACATGGTAAACACTACTATCATGAAATTAAATGCTTAACATTGTTCTTGCTAAAATATTTTTTCACTGTTGTCTAAAGCCACAAACAGATGACGACATTTTACAGAGCAAACAATTCTGAGTTACTGATAAAGTGGCTCCACATTGCTATTGTTAAATCTTTAAAATATTTTTAAATTGAAAAAATATATAATTTTGCTGTTATAATACTCAACAGTCAAAGAAGTTTTCTACAAAACATTTTTTGGTATGAGACGACAGTGGAAAATTTCAACTGAAAATTCTTGATAAAGTTGGAAGTAAAAGTTTTAATGTATGTTGATTTGCAACCTTAACTGTACTCTCACTAAGATAAAAGCTTTGGAGAAACTTATTTAAATCATATTTAAATTACAGCACCCAATTTTATCACCTTTTTTAAACAAACAAAAAACAAAAGGAACATAAAAATAAAGATTAAGAGATTAGCTTCTTCAGGTAGGCTAAAATTATTAGATTTGTACTTGCTAAAGAGGAGGCACTTCAGCAGATGAGACTTCAGTCTTCAAAATGCAAAAGGAGATTTGAAATACATCGACAAGCCTCTGAATTAATGCTAAACCTTTGTGACTAAAAGACACAATCAGGAATTGAGGAGCACTCTCTCATGGCATTGTAAGGGTACGGCTAGAGTATGGGGCAATGTCAAACAATGCTAGCTACATGCATACCGTAGCTGGAGTCAACGTATCTTAGGTCAAGTTGCATCCAATATGTGGGGGGACTGATGGGAGAAACTCTCCTGTCAACTTCACTTATTCTTCTCGTTCCGGTACAGTACCGGAGTCAACGAGAGAACAGTTGGCAGTTGATTTAACAGGTCTTACTATACTCACTAAGCTGAACCCTAGAGGAATCGATCGCTAAAGTGCCATCTTCTGGTAAGTATAGACATGCTGTAAGTCAGAATACTGTGTTCTATTCCTGTGACAATCTCTGACCTTGACAAAAATCACTTATTCTCTATGAGCCTTTGTTCACTCATCTGTATGTCTAGCAAAAGTCAAGGACAGATCATGAGCAATAAACAAAATTTCCAAGACACCACACCTGTGAAAGTCGCAGACGTTGAGCAAACTCACAGCATTCATGACTTCTGGGGCCTTCATGACAGAATCACAGCCTTGCCCATCTACAATATGGGAATTCCACTGTTCACATACCTTAGAAAGATAATATGAGGCTGAATTAATGTTCAAAATCTTAGATGAAAAGTACTGGAGAAGGGCAAAAGCCAAGTAAAATGTGAAAGATTTAGACCATGCCTTTTCTTGTAGAACACTGTCAACTTGTGGGACATACTGTTATGAACAGGTGGTTAGCACATTTTATTCAAAAATTAACTAGGCAAAGTATTAGAAGGAATATTATGTGCTATTAGTGGGGACTCAAGATATTCCTTAGCTACGATCTTGCCCATCACATACCTGTGAATGCAAGGCTATGTCTACAGGTCAGGCTTCTTGCACAAGAACTGTTTTGCGCAAGCGTTCTTGCTCAAAAGGTCTTGCACAAGAGCACGTCCACACTGCTATGTGCTTTTGCACAAGAGCGTCCATGGCAGTGTGAACACTCTCTTGCGCAAGAAAGCTCTGATGGGCATTTCTTGCGCAATAAACTGCTGTTGCCCATCCACACTGCCTTCTTGCACAACAGCTCTTCCGCAAGAGGGCTTATTCCTCGTGGGGAGAGGAATAACCCTTGAACAAGAAGCCCTCTGTTTCGGCGCTTTACTGTACATTTACTTGCGCAAGATCACGCTTGCAGTGTAGACGCTCTGCAAGTTTTTGAGCAAGAATGGCCATTCTTGCGCAAGAAGCCTGCAAAGTAGACATAGCCCAAGTGTCTAAAAAATGTTGGAAAAAAACCATTTCTGTCTCTTCCACCAATAAAATCAATTAGTCTCTTCTGGTGCGCCATCCACCTACTCTGCCTTTGACTGTTCCCTCCAAGATTAGATATTGCTCATTACAGAAATCCAATCCTCTGGTTATGAATTAGGAACATGCTTTCTATGGTTCATACTTTTCACAGTCTATAAATAAGAGTATCAGGATATGAAAACCAATACTGCAAACACTTGCTCTATTTCATTAGTCACTACAGCATCTTAAATAAGGAATTATAATAAAAGTGCTTACTCAACCAAACTATAACTACAGCAATCATTAAGCTAGATTTATGACTAAGAGGACACTTTCATAGTAAGTTTCTATTTTGAGCTAGGTATAGCTTTCAGAAAAAGTTGCTAAATTTTCTCATGGTGGCTCTTTACCGAAAAAATGAAGGGACAGATCTTCTGCTTTCTCTAGTGCCTTTGAAATATATCTTTTTGCAAACAGTCTGGAAAAATTGATCAAGAACCTGGACCTAAATGTTTTCATAAATAAACAGGAGATGTTTCAGTCCAAAAGGTAATTTTTTCCTTAAAGTTATAACTTTCTTTAAATAAGTCATCGTTTTGAAATCTTTTTAGCCACAATTTCCTTGTGAGATGATTAAATAATAGAATCCTCACATTATAACAAAGAGAAAACGAGGCAAAAAGGGTGCCTTTGTGATTGTCACCCAGAGTCAGTTTTGGTCAAAAAATTATAACAAAGCATAATGCCCTGACAAATCCAACATGATTTCTACCCAACTGAATATTTAGTTCTTCCTGAATGACTGAGATAGGTGCTTTAACTATTCTGTTTGTCATGAAAAGAATATATACCTGTAAGAGCCTAGAAATTTCTCCCAACTCATACTGTAAACCAAACTAGTTGGTGACTTTATGCTAGAATCTTGCAGACATCCTCAGCACAGCTCTTGTCTGGCATGCGCAGACAATCAGCATCCAAGCTGACAGTGGCAAACATTTTGCGTTAAAGAGGTGACAGAAGATCCATAATATCTGGTAGGGGACAGGAAGGGCTACTGACAGTTTTGATTCCTGGATTTACTGGGCCTATCTCTCCCAGTACAAACTATTAATATTATCATATGGCAAAGTTTTATCTGCTTCTGGCAGATTACCAGAGATATGAGGTGCAATGCACACCGAAGACACTGGGACCAACCTCTAAGGAAGGCATCTGAGAGACATTCAGGGGTTTTATACTTCCTTTGGAGCAAAAAACTTGCATTTCTAATTTTGATTGATGGCAAATAGATAAATGTGAAACATGCCCTATCTGTGGAATAAAGGTTAAAGGTCCCCACCTTGTCAGCTGACATAAAACATGGCAGTGGTGTTATATGTGAAGATATTCAGCATGATAAAATTAAACCGTGAAAAGAAAAACTAGCACATTAAATTGGATTGCTCTGAGGTTTAGAACCTTAGAGTGTAGCGTAGGGATGTCAATGTGTAGCCGACTACACAATTAACTGACAAGACTAGGCTTATCGGTTAATCCTGTTGACTACACACACTCCTGTCAGACAATTGGGGGAGGGGTGTGTACATGTAGTTGACAGGATTAACCAATAAGCCTAAAATCAGCTGTTAATCATGTAGTCCAGTGTTTCTCAAACTGTGCTCCGCAGAGCCCCAGGGCTCTGTGAGACATCTCCAGGGGCTCTGCGAGGTTGACAAACTGGAAACATTGAAAGGTACAACCAGGACCAGATTGAGGGGTGGGCAAGCCGGGCAGCTGCCCGGGGCGCCAACCAATGGGGGGGGGCACCTGATGGCAGCTGTAAGGGGCATGCGGCGTCCCTTATAGCTGCCATCAGGCGCCACATGCCCGGCTCCCACAGCGCTGGCCCCTCCCCGATTCCCCTGGCACCGGCCAGCAGCGTCCTTCCCCCCATGGCCGCGGGGCCCTGCACAGCCACCGGTGCGCACGCCAGCAGCAGTGGCTGGGCGGCCCCGCGCATGCGCCGTGCACCCGGGGCACCAAAATGGCTCAGGCCGGCCCTGGGTACAACACATACAATCAATGGACTGCTAAGGCTCTGCATAAGTACAACACATACAATCAGTGGACCGCTGGGGCTCTACATAAATTTTTACACATGTAAAGGGCTCCGGAGCCCAAAAAGTTTGAGAACCGCTGGTGTAGTCAGCTTCACGTGGACATCCCTACTCTATACTCAAAGGTTCTGGACCTCTGAGGCATGGACTCTATCAGAAGAAACAAACGGGGCAGGGGAGTTGGTGCCTGTGGTGCCTTTAAGGTGGATCTCTATGTGTGCTGGACCCACCTGCTGAGGCAGCAGCGCGGGCTAGAAGGGGGATCCCAGCGAGTGGGGCCGGGAGTACACTGGATGTGGGCCCTGCCTCTGGGGGCTATTGAATAGTTGTGAAACTGATAACATTTTGTACAGTTACATGACTATTCAATTGCATGCTATTTAACATCCCTAGTGTACAGAGGATTCTTTCTGCCTTAAGAGAGTTAGCCATGTTAATCTGATTCAGCAAAAATAACAAGGAGTCCGGTGGCATTTTAAAGACTAACAAATTTATTAGGGTATTAGAGTACAAGATTTTGTAAACTACAATCATTTCCTCAGATGCTGACAAGAAAAAGACAGACAGAAAAAAAAGGATATAGAGATGAGACTGAGATCAGTGCTAATTAAATCAGAATGGATGTGGCTCATCTACAACAACAGTGAGAATACCTGAATGTGAAGTTACTTATTGTAATGAGAGAACCACTCCATGTGTTCAGGGTGTCAACTTTGCATATGAATGCCAGCTCTGCAGTTTCTCTCAGTAGTCTGTTTTTGAAGTTTTTCTGTCTGAAAATGGTAACTTGCAAGTCTCTGAAACTGTTTTCCCAGAGAGGTTAAAATGCCCCCCTCCCTCCACTGGCTTTTGGATGTTGTCATTCTTGATATCTGATTTGTGTCCATTTATTCTTTTGCATAGAGATAGTCTAGTTTCTTTGATGTACATGGCAGAGGGGCATTGTTGGCACAAGATGGCATATATTACATTAATAGATGGTATAGCTGATGTGGTTAAGTCCTGTGATAGTGTCACTAGGGCAGATGTGTGAACAGACTGCAAACAAACTACTGAGCTGGAATTCATATGTAAATTTGACACCCTGAACCAAGGTCTAAATCAGAGGCAGGGAACCTTTTTTGGGTCAGGGGCCACTAACTCTCAGAAAAATCAGTTGGAGGCCACACAACAGTGAGCAGCAAAAACAAACAAACCTCTCCAACTTCACTGATTTGGCCTCCAACATTCTTCTTGCACATCAGAACCTAGGAGGACCTAAGCTAGTAGATTTTGGGTGCCCCCCTAGACTCTGGGGTGTGGAGTCTTGGTGAGAGGGAGGGTGCAGGAGCGGGCTCAGGGTAGAAGGGCTGGGCAAGAGGTAGGGTGCAGGAGAGGAGGGAGAGTGCAGGAGCAGAGTGAGCATGTGGGGTATGGGCAGAAGGTGGGGTGCAGGAGTGGAGGGGTGCAGCAGTGGGCTGGAATGACTGGGTAGGAGGCAGAAGCAGGCTGGAGATTAGGAGTGTGGGTCTGGGTGGGAAGTATAGTGCAGAAGAAGAAAGGGTGGTAGAAGCAGACTGGGCAGAAGGTAGGGTGCAGAAAAAGAGGGGGTGCAGGAGCAGGCTGTGGTTGGAAGGGCTAGGCAGGAGGTAGGGTGCAAGGGGAGGCTAGAGATTGGAGTGGGTGTCTGGGTAGGAGGTAGGGTGCAAGAGAAAGATGGGGGTGGGAGGTAGGGTGCACGAGTGGGCTGGGGGTGGGAGTCTGTGTGGGAAGTAGGTTGCAGGAAAACAGAGGGGATGTAGGACCAGACTGGAAACTGGGGTGTCTGCAAGCATGTTAGGGTGCAGAAGCATGCTGGGCGTGGGAGGGTCTGGGTGGGAGGCAGGGTGCCGGAGCTGGCTGGGGCTGTGGGGTCTGGGCAATGGGGGTGTACTTACTTGGTGCAGCCTCCCAGGGATGCGCATGACTTTGTAGCCCTTGCAATAAATTAATGCAGAGTCGCAGTGGAGGTTGAGGCTAGGACCCGGCTCAAGCCAGGATTGAGACAACCTGTTAGCCAGCTTGCAGAGTAGCCAATAACATTAACTGATAAGCACCACCTGTGCTTATCAGTTAATTGCTTAATCGACTACACTATTACGTCCCTAATTCCTGCCCAGAAGTTCTAGTAACCTGGAATCTTTATTGCTGAGGATATACTCTGGAGGACCAAACTGTATGTTTCTTAGTCCGCTCAAACAATAATAAGCCCAGTGTAGGATTTAAACAGCATCCAAAGCACTTGTAAGAGGCTAAATATCAGCTGTCTTGGAAGTGGCTGGTATTAAGGGTGATGTGAGTTGTAGAACTTTAACTGGCTCCAAAATGTCTTCATTTATGGCCACAGTTATTCTGCCTGTTTGGAATGGAGTATATCAAACAGTATTTCTCCTGAACTACAAAATTCTAAATCCAAGGCCTCTTCAGTTCTGGGCATGATCTTCTGAAAGGCCTTGAAAACGACTGGAGAAAGAAGTCAGGGACTGGCAGGAATAATGGTAGCTGGAGTAACAGTCTCAAAAGAAAACAATCAGGTTTCTGTTTTCATCTTCCATGTGCTCTCAATTTGCTCATCCTCCCAAACAAAGGAGCATTGAGATAACTAGCTCTTCTAATGAATGTCAAAGAAGAAGATAACACCAGCCTTTTGTCAGAGTGTTTACTTCCCAGAATTACTTTTTTTCAAAATGGGGATGTGGTATTTACATTGCCTAATCAAAACATGGTAATATTGATCCATGATGATGGGAGAGAAATATCTGGAGAGGTCCGGGAAATGTGAAAGCAGTCAAGGAGTCATATGTTAAGCATTCAGTACTGCATCTGAAATTAATCTGTCTAGTTTTATAGAGAAAACCCCTGAAGAAAGCAAATCTGTTGTCCAGAATAAACATGCTCTTTTCTTCCTGCAGGGCAAACCTAGACCCAAAGTCACTTGGGTAAAAGATGGTCATACACTAGATTTCAAAGATGTGGGAATTCGGAATAGCACCACAGATACTATCTTGTTCATCCGAAAAGCTGAGCATCACCACTCCGGGACATATGAAGTGGAAGTACAAATAGACAACATGAATGATAAGGTTGCTGTTACCATTCAGATAATGGGTAAGAAATTACTGACTCTAGAACTAGAAGAAATTAGTACAGTAACTTCTCACTTGACGTTGCCCTGATTAACCGTTGCTTCATTGTTATGTTGCTTATCTATTAGAGCACATGCTTGTTTAAAGTTGTGCAATGCTCCCTTATAATGTCATTTGGCTGCCTGCTTTGTCCACTAGTTGCAGGATTTTCTGGAAATCCTGTCTTTTTGAGTTTGGAATCAGGGTTGGCTGGCAGCCCCCCAATGAGATATCCAGCTGGGTAGCTGCCTTTCAGCTGTCCATACTTCCCCCCATGTGCTGCTCCTGCCCTCTGCCTTGGATCTGCTCCCTAGAGCCTCCTGCTTGCTGTGCAGGGTGGAGGAGGGGAAGGGGGATATGCTGATGTTAGGATGTCCTCTCCCCTCCTACATCTCGGCTCCCACTCCATACCCCATTTCTGCAAGGAAGTGTTTGCAGCCACTGCCATGTGTCTATTATTAGGCTTCATTAACAACATGTAAACTTTTGAGGGCTCAGCCAAGTGCCACTTCATCATTTAGTAGCAAGGCATTCCCTGAGAAATATTCCACACTCTTGACTCCAGCACCTCAACCAAACTTCACAATATTCATTGCTTTGTACAAAATTAAATTGTTAAAAATTATTTAAAACTTATACTGTATATGTATATACTGCCTTTTGTCTGCTGAAAAAAAATTCACTAGAACCTAACCCCTTGTATTTACATTAATTTTATGGGGAAATTGGATTCGCTTAACATCATTTAACTTAAAGTAGTATTTTTCAGTAACATAACTACAACTTTAAGCAAGGAATTGTGTGTATCTTTTACAGAAGTAGAAAGTATTGATCCCAGATGTGGTGCGTAGGAAATATGAATCCAGAAATGTATATCCTGCTGACCCAACTACCCCTCAGTTCCTTTTTACCGCCAGCCACAACTGTTGCAACAGAGCCACATTCCATTGCAAGTGCCACGTGTCACTAGTGTTTATAGTTCATTTGTTGATAGTTGATCATTAGAAGTCAGTGTTTTGTTAGCAGAGTGGCTTTCTCTTCCAGTCTGTGTTCCCTTAGGGACTGCAGGGCTATGTCTACACCCGCGGCTTCTTGTACGAGAAAAATGCAAATGAAGCTAAGCGTGGAATATCGCCGAGCCTCATTTGCATGCCTAATGAGCCGCCATTTTTGCAGAAGAGGCTCTTGCGCCAGAAGGAGCTGTCTACACTGCCCCTTCTTGCGCAAGAAAAACCCTCTTGCGCAATGCTGTTATTCCTGAAAATAATTGGCATAGCGGCCAAGTGTAGACATAGCCCAGGTGTCCCACAGCTTCAAATCTTGCAGTTCCTGTTGAAATCAATGCCTACAAGTGACCTTCACGACTCATGTCTCCGGTGCCTGAGGGAAGCTCATCAGACAGACAGATGCAGGATCTGAAAGGCTTTTAAACCAGACCATAAAGGAGTAGGATTTTCACCTAAAGCAGCTCCTAATGGAATCCACTCTTCACTCTCAGCGGCAGGACCTGGCACTGAGCACTTCAGTGAGTAGTGTCCCATCTCCAGTCCCAGAGTCAGCACCGAAGACAGAGTCATCCCAGCACCAGTGTTCACTGAAGGCTATGACATCCTGGCACCAGTTGCACTCCTCAGTGAAGTCTTCTAGAGGGTCAAACCTTCATTCTGGGCACCAGCAAAACTCTCAACTTTGACCTTAACCACCATACCAAAAGGTCCAGCAGGGTCTTGATCCCAGGGCACAAGGGATCTTCTAGAGCTCTGAGTCTTATCCTCCTTGACTCTGAGCTCAGAAGCGATGGTCATCAGCCCATCTTCCACTGTGGAGACCTCTGAGGCTGCTCAGGGCCTCATTGAAATGACTCCATCCCTTGCCAGGGATAGGCCACTTCACCCACCTTACCAGTTGTCCTCGTGGGGAATGCCAGCTATATTGGGTCCATCTGCTCTAGTCATAGCACCCCTCTGCTCAGAGTCCCAGCTCTGCTCAGCATTCCAGTCCTGCTCCCATGAGTGCTGCTGGTCTGACTCATGGCACCGGTCTCATAGTTGGTCCTCTCAGAGCCTTTCACACATAAGAAAGTCTGTGGTGAGCTGATCCTGGTCTGGCTCAGAGTCACCTAGATGATCAGGGCAATCCCTGTGCTCCTGGCACCAAGCCATATTGCGGCATCCTTCAAGATCTAGGTCATATGTTAGCCAGCATCCTGCTCAGAGCCATCACTTTTCACCTTGACACCAATCCTGGATCGTGTTTGCCTCACCTCAGACCCCACAGAATCCCAGGTCCCAAAAGCAAGATGCACAACATGATGCCACCCATCTTGCCACTGTCCACCTCCCAGGAGGCCCCTCTGGCCTCAACTTTGTCCCCGTTCGGGGTTGCTCAGGATCTGAGCCTGCCTTTGGCCTCCCCAGATGAGGCAATGATGGGAATATTAGGTGCTGGCTCTCCACCCATGAATTATAGTGCATTGGAAGACATCCTCCACAATGTGGCCCTGAGCCTTAATCTACAGGTGGAGGAGATGGCTGAGCAGGACGTACCTATGGTTGACACATTGTCTCCAGAAGTCTCTTCCAAGGTGGCGCTCCCCATTATAGAAACAATCCAGTCTTCAACAAACACCATCTGGCAAACCTTGGCCTCTATCTCTCCCACAGCGAAAGGGGTGCAGTGGAAAGGACTTTGAAAGGCCGTTTACTATTTTTATTCATGGTGGAGGCAGTGAACGAGAAGGAGAAGCATGGTCATATGGTCCCAAAGCATAAGTTGAGGGATGCTAAGTGCCTCAACTTACTTGGACACAAGTTAATTTCCTGGGGAACTTGCTACTCAGAATAGCAAACCAGCAAACTATCTTGAGTATATATAACCTCTGAGCGTCTCTCCTCAAGTTCTAATAACTGTTGCCACAGGAGTCATGGGATGAGTTTGCTGCCCTCATACAGGATGGTAAAGCAGTGGCCCAGACCTACCACCAGACATCTTAGGACATGGCAGATTCTGAGGTGTATGTCATACCACTGAGGATCACTATGCACAGAAATACCTGGCTCCAGCCCTTGGGGCTCCTCTCGGAGGTCCAACAGATAATTCAAGACCTCCAATTTGGTGGAGTTGGCCTCTTTGCAGAGCAAACTAACTTTCGACTGCAAAGCCTCAAGAACTCCTAGAACACTATGAAGTTCTTATGCATGAACACCGCAGCAATGTAGCGCAAGGCTTTTAAGCCACAGTCCTCCAAGAGTCCTTCCCCACTCAGACCAAATCTGAGTTTTCCCATCATCGCCTTCACTATTCCCATAGGAAATCGTCTTGACTCTTCCGGCAATAACTAGGGTCGAGTGAAGTCCTCCTTGGGCTCCAAGCAGCCCTTTTGAAGGTTTGCCCAAGCACAGAGCACCTACAGTACTAGATCCTTCCTCACCTTTCCTGAACCATCTGTCCCCTTTCCAGCATGCCTGGGCCAACATTACTTCAGACTGTTGAGTCCTGAGATAATCTATCCCATCTGCTGCCTTCTGTTCATCCCTCTTCAAGGATTCTTCTCACAAACAGCTTCTGCTTTGAGATGTGCAAACACTCCTGGATCTAGGGGCAGTGGAGGAAGTTCCTCAAGTTCAAAGCCTGGGGTTTCTAGTCCGACTAATTCCTTATTCTGAAAGCAAAGGGAGGCCTCAGGCTGATTCTGGATCTCAGGGCACTCAACAAGTTGGTCTGCAACCACAAGTTTCATATGGTCTTCCTGAACTTCATCCTTCCCTCCTTAGATCCAGTACACCACTCTTGATTTTCACATTGCAATCAAGCCTTCTCACCAGGGATATCTCCATTTTATATAAGGGAGGCTCACTTCCAGTTTATGGTCCTTCCCTTTGAACTGTCCACAGTGTCCTATACTTTTACCAAATGTATGACAGTGATGTCTGCCTTCTTCTGCCATCATGGTGTCCAGGTTTACCCTTATCTGAATGATTAGCTTCTAAGGGGCTGGTTCTGACAGCAGGTGGTGGCTCAGGTGGGCCTCACCCAGACCACACTCACACGAATAGGCCATCTGCTCAACCCTAGAAAATTGACCCTCACATCCACACAAAGGATCAAGGTCATGGGGGGCAGTTCTGGATGCCACTGAGGCTCTGGTGTTTCTGCCAAAGCAGAGTTTGGTTGCAATAACCAACTGTTACAGTGTCATAGATTTCCCTATCACCACTGCCAGAATGTGCCTCTAATTCCTGGGCCACATGGTTGCTTGCACGTATGTTGTTCTGTTTGCCAGGCTCCATCTCCGGCTGCTGCAATCATGATTCAAATCAGTGTATTGCCCAGCCCGTGATAGCATCAACATGGTGTTGACAATCCCTCACCACATTATCCATGCACTCCAGGGGTGGCTGGACCCACAGTCAGTGAAGGTCAGAGTCCCCTTCCATGCTCCAGAGCTTATGACTGCCCTCATCACAGAGGCTTTCCGCTTTGAGCTGGGAGGCTCACCTTGGAGATTTCACCGTCTAGGCAATGGGGACAGCGGAGGAATTGTCTCTCTACAGCAGTGTTCACAGGCTCCAGGCCATCCGCCTTATGCATCAAGCATTTCTGTCTCACCTTTGAGGGTGAAGTGTGGTAATTATGATGAACAAGACCTCCATGTACTATATCAACAAGCCAGGTGGAGCCCAGAAAGCTTTTCAGTTGTGGAAGCTTTGCATAGCCCATTCTATACATCTGGGGTCATCATACCTCCTAGGGGTCCAGAATCGGCTAGCAGACCATCTCAGCTGGAACTTCATTTCCCACCAGTGGTTGATCCAACCAGATGGCATCCCCGCTATTTTCCAGAGGTAGAGGTTCTCCAGTTAGACTGCTTTGCAACCCAAGATAACTGAAAGTGCTCACAGTTTTGCTCCTTCTGGAACCTCAGTTTGGGTCACTGGCAGACACATTCCTGATCCCATTGCAGAAAAGACTGTTGTATGCATTCCCATCATTCCCACTGGCCCACGAAGTGCTTCTCAAAATTTGCAAGGACATCATCTTTCCTGGGCCCACCGGCACTGGTAACCCACACTGCTGGAACTGTCAGTTCAATCACCTGCCTCACTAGCTTTCCTCCCGGACCTCATCACACAGGACAATAGTTGCCTCCACCACCCGAATCTTTGTTCCCTCCCTTTCATGGAGTATAGGCTGCATGACTGAACCTGGCTAAGCAAGCATGCTCAGAACAAGTCCAGCATGTCCTAATCAGCAGCAGGAAGCCCTCTACCAGACATATACCTAGACAATGGAAACAACTTTCAAGCTAGTGCTCTCAACACAGTCTGGCCTCCACATTTGCCTCTCTCCCTCAGGTGCTTGAATACCTCATGTCCTTTGAACTGTAGGGTCTCACAACAATATGTGAACCCAGTGGCCATATTGGCATTCCATCGGGGAGAGGCAAGTTGCTCTGTCTTCATGAGCCCCCTGGTTGGGTGCTTCCTTAAGAGTATGGACAGACTCTATCCACTGGTCAAGTGCCTGATCCCTGTTTGGGATCTTAACCTGGTCCTCTCCATGCTTTTGGGGCATCCTTTCAAACTTTTAGCCATGTCTTCCCTCCTGTACCTCTCACGGAAAGTGACTTTTCTGGTAGCCATCACTTTGGCATGTGTTAACACTCGAGCTTCCCTACATGATCTTTAATAAGGACAAAGTACACCTTAGACCTCACCTGGCTTTCCATACCAGCCAAGACATATTCCTGCCAGTTTTTTACCCAAAGCCCAACAAGAGCCCATGAGAGCAAAAGCTGTACTCCCCTCCATGTCAGAACAGTCCCTGCCTTCTACACTGACCATACTAAATGCTTCTGCAAATCTTCACAGCTCTTTGTGGCAGTGGCTAACAATATGAAAGGGCTGCCAGTATCATCACAGTGTATCTCCTCTTGGATCACGGCATGTTTTCGGAAGCACTATGACTTAGCCAAGGTTCCCCAGCGTACTCCATATGGGTGCAGGCCACCTTGGCTGCTTTCCTGGCTCATGTCCTTTCTAGGACATCTATAGACCACATGGTCTTTCATCCATACCTTCATGTCGCACTACACCATCATGTATCAATCCAGTTAATATGAGGTCTCGGCAAAACAAGTGCTCCAGTCAGGAAGTCGTTGACTTTGATCCCTCCTCCTGGGTAAGGCTTATGACTCACCTAATTGGAACTGTAATAGAAATGTAGCCATGTTAGTCTGGTGTAGCTGAAGCAAAATGCAGGACTATGTAGCACTTTAAAGATTAACAAGATGGTTTATTAGATGATGAGCTTTCGTGGGCCAGACCCACTTCCTCAGATCAAATAGTGGAAGAAAATAGTCACAACCATATATACCAAAGGATACAATTAAAAAAAATGAACACATATGAAAAGGACAAATCACATTTCAGAACAGAAGGGGGATGCGGGGGGAGGGGGGGGGAAGGAAGGTAAATGTCTGAGTTAATGATATTAGAAGTGGGGAAAGGTAGATGTCTGTGAGCTAATGGTATTAGAGATGATAATTGGGGAAGCTATCTTTGTAAGGGGTAAGGTAGTTGGTGTCTTTGTTCAACACCCCCCCCCCCCGCCGGAGAGTGTCGAATTTTAGCATGAATGACAGTTCAGAGGATTCCCTTTCAAGTGCAGATGTAAAAGGTCTTTGTAGCAGAATGCAGGTAGTTAAGTCGTTGAGACAGTGTCCTTTCTGGTTGAAATGGCAAGAAACTGTTTTTTCTTTGTGATCCTGTCTGATATCTGTTTTGTGGGCATTAATCCTTTGGCGAAGTGTCTGAGATGTTTGTCCAATGTACATAGCAGACGGACACTTTCGGCACATGATAGCATAAATTATATTTCTGGATGCGCAGGAATATGCGTTCTTGATCTTATAACTCACTTAGGTCCAATAATGGTATCAGCAGAATGAATATGTGGACAAAGCTGGCAACGGGGTTTGTTGCAAGGGAAGGTACCAGGGTTGGTATTAGTGTGGTATGTCCTGTGGTTGTTGGTAAGAATCATCTTGATGTTAGACAACCACCTAACCTCAAGATGATTCTTACCAACAACCACAGGACATACCACACTAATACCAATAATTTTTTCATCTTTGGTGCTAACCATCCACAAATATTTAAAAGATAAAACATTGCTTAGTCATATTGTATGTATTTTGTTCTTTTAGGAAGCAAAGTTAAATCACTTCCTTCAGACCTAATCATTTTTGTTCTCCTCAAGTTTCCTCCAATTTGTCAATATCTTGCTGGGAATGTGTAATTTTACTGAAATGTATTCATATAATTCTGACACTTTAGAACTGATAATATGGAGCTTATTGAATACTATTTAAATGTTTAAAGTTTAAGATATACAGGATAAAGATGGCTATAACAAGCACCTAATGTTTCTTGACAGAGGACAAAGGCACGCTCTGGTTCTTTACCACTATGTTAAGTATTTTCCTTTCAATGTTTGGTACCTCTCATATTGTAAAAATGACTATATTTTCTCTCTCTCTCTCTCTCTCTCTCTCTCTCACTCTCTCTCTCACTCACACACACACGCACGCACGCACGCTTCCCACAGAAAACTAATGGCTGACAAAGTTTGAGTAATCTTATTTCACTTATTAAGATGTACTAGCTTTCTAAATTCTTAGGTGGATGGATAGCTTTGTCACATTAAATAAATTTCAAGTTAATCTCCCACTGATAACTTAAAGGGCTTAGATATTTACAGAATCTTCTGCAGCCAAAGCATGCACTTTAATTATTGACTTTGCCCCTCATTCATCAGAGCTGTCCTACTTCACTTCTGTAAACATCTTCTGCTCTCCAGATTTGTATGTTCTTGGCAGGAGAGAAATGTGGGAGAAACAGACAGGCTGTTTTTTATTGACAGCAGCACTGCAGTTGCTGCATTACATCATGAACAGGTCAACTGAAAGGTGAGAGCCCAACCTGGCTGTCAGAGAACCAATACATCAACAATGATCCTTTGATAAATCACTTAAGTTTCCTTGACAGATGTCTACTTGCTAAGGGATTAATGCCTATAGCTTCATACTCTTACCTTTCAAGGATTGGGGTGATGAAGCAGTTTCTTTTTGTCAAGGATTTTGATTCCCTTCCTTCACAGTTTGAGCTTATGGGACAATCCTCAAGCACATCCCGCTTCATGGGTGTTCAGGGGAACAATCCACAAAGTCTCTGTCCTTTAACATTTCACAATGCCTCATTTGGCTGATTCTTACCAGTTACTGGATAATTGGCAACTCTACCGGGCTGGAGCTTCCCCCCACCCCCACCCCAACACAGTGGGTGCTCCTGCCCAGCTGGAACAGTCCCCACCCATGGCAGAGGGTCGCCTCCATCCTGGCCATGCCCACCATACCACATGCAAAAGTAAGTGCTTGTTCTTAAGACTGAGAGAACATTCTATCACTTCAAAGCTCCCAACATTGCAGAACATTCATAATAACCTCATCTTCAAGGCTAGCTTTTCCTTCCCTAAATTCAGATTGGTATCTAGCTATGCAGTGTTTAGTAATGATAAATGACCATTCTGTTCTTCCATGTAGAACTTTTGAGCAGATGTTCTTGCAGAATACACTGTCCCATCTGTAGGAATCAAACACCCAAAAGACTTGTTGGGTCATCTTGTCCATCAATTTACTGCAGGGGTTGGCAACCTATGGCTCGCGAGTCAAATATGGCTGAGTATGGCATCAAATATAGCTCTTTTGGCCATCCCCAATTGTCCTGCTGCACTATGTGCCAGAGCTGCAGCAGGACCAAGGTGTGGCTGTACCTGGGGCTGGGGCCATGGTGTAGCCCGAGGAGCAGCCACACCATGGACCCAGCACACAGGACAGCTGCTCACCACGCAGCCCTACTCTGGGAGCAGCCAGGCAGCCCTGGCCACAGCTTCAGCCCTTCCCCAGCTCCCATCTGTCCCCAACCCCAATCCTGGGGCAGACCCTGCAGTCTGGCCCCTATCTGGCTACAGGAAGGTGGTGGGGGCTGATAACAGTACCCCTCTTCTGCTGCAGCACAGGTAGGAGAGAAGGCCACAATCTGGCTGTAGCAATCCTAGCCTGGCCCCTTGCCCAACCACTGCTGCTGCGGTGCAGCAGCCCAGCCCCGACCAGGTAAGGTAATCCGGCTCCAGGTCCCCCCCCACACACTACTTCCCACCTCCAGCGCCCTTCTCTGCCTCCTGTATCTCCCACACACCCCAACTCCCTGCCCTGTGCCCCTCATATATCCCAGCCCAGACTCCTGCACCTCCACATCCCGAGCCCCCTATCAGAACATTCCTGTACCAATCATACACCTGAACCCTTTGCCCTGAGCCCCTCGTGTACCCTAATCCTGACTCCTGCACCCCCACATCTCAAGCCCCCTGCCATAAGATTGACAGAAGATAGCCTGAATGTGTGCATGAAGCTGAATTTGATCAGTCATGATGTAAACTTCAAAGAAATCTGCAAAAAGATGCAGCAGCAGAAGTCCCATTAAATAGTCTGTTAGTAAAATGTTTCATTTATGGTATTATTAATCATCATGTCAATTATCAATAATATTAAGTTGTATATTTTCAGTCATGTAAACGGGCATACTCCTTGTTGACCACTTGTTCTGAATTTTGATGTAGTTTGGCTTTTTGGTTTGAAAAAGTTGCCGACCCCTGATTTACTATAGGATTGCTCCTTGCAGTATATTGCTCTCCTTAAGTGCTCTGCCTTTCTTACATTACAAACTACACAGAGTATGAAGGGGCTTCATAGCATATTGCATGAAAGAATGAGTACAGCTTGATAAGGCACATCATTTTCTAGGCATCTGTTTAAAACACCTCTGATAACATATGTTACTTTTCTCATCTGAGCCACAACCATGGCTTCACAGCTTCTCGTAGCTCCCCTTAGCTGGAAACAGCAAACTGGAGCCAATGGGAGCCACAAGGTTCCGTGGCTACAGACCCTTTTAAACAAAATGGCATCAGCCAGTTAGCAGCTTTCCCAAAGCAGTTCTGAAACCCACTGTGAGAATCACTGCTGTAGAATATCTTCTCTTACAGACTTCAACTGCACAAGACAGTGCTCCACACTATTGGCTTATTTCACTCAGCCAATTCATCTCGATTCTGGCTTTGTCAGTTTTTTGTCCTAATCTTTGCATCCTTAGGCACTTTTATTCATTACACAGAGTTGTAATGTTTAACCATTACATAACTAGTTGTGACTTCTCCCCCCAATCTGATATTTGAGATGGCTACAAAAATCAAAGTCAGAATAGCTATGGTAGCTGAGCACCTCGCAACATTGAATTAATCCTCACAACATCCTGTGATATGGCAGAAGTAGCAGCTAGTTCTACATGAAAACTAAAACAAACATACAGTTCTGTATTTTCACCAATCATTTCCCCAAAATTCCAGAAGGCTTTTTTTTTTAAATGAATTTAGATGTCTGTGTCTGGAATGTGCATTCCAAATCATCACTTCACACTGCTCTCAAGAGTGTAGAAGTGTTACTGATAAACAGCAGTTGGCTTCATTTGAAAGCTCCTAAAATAAATAACCATTGACTCAGTCCTCTGATTTTTTTCTATTCACAGTACGACAGAATTCTAATCTCTTCTACAGCAAGGCAGTGAGAGAGCTAGAAAATCATTGTGTGTGTGTCAAGAGGCAAAGGAAAACTCAAAACTGAGTGTTGTCTGCATATTGCTGGCATTTAAAACAATGTCTCAATTTCCCTTAAAAACTCTGGTGTACATGTTAAGAATGATGGAGAAGAGAATCAACCTTCATGAGACTTCCTGAGTGCTCCAGAGATAAAAGAGCCGTTTTCCAATCACCACACTCTGTTACTGTCTTGAAAGGAAGGAATAAAAGCCAATTCAGTATTTTACAATGTATTCCTGCCACTTTACAAAGGTTTTTGAGACTGATACACACACAGGTAGTAAATTTAGCAGATCTAGTTAAGACCTGTCATATAACCTAAAGATTGCTCTCCTATTGATCCTGTTACTCTACTCTGGACGAGAAAAGCACAGGAAGTTAATGGGACAGTTTCTCCTGATGACCCCAAATGGTGCAGAGCCTACAGTAACTTGACTTTAAGGTATGTCGATTCCAGCTATGTTACTAATGTAGCTGAAATTGAATAGCTTAGGTCAACTTTCTATTGTAGTGTAGAGGTAGCCTGAGGCAGGACAGAAGAAAAGGTGCGAGAACTAAGGATGCAGGAAGTGTTTTCATACTGCCTGGCTTGAAGTGGTTTCCATTATAAGCAGGGTTTACAGTTTCATTCAATAAATAAGCACCCCAATATAAAAATTGTTCTTGCACCCCTGGACAGCAGTATGATCTCTGTATAAAAACGCCAAAGACAGATCCAGAAACATGAGTATAGACTTTCTGCAGTTTATAGGCTGGAGGTGATCATCCGTCTGTCCCACTAATGCCATCTTGATTCTGACTTGGTCTTAAACCCAGTTGGGAGGGATGCAGGATATTGATGATAGATGTATTTGGAGATAGCCTGAAGCTCGTTTCTAATTTAATTTGCTCCAGAAAAAAAAGAGGTTAGTCAACAAGCAGTAATCTGTGAAATTAAAGTTAAACGTAAATAGGCCAGACTGTGGCATGTTTTACCGGGTAGCTTTCTCTCATCAAAGATGGTGTTGAGTTGACAATCTCTATATCATCCTCAGATGTCTTTAACTAGCACATGATGAGAACAGATCAATCATCAGTGGTGAATCAGATTTCTTGCAGCAGTCCTACAGTTTCTTGGTATGTGAATGAGCTAAATTCACTGGGAGGGGAAAGGTGCTTTCTGACTTAGACTTATGAATAACTGCTGGTGTCCTGATCATATAATGTTGATGGCTCTGAAGGAATTTGTTACTGGGATATAGGGAAGAAGTTTGGATTAACAAGGTGGTTCATAATCTTGAAATTTCCCCAGGCTCTTACATGTAAAATTGATGACATATTAATTACAATAGAGAAAAACAGCTTGTGCTGGAGTTTAACTGCCAGTTTTCTGTCAGTGCCATTTGTTTTCTTTCTGCATGTTTCATCTTACCAGAAAACTATGGCGATCTGCTGGAATGACTGCAAGGGTACTTTTAGGTACCAGGCTGATCAACAGCAGAAGCCAGTTCACAAGGTCAAAGTCTCACCAAATCTTCCATTCTTGAGTCTTCAGTTGGGTAATGTTTTCATTGAGGATACTTTGGAAATTATTTGGGACTACAAGTTCATAGAATAGGGGAAGGTTACTAATAAAACCTTCTTTCTGCATGATACCTAAGTTCTTATATCAATTAGAGGTTTATAGTGGACTCTCCAAGATAAAGGTCAGTTTCTTCCATTTCTTTTGTCTACTTCTAGACAGATGATCCAGTCTAAGGTGTGACTGACCATGTTAGTCCTTTATGAGTCACCTTATAGACCACCTCCCCATGAGACCAACAGTGGACGTAATAGCTGAAAAGCCTGATACCGTTCTGTATATTTTAAAAGAATCCAGGTTTGGGCTTTGGAAATACTTCCAACAGGAGCAAATTATAGAGAAAACGTCTTGACCTACTGGCTTTCTGCTCCTGCAAGTTTAATTCCTGTGAAAGATAGATGAAGTGATACAGATGGCAAAGATGAAATGGGGCACTCTTCGATAACAAGAACCTGGGCCACTTAAGCTTTGTAGAAAATCAGCATTTTGAATTTCACCCAGAAGTGACTGTCCACCATGCAAGAGAGAAACACACAGTTGTAACATGCTTACGGTCACTCAACTTTAACCAGAAGTAGAGAACTTTACACTTTGTACTAGTCAAAACTTCTTGGGTAGTTCTTAAGAGAATTCTGCACTCATCAAGCCTAGAGGTATCAAAGAGGCACACATACACATGGTGAAAAAATCATATTAAAGTACTTATCCTCTTGATAAAGCCATAGATGAAACAGTATTTGTTGTCATTGATAAAAGCTGGGAGTGTGATGAATCAAATCATACTCAAGAGAATAAATCAGTTTAACAGTGGGTGGGGAAGACACCTCAATCAAGAGACAGGTTAACTGTCCTCAAAATGTTTCTCTCTGACAATCCATACCAACTCAGTCTTATTTGGAGTAAGCTAAAGCCATCCATATCTCACTGTCTGGCTAACCGGGCACAGCATGGATATGTCTGAATACTTCTGAAGGCACAAAATAGAGCTAAGTACAGTCTGCAAACCGATAACAATGTAACCTCTATATATCAAAATGTTTCACCGGCTTTATACAGACTTTGTAAAACAGCAGTGGCAAAACTCAGCCATGTGGGATTCCTCAGCTGTGTCACTTGAAGAAAAAACATCACCCACCATCATCCTCTAATTTCACACTGAAAGAAATGTGTGGACCCAATCTACAGATCCAAGGAATTTAAGGATTTTGGATGTTAGAGTTGGCTTGTCACCATCTTTTTACTGATATTCTTAGAGATAGGAGATTAGAGATTGGGCAATATTAAAGTAGAACACTGGCGCGCGCACACACATGCACACACACACACAGAAATGACATTAACATTCTCTCCAATAAAGTGCTTGTCTTGCCTTTATCAGTCTATCTAGCCCAACCTAGATGCAGTGCCTAGGTGGTTCAACACATTTCCCTCAGTGCACATAAGATCTCTTACTGAAAAACAGATTAATTTAGTCACAGAAGACTGTGTATAATAAAAGACAGGCAAAAAGACCCATCCGACATCACAAGCAGTTCTTGTTTGATTCAAGGGATAAGTAAAGGCATGGGTGGTTCAAGTTTTTGAGAAGTCTCTAAATGGTATGCAGAACTCCAAATATAATGTAAACTTTTTATTTTCATGGTTTAACTTTCAACTTTAACTTTCCATAAAAAAGGTGTTTTACTTTGGGATAATTATACAACTTAGTAACAATTTTTTTCCTACTTGGAAGGAAATGATGAAAATCAAAGATCCTGAAATGAGAACTAAGATTGTCTGATTTGTTTCCTCTGTAGACAAACCAGGTCCACCTCAGAATGTCAAAATCATAGATGTGTGGGGATTCAACGTCGCTCTGGAGTGGAAACCACCTCAAGATGATGGCAATGCACAGATCTTGGGGTACACAATCCAGAAGGCAGACAAAAAGACAATGGTGAGAGACATTGATACTTGCTGATAATTCCTAAACTCACTTGAAATTGGATAGAATGAGAATAGGGCCAGGTAGAGCATGAAAATAGGATGTTGAACCAGAACTTTCAGGGGTTGTGTATCAACTGATACGATTTTTTACCTTGTTCTGAGCACTTGAGTTAAAATAGAGTAGAGTCATGTTGATTTCATTGATGATTATGGTCATTAAAGCTGTGTCTGAAGACTTAGGAAGACAGACCTTTTCCTCTCCACTCATCTGAGGAAGTGGGTTTTGCCCACGAAAGCTCATGATTCTATATAAATATTGTCTGTAAGGCGGGGTCTCAAATCTTTTTAAGCACAAGATCGCTTTTTGAATTTAAATGCAATCCACAATCTACCTCAGACCCAAATACCCTTGCCCCACCTCTTTCATGGCTCTTCTCCAAGGCCCTGCCTCTGTTCACTCCATCCTCCCTCTTTTTCACCAAGCAGGGGCAGAGGATTGGGGCACAGGATCTGGCCTTGGGCTAAAGGATCTGGAATGTTAGTGGGGCTCTGAGCTAAGCCTAGGGCAGGCAACCGGGATGCAGGCGGGGATTCAGGGTACAGGCTCTGGGAAGGAGTTTGGGTAAGAGGGCTCAGGAGTAGGGCAGGGGCTTGGGGCATAGGGGAACAAGACTGGGGTAGGGATTCAGAGCTGGTTCCAGCTGGACTCTGCTTACTACAGATACCTCCTGGGTGGTGGTGCAGTGGGGTGTAGGGTTTCCGTCCGCCCCCACAGCATTGCCCGTCGTCAACTGCGGGGAATTGGCTCTGCTGACGGCGATACTACCCAATTCAGGCCATTGTCCTCCGACAGTGCCCACACAGCCTGGGCTTTACCCCTTCCGGGGGGGGGGGCATTCGTTCCTTCTCAGTTATGCCACGGAGGCCGGGGGAGGGGTGCCGGTGTCCGCTGTACTTTCCTGGGCAAGGCACTCCGTGTCAAGTCGGTTAAGGGTGCGGCTATTGCCGCAAAATTAGGTACAAAGCGCCGATAATATCCTGCCAGCCCCAGGAATAGTCGTACCTGCTTTTTGGTTCTCAGTGGTGCGTAGTTTCGCAGGGCCTCGATCTTGTCCACCAAGGGTCTGAGTTGGCCGCGCCCCACAGTGTAGCCCAGGTAGGCCACCTCTCGTTCCCCAAAATGGCACTTACTTGGGTTGGCGGTAAGCCCCGCGTATCTTGGAGTGTGCTGAGTACGGCCTCCACCCTCTGGAGATGTTCAGGCCACGTTGTGCTATGGATGATAACATCATCTATATAGGCTGCAGCGTACTGACCGTGCTCCCTCAAGACTTTGTCCATTAGCCGCTGAAAAGTCGCCGCTGCGCCATTAAGGCCAAAGGGCATTCGGATGAAATGGTACAGCCCGAAGGGTGTCGAGAACGCCGTCTTCTCTCGTGAGGCGGCAGTAAGGGGGATCTGCCAATACCCTCAGGTGAGGTCGATGGTAGAAAGGTACTGGGCCCTCCCAAGGCGATCCAGCAACTCATCTACTCGGGGCATGGGGTAGGCATCAAACCGGGACACGCTGTTGACTTTACGAAAATCGATGCAAAACCGCATTGACCCGTCATGTTTTGGGACAAGGACTATAGGGCTCCTCCACTCACTGCGCGATTCTGCCACTATTCCCCACTGTATCATCCGTTGTAATTCTTCTCGGACCGGTTCCCACATCTTCCGGGGGAGGGGATGGACTGGTTCTCGTACCCTTTTCCCAGACTTGGTCGCAATATGATGGTAGGCCCATGTGGTCTGTCTGGGCTGGTCAGTCATCACCCGTGGGAACCGGCGTAGAATAGTCTCCAGGTCTGCCTTTTGCGTCGGTGATAGGCTCACTCCCACCTGAAATGACACTGTAGGGGCGGCCTCCCCTTCCCCCGGCCCTAATTCGGGATCAGGGGGCACTGGATTCACCCACAACCCCTCTCAGGCCTTCCATGCTTTCAAGAGGTTGACATGATATAGCTTGGTCCCCCTCCAACCTCCAGTTAACTTCACCTCGTAATCGACTTCACCCACCCTTTGTACTATTTCGAAGGGCCCTTGCCATTTGGCAAGTAATTTCGAGTCCTGGGTTGGGAGTAACAGTAGGACTTGCTCACCCAGCTCGAAAGTCCTCAAGCGGGTGCCCCTGTTGTAATACCCTGCCTGCGTGGCTTGGGCTAATTCTAAGTTAGTCCTCGCAAACTCCCCAAGGGTATGCAATTTCTGTCTCAAGTTAAGGATGTACTGCACAGAGCTGTGCACCCTGGTCTCCTGTTCTTCCCAGCTTTCCCTAATAATGTCCAAGATCCCTCTAGGCCGGCGCCCGTATAGTAGTTCAAATGGTGAGAAGCCTGTGGAGGCTTGGGGGACTTCGCGCACCACAAACAGTAGCATGGGTAACAATTTGTCCCATTCCTCAGGTTCTTTGCCTGCAAACTTTCGCAACATCCCTTTCAGGGTCCTATTAAACCGTTCGACCAACCCATTGGTTTGGGGATGGTACACTGAGGTTTTCAGGCTCTTTATTCGCAAGAGTTGGCACAACTCTCCCATCAGTTTGGATGTAACGTTTGTACCCTGATCCGTCAGGATCTCCTTGGGTACTCCCACCCTGGCAAAAATCTTTATCAACTCTGATGCCAGGTTCGGTACGGTGGTGTTTCATAATGGTACCGCCTCGGGGTACCGTGTGGTGTAATCGATTACCACTAGTATATACTGGTGCCCCGCCTTCGTTCTTTCCAAGGGGCCCACCAAGCCCATGGCAATCCTTTCAAAAGGGACTTCTATCACGGGAAGAGGGATCAGAGGGGCTTTTGGTACCCCTTTTGGCCCTGCCCGCTGGCACTTGGGGCACGAGCCGCAAAAGTCCTTCACCTCCCTATATATTCCTGGCCAGTAGAACCTCTGCAACACTCGCTGCAGGGTCTTCTCATATCCCAAGTGTCCCGCCAACGGATTGGCATGTGCCAGCTCTAAGAGCTGAGGGCGATATCTCCGGGGAACCAATAGGTGACGCACCAAGCCACCCTCTTCCTCCCCCTCTGCGATCCGGTACAGGCGGTCTTGGCATACCTCGAAGCGGGGGCTCTTGTGCTTTCCCTCCTCCTCGGTAACCAGATCGTCCGCGTCCCTGGCGTCAGCCCAGGCGCGCTGAAGTGCCAAGTTCTCTCGTTGTTCTCGTAGGAAGTCCCCTTCCCATACACCAAGGGGGGAGTAGATGTCCTGGTCTTCACCCTCCCCCTGTGGAGGGTTGGCTCCCAGGTCTCCATCCATATTCATAGGGCCGCCGTCTGGCTGCTCAGTCTGCTGGCCCGGTCCCCCAAGCAACCCTTCCCGGGTCAGAAGGGTACCCTGGCGTTGCCATTCGCCCATGGCCCTTCGAAAGCCACTCCAATCTCGCCCCAGTAGAACGGGGTATACCAATTTCGGGGCTACCACCACATAACACCAACTTACTTGGTCGTCGTCCGCTATTCGGACCCAGGTAGTGGGGTATTGGTGCATGTCCCCGTGTACGCACTGCACGCACACGGGCGGCCCCCTCGGGCCTCCCTCCTCGACTAGCTCCGCCCTTACTATAGATTGGCTACAGCCAGAGTCTACAAGGGCTAGGACCCGGTGGTCCCCAATCTGGACCTGTCTCTGGATTCGACCTCCCCTCCCAATGTTGAGGTCCCTCTCTCCCGTCAGGACCTGCGCATAGGTGCAGTCCATGTACGGGTAGCGCTTTTGAAAATGGCTTTCCGGCCCGCCCTTGTCGCAGGCCCCCTTAGGCGGTCCCCGTTTACTTGGAGCCTTTCTGCCTTCACCCAGGGTGGGCCGCTTTTCTTGTGGAGCACCCTTCAATGGCGTTGTCCATGCTGGAGCCAGCCTCCTTCCCGCCCCCTGACCTCCTTCTTGGCTTCGGTCCCTCTCAGGGCTCCCCTTTGGTCGCCATGGCCAGGGGAGTTCGGTCCTAGGGGGAGGGCTGGTCCTACCTGGGCTGCTTGTTCCTTCCGCTGTTTCTACAGCCTTATAGTCGTTCCTCAGGTCGACCGCCTCGTCTACGGTTGACGGGGGGCACCGTCGCACCACGCGTGGCCCTCCACTGGGGAGGATACTTAGAAACTGTGAGTGCACCCACTGTTTCTGCTGGCTCTGGAACTTCTCTGATAGCTCCCTCACCAGTTGCCTCTGCTGCTCCTGGTGCCGCGCTGAGAGCTGTTGTATCAAGAACGTTTGTTGCTGCAGGTTCTGTCGCTGGACCTGGGTTAGCCACTCCAGCACCTGGGCCAGTTCCATCCTGCCGGTGTCCGCAATGTCTGCCTCCCCCCCCCCCAACGGGGGGTGGGGAGAGGGGAAAAGTTCCGCCTCCTGTAAATGTGTCTAAGCAAACAATAAGTTAGGCTCCCCCACCAATCTTAAACCAAAAACTCTCTAGCAAATCTCCTCTGATACTGTCCCCTTTTACTCCAGGGGAGGGGGTCGGTTAGATGCCCCCATTCTCCACCATCTTGTAGGGTTTCCGTCTGCCCCCACAGCGTTGCCCGTCAACTGCGGGGAATTGGCTCTGCTGACGGCGATACTACCCAATTCAGGCCACTGTCCTCCGACAGTGCCCACACAATCTGGGCTTTACCCCTTCCGGGGGGGACATTCGTTCCTTCTCAGTTATGCCACGGAGGCCGGGGGAGGGGTGCCGGGTAGGGCGGAGAAAAGGGGGCCTGGGCCCACCCTCACTCCCAGGCCCCAGCCCAGGGCCCCAAAGGACATGGACCAGCTCCGGTCCAGGGCTAGTATGGCAGGGGCGTCCTCCTGAAACCTGTCCACATGAGGGGGCTCCGGTAGGGCCCTCTCCTGGGCTACTTCCTCTCCGTTCTGCCTCCCCCCTTTTACTGCTGCTGGCCTGCTCGTCCCTCCGTGGGTCAGCTGCTCGTCTCTCCGGACGATCTTCCGGACCCCGTTGCTCCACGGCGGTCCACAAAGTCCTGCTTTCCGCAGCCAAGAGTGGGGGGTTTGCCCTCACCCCGCCCCCTTCCCTCACGCCTGAGGAGGCATTTAAACTTCCCGTCGTGCCTGGCGCCGGAGGGTGACGTGCTCCTGACGTCACCAGCTGACTCCACCCCTCCCGCTGTGTTTGCGTCGCCACCGCCGCCGAGGCGGTCAGCTGGTCCGCAACGCGGGTGCAGCCGGCACAATGCCGGTGCGCACGCCCCTGCCACCCAAGAAGGGCTTTTGCCGCGGGGGTTTTAGTGCGGGGTTGCGGGACCCCGTCACATGGGGCTAAGGCAGGCTCACCCCTGTCTTGGCCCTTCACCATTCTCAAAAGCAGCCAGCAAACTTCCTCTATCCCAAGCCCTATTATGCCCCCCGCTTCCATTCTGTGGAGATAGACTACAGGATTTTTCCTGGTGGTTTGGTGGGGTTTTTTTTGCGGAGTGGGGGAGGGGGTTCCGGTATTTTTGTTTCAACCATCTGGCAACCCTATCTACTGGTTTGTGACCACTGCTATAGGCCTACTCTTTTTTTTTTCTAATTTACAGACTAATACGGCTACCCCGAGACCTATAATAGTTTACATTTAGTTTATAAAGGTTTATATGCAATAACTATAAGGGTTAGAAACGTTTGTGTTTTATGCAAGTACATGTTTAATTTTTTTTTTTGCCAGAATGAAGATCAAAGTAAGAAAATAAGTAAGGTTTTTAATTTCCTTTAAAGAAACTTGTGTACTATCACTTACTCTGTCAGAAATTGACATTCCCCAAACCATTGTTGCTTGATAGCTATCTTCTTCAGTAACACTGGCAAGGAAGGTCGTTATACCACAACCAGTACAATCTTTGACCCTTTAAACCTTTTTCAAGATATTCTACTTTTTCTAACAAGGTATAATATCCTTATAGGAATGGTATACTGTATTTGACCACTATCGGCGTACCAACTGTGTAGTGTCAGACCTGATTATGGGGAATGAATACTATTTCCGAGTCTTCAGTGAAAATTTGTGTGGACTGAGTGAAACTGCTGCTACAACTAAAACTCCTGCCTACATACAAAAGACAGGTAACTCACATTCTTCAAAACAAAGGTTACAAAAGACTGACTCACAGATAAGCCACATTTAGCTAGTTGAGTGATGCATTATAGACATAAGAGAGTACAGAATTACTGGGCATAGGAGCAAAAACTTTTCCCATTACTTAATAGTGGGCAGTTTCTAATCTTTTAGATCCCTTATACAACCACACTGACATATTTATGTCAGTTTAATAAAGACAATAGCAAAGTTTAATAAAGATAAATGCAAAGTGCTCCACTTAGGAAGGAACAATCAGTTTCACACATACAGAATGGGAAGCAACTGTCTAGGAAGGAGTATGGCAGAAAGGGATCTAAGGGGTTATAGTGGTCCACAAGCTGAATATGAGTCAGCAGTGTGATGCAGTTGCAAAAAAAGCAAACACGATTCTGGGATGAATTAACAGGTGTGTTGTGAGCAAGACATGAGAAGTCATACTTCCGCTCTACTCTGCGTTAGTTAGGCCTCAGCTGGAGTATTGGGTCCAATTCTGAGCACCGCATTTCAGGAAGGATGTGGATAAATTGGAGAGGGTCCAGAGAAGAGCAACAAGAATGATTAAAGGTCTAGAGAACATGACCTATGAAGGAAGGCTGAAAGAATTGGGTTTGTTTAGTTTAGAAAAGAGAAGATTAAGGGGGGACATGATAGAAGTTTTCAGGTATCTAAAAGGGTGTCACAAAGAGGAGGGAGAAAAATTGTTCTACTTGGCCCCTGAGGCTAGGACAAGAAACAATGGGCTTAAACTTCAACAAGGGAGGTTTAGATTGGACATTAGGAAAAACTTCCTAACTGTCAGCGTCGTTAAACACTGGAATAAGTTGCCTGGGGAGGTTGTGGAATCACCATCTCTGGAGACATTTAAGAGCAGGTTAGATAAATGTCTGGCAGGGATGATCTATACAGTATTTGGTCCTGCCATGAGGGCAGGGGACTGGACTCGATGACCTCTTGAGGTCCCTTCCAGTCCTAGTATTCTATGATTCTATGATTTATGTACACTCAGCCACTGATGTTGAAGAATCATGAGTTAGGAATCTAGAACTCATGAAATTAAAAACAGATTTGGGGGATTATCTTCTGGGTTTTAAGCTGTTAGAGTTCATGCTTTCAGGCTTTTCCATGCGACCATAAGGGCTAGAAATTTATTTTGTAAATAAAAACAGATTCTCACGTAATCCCAGGACTCCCGGAGCTGGGGATTTTAAGAAAAAATACCTCATTACATCACAAAAGTTGGCAATTCTGATGTTTTAACACTATTGCTTTTCTAAAACAGCATAGATAAAAATAAAATTTCAGGTAGACTGTATTCACTATGCAGGTTTTAAGAAAGAATTCTTACTAGATTACTCTGTTTGAATTGCAGGCACCATTTATAAACCACCCAGTTACAAAGAGCACAACTTCTCTGAAGCCCCCAAATTCACTCATCCCCTGGTAGACCGTTCCGTGATCTCTGGATACAATGCTACGCTCAGTTGTGCTGTAAGAGGAATCCCTAAGGTACAAATTACACTAGTTATCATCTATATAATTGTGACAAGTCAAAAGCCTACTGTAACTACCCTAAAATCCATGCCAGCTTCATGAAATTACACTGTTCTAATTATTGAGCTACATTATAGGAATCAAGTCCATACTATCCCTCCACATCCTAGAAGTTAAATAATGTTCCAATGAAAAACCTAAACATCAACAAAAGCAATAAAGTGATACAGCATGAAACATAAGGTTTTAAATACCCAGGTCAGGAAGCTGAAAATTACTCTTGGTATAAGCAATGTGAACTCTGACCCCTTCCAAGTCTATATTATAATTGGGCCTTCCATTACATTAGAGGACAATGCAACCAACCTACTATTCACTTAACAGAATTCAAAGGAGATACTTCTTTTCCATTACTTTTAGTGCACCTGTGTAACTTGTGTTTCTGAATGCATATTGTATAATCAAGTAGTAAAATACACTGCTATAATTTGTATGCACAAGGAGACAGCATTAAAAAAAATCTCAGGCTGATTTTAACACTTTCTTCGCTCTCAATTATTTGCTGAGCTCTATTCAGGGTGAACTGTACTTGGTACCTTTTTCACTGAGTATTAAGAAAAAGCAGCAGAAAGAATATCAACCACAGGCTACGATTATATTCAGCCTCTGAAGGCAGACTGAACAGGGTGAAAAGGGCCATATATGCACTTAAGAAATGTACCATGCTAAGTAATGATTGATTCTCCTCAATCAACTGAAACTTGTATCCAACACACAGCTGTTTCAGTTATCACTGATTTTCTCTAACACACTAGATTATGTTTTTTGTAATTGTCAAATGAGTCAGTAATTTGAATCCCAGTTTGGATGATTCTCCAAATTGAAGCAAACCCTGCTCGTCTTGCCATCCCACAGTGTGGCCTCTCTATCTCTAAGACACTTTTCTGTACCTACAGTGCCAATTGTACGCTTGTCAGAAGACACATGCAAATGTCTCTGTACCGGCTGTACAGATGTTGTGGATCTTTCACAGACAGCACTTCCTTGTGATAAAGCTTTTACATTTTTAATAACTCTATTCTATCAAGGATGTCTCAGGTATAAAGTGCATTCCATGAACATGCTGCCACGAAACAGTAGCCAGTATTCATTGCCAAACAGCACTGACACACAAGGTGAAAATCTAGAACAAGAAAGAGGGCTATTGACAAAAATTCAAGAGTGGACAAAGTTGTTGAAGAACAGGTATCATCAAAGCTGTCTCATCCATAGGACAGCTCAGGGCAGCTGCCCCAGGCCCTGTGCTTTTGGGTGGGTCTGTGGTGGCTACTTCAATTGTCCTATGGATGGGGTGGTCTGATCTCAATGTTGATTTTAGTCACAGGACCCACTGTGGACTGGGACCCCTTTCACATTCACCTGTTGCAGGAGCTGCTGGAAGTGGAGTGATCAAGCAGCCTTCCCCCCTCTATACCCCTGAACCCTGTATCACTCAGGGGAGTCAAGCAGGCTTCCTGCTCCCAGAGTGACTTGCTCCCAGAGTGACCTGGTCCACTCCACTTCCTGCTCCCAGAGTGACCTGGCTGGGAGATGGTGGTGGAGCTGAGCAAGCTTCTGGGTCGCTCCACTTTCTGCAGCTTCTGGCACCTAGGTGAGTATAGGGAACCTGAGCCCTGCTGCCGCTCCACACCAGGCTCCCTGGTAATTCCTTGGATCATATCGCTCAGGAAAGGGAACTTCGGGGAAAGGATGCAATAGGGTGGGAGGGGGTGGAAAAGGGGCAGGGAAAGATGAGATGTGGCAGAGCTTGTGGGAAGGGATTGTCCCAGGCCTCCTAGGAACAGCCCTGGATATCATTAATATGATTCAGTATAGATGCACAAGACTTGTCAAGCAAGAGAGACAACGACAAAATAGAAAAAGCGATACCTTTACATCAGTGGATCCAAAAGCATGTTATAAAGAAGATCAGTATCATTATTCCAATTTTACAGATGAGGACACTGAGGCATAAGGCTGCTAATTCTAAAAATAAAACAGATGCCACAAAGACTTAGTTGTTACTGTTTAAATCCTATTGCTACATTAAAGATTCCACTAGGTTTAAGAGATGAAGGATAAACCTGGGCAAAAGTGCAAGGCACATATTTTAATTTAAATTTTTATTTCACCTTCTTAGTTGCAAAATTAGAAGACTTTATTTAGTCCCACACTGCCATCAGAAGGAAAAAATGCATGAAATACAAAAAATACTTGACCACCTGCATGTATGCAGGTTTTCAACACTGTGCAGTACAACAGAGTAGGGAGACTTTCCCTCTTGTACTTTATATGCCTCCTCCTGGCACCCAGGCAGCATGAAAAATAAGAAGGAAACAGATGGGGTGATAAGCAGGGTAGGAGGAGGAGGAACAAGCTGGAGGACAGGAGCAGAAGTGGCCAGGGACAGACTTGAGGGAATTGAGCAGAAAGAAATAGAATCAGGGGAAATAGAGGGGGACACAAGTAGAAGGAAACAGAGACCAAGAATCTGTAAAAGCTATAAGCACACTTCCTTGAAGAACCTAAAACTAAATTCAGGACTCCCAAATCCCAACATTCCTCTGTTATCAGCAAACAGCTTGGAAATTCACTGATAAAATTGGTCTCTCATCCCCTTCTACTAACTAGCTCATAGTGTACTGTTACTAGGAATTCAATTTTAAAATTGTAATCCTAGGGGTAAACCACATATGGATTAATATGGCTCCACCACATAAAGCTTGTTTTCTTTTTCCAATTGCTTTTTTAGAAATCTAGGAAATTACATACAAGATAAACTATGCTTAAAGATTGTTACAGTTGCCAAGTTAAACACCCAAAATCCAAGAAACGCCAGAACTGAGACTGACCTTGCAACCTTAATTCAGCCCTCTGATGTGTATACATTTTTATAGTCTTCAATTACATGATTACATACTTTTTTCCTATGAGACCTCTGGCTCATACAGTGCACAAGATGGACAGTGCTCAGGGTTCTATAGTAAACAAGTCTGTATTTTTCAGGATCCCTGCCTCAGCTGAGGAAATAGGAAAGTGTACATTGAATGAGGCAGCAACTGTAGGAAGAGGGATGGTCTTGTATTTAAGACACTTGAAAATCATGCTGGAGAACTGAATGTTACCATTTCATCTGCCATAGTTATCTACTAGTTTCATTGTTGGACACTGATTGCGTGTTTCTTCTTTTCTGGATGCCCAACTTGAGATGCTAGGGACCTGACTTGCACAAGTGCTGATCACTTTTTACAATTGAAGTCAAATGGAGCTGTGATTTGAACATGAAATGAAGTGCTAATTACTCTGAAAAAGATAAGGCATTTGATATCCCATTAGGAAAAACTAGACCAATTTTGGTCTAAAATATCTTTGTGCCTCAGCTCCCTCTCTATAAATGGAATTAATACAATCTCGCAGGCATGTTGTGAAGATAAATCCATTCAGTTTGCACTCAGATGTTATGGTGATGAGCACCAAAAAAAAGTAAATTAATAATTCTGTAGTCAGGGCAAGGTTTGGATAATGTGTAGTAAACAAGACACAGAGTCACATGCTGAATGAAGATAAAAATAAATATTGAATACCTAAGTTATCTATTTTCTGAGCATTCTCCATCATATGTAATGAATGAGTTAGGGTAGCATGAAAACAGTGGTATGAAATCATGTAATTAAAAACTGTATCATAATGCACACAAGGGGGATGTATTAAGATTGCATGGGCAGCCATAAAACTACATCTTCCTAACTTTTGTTTTTATGTTCTTCAGCCAAAGATATTCTGGTACAAGAACAAAGTCGATCTCTCTGGAGAGGCCAAGTATCGTATGTTCAGTGAGCAAGGGATACTGACCCTGGAGATCCGAAAGCCCAGTCCCTTTGATGGAGGCTTTTACACCTGTAAAGCAGTGAATGAATGTGGGGAAGCTGAAATAGAGTGCAGATTGGATGTTAGAGGTAACCAGATTTCTGTTGACCAGTAGTTCTCAAACTGTGGGTCAGGACCCCAAAGTGTTTTGCAACCCCTTTTGCCAGGACTGGTGTTATTCCAAGGGCTCAAGCCCAAGACCCACTGCTGAGGACTCAGGCTTCGGCTTCAGCCCTTGATGGCAGGGCTCAGGCTACAATCCCCCTCTCTGGAGCTTAAGCCCTTGGACTTTGACTTTGGTCCCCATGCCTAGGGCAGCGAGGCTCACATTTGGGCCTCTTCCGGCCAAGCTGGTGGGGGCCAGGGTTTGGCCCTCCCAACTGGGGTGGCACGATGAGGGTGGACTCAGGCTTTGTCCTCTCCTCCTGTGATCATATCTTGTTTTCAGAAGGCAGTGATGTTTGAGAAACCCTGCTGTAGACAATATTCTCATTCAAATGAATGGATAATTTCCCTAAAAATCATAACTTCCCTTTAAGCAAAAATTGTTGATATATGGGGGGCAGAAGCGAATGTTCATTGAATTAGTGAATGTCTCAATAGAAACAGGTGAGAAAATATGGTAGAATTTTGTTATTTGTTAGATACTCTAGGACAGTAAGACAAGGAATTATTAAGCTCCCATTATTGTCCATATTCCAGACGAAAGCATGAGACATTAGAATTCAAGTCACAAGCTGAATTAATAAACAGTGTGCCATGGACAACAGTGCTGTGCTATAGACAATACTCTGCATTTCAAAATTGAAATTCCTGAGATATTAAAAAATGATGAGCTACAATAGCTGTCAAAATAATGCTTCAACAATAAGTAAATAATTCCTGTTATACAAGCAATTATAAAAGGAGATATTGATCCCTTATTTTCACTACTAGCTAAAGTCAGACAAAGGCTTGTACTATAAAAGGGAACATATTTGGCTATATATTGGTAGAAAAACCCTAAGAGTCATAAGGTACTGTGAGCATGCATGGTGCTTTGCATGCAAGTAAATTTCAGAAACAGAACTGCTAATAAGGATGAGTGTGGAATAGCTAATGATGGAGATGTGCCTTCTACATAGGGAGAATTACTTCTTTCAATCCAAATACAGTAAAACTCCAATTGTTCGGCATCCAGTGGTCTGCCACTCCAGATAGTCCAGCACCAACTGGAACTCGGAAGTGCTCCGGCCAGCCGGACAATTGAAGCTGCTCCATACCGCTTCCCCAAGTCCGCTGCTGCCGCTGCTGAACCTGACCAGCGGTGGACTTGAGGAAGCCGCGGGCAGAGCAGCTGGGGTGCTGCCGGGTTGGTCCCACAGCACCGCTTAGGTGAGGGGCGGCGCTGCGGGACCAACCCGGCAGCACTCCAGCTGCTCTGCCCCGCCACTTCCCAAGTTGCTGCTGCCACTTGCAGCCCCAGCTGGCCTGTCACTGGCAGCTGCGCGGGGCTTCCCCCGCCTCCCTGCAAAATGGCGGAGGGTTCACCCCACGCCGCGCCGTTCCCCGTTGACCCCCACCCACCCAGACCCGTCACAGCCCCCCTGCTGGAGTACCTCCTGATACTCTGGCATATGCAATAATCCGGCACCGCCTGGGTCCCAAAGGTGCTGGATTATCAGAAGTCTACTGTAGTATTACATTATTCAAAATTATTACTTGTACAAACAAAAATGCTAGAAAAAAATATAGTGCAACTATGTGCCAGTATAAGGACAAAAAACTTGGTAATCTGGATACAAAAGCAACAAGAGTACAGCTGGTTCCCAAGTTGCGAACGGTCGACTTATGACCGTTCACATTTACGACCAAAGCTCCCATGGAGCGGTCGTAAAGGCAGTCCTCAAGTTATGAATGTAACCCGCGCTTACGAACAGAGTAGTCGCTATGTAACTCAATGGGGTCCGAGTTACAAACAGATCAAGTTACAGCCAAGTGTTTGGTCCGTAACTCGTTCATAACTCGGGGAGAGGCTGTAATTATAAGAACTTAAAAAACAACGAATGGTCCCGCAGCACTTTAGAGACTAACAAAAAATGTAGATGATATCATGAGATTTCATGGGCACAACTCACTTCTTCAGATGAATGGAGCAAGGGGTCCAGAGGTACAATAAAAATGAGTAACTCTGAGAGTATCTGTAGTTCATCTCAATGGAGAAAATAAGTACAGTGTTGTTTTTAAAAAATAATACCTCCCCCCCCGCCCCCCAAGAAAATGTGGTATATGACTACTATAGAGAAGGTCATTCTCTTCATTGGTAGTTGTAGTAGAAAGCATTTTAGCAATTAACATTTGAAAGTGAATGCACATGACCGAGTTCTCAAGTAAAATGCTTGAAGACATATAAGAGGAGTACTCCCTGTTAAATATGGACAAATATTGAAAATGTAGTAATTGAAAGTTCAAGTCTGCTTCATGTTAAGAGTCTCTCTAGAACATATTAAGTCTCCCCATGATTGTGAAAAAAAAAATGACCACTGTAAAGTTCTCTCTCTCTCCCCCTGCCCTCTTTTAAGCTTTAATTAGTGTTATGTCTTAATTTTGCTGTTTAGCTTCTATATAGTGTCTCACTGTCTCTTAATTCTTTTATCTTCTCCAGCACCTCAGTAAAACTCTAAACCCTTAGTTCATCATGAATTCAAGGTATGAAACAAAATAACTCAAGGAAAATAATTAGTTAGCTTTGAATACAATAATGATGAATAATAAATGGATAGCTAGAAAACTGGTCCATGAAGAGCCATTCATGAAAATCCCTAGTTTATGGGTCAATCTATAAGATTTTTTTTTAAATCACTACATTTAAATTGTATTCTTGAAAAGGGCTTTTTTTTTTTTTTTTGGACTCCCATTCAAATTAGAGGACATTGAAAGCTCTCCAGCCCCTTACAGGCTTAAACAATCTGTAAGGATAATAGAATGATCCTACCAGAACAAACATCTCTTTTTTAATTCACTGAAAGCTGTTTTTTGGGGGGGGAGGGAGGGTTAGGAGAACCACAATTGTGGTTTGATGTGCACCATTTATTGGTACAAAACAAATTTTTAACACAGTGAACATAAGAATGGCCGTACTGGGTCAGACCAATGGTCCATCCAACCCAGTATCCTGTCTGCTGACAGTGGCCAATACTAGTTGCCCCAGAGGGAGGGAACACAAAAAGTAATCCTCACATGATCCCTCCCCTATCACCCACCTCCAGAGAAACAGAGGCTAGGGACACCATTCCTACCCATCCTGGCTAATATCTAGCTGTTTTTTCAACCCTGTTAAAGTCCTAGCCTTTACCACATCCTCTGGCAAGGAGTTCCACAAGTTGACTGTAATGTCTGAATACAGTAGTTTAAGAATCATGTTAAGTTTAAAAATTGTTCATACATATATCACAAAATGTACTATGCACTTTAAGCTTTTAAAAATAAAATGGTTATCATAAACATTACACTTACTTGTGACAAACCTCTCTCTCTGTCTCAGGTGGTGATGTGATTTTGAAGTTGAAGAGAATGAAAAAAAAAGAAGAGAATGAGTAACAGATATAACTATGTACACCTAATGCTCTGCTTATCTTTATGTCTTTTAATGGGGAAGAAAGATGTTCTGTTTAACTTAATAATTTCAGATCTTTCCTTTTTCAGAATTGCTGATGTGTTATTGTTCCTAATAAATATGCAGGGGACATAAAAAGATTTTCACCATTAACATTAAAGATTATGTTTTAGGACAGAAATATTAAAGGTAAATGCAGAACTGATCCACCACATGTCAGGTCTGAAATGAGCACAAGCACTAATATCAACTCTACAAATGCTAAAATAAATTCTCCCCTTTTCCTCTTTTGTCACTGTAAGAATTCTAAAATGTGATACTTGTATTGATCAGAAATATCACAGATAGGACCATCTTAGCAGATCATTTGTATTAGTGCTTCAACTTTGTCACCCCATAGGACCCTGCATAAAAGAGAGTCCTCATGGCAATCACTTTCCTCTTCAAACCTCCAACACCTGATTCTAAAAATGTTTATTTCTGTGGACTCAGAAAGGTCTACAGATACCAGCTTGTCCACAGAACACTATTTCAGAATCTTTAGTTTAAGCTATTGCACTGCTTGCTGTATATAAGATAAGTTCCTATAAACTATTCACTAATCATTTTCTAGTTTGGTACTTTACATCAATAGTTTGTAACCTGCTGGTCCAGCGGCAGCAGCAGGCAAGGAGGAAGCAATCGATCCCTGGGCTCGGGTCCCAGAACAAGGAGCAACTCACAGCTGATGCTTGTGAGGACTCTGGGGCCAGGCTCCAGGCCAGATCCCCAAGCCCCAGCGGTGGGGGGGGAGAAAGGGAGAGATGCTGCTGGGCCCCCAGAGCCTTGGCTACAGCCAGGAGGGGAATCTTCAATAGGGCCAGTTCCACTGCTCCCTAGAAGCCTCTCCTAGTGCAGCACCCTCAGCCTGACCAGCCCCTGTCCCGGGCAGCACTTGGGGAGCAGGTAAGAGAGACCCCGTCTCCACCTCCACGCCACCCAGCCCCGCGGGCTGCAGGGGGAAGGTTTTGCCCTAAGATGCTCTCAGCGGAGCTGGCTGGGCCCAGGGAAGCTGCTGCCAACTCCCAGTGTGTGTGGGGAGGGGGTAGCCAGCCCTGGGGTAGGAGATTAGAAGGGGGGGGCCGAGGCAGATAATGGGGGTGTGTGAGGTGGGGGCAGAAGGGGAATGCAGGATGCGCTGAAGGGAGTTTGGAGAGATTCTGGGGAGACTTATGTTATGGGGTGGATGTAATAGGAGTGCAATGGAGGGAAACTCTGAGGTAGGGCCACAGAAGGAAAGGGGGGATGCGGAGAAGGGAGGGTGGGGGAGACTGTGGGAACAAGAGCTACCTGGCTGGGGAAGGAAGACACATAGGGCAAGGGTTGTACAGAAGGAGACAGAGGAGATACAATGGCAGCTTTCCCACCCCACAGGGCAGGAGGTGGAGAGGGCAGAGGTGACGAGTGGTACCATTTGGGGACACCAGCGCCTATGCCCCTGACAAAATTTCAGTTGCTAAGTAAGATGCTCTACATGCTCCCTGTCCCTGTGGGTGCCCCTCCCTGCACCCCTTCCTCTGCAGGCACCAGTCGCCTCTTAGGATGTGGCTACCCCACCCAGCCTCCAGAGGTGAATTCTTTCCGTGATTTTTTTTATTTTTGGTGTTGTAGATATCTGCAAACTCTGATCCATTATGGACTGGTAACATTTTAATTGCATATTTGCATATTAATTATGTGCATAATGAATATACAAATATGCAAATAAAATGTTCCACCAGAAGTTTGTGAATGTGTTTGCCAGTTCACAGTATTAAAAAGATTGGGAACCACTGCTTTACACCAGCATGAACCCTTGTATTTCAGATGTTACTACACCCGAATTATATAATGAAAGAACTGAAAATTCAGAATTTCTTTCTCTCTCAGGAGAGACTTTGAAAAATACAGGAAGTACAGCAGGAAGTTCAGCATACAAGACAATTTCAAACCACAAAGCTTATGATGAATTCAGTAAAAGCTTTGTATCATTTGTGGTTTTCCAAATTTATAAACTATTTGTACATGTTTTTCAGGACAGCTATTTTTTTTAATTCAAAAAAAGAAAGAAAACCTTCTTGCCCCCAACTGAGTCTCCTGCTTCTCACGTCCCCGTTTGCATGGTGTAATCTTTTTCAATTTGTGTGATATTTAGAAGTCCCTAAATTACTCTCCTTTTAAACTTCTGTGAAAAAAGAAGGCACAGAGAGGAAACCCATTAAGAAAGAGAGGCTTTATCAAAGAATCACATCAATGGCTTCATGTTAATACTCAATGCTCCTGTTCTCCCCTCTAAGATGTATCAGTGTTAATGGATGAGTGTTTCTGACTCTGCAGATTTATTGTACTATGGTGTTAAGTACAACTTCATAATAAAGATACCTGTGCAGTGACAGCCGGATTATGCAGTATTTTAATTCACAGATCAGAACATGAAGGGGTATATAAACAACCCATGTTCCTCTAAAACAAGAAGTGCTTTTGTTATCTCTCCTATTAACTTGATTATGCTCTGTTGGAGTCAGAAAACAATAACAGAAAACAATTGAAATACTGTGCACAAATATTTACATTTCCCCATTTTCTGAATAGCTCTTGTATTTCTCTCTCTATATAAAAAGGTTTGTCCTGCCATGTGACAGAATGATTTCATCAGGCTCTCTGGCCTCAAAAGTGGCCAGAGAGAGGGGGATTTGGCGAGCTTGGCAAGCAGTGGATGCAGCCCCCTAGTTTATGTTAAGCTGGCTCCCCTCCCAGGCTGGCTCTCATGGAGCCACCAGCCCTCCACCCCTGATAGAGAGGCAGCAGCATGGATGGTGGGAGGAGGCAGGCGGTACATGCAGGAAACCAGCTCCCTGTGCATACTGGCTCCACAGAGCCACCTGCCCTGCTGCCCTTCTATCAGAAAAATTCAGCAGTTACAAATTTACAAAAATAAACATTTGCTAACATTCCTAGTAATTAGTAAACCCATAAGCATCACCCTTATTGGGTGATGCTTACTGGTAACCAGTTAACCAGCATCCAGGATGGCCTGCAAAAGCCCTTCCCCACCCAACATGGGTGGGGGAACTCTCTAGCCCAGCTGTGCCCACCACTCCACACCATAGTTTGGGGACTCTCCAACCCAGCCAGGCCCATTTTGCCACAGGTGTAGGGGGAGGAGGTTAACTGGTTAAACATAACATTTAACCAATTAACTGGTTATACAGGATTTTACAACTCTAATACAAATGAGACATTCCATGTAATAAAGAACATACAAACCGAATGTAAAGTCAATTCAAAGCCTCACCTCTGGCAACCATATCAAAAGTGTTTACAGAGAAAAAGAACTAAATTATAAACAGCAGATTAACCTTTTAGCCTGAAAGAGATCAAAGTGCTTTACAAATTGTATTAATTAATGTTTGAAAGGTGCTCTGAATTATTGTTTTGGAGAAGCAGTCAACTCGTGCTATATTTTAGCACAAGATTTAAAAGAACTCACAAAACTAACTCACGATCCTGAAGAAGAGGGTACTTTCCTGTTGAATTCTTAGCTGTTGACTATACCTATACAGCTTTCAGACAGTGTGATGTTCAATCACTATGACAGCTCCATAGGCAGTGGCAAGAAATGCATTTCCTTTGACACTTTCATCAGACATATGTTTATATCTATATAGCATCTTCATGAAATTCCACTATATAGATGTTTGATACAAAATTCAGATAACTTAGACACAAGTGATAGCACTTTCAAATGGCATAAGACAAACAAGCCTGGGCAGTACCTGTCAGGATCTCACCATCTAGTGAAATCTAGAAACTAATGACAGCTAGTGCATAGTCTCCTTTAACTAAGTTGGTTGAGATACTGCTTTTGGATTTTCAGATCTTGGAGTACAAAACCAAACAAACAGTGATGGTATATAATTTGTGGCTCTTCTTAAGATAATACAGTTGTATGAGTGGGCAGAATTAGCATTTGCTTTTGAAATTTTCAAACAATAATAGGGGCAAATTTAACAGTTATCCAATGGGTTAAAATAAGCAGAAACATAATACAGTTAACTTTCAAAAAGCAAAATATTTATTTTAATACCAAAAGGCTGGCCTCTTCTCAGACACTGAAAAATGCTGGCAGCTTGATGCCAGTTTAAATCACTGACTGACATACCATGTGGCATACCTACCCACACATCACAAATCTAGCTAGCTAAGAAAATCTCAGACCCACATTCCACTACCACCCTTCATCACAGATTATTTCCAGCAATGAAACTACACAGAAAAAAATCAGTGACAAATTTTGATAGCCTCCTTTGTGCAACTCAGCCTGCATAACAAGACTGACACCTTGTGGTCCCTTTGAATATCTGAGGAACAGTTTTCCACCCCAGACCACAATTCTCCTTCAATTCACTCCCTTCTATTTAAAACTATTAGATAAAGCAAGGATTTTTACAATATAAAGGTAAAATTCCTGTGCATTCTACTTTCTATTAAATATTGTCTAGGACAGAATGAGACATTTATTGGTTCTTATTGATGATCTTTTACTTTGGACACTACCCATGAAACATATATAGTCTATTTAAAATCCATCCTAAAAATTAAGTAACATACCTATTTATATATCTTATAGTGTACTTGTATTTCTAAAGTTCCTATCACCATGCTATTTAGGTTTCTGAGTGCAATAAGAGGAAGTTACTCACCTTAGTGCAGTAATGATGGTTCTTCAAGATGTGTGTCTCCATGGGTACTCCACTGTAGGTGTCAGGCTTGTCCCGGTGCTGCAGATCAGAGATTTGTCAGCAGTGGTCTGCTGGACCGTTCGTGCACATCAAGCGCCTCGTTTTGTTCACACCATTTCTTAGAGCACTCAGTCTGGCTCCTGCCAGTTCCTCGTAATCGCCGAGTATCTGAAAAACAAAGGAGAAACTCAGAAGCGGGGAGGAGAGTGAGTAGTGGAGCACCATGGGGACTGTAGCGGGTGGCTCTCGTCGCCACATCGCCTGTTAGGTCACTGCCCTCCGGCAGTGACAACCGTAGCCTCTAACCTTTCCCCTTCCGGGGGATTGACGGGTTTGTGATAGGCCGGTAGGCCCTCAGGGGCGGCTCCTCAGCCCCCAGCGCAGCAGGAGACGCGCCTGCCTCCCTGCGTCACTGCGCCTTAGTTTAATAAGCGAGTCTCTCCCGGCCTTCCTTCAGGTCCGGGCCATAGTCAGTCGATTACTGCACAGGTCAGGGCCTGGCACCCAGTCTAGTTCGGCCCCTTTAAGGGGTCCCGCCTGACATACGGTCGGTCTCAGACGTACTGTAGGTAAACCCGCGCCCTCAAGCAGGGCGGGCCCAAACACAGTCCATTAGGCCAGGCCCTCCAGCCGGGCGGCCCAACCAACCCTACATTCGTAGGAGCTCCTCATTCAGGAGCGGGCCCAGTAGGGCATCGGCAGGCGCGGTGGGGAGGAGGCAGGGGGGCGCAGGCCCACCCACCTCACTGCGCCCCGGCCCAGGGGCCCTGAATGCAGCCGGGCAGCTGCGACTGGCTCAGCAGGGCTCCGGCCTGTAACTTGCTGGCTGCGGGTGGCTCCCCGCCCGGCTACCCCCTGGGCCACTTCTCGCCCCCTCCTCTTCCCCGGTACCTGTAGTTCCGGCAGGTCCGTCGTGGAGTCGAGGTCAGTGTTGTTCCGTCAGGGTCCGGGCGGCCCAATCCAGGGGTCGAGGGGTCGGAGCTCTGTAGCGTCCTGTGGGCTCGTCCGGCCCCGGCGTTCCAGTACCCAGCGGGGGTCCAGACGGTCTAGTGGTTCGGGCCAGTCCTCTGGGTCCTCGGGTTGTTCTGCTGGCTGGTGTGGCAAGGCCTCAGTAATCCCGGCAGGGAAGCCTTGGCGGGCCTCCAGGGAGGTGGCTGAGAACGGCCTAGCCCAGGTCTTAGCCTCCCGAGGCAGGAGCTCTGGACCGGCCTCCGGCTCCCTTGGAGGCTGGGCCCTGACTGAGCTCCCAGGCAGCCTTCTTATAGTCCTAGTCCCGCCCTTTGACTTCCGGTCAGGTGAGGGGGCGGGGCTAGGCTGGGCCCAAAATGGCTACCAGAGGGGTTCCTCCGGCTCAGTGGGTGGCCATTCCACCCCACTACAGGGACACACATCTCGAAGAACCGTCATTACTGCACCAAGGTAAGTAACTTCCTCTTCTTCTTCGAGTGGTGTCCCCGTGGGTGCTCCATTATAGGTGACTTCGTAGTAGCGGCCCCAAATAAGGAAGGTGGGATTCCGAGTTAAGGTTTCGCCACTGTGGACAGCACTGCAGAGGCAACTGCTGAGTCACTAATGAAATTGTTGGGGATAGCATAATGTTTTTCAAAGGTGTAATTAGGACCACGTGGCAGCTCGACAGATGTCACGTAGAGAACTCCCTTGAGAAAGGCTACAGAAGCTGCTACTGCCCTGGTAGAATGGGCTCTTGGTGTCTCTGGCAACAACCTGTTCAGCAATGAGGAGCAACGCACTATGCACGAAACGATGAGTTTGAAGATGCGTTGTGTAGAGAGAGACTCACCTTTAGAACGATCAGCCAACGAAATCAACAGTCGTTGAGGTTTCCAGAAAGGTCGTGTTCTGTCGATGTAAAATGTCAGCGCCCTACATACATCTAATGTGTGAAGCCATGTGTCTTGGTAGGAGTGTGGCTTGGGGTAGAAGGTTGGGAGGATGATAGGCTCGTTGATGTGAAAATCCAAGTTTATTTCTGATAGGAAGGATGGTTGAGAGCGGAGTATAACCGCCTGACTTGTAAATACCGTATAGAGAAGAGTAGCAAAGAAAGTGGCGAGTTCCCCTACCCTGCATGCAGATGTTATTGCTAACAACAAGGCAACCTTGGTGATTAATAACGGCAGAGGGCAGGTCGCCAAGGGCTCAAAAGGTGGTCATGTTAGGGCATCCAAGACAAGTTCTAAATTCCATGGTTGAGACAGCTCTCCATGTGGTAGGTAGAGATTTGTCACCCCTTTCATGAACCTCCTACTGATTGGGTGAGCGAACATCGAAGAGTCCTCCACTGGGTGTCGGAAGGCAGTGATCGCAGCAACTTGAACCACCTTAAGAGATGACAGTGCTAGGCTGGAATGTTTTAAATGCAGGATGTAGTCAAAAATGCAATGGATGGGGGCAGAGGTCAGATCTCGACTATTGCACCAGGAATGAAACCTACGCCACTTGTGCAGGTTAAGTAGTCTGAGTGGTGGATCTTCTACTCTGGAGCAGGACATATTTAACATCTTGGGAACAGATCATTTCCATGTCTTGGAATCAACTAGGAACCACACTGTGAGGCAAAGGTGATCAGGTTGAGAGTGCACTAGGGTTCCCTGGTCCTGGGTCAACAGGTTGTGGCATTTGGGTAGGTGATAGGGTGGGTGAGGAGACATGCGAAAAAGATAAGGGAGCCATATCTGACGGCCAAAAGAGGGCTATTAGAATTACTGTTGCATTGTCCCTGGTGATCTTTTCTAAGACACTTGGTATCAGGGGAGTCAGAGGAAAGGTGTAGAGCAAATGAGTGCTCCAGACGAGGAGAAAAGCATCTCCCAGGGATCTCGGTCCAATGACTGCTCTGTAGCAGTAGTATCAGCATTTCACGTTTCGATGTATGACAAATAAGTCTATGGTTGGGAAGCCGCAAAGGCAGAAGACATCTTGTAGCATATGATAATGTAGTCCCCACTCGTGGTTCGTGACAAAGTACCTGCTGAGTGTGTCAACAGTGATGTTGTCTTTGCCAGGTAGGTACGACGCTATAATCATTACTTCGTGGCAGATGCACCAGTTCCATAGGCATATTGCCTCTGCACTGAGGGAACGCAATCGAGCTCTTCCCTGACAATGTATGTAGAAAACCGTAGTCATGTTGTTGGTAAGCACCCTGATGATGTGGCCTCAAATAAGAGTGATAAAGTGCTTGCATGCATTGAAAACCGCCCTCAGTTCTAGGAGGCTGATATGCTGGGAGGTTTCTTGTATGGACCAGCAGCTCTGAACACAACGACCACTGAGATGTGCTCCCCAGCCTACCAAAGATACGTTGGTCATAATTTGCATCGTGGGTTGAGGTCGGTGGAAGGGTACGCCGGTTAACATGTTGGAGGAGATGGTCCACCAACTCAAAGACTTCATCACTTTGGTAGTACTGCAATTCTCTTGTGAATGTCGTGTTTGCCAGGAATGTAGATCGAGGCTATCAAGTGCTGAAGGCACCGCAGGTGAAGCCTGACATGCACTATGACATATGTAGTAGTTGCCATGTGCCCCATGAGTTGAAGGCAGGTAAGTACAGAAATCATGGGGCTTGTGGAGAGGACCTGTACGAGATCCTGAATAACCTGAAATCTGTTTAACGGCAAGTAAGCTCAGGCAGTAGATGAATCTAGGCATGCGCCAATGAATTCCAAAGATTGTTGTGGTGTTATCGACGATCTTGGAAAATTGATTATAACGCCAAGAACTTTGAAGACTGCTCTTGTTGTGTTGGTAGACTGCAGCGCATCGTCGAAGGATGGGCCCTTGATCAAACAGTTGTTGAGATAAAGGAAGATAATGATCCCAGCTTAACGGAGTTGGGCCACTACGACCACAAGTGTCTTTGAAAAAACTCTGTGCGCCAAAGACTGACTGACGGGTAAAACTCTGTAAAACTCTGTATTGGAAGTGCTAGGCTCTGACAACGAATCTTAGGAAATGCCTGTGCACCGGATGGACTGTGACATGAAAGTAGGCGTCCTGTAGGTTGAGGGATGCAAACCAATCCCCTCTGTTGAGAGCTGGGATAATAGATGCTAAGGTCACCATCTTGAATTTCTGTTTGCAAAGATATCGGTTGAGACAGCGGAGGTCTAAGATTGGCCTCTACCCACCTGACTTTTTCTGATTAAGAAAATAATGGGAATAAAGTCCCTTGCCCCTGAACTCTTAGGCTGTGTCTACACTGGCATTCTTTTGCGCAAATACTTTTAACGCAAAAGCTTTTGCGTTAAAGTATTTGCGCAAGAGAGCGTCTACACTGAGATGTGCTTTTGCGCAAGAGATGTGCTTTTGCGCAAAAGCGTCCATGCCAGTGTAGATGCTCTCTTGCGCAAGAAAGCTCCGATGGCCATTTTAGTCATTGGGCTTTCTTGCGCAAGAAATTAATGTTGCCTGTCTACACTGGCCTCTTGTGCAAGAATTCTTGCGCAAAAAGGCTTATCCCTGAGTGGGAGTGTCAGAGTATTTGCGCAAGAAGCACTGATTTCCTACATTACTAATTTCCTACATTAGAACGTCAGTGTTCTTGCGCAAATACTCGCGGCCAGTGTAGACAGGTGGCAAGATTTTGCACAAAAGCAGTTGCTTTTGCACAAAATCTTGCCAATGTAGACACCGCCTTAGGGTACTCTCTCTATTGCTCCGATGGTAAAGAGGTGCAGGACCTCTTGCCTAAAAAGAGTCTCATGAGAAGGATCCCTGAAGAGGGACAGGGAGGGTGAGGAAGGAGGAGTGAAGTGATGGGAATCAAGTAGCCAGATGTTACTAGCTCGAGGACCCACCGTCGGCAACCAGTTCGGAGTGGGGAAATCCACCGTCGGAGTGGTGCTCATGCAGGTATGGCAGTCACCAGCCATTGTGCCGGGGGGGAAGGAGGGACAAGGAACGGATGGGCTGCCCCAAGGAAAAGTGGGGAAGGGGGTGCAAGTCCCCTCCATGGGAGGGTTTGTTCTGTCCCAGCTGCACTTCGGACTACCCGCGGTGGCCAGGATTGTGGGGAAGAGGGGGGAGGGTGCTCCTAAGGAGTGGAGGCGCAGGGCAGTGGTGGGGAAGGAACACTCTCGGCCACCCTGGCACCCAGTGACTCTCGGTTTTGTGTGTCCCTCTGCAGGTGATCAAGGCCATCAACAGAGTGCTGTTCCGCAGAGCCATCCGCCTCACTGATTTGGACGCGGTCATCAAGGGGTTTGGCGCCCTGGGCTTCGCCAACAGTGAGGGGGCAATCGACGGGACACACATCCCCATCCGTGCCCCAGAACACCAGGCCTCCCTCTACATTAACCGGAAGGGGTACTTCTTGGTCATCCTGCAGGCTGTGTCTGACCACCAGGGCCGCTTCCTGGATATCAACCTAGGCTGGTCCGGCAAAGCACGACGCGCGGATGTGCCGCAACTCCTCTGTGTGCCAGAAGCTGCACGCCAGGACCTTCTTCCCCGACCACCACATCAGGGTCAGGGACGTGGACATGCCTGTCTGCCTGGTGGGAGATGCAGCCTACCCACTACAACCCTGGCTCATGAAGCCCTACCAGGCAGGCCTTTAATGCCAGGCTCAGCAGGGCCCAAACTGTGGTGGAGGGGGCCTTCGGCCAGCTAAAGGCCCGATTTCAATGCCTCCTCACCCACCTCGACCTCTCCGAGAAGACTATTCCGCATGTGGTGGCGGCGTGCTCTGTGATGCACAATTTGTGCGAAAAGAAGGGGGAGGCTTTCCTGCCAGCCTAGATGGAAGAGGCCGACCACTTGGCTGGCCTGTATGCGCAGCTCCACATGGCTGCCAGCCAGGAGGCCCATCGAGGAGCTACCAGTATCCAGGAGGCCCTGCGGGAGAGCTTCCAGACAGAGGAGGAGTGAAGTCTCCCTGGTGTGCCCCACTGGGGCCTTGTGCCTTATTCCACCCTCACATCCTTCCACTTTCCCCTCCCTAATCTCTCTTCCTGATGTCAAATAAAAACACGTGTTGCCAAAAAAACCCTCGGTTTATTCACCATAACTGGGGTGGAAGGGATGAGGGTGGGAGAGGGGAGGGGGAAACCTGGGAGCAGGGAGCTGAAAGAGGGAGGCCAGGGGAGGAAGGGGGAGGAGAAGCTCAGGGTTGGGGGGGTCTTGCCGGCCCACCTGTCTCCCAGCACTGCAGGTGCAGGGGCCTTGGTGTCCGTGGGGGGGGGGGGGGGGAGGGTAGGGGAGCAGGAGTGGGAGGAGGAGCGATAGCTGGAAAGGCAGCAATCTCTGCGCCATGGTCTGCAGGTGGTCGCGGATGGCACGGCCCTGGTCACGCAGCTCCTACAAGCTCTCCCGCCACAGTTGGAGATCTTTCTGCACCCAGTGCTCCTGGATGTGGACCTGCCTTTGCAGTAACCCCAGGTGCTGCCACTGGTATCCCTCCTGGTTCTGGGTGCGCCTGCTGGCCCAGGTGCAGGAGGATGTCCCGGGCGAGGTGATGTGCCCTGCACTAGCAGCTGGTGTGGATGTGGAGAAACCAGAGAGGATGTCAGCTCTCCCTGGAGACAGTGGGTGAAGCCCAGTCCCCCTCTGCAAGTTGAGGACCAATATTGAAGAGACATATTAACCCTGGGCCAGAGTCATACATGTTGCTATAGTATGCTAAGTCTCACACAGTTTGCATTGTCCTATGAACTTTGTAATGATTCATCAGTATGCCTGAAAAGTAATCCATTTTAAATCTCTTTTTGAAGTAGCACTCAGTAATATGACCAAACTGACACTGCTGAAAATAACACAAGGGTCTGCATCACAAGCAGCTCACAGAAAAGAGAGAGAGAGAGAGAGAGAGAGAGAGAAGTGTGTATGGCTGGGGGAAGAGTTTGCATATGTAAAAGAGACACAGAGTTGTGTTGGATACGTGTATGTTAGGGGAGAGCCCTTTAGCAGTCTCTTTGGCTGTGTCTAGACTGGCAAGTTTTTCTGCAAAAGCAGTAGCTTTTGCAGAAAAACTTGCCAGCTGTCTACAGTGGCCGCTTGAATTTCCGCAAGAACACTGACGATCTCATGTAAGAAATCAGTGCTTCTTGCAGAAATACTATGCTACTCCCGTTCGGGCAAAAGCTTTTGTGCAAAAGGGCCAGTGTAGACAGCTCAGATTTGTTTTGCGCAAAAAAGCCCCGATCACGAAAATGGCGATCGGGGCTTTTTTGCGCAAAAGCGCGTCTAGATTGGCACGGACACTTTTCCCCAAAAAGTACTTTTGCAGAAAAGCGTCCGTGCCAATCTCGACATTCTTTTCCGCAAATGCTTTTAACAGAAAACTTTTCCATTAAAAGCATTTGCGAAAAAACATACCAGACTAGACGTAGCCTTTAAGTATTGCACTCACCAGCCTCACCACTTGTTCAGGTAGCAGCCAGAAGCAATCAATCTTGAGGAAGAAGTTGGTGCACCATCAGCAGAGACCTGTATGTGAGTAGGGGGAGGTGCATGAGCAGGGCACTGCATAGACTGGGGAAAGCTCTCTTCCCAAACAGCCCAACGAAGCACAGCCTTGTTAGCCTGCTGGAGCTTGGGTCAAGAGGGAAAGGCAGTTTCTTTTCAGAGGAGCACACTGGGGTTGGGGAGGCTGAGAGCTGGAGTGTCTGGGACTGCCCAGCACTGGGGAGCCCCTGGGTCTGCACGACCCAGCACTCAGAAGACTGAAGGCACTGGAGCTGCCTACCCTGTGCTGGAAGCTGGCAGGCACTGGGGCTCAGGCCACATGCTACTCGCCCTGTGCTGAGTGGTCCGCACGCACACACACACATGCACGTGCTTCAGGGCTGGCAACTACAGACAGGGGGGCTCTCACAGGGAAAGGGGCAAGTCCTCAGGTATGGGAATAAGCAAGGAGGAGACTAGCCTCCCATAGCCAGAGGTTCACCTGCTGTCCATGTGGAAGCAGACACCCTGATATCAGCCCCCACCTCCCTCCCTGACTCTGCACAGCACAAGTCTCTTCCCATCCCAAACTCCCCAGCAGTGGCCCACCCGCCTTCAGCTGCAGTCTTAAAACCAGGGAAAACATGATTCCGTGTTAATGTTTTACTTCTGTGTTTCCAGGGATGACTGATGAAGGACGCCACAGGGGGCCACTGATCATGTGAACCCTCTCCCCAGACTGGGAGAACTCCCTTGTATCCCAGGTTCTATCTTTTCCCACCCCCTCTCCACTCCACTCCACCCTGTCTCCTTCTCTTCCCCACCCTTGCTCCACTCCCTCTTGGGGTCTGATCTAATGTTCCCTCTAGTTTTTCTATCAATGTGTAAAATAAATTTTGTGACGCACAAGGCACGTACAGATGTGCACCGCCAATAGAAATACATGCTGGCAGCTGTGGGCACTCTGTTAATCAGCTGGGTGGTATATGAATCTCTCTTAGGTGGCCACCCAAGTGCACAGCTTACTAGGAACACTGGTCCATCTCCCTGCACTCACCAGCAGTGGCAGAAGGAAGCAGAGCAACTCGCTCCTCTCTTTGCTCTGCCTCCCACCAGTGTGAGTGCAGGGTCGATCCCTCAAGTGACACTCTAGGAAAGCAAAGTGAGCTGGGACCCCTGTTCCTCTGCTTACCCAGCTACTGCTAGTGAGCGCGGGGGGAAGAGGGAGAAGGGTTGTTGATCTCTCCTGCCAGTACTAGTTCCCCTGCCAGCTGCTGGTAAGCCCCTTGCCCCTCCCACCCATGGCACTTGGGCCATGTGCCCCCTTTTGGCTGTGTGTGTTTCTATCTCAGTTCTCTCAAGGCCTCCTCTTCCCATAGACCAAGAAAATCCATCCCCTCCCCTGTAATCCAGGTAGGAGTCTCTGTGCTGTCAGGAGCAAGGATGCTCAGTAGTTATGTTAGCTTTGCATGCTAAACAATCAAAACTTCCCGGGAACTTTGCAGGAGGAGGGACACATGCTTGTGTGGCTGGATGCAGAACAGCAGAATTCCAAAGGGTGAGCAGAGTAGTCATCGTAAGATAGCTTCTTGGAAGCCAGTATAATGAATGTAGTCTACACTGACAATTTTGTCCACCTAATTTTGCCAAAAAAAGCTCTACCCCTCTTATTGAGGTGATTTTATTATGTTGGCTAAGTAGAAGAGTTTTGTGTAAAGCCAGCTCCTTTCACCTACCTAGTGATTCTCTCTCTTTTCTGGTTTTAAGAGAAGCAATCATATTCCAGGCACATCCAAACCCTTACCTTGCTTTAAGCTATGAGAAGAGGAAGCTGTACTCAATTTGGTGTTCCTAGCTCTTACCGTTTAGGAGAAGTTCTTGAACATACAGATAAGACAGATGGACATTCTCTCAAATATATAGCGAACTATATATCTATATAGATAAATAAATAAAAACCTTCCAGAAAGTTTAAACAAAGTGTAATTCCAAAATCTCGATAAACACAGATCCAATCAGCCACACAAGCCTTCTCCAAAGACCTAGAAACCCAGGTCTACACTGATTACCATCCCACAATCTACTTACAATCTTTAAATCCGTAATCCATGCTTACTTCTAAAAATCCAATCCCCCAGCCCCGTGGAGCAGCCGCCCTAAGGCAGAACCATTCTTTGTTACTTCAGTGAGTCTTCTTTTTGGGGTGAGAGCAGGTAACTTTATTTCACTGCAAATTATGCTCCTTTTAAGCATCCCCAAAGGGCAGTTTGCAACATAGCCCGGTTCCTGTACCGCAGTCAACAGCGGGGCTTCCCCCCAGCACCCGCTTCCACGGCGAGAAGGGAACACACCTGCCACCGCTGCCCTGCGGATCTGTCCAGAGAGCAGCAGCCTCGCTGCTACCCACCCAGGCAAGAAGGGGCCGGGGAAAGTGGAGCGAGACCCCCGGGCGATGAAGTCCCGGCCCCGCCTTGCCCTCAGGCTCCTCTCACCTGCGCCAGGCGCAGAGAAGGTGGCTTCAGTCCGGGGTAACAACACAACCGGGCGGGCTCTGAGCAGAGCAACACCTGGGACCGGCACAGCCCGGTCAGTGCTGGGCACTCCAGCCTCGCGCCTGCCCGCCACGCGAGTACCGGTACGCCTGGCCCGCCTCACGAGGGCGAAACGCGCTGGGAGCTGGGCGGGGCCCCACGCAAGTTCCCGGGGTGGGGGAGGGAGGAGCTGGCCAAGAGGCGGTTCCTCACCTCGCTCCCGCCTTGGGACGGCTGGGGGCGTTGGGCGCGGGAAGGCAACTGGCCGCCGGCCTCAGGGCCCCCTTAGCGGAGAGGCGCCGGCAGCGAGAGAGCGCCCTCTGTAGGCGACAGACAGAGGCCGCAGAAACTGAGTCTGCGCATGCGCCCAGACGACACTGGGGCTGTAGCCTCGAGGCCCTGCCCTGAGCGCGGGCAGGGAGCCGGGACTGAGCAAAGGGAATGGCAATGGCCATTCAACCCGCCGCAGGGAGCGGTTCCTCAGTAGCCCCTCCCCGAGCATCCAGGGCTTCCTCAGCCCCAGCCGTTGAACTTATACATAATCAAGATCCCTGTGGCTGCAGACAAGAGCCAGGGTTTGCCCCGTCGCTCAAACGCCCCACCCTAAACCCACCAATCCCCAAATGCTCTCCCTTGTGCAGACAGGTAACGTGGCCCTCGGGTCTTGAAAACGGGCTCTTCTGCGCACCAGAAGATGCAGAAAGCAGCCTCTCTACTGTCATTCATGCTTAAATTTGACACTTTACACGTAGGTCTTAACAAGGACCCTAATTACCTAACCCATTACAAAGATAGCTTCCCCAATTATCACCTCTAATATCGTTAGCTCACAGACATTTACCTTCCCCCCTCATCCCCCTTCTGTTCTGAAATGTGATTTGTCCTTTTCATATGTGTTCATTTTTTTGATTGTATCCTTTGGTCTATATGGTCGTGCCAATTTTCTTCCACAATTTGATCTGAGGAAGTGGGTCTAGCCCAGCAAAGCTCATCACCTAATAAACCATCTTGTTAGTCTTTAAAGTGCTACATAGTCCTGTTTTTTGTTTCAGTTAAACCATTCTTGCATTGATTGCTCTGATAGTCAAGGTTTCTAGGGACCCATGGCTACTGGAAAGCTGGTTCCCAACCTTTTTTTAAACCATGGACCAGTAAACCCATTCTAGGGTTGCCAGGTGTCTGGTATTTGAGGTTTCTGTATGGGGAATAAATTGAGAGACTACCGGACATATAAATGGCTAGTATTTTCTAAATAAGTAAATTTTATTATGTGTATAAGTATGTAGTTGTGTACTGCCTGGCCAGTAGACACACTTGTGCTCCATGAGTGTGTCTACCAGCCAGGCAGTACGCAACTACGCACTAGAGAGGCAGGGGACAGGGCTAGGGTGGGATGGAATCCCTGGGGCCAGACTTACTCATGCTTCCCCGGGACTGTGAGCAGGATGGGCAGCACTCCGGGATATGCGTGCACGTGGGCCAGCCCTGCTCCCTGCCAGCCGATTCTCTCCCCCCCAACCCTCTTCTGGCCAGCCCCGTTCGCCGGTTCTCCGCTGGCCAGCCCCTGCTCTCCACAAACCCTTCCCAGCCAGCCCTGCTTCCCACCCGCCGGTTCTCCCCCTTGCCCCCGCCCCCTGATCTCTCCCAGATAGCCCCCGCTCTCCCCAACCCCCTCCTGGCCAGCCCAGCTTCCCGCTTGCCGGTTCTCCCTCTCCCCCGCCCCCTGATCTTCCCTGTCCAGCCCCGCTTCCCTCCTAGCCGGTCCCCTCCCCCACATCTGAAATCATGTGTGCGCGGTATTTTTTTTTTAAGCCATCTGGTAACCCTACCATTCACAAACTTTTGGTGGACCAATAATATTTTATTTCCATATTCATTATAGTAATTAATTTTAAGAGGTCACATGTTATGTTACATCACATCCGTACGCACACAATACACATCATAATGGATCAGAGGTTGCAGATATCTACAACACTAAAAAAATTCACAGAAATAATTTCCTTCTGGCTGCTGGGTGGGGCAGCCCCTTCCCCACGGGCAACTGGTGCCTGTAGAAGGGGGGCACAAGGGCAGGGAGAATGTGGGGCACCCACATTTAGCAATTTAAATTTTGTCAAGTGCATAGGCACTGGTGTCCCCGAATGCCCTTCCCATCTTCTGAAGGATGGGGTAGGGAAGCTGCCATTGTCTCGCTGTCTCTTTCTATACAACCCCTTCCCTGTGTGTCTCCCTTCCCCAGCCAGGCTGCTCTTGCTCCTCCAGCCTCTCCCTCTCTGTGACCACCTTCAGTTTCCTTCCATTGCACCCCCTGCTTCTATCTGCCCCATAAGTCTCCCCGGAATCCCCCAATCTCCCTTCAGCACCTCCTGCATCCCTGCCTCACACATCCCTGTTCCCCCTTATATGTCTCCCACCCCTCTTCAGTCCCCTCTCTCACCCACCCCCGGGCTGACTCCTCCACCCCCCATACACTGGGAGCTGGTGGCAGCTTCCCTGGGCTTCAGGCAGGGAATGCTTCCTACATTATTGCTCCATGTTCTCTTCCAGGCTGCTGTGGAAATGTTACCAGGCATAATTTACTTTCTAAATGTGTGTGGATTAAATACTGATTTTGTTGTTGGGCTGTTCCTCACTTGCTCCCTTTCAGGGCTCCAGGTCTTGACAATTATTTCTCATAATTTATCTTCAGCATTTGACCTTGGTATGCCAATGTTTTGATGTTACTTGTTGTGTCATTAATTAGTATGCTGTTAGTTTCCGTAACCCCTAAAGAAGGAAGAGTGTTCAACAGTTTCAAACCATATCCATTCGGGTGGATGGACAAACATTTCTACATGGGGACAACCATCAGGTGCAGGGATTTAATATTTGCCTGCAAATATGAGCCAGAGAGTAACAAACATATACCGACACTGAGACATTTAAAATTGAATTAATGTGTTCACAAAAACAATCTTGCAACATGCCAAGAACCTCCTATGTGACAAGTTCAAAAAATTAAAGCATTCTATAGCTGCAGAGGTAGGTTCAATTAATTGATCCTTTTTAGCAATTCCAATTTTATTTACTGCCCAGGTGCTAAAACTGCTCATGTTGCATTTTCACTGACATAGTAAATATACGGTGGTAGTCTAAGGAAGATGGCAACTGTGTTTGGCTAAGGGAGGATCAGATTTAGATTTTCCATCCTTCCTTTCGAACAAAATTTCCCCTACAAATATAAAAATAGGACTTTGATTATTCTAATTTTTCTGACATTTCAAAGTTTCTGAAACTAAAACTTGACTCATTCTCCTTGACTGAATAGTGGGATTCTCATGTTCAGATTGACACAGACATCTCATATCCCACCCCTCAGATACAGGCTTCTGTACGTAAGTCCTTTCCTGCAGACGAATACAGAGACAACCTGTTCATCTCAAGGTGACCTGCCTAAAGGGTCCTTACTGCCAAGTCAGAGCTGATAGCTCTACATAAGAGGGTGTCAAACCAAATTTGATATTGTAATGCATTTCTATCCAGTCTCTGCCATACAAAAGAATTAAGGAAATAATAGACATAAGAAAGAAGCTAAAGCCTGCAAAATCACACTAGAAACCGATACCTTCAGACATCCTGGAAAGGTGGAGTGGAGTGGTAAGACGAATGCTGTTTTAGGCTTTCATTCTGGTTAAGCACTCAGTGCAAACTACTGAATGCAGTCAATAAGAAAAATCCCTGCTGTCTTTGTAAACTGGATATTACCTCATCTGTGGAGGAACATATCACGTAGTGTAAAGTATGGCACATACAGTATAACAACAAAATAAAGAAATACATGTACTGATACAGTGCATCTGAAGGAGGATGCAAGGTGATCTTTTCAGCATAAAAGTAGGATAGGTATATCATGGCAATAGAGAAAAATGGTTTTTCTTTTTCATTAGAGCAAATTCCAGGACAGCATTTGTGCAAGGGTTCAGCTTTTCCTGGTCTTCAAAGTCTGAAATCGTATCTTGTGGCAATAACATTGGGGAAGAAGGCAAGCATCATGGATTTGATTCAATTCCTGTCCTAGTTTTAGCCCACTTTGCTTATGTTTGCTTAACCTCCCAGTCCCAGATTGTGTGTGAATTGTTTGACAGTCCCTACTGAAAACATCAGTTATGTTCTAACAGGGCTGTGTACAGTAGCTATAAATCACAGAGAAATGTTATGACCTACACTGGACAGGGCTGCTTTCTAATTCAAAAGGCCACTGCTAATTAATCCATCCCATAGACTGACAGGCCAACCTGAGCTAAAGAAGCAAAAAAATTCCTGCATGATCAAAAATATTTTACTAATGTAAACTAATAAATCCTTTCACCTTGCCATTGGTGGAATGCTGTCAGTGTTTAACCGTGCACAATACTACACAATAGGAAGGACAAAGAAGCACAGCTGTCAACTGAAGTGCAAATTTAACAAGCTGAAATGTAATCATCAGTGATGGACTTTGGCAAGAACACCACAGATAACACCAAGTTTTGTGAACAGTGCCATAGAATTTTGAATGGCAACAAATAATCAGGACTTCAAATTTCACCCAAAAGACAGCACCTTCAAACAGCACAGAATCATGTTAATGCAATGGAACAGGGCTGCCTCAAAGGGAAGGGGGTTACCTACAACACCAATATCCCTTTCATATGTAAAAAGGATTGTTCCTTGACTCATTTACGGGCCAGTCGGCACTGGGAATATTTTTATTAATGTAGCTACACTGATGTAAGCTCCAGAATCAGTTACATGGCTTAACCCATTTAAATTCAAAATAAATTGCATCAGTGCAAGACCCATATCATGTTGGAGTAGCACATCTACACAAAGAGTTTGCATTAGCCAGTTATGCTGATACAAAGATTCCCAGTATAGCGAAGTCATAAATTTTCAAACATCCAAGCACTCATCAGCTTGATGCTGCTGAGTCTGCAAGATTTCCTCAATGCAAGGTGATACTGATGCATGCAAAAATCAAAGTAAAAGGAATAAAAATTACATGCCCATTAAAAATATTTTAAATTACTTTACTTTTGCTCACTCTCTTTTTTCTAATCTCTTCAAGTGCTCTCTCTTTATACATTAAGTGCTTTGTCCAGGATGAGACCCTCAGTATAAATCAGAAAAGCCCCTTTGACTTTGGTGGAGCCATGATGATTTACAGTAGCTTAAAATCTCCCCCAGCTTTCTGCCCTAAATTACAACAGTGAAAGTTCAGTGATTTTCACTGGTGATGCTTAAATGAAAATAAGCACAGATTTAGTCCAAAGTATCTGATATAAGTTTAACAATGGGACAGAATGCCCAATCTGGCATGAGCTGATTCTCTGACCATTTCTTTATTGGTAATTATTTAGATAGCTTGCCTTCTAAATTATATTTTATGGAAGTATGCTGTTTATTTCCTAACATGAAATAAAAGCCACAAATGTTTTCAGGAGAGGGAGAAAATTTCAGTTACATACTGTTTTAAAGCAGGAGTTCCAGGCCTTAAAATAAAACATGTCCATCTCTTCTGTAAATGACACAATCACTAGTGAATTCCAAGGGGAGGGTTCAGTCTGAATTAGAAATAGCCTCACTGATATCTTTGAAGTGCTTTTCCAGTCACAGACCCCTATTTTAGGGAAACAAAAGCTGTCATTGAAATGTCCTTACTTGTGTGTAGACAAGGTTTACACAGAGTTCTACATCAGCAGAACATACTGAAACAGCTCGAACTGGTGAAAGGTTGAGAGAAAGTAAAGACCAACCTCATCCACAAGCTCCCAATTTAGAGAAGAAAATATCCAGCACCTACTTTTAGTGACAGATGGACATGTTGACAATAAACAGTATCCCTAAATTCACAGATAACCAGCCAGCAAGCCATGAGCTCAATTATACCTGTAAATCAGAAAACTGAGTTCCATGCCAGATGAATAACCCCAGAGAAGGAAGGCTAATCCCAGTAGCTATGGTGCATGAGAGGCTAGGAAAGTTCACAGGGACTTGAAGGGAAAGGGGGAAGCATTATTCTTGTTTACAATGGATAAAGGAGGACTGAAACTCTTTTTTTAATTTTAGTTTACTTTTAACATTAGAAATACTAAGAATGTTAGGTCTAGTCTCTTCTGTTTTAAGTCTTATGTGGAGGAGCAAGAAATATGGACTAGAAGTATGAATGAGAAGAATTTCATCTTTCATTCAGGTTGGACTTGCTTGGTATTTGATGTCATAACCCAAGTCATTGTCTAGTTATCCATCCATCTCATCCAGGACAAGCAGAGTCAATAAAAGTTTAATTACTAGCATCAGTCACAGGCTTGAATAACTTGCCTTCTAAATTATATTTTATGGAAGTTTACTGTTTATTTCCAAACACAAAATAAAAGCCACAAATTTTTCAGGGGAGAGAGAAAATGTCTGTTACAAAACAAACAAACAAACAAACAAACAAAAAAAAAACCACAACCCCGCCACACACACACAACAAAAAACAAAACAAAAAAACCTGAAGGCTTTCATCTGCCTCAGACTTGTATATTTTACATTTCAGCCAAAATGGTCCAGTTCTGAGAACAAGGTTAGGGAAAAATGTTTTCCCTAATCTTTAATTCTTGAAACCTTTTCTTTTAACAGCTCTAACACTCCCTGCTTTGGAACAGACTTGAAATTTGGCACATAAGGAGATCTTTGTCCCAGGGATGTGAAAATGCATGTACATTTGGCCAATTTATGTCAATGAAAAATTGCAGTTTATATACACTCAGTAGCTACAGCTTAGCATTAAAAATCTTGAATTCATCTTTGCTGACCATGTGCCAACCTCTCATAGCTCCTAGTACTCAGCAGTATCATTCTTACACCAACCAAGCATGCTCCCAGCCTAGGCTAAGAGGCTCACAAGGAGTTTTGCTGTAGAGACTGCTTCTGTCCGAGCTGCTCTGAGCTGGACTGGAGCGGGACTGGGCACCAGAACTGAAAGCAGGGCCTCTCTCTCTCCTTTAACTCTCCCCAACATCCCATTACTAGGACCCAGGCAGCATGGAAAGGGGCGGTGAGTTAGATCAGGTCATGGTACCCAGATTCTAGGAATATTCCAAGTCCAGGGACCCAGCTCTAGCAAAGTTCGGGGCCAAGTTGAGTAACCTCAAGCTGTCTCAAGTGCACAAGTGGAGATCATAGGAAGTACTGTTGCCAAAATTTGCAAGGACTTCAAACTGCACACCAAGGACCAAAGTGCGTGACTGAAGGTCCTACTTATAGAGGAAGCTCTAAGACTGGCTTCAGAGCCATGCTCAGAGTCTCCAAACACATCAGCCTCTGTTTACCACCATCTTCGAGAGCAGCCAGGCAGCATTCATCTGCGCAGCACTGTAACCATTTTGAAAAGATCTGGTCCCCCAAATGACAGAGGGAACAGAGAAAGAGCAAGACCCATCTCAGACTGCTCCTCTCCTCCAGCTCATATTGCCAGGTGCCTATGGTGCAGATACATCAGTGCTTTGTGATGCCTCTGCAAGATCAGTAAAGCAAGCATTCAAATGAGTTTTTCTTTAACTGAGGATGCTTGGTTTCATTTACTTGAGGGAAGCAACTGTGTAAGAAACTTTGTCTGTCTTAGCTGTTGTATATACAGTTCTGTTTCCTGCTTTTTCTGTTGGTGTCATATTTTTTGTTTTCAAATATCCAATTTTAGGGTGAAGCATCCCAGAGTCTTAAGCACTGTCACAAATATAAGCTGAAGATAAATTTACAGGACCATTAACATGCTTAGTATGTTGCAGAGCTGGTTTTGTAAGTTCTAAGTTCAGGTATCACTTTAAGTCTGAATGATACCTGGCTAAAGGCTGGAGGGAATGTCTTAAATCTCTCTTAACTACAGCTAAAACTATTCACATCCCTTGAACTGTCACAGGAATTCTTCAAGGCTTTAGATGTGATATCCATCTGATGTGATATCCATCTGACTTCAGTGATTCTTCAACAGCTTTTAGGTCCCTAAATGCATACTTTTTAATCAATACAAATTGAAGTTTAAATGGGCATTGTCTTTGTTTGTGTATGTGTGCATGCACACGTGTATGTTTTTAATGTTGAAACTAAGTCCAATGAAGGAAGGTTTTGTTTTATGATGCGGTTCTTAATAAAAAGCAGCCCCTTTTCTTTTCACTGTCACTTCCCCAGCTTCTTCTGAAGTTTTTATCTGGTCTTTTGTATGTGCTTGGTAGAAAATGCACATGAACCTCAGCTATACTCAGACTATTAAAAGAATTAACAGATAACCCTTACACTTGCTTTACAGTCAAACTTGAGTTATAAAGGGTAACTTCATAACATTCATAACCATGAAAATCTCTATGAAATTTTAAAAAGTGTCCACCTATACAAAATATGAGAACCCACCATCTTTCCAGGGGAAACTGCAAAGAACACATCATCTCGCTGTTCCATTCCTCTCACAGATTCCTACTTTTAGAAAACTGATTGGATGAGATAAAACTACTCTCAAGCTTAAGTGGTTTCAGAGCACGTTTAGATAATCATTTTTCAAAAGCTTTCCACAATAACTAGAAAAGAAATTATAAGAGGAAGGCAAAAAATCAGTAAAGCAAAACAGGCAAATCCAGGAAAAGCAAAGAACAGAGACAGTTCTTTGGACAGTTCAATATGAATCTTAATTAAGTTAATATGATAACCAATGATGTATAAATACTATAGATCAAAGTTTTTTAAAACAGTTACACTCTTCCTGGAACTGTCCTTGAAATACTTGAAGGCTGTGTCTAGACCTGCAAGTTTTTCCGCAAAACTTGAATTTCCACAAGAACACTGATGATCTCATGTAAGATTGTCAGTGTTCTTGAGGAAATGCTATGCTGCTCCCGTTCAGGCAAAAGCCCTCTTGCGCAAATGCTTTTGCGCAAGAGGGCCAGTGTAGACAACGCGGTATTGTTTTGCGCAAAAAAGCCCCGATCGCAAAAATGGCAATCGGGGCTTTCTTGCGCAAAACCGTGTCTAGATTGGCACGGACGCTTTTCCGCAAAAAGTGCCAATCTAGATGCTCTTTTCTGCAAATGCTTTTAACGGAAAAACTTTTCTATTAAAAGCATTTGTGGAAAATCATGCCAGTCTAGACGTAGCTGATGAGTTCTGTGTAGCTTGTCAACTTCTTTCTTTGACCACAGTTACTCCAACAAAAGATATTATCTCATCCACCTTGCAATACTTGGACATGGGGCTACACTTAGTAGTAAAAATCTTGCATGAATATTTACAAAATAGAACCGTGGTGTCCAACACACTATCTACATGTGGCTATTTGGCTGGTTGAGGATGACTAGTTTGCTATAGAACTGTTTGGACACCACAGGAATAGAACACAGTTATGTTAGCCAGACCCAAAGTTAATGCACTGTTACTGAAAATTATTCTAAAGTAGAAGACTAACCCAGCATTGCCTGGGTCCTTCAGGGCAGGGGGCTGGCAGTGCAAGGAGTGCAGGAGTCAGGGCAGGGCCTTGAGCATGTGAGGGCTTAGGGCAGGAGGGCTGTGATTATGGAAGGTAGAGGAGTGAGGGTGGAGGATAAGCAGGGCGGCTCAGGGCAGGTGGTGACCTAGAGGCCACGTTGAGAAAAACAACACTGTACACAACACCGCCAGCCCCCGGGCTCATCTGTATGCGGGCTTCGCCCCCTCTCCTCGCAGTCTTTCTGCCTCTGCCTCTGCTCTTCCGAGCCCTGACTCAATTTCTTGATTTAAAAAAAATAAACAGAAAATTAATATGAAATAAGCGGTGGCTTGCCAACGCTGCCTTTGAAGAAACCTCCCCCAGGAGACCAGGGAGAGGCGGAGCAAGGCCGCGGCGAGAAAAGGCAGCTGCTGACTTGGGGACTCTTCGGGCAGAGCAGCTGGGGTGCTGCCGGGTTGGTCCAGTAGCCCCGAGGCGCTGCGGGACCAACCCGGCAGCTCCCCAGCTGCTTTGTCCCAGGTGTCCAGATTCAGCTGTTGTTGAAACTGATCAGCAGCTGATTCTAGGAAGCCCGGGGCAGAGCAGCTGGAAACTGCTCCGGAGCGTAAAAGCCTCCAGGTGTGTGCGTTTTTTTTTTTTAATTTTTGGCCTGGAAGTGATTTAAACCCCTGTCCCAGTTTTTCTGCCGGCGGCTCTACAGCTGATTTGCAATCAGCTGTTCAGGGCCCGCCCAGGCACGTCTTTTGAGACTGCCTATTGGCAGAGGGTCTTCTGCTGCCTTAAAGCAACAGTTGCTCTCTCCTTTTTGCTACACTGGATCCTCTACTATCGGCTGTGCATCTGCTCCGCTGGATCTGGATCTGGACCTTCCTGCTGCCTTTGGACCTGCCCTGCTTCCTGCTCCTGCTTCCTGGGACCTGCTCTGGACCTGCTCCTGCCCCCTGCTCCTGGGTCCTGCTCCTGCCTCCTGAGACTTGCTCCTACCTCCTGAGACCTGCTCCGGACCTGCTCCTGCCTCCTGGGACCCGCCCCTACCTCCTACCTTTGCTCCGCATCTGCCTGGTCTGCTGGTCCTCCCCCTCCCCAGTCTGCTGCCCCCCCAGCAGACCAGGGAGACGCGGAGCAAAGCTGCGGGGAGCAAAGCCACTCCACGTCTCCCTGGTCCACTGGGGGTTCCCCACGGCAGCAGAGGGGGGGCAGAGGGCCAGCAGACCAGGCAGACGCGGAGCAAAGGTAGGAGGTAGGGGCGGGTCCCAGGAGGCAGGAGCAGGTTGCAGGAGCAGGTCCGGAGCACATCTCAGGAGGTAGGAGCAAGTCTTAGGAGGCAGGAGCAGGACCCAGAAGCAGGGGGCAGGAGCAGGTCCCAGGAAGCAGGAGCAGGAGACAGGGCAGGTCCAAAGGCAGCAGGAAGGTCCAGGTCCAGATCCAGATCCAGAGGAGCAGATCCACAGCCGATAGTAGAGGATCCAGTGTAGCAAAAAGCAGAGAGCAGCTGTTGCTTTAAGGCAGCAGAAGAGCCTCCACCAATAGGCAGTCTCAAAAGACGTGCCTGGGCGGGGCCTGAACAGCTGATTGCAGATCAGCTGTAGAGCCCGGCAGAAAAACCTCTGCAGGGGTTTAAATCCCTTCCAGGCCAAAAAAAAAAAAAACGCACACAACTGGAGGCTTTTACGCTCTGGAGCGGTTTCCAGGTGCCTAGAAATAAGGCTCTTGATTGCAGAGTCTTGGTATCAGAAGCCCTAAAAAGAGCTGGATCCAATCGGGTCCCACGGAGCAAAGGATTCGATCCCAGGGCGGTTGCTTAATCAGGCGATCTTCAAACAGGAACCTGGTCCGGTTTCTACACTCGAGCTCACCTCACGGCGCACACAGACGTACTCTCTCCCACCCAAGACGTCCCCCAGTGCGGGGGAATAGAAATTTTCTAAGTCCCGCACGATCGCTCACCGCCGGCTGGAGCTTAGTGCATAAGCCTCTCTCCCAAGGGTGGGCAACAATTTCTGGCTGGGGGCCACTTCTCAGCTCCGGAGCAGCCCCAGGATAGGTCGGGGCTTACTCACTCACAGACCAAGATTGATCTGGGGGTGGAGGAGCTCATTTGCCCCCCTCCCTTCCACTAAGTACTTGTGCCCCTGGCATGGCAGGAGGATGCTTCGCATGCTCTTCCTTCCCTCTCCTCCCACCCTCCACCCCATTAAGGTGTGAGGGACGGGAAGCACCCAAAGCTTTCTCTACTTGCCAAGAGCAAGGGAGCACTTTGAAGTGCCACGCGGTCCTGGCAGGGCCGCAGGAGCACTTCATGCACACTCTGTCCCCAAACTCTGATTGGCCTGGGGGGTTGGAGAAGCACATGAAATTTCCTCAGTGCTACCCTCTATTCCTCTGCCCCTGGCCAATCAGTGGTTGGGGGCAGGGGAGTGCCTGAAGTTTTCTCCCGGTGTGCTGGGAGCGCCCGGCATTTCAAAATGTTACCTGCTTCTGGCAAGCCCGAGGAAACTTTGTGCGCGTCCTCTGCTGCCAGGCTGAGCTACAGCGGAGGCCCTTTCCCCAACTCTGCTGTGAGGAGTGGGGCGGAGGAGGGGACAGAGCCTCAACCACTCCTGGTTCGGGAATGTATCATCACTAAGGAGAATTCGAGTGCGCCGCGCTCACGTTCGGCCGCACGGGATCCGCTCCCTCTTCATTTCACGCCACTGCAAGTCTCCCTCGCGGGTACCCAAGCCTGCCCGAGTGCCGGCCTGTGACAGGGATGCAGGGTAGCGGCAGTGCTGGGGCTCCAGCTGGAGCCTGCGTTCTGAGGCGCGGAGAGGTGGGGCCCCTCCAGAGCAAGGGCGGACTCAAGGGCAGTGGCTTCAGTAGAAGTTACTGAGCATGCGCCGCTCGCCGTGCTGCGTAACCTCCTTCCCCCCCCGCCGGGAGCAGCGGCTGTCTTCCTGCCTGGGCCGCCTGTCCCCAGCCGGCCACGTGGGGGTTGCGGCGCCGCTGCCCCAGGGACTCTGCCCGGACGGGAGCTGCGCAGCTTCCCCTTCGCTGCGGCAGCCGGCGAGGTGAGGCGCGTGGGAGAGAATCCGTCTGGCCCCCTGCCAGCGCGGGGCTGTGCGGGGGGGGGGGGGGGGGGGGGGATCTGGGAGGCCTCTGGAGGGTTTTTGCTCTTTTCATCCAGGGGCTTTGGGAAGGACACTGGAGAAGCCTTGGCCATGTGGCTCCGATTGGCTATCGGCCATGATCGGTGCGTGTGATTGAATTCACCGGCGGCCCCGCCCTGTCGATCCTCCCCCCAACGCTTTTACAAGCCTCTTTATGTTCCCGATTTCCCCATCCCAGGCCACTCGGTCTCTTTCCCCTTCCCCGCCCCAGGGTGGAGAATATTGTATTTCAAAAAATAAGGCGCTGTATTCTTAGCACGCCTGCCCCACCCACCTTCTGATATTTATTAGTAGTAATAAGCAATACTCGCTTTTGCCAGGCCTATTCCCTACTGCTTTTTGCAGCGCCCAGCAACTCCCAATCTTGTGATTTAGAAATTGAAAAAAAATAAGGGCTGTCCCTTGTAATAAGGGCATGCTGTAACTTTCATATTCCGAGGTGACTAAACACTCCATAAAAACCAGAAGAGTTTCTTCAGAAAACAGATTTTAAAATGAGATGTCAGGTGCCCTCTGATACGGCCACTATTATGAATGAAAAACTAGACAGGCCCTTTTGTCCCCATGTAAAGCAGAAAAAAAAAACGGAGCAAGGGAATATGAAAGTTACAATAGGGAGCAATTCAAACGGGGAGGCTGGGCTGGGTGACCAGTTCTCAAACTGGGGATTGTGATCTCTCGAGATGTCACACGTTATTACATGGGGGGGGGGGGGGGTGTCACAAGCTGTAAGCTTCCACCCCCAAATCCTGTTTCATTTCTAATATTTAAAATATTGTTATAAGTTAAAAACGCTTTTTTATATTTAAGGAGGGGCTCACACTGACACACAATTGTGTGAATGGGGTTACCAATACATAGGTTTGAGAACAACTGGAGAAGGTGATTCAATAGCCCTTTTCTGATGCTTCTGCTTCAGAAAATAAGGATACTAACTACACAATTTCAAGTAGCTACAGTGGGTGTGGAAACCTTTTTGCAGCCCTTCAAAACAGCATATTGCAAGTTTGCTGAACTACCTTAGTGCTGTTCTTCACTGGAGTTAATCCTGTAGCTCGCTGAATAGAGGTCTAGAGTTTAGGACATGAACATGCAAGAAATTTCTTCCATCTGGATATGATTAGCTGACAGTTGTGGTCTCTCTGTGTGAGAGACTATGCATTGCTAAAGCATGGAATAAATATTATTTTGAACCATTGCTTATTACACTATCCTGCAGCAGTGTTCAGAGAGCACTGGTAAACTAATGATTGGAGTAGGGCAAGTCCAGCTTCCCAAAAAGCATCAGAGCTGTATACCAGGCATGTCCAAAGTCTGGCCCGCGGGCCAATTGCGGCCCGTGTTCCGATTTAATACGGCCCCTGCTTCCTCCCCCTCTCCTGGCTCCCCGGTGCTCTTTTGAACTGGCGCGCCCAGCGCGCCGCTTCCGGCCGCGCCGCCGCCGCCCATGGCCTCCGCGGTCCTAGAGCCTGCCCTGTAGGGCACGTCCGCAGCCCCACTCCCCCGCTCGGCTGCGGGTTCGCCTTGCCCCCGGGCCGCCGTGAGGCCGGCGTGCCCTGCGCTCTCCGCCCGCCTCCGACCCTGCGGGCCCTCCGCCTTGGGGCTGAGAGTGCGGGGACGGCCCTCACGCATGTTCACTTCTTCAAATCTGGCCCTCTTTGAAAAAAGTTTGGACACCCCTGCTGTATACCATTGGAAGTGAAATGTTTTTCCAGCAGCATACTGCTTTGATTTTGGTCCTGTCACCCAATGAATTACCAAAACTTAAATGGCAGTTTTACATTTGTCATCCTTACCTAAACTTCCAAAATATTACTGAAGTTATTCTTTTGATAACTTGAGGGGCCAGAAAGTGATTCTGTGAGTCTAATATATCTTTAATGGGTTTTGGATTATTCCCCATAGCCATTCCGTTTCCTCTTTGAGAACTTGGAATGACGGCAATAAGTCCTGAAACTGTAACTAGCACTTTGTGAAATAACAGCTGCTTAAATCTTGTGATGAGAGTGGAGGAGAAGAAAGCAACGTGGTATTCAGAATAAGTCTGTTCATTTTTATTGCATTCTGAATTGCTTCACTATGTTTGTTAAATGTTCTTCAAAATCATTCTAGTGTAAAAAATCTCTCCAAGAAGTTGTCAAATTGCTTCTTTATCATATACTTAAAAAATAAAAACATCCAATCTGTGATTGCTTTGTAAGGTAGTCAAACTTACGCAACTTTTTTTTTTTTTATATCAGCCATCTCATAAAAACTCTGGGATCTTCCGCTCTTCGTATCACTGTACATCCAGTGCTGAAACCTGCTGCTATAGGTCTGAGATTGGCTAACTTTTCAGGCATTTTTACTAAAAATGCAGCGCAAGAAGATAGACAATCGTATTCGAGTGCTAATTGAGAATGGAGTGGCTGAGCGACACAGGACACTGTTTGTTCTAGTCGGAGACCATGGCAAGGATCAGGTAACTATCAGCCAAAGATGATATATTTTCAGCAGCTCTCTTTTGTTAATGTACAGTCTGAACCTAGAATAGTGGTTCTCGGACCATGGATCAGTCAGCATGCAGCTGTGACCCATGTCACATCCTCAGATAGTTAATTTATTATGTGGGGTGCATATGGCCCACAATAGTAAATAGGTTGTAAACCTCTGATTTTAAAAGTGTAAATAAGTTGCACATTTAATAAGGAAGGAAACTAATATAACAAGTCAGTGCTGAGAGTTCTATATGATAAGTAGACATTCTGTAACTGATTTTATATACAGGCAGTCCCCAGGTTACGTACAAGATAGGGACTGTAGGTTTGTTCTTAAGTTGAATTTGTATGTAAGTCGGAACTGGCGTCCAGATTCAGCCGCTGTTGAAACTGACCAGCAGCAGCTGAATCGGACACGCCTGGGGCAGAGCAGCTGGAGTGCTGCTGGGTTGGTCTGGTAGCAGCTCTGCCTCGGGCTTCCTGTAGTCAGCCGCTGGTCAGTTTCAGCAGTGGCTGACTTGGAAACACCTGGGGCAGAGCAGCTGGGGTGCTGCCAGGTTGGTCCAGTAGCGCCGCAGAGCGGCGCTGCGGGACCAACCCAGCAGCACCCCAGCTGCTCTGCCCCAGGCGTCCCCAAGAGCAGCTGGGGTGGTGTCGGGTTGGTCCCGCTGCGCCAAGGGTCGGCGCTACCGGACCAACCCAGCAGCACCCCAGCTGCTCTACCCCAGATGTCCCCAGGTCAGCCGCTGCTGAAACTGATCAGCGGCTGATTCCAGGAAGCCCGGGGCAGAGCAGCTCTGCCTCGGGCTTCCTGTAGTCAGCCGCTGGTCAGTTTCAGCAGCGGCTGACTTGGGGATGCCTGGGGCAGAGCAGCTGGGGTGCTGCTGGGTTGGTCCAGTAGCGCCGCACCTCAGCACTGTGGGACCAACCCGGCAGCCCCCCATCTGCTCTACCCCAGGCGTCGGCGAGAAAATCCTGGTCTGCTGAGGGGGGGGGCACTAGCTGCGCTCCCTCCCCTCCCCCCAGCAGACCAGGGAGACGCGGAGTGGCTTTTCTCGCCGCGGAGGACGCGGGCGGCGGGACCGTGGTGCGTCTCGGCGGTCCCGCCGCCCGCATCCTCCGCGGCGAGAAAAGCCGCTCCGCGTCTCCCTGGTCTGCTGGGTGTGGGGAGGGGGGGGGGGGGGGGCGCTAGCTTTGCGTCTCCCTGGTCTGCTGGGAGGAAGCGCCCCCTGTGCTGCCGGAGGCGGCGACAGTGGGGGAGGCACCCCGCACTAGCTGCGCCCCTCCATCCCCCCCCCCCCCGTTCGCAACTAGGGGTCCAACTTAAGTCAGACCGACGTAACCCAGGGACTGCCTGTATTTACAGAAAAACTTGTCTAAAATGCACAATAGATTGTGTGTTGCAATTAATAAGGACATAAATGCTTGTAGAGTGTGATATTTATAAAGCAGGTAAAATAAAGAAAATATTAATTCTTCTTAAAGGAAAAAGAACCTCTCTACTCCCTTGCAAACCCGGTGAGAGTTTCCTTCATTTAAATTAAAATGATCCTAATGTTTAGACCCCTGCAAATCTGCGGATATCAGCTCATTTTTGCAGATAAGGATGTGGATGCGATACAAATTTCGTATCTTAAAACCTTGCAAATTTGTGGATATCCGCTTTTATATCCATGGATATCCACAGATGTTGGTGTAGAAATCCACAGTTCATTTTTGCATATACTCTACTAATGGTCCTACAAATTCTGTCACTTGTGATTTAAGCCAAGTGCTACCTATCCAAACCTAGCAAGACTTCTCGTAGAAGAAATCATACTGGAATAATTTATAGCAGCACCATAGTGTGGGAAGACATCTCCCATATGCCTTCCACTTTTGGGCTCTCATTGGTTGGTGACTAGCATGGTCTAAATACTAACATTACCATCCACAATATAGGGGTTGAATGTGCTGCCTCTGCAAAGCTGCTATCATCTGCTTATGCAGGTTTCAAGAGACATGGGGGAAAGTTACCTTTGTTTAAAAGTCTACCTATGCAATAGATCATAAAGGCCTTGTCTAAATACACAAGTTTTATTGCCTTAAATATACTGCTACTGTATTATCCTGCATTGATGTAGTTCAGATGTTACAAACTGTCTCTCCAGAGTAGACTCATGCAATATAGCTTATTCCTGTGAAGAAAGGAGAATAAGCTATGCCAATATAAAACGCCTTTACAGGGATACAATACAACTCCTAGGCTACGTCTACATTGGCACGTTCTCACACAAAAACTCTTTTGCGGAAGAGTTCTGGTGCAAAAACTCCTCCAGAAGAGAGCGTCTACATTGGCATGTATTTTTGCGCAAAAGATGTGCTTTTGCGCAAGAGCATCCATACCAGTGTAGACGCTCTCTTGAACAAGAAAGCTCTGATGGCCATTTTAACCATAGGGCTTTCTTCCGCAAGAAATTCATGTTGCCTGTCTACACTGGCCTCTTGCGCAAGAACAGTTACGCAAGAGGGCGTATTCCCGAGTGGGAGCATCATAGTTCTTGCGCAAGAAGCCCTGATTTCATACATTAGAATGTCAGTGTACTTGCGCAAGAGCACACAGCCTGGGTAGACAGGCAACAAGGTTTTGTGCAAGAACGGCTGCTGTGGCGCAAGATTGCGCCAGTGTAGACACAGATGTGGATACACTTATACTGGTATAACTCTAGTGATTTAAGAAAAAAAGAGCTTACATTGGTATAAAAATTGTTTGTACATCAGGCCTCAATAAGTTGTTACAAAGAAGCTAATTGGAAGGAGACACTAGTTTGTCTAGTAACTAGTTACCCATCCTTTCCCCCTTTATGTAATATGTAGCTAGCCATTTATTATATGTATAGGCCTCATGATGTTTGAGATTCATCTGGTTAGTACACAGAATAGTTTTTTTTCTGTCAGATGTCTTTTAAAAATATGGCTAAGTGGAACCATCTAGGAAGGAATAATTGAAGCAGAGATTTGCTAGCTTTAATGGCTTGATAGGTTTGCACTGTCCGTCCAGACTTTAGAAAGGATTCCCTTTCCTAGCAGTTCTGAGCCAGGTTTTAATGCAGGGGTGGTGAACCTCAGGCCCAGGGGCCGGATGTAGTCCTGAGCTTGCCTGGGTCTGGCACCTGAGAAGCAGTGTTCCTCCCAGCATTGAGGAGCTGGTGCTGGTACTCCAGTCCCTCCACCATCCCCCTGTGGGGCTGGAGCACACAAATCTACAAGCCTGAGGGCCCCCCCCCCCAAGGCTCTGGTGTGAGGAGAATGTGGGAAGTGTCTTTCCTCTTCTCAGTCAGGGGCCATGTCAGTGAGGATTTGGGTTTTGGAGGGTTGTTTTTTTTTTGTTTGTTTTTTTCTCACTTGTTTGTGGCACCCAACTGATTCTTCTGTGAGTCAGCAGCCCCCGACCGAAAAAGGTTCCCCACCCCTATTATAATGTGTCACATAATGTGCCTTGCATGGGATTCATGTTCTGATGTTTGGGGAGTCAATACAAGGTGCTGAATGTAAATTATGGCATCTCCTAGCTCCTGCTGGTATTGAGCACATGAACAATGTAAATCTGACTCTAAAATCTGATATTTTACATTTGGGATCCAAAAAAGTTTCACTTTGTCTCCTCTCAGTGCAGCTATTTGTTAATGTGCCTTTGTTTTGGTAGGTGGTTATACTCCATCACATGCTATCTAAAGCGACTGTGAAGGCCAGACCCTCAGTGCTGTGGTGTTACAAGAAGGAGTTGGGCTTTAGCAGGTAAGAGGTTTTTGTCTTTCACTCTTTGGGGGTAGTCTAATTGCTCTCCAAGTTATGAAGCTGATCTAAGGAAGCTTATTGTCAGGTCAATTGTATGTAGGTCTCAGGATTCAATTGAGTTGGAGAAATTAGGCTAAGTCCTGTGGTGATGGTCTAAAAGTTTCAGCATAATAGAATTATTTGTTTTGACTCGAATAGAGCAGCAGAAATATGGAGCTGGGAGCCAGGAACTGCTGAGTTCTGGTCACAGCTCCAGCTCTTTGGCCTTGTGACGTTCTCTACTTTAATTCTCTTCTGTCCCCCCATATAACATCGCCACTTAAGCATGGGCTACACCTAAGCAGAGGTGTTGCTGTGTTGCTCAGGCATGTGACTTAAGCTCCAATATTGCTAATGTTATGGTGATGGAAGAACTCTTTCACTGATTCCAGTTGCTGCCTCTTGGGATGGATTAACCCCTTCCATCATGGTAGCCCTACTGAGGGACAGGACTTTGAAGCACAGCCGCAGTGCTATAGCATCTGTAGAGCAGAGAAGCCTTTAGAATTGCATGCAGAGAAGGCCCTCATGTCAAAAGCCTTGATTTTAGGGGGTGATGAATTCTTGGATCTGAATTTGTATGTACAAATTTGGGTTCAGAATCAAAAGAGGGCCTGTTCCAGGGATTTGTCTTTGTAAATGGGTGACAGGGGAGGAATCACGTGAGGATTACCTGTTGTATTCCCTCCCTCTGGGGCATCTGGTATTGGCCATTGTCGGCAGACAGGATACTGGGCTAGATAGACCTTTGGTCTGACCCATTATGGCTGTTCTTATTTCTTTCAGATTTGGCTATAAGGCAACTGAAATTTTTCAAGAACAGTTGATTCCATTTGATTTCTGTGACTTTTGGGCAGAAATCTCACAGGAACAGTTGATGAGTTCAGAACTCTGACCCAGACATTATCCCCAGTTTGTCCTAGAGCCTGAATTCTGGTATCCCCTTTTTAAATCTGAACCAGATCTCTAACAGCTTCCTCTGCTCGGTCCTCTTCCCATGATAATTCCCATATAATCACTTCTTCTTCTTCTTTTTTTTTCCAGCCACCGTAAAAAGCGAATGAGACAACTACAGAAGAAGATTAAAAGTGGAACTTTAAACCTAAAGCAAGATGACCCTTTTGAGTTGTTTGTAGCAGCCACAAATATTCGCTATTGCTATTACAATGAGACCCATAAAATTCTTGGTAACACCTTTGGCATGTGTGTACTCCAGGTAACAAATTTATCATTTAGCTTAAATTTGCACTAGAATGTAAGTCATTTTTCCCTGGGCCATGTTCTGCCTTTCTAGCAATTTAAATACCATAGAGGTGAAATCTTTGCCTTGCTTGTATTATTCAGTGATCATGGCTCAAGATATTTTACATGGCTTTTTCTGAGCACAGTGAGTTTGTCAGAATTTTAATTAGAAACAAGAAAACACTAATGTTACAGAAGCTTGCCTTCCAGAAATATTGGAGAAGGTGGATGAGGTAATATCTTTTATTAGACCAACTTCAGTTGATGGAAGTGCAAACTTGGCACTGTCACCAAAAAAAGTTGGTCCAGTTCAAGATATTACCTCGTCCACCTTCCCTGTCTAGTACCCATAGGTTGACTTGGCTACAACTACGCTGCATGCTTCTAGCAATGTGTTTTATGGCAGTTTGATTTCTGTTAGTTGATGCCAGTTGTTTTGGAAGACTGGTGATAACCTTGAATTTGTTTGTTGCAATGTTGTATTTGCTAGGATTTTGAAGCCTTGACTCCAAACCTGCTGGCTAGAACTGTTGAAACAGTGGAAGGAGGAGGAATTGTGGTTATTCTTCTCAGAACTATGAACTCACTGAAGCAGCTCTATACAATGACCATGGTAAGTTTGAGTAACAAGTGGTGTTCCAGACATAGTGCATTCTCTTCAGTTTTATGGTATAAGCTGAGCCACCATTTAAGTGTCCTCCCCATACTGTTATTTCTCTGCCACTGTGTGTGTCTACCATTAGGCAGGTCTGCTTAACAAAGTGACTTGAATTCCTCATAAAGCAGGGGAAGGCAAATAACAGCAGCGTTTCACTAGGGTTAGCACCTGGCAGACTGCTGCCACTATTTTTACCTGCACAGCCACAGGTACCAGTGATTGCAGCTCCCATTGGCCATGGATCACTGTTCCCAGCCAATGGGAGCTGTGGGAAGCAGCACGGGCTGGGGACACTGCTTCCTGCAGCTCCCATTGGCCAAGAGCAGTGATCCACAGCCAATGGGAGCTGCAGTCACTGGTACTGGTGGCTGTGCAGGTAAATATAGTGGTGTAGGCCCACCAGGAGCTAACCCTGGTGGGCTAGATCTGGTGTAGACTGAGGAGTCAAAGGTGAGGCTGCATAATTAAGAATTCTTTAGCTATAGAATAATGGTGTCACAAGGTCAGTGTGGGCACTATACAGACAAATGGAATATACAGTTTTACCCCCTTTTTGGGGAGGGGGCAGATTTACTCGAATTTTATTAATTCATAAAGAGGAACTCAGTTTGCCAAGAGGGGTAGCTGTGTTAGTCTGTTTCAGCAAAACCAACAAGGAGTCCTGTGGCACCTTAAAGATTAACTAGTTAGTGCATAAAAGCTTTTGTGGGCTGCAGCTTCCTTTGTGAGATGCATGAAGTGGTGGAAGCCTCACTTTGGCAAGGATTTATACACACAGAGATGGGAGTGTTATTTTACTATGAGGAGGACCAGTGTTAACGAGGCTAATTCAATCCAGGTGGATGTGGCCCACTCCCAGTAGTTGCAGTCATGTGCCAGCAATGCCCCTCTGCAATGTACATTGGCCAAACTGTAGTGTCTTTAGGCAAAAGAATAAATGGACACAAATTGGACGTCAAGAACTGTAACATTCCAAAAACAAATAGGGGAGCACTTCAGCCTCCCTGGACATTCAGTTACAGATCTGAAAGTTGCCATGCTTGATCAAAAAAGCTTAAAAGAAAGACTCCAGCATGAAACTGCAGAGCTGGACTTCATAAGCAAACTTGACATTCTTAGACTGGGTCTGAATATGGACTGGGAGCTCACTACAAAAAGTAATTTTGCCCCCTTTTGGTATTCTCATCTTCTTATCAACTGTTGGAAGTGGGCCATGTGCATTTTGATTGAATTAGCCTCATTTAGCACTGGTCCTCTGCATAGTATGTAACATTCTCATGGCCTGTCATGTTGAAGACCTCTTGAGATTCCCTCCAGTTCTGCGATTCATCTTTGTATGTGTGTATAAATCTCTGCCAAACTGGAGCTTTCATTTCATGCCTCTGACAAAGTGAGCTGTAGCCCGCGAAAGCTTATGTCCAAATAAATGTGTTAGTCTTTAAGTTGCCACAGGACTCCTCATTGGCTTTACTGTTAAGCAGGAGCAACTTCATTACTGAATCTCTGAAGTGTGACCTATTTACATGGAATATGCTCATTTTTCAGATAGGGCATTTCACTAGTAACTGAATTAGATCTTCAGCTGGAAAACCAGCTTTGTTTCAGTCATCACTGATGACAAATTCACCATGGGACATTCAGGCCCTGCATGACCGGGCCATAAATTTGACAATATGATGCAATCACGCAAAGTTCAAGGAGTAGTTAAGGCTGGCATGAAAATTAGGGCTGGGAAAGGTAAAAAAGAATTTGACGGGTAGAGGAAATGCGTGCTATAAAGGAAAAAGAAGTTTTATGCTGGGGAAAGGAGAGGCACAGTCAAGAATGGATGGAGGAAAAGGAGATATTCGATAGTCCATATGAATTATATTGAGCTATAATCCAGAGATTCCTTCATGTTTCAAACCCGTGAGACTGTGTGATCTTTGTCTTGCTATTTCAGGATGTACACTCGCGCTACAGAACAGAAGCACATCAGGACGTAGTAGGGAGGTTTAACGAGAGGTGGGTTGGTAACAGCTTGAAAACTTAAATTAATAAGTCTACGTGTGCAAGGAAGACATCCACAGCAGTATGTTGTTTTGGAATGGGCACAATGTCCTGTTAACTTAGAATAACGTACATGCCTTCTTATTGGGAAATCATGGGTTATCACCAGTGGCTGTGCTTCATTGGTGGGAGAGGGGTGTGTGTGTGTAAAACTTTTGCATATCTTACAAGGGAGCATAATTACTTAATATTTGTCCTTTGGGGTTCTTTGAAGGGCTCTGCAGAAGCACAAATATCACAATGACCTTCTCCCAGTTTTAAAGCTTTTGATGAGACTCAGAAAGCACGTCTATAGCTTCAAAGTATGAAAATGTTAACATTTAGCTTCTCTTTATGGTGTGTTATCAGTCTCTTATGAAAGCCAAGAAATCTGCCTTACTGAACTGAATGAACAGTCTTACTTGCTGTTAGGATATGTAACTAGTACTGTCATGCCCATTGGGAAGAATGTAGAATGGATGAGTGGTTTAATGGATAAAACAGAAGCAACAACTAGTATGCACTGCCTGGAATTTTACACTGGTGGGTACATGTGCCTACTATCTTGGAGTCAAGAGTTGCCTGTTTACATTGATATTGTTAAATTAATTGTCATATCGGTCTGAATCTCTCTTGAAAGTTCTCCTGAAGTTGGCAGAATGGGAATGTCTTCATGTGTGAATGTCTCTGATTTATAGAACATTCGGACATTATTATATTGGGGCACGCTAGGAATGTTAAGTAAAATGGGCTGAGTAACTTGACTCAGCCCAATTATAAAACTGTGTAAAAGCAGGAACAATTGTAAAGGCAGTCTCTTGATTGAAGGGAGCCAGGATAGATAAACTACCAAAGGACTATGGTGTTACCTGAGCTGTATTTGAGTTGGCTGTATCTGATCATGCAGGTTCATTCTGTCTCTGGCTTCTTGTAAGAATTGCATAGTGATTGATGATCAGCTCAACATCCTGCCAATCTCTAGTCACATTGCAAACATAACACCTGTTCCTCCACAGTCTCAGGTAAGTGCATATTTACATATTGGATTCAAATAGTCTTTTCCAAGCTAAAGATGCAGACAGCATTTTAAAGTTTGGTAAAAAGGAAGTTATTCTTGCCCGTTAAATATCAAATATTAGTATAACCTCAGACTAAAGGAAGGGAGAGCCAATTCTAAATTCCGTACTTTAAGATTCAACTGCTTCTTATATCTGATAAGGAGTGTCTGTCTGGATGCTGTAGGGAGCATCATCAGTGACTCAGCAGAGTGCACTTTTGAATCGTTGGAAAAGTCTTCAACCATCTTGCTAGGAAGATTGTGCTGCTGCAATGCCATCTGTCAGAGGAGAGGCCAATCACGATGGCTGAATATCTTGTGGCAAGGTTTACAAACATATGGGGGTTTAGCTAATTGTCTGGAGAATATTACTGTCCTGTGTAATTCTGGTCACCAAAATTCCTTGCATCATGTTGGATGCTTTTCCTCTTTTCTTGACCTAATCTGTTTAATAATATTGCTGTTACGCACCTGCTGCATTTCACTGATGAAAGAGGTGTCTATGTATAATCTGTGGAGTCTTGGCGTCCTGGAGAACAGATATGCTTTATACTTGTACATCACTATTTACAGCAGAACTGAGAGTTATTTGAGTCCAGAGAAGTTCTGATCCATAAAACTGTACACCAGCTACTACTGATCTGTGGTGTTGGTGTATTGGTCACAGCCTCACTGGCATGTGCCCTGTAGATCTGAGTATTCACCATGACTGGCAGTACTGCTGAGTCATGCTTTTGTCTCCAGACTCCTTTTGTGCTTTAATGACTAACCTTTGTGCAAAACAGTGATTCTGTTTCCTGGATGCCTGCCTTCATGAAGTTAAGTATGCTCTGATGTACATCAAGACTTGTATCAGTGAGCTTTATGGTACAGCTGAGTTCTTTCTTTTGAAAATTTCAAAGACAGCTAGGAAATTTAGACAACTTCCATGTAAAATTAGTGGTAGTTTTATGTCTAAATCCACTAGTCAGCATTCCAAACTCTCAACCTTAATTTTGGAAACTAATCCTGTTCCCTCCAAAGTTTGGGAAGAGCTATTTCTGCTAATTCAAGTGACTCTGCAGTCACTGGATGGTTTTCACACCTGGATCTTGCTAGTACAAGTGCCTCTGTTGCACTGGCACTGATATAATCCACACCTGTGTTAGGGGACTGTTCTCTCATAATTTAGGCTGTGTACAATGGAAGAACACAGTATAAAAAACTAGCTAAAAAGCTAAAGTGGCTATATTGTTGCAAACATAGCACATTTTTTGTGATTCTCTATTTTTGACTCTTGGGACATCACCCAGAAAAGTGGGTGGCTTTTATATAATTTGTGCTGCAGCATCTAATCGTGACAGATTGAACAGATGTGGTCTGGAAGCTTTATCGCAGAACTTCCTTGCTTATATCAGTTTAACATAATGACCTATGTTTGTTTTTTGGAAAGTGGCTCTCAGGATCAGTTGAGAGATCTGTGCACCTGAGCTAGCCCTGGCCATATTCTTTGCACAGACACTTTTTAAGAGGCAAGTTTACAAAGTAAATTTGATTTGGTTACATGTGTTCTGAAACCATCCCTAAGTATGTTCAAATAACAGTAAATGCTTGTTAGTGGTTAGAGATAGGGATGTGAATGGTTAACTAGTAAGCCTCATCCATTAAGGTTCTGGTTAACCAGTGTGACCAGCTCCTTGGCATGCCACGCATAAGGGTGGCAGAGGGGCGGGGTGTTCCAGTTCACCCAATCCCCCCCTTAATTGGTTAACGGGTTAACCATTAAACAGGATTTTACGTCCCTAGTTACAGTAAGTCAGGACACACAAGTTCTATTCCTGGCGCTCTCACTGACTTGCTGTCTGACGAATATTATTTCAGTTATTTCACTGCCTTTCCTCCTCTGTGTGATGGGTTGTGTGGCTTCACTAGTATTGTGAAGTGTTTGGTAAGATTTTGCTGGGAAAGCCTTTCTGCAACAGCCCCCTTGTGTCTAGGACTGACAGCGAATATGCCTTTGCACATCATATCTAGCAATAATCTCTTCTTTTGAGTTCATGTGACCTACTGTACCCGTTCCCAATCATCTAGAATTGAGGCTGGGTTAATTGTTCTTTTACTCCCAAGTCCAGAAAGGACTAGATTCAAACCTCTCCTGTTCCTCATTCTAAAGGATATGTTGGACCCAAATATATGCCCATCCTCCAACCTTGATCCTAGAGTAGCTTATTAAATTTGCAATAGAATTTCTTTCTGCTATGTAAAGATATGACGGTGGGGGGAGGTGGCAGCTGTGCTGACAGGGACCTTTCTGATCTTGTTTTGATAAATTCTTCTCTCTTTTCTAGGAAGATAGCCTCAGACCTCAGGATCTAGAGCTGAAGGAATTGAAGGAGAACTTGCAGGATACGCAGCCTGTAGGAGTGCTGGTGGATAGCTGTAAAACTCTAGATCAGGTTGGCATGGGGTTAAACATTTGTGTTTGTCACATGCTGTGCCTTGGAATGAAAAGTTCACCAACCAGTACTGCCTCCTACTGGAAAGAAACTCTCTTTTGGATTGCTTTGAAGAGTTACCACAAAGGGGAAGGCAGCTGAGAGAGACTCCTTCAAACAGCTGGTTTATCCATGGTGAAAAGAAGGGTTAGAATGGAGGCTGAGGAGTTGTGCTAGCAAGGACACTTACCTAGGGGACTTGCCTAAAAGAAATGGCTTGCAGCTCTCAAAGTGTCAGATATGTGAAATCGGCAACTCAGCCACAAGTTGAAATTGTTGCATGAGCTGACTTAGCTCCAGCACCATCCGAGGTGAAATTAAGCGGGTGCGTGCTGGGACACAGCTCCAGCAAGAGCCGGCTAAACTGCAGCAAAAGCCAGCAGGGGGCTATTTAAAGAGCTAGCAGGAACCCATGTTGTAATAAATTGTAAGTTACTTTCACCTGTAAGAAATTGTAAGTTACTTTCACTGCTGGATACCATAGAAGATGGTAAAATGGGCAGTAATGTAACTTACTTTAAGTCTTATATTTAACAACATAACCTCCATGTCCAGTTCCTGGATAAGGATTCTTGGGCTCTTTTGATTGAGCAGGATGTTGTTCTGGTGCAGCGCGCTGGCTGCGTACAGCTCTTCTTGGGAGAAGTAACTTTCCATGCATGTGGCCTATGAAGGGTTGTGGGATCCCCTTGGGGGAAAGATGCTGCGTAAAAGCCAAATACTTATTACGCTTGCTGCTACTCTCTGTGTCTATCTTCCCCCTTCCACAGACTAGATAGTGTATGTGTCTCTAGAGTTAAAACAGGTGATAGTTTGTCCATTGCTTCCTCATGATCTGCTGTGTGACCTTGAGCAAGTCTCTAAACCCCACTGTTCCCTGCTGTTGCCCCTCTGCAAAATGGGTTGGATGCTTTCCTACCTCACAGAGGAGTTCTGGGACTTCCAAGGAGAGTTAAGCACCTGTCATTTGTGCTTATGAAAATCTCTAGTTTTAAAGTTCTGAAGTAAAATGTGCTTTGGGAATGCACAATATAATATCTATTATCTTGTGTCCTGCCCAGACCTGTTTGGAAAGCTCATGGTGCAGGTATGCGCAGAGATTGTTTTATTAAGGTTCAAGCATTTAAAAAAAAAATTGTTTGGTTTTCGTGTCTTTCTCAGTCATTACTCCCATCCTGCCTTTCAATGTCTAGAAAAGGGATGATGTGTCAGCTCCTATTAATGGTACAATTTAGTAAATGTGCATGTGGCTTTATTGCTCCATTAGATTTCACGCCTGTATTTGTTTCCTGTTCACCAGGCAAAAGCACTTCTGAAATTTATTGAAGCCATTTCTGAGAAGACTCTGAGGAGCACCGTAGCTTTAACAGCTGCTAGGGGACGTGGTAAATCTGCTGCTTTAGGACTGGCTATAGCTGGGGCTGTGGCTTTTGGGTAAGCTTAACCTCAGCTGTCTAAGCTGAGAAGAATTAGAGGTGCATTTGTGCGACAATAATATATATCTATGACACAATCCTTTTTGTGCATTTTGATGGATATATTCACATTAGGGATGTTAATGGGTAACAGTTAAACAGTTACTCAGTAAACATTACCCTTAATGGATGGTGTTTATCAAGTAACATGTTAACCAGTGCCCAGGCGGAAAGCTGCTCCAGCCCCCTGGACCCTCTCCGCAGGACTGCTGGTTCCCAGCCTCTATGGGGCAGGAGGCAAGGGCAGCCATGGCAGCAGCCCCTGCAAAGGGGAGCCTGTGAGCCACAGGGCTGGAGCAGCCCCTGGCTGCAGTGGGGTCCACTCTAGCCTGCCCATCCCCTTTAATCGGTTAAATGGGATTTATATCCCTAGTTCTCATTGATTTCCAAATCTTTCCATTTTTATACTAACAGGAAATGTTAATCTTTTAAAAGTCAGAATAATCACATTTTAGAAATTCCTAAAGTAGGCAACTACAAATCAGTTCTCAGTTGTGTAGTGAAACCAATGAGCACTGGAAGTTCAGGATATAAGTGCAGTCAACTCTGACACAAAGATCAAAGCACTCTGTGCAAGGCAGCAGCATGGAGCTGGAGGCTGGCTTAAATCAGCTCCTCATGGGCACCAGCTCCTGCCCCCCACTGGCCCTTGCTGCCTCTGATACAGAGGCAGTAAGTGGTGGGGTGCATGTAGTTGATACATTAACCAATAAGCCTTGGCTTATAGGTTAAATCATGTAGTGCAGGGGTGGGGAACCTCAGGTCTGGAATTGGATGTTGCCCCCAGCTTGCCTGGATCCAGCCCTCGAGGCTCAGGGCTCCTCCCTCCCCCCCGCTAACATTTGGGAGCCTGTGCTGGCACTCCAGCCTCCACCCCACCATGGGGCTGGAGCGCACACAGTTTACTAGTCTGAGCTCCCAAGGCTCTGGTGTGTGAGGCGAATGTGGGGAGTATCTGTCTCCTCAGCCAGGGGCCATGTCACGTTTTGGTTTTTTTGCTTTTCACTTATGTGCTGATCCTGACTGATCTTTCTGTGGGTCAGCAGCTCCTGACCCAGTAAAGGTTCCTCACCCCTGGCATAACGGACTTTGACATTCCTACTGAATACCTTGGCATAGTACAGGGGTGGGCAATAATTTTTTGCCAGGGGCCTCTTCGGAAATTTTTTAAGCTGCCCCGAGCCACATAGGAAGGGGCAGGGCCAAGATATTTCTGGGTTCACTAGACAATGATTGGTCTGGGGGAGAGGGAGTGCCTTTGCCCCCACCCCACATTCCCCTAAGGTGCCCATTCCCCTGGTATGGGAGGAGACTTCCCTCGCTCCCCTGCCCCTAGGCCAATTTGGGCGCGGGGGAAGTCTCCTCCGCTCTTCCCCCCCCACTTCCTGAGCAGCGCTCAGCACTTCAAAGTGCCACATGCTCCTGGCAGGTTGGGAAGAGGCTTTGCACACTCTCTGCCCCCAGGCCAATTAGGACCCGGGGGTGGGTGAGCGCATGAAGCCTTCTCCGCTCTGCCCTAGCCCTGCGAGCAGCTCCTGGCAGGGCAGGAGAAGGCTTCAGGCATTCCCCCACTCCTAGGCCCTACTTGGCCTGGGGGTGGGGAAGCAGCAGGGCCTCTGCGGGCTGAATCCACCTGCGTGGCGGGCTGGATCCGACCCACGGAGGCCCTTTTGCCCATCCCTGGTGTAGTAGTACACACTGAAGATGTATCCTACAGGCATGGTAGAAAGAATGCTTCACTTTAACTGTTGCTTTCTATTTCACTTACAAATATAAACTCTATAAACTCTTTGTGGTTTAAGGTGCTTTGTATCTGTTAAATCTCAGTGTTTTGCACCATCTCGCTACGGCGTGTATAGTATAAACTGAATGGTTCAGGCTTCTTTAGATAAAAGGATTTAAAACCCGGTTTTGTTTCCTCAATAGTTACTCCAACATCTTTGTGACATCTCCCAGTCCAGACAATCTTCACACACTGTTTGAATTTGTATTTAAAGGTTTTGATGCACTGCAGTACCAGGTAAGAAGAGCAGTGTACGGAATTTCACAGAATCATGTGTATGGAGGGATTTAAAGTTGCATTTCTCATATTGGTTTTACATACCTAGTGTTAGAATGATGGCTTTTTAGCATTAGGTTGTTTGCTCCTAAAAGCCTTTTATAATGCTCTGCAGTGAATCATAGCAAGCTGATTTTTTTACATCCAGTATTTATAAATCAGAAATATTGTGAAACTAGATTTTTTTGTCATAAAAAATGGACATTATTTTTATTATAAGATTTTCTATTAGGGTCCCTACATTTTAAGTTAATGCTAGGAATAAAAGTGAATTAGATTAAATAATTGAAGGTTTCTTTCTAAGAAATGGAATTTATTCTTGGATATGCTACTCCATGAACTTTGGAAGTATTGGAGAAACCAGCTCTCTGATGGATCTCATTGACTGAATAGAAGGAAACAAAGATTATATTTTCACTTTAGATATACAGTTAAGTTTGTCCAGGTTGAGGCTTTCTTAACAGAATTTCAGTGCAGAATTTTTGTGCAAATAGACGCTGTTTTTCTCCTAACCTGCTGTTCTTTTAGGTCTTGCCTGTTCATTTTGTTTAATCTTTTCCTTCAGGAACATCTGGACTATGAGATTATTCAGTCTCTGAACCCTGAGTTTAATAAAGCAGTCGTCAGAGTGAATGTGTTCAAGGAACACAGACAGACTATCCAGGTAATTAACCTGTGTGTCACTTCTTCAGCCTCACTATATCTCATTCATAGCCACTAGAAGTACAGCACATCACTAGCAGTTTTAACCTTGAATGTATTCATTTTACATAATGTTACCAGGTTATACACGATTGTGTATCCAAGCAGGTTTGCCCTAAGAGGAGGCTAATTACTTCCTGATCAAAGAGTTCTACCAGAGAAGCTATTTATCTAGCTCTGTGGAGATCTTGTAAGTCAAGGATCTTCACTTGAATTTGCACGTGCTTGTTTTTGGTGTGTGTTATAATAGTGTTCAGAAAAGTGGAGGAGCACAAATTTTAGCAGTAAGGAAAAATCAAAGACACCTAATCTGATACAAATAAAGTGCTTTTGTGGTCCAGTGGCACCACAAGGCATATGACCTGCTATTCATCCTCCCTGGAATGGCACTCAAGTTCACCCCACTAGTTTATCACGGTACCTGCGCCCCATTTCTCTCTAAGCAAGAGACTGGGACCTTGGAAGGAAACTGCTTCTATGGGGATGCAGCTTTACCTCCTTTGTGGTCTTCTCAAGTCGCAGACAGCTGCTATGGTTGGGGATTACTTGAATAAAATAGTATTTGGCTCCTTGCAGTACATACATCCCGCCGATGCTGTGAAACTGGGTCAGGCTGAACTTGTGGTGATTGACGAAGCTGCTGCCATTCCTCTTCCTCTTGTGAAAAACCTGCTGGGGCCTTACCTCGTCTTTATGGCTTCTACGATCAATGGGTAAGACACTGAATGCTGGCCTGCTTGTTTGGGAAACAAGCCGCATGGGCAGTTTTTTGTTGGACCCTGCTCTCATTCATGTCAGTCCTTACACTTATTGCTTGTCCTGATCTTTTTGCATAACTGCTCCTTTTAATGGCCGAGAGCTGTCTTTGAATTGACTGTGGTCTTTATTCTCTTCTGTGAGTCACTTATTAGTCCAGTGTCCTATTAATTGCCTGTCCCTCCTATGAAGACATGTTCTGTTCTGTGCCTGAACAAGGAACGAAGGTTTAAGCGTGATGCTGAAGTGTCAGGAGGAGAGGACATGTAGGTTTTGTGGAGAGCTGCCCCCTTTTTGATCAAAATGGGGTTAAGAAAATTCCAGCTGCTTGGCTATAGTTCAGTATAGGTTATTGTTTCCTAAGTTCCCCTTATGTTTCTGACAGAAATGATCAGTCACCTCCTGTGACCTCACTGTGTAGTGCAGTGAAAGAGCTGCATTTCAGTGTAGGTGAAGCAGTCTGGGTGGGAATAAAGTAAAGCTCTTTGATTAGTCAGCGCCATATGTGCAATGCCTTTGGGAGCTGTTGATCCCCTCACCACTGCATTTTGGCTTTTTCCTTCGGCTTGTACCAGCAGTGATGCTGCAAGGGACCTAGTAATGGCACATGAAGCCAGAACGTAGATAAAGTTGCATTTTAAATTAGGGCTATCCTGGATTACTGGGTTGTTTTGTTGGTTTTTCCAGCCTCATCTTACTAGCTTCTCATTGATCTCTTAATTCTTCTAGTTACGAGGGCACCGGTCGGTCGTTGTCCCTGAAGCTGATTCAGCAGCTCCGGCAGCAGAGTGCAGAGGCACAAGCCAGCATGACCGCAGAGAACAAAGCTACAGCTACAGCTAAACTTGCCTCAGGTACCGCCCCCCTGTTGGCATCTCTGAATAAGCGACTCTAGCCAGCAACACAATGCTCATGACTTGCACCCTTTGCAGTTCTTTGGTGTTCCGTATTTGGATTTGTACAGCTGCAGGCGGAGGGTGGTGGTGGAATGTGAAGAAAGCTATAAGAAGCTTGACTTGTAACTTGGTCGCTTCAATTAATTTTTCACCCTCTGAAATTTCTCAGCCACTTGTAAGGGCATGGACTCCACCTGAGTGGTCTAGCTGCATTGATTCTATATGGAAATAGGCTTAAGTGTCCAATTTTGGATGGCTTGGGGGAAATAGGTGGTTTGCTACTTTCAGTCTTTCGGACCAAAGCTATTGAAGGGCCTGATCCTGTTGGTGCCTTTAGTGGATGTTAAGTAATGGTTAATTGACTAGTCGAGTAGTTGATGGAAATTCCATCAACTGCTCAACTACCCCATAGGCACTTTTTTTCTTTGAAATGTACGAGAGCCCCCAGGGCTCAAAGTCCCCCTCTGACCCTGGCCTCCATGCTGTGCTGCTGATTAGAAATGCCACCTGGAGCCAGTGTCAGCTGGGGACTCCCCAGCTGATCCTGGGATCAAGAGGACTCTCCAGCTGATCGCGGGGTTCCATGTGGCATTTCCCCAGAACCTGGGGTCAGCTGGGGACTCACCAGCTGATCCCGGGTTCCACAGAAATGCCGTGCTGGAGCCCAGGATCAGCTGGGGAGTCTCCAGCTGACCCCGGACTCCACCTGTAACAGGGCCACACAGCTGATCCTGGGGTCAGCTGTGCAGCGCTGCTGCTTTGAAGTACCCCCTTCCCCTTCCCCCCGCTTTGCTGCCCCTCTCTAATAGAGGCAGCAAGGGGGGGGAGACGATTAGTCCTTAACATCCCTAGTACCTGTCACGTCAGACATGTTTGATTTTTTTTTTTTCTTTTGAACTTTTCTTTCCAGCTCGTACGTTGCACGAAGTCTCCCTCCATGAGTCAATCCGATATGCCCCTGGAGACCCCGTGGAAAAATGGCTCAATGACCTGCTGTGTCTGGATTGTCTCAACATCACCAGGATCATCTCTGGCTGCCCGCTGCCTGAAACCTGTGACCTGTATCCTGCCTGAAAATAGTGCCCTCGCTCAGTAAATGACTCTCAGTTGCGGTAGGGCAGTGTGAGCTCCTACAGAAGAGATTAGGAGCAAGGCTGTTTCTGAGAGGTTGGAGGTGATAGACTCTCTGCCTCGATTTCAGTTTCCCTCAACACAGCTTATAATTCAGCTTCTTCATGTTGGTCAGAAGCACATTTCAGTTTAACTCTCCTCTTCAGTGATGGATAAAGCACCCTGTGTGACAAGGGTCTGCTCCAGCGCCTACTGCAGTTGGAGGGTGTTTCTTGATGGGGATGAGAAAAGACTCAATAGGCATTTTGAAAAATAGACCCATTAATATTCTGATAATAAAATAATGAACAAATCTGGTATTCTTGGGTAGTGCTGAGCCCTCTGTGTAAACTTAACATGGGGAAGGACTGTTTCTATGGTCCAAGGCCCCGATCCTGCACAAGCCAGTTGACGTCAGAAAGGCTCTGTGTGGATACCGGGTCCACATGGCTGCTTCTCAGTGCAAGATCCAGTTAAGTGCACTTTGACCAGTCTTCTGGGCTAGATCTCTTAGCGAGGCTTTTCTTTTTTAAAGGGGTGGTCTGGCAGTGTCTTACTGACATTGATTTGCTTCCTGGAGGAGGTGGGAGGGGTAAGGAAGGTTTTGAGACATGGTCAACATTTTGTGATGTCTTTCCTAATTGGTGTGCTGCAAAGAAGATACGCAGATCAGGCTAAAGGATTGTTCAGAGCCCTGGTGGCTGACATCTTTGGATAGCAATAGCTTAAAGCAGGGGGGTCCAGCCTTTTTGCGCATGAGATCACTTTTTGAATTTAAATGCAATCCAAGATCTACCTAAAATATAAATACCCTTGTCCTGCCTCCTTCCTGCCACTTCTCTGAGGCCCCGCCCCTGCTCACTCCATCCTCCCTCTCTTGCTCACTCTCGTTCGCTTTCACCAGGTTGGGGCAGAGGGTTAGGGTGCAGGTCTCTGGCCTTGGATTAAGGGATTTGGAGCACCAGAGGGGCTCTGAGCTGAGTTTGGGGCAGGCAGTTGGGGTGCTCAAGAAGGTTCTAGATGCAGGCTCTGGGAGGTTTGGATGCAGGGGGTTCAGGGCTAGGGCAGGGCTTGGGACATAAGAGGGGGTTCATGACTGGGGGTAGGGTTTTGGGATGTGGGCTCCAGCTGGGCACTGCTTATCTTAGCTCCTGGGTAGTGGAGCAGTGGGGCTAAGGCAGGATCGCCCCTGCACCACTCCCTAAAGCAGCCAGCAAACTCCCTCCATCCCAGACCCCCTCTCTGCTCTGTGGAGAAAGGATACAGAGTGGGAAGGGGCACCTTGACATCAGCGCCCCCTCCTCTCCCTCTGCTGTCCTGCAACAGGAAGCAGAGGCTCCTGAGGGGACAGCTCCAAGGAAAATGGCAGGAGGCTCCCCAAGGGGAGGGGCAGCTGAAGCGTTGGCACTTAATAGCCTCTTGGCCAAACCAGTCAGGATTCCCTGTGAGAGGCTCAAGATCTACCAGTAGATCCCGATGGACTGGTTGGTGACCACTGGCTTAAAGAACGAGGAATGTGTGTTCCCATCCGGGTGATGCAGGCAGATGTAGCTTTTGGCTTTGCTTGTTTCCTTGATCACCTTACTTAGATATTACGTGAACAGAGACACCCTCTTTTGTTACCACAAAGCATCGGAAGTTTTTCTCCAGCGGCTGATGGCCCTTTATGTGGCTTCTCACTACAAGGTAGTGCTACTGCGGTCTCCGCTCTGATACAGGGGAGAAATACCTGCTGTTTTAAAGAGGGCAAATTGAGACGTCTTAGAGGACTGATCGCACAGTAGCTTTTCCGTGCCTTAACAGCTGAACTGCATGCCTTGCTTCAGGCCTTGTAAAGCACTGTTTTCCCAGTTGCCTCCTCACCCAATAGGCCTGATCTCAACCTGGGTTAGTACTGATTTCTGGCTGTGAACCAGGACACCAAATCTTAGGCATGCGTGTTGCACTAGCTCAGAGCTTGATATCTGAATTATATGGGGGAGAGAAGTGCAGGTGATCAACAGTTTTCAGTAGCATTTATTCTGTTAAATAAGAACATTGATTTTTGAATGGTTTTAAATTTAATTTAAAATATAGTAATAAACGGTACCAGCTGATAACATGGTTTTAAAACTCAGATGGATAATCCAATCAAAATAACATAATAGACTAGAATTGTTTTGTGAGTTTCTTGGGCCATCAGTGTTATACCATGGCTGCATCTAGACTGGCAAGTTTTTGCGCAAAAGCGGCTGCTTTTGTGCAAATACTTGACAGCTGTATACACTGGTCACTTGAATTTGCGCAAGACCACTGGCGGTCTAATGTATGATTGTCAGTGTTCTTGCGCAAATACACTGATGCTCCCGCTCGGGTAAAAGCCCTCTTGCGCAAATGCTTTTGGCGAAAATGGCGATCGGGGCTTTCTTGCACAAAATCACGTCTATATTGGCCACGGATGCTTTTGGGCAAAAGCACTTTTGGCGCAAAAGCATCCATGCCAATCTAGATGCTCTTTTCCACAAATGCTTTTAACGGAAAAACTTTTCCGTTAAAAGCATTTGCGGAAAATCATGCCAGTCTAGAACTTTGATTTTTGAATGGTCCATATGCAAGGTTTTTGCTAGATCCAAATTCACAGGAGGGAAAGGGAGAAGCAGGATTTATAGTAGTGCCGCTCTCCAAGCAACTACTGTCTTTGTGGTAGAACTTTGAAACTCTTCCCTGCAGAGAGTCTGGAGGATTGTTGATCTTCAGAGATGCAGCCACCCGTCTCGTTAACACTAACTAGTAAGTGATAATTAGTGCTCTAACTAGATGGTTTTATGGCCCCTTAGAATTCTCCCAATGACCTCCAGATGCTTTCAGATGCTCCTGCCCATCATCTCTTCTGCCTTCTGCCTCCAGTTCCACCTACCCAGAATTCCTTGCCAGAGGTACTTGCTGTTGTTCAGGTAAGAAACGAAAGGGTCTGTGCAGATACAGAACTGCTAATTAAGAACGCAGTCACAGATTGGGTGACAGTGGCTCTTATCTGTAGGACTATATAGTAATTTCAATTTTGTGTGCATTATGCTAGTGCTTACAGGCTTTAACCAGGACTTTGTTGTGCAAGGTGCTGTACAAATCTACAAGCGCACTGTCCCTGTCACACAGCCCAGCGCTTACAACCTAGGAAACACATTTGTGCTGCAAGGCCTGCCAGAAAGTTGAAGTTCAGGTCATAGCAACCTCTTCCCCTGAGGAGCATTATTTCTCCAACTCTTATATAGTGCTGAATAAACATGAACTCATTAGAAGATGGCTGAACAGTGGCAGAACATATCTCTGTGTGATGTAGTGGGGGTACTTGCTGGGCTGTGGTGACCTCTGCTGTCTGGAGCAAGACCCAGCAGGGAAAACCTCATTATGCAAAGGTAACGCCAAACCTGTTGAACCAGACACCCCCCATGGAGAGGAACAAAGGAAGGTGGAATGCTGCCCTGGCTGGGGGGCAGGGCTGGAAGAGTGTGAGTTAGTTGCTGTCTGGGAGCATGGAGGAGACAGCCTAGGGAAAGGGGCTGGAGTTTAGGGGCCCAGTCTCCCCCCATCTCAAGGGGGCCTGAGGCATCCTAGCCCAGCTCTGTGACCAGATTACATCTGTGCTGTGCTGTATCCTGGAGAGGCAATAAACTTCCTCTATTTCACCAGCTGGTGCAGTCTGTTTGTGCCATTTCGGGGTGCAGGAGATGGGGGACCCCCAACGCGCTGTCACACTCTGTAATCTTACAACTCTTCCACCTCCCTGACTCGTTAAGTGCCACTAGGGCAATACGTGAGAGTAAATTCACAGTCTACGTCAGGGAACAGACCCATTCTGACAGTAGAAATTCAGGAACATCCAAGAGCAAAACGGGCTAGGCAGGTAGCAGTTCCTTGCTGTTTGATGGGCTATAGATTGTACTCATGGGTAGTCTTTGCTAAAGAATGTTGTAATTAAGATAGACAGACTTTAGTTTTTTAATAATTTTGATGGCTATTGATGTTTCTCTTTACATATTTTTCATTGTTATTTTAAATTTTCACAATTGTGGGAAATGGGAGAATCAGAAAATTGGGGAGCTAGACAATAATTAAGTAATAGTTAACACTGAGATTTAAAAATTTAAAGCTTTATAACGGTTAAACACCACTTTCAACAATACACATTGAAATATGCAAAGTAAATATCCTTAAATCAACTCATGTTCTCAAGCAACATTTTTCTTTGTTTGTAAACTTCAGTTACATCGAAGGAAATATTTTTTGTCGTTTTGTGTATGTTATGGTGAAATCTATGTTTATACATAAAAATCTAATCCTTCCAAACCTACTTTATTTCCCTGAGATATAGATAAAAATTAAAGATTGAACGTTTTTTTGGTCAGGGTCTGTCACTTGTTATACAGTAATGTGGGACTAAACATCTTGCTCTGTTCGTATTCTTTCCTCTTTTCTCTTGGCAGGTGTGTCTGGAGGGAGAGATCTCTCGCCAGTCTATCATGAACAGTCTGTCTAGGGGGAGGAAAGCATCAGGAGATCTAATTCCATGGACTGTCTCAGAGCAGGTAGGTCATTTTGCAGTTTGGTTATGTTTGGGTGGGGCTGGGGATGTTTAAGTGCTGATTTGATATTGTGAACTCTCCAACTCTTTTTTCTTTAATCTGATTTGTATCTCATGTACAGTTCCAAGATCCAGACTTCGGGAGCCTCTCGGGTGGACGTGTTGTTCGCATTGCAGTCCACCCTGATTATCAAGGGGTAATGTATTCTAGCATCTTGTGATTATAGGGGGAGCCAGCAGTGGGACCTTTTCATTTGCTCTTGCAAGATGATCAGAATGAGGCCTGGCTGCTAGTTGCATGGGAGACCTCCAGGGAAAGCTCAGCTTCTGCAGTGTGTGTAGGTGAATTTCCCTCCTTCGGGGTAATACCAAACCAGTGACTCAGCATCTTGCTGAGCAGCACTTTGCTGATGGAGATGTGATATTAAGCAATTGAGCCCGTGAATATCTTGTGAGGCTAGGGGTGTTAACCCTGGGTACTGCCTTCTGCGGTCACTCTTTCTGCGTGTCTGTGGGTCCCATCTTCCAGACTGTACATCAGTAAGTATCATGACTTTGGTGGATTGCTTATACTTTTGGCAGTAGCTTCAGTTGGACAGAGCATCCTCCACTTCCCCTGTGGTAAGACATTAGTACCTAAGCAACAGATACATTTTTGTCGTGGCTGAGTGATACTAGTTAGTGTAGATCATCTGTAAAGTGTCTGGACCCTCTTTTGGATGAAAGGTGTTTTATAAATGGGAAGCTTTTGCGGTGAATGTGAAGAGATTGTGAATTTCAATTAAAAAGTCCCCCCCCCCCCGCCAATTTTACAAACTCTTTGATGTATTTCATTTGTTTTAAATTCTCACCCACAGATGGGTTATGGCAGCAGAGCTCTGACCTTACTGCAAATGTACTATGAGGGCAAATTCCCTTGCCTGGAAGAAAAAGTTACTCCAAAGCCAAAAGGAATTGCCACCGTAAGCAGTGAGGTATGAAGCTATATGCATTTCTGGTATTTCTTGCTGTTGTAGGCAGTTCAGTTTGTATTGGACTATAGCGTGGCCCCTCAGTAGCTGAGTCCCATGCATCCTAGATTTCATCTGCAGTCATTGTGAAGACGGTGTTATCAGCTTAGTACCTTGGCTGCACATTTTCCCTTTTCTCTCCAGGCTGTCAGTTTGTTGGAAGAGGCTGTGACACCTCGGAAGGACTTGCCTCCTTTACTTCTCAAACTGAGTGAGCGACAGGCAGAGAGTCTGGACTATCTGGGGGTCTCTTATGGCTTGACACCAAGGCTGTTGAAGTAAGAGTCGAACCATATTTGCCTACTACCTAAATGTGGTTTGGGGGAGCCCTACAGAAGAATTCCTCATAATATTTGGGTCCTGATGTGTTCAGGCTTCCCTTGCTTTCAGTCCCATTTCCTGTTTCAAATATGGCACAGCTCCATGCCTGCCTTTGCTGGAGTCTGTGCTGACAGCTCAGCCTGGCTGGAAGCAACTCCTTTGGGAGACCTTCAGAGCAATGCAGAGCTCTCCTCCTTTTGCTAGTCCAGGAGCAAAGTGCCCATTTTCCACCTCGAGTTCTGGTTCCTGGGTAGCCAGACTGCTCCAGTCCCCCTGCAAAGCAGATCTGTGGTGCTGTGCAAGGCCAAGGGTACAATTGTATGACACAAGTGGGTCCAGGAAGTTAAGAGTTCATGCGAGTGGCAGTGTACAACATTAAACAGTTATTCATAGTTTGGGGTCCTCCACCCTGCTTAGTTCCCTGGAGCAAACACTGTAAAATTTTTGGCGCAATTTGGAAGTTTGATTGGCTATGCAGAAGAATCCAAAATACAGAGTATATAAAGTTGAATGGTAATGCGCAGTCTTAGTCAAAACTTGGCAAAATGCCTTTGCTCAGAGAGGACAGGGTGCTGTGATGCAGTACAGTCAATCACAGGACCAGGTCAGGAGCCAAGGCTGTAGGGAGAAAAGGGTAGGTTTGGGTGTGTGGATGGGGAAGAAGAGGAGAATGGCAAGACAGAGCAGGATCTTGCATGTATCACTCTGGTACCCTCACCAATGTGTTGAGGTTTGAAAAATCTCAAGGTTTGCAGATAATGTGCAGAGTCTTTGGTGCAAAAGACCTTTGACCTTTCTTGATGGAATCTACCAACAGTCAGTGTTTTTTGTTCACTAATGTTTGTTGGATTTTTGTTGTTTGTTTTTAAGTTCCAAACTTTGGTGGGTACAACAGGTCACCCCCTTCATTATTCTGTCCACCAATTAACCCTTATTTCTAACACATGAATTTTGTCTACTTCCTGATTTCATAATCTGATGTCATAATCTTTTTTGATCACAAATTATCATCTAAATTTAGTCTATATCAGTAGTCCCTTTTTATGCCCCTTTGATCAACATTTTGTTTTATAAGTTTACCATGATGCCATATAAACTTTGCTCCATCTTTCAACATTTGGATTTATAATCAGGATAGGTCTCTGATGCAACTACTGTTGTAGTGTTAACATCATAGTAATTTCTATTGCTTTTTTTTTTCTTTCCCCACCAGATTTTGGAAACGTGCTGGATTTGCACCAGTTTACTTAAGGCAGACTCCAGTAAGTCTTATATTGCTTCAAGAACCTGGTGCAGGTTTCACTGATATTTGTGAGAGCCTTTCCACTGACTCTGATGGGATTTGGGTTGAGGGATTTTTTTTCAAAAACATCAGGAAATCCTTGGGAGTTAGGCACATGCTTTTGAAAACCTCTTAAGTGGTAGAGAATGTCAATGGGGTTTTTGTGTTGTTCCCCCCCCCCCTTTTTTTTTGTCTAGCGGGTTTATGGATAATTGGGCTAACATATTTTAGGATTGTGAAGAGGAATAGTGACCATTTGTAATATTGTAGAAACACTTAGTGTATGTCTTGTCTGACAACAGGTATTAGGCTTCCTATGTTACTGTGCCCTTTTGCATTTTTTTTCTGACTCTTAAGCTATGTCTAGACTGCAGTGCTCTTCTGGGATACCGGAGGTCCCCAACATACAAGGAACGTGTCTGCTTTTTCGGAAAAATTTGTGAAAAAGCGCACGTGTTCTTTCACCATCCCTGTAAACCTCATTTCACAAGGAAGAAGGGATGGCTGGAAAGAGCAGGTTTTTCCATAATTTGGCGCCCTGTAGATGCACCAAATTTTGGAAAAGCCTCTTTCGAAAGAAAAGCTGGAAAAAGATACGAAAATTGTGGTTCACAATTTGCGTATCTTTTTCCAGCTTTTCTTGGTAGTCTAGACATAGCCTTAGTGGTAGTTAAGATTTTTGGCTAGTAGTATCCAAAAAAACAAAAGCTCCTTCTCTGGTGTTTATCAGATGTCCTAGGCTGGTGGCAGTAATGATGGTCAGTGACTTTTAATACAACTCATGTCCATGCAGAAAACCCGATCAAAGGGATTCCAGTGTTTTAATTAAATTTCAACACCTGTCTTTGCTTTTTTCTCTTCAGTATGTAAGGCAAAGTATGGGTACGGGGCTCATGGGAATCTGTCTTCTTTCCTAGAATGACCTGACCGGTGAGCACTCCTGTATCATGCTGAAGATGCTGAATGAAGAAGACAGTGAACAGGAGCACTGGCTTGCTGCCTTCTGGAAAGGTAACTGCCGGTTGCCTGTACGAGTGCGAGAGGAAGCCTTTGCGCAGCCATGCTGGTAACCATTCTCTTCTCTTCTTGTCTTGAAGATTTCAGGAGGCGGTTCCTGTCTCTGCTCTCGTATCAGTTCAGCACTTTCTCCCCTTCCTTAGCACTGAACATTCTACAGAACAAGCATATCAAGCAGGAGTTGCAGGCCCGTGAGTGTGTAGGCTTCTGAAATCCTTTCGGTGGTTAGAGAGCTTAACATGGTTTATCAAATAGGTTTTTAAATCAAACCTGTGAATATGCTACAGCCTGTAGTAGAATGCTACAGCTCCCTGTTGGTCAGCTCTGTTTGCTCCTTCCTTCTTAAAAATATGCTTGTGTTGCTGAGTGAACACTTCCAGTACTGTCTCTTTGATGGCTTGGATCAGAGAGCTCTACTTGATCAAAGTTTGGCAAGTCCTCTGATACTAGCACACAAAGGCACAGCGAGAACCAATGACTGGGAGTTGAAACTGGGCAAAGTCAAACTGTGGATGTAAGGCACTTCTAATGAGGGCATCTAACCACTGGAACAGTTTAGCTTTAGCCTGTGGTGGAGATCTCATCAGCTGAAAACTTTGAATTGGATGTCTTTCTAATTCAGCCACAAGTTATTAACGGCCTGTGTGTGTAATACAGGAGGTCAGACTAGATGATGTTCGTTACTAGTGAAAGCTGCCAGCCCCTTCCAGCAGATGGAAGGCACAGTGTGAGCTTCTCTACCCATATGCCTCTCCCCTTGTCGTAGGGTCCAGTCTCCTATGCCCATTGTTTGCCTAGGAGTGGGAGTCATGAGGGTAGTTGTGAGGTGAGTCTCTGTCCCCTACGTAAGCTTTTTAGTTCATTTTAAATTCATGTAGAGTGTGTGCATGATTAGACCAGTTGAAGGTTCAGTTGGATCCACTATTTGGTTCATATACATTTCAGAGCAAATATATGGGATGTGTTTGCAGCTGTTAGCACACAGGCAGTTGATATTAAAAGTAAGCTTGATTGTCTTGCTCCCGAAGCAGCATGAAGCGTAGGTCTAATCATGCTTTCTTTGATTTGCTCAGCAATCAGCCGTGCTGAATTGGAAGCTGTGTTCATCCCCTACGACCTGAAACGGTTGGAGATGTACTCTCGAAACATGGTGGATTATCACTTGATCATGGACACAATTCCCACTGTTTCCAGGATGTACTTTCTCAACCAGCTAGGAGACGTATCCCTCTCTGCTGCACAGTCCGTAGGTTTCATTTATGTTCGTTACCATGTCCCTTCTTCCCCGGTGAGGCCATGTTGCATCAATATTTCTGGAGCGAGTAACTCACTTCTGTGTATCTCCATCCCTGGCTACATCTTGGCTCTTACTTCATGCTGTTGTTTAGTCTAACTTCTCCCTTTAGGAGTAAGAGAGTTTCTCCTTCTGTCCGTAACCTCCTGTACGTGGCATGCTCTCCCGCTTCACATGCCACATTTCTGTCCCTCATCTCCAAATCCTGCTGCTTCAGCTGATTGCCTTCTCTGCATTCCTCACTTTGCTCTCCACTGCCAGTACTGGTCTCCTGTGTTTTGTATTTGCTTTGAATCTGATCATAGGGACCCTGTTTTCTTATGCATGCTGCACAGCACTACACATACTCAAAAGGCTGTTTAAATACCAGATAAAAGCCACAGGACTCAGCATGTAGTGTTGCCTGGCAAGGTTGAGCCATTTGGGGGCTATTTCATACAAAATGCTGAACCCCTCACCTGATGTGCGTTGTATTATGTCACTGGGAGCAATAACTTTGATGCTAAAAACCAGGAAGGTGGGGAGAACCTAAACTTTGTTGCTCTTAAAAGCAAATAAATCATCTTGCCCTCCAGGCCCTTCTTCTGGGGATTGGTCTGCAACACAAATCTGTGGATGTGCTGGAGAAGGAGATAGAACTGCCTAGCAGCCAGCTGATGGGCCTTTTCAACAGGATCATCCGCAAGGTTGTCCAGGTAATGGCAGCATGGTCAAGCTTTGCTCTCTTGAGCTGGGCCCAATGCAGTTCCAAGCCTGATCCTTGCAGTGTGAGAAATCTGGATCAGAATGTCCTCAGCCTGCCTTTAACAAATCGTTAGAGACTCGCTGTAAAGAAATATCTCGTACTTGGTGGAAGACGTAAGTGTTCGTGGTGGTGGTTTCTGGTGGACGCTCCCCTGTGCAATATGCACATCATGTATTGGTATTTTCAAATGGTGAAAGGTGCTGAACTGAAGGCAGGAGGTGGGGAGGAAGTTGGAACAACAGTCTAGGCTCAATTTCTCAATCTGCCTTAGAGTGGTTATCTCAAGGGTCAGTATCCGGCAGAGCTGAAGCCTGAAGATATCCAGGAAAGGCTCTGGGTCAGGCCATCGGCCTTCTTGATCTTCCTGATGAGGCGGACACATGGGTTCCGCTGCAGTGGTGGATGGTCATCCATAAGGAATACGAGATGGGCCGTCAACCCTTTCCTCTTCATCAAATTGGTTAGACTTTTGTCCAGTAATAACATGGGCTGGAGGCATAGAAGTGAAAGGCTCCCTATCTATGTTTGTTACCTGAGTAGCGTGTAGTCCCTCTTAATTCTCAAGCTAATGCAATCCCTTAATAGAGCTTCTGCAGCCTACAATACAAGTCGCTCACATTACAGATGGCTTACTCAGCACAGAATTTTTTTCATTGAAGGAATTAAGAGTAAACCGGCAGTGCTTACCTACACACGCTAATGGTTCATTTGGGATTGCCTAAGCCAGGTGTGTTGTAAACCACTGACTGTCACATTTGTGCAAGTGACTCTGGATAACTGATTTATTTATATTTGTATGAAACGGTCTTTGTATCTGCTTTCCAGAAGTGGCCATTGAAATTCAGTGTTTCAGGGTGCCACAATGTGGGCACTTAAAAAATTAAAATGAAAAAAAGCCCCCCCCCCCCGATCCCTTGTGCGTATTTTAAAGACTACAGAAGTGCCAGAGTGGGCAGCCAAGCTATTCTTAATTCATATTTAAAGCACCACTGTGGAAAAACACCAGTAGCCCTGTCCTGTGTTAATTTATTCCTTCCCTAGTTGTTCAGCAGGATCCAGGAGAAGGCTGTGGAGGAGCAGATGGCAGTAACAAAGGAAGTTGTAATGGAGCCAACCCTGAAATCTCTAAATGAGGACTTGGTAATAATAATCTTGCTACTAAAACTTCCAGTATGCATGTCAAACCGCTCAGAGGGTTTTCTCTAATGCAGGAGCCTTGTAAGCTGGATTTCTTCCAGTGTAGGGGGTGTTGTGTGACATACATGTCCTGTTATGGAACTTGGCAAGCTTTAACTGTGCCTTTAATGCTTTATTGTTTTGTGCTTTTTGTGTTTCTCCTTATGTAGAGGTGCATCAGTCCTTCCAGCCTCACCTTTGCATTTTATGTTAACATACATCTATGATAACAATTAAAATGGGAAGAATTGTTTGGAAACACCCAATTCAGAGCATGAGAGTGGATTGATTTTTTGGGCATGCTGCCTTTTGGATGGGAGGGGAATCAGGAGTTGTAATTTGATCCAGTAGACTACCTTGTAATACATGGATTGCTGTTGTACATAAAACTTACGTTTTTATGGGATGTTTCCATGCAGGAAGAAGCAGCAAAGGAATTCCAGGAAAAACACCAGCAAGAAATGGGGAAGCTGAAGGATATGGACTTTTCACAGTAAGAAATGATCCACATAAGTTGCACCACAAATATTCCTAGGCCTCTAGTTTGAATACCCTGGCGCCAGGAATAGTACACCTTAGCGCGAGTGTTGTGGAGGAGGGGATAGGACAGGATTACTCACAAATGTAGCAGACATCTGGGTCAGATTGTCAGCTAGTAACTTGAGCTTTGTGTAGCGCATGAATAGATTAGAAATTTGAAGTCTGTATTTCTCAAGTCACATAGGTTGGACTTCTTATTGTGCAATAGCTAATAAATGCTGTTTTGTCATGTTGTTGGGACATGGCAATTAGTTTCCTGAGACTTGCGTTAATCACAGGTAATTAATAATGGTCTCTGTAGGTGATAAACGTTTTTCTCAAGCTACATTTAATGCTTTAAATTGGGTTTGGTAAAAGACATCAGTGCTCATTGTCACTACTCTGCTGAGCTCAGTATAGGAGTTAAGATTTGTTCCTGAGCAGGGTAGTAAGGACAGGAACTTTCTGGTTCCATCCTCTACCACCTGCATGATAGAAATGTAGCCGTGTTAGTCTGGGGTAGCTGAAGCAAAATGCAGGACAATGTAGCACTTTAAAGACTAACAAGATGGTTTATTAGATGATGAGCTTTCGTGGGCCAGACCCACTACCTGCCTGAGTTCTCTTATTAGTTACCTGTTGCTTTTCCTATCAGCATTTTAAGCCAACACCCCCTTGGTGGGTCAATCAAAAAACTGGGAGCCAGTGTTGCTCAGCCACATGTTGTGTGACTGTAGGCGAGTGATTTTTGCCTTACTTTGTGCCTGTCTACCCAACTATGCAACTGAATGGCTACTTCAGCAGCAGATCTCGATCGGGGGGCTATAGGGCTCGGTGTGCAGAGTCTTGGTGCCTCCCATGGGGCTGAAGCTGAGTGGGCACAGCCCAGAGCCCCAAGCCCCCTCCTATCCATGCTGGGCCCTGGAGGTTTTATAGCATTTGAGGAGGGCCTCTGAAAGAGAGAGGTTATGAGTCCCTGCACTAGAGAAAAGGCCGGAGGTGGGACCCCCTGCATTCTTGTGGGCAAAGATGAGGGAGCACAAGTGTGTCTCTCCCCACCCCCCCTCCAAAATACCAATAAACTGCAGTGCCTTATCCAGAGTGAGGCAGGGCCAGCTCCCACACACCACCTGCTCTCCGCCAGCCTCCCTTAATCCTCGCCCTCTGGCCAGGTCACAGGTCAGAAGCTGGAGCCATGCTGCGTGGGGCAGGTGCTCCCCTTGCTGGTGGTGCATGGAATGGGCAGCCGTGGCATTCATCCATCTGCTGCTGGTGCCCATGTTTGCAGCTGCTCCTCAGCTTCCAGTCCTCATTGATGGTTCGGGCAGCTGGTAAGAGCTGCCCAGATAGGGGGGGCCTGGCTCTGGGGCTGGCAGAGCCCTCAGGGAATAGTCACCCTGCACCCTGAGCTACCCCGTGCCAGTGCACAGCCCTTAGTGCCCCCCCCCCCCAGGTCCCCTGAGCTACTGCCCTGCCTACATACAGCCTTTAGCTACTCCCTTCTGTGCACTCTGAGCTTGTAATATCTCGCTCCCCCCCCCCACACAAACTCTACAGCTATAGTTGTTGTGTGGGCCTGCTGAAGTGAGTTGGGGCGGAGGTGGCACTTCCTCCTTGGACCCTGCTGTGCGGAGCTGACTTGAGCACTGCTGGCCCTTGCCTTGCCGCCTCCTTCCCAAAAGAGAAGTCAAATTACACTAGTGCCCAAGGGTTCTCCCCAGCCTGGAGCCCCGAATCCCCCTTCCACCTGCGCTGGGCCCTGGATAGGGATGTTAAATTGAGTTCAATCAACTAATCGATGGATTTTCCACCTACTAGTCGATAAGCGGGGGAGCTGCAGTGGGGTTAGCTCCTGGCCTCAGGAGCTAAGCTCGCTGTGGCTCTACTCTTTAAATTGATTAAGAGCCCTCTGGCTCTTAATACATTTAAAAAGCTGGAGTGCAGCGGAGGAGACCCGGAGCAGTCTCTCCACTGCACACAAGCCTTAAACAGGCTCTTAATACATTTAAAAAGCAGAGGCACAGCGTCTGGGACTGGGCACGAGTTGGGAATCCCGTTGATTCCCAGCTTGCACCCAGTCTCCACAGCCGTTCTGCCTCCTGTGCCCCTGCGGACATGGTGCTGCGGGCAGCCGGCTTTTAAGTCAACTTCCCCCCAGCACCGGCTCCTGCTCTGCCTCTCTCCTTCCAGCAAGGGGGAGGGAAATGACTAGTGGAGGGAGTTTTATAGTTTGTGGAGGAGAGTCTCAAAGGGGGAGGCTTAAGAATCCCTGCACTAGAGAACAGGCTGGTCTTGAAGCTAAAGTATTGGGCAGAGACTTGGGACATCTGGGCTCAGGCTCAACTCTGCCACACTTCCTGTGTGAGCTTGGGCAGTCACTGATACACCCTGCCTCAGTTTCCTTTCTCTTATCCTTTGTCTTTTCTGTCTAGCTGATAAACTCTTCAGGGCAGAGATGCTCTTGCTCTGTTTGTATGGTCCCTGGCCCAATAAGGCTTTGATTTTTAGTTGAGCTTCCACCTGATGCTGCAATAAGAGATAATAAACTGGGCTATATAGCAAGGGGCTGTTTTAATCTTATGGCTTCTGTAGGGATGTCAGTGTGTAGAGGACCACACAGTCTCCCCCCCCCCCCCCATGCTGCCTCTGTACCAGAGGTGGGAGTTGGTGCCTCCCTGCGCAGCTTCTGATAGAGGTAGCAGTGTGTGGGGGAGGCGGGAGCGGATACGTGTGGGGAGCTGGCTCTTCATGTGTGCCTACCCCACTGACCTGCCTGCGCCCCCTTGTTGCCTCCTACGCAGGGGCTGGGGGAAGGCAGCTTAAAAGCCAGCTCTGGCTCCATGGAGCTGCCTGCCCCCTGTGCTGCTCACTTCCATCAGGAGGCTTTATCAGAGGCAGTGGCAGGTTGGAGCTGGTCTGCACAGGGAGCTGGTTTTTAAACCCTCTCCCCTCGCGGACTGGCTCCCACCTGCCATCCCATTCTGCTACTTCTGATAGTGAGGCAGCAGCACATGGTAGTAGTGCCCCTATCCCCTTCCCGGGGAGTGGGGCATATTGAATAATTGTGTAACCACTAACACAATTACACAATATCGAACATCCCTAGGCTTCTGATGAAGCTGGGAATAATCATTCGGTTCCCCCACATCATGGAAGTGGTCCCACTGCCTCTTACACCTGCTTAGGATTCCTGGCTTATCCTTGTCCTGTTCAGCCATTCTCTGTGTCAGTGAAAGGCCTAGTAGAGCAGTACTCTTGTCAGTCAGTGCTAGCTGAATCTTTCCTTTTGGACTTTTTTCATGTATTAACTGGCAGATTAAACCTAATGTTGCCTGAAGTGTCTTGGCGTAAGTCTGCCAATAATTAACAAGCAGCTGTGCAGAGCTAGTCAGCTTGAAGCCTGGGTTGCTGAAGCTGTGAGTCTCATACAACTCCAGCAGCTGTTGGGTGCTTCCTTTTGAGCTACCAAAAGCCTGGTCCTTCCCTTTGTCCTGCAAAAAACAGGATTGGTTCAAAGAATGTTGTAGCGGTGTCTTCTATTGTAGCCCTAAATCAACAAATCCAATACTGAAAAAGCTGAGAAGAGGAATTAAAGCCTCTTAAAATCTCTGGCTATGCTGTTTGCCTCATGTGTCAGACATGGCCACGCATGGTTATTTCCAGCTACTTTCATATCCCCTCTTACCCCAATGTGGTTTGCTGCTTTTTCTTTAAATCATTTCTCCCAGATCTCACGCTGGAAGATTCACTCTTACTGTGGGGTATTTTGTTTTTAGGGGGGAGGGCGAGGTAGGGAGAGAGATTACAAAGAAGTAGTAGAGCTGACAGAGCTGAAAAGGCATTATGCAGCATTAACATAATGATGAGCTGAGGCTAAATGTTGGCTTTGGCTAGGAGGCAATGACCTCTCTAGTTCTGCTGTGCAGACCCTTCGTTAAAGCTGCATGCTGTGTCAGACACGGGGAGGGGCACAGGATAATAGCTTACACTGACCACAGTTGGTCTTTCTCTCCTTGCAGCTCAAAGGAAGTACTCAAGTTAATATTCTGGGCACCTTTGCTTTTCAGTTTCCCTATGGCTAAGTCTTAATCATTAGCAGCAGAATGGCTGCAATACCCCAGATTGCATCTACAATAGAACCTCTCCTGCATGAGCCATTGCTCCAGGAGTTATCCTTACTTACCTAGCTTCCCTGCGTAAATACTTGATGAATGCATTTGGGTCGTCCTCTTTCATGCAGCTCCGCCTTCTGATTCTTTACTCTTAAAAACAAAATCTCTCAATCCTGTGAATGGAAACTATAGGTAGGATGGATGTTTTCAGTAGTGAATACAGGTCTGGTGATAGCTATCAAGTTACAAGCCTTGGAGACTAAAGAACTCTGTCCTGAGAAGTATTTACACTTTGGTGCAATTTATGTCCCCAGTATGCAAGGGATAACAACTGAGGCCTTAGCTCCACCAGAAATGAGGGGCGTGGGTGGGTGCATCTGCTACTGTTCAGTTCTCTGTCTTTGCTATGAGGCTGCCATAAAAGAGCAGCTTAGTAACGTTCATAATATGGGCAGCTGAAAGACACAACTTGCTTCACATAAATTGCTGAACAGCTTTGGGATGCTAAGTTCTTGGTCAGTACTGGCCTACTTTGGATTCAGAACACAGATTTTGTCATGAAACACTGTGTATTGTATTACAGATCCCCTCTAAGATCCAGTTGTGCTTTAAACCAGCTCTGTCTGACAGTTTCTCTTTGGTTTGGATGCTGACACAAGCCTCGGCATCTAATCTATCTGTATCTATTTTTGGTTTGTCTAAGGTGCTACAGGACCACTATTTAATTTTTTTTTTAGTTATAGACTAACATGGCCATATACCCATCTGAGACTTTGTGGCTGGGTAGCAGTGAGCAAAAGCATAATTAACCTTAATTGTTCTCCTTTAAACAGACTTGTGTTTTGTTTTTCTCCGCCTCTCACTTAGATATATGATCCGAGGTGATGATGAAGAATGGAACAATGTGCTAAACAAAGCAGGACAGAACGCTTCCATTGTCAGCCTGAAAAGGTTGGGCAAGTAAGTTTTACAAAAGAATATCCATGCATCTCTTTTCAGTGCATCTGTCCTCCTTAGTTTGCTTTATAGCAGTGGTCTCCAACCTTTTTAACCACAAGATCACTTTTTCAATTTAAGGGCACTGTAAGATCTACCTCCAACCCAGATACCCTTGTGCCATTTCCTTCCTGCCCCTTCTTTGAGACTCTGCTCCTGCTCCGCCCCTTCGCCAAGGCCTCACCCTGCTTACTCCATCCCCTTTCCTCTCCCATCCTCACTTTGACCAGGCTGAGCTAAGGGGTTGGGGTGCAGGCTCTGGTCTTAGTTCATAGGGTTCGGAGTGTGGGAGGGACTCCGGGCTTATTTCAGGGTGCAGGCTCTGGGAAGGAGTGTGTGTGTAGAAGGAGGTTCAGGGCTGGGACAGGGGTTCAGGAAGCAGGCTCTGGCTGGCCACTGTTTAACTGAGACAGTTTCTGGGTGGTGGAGCAGTGGGGTTAAGGCGGGCTTAGTCATGCCCTGGTCTAGCAGCACTCCTGAAAGTAGCTGGCGTGTACAGCAATGGCCCCATGTGCTGCCCCTTATCCACCAGCACTGACCCTACAGCTTCTACTGACATCAGTTCCCCATTACTGATCAATGGGAGCTGCAGGAGTGGTGTCTGCAGGCAAGGACAGCATGTCCTGCTCTGCCTTTCTCAGGGGCTGCAGGAATGTGCCAGCCATGTCCAGGAGCAGCAATTACCACAGGGATAATGACTCCAGCCACAACAGGTTAGGCATTTTAGAACTCACTACTCAAATAATTAAATTTAAGCACAAGAGAAATGAAAATTGTGGAATGCACAGACCGGCTGTAAACCAAACATAAAGCACTTTACGAGCAGTAGAAGTAGTAACAACAACCCCCCACGTATGTGTGGGGTCGGGAGAGGAGAGTGAAGGATAGTTTGTGTGTGAGAATGACAAAGATTTGTATTGCCACGCTCCTTCCGTCCCCTTCTTTCTGTGTGGAGGCAGGGTACAGGAGTGCGTGGAGAAGGGACACCCTGACGTTAGTGTCTTCCCTCTTCTCCCTCCCACACCCTGCACAGCAAGCAGGAGGCTCTCGGCGGGGGGGGGGGCAGCTCCAAGGCAGAGGGCAGGAGCAGCATGACAGTGGGTGGAAGGGCTTGAGAGCTTCCTGGCCAAACCGGTCAGGATCACCTGTCAGAGGCTACAAGATCTACAGGTAGATCCCAATCTACTGGTTGGTGACCACTGCTTTATGGTAATACTTAAATGTAGAGAGAAGATGAGGGGTTCAATTCCTGAGCATTTTATGTTTTGCTACTCTAGGTAGATTCCTAATGGCGATCCAGAGAGAGTAATTAGCAAGCAGGTTGGAATTTTTCCTTGAGTAGAAAAGATAAGACTGTAGTGAGGCTCTGAAAAATAGTCCTCCCTTCATATAACTTGATCCCTTCTTGGCTTTAATTAGCCAATATGGTAGCTCTCTGTCCTGGCTAATTCATTTTTTTCACTCTAGTCATGTACCTAATTTGTCCTGATTCTCCTTTTGGTGGATGTAATTCTTCTGAAAGTTGCTCTTGTTCCATTTTATTTTCTTCTGGTGATGGCTGACACCTCATCTTCTTGTGACCTTCTTGGGTGCAGCTGGTTCAGCAGCTCATGAAGTCAGGTTCTTGTTTGAAAATAGACTCCTTAAAATTATTTTTATCCTTCTTCATTTCAGTTCTCAGACAGGTCAGCATGGACTCTTTCCCGATCTGTGCCTCTGGGGATTTATGGGATGGCACTTAAATATATGTTGTTTTTCTTGAGCCTTGAGGCAGGAATAATTATGTTGCCTCTTGCATCTTTTTATTCTGCTTTTTATGCATGTGCATTGCTTCAGTGAATGCTGGAAGCAGTGACTGTGTCCCTAGACACCTTATAGCCAATCCTAAGACCATTGCAAGACTTATTTAAATACCTATGTTTTCTGTATCAAACTTGAGATGCCTTCACGGAGCTTGACTTCAAGAATGTGTTGAGCTCCAGCCTTCTGAAAATCAGGCTACTTTAAGGTGCTCAAGCATCTAAAATCATAAGAAATCAGAAAAGCTAGGCCATATTCCTTCATGCTTTCATTGGTCCTGTTTTAAATGAGCCAATACATGGGATAATTTCTTTTCCCTCACACACTCTCCAGTGGAGACTTGGAAGCCAAGGTTTCTCTGGAATGCCCTTCCCTTCTCCTCCCCATAGCATAGTGTGCCCTGCTGAATTGGAATTCTCTTAAACCAATGTTTTGTTCCTGTTTCTCAGTGAAAAGAAGAGAAAACCGGACATGGAAAAGGAACCAAGACAACAAAAGAGATTTAAGAAGAACAAAGATCCAAAGCAGAAGTGGAAGAAGTGACTTTAAAAATAATAATGGACTTGAATAACCAAGAGCAAGCTCCTGTCTTGGGAGCCCCCTCTCCCTTTTAATGCAAGGACTTCTCTTGAAGAAACAGTGACTGGAGGGGAAGGGATTAGAGGCCTTTTTAAAGAGTATATATTAAGGAGAATGCACTGATATCACTAAGAGATGCTTCCCATGGGGATTTTTATACTATGTGTCTGGAGAGCCTGGTTTGGTGAGTGACACTGTACAACAAATTAGACTATTACAAATGTGCCCGAATGGCCAAGAAATGTCAATTCCCAGGGCTAATCAATCCATAAACAGCTTTTCCTCCTCTTAGTGGTTGATATTTTAATTTTAGTTTTGAGGGGGCCTATTGGAGGTCTCACTTCTATTGTGTCTTGCTATGTGCTGTGGCGTGCTAGCATTTTAACATGCCTTAGTGTGTTTAATTACTGGCCCTTCTCTGCATCAGCTTTCATGATGAATGACAACAGGTTCAAGCAGCATCACATCTGCTTTCAGACTGAGCCACGAGCTCTGGTCTCCATGTGGAACCCTGCTATCCCCTCAATGTGCTCCGTGCCGCATAAAGGTGTCCACAGTCCTTGCCCTACAGGGCTTGCAGTGTGTGTGTTTATATATATTTCAGTTTGGAACACAAAGCCCAAGCCTACAGGTGCTGCTTATAACTCTAAGATGCTTCATTCTTCTCTCTCAAGTGGGTCAGGGGTTGGCTGTTCCCTGTGATATGCCTGATAGATAGGTCTAATATTTCCTTATCCCCTAAGTTTGCTGTGATGAATAGAGAAGACCCTGCTGCTGGCTCCCTGTTGCCTGGTGTGCATTCAGCTATCATTGTCTGCTTGGCTTCTTGTACTTTGGAAATTGGGTGAAGGTTGCCATAAAATCAGCAGAGGCTCCAATGCCAGGAAACCAGCCTCCTTGCTTACACTGTCTTCTCCTCAAGCACAGAGGCTGTTCAAGGAGACTCAACAGTCTGCTCCTAAGGTAGTAGGTCTCTGCTTACCTCTGGTTCCTCTTTGCGTTTGGGATCAGGTCAGTATATTACTCAGGCTCATGTCCTCTTCTGCAGGGTGGTTTCTGTGGTAGTGGGGATGCTCTCTTCTGTGTGAGTGGGGCGGATCTTAGCTCCCAGGGAGCTGCAAATAAATGCAGCCAAAGTTTCACTTTCCCTCTCTCCCTTCCTCCCACAGAATAAAGGTTTCTATTTCACTGAGCCCTGTCCCACAGCCTGCTTCCTACTTTGCCTCTCATGTTCATTCTCCCTCTGCTTTCTGGTCACACTTGCTCCTCCTTCCCACCTAAAGGGAACTGGGAGCTGCTAATGGAGAAGTAGGCTGTATTGAGAACGCTAGGCCACAAATGGTTGTAGAGCTTGACTTGCCCACAGCCCCTGTTACTGGAAAACCTCTCTGACCTCAGAGTCCCTCCTGCTGCCTCATGCAACTTTTAAAAACCAGTTTTCTTTAGCTGTTTCCACCTGAGCTTGTACCCATTTCCTCCCCAATAAGCTGGTTTGATTTGTGTGGCTGATTAAACAGAAGGAAGGGCTTGTGTACCGCAGTGGTTGTTCCTTCTTTGTATTGACAAGTCAGTTTGAATGTATGTTCTGCAACAACATTTCCTTTCCAATGTCAGGTAGTTGAGTGCCTTGCACATTTCGTTTAATCCCCCACCTACCCCAAATGCACAGAGAAGTTGTTCCATCTCATACAAGGCCAAAGCAGGTTACGTTAGGCTAATTAACCTGAAAGGCTGCACCTGAGGGAGAGCCAGGGCTTGAGAAGCTAATTGGTGATGGAGCCCAGCTGAGAAGGAATGAGAGGGGCTGGTAGCAAGCTGAGAAGCGGGTTGAGTTGCTCCCTGGGTGAAGCTGCAAAGTTGAGAAGTTGGCAGTGGCTCCTTGGGAAGAAGTAGTTTGGGCTGATGAGCTGGAAGATGTAGGAAGGAGTCTTAGGAACAAGCAACAGGACAGGGAGAACCCAGGGTGCACGTGCTCAATATAGGGTCCTTGGAATAGAAGGCAGGCCTGGGTTTTCTTACCAGCCTTTGGGAAAGTGGCACAGAGTGGGCAGTGGAGCTGAAGACTGCCTGTGACTGTTGTTCACTGGGACTTTGCTAACTGCGGAAGGGGAGGACTACAGCAATGTGGCCAAGCTGCCAAGAGAACATGCGGAGAGAAAGAAGTGTGGCAGGGCTGGCCAGTGAGCAGCAGCAGGAGGCATTGGACTGGGAAGGACCTAATTCCCAGAGCAGCCAGGAGGCGGTGAACCTGTGGTGAGTGGATCCTGTGGTGTACCCATTGAATGTCTTGCTGGCTGTTAGACCAGAGTAGTAGCTTTTCCCATTGCAGATCACTGCTCAAAGCCAGAACTCTTTAATTGAGCCCTCTCCCCCCTTAACATGTTGAATTGCTGAAAACCACTGAGCTTGTGGTAGGAATCATTCCACTACACTCCTCCTAAGGAGAGCTCTGAGTTTAGAATGAAATCTATTACACAGCCCCGTTCAGTTGTCAGAAGCCAGCTTATGTTTAAGGTGAGGCTAATGCGCAGGCGATTTGTGGGGTAATTTGGAAAGTTGATATTTATTCCAAGACTAAAAGTACCTCAGATGTGTATTATGCATTGTATATCTTTGTCCCCATCTCCCCCAGCTATCTGTTGCTTGCCTCGGATTGGGAGCTCAGGGACATAGGCTTCCTGTGTTCGTAAAAAATCTCTTGCTGCTAAGCCTGTTCAGGGCCTCTGGCTGGCTCCCCTGCTGTGTTATAAGTAGCTGCATGGTCTCATACGCAGCACATGAGACTGGGAGTCATGAATGCTAGGTTTTATCATCCCCCCTACCTTTGACTTCCTTTATATCTTTTGACAAGTCACATAACTTCTCTGTGCCTCCATCTGTTCAGGTGGGGATAATGTGTAGCCTGAACACACTGATGGGCTTAATTTGTTTGTATACATGGCTTTGTGATCTGCTGGTAGAAAGAGTAATGTATTATTCAGTGGAAATAAATTGGTAATGGAGCTTGCTTAATCATATTGTCAGTTGTTTGGGAGGGAAAAAAACATGGCTTCATTTTGCTTTATAGCAATGCATTCCAGGGGCATGTTGCCCTACTTACTTTGCAAATATTCTTGATAAATTCAGACTACATAGTCACAGTGTATTAAAGTAGTATTGGCCAGGTGACACTTTTAGCTTATGTGAGTGACATGCTCTTGCTGTAACAACTGTTAACTGCCTGTGCTGTTCAGGACATGAGTTGGAGATGCCTATTTCTTTTGGAGATCCTAAAGTGAGTCTTAAACCTGTTATAGTTAGGGATGTAAGAGGTTAACCAGTTACCTGGTAGGCAGGGAGCTTATTGGCCTGCTTACAAGGCAACCCATTAGCTGGCCCAGTTGGGTAGACTCCACCCACAGCAGTTAAACAAAATGTATTACCTGGCTAGCTATTTTAAGACCTCTTACATCCCTGACTGGATAAGATTAAACTGGATTCTTTAAGCAGACTAGCAGAATGTAAGAGTGGAGCTGGTAACTGCTCTTCATCTTTCTTAAGCTCTTTCTAGTCTTCTCTGGTGTTAGAGTCCTACTGTGTTAAATATACATTGGATACAATGTAACTTCTGAGGAATTGGTAAGAGGCTCACACTTCAGAGATGTTGACATAACTGCTCTAATCAGCTGCTGGGGTAGATGCTATTTTATTTAAGCAGAATAATGACTATTTTACAAGGAAGGGAGTGTGTCCACAGCGGAGCTGTTTTTCCAGTTGTTTGGCTTATGTAAACTTCATGATGGCTAACCTCCTTTGGATTCCGCCCTCTGTTCAGCTGTCCCTTATGAACTGGAAAAGGAAAAAACCTCAAGTGCTACAGTAAGTGGCACCAGATTTTTACAAGCTTAGCTGAACCACATTTTCCCTGACTGTGCTTTAAATCAGTCTGGTACATTAAATTGCAGCTAAGGATAAGGGCTTGTTGGAAATAAATGCATCCATTTAGCTTCATGAGAAGTTAAAATAAAAGCAGCTACTGCTCTGCGGAGTTACTCCAGTATTTTACTTCAGATGTTCCCTATGTCTTTGAATTAGGGGAAATTTTCTTGGCTACTGAGGCCAGGCTTGGGGAGCTAGAATTGTGAGGGTGTCTTAGCTGCCCTGTTTGTATCTCCTAGGCCCGTGATGTCCAACCAGTTCTGAAGCAGTAGCCACTATTGCAGATACTGCTATAGTGAACTAGCCACACTCAATGGGCCAAACAGCCACATGTGGCTCGTGTGTTAGACACCATGGTCCTAAGAGAGAGCCAAGGTTTCCGTGTGTTCCTAGCCATTAAGTGCCAAGTTTCCTCCTTTTCCTCCCCCCCCCCCCCCCAGGACTTTTCCCACCATCCTCCTACCAATAGGGATTAGTTTGGCGCCCCCCACCACCCATGCAACTACCCTGCAATTGCATTAACCCAATGTGTGAGACATTAATGTGGGGGTGGAGAGGCTGGGGGAAGTGTTCCCTCTAAGAGTTTCCTCCTATGAGCAGAATGAATTCTGTGTTGTGCACCAGTACCCAATTCGTGTGGCTTGTTTGGATGTGCCATTGTGGAACCCAAGTTATTAATAAATATCTACCTTTCCACTCTGCTGCCATGTCTCTTCCCCTTGCTCCATCAACTCCCCTGGTGCCCGCTGCCCCCCCAACTCCTCACCCTCCTCTGCTGTCTTGACTCCTGCCCTTCTCACTGCCCACAGCCTTCCTGAGACCTGCCCCCCTCCACCAGCCCTTCTCTGCACCCTGTGCCCACTCCTCCAGTAACCCCACTCTGATTGTGAGCTACACATGACTTGCTCCAGCCCCACCTTCCTCATGCCTACCCCTTCTGTCAAGCCTTCTCCCAGCACCTCCCCCTCCAATCCCCAATGCCCTTACCCTCTCCTCTTCCAGCATCACCCTGTCCCTCCTTCCACTGACACCTCCCCTCCTGCCCTTTTCCTCATTGTGTCCACTTCCCCCTTAGCATGTGTGTGTCGTCCTACCCTGTCCCTTTGGTGCCTTCCCCTTTCTTCCCCCTTTTCCCCTCCCCCACCGCAAAAGCCCCTTCCTCTCCCACCCCTTCCTCTTATCTCCCCCCCCCCCCTTACCTTCAGCTTCTGCCTTACAGCTTGCAGGGCTGGAGTCAGAGCCAGCCCAAGCTGCAGGGCTGGGTGGGGGCATCCCTGACGCACCGCATGATGCTGCAGGGCCAGGTGCTGTGGGGACACGTGGGGGTGCCGCATGGTGCTGCTGGGACAGGCAGGGGGCACCCCCGGGGTGCTGCGTGGTGTTGTAGGGTGGGTCCCGGGCTGCAAAAATGGCTCGGGCCGCTGTCTGTAGAAGGGCCCCAGCTGCTTTTGGAGTTGGGCCGCTGGGTTTTAAAGTTCCTGGCGTTTCCCCTCTCACCTGTTGCGCAGCGTTTGAGGACACCGAACATGTGCTCTCTCTGCCCCACAGTTCCCAGTAGATTGCTGCGGGGCCTTTAAAGTGAGGGGCTGTGGTGCTCGGTCACACATCTCCCTCTTCCTCCAGCAGCTGCTGGCTAGCCCCGACATTAGGGTGTGCCTGGGCATGCCTATGGGAACCACGTCAGGGCTTTCATCACCTGGGCTGCATCAAGGGAAGGCAGACCCCTCACAGCTCTGTGCAGGGAAGTGCTGCTCGGTGTTGCTCCTCACTCACGCCCCTCTAGGGGAGCACGGAGGAAGAGCAGCATCTGTGAGTCTCTGCTCCCCACTCCCAATATCCCTCCACTGGGAGGGATGAAGGAGAAATCTGGCCATCTGCCCCCGCCCTCTCCCTCCGCCCCCAATGCAGCACTTCCCTGCCAGCTAGGAGCAGCTTCTGACTCCACACCAACAGTGTGCGCCTCTGCAGTGTTGGGCAGTGCCCTCTTGACCACGATGCCCCTGGGTGGGCCACCCTGCTACAGCGTATCCTCTAAAAGTAGAGCTCCGGTCGTCTTTGGTCAGAAATGGGTGGCTTTACCACCACACACTCTGCACTGCTAATAGCCTCCCGTTGCAGTCTTTCTAGTCACCAACTCACATTTGGTGTGACATTTGTTTAAAAAAAAAGTGTTTTGTGAGTGTGTGTGTGTCCGTCCGTCCGTCCAGTGGCTTCATAAACTCCTATTTGTCTCATGTCCTGCATTGCTCTCTAAACTCTGAGTTTAGTTCTCCCTCTTCTTTGCCAGCATCTGGCCCTTGTATCTTGGCCTGCTGTCTGACCCTTCACCCAATCCCCAACTCATCTCTGAGCGCACGAATATGGGAGCTGCTTCTCTTACCTGATAAAAACCTCGGCTCCCTGCCCCAGATGTTAACCCTCTGTTCTGGGAGCTGAGTGCTTTCCTGTCACTCTGTCCTTGCGTGTGTTCACTGGTGAAAAGGGTTTTGGACACCTAGGAAAGTCAGGCATGCAATCTCTTAGCTGCCTGTGCTTTACAGCAGGGGGCCATACCAGGTGAACTGCATGTGCTTCTCTACTAGCCACCGCTCTCCTTCAGTCCTTACTGTTCCTGTAATGCATCTGCTGTCAGACTGTGTCTCTAACACACTTAAATCCCCAAGGCCAGTCCTCCCATGGTTCAAAGCCTTCTTCTGGTGCCTTGGCCCAGCATGTCGAGGTAGAAGCGGAGCTGTTGCTGCTCTCTCCCTCCCTCCTGTGTCCTGCAGTGACCCTGTCAGCCTGTGATGAGTGAGTGCTCTGGCTAATTGGGAGGAAATGGCAAAGCCAGGTATGAACTGAGCTGCACACTCAGCAGGAGGTGGACAGGCATGACCTAGTTGTCAGTGGAATCAGCCTGCCTTCCCGGAGACCTATGAGCTATTTTGACAGTTGGAGTGACCTATCTGACCTGGAGGGGAGTGAGAGGAGGAGACACAACTGGTGCTGCAGTTATGAGCAGGAGGTGGGGGGAGATGGGGATCTTCCAGCTACAGGAGATGAGTCCCCATGGCCCTGAGGCATAAATGTGAGCAAGGTGCTAAAGTAGGAAGCCATCTGGCTCTAATAACACCACATCAGCTAGGGGTAGGAAGAAGGGAAAAAATATCTTTATTCTCCTCTAGAGCTAAAATATAGACCATGCTTATCCCTGTAGTATCCGACTGCCTTGCAGTAGGGGGGTTAAACAGCATGGCTGCAGGTCTGTCACCCATCGTTTGTTCTCATCCTAGGATTGGGCATTTGGCTGGTCCAGTGTAATTGGAAGATTGAGTGCTTAAATATTTAGAGCACTAACTTATTAGAAGAGTTACAAAAAGAGCAATACTTGATAGTCTCCAAAGGCTTCCCCTTAGAGACTCATGCCTAACTGTGGAAAACCAAGTTACTTAATGAAGTTATTTTTAACTCAAAAATGCAAAACAATGAAACACAGCTTCTAAAACAGGAAACCAGCACCATGCTGCAATCGAATGGCGGGCTGCAGCCTACGTCACGGCGTTCTTGCTGGAATAAAACAACAAATAGTCTGGTAGCATTTTCTAGACTAATAAAACATGTAGATGGTATCATGAGCTTTCGTGGACCCAGCCCACTTCTTCAGATGAACGGAGTTACGAGTTTAGGACGCGCACACCCAAAATAAATAGGAGAGGGCAAGGGGGGGAGCGGGAAGGAAGAGGGTGGGAGACAGAGCTAGAGAGGGGGTGGGAGACAGAAGAGAATCAGTAAGTATCTGAAGATTGCTTCATTTTAACTACCCAGATAAGAATCTAAGTCAATAGATAGTATCCTTCCTGACATAGGAGTCTACACAAAGAAGTGTTTGCACCTTCCTTCAATGGCTGTTAAGTTGGTAGTGTCCCAACCAACTTTCATCACGATTTCATCAGCAATATTTGATTGTGGTCAAATACATGATCAGTTGACCAGGCAGGCCTGCAAGCTAGTTCTTATCTCCACTCCTCAGAAGGAGAAGCATGTGCAGTGGCGTGCCTTGATTTAGTAGTACCTGTTTTTTTTAAATGTAAATGTGCTTGTTAGTGTTAGAGACAGCAAGGTAAAATAATTGAAGTGGTGAGATGTGCTAATCTTTAATCCACTCCTCCATCTAGATTTTGTGATAGTGTATCCCTGGGCTTCCCAAATATCTAGACCCCATGATCATAGAGCTGTGTTGCTGTCTGTAACAGGCCTAAACTCACTTTCCACAAGGTGCGTGATTGGGAACTACCTTATGGTGAGAGCAGTGCCCTGGAGCCAGGGGCCAGAGACTGGCAGCCAACACACGAGGCGCCCTCTCCCCCCCCAGCAAAGCTGAGGTGAGAGGGAGGTGACAGATGAAAGATGTAAAATCCTTCCCTTCTGAGTTGAGAGCCCTTGGGGGACTAAACAGGGCGAGGTGAGAATTTCACTCAGTCTAATAACCTGTCACTCCTGCAGAGTACAGATATGGGGGGTAATGGGCTGTGACTGCCTTGTCAAGGAAGCCAGCAATTGAGCTGAGGGGTTCTACAGGGACTTAATGGCTGTGTGATCAATACCAGCCCAGTAGTGGCCTGAATGACAATGACTGCAGTGGAAGTGGGGGGAATTGGTTCTGAAGTCTGAATTTGCAGTCGTTTTAGAAACAGTCTCTGACAGGTCACTTGAGATCCCTGCATCCGCTTTCTGCAATGTGAGCCCAGATTCAGCTGAAAGGCCCATCTGTTAAAAGTGAAATAGGGCCAACCCATCAAGCTTGGTCTTCTATCTCAAACATTTTGTCTTCCATGGCTGCTCCAATGTAAGAAATGGGCATTAAAGGGAGAGCTTGAAAGCCTACCCACTGTCACATGTTAGAGGAGCATGTTAGCTTTGGCTCTGAAGTGTGTATCCATTAGTTTTGTGTAGCACAGTGGTCACCAACCTGTAGATTGGGATCTACCTGTAGATTTTGGAGCTTCTGACGGGGGATCCTGACTGGTTTGGATGGGAAGCTATCAAGTGCTGGCACTTCAGTTGCCCATCCACCCACTGTCATGCTGCTCTTGTCTTCTGCCTTGGAGCACCCCCTTGAGAGCCTCCTGCTTGCTGTGCAGGATGTGGGAGGGAGAAGAGGGTTGCTGATGTCAGGGTGTCCCTCCTTCCCCCCCCCCCCCCATTTCTGTACCCAATCTCCACACAGAGAAAAGGAGATAGAGAGAAACACAAGCCCGCGCTCCCTCCCTCTCCTTCACTCATCTCTTGACCCAACACACACATGGGGGATTGTTACTTCTGGTACTGCTTGCAAAGGGGGTTATTTTTGTTTTTTGACTGGTCTGTGCATTTCATAATTTTCATTTCACTCTTGTGCTTAAATTTAATTATGAGTAGTGAGTTCTAAAATGCCTAACCTGTTGTGGCTGGAGTCATTATCCCTGTAGTAATTGCTGCTCCTAGACATGGCAGCACCTGAGAGAGGTAGAGCATGGGGTCTCCACATGCTGTCCTTGCCTGCAGACACCACTCCTGCAGCTCCCATTGATCAGTAACAGGGAAGTGTAGCCAGTAGAAGCTGTGGGCTCAGTGCCTGTAGATGAGGGGCAGCATAGGGTGCCATGGAGCCATTGCTGTATGTGCCAGCTGCTTTCAGGAGTGGTGCAGGGCCAGGGCAGGAGTAAGCCTGCCTTAACCCCACTGCTCCACCACCCGGACCCACCTCAGTTAAATGGTTCCCAGCCAGAGCCTGCTTCCTGAACCTCCGTCCCAGCCCTGAGCCACCTCTTGCACCCAGACTCCTGCCCCAGATGAGTCCCCCTGCACCCAAACTCCTTCCCAGAGCTTGCACCCTGAAACCCAACCTTGATCCCAATTCCCCACCCTGGGCTAAGGCCAGAGCCTCTCGCACACTCTGAACTCTTAGACCCAGGACCAGAGCCTGCACTCCAACCTCTACCACAGCCTGGTGCAAGTGAGTGAGGATGGAAGAGGATGGAGTGAGCAGGGTGAGGCCTTGGAGAAGGAGTGGAGCAGGGGCAGTGCCTTGAAGGGGCAGGGAAGGAAGTGGAGGCAAGGGTATTTAGGTTTGAGGTAGCTCTTACATTGCACTTAAATTGAAAAAGTGATCTTGTGCTTAAAAAGGTTGGAGACCACTGGTGTAGAGGAGTTTATATTATTATGACAAAATGGAGCACGGATGTACCCCTGACATAAGGCAACTCATCCCTCTGCCTCTAGTAGGGATGCTAAATATCCAGTAATTGACTAGTGGGAGAAAACATTGTGTGTCCTAACCCAATGACACTGTCATCTAGCTGGGCTTCTATCTTACTGGGAAGACTAATTCTAGGTTTCTCTCAGTGTCTCTGGGGCACTGGCCCCCTCACAATACTGGAATGCATCTGTCAAGATTTCTGCCAGAAGTCACCATATCTGAGATGAAATGTGGACTCCACCTTTTTACAAACAAAACTTCCAACCCGCAGGGGCAGATTACCTAGATCTCCTTGGTTCTGCTGCATAAAGCTTGTCAAAAGCTGTCCAGTTCAGGGGTGGGCAAATGTTTTGGCCTGAGGGCCACTTCTTGGTGTGGAACTTGTGTGGAAGGCTGGCTGGGATTGGGGTGGAGAGGAGGAGGAGGAGGGATGAAGGGCTGTGGCTGGGGTGCAGGCTCGGGGATGGAGCTGAGAGGTTTGGGGTGCAAAGGGTGCTCCAGGCTGGCATCAACTCCCAGGCAATGGATGTTGCAGAACCAGCACTGAGGGAGATGAGGGGGACAGTACGTGGAGTACCCTGGCTGATTTTCTCAGATTTTTTTTACCTGTTAAAAATACTAAATTTCTCATTTAAAATAAATTACAATTAAATCTCATCACAAAAATGCTACATCTACACTTAGTCTTAAATAAATTAATGGCTCTAATGTGTCCAGCTTAACTACTAGCTCCTGCTTCTTTTTGAAAGTTCTAGGCTTTCAGTTACTTTTTAGTGTGCTGAAAAAAACCCACATGCAAAGAAAGACACAAGATGGATAGGAATGTATTTGTGCTGTGGTGGAGGACCTGGGCCAAGCATGGCACAAGAGTTAAGACATTGTTTTAAAGACAGAGGGACAAGAAAGGAACAGGGGAGTGGATTGGCAAGAATAAGGGAAGATGTTGTTCAGCACACATGTGGCTTCCTATATTCCTCCACGCTTTTGCTACAGAAAAAGCTGGGCATAAGAGAATCCCTGTCTGGAAATATTTTGAAGTAAATAATTTCCTGGATAAAAAAGAAAAATGTATCCAGTGTAAGCAGAGCGCGAAGATGAGACAAGGCCTAATTGCAAGAATGAAACATCATAAGGAAACTGTATATTGGGAGAAAAAAGTAGATGAAGATGTGAATATGGCTGAGTTGATCAAACTGGTTAGAAACTTAAATAATTCACTGAGCAATGCATCATTCTTCAAGACTCTCTCTATGCCTTTTAGTATAAGTGTGATTTGACAAGTACATTCCCAAGCTGTTTGCTGTGTTGGATGTTACTAGATACAAAAGTTTCTTAGCTTAACAATGTCAAGCATTGGTTAATTTGCGAGGCGTACCAGCTTTGAAATGCACAAGAGTCCCCAGAGAGGACTCTTGTGCATTTCAAAGTGGCAGCTGTGACTCCCCAGCTGATACTGGGCTTGGTGCAGCATTTCAGCAGAATCCAGGATCAGCTGGGGATTTCTCAGATAATCCTGGGCTCTGGGCAGCATTTCCACAGAATCTGGGGTCAGCTGGGGACTCCCCAGCTGATCCTGGGTTCTGTGGAAATGCTGCACTGGAGCCTGGGATCAGCTGGCAAGTCCACAGCTGATCCTAGGCTTTGAAGTACCCTGTTCTCTCTTCTTCTCTCCCCCCCCCCCCCCTTGCTGCCTCTATCTGATAGAGGTAGCAAGGGCGGGGGAAGCGGAGGCGGGCAAAAGAAATTGACTACTCAACTGACTAGTGGCTAAGCATTTGCTTATCAGATATGGGATGTTAAGGACTAATCCACTGTCTTAGCTAGTTCTTATGTCTTGTTTTAGTTAACTAGGTTTAGAATTGATCACTCAAGTATACAATAGAGAACTTTGCAGTAAGAGAAGTCTAGAGTTGCCAGTTACCACTGAGTGTCATTTTCTTTTATTGAATAATACATGCCCTTATTTTGAAATATGGCCACAGATCATAATGGTGATGCCATAAGTGTTGGTCCTTATTTTACTTCAGCATAACTCAGTTTTTCCAAGGGAACCCCATTCTGTACTTAAACAGAACTGCCAGTGAGTTCAATGGGGCTTATTCCAAAATGAAGTGCACTGTGTCTGGGCTTTTTTGTAACTTGATTTAAACCATTTTTTTGGTGATTTTTAAATCACCTTGATTTAAACCAATCCACCATGCCCTGGCTTCCCCTGCTCCTGGGAGCTATGCAGAGCCATTGCATGAATGAAGCCATAGTTTGCCTACCCTGGTCCAGCTGTTCCACATGTGCAAATGAGGAAAGAAGCATGTAAGGAGTCTAAAGGGACCATATTCACTTTTTTTAACACTAGGACTGCTTGGTGTCATGGCAACTGCCATGTTACTACTTAGCTGTGCAAAGGTGTATGCTGAAGGTTTAGCCTGGGGAAGACAGACTGTGGCTCCAGGCCCCTGAAATGCAACAAATGAGTTTGAAGGAAGGACACTCCAGTGAGATGCATGCTCTTCTGTGTATTTCCTTTGAAATTTTCTGCTTTTCTAGAGGCACCCAAGCTCTGCGCTAGTAACATGCCAAAAGCCCATGCACAGCACCTGATTTCCATAGATGGAACAGGTAGCCAGCTAACCTCCCAAATTGCGTATACTTGAGTAGAAAAGGGGCCCCTAAGAAAATCTGTCCATCTTCAGCTGAGACTTTGTGTGTATGACCCATGATTCCTGAGAACAGTTGTGTGTGTTATGGGTATGTTCCGAGACATCCCTGTGGCATAGTGCTAGAAAGCAAAAGTGCAAACACACTGGTATGCTTCTCTCCTAAAAGCCGCATTGATGGTCATGGAAATAAAGTACCAGGAGCTACTCTGAAAGCCAGTTTCTCAGAGAACCTGGCTCCAAGTTAGACTATACTTCAGAGCTAACTGTGGCCTACTCTGCTAAAGCGCGCGGGGGGGGAGAACTGTGATTGTTGAGGAACAGCTGCCCAGGAGCCAAACAGGAAGTTGTTCCCCTCTAAAATGGGGGTCATAGTATGTTACAATTCTCTGTATCCTAAGCAGCGTAAGAACTTGGGCCCAGATCCTCCAAAGTAGTGGGAAGTAGGCATTTAAATCCCTCGGACAATCTGTGCCTTGTCCCTGAGCGGAGAAAAGCTTCTCACTGTGCACAGCACCTTGCAAGCTCTGAATCACTAGTGCTGGTGTTGAGGAAGTGGGATACTTGAGCACAGCTGTACCCAGTTTAGCTTTCCTGTGCTTGAAAGATCGGGTATGCTAAGTGCCCTTTTTATGGGTTTTGTTCCTCAGCAGTTGGGAGGGAGTGTTAATTAAATGGTTGCATGGGTTTAGTCCTCATGCTGGCTTGCCAACTCTCTCTTCTGAAATAGTAGAGCAATATGTACATTTGGGCTTCTCCACCAAGCTGTCTCTTGCCAAACCCTTTTCCCTACAGCCTGATCAATTTCCACAGACTCACTCTCTCGAGATGCTTAAGATGGCTCCAAGTTGGTGAATGGGAGAGTAGTAACTACTACCAAGGAAGGCCCTAGCTGTGTTTCCTACTGAAGAATGGTTTGCTTTTTTTCCCTTTTACTTTCTAATTCTGTTCCCCTTCCCCCTATTCCCACTTTTCTAGCAATTTAAGCAGCCTAAGAACCAAGTGTGTCTCTGGCAGGAAAGACCTAAATCCCATTGTGTTACCTCAAGTGGCTACTGAATTCCTTCCCCCTGCTTCTCTTGTACCTTCTTGGACAGGACTGACATGCTTTCTACAGCCCATCGGGCATTTTCAGAACTGTTCCAATCTATAAAAGGTAAATTGCACCCCTGCTCCTATATGCTCAGTAGTATGGATATACAGAACAGCCCTGTCTTCATTACTGGAAAAATGTTACCATGTGATTACCCTCTTTTCCACTTGAGGATAGTGACTTGGGGATGCGGAAAGGTACATACTTGCTGGCTGTTAAGCACCTTTTGTCCTAGTGTGTGCTCACTTAAACAGTATGTTCTCTCACATTGACACACTTCCTTATAGCCCTTCATTAAAATAAGTCAGTACACCAATCATAAATGTTAGTTACATTGTTAGCAAAATCCTGTTACCTTTACATAAATGACAATGTACAGTTAACACACATTACAGCAATAAAACTGGACCTATGCTTTTGTACAGATATCTGGAGCAGCTCTTTGAAATATTTTCCTGGATGTCCTTTATAGGGTGTCTTCCAGCCACAAGCCTAGAACAGCCTCTGGCTTTCTAAGAATAAATAGGGTTAATGAAGCTGGTGTTCTTCTGAACTGTGTATTTAACAAGTCAGACCAGTTGGTGCTCCCAGCCAGGTTCCAATTGATAATTTGTATATCAGTTCATGGGTTCCTGACTAGCGAAGCTCCCTGTCACACAATTGGCTTGTGATTTACAAGCCTGTCGGGACCTTAGCTTTTGACCAATTTGTTGGAGAAGCTGCAAGAGGCCCCTTTTTTCCCCCCTCCTCCTCCACCAAACCTTGACTTTTTTTTTCAGAGCTGAGCTCAAGCTGCCTTCTGTCAGCCTGTTTAGCATTTCATCATTCAGAGTTCCGAGAAACATCAACTTTATCTCAAAGCTTTTTCTCCCCCTGCAGCCTAAAATGAAGCATTTTAGCTAATACTTTCCATATGTGCCAAAAGACCAGCAGGGAATGGTTATAGTGGGTGTGTTTTAGCTAATAGTGACAAGTAGACCTCTTATATCTTTGTTTCCAAAGCCTGTGTGTGTATTTAAAAAAAGTTTCTGCCCCTTGCAAGCCAAGAAAACATGGTGAATCTTGTGTGCTAGGGTTGAAGTATCTAGTTAAGTACTGTAACAATGTTTTAGATGTAGAGGGCATAGGTAAGTTAATGTGTGCAAGCATGATGCAGTACTTCCCCTTTCTCCTGCTCTTAGGGAAGTAGTGGATGTTAGGAAGTATCCTCCCCACTACTTCCATTTCCACAGCCAAAGAGAGATGTGACTTGTCCAAGACCTCAGATTTATGCCAGACTGATATTAAAATTCAGGCCTTCCTCTCATGCACGTGTGTCTATACAACCCCACCTCCAGCAAGAGTGTACATAATTAGCTTGTACATTCCCGGTTGGCTTTAATGGCGTCTAGGTGCTACACAGAATACCTGGCTTTTCTACAGCTCCTGATATTGCATTTTTGAAAACCACCTCCTTTTATTTCATCAGTGCTGCATGTGCCATTCCCAGACTGTTAAAATGGGGATGACTTGGGACACCACAAAATATTTGATCAAACCTTTACAGTGTAAATCAGTAGCACTATTTTCTTTCCAAATGGGCCCACATCATTTGACAGTTGGTCCCCACTGAATACAGACAAGTAGATCAAAACTCTGCTAAAATCTCCAAAGATGATGCTACTGTAAATAGATAGTTGTAGAGGCTTAACAATCTCTCACCACCCATCAGCTTTGTGGATGACAACATTTGTGTCTTAAGATGCAAAGAATGTATGCTAGTCTTTTGCCATGTGAAAATGTCTTTGTAGCTACAGGGGTAGTATGAGTATGCTACTTACTATACATGCCAAGTCACATGACTCAATGCTCAGAGGGCTAGGGGATTGGAGGACTCTCAATGCACTCTTTTAAAAGCACCGTGTGTGTGTGTGTGTGTACGTACACATCAACCTGATGGGGTTTGCAGATAAGATGGTTTTAGACTAGCATGTTAGAAAGAGCCCCAGTGTTAAGCCTTGCTCTGCTGCTTTTGCTTTTTGTTTTCCCTAGATGCTTTCACCTTGTACTCATGAAAACGGCAATGTAGATCCACTCTTCAGGCCAGGCTCCTCACTAGCTGCCTCAGTTTTTCCTGGTGGTGGTGCCCTGGCATTGCACTCATGCTGACCAGCACACAAAAAAAAGCCACCTCACTTCCTTCATCATTAGAATAGTTGCAGCACCCTAACTTGCTCCTCAGAGAAATGACTGCTGTAAGGACCTCAGCTTGTGGGGACTTTCAGCATGAGCTGGTGGTTCCATAAGACAGACCTAGAAGCCCCAGCTGGATAAGGTCCCATGCCAGTGTGGTATGATTCCCTAGTGTGACTGCCTCACACTCTTGAGGTGATGTAAATAGAATGCAGTCGACTGGCCAGTGTTGTCTGTAGGTCTCGCAGAGGGTCCAGACCCTGCACCTTACTGTTCCTGCCATAGATGAGCTGTCGGAACGAGTCCTGCTCCAACAAAGAGCTCATGTGTTTGAGGAAGAATCCCTCGCAAAATGAGGCCAGTTCAGGTGCATTGTGAATCTGTGAAACAGAACAGGAGAGAGTGACCTTCTGTGTTAGCCCTACAGGTTCAATAACATTTCCAGAACTGCTACTGCTAAGCCCTTTCCCTCTGACGCTTCACTGGGCAGGATGCCTGCAAAGGGAAGGGGTACTTGAATGACACAGCTGATAAATGCTAATCAAAAGGATACCCATGCTAACTAGGGCTATCCTCTTTTTCTCTCTCTCTCTGTGTGTGTGTGTGTGTGTGTGTGTGTGTGTTGTGTGTGTGTGTGTGTGTGTGTGTGTGTGTGTATATATATATATATATATATATATATATATATATATATATATATATATGCTGCCAGAGTTTCATCCTACTGGGATATTTTGCAGGGGATGAGGTTCATTTTTAAAAATTTCTAATCCTCTGATCTCCTGCTGTTAGCTGAGCCACAGTCCAGTGGTCCTTAAGGGAAAAGAGCAGCTGGCTGATGAAATGTCCAAGATACCTGTTTTGTAAAAGCCTAGAACAAAGGAGTCATGCCAGCTGGTATGTAATATGCGTAGCCATAAAAATATGGGGGATATGCTAGAGCAGTGGTCCCCAACCTTCAGAGGCTCCCGGGCACCCGGGAGGTGGGGCCACTCACGCGCCGGGCGCCCGGGGGCAGGGCCGCTCATCCAGGGGCATGCCAGAGGACTGGGATGCTCTTGCACCCGGCGCCGGCGTGTGCCCTAGGGCCGGGACTGGGGCCGCCCGAGCGCCTGGTGCCGTGGGCCCGGGGCCGGCGCTGCCACCCGAGCCGAGCGCCTGCATGTGCCCCGGGGCTGGGGCCGCCTGAGGGCCGCGCACCCAGCGCCGGTGCATGTCGCGCACCTGGGGCCGGCACCTCCCGTGCGCCGGGGGTGGGGTTGGCCCAGGTTGTTGGCGGGCGCCCACGAATGCCCCGACGGGCGCCATGGTGCCCGCGGGCACCGCGTTGGGGACCACTGTGCTAGAGGGATAATAGCACATAGGATGTGGAAAAGCCACTTTGAAACCATGTCGGAGTGCCTTGGGTTGTCCCACGGATTCTATAGCTCCTAAAAAGTCTCCTTTGAGTCTCCCGATAATTATTTATTTAGTACAGCCACTTCAGCATCATCAGAGAAGACACAACTACACTGGGGATAATTGTTTAACTGTTGGGCATAAAATGTAAGTGCGTATTTTATATCCCTATTTCTAACCAGTTAACCATTTAAAGGGGATGGTGGGCTAGAGCAGCTCCCCTGCCACAGTCAGCCTCTACCACGGACAGAGGCTGATCCGGATGGCCGGAGCAGCCCCTGTCCACACCGGGCCCCGTGAGGCTGGAGCAGCCCTCTGCCTGCTCCAGCTCTCATGGATGAACTAGTAAGCATCACCTGCTAAGGGTGACACCAGTTAGCCTTTCACATTCCCAGTTAGAAACTCCTAATGGTTTTGGGATCCTTAACAGGAATAGAATGGAATTGTTTTTCCCCTTAGCTGTTGGGAACTCAAACACAGCAGCCTTTGGCTAGAGCATGAGATTCTAACATTGAAACCGTATATCTAGTGTCACTGCACATGAGGCAAAAAAGGTAAAATAAAAGCGTTTAAGTGTTTTCTGATGTAATGTTTAGGAGACTGCTCTTGCGGCGTTCCAGGAATGCAGAACTCTTCCTCTATGTTCCTAGTGATAGTACCTCTTGGGACAGGTTGTCTATTTGCAAAATGAGATTTTTGTATTTAAATTTAGTGCAGAATTGGCCCAGCATATGCATGTCTGCATTATTTTGCACCGTGATTATTGTTCAAAATACCACACAGCAAACATGTGAAGTGCTGAAGTTTCAATGTGGTCTATTCAAGACACCTCGGCCTTTACCTTTGCATATTTATAGATGCTAACAGAGCTCTCCATGCTGATGGTCTGGGCACATAGGATCTCACAGTGTCTTTGGAGGCCATCTAGTTGAAACAGGCTGGCAGCTGACAGCAGCTATTGGGACAAAAGAGAAAAGTTTTTCAAAATCAAATTGTAGCGGACTCCTGATTTATGGAAGGCAAATAAAAACAAGACATTCCTTCCTTGAAGAATCTAACTCCTTCGCTGGAGGCCTAGCCCTCCTGAGAGTAGAAAGGCCACTGAAGATGACAACACATTATTCAGAGTATAGCTCTGAATGAAGGTAGAAAGAGGACCTCCTTAAATTCTTAATTTTGTGCACTTCCTAGAAAAGTTAGTCAGAAGGCGAACACTTTATTACTAGCTGCTGAGTTAATTTTTTTGTTTATGGGATTTAGTGAGGAGCCAAGTCATCTCCAGTTCTCTTAAGTTTGCTTAAAATGTGGACAGGAAAGGGGAATCTGTCTCCTGTCAGACATTCCACCAAGTCTCTTCTCCTGGGATACGCAGGATTCATACAGGAAGCTTCTGCCCACATGAGCCAGTCCTCTTAACTTTCATGGTCACAGGGTCAGTGGAAAGGATGATCCAACAAAGCTGCTACTTCTCAGGTTTATCAACTGGGTGCTGGGAAACAATACAGGCTACAAAGAAGATAAACCACCATACTGGGTCTGACCAAAGGTCCTATCTAGCTCAGTATCCTGTCTTCTGACCTTGACCAGTGCCAGGTGCTTCAAAGGAAATGAACAGAACAGGTAATTATCAAGTGATCGAACCCCTCTTGCCAATTACCGACTTCTGGCAAACAAAGGTTAGAGGCACCATCTCTACCTATCCTGGCTAATAGCTACTGAAGAATCTATTGTCCAGGAATTTATCTAGTTCTCTTTTGAACCCTGTTATGGTCTTGGCCTTTACAACATACTCTGGCAGACCACTTCATTGTATGAAGAAATGAGTTGTTTTGTTTTAAATTTGATGCCTATTCGTTTCATTAGGTGACCCCTCCCCTAATGCTTGTGTTAGAAGTAAATACACTTCCTTATGTACTTTCTCTACTCCACTCACGATTGTATAGACCTCTCTCATATCCCTCCCCTTTAGTCATCTTTTTCCCACGCTAACTCTCCTCATATGGAAGCCGTGACATACGCCCCATCACGTCTGTTGCCCATTTCTGCACCTTTTCCATTCCAATGTATCTTTTTTGGAGATGGGGTGTCCAGGCCTGGCCAAAGGCTTTGTGGGGCCCAAAGCAGGACACTGGGAGCGGAACCCCGGGTCTGGCTGGTAGATGGTGAATACTCAGCAGCACAGAGCCCTGAAAGCACGATGCCCAAGGCATTTGCCTTGCTCAGCTTGCCCTAGGAGCAAGGAGTAACCACACCTACATTAGGGATGTGAATGGTTAACTAATTATGGTTACCCAGTGGGCTGTAGCAGCCCCGGACTGCTACCCCATTAACCGGTTAATCATGATTTTACATCCTTAATCTACATGCAGAGCCCCTTTTTATGCATAAGCCATCAGAAACAGTAACTGCTTTGAATTTCAGATGATAAATTTGCTGGGGGACACACATTCATCTTCCACTATTCTGTATTTTCTGCTAAAAGAACAATTCCGTGGATGTGTTCACACACTTTCCTGTCCTGTAGAAACACTGGTAGCTGCCTTCGTCTCTTCCAGAAGTCACTTGTCTAGCACTACTATGCACCTTGAAAACATTCCCTCTTTTCTAAAGTCTTAGCTTCTTTTGGCTTCCATGCCTCCTCATTCCCCAGTGCATTTGACAAAGTGGGAAGAAAACATTCTCACCTCTAGAATATCAGCTGTGGGAATTTCCATTGATTCTGTTCCTCCATAATATAAATATTGCATCAGCATCTGAAATGGGAAAAGAGCCAGGCCTGAAGCAGTTGTCAGTCAGGACACAGGAATCTGAATAACCATGTTGCCTTTCCTAAGCAGCAGAAATTGCAGCGCCAGCTTCCTGTGGGTCTTGATAACAGCTTTGGCATTGGCAGTGGCCCAGCTGTATTGCTTTCTAATACTCTTTTCTTTCTCGAGCATTGAAGGGGGAATTTAAGCCAAGGGTGACAATGTGTCTCTGAGCAACAGCAATACCCCTGTAAAAACCCTGCAGGGGTCCTGGGTTTTGTAAAGTTTTGCAGTCTAGCTGCACCCAGGAGCGGTCAGCCAGTGAAATCAATGGCAGAGTGCATCAGCACCACAGATCCTAAAGCAGGTAACACCCTGCCCTTCCCTAGAGCTTCCAGTGAGCCTCTCTCCACCGATGTCCATCAGCCAGGGAATGTGGGGCTGGGAAAGAGAGGGGTGGTTTCGCTGAGCAAGTCATGCACAGGCACCCAGGAGGTGCACTGCCCCACCTGCCCCTGTCAAAATTAGGATTGGTAAATAGGGTGATCCCTCATGCCCCTCCCTGTTCTGTACTCCCTCCACTCGCAGGCACCAGTTGCCTATGCAGGCGTGGGCAGTCTTTCCTTTCTGACCCTCCCACGCTCACCTCCCACTGCCAGGGAACTGATTTTTCACTTGAAAACTAAGCTCGGATTTCTTTAATCTCAGTTCAATGCTTTATTAACTAGGCCAAACTATCTTCTCTAACCGTAAAAACGATACCACCTTTTGTAACCTTATGTCCTAAGAATGTGCCCCAAAGTCTTCACACACTCTTGGCCCCCCTTTACGTTATTTGAAGGCCACCTTTGTTGGAATGTGGTTTGCAGAAGTCCCTTTGAGGGTAACTTCTTTTGAAAATAAAAAAATACAATCTATTACGCTGCCCTGAGTGGCGGAATCCTCTCCCTGTTCCCTTTTGGTTCTGACACACTGCAGACACCACAGCCTGCAAGCTTCACCCCTTGAAGCTTCCAGGATTTGCAAACCCCACTGATGAGAGACATTATTCATGCTACGTGAAGGCAACCTGTCTTAATACCTTTAATGCCTATGATTGATGGGAATAGAGTTGAATCAGTTTGAATGCAGACACTGCAGTTGCTTTTCAATTCAAACACAATACATAGGAAACCCTCTAGGGATAGAGCAGCAAAGATGTTTGTGCCCAGAAATACTGTGCGGTGATGACCATGTATAGACATTTGGAGGGAGAAAGCCAAGATGAGCCCTAAACTCTTCAGTGAAGCAGTTACAGACTTTCAGCAGTTCTGCACTTTCAGATTTCCCTATTCTGCACATTTCCTTCCTAATTTGAAATGCAGATCTGGAAAGCTGGAACAATGTCTGACTATTGGATTTCACTGACCTGCTTTTTTTTTTTTTTTTTTTTTGGTTTTTTTAAAAAAAGCCCTTTTCATCATGAGCAAACCTCCCTTAGGTCACTTAAATATGGAAACATCAACAAAAGTAAAAGTGGAATTCTCAACTTCAAGTCTTTGAAGGAAGCCCCATACTTCTGCTAGTCTGATTTGAATTAATGTGAAGCCTGGCAGCTCTCCGGCTCTAACCAGGCTTATTTTTTTGCTTAACACAGCATGAAAATTGTGCCTGGGAACTTTCAGAACTACAAAAAACTACTCAATAAAAAGACCTCATTTGTCCTCCTTTATGAAGGAGATCAGCTGCATTCAAAAAAAAATCCAATAGTATTCTTTTCAGAACTAAGCCCAAGTTGACAAGTTTGGATGCAGATCAGAACGCATCAAAAATACAGAGAGGTTTGAATACTTGTAGCCTTCACTTCATAATAAGTACAGGAGGAGACAAACAGTGGTAACTAGATGGGTGTGCATACCTTGAAAATATTGTATTTCATATCACTGATTTCAACAGTTTTACTGCCTGGGCTGTCTAATTCTGTTTTATTAGTCATCAGGGTCTTAAATCTGAAAAAAAAATGGAGATAAGTTTGCTTAATAGATATCTGCATTTTTGCCACTCTGTATCATGTTTGCTTGAATGACTCGCCAGTAAGCAAAAGGGAAATGGAGAATAGGGATCCTGGTCTACTGGCATTTATATTTTCCAAACAATAAATGTTTGTCATCGTCATACAGCAATAAACTGGACAGCTCACTCTGCAGACTCCCCAGGCCTGGATGTACCTCCCTGTTACTCCAGTATTAAGGTGCTTTAATTCCACTGAAACAAGTGATGTTAGGTCCACATGAAACTGGAGTGACAGAGCTACATCAGATCCCTAGAATTGTACACTGCCTTAATATTAGTTTTAAAAGCAAATAATTGATCCTGAAATAGAATCAACTAGACAAAATACATAGTGCTAAGGGGCTGGATTCTTTACCTCTGTTGCTCCTATTTGATCCTAGGGTACAAGAGGGGACAGAAACTGGCCTTAACTCATTTGCTGAGAAATTCCCTAGGGTGAGGCAGTGCCTAGTAAGTACAGAGTTATTGCATCTGGCTCCTACACTGTCCTTCCCTCAGCCTCAAATGCAGTGGGGGTGGTTTCAGAGACAACTGGGAAGGAAATGTCCAGAGCAAGCTTGCTCCAGCTATGCTCAGCCGAGGACAGATCCTTAGCAATTTGTTAACCGCTACTGCATGTCAGAACAGTCCCCTTGTTCCTACCTGCATTGGGACTGGGCCCACACTTCAATGCTCTGAGCATAAACAAAGAATCTGGCTCTAAAACATTTGTGGATTGATGATGTAAGCCTTTACTAATGCTAGAAGCCTCATTGAAACTACTGGTGATTAAGAGCTACTCATGTGAGTAAGGGCTTACAGGGTCCCATCCTCCATTCCTAACCTATAGTTAGCTGAATAACTCAGTGGCAACTAGTGAGGATTTGGTTTATGGAGGCTGACTCACCTGTTGGAAGCAGTAACCAGCAGGACTTTGTGTGCATAAAACATCTTTCCTTCCACTAGAAAAGTTACATCAGACATTTCTTTATTGTTTAGAAAGTGAGGATCTGTTAGAAAAAGAGGGGAGGGGAAGGTGTTTATAACTCTGCAGCATGCCAAAGAAAAAAAGCAAAACCACTGTGGAAATAATTCTCACTAAGATAAAACTGAGTTTCTCACCAAGCCGGGCTGGCAATGTCTTGTGGATTTCAGGAATGTTTGGTATAGGACTGCTGCCGTAGCAGTGGGTAAAGATGGCTGCAAGCTGCTGGTTAACTGACTCATTCTGTAAGATAGAAGGAATTTATATAATTATTACTTAATCCATTAGTTCCACAGCCTGTAATAGTGTGCTTGCTGCTTGTATAATAAGAATCTTCCTCTACTGCTTTTACTGATTTTAAGGACCACTCTGTCTATAAGGATGACCTCTGTGCACGGAGGAGCCAGCTTAAGACTTACGCACATGGGTGATTTCACCATTAACATTCTCAGCAAGATTATTGCATGCATCTGCCAAGGGAAAAATAATTTAAGAAAGTTCCCTTGACTTCTTCACAACAAAGTCCACAGCGTGATTTATCTGGCAACACTGTTCCTGGTGGATTGGTTTATTGTTTGGCACTGCACTATTTTAAAGTTCGAAGTTAGCATTTGTTTTTAACCATCCAGTGCCTCTCCCTGCTATCTCTAGGGAGAATCTATAGTGATATAGGATGTGATCTTACTACTGCTGAAATCATGAACTTCAATGGATGCAAGGTCAGGCCAACTTTTAAAAGAAAGATAAACTGCTAATAAATAAAATAGCTACTTTACCTCCCAGAAAATTCCAGGAAGGTAGATGAGATGTTACTGAAAGCCTGAGTTCCCCAGTACTTTGGAGGTAATCCCTTCCAGTATTGCAAATGCACTCAATTCAAAAAGCCTATAGCTAATGGGGTTTATACATGGATTCCCCTTTCCATTAAAATGAACATCTTTGACATGAAGCCAATATTAGACCCCTCCTATAGCGCAGTATTACATGAGCTTGGGTAAACATAGCCATGGCAGTCTGTATACCCATAATTCATGGGAGGCCTGATGTTGGTTTACATTGCTACTGTACTCCAAATAATTGTGAAACTCTTGCTCAAAAGATTTGAACTTCATATTGTTAAAAAAAAAGAATGATTACTTTGCTGGTTTTGAGGATATCAAACATTAGCTGTAGCCCTTCGTTAACCAGTTCTTCGTTATAGTCATCCTCCTTAATAGTGACAAACTCCCTTAAGAGGTTCTGCACGACAGAAAAGCGTGACTGGTAGAAGGTTGTCCGTAATGACTCAATCCACATGTGAAGCTTCCATGGGATTCCTGTAACCAGACACAAGGGAAAGTGAGGGAGCGGGATACAATTGCGGAACTAGCAGGCAAGAAGGAGTTTTCTCTCTTATTGCAATCAGCAGCAATAGCACTTTTTATTTTGAAAGAGCTTTATACCCAACTAATGTGCCCTGCCAGCACACCTGGGAAGCAGCTATACGTCTATCCCTATTTTAAAGGTGAATCACAAGAAAGAGTTAAGTGACTTACCCACAGCCACTGAGAAAATGAGTGCCAGGACTCAGGCATTCCTTTTTAACTGTAATTTCATGCATTGCTTTTCTCTGAAAGCATAGCAGCAATCTAAACTTGAACTAAATTCTGCAGATCAGCTGCACCATTACACCATAGGTAATAGCCACTCTTCTATAAATCCGTTATGATTTGCTATAGTGTAGTATTATGGGCCACTTGCTCGGGTGAGCTATTGTAGCTCCAAGTGCACAATTCAAAATCTTCAGTCTGGTACTTTCCAGGTACAATCTTGGGCCCTCAGCCTAATTCCTGGGCATTGGCTGCCTCTGGTTTAGATAGCTCAACTTGAGACCCTGCCTTTTCAGAAGTTCTGAGCACTCACAACTCCAACTGACTTCAAACAGAGTGGAGGGAAGGGCTCAGCTGTTCTGGTCCTCAGGTCTTGCCCAGCCTGTTCCAGCTGGGCAGCTGGAAAACTGGGACATCCTAAATCACTGAGCCATTTTGAACAGGCAGCTGAGTGATCAGTAAGCAGTTTGATGTCATTTTCTATTTAAAGTGGAGACTCTCCTAAGCACCCATCGGTTGGGTTGGGTTGGAACTTTATGGTGTAGGCCCTTCTCCTAGTGACCTATAATTCCTGCACTTGCAAATACAATTTATTCGAGTTCTGGTTATTTTGCACCTACTGATAAAGAACCTGCCTTACCAAGTACCCTGAGCTCCATGGTGATGTCAACATAGCCATGCTCAGCACTGTAGTACATGGCTTCCTGAAGGGCCTTCATCCTGGTTTTACACAGCCTGACCTGGCCCTCGCTGGAGCTGTCCTGGCTGCAGGTGTCACTCTCCACTCCCTCAGCTAAAATCTCCTCCAGTGACAGAACATCCCCCTTCGACTGCTGGGGCTGAGTGAGGAGCTTGCGTAGCACGTTTCTGCAGAGGTAAAAGAAGGAATTGCTCTTTAATTATCGACAGGCCAGGCAAGCTGATTTTGGCCCAGAAATCCTGGAAGCTGGATTTAGTGACTCATTTCTTTCCACAGATGAACTCTTCCTCCTCCCTTCTGAGATGGATTTTGGTTCCTCCACTGCAAATGGTTCTCAAATTTTTTGACTCTCAGCCCACCCTGTTCAATACAGACCTTTCCACAGACCACCAGACAACCACCCACGATGACAAAATGGGTGTAAGGAGGAGGTGGGAGTATGGGGTCTGGCCAGACTGGGTGCGGGGGAGTATTGGGGGTGGAGGGAGGGAAGGAACGGACGGACATGATGAGGTTTCAGAGTCTGGGCAGGAGGAGGATGGGTTAGGCACTTACCTGGCTCCATGCCTCCTGCCATTCCCAGGCACCACCCCCAGTGGCTCCCACTGGCTGTGATTCTGGCCAATGGAAGCAACAGGGAAAGCTCCCAGGCTAGCAGTCTCCTGCACTGTTGTTGCCTCAGCCAGGGAAAAGACCGCAGCGCATGGAGCCACTTCCTTCCCTCGTGAGCCAGATCCAGTCTGCAAGGCTCCCCTCCTTCCCCCAGCAGGAAGCCTGTGCCAGTGCTCCAATCATGTGGGACTGGAGTGCCAGTGCAGGCTGGCTCCCTGCTGCAGAGAAGTGGAGGTGAGCCCTGAGCCCATGGACCACACTTTGAGAACCACTACTCTACTGCTTTAAACATTAGAACAGCGGTTTAGTCAGGAGGGTTTCTCGGTCAGCAAACCTAAGTTATGAAAAGCAAAAGCTTTTCAGCATCTAATCCCAGGCGCATTTGGTGTGTGTGGCTAGCAGACCAGCAATCACCAGCAACTTCTTGCTTCTGTCCAACACCTTTTCAAATGCTTAAGTCTTTAGTTTTCCTACAGATGTGAGAAGCCATAAGGGACAGATGTTGGCTCTCCAAGACAATCAGACCAACATAAGATGATGATGTGCTGAACTACCACTAGCTGGTGCTCTCACTGCATAAAGAACTGGATTTTACCCTTCCTGCATGAATTCATACTACATAATCTCTTGCTTTCTGATCCCCCTTCTGCACAAATAAGCCGGAAGTAGGAGGCGTAACTTCATTATTCATACAGTAAGGACCCATTATAGAAAGAGGACTCGTGCTGTGGCACAACGAATCCACCAGATGCTTTATCATAAGATATTGCACAATCAAGGTTGTAACCCTGAAAAGATAAGGTGCAACAGTCAAGATTGATAGTTTTTTAAAAAAAGGCCATTTTACACTTCAAGTTCTTGAGTCATGTCAAGTAGCATTAGGAAAAACATGCCTAGGGAGCCAAGCCTTAATGCAAACATGCTGCACCAATATAAAGAGGGGCTTATGTTGTTGTGATTCAGTTTGGTAACTTAATAGCATGTGCTGCATTGATAGAAGCCCAGTAGCATGCTGCTGCAGCATACCAACATTTAGGGTTTGGAACTGGTAACTATATCGATGTGGTTACACTAGTGCTAATGTCTCTGATGAAGACTGGGCTAGAATGATTTCCGGATCAGTTTACAGATAATAAAATGTTATTTGTAAATGTAGGCTGGGATGCAAGATCCATGCTCGCTTTTCTCTGATTCTCACATCATCTGCACTGAAGTTTCTCCACACCTAATTCTGCTCCTATTTCACCTCTACAACATCATTGCCATTAAATTCTGCCTTCAGTTATACACATGCAACATACATCTTGGGAATTTTGCCCTGTAGTTGGAATTTAATAATTGTGTTGTTGCTGCCTGCCCTAGAACCAAATCCAGCTCTCTCTCACCTAGCTCTGGTTTCGCTGTAGTGCTAACAGGTGTGAAAAAAGCAGGAGAAACTTATTTGCTGACTTCAGTGACTAAGATACAGATCTGCAAATCCAGAGTGATTGCATCTGTTGAATAAGGTCACAATTTTACACAGTTATTTTGAGAATAGCACCATTCAAAGTGATAATTACTTTCTAGTGCATCACTTCAAAAGTAAATGCAGGGTCTGGCCACACTAGAATCAGAATGATTCTACTGCATGAAAACATGGCTATTGCTAGGAGGGTTCTAGCAGTACTTCCCAGACCAGTGTGGATAAGGATTTTTGGTCTGGGAACTGCGAAGTAAAATTGTGCTACCGCCTGTGTGCATTGGGGAGGAAGCTTATAAAATTGTTCTCAGGCAAGGGACCTCAGTAAACTCATACAACAATTGCACATGAATCCTCACAGTGAGATGCTCTTCAATTTAAAGTTGATCTGGGACAGAGGTTTACCTGTGCCCATGCGCTGCTGAGTGACTAAAGCAATTCATGTCTTCGTGAAGCGATGACGACATCCCATTGAGTTCCAGCATACTCAGGAGAGGGTCTGCGCCCCTGCTCAGTAACAAACTGACCAGCTCATAATTCCCTACGAGAAAAAATAGCAGAAAAGTAACGATAATTGCATTTCCCAGCATCTTTTAAAATAATATACTTGCTGTGCTAGTATTGGCACTTCTATAGCACCTCATTAATCAGGCCTCATAACACCCCGGAGAGGGAGGCAAATATTATTAGTGCCATTTTGCAGACTGAGGTACAAAGAGGCTAAGTTGCCCAGTGCCACACAACTAATTAGAGGCAGCACTCAGAAGAGAACCAATGAGTTCTGGCACCCACTCCTGTGTTCTATCTGAAGCACAGGCATCTCTTTATCTGTATTTTTTTTAAGGTTCAATTTTCTCTCTTGTTTTTCCAACACTTGGAAGTCAAACTACACTGTAGTTGCAGATGTAGATGTATCTGGCTTCAATATGGCCAGATTCTCAGTTCTTATCTCCTGTTAGGTGTAGCTAAAAGGGAGGGCCTAATGGGAACCTGGCAGCTATTCAAGTTGGCTATGGCCCCCCAAGGGGTCATCCTGCAGCCATGGATAGCTGCATTCCAGCCACTCTCTGCCCCACTGCCTGAAACTGCAGGGAGTGGTGCTGGGAGCGGCAGCTCTTTGGGGATTACCTTTGGCTCCCTTTAGGCCACTGGGATGGTTGTTAAAAAAAATCCCCAACAAAACAAGCCAGAGAATCCATCTCATAATAATCAGGCTTCAAACAATAGAGGAAGAAGAGAGGAGAACCAAAATGGAAGGCTGCAGGTGATGGAGAAGAATGATGATCTTTGGGCTGGCCCAGGCTAGGCCTTATATGCCATGTAAACCCCTGCCGTGGCACCTGCTTGGAGAACAGGCCCAAGGTTTTGTTTCTTTTTTAACTTTCCCAGCACAGCCCCATGCATGCTCCAAGAGGGAAAGCAGCTGCACTCCCACTCAGCACTTGGCTTCCCTGCTGAGGCTATTGGCAGGAAGAGATATTCTGTGGCAATGGTAAAGTGGACTGAGCTGCACATTTCAGGTTGGTCAGCAAACATGGTAACAGATCTCAGATACTGCCAACCTGGGCTAGACTTCCACTAGTGATTCCCATGAAAAAGGTGCCTATAAAGGATGCCAGGATCTAACCTGCTAGTCCCCCCACACACAGCAGATTGACATTTTCATTGCACTGTAACCCTATCAGTTGTCTTAAGTGCAATCCAAAGTAAATCTCAACTTGAGTAAAACCTGAGCATCTGAGCCACGTCTGTGCTTCTGCCAGAGTATCCCTGTGATCTTTGGAATGAGAATGGATGTGTCCTATTGACTCACCTGCTGCTGAAGCCAGCTGAAGTGGGGTTTCAGCATAGTTGTCCTCACCGCTGTTAGCAGCAGACCCCTCAACATGGGCACCAGCATCCAAGAGCAGCTGTAGAACACCAATCAAAGACAAGTAGTTCAGAGCAATTCAGATAGAGACCACAGAAGCTCCTCTGGGTTGGGAGCAGGATGCTAAAATGAGGTCAATTTACTAATCGAGTAGTTGATAAAAATTCTATTGACTACTTGATTTGTCGATTGAGCTGGGCTGCCTTCCCCTGTCCCAGCTCATGCTGGGGATCAGGACCAAACCCCGCTGTGGCTCTGCACTTTAAAAGGCAGTAGGAGCCAAACAGCCTGCCTCCAAGCTCCCACTGCCTTTAAATTGCAGAGCCACAGTGGAGTTTGGTCCTGAACTCAGCATTAGCAGAGGGGATCCCCTGTCCCCTCCCACGTCGCAGCCTCTGATAGAGGCAGCAATGCAGGAGGGGGGACAGGCGGCACCGCAGAACTGGTGCTGGGGCAGGATCTGGCTTTTAAGCCAGAACTCCCAAGCACTGGCTCCTGTTCCCCCTCCCCTTGCTTCCTCTGATACAGATGTGAGTACTCGACTTGACTACTAGTTGACTTGACTAGTCAACTACTTGCTTACATCCCTAGTTACAACCCATTAGGTCGGTAACAATGGGTGAAAAGCACAAAGGAAAAAAATATCTATTCCCAGGCAAATTCACTTCTCATCTGGAAAAACTTAAACAGTCTAGCAGCACTTTAAAAACTAACAAAACATGAAGATGGTATCATGCGCTTTCATGGGCACAGCCCACTTCACTTCTCATCTGTTTGTTGCTTGAGTTGGACTGAAGCCTGAGAACTCACAGTAGCTAACCTCCATGTAGGGATTTATTTATTCTTTTTACTTCACTGGACTATTTTTTGTTCTAGTCTGGTTAGTTCCAGTGAAGGGTACCAGGAGATTAGAGCCTCCTATTCTATTGTATCCCAGTGGGCATATTTTCTTCTGATCTCTAGACTCAAAGGGGTGAGGATGCGTCTGCACAGTGGGAAGGCCCTGCCATTTGGTTACATGCTGTGTAGGAAGCAAACCAGACTGACTAAGGGAATTTGCCACAAAAGGCCAAACTGCTCTCCCAGAACCTCAGTCCCTGCAGATTCTGGGTGAGGAGATTCCTCTGGCTTCCCTCACTTGCTACCTGGAAAGCCTAATCCTCATTCAGGACACACAACTGTGTCTTAATTTTGGCCAGGGAGTTCACCAGCCCCCACTCTAGGGGAATTCTTTGCAGAAACACTGGCACTAAGCCAGCTGTAACTGGCCATGAGGAGAGGGGACAATACCCTTTTCAAACATTTTCAGTAGCAAAAAGTATCGGTCCAAGGCACATTGACACCATCATGGGGAGTAGGTCAGCTGGCAGGAAATGGAGGTTACTTAGCTGTTCTTCGAGATGTGTGGGCCCTTTCTGTATTTGACACCTGGTACACATGCTTGCCAGACACCCAAGCGTGGAAACTCTAGCAGACAGGGCCTGTTGGCCCATGCATGCACAGTTCACCCTAGGTTCTAGTCTGAGGGCATATAAGAGACAGTGCAGGCACATGCCACTCCAGTTCCTCATCCTCCTGCAAATCTAATAAGATCCAAAATAGCAGAGATGGAGCACAGCTAGGGACCGCACAGCTCAAAGAATTTCCAGTACATTGCCAGTGAGTAACCTCCATTTATTTTTTGAGGGCTGGTGCCTATGGCTACGTCTACACTGGCCCCTCTTCCGGAAGGGGCATGTAAATTTCACGAGTCGTCGTAGGGAAATCCGCGGGGGATTTAAATATCCCCCGCGACATTTAAATAAAAATGTCCGCCGCTTTTTTCCGGCTTTTAAAAAAGCCGGAAAAGAGCATCTAGACTGGCCCCGATCCTCCGGAAAAAGTGCCCTTTTCCGTAGGGTCTTATTCCTATTCAAAGTAGGAATAAGACCCTCCGGAAAAGGGCACTTTTTCCGGAGGATCGGGGCCAGTCTAGACGCTCTTTTCCGGCTTTTTTAAAAGCCGGAAAAAAGCGGCGGACATTTTTATTTAAATGCCGCGGGGGATATTTAAATCCCCCGCGGATTTCCCTACGACGACTCGTGAAATTTACATGCCCCTTCCGGAAGAGGGGCCAGTGTAGACGTAGCCTCAGTGTATTCCACATGGGGTGATTGACAAGCAGTACTCAGGCTGCAGTGGGGATAATACTTGAATTACTGCAGTCCCCACTGCTGTGTCCACCCACCTTTGTTTAATCACAGGCTGAGGAGCTTGCTTCCCCAAGTAGCAGCTTCACCCACTGTGACCCTGGCTTTCTATCCAGGGGTTAGGATATTGCAGGCCTGCACAATATATGGCCCGAGGAGCGCACGCGGCCCGCAGGGGCTCACTGTGCGGCACAGCCCCATCTGATCCGCCGGCTGGGCAGAGGAGCAGAGCGCCGCCAGGGAGGGGGAAGTGCAGCGATTCTCACTGTTTGACCGCCTACATGTAGCTCCAGTGCAAAGAGGTGGGGAGCGAGCCAGAGGGCTGGACGCCGGCAGACGCCAGGACACTGGTATGATGTGGCATTGTGACATCATGGCCAGCGACCGCCGGATTCAAAAAGGCTCCGGCAGCCCCACAAACTAGAAGGCAGAAGTCAGATAGGGGAGGGGAAGGGGCTTGTGCTGAGGGGAGGGGTCAGGAGAAATGGGATGGCACCAAGGAGCGGGGTGCAGGAGAGACAAATGCCAGGGGGACAAGTGGAGATGCGTGGGTTTTTTGTTTTGTTTTGTTGTTTTTTTGCTTGACAAAAACTTTTAGCCCATGTATTCGGGTTTTTTTTTTTTTGGGGAAAGATCCCTACTTGCGGCCCGCAGCTGTTTTCTTTGGAGTAATATGGCCTCGCTGCTTTCTGAGTTGTGCAGGCCTGGGATACTGGGCTGCAGGAGATTCTGGTTCAAATCCCCCAGCTGCCTGTTCAGCAGGGGTTTGCTGCTTCCTAGGTGACTGTCCTTGTCCTTGTCATCCTTGTCCAACCCCCTTTTTTCTCAAGAGGCTGCTGTCGTCTTGGGATGTGGAAGGGACTCAGTCAGGGATGGCTCACCAGTGATTCTCCTAAGGAGGTGGGAGCCCCCAGTTCACACCCCTCAGAAGAGTAGAGGAATGCCCTCAGGTCTGCCACAACCTGGGCCTGTATCCTGATCACGGTGGACAAGAGTGAGTGGGGGGTTTTACTGCCCAGCAGTAGCAATTACTCTTTAATTTAAAAAAAATGCTGCAAATGGCCTCTTGATCAGCTACATGGGCTGTGCTCTCACACACCAGAGGCCTTCCTGCCTGTCAGAGTAGGGATATGATCTAGGGACACACCCTGTAGATAGGCAACCTAACCTCCATGGGCTTTGGAAGCTTCCTGTGCCCTGGTTAATATATAGTTCAAGTGGAACACTTGACAGTAACAGCTCACTACCTCTCATTTCTCAACAATCAGAAAGGGGACTTTAACCCACACCTCCTTGCCTCTAAGGCCAGGACCCAAAGCACAGGAATACAGAGAGAGTCAAAAGGGTTATGTGGCCCAATTCTCATTTACTGACTGTGGCCAGCTGTGAACAGAAGAGGCTGAAGGAGCCCGCACCTCCCAGCTGACAGGCCAGCTCTTAGCCCAGTCACTTGAGAGAGAAGAGTCAACAAGCAAGCAGGGGATGTGAAGCCAACCTCTCAGCTGCTGGGCAGACACCCAACCCATAAGCTACAAAGAGCTGTTTGCTGGAACTCTGGCCCAATGAATGGGCCAAAACTGAAAGTGGAGCAGCTTCAGCAGAGAAGAGCAAGGAAGGCCACAGGTCAGAATAGCACCGAGCCCAGCACTTAGGCCAGTCACTGGAGAGGCAAGAGACCAAGGTTCAAATTCCTTCTCAGCAAGCATAAAGGGGGATTTGAACCCCAAGCTAACACATGCTAAGCACACACCACAACTGGTAGGCTCCACACGGCTACTTGCTAGCCTGCTGCCCCTCATGAATATCAGGAAAAACTATTTCACTAGGAGGGTGATGAATCACTGGAATGGGTTACCTAGGGAAGTAGTGAAGTCTCCATCCCTAGGGGTGTTTAAGTCTCGGCTTGACAAAGCCCTGGCCGAGTTGATTTAGTTGGGATTGGTCCTGCCTAGAGCAGGGGGCTGGACTTGATGACCTTCTGAGGTCTCTTCCAGCTCTATGGTTCTATGAATGTGGGACGAAAGTGGAACAACTGCAGTAGAACAGGATGAAGCAGCAAACACTGAGACCAGCTCTTAGTCCAGCAGCTGGACAGTCACTTCAGAGACAGCTGCTCAAGTCCCTTCTCAGGAAGCTGAGGAAGGAGTTGAACTCACTTCACCCACACAGCAGGGTAAGCAGCCAGCCCACAGGGCTACAAGCAGATTCAGCTATTAGACGGTACCTAATTACTCCTTAACAACAACGGAACAGCCTCAAGCTGCTACAAGGTGCAGCCCACCTTAGCCTATCCCTTACGTCCCTGACTGGGACTCACACGTGAGAAAATGCAGAGCCCTAGGCAGGGAGAAGGAAACTGAACCAGCATCTACCCCTCCCAGCTACCGACCTTTGCTTACAATCACTGGCTGGGAACCACTTAGATGCTAAAATCATTTATCATAAGGTACCTGTGAATGCCCCATCAAACAACTGAGGTAAGCAGGGAAAGGAGGCTGGGGCCTACCATGTAACTGTTAGCCTAGTGGCTAAGGACCTTCACCTGTGACTGCAGGATAGGGAGGCCCGGCTCCCCCTTCAGCCATTACAAAAGCGGGATAGGCTAGAGCTCTGTAAGCCATGTGGAGAGGTGACTAAGGACGTGTTATTCACCCCTTCCCATAACACAAAAGTCAGGCTGACCTGAGGACATGAACAGGCAGCAGATTTAAGCCAAACCAAAGTTGGTATGTCTTTATAAAAGGCACAGTCAGCATGTGGCCCCTTGCTAGTCAATGTCATGGAGGCAACCCTAGAAGCGGCTTCAATAAAACCTGAGCAATTGCACAGAGAATGGCTCCACCAAGGGCTCTTAGCCAAGACAGCCAAGGATACAGTCCTGTGCTCCAGGCATCCCTATACCTCAGCCTGCCAGCTACTGGGAGTGGCCAACAGAAGATGGATCCCTTGATAATTGCCTCTTCTCTCCATTGCCTTTGAAGCGTCTGACATCGGCCACTGTCAGAAAACGGGCAACTAGGCTAGCAGGATCATTGGTCTGACCCATTCTGGCCATTCATGCCATCTTAATTTTGTCTGTGGTGTCTGAGGCTCCTTCTCTAGGCCAGTGGTGTATGGGGAGTTATCAGGTCAAATCCCCTTTCTGCTCCCTGAAAAGGGTATGTGGGAAGAGGGATGTGCTGCAGCCCATTTACATGCCTGGGTTATGGTGCTGGAGCCTGGGGACCTCTGGAGCTTTCCTGCTGAAGCTGATATATTTTAGTTTAATATTATTGCAGCTGCAGCAGCAGCAGCAGCAGCTCTGCACTTTGTAGGCCAGTGAAAAGACTATTTACCTTGCTTAGTGATACTGTGGGTTAGAATCCTCCCTCTGCTAGCCTTAAGAAGGGCTTTGGAGGGGTTTCAAATGCAGTTGTGCTGCATGTGCCATGGGCAATGTAGGGCTTCCCTGTCTGTGAAAGCTGTTTTAATTAAATGTTGGCTAGGCCAGGAGCTGTTTCCTCTGTAATCCAGAGGTCTGGCTGTGGGCTTGGACTGTAGCAGGTGTGGGTTTGAGGCTACCCTGGAGCCTGTACCTATCCCTGCCCGGTCATAGCCCTGGGCTTGCTGCTCTCTTATCGTTGAAGCTGTTCTGCTTGACTTAAATGTGCCTTGGGCCAGACTCACAGCTACCATCACGCTCTAGTGCAGTTGCTTAAACAAGACAGCAGGAGACTGGAGGCATGCATTGTGAACAGCGACTGCTGGGCATGTGTGATGGTTTGATTTTTATCTCTACTAGGGATGTATTACTGAGAATTGGCCTGGAGAGGGTTGAAGATCTCATTGATCACTGCCAGTTCGATCGTTTTGGCCATATAGCCTGTGCCTGCCTCAGAGGAAAAGTCCCTGCACACTCATCCCGGAAGACTGGACTTAAGGTGAGGAGGAGACATTGCCCAGACATGGACAGGTGGCAGCCTTGTGCTCATCCCTGATTAATTTGGCTGTAACAAATCAGTAACCACTTTGTGGAGCTTTTAAATGCCTGGAGTGAAAACATACAACGTAGCCACGGACACGCAGGATCCACCCTGCTAAACATTGATTCATAGAACTTTCAAACAAGCCTGAGCTGGTTTAGGGATTTCCATGAGAACCAAGTCAAATCCCCCATTTCCAGACAGTTTCAAACTTCCTCTGGGGAAGAGGCAGCATGGGGGGACGGGGTAGAAGGTACTTCAAAGAGGCAGCACTGCTTGAAGCCTGGGGCCAGATCCCAGGCTCCACGCGGCGCTTTGAAACACCGCGTGCAGACCGGGGCCATCTGGGGTGTCCCCAGGCTGCACGCAGCATTTCAAAGTGGCAGCGCTGCATGGAGCCCAGAATCAGCTGTGACTCCCCCGCTAACCCCGGGCTCCATGAAGCGCTGCTGCTTTGAAATGCTGCGGGGAGCCCAGCGTCAGGCTGCACGCGGTATTTCAAAGCAGCAGTGCCACATGGAGCCCAGGATCAGTTGGAGGCCCCAGCTGATCCCAGGCTCCACACGGCGCTTTTGCCTTTGAAGTGTAGCAACAGCCATAGGGCTGTTGCTACACTTCAAAGGCGGAATCACTCTATCGACTAGTCAAAAAGTCGATATTTAACATCCTTAATTCATTCTAGCATGAAACATAAGATAAAATGTGTGTATGCAGATGTGTTCGTGTATACTCCTTTCTATACAGAACAAGTATTAGCTCTAGTTCTGGCCTATTTGGAGGACTCTTATACTATGGGATTACAGAAACTCCTCTAGTGCTCCAATATGTATGCTTATACAACACTTTAGCTTATTTATATAAGCTGAAAATCTCTCCTTAAGTACATGCTGTGATGTCAGCAGACTAGTCACCAGCTCATGTCAGGGCACCTACCTGGAATCTGTCTGGCTCATTTATGAGTTAATACAGTATTGATAGACTAGAATGGGCGTCGCGTACTGTAGGCAGGGGAGGGCTGAGCATCCCCAAACAGCCTATTGTGGCCCCTCCCCCAGGCCACTGTACTTCCCACAGGGAGTGGGGGTTGGATGTGTTGCCTGCCCAGTGCGTTGGGGCTGTGGATGAAATTTACTTATCATAAAAGAATAAAAGCTGAAGAAGTCTGTGGACATAGGGACTTTGACGCAGGCCTTGTAGTGCTAAGAAAGAAATGGAGCTTGTGATGGCCCACGCTGGCTCTTATCCCTTTGGACTGGAGCATGAGGTTGAAGTACTGGCCAAGTACAGGCCAATGGACACTTCTTGTTAGAACTGCCAGACATGAGTACCCACAAGGGAAATATATATAGGGAGTGGCATTTGAAGAGGAACCTTAATTTATAAAGGTAACAAAGCAGGTTTGGGCACTTGCATTTCCAGACGGGGCAGGCACCCAGTTGACCAAGCATAACCACAAAAGGCAACTAATTGGGATTCTTCCTTTCGGGGCAACCACTGCTCCTCTATTGGCTAGAATCAGAATCAAACAGCTAAATGTCATAAGCCCCACATTGCTGGTAGCTGATGGAGATTCTCTTTTTAATTCACATGGCAAGAACCACCTGCATTTTTGGAGCAGGAGGATCTGGGCTCTCTATTCATGCTGCTGTTGTGGCATGCATTTCTGAGCAGCCACGGTATGCAGCCTAGTTGAAATCATGGAGTCCTAGGTGGTCACTAATTTACTCATCTGTATTTATTACATCACTAGCCTTAGTACAGACTGGACTCACAGTGATTGTGCCTGGAAATTTCATATTTACATTTTCAGCATGATATTGCTGATGGAGGACAATGATGTTTTTCTACTTACTAATTCATTTCTCCCTTGAGGGAGTCATGGATCTGAAGAAAGAGCCAATTCCACTGGGCTTCACTAAGTTCAAAGAAAGCAGAGAGATAGGACTCTTTCATTGTAGGGAAGGTTTTGTTGTTAAATTTAGAAGTTTAAATACTTAAAACATCTAAGTGAATAAACACTCACTGTCAGCAACATAATACGTGGCCCAGAAGGGCAGGAAGCCAAGTTTAGTCCAAGGAGCCTTGTTGATGTAATTTTCAGCACTGTCTGAGAGTGTCACGTGCATTATCTAACATGTAAACTAAAGTTGTAAAACTATGAAATATTGAGGCATGCAGTGGGAACTTGCCAGAAACATGAAGGATTAATTTGCATTAACACTTGCATACATTTGTAAAACCAAATATGAAAAAAAACATTAATTTATAGCTGTGTTTTCCTTGAGCGTGGAATAGAAATTGCTTATTGCCTCACCAGTAGTGAAAACCTGCTGTGGATCTGTTTTGAACTCACCCTGAAGTTAGAGAGAGAGGGTAGCTATGTTGGAGAGTTCCACAAGGCACCCGTGGGATCCAATTCTGCATGCCCTGTGTGTGAACACAGCAGAAAGGCTGGAAGCTAGCATGCACAGAGCTTCTAAGAAGGGAACTCGAATGTACTTAGTGAGCAAAGAAGTAACTGAAAGTAGCAGCACTCTCACTGACAATACAGTCAGAACCTACTCTAGGAAAGTCACAGCTTTTAGGGCTGGAACATGCAACTTGCAGGGAATACCAAGAAGCAGGCTTTTAAGCAGGAATGAACAAGGAATGAACAAGCAATTTGATTTTTGCACCTATTTTAAAACAAAACAAAACAAAAAAAACAGTATTCAGGCTTTAGCTAATATTTTCAAGAAACGTGCTGGCCAAACACCCTGCCCGTACTTGCACACTCTCCCCTGAAAGCACCAGTTCACCTAGCACCACAGTTAGTGGCTGATCCACAATGTTTGAGTCAAGAGAAACTCAGGAAAATATCGAAATAGTAATTAGAAAAAGAATACGAATTTGTAGGATGTTTCATTGCCCACGCCTTTCCAGAGCTTAATGAATCAACCCCCACAACATTCTATAAGGAAAGGCACATTCCTCTTATTTTATAGGTCCATGGATAATCCGTGATTTTAAAAGACTAGTAGACCAAAGCCACAAAAGGAAACCAGGGTCCAAGCTGAGTTCAAAAGCTAAGAGGTCCTGGCACCCTGCCCTGCGCCCAGAGGAATCTCTCACTCCTCACTCACACTGCATATTTTCAGGATTCTTCAGAACTGTTTGCCCCTCCCCTTTGCTTACCTGGACTACTGAAATGTGTCCATGTAACACAGCAAAGGTGAGCGAAGTCCAGTGCCGGCTGTCAGGATGGACTGAGGGGTATCGGGGATTGCTGCCAGGAACCTGGGAACATGAACAATTCAGTTACTGATCCTGTAATAGAGATGTAGCCATGTTAGTCTAGTCTAGCTGAAACAAAAAACAGGATTATGTAGCACTTTAAAGACTAACAAGATGGTTTATTAGGTGATGAGCTTTCGTGGGCCAGACCCGCTTCCTCATATCAAATTGTGGAAGAAAATAGGCACGACCAAATATACCAAAGGGATACAATAAAAAAAAGTGAACAGATATAAAAAGGACAAATCAAATTTCAGAACAGAGGGGGGAAGGGAGGGGAGGTAAATGTCTGTGAGCTAATGATATTAGAAGTGATAATTGGGGAACCTATCTTTATAATGGGTAAGATAATTAGCGTCTTTGTCCTTTTCATATCTGTTCACTTTTTTTTTTATTGTATCCCTTTGGTCGTGCCTATTTTCTTCTGCAATTTGATATGAGGAAGTGGGTCTGGCCCACAAAAGCTCATCACCTAATAAACCATCTTGTTAGTCTTTAAAGTGCTACATAGTCCTGTTTTTTGTTACTGATCCTGCAATCTCTTTGTCTCTCTCTTACTCTTCAGATTATAACAGGCATTTCCCTGGTGAATAACAACTCCTGGTACTGACAGGCTGAGAGCACTGCCAGTGCTAATCGTTGTGTTCTGTTTACTAGGCTTCTCTAGTGGGCCTATTCATTTCCCTAAGTGGCTGCTCTTTCCAAAGGGACCTTTTTGCTCCCTATGTCAATCGTCATGTCAATCACTGAGCACTCCAAGGGGCTTTGGGCTTTGTTTCGCCTGAAACCTTGAAACAATGAGCTCTGAAAGGAGGAAAGGCCTTCCATGGCTCCACAAGCTGCAGCTTTTGGTTGCCAGGAGAGATTTTATCACTGATCCTGCTTATTGACACGTCAAGGACGAGCAGTTTTCCTGGGCGTGGCTCTTACTTACTGGTATATCCAAATGTGCGCCAGCATCAATCAGCATCTGGACCATGGCTTCATCTCCAGCAGCGCAGGCATACATCAGTGGGGTCATGCCCTTCAGGAAGGAAAGTCAGCAACATTTAGTCTTTATCTATAGAGCCCTGCAAATCTACGGTATCTGCATCCATGGAGGATGCAGAAATATGCCACTCATTTTTGAAGCTGAAGATGAGGATACACATTTTGTATCCACACAGGGCTCTATTTATTTACACGTCTAATAACAGAGACTCCATCTGCTACAGGGACTAATGAGACTGATCTGCAACGTATGTAGGTACGTATGCACAGGGAACATATGTGTTTGTGATTTCTGAGTGCCATGGGGGAAATCAAGACATTAAAGAGGAATGGAGCATGCCCTACATCACATAAGTATCAGATGAGCTAGCAATAATTTTAAATGGGTTGTCTAAAATCCTGATCTTTGCCTGGAGCCATGTTTAAGAGGCAGCCCCTTCCCCAGGCTGCAAGAAAGGAATCACAGAGCTTCTTGCATTCTCCTTGGTCAGGAGAACTTAAAGCAGAAATTAGAAGAAACAAATAGAGAGGCATTTACTAGGCAAACACTATCTCTCTCTGGTAAGATGATTTTTGTTAAAGTATTTTAGCACTCAAAGAACATTTCTACTCATGTAATCTTTCTTTCTTGCTTTCTCTCTGTTTAAACAATGACCAGCCAGAGATTATTCATGAGCTAGATGGGCCTTTATTTACAAACAAATCACTCTAGAAATAGCCAAGTGCAGGATGTAAATGGCCAAAATGTTTTTGTGATCAAATAGACTGAAGCTCATGTCTTTTTCCATATGTCGGTTATCTGAAGTTTGGACAGGCTGGCTCTGGCACATTCCATTACAGAAACAGATGCCAGCTGCAAAGTTCAGATCTGGTTCCAAATCCAATGTATAATAGAGTTGACATTGAAGGTTTTCACTTAACCCCATCCTTTAATTGGTAATGCTGGAGAGGAAGCATGCTCAGCTCTGGGGACTCAAGAAGAGAAGAAGGGTCTCATATTGTTTCACAGTGACAAGTGGCTGATCACAGACCAGCAAGGTCTCCCTAGACCTTCTCCTCCAAGCCTCCTTAGTCAATAAGATGCCAGGATACTGTGCTGTAAATTTGGGAGAGCTGTCTGTCATCTGTTGCCGACACACAAAATAAGCACCAGTACAGTGATACACACTAGCTCAGTGAAATCCTCCAGTAGGATTGGCTACAACATGACATCAATTGGGTAATAATAAAACTATGCTGTCCACTATTTAAAGTTTTAAACCTCTTTACTTGAGCTGTCAGCAAAATATATCAAAGTGCAGAGTTTGGCTGAAAAATACCCCCTGGCTGGCTGAAGGGGGGGGGGGGGAACAGTCAAGAGCAATGAGTAGGGCTGCGATTTCTTTGGTGTGAGGATAAATAAATCAGCAGGTCATTGAGCAAAGCAACAGAGACAAAAAATATCAAAGATCTTTTTTGAAAGAACAAAAGTCCTCTGGGCTTTATATGCTGAAACCACAAAAATGTGAAGTGGGGAGGACACAAGTGACTAATTTTCATGAAACAAAACAGACTGGAACCATCTGTATCACTTTAAAAGTGGCACTAGTGTACCCCACAAATGTATGCTGATACCCCACTGACCTCAAAGCCTATGTAAATCAGGTCATTATTCACCTAATAATTCATCTATTCACAACTACCTTGCATGGACAATGCTTGTTTATGGACTTAGAGGCTTTTTTTGCTTTTTTTGGCAGAAGCAATAGGTGTGCAGGCATTTGTTTAGGTGGCTCAATTTTAAAATGAAGTCTGCAAGGCTGCAATGATGTGCAGCACTATAAATATTATACAGTATGTTAGCAAACCTCGCCACTCCAATAGATATCCAGCCACCTGTGAGAAGCAGCAGCTCCTGCTCATTGCCATAACAACTATAATGTCATCTCAAATTCATGTTTTACATCAAAGTCAATTCAGTGCAAGGAAAGGTGTTAATCACTGGAACAGAGTCAGCATGGGCAGTTCCAGGCTGTCTGCCTCATGTGCCTCCACTCAGATCTGAAGAAACAAAAGGATAGAGAAATCCTGGCAAGTTCTTCTTGGTTTCTCTATGGAGCATTCCATGTGGGACTTTTTGCATGTCCACTGCGAACTGGGCTAAGAGCAGCATCTAACTCACTTCAGACACGTCACCCAAAAGTCATCAGATAGTAACACCTTTTAGTCACTCCTCATTGACCTGGCCTGGATTTCAATTGGAGAACTAGAGGTGACAGCCACTGGCAGCAAGTATGTAGGGATCTTAATTTTACAAACATTTTCATGCAAGAAAAAAAAAATCTAGCTTTCTTATTAGAAATCCCGAATACTAATCTGTTCCCCCATTGCTAGCAGAGACATGCCATAAAGCATTCCAGGGAATGAAGTTGTTCCTCAAGCAATCTAGAAACAATTCTCTTAAAGTGTTCAAAGGCTAGCCCAAACTGAACTTGAGAAAAGCTCAGCTGTATAGAATCACCTGAGACGTCTCCACAGAAAATATTTAATTTGTTCACACAGGGAAACTTTTTCAAGGTCTTTTCATATACCTGATCATCCATTGTGTTAACCCCATCAGGTCCCAGCACCTCTATAGCTTGGTTGATCAGATCAGTTCTTCCACAATTTAACATTCGGAAACCCAGATCCTGCTGGAATTTTTCAGTAGCAGCTTTAGCGTCCAGTCTTCGGAAGGAGCTGAAACAGCATTCAGGCCTGTTGAGGACAAAGGCCAAAAAGTGCAGCAATCATTTCAGGAAGGGTTGTGTTTTAAACAAGCAATTACTTCTAGAGCGGCTTCTCCAGATGGCTTTATGCTCCATTTTTGGGTTTTCCTATTTTACCAGTAGAAATGTTTAATGGTTACAGAATTATAACACATCAAATGTATGTGAAACCATATTCAGAGGCAGTGAGGGAGAGAAACTCTGTTGAAATAAAAGTACAAATACTGTTTCACAATTAAATAATCATTATGACTGTACATAGAGCCTGAACATTATTTCCAAATATAATTTTGCCTTATCATGCCTTTATCCCTTAATTCTCACATCCTGCCTATTGTCCATATCCTCTTTTGGGTGACAGACTATTCTCAGATCCATCCCAACAACAGCAAACTTACTCTGGTCCCTAGATGTATAGTAGACTCTTACTCTTCCATTCTCATCCTCTTGGCAGGTACCAAGCTATCTATCTTCTAAACAAGATAAAGAAGCCTGGAAATTATTGTAAATCCCCTGCTTATCATTTGAGACACACCCGAATTCTGATATGAACCAAAGGAGCATCAAGTTATAGGTATTTCCTGTCTCAATTGGACCTTGACATAGTCATCCAGATTGTGAGATATCAGGATGAATTTGCTATCTTCTCCACTGGCAGCCTGTCCTGACACAAACCCCAAAACCCGTGTGCAAACCCCCAGCTGCTGCAGTATTTGACTGTCAACTTCCTTTGAAAAATGTCAACAACCTTAACATATTTTAACCTCTTCTGAAACTTTGTGTGGGCTGCCAGAGAAGTCATGCATTCGTGGTTTCACTTAGAAGGCTCTGCATGAAATTTACTCAGGGCTTCAGACTTGGCTGGTAACTTTTCATGCTCTTGTCTTTTGCAGGCTGATGACAAATGGCAGCCAGATGCCACAGCAGACTTGTCCAATTACCAAAGTCCTTCACTGGTCTAGTGGCTAGCCTGATTGTACATGGAAGTCAGTACAACACAACACCACGACCACAATTCAAATGAGGTCTTTTGTGATATACAAGCATGAAGTATACTAGGTGAGAATCCAGTGTGAGTTTCTATATGGAGCTAATTAGGAAGATTGTTTTGGTTTAAGAAAATTTTAAAAAGTTGTCCAAGGCAGCACAGAATTATTTCTTGGGCATACACTGCAAGAGGTTGCCCATTTAGTTCTTATTAAGATCATGCCTATACTAGGTGAAAAGGTGTTACAAGACCCACTTAGCTGAGAACACCTTCTGCTTATATTGCTTGAACAAAGCCTTGCAACAGCATTTTCCAGCCACTCCTGTCATTTTGGAGGCCGTGGTTTGCAGTGCCTGGGATAAGGCCTTGAGCTCAGGCCCAGCTGAGCAGGTGCCACCTACAGGCGTTGTTTCTTCAGTGTACAGAAAATCACACTGCTGCTAAGGCTAGATAGGTTCAGTGAGTCCTAACTTCATTCCACAATGCAAGGAGGGACTTGCACTTGAAAATCAAATCTCATGCTCCTAGCAAGTGCTGCACATTATGGGACAAGCACTTCACAGGTTACGCAAGTGTTTATGCTAAGTTGCTGCCAGGTAACTCCAATAGTGGTCTTATTTGCAACTGTTTGTACTGTATTGCAATTTGTTTGCAAGTGTTGATATACTCCAGGGGCAAGTGAGAGAAGTGGCAACTATGTCCAGGGCAGAATACCATCCTTCAGAAAGAAGATAACATCTCAGTATTTCCTAGGAAAAATTCAGCAGAAAGGTAACATTAGTCTTGGGATTTTTGTTTTAATTGTGGGAGATTTTTTGTCTATTAGATTGTAGTACTAGGGTAGCTCAGTGAAAAGGTGCATATGGAGAAGTGGGCTGTGACTCATCAGGAACTGGTCAAAGATGAGCACAGCATGCAGGTCAGTAACTACAGTAAACTTCCGATAATCTGGCACCTTTAGGACCTAGGGGGTGCCGGATTATCAAATATGCTGGACTATCGGAAGGGGGGGCTATGAGGGGCCTAGGGTGGTGTGGGGGGATGCCACCCCAGATTCCTCATAGCCCCCCCTTCCGATAGTCCGGCTCTGCCCCAGGCATCCCCGATTCAACTGCTGCTGGTTAGTTTCAGCAGCAGCTGAATCAGGATGCCTGCCTGGGGTGGCGCTACCGGACCAACCCGGCAGCACCCCAGATGCTCTGCCCCAGGCATCCACAAGTCAGCCGCTGCTGAAACTGACCAGCGTATGATTCTGGGAAGCCCGGGGCAGAGCAGCTCTGCCCCGGGCTTCCCAGAGTCAGCCGCTGGTCAGTTTCAGCAGCAGCTGAATCGGGGACAGCTGGGGTGCTGCTGGGTTGGTCCCGCAGCAAGGGGCAATGCTGCTCTGCCCCCGGCTTCCCCAATTCAGCCGCTGGTCAGTTTCAGCAGCAGCTGAATCGGGGAAGCTGGGGGCAGAGCAGTTCCAATGGTCTGGCTGCCTGGAGCACTTCCAGGTTCCTGATGGTGCCGGACCATCAGATGCTGGACCAGTGGAGTTTTACTGTACTGCTAGAAGTAAGGTAACAGATGCAGGACCAGTGACCACTGCTAGAGGCCGTAGGTGGATAAACAGTCAATCCTGGAGGTAGGGAAAATTATTAGATGAGCAAGCTGTTACGATAATGCTATATTTCTGTGTTCCTTGAGAACAATTAACTTGAAGTCTAGTGAATTTCAGAAAATAAGTAAACTGTATTTGCAGGTGCTGTGCCTGCCCGTCAGCTGCACCCTCACTATAATTTCGTCGGATCTACAGTCCCATTGTCCTAGTTTCTAAGGAAGGAAGGAAAACAAGGGAAGACTCTTTAACCAACACACAGAGGAATAATGAAACTCACTACACACTGAGTGCTCTGAAACACACCAAGTGAGACATCTAGAAAAACAAAGAAATCCTTTGGCTCTCTCCTCCCTGGATTACAGTGACCTTAGCTATTCCTTGTAACAATATGTGAGGACATCTCAGGCAGGTGATTTTTAAGTTGATGATGTTCTTTTAAGCAGGTATGGTCAGGGTAAGGAGTGACTGTAGATCACTTTGAAATGATACATTGAGAACACTGGATTGAAAAATCTTATATTCACTGACCCACAAACAACATGTGTGGATAATTATTTGTCTAAGGAATCTTTTTCAGAAGATAGATGCATAAAGCCTGAGTTTCAGGACAGTGGTCATTATAACACCACTTTGACCTTCTCCGCTGGCTTTCATCCCCAAACCTCCACCAAGTGACAGAATCCTTCTGGAAGGTGGGTTTTATCATCACACTTTGTAGATTATGCAGTGGAGGGAAAGTGCAGATGTGATTTGCCTTAGGTCATACAGGGTGCAAGAGGTACAGGTGGGAATAGAACCCAAGAATCCTGGCTCCCTGCCACTTGCTCTAATCACTAGACACAATTTCCTCCTGTAAGTGAAAGGGGCGTGTCACTGGTGCTATAATAGGGACATCTCCCTTTTTTTCTTCATGCAGCACAGACAATGTTCCCGGCTCCTAATGGGGAGTCCTTAGGTTTTGGCCTTGGGGATAATAGCTTAGAAAGAAGGGTCAAAATAAGCAGCTGATGAAGCTCAATACTGCAGCAAACGTGATGTGCATTATTTGATGCAAAAGCTGCTTTAGTCTCATAGAAAAATTTATGGTCTATCATGTGTGTCCTTGAGAGGTTTGGTGAAGGGCAAGAGAAAATGTATGGATATGGGAAGGAAAAGCACCTGGTTTTTCTTACAGATCTTTTCCCCTCTAATCAGAACAACATGGAGAGAAACCTTCATCAGACTCCTTCCAATGGCCAGCTTTGAAACTCCCCTCCCAACAATTAGAATACAGAATTTAATTCCTATTTATTCCACATACTGCAGCTGAATCCTTGTCCCCTTTCATCCCCGCTTACTCCATTCATTCATTGGAATCTCTTGATGGCCTGGGTTTCTAAAGGTGGTTTTGTTTGGTAATAACAATGGCCCTGTAAGGCTTTTAACCTTAAATTTATCGGTATGGAATCGCTGCCTTAATTCTATTTTAGCAAAGTTTTTATCTAAAAATGTAATTTATGTCAATACACTTCTAAAATAGAACCTGAAAATCCCTTTCTTCCCCTACATGTACCTAGAAATTAAGAAACATGTAACCTAGAAATTAAGAAACCATTTGTTTCATACATTATCTCTCTCTCTACTGGCTTTACAAAAACCTGTGGCAATTAAAACACTACAGGATGCTCTGGAAGTGGGAAGTCTCACATTGAGTTTTGAACAATTCATTCAATGTAGAGGAAAGACTGGAAAAAAAGAACTATGCAACTAAGATTGAAAGAACTATTGAAACAAGCAAGCGAGAAGGCTGATAGTTTGCCTTCTGCAATGCATTCTGAGAACCTCAGAGCCTTTTACATTGTTTCAGCTTTGCAACGCCTTTAAAGAGTGGTAAAATTTAAAGAACAGAAAAGTTTACTAACTTTTCCTATGACACATGGAAAATCAGTAGAAAATCTTAGACTAGAACTGGGAATCCTGACTAAAAACCCCATGCTGCAGCCACTCGATCAGCTCCCTCCTTCACACAAAAAGCCTAAAAGCAATGGTGCATTTTTTTTTCAAAGTATGTTAAAATATAATTTATCGTTGTTTGTGTCTACTCAAATTCATTAATAATTAATTGAGATAGGATTAATTTGAAGAGGAAAAATTCACTTTGCACCTATTACACTTCTGGATGGCTTTCAAATTTCCACAAAAGAGTTGCATGATACAAGATCAGTGCTAACACCAGTAAACTTAGCAGAACATAGATAATGCATGAACCACAAATGAGTACAACCAGCCCTAGCTTACTGTGAAACAGTGAGTAATCTGTTTGTGCAGGAAGGCTCTCTGTGAGCCTAGGACTTTAGACTTAGGCTCTTCAGCAGGCTATTTTTAAAGAGGCAAAGATTGATCTTGTGCTTAAAGCCTGGGTCTGGCAGTCAGTCTACCTATATTCTCAGTCTGCCATAGACTGCATGTGAGGCAAGTCTCTGTGTCTGATCTGTAACATCAGGCTAAAATCTCTGTTGGTCATAGGAGTGCCGTGCAGCTAAATTTATGGATGTTTCTAAAGTGCTCTGTGGTCATCCTCCTACTGAAGGTGATGCAGAAGGGCAAAGTGTTAAGATTATTATAACTGACTGTAATGATAAGCCCACATACTTCAGCTGCCGTGGTTCGCAGTCCAGTCCTGGTAAAAGCAGCCTGGCCGTCTGTCTGATATCATCGCTGTCCACAGTTAAACTGCGCCGATGCTCAGCATAAGTAATAGCCACTCGCATCCACTCCATCAGCGGGGGAAGAAGCATGAAGGGCCTGGACAGAGAATGAAGAAACCCATTACAATCAGTGCTGATTTATCATCTTGTACAATGAGAGAAAACGTACTCTACCATTTCCCGTACATAAATGTTGGGAAGTAGGCCAGAAGGCTGCTTGTTTTCTCACTTGATAAAACTCCTCCTGCAAAAGCAAAGTCTGCCTCTTTAGCTGAGTGTGGCTGATTGGTAGTTCAACAGGTTAAAAAAAACCCCAACAACTGGATTTGGGATGGGACTTAACAGCTCAACCCTGATTATCTGAACTCCAGTTTACCCCAGACAGGGCCATGATGAGAGAAGTGACATTGTGTTAGACTGAGTGAACAAAGAATGTTACCCCCCTCCTCATATCTGTACCACAAAGTTAAGGGGTCTGCTACTGCTCCTAGCTATTGGCCAGCTCATTTAGCTCAAGTGGCTGAGGCTTGTGGTTTTGGCACAGAGGAGCTTGAGCCCTAGTTTCTCATGTGGGAGTGATTTATAGAATACATGCATATGTTGTCTCTAACGAGACAAGGTGGGGGAGGTATCATCTTTTATTGGACCAACTTCTGTTGGTGAGAGAGAGATGATCTCACTCACCTTCTCTCAAATATCCTGGGACCGACATGACTTACAATAACTCTGCTTTCTTTAGCGTCTGGGATTTATTACAATGATTTGACCATTCATTATGGCATTGAAAAGTATCCTTGATTAGTCAATTAAGTAAACTTACTCAAGGCTCCCCCTTGACATTCAGTTAATCCATGTTTTATTCTGTCAATATCAATAGCTTTTCTCACTTCACATTCCTTGTACACAGAGCTCAAATCTCCATATCTACAGATCTGGCACACTAGGTATCTACAGAACTGGTAAAGCTAAGTGTCTGTGGGAAGACATACCTGACAAACAGCAAACACGTACTTTCAGTTTGGAAGACTTATTTTAGATTAAAGGGGAACAGAAAAACAGAGAAAGAACTAATATGTCTGTGTCATATCCATAAGTGAGCATTGTGTGAGAGACCCGAAATGTGGCATTACTTAGGCTGTAAGCTCTTTGGGGCCAAGATCATCTACGTAGTCTGTGGTGTAAGAGTATAAGAAATTGGGTTCCTGTTCCGGGACAGGTGCTCCTAGGTATTACAGGAATATAAATAATCATAATATGTCAGCCATCTTGGACTAGCTCTCAGGGAAGGAGGCCCCCTTTACTTTAAAAGGTGCAGTAAACTAGAAAACTGCCCTACAATTACATAGACATATATACCACAGGATATAGGTACTTGGATTCCTGATTTACAAATTCGAATGTATCAGCATACTTCCATACACCCAACATGACAAATGAGGATTTGTGTTTTTTTCCCAACACACCTGCCACCCAAGTGCTAAGCTAAGCAATATCAAATATTCTTCCACTCTCTATTTCTAAATCCACCTCAGAGTTGCATCACAGTAGCAAAGAGCTTTTTCCTTTTGAACATTTAAACTGGAAGGCTGGAAGGAGAGGATGCTGCTTCCTTTAGAAAGTTAATCAGAGACGCAAAACTGAGGAATCTAAACTGATTTGGGTATTCATGAAAGTGGCTGAGATTGTGAAAGGCATTTTCAAGGTGATACATAGGGAGGTGGGGGGGAGGGAGAGTGGAACAGAATTGAATGCACAAAGCCTGTTAGAAATCATTACAAATAATAGGATTTACAAGCAGAACTCCCTGTGTAAGGCTTCGAACATCTATATCTTCAAGTTGGAATAACTGCACATTAAACATGTACCACTTGCTTCCATTTTGCCACTAGCAAGGTGCATACCACAGAGGCATTATGTTCTTGTTGCATACAAAGTGCACTGTATCCTCTCCTGCTTATTGGTCTGTGCTCAGCAGAAGAGAAATACCCACGAACTCACAGACCCATTCCATCACCTAGTCAGTACTGCCTGGCTAATACACAGATGTTCCTGACAGTACATTCCCAAGCACTTTGTCCAAATTGGCAGTCATTTTAAATTAGCCAAGTTCTGAGGCTTCTAGCACTCCTTGTTAGAAGATTCTCTCACAGCCCAATAGGATCCCACCAGGAGGAAGGGTGTCATGAAATGCAGCTAGATTTCCACAATTCACTATGCTTCTGTCCTATGCCAGAATGTGCAGGGTTCCCTTCTCCGGTGATATGATGTCAAGGAAGGCCAGTCAGAGAGTTGGCTGCAGAGAACTTCAGCTACCGAATCTTTCTGCATGGAAGTAAATGTGTCACTTTGGAGAGATACTAATGGTCTACTCTACTGAATTTCAACTTTTTTGGGCCTATGACACCCAAAATGATAAGGAAAAAAATCATTCCCCAGTTCCCAATATCTCACAGTATTTTGAGGCTACAAAGGATGGTGGGATTTGGGTCAAAGAGGGTGATTTTCTGGCTATTTTGTGGGGTATATGGAAGGGATCAGGGATGGTGCTGCCGGGGAGGAAACTTTAAAAGCAGTATGATCTAAAGTGCTCCAGTTGAATGCTACTGAGCCCGTTGGGGAGTAACCCAGCCCCTTGTAAGCCAATCAGCTGCAACAAACAGTAAAGAGGCTGTGCTTAGCTAACAAACAAATACCACTGAATCAACCCCAGACACAACATGTCCCAGACAGAAGTTTCCACACTATAAAGACCGGCTGATGCCAGGATCACAAATGGCCTGTGTGCCTCAGCAGACCTTGAATGTAAAGGTCTTGTGGAATAAAAAAAGTTGGTCGGAGCAGCATTTTCACGTTTTAAATCTCACTGCTGAGCAGCAGGTAGGGAATGTGAGCAAGCGGGAATGACTCAGATTGTAAAAAAGCTGATGCTAGTAAGTAAAGGGTTTGTTCTCTACTTGCTGGCTACTATTCTAATTGTAGTTTCTTTGCTTGTGTCTTACTTACCTACTTGGTCCATTAGGCTCTAGGAGCTAAGTCTGTGAGGCAGAGTTACCACATGCGTAGCCACTCTGTCTCATTTGCAGCATGGGAGTTCTGTGGTACTCAAGAGGAATATCTCTGCTACAGCATGGCATTGTGGTTCAATGGGAATAGGGTTAATAGGCGCTGTCCACATAGCTAGGAAATAATAGTTGCGTGATTTAGAAAGGTTTTGTGCATTGGCAGCTCCCCCAGAAGTTAGCAGCTGTACCTTTGAAACTCAGGCAAGCACCTAAGTGTAGGGACAAACTGCTCAGACAATTGCATGACTGTTGAAATGACCCTCCTACCACCTTGTGCCCTTAGAAGGGTGGCTCATTTCATTGCAACAACTTAATGACAAGCTGCAGTGTTCTCTTCCCCTATCCCCCTACACTCCATATTACTACGCAAGTCGGGGGAATCACTCTCTCTTCCGGTGAGCGACCAAAGATTTCAGCTCCTGCCTAGATGCGAAAGCTCTACATGTCCATGGGATTTCTGTTATGGGAATGCATTTCCTTTTATTCCTCCTTTCAGCCCACTATTCCCTTTCTTAATCTTCACAGCTCATGTGACCCTGCTAGGCATGCTCACAGGAGCTGCTTTGTGTTATTTTGCTTACTGAAAACATGTCAGCAAAGATTCTTGCTGTTAAGCAATATAAAACTCTCCAAGATACAGACCAGTTCAGCAGGATGAAATGCCTATACCCCTCTCCCCCAATAAATGGAACCATTGCACCTACCTGACCTTTCACCCTGGGTGCCTTTTGCTTTCAGAGAAATGTTGATCATTCCACAGTTTGGAAAATACAAAAAAAAAAATCGTTGCAGAAAATTAACAGGAGTTGTGCATTTTCCATGGGAGTCTGTGACATTTAGAAACATTTGGCAGCCCATACAATGGAGTATCCAGCTCTTGGAAAGGTTCTGACTGCCAGTCCCTGGATTGCAGGGACTCAGCACTGCCAAGAACACATACTCAGTTTTCAAGGCAAAAGAAGGCTACCATTGCTTCATTCAGTTTCTCCCTAAGAGGGAGCCTTAAAAAATCCCAGTAAACTGGCACAAGAGTTAGGGAAGTGCATGATAGTGATGCATAGCAGGCACATTTCATATATGTATCTTGTGACATATGAGATTAATTCCTAACACAAAGATATGTTGAGAACACTTTAACAAAAAAAATTCTGTATTTCTCTCCCCCTTCAGCTTGGGATAAATTCTATGTTTCCAGGGGTGGAGATGGGGATATGTACATACTTGCACGCAAATCTACTATTTCCCTCCACTCCCCTTTAAACAAAAATGCTTAATTGAACCATAATCAAGGAGGGAAGAGGTAGCAGTACTTGTCGGAGGAAATTACATTGAGTTTACTAGGGGGAAATGGTTTTAATTGTTCCTGGAAAATAGACTCTGCTCATCCAATTAGTGTGGCCTTGCTTTTCAATTAGCATGTGAAGCTCGTGGAAGGGGGAAGAAAGTATCCTCCCATCAGGAGGTGTTTAAAAACTACTTGGCATTTGGTGCCAACTTGTGTATTACAAAGAGCAAAATCACACTCTTCAGAAGTACTTTTATCCATATGGCCTCTCCACTGTTCACTGCAATGTGATTGATTGGCTTGCCAGGGCTGAACAGGAGCTCCCAAAATGGTGCTGACTTTGAAGCTTCCCTGCCAGAAGCAGAAGTAGCTATATGACCTGAAACTCCCAAAGAAAGGAGAGTTATGGAGAAAACACTCAGATTGTGAGTTTGATTAACTAGGGAAGAAGGATCACATGCATCTGATGAAGTGGGTCTTTGCCCACGAAAGCTTATGCTCCTACACTTCAGTTAGTCTATAAGGTGCCACAGGACTCCTTGTTGCTTTTAGGGAAGAAAGGAAACTGAGGCAGCAGCCCCTCCAACCACCTAAACCAGGCCAGGTAAGCCCTACTACAATTTCCCAACAAATCAATGACAGATTAGAACTCCAGACTTAACTCCCAGCCCAGTGCTGTAACCAGCAGAAAAAATTGCTTCTTTCAATATATAGTTATGTATGAATGCATAACTATAATAATATGCACAGTGAGTTAGAAAATGCAAGCTAAGACATGTTCCTGGCTCCAAAGAGCTTCCATATAAAGCACTCAGATTTCTTTCAGAATCTAGACATTTTTCTCTAAAGGAGACCTAGCAAGCGCTCAGAGAAGATGACAGTAACTGTCATATTGGATCAAACCAGAGATCTGTCTCGACCCACGTCTCATCTCTGACATAGCCAGCACCAGATGTTGCAGAGGAAAGTGTAAGGATTGCTTTCTGGACAACTGTGGAACAGACTGCCCACCAGGGGAAGCGTCTTCCTAAACCCCATGAGATACTGGTTGGCTCATATTAAAGCATGAGGAGTATTTAATATGCAGTGGGTGGTTTATTATTATGCATATAAATGTCAAAAATTTAACAGAAAAATACCGCCAAGCTCTTGATGCTGAGATCAGGAGCAGTCTGCTGCACAGGTTAGCCATGCACTGTGTAAAGCAGGCATGTCCAAAGTCCGGCCCGCGGGCCAATTGCGGCCCATGTTCCAGTTTTATACGGCCCCACAGGTAATTTGGCAATATCTATCTTTTATGGCCCCCAACGAATCCATATGTATTGAGATGAATACATTGTAAAATCTCAGTTAATGTCAGTTGGTCTAAATCAGTTATAAATATATTTGGACACAACATATATACTTGGTGTTATGTTCCTGTTCATATTTTTTGAACTTAAAAGTTGACAGACAACCTTTATTACCAATAATATGTAATGTACTTTACAATGTTCCTGACATATATTTCAGCTTCTTGGATTTTTTTTTCATCTGGCCTTCAGATATGAAAGGCAGAGTGATTTAATACCTGTTTAGATTTGTCATCCATGTGACGAAATGAAAAGTATGCTGTTTGCAATAAACTTTGCATAAAAGAGTTAATTTGCATTTAATTTTAATGGTTCAAAGAATGTCAGGCAAAATGGTCGGCCCTCACGCATGTTCACTTAATCAAATCTGGCCCTCTTTGAAAAAAGTTTGGACACCCCTGGTGTAAAGAATATCTTCCTATCAGAAGTTGCCAGCATGACCCTTAGCAGGATTTTTTCTCTTTGTAGTTTCCCCCTTCAACATGCAACACAAACAAGCTGGTCCTAAAACACCCTCAACCTAAACATTGGGCTCTGATCTTACTTAGCAATCCTGACAGAATGCATCTATCATCATCTTCGACTGTTGTCAGCTCATAGAAACTAGGTACAGCACGGAGGAGTTTTTCTCTGTCTTAACCTTGAACCAATATTGCAACTAAACCAAAGTAGACAAGAAAATATGACAAAGCTTCTGGGCATGTGAGGAACTGGCGATGGATGAAAAATCCTTGAGCATGCCGCCCACTTGCAATTTACTATGATCACGTATTTTACATAAGCTGAACCTTAACTGGGAACAGGAAAAACCCTCCCTCCCCCTTTCCAGGCTGAAAGCAAGCACTGTTTCTGCTCTGGAATGTGCCATGCTTCTAGTTAGCAAACCAAGCCTGCAACATCTGTCTGCCATCGCAGAGCTCTCTAACAGGGAACATTAAAAAGCAAATGCCACCTAAAGCGGTGTTCAGTTTCTGTTAAATATTAAGCAGTAGCCTTCAGCATAAAGATGACAGGCTATGTGCATAGCTGACTTCCACCCACCCTTCCACATGCACACACAATCCTGCACTGACCCATTAGGCCAAGGCCCCCTTTCATCTCCCCACTCGCACTGGGACTGGTTATTTGCCATGAGTCCAGAGCTCAGTCCCCTGACAGTGGAAGCAGAGGAGTGTGCAATTCATTTCTTCCACTTGGCCCCACTTACCCCCCAATAGCAGTCTAAGGTCTCTCAGCAAACTGTAATGCTGTACAGATAATAATCTGGGATCAAAAAAAAAAAAAAAAAAGGAGTGAATTCTTGTGTGCGCCTGTGTGTTTTGGACCAGATCTCCAGTCTTAACCTAAATTTAGCATGTATTTGCATGTTTAATTCACTGTAGCGAGAGACATGGGTGATTTGTGTGGCTGAACTGCGCTTCTTGTGTTTGTTAAAGTTCCAGTTGTGTGTTCAATTTTGCCAGCTACCTACTGCCCTGACGGTCTGCGCTATCCAATGAACACCTACAGCTCAGTGCTGCTGGTCCCCTTCTAAAAGACGGCAAGAGGCAGTCCCTAATTCTGCCTCAGACAGGGCAAGTGTATCATCGGCTAGTTATTAAAATGCAGGTTATTCCAAAGGTCACGTTAATATTGCTCAGCAGATTTACCAGGACCTCTCTATAAACCATTTCTGTTCATCACAACCTGACTGACTACCAGTTCCTACAGTGATGTCACTGTCAATAGCCATGTTTCCAGTACTGGCAAGTGCAAGAGTTACTCTCTTGTTTTTGGATGGAGCCCCTCTGGGATGGTTGCTCTTAGGGAAGCAGTGGCATAATCTCCATGCCTTACAGACATTGCCACTTTGGCATTTTGTTATTACTGCTCCAAAACCCGGAGTCTTAAGGGACTTGCCCAAGGTTACACAAGAAGTCACCATCATAGTGGGGACGTCAACTCCAGGGTCCTGGCAATCAGCCCAATGCCTTAACAAATGAGGGAGTTTGCCAGACCAGGAGAGATAAACACCGGCCCCTGCTCCCAGCCCAACCCAGCCCTTGGCAATCTGTACAGCAGCTGGGAGAGCTGCTCATAGCCCAAGTAGACAGACTTGTTATAGTGGGGCTTGTACTCTATAAATAGCGGAGGAGATATTAAGGCAATAGTTGCAGCTTGGGCTCTCAAGTACAACCAGCCCTCTAGGCATGCAAACCCAAGTGTCTACCAGGACCTGATGGCTCACTCCCATGGCAGTGTAGACATATTTTGAGTTCCCTTAAGAAATACTGACATGTGCTATAGATACAAAAAAATCCATAAAAAGAAAACCATATACATTCTTGATCCTAGCATGCATGCAAAGAGATGCCTTAGGGGAGGCTGCTGCACCAGTAGGCTACGTGGCTGCCACATATGCGGGGCCCATCTGTAATACCCTGATGGGCAATTGCCCTTCCAAATGGAAACTACTGACAATCCCTAAATTGCAACAGTATGAACAACGCACCCATAAAATGCAAACTTTTTTTGCAATACTGAAATATAGAAAACCATTTAATTAGTTTTAATTTTAAAATATAAACAAAGACAGTACTAATTTAGACAAATGGTTCTGGCAATACATAGGAAATCATTTCCAGTTAGCTTACAGGACCAGCCAGAACATAATTAATATTTCAAAAGAGAATTTTCCAACACAAAACAACATGGTATTGAGCACTAGACAGCTTGAGACTAGCAGGAGACTCTTTAATTTAAGGAAGGAGGAAAGGCTGATACCAGTAATTCTTGTGCCTGCTTTTTTTAAGCGCTTGACTGATGTTGCATTTGTGCACAATGTGCTGCTGCTGCAAGTGTGGCCTTTGTGTAACATAATTCCCATTTGATGTCGATGTCAGCATTTTCCTAACGCAATATTAATTTTTCAGCTGTCGATAATTAGTTGAAGTCGGAGAGGAAGAGTTCCAGAAGCTGACTTGGCCTGAAGGTGCGAGCAGCTATTTAATACTATTTAACAGATGAAGTGAACAGTATGTGCTGTTTGGTACGGGTCAAACCTCCCTTGTCCGGCACCCTCGGAACCTGAGTGGTCCTACCACTGGAGTTTTCCGGACAAGGGGAGGTCAAGGCTCCTACCTGGCTGTAGGCTCTGCTTCCGGCTGGGGCTGCGCTCCCACTGCCTGCTGCAGCTTCCAAGCCCCACACTGTGCTAGGCCTGGCCTGCCTCCCCCACCATGCCAGCCCTGGACTGGGGCCAGCTCCGCTGCATCCAGCCCCGGCAGGGAGCGCACCCCCTTCCCCACAGCGCTGGCCCGGGCTGTGCACCCAGCTCACTCCAGACCCTGTTGGGGCTAAGCTCCCCACTGCCAGCCGCAGGTAGGACTGCACTCCTGCATCGCGACAGCCCCAGCCGAGGCTGCACTCCCCACTGCCCCAGCCTTCGCCAAGGCCGCGCTCCTGGCCCCCAGTCCCGCTACCTCCAGCCCTGACTGGGGCTGGGCTCCTTGCCCCAGCCCTAGCCGGGGCTGCACTCTCCACCACACTAACCCCGCTGGAGGTGGGCTCCCACCGCCGCCAAGACCTGGCCAGGCGGGGCTCTGTGCTCCAACAATATGCATGGTTCTGCCAGATCAGAGTCCTGGATTTTAGAGTTTTAACCCGTACTGAATATGTGGACTAACTTGTATTAGGGATGTGAACGATTAGTTGGCTATCTGATAAGCAAATGCTTATAGGCTAGTCAACTAGTCTTCTCCCCGCCCCTGCCTTGCTGCCTCCATCAGAAAGAAGTAGCAGCGGTGGGGATGGGGGAGGGGCGGGGAGAAGAGGGAGGGGAGGTACTTCAAAGCAGCAGTGCCATGTGTAGTCTGGGGCCAGACCCCGGGCTCCATGCAGCGCTACCGCTTTGAAACGCCACATGCAACCCAGACCCAGTTGGGATGTCCCCAGGCTGCACATGGCGTTTCAAAGCAGCAGCACCACGTGGAGTCCCCAGTTGACTCCAGGCTCCACGTGGCACTGCAACTTTGAAACGCCGCATGAAGCTTGACGCCAGGTTCCCCGTGCCATTTTTAAGCAGCAGTGCTGCGGGGAGCCCAGCGTCAGGCTGCACACGGTGTTTCAAAGCAGCAGTGCCACGTGGAGCCCAGGATCAGTTGGAGGCCCCAGCTGATCCCAGGCTCCATGTGGCGCTTTTGCCTTTGAAGCGTAGCAACAGCCTGTTGCTACATTTCAAAGGTGGAGGCACCCTATCTACTAATTGAACAAACAGTGCTAATTGCATTGACTATTCAATTTGTCAGTCACAAACATCCGTAACTCATATACCCACACCATCTAAGCCTGGTACTGCTTTACTCAGGCTTTGGCTGTACTGTGGTCTCCCTATGTAAGCAGAATCCAACTGGGCCTTTTCTTGGACCAAGATGCTGCAGGAAATGGTGGTTATGAGTCAGTAGGGAATGTTCTTCTTTCAAAGTGCAGAACCAATGTCGCTGCGTGAGGCTACTAGCGTTACACATGGCATCTTTTTAAATGAACAGCAAGAAGAAGAGTCTGATCACTTGTGGTCATAAGATACTATGGCACTTTTTGCAAAAGACAAGTGTTAACACTGGTCTCTTAGCCAAGCACCAGCCCAGGTAAATACATTCCTCTAAACTAAACTCCATTGACTCTCTCAAAATAGATGCCATATTATTCAATTCCTGTCCTCAAGTGTTGCACAGAGTTGTTGTGCACTTGAACAGGTAGTTGTTCAGATTCATTTAGAGGTGTTTGCATGTCAGCAGGGAATGACACAATTCCTATATACACCCACCCCTACTGTCAGGAAATGTAATTAACTAATGTTTGTCTCATGCACAGAGAGGTAGAGATTGAGATGGAGAGGTGAATTTAAAGAGGAAAAAAGTTACGTGCCACCTTGCTATACCTCGCTATTGATTATTCTGAGTCAGGCTTGAAAATATAGTGTTGGATTAAGAACCCCTTCTCTTCACTAATGGCAGAGAGGAAGTCTCACAATTTCAAAGCCATTATGCTTACTTCATTGTGCAACATGCCTCAGGTATCTCAGTGAGTGCCAGCCACAGCTAGAAAATTAGTGACAGGTTTTATAGACATAACTTTAGGGATCCCAGCTCTACAATTTAAAACATACTAAATTCACACCATAAACCTTTAAACCTCAGGCAATCAGAAAGCGGCATCCCTGAGGCATAGCCACACATTTTAGGTCACTACTTTCTATCTCAGCCACCTTTAAGTATATAATAATTAACTGTATGTTACACAGGGTCTCTGGACAGAGTCTTTTGGCTAGTATGTAGGGCCCTACCAAACTCAGTCTATTTTGATCAATTTCACAGTCATAGGATTTTAAAAATTGTAAAATTCATGATTTCAGCTATTTAAATTTGAAATTCCACAGTGCTTTATTTGTGGGGGTCTTGACCAATGTTCCCTCTAATTTTTTTTCCCCCATCTATGCATGGAATACATTTTATTAAGTGCACCAAGGCATGTGCAGATATGCACCACCACAGAAACACATGCAGCTGGCTGTGGGCCCTGTGCTAACCAGCTGGGTGGCCTCCCAATTGCTCAGCTTACAGGGAACACTTTACCCAAAAAGGAGCTGTTGGAAGGTCGCAAGGTTATTGGGGAGGAGAGGGGAAGTTGTGGCACTGCTGCTCTTACTTCTGAACTGCTGCTAGTGGTAATGCTGCCTTCAGAGCTCGGCAGCTAGAGAGAGGTGACTGCAGCTCTGAAGGCAGATGTAAGGATAGCATGGTATTGTATTGCCAACCTTCTGTGCTGCTGGCTGCAGAGCGGGTATCGCTGGCAACATCTGCTGTTATCTGGCTGCCCAGCTCCGAAGGCAGCAGTGCAGAAGTAAAGATGGGATAGGATGGCCACCCTTACTTCTGTGTTGCTGCAGGCAAAGTGCTGCCCTCCATCTGCCAATAATCATCGCTCTCTATCCTCTCAGCTCTGACATTAGTATAGAAGTAAAGGTTGCGATATTGCAACATCCCCCAAAATAATCTGGTGATCCTTCTCCAGCAACTCCCTTTTGGGTCAGGGCTCCCAGTTTGGGAAACACTTGTCTCCCCCATGAAATCTGTGTAGTATAGGGCAAAAGCACACAAAAGACCAGATTTCATGGTCCATGATGCATATTTCATGGCCATTAATTTGGCAAGGCCCTACTAATAGGCCATAAGAATGTCCATAAACAGGAGATGATAGTCAATACCAAATGGTGGTTTTATACTTTGATGTTTTACTACACATTTCCATGGGAGCTGTTTGGCAAATATCAGTTTGGTTTTACCATGAAGCATGTAGGCAGAAGACCCTCAAAGCTATGCTGTGGAGTTTGGCACCTATTGGATAATATGAACCTGCCATCTCCAATGAATTATTAATCATAATGCTTTTTTCATTTGGATGAATGGCATCAAATAGTCCTCGGGTTCCTGGCATGAGGTTGCCAAGCTCCTATTGTAATGAAATCTATGTGCTTCAGATAAACAGTGCTAGAGATAAGAGAAATCACACATATGAGGAGTATGATCCTCCAGCTTCTTAAATACAACCCTTTACTATTTGAGTTAAAGGAAAACTCCTTTAGCTGCTAACAACAGCAGGTCCCTTAACCTCTCTGTGGGCCAGAACCCAGAGGGCAACATCCCACACTCAATCTCACAAAACCAGTATATTACCAAGAAAACCCAACTTCCTGGAGAAACTGTAGACAGCTCCCTTTCGCTCCTACTCAACAACACACATGTATACAGGCAGTCCCCGGGTTACGTACAAGATAGGGACTATAGGTTTGTTCTTAAGTTGAATTTGTATGTAAGTCGGAACTGGCTCCAGATTCAGCTGCTGCCACTGAAACTGACCAGGGGCTGACTACAGGAAGCCAGAGGCAGAGTTGCTCTGCCCCCAGCTTCCTGGAATCAGCCTGATCAGTTTCAACAGTGGCTGAATCTGGAGCCTGGGACAGAACAGCTGGGGCGCTGCCCAGTAGGTTCCCACAGGACCAACCCGGCAGCACCCCAGCTGCTCTACCCGAGGCATCCCGCAACAAAAGCCTGGTCTGCTGGGGGGGGGGGGGGGGACGCACTAGCTGCGACCCTCCCCCCCCAGCACCCCAGGGAGACCCGAGCAAAGCCGCACATGCGGAGGGACCCCGCCGCCCGTGTGGCTTTGCTCCTTTGCCCCCGAGCAAAGCCGCACAGGCGGCATTCTGCCGCCTGTGCGGCTTTCTCCTGTCTCCCTGGTCTGCTGGGGGGGGGGGGGCAGCAAAGCCGCTGGACCCCCCCAGCAGACCAGGGACACCTGAGCAAAGCTGCCGCCTGGGCGGCTTTGCTCGTTTGCTCGGGAGCAAATACGCCCAGGCAGCGGGACCCCCGCCGCCTGGGCGGCTTTGCTCCTGTCCCCCTGGTCTGCTGGGGGGGGTCCAGCGGCTTTGCTGGACCCCCCCCCCAGCAGACCAGGGAGACCGGGAGAAGCTTTTCTCACCCCGGAGGACACGGGCGGTGACCCGCCGCCCGTAAGCTCCAGGGTGAGAAAAGCCCCGTTTGTGAGTGCGGATCCGACATAAGTCGGATCCGCGTAAGTCGGGGACTGCCTGTAGCTAGGACACTGAACCCTACAAGCTAATCTCAGTACCCAGAACTAATGATAACAGAACTCTTTATGAACAACTGTATCTTGGAAACAAGTAACCTAAAGCCCCCAATAGTCAAACATGAGCATGCAATTGTATGCAGTTACAATGTCTGTTAGCCCAAAGAAGGCATTTGCATGCTCAGATGAATAAGCAATAATGGCATGCGCTCCTCCTACACACCAGCTAGTGACTCTGCCATGGTTTAGTTCTTCTGGTGTGCTAGGTTGTAGGTGTGCAGATAACAGTTTGAGTTTGCAGATGACTGAAGATTAAATAGAAGTAGGGTTGCCAGGTGTCCGGTGTTGAGCCAGACAGAATGGTATTTTTGCCGCCTGTCCAGTAAAAAAAAATTCAGAAAATACCAGACACCTAGAATGTCCGGTATTTCCTGATTTTTTTTTTTCTGGCCAGGAGGTGAAAATCCCAGGTGCTTACTGGGTTCCGCAGGGGAACTGTCCGGCCCGGAGCAGGTAGACAAGACGGCGGACAACCACCAGCAGCCTGTTAGGGCCAAAAAGCCTCAAAAGCATTTCTTCAAGAGGCCACGCTGGTTTTTGTTTTAATTTTTTTTAGCTTAGCTCCTCTTGGGGTCTTTTTTTTTTTTGCTCAATAACTTTGGTCTCCCCCTTTTTCCCCAAGTGAGTTTTTTTTGGGAGGGAGGGGGGAAAGAGGGGGAAAGGGTTGGTATTTTTGGTTAAACTACCCGGCAACCCTAAATAGAATGTACATAGCTCCTGAAGTACAGGCTGCTCACAAGAATGTAAAACTACCTCCCAGCCACTCTTTATAGCCATGAGCTGTCAGTACTCCAGTTTTATTTGTGTATGCAAAATAAACAGCCATCCTCATGCTTCCTGTGGGGAATTTCTTATATGCAATTAAAACTAATAGTCCTTATGCAGTCTACCACTTTCTTCACTTCCAGAAGGCCCTACCTGATCAATGCTGTTCATTCTCAGGTGTTCAAAAGCACAGCAAGGTAGCAGCTCCAGCAATGTAAAAGGCCTTCCCGATCTCTGGCTAATAGAAGGGCTGAGATCTGGAAAGTGGGGAGATGATTTTTGTTTCCCTTGCCAAATGTATTTCTTCCATTATGTCCTGTTCAAACTCAGTTGTCAGAAAGCACATTTAAGAAAAATGAGGCAATAGTGAGTGATCCTTTATGAATGTCACATGAAGTGAAACATGTGCCAATCCTGCAGCTAACCATAACACAGGTGATTTAGTTTTCTTTTGGTTTTTAATGTCACAGTTTTGTTTTATCATTCAAAATGTGTGCCTTCTAAAATTCTCTGCACCGTCCATTGTTTGGATAAGCTGTTCAAGTCGACATCTTGGTGTTTGTGGTCCAGACACAAAGGGAGAGTACAGAATCCAATGTGTAGAGGTGATGATGACAAGAGGAATCCTTCTTCACAGCAGTGGTTCTGGCACTCAGAAAAGTGAGGAAATTAAATCAGCATAAAACACATTCACCTTGCTTCTCCCCTATACATCACATCCAGCTGTAGTAGCCTGGAAAACGGTGATATGAGACATGACATTTGCTGGGGAGTCCTAATGTAGCCTGAGATTGTAAACAAGGTGTTGACATGGTGGTACAGTAGCAAAAACTGAAGCAGGCCCCCAAGTCCAGCCAATTGCTCTGGTCCTTTTGCATTGCTAACCCACATCACTACTGAGCTGAGTGCAAAATTATGCCTTTGTGAATCACACAGGGATTTCAACAGATTTGGCACAACATGGATGCAAAAAATCAAGAGAATGTCAAAGGGGTTTAGCTAAGAAATATGGGTGAGCCACGTATAACAAGACTTTGTTAATTAATTGTTGAGGAAAGTGTTTTGTAGAGCAAATGAAAGAGGATATACAAAAAAAGGCCTAATATGGTAACACTTATGAATGGTCCTTACTTAGTCCACTACTGGTACTAGTTACACAAACAAAGATGGCAGGATCAGGCCCTAATATTACTTGATTACACTGAATTTCTAAATGTATTGGGTGCCTCTCCATCCAGGATCAGGCCCTACCACAACAGTCAGCTTCTCTGGAGCTACCTATGATGAAAGAACTATAAGAGCCAGGGACAAAGTTTTCTCACCAGAAGGCCCCCAGCCCTGAAAGTCCTTTCAGGAGAAGTTGAGCCTCACCACATATTTAACAGTCTTCCTATCTTTATGTAAATCGCATCTGCTGTTTTACTGGACCTACCCGTAATAGTGAGCAAGACGTGGAGAGAAAAAGACAAAGAAGAAAACACACTCAGACCAGATCCACAAGAGAGAGTGACAAGAGGAAGAGAGTGCTCTTCACGTTGTTCCTTTTTATGAGATGCCAGAGAGATGGACTCAGTAGAAGGATGCAATAGCAAGTTACATGGTATTTGTCATATGATCAAATCTTCCTAACTTACTCTGTAAACTCAGTTGCACAGGAATGGTTTTTAACCCTGGAGAGGTTTGATACAGCCACCCAAACTTCCATACTCAAAATATTATCAGACAATATAACATCCCATTTGTGGGACAGAGAAGTTAATGAAATATGCACTTGGGTGTCTGAGTGGAGAGCCTCCAATGCGCTGAAAAGGCCCTAGAGAGAGGAAGAATGTTAGACTGATAACTCCAGCCATGTTAGTGAGAGGATCACAGGCTGATGTGCCAATGTTCCTGAGTGGCCTGTCTAGGAAATTACTTAGTTCATTTATTTTGAGACTGATCTTAGCTCAGTTCCTTGGCTGCCGACTGTGAATTCCACCCCTGCTAGCAAACCCACCAGAAATGCTATTTTCTTTTCCACATCTCAACTTTAGTTTCCCTGCTTCTTCTATACTCTTCCAGTTCATTCAGCATTCACTTTCTCCCAGGCATCCTAGGTCTGACCTGGAAGGAAGGTCTCCGAAGTTTACTTTGTTGATCGCTCAGTTGAGGGGAATTGTTCAGCCTTTGCCAATGGCTAACTGCTACACCCATCATCTTTTCTATCAGCGACAGCCTTTGCCTTCATGCATGGGAATCTGTTGTGTCAGTTCCTATTTATCAGAAGAACATGCTGACCTTATACCATCATACAAGCTCAGGCTAGATTCACACACTGCTCTTCACAGCCAGTTCTTTCTGAGGGCATTAAGTTGCATGTGTGCAAAGCCAGCCCTGGGTATAAGAAAAGGAAGAAGCTGCTTCAGACCCTAATCATTTGTGGACCCTGAAACAGGGAAAGCCTGGCAGGTTCTGCAACTCATTGGCTGGGTTCTGGTTCTCTCGTGGGCAAACACACCTGCCTAACGTGAGGGGAAACCTGTACAGAAGGGAAGGGAAAATTTCCATTCCAGCCTCACTCTTCAGTGACTGGATCCCAAGGGAAGAGGGAATCTCATGATAGGTACTCTATTCTTACAAGGTGAGGTCACTAGAATGGATGGTCACATGGTCTCCTCCTCCTACAAGCCTTAAGTCTCACCCTTGCTTGGTTCTTTGTATGTGCTACAGCTGGTTATGAGGTCGACCGATCAGTTTGCACAGACTGATGGGGAGTCAGAGTGAATCACTTTGAAAACACCCTGTTAAAATAAGATCTCTGCCAACAAACCTCAGGAGTGCACTATGAGCATTCACCTGTGCACCAGAGTACTAGTACAGATTCGTGTTGCCAGTTCCTGTGATTCTGTCACTAGTAATGAGCTTTTTTGGCCTAGGCTGCAGGTAGGCTCATCAGGACTCAAGATGCAGCAGCCACCTTTGTGTAATTTTCAGATTGCCAATTCCCATGAATTTCAGTGGAGTGAGGAATTAGAGCATTTGGCGCTTCTGATTTACAACATTCGTCAGCTCATGGCTGGTAACCCCCTCCAAAGCTGGACATAGGTCAGATTCGTATTTTCTATTTATCATTAGTAGCAGCTTGCCTAACAAGAGAAACTGTAAGGCCATGTTGGCAGTAATTGTTATACTTTCAAAATAAAGAAATTCACATAACATTCTCTCGTACAATATTGTTTTCTCACCTAGATGAGCATCTTTTTCAATAAACCCCTCCTAAACTTGATCCAATGTCCATTGAAATCAATGGAAAGACTCCCATTGATTAAAATGGGTTTGGGATCAGGTGCCCTAACTAAAATACTCTTCACCTCTGTTTCTTAGCAAGTAAGAAATAGCTGCAGTGAGCATGCCATCCATTTGCAGTTCTTGTTATTACAATTTCAAGAAAATGTTCAATGCTTTTTGGGCATGAGATTTCCAGCTGTTCAGATGAAAATGAAAGTACAGTAAAACTCCGATGGTCCGGCATCTGATGGTCCGGCACCATCAGGAACCCGGAAGTGCTCCGGGCAGCCGGACCATTGGAGCTGCTCTGCCCCCAGCTTTCTTGATTCAGCCACTGCTAAAAATGACCAGCAGTTGGGGCGGTTGGAGGCAGAGCAGCTGAGGCGCTGCCAGGAGCACTGCTCCTCGGGGCTGCGGGACCAACCGGGCAGCACCCCAGGTGTCCCCAATTCAGCCGGTGCTGAAACTGACCAGCGGCTGACTCCAGGAAGCCCAAGGCAGAGCTGCTCTGCCCCGGGCTTCCTGGAATCAGCTGCTGATCAGTTTCAGCAGCGGCTGACTTGGGGACACCTGGGGTAGAGCAGCTGGGGGGCTGCCAGGTTGGTCCCCGCAGTGCCGAGGTGCGGCGCTGCGGGGACCAACCCAGCAGCCCCCCAGCTGCTCTGTCCCAGGTGTCCAGATTCAGCCGCTGTTGAAACTGACCAGCGGCTGACTCCAGGAAGCCCGGGGTAGGGCTGCTCTGCCTCGGGCTTCCTGGAGTCAGCCGCTGGTCAGTTTCAGCAGCAGCTGAATCGGGGACGCCTGCAGCAGAGCAGCTGGAGTGCTGCCGGGTTGGTCCGGTAGCGCCGACCCTTGGCGCGGCGAGATCAACATGGCAGCACCCCAGCTGCTCTTGGGGACGCCTAGGGCAGAGCAGCTAGGTGCTGCCGGATTGGTCCCGCAGCGCCGCTCCTCGGCGCTACTGGACCAACCCGGCAGCACCCCAGCTGCTCTGCCCCAGGTGTCCCCAAGTCAGACATGGCTGAAACTGATCAGCGGCTGACTCCAGGAAGCCCGAGGCGGAGCTGTTCTGCCCCGGGCTTCCTGGAGTCAGCCGCTGGTCAGTTTCAGCAGCGGCTGAATCAGGGACGCCTGGGGCAGAGCCTGACTATCGGAAGGGGGGGCTATGAGCGGTCTGGGGTGGCATCCCCCCCACCCAAGACCCCTTATAGCGCCCCCCTTCCGATAGTCCGGCATATCTGAATCCGGCATCCCCTGGGTCCCAAAGGTGCCGGATTATCTGAAGTTTACTGTATGTGAAAATGAGTGAGTTCCTGGGTGACTGAAGGGCACATTTTGGAGTTTTCTTAGGGCTACTGCAACCAGAAGTCTCCAACCCCAGGTTCCCTTTATTGTTCACTGTTTAATATATTACAATGCAAAGATCAACCTTGCCAGTAAATATCACAAAGGGAGGGGAGGAAACCCAAGGAAACTTTTTGAAGTTATCAGTGCTTTATTTTACTGCATAGACATTTTAGCCATGACAGAAGGTGAATGAGATTGGGACTGCTGTCTTCTCTTGACAGCTCTGGCAGGGAGAGTGTAGTGAACAGTGCCAGGGACTGAGTTAGTCTTGACTCAAAGGTTCTCCTCCTGCACTACTGATTTGCTGGCATGTCATTTAACCTCCATCTGCTTCAGTTTTTCCATAGAGGTACCTCATGAAAGACAATAATAATAAGAGTTTTGCAAAGCTCTATTAACTAATGTTTGTGAAGGGCATAGAGCTCCTTGGCTGAATGCACACCAAATGCAAAGGATGATGATGGAGTTAAGCGGACAGTTTCTTCTCTGGGTAAACCCCATAATTGCTGTTTCTAACTGAGGTTAATATTTCCTATTGGAGTAAATTACAGACCTCAAGTTGCAGAACTTGCCTGTTTCCTGAGGAAAGAGACAGTCAGTGCTTAAACAATGTCAGTACTAAATAAAGGATACTGTTTGAGTCTGTGGACAAGTGCTCCTCAGTAATAGTGGCTAGCAGGTTGCTTTGGCTTCCTTTCATTGTTAACAACATCTTCGTAACAAAGAAGGAAGCTGAGCTGTTCTGAAGACCGAACATGACTTGGTATATTTTATGACAATAGCCACCGCCACCTTGCTCTTTGGCCTTAGAGAGATTAGAAACTAAACTCCCACTGGGGTAATCCTAGATTTTCTAAGCAATCTTTTCTAAAGGAGGCCCCAGCAATTTGTGCTGCACAGTTCCTTATCCATGACTGTGTGTCTCTGTGACCTGACAGTGGATTATTAAACCAAAATATACTGTTTTCATCAAATGCTTACTGTAAGTGCCAGGCTGACTGTTTAAAAGGGCTCAGAGGGGTAGCTGTCTTAGTCTGTAACTTAAAAAATAACAAAGTAGTCCTGTGGTACCTTAGAGACTAACAAAAATGTATAGTATCATGAGCTTTCATTGGGTAAAATACACTTCACAACCCCCAGCTCATTATCTGATGAAGTGGTTGTTTAAAAGTTGTTTAAAAAAGGATATCTGTTCTGCAAGACAAATCCCACCCAAAGGAGTTACATGTCTGGGCAGATTCAAATCTCTTGTTTGTGGATTACTCTCTGGGCAGAAACCACAGTCTGTTGATTCAATATATTGTAATCTAACATATTTGCTGAAAGGGAATAGAAAATGAGCCACATTCTGCACTCAGTCCCCACTAGTGTAAGTTTGTAGCCATATCACTAAAATTAGAGGAGTTGTTTGGCTGCACATTAATTACAGCTGGATGTGATCCAGTGGTAGCTTTGCAACTCTAGAGTCTCTCTTAGATGCTCCCTATCTATAGTAGGAGGCATAGCTTAGTGGTTAGAGGTCAGGACAGAGGTGTCATGATTATGAGGTAGAAAAATAGTCTGGTGTAGCTGAAACAAAATACAGGACTATGTAGCACTTCCTCAGATCAAATAGTGGAAGAAAATAGTCACAGCCATATATACCAAAGGATACAATTAAAAAAAAATGAACACATATGAAAAGGACAAATCACATTTCAGAACAGAAGGGGGATGCAAGGGGGGGGATGCAAGGGGGGCTGTTTCCCCCACTGTGCCTCTGCCTCCCCGGAGACGGTGCTGGGGGGAAACCAGATTTTAAATCGGTTCCCCCCAGCACCGGCTCCTGCTCCCCTCCCCCACTTGCTGTCTCCAAAGCAACTTGTCAAGGGGGGAAAGCAACTTGTCGAGTAGTGACTTGACTACCCGATAAACCTAGGCTTCTTGGGTAGTCGACTAGTCACTTACACCCCCCCCCCATAACCATGCCTCCCATCATACAAATGAACAGCTAAGCTTGTAAAAAACTCTCCCCCTTAAATTATAAAAAAATATCTATCAGTTTCTGGAACTTGAATGAAACCAACTTTCTGAAAGTCCTATGCATTTCTCGATAGCAGATTACCAGAAGTTGACATATGGAAGCTCTTTTTTACAATATTGTATATTTATTGCTCATATTCAAGTAGTTCCACATGCTTAAAAAATACATAGCTACAGCTAATCCTGAGGTGAGACTAGATTTGGACATAAATCAAAATAAGGCTTAAATCAAGATGCGGTTTTCCCATAAGAATGAGAAAGACTGAACTTCAGAGTGAACTATGGGATGACATTCCCATAAATCAAAGTGAAACAATAGCCAGTTTTTCAAGTGCTTAATGGAGCCGGTCTAGAGAAAACAGAAAGGTCTCCAGCCTCTTCAAAAAAAGACAATTCAGAATATAATTTTATTGCTGGTAGTCCTAGAGCTGAAAGTATCAAATCGTGTTCTACATGGGGCTCAGTGAGCAACAAGACAGGGTTGTAAAAAAGAATTTGGACATTTTTAACCTGCATTAGGGAAGACTGTTCCAAAGAAATCTGACAGACAGCTTGTGGTTCTGCTATTGCAGTACATAACTCTTCATGATCCCAGTGTTAGGGTTGCCAAACCTCTAGGAATTAAAGATTACTCTTTAATTAAAGATTGTGTTATGTTACGAAATCTCCAGGAATACAGAAAACTGGCAACCAAATCCAGAGTGCTTCTGTAAAAGTACTGGTACGGAAGCCAGGTCTATAAACTTGTATCAATATAACTGCTTTGCTCAGAGGTGTGAAAATTAAATCCACCACTGAATGACAATGTCAACGGCAGGCCTTTTCCTTTTCCACTGCTGTTTTTTGTGGAGATGGATTAACTATGGCAATGGAAGAAGCTCTCATGTCAATGTAGTAGTGTTTTCACAGACATGCTGCAACTGCATCACTACAGTGCTGTACGTGAAGACCTAACCCGAGGAAGGAAAAATGCATTATGACAGAACTGAGAACTAAGGATCTGATAGTACACACATTTAAATGGTTAACCAAAGATCCTAGTCTCATTGGTTAACCTTCATCCAGAGGCGGCAGCACGTGTGGGGGTAGCAAGCAGCTCTGCTGGAGCCTCCTTCCCACCTATCCCGTGTGTAAAGGTGTGTCCATTGAAAATTTCAGTGGTTACATGTTTACCAAAAAATCAGCATTTTAACATCTCTACTATGAAGTTGGAAGCACCCACCTGAGGAATAGGTTTCTCCTGAAAAAGCCTCTTACTATCATAATAGTTACCGACACTTCTCATGGGCATTGAAAATGCATCCCCCCCAAAAAAACAAACAAACAAACAATGGCCAGAGCAGTAAGCTCAGAAATGTCACCCCAACAACTGTCATCAAGTTAGAGGAGTGTTCTCTAGTGGCTACGCCTGGGCTCGCTCTCTGGTTCTGCCAGTGGATTGCCATGCAACAATGGCAAGTGACAGGATCCCTTTGAGGCAAGCTGCATTAATAAGCGAGGACGTTCAATGAACAATATCGATTCATAGATTTTTTTAAGGCTGCAAGGGACTGCTATCACCACCCTATCTGACCTGCATAACAGGCCGTGAAACTTCACCTTCATCAAGCCTAAAACATAAATATTTAAAATGCAGTGGCACTCTTATTGTCTAGATCAGTGATCTGCGGAGGCCTGGTGGTCTGTGACGGTACTGCAGGGGGTCCGTGGAAAGTTTAAAAATAAGGATCAGGCCCACCACTTACTTTTCTTTTTTTTTCCCTCCCCCAGGAAAGGGGGGGAGAGGGGGGAAGAGTCCATGAAATTTTAATAGATTGTAAAGAGGTCCATATGCCCAAAAAGGTTGGGAATGACTGGGCTAGATGTCTACACAAGGAATAGCACATCGGCCTCCCAACCAAGAGATTGAGAGGCTTACTTGACATTATCCCTAAACACTTCACCCCCTTACTTCATCCTGAGGTGAAAGGGGTATGCGTAAGGAAAGGAGTATTTTTAATTTTTTTGATTTCACAAAGCAAAACGAGAAGATTTTCCAGGTGGGAATCCTAAGACAGCAGCCATGCTGGAACACTGTATCATGTTCTGTACAATGCTAGATGCTTCACAGGATGGTGTAAGTTCCTCATTAAACACTTCAACATGCAATGCTAACCAGTGGGGGAAGACTTCTTTCTTTAGCTAGCGCAGGTTAGCAATAGTAGTACAGGTTAGCAACAATAGTAAGGATGTTTACTACTGGGAACACTAGGCGTCTCCCAGGGTTGCTGGCCAGCCTCTGAAGTCTATACCATTGCATCTTCGTCACTATTGTTACCTGTGCTAGCCAGATAAAAGACAGACAAATTGTACATGGGCTGACCACCACGTTTGAGCAAACATCACTTTCAGGGGCACCTGGGCTGCGATTCAGTTGTGGATCTGGACTTAATGACTCAGGCCCATCTCTGGTTTCTCTCCCAGCCAGTGAAACTTTGACTCCTGCATTATAAATGTCCAATTCTCTATTTAGTAACAAATGAAGCCATTTGTCTCAATATTTAAGCAACGTTTAACCCCAAGAGCAGCTAGTGCCATAGAATGTCAATGCCTTTCTTATGAGTTCTGAGTGCATCAGCATTGCTACATTCCTCATGCTTCCAGCTTCTCCACTGAGACACGTTACAGGGCAGGCATTGCTGGACATACTTCATACAGCAGAAGGTACAGAAGGAAAAACAGCTAGTCCTAACCGGTCATCCTTTCTTCTGCTGTCTGGCAAACCACAGTGTCTATTGAAAGGCAACAGACTATGGCAATAACATCTATACATTTCCCCAGCTTGGCCCTTTCAGCAATGGAAACTTGAATGCTGTTCATAGCCGTTAGTGCCAATGAGGTAACAGATGGGAGGGCTCCTCTCTTAAGTAGGAAATTCTTAGGTCATTTTTGAACCTGGTACATAGAGCAGCTGCCCAGCTGAAAGCAAAAGGAGCATCAGCCATTCTGAGGTGTTTCAGTGCCATGGGGGTGACGGGATTGTTTGATTGATAGTACCTAGGTTGGCAGTCACTTCACAGACATCCACTCTGAATGAACAGCAAAATCTGAGGTAAGTATTCTGAAGGCCTCCATTGGCCAGCAGTCAGAACCACAGTTTCTCTTGTTCCCATGGCCTGGCCCCTGTGTACACGTGGATGACTTTTTTCAGTGCTCACAGCTTTTCCAGCCCTAGAAACAGTCAGTTTCCATCAAGCTGGCAAGTCCTGAATTTTTACTGCTGGCTGAAAGAGGCCTTCTCCATCAGCTCTGGAACAAATCTTTTACTGAGAGATTCAAATGTGTGCAGAGATTGTGAGCTCTGCTGACACAGAGTGTTTTATACTCAAGACCATTCAGATTAAAATAACACTCTGCATGCAGCATGTAAAGCATGGCACATGCGCCACCTGGACAGTTCATAAACCTCTGACAATACTGGCTCCACTGACAGTGACAATAAGACAAGATTAGGATTTCTTTTTAAGTATTCCGTAGTACTTTACAAAGCAATGCTATCAAGAGGTGATCAGTGCAGAAATTTGGTATTTTGGTTTTATGATCTTAGAGTCCATCAGAGGATCTCAGAACCTTTTATGAAAGCGGGGAAGGTATCATATCACCTTTTTTCCAAATAGGAAAGCTGAAGCACAGTAAAAACGTACAAAGAGTCTTGTAGCACCTTATAGACTAACAGATGTATTGGAGCATAAGCTTTTGTGAGCAAAGACCCACTTTGTCAGATGCATCTGACGAAGTGGGTCTTTGCCCACAAAAGCTTATGCTCCAAAACATCTGTTAGTCTATAAGGTGCTACAAGACTCCTTGTCGCTTTTGCAGATCCAGACTAACACGGCTACCCCTCTGATACTTAGTAAAAATGTAAGAACACAAGAACAATCACACTGAGTCAGACCAATGGCCCATCTAATTGAGTACTTTGTTTTCTGAAGTGGCCAATGTCAGGTCCTCCAGAGGGAATGAAGAGAAGAGACAATCACTGAGTGATCCATCCCCTGTTGTCCATTCCCAGATTCTGGCAATCAAAGGCTATGGACACTCAGAGCCGTACGGACATCAGCAGTGGGAAACCACCTTCACAGGAGCATGGGGAGGGAGCGGTTTGTTCTTCACACTATGAAAATATGTTGCCTGCTGTGTAATCTTTGCGAAACCCAAGCCATATCAGTGCTCCAGGCATGCTCTTTTTTTTGCGGATGACTAAGGTAGAGGTGTTCTGCTGCGACACTCTGAGCTCTGATGCCCTCAGGCAGTCTGAGGTTTGTTGCTATGCAAAGAGGTTTACTCACATCTCAGATCCTTGCCTAGTGGAATAGTGAAAGAGATGCAGCCCTGTTAGTCTGGTCTAGATAGTGGATTTGCCATATTTCACAGACACAGCTCTTTGCAGATTGCAAAACACTTCCCCAGGTGCCACCTTTAGCACAGTGAAGCTAACAGAGCAGCATGGGCAGAGCATGAGGCCAAGATGGGGTTCAGTCATGTAAAAAGCATGCTGTTTTCGACAGGGACAGTGTTCCAAGGCTTTTTACGTATTGATGCTTGCCTCCCTCCCACTCCCCCCGCCTCCCCACACACAACCTCTTCAGACAGGAATCTGAACACCACAGGGCCTCATCACCAGCCAATAAGCTTTCTAGGGTTTCAATGTACAAATATACACTGGAGCCCTAAATAGGAGGCTCCTATGTGTCTCTCACTGCCACTTGGCCCTCACTATCTCTACTCCTTTATTTATCACCACCACTTTTAGTCTTATCAGTCTGGCCCTAAAGGAGTTACCATGGACATGGAGGTGCGAATAGAGGTGGCCTAAGTGTGCAGGCCACTTGCATGGGGATTCTCACACACACATTGCACTTCCCCTTTATATGTGCATTCTCACAGTGCCTTACATGCACATAAAAGACAGAACTATTAGCACTTTAAAGACTAACAAGATGGTTTATTAGGTGATGAGCTTTCGTGGGCCAGACCCACTTCCTCAGATCATATTCTGGAAGAGAATTGGCATGACCATATAAACCAAAGGAATACAATGAAAAAAGTGAACACATTATTAAACTGACAAATCAGATTTAGTACAGAAGGTGGGATAAGGGGGAGGGAGGGATGAATTGCACTCACCCTGGTGCCGAGTCTGCCCGTGACAGCAGCTCTGTCCTTTCCCAGCATTTTTTGGGCACCATTCTAAAAGCCTATACATGACAAATAGCCTAGTAGCACCTTAAAGGCTAACAAAACATGTAAATGGTATCATGAGCTTTCATGGGCAAAACCCACTTCCTCTTGCTCACAAAAGCTCATGATACCATCTACATGTTTTGTTAGTCTCTAAGGGTATGTCTACACTACCCTCCTAGTTCGAACTAGGAGGGTAATGTAGGCATACTGCACTTGCAAATGAAGCACGGGATTTGAATTTCCCGGGCTTCATTTGCATAAGCCAGGCGCCGCCATTTTTAAATCCCGGCTCGTTCGAACCCCGTGCCGCGCGGCTACACGCGGCACAGACTAGGTAGTTTGGACTAGGTTTCCTAGTCCGAACTACCGTTACTCATAGTGGAATAAGGAATAACGGTAGTTCGGACTAGGAAGCCTAGTTCTAACTACCTAGTCTGTGCCACGTGTAGCCGCGCGGCACGGGTTTCGAACGAGCCGGGATTTAAAAATGGCAGCGCCCGGCTTATGCAAATGAAGCCCGGGAAATTCAAATCCCAGGCTTCATTTGCAAGTGCGGTATGCCTACATTACCCTCCTAGTTCGAACTAGGAGGGTAGTGTAGACATACCCTGAGGTGCTACCAGACTATTTGTAGTTTTCTAAGTTTTTCCAGTTACAGATGAACTAGGCTTCCCCTCTGAACCTATATATGACAGCAGCCATCAGGGATGGTTTTAGGACAGTGAATTTTATATTCCCTCAATGTCAGAGGGAATCATTAAAAAGTCCTTCCAACCCTGATTTTGCTTTGATTTTCACAGGATGCCCCTTCATAACTGACAAAGACCTCATCTGATAAAGCAAATGGCTAATAGGTTGTGAGCTTTGAGTGGGCAACAACAATTTCCACTGATGTAAATAGGAAGGTCCTCTGGGCTTCTCAAAATGAGGCCAGACTTTATAAGACTAGGTACCTGATGAAGTGGGTTTTATCCACCACAACTCATGACCTAATACATTTGTTAATCTTTAAGGTGCCACAGGACTGCTTGTTTTTACAGTTACAAATTAACATGCCTACCCCTCTGAAACTAGGCCTCTAACTCTAATAACCATCCTCCTCCTTGCTAAGTTTAGGGCTCTTTTAAAAAGACATAGATTTTATATAACAACCCAGGAACCACAGCACAAATAATTGCAAAGCACTTCACCATTATTGACCTGGTTTGACCAGAGTTGCAATACACATGAACAGCATATTTCAGAGAGACCATATGCACACAATAGAGCAATGCAGAGTTTGTAACCAATTTAGCATAGCTCAATAAAGAATAAAAGGGCTGGCTACACAGCTTTGCCAAGTTGGAGTAGGTGAATTAATGTCTTCATCTATCACGCTGCGCCCTGGCACACTCACATGTAACCTCGGCTGCCTTTTCTCTTCATTTGGAATGAATAAACAGACTCATGTACAAAGTGTCCCCAGCAACATTTACCCCACTAGCCATGTTAAATAACAGGGATTGGAATCAATGGGGTATAACACAACGTTTTGGCACAGATGCCAAGTGGGGTTGGAAGTTTGTCACTGTTGGTATACCTGGCTGTTTGTCTTACTACCTAGGTTCCATCAAAATCTGAAGCCATTTGCTCAGTCTGGTATTTTCAGGCTCATGTGTTTTGTTCCCCTAATGCCAAGCTTTTGATTTTTTTTTAAGTCTTGATTTGAAATAAGTGGTAGAAATATTCCAAAACTCTGTTGCAGCAGCATCTAGTATTGATTTAAAAATGAAATAGACTTATAGCTTCGCATTGAAATTTTGCTATTGCATTCTCTAACACAGCTCTGGGGTCACGGAAGGGATGTATTTATGGAGAGGAAGTGGGAAACTGGGACTGCATTCATGATTTAACTTATATCACCTACCTTCACTGGGTATATGTACTGCAGTGTAGATGAACTCTGTGTGAGCTTTTAACATTGGCAGGACAAATAATGTAGCCCATTTTTCAGTTATTACATTTGTATCCCCTTCCCTATTTTAACCATGTAACTTTTCCCCTTATCTAACTAGTCAAAACAATTTAAAATAAAATCTGCTGAATTCCTCTCTTATTTCCTCTGTTTACATCACAAGTTAGCATCCAGTTCTCTCCAGTTTGTTCTATTCCCACATTAGATCTTATTAAGGTTGTAGTTTCTTTTGGGGGAGGATTAGGCATCAGTACAGGAAGAATTATCATCCTATAATGTAGTAGCATGCTAATCAGACATATTGCGGTTGGTGCTGCACAAGGATATAGTAACAGTTTCTGCACAGATGAGCAAAGGAACCTTTGACGTAGGCTTGTGAGTGGTTTCAAGAGGGAACATCTTTCAGACTGAAATGTGCACTCTATGGTCTCTATCAGGGAAACTTTATAGTTGTCCTCTCTTTAGTTGCCATTTTTCTTAATCTAAAAAATAGTCACTCAGGCTGAAATTATAGCAGTAGCTGTTTGGATAAAGTTACCTGATATCATCCTCCCTCCCTACCCCTGGACTGTCCAGTTCTGCATTTTGTTCTGGAAACCTGAAGCTACAAAATGGTGTACCTTAACACCTCCCCTCATCTGCAATGGATACTGCTATGAGTCTGCTCGAAGCAGTTGCTCCCAGTGCCTGGGAAAAAAGCTGCAGCAGATTTAGAGGGACCACACCCACCACCAGGACCTGACCACTGGCACTGATACCACCATCAGGTCTGGAGAAGTGAGGCCTGGCCGGCAGCAATGACATCAACAGCAACACTCAGGTTGCAAAACTGGGGCCTAGCAGTGGCACCAGCCCAGAAGGTGATGGGAGGGGGGAATGCATGAAATGGGCTGATCCATATTCCCCATGGGTGGAAGGAAGAGAGAGAGTCATGAAGCCAATTTGTTCTGATTTATAAACTATTTTCCATGTCAGTGTTATTTAAGTGACATTTCACTAGCTTTCAAAATTACATTGGATGTTACATTTGTTATTTTTTTTTAGTTCTTAAGTTTGAAAGAAAAATTGTAAGTTAAATTAATGGGAATTTCTGACTTGACAGAAAATGCTTTTATCATTGCTACAGCAAGCATCACTAGGTGGTGCTATTACACACCATCTTCCAAATTCTTAGCCTGCAAGCAAGTTTTGGACAGGCAGATGTGTAACGCATGGGAAGCTGTGCTATGTGGTTGTTAGTTTTGGATTATGCAAGATTGGATATAGAGACAGCTTTGGAAGAGAGGGAGCCGTGTGAACAGCTGGAGAATTTGCTCTCTGCCTTGGGGTATGATAAGAGTCCATTCTCAAAGCAGAGTTGCTCCCTGGGAACTAGGGATGTAAGCAAGTAATCGACTACCCAATAAGCAAAAGCTTATTGGGTAGTCAACTGGAGTATCAACTACTCGCTCCCTTCCCCCTTTTGCTGCCTCAGATAGACACAGGGGGGGGGGGGGGGGGGGGGGGGAAGGGGGATAGCCACTGTGAAGCCAGTGCTGGGGGGAGCTGGCTTGAAAGGCAGCAGCGGGGGGGGAGGGGGGGGAAGCAGCAGGGAGTTAGGGGAGGCTGCTGCAAAGCAGCCTCTGCCCACAGCTAGCCCTGGCTGCTGCAAACAGGGGCTGCTGGACTCAGAGAGAGCCAGGACTGAGCGGGTCCAGCTCGCGCTGGTCCGGGACACTGTGCCTCTGCATTTTAAATGTAATAAAAGCCTAGCTCGAGTCGGCTGCTGGAGCTACCCCCACTGTAGCTCTGCATAGTGGTCCTTATGGACTAGTCATGTAGTTAATACAAAATGTATCGACCTCACAATTAGTTAGATAACTGAAATTTAACATCCTCACTGGGAACCAATCCCTGGTTGGATCTAAAAAGAGGGACTGCCCTGCATGCAGTTTGACCTTCTCATCCCAGGACTTACACTTACAGTATATCAGTTTCCACATCACCAACCACTGGAGAGCTGACCTACAAGGCCCTGGTCATCTGCTGCCACTCAGCAGTGTAAGCTTTTGACAAAGTAGATTTTACCCATTAAAGCTTATGCCCAAATAAATCTGTAAGTCTTTAAGTGCCACAGAACTCCTCATTGTTTCAGCACCAGGGTGACTCTGGAGTCAGCAGAGGACATTGGTGTTGGAATAAGTGGCCACAGCAGTAATAAAGCCCTGGTATCATTCCTTTCTCTTGGCCTGATACGTGACCTGTGTTCTCCTTTGGAGAATGTGGCCACCTGGCATGAGATTTGGAATCTAACACCTTGCAAGCCTGAGATGCTCTTCAATGAGAGACTGCTCTCCAAGCAAAGGGGAATACCATGTGGCTGACTTTTGGCTAGGCTGACAAGGAATCACACAGCAGAAGCTCCACTAACTTGTCCTGGGTACAACTGGCCACAAACTGGAACACTTCTTCCTGGGACATTCAGAAATATAAATACAGAAATATAAATACAATGAGAGCAGTCTCTCATTGAAGAGCATCTCAGGCTTCACTGTAAGTCGCCCTGGTATACATCCGTTCCACACTAAAGTCATTGACACTTGTAGGAACAGATGCACTACAAGTCCTCCCGTTCCCCACCTCTTAAGTTGCACAAAAAAAATGCAAATGGAAGTCAGCCATGGGAAAAAGATTCCCCATTTTAAGTTGTTCTGCTATAAGTCAAAGTTTCTTGGAACGTATCTTGGACTTATAGCGAGGACAGCCTGTACATACATACACATATACATACATATAGGAACAAAACAAAATTTCAAAATTACTTGTGAATGCCAATGTTTTGTTTTGCTGAAGAATCAGTGGAGCAGTTCATCTGGTGAACTGTCCCAAACTAGGGACGCTGGGAACCAGGAACACTGGAGCCCTACAAGCCCAGGCTGATCAACAGCCGCAAACCTAGAAACTGGGCTCCCTGATTTCCCATCGGCCTGCCAGATGGGGTGCTGAAGAACTGGGTGTGGTAAGCCAGCAGGAACCCAGGCAGGTTTTGAAACCTGGCTGCTGGGTAGGTCTGTGTTAGAAACCTGCATGGCTTCTGTCAGCATTTAGTCGAAAATCAATATGCGCTTACAAAACATTGCAATTTAGACAAATCAACCTTTTCCAACTGAAAAAAATATTCCATTGGAATACTTCCAACCAGCTCTAGCAGTGAGACTACCTGCAGAGTCAGGTACTACTTTGCATGAGGAAGGGTGGCCCTTTGTGTTTTTATTTGCGTACTGGCTTCTTGTGTAAGTTTCCCATGTACTAGACACGTAGCAACAACTGAAAAAAAGCCCCCAGAAAGGGTGGTCATAAATCCCTACACCAGGGTCTCCACTGCAATCAACTCTCCTATACCACAGTCATTCATCAGTGGTATTGAGAAGGTAACGTTTTCTTTGGTACGGTCTTTACTGTTTTAGGCAACCACATGCACTCCTGGCAAGGTCCCCAGACAAGCCTCGCTGGCAATATGCAGTATATGTCTTGCTCCGAAACGACTGTCTGAGAAAGCACTTTGTAAAACTGGCCAGGCTAAAGACACACGCTGGCTGGGGAGCAGGAACAACGGATGCCTGATAGATCACATCCTACAAAACCAACTGCCCATAAGACCAGAGCTGTTCTGCAAAAAGAGGCCTTGTTGGCCTGATTTCCTTACTCCTAACAGTTCCTTAACTGGGTAACTTCCTTACCTTTCATTATTCAGGATCATCCTTGGTGGATCCAGGTTGGGGTTCTCCATGGACTCCATCTGAGGACAGCGTAGGAAGTAGTAAAGGGTATGGAGGGCATCAGGGGACCAGGTGATGGGCTGCTGTTGCCTGGTTTGACGGCTAGGGCTCATGCCAGGACGGAAGGTATTATTCAAGCATTGCATGTGGTGCATTGCTCGTGATACCAAGTCACCTGCACAAACGGGAACAGGAGAATCATTTCTGAATGTTTGTCTAGACTCATATGCTCATTTTCTCAACTAAATAAATTCACTGGCAACCAAGAGACTCTTTCTTTGTGCATAATTATTATTTACCCACCAAGTCAATAGGCGGGTGCCAGAGCTGCTATTTTATAGTTAAAAGCAATGGAAATTTAATTTTGTTTTAAATTCCCAGATATTAGACAGACAATAGTGGAATTAAACTACTATTTACATTGTTAAACTTGTCGGTAATCAGGAGATCAAAGTAATGGCTTTGCTATTTTAATGCGCTTTCTTTTTTATCTTTTCTTGTGAAGCCATATCTCTGGGCTTCTTGCCTGCCTGTGGCTAATAAAGAACACTGTGTATGATCCTAGATAAGTACTGGGTTGGGAAAACAATTTATGAAAGGGGACAGAGGTAGCATGCCATATCCCTTGCTTGTTTTGGTTCTCCCTCTGCACTGTATGTTATATGGCTAGATCAGTTCCCTGCATTGGAGCCATCTAATCCCATATAACTAGCCTTCAAGTCCCAACTGTCTGCCCAAGTTCTTATGACAGAGAAAGACGCTGTCCTAATTGAAAGTCCCTTCTTGTTGCTGTCTGCTTCTCTCATCTTCCTCACTGCTCTCTAGCTGCAGACTGCTTCCAAAGAGTGACAAAAGCCTCTTCCTTATTAAATATCAGAGGGGTAGCCGTGTTAGTCTGAATCTGCAAAAGCGACGAGGAGTCCTGTGGCACCTTATAGACTAACTGAAGTGTAGGAGCATAAGCTTTCGTGGGACAAAGACCCACTTCGTCAGATGCATGTAGTGGAAATTTCCAGAGGCAGTTTGCCTCTGGAAATTTCCACTACATGCATCTGACGAAGTGGGTCTTTGCCCACTTCGTCAGATGCATGTAGTGGAAATTTCCAGAGGCAGTTTGCCTCTGGAAATTTCCACTACATGCATCTGACGAAGTGGGTCTTTGCCCACGAAAGCTTATGCTCCTACACTTCAGTTAGTCTATAAGGTGCCACAGGACTCCTCGTCGCTTTTCCTTATTAAAGGGGCAGTCCTTATATTTCTGTCACTCTGATTTTCACAGACATGTTGGAAGTCTCTCCCTGATCCTCATAAAGGTCTCAACCCATGGCGAAAGCATCCAGTGCCCCCTGAGCTCTTCAGTGCTCAGGGATTCTGAACCCTTGTCAACCTGTAAATGTTATAATTTACAGTAGTGGAATTCCCACAGCAGTAGTCTGAATCAGTACTATAGGATTCTCTACATGCACAGGATCTATTTTTCCCTGGGACTCTCCTGTTGCTTTATGTTCTATAGTCCACTAAAATCCTCACAGGAAATGTTCCCCCATTGTGCTCTATGGGCACAATGCTGGGAAAGTATGGAATTTAAATAGCCACTAACATCAAGTTAGGCCTGAAATGGCACCTTGAGCGTAGCCACACAAACTGTGAATTCACACATCCCTCCCCACACCCCTTCCCCCCCCGACTCCAAGTGCAGTTTTTAGGATTATGCTAAATCCACTTAGATCTCACAAAAAGACCGAGTTTACTAAAGATTACTAAGATGCCTCCAGCTGAATGCTTTAAAGATGAATGCTTTAAAGACTGATATTACTCAGGCCAGGGAAAACATAGGACTACTGTATGTCCAAGCATTATGCAATTATTACTGAGTCAGATCAATGGGGTGTTAAAACCTCATTTTGCAATGTGATGCTGAGCCACTCATTCATTGCATAGTAAATTCATTTTACAAGTAGACTGCAGAGAGGGGAAAAAAACCCTAATGTCTCTGCCTTTCCATTTCTGCAGCTCCTGAATATCTCTCTAAGATCCAGAAATTCTTACAAGAATATGCATCTTCTAGCATCAGTGCTAACCTGGAATCCTGCATGAACAGAAAAGAAATGCATCTGGAATTCAAATTTTCAGCAAAGAATAACACCCCTCCCCCCACGCCACCCTACTTCTCTGGAAACCTCTAAACCATATTTTAAAATCAGTAGGTGACTGGCTATATCAGGAGATCCATTCACTAGTAATGACTCAGCTGGCCAAGGCAGGGACTAGGAAAGAAAGAAAGGAAGCCACATTCAATCATGGACCCATGCTACAAATGCTCCCTTGTGTTCCAGCATAAATAGAGGTGTGTTGAAAGAATCTGAAAAACTTCAAATTAAGGCGAGTTGCAAAATAAATAGTGAAACCACAAGCTCTGGGCCTGGCTGGGCCCTGAAATCCATTAGCATTCAGATGATGGGGACTGGAACAATGGTGCCAGCAATGGAACCCAGGTCAGGAAAACAAAGTTTAGGCCCAAAATCTGGGATTTGTCAACAAAAGAAAAGATTTACCAAATTTCATATATCAGACACAGTCTCAGAATTTCTCCCCTCCCCCTTTTTCTATTTTCAATTAAAAACCAAAAATAAGCTTTCCTCTGATGTTATCTGCCACCCAAACATTACTAGTGCATGACTATTAGAAGGTGAATTAGAAGGGATACCGGGAAAGTAGGTAGATGGGGTGTCCCCAGCTGACCCTGGGCTCCACACATCGACTATTCGATTATTCAATTACCCAATACTTAACATCCTTAGCGCTCATGGTAGAGAGTTAGAGTGTGTTGGGAAGCTCAGGAATAAGGGCAGCGGGTTGGGGATGGCAGCCCAGGGAAGGGGTGATGTGTGGTGCAGGAATCAGGGCAGGGGAGTTTGTGGGGTTCAGAAATAAGGGCAGGGGATTGGGGATGGGCAGCTCAGGGCAGGGAGGATGTGGGGGATGCAGGAATTTGAGCAGGGAGCTGAGGGTGTGGGGGTGCTCAAAAGTAGGGAGGTTTGGGTGGCTCAGAAATAAGGGCAGGGGGTAGAGGGTGGGGAGGTTCAGGGCAGGGGGCTGGAGAGGGTAGGAGTCAGTGCGAGGAGGCACGTTCACCATTTAGGGAGGGTAGTGGCAGAGGGGCTGCAGCCACATATACTGGGTCACCGCTGCTCTTCCTCTGACAATCAGGGAGCGAAGGGAAGTGCACAGCTCCTGTGGAGTCTCCTCTGCCCCTCGCTACACCGCAGCCCCCCTGGGCATCAGGAAACGAGAGGAAGGCACGCTAGCTGTGCACTCTCCACTCACTCCCTGATAGTCAGGGAAAGGGAAGAGCAGCAGAATGCTGGGTACACGTGGCTGCAAACACTCCCCTCCCTTCTCCCCAAGGGCACACAGGAGGGCAGAGTATAGGGATTGGGGCAGCCCCAGCTTTGGGGGAGGCACCTGTTGCTTAGCAAGGCAGTCCACAGGGAAGCCCCAAGAGCCCAGCTGGGAACAGCTGCAGCCGAGTGCCCCAGCCCACCAGCTTCTATTTGTCACAGTGCCGCACTAGGGTGCCCTCGCTTTCATCTCTGGATTTGGACCCCTTGTGGCCATGGGTACGCATGCATAGCATATCCTGCATGCCCCCTAATTGCACCTCTGCTGGCACTAAAGTCACTAAGACAAAGAATTAGATTCAGGAAGAGGGACATTTTAGGCATAATCTAAGGAAAAAAATCCTAATGGCATAATCTGATTTCCACAAGCAGCATCCTGAAACAATAAAATTGTATATAACATGGGACCAATGCAGTCCATGCTGAAGCCAATGACAAAACTGCCACTGACTTCAATAGCCGCAGGCCTCTTAGCTTGTTTAAACAAATGATCAGTTACAGCTGAAACTCACTTAGTTCTGAGATGCTTCCAACACAAGTCGCCAAGAGAGACTGTTCCAAAGTTCGGAGCTCCAGCTGGGCATAAGCATCAGCCCGTCCATCACTGCTTATGGAGCCATCATTGTAAGGGCTGAAGTAGGCAGGCAGAGACAGCACACCTGGGGAGAGCAGAGAACCTGTTACAAATGAAATCACCGGGGTAGAGGAACAGTCCTCCACCCTAGCAGGGATGGATCTACTGAAAGAACAGTCTTCTGTTTGTAGTGGTGACTGGGGAACACAGTGCATGCTGCTCACTCAGCCACGGTGCTCAGAAGACCTTTGGAAGCAATTAGTGCTGTTGATTGGCAGAAGCAGAGAAGCTGGGCTCTGGGAAGCAAATGCGGATTGTTTGCAGCCTGTAAACGCTGGAAACAAAGAGTTTGTAAAATTATTTTACTGTAAAATTACAACAAAAGCTTTGGGGAGTCTAAAGGAGCCTTTAAAGATTATCTACTCAGTAGAACAAAATGAAACAAAAAACCCCACAGCAGCAATTCTCAGAGCTTAGATCAATGGACTCTAGCTTGCGTCACAGCCAAATGTAGTAGTGTAGACATTTGGGCTATGTCTACACTGCAGGATTTTTGCGCAAAAACCTGTGGAGCGTCCATACCTCAAGTGCACTTTTGTGCAAGTAAATCAACAGTAAAACGACTGAACAGAGCGCTTTTTGCAGTGTAGGTAAGCCTTCTTCTACGAGGCATAACTCCTTTTTGTGCTACAGTTCTTGCGCAAAAAGGCACGTGTGGATGCTCCACAGGGGTTTCTGGCACAAATAGAGCCTATCCAAAAAAGCACAGGCGCTCTGATGACCATTCTGCAAATGGCTATCAGAACTTTCTTGCACAAGTGGCAGTGTGGATGCTCTCTTGCGCAAAAGCGATGCGCTTTGAGGTGTGAACGTGCTTTTGAGCAAGGTGCTTTTGAGTAAGAACTCTTCCGCAAAAGACTTCTTGCGCAAAAACCCTGCAGTGTAGGCGTAGCCTTGGAATTGGGCTCCAAAGCCCTCCCTCCTTGGTGGGTTTCAGAGTTCAGGCTCTCGGCTGAGTGTCTGCCGTGCTAATCGTAGCCCCTCCAGCGCAAGCCCAAGTCAGTTGGCCCAGGCTCACTGCCCTGGTCATTTATTTATTTGGCTGTGTAGACATACCCTAAAACAGTATATGCCAAAATGTGGGTGAGTGCCTACAGGGTGATCTTACAGAGGTGTCGTCAGATTGCTGGATGCAACTACCTGATTTTTAGGATTGTTGAGCATAACAGCCAAGTCCAGCTGAGGTGAATGGAAACTGAAGATTCTCATCTCATCTCCTTTGGGCATCTGACAGCAGGCAGTTTTGAATGCACACATTTATATTTTTTACGTGAGAGAGAATTTGGGCATATAAGATTAATTTTGGGAGGTTGGAAACTGATTTTGAAAAAAAAAACTGGCCCATAAAAGCATTTATTTGCATTTCTACAAATGACCTAAATTAAGGAAAACCTCTCTCTCTCTGTCTGTCTCTCTCTCTGTGTGTTTGCTAGGAATGTTTCTAAAAACATTTCACTTTCTTTACAAGAGCACTGATGTATGTAAAACAACTAGTTGGGTCAATAACGTAGTGATGATCAGAACACACAAACTCCTTTATCACTTCACAATTTTTCCTTGGTGTACAACAAAACAGAGCCAAATTGGGTGAGAGTTGGTAGGACTGGACACGAAGGGGATGGGTACTGTTTACAGACTGCCATAATGTCAGCTGGCATTGAGCGAGCTCACTCAGGCAGGTCAGTCACTGCACTGGAATCCAGATGTTCAGCAGCTGCTATAATTCTACTCCTTGGATCCATCACACAATTCCACCAATAACAATGAGGAGCCCTGTGGTGCCCTAAAGATTAAGAAATTAATCTGTTGGTCTTTAAGGTGCCACAGGGTTCCTCATTGTTTTTACCGACGCAGGCTAATACGGCTATCCTTCTGGAACTTCATCAATGTCTCTCATCCCGGACCTGCTGAATTCCTTGCTATTCCGGACCTGGGACCCCACATACTTCTCTGCCAATTTACCTTAATCTTGATCTGTGGCACCCTAAGCTATGCAGTCTTTTGTCCTGACCCATCTCTGCTAATGCTTTTCAGTCCTGACATGCAACACTCTTACTGTTCCAGTCCTAGGTGTGGAGAGTATGTCATTCTAAATCTGTAGCCACTTCCTAGGTCAGTCCCATGCCTCCCCACTAAGCAGGTAATTCCCAATTAACCTGTACCATGTTAGGAGATCTTTGTTGTTTTGTCTTGATATTTTCGTTTGAGATCTTTATGCAGAATTGATCTCTTCCTCCCCCTCCCATTCAGCAGGGTACATCCTCTTCCACATCCTGCTCAGTGGCACAGCTAGTGCTTGCATCAAGAACTTCCTGGCCATTCTGAGGATAAGGGAATGATTTATCCTGCTGTGTTTCTGCACTGTACATCACTGTTCGCTAATGCAGAAAACCCTGCCAATGGACTCTAATCTGAATAATTAGGAAGCTCAAGTTCTAAGAATTAATAGAAACAACATATGCAAACTGGGAGTACTCTCTCACTACACCGCAGCCCCCCTATACAGCATGAGTCCACTTCCTTTTTCTATATTAATCCTATGAAAGGACATTTTAAGGCATATGGATTGAATTTACAGCAGTGGGAAAAGGAAAATGGGCTGATTTGTTAAAAGTTTCAAATGGAGCACATAACTCTATGAAGGTGGAAACAGAAACTGGCAGTTACATTAATAAAACAGGCAGAGCAGAAAAAGCTTTTGGTGCAGATCCCCCTTTCCCCCCCTCCCACAACGGTTTCAACTGAAAGTTGGTTGATTTTAATTATAAATAAAGACTTTGTAAAATGATTGAAGCTGGGCAGGAAAATCAAGCACATTTTCCTCAGCTTTTCAGGTTATGGCTTGGCAGTTGTCATGGACAGATGGAACTAAAAATGATTAATTCACTAGGGAAAGTCCCTCATATCTGCCCGCAAAGGATGGTAGTATTATAGGGCAAAATATTTAGGGTCTAATTCTTTCACTTGCTGGGAGAGGGGTATGCTTGTTAAGTGGGAGATGAGAATGGAATTAAGACCCTGAGGCTTATCCACAGTCTACTGATATCTGTGCGGGTAATCCATTGATATAAATGAGTTTGCGATCAGGCCCTTAATACACAGCAATAGCACTTATAATGTATGTTTCCTGTTAATTTAGCAGTGTGTTTGTTTTTCACCACTGGAGGGTACCGAGTGCCTGGCAGAACCGCGAGAATCATCCCAATTTCCCCTGTGATAGCCTCCACTTTCTGCAAGGTACCACAGCATAAAAGCCATCCCTCTGAAAGAGGGCTAGAGAGCTTCCTATGTAGCTCATCAGCACCCTTCCTTAACTGGTCAGAGTAACACATCTGTTAGTCTCCAAGGTCCCATAGGACTCCTTCTTGTTTGGCCAGAGTAACAGATTCCATTCCCTCAGGCAGCAACAGGTTTGCTAGCATCTGAAATACTTTTGGCCTGGGTGATTGAAGCAAAAGGCCAGAAGCCAACTTTAACACTTGCAGTAAACAACTGCAGTTCCATTGACATGAATCTCCTCTAGCTGTTAGCCATATAGGCCTGTGGGACATACGTGAGCAATTCTGAATCTCCCCATTAGAGAGCAGTGCACACCTGTACCCTTCTTTCATAAGGGTCTTATTTTTCTCAATACTGTACACTCACTGCATTCTTCTTTGGAGCTGAATGGGTCCTGTATTGGTAAGACAGAGAACTTTTGCTCATGACTTTAAAGGAGACTAACAAGAGTTAGTGACTGGGTGACAAGAAAGCAACATTCACCACAGTTGATTTACATACAGCCTACTTTACTGAGCTATTCTGATGCTACTTCGATAGTTCCCTTCACTTCATGGTGGGTAGAGAAGTACTGTTAGTTCCACTTTGCAGATGAGGAACTGAGCCCTACATTGATATGTAGCCACACTGAGTCCCATTGGGGTTGGACTCTTGTAACTGGGAGCCAAATCTGATCCTGTATCTTTTAACCTACAAGAGTCATGGTTTTCATGATGGGTCGAGCCAACTGAACCACAACACGCTATTCTGACTGCAGACATCATAAATGTTCCATAGCACAGATAACACAGTCTCACCCAGAAATGGAATAATTTTCTGAAATGGTATTAATTTGCCAAAAAGTAGAAACTTGGCCAGATGCATCCCGTTACTTCTCAGAGATAGCTAAATATTGTATTACACACTCTGAGATGGAGCTGCTGATGGTGATTCTGACATCACATACTTTTACCATGAATGGGTCAAATTGTGACCACGTTATTTACCCTACTTTTGCGTCGTGATTTTGTAAGGGCAGATGTGGAGCATATTCTAAGTGGTTAGAAAAGGCGTTTAGAGTGGGTCTGCCACTGAATGACTGACCAACCTTAAGGAATTTACATTGTCTCTCTGTGCCTCAGTTTTTCATCTATAAAATGGGGCTAATTATGTTTATAAAGGTTAGAGTAGTGCTATAACTCTTAATTGATGTTAGTAAAAATGTTTTGAGACGTGCAGATAAAAGTTACTTTGCATTTTATAGTAAGTGCAAATTGTTCTTACTGAATTTGTAGGGCCTATTTATAAATTTAGATTTGGCTTTATATATTTTTATTTATGGTTATATTGTTTTTATCAAAGCTAACAAAATTAGCAAAATAACTCAATTTTGTAATTTATTTCTGAACAAATATATATGAAATCTGGAAATAAAACTACAGCTGATATGAATTTCAAATGTATATTTTTCTCAAGAAACAACAACCCAAAACAATCTTTAATTACTACACTGCAATGATCCACCAACAGCAAAGTTTTTTGTTTTTTGAAAGAGAGAGTGTACATACACAGAGGTGAAGTCTTTCCACTGATTTCAGTGTAGGATGGATTAGGCACTAAAAACACAACAATTGAAGCAGCAGCCCTTTCCGAGACTACTCGGAGGCTGCACTGTGTATAGCAACTCAAGTGAAAGCATCTGTACAGTTCTGTGATCAAGGCAAAGCTTAACAACAGTAATTAGCTTCTGATATTTCCCTAGTCTTTGAAACAGCAGCTGGGAGTAAAGCAAGGTTTATTCTACTTTACTTAATATACGAACCTGTTCAAGGACTTTTAAAAGGCAGTTGTTGGTTGGAGTTCCAAGCAGCAGCGTTTCAGAATGAAACTGTTCTGCCAGCCTCAAGGTTTTTAAATTGTTGTCTGTAAGCTGATGCTTTTTAAGAGCAACTGAAAAAATGCTTCTACAGTCTGAGTTGGGTCAAGGGAAAAAGAAAAATCATTCACACCATTCGGCATCTTGTTGCTCTTAGTGTTGCAATGGTGATGCTGCTATCGGTGGGTGGGCCACTTCCCGAGCAAGCTACCCAGGCAAAATGTTCAGAAACTCAGGAATCTGGTAGAAACTCAACAGTCGGGTCAGGTTTGTTGAAAGGTTTGAGAGCTCTGGGAGTGATCCTTGGGCTGAGTTCTGAGTGAACCTCGGATAATTTACAGTTTGGTATCAAAGTCACTTGGTAATTATGGTTTGGCATCAAAAGAAGGTGAATGAGTTGATTTCAACTGGATTTTATTTTGAGATTTCAGGCTAGAACAGCGATGGGCAACCAAGACTAGTGAGTGGCCCTCCGTCATCTCAGTGGCCAGCAAGATTGAAATCTGGTTGTGGACAATCAGGGTCTGTGGCCTATTGGGGTTCCACCTGAAGCCTGCGTGCCCCTTCTTTGCCCACTTTCCCCAAACCTGTCACATACTGGGGCACTGGAGTCCCGCACTTACCTACTCCCTGCCCTCTCCCATGCAGCCCTTTCAGAGTGCCATGAATCGGGTGATCCTTGGTCTGATCCTGCTGCTACCCCTCCCTTCCAGAGCTTGAATGCTGTGAATCAGTCAATTCACAGCACTCTGACAGGGCTCGAAGGGAAAGGGAGGAGTGTGGGGCTCCAGTGCCCCAGTGCATGGCAGGCATGAGGAGAAGGGTGTAGAGAGGGAGTGCATGAGCTGCAGGTGGAACCCCAATAGGCCACAGGCTGCCCATCACTAGGCTAGATGGATTAAAGCCCACATCCATGATATTTTAATCTTTACATTGTTGCACTCTCCAGATTGTTAGCATGTGACATTTATGGAGAAGGACTCTCCAATGGGAAGACTGTCACTATGTTTTTTGGACTTCCTAGCACTTTACCAACTGGTTTAATCTAGCTTGTCAGTTCTTTGAGATCTTCCACATGGTGACATGCTGTTTCAGAGTGGTACGGAGCCAGTGAGAATGGTCTGAAAAGCAATGGAATTTCACCATCTGGAATTCCTTGTAGAAACTGCATAGGGCATTAACTCTATAATGTTAGAAAAGTGTGACAAGAGTCCAAAGAACATGGTTCAGAATATGTCTATTAGGTTACAGAACACAGATCTCCCTATCCCACAGGGCATACATTGGGGTGTATGCAGAAAAGAAGGGAGTTACGTGTTATTCTTTTAACTTTTTTCCCCCCCAGATAAAACCCATAAAATCACATTTGTCTTACAAATCGTTCTTCTGGGCTGAACAAAAATAACCTTTTTGGAACAAGGACTGTCTTTGTGTTCTGTCTGTACAATGCCTAGCACAGTGGGGTTCATGACTTCTAAAAACCACCATAACATCAGCAAACAAAACAAATACGAGACAAAGATCCATTTCAGGAAATTAAATCCAACAACAAATTTTTGACAGTTCTGGTAGAACTCACTAGATTCGGGCTCATATTCAGACATTTACCTATCCTTCATATAAAAGTGAAATAGAAATTGTAAATAATATAGAGGATCCATCAAGGGGGATCAAATGTAAGGAAGAAAAATGTCTTTTGTCATGCACATTAAGACAATTTTGCAGTATTTGACTCGTAATTATTTCCATATGGAACATTTACAGAGGTTAAATGTTATCTGAATCCACTAGACCTGTAGAAGTAACATTTTGGAGACAGAAGAGTGAAATCTTTGCTCCACTGACTCTGGTAGCAAGACTCCAATTGATTTCGGTGGGAGGTGGCAGGATTTCACCTAGGAAATCAAGAATACTCTAATCACCCATACCGGAGTTTGGGTGGGACACAAGCCAACGTCCTTTTTCTACAAAAAATGCTTAAATCTTAAACATCATGAGCACTGAGGGGCTCCATTAATTTGTCTTTCACAACACATCTGGTAACACAGTGCCATGCAACACTGATTCAGAAATGATTCTCAACAAAGAGAACCACCTACTGAGTCAATGCCATATCTTGGAGCCCCTTGGTTTTCTTCCTGGCAGGCTCAAGCCTGCTTGGTTTTATGAAATCTGCCATAATCACAGCTGTAGTTTATTGTTCCTTCTGACAGCAGAGTACACCAAAGGAAATCAACCAACCAAAGTGTTCCTCCCGTAACATACACAAATATAAGCATTTCAGGTTCTAAGATCAGATATAATCATGAATCACCCTGCTAAGATGACAGGAACTGGGCAAGAAGCTTGGGATGGGAGAAGCATGTTTATAACTGCTAACTTATGGAAAAGTACGTTTTGCATAAAGTGATTGCAAAGCAGATGGGTACATCATTCAGTGGAGCTCTGCCAGCAGTAAGAGAAATCAAAATCAGTCATATGTTTTAGTATCCACATGTAATAATTATACTTAATTCAAAATAAATGGGGAAAGGAGAAAGTGAGAGGGAGAGAAAGGCTTACGCACTGAGACAGAAGGTCTTTGAATTATCTATAAGTGCTCGGTGGTGCACAGTTTAAGAGTCGCTGTCCTAGCTGTTCAGTTCTGGAGACTGGTAGGTACAGATCAGATGTATTCATGCCCCCACATATTAAAATGAGTTCTGTGGTCTCACACTGATTGTCTGTGGTCCTCTTTCCACACCAAGCTCCCTCTCACAATTATACATACGCTGACACCACTAGCAGCCTGCTCTGAGGGATAGTCAGGGCTTCACGTGACCATGCCAGTCATGACCGTTGTGCACAAGCATACCCAGGAATGGAGAAGTGGGGTAGGAGAGCTGAAGTCAGGACATTTGCAGAGAAGGGCGGAGAGAGGTGTAGGGGCTGGACAAAAATAGAAGTGAAGGTCAGGATGTAGGGGTGATGGCTACACTGGTGGGGAAGTTGAAGGGTTGGAGCCAAGACTAGAGTAGTTGTAAGTGTTGAAGAAGGTCATGACTGTTTGGCGGAGGAGTGCCTATCTGTGCTACATTTAGCTCTAGGCACAGCTGTCGGTCTCTCAGTTTCATGAGTGGAACACAGTTGGTGCCCTAACACATGCAGTAAAGACTAATACTGGGAGCCACAGTTTGTCTGGGCTTAAGTAACATGTTATCAAGAACCAGCATTATCTTCTAGTGAACAATCGGGTCATCATCAATAAAAGCTCAATAGGCATTATGTGCCTCAAGCATGAAGTTACCCCAAAACTGCAAGTTTAAGGAAACCTGAAAGTCTATTATCACTCTGCAAGGACGTGGTTGTATGAATATGTAGAATAATGTGAGTTTACAGAGTCTGCAGTTCTAGGTGACAGTTAGCTCTACCTATTATGTTAAGATTCGGTGTATATTATGGTACAGAAAAAACATAAGGCCATTGCCAGTCAGCGCCAGACATGTAAGAGTTTAACCAGTTACCCAATAAAAGGCAACTTCTCAGCCTGCTTATCTGTTAACTGGCCTGGATGGCTGGATGCTGTTTGCAGGCCCCCTGCCGCTCCAGGCTATGGCAGGGCTGGAGCAGCCTTGTGACCAGAGCAGCCCCCACTGCCTGAGGCTTTGGCAGGGCCCAGGGTGAAGCTGGGGCTGGAGCAGCCCCCACCAACAGCAGCGGGCCCAGGCCAGCACCTCACCCAGTCTGGCCCATTGAGCCATAGGCAGGAAAGGGACTGCTCCAGGGTTAACCAATTAAACTTAACCTTTAACTAGTCAACATTTAAAATGTTAATTAACATCCCTAGTTAGCACAAGTCTTTAAATGCCAGAGTAATCTCATGGCACTAATCATGCTTGCTATTACTATTGGACTTACATAAAGCACTAACAGGTTTTCATTTCCTACAAGTTTAACTCACCCATTCTTCACATAAAATCATATCTGGGGTGGAACATAGCTGCTATGCTACATCAGCGTCATATAACTGTTCTGGGAAAGAGAAGCGAGCACTGAAAATTCTGGCATTTGAATGGAACGGGATGGTGTAGGCATAGAGTGACCATACTTCTTGTTTGCCTTGTCCTGGTTGTCCTGACTTGTTTATTTTATTTACTTATTTTGCAAAAGTGGGTGAGCAGCAACGCCAGCCCTGTGCAGGGGCAGAGGAAGGGGACTTGGACAAGTGTCTCGGGCAGAGGAGGGCTCCTCAGATTAGCCCCATATGGTGCCTCATTTTGCTTTTGGGAAATATGGTCACCCTATGTAGGCAGGATACTGGAAGTTGCATACTGTGGCTGGGACAAATGGGTTTCCAGATAATCAAGACTGGATAGAGTCTCTTTTTTAAATTGTATTCAAAGTTGACATGAAGATGGCAGAAGATCAGGATGCTATCCACAAATACAGCAACACTCTCCCGCTGAGCCCACCTGCTCCGTAATCCCGTCCATAGGATGGTTGAGGTGGCTGCCGTGGGCCCCCCAAAAACACAGGGTCTGTGGCAGCTGCCCCAATTCATCCTATGGATAGGACGAATCTGCTTATTATATTACCTTTAACCTGAGGCTCTTAGTGCTGTGCCATCAATTTCATAGATGGGGAAACAGTCAGAAAAGAGCTGAAGTAAGTTATCCAATCACCAGGGGGAGTTAGTGCCAGCTTTTTGCACTGCCGAAGTCTCCCCATTCAGGGGCCCTGGATGTACCATTCTGCCCACATTGAATCACTGCTCTACTGTCAGCTAGCCCAGATTTTAAAGAAGTGGCATTACTGTGTTTTAAGTTGGGTCTGAAAAACCACACCCCCCCCTTTTGGAGGCCATTTGAAACTATGGTCTTTGATGTCATCTCTCTCTACATACAGAAAAATTTTTCCTGTGGGATGACAGAGTGACATCATCTGTGTCCTCATGCTGCCACCCACCTCCGCCCCCTCTAGGCCTGGGCGACTCCAGCTCCAGTTCCCACTTCATATCCTGGGGTGCTACGCCACCAGGGAGGGGCTCCTGGGGCTGGGGATCCTCCACCATCTGAGTCTGACCTCCACCCCTGGGCAGTGCTGGGTCCCCTCTGCCATCTGAGCCCAACACCCCCCCAGGCTACCCCGCCCCTCCACCATCTACACCCCCCCCCTTGGACCTCTGGGCTGCTCTGTGGATCCTCTGCCATCCAAGCCCACACCCCCCTCGCACCTCTGGGCTACCCCATGACTTCTCTACCATCCAAGCCCAACCTTCCCCAGCCCTCTCATACCTCTCACCACAGCCCACTCCTCCTCAGCCAGACAACTTCCCCCAGCCTGCTCCTATCCCCTCCCACCTGGCCAGACACCTACCCCCAGAGAGAGGGGGGTTGGTGAGCATAGTGAGCAGGAGGCACAGCTAATCAACTAGTCACTTTCACCACCCCCTCCCCCCTTGCTGTCTCTATCAGAGAGAGAGGCAGCAATGGGGGGAGCAGGAGCCGGTGCTGGGTGGAGCCAGCTTTAAAAGCCGGTTCCCTACAGCACTGTCTCCTTGGGGCAGGAGGGGTGCAGCGGGGAACTGGAGGCACTTCCGAAGCAAGAGCGGGGCTCTTGTACATTTCAAAAGCAGGGCACATGGGGCCACTGGGAGACTGCTTGAGGCCCTCGCTGGCCCCGTGCTCCCCGCAGCGCTTCTGCCTCTGAAATGTAGCAAGAGCCGGCAGGCACCCTTATCAACTAATCAAACAGTTGATGCAAATTGATTAGTTGATAAATCTAAATCCAACACTCTTAGGCACAGCCTTCTAGTCATAATACATTAAAAAGAGAGATAGAGAAACTTTAATATTTCCCCTCAGTTTCTAGAAATGTAAATTCCTTGCACTGTAACCACTGCAGATACTTGAAGATGTGCAGATGTGCTGTGGATGCCAAAACGCCATGCTCAGCAAATACAATCTTCAAGCATAGGGCCACTCACTATCTGTCAAATAACCAGCATTCAGGACATCAGAATTTCCATGTAGAATATGAGGCCATGATGGGACTCTGAAGCTTGGTAGTAACATTAGGTTTTGGAATAAACCTTCTAACTTTTACACACTTCTGCTTTCAAGCTCCAGTTAGAGTCATTAAACAGCAAACTCTCTAGAGGACTGTAAATATCACATGGACAAGTAGAGAGGGTTTATGAGGCACACTATAATTTGCCACAAGCCTTCTGGAAGAAGTGAAAAAAAACCAACTGAGTGCGGTCTAATGGATAGGGCACGAGGCTTGGTGTTAGGCTGCCAAAGTTTGATTTCCAATTCTGATAATGACTTACTGTGTGACCTTGGCCAGCTCACTAACTCTCCCTGATTTTCAGTTCACTTATCTGTAAAATGGGGATAATACTTCCTTATCCTCCAGGGTGATTTGACAGAAGTACTGACTACTTTTCTTTCTTTCTAGCTGACCCCGGGCTCCACTGCTACCCCTTTGAAATGCGCAGAGGCAGCATTTCAAAGGAGTAGCTGCCACTCAGCTGATCCATAGATCAGCGGCTACTCCTTTGAAATGCCACCTTGAGGTTTCAAAGTTGTGCAGTGCTGCCACTTTGAAGTACCCCTTCCTCCTCCCCCTTTGCTGCCTCTCTCTCATAGAGGCAGCAGGGTGTGGGGGAAAACAACTAGTCAAAAGACCATATGATAAGCAAATGCTTATCAGACAGTCAACTAGTCTTTAACATCCCTAAAACTGACATGGCCCGTTAACAGGTTTCTCAAAGTGGTTTCGTGGACCACTTTGAGAAACACTGCTCTAGAGAAATTGACCATAATAACTAATGCAGAAGAAAAACTATTCTACAGTAGCTCCTTGTATGGACACTATTCTGGAATTATTCTAGAATAATTAGTGCTCTTTCAAAGTGAAGGAATTTCTCTGGAATAAAGTGACTTTATTGAGTGTCCGTGCAGGGAACTATTCTGGAATAGCCATTGTGCATTAATGTATTCCACAGTAGTTATTCCAGTCAATTTCCCTCGGTAGTTAAGCCCTTAGTCTGATTAAACTAATCTTCATTCTGGTATTTCCTGGTTGGATTTAATATACCATTGCAGTAACATTAAAAATAGATTAACAGATCATCTGTTAATCAATGTCAAAACCATAATTACATTGACCAATGACTTGGAATTCTCTGAGCATGAGAAATAAATAATTCTGTACATCTCAAATTAAAAAATGAAGCTTTACAAAAAGCTCCCCTCCTCATTACAATTTAGAAAGTATTTTAACTACCTCCTAATATTTAGCTGTAGGTATGAGTTATTTTAAACCACTGCTGCTACTAGTGGTAACCCATTCTACACATATTTTTAATACCTAATATCGTAACAAAGCCATGACCAGATAACTCCAAGATGACAGAATTCAGATCTCGGGATGTAAGCGACTAGTTGACTAGCCGATCAGCCTAGGCTTATCAAGTAGTCGAGTCATTGCTTGACTAGTCACTTCCCTCCCCCCTTGCTGCTTCTGTATCAGAGGCACCGGGAGGGGAGGGGGAGCGGCAGAGCAGGAGCCGGTGGTGGTGGGGAGCCAGCTTAAAAACCAGTTCCCCCCCCCAACACTGTCTCTGTGCGGGGAGGGGAAATGGCAGGAGTGGGGATTGAACCAGTCCCTGCTCAGGCAGGGTCCCAACTGCTGCTCCTCTCCCTTTGAAATGTACAAGAGCCACCTGTGGGTTCCATCATTGCGCTTCTTCCCCTCTCCCGCAGGTTCTCTGCTGAGCTTCTGCCTTTGAATTGTACAAGAACCGCAGGTGGCTCTTGTACATTTCAAAGGTAGAGGCGCTGCGGGATAACTAACAACTCCCTTATCGACTATGTAGTAGTCGATGGAAATTCCAACTACTCAATTAGCTGATTAATCAAAATGTAACATCCCTATTCAGATCCTCCTGCTCCTGACCTAAAGGACAGGTGTCTCCCATGTGCGCTAAGGATAGTATCCATTAGCCATCAGCAATGTGGTCCCTACGACCCTCACTAGTACCAGAGAGACTCAGAACTGCACAATACATAATTCTGTCATTACAACATATGAGTAGAGTTGGGTAACACTTTTCAGACAGATTATTCACCAAAAAAGTGCCGATTCAATTGACACTAAACTATTTGTGAATGTGTCACGGATTGGCTCAATATTTTTGAGCAGTGGGAGTGTGGGGGAAAGCAGCTAGATTCACAAGGGATTTCAGCACTATGTGGGCCCTGGTTCTCTCACATCTCAGTTGACTGCCATAATCACTAGGCTAATGGCTATAAAGAAGGGCACCACCTCCATCTCCTCTAGTGGTTTTGTGACTCTAGCCCTTCCAAAACTTTGTTTCTAGGCATTTTTAATCAACGAACACATTTCCTTAGCCATGAATCAGAATATACAGAATTGTTCAATTTGCCAAAAGTGTCTGGATTCAATTTCACCTGAACCACGTTGTTTCAGGATTTTTCAAAACTTGCCAGTGAACTGAAAAAATCAGTTTCTCGCCTTGATCTGTATATGAATGAGCTAGCATTAGCACAGTTGCCTCTGACTCAGCTCATCTGATAGAGTCTACGAAAACTGACTATGAGGGGTCAGGCTGATGGTTTATTAGATAGAATTGTGCATGTCATGCAGGTAAACAAATGATTCATTAGATGACAGGATTGTCAGTCACTGACTAAAGCTAATTTTGTGTCTAGTCTACATGAAACTCAAGAAACATCCATCACTAGGGCCATTTATAAATAAACCAATTTTCAAAAATGACACACAGAGCACATTGTAGTTTTACGCACAGTGTTAACATCCAAGATAATCTACAGATGCTCAACTACAACCAACAATGCAAACTGTCAGACCAGCATTAACCTGCATGCACAAGTCACTAATCAGGAGGCCTGCCCATCTTTACCAAACTTGCCTGGGGTTCACATTAAAATATCTTGGGGAGCTCAAGTTTTGGAACAAACAAACATCAGCCCTTCCCACTCAGGAAAGAACGTTGGCATTTGAAAACAAAACCCATGTGCCTCGACAGGGTTATTTACATAGTCCAGAATAATTTGGACCATGGTAAAGGTGTGTGACAACTGTGTTTTGAAATCATTTGTCTTTTGATTCCAATTTTCTCAAATAAATACGTGGAAGTATTTGGCAGGCCAGCCTTTCTACAATATGGGAAATCATTCTCTTAATATTTTGCCCTTCTACATCTCCTCCCATTCAAGGATTTTAGAAAACTTTATCAAAATGCTGACAAGAACCCTACAGTCAATGAGAATTCCACTCATGCACCAGCTCTAGACTCACTTTCTCTCCCTGCTCTTAGCTGGCCTCTTTCCTACTCTCTCAGGGCTGCCCTGACCGTTCCCCTTATTTATTGCCATGCTCATTCCTCTCTTTTTATATTATTTCCTTCCATGACGTATCTCCGTTTTTCTAGCACTCCAGGTCCTATTTTAGTCTCTGTCATTGCTTTTATGCTCTCTCTCATCACCTACAAAACAGGTTGGGATACCGCCTTTCCTCCAGTGCCCAGTAAGTCATGTACACAAGAACAGCTCCCCTGTCTATTTCTGAACAGTGCAGTTTCCCTCGAGAAGCTTCAGTGGTGATGGGACAATCAGAATGTGTCAATATCTTCAGAAACCCTGCATGAAACATCCATTACCACGCCCTGTCGAACTCAGATCATCTGAAACTCAGGCACTTCTTAGTCTGCAAAGGCTCAGTCATAGCCATTTATAGTTTGTACAACAAATACAACTTGTGCTTCATCACCAAAGGGCAACTCTTCGTTAGCATCCATTCGGGTTCTAAATATAACTCCCCCAAGCAGCAATTCAGTTTCCAACAGTGCCGCTTTGAGGTTTTTTTTTAAAAGAATGTTTAGCTAATGTTTTATTTATAGACCTTTACATTGAAAATGAAATACTTCATTAAGTAACTCCTCTGAGATGAACAGATCCATAGCTTTGTTTTAATATTCTATACGGCTCTTCAAAAAAAAAAATCCTCCCTCCTCAAACAATCTAAAGGTTTCTTGAATTTTTATTACAAGAACAAAAGTCTTTAAAAGAATACACAAGAAAAAAGCAGCATTGCTAACACTCAGCTTTGACTGTTATTTGGAGAGCTCAGAATCATTAACCACATCCTAAGTTGCTAACATGGCAGTTCCATTAGAGACCGACAATTAGTATCTCATTAATTTAAAAAACATAGAATACAGTCTACTGCAGCGACTGTATGTTTGTACATGTCCAAATTGGATAAAATTGCTTAATATAAACTTTGCCAATATACCAATCACCTTGCTATAGTTCAGTGATTTTTCAATTTGTGGCCTGGGACTCTGCAGACTACGTCTAAGATTTCCAAAAAGGTCCATACCTCTATTTGAAAATAATTGTTCCCAAGCAAAAAACACTTTAGGTGCAACTCTTTCTGGAGAAGAACGCCCTTTGGCTGAAGCGCTGATGACACAATGAATCAGACTGTCACACAGCAAGGGGGGAGGGGGGAACCACTTGCGCGGCTAGATCAGGACAGGTTGACGTTGTAGCACAGACGACATTGTCCTCCGTGTGTGCTATCGCTTCCTTCAATGGGACCTATTTGCTCACACAGGTGTGTTCCCATCAACCACTCTGTCTCACACAAAAGCTTCGGGGGGGGGGGGGGGGTAGAGAAAGAGCTCCCTTGGCATCAGTGTGGTGAGTGTTCCAACACAGAGCCCCCTTGACTGTTGATTTCTAGTGGACAGAATCAGAACTGCTGCAGCCTCATAGGCCCTGTACTATTGGGTCCGAGGCTTGTCCTGCACTAGGAAGAACCAAGTCCCATGCCCACTCTTGCTGGGGAATCTCAAGAGACCTGCTGGGGAGCAACAAAGTCATAATTGCAAAGTCTTCCATGGTCATACATTTGTTACAGTATTGTCCAGGCCTGTAAGCACCTTTTATCAAAAGGAACCCAGAGATCTCTGCAAATAATCATGAGTTACGCCTTGGAATGTGCCATGTGATGAGACAACAGAGGCAGAAAGAGCAAACAACTTGCCCAAGGTTACAGCAGGTCAGTGACAAGTCTCTTGTATGTTGTTCGACACACTAGGAGCTACTCTGGGGCCATCGATGCAACCGCGCCACTGTAGCATGTCTGATGAATATGCTCTCTGTCAACGGGAAAGAATTCTCTAGTCAGCATCATAAAACCGCCATCCCATGCGGTGGCAGCTCTGTTGCTGGGAGACTAGCATAGTGCCCTCCACACCAGCACCTAGGTTGATGTAACTTACACTGCGCACTTATTCACAGCCCTGAGTGCCATTAAGTTATACTAACATAACCTGTAGTGTAGATTGCCAGGTGTCCAGTTTTCTACTGGACAGTCTGGTATTTGCGCCCTTTGTCCAGTAGAAAAATTCAGAAAATACCGGACATATGCAATGTCCAGTATTTTCTGAATTTCCAGCTGTGCGCCGGACAGAAGCCTGGAGGGGGCGGGGGAGCAACTGGAAGGCGAGGCTGCGATTGGCACTGGGAGCCCTGTGGTTGCATGCAAAAGCCGAGCAGGACGGGGTGGGGCCGAGGCAGTGGCTGGGACTCCCACTGAATGCATGCAGAAGTCAGGCAGGGGGAGTGGCTCCCAGCCACTGCCTCCACCCAGCTTCTATTAGCAACTAGAGGGAGTGCCTGCTGGGGGCGCGGCCTGTTGGACTCTGGCTGCGGCCAGTGGCTGCACCCCCCCCGCCAGCTCTGCTTCCCACCCCCCTTTCCTTCCATCCAGCCCTCCCGGCCCCCAATTCCCCCCAGCTCTGCTTCCCGCCCCCCCTTCCTCCCTCCCAGCCAGCCCCGCCTCCCTCCCCCCTCCCCCTCTTCCTCCCAGCCAGCCCTGTGGCCCCCGCCTCCCTTCCTCCCAGCTGGTCCCTCCCGCCCACAATCAAGTATCAAGTGTGTCTGGTATTTTGGGGAGGTCTATCTGGTAACCCCAAGTGAGGACAAGTTCTAGGACTACCGCAATCCAGCAGAAGAAATGAGTCAGAGGAAGGAAAGAGACTTCAATCAGGCCAGGCAGCTACTAATGCCATGCACTGCCCCACTAATTTTTCACTGTAAATGAAATGTCTTCAATACTGGGCACAAGCACAAACATGACCATTTGGCTGGCAATAACTTGTACAGTGTTTCCACAGATTGCTATAGACACTAAATCTTCTTGATATCCTTAGAGTTGGCAAGGGAGGAAAGTAGGCTATTGAAGGAAGACCCGTTTATTGACAGGGATATTAATGGGACGAGATGAGACTGTTAAGTAAATGCTCACAGAAATGGATTCATTCACTATTGATGTGCAATAAAGAAGCACAGCATGGAAGTACTGTAGAAGCAATCTGTGCTCTACTGGGGGAGAAGGTGAGCTCATTAGTGTGCCACTGATCATCTTTTGCATCCAAGTGACATTAGCAGCCCAGTGTGCTTCCAAAGAGAAATCTTAGGACTGGAGACTGCTTTGTCTTTGGTGCCATGGGCGAAAAAGAAATGCTAGCCCCAGCAAGAATGCAGATTGGCTGAAGAGGTTTGCTGTTGTGAATGCTGCGCGCTTTAACTGATCCGACAGTCTCTGTTCCTAGCCTCAGGTTGCTCAGACCAAGAATTAACAAGACACTGACTCAAATGGCAACCAATTGTAATCCTAAAGTAAGGCTAACATGGCAGGACTAAATCTTGCCTGCTCATCATTTCTTGGGTCTTTTCTATTTGCAAGGGATGAGTGCTTTTGCCTACTGAACTGGAAAGATGTGTCAAGTATGTACAGTAATGAATGGCAAGCGACAGGGAGAAGAGATTGTTGGGGAAAGGCAGCTCAATGCAGCCAGGCCTAGGGAAAAATCAAACTGCAGATAGACTAAAGAGCTGAATTGGGCATGAACCACAGTGTTTAGGGCTAGAGCAAAACTTCTTTATACTTCAGAAGTATCTGGATTTTGGTTCAGGTCCACCTTGTCTGAAAAATAATGTGGAACGGAAAGGGGATGGAACAGAGAATGGATAGGCAGGGTCTTGAACATAGGGAGAGGTTCTACAAGATGTAGAGGAGAGGGAGAACAATTGGGAGCAGAAGAAAAGGTTCCGTAAAGAAGAGATAGGTTAAAGAACAGGTCGATATTAGGAGGGAAGGCTCTAACAGAGGAAGACCATCTCTTTAGATCAGCCTGGGAATAGTTTTCAAAACATCCCACTTTTAGAAAAAGTTTTCAAAGTTCTGAAGAACTCATAATACTTCCCATCCTTTAACCCCCAATGGCGCCTCTCCTTACTCATACATAGGGAAATCCAGTGAAAGTCAGGCATGCTTCATTTAAACCCTGATGGTATTTGATGTGTGCTTTTGGGGTAAAGCAGTTTTGTTGGAGTCCCTGCAATTTTGATGTGCTCCTTTGCGGCTACAGAGATCACCAAAGGAAATAGGATTGAAAGAAACTCAAGCAAATCAACCATTCTTCTACACAATAGGTCACAAGAGGTTTGGAGCTTCGTTACAATTTCTTCTGGGTAGGACAATAGGGCAGGCATGGACAAAAGAAGCAACATTCTTCTTACGACCGACTTACCTCAACTCCCTGGCACACCCTTTTCTGCCCCCTTCCCTCTAATAAATCAATGATTTATTAAATCAGCCCTCAAGGCCCAGCTGCTGCTCCTTCATCTCAGTGGGAGCCAAACAATGATGGAGATGCCAATCTATTAGGCTGGCCTTATTCGCAGAAGGATAAGGAACAAAGCATTTGTATAGAGCAAAGAGAAATGAATTTAAATCGATTGCAATGCAATTTTCCATGATGGATTAGCACCTTTCCTCTGACCTAATCATGCCATCTTTTTGCTGACAGCCGCTAATGTGCGAATATTTGTGCTGGGTGCACCCTTTAGGAATTTGCCTTTTCAGTTACATAATTATTGTGTTGGGCCATCTGATCATATGGAAATAATCATTTTTACATTCCACGTTGAGAGCTGCACATTATTGTTCTAACTACTGTTGTTATATTTTTGTACAGGAGTATAGGGGATGTAGTGGATTCTTTCACAACATGAATCCTCTCTCAATTCCCTACTTTAGTCTGTACATCTTGAGGTCCCGAATGACAACTCATTTTCACATGGCCAAGTCCTGGATACTGGACTTTCTTCACTACCAAGCAGTGTTACATGTCAATTAGCTAGAAGGATCGATGATAGGCTGCCCTCGAGAAACGTTCTACCTTCGAAAGCCATCCCAGCACATTTCCTGTGCAGCAGATGACAAGGTTTAGAATCAAACAGATCTTCCACCAGCAGTACCGGGTGCTAGGGTTTAGGAATTTTAAAACTGCCTACAATAGTTAACAGGTTAAATGATTTGTTTGACTGGTTAACCACCACTCCACAACTGGCAGGGGCTGCCCTGGCCTTGCCAGAGTCACGGGTGGTGGGGGCTGTCCTGGCCCTGGCCTCCCTCTGGTCTTGCTTGAAGGAGATACCTGTGTGCTGTGATATCTAGGGTCGTTAGTGCAATAGATGGCATTCTTCTCTTCATCTCTGCAACTCTTGAACTAACTCACCAACAATGCCATCTGCGAGCACAGGGCTGCAAAAATGTCCCAGCCGGCTGTGCTTCTTAAAGTTTCTGTGGCCCTTTGTTTCTGACAGTAGATGTGTTAATGCACATTGGGCAATTAGTCTGCCCACTTTAAATCACTTAAAATAGCTGCAGTGTTGTTCGCTTCCTGTCATAAAACTGCTGTACAGAGTCACTATGTGCTGCTAAGCAGCTTCCTTGTTCTACTCCAAAGGCTGCTGCATTAGAGGTTCTGATTCTTAATTACTAACTGATGGTTTTTAAATGCTTTGCAATGCTTGGATTAAACACTGTGGAAGTGCCAAGTATTATTGCTACTTTATGAATGCTTTATGCCATAGAGAGCTCATCTCCATGGGTCTTTACTATGTTAGCAAGCCAGGGTGTGAGATCTAGCTTGCTACACAAGAACATCCTGTGTTGACAGCGCACTAAAAGTTCCGCTGCACACACTCATGTTCCCATTTCAAACAGCTGTATGTCCCATTACACTGCAGAATTGTTTGTGCGTGATCACATGGGACACTACTGCATGGTAAACTAGTTGCTGTAGCCTCACATCGGTTTAGTAATGTGCTCTGTAGATGAGTCCTGAGAACCAAGCTAGAGGACTAAATTCTCCTTCAAGTTACACCCATGCAACTGTAGTGCCTTGTGGTGGTGAACATAACAGAATATATGAGTGTTTGGATCTCAGGGCTGGGTGAGAACCTCTGTCTTTGGTCTTCCATCTTGAAGGAATAAACACTACTTATAGATCAAATTGTTTCTTTGTAAAGAAATCTTCAACTTGGCATCCCTTCCATATAAAACAACCCCAAGAAACAAAAAGCAACAGCCTCTCCCCCCCCAGGTGTGATTTGATGCAGGAAGCTATTGAATGAGATTCAGCTCCTGATCACTCAGTTCTCACCAATCCTCTTAAACAACTCCTGCAATCGCCCATTGATCTCCCACCAGAGCTGACAAGCTGGGAAAAAAATAGTAATAATCTTTTAAGCCTTTGGGGCTCAGTGCAGGATGCAAAGCTGGGCTGAAAGCGCTCAGTGTTTGAGGTTGGGTTTGAGTTAAAGATATTGGCAAAAGCCTCACTGCCGTAGGTACACAAAAGGCGCTCAAAGTTATCAGCAAGTTTCCATTCCCTGTGCCTGGGAAGGAGCATCCCCAAATGGGGACCAAAAAGGGGAAGATGCAGGCAATGCTTTCAATCATCCCCTACATATTCATCACTGAGCATTTCATTTAGCACGATAGTATCTGCTAATCAAATCCTCAGTGAAGAGCATGCTTCCATTGAGATCATTGTGGTGATCCTGTGCACTGACTTCACACAGTAGTGTACAGCTCATTCAAAAGAAGATTAAAAAAATTTGGTAGCTAACATAAAACGGAATATAGGACATTTCAGGCACAAAGAATAAGTCATTCTACCAAACAGGCTAATGCTTCTGGGATTCACATCAATTCCCATCTTCTTGATTTCTCACCACACTCCTCCATAGGCTTTTTTAAAAGCAAAATCAAGTGTCTTTTCTAAAAGCATTGCATCACTTTCTGTGTTTGTTTCCCATGTGTTTTTACTAAATTTTTTAGCAAGAATGGAAGGAATTGTGCTTCAGATCCCTCTGTTGGGCTTTTGTTTCCAATACTAAGAGGAAAGACATATCTTGAGTCAAGACAGATTCAAGCTGCAAAATTTAGAACCCACTCCCAACAGGAGGAAGGGGAGGGCATGAGGACGTGGTCTATTTTAAAATCAAGGTCCATTTGTGAAAGTTGGAATCTGATCTGGTTCAGGTTCAGACCTCAAGACAGCTTCCTCACTAAATAAGGGGAAGGATCAGTTTTGAATTTCAAGCCAAGATGGAATCTTTAGAACTGTTTCCATCTCCGCCATAACGTCAAACATTTGTTAGGCATTTGTTAGTCTCCTCTTTAAAACAAAGCAAAAAACAAAACATTCCTCTGAATGATCTAAGCAACAGGGCAGAAAGTACTAGCTTTCGCTGGAAACTGTGTCATACCTCAGCTGAGTCACCTCCACCCTTCATCTTTCCGAAATGGATCAGCTACCAAGGGGAGGCTTTGGGTTAGGACCTTAAAATCTAAATGTTCTTTCCTGCTCTGTATGGACATTAGTGATCCCATAGCAAGTTTTATCCCACCAAACTCTGTAGTGTAATACGCTCTAAGCCATCTGGCTGCTACTCGCCTCCTCAGAGCAGAATGCATTTCAGTGACACTTCGTGCCTAAATTCTGAAGTACACTGAAATGGAAGGTGCAATGTAATATGCCACAAGTTAGATTCTTGAAATTTGTTGCCCTTTGATTCATCCTCTGAGGTTCACCTTCTCCCTATCTTATAGGGGGAGACAGTGACCATGTGACCTTGCACTCAGTAATAAAGGTGGGTCTAACAAGTACCTTAAGTATTAACTATGTAATCTCTTTCATATTCTCTCCCTCTTTTAATACAGTCTCACTATTTCATTGGTTTGTTTCATTATCTCTGTGTATTGAGCGGACGTCAAAATTTTTTCCAACCACGTCCTTTTCCAATATAGCACGTTGGAATACTTTTCCAGTTAACGCACATTCCAAGCTTGGCTCCCTCACTCGCAAGTTAGTGAGCTATTAAATCTGCAGTTACTTAAGATAGCGTTTGCGTATTAAATAATCCAGGGGAGGGGGAAGAGCCAATTTACTGTAATCTGAACAGAGGCATAAGAACCCCTATCCTGCTGAAAGGTCAAGATTAAGCTTGAATCAGGTTAATGTATAGTCTCCTAGGAAGGGATTTTTTTAAAGTAAAAATTTGAGGCAGTGAAGGAAGGGGGAAATCATTAGATGACTATTGCCTAGGAAGAAAAGGAAAGTATTTTTGAAGGCAATATTATAAAAATCATACACCTCTAAAGCCATTGGATTTTTTAAAAAAACAAGATTGTAAAGGCAACTGTAGGAGGGAGTAACTCAGTGCACAGGACTGGGAATCAGAAATTCTGGAACGTATTCCTGTTTTCTGCCACAGTCTTGCCACGTGACCTTCAGTAAGGCACATGCCTCAGTTTTCCATCAGTAAAACAAGTAAAATAATTACCTCACAATGGGCATAATGTAGTTTCATTCATGTTTCTTCGAGTAGAAAGCAATCTAGGGCTATGTCTAGACTGAGTCCCTCTGTCGACAGAGGGGTGCAAATCAAGCATGTCGAAATTGCTAATGAAGCAAGGATTTAAATATCCCGCACTTCATTAGCATAAACATGGCCACCACTTTTTTCTCAAGGGAACTTTTTCGGGAAAAACGACAGTCTAGATGCGGATCTGTCGAAAATAAACCCTTTTCTTAAGATCCCGTATTCCTCAAAAAATGAGGTTTACAGGATCTTTTGAAAAAGGGTTTATTTTCAACAGATCCATGTCTAGACTGCCATTTTTTTCCCCGAAAAAGCTCCGTTTCAAAAAAAGTGTCAGCCATGTTTATGCTAATGAAACGTGGAAAATTTAAATCCCTGCCTCATTAGCAATTTCGACGTGCCTAATCTACATCTCTCTGTCAACAGAGAGGTGTAGTCTAGGCACAGCCTAGAAGTCCAACCTACAGGTTAAACCTCTCTAGTCTGGATGTCTAGTCATACAGAAACATTCGTTGTCTGGAATGATTTTAGTTAGCCAGATGTCCATTTTTTATAGTTGTGGCCAAGTTTCTGTGCTGTTATTTAGCTCTAATTTACCCCTAAATGTCTTCTAACAGCCCAGTAAGCTGCTGGACAATACTGACCTCCCGTGGTCCGGAAAATTCTCTGGTTTGGAACCGGTCAGGTTCCAAGGATGCCAAGACTAGAGATGTTCAACCTGTACTATTTTCAGCTGTCAGCAGGAGGCAGTAATTTGACACTAGATATAGCTTGGCCAAGAAGAAATGTTTAACAAAACCCCAAAACAAAACACTGTCTTACAAAGCCAATTTTGTTGTCCACCTAAAGGAGTATGACAGAATTCTAAACTAATATGCTTTTTGCCTGCTCATGGCCCAAAAGGAAAGAAACCTTGAACAATTCAGTAAACCCCATTAAAAACACAAACACATGCAGGCAAACACAAGTAGCTCCTCCATTCTCTGTGAAGCACACAAAATGGAAAAGGTTTCCAAAATGGCAAGGTTTATTTTTTAATGCGAGAGTCACTTTTTTTTGTCAGATAAAATCTTCAATCTTGCGCAGTTAACAATTATGAGATAAGGCTGAAATCTATCAGTACTCTCCAGACCTTGGCAAGCCTGAGTGAAAATGGAATACAAACCAAGACATGCTCTCTGGAAAGCAGGCATATAATTTTGAATCTCACAGGACACACATTGTCAGCAAGTGCCTGGAATAATCCACTATAATTATTGACTGAAGGATATCCAAAGATTTTCACCTCAAACCTCAGGTCTTACAGCAAAGTCTGGATTGGCAGATGCTTTATCAGTCTCAGGTTAATATAAAGGGAAGGATGATCTTGTAAGTAAAACAACGGAGAGAATCAGCATCCAATACCCTTTTCTGCCACTTACTGACAGTGTGGGTTTGGGTAAATCACTCAGATTTTCATATCTGTAAAATGGGCAATAACAGTCTCTCCATCATTAAAGAATTCATATTTTCAAAAGCAAAAATCATCTGAGGTGGGGGAAATGTGTTCTCTACAGTATTCTGAAAGCTGGTCTCTGCCTCAAAACTGCCTTTCTATTCTACTGACTGTTTTTTTGTTTTGACTTTGAAAACTAGATGAATCAGATTGAGTGTGATAAGAACAAAAGGACAAATAGGAAGAAGGGACAAGCCAGGATGAGGCAGCAGCTAGCATGTATGTCTGACAGAAGAGCTGGTTTCTGTGGGTGGTGGGAGAACACAGAATCCAAAGAGATGAGTTTACAACACAACAATGAGTAATGAGCCCATGTGCCTTACAGCAGGAAGCATGTGATCAGCTTGACTGTTTGTGGGAGGAAGAGGTCTTTCCCCACCATGCCCTAATTGGATTGTTCTCAATAGCTATTCAGTTGCCTATGATCTGCTTGGGTGCTCCACTGTGACCACTTATGTGGAACCAATCCACAAGGCAATTACATAATGCCATTCACTGATCCTCCTGTTCAATTTGCTTTTGACGTAAGCTGTCATCTTTAAGTGGAAGCCGTTTCTTTTTTTCCCACACTCTGAGTTTAATGCTGCAAGGTGCTGCCTGCCTTTAACCCATTGCTGACTTCAGTGGTTCAGCATCTCTTGGTCCCTGGCTCCCAGAGCATATGTCCCATGGGCGGGGGTCACTCCAGAATTTTGGTAAGTGGTCACGGGCCACACTTCTATGGAAGGGGTGCAGGGCCTGGGACAGCAGGTGGGGTGCAAAGGGGAACTTAGGATAGAGGACTGGGGTGCAGGAGAGGGCATGGGGTCTGAGAGAGTGTTTGGGTGAAGTAGAGGGTTATGATCTGGAGTAGGGGATTGGGGTGCAGGATCCAGGAGTGAATATGGGTGCAGGAGAGGATTCTGGCCTGTGGTAAAAGAGGGTGTAGGGTCTGGAAGGGAGTTGTGACCTGGAGGAGGTGGTGAGAGGGGATACAGAGGGTTTGGGTGATGACCTAGGGCAGGCGGGGCTGGTGATCTGGGGCAGATAGTTGTGGGGAGAGGGTGAAAGGGGGTGTATGACAGAGGCAGGCTGTGGCTGGGAGACTTACCTAGGTGGTTCCCAGCCAGCAGCCCTGCAGGAACCCGAATCTGCTGGGTGGGCTACTCCATGTGGCTCTTCCCCAGCACTGGAGAGGAAGGAGGCTTCTCTCTGCCCTTGTCGCGAGCAAAATTTCTCAGCACCTATTGGCTGGAAACTGGCCAAGGAGAGCTGAGGGATTTTGCTGGGGGCGGGGAAAACATATGAATTCTCCCGTCCCTCCTCAGTGTGCAGAGCAATGAGAAGCCAGCAGTTTAAAACACCGTGAGATACTGTATAGTGAAGGTGCCAGACAGGTGGCGGTAGGTCGGATCTCAGCAGCTTGGCAGATCAAATCCAGCTCGCTAGCTATCTCTTGCCCACCCCTGATATAGCCCCCACTCTGGAGAGCCTGGGACTAGAAGTCTAAATTGCATCCAAATCCCATGCCAGCCTAAGCTGTCCTTTCTCAGATAACAGCAAAGAAAACTGGATTATTTTTTATCTGAGAGTAAAAACTGGATTTCCTAAACCTTCATTAATGGCAAGAAACTGGGCAATTTAGCTTCTTTACTCCCTTTCACATGGTCAATAGCCACGACTAAGGCTTGGCAGGCTCACAGCCAGACTGTGAAATGGATGAACTTTTTTTTTCCTCTTTTAAGAAGAATAACCACTCGGCTCACTTTAATGCCTCTTTAATCGCTTTTCAATGCTCACATATTTTCCATTCCAACTAGAAAGCAGTATCTGCTGCTGGATACTGTATTATTATTATTATCATTATTATTTTTAAAAAGAAACAGCCCTCATTGATTGATTATTCAGTGTCATCTGACTGATCCTGCAATTTGGAATCAGAACAATTTTTGGATCTAAATACTTGAAGACAAATAGACCAGTGTGAATTTTTTTAAATTGTTTTACAGCCCATCATCATGAGGAGCTTAAAGCACACTGACCCCAAATAACCTGCCACATATAAAGTCTGGTTAGCTCAGGTATCTGCAAAAAAATATATATACTAACATTGTTCATGCCATTGGAAAGAAAGACTCTCTTTCAGGTTGTTTCCATATTCGTAGTACTCCCAAATAAAAAAAGATTACCATTTGCTCCATGGCAGCATGAAAAGACTGTTTCCATGTGAAACCGGGCAAACAATCAAAGGGATTTCTTTACATGTTAGGCTGGATCACTGGGAGTTTCATACAACCACTGGTTTCTCTGTCATGACAAATATTCAAGAGGAAGGTGAACACTAAGTAGAAATGCTAAACTTCTTCGGCTAGCCAGAAGGAACGTCAATCTCCGTCTCACTCTGCCTTATTTCCAGCACTGCTCTTTTAACCCGCCGCTTCCACAGGCTGTCACGTGCAAGCAGTGTTAGGTGTCTTAGCAACACAGTCAGCTTGATCCCAGCTCAAAAGGGTTTTACATCAATTTCAGTGGAGTAATGCCTGATGTACTGATTTCACGTAGGCCAAGGTATCAGATTCCTCACATCTTTTCCTAATTATACCAGGCTGATTTTGGAGTTAACAGAGTCCAGAGGAGTACCTAAGAAAACAGGAAGTGTTGGAGATCCTGTTACATCCTCCTGAGAAATAATGCGGTGGGAGGAAGGTTATCTTCTATCTTCTCATCACTGCTGGAACAAATACAAGAATCCCACTGGCACTACAGGACCAAAGTCCTAACTGTTGCTAGACTTGGGAAAATTAAATCCTTCTTTGTTGCAAAGGGACTGTTTTATTTTCAGTAAACATAGGCCATTGGCTTGAAGCCATTTTTGAAAGGGGAGAGGGTGGGCCAAGTTAAAAATGCTATGTTTTCCAGTGATCCAAATCCCCCTGCCAGTTTTTGTGACATTTAGGTCACATTTTCCTATTTTTCACAATGGTCTTCTCTGCTCTTTTGATGGGGGGGAAAAGGCCACACAAACAAGGAAATAGACTGACATATAGAGTTTCACTATTAAAAAAGCAACCTTGTTCCTGATTACAGAAGCCATTAGCTAGTGACTAAGTCGGAAAATTCTGCCCTAAAATAACTTGTCCAAAAATGAGAGAGAAGGAGCAGACATGCAGGAATAGGTGTCCTAACTCCCACTTCCCTGGCGCAGCCACCTAACAATTCTTCCAGGAATTAACATGAGTAGTGTAAAGATACTAAATGTGCTTTATACCCGTCTTTGGGGATTGGGTACCTGTACATTACTCCAGAGTCTCCTGTCTTACACTGGCTGCTTAATGGAATAGGATGAGGGCAGGAGTTGATGAGCATCAGTAGGTGTTTTCATGATGCCAGGCAACACTGGCTGCAGCATCCTGTTATTATTTGGCAGTTCTTTCACTTAACAATTCTACCAATAACACTGAAAAGCAGCAGCAAAGGGACATTGTAATCATGTAAAAGCAGCACCACCACAGATATGAAGGAGCATGGTCCCAGAGTAAGGTGATAAAACTAGGTTCCCTTATTCCAGGGGAGAGGAACCTCTGGCCCACGGCTTGCCTTGATCCAGCCTACAAGGCTCGGGACTCCCCCCCACTCCACCCTCAGCAATGGGGTGAGCCAGTGATGGTGCGCCAGCTCAGTCTGGCCCCTGACGATTTTTTCTGTGGGTCAGTGGCCTCTGAGACAAACAAGGTTCCCCGCCACTGCCTTATTCCTAGACTAATATCCTGTTGTGTTACAGGCTCCCATTTGTGACAGACTCCCATGTGTGACATTGGGGAAATCCAGTTAGTCTCCCTGTAACTCAGTTCCTCATTTGTCTAATGGGACTAATCACACTGCCCTATTTCAGCTGGGGGCTGTGAGGAGTATGGTGTTGCTAACTCAGCTATGGATGTGACTAACTTAGTAGCCATACACTTTAGGCAGTGTAGTGCCAGACAAACTCCTCCTGTCTGCTTGTTTCTGCAGTGCTGACAGCAGGCACACCGAAACTGCAGAGGGGTGAGGAAGGGTATGCAGAAAAGCTCATCACAGCTGATCACTCTTGCTTCCCACAACCAAAGCTTCCAGACATTCGTTTTTACTACAACAGAAACAAAAACAGCGTAAGCATGGGGAGAGCCAGAAACAAATGCTGTGGGCGTGAGATCAGGATGCAGGAGATGTGACGTAAGCTGGTGTTGCTGCAGCCTGTGAATCATGCAGTAGAGAAAAGAGAAGTTCTTGCCCAGGCAATACACACAGTGCTAGACTGTGGATCTGGTGGGCCACCAGTGCTGAGCTCACCTACACAAAACCACAGACCAATGTAGTAGAACTAACTAAAATGAGCCCGACAAACTATAGCATTATATGTTTTCTGTCCAACATTTTCTTTCCTGCCAGGACACTAGAGTCTCTGAAGACAATGCTTTTTCTGACCTCTTCTGAAAACCTGGTCAAAAATCTCAAATATTTATAAAATCATTGCTGTGAACTTTGTAAGCTTTAAAGGATCAAATCCGCAACGACAATACAGCATCATCAAACATGGATTCTCCCTAGGCCAAGGGAATCCCCCAGCAGCATAGCTAAAGTGGTCAGATTTCTAGCTAGTTTGTGCTCCTGGACCAATGCAAAGCATTCAGGGAGAATGGGATTCGGCGCTACGTGTCTTAATCTTCTAAGCAGGACCGCCTCGTGGCTTAATATTCAGGTCTGAAATACTTTTTCTGTGTTCTTGGCAACCGTAAGTTTGAATCTCAGCCCCAATGGAGTTCCATATGCTTTATTACATTTGGTCCTTTCGGATAAGGCTGTCTGCCACCTTAGGACCTACACGCCTGTCTGCAATGCATGGATTTTCGCAGCTCTGTGGCAGGATAGAGGTTTGCCCTAGTGTTGTTAACCAATATTCACCATTTTACAGGGCATTGCATACCATTTGGCAGCTGCTACTTTCCTCCCCAGGAGAGTTTGCATTTCAGTGGTGCTGGAAGGCTGTCAGAAACGACACTGAAGTGAATATAGACAAGTATATCGTTTGAGGCACTTTGGGCTGAAAGAACCACATAGCTGCTGGTACTTAACTGGAAATCAGATTTCCCTCCCCTTTCTCATAGCACAATGTTGCAGGGATGGCAAAACAGATACAAAAATGGCTTGGGCTAATGTGGAGCTGCTAGAGGAGAGGAATGCTTTTCACTGGGCTCGCAAGGCTTCTCCCTCCAACCTTTTTATTGCTTTGAGCAATAAAACTTTAAAAAACAGAGCATGAGACAGACAGAATTGCCGGGCCCCTGGGGGCAGAGGGTGTTCCATACTCCTAGGAGGGAAGGGGCTTTGGGCAGAAGGGACAGGGCTGTGGGACTAGCCTTCCCGCACTAGCCCTTCAGCACCACCTGGAGCACGCCTCACAGGCTCCAGCAGCGATTTAAAGCACTCAGGGCTCAAGCCACCACTGCTGCCGCAATAGCCCCTACCCCAGGTCAGTTGCCCCTTTTGCCCCCCCACCGTTAGTGGGCCTGTGCACATGTGACCACCAGCCAAAGCAGGGAAACATCCATCCTGTTTGGGGCAGGTGAGTGACTGCCAGGATACATGGTTACAACTGACCTACTTTGGAGGGGACCTGTGATCAGCCACAGCAAGCATGCCAACACTGGGAAAGGGCCAGCTAACTGGACACAAGAGAAGGAACAACATGTTTAGATTCCAAAGGAAAGGGCCTTACTGAGGTGAGGTTGATGCTGGAGTCACACAGAAAGTCTCCAAAGCCCACCTATTTTGTGCAATACAACACTGAATATCCAGTAGGCCAGATCAGTCCCACTCTATCAACCGCAGTGCAGTTTTAGTCTCTCTCTCTCTCTCTCTCTCTCTCTCTCATTCTCCATTCGGCTCTGCCAATTGGACAGAGGAGGAAGGGATTATTACACCCTTACACAGCTGTACTAGAAACACAAGTCCAAACATCTTTTTTCAGGCTCTTTTCAGATAAAAATGCAGATACGGGAGTTGCTTATCTGAAGTCTCCTGGGACTCAGGCCCTTTGGAGGTTTGGAAGGGTAGCTATAACAAATTTAAGCCCCCCTCGGAAGATGGATTGACAAATGGGAGCTGAGGGGCTCACCAGGTCATAAGACTGCGCTCCTACTCAGCTGGTGCTGTGTACTTGGATAAAAGAAACTCAAGTCCTGGATGTCAACTCCCAGAAATCCTAACACCTCAGGAAATGAAAGGAGGTAACACTCACATTGCAAGAAATGTGCCTGGCCTGAATTGTAAACACAACAGCAGCAGATTAAAATAAATCACAGCTGAAGCAGTCTCAATGAAAAAAAATGTGAGTATAATAAAAAGTAGACAAGAAAACCCAGTATAGCCTGGCCAGTAGCAGGCACTTAGCTCTGCAGCATTTATTTTTCTACTATGGTGTCCCTAGTGAGTCCTACAGAATAAATCTTACCATGGAACGATAAGAAAAGGCTCTTTTTTGTGCGGGTGAGAACCGGATTTTAAGTAATAACACAGTCTTTGGTTACCAGAAAGGAAACAAAATCAGTTCTGTCAGGCAGCTTTCTCCAGCCCCCTGGAACAACAGATCAGTGTGGAGGGTATATGCTCCTTAACAACCTTCTCCAAGGCATTTCTTCTTACAAAATTAAAATATCCACAGACTAAACTCTGTTGTTGTCATTTTTAACTGCAGAAATGGAACTCCAGTCACTTCACTGTTTTAAATGTAAAAGGCTAATTCTAGTCCCCCCACTTCTCCCTCCCCCCCACCTATACAGGGCCAGAAGCACAAGAGGGAAGGTGTCTAGTACAGTTAGCAGCCTTGGGCTTAGAACTGGTTGGAATTTTCTCATGAAAAAAAAAATGTTTGAGGGGTTTTTTTTAAATGAGAAAAGCAGTTTTTGCCAAAAAAATTCAGACACCCATTAATTAAAACAAACATTTCCCCTGGTTAAAAAATAAAAATGGAAAAATTTTCCAAAATTTGGAAAAAAAAATCATTTGGAAAAATCTGAAATTTTGTTTTTATTTTACCTCATTTCATGACATAATATAAGAGTTGCAGTTCTCAAACTTCATTGCACCACAGTACCCCTCTGACAATTATTACACAATACTAGGGGTGGGGCGAGATCAAAGTCTGAGCCCTACTGAGCCCCATCACTCCAGGGTCTGTAACCTTAGTCCTGCCACCCAGAGCCAAAGCCCGCAGGCCCATAGCCCAGTACTCAGGCTCCAGCACGTCTAATGTCAGCCCTACGGATCCCATTGAAATGTGGTCCCAATCCCAACCCACATTTTGAGAACTGCTGAGTTACACTATTCTTATTTTTATTTTAAAAATCATTAAAGACAACTAATTTCAGTCAGATCTCATGTGCTTTTCTAGCTCAAATGGTCTTGTGTTTGGGTGTGATGAGACAGTCTGACAGTGTTGAACTGCCTCACACAGTATTACACAGCAGCTGCCTTAATGACTGTAAAAGTAAGAGCAAATAAGAGAATGTTTCACCTACTGCAGTAGGTCACATTATGGCATGCCAGAGGCAAGAGAGTACATTATGCATTGCTGTTACTGACATGTACAAATCAAATATAAAATTTCAAGCGCAAAATTCCAGTTTCAAAAGTAAAAGATTTCCACACACTGACATTTTCAGGAAATTCCATTTGGTGGGGGCTTCAAAAATACTTGTGTTTTTGCTTTCTGATTTGACATGAAAATACAAAATTTTAGATGTAGAAATTTTCTGTGAAGCAGCAATTCTGACTTGCAACCCTCTGTCTCTGTGTGGATAGCACAGGCTGTGTTAGTTGCTCCAGGAGGTAGAGGAGCAGAAAGAACTACAGGGAATGCCTCTGTCCAGAAGACTCACAGAATTCCCTTTATATTAATTACTGCACACGCTGCCTCTTTGCCACAGGAGAGTGAAAGAAGCTTTCCCCTACTTGCACTCCTGCACAGGGAGGAGCTAGCATCATAATGCCTCTGCACCCTCAGTGCACTGGGAGAATCACAGTGCTGCCAGCAGTAGTAACCCACAAAGGGGCACAGCCAGTAGAGGGGGAGGCCCTTGGCCTGCTCTCCTCTGACAGCAGCTAGCAGACCCGAGCTGGTGCTGGGAGGAGGAGTAGGGGGAGAATGCACAACCTGTACACGCCATCGCTACACTCATCTCCGTGGCTCATTGGTTTGTTACACACACTGATCATATCTCTTCTTAACTCAGACAGCAAGTTCTTTAGGATAGGGACTGGCCTTTTCCTCTGCTTGCAGAGTGCCCACCAAAATGGGACTGGATTTAGATAAAGACTACTGGGTAGCAGTGTTCCCTAAAGAAATTCCTGTCATATTAATTATTGCAAGCCTCTGACTGGGTGGGGCTGATCAATCACCTGTGAAACTGCTGCTTAGAGGGAACACAGCTGGGTAGTACTGAATAGTAACAAGACAAGCAGTCAGGTACAGGCTGCAAGGAGGGTTCAGCAGAGAAGAGTGACAGTTCCCCTCTACACTGTATTATGGGGTGGGGAATCTTTTTTGGGCTGAGGACCCCAAAGCATCAAACCATCACTGGCATGGACCCAACTGAGAAGGAAAAAGATACTCCTCACATTCCCTTCACACACCAGAGCCGGGGGGGAGGGGTCAGGCTAATAAATTTTGAGTGTTCTAGCCCTATGGGGCTGGAGGGCCTGCATGGGTTCCCCAATGCCCCATGGTGGAGGAGGGGGAACCCTGAGTCCTGGGGCCAGATCTGGGCAAGTTGGTGCAGCCCCTGGGCCTTAGACTCTCCGCCCCACTGTAATATCTTTTACAGGTTAGGTTTTGGGCACAATCAAACTAGTCTGGTCTTGCAAGCACGGAGACAGCTGTACTATATTTTAAGTGTCCAGAACAGAGCCTTGGACTTACTAGGGATGCGACTAAAACATAGTTTTGTCCTGTCTTTAACTTAAGACCAAAATGTGTTTAAACCATGGTGCTGCCATCTGCCGCTCAATCATCTCTGATCCCACCGACACCTCCACAAGTGCCAAATGAGGGACATCACTTCTGTGGTTGCCTTTGGGAGAGGGGAGAGGGGATTGTAGAATATTTAGCAAGAGGAGAAGTACTCCATTTTCAAGAATTTTTCCACACGCTGCTGCACTGGAGTCTGGAGACCTATGCTCTGCAACAGCAGTAACTACCCACCACTGGCATCCTGAGATTGTCTAAACTATAAACTAGAGGTGCGAATCCCAGATCCCACAGACATATTCCTGCTAGTTTACATCCAGCTAGCACACTAAAAATAAGTGTGGCCATGGGCAGCAGCGAGTAGAGGGATGGAGTAGCCACCCGGAGAACAAACCCACCTGGATCCCAGGAGTACGTACTCGGAGCAGCTGATTGTCACTGCCCACACTATCATGGCTACTCATCTAGTTTTACCAGGCTAGATCGATGAGAACTAAGGCGAGTCTGGCTTCACCTTCAGGATGCTAAGAAGCAGGTAACTGGCTAATCTGTAGGAGATACAATTTGTATTGACTACATGATTAGTCAATAAGGGGAAGCACTCTGCCCTGGTTTGCGCCGGGTGCAGGAGCTACCCCCATTGCAGCTCTGCAGTTTAAATGCACTAGGAGCCCAGCCGGGCTGCCTGCACGCCTGGCTCCTACTGCCTTTAAACTGCAGAGCTGCAGCAGGGGTAAACTGAGATTGAGCAGTCCCAGCTTGCACCAGCTCCAGAACTGCTACGGCTCTGCAGAGCCACAGTGGGGACAGCTCCCAGGGCCGGCGTGAACCGGAACTGAGCAGTCCCAGCTTGCAGCAGCTCTGGAACTGCTGCGGCTATGCGTTCCCTGCTCCTCCTGCACCGCTCCCCACAGCACCCGATCCTGCTTCCCCCTCTTGCTGCCTCTGATACAAGGCAAGAAGTTGTGTGTGTGAGGGGGAAAAGGGGAGTGAGTAGTCAAGTAGTCACTTGACTATCCGAAAAGCCTAGGCTTATCAGGTAGTCAACTACTTGACTAGTCGCATCTCTGCTTCACCTATGCTGCGAGCTACAGGTATGATTCCACCACTAAGGTTCACATACTCCCACCAGCTCTCAGGGTATGTCTACACTGCATTCCTCTTTCAAGAGAGGAATGGAAATGCAGCTGAGCAAAATTGCAAATGAAGCATGGATTTGAATTTCCTGCACTTCATTTGCATAATCTCGTCCAGGCGCTATTTCGAAATATCCTATTTCAAAAACAAGAAACACTGTCTAGACGCGGTTATTTCGAAAGAAAATCCTTCTTTCAAAATAACCACGTCTAGACAGCGTTTCTTTTTTCGAAATACGGTATTTCGAAACAGCTCCTGGACATGATTATGCAAATAAAGCACGGGAGGTTCAAATACACGCTTTATTTGCAATTTAATTCGTCTGCATTTGCAATCCTCTCTTGAAAGAGGAATGCAGTATAGACATACCATAACATAAGAACGGCCATACTGGGTCAGACCAAAGGTCCATCTAGCCCAGTATCCTGTCTGCCGACAGTGGCCAGCACCAGGTGCCCCAGAGAGGGTGGACCAAAGACAATGATCAAGCGATTTGTCTCCTGCCATCCCTCTCCAGCCTCTGACAAACAAGAGGCCAAGGACACCATTTTATCGCCTGGCTAATAGCCTTTTATGGACCTAACCTCCATGAAATTATCTAGCTTCTCTTTAAACTCTGTTATGGTCCTAGCCTTCACAGCCTCCTCTGGCAAGGAGTTCCACAGGTTGACTACACGCTGTGTGAAGAAGAACTTTCTTTTATTAGTTTTAAACCTGCTACCCATTCATTTCATTTGGTGTCCTCTAGTTCTTCTATTTAGGGAACTAATAAATAACTTTTCTTTATCGGCCCTCTCCACACCACTCATGATTTTATACCCTCAGTGAGCAAGCACTAGCATTAACAGCAGCGTAGCCACACTAGTGCAGGTGCCCAGTACAAATCCACCTAAAACCAGTGGGTAGGTGGTTTGGAAGCTGAGGCTCACACCCGTGAGTTCCAGGTGCAGGCACAACCTGAGAAGAGAAGGATCCCATACCCTGCAGGAATGTAGAAACAGAAAGCCTGACTCTCCTCTTGCTCACACCAATTCTAAAATGCAGTTTTGGTGCAACTCTACTGACTTAGGTGCACTTACTCCTTATTTACATCAGTGTGAGAAGTGAGAGGCCCAGATGCTCCTCGGCCAGGCAAGCAAAGGCTTTCCAAAAAAATCAGTTAATATTTGAGCAACACACTACTATTAGTAGACTCCTCCTATAAGGATTTAGTAGCCTCCTAATCTCTTATCTCAAGAAGTCTGTAGCATTTATCTGTTCCACTGCTGGGTAATCAAGTGCTATAGCCAGACAGATATGCTAAACATGTACTCTTTTCTTTGAAACCAGGGAATCTTCCTAATTCACCATAAAACAGAGAGAGAGAGATAAAAGTTGGGCATTCAGCCAGTACCACAGTCTGTGGCTGAAGTGCCCAAGCCACTTATCACACCAACATTTTGCTTTTGATGACCCAGTATCATCCCTCTTACTCCTACATCACAACTGAGAAAAGCTTGGTGCAAAGCAGTGAACTTTTGTTCCTCTGACATGAAGAGTGGGGTAGGGATATTGAGCTGTGACAGAAGGAGTAGGTGGTAAGCTTGCAGAGTAATCACTGTATAACCTCGCTGACATATAAATAAGTCCCTTCCAAATTCACGCTCAATTTTAGTCAATTTCACGATCACAGAATTTTAAAACTAATACATTTCATTATTTCAAATATTTAAATTTGAATTTTCACAAAGTTGTAAATAGGGGGGGGGGGTCCTGGCCGAAAAAGGAGTCATGGTATTGCCACCCTTACATCTGTGCTTCTGCTGGAAGCAATGTCCATTCTCTGGCCATACAGCACTGGTGCATGGTGTAGCCACCCTTACTTCTAATGCTACTGCTAGTGGTGCTACCTTCAGAACTGGGTGCTTCACCAGCAGCTGCTGCTGCTTTCTGGCCACCCAGCTCTGAAGGCAGTGCAGAAGTAAGGAAGGCAATACCACAACTCTTAAACAATAACACTGCAACCCCCACACGACCTCATTTTGGGTCAGAACCATTTTGAGAAACGATGGTCCCCTTATGGAATCTGTATAGTACAATGTAAAAAGCACACAAAAGACCAGATTTCACAATGGAGGCCAGATGTCACATGGCTGTGAATCTGGTAGGGTCGTACATATAAGATTTCCAGGGGCTTTAGGTTTGATCAGAATTTGGCCAAGTCTGTTTACAGCAAAGCTAACTTATCCTTCGAAGCAGGTTGTAATTCAGGAGCAGGCAATAAGATGGCAGCAGCTCGTAAGGATTAGCTGCCATATCTGCTTGCAGCTCCTCTTGGCTGCAGATTGCCATTCTTGGCCGATGGAAGCTATAGGAAGCTACATGGACCAGAACACTGCTTCCCTCAGCTCCCATTGGCCAGAAACAGCGATCTGCAGCCAACGGGAGCTGTGATCACTGGTACCTGTGGATCACTGGGCGCAGCTAAATGTAGCAGCAATGGCCCGCCAGAAGCTAACCCTACTTAACTGGATCCAGCCCACAGGCCGGTATTTGCCCACAACTCTTGTAATTCATGAGAGAAAAAAAAATCACACACTGAACTGGTAATTAAAAACAACACACACACACACACACACACACACACACACACACACACACACACACACACACACACACACACACACACACACACACACACACACACACACCCCTTTTCTGAAAACAGAAATAAATTATTTAAGGACATAATTCTTACATCTTCAAAGTAGCTGCTTAAACGCCTGTGCCTATGCAGCAAACAGCACAATACTAGCTGACTGAATGGATGATCAAAGACGCATTTCTATAGGGAATTAAGACGCGCTAAGAAGAGGTACAAGGAAAGAGGATCAAGTATAACCAGCAGAAAAAAACACCCACTATAAATTTTTGGGGGGCAAATAACTAACACCCCAAAACCCATAAATCCTGTGCATGGTGTTTGACACAATGAATGTTACATATCTCCCTCCCTGAAAACAAAGATGACATTCAATCATGGATTTCTTATAACACAGAAAGGCAGCTTGGTCCAAAGGGCTGTGGCCTCATAACCACAGAGGGCTCCTTAGTCTGAACTTTCATTACTAGTGTGTGGCAGAACCCCAAGATTTAATTATGCCCTTGGAGTTCAGCTGGGAAACTGCAGGATTTTCTGACTCAAAAGGGGGTGTGTTGTACTTTTGGTTCTGCCAAATTTGAATCCATAGTTATCGTGTTGATTGGGGAATAAGAAGATAGCTACAAATGTGAACACAGATACAGCAATAGATTTAACAATGTGAATGAGAACCGTATGAGATGGATCATATTTGCTTCTCTCTCCTCCCTGCAGCAGGTCCTGTGGAAAGACATAGGTTGTTGACCTTCATACAGGACTGAGAGCCTGGAACTCCACGATTCTAATCCTAGCTACCACAAAATAGCTCTAAATCTATTAGTTATTAATTTTAATCTTATGAGGCCAAGGTTATTTGAAGAGTGGTAATTTTATAGACACTTGATACTAGGTCAGACTTACATTGGCATAGTATCTATTTAACTGCAGAAATACTTGACATGACATGTTACATACACGTGAGCAAGGAAAATGATTTTTTTTTCCATTTCATGAGAGATCCCTCGGGCATTTGAAATGGATGTAAATCATCATGATAGTCAAACAGGAACAGAGAGGTGATTTTCCAGATTCACTAAGCAAATCAGTGCAGAGCCAGGAATTAAACCAAGGAGTTTTGCAATTCCCAATCTTCAGATTTGATCACTTGACCACACCTTATCTCTAAAATGAGCTTCCTTTCCAGATGGGTGAGGAAATGCCTTTTATTGGACCAACTTCAGTTGATGAAAGAAAAGCTTTTGAACTACACAAGCTCTTCCTCGGGCCTGGGAAAAGTACACAGTGTGTCAGAGCTGAATACAAGGTAGGATAGATTGCTTAGCATGGGTAGTTAAAACATATTTCATGTCTTCACCAGGTGGAAGATCAATCTTCCGGAGTTCAATTTAGTGGGTCCAGTAAAGACCCACTAAATCAAACGCAAAGGGCACCCTCATCTGTATGGGTAATTCTGCTCCTTGCAAGGAGTAAGGAAAGCAGATGGGAACCTGTGGAGACCACACAGAAACTTGAATTAAGGTACATCAACTCCAGCTATGTAATTAACACATGGAGTTGTGTATCTTAATTTGACCTTCCCACCTAGCAAAGACGTGGACTGAGGAACAATTCAAGGTGAAGTGGCCTGTTAACACCAACACAGACATAAGACAAGTTTAAAAAAGGAGTGGTGGTGGAGGGGTTAAGTGGATAACAGATTGTTGTAAGCAGCTATAAATTCAGTGTCTTTAGGCCATGATTTTAGTATCTAGCAAAGTTATACACTTAAACTGTCGGGCTTATCTTTTGTGCAGGCTTACTTTGAGGACAAGGTCTGACCGGTCAAATATGGCATGATCATTCTATCTAAAATGTTGACCCATAGGTGAGGGCATATTTTTGTCTCGTATCTTTTTTCTGTGTGAATGCATTCGGGAGCGCAGTGCTTGTCTGTTTTCAATCAAACAGTTCCTTCGGGGAATTTAGTGTATTGCATGAGGTACACTGTGTGTTGTGATAGGTCTGGATAGGATCCACAGATCTTGAAAGGTGTGCTATTGGGGACTGTGATCATTATCGCAGGGCTGTATCTGTTGTTCTGGCAGGGTTTGGTTGTGGTCTGTGGGGCATTTGCTTCTGAGGATGAGTTTGGCAAGACTAGGGAGTTGTTTGAAGGCCAGAAGAGGGAATTCAGGAAAGATTTTTTTTTCAGGATGTGGTCCCCATTGAGCATGCATGGGCTGTAAGTGTTTAATGATACCCTATGTGGGTTCTAGTGTGGGCTGGTAGGTGACAATTAGGGCTGTGAGGTCAGAAGGGTTTTTTTTGTTTTTCTATATTGAAGCAGATTGCTATTAAGGCAGCAATGATTAATATCCTCCATGACACAGATTTCAAGATGCAGGGGCCCTAATCACGCCTATCACACATGTGGTGTATCTCATCCAGTGCACTAACTGCTCCAACAACAGTCAAGTGCATGAACCCAGACAATCACTATGTTTTCAAATGAACTCACACTACGATTGCCAGGTGTCCGGTTTTGAGACAGTCCAATATTTGAGCTTTCTGTTCGGGATACAAATTGAGAAAATATAAATGAGAAAATATAAATGTCTTGTATTTTCTAAATAAGATGTAATGTCGATTGTGATGTAATGTCAAGTGTGTCCGGTATTTTTGTTGAAACCATCTGGCAACCCTAACTCACACTGAAAAACGATACAAGACAAAAACAGCCTAACACCTGTGGGCAAACACTTTTCACAAAAAAAATCACTCTGTGTGATTTTTTCAGTTCCCTTCCACAAAAGAACCTGAATAGCCCCTTCAAAGATGAACCCAGGAACTTTTAAATTCAGAACTTTGCTAGACACCAAAAGGTTGTCATGGGTTTAATCATTACAATTTGTAACTCACTAAGGCTATGTCTACACTTGCAAAGCTTTTGTGCTGTCAGTTTCACTGGCGATTGTGAAACAAAAGACAGGACTATGTAGCACTTTAAAGACTAACAAAGATGGTTTATTAGGCTATGAGGCAAAAGGAAAGCACTGGTTTGTGCATTCACTTCCATGGACATCTAATCATGTTCACATCTGCAGCACTTACATGGCCATCAAGGTCAACACCCTCAAGCCAGCTGTCCCACAGTGTAGTTCTCTCCATTTTGATAACAGGTTTCAGGGGAGGGAAGATGAGACTATCACGGAGCATTCTGAATCCCTTCCCAGCCTCCTCTCTCCAAAGGCTCAGCATTGCTCTAAGCAGGGGGTCCGTTGGTCCATGAAGCAGGCACTGTCACCTGGCCAGATAAGTGAGCACTTGCCAAGGAAAACAGGAAGGGGAGTTTCAAAGTTCCAGGGGCTTTACAAGGGGAGGGGCAGATGTCTGTTTACGTAGTAGCAGAGCAGCTAGTCAGGGTGGTCACTTATGCACCTCCAGAGGCTAAACGTTGTGTAAACAGGACAAACTTGTTTTCACTTGCACATCACTGCAAATGCATCACCGGCCAGAGCTGTACACCTTTCATGGTTTTCTTTGTGTGGTGAAACTCAGACTGCAAAAAGTCATTGGCATGTGTAGATGCTCCCTCAGTTTTTGTTTAAAAAAAGGGGGGGGGGGAGGACACGACTTGTTTAAATGGCAAGTATAGGCACGCACTAAACCCCCTTTGTCATATGACTGTAGAAGTGTTAAACTGTTCACTTCATCTTGACTAGCCTCCTACCCAGCTACCCCTTTGAGACTCTTACAACATTAACTCTACCTATTCCACCCTTGTATGTAGCTGTGATGTGCTACGTACCTTTCCCAGATCTGAAAGAAGAGCTCTGTGCAAGCCCAAAAGCTTGTCTTTCTCTTACCAACAGAACTCAGTCCAATATAATAATAATAAAAAAATAATAATAATTAATAACGCATTTACCTGACCCACCCTGTTTCTTTAATATCCTGAGACCAACTCAGCTCCACCACCACTGCAAACAATAACGGGTTTGTCAGATCAACTAGCACAGGCAGTTTCGTAGCAGAGCTATCAAAATTTGATGCCTTCAATCTAAGGAGGAAGACAAAACAAACTCTACCTTCGAGAGCCCCAAAAAAGGAATAATAAAGAGGAGTTAGGATATTATATCAGCCCAATTGATAATAAACTCCAGGTTTGTTTTGAACTGAGCTCACTTCCAAACTGTGGCTTTTGCGTGAAATGACTCAGGGGATTGGCTGAACCAGGAATGTTTTGATTGTTACATTCTGGATTTCATTATCTCCTTTGGGAAAGGGAATGCATCTGAAAGTTCATTTGGAAAACACTGCCACAGATAGACAAGCAGGAGTGAAACCAAGCAGGAGAGAATGCCTGCCTGGTGCCTTGCAGGCAAGTTCCTGCTGTGCTTCAACATTCACGGAGTCTGCAATGGGGGAGCAAAGAGACTTCATTGCAGTAACACCACATCAGCATGCTGGGGGGGAGGGAAGGGCATTTTCTTTGCCTCACCTTTACATTATAGCATGTAGAAGCTCATTCTGTAATGCAGATAAATTCCTCTGTGCCTCACCTTTGCCTCACCTTCCCTATCAGCTGGTGGCAACCAGGAGAGTGTTTACATTTTCTCCCTCAGCGGAAGACTTGTTGCTTCAAGTCTACCACCGTTAATTATGCTACATGATCTTCCAGAGACAAGGATGTAACTCTAGGCTGGAATCCCTCCCCAATATTTATCTGAATTCCATCCCTCACAAACACACCAGGCAAGGGCTGAGAAAAAATAAAACCAGAACACATAAGAGACACAAAACAATCTGCCCAGACAGATCACCTCTGACCTGTAGGATGCTGGAAAGCGTGACTGAGGTCCAAACATCACAGTAATGTCTGGATGATGGATGGAGGCATAGACAGACAGAAATCTACATTCTACATCAGATTACATGCCTGCCTCTAAAACTGACTCAAATCAATTACATGGCAGCTATTTTTCTACACCTTAGCCATCACTTCTCTGGGCGGTCAGATCATTCAGAATGATCACAGAGGTGTCCCTGCACAAGTCAAATATAGGACAGGACAGAGAACAAAGGAAACACTGCATGAGCTCTCTCCATACACAGTATTTTACATCTGAAAAGTACTTGGCCCAGTAAAATATGGGGGGGGAGTTACTTATCTCTGTCACCAGACATGTTCTCTTCACCCACCATGCCAAAGCTCCTACTGCATGCTGAAGTTATTTCATTTCAAAGATAGCCAACAATCTCGTTTATAAAACATGCTGCCCACTCTCCTCCCCCAGCAAGGCACTCCAGGTGCTGCATGAGCAATCACACTCAGTCACAATAATGCAGTAGATGAAAAGTTCAATTAAAAGATAAAAATATGACAAATTATACAAAAGCACTTGTGAAAAAGGAGTGCTGTCTTTCCTCTAGTAAGTACACGTTTCATGGCTCTCCATTAAAGCACGATGCATATGAATCATTTGGAGCACAAAAGTATTTTTATTTCCTTTTTAAAAACGGGGCCACTGAGGCACAAAGCAGATTTCCAAAAAGAGCTCAGTCCCAATTGCTTTCAGTGGGAGATTCTGGGTTCTGAGCATGCTTGAAAACTTCGACTCTTTGTTTAATTACCTATATGGAAGATGGGCTATTTTGAAATCATGGTTTGTTGGTATGTCGACACAGCTGTTCTCAGAGAAGAGGGGGAAGGAGGAGTTGTGAGATGATCATATAGGCCATCATGAGCTGTCAGCTCCCACCTCCCGACCCCATTCACCTATAATAGTGTTAAATATTTTAAAAGTGTTTGTAATTTATAATGGGGGGGGGTGTCACATGCAGCGGCTTGCTGTGCGAAAGGCATCGCCAACACAAAAGTTTGAGGACCACTGGTCTAAACACTGCAGTTAAAAGCCCATGGCTAACCTGTGCCTGCTGACTTGGGCTAGTAGGCTGTCTGGAAGCCTCAGGGGGTAGCCGAGTTAGTCTGTACAGGAGAAACTTAAAAAACAACAAATGGTCTGGTAGCTCTTACTAGACTACCTAAATATGTAGATGGTATCATGAGCTTTTGTGGGTACAGCCCACTTCTTCAGATGACCAGCTGCTGTCTAATTGTCATGTAGAAGGATATGATCGGGCTGGGGCCTAGGCTCTCGGACCCTACAAAATGGATGGGTCCTAGAGCCCAGAGATCAGTTTGAGCCCTAATATCTACCCATCAATTAAACAGCCTCTTAGCCTGAGTCTCGTGAGCCCGTGTCAGTTGTCAGGGGGTAGCCACACGTTTTTAATTGCAGTGTGACCCAGAGCGATGTGCCCCAAACCATACAGAAAGCTGGTAGGAGAGCTAACAATGGAACTCATATCTGTATTATCTGCCCCTTCTCGTCAACAACCCAAATCAAAGTAGTGTCCTGTTGTGAGAGTATTTTGGTCAGGCTGTGTTGAGACCTCTTCACTGAGCCCAGTCCTGACTGTTCTCTGCACTCTGCTTCCAGCGATCCATTAGGGTTTCCATTTTTGCACCTTGGCTCAGCCAATAGTCTGGGATTTTGCTGTGGTGGCTGCTAGTGTGTGTAAGTCACTCCAACTGGAGCATGTGGCTCCATCCCATTCTTTCCCCCTGCCCACCAGCTTTTATACCAAAAAGGTACCATTGTTTCATCAGCTATGATGAGGCATTGAGGCCTAATGGCCAGAAACTGAGCTGACAGTCAGGTCAGTAGGGTTCCATTTCCTGTTCTGCCACTAACCTTCTAGGTGACCTTGGGAATGTCACATCTCTGTGCCTCAGTTTCCACATCACTAACAGGGAGATAATGATACTGACCTCATTTATAAACCTTTCTGTGATCTAATGATGCAAAGAACTAGGTATTATTATGTGGACTGTCTAAACATTATATGAAACTTGTCCTTGAAGAGTCAGAAATGCTTCATACATTTTCTTTTTTTCAGCGGGTTCAGACTAAAATAGCTGATGACTAACTTACTGAATAAAGAAATGCTACTGTACTCCTTGGGGTATTCCTTCCTGTGCCTCCTCCCCCATCCTCAAACATACGTTAGTTGTTAGATGTTTGTTGAAGCTCAAAACAGTGGGAGGGGGGAATTATGATCAATGGTCAGAACACAAGAGAACTAGTAAAAAAAAAATTCAGATGAGACACACAGTACTTTGTACATTTGTACTTGGTCGAATTATCCAACAGGGACAAAGAGCTTGGGTCTTTATGACAGACAGAAATCTGTGGGAGAAATGAGATGAGCCAGTAAGAAGTGGTATCTGACACTATACCAGCAGTTCTCTGGTTTCTGCGGGATTTGAACTTAAAAACAAAAAAGACCAAAAGGCTCTTTTGAACAGTGCAATGCAATTCTGCAATCAGAAGACAAACTTGAAACATGGGCTGGTAATTGGGAAGGGTTCGGGTTAGCTTTGAACCCTCACAATGATAATGTGAATGTCAGTGTGGTTAGCCACTTTTCTTGGTTAGCCACTTCATTGACACTCTAGCAGCAATATCCTGATCTTTTGGGATTGTGGGAGGAGCCAGAGCAAAATACTATCATTTCCACCTGCCCTGAGCATGCAGTGGAATAGGAGACAAGCATGCCTACAACACGGGGGTACAGGATGAAACCCAGCTTTTGGAGAACAAGTAAATGCCACATTATTTATGTAACATGGGAATAGGATCCAGGAGGAAGAGGCTGTGGGCGCTTCTTTTTAGCTCTATTAAAAAATACAATCAAGAATGAAATTAGCGACTTTTCTGCATCCCTCAAAACTGAAAATAACTGACAAAAGTTAAAATCAAGCCCAAACAATACTGTGCCCATATATACCAGCTGCTAATTAAAGCATCCCTCGTTCCCTAGCCCTAGAAAAATTGATTATCTCTGCTGCATGCCTTATGTTTTGACAAAGTTGGGCCATTTCAGTCTAAAGTGGAGGCTCTTCAAAGAGAATGCCCTTCCAGTAGGGCCCCCTCTTTGTCTGAAAGTGAAGTGACTCTAGCTTGAAATTGGCATTTTCCCTCAGGAGACAGATACTCATGCAAGTAGGCAAACTCCAGGCCATTTATGGCTTTTAAAGTGCTAAACCAGGTTATCTTAGTTTGGTCCAAGAGAATTATATATTTAAGGAAACACTTCCATGACTATATGCTAAACTTTGCCAAGTATCTGAATTTGCGTACAGGCAGGGACTGTTATACAGAAGAGTTTCCATGGGTTTCTACTCCATTTTATTAACATCATGCTAAGTTTTGTTGCAGGATTGTTCCCTCCAGGATACATGAGTGGCTAATCTTGTCTTGCTGCAAAAGTCTCGCGTGATGAAGATTCCCACATATCCCTTGAGACTCTTCCCCAACCTAGTGCATTTCATGGTCAGGAAATTTTACCTGTTGTTCAGATTTCTTTGTTTTACTCCATTTACTTTCCAGTTACACTTCCTTCCCATGTATTCACCCTCAACAATTCTTTCCCTTCTTTCATGTCACACCCTCCATTTATACTGATAAGATTATTACATTGCCTTTCTTAGCCAGACATACAGGCAGTCCCCGACTTACGCGGATCCGACTTACATCGGATCCGCACTTACGAACGGGGCTTTTCTCGCCCCAGAGCTTGCGGGCAGCGGGACCGCCCAGAGCGCAGCGGTCCCGCCACCACATCCTCCGGGGCGAGGAAAGCTGCTCCGGGTCTCCCTGGTGTGCTGGGGAGGACTCCCCAGCACAGCAGGGAGACCCGAGCAAAGCCGCACAGGCGGCGGGACCCCGCTGCCCGCGCGGCTTTGCTTCTTTACCCCGGAGCAAAGCCGCACAGGCGGCGGGGTCCCCCGCCTCTGCGGCTTTACTCCTGTCTCCCTGCTGTGCACAGCTAATGCACAGCAGGGAGACAGGAGCAAAGCCACAGAGGCGGGGGACCCCGCCACCTGTGCGGCTTTGCTCCGGGGTAAAGGAGCAAAGCCGCACGGGCAGCGTGGTCCGCCGCCTGTGCGGCTTTGCTCGGGTCTCCCTGCTGTGCTGGGGGGGACTCCCCCCCAGCACAGCAGGGAGACAGGAGCCAAGCTGCAGAGGCGGGGGACCCCGCCGCCTGTACGGTTTTGCTCCGGGGCAAAGGAGCAAAGCCGCACAGGCAGTGGGGTCCCACCGCCTGTGCGGCTTTGCTCAGGTCTCCCTGCTGTGCTGGGGGGGACTCCCCCAGCACAGCTGGGAGACAAGAGCAAAGCCGCACAGGTGGCGGGACCTCTGCGCCTGTGCGGCTTTGCTCGGGTCTCCCTGGTCTGCTCGGGGGGGGGGGGGGGGGGGAGGGGGCGCAGCTAGTGCGCCTCCCTCCCCCAGCAGACCAGGCTTTTGTTGCGGGACGCCTGGGGTAGAGCAGCTGGGGTGCTGCTGGGTTGGTCCTGCGGGGACCTACCCGGCAGTGCCCCAGCTGTTCTGTCCCAGGAGTCCAGATTCAGCCGCTGTTGAAACTGATCAGCGGCTGATTCCAGGAAGCCGGGGGTAGAGCAACTCTGCCTAGGGCTTTCTGTAGTCAGCCGCTGATCAGTTTCAGCAGCGGCTGAATCTGGAGCCAGTTCCGACTTACATACAAATTCAACTTAAGAACAAACATATAGTCCCTATCTTGTACGTAACCCGGGGACTGTCTGTATTTAGCTCTTTTAATCATTCTTTGTCATTCAGCCCCTCCCATCTCCTAATAATTTTTGCTGCTTTTCTTTGAACTCTCATTTTTTCTACATCTTTTTGATAGTGTGATGCCCAGACATCAGTACAATATTCAAAGTGTACAAACACAAGGAGTCATATAAAATAAGACTAGCCTCCTTGCTGTAATAATGTCTGTGTGGTTTAGAGTTGATTATTACACTGGAGGGTTTTTTTGAGCTATATCACATTGAAAACATGTCTAATTTGTTTTCCACTTTCACCTCTACAGTAGACCTTTCAGCATTACTGCTTCCCAGATTTCTCTCCATGCTGAATGTGAATCTGGAGTTCCTCTCTCAGAGATAATTAGTATATATTTTCTCCAGTCAAAACTCCTCCTCTTTCCCCTTCCCTCAACTTTCTAGTCTCTATCTGGATTTTTTCTGTCTTCACTGGTTCTATCAGTTCATTCTAATTTAAATTATAAAATTTTATTGTATTGTTTGATTTTTCTTTCAGGTTAGTAACGAAGGTGTGAAATAAACCTGCCCTTTCCCATACACAACTTCACAAGACACTTGCCTGAACTTTATACCTTGCTCTTCGTCATTGACCTTTATTCTGACCAGCTTCCAGCCCAGTCCATATTCAAGAGGATTCAAATATTTCAAATGAGGTTTTATATGATATCAGATGCCTTACTAACAGCTACATCTGTATCAGCTTCTATACGTCCCTTATCTATTAATTCTGTAAATGCAGAAAGATAAACAATAAAGCATCTGATAACATACATCCTGGAGTTCTTTCCCAGTGGATGGACATTTTCTGAAACAGCTGCTGGAAAGCATGTATGAATCCCAGTAGTGATGAAGAGACAATGCCCCAGACAACGAAGAACTCACCCATTCCCAAGGCTTAATGGTCCTTTTTTTTCCTTTCTAGGGAAGAATTAGGTCATGCGCTTTCACACTGCAACTGATCTAGTTTAGTTTTCAGAGATTTCAATTATCTTTAATGAAATGAAAAGCGGGGGGAGGCGGGGAGTCATTTCCTTCATACAACTCTATAGCTGGTTCTAGCAAAGCTAAATGCAGCCAGCATCATGTTTAAAAATGTCATCAAGATACGAGGATGATTTAAGGGTCTCCAAAGCCTCAGGTTTGTTGCAATACTAATGAAAAACAAAACTCAATCAATATGAAACCATAATTGGTCATTTTATCTCAAAAACGGTCATACTGTTACACTTGAGAGCATACACGCCAGACATCCCAGTTTTAAAAAAGCGCTTTAAAAGTTGTTAGAGTAGCTCTGTGTGCTCCCATAAAGCACATTATTCTCCACTCTTGAGAGTACAGCTCAAACTCCTCCTCAGAAATATATGGCACCCGAGTTTGATCTCAATTACATCAGCATTAATGGGGAGTAATCGCATTGAAGTTAATAGTCTCAGAGGGGAAGCTGTGTTAGTCTGTATCTGCAAAACCAACAAGGAGTCCTGTGGCACCTTAAAGATGAGCCGATTTATTTGGGCACAAGCTTTACAGGGTACATACCACTTTGTCAGATCTGCACCTGATGATGTGGGTTTTACTCACAAAAGCATATGCCCAAATAAATCTGTTCGTCTTAAGGTGCCACAGGACTTCAATTATTACTGAAGTTAATGGACGTCAGGCAAAATATTTTCTCATCCTCTCTGTAAGCTGGACAGTGTGGGTGAGTGGTTTCAGTTACAGATTTGGAATCAATCAAAAACCCTTTTGTCAAATTTTGGACACCCCTGTTTTTAGCAGCTCAACTTGAAATACTTTAAACCCCCAAATTAATTTTTTAAACACGTTTAAGACAAACTCATGATTTTGGGACTTTGTCTTTTGATAGTGAAAGCTTGAGACTGACTGTTTTGGAAGCATGCCCACGACATCACCCCTGAGGAGCGTGCTTTGTGCACTTTCTTCTGTGTTGTCTGGCTGCAATTGGGCCAGGCCTCTGGTTAGTTGCACCCCCATCTTCCATTGCATATCCATGCAGTAGCCAGAAACCCTGCCCACGATCTGTAAGGCACTTTAAGCCGTACAATGCCCTTTCACAGTCTGTTAGCTACAGTAAAACTCCATTAGTCCGGCATCCAATGCTCCGGGACTCCTGGACTTCCTGGAATCAGCCGCTGATCTGTTTCAGCAGCGGCTGAATCGGGGACCCCTGGGGCAGAGCAGCTGGGGTCCTGCAGAGGTTGGTCCCGCAGCACCGTCCTCTGGCGCTGCGGGACCAACCCGGCAGCACTCCAGCTTCTCTGCCCCAGGCGTCCCCAAGAGCAGCTGGGGTGCTGCCAGGGTGGTCCCGCAGCCCCGAGAGGCAGAGCTACGGGACCAACCGGGCAGTACCCCAGCTGCTCTGTCCTAGGCATCCCCAAGAGCAGCTGGAGTGCTGCTGGGTTGGTGCCCTAGCGCCACCACTCGGCGCTGTGGGACCAACCCGGCAGCACCCCAGCTGCTCTATTGCAGGCATCCCCGATTCAGCTGCTGCTGAAACTGTCCAGCAGCGGCTGAATCGGGGACTCCTGGGGCACAGCCTGACTGTCGTAAGGGGAGGCTATGAGGGGTCTGGGGTGGCATCCCCTCCCACCCCACTCCAGACCCCTCATAGCCCCCCCCCCCTCTGATAGTCCGGCATATTTGATAATCCAGCACCCCCAGGGTCCTAAAGGTGCCGGATTATCGGAAGTTTACTGTATTTTGCAGATCAAGGATTTGACAATAAGAAATCTCTCTCTCTCTACAACTGTCACTGATGTGGTGATCTTGATGAATCATGGTACTTTTATTGGTTTTAGGACAGCATAAAAAAATCGTACTTGAAAAATGATCAAATAAACAAACAAGAACTATACACAGTGACGCAAAATTCTTTTGGGTGTGGAGGAGAACGTGGAACAAATGATCAAGCAACATGCAAAAGGACAAAATGGCTTTAAAAATAATAATAATCATGCTGAGGCATGTTCTATTCAGCATTTGGCTTCTTTACACAGTTCCTACTCCTCTAGCCAGTCATGCAGCAGTCTCGCTACCACAGACCCGGCATCACCAGACCATCAAATAACACAGTGTTTCCAAAACATATAAAGCAAGAATTGAGCTGAAACCAAACACTGATGCTTTATAATACAACAGGGATTCTACAGAATGTGAAGAAAGGTCCTGCACCAAGCCTGATTGATAGTCAAACCTCTTTTCAAATCTGCACCTCAGAAGACTAGTTTTTGAAAATCATTTTCTAAGCATCTGAGAGGTATCCCAGCTTCTTCAAAGGCATTCCTGCACATGCCATGTGTTGACAGTTACTTCAAGACTTAAAGTGAGCGAGGCTTCAAAAGATCATAGTTCTGAACAAAATTTCATGGGGTAGGGAGGGCTGCACTGTAAAATGTATTTGAACAAGCCATCTGATCCAAACCCTCACACCAGTGAGGAAATAATGAAATTCCATTGCCTGCCTATGAGAAACCTCACTCCTACCTCCCCATAACATTATAAGGAACTCTGTTTGCGGAGCGGTCACATGGAATGTAGGATTAGGGATAGAATTTAGGATACATCAGGGGCTAAAAATCACTCGCATTTGAACATTTTGGCTTCAAACTCTTTTTAAGGTGAGGAATTGGCCTACTGCTCTGAACACGACATTGACAGCAATGAAAATTCTGAATTCTAATGTCTGCTCTTGCAGACTCCTCTGTGGCTTTAGGCAGGATACTAAATTTCCTAACCTATAAAATAGGGGCTAGTAATAGCTCCCTCTCTCCCAGAGATGTTGTGGGGATTAGTTCATGTTCTCGGAGCACTTTTATGTGCTCTTGTTCTGCAGTATTTACAGCAAGATCTAATTGTACAGATTATTTTACTCTCTAGCTCAGGAAAGACCACACCCAGAAGGCCACCTTCAGTTGTGGGAACTTGAATCCACAGAATACTTATAGCAGAAAGGCAACAGAAGAGCAACACAACTGAGTAAGAGTCTGGAGGGATTGTTTATAAAGTCACATTAAATTAAATGAAAATGCATAGCTTGGTTGAAGGCCAGCCAATGGGGAGGTGATAACTATGTCTGAGTATGCAAAAGGCAAAAATATTGAAGGAAAGAATTTGTTTAGGGTAGTCCAATGGGGTGTAACCAGATAAATGGCAGAGAGATAAAGGAAGCAAAAAACAAAACAAAACAAACTACCACCAACACCACCCATACCCCACACTGCCTAAATTTCACAACAGCAGAGAGGAAATCCTGACAGTGATATCAGCTGCACTGTGGATGGGACCTGCTAGGAAGAACAAGGGAAGCCCCACCATTTGGGACATGGAAAACTCTTCAAAAACTTATTGTTGGGGATTATACAGGCTACGACTGAATTTAGGGAAGAATTTGAATTGAGGACTGTTTTGAGTTCCTCTTGTGAAACAAAATGTCAGAAACCCCACTTATGTGAGATGTTTAAGAAGTCTTTGCATCATGGAACAGAAAGTACCTGCTTTACTCCTGTGGTTAGAAGCACTCATCTTTTTGGAGAATAATCTGGAGAAACGGTTTGTCAGCTCTTTAAAGTATGATGTGGGAAGGGATTTGCTCCGTCTGTCTGCCTTATTTCACCGGGAATTGATTATTTATTGTGCTAATCTGAAAAGCCAGACGATATCTTTGACTTTCACTATCATTTTCAACAAGGCTAGGAAAAATCTGTCCCCCACAGAAAACAGGTAGGGTTGCCAGGTGTCTGGTATTCACTTGGACAGTCCAGTATTTTTTGCCTCCTGTCTGGTAAAAAAATTCAGAGAATACCGGACACCTAAAATGTCCGGTATTTTCTGATTTTTTTCCCCAGCCAGGTGGCGAAAATGCCGGGCACCTGGCAACCCTACAAACACTCAGCGCCCAGCCTCTCCCCCCCCCCCCCCGAGGCTTCCCTCTGGGCCCCAACACCCCCAGGCCCCTGGCCCCAGCCCCCATGTTTACCTGGTTCTGCAAGGCTGGCAGCACAAAATGGCTGCCGACCAAGGGCCCTGGATCTTATTGCTCAACTGCTCCCCTGTTCCTATCCCTGCACCCACTCTTAAATGAATCAAACAAGCCAAAAGAGGCAGATCATATGATTGACTAAATGGGACAGTTATTTAAATGGAGCTTCTGTTACACATATTTTACAGTTGCTTACACTGTCTCAGAGTCCTTTTTTTTTTCTTTTGTTCAAGAACTTTGGTCTCTCCCTCCCCCCCCCCCTTTTTTTCCCTTCAACAGAATTTTTTCCCAGTGTTTTGTTGTGGGAGGGAGAGGAGGGTGTTCAGTATTTTTGTTTTAATCATGTGGCAACCCTAAAAACAGGAACCCTGACAATCACATGGGTGTCGAGTAAGGATGTTAAAATGGGATTAACAGGCTAATCATATGGTCAATAAAATTTGTATCGACTATACAATCAGTCGATAAGAGCTGCAGTGGAGGTAGCTCCTGGAGCCAAATCCGCAACCACTCGTGTTGCTGCTCTGCGTTTTAAATGTAGTAAGAACCGCTGGGCTCTTACTACATTTAAATGCAGAATTGCAGCTATCAGAGTGAGATGGGACAGCTTGGTTCCGGCTCCTGCTGAGTCCAGCAGCCAGTCTGCAGCGGCCAGGACTGACCACGACAGGGGCTGCTCAGACAGCAGCCCCTATCCGTGGCCAGTCCTGATCGCCGCGAACAGGGGATGCTTGGTGGCAACAGCCCCTGTCTGCAAGGTCCCAGCTTCCCGCTGTGCCCCCTGTGGACACTGGTTGCTTCCCAGCAGCGTTCCCTATCCCTCCCCTGCTGCCTCTGATAGAGTCCTGGGTCATCCCAGTAAAGGAACACTGGGCACCTTCCAACCTTGCATGGTGACTATAGCAATATGTCACCATGCAAGTAACAACACTGTGAATTTGTGAGAGAGAAGCGTGGTCTCGAGATAGACTAGTAAATGAATACCTGTCTATGATGCTGGCAGATCAACTGGCAGCTGAAGCTAAGGTCCCTAGATATTAATTGAATATTGAGCAACGCATACCTAGAACCAGACTGGCTCACCTGTATGTTCGTATTCTCACAACAGTATTGGAATTCTATGAATGCATTTAGATTTTATGAAACCCTTATAGGTGGGGGCATGCATGTGTCTCATTTACATCTGTATCTGAAGATTTAATATTAAAATGTTTGTTCTGTAATTGTAAATTACTAGATGAGAGAAAGGAATTGGTGTGAAATGCTGATTAACAACAAAAGGTCTTATCTCCTACCCACTAGAGAAGGCCCATCAATACCAGACAAACTACAAGTGTTGTGGAAAGTCAGAGAACAAAGGCTTTGTTGGTTGATCCTCTCTCCACCCCTATGAAGGGGAGATGTGCAAGTGTATTCATCCATCAGCTAAGGGCTTGTCTACACAATCTGTTACAGCGGCACAGTTGAAGAACTTTTAAACTGCATTGCTCAGGGGTGTGGATTTTACACACCCTCTGAGTAACAGATACGCCAACCTAATTTCCTAGTGGAGATCAGTCCTAAATTTGCAACTCAAAGCAGAAGAAGGGAAGGAATAAAAATCCCTAATATGGAGGAACTCTCTCTCTCTCTCTCTCTCTGCTGCTTGGACTCTCTCAGACAAGGTTTTCTAGGCATAAGCAAGAGGTCCCCAGTGTTTAACCTGCATTAGTTTTAAAGAGCTTGCTTATTTCAGAAGCTTCTATTAAGCTTTTAGACTTAAGACTGGATCTTATTGTGTGTGTATGTTTGCCCATTTTAACCTTGTAAAAAGCTTGTCTCTGATGTGAGATTTTAGATACAATTGACATGGTGTAAGTAACTGGTCTTTTGGTACTGGGAGTAACCTGAATATTACTCAAGTATCAGAGAGGTAGCCATGTTAATCTGGATATGCAAAAGCGACAAGGAGTCCTGTGGCACCTTATAGACTAACAGGTGTATGTTTGTATTCTCACAACAGTACTGGAATTCTATGAATGCATTTAGATTCTATGAAACCCTTATAGGTGGGGGCATGCATTTGTCTCATTTACAACATCTGCATCCTAAAATCCAATGTAATGCTCCAATACATCTGTTAATCTATAAGGCGCCACCGGACTCCTTGTCACTTTTGCTGAATATTACTGTAATTTTTCATGTAAGCGACCATGTATCACAAAGGCAAGCTTACATGGATGGCAAGATAAATCAGAGTTCCCAAGGAGACTGTTTGTGATTCCATGGCTGTGATAGTGCCTGAGGAGTTTATTCTGATAACTGGTTGCTGAAATGTCATTAGAGCGCACTCAGCTAATTTGGAGTTTGTGCCCCCCTTCTTAACAGTCTAGCTTCATGATGCTTTTCACATTCATGAACTACTGTAGGCCAGCTTGACAATTATTCCTCTTAAAATTAACTCATAAAACAGCATAGAATAGTATGGTTGGAGTTGCCTAAACTGCTGACTGCAGGTTTATCCTATGGTGGGGAGAAAAAAAATTCTGTTTGGCCCCCAATTCAAACTAAATTCAACATGACAATGCTCTGTCCTAAGACACCAGTGAGAAAATCAAAGTTGATATCCCCAGACTATTTTAGCTTTCCTTAACCAGCCATTACCACATGTAAATTACAATGTTCTCCTTGCATCTCACTAGTAACGATAGTCTGAAGAAGATGTTGTGATAACAAATAGTAACAGGGCTGCTCCTTTATTAAGATATTGGTACCATTATATCAAAGTAGCTGAATAGGTGGCCTATGGTCAGGACTCGCGGAGCGGAGGCGAGCCCCGTTCGCCAGCCGCACAGTTCTGCGCTCCGCGCATGCGCAGATCGCTCTATGCCGGCTCTTCCGGGGGTGTAATCTACTCGCCACAGGCGAGTAGATTACACTATTTGTCGAGCCCTGCCTATGGGAATACGTCAACAACTCTGGCATCTCTTGCAAAAGAAAGATTTCTGTGGAAGTGAATAGGATAAGAATCCTGTTAGCAAGTGATGAAAGTAACTTAAAATTTTGTACAGGTACTGTCCTATTGCAACATAGATCCTTGTTAGCTCTTTAAATAGCTCTTGCTGGCTTTTGCTGCAGCTCATCCAGTTCTTGTCAGAGCTGTGTATCAGGGCGTACCCACTTATTTTCAACTCTGTGTTAGCTCACCAGTTTCAATCCAGCCCAGGGAAATAGTGACCAGAAGTTACCATCATCTGACAGCTTTTCTGTGACCTATGTGAAATTAACTAGTGTCCTGGAAGGGGATGGGGGGGGTGTCAGGTGTCACAAGAACCATGACTGAAGTTGATTCCTATGCTGGCAATCTTAGAGACACCAAAGACACACAGGCCAACCTAATCTCCTATGCCTAGAACTAGTTCCACCAAAACACATCACTAACGGGTGGGGGAGCCTGGTATAGCGCTGACCCTATTCTGAGCTAGCGGATTTCGGTGTTTTCTTTCCAGTTTGCACCAGCACTAAATGCAATGAAAAAGGATTATAAATAAGGGATGCTACATCAGATGAGAGGCTTCAGAACACAACTTCCTCTACATGAGCAGAACCCTGACACGGTCCTCTTACAACTAATGCAAAACAAGACATTTTTAAAGTTGTGCAACCTAGAACAGGAGCAATAAAATACTGCAAACTTAATTTTGTTGAAAACAAAACAAAACAAAAAACCAGGTAATCATGTCTGTTGCTCAAGTGGGCTGGAATGCCATTTGAGGGGATTTCTTTTATGCTGGAACGAAACCCTTCTCTGGGGAATCTGCTTCACTAAGTTGAATACAATACCTCTATTCATTCATTGTTTTCCATTAGCTGCCTGGCTTAATGTGTCCTTTCTCTGCACCGCCCTCACTCCTACCCTAACACTGCACCCCTTCTGTAATGATCACATGGTCACTTTGCAAGCGGTTTTGTTTTCTTCCATTGTTATCCTTGTGATATATGTTTTATGTGCTTGGCTTGCAGAAATGATGTCCATTTAGAGTAAAACTATGTGGTAATTTGGAGAAAAAACATGCACAGCCACAGTTAAGCATGACAGGAAGAAACTGCCCCTGCTTTTGGAAGCTGTAGTATCTCCCCATTGGGAATATTCCTATTACCATGTTTATTGCTTTAATCAGGAACAGGGGAAATGGCCGATGGTTAGCTGACTTTTCCACCTGGTACAGTGTGGAAGCCAGTGCTCATCCCTCAGCCATATGGGGCAACCATTTTACAGATACTCCAATTTCTACTTAATAGCTCTTACATTTGTTCTGATCTGGCTCACTCTCTGCTTCTGGCAGGAGCATGATTTATGGAATCCACAAAAATGAATGGTTTACACAGTTAACAAATGAATCAAACAAGCCAAAAGAGGCAGATCATATGATTGACTAAATGGGACAGTTATTTAAATTGAACTTCTGTTACACATATTTTACAGTTGCTTACACTGTAATATCAAAAAATCTGAAGCTAGGCATCAATGGCTGTACTTCAAGTTAGAGCTCCATCATGTAACTGTAACATCCTTCATCAATGAGTTGTCTCAGGCAGAGGTGGCAGGTTTGTAGAAAAGAGAGCAGCCAAAGCCCACACCCATCCCCCACTGAACCCGCTCACACCTGCCTAACACTTTGGAAGGGATTTGAGTAGGGAGGGGTGCAGGATCTGAGAGGAAGTTTGGGTGGGGGATAGGGTCTGGGATGTGGGCTCTGGGATAGAATTTGGGTGCCGGGTACAGATTCTAGGAGAGAGTTTGGGTGCAGAAGGAGAGAGGGATTGGACTTTGAGAGGGAACGTGGGTGTGGAAGGGAATATGGGGTGAAGGCTTTGGTCTGAGGAAGTGGGAGGGGGAGTCTATGGGATTGAGATTGGGTGTGGAAGGAAGTTTCCCTGTTAGCTGGGAGCTTGGGCAGCCACCCAGGAGAGATTCAAATGCCTCCTCCCTGATCTGCAGAGCACCCACAGTGGCCAGCATGTATCTCTTCAGTGGTACACATCTGCATGTGCTTTGGTGAACACAATTTTTTTTTCCATTGGTGTGCAGAATAATGTAGGAGGGAATATTGGGGAGAGGGGAGTCTGGGTTGCAGGCTCTGGGATGGAGTCTGGGTGCAGGCTGGGGCAGAGGGTGTAGGAGCAGGAGAGGTGAGGAGTGCAGACTCCTGCAGGGAGTTTGGGGATGGGGAGTGACGGGGGTGTGGCACTTACCGATGCACCCCCCCTCTGACAGTGGTTGCTAGGTGGGGGAGGCCAAAGGGTCTCTGACTTCCTGCTGCCCACAGCAACAACCCGGGAGCTCCCACTGGCTGAAGTGGCGCTCAGGTTGGGGGGCAGCACATGGAGACACACTCTCCTCCACAGGAAGAGTTGGCAGCTGTGCAGAATGAGCGGGCAGGAAACTGCTCTAGTTCAGCTGTGGTGCTGATGGTGGGGGCTCTGAGACCATTTAAAATCACCCAGAAGCAGCAAATTAGCTAGGGGATGCACCAGGGCAGTGTATGGGAGTAGAAGGGAGGGCAGACCCAACCTCAAAACTTTGCCGGAGCCGTCACCCCTCCCCTGGGCACCAGAGGTGACCAAAGAAGAGTCAGGACAACCCCCTCCACCTCAGGTCCTACTTCTCCCTGCCACTGCTCTGTCCCACTCCACCTCTTCCCTCTCCCCTGAGTGATGCGGCCCAGGGGACTAGTGGAGCTGATGCTGGCATGAGGGGTACCCTTCCCCCGCGCACTCACTGGTAATGACAGGGAAAGCCAGATCCCTGCTGCAGGCACCAGACTCCTCCCCTGGCTAGTGCTTCTGCTGGCTACTGACCAGCCCCTCCCACTCACATTTGGGGTACATGACCCCTCTTGCCTCCCCCATGCCAGGCGCTAAGGGCCCATATAATTCACCACCCCGATCTCAGGGTTAATTACATACTGCTAATGCAGTGACTGCAGACAAATGTAGTGACGGCTCAATGATGGTTCATAAGTTCCTTTAGACAGAAGAGCCACGGGAATGTCCTGCTTATCTTAGGAACATGTTAGGCTCCCAGCATTTGTAATTAGAAGCCTCTCTTGAGGAATGTCCAGGATGCTCTCTGCTGCTCCTCACAATTAGTAATTTGATCTTTCATACTAGGGCAGCAAAATGTTCAATTAGATCTGTGTAGCTGCAAGGGTTGGCTATTTCCTAGCTGGCCTAGAAAAGCAGAGACTCTAGAGTGGACTCCGTCTTCAAATTCTACCTGGACACCTTACAGCACCCCTATGAGGAAGGGAAGTACTGTTATCCCCATTTTACAGATAGGGGATTGAGGCAGACAGAGATTTTGCTCAAGGTTACACAGGAAGTCTGTGATCCAGTAGAAAATTGAATGACACCAGGGACTGAATATCATAACTGTCCTAACTTGAGGTCCCAGAAGTAAAAGAGACAATCTTCTGCGGTTCTGACAAATGCATTTTCCCCTCATACTGTTTCCCTAAAGTTACATTTGTGGGATTTTTTTTCCTTTGGCTTCTGACTTTTAAATGAATCATCAATTACAGAAGAGCAAAGCCAGGGTGCGGTTTGGTTTTGCAAAAACCTCATGGTTCAGGTTTTAGTTTTCTATAATCAGACTCAGGAATGGTTTAGAACCGGCTCTAAGTTTCCTCAAAATGCCAAAGGTGATTTTTTTGAAACTATAGTGGTTTGATGATGCTACCAATTCTGACACATTTTACAATGCAGAAGTTGGTTCTAAAAAAACCTAAGATTCCAAGCCCTGCTTCATCTTAGTCTATCATTAACATCTGGTCCAGATCTAATCAGTTTGTATTCCTAAAACCAGTGATTATTCAATGCTCTTTCCTTTTTGTAGAAGTACCAAAGAGAGCGGAGGGAATTAAATGCAATTTGGAATCTTGGTTTAAGATAGTTACCATTATAAATCTTCTAAGCCCTGACACTGAACATAAGGAATGTTGAAGAAACAGAGGGGTTATTGTTTATTTGCAAGTATTGTTTGTGAAACATGAAACCAGTCATACTGGGTCATACCAATGGTCCATCTAGCCCTGTATCCTCTCTTACTTCAGGGACTAGTGCCAGAAGCTTCAGAGGGAAGACTAGAACAGGCAATTGTTGGCTGATTCATCCCCTGTCATTCAATCCCAGCTTTTGACAATCAGATGTTCAGAGACATCCAGAGCATGAAGATTGCATCCCTGGCCAGCTTTTGATTATCTTCTGTGTCACGGAAGATTGGAGAGATTCCAGAGGACTGGAAAGGGGCAAACAGAGCACCATTTACAAGGAGGGAAACAAAGACCAAATGGGGAATTACGAACCAGTCACTTAACTACAGTCCACCCAAAAGATAATGGAGCAAATAATGAAGTATGCAATTTGTAAACACTTATAAGGTAATAAGATGATAAATAAAAGTCAGCATGGATTTGTCAGGAACAAATCATGTGAAACCAACCTAATAACTTCTTTGATAGGGTAACAAACTTTGTGGATGGGGGGTAGGATGAGGAGAGCAGATGATGTGATACATCTTGACTTATTAAGACTTCTGATTTTGTCTCACGTGACTTTCTCATAAACAAACTAGAGAAACGCATCCTAGATGGAACTACCACAAGGTGGATGCCCCAGCTGTGTCTAGACTGGCAAGTTTTTCCGGAAAATCAGCTGTCTACACTGGCTGCTTTAATTTCCAGAAAAGCACTGACGATCTAATGTAAAATCATCAGTGCTTTTCCAGAAAAACTATGCTGCTCCCATTCGGGCAAAAGTCTTTTTCCGAAAGACTTTTGCCCGAAAGGGCCAGTGTAGACAGCACGGTAGTGTTTTCCACAAAAAAGCCCCGATCACAAAAATTGGCATCCTGCCAATCTAGATGTGCTTTTCTGAAAATGCTTTTAACGGAAAACTTTTCTGTTAAAAGCATTTTCGGAAATTCATGCCAGTGTAGACGTAGCCACCATTTTCTCAGAGAGTAGTTATCAGCGGTTCACAGTCAAGCTGGATGTCCTAAGTGGGGTGACAAATGTATCAGTTCTGGGGTCTGTTCAATATCTTCACCAATGATTTAGATAATTAAATGGAGCGTACTCTTAAATTTGAAAACAATATCAAGCTGTGAGGGGTTGCAAGTGCTTTTTAGGTTTATAAGTCAAAATGGCCTGGATAAACTGGAGAAATGGTCTGAAGTAAATTCAATAAGTAAATTCAATAAGAACAAATGCAAAATACACCACTTAGGAAGGAATAATGAGTTGCACACATACAGAATAGGAAATGACTGCTTAGGAAGGATATTGCAGAAAGGTGGTTATAATAATGTAGGCATGTCCAAAGTCCAGCCCGCGGGCCAATTGTGGCCCGTGTTCCGGTTTAATACGGCCCCCGCTTCCTCCCCCTCTCCTGGCTCTCCGGCGCTCTTTTGAACTGGCACGCCCAGCGCGCCGCTTCCGGCCGCGCCGCCACGGCCTCCGCGATCCTAGAGCCTGCCCTGTACGGCACGTCTGCAGCCCCGCTCGGCTGCGGGTTCGCCCTGCCCCCGGGAGGCCGGCGTGCCCTGCGCTCTCCGTCCGCCTCCAACCCCACGGGCCCTCCGCCTTAGGGCTGAGAGTGCGGGGACGGACCTCCTCATCACAGCCCCCAATGAATCCCCGAGCGCCACTCAGGACTAAGGATGAGCTCGGGCGTGTTCGCAGCTCCACGTACCCGAACTCGCCGGGAAGCTGACAGCGCGCAGCGCTAATCACAGGTACTGAGGCATTTTCCCAGTCCGCAGCTGCAGAGATTGGGAAATGTCTCAGTACCTGTGATTGGCGCTGCACGCTGTCAGCTTCCTGGCGGGCTCGGGCCCGTGGAGCTGCGAACATGCCCGAGCTCATCCTTAGACTCTTCACCACAAAGGCAAGATAATTCTTGTTGGGCAGTGTATTAGTGCTCGGACGAACACACTTAGACCAAAACCTCTGGCACTGCGCTCACATGATCCCTTCCCCTTCTGGTCAATTTCAAAAATGGCGACTGTAAATAAGAGAAGGAAAGTTGACAGTGAGGGCCACCGCTTCCAGGACAGGTGGAAAGTGGAATATTTCTTCACTGAAATACGGAATCACTGTGTTTGTCTGATATGCCAAGAGACTGTGGCTGTTTATAAGGAATTTAATGTCAAGAGACACTACCAGTCGAGACATAGCACATACGACAAGCTAACAGGGCGCGACCGCAGTGAAAAGTTGAAGCAACTTGAAGCTGTTTTAATGTCACAACAGCGATTTTTCATAAGAGCCCGTGAGTCAAATGAAAATGCCACAAGGGCGAGCTGTGAGGTAGCAACGTTAATTGCTAAAAATTGCAAATCTTTTGCTGAGGGTGACTTTATCAAAGAATGCGTTATGAAAATGGTTGAGAATATCTGTCCCGAGAAGAAGCAAGAGTTTGCCAACATTTGCCTGGCTCGTAACACTGTAGCATGGAGAATTGAAGAGATTTCATCAGATATTAAGAGACAGTTGACGTCCAAAGGAGTGGATTTTGACTTCTTTTCAATAGCCTGTGATGAAAGCACGGACCTATCTGACACAGCTCAGTTGCTGATTTTTATGAGAGGGGTGGACAATGAAATCAATGTGACTGAAGAGCTACTTGACCTCCAGTGCCTTATGGACCAAACAAGAGGAAAAGATTTATTTGTTTCTGTTAGTTCCGCCATAGATGACATGAAACTGCCTTGGAACAAAGTTACTGGGATTATTACTGATGGGGCACCTGCCATGGTTGGTGAATGAAGTGGATTATCGACCCTAATCTGTAACAAGGTGATCGAAGAAGGAGGCAAAGCTATTAAACTCCATTGTATCATTCATCAACAAGTTCTCTGTGCTAAACATCTCAAATATGATCATGTTATGAAACCGGTGCTAAAGACTATTAATTTTATTCGCTCTAAAGCCCTGTGCCACCGCCAGTTTAAACAGTTTCTACTGGACATCCAGGCTGAATACGAAGATGTTTTATATCACAACGATATAAGATGGCTCAGTCGGGGGTCTGCACTGCAGCGTTTCTACTCTCTCAGAAAGGAAATCGGAGAATTCTTGGAAACAAAGGGACAACCAATGCGAGAACTATCTGATCCTATTTGGCTGGCTGATTTGGGGTTTCTAGTTGACATAACAAAGCATCTGAACGTACTGAACACGAGTCTTCAGGGGAAAGATGCAGTGGTGAACCAGCTTTATTCACACCTCAAAGCCTTTGGGACAAAGCTGCAACTTTTCAAAAGGCAGTTGTCACAAACACAGCCCAATACCATACATTTTTCAGCATTGCAGGAAATAATGAAGAGTTTTCCACAGGACAATATCAGTGCGCAAACGAGCAGGTATGCAGCAGACATCGCATCTCTGGCTGGGGAGTTTAAATGGCGCTTTCAGGATTTTGCAGCTATTGAAAAGGAGATCAGCCTTTTCTCCTCTCCATTCTCTGTTGACCCTGATGATGCTCCAGATCAGCTGCAGCTCGAGCTCATTGAGCTGCATTGTGACAGCGAGTTACGCAGTCATCACCAACAGCTCTCTCTTGTGAACTTTTACCGCCAACTGGATAAGAGCCGGTTTCAAGAGATTCGAACATTGGCTAAGAAAATGCTGAGCTTGTTTGGCTCAACATATATGTGTGAGAAGACATTCTCTGCTATGAACTTTAACAAGAACTGCGTGAGGACAAGACTACGTGACTCTCACCTGCGTGACATTTTGCGCATCAAAACCACTGCCTTTGAACCAGACCTAGCCTATGTGCTGCAGTCCAGATCTCAGTTTCACCCTTCACATTAGTGCAGGCAAGCTTTTTTTTCAATTGAGATGAATAGATTGTAAAATCTCAGTTAATGTCAGTTGGTCTAAATCAGTTATAAATATATTTGGACACAACATGTATAGTTGGTGTTATGTTCCTGTTCATATTTTTTGAACTTAAAAGTTGACAGACAACCTTTATTACCAATAATATGTACTTTACAATGTTCCTGACATATATTTCAGCTTCCTGGATTTTTTTTTCATCTGGCCTTCAGATATGAAAGGGAGAGTGATTTAACACCTGTTTAGATTTGTCATCCATGTGACGAAATGAAAAGTATGCCATTTGCAATAAACTTCGCATAAAATAGTTAATTTGCATTTAATTTTAATGGTTCAAAGAATGTCAGGCAAAATGGTCGGCCCTCACGCATGTTCACTTCTTCAAATCTGGCCCTCTTTGAAAAAAGTTTGGACACCCCTGTAATAATGGATCACAAGCTAAATATGACGAGGCACCTTATAGACTAACTGAAGTGTAGGAGCATAAGCTTTCATGGGCAAAGACCCACTTCGTCAGATGCACGTAGTGGAAATTTCCAGAGGTAGGAATAAATATGCAGGCCAGGATCAGGCTGGAGATGACGAGGTGGATCCAATCAAGGAGGATCAGGCCCACTTCTAGCAGCTGATCTGGAGGTGTGAATTCCAAGAGAGTAGAAGCTGCTTTTGTAGTTAGCAAGCCATTCACAGTCTTTGTTTAATCCAGAGTTGATTGTGTCAAACTTTTGCCCAGGAAAGCTTATGATCCTACACTTCAGTTAGTCTATAAGGTGCCACAGGACTCCTCGTCGCTTTTGCAGATTCAGACTAACACGGCTACCCCTCTGAAGCTAAATATGAGTCAATAGTGTCACACTGTTGAAATCTCCCCCAAAACCATTGTTTTGGGATGTATTAGCAGGAGTGTTGTAAGCAAGACAAAGTAGTAATTCTTCCTTTTTGCTCCATGCTAATTAGACCTCACGTGAAGTATCATGTCCAGTTCTGGGCACTACATTTCAGGAAAGATGTGGACAGATTGGAAAAAGTTCAGAGAAAAGCAATAAAAACGAAGGTCTAGAAAACATGACCTCTGAGGGAAGACTGAAACAATAAGTTTTTCAAGCACATAAAAGGTTGTTACAGAGAGCAGGGAGATAAATTGTTCTTATTAATCACTGAGGATAGGAGAAGTAGTAATAGGCTTAAATTGCAGAGGCTGAACATTAGGAAAAAACTTCTTAACTGTCTGAGTGGGTAAGCACTAGAATAAATTGCCTAGAGAGGTTGTGAATCTCTTTTATTGGAAATTTTTAAGAACACCTGTCAGGGTCAGTTTTTAAGACAAACACCTGTCAAGGATGGTCTAAATAATACTTAATCTTGCCTTGAGCCCAGGAGACTTGACAAGATGACCTCTCAATGTTCCGTCCAGTGCTATAATTTCTATGATCTTGGTTAATGGCCAGTTACAGACCTGTATTCCATGAACTTATCTAATTCTTTTCTGAATGCAGTTATAGTTTTGGCCTTAACAACATCCCCTGACATGGAGTTCTACAGGTCAATTGTGCATCAGGTGAAGAACTACTTCCTTATGTTTGTTTTAAACCTGAGTGATCCAAAGTTTTGTGTTACACAAGTGGGTAAATAACTACCTTATTCACTTTCTCTACACCATTCTTGGTTTTATAGTCCTTTATCATATATCCCTCTTAGTATTTTCCATTCCAAGCTGAGCAGTCCATATCTTCTTAATCTCTCCTCATATGGAAGCTATTCTATATCTCATTCGTTTTTGTTGCTCTTTGTTCTTTTTCCAATTCTAATACAGGGAATCGCAATCGGTGGAATCACTAGTCACAATTTCACACATTCATGGATCTCTCCCCCCTGCCACCCCCCTGCTGCCTGCCCCTCATTGCACCCCAACCCCCAGCAGCGGGAGGGGAGGATGTGGCCTCAGAGAGGGCCTGTTTCGGGGTGGCACCAACAATCAGGTTCCTCTCCCTGTAGGAGCAGGAGCTGTGGGGAATTCACTGTGGTGGCCAAGAGCTGCAGTGTACAGGAGCACTCACTCTGCTTTCTCCCACCCCCAATGTTTCACCATTTGTGGTAGTGTCAGAATGTATCCACTAAGAACGGTGAGGGTTTCCTCTACGCCTTTTTTGAGATGCAAACAGATACTGCAAACAGTATTCCAGGTGTGGGGGTGCTCCAGGGATTTATACACTATCATCATGATCTTTACCAACGGCTTCTAACATTTTGCTTGCTTTTTATGATGCATTGTCTTTATTTATGAGAAGGGCAGAGAACCTGTTTTGAATCAGGGTCACTGATCCACAGAAAAGTCAGTTGGGGCCACACAAGTGAGATGCAATAACTCCTCCAACCCCCCCAAGCTTCACTAATGTGGCCCCAACTGTGCTGGTGGGAGCAGGGGACATGTTATTGGGGAAGGGTGCTAGTGGGGGCTGAGGCAGAGGACAGGGTGCCAGGGGAGCAGGGTGTTGCTGGGGGCAGGGAGTCCCCTGCACCCACCTCCTCCTGGGACTCTTCTGGGGACGACTGCCCCCCTCCCCTCGCAGAGGAGGAAAAGCCCCGGTGCGTGCCTCCTCCGGGGAGGACTCCCTCCTCCCCCTGCAGAGGTGGTAAAGCACACGCCTCCTCCGGGGACTCTTCCCCCACCCCGCAAGGTCCTGGCACACCACAGACATGGGGGAGGGGAGCAGTCAGTGCACTTCTGGAATCCCTGGAAGTGGCATGCAGCTGCTGGACTTCCTTCCAACCTGAAGGAAGCCGCCATTGTCACTGGAGGTAGGTAGTGGGGCTTCTTGGGGGTGGGGGGAATTTGGAGGGGGGGCCCTGAATGTCTCACAATGGACAGGCCGAGCTCTCACGATCGACCAGTCAATCGCGATTGATGGGTTAGTGACCACGTTTTTAGAGAGTTTGTCTGTCTTTTTGTTCAAGAACTTCTCCTAAATGGTAAGAGCTAGGCCCTCCAAATACGTAGCTTATCTTAATCATAACTTAAAGCAAGGTCAGGGTTTGGTTGTGCCAGGAAAATGGGATGTGCCTGGAATGGGATGGCTTCTCATAAAACCATACTATAGGGAGGCCAGAAGGGTTGAAGCTCCCCTCACACGCTAGATTCATATGGGGACATTGCTGACTGTTCTCTTTCATCGCTGTCAGGGAGTGAGGGGAAAGTACACCTCTTAATTGAGTTAAGGAACCCAGCAACACTGGGTAAATTTGCTAGGGACATCATATTAGTTACCCTTCAGTCACCTGAAGAGCCCTGCAAGTCTGCGGACAATGTCTGCAGAAAACAAATTTTGTATTTGCGCAGGGCTCTAGTGAGTCATAATACATAGGCTGACACACTAGAGTTATTAGTTCTGTAGTTTCAAAGTTGAGCTTATTCAGCACATTTGGGTGAATACCAACTAGTCCGGATGATTTATTATTGTTTAATTTATCTATTTGTTCCAAAGCCTCACTCTTGAAAACCATCTCAAATTTGCCACCTAACCAAATGGCTCCGCTGTAAGATTCTCCCTCACATCCTCTTCAGTGAAGACAGATGCAAAAAATTAATTTAGCTTCTTTGCAACAGCCTTGCCTTCCTGCATTGTCTCTTTTGCACCTCAATTGTCCAGTGGCCCCATGGACCGTTTGATAAGCTTTGTGCATCCAATTTATTTTAAAAGTGATTGCTGTTAGTTTGTGTCTTCAAATTCCCTTTTATCTAGTCTAATCATGCTTTTACCCCTAACCTGCCAGAGTTTCTCTCCTTTTTATTTTTCTCAGGAGGATGTGATTTCCTGTTCCGAAAGGAAGTCTTTTTCCTCAACCCTCCTCTTTCACTCTCTTGTTTTTTAGCCATAATGGCATTTTATGGTCCTTTTACAATTATTTTTATTTAGAATCACAGAACACTACAACTGGAAGAGATCTCAAGAGGTCATCGAGCCCAGTCGACTGCCCTCACAGCAGGACCAAGGACTATCTAGATGATCCCTGATAAATGTCTGTCCAACCTGCTCTTCAATATCTCCAGTGATGGAGATTTCACAATCCCCCTAGACAACTTATTCCAGTGTTTAACCACCCTGACAGTTAGGAAGTTTTTCCTAACATACGACTTAAATTAAATGAATGGAGATGCCTCTCTCTTAGAACTGGAAGGGTCCTTGAAAGGTCATCGAGTCCAGTCCCCTGCCTTCACAGCAGGACCAAGTACCATCCCTGACATATTTTGCCCCAGATCCCTAAATGGCCTCCTCAAGGATTGAACTCACAACCCTGGGTTTAGCAGGCCAATGCTCAAACCTCCCTTGGTAGCCCTCAACCTAAACCTCCCTTGCTGTAATTTAAGCCCATTACTTCTTGTCCTATCCTTAGAGGCCAAGGAGAACAATTTTTCTCCCTCCTCCTTAGATACTTGAAAACCACTATCATGTCCCCTCTCAGTCTTCTCTTTTCTAAACTAAACAACCCCGATTCTTTCAGTCTTCCCTCATAGCTCATGTTTTCTAGACCTTTAATCATTCTGGTTGCTCTTCTCTGGACCTTCTCCCATTTCTCTACATCTTTCCAGAAGTGTGGTGCCCAGAACTGGACACACTATTCTAATTGAGACCTAATCAGCACAGAGTAGAGCAGAAGAATGTCTTCTTCTGTCTTGCTCAAAACACTCCTATTAATGCATCCTAGAATCACGCTTGCTTTTTTTGCAATAATGTCACACTGTTGACTTGTTGGCCAGTATAACCCCTAGATCCCTTTCTGCAATACTCCTTCCTAGACAATCACTTCCCATTCTGTATGTGTGAAACTTATTGTTCCTTCCTAAGTGGTGCACTTTGCATTTGTCCTTATTAAACTTCATTCTGTTTACCTTGGACCATTTCTCTAGTTTGTCCAGATCATTTTGAATTTTGACACTACCCTCCAAAGCACTTACAACCCCTCCCAGATTGGTATAATCTGCGAACTTAATAATCGTACTCTCTATGCCATCATCTAAATCATTGATGAAGATATCAAACAGAACTGGTCACAAAACAGACCCCTCTGGAACCCCACTTGTTATGCCCTGCCAGCATGGTTATGAACTGTTAATAACTACTCTCTGAGAATGGTTATCCAGCCAGTTATGCATCCACTTTATAGTAGCCCCATCTAGGTTGTGTTTGCCTAGTTTATTGATAAGAAGATCATGCGAGACTGTGTCAAATGCCTTACTGAAGTCTAGGTATACCTTCTCCCTTATCCACGAGACTCTTTATCCTATCAAAGATCTATCAGATTAGTTTGACACGATTTGTTCTTTACAAATCAATGCTGGCTGTTACCAAACGCTCTATTTTCTTCCAGATGTTTGCAGATGAATTCCTTCCTCCATTATCTGGAGGAATACATTCAGTTCGCCTCTGTTACAGTGTTCTAAAAATACTTTCCATGCAGCTTGCAGGCATTTCACACTGTCCCTTTTAATTCCCATTTCATGGCTTCCTCATTTTTGTCACATTCCCAGCCTGAAGTCCACTCATCCTCCCCAGGATGAGCATGCATAGCAACAGAAGTGCAAGCTTCCTCATGGCACTCTCAGGGTTCCTTAGCTCTACTCTAAGAGCGGGATATTTTTAGACACAAAATTCATTCAGTCCTTGGCCTCTCTGTTGAGACCACCAACAAGGTGGCCAAACTGTAGCCAGTTTGGCGGTGGGCTGTATAATGTGAACACATACCTATGGCTGAGAAGAATGGGATTTCCAACTCACCCTCATCCTGTGTAAAATGAGCTAAGAGGAACAGATCTGTACTCAAGTCCCAAATCAGCAACCCAGCAGGGGCAAATCCCTCACAGTCCATTGAGTTACCTTGTCTCTCCAGAAATATAAGCCTCTTTCAATGCCAATTAAATCTTTCATTAAATAAAATATGCCATGAATATCAGTTACAAACAAGTGCTAACACTCTCTTCTACCCACTTGCATTGATACTGTGACAGGGTTCAGTCACAGTAGACCCCTTGGGATTGTTTCCCAGTGTGCTGATTATGTCACTGACCTGCCTTCTTGCTCCCCATCACGCTATGCTGCTGGGCTATATTTTCTGGTCTGCCACAGACAAAGCACAGAGTTGGGTAACCGCACCCCCGAACCGCAATGCAGACAAGGACGGGCACAGCACCCCCAAAATCAACCCTCAAAACGGATCAAAACTCCAGATAAATTCATCTTACTCTGAATAAAATATTTCTATTCTTAGGCAGCTAATGTAATTTATTAAACCTTGCTCTGTAGTTTATGCCACATGGAAAAGTGGCAAAAGGAACTTCCCTCCCGGAAGTCTGACATTCCATTTCATCTTACTATTTTATTGGCACTCACATCTGATTATATAAGTTTAAAGCACAGTTTTTAATATTAGTGTTGCATAAGGATACAGTATTTGACTAATTCTGCCAGATAGTCAAATTAAATTAACATGGGCAACTGGGAGAGAGAGGAAATAAAGAATCAAGAGGTTGAAGCTTATTTTATTCCTTTGTGTTCAGAAAGGAAGGGAAGATTAACCCTTCTAAGGGTAGGAGGCAGATCACGAGAGACAATTCTGCTGCTATCTGGTAATTGGCAGTCTCCCATTAACACACAGGAAGGCCAAAATAGAACATTAGTGGTCATCCAGATTAGCCAGCCTTTTACAAACCATCATATTCCCACAAACAGAAAGTCCTTTTTAAAAAAAAAAGCAATGTTCATTTCTCTATTATCTGCCTGCTGTTGATTTGTTAATAAAATATTAAGTTTTTTACTTCAGGGTGATTCTGTACCATCACTCTAAAGGAGTGTATCCAAACAGCAGCTTCTGAAAGACACAGTGGGCTCACCAGAAAGCCATAAAGACTAATTGATCTCACACTTGCTCAGCTGACATAAGCCTTTAAAACTCTGCAGTGATGTACTTCAAATCAGCCCTTTGAAGATTCTTCCCATGCAGTCGCCCACACTGTATCTTTTTAATCTTATCACTGTGATTCCTTGGGGACACTCTTTACACTGAAGTCATGCATCAGTAACAGCAGGCTGGAATGGGTACTCCTCTCCCTCCTTCTTCCCCCAACCCAATGCACAACCCAAACCAGTCAGAAGCCAGATAGCTGATCTGTGCCAACCACCTCCATTGATCAGATTTGCTCAAATCCAGCAAAACGCTGACTAGGCAGGTAGAAAGATGGATAAATCACAACTGAGAGGACACAATCATCTATTTAGCATACTTGTAAAGAACAAATCCTGGATCACAAAGTGAGAAACCAGGTGGTGTGCTGCTGATCTCTGCAGGGGACTAGGAGGAAGAAATCTTGTCCCCGGGCTTCAGAGCTGCTCCATGAACACTACTGTAGCTGTAATGTTCTAGAAGCTCCTTTAAGTCTTGGGTCTCCAGTGGTGACCAACAATAAATCCAGCAGCCTGACTTCCATTTCTCTCCCAGCTCCACCTTTATATAAAACTGGGATGTACATTTCCATCTAATTCTCCTATGCCCCCATGCAATAGAACCACAGAAGTTCCATTCTAGCTGCAGAGAGCCACACCAGGGTGTGGTGGAAAGGGATGAGGGTAGTGGAGGAGGCAGGATATGACCCTAAAGATGTTCCAGTCCAGATTCTCTCTAGGTCACCAAAAACACAATGGCATGATTTCAGAGCTCTGGCACTTGTGGATGAAGGTCTAATGTCAAAGGGGTGTCAAATTTTTGTCTGATTGTATAGAATATTTTAAAATGGTACTCTGGCCAAAAAAATAGCCATAAGCCAAAGTGCAAATCCAAAAGGATGAAATCAAATGAGTGGTAAACGTTTGTGCTGTTTTGTACCCATCTCTTGCTGGAGGGGTAGGGGAAGGCCTGATCATCAAGTGTTTATTATGGTTATTGACATAGCAGATAGACATGCAACTATTATCTTTGTGACTTCAAACATCCAGTGAGCTGTGTTTAGCCTACCCTCTGGTCTCGTTAAATAAACTATAATATAAAAAAGTAACCCACATAGTGCATGCTGCTGATCTGCATCACACTGAGCTAATGACACCATAAGGTACAGTGGATTCAAATATCATTCCTCCTGTAAACCTAAAGGACTCTGTTAATCATCCCAGGTGATCTGCAGAGGGGATAGTTCTTCTCCATTCAAGCACACACCACATCTAAACACAGGCTCTGCCAGAGCCTAAAAACCACCTCTTGAAGGCAGAGCTAGGATACCATTATAGATAGAGACATCAGGGAAACATTCTAGCTGTGAGGCTGTTCTCTTGTGACAGGACTCATGCAGTACTGTCAGGGTGATAAAGGATTGAAAAGCTTTTTAAAAAAAAAAAAAAAAAAAAAAAAAATTTCCTTGTAAATGATGGCAGAAGTGCTACATTTGACAGTGCAGTGACACTCTTATTAGTTGCTCCTGGGGAGAGTAAGCATGCAAAAAGTTCAAACAGACTCCCCTAGGAGGTCTTAGTGCTGTCAGTGATGTTGTGGTGATGGCACAGCAACACCACTGATGCCAGTGAAGTTTTTTTTTTTTTTTTAATCATTCTTATACTGCTGTAACAGAAAAAACTTAAAAAACAACTGCAGCACCTAGAGGGTATGTCTACACTTCAAAGTTATTTGCTATCCCATGTCTTCACAAGCCACCCATTATTTCAAAATATTTTTCGAAATAATGGGCACGCTATTTCAGCATCCTGGTAGCCCTCATTCTACGAGGGTTAAGGGATCTCTCGAAATAGCACTTTATTTCAAAGACAGCACCAAATTTCAAAATAGCCTAGTTTGAAATAAACACAAATTGCATATCTTATTTTGAGTTTAGAGTGCAGCGTAGACATAGGCTAAGAGAATAACAAAAAATGTAGATGGCATCATGAGCTTTCATACGCACAGCCCACTTTTCATTTGAAGAAGTGGGCTGTGCCCATGAAAGCTCATGATACCATCTACATTTTTTGTTACTCTCTAAGGTGCTGCAGAACTATTTGTTATTTTTTAAGTTTTTTCAGTTACAGACTAACACAACTACCTCCTCTGAGACTTGTTGTAACAGAGTTGAATCTAACCTTCTGTTTTTAACCTGCATCTATGTCTACCTTTATAAATAGCACAATCTGAATTAAAACTGTAATTCTGGACTTATTTTTTCCTTCACCTGAGTCAACATGCCATGGTGTTTGTTATTTGTGACTTACACCAAACCTACATTCATTAAGTCAATTAATGTGTAATTTTACGTTTAAAATAAATAAGTACAAATACTGAATGCTGCAAATTATGACCCAGGGCATAATAGTGTGTCTTCTGGGTCCAACGTATCATCCCACAAACTGTGGTTAGATGCAACAGTGGATTTGATATACTTTTGGAATTTGTGTCCTCTGTAAAAATGATGAAATTGCTTTTTATTGGTGGGGTAGTATTGGGGAAGAGACACAAAGAATAGAGACAGGAATCTTCACAAGAGCTAGTCAGGAGCTCTCAACAGGTGGAAAGGAAGGCAAAACAGAGACTGCAAAGCAGAGAGGAATATTAAGAGAGACATTGAGTTGGACAAATTGATCAATGTTTTATTCTAATGTTCTAAAGGAGACCTTCCCAACACCCATTATTGGGCTTATAGCCAAGTCTAAGATTGGCATATTAAATTGCACGTAACTGACTAATTGAATTAGTTGATAGGGCGCTTCTGCTGTGAAGTATAGCAACAGCTGTAGGGCTGCTGTTATACTTCAAAGGCAAAAGTGCTGCATGGAACCCGGGATCAGCTGGGGACTCTCCCACTGACCCCAGGCTCCGTGCAGCACTGCTGCTTTGAAATGCCACAGAGAGTCCAGCATCAGGTTCCTCGTGGCATTTCAAAGTGGCAGTGCCACGTGGAGCCTGGGATCAGCTGGGGACTCCCCCACTGACCCCGGGCACCATGCGGTGCTGCCGCTTTGAAATGCCACAGGGAGCCCAGCAGGGGAGGTGGGACACCTGGGAGTGACAAAGAAGTGGGGACATGGAGCCACGTGTGCCCCTGGGAGCGGGGTGAGATAACCGCCTCACTCCCGTCCCCCTTATGCACTCTTCCTTCCTCCCAGCCCCAGGCTGAGCACCCTCCCATGGTCTGAAAAATTATTTAATCCTGCATACTCTGTTTCCCAAGGCTGACAGATTAAAGAGGTTCAGATGCAGTCCAAATCTCCACACTACCTACACACACGCACGCACACATGCACAAACTCAACACTACCTACACACACGCACGCACACATGCACATACCCATAGAGAAACACTGAATTCAGAGAGCAGAAACCAGGACAAATAGAAACAGGGAGCAACAAGCAGGAAGAAATACATACAAGTCAGAAGACTTATTAATATACTTAATTCATAAATAAAATAACTAATACAAGCATAGTCTAAGCAGGACAGATGTATAAACACCCTGAAGTCTAGACCATACCATATAGTTGATACATAAACATAGTGTCCTCTCCCAATGTAACAGTTCTGCTAAATTTATTAATGAGTGTCACCAATATCAAGTTGTATACTCTATGGCGCAGCATAATAATAAACCATGTATCTATACTCCCTGAATGTTAGAAAAGTTCTGAGACAGATCCAGGTTTTGTAATCTGGATCAATCAGTAGTGAAAACAAAAAGACCTTGCATCATACCAAGAAAACGCCACACAAAGAAACACTGTTAAAAGAAAATAAAAAAGAGGCTATTTCATAATGTTCCCTGTACCACTTGTTTATGTTATGGGATACAAACATGAAATGAAAGTACAAACTCGATTATTCTTTCATATTTGTCCTAGATATCAGCTATTTCTAAGAGCCATTGCTTTTTTATTGTTTCGCTTCCCAACCAACATTGTTTGCTCAAGGCTAATTTTCTCCAATTGCCTCAAAGGCTCACATGGTAATAAAACACCTCCCGACTGATGTGATTTCTGCAGTGTACCCTGTAATGCTTCGTTCTTAAATAAACAGACATGAAACAACTATCCTCAGGGGAGCACAAACTTGCTGTGTGACAGCAACAACTTTCACAGTCTCTCCAAGATTTTTCTGTTTTCTCCAATATGATATTTTTGTATCTATAGGTTATATTTTGATGAATCAAAATGATTGTTTTCAAGTTTAGCTATCACATTGCCCAGACAGCTGGTGTTCATAGTAAATGAGAGCTTGGCACAATATTTAGCAACATTTTGCAAACATTGTAACAAGATTTTTAAGCGCTGGTAAAAATCCAACATATTTGTGAACACTTCCAATTTTCTCCTGAATGAAGGACCCAATAAGAACTTACCTATCTGAATTTCACATTCCCTTCCAGATTTGTTTAAGAGCAAATTCTGATTTCACATTATTGTGATGCCACACACATTTAAGTGGAGTTACTCTGGATTTAAATTCATTTAAATGAGGAGCTTGGCCCATCATGTCTCTCCTCCTGCTCTTCAGACAGCGATAATATACAATATTTTAAATATGGGATGTCTTTAATCTCAGGATCCTAAAACCATTTACCAACATTAATGGAGCAGTGTGAAGCAATTAATTATTTTCCCCCATTTTATAGTTGGGAAAACCAAGGCACGGAGCACTAGTGACATGTCCAACACTACCAAACAAATCTGGCAAAGATGGTATTATCACAGGTTCCCAAGGCTATGCAGTGCCTACTTAGTGTGCCTTTAACTTCCAGTGGCCTAATACAAGGAGATAAATGCATTGGAAATTAAAATCTGTGCACTGTCATCACCCCTGCTTCCTCCACACACCTTCCTATCAGTCAGGCTGATTTTTCCCCAGGCTCTCCCTTCTTTAGAGAAAGCGCAGGACTCTCTCCCCTTGCTGGTCCCCAGGACTGGCCACCCATTCTTCATCTGCAGAAATCACATGTGGGTGAAGGGTCAGCCCCCCAACTCCATTTCTGCCCACAAGTCCTCACACCAATGGCAGCCTGCTTCCCCACTCCTTTTGCCCTTGCATCCTTTGGTTTGGGGTAGGGCCCCACCTTTTGCTATTCCACTGCGGACCCTGAATCCCACAGCCCCACAAACTGGTCCCATGATTTCTTCTCCCACTACTCGAATAGTAAGGCTTTTCTGACTTTTGTCCACAAGGTCAGATGGGGTTACTATTGCCCCTCATATCCTGTTCTATGCTGAATGTTTCCTTCTTCCCTTGCCCTATTTTCCTCCTGGCATATGTCCTTATGTCTAGGGTTTTCCTCAGGCTCTCCTGCCAACAAAGCAAATGCTGCTCGTGGAGGATAGAAGTGTTTTGTCAGTAAACTTGCCAACAAAGAGTGGCTACACTGTCCGCCTTTTAGCAACATGGCCATTTCATTAAAAGCGGTGTATTGTAGACATAGCCTAATTCTAACCTCTCTGCCACTTCAGAGACCTTGAGTTTGATTCGGTAGCCTCCACTTCAGTCAACTGCCCTACCATAGCATATGGGGCTGTCTCTGGAGCAAGGTGTGCAGGATCAGGCCCCATATACACTGTGCAATTAAATGAAGAGAAAGCTATACCTATTTTACCAGTTTGAACTTCATCTTTTACATCCAGCACATGCACAGATCAACCTAAAGAACCTACAAGAGGCACTTATGAATATCAGAGATGGAAGATACTGTTGGTAAAAGGAGCCTAGGTATAGGAGCTTGGCTGTTTGGAGGCAGCATGCCCCCATGTATCAGCAGATCTTAGTTTTCTGTTTCAGGGTCTGCCACTAATGTGTCTCTTCCCCTCCATTTTCCAATGGGTACTATCAGCACAATGCAAAAGTCATTGCAATCTGTGGGTGAGAAGCACTACAAAATACTGAAAGTTCAAACTATATTATTTACTCTCTCTAATACAAGGGAACTCCCTCTTCTTCTATACCACAGTCATTGGAATCTGTTAATGGAGACAGAAAGCATAAGCCAGGCATGTCCAAAGTCCGGCCCGCGGGCCAATTGCGGCCCGTGTTCCAGTTTAATACGGCCCCACAGGTAATTTGGTAATATCTATCTTTTATGGCCCCCAATGAATCCATATGTATTGAGATGAATACATTGTAAAATCTCAGTTAATGTCAGTTGGTCTAAATCAGTTATAAATATATTTGGACACAACATGTATAGTTGGTGTTATGTTCCTGTTCATATTTTTTGAACTTAAAAGTTGACAGACAACCTTTATTACCAATAATATGTAATGTACTTTACAATGTTCCTGACATATATTTCAGCTTCTTGGATTTTTTTTTCATCTGGCCTTCAGATATGAAAGGCAGAGTGATTTAACACCTGTTTAGATTTGTCATCCATATGACGAAATGAAAAGTATGCCGTTTGCAATAAACTTTGCATAAAATAGTTAATTTGCATTTAATTTTAATGGTTCAAAGAATGTCAGGCAAAATGGTCGGCCCTCACGCATGTTCACTTCATCAAATCTGGCCCTCTTTGAAAAAAGTTTGGACACCCCTGGCATAAGCCATTTAAAATGGCAATGCAGGACACATTAAAGTAAGAGCCAAAGCTGTCCCTGGGATGACTTAGTTGATGTCAGTGACTTTACACCAGGGATGAATGTGGATCCCCTGATTAGAAAGGCTTTTAATAGGGTAGTGTATTGTAACAAAGATTATTCCGTAATGCTGGCAGGCAGATTGCCTCAGGGGAGAGTCACTAGTACTTGAGAAGTCACTGTAAAAGCTGAGGAAAGGGGAGAGAAGATCTCAGGATGAAACGAGGCGAGCAGCATGGAAGGAAGTGTAAGACCTGTCAATTTATGTGAGTGTGAGAGGAGGAGGAGATGGTACATAGTTACAATCAGTCTGACTGTAGTAGAGTTAAAGCCTAGACAAGTAAATGGAAGATGCAATGCAAAGTAACACAAAGTAACAACGCTAATGATTAAAATTACCATTTTAAAGTTTCCCATATTCATTCTCTGAAGAACCATACATAGAAAGAGTCATAACATTCTTCCAATAAAGGGTTTTCACCATTTGCAAGGCACAACAGAGCAAAATCCTTTTAAAAGGTCCACACAGAAAAGTAGCAATCAACATGTTCCTTGAAAACCGATTCGGAAGATCAGATGTAGCCTTTGCCAATATATCCGGTTCCTCTGTGCTCAAAAGGATTTCTCATTACAACTTGTATATTAAATGAACTTCTAAACTGAGACAACCCCCCCACACAGGTCCCAACGGAAATGGTTTTAGTGTTGACAACATCTGTATAATCCAGAATATTAAGGTAACAATAATATCATTTCCATACCAGTTCAAAAGACACTTTGATATTGTTACTCCAAACTGGCCAGCTTTGGAGCTGTTGGATGACCTCACACATTGGATTGATTAAACTTTGTGTATGTAGCACATTTAATAGTAACTGCGGTGGGGGATGTAATAGACGCATACAAATTCCCAGGCTGGGAAATAAGAACACACACTACAGCTTTATCGACTGGGTAAATCTGTAATATATCCAAGTGCTTACATTGCCAAATTCTCTGATGGATCTCTGCAGAGCAGCAACCTTGAAGTTACAAGCATACAGACCCTTTTGTGCTCAGAAATAGTAAGTGACCAAGTTGGTAAGAGAGCACCCTCAATTATTATTGGCAGGTGCATTTTAATATTTGAACAGAATTGGGACCACTGGCTTTACTAAGAAGTCTCATAAAAAGCTACTAAATGTGTGGTCCAGTCCATTTATATGTTCCATATTTTGTGACTCAACAGATTTAGAAAAGTCTGGAAAAAGTCAAGAAGATAAATCATTCTTCTCCATTCTGGGACACTGACAGAAGTCTAAAGAGATCAGCAGCAACAAAACCAGCATTCACCCAGAGAAAAAGCTCTATTTAAAAGGTAGGCAGCACCAGCCTCTTCTTGCTGGTCTGAGCCAAATGAAGGTGTTAAATGGTTTGGTCTACACACACAGACAAAGAATTACTGACAACTGTCCTATGCTATCAGAAAGGTTTAATTTTTCATCCTAGAAAATAAAGAGGTAGAAGCTGTAGGGTAATGCACAAGCAGCGAGCAACTCCAAGATGCTAATGATGTTATTTAGCTATTCACATCATTTATTTCCATGGCACATTGTGTGTAAAGGATGCTAGGCCCATTTAGAGTATTTACTGAACTGATTCTATGTTAGTAGAGATGACCCTACTACATTGCTGACACCTTTAGAAATAGCTCTTCTAGAGTGAAAGACTCTGACTGCTGGTTTGCTTCATATATATATAAAAACACAGATAGTTCAGGTATTTAAACCTGGCTGAGCAGAGGTGGGTGGATTCTTTATCATCTCTGACAGCAGTTTCCTAGCTGCGGTCCACAAAGCACTTACTCATGGTCCATAGAAAAATGTCGGCTCACAGGGGGCTATTTCCTCCTCTCTCTCTGCAGCTGCTAACACTCATTTAACAAGCAAAATATACACGAAATACTTCTATAATCTCATTTTTTCATGTCAGTCATTACAGTAGTTAACACAGCAATGCACGTGCTGAGGCAGCATGGAGGTCCAAGGGACTGTGACTGGATGGTGTCCATGAATTAATCTCCTGATTAAGATGTAGCCCATACTATGTGAAGGTTTTGAGAACCTCCACAACATTAAGCTCTAATTGGGCAAAAACAGGACTCATCTAAACACATGCTGTTTCACACACAGAGCCTTGTAGTAGTATTGTAAAAAAAATGTAGTACTGTCAATTGGGTAAAATGTGTAGCTGCCGAAAAACTCAGCCATTACAGTTATCTGCACCCACAGACCAGGGCAGCAGCTGGCTCTCTGGTAGCAGGGTGGGAGCCTGCATGTAACCATGAACATTAAAATCGATAAGCCCAGGCTCATTGGTTAACTGTTTACATGGTTAAACTTCCACATCTCTAGTTGCCAACAGATAACGAGTGTTGGCTACTTGGTGTTTCTCTGAAAGCCCCAGCTGCTGAAGTCATTTAATTATGTGAGAAGAACCTCACCTTTATTTTTTTTAAGTATTCTCTTCTTAATGCTTGAGGAGAGAAGCTTGAAAATACAAACCCTAAAATGTTACAAAATGAGAAGGCCAACCTCTCCCTCCACCCCATTTATTATTTGCAAAATCTCATTCTTTCAAACTAGTCTCATGACTTTGAGGACCTGACAATCTGTACAGGCAGTCCCCAGGTTACGTACAAGATAGGGACTGTAGGTTTGTTCTTAAGTTGAATCTGTATGTAAGTCGGAACTGGCGTCCAGATTCAGCCGCTGCTGAAACTGATCAGTTTCAACAGCAGCTGAATCTGGACGCCAGTTCCGACTTACATACAGATTCAACTTAAGAACCCCAGGCATCCCCAAGTCAGCTGCTGCTGAAACTGATCAGCGGCTGATTCCAGGAAGCCCGGGGTAGGGGCTTCCTGTAGTCAGCCACTGGTCAGTTTCAGCAGCGGCTGACTTGGGGACGCCTGGGGCAGAGCAGCTGGGGTGCTGCTGGGTTGGTCCAGTAGCGCCGCCGCTCCTCGGCGCTACTGGACCAACCCAGCAGCACCCAAGCTGCTCTGCCCCAGGCGTCCTGATTCAGCCGCTGCTGAAACTGACCAGCAGTGGCTGAATCAGGACGCCTGGGGCAGAGCAGCTGGGGTGCTGCCCGGTTGGTCCAGTAGCGCCCACAGCGGCGCTATGGGACCAACTGGCAGCGCCCCAGCTGCTGTACCACAGGTGTCTGGAGCAAAGCTGCGGAGCACTGGGGCAGCGGGACAGCCTAGACGCGTCTGGGCTATCCGCTGCCCGCGTGCTCCGCGGCTTTGCTCTGCTTTGCCCCCCACCCCCCTGGTCTGCAGACCAGGGGGACAGGGAGGAACGGGGGGGCAAAGCAGAGCAAAGCAGAGCCAAGCAGCGGAGCACGTGGGCAGCGGACAGCCCTGTCCGCTGCCCGTGTGTTCCGCCGCTTTGCTTCCTCTCCCTGGTCTGCTGGAGACCAGGGAGAGGAAGGGCCCCGTTCGTAACTGCGGATCCGACATAAGTCGGATCCGTGTAACTCGGGGACTGCCTGTATATGACTGTGGTTGGCAGTACTGAAAAAACAGAAGTATCTGTTTCAAAGAGTTAAACTCAATCTAACTGTAATACTGCACCAGGATTTGCCATTAGACTATAGGGACTCCTTTTGAGCAAACCAGAGATGTAGTGTTGTGAATAAGGCCAGATATAACATCAGCCAAATCAGCGATTATTATATAATTAAAGGGACAACTCAAAACATAAACCTCTCATTAGTACAGAGAGAAGGAACTCTAATATATCTTTTTATAGAGTGGAAAGAATGCTAAATATTTGAAATTATTTTATACCACTTATACTATGTATTTTATATTTATTCCCTTATTGTATAATTTGCGCATTCAAACGTTTAGAATTGTTTCCATTCTATAAAAAGATATTAGTATAAGAAGCAAGAGGTCTAATATGCGAGGTTTATGTTTTGAGTTGTCCTATAAATGATATAATATTCTTTGATCTGACTGATGTTAGAACAGCAAAACTAGACCTGACTTGTCAGTTTGCTTTCTGGTTCGAGTCAGTTTCACGTTCCTCCTCTCAAGCAATAGCAGAAGCTTGTTAAGATTCACAGCATGTTTAAAAGACTCCCATACTGGTTTCTATGTTGTTGTTTCTCAGTTAGGGTTAGGTTTATACAACTTCTAAATATAAATAGGTTTGAATTTGAAAAGCAAAACAACAATCCTGGTTTGGGACCTAAACAGCAGCGAGAGTAACTTAGAATTTCTTACAGGTACTGTCCTATTGCAAGCCAGGTCTCTGCTAACTCTTTAAATAGCTCCCTCCTTTGCTTTTGCAGCAGCTCAGCCAGCTCTTGTTGGAGCTGTGTACCAGGGCCCATCTACTTACATTCACCTCTGGACTGAAGTCTAGTTGACCAACCCCTAACCAGGCCTGAAGAACAGCTCCCCAAAGCTCAAAAGAGCCTCTCTTTACCAACGGAAGTTGGTCTAAAAAAAGCTATAACCTCACCCATCATATGTCTCTAATCCCCTTTTTAAAAAAAGCACAAGTAAATCTTCAGTGTGTTAAATGATTTTCACAATAGATTCTGTGTTCTCCTATTATCACAAATAATAAAATGCAAACCTATCTGAATTTGAACAGGATATCTAATTCCCACTTTAATGGACATATCTTTCTAGCAGATGTTGTTTGGAATATATGATAATATCTCCTGGCCAGAAATTAATTAAAATCATATGAAAAGAGGAAGAAAAAAGGGGTATTTAATTTAAATGTTCACAGATTTAGCTATAAACACTACACACTCTTAAGCATAGAGCCTTTTGTGCAACACCCTTAAAGCTTATAGTCTAGACTCTAGACGCAAGCAAGGAAGTGCTTGACATTATTGTACAATCTGAAATGATACAGATTTAATGAACAGACCCTCTGATCTCTGGGCCAAGATTTCTCAGTGTTTCAAGTTCCTTATTTGGAGTAACTGCTTATTTAGAAAACTGTAACAACACTCCTGGAAAATCAGAAAGGCAGTTGCTTGAAAAGCAGAAGCTGACTTGGATTCATCTGAGTGTCAGAGAAAGAACTTCATCTGGTCAGCGTGACCTGCTATAGCAGTGGTCGCCAACGTGGTGCCTGAGGGCGCCATGGCGCCTGCCGGTCCATTTCTGTGCGCCCGCTGAGTGATCAGGGCCGGCCCCGCCCCCGAGTGCACAGCACAGGGGCGGCGCCAGCCCCGGGTGCGCAGCACATGGGTGGCCCCGCCCCCGGGCGTGTGGTGCATGGGCTGTGCCGGACCCGGGCACGCAGCATATGGGCATCCCCACCCCTGGGCGTGCAGGACAGGAGCAGCGCCGTCCCCGCCCTCAGGCGCCCGGTGCGTGAATGGCTCCTCCCCCGGGCGCCCGGTAGTCCCAAAAGGCTGGGGACCACTGTGCTATAGTAAGCAGTCTGGGAGAACTCACAGAATTTGTAGTAACAGCTACATGAATACTTCGTTGATTCGGCATTTATTCAGCCTTTGTTAGCCTCTCCCTCTCCTTGGGTATGTTCTGAAGTTTTTAGCAGTCTTAGGCCACCACTGGGCAATCATGCAAAAAGCATTTTAAATTTGGCATCTCCTTGTAACACCAATATATAGCAAATAAAACAGGTTGCTGAGTTAGGAAAAGCAAGTTATCTTTCCTGATCAGTCTGAGTTACGGAAACATGCTGGGGTTTTCTAATTGCTTTTGCTAGGAGCGATCCATGTTCTTGTGCTAATTCATCTTTATTTAATACTAGTTCAGCAACCCCCCTCCTCTGACTTGGAATACTAGAAAATTAAGAAACAGGTCACAACCTAGCCTTTTGTAAGTTCAAAGCTACTTACAAAAAAAAAAAATCAGACTGACTTTAGCTTTGGGGAGTGGCCCAAAAGGCTAAAACCGTGATCAGAATTAAATGAATGTGTATCAAGTATTTAACATCTAGATTTCAATTATAAAGCCCAGAGTTTAATTGTTAACTGTCCTAATCCATCAGAAGCACTTCCCCCGTCTGCCCCCCGCAAAAAGAATCTAGCCTTTGATGATAGAATGAAAGTTTTTGAGCTATTAATCATTGGTTATCAGCTTGCCCTGGACAACTAAAACTCATTAATATAAATAAGACCCTTGAAAGGATCACATTAGTATGCTGTTCATTTATTTCACAATCTAGTCTACTGGAATAGTTACATGAAGTAAAATACTTTAGCTACGCAATATCACACAGTAAATGGAAGAATCATTTGGCACAATTAATTTTACTCTGCTGATTACCAAATGTAATTAAGAATGATGGATGCTCAAATCTGAGTTCTAGTAGCTCTCTCCCACTTTCTCTGTGGTTGTTTTTCCCTAACCCAAACCTGGTGTTCATGTCTGATCAATCAACCAAAACAGCAAAACATCCAATTCCATTTTAAGAAAGTGGTTGGTGGCTACTCACTAATGCTTGATAATCAAAAAGAGAGAGAGCTCAGTGGAAAGATTATTTCCCCAGGCCATGATATTTCACTTTGAAACCTTTCAGCTATAGTTGCTCCAATTGGCCCTGCTCCTACTTCCACCGAAACTGGGATGCTTTGGGAATTCCAGCCAGTCAAGACTGTAGGCCTTCAGTAATGTTGCCAAGGACACCTCAGTCTGAGATATGGTTTTTATATTATTTTTGCTTTTCAACAGATTTGCATCTCATCAGGGTATAGCAAGTATTTCCTATGTTTGTATTACATTTCTGGCCTTTTTAAGTTAATAAAATAAGGACTTTCCTCATATTTTTTATTAATAGCCAGAAGGTAAGGATTTTATTGCCATTGATCACGTGCCAAAAGGCAGACTACTACACAGTGTCCAACACTTCTGGGTAATATTGCCCAGCTCTCCAACTTTCATTTCACATGGCACTTTTGCGCTTGTTTTTGGCAAACAGAAGAATGCAGAAGTTTATGAAATGAGAGCACCATATAACAGAATTTATATAGGTGCCCCCTACCTAGCATGTTACCAGATAACAAATAAGTACAAACAGTTGGGCAGTTAATTAACATTCCTTTCATCTTTGAAAACTAAATACCCCAGAATTAAACCCCAAGAAAGAGACGTACATCCCTCAACTGTCTCCGACAGATTAATGCACTAGTGCCAGAGACCAATATGGTTCAATTTTTGGGGGAAGGTGTGGTGTAGTGATTAGATTCTATGGATGGAAGTTAGCATATTTGAGGTTTTATTCATCTTCCCACTGAATTTCCCCCTTTGAGGCAGAATGAGCAAACAAAATTACCTCTGTTTCCACATCTGTAAAGTGGAACTAATCATACATCATTATCTTTGCTGAGAGCTTCAAATTAAAAACAATATATAAGGAATAAATATTTTACTATCTAAAGACTACTAGCCCTGAGTCTCAATTAAATTCAGTTGAATTATTCCAGTTTAATTTTAGTGCAGGTGAGGAGGGACAAGTCTATTGTTAATAACATAAAAATCACTTTACCAAAGAGTAACATTAACCCTCCACTCTCTTTATTGGTTCACAGGTCCTCTGTCACCAAATTCTGCAAAGTTCACAGGACTGCAAAATATCAGTCAGGCAGAACTTGCTTAATTTGTCACTGTTTGTTTTCTATTTGGAATATGTGTGCTTTTTAAAGCCCTTCACTATAGCTCTTTTATTAAACACATCAGCATCTTTACTGTAATATCCTTCTGGGGAAGTCTCCATCGTATCAGTGGCTTTGAACAGACAGCATAAATGCTCATTAGTGAAGCTACCTTTTAGTCATGGGTACTTTTAGTAACAGTCATGGACAGGTCATGGGCAAGACACAAAAGTTCATGGCCCATGACCTGTCCCTGACTTGTACTATACACCTCTGACTAAATCTTAGCTGGGGAACAAAGAGGGATGCTGCTCGGAAAATCTAAGGGGGAAGAAGGCAGCAGCACCAGCTGTTGGGGGCCACTGAGGCCAGCAGTTGCACCCAGGGCTGCCCACCATTGCTGTTTCTGACACCCGGGGACTGCTTTCAGAAAAACACCAAGTAGCCAACCATACTAGCCACTGCATGGGTGGTGGTAAAGACTGCTGCCTGGGACTGCCACTGGGGCCCACCAAGCTGGGAGTACTCCTGCCATCTCTGGGACCACTGCTTAGACACTCTGGAAGCCAGCTGCACCAGCTGCTGCTCAGGCAGTCTCCAGGGCTGCAGTGCTGCTCCAGCAGTACCAATGCAGCTGCACCCCCAGAGCGAGCTGCTTAGGCGGCCCTGGGGCTAGCCACTCCAGCCACAGCAGAAGTTACAGAAGTCGCAGAAAGTCACAGAATCTGTGACTGCTGCAACCTCTGAGATAGACACAAAGTCCTACCTGCTAGTTACTCAACACAGACATATTACCAAGCACTATATTAAACAGTAAAAGGGTCCAGAATCTATGGAGATGATATTGATGCTTTCACTACTTGTATTACCATGTTATCATAGGGGCCTTGCCTGCCTGTTGCTGTATGTAATTGCCAACAGTAACGTAACTTTCAGGGAAATATCAATAAAACCAAAAGGGAGCTATTGGGCTGAAAGCTGCTTTTTTTTTTTTTTTTTTTTTTTTTGCAGGGAGGTGGGGGCGGGGGGAGGGACAGTTTCCAAAGACAGAGGTAAAACCACCAAGATCTTATATAGTACTTGTGCATAGATCACAAGGAAGATTAGTATTATTATTCCCATTTAACGAATGGGGAAACAGACACGATGGACTAGAACACACATTTTCTGACCTACATCCAGTGTTCCAGCCACTAACTGGACGGTGCTTCTGCTTTTAATTATCTTCTTCCATTCAAAGAGCTCAGGACACTGATTAAATGTTAATTCATTAAGCGTCACAGCCTGCCTATGAGTGTACAATTGTCTCCATTTTACAGATGTGTAAGATGAGGCACAGAAGGTGTTTTGGAGCATGGTTAGTGCTTGGCCAAGGCTACGTCTGTGGTTGAGCTGAGAACAGAACATAGATCCCTTGACTCCCTGCCTGGCACTATATACTCACAACCTATTCCTTCCTCTCTCTCAAGGGAAGTCCAGTGTCAATGTTAATATATTGAATGTCTCAAAAGTAACATGAAATATTGAAATCAGAAGGAATTGTATGAATCGGAATTACAAACAAATACAATTTCTAGATTAAATCTAAATTTGGAGGCATGTCCAGAATTCAGATAACTGATGTCATGTGTACCAGAATCTCTTGGATATGAGCTCTGAGGAAGTGGGTTATGCCCACGAAAGCTCATGATAGTATATATATTTTTGTTAAGTCTCTAAGGTGCCACAGGACTACTCACTGTTTTCAGAATCTCTTAGTTTATCTTGCAGTATTTCTTTGGGTTCTGATTCAGAGAACACCTAAGCACATTGACTTCATTAAGACTTAAGCATAGACCTAAGTGTTTTGCAAAAAAGAGCCCCATTTCTCCCAAACTCTATTTCTTGATGCGATGGCATAAATTTAGAGTAACTCCACTGCTTTCAGAGTCATAATGGTGGATTTACATCAATGAGATGCAGAAGAGAATTTAGTCCCACCCATTTCAAATTTTGGTAATGAAGAAGGATATTTCCTGCCGCGTCTGAAATGACTCCAACCTGTTCCATCTGTTCTGTTAAAGTCTGTTTTGCTTGCTCAGTCATAATTGTATGGGTAAATGAGAAGAGAAGGTGAAAACGGAAGGGCTTGAGAGGATGGGGACACATACTACATTCTACGCTTCGTGCTGACAAATTCTTTCACAACATTGCAATAGCAACACACTGAAGTGGTAGCAAAGCCAGACTAATTATTACCACCTGACAGTTTGGCAAAAGTGCCTACCCATTAACCATAAAGCTTTTACATAATCGTTTGACTCTAGGGGGCCTTTTGGAACCTGCCTTACTTCCCACATATCCATTAGATTAAACAGAAGGGCCTCAGTGTATTCACATATGCAATGTCTTTGGAAACTGAACTCTGGCTGATAGACAGGAATGTTCCTTGGGGAAAAAACTGACAGCGTGCAGCTTTGGTGGAGCATTTTTAATTCAAAACGTTGGAAGATGGTACTCTCTCCCCTTCCCTTAAAATTTGATCTTCACACCCACCAAACCAAAAACCCATTCCAGTTTCCCTCTCGTCTCACTAGGTTTTAACTAGCTTCCTCTGAATAAAGCTGATAATTAACCATTAATTAATGGGGAGTGCTCGGCTGATTCCTGGCTCTGTGCAGCGCTGCCGCTTTGAAATTCTGAGCAGAGCCTGGGATCAGATGAGGACTCCCCAGCTGATCCCGGGCTCCAGCACGGCCTTTCGAAGTGTACAGAGCCCGGGGTCAGCTGGCGAGTCCCCTGCTGACCCCAGGCTCCATGCGGGCGTTTCCACTTGTACATTTCAAAGCTGGCACGCCCGCATTCAGCCCAGGGCCAGTAGGAAGTACAAGAGCCCCATCAACTACTAAATTAACTGATATTTAGCATCCTTAGCCCTGACCCCTTCTGCCCACCCAACTCCCCACTAGCCAGGGTCCCTTCTCCCTCCCTCTCTCCCACAAGCCTAAGCTGTTTTTTCACTAAGGTGATATGACAATTGTTACATTCCACCCCAGAGATGGCCACATTTTTGGAACAGATGAAGTTCTTCTTACAATATGTAAAGTGTTTTTGGTATCCTTTAGGATGAAAGTTATTATATGAATTTGTCATCATACTCTCTTCTTGTTTTAATCATTTGTAATATAGTATTCAGCAAAAGCAGAACTCTTGCTAAGAATTTTAGCAGACAATACACAATGGATATTTGAATCTTAAATGAAAAATGAAACAGCAATAAATAATAGGTAACAGGTCATGTGTTTATATAATAAAATATAACATTTAATTTGGGAGTGGTATAATTATGTTTTGTATTTACATTGTGCTTTTCTGATGAGGAGTGCAAAGATTAAGAAAGACTCGACATACTAGAACTAGGGACAAACCATCCTGGATAAACTGATGCACTAATGACATTGATATTATTTACAAGAATAGACTAAGTGGTCTTGTTTTGGTTCCTTCAGACGCAGAAATGCTGTGGATTACGTATGATCTATAAAAAAACATTCAATGCACGTGAATAAAGAAAGAAGAAAATTTGTGACCATGAAGTGGTGAACAGTGAGACATGTTAAGCCGCCAGCCCTGAGAATCTCTCATGTGAGTCAAGCATCGTCATCATATGCATGTTTTTTCAATGGCCTTTGTAGCTATAGAATTAAAAACAAGAGAGATGCTTTCTCAGTGACAAACAAAGAATTATCGCAGGCAGTCATCGTTTATAATCTAAAAAGTTAATAAAAAGTTAATATATACCAAACCAACTAGAAAGCCTTGTACAAATGCATGCTTTGGTTCTCTCTAAGAATTTTTAACCAAGACAGACATGCAGCACAGGAAGAAATAAACACAAAAATAAAGAGAGCCTCTGGAGAAATAATAAGGTGAAGTTGACATACCTACCCGCTATCTTCTTGCCATTGTGATTCCAGGGGGGCAACAAACAACGTGACAAAAAGGGTAGTTGTGTGATTAAATGTCACATCTTGGAAACAGGAGACCTGGGTTTGCTTCCAGGTCTACGATGGATTTGCAATGTGACCGTGGACAAGTCAAATTAACCTCAGACTTAGTGCCTCATTTCCCATGTGTCAGAGGGTTGCTGAGAAGTTAATTCTTTAAGGCGGCATAATGCAGCACGTACTATTTAGCCAAGGTGAAAAAAAAAAACATTTTAAAAAATCCAAACCACCACCTATTTCAACAGAAGTGACCGTTTGTGACAGAAGTCCTACCTAACCCCACATTCCCCTCGGTTGTCAGGGAACACAATGCTCTTCAGACATGTAAAGAAGGGCTGTCAGACATACCACGCCTGGGTGTATACTCAAGAGACAGAACTTAGTGATAGCTCAAATGATAAATCTCGTACCCTTACGAGGGCCACAATAAGGAGGGAAAGTCTGTTTGTAGTATATATCTATTTTAAATAAAGTTACTGCTTGAAGGATGTTCATTACTGCTAACGGTGCTCTCTGGCAAGACCAGTACCTGCAATACACCCTGACAGTCAGCTTTCTCACTCTATCAAGGGATGCTTTAAGCTGCTAATTACTGTGCTACTACAATTGCTCCATTCTGATATGCTGTAATTAATATTTCCAGTCTGCAAGGAAAAGGCACTGTTGTCTGTACAGGGAGAGGGACAGCTAGAATGTCACAACCCCAGTATTTCTAGGGGTAAGGGAGGAAAATCATAATCATTTTTAGCTGCAGGGAGCCCATTTAATGGGAACTGCTTTTTGACAACTGAACCCTGTGTTTTGCAGTTAATGAATTTCATATTATGTCTGTTAAGTTCTGCCAATAGTATATATGATAGTGGTGATTTCTCATTCATACCCCCATTGTTTGTCAGCAGCATATGTAATGGATATATCTGTCCAAATTTTGTAATTAAAGTATCTTGTAGTGCTGCCATAGGTGCTTTTAGTAATTAACTGAATAAAAAAATCAATACAAAATGAAGTTGCATTGTTTGTTTATAAACATTTTTAATGTGGCTATATGGAAAACATTCTCCTCAGATTAATTTAGCTTAAGGCCCTTGGAATTCCAGCAGGAATGACTTTTCTTAACTCTCTCTTCATAACATGGTACAAAAGAAGAGCAATTACAAATGTATGGGAACTAAACCAAACTAGTGTAAAACTTGACAGTTGCAGTTCACCAGGGATTTTGCAAACATCTTAGTCAGTTCGGGTTGAAGTAATTTGTGACCTCTTGAGTTTCAATTTTTAAACAGCCTGTTTCCACTTTGGAAGCGGACTGTATAAAAATGGTAACTTATTGTGTCACAGTTCTGCGCCCTGCTGCCCTGTGTGTATTCAGAGCCAGGTTTGCTCAACACAGTGACCAATAAAATAAAATAAAATAAAATCCCTGCTTTTCACACCTGTTAACTATGTTAAGGGCAGATCATATACTTGAAAGTTGATTACTTTAATGATACTGATGCACCAGTATAAAGGTGCTTTGTACTAGTGTAACTATCCCTGTATGAGAATGAATGGGAACAGGTATTTTTTGTATGTCAGCTTTATTTCCATATATTTCCAAAGTATGGCTTTACAAGTAAACCTATGTCAGTAAAAGATTCTCCTCTAATTAAAATTGTTATAATAATAAAACTCTCAAGTGTACATCAGGCTTAAGAGAGAAAATGAGGTAGATTCTGTTTCTCCCCAAGTATCATCAACAATAGTGCTATTTAATCAACTTTCATGCGAACAAATATACTGTGCAAATATACCAATATGCATTGGTATTGAATAGATTTCACTGAAAGCACTGCTGGAAAACAAAGAGATTACACACTCAAGATGTTCCAAAAGTTTAATTTTGCACTGCAGGATCTTTACTGCTGTGGGAAGAAGGAATGAGCCCAGCTTGGTTCTCAGAGCCAAAACTGCATTTGTAGGCATATTAGTTAGAAGAAAAGAAAATATCCTATAAATTGTCCCTATAGGTCGGATATAGGGTCTTAGGACTTAACAGTCAGGGAGCCCCATGATGGCATTTTCCCAGAGCCACTTCTCAGAATAGGCCACACTTTCAAAATAACAGAGCCAACCATCAACATACAGCTCTGATGTGGTGTAAGCAGCCATATACACCAGGTCTGACTTTGATCCACAGGCTTTCCGACTCCCCAGTGGTGAAGGCGGAACTCAAATAAAGCTGATTGTTTATTTAAACTCTATTATTGCTTATGGGCTAGTGAGAATGTGTTTGACTCAGTGCACCCGCCAGACGGCCAAGACCAGAATAAAATTATTAATCTGAACCTGTGCCCATCCAGAGACAACAAATGTTTTACGTGCCCATTGTACAACTCCTTCGCTGTGGCAGAACTCAATTTAGTCCTCTAGGTCTCCTACTGGAAGCTACCATTTTCAAGATACAATATTATGCTTCCCAGCAGGTGGTGTTGTGTCATGCAATAGATTAGGACTGAGAAAATTCTGGACCCATTAGAAATCAGTGAGTTTTTGTTAACTTAAGTTGGCTAAAAACTACTACCAAATTAATTTTTAAAGCGGGGATGGGGAACCTGTTTTGGGTCAGGTGCCGCTGACCCACAGAAAAATCAGTCGGGGGTCGGAGTGCCTGTGCGGTCTCCCAATGCTGGGGGAGACCCTAAGTTTCAGGGCCAGATCCAGGCAACCCAGGGGTCGCATCTGGCCCCCAGGCCTTAGGTTCCACGCCCCGTTTTAAAGCAACAAAACAGCATATCAAGATAAATTCTGATATCCAATAGTTTCTAAGGTTTGATACAAATATTCAGTTGCCGCAGTGCAGAGTTTTAAGTGTAGATGTGCTATACTTTAAGAAGAATTGCATTTGCTCAGCCTTATCAGCCTTGTGAGACTATTGAGATGGTAGTTTTCTATTTGCTTTTAATTATTTAAAATCATATTTCAGACATTTTAAACGACTAACTTTGCTTTGTAATTAGATGCAGTGGTTGGAATATCTTTTGTATCATATTACAGTTTTCTTGTTCCAATTTATCTGGATCTTTAGTTAAATAAGTAACTTTATGAATCAATTAAAATAACCCTAGCTTTAGGACAGTTGCTTAAACATTTTCCACCAGAAAGAACATATATTGGTCCGGGTTCTCGTGTAACAAATCAAAATCTGGGCCATTTTTATTAAGTCTGAGCCTCTCTCTTCTCTGAAGATGAGATGAAATTGTCTCATGTCTATGTTCGCTTGGCAGACTGAAAATAGAAGAACTACCATGAGTATTAAAGCTAGAATCAGATGAGCTTAAACATTTCTTTGGATTATAAATAATAGTCAAAAAAGGCATATTTTAGCCAGCTATGACTGAGTCTCTCTTCACCTTACTATACAGCAACTAAAATCGTTCTAATTTAACAAAATACCAAATTGTGTTCAACCCTACAAGGATTTATAAACACTGAAAAAACTCAGCCCTATGTCTTGACACTTTCTTTTTTGGCAAAGCTTTCAGAGTGTGAGAACAGTGACGCCTTTATGTGATCCTCACACATACATCCCTCCCCCCGCACCCGCTTCGGCACTGAAAATGCAGGAAATAGATACAGTCCTATGCACATGAAACAAGCTACAGAAATTACTACTGGGACAGTAAAACTTGGAGAATTTTCATTTCTGGGAAAAATCTCAATGGAAAGTCATTGATATTCCACTGATCCAAAAAAGAGCTCTCTGCACTTCCTGGCCTCAGCATCTTGCAGGACCAAATCCTTTCTGCTCAATTCACGTCAAGGCACTTTGCTTCTGGAGCTACTCAGCTCATTCATTTGAAGGGCATGGTTAATGCCTCACATGTTAAGCCAAGTACAAACCTCAATATGTGGACTGCATTTACCACACAGACTATCCCTTAGATCACAAATGAAGATACTTCAGGAAGACAATCTGAGCTGAAAAACTGATATCTCCTTATAGAGTGGTACTCTGTTACAAACGCATACCCTTGTTAAATTAGTAACTAGCTAATGATCTTGACCTTCCCTCCCATATAATTATTATTTAAGTATTCCTCAGATAGTTTGAATTAACACTTTTTGATTACCAGCAAATGGCTCACTTTGTCTGTCTGCAATTGTGTGGTTGATCTTCTGGGGCAGTGTTTCTTAAACTGGAATTCCATGAACAACTCGCTGGTGTGCCGCGACCTCTTCTTTGTTTTTGTCTTTTTTTGTCTGACAATTTTTCTTTTGAAGAAAATTTTCATAGGTGTTCTGCATACAAAATATGATTGTTTGGTGTTCCGTGGTCTCAAAAAGTTTAAGAAACACTATTTAGGGGGTACATGAGCTCATCTACATACTGGCCTAGTTTTACAACAGGCTACATAAAAAGCACTAGCAAAGTCAGTGGAAACTAAAATTTCATACGACTTGTTTACACTGCTCTATATTCTACACACTGAAATGCAAGTACAAATGTATATTCCAATTGATTTTTATTTTAGAATTATATGATAAAAGTAGAAGTAAGCTATTTTCAGTAAAAGTGTGCTGTAACACTTTTGTACTTTTTGTGTCTGATTTTATATGCAAGAAGTTTAAATGAGCGGAAACTTGGAGTATGCATGACAAATCAGACTCCTGAAAGCGGTTCAGCAGTCTGGAAAGGTTGAAAGCCACTGTTATAGCTGACAAGGTATTGTTTCTGCTTCCTGATTGGAGCCTCTGAGTACTAACCAGCCAATCAGGAGTAGGGCCCCATTTTGCTATAGGCTGTACAAACAGTTTACACATAGGCCCTGCCATAGAGTTTGAAAAAAAAAAATAGTTCTCCTCTATCATGTGTCTAGAAGGAAAAAATGCTCTCAGGTGCTCATCCTCAACAGCACATAATTATTTAGAACTTAGTGCAACACCCACTGGCCGAGGAAAGTCCTTTCATTGTCTTTAATATGTGTTTGATTGGGCCCCTAAGTATAATAGTACCCAACATCTCTCCTTGAGGACGGCAGAATTTTCTCAGAAATCTCCTAATATGATGTCCAGTATGAGCCAATGGAATGAGGAAACATGGTGAGGAAAGACCACCACATTGTTTGTTAGAATGTCACATACAGCAAACATTATCATCAACTTCTTAAGTGGTTGGGTAATACTATGGATGGTCAGATATATAGCGTGCAATCTAGCAGGAGTTAATTTTGCCTGGAGAAAGCAAAGTTCAAACCTTTCAGCATTTCACGATCATGCTTTTTTAATGGGTTTGAAAAGAAGCTTTTTTTTTCTTTTCTGTTTGCTAGAAGTTAAAAAAGTTGTTACAGACAGGGACTTAAAAGAAAGGTGAACATGGATCTCAAATGCACAGCAAAACAACAAGATGCTTTTCAGTAAAATGGGAAGCATGTCAAGTGGTTAAAGCAGAAGACAAGAAATCAGAATTTCCAGGGCCAAACTGTCAGCTGCATCAGGACTGTCAGGGCAATCAAGGCAAGAAGAGAGGGTCAAAGGTGATTTTAACCCACACTTTGCTACCCCAGTCTCTAGGGCTGCTGAAGATGCTCCACCCCTGATATCACTTATGGCAGCCTTAAATTTTGTTGGCTTATAACAGCTCCAAAGCTCTCAGATTGCTAGCACAGAGTTACGGTGGCTATACACCAGAAAGAATTCCCTCATATTAGGGACAATGGGTAGTCTGGTGTAGGGATGTAGCCACTAGTCGACTACCCCATAAGCATATGCTTATCAGACAGTCGAGTAGTAATTCATTAACACAGGCCCTACAATTGACAGGTACTTCTTTTGCTGTATTTATATCTTGGTTTTTATTATTTCCACTCCAACTCATCTGATGAAGTGGGTCGTTGTTTTTAAAGTTACAGACTAACATGGCTACCCTTCTGATGTTAGGGGAAATGCTCAGCTGCCCATTAAACAGCACCACAAAGGAGCTGTATTTTTTATTTTCCCAGCTCTGCCCATAAAGTATTGTGCAATTTTTGACTAGTCACTTTACCTATCCATATACTGGATAAATATAATTTCATCTTCCTGGAAGGGAAGTAGTGAGGCTTAATTAAATTTATAAAGCACTTTCATATTCTTGGACAGAAGATGCTTTATAATTGCAAATTATTAATAATAATTATTATAACAACCTTTACAATTCCTGACTTGGGTGCTTTCTGGAATACCTTTCAAGCAGGGTGTGGAGTTCAAGCAATGCACTGAAACTTTGGATGTGTGTCACCTTATTCACAGAAAGTTCTCCACCTCTTATTATGTACCTACAAAATTTTAATGGTCATTACATTTGTAGCATGGCCTAATCCTACTCTCCCATATAACAGCAGAAGAACAGGGTGGAGAGTTTCCTGGCATTAAAAATACTTAGAGTAATCACAATGTGATACCAACCACAAAGTCCTAAAATAAATAAAGAATATCCTCTGCATCAGAGAGAAAGACTTTCCCATAATTCACAATAAGGAAGCTACCTTGGTTTACCATCAAAACAGAAGTCAGAGATGACAGCTTGCCGTTGAGTTGAGCAATCTTTTGTCACAGGATGGATTATGCGTAGGTCGTGGCTGGATAGGATCTGTGGTGAACTGAATGAACGTGTTTTGTGTAATGAGTATGCATGGTGGTTTGTAATAATAATGCTATGGAAATGTTGCTCATATGTGGGTAAGTAGGTGGTGAGAAATGTTCCCTAAAATATTCCCAGTCATGTTGGGTTAAGTGCATGTCTACAGAATTCCCCTGAAGTGAACGGAGTGGAAGTCCCCTGAGTGAATTAGCTTTCTGAGTCTGACAGTAGTGAAAATCTGATATGGCATAAAGGGACATTCCCAGGTCTGGAGATCTACGAGGCGAAGAATATTTGCCAGGAACCACTATCCTGATGGTTACCCTTGTTGCCATTTATTATCTCTTGTTCTGTTCTCTACAAAACAAAAGGACAAAACAAAAGAAACGTCTGGAATTTGGGATTCCTGAATTTTAATCCTAGGTTGGCCATGGACATAAATTGTGGTTTTGGCCAGCTCAACTAAACTCCTTGTGCTACATCTGTACAATGGGTATGATAACAGTGCAACACAGGGGTGGGCAATAAACATCCATAGCCAGGACGAGGTTCATTGGTTAACCTCTGGCAGGCTATGAGAGGCTTTATTTACTTGCACATCCACAGGTACAGCTGTTCACAGCTCCTGTTGGCTGGGAGCTGTGAACCAGGGCCAACGGGAGCTGCAAACAGCCATGCCAGCAGATGTACAGGTAAATAAAGCATCCAGTAGCCCACAAGGGGATAATCTTGGTGAACCGCATCCAGCCCACAGGCTGCTTATTGCCTACCCCTGGTATAATATCAGGGTGATCCATATTAAAAACACGCAGTCTTTTAATGCCATTGGAGTCCTCACACCAAGAGGCCAATCTCCTCTCTACAGGCACCACCACACCCCAATCCTTTTCATATTAACTTTCTATTTCCCCACACTCAGATTCTCTCAAACCACACCCACCTGCCATCCAACTGGTGGAGAAGGAGATATCCATTACACTGCTTTTCCTTCCTCCACATATACCTGGCAATGCGTGTGTCCCCAAATGTAGCATCCTGTTCTCACACAACAAAGACAGGAGGTCCTGACCACTAAGGCATTTCTATGTCTTGGCTCTGGTTTGCCATGCCTGTAACTGGACATATCCCCAACTCTGTTCCCTTCAGATCCAAACAACAAGGACAAACTTCAGATGGTCCGCAAATAATCAGATGTTGACACAAGTGCTGAGGGTTATTCTACATGTATTCACTAACAGACATGACATCTGGAACAATATCTGACCAATCACTTTGGGAGGCCTCTGATTTCTGTTTTTCAGTGATGGCTTCTTCAGGGACCCCTCTGCAAAACTGGCTGCCCCCTATAGAGTCAAGAAACCAAGCATTATCCTTTATTACTGACTCCCTTTAGTTTCCTGATGATGTCTTGCCCGCAGTGCCTCTCTCTCAGGTTGTCCTCTTCATTCCTGAACAAGATGGTCCAATTTCCTGCACCCACATTAACTTCACTCTTTTATTTGTATTCAAACCCCCAACGTTATAGCAAAATACCAGCTTTTGCACAATACAGAAGAGAAAGCTTATTTTGAAGGACATTTCACTCCTTGACATTTTATTTATGGCACAAAATTATGTTTGTTATACAGTATATAATCCTTCCTATGCTTACTGCTTGAAACCTTACAACATATCCTACCATGTGGTTCTTAACAGGTACCTGTATACAAGAAGTTGTTGAGAGGTCACTTAAAATAGAAGACGGTATGTTTTCCCTATTAAAAACTACTTTAAATATTTTATTATTGCAGCTCTCATTTTGTTATTTAAAATAAAGCTGTAAAGGTGAAACCTCTCATTTTCAAAGGCCCGGAGCAAATAATTAATAGAACACATGATGCATTTTCTGTTCATGAATAGCTGATTTTTAAAGGAGAAATAAAGATCTGGAAATCAGAGTGGAAAATGCCAACTCTGATTGAAGTAATGAGTGAAAAACCTGAATAGCTCTGTCCACTTTGGAAGTTAAATACGTATATAAGCAAATGTACCAGATACGTAAGCCAACACACCAGATTAAGGCCAGCAACAAACAGTCCCCTTAACATATACGTGCATTTCCTACAGAAAGGAAAAACTAAATAGCTACTGCCATCCCGACGTTTTGAAAAGCAAACTGATGAGGCAGACTGTTCATTCTATAGAAAGCCAAGCAGATCACTGAGTACATCCTAATGTTAATGGTCTCACGGATATTCTTGGCATACATCCTTGTCTGGAAAAGCAAAGCTCTCTCAGTTTGCACACACTACTAACCTCCTCCCCCAAACCAACATCTGTCCAAAAATTAAAAGATTAAAGGGCATCAAGTAGGAGATTTTAGTCTCACTGTTTAAGTAACCTAACCTAGAAATGAAGACTGGAAGTAGAGTGGAATGGGGCAGTTATGACCAGAGCAAACATTATGAGGGATCAATTCTTGTTTATAATCCAAAGGTTTTCACGATTAAAGGTTATCTGCTTAAGCACCACTACTCTTCTTTCTCATTTCAATGACTGTTTCTCTTGCAAGATTGTGTGTGTGTGTCTGTGTGCGCGCGTCAACAAAAAAATCCCAAACAAACAGCTTATGAGTTGATACAGAGAACCATGACATGTTCCTGATCTAACGACAGTCAGAAACAAGTAGAGGGTTTGTATGGGTAGTGTAATCACAAACTGGGCCAAATTAATGGCTAGGATTAACTGCACTGAAGTGAAAAGAATTAGCACTAGCAATTCTACATTGATGGGGACTTTATTGACAGCTAGTTATAATAAGCATGAAAGTTATTCCTTTGTATTCCTTTTTTTAGCATTCAGGAAGGACTAGAAAAAAAAAAGCTCTTGCTATGGGATTTTGCAAGTACCAGACCCAAGCAAAGAAGCCGTCGAGCCTTTCAAGTCACGGTTATTTTGTGAGAAACTTCCAGAGATAAATAGCAATCCAGAGAGCCTGTCTGATGATATGGTGCAATACCAGATTTTTACAGGCACTCATCAACATAACTTACTTCCACACCTTGTGATGGCTTTGCTGCTTATGAATAATATGGCCAGCCTAGTCTCATGCTAATAAAACTCTCTCATACCACACCACTACTTAGTATTTTTATTGCACATATATGACACAGAAAGGCTATTTTCAGACAATTTTAAAGGAATTGCATTGGTTCTATTTGCATATGCCTCCACTTCTGCCCTGATTGTCCCAACCCTGCTGTTCAGAGAGAGAGAAAGATGTATAAAGAAGTATGAACCCCGAACCTTTTCAGGGAGACCTTTCTAATAAACTATGAGTGGGCTTGGAAGGATTAAGTTTTTAAATTGATAAATGCCAATTCCACCATATGCAATCTAATGACTGAACTATGTCCAATGATGACCATTTAAATTGACAGTAAGCCAAGTGCTCTTTGAGAACTTATTCAAGTTGGATTTATGGATATTTATTTTGTGTGTTTTAACATGTGGCATTGACCATTTGTGTTCTGATGACTGTAAAGCTTTAGATTGTTGAACCTCAACATCACTTTATTTTACATTATTGTCTGAATCCCATCCCATAAATTCCTACCACTGTGAAGATTTTAATTGATTTAAAAAAAACACTTTAAAATAATATCCACTGAAGTTATAAAAAAATTTAAAATAAAAATTGAAATCTTCTAAACCTAAATACAAGTTGAGGAACCTGCCTGTACTCTCTCCTCCCACTGATAACTCTTTCCCAGCCAAAAGAACCCTGGTACATCACCTCACCTGGCTGGCTCAACTAATAAGTCTCCTTCCTCCCAAACTGTATGGATTTGACAACAGCCAATTTACCTGGTTTTTCCCACTCCATGTCCCAATGGAGCAACCCATGCACCTACCCTAGTCTGGGCAGAAGGATGGCAGTGTTGTTAAGGTATTGGGCTGGGACTCTAAAACTCTACATTCCATTCTTAGCTCTGCCACAGACTCCCTTTATGACTTCACATACATCACTTTTCTCTCTGTGTTACAGTTTCCAATCCTCACAGGGATGTTTTCAAAGGTAAATCCCCAAGTAGTTATTCAACTATGACAAGGTTACAAAAGAGTTAAAATGTAATGTCTAGGAGACCTAAGGATGCCTTTGGACAGACTCAGTCAAGAGTTGCCCACACTCCCATTGTAACCACATTATAACCGGGCCTCTGACTCAGTGAGAGTTGTACTGTAAAGGGGGGGCTTTTGGGTGGGGGTGGGAATGTGGATTTAAAATTTGAAGGCAGGTCTTGGTATGAATGTTGTACCTTGGATCCATCCTGTTATAAACATGCCTGTCCAACTTTTAGAAACTGGCGCAAATCCTAGCACCCTGACTTTTTCAGCTTGAGCATCCTTGTCCGTGAAAGACCAGTGAGAGCTGGCAACCTACACCAAGGGGAATGGGTTTCAGTTACATACAAAAGGGAGAATTTTATTTAAAGAATGTTTTTCCTTGAAGAAGAAAGTGCTGAAAAAAGCCTAATATGTGGTGCCTGTTTCTATAATGGGAGTCTGTTGTATTTAAGAGTCCCCTCTGGATAATCTGCATGCAAATGAGGCAACATTAGTTGCAAATGTCTCTGGAAACTTAAATTTGCTGCACATTCTGAAGCTTAACTAAAAACAGAACCATCAGAGAGAACCCCTAATTACCACATAGCAGGAGCTCTGATTAAAACCATCAGGGTAGAGTTCCTGTGTTTCACTAAATAAATACACCAACTTCAGCTTTATTGTTATTTTAGCCAGTGAAAGAAAAATAGAGTCTACCTCCATGTGCATGAAATTACCTGCATTTAAAGACTCATTGGCAATGGGCTCAGAATAATGCAGGATTTTCTACTTTCTCCCCCCTCTCTTTTAATGTTTGTATTTAAGTAGCCCAGTAGGGTTGCTTGGGTTAATATGAAATACTGAAACACGATTAACTTCTTGGCTTTTTATGTGGAATTCTTCCTTTGCCTATTAGATTCCTGAAAGTAAATAATAAAAGCAATTCCAGAGCCATTTTTAAAAGTATCCCATTTTTTCTTAAATCAAAGCAAGGTTGGAGTGCATTTTGGTATAGTAGATAATATATTTTAACGGCACATTTATTCTCTTGGCCATTGTTTTATGACTGCACTCTGGCTGCTGCCAAGGGTTAAATTATTCAGAGATGACTGATAAGACCTTCTGCGAATATCTTCTGTAAGGTTATTTCAGAATAATAATTTCATATGACGTTCATATGGAATTTCATTCCAATTAGAGACTAATGGACATAAATTGGTATGTAGGGAATGAGTCTCCTCTTGATGCTAACACATATTCGATCCAATTACACTAATGAGATTTATAGCATGCTACTGAAAGAGGAAGATGCCCTAGAGATTCATTTACTTTCCCGGTCACATCACTTTTTTGCATTCTGTAAATCACTACTAAATAAAATGAATCTGTCAGAACAATATGTATGGACATTTGTAGAGTGCGTAAACATTTTGAAAGTGCAACCTTCACTTTTTTCTTCTTCAATCTGCCAACATTTGAAGCTCTTTGACTCCCACGGCAGGTTGATGGTACAGGCAGTCCCCGAGTTACGCGGATCCGACTTATGTCGGATCCGCAGTTACGAACGGGGGCGTTCCTCTCCCTGGTCTCCAGCAGACCAGGGAGAGGAAGCAAAGCGGCGGAACACGTGGGCAGTGGACAGGGCTGTCCGCTGCCCACGCGCTCTGAGGCTTGGCTCTGCTTTGCCCCCCCCCCCCCGTCCCCCTGGTCTGCAGACCAGGGGGACGGGGGGGGGGGGGCAAAGCAGAGCCAAGCCGCGGAGCGTGCGATCAGCTGACAGCCCGGACGCGTCTGGGCTGTGAGCTGGCCGGGCGCTCCGCGGCTTGGCTCTGCCTTGCCTCCCCCCCCTCCCCCTGGTCTGCAGACCGGGGGGATGGGGGGGGGGCAAAGCAGAGCCAAGCCGCGGAGCGCCCGGCCAGCTCACAGCCCAGACGCGTCCGGGCTGTCAGCTGATCTCGCGCTCCGCGGCTTGGCTCTGCTTGGCTCTGCTTTGCCCCCCCCCCCCCCCGTCCCCCTGGTCTGCAGACCAGGGGGACGGGGGGCAAGGCAGAGCCAAGCTGCGGAGCGCGCGATCAGCTGACAGCCCAGACACGTCTGGGCTGTCAGCTGGCAGCGTGCTCCGCGGCTTGGCTCTGCTTTGCCCCCCCCCCTCCCCCTGGTCTGCAGGGGGGGGGGGTGGGCAAAGCAGAGCCAAGCAGAGCCAAGCCGCGGAGCGCGCGATCAGCTGACAGCCCGGACGCGTCTGGACTGTGAGCTGGCCGGGCGCCCCCCCCCCCCCATCCTCCTGGTCTGCAGACAGGGGGGCGGGGGGGGCAAAGCAGAGCAAAGCCGCGGAGCACACGGGCAGCGGACAGCCCAGACGCGTCTGGGCTGTCCGCTGCCCGCGTGTTCCGCGGCTTTGCTCCCCGTCCCTCTGGTCTGCAGACCAGGGGGACGGGGAACAAAGCAGAGCAAAGCCACGGAGCCCGAGGGCAGCAGGACAGCCACGGCGCATCTGGGCTGTCCCGCTGCCCCCGTGCTCCATGGCTTTGCTCCGGACACCTGTGGTATGGCAGCTGGGGCGCTGCCAGTTGGTCCCGTAGCGCCGCTGTGGGCGCTACTGGACCAACCGGGCAGCACCCCAGCTGTTCTGCCCCAGGCGTCCTGATTCAGCCACTGCTGGTCAGATTCAGCAGCGGCTGAATCAGGACGCCTGGGACAGAGCAGCTTGGGTGCTGCTGGGTTGGTCCAGTAGCGCCGAGGAGCGGCGGTGCTACTGGACTAACCCAGCAGCACCCCAGCTGCTCTGCCCCAGGCGTCCCCAAGTCAGCCGCTGCTGAAACTGACCAGTGGCTGACTACAGGAAGCCCCTGCCCTGGGCTTCCTGGAATCAGCCGCTGATCAGTTTCAGCAGCAGCTGACTTGGGGATGCCTGGGGTTCTTAAGTTGAATCTGTATGTAAGTCAGAACTGGCGTTCAGATTCAGCCGCTGTTGAAACTGATCAGTTTCAGCAGCGGCTGAATCTGCCAGTTCCGACTTACATACAGATTCAACTTAAGAACAAACCTACAGTCCCTATCTTGTAGTAACCCGGGGACTGCCTGTACTTAGCTTACTCAGTAGTTTACAAGATCAGACCCCAAACTGGCAGGAGAGATTGTCACAAATAAACCTAGAATTCTTATTGCTTATTCATTTAAAAGGCACTAGGGCTGAAAGTGTAGTAGGTAAGGGACCAACTCATTGGGGATACGGATAATTGTAGGGAAAAGTTTAGGGTCTAAAAAGGACAAGGTGAAAAATAAGGAAAGGGATGCAACATACAAACTCAATCATCTCTCCTATCTCCATGCTTTCCATCTTGTTATTTCCTGCATTATAACCCTTCATAAACTATGACTGCACCTCAACCTAGTCATTCTTGGTCCCTTAATTTTCTGTAGGTGATGCTGCACAAATAGTTTTAAGGGTATTTGAATAAGGTAGGAATGGAGGCTGTTGCCTCTTTTAATGGCTGATGATTGACCTGATCTCACCTAACCTCTACAGTCTGGGCAGAAGGTGAAGCAGATGTTGAGGGCCACATTTTCAAAAGAGATCTCAACTAGACCCCTGAAACAGGCACAATTTTTTACATCTCATTTGTTGTACATCCAGAAGTCAAAGCTGATTTTTAGACATTAATTAATGAATGCACCCACCCTACAGCAGTGTTCCCTATAAACCATGAGGGGCAACCTAGGCTAGTCAGTGAGCTACCTGAATAGCCCTCCATCTCAGTGGGTCTCCAGATTACCATAACCAAAAGAGTCTTCCAGTTCCAGGATAGGGTAGTTTTGCTAATGGCACTTGCATGCCTAGAATTTGCGGCATGTGCCAACTGAACCATAGTGGTGATCTGATTGGATGTAGAGGGACCACATGGCTCTCACAATGTTGCATGCAATCAGCATGGACCTCACTTCACATGCTCTTGTGTTAAGTGTGTATCACTTTAGTAATACCAGTAAGAAAAAAAAACTACACAGACAGAAACCAGCAGAATCTGGAAACCTTGTGCAAGGGCAACAGTGTCTGTGGGCCACACAAAACCCCACTCAGACATGTGGCCTTTAGGCTGCAGGTTGCCCACCACTGCTGTAAGATGTGCACTTGGGTGGCTACCCAGGAGAGAGAAAAATGCAGCCCAGCTAATTACCAGAGCACCCACAATGCCCATAGCCAGCAGAATGTGTTTTTACTGGTGGTGCACATCCACACATGCTTCAGTGTTCGTAACAAAATTTATTCCATACATGGGTGGAAAAAAAAATTAGAAGGAACATTGCCCTTCAGCCCTGTAAAGCAGCAAAGATTTTTTTTTAAACAAATGAGGAAACTGGGATGCAGAAAAATTAAGCACTGTGTTCTGCTTCGCACTGATGAATGTGTGAATCCTAATGAAGTAAAACAGAGATTCATCCAACTAAGTAAGAACAGAATCAGGCCCCATATGGCTTAATCAAGGCAAGTAAGAGACCATGAGTAAAGTTGGACTACAGCTCAGGTAAACACTGCACACTTTTCTCTATTCTAGAATTGCTAAGAGCTGGCACAAGCTACTGCATAGTTGATATGAGCCTCCCAGAATTGCAGGTACTTATCTGCACTGCTGAAATCTGCACCACCACACCCATAGTTCTACTTTTAGCCATGGTAGTCTGCCAGAGGTGCAATCACAGCTTTGACTGTTGCATAGACATACCCAAGGAAATAGACCCCAGGAATCCAAATCCCCATCCAGAGTTCTGACCCGCAGACCACACTTCCCAGCTACTTGATCTTAAAATGTGTGACAAAGCAGCTTTTACTTAAAACTGGTAAAAATAAACTCACAGAGACCAGATCTTAGCTAGGAGTTGTCTTAATATGCAGTTTCCAAACCTTGGCATGCTGTAAGAAGTACAATGGAACTGCTGACACTGTATTAAATATAGCTGCACAAATACCATGTTGTAAGACAACACATTCCTAAAGGGGAATTCAGCTGAGAGAGTTAAAAAGGGTGTGCAGGAAGAAACATGCAGTTGTGTTTAGCAGCCGCTCAGCTGTGCTTAGATTTCAGAAGATGCAGCATGTATTTATTAAGTATGACTGATACGCTTTTGTACAGTCAACAAAATGTCAAGGAGCTAATGGGTGGGAAATACTGCTTGTGGAAGCTGCAAACTCTCTATCGAGCAAGGATTTCATTTCTCACAAGACTTTCAAAGCAGCTGAAGTCTCAGCATCATGCTGTGTGGCAGGAAAAGAAATGTGGAATTTCAAGTCCTGTTTGATACACTTGTTTACTATGCCCAAAACCGCAATCTGGCCTAGTACAAACATTTATTTCATTCCCTGCTCATTTCATTAGCATCTACAGATGTGCCCAATTACTGGACCCAAAGGGCCCACCTCTTCCTTTGTGTTTCTTGTGGTATCGCTGACAGCATGGATACTTTGGAGTTTTTCATAACACTGTTTAGCTTAATCAAATTGGAGAGAGCGTCTTCCTTTCAACGGCTGGACACTCTTCTTTCAAACCTAAAGACTGAGTAGCACAAGTAAGTTTTGGGACACTACTATGTAAAGAAAGAAAAAAAAAGGCAGTGGCCAGGGCACCAGACTGGGATGCAAGCAAAAAGGGTTTATTCCTGAAACTGCAAGTAACTTTCTGTGTCTCTTTTTCCTCATGTGCTTTGTCTTGTCTACTTACACTGTAAATTCTTTAAAACATGGTCAGTGCTAGGAATGTAAAAGTGTAACTGTTCAAATGATTAACCGATACGCATCAGCCATTACAGTTACACACCGGCTTTACCGGAGTGGGACTGGCAGCCCCAGCCAGTCCTGCTCCCAGGGAGCCAGCTTCGCTGTGGACTCTGCAGTATTCAGTGTGCTGGCTGTCACCCACACCATGGGCTCTGCAGTATAAAGATATACGGCAGAGCCTGCAGCAAAGCCTCCCTAGGAGCGGGGCCAGCAGCTGGTGTGTACTGGGAGCCAGCTTCTAAACTGGCTCCCAGTCTCACTCCCAGGGAACTGGCTGTGCTGAGGACTCTGCTTTATATTGCAGAGCCTGCAACACATGTAACTGGTAGGACTTTTAGCAGTTACAAATTTTTACATCCTTAGTCAGGGCACAAAAGGGGCTCAAATCCCAGGGGAGATCTCTATGCGCAACTGACATACAAATAACAGTATACTGACTCATATGACATCAGAATATCCAACATTGTACATTACGTTCTGATGTCCTATCTCCTACAAAATGGGTTCAAGACAGGGCATGCGGGTACAAGATAATTGTACATAATAAGAAGTACTTGTGTCGTTCTTTTTTACTCTAGATCTCCAAGTGCTTTACAAAAGGCAAAACATCAGTCTCATTTCATAAAAGAGAAAAACAAAAGCATGTAGTAGTTAAGTGACTTGCCCAAAATCAATCAGCAGATCAATGGCAGAGCTGAAAATGGGACCAGTACTCCAGATTATAGTTTAATTCCTTATCAATGGGACTATATTATATAATTCAATAGCTTCAGTAAAGCATCCACAGAAGTGTGGTCTCTTGACACCCGCACACTCTGCCGTAAACTATGCTTGTTATTTTAAATATTAGGTTTAAAACATATTAAAGATTTTAAAAAAATATATAAAATGTGTTTTAGTTTCCAATAATCCATATTACTAAGTATCTAATTAGACATTATTTTAGATTAATTATACTATGGCCATCTCTCTGATGAGTAGTATTGTAACTCATTTTATGTATACTGTATACACCAGTTCCTTAATGGAGGTGGTCAAACAGCATCCAGGCAACAAATGCCCTCTTTCAGAAATTCCAGCTAACACCAAAGCCTGCTAACACAACTCTACCTCTACCTACTTAGAGAAATTAAGGAAAAGAGCAAAACTGTCCTGGTACTTGCAATACCTCCCCCAAATGAGATTTCAGGATTTGTTGACTCTCCCAAAATGGAGCTCAGCAAAGTAGGAAGCCTATTGTTGGTAGTAAAGGTTTGATGTGATCCAAGAGTGTTCTTTATATTTAAGCTAGTTCATCCCATCACTATCCAACACATACAAAACCCTACTTTCTTGCCCAAGACTACTGAGCCTTAAATCCTGAAGGACTCACCCCTGAGGCACCCCCTTGTGGCCAGGCCTAGTGTAACAACTCTTCTTGTCTAACGCCCCTTGTCACTCCAGTCCTGTAGTAGCTCACCCTCTTCTCATGACTAAACCTCCAGTTAGGTCATGTTTTAGTCCCACCCTCCTGGTGTACAGAAGTGCCAGCAAAATCAAATGTCCAATTTCTCCATCCATCTTGCCTTCAGTTCTGGGCCCAGTGGTTTGTACACACTTCTCTCTAGACACTCAGTCATTCTTATCCTCTTCTCATGAGCCTCACACCACCTTACCAGTGGGAGAAGGGAAACACATGCATCTCTACATAAAATCCCAATCTGGGGCAGGCAAGGTTCACACTGCCACCTTTCTGGATTCTTCTTACCTTATCTTTCAGCAGGCCTCCCCACAACCTCTCCAGGTTCTCTTCTCTCAGGGCTAGAACTTGCAGGTCCTTCCCCTGCAATGTCCCAACAAAACCCCAAGCCAAAAAGTACTAAATTTTATCCCCCTTCTGCCTTCCTCAGGCTTGATCTTTCATCCCTTTCGGAACGCTTCTCAAGCCTCCATTGCTGGAAACCCAGATCCTGCCTTGTTACAAGGACTCACCACTGGTATTTGCTCCAACCCCAAGTGGCTGCTCTGTATCTCTTCTGACCACCTGCCAGACTTCTCCACTTAGTAGGTCTCAGAGGGTAGTCATGTTCAAGAAATATAAAGGTCTCTGCTCCCAAGGAACATACAATCTGAAAAGAGACTAGCTGCTCCGGGGAACCCAATGGTGGGAAGTTTTTTTTTCTTATTCAAACTGAATGAGGCAGGGAGATGCAAATCAGCATGGGGTAGGACAAAAATGTGCATGGCAGAATTTTAAAGGCTTGGCACAACATTTCACAGCAATCTTTTACTTGGACAAGTATTTATATAACCTCATTCTTTTCATGATATGATTGAAAGGACTTCTACATCTTTCAGCATGAATCTATTTTAGTTCTTTTTACTGAAGCTTTAATTTAGCTTTTTCTTTTAGCCTGCAATACTTTCTTAAGAAAGAGGAAATGCCAGATGAATGGAACAAAAGTTTTGTGGTACTCAGGTTTAAAACACAAAGGAGGTATTATGCTTTCTACTAATTAGCACTTACTGGAGCTGTTGTTGCATGTTATGTAAGCACGAGAGAAGATTACTGAAAAGCATCTGCATGGAATTGCTGAGATTTGGAAGGATCAATAGGGATTCTTGCTGGAGAGGAGCACACCTGATGCCAGATTTCTATTAACATTCTTGTGTAGAAGTTCAGGTGAAGAAAAAGATGGCAACTGGGCATAGTCTTTGTGGACCTGGAGACAGAATACAATCTTCTACATAGACTAGTTTGGGGAGGAGATTGCCATAGAGAGGTGTGCCGGCAGGATAGGTCTGTCTTATCCAGGATATTCACTATGGAGTGACTACCATGGCCAAAACTAAACGGGGCTACTGCAGAGAAATTCCAGTAAATGGTGGCCTACATCTAGGGGACAACATTGAGCCCCTTTGTGTTTGCGGTTTGTCGCTTATTACATTTGTGACAACATACAAATGGAGCCACCTTGAGAGATGCTGTTCACAGGTGATTCAGTGATATGCAAGACCCCAAAAGACAACTTGGAACAGTGGCAACACTGTTATGAGCAGCTTGGACTTAGCATGACCGCAGGCAGGGGCTAAAGGGCAGCTACCACAGGGCTCGGTGATTCAAAGGGGCCTGGGATTCCCAGCCACTGTCACTACTACTGGGCCCTTTAAATCACTGCTGGAGTGTTGTGCTGTGTACTACATGAGGCTCTGAGGACAAGGGTAGGAGTGTCATGCTCTATGTGGTGTTGAGGGCTGGCTGCCCCGGCCCAGGAGTGTGGAGCCGGCCCTTCCCACCCTGCCCAGGGGCCAGCAGATACTGTCAGCTTTCCCTGATTGCTGGTAAGACCAAAGCCATGATAGCGGAGGGAGGAGGATATCACAAGTAGAGATGGAAGGAATTTAAATACCTAGACTCAATGGCTGCTGACTATTGCGCCCTCTTGACTTAAGCTTGGCATTACATTTAAGCTGCTTGGTGCCAAGGGGGGGAGCTGACTCCTGTTCTCCATGACACAGAGATGCCAATAAAGCTAAAAGGTAGAGTTTATAAAGCTGTAATCTATTATCTGGCTCAGCTTAACATACAGAACTGACACTTGAGCAACCACAGGAAAGGAAAGCAGTGTTCTCTCCAACACAAGATGAAAACAGTGAGGTGGCCAAATGGCTGGACATTTCACGATAGGAAAAAAACCAAGGTTACAATGCGCCTAATGCAAGTAACTCCAAATGAAGACAAATTGAAGGAGGCCAGGTTATTTTGGTAGGAGCAAATTCAATGGAGTCTGGAGACATATACTGGTAGGACGGCTCCTACAATAACGGTGGATAGATCAAAAGGGAGACCAAAGATTAGGTATATGGACCAGATACCAGCAGACTTTAGAGATCTCATGACAGACAAAATTGCAAGCCCCAAATAAAGAAGTAGCAAGAAAGAACAAGATGATAGTGACTGAATATTTAGATGAAAGAATGTAAAGGCTCTGTAGAACAAATGCAGGAAAGCTGTCAACAAAAAGCCTTGCTAACAATATTCATCAGTGGAAAATAAAATTAAATGATTAATGAGTTTTTACATGTCATGTTGACTTTGGTGCAAAATAGGCAGCTGCTTTATGTACACTTGTACATTTCTCTTTGATTGCAGCCACAGAAGAAAAACAAGACACTCCCACTTAAATCCTCTAACATCCCTGCTAGTCCTCTGTCAGATAACCACAGAAAGAAAAAGTCCATTATTCCCATTTAATGGAGCAATATCATCTGCACATAAGCCAGTATTGTGTAATGTGTATCATATTTTTTGAAGGCTGCTTATACCAATTCATCTTTGGGAAAAGGCAAGAAAAATAGAGAAAACAACAAATGAAATGAGTTTAAATTACTCAGGATTTACAGCTATGTAGTGGAGATCAGAACTTGGCCTGTCCTTTCCAGATATAGCCAGGTGACTAAATTCTTGTAAACTCAGAGTTCATTACACTTACAGCAGGGTGAATTTGGCCCGTGATTACTAAGGCTACGTCTATACTGCACCTCTTACAACAGCGCAGCTGTACTGCTATAGCGATGCCACTATAAGGGACACATAGTAGCCACTCTGTCAGGAGAGAGCTAAAAATACTCTGAAGCTCCCATTATCATTCTTATGTTTATGTTAATTTTTATTTGGATCTTAGGTAACCAAGCTGATTGAGCCATCCAGTCCCTTGAGATTTTGTGTTGTCATTTCTTTTTGGCTCAAAAAACTGGCAGACACACAGAACTTATGTCCAGACAGGGCCCAGATTGGAAATATATAAGTGACAATCCACTCCTACCCCATGATGACAGAATAAGATGCACTTCTCAGCAGACTGTTCATCTCTTTATAACATGATCATCATCATCTTAATTATGAGATTTAATCAGCAGTGCAATAATTAGTGCTGACAGTGAAACTATCATCATTAGGCTCCTAGTCACTGCTCTTGATATGAACAGGATCAGTTGACCCCCCTCAGAATGATTGTGCTAGACTGCCAACTGACTCAGCAGATGTTGCTCCATTAGTTTACATTTAAAGCAGTGGTCCCCAACCTGTGGAGGTTGCCAGGCGCCAGGGGGCGTGGCCGTTCGCCCGCCGAGCGCCAGGGGGCGGGGACGGGGGCGGGGCCCCCCGTAGCTGCGCGCCCCCCCCATAGCTGCGCCCGGGGCCGGCGCCCCCCCCCAAGCGCCGCGCATCCGGGGCCGGCGCCCCCCCTCCTCCAAGCGCCGGGGGCCGGGGTCGGTGCCCCCCCCTCCAAGCGCCCGGGGCCAGCGCCCCCCCCAGGGCCGGCGCTCACCATGCGCCTGGAGCCAGCTCCGGCACTGTGCATGCGCCACGTGCCCAGGGCCAGGCCAGCCCCGAGCACATGGCGGGCGCACAGGAATGCCCCCGCGGGCACCATGGCACCTGCGGGCACCATGTTGGGGACCACAGATTTAAAGGGCTATTTTCATTATGATACGAATCTGGATTTTTTTAAAGTGAAAGCTGAGATTTTGCAGGACACAGAAGCACCCACCTGAAAAAAATACCAGCTCAATGAGCAAATGTGATCTGGCTCATTTGACCCCTACCTCCAGGTCAAATCCAGCTTAGGCTGTATGACAGCTTAATTGATATAACTCCTTTGTTTCAATCCAGTTCCTAGTGGTCAAGTTCCCCTCACAAAAGCAGCCATCACAACTAGCAATATTTGGCACCGTAACATACAGTCCTCGCCATAACCCTGTGAGTAGCTCCACTGACTTCAATGCAATTATTTGCTTGCATAAGGCAAGCAAGAAGTGGTCCTTACCAAAGAGACTAAGGATGTAATGGGCTTGGAGAATAAACAACCCTCAAATTCTTACAAGAAGTCCCTCTCAATCAAAGATGAAGCATATTGAGGGGACCCATGAGAGCAAAGTTGTTGTGTCTTTGGGCTATTTTTGCCACTAACCAAGCTGCTTTTGCACTGTGGAAAGAGACCATCAAACACAGCTATCAATCCAGACCCTTTCATCTGTACTAAATTAGCTCTTATTATTAACAATTTCATTTTTTCTTCGTGGAGAAGCAGCAGAATAGAGATTTATTTTTATGTCTAGTGAACTAGCAATGAACTAGCAATGACTATCTCATGGGCAGATCTTTAAAGGAAGCATCCAGCCCAACAGTTCTGTTCTTTAGACGTACTGGAAACTTTTCCAAATGATGCAATTTGTTATCTGAATATGACTGTGCTTCAGGTCTGGCCAGCGGTTAAGAGATCCTTCTGAGCTCTTGGAAGCAAATCACCCACACATAGGAGGTTCTAGCCTCTAACTCTCAAGAACATACATAACTCTGGCTATAGGCAGACACTGGTTGCTTTTCTTGGGATTTTAGTGATACTACCTCATAGCCACTGTCAATGGAGCCTATTTAGCTTTCAGTTTGAATACAAAGTAAATGGCTTATTACAACAAAAGTGAATCATCACCATCAATGACGGTTCCTAGTGACATGTAGCCATACCTTTCACATGCACTGGGACACAGAGAAATTGTACCCTGAGCAATTGTACTGGCTGCAGACCCTTATCTAATTCTGCTCCCAGTGGCACTACTTTATATTGAGAGGATCCCTAATGAAGACGACTCTGGAATTTCTTCAGATTCACAACAGAGTAAATGTCAATGCCTTGTGGCCTCTGAAACTAAATAGTGATTTAAATGCTAGTGATTTAAATGTACCAAATGAGTAATGATTTGTAGGGAGAATTTAAGGGAAGATGTGAGGGAAATGGCATTTTAGCCTTTCTTCCATAATTGAATTTATACTTAAGATAGCAATGTTCCATCTTCAGGCAGTTTTACCAACATGCCATCAGAATACTGACAGCAAATCTGGACCAAGTACTTTTCTTTCTGGTATCCAAAAAAAAAAAAAAAAAAAAAGTGTGAGCTAATAATTCACTGAGATCAGAAAGCACTCAGACAGCTAAGAATTAAGAAAATCATTTATGAGTGTCCCGTCTTCTTCTGTCAAAAATCGCTTGAAACACTTCATATAATCAGAAATAATTTCAAATATAAGCAGTTCTACATTTGGATTACTAACTAGTCACATACAACATCTATTAGCTGATGTTATCAACATGTCTTTTTTCCTAGACAAGAAACAAAGCTGCAATTGAAAAATAAATGGTTCAGATGAAAATCTCTTTTTTGTATTCTGGTGATCCATAATGAAGGCAAAATATTTCAGACATGCAACTGACCTTAAGTAATACCCTCTACTCCCAGCTTAGTACAACTTTCTAATGGAATTTTGAGATCCTTGAACGTGCTCTAAAAGTTTTCATCCCAGATACTACCATAGTTCCCCAAATTCCTAAAACCATCCACGTGGTATGAGAGAACTTGATACATCTCTTGAAAGCTGGTGCTGAACTCAAAGTAGTATTAACATAGTGAAGCATGCCCTACACAGCCAGTAGGAAACCCGGTCTCATCAAGAGTTTTGGTTTATAGTTTGGGTTCATATGATACTTGCTCAAGACTGAGGCGGTGAGCCTTCAATGTGACAGATCAATCCCACTGTCCTCACGAAAGATGACAACATCCTTTCAAGAACAGAATGATTGAAGTTAGAAAATCCTGGCTTAAACAGCATCATCTTTGATAATTAACAAGTATATTGAGGGATTTAGGAAAAGCAATTTAAGAGATTAACGGGACCACATTGAAGTTTCAGACTGGAAATTTTACCAAAGTATAGGCAGTCCCCGACTTATGCGGATCCGACCTATGTCGGATCCGCACTTATGAACGGGGCGAGAAAAGCTTCTCCTGGTCTCCCTGGTCTTCTGGGGGGTCCAGCAAAGCCTCTGGACCCCCCCAGCAGACCAGGGACACCCGGGCAAAGCCGCCCAGGCGGCGGGAGTCCCGCCGCCTGGGCGGCTTTGCTCGTTTGCCCCGGAGCAAAGCCGCCCAGGCAGCAGGACTCCTGACGCCTGGGCGGCTTTGCTCCTGTCCCCCTGGTCTGCTGGGGGGGGGGGGGTCCAGCAAAGCCACTGGACCCCCCCAGCAGACCAGGGACACCCGAACAAAGCCGCCGCCTGGGCGGCTTTGCTCGTTTGCCCTGGAGCAAAACTGCCCAAGCAGCGGGACTCCCGCCGCCTGGGTGGCTTTGCTCCGGTCCCCCTGGTCTGCTGGGGGGGGGGGGGATGCAGCTAGTGCTCCCCCCCCCAGCAGACCAGGCTTTTCTTGCCTACCCCTGGGGTAGAGCAGCTGGGGGCTGCCAGGTTGGTCCCACAGTGCTGCTCTGCCCCAGGCGTCCTGATTCAGCCGCTGCTGGTCAGTTTCAGCAGCGGCTGAATCAGGACGCCTGGGGCAGAGCAGCTGGGGTGCTGCTGGGTTGCTCCAGTAGCGCCGAGGAGCCGCGCTACTGGAGCAACCCAGCAGCACCCCAGCTGCTTTGCCCCAGGCATCCCCAAATCAGCCGCTGCTGAAACTGACCAGCGGCTGACTACAGGAAGCCCGAGGCAGAGTTGCTCTGCCCCGGGCTTCCTGGAATCAACCGCTGATCAGTTTCAGCAGCAGCTGACTTGGGGACGCCTGGGTTTCTTAAGTTGAATCTGTATGTAAGTCAGAACTGGCATCCAGATTCAGCCGTGGTTGAAACTGATCAGTTTCAGCAGCGGCTGACGCCAGTTCCGACTTACATACAGATTCAACTTAAGAACAAACCTACAGTCCCTATCTTGTATGTAACCCGGGGACTGCCTGTATAGAAGTCTTTAGAGATTTTCAAAGCTACATCTGCAATGCATATGCAAGATGCCTTTTCCCTCCCTTCCCCAGTGACTCCATTTGTATGTAGAAACTTCTCAAGCAAGATTTTTAAAAAAGTGTTTCTTTATGAATGGGAAATTTTGGTTACCTGGACACACCATTTCAAGGAGCTGGCACTGGTGACTGCTGTGCTTTCAGGAAACTCCTTCCTCCCTCCCCCTGGAGGCTGAGGCTCTATGAATAGGGGGCACTGTGCATACAGAAGAGCTTTCTTCTGCAATAAAGTAAACCAACATCACAGGGTTCATGCTGCTCTGGCAGGTGCTGAGTGCTGCATACTAGGAGTGTTGCTGCATGACTGCAAAGCTTAAAAGCAACTTGCAAAAGCATGATGTGATCCACATTGAGGAGACAAAGTCTTCAGATACATCCATTCTCTGCCCTGTGTTATCCTGCACACCGGTGAGTAAGAAAACAGACATACAGAGAGCTTGAGATATATCCCATCTTAGTCATCTTCTCACCCTTAGCTGCACCCAGGCAGATCCTAGGCTCACATCATGGCAAAGCACAGGCACATTGTGTTCTTCATTCCTACCCTGTATGGACTTGCAGGGTCAAAGCCTGTATCATTACTCCTATTTTATGTGATTGTAACTCTACTAATTCAATAGAGTTATACCAGCACAAAACTGGAGTAACACTGTGATGATGGAGGCCTATATATATATAAAGTCACTTGAAATTACACAAATATTGCTTAACGTGGAAAAAATTCAAGCTTTAAAAACTGGCACAGAAAATATAAAGAGAAAAAAAAAGCTAGATTTACTTTGCGCTGCTTGTTCAGTAGAACAGATAGCCCATTCTCTTGCTCTCTTTTAACTGCAAACCTTATACTACTTGTGTATATTTTGGATCCTTTCCCATCCTACCATGATTTCCTGTCTGAGTCTGCAGCCCATGGCAACAGCAGAAAATTGGAATACAGGCCTTGCAGATGGTGCTAGGCCAAATGACTTGTGCCAGTTTAGAATCTTCTTCCATAACAACACATTATCTGTGTCTTGGCTTTGTGGCAAGAATTACCCTTCTGCTAATAAATTCAATCTTAATTTATAAGCTGCATTTCCCCTAGGGCAGCTCTGACCTTTTGTATGCACACAAAAGATAGTGGCTCTGACTGACTGCAAGGTCGCCGGAAATTAAACAGTTTTATCACTTGTAGTCCCAGCGATGGGACACCTGAGGGAATTAGTTAAAAAGAAAATGACATGCAGCACATACATCACCCTGCAAAATAACCTGTGATGAAAGCAACAGTTCCATATGTCAGCAGCAAAAATGAGACCCAAGCTTAGTTTCTGGCACCTTTTGCCTGTGTATATTTCAGAGTTTCTCTTCACTGGGAAATCTAGTGTTAAAATGATCTTCCTAAAGTAGTTTCAATGAAAGACTTTAACCTGGTATTGCATGAATAGAAAGACCTTAATATTAAGGACCAGCTAAGGAGCCACTGATGCGCGCGCGCACCCCCCCCCCCAAAAAACAACTGTGATAGAAATTTAGCCATGTTAGTCTGGTGTAGCTGAAACAAAAAACAGGTCTATGTAGCACTTTAAAGACTAACAAGATGGTGTGACGGGGCAGGCACATTGTCCGCGCCGCCCCGCACTGAGACGGGGAACCCGGGAGTAGCATCCCCGGCCGGGACGGCCGTCGGCCCGCCGCTTCACCCAGCGCCTGGCGATGACGTCACGGGAGGCGACGGGGAGGACGCGGGGAGGGGCGGGGCCTGGAGTCATGGGACCATGCCGGCCCTGGTGCCCGTAGGGGAGCGGGCCATTCAAAAGGCGCCTGGCCAGGGGCAGAAGGGAGGAAGCACCGGGGACAGGAGGAAGGACCCTGGCTCACCAGGAAGCACCCAGGAGACGAGTGATCCGCGGCGGCAGACGCCCCACCAGGGGCAGGGACTCCGGGTGAGTCTGTCCCCTCGCTGGGGAACATGCCGAACAACAGGCCGGGAAGAAGCAACCCAGGGCGGGGCCGTGGTCCCCGCGAGTGGAGGGTTTGGGGGAACATAACCCCCTCCACTGACTAGGGACTAGCATCCCTGTCTTAGGGCCCTGGGTCGGGGCTCGGAGTGAGGGAGGGCCCGAGCCCCCTTCCCGGCACCAGCGAGCCAGTACAGGCTCCGACATCCCCACACGGTCATTCGGAAACCGCGGTCGGGTGGAGGGCCAGGAGGCCCGGCCTCTGTGTAGGACGGGGGCCACCCGAACTCGGGGTGGCCACCAGGGCAACGGGTTACAGATGGTTTATTAGGTGATGAGCTTTCGTGGGCCAGATCCACTTCCTCAGATCAAATAGCTGAAGAAAACTGGCACAACCATATATACCAAAGGATACAAAAACAAACAACCAACCCCCCCCCCACACACAAACACTCTGACACAGATGCTTAGTCACTGTAATTAAGTACATTATTTATTACAAATGCACCCACAGACAGAGTTCATTCCATAGAGGACCTGGATTTTTAACCTATTACCTATGCCTCTCACACTACGAAGCATACATTTGTACAGAACTTTTCAATACTGAGCCTATTTCCCATCAGATGAATGCATGGGAGTCAGTCCCACTGATTTCAGTGAGAGCCCCAACATCCTAAGACAATCTGGCCCACAGTTTTCAGATGAGCAGAAATATTTATTAGATTTTTCCAGTATAAACACACTTGGCCAATGCATTCCTCACCGACACGCAGAAAAGGACGCTTTGGCTGCGGAGCACTAGTAAGCAAACAACTTTCTAGACAGAGCCCCAGCTTTCACGCATCATTAATTGCTCTGTCCTCCTTGCTGTCAAAATTCAAGGTAAGGAAGCCTAGGTCTACACTACACATTATACTTTACATCACCCGGGATATGAATAATCTATACCCCTAAGCAATGATTTAAGTACCGTCGCAGAGGCAGAAGTTATTGAGCCTGTACGAGCTCTCTTCCGTCAGCTTACAGTGTCTTCAGCAGAAGTGCTATAGCAATGCAGCTGGGCTGCTGTACCACGGACGTGGCATAAGATAGGGTGCATTATTTGACAACAAAAAATGAGTCCTCTGAAGACAGTGCCGGGGTTGCAGAACAGCTTTGAGTAATGCTTTTCATCATCACCCAAAATAACATCTTAGCTTTCCAGTCAGAGAGAAATATAAACATTTAACAGTTAAGAAAAGCAGAGGAAACACATAGGCTCTGGTATATTATAATGACCAGTACTGCATTCTTCTGCATTGAATCAGACCTGCTGAACTTCGTACCAAAAACCCTGCCCTGCTAATCGCTAAGGCAGATTCTCTTAGCTAAACTGAAAAGTTTTTGTGATTCTGGAACAGGAAATTCTAGGATTTTTGAACGGACAAATATCCCTTTACAGAATACAATGAGAGAATGGTGAAGAATTACTGAATGTCAATCAATCCAAACTTCCTTCCTCCTTCCTTCTCTCCTTCCTTACAAAGTAAAGCAGGAAATGTGGCAACTGAACTGGTTAGAGCATGGGTTATGATCAGAAGAATGACTATGTAAAAACAGCCCTTCTTATTCACTGAACAGTCAGATATACTGTGTCTCTTCGCCACGGATTTATTTACATTCGTTTTCACTGCCGATAGCCTTGCAAAGCCAGATGGATGGTACCCTACTTTGTTGCGTAATTGTCGTTTAAACAGTGAAGAATTTTCACCATCACTCTGGATGAGCTGCACTGAAGAGTAGTGAGAGACAGACATCAGGCTAATTTTCAGAACCAGCTTTGAGCTTCTATAGGGTTGCCAGGTGTCCGGTATTCACCAAGACAGTCCGGTATTCACCCAGACAGTCCGGTAAAAAAAAATTCAGAGAATACCGGACACTTGAGATGTCCGCTATTCTCTGAATTTTTCCCCATCCAGGAGGCGAAAATGCCAGGCATCTGACAACCCCACAAACACTCAGCGCCCGGCCTCTGCCCGCCCCCCCCCCCCCCCCGAGCCCCAGCCCCCATGCTTACCTGGTTCCCCAAGGCTGCCGGCACAGAATGGCTGCCGGCCAAAAGACCTAGGGGAAGCAATGCTTCTCCTGGGTCTTAGTGATCAACCGCTCCTCTGTTCCTATCCCTGCACTCACTCTTAAAGGGAACATGCTGTTTTATTTATTTATTTATTTATTTGTCTTAAGTCCTTGGAGTCCTTTCTCCCCCTCCCCCAACAACTTTGGTCTCCCCCCCCTCATTTTCCCCCCTTCAACATAATTTTTTCCCTGTGGTTTTTTTGGGGGGAGGGAGAGGAGGTGTTCAGTATTTTTGTTTCAACCATCTGGCAACCCTAAGCTTGTGGGCTGGACAGTTTGAGAAGTGCACCCAAATCTGCTCTGAATTATACCTTTGCCTATCCCCACTGACTTTACGGATATAATTAAGAATTTAATCAACATCTAAACAATTAAGTGAAAAATAAATATGGAACCCTACCAGTTTAAAAATCTTTTCTGACTACAGCTGAATCAAGAGATGGAGCCCAGAAGCATGACGACAACAAAGAACTACTTCCTGCTGTGGGGCCTGATCCAAAGCCCAGAGAAGTCAATGAAAAAACTTCAGTTGGCTTCAGCAGGCTTTGGATCAGGCTCGTGGTGAGAAGAGACTTTGATTCAGACGCTGAGGCTGCTTTTACTGGGATCAGAGAAAATGATTTAACTGATTATTTATGGTTTTACCAGCTCCACCCTTAGTCATTTGTAGCTGACACAATACTTACCAGCAACAACATTTCTGACCACATTGCTACAGACTTTCTGGATATCTTGAAAATACAGCATATTACAGTATATAGTATTTTGAAGGGGAAGGATTAACAGAAACAACCAAGATGCTTAGCTTTAAATTCACTACTAGTTAAGATCAGTTTTCTCACTTGCTCTCAATCAGCCAATCATCTAAATGGGACTATCCATGGAAGTCAGTAAGTATTTGGTGCAGCAATTTGAAACAATGATGATTCAAGTTAAGTTCACAGTAAAATGCAGTCCAGCTCTATGGAGATGTTAAAATCTTCAGACTAAACAAAAAACTCAGTGCAAGTAGGGAACAAAATGAATAGAACAAAACAAAAATCACTATCCAAGCAGTTGCTGTATAAGCAGCCAAAGAGAAGAAAAATTCAATACATAAACAATCGAAATTAAATCCATCCATACAGAAGAAATAAATGTGGGGTTTAAGCTACTTTAGTACCTTTACCTTGCTAACATTTTGCCCAGACATTGAAATACATTTGGCCTGCTATCAGAAAGTCTCACAAGACCGAGCCAGGGGAAATCTCTCTTCAGTTACTTTGGATAAATATGTAAATAGACAATCAATTCTGGGGAGACACTAACAACACTATAAACAGTGTGCAACAAGGTAAAGAACAACATAGAGGGCACCTAACCGTAGGAAGAGCCTATAGAAAACCAAAAGTGAGTTAAGAATCACGCAGAGGCCCATGTATTTCAGTAAGATCATGCCAATCCCCCTTTGCTGCACCAATGCTATACAGAAATGCAATGCGGTCAACATCCAATCCATCCAAAGGAATCTTCCACCCCATCACAAATCAAAGCGCCTCTCTACTCTCATCCTACACAGTGAAAGGCATTCCTGGTTCCCTGCCCTACCATGCTGCCTCCTGTTCCAGAATTTCCATAGTAGGTCACAGCACTTGAAGTGTCTCTGGATAAAACTGTGGGTCCAAAGGACTCTGCACATACATGGATGCTCTCCTAATCCATCCATCCATTCCTGAGCTTCTGTGTTCCGTCCTTAATGAGCTACAGCTCTATCTAAGCCAGGGTGGTTCTACCAATACCGCCATTTATGTTTTGTAAACAATCATTGCTGTGTTACACATTTAAACACAGCATTTCATTACTTAAAGGCTTTAAGTCATGTCAACCAACAATCAAGCTTGCTATTACTAGACTGCGGGATCATACTTCAATGGGACATAACACGGTTCCACACAGTTTGGTTTTATGATAATGGCCCAACTCTGTGTGATGCTTCAAATGTTAACATAAATGGTCAGTTATACAAATAAATCTAAATGGTTCCTTACTGATGCAATGGCAGGAATTATCTGGTAGTACCTGCCCTATTTGACAGAATGGTGCCTAAGATGACACCAGGGGCGGGGAGGGAGAGGAGGTAAAGGTTGTGTAGAAGAAGATAGTTATGCAGTTGATGCTAATGCTTGTAGGAAGACAAACATCTGGACCCCTTGCAGTCCTCCCCTTTTCTTAGAAGCTGGAATATAAAGAGTTTTCCCCACCATGTATAAATAAGTCAACATCACTGTTACATCATACAGATTTTTAATTGTCGAGTGACATTTAGAAGAACTTTTCTTTGGCTCGTATTATGAATTATCCTTTTCTAGAGTTTAATTATTTTTGTTTGTACTTATAAACAGCTAACAGCTGGAAGATGTAATAGTAAATGTAAGAGTATGGACATTTTCCAAGAGGAACTGTACAGTATTTGAAATAGCTACTCTGGCAATACACTGCAGGGGAGACTGAGTGGCACTGGCTACTGAGAATTCCAGAATAAGTGATCACATTCAGTTTGAAGTAAATGTACTGAGGTACTTAAGAGCTTGAGTCTCATGGACTTTCAATGAGGCATTTGTGGAGCCAAAGCCTATATCGCTTTTGAAAGGGCTGCTGAAGCATCTAAATCACTTGTGAAAATTTTATCCAAAGACAAAAATCACCAAAAATCTAAACCACTGAAAGTATGCCCTGTATGACATAAATTTTCTTAGTCTAGTTCTCTCCCTTCTCCATTCCTGTAGAACTGGGGGCAATAGCAGAAAAACCATGACTGCAGTTAGTGGTGGCATTAGCTAGCGTCCTTCTTCGAAGGATCAGAAGTGTCACGGTACTAGCCGATATCCTCTCAGTCACAGGTTAGGGATGAAGCACAAAATGGGACAGCACAGGGGAAAGACCATTGCCTGCACCTCTTCTGTGGAAGAAAAGGTCAGTCTGCAGGATTATCGCTCAAGACATTTTTCAAGTGCTGTGGACAAAGCTCTCTGTCCCCATAGCTTAAAGATGCCCTCACTACACAATGCATAACTTCCATTAACATATGAAATTACTGATAGTGCAGAGGTTTCTTCTCTGAGATGGTGTTGGCTTGAAATACAGAAGGCATCAAGTACACAAGGACAAACCTTCACTGGAAAAACATAAGCCAAGTGCCAGCCATGGCACCATGGAAAACCTTTTGAACTGAGTTTAATACTTTGAAAAAGTTAGCCACTGGAGCTTATAAGGTCAAACCCAGAACAGTGTTCTTGTCGACTTTCATTTGTGTTCTGTGTATTCAGCATCTTGCAGGATGTGGCCCAGAGCAGAACAAAAGCTTTTATTCTATATGTTAAAAAAAACCACCACCCATGTCCAAACTACCTGTAACCACACATTTTTCAAGTCCGTGAATTAGTCTGTGAACTGTTTGCTTTTTACTTCAGGCACTCTCCGCATAAGGCTTCCAGGCAGCCTGTAATGCATGGAATAGTTTTGGATAGTCACCATTTTAAAGAAAATGAAATCCTAATAAAAAATTATCAGAGATTCCAAAATCTGAGAATATCTTGAAGCAAAAAACCAAAAAAACAAAAACAAAAACAGCTGACCTCGTTCTATGCTCTAACCATCACCTCTCTCTGACTTATTCCTGAAATATAAAAATCTAAAGATTAAGTCATCATGGAACTAGACAAAAAACAGTGAAAACTGTAAAGAACCAGGAGAATACTTTCTGAGATAGCCATCTGCCTCTGCTGGTTTGTTTTCTGTTGTTGTTTGAATGCACAAGAAGTCCCACATTAAATACACAATAATTGTCTTGCTTTATTCTGGCTGCAAGCTTCAAGCTCATGTCAGCACAAAAACTTCAAAGAGGTCAAAGAATGCAAAGTAGTGACACAATTAAAATGCCCAGTGCAGACTGTAACAGAAGACATAGAGGAAGGGAGCTAACCTTTTCCATCCCTTTCTCCCCTAAAATATTACAAGGAACCTTTGTACATTTCCTGTCAGTTTATTTAATCCATGCACTGAAATACAAAGAAAGGTCAGATCCTGAGCTGGTGCAAATCCATACATTTCCACAGAAGTCAATTTATACAGGCTGAAAATGTGGCATAAAGAATGTAGTTGGGTTCAGACTTGGGGCTCTATCCCACAATCACTCAACATTTCGCTTTCCTCATGTAACTTATTCTAGTATCACTACCGTATAAAGCAATTTAACAGAATATTCCATCATATGAGGTGAGAATGTCTTGCTTTATTCCAATTTACTCTGAAACTGATTCATCTGGTGACATGAGAGAACTCAATGGAAACCCCCTCTCCCGTGTGTTTGTATAGTTCTAGGAGTCTAAAACATGGAATTGAAAAGGATAAATCCTAGGGTTGCCAGGTGTCTGGTTTTGAACTGGACAGTCCAGTATTTGAGCTTTCTGTACAGGAAACAAATTGAGAAAATATAAATGTCTGGTATTGTCTAAATAAGATGTAATGTAGATTGTGATGTAATGTCAAGTGTGTCCGGAATTTTTGTTGAAACCATCTGGCAACCCTAATGAATCCTTATTATCGTGAATGATTCATGAGTAACACATTACAATCCTTCCCTTAGCATTAACCAGTGTCAGTAAATCCAGCACTCCAAATTCTTCAAATTTTTTTTACAGGCAGTCCCCGGGTTACGTACAAGATAGGGACTGTAGGTTTGTTCTTAAATTGAATTTGTATGTAAGTCGGAACTGGCTTCCAGATTCAGCCGCTGCTGAAACTGAGCAGTGGCTGACTACAGGAAGCCCGAGGCAGAATTGCAAAGCCTCGGGGGAAGCCAGCAGCGGGACAGCCCAGGCGCACCCGAGCCCCTCCGCGGCTTTGCTCCGCGTCTTCCTGGTCTGTAGACCAGGAAGACACGAAGCAGCTTTTCTCGCCCCGGAGTACACGGGCGGCGGGACCACGAGGTCCCGCAGTCCGTGTCCTCTGGGGCAAGAAAAGCCCCGTTCGTAAATGCGGATTCGACATAAGTCGGATCCGCGTAAGTCAGGGACTGCCTGTACTAGGAGACTTAACCAGTGCTCCCTGGGCCGAGCCAAGGAGGGATGGAGGGCAACCATGCAGGCCTCCCACTGGTGCTTCCCAGGGCTGGGGTGTTGAGTGCTACCAGCCACTGGCTTCTCACTGGGGCACTTGCAGCCCAACTGTGGCCATTCCACAATATAAATCTCCTCCTACCTGACCCCCCCTTTTCCACTGTATGAGAAACAATCAAATTCCAGGCACATCCCGTTGTCCTGGCATAGCCAAATCCTGACCTTGCTTTAACTGAAAGTAAGAAACTGCATATCAAATTTGGTGGTCCTAGCTCTTATTATTTAGGGGGAGCTCTTGAACAGACTCACAGACAAATGCAAATTTGTAAAATACACAGACAGATTAGTTAAATAATTAATTTAACAGATCTTCTAAAGTGCTCTCTGCCATTTGTGCTACCATGCTGGTTACCAACTTCATGAAGTTACTAAAACTAGGAATCACATTCCCTCTATTTAAAAAAAAAATAGCTGCAGTAATTAGCTTAGGGATCCATCATAAATGACCCCTTAGGCTGCCTCATGATGACCCCTTTCTCTTCTATATGACTTTTAATCCCATGGGTCCAAAGCATTTTACAAAACATGAATTAAGTCTTACATCCGTGAGAGTTTGTACTATTCTATATCTCATCACTGGAAAGATAGGGGAATTGAGGTAAGAGGAGACAACAGAACCGGACGAAGTTCAAACAATAAGTCTAGGACAGAGCCAACAACAGACCCAGAATTCTTGACTCTCAATTATTTTAGAAGGACTGGAAAGGAGACAGATAATTTCTGCCCACGTTCAATTTTGGCTGTGGATTTTCTGGTGTGTACCTTCATTCACACCAGACTTTTGCATTTAGCCACTAAGGAAAATTTGAATATATTCACAACAATCAACATAATGTGACCAGTGTTCCCTCTAAGCCAGGGATGGGCAATAATTTTTGATGGGAGGCCACTCCAAGAATTTGGAAAGTGGTTGAGGGCCACACTCTTCCATGATATCAATGGAGGAGGTGTGGGGTCTGGGATGGAGATTGGGTGCAGAAGGGAGCTTGGGGTAAGGGAGAGAGTTTGAGTGAAGGAGGCACATCCCCCCAGCCGCTGTTCTGCATTGCAGTCTACGGAAGCTGCACACGAAGGCAATGAGTCAGTCCCTGCTCCACGCGTTTTTTTTCATTCATCATCCGCCCCCCCCCCACAGAGACACCAGGCTGAATGAAAAGAAACATGTGGAGCAGGGACCAACTCAGCGCCTTTGCGCGCGACTTCCCTAGGCTGTGTGTGGCGATGAATAAAAAGAAATGCGTGGAGCAAGGACTGACTCAGCGCCTTCGTGCGCAGATTTTACACTTTGTTATGCATCTGGGTCAGAAGAAATCTTCCCGTAAAGAGTATAAGACACAAATCTAAACTCACCTACCAATAGAAAAAGAACAATAAAAGAAACTGCAAACAGCAGTGTAACTGAAATAAGTCCTGTAATTACATAATCAGTTATTATCTCTTCTGCAATAAGATCATTTTTAAATGGATGAAAGGAGATCATATTTCAAATACACTCAAGAATAGAGGCTTTCCTCAATGGGTATTTTATAGTTGAAAATTCCATTTACCTTGATTTAAAAGGGATGATCTTTTGTTTCCACTGCCTCATAAGTTAGCAATTACAATATATCCTACACTCATAACTCACTTTTAAAATATTTATTCTAAATTTAGTACTCAGAAAAGTAAAATCTGCAGCCAGGTATAATGCAGACAAGCACTCCACCTACATAAGCTGTACAAACATACCCCAGCCCTGCCCTGCCACAATCATGTGGAAGTTTTGTGACATGGACCAAGTGTTCATTGGTGATTAGAAAAAGATCATGGACTTCATTTTTATTTAGGACCTAAGCTAGGATCTGAATTCAGACCTCTAGAGGTGAACAGCATAGACACAGACATTAATTAACTTCACGCTCTTAAAACACTTCTATTTTTCCTTTTATAAAGCCTTAGCTGCCAACAAACTTTCCCTTGGATATAACCACAACTTTATTTTTCACATTGCTAGTGTGCATCATGTGTTTTAAGAAGGGTGTAGCACATTTTATAATGTTTCTAGCTCTTGTGCTATAAATATCAGAAGTCTGGTAAGAAATTTTACAGTCCTGACTTTTAAAGTAAGGAAATATGAAGTCACTACTGAACTGGTCATAACCACTGCCTCAGGTCTGCTTAGATTTAGAGCCAGACGTCAAGTGTTAAGACACTGATGCTCAAAATAAGCATTCGTATTCCTCCTATTAAACAAAAGGGCAGTGAAAATGTTCCTCTTTTTTCCCCTATCAGAATCCACCATAGTATAATGTTAACAGCTTGGATAGGTCTTCACTGCAATGTTAGCTCAGTCGATAGTCTAGATCTTGCCCCTAACATCCCCTTCCATATGCACAGAAAAGCCTCTAACCATGGCTTGAGCCTGGGTTATTTTGCAGCCTAAGCTGGCACCCCACCTACTTTTCAGTGAGAATTCCGGACAATCAAACCTGATGTAGTTAGTCCTTCAATCCTATCACACAATTCCACCTAGGCTTTGTTTTCTTGTCTATGCCTCTTCTTCCACATTGCATTTTAGCCCTGTGTTTTCCTGCTCCACTTACACTACATTTGAATTAGGGATGTCAAATATCAGTTAATTGAATAGTCGATTAACCTCATGAATTCTTATCGGGTAGTCGACTATTCTATAGTCCCCAGGCAGCCCGTCAGGGGGGCCAAGAGGTCTGAGCTCCCGGACCTGGCACAAGCCGGAACTGAGCTGGGCTGCCTGTCCGCCTAGCTCCTAATACACTTTAAATGTAGAGCTGCAGCAGGGGTAGATTCTGAATCTGGTGAGAGTTAGGACTGAGACGGGCTGCTGGCCAGCCTGCTACAAAAATGTACTTGTCTGTGTGTGTGTGTGTGTGTGTGTGTGGGGCGGGTTAGGGTTAGCTTTTGCTATAAGCTTTTGCCTATCGGTTAACTGACTATACTATTACATCCCTAATTTGAATAGAAATGTATCCAAGAATTCTGTATTTCCCCATGCATCTGACGAAGTGGGTCTTTGCCCACGAAAGCTTATGTTACTACACTTCAGTTAGTCTATAAGGTGCCACAGGACTCCTCGCCGCTTTTGTATTTCCCCAGTTTGCCAGAAGTTGACCCCAGCCTTCTGGTAAAGCTGTGACATGAAATAAGTAAGTGTCATATTTTGGAGAGATGAAATTTTTATAATTAATGGGCAGGAGAGAAACAAAGAGGCAGAGGAATCAGTCGAGCCAATAGTTTGCCAACTGAACTTCTTAATGACATTCTCATTAAAAGTTCTTGCTGCCATATGCAGTTTGCTTTTGTCTGTAAAATAATAATGAATAACCCCACCTGAAACCTATTTACATAAAAGTAATGTTCTCACGTTGCTCTCTGGGTAGGGCAGAGACAGAGAGCACCCTGCCTATGACTTCATAGAGGAGCCTAGTTTAATGGGCTATCCTAGCAGAAGTCCATTCCAACACATATGCCAATGCGGTTCTATTGTGGACACAGTTATACAGGTCTGGCCTGGGTATCATTCCACCTATGCTAAGCTTGCCCAGGCCAACCCAGCCACCAGTCCTGGCTTTGTGTTCTGTGCTACTATTTAGCTCTAATTTGCCCCTACTTATTTCTTTCTAAATTGAAGGTCTGTTTATTTCTTGATATGTTTCAGGGGATGTAGCACATGAGGCACCAATAATAATGTGATTCCACTCAATTTACTGCAATCAGGAAGGTCATCCTTCCATGACAACTTTATTCTAAAGCTTTCTTCTACTGGGCTGTTTTTTAATCTTTCATTCCATCTTCCATCCAAAACACAAAGGCACGGTCTGGGCGTTGTCTTCTCACCTGCTTTATGTATCTCTCCAGTATCATTTTCCTCTCCAGCTGTTTCCACATTTTTAAATTTATCAGTGGGTTTTCCAATTTCTTGCATTTTAATATCTCCCAAATCAATATCAGCTCTAGTGGTAACTCTAAGATGATGTATTTTTAGTTGTTTGCTAGGGGTTGGTCTACTGAAGATGGCCTGAAAACGTTCTGCCCATCTTTTAGCACTGAAAAAGAACAAAGGAAGAGACTTTCCATTTGCATCTTTAATAGGGCCTCCATTGCCGCTAAAGTTTCCTGTTAGTTGTTTGATTGTCTCATACAAGGTTATAGGCTTCGGCTAGCTTCATGACATTTTCTATCAGTATATTCTCTTTTATCTCATCTAGCACTCCTTTTCACCTCTCTGCTGAGAAGGCTCCATTCTTCCTGTCTCTTGATCATTTCTCAATGTTTTACCATTCACAGTATAAACACCGACTGCATGAATCGCATAAGTACTAATCTTCCCTGTAATTACAATTTTAAAAAACAGTTGGTAATTGGAAAAAAAATCTAAAGAGATCAGATGGGTATTTCAGAGTGTCACACCAGCAAGATTCCTTTTTTATGTACTGGGGTAATAGGTGAAAAGGGCTCCTACAGTTATGTTTTAGCATAGGATAAGAAATACATGAATCAAACTAATTAGCATCTCATTTATTCCCAATGCTATTTTTAGAACATTTGGACTAACAAAGAGAAAGGGGTTTTTATTTTAAATACTCCAATTTCAGAAATATATGCATCAATACAGCACATTTCATGTAGGGGAATTAAAACAGCTAATATGAAATGAGCCACTAGCTTTTATTTTAACAAACATGCAACAGTGCCACTGCTGATTGCTCAGGTGCTTCTTGCCAACACTGGGCCAGATACTATATTTACCATGTTAAGCCTATCGTGTTTGCCCTGCAGTATTTCACACTTAGAACATAGTTAGCTGGATGTCAATGAAATCTCCATCCTGCTCTGAACAGCGTACAGACCATACAAATGTACACACGCACAGGGAATTTATTGGTAATTTAACAAGCAATTTAACTATATCCTAAATTTAACTCTACATAGGGTTTTCCTGTGCAGGGCCAGGGCCTCCATCTCAGTTTCTAGTTCCCTTTGCTTCTGATGGATGCTCCAAACCCTCTTACATACAAGTTGCTATTTAACAAAATTCATCTACTAGCATGTGTCACTAGTAATTAATCTGCTAATTTATGAAGTTCCAGCTCCTAATCTTAAAGTGACCAAACAAGAAACCCTGTTATAAAGGATTTTATTGTTCAGATTAATCTTTCCAATGAGTTCAAGAATGAATTTGACCGGGAATTGTCATACTGTCAGTTTTATGGAATGAAATGAAAACTAATCACTAAGACTATGTCTACGCTAGAGGGTTTTTGTGCAAAAACAACTGTTTTTGCACAAAAACCCATGGAGCATCCACACCTCAAGCAGGTTTTTGCGCAATAAAATTTACAGTAAAATGGTAGAAAAGAGGACTTTTTGCGGTGTAGGTATACCTCTTTCTACGAGGAATAACTTTTTTTTGCACAAGAACTCTTGTGCAAAAAGGTACATGTAGATGCTCAACAAGGGTTTCTTGCGCAAAAAGAGGCTATCAGAAAAAGCACAGGTGCTCTGATGGCCATTCTGTGAATAGCAATCAGAACTTTCTTGCGCAAGAGCATCCATGCAGTGTGGACACTCTCTCGAGTAAAAGCACATCGCTTTTGCGATGTGCTTTTGAGGTGTGGACGCGCTTTTGCGCAAGAAGTTTTTGGGGAAGATCTCTTCCACAAAATGCTTCTTGTGCAAAAACCCTGCAGTGTAGACAAACCCTAAGGGCCACATTTTCGGCTAAATGTCTATCCAAACTCCACTTGCATGTATGCAAAGGCATGAACATGTTACATGACCTTTGCAAGTGCCACCGTGTGGACGCACACTTTAAAAACATTAGCATCTATCTGCATGCAAGTAAGGGTTAGCATTTGAGCTAGAACATAGTATCTACAGAATCTAGTGGGACAAATTCTAACACGAGTATACAAGTTCTAGAAGCATTTGCAGATATGCAAGCACTGCACGTGCACAACTGAAGGCTAGGGTTTGAAAAATGTTTCCTTATGAGAGGAATTCAGTCATACTGATAGAGTTGTGAAAGATCCCAGTGCACTGGAACTACCAAAGCCCTGCTGTCTGTGTGTTATGTAATAGGGATGTTAAACGGTCAACCGGTTAACTGGTAAGCTCATCCTTACAGATGAGGCTCACTGGTTCCGGTTAATCGACAGGGGCTGGAACAACTCCCTACCTGCCCCAAGCAGAGGGCTAGAGCAGCGGCTGACCTTGGGAGGAGCTGGCCCTGCTCCCAGGGAAGGCTGCTGTCTCTGCAGTATAAAGCTCACGTAACCCTGTAACTGCCAGGGCTCGACAAATAATGTAATCTACTCGCCCGTGGCGAGTAGATTACAACCCGGAAGAGCCGGCGCAGAACCATCTGCGCATGCGCAGAACCATCTGTACATGCACCGAACACAGAGCCGCGCGAAACCGTGCGGCTGGCGAGTGGGGCTCGCTGCCGCTTGGCGAGCCCTGGTAACTGCTAAAATTTTAAGCAGTTATATGGTTACATTTTTAAACACATTTTTACATCCCTAGTATACAGGCAGTCCCCGGGTTACATGGATCCGACTTACATCGGATCCCTACTTACAAACGGGGTGAGGCAACCCCGCACTAGCTGCTTCCCCCCAGCAGACCAGGGAGACATGGAGCGTCTTTTCTCAGCAGAAACCTCAGCTTGAGAATAAAGGACTGAGAGAAGTGAGGTGTGGGAGAATAAAACTGAGCTCTGGAGAAATGTTTGCCTAGAGTTTCCCCTACAAAATGTACCAGTTCCGACTTACATACAAATTCAACTTAAGAACAAACCTACAGTCCCTATCTTGTACGTAACCCGGGGACTGCCTGTATAGGTAACAGGAATCTGTACCTCTTGCTGATGGTGGCTTTTTTATGTACTGGGAGGGCTTCTCTTCACTTAACCCATGATGGAGGCTTTGGAGATTAATCTCCCAGGGTTTGATTTAACAGGTCTAGTAAGGATCTGCTCAATTGACAGCTGATGGTGCCCGTCGAACCCAGTACTCAATGGTGGTCACGAGGAGCAAGGGAAGCCAATGGGAGAGTTTCTTCCACAGAACTCCTGTAGTTGGGACACCATAGAAATTTGACTTGAGGTACATCAACGCCATTTATGCTAATCTCGTAGCTGGAGTTGCATATCTTAGGTCGACTTTCTCCAATAGTATAGGCCTTGCCTAAGAAACCACCAAAGACTCAAGATAAGCCAGAGTAAAGATGAGACACAGTACCTGGGTGAACACATATTGCCACCTGACCAAAAGCGCAGTACAGATTTTGTTCAGGGAGAGTATCCCCTAACACAGAGAAGGGGTCAAACATAGGAAAAAGTTCCATTTTAAAATTGATTCATGGCCCACTGAAGGGGACAATTAAAAAAGTACAGTAGCAGTAACGGTCCTAAAACTGTTTTATTCCACTTATGTTTCCAGCTATTCACTCTCACGCATACACTTCCTGATTAGGGATGTTAAAATGCAGGGGGTTTTGTAACATGTAACCGCTGAAATTTTCAGCAGTTACACATTTACATGTGTAGGGGAAGGGAGGGAACTCCGACTCCACACACATATACCAGCTCTGATGGAGCTGCCTTCCCCCCCTCTCAGAGAGGCAGAAGTGCGGGGGCGGGGGGGCAGAGGGGGGAGGAGAGGTTTCAGGTAGCTCCTGTCTGACCCCTTCCCCACAGTTGCCTTTGATACAGAGACAGCAGCCCAGAAAGGGAGGGGGGGAGGCTTGCGAGTAACTATTTAATTGCGCATACTAACACATCCCTATTCCTGATGACATACAGTTTTTTTTATCTGTAGCAGTAATAATTAGCTTGTTAGAATTAATGAGACATTATGAAAACTAGCAAGCAGTCTGAATAAACCACACTTTACAAGGTGTTTTCCTTATTCAGTGCATAGGCACTATAAATGGATTTCAGCAGGGGTTAGCATGTTAAATATATGATATTAAACTAAAAAAAAGTTAATAAACATGAATAGGGATACACTTCTATAAGAGCTAGGAAATTAAAATCAGGACTGTGTGGAGTTTTGTGTGTGTGGAGAAATATAAAACAAAAGTTACTGACCAAATATGGGGCTTTTAGTTTCCAGACAGTAGCTGCTCTTAATATATAATATCATACTAGACCAAATTCATCTCTACTGCAACTCCACTAAAGTGATATCAGCAAATGATTTGGCTAAGTTGTTCTAAAATATCCTGAATAAAGGACATGGTGGTTGGTTTTTTTGCAGAGAAACTAGTATAGCTTGTTCTGGGACCTTAATCCCTTTCTTGCTAACATATTGATACTTCAAAGCAAAGTTCCTACTTAAGCATCACTTGAGCTGCCTTACCTGCCAGCTGTGTTTGGGAGCACTCAAGCTGTTAACGACCCTTTTTCTTTTGAATTCTGCAATAACTGTAGCATTATCATCTATGGTATATTAGGACACAGCAAGTGCATTCCACCTGGATGCCCCAGGAACCATTCAGGAGTATTCAGTTGGTTAAGTACAATAAGTGCTGTGCTTAACAGATGGAGTGATAATGCTGGCTCAAAAGCATTTCTGGAGTTCTTACAGCTTAGTATAATGAATAATAAATGAGTCAATTCATCTACATACAACATAAGAGAACAAACACACCAGCATAAAAAGTCACAATACAGAATCACATCCATGGTCCTTCTCCTCAAGTGAACTATCACAGAGAGCAGCCAGTACCACCTGTTTCAAGAGGATACAAGAAACCTTTCAGGTGGGGGGTAGGAATGGGATCATTTGTCCCCAAGGAAACTTTCCACCTAATGTTAGAGATGGATTTTCAACTCAAAACTGTAAGTCCAGAAAAGTCAGAACAGGTCCTTAATATTGACAGCTATGTTGAAGCCAACCTAAATGGAGATCCTATCTATCCATGCGTCATGAACAGTCCCGTCGCACTTTTTGTAAAGATCAAGAATTTGCTTCTGTGCCCCAAGCTAATGTTCCTGGAAAACAAATGAAAATCTGACCCAACTAAAAGCCTGGTTTAGAGTTTTAACACATGATCCTGAAGTTCTTGCACATTTGTCACCATAAGGAAATTTGAGTATGCAAAGACTGCGGGGCCAGACCACAGCAAGTGTAGGCATCAACAATTCAAAATTAGAAAAAAAAAAAAAAAAAAAAAAAAAAAGAGCCTAGCTACTGAAGATTGTTGGCTTTATCATTCTTTAACATCACATCCTACTTCTTGATCTTCTATTGATGGCATTTTTTGAGATTTTCACAATTTAATTAATTTCATATTCTACATCTTCTTTTTAATTAATTTCATCTTTGAAGATGCCCAGTGCAATAATAAACTGTAGATGGGTTTACTGATGAGCCATGCAGGTGTTTGTATTGATGAAGAAATGGACAAGTCACTCTCTACATGTGTTTCTGTATTGAAAATCAATGCCTAGAAGTGATTTCTTTTGTATACAAATTCTTGTTTGTTAAGTTTTTTCCAGACTGCTGAACATAATGAGCCAAGTGTTTCTCTTAGTATTATTGTAAAGGTCAAATAATTACACTGAATTGAATTTAATTGCCCCACATTTCTACTAATGTAACCAAGCTCAGAATTTGCACAGTGGCTAAGTTTCTTGTAAGTGCAAGTGACTCCACCCACAGTATGCTGTTGCAGGATCTATAGTACTATATTAGTTACATATTCATTTCAGCCATTTAATATTTTTAGCCAAATGTACAGTGCAGCATGTCATCTTTGACTTATAATTGCAAGAATGGACATTAGAAGAGTCACTAATTCTTGTGTTTCACATTAGATAAATGGTCACATCAAACTGAATTAAACACACCTGAAGGCACTCTACACTGCAAGTAGAATAGAAAGTAAATGTTCAGCAAGACAGAAACCACAAAAAAGGCAAAGGAGCTATCCTTTTCCATGGCCAGTCATTGCTTAGAATTCAATTGCATGAGTGTTATCAGCTGAACACTTGGTGTTTTGAATATTTATAACCCTTTCCTTGCATAGCTGTTTATGTTTCCATCAAACACCAGCCTCCATTCATTCATTCATTGTTGTTATTCCAAAAGGAGATTTCTGTTCAGGCAAGGAGACTTTATAAGTCAGCAACACCATGGATTAACACACTGTTTCAGTCACCTCTTAATCTCAAAACACAGAAACTGTGCGCCAAAAACTGAACAAAGAATATGGTTACCTAAAGGATAATTCTTTCCAATAGAATCATATGACATATTTTACTCCAGATGAGAGGGACAGGTAGAAGAGAATTATTCTGTCCTTCCATATAGATCCTCAACTACAAATGTTCACATGGCCTGCATAGAATTATCTGTTATTGTTTTGGTGGCAGCCAAAACGTCCTAGGTATTTTCTCAGCAGAGGAAAATACAGTCCTGACACTAAAGAGCTGAGGTTTACAAACAAGGTCAATGCATTTGTATATTTCACTTGACATAATTTGCAGTTATGGATTCCACCAGTGCCCCCCCCCAAATCAAATCCAAAAGGCCATCCTATTTAGAGAGAATTCTGCATATATAGCATATTACCTGTATTTCTCTCCCTCATATTGGAAACACTCTGTCCCTATCTAATAGAGACAGGTGTTGGGAAATAAGGCATAGAGTGATGGTGGTTCATGTATGTGGTGGTTGTGCTGAACAGGCTGGATCAAGCCTGGCTAAGGTGAGGAAGAGAGAACACACACTAATGAGCACAATTTATTGCCCACAGAAATTAAGCCTTTTTCCTAGTGCTCTGAGACAGTCTTATTGTTTACCTAAGGAGTAATCGTACAGGTGCAAGAGGTTATTTAGTTATTTTCTTTAATACACCTGTACAACACAGAGCAGGATTTCCTCCTCTATTTAACTGCATGGCATTTCATTGCTGACATTCAAATGAGAACATGATCTTTATTTCTTAAGGGTAGATCTGCTCCTTTTGCTTGTTCCCTAAACTGAAGTTATTAATGTCACAATTGTGTACGACTTCAAATAAAGACACAGTAACCTTAACTGACAAACCCTTTCTTAATAGGCTCAATGCTTCTCAAACTTTTACATGGGATATGAGTTGCTCTTTGACATCTAATGATACAGTTCAAAGGCAAATATTGCAAGTTTCCCCAAAGAACTGTAAAATAAATTAAAATAAACATTGTATCTTTCAGTATTAGTAGAATAATGCTGGCATTTTCCTCTATCTGCTAATCTGTTGAAGGGCCTAATCAGATTACAGGGGTAGATACAATACTATGTTGTGTTATTTAATCAAAAACTGTGCTATAATCCTCAATTAAGTGAGTTATGTGCCAATTGGTGTAATTTACATATACATAGTATGCACTATAATCTTGACAAGAACAGATCCTGAATAAAGTGTTGTTAGCTCAGAAGTTGTACAGTTATTTTGGGGAAAAAACAGCCTTATCATTGTTTTGCCTTTTATTAGCTATATCAGGGGAAAATATACTGAAGATCATAGAATCAATAGGGCTGGAAGAGGCCTCAGGAGGTCATCCAATCCAGTCCCCTGCAGGACCAACCCCAACTAAATCATCCCAGCCAGGGCTTTGTCAAGCAGGGATTTAAAATCCTCTAGGGATGAAGATTCTACAACCTCACTAGGTAACCTACTGAAATAGTTTTTCCCAATATCCATCTTCGATTTGCCCCACTGCAACTTGATCACAAAGTTTGCCCCACAAAGCTCTCAGTATTAGCCTTTATGGCAGGCTCTTCTTCAGGGAAAAAAAAGTATGCTTTTTTTTTAAAATCAAAACAAAGTTAAAGTTTCTTAATGCAACTTTTCTTTCTCAATACTTGGAAGTACACACACACTCATTCTCTCTTAGTAATGCTAATGAACTCAGAGTGCAGCTGGTAAGAAGTTAATTGCAGTCTCACCTGCCTTTATTTTTATTCATAACAAAGGGGTTGGTTTTCCCACTGCAGTTGCACCATGTATAGCAATTTACACCTGTGCACAGTGATTGCAATGTGCTCCCATTCGGATCTGGTAGTGTTTTGCATCTAGGGTTTTTACAACTGCAAATTATTACATCAGGTGCAAAGCAGCCAAAAATCAGGCCCGCATCTATCACAGTATGTGCAGGACAAGAAGCTTTATGGTAACAGTCACTCAACTTACCATTAGCATTTTTCCCACAGATGAGATGCTCGTAAGGCTGCAATACTCCCCAAAGTTCAGCATCATTGTTGATGACCATCTCCAGGATTTCAGAGGATATTTCTCCTCCTCCTCCTCCATCTGGGCTCTGACTAGCTAGAACCCTGGCCTTGATCTCTTCTACCAGATTCTCTATACAAGCTGTCAAAGAGATAGCTGCATACTCATGGATCCTTACGGAGATCCTAGTGTCCACCATCCACCTGAAAAACCTCCCCACGGAGAAGGTGAGGCCACATCGGGCTGACTTGCCTTTCCTCAGTCCATCTCCTGCACTCATGCTGTACAGGGAAAGAGCCTTGACAGTAGCCAGGACACAGCTTTCTGACAACGACCAGCTCTGGATGAGCTTGATGGCACTTTGGACCTCGAATCTAGTGCACTTGGAATGCATTACACTCAGTCGTTGGGCCTCTCTGGAGATCCTGATCAGGGCTCTCCTAAGTAGCTGAGAGAGTCTCCTGACTGCTTCCTGAGAAAAGTTTCTGCTATTTTCACCCCCCTTTCCTTTCCTGAGTATTTTCCCAATGTCTTCATCAGTCCAAGGGAATTCCTCTAGTTCGGGCAGTTTAGGACACTTGGAAAAGATGTCTGCAACTTCAGGGTCTTCTGGCAGAACAGTGTTCACCGTATCCCAGCTGTTATTCCTACTGTTCATGGAGCCTGAATAGTACCACCAGTTGCCCCTGTGCTGAGATGATGTGAAGGCTTGGGAGTTGGACTTAGAAGAAGAGAGACTAAGGGATCTGCAGGAATCTCCTGCCCCATAACCAGAGTCCAAGGTTAAATCCTCCAGGGTCTTCAGAGTAGAGCTGTATATCCCAGCCATAGGAAAGACTTGCGGTCCAGCCCCTTAGAGGCGCAGAAAGGTGAAGATGAAACTAGACCCCTGCTGCTTTTAGTGGACCAGAGAAGCTGGCACGACCAAGAGAACCGCTGGGCAGCTTATAACATTGCGGAGAAGAGGCAAGTTCACACTTCTGCTTCAAAGGATCCTTCAGGCGCTGCTGGGTGCCAGCTGTCTCCATTCCACAGGCACGCTGAGATCATTCATTTTCCGTCTGGAAAGGACAAGGAGGGGGGAGTGTCGGTATCAAAACAGTCCCCGTCGGGGGGTATCAAAGGAATCTCCTCCTAGGGCAGGTCACTGCGGCGTCTCTAGACAAGGCCAATTCCCCGGCGAACGGGGTGCTGAGCAGGCAGGGAGAGGCGGGGTCCCGAAGACGAGCAGAGACCCTACGCCAGGCAGCTCTCCCGAGCAACGCTCCAGCCCTTAGGGAGCGAGGCAGCAGGAGAACCTGAGAGAGGCAAGCGGCGCTCGGCTCCCTTGCAGAAGCTTTGAGCGAACTCCTCGGCTGGGCACCCCCGTGTGCAGACAACATGCAAATGACCCGGGGGAAGGACACCAATCAGCGGCCGCTGAGGCCGCCAGTGAATCGGGGCTGGGCGGCCCCTATGCAAATCGGACCCAGGGAGCGGGGCCGCGGGGAGCGGCGCGAGAACTGGGCGGGCGCGTTTCCAAACTCCCCGCGTTTGCGGCCATTGGCAAAGCTGCGCGCGGAGCGGCCACCCCTTGCTCGCCAGTGAGGCGGCAGAGGGACTTTTTCGCCGCTCAGGGGCTCTCGGCTTGCTCAGCCGGGTGCAGCGGCTCAGTGGCCAGGCGCAGCCGAAGGGGCGGGGAGCGGGGAGGCTGGGAATGAGGCGGACGGGCTGGCGTGGCTGCAGGACCAGGCGGTCACCTGTGGGCAGCGAAGGCGTCTCTGTTCTCTCCCACCCCCACGCCATCCCCCGTGCGCGCGGCCTGCAGGGGCCCGCCCGAGACGGGCCGGGCTTTCACGCTGGTTTCCACCCGCAGCTGCTTTGTCCTCTGCTGCTCCACAGTGAAACGGCCCCCGGTGAAGATCTCTCGCTTCCAGGTGAAAGACCAAAACCACGTGTCCCTGAAAGCAGCGGCTGGGCTGCACGCTCACTTCATTCATGCTTCCCCTACCTGGCTCCTCTACGGGCGTTGGAAAATGAACAGGTGACTTGTACGCGCGGAGCGTTGAAGCCACCGCGCCCGCTCCTGAAAGAGGCCTTTGTGCGATAGTTTGCAAAGTTCTTGACCTTGCACCGCGGGCTGGATAGGAAATAGCCCTGTCTCGTTTGCGTCTGCTCCTCGCTGCAAAGTAGTGCTAGCTCTTCCCCCTGCAGTCGTTAGGGCTATTTTGTTGCAATTAGGATTTACTTGGTGCAGTAGCGCCGCTTTCTGGTAAGAAAATCAATTCAGATCAGCGTCCTCTCAAGGCATCTCGAGTAGGGATGTAATAGTGTAGTCCAGTGGTCTCCAATCTTTTTACACCCAAGATCACTTTTTAAATCTCAGAACAGGCAAAGCTCTACCGCCCCGCCCCTTCATTGAAGCTCCGCCCTCTCTGTTCTCCTCTGCTGTGTCTACATTGGCACCCTTTTCCAGAAAAGGGATGCTAATGAGACAAGTCAGAGTTGCAAATGCCGCGGGGGATTTAAATATCCCCCGCGGCATTTGCATGAACATGGCTGCCGCTTTTTTCCAGCTTGGAGCTTTGCAGGAGAAAAGCACCAGTCTAGACGGGATCTTTTGGAAAATAAAGCCTTTTCCGGAAGATCCCTTATTCCTGAATTTAAGAGGAATAAGGGATCTTCTGGAAAAGGCTTTATTTGCCGAAAGATCCCGTCTAGACTGGTGCTTTTCTCCGGCAAACCCCGAGCTGGAAAAAAGCGGCAGCCATGTTCATGCAAATGCCGCGGGGGATATTTAAATCCCCCGCGGCATTTGCAATTCCGACTTGTCTCATTAGCATCCCTTTTCCGGAAAAGGGTGCCAATGTAGACACAGTCCTCCTGTCCATCACTTGTTATCCCTAGCCCTTACTTACACCCTCTGATAAACAGTTTATTTTTAAATTATGCAATATATAAAATAAAAATCACATGTTTATAGTTACGAAATAAATGGTCTGGTTTTTATTCATGCTATTTAAATCTAAAATGAAGCATTTATAATAATACATGTTTTTGGGACAGAGTTCTGCAGCTGGGGAGAGGGAACAGGGTGCTGCGAGGGCAGAGGACAGGGTTCTGCAGCAGGGGACAGAGTGCCAGTGGGGACAGGTTTCTGCAGCTGGGGACAGGGTGCCAGTGGGGACAGCGTTCGGGGAGTGGGGACAGGAATAGGGAAAGAGTTCTGTGGCTGGGGACAGGGGAGTTGGGACAGAATTCTGTAGCTGGGGACGGGAGTGGGGACAGAGTTCTGTGGCTGGGGAGTGGGGGCTGAGAAGTAGGGTGCCAGTGAAGGCAGAGAATCCCCTGCATTTGCCTCTTTCCAGGATTCCCCCCCCCCCCCCCGGGCAAAGCCAGCGCGTGCCTCCTTCGGGCCCGACTCCCCCCCCCCCCCGCTCTGTGGGCAGCCCCACGCACACCTGCCCCTGCCCCCTCCCCCCCGGCGCAGGGAAACGGGAATGTAGTGGGAATGTTCTTAATGTTTTCTCTGATGGACACATGACCAGAAGTAAAGTCCTCTCTCTCAGGACTTTTCCCACCATCCTCCTACCAATAGGGATTAGTTTGGCTCCCACCAAACCCTCCTGCCTGCCCTGGGGCTGACTCACCCCTCCTGTGCGGTGCAGGGAGCCAATGCTCCCTCCCAGAGTACACCCAGCAGAGCAGCTAGTGCACTTCTGGAATCGCCGGAAGTAGCACTAAGCTGCGGGACTTCTGTCTATCCCGGGAGCCGACACTACCTCCATTTTCACTTGAGGTAGGTAGTGGGGCTTCTCGGGGGTGGGAGGGAAATGGGGGCGGGAAGTAGGAATAAGAGATCCTCTGGAAAAGGGCTTTTTTCCGGAGGATCGGGCCGGATCGGGGCCAGTGTAGACGCTCTTTTCCGGCTTTTCTTAAAGCCGGAAAAAAGCGGCGGACATTTTTATTTAAATGCTGCGGGGGATATTTAAATCCCCCGCGGATTTCCCTATTACGATCTGAAAAATTAGCATGCCCCTTCCGGAAAAGGGGCCAATGTAGACGTAGCCTATGTGTCTACCGTTTAGATTGCAGAAAAACACTTCAAGAAAAAATATCTTTTTTACGTATGGTACAGCATTGATAAAATTAGCACTAAGCAAAAGAGATGAGATTAGACAGTGAAAATAAGCTAGTCTGTTTTACAGATGTAGATAAGTAGTTTCTAGTCATTAGTCCTTAAGTGCTAGTAAGAGTTACAGAGATTTGTTTACATTTATTTGTTATTGTTTGTTTATTTTAAAAGAGCTGTTTCTAATTCACTTTAGTTTCATGGAAACATTTCTATTGGTCTTACTCTTTCAAACAGAACTAATTACTTCAGATTTGTAAATTTCACAGCAACCCTGTAGCCATCCTTTTCTCCTCCAGATTTATATTTGTTATTTAAAAATTCCTGCCCCCGGTAATTTTCACTTACTTTCAGAGGTGAAAGTTACTTAAATGTATTAAGGTACCGTTATATTGCAACACTTCCCCCCTGCCACACACAGGGAGCTCAAGGCAGGGGGATGGGAGTGTATGATACAACAGTACTTGTAATAAATTGAAGCATGGGCTGGAATGTGGGGTGTGTGTGTGTAGGAGCAGATGATGATTTTGCGAGGCCCATGGCAGCACAATTTCTCAGGGCCCCCCCTTTGATACGGCGCATGCGCGGGGCTTCTTGAAGCGCGGGGCCCGGGGCAGCCGCCTCGCTCGCCCTGCCCTATATCCGCCCCTGTGTAGGTGTGTGCAGGAGTTAAGGCAGGAGATTGGGAGTTTGGGGGGCTAATGGCAGGGGCTGTGTGGGTGCAAGAGTCAGGGTTAGGGTGTAAGGAGTGGCTCTGGTCAAGAGGTAGGGATGAGGGAGGTGCAGGAGTCAGGGTTGGGGTTGAGGACTGACTCAGGGCAGAGGGTTGGGGTGTGGAGGAGCGAGGGCTGAGGCCATGAGGCAGCTCAAAGCACGGGTGGGGATTTGGGGAGCAAGGGCGGCAGGTTTGTATAATTTTTGGTGATGCCCAGAATGGGTCTAATCCCGCCCGCCCACCCGCCCTGTAGGCCGATATATATTTTATTAAATAATGTAAAAATGGACTGGAAACCGTAAGCGTTTAACAGTTTACCTTTATTGCACAGTATCACTATCGTAAGAAAAAAATATTTAACTAAGAATATCAACGTTATTAATACGCTTTTGACTATGGAATGAACCCATTGTGGATTCAATTGTTCATCAAATAATTATAATTATATTGTACCTGTTGTGATGAAGTGGGAATGTTCTTAATGTTTTCTCTGATGGACACATGACCAGAAGTAAAGTCCTCTCTCTCAGGACTTTTCCCACCATCCTCCTACCAATAGGGATTAGTTTGGCTCCCACCAAACCCTCCTCGTGCAACTATCCTGCAATTGCATTAACCCACTGTGTGTGACATTAACTCAGGGACGGAGAGGCTGGGGGAAGTGTTCCTTCTAAGAGTTTCCTCCCATGAGCAGAATGAATTTTGTGTTGTGCACCAGTACTGAGTTCATGTGGCTTGTTTGGATGTGCCACTGTGGCACCCAAGTTATTAATAAATATCTTATAAACCTCTACCCTTTCCCACTGCTGCCATGTCTCCTCCCTTTGCTCCATCAGCTCCCCTGGTGCCTGCTGCCCCCCAACCCTTCACCGTCCTCTGTTGTCCTGACTTGGACTCCTGCCCTCCTCACTGGCCTCAGCCCTCCTGAGACCTGCCCCCCTTCACCAGCCCTTCTCTCGTCCCTGTGCCCACTCCTCCAGTAGCCCCACTCTGATCGTGTGAGCTACCCTTCCTCATCCCCTCTCCTAAAAATTTCCTCTACACACTTGTCCTGCCTCTCTCCTCTGGTGCTGGTCCCTCCCCTGCAGGTGTCTGCCCTTCTGCTTCACCCCCAGAATCCGCTGGCACATGCACCTTCCTTCACCCCTGCACCCTCCTGGTGCCTCCCCCTTCCCTCACTGCCCCTGCCCCCTTTGCTCTCTTTTTTGCTGATGCTCACCCCCTCACCACCCTCTGCCCCCCGTTCCTCTCATGCCCCTGTGCCCTCACACATGACTTGCTCCATCCTGGCCTTCCTCATGTCCACCCCTTCTTTCAAGTCTTCTCCCAGCACCTCCCTCTCCCCCTTCTAGCCCCCAATGCCCTTACCCTCTTCTCTCCCAGAATCATGCTTTCTCACCTTCCATTGACACCTGCCCTCCTGCCCTTTTCCTCAGTCTCCACTTGGCCGCCTGGCATTTGTCTCTCCTCCATGCTGTCCCTTGGTGCCTTCCGCTTTCCTCTCCTGATCTGCCCCCCTCCTCTCAGCACAAGCCCCTTCCTCTACCACACCTTCCCCTATTTTCCCCCCTCCACACCCCACTCCTTCCCTCCCCACCTTCTTCCTTCCAGTTTGTAGTGCTGGAGTCTGTGATCAGGCCTCAGCTGCTTTTGAGGCTACAGACTACTTGCCGGGCCTGGAGCTGGGCCGCGCAGTTTTAAAGTCCTGGGCAGTGACATCACGCCATGCCCGGGTGTCTCCCCTGGGGCCGGGGGGGGGGGGGGAAGAGAGGGGTCGCTCCAGGCAGGGCCAGAGGAAAGACCCAGCTCCAAATATTGGTAGAGCAGGGCCCCCAGCTCTGAATATTCCTGGAGCATGGGCACCATGAGCCCATATAACTTGCCGCCTATGGTGGGGGATATTGGAGTCAGGGCAGGGAGCTGAGGATGTGGGGATCTCAGAGCAAAGGCTGGGGTGAATGTGTGGGAGGACAAGGACACCATTTTGACAGGGTGGGGGAACTGCAGATGCACATACTGGGGTGCTGCTACTTTTCTTCTCCTTCCCGACTATCACACTAACTTGTGTGAATTACTCCTCTGTCCCTCCCCTTGGCAGCTGGGAGTGAGAGGAATGCATGCAAGCTGTGCACTTTCCTGTGGCTCCCTGATAGATGAAGAAGAGTAGCAGCATCTCAGTAGGCATGGCTGCAGATCCCCCTGCATTCCCTAAAGAGCACTCTGTGGGGAGGGGTTCAGGACTGTGGCAGTCCTGGACTGGTCAAGGATAGGAGAGCGTGCCCCCAGCCAGCCACTTTCATCAGCCTGGCTGTCTGCTGCTTAGCAGGAGAGCCCCTGAAACCCAGCTAGGAGCCACTGCACCTCCTCCTGCAGCAGAGCACTCTTACTGTCGGGCTCTTTGCCAGAGCCGGGCACCAACTTACTTTCGCTTCTTATTACTTAGTCTCACTACACTCGGCTCAAGGTACACAACTCCGGCTAAGCAGAATATGGCAGTGAATTACTTCTCTGTTCCTTCCCTTGGTAACTGGGAGTCCTCAGCGGGAGGCCGACGGGAGCAAGCGTTCCAATGCAAAAGCAGGAGTACCAGACATAGGGGTACCACCCCTTAACTAGATTTGCTAAATTGAACTCTGGAAGACTGATCGCGGCAGCAGTGATCTTCTGTTTAGTGTAGACATGGCCTTAACTTAAATACTCTTGAACTTTGCTGCATGATAATCAGTCCAAACAGGCCAGCAGTTCCGCATATCTTCAGCAGATGGCATCCTTTATCATGTTTTGAGTGTCACATGAAGTTCAGGAGGAGTTATTTAAGCTAAGGACCTATATTGGCACAAGAACAAATGGACATCAGCTGCCCATTAACAAGTTTAGGTTTGAAAATAGATAAAGGTTTTTAACCATGAGAGGCGTGAAAGTCTGGGACAGTCTCCCGCTGAAACAGTGGGGGACAAACAGTTGATTACTTTCAAGACTGAGCATGATACATTCATGGAGAGGATGGTATGAAAAGATTGACTACAATGGCATGTGACCATGATTGCTAGTAGCAAATATGTCCCAGAGATGGAACACTAAGTGGAGAGGATTGTATGTTAATTATTTCCCAGTTGTCTGACATGCACAGGGTCTAATTGCCATATTTGGCATTGGGAAGGAATTTCCTTCAGGTAAATTTGTCAGAGACCCTGTTGATTCCCCCTTTTTTCCCCCCTCACACTTCCTTGGCTACATGAGGAATGTGTCACTTGCAGGTTTAAACTAGTATGAACGGGATATACTTTAGCCATGCAGCTGGTACAGTCTAAGCTTGAGAAATGCTCTAATTGACCTTTCCACTGAAGTAAGCCTAATGAGCAGTCTTGGAACTGTTCTTCATCAAATGTGGGATAGTTTTGAAATTCAGGGGGCTGCAAGGACTGCCAACCATGAGTATAAGTCAGCCAAATGCCACAGAAGATGGGTGACGATATAACTGCCCACTTATTGAGTAACTTGGAGGCCTTCAGAATTAGTACCCTCATCACAATTATCGACAAACTGAAAAGTTCATTTGAACATCGGATCAAGGCTTTCAAAAATATAGACAAAACTGATATATTTGTTGCCTACATTTCAGGTTCTGCGAAGGTATCAAACAGCTGTGTCAAAGGTACCCAGATGATCTCCCAATAGATTTTATTAAAGAATTTCTTCTATTTGTTAAATTCACATCCATCTCAGATACAGAGGGTAAAGATGACAAAAACAAATGAATCTGGATGTACAGACTGAAACTTTCTAAATGAGAACTCCCTGGTCCAGCAACAGGCGTGGTCCTCAGGTTGCCACAGCAGGTCTGGCAGGGCCAGGAGTCCTGGGTCAGCCACAGCAGAGCTGGTGGGGCTGGGAAACCCAGTGGCAGGGTTGCAATGAGCTGTGGTGGGATTGCCGCAGCAGGGCTAAAGAGCTAGGAGGAAGCTGGTAGGGAGGCCAGCAACCACGAAGAAGAGTCAGGCTAGGAGACCAGAAATGCCATCCCCTGGTCCAACAAAATCCCTTATTCAGGACCAGTCAGGGCCTGAGGGTGCTGGACCAGGAAGATTCAATTTTCATTGAGTTATCACTGCATCCAAGGTGACAGAATGATTGCCAAATGTTGAAACTGCACTATGGTTGTATCTGTGTCTAATGATCACTCACTGTAGTGGAGAAAATTCCTTCTCTCTTCTAATAAGGGTAAAAAATATCCTCTAATCCATCATGACTTGAGAGCATCTCAGTGCTTTGTTTCTTTTGAGCATTAAGCATGGAATTGCCAGATCTTTGAATTATGATGACATCATACATGGCTTTTCTACAACTAAAGCCAGAAAAAAAATTGACAAATTGAGGGAAGTAAGAGTAGAATAAACTCCTTAATTTTACATTAGTAATATGTAGATAGATGAAAGTTCAATGGCTTCATATTTTTTGCAATATGTACGTAGGCCCTTCATTCCCCTTAACCTTAGGCCCCTCATAACGTTAATCTGGTCCTGTACATGATGAACTCTTTGTAACTTGAAGTCTTTATATCATGATTTCAGAATGTGATTTAAGAGATATTGGGTTTATTACAGAAGTGGGTGTGTAAGCTTTAGTGGCCTGCAATGTTCAGGAGGTCAGACTTGATGAACATTATGTCCCTTCTGCCCTTAAAGTCTATGAGTCTATTTACAGTGGTAAAGTATCAAGTTTCTTTTCTTGATATTTCAGCCCACTTGTTTTCACAGGGGACATATAGGTCAGCAGAGCAGGAATGGGGTGAGGGGGAGGGAGGAGGTTCCTGTCTCTTCACCCCTCCTCCCTGCAAGTTTTGTACAGGAGGTGGAGCTTTTAACTACAGCAGAGCATGACTATGGAATGCGAGTTCTGCAGAGAAGAGGTAACTCCCACCCACCCCCAAGAGAATCTGTATTTTGTTTAGAACCAGGGGCAAGGTGATTAGGATAAGAGCAGTCTGGAAATTAAACGAAGGATGCAGACATTTAGATGAGCCTGTAAAAAAAAGAATCCCTTTGTAAGTGGTGGGATTTGTTGGAAGAGAGAATGCAGGGGACTCTGAAGAAATACAGTCAAGGTTAAATTCAGAAAGAGGGAGATTTCTGGGGCATAGGTGAAAAGAAGGAGCCCAAACCCAGGGAAGGGGTAGCATTGGCATAGAGAGGTTCTTAAGTTAACTGTGAATAGGGGGTGAGTGGAGTCCCCCTTTAATAATGCTAGATCCCAGCTCCGCCCTTTCTTCCCCTGCCCCCACCTCACAGCCTGAGCCTTCAGACCCCCCTGATCTCCCTCACTTCCTGAGCCACAAGCCCCCAGCCCCCAGCCAGCAAAGCTCCAGGCCAGACTGCAGCCATGATCCTTGCCACCTTCCCAGAGGAGACTTGGGCCAACTGAAGCCATGTCTCCTCTTCCCTCCCCACACTGAAGTTGCTCCAGGGAAAGCATCTTCACATACACTTTTGGTATGCCCCATGTAGGTTCCAGGGTGGCTGAGGCAGCAATATTTGTTACTCAGCTCTTCCTGGTGCCCAGGCTGATTACTGAGGAGCCCAGGAAGCTGAGTAGCACATACTGCCTCCTCAGCCACCCTGGAACCTGCATGGGGCATAATAAAGTAAAAACTTTTCTTCTAAACTCTGCAATGGGTGATCCCAGAGTCACAGCAATGCCAGGAGTGCTAGTGCCTTCCCAGACATCTTATGCCAGTTGCCCATGCCTGTGGTACTTATGTGGCCCCTTCACCATTGTATTTGGGGCTACGTCTACACTGCAGCCTTTTGCGGCAGAGGAAATGGAAATGAAGTGTTCATTAGCATTTGTCGCGCTGTCATTTGCATATTCTCTGCCAATGCTTTTTGCGGAAGAGGTTCTTGCACAAAAACAAGCAGTGTAGACAGGGCTGTTTTGCGCAAAAAAACCACCCTTTTTGTGCAAGATCCTGTATACCTCCTTTTTTGAGGCATAAGGGATCTTGTGCAAAAGGGGTTTTTTTGCACAAAATGGCCCCATCTACACTGCTTGTTTTTGCACAAAAACCTCTTCCACAAAAAACATCAGTAGATAATATGCAAATGGAGCGTGATAAATGCTAATGAGTGCTTCATTTGCATTGTCTCTGATGACAAAAGGCTGCAGTGTAGACACAGCCTGAGTGTCTCACAACATCTAAGTTGTTTCTCCTCACAGCCCTTTGGTGAGGTAGAGCAGTGCTGTTTTCCCCATTTTACAGATGGAGCTCTGAAGCACACACAGACCAAAGGACAGATTTTCATAGGTATGGGATTTTCAAAAGTGCCTAGAAGGTTAGGAGCTTTGTAAACCCCCCTAGATGTCCAGCTGCATCTCTGGGTACCTAAAAAGCTTTGAAACTTGGTTGTGAAGGCATTGGCCTAAGGCCTAGCACACACTACCTCTGGTCATCATTCTAAATTACACAACTTCAATCACATGAATAACATAGCTGAAGTTGACTTAGGGTGTGTCTAGACTACATGCCTTCGTTGATGGAGGCATGTAGATTAGACAGATAGGCAAAGGGAAATGAAGCCGCGATTTAATTAATCGTGGCTTCATTTAAATTTACATGGCTGCCGCGCTGAGCCGACAAACAGCTGATCAGAGCCGACAAACAGCTGATTCCGCGGAGGATCTCTTATTCCTACCTGAAGGAATCTCTTATTCCTACCTGAAGGAATCCTACCTGAAGGTAGGAATAAGAGATCCTCCAGAATAGGGCTTTATTCCGGAGGATCGCCGCCAGTCTAGATGCTTTTTTCTGGCTTTTCCCCAAGCCGGAAAAAAAGCGGCGGACATGTTTATTTAAATCCGCGGGGGATATTTAAATCCCCCGCAGATTTCCCTATGCTGACTTACCTGCTTTGCATCCCTTTTCCGGAATTTGGGGCCAGTGTAGACGTAGCCAATATGTCAGAAAATGCAGTCCTTGAGCCAATATGTATAAAATATGTAGCCATGCATAAGACGGTTCAGATATTTAAGGTATGAAGGGTATTGCTATTGAGCATATCTGAGTGGAGACACTGTTGGCAATAGAAGTTTTATTTGATTAAAGACTAGAATATCTGACCCTCTATCTTCCTGTGTCTATTTATTTTCCTTTCCTGTTTGAAGTGCCCTGATATTCCTCAGAAGACTTTTTTTCTCAGCTTCACAATATGGAATTTTCTTGGTGTTTTAAAAGATTTACTGTGATAACTGCACTTCAATCACTGTAGTGCTGTGCCTAAGAGCCTCCTGGAAAGAAAGTAGCCTTTAAATAGAATTGAAAGCAGTATTGCCAACTATAATGATTTTGTCATGAGTCTCTTGATAGTTATTGTTTTCCTTAAAGTTCCTCGAGTCAAGTGGATATATGCTGATTTCCGGCTTCGTTCTTAAAGAAAAAATACGTTTCTAGTCCTCATGGCTGTGAAGAAAGCTTCAAAAAATGTCCCCAGGGTACCCTAAAGGCTCAAAAAGCAGAAGGCAAATAAAAAGAATGCCAAATCTATTATTTTTATAAAATCTCATTATTTTAAAACCAATCTGATTATTTTGGTGAGATTGATTCATGATTTGTTGAACATTTGGTCTAGGCAGTACAGTGAAAGTGCCTTAAAAGGGTCAATTTCACTCCTGTTTAGAGTCAGTTTCTAGTTAATTATTGGTATTGAGACAATACTCCTAGAGCTCAAGGCCAGTACAGTATAAATTGCAGGACCTTACCCTAGAAGGTTGTTTCCAAAAGATTAATGATTTATTCCAGATTTGGTGAACTGCAAGAAAAACAGGGTTACTTACCTGTAAGTGTTGTTCTTCGAGATGTGTTGCTCATGTCCATTCAAACTAGGTGCATGCACAGTGCGTGCACGGTTCCCGGAGCATTTTTTCCCCAGCGGTACCCGTCGGGCCAGCAGGTCGCCCCCTGGAGTGGCGCCGCTATAACGGAGCATAAGTACCCTGCCGGCCCTCACCCTGCTTAGTTCCTTCTTGCCGGAAACTCCGACGCAGGGGAGGTGGGGGGGAATCAAATGGACAACGGACGAAGCGTGAGCCCTGGTGGAATGAGCCAATACACGAGGAGGCTCCCTATGCGCGAGAGCATAGCACTCCTGATTGCAAGATGATATCCATCCCGACAGCCGTTGGTCTGAAACTGGTATCCCTTTCATCCAATCTGCATGATCAATAAACAACTGAGAAGTCTTGCGAAACAGCTTAGTTCTATCTATATAAAACGCCAGCACCCTTTTCGCATCAAGGGAGTGCAAAGCCCGCTCCTTAGGGGAGCTGTGGGGCTTGGGAAAGAAAACTGGGAGGTATATGTCTTGCGACATATGGCAGGTTGACACCACCTTGGGGAGGTCACTGGCTCTACTGGTACCCCAAGATTTGCAGCAAGCCGGCGCAGCAGTTCCTGGTGGGATCTAGCATCCATAGCCGGGGCCGGATCAGCCAGGGCCTCATCCGGGGACAATGAAGCTGTCGACTCGTGACTCAGAATCGGCTGCTCCACCACCTCCTGAATGGAGGCTGGTTGCTGCGGTCCTCCAGACTGCTGCTGCTGCTGGGTCCCCGTTGCCTGGTCCCCCAGGTGTGGGTGGCCCTTGGGGCTAGCCTCGTTAGGTGAAGGTGGAGCTCTGGACGGAGGCTGAGGGCATGGACCTCTGCTGCGAGCCACTAAGGGTATGTCTACACTACCACCCTAGTTCGAACTAGGGTGGTAATATAGGCAACCGGAGTTGCAAATGAAGCCCGGGCACCGCGGCACGGACTAGGTAGTTCGGACTAGGCTTCCTATTCCGAATTACTGTTACTCCTCGTGGCCGGCAGCGATGGACGGTCCTTCAATTTTACTGGTGCCCGCCGGGGCCCGGGAGACCACAGGTACCCCCAAGACTTCTGGAGCCAAAGTCAATGACCCCTCTGAGGATTGGGGGGAAGGAGGCGAGGCCGTAAGCTCAATCAGGTCCTGAGGAGCCTCGAAGACCTCCGGCATAGAAGGGTGTTAGGTCAGGACGGGCCTGGGGCTCCCTGCTCTGTGCGTGGCCTGTCTCTTCTTCTGTCTAACAGTCGAGCCCAGTACCAGAGTGCGGCTCCATCGGCGGTCATCCTGGTGGGGCCTGCGCTTGGGCAATCTTCCCCTGGAGTCCTTCACCCGTTTCGGTGCCGGGGACTGGGACCGGTGCCGTCTTCTTCCATACCGCGGTGCAGGGAAGGTCCAACTGCAACTCCCGCACCGACACTGGTGTGCTGCACATCGAAGCTTCTCCGGAGGACATGGGCTGCAGCGCCGACTCCATCAGGAGCAACTTAAGATAGGAGTCTCTCTCCCTCTTGGTTCGCAGCTTGAACCCCTTGCAGATCTTGCAGGTGGCGTCCAGATGAGTTTCCCCCAAACACTTCAGACACTGTTCATGGGGGTCCCCCTTGGGCATGGGTTTAGCACACTCCGCACAAGCTTTAAAGCCCTGCGGGCCTGGCATCACCGACCCCCTACGGGGGGGGGGGTGTTCAAGGTCCAACTCACTTAACTACTTAACAACTACTTAAGCTAACTATAGAAACAGAACTGCCAACGGGCAAGGAAAAACACGCTGGGATCAGCAGAAGAGAACAGCTCCAACGACCATCATGGGCGGTAAGAAGGAACTGAGGAGGGGGAGGGCCGGCAGGGTACTTACGCTCCGCTCTAGCAGCGCCACTCCAGGGGGTGTCCTGCTGGCCCGACGGGTACAGCTGGGGAAAAAATGCTCCGGGAACTGTGCATGCGGCACGCATGCACCTAGTTTGAATGGACATGAGCAATCACTCGAAGAAGAAGTGATAGTGTATTCTGTATAAGTATTAGATAATAGTTTGCAGAAGTAGTACGATATTATTTTGCTTATGAGTACTGAATGCTTCTGTTTCATCCTGCCAGCCACCCTTCATGATTAGCAGGAAGGGATGGCTAATGTCGTTGGTAGATATACATTGGGTAAACATAACCCGATATTGAGGCAGAAAAAGGCCATAACTTCTTATGGTCATTTTTTTAATCTTAGGACAAGGTTTTATTACAATGTTTACCATAAGGTCTTGCTTCTTGTCTATATTGCACATTAAGTTGTGTAAGATTTTTTTGTAATCTATTTAGTAACCATATAATCCTTTCTCAAATGTAATCCTATCTGAAATTCTCTGTACAATTGCGTGGAGTGAGTGAAGACTGTGTGCATAGTTAAGGACAAGTGTGAAAGCCATCACAAACATCCAGATGGCCAAGGAGAATGAGAGACAATTGGAAAACATACATAGTGCCCCATGCTAATCAAGTAAGCAGAATTGACAATCCTAGAGATAAAAGGCAAGATAACAAATACAAGATAATGATAGGAAAGCTCAACAATAACCATCAAATGTTAATGAAGTATAATGGTGGAAAACCTTCAAGATTAACGATTGCAGCATGGCATTGCAAAGTCTATAGACTTGAATTGGAACTTACCACTATAAAGATGGGGTGTTTTGCCTTGGGACTCTGGGTATTTGTCCTGCAAAGCCTTGGAGCATTAGATCATGACTAACATAACCCAGGTCTTCCACTCAGGCCCAATATAACTGGCCTTTAGATTTGTCTCAGCTGCAGACTGGTAACTACAACATCAGGAGGGGGAGGGGGGGAGAGGGGAGACGGTGTGTGGGGGTGTGTGTTATATTTTCAAAAAACATAGCATAATTGTCTTTTTCCCTGAAAAAGATCCTGTGTGCTTCTTATAAGCATAACAATAGAAAATATCTAGATTTTCTATAACGGTTTCAATTGTTGTATTCAAGAGTTAGTCACAAAGTACGATTATACATTAAAATTTTAAACCTAATCAGTGTCCCTTAAGACAGGTGATTTGACACAAGATGTCAGAACATGTTAATATTAGAGCTAAGTGGCTCTAATATTCAATGTTCTTTCTTTATATAGGAGTTAGATACAGAACTCCTGTCAGTTAATTTCTAAGTTGTTATCTGCAAAAACAAAAACCTCCAGAGTTTTCAGGTGTCTAAGTAGCTCCTGGAATCACACTTAAAGTTGCCACCAATCTGAAATGGTGCATCTGACGTAGAGGTGTATGTAGTGTGGAGTCCTCCCTAGATTTCTGTGAGTGCTGACTTGCCCTTGCAGGATTTGCTCTGTTGGCCAACCATTGGGGGATGGAGGCTCTCCTAGGGTTGTCACCCTCTAGGTTGTATGTGGACACTGGTTTTTGGCTTCTGTGTCCAAGTGCCATTTAAGGTTTCCAGGTGCCCAATTTTTTACTCTACTTTCCAGTCAAAAAGAGAGCTGATAGTAATAGAGAGCTGATAGATGTAATAACTAGACACCCAAAATCCAGTTACTGTCGGATGAGGGCAACATCCGTCATTAATTTGTGCCAGCCCCTGCTCAGCCAGGGTCGTCACCTATTTCCCTGCCAGGCTACAGCAGTTCCCATCCCAGCCCTGGAGCAGAGGGAGCCCAAATGGGGAGAGAGGAAGTGAAGATGATACAGCCAGCAATGGGGAAAAAGGAAGAAAGGAGCAAGTAATGAAGGTGGGGCCTGGGAGGGGGGAAAAGGTGGAGAAGGGAGAGTTTGGGAGGAAAAGGCAGGGCCTCAAAGGGAAGATGTAGGGCAAGAGCAGAACTTTGTGTGTGTGTGGGGTGGGGGAGTCTGTTTAGCAGCAATTAAAAAAGTTGCAACCCCAGGCTTTGTCTTTCTCCTGCTGTGCCCTCCCACAGTATTTCCAGCTCACTCAGCCTTTCCCCACCGCAGCCAGATGTAGGCAGGGAGCTGAGGGGACTGTAAAGACCTATTTACAGCTGACTTCACTCAGGGTCACTGGCTACAACAGAGCCCAGCTGGGTATGCAATAGATTCTAGACTTTTTGGTTCAAGAAGTGAATAATGTTCTACTTCAATGTATTTCTTTTTAATGCAGAAGGAAGTAGGGTGTTCAGCACCAGTGAAAGTCAGGCCACTTTAATTAAAGTGCCTCAATGTGGAAGTAGATGCATTACTTTTGATACCTACATCTGAAAATATTAGTTTCAATATCTTATATCACATTCTTCTCCTTCACAGTGGTCAGTGGTTTTGTGCATGTATCTGTAAACAGTGGCCTTTATCGGGGGACTTCAACTACTTGAAGAGGAGAGAGCTCCTCACAATTTGACTTTTCAGTAGTTAGTATCTGAAAAGAATTGACACCTCTTCTGTAGTAAAATGTTTCTTTTACATGAGTCTCATATCATCATTCCTATAACCTGGCTATGTCTATACTACAGGATTTTGTTGACAGAGAATATGCTAATGAAGCGCTCATTAGCATTTGTCACACTGTCATTAGTATATTCTCTGCCCGAGGCTTTTTGCGCAAGAGATTTTTGCACAAAAATAAGCAGTGCAGATGGGTCTATTTTGAGCAAAAACTCTGTTTTGCGCAAGATCTGTATACCTCCTTTTTCGAGGCATAAGGATCTTGTGCAAAAGGGAGTTTTTGCGCAAAATGGACCGGTCTACACTGCTTGTTTTTGCACAAAAATCTCTTACGCAAAAAGCCTCGAGCAGAGAATATGCTAATGACAGCGTGACAAATGCTAATGAGTGCTTCATTAACATTTTCTGTCAGCAAAACCCTGTAGTGTAGATATAGCCCCTATATCTAATCTACTTGTGTGATTTTTTGTGCTAGCTAATGTTCATAATTTCTCCTTGCTTATCAGAACTACTGCAACCTCTTGGGAAGAAAAAGCAATACTAGTTGTCCATCTTCATGTCACAAATGTGTTAGGAATGGCCTAATTATTGCTTAGTCCTTCTTGTAAAGAAAAGACTGGACTAGCTGACCTACTGAGATCTCTTCTAGTCCTGCACTTTTATAATTTGATGTCATGTGTCATACAGGAGAACATAATAGCCAAGGTATGGCAAAAGCCTAAGGTGGCAGTTTACCAAAACCAAGAAAAAACCACTCTTCAATAGTCAGCTATCACTCCTGACTTGTAGCTACAAGCTCCTAGAATGGATGATCATGGACAGAATTACACTATGGGAGGACACCTTTTGAGTAACGATCAGGCAGGTTTCCAACTAAGTCAAAGTATCTGTGATCAAGTGCTAGCATTTACTATGTACATTGAGAATGCATTTCAAGAGAAGAAATCTGAAGCAGTCTTGTTTGTTTTATTTTACAGCTGCATCTGGTTCTACTATAAATGACATCAAAAGTTCTTCCTGGGTGGTTTAAGATGATAACTGAGCTGATGCTCCCAGATAACTGCTTCTAGGTGGCACTGGCCCACAAAACTAGCAGTTGGAGATTCCACAAGAAGACACTGCTGCGGCTCTGTGCTAGCACCAACTTTATTTAACATATTCATCAGTGATCTACCAAACATTATCTCCAGGCGATTCATGTATGCCAGTGATATTTGTTTGGCCTCAAGGAACTGTGACTTCCAAAACACTGAAGAGGACCCAAACAGTGCTACATTTGCCATAGGTGGCTATTGTAAAAATGGAGATGGAAAACAAGTACATCAAAGACTGTCAACATGCTTCCACTTATACTAAACTCAGAGCCAACCTGAACTTAAGATCTTGGGCAATGGTTAGCAGTTGGTACATGATCCAAAACCAGAGTCACCCAAGATCATACACACCTATACAAATGCCATCTCTCAAAAGATCAAGAGCAAAAACTGCCTTTTGAACAAACTAATAAGAGAACCAATGCATGAATGCTGCTTAGTTTGCAGCTCACTGTTATTCATTTGATGGATACTGTGTTCTAGTTTGGTCAAACTCTCCCCACCCTAGACTAGTATTCACACAGCTTAATCATACCAGGAGAGTTATCCCAGGCACATTGAAAGCAACAAAACTTGTATGGTTACCAGTCCCAGCTAATATTCCTCCACCTATTATCCAACATTAGCATGCAAATAACAAACAGATTACCCAGGACAGCACGCATGCCACTGTTCAGGAGAATATGGGATAATTGTGTACTAGAAATTCCATCTTGATAGTGCTGCAGTCTTCATCCAGCTGGTAACATCAGCTCATTGTGATAGAGACAACGGAGAGAGGTTTTGCCACTACCAGGAATGCCCATATCATCATAAGGTTGGATGAATGGCTATCTGGCTTTGCCTTCCCAATTTACTACTGGAGCCAGTTTAACAGATTCAGGTATGGAGCAAGAATGATCATGCCTGGGGCATCTAAGACAGTTTGGTGTGCATCTATGGGACAGTAAAGGATGCTGCAAACATACTGGATGATTGCTGTTTTTGTGTTGGGCTTCCTTGAGATCTTTCCAGGCTAATCACTGCTGACAAATAGGCCATTGACTTGCTTCCCCACCATTTGCATTATGATGTCGTAATGCAATCACTATGTACATAATCTGGAATTGCAGTGTCCTTATTAATGTCTTAGACAATCAATAAATATGTTCAATCATATTGTACATCACCCTTCTCTTCGGGAAGCTTTCAGTTCATTTGGCAGTGTTAATCAATAACCCAACCTTGTATTTGCTCTACATATTCTACATAGTATTTTTATGCCTCCATTGTTATTTCATAGGCCAAAAGAGACTCATTCTGGTATCATTAATACCTTTCAGCTATTTTATTCATGACTGGATTATTAGCTGTGTTTTTATCTCAGCTTCCCTGCACCATCCCAAGAATAATATGCTCAGCATGGACAGTAGTTGACCATACCCAGAATGAAGTTTATTTGAGTGTGAGACAGTACTCTTGGTAGAAGGCATCCAGGTTTGGAATTCTTTCCTGCCTCAAGACCTCACTAGATCTTGGCCATTCAGGCTGTATAGAAACAATGCTGCTTTCTTGTATTATTCCCAATGTCTGATCCTTCCTCTGATTTCTCACCGCTATGGATTAGGTCTTATTTTTGATGACTGCAATCACTTCCTTTCTGTACTTCTGTACACTCTTCTTACTTCCAGTCCATTCATATTATTGCTGCTAAAGCTATCTTCTGGTCTGATCACTAGCCATGTTGCCCACTCTTTGAGTGTCACCTCTGGCTCCCAAAACCAATGCATTATCTGAACCATTTCTTGTTCTTTGCTTTAAGGTTATACACAACTGAAATCCTTTCTTGCTTATCTGCTCTCGTATTTTTATCTAGCCTCCCATTCTTTCTACTCAATTGCTGACACCAGCCTTCATTATCCATTCATCCATTTCTCAATCATGTGCTCTTGTGGTTTTTTCCATGCTGTCTCTTGTGTACGGAATGCTGTTCCTGCATGACTTAGCAAGTTATTGCCCTATCTTTTTCAATGTACTTCTCTAGACCTACTTTTGCTCTGATGATTATCATAAATTGCTACCTGATAATGGCTGAATAGTTGGCCAGTGAGAACTTCTGATATTATTTCTTATTAAAATAATAATTTGAAAATTCCACCTAGTATTCAGCCATCTGATCCATTTTCTTCACATTTTCCTGCCCTTCTTTCCCTGTTCCTTCCCTTTCATTATTATGCGCATTACTGTCATTTTTCATAAATTAGATTGAAAGCACTTTGGGGGCAGGGACTGTCCTCTGCACTTGTTCAGTTCCTAGCACAGTGGTGTTGGTCTTGACCGGAGCCTGAGGACAGGTGTCTTTCCATTCTGGGGAAGTGCCAGCTAAATGTGAGGAGGACAAGTGATCTCCCCACGTGTCATCTTCCAAGCCAGGGTTCCCACATGCTTCCCATCCAACATTAGTCGGGGGGAGGTTGTTTTCCCACTTCACTGGCTCTCTGCCTATCCCCTGGCATGTTCAGCTGCTCTCCCTGGAAGTAGGTCCAGGTGGGGAGTGGGACAGAGCCACTCGTTGTCCACATTGCTAGGAGTAACGGTAGTTCGGAATAGGAAGCCTAATCCGAACTACCTACTCCGTGCCGCATGTAGCCGCAGGCACGGAGTCCGAACTAGCAGGTCTTTAAAAATGGCGGCGCCCGGCAAGATGCAAATGAAGGCCGGGAAATTCAAATCCCAGGCTTCATTTGCAACTTCGGTTGCCTACATTAACTACCCTAGTTCGAACTAGGGTGGTAGTGTAGACATACCCTTTTTGCCTCCCCTGCTTCCCTCCCCATTTTGGGCAGTGTGGAGGGATGGGGTGGGACTATAGCTCCCAGAGGGGCAGGGCCCTTCCCTTTAGTGCCAGCCAGGCATTGGCAATGGGTGTCTTTCTCTGTTGGCTCTGAATGGCCCCTACAGCAGATGGAGCCGGCGGGAGAACGCTGGCATGCACAGGGCCCAGCCCTGGGGGAGGGAGAGGAATCAGCCCCAGCTTTCCCCTGACCAGCTGGAGCATGGGGCAGCTACCGCTTGGGGCACCACCCCTCCCCTTGTGCCTCTGCCGCCGACCTTAGTGAGTGACTGTCCCCGCTGCTTCCACCGGGAAGCTGCTTCTCCCCGCACTGCCAAAAGTACCTTAAAACCTTCTCCTGGAGGAAAGGTCATCCCATGCAAAGTTTGGTTGCGGTAGCTCCTATAGTGCCCAAGTTATTAGCGCACAAACAAACAAACATTCTCCTTTATATATTAGATTAGGGAAATCAAGCAACAAACACAAATGTAGCAATCTAAAATTCACCATTTTCCTGCAGTTATATAGCAATTGGACCTCTAATTACAAGCACTATTATAAATCTGAACTGTAACTTTTCACATAAATGTGAAGAGCCTAATTTTGCTGCAAGGGATACATGCCTGCAATTACCATTGAAGTCAAAACAACAGATGGTCTGTTAGCACTTTACAGACTAACAAAACATGTGGATGGTATCATGAGCTTTCATGGGCATAGCCCAAAGCTCATGATACCATCTACTTGTTTTGTTAGTCTATAAAGTGCTACCAGACCATTTGTAGTTTTTCCCTGTACAGACTAACTCGGCTACCTCCTGAAGCATTGTAGTAAAAATAAATAAGAATTAAAATGTGAAACTATGGCCATAATACATAGTTTAACATCACACTGGGCTAGATCCGGCATTCATTGTTTAGAAGAAACTTCACCTGACCTATGTAGGAGTTTGGATATACAGGAAACAGGATATACAGGAAACAGGATCAGCCAGTTCTTTATCAAACAAATATTCTCATCCCTCAATTAACTAATAGTGGATGGGTGTCAGTGTCAAACCAATTTAAAAACTGATACAGATTTTAAAAAACAAATATCAGTAATTAAATGTGTTTTAATTCATATAGAGCCAGATTGTGTGACAGGAAACACACCCAAAACTCATATTGGCTAGTATACTATCAAGTATAATTCTCAGTAATGAAATGATTAAATAAATAAAGTACATTTGTGGTGCATATTTATTTAATGTTTGTTCCCAGTCAATAATGAAAATTAGTAAGGTTCTGCTGCATCTCAATTTTTGCTATGTTAATGTGCACTCCACAACATACATATCAATTTTTGTTAATCGGTAATGTACACTCCACAACATACTTTGCTATAACAACATAAATCACAGAAGGGTACCTGTGTTAGTCTATATCTGCAGAAACAACTAGGGGTATGTCTACACAGCTGCGTTATTTTGGAAAAATGGATGTTATTCCAAAATAACAAAGAGCGCGTCTACACAGCAAGCCATTATTTTGAAATTATGTTGAGCTGGAGGACTTCTTATTCCGACTCCTGTAACCCTCATTTTACTAAGAGTAAAGGAAGTCGAAGGAAGAGTGTTCTTCTTTTGACTCCCTGCTGTGCAGTCAGTGCCAAAAGCTGAATTAAACTATTTCAACTTCAGTTACGCAATTGATGTAGCTGAAGTTCTATAGCTTAATTTGATTTCCCCCCTGATGTATAGATGTGCTCTGAGAATCCTATGCACCTTAAAGCCTAACTTAGCATCCACTCCTTATCACTTTGTGTGATTCAGAGAAGACTGGACAAAGCAGGGAAGCTATTAACTGATGCCTCAACAGTAAACCTCCATTTGCTCATCCCCCATGAAGCACGGCTTGATCCCTTGCTTTGCCACCATGCCTGGCCCCACCCAGAGGCTCCTTGGGTCCGCATGAGCCCCTGCCCTTCCATCATGCCTGGATCCCCTCTTCTCTCCCACCCACATGATCCTGCATGAAGGGAAAACTGCATTCTCGGCAAATGGGGGGAGGGTGCCAAACACTTGGTCACTGCATGAGCCCTGTCCTGCCTTGCCACTATGCCTGGCACCCTTCCCCACCAGCATGCTCCTGCGGGAAGGGAAAGTTGCAGTCTCTCAGCAAACAGAGGGTGTGTATGTGTGTGTGTTGAACACATGTTCACACGTGAGCCCCTGCCTTGCCGTCTTACCTGGACTCCCTCCCCGCTCCAGCTCAAGTCCTGGCCTGTCCTTCACCATGCCTGCCACCAAACTAAGTCCTAATAGTGGACACTTAAAAGCGTAACAGTGGCCTTGTGCATAACACATCCCAATTGTCTTTAGACAGACCTTCCTTCATGCTAAGAGATGAGGTTTTATGCTCGACAATTTTATCTTCTGTAAAGTCTGCCTTTCACTTTTCTGTACAGTGGGTGCATCAGCGAGCACGCTGAACACTCCCTTTGCTCTGCCAACCATTTGGCTAGCACAAATCTGAAGGTGTCCTCAGGGCCCTAGAATGTGGTAGGGAGAGTCAAGGGTAACCTCACACTCAATCTCCAGTGATGCATCCTGGGGCAAAAGCCTATCCTCTTGGATCGCTTGCAGAGGGAGATTGTAGTACTGTACTCCACTTTCCCGTCTCTCTTCTCCCCCCAAAACTCCTGCTCTGAACTTCTTTTCTGTCCCTGCTTCCCTGTGTTCCCTAAATAAAACTGCATGATTTCTCAAAACAGGCTCTTTATTGCTTGTGTTGAAGGTGGGAGGGCTACAATATTTCTAGGCAAGCACTGTTAATGCTGGGGGCTCCTCATTAAGAGCAACATGCCTGGCTGTCGTATCACTGTCTGGTCATTCACAAAGCTGGTTTTTTTTTATCATCTCTGATTTCTAGTGCCCCTTGCAGTGCTCTCCTTATTGCCCTAGCTAAGCACTGTGCCTCGCCCCCCCCACCATAAAACTTTCCCCTTACTTTCACAGATACTATTGCTTTCACTGAGGTACAACCTAGTTAATAGATGGTTAAACCTTCCCTTTAAACACCCAAAAGCATATTCTATCACCATTCTGCACTTAAACTGTAGTTGAACTGCTCCTGACTACAGTCCAGGCTACCTGTGAATTGTTTCATGAGCCATGGGAGCAAAGGACAGCCTGCATCTCCAAGGATCACTAGGCATTTCAATACTTCCAATGTTAATTTTCCAGTCTGGGAAGAAAGTTCCAGCTTGTAGCTTTCTGAAGAACAGGATTTCTGAACGAGATGCATACCATGAACCTTTCCCAGCCATCCCACACTGATGTTGGTGAAACAACCTTGTGATCCACCAACCACTGCAGCACCATCAAGAAGTACCCCTTGTGGTTTATTGGCAAGATGGTGGGGTGCCAAGATAGGGATTTGCATTCCATCTATCATCTCGCCACATTTGTGGTCCTGACGTGAGTGCAGGGGACTGGACTCAATGACCTCTCGAGTTCCCTTCCAGTTCTATGATTCTATGATTCTGTGTTTCCCAGAGTCACTACCCTCCATAGCAGATGGGAACTGATTGCCTTGGTACTTGGATCACAATAGCCCCCCACAGTAGATTTCCCCACTCTGAATTGATTCCCAACTGACCACCAGATGTCTGGAGCTGCAAGTTTCCATAGGGCTATTGCCACTTGCTTTTCAACTGTCAGAGCTGGTCTCCCTGCATTTCAGAGAAGGGGAAAGCTAGTCACAAACTTCCAGGAAAGTGGCCTTATGTATGTGAAAGTTTTGCAGCCATTGCTGATTGTCCCATAGCTGCCTAACTATGTTGTCCCACCAGTCTATGTTTGTCTCATGCCACCAGAACCGGCATTCCACTGTGTCCAGAGGATTGAATGCTGGCAGCATTTTCCAGTTGCTCAACTCAAATGCTTCACAGAAGAGTATGTTCATGCCCTCTGAAAATTCTTTCTTGTTGCAGCGAGCCCTGGATATGTTCTGGATGTACTCCAGCATAAGGTGCACAATGGTTAATATGATTGCCATAGTACTTTGCGGCTGAACAGCTTCCATGCTAGGTTCCATGGTTACCCTGCTATGGATAACCGGGGAAAAAAGGGGGTGAAAAGACTGTTGTCATTGCTTTCAAGCAAGGGGAGATGGAGGAGATGAGTGCATTATGGGATGCTGATGACATATACCCAGAACCACCTGCTGCACCTTCTGTTTGGTCCCGGTGTGCACTGGGAGCATAAACCAGACTGCAAAGAGATGGCAGGAATTGTGAGATAGCTACCCATATTGTATCACTCTCAAAATTGATGGTTGCAACCCTACTAGGAATGCACTACTCAAATTATATCAAAATCTTGCTCATAGTGGAGATATGCACCTTAATAAATTTGACCTTATTTTGTGTGTGTGCATGTGTGTGTGTGTGTATGTGTATACACCTTCCTCTGTAATTTCCACTTCAATACATCTGAGAAAGTGGTTTTTACTCATGAAAGCTTATGCCCCAAAAAATCAGTTAATCTTTAAGGTGCCACATTGTTTTAACATAAATTAGAAATAGGCAAATCTAGGCTAGTGAGTGGGTTGCATATGTGGCTGTGACGGGGCAGCATCGCCCCGCACTGCGACTCCCGCCGAGCAGGCGTTGCTCGGCATCCGGGCGGAGGCAGCCCGGCGCTGCGCGGCGTGTTTGCATGCCGCGCTGGGGCTGATGGAGCCGGCCGATGCGCCGGCGGCAAGCCCAAAAGCGCGGCGGCAGGAGCAGGGATGGCGCGGGGGCGTTCCGCCGCACGGGGAGCCCCGCACGTCAGGAAAACGCGGCGGAGCCGGCCAGCCCCGCCCCGCCCCCGCCCCTGCCAATGATGTCAGGTAGGGCGTAAACGGCGGGACGCTTAAAAATGCTGCCGCCATGACAAAAGGAGGAGGGGAGAGAGAGGAAGGGTGGCCGGGTGGTAGGGCTGTGAGTGACACCACGAGCCGGCACCTAAGGGCCCGGTGGGGGCCCCCAACGGGCAGGCGGGACCGACCCCCTGAGTGCAAGGTGGAGTAGTGCCGGCAGCCTGTCCGCCAAAAGCAAGGTGAGCCTCCTGGCGCTGGAGGGCCGGGAGCGGGGAAAGGAAGCAGCCCAGGGCAGAGCCCCTTAGGGCTGGTGGGTTGATGCGTTACGGCAGGATGCCCCGTCAGCCGGACCGGAGCTAGACTGTTCCATGTCCTTAGGGCCCTGGGCTGGGGCCTGTGAGTGGGGGTGGGCCCGGGACCCCCTTTTCCCCGCCCCGCAGCAGTGGGGAAAACCCAAGGTCAGGGAAGCGCCCCGACGACCCGCAGTAGGGGCGCGCAGGTGTCATTAAGGCTACCCCCCCATAGGGGGAGGGGAAGCAGGTACAGTCGGGCGAGACTGGTACAGTGGCCCTCATTCCTTCAGTGGGGTGCAAGATTGTCATAACCAAGATGGTCTCTCAGGATAGGGGAGTTTTGTTAACTGCACTTGTGTACCTAGAATTTTCAGGTTGCGTGGATTGAACTGTAGCAGCACTTTAATTTGATGCAGCGGGAGCACACAGCTCCCCCGGTCAATGTTGTATGCAATCAGCACACATCTCACTTCACGTGCCCTTGCTTTACATACGTGTCACTGTAGTAATAGGTAGGAAAAAACTATGTGGATGGAAATCAGTGGAATCTGACAACCCTGAGTGTGAGAAATAGTAAACAAAATGTCTTTCGCGTTACACATAAAACCCTGATGGACCACATGAGGCCTGAGGGCTGCAGATTGCCCAACAATACCATAAATTCTTCCAAGACAACTGGCACAATGCCCTGAAATGCCCAATCTAGATAAAGGACACAATAAACTACACCCATGACCTCTCCCAGTTCTCAATGGTTATTTTATTGTGATAGGTCATCTTATATAACAATGTCCACACCTAAATAATTAATATTATGAGTTCAATGTTGATTAATATTATGAAAACATGAAAACAGATCAATGAAGCATTACTAGCCATTCCTATCCTTTTAATATTCTGAATTTTGGTCATTATATTTATCTGCTTGATAGTCTGTCCACTGTTATTTCCTCCAATATACCACAGATAAAGGCCAAGATGTTTCTGTCACTGAGGATAAAACACTGTGGATGAGATGGGTGGAGAATTACACAGTCCCTTTCCTGTCACCTACATTGTGGACTAGGCAGCAGGTATAACTGATGACACATCAGAACTAATGGATGTATCAGAGCAGATTAATGTGAAGAAAGACATTCCTGCCTATAGATCCAACAAAAAAACCATATAACCTACATGATTCAGTCAGGAGAGGCTTGCATGAACTTGTGTCAGGTTCATAAATTATGGGGCCAGCAGACACTGAAAGATGATGAAAATGAGAAAGGCACTTAAAGATGAGCAGCTGATGGATCTTGTGAAATGGGTTGAAATCCATATATGAGTTTCGTGCCTACGGCCCATCTGTAGCTAGTATCTATTCTAGTATATATGGCAATTATATTGAAGCAATACTATGCCCCTTTGTGAACAACATTTGTGGGTTGCATGCATGACAGGCAGCAGCAGGAGCAAAAGCCTAGGGAGAATATGGTAAAAAGGCTCCAGAAGTTGGCACACAGCAAGGAAGTCATGGCATTTTTCATAAACACATACATGAAGGATGGAAGATAACAATAGTATAGTAGACTTCCGATAATCCAGCACCTTTGGGAACTAGATGGTGCTCGATTATCGGATATACCGGAGTATCAGGAGGTACTGCATACTCCCAACCCAATCCCCCGCACCAACCTTATGCTTGGGTCCCAGAGCCACTGGCACAGACGCGCAACTCCCTCCAGGCACTGGGGTATGTGTGCTGAGCGGCTGACTTTTCAATGAGCTGGACGGGATGCTGTGCTTAACCCAATTCCCCTACCCCCTTCCACAGAGCCAAGCACCTCCCATCCCTGCTGTAACCCACGTGAGAGCAGCTGACCTGAGCAGTTCCGGGTTCCGTCCCGGTTCCATCAGGAGCGCTTGCCAATTTGATGCCGGACTATTGGGAGTGCCGGACAATTGAGTGCTGGACTACTGGAGTTTTACTGTACAAATATCCAAACACAAAATATCAGTTTGACACAGTAAAAACAGACAATTAAGAAGTTAGAGCTGGTGAATTATTAATTATCTGATGAAATCTAGTTCTTATTTCTGTTTGTGAATCATTCACAAATAAAATTTGATTTTCTATTAATTTGTTTACTATAATCATTTGAACAGTTTATGTGAAAAATTTTCAGCCTATGGGATATTCTCATAAATGCTCAGGAATACTGAATAGAAAGGGACACAAACACAATAGCATTGAACTGTCATTGTAGTGTGCTACTAGCTCCAGTGATAACACAGCTGATGTTCGGATACATGATAGACATAGCAATGCCTATAGATAAGATTGACTTACATTTGCTGTTATAAGCACCTGTTTTCAGTTGTTTATAACTTAGCCAAACTTTTCCTATTTTGGGCTGGAATTTTCCAATCCATGCATCTGTATCAGTCGGACTTTTTAAGGAGTTTTTGCAAAATCTGTTCCATCACTTTCAAGAATAAGATATGGAGAAAATAAATTGTTTTGCCCATGCTAGACAATTTAATTGAGAGAACATAAGAACAGCCATACTGGATCAGATCAAAGTTCCATCTAGCCCAGTACCCCATCTTCCAACAGTGGCCAATGCCAAATGCCCCAGAGGGAGTGAACAAAACAGGTAATCATCACATGATCTCTCTCCTGTCATCCATTTCCAGCTTCTGACAAATAAAGGCTAGGAACACCATTCCTACCCATTCTGGCTAATAGTCATTGATGGACATAATCTCCATGAATTTATCTAATTCTTTTTTTTAACCCTGATAAATTCCTGGTCTTCACAACATTCTCTGGCAAGGAGTTCCATAGGTTGACTGTGCGCTGCATGAAGAAAAACTTGCTTTTGTTTATTCCAAACCTGCTACCTATTAATTTCATTTGGTGACTCCCTATCAGCCGACAGTCAGGGCAATGTGTGTTTGTGTGTGTGTGTGTTACCGAGAAAAGGTTTAACGTCCGTGACTTTACTGCTAGGACCGGGGTCCCGTCGCGGAGGGCAGCCAATAGGCTGACAGACGCCCCAGAGTTTATAGGAAGAGCTTATTACATCTCAGATTTCAGCTGCTAGGATACAGGATCCCTTCCCAGCGGGCAGTCTAGGGAAGACTGAGAGATGCCCCAACGGATCTGTCACCTGGGAGTGACACAATCCAAAACGCCCAAGCTCTTCCTATACCTGTCCCTTATGATCGGCTGAAGTTCTTTTAAATTGTGCTTGGTTCTGTTACAGCAACTGAAGAAGTCAGGTTAAAGCTTAAACAGTTACAGGTTTATTAAAAAGGTTTATAAATCATATGGTTACAATGGCTATTGCTCTATTTCTTAACTGCTAGCAAATACAGATCTTATGGTTACAATGGCTATTGCTCTATTTCTTAACTGCTAGCAAATATAGATCTTAAAAATGGTTACAAAGAAAATAAAGATAGAAAATAGAAATAATGGTACCAAGTGACAGCTTAATCTTTAAAGAGCTCTAAGTCTATGTGTACACTTAAGACAAAGGACCACATCCAGGTACAATTTTTACCCCCTTCTGTGCCTCTTGACTCCAGCGGGTCAAGCCAGGGCCGGTCCCTCAATTCCTAGGAAAGACGAATACGAGGTGGGCATCCCCTTGGAACCTCGGGAGGTCAAACACCTAACCCGACCAGCAGGTAGATGGTAGATTAACGCTCAGAGTAAGTGTGCTGCTGGACCCATCTTTATACCCATAGGGGCCCGTATCCTCTTTCTTATCTAAGATGCCAAATGGTACTGGTCCATTTTGTGGCGCCAGTTCTTACAAGCAAGTTTCAAGTTAACTTACACTTGCAAGAGAGATGTCTAGTACTCACAATTTAGTTATTTTTTTACTGGGCGAGAGATTCCTCCCCCCGCGGATGGCTGTGTGTTCGTATCAATATGGGTTTTAGTCAAGGGCACTCCTCGGCAGCCTCTTGGTCAGCAATTGGCGTATCTCTGTTTACAGCCATTCAGAGTCACACAGCCTGCCATATCCTGAGCCTCCTGCTCCAAGGCTTTTACTGCTCTGTGAGCCCTGTATGCTCCAGGCAAGCAAAGATGGATGTTACAGGGGGGGATCCTGTCTGGCTACACTCCCTAGTTCTTATGTTACGGGAACAAGTAAATAACTTTTTCTTACTCACTTTTTCTAAATCAGTTATGATTTTATAGACCACTATTACATCCCCCCTTAATCTCTTATTTTCCATGCTGAAAAGTCCAAGTCTTTTTAATCTCTCATCATATGGGACCCATTCCAAACCCTTAATAATTTTTGTTTCCCTTTTCTGAACCTTTTCCAATACCAATATATCTTTTTTTAGATGAGGTGACCACATCTATATGCAGTACTCAAGATTTGGGCATACCTTGGTTTTATATAGAGGCAATAAGATATTGTCTGTCTTGTTCTCTATACCTTTTTAAATGATTCCTAACATTCGGTTTGCTTTTTTTGACTGCTGCTGCACATTGATTGTATATTTTCAGATAAGTAGTTCAATGACTCCAAGATCTCTCTCTTGTGTAGTCATAGCTAAATTAGCCCCCATAATTTTGTAGGTATAGTTGGAATTATTTTTTCCAACGTGCATTAATTTACATTTATCAACATCAAATTTAATTTGCTATTTTGTTGCCCAATCACTTTAGTTTTGTGAGATCTTTTTGTAGCTCTTCACAGTCTGCTTTGGTCTTAACCATCTCAAGCAGTTTAAGATCATCTGCATACCATCATCTGTATCCCTTGCTTGATTAGCATATTCACGGCCGGTCGCCATTTTAAAATGCTGGTCACCCAAATTAACTTGCCGCATATAGACGCGGTAGTCCGATTTAAAACCCTGCCCTCGAATTAACTGTTACTCCTCATTGCACGAGGAGTAACAGTTAATTCGAGGGAAGGGTTTTAAATTGGACTACCGCGTCTACAGGTGGCGAATTAATTTGGGCGATCGGCATTTTAAAATGGCGACCAGCCGCAAATATGCTAATCAAGCACATGATATTTAAATCCCGTGCTGACAGGTGGCTGTCTAATCTGCTCCTAAATATCTCCAGTAATGGAGATTCCACAACCCATTAGGCATTTATTCCAATGTTTAACCACCGTGACAGTTAGGAACTTTTTCCTAATGTACAACCTAAACCTCCCTTGCTGCAATTTAAGCCCATTGCTTCTTGTCCTATCCTCAGAGGCCAAGGAGAACAATTTATCTCCCTCCTCCTTTTAACACCCTTTTAGATACTTGAAAACAGCTATCATATCTCCTCCCAGACTTCTCTTTTCAGTAGCTGAGTGATGCGGCCTCACCATTTTCTTATGGAATGTTAATACTGAATACTAAAATACCAGAAATTTTAAGTTTTAGAATAATTAACTAGATCACTACTTTTAGTGAAACATCCAGATATTATGCTTTGTGATAATTCTGAACCACTTTTAAGTATTCTCAGGTATAAAAACAACAAAAAACCAAAACCGCTATGACCAGCAATAGAAGTCCTCCACCCGGCTGCCAGCACATTTGAGTTGCCTTTGTATAACTTCTACAAAACAGAAACACATGTTCAATGCAAATTATCCTAGTCCATTGAAGACTGAAAATGTATGGGAAGTCTAAACTTGAACTGAACACAAAAATTAAATACAAGGAATACTATAGTGACCACAGCATTAATTTTCATAATTAGTTCATAAAACCCTTATTTTTTTATAGTTTAGCAGATGCTGCTGTAGATTTTCCAGTCTGCAGCCATGGAGTGCCAGAATAAGTTGTAACCTTGCAGCAGAATTTAGGTCAAGTTTATTACAGAACACACAGGACTTTGGCTATAGCAAGAACAGCCACACCTACAGTGATCAAAGAGAATTTTTGATGTTTACTTTCTATGCACCAGTTAAAATGCCCAGGTACTGTATAGAGAGTTCAATTAAACATTAACAGGAATAAGAAGTTGCCCCAGCAGTTGTAAATGCATCTTAGACAAAATAAGAGATATTTTTTGTGCCATAAAGTGACAGATCATTCATCAGTCTAAAAAGATTCTTTAATCAGGATGCCTGTTACAACAAGCCATTCACTGCCATTACATTAAGAAAGCTGTGAACACTAGATAATGTCAAGCTGATGGCTATAACTGCAAACACTGTGAAGAATGATTCTAATTCAGGTGGAATTGCTTTAGATTCAGTTAATTCGGTACTAATATTTTTATAATTCACCATGATTGAGTCCCTTTACTTGAATATAATAAAACCTTTGATAACAACAGTCATGTATTTTTTATATTTCTTTTTACTATTAAAATTAATGTATGTAGGAAGATTGTCTATTGGCTCTTGTTTTGTATCCTAGGTGCTTACAATAATGTAAAATGTATTGAGAACAGTAGTTGATTTATTGATAAAAAATAATGAATCTATATATGGCTAAACTATACATAGCTGGATGCTTAAAGGGAAGCTCCTAAAGCTGTAAACACCTAAATAAAAGGTGTTTGCCCTGCTGCTCTTATTGATTCAGATGGTTCTAATGGGTGTTTAGCATCTTTGAAAATAAGGCACTTTTGTTTAGGTGCCTAAATATGGCACCTAAACAAGAAAGCAGGGTTGAAAATTTTGGCCTGTGACTATCTTAAAGCCCTATATTGAAAATTCCAGGCTACTTGTCCATTGCTCTCACCAGTGGACACTGCCTCTTCTGTTAGACTCTATTTACATTATGTGTGACCCCTCTCCGGCAATTGGTGGTCTGATTACAGCAAAGATGGTCAATTCATGTCCACTTAACATTTTTTTCATAAATACAACCATGAATGAACTATATATGTGTACGTGTCCACCTTTATCATGCTACCCAAGCATAACTGTATCAATATTTATGAAGAAGCCTGGAAACCTATTCATATTACTTCAGCAGGGTGGCCAAAGAATAGGCACATAGAATACCAATATTACCACAGAAAGAGCTGGAAAGAAAGAAAGAAAGAAAGAAAGAAAGAAAGAAAGAAAGAAAGAAAGAAAGAAAGAAAGAAAGAAAGAAAGAAAGAAAGAAAGAAAGAAAGAAAGAAAGAAAGAAAGAAAGAAAGAAAGATCAGCCTATCTCAGGGTATGTCTACACTACCCCGCTAGTTCGAACTAGCGGGGTAATGTATGCATACCGAACTTGCTAATGAAGCCCGGGATTTGAATTTCCTGGGCTTCATTAGCATAAAGCCGGCGCCGCCATTTTTAAAAGCCGGCTAGTGCGAACCCCGTGCCGCGCGGCTACACGCGGCACGGGCTAGATAGTTCGAACTACGTAGCCATTCTGAACTATCTGTACTCCTCGTTCCACGTTCCACGAGGAGTACAGATAGTTCGGAATGGCTACGTAGTTCGAACTATCTAGCCCGTGCCGCGTGTAGCCGCGCGGCACGGGGTTCGCACTAGCCGGCTTTTAAAAATGGCGGCGCCAGCTTTATGCTAATGAAGCCCGGGAAATTTAAATCCCGGGCTTCATTAGCAAGTTCGATATGCATACATTACCCCGCTAGTTCGAACTAGCGGGGTAGTGTAGACATACCCTCAGATAGGGATTGCTATGGGGCAATCTATCCTGCAAAACAAAATTAGAATCTGCTTAAAGAAAAAAGTAAATGCCATCCTAGCCTTCAGGCAAGGATAACATATGATTAGCTGCCATAGTTACTATCCAAGTATTAACAGTTGTGTAACCCTTCTGCCGGGTAGGCCTGGCAGTAACCAGGGCTGGGTTCAATATCTTGGGGTCCATCTCACAAAGAACCGGCTCAAGCCCCCACCCAGTAATCTGGGAAATTCACACATCCCTGGGTGCCTCTGAGAAGCAATGCTTCCCCACTCGCAAGCACTGAGTCTGAGTGTAGGAAAGAAACATTTAATGAAACAGAGGGAGAAGTCATACAGCATTAGCTTGGGGAAAACACCACAAACAGAGTTCATAACCCAAACATGAGCTAGGTCCCTCCCCCCGCCAAGCATCACCTGAATTCCAAAGAGTCCGACACCCCAAAAATCTCTGTCCCTGTTCCATGTCACCCAGAGTCCCAAAGTTCACCCACAGGTTTCACCTCCCAACCTGGGTAGAAATGGGGTGGGGAGATAGATAGGGGGCACCTTACGACACTCCGCCACGCTCCAACAGCTGTCTCGTCCCACGCCACCGGACACTTCACTGGTTGCCTGCCACTGATCCTCGCCTACTGCCTCCGCTCTGCTCTGTGCCACGCCGCTGGTCGCTGCTCCTCGCTTGCCACCGCTCCACGCCACACCACTGGTCACCGCACCACGCCTGCCGCAGCTCCTACCGGCCATGTTACCCCACCAGCCAGTGATTCCCACCAGCTACTCTGCTGGTCATCGCCACTTCACTGGCTGCAACGGGTCTGGCTCTCAGCCAAACCAGTGATTTCAGCTCTCAGTGATTTCAACTCTTTCCACCAGCTGGATTGGCAAAGGAATCCAGCTTCCACTGGACTAGCAAAAGAAAAGACTCCTCAGGGAATCTGCTTTAGGTCTGCCCTTAAAACAAAGGGGGAGGTTGGGCTAGTCTTACAGCTCACACCTGGCAGGTGTGAAGCAGGCTGACTCCAGCCCTTTAACCCTTCCCCCCAGCTCAGTTCACGCAACTCTGGAAGGGGGGAGGCTTGTTCCTGAAAGCACTGGTGGCATGTTTTACAGTTCCCACATTTAGGGATAGCATACTTAGTGACCCCCACAACAGTCCCAAATTATTTACAATTCTCCACATTCCATTCCAACACTGATCCTCCATCGCCCTGGCTGAATGGGATTTACATAGCCAAATCTCATATTCTCTCCTGAGCTGTATTTACATATCAACAATTAACAGTTAATTACCTTGCAGAGCTAAACAATTGTAGCAGGCACACCCACCCCTCCTTTTAGCTGGCTAATAGCAAGCAGCAGTTCAGCCCCTGCTTACAGTTGTATAAGATGACAACTACCATAGTTAGAGTCAGCCATCTTAGAAACTGGTTACAAATATAAAATATTAGGATAGGCAGGGCCTTCAGCTGGAATTCATATGCCAACTTGTCATCACCAGAATTGGTCTGAATAGAGACTGGGAATGGCTCTATTATTACAATAAGTAATTTTCCAAGTACAGTAAAACTCTAGTGGTCCGGCACTCCCAATGGTCCAGCACCATCTGGAACCCAGAAGTGCTCTGGGCAGCTGGACAATTGGAGCAGCTCTGCCCCTGGCTTCCCTGAGTCAGCCGCTGGTCAGTTTCAGCAGCGGCTGACGTGGGGACGCCTGGGGCAGAGCAGCTGGGGTGTTGCCGGGTTGATGCCCTAGCACTGCCCCTCGGTGCTGCAGGACCAACCCGGCAGCACCCCAGCTGCTCTGCCCCAGACTTCCCCAAGTCAGCGGCTGCTGAAACTGACCAGTGGCTGACTCCGGGAAGCCCAGGGCAGAGCACCCCAGCTACTCTGCCCCAGGCTTCCCGGAGTCAGCCGCTGGTCAGTTTCAGCAGCCGCTGACTTAGGGAAGTCTGGGGCAGAGCAGCTGGGGTGCTGCTGGGTTGGTCCCACAGCGCCGAGGGGCGCATCCCCCCCCACTCCACCCCAGACACCTCATAGCCCCCCCTTCCGATAGTCCGTCATATCTGATAATCCAGCACCCGCTGGGTCCTAAAGGTGTCATATTATCCATAGTTTGCTGTATTCTCACCCAGGAGTGGCCTGAGGCCGGCTGCGGCAGCTGGCGCCCCAGGTGGAAGGCACGATCGGCACCCCCACCTGCACGGCCGTCAAGTCATCATTGGGCGTCCGGGCTGGAGGCGCCCTAGGCCACCTAGTTTGCCTAGGCTCAGAGGCCGCCCCTGTTCTCATCTCATCATCACTGTTGGAAGTGGGCCACGTCCACCCTGATTGATTTAGCACTGAAGTAACCTCCCATCTCTGTACTCCTACTATTTGTTTCTTTCATTTCATGCATCTGACAGTGAATTGCAGCTCACGAAAGCTTATGCTCTAGTCTTTAAGGTGCCACCAGACTACTTGTTGTTTTTGCTGAAAAAGACTAACATGGGTTGCTCTCTGAAATATGTCTGTCTAGGTGCTTATGTGACCCTCATTATCACCATGGTGTCTGAGTAATACATAAATGTATACATATGATCTACATAAATTCACAACTATCAGCTTCAACTAAATTATTATTGATAGGCTAATAATCCATGTGAATATTCTCTCAATACCCCATCTTGGTCCCTGAATAAGCATTGATGCACTAGCTACGCAAGTATTGCCATGATTTTCAAAACTGGGTATCTAATATCAGGTTCTTAAGTCCCACCAACTCCCAAGTGAATTAAAATTGCTAAATGGTCAGTAATCTTGGATAAATAAGGACACTTATTTAGGTATTTAAATATGCACTTACGAGCCAAATCTTTGTAATTCACAAAATTCTCCTAAGCCCCAGATGAGACCATGGAGCCAATCACATAGTAAAATGGCCTCTGCATATCTTACAGTCTAAACTGTCAAGACATACAACGGTGGGAGAAAGGAAAGAGGAAATGGGGCACAGATAGGTTAAATTGTTGCAAGGGGATGTGGATTGCAACTGCTTTAAATACTAAGGAGAGGGGATCACCACATGGGAGTGTAAAGGATTTTTTATTCAACTAAAACTGGGAAGGGAGGGGAATCTCATTCATACATTCAATCACACTTACAGTCCCAGGCAGGATGATAAGGCGAGCAGAAGGCAGTTCATATTCTTTGATCTTCCCAAGTTGACTCCTAAGCTGGTCCGCTGGCCAGGCGATCCGAGCAGAGGGCGTTCTGGGAGGCTTCACTTGATGGTCCACCACCACTGTGTCTCTGTCCCTCTCTCCTTCAAGGATCAGCCACATGCAGCCTCTGAGTCTAGGCCTCTTGGGGCCGTGTGTATTGTTGTTTACTCCTGCTGTTTACCTCAGACATTCTTCTGCACTCACTCAGGGAAGGGATAGGGGGTTAACAGACAACACTCCAACAGTTTAAAGAACCAAATAACATTAACAGGTGAGAAAGAACAACCACCATTTTAACTGTCCCCTTACTTCTCCTTTGCCTCCAACACCCCGCCCCTTGATCTATTGATCATCCCATTAGGTGATGTCGTTGGAGGGCAAAGGTTACCTGTTGAAGGCGTACTACTCTATTTACCAATCTACGAGTATAACAACATAGACATAAAAATACAATAAAGAACACAATTAACAATAACAAGAGTCCCACAATAGGGTGGACCAGAACTCGTAGGATAGATCTGGCAGATCCTGACCACCCTTTAAAAATGTCCCACCAATGATGTTGAGTAATTTGAACAGCCTCATCCCCTATTTCTACGAGGCGTTTACTTTGTTGAATAATGTGTATTTCTTTATTTTTAATTTGTTGTGCCACAGCTTTGGCTTTCTTGAGACTATATTGGGCATCCTTTTGTAGTTCAGCCCAAACAGCAAAGTTAATGCTTGGGGGGGGGGGGTCGGTATGACCATATAACTGCTTGTACAGCCAAATTCTCAACTGGGGGAGGCTATAAGGCAGGTGAAAATATACCATCCACTACAACCCCGATAACGTTAGATACACAACAAGTATAATTACTGGGTGCACACCAAGAAACATTGGAAGATGGGGTCCACATCACTGCAGTAGATAAATTTGCTCGAACCACACACATAAATAGTGGACTAGGGGTCAATACCACTACTGGTTCTTGTAATCGCTGCAACACACACATGGTTTCGGCATCCCATGGGGAATAACAGTCATCTTTGGCTGGTGCTTTGGCAGGACATATCCATCGACCAAAGCTTGGGCTTACACACTCTTTGCCTAAATTTAAAAACCCCAGTTGTGGGTGGTGATGGCTGTGAACACTACGGGGAATCCATAGAGACGGTCCTAAAGCTTGGGGCATAGGAACCAGGGTACACAGGGTAAAGTGTGGGGACTTTTGGGGAACTGCCAATAATGACAAAACCCCTGTCCAGGGCCCCTTAGGCACATAGGATATACGGTAAGCGTATTTCCAATCGATTTCAGTAAAATGCTGTTGCACCACCCCTGGAATCAAACCCTGGTCTAGGAGGGTACATTGCTGGAACCAGCTTACAAACAAAACTTGCTGAACTGTTAAACACTGTTCTGCCAAAGAATGATTGACAAAAGATTTTACCAAGGCCGAAAGGGTATTCATTAACAGATGGAGGGGTAGAACCCCCATTGAGGCAACAAGACTCTGCCCAGCTGCCAAGTCCTCTGAAATACTAGCAGCCGTTTTTTGGGCCTTTTGAAATAGGGACCCTGTGGCAGATAACTTGTTGGCCACTACTTCAATATCTACAGCATTTAAAATGCCTGCTCCCGTGCCCAAACCTCCCAAAACCCACCCTCCCAAATCCCGCTTAGCACGGTAAGGGGGGTTAAGAGCTAATTTCAACCATGCTTCTACCAGGTGAGAACAATTGGGCCACACGGTGGACACATTAATTAAAGACATGTCAAATTGAATCCGATACAAAACTAACTGATCCACCGTAACCGCTTCTGCCTGTAGAGAGGGAATTTGGGCACAAATTAGAGGTGACGGCGGGGCCCGTGGGACTATCCGGCCAGGTACCCATCCCCCCCGCAGTTGCAACAGCCATCCTCTAAATCTGCGGTTCTGGCCTCCATAGTTTACATATAAGTTTGGAATACCTTTGACACATGGCTCTATTACTTGGACACTGCTATCCCACCATTGGGACCACAAAATCACCCGCTGCTGTGAGCTCAAGTTGGTAGAAAAAAAAATGGAGGAATTAGTGGGATCCCACCTCTGAAGCCGGGCTTGAAGCCAGTTGAACCAATCGCATGTTGTAGTTCGTGCAACCTTATTAGTGTGCTTCCAGATTCCCTCCCACCAGATAGAGTTGCTTGGGTCAGCAAAAGATCCATTGCCATTCCGCCAGATCAGTTGAAGGGTTACTGGGCCTACCCATGGAACCCAAGGTGTACATCATGTGTGTAGACGAGTATTATAATAATCTCCTATTCTTGATGGGTTCCCTCCCCGATTTGGTCCTAAGTGGCCACATGGGTCAATTATGGGTAAGGCGGTTCCATCAGCAGTGGAGGCAATAATTTGCAAAAAAGGCCTTAAAGGAATTGAGGGATACTTGTCTACTGATTTACACCACAGAGTTGAATTAATGTTGGAATGGTTCACATGCGTGCCTGTTGTCTCATTCCACCCTGGGGTCCGTTCTGCAGGTGGTGGGAAAAACTGCAAGTCCAAACGCCCTTGAGCTCCAGGATACTGGCACCATCTGTTTTAAAAGAAAACTCACATAACCAGATTAACATAAAGCATGGTAGTTTTCTTGAATCGCTGACACTCGCTTCAGTTGACCATGGTGAACCAAATGTTTTCTGGGTGAGTGATTGTTTGGGCTTCTGCTAAGGAGGTGGCCTGTCTGTGGGTGGTGGGGTAACAAGGGCAGCCTGCTGGACAGCATCCAGCAAGGCTTCCACGTCTGCAGGTTCCCCAGGCCTCCATCTCCCTATTGCCTGCTGTATATACATTGGGAGATCCTGTGCAATTAGCCTTAATTCATCCACAGAAAAAGCTATTTGGGCTATGGACGTGGGGGTACCACTCCTTGCTGCAACAGGCACACCCCGACTACACAGACATGCCAGGAGAACCATCCTTTCCACAAACCTAGTGGGGTCTTCCCCTGGTGCGGCAGCTGCTGAAAGCAGTTCCGCCAGCAATGCTCGTGGTCCCACAGCTGATGTCATTCCCATCAGCATCTCAAATATATCTTTATGTGTAGTATCACAGGCCTGCTGTTGGGCCACCCCCGCTAAGTCCCCTCCCAATTCGGATGCAGCCTTGAGTACCCGCCGAGTCTCTGTCATATTTAGGCTCTGATCCAGGCACAAAGTCACTAGATCTCAGGACCATCCACTGAACCCAGAACGAGAGGGTCCTCCTAAGGTTTTGGCCAACTCCACCGCCTGTGCAGGGGTCAACTCAGTCTCTGCCACTGTATGCCCAATATTCGGGGCCTCTCCTCCCCCTTGGGGCGTGGGCCCATAAGTCCGGACCACCCTCCGGATCGCTGCAACCTGATGTCTGAGATCTGGCCCTCCAGGGTCTGGATCTGGGTGATCTAGGTCACCCCAAGTATCCCCATCCCAATCTTCACCCCAGTCTAGGGATTGATCATTTCTCTTAGGAAGCCCTAAAGCTGCTACTCTTCCCTTAGAAAGCAGCCTTCCCTCTGGCCTACTCTCTCCCAAAACTAACTCCTTGAGACACTGCACCCTTTCACTTAAAGTTCTATTCTCCTCCTGGACATGCTCCTGTTCTTCTTCTGCAGCTGCCACTTGTATGGCAGCAACAGAAAGAGAAGAGGCTTGGGCGCTGGCTGTAAGCACCTGAGCTTTCCACATATCTCGTTCTTTCTCCAGTTCCTTCTTCTGTTCCTTCAACTGCTCCACATCCTGTGCTAGCTGACTCTTAGCTGCCTGCCACTGATGTACTGCCTGCCATAGCAGCCAAGCAGCTGCTCTCTCCTTACCTCCCTTGTCTGGCTTATACAACAACACATATTTTTCCATCATTAGTTCCAAATCAGTCACTGAAGCACCAGAGAGCACCGCCCCTTGAGTCCAGGGGTCAGCCCCTTTACTTTGGATCCATTCCCTCAGGGGTCCGGGCGTAGGTGCTGCACTCCACCCTTCTCCTCCCTTCTGGGAGTCCTTTACACCTCTCTTTCCTTTACCCCAAATGGGCATCTTGTTGTCGGGATCCTGGACTGTGTGCCGTGGGTTGCTAGCCTACCACGTTTCAACGCACCCAAGTCCCCCAAAGTTCACCGTCTCAACTTCCCGTGGGGAAAGGACTTTTACTTATCCCCTCCTCCCCAGCATCTCCACCAAAAATGTTGCAAGGGGATGTGGATTGCAACTGCTTTAAATACTAAGGAGAGGGGATCACCACATGGGAGTGTAAAGGATTTTTTATTCAACTAAAACTGGGAAGGGAGGGGAATCTCATTCATACATTCAATCACACTTACAGTCCCAGGCAGGATGATAAGGCGAGCAGAAGGCAGTTCATATTCTTTGATCTTCCCAAGTTGACTCCTAAGCTGGTCCGCTGGCCAGGCGATCCGAGCAGAGGGCGTTCTGGGAGGCTTCACTTGATGGTCCACCACCACTGTGTCTCTGTCCCTCTCTCCTTCAAGGATCAGCCACATGCAGCCTCTGAGTCTAGGCCTCTTGGGGCCGTGTGCACACCCTGCTGGGGGCCGTGTGTATTGTTGTTTACTCCTGCTGTTTACCTCAGACATTCTTCTGCACTCACTCAGGGAAGGGATAGGGGGTTAACAGACAACACTCCAACAGTTTAAGGAACCAAATAACATTAACAGGTGAGAAAGAACAACCACCATTTTAACTGTCCCCTTACTTCTCCTTTGCCTCCAACAAAATGACTTGCCCAAGTTCTATAGGGAGTTCCAGGTTCAGCAGAGCCAGAAATTGAGCAAAGGACAAGTGCAATTTGGATTGTTTGGTAAACTGAGCAGAAACAAATAATCCATGTTTTAATATTAATGTAAACATCAAGGAACAAAGAATGTAGGGCATACTTACCTGGGGCGGGTCAATGTTCTGGGAAGCAGTGACTCTAAGAAAGATTTGGAGGTTCTGTGGGATAGTCAACTGAACATGAGCTCCCAGTGCAACACTGTGGCCAAAATGGCCACTGTTATCCTTGGAGGCACAAATAGGGAAATCTCAAGTAGAAGTAGAGAGGTAATTTTGCCTTTATGTTGGGTCTGGTGAGAGTGAGGCTGAAATACCATCTCCAGTTCAGGTTTGCAGTGTTGTAATTATGTTGGTCCCAGGATATGAGATACAAAGTAGGTGAGGTAATATCTTTTACTGGACCAACTTCTGTTGGCAGAAGTTACTATCTTTTGAGTCTAACAGAGTTCCAGTTCTTGTGTCCACAATTCAAGAAGGATGTTGATAAACTCAAGAAGGTTCGGAGAAGAGCCACAAGAATTATTAAAGGATTAGAACAAAAACCTTATAGTGACGGACTCAAGGAATTCAATCTATTAATCTTAGCCAAGTTAAAGTTAAAAGATGACTTGATCACAGTCTGCAAATACTTACTTGGGGAACAAATATTTGAAACTAGCAGATGAGGCCCGTCGAAAACAAGTGAAGTATGTTGTCAGTTTGTATGGGGCTTTGTTAATGTGATCATTCTTCTAGACTGCTGTTGAATAAGTTTCTATATCTTCAGCTACATATATTGTTGGGAGGCTTTAATAACTCAGACCCAGAAACAATAGTTTTTCCTAAGAATTAATTTTGTGATCTCCAGGGTATACCTTCTGCCTCTGGATTTTTCATGTCTTTCATAACATATTTATGTTCTCTGAGGCTAGGTCTACACTACAAAGAAAAATCAGAAAAAGATATGCAAATTGTAAACCACAATTTGCGTATCTTTTTCCACTTTTGTTTTGAAAGAGGCTTTCCCAAAATTTGGCCATCTACATGGCACCCTATTATGGAAAAACCTCTTTTTTTGATGCATCCCTTCTTCCTCATACACTGAGGATTATAGGGATGGCAGAAGAATGCATCCACTTTTTTGGAAAATGTTCTGAAAAAGCAGACATGTTCCTTGAGCATGGCATAGCTTTTCTGGGATATCTCTGCAGTGTAGACATAGCCTGAGCTTTCAGTGACATGGTAGCTATCATGTCTTTCATGATCACCCCAACTGTGAAAGTGATGCATAATAGGAAAGGAATCAAGGGATCTTATCTTGTGGTTGTTTGAAGAAAGTCATTTTATATTAATTTGCTTTTAGATATTAAAAAAAGTGATGGTGAAGGTCTGCCAAAAGAAAAAAAATCTGATTCCCAAGGTAGAGAAGCATGTTTTTGGGGTATCAAGCTATCCCTTTTTTGGTGTAATGCGGTACACATCTATTCAGCTCTGAGCTGATTGTGCCTACTTGTCTTTGTTTTGGTCCAGGGTGGATAAAAATAAATGAACTTTAAATAAAAAATCAGATTTTTAAAATTTAAATCATTTTTTAAAAATAATCAATAAAACACTAAATTTCTCATTTAAAAATAACAGTTTCAATTAAATCACATCACAAACATGCTACACCTATACTTACAGCCTCATAAAAATGTATTAATGGCTCTAGTCTGTCCAACCTAACATCCAGCTCTTGCCTCCTGAAAGTTCTGGGTCTTCAATTTCTGTTTCTCAGTAGACTGATGTACAAAGAGAGACATAGGCTGGATAGGACTGTTTTTATTCTTTGCTTATGTGGTGGTGGACCTTGGCCACACACAGCATAGTTAGTTAAGACATTGTCTAAAGACAAAGAAACAACATAAAAGAAAGGACAGAGGCAGCATAGAAAGGAACAGTGGAGAACACTGGAAAGAAAAAGGGAAGACATTATTCAGGACACACAGCTTCCTACATTCCCCTATACATTTTCCATAGAAAAACTGTCATGGCTCATTGGTGTAAAAGAAACCCTACTGGGAATATTTTGAAAAAATTCGTTCCCTGGGTAAAAAATGGAAAACGTGTCAAGTGTAATCAGTGCAATAAGACGATGCAGGGCCTACCTTCAAGAATGAAACATTATAAGGAAAACTATTTGTTGGGAGAAAATGAGGTGGATGAAGATGTGAATATGTCTGAAGAACAATGTGGATCAACTTTGCAATGCATTTTTTAAAACTCTCTCCATTCTTTTCTTGTGTAGGTGTGATTTAACAAATAAATTCTCAAGCTGTTTGCAATGTTGGATGTTGCTAGAAAAAAGAAAAGTTTAGCTTAGCTAATCCTTATGGCTTGTTTAATTAGTTAACTAGGTTTAGAACATATCACCCAGGTATACAATACAGAAATAAGAGAAATCTAGAGTTGCCAATAGCCAGTGAGTGTTATTTTCTTAGTTTATATTACATAAGATAGGTTGGTACTCCCTGGTCCGGCACTCTAACCAGGGAATTGGTCGGAGCAGGGGAGTTGGTGCTCCCCTGCTGGCTCCACTTCTGGGTTCCTTTCAGGGCTCTGGGTCTTCCAAGGCTGGGGCTCTCCCTCCTGCCGCTTGCCCTGCTACTTCCTTGCCCAGCTGGGGCTCCCTGGAGCCTGAGCTCCCTGCCCTGCTGCTGCTAGGGATTCCCTGCTGGGACTGCTTGGCCACTGCCGGCCCTGTTGCCACTGGAGGTTTCCCAGGGTTCCATAGCCGGGTCCTCCAAGCTGCCGCCAGTCCTGCTGTCAACGGGGGTACAGAATGCTTAGCACAAGGGAGCTCTGATTCTTTCAGGGCCCATAGAGACTACGTCAATCCAAACAATAATATACTCAATATTTATAAAGTGCTTTGTGAGCTTCAGATAAAAAGTATTAGAGAAGCACAAATTATTACTATATATTCACAGTTCTATTAATAGTAATATATCATCATGGAGTTCATGCACAGCAATAATAAATAGACCAGCTTTTATGGAATACAAGTGAATTTATTCTCCTGTGATGTTGCATGTGGAATTCAGAATAGCAATAGAAATAGCTTCACTGGCTTGGTAAGGCAGAAAAAAAGTATAAAGAGCAAAGTGCTTTAATTATATAGTTTATACAGCAATTTAAAAGTGGTCAGCACAACATGCATAAATATAAATATACATAATTATTAATCCCATAGAAACTTAATTAAAGGTGGAGCATGATTTGGACTGCACCTGAGAAAAAAATGCAGGTATAGACCTAGTTTCCTTAGACAAATAAAAGTGATTGAGAATTGTGTGAACATAGGCTACTTATTGAACCTTAATAGGAGAAGTGGGTTGTGCCCACAAAAGATCATGATACAGGTTGGCTGTCACTGGTCTGGCACCCATGAGGGGATTTGGTAGACCGGGAATGGTTCTTTCCCTCCTGGCTTGTGCTGCCACTGGGTTAGGGCTCCAGCCTGCCCACGCTGCTGCCCCAACCCCTTGGGGCTTTCTACATGCCGCCTGCCCCACTGCTGCTGGGGCAGAGCACCAGGGCTGGAGCTGTACAGCCATGGCAGAGCTCAGCAGCCTCCTGGCTCCGTGACTGGGGCTGGAGCTGTGCAGCCAGGGCAGAGCTCAGCAGCCACCTGGCTCTATGACCGGGACTGTGCAGCCACTTTACTCCCCAGCTGAGGCCAAAGCTATGCAGCAGGGGCAGAGCTCAGCAGCTGCTTGGCTCTGCAGCTGGGGCTGGAGCTGCACAGCCAGGGATGGGGTGGAGGGTCAGGGCCAGAGCTCTGTGGCTGGGGACAGAGCTCCTTGGCCACCACTGGGGCTGGAGCTCCACTGCTGCTGCTGGAGCTAGAACTCCCCACTATGCCACCCGTTCCCTCCCCACACACACTGACTTTCCAGTGCCCCCTACTGCACTCCTGCCCTGCTGCCAGTCATCCCTGTTTCTGGGCTCTGTGGTCCGGGAACATCCATGGTCTGTTGCCAGACCAAGGAGTCCTAGTTAAGAGAGGTACAACTTGTACCATCTACATTTTTTGTTAGTCTCTAAGGGTGTGTCTAGACTCCATGCCTCCTTCGACGGAGGCATGTAGATTAGCCAGATCGGAAGAGGGAAATGAAGCCGCGATTAAAATAATCGCGGCTTCATTTAAATTTAAATGGCTGCCCCGATCTGCCGATCAGCTGTTTGTCGGCAGATCGGGAGAGTCTGGACGCGATGCCCCGACAAAGAAGCCTTTCTTCATCGACACAGGTAAGCCTCGTGAAACCAGGTTTACCTGTGTCGATGAAGAAAGGCTTCTTTGTCGGGGCATCGCGTCCAGACTCTCCCGATCTGCCGACAAACAGCTGATCGGCAGATCGGGGCAGCCATTTAAATTTAAATGAAGCCGCGATTATTTTAATCGCGGCTTCATTTCCCTCTTCCGATCTGGCTAATCTACATGCCTCCGTCGAAGGAGGCATGGAGTCTAGACACACCCTAAGGTGTTGCAGGACCATTTGTTGTGTTGTTGAAGGATAAAAGGTAGGCCACAAAAGTCAGAAATGATACAACCAAAAAGAGTTGGTCCAATAAAAGATACTAGCTCACCCACCAAAGCCTAGTTGCTCTCCAATTCAAACTAGAGTGCACTGATAATCACCAAGGAGGCAATAGATCAGCAATGGGAAACTAAGATTAATGAGTGGGCCACATGAATGGCCACCTTCATCACAAGATTGTTGTAACCAAGATGGTCTCCTGGGACAGGGTAGTTTTGCTAACTGCACTTGTGTACCTAGAATTTGCAGGGTGTGACAATTGAATTGTAGCAGTGCTTTGATTGGATGCAAAGGGAGTACATGGCTCTCACAGTCAATGTTGTGTGTAATCAGCATGCACCTCATTTCATGTACCTTTGATGTATGCACATGTCACTTTAATAATAGAGGTAGGACAAAAATTACGCACAGGGAGGCCACTGGAATCTAGCAACCCACATGTGGGCAATGGTAAACAAAACATCTTGTAGGCCACAGATAGCATCCAGATGGGCTGCATGTGGCCCTCAGTAGCCTTAGAAAAAATGAAAAATGAACAGATTCACAACTGATGTTATTTAAACAGGTCATATTTCAGATCAGACTGTCAGCCACAACCTCCCTATTTTGTGCCTACTAAAATACAAGAGCAAAAATATACAACTTACACAACTGTGGTCATTACGTTTGCACCATTCTCTCTTCAAAATTCATGACATATCGGATGTTTCTCTAGCAAATATTTCATTCATATAGATGACAGCACATCCAAGCAATTGAGCTGTAATTAGCAGCCTGAGCCCAGAGGAGATAAAGGAGAAGCAATTTCTATAGAATAGAAATCTGTTTCAAAATAATGAAATTTATATTAATAATCAGTGGGGCTGACAGCCTTGCCGGTCCCCTGGGCCAGGTGGGGGCAGTCCATTCTCCGTGCCCCTGGAAGGGGTTAGGTCTCACGTGGAAGAGGCAGAGCTGGGGTAGCATTTCCCACCCCTCACCCGGCCTCAGTGCTCACTGGGCCCTGGGGCAATTGCCTTTTTACTCCTCCCCCCCATCAGCTGGCCTGTTAACAATACCTGCAACTTGCTGCAGTGTGGACAGGGCCAAAAGTTGAGTTAAGGTACTTCGACATCAGCTGCACAACTAACGTAGAGGAAGTAATGTGTCTTAATTCGATCTTACCCCACAGTGCAGACCAGTTCTTACCAGTTGGAAACTGGTAAACTCATTCACATACTCCTGATGGGCCAGCAACATTTTATTTGTATATTCATTATGTAAATAACAAATATGCAAATAAAATGTTACCAGTTTGCCAAAAGACCTGGCCCCCAGAGCCGCTATGAGCAGCCGGCTTCATCTCCGCCAGTCCCCTGCCCCTTAAGGCTTAGAGCACCCCAACATCAGATCCCCCCCCAGTGCCAGCATTCTGTTTCCAGAGCCCCATTGCACCCAACCACCCTTTAAAGCTCCCCCCAGTCCAAGCCCCCAGTCCCCAATATTAGCCCCATCTCCATAGGCCCCCAATGCCAGCCCTGTCCCATAGCCTCCCCACTACTAGGCCCACTTCCAGAGCCCCTCAGTACCAGTTCCCCTCCCGAATACCTCAGTGTCCCCCAGAGTCAATCCCCTGCCTCTTAGAGCTCCCCACTTCTTAAGAGCAGCCTGAGGGTTGGGCAGAGACAGCTGGGAGAGGGGAAGGAAGCTGGTTGGAGTGACCCATGCAGGGAGTTGGGTGGAAAGTGGCAGGTCCCAGCAAGTGAGGGGCGGTTGCACAGGAATTAACAGCTTGGCATTTGCCCAGCTGCGACCTCCAGCAGCAGTGCTGTGCAGGAGAATCATGCCACCAGACTCTGGGTATAGGTCGGATCCAGCGGCTCCCTGGGCTCCCCTGCTGGCCAGGGCAGGGCACAGGCGGGGCCCTGGGTGGATGGGGAGGCTCCTGTCAACACCTTTCATGGTGTGGCAGGATCCGTGTTTGGTATGAGTGGGACTCCAGTCTCCTCCTCGGCGCTGGAGGTTAGTTCTGCGGCAACTCTCCTTGCACATGAAATTCTGCACAGGTTTTGCTGAGATACAAAATCATCATTTGTTGTTTCTTACTCACATGCCTCTATACGTTTTTGGCAGCGTGGCAAAATAATAATTAAGCATGGGCATTCTAAATGGCCAATGCAGCAGCAGTGACAGTGTTAACACAATACAAGAAATCCAGTGCATGACTCACATAACCCATCCATACCTTTGGAGCTGAGGAACCACAATAAAAGAGGCTCTCTCTTAACTTCCAGGGGGCAGGGAAATGAAAAGAGTGAAAAGTCCCTGTCAAACATTCCTGGACCTAGATCTATCCTCTCCATCAGGAAGCCACTGACCTACACGAAAATCTGTCAGAAGCCACACACAGGAAGGAAAAAAAAGGGACCTCACTGATGTGGCCCCTGACTGAAAAGGAGAAAAACACTCCGCACATTTCCCTTGCACACCAGAAGCTGGGAAGGGGTTAGTAGATTTTACGTGCTCCCGGCCAACTTGGGAGATAGATCCAGGCAAGCTGGGGGCTGCATCCAGTTCCCCAGCCCTGCTCTCTAGAGTTAAAAAAAAAAAAGACATTTCATGTTTCTGGTGACTGTTGTTTGTCCTTTAGCTCAGGTAGTAGAAGTCTGTGCTATAGGGCTGAACCTTCAAGGTCCAAACACTACAGGTGATACATCAAATCTAGGAAGTAAGGTTACAGCTACATAATAAAATCTCATTTACTCATTTCCCTTCAACCCTCCTTCAAACTTGTAGCAAATTACAAAAACAGAATCCTGTTAGACATGTTATTTAGATTTCAAATTCAAGCAATGGGCAAATCAATTAAGATGACATTGATGGCTGTCACTTTAAATCTGCCACTCGTGCATACACAGTATTAATCTTTAATTATATGATCATGGGTTCTCCAATATACCTCATTATGTGCACACAATAGATACACAAGGGATGGAATTAAGATTACACAGGGACTGGAAACATGCTATTCTTGTTTCGTGTTTAGCACTGTGTAAATTCCAAAGCTTCTCTCTCACCAAAAGATGTGGGTTCAAGAAGAGATTATTTCACCCACCTTGCCTTTCTCTTAACAGTTTTTTTTAATGTGATAAATCCACATTCCAGTTCCCCCAGCGTCCTCCTCTCCTTTCTATTCCCCTTTATTGTTCAGCTCTGGGCGCTTTGGAGGACTAAGAATAAAATAAACGAAGAAGCAAAAAAACTTCAGAAATCCAGCAAAACGGAGATCTAGGGTCCTCCCATCGCTGTTCTCCCCTTTCTGACCTTTGACACACTCACGCGTGGGGGGGAGGGGGCGGATGAAATACAAAGGGGCCTCTCTTCACTCTCCAATCAGAACTCGCGAAGGAGCCTGTCGCAGCGCCGCTGGCCAATGAGGGGCGGGCGTGGCTGGAAGGTGGAGCTGGCAGGCTTAGACGCTGCAGCTGCTCTGCCTGTCCGACCCAGAGAGGGGAGCCAGGCGGCGGTAGCCCTTTGTCAGTGAAGCGCTTCCAGCGCCGGGGTCGCCTAGCCACGCAATGGCCGGCAATCGGGGTCCCGCCGAGGACCAGCTGAAGCAATGGCAGGATCAGCGGGGCTTCCAGGTACCGCTGCAGGGGCTTCGGGTCTCGCGGCTCAGCAGCCCGTGGGGCGGGGCCTGAGAGGCTGGGTCTTACCCCGAGGGGCTTCGCGCCCCGCCGGCCGCTGTCCCGCTCCGACCCTGCTGCCGCCGCCCAGAGTGTCCCGTCCCCATCGCGTGCGCTGCAGGCTAACGGTCACGGCCACAGAACGGCGGCTGCGTCCATCTAGATAGGGGCGCGGGTGGGATGGTAGCTCCCCCTGTGTGGCGGCGCGAGGGGCAGGCGGGCGGGGAGATGGTACCTTCCACTTCGGGGGGGGGGGGGGCGAGCGGAAGCCCCGGGGAAGGGGGTCGGGGGAAGGGCTTGGCTGAGGAGATGGGCCGTGCCTGGGGGAGGGGCGCTGCTTTTGGCGGCGCTGCAGAGGACGAGGCTTGGCCCCTGTTCAGAGCGCTTGGTGTCAGGGCGGCGGGGCCTGGGCCGGGTTTAGTGTGGCCTGAGCCTGAGCTGCGTGTGTTGCTCAGGCCCGTGACAGTTCTGCACCCCCAGGGCTGTAGCGTGGCGAGGTCCCCAGAAGATGCATCCAGGATTAGCGACATTGACCGGACACCCCAACTGTTGACATGGGGAGTGTCTACACTGGGTGGCGTAGGGCCATAGCTATGCCGCTCTAGTGTAGACCTACCCTAGGTCTCACAGGGACCCTCTAAGGGGAGATCTCCATTTTACAGATGACAAAATAAGTGCAAGAATCAGTACACAATACAGAATTAGTCTGTATCCGCAAAAACCATAAGGAGACCTGTGGCATGTTAAAGAGTAAAAAATTTAGTTTGGGCATAGGCTTTCGTGGGAGGGAAATTTACTTTGTCATATGCATTTGATGGAGCAGGTTTTTGCCCACAAAAGCTACTGCCCAAAATTAATCTGGTATTCTTTAGGGGCCACAAAACAGGGCTAGAGGGACTATGTGACCTGACCAGAGTATCACAGGGAGACACCGGCTAAGGTGGCAGAAAAATCCCTGACTCCAGGCCTCCTAGTCCCTTGCTTTCAATATTAGTCTGTGTTTGCTCTTGGATAGGAAGGGATTAGAGATCTGATTTTCCAGACTGCTAAGACTTCAACTCCTTTTGAAGTGTACTGTAGCTGTAAATACTTCATATTTCTGAAAAATCAGAACCTATGATTTTATTATCACTTTATGTAACAACACTTTAGACTTTGATTAGCTTTGTTTTGTTTGGTGATTTTCCATATTCTTGAGTGTTTAGTTTGGCCTTAGATCAGTTTCAGTTTATACCTCAGTTTCTAAGCAAAAGTGTGATTGAGAGTTGAGTCTGAGCAATAAAATAGATATGTCAGGTGGATGCAACAGGGAAGATCTTGCATTTAACGGTGTTGAAAGTAGATAATAAAAACGCATTATATTCTAAAGTGCTTTTAATTCCAAAAATACATAGAAATAAAACATTTATGTAAGTCAATGAGTACTCCAATTTAGGGATGTCAAAGTGTAGTCAAGGGCGGCCCATGAGTATAGGCCGACTCAGCTGTTGCCCAGGGAGTCCAATGATGATGTTATGCCATTGATGGCTGTGCAGGCGGGAGTGCTGAGCACGTATTCCATCTGGGGCACCAGCTGCCGCAGCCCGCCTCGGGCCACCCCTGTGTAGATGACAAAATGATTAACTGATAAACCTGGGCATATTGGTTAATCCTGTCAACTACACTCATTTCCTGCCCCCGCCTCTGTATCCGAGCAAGTGAGGGTGGCAGGAGTTGGTGCCCCTGAGGAACTGGCTTTAAGCTGGCTCCCCAAGAGTACCGGATCCACCTGCCCCCTTGACCCTGCTGCTGCCTGTGATACAGAGGCAGCAGCACGGAGTAGGGATGTATGTATTCCCTCTTTTCCCCACCAGTAAATTTTTTAGCAGATAGGCTGGCCAGCAGCAGTCCATGTCCCGGCTTGCACTGGGTCTGGGACCTACCCCTGCTGCATATCTGCATTTAAAGTGTATTAGGAGCCACATGGGCAGGCATCCTAGCTCAGTTCCAGCTGGGTCTGGGAGCTCAGGCCACCCTGGGACAGGAGGGTGCTTCCACCCGGCACTGCTGCCTCTGTATTGGGGCAGCAGCATGGGCAATAGGAGCCGGTCCGTGGGGAACTAGTTTTTAAACTGGCTCCCCTTGTGGACCAGCTCCTGCCTGGCACCCCATGCTGCTGCCTCTGATACAGAAGGAGCAGCGAGTGGCAAGAGGTTCCTAGGGCGTGGGACCAGAGCACACTGCCTGCCGGCCCTACTCCTTCAGACTATAGAATAGTTAACTAACCTTGTGAATTCTTATTAACCAATATTTAACATCCCTAGTGTAGAGGGTGAGGGGGGCAGATGGGAGCCAATATGAATGGGGAGCAGGCTCTCCGTCCATGCCGGCTCTGCAGACACACCTGCACCCCCCTTTGCTGCCTCCTACAGAGGTAGCCGGAGGTGGGGGAAGCAGGAGTTGGTAGTGGTGGTGGGGAACCATCTTAAAAGCTGTCTGAAATGATGGCTCCCCCAGCTCTGGCTCCATGGTGTTGCGCGCCCCCCGCCCCCATACTTCCTCCCTCCCACCCCGCACTGCTGCCTGGTCTCTGAGGAGAAAGCAGGAAGGAAGTTTATTTAAAATTAGTATGAATATATTAATACCTGACACTGTAGAATAAAAATAAAGTAAATAAAGGAGTTAGATCGGTTTTAGAAAAGTGCCCTTCATTTTCTTACTAATACACTTGAGAGTTAATATGAAAAAATCATGTGCTGCTCTTTCTAGTGTGCTCTGCTTCATTCAGAAAGCTGATTGTTCTTCTAAAGTCTTATGACTTGTGTGGTGTGGTTTTTTTTTGTTTTTTTGGTTTTTTTGTGTTTTTTTTTTGTTTTTTGTTTTTTCGTTTTTAAAAGCCTTGGGGCCCAGTCCTTTGCCATATAAATGTAATGAATTTCAGTTGCTGCATAAGATGGCAAGCTAACTCAGAATACTCAGGTCTAGAGATGAAAGTTCTGAATAACAATAAGAAAAGTACTTTATTTATTTATTTATTTCATGTAGTGATGCTCTCTATTTAAAGTTGGTGCTTTGAAATTGCTGCTAGGGGTGTCAACGTGTAGACCACAACACGATTAACCAGTAAACCTTTGTTTATCGCTTAATCTGATTGACTACATGCACTCTTCCCCCCCCCCCCAGTTGCAAGGGTGGGGGGAGGGAGTAGGAACCACTCCCCAGGAGCAGTTTAAGCAGGCTCCCCAGGAGCACCGGATCTGCCTCCCCTTCCTCCCACCCAGTGCTGCTGCCTGTGATAGACTGCAGGGTGGAGGTTTAACTGATATGCGTGGGGAGCTGGCTTTTTGCTCTCTGAGTGCTGGCTCCATGGACCGCTTGCTTCCTCCACTCTTTCCCCCCCCCACCCCCCTGCAGAGTCAGTGAGGGGGCACAGGCAGGAGCCAGCACTAGGAGGAGGTGGCTTAAAAGCTGGTTTCCTGCAGCACCTAGCTCTGTGGTGCTGCCTGCTCCCCCACCACCCTCCGCTGCTGCTTCTATCAGACAGTAGTTCCTGTCCATGGGGGATCTGAGCTGGACCAACCTCTGTCCTTGGTGGGCCCAAGCTCACCGCAGATGGAGGCTGCTTCGTGGGAGCGCCCTCCCATAGCAGCCTCTGTCCATTGCTGCCCCTGTTAAATTTAGATTAATCAACTAAGAGCGCCTCTGCCTTTGAAATGTAGCAAGAGCCCCAAAGATTTTGAATAGTTTGGAAAAATCTCTATTAAGGCTTTAAAAATGATTTCAAACAAAGCAAATTTAGAGTGTGAAGAGAGTACTGAACATTTAACATCACTTCTAGTGTTAAATATTTTAGTGATTAACTTCTCAAATGTAAGTTTGAAAACCAAACCACTTGCTGATTTTGTGAGTCCCATTGTAAAAAATGTGATGTTAGATATAACTAGTGTATAGTCCAGTGGCATTTAATGCTTGAAAGTTAGTATAGTGCCTCATCTGTTTTGAAATGCTAATTCTTTCAGTTACTGAAGTTCGAAAACTTTTTATTCAGTAAATAGTATGCCTTTTGTATTTTTCCAACTTTATATAACTATCAATCAGTCTCTAACATTAACTCCAGGGTTTGTTTTTACATTTAAAATTATTCAGCTCCTCATGATAAACATTAGGATTAAATAATCAGCCTTGATGCAGAAAGCAGTTTTTTCTGTAGCTTCAGGAGTTATACTATTCCACAAGTTTATATGATTAGTGTTGTTTTAATTGAATTCTGTTTTACTAATCACTTAAAAGGTATGGACATTTATTTTACATTATAATAACTTTTTCTTTTTAAATAACTTTTCCATTTAGAAACCGGATGCCTTGACCACTGGAGCTGGGATCTCAGTAGGTGATAAACTTAACATCATGACAGTTGGGCCAAGGGGCCCTCTTCTTGTTCAGGATGTTGTTTTCACTGATGAGATGGCTCATTTTGACAGAGAGAGGATTCCTGAGAGAGTTGTGCATGCCAAAGGAGCAGGTGGGTTTAAAAGACTCGTGTTCCTTAGCTGCATAAAAGTCTGCTAGAGAATGCCAGTGAGATTAATATTGCAAATCAGGATTGTGCAATGAGGCAGAAAAAATGTATTCTGAAGTGTATCTATGATATTAATATTAGTCCAAATCCTATGATCAGGAGTGTGTGCAAAAATTCCATCCAGAGGGGGAGAAAAAAAATATACACTTTTTGCATTTGACCTAGATAAATAACTGGGGAGGCAAAGTAGTTTGACTCCAAAGAAAAGTCCTACAGGAGCCTGCCAAATGCTTCTGTGCTGTATTTTTCTCTTTTTAGAAGACTTAAGAATCTGGTGCTGATTTGGTATCTATCTAACTTTAAATAATTAAATAAAGAAGAATAGAGGCATCTGTTTCACAGTTACTCAAAATTGTCTGTTCTGGAGTAAAGTCTTAATTATTAGATGTAATGTTTACTTAGGGAATGGGAATGATTAGATGTTACACATCTGCAATTTACTAAGCAGATACATGCCAATTCAGTTGCCCTTTAAACTAAAACATATACAAAAAATCTGTAACTTTATATCAGAAACAACTTTTACTAGCAACAGTGAAAATAAACGTATTCGCTTCTATACTTTGTATTAAATGAACAATTTCTCTGTCATCTATTCTTTAAGACTTTTATATTTAAATTGAATAATCAAATTGTCTCATAAAAGAAGAGAGACTAGCAAAAACTGTAGTTAGATTCTTCCATTTGTTATTTTTGAACATGGTTTCATGGTCAAAATAGCATTGATTATTTATTTCTAGTGTTAGTTTGAGAATTTGGAATCTGTTTGCAGATTACATGCTATTTTTGTTATCTTATATGGGTTTATGGCATTATTACAAAAGGTTACTGCATTTTTAAGGTATATCAAAATAAGAAAGCATCTAGTTTTAATGAACTACATAGAAAGTTTCATTAAATAGAACTTTCAGTTCCTGCAAGTGAAAACAAATAAAGGAGTACTCACATATGTCTAGGATCTCTTTTCCCTAACAACACCTTCCCAGGAGTGATGCTTAGGTCTCAAACTCAGGTGTAATACTCCCAAATTAATTTTATAAGAGTTAACCCTTATTAAGGATTTTTCTAATTGTAAACCAGAAATGATGTTCTTCTCTCCCCACATCCTTTCCCTATGAAATACAAATATTTCCTTCAAATCAAAATATAAGAGTTTAACAACACTATATCATACAGAATATTACCAAAGGCAATAAACATACTGGCTTAGATCTTCAGGTATTTATGCACCAAATTTGTTTTGCTTTTAGTACCTTTTGAGGTTCTGGGTAGGGATGTGAAAAGCGAACTGTTTAGGGCGAGGTCTGCTGCGGACACGGGCTTCTCCGATCTTCTGGAGCAGCTCCTGCCCATAGTAGGAATGTTAAAATGCATTTATTTTTGTAAATGTGTAACGGCTACTTTGGCTGGGCTGTGGCAGAGCATCCCTGGCATGCCCAGGCCCACTGTGAACAGGCTGTAGGCAGGGGCTGTTCCAGCTGGACTGGAGCAGCTCCTGCCTGAGGCACACCTGGGACTGTTGCAAGTAGGAATTGCTCTAGTTGTCCTTTTACAAATTTATTTACAAAAATAAACACATTTTAACATCCCTATTGTGGATAGGGGCTGCTTGGGTTATTTGGAGCAGCTCCTGTCCGCTGCAGGCCCTGTGGGGCTGGAGCAGCTTCCGCCTGTGGCATGCATAGACCTGCTGCAGACTAGGGTTGTGAATGTGTACCCATGTACACTGCTAACTGATGAGCCTGCTAGCCCCTTTCCCTCTAACCCCTGGCCTCGCGGGGGCTGTTGCTGTTGACGGGGCTAGAATAGCACTCTTCCCGCTGTGGGCGGTGGCTGCTTCCAGGTACTGGTTAATTGGTGTTCAGTAAGGATGATGCTTACCAGGTAACCAGTTACATGTTCCCTTCCCTACTCTGTTGTGGTTCTGTGGTGGATGGCCCACAGAAACCTGTACTGGTCACAGCATTGTGCCGTGTACTTGTACGTGTACTGGACATTGATATTCTTTACTGAAATGCTGTGTGTTAAAGTTAGTAAAATTTGGGCTGCTCCACATTTATTTTGCTTCATAGGATTAAGAACCTCAGTTTCCTGCATAAGAGAACACTGAACAATCTAATTAGAAGGTGTAGTGTCAAAGCCCAGCGCACATAGAGCAAGCAGCATATTAATTTCATATGATTGAGCAAGGAAAAGCTACAAAAGAAGTAAGTGTGTCTTAAGGCAGAAAGGGGTAGAGTAAAGAAGTCAACAGAGTGGTGGCTTGAAGTGGAGGGGAATGTTATGATGAATTTTCTTCAATTTCCAGAATTATTTTTCCACAGTTGCCCTTTTCCATACTTTGGTTGTGCCTCCTGATGTTAGCCAAAGTCATCTGATTTGTGCTATTCACACTTGTTCATCCAGTCATAGTAGTTTTGTTTTTTCAGGAGCTTTTGGCTATTTTGAAGTGACTCATGATATCACCAAATATTGTAAGGCGAAGGTATTTGAGCACATTGGAAAAAGAACGCCAATAGCTATTCGATTCTCCACTGTTGGTAAGATGATGTATTTAATGTATGTGGCCTTTTATATAATACATTGAGAAACTGTGTAAAATTCCATGTAGTTTTGACCATTTTTCACTGCCCTCTCAGCTAATTCCTTTCCCCTAGATTTGTTCTAAAATCTTGAGTAGTGTTAAGTGGCTGCCATTTCATGTAACATCAGCCTACAGTAGTCATTTTTCTTTCCTAGTAGGAGAGGAAGTATGCATCTTTGCGGAAGACTTAGGTTCTCTTCCTTGCTCTGTTGTAGGCTTTATCATTCTAGGCAGGCCATGATTAACACTTCTCTGCCTTGGTCTTTCATTAGAATTACTATCCTTATTTTTCATTTTTACCTGGCAGCAGTGTTGTGAGACAGGTAAGTTACAGCTTTTTACAAATGAGTTTGCAGGCCAATACCTTGCACATTATATGACTGAAAATGTGATTTTTTGAAACACACAAACAAACAAACATGTAACTAAAAAGTGGGAGGTTCTAAAGTTACCATAGCAATTCATAGTTTTTTGTACTTTTATAGTTATTTACAACTTTTTGTACCTTTTACAATATTTGTAAAATCTTGAAGATGGTTAAATTGAGGATTCTTGAATCTTCTGGAACTATGTAAAGAGTCTAGAGATCTTAATAACCCAGGGGATTTGCTTGTGTGGTTCAAAGCTCTAGCAGCTGAGCAATGCTTATGTGTTCTGAGGATTTGGACAGGCAGCTGGAGTTACTGACAGAACAGTGTATGCACTAAAGTGCTTTTTCAGTTCTGCTTTGTGCATTTTCTCCTCTCTGTATAGCAGAGATGGGGAACTTTTTTTGGACAGGAGGCCATTCACCTACAGAAACATTAGTTGGGGCTGCACACAAGTGAGAAGCAAAAAAGAAAACCAAACCCTCACTGATGTGGCCCCTGATTGAGAAGGAGACAGATGCTTTCCACATTTCTTCACATACATAAGAACGGCCATACTGGGTAAAACCATGGTCCAGCTAGTCCGTATCCTGTCTGCCAACAGTGGCCAATGCCAGAAGCCCCAGAGGGAGGGAACACAATAGGTAATCCTCACATGATCCCTCCCTGTCACTCATGATCCCTCCCTGTCACTCATTTCCAGTAAAAAATGAGTGCACTTTGCACCATTTGTTTCCCACCCCTGTAGTATAGTGGTCAAAAAGCTTGTGTATGCTTTGATGCTCAGGATGTGTTACAAGCATTCCCGGTGCTTGAAATAGTGGGGAAAATATATAAAATTATCCAGATGAACAAAGCTTAAAAAGAAGCAATAAATAATTGTGGGCCTACCTCTTTGTGTCCTCTCATGTTAAATATATGGCTGTGTGACTTTTCTTTTTCCCATCTTGACACTTGTTTTGTGTATATCTACATGTTTCTTCTAGCTGGGGAGTCTGGTTCAGCTGACACAGTTCGTGACCCTCGAGGCTTTGCCATGAAATTCTACACAGAAGAAGGTATCTGGGATCTTGTTGGCAACAACACTCCCATCTTCTTTATCCGGGATGCCATGCTGGTGAGTGAGACTATGGGTGTGAGTAGATTCATCACATGAGGTAAAGAAGTCCAAGGATTTGTACAAGTTGTAAAAAAGGGTATAGAGATGCATAAAATACAGATTAGCAATGAAAGCTTATTTTACCTTGATAGTTTAATGTATGTTTGAAATTTTTGACTGACACTGAAGCTACTTTAAGGAAAAAATTATGGCTTATTTGCATTTAAATAAACTGGCTAGTAGAAAGATTAAGTTATTAATATGTTTGTATTTTTACCTCCTGTGTGATCAATATCACGTTTGAGTTTAAATGGCTAAGATTTTCAAGCTGTCACTTTGAATTTGGATTATTTTAAAATTTTTCACTTTTTAAACATTCCTCTAACCTGTTTAAATGTTGAAACAGGAATTTAAACTTTGTTACTCATCCATTTTTTTAATTGTATTTGATAAGGAAATAATCTTAAGTGTGGAAAGTAGTTTTCCCACTTTTAATGTCTATGTATCTTATTCAAAATAGGTCTACATTTTATAAGAGAGGGGGCAGGATTATCTTTCTCAAATTCAGTTAAAACAGTGGAGATAGTTGACTGATATATCACTATAATTTATTCAATTGGGGCCAAATTTGTCAGTCTTTAATTTTGCAAAAGTCCCACTGAGGTCAGTGAAAATCTTAGTGGGACACACTGTAATAGGCATTCTCAGACTTGGAGTCAAAGCCTGAGTCCCATTGCCTGTGGCTGAAGCTCAAGGCTTGTATGTACTCTCTCTCCTCATGTGCTCATATGAAGATAAACTCTTTAATATTCTGAAAAATCTTTGTATTGGATGATCTTCTGTTATGACTTGTTTGGTCAGACATTCCTCTCTAAGTGCTCCCACCCAGTACAGTGTTTCTGTAGTGGTAGACTTAAAACCTCCAGACTTCAAATCTTTTACTCTGATGGGCTAATTCCCTTTAAGGACAGACACAGTAGATGCCTCTTCCATGTTGGAGACTCTCATATTCTGAGTTGATACTTGATATAATTATCCTTCTCAAGGACTTTTTCAATTGTAAAGCTGTATCATCACCTCCTAGAGAAGTCTATGAAGATCTTGTCAGATCCAGAAGAAAGCAGTTCCAAAATTTCATTAATGAACATGCATCATATGGCACCCACTGAACAGACAAGTAACTCTTGAAACCACCAAAGAATCAGCACTAAAGAAAGATCTGGTGACAGCATTGACACCAGGACTAAAGCAGACACTGACACTTCCAGAGCAGTTTCGTTCTCTAGACTACTCCAGGAAGCCTTGCATGACAGGGTTTCCAGACTCCTTGCCATGGAGCTGTGATATTAAAAAACTTGAAAGCCCTGGTTCTAACTGGAGCTTGACACCTGGTTCCTTAGCAGGGAGCCTGGAAATCTTGAGAACCCCAACTTGAGCTGTCTGGCTCTCTGCTGCAGATTTGAGAGCCTGGTAGTCTTGGGAAGAGCTCCCAGGGTTTGCAGCTGTGGAGCAGCCCAATATTCCAGACTCAGGACGCTAGAGCAGCAGTGGGCAACCAAGAATCCTGAGTGGCCCTCCACCTCAGTGGGCTGCAGCAGCACATGGGTTCCACCCGCGGACCCCCATCTGCCTCCTGCCCCATAGCCCCTGCACTTATCTATTTCTCCCCCTCCCTCCCAGCACTTTTGGAGCACGGTGAATCTGTTGATTTATGCTCTGTTCCTGCTCTCCCCTTTCCCTCCTTCCACCCCCCAGACGTTCAAGCTCAGGGAGGGGGAAGAGCAGGGATGGAGTATCAGTTAGCAGATTCATGGTGCTCTGAAGGTGCTGGGAGGGAAGGGGGAAGTGCAGGGCTCTGGTGTCCTAGTGCTCAAGAGACATATGGGAGAAGGGGGCAGCCAGAGAAGAGGGTCTGCAGATCACAGATGGAGCCTCCTTGAGCTGCATGTGAACTGTGGGCAGTATATTGCCCACCACTGCCCTAGAGCTTCCAGGCTTATCATTCTGCTGATTCTTGTTGTTAATATAAATATTTTACCAGTTCAAGATTGAGGGTGAAATTAACACAATAGTTGGTAGTATCATGACAAAGCTTGAAAACCTCAATGCTGTTTTTCTTTTACAGCTTCTCCCACCAATAACTGTGACTTGTCACTGATAATACTGTCTTGAAGTGCTGATGATTTCATTCTTGCCCCATAGTAGCTTAACATGTACTTTGTCAAGAGCCGTATATTGCGGCTGAAATAAGTTCTATGTATCAAAATACTACAGGCGACCTCACTTACGATCTAATTGGTTCCTGGAGAACTGTCGTAGGTTGAACCCTTATTTTCCATAGGCACAATGTTATAAATGGCAGTTCCATTCCTGGAAACCCATTTCATACCCTAAAAATACAAACATTGACTACAGAAATGGAAGAAAACTAAATAAAACACAAATGTATGCCTTTACAAATATTTGTTAACTTAAAACAAATATTCAGTATGAAAATAAAGCACAGAAACTATATTTGAAAATTTCCAAAGTAAGGGCTTTCCTGGCTTCTTGGTTGATTTTTTTCTACTCTGTACATCACTTTTCCTTTTCTCAGACATGGTGAACAGCAAAAGTAGTTCAAATAATGTACAAAAATAACTAAAAAGTGAAGACCAATGTGGCGGAGACACACGCAGTTCAAGCAGGAGCTGCAGACCAGCGAGTCTGACTGATCTTGTGTGTTTCCTGTTTTGGGATGATGCCTGGAGTCTGCGTCATACGCCTTCGTAAATGCGAGCTTCAGACGTAAATTGGGTTTTATTTTAGACGCTATCTCACATGGACAAAAAAAAAGGTTGTAAATGTGGGGGTTGTAAGTCGGGGGTCACCTGTATGTGATCCGTTTTCTTGGAATGCTAGTAGTATGTAAATCAGGGATGGGAAACCTTTATTTTGGGGCAGGGGCCCATTGACCCACAGAAAAAGCAATTGGGGGGCCATGCACAAATGAAAAGCAACCTCGCTTTTATTCCCCCGAAACCCTCAGTGAGGTGCCCTCAACTGAGAGAGAGGAATACATTCTCCATATTTCCCTTGGGAAGTAATTTTCCCAGGCTAGTAAATTTTGTGTGATCCAGTCCTGTTGGGGGACAGTGGAGGGACTGGAACACAGCATGGTCTCCCCTATGCTGGCAGGTAACCCTGAGCCTCGGGGGCTGCATCCAGGCAAGCTGCATCCAGGCCTTATGTTCCCCACCCCTGATGTAAAGGGACCCTCAACATAATTATAAAGAATTTAGTTCTAGTAAATTCATCTTAATGTTGTTTGTTTGAAATTAGTTTCCATCCTTTATACATACCCAAAAGAGGAACCCTCAGACTCACCTGAAGGATCCAGACATGATGTGGGACTTCTGGAGCCTTCGCCCTGAATCTCTGCACCAGGTGGGAGCTTATTGCCTTTGAATTCAACTTATGTTGAATTCCCTATTCATGAAAGAATATTTAAATCATGTTTTTGTTTTGTTTTTAAATATTTTATTCTCTTGGGGTGTGTCTACACTGCACCCTTAGCTTGAAATAAGCTATGCAGTTTGAGCTACGCGAATTGCATAGCTTATTTCGAGTATATTTTGAAATAGTTTATTTCATAATTTGGTGGTGTCTACACCGCGCCAAATTTTGAAATAAACCGCTATCCTGAAATGTCCCTTAATCTTTGTGGAATGAGGTTTACATGGACATTGGAATAGTGCGCACACCCGTTATTTTGAAAGGTATTTCGAATTAACAGGCATGCTGTCAAGATGCAGAATAGCTATTTTGGGATACCAGAAGTATCCTGAAACAGTGCCATAGTGTAGACGTACCTTCAGGCAGTCTGGGAATTTCCATTATCTTTTTGGACCAATAAGGCTATATACTAATCTTAAATTGTTAGCAATTATTTGAAATTCAGTAAAACTCGAATTATATACTTTTAGCCATCTATTAAATGATAACTACTAGGTTTGTGTCCTCTTACATTTTTCTGTAAAGTTAGCTAATGATTAAAGTGATTATCCAAAAAAAGTGTCCTTTTTTTCTTATAGCTTTTTTTTTCTTGAACTAAGTTGTTAATGAATTAAAACACTTTACTTTTAATATATTGATAATTTAAGCAGTTAAACTATTCGGAATCTTTAGCCAACTATAAAAATTAATATTAAAAAATTTCTGGGAAGAGAATGCTGATATGGCTTAATGTAGTTTTAAAAGTCCCATTGTCCTCCCCCCGCCCCCCCCCCCCCGCCTAAATGTTTAGGGGTTGATGTCAGCACACATCACATATTTTAATTCTTCTGGGAGGATGGTCAGAAAACAGTATATCAATGTTATGTAATGTGTGGTATACATTTGTAATACTAGTGGAAAAGCAAATATTTTTAAAATGTTGAAAAGCTCAGTAATTTTAAGAAAAAGTGCTTGAAATAAAGGATTTTGTACAATCCTAAACTGAAGAACAAACAGCGTTTTCTGTGGCCATTGAATGCTATGTTCGGCAGTATTTCCGCATCAAAGGGTTTTGCTAAAACTGGTTTGTCCATGATTTTAAAAAATTAAAAATACGGGAAAAGTTGCCACAATTAGCTCCAAAACTACAGTAGCTAACTTATTTCCTTGAAAAAGCATTGTAACCACACGTTAAGTTGGTGTCCATTTTTCACTTCCTTGTTAAATGCTTAACCTTATTGCATATTCATTATCTTCACTGACCCACTTATTAGAGCTGCTGAAATTATGTTTCAGAAGTCTTCAAACAAGAAATTAGTCATACAGATCTTGGTACATAAACTGTCATGATGGTCTGCACCAGACCATTTCCATTTATACCATTGATTTAGATGAGTCTATGTGCTGGTTAAGGATTATAGTGAATCAGTTTACTAATTACTAGAATTGTCTATGCTTTTTATTTAGGTATCTTTCTTGTTCAGTGATCGTGGTATTCCAGATGGACACCGCCATATGAATGGATACGGATCCCATACTTTTAAACTGATTAATGCAAATGGCAAAGCTGTTTACTGCAAATTTCATGCAAAGGTATTGTTTTTAAGTTTAGCCACTTGGCAATACTTGGTGCCATATGAATCCAGAAGTATGATGCATCAGTTGTTGGTTTTACAAAGTTGTGGCTTTTTGGGTTTTTTTTGGGGGGGGGTGGGAGGATTATACAATATTGTATAATCTTTCACATCTGCTTCAGGGAAGATCTTTACAGGTATTAGAGTAATAGTCTAAGATCCGCACAAGATTTTCAATATGCTTTACTGGCTGTTATGGAGAAATCCTGAACATTTTTCTTGCTGACATTTAGTGTAGATGTAGGAATCTGTATCTATGTCCTACCTGCTTACATTTTACTTTTCTTAAAGTTTGTGTAGGTGTGATGGATATAAATATATCCCTGAATCTTTTCTTGTGTATTAATGTTGGGGACGAAGGGGTTGGTGTGTCTTTCAGAAATGTTTGACATCTTAGTCTACTTTTGTGCATGTGATATATTTGGTGCCATGGTTCATACTTTCTAAAGTATAATCCAGGTATAATCCCTGCTAGTTATGTTTAATTACAAATAGTTATGAGTGTCACTTCTTCTTCATTTGATTACTGTTAGACTGATCAGGGCATCAAAAACCTTTCTGTCGAAGAATCAGGAAGATTGGCTTCCACTGATCCTGACTATGCAATACGTGACCTTTACAACGCCATTGCCAGTGGAAATAGTCCATCCTGGACTTTTTATATCCAGGTTATGACGTTTGAAGAAGCTGAGAAATTCCCATTTAATCCTTTTGATCTAACTAAGGTAACTAAGAGGTGTATGTGTGTATACAAAAAATAGTATTGAAGTTACAAAGTCAAGCAGTCAGTTTGTTTTTACAAACTTAATTTTCCCTTCCCCCTTCTACATATGTCATGTCCTAACATCACATGAGAAATGCACGGCAGAGCCAACAATAGAACTGCCCTCTCCTGGGTTCCAGTCTTAATGCCTTAAACGCAAAAGAATATCTTCTCTCTCTTTCACTACCTTCTTCATTCAGAATTCGTTATGTGCTGTGAATGAGAATAGAATCTTAAAGTCAAACAATGTGATCATGTTTATCTCCCCTCTGAGGGGAGCGGAGAAGTGGGGCCATGCAGTTGGGTGGGTCAACAGTGGAACAGGCAAGCCCCGTCCCCAGTGGGGATCGCCAGTCAGGTGGAGGAGAAACAATGCTGTGAAGCTCCATGTGACAAAAGCGGGGCAGCTAACAAGCCCCGTCCCCTGGGAGCCCCGGCTGGCGGGGCAGCAGCAGGACAGGTGAGCCCTGTCCCAGGTGGGGGATTCCACGTCCGGTGGGGGAGAAGCTGGGGTGCGGAGTCTGAGGAGCTGTGGCAGGCTGGAGCCAAAGTCCAAGCCCTGCAGGCTGGAGCCTAGTGGTAATGGGGCTGTAGCAGAGCCAACTGCAAGGAGGGGGAGTGTACTGGGAATCCAGTGACGGGACCTCCCTATATCCAGCAAATTCCCTCATTTGGGATGGGTCAGGGAGGTCCAACCTGTAATATAACCTGTTTTCTTGCTGTGTTTTATAACCTGTAGTAATCATAGTGTATATATTGTATTTTCTAGGTTTGGCCTCATAAAGACCATCCTCTAATTCCTGTGGGCAAACTTGTCTTGAACAGGAATCCTGTCAATTATTTTGCTGAGATAGAACAAATAGCCTTTGATCCAAGCAACATGCCACCAGGTATCGAACCTAGCCCTGATAAAATGTTACAGGTAAGCAGACCAACTTGATATATTACTCTGACATAGATAACATCCTCTACACAGAATTTCTTCTTTGTAGGGCTATGTCTACATTTAAACCACTGCAATAGCACAGCACCTGGAGCACTTCAGTGTGGGTACTCATTACAGTGACCAGAGGGGTTCTCACATCACTGTAGTTAACCCACCTCATTGAAAGGTGATAGTTAGCTCAAGGGAAAAGTGCTGCTTTCATTGATTCATTGCTGTCTACACCAGGGATTGGGTTGTTTGACAGTATCGCATAGATGTGGATTTTTCAACACCTGAGCGATGTAGTTGAGTTAGCCTAACTTGTTAGTGTATATCATAGAATACTGGGACTGGAAGAGACCTCGAGAAGTCATAGTCGAGTCCCCTCCCCTCATGGCAGGACCAAATACTGTCTAGACCATCCCTGATAGACATTTATCTAACCTACTCTTAAATATCTCCAGAGATGGAGATTCCACAGCCGCCCTAGGTAATTTATTCCAGTGTTTAACCACCCTGACTGTTAGGAACTTTTTCCTGATGTCCAACCTAAACCTCCCTTGCTGCAGTTTAAGCCCATTGCTTCTTGCTCTATCCTCAGAGGCCAGGAAGAACAAGTTTTCTCCCTCCTCCTTATGACACCCTTTTAGATATCTGAAAACAGCTATCATGTCCCCTCTCAATCTTCTCTTTTCCAAACTAAACAAGCCCAATTCTTTCAGTCTTCCTTCATAGGTCATGTTCTCTAGACCTTTAATCATTCTTGTTGCTCTTCTCTGGACCTTCTCCAATTTCTCCACATCTTTCTTGAAATGTGGTGCCCAGAACTGGACACAGTACTCCAACTGAAACCTAATCAGGGCAGAGTAGAGCGGAAGAATGACTTCTTGTATCTTGCTTACAACACACCTGTTAATGCATCCTAGAATCGTGTTTGCTTTTTTTGCAACAGCATCACACTGTTGACTCTTATTTAGCTTGTGGTCCACTATTATCCCTAGATCCCTTTCTGCTGTACTCCTTCCTAGACAGTCGCTTCCCATTCTGTATGAATGAAACTGATTGTTCCTTCCAAAGTGGAGTACTTTGCATTTGTCCTTATTAAACTTCATCCTGTTTACCTCAGGCCATTTCTCCAATTTGTCCAGATCATTTTGAATTATGACCCTGTCCTCCAAAGCAGTTGCAGCCCCTCCCAGCTTGGTGGTATCTGCAAACTTAATAAATTAACAGGTGTGTTGTGAGCAAGACATGAGAAGTCATTCTTACGCTCTACTCTGCACTGGTTAGGCCTCAATTGGAGTATTGTGTCCAGTTTACTGTTACTGTTTCTCCCTCCTCACTGAGCAATGAGCCTACCCGGTCCTTGGTCTTTCTCTTGCTTCTAATATATTTATAGAATGTTGTCTTGTTTCTCTTTATGCCTGTAGCTAGTTTGAGCTCGTTTTGTGCCTTTGGCTTTCTAATTTTGCCCCTGCATTCCTGTATTGTTTGCCTATATTCATCCTTTGTAATTTGTCCTAGTTTCCATTTTTTTTTTTTTTTTTTAAAAGATCATGAAAGATCTCCTGGTTGATCCTAGGCGGTCTTTTGCTATATTTTCTATCTTTCCTATGCCACAGAATAGCTTGCTTTTGGGACCTTAATGTCCCTTTGGAAAATTTGCCAAATCTCTTCAGTTGTTTTTCCCCTCAGTCTTGCTTCCCATGGGTCCTTACCTACCAGCTATCTGAGCTTACCAAAATCTGCCTTCCTGAAATCCATTGTCTCTAATTTGCCGTTCTCCCTTCTATCATACCTTAGAATCACGAACTCTATGATTTCATGATCACTTTCACCCAAGCTGCTTTCCACTCTCAAATTCTCAACCTTCTGAAATAAAAAGTTGTCTTGTTTTTTACCCCTTTTAGCCTAACCCAGAGACTCTCAACACGTCAGTCTCCTATGTCTATCTCCACCTCAGTCAAAGTGTGTATATTTTTAATATAAAAGGCAACACCTCCTCCCTTTTTTCCCTTGCCTGCTCTTCCGGAGTAAGCTGTACCCTTCTCTACCAATATTCCAATTGTGTGTATTATCCCACCAAGTCTCAGTGATGCCAACGATGTCATAGTTGTATTTATTTATTTGCACTTCCAGTTCTTCCTGCTTATTACCCATTCTTCTTGCATTTGTATATAGTCATCTAAGATACTGATTTGATCTTGCCTCCCTGTTGTGCCCTGATCCTCCTTTCTTTCTGCTATTATAGCCCACATTCCCTCCCACTTACAACCCATCTCCCAGTTCTTCACTCACCCATGGGCTTTGGTCACCCATGGGCTTCACTCACCCATGGGCTTTGGTCACCTGTCCCCATCGAACCTAGTTTAAAGCCTAAAGCTTTCATATTATTGTGGGTGTTACTGTAATAACTGCAGAGGGTTTAGATGGTAACCTGGAGCAAGGGAGTTGGTGGGGGGGGGGGGCAAGAGATGTTGGGGTGCCAGAGGCAGGCTGTGGCTGGGATACACTTACATAGGCGACTCCTGGCCAGCAGCCCTGCAGGAGCTTGAGGCAGGCTCCTTGCCTGCCGCAGTCCCATGCTATTCAGAATGGCTCGCTGCTCCCTGTGGTTCTCTCCTTTGGGTGCCAGTGTGGATGGATGGGATGGAGGGGGAGCCTTCGTGTGTTGCCTCATTCCTAGCAAAATCTCTCAACTCCCATTGGCCAGTTTCTGTGAAGCTTCTCCCTGCCCCTTGCTCTCTGTAGCTCTTAGCTCAGAATGCTGGCAGCTGCTTAAAGTGGCTGGAGGGTGGAGGCTGCTCTCAAGAAGCTGGCTTCTCTGTGCCTGAGCATCCAGGCAGGGTGGCCCACGGGCCAGATCCAGTGGCTTGGCAGGCTAGATCCAGCCTGCAGGCTGTACCTTGCCTTCCCCTGGATTAAAGGCTTTAACCTGACTAAGTTTTTAGTTTGGCGCAGTCCATAATAAATAGTGCACATAATTTTTTATGGAGCTAATATGAAGTCTTTTTGCTTTCAGATAAGACACTCTTTTATGATCACTCCTTCAGTTAGCTCCTTCACTGTTTGATTTACAGTGGGGATTTTAATTTCTGTTCCCTTAACATAGTAAACAATTTGTTTCTGGTATTATGTAAGGAGGCACTTATGCCAGCATACCTACTCTAATGCCCCTTTTAAAAAATACAGTCACTGCAATATTGTCATGTAAATATGCAAGAAAATTAGAAGGGATATATTACATACAGAAATTTGAAAATAATTACTGTAAGTTGAGGATAACTAGTCATTTTGACTTTTATTAAGGATTATTAAATGAGCATTTTGATCACATAACTGCTTATTTCAGTGGGTAGTTTCAAAAGTTAGTCATGAAAAATACACTTGTAGAAAAATATGTTCAGGATCAAACTTATTGTCATATATGGGATTGGGAAAGAGTTTTCCCTTAGTCAGGTTGGTAGTAACTTTGGGGGGAAGGTTTGGTCCTCTTCTGCAAGGTGGACTGCTGGTCAACTTCCTGGATTATCTGAGTATATATCACTTCATTTCCTTGCTATGTGGGGAGGGCATTGGTACATCTGGGTCCTCCTATTTTTTCCTTATGGCATATAATACTGTGGTCTCCTGTGGGCTTTAATATTTGGACTAATTTAGGTTGTTTGGTTTTGTGTGAGGGTGCTGAATGGTGACTTCTGATCTACAGTAAGTGAGACTAGATGATGATGGTTCTTTCTGGCTAAATGTAAAAAAATATTGAATTATACGTCACTTTTATTTTAGGGTCGTCTTTTCTCATATCCTGATACTCACCGACACCGTTTAGGACCCAACTACCTACAAATACCTGTGAATTGTCCCTACAGGGCTCGTGTGGCCAACTATCAGAGAGATGGACCTATGTGTGTGTCTGACAACCAAGGTATCTTGAAAATACTTTGAACATAATATATTTGAATTATGTATACCGGCAACAAAATGACTTATCTATTCCTTGATGATAGTTCATTTCAGAAAAAAATCAGCCCATCGTTTAGTAGTTTCACCCAGGAGTAGATAAAAACAATGGTAACCGGGTAATCCTAATCAGCAATACACTAACATACTCTTTTCAGTGTCTTTTTTAGCAGCAAGAAACTGAACATATTCTACTCGGTTTACATTGTTCCCTAAATAACAGCTTTACCTTTTTCTGATTGAAGTGTAGCAAAGGTATGCTCCTTAATGAGGACTTGACTACATTTTCAGAGTCATGGACCTGTAATATTTAAATGCATGCACTGTTAAATAAGTGATAAAAACTGATCAAATACTCTAGACTTGTAGGTATAGACCTCAGTATTGATGCAGAAACGATTGCAATTTATTCTGATGTTACTTGCCCCTTTATTGAAATCCAAAGAGATACTTACAGCTGTTTTCATAAATTCAGTGCTTGGAGAATATAGTAATTTAAATGCTTATGTTTAGTTGCTTCATTATATGAAATGTTCACACTGCCATGCCAAAAAAAAATCCTATAAGTATGAAGGGTTCTTGTTACAGTGACACATCTCCAGCCCTAAACTTCCAATTCTGTCTACATAGTTGCTGGAGTGCATATTTATACCTTTTTGTTTCTTTAATTTTTTTAAATTTGTTTTTTGTCTTGCAGTTAGACTCCTATCAAATATTTTTACACATTGTAAATGCATTGCCAGTTCTAAGACTTAGTAACCCTGTGGTCAAAAAGGCAAACAAACCAACAAGTATGCCTTATCAAAGAATAGTGTGCAATCCTCTTGTATACAGATACTGGTTAGTTATAGATACGATCTTTATCTCAAGACTACAGATGTTGTAAGATGTTTGTTTGAAAAAGAGCCCTAATTGTGCAACAAAATGTGAGGATGTTTTTTAAATGGAAAGAAAATTCCAAAAAGAAGTAACGCTTAGGATGTGTTATCAGAACTGTAAGCCAACAGGGAAAAGTGGGTCTTTTTTTTCCCCCCCCTCTTTCCAAAGAAAAACCTTAGTTTAAATCCACACACACAATTCTAGAAATATCTTTATTAAAACTGATTTCTTCTGAGTGTTTACATAAGTCATGGTTGAAATTTGAAGGAGAATATTTATGATACTTACTTCTATTCTCTCTCTCTCTCTCTCTCTCTCTCTCTCTCTCTCTCTCTCTCTCTCTCTCTCTCTCTCTCTCTCTCTCTCTCTCTCTCTCTCATATATCTATATATATTTATTTAAAAATCCCTTTTCCTGTGGGATGACAGCGCGATGTCAGCATGTCACTGTGCATCCTGCAGGAAAAGTTTGTGTCTTGCCACCCCTCAGCTGTGTGACTCCCCCCGCACCTTCCTGGTGGCCAGGGGAGAGAGGAGAGATCAGAGACACCAGTGGATCCTCCTCCCGGTCCACGGTGAGCGGCCCCAGGATAGCCAGCCCTGGCAGCCCTTCAGTAAGTGGCTGCTCTGAGGTCAGGCAGATTGTGATCGGCCCACTTGCTCAACGGCTTCATAAGCCTGCTGCTCAAGACTCTCTCGACTCTTTCGCACTACAGCACTGAGCCCGAGGCACCCAGGCCCCGCTGTCCCCCTGCTTGCCCCTGCCGGAGGCAGCCTGTGGAGCTGCTTCCGAGTGTGGCTGCCGCATAGCCCTGAGCCAGAGCTGTCGCCCATGGTGGAGTTGGGGCAAGAGCCAGTGACCAGACTGATTCTTCTAAGGTGTTTGTGGGGGGGCGGGGGAGGGTGGAGAAAGCCCCCAGCTTCCCTGCACAGGGAAGAAGCACTCCCCCTCCTGGACTAGGGGAACAGCAGTGCGCTGTCTGCAGTCTTTCCCTGTGCTCCAGTTGGCCAGAATCTGGCTAATGGATGCAGTGGGAGGCTGAGCCATGTACCAGCGTGGGGTCCACCTCCTCATGCCTAGACCCTGCCCCCCTCAGTCCCCTCACTCACTCTGCTGAGACCCTGCCCCCTCTCCCCTGGCTAAACACCCTGCCCCCAGCCTCCTGTCCAGACACTTACCCCCATCCTACTCCTACCCTACATCCCCAGCCCCCTCACTCACTGCCATGCTGAGACCCCACACCACCAACTCCCTCACTCACCTCCCTGCACCCCTCATCCTGCTCCTGCTCCCTTCCCCTGCCTGCTGACCAGACACCCTGCCCTCAGCCTGCTCCTGCACCCTACCTCCCACTGAGACCTTGCAGCCCCTGTTGTACCCCCATCCCTATCCCACTCGCTGGCAGCCCTGTCCCGCACATTGAACCCTTCATTTTTGGCCCCACCCCAGAGCCTAGGTGGCCCATAAAATCCACTAAGCCTGGAACCCAAGAAGTAACGTTAGTTCGAACCAAGGGGCTTGATTCGAACTAACGTGTCCCAGAGCGCACTTCCTGGTTCGAATCAGCTGTTAAGCGGAATAACGCGTGGGTGAGATTATGCTAATGAAACGTGGGATATTTAAATTCCTGCTACATTTGCATCTCTAGTCCGAACTAGGGAGCAAATGTAGACGTACCCCTACTGAGCTGCTCTGTGACTGACCCTAAGCCCTTAATGGCCACACAGCAGCAGCCAAAATTGGTATGCAGGAACTAATACTTCTAATAGCAGTAATTCTTGATTGGATACTGGCCTGCAGAAAACACAGGGGGATGCTGCTGCAGAAAACACAAAAACAAATTGATTTGTTTTGTAAATCAAATGTCATCTTATTGTAAGTTCACAATAAAACCTTGATAATCATTAGTTTGCCAATTTCAATTCCAAATCCTTATTGACATCCTGAAGTCTCTATCTACTTTGTGAAGATTTAACAGCCAAGTCTTTTAGTGAAATCCCATAAAATTAAGACTTCTTTATTATTTATAAAATACACTGTTGTCTATTTATAATTCAAACAAGTAAACATGTAAAAAATCCAGAATGCTTTTTCTGCTACAGTAGCTTTGAGTTTGTGATTTCTGCTGACTTGCTTATTTGTAAAGCTTGGTGATTTACTATGGCTTTTCCAATTGCCAGAGTTAATTAGTGAGGATTCTACTGCATAAAAGGTGTTCTGTGTAGTATATCTACATTACTATATTTGGCAATAATAGGGACAGCATTAGTCTTAAGTATACTTGTGGTGTGTTTTTTTTGTTTGTTTGTTTTAACCGGGGAAAAATAATTTTGACCTTAACGTGTAGTATCAGCACCTGTCAACCCTGCAGCCCTGAATTGGCATTGAGAAAAAATTAAGATATAGCCTGCCATATCTTAATTTTCTAGACTACAGATTTAAGTGATTTTTTTTTTTTTTAAAGGAAAAAAGTTGGTGCTCAATGATTAAAAACAGCCATTTTAACTCAGGCCTTGATCCTACAGCATGCTCATTTTTTAATGCTTAACTGTTAGAAATGTGAGGGGTCCCATTGAAGTCAGTGGTATCTAAGATAAATGGGACTACACAAAGGCTTAAAGCTAAGCTTGTGTTCAAGTGTTTTGCTAAATTGTGGTCAGAGCATTTGGCATTTTGCATGAGGCTCAGTCATGGCTCAGTTTTTGAACCAAATAGGTTCCCTCTACTCAGTGAGTGGAGCTTAGATCCTGCCTTTATTTTTAATACCAGAAATTTTTAAGGAAGCTCAGGAAATAGATTCAAATTCAGATATTATATCTGGTTGGAAAACTTGTATTGAGCTTTACTTTTGAAAATGTCACTTTGATACAACTGTGGAGTTGTGAGCTTTTTTTAATGAAATTGTACAGATTTTAATTACATTTCTCACAAAACTCTTTCCAAAATAGAAATTTGTGTTTGAGAACTTGATTTCAGAAAAATGGAAATATTGTTTCAAAACTATATTTTTTAAATATTAGGAGCATTATTACATTACACGAGTAATAACAGCGCATAATCTGATTGACAGGTGAAATGTTCTGTTTTTTCAGAATTTCCATTTCACAGCAAATTTTGCTTTTCTGATTTAGAACAAAAATGAATTTTCAAAATTCCAAGTTTTGACCAGCTATATTAGATGTGGTTTTAAGACTGCTGGATGTTTTAACTGCTGAGGTGCATCTTTGGAAGAGTGGTGTTAAGCAAAGTGTTGGTAATTATTTTAAAAACAAGCATAGGAGTTTCATACATGATAATGAGGCAAAAGGATTATTTAAAATCAATTTGAATATATTCCTTCAAGTATGTATTATAATTTCACTGTCTCCTAAACTAAAACGACTGATATTTTGATCTTCTTTCTTAAAGGTGGTGCCCCAAATTATTACCCAAACAGTTTTGCTGGCCCTGAAGATCAGCCCAATTGGAAAGAGAGCCGCATGTCTGTTTCAGGTGATGTGCAGCGCTTCAATAGTGCAAATGAGGATAATGTGTCTCAGGTATGCTATGTGAAAAGGACTTATTACATTGCCTGTGATATCTGGATATGTTTTTTCCTTTGAAGCATCTAAAGGCCAGTTTTTGAGGAGGCCTTAAAAGATCTTTATGCAATTCATTTCTAGTAGGACTGTCAATTAATCACATTTAACTCAGAAAATTAATCGTTCTTTAGGCAATAATAGAAAACCAGTTGAAATGTATAAATATTTTGGATTATTTTCTGCATTTTTAAATATACTGATTTCACTTATAACACAGAATACGAAGTGCGTACAGTGCTCTCTTTATTACCTTTATTTTTAGATTGCAAACATTTGTATTTGTATTTTCAGTTCATCTCCTACAAGTACTATAGTGTGATCTACCCCTCAAATTTTTTTCCATGACAGAGATGTGTTAATCTGCAGCTTTTAAAAACAAGTAGTCCTGTGGCACCTTAGACTTGAAGACTAACCAAAATATATAGAATCATGAGCTTTTGTGGGCAAAACCCACTTAAGCAGATGAATTGGAGTGGAAATAACAAACCAAGCAGCAGAAGTAGTACTTATCAATTGTAGGAACTGTATTAAGGAGGCTAATTAAGTGGGCTGGATATGTCCCATACATACTCTATCATGAAAGTGCAACTTACAAAAGTAGTTGTAAGTTTATTTTTGTTTATTTCCTGGGTTGTCATCTGAGACTCCTGTAACGTGAAATGCGGGTAACACTCAGAGCCAGAGACACAATTCTCCTCCAAGGAATTTAGTCCAATTGCATGTTTTTAACTAGTATCATCAGCCTGTCTTCTGGAATGGTGGCTAAGGCATGATCTGTCATGCACATATTTACCTTGACATGCAAATACCTTACAACAGTGGCTACAATGATGCCATGTGAACATATGTTTACATTTATAGGATTAAAATTCTGCCTGCAAAATTGCACCTTGAAAAGAGTATCACACAGCAATAAAACAAGTGATCTCAAAGGGTGTGTCTAAACTACACCCCTCTGCCAACAGAGGGATGTAGATCAGGCACATCGCTATTGCAAACGAAGTGTGGATTTAAATATCCCACGCTTCATTTGAATAAAAATGGCTGCCGCTTTTTGCCGACGTGGCACTTTGCTGGCAAAAAGCGTCAGTCTAGACGAGGATCGGTTGACAAGGGAAGCCTTTTCTGACCGATCCCTTATGTCTCGTGCAACAGGAAAAGGCTTTCCTTGTTGACTGATCCCTATCTAGACTGCCGCTTTTTGCCAGCAAAGTGCCACATCGTCAAAAAGCGGTGGCCATTTTTATTCAAATGAAACGCGGGATATTTAAATCCACGCTTCATTTGTAATAGCAGTGTGCCTAATCTATATCTCTCTGTCTGCAGAGGGATGTAGTTTAGACACACCCAAAGAGACTATAAAGTCCAATATATACATCTCCAACTTTTCATCAATTTTCTCCTGGTATTTGGGTAACACTTCACCCCTACTCTTAAGTATCACACTCACCTTATAATATTGTTATTTCATTGGATTGTTAGAAAATGTTTTTTACACTAAGTAATGCAAATAGTACATTTTTGGAGCCAGTCTGAACACTAATATCCAGATGGAGAATTTAGCCCTGTTTTTTTCCAAGCTTGATGTAATTACAGTAGACTTCTGATAATCCGGAACCTATGGGACTTAGGTGGTGCCGGATTATCAGATATGACAGACTATCAGGAAGTATATAAAGTGTTCTTAACCCTTTTTAATTGTACATACTGTATACAGTATACTGTAATGTTTTAGTTTTTTAAAGCCTTTTTTACCCTTTTTGCTCAAATCAGCTGCTGCTGCTGTTACCTTGTGACTCTTTTTTTGCCGAAGCTCACTCACTAAGCTCTTGCCATTTTGATGCTGGACTATCAGGAGTGCTGGACTATTGGAGTTTTACTGTAGTTGCTGCAGATACACTGTGATACAAATGTTATATTTTAAGTATTACTCAGTTCCAAAAGAACTGGATTATATTGATGTACAGGATAATTGAAGTAAAGAGGCAAATAGCAGTGAACACACAATTTGTGACATCAGGCTAGAAATGAACAGTATTGCCAGGACATCTGCAAATCTCATTCATAAACTAGATAGCTCATTTGTCTCATTTTTACCAGATAATGTCATGAAGGAGAAATATGTAATTGAAAGATATAGTTGTAACTTATTTCTTGAAATAGGCCAATAGTTATTTTACAAACAGGAAGAGTAGTTAGGATTTGTAAAAATGTGTCTTATAAAGCTGATAAAAATTTCATAATTTATTTTTGCTAAACTATCCAGCAGATTTATGTTAATAGCTCTAGGAAGCAGACTAGCTGCATATTTAATCTAATGCTGACTTAGAAGCATTAGTTTCATTATCATCATGTTGGTCCCTTTGCCTCTTTTTCTTATTCCTTTTCTCATGTAAAAACTTGAGATGTATATTATGGTGAGAAGCAGTTTGAATGTGCTGGGAAAATACCAACTAGTATTTCATAATTTCTTATAACAGATTAAAGACTAGTTAAAGCTAAATACTGTTAAGAAGAAGCTTTTGATAGAATCAGATTTTAAAAACTGGCTTTGCTTTATATATAAACTAAATTACTGACTTTTATCTGAAGGTGAGAGTGTTCTATACCAAAGTGCTGAAAGAAGATGAACGCCAAAGACTGTGTGAGAACATTGCTAGCCATCTTAAAGATGCTCAGCTTTTCATCCAGAAGAAAGCTGTAAGTAGCATCTTACTGTGTTAGCTTAAGTCCAGGTTCTGCTGGTTACAGGATTGCTGATCAGCACACTTTGTAAATAAAACAGTTTGATGAAAAGGGAAGAATGGAAATTGTATAGTTAGAGAGTAAGGTGTCAATTCTTTATCTTATGCAAAGAATGACCAGTGGAATGTAAAGAATTAACATATTGTGTACATAATCATCAAAGAGAATGCCAAAGCAGCTGACATGATGAGCTTACTTTCACATTTTTCTACTGAAAGTGTATAATGATTTTGTGCTTCCTGTGTTGTGGGGTGAACTAGCAGAATGTTAAAGGTATTAAATTGCTTTGCACTAGGGCTGTCTCTACACTGGCACCCTTTTCCGTAAAAGGGATGCTAATGAGACACTTCGGAATTGCAAATTCCGCGGGGGATTTAAATATCCCCCGCGGCATTTGCATGAACATGGCTGCCGCTTTTTTCCGGCTCGGGTTTTTGCCGGAGAAAAGCACCAGTCTAGACGGGATCTTGCGGAAAATAAGCCCTTTTCTGGAAGATCCCTTATTCCTACTTTCAATGGAAAACATCTATGCAATGATTGATTTAATTTGTAGTAGATCAGGATATTGTCCTTGGTGACCATAGAAAATAGGGATAGAAAATACCTATGATTCTGTCATTGCTACCTGGTATGTTACTGCTGAGGAGATTCTGTGCCTATGCAGAATTCATGTCCCTCGCAGATTTCTTTGCTTCCTCACAGAAGATTGACTTCTGATGGGGAAACAAACGAGAAGCCACAAGAATGATCACACATCACTCCCAAGCAGTGCAGGCAGGTAAGTTTGGGGGCCTGTAGCAGTCAGAGACACAAATCACTAGGGGCGATAGATGATGTGGGGCCAAGGGAGTACATGACCTCCCCCTCTCCAAATGCTGTGGGGGGGGAGGGGGCAAGAGGCCGGAATCTCTAAGCAGCCCGTAGCGCTAACGGAGGGGGGGCCCTAGTGCTAGCAGCAGAGAGTACCTCCCTCCGCACTCAGTGGAAGGAAAGAAGTGGAGCAATGTGGCTTTGCTCTCCTGGCTGTCTCATGCAGGGGAAGGGTGTGAATACCTGGAGGTGGGGATCAGAATGGACTGCAGCTGCATTGCTCCGCTGCTTCAGCCCCCATTGCTGCTGGTGAGTGCAGGGGGAAAGCTGACCTGCACTAGTCCTCTGAGTGGCATCACTGGCTGAAAGGCTTGGGGAATGAGATGGACCAGGGGTGGGGAAAAATGGGGCCAAGAGCAGGGTGGTCACGTGGCCAGTGCCCTCCCTGTGTCCTTCCTCATTAGTTGCCCCTGACTGGAGAGCATGGAACGGCAGGGCTTTGGGGTGTTTGAGGAGGTAGGTGTGAGGTTAGACTCTGTCCTCTCATGCAGAGCAAAAGCAGCCTTCCTGCTTAGTGAATTGTTTCCATTGTCTTTGTGAATTGCTGCAGGTGTATAAAACATAGCCAGAGAGGTGTAAAGGACAGTATGGCCTTATAAATGCTTATGGCACTTCAGTGATTTAGAACAGATCTAATTTTTTGGACTAAAGAAATTTCCTATCAAAGTGTGCTTCATGAGCTGTTTGCTATTAACCTTTCTGGAGATGGTCAGTAGCCAATATAAATTGGGCATTTGATTCTTCAGTTACCTATGGTATAACACGGAGCATATAGCTGCACATATTTGTTGACTAATAATGAAAAATATATGCTCAGACTTAGGCTACGTCTAGACTGCAGGCTTCTTTTGGAAGAAGCTTTTCCTGAAGAGATCTTCCAAAAAAAGTCTTCCAAAAGAGAGCGTCCACACTGCCAAAGTGCACCGAAAAAGTGATCTGCTTTTTCGAAAGATAGCGTCCATTCAGTGTGCACCTGTGCTTTTTCCTCTTTCCTCTTCTTTCAAAAGAACTCCCTCTTCCCTGTCCACACAAGCCTTTTGCCGAAAGAGCTCTTTTGGAAAAAGGTGTCTTCCTCGTAGAAAGAGGTTTACCAATGTCAGAGAAACCCTCTGTTCTTTCAAATTTTTTTTTTTTTTGAAAGAATGCAATTGCAGTGTGGATGTAAGTGAAGTTTTTTCGGAAAAACGGCTGTTTTTTCGGAAAAACTTTGTAGTGTAGACTTAGCCCCAGCTACGTTATTTTTAAACAGAGTTTGGAGATTTCCTCCAGTGCTTTCCACTTTCCATTCTCCAGCCATTGTCTAAATAAATTACCAAAGTAATTAAACCAGTGGGATTATATTGTTTTGTTGAATAAAATATGCAGAATTGTACAATATTGTATGCAGAATTTAGGTTTTTGGTGCAGGTTTTTAAATATTTTCACATTGAATCCCAACAGGAGTAGTCAGATATAAACTAGTGCTTGATTTTTTTTAGGGACTTTTTGATTGTATCATTTTACATATGGTGTATTGATTTTGAGGCTTGGAGGTGGCAAGAACCAAGCATGAATATGAAACTGAGAAGTCTTTTCTGTTCATGCATGTCCTGATTTTTCTACTATTTCAGGTGAAAAACTTCACTGATGTCCATCCTGAGTATGGTGCCCATATTCAAGCTCTGCTGGACAAGTACAATGGTGAAGCTGGCAAACAGGTATGTTAGGGATGGATTCCTTCTAGTTAACAAGGTTTTGATTGGATGAATACTTTAGCTTGTTTCATAAAACTGTATCTTCGTGGAATGTAGTTTTGAGGATTTTGTTTTTACTTGGGGATAATTCAGTGTTCTGATAGCTGTGCAATGAGAGAATTGTTACTAGTTGGTGCAAATTAATTGGTGCTCTACGAGGACTGAATTGTAGTGGTTTTATATTTTAGAAGATGCTGTTCATGCACACGCTTAGTGCTCTATTTACCAGTAGCTTAGAACATGATAACCTTACCCACTAAAATTGCATAAAGGAATACAAACATTGAGGCTCCTAAACAAAAAATGTTTCATTGAGCACTGGTTCATTTCTTTACAATGTTTTGAGTGTATTTACATTTAAAAATTTTCTTGTAATAGAATTTGCCCTAATTTTTTTTTCTACGTAGCTTAATTCATTTCCTATTGCTTTTAGGATGTGATTAGAACATATACACAATCTACACCTCATGTGTCTTCAAAGGAAAAATCTAACCTGTAAACTGTGTGCTACGTGCAGTTGGTCCATCCATGGATTTTACATCCACCTACCTGGAGAATAAGCTGTCAAAGACATGAACGGATGTCCGCACAAGATAGAAACGTCTTTCAGGCTTGATGCAGTAATGAAAAGTGGCTATTCTTATATCTGCAATAGAAATTGATTGACTCTAATAACCTATTGCCTTCTAACACCAGTGCTCCAGCCCTTTAATGATTTTATGCAGATACTTACGTCTAAAAAAGATTTTTGTGTAGTTTTGGAAATTAATCTCAATACTTAAATGAGAAAAATGTGTTTTCAAGTAGTTTGGGGGTAAAGAACCTAATTTCTGGATAAATTACTGAAAACAACTTACACTGTGATTTTTTTTTTTTTTTTCAACATAGGTGAACTATTGTGGAGTTCATATTGATAGAATGTAACTTGATTTTCAAAATTAAATTGCCCAGTATGTGTGATGTGATCATTCTAGTTGGAAGCAATGTAAACAGCAAGAAGTAAAGGAATCTATACATGTGCAGTAACTGTCTTGCTTGACTCCAGTTTCTGAAGTATAATGTTGCTGAAAGTAGTTAATTCATATCCAGGTGAAATAACTTACCTGAAAGCTAAAGCTGGTTTTGCTTACTTATGAAAATATAGGGTTGGGTGTATTTTATGCAAGGAAGATAGAAATTATTATCTTAACCACTTTCTGCTAATTTATAGTTTAGATTTTACAATAAAATTGCTTGCAGTTAACCAAATGTGGCTTTATTGTTTTTTCAGGCTATAAGTAGTTGAACTGTGGCTAATGGTTGCAAAACACACCAGTTATATTTTTTGAATAAATATTGGTTCTTTAGAGGTCCAATGAAAATCTAGCACTATTTTTATCTGGCCAGATACCATCTCTAATTTAATTAAGTGAATGTAAAACTCTTATAAGTTCAGATGTGTGTGTGTGTGTGTGTGTGTGTGTGTGTGTGTATATATTACTTTCCTTTCCTAAACTATGTAGTGCTGCTTTGTACTTTATTCTAGCTAGAAATGGCTGCATTTTGGTAGTAAAAGAAAAGATTCCTATAAATAGGGGCCCATTTCTCCTTTTATTTGTCAGCTAGAATTCTTCTACTGACGTCAGTGGGACCCAAAGCTTGTATCTCAGCTACATTTTACAACTCTTTCAGGATAAAAGGTATTGCATATTGGTGTACAAAATGTAATCTGGACTCTTAGTGGTTTCCTGTAATATAGGTTTGAAAGATAATGTCACTTTCTCAATATATTTCAAGTAATTTGATTTTGCTGAACATAGTCTATATAGAAATTGTTCAATTTAAAACATTGAAGATAACAGTTTAAATTGAGAATCATGGAGATGCTGGCATGAAGCTGCCAATGTCAGTTGGCTCTTTTCACTGCTTCCTTGGTGAATGGCTACCATGTGCATACCAGTTCCACAATGCCAACTTGAAAATTAATTGTAGTGTGTACTTTCCTTCTTGGTCATTGGTGTTGCCTATCAGCACTTTAATCACGTCTCAGGAATGATAGTGGGAAATACTTTTAAGAGCCGGACTATTGGCTTTCAACTCAAGCCACCTGTATTTGGTGCTTTACTTTGTACTGGATAAGTTTCAAAGTCCATGTATTCTGATTACAAGCAGCCCAGTAGTAACGATCAACATCACTGTTTAAAAACAAAATAAAACACCCAAGCTGTGCACAAGAAGCTGATACGTTTCAAGATTCCAAGCATTGATGGTAAAGAAGGATTTTTTTTCCAAAACTACTAATGCCCTTTCACATTTTCCTTACCAAAACTTGTTCAGCTTTGATTACAAAGTAAACAGTTACCCACAGGTATCTGAAAACCTCCCTTTTATTCTGTCTCAGATTATTAAAGTTAACCTAGCATGTTTTAATTTAGGGGTTCACTCAACATTAGCAAATAGATATGTGAAAATTCCACATTGATTTTTCTTTCTGTGAGTGTTCAGATCCTGCTCTTAAATACACAAGTACCATTGATACACATTGTCTGGAAACTGTAGGGCATATAGTTCAGAAACTGCCCAAGTCTCAGTCCATTGGCAAAACACTAGCGTGCTTATTATCTAAGACTTGAACTAGAGCACATCTGATTTGCAGACAACAGTGGATTAGAGGTCAAGTAGGATGAACCTGGAACGTAAACCCATGTACTACAGGCCTAGTGTGAGGCCTGAGGCCTAGCTAGCAATGGTCAAGACTTTGCTAATATAAAGGAAAATTGAGACGTGAGCAAGAGGCAAGCTCCTACTCACAGAACTTGGTACAAATGGGACCGATAGTGTAAAATGCTAAATGATTATAGGCATGGGTGTAAAGCACTAACTGATATTAAGCACCAGCTGTAAAACACTAATTAGTACTAGAAGATGATTTCAACGTCCAAAATTAATGGATATTCCAGAAAATGTTTTGCCATTGACGATTTCAAAATCACACAGTGGCAGAGCTGTGACTAGAACCCAGAAGTTCTGATTATCATTCCCTGTTTTATTACTCCACACTACATCTGTAAACTAACTAGCTTATTTCAGGGAGAAGCCATGTAGGTGGTAATGGGCCAATCCCTCTCTGACCTAGATCAATAAAGTTTGCCATTTTAGAAATTTATTATTGGATTTTAGTAATTAAAATACCACAGTGCTGGCTTTATTATTTTCTTACCATTTTTAGCATATTTGTTGAAGAAAAATATTTTAACCTAAAACCCTTCAGTATAACTTAATATGCCTGGAATATGAAAATTGTTGTGCCTGATATGTTTGCCAGTTCCTCCAGTTTTCTTTCATACTTTCAATCATGTTTCAGAGAAGACTCCTGAGATGTGCTAGTGAGGTCTTCTGAGCTGGCTATCATCAGTGCCAGTTCAGCCTATGGAGAGAGAACACATACATGCCAACTGACAAAACCAAACCCATAACAGTACATCTCAGTCTCAGGCTTGTAGGCCTCATACTACGGCACTAAAAAAAGCAGTGCAGATAATCTTTCTTGGGATCTGAAGCCCACCTTTGCCAGATTTCAGAGCCCAATCTCCAGCCCAAGTGGGAACATCTACACTGCTATTTTCAGCACTGAAGACTCAGGCTTGTGCTGTAGAAACTTGCTGTCTCAGGGTTTATCATTTGTTTAGCAGTAGGAAGAGATCAGGGAAGAATAGTGGCAACAAAATCAATCTTTGGTATTGTGCTAGAGCCGTGGTGTCTAACATGCTAGCCACATGTAGCTACTTGGCTGGTTGAGTGTGGCTAGTTCACTATAGCAGTAGTCACTACTGCTTCAGAACTGGTTGGATACCATGGCATTAGAATTCAAAATGGGGCTTAGCCCACAAAACTCAACATTTAGGCACCTGTGGCATTCACAAAATCCCCACTCAGCAGTTGAGTAACCCTGTAAGTGTCTAAAGCCTATAGATACATAATTTTCTGCATTGAAGTCCTCAAGGCTCCTAATTCTGTGGATGGGCATGCACACAGCTGCCTATGTTTTGTCACTACCCAGAAGCTTGGTGCCTAAGCCCCAGCAGGATTCACAAACAAGACTTTCTTTGTGTTTGGAACATATTCCAGGAGATGTCTGAGCACATGTAAACCCACAAAAACCAGGCAGAGGAAGTGGTGCCTTCCTGTAACCTTTAGAGTAGTGGTTAGAGCATTCATCCAGGAAATGAGAGCTAGGTTCAGTATCCTCTTGTTGATATGGAGGAAATGAAGTTGGCTTCTCCTTTTGAAGCTCTTCCACTTTTCATAAATATTCCATAGAGCTGGGGGACTGGTATCTGGACCTCTCTGCTCCCAGCAGAATATCCCAACCACTAGGCTGTAACCTTTCATGTGCTGTAGCCTAATGAATAGAGGACAAAGCCATTTATCATCTTTAAATGCTACTGTGAGTTAATAGGAGCCTCTGTGAAGATGTGGAGTTTAATCCTTCTCCCCACTCTATGCCAAAAAGGCTTGCATTGTGCTTGTTGCTGTCACGTGCCAAAGATGTCACTGATCTTGCTGTGGAATAGGCAGTTTTCTGATGTAAGCCCCACTCCAAAACCTTTGGGCCGAATAGCCCCAGTACATGGTGTTCTAATGTGAGGGTATCAGAACTGGGATGGTAGTGGCAGGAGAGTGGGACAGTGATTTTTCATTTCATAGAAGAATGGTGAGGAAAAGTGACATGATAGCTACTGCTTCAGAAGAGAAGGAGTCAGTGAGATGGCAACTTTCGCTCTGAGGAGGGAAAGGCAGAGTAGTTGGGGTTGGTGAGATGATAGCTTTTGTATGGAGGGTTGGAACTGACAGCAACCATGAGATGCTGACTGGCTAAGGAAAGGCTGCTGCTGCAGAAGTACATAGAGCAGTCACTGAGTTTGCAGAAAACCATTTTGGAGAGAATGAACCTTGGACTTGTTCATCATTTCATCTCCGCATCATTGTTCTTTACATGCACTAATTTTCACAATATTCCTGTGAGGTCTTACTCTCATATCAGGAAATGAAGGCACAGGTAATGTGGTAAGTCTGAGGAATGGATCCTGATTCTCTACTGTGAACACTACATACATACCCACAGTCCAGCTGAGTGTTTGACTCCTCTCAAAATCATGTCCTCTGAGTCTGCCTTTAATGGTGTTTGCACTAATACATTTTGAGGCTATTTTTAAAGTTAGCGTTGTTTTTGTTTCATGGAAAACAGGAGAGCAGGGGTCAAGATTCCAGGATTCTGTTGCTGACCTCATAAAGTGAACATACAGTGTATTTCATCCTATACGTGTAAGGTATTTTTATTATTGGCACATATTTACATAAGTGCATGAATACTGCACTCTCATGGTGGTTTTATCCACGTACCTCCCACTTTTTCCAAACAATTTCATTAAAATAATTGGAGTCTCTATCTTGGGAAGGATGGCCCAGAATGATATGTATGGAGGTATTTAAGCACATGTTTAAGCACATGAAATAAAGCATTGCCAGTCAGCATTATGTTAGCATGTGAGCTGATTCTCGAGGTGGGGAAAGGGAAATGTCATTCCAAACCGTGGCAAAGCTCCATTTCTCAAGGCTTTTTCCATTATAAAAATTTATAACTACCCAAGTCAATACAGACTCATACTGCCCCTCCAAATCTTGCTTATCCCTTATCCCTAGGGCTTCGTAGTTCTGAGGTTTTCCCCCAGCTGGTTCCTGGTCCCTACCAGTGTGTGTCTCAAGCTTTCATCTGACAAATGTAAAGAATCCGAAGAGTCAAGGAAGTCAACAGGGCGCCTGCAACACAGATTCCTATTTTCAAGGACCCAAGCGCCTTAGGAAGAGCAGTGGGCATACACATATGCAGCATATGCTAGTGCTCTGTTACACAGTAAAACTCCTAAGAATGCATTCATTAGACCTATGTACCTTCACCCTGCAGTTTACTTAAGGTAAGTGTAATCTAGTCTAAAGGCTAAAGTCCTCCTGGACTATGAGTTTTGTTTACTGCAGAGAATCAGCAATTTACTAAGCCAAAATTGCAGATTCATAGTTCAAGTCACAAATATGCTGCCCTTCACTGAATTAGACTAGTAAAAGTTGGAGGTACACTTCCACCCTTTTGTATCAAAATCTAAAATTCTTAAACATTGTCACATTGATTTTTTTGAATTTCAAAGACATTCCAGTATTGCAGCTTCATTTAAATAGTTTGTTAAAAAATTATTTATTTACTTGTATATTTTAATTTAAAGATTTTTTTTTTGTTCCCCAGTTGATATGTATGAAGGCCTTTTCAACCCCAGAATAGACTGACTTATGCAAAAGGTAATGGTGAAATTGACAGCTAATTTGGTCAAATGCACAAAGTAAACACCTTACCCCCACAATACACTCTAGGTTAGTGGTGGGCAACCTGTGGTCTGAGGGTCACATGCAGCCCATTGGGGTTAGATGTGTAGCCCATGAAATACTTTATTTATAGTTGCCCATACACATGGTTTCCAGATTCTGCCTGTTTTCATCCATGGGTTTATTTCCTACCAGTGTTACAAAAGTGACATGCATGTAAAGCAAGGGCTTGGAAGATAATAAGGTGATAGGGAACAGCCAGCATGGATTTGTAAAGAACAAATCATGTCAAACTAATCTGATAGCTTTTTTTGATAAGATAACAAGTCTTGTGGATAAGGGAGAAGTGGTGGTATACCTAGACTTTAGTAAGGCATTTGATATGGTCTTGCATTATATTCTTATCAATAAACTAGGCAAATACAACTTAGATGGGGCTACTATAAGGTGGGTGCATAACTGGCTGGATAGCCATTCTCGGAGAGTAGTTATTAACGGTTCACAATCCTGCTGGAAAGGTATAACAAGTGGGGTTCTGCAGGGGTCTGTTTTGGGACTGGTTCTGTTCAATATCTTCATCAACTCTTTAAATATCGGCATAAAGTATGCTTATTAAGTTTGCAGATGATACGAAGCTGGGAGGTATTGCAACTGCTTTGGAGGACAGGGTCATAATTGAAAATGATCTGGACAAATTGGAGACATGGTCTGAGGTAAACAGGATGAAGTTTAAAAAGGACAAATGCAAAAGTACTCCACTTAGGAAGGAACAATCAGTTTCACACATACAGAATGGGAAGCGACTGTCTAGAAAGGAGTACGGCAGAAAGGGATCTAGGGGTTATAGTGGACCACAAGCTAAATATGAGTCAACAGTATGACGCTGTTGCAAAAAAAGCAAACGTGATTCTAGGATGCATTAACAGGTGTGTTGTGAACAAGACACGAGAAGTCATTCTTCTGCTCTACTCTGTGCTGATCAGGCCCCAGTTGGCATATTGTGTCCAGTTCTGGGCACCACATTTCAAGAAAGATGTGGAAAAATTGGAGAAGGTCCAGAGAAAAGCAACAAGATTGATTAAAGGTCTAGAGAACATGACCTATGAAGGAAGACTGAAAGAATTGGGCTTGTTTAGTTTGGAAAAAAGAAGATTGAGAAGGAACATGATAGCTGTTTTCAGGTATCTAAAATGGTGTCACTAAGAGGAGGGAGGAATCTTGTTCTTCCTGGCCTCTGAGGCTAGAACAAGAAGCAATGGGCTTAAACTGCAGCAAGGGAGGTTTAGGTTGGACATTAGGAAAAACTTCCTGTCATGGTAGTTAAACACTGGAATACATTGCCTAGGGAGGCTGTGGAATCTCCATCTCTGGAGATATTTAAGAGTGGGTTAGATAGATGTCTATCAGGGATGGTCTAGACAGTACTGGGTCATGCCCTGAGGGCAGGGGACTAGACTCGACCTCTTGAGGTCTTTTCCAGTCCTGGTATTCTATGATTCTACGAACTGAGGTACATGCTGTGATTGCACACAATATTGTGAGAACTATGGTTATTATAAACTTGCAGCCCATTGAGATAAAGTAGGACCACTCATGCAATCCACTCACTAGCCTATGTCGCCCCTCCGTACTCTAGCTGAAGGTGCACTGGGCCCGAAGCCCAGGTGTTATGGATCTGACCTCATCTCTTCTATTGAGTGCTTTTCATATTTCGGTAGATTTCATAATTACCCTCTCTACCAAGAAGCAACTCTCATTCCCCTATTTTTCAAAGAAGCTAACTAATACACTACTCAAGGTCATTTCAGATAGAACTGGACATATACCCTGGTCTATAACATGACAGATTGAAATCTGAAGCACAATGCTTTTTAGAGCAACTGCCAAATTTGGCTATCTCACCCTGTTTCCTGTCTGAGGAGTAAAATGCCGACCCCCTTCTAATGAACATTCTTACAAATAGTTGCGTGATGTTTCTCTTTCTGGTGACTGGTCCACATAGAATGCAATTGCTGCCTTCTCCTATCAATTGATTCTTTACCTTTAGTATAAGAGTTCTAAAAAAAAAAAAAAACCATTTCCCATAGGCTCTTTTGGAAATTTAAGATGCAGTTTTCATTGATGATTTGGTTTACTTGGATGATCAAGAGAGGGTTCCCAAAAGAGTTGTGCACGCCAAAAAAACTTCTGGGTTTCAAATGAAGTATATTTAAAAAAAAGCAGCTAGGGAAACCCAAAGAATCAAGACTAATCAAGTAAGTATAACAAGCAAGGAGGAAACATTGTAAAAAAATTATAGCAAAGGATAAGGAGAATGAAAAATACATAATGCAAGGGCCAGTCTATTTGCAATAGCAACATTTAGGGGAACGTGTAGCAACATGGCTATATCTGTACAGTGCACATGATTTGGCAGTGTTGTAAAGCCGAGTTAAAGCTTGAGCTTTATTCCAGTTACAACACAATTAGATCTCATCCACATGACAAGCTTTAACCATATTGCAACTGCATAACGCAATGTGAGGGTGTTTGAAACGTGGACAAACCCTTAGGATATATGTTGGAAATTACTTCAGCTGAAATGTTGAAACTCTGCGCTGATACCCATACAGATAGTTTTCTAAGACAAAGCAACAACAATAGTAAAAATACTATACACATTGGAGATCCTGGAAGAATCCAGTCAGGGAACTGGCTCAAGAGGCCAGCTGCATTATAAAGAATAATATTTAACAATCCATAAATTACATAATGACCCATTTCACTGGGTGATACAACTTCACACTGTACCTGGAGCGAAAGGAACTAACCATCACAGCTTGATTTTTCAAATTGTACATAAGTATTCGCTGGACGAGTTAACATTCCTTGAGTTGGTACTTAATTAAAATCCATCGTACTTTGGTTGTGACCCTTTACAGTATTGTAAAAGACATGGTCCTGCAAATCATCCCTAGAATCTGCTTCCTTCTTTTTAGGAACCTTTGGCAACTTTGAAGTGACTCATATTACCAAATATTGTAATGTGAGGTTATATAAGCATACTTGAAAAAGAACACCAATTGCTATTTGATTTTCTGCTGTTGGTAAGCCTGCATAATTAGTTTGTAGATAGGGAAGGGCGTTTTAGATAGACACAGACAGATATATCTAAATGATAATGTGCATTTATCATACACCCACTGACTGCCCTGGGTTTATTGTAGTATTTCAAAAGCCTGAGCAGTTTAAACACAGACACACACACAGTTTTCAAATAATATCTCAAGGCTATGTCATGGGACTGAAAGCTGTTCCAAAAAAGCATTCCTCCCCCTCCCCCCGCACCTGCAGATTGATTCAGCATTAGTTTTAAGCTGCTTGTATAACTTAGGTGCATCTTATCTTTATTTTCTACAAATTCCTTGACTGGCAATGACAGGGCTATCCATTCAAGGATAATATCCTTATCATCTGCTGATCTACAGACAAATAAAAAATGAACAATCTTTAAGTTGCTCCCACTATCCAAAGAAGCTCTTGTTTGCACTTTTTGGTCCATTTATGGCATAAAAAACACTGGAGAATGAGGACAGTTTAAACACATTAATTGACACCAGATTGACCCATGGAACTGCAGCCACAGTGCTCACATTGCATCAGCAACTGGAATCAAGCCCAAAGTGTGAAAGCACTAGGAGGATAGTACTTCTCTGTTTCTGCACAAGGTAGGCTCATGGTGGTGCACGTTTGTATCTTCAAATATGTATTTCGTTATATTTGTTTGGCTTGAAGAATCTTGTACGCCTGTGTTACCTCAGGGACAAAGGCAGCTATAAAAAAATGAAGCAAACCCTGAATCTGGGTTGTCTCTGTCTCAGAAGTGCAATCCTCCTGGCCAATACCATATCTATCACCAGCAAGGCTATTACCCAGTTAGTGTAAATTAAAAACAGACACTAAAATAAGTTAACACATGTATTGAGGGATAATTAACAATAATTAGGGAACATGATTAAACAATCAATAATAAACAGCCAGCATCCATAAAGTATCACACCTTAAAACACAGTACAGGAACTATTAATCAGGCATGAAGCCTAGAACCCACAATATCCCAGGTGGTAAATGGAAGAAAAGAATGATAGTACAGACCCTGGACAATAAGGGTATGTCTAGACTACATGCCTCTGTCGCCAGAGGCATGTAGATTAGGCTACCAGACATAGTAAAATGAAGCGGCGATTTAAGTAATCGCCGCTTCATTTAAATTTACATGGCTGCCACGCTGAGCCGACAAAAAGCTGATCAGCTGTTTGTCGGCTCAGCGCGATAGTTTGGACGCGCGGGTGGCGACATCAAAGGTATTTGTCGGCCACCCAGATAAGCCTCCTGGGATGAGGTTTACCTGGGTGGTGGACAAATACCTTTGATGTCGCCACCCGCGCGTCCAGACTATCGCGCTGAGCTGACAAACAGCTGATCAGCTGTTTGTCGGCTCAGCGCGGCAGCCATGGAGGGAAAGGCAGAGTAGTTGGGGTTGGTGAGATGATAGCTTTTGTATGGAGGGTTGGAACTGACAGCAACCATGAGATGCTGACTGGCTAAGGAAAGGCTGCTGCTGCAGAAGTACATAGAGCAGTCACTGAGTTTGCAGAAAACCATTTTGGAGAGAATGAACCTTGGACTTGTTCATCATTTCATCTCCGCATCATTGTTCTTTACATGCACTAATTTTCACAATATTCCTGTGAGGTCTTACTCTCATATCAGGAAAAGAAGGCACAGGTAATGTGGTAAGTCTGAGGAATGGATCCTGATTCTCTGCTGTGAACACTACATACATACCCACAGTCCAGCTGAGTGTTTGACTCCTCTCAAAATCATGTCCTCTGAGTCTGCCTTTAATGGTGTTTGCATGAATACTGCACTCTCATGGTGGTTTTATCCACGTACCTCCCACTTTTTCCAAACAATTTCATTAAAATAATTGGAGTCTCTATCTTGGGAAGGATGGCCCAGAATGATATGTATGGAGGTATTTAAGCACATGTTTAAGCACATGAAATAAAGCATTGCCAGTCAGCATTATGTTAGCATGTGAGCTGATTCTCGAGGTGGGGAAAGGGAAATGTCATTCCAAACCGTGGCAAAGCTCCATTTCTCAAGGCTTTTTCCATTATAAAAATTCATAACTACCCAAGTAAATACAGACTCATACTGCCCCTCCAAATCTTGCTTATCCCTTATCCCTAGGGCTTCGTAGTTCTGAGGTTTTCCCCCAGCTGGTTCCTGGTCCCTACCAGTGTGTGTCTCAAGCTTTCATCTGACAAATGTAAAGAATCCGAAGAGTCAAGGAAGTCAACAGGGGGCCTGCAACACAGATTCCTATTTTCAAGGACCCAAGCGCCTTAGGAAGAGCAGTGGGCATACACATATGCAGCATATGCTAGTGTTCTGTTACACAGTAAAACTCCTAAGAATGCATTCATTAGACCTATGTACCTTCACCCTGCAGTTTACTTAAGGTAAGTGTAATCTAGTCTAAAGGCTAAAGTCCTCCTGGACTATGAGTTTTGTTTACTGCAGAGAATCAGCAATTTACTAAGCCAAAATTGCAGATTCATAGTTCAAGTCACAAATATGCTGCCCTTCACTGAATTAGACTAGTAAAAGTTGGAGGTACACTTCCACCCTTTTGTTTCAAAATCTAAAATTCTTAAACATTGTCACATTGATTTTTTTGAATTTCAAAGACATTCCAGTATTGCAGCTTCATTTAAATAGTTTGTTAAAAAATTATTTATTTACTTGTATATTTTAATTTAAAGATTTTTTTTTTGTTCCCCAGTTGATATGTATGAAGGCCTTTTCAACCCCAGAATAGACTGATTTACGCAAAAGGTAATGGTGAAATTGACAGCTAATTTGGTCAAATGCACAAAGTAAACACCTTACCCCCACAATACACTCTAGGTTAGTGGTGGGCAACCTGTGGTCTGAGGGTCACATGCAGCCCATTGGGGTTTGATGTGTAGCCCATGAAATACTTTATTTACAGTTGCCCATACACATGGTTTCCAGATTCTGCCTGTTTTCATCCATGGGTTTATTTCCTATCAGTGTTACAAAAGTGACATGCATGTAAAGCAAGGGCTTGGAAGATAATAAGGTGATAGGGAACAGCCAGCATGGATTTGTAAAGAACAAATCATGTCAAACTAATCTGATAGCTTTTTTTGATAAGATAACAAGTCTTGTGGATAAGGGAGAAGTGGTGGTATACCTAGACTTTAGTAAGGCATTTGATATGGTCTTGCATTATATTCTTATCAATAAACTAGGCAAATACAACTTAGATGGGGCTACTATAAGGTGGGTGCATAACTGGCTGGATAGCCATTCTCGGAGAGTAGTTATTAACGGTTCACAATCCTGCTGGAAAGGTATAACAAGTGGAGTTCCGCAGGGGTCTGTTTTGGGACTGGTTCTGTTCAATATCTTCATCAACTCTTTAAATATCGGCATAAAGTATGCTTATTAAGTTTGCAGATGATACGAAGCTGGGAGGTATTGCAACTGCTTTGGAGGACAGGGTCATAATTCAAAATGATCTGGACAAATTGGAGACATGGTCTGAGGTAAACAGGATGAAGTTTAAAAAGGACAAATGCAAAAGTACTCCACTTAGGAAGGAACAATCAGTTTCACACATACAGAATGGGAAGCGACTGTCTAGAAAGGAGTACGGCAGAAAGGGATCTAGAGGTTATAGTGGACCACAAGCTAAATATGAGTCAACAGTATGACGCTGTTGCAAAAAAAGCAAACGTGATTCTAGGATGCATTAACAGGTGTGTTGTGAACAAGACACGAGAAGTCATTCTTCTGCTCTACTCTGTTCTGATCAGGCCCCATTTGGCATATTGTGTCCAGTTCTGGGCACCACATTTCAAGAAAGATGCGGAAAAATTGGAGAAGGTCCAGAGAAAAGCAACAAGATTGATTAAAGGTCTAGAGAACATGACCTATGAAGGAAGACTGAAAGAATTGGGCTTGTTTAGTTTGGAAAAAAGAAGATTGAGAAGGAACATGATAGCTGTTTTCAGGTATCTAAAATGGTGTCACTAAGAGGAGGGAGGAATCTTGTTCTTCCTGGCCTCTGAGGCTAGAACAAGAAGCAATGGGCTTAAACTGATCAGCTGTTTGTCGGCTCAGCGCGGCAGCCATGTAAATTTAAATGAAGCGGCGATTATTTAAATCACTGCTTCATTTTACTATGTCTGGTAGCCTAATCTACATGCCTCTGGCGACAGAGGCATGTAGTCTAGACATACCCTAAGGAAGTTCATATTACGGTGCTGATGGAAGTGAAGTACAGCATGAAGCCTGTGACCTCAATGGTTGAGCTATTTGAAAGCTTGTCAAGAGGAACACCAGGGAGATCCCAGTGGAGAGATAGGGGACAACTGTGCGTCCTGTGATGGTAAGTATCTGCTCCTTCCTTCACTAGAGCGCTGAAGGAATTTCTCAGTGCTAGAGGCCTGGGCTGTTTGAAGTGTCGCACTGTATTCATTTGGTCTCAGATGGAATGAGGGGAGAGACACTGACTTTGACTGACAGGTGCAGGGCTTTTTTTAACTCAGTGGCGTGAAAGTTCCTAGGATTGACAGCCCTGTGGCATGCATTTAAGCACATGTTTAAGCACATGAAATAAAGCATTGCCAGTCAGCATTATGTTAGCATGTGAGCTGATTCTCGAGGTGGGGAAAGGGAAATGTCATTCCAAACCGTGGCAAAGCTCCATTTCTCAAGGCTTTTTCCATTATAAAAATTCACAACTACCCAAGTCAATACAGACTCATACTGCCCCTCCAAATTTTGCTTATCCCTTATCCCTAGGGCTTCGTAATTCTGAGGTTTTCCCCCAGCTGGCTCCTGGTTCCTACCAGTGTGTGTCTCAAGCTTTCATCTGACAAATGTAAAGAATCCGAAGAGTCAAGGAAGTCAACAGGGGGCCTGCAACACAGATTCCTATTTTCAAGGACCCAAGCGCCTTAGGAAGAGCAGTGGGCACACACATATGCAGCATATGCTAGTGCTCTGTTACAGAGTAAAACTCCTAAGAATGCATTCATTAGACCTATGTACCTTCACCCTGCAGTTTACTTAAGGTCAGTGTAATCTAGTCTAAAGGCTAAAGTCCTCCTGGACTATGAGTTTTGTTTACTGCAGAGAATCAGCAATTTACTAAGCCAAAATTGCAGATTCATAGTTCAAGTCACAAATATGCTGCCCTTCACTGAATTAGACTAGTAAAAGTTGGAGGTACACTTCCACCCTTTTGTATCAAAATCTAAAATTCTTAAACATTGTCACATTGATTTTTTTGAATTTCAAAGACATTCCAGTATTGCGTCTTCATTTAAATAGTTTGTTAAAAAATTATTTATTTACTTGTATATTTTAATTTAAAGATTTTTTTTTTGTTCCCCAGTTGATATGTATGAAGGCCTTTTCAACCCCAGAATAGACTGACTTATGCAAAAGGTAATGGTGAAATTGACAGCTAATTTGGTCAAATGCACAAAGTAAACACCTTACCCCCACAATACACTCTAGGTTAGTGGTGGGCAACCTGTGGTCTGAGGGTCACATGCAGCCCATTGGGGTTTGATGTGTAGCCCATGAAATACTTTATTTACAGTTGCCCATACACATGGTTTCCAGATTCTGTCTGTTTTCATCCATGGGTTTATTTCCTACCAGTGTTACAAAAGTGACATGCAGGTAAAGCAAGGGCTTGGAAGATAATAAGGTGATAGGGAACAGCCAGCATGGATTTGTAAAGAACAAATCATGTCAAACTAATCTGACAGCTTTTTTTGATAAGATAACAAGTCTTGTGGATAAGGGAGAAGTGGTGGTATACCTAGACTTTAGTAAGGCATTTGATATGGTCTTGCATTATATTCTTATCAATAAACTAGGCAAATACAACTTAGATGGGGCTACTATAAGGTGGGTGCATAACTGGCTGGATAGCCATTCTCGGAGAGTAGTTATTAACGGTTCACAATCCTGCTGGAAAGGTATAACAAGTGGGGTTCCGCAGGGGTCTGTTCTGGGACTGGTTCTGTTCAATATCTTCATCAACTCTTTAAATATCGGCATAGAGTATGCTTATTAAGTTTGCAGATGATACGAAGCTGGGAGGTATTGCAACTGCTTTGGAGGACAGGGTCATAATTCAAAATGATCTGGACAAATTGGAGACATGGTCTGAGGTACACAGGATGAAGTTTAAAAAGGACAAATGCAAAAGTACTCCACTTAGGAAGGAACAATCAGTTTCACACATACAGAATGGGAAGCAACTGTCTAGAAAGGAGTACGGCAGAAAGGGATCTAGGGGTTATAGTGGACCACAAGCTAAATATGAGTCAACAGTATGACACTGTTGCAAAAAAAGCAAACATGATTCTAGGATGCATTAACAGGTGTGTTGTGAACAAGACACGAGAAGTCATTCTTCTGCTCTACTCTGTGCTGATCAGGCCCCAGTTGGCATATTGTGTCCAGTTCTGGGCACCACATTTCAAGAAAGATGTGGAAAAATTGGAGAAGGTCCAGAGAAAAGCAACAAGATTGATTAAAGGTCTAGAGAACATGACCTATGAAGGAAGACTGAAAGAATTGGGCTTGTTTAGTTTGGAAAAAAGAAGATTGAGAAGGAACATGATAGCTGTTTTCAGGTATCTAAAATGGTGTCACTAAGAGGAGGGAGGAATCTTGTTCTTCCTGGCCTCTGAGGCTAGAACAAGAAGCAATGGGCTTAAACTGATCAGCTGTTTGTCGGCTCAGCGCGGAAGCCATGTAAATTTAAATGAAGCGGCGATTATTTAAATCGCTGTTTCATTTTACTATGTCTGGTAGCCTAATCTACATGCCTCTGGCGACAGAGGCATGTAGTCTAGACATACCCTAAGGAAGTTCATATTACGGTGCTGATGGAAGTGAAGTACAGCATGAAGCCTGGGACCTCAATGGTTGAGCTATTTGAAAGCTTGTCAAGAGGAACACCAGTGAGATCCCAGCGGAGAGATAGGGGACAACTGTGCGTCCTGTGATGGTAAGTATCTGCTCCTTCCTTCACTAGAGCGCTGAAGGAATTTCTCAGTGCTAGAGGCCTGGGCTGTTTGAAGTGTCGCACTGTATTCATTTGGTCTCAGATGGAATGAGGGGAGAGACACTGACTTTGACTGACAGGTGCAGGGCTTTTTTTAACTCAGTGGCGTGAAAGTTCCTAGGATTGACAGCCCTATGGCGTGCAATTCCTGAGGTAAAAGAATATTCGAGGAGCTTGTGGTGGGAAAATCCAGTTACAGCCGGATTGAGCCAGCTCTGCCTAAGCTGATGTTATCAGGCACCTTTCAAAATGGAGTCTGTTCTCTCAAAAATGGAGTCTTATGATTTTAAATCCATTCACTTACAAATAACAATACATAACTACAATTCTTACAAAAATCACACAGAACACCTGATACAATTGTTGACCTTCAAGAATTTAATATGAAAATTTACACAGAAAAGGGTACCTGACTCGGAATGTTAGTGAGTAGTCGACTGGTGTATCCACTACTCGCTTCTCCCCCACCCCTCTATGAAAGGCAGCAAGCGGGTGGGGACAGGAGCCAGTGCTGTGGGGAGTCAGCTTAAAAGCCTGTTCCCCCAGCACTGTCTCTATGGTGCCACCTGCCCTTGTCCGCTGCCTCTATCAGAGGTGGCGGGGAAAGGGGTGAGGGCTTCTGCGATGCAGTCTCTGCCTGCAACAGAGACAGAGGCTGCTCCAGCAGTAGCCCCTATTCACAGTGGCCCAAGCTGGCCATGTACAGGGACTGCACTGGCAGCAGCCCCTGGTCACGGCCAGCCTTGGCCACCGCGAACATGGGCTGGTGCCAAAGCAGCCTCTGTTTGTGGTGGACAGAGCTTGCTGTGGGCTGGGGCTGGTACTGGTACCGAAACAGCCTGTGGTGGCAGCCACCCATGGCTGCCATGAACAGAGGCTGCTCTGGCAGAAGCCCCTGTTCCTGGTGGACAGGGCTGGTGAACAGGGGCTGCTGGAGTCAGTGCAAGTAGGACCGAGCAATCTCGGCTTGCACCAGTCTGGGATGCTGTGCCCAGCAGCTCACACTGTATTTAAAATGCAGAGCCACAGCACAGGTGGCTCCGAAAGCCAGCACGAGACGGGACGCCTCAGTCCCAGCTTGAGCTGGCTGCTGGAACTACCCCTGCTGCAGCTCTGCAGATGGTCCTTATTGACTAATTGTGTAGTTGATACAAATTGTATCAACTACACAATTAAAATACTGCCTGAAACAATTTTTCAATAAAAATTCCTCTAGTTTTTGTTTTTAATATACCAGGAATTTAGATCTTAATTGTTACCTTTGATTCTTATCACATTTGTTAATAGCTACGATCATAGCTCTTTGGCAAGCTGCAAGTTGGTAATTTTCCAGTTTGGGAAAAAAGTTCCACTGGAGACATTGGAATGCCAGTAGTGATCCTTGGGGATCCAGACTACCCCTTGCTCTGGTGGTTCTTTAAGCTTTTGAGCATTTAAAGGGAAGATTCTGCAGTCTACTGACTAGGTTAGTCAAGGGGTGTTGTAACGCTGCAGGACTCACTGCCAGAGCGCAGCCTGCTGGTCACTCAGAGAATCTGCTCTTTGGTATTGCAGTGCCCCCTTCTGTCCTGTGTCTGGTGTTACCTTTTTTCCCCCACCACTTTGCATCAGAACCCACGTTCCTCCCAGACTATAGCATCCTGCTCTCTAGGTATTGTCCTGCTGCAATGACTCTATGCTCTGGGGTCCTCTCCTTCAGGGAACTCCCAAGACCCCTCTGTGCCCACCTTGCCTCAATGACCCTACTGCCATCTAGCCCTGTACAGGGGAAATTGCAGTCTGAAATGGCCACTCATCATTGGCAAGGGGAAGTGGACCTGCTGCCTTCTGCTGCCCTGGCTACCTCCTTGCAGTCCTAGTAGCCTCAGACCTTGTCTCAGGCCATGCAGGCTGGGAACTTGCCTGGCCAGAGCTTCCCCAGCTCTGCCTGCCTTTCCCCAGCCCTACTTGCTATCAAGAAACCTCTAGCTTTCCTGGCACCTAGGTCCCTCCAGCTCCACAGCTGGAGCAAGAGTGAGTCCCTTCCAGGAGCCCTTATCTAAACAGCCCCAGCGGGGCCCTAATTGGCTCTCTGCTTCAGCTGCTCACTCCACCTCTCCAGCCTTTTCCCAGGGCCGGGATTTAACCCTTAAAGGGCTAATGCAGGGCAGATGCAGATACATATTTACATGCAGGGGGTGGATGGGAGGGAGGCAGGAGCCAGTGCTCTCTGGGACCAGTTCCTGTTTCCCTCCCATTTTTGTATCAGAGGCATCAAGATGGGGGTAGTTTGTTTCAAAGCCAGCTCCCTGTGAACACCAGCTCCTGCCTCCTTCTCCAACCATGATGCTACCTATGTAGGAGGCAGCGGGAAGGTGGGGGGAGGAGGGTTGGCTCCATGGAAGTCAGCACATGCAGGGAGCCAGCTTAAAAGCCAGCTCCCTGTGCGTACCGGCTCCTGCCTGCCTCTGATGCTGCTGCCTCTGATACAGAGGCAGCAGTGTGAGGGGTTGGCAGTCAGCTCAGTGGGAGCTGGTGTGCCACAGGCTTTCAAGCTGGCTCCCTACGTGTACCAGCTCCTGCTTGCCCACTTCTTTCCCATGCTGCTGTCTCTGTCAATGATTCCAGACCACCTACTGCTGTCTTGGAAAAGTGTCATTCAGTGGAGAGCAGACTAAGGCAGGCCTTCCTAGACACCATATGGGAAGGAGTTCCTCTATGAGAGCTTTATGGAGTTATGCAGGGAGCATTTCCACTCTGTGTCCAAACACTTTAACAAGCTGTTCCAGGGACTTCCCTCCCCACTCTGTAGGCACAGTGGCCAACACAGATCACACCCAACTTCCTTAACCCATTTTTGCAAGATAAAAAATGTGAACTCACCAGAAATCCCCTCGCTGGGATCAGTGCCCAATTCTGAGATGTCCTGGGAAGAAGGGATTGTCTCCAAGGTTATAAATAGTTCTTGGCTCTTGGTGACCTCACTCACCTGCTTATTCCCTTCCTCTTCCATGCTGTCCTCCACACTGCTGCATGAGCTGCCGGAGGAGTGTCTTGGGAGGAATCCACGGATTGGCTAGGGAAATTGGTAGGGTCTCCCCCAAGGTTTGCTCACACCTCAAGCCTGTACGCAGGAATTTCTCTGTGTGTGTGTGTGCTTTTTTGTAAAGGTGGACCACAAGGGTGTGAATGCGCTCCCATGGTCCCCCAAGTAAGCAATTCCAGCCTTCTCCTGGCTGGCCAGCTGGAGTACGCTGCTCCTGCCCCTGCCCCTGGCCAGCTGGAGCATGCTTACTTGGGGGACCACTGGAAGGGGCTTTTGCATCTTTTGCACGCCCCCTGCATATAGGCCTGCTGCTACTCATAGAAGAGGCATGTTTGCGGTTATGCTCCAGATCAGTTTGTCTCCTTTGTTGTTTGTCTGACTGCCCTCTTTATTTTCACTTGGCACTGCTGGGTGTCCCTGGTGTATTCTTTCTCTTCCATACCCTTTGCGATCTTTTTTTCTGGTTCATAGTTCTGCAAGAAAAGATTCCTCTTCCCACACAGCAATGAGCTCCAGGAGCTTCTGCACACTCCATGCTGGTGCTCGTCTGTGAGCCTGGGAACTCATGGCACTCTTGACCAGGTGTGCTTCTCAGGTGAGCTGCCTGCTCTGAGGTCTGCTTGCCACACTGGCCACACAGGAAATAAAATTCAAATTTTCCCAGGGCTTTTATTACAGAGCAGAAGAGTTGAAAGTCCTAGCCAGAGCGATCATTCTGGAGTACTGTGCGACACCTCCAAGAGGCTAAGGACAATGACTTTCAAAGTGTTGCATGTAAGCTACCATAAAGTCGACCATGCAAGGTCAAATTTATCATTGCTCCTCATAAAAGCAGGAATCAAGAAATTGACATTAAAGGCCCTTAAAGTCAACAGAACAGGCATAGTAGTGTGGACTCATTGTTTAGAAAATGGACCTAATGAAGCTATACTTCCAGTATAGACCATGTCTGAGATTATAAAAAGTCTATTATTTTACCTTGAACATATTTACTTATTTTACCATACATGATTACTTTCCTCTGGGGTATTTTGGAAATACTACTTCCTACTCTTCACTATTTCAGTTGGTATATAGTGTCTGTCTCCTTTGCCAGAGGATGTTGTGAAGACCAGACCTTTAACAAGGTTCAAAAAATAACTACAAAAATTCATGGAGGTTAGGTTCATCAATTCTTAGTAGCCGGGATTAGCAGGACTGGCCTCTGTCTGTCAGAGGCTGGAAATGGGCAACAGGAGAGGGATCACGTGAGGATTACCTGTTCTGTTCACTCCCTCTGGGGCATCTGGCACTGGCCACTATTGGAAGACAGGATACTGGGCTAGATGGACCTTTGATCTGATTTAGTATGGTCATTCTTATGTTCTTATGTGGAACACTCTCATTCCCCTGGTATTTTATATACTTTTCTTGGAGTTAGTAGAGCCAAATCCGAACTCCTGGTATACACATAACATATGAGAACAATTTGAGGCCCTTGGTTTATAAGTCTGATTTGATTAACTTCTTCAGACATGTAAACTACATTATTTCTTCACAAAATGCCCATCCATTTCAGTCAAATCAGATGAAATGTTAAACCAATGCATCATCTCTAAAGTAGGAATAATTTTGTATCCCTAGATTACAATAATATCCATCACTTGTATCTTTGTTTGGGGCAACTGCACTTGTATTCCCCCTGTAACGTTGTGGACCAGGCCCTGCAGCTAGAAAGGGCCATAAAGAAGTCCTCTGGGTCAACTAGAGGGGCTGGGAAGAAACCAGCCAATCAGGGGCCAGGAAGGACTACATAAGACGCTGCAGCACCAGGGTTAGTACAGTTGCAGCCCAAGCTTCAGAGGCCAGGGTAACTGATTGGCCTGAGGGAGTGGCCGCACTATGGACAGCTCTGTGGGGAGAGTTGCTTAGAGACTATGAACAGGAAGATAAAGCCCTGAGCTAAGGACAAAGGAGTTGTCCCCATGAAAGGCAGTACTGGAGGTACCATTCTCATCAGGAGTGGGACAGCAGACTGAGAAACAGATTCAGAGACATCAGGCTGGGCCCCTGCTAGAGAGGTACCCAGGAAGAGGTTGTGATTTCACACACAGTATGACTTGGCTGGAGGTCTGAATAGTTAAAAAGGCTTTTAAAGAGCACTTACGGAAGGTGAGTGCCACCCCATAACACCTCCTCTGTGGTACCTCAAGGAGGCCCCTGGTAGCCTCCCAGATCCTCATTTCTCTTGGGCAGAAACCCACGTCTCTCTCTTTCTCCTGACAAGGGGCTTTTCCAGGCTTCATAGTTCCCTGGCCACACTGCAGTGCATAATTTGTAATGAAAGAGGTGCCAGAGCTCAAGGGTCATGCAAGCAGCAAAACAGCACTCCAGGGATGTTCCTTTGGCAGTTGAGTGAATGGAGCGTTGCATCAATGCTGTATGAGTCTCTTATGCACTTGGAAGAATTTGTTTAAGAAAACAAGTTCTTTTTAATTTCTGAACTAATGTGGCAGACTTAGAGGTGCCAAGCCTAGAGGTGCCGAAACCCTGGCACAAATTAAGCACTACTACACTGTAATATTCCCTAAAGAGAATATTAGGTTAGCGTCTGCACTTTGCATTTTCTTTGAAGGCTGTGAATAGCAGTAATTGCAAGCAGTAATAAATTACCACATAGCTCTATATAAGAAAGCACATTTATTTTGAAGTTGAAAAAATTAAAAACAATAACCTACACACATGCTAATAATCTTATAAGAGATAACCCCCTCTCCCTCACTCCAAAAGGGCTGTGATAGGAGTCAGTCCTTCATACCCCACAATGAGATTTTCCTGGTTACAAATTCATAAGTTTAGTTCAGAATAAGTGTATCCATGAATAGTTCAGGTGATGAGCAGACAAAGGTTCACTCCTAAGCAGGTAGCTTCAAAACACTAGGCTTTTGGATAACCATGGGTAGGGAATTTGTATTTCCCAGAAAGGCCACTTCACACATTTTGTCCCAAAACATGAGTTTTTGTCACAATCTTCAATATAGTACGTTGATCATCCAGGTCCATAATATACAACTTTTGCATTCAATGTTTTTTCCTCAGATGTGTCAGGAACTTCCTTTATCTAGCACAACTTATATCATTGTCTGGATATTGTGACATAATGCAATGAACCCCGATTTGCTGAAAGAATTCCTTCACTGTAGAAATCAAATCAACAGTGTAGCCAGTATTTTAGCAAATTAGTCTTATTCATAAACTAAGTAGTATGTCCTTTTTAAAACACTGTTCCAAAAGAGAAAAAAATACTACAGCTTTTCAGATGTGAATATTTTAGTTACCTCCTGAAAATCTCTAATATTAGGCCAGGCCTGTACGCAGGCATTTCTGTGGGGTGTGTGTCCGTGTCCGTGCGTGTGTGTATGCACTTTTTTTGTAAATGTGGACCACAATATTTTTAAATATAAAGGATAAGTCATGCGATAAGTGTGCACAAGAGAGGTTAATGAAAAATTTGAGTGGAAATTGATTGGTAAAATGATTTTGAGATAACACACTAAAAATATATACAGTAATAAAGGTTTTATAGGCCAGTGCTGGGTGAATATAGGCAGAGCTTCTGGCCAGTGAGGTTGGGCCTTTCCTGCTCTTCAAGGGTGGGGAGGGATGCCATTCCCTTGGTGCTGCTGCGCTGCCACCAGCCTCACCTGCCCATCCCCTCTCAACACAGCGCTCTCCCATCCCCCTAACACAGTGAGTCTCAAACTTTTTGGCCCGTGGCCCACTTGACTCAATGCAAACTTTTCTGTGGACCTCCAGTTGCTTTCACCAGCAGCGTGGCTTTTCTTATCTATTCTCACATATCAAAGCTTTGCAGAGTTGTATATCACCATGGGAAGCAGTTTGAAATGTGCTGGAAAAAATACCAACCAATATTTTATGCTTCCCTGTAATTTTTCAAACAATGAGTTCTAGCAAACTAAAACTAAAAGTTATTCCTTTCCATTTTTGTTACCATTTTAATTGTAAGGTGCATGTGTTTATACCAATGTGGTATTTGTATTCTCTCACCAAAGACTGTGTGAGAACACTGTTAACTAGTTTCATCCAGGAGACATATCATTTTACTCTTTTAGCTTAAGGCTACCCTCTGCTGGTGTATTACAGTATTGCAGGTAATCAACAGTTTTAGCACAAGTAGTAAAGGTCAAAAATAGTGCAGTAGGGTCCCTATCATCCGACCTAAATGGGACCGACACATGGTTGAATTACCGAATATGTCAAATGATACGAACTCTACTGTAGAGAGCAACGGAACAGCTGATGCCGCTTCTGCTGGGATGAAGCGTCCCTGGCAGAGCAGCATTAGCTGTTCCGTTGCTCTCTAGGAGAAGCTGCTGCTGCTGCCACTGCTGCTGGGACGCTTCCACGAGGTGTACAGATAGTTCGGATTAGGAAGCCTAATCCAAACTAGCTAGTCCGTGCCGTGTGTAGCCGCGTGGCACGGGGTCCGAACTAGCCGGCATTTAAAAATGGCGCCGGCCGGCTTTATGCAAATGAATCCCAGGAAATTCAAATCCTGGGCTTCATTTGCAACTCCGTATGACTACATTACCCCCCCTAGTTTGAACTAGGGGGCTAGTGTAGACATACCCTTAGAGAGCAAGGGAACAGCTGATGCCACTCCTGCCAGGGACGTCCCCCGCAGGAGTGGCATCAGCTGTTCCGTTGCTCTCTAGGAGAAGCTGCTGCCGCTCCTGCCAGGGCCGCTTCATCCCCGGCAGGAGCGGCAGCAGCTGCTCCTAGAAAGTGACGGGGCAGCAAGCAGGGCCGTTCTCCCGGCCCACGCTGTATCCGACCCTGCAGCTCCCGGGGACAAAGTCTTGGTTTCTTTCTAGTTAACAATATCTTAGATGAATATCTCAGCTTGTTTTATAACTCTCCATACATTTTAAAAAATTGAACACAAGTTAGTGTTGGAGCAGTCATAGAATGAGAAAATGTCACAAACCTCAGGACTCGCTGCAAATACCAAAGTCCCTGGGAGCTGCAGGGTCGGATAAAGCACAGTGTCGGATTACCGGGTATCGGTTAATCTGGACTCCACTGTATTTTTGAAGAATAAGGTGATGCTGTTTATTTTATACAGAGGGTGATCAGCACAATGGAAAGCAAATCATGACATGACTATTCTACAAGTTTAACTTATATATAATGGAGAATTCCATATTGGCCTAATTATATGCTAACACACAACAGGCTCTAGCTCAGAAATGTAGCAGAGGACTTGTGCTCTGAGTTGTGGCATATAATAGTTACAGATGTAAAAGCCTAGGGTTTTTGTATGTGAATAGAAATAGACTTCTGATGCATTCATTAGTGCAGTGGTTTTCAAACTACGGGTCGTGACCTCATACTGAGTCATGGAATGTCAGGCACTGGGTCCCATTGCTTCAGGCTGATCAGGTGACCAGCAGGGAAGCTGAGGCAGGCAGTCTGTCTGTCCTGACACCTCAGATTGCACTGTGCCCCAGAAGCAGCTGGCAGCAGGCCCGGCTCCTAGGTGGGGAGGAGGGAGAGCACAGAGGGCTCCACACACTGCCTCTGCCCCAAGCACTATCTCCGCACTCCCATTGGCTGCTTCTGGGGTGCAGCATGGTCTGTAATGCCAAGAGGTGGGAAACCTGCCTTAGCACTCCCTGCTACACCTCTGAGTGATAACTGCTAAGCCCCTCCTGCCCCAGACCTGAATTCCTTTCCCTTCCCCCAAAGCTGAAGCCCTTTCCTACACTCCCAAGCTCTCAAACTCGGCTCCAATGCAAAGCCGACATGCTAGTCTAATTATATCAGGTTGTGAACAGCAGAGCATGGGTGTGATTTATGACTTGCGTCCCAGAATTACTGTCAGTGGGCCCGTTATTTGATAGCCACAATATATTGACTATAGGCCTTGTAGTGGAGATGTGAGCTAAGAAAATCTGAAATGGAGAAATTAAATTCTTGCCATGTCCGGTGAAAAAGTTCACTGATATTCTTTCTGATTTTGGAGCCTGCATTCAAGCTCTATTGAACAAATACCTTTCTGTCTGATTCAAGATTTCATGTTAGGGATGGTTTCTTTCTAGTTAACAATATCTTAGATGAATATATCTCAGCTTGTTTTATAACTCTCCATACATTTTAAAAAATTGAGTACAAGTTAGTGTTGGAGCAGTCATAGAATGAGAAAATGTCACGAACCGCAGGACTCACTGCAAATTAGATTGTTCATTGTAAGGACTTAATTTTAGCACTTTTATATTCCAGATGGTGTTCATGCACATGCTGAGTACTGCAGTTTGCTTAGCATGATAACCTTCCTAAAGTTACATAAAGGAAAGGGGTCAAGACTGAAGTTACCAAATAACTAGTGTGCTCTAAATCAGCACCGGTTAATTTTCTTTAAAATATCATTGACTTGAATTCAAGCTTAAGAAACATTTTAGTATGATTTGTATTGCTCTTCTGATATAACTTAATTTAGGCCCTATTTCACTTTTTGTAGGCTGTGATTAGAACAAACATGCAAATAACATCTCATATGTCTATAATGAAAAGATCTACTTTGTAAACGGTGTGACTCAAGCTTAGTCCATGGATTTTACATTCACCCAGTTGGAGATTAAGCCATCAAAGGCATTAACGAATGTAGCATGTTTGCAGGCTTGACATGGTAATTAAAAATTATGCTTACATTTGCGATAGATATAGAAAGTGATTGAAGCTAATAACCTAGTGTCGTAGACTATTATTAATTAACGTATTTGAGCAATCTCAATTAAGGCCAAAATGATTTTTATTTACTTTTGGAAATTAAATTCAGTGCATTTAATTATTATAAGTATTTTTGTTTTAATTCCTCTTTTATTGGTCCGGTTCAGCAGATTAAATTACTAAAAAGATCTTCAATATTATTATAATGCTCAATATAAATAAATATCAGTTATTATTATCAAAAAGAAATAAAATTAGCCACTGTGTGCAGCTTAAAATAAAAGTAAATTATGAAATATAAAAGAAAGAAATACTTATGCAATAACTTTCTGCTTAAAACTTTATGGCTTAAGATTAATTTCCTCACAGAGTAATATATTTGAAGGCAAATAAAATTATTCCTTCTGGTAATGAACATAAAATTCGTTCATAAGTGTACTTGCATTGATTCTGATTTTGTCCACTCTAGGCTGATACCATTAAATTCCATGGAGTTATTCATTCTGTGGTTTAAAGTTGCTTTGGGTGTGTCTAAAAACTGTACATAATAAAGAATGTACCAGTCATGAGTTGTTTGAAAAACTGTAGCTTTGTCAGACACATTCAAAGGAGAGCTGTACTAGCAATATTAATTCTCTAAGGGGCAGAGTCTCAGCAGGTGTAAATATTTATAGCCCCCATCAATTTATACTAGCTGAAGCTTTTTAAGACTTTTCAAATTTCTGACAGGCAGTTTCTCCTCTGTCCAAATAGCTACTTCCCCTATGAAATGTTTTATATGTGTGTTTAGCATATCAGTTAACTATACAATCTTAATGTGCGTGATTTAAAAATATCTAATTCACTGGAAATTTTAGAAGCTATTTGAGGGTAGACAATCTTTATAGTGTTTTACTCACTCATATATTCAACAACTGAGAATTTAATGAAGCAGCACTCTTCTACAGTAGCAGTACTGGGGTACTGCTATTGTATGTATATGTACTTATTTACCACCCCCAATGGTAAATAGCTGACTACTATATATTGCTTATATGCGGTGCTAGTAAAGCCAACCCCAGTGAATATGGAACTTGAATTAATGTTATTAAAGTAAATCTTAGAGCAGGAGTAAACAATAGGTGGACTGTGGGGCCAAACATTGTCCAACAGACACTTTGAATGAACTCCAAAATCTTTGTCTTTACTTACTATTATTTATTATCTTTTTAGAGTCTGGAGCTTGACCAAGAAAATTTGGACCATGACAAAAATAATTGAATACACTTCTCTTAAACATTGTTCTGCTTTTACTTACATGTATGTGATCTAATACCCTAATACACTTGTTAGTCTTTAAAGTGCCCCTGGACTTCTTGTTGTATGTGCTATAGTTGAACTGCAAAGCATAGTGCCCTAATGAGCATTCTTCTTAATGGACTATTTCAAACGTTTGTCTTAGGCTTTTCCTACATAAGCTCATAAGTATAATTTAGATTGTAGTTCAGCTGTAGTCTTCAAATCATAAATTGAATGGCAAAAGCAGTTGAAGGGCATGTTGGTTTACAATGGTATCTCTGCTGTGGCTTGCTTAGACTTGTTAAACATTTGTTTCAATTGATAGAGGTTTATGGACACTTTGTATGCATTGACATGAGTTACAAAAGACCCAAAACCAAAAACTAACAATGCCATGCATCTTCCATATTAAATATTTCATTCTCATTGTTTACCAACAGCAACAGCTGGAAAATATACACAATTGAAAAATATTTTACCATAATCCATATTTTAAAGATATATTTACAGTAAAATTTCACATTTGTGCGTTTTACTCCATAGTGCACTTCCGTGCTTCTTACCATGCTGATTTTTCTTTGCTGGTGCTAGTTTAATGGCAATGAGGATCATACAGTACTTCTGAATTGATTCAGTCAGTGATGACTTAACAATGCCTGATTAGACAATGCCAGGGCAGTTTCTGCCACTTGTGAAGATTTAGAAAAGTCTGCTTTTATTAGCACTGGCAAGGAAGCCTGATCATAATATTTTCACTGTGTTCAATATTTGTAAAATGTACATGGTATTTAACATTTTTTCAGTTTTCAGCTGCATATTGTTTTTTGGCCCTAAAATGAGGACTGTAGATTTAATGCCCCATCATTGCTATAACTACACAGTGATTATATTCTATTTCTGCAAAGTTGCTCTCGCTTGCTAAATGATGGGCAGCAGCAGCCCTCAAACTTTTTGCTATTCCTTTGATACTCTATTGGTATCTCTGAGGGGTTTAACTAGATTAAAAAAAAGCTACATGGCAAAATTGCAACAACAGAAATTCTTTCCCAGAGATGCACAATTTCTGGATGAATTGGGAAAATGCTGTGAGAGAAACTTCTTGTGTGACTCTCAGGGCTTGATCTTGCATTCAGTAGCAGGGACAAGCATTTCTTGGGCTTAACACAATGCCTAGTATAGTCAGCAGAAGTCGTGTTGCATCCCTGTTGACTTCCCAGGATCCTGAATAGCAGAGCACCAAGTTAGGCGGTCTCTACTGCATTTAGGTTTATGCTTACTTAATTGGCCAATCCTGATTAAAAGGACCACTACCCAGTCTTTAGGGTAAAACAAAAGGAATAATTGTTACTACTAAAATGATAATAGTTGAGTTTAAAAGAAGCTGACTTGTGCATTATCATTTCTTTTCCCTTAATACAACAGTAAGTTCAGGTTCTACAGAGGACCCCTGAAAAGTGACTCCTGTGAAAACAAGACGAGGACCTCATTTATATGCTCAAAGTGCTATCTGAGAGAATACTAAAGGAGAATGCCTGGGCCCTTCAGGTGGAAAGGGCAATATTGTAATGAAAATATAGTACATCGATGAAGCTTTCAAAATATCATTGAATTATTCATATGCCACCTTGTATTTTAACAAATGTACTTATTAGTTGAAATTTAAGCTGTCAAGGGCATTTAGCTACACATTAACTTTAATAAAATATGTGTGGCTGTGTGCTGTAGACTGCTTTGAAGTTCTCAGCTATATTACCTGTAGAGATTTGGGTGATTTCTTTGTACACTTTTTCACAAAATATTTATTTGCATCTGTTTTTATTGGTGCTTGTTCCCTTTCATGCTTGCTTTCCCCAAACACTGGTGTGCTGGCATTTTATATTCATAGAAGTTCTTAGCAATTAAATTTCAAACTTCCATGTAAGTGTTTGTGAACAGTTACTTTTTAATTCACAGAAACACTTGCATCAATAAGTGCTTGCAATAAGAGTTATGCCAACTCAATCAAGAAACAGAATTAATACCATGTGATCAATCACAGTTAACTACATAATACAAATAATAGTTATTGAATTCTTGCAGTGAATAGTTCATAGTATGTACAGTAATGTTCAGTAAAATTCACAAAATAAATGTGTAGGAGTCATTTGTAGCTAAGTGAGGAATTCAGATTCGTGCTTAAACCCCTGTTTTTCTTATGGATGGTTGGTTTGATTGGACAGATTAATTCAGTGGATGTGTGTGGGGGGGGGAGGGGGGCTCTCAGCTGGCTTGATCTTCTAGCACAAAAGGAACATTGTAGACATCAAAATCCAGGCAATGGAAATGAGCTCAGGAACATATACTGACCACAATGATGTGATGGCCTCCTCCTCCCATGCTTTATGAAATGGACTTATAGACACAAATACACATAACTCAAAGATGCTCGGGACAAATGGTCTCGTGGGACACGTCAACGTTAATGTCTTAATCAACTGGATCTGTATATCTCATTTTGGTGTATGTATCATTCTTGTGTGTAAAGTTAGATATTCAGAGTATGGAATGCTTTATGGTTTTAAATATGCAAATGAAAGCCATCAAGGGTGTTACTCTCAATGTCTAGAGGACCAACTGTAAACTGCTTCTTTTGTCCTTTAAGTCTTAGCAATGGTTGGTCTTAGGAAGTCACATGTCCACCCCCAACTGGTAGGGGTGGGCCAAGTAATTGTCCATGGAAAGGTGGTATCTATAAAACAATAAGAAGCTAGGAGTTTCTTTGTCTTTGGTTGGAGTGGCACACCCAAGAGGATAACTAAAGACCCCACGGAAAATTTGATTTCCCCCCTTTGGAGGCTTAGTTGGAATTAAGAATAGTGCGAGTTTGTTATACATTTGTACTGAGGTTTTAGTGTTAGAATTAGCTAAGCGTTTTCTGTTTTTTAAAATGTGTAATCTACTTTGCTCTGCCTGTTTTCACTTATTATCACTTAAATCCTACTGCTTGTACTTAATAAAATCACTTTTATTTACTATCAAGCCCAGCGTAAATAATTGTTACTTGGGGGAGCAATCAGTATGTACATCCTCTTTCCTTGTTAAAGGGGGCATATCTAAATAATTCATTCGGGGTTCTGATCCCATTTGGGGAGTGATATACCAGGAAGCTGGGCCCCAAACTGCATTTTCCTTGGACCAGAAGAGTTTCAGCATCTGTACTGATCCTCAGGGAGAGGGCAGTGATCGCAGATCTGAGCCTTGGCTGGGGGAGACCAGGCAAAGGGCAACCCAGAGAGCAGGAAGATGGGTGGCAGTGGCCTTGTCAGCACTCTGGGAAGCACCCCATGGGGTTGTTTGTGACCTCACCCTGTCACAATATTTTCTATAGAAGAACCAAAATACTGACATTCTAACCAAGAATAGGAAAAAACATTGTATGTTCTGCAAAATATTTAACAACTTTACTGCAATAAAAAAATCCTCACCAACTACTTTTAAATGTCAGTAGTAAGCAGTAATTTCAAACTGAGGGCTAATAGCCCTTCTAGGCACAGGAAAAGGCATCACAGATAAGAATTCATCTTAATGAAACCTTGAGCTGCATCTTAAGTGTCACTTTCATAAAGGCTATGCACGAGCTAATGCTGGTAAGAAGATATATAGTTGTGAAGAGCCTCCCTTTTGTGTGCTGTCCCATGTTGTCTGGCCAGTCTCTCAAAGAGTTGTCAACTCCAGTCTGGAGTAGAAGAGAGATGCAGGAGAAAAATTCCTTCTCTCAAGGGTCTGTTGTAGTCAAACACTTCATGTCGCAGACTGCATAATTAGTCTGATGCATGGGGCAGTTAGTTCATAGATTGTTCTCCTGCCACCCATGGGCATTCTTTCCAAACTTATATACTAGCCTTCTGTCTATGCGTTCCAAAATTCCAGTTTTATAATAATATCTGCAGTAACAAATCAGAAGTGGAATTTACTTTAGAGGAACTGTTCCCAAGTAGTACACAATAGAAACATAACAGAGCAGTCAATATGATTTTTCCCATCAAACAGCAAGCCTTTCTTTCTGTTAAATGAATAGTTTAACACCCCCAGATCAACTTACATTAGAATTTGAAACTTTCCCAGACTTCTTGAAAGGTGAACTTTGATCCTTTTAAAACAAATACTGCATACGTGTTTTTGCTTCTAAGATGACCGCAATTCAGAATGAACTGCTAGGATTATCAAAGCAGAAAGGCAGGTAGTGCCATATTACCAGTCATGGGTTAAATTCTCAGCTCATGTAAGTCAGAATAGCTCCATTACCTTCAATGGAGTTATGCTGATTTATACCAGCTGAAGAGTTGGCCTTCGAAAGAGCCATAATTCTGTCTTATGCCGTTTGGATACATACAAAAAGCTATGCAATCAATGTAATTATGTGAAATAGACTCATAATACACCATTAGTAATCACCTACTAACGCACCGGAGAGCTCTGCTAAGTTTTTCATATGTCATTCTGTCATTTCGCTTCCTTTGTCCCCACATCTTTGCCAGAGCTTCTGACTTAACAACCCGAAAGATGCCTTGTTCTCTATTTTCCCATTCGAGAATGCCACAATTTTCTTCTGGAAACAGGAGGAGGTCTCGTACAAATTCCCACAAGTGAGAACTCTGCAGGCCTTCAGCAGGAAAAGAACGGAAGGTTAACAGACTTTCAGTGGCACAGTACTATAGCACTAGAAATAATTGGTACCACAGGATTGTGCCTGTCAGTATCTGGCATCCATTTAGCTTACAAGACCAAGTGCATTGCTTATCTGTAAGCGGAATCAAATGACCTTCTGCAAACTGACCTTGAAAGCAAGCTAATTCTAGAATCTGTCTTTTATTCCAGAAAATTTTGGGTTTTTTTCCCCTTGCAAAGTTGGGATGCATTTACATCCTACAGGAATCAGTACTTATCTTCACAGACTAATACTGGAACTCAGTAATAAAGGATAGCTTGATTTGGGGATTGTTTTTACAGCCCATTTTAGATTAATTTTAAAAGTTTTGATGTGAATTTAGTGCTGGTGAAAGTTCTAGATTATCGATAGTGACCAAATTTCCTGTTAGCCTGAACAGTTACAGCTTTAGCAACAGGTGGTGGGCAAAGCTTTCCATGAAGGTAGATTTCTCTGTGGTGCTGTAGTTTAAGCCTGAGGCTAGCTGAATCCTAACTACTCTGGAAGGGATAAGAATCTCTGAAGAAAGAGAACACACTTGGTTACCTCACATGCATGCATGTGTTATGCTCAAGGAGATTCTAGTAAGCAATGTTCTAGGAATCAGGCAATCATTGAAAAATCTTCATCCAGGCCTTCCAAAATCATGTGTGGTTTAAAAATCATGAGGTTTTTTTTGTTTAAAAATAATTCATTTAGGTTTGTTTATTTACCTTCTAGATTTTGAGTCTTTAGGTGATACTCAGTTTTTGTTTTCCTGCTCTTTTCCACAACTCCAAAGGCTGGAAGCTTACTTTTTTTTTTTTTTTTTTAAAGAAAGCTGAGATTCTCCTGACTCCAAGAATGCACCCATGTAATAAGACTCATGCTACAACTGTTGAGAGTTGTCAACACTGTTATACAGCTGCGGCTCAGCATTTTGCGGTCTGACTAAGTGATTCAGCCCTTTTGACAAACATTTGAAACCAGGACTTTGTGTCTCATAATCTTTCAAGCACAATTTCTGCATTTCAAATATATACCTACTTGTTTTACCGTGATTGTGACATTCTTGACTTTTCATGGTCCCTGTTCTCAGGCATGCCCTATCATTGTCTGGAACAGAATAACAAAATGATATGAGGAGGAGGAATCTGAGTTGTGATAATGTGGTCAAATAGGTAATGTGTTCACCTAATCAAATGTCGGGCAATACTGACTGAAACTGGGGATGTGCTGTTATTAAAGTTACCTTTTTAATAACAATAAAAAGAAAATAGCTTTATTATAGAGCTAAACGAAAGTGAATAACCAATTTGCAGTTGGATTAACTTGACAGCCACCCTAAAAGAAAAAGAAACCATTTAACATATCTACACAGTATGTCTGTATTATTTTGTTTTAGGGAATTTAGGTCTCTTTGTCAAATCCATACATATCTGTGAAAACCTTCCGGGCTTAACACTCAAACTACACTGTGGTTGTGGGTACATATGGCCAAAGTGCAATGGTAGTAGGTGAATATGAAATTTGGCAACAACACTGCCGTGACACAAGCTATATCACCAAATTTGAGAAAGAGGGTCTGTCATGACATTGCTGTGACATAAACAGAGCTGGTCAGAGGAAGGCATTGAAGGAGGGATTGCAAAGGCTGATTGTACAGCACTCTTAAGTGTGCGATAGACATCTCATTTCAGAGGTTGATCCCCACTGGGTTCTGAGTTATCTGCAGCCTCTAATGAGAGTTCTTAATCCTTTAGCTGAAGATGAAGAAACTCATTATGTTAGTGCTGACATTCTGGGAGGCAGACCCTGCTGCCAGTGCAAAAGGCATGACTAGAATTACATACGAGACACATCGCCATATGACGGCAGGACAAGGCACCAGTGTGCTTTCCCCTCCACCCTCACTTCCTGGAGTAACACTTTGGCACCTCTGGTCAGTTTGTTCCGTGCACTCTGGGCTGCCTTGAAACCGGTGATCCTGTGTCAGAGGGTTTTCAACACGGTGCCTACATCCACACAGGGCGTGAATAAGTCCGGTAATACCCGTGGACTCTGCAAGAGCTGAATGTGGTTCTACAACCGCAGGCTATTATGGGGTTACCTAGAGCAGTGGTTCTCAACTCGTTTCAGTCCACAGACCACCAAGCCAATCAAAAAATTTTCGTGGACTTTGGACAATGTTCCTGTGGACCACCGAAAAAGTCACCATGGACCACCAGTTGAGAACCACTACAGACAATGTTAGGTCACTAGGATTTTCAATGGGGAAAAAGGAGCCTATATTGGGAACCTCACTCACCTTTCCCTACCCACCACAAGAGTCTTTAAATTTAAAGCATTCAGATGGAGACAATTTTTGGAGTATTTTCTCATTTGTAAAAATCCTTTGAATTGCTGCATCTGGTAGTACTGCTAATCATGGAACAAGTCACACTTTTCCTAGTGAATAGAACTTTGCATGTCGAAAACAAGAGTACTTACAATCCGTGACAGCTGGCTTGGTTTCCTCAGCGTCATTAAAAAAGGAAATGCCTATGGGGGGAAAAACGTGCAATCCAGTATGATCAATTCTGTATTCATACACTGTGCATTGATGCGCAAGGCACAGCTAGAGCCCTTTTCCCATGCTATATTAAATTGTATCATGAGAAACTCAAAAGAGAATTTAATTTCAACAAGGAAAATTAGATGCCTTACTATGCAAAAGCTGTTGCTAAAGTTCAGCTTTCCCTCCCATGTCTCTGGCATTGTCCCTACTATCTCCAGAGCCCTCTACTGGCTCCCTCTAACTTCCTGTATCTTGTTCAAGCTCCTCATCCTTATTTTCAAGGCCCTAAACCCATATCATGTACCCCAGCAGCTTCTTTGCTCTCATTACATCTTAATACCCACTGTGCTCTTTTCGCATGTGTGGTTTTTCCTGTCTACATGATCCCTTTGTATCTTTCTCTCACCTCTGGTGTTTTCCTTATTGTCCTGTACACTTGCATTAGCCCCTCTTCCTTCAGATCTTTCCTAAAAACACATTACTTCACTTCTCCCTACTCTACTTCAAGCACATTTAGGAAATACCAGAGTTAAGGTTGCTTGTCAACCTTAATTTGGCCTCTTTGTGCATATGCATTATGAGCATTTAATTACGTAATTACATTTGATTTTTTTTCTGTAGGACCCCAACCCCATTCACAACATAGGATGGATGGTGTGGCATGACCTGAGATGAGGGGGATAATGCCACACATACTCCTCCCTCGCATACCTCCCCCCCCGCCTAGGGAAAGGCCTACACTGTCAGCCACCACTGGCCTTTTGGAGGTTGTTCTAGCAGCCAGGAATTGCTGGAGTGGAGGGATTCTTAGGCCATGCATCCTTTTGCCATGAACACACCTATGGCAGCAGCCCCATGGCAGCATTACACCACTCACCAATTCTCCCAGACAGGAAGGATCCAAAAGTAGCATGTAAGCTAGCTTTAGGAAAGCCTTGAATCACAGAGAGGCACAAAGCAGATGGAATGCATTACAGGATTGGGTTTAACTCTATTACCCAACAATTTATAATCCATCTGGAGATGGGAAAATAGTATAGCATGTGAGAAGACCTGCTAAACCTCCCTGTCCCCTTGGCAATAAAATGTCATCCATTTAAGTTATCATTAGAACTGAAACCTATGGAGCTGTCCTATTGATCTCCTGGAATCTACAAGAAAGGCTAGCTGTAAAAGAAATTTCACTTTGCTTCAGTTAGGGCAGACAGGGCAATAGTTCTGAAGTTTGAGCCTAAACTCACTTCAGCAGCAATAAGTCTCGTAAACTTTTAGGAAGCAAATAAAGAAAATAAGAAAAGCATAATGTCATAGTGGCCCGGCTGGGAAACTAGTAACCTCATTGCCCATGCGATCCTCTATCTATCTGTTGACTTCTAGCGCACTGATCATTGTATCTAGACACCAGATGCATTTCACCTCTTCTGTGAATAAATAAGGGACTTTAGGCCCAGGGTTGTTAATCTAGCATTTTTTACTAGCATGAAGCTGACACAAAAGTTTAAGGCATTTTTGCTTTGCATTTAATCTCTGAAACACTAACCGTGTGCCCTGATGTTCTGTAAGATGAAATATAGATATTCGCCGCAAATACCAGCAGCATCTGTGAACTCTTCCTGGGTCATGCTGCACAACTGCAAGCCATTAATATTAAAGTGGGAAAAGGGAATGCAGTTGGCATCTAGCTTGTATTGGTCACAGCAAAACTGCAGCCACTCACAGACATTGTGCTTACTCCAGTATTCCGGGTGAATAGATGTCCAGCAAGAATCACCAACTGCAAGAGATTCAGCAGGAGAGAGAATTTAAGTGGAAATACTTACATTATGACATCTTTTCCAGTGAGCATGTTCCATACAAGGGCAGTTCCCATTTCTTATTCTAGCAAGACCACAAGCTTCCTCAATTATTCCTTTTAATACTGTCTGCTTATGTTTTGGTGCCTAGTGTTACAGCTTTTTGCATGTAAGATATTAATTATTGTGTAGGACATTATTGGAGGAGGATCTCAAAAGCACACACCTTTCAATCCATTACACCTCAAGTGTGATACAGAAGATGAAACACAAACCCAGAGTGAGAGGCACCAAAATATTCCTGCCGGATAATTAAAATACTGTGGGATCAAATCCTTTAGCTTAAATAACTTTCTCTCCCCAATTTAACGATTATTTCTTTTTGGTGTAAATAAATTGTCAACAGTAAAAGTGAAGTGAACCAAAATTCAATGACTTATAGTACATTTTGCAGTACAAATGAACAATGTTTAATGAATAATGAACAATGAATAATGAGAGGCTGAGAGATGTGCAAAACACTATGTAAGCTTTAAAGAAACCTAACAATATCCCTTGCAGGTAGGAAAACATGGTAAGTTAATTACTAAGGTCAATGCTAATTATCACAGCTATACTCAGCAAGTTAACATCACACATCACATTAACTTCAGGATGAATTCCAGGTGTGAGGATTTTGTGAACTTTTTTTATATTAGAGACTGCCACTAGATGGTGTAATGTGTAGTTCCCAGAAAAATTATTTTTAGGGAAGCATCTCTGACAGATAAAGAAAAATGCTAGTAGAGCTGGTAGGCAATTTTTAGTCTAAAAATATTTCAGTCAGAAGTGTCAATGTTTTATTCAACTAACGTGAAAAAGTTTCTCAATCAGAAATAGAGCCTGTCGGAAAATTTTGTTAATATTGTACAGTAAAACTTGAACAATATTTTTCTGAGAGTTTGTAGAATAGATTTTTTTAAAAACTAGCTCTGATGTTGAACAGGGGTACACAGGCCTAGGGTACAGTCAACAGACATTATTACTGTACAGATGACATATACAGGGAAGCTTTAGATACAAATGTACAAATTCCTACCACTTGAGCTAACAGAGAATATCTGTAGCGAACTGTAATAGGAGGCTTTGTAGCCTGTCTGAAAACTAGATACTAGAGGAAAACACACATGGAAAAGTCCTTCATCCTGCAAAAGGCTCCCACAGGCTATCTGTGCAGGTGCAGCCTGCATGGATCAACCACTAGAACAATAGCCAAAGCCACTAAAATGCCCTTTAGCTTCAGATGCATTTTCCCAATGCCTGTGAAAAATCAACACAAAATTCTGCCTCTCAGAGCCAACGTTCCCTCTTATCTTTTCCATCCATATGCAGATTTTTCTATTCATTTGTGGAATAACTTTGTATATATAGTGATGCATGTGTGAATGTGCAAATGCGCACCACCAACAGAAACACAAACTTAACTGTGGGCACTCTGTTAATCAGATGATGAGTGACACTTGATTTTTCCTTGAGCAGCTGCACAAGTGCACAGCTTACAGGGAACATTGTACCAGACTCACTATGTCTATTAACTCACTAGATAAATTCTTTTTGTTATACTGGAGTCCTTGAGAATGAGTAAGGATTGGCCTCAGGAGACATTCTGGGTCCATGACAGAAATATCAGCCTTTGAGAATATTGCTCTAATCAATGAGTTTAAAAGAACTATGCCAATTCACATGACCCGAGGCTCTGGCCTGTACGAATCATGACGGAGGGAACACATGACAGTGTTCTGGTGTAAAAAGTAGTGCATTCAGCTAATTTAAGTGGCAGCATTGTTTATGCAAAATTTGGTATCTGTAGGTAATCACGAAGTATGACTTTGTGGATTTGTTTGTGCAAAATAAACTCAATTTTCAAAATATATAATAGATTGTTTTTTGGTCATAATCTAGTCAGGAAGGTTACTTCAGGATTTCAGGGGTCAGGAACCATTTTTGGCTCATGGGCTGCTGACCCTCAGAAAAATCAGTCAGGGGCCGCACACAAGTGAGAGTCAAGAAAACAAAAACAAACCCTCACTGACAAGACCCCTGACTGAGAAGGACAAGGAGCTTCAAGGTCTTAGCTGAGTTGGTCTGTTACAGAAAAAAACAGCAAAGACACTCCTCACATCCCCCTCGCACGCCAGGTTAGTTGATTTTATGTACTCCAGCCAGGTCCAGATTAAGGGGGGGCTAGCCGGGCAGTTAGAGCTGCCATCAGGCGCTGTGTGCCCGGGGTCGGGGGCTGCGTGGCGCCACTTAGAGCTGCAATCAGGTGCCGTGCGCCCAATTGTAGCTGTAAGGTGTGCAACGCGCCGGGGGCAGGGCCACGCATGCATTGTGCGCCCGCTGCCTGGGGCGCAGGAATGACTCGAGCTGACCCTGACCCCAGCCCCAGAGAGGCTAACCCTAACCCTAACCCTAACCCTAACCCTAACCCAGCAAGGTCTCCCAAATGCTGGGGGGGGGGGGGAGGAGTACATCCAGCCTCCAGGCCTTAGGTTCCCCACCCCTCTGATTTGACTGCCCTAATGAAATCAATGAAATGATTCAAAATTGTGACAGTGTCAGAAACATGGATCTTGCATTCTAAATGGGTTTTTATAATATAAATAGATCTTTTTCATGAAATTTTAAAACCAATAGGACAATCTGTTCTTTCATGTATCATCTACATACTGTAAATATCCCCATTTTCATGCATACAGAATTAAAATAATGCTGTACATATTGTTCATGCTGTAGATCCCATGCAGATCTATCATCTCATCCAAGGGAGGTAGCCTAGAAAGGAGGAGAGGTGGCCAAAAGATGCAAACTTTGGATCTGGGTTTCCCAGACTCTCAAAACTTTTGAGGGTATTTGACTCTGACATTGTTTTTGGTCCTTTATAAAGAAAGAAGTCAATTTGTGAAATACAAATTGATGCTAGGTCAGGTTCTATAGGCCTTGGAACTGTGTGTATGGTTATGCCAAAGGATAATTGATTCATGTGGACGAGAAGCAGCTTTAGAGCCACCAGCCTCCCTCAGACCTTTTGCAGAGCAAGGGCAGCTTGAAAGTCAGATGTATTCCCCAGGCTCTGGAGGCTAGTCAGGAATCACTGCATTGCCTGCCTCTGTCCCTCCTGACTGGCAACACCTGCTGTTGGGGACTGTGAGGGCTGGCTCCAGCCCTGTGGCAGAATTGGAACAAAGTAGCCTTCCCTACTCCCAAATCAGGTGGAGGCGCCACGGCATGAATCTGGCCCTATATTTTTGGTGGTGTCTTGTTTGCACCTTTGGGATCCTGGAACTGTTTGGATTTATTCTTTTTATGTAAAAAATAGGGTGAAGGTCAAGGCCACAACTTCCTTTTCATGTGTTGAAGAGTTAAATGAAGTTTGCTCTTTTGGTGCATCTATTTTTATTTCCCTTAGGATACCATGAGATAAAAGTTACTGTTCCTCTATAGTTAAAAGGTACAGTAAGTAACCTTTAAATACGTAAGCAACTCGTTCTGAAATTTTGTCTTGATGGTGATAAATATCAGCTTTGCTGGCAATATAAATGCCATGGCATGTTCCTTTCATGGAACAGTTCTTGTCAGGTTAGCATCCCTACTGACTTCTAAAAAGAGCTGATTATTTCTGGAAGGCAGAAGATATTCTTAGGTCCCAAAAAGTGCTGAGCTGGGTCATGGAGGCTCAAAAGGTGATGACATAGAGGTCTGGCAATTTGAAAAGCACTCTTCCTTTACTCCTTACACTGAAGTTTAATTTCCAGAGTAGCATTCTTTTCCTTTGGGGTATGCACTGTATACTCTTCTGGAAGAAAAATCAGCAATAAGGACAGAGACTCTATAGGAGATGTACAAATTTCCTTTGACAGAGAAGGAAAGAACAGGATATGTTTTCCTTGAGGGATAGTGACATTCTAAGTGAAAACTATTCATGTGAGATGAGGAGGGGAGCAAATAAATAACTCAGCAGTCAGTACAGAAACATTTTAGAAGTGTGCCTAGAATTAGAAGTGAGGGACAGTAACAATTTTAATGGGGGTTATGAGAACCCTTGAACAGAAATGTAAAACACCACACATACTGGAAGTAACTTCTCAAGCTGGGGATGAGGGGTGCTGCAGCACCCCACCATCCCAAAACACTAGTTTTAGCAACCATGGTCTCTGAGAAAGATTAGAAGTTGAAAACAGATAAGTGGGAGCTACAGAGTTCCAACCATCACCTGGACCTTTGCGAAGTTGTGGGGTGTTACTTGCCTTAAGGTTGGATTCAAGTTACAATAACTGTCCCATGGCACTTTTTTGCCAGACTGAATATTTTAAGTGTTTGTTCCATTCCAACCCAGGGGAATGAAATTCTGTGGATCTAGCAAAGTTGTTTGGATTCATGTCCCACCTCTAGGGTTACATGTATAATGGCAAGAAGCCTCACAATTCCCCAACAAAGAAGCTTCATTCATGATAACAAGGATCAAAGACTTTGTGCAGATAGGACTAAGGGAAGCACAGGGACTTTTCCCACTGACTTCTATAATCCTGCTCTGCACTCAAAGCAGTATGGGATAGCAGATTTTCCCAGAATGCACTGGTTCATGCATAGCTGTACTGACAAGCCAACAAGATGTATACATTAGTGCAGGGTCAAATGAAGGCCAAGTACTTACCCTACCCAACCCATCTTAAAATGTGATGTCTGGTAGGATCCCAGCACAAAGTACTAATGATGTAAGCTTATGAAACATTTCAAAAACTTTAACGTAGACAGTCAATGTTCTTTCCAGTGTCCATATGCAATAGTACTGTCTTTGAATTAGATGGACTCGGAACAGCATAGGACATAAACTGCTAACAGCTAATGAAGATGCTCAGAGCTAGTGGAAAATTTTCTAATAGAATTATTTTCCATTGGGAAATGTTGATTCATTGAAATTAAAACATTCCTACATTTTGTTTAGAAATATATATATATATGTCTTGAAAAGAATGAAATTTATAATCTAAAGTAAAAAAAAAAGCCAAAAGTGAAACAAAACATTGATTTACCTGAAATAATCCCGCCCCTCCCCCCCCATTTTGTTTTACAGGAAACTTAGGGTACGTCTAGACTACAGGCTTTTGTCGACAGAAGTTTTGTCGACAATATCTGTCGACAAAGCTTCTGTCGACAAAGACCGTCTAGACTACATTCAGTTCTGTCGACAAAGCAAGCACCTTTGTCGACAAAACCCTGTAGTCTAGACACAACCTTAGATGCAATAACACCTTCTGTCGACAGAACTCTGTCGACAAAAGGCATTATGCCTCGTAAAATGAGGTTTACCAGTGTCGACAAAACTGCTGTGTTCTGTCGACGTTATGTCGACAGAACTCAGCGGTAGTATAGACGCAGGTATAGTTTTGTCAACAAAAGTCCACTTTTGTCGACAAAACTCTGTAGTCTAGATACACCCTTAGACATTAATTTATTTTGCTTTGATTTAGGATGAAACCAAATTTCCTGAAAACAAGAACTTCTAGTTCCTACACAACACTTGGATTCTTCTTTAGCTGAAGCAATAGAGTATTTGGAGTAGTTTCTATTTCAAATCATGTGGGAAATTTTTTGAATGGCTAAGGTTTGATGATCATAAACTTGTTAAGATTTAAACTGTTTGAAAAGTGCTGTTGTCCAGTACTTAAACTGTCTCATTAGGGGACAAAGTCTGCTCTGTAAGAGTGCCAACTTTGTAATTTGAAGACATAAAAGTAGTTTTATGGGGCAAAATTTTATGTGTAAATCTGATTCAGATCCAAGTTTCACCAGAAGCTTGGCTTAGTAACATCAGTGAGACTATGCTACATTTTTTTTCAGAGCCTATTGAATGATTTAGCTTGAGAGAAGGGCCCCAAAGTCCAGTCATTTAAGAATGAAATCAAACTCTTATGGAAGAAAAAGAGTTTCTAATGGGAAATGCTAACTGAACCTTCATAGCAGGAATCTGGCCTGAAAGTATGCCATTTGGAGTACATTCCTTAAAATTAACTATACTCCCCAGATGAGTCTTATGGCTTGGTGACGTGTAGGATTTCCATAATCACAGTGTGGGAATTGTACACTACACATTCAGGAGTAATCAGTAACTAGTCCAGTGGGGGCATTATTGAGTTAATATAGGTGCATTACTACAATCCACAGAGATCTGTGCTGTTTTTTAAAACCCCACAACCTCAGATGTTTACTATGGATTTAACTGGTTCTTGCTACTATGGATAATACAGTTAATATCATACATTTATACAAAGTTACAGAAAATTTAAAGAGATGTCACCAAACTGAATTACTATTGCATAGTCAGTCTGATGTTCAAAGTTAGGCAAAAGCTCTTCATTAGCATGTGCTGTTTTAAAGCAGACAGAGCAAAAGATTGGGAGCCAGGCATACTAGGATCTATTCCTGACTTTGCTTTTTTCTCCCTCTGTAAGTAAGGGGGACTATTGCTGAAATGGAGTGAGTCTCCATTTGTCTTCTTGCAAAATGAAGATGGCAATGCCTAATTAACTGATAGCTGAAACTAAAAAACGTAATTAACCGATAGCTGAAAAGCAATGATGTTCTTTTGAAGTCATGGGGTAAGATTCAGGAGATCTAAGTTTAAATATTGGGTTTCCCGCAGATTTCTGGCTGACCTTGAGCAAATCACTTTATTTCTCTGATTCGCTTTTCCACCTAGATAATGGTGAGAAAGCTTCCCTATGCCACAAGTATGTTGCAGTGAGGAATCCAGCAATGTTTGTGGGGCCTCCATACATTATTAGTGATGTATGCAACACAAGTCTCTTGTAGATATATGATTCCTGTTACAGATGTGCACATATTATTTTTGCTGCAAGCAGCTTGTGTGCCTGAACAGAGCACTAGTTTTTTAATTAGAAATAAACACTGCAACAGGCTGAGCAGCGAGCACAGGGTTACAGAGGGAGTCAAAAGCAAAGTCAGGAATAAATCCTGGTATGCCTGGACCATCACAGTTGTTTTAACTCTATTAAATTCAGTCCAGTCTTGGACATGTATCAGTCTCACACTTTTTGTCAAACTGAGCCTATTTACATACCTGTCTGATGATCAAAGGTGGGATAATAGTCTTCTGTTGTCCCAAACAATTCTGTCCATGACATCAGAGGCTCGCAGATCATGGTGTTCGGCAAAAAAGTGCTGTGAGTGACAGAGTCCAACATCCCCCTAAAATATTAACATAGGAGTCAAAGCATGGCAAGAAAATATCAAAGACCTAGGTTATAAGGCCACAACAAGAATTACTTTAACGGGGAATGGCATGTATCTGTGAAAAGTACTCTTGGGTCTATGCTACACCCATTTAAAGTTCCACTGAAGTGTATGGCTGAGCTCCCGAAAATTTCAGACAGCAGCGAAGAAGTTAGTGAGTTCACCAAGAATGTTATCAGTTCCAAAGGATCTGAAAGCAGATTTATGAGTAAACACGAATGCGAGTGGCATGCAGTTTTCTACAGATTTTTGTGGGTGACTGGGAGCACATGTAAAAGCCCAGGGATGAACAGATCTATAGCACAGTACACAGACACATCATCATTGCTAGTATCATTAGTTAGAGATCATTTAGTTAGAGTCGATTGACAAAGAAATTGTCAAAACATAGGGAAACATGTGCTTACAGTGTAAATCAGAAACCAAGCATAGACACCAGACAGTCTATGGTTTATAGAGAATGTGCCATATCTGAATAATCAATCACAGGCTGGAATTCAGTTTACTTCTAGAGCTTGCTCAGTGCTAGAAGTCAAGCAGAAACTTGCTTAATAAAAATAGAAAACTTCATTCTGTGACATTTTCAACTTAAATTGATCTACAGAGTTGCTGAAAATAATACAATTCTATTGTGAAACAATAAAGGAAGAGAGGAATTAAGAGATCTAGGTAAGGGAGAAAAGCTACATTTTCAGATGAGATTTGAAATGAGGCAGTCCATGAAGTATAGTGATTCACTGGGATCATTCCAGAGGACAGGCAAGCACATGCACACAGGCATAGTTTTCCTTAGGTATGGCTTGTGACACCCCACCTCTAAGCTCCCATGTGAATATTACCTATAACTGATTCAATTTTAATAGTCTGGAAAAAAGCAAAAAACATGGAATGAAAATCATTCTGGTTCAGTTCTGCTTTTCCAGTCGCAAGAGACTGAAACTGTCATTGTTCCAATGTCTAGTAACAGTTCCAGGGATGTGCCACAGTGAATATACAAGTGCAAAAGAAATGGACAAGATTTGACATCTTTGGCTTTTGTCTCTTTAAGCTTTCATTTCTTCTGCATTCCATAATTTACTCCAGATTTGATCTTTCCTAGCAGAAACAAACCCGAGTGAGTTTACATGATCATATAGCCTTAAAGGTTGACATTGAATATAATGCATAAATAAATTAAATACATAAATAGTGGCAAGCTGTGTGCAGTGGATGTAGGAATCCAGATCTGTGCTGGAACTGGTATATTGCAATATGGGCCATCTGCTCCATTTGACAGAGTTCATTAGAAAACCAGGGTTTACTCTCCCATGAGGGAGAGTGGAGAATGGGGGTCACTGAGGACTGTGTGAATGTAATGCTCTAGCATCTCATCATCAACTTGGCCTGGAAGATGAAAGATTTGTTTACCTAGCAAGCTCTGAGAACACAGCTTTCAGAAGCTTTAATGGATAAAATGGTCATTTCTTTCCCTAGTGGAATTGAGGAAATGCTAAAATCTTTACCTGGATGAAATAGGAGTAGACTTGGACATTTGGAACATTTGGGATGCCCCCAAAATTCTCTTTAATCAGGTCCAAAGGGTGTGCATGTCCCAGAAAAAATGCAGCGCTAATGTACTATACCACTGCGAAAGGAACGCACGAACATTCAAACACTCAGTGGATCACTTGAGCTGCTGTATTGCAACATTACTTCTAGTGGAGCCCTACATAGAAATAGGTGACCTATACTACACAGGTTAGAAGGGCAGAGTAATGACAAGTTTATTATTTCATTTTAGATACAGGATCTAACATTATACAAAATCCTTTCCTAATTCTTCTGCAATTATTAAAACAATTAAATTGTTATTTTTGCATCAGATCATGGAGCATTAATACTGCAGAGAGTTACGGCAGGTCAGACCCAGTGCACCAACCATAAAGCAACATACATCAGTTTAGTACCTAGATATTTGGGGTGAAATCTGGGCACTATTGAAGACCAAGGGATTTCACCCTTTGTCTCTGTAAACAGCCAAGAGATGGCAAGACATCAAACAAACAAATCAACCACCTGCATGTACAATGCTGTTTCTAAAAGTACTTTTTACTAGAAATACATAATCTGTGCAGGTGGGGGAAAACAAATCCTCTTTGTGGTGCATCTAATTTTGCAGCTGATTTTTTTAAAAACTAGCATTTGGAAATTTGTCACTACTGTACTTACATATGGGAATGTATTAGCTTTGAAGGGAAAGTCATGTCTTTCCTACCAAGTTTTTGAAAGGCAGGTAAAATACTGTTAGTTTTACAGCCTCATTATCATTGTGACGGGAGAGATCATGCCTTGACTAATGAATTTTTGTGAGGATTTTCCAAGGCCGAATAGCTACTTTTAGGGTAATATGAATTGTTAGAAGTGAAGATAGGCCTGATCCAGAGCCAACGCATCACATTATGGAGAAGTTCAGATCGGAATGTACATCTGATCTCTATGATTTGGTTTGAACAGAGTTTATTTCTCCAAACTGGGAAATTCTAGATCTGCTGCAGCTTTAATGCTAGTTTGATTTTTGGCTTGCAGCTATAGAAACAAAGTGGCTATCACTATAGAGTTCAGCAACACACTATAACAGATGACAAACCTAATTTACAGATGAGAAAATCCCATTTTAGAGAGGTACCTGGTTTATACTGTTGGTCCCATATACAACTGTGCATTTTACAGTTAGATTTATTTATTCTCAAGGTCAATAGGAGGGCTAATTTCTTTTTCAAATATTCTAGATGAACAGATTCTTATTAATTTAGGTACATCAGATAGCATTATCTGGTACTGTTTTTAAACACATTCTATATCTGCTTCCATGAAAAAAGGGAAGGAGAGACGTCATTTATTTAAACAGGAGATCTTTTTAATGGTAGTTTTGCTTCCCTTATTCATGGTTGCAAGAGGCAATTAAATTTCCTTTTGGTTTAATGAGACAGGTCTGGATTTTTCATTTGTTAAAACATGTTTGTTGAGGTTCAATTGCAGGATAGGAGACAGGCACACCTCAATGAATAATGTATTAAATTGAAGTTAAATGGGTTGGTCGGAACAACTGGTTTGAAGCCCAAACACAAATGGCATCAGGTGGATGACTGATAAATTAGCACAGCCCACATGCTGCTTTGGCAGCTAGAAATCAGTTTAACAAATATGGACATCAATAAACAAACTGAGCTTACGTGCAGATGGGTGCTTATTCCCGTCGGAATGTTTAGGTCCAAAAGGAGGTCTCAGAAGCAAGGGGAAGGCAGTGGCTTTGCAGCAGCAATGCACAGCACTGTGGAAATAAAGCCACCTGCACTGCTGTGATATATGGAACTCCTTACAGACAGGTTCGTTTGGTTTTTCAGGTTCTTATACACACCCCTTTTGACGACAGTGATAATACAAAGTGACACACAGAGGAGGGAAGGAAGGAGAAATGTTTTAAGTGCAGAACATTTATTTTTATATATTGTTTATTCTCCTCTTAAAGATGTTGACTTAAGTAACTGTGACTCTTGGGCCACATTAAAAAGTCAGGTGTGCATATGTGCTTCAGTGTAGGAGACTCTCCAGCTATGCCTTCTTTCAGAACCTTGGCACTTTAAAGGGCTCTCACATTTCATTTGTAAGCCTCAAAAAAGTAAATATAGAAGTTAAGTAGCATTATCCCCATTTTACAGATGGAGAAGCAAAGGAGCAGAGAGATGAAGTAACTTGCTTGAAATCACCTATGAATTCATTGGGAGTGTTGTGAATAGAACCCTGATCACCTGACTCCGAGCCATTTCCTATCCACTAGGATATGCTGCCTCCCAACAAAAATAGCTTTTGAGGTCGACTTCAAAAGTGACTGCATTTTAGTAGTGGATGAATGATTGTAAAGTGTTTGCGGATCTTTCAAAGTGAAAGGTAGGATCCTTGCGGTTGCCGTTCAGTAAAAAATGAAAGCACTGTTATTTGTAATGAATGTATCAGAGATCTTATGAGCAGGGTATATTTTAAGAGAGTCAGATGTTTATGGCCACCAGAAGGGAAAGTTGTCAGAAAAAGAAGATCTGGATGGATGATATTGTATCCCAGATGGATCAAAACCCAAAAACAAAACAACCCCCCCAAACAAGGTGCATCTATACTCAGGGGTGGCCCTAGACTAGCTGCCAGCAACTGGCGCCCTTGGTGAACCATGCAATCAGCGCCCCCGCCCACAACCCCAAGGGCAGATATAGGCTGAGATTTTTGGTTCCGTGGCTGGGGATAGGGGGGCTGGGGATGGAGTTCTGTGGCTGGGGACAGAGGAGTAGGGAGAGGGAACAGGGTGCCAGTGGGGGGAGAGAGTCCCCTGCACCCGCCTCTTCCCAGGATTCTTCCCCCCCCCCCCCAGGGGAACCCAGCACATGCCTCTTCTGGGGCGACCACCCTTCCTGTGGCATGGGGAAACCCCCGCATGCCTCCTCCTCTGGGGCTGAACCCCCCCACAGCACAGAGAACCCCCGCACATGCCTTTCCCGGGGCTGCCCCCCCCCTACGGTGCAGGGGAAGCCAGCGCGTGCCTCCCCCGGGGCCAACCCCTCTCTTCCCGTGGCGCGGGGAAACCCCCATGTGCTTCCTCCCCCAGGCCTGACCCCCCCCATGGTGCAGGGAACCCCCATGCACCGCCTCCCCTGGGGCCAACTCCCCACGCCCTCCTCCGGGGCCGACTCATCCCTCCTGTGGCTCAGGGAAGCCGCTGCGCTCCTCCTCCGGGGCTGAAGCCAGGTGTTAGGGGAAGGGGAAGGGGAAGTGACAGGAAATTTGGCGCCCCATTTAACTTGGCGCCCTAGGTGGCTGCCGAGTTTGACGATAGGCACAGGCTGCTCCTGTCTACGCTGCACCTGTAGGTCAAAATAAGATACACAATCTGAACTATGCAAATTGTGCATCTTATTTTGATCTAATTTTGAAATAAAGTGCTGTTCTGAAACTTTCTTTAATCCTTGTGGAACGAGGGACCAGAATAGCACACCCATTATTTTGAAATTGATTTCAAAATAACAAGAGTATTTAAAGAGCAGAATAGCTATTTCAGGATACTTCCAGTATCCCAAAATAGTTCCACTGTCTAGACGTAGCCCCAGAGATTAGCAAAGGATCTTATAGAATGGATTGCCCTGCCTTCAATATAGTGGAGATGCCACATCAGAAGAACATCTGCACAAACTTGCAAGACTGCTTTCAGTTATGCTCCTGCTCTTCTTCAATGCTCTTTTCCTGTATATCAGTGCAGGAAATGCCTTCCTTTAGTGTAGCATTCATGAAGCAGTCAATTGTATTTATCCTCACAACACCCTAGTATGGTAGGGCATTGCTATTATTGCCATTTCACAGATGAGGAACAGAGGTAGATACACAGGCTGAGGGTACATCTCTGCTTGGAGCTGAAGGAGTGATTCTCAGCTTGAAGAGATGGACTTCTGCAAGGGTAGCGAGACAAGGGGAGGAAACGCCTTCCCTGGGTCTTAGTACTCAACCTATCCCTCTTCTGGACCCTATTCTGACCATTCTGGAAGGCTCCTGAAGCAGGTTGTTGGTGCTTGCTGACTGGTGACTCTTCCATCCTGCCCCAAGTGGATCCGTTAACGTAAAAGTGAAAAGCCTTCCAGCTTGCCAGACCTACTAGCATAACACTGAACCTGTGAATGAGCCATTAAGTAGTAATGAAACCATTTATCAGGCATATGCCAATCCTGAATTTACTGACAAAAACAGTTGCACATTACTAGGTCTACAGGGCCTTAACTTAAAATTTGCTTTAAATATTTCATTAGTTTTTTTGCTGAAGATTATAAAATTATATCTCTAAAAGAATTCTTGCATAGATATTAAGATATACCATCCGAGTATTCATTTTTAGCCTTAAATGCTTAGATTTTCATGCACTTTTTAAAATAAATTCAGCAAAAAGACCACCCTTCTCTAAAATACACTTTTTATACTATAGTAATTAACAGTTAAAGGCTTGCTTTCAAAATCTTCCCGTCCTTTCTATCTATCCCTATTCCCCTTTCATCCTCCTGCTGAAGAGAATCCTTCAAACAGGAGTGGGGAAGCTTTTTGGGGCTTGGAACCGCTGACCCACAGAAAAAATCAATTGGGGGCCACACGCAAGTGAGAAGCAAAAAACAAACAGACAAAACCAAGCCCCTTGCTGACGTGGCCCCTGACTAACAAGAAAGAACACACTCCCCAGATTCCGCTTGCACATCAGAGCCTAGGGAGGCCAAGCCTAGTAGATTTTGTGTGCTCCAGCCATACAGTGGGGCAGTGGAGAGGCTGGTGAGCCAGTGCGAGCTCGCCAGTGCTGGGAGTGGGAGCCCATGAGCCTCAGAAGCTGGATCCACCCATACCGTAAAAGGGACAATGTTCCTTTTCTCCCAGATAGCTGGACAAATGAGTTTCCCTTTTACTTCTGACTATTTGATGAACTAGTTTAAGGGAACCTTCCATCAATAAAATACTTTGTCATGCCTAAAATCTTTGGAAAAAATATTTTTAACATAATTTCATTAACATGTCTTGATATGAAAACCACACAAAATAAATGATTGTTCTATTTTTCTAGCAGCAATTAACTTTGTTATGAACACACTAAACTGCTCTGATTAAAATGATGTCTTTGTTTCAGTGACTTTCTGTATGTAGCAAGTTGGAATGATTAAGGCTGAAGAGTATATCTGCAACACAAAATTGGCTTAGAAATAATTATGAAGAAAATGTAAAATAGAGAAGGGCAGCATCATGTATTCCATAATATTTAATGTTGTATTCAGCAGGACAACTGACTTGCCCTTACTACAAAGTTTTTTCAAATAAATCTCTGACAAATTTCAGGATGTGTATGTATATATATATATATATATATATATATATATATATATATATATATATATAAAACATAAACCAAAACTTGTGGCTGACATTTTTTATTCCCAAACTTAGTGCTTTTAATTAGGTACGGTCTACATGTCCAGTCTTCCTAGTCTGGCATGCAACGGAAAACATCCTCCATTTTCTTTAGAAAGATATTTTAGAAGAGTATTTTTTTTCTAAATGTCATTTGCTTCATTTGGGTTCAGGGATTTGGCTGGAATGCGTGAGCAGAGAGAGGAGGGGAAAGAGGCTGGGGTGGAACACAGATAGGGAGCTTGCCTCCCTAAGCAGCAGGTTCACCCACCCACCACAACTCTCACTCTCTAGTCCAATGGCTAGAATACTCCCTTGGGCTATAGGAGATCCTCGTTCAAATCCACAGCTGCCCGTTCAGCAGGGGTTTTCACAGGGATTTCCTGCCCCCTAGGTGATTGTCCTTTGAAGTGGGTCATCCTTGTCCAACCCCCTTTTTTCTCAAGAGGCTGCTGTCTTCTTGGGATGGGGAAGGGAGTCAGACAGGGATGGCTCACCAGTGACTCTCCCCAGGAGGTGGGAGCCCCCAGCACTTAGGATCTGATCTCTTACTTCTCAAATGAATGGTCTTTCTCAGAGAGCATAAAGGGGGTTTGAACCAGCCTCAGACTGGAGGAATTTCATGTGCATTGCGAACAGTGACTGATGGGCATTTTTGATGGTTTGAATTTGATCAGTAATAGGGATGTATTATTGAGAACTGGTCTCGAGAGGATTGAAGTCACTGCCAGCTGGAACTTTTTGGTCATGTAGCCTGCCTCAGAGATAAAGTCCTTGCACACTGAACCCTGAAGATTGGACTTCAGGTCAGAGGGAAACGTAGTCCAGCCACGGACAGGTGGCTGCCTTGTGTTCATCTATGACTAATTTGGCTGTATCAAATCAGTAACAACTTTGTGGAGCTATTAAACACCTGGAATAAAGCTATACAGTGTGGCCATGGACATCCAGCACTATGGTCTCACTTTGCCAAGCATATTGTTGTTGTTATGAAAGAGCCCCCAGGCTTTCAAGCAAGCTTGAGCTGGTTTAAGGCTTTCCAAGAGAACCAAGTAGAATCCCCCATTTCCAGACAGTTTCAAACTTTCATCTGTTTTGGTTTGATATTGTAGATTCATTGTAATATGTGTATGTATATTCCTTTCCATACTGAACAAGTATTGGCTCTAGTTCTGGCCTATGTTGAAGGTTCTTATCCAATTAGATCATAGATCACAGAAACTCCTCTAGTGCCCCTCTGTGTATGCTTGCACAACATTTTACCTTATTTATATAAGCTGAACATCTCTCCTTAAGTACATGCTGTGATGCTGGCAGACTAGTCACCAGCTCATGCCAAGGTCTCCATGTCTCAGCGGGACACTGACAGACGCATAACTGGAATTAGTCTGTCTCATTTATGGTTTACTACAGTACTGATAGAATAGCATGGGTGGAGGTATTGTAGGCAGGGGGAGGCTGAGCCTCCCCAAACAGCCTATTGTGACCCTTCTCTCGGGCCTCTGTATTGGGATTGGATGTGTTGCCTCTCTAGTGTACTGGGGCTCAGAGCTATGGGACTGTGGGGGCAGCAGCCACATTGCCCAGGAACTGTGGGCGCTGAATCTGCAGCACACCAGGGTTGGTGCCTTCTTCCTTGCCCCCAGTCAAGCAGTGCTGGGGTCGTGGACCATGGAGGGCATGCTTTGGGCTTCTACAGTGGTGAGAGGGTAGAAGATGGGACACAAGGGGCAGGGCCAGACTGCCCATGAACTTCTGCTAGCTCTGATAGAGCTAATGTGCTAAAATTAGAGTGTAGCTGCAGTGGTATAACAGGTTAGCCAGGTTAGCGGGCCTATGGTTTCAGCTGGGCACAGGCTCATGGCAACTAGCCCTTCCTGCTAGTCATGGTTTTGTGCACCAGCTTGATGAGTCTGTCTTCTTGAGCTGCAGTCGCTTCTCTCTTTCCAGCTGCAAGTATTGACACAGCCTAAGTGACTTCTCATACAGTTTGGTAGCACAAAGGTAGCACTTGAACCAAGGGTCCCAAGTCCTAGGCAGGTCACAGAAAATACAACTAGGGAGCTCTCTCAGAACCTACATTTGTTTACTCTGTCGTGGTTGTTTGAAATCTCTATTAGCAGAATAAGTGGATGAAACCTCTCACTTGCAGGGTAGTTTTGTAGAAATATTTCTGTACCTCAGAGGTCAGGAACAGGCCACATTTGCTATTACAAGGCACACAGAAACAGCAGTAATAGATGCTGTGTGAACTTCATCAGGCACATTTCTGCCTGGACAGTAGTGCTTAGAGCTCAGTGGATAAACTAAAATCAAAATCTCCTCAGGCATGGGGCCAAATCCCAGTGTTTTTCTCTGGGTTTTAATCTGGGCTTTACTCATATGTCATACCTGACACTGAGCTGAGAAATCCCTCTGTAATGGGAGATTTGCCAGAGAATGGACTGGGTAGGAAGTTAAAGGCCAGATGAAATTTTAGTTGATAGAAATTGGTCTAGTGCTACATGATTATGCAGTGGGATCTTACTGCTTAGATCATGTTGATTGTGATACGAGACTGGCTGGAGTCTCAAAACTAGAGGAAAGAAACTTTTAATGTTTTATCCCACAACCACATTTTCCTTTTTAAAAGAACTTGCCACAGAAAACTTTATGCTCTAGTCAGCAGTATCGCTTACGTGACACAGAGGTGAGTACGAATGGATACCCACGATTCCCACACTGGGTTATTTCTGCTTCAAATACAGCTCAGATTTCAACTGACTAAAGCTAACTTTGTTCACAGTCTGTTAAACCAGTTTCATCTGATAGTCCCTTGATTTATGACCATTATTATTTTTTATCTCTTGCAATCATCTGAGTGGCTCCAAGGAAGCAGTGAAGTACATCATATAGGCTGGAAAGTGTGGTCGTGAAGGACTCTGTAAATATGAACTTAGGTGTGTCTATCAACTAGAGTAGTACAAAACCCAGAGTAATTATTTCTCTCACTCCATACTGGTCAGTAGATGTGGATAGGCAAAAAGTACAAGAGGGTTGTGCCATCACTACAAATGGGGCAATTGGAACACTTTCCATACTGTAGAGAGATATGAAACCTCTTGTCTCTGTCTCACACACAAAACAGCTACTTCCAACAAGCAGTTATTTACTGCAGAATTATTTGCAGAAAAAACAACTGGTGTTTTGCAATCAGAACTCTAAACAATCACCATGCATCAGTGAATGGGCCCTAAGTGGTATTTGGCTGAGGGCTTCCTGACCTGCCTCATGATCTCCTTCCTTAGATTAGTTCTGCAAGACTAATTTTTGTATCTTTTTCACAGGCAAGTATCTGCATAGAACTAGCTACAGTAAAAGGAAGGATCAGCACCATTTCAAATGGTGGTGCAGCAGTCAGGTTATGTAACAACATGGCTGTCAGTTAATCAGCAAACACAAGCCTGTGTGTAAGAAATATTAATTCAGGATGGATTTATAATTAACAGATATATTGAGTCAGCTTTTTCAGAGCTAGCTATATCACTTCATTGGCAGGAAACATTTCCCCCATATCTTCTCCTTTCGTGGGCATCAGAATCTCACCACTTTGCACAGAGCTGGCCTGAGGACTTTGGGGACATTTAACAGGGAGTTTCTTTGGTAGAGAGACTAAATTTAACCAAACCCAGCTTTGAGCTAGTTCAATCCTTTTTGCTTATAGGAGAACTCTGCCACCATGCTAAACAATGAAATACCGGATTTTAAAAAACCACAGACATACACGCCTATCTCAAGAACACCACCCATTTCATAGGAACTGTTTTTCTACAGTCAGAATAAATAGAAATGGCTACAACATTTACATGGTTAAATATTCTTTGCTTTCCTGTTAAGTCTTAGATTTCTAGTGTTCTTGGGCTGGCACAGAGTTAGTGCTCAGACATTTTAGATCACTGTGGATGAACCTGCTCTAGGGACAAGAGGAGTGGAAATGCAGTTCGGATTCAGGGATAGATCCTGAGCCCTCCCAAATTCCTCTGCACCAGTCCTTAGCTGGGGTGGAAGTGGCACAGGTCTGGCTGACACTGATGGCATGGCTTTTTAGGGGCTATTGTCTGCATGAACAAATGAGAGCAGCCCCATGGTGTCAAAAGGTGCCTGGCTGTGGAGAAGCGACCCAGTGGAGCTACAGACCAGAATCTGAGACCCATTCCTTATTTGCATGAATTTTTAACACCGCTCCAAACCTCAGCATCCTCCCCATAAAAACCAGCTGATTATGGATTCTGCTAATGATCCAATTCATCTGCCTTCAGTAAGTAGCAAGTGAAGTCAGTTGTACAGGTTGTAAAAAAAGTGACAAACTTCCATTAACTTCCTGGGGAGTTCCTGAAAACATACAAATTCTGTGTATTCTTTTCTTAGTCATCAAATCCCAAATGGGGACAAGAATACTGAATGGAGACAGCCCAAGAGCAATAATGAGATTAACAGAGTGTTTAAAAGAGGCTGACAGCATATACAGAATTCTTACCAGCTCTTCTTTAGAAGATGACACATCACTTCTTTAGCATCCTGGGGATCAAGGCTGACCCTCTTCTTAAATGCCAGAGAACTACTGACAAGGACACCACTTGCTGTCATTCTTGATCCTTATTGTGATAGTCACTCTGAATTTGCATATTTCAGTGATGAGGGACTCTCCCAAGAGGCAAATGGCAAGTACTTTCAACTGTTTGACAAGCATCTGTGGGTAGCTACAGGTCTGTATATTATACATCCAATTTGCAAAGGGGCCTCAAAGGGCATTCAAAATTTGAGCTGTAGTTTTGTGTCCCAACTTTTTTCTGAACATACAAAAGATCAAATCTCTATGCACACATTGCATTAGGATGTGAAATTAGGTACATATCTAGGATTTGATTCTCTTTGCTTTTACAGCTCTGTAAATTGGAGTCAATGGGATTGGATTCTTTCAAGAGTTTACTTTGTGCTGCTCATGCTTACCTGGTATCAAGTGATCCTAAAATAGTAGAGATCTCCACTGGAGCGTTCCCTTACTTTGGAATAACCCTGCCCTTGGCTCTGGCATAATGGAAGGGAAGGAAAAGTTCAGGAGATGGGGGAGAAAAGCAATTATGCTTGAATTTCCAATGGTGTTAAGTCTCTACAGAGTCCTTACATAAGTGGCATACATTAAAGTTGCAGTCAGACATCTTTAAATAGCACCAGACTGTGCAGTTAAACATGGCAGATTCCCAACACATTCCTGTCTCCATGGTGCTGGAACCAGATCAGACACAGTACAGTACAGAATCTTAACCAATGAAGTGGAACTAGTGTGAGATCAGGATCAGGCCTGTATGGAAAATATGCAAAATGCTGTCTATCACACATGTTTGAGGCTCTTTATGTGCTAATCCTCAGGCTACAGAAAAAACTGAAACAGAGTTTCAGATGGGAATATGTCAAAATGTACTATGAATTTTCAGTGTGCTGTAGCAGAATATATATGGGGCGTTACTGAATTTACATCCTGACTTGCTGTGCACTAACATTCCTTGTAAAGGGACCTTATACAATATTCTGATTTTGAAAGAAAATAAAACCCATGGGGCATCTCTGACCTTCAGAAGTAAGGTGGGAATTCCCCTATGAACTTCATCTTACAGGGGTTAGATAACAACAACAGTCTACATCTATCAGTCTGAAGCAGTCTGTTATAGGCAAGCCCATGCAGTAAAATAGTTGCACCTTTCTAGTATCTTCCAGCTGGCCAATGAACTAAGGTGGATAATAAGTATTATTATTGCCCAGTTTTAAGCTTGGCAAAGTGAGTCACAGGCTGGCCAGTTGATTTTCCAAAGGATACCAGGAAGTTAGTGGCAGGAGAGAGCCAGTAATAAAATCTGGGAATTATGCAGCTTCTTGTCCCTCGCTCACTACACTGAAGCACTTCTTCTTTCCACAATTGGGCTGTGTCTATACTACATGGCTCCATCGATGGAGCCATGTAGATTAGACAGATAGGCAAAGGCAAATGAAGCCACTATTTAAATGATCGCGGCTTCATTTAAATTTACATGGCTGCTGCGCTGAGCCGACAAACAGCTGATCAGCTGTTTGTCCGCTCAGCATGCTAGTCTGGACGCTCCCCTGCCGACATCAAAGCCCTTTGTCGGCAGCCCCGTTATTCCTCGTGGGATGAGGTTTACCGGGGCTGCCGACAAAGGGCTTTGATGTCGGCAGAGGAGCGTCCAGACTAGCGCACTGAGTGGACAAACAGCTGATCAGCTGTTTGTCGGCTCAGTGCGGCAGCCATGTAAATTTAAATGAAGCCGCGATCATTTAAATCGCGGCTTCATTTGCCTTTGCCAAAAAAAACAAATCTACATGGCTCCGTTGACGGAGCCATGTAGTCTAGACATAGCCTTGCTGGAAATAGAGCAATAGGCCATCTTTGGAGAGAAGTTAATACCTGTGTAGGCAATGAGGAAAGAAAGTCTTAGCTCTATTTTTGGCTCCACCAGATTACAGTGTGATCTTGGGTCATTTAATTAAACTTTTTCTTTGACTTCTTCGTACACTGGAGCCAATAATAATACTTCCACTCTACTAAGGGGCCTGGAGAGGCTGAGTTCATTAATATCTGAGTAGCATTTTGAGATCTTTGTTCTGGAAGGTGGTTTATGAGTGTAAAATATTATAATATTTGCCACTGGCATACTGTAGTCTTCCCAGACAAAAGCTGAACTGTGTTCTATGCTATCCTCTGTGCAAAAACAGTTTAATCCAGCACAAAGCTCTTCTATATGTTTTTCCACAGGAGACACTCCAGAATCAGATCAGAAGTAAACCTAGTACAGTATCCCTGAGGCTTCAGAAGATGGGAAACCCCCCAGAACGCACCTGGCCAATTATGAAATGCAGCCCGGGGGGAGGGGAGAGGTTGGGGGGGAGGGAAATTCCTTCCTGACCCCTGCAGGCAATCAGCTGATTCCATGAAGTGTGAGATTTGTGTACCCATATCATTATCTTAGTTTGCGTAACTGCTAAAGGCTATTTAGGTGAGTTCTGTCTTTAAAACTTGCTGTTGCACTTGTCTTGTTGAAAACCTTGCATAGCAATGAATTTCACAGCTTGAATATACACCTTGTGGAGAGAGAGAGAGATTTCCTTTTATGAGCTCAACCCTATAATTCTACTTCACTTTTAAGACACCTTCTTAAGATGGCAGTAAAAAATTAACTCAGTTCCTCTTTGTTTTCTGTGTATGATAGATGCTGGTTACTAGCCACATCTTGGTTGCCATTTTCCAGAAGTTATGGGTAAGTGAAAGAGCATTTTCTAGTGCATGTACTGCACCTTTCCTAACAATAAGTAAAACAAAAATAAAAGTTGTTACACTGACAATCAATGCTCCCAGTTTGTCACACAAAGACAGACAACACAGTTTTAAAAGCACAACTTGTCCAACATGGCTTCTCTGAACAGCCGTTTCCTTGCCATCATGTTGACACTGATGGCCTAGGTTTGTGTGGATATCATAGTCCTCCAGACTATGCTATCACTATTTTTTTAGAATGTGCAAAACAACAGTTTCAAAACCAAATGTCTCAGCTACTTGCAATTGTTTAGTACTGGGGACTCACATATGGCCTCCAGGACCTGATCTTTATTGGCAAGAGACAGAGAGAGCCACAGAAGCCATGACACAGCAGAATGGACAGCTGCACAGCACAGTCTTCAGAGAATGTGCATGCTACAGAGATGTGCATGCACATTTGTGTCCTGCCTCAAACTACGAGACAGTGAATTCATTACAAATGGAACCTCTATTCTAAGGAAGTTGTCAATCAGTGGCATGAGAGATGATAATATCAAAGTTCTGTTTATATTAGAGTCAATGGGATGGGATTGGTTCTCAGGAAAGCACTGCTAATAACTGAAGATTGTGGATACAGTGTTTGCTGGTTATTAGCAATCCTAACATTATCTCATTTAGACTCAATCTAAGTCAAAAGACATATAGGCTATGTCTAGATAGGGTTACCAGATGGCTTTCAAAAAAATACTGGACACACATGATCTCAGAACGGGAGGGGAGGGACCAGCCAGGAGGGGAGCGAGTCTGGTCAGGATGGAGTTGGGGAGAGCGGGGCTGAATAGGGGACAGAGGGGAGAATGGCCAGTGGGAAGTAGGGCTGGCCGGGAGAGGGTTAGGGGGAGCAGAGCTGGCTGGGGAGGGGAGGAGCCGGCTGGCAGGAAGCATGACTGGCCGGGAGGGGGTCGGGGGGAACGGGGCTGGCCGGAGGAGATCGGGGGAAGGAACCAGCTGGCAGGAAGCAGGGCTGGCTAGGAGGAGGTCGGCGGGAGCGGGGATGGAGAATCGGCTGGCAGGGAGCGGGGGTGTCCGTGGTGCACGCAGATCCCGGGGTGCTGTCCGTCCCACACATGGTCCCAGCGGGGCACACGGGTGAGTCCGGCCCCAGGGATTCCATCCCACCCCTGCCCTCCCCTGCCCTCCTCCTCTCTACTGCGTAGCTGCGTACTGCCTGGCTGGTAGACATGCTCACACTGTATGTAACTACGTACTGATACTCATGATAACAATAAAACTTACTTAATTAGAAAATACCGGACATTTATATGTCCAGTATTTTCTCAATTTGTTTCCCGGACAGAAAGCTCAAATGCTAGACTGTCTGGTTCAAAACTGGACACCTGGCAACCCTATGTCTAGACTATGTAGAATTTTTGAAAGAGGATATGCAAATTCCCATGGGCATTCCCATGGGAATTTGCATATCTTCTTCCGATCTCACTTTCAAAAGAAGATCTTGAGAAAGTGAAAGTAGTGTGGATGCATTTTTCGGAAAAAAAAAACCCTTTTCGAAAAAATTGCTCTTCCTTAAAAAAGGAGGTTTACGCTGTTCTTTTCCTGAAAAAAAACCCCACATCCAGACTACTTTCATTTTCGAAAGATCCTCTTTTGAAAGTGAGAGCAGAAGAAGATATGCAAATTCCAGCAGAATTTGCATATCCTCTTTCGCAAAAAAAGTAGTTTAGACATGCCCTCAGTTACAGCACATGAGAATTTACAGTTATTATAACTCATATAGTTCAAATACCAGTTACTACTATTACACTGATGTAATAGTCAGTACACAGAGTTAAACAGAAGTATTTGGCTCTCAGTAAATCTCCTTCCTGTGTTTGCTACTAAGAAAGATATCCTATTGGGAACTACACAACAGAGTAGAAGAAATTCATGAAAAGGAACTAGTGAGAGAAAGAAAAATGAGGATTTCCATCTGCAATATCATCAACAGTCCTATAGGTGGAAAGAAATGGGATGCTTGTTTTTTGTTTTAAGCCATGATCAGATATAATGGGCTCATATTCTCTGCGTTTTTTTCAGTTTCCACTGCCTGCAAGGGGAGTGGAGGGTTTGACAGGGAGCAGTTTCTGGCTTTGTGATCATCTGCCCATGTGCAGTCCTGAGTGCAAATTATATTAGCTATGGGACTGACCTTATATGTACCAGCAGGTAAAGGACCCATTCACCAACTGGGAACTGTCAGAATGAATTTCACTCCATCCATGCCCCAGTGCTGGTGACTGCAGGGAGGGTGTTATAGTAGCCAACTATGTGCCCCAGGGGGAGTCTTTCATACCCGGGAACTGCCTGGCAGGGGATTTGGGCCAGCTTTTGCTCCCTTTGACCTGCCTGAGGGGGCAGAGATGGGGCAGAGGGGGCAGATATGCCACCTCAAAAAGCAAAAATTCTGCTTCCATTTACTCTTTATATATCTGGAGTAGCTCTATTTAAGTCAGGGGAGTCACTTTGGATTTAAACTGGTGAGAGATGGAATTTGGCCTATTTGTTCTGTAGTCAGTTGGTAGAAGCTCTACTTTCACACCAGTGCTGTCTGTGGAGGGCAGTTTTCTTTCTGGTGCCTTCAGTGAGAAGCAGAAAGCTCTGCTCCTGAAGAATGTGTCTTCAAAGCATGGGAGCTGACCTTTAAAAGTACACTGTAAAGGTTAACATTGTTTGTTTGCACCAACGAGCTTCCCTCTCACGGATCACACAATAGAAGTGCCACCCAAACCACAGCAATCTATCCAAGTTTGCTCAGGTATTTAGACCTTGAATACGTTCCCCAACAACCAGTAAGTGGAATGACACCAACTGTTAGCTCATGAACATTTAGCCTCAATGCCACAGACTGCAAGAGCCAAAACCATCAGGTGACAAATGTGACCAAACCCACATGTTGTTAATGCACATTTTTTTTGGCACCTGAATGCTCGTCTGAGGCTGTGGGAAGCAACCTGAAGAGTGGTAACAGAACCCTAGGTCTCATAGCTGAACCACTGCTGACCTAGTCTCAGATTCATATAGGTCAATGTGATTGTTGGATCAGAAACCCTAGAGTAAAAGTATGAACAAATGGATGAGATAATGCCAAATCTGGAGGGATTATGTGATTAAGTGAAAGATGAAACTTGAAAGAGTTGGAGTCTCTGTTTCTTAATCCCTTGAGATTCAAAGGGACAAAAAAGTAACCTCTTCATTGCTATGCACCTGTGTATGCCTTTGCTTCGTCCTGTGAAGGCATTCCTTGTATTTTCTAGGAACTAGAGAGATGGGCACCCACTGACCATAGAGCTACAACAGTGCTCTTCGGCTGAATGGTTTCCTTTCTTCTATGTGAACATTTATGAGGAGGGAGAGTTGCCCATGATCACTGAGTCTCTTAGGCCAGGTTTACACTAGGAGAGAAAGTTGACCTAATATACTCAAATCCAGCTATGTGAAGAGCATAGCTGGAGTCAATGTACCTTAAGTCACATTTCTGCAGTGTCTCCACTGCAGGAGATTGACGTGAGATACTCTCTGTTGACTTCCCTTACTCCTTGTGACCCAATGGAGTACTGGAGTTGATAGAGATGCCACAAGTGGTTGATTTAGTAGGTCCTTTACAAGACCCACTAAATCAAACCTTGGGGCTGTGTCTACATTGGCACCCTTTTCCACAAAAGGGATGCTAATGAGACACTTCGGAATTGCAAATGCCGCGGGGGATTTAAACATCCCTTGCGGCATTTGCATGAACATGGCTGCCGCTTTTTTTCCGGCTCGGGGTTTTGCCGGAGAAAAGCGCCAGTCTAGAAGGGATCTTGTGGAAAATAAACCCTTTTCCGCAAGATCCCGTAGGAATAAGGGATCTTCCGGAAAAGGGTTTATTTTCCGCAAGATCCAGTCTAGACTGACGCTTTTCTCTGGCAAAACCCCAAGCTGGAAAAAAGCGGCAGCCATGTTCATGCAAATGCCGCGGGGGATATTTAAATCCCCCGCGGCATTTGCAATTCCGAAATGTCTCATTAGCATCCCTTTTGCGGAAAAGGGTGCCAATGTAGACACAGCCTGGGAGTTCAGTCTTTGCAGCATCCATCTCCCAGTAAGTGGAGAGCAGCCCATAGCATCGGCTAACTTGCTCACGGGAGATGTTCACCTCTTGAAGTCAGCAACTTAGTGGGTGTAAAGGTTTGGACTCGGTTAGTCCGCCTTTATTGACTGACCCGTCCACCGACGGTATCCCTCACATTCGTCACTTGCGTATGCCTCCAACGCCCTGAGTAGGTAGGGATCTTCTGCTCCTCTCACGGCGAGGTGAGTAGGGGGGCTTGGGCCCATCCCCACTCTGAGCCCTGACCCAGGGCCCTAAGGACGGGGGTCACTGACCCCGTCTGGTTGGGGGGGAAAGTCTCCCACAGCTCACCAACCCAAGGGCCTATCCATGGCCGCGCCCTGGGTCGCTTTCTACTGCCTCTGCCTGGCATGCCTCTCCTGAGTGCTTCCTCCTCCACAGCGGTCATCTTCCTCCCTTCCCACCGCAGTCTCGCCACTACTCCTCTCCTTGAAACGGGGATGACGGCTTTTAAATTGCCCACCACGCCTGTGCCCTGGCTGGTGGTACTGTCCCCGTTGGCTTCAGCCCTGCCTCTGCCATCCTCTGTCATAGTGCAAACATGCCGGGCTACCCCGGCGGATGCTGAGCATGCGCTGCAAAACTGCACTATCTCTGGCAGTGGCTTTTCTCCCCAGCACGCCAGGGATGGCACCTCAGAGGTGCGGGCTCCGCTCGGGGCCCCGTCACAGTGGGGAATGGTTGATGAGATTCTCAGATTATTGTGGATGACTAACTGGGAGAGTAGTTATCTCGCTCCATGATTGCGTGGCTGCTGTACAGTAGTGGGGACAAAAGATCATGGGTGAAATTCTGGCTCCACTGATTTTACCACTCAACTTCATTGGAGCTAGATTTTCACCCACATTTTCAGTGCTGGCTCTGTGCAACAGTCAGAACAGACTAGCTCCTAGGCCCACCCGCAGGGGTGGGGGGCAAAGGGGCTATTGCCCAGGGCACAGCAATTCAAAGAGACCCAGGGCTTCTGGCCACTGCATAGTGGTAGTGGACGGAGCCCTGGGTCCTTTAATCACCGCCAGAGCACTGCATGGTGCGCTCGGTGCAGCTGTGAACTGGGGGTAGGGTGAACGTAGCATTAAACTCTCAGAAGCATGGAAGACTGGCTGCCTTGGCCCCTCCCCTTCTGCCCGAGGAACTGCCCCTTCTGGGAGTATGGAACCGATCCCTACACCTTGCCCAGGAACCCATGGAGGCTGTCGACTTCCCTGCTATCTTTGCAGCTGCTCAAGCACCCATCTCCTATGCTGGCTGTGTAGACCTCATTACTGTTCCTGCTTTCATTAGTTTTCCTTGGTAAATGTTCCAAAAGCATTTACAGCCCAATGTAGGAGGAGGTTAAAAGGTATTCCCCTATCACACTGCCAAACTATAGTTATAGCTTTCAGATGTTAATGGGTATAAACATGCTTGGATTGTACCAGATATCAAATCAGATAGCAATTTGTCAGGGGTCAACAGCACTTGCTTATATTTATGTCTTTCTTCATTTCTGTGATAAAGGACATTTCCTTGAGATAAGGTTTCCCAGGAGAGGGTGACTGTAGGGAAGGATTGGGAAACTTTGTTCTAGTATATGTATAATAACACCTATCTGTTCTTGTTTCCTATTGGAGCTTCCCCTCATCCAGGTCATTAATGAAGATGTTGAACAAAACTTGTCCTAGAACTGGTCCTTGGGGCATTCCGCTAGAAACTGACCGCCAACCTGACATCGAGCCATTGATCACTACCCATTGGCCCTGACAGTCTAGCCAGCTTTCTATCCGTATTATAGTCCATTTATCCAATCCATACTCCCTTAATTTGCTGGCAAGAATATTGTGGGAGACCGAATCAAAAGCTTTGTTAAAGTCAAGGTATATCACAGCCACTGACTTTCCCATAGCCACAGAGCCAGTTACCTCATCATAGAAGCTAATCAGATTGGTCAGGCATGACCTGCCCTTTGTGAATCCATGTTGACTATTCCTGATCCCTTTCCCCTCTTCCAAGTGCTTCAAAATGGATTCCTTGAGGATCCACTCCATGATTTTTCTGGGGACTGAGGCAAGGTTGACTGATCTGTAGTTCCCTGGGTTGTCCTTCTTCCCTTTTTTAAAGATGGACACTACATTTGCCTTTTTCCAATCATCCAGGATCTCTCCCGATCTCCACGAGTTTTCAAAGATAATGGCCAAAGGCTCTGCAATGACATTTGCCAACTCCTCAGTACCCTCAGATGCATTAAATCCGGACCCATGGATTTGTGTATGTTTAACTTTTCTAAAGAGTTCCTAAGTTGTTCTTTCCCTACCAAGTGCTGTCCACCTCCTTCCCAAACTGCATTGCCTAGAGTGCATTAGTCTGGGAGCTGACATTGTCTGTGAAGACAGAGGCAAAGAAAGCATTGAGTACTTCAGCTTTTCCCACTTCATCTGTCACTAGGTTACCTCCCTCATCCAGTAAGGGCTCCACACGCTCGCTGGTCACCCTCTTATTGCTAACATGCTCATAGAAACCTTTCTTATTATCCTTCACATCCCTTGCTAGCTACAATTCCAATTGTGCTTTCACTTTCCTGATAAACTCCCCCTGCATTCTCGAGCAGTATATTTATACTCCTCCCTAGTCATCTGCCCAAGTTTCCACTTCTTGTAAGCTTCCTTTTTGTGTTTAAGCTCACCAAGGATTTCCCTGGTAAGTCAATCTGGTCGCCTACCATACATATTTGCTTTTCTTACTGCGCATCAGGATGGTTTCTTACTGTGCTTCTTTAAAATACTGCCAGCTCTCTTGGACTCCTTTCCCCTTCATGTAAGCATCCCAGGGAATCCTGCCCATCAGTTCTCTGAGGGAGTCAAAGTCCGCTCTTCTGAAGTCCAGGGTGTGTATTTTGCTACTCTCCTTTCTATTATTAATAGAATAGAATAGAATAGAATAGAATAGAAGTATCATTCTATTATTTCTTGCTTCATGCAATCCCCTGAACTTTTTTCCTGTAAGTAAAGTGTCATGGACTTCTCTTAAGCTATCTCTTCACTAAAAACAGGAACCGTTGTATATTGAATACAATATGTATATATTCAATTTCATTCCCTGCAGTGGCCCTGAAGTACTTATGCTGACCGGCAACCAGAGCACATGCTTAGCTTTAAGAATACAATAACCCCATAGACTTAAGTAGATTGAGTCTTTACTCTTAAAATTCCCTACCTGGTGAAGTGCTTTTCTAGACTCTTCCTGTATCCAGGTCACTCATATACCACAAATGCAGTTCTTTCCAGAGCTAAACAGCAGCAGCCAATCTGTACTGACAATACTATGCAGCAATTTTTAGGAGGAAATGTGAAGAATAATGTCAGCTGTTTAGAGCAGATAAGTTACAGTGGAGTTAAACTGACATAGTTAGAAAAGCCCATTACAAAATCAGAATTTATAAACTGAGAACACCTACCAACTTACATATGAGCCTGAATTAACAGAAAAGGGGACTATGAATAGTATTTACAGAGCTTTAGTCACCATAGCCCCGATGTGCCCGTTCTAGGTTTTGGACATGCCATTACTCCAGGGCCAGATTAAGACATGCTGGTTTAAGAGGCCACATAGCATTACCAAAAATGTGTATTATTTTAACAGAAAGGACAATAAAATAGAAATAATAAAGTTTTATATTTGCATTGATGCCAGTAAATAGGCAAGAATTCAACTAATAACTAGGGATTTTTTATGTGTGTTTAGAGCCCCCCCCCCATAATGTGAGGTTTTATAATGTAATTACTTATCTTGTGCATAAGTCTGGCACCGTGTTACTCCATTTCTATCAATAGAGTACAAGGTATTTTTTCTTTAGTTCACAAAAATGTGACTTCTGCTCCAAATTCTGCTCATTAGCAACAATCAATAACACCCAACAACAATTAATTCAGCAAATTAGGACTTGCACTGGATACATGTACTTTTTTAACAACTACTCCTGTTTCTGTGAAGGGTCCTGGCTGCCATCCCACACCCAAGATCCCAGCACTGCTGGCACCTATCATCTCAAAAAAATAGAAACCAAGGGAATACCCTTGGGAAGAACTGTGATCCTGGGGCAAGGCACTAGCAGCCTCAACCCCTTCTGGGTTAAGGGCACTCGGGACAGCATACAATTAGACCAATGTTCCCTCTAATCTTTTCTACCCATGTGCAGAATAAATTGTATGTAAACCGAGACAAGTGTGACTGTGCACCACCAATAGAAACAAAACAAAACTAATCAATCCATCAGATGTCAGCTGGAAGGCATCTGAATCTCTCCTGAGTGGCCACACAAACACACAGTTTACAGGTAAAACTGTGTTATGCCTTTTAGAAGTTTTAAATATTTCTAAAATTAAGAAATATTTAATTTCTTAAATATTTCCCCTATCAACACAAAAGGAAAAATAATTCTATATGGACTCCCCCTGACGGACGGAATTACAATCTGGATTTCTATATACAAAGCTTCCGCAACAACGCACAGACTGACATTATTCGCAAACGACAACAAGCGACACACAATCTCAGCCACGCTGAACAACATGCCGTCCAGAGTCTCAAAAACAACCTGGACATTATAATCAAACCAGCTGACAAAGGTCGTGCTGTGGTCATTATGAATAAGGCTGACTATAACCAGGAGGCAACCAGACAACTCTCCAACACCACATTTTACAAACCTCTCTCCTCTGATCCCACCTCGGAATGCCAAAAGAAATTACACTGTCTCCTTAAAAGCCTCCCTACAGCTACTCAGGAACAAATCCACACAGAAACACCTTCTGACCCCCGACCAGGATTGTTCTATCTGCTTCCCAAGATCCATAAACTTGGACACCCCGGATGCCCCATCATCTCTGGTATTGGCACACTCACTACTGGTCTATCCAGCTATGTAGACTCTCTCCTCAAACCCTATGCAACCAACACCCCCAGCTATCTCCGAGACACTACTGACTTCCTAAGGAAACTACAAAACATCGATAACCTCCCCAATAACACCATCCTTGCCACCATGGATGTAGAAGCACTATACACCAACATCCCACATGAAGACGGATTACAAGCAATTAGAAACACTATCCCAGAGGACACCACTGCCAACCTGATAGCAGACCTATGTAACTTTGTTCTTACCCACAATTATTTCCAGTTTGAGAACAACTTATACCTCCAGATCAGCGGCACAGCCATGGGTACACGCATGGCCCCACAGTATGCTAATATCTTTATGGCTGACCTAGAACAACGTTTCCTCAACTCCTGTCCCCTTTTGCCCCTTCTCTACTTACGCTACATCGATGACATCTTTATGATCTGGACGCATGGCCAAGAAACACTGCAGACATTCCATAGAGATTTCAACAACCTACACCCCACCATTAACCTCAGCCTGGACCATTCTACATGAGAGATCCATTTCCTGGACACCACAGTACAAATCAATAATGGAAAATTAGACACCACCCTCTACAGGAAACCCACTGACTCATACAGTTACCTTCATGCTTCCAGCTCCCATCCAGCACACACCATACGCTCCATCATCTATAGCCAACCCCTTTGATACAACCGCATCTGCTCTAATCCCACTGACGGAGACCAGAAACGTCAAGATCTCTACCAAGCATTTATAAACCTCAACTACCCACCCGGAGAAATAAGAAAGCAAATTGAAAGAGCCAGACGAATACCTAGAAACCATCTACTACAAGACAGACCCAAGAAAACCAACAATAGAACACCACTTGTCATCACCTACAGCCCCCAACTTAAACCTGTCCAACACATTATCAATAAACTATAGCCTATACTGGAACAGGATACTAAACTCCAAGAAGCTCTGGGAGACAGACCCATAGTCTCTGAGGGTATGTCTACGAGGTGTACCGGTGGAACGAGGTGTACTGGTAGTTCGGAATAGGAAGCCTAGTCCGAACTACCTAGTTCGAGCCCCGTGTAGCCGCGCTGCACGGGGTTCGAACGAGAAGGGATTTAAAAATGGCGGCGCCCAGTTTATGCAAATGAAGCCCGGGAAATTCAAATCCCAGGCTTCATTTGCAAGTGCGGTATGCCTACATTACCCTCCTAGTTCGAACTAGGAGGGTAGTGTAGACATACCCTTATAGACAACCATCTAACCTCAAGATGATTCTTACCAACAACCACAGGACATACCACACTAATACCAACCCTGCTATCTTCCCTTGCAACAAACCCCGTTGCCAGCTTTGTCCACATATTCACTCTGCTGATACCATTATTAGGCCTAACCAAGTGAGTTATAAGATCAAGAATACATATTCCTGCGCATCCAGAAATATAATTTATGCTATCATGTGCCAAAAGTGTCCGTCTGCTATGTACATTGGACAAACATCTCAGACACTTAGCGAAAGGATCAATGCCCACAAAACAGATATTAGACAGGATCACAAAGAAAAAACAGTTTCTGGCCATTTCAACCAGAAAGGACACTGTCTCAATGACTTAATTACCTGCATCCTGCTCCAAAAGCCTTTTAAATCTGCACTTGAAAGGGAATCCTCTGAATTGTCATTCATGCTAAAATTCGACACTACGTGTCGGTCTCAACAAAGACAATAACTATCTTATCCATTACAAAGATAGCTTCCCCAGTTATCACCTCTAATATCATTAGCTCACAGACATTTACCTTCCTTTCCCCCCCCCCCGCATACCCCTTCTGTTCTGAAATGTGATTTGTCCTTTTCATATGTATTCACTTTTTTTTAATTGTATCCTTTGGTATATATGGTTGTGACTATTTTCTTCCACTATTTGATCTGAGGAAGTGGATCTGGCCCAAGAAAGCTTATCATCTAATAAACCATCTCATTAGTCTTTAAAGTGCTACATAGTCCTGTATTTTGTTTCAGCTACACCAGACTAACACGGCTACATTTCTATCACTATTCTAAAATTAAGATTATAGTTAATGCTCCTCAAGTCCACAGAATCTCTAGCCAGGCAAGTCACACAACTGATACTGATGTCACATATTCTGATCAGCAAGGTCAAAACCATCTTACAGACTGCATATCAGATTGTTTTAAACAATCAGATAACTTTGGAAATTATATATTTTTTAAAACCCTCATGGTTAAACAAACAAAAATCCACAGCTTTTCTCAACTAAGAGTTTGGAGCATTTTGCAGGGAGCTCATTGTTTTACAAGAGATCGGCTATGAAACCAGCAAACCAAATGAAATAGGACTAGAAACTCTGGAGAGAGAAACTGATGCCTAGGCAGTACAGTGAAGAGGGAGAAAGATTAGCTAAGAAATCCTCAAGAAAACCATTATTTTAGAGGAGCATATCACCTTCCCTCTGCAATATATGCCAGAGTGACATCCATGGAAAAGCACAGGATAGCTTTTGCTGAGAGGCTCTCTTGGTCAAGCAGTAGTCAAAAGCAATGGAAAATGTAACAGCAAAATGGCTAAAGCTACTCTGTATGGTCATTGTTTGATGGACAGCCACCTCTTTAAATCCTTGGGATGGATTAAAGTTTCTGTTCTTATTACTGTATGGTTATCTGTAACTTTCTTTTGTAGAAGTTGAGCCGATTGAGTTCTTCCCAATTGAATGTTTTTCTGTTGGAAATTGCCCTTTCATCCACATTTAAATGTTGTTTTTGAAAACATTTAAGAAGGGATGGCATTTCTGATCAAAACTAGGCCCCGAGAGACACTGTAGCCTGGTGGTTAGGACACTGGAATGGGCTATAAGAGATGCAGGCTCAAGTTTCTGCTCTTCAGATGTGTGTGACATGGGGGTGGTGCTGCACCCCTGTTTCTCTGAAGGGTCCTGGCTGCCACCCCACACCCATGATCCCAGCACTGCTGGCACCATACTTGGGAGTCCAGCTGTGGGACCCCTACCCAGGCCTCTATCCCTGGACCCACAGGCATGACCCGTGCTTGGGTGTCTGTTCCCAGCCCTGCACAAAGGGTCTCAAGCCTTGGCCCCTTTACTCCATCTGCATCCACGCCCCTCCCTGAGCTGGCTCCTGGCCCCAGCCGTAGGGGGTGGGAGGTCATGAACAGGAGTAAGGGGCTGGGTGAGATGATAAAGTTTGGGCTGGGGATCACTGGCTTTCAGCACCCCCAGTGTAAAGGATGTTCCAGCACCATTGCTACTCTGTGTGGTTTGGCGAGATCTAAGCTACAAACTCTGCCTGAAGGCAGAGCACCAACTTAAATCTTTGTCCCCCAGGCTATGCAGTATCTCCTGAAGATGCTCCAATGATCTTGTTTTCATTTCGCCTCAGAATAAAAATAGAATTTCATAATCTCAAAAAAATTGAGCAAAATGAAGTTTTCTGGCCAACCTTGCTTAGGCGCCTCTGGAAGTGTTACTCTTGGTAAAGATTAGAGTGGACCTGGAGGAGGCTCAGCTATCCCTTTTCCTTGGGCCACTGGAAATCCAAATCCAGATCTTAACCCACATTTTGCAGAGTCCTCATCCTTATAACAGGTTAAACAAATACCAGGCTCTCACCAGAGCCAAACACCGAAGCTCTGTTGTGTTCAAAATGCAGAACTGGTTGGAATCCATGACTTAAGTGAGCAAAGTTCCATAGCTACATGGTGTGAAAGGAGTGATACTGTCAGATACTGTGTAATTCGTGTAAGAATGTCTTAAAATGATACCAGCATACTCCATGTGTTGGATTATTTGATTTACCTGAGCAGGGAATTTAGGAAATGGGCAGAAGTCTTGATTTGAGGGGAAAGTGATCAGGAATAGCCAACATGGATTCACGAAGAGCAAGGCATACCTGACCAATCTGATTACCTTCTATGATGAGGTAACTAGCTCTGTGGATATGGGAAAGTCAGTGGATGTGATATACCTTGACTTTAGCAAAGCTTCTTTATTCCCACAATATTCCCACACTATTCTTGCCAGCAAGCTAAGGGAATATGGATTGGATAAATGGACTGTAAGACGGATAGAAAGCTGGCTAGATTGTCGGGTCCAACGGGTTGTGATCAATGACTTGATGTCAGGTTGGCAGTTGGTTTCTAGTGGCGTGCCCCAAGGATTGGTTCTAGAACTGGTTTTGTTCAACATCTTTCTTAATGACCTGGATAAGGGGATAGATGGCACCCTAAGCAAGTTTGCAGATAACACTAAGCTAGGGGGAGAGGGAGATATGCTGGAGGGCAGGGGTAGAGTCCAGAGTGACCTAGACAGATTAGAGAATTGGGCCAAAAGAAATATGATGCGGTTCAACAAGGACAACTGCAGAGTCCTTCACTTGGGATGGAAGAATCCCAAGCATTGTTACAGGCTGGGGACCGACTGGCTAAGTAGCAATTCTGCAGAAAAGGACCTGGGGGTTACAGTGGATGAGAAGCTGGATATGAGTCAACAGTGTGCCGTTGTAGCCAAGAAGGCTAATGGCATATTAGGTTGCATTAGGAGGAGCATTGCCAGCAGATCTAGAGAAGTGATTATTCCCCTTTATTTGGCTCTGGTGAGGTCACATCTAGAGTATTGTGTCCAGTTCTAGGTCCCTCACAATAGAAAGGATATGGACGCATTGGAGAGGATCCAGCGGAGGGTGACCAAAATGATTAGGTGGCTGGAGCGCATGACCTATGAGGAGATATAGGGATTTGGGTTTTTTAGTCTGCAGGAGAGTGAGGGGGGATTTGACAGCAGCCTTCAACTTTCTGAAGGGAGGTTCCAAAGAGGATGGAGAGAGGCTGTTCACAATAGTGAAGGATGGCAGAACAAGGACCAATGGTCTCAAGTTACAGTGGGGGAGGTCTAGGTTGGATTTTAGGAAAACCTATTTCACTAGGGCTGTGTCTAGACTGCATCCCTTTTCCGTAAAAGGGATGCAAATTAAACACATCGCAATTGCTAATGAAGCGGGGATTTAAATCCCTCCCGCTTCTTTTGCATAAACATGGCTGCCGCTTTTTTCCAGCTCTGGGCTTTGCTGGAGAAAAGCACCAGTCTAGAGGGGGATCTTTTGGAAAATAAAGCCTTTTCCGAAAAATCCTGTATTCATTTTTTAAAGAGGAATGAAGCGAATAAGGGATCTTTCGGAAAAGGCTTTATTTTCCGAAAGATCCCCGTTTAGACTGGCGCTTTTCTCCGGCAAAGCCCCAAGCCAGAAAAAAGTGGCAGCCATGTTTATGCAAATGAAGTGAGGGAGATTTAAATCCCCAGTTCATTTGCAATTGCGATGTGTCTAATTTGCATCCCTTTTACGGAAAAGGGATGCAGTCTAGACACAGCCTAGGAGGGTGGTGAAATACTGGAATGGGTTACCTAGGAAGGTGGTGGACTCTCCATCCCTAGAGGTTTTTAAGTCTCAGCTAGCCAAGCCCTGTTGGGATTGGTCCTGCCTTGGGCAGAGGGCTGGACTTGATGACCTCCTGAGGTCTCTTCCAGCTCTATGATTCTATTAGGGAACAACAGATGTGTAAAAGGCGTACTTCCACATGGAAGAATGTGGAGAAAAAAAAGAGCAGGTAGGTTTAACATTTCAGAATTGTGTGTATGCATGTAGGTGCATAAAAATTCATGTGCACTTGCATGTACCTTTACCAGTATTGTGCACCTAGTGGCCAGAATGGTGAACGCTAATGATATGATGTTTAAAATGGCCTATATTTATCACAATTGTGCATGCAATTGTGGTAATTATATTGACAAGTTAGATGTGCTCTTGTTCACATAATTCTGAAAATCTGGGCCTGACATTTAATAGTGACTGCCTTCCATTTAGGACAGATTTTATAAACTTTATACCAGTATATTATGAACCAGGGGTTGGCAATAATTTTCACCGGGGGGGGGAGAGAGAGGGGTAACTTTATGAATTTTGGTCTGTGGTCATGTACTGGCTCTGAGTCCCCTGGAAAGGGTGGGGCTTCTGGTGAGTGGGGGGCAGGGAGCTGGGGCTATAGATAGAGTGTGAGTGTGAAAAATAGATACTGTGTGTGAGAGGCAGATTTTGAGACACAGATTTAGTGTTATAGCACAGAGTTTGGGAAAGTGTGTGTGGCACAGACTGGGTGTGAGTGATAGTGACACAAAGTGCGTGTGATGGCTGCTTCTGGGAAAGTTTCTGATAGAAGCCATACACTGTCTCTTTAAGAGAGGAAAAGCTGTCCTGCTCTGTTGTCTCCCTCTCCCCACTCAGCTGTGTATAAAACAGGCATTCCTCTGAATCACTTACCATCCATGCTTCATATTGGAACAGCCCTGCTGTGTGTTTCCCTCTCCCCCATCTCTGCTCTGCAGGAGCACTGAGACTTCAGCCCTCTCCTCTCCTTCTCACTACACAACTAGCAGGAGAATCCTGGTTCAGCTGTAGGAGAGAGCAGGATGGGGGGAGGACTAACTGAACACATGCTGCCGGGTTGTAAGTATGCACCTTTGCTAATCATGGGTGGGGGGCGGGAGAAAAATGCTTGGTGGGCCAGATTCATGCCCCCCTGCCTGATTTTGCCCACCTCTGTCTTAAATGCATTGATGTTCCATGCACTGTGAAAGAGGATTAACTCTGCCCTCTGACAACTGCTGTTTAGATAATAACAATATAATTTAGACAGCCTGATTTTGCTCATTAGGCAAGGTGAGTAAAAGTGTACAAAATTCACCTCACCAAAAAGGAAACTACAGTTATCCTGATGTAAAGTGAAGTCTGCAATCACTTGTCAGATGCCCAGCTGTTTTAAATGAAACAATGCTGATTTATAATTTAATGCAGCTGCACAGATTTATACTAGCCAAGGATCTGGACTGCAGCCTCATTTATGGAAACTAGTTGGTGACTCAGCAAGTCTGCTCTTGATGTTGTGATTTCTGATTTCTGCACCTGCTGCTACCGAGGTCATTGCCCATTGAGGTTCTCCCAGGATCTAGATGAGGTAAGCCATCGTCCCTGTCCAAAATCCACAGCAGGGGCAGGTTTGTATAATTTTTGGTGGTGCCCCATTAGCCACACCCCCTGTTAGCCATACCCCAACCCCCACTAGCCATGTCCCCTGACTCCCATTAACCAGGCCTCTGGAGGTAACACGCTCTGGGCAAGATGGACACATGACCAGAAGTAAAAGGTGTCATGTCACCCCTCTTGAAGGGCTTTTCACCCTTCTCCTACTAACAGGGATTAGTTTGGCCCCCACCGACCCCCCCCCTTCATGCAACTATCCTGCCGTTGCATTAACCCAGTGTATGTGACATTAACTCGGGGGCAGAGAGGCTGGGGGAAGTGTTCCCTCTAAGGCTATGTCTACACTCGCGGCTTCTGGCGCAAGTACAGCCATTCTTGCACGAGAACCCACAGAGCATCCACACTGCCCGCCTGCTCTTGCACAAGGAAATTTACAGTACAGCGTGGTAAGAGAGGGCGTCTTGTGCAAGAGTACGCTCTTTTCTAACTGGTGTAAGCTCTCTTGCGCAAGAGGGCAGTGTGGATGCTCAGCAGGGATTTCTTGCACAAGAAACCCCTATGGCTAAAATGGCCATCAGAGCTTTCTTAAGCAAGATAGTGTCCACACTGCCATGGATGCTCTTGAACAAAAGCACAGCTTGCACGTGGCAGTGTGGACATGTTCTTGCGCAAGAAGCCACCAGTGTAGACATAGCCTAAGAGTTTCCTCCCATGAGCAGAATGGATTTTGTATTGTGCACCAGTACCGAATTCATGTGGCTTGTTTGGATGTGCCACTGTGGCACCCAAGTTATTAATAAATATTTTATAAACCGTTACCTTTTCTCTCTGCTGCCATGTCTCCTCCCCTTGCTCCATCAGCTCCCCTGGTGCCTGCTGCCCCCCAACTCCTCACCCTCCTCTGCTGTCCTGACTCCTGCCCTTCTCACTGCCCTCAGCCCTCCTGCCACCTGCCCCCCTCCACCTGCCCTTCTCTGCCCCCAGTGCCCACTCCTCCAGTAGCCCTACTCTGATCATGTGAGCTACTCCTCCTCATCCCCTCTTCTAACACCTCCCTCTACACACCTGTCCTGCCTCTCTCCTCTGGTGCTGGTCCCTCCCCTGCAGGTGTCTGCCGTTCTGCTTCACCCCCAGAATCCCCTGGCACCTGCACCTTCCCTTTGCCCTGCACCCTCCTCATGCCTCCCCCTTCCCTTACTGCCCCTGTCCCCTTTGCCCTCTTTTTCCCTGATGCCCACCCCCTCACCACTCTCTGCCCCCATTCCTCTCATGCCCCTCTGTGCCCTCACACATTACTTGCTCCATCCCCACCTTTCTCATGCCCACCTCTTCTTTCAAGCCTTCTCCCAGCACCTCCTCCTCCAGCCCCCAATGCCCTTACTCTCTCCTCTCCCAGCATCACCATGTCCCCCCTCCCACTGACACCTCCCCTCCTGCCCTTTTCCTCATTGTCTGCACTTGGCCCCCTGGCATTTGTCTCTCCTCCACCCTTTCCCTTGGTGCCTTCCCCTTTGTTCTCCGACCTGCCCCCATTCCCTCAGCATAAGCCCCTTCCTCTCCCACCCCTTCAGCTATTTCCCCCTCTCCCTCCACACAAACCCTTTCCTCTCCCACCCCTTCCCCTATTTTTCCCCTCTCCCTCCACACAAACCCTTTCCTCTCCCACCCCTTCCCCCTAGTTTTCCCCCTTCCCTTCCCTTCCCTTCCCTTCCCTTCCCTTCCCTTCCCTTCCCTTCTGCCTTCTACTTTGTGGGGCCGGAGTCTGTGCTTGGGCCCCAGAAGTCCCCGGACTCTGAACCCAGATCTAGGCCACATGGTGCAACGCTGTGCCAAGCAGTTTTAAAGTCCCAGGCCATGACGTCACGTCATTCCCGGGAGTCTCCCCACTCACCTGTAAATGCCATGCATGGCAGCAGCATCTGGCAGAGCGCACTGGCAATGGGAAACTGGACTGAAAGCTGCGCATGGCAGGGACGGTCCAGGTCTGGGTCTGGGTGGGACTCTCTAAGGCCGGGGTGGGAGGACGTGGGGGGGCCAGCAAGTAGGGGCTGGGGCCTGCTCCAGGCAGGGCCAGGGGAGAGACCCAGCTCCAAATATTGGTGGAACAGGGCCTGCGGCTCTGACTATTGCTAGAGCATGGGCACCACGAGCCCATATAACTCGCCGCCCATGTCCTGCAGGGAGTTATATGAGCTCCTGTGTGTCCAAATCACTGGGGTTGACTGTATGACTGAACCTCTTGAGGGCTTGACTGTTATGCTTGGCTCTTCTGAATGCAAATTCCATATAGTGATTCAACAAGAAAGTTGCTTCATCACTGACCAGACCCAAAGTCCTGACCTACTTGTGTTCTGGTTGTTACAGGAATGCAGTATGAAACACCAGAGAGGGATGTTCATTACATGACAGGTTGGCTACCATGATTTTGGCTGCACCCACCCCAGTTTTACGACAACAACATTTTCACAATATTACTTGTATACTGCAAGAGTCAAGGTCTATGGCAGGGGTGGCCAACCCATTAAACAGAGAGAGCCGAAACAGCGGTGGAAAAAATGCAAAAAGCCGCAACAGAATTGTTGAGAGAAAAAAATTGGAAAGGCCCCATATTAAAAAAACACAGACTTAGGCTTTTTTGTCACATCAGGCACCTGTTGGCCACCGTCATCTTGTGGACACCATATTGAATCACCACCGGACGGCTCCCCTGCCCCGGAGAGCACAGGGAGTGGGGGCTGAGGGCCATTTGGAGGGGCGTGGGGGTGGCTTTGTGAGCCACAGGGAAGGCTTCACAAGCTTCACTTTGGGGGTGGGGGAAGAGCTGCATGTGGCTCCCGAGCTGTGGGTTGGCCACCCCTGGTCTATGGTGTCAGGTCAGGTGCTTGAAATTAAAAGATTATGAAATTAAGGGCAGCAGGGAGTGGTATTGAAAACCCATTGAACATTCACACTCCAGTCTGTTCTTGAGGTTGTATTTTAGAGTGGCAGTCAAGGCAGTCGTTAAGGCATGTCAGGAGCAGTGTGGTAGTACAGAACAGGTAGTCAAACCAATTTTGTTTTTTCACACTAGCAATAAAAACAGTTTTTTCTTTTTTTTTTAAAAGTGTCCTATCTGTGAATCTTATTTTATCTGGCCATTAAAGTCAAAACCATTAGCTAACCCAAGACTCTCCGCTACTATACTGAAAACCTTACTTATTTGTGCAACCCTTTCTGATTAGTTGTCAGGAATTATTATTTCCTTAGCCCTGGTTAACACTAGGGAGTTACAGGCAGTCCCCGGGTTACATGGATCTGACTTACATCGGATCCCTACTTACAAACGGGGTGAGGCAACCCCGCACTAGCTGCTTCCCCCCAGCAGACCAGGGAGACGCGAAGCTAGCGCTCCCCCCCCCCCAGCAGACCAGGGAGACGCGAAGCTAGCGCCCCCCCCCCCAGCAGACCAGGGAGACACGGAGCGGCTTTTCTCAGCAGACACCTCAGCTTGAGAATAAAGGACTGAGGGAAGTGAGGTGTGGGAGAGTAAAACTGAGCTCTGAAGAAATGTTTGGCTAGAGTTACCCCTAATATGTACCAGTTCCGACTTACATACAAATTCAACTTAAGAACAAACCTACAGTCCCTATCTTGTACGTAACCCGGGGACTGCCTGTAGTTCAAACTGGATGGAGCAGCAGAGCCAAAGCAGCCCTACCCTTGCCCTGACCCCTCCCCACTCCCAAAAGCAGCTGGCATGTACAGCAATGGCTCCATGTGCTACCCGTCATGCATAGGCACTGACCCTACAGCCCCTTATTTTGAAATAACAAGCAGAACGTCCACACTACCAAGCCCGTTATTTCAAAATAACAGGCTGGTTATTTCAAAATAACGTCTGCTTTCCATGAGGAATAATGCTAATTTTGAAATAGTTGTTTCAGAATAGCAGTAATGTGGACGCACCAGTGCTGCTATTTTGAAATAACTACTCCCAGAGTAATTCAAACTAAGCCCCTATGCCTTTTGGGGCTCTAAGTCAAGATAGCATGTCCACCTTAACCGAGCCTGCCTCAGACTAATTTTGAGGCTTGCCCGCCTAGGCATGCTATTTTGAAATTATTATTTAGGGAATTATTTTGAAATAACTTATTTCAAAATAATTTTCTAGCATACTCTTATTGAAAACAAGTGTTGCAGGCCCAGCTCCCTTGAACTCTGTGAAGGATATGTCATTGTTTCTTATTTTGTAGCATTGTCCATTAGATGGTGCTCTTTCCTTTATCCTGCAATCACTCTCTCTTTTGATAAAAGACAGATTTGAAGCCTCCATATCTGTGTCTCTTGTTCATATGTATTCCTTCTATGATCGGGGAGCGCATACTGTACTGAGTGACTGTACGTGACCTGGTATTTGTTGGATGGACTGCATTCCTAGATCTGTCATGTATCATGCAAGACTGACTGACCTGCTGCATGGTTAGAGTCCAGAATTTACTTGGGATGCCACTCTGCACTGTAAAACTATAATGTTGCTGCTGAATATTATAACATTGTGTCATTTTATCACAATACAATACAGGATTGACACACAGCCATGAGGCATCATGGTATGATTAAAGAAAAGTTTCATAGGGGTAGCCGAGTTAGTCTGTCCAGGATAAACTTAAAAACCAACAGATAGTCTAGTAGCATGTTAAAGACTAACAAAACATGTAGATGGTATCATGAGCTTTCGTGGGCACAGCTCACTTCTTCAGAAAAGTTGAGAGACAACAAAGAAAAAAAGTGGTATTCCCCATATTTCTCTGCACCGGACTAAATACCACAGTCTTGTAGGCCTCAGCATATTTGTCAGATATTGAAATAGTCTATGAAAGCCATTGTCTGAAGAGTTTTAACTCTTCTAGGGCTATGTACTGGTTACCACAGGCTAGAACCACGTCACAAAGGAGAAAATGTTGCAAGGACCATGAGTCAAACTGAAACAAAGTTGGAGTCATATAGAAAATACATTTGATGTTGCCACAAACAACACTGCCCCTCACAACTCCTAGAGCAGGTGTTTGATTCCACAGGAGATTCTGCTCCCTGGTTATGGTTATGGGTATGGAGTACAGAGGTGAAGTAAGATGGAGTCATGGTGCCCAGCTAGAGTGGCTTACTTCAGGCTCTTGTGGCTTGGAAGTACCAGAATTGAATCGGGTACTAGGACTGACAGTTGTGTAGGGAAAAAACAAGTAGAAATAAGATGGGCAGCTCCACCCCCATACTTGAAAGAAAAGAGAATAATTAACCACTTATATACCATGTCTCATCCTTTCAACCTTGTGCTCACTGTCCCATATTTGAGATGTCAAATTCCTGCACTCATAACAGCCTGGCAACTGGTCTACATTAAAAATTACAAGAACCATAAAGATTCCCTTATTGGAAACATATGCCTTATGCTCAGAAAAAGTCTGCTGGAACTTGCAGCAGTTTACACAACTTAACTTCTGAGTTAGCCAATGTATCACGTTCTATGACTACCGGGAGAAACAGTCCCCATCTGTTCCAAACCCTATATGGTCCGAACAGCCTACTCTTTCTGGGGGTTGGTTTGTATTGGGAACTCAGACAACAAAATGTACAACTCAGTCCACTTAGAAGGTGGTTCCAACCTCTTTTCTATCCCTATTGGAGTCAACATACCTGTGCTAAATGATTCAGCAAGAGTTATCCTGCATTTTCATGCAGTGGTTCCAGCAAGTGAAGAAAGGACATTACAGTGGAACCCTTTGTCCCTTTGTATGATCCTATGCCCAGATCCACAAAAATATTTAGGTGCCTAAATCCTAGAGTTAGGCTAAAAATTTCACTGGTTACATGTTACACTGGTTACTCCCGCCTGCCCCCTCGTGCTGCTGTCTCTATCACAGAGGGGCACTATGTATAACCATGAATGTTAACTGATGAGCCAAAGCTCCTCAGTTCACCATTTACATGTTCCCACTATCAAATTCCTAATGCCTACATTTCTGCCTCTGGCCAGCCACACTACTGCCCATCTCCCAAGCCCGAGAGCAATTTAGACACCAGGGAAGACAGGCTTCCCTATATCACACGTGGGGCCCAATCTGTTAGGCATGCTCAGAGGGTACCTGCTGGGTCAGGTCCAATGTTCCCTCTAATTTTTTCCATCCATTTGTGAAATAAGTTTGTTATGTGCATCAAGGCATATGCAAATGTGCATCACCAGTAGAAATGCATGCTTCCAGAATCAGCAGGGTGGCATTTGAATTTCTCCTTGGTGGCTGCCCAAGTGCTCAGTTTACAGGGAACACAGATCAGGTCCCTTTCCAAATTCACCTGGAGAAATAATTGCCTAGCTTATAACTTGCAGCCAATTGTTTACTCCATTTCCCTGGGGTGGGGGTGGGGGGAAGGCTCAGGTTCAATTCCTCCCTTTGTCTGCGAGGGAGAAGGTGGACCCCTGTTCAAATCCTGCCTCTCAGGAAAGTGCTCTTCTGTTGAACTACCAATATATGTTGATCTAAATCAGTGGTTCCCAATTTTTTTGGCATCACTCCCCCTTTTTGATTTTTGAGAAACCCTCACACTTCCCCCCCCCCCTTCAAAAAACTTAAGAAAAAAAAAAAAAAGACCAGGGCCGAAAAACAGTCACAGCCCCTTTAATTCCCAGAACCTGTGTAAAAAAAAAAAGACAAAAAAAAAAAAAAAGGTTCCGGTACTCCAGATGCATGTTCCGGCGGACACCCAAGCTAAGAAAAACAGAAAATATCTGACATTTCATGTGGTATTTTCTGAATTTTTTTACCGGATGGACCAGGCTCTTACTTGGGGGGAGAATTAGGGGGTTGGGTTGCCTCACCCCCTCCTGGAATCTCTTCACGCTCCCCCCAGGGAGGCATGCCCCCCAGTTTGAGAACCTATGATCTAAATAGTCATTGCCATAGCCAGTGTGCAGTAAAGATACATAATCTTACACTTTCAGCCAGGATGATTAGACATGCGTATGTCAAAGAGCTCATGGATTAATAACACAAGTCAGGTTTTGTGAAACAAGTACAAACAGGCATGATAACTAAAGCAATCGTAGGCAGCAGTAGCCTCAAAGACCCAGAGATAATTGAATATCAGAAACCATCAGGATGCTGGAACTGTAACCATCAGGTTTGCCAGCAACCTACAGACTCCATGTCTACCTCCAGACTGCATCCCTCTGTCGGCAGAGGGATGCAGATCAAGCACTTCAGAAATGCAAATGAGCCCGGGATTTAAGTATCCCGGGCTTGATTTGCATACTCACGTTTGGGCGCTGTGCCGATCACGCGCCCTTTCGAAAGTGAAAGTAAAGTCTAGCCGCGGCTCTGCTGACAGCGGGGAGCTTTTTCGGCAGATCCTGTACTCAAAAAATGAGCTCATTTGCACTTCCAAAGTGCTTGATCTGTATCCCTCTGCCGACAGAGGGATGCAGTCTGGAGGTAGCCCATGTGTGCACAACAGCAAAGGAATTCAGAGTTCCGATTGTCATGAGTCCATTGTTTTATTCGGTTGCCACACCCGATTAATCACAGGTTCACCAATCCTTGATTAACACGGGCTGCCCTCCCCACACGGATTTATCCGAATAACGGCTCCCGCGGGAGACAAGACAGACGCCTCCACTTGCAGTACTGCACACACGGACCGGTGGCAGAGAGGGGAGTCTGGGCCCACCCTTGCTCCCAGACCCCGGCCCAGGGCCCTAACACCAGGAACCACGCTTTCAGTGGTAACAGGTGGGGGCGTACCCCTAAATGCGTCTGTTCATGGGCTCCACGACCCCAACCTGGGCCACATTCAACTCTGCCACCGGAGCCCCTTCCAGCCTTCCCCTAGGGGAAACTCTTCCCTGGGCACTTCCCCCGAGTCCCCATTACCTGCCTCCTCTCCTTCCCCCCCGTCTGTGCTCCCCCTCCCGTATTTATACCCATCACCTTCTCTTCTTCCGCCCGTGACGTGTCCCGTTCCCGCGGTTCCACCGCTTCTTGTGCCCCGCCCTCTCCCGTCGCCCTGATGACGTCAGGCGACGTCATCGGCTGGGGCGGCTGCACGCACGCCTCCACGCTCCCCGGCTGGCATGCTCTGGTGCCACACGGATCCGCCCCCGCCCCAAGTGCATCCAGTGCTGTGCGGCCCACCGCCGCTTGCGGCAGGTCCATGTCTCCCCTGGCTGCCTGCCGATTCCCCAGTTGGGGATGGTGGCAGGGTTGCCTCACCTCGCCACACCGATTAAATGTGACTTTTACTCCATGGGACTGTTCCCTGAGATTTCCATCACTGATAGAGCATCAAGCTGTGGAATTGTCCCTCTGCTCACACACTTTCAGCTGCACCCCTTCTTCAGCTCCTCTATCATATACCTTGTGCCTGGCTTACCCCTTGTAGAGGTTGCGCCTCTCTAATCTGGCACTCTCTGGCCTGGCAATACCTGTGGTCTGGCATGAGTTTAGTTAGCTGGGTCTCTACTTATCCTGGGTGTGGGCAAGTTTCCATTGGTCCCATAAATTTGTTTAGACTAGAGCCACCAGTCCCAGCTCTCAGTGTTCTGTGCTATTATGCAGTGGAAGTGTTGGTAATGCTGCTAGACAATATTGACCTCCCGTGGTTTGGCAAATTCTCTGGTTTGGCCCCGGTCAGGTTGTGAGGATGCTGGACTAAAGAGGTTCAACCTGATTCATTGTCCCTCTTGTTGGTACTTGTCTCTTGGAGATACTTTGGAATTCCTAGGCTCTCTCCTACTTTGGAGGTGGAGGGGAAGCAAGGTTCTTTATCTCATCACTGGAGGGGAAAGACTGCACAATACCTGTGGCTAAACGGATTTCCTCCTTCATGTTCTGAGCTGTCTGGTTCAGTTCCCATTTGAAATAAATTTGGGAGGCAACCAGGACTATCCACAGAAGGGGAATAAAAACACATTCAGAAGCACATGCAGTCTTGATGGGGTCTGTGTAGCAGGCTGCAAAAAATGCCTTCCTTCAGCGCAGGAATATAAATCGCTTCCACTGTGTGATCCCAGGAAAGCTAATCAAGCAAGAGCACTTTTGTCTTATCCAGAAGAGTAAACTCACTTTGATACATTTGAATGGCACCAAATGGAAAAGATAACGCCTGGCTTTCCTGTAGGCTCTTGCGTTACACATGGACATAGGTAAGCTCAGATTCATTAACGTGAAACCAAGGAGCTATCATCCCTTCTTTTGAGTGCTAAAGAATGAACGGCTTTCCTGTTTGTGCCTGTTTTATTTTTGCTTTGTATCTAGATTGGTGCTCATGTATGGGTACACAGAGTAGGAGCAATGTTCAAGGTATCCCACGAAAAGGTAGGGAAGAGTATGGAGGTTCTCCTTCCACTTTAGCCACTGCCCCTGAAAGTAGCATAACAGCTACTTGCCACAAGAAGTCTAGGAGATGTTGCCTCCTGGAGCTCTCTTTAGGGAGAGGCTGCAGCTGAGTTGCCCTTCTATTGTGGGTCCACATTTAATAGCCATCTTCTGACCGTTGAAGTTTGGCTAATAGATTTTGTGTAAAATAATGACTTAGAATGATACTGAAAAAAATTGTGTTAGATGTTGTACAATCTTACTTAATGTGCTGCAGGGAATACTTTTACATGGACACAGGGAACAGCTGGATGATCTAATACCACAAATATTTTCAGTCACTAAGATCCACAGCCTGCGACTCTGTTCCTTAAATGAAGTGAAGCAGGCTCTTGGAAGGCAGCGGCAGATTCAGTTTCCTCATAAGGCCATGGCTCTGGCAGCAATACCAAGGGATTGGAATGGCTTAGATCTTCAAATATGAATAAAAGTCACAAAATGAGAATGGAGTTTGCAGATGACCTCTGGCCATGGCAGCCCAGATGGGCACAGTGGATAGCATGAAGCATTCCAGAAATGTATTGATTGCCAAGCTAATATTATCTGATGTCCTTGCAGCTCATTTCACATCTCTCCTAACTTTGTCCTCTGGAATGAATCACTGTCACCATATTTTTGGAAACTCCTAACGACTAGGGGTACCAAAGGTGCTGAAACAATTTCTCTAATGGGGAGGGGTGTGCTAGGAGCCTTGGAACCAAACTGTAAACTTTGTATATAATAGAAACCACGTCAAGCCAGGAGGTGCTGCAGCACCTTTAGCACCCCTAGTTGTAGCACCTATGATGGGTCATTTCACTCCCTGCATAATTCAGTTTCTGATGTCAAGGGCCAAATTCTCATTCATGCAAGTGGCTAAAATACACAAACTTTGCTCTGGGGAGATTAGCTGGGGTCCCTGGGTAAGGTAAGGAAAACTTGCAAGCAGGTCATGCAGCAGCCATAGGCTATTCCTGCAGCCATAGGGCAGCTGTAGCCTCCCTGCCCTGGGAAGTTGCATACTTCCCATGAAGTGTGTGAGGATTACTGATGGACATGTGCACTGAAGATCTATCAGCTCCGGCCCTGCCCCTCTCTCAAGCTCCCTGGGACACTGAGAGTGTCCATAGAACAGTGTTCTGCATGAGATGTGGGTTAGCAACACAATAAAAAGCTTCCCTTTTGCCTCCTCAGGGAGATCATGGTAAAGACTGCAAAAAAGCACTAGGGAACAATGGTTTGCATAAACACACTGAATTTGCTTTGGCAATTCTTGCCAGCTCTCATTCATTTCTCCTTGTGATAGGGCGCCTGCCCTGCACTGGTCCTTTAAGACCAAGAATCAGGCCCTGAGCTGGGGCTGGGAACAGAGAGGCCAGCTGAAGCTGTTAGGGTGAGTGAGAGTCCAGCTGACAGCTATATATAGAGAAGCACAGTTTGCTTAAGGGGGAAAGCCAGTGAGGGGCTGACTACAGAGGAAGCAGGAGCTCCCAGAAGGGAGACCTGCTGGGAGAAGGCCAGCTAAGACTCCCCTGGCTAGGGGCCGGAGGCAAGGCCCAGGGTTTGGAGGTGGATCACAGTGTGGCTTAGGTAAGCGGGGCCGTGGAAGTAATGACAATGATGGGCAACTGGTATGGACTGTAACTTGCCCTGAGAGGGGCTAGATGAGGACAGTCAGGGGGCACTGAGGCACGGTGGGGGACCTGCACCCTGACACTCCTCAACAGACATGTTAGCAACATTTTGTTCACTAGAATGCTGGTGAGAAGAGGAAGTGTCAAACATGCACACAGCTCTGCACTCACCCCGACATGCACTTGGCAAGGTATTTACACGAATGCTCACAGCAGAATTGTTTCTGTAGCCATCCTGAAAGAGCTTTGTGGGTTTTGAGGTCATCCAGTCAGAGAGCAGACAAAATACCATGGTGACTTCAGTCACACAATGAATATGGACACTTAAACTAGCAAATATTCAAAACAAAAATTGAGGTGAATGACTGGTCAGAAATGTGAAGATTGAAATAGATTTGCAAAAGCCATTAAATATTTTAGAATAATAAACCAGACTGTAAAAGCCTTAGGTGATCCATGGATAGTTCACAATAGAGAATAAACTGATCACTGACTCGTTCCCCCTACTTCTATTCTTATCTTAACTAAGAATGGTCAGTTCATCTCTTTGAAGGTGAATTATTAAATAAAAACCTTGGAGGGGAAAAAAATCAATGTGCCAAGTTTACCTTTTGTTACTGATGAACAGAGTGGTGAATAATTGCTTCATGCTGTTGCAGCAACTGGGTCTGAAATCATGCATGTGAGAAATCTCTCAGAAGGCACCTTCCTTTTACACTGCTTCTTAGAACAAAAAAAATCCTTTAACTTTGCACACCTCTTGAGTTAGGCTTTGTACAATAGTATGTATTATTGCTAAATCACAAATTGTTTAGCTGTTTTGTGTTTTATTTGAAAGGATCATTCATATGTATTCAGGTTTGTAACCATAGGCTTTTCTCTAGTACTCATCACAAAGATTCAGAGATTTATTCTCACAACACTCTTGTGTGGTAGGGAAGAGCTATTATTCTCTTTTATAGATGGGGAACTGAGAAACAAATTATATAACTTGTCTAAAGACACTGCTGTGTAGAGGTACCCATAGTGTTATTTCGGAATAACTGACATGCACCATAGTGCATGTCTACACTACAAGCCATTATTTTGAAATAATGGCGAGCTGGAGAACTTCTTACTCCAACTCCTGTAGCTCTCATTTCACAAGGAGTAAGGGAAGTTGAAGGAAGAGTGTTTTTTCTTCGACTTCCTGCTTTATAGACAGCGCCAAAAGCTAAATTAATCTATTTCCGCTTAAGCTATGCAGTTGACATAGCTGAAGCTGCATAGCTTAATTTGAATTTAGCCCTGCTGTGTAGACATACCCATAAGAAGTCGGACTAAGCCAGAAATACAGTCCAAATCTCTTGACTCCTAATCCAATGCTTTAAAAACAAGTCAATGAAGAGTCAAGCCTTAACTTTGAATTTGAAACCAGATTTTCAAAAATTTGAAAACAGACCTATGGAAATGAAAGGCAAGAAATGAGAATGATTTTAGGTTGCATCTTTCCCCAATATGATCTATGTCTGAAATAGGCTAGTGCTTGATACTATCATGAAATTAAGTACAAGAAGATTTGCATTTCCTGGGTGAGTGAAATGCTTGCACTTTGACTTCCTGTTCTGTGAATTCCACACTTGTGAAAGAGAGGAACTGACAAAGTCAAGAATGGTCCAAAATATAATGCTTGCAATGATATCTCTACAGCATGGACACTGCCATGTGGCAGGACTACAGAATCAGAATGAGTTAATTTCTTGTAACACTGAACAGGAAATTTATTAGAATAAGGAAAGTAATATTATTGTTCTGTGTCTTTCAGCTTCATGGCAGAGCTTTTGCCTTTCTGTACTATTGCCTATCTTTCTATTACAGATTTAAGGAAAGAGGCATTTTTCATAATAAGAGTGGAACAGGGATAGAATGTTTTAGCTCAGGTGGATACGATGAAAACATTTCTCTCATGGCCCTGCTAATTAGTGCATTTAAATTTTAATCTGCAATGTCATTCACAGCAGCAGTCTTAAGTTTCCTTTGAGTTAAAAGTGCCAATTTCACATGGCTGGTGTTCAGAGACAGCAGAAGGGAGATAGATATCTAGGAAAGGAGGCCGCTTGTGACTCCCTGACCCAGTCTGGTTCTGCTTTCCAGGCTGGAGGAGAACATGCACCATGGGAGGGGCAGGAGCACATGTTCCAGCCATGCATATGGGGTGGAGGACAAGCCGGTAGCAGATGAGCAGGAGGACACTGATGTGCAGGGCACCAGCCACCAACTAGGTAGAGGGAAGCACAAGGCACAAGATATGGAGGAATTTCGGAGTCGTTCCTTCCCAGCCGGGAGCTGATTCCCTCATACCTCACCCTTTTGGCCATATCTCAGTAGCTCCCTTCACTCCCACTCCTATGCCTCCAGCAGCCCATTCACAGCAAGATTCCTCCCCTTCCACCTGTTGTCAACTGGAAATTAGGATTACACCATCAAAAGTACTTCATTTGAGAATGGAGGATTAGATCCTGTAAGCTGGTGACAACTCTCAAACTCCAGTGGCTTCCAGGTGAAACCATTAAGGAGTATAATCCAGAACTGCAGATGTCTGAACCTATCTCACTAGGAATGAAAGTCACATGCCTTCATTGGCTGAATTTCCCTTTATTAGCTAACCCTAACATGATACCCTAACAGGTTGGAACTGATGTTCTGGGTCAAACAAGGTTTGTTTATATTTAAGTGGTAATAGCCATGTTTTCATCAGTGTTTGACTGGTGTGCACAGGTTCAAGTTTACACTATTCATCATGCTGTCCATCTGTATAACCATAGATGTCACTGGACCAGAGTCCTGGACCACAGAAGTCCAACCTGTACCATCGCTTGCTTCTGCCTGTGATGGCTTCTGACCTCTTTGACATAGGGGTAAAAAGAGAAGTGTGATGTACAAAACAGAATGAAAATGATCATTATACACATTTCAAAGGCACACAGAAGAGCAGAAGCTGAGCACCACAAGAACCAGATGTGGCCTGGGACTGGAAGGAAATACTTGTTAATTACCTGTTACTAACAGGAAGCAGAAAATCAATCCATCCCATTAATTACATGCAAGTTGACCTAATATTTATTGAATGGTGGAGAGAGGTTTGGTTGCTAGTGTTTCATACAGGCACATTTCTCAGACTATTTCCCGAGCGCCCCAGATTTCCATAGCAAGTTGGAAACAAATGAAGTATTTTTCAAACATGGTAGCTGATGTTTCAGGCACATCCCTGCTTTTCATTGACATAAAATAGAACTGCTGTGTCACCCTACAGGGAAACTAAATAATGTTTTTAATGCAGAACAGGACTGAAGCCTGCATTCCCTTTAGGGAATGGCTCACTTATGGTACAGAAGACACACAACCACACGTATAGGAATTAAAATGTTCAAATGTACCATTGTATTTACTTTGTGCCAGAAGTGCAATATTAATAATACATGCATGCATTGCATATATCGTATGAAAGCAGTTAATGAAATTGTTATAATATAGCAGACAGAATATCTTTGATATTCCGAATTCATTACTGTACACATTAAAATATATTGGCTTTCATCCCACATCTGTAGACTAATTATCACTGTAACAGGCCTCAATGAGTTGTCTTTCAAGTAAATGCTCATTCATTTCCCATGTGCTGTATAGTGAGTCATCAGGGTCAAGATATATTATCTTTACTTGCAAGACATTTGCAGTTTGCATAGCTTTATTTCAAGGGATGTCTGGGTCCGTAAAGTCACCTGGAATAACATGAAAGATACTGACAACAAGTGGACAATACACGTTTTCTTTAAGGAAATATGTTTATATTAAAGTGCAGAGTGTTAGAAATGTTTTTTATTCAAATTTTACAGCTCTTGTCCTTTTCTGCTTTCAGTAAGATTATACTTTATAGCTAGGTATCTATTAAACAAATAAATAATCATTCAAAGTGAGCCAGACACCTCACAAACAAATATGGACACTAGGTCCTTGTCTTAAGGAGCCCACATTGGAAATCATAATTTGCACCATGACTTTAAATTGTGTGTTTCTTATGTTTCCAACAATTTCTGCAACTTCCTGCAGTCTTTGCTCAGTTTTAGAAAATGATGACATGAGAGGACTTGACAGGCACACAAGTTCTAACATCTCTCTGCTACTGGTAACCCAATGAATGATGGATCTATCACTGTAAATTATATGGATAAATTGAACTGTGTTTCTAAAGGTAAGTTGGAGGGGAGGAGAATATTCAAATCAAAAGCAATTGATGTTTTATGTAAAAAAAAATCTGAAATACTATTTGAAAAGAATTCTGCTTATGTATCCAAGTCACTGTATTTTGAGGCATTTTCTTTAGTCATTGCTTATTTGTCATTAGGCACGAGATCAGAAACTCATTCCCTATTGGAATAAACTTCAATATTTATCCACATCGACAGATGTTGGGTGTTGTCACCAACAGGGAGAGATCACTTAAGAGGTAAAGAACCAATTACAAAAAACAGGAAGGAAGAACGCTACCTGAGGATACTCCATAGGGTATGTCTACACTTCCCCGCTAGTTCGAACTAGCGGGGTAATGTAGGCATACCGCACTTGCAAATGAAGCCCGGGATTTGAATTTCCCGGGCTTCATTTGCATAAGCCGGGCGCCGCCATTTTTAAATCCCGGCTGGTTCGAACCCCGTGCCGCACGGCTACACGCGGCACGAACTAGGTAGTTCGAACTAGGCTTCCTAGTTTGAACTACCGTTACTCCTCATAGAGTGAGGAGTAATGGTAGTTCGAACTAGGAAGCCTAGTTCGAACTACCTAGTTCGTGCCGCGTGTAGCCGTGCGGCACGGGGTTCGAACCAGCCGGGATTTAAAAATGGCGGCGCCCGGCTTATGCAAATGAAGCCCGGGAAATTCAAATCCCGGGCTTCATTTGCAAGTGCGGTATGCCTACATTACCCCGCTAGTTCGAACTAGCGGGGTAGTGTAGACATACCCATAGGGATATAATCAGGAGCATAAATGAAAATGAGAGGGCCAAGGTTGAGTTTGATTATGAGGCTATATATTTCCTGACAGTGAATGTGATAGCACTAGGCTGTGGTACAGTCTTCCAAGGGAAGCAATGGAAGTCCCAATCCATAAAGATATTTAAAACTAGACTAGATGTATCTGGTTCTGACCCATGGGCTGAATATACTGTGAGATCAATCCTGCTCTGCTAAAGAGCTGGACTAGATGATCTAACAATATTTTCCATTTCTCATTTGTATGTTGCTGTAAGAGAAATATAGAGAAAGTGACTGTACCTTTTACAACACAGTTCACACAGTATATAAAATCCAAATTCATCTATTCCCGGTGTGTGGCTTTAACAAACAAAACAATAACAATACAGGCTCTGTTACACTAGATAAATTTACCATGTGAGTCACTGCATGGTCCCCATACATTGTGAGAGCAACAGAAGGCATGGTTGGAAAGGTTAATAACTATCATTGCATCCTGGGGCTAAAAAGGCAGATATGCTGTCCACTTTTAATTACTCCAGAATAGGGTCCATCAAGTACTGAAATCCACTCATGAAGCAAAGATAAGAAAATGAGTCACTTTGTGAAAAACACTTTGTCTAAGGCAGGGGTGGGGAACTCTTTTTGGGTCAGGGGCCACTGACCCAAGTGAGAAGCAAAAAAACACCCCTCTGACTGATGTGGCCCCCAGACTCTCAACTGAAGACACTCCCCAACACTGGGGGAACTAAGCCTTGGGGGCTGGATCCAGGCAAGCTGGGGCTGTATCTGGCCCCCAGGCCTGAGGTTCCCCATCCCTGGTCCAAGGACTTACAACTCAGCTAAACTTAAAAGTTCTGTTCCCCAAGTATGGAATTTAAGGTGGCTAAATAAGTGTATTACTAAAAGCTGAGGAAAGAATTTCTCATAATTTACATATGGAAAAACTTTGTCTCCCTGTCCTGACCTAGTCCAAAAGATTGCTAAGCAGTGTAACATACTGTTTGCTCTGTCTTCACTCCACCTCTTCCTGTCCCACCCACATCTCCTACACACAACTAACCAGCTGATCACCGGGGGCAGTGGGTGCTTAGGCGGGAAGGGAAGGAGCTGATCAGCAGAATTGCTGGGGGATGCTCCAGCCCCAGAGCATCCACAAAGTGGGTGTCTGTGTAAATGTCTGTTTGCCTTGTGAATCAGTTAAACCATCTCCCTCTATGTGGATGTGGTCTCTTGTTTGGTTGTAAGGCCTAAAGGAAGTGAAATGCTCATATACAATCAAAGAATGTATGGACTATGATTTAGAACAGTGTTTCCCAATTTTATTTTGCCGAGGAACCCTTTTTAGCTTTTCAGAATTTCAAGGAACCCCTAGGTTTGTCAAGTAAAAAGAAAGGGGGGGGAGAGGTACCCAGTAATTCATGAAAATCCCCACCAATGCATGAAAATCACATTCCTTCCCCAAGATCCTCCTACCCCCCTTCCTTGAGGCCTCATCCTCTCTTCCCCTCCTCTCCATCACTTGCTGTCCCCAGCCCTTATTCACTCTCACTAGGTTGAGACAGGAGGTGTGGGGTGGGAATGAGGGATTTGGGTGTGGGAAGAGGTGAGAAGTACAAGCTCTGGGAGAGAATTTGGATGCAGGAGAAGGGGCTGTTGGCTTGGAGAAGGGGCTCCAGGCTTGGGAGTGTTGGGCTCAGGTGGAAGGTTGGGGTGCTGAGCAAGCCAAGGGCTTGTGGATGTGAGAGTGAAGGAGTTTGGGCTAGATATGTGAGGGACTCAGGCAAGAAGGTTGTGAGTATGATGGGCTCAGGACACAGATTTGTGATGTGTGGATGGTGCAGGAGTGTTGTGGCAGAAGACTGAGGGTTTGGGGATGTAAGATGCTCAGGACAGGGGGTTCTAGTGTATGATAGGAGGAAAGGTCTGGGTGGTAGGCAGGGTGCAGAAGCAGGCTGGATATAGGGTGTCTGGCTACGAGGGAGGGTACAAGGAGGGGACTTGGGTAGGAGTTGGACCTCCCTGATCTAGCACCCTCTGAACCTGACTGGTCCCAGACAAGGGATTTTTGGACCAGGGGAGGTCATTTCAGGGCTCCTGGTTCTCCCCCCCCCCCCCCCACACACAATAGGCTTCTTTGCACCTCTATCCCCTGCAACTCAACTGAGCTGCCCACCCCTGCTGGTTCCCTGCACCTCCCCCAAAACCATCCCCCACAATCCAAGGGAGTGCAGCACCAGTTCCCTGTTTTATTAGTCTTTAATGTGCTACTAGACTATTTGTTGTTTTTAAAGTTTTTCCTGTTAGACTAACTTGGCTACCCCTCTGAAGAAATTGCTGATATTGTTAAATTTTTCATTTTTCTATTCTTTTTGTTATTTTTACATAATTTCATGACTGATCAGTAGTATTACATGATGTGTTACAACATGACATTTAACAACATGTAATAATGACATAATATTTGAATTTTTTATTATTTTAGTTTACTTTATTTTAAAAATAATTAAGGACAGTATTTAATACTGATTTAAATATATCTTATTTTCTAGATCAAAGGATGTCCTGTTTGCATTGTAACAAAACAGCTTGACACTTTGAACAATAAGTATTCTTATGTTGGAACAATTTTTTTTAGAATGGTGCAAACAGCACTAATTAGTTCACTGAGGTATGTCTACTCTATCCACTTGATCAATGGGCAGCAATTAATTCATCAGGGTCGATTTATCACATCTAGGATAGAAGCAATAAATCGACCACTGAACTCTTCCCTGTCAACTTTTGCAATCTACCAAAATGAAAAGTGTAGGTGGAGTTGGTGGGAAAGCGTTTGTCATTGAGTCACCGCAGTGAAGACATTGCAGAAGTATGTTGACTTTGGCTATGTTATTCATACAGCTTCAGCTATGTAATTTAGCTTGATGGCCCATAGTAGTGTAGACCAGACCTAAGTTCTTATCTTCCTTTCTTGCAAATATTACAACATATTTGAAGTACTAGTATAGAATATGACTTGGCACAATGACAATATTCTGCACAACTAGTCTTTAATGTAATAAAATAATAAAAGTAATATAACAATGGGGGAATCAAATGTCCAATTAAAAATTTGTTTCCAAACAAAACTGCAAAATTTTCCAAAACAAAATCTTCCAAAATGAATTTGAGGAATTTCCATTTTGCAAAAATTTTTGAAAACAAGTTTGCAATGCTGACATTTCCTTGAAAAACAGAAATTTAAAGTTCCAGCCAGCTCTAAAAGAGGATATTTTGAAGCTTCCTATGAGGAATCGGTATGTAAATTAAAATATTGGCCCAGAGCTTTTAGGTCGTAAGACAATATTTCACAGCTGTTCAGATGCAAAGATTTGATTTTATATGTTATAAAAATATGGACGGGATGCAAAATTTGGCTCTGATTGGACTTCTTCAAAATTCAGTGCTGAAGGGTTGTTGGATCTAATTCGCCAGCTGCAGAATAAGAATGAAGTCACTTCACCGGGAGTTATTCATTCTCTGTCTCTCTCTCTCATTCTCAATCTCTCTCTTACCACAGATCCACTGCCATGTGCCATCTGCTAAACAGGACTGGTCACCTTAGCTTTCAACTTTTTAGCAGTCATCCTAGCTTTCAACTTCCAGGGGGTGCCAGACTACTGTGCCACCCAGCTTTTTGTCTGTTTTGTTCTGCTGTGATTATCTGACCATTTTTGCTTTGCCAATCCAGATAACTGTGGTGTTTTTTCTCTGCCCCACTCAGGAGGAAGAGAATAGGGGTGGAGGCACTGAAATTTTTCCACCTAGGCTGGCAAAATGGTAGGACTGCTCCTTCTGCAAGATCTATCGTAGAATGGGCATGGCAAAAAGCAGGAAGAATCCATTTTCCATTTAAAAATAAATCAAGCCATTCACAATGAGTTCAATGTTCAAAATAAACTTAGCACAGTGGATGAAGAAATACAAACCCCCTGCTAGTGCTTCATTGATTGCAGTATCTCACACTCTGTTCCAATGGTAATTTTCCAGGATTCAATAATGAGGTTGGTAAAAAACAAACAGAAAATAACCCTCTGGTGCTTTCTGCTAAAACAGTCCTTCCCTGAGCAAAAGCATTTAAGGTAGACACACCTTCCTTTCATCTGGGATTATGCCATAAGTTAAAATGACCTGCCAAATTGAAAAGCGGGCAGAAATGAAACATTTCTGTGGACTGGACTTGATGATCTCTCAAGGTCCCTTCCCGTTCTAGTATTCTATGATTCTGTGATTCACAAAGGGCAAACCCCCTGACTAGTACTGTAATGATGAAATGTGAACAGCCCATCTCAAGGAGTTATGCCACATAATTTATCTGTCAGTCTTTAAGGTTATGGGAGCCCAAGTGGCACAATGAGCAGTAGCATAGCAGGTTGGGATATGGAGATCTCATTTTGAACTGGATCATATTTATTTACCTTTAGGATTTTCTATGGCATTCATCAAATAGTAACAAACTTATCTTTTGTTACTGACACCAAGAAGCACTCATTACATCATAGCAAAGCATACTAGATCCATATTACTGGTGTGAAAATTGATGCCCAGAGGAAGAGACCTGACTCTGGTGAGAGAAAGTCTATGGCAGAGGCCTGAAAATAGCCCAGATCTCCTGATTCTGGTGCTTTACCACAAGTCTAGGGTGACCATATTTCCCAAAGGGAAAACAGAACACTGTGGGGGGCTGGCCCAGACCCCCATGGACCACAGGACTGGCATCACTGCTTGCTCTCCCACTGCATGCCTCCACACCACACCTTAATTTTGATAAAAGTGGGCATTTGTCCCATTTACTCTTGACAACTGCTCAAGTCAGGGTACTTTTACCAATAAAGTAGATGGGCCAGGACAAGGCTTAAAAAAGGGATTATATGGGATATATAGTCAAGCTATGATAAGAGTGTTCTCTGTAGGAAGGGCTTATTGCAGTAGTGACACACTTGGGATTTTTTAAAGACTTATATAATTTCCTTATTCTGTATTGCAACACTGGCCTCAAGGCTGACCATGTACAAGTCTAATTTTTCCCTGGCAGAGGAGGCACTATGATGGTGCCTATTTTTAGAGGGGATGATGAAGTGCTTAGATGTATGTGACAATTGGTGTATATAACGCTATATCTATGACTAATTTTGTCCTTTTGGACCAGTTAGTAAAGTTTAGTAAAGGGTGTAAGGTTTCAATTTCAATATATAAATAAATAAGAAGTACGTGGAGTTCCCTGGAATTTTAAAGTAGTTAACCATAAACCTGATATTTGCATATCAGTGTCACTGAACATTGTCCTCGTATTAAAGAGGGGATGAATTCCTTCAGGACTATTTGCCTGCTGTAGCTACAAACAAGGGTGAAACTATCTATTTACTCAATGAAGGCTGAGTAATTCAGAGTCCAAAGGCAATAGCCTCAGAATGAAAGAAAGAGAAAGTGTGCTGAAAAAGAGTGTGTGTACACCTAATGGATCCATTTGATCTGGCTCAAAGAACTGCTCTGGCAGGATCCCTATAGGAGGTGCTGAACGTAAATGGTCAGATTTTTTAAAATCTCATTTGTACCAGTACAGTTCTTGTGCAGCTCCATCAGCTTCACTAGAGTTACTCAACATTCACACTACCCTAAACATGATCAGAATCTTACCCAAAATGCTCAGATCTCAGAGGCCTGCTTGAATGTAGTTCCAAAATTTGTGAATAAATCCATTTACAGTGCACCCAGCTCATATTTATACACCAAAACAGATGGATTCATAATTGATATGGGCACTGGTAAGGGAATCTTCTTAACACTGTCTCCTTTAGCTGTCATTTCTCACCCTCCCTCCATTTTCCTCCCTATTCCTAATGCTCTAATTTGCTGATCTTTTCGCATAAGCTTCACTTTCTGTACTCTTCCCAATAATTCCCCAGCTTCTCTCAGCCATATAACAGAGTGCTTCTGATTCTTTTCTCTCTCTTGCTCACATTCCCTCTCTTCATAGTCATTCAGGTCTGTGATATTGATGTAAACACGGAGACAAGTCCACCAACGATGTGAAAAGTTCTCCTATGCATTTCACACCAGAGAAATACTGTATTGTATGCATTGCCATCCAGCCTTTCAGGTTTCCATTCCTTATATGTCTATAGCTGGGCTTGGGACCTGTGCTGTGGAAATGGTGACAAAATTCCATTACTGATATAATCCATGGGTTCATGGAGTTCAGGGTTCCCTCCAGTGGACACACGCCACCACAGATGCTTGCTTCTTTGTAACCTGCCCTCAAGCCTTTTATAAATAGTCTAAAAGTTTTTTGGATTTAGATACTGCGCCTTCTCAATATCCTAATACACACTGAGAAATGTGCTAGTGCATCCTGCATCCAATCACAGCTCCATTTCACCAAAGCATATGGTAAACATCTGTAGCTTTGATGGCAGTGTACATGATTGTAGTATAGAAAATTCCAGTTTTCACACACCCACGTGTTATCTCTATTGCCCAGGAAAAGTTTTTATTCTTATTTTTATATGGCTCCTCAATTGCCTCTGTTTAATGAATCACTGACATTTTAATAGCCTATTTTCCTTATCTTTCAATTTGCTATTTAGTCCCTGCACAAAAGGAATCCTGCGAGCTAGGAACAGCCATAACCAAAAACTTTGATCTAATTAACCTTGAACACTGAGAAAGGTGGAATGGTCTGGAACCAAATTTTGGTGTTGCTCCCCTATCTTTATATTGAGTCAAAATCGCCACAATCCAAAACTACTGAACGTTGAGGGGTTTGATTTGATATGAAGATCGATTTGGATTTAAACTCTGCATTTGGAACCCATCTGTGCTTCACTAGGCTTTTGAAAAGGCTTGGATTATTTGTTTTATAAAAGACTCCAATGTGACACCAATGAAACATTCTGCTACATGTATGAAATCAAAGATCTCGGAGGGAGAGCTATTTGAACTTCCATAAGGAGAGAGAACAGGCATTTTTCTGTAGTTACATTATGCTGAGAGAAAGAACCACAAGCTTACACCCCTATCTATGCCCATCCTGGTTCCAGTTGCGCAGTGCCCTGAACAAATACTCTACCTCTGCTGTTTGCGTTATTTTGTTTATCTTCTTGTCTGCATTTATTACAAGATAAACAGATTTTTAAAACAGACCACACAGAGTACTAAAAAGCTTGTTTTGACTTTAGCAGAGTCTGTGTTTCCTAAGAGAGTAAAATAAGAGACAGAAAAGCTCTCAGATCATTTTGTGATGATCCCAGATTGTTTCCTACTGTATTTTTTCAAGTGCTCTATCTAACCTGGAATATGATAGCTCAACTCCTGTGGCTTCCCCCTCTTCCTATGGGAGAGGATTACACAATCCAATCAACTTTTCTTGATATTCCTCTTAATTTCATCCCATTAGTTCTAGTGATACCATCTTTGTATCACCCCAAACAATGCCTCATCCTTCAGGTATTAACAGATTATTGACCATTTTTGATTGGCTTAGTTCACATTCACAGACTTTAAGTCCAGAAGGAACCATCACGATCAAGGCTGGTCCTAACTAATTGGCAGCCTGGGGCGACCGCCAGATGATTAAAAAAAAATCAGACAAAAATTTGTCAAGCAAAAAAACAAAAAGAGTTCGGGGAGTAACCAGGGAAACCTGGATTCGGGAGGTTGGGCCAAAATGCAGTTGCGCCCTGCTCCTAAGACCGGCTCTGTTGGCGGCCCCTTGAAAATGGTGGCCTTGGGCAACCACCAGGCTCTCCCACCCTTAAGACCGGCTCTGATCATGATCCTCTAATCTGACCTCATCCTTTTAGTTGCACCAAGAATATCTTCCCAGGTAGTTATAGCGCAGCACTTTGCTGCACACTGCAATTTACACCCCCATAATCCAAACTGTGGGGTAGTGCAAACAAGCCCTTATATACACATTTGATTAAAGTTACACTGACTTGTTTAGCAATTCCCCGGTTTCCAATCATTCCTTTCTCCTGCAAGAGTGAAAACCCATCCCCCTCTTCCTTCCCATGGGCTGGAAGCCCACTTCTCAATCCCATTGCCCTGCCTGATTATATGCTTTGATTATGCCCACTGTTAGCAGAAGCATTTATGTGCTCAGAGTTCAATGCTACTGACTGGGATGGTGGTAGTGTTGCTAATGTGCATCTAGGATGAGAGTCATGTTTAAAGGAAAAATAAAAGGAACCTTACATCAACACACACTGGGTGAAAGATGCCAAAAGTTAAAACCAAACAATGTAACAACCTCTATGAGAAATAGAAAAGGGGTGGGGTGAAAACCAAACAGAAATATTCAGTGTGACTTGAGACTTCCATGGAAGAGATAAGAGCAGCAAAAGAGCAGAACGAGCTAGTAGGATGAAGGGGAAACCAAAAGACATATACAAATATTGTCGAAAAAAATGCAAACATTTGAGAGTCAGCAGGCTATTATTTGTTTAATACCCACAGTGTACTGGTCAAATCAAGAGGAGTATAAAAACACAGCAGAATCCCTGTATAACTATGGCTCCTATTGATGCTAACAGGTGAGCTGGAAATTGTGGGGAGTTTGTAAAAAAAAAAAAAAGTCACTAGGAGAGGTAAGAACGATACAGCACCTACAGCTCCATTACCTACATTACAGTGTGGCATTATAGAACCTCAAGCATCAAAATAAGGGCAAAGTTTTGTTTTGATCTGTGAAATGAGCAAGAAACATAATTAAGGGGTCTGCAGGGAGTGATTTCTGAAAAAATTATTGTAAGGATATGGGCAAAATTCTCTGCTAGTATAACCTCATACAGTTTAATTGACTTAAATGGAGTTTTGCCCATTTATGCCAAAAGAGAACTTTTCCATAAATATGTATCACCTAGATAAGTGAGCCAAATCTTCTCTTATTCCAGCAAATAGTCCCATTAATTTATTGAGATTACTTGTCTCCACGGGTGCAGACAAAGGCTGTTAGGATGATCTAAGGAATAAAAAACCTACCCTATGAAGGAGACTCAAAGAGTTTGGTTTGTTTAGCATAACCAAAAGAAGGCTGAGGGGAAATATGATTGCACTCTAGAAATACATAAGAGGGATGAATACTAGGGCGGAAGAAAAGTTATTTAAGTGCTAATGTAGATGCAAGAACAAATGGATATACACTGGCCATGAATAAGTATAGACTTGAAATTAGGTGAAGGTTTCTAACCATCAGAAGAGTCAAGTATCAGAGGGGTAGCTGTGTTAGTCAGAAGAGTGAAGTTCTGGAACAGCCTTCCAAGGGGTGAAATAGGGTAAAAAAACCTGGCTTTTAAGACTGAGCTTGGTAAGTTTATGGAGGGGATGGAATGGTGAGATTGCCTACAATGGCATAGAGCCAATCTGCATGAGCTCCATGATAGCAGAAGGCTACCTGAAGGGGTATTCCAAAGAGGATGGAGGAGTCTATTCTCAGTAGTGATAGTTGATAGAACAAAGAGCAATGGTCTCAAGTTACAGTGGGGAAGGTTTAGGTTGGATATTAGGAAAAACTATTTCACTAGGGCTGTGTCCAGACTCAGGGTTTTTTTCAAAAAAAGTAGCCTTTTTTCGAAAAAACTTCACCTGCGTCTAGACTACAGCCGCGTTCTTTCGAAATTAAATCGAAAGAACGCGGCTTTTCTTTCGACAGTGGTAAACCTCATTGCACGAGGAAGAACGCCTTTTTCGACAGAGATCCGTTGAAAATAGGTGAGTGTGGATGCGGGGAGGCCATTTTTTTCGAAAATAATGGCCTCCAGGAAGATGCCCTGGTGGACAATCTGGGGCATGCCTTGCATGTCTCTGGTTCCTGTCTGCAGCCATTTCTTAAAGGGACAGGCACCCTCACAGCCACTTGTGGCAGCAAAGCAGCCAGAGCACCCGGCTGGTGAAGTGCAGCATGTCCCAGCCCCAAGACCCTCCTGGCCCTTCTAGAGAGCCTTCTGGGGACTCAACCAGGGTCTCCAAACACCGGGCACCATCATGGTCTGGGCCAGAGCTCAAGACCCTTCTCGAGCTCTGGGGAGAGGAGGAGGCCTTACAAGCCCTAAAAAGCCGGTGGCAAAATGCGGACATTTATGGCTGCATGGCAGAGGCCCTGGCCCAGAAAGGACACTACCCCTGCACCCAGGACCAGGTGCGCTCCTAAGTTAAGGAGCTGCACCAACGGTATGTGAAGGCCAGGGAGGAGAGCTCCCGTTCTGGGGCAACCCTCCACTCCTGCCCTTATTATACTGAGCTGGACCAGATCCTGGGTGGTGGTGAAGCACGCACAACACGGCGTCTCGTGCAGTCAGGCTTGGCGGACCCTGTGGTGGACGCGCCAGAGCAGGACCCAGAGCAGTCTGGAGACGGGGACATGGTGCCAGAGGAGGACAGTGAGGAGACGGCGACCCTCACCCTGGAGCCAGTCACACAGACCCCAGAGGCCTCCCAGGTGTCATCTGACACCGGAGATGAAGCAGCAGGTGAGTGCAGTGAGGTTGTGTAACACCCAGGGGAGGGGGAGGTAGGTGGGTGCACAGTGGGTGATGCACAAGGGAAACCTGTAATGCTCAGGCTGATGCCCAGGTCACACACAGTGTTACCTTCAGAATGTCTGATTCCCCTGTCTCAAGGAGAGGGCATGCCCTTTTGGACAGCTGTTGCACACATGACTGATTGTGACAGAAATGTAGCCATGTTACTCTGATCTGAGGAAGTGGGTCTGGCCCACGAAAGCTCATCCCCTAATACACCATCCTGTTAGTATTTTAAGTGCTACATAGTCCAGTTTTTTAGGACTGGTTGTGTCTTCCTCTTTTCCTCCACAGCCCGGACCAGCCGTGCAAAAGGGCTGCAGCACCCCAGCCCCACCTCCATCTCGGGGACATGGGAGCTGCAGACACAGGCATGTGTATGAGGACATCCTGAGGCAGCATGTGGAGGCCATGCAGGATCTCAACACCATCCTGCGAGAGAGGGCGGAGGCAGAGGATCGGTGGCATGACCGGCTGATGGAGGAGCTGGTCCAGCAGCGCACGTCCCTGAGTGCCACTCTCAGGGAGGTCTGCGGCTTGCCTGCTCCTGTGCCTAGTCCTGCTCCTCCAGCACCCATGACCCTGCCCCACCAAACCCCCCTTCCACAGCAGCATCCCTTCCCCCCCTTGGACCTCCCTCTTCCCCAGTCCCCCCAGTTCCCCAGCTCCTCTCTCCCCCTGGCCCTCCTCTCCCCCAGGCCTCCCAGTCCCAAGAGCACCTACCCGCTGTTATCCAGCCAACCGACAGGTGCACCACCCGATCCCGTGGCCATGGTGGACCCCGAACATGAGGCCCAAGCAGGAGACTGAGATCAGGCAAGCACCATGCAACCTGATCCCCTTCCCCCCTGCAGGTTTCAAGTCCCCTTCCCCCCTCCAGGTTTCATGTCCCCTTCCCTCCTCCAGGTTTCAAGTCCCCTTCCCACCTCCAGGTTTCAAGCACCCCCATCACCCCAGTTAAATGACAAGGAAAGTGTTCAACAAAATGTTTATTGTACATAGTTTGGCATGAAAGTATATTTTCTACATCAAAAATGAGCAAAAGCGTTTTTATGTTTGCAACAGTTATACTATTTTCCAGTGAGTGATATTTAATAAAATAAAACAGAACTTATTATTTTGAGACAAACCCTGGTGTTTATTATTTCTCCAAACAGAGGCAGGAGATGGGTTGTGGAGGGAAGCTTCTATTGGGCCAGGGCCCAGTCCCCAGGCAGAAGCCCCTCAGTAGAGTCAGTGGCCTCCAATTGAGAATTGCTCCCGTAGGGCCTCCCGTATGCAAACAGCAGACCGGTGAGCCAGGCGGATAGCAGCTGTCCGGGGCTGGGCAAAGTGCCTCTCCTGACCATCAGCACCTGTACCCCACCCTGGTAGGAAGGCCTCCCCTTTCCTCTCCACCAGGTTATGGAGAACACAACACGCGGCCACCACCTCAGGGATGTTGCTCTCCCCCATGTCTAGGCGTGTGAGCAAGCACTGGAATCTGCCTTTTAAACATCTGAATGCACATTCCACCTGGTTGCGAGCCCGGTTAAGGTGAGCATTAAACTGCTCCTTGCTCGCATCCAGGTGGCCGGTGTAGGGCTTCATCAGCCACGGCATCAGGGGGTAGGCGGCATCAGCCACTATGCACACCGGCATGTGCACATCCCCAACCGCAAAGTTGTGATGCGGGACAAATGTTCCTGCCTGAAGCCTCCGGTAGAGGTATGAGTTCCTGAAGATGCGGGCATCATGTGCCCGCCCTGACCACCCAACACAAATGTCAGAAAACTGGCCACGACGGTCGACCAGGGCCTGGAGGACCATAGAAAAGTAGCCCTTTCTGTTAATGAATTGGGCTGCTCGATGGGGCGGTGCACGGATTGCAATGTGTGTCCCATCGAGCGCTCCTCCACAATTCGGGAAGCCAAGGGCAGCAAAGCCGGCCATGATGCTGTCCAGATCTGGTAGACAGATGAGCCTGTTCAGCAGCTCCGAATTGATGGCCCTCACCACCTGCAGAACGAGACAGACAACAAAATGTTAGAAGGGGTGCCTTATCTCTTAGGAGGAGAACCCACCACCTACCTTCCCTCTCAAACACCCCGGGAATCCCCTCCTCAGAACTCCCCCTCCCAGCAGTTCAGGGTGAGTGGAGGAGCTCCCTCCCACTCACACTCCACTTGGCCCTTCCTGACAGTCTCTCTTCCCCCCACCCCAAACTGTGACTGTCCCCAGACAATGACTTACCTCCATCAGGATGTATCCAACAGTAGACCTGCCCACTCCAAATTGGTGTCCCACGGAGCGGTAGCTGTCGGGGGTTACCAGCTTCCAGAGGGCAATGGCGACCCTCTTTTGCACGGGGATAGCGGGCCGCAGGTGGGTGTCTTGCCATTGCAGAGCAGGGGCGAGCCAGGTACACAGCTCCTGGAAAGTGGTCTTTCGCATCCGGAAGTTGCGTAGCCACTCTTGGTCATCCCAGAGCTGCATAATGAGATGGTCCCACCAGTCAGAGCTGGTGTCAAGCCTCCAAAAACGCCTGTCCACAAAGAAGTTTGGAGGCAAGGGCAGTGGGGCTGCATGACGGACGATCCCTTCGTACCTCTGGTCTGGGTCCAGATGGGGAAGTAGCCTCATGACTGTGTCATGCAGATGCAGCAACAGCTGCAGTATGATGGCGTGGGGCCTTCGCCTGCCATGGGGCAGCTCTGGCTCCATGCCAAAAAAAATGGGTCTAAAACAGAAAAACCTCCACACAAAAAACCTGCTGGGGTGTCCCAGGAAGCTGAGCACTCCAAACCAGCACTGGAATGCCTTGCTTACCTCCTACAGGGACAGCAAAGGCAGCTCCAGGAGCAGAGCAACGGGTGTTCGAAAAAGCGCGTCTAGACTACAATACGCGGATCGGAAAATCGATCCGCTTTTTCGAAAAAGAGCGTCCTGACTGCTGGATGATCTTTCGAAATTAAAAACCACCCGGAACTGCTTCTGCCAGGGCATGGGGGCAGCATTTCCTTCTGGGTGCTGCTGCCTGCCCTTTGCAGAGACGCGTGGTTAAAGGGTCCTGCTTTGGTCAGGCGGTTGGAATTGATGATCTCCTAAGGTCTCTTCCAAATCTATGATTTGGAAGCAGACAGCAAATATGGCTGGTGTGATAAGACACTAGTTGAGGAAGGCTCTCAGGGCATGTCTTCACATACCGTGCTGGAGAGCGATGTTCTGGCATTCAGTTTAGTTGGTCTCGTATGAACCTGTAAAGTGAACACCAAGGGTAGCACTGGACGGTGTCTGTGTATTCTTCTCAGTTACAAGGAATAAGGGAAGCTGACAGGAGCATTTGCTCCTGTTGGCCTCCTGCAGTGGGGACGGTGCCAAGCTTGGCTTAAGGTAAACTGACCCCAGCTACATATTCTATGTAGCTGCAGTTGAGTACCTTACGCCGACCTTCCAGGTCTAGTGTAGACCTGGCCTTAGTTACTATAGAGAATCCTTTCCCAGGTGTCTGCCTGGTGGGTCATGCCCACATATTTAGGATTTAACTGATTGCCAAATTTGGATTTGGCAAGGAATTTTCTCCTGTGACAGATTTGCTGAGACCCTGGGTTATTAATTTTTTTTTTTTGCCTTCCTCTGCATCATGGGGCTTGAATCACTTGCAAGTTTCAGTTAGTGTAAATGGTCGATTGTCTGCAACTTTAAGTTTTTAAACCATGATTTGAGAACTTCAGTAATTCAGAGGTTAGGGACCTATTATAGGAGTGAGTGGCTGGGGTCAGACTAAATGGTTTGTGTTAATATAGCTCTCTTCAAACAGAATTATGCTAATACATCCACAGCATCCACACAGGAAATGTGTGTAGGTCTCTGTGATAGCCAACATCTCTAGCAGGGGCAGAGAAGATCTGATAAAAGAAGGGGGAGTTAGGCATCTACCGTAAATTAGCGTATACAGGCAGTCCCCGAGTTACGCGGATCCGACTTACGTCGGATCTGCAATTACGAACGGGGCACTTCCTCTCCCTGGTCTCGAGCAGACCAGGGAGAGGAAGCAAAGCGGCGGCGGAACGCGCGGCCAGCTGACAGCCCAGACGCGTCTGGGCTGTCAGCTGGCCGCGCGCTCCGCTCTGCTCCCCCCCCCCCTGCAGACCGGGGGGGGGGGGGGAGCAGAGCGGAGCAGAGCAGAGCGGCGGAACGCGCAGCCAGCTGACAGCCCAGAAGCGTCTGGGCTGTCAGCTGGCCGCGCGTTCTGCTGCTCTGCTCTGCTCTGCTCTGCTCCGCTCCGCTCTGCTCCCCCTCCCCTGGTCTGCAGGCCAGGGGGAGGGGGAGCAGAGCGGAGCGCGCGGCCAGCTGACAGCCCAGACGCGTCTGGGCTGTCAGCTGGCCGCGCGTTCCGCCGCTCTGCTCTACTCTGCTCCCCCTCCCCCTGGTCTGCAGACCTGGGGGACGGGGAGCAGAGCAGAGCAAAGCCGCGGAGCCCGAGGGCAGCAGGATAGCCACGGCGCGTCTGCAGACCAGGGGGACGGGGAGCAAAGCAGAGCAAAGCCACGGAGCCCGAGGGCAGCAGGATAGCCACGGCGCGTCTGGGCTGTCCCGCTGCCCCCGTGCTCCGCGGCTTTGCTCCGGACGCCTGTGGTACAGCAGCTGGGGCGCTGCCGGTTGGTCCCGTAGCGCCGCTCTGGGTGCCACTGGACCAACCCAGCAGCACCCCAGCTGCTCTGCCCCAGGTGTCCCCTAGTCAGCAGCTGCTGAAAATGACCAGTGGCTGACTACAGGAAGCCCCTGCCCCGGGCTTCCTGGAATCAGCCGCTGATCAGTTTCAGCAGCAGCTGACTTGGGGATGCCTGGGGTTCTTAAGTTGAATCTGTATGTAAGTCAGAACTGGCATCCAGATTCAGCCACTGTTGAAACTGATCAGTTTCAGCAGCAGCTGAATCTGGACGCCAGTTCCGACTTACATACAGATTCAACTTAAGAACAAACCTACAGTCCCTATCTTGTACGTAACCCGGGGACTGCCTGTATAACTCGCACTTGTGTATAACCTGCACCTGTGCATAACCCACGGTTTTTCCTGAATGTGTAAAAAAAATTTTAGATAACCCACAGATGTGTATAACCCGTGGGTTATATATGCAACTTTAAGGTAATTGCACATACCTGCTGCCAGCGGGGGGGGGACGTAGAGCGCAGCGCAGGCGAGCTGGCCGGCCTGTGGGAGGGGAGCCGCACTTGCGCCCAGGCTCCGCGCAGCCATAACCTACCCTCCTCCGGGTGGGAGGAACAGAGAGTGCAGTGGAGGCAAGTAAACATAAACTTGTATATCCTGCGGACATGTATACCTGGAGGGGAGGAGGAGGTTTGTAAAAACATGTATAACCCGCGGGTTATATACACTAAAAGATGGTAACTGCCACTACAAATGCCTAAAATGCCTAAATCCAATATTTAGATTGACGAAATTGAGGCTCAGCTGCTTTCTAACCTATTATACTCCATGGGTACCTAAGTTTCTACTTGTTGAGTCCCGTAGGTACCCACATGTCTGTCACTGGGCATGCGCAAAGCGATCTCAATCCTGATAGCACCCAGCAGCTATACACCTATTCACACTAGGCATTACCCTACCAATCTTGACTGTGTGGCCTGATCAAGTGGGCAAGCACTGAGGCTATCATAGGTTTATCTGCACTGCAGCTGGAAGTGAGCCTCCCAGCCTGGGGACATAGACCTCACTAGATTGGCTCAAACTTTCTTCTTCCCCTTATCCCATTATTTGGTGTCAGGTCTGTGTACAAACATCTGCCATCTTCATCTGTCTAAGGTGACATTAAAGTTTGCCTGCTTACCATCATCTTTTGTGCAATCTATATAATGATTTGCCAGCTTTTCCTGGGGCTTCTTTCCTACCACCTCTTCCTGTGATGCTATCTTCACCAAGTCTTCTTCATTCTTCTTTTGCATGAAGAATGAAAGGCCAGTGAACTTTCATCAGCCACATCATGGGCTTAGACTTCTATCCTCATCCCTTCTTTTCTGGATTTCATCAGCCACTTCATGGATTTAGATTTCTATCTTCATGCCTTCTTTTCTAAATCTATCCTTTTGTATAACTATTGTTTGAAGACAACTTGTCTTGAGCACTGGTAGGCACTGAATCCACCTTCTCTTTACCACCCATGCTTCTGAATTGTACAGTATTGTGGGTGCATTACTCTTCCATACTAATGGACTTTCAGTCTCAGGGTGTGTCTACACAGCAGGGCTTACCGGGAAACAAGCTATGCAAATTGAGCTAGGTCAATAGTGTAGCTTATTTTGAAAAAGCTTATTTCAATAGAATAGCTGGGAGCATCTACATAGCACTTATTTTGAAACAGAGCACTTTTTCTCTGACTTCCCTTACTCCTCATACCATGAGGGTTACAGGAGTTGTAGTAAGAAATCCTCTAGCTCGACAGTATTTCGACTTTATTTTGAAATAACTGCCTGCTGTGTAGACGTGGACTAAGTTATTTTGAAATAACATTAATTATTTTGAAATAATGTTGCTGTGTAGACCTAGTCTCAGTGGCATATGCTTGTCATACACAATACTTGAAATATGTCTCCACACTCTTCTAGCACTCTCCAGTTTAGACTCTCTCTCACATCCAAGCACATCAAATTCCATCACTCATCAATTAAGGCAATTAAACTGGACATTCTGGTTCAGTTGTGCTCCATTAATCTCTGTGTCCAGTTTCCCTATGGCTGCTCTAATGACCTACATGACCTCAGTCTCAATCATACTCATTTTCATCCCATGTCTGCTTAGCTGGTTATACCACTGGTTTACTATTGTCTCTAGGTCTTCTTTTATAGCAGCCTCTTCTTTCCCCATTGGGTTCTTCTTGTTGCTATAGTTCATTGACGTGATAAATCAGTGGACTGATGGTCAACCCATGATGCAATCCAACTTACACATAAAAGGAGGTTGGAATTCCAAAATTATGTCTGAATCATTGTTTGGTGATGTATGTAGAACATTCACCACAATTATTAGATTCTTAGACAACTCGATATTTTGTTAGCACTGTTGTGAATAACCTCCCTTACACTTTATATGAACCCAGAAATCCTGTTGGCACTCTAGCTGCGTCTATGTCATTTACCAAATTAAAAACACAGCATCTGTGGTACCTTACTTTGCCTAAGCTTGTTCAAGGAAGGATTCACAATTCTCCTCATGTCAGAATCCAAGATGCATTCCAATATCTTCATCCTGTGTGAGAGTAACTTTATCTCTTGATAATTTCTGCTTTCATGGATCATTCTCTTCTTGCATATCAAGGCCAAGAGATTACTTGTGCCAATCTTTGGGAATTCTCTTGTCACATCCATTTTATGCCTCTCTCACCCAGGACTTCACCAGATCTACCATCATTTTGTCAGGTCCTGCTGTCTGATCATTCTTCATTATCTAGACTGAATTTCTCACCTCTTCCTCCAATGTCAGACTTAGGAACCACATTAGGATCACATGCTGGCAACTCTTCCAAAAAGAGCTTTGCTTCTGTGACATTCTGAACCTCAAAGTACTACGCAGAATCCGCTATACAGGCAGTCCCCGGGTTACGTACAAGATAGGGACTGTAGGTTTGTTCTTAAGTTGAATTTGTATGTAAGTCAGAACTGGTACATATTGTAGGGGAAACTCTAGCCAAACATTTCTTCAGAGCTCAGTTTTATTCTCCCACACCTCACTTCCCTCAGTCCTTTATTCTCAAGCTGAGGTGTCTGCTGAGAAAAGCCGCTCCGTGTCTCCCTGGTCTGCTCAGGGGAAGCAGCTAGTGCGGGGTTGCCTCACCTCATTTGCATAGACTTGCATGGAAGGAAAATCCTGTAAAAGATGGGGTGACTTGTATGGTTCTTTGAGTTCCTGTCCTGCTAAGATCATGGAGCATCAGTCTGGACCGACAAGAACCCAGCAGCCCCCCTCATACTTGACCTATCTGGCCAATAGGTTGGGCCGAGCAACAGACTGATACTATTCCATCAGCTCTGCGTGTGTGTGTGTGTGTGTGTGTGTGTGTGTGTGTGTGTGTTTGTGAATACGTATGCTACTTTGTTATATTGTCAATAAATGTCCCCCTGAAAAAGATCCCGTGTGCTTCTTTTAAGCATAATACCTTCTCAAATCTGGAAGATTGTCTGGAAGACAAAGACTTTGAACCAGGGAAAATGGTCCCAGTCTGAAAGGGAGTCCGATGTGTGTATTGAGGAAAAGTGAGCTGTCTGTAACATCTGTTAGGATGAGAGGCTGCTTGATTCTAACTTTAACAGATTAAGTTTGACTTTAGACTGTATTTCTATTTTTACTTCTTAGGTAACCAACTCCAATCTCTATGCCTGCTACTTATAATCACTTTACATCTTTATTTAGTTAATGTGTCTGTTTTATATTTTACCGAAAAAATGCATTTTTGTTGAAGTGTTTGGGGAATCTCAGCTCAAATTACAAAGGCTGGTGCATGTCCACTTCCCTTTGAAGAAGGGGTGAATTATTAATGAGTTTGCACTGTCCCAGAGAATCTTGAGCAGCGTAGGATGGTATGTTTCTGGGATGCAAAGTTGAGGATTGGGGTGAGTGACTGATGTCTCTCTCTGTATGATTCATGAATGGCTCAGAGAGCATTCAGGCAATTTTGGCTGGGTGTGTGGCTCCAGATGTTGATCACAGATCTGGGGGTATTTTTGTTGCGTGTCACTAGCATATCATTGTGAGAGAGCCCAAGCTGGATAATTTAGTGAGCCTAGAGGTCCCACACAGTTCCAGGTTGTATCCCTGGGATCCCATCACAGCCTCATTTAAAAGACTCTCACAATATGGTTTCCACCTCTCCTTCATTGGTCAGATGTTACTAGAAGTCTTCCCTACTCATCCTTTATAAATGGTATTGTAATAACATCCTTCTCTGCATCTCATAGATCTTTTTGCCAGTGAACTGTGAGTAGCAAACAAGCTCGTCTAGGACATTCTCTTTAGCCTTCTTCACTGCTCATTTGGCCGCTCACTTTACTTCTTTATATTTGCTCTTATTTGCACTCCATGGGTTCATTTCTATTACACACCTTTCTTTCTTTCTTTGTTTGAGATTACTACCTGCATTTCATTTGGCCACCTCTACTCTTGTTTCATTTGGTTTCCCAACAAAATTCTTCCATTATCTTAATTCATGTTCCTTTGCGGTGGTTCCATTTCTTTTCGGCTGGTGCTAAATCTGTTTCGGGATACTGCTCCTGTACTAACTGCATAAACTTCTCTGCCACACTTCCCCTTAAATTCCTGTACTTTAATCTTGTTTCATTACAGCTTATTTCTCTCCTTGTCCAATGCTCTACTGTAGCCAGTGGCGGCCCGTCAATATAAGTGAACTAGGCGGTTGTCTAGGGCGCCAAGATAAACGGCCGTTGAGGGCTTTGTAGGCAGGGGCACCAATCGTGCATTTTTCCTAGGGCGCCAGTTGCCAGCAGCTTGTCTAGGGCCGCTCCTGACTGTAACCTTTTCCTCAAAGGGCTTGGGCTGTAGCACTAATGTCTTGCTTGTTATCTCTTTGCAGTCCATGAGTGAACTCCACTGAGATTTCCTCACCAACATCAGTCTAGCACGTTTTTCCACTATCAATATATGTGTCTGCATGACTGACTGTAATAGGGCTGCCACATATTGCCTTCAAAACACCCCTTTCCTGATGGATCCAGTTTGCCCAGTCCTCATGTTCGCTGGCTCTCCAGATATCAGCCCAATTTCACTGTGTCTCCATTATTAATACAAAATAACAAAGTCACAAAACACAAAATAGGACACAGCTAACCCAGTCCTCATCCCATTTTCTGTTGGGCACATTCAATGCTGCTTCTTTTATGGCATGGGATTTCTTTGGCTGTGCAGACCACTGCTTTTTGTCTGACCAGAAGTCTTACAGGCGTGGGGCTACCAGGCTGGAATTGAGCAAATGTTTACTATAGTGCTGAGACACCCTCCCACCATGAGCAGTGGTCCCTGGGGGAGAAGCATACAGATCTGTCTCACCCCTCCTCATAGCTGGTATCCACCATTGCACTTTGCTAACTTGTAAAAAAGAAGAAACTGCTTTCAACCAATGTATTTTAGCCTGCTAAAAAAAGTAGCATAGATGTGGAAGGTAGGCTGGCAGCTTGGGCTCTCAAGCCTATCCAACCTGGGGTCTGAGCTTGGGTGGCCAGCCCACATCTCTGTCGGAGCCACAGTGACCACATGGCTATGTTTCATGTGTTAGCTCAAGTCGATCTGGTTACGCAGACTGGGAGTCTCTCTTTCAGGAACAGAATAGACATATGGCGGGAGCACATCTACCCTGAACAAAACACAAGTGCTGGAAGAGGGAGTGATGGTATTTTATACAAAAATGGAATCGCTTCCACAAGAGAGATTAAGAGGCCTCCACCCCAGAATATCCCATTGCCCAGTGGTTAGGGGATATACCTGGGAGTTAGGAAAGTTCCTATGGGTATGTCTACACTACCCCGCTAGTTCGAACTAGCGGGGGTAATGTAGTCATCCGCAGTTGCAAATGAAGCCCGGGATTTGAATTTCCCGGGCTTCATTTGCATGAAGCCGGCCGGCGCCATTTTTAAATGCCGGCTAGTTCGAACCACATGCCGCGCGACTAGACGTGGCACTGACTAGCTAGTTCGGATTAGGCTTCTAATCCGAACTAGCTGTACGCCTCATGGAACGAGGTGCCGTTCCCCGCTGACTCCCCCTAGCCGGACGCCTTGCCCCCTCTCTTCCGCCCCCGCCTTCAGGCCGGTGGCTGGGTTTCCTCAGCCAGCTCGTCGCTGGCAGCTGTGCGGGGCTTCCCCCGCCACCCTGCAAAGTGGTGGAGGGTTTGCTGCTTGCCACGCCAGTCCCCGGTGACCCCCCCCTCACCGAACGCAGTGCGGGTCCCATCAGACCCATCACAGGGGCATACTCCCAACCCAATCCCCCTCTCCTCTCCTCCTCTTCCCTTCCCCAGAGCCAAACACCTCCACTCCCTGCTGTAACCCAGTCCCCTTTCTCCCCCAACCTTATGTCCGGGTCCCAACTGACACCACCACTTGAAATGCAACCCCGCACTTTTTCCATTATTTTCAATAGGAAAATTGACCCCGCATAACATGTTTTCACTTAACACAATCATTTTCTAAAACATATCTAAAGTGTTAAATGAGGAATTACTGTACATGCATGTTCACCCTCCTGCACATATAAGCATGCCCTTGCTCCAGAATGTTCTCTCATGACCTTTCCCTTCACTCAGATATTTACAAAACTTAGAGGTGAAAATTATATAATGGACTCAAATCTCCTTAACACATGTGCAGCCCTGTTATGTTCACTGAACATAAGTGAAGGGAGAAGTTAGCCCATGATTTTGGATCATCCAGTCTATCTTCCTGCCAACATATGTTTATTCCCCACAGTATATTTTCCACTGTTACTTCCAATTTAATTTTAAATGTCCCAAGTTTTGGACATTTTTACCTTTGACTTCACTTTGTTCTAATTATAAGCCACCTATTACCTGAAATAGCTTTTTGTGATAGATAGATAGATAGATAGATAGATAGATAGATAGATAGATAGATAGATAGATAGATAGATAGGAGGCAGGATGGTCTTTAAAAAACAACTGTAGATCAGTCAATACCTCATCCATTGACCGGTTTCTTTTTTGTTGTTGAGACACATGTATAACCTGGTTAGACCTGTTTTGTTTGATCACTAAGGTGTGTGAGTTGACTGTATGCAAATGTTTGCATTTTTTTTTCATTACTGCTGCAGACCCAATCAAAAGAACAGGAAATGACTTAAGGAATTCCCCCATTGGCTAACTAAATGTTCTGCAAAATGTTTTAAAATTAATATCACATCCATTTATCATCACTCCTGTGAGACTTTTGAAGTGCTAACCTAGCACCTGTGTTTACTTAATACCTGCCATTCTCTAGACAGCATTCTCATTGCCTCAGCTAAAGGATTTCCCCTTCAGAATCAGCAGCTAAATGAGGTAAGTTTTTTTAAACTTCCTTTGTAAATTAGCACCACTGGGGATAAAAAGAGAACAGAAGTGTACACTGGAATCACTCCCACGCAACACCCATAACTGCTGCCCCCCCCTTTTGAAACTGCAACTAGCCTCTTCTAATCAAAAGCTGTTGAGCATTAAAATAATAAATGTTTTCATTCTCCTGCCCTGAACTTGCCTCCAGCCCTCGCTTGTCTTTAAGAATGCTCCTTCTATTTGCATTTTCTTAGGGACAGAGCAGCCAGTCTCACTAACTTTAAATAGACCCATTGCTAACACACTATACTTACTGTGAGTAAGGTGGTCAGCATCTGCCCCTTACTTGGATGAGGGTTGTTTTTATAATAATGTATTAATGATGTTTTGGGACCTAATTGTGTCACCTTTACTGACATTAAATAGTACTTTTATCTCCTGAATAAGTGCAGTCAAATCAATGGGGATACTTATTTTCATAAAGTACCACTCAGTGTGAGCAAGGATATTAGAAGCAGACCCTTTTCAACTTGGTCTGAAATTGCCATTGAGTCTCCTTAGCATTGCAGTGTCAGTGGGCACTAAAACTATCTTGCTGTTTTTGTAGTAGTGATGGGTGGTAATTATGGTGATGGTAAAAAAATCCTTCCTCGCTCATTTTTTTGCTCAGTCCTTCCTCAACTAAAACGCCTCCTGGTTTCATTTGGGTCTATATCTTGAAGTCCTTAGCCTCTTCCCCGTTAAAAGTCTTTACTGAAGTCAATGCACACGCTGCATAAGTAAGGACTGAATAAAACCTCAGTAAAGGCTTTAAGAATTTGGCTCTTAGAATTTTGTATGTTGTAGTCCCATTGACTTCCATGGTACTTTTACTTGAATAAAAACAGCATATGGTTGTTAAGATTTAACCCACTACAAATAACTGCATTTATTAAACTCTGTTGTAATATTTTAGTAGAAGTGATTGCACTGATTTTACAACAGGGCTGATCAGGAAATGACACTGAAAGTGTGAAGAATCAGCAATACATTTACTAGTATTTCACTGCTTAAGACATTTAAAATATTATTTGTAGACCTCATGGATATATATGTGTAGGCATTAGCTTGTGTACATGTTTGAATTATGTTACCTAAAAAAAAGACATAGAACATTTCCTTTCCATCTAAGTTTAAAGTGCCTACAGCTTCTTTATTTTGTTCATGGACTTTGGAAAGCAGAAACAAATTCATAATGGTAGGAGCTCCACCATAGCCAACTATAATGTAAAACTGATTGACTTAATTTTTGTTCTAGCATTCTTATATGTACCTAGCTTAAGTGTATCTATCTTCCAGAAATATTTCTTTTAATTTGTGAATAGCACTTATGGGGTATGGGTGTTTTCTGAATGAGATTTCAATGGTAAATTTACTGGTAGCAGTGTAAGTCAATTTACTGATGCAAACATTGCATTTTATAGTTACCAGAGTTGGTGAAAAGAAAAGAGACTTATTACTAAAATAACTTTGACAGCCAAAGAAAACCGTTGCAGTAAAAGACTTCAGAAAAATATGACAAAGACGTTCAAAAACAAATCTCACCATGAAATGTCAATTTCAGCCAATAGTTTCAACAGACTGTAGCAGAGCAGACTAATCCTTTGTTTTTCCCACACTGGGATATCATGACAAATCAGGCAGTTGTAACTCAGCCCATGTCAGTGTTAGAAAATTTTGAGAAAAAGCAGTATTTCACAGCTAGTTATAGGGTGGCAAGAGTTCCAGTTGTGATGGGATTTTGTAACAGAACATGGTTGAGTGAGCACTAAAAATAATAATTTACTACTGTGTAGGAACAATCTGGTATCATCCCAATCAATTAGGACTCAACATTATTCTAACAGATATTCTTTCATCACTGAGTTTTTATGAGTGATAAGAAAGCTCTGTGTTCAATTCTGCTCACCCCTCCTCAATAAGATTATAGTGGAACTGAAAAGAGATTCAGAGAAGGGTAACAAAGATGATCAAACAGTATGGAAATGTTCCCAGACAAGGAGAGACTAAAAAGATTAGGGCTGTTCATCTTAGAAAAGAAACAACTAAGTGGGATATGAAATAGTCTATAAAAATCACAAATGGTATGAAAAAAGTGTATAGAAAAGCCTTATTTACCTTTTCTGACAAAATGAATAGGTGGTAGCAACTTTAGTACAAATAAGAGGAAGTTCTTTTTCATACGACATGCAACTAACTTGTGGAACTCATTGTCATGAGATGTTGTGATAGCCAAATGTAAAACTGGGTTGAAAAAAAGAACTGGAGAAAGTCATAGAGGATAGGTCCATAAATGTGAATTAGGGATAGAACCCCATTCTCATGAAACTCCTAAAACTGTGACTTCTGGAATCCAGAACTGCAAGATGAGCAGATCAGTCTATAATTGTCCTATTTTGTACACGTACCCTGAAGTCTTGGTATAGGTCACAATCAGAGGTTAGATGTTGGACAAAATGGACTATAGTCTAACCTAGCATGGTAGCTCTCATGCTCTTATGGACAGATCATTAGATATAGGAATTAGTGGAGAACAATATGAGGACAAATTACACTCTAAAATCATTTAGTTCCTCTAGAAACTCTTTTAGTTGATTTCATTCACAATAAATATCCATGTAAATATTGATATGTGTGTCTGAGTGATATAGGAAGAAGAATTTAGGCTAGAGATAAAAAAAACACACAAAACAAAACATCCAAAATCATAAATAACAGAAATTAGAGACAGAAAAGCTGTCACTTTAGGTAATCCATTTTATCTCCTGCTCAGGAGGAATTGTTTGCTACAGAGTTTTGCTCTATCCCTCTTCAAATAGTACAGTCAAATTAGGAAGACACAGAGTAAAAAATACAGAGCAAAATTTGTTTTTTTCCCTATAATCATGCTGACGATGCATAAGTGTGTATCAAGTAGATATTCTCCATGCAGGGGATCAGTGGCAATATCTGAAGACAGTCGTTCGAGAGGGCAAAGCTATTACCACTGCACACATCCAAAATATATATTTGAGTTGGATCTGGAAATTCTTCCAGACTCTACTCTTGAGTTTACATTCCTCATGCAATTTCATGCTCTCCATATTAAAATATTGAGACCTAGGTAAGAACCACATCCTTTAGTCATTCCTCAAGCCCACTGACTGCAAATTATATTGATGCATTCATGTTTTCTGAAGATGATCCCGATCACTATGATTTTTAGGGGCTCAGACAAATCTAATTGGTGCTTGAGTTCCTGAAAAAATATATCTGGAATGTGATCTATTTGAATCATGCTGGTAACACTCAATAACCTGATGTGTTCTTGTTTAGAAGGTGGATTGCACAGAACGCACCTGGCTGACTTAATATTGGTCAGTGTGCCAAGACTGAAATGTAATTAAATGGCTGACCACTGATCAATGTATTTTTACTAACAATGTGACTCCCCTCAGTGTGATTCCCTTGGGTTTTGTATTGCTCAGCTTCTCTTCATGCTTCAAACAGCTGAGGATTAAGTTTCCAGTTGTTGGTGAGAAGAGTGTACAGGTTGAACCTCTCTAGTCTGGAATCCTCGGGACCTAACCGGTTCCGAATGAGAGAATTTTCTGGATCATGGGAGATCAATAATGTCTAGAAGCATTACCAACATTTCCACGGCTTATTGTCCTGTTAGAGGACATTTAGGGGTAAATTAGAGCTAAATAATAGCACAGAACACTGAGAGTTAGGACTGATGTAAACAAACTTTATGGGATCGCAGGAAACTTTGCTACACTCATGAAAAGTAGGTGTCTGGCTAACTAAAATCATTCTGGATGATGGATGTTTCTGGATGAGAGAGTTCTGGATTAGAGAGGTTCAACCTGTACAAGAAAAGTGATCACAGGCAGAATTTCCAGACATTCATTTTATAAATGATTTGCTGAGAAGAATGATGGGTCATATTATGTTAAGATGTACTTGGTGCTAAAAGGAAATGTTAGTGACTTTAATGCCTGTGCAGTAAAATTAAATCTGGGCCCAGTAACAGAACTTTTAGACAATAAATATATTGGATATTGTTATTAATTCTCGAGACAGTGTAGTGTTATTTTTAAGTCTACTGTTAACTGAGTAAACAGCTAATAGCACCACTGCCAAAATGCAATGGCTTCAACTGCTCAGTGATCCTGCAACTTAAAAACTCTCAAAAAGGAGTAACACCAAAAATATGTTCTTGTCTTATCTCTGAGTTAAACCTGTGCACTGATCTAGCAGCCTGTATATACTGAGGATTTGATCCAGTTCCCATTAATGCCAATTGTTTGAAGACTTACTTCAGTGAGATATGAATGAGGGAGTTATGACTAGTAGAGCTGGAAGAACATTTTTTGTCAAAAAATACAGATATAGCTAGATCAGAACACGGTGTGAATTCATGCAGAATTTTCCACATTATGTGGAATAAAAAAAAATAGAAACATTATTTTGGAAATGAAATGCTTCATTTTTTAATTTCAAATTAGTCTTTGTTTTGAAATATATTTCACTTTAATTAAAAAAAATTAAAACCTCTTTGAAACTTGGAAAATGAAACTAAATTACTTGGAAAGTGAAACTAAATGTTTTGTTCAACCTGAAACAATTTTGTTTAACTTTTAGTTCATGATTTTTATTTTTATTTTTTCTGGAATGTTCACTTAACTAAAACCCTAGTTATTTGCTAAAAAATCTCAGAGGTAGCCATGTTAGTCTATGTCTTTAAAAAACAACAAGTAGTCCTGTGGAACCATAGGCTATTTCTACATAGCAGCATTATTTTAGAATAACAGACATTATTCCGAAATAACAAAGAGTGTGTCTACATAGCAAGCCATTATTTCAAAATAATGGCAAAGCTGGAGGACTTCTTACTCCGACTCCTGTAACCTTCATTTCATGAGGAATAAGAGAAGTTGAAGGAAGAGTTTTCCTGCTGTGTAGACGGTGTCAAAAGCTGAATTAAACTATTTCGACTTCAGCTACGCAATTGATGTAGCTGAAGCTGTGCAGCTTATTTTGACTTTTGCCCTGCTGTGTAGACGTGCCCTTAGAGGCAAACCAAATTATATAGAATCATGAAGTTTCACGGGTAAAACCAGTTATTTGTGTAACTTTAGTAATAAATACATGAATGCCTATAGAGATTTAGTAAAGAGATAATTTTGAGTGGTGGAGAACAGAGGGCACAGGGACATGAACAACAAGAAGAAAATACCCAGAACTAAGAAAGGGAGTTGGGTAAGCAGTAATTCAGCTTCTATTGAAATAAGTGGTAGTCTCTTAATTTATTTTCAGGGGAGTTGAATTGAGCCTTAATTAGAGATAAGCCCTGTAGCAAATCCAATTATCTGTATACCCTAAAACATTGGTTTGCAGAGGTGATATAGTGATGGTGGTCCAAAGGAGAGCTCTGTGTAGCTCAAAAGCTTTTATCTTTCACCAACAGAAGTTGGTCTTATAAAATAAATTCCCTCACTCACCTTGTCTCTTTAAAACATTGGGGAACTTTATATTTGTGACTACTGATAGGGCTATCCCTATAAATGAACAGGAAACAGTTTGCAACAGCAGGACTAATTAGTCAATGGAATAAACCAGGGGTTCTCCAAATTATTCATGTGGTGAGTCATTCCATGTGAAAGAGATTACCTCTTGAACCTTCAATTAAAGTCCCCCATATTCCAGATGCCATTCACTGCGTGTTTTTCTGCTAGCCCAATGGATTGGACAGTGCATATGCCAGTAGGAATAACAAACTGTAGGGGACCACACAATCAATATTAATGGTAACATTCAAATGAAGATTACGCAAGGCAGTAAAACAGTATTAGCAGGCAACAATGGAAAGAGAACCTTTCCTAATATCTGTAATCCATAAAGGAAGTGGAAAGTCCCTGCTCATTATGCAGGGTATACACACAGTGCTGTGTGATCACTCCTGGGCTGTTTGCTGTGATGATCAGCCCAGATGCAATCAGAAAAGGCTCTGAGGCTAGAAATGTTTGCACTCTTGTACAGTCTAAAGATTCATAAGCTATTTGAAAAGTTATCTTGTTTGAGTGAGAAAAAGATCATTTTTCTGGTTTTAGATCTTGCCTCACACGTCTCCACACTTGACATTCAGTAAGGCTGTGTCTACATTGGCATCCCCTTCCGGAAAAGAGATGCTAATGAGACACTTCGGAATTGCAAATCCGCGGGGGATTTAAATATCCCCCGCGGCATTTGCATTTACATGGCTGCTGCTTTATTCCTGCTCGGGGTTTTTGCCGGAGAAAAGTGCCAGTGTAGACGCGATTCTCCGGAATTTAAGCCCTTTTCCGGAGGATCCCTTATTCCTACTTTCAAGATCTAAAACCAGAAAAATGATCTTTTTCTCACTCAAACAAGATAACTTTCCTTTCAAGTAGGAATAAGGGATCCTCCGGAAAAGGGCTTAAATTCCGGAGAATCGCGTCTACACTGGCGCTTTTCTCCGGCAAAAACCCCCAGCCGGAAAAAAGCGGCAGCCATGTAAATGCAAATGCCGCGGGGGATATTTAAATCCCCCGCGGATTTGCAATTCCGACTCATCTCATTAGCATCCCTTTTCCAGAAAGGGATGCCAATGTAGACGTAGCCCAAGTGATTATATTATATCATTGTATAATTACTTTCCTGTTTAACAAAGCCTTGTAAAATTGGCTAAAGATGTTGTAGTTGGAAAATCAGTGACTAGGTGCATAACATGATTATCTTTCCCAAATTGCTCTAATGATTTTTACTAAAACTCATAATTACCCTTTCACAACAGTATGAAAGGAGCCTGCCTTTTGTATCTCTGTGATGAATTATCAAAGGATATCTGTTTCTGCAATTGATTAATAGACTGGAATGACTGCGAAGGAGTCTTACTGGTATATCAGGAACTGGGGCATATTAGTGGAATATTTTCATCTTCTGCAACACCCATATTCTGCTACAGATATTACTCATAACATTTGCAAGGCATCAAATGAAAAAAATATCAATTAATGTTCAAAATTCCCACCAAACTCCTTCAGCACAAAAGCAAGATGGTTGTAAAATTCTGAATGGGTCTGGGTCTCTGGATACACTATTTATCATTAAAAAAACCAAAACAACTGATCAAACTCAGGATGTCCAGAGTGAAGACAGATACCATTCATCCTTAGTAACTTGTAACTTTTTTTTTGGCTAATCTGAATGAATCATTTATGAGCCTCTTAAAAAGTGCTTAGCTAATCATTTTGCAATGTAGTTTGCTAGTATGAGTGAGTGATTCATGTTGATCGCTAATGGAAGAATGGATATAAGAACTCTTACCATTACCAGGAGCAATAGAAAGGGTGTTTTACTTAGGTGATTCAAGACCACAGTTCTGGACCCAGCTTCCTAGTTGAAAAGGATTTATAGAATCGTTTCTGCAGCACGTAGCTTTACTATACAGAATTACCCAAGAAAACATTTTATTCTAATACCTCATGTTGGTAGCAGGTATCTTTAGAGGTGTAACAGCAAATGGAGCATAAATTAGCTCTTGAGCTTTTCTAGGTAGTGGCTGCCTGTTTTCAGGATCACTGCTAGGTCAATGGCAGCGTGTTCTGATGAAGCAATACTTTTATTCTGAGTTTGATTAGTTGAGTTATCATTTAGCACCCTGCTCGGCATGGGATGGCTTTGAGGTGTAGCATGATGTGAATGCCAGTTTGACCTGGTGTTTTGTGTAGAGAGCATTCCATCCCTCCCTATCTGTAATTTCAGTTAATCTTGCTACATAAAGCATAATCTTCCTGACTCACTTCCATACAGCAACTTTAGCGCAGTGCACAGGGCATTGGAATGGGAGTAATGTGCCCTAAATTCTTTAAGTTTTGCTTCTGAGCTCCTGTGTAACTTTAAGCAAGGTGCTTTGCCTCCATGCTTCAGCATCACCATGTGTAATGATAGTTACCTTCCTTGGTGACATCCTTCATGTGGTTATGGAATAGTATTCAAAAAAGTCCCTTATTCCTTAAGAGCTCAATGTTCATGCTCTTGGTGTGTCACCATTTCATTCGTTCTCCAGCCTACAAAAAGGAACCTTCAGGATGTAGGCTTCCAAATGCCAGTGGATTTCAATGGAACTTGGGTGCGTAATACCCTGGGGTTCTTCTGAAAAGGAACGGCTAGGTTTTTTTAATGTAAAAAGCAAGATGAAAATAGCCCTGCTCTTTTGAAAACAAATCCCTCAACATTTCAGGTCTTTATCCATCTTGAAGAAGCAAGAAAAAGGCTGCAAGTTCAATCCGTTCCCTTTTCTGGCCACTTTTAAGTTAATTTTGGCTCATTTGAACTTTTCTTGGGTTTTGGCCGATAGAAAAGTACAGTGCCAAAGATCTGATTATAGCACTTCCCTTGAAGTGGGGCTATTCTGTAGCTAAGGCCTATTATGAAGCAGTAGGGAGTTCATTCCAGAACTTAAAGCATACATTTATATGAAAACTAATAGGAAAAGCTCTATTGTCAAACCGGCCCAGGCTGTTGAGGCAGATGCCTTGCTATGCTCTTTTGTTTATATTCCAGCAAATCAAAGCTGACCTGTAGTGTTATCGGAGTAGAGCAGCAGGTGCAAAAAAATAACCCTGCTGCCAACTCAAACGAAAGGGTAGGGCTAATACCCTCTGGGAGGTATAGTGAAGATAACAGAAAGCCATGCCAGCAACTGAATTAACGGCTCTATTTATGGTGGGTTTTGTCTTAACCTGCGCCCAATTCTTTGCCATATAAATACTGCATTGTACTGTTTAATGCAGCCAGTGGTGAAAGAAATGGAAACAGGATGGGGAGCTCACATAGCACCAGTTGAGGGGTGGGGGGAACTGTGTGGGAAAACTGTGGGGGGTGGGTGGGTGGGTGGAGGAAGGGAACCAGCTCTCTATTTTTTTGCAGAAGGTAGAGAGCTGCTCTTGCTTCCCAATCCCCCTTTCCTTATCCTCAGAAGGAACCACATAGCCAGACTTTTTAAGAGAATGTTTCTGGCTGGGCTTGACTAATGCTGGTGGATACATGAGCTTTTCATTGTGGCATTAAGCGACAGACCTGAACTGAGCAGATACAGTACCACGCTGTCTCAAGGGAGCTCTAGCACATTGTGGCTCAGGGAAGCACAATGGCTCCTGAAGTTGTCAGCCACAGGGTGTGTGCGCTCCGGCTGGTGCACCCCATGGGATGTGGATGCATACACCTCTGTGCAGTCAGGAGGTGTGATGCCAGAGCTACACTGCTGACTCCTCTTTGTGGTGTGTCTTGCTCTTTACATTGACTGGAAAAAATAACACGAGGAACTGACAAAGGCACAGCTGGGTTCCAAACAGCCATGTTGACTAAAGATATACAAGCATGCCAGACCTTCCTACCCACATACTGCTGCTCTGATTGGTTGCCGGCAGCTTCTAGAATAGTGATGGCCAAATTTTTCCTGAGGTGCCCCCATTTTTTAACAGTAAAGGAATCTGTTGGCAGCCCTCCCCCATGCTATTACAGCAGTTGGCTCATCAAAGGAGCTTGGGATGCAGGTGGAGCTGGGGGCAAAAATGAGGATCCAGGTGGAGCTAGAAAGAGAGGGGAAGCTGCCGGGGCAGGGTGTTTGGGAGGGGGTTCCAATTTGGGGCAGAAGGTTCGGTGTGTGGGCTCTAACTGGGCAGTGCTTATGTCAGATGGCTTCTGGTCTGTGGCACAGCAGGCTAAGACAGGCTCCTGTCTGTCCTGGCTCTGCACTGCTCCCGGAAGGGGCCAGAATATTCCTGCAGCCTCTACGCAGTGGTGTGGCCAGGCAGACCTGCACAGTGCATGTTGCCCATGTCTGTAGGCACCACCCCCACAGCTCCGATTGACTGCAGTTCCCAGCCAATGGGAACCGTGGAGCTGGTGGTTGGCCCTAGGGACATTCTGGCCACTTTCAGGAGCTTGCTTTATCCATACTGTGCTGCCGAATGCACGGCCTGGTCGCTGCCAGGATCCCTTTTCAATCAAGTATTTTAACTGAAAACCAAATGCCTGACAAGTCTAAATGGTGGGTGAGGATGGAGATAGGAGCTGAGCTGCCTCTGGGGTCAGAACTGTGGCTATGGGTGAGGCTGTGGGCAGGGCTAGAGAGGAGCTGGGGCACAGCACAATGTAGGAGGTACTCCCTTCCCACTCCTTAATGGGGGGGAGGGCTAGCCTGGCCCCCACCACATCTCCCAAATGTTCCTCCATGTCCCCCTAGGGAGGGGCACCGCACAGTCTGGGGACCATTCTTCTAGAACACGAGTACCTTTAGAATGCTTTCAGACTGAAGGGATACTACCCTGTTCCTACATACTTACCCTGCTGTACACAGTGCAGGGACCGTAACTGAGACGAGGCTTTGAGCCAGCAGAAACTCAGAGATATAATCTAGACCTCTAGTGAGGATGGAGAATTGCAAGTTGAGAGAGAGTCCTACAAATTGGTCAGATCTACTGCCCCACTCTTCCCTTTTCTCATTCTCTCTAATTCTGACTTAGCAATGAACCCAGCAAAAAAACCAAACCAAGCTAAAACAAACCCACAACCTCCAAACAGAAATTCTTATGGAAATGGACACTTCTAAAAGAAAGCAAAACAAACAAGAAAACCCCAAATTCATCCTCCTTTTATTTTTGGTTGGCGGGAGGGGAGGGGGGCATCATATCAGTAGTTTTACTACAGAAAATAAAGCTGACTTCACAGGAAAGAGAAGTAGTGGTACTGATGGTTAAAATGTATTTCCCTGTAGAATACCATTCATCAGTTGCACTGGTTTTTTAAAGGTTTTAGCTGGCTGTTATGGGAAAGGCACATACAAATAATTTGTCTTGCTAGCAAGCAGAGCATCAATGAATGGTTCTAAGACCCTTCAGGAATAATAAAATATAATCATCTTCAGCACTGGTTAGTTACTCAGTAGCTGTGCAGGAAACTTTAGCAATAGAGAAATAAGACAAGGCCCTTTCTCCCCTACAGACCTACACTTTAAACAGACAATACAATGACACACTCACCAAAATCACAGAGAGCAGAAAGACATAAGAAGAAAGAGGAGAAGATTTAGCACATAATTGTTAATTTTTGTTAGCAAACCCTTTTTTATCTAATTACAACCATGTGGCTTGACATGTTTCTAAGATTGTTTAGGGGAGATTTTTTTGCTCATTTTTATATTAGTTATGCAAAGAGGGGTTTAAAGAAGAAGAGGAACATTAGTAAGTTCACAGGAAGAGGGAGGATATTCCAGGTAGATATGAGAGCTGTGGAGTTGCAGTGGGAGAAAGAGACTAAAGGGAAAATGGCTTCCCCTATTGTATAACCCATTCTATATCATTAAGACCAGATTGATACACCTGTGTGAAACTACTAAAAATTCCAGGAACATGGTTGACCAAAATTGTCATCAAGTTTATCCTGAAACAATATGGGGGCCACAGGTGCCTGTGGAAGTCCTGCATTCCAGCAACATTTATTTTTCCCTGCCTTTCTAGAGTTGCTCAAAATTATGCTATGTGAATATTTTTTGTGTGGACAATTTTTTTTTAACAGAAGTGGAAGTTTTCACAAAAAGTGCCCATTTGGGGAAACATATAAATGAAAATGAAAAAAAAACAACATCCCTGACATTTTTCCACAAGAAATAAAATCCTTTCCTAATTCACAGAGCTCCTTCTCTAGTGGAGGACACTGTCCCTTTCAAATGTGGAACAAACAACGTCTTTCATGCTATTAGAAAGCTGTGAAGTTGGAAAGAAGAGATAATATCTGAGCAACAAGTGAGAAAGAAACGTGGATTCTAAACACTAGACCATTGCTATGCAGCTGGTTGCAGAACACTATTCCCATCCACCAAAGTAACATTATCACTGGGGGAACGTAGAGGTAAACACTTCAATACTAGTGCCAGGCCTCTCTCATCTTTGCGGGTTAAGGGCTATATCCTACTGCCTCATACACATACCCTCTGAGAAATCCCTGTCAAGGGAAGTATTTCTATTTTCTTCTGATTTAGAATTTAAACAGCTCTTTTGACTAACTATACTAACATCTTGAGCTTTGAGGCCCATTCATATGAAGTGTATGGACTGTGAAAATGGAAAAGAAAAAAATCAGCACATTGGACCATGAAGAAGTAATCAAGTAACTTTTCCCTTGCTCTATTAATAAAAGCACATCTAGACTTGCTTTTGCTTTTGAAAGAAGATATGCAAATTTGGTGCTAATTTGCATATCTTCTTCCGATCGCTTTTTCAAAAGAGGTTCTTTCAAAAAAGAAAGTACCTAGACATAGTTCTTTCGAGGAAAAAAAAACCTTTCGGAAAAATCATTCTTCCTAAAAAAATGAGGTTTACACATTTCTTTCGACAAAGGGTTTTTTTCCTCAAAAGACCCACGTCTAGACTACTTTATTTTTCGAAATAACCTCTTTTGAAAAAGTGATCTGAAGAAGATATGCAAATTCACACTAAATTTGCGTCTCTTCTTTTGAAAGTTAAGGGCATGTCTAGGCTTGCTTTCAAGTGAAACTCATGCTGACTCAGAAAAAGGAGACTGAAGCATAGTTTTGGTAGCGGGACCCAAAGCAAAACCTTAGCACATAGGAAAAGTGGACTTGGATCCGAACTTTCCAGCGCAGGCTCATCTTAGTTAAAACTCCCATGCAAGAATTTAGCATCCCTTTGGACATGTTGAAACAACTATCACCTACAGTTAGAGAAGTTGCCTCATACCCCCTCCCAGGAGTTGGATTTGTATGTTTGCTGGAACTATTTTTATTACTGGTTTGCTGTGTTTACTGATTTGCACTGTGCTGCAGTGTAAACATATTTAATGTTCCCCTTCTATTTGTGTAGATTTTGTTGTTTTAAAGCTTACCAGCATGTATAAATTTAATACACACAAAGCTAAAAACAAAAACACCATAAGTCCTCCTCTCACATAAGGCAGCCAAGGCTAAATGTTGAAAGAGGTCCCAACTTAGCCTTTGAAAACACCCACTGGTTTTGTTGCACACACAAACTTGGTTTCGTGCACACAAACAGCAACTGTACACATCAAAGAGGTAGGTAAAGGTCTGACAATAGGATTATTGTATGCACTTGCACACACGAAAATATAGGGGGAAAATTCTGTACAAGAAATGCTGCTATACAACAAACTGTGGGTGCATGTCCAAGGGGATGCCCATCTCATAACCCTCCTTGCAGGCCAAACACGGCTCTAGTGAGATCTTCCTCAGTTTCCCCTTAACTCAGGGCCCTTTCAAAGCTCCACACAGTCCATTCCAGACAAATACTCTACCTTCCAGGGTTCAATTTATTTCATCCACAAAAGTCTTTCAAAAGAAAACTCAGATTTACAAAGTCTTAAACCCTGTTCCAAGTTGTCCGGGGGCTTGCCCTGCCTTCAAAGTTCCAGCACTCTTCTGTACCATTTCTAAGCTGGGCACAGCTCTTCTGTTTTCCTGCTCACCTAACTCTTCTTGCCTGGAGTTCAGCCTTCTCCACTGGTACCTTCCTCTCCCACCCCACTCAGGTGCTTGCAGGAACCTTCTTACTCCTTGCAGTGTCAACACACTTGCAGCCATTGCTCCTTTGTAAGGCCTAGGTGCCTTCCCTTAATTCCTACTGAGCAACAAGTAACCAGTGCAGTTACACTGGATGCTTTAAGTGTTCAATCACCCTGTGGCAGTACAGTTTTAGAATCATTTTAGTAAATCTGATTCAATATAAAAAATAATTCCCTGAACATTACATTTCTCAACTCTCATTTTGAGTGTATCTATTACTGTAGTCCAAGGTCATATCAAATGTAATCAGTACATAAGCATCTTTGGACTGAGTATGTTACATAAGTAATAGTATTTTGTCCTCCATGTTATTTTTCACTAAAGGACATCAAATATCCTTGGATGTAGGTGCTAGGAATCATATGGATTAAAATGGAAAATACATGCTGAGATTGATTTATCAGGAAAGCAGAAGCTCAGGGTCATGTACAAACATGAACTCAAAATTATACTCCTAATTTATGCATGTAATTATGGTAAATGCATATGTGAAATAGGTTATTGCATGCAAAACTCCTAATTAGTTATTTGCATGCACAAATATCCAATGTGTTCATATAAATACAATACTCATGTGTGCAAATTAGGCCTTCTTGCTTTTGTGTATGAGATGCTGGGCTTCTGAAGTTTTGAAAAGCAGAGCCACATGGTCACAAAGTCCATGTTCTGACTCTTAGAAACAGTTTGCAAATGCAAAATTCAGTCTCTCCTTAGGCAGCAGTAATTTCAGCTATATTGGTATCTAAGGATTTGATTAAACTGCTAAATCCAGTACTTAGATGACTAAATTGCCCTACCTCTGCTGTTACTTTCTTATACGTTTAACATAGAGTTCCAGGTTACTTTCTTATGCATTTAAGTACAACCCCCTTGTAGTTCAGCCATGATAGTAAATGGAGAACAAACCTATAGACATCAGCTCTCAAATGAAGTGAATGAGAGGCTTCTTCCCCTTGGCCAAGGCAAGAAGAGCTGCCCTGAGCTAAAAGCAATTTGATCAATTTGTATAGTAGGGGTGCTCTAATCCAGCTTGAATGAAACTGTAACTCTGTATACCACTTCAAGACAGGAGGTGCTGCAGCACCCCAGCCCTAAATTCCAGCATCTATAGTTAGAAACCACTTTTAGTCTTTGTATAGCTTGAAACATCTCAATTTTATAGATAACAGTTTCCTAATTTAAAAAGTACTATAGCCAGCACTGAGGAATACCATATTAGACCTAGTCATAGCAGACAGAATACCTGACCACAGAAGTAAATGTTATGATTGGTAGGATAGATGTCATCATGAGGTGATTACATTTATAATGTGCAAGCAGAATGAAGTCCATAATAGTATTACAGGTACTTGATGCTTTAATTTCACAAAGCTGAAAACACTCATGAGCCAAATCAGCTGAGAGGAAGAGTTTAAAAACAGAAAAATGTGAATAATTGGGAAACACTTAAGAATCCCTTATTTCATATCCCAAAAACCACGCTCTCACAACTGAGGAAAAAGGCTGTGCTGATTAAAAATGTAACCTGTTGTGAAAAATTAAACAGCAAATAGAAGAAAGGGAAAGTTGATTTTACTGACTATAAGTCTCTAGATTATAGGGGAGGAAGTTAGGAATGGTAGAAAATTAGTAAGAGAACCGAGGGACACAAGCATAAATCTATAGCCAGAAGAGTTAAGGACAATAAGAAGGGTTTTTAAAAAGCATATTAGGGACAAAAAGAATCCTGACAATGGTATTGGTTCATTGTTAAATGGAAGTGATAGAATTGTCAGTAATAATGCAACAAACAAACAAAAAACAGATGGGACCAGTAATATTTCTGCTCTATATTTGGGGAAAGCATGTAATACGGTATCATATAATGACACCATTCTTTCCATTCCACTAATATCTCTGGTGAATATTAAACACAAGTTACTAAAATTAGGCATTTTACATCAAGTAGCCAAATAACTTGCCTTTTAGAGTTTTAAAAGAGCTGGCTACAGAGATTGCTTAACCATTCATTTTGGTTTTCAATGAGTCTTGGAGCACTGGGGAAGTTTCAGAAGACTAGAAGAAAGCTAGTATTGTGCTAATATTTAAAAGGGTAAATGGAATGACCCACATAATTATAGGTTTGTTAACCTGATATTTACCTTGGGCAAGGTATTGGAGCAGGTGATACAGGACTCAATTAATAACAAACTAAAGGAGAATAATATAAATTATGCAAACCAGAATGTGTTTATGGAAAATAAATCCTGTCAAGCTAACTTGACATATATTTTACAAGTTTAGTTGATAACAGTAATAGTCTTGATGTAATATGCTTACACTTCTGTAAGGTGTTTGACTTAGTGCCACACAACATTTCGTATAAAAAACTAGAGTGATATAAAATTAACATAGCACATATTCAGCTGATTAAAAACTGGCTAACTGGTAGGTTTCACGATGTAACTGTAAATGGAGAATTATCACTGAGTTTGTTCCCAGTAGGGAGTAGGGTCTCATAGGAACTTATTTGTGACCTTACATTATTTAACATCTTTAACAATGACCTGAAAGGAAACAAAATAATCACTGATAAAGTTTGCAGATGACAGAAAAATTGAACGAGTGGTAAATAATGAAGAGAACAGGTAATTCAGAGTGATCTGGAATGCTTGGTAAACTGGGCACAAGCAAACCATATGCACTTTAATATGACTAAGTGAAAGTGTATACACCTGGGAACAAATAATGCAGAACATAGGACTTGACCCTGGGAAACTGTGACTCTGAAAAAAGATTTGGAGGTGGTGAATAATCAGCTGAATATGAGCGCTCAGTGGAACACTGTGGCCACATGCTCTCCTTGGATTCATAAAGAAGGGAATCTCAAGTAGGAGTAGAGAGGTTATTTTATTATTGTTAGCACTGATGTGACTGCTGCTGGAGTACTCTGTCTCGTTCTGAAGCTCATAGTTCAAGAAAGCCATTGATAAATTGGAGAGGGTTCAGAGAAGAGCCACAAGAACCATTGAAGGATGAGAAAACATGCTATATAGCGATAGACTCAAGGAGCTGAATCTATTTAGTTTAACAAAGAGATGATTAAGGGGTGACTGGCTTACAGTTGATAAGTACCTGCATGGGAAACAATATTTAAAAGGGCTAAGGCAGGAAATTGCAGCTAGATAAATTCAGACTGGAAATGAGAGACATTTTTGGCAGTGAGTTTAATTAGCCCTTGAAACAATTTACCAAAGGTTTGATGGGATCTCCATCATGGACAGTTTTAAAATCAAGATTGGATGCTTTTCTAAAAGCTATGAAACATGTCGGGGAAATTCTATGTGCTGTGCTATACAGAAGAACAGAGTAGATGATCGCTGTGATCCCTTCTCACCCTAAAATCTATGAATAGTTTACAGGAAGAGTCATAATGTAATAGTTTCAGTCAATTTTGCTTGGTTTGTTTTTCCCTTATGCACAGGGCACATGGTTAAACAGAAAGCTGTGTGCCTCCTTCCCCTCAGGGTTCCATACTTTTTGATACCTGCTGTTTGCACACAAATTGCGTGGTTTACTCTGACTTATCTCAGCCTTGCAACTCTCCCAGCCCTACAATAAAAGTTGAGACCCACCACATGGATTAGAATAATTTGAAAATTGCTCAAGTTTTTTTCCATGTGCATTATCGATTACACCAAAACATGAACATCCCTGACAAAATTAGGTCCAAACTTGTGAGGGGAATTCACTGTATCTGTAGATTTGTAGGATCAAAATGTGAATATGGAGATCAGAGTCATTCAGATTCAGAACACAGCTGTAGTATAATGAAGTAATTTGAATATAGCATGCTGTACAAAACTCAGTGGTTCTTTGTAAATGTGTTTTTTTCTGAAATGCTGGATCTTCTCCATAGCCAGGGAATCACTGGTTAATGCTAAATTACAAGAATCAGCCTGGAGTGGTGATATGGTCAAGAAAGAAAAGGAGAATTTTTCAAACTAATTCATTTAGTGCCAAGTGCTGAAGTTGGGACGCAGTGAAAACACTGAAGCCAATAGGACGTGTGATGAAATCCTTAGGCTTTGGCCCTTAGACAGCACCTGATCCTCATTTTGTGAGTGAAACCACTATTCTGAATCCAAACAACAGAAACTTCGGGAGAGTTTGGATTAGGTTAGAATCCTGACCCTTATCTCTTCAGCCTATCTCCAATGTTCTTTCCCACATATAATAGTATTCTCTAGACAATGTGGGAAAGGTGATGTAGTTATTTTGTTTGGAGCAAAAGGTACAATTGTGTGGGTAATTTGAAAAACAAAATGCTTGCCCATCTGCATACTGTATAATCTGCTTTACACAAATTCTGGTGCTTCTGCCTCAACACTAGTAAAATATATGGTGCTGTAATGAGGTCTGATGTTGCTCATACTTAATTCACACAATATTTCATACATAATAAAAAAATAAGATGACAGAGAATGATGCAGTTGTTACTCAATTGAGCTATGTAATGATGTAAATGAATGAATGCACAGCATGCACCACATAAACCTTAAAAGGCACTCCAGATTTTCAATGTTACATAAATTGAAATATTGCATGGGTGGCAAATTGTTTTAAAGTAAATTTAATTAAAAGAAAATCTTTCATGACATCTTCCCCCGAGGGTAGCACATAACTTGGCACTGGTGTGTCTTGAGCACCTGAAGCCCAAACATGTCCTCACTTACTCTATGCCTGTTGACTTCAGTGAAGCTGCATGGGGACAGAAATATACTCAACGATTTGGCATAGCTACAATATCAGAAGTGCACTACTCTAATCATGTAGATGTTCAAGATGTAAAGTTTTCTTTATGCAGGATAAAGTCTCATGTGTGAATGGTTATGGAACTCCAGATTCACAGGAAACAGAAATGGAAAGCAATTATTAAATCGTTCAGGGTCTAATACAGAAGCCCATTATTCCTACAAAGGAGGTGCTTTAAAGACCTCACTTCAGTGTAGGATTGTTCTCTATCTTATATTTCCAAAGATGCTGGTATTTAATGAAAATACAGCAATATTGTATAGTGTGTGTGTGTGTGTGTGTGTGTATATATATATATATATATATATATAATGTTCTTATTGCTTCTTTATTGTGTGTATATTGGTAATTTTCTAATAAGGATTATTTACTACAGATAATGGGGTGGAAGGAATATCTACCCATGTGGTCCTTGTTTAATTATTCAGAGGCAGACAGTATTCAGCTATGATTATTTCAGAGAGACCTCTTTCAACCTTTAGAAATGGCTATAACTATAAACTTGTCTTTAACAAAATAATGGGCCCTATCATGCTCCTAATAAAATAAATTGGAGTTTTGCCATTGCTTTCCATAGGAATTGGGCCACAATCAGTGGTGTTATCTTGTGCAATTTACCCACCGTTGAGATACTGTGAAGTGTGCTGGACTTTCAATGTTTAGTTTCATGCTTCAATTATTTATAATTCAAAACTGCAGTTCACTTAATCATAGTCACATGCCCATGTGACTTTTAAAATTATACTTCTAAAAGATAATGGGGCTCTGATATCAGAAGACAATGTAGGTTAACAACTCAGACCATATTAAACATATATTTAACTAACTTGATATAAATCAGCTGCCTTTATAAATCTTTAACATGCCACTTTAAAATTCCTCCAAAACATTACAGTATATATGTTTATGAAACAAACTTTTATACTTGCATCTTCCAGACTGAGCTATATAATGTACCACATTGAGGACTCATGTCAGTGGGGAATTTCCTTTTATTCACCAAGTGTTTTGAGAAGCATGTTTTTATGTTGTTACAAAGTGAGCATTGAACAAAAAATGTATAGTAGACATGGAAGAGGCTGTTTTGTGTAACTGTTAAAGACTAGACTAATTTTTTTTTTAAAAAAAAAAGACTGTGCGACTCCTTAAAATGGGGAGAGGTATTTTTAAGTACAGGCAGTCCCCGGGTTACATGGATCCAACTTACATCGGATCCCTACTTACAAATGGGGTGAGGCAACCCTGCACTAGCTGCTTCCCCCCAGCAGACCAGGGAGACGCGAAGCTAGCGCCCCCCCCCCCCAGCAGACTAGGGAGACGCGGAGCGGCTTTTCTCAGCAGACACCTCAGCTTGAGAATAAAGGACTGAGGGAAGCGAGGTGTGGGAGAATAAAACTGAGCTCTGGAGAAATGTTTGGCTAGAGTTTCCCCTACAATATGTACCAGTTCCGACTTACATTCAGATTCAACTTAAGAACAAACCTACAGTCCCTATCTTGTACGTAACCCGGGGACTGCCTGTAACTCTCTGTCCACCTTTCTTTCCACATATCTATAATGAGTGTTGATTTAGTTTTCATGAGTTTATAAACTGGATTCTGAGTTTGCTTTGATCTGAATTTTATAGTCCGGGACATCAGTCAGAGAACAGTGGCTTTAAAACACTACCATCGTAGGCCAGACAGAACCTGTACCAATGTGACAAAAAGGATTCATTTACTATTACTCATAGGGCTTTATGAATGAAGGGTTTCCTAATCGTTATCCTGAAATCCAAAATAAAATAGAAAATTAGTTTTTTTTAAACTTCAGCAGTCAGTTTACCTTGTGAAATTCTGTTTAAATAAAAAATAAATTACTTTGTATTTCACTTCACAAAGGTTGGAGCTCTTCCAGCACTGCTCTGTCAGAAGTCATGCATTTTAATTCTGCCCCATTCTTGATCAGAGATTATTCATTTATGGATGGGTGGCTGTAAAAACTTGCCTCATGCATATGAAAACAGTAGCATTTACCACAAGGAGATTTCATTGCCGCCGAAAAGAGTTGTGGCAATATGTTTCTTAGCCGGGATGTGTCTTCTACCAATGGACTTGGCAGTGCTCACTTAGCTCTCAATGGAATTTTTTGCCGCTTGCCTTGTGACATGTACACTGCTAGCTAAGCAAGCTGTTCAATTCACTTACAGATCATGATTTTAGAAGGAACTGACAGAATGAGTATCAATTCCAGCAGCAATCTACTCCACCAGCAGCCTTCCTGGACAGATGGATATCCTACATGTAATGGTAGGAGTAATTCAATAATCGTGTACTGTCTGTATTGTGCAAAGTGTATGTGGGGGGTATTATTTCTTTAATCATGCATAGGTATGATTTTGCACTATCCAACCTCCTTTATGCTTTATGAGAAATTTACCAGGAAAATGGAGTACCTACAAATGATCGTAATTTGTGGTTTATTACTGTTTTTTTCTTAATGCGAGTAGAGTGTTGGTGAAAAGTGCTGGATTGACAGCCCTAAAGTTACCTCTCAATAAAAAAACATACAACATGGACAGTGGCAGTGCAAGCTTCACACACACATTCCTCAAACATTATTCTATAAGCTTGAACTACGTGGCAGGGACCCCTTCTAAGACAAGAGAAGGGAATTCAGTTTTCCTGCTCTTTATTTGCCTTCTCTCAGCTCTGACTTGGAGGGGTTTTGCCAGAGATGGGGATTTTTTGTGATGTGGAAATTTGTTCAATTCACAGTGGACAGAGATGTTCAGTCCCATTTTCCATAGGCCACAAACAGCCATCAATGGTGAGGGCATTGGGTTAGTGCCACCCAAAGCTCTAGCTTAAGTAGTGATTTAGAGCTGAAGGTCTTGTACCATTATTTTCTGAATTCTGAATGATGCGCCTGTATATTAGAACAGTTCACCTATATATTATGTTAGACGCACCTTTTAAGACCTTTCCCTCCTACCCAATACGTCACAATGTCAGCAGTGAACCTTAAAATCAAGCTAGGCAAATACCCAATATCATAAACTTATCACGGTCTTGTAAGACGCTATCGCCAAACACGCAGTGAAGGTTTCCTCATTCCGCACTAAAATGAGCTGTTTCTTTTCACTGTGATATTCCTAAATACCTTAGAATATCATAAAAGTGCCTGGATAAGCACACTGGGTTGCCTTTCATTTTGTCCACAAAAATTCCTGGTGAAAGCCGTGGTTTGGTTGAGAAGCACTAGTTTCAGTTTACACAGGATTTTGCCATCCTATATGAGTGAGTTTTATTTTCAGAGATTTTTACCTTTGCAATCATTCAGGATCACTTGCAGTTTTAAATTCACATTAAGTCTGAAATGCCAAATAAACTTGTATCATCCTGTCTGCAATTCCCTCCACATGCTAATTCTCCTCTCTCAACAAGAGCCCCCCCTTTAACCTTTGAAGTCCGGTTTGCAAACTGGTGGCCTGCAAATGTTCTCACTCCCTTTCGAAGGCTGCAGGACACAGGTCAACTACCTTTCTCTGTTTCTTCAGAGGGTGCAACCAGTAGTTCCTAAATCCTATCACTATTTTCTGGAGCCTTCTACATACTAAGTAAGCCCCCCACAATCCTGTAACTGCAGGCAGCAAATGATTCTGCACCAACTTGTAATTTGTTCTTGGAATTCCCTAGTTAGGGAGACTAGATAATTGTATTACTAACACGTCTTACAACCACTTCGGATATTCTTGTTTTTGGCTAGTATATGCAATACTGGATCAGGGCCCAGGATGGAAGACTCAGTAAAGCTGGATCCTGACAATTTCCTGACTTGCAGGGCAAGAGCTTGAAAATTCCCCCTGCACCTCCACTCCTCCGCCAGATATAAAGCTGGAATTTTAAAACGTGGATGATGTTACAGATTATAAAGATTTGAATTTCAAATGTTAGGAAAAGAACCCACTTAATTTCCCTCTTTTGTTTCTGACCATCTCCAGAGTCCAACACTGAAATATGTAGGCACTCAGTAGGGTCAGGGTGAACTTTTATTAAGAGGGAACAAGGGGACTTTCTGGCAAATTTAATAATTGTAACTAACACATAAGCCTTATCTGATTAACAAGTTGCCTTTATATAGTGCTGCTTTGCTTAGCCCACACAGAGCTTTTTCACTAATGCAGCTAAGTGGTGTTGCTTTGGTCACTTTTTGTATGTGAAAACATCAGTGTCCCAAGCCATCATTTTGTGGACTTCAAAATTAGGATTCTCATTCTCTGCTACAGGTTGAACCTCTCTAGTCCAGCCCCCTCGGCACCTGACCGGGGCCAAACCAGAGAATTTGCCAAACCTTGGGAGGTCAGTATAGTCTAACACCATTACCATCGCTTCCGCTGCTGACTGGGCTCTTATAAGACATTTAGGGGTGAATTAGAGTTAAATAACAGCACCGAACACTGAAAGCAAGGACTAGTGGCTGTAAACAAACATTATGGGATCATGGGAAACTTGGCCACACTTAGATAAAGTGGACATTTGGCTAACTAAAATCATGCCAGACCACAGATGTTGCTGGACTAGAGAGTGCTGGACTAGAAAGGTTCAACCTATATTATCAACAATTTATCTGGTTTTGTGGTAAAATTCTGATAAAGTAAAAAAAGTGCATTTTGCTTACCTTTAGGTAGAAATAGAGTTTTATTATTTTGAAACTGGCAAAATTGCACACACACACCCTTTTGGGATTTTTTTTCACCAAATAGAATTGATTCTTGTCACACAAAGAGACTGGAAAGGTAGAGTGTGTTCTTTTTTATATTTTAGCTTTAGATTTTAAGATTTTGGGAGCAAGGTTCTTGATCTCCTCTGTGCATGCAAGGTATCTAGCACACTCTTGGTGTTAAATAAAAATATAAATAGTAATGTTTAATTAAGCAGCAAGAATATTGAATCAATGTTGTATATAGTGCCACATTTTCAAAGACAGAAATAAACAAATTCATAGTAGGGGTCACTGTGATCACGTAGTCTTCCCTCACATATGTCACAGGCCACAGAATTTCATAAATTAGTTGCTGCTTTAAGCCCATATCTTGTAGATGATTTAGAGCAATCTGGCCTTTCCTTATGGTCCCCACCCTGCCCTGCTAAAACCTTGTTTTATATTCTAGTCGTAGCTCACCTTGCCTGCTAAAACTCACACCTCCTTGGCATCCCTACTTCTCAGATTTTTGCAACTTCAATGTTCAAATTATTGCTGCTAAATTCATTGTTCTCTCTTATTGCTCTGACCATATGATCTCTCTCCTTGCATCTCGCTTTTGGTTTCCTGCTCCTTGCTGCATCAAATTCAGCTTCCCTAACCTCATTTCAAAGGCTCTGAAAATTCTCACCCTTCTCTGCATCTATTCTTATTTTCCATTACTTCCTCTGTGTCCTTTCCAATAATAGTGTGTTATTTTTTCTCAGATTTTACCTCATGAGTTTTTTCATATTGCCCACTATGTCTGGAACTCTCATTGTCCTTGTTTTGCAACTCTCTCTCTCTCTCTTTTACTTCAAATTCAACCCCAGCTCTTCAAGCAGCAACCCGGCTTTTGTTCTTTCCCTCATGAATAATCCCAGAACATCATTCCGTCTCTTGCCCTCTGTGTTCATCCCGCTTACTCAAGTTATAAACTCTTTAAGGCAGGGAACATGTCCCTTTCTCAGGGCCAGACTCTGATATCTTTACTCACTGAATAGCCCTTGACTCTGTGAGTAGTTTCAGGTACAGAAGAATTTACTGGTCAAAAGTTTGTGTGTGTCTGTATAAAGTGCTGTGTACATTTATAACATTGTATGCATATTATTAGTGTTAATATCTGTTACTATAAATTAATATATAGTCAATATGCCACCTCTACATTGTTCACACTAACTTTTGCACACACAAATTCAGGTTGGCCATATATATGAATTACACCTTTCAACCTGGCAAATGTAGAAATCATGTTAGAAGTTGTCATTCATTAAATTATTTTGCATTCCTGTCCTTCTGCTGGAGATTAGAGAGCTCAGGAATGGTCAATCAGTACAGGATTGTTGATCTTCTCCCCCAATCACATGCAGTACCCCCAAGCAATTGTCTGTGGTGCTTGTGCTCACCTTGGAAAATCAGGACATCTAATTACCCTATTGGTAGGCTCAAAACCTTTGCACACATACAGATTCTAGCATTTGTAATGCAAATGATTGTCATGAAACTACATGACGACGGCTGTTCTAGAAGATTTGACCAACTAAGAAAGAATTTAGATATTCAGTAAAACAAATTAGGTAGCATTGTTTATTAAGAAACCTCTTTGAGGGCTCTCCAAACACAAGACACGAGTTATTTCTTTGCCTTTACTAGGCTGCCAGCTCTGTTATACAGCTGATGAGTGGTTATATATGATAGAATTTGCTATGTAATAATATAGCTTCAAATATATTTATTTTATCATTATTGGGACAAATGCTAAAGTTCACACTCAGCGTTTAATTAGTCCTTATTGAAGCCAAACTCCCACTGATTTCAAAAGGACTTTTGCCCAAACAAGAACTTCAGAATTTGGCCCAGCATTATTATACATACTTGAAAGTTGCCTTTTACATGTGGGTGTCAGTACATCTTTGCTGTAATATTTTTTCCACCTGTGGAACCGCCCACCCAAGAATTCCAACGCCTGTTACAGACTTGACTTAATTAATTCCCACAACACCCATAACCTTGGTTAGTTTGAATCTCTTCATTTTCAAATTTGGGAATCTGAGATAAAGAGCATTGCAGTGACTTGCTCAAGGACAATCAATAAGATGGTGTTAAGGACTGGGAAGAGAATTTAGATTTGCTGGCTTCCAGGGATGTGCTTAAGCAGTCATCCATGTTTTCTTTCCTGCACACAACACATAGCCACTCTGTGCTCGGGGTTACTGTTATGTTAACAGATAGAGTGAGTACATATGAGTACATAACATTTGTCCTTCCCAGTGTCTGGCAGTTTCTATGGAACTCAGTGGGCTGAGATACACCCTCAATACTGGACCAAGTACCATGTGTGGGAGTGGCTACAGCATTTCCTGGATACCAACCAGCTGGATGCCAACTGCATACCTTTCCAGGACTTTGACATCGATGGTGAACACCTGTGCAGCATGACTTTGCATGAATTCACCCAGGCAGCTGGAACAGCTGGTCAACTTCTTTACAGCAACCTTCAGCACTTAAAATGGAATGGTAAATATACAGTAGTGGATAGGATGGACAGGACAGGACTGCAGAATTCTGGGTTGATATAAGCCTAAGGCCACTGATGTTTCTCAACTTTACAGTGATTGAAGCTTTGCTTGTGAGGGGCTTAAGAGATTTCCAGGAGTGGAACTTAATTGCTGCAATGCTCCTAAGAGACACAGGATTGATACTCCTGGTTACCCCCACTTTACTAAGCTCTTACCTGGTCTCAAAGACATTAGTCAAGTTAGCAATATTGGGGAAAAAGACCATGAAAAAAGATGGGATGTTTTATCAGCGAAGACAAAGTTTTTTTTTTATTAACAAGTAGCTCACGCTCTTATATTGAAGAAAGGCGCTCTGTAAGCTACCGGTACACAGGAGATTCGTGGGTGTGCAGAAATGTAGAACTTCCCTTCATGCTAACGATTCTGCCAAAATGTATGTGTGGCACACATTGATCCACTAATGCTTGCCTGCACTTAAAAACTTGTTCCTTTCCTCTTCCATTTTAAAGTTTCTCACAGTTGCAGGCACCAGTCAATAATTAATCAGGCCATAAGACAGCGGCTTAAAAGAAACCGCTGCACATTTGAATAGTGTTCACTTATTAGAAAGAACTTATTTCTCTCACCCAGACGTGAGTTAGAACAGATCGCTGCTGAAATATAAAATTATTCCTTATCTCACATTGCCCATACACATGTATTTTCTGTGTCCTGTATTGGTACCTATATCTTTCTTTCTCCAAAGGAATGTATTTCTTTGAGGCCTCATGTAGTAAGAAGGTAACTCATTCTGTTGAATGACTGGAGCAGATGTATGCAAGGTAATTGCAGATGTGTTGGTCCCAGGACATTAGCGAGACAAGGTGGGTGAGGTAATATTTTCACTGGACCCAGCTCCATTGGTGAGGGAAAGATACACCCACTCAAAGCAGCACCAGTCCCTTCAAGAACAACAGGTGCAAAACCTGCAGATATATCTCCATTTTGCAATAATCAACACCTCCCACAATACACCTTTCAAATGCCATGACTCCTACACATTCCATATCACAACATATGATGTATCTCATCCAGTCCACTAAACGCCCCACTAACAACTAGATGGGTGAAACCAGACAGTTACTACACTTGAATGAAATCACACAGGGAAATGATAAAAGACAAAACAAAACAAAGCACCCTATCACAAAGTGCTCATACTATACATGACTTATGAGTCTTCCTCTGCAAAGAAAACCTGAGCAATATTTTCAAAAGATGATCTTAGGGTAATAAGCAGCCCACTGGCTGGGTACAGTTGCCAGAGTTAGCCCCTGGCAGGCCACTGGTACCATATTTACCTGTGCATCTGTAGTACAGCTGCTTGTAGCTCCCGTTACCTGTGTTTTGCTGTTCTTGGCCAATGGGAGCTGCAGGAAGTGGTGCAGACTGGAATACCACTTCCTGCAGGTCCCATTGGCCAGGAATGGTGAACCATGGCCTATGGGAGCTGCAAGCACCCATCTCTGAAGATGCACGGGTAAATATAGCACCGGCAGCCCTCCAGGGCCTAACCCTGGTAAATCGCATCCGGTCTGCAGGCCGTTTATTGCCCATCCCTGGCTTAGGAGCTTAACTTCATAATTCTAGTAAATATGAAAAATTATGAACTGAATGGAGACACTGGATTTATGGCTTATTACAATGATCTGTAGCCTATTAATCCTTTTTTGTCCTATGATTGCTCAGGTGTTAATGGGCCAATCTATCTTTTGACTGGTCCCTTAGAATAAGTGCTAATTACTTTTGCCAAACAATTTGCTCCACCTTGCATTTAGCTGTGATACTGAGAGTACCTTTCTCAGAGATGAAGTTGAGCTCTGTGTGACTCAAAAGCTTGTCTCTCTCACCAACAGAAGTTGGTCCAATAAAAGATATTATCTCACCCATCTTGTCTCGGAAATAGACATAGTAAGGTAAAAATGACTCTTCCTTCCTTCTGTCCATTTATCTGACTCTTCTCATTTCCAGCGAGAGCATAGTAATTTAGCTGATTCACACTAAGAAGTTAAATGAGGAGTTCACAGGGTGTGGGTAGAGGGTGTTTATGTGTGTCACCTCATGTTTTTTCAAAATAAGCCCTTTGGTATCGATCCCTACTTGAAGCCTTATCTTTCCTCTGTGTGCCGTGTGCCTAATTACACATAGAATCATAGGGTTAGAAGAGACCTCAGGGGGTCATCAAAGCAAGGCCAACCCCAACTAAATCATTTCAACCAGGATTTTGTCAAGCCTGGTCTTAAAAACCTCTAAGATTCCACCACCTCCCTAGGCAACCCATTCTAGTGATTCCTCCTAGTGAAAAGATTTTCCTAATATCCAAACATTCCTTCTTCCATGCAATCTTTTGCAGGTCAGTGTGGCAGTGAAGTGTACCCATCACATAATGTCGTTGTTAAAACAGAACAAACAGGTAAGTAATAGCAATTGTGATGGTGTTTCAGGTAACTTGACTTTACCCTGGGTATCAATGATCAAGGAAAATTGCTACTAAGATAAAGTTCATGGTGGATATTTTAGCAAAAGCTTCACTTAAATACCAAAACAAGTCTGTTTTCTAGAGAAGGGGGTATTACATAACGGAGATTAAATAAAAACTGAGCTTTCTAAAATGTCAGTAATTGTCTTTACTGAGTCTCTGACGTCTAACATGGTACCAGAGACACTAGAGTAGATGTGGTCACTTAGGAGACCTCTAAAATGTCACCTAACCCGTGTCGTCATCACCCTTCTCAACAATTGGAGGCTTGGTTTCATAGTTAAAAAGAATTACAATGGAACAACACAAAATCAAGCTCAAGCCTTCTCCTCAAACTTGGGTATTTTCAAGGTTCCTGTCCAAAAATGGCTCAACCCACACCCCAGATCTTGTCTATCCATAGCCAAAGTGCTGGGTGTGCTGCTTTCTCGAGGATAGGAGAACTTGATTTGGGTAGATACAAGCGCCCATATGAAGGATAGAAATGACATTGGTGTGTCCAAAGGGGAATCTTATCTGGCCCTATTAAGACAAGGGAGGTTGCCTCAATGTGGATGCTGGCACTGCTGTAAGTGTAGGCCAAATAATCCTCCCAAGCCTTAGCTGGATACGGTTTGTTTGTAGAGACAAGAGTGGATGGATCAGATGTCCAAAAAGGAAGAGGATGTGTGCTACTGTAAGAACATGGGCTTTGGATGCCCCAAAATGCAGCTATAGGTTTGGATGTCTGCTATTGTAAATTCCCATGTCATAAATCAGGGGTGGGGAACTTCAGGCCCGGGGGGCAGGATGTGGCCCCCAGCTTGCCTGGACCTGGACCCCGAGGTATGGGGGTTCCCCAGCACTGGGGAGTCCATGGTGGTGTTCCAGCCCCCTGTCCCCCCTCCCCCACTGCCACATCGTGGGTCTGGAGCACACAAAGTCCACTAGCCTGGGCCCTCCTAAGTTCTTGTGTGCAAAGGGAATGTGGGGAATATCTTTCTCCTTCTCACTCGGGGGCTTTATTATAATTTTTTATTTATTTATTTTTGCTTCTCACGTGCAGCCTCTAACTGATTTTTCTGTAGGTCAGTGGCTTCCGACCCAAAAAAAGTTAATGCAGCCAAACAAGATGATTTAGTGACTCATTTTCAGTTTCTAATTGCATTATTAAATTAAAACAATAAATAAATTCCAAATCTGAGTCTTATACCTCATTGCCTTTGATTTGGAAAGATAAAGAAAGACAAATGTAACATATCTGGCATTAAAAGTTGTAATGTAAAAAGCATCTTGATTTCAATAGTTGTTGACAAGAAAATCAAATGTATGAAGGTAACGAGTATGCTATTATAAATCTCCAATTAATTTTCTGTGTACTGTAAGGAGAACGATGAGTCTAAGGATGGCTTTAAAATTCTTCTATATCCATGTGTTGTTCAGTTTGTGCTGAATAAGATGTTCTTTAGGTTAAGAATATATGTAACTTGAGCAATGGCCCCTTAATATGTGCCTACATAGAAATTCTGAGTTGGTATCTAATAACATAAAATGGGATTTACATAGAAGATGTAACTTTCAGTTATATCATGTTTTTAACCAAATGGAGATTTGGTTTTAGTGAGGGATTTTGGGCACCACCATAATACAAATAAAGAATAAATCTTCATTTCTTCAGTTCTACTAGAATGCTGAATTGTTGAGGACACAATAATTTCTCTAGCAACAAAGTACAATCTTACAAACTTCATTACTGCTCAGGCAGGAAGAGATAATATCCCTCTGGATCACACAAGCTGAAATATTACCTGAAAAAATATTAAGAAAATACAGGCCCAAGAAAAAGCATTTTTTTAAAATAAATATTTTGTATTAATTAATTTTTCCCAGTGTACAAATGGTGAGGGGGAGTATAATAGTCTATGGTGTAGCATCTTCCCTAGTCTTTTATTTTTCACATTTCTCTTATTCTTACTGGATTTATGTCTCATTGTTACTTGCTTCACTCCTGGATAATATTGTTTTACTGACACAGACTTTCATTTTGGTCCCTATCTTCAGATCCATCCATAATGGCCTCCTGGAAAGAAGAGAATTATTTGTATGACAGAGGTTATGGTAGTACAGTAGGTAACTAACATCACAATGTTTTAAGCATTTATGAAGTGTTTTACTGTGGTGAGAGGATGTTAATGTTAATTTTTTTATTTTTAATCCCCAGAGTTATTGGACAATAAAACTTTCTGTCGTGCACAGATTTCCACAAATTCTACCAGTCACCAGCCTCTTGGTAAGAAGCACTTGTATTACTGATCATTTGTCTCACCTGCCCTAGAATTATGGCTCTATAAAAGTCTTCTGCTGCAGGTCTATTGTAGGTATCAGCTAATTTTAAACCAAGCAATATTAGCTTTTTTAGTGATCCTAACTAAATCGTTATTTAAAAGGATCACTGCTCTCCTCTCTCTGTCAAGAAAAAAAAGAAAAAAAGAACGTCAAATAATCTGCAACCTCAGGGTCACTCCCCATATCTTTCCAAGTGACTAACTCGAAGTGGACGAGACAGTGTTCGAAAGATAAGATGCCCCTAGCCTGTCACAACCTGTTGTGCAGTGTGGCTGTGCATAGCTAAAGGACTGCCTCATCCCTTCTCAGAAGTGCACTTCAGTGGTGAGCAAATTTGTTCATATGAGGTATCAATGGCCAGATTTGGCGTTACACCAGTACAGAGCAGCCAGAGGGCAGGTATAAATCTTTCCTACTTCTACCAGCACAGAGTAGAGGGTGTTCCCAACAGTTTTCCCACAACTTTAGTGGATCCCCAGTCCAGCCTATAGTACCTCTGCAAATCACGTAGATAGTGTGTCATCTAATCCTTTGATGGCCTCTTTGTACCCCCTGAACAGCATAAAAAGGACATAGCAGGAATATAATCTGTCTTTTTGTAGGCAGGGGAAGTAGTGGGTAAGTGACAGACGCATAGGGAGTAGAGAGAGGAAAAGCAGAAGTGTGTGGTGGGTGGACACATGAAAATGTGGCAAGTATGATTCAGAGTATGGTGTCTTAGTGACAGCTGTGGGCAGAAAGTGAGGAAAGAGGGGAAGAGAGAAATGATGGTAAGAGAAGAGAAGAGACTGGCAAATAGGTAGAAGGGAAAGAAGAGATAAGGAAAGAGAAAGATAAGAAGAAAAAGTCAAAATCAACAGGAAGCATGAACACTTGAAAGAACATGGAGAAGGAGGAGAGAAAACACAGGGAAAGAAAAAGGCAAAAGAGAAAATAATCCAAAGTAAAACAAATTCTGTAAAAGAATTGAAAGGAAAAAAAATTAGGGGTTGTTAGGGGGAGGGAGGAAAAGAAAGGTAAAAGAACAGGATGTGGGAAGTGAAAAAAATGCAGTGTGACTGCATCCCCCTCCATTGTCTTTGCAGCTCCCCACTGAGACTCATGCTGTATGCTAATTTATTTGCCCACTGAGCCCCCATCCTTAAACTCATCTGGCACAATTAAAGGCCATACCAATAACAGTATCTGTATGTGCATGCTCAGTGTGGCCATTACCTACAAGCACAGCAAGGCTTGCCAAGGTGACGTGTGGTTTAAACAAAAGCATTCAGCAATAAATGTTAAAAAAACGCCCACCAAACTCAATTACTTTTTCTCCTGCCAACGCCCATTCTCATAAAATGGCTGCCAGCTCTCTGTCTGACACTGCTGGGAATCAGCAAGATTCTTGGCTTGGTGTGTTTATACACTGACTTGTTGTGCCTAGAGCTAGGGTGGCATGTCCAGGGCACAGCCTGTTGTAAAAACTAAATTTGTATATCCCGTAAAGAGGTAGCTCACTCCTGAATCATATGTAAATAATGTGAAATCTTTTGTCATAAGTTTTGCAAGGCAGCTTTGCTGAAATGGCATCATAATTCTTTTAATCTGTCAAGCCTCAGCCTTCTAATTGTGTGTGCTCAGAAAAGGGTTCCATAGAAGAGTAAAGGCAGATGGGAGGCTGTTTACATAAGTGTAATAAGGAAAATATATCAGTGAGTAAAAGGCAACTGACTCTTATTGAATAAATTACCAGCTAAGGAGAACATACCAAAGCCTTTTTGAGCTAAATATGGGATTCTAAAATAGTGTTTTAATAATGATATTTTTTATGTAAAATTACCCCCAAATTAGGCATTTGACACTACAGTCTTTAAAAAAGACAAAAGTCTCACCAATTCTTGATGTATAGTATAGTTGAGTGTCTTTCATAGGAGCTTATCATGAATAAAGTCAGCAAAACCAAGCCCTCATAAGCTCAGTGACTTCCATAGGTGACTGGTGTTCTCTGAAAATAGGTAGGATATATAAACATGAACTCGGAGTCAGTTTGTTGTTTTGGGCCAAGACCATGTTATATCAGACTTGAAAAAGGGTGCGTAGAGACTGTTCTCTCTGCCCTGAGTAAAATTGAGCAAAATCCTCTGTGCAAAATATTTTTTTTTACTTAAAAATGCAAATTTGGGTTAACTGAAACAATTCACAAGCTTAGGTCGATTTTTGGCAAATTGTTTTAGTCAGAATTTCTTTTTTCTAGAAATGTAAGAAAGGGTTCATTTCGCAAATGAAACATTTTTACTTTTTGGTTTGAAATTTTCCTCAATTTTATTTTTAATTTAAAATGTACTTTAAAAAACACTCAAAATTTATTTAACATTTTAATTCATCAAAAATTTACAACACTATCAAAAAGGCTGTCTGGAAATGATTTTTTTTTTCAGTTTTTTCAGACCTACACCTGAACATAACATTCAGTTATTTGGACAGCTCTATTTTTGAGCTGATAATTCCAGTTGAGTATAGAATACAGTATGTCTTTCAATATTTTTGAGATCACTTTTTGACATGCAATTATTGCAGATGCAAGTGAAAGTCAGGCACAATTTTATACAAACAGATTATTTACTTTGTCATCTGCACATGCAAATTACTGCTTTTCATGCAAAATTATGTTAATTGTGCATATTTAGCCATTAGAAAACATGCAGGAGCCTTAAGCATTTATTTTATAGAATTTAGGCACTAAATACTCTGCAGAGCAAGCACAAAAGGGACTTGTAATTATGATTGTTTCAGAGACTATGTGGAAGTTCTCAGCCTGATTAATGTCAGTAAAATAGTCAGATTTTGTTTGCTTCCAAGGAGGTGACTACTAAATATAGAAATAGCACCATCTAGTTAGGTGATAAAAGATGAATAAATTCAACTTCTTTACTCTTAGTTTCTGAGGAATGGCTTGAGCTACAAATCAGATGCCTTTTAAGAGGGCTTACACCCAAATTGTTGCACTGATAAGAAGCAGCATGTTCTTTTAGCTTAATAACTATAAAAAATTAATGTGTGCCCTGTTATCAAGAATTCCTAACAGTTCTGGCATTACTTGGATTTTATTTATTTTAAGAACAATGTCTTACCAGATAATTGTGCATTCAGGCACATGGGCACACAATACAATAATATCAATACATACAATTCATGTTAGAGCATCTACAGAACAACAACAACAAAAAAGACATCAAAGTGACATATTACAGCAAGGTCTGGGCCATAATGAGAGATTACAGGATTGCTGTCATAGATATGATCATTTTATTTTTCACTGTGACATACATGTTCAAAGGACATGGGGTTAAATATTTGTTAATCCAATTAACATTTCCATATTCAGCTCTATTCCTCAGTATTTGTTCTTTATTCATCAATGATCTCTTTGTGAAGTGTAGCCTGGCTGGTTAAAATGTAACCCAGAAAGCAAAAACACTCCTTGGATTACTCATTTAGTTTTTGAAAGATGATTATCTGTAGAACAGGCACTTATTCAGTTTGTGGTTTTTATTTTGTTAATCTGCTAGTCAACAGAAAATCTTTCACTAAGTTCATAAGAACAGTTTCATTTTCATCCTCTGCAGAGTCTTCAGATGAGAAAAAAACACAAGATCATCCCCCAAAGTCCCACACCAAGAAGCACAGTAAGTCAACTTTTTATGGCAATACAAGTGACTTGTGAATGGCCCAGAGATAGCACAAAGTTACAGTCAAATTTTGGGAGAAAAAGGAAGCAAGATAAAAAAAAGACCCGTTTCAGAGCAAATGGGTTGGATGGAGCTATGCCAATTTACACCAGCTAAGGATTTGACTAGTTTTTTCTCAGGGGCACCATTTCAGATTTTGGTAGGAGAGGGCCGACCTGTGCATGCTGTGATGGGGAATATGGGAAGGGGGTAGAGTGAGGACAGAGGCTTCAATAGTGTTACTGAGCATGCTCAGTATAAGCCAAGGACCAAATGAGGAGGGGGGAAACAATCCCATCTGCCTTCCTCCCCTCATACATCATCTCTATCTAGGAGCTACCAAGATACTGCAACACTCTACATTTTGACAGACAACTTAGCATTTAGTTGACAGGAGCACTGTATCTGATTCCTATATAAATGAAAGACAAATACATATTAGACTCACTCAGCTCTAACACTAGCATAATGCCAAATGCAGATCCCTGCAGCACAACACTCATCTTTACTCTTTCCACCCCATCTTTAAACCCTAGAAATGTTTTCATGATGATCTAATTATCCTTCAGTTGCTCGAATGCTGAGCCTTTTGTTATTCTTAATCACCATGCCTCCCTCTTTAACACACTCCCTGCTGCAAAGACAAAGCTGCAAGCAGCTTAAATTATGTTGCATTTAAGAACTACCTCTGGATTCAGAGGCATGTAACTTTAAGCAGACCTCAAGTATGAAATATAGGGAGTTCAAAGTTGGGAGGGGAGGCTATTGTCCTGTTAGCCCCCCATGAAAGGTGTCCTGGCTGTTTCTCTCTGTTATACTTGTTTGAATTGGCATTGTTACCAGGGTCGCATAAAGATTCCAAATAATGCTCTAGTCAATGAGGACTTTTCAGACACCCACGATACGATGAATGTTTACTGTGTCCTCTTTTAAGACATGATTGCCTGAAAAGAAGTTAGGAGATGCCTTGACTACCAGAATTTTCTCCTCCCTGAGAAACCGCTCCACTAAGGAAAGATTCATTATCCACATCCATTATGGAGGCTTAAGGGAAGGTTATACCATCGGTGTGCAAATGGGTCAGAAAACATCTTCCTTAGTCTTTACTAGGGGAGAATGTCACAGCTTTGAGCAAAACACTCCAAGTGCTTTTCCTTCCTGAATGGGTATACATGCTAGAAGTCATGGTACTGAAGTATAAAGCAGAAGAACAGCAGTCTGAAAAGTATGCGGCTTCAATAGGGTACATACTTGATAGGATTAATGCAAAGTGCTGAGCTTTGTAATATGAAACAAAGACTGAATTTGGCATCATTTTCTCTGGGTTGCATCCAAGTTTCTAGAGTGAGTAGGTTCAGTATTTTGCTGCAGCTTGACTGAGATATGCAAATCTGCGGGGAGCTTTTCCAAAAATAACCTCAATTTAAGAAATGTCAAGATTACTGCTTTATGCAGTGTAGTTGCAGCCATATTGGTCCCAGGATATGAGAGTGCCTCACCTACCTTGTTTCTATCTTTTATTGGACCACTTTCTGTTGGAGAGAGAGATAAGCTTTCTACTTTTGATTATGTACTAAGTACTTTTATGTGAAACAAACTGTCTCATCTTGCATTTAGATGGGATGACCCTGGAAGTACCTTTCCCAGAGTTGTGTGTGGCTTGAAAGCTTTCCTCTCTCACCAACAGAAGCTGGTCAAATAAAAGATATTACCTTACTCGTCTTTTCTCTCAGATTACAGCATTACACCTCTCAGACAATGTACACGGAAGTCTGGAAGCAGAGTTAGATTTTTCAATTTCTGTACAGTCTGGTAATTTTCTGTGAGCCACCTATAATACTAAAATAAAACAAACAAACAAAAAATACCCTAGAGAAAGTCTTTCTGTTTTCTCCATCTTCTTTCAGATCCTCGAGGGACTCACCTCTGGGAGTTTATCAGAGATATTCTCCTGAATCCAGAAAAGAACCCAGGATTAATAAAGTGGGAAGACCGGTCTGAAGGTGTCTTCAGGTTCTTAAAGTCTGAGGCAGTGGCTCAGCTCTGGGGAAAGAAGAAAAACAACAGCAGCATGACTTATGAGAAGCTCAGCAGGGCCATGAGGTAGCATGAGTTGAGAAAACATGAATCCTGTAATTATTAAAGATATATTGCATACATTTGGCATCTTGTTAATTTAAAAAAAAAACGAGTTAAAGGTAGTTTCATTTGCTACACCTGCCATCTGAGTTCCTATAGGTGATTTTGAAGGGGGTTTAATTACATTTTCTTATTTTTAAAGTGTTTTTGTCTCCCTTTTTGCTGTGTGTGAACAACCTATACAAACAGGTTAACCTAACTGGTTAAAGAAGGTTAAACACAAAAGGTAAAACTCACCTCTCTGCAAAGGAACCAGCTCAAGACCTTGTCACTGCTAAACCCAAAGGCTACGTCTAGACTGGAATGATTTTCCGCAAATGCTTTTAACGGAAAACTTTTCCGTTAAAAGCATTTGCGGAAAAGAGCGTCTAGATTTGCATGGACGCTTTTCCGCAAAAGCGCTTTTGCGCAAAAGCATCCATGGCCAATCTAGACGCGCTTTTGCACAAAAAAGCCCCGATCGCCATTTTCGCGATCGGGGCTTTTTTGCGCAAAACAAGTCTGACATGTCTACACTGGCCCTTTTGCGCAAAAGCTTTGCGCAAAAGGACTTTTGCCCGAATGGGAGCAGCATAGTATTTCCGCAAGAAGCACTGATTTCAGACAGTAGGAAGTCAGTGTTCTTGCGGAAATTCAAGGGGCCAGTGTAGACAGCTGTCAAGTTTTTCCGCAAAAGCGAGTGCTTTTGCGGAAAAACTTGCCAGTCTAGACACAGCCAAAGGGTTTAATTTGTATCTAAGTAATGAGCTGGTGCTTCTGAAAAAACATTGTCCACCCAAGGTACAATCAAGTGTATAAACTAAAGCAAAGTAAAATAAAAAAAGAGATGTTTTCTCTAATATCTTTCATCACAATAACATTAGATATTACTTGTAATAATAGTGAGTAAAACATGTTCGGTTACAAGTTTGATTTTTTTAGATAAGAGTGTCCCTTAAAGACTATTCTCAACTCTACTGCCTAGTGTAAAATCTATTTCTTTGTTTTTCTTTAACAGGTACTATTATAAAAGAGAAATACTGGAGCGTGTGGATGGCCGGAGATTAGTCTATAAATTTGGAAAGAATGCCCGTGGCTGGAGAGAAAATGAGAACTGAAGATGTCAACAAAAACAGCAGCAAAATCTGGTAAAATGGACATAAATATTTCAAAGACAATTCTCTTCTATTTATGTACCAAAATGGGAAAAGAACACTACTTCTAACAGGAAGAATGAACACTATCATCGGTGTCAAAATTATTTTAAAAAAGCGACGAGGAGTCCTCTGGCACCTTATAGACTAACAGATGTATTGGAGCATAACCTTTCATGGGCAAAGACCCACTTCATCAGATGCATGTAATGGAAATTGTTTTAGTTGAAGTATGTCCTATATGGGGAAAATTGTACACAGTGTTCTGTGATATATGATAACATTATTTGATTTTGATTAATTTTCCCATTGTGTGACAATTTTTCCTAGATAGTACAGGAGTAATGTGATTTATGACAATGCTGTGAGCCATGCAGGTAAACAGGGGGAATCATGGGGCATTATCTATTTTTGAGTAAAAGAATTTAAAATAAGGCAGCCTGCTTTCTGCACATGAAAAAAATAATTATTTCTGATGTTGCTTATCTTTGTAAGAGGACTCTCAGGCAATTGTTTAGTTCAGATCATATTATTTCAACAATGGGATACCTGTGGCATATAGAGCAACATATGAGTTTGCTGGAGCATGTTAATACACTTAGCGAGTGAACTTTAAATGGAAAAAATAGCAATTCTGAGCCATTCGGTCGTTTTAATAAATTCCTAGACCAGAAGGGACCATTGTGATCTCCTAGTCTAGTGTCCTATAAAAAAACATAAGCCATAAAACTACCCCAAAATAATTCTTAGATCTTTTAGAGAAATATCCAGTCTCAATTTAAAAATAGTCAGTGATGGCGAATCTGCCACAACCCTTGGTACATTGTTATAATGGTTAATTACACCCACTGTTCAAAACGAATGCCTTATTTCCAGTCTGAATTTGTCTGGCTGCAATTTTCAGCCATTGGATTGTTTTAAACCATTCCTGTCAAGATAGCCTATTATTAAATGTTTATTTCTTGTGGAGATTCTTATAAAAACAAATATTCCATACTCACCTGGATTGTAATTTTGTTTGTCCAATAACATTAATTTAATCTCTCCTACCAATTTCTCAGTCTTTTAACATTCTGCTGGCCTCCCTTTGCTTCAGTTACTAGCTTCATCCTCAGTTAGCTTCTGCCAGTAACTGTAGTGAAGTACAAGGAAAGCATGGTGTGACTATGGGCATTTCTTTGGAGGACTTGTAAAAGCTCCTGCATTGATTGGGACCTGATCCTACAAGGTGCTAAAGTACTTCCTGCCTAGTGCTCAGTGAACTATATCTTCATTAACTCCTGTGAACATGATGAATGTCCTGTGATAAAGGCCCTAAATTCCCTCCTCCCCCCCCCCCCCCCCGCTCCCAGCTTTGAGGTGGACTTCTAGGCCTCAAGGAACAAAAGCCTTAGAAAAAAGACACATCTATCAGGTAAACTTATTTAAAGGAACCAACTATTCAAATTTCTTCAGAGTCGAGGTGCATCCAAAGTTACCAGATCCAAGAAGAAATAGAGAAAACATGTTTTCCAGTGGTCAGTGGCATAGTGAGGGGAGAATGAGGGGGGAGGGGAGGAAGAGACAGTTGCACCCGGGTACCATGCTCCTCCACTACTCCGTCATCCCTCCACTCGTCTGCTCCTCCTCCACCTGCTGCTGCCAACTGGAGCCTCCTCCTTGCCTCTCCACCCTGAACCTTATTCTCCTTCATTTCCACCAGTGGGTTAGTTCATGCGGGAGCCTGGCTCCAATCTGGAGGGGGTGGGGAAAGATGCAGTACAAGCACCACCACCCTCCTCCCAGGGTTGGGTTCAGCCATGCGCCAGGTTTGGGACCCTGCTCTGCAGTGGTGGCGGGGGAGGGAGATGCAAATTTTGCCTTTGCCCCCGGACACATAACACCTTTGCCATGCCTCTGCCAGTGGCGGTTTAAAACATTTGAGATCATAGGGGAAACTGGAGTGGGTTAGGCAAGCACTGAGGATAGGCTGGTGAGAATAGTGCAAGCAAAAAAGCTAACGCTGGTGAATGAATGCTGGGAAAGCTTCTCAAAACCCAGCGTTGAGCCTGAGGTACTAGTTTTGCTGATTTCTACTTTGAAGGGAAAAAGGCTGTCAACAGAAGAAATATGGAGCTGAAACCCAGAATTAAGGGAAGAACAATAGGAAAGGCACCAAAATGTGCTTACCAACTCCCCACAGAAAACCTAAGAGCCTAGTCTGTTACCTCTACACAGAGAATCACATCACCCACTGCACAGTGCTTGCCAGAACTGTCACCATTAATTATCTCCACATAACAATTGTTACTTTTCATTAGCTGAGTGGAGAGAAGTTCATCTTGTTTATAAAACTGGTTCATAAAACTTCAAAGTAAATTTTTTCTAAATGTGTTTTTGTTTTCTGACTGGGTAGGTCTTCTAGCACTGTTTGGTTTTGCTCAGTTCATTCATTTCCTCTTCGTTTTTTAGCTTGATTGGTTGCACTATATCCTCTTTTTCACCATGTGTGGTCTGAATAACTATATAGATCCTAGGCTATCAAATCAGAACGATACCTTCAGAGTATAAAATACATGTCCCAGAAACCTTCATTGTTACTTTCTGTCATCTGCTTCATGCTTTTTGTCCTCCACGCTTCCAGGGCAATCTTTACACAAGAGACACTTTGGGGCTACGTTTACACTGCAGCGCTATTTTGGGATACTGGAGTATCCTGAAATACCTATCCTGCGTCTTCACAGCAAGCTCGTTATTTCAGACTTGATATTCCGATGTCCCTGTAAACCTAATTCTATGAGGAGTAAGGGACATTTCGGAATAGCGCTTTATTTCGAAATTTGGTGCTATGTAGACAGCACCCTGGGTGAAAACCTGACCACACAGAAATCAATGGCATAATAACCATTGAATTTGATTGGATCAGTATTTCAGCCATGTTGGAGGCTTAAAGAAGTGCTAGGGGTTGGGTAGCAATACAATTATTGTTCTCTGTCTTGGGTTAACAACATAGACCTCATGGCAACCAAATACAATAATATCCTGGTGTAATGCTGCTTTGTACTAGACCTCAAGGGAAACAACCGTGAAATTGTAATATACATTTGTCACCTTTTCCATGGCTCTGAGTTTACTATTCAGCAACAGCTAAATCTATCTGGGGATTCTTTAAGGTTCTACATAGCAAAGTACACAAAATAAAATAAAATAATTCTTTAAAAAAGATGACCTTCTCCAGGATGTGTATTGTACAAAACTTAGGGAGTAATTTCTCCTGAGATGCAATCTAGTCTTCCATTGGAATATTTAGCAATAGGTGACAATCATCAAGCAAATATTTTCTACTGTTAAACTTTTGGAGTGGAAACTTGTCAGTTGACTTTAAAACTGCACAGACCTGGAAAGGAAGCCATTTGACATTTGCTGTTTTACAAATGCCAGCCTTTGCCTACGACAGAGAGAGTGGATTACTTTAGATTGATTCTTGCCACGCACAAATGCAACTAGGCAAAAGCAAACCGTTTTAACCAAAGTGAGATAGTGAAGATACGAATGTTTATATGAATTGCTATTTAAACCAAAAGCAATTTTGAGATTGCTGTTTTTTATTTTGTATTGCAAAGAGCTGAGCAGTCACTTTTTCTAGATGTATATTTTAGGTTAGCAGCTGCGGAACTGCTAACGCCATATGTATAGATTTTTTGTATCATAATTTTTCATATGTACAAAATCGTATAGGAAAAAGTAATGATACTATATTTATATAGTTGCACACCAATCAGTAAAGTCAAAAGTGGCGTTAACATCAACAATCACTCTTAGGATATATTTTATATAGCTAAGAAGAGCAAATCTCTTAAAGAAACATCCATGTTGGTGAAATATATAGACATGAAAACACTTGATTAAATGTTCCTCTTTCTTGCCACATCAAATTGCATAAAATCAGCTTCCCTTTCACTTTATCTTCAGTGTTTAAATATGGAAAACATATTATGTTATCAGGTATTTTGGTTTTTCTAGTCAAATCTCAGATTGAAGTATATGTATCTCAGAAATGCCAAATAGTTTCTATTTTTATGGATGTTATATACATTTAAATAAAAAAACTAAAATAAGTTTTCAGCTGTGTGTTTATTTCAGAGCTTTTTAATTTTTGAAAAGTTACAATTATATGAAATTTCCCAATAACAGTGAAAGAACTGACATACTCAGCTATTGAAATTTACAAAGATGCTGGCTCATTCGACAATACTGCATTCTTTATTAAGTTATGAGGTCTTAAAATTTGGTCAGTATCCCGTACTAATCTCTGGAGTGTTTGCTGCTGATCTGAGGAGACCAAGTAGCTTACATTAGATTGCTTCTCTCTGTGTTCAGTTTCAAAACTTCACTCAGGCCCCAGTTCAGAACAGACCGTAAATAGATGCTAAGTAAGGATGAGATCATGCCTAAGCATGTCCTTAATGTTAAGCATATGTATTTCATTGAATCAAGGCAGCTAAAATATATTAAATACTTTCCTCATATTATTTTTTTCCATTTAATAACTGTGATTGCTGCAGGAACATGTAGAATTTGTATGTCAAGCAGGAAAAAACACTTCCTGTGATGGATCCTTGGCCAAGATAGCACCTCTCATGCTCTTTGTTTACACTTATAAATTCTTAAATAATCCTTGCGGATCTTCCATAGCATTTCTGTTCTAAGGTTCATTGGAATTACAACTGTATTGCCCTTGAAAAATCACCTCCCCCCATCACAATAAGTTAATATTTGCAGTTCCAATAGTTCCAACAGGAATTATAGGCCCTAGGACAACATGTCAATGGTATCAAGTCTCTCCCTCCCCAGAGAAACCCTGAGCACCATCCCTCAATCAGAGGACCCTCTGGTCAGTTGCTGCCCTATCCCACACCTGCTTGGAGGTGTCTTTCCCACCTTCCTTCCCCTCTCTACCCCCCCCCCCCCCCAGTGTTCCCTCTAATCTGCACTGCAGCGCAGCTTCACAGATGATTAATCAGCCCCTCCCAGTCAGTCAGCTCTGTGCATGGAGCCCTGAGCCACTGACTGGGTGGGACTGATTAATCACCTGTGAAGCTGTGGTGCTCCCAACCACCCTAACCGAGCTCTGCCCCCCAGCAGTCCTGTGCTTCCCTCAGATACTTTTCCCAGCTGTCCCTGCCTATCCCTGCCTGCACCCATCTGCTCTTTTGCCTTCCCAGCTTTGTTCCTCAGTCCCTCTTGGTCCTCATACCCTGCAGTCCCGTGCCTGTCACTGCCCCCCGAACTTGTGCACTCCCCTTCAAGGCTTTGCCAGTACTGCTGGTTAGTTTAGAGCTGGTGTCAAATCCTCATTCCATCTCCTCCTCTCTACTCCTTTCCCCCTTGTGGATAGGTTGTAACCCTAGCAGCTCTTGCCAAGAAAGCAGTTCTTTCACTCAGAGAATGACAAGGGCTGATGCTTGTGTCAGCTGTCAGGGGCTAGACACAATCTGGTCTTTCAATTTCATTCCAGCTCAAAGCAAGGGGCAAACCAGTCTGCTTTGGGTTTTGAATTTGCACCACCTTATTGGGCAGGTTTAGATTTGCAGACCATACCTTGAACCTGAAGCTGTTCAGGTAAAGTTTGGAGTAAAAAGATGGTTGGACAAAAGATTCTGCTTTTGTCCTACTTCTGTTAAGAATGGGCTACTTGCCTCTTGCATGCAAAGAGACACCTAAGGAGTGTCAGCTCTATTTTCTATTACTCTGCAAATCCACTATCAAAGTTCTAAAAGGAACAAGATGATGCTCCTGCCATCACACATACTCTACACACTGTATCATTTGCACTCTGCAAACCCCTTCCTTTTCAATAAAGCCATAAGCAGAAAGCTCTACTATTTTGGAAAGGAGAAAACGGTCTTTGAATTTAACCAACTCGTGACAAAGACAATCCCAGTGTTACAGCTAAACGACCTGAGACAGGTGTTACGGTCAGTTCATGTTTTCCTGTTTTAGTACATAAATTCTCCTCCATCAGCGATATGAGGCAATCTCTTGACCTCCATGTATTTTTCTAGGAATCATCACCCCCTTTGCCTCCAGATCATTGTCTTCTGATATTTGTCTGATATCAGTGTTCTCATGCAAAACCTGAGTTTAACACACTGGAATAAACTTATTGCACAAAACAGTTACAAATCCAGATGATTTGCCTGTTACTCATGCCAGATTATTTCAGAATCCATGTGTAAAACATTAAAGATGGCCAGATTGAAATCTGAAATTGATGTATCTAATAGGCAAGTGCATTTCACCCAGACACAACTGGAATGGTCAGCAACAGACAAACACTTCAATGAGCCTAATTACTAGCCTTTCACATCCTTTTTCTGGTGATATAGATTAAAGGTATGGGCACTGCTTTGAAGGGAAACTGGTTATAAAAGAATATAGGCAGTAGAAGATGCAGGTGGTGGCCTCTGTTTAGACTTTAAAGTGAGAGAGCAAGGATAGTGGCAGTGAAAAAGTGTCTTATCCATATAACCTTACCTCTAGGACATGGAGTCTTTAGCACCTTAGTATCTCTGCTGATGTTGGCAACAAGGCCATCAGATAATACTAGTCTAAAGGAGATAGTGTATCAACTATCTATAATGTTTAGCAATGTAGTTACATACATATAAGAGTGGCAATACAACAAATATGGGGAGATCTGCCCATATGTATCGGAGGTGTGTAAAACATCAAAGAGGGAGAGGATTAATTTAGGGTGTTTCCAACAGGTATAAATAGGAGTATGGGGATGAAATTAATGCAAGGAAAATAATGAAGGTTGAATATTGGGAATGACTTTCAGAAAGTGCAATCTATTATATCAGCTCAGATTCTGGTAGGTGTAGCCCTGGTCCATTGGCTACAATCAGACAGAACACAGGCGGATTCACACTATATTATCAACTGTTAGATGTACATTAGGTCCAAAGCCTGAGAATTGCACAGGGAAGCAGAGGAAACGGAGACCCCATTATTAGAGCCAAGTAGATTCCACTGAGGTCAATGGCAGCTGTGATTACTAAGCCCTGCTGAAAAATCAGGTTGGAAAAAGCATTCACAAACATAGGAACATCATAATATCAAGCCCGTTATTTTGAAAGCTATTTCAAAATAATGGGCTTTCTCAAAAGACATGGAATAGCTATTTCAGGATACCAGAAGTATCCTGAAATAGAGCTGCTGTCTAGATTTACCCTTATTCACTAGAACATCTTCCTACTACACAGGGTAATTTTTCATAGTCAAAATAGATGGATTTCTGAAAACATTCAAGCCTCCCTATATACAGGCAGCGACATGTCTAGTGCAGATATCATTCAGCACCCATTTTTGTTTACTTAATATTTGAAAAAATGTTCATCAGAATTCATCTGAAATTATTTCTGTGTTCAGTTAATGACAGAAGAATTTGTTTCACTGATGCCAAATGAGATTCTAGTATTGGCTTGGCTTCTTACCTTTGCTTGTGCTTTTTTCTGTTTATTTCTTTTACCTTTGCTGTCTTTCTCTCTCCCTCCATCGCTCCTTTTGCTTCAGTGACTAAGGAGAGGACAGAAACTTTTCAGTCAGCTAGAGTATATAATATAATCTATGCCCAAATTAACTGCTGTGCATTTTTAGATATCTGTGCAGCAACTTATTTCTACACTGTCACATCTAAAGAATAAAGTCCCTAATGTAAACCTAATTCTTGCCATCAGGAATGAACATGAGAAAGGAGCTATTTAAGCACTTTAAAGAGTATGCATGTCAATGAATGTCAGGATGAAGAAAAGGGAAAGTGAAGATGACCGTCTGCCGCTCCTGATTGCTGCACAGTAGGTTTAATATCATTATTCTCAAAGCACCCCAACATTCAAGTGTAGCTTTGCATATTTGCAATAATGGGAATTAAACAGCTTCCCTTGGCAGTTTGCTCTATTGTCTGATTACACTACACTTATGTCTAGACTACAGGCTTTTGTCGATAGTTTTGTTGACAGATACTGTCGACAAAGCTTCTGTCGACAAAGAGTGTCTAGACTATATCCAGTTCTGTCGACAAAGCAAGCAGCTTTGTCGACATGACAGTGTAGATGCAAAGGACAGTATAGATGCAATAATGCCTTCTGTCGACAGAACTCTGTCAACAGGAGACGTTATTCCTCGCAGAATGAGGTTTACAGCGGTCGACAAAACTGAACTCAGCGGCAGTGTAGACGCAGGTATAGTTTTGTCGACAAAAGACCACTTTAGTCAAAAAAACCCTGTAGTCTAGACACACCCTTATGGACTTATTTTTATGTGTAACCAAATTACCCGTCTTTAGCTTAAAATTATACCTCCTTGCTGTATTCCTGTTGACTAGTGAAAATACTGACATCCCTTCCCATATTACAGCTACCACCTTCTCCCTGTGTAACATTTTTCTATATATGTTATGGTAAAGAGTTATCATTGGTCTGTAGTTGTCATTTCCCTAAACTAAACTCTAAGCTTAGGCACACCTGTGGCAATCCAGAGTAACTCCTGTCACTAGCCTGTGTTCAAAGTCTTGCCTGAGTTCATCGATCTAAAGTGGGAAGGCCAAAAGCAAAGTGGCAACTGAAAAGAAGGCCTCCAAATCAACTCCAGCCAGCACAGTTCCTAGTTCTCTTATAGTTCTGGGAAACAGACTAGTTTTCTCTTAGGAGCAATGGAGCTCCTAAGACCTGGCCTCAGAGCCTCGAGTCAGACCAACCAAACTTACAGTCACAAAATAGTTTTTAAGACTCAGGCCAGGTAGTGTCCTAGGACCTGCAACCCATAACAGCCAACATGGTCTTTAGTCCCCTCTGGCTCAGCTTCCTTTTCCTGGAAGAGCCTGGGTACAACTTCATAACGCCCAGGGTGTTTTGGCCATAAGCTGTCCCTTAAAGGGGTAATATGCTCCACCATCCTGAATAAACTGCAGTGTCAGGCCCTTTTACCGATTAGTGCAAGTTTACTGAGGTTTCACAGGCATTTAAGAGGTACTAAGGTGATATCTAATAATTCCTGTGGGCTATATTGTCCCCGGCCTTATTCACACAAAGGAGTGAGGCAGGGTCAGCTCTCTCTCATTTCCTACTTGGCCATGTAGGACCTACTCAAGTGTAGGATCCAGGTGTGATGCACAGTCCCAGGCAATTGTCTCTCTGGGGTCCTGCCTACAAATAAGTGGGGAGACTGAGGGGCAAGAAAAGATGCATTGTACCCTTCCCCATGCCTGACTGGCTCAATGGAAAGGAGGAAGTGGGATGTCCTCTTTTGAGGGAGACAGTAAGTTACTTCCTTCCAAGAGCAAAGAGGGAACAGGAAAGGAAATATCACTCAGGGCTCTTTCTGAGGTCAGGCAGCTGCAAATGACTCCTTCTTCAACTCCCCCCCACCCCCCAATCTAGTCCAACATATGCAGCACAAGGGCTTTGGCTCTATATTACCTTGAAAGACGATGAGCTGGAAGAATTATGGTATCCTAGGCCACACAGTAAAAAATATTCATTCTTCTATAGCTTCCCTCCACTGCAGCTAAAGAGGCAACTGAACCGATGGTGCATGGGAGAAGCAATGGGAAAAGCAGTGCTAGAAGAGTTAAGTCTCTTAAGTTAACACAGAATTAATCAGTGCAATTTTCCTATTTACCAGTTACAAGTGAAGCATAAAACATAACTATGAACTGGATCATTAGCTGTGTCAAAAAGCAGCCAAAAGTCTGTACACGCTAATACAGTAGTTTCCCAGAGAAAGGCTGTTGCGTTGCTGTCGTACACAGAATTAGCTATTAGTGCAGTCAAGGGTGCGTGTTCTCAAATTCTTACTCCTATATTCCCAAGATCAGTACTGGCTGTTATGTTTTTTATTATCTGGATTTAGACAGTAAATGGAAAGTGGGAGGTTTCATTCCTTGCCATTATTTAATTTGCATGGGAACAATTTCTGAACAGATCCTGTTTCTGGCAGACAGAGTGGTGCATTACTGACCAATGGGTGTGTCTTTGTACCTCTGTGGGGAGTGTTATGTTGATTCCTCTTATGAAATGTGCTGTGTTGATATCTGGGATTTTAAGTACACAGGAATCTAAGATTTACCATACAAGATTAGACAGCTGGTATGTAACTGGCAGGGACCAATACCTGATACTTCAGTGGAAAGACATTAATCCGCCTCACAAGCCACTCTTCCATTGCATCATGTTTCACCACAGCAAGAAATCTTTCTTCACTCTTGAATTGAATTCACAGTTCCTTTTCCCATGGGCTGGGTATTCAAAAATTATCTAATGCAGAGCTGCTCATTACAGCTGTCCAGGAAATGTGAGAAATTGTTGGCTAACGGATGTTAGACTAGATATGGGGTGGGCAATAATTTTTGAATGAGGGCCACTTCAAACATTTTTGAAGTGGTCACGGGCTGTCTCGGAAGGGGTGGGGCTGCAGATGGAAGGGGCAGAGCCTCATGCAGAAGGGGCGGGCCTTTAAATAGTAGGTGTTGAAAGGGTTTGCATCTTCCCTGTGGCTACCAGGCATCACGTTAGCAGGGGACAGGAGCAGCGAGCCATTTCAATTCCTGCTATTTAAAGGGCTCGCTGTTCCCAGCCTCGCTGCTAGCACATTGCCTGGGAGCCGGGGATGTGAGAGCCCTTTCAACTGCTTCTATTTAAAGGGCTTGTGCCTTCCGGGTGGCTGCCAGGCACTGCAGCTGCCCGACGGGCATGAGCCCTTTAAATAGAAGTAGTTAAAAGGACTCGCAGCTCCCAGCACCATTAGCGCATTTCCAGGGAGCCCGGACTTGTGAGCCCTTTTAACTGCTTCTATTTAAAGGACTTGCACCTTCCCCAAGCCCATTGGGCAACATGTTGTGTGGCAGCCACAGGGAAGGCACGAGCGAGCCCTTTAAATAGAAGCAGTTGAAAAGGTTTGCATGTACTGGCTTCCAGGCAACACCATGGCAGTGGGGCTGGAAGCTGCAAGCCCTTTAAACTTCTTCTATTTAAAGGGCTCACAGCTCTGGCACCGCTAGAAAACCAAAACCCCTTATGGGCTTAATCTGCAGCAAGGGAGATTTAGGTAAGTTATTAGGAAACAGTTTCTAACTAAGAAGGGTTGTTAAGCTCTGGAATGGGCTTCCAAGGGAGGCCCTGGAGACCCCATCATTGAAAGCTTTTTTAAAAAACAAATTGGACAAATACTTTTCAGGGTTTCGGTAGGTTTAACTGGTCCTGCCCCACAGTGCAGGGGCCTGGACTTGATGACTTCTTGTGGCTTGTTCCAGCCCTACATTCATGGCTTGGGGCTCCCCACATTGGGGTAAGAAATGCCACATGATTCACCAGCCCACAATGGAAACTCTTGAGAAGTGTGTGTGGGGGGGTGGGGGTGGGAGGGGACGCCAGCACCTGGACCATGGCCCACCTTGTGATCCACCCCCACTCTGCCCTGAGGCCCCCCTTCTAGTTGGGCTCTTCCCCTGCAGTACCACCTATGAGATACCTCTTCCTGTCCTCGCTCTGCCTCTTCCCCTGGGACCCTTCCATGCTGCTGCTTGCTCCTCTCCACCTTGTGGGAGGGAATGGACTGAGTGGCAGCTAGGCAGGCTGTCAGGATAGAGGCATAGTGGGGTCAGAGCCTCTGTCGGAAGAGGCCACATGAAAGGTGGACCAGGACAGGGCTACAGAATGAGTGCTGATGGCCCCCTCCACTTCTGGGGAGCACACAAACAGCCTCCCCAAATGCAATATCTGCCTACAGTTCTGTGATCTTGTGATGTATACACAGAACTTGTACAGCACAGTTAATGTCAGTGCAAGTTTTATCATCAGACCACAATGACTGTCACTTGTAACACTGGCTGAATTTGATTTGGTTGAATACAGATGAAAGTCTCTGTAATTCATGTCTTACTGCTCAGCTTAGCTCAGCCCTTCTGCACACTGAGGGAGAGAAAAAACATCTGGAAGAAAGATTGGGAGTACTGCCAAGGAATGAATAGAGTTACTTCTAGCTTTGCCAAGTAATTCAACTGTCTGTCAGTGGAGTAGAAATTCACAGCAGTGAAGAAACTGCAAATTTTTGCTCCTAAAACTTCTCCCATCATTCTCACAAAGGACTGAGTTAATTTAGCCTTTCATTCTAGATTTCAAAAGAATTGTCCATGGTATGAGGGTGGAAGGAGAGGATAACAATTAAAAAGCATTTCACACTGGGTAGAAAATGAATTATTTTTTAAAAGAAAAAAGCAATACAATAAATCCACACAAATAATCATTTGCACACTTATGTGATGCTCCAGACTAACTTTCATTTATAGAGGACTCATAATAGATTCATTTGTCTCATCAGAATTGAGTCAGAAATGTTCTACCATTCACAGAAGTGACACTGAGCTGTAGGAAATGTGAAGCAACATGCCTTCACACTTGAATTTAAAGGCAACATTATTGTGAGGTAGGGATTACTATTTACAGAAGGGGATCTGAGGCACAGCGCATGATATGCCCAAGGTCACACAGAAGGTCTCTGGCAGAGCAGGGAATGAAAGCAGGGTCTCCAAATACCAACCCAGTACCAAACGAGAACCGTCTCTCAGTCTACACGGCAACATTATTTCGAAATAACTTGCTCTACATTTACACATCAAGCAGTTATTTCAAAACAATGTCAAAATACTGTCAAGCTGGAGGACTTCTTACTCCGACTCCTGTAACCCTCATTGAACGAGGGGTAAGGGAAGTTGGAGGAAGAGTGCTCTATTTAAAAATAAGTGCTGTGTAGACGCTCCGAATTTCGAAATAAGCTATTTCGAAATAAGCAACGCAGTTGACGTAGCTCAATTTGTGTAGCTTATTTTGAGTTAAGCCCTGCTGTTCAGGTGCACCCACAGTGTGCTGCAGTATATAGGTTAGGGGACTAGGACCATGGGGGTGCTACAGCAATCAGGGTCCCAGCTGCTGGCCCCATGTGCTGGAGTCCTGGTTTAAGCTATATACTGGGGGCCTCTACTGCTGGCCTCATGCCCAGGATCCTGACTGCCAGACCCATGTGGCCCCACAGGGCTCCTGGCCTCAGCTGGGGTAAGGGTAGACAGATGTAAGAGAGCTCAGCGCCCCACTTTTAAAAACTATCCTGTGCCACAGCTGCAGTGTTTGTTCTATTACATGGAGAGAACGAGATGGACTCAAGATCAGGCATAAGGATCTAAAATTGGCATTTTCTTTTAAAAATTATTGTCAACAAGTGCTAGCAGATGAAAGATTTTCAGCCATTTTGTCAGCTCCAAAGCTGCAAGTACATATGACAGTTATGTTCACATGAAAATGCAGAACCTGTTCTGGAAGACTCAGGCTGTGTTAATGTGCTACTCGAAAAAGGACATTCCTGCGGCTTGTTTTTATTAATCTGAAATGTTTTTGTTCCTTCTATAGAAGAACATAATCTGAATTTTAATGAGGTAGTTTACATCCCTTTGGCAATGAAGACATTTGTAAATGAAATACAGTATTAGAGAACCTGGCTATAAACTAACTGAAAGGGACGAGGAGTCCTGTGGCACCTTATAGACTAACTGAAGTGTAGGAGCATAAGCTTTCGTGGGCAAAGACCCACTTCGTCAGATGCATGTCATCTGACGAAGTGGGTCTTTGCCCACGAAAGCTTATGCTCCTACACTTCAGTTAGTCTATAAGGTGCCACAGGACTCCTCGTCGCTTTTGCAGATTCAGACTAACACGGCTACCTCTCTGATAATTGAAAGGGTTACCGTAAGAACAGCCATACTGGGTCAGATCAAAGGTCCATCTAGCTCAGTATTCTGTCTTCAGACTGTGGCCAATGCCAGGTCCCCCAGAAAAAACGAACAAAACAGGTAATTGATCCATCCCTTGTCACTCATTCCCAGCTTCTGACAGAGGCTAGAGACACCATTCCTGCCCATCCTGGCTAATAGCCATTGATGAACCTATCCTCCAGGAATTCATTTAGCTCTTTTTTGAACCCTTTATAGCAGGAAAATGTCACCAAAATATAATTCCTCAGTGTCAGCTTTTGTCCTCAGTATATTAAACATTTTAATCACATTCTCTGAAGTAGTTAAGGGTTCTTTCCAAGGTAATTTTGTCTGTCCTAGTTTATACTCTGTGTTTGTGAATTCTCTCACCTGTGTGGGAGGTGTAATTGTATGTAGGAACCAGGGCTTGTGGGCGAGTGGGCGTTTCAGTCTCTGTGGTCCATTCATTACTTGGATACTGTCTTGAGAACCAGTTGCATTGTGATCTGGATAAAATTGTAGCGCTTCGAATTGTGCACAGAGTTCCACTGGAGACTAGCATAAGGCGTTCTATTTCCGGTTGCCCATAAACTGAGACAGCTGTCTTTATAGCACTCCTGGCCTCTCCTGGAATTAAGGAATAGTATCTATGCAGTAGGAATTTTTAAAATAATATTTTTGTATATTTCAACATGTTACAGTTCTTTTGATCAACCCACTTTGTATGGATCACAAAATGGATTAGAACGTAAGAAAGGTCATAGTGGGTCATACCAATGGTCCATTTAGCCCAGTATCCTAATAGTGACTATTGTCAGATGCCTCAGAGTGAAAGAAGAGAAATGGACAATTTCTTGAGTGACTCATCCTATCATTTGGTCCTAGCTTCAGATAATCAGAGGTTTAGGGACACCCAGAATATGGAGTTGAGACCCTGACCATCTTGCATAATTGATGGACCTATCCTCCATGAACTTTTCTAATTCTTCTTTGAGTCCAGTTATACTTTTGAGCTTCACAACCTCCTCTGGCAAAGAGTTCCACAGGTTGTCTGTGTCTTAGAAATTATTTAGTAGAACTAGCCAAATCATCCATTGCAAATAATATATATTTGTGAATAGTTTCCTATTTTCTGTTTACAAATTGTTCACAAAAGCAATCCAGTTTATGTAAATGTATATGTTATTTGCAGGTATTGTTTATGAACTAGGCTGAGACCACCAACTGATTTTATATAGGAAGTCCAAAGAGCTATCAGATTGCAATGATCTTTGGTCACTACTGCTAATGTAGTGTAGAAGATGACACAGCCCTTGTATACAAAAGAAAAGACATTCTTGGTCATTTTCTCTGTCTATTTTTTTCTTCCTTTGTCTTGTGTATTTACTTCTTTTTAAATAATTATAAAAGTCACTCTAGCCTGACAAAATTTGTAGCAATAGTGGACTGTAGCACTATGCTGGAAATCACAGTCTGAGGCTATGTCTATATTACAGAGTTTTTTTGGAAAATGGCTGTTTTGCCGAAAAAACTTCACTTATGTCCACACTACAAACGTGTTCTTTTGAAAAAAATTGAAAGAACAGAGGGGTTTTTTCTAACATTGGTTCAGCTCTTTCGGAAAAAGGCGTGTGTGGACAGGGAAGAGGGAGTTCTTTCGAAAGAAGAGGAAAGAAGAAAAAGCACAAGTGCTTTGGTGGCCACTCTGTCCATATCAGAGGGGTAGCCATGTTAGTCTGAATCTGCAAAAGTAGCAAGGAGTCCTGTGGCACCTTATAGACTAACCAAAGTGTTGGAGCATAAGCTTTCGTGGGCAAAGACCCACTTCGTCAGATGCATAATCTTTTGCATCTGACGAAGTGGGTCTTTGCCCACGAAAGCTTATGCTCCAACACTTCAGTTAGTCTATAAGGTGCCACAGGACTCCTCGCCACTCTGTCCATAGTAATCACAGCTTAAATGCTAGATAGCATCCATTCAGTGTGGATGCTATCTTTGGAAAAAGCAGATCGCTTTTTCGATGCGCTTTGGCAGTGTGGACACTCTCTTTTGGAAGACGTTTTTTCAGAAGATCTCTTCCAGAAAAGCTTCTTCCAAAAGAATCCTGCAGTCTAGATGTAACCTGAATCCCAAAAATAAAACAACATTCTCATGGTGTGGGACTGACATGGAGGCAGCATACTCAGAACATTTATCTAGCCATCTGCTGACAAGATATTTCCCACTTACGGCCTGGGCATAATTTACAATAAACCACAGTTGGTCTAATGTAAATACAAGCCATGACATGTACCAGACAGTTCCAATGTAAGCCTAGCTAATCTTTCGGTCTTCAATTCTTTTTTTTCTTTTAAGAAGCCTGTTTATTATATATCTTTCCAAATGGAGGTTAAAAATTAAATAATTCCAGATATTAGGATAAGATAAATCAATTCAGAGGGACTAAGCCCTTGCCAGAATTTTTGCCCAAATCTTTTCACACCAAAACCAATATTTTTTTTATGGTTTGAAAAAGTTTAGAGAACATGTCATTTTTAAATGTATATTCACATACCTTTGCACTATCTGGCTTTGGCTGGGATTGAAAGGAAAAAGCTTGGAATAGGAAAAACTTTTTCTCAGGTGTGTCTTAAGCCAAATCCAGAAGAATTAGAAGCCTGTTTGTTCTGGCTTTCCACCTAAGCATCTCCATGAAAGAAATTTGGATAAACATCTACACTTTGGGATGTTCACTTGAATTGCTAAATCCTATTTGACCCACAGATAAGGTAGAGCATGGGCCATAGCAGTGTACGCTTGCCTACATTTCTTCCTATTTGTACTTCAGGCAACACTATCTTTACAGATGAGGTAGCATTTCAATCTCTATAGATAATTTCATTCTTGGTCTGTGTTGGGATTGTCAATAAACTTGCAAGTTCTGATTTTGGTTTTGTGGATGCTAATTCACAGAGGACTAGAAGAAAATGATATTTCACATAGATCACCAAAGAGGCTTGTGGTGGAAATAATTTTAAGTCACTCCTTACCTGGACTGAATTTGAACCAGTGACCTATAAATGGAAAACTATATCGCATGACTAATTTTCTAAGATATCTATTGTACAAGCTGATATTCATTGTGTGTATGCTGATCAGCAATGGCTTCTGCTCATGCTTTTACTGTACCATATATTTCTTCAATTATTTAAAAAAAGACCCAATTCAACATGGCTACTTTTCAGATCTTTGGCTGGGACCTAGTTAGAATGATAGAACACTAGAACTGGAAGGAACCTTGAGAGGTCATCGAGTCCAGTCCCCTCCCCTCATGGCAGGACTAAGCACCATCTAGACCATCCCTGATAGATGTCTGTCTAACCTGCTCTTAAATAACTCCAGAAATGGAAATTCCACACCCTCCTTAGGCAATTTATTTCAGTGTTTAACCACCCTGACAGGAAGTTTTTCCTAATGTCCAACCTATACCTCCCTTGCTGCAGTTTAAGCCCATTGCTTCTTGTCCTATCCTCAGAGGCCAAGGAGAGCAAATTTTCTCCCTCCTCCTAGTGACACCCTTTTAGATACTTAAAAACAACTATCATGTTCCAGTTTTTAAGTATCTCAGTATTCTCCTTTGCAAATTAAACCAGCACAGTTCTTTCAATCTTCCCTCATAGTTCTTGTTCCCTAGACCATAAATCCTTCTTGTTGCTCTTCTTTGGACCTTCTCCAACTTCTCCAAATCTTTCTTGAAATGTGGTGCCCAGAACTGGACACAATACTCCAACTAAGGCCTAATCAGTGCAGAGTAGAGTGGAAGAATGACTTCTCATGTCTTGCTCATAACACTCCTGTTAATGCATCCCAGAACCATGTTTACTTTTTTGCAATGGCGTCACACTGTTGACTCATATTTAACTTGTAGTCCACTGTGACCTCTAGATCCCTTTCTTCAGTACTTCCTAGACAGTCACTTCCCATTCTGTATGTGTGAAATTGATTGTTCCTTCCTAAGTGGAGTGTTTTGCATTTGTCCTTATTAAACTTCATCCTATTTTCCTCAGACCATTTCTCTAGTTTGATAATTTTGAATTATGACCGTATCCTCCAAAGCAGTTGCAACCCCTCCCAGCTTGGTATCATCTTCAAACTTAATAAGCGTACTCTCTATGCCAATATCTAAATCGTTGATGAAACTATTGAACAGAACCAGTCCCAAAACAGACCCCTGCAGAACCCACTTGTTATGCCCTTCCAGCATGACTGTGTGCCGTTAATAATTACTCTCTGAGAATGGCTATCCAGCCAGTTATGCATCCACCTTATAGTAGCCCCATCTAAGTTGTATTTGTCTAGTTTTTTTATAAGAAGATCATGCAAGATAGTATCAAATGCCTTACTAAAGTCTAAGTATACCATGTCCACCCCTTCTCCCTTATCCACAAGACTCATTTTCCTATCAAAGAAAGCTATCAGATTGTTTGATATGATTTGTTCTTTACAAGTCCATGCTGTCTGTTACCTATCACCTTGTTTTCTTCCAGATGTTTGCAGATGAATTCCTTCATTACTTGCTCCATTATCCTTTCTGGCATAGAAGTTAAACTGACTGGTCTGTAGTTACATTTTGATGCAGTACCAGTGTGCCATAATATCTTGATGTAAACTACAACACCATGATGGACTGGAATCATGACACACAGTGTCACTCTGTAAGAACATTGCCAACTTTCAGGCCTTGTAGGACATGGACACCCCATCAAGACCAGAACAATTCTACAAGAATTGGCAAGAGGCATTTCTGACAAACACCCTAACACAGAGGAATTATCTTTTGCAGCATTCCTGTCATCTCATAATTATAACAACTTACATGAAGGAAGAGGTGTCTTTTAGCTTTTAGTTGATTGGTTGATATTTTTAATTAGGGGTCAAGCCAACTGAACTCATTCAACTTGCTGGGGGTTCACAGTCTTCCTTGGGTATCATAAAGTTGTCAGAAACTAATAAACCATCTTTCCATTGTCTCCAGCAGTCAAGTCAGCTGGCTGCTACAAGCTCCAGCCTTCAAGCAGATGCTTCCCTGTGTGTCCTCCTTCCACTGGGACCTCAGCCAAGGACAGAAACTAGAGCATGCACTATAATAGCTAGGTGTTAAGGAAAGTAACTCACCCAATATAATAACCTTATTTGTGACTAGTAATGGTGTAAAACAGTTAAACTCTTTTGCAGTAGGATGTCCTGGCTCTAGTTTATATAGAGAGAAATTCCTTCGGTAAAAATGAGAAACCCACATAGACAATTGCTGCTATAACTAGTTCAAACACAGGACTGTTGTCATAACACAGTTTTCCTGATAATGTTCTTAAGGCCCAGAACCTCCCCAGTTGTGACAGAAACGGGAGGGTGTGGCAAAGCGTCTTTCATCGACATTGAAGCTGGTGCAACCACATCTAACTGCCCTGTGGCTTCGCATCATAGTTTGGATGCTCCCTGCTTTAGTTCACTTTAGTACATGCCTAGATAGCTGGCTTATGTGACTTGAAAACCTTCTTGTGTTTCCTCTGCACCCCTTGCCATTAGACCCATAACTGAGGACAGAAACCAATCCCCTCATAGAGATCTGTTTGCACCAACACCAGGATATAGGGCTTTGGTTGGAAATGTCACAGTCCCTTCCTCCCTCCAGAGTTGGAAGCATTTTCTCTGGGGCACTTCCAATCACTGCCATCCTTAGAGAAGGCAACATTCTGCTCAGGGATCTGAGCTCAATTCTCCTAACACAGAAGCAGAATAGACTTTTCTGCTGCTTTGTTGGCTCAAGAGCAAGGTGTAGAGGAAAAAGTACAACTGCTGAGACTATTTATATTTTAGTGGAGACAGATTGTACTCTATATATTTTTGTATTGCCTTTATCAAATCTAAATCTGGTGGGTCTGATATATTTGCAAGAGTCTTGTGTGCATTGTTATGCTATTTGGTTTTGATCAAATGTGATATTGTACTTGATGTTCTCTAGCTGCGTTAAATCTCGCTTTGTGGCCAATACATGGCATTGATCCATACCACAAGTTGTGCAACTCCTTGCAGCAAAAATATTTCTGCTTTTGTGAATTAAGATAATTAGTTCAATATTTATTTAATTAAAGAGAGAAGGGAAGAGATTAAGGGAGAATAAGAAAGTGGGCAAACTGATCTGGAAGAGCGAGTAGTTCTGTGACACCTTAGTGACTAAAAAAATATATAATCCATGAAATCTCACGATTCTATATATTTTTGTTAGTCTCTAAGGTGCCACAGGACTACTCGTTTTTAAAGTTACAGACTAACATGGCTACTCCTCTGATCTAGAAGAAGTAAGAACTCAGCATTCATCCTAACCCTATGCCCTTACCTATTTCAAGACCCAAACTCTTTTTAGTTATGGTGTTATATCCCTTCCTCCTCACTTTTAATTTCCACTAACACAAAACAAAGAAATGCAACAACACACTGAGAAAAATTCTTAATATAATATTTCCAGTCACGACTGGGAGTGGAAGTGGCAAAAATCTCACACAGAATCCTCTCTTTGTGAGCATTTTCTGCGCAGTTTTGCAGACTGAGGGGTTTTGGATAATTCAGCCCATCACACATTTTGTAATGTTTGGCTCACTGGGCCAGATTCATGGCTGGTGTAACTCTGCTGATTTAAATGGAGCTACACCAGGGATGGGATTAGCCCAGTGTTTCTTAAACTATGTTCCAGGGAACACTGGTCTTCCGTGAACAACTTGCAGGTGTGCCACAACCTCTTCCTTGTTTTTGTTACTTCTTTGGAGGTTTTTGTTGTTTTTTAGGTAACAATTTTTTAAAAAAAGAAAATTGTCATAGGTGTTCCTAGGATATTTTCTAATTAAGGAAGTTTTTCTGCTTTTCCTGGCAGCTGACGGAAGCTGCTTGGCACATGCGGCAATTAAAGGGGCTACAACTGCATTTTGGCCTGACCTCCGGGGGTTACTCCCCTCAGTGCTTTTTTTTTCATCAACAAATTTTCCCTGGCACAGAAGCATAGAAACAACAGACACAGCTACCAATGGAAGGAAGCTCTTTTGGGAGTTAAATACATTGTTCTCATGCCTTCTCCTTGTCTGGGAACAAGGTGAGTTGGTGGGGCCTACAGTTTTGATAACACCTGGGGTAACTAAGGGTATGTCTACACTGCAGGACAAAGTCGAGTTAAGATATGCAACTTCAGCTATGTTAATTGTGTGGCTGAAGTCAAAATAGCTTAACTTGGCTTTTGGCACTGTCTATACAGCAGGAAGCGAAGGAAGAACACTCTTCCTTCAACTTCCCTTACTCCTCTTGAAATGAGGGTTATAGATTGTCAGAGTAAAAAGCCCATTATTTTGAAGTTATTCTGAAATAACGGGCTTGCTGTGTAGACTCACACTCTGTTATTTTAAAATAACATGAGTTATTTTGAAATAAGCGTGCAGTGTAGACATAGCCTAAATGGGCTAAACAGCTCCGGATCCCTAGCAGAAGTCTATCCTTGAAGGCGAGTATTGTCAGCATTGTGGAAGAGCCTATCTTCATACCCTCACCCTAAGGAAATTGGTCTCCCTGTCCCACCAGACACAAAAACTTTTTCCTACTCACCAGTGATCATCCTGCATTGCTGAAAACACTATGCTACGTCTAGACTGGTATGATTTTCCGGAAATGCTTTTAACGGAAAAGTTTTCCGTTAAAAGCATTTGCGGAAAAGTGCATCTAGATTGGCACAGACGCTTTTCCACAAAAGCACTTTTTGCGGAAAAGCATCCATGCCAATCTAGACGCGCTTTTCCACAAAAAAGCCCCGATCGCCATTTTCGCGATCGGGGCTTTTTTGCGCAAAACAAATCTGACCTGTCTACACTGGCCCTTTTGCGCAAAAGTTTTGTGCAAAAGGACTTTTGCCTGAATGGGAGCAGCATGGTGTTTCCGCAAGAAGCACTGATTTCAGACAGTAGGAAGTCAGTGCTTTTGCAGAAATTCAAGCGGCCAGTGTAGACAGCTGGCAAGTTTTTCCGGAAAAGCGGCTGATTTTCCAGAAAAAACTGGTCAGTCTAGACACAGCCTATTTGTATTTGCCACCCCACAGCCAGTTGGGTAAAACCATCAGGAAGGGAGGGACCAGACAGAGAAAACTTGTCATACACAGAGGAGTAATAATGGGTTTGTGGGCAGAGTCAGTAGGTTTGCAGATACTTTGATGGTGCCCAGAATGCCCAGAGACCACACCCCCTCCCACAGCCAAACTCCCTCTCTGACACCAGCCTAAGGCTCTGGGAGGGAGTTTGAGTGGGAGATGGGTGTAGCTGGGCTGGGATAGGAGGGTGCAAGCTCTGAGAGTTTTGGGTGCAGAAGGGTCTGAGGAGTCAGGCTCTGGGAGGGAGTCTGAGCATTGGGTGCAGGCTCTGGCCTGAGGCAGTAGGTGCAGGAGGGGTGAGGGGTGCAGGTTCTGGGGGGAGAGTTTGAGAGCTGGAGGGGGCCAGGAGTTTGGGGGCAGAAGAGGGTAGGGGAGAGAGTGTAAAATCTGGGAGTGGGGTATGCAGGGCAGGGGTGGAGGATACTACACTTACTTAAAGCACCCCTTGTGCTCCCCCATGAGTCCCCTGCTCCCACAAGCTGCTTCTGTGTTCTGTCCCCGTTTGTGTTCTCCAGCCCTGTCTGCACCCAGGTGATTTAAATGCCCTGGAGGCCCCCGGCACAACCAGAGGTGAAGCGGGGCTAGAGCCCCTTCCTAATGCTTGTTGTGCACCACTGTTGTCTCCGTGCACTACTGCCAGGACTCGGAAGCAACACATGGAGACATCCTGCACCCCAACCAGGGGCAGCACGCACATCCTGGCAGCAGCACAAAGCCAGCAGCTGGAAATTTCCCTAGTCCTTCTGCACTACCTGTGGTGGCGATGGGAGCCACCAGGTTGTATTAAATCACCCAGGGGCAGTAAGTGGATACAGGATGCACCGAGACTAAAAACTAGTTTATTATCTTTGTTCCAGAGTGCATCTGGATAGTCTCAGAATGGTTTCAGGGTGAGGACATCTGGCTCTATGTATTGGGAACCAACACCAAATTACCATTTTAATAACTGGACCATACAGTAGTCGGAATCAACCATTTTAATCCTGATAAATATGGACTCTGTACTCTTAAGCATATATTTACTCTGGAGAGGTCTCTATGAAACCACCACTAAAGTTTGCATATGGTGCTTTCGTTTATTATATTCCTGAGTCCTCTTGTTATCATTTGAAACTCATCTGCTATACTCTTGGGCTGACAATGTCATTGTATATATAAAAACAGTAAAGCTAACTGTTCTGATATTACAGTGCTCTCATAACACAAATTGAGTATGGAAAATATGGGGAAAGTAGGGATGAGAAAAGCTACAGGAGGAAGGAGTCTTCAAGTTAGTTGTTGGCCAGCACTATATAACAGAACTAACATTTCTCTGTTTCTCAGCTCTGTTGCTTTCTCTCTAGAATATGCAGTTATTCAGCCTTTTTATCCTTCATTGCATTGCTAGAGGAACAGATTAGTGAATGTATGAGGTATCTTTAGGCATGGACAAATTTTATTTTTTTAAATAATTTTTATGGATAATATTGATGTTTATTTTAAACATTCTTTTAGATTTTTAAAAATTAACATTTCCCAAATTGTGTAAAATTATGAGGGATTATGCACATATTTAATAACAGTAGATATTAAGATTTTAAAAAGTTAACGTTTTATAACCCATTAACTCTCAACATCAACTAGGAAAAAAGTAAATCTCCTTAAATCAATAAATTATACCTGTTTTTACTATTTCTTTGCAAGTCCATTTGTAACAAGTCTAATTCAAAAGTCTAGATCACTGGATTTTGATACTAATATTTTCAAGCACTATTTTTCTTACTTTGCCTACCTGTGAATTTCTATTATTATAAATGGAAATATGTTTTCATCAGTTGTGTGGATGTGACGAAGTTGACATTTGCTGATACAGGCAATTCCCCGGGTTACGTACAAGATAGGGACTGTAGGTTTGTACTTAAGTCGAATTTGTACTTAAGTCGGAACTGGCATCCAGATTCAGCCGCTGCTGAAACTGACCAGTGACTACAGGAAGCCCGAGGCAGAGTTTCTCTGCCCCCGGCTTCCTGGAATCAGCTGCTGATCAGTTTCAACAGCAGCTGAATCTGGGCGCCTGGGACAGAGCAGCTGGGGCACTGCGGGACCAACCCGGCAGCACCCCAGCTGCTCTACCCCAAGTGTCCCTAAGTCAGCTGCTGTTGAAACTGACCAGCGGCTGATTCCAGGAAGCCCGGGGCAGAGCAACTCTAGGAGCAGCGCTACTGGACCAACCCAGCAGCACCCCAGCTGCTCTGCCCCAGGCGTCCTGATTCAGCCGCTGCTGAAACTGACGAGCAGCGGCTGAATCAGGACACCTGGGGCAGAACAGCTGAGGTGCTGCCGGGTTGGTCCAGTAGCGCGGAGGAGCGGCGCTGTGGGACCAACCGGCGGCACCCCAGCTGCTCTACCACAGGCGTCTGCGAGAAAAGCCTGGTCTGCTGGGGGGGGGGGGCGCACTAGCGGCACGTCTGGGCGATCCCGCCGCCCGGGTCCTCCGTGGCTTTGCTCCGCGTCTCCCTGGTCTGCTGGCCCTCCCTCCCCCCTCCCCCCCCAGCAGACCAGGGAGACGCAGAGAAGCTTTTCTTGCCCCGGAGGACGCGGGCGGCAGGACCATAGCGCATCTGAGCGGTCCCGCCGCCTGCGTCCTCCGGGGCGAGAAAAGCCCCGTTCGTAAGTACGGATCCGACATAAGTCGGATCCGCGTAATTCGGGGACTGCCTGTATTTATGGATAAAAAACGAATGCTGTAAATGCTGAGGGTATCCCAGAAACTCAAATAGGTTTCAATAGAAATCACTCTAAAGCTTATGTAATTACATCCTTTCTATTTTTTTAAGCATTCCTATACAACAGTGGTGCCCAAACTTCCTGTCACACACCTCCCCCACCAGTAAAAGTATCTGTTCATACCCTCTGCTCCCATTACTGCACAGCTGTCTTATCAGAGGAGCAAGGGGTGAAGGCGGAACTGGAGTCTGGCGTAGAGATGGGGAATGATCGGCCTAGGGTGGAGCTGCTTGGGGTTGCAGAGGGAATGAGGGCAGAGCTGGGCTGGAGAGGCAAAGCAGAGGCAGAGTGGAGATACAAATAAGTCCAGAGCTGGTCTGGAGACAGAGCACAGGATAGAATGGAGCTAGTCTGGGGATGGAGTGGGTCAGGGTGCCAGAGGGGAATGGATGGCACTTCCTTCCTGTTCTTGTGGGGGCTGGCCCAGAACCTGCTGTGTGCCTCCAAAATGTTCCTTTGCATCCCTCTCTAAGGGGCACCCTCTACAGTTTGGGGATCACTGCTCTAGAATATATGAGAATTATGTCCTTGTACAAGAATTCTAGAGATGAATGGAAATATCTATATATTTTCCATTGGGGAAAGAACCTTTCTCCCTATTATATGTATATTGTTTACTTTCTTTAGATCTAGTGTCACCGAGTTATAGTATGAAGAAGAAAAGAAAAAAAGGCCAATTAAATCAGAACAATAAAGGGACCTCACACTGAGTGTCTTGAAATCTGAGTTTGAGTCCCCTTCTATCCCTCACTTAGGGTATGTCTACACTACAATGTTAGCTTGAACTAACGGACGTTAGTTCGAACTAACATTCATAGGCACTACACTAGCACTCCGCTAGTTCGAATTTAAATCGAACTAGCGGAGCGCTTAGTTCGAACTAGGAAAACCTCATTTTACGAGGATTAAGCCTAGTTCGAACTTACTAGTTCGAATTAAGGGGTGTGTAGCCCCTTAATTCGAACTAGTGGGAGGCTAGCCCTCCCCAGGTTTCCCTGGTGGCCACTCTGGCCAACACCAGGGAAACTCTATTGCCCCCCTCCCGGACCCGGACCCGGACCCCTTAAAGGGGCACGGGCTGGCTACAGTGCCCGTGCCAGGTGCAAGCCTGCCAGCACCCAGCCAGCAGACCCTGCATTTGGCACGGCACAGAGCAACCCACCAGATGTCCCCCAGCCCACCCCCTCTTCCCGGGACCAGGCTGGCGGCTCCCGGGAGCTTGCCCGGGACCGCAAGAGGCAGGCACCTTCCTGGGCTAGTGCAGACATCGTGGACCTTGTCTAGGGCAGGAGACCTGCCAGCCTGGCCACCCAGGAGCAGGTGTGCATGAAAATCAAGGGGGTCCACTGAGACCCCCGACCCTGAGCCCTGAGCTTACAATGGCCGTACTGGGTCAGACCAAAGGTCCATCTAGCCCAGTAACCTGTCTGCCGACAGCGGCCAACCCTGGGGACCCTGGAGGGGATGGACCGAAGACAGTGACCAAGCCATTTGTCTCGTGCCATCCCTCTCCAGCCTTCCACAAACTTTGGGCAGGGACACCACTCCTACCCCCTGGCTAATACCACTCCATGGACCCAACCTCCATGACTTGATCTCACTTCCCTTTAAACTCTGTTCTAGTTGTAGCCTTCACAGCCTCCTGCAGCGAGGAGTTCCGCAGGTTAACTATTTGCTTTGTGAAGAAGAACTTTCTCTTACTAGTTTGAAGCCTGCTACCCATTCCTTTCCTTTGGTGTCCTCTAGTCCTTCTTTACGGGAACTCATGAAGAACTTTTATGAATGCACCCTCTCCACCCAACCCCTGCTTTTAGAGACCTCTATTCTGTCCCCGCTCCATCTCCTCTTTTCTAAGCTGAACAGTCCCAGTCTCTGTAGCCTCTCTTCATCTGGGACCTGTTCCCAACCCCTGATCATGTTAGTTGCCCTCCCCTCTCCCAGCCTTTCTCTTCCCCTCTCCCACCTCCTTTTCCCAGTCTCCCCCAGTTTTGTTCAATAAAGACAGAGTCAATGTTGGAAGAAAAGTTATCTTTATTTTGTACATCAGGAAGGGGGGCTAGGGAAAGGTAAGTGGAAGGAGGTGAGGGAGGAATGGGGTACGAGCCCTCGATGGGGAGGACTGGGCTGGCACTGTGGGCTTCTGGGGGTGGAAGCTCTCCTGCAGCCCCCCACTTGCCACCTCTCCCCAGATGGCAGCCTGCAGCAAGTGCAGCCGGGCTGATGGCCGAGTGCTGTGATGTGCCCAGGGTGGGCACTCCGGGCACTCCAAGCCAGGACTGGTTTTCAAGCGGGGCACCCCTGAGAACTGTCTGTCCGGGGTGGGGGTCGGGTCCCTTTAAGCGCAGCCCTCGGCTAGCCTGAGACAGCATCTCCATGCTCTAAGTCCTCCTCTGATGCCCTGCCGGCACTGCTTCCGGCCATCCTTAAGCCCTGTTCAGGGTCCACTCAATGTGGACATGCTAGTTCGAATTAGCAAAACGCTAATTCGAACTAGTTTTTAGTTCTAGACGCGTTAGTTCGAATTAGCTACTCTGTAGTGTAGACATACCCCCAGGGATCCTGACAAGGGTGGCAAGTGAAATTGAGCAAATCTTGGGCTGTTTGCAGCATAGTTGTTACCATGTCATTCCCATAATATTAGAGAGATAAAGGCGGGGGGATGAGGCAGTATCTTTCACTGGACCAACTTCTGTTGCTATGAGAAACAAGTTTCTGGGCTCTGTGTAAATTTGAAAACTGATCTCTTGCACAAACTGGTCCAATACAAGGTGCTACCTCACCCTATGAAATCTAGGAACATCGAGTTTAAAACTGAAACAACTCTTCAGGTCAGTGTAAACAAAAGAAAATAGAATGATAATGCTATGTAAGTGAAAGGCAGAATTAGCCATCTTGTCTTTGGGGGCCTGATTTTCAGAGACAGGTACACAATCCTGCCAGATAGCAGAAAGGCACACAACTGTTCATGGGTTATTTAATCATGATTACACACAAAATTTTTAACCAGAATAGTATGGTGACACTCTTCCTTTCTCATTCCAATCTAAATATGATCTAAAAACCACATGCATACATTCTCTCTCTCTCCCTCCTTGTCCCTCTCCCTCCCTCTCTCTTCAAGATTCTCCCTTGAAACATGCAACCCATGAGTAAAATGGCAACAATAGCCACCTTGAAAATATCTGTATAAGGAAATAAATAGAGATAAACAGTATAATCTAATCTTGCGCTCCTGGTGCATCAGCATCCTCTAACACCAACAACATACACATCACTTAATTGGCAGAAGTGGCTGTTCTTGTTTTTCAAATTCCTCTTAACTTATTCGCTGACAACATGACTAAAATACGTTTATTACACAGAACTGACACATCTTTGTTGTGAAACAAAAGGGATATTGTTGGGCACATTGCTAGTAACAACACACACCTATTTACATATCTTGATTCTGCCTTGCAAACAAGTCCTGTAGGTTTGTGATCATGTATCCCTGAAATGGGTGGGTTTCTGGTGTGATGACTCATACTATGGATTTACATAATAGAGTGGCCTTAGTAAATAACAATTACATCTTGCTGTCAGTGCAGAGAAGCACTTCTCGCCCTGTCTACACTGGTAATATATTTGGAGTGAAAGGTTTTGCTTAAAATCAGTATTTCTTGAAGCTGATTGACAAAATTTGAATTTAATTTTTTTAACAAAAAAAGGGGGACGAATTGCTTGTGAATATTTTCCTAGCACAGGTTGAGCCTTTCTAGTCTGGCACCCTTGGGACCTGACTGGTGCTGAACCAGAGAATTTGCCAAACCATGGTAGGTCAATATTGTCTAGCAGCGTTATCAACACTTTCACTACTTACTGAGCTCTTAGAAGACATTTAGGGGTAAATTAGAGCTAAATAACAGCATAGAACACTGAGAGCCAGGTCTGGTGGCTGTAAACAAACTTTATGGGACCACGAGAAACTTGGCCATACCCATTATAAGTGGACATTTGGCTAACTAAAATCATTCCAGACCACAGATGTTGTCAGACCGGAGGGTGAGTAACAGACTAGAGAGGTTCAACCTGTAGTTTGACCTGAGCTAGTATTTCTGAGACTCTTATTGGTGATGACTATGTTGTCAAAAAGTGAGTGACAAAATGTGTGACATCAGCAGGCTACTCCTTTCTAGCCTTCCTGACACACATCTAGCAAACACTCCAGTCCCTACAAAGAGTAACAGCAAGGCTCATCTTCCAGCCACATTGATGTGACTGGGCTGCATCATCTCCTACATTTTGAATCCCACATTTCCTTTCTTTAACTCATTAAAACAGAAGGAAAAACTATGTAGCACTTTAAAGACTAACAAGATGGTTTAATAGACTGAGGAAGTGGGGTCTGGCCCACGAAAGCTCATCACCTATTAAACCATCTTGTTAGTCTTTAAAGTGCTACATAGTTTTTCCTTTTGTTTTAGCAAGATCAGATTAACATGGCTACCTCTCTATTACTATTTAACGCATTAAGTTCATGTGGCTTCGCCTCACCTTTAAGTCCATATATGGGGGTCCCTGTCTACTTATCTTACTTACTTTCTTACTGCATTGCACCTTCCATTTTGTCACTGATGAGCACCAATGGCCTGTTCACTTGTGGCTCCCAGGAAGTCCCAACACATGTGGCCATTGCCTTATCCTTGTGATGTTATGTGCACGAATGCCAAGTGGGTATAAAATGCTACTATGTGAAAACAAGAGAGGGTTACACTTAGGCTACGTCTATTCTGTAGCCTTCTTCCGCAAAAGCTTATGCAAACGAAGTGCGTCTACACTGTGTAGACAGCTCCTTTTTGAGCGAAAGCCTCTTGTGCAAAAGTGGTTGCTAATTAGTTATGCAAATGAAGCACAGCGATATTCTACTCCGCGCTTCATTTGCATAAGCTTTTGTGGAGAAAGGCTGAAGTCTAGACGTAGCCTTACTGTGTATTTATTCTTTTTGTGCTGAAGTGATTACACAAGATACAAGGCAATGGAAAATTTAGCCTCGCAAAATCCATTCCCTCCCTAAATCCCACATCTACAACAATGCCTATAAGAAATGAATTAGACATGGATTTTTTATATTTAAAAATGATATTTTTGCTCCACCAAGCTCTGTAGTAGCTTCTACTGAATAACTGCATAATCTTATTGATGTTGCTTCTGTTTTTCCTCTTCTTGTGACAGCTTTCTTTATCTCTTCATTTCATGACCTCTGAAACTAGTTTGGAAGCCTTGGAAAGCAGAATCCACAATTGTGAGGCACCTACCACATTTCTGGCTATTCTTAGATAACAAATAATTTCTATTATTTATTATGCATTTGTGGTATTGAAGAGTATCTCTAGGGAACTTATGAAAGCCTTGTTGTTTCAGACATTTACACCTAGTCTGGGAAAAGATTTCAAGGATATGTAAAAGGAACAGCTGCCAAGAGAACTCAACATGCCTTCAACGTGTTTATCGCCTATGGACTACATTCTGCAGCATTTAATCTCTCCTTTCTTAGGCAAAATTCTCATTGAATCCAGCTTATAAAAAACCATTTCAAAGTAAATCTCCACCAAAACACATGAATTGTGCATGTTTTGGGAGCAAACCAATATAAAACTGTGAATCAAATCAGGTTTATTAGAAGCTCAGTGCAGGTTCACTTGAATTTGACCCAGGATGGCTCAAAAATTGGCTCAGACACTCTTCTTTGCATCATATAGACTCTATTACTAGTTTACACATGTCTGTGATCCTCAGCAGCTCTGTAGAAGATTTGGAACAGGGAGGAGGTGTAAGTTCTAGCTTTGTGTTAAAATGATTGAGTTGGTGACATTGTCCTTTAGTGAGTGGCTCACAAAGAGGATATGAGACTAGTATTACAAGGAGTAAAAGAGGTTTCCTTTGACTCAAATTATGGAGATGTGGATGGCAGCAAAGCGCTGCTCCCTCTGTTTGATTTTATATAGTTATTGTACTTATCATCTGCAGGATATGGAGTTGTTCCGACACACAACAAGCTAATGAATCTTTGGGCAAAGCTGGCCTAAGTATTGTGTTTCATCTCTCAGAGGTCTTCCATGAATGAATTTTATTCTAGTGAAGTAGGATTTGTGTAAAATTTACATTTAGCCATACAACTTCTCTTCTAACAAAGGGCCTTTTTTCTCGTATCCAAATTACTGTCCCTTCTATGCTAGCCTGCTATGTCACATTCATTACTACATACTATTTACATCACTACAGTAGAATCCTGAATTTAAGGTAACACAATATTTCAACTTCACCATCAAGACCCTACATAATTTCACTCTACACTCCATCTGATTAGTGAGTTAGGAATTCTTACCATTCATTTTAACAGGCCAACCTATCCAGTCTGCCAAGACATTTTATTTGTTTCATTTTCCCACTGATAATTCAAACACACACAAACCCAAACATTATCTATCAGTATGTTTCTATGGTTGAATTTGGGTAATTTATTTGGCATGATGCTTAACCCTTTCTTGGCCATACGTCACAAGAGGTAAGGTAAAAGAAATGGGGGAAAGAGCAGAAGAGATGTAGCAATCTCTCTAGATGCAATAAGTCTTTGGTTTTAATCAGGAGGAAATACATCATAATCTACAGAACAAGAAAGGACACACAGAAAAAGTGTACAAGATAAACACTAGCATTGGGATACAAGGAGAAAAGTGACACAGCCATTGAGAAAGAAAGGACAGAACATGAAGAAGAACAACACTGACCCCTGGAAAAGAGAGAGGTTACAAGAGCCTAATAAACATTCCAATGCATCTCTGTGTATTATCATACCTTCCTCCTACAAGGTACCATTTCAAAAGGGTGGAGAGCATTAATTAAACTGGCGCCCAGAAATCAGTGGGTGGAATGTGGACAGCATCCATCTATCTAAACTCATGCTTGTCAGCACATATGGCTTCTTTGTTAATTAAAGAAGCATCTGCTGTGTCATTTCCCAAGTGCTAGGAGTTCCTTAAATTAGATAGGAGAATATTTTGGATGTAAATAAATGTTTCCAGACAGAAGCAACACCCACCATATTTTATTAGGTAATATATTACATTTCCATTGGACACATGGGACTCCAGTAGGGATTTAGGTCCCATTGCTGTAGGTGCTATATAAACACAAAGAATTTACAATAAAAAAGACAAGTGGTATATGAAGAGTAGGGGGAGAATGCATATTATATGGTGCCCAATGTCCTCAACATCAAGCCAGATTGTCCAGCATTTCAGAAATAATTATGGCATAAAGTTTATAATAAATAATAATAATAATAATATTCTAAGAAATCAGCAATGACATGGCAGCTGGTTGGGTATGACCATTGTTTTCATGCTGATCAATGTTCTCTTATTCTTTTTGCATGTTTCCTGCGTACCTTGTTTAATCTACTTATTGGATATTGCCTTATGTTTAGATTGTAAACTTCTTTGGGTATGGACTGTCTCTTTGTTGAATGCTTACCCGGAGCCTAACACAGAGCCAATGGGGAAGGGGGGCTAACTTCTTGGTGGTACCATAATACTAATCAATAATAATATTATTAATATATTTTTGTATTCAGTATCTTTTGCATTAGAATTATTTTATGCCAGGAATATCAGATTGTGGGATACAATTTCTCAAAAATAAACCATATTCTATTTATTTTTAAATACAATTCTGCTTTATTTTTTTGATATGTAGGTAGTCAACTCTTCTTGAGAAGCCTGCATTGGCAGGAGAATGGAAAAGGCTCTAAAAGATACATCCATTTCCTGCTTATATGATCTAATGCAGTGGTCCCCAATGCAGTGCCTGCGGGCCATTTAAGTGTGCCTGCGGAGCAATCTGGGCTAGCCCCACCCCCGGGTGTGCAGCAGGTGCCAGCCCTGGGCGCATGGGTGGCCTCTGCCCCTGGGTCGTGGCACATGCCGGTGCCGGCCCCGGGCATGCGGCACCTGGGCGGCCCCTGCCCGGGGTCGCAGCACATGCCATGCCAGCCCTGGCCCCAGGTGTGCGGCACATGCCGGTGCCGGCCCCAGGCGCGCGGCACCTGGGCGGCCCCTGGCCGGGGTCGTGGCACATGCCGATGCCAGCCCCGGGCATGCAGCACATGCTTGGCCCTGCCCCCAGGCCCATGGCCCGTGAGCGGCCCTGCTCCTGCACGCACAGCGCGTGAGCGGCCCCGCCCCCAGGCTCCCGGCAGCCCCAAAACGTTGGGGACCACTGATCTAATGCCACATGTGGTTCTTCCTACTTCTGCAATGTCTTTTATTGTCTTTGCATGTGATCTTGGTCCCTTCTGAAACTGTGCAGTGATGGATGCAGCAGACAGCAGCCCTCAGTTGTTCAGTGGAATGACTTGGTTTCTCTGGCTACTCTTCAGTGAGTGATCCAGATGAGCTTGTGATAGATAATTTATAGTTTAGACACACACCTGTGGGTGTGTCTAGACTATAGGGTTTTGTCGACAAAAGTAAACTTTTGTCGACAAAACTATACCTGCGTCTACACAGTAAGTCGACAGAACACGGCAGTTTTGTCGACGGTGGTAAACCTCATTCTACGAGGAATAACGTCATTTTTCGACAGAGTTATGTCAAAAAAAGGCGCTATAGAATCCACACTGCATTTTCAAAAAAGAGCATCTAGACTCTCTGTTGGAAAAGCAGCTTGCTTTGTCGACAGAACTGGCTGTAGTCTAGACGCTCTTTTTTGACAGTCTTTGTCGACAGTATCTATCAACAAAGCCTCTGTCGACAAAAGCCTGTAGTCTAGATGTACCCACACTATTGTACCTCCCCCTTCATTCATTATCCAGTCTGATCTTCTGTGCCATAATCTGCCTAGTAACTAACTAACAAATTGTCCTCTAGATGTCCCTAGAGGCTTTTAATGATGATTGAAATGTTTCATTCTTTGTTTCCCTCCAGATCTAATTTCTCCTTCCCTGATCTCTGATCATGAAATGAGGAAACTGAGGTAGCCTCCAATACCAGTTTTCTCCCACTGAAAAGAGATACTAAGATTTTTCCCAATCAGATATAGGAATGGACAGCCTTAGCAAGCTGATTTTCCCTACATGGGGGCAAGGAATGAGAAGGAGAGACTGAGGGTATGTCTACATATCAAAGTTAATTCAAAATAACAGCCATTATTTCAAATTAACTTTAATAGAGTCTACACAGGCAAACTGCTATTTCGAAATAAATTTGAAATAGCGGAGCGCTTATTTCGAATTTGGTAAACCTCATTCTACGAGGAATAACACCAAATTCCAAACAGCTCAATAGAAATAAGTGCTGTGTAGACACTTATTTCAAAATAGGGGGCCTCCAGCCCTTCTCAGGGTGCCTTCATGACCATTCTGGGCCGAACCAGGAAAAATCCTCTGCTCCCCTTTTCCCCCAGCCCTGGAGCCCTTAAAGGGGTAGACTCAGTTTGGCCACAGGGCCTATGCCAACTCTAGGCCTTCCAGCCCAGAGCCTGGTTGCCAGCATGAGCCAGCCAGCCAGTGCCAGCCCAGCTCTCCACCGCTCCCCAGGAGCAGTCTGGCAGCTCCCAGGAGCCTGCCAGGGGCTGTAAAAGGCGGGCGCCTTCCTGGTCATGGACCTGATCTAGGTTTGGGGGGAGGCCTCTAATGTCCATGATCTCCGCACTAGACACAGGAATGCGGCCGTCTACAGACGGATGGCTGACAGCCTGGCCATCAAAGGCCACATTTGCAACCAGGAGCAGGTGCACCTGAAAATTAAAGAGCTGAGGTAGGCCTATTCCAGGGCCACAGGGGGAAGCTCCCAACCAGGGGCAGATCCAGACCCCTTCCCCTACTTTGAGATCCTGGACCGCATCTTGGGGGGCTGGACGATCCGTGCCCCCCATGTGGTCGTCGACCCTGGGGAAGATGGCCCTGACCAGGACATGGAGGAGGAGGAGGACAATGGCCAGGAGTTGCAGGAGCCTGGAGGGAGCCTGGCACTCACCCTGGACCCCCGAGGCATACCATCAGCAATATCACCATTGTCTTCTGAGGCCGGGGAGGCCTTGACGTGTTAATGCCATCTCTGTCCCCTTATGCGAGCCGGAGGTGGAGGGGAAATGCAGGGACCGCGCGTGTGAGCCTTTCTGATCACATATCATGCATCAACCTGTGCATGTGCAATGCCAGCTGGGGCATATGGCCCCGGCTGGCTGCCACATAGGGGCCCTGGCCTATTACCCACACACACGTATGTATGAAGGCACATGACATGCTCCGTACCCCGGGGAGGGACACTGCATAATGCCCTCCCGCCACAAGCCCCTCCCCACACACACACTATATACAGCACAGGGGCATTGGTGCAGTCCCAGGCCAGCACACAGTCCTGGGAATAGCAGGTCATGATGATGCGGAGACCTGCAGAGGGGGACTGGGCTTCACCCACTGTGTCCCCAGAGATAACTGACCACTCTCTGGGGGCCGTGAAGGAGCAGCGGCGGATGCCAGCATGCCCTGCCACATCTGGCATATTGACACCAGTAGCGACTGGTGGGACCAGGGTCCAGATATAGACCCCAGGACTTATGTTCCCCACCTCTACAGTAAAGGAACAATAATACAGGTTGGACCTCTGTCATCCAGCACCCTTGGGACCTGACCAGTGGGGATTTGCTGGACCACGGCTGGTCCCACCCCACATAGTCCATGCTGCCCTGCTGCCCCCTGCTAGCGCTCCAGCCCATCACCACTGCTACTTTCCTGGCTGAGGCTCCCCAGGCTGGAGCTCCATGGCTGCCACTAGGGCCAGAGTTCCGTGGCTGGGGCCGAAGCTACACAACTGCTGCTGCTGACCCCCAAGCTCTGTGGCTGGGGCCAGAGCTTCCTGGCTGCTGCTGAAGGCCCCAGAGCTCTGCAGCCGGGGCCGGAGCTCCGCGGCTGCCACAACCAGTCCCCCACTACTGCTCAGTCGCAGGGGCTAGAACTACCTACCTGCCTCTCCCCCCGCAGCCCATGGCTCCCAGCTAAGCCACTGCCCACACCATTCCTCCCCCATGGCCTGACCTCCCTGTACCTGGGCTCTGTGGTCCAGGAACATCCAGGGTCCTGCCAGACCATGGATGTTGCCGGACCAGAGAGTCCGAGTTAAGAGACATACAACCTGTACAGAAAACAAAACAGAAAGAGTTGGTGAGCTGAACAGGAGGACAATTGCATTCAGCACTTATGTAAGGCTTCACATTTTCAAGACTTTCCAAACATTAATCCTTCAAAACTGGGAATGTGGCAGAGCTCCACATGCCTCAGGGGGTCCTGTGCTTCTAGGCAGTTAGTGTTTGCCTCAGAGCAACCCTTAACCTAGCCCCTTACCCTTTACTGGAGGCCTACTGAGCCACCTTCAACACAGACCAGTCAGTGGGTTTGGGGTGAAACCCTCCTTAGTCCCAGTCTCCCCTCTCAAGACTAGATTCTGCAGCAATGTGTGTGTGTGTAGAGGGGAGGGGGGGGAAGGGAGCGAGGGCAGTTGGGAGCAACCCAGGCCCACCCAGTACTCCAGGTTCCATCCCACAATCCCTAAGGCAGTGGTAATAGACAGTATTTCCTTTACCACCTGTGTTGAAGCCTTTCCCTGGGCCACTTCCCAGCCAACCCTACCAGTATATTCTTCCCGGTACCTGACCACATACTTCCTGCTCCTCAACAGTACCCCTCCTAATTCCTAGTCCTTAACTCCCCACCCTCTCTGAAGGGAAACTTTTTTAAAACTAGCCCCAGCAGGTCCTTAATGAATTGCAGGCATTTTGATTAGCCTGTCTCTCTCTTGCTTCAGACATGCCCTTAATTGGCTCTGAGCCTGCCTGACTTAATTGCTCTACAGCAGCCCCTACCTTGGTCTCTCAGGGAACTGGAAACTTTGACCTGTGGCCAGAATATTTGCCTTCCATCAGGCTACTGTAGGAAATTGGTCCAGGTCTGTCTCAGGAAGTATTCTGCATACTAATAATTAGACAATGATACTACACAGTTTTGAACATGTAATGCACTACATACATGCTAAATAAAGTAGCATGTTTTTAGGATGACTTAGTATGTCTCCACAGGTCTGAAATAATCAGTATTTATAAAGTGATTTTAGTCTTTGCTTCACTTCAGAGCAATGTTGCTTTTTTGATTTGCTTTTGAATCAGACTTACTTCTCCTTCTGTAAGGACTGCTGAGTGAAACGAGTCTCTATTTGTAAAAAATGGGGTCTCATTAACACATCTGTTTTCTGGGTGCATTCAAATACAGATAAAATACTTTAATGACTAAAGCAAATTTGTACTGCTTTCTCACTTCTGCTAGTTCAACAGAACCAACACAGCTGAGAGAGTAAGCTGAACAGTAAGAGAACTAGTTACTGGAGGATTTGTTATGTTGTATGTCAAGAATGTGTATGCTTGGTCCAAGGTCCAAGAAGAAGTGAGTGACAGATTTACTGAGTGTCTCTGAGTAAGGATAACAAGGGAGAAGAACAGTAGCAATGTTACCAGTGGGGGTAGGGTCTTTCATTGGTCACCACTAAATCAGGAAGAGAAAATGGATGAGTCATTTTACAAGTAGCTAACATACAGGAGCTAGTATTCGTGGGGTATTTTAACTTCCTTTATATCTATTGGAAGAGTATTGCAGCAAAACATTGGTATGTCCTACAGATTCTTCGACTGTGTATTGGGTAGCTTTTATTATTATGATTCAGAAAGTTGAGGGAATAACTAGAGGGTCTTCCATTCCGGATCTGGTTTTGACCAACAGGGATGAATGAGTTGCAAATGTGGAAGTTGTTGGGAACATGGGAGGAAGTTATAGAATTCAAGATCCCATGGAAAGGAGAACATGACAACAGCAAAACAAAGATACTGGACTTCAAAAAAGCAGATTTTAACCAACTCAGAGACATAGTAGGCGAGGTTCAATGAAAAGACCAATTAGGAAGAAAAGGAGCTGATGTGGGCTGGCAATTCTTAAAACACTAGAGGCTTAGTCTCAATCTATTCCAATGCAGAGGAAAGATAAGAAGAGTCATAGGTGGTCAATGTGGTTGCAAGAGGAGCTCTTTCGAAATCTAAAACCCAAAAGGTTTGCCTACAGGAAATGGTAGAAGAGGTATAACACCAAGAAAGTATAGTGCAATTGTGTAAGGATAAAATCAAGAAAGCCAAGGAAAATAATGAGCTACAGCTGGCAAGGAATATTAGTGGCAATAGGGAAAGATTCTTCTAATACATCAGACAAGATAGAAAGTTCCAAAATGGTGTGGGTTTGCTGCTCCATGGAGAAAGAAAGATGGTAATAGAAGATGACAGGAATGCTCAATGGTTACTATGCTTCTGTCTTCTCACAAAAAATGACTGGATGACTAGTGAAGTTGCAATAAAGGGGATAATAAAGGAAAGGTGTTGAGAATGGGATAAGTAAAGAACACATCAGAGATCTGCTAACCAATTTGAATGAATTCAGTCAGCAGGGCCAGATGCTATTTATCTGAAGGTAATGAAGGAAATGGCTGAAGAAATCTTGAGCCACTAGCAATAATATTTACAAACCCATGAATGACAGGAGAGAGCCCGGAAAACTGGAGAAGGGCTAATGCAGTCTTTAAAGGAGGCGCTCGAAAACTATAGGCCAGTCAGACTGACTTATACCTGAGAAGCTACTAATGGAATATATAATAAAACATTTGATTTGGGAATACTTGGAGGATGAAGGACTTAATCACTAGCAGCCAGCATAGATTTACCAGAAACAAATCATCCTAAAGAAGCTTAATTTCCTCCTTTGAAATGGTAACTGGTTCGGTGGATGGGGAAATGCTGTAGACATAATATACCTTGACTGTAGCAAGACTTTTGACACAATCCCACACAGCTATCTGATAAGTAAGCTGGAGAAATGCAAGCACAACAAAGCTACCCATATGTTTTGGGTAAACAATTGGTTAAACAACTGCAAACAAAAAATAAATATTAATGGAATGATGTTGGATTGGAGAGAGGTCTCAACTGGGTTTCCACAATGATCTGTTCTGAGTCCAGTGTTGTTTAACATCCTTTATTAATGTCCTAGATGTAACAATCATACTGATCAGATTTTCAGATGACACAAAGCTAAAGGGATTGCTAGTACTTTGGGGGAAAGAGCTAAAACATAGAGACCTTGATAAATTGCAGACCTGGACTATAGACAACAAAATGAAAACTCAACAAAGAAAAATGTAATGTGCTACACTTAGGGAAGAAAAACCAAATGCTCAAATACATAAAGGAGAAAACAGTCATAGCAGTAGCACTGCTGAGAAGGATCTAGGAATTGTGATGGATCACAGTCTCAGCAAGAGTCAACAATCTGATCCTGTTGCAAAAAAAAAAAAAGTAAATCAAATTTTAGGGTGTATTAATAGTCACAGCAGAAGGGTTGTGTCCAGTTTGGTCACCAATGCCTACAAAGGACAGAGAAACTGGAAAAAATCCAGAGGTGAACATCAAAGATGTTCGGTGGGATGGAATGCAAGGCATATGAGCAAAGGCTGAGAGAACTGGGTATGTTTTGTTTGGAAAAGAGGAGATTAAAGGGCGATATTATAGTGGACTTTAAATACTTGAAAGCACTGCCACAAAAAAGATGGAAAGCAGTTGTTCTCTTTTGCCACAGCGGGCAGGACATGAGGCAATTAGTTCAAACAACAGCAGAGCAGATTCAGATTAACTCTGAATCTTCCTAATGGTAAGAACAGTAGGACAATGGAAAACACTGCCTCAGGAGGTTGTACAAGCCTCTTCACTGGCGTTTCAAAAGAAGGCTGGGTAGTCACCTGCCCTGGATGGTTTAAACAAATCCCGTATCTTGGCAGGCAGGTTAGACTAGATGACTCTGGTGGTTCTATCTAACCCTATGGTCCCATGATTCTAAATTCCAATCAGAAACACCCGTGTAATCCTCTTTGTGGCACTGGGGTAGAACAGTTGTCAATGAGGTATAGACTGAAAAGAATGGGATCGTGTGGGCATCATTAGAGGTAGATTTTGGCTGCAGCCTTTATGACCAGAGAGGATGTACAAAATGGAAATAACTAGGTTTTCATGGCTGCAGTCAGCAAAAAACCTTTTAGTTGGGAACTGAGCACACTGGATATGGAAATCATTGGGTATGATTTCCATAATCCTTTTTTGGCATTCACATGACAGAACAGAACCTTGTTGTCTACTCTTATTGCTTAAATGTACATTTGTTATAGTTCTTTGTGTAAGCCATCACAACTGATTGATGTAGAAATAAGATTATATCTTCATATAGATTCCCCAATATTATAATACTTCACTCTTTTATAATCTCATTAATTATGAGTGGTTTACAAACAATCCTGTCAGTGTCTTGCTGGGGGACATTGTGAGGACTAGGACTTTAACAGGGTTCAAAAAAGAGCTAGCTAGATTCATGGAGGTTAGGTCCATCAGTGGCTATTAGCCAGGATGAGTAGGAATGGTGTCCTGAGTCTCTGTTTGTCTGGAAATGGATGACAGGAGAGGGATCACATGAGGATTACCTGTTGTGTTTCATCCCTCTGGGACATCTGGCATTGGCCACTGTCAGCAGACAGGATGCTGGGCTGGATGAACCTTTGGTCTGACCCAGTATGGCCATTCTTATGTTCTTATGCCCCAGCATTAGCCCCGTTTTACAGCTGTGCGCTTCCCCAGTGCTGCACAGAAAGTGATTGAATGAGATAGTAATAAACCCTAAGGCTACGTCCACACTGCAGGCTTTTTGTGCAAGAACAAGTGTTCTTGAGCAAAAACTTGCGGAGTCTCTACACTGCACCCGTGTTCTTGTACAAGTAAATTTACAGTAAAGTGTCAGAACAGAGGGCTTCTTGCACAAGAGTTATTCCTTTACCCACGAGGAATAAGCCCTCTTGTGCAAGAGCTCTTGTGCAAGAAGTCAGTATGGATGGGCAACAGGGGTTTCTTGCGCAAGAAACCCCTATGGCTAAAATGGCCATCAGATCTTTCTTGCACAAGAGAGCATCCACAATGGCATGGACACTCTTGCGCAAAAGCACATGGCAGTGTGAAAGCACTCTTGCACAAGACCTTTTGCGCAAGAACTCTTGCGCAAAACAGTTCTTGTGCAAGAAGCCTGCAGTGTAGACACAGCCTAAGAGTCTTGACTCTTTGTCCCCAACTTTAAATTCAAAACCACACTTATGGTTTGTGCAAAAGAGGCCCAGTCCTCACTTTCTTGCCTTCTTATCTGTTTCTGAGACCAAGCTGCCTTCGCATCTAACATTGCACAAGCTGTCAGACTTTTCTCATCAACAGAAGCACATTGAAATATACTCTCGCTTTTTTCCTTTCTAGGGCAACCCGTTGTAATCTTTGTGAAAACTGAGGACATATACATCCCCTTATTGCTACTGCTTAACTTGTGAATGCTCTTACCATGCTTGGTCAATGTTTCTCTCTTTCCTCTTAATGGATAATGTGTGGCATTCCCATTTCCCTCAGTGGGGCTACTGAGCCTATTTAGAGATGGTCAAAGCTCTGATTCCGGATGCATGTTCAACCATATTTGAAGTGGTACGAATATAGCATAGATTATTTCCGTAAGCTGATTTTCACAGATTTCCAGACATTAGACATGAAAAAGAGCAGTTAGATCTTCTAGTCAAATCCCCAGATAATGCAAGATTTTTTCTGTAGAACACTGGGTAGTTTTTTAATCATATATAGTTGTAAATGTTTCACCACTTACTTCTCCTTGCTACTCTTTTCCCCAATAACAAAGAGTGAAAACATGCACATTCAGCCTACTTGGGTTTCACTGGGCATTAAAGAAAATGACAAAGAAAGAACAAATATAAATATCCCTGAAAGAGAGAGAGAGAGAGAGAGAGTGATAGGGTAACTATACATTATTTTTAAGATGCTAGTTCAGACAGAGCTAGTGAGTATGTCTCCTCAAGTTGGGAATCACACTCAGAACACCACGTGTAGAGATGCTTAGAACAGGAGCACAGTGTGTGACACTCTTGACCAGACAATTTGAATTGCCTTTCAACACAGTCCTCAGCAGAGACAGACTCTTTATATTTAAAGATGCAGGCCACAGAAAGCAGAATTGTAACTTCTCACTCACAAGGGAAGGGAAATTGTTCTATAGTCCAACAGAGCCCCAATTTCTTACGGCAGTGTTTTATGGGCTTGTTTTATACTGTAACCCAAAGAGAGATAATTCATGCTCACTAAGAAGAGGAAGCCTATGGAAGTATTCTTTTTTTTTTCTGACCCAAAAGATCTGTGAGAACATGTTACTAGCCAGTAGCTAACCACTACTGTCTTGGATTGGATTTGAATCACTGTTGAGCATTTCAGCTATGGAAGATTCATTCCAAGCTCCATCTAGAGAACTAGCCCTCCTCCTGGCCATTATTCACCAGTTTCAAGGCTGGTGCACATATGCGTGACAAACCTATCACTGCTGTGGTTTAATGAGTATAAACAATCAAGCAATTATAAATCAATGACTTCTGTTGCTCTCATACTGTAATAATTACATTTTAAAAGGCACTACTTAGTCACAATTGAGGGATTATTTGCAGGGAATAATTAAAGTCAGTCTGACTTCCTGCTGTTACACAAAGTATTGTGAGCAATGTGTCATGTGGTAATTAATTTAGGACAAGAGTAATTGCATATTGTATTGGAAGTGTCATTAACCCGAAGAATAAGATCCTATAGCTATCACTGTTTCTATTTTAATGGGAATGGACACTTTAAAAATCAAATAGCCTAATCCTGGGGGTTATTTCCAGCAGTATATTTCCTAATGCTTTGTTTGGTTTAGTCTTCAATGATTCAAATGATATAGCTTCTATTGCTTCCCTTAGGGAAGACTATTTCAGCCTCATAATGTTCATAGGAAATTTTACTGGTATTCATACAGTTTTTCTTTGCCTCCTTTTTCCCCAATATGCCTAGTTATATACTTCCTTGCTGAATTCTAGATAGTTCATCTCCTTCTCATATGTCTAGACTGCAGGCTTCTTTTGGAAGAACCTTTTTTTGGAAGAGATCTTCTGAAAAAACTTCTTTTGAAAGAGCGCGTCCACACAGGAGCACATCAAAAAAGCAATCTGCTTTTTCGAAAAATAGTGTCCGCACTGAATGGATGCTATCTCGCATGTGAGCTATGATTACTTGTGGCTGGAGTGGCCACTAGGGCACCTGTGCTTTTTCCTCTTTCCTCTTCTTTTGAAAGAATTCACTCTTCCCTATCCACACGTGTCTTTTTCTGAAAGAGCTCTTTTGGAAAAAGGCTTCTTCCTCATAGAAAGAGGATTACCCACGCCGGAAAAGTCCTTCTGTTCTTTCGATTTACTTTCAGAAGAATACAACTGCAGTGTGGACAAAACTCTATAGTGTAGACAAGAGGTATTCTGAGTCAGCCAGTACATATTTAGTATTTTAAATCTTTTCTCAAATCAAAGAGTGGTGCTCATTTAAGTCTTTCAAAGACTTGTATTTAGTGTAGTTGTAGCCATGTCAGTCTCGGGACCTGAAGAAGAGCTCTCTATGTAAGCTCAAATGTTTGTCTCTGCAACAGAAGTTGATCCACTAAAAGAGATATTATCTCAACATCACCTTACCTCTGTAAAGAAACATATCATTTCTAAACACAGTATCAACTTTCTACCACGCTCTTTTCCCACCTTTTCCTGCGTGTGGACTCAGAAATCTCCAGGTTCACTAGTTATAGTCATTGCTGCTGGTTGTCAGCTGATTATGAGTTTCAACTGCTTTAAAAAAGAGTGTTTGGATTTTGTTGACAAAGAAATAGATTTGATGAGAGAAACCTTGAGGAGTGGAGTAGTCTAAGGACAGGATTAGGAGCTCTGCTCTCCTGAGCTCTCATGCTGACCCAGGCATTAACTTTATGGCACTGTACAGGCTACTTACCAATCTCTGACCAAAATTACCAGTTTGTAAACTGGGGATAAAATCTGCATCTTTCATATGAGTGATACAATAATTCCTGGTTTGTTAGTGAATTGCACTGAAGATGAAAAGGGCAAAGTATAAATAGATACGTTGCGCCATCCTCACAGTGAGTGATATACCCTACTCTGTTTCAGAGAGGTAGCCATATTAGTCTGTTTCAGCAAAAACAAGGAGTCTGGTGGCACTTTGAAAACTAAGAAATTTATTAGCAAATTAGACTAATATGCTAATAAATTTCTTAGTCTTTAAAGTGCCACTGGACCCCGCTCTGTGTTAGAATTTAATTGATAGGGCTATTCATAACACAAGGTAATGCTGCATACGCATAAGATTGCAGAATCTGGCCTTGAATCTTCTGTCCTTCAAAAAATGTAATGGAAAAGGTTTTATTCTTAAAATACCTAAATTGGATTAATTGCTCTCTGTTATTATTGAAATTACCGACATACCGAGTAGCTTTTTTGAGGTCCCTATCTGAAACATGAATGATTCAGTTGCAGAACCACGACACAATGCATGCACAGCAGCTCAGAAACCCTCACCACCAACATTGTGTTCACTGGCTGGGCAGGGCTGATAGCAGCTGTGGGACTGTGCTGTGCAGCAGTTTAGAGGGAATCTTACCGGGGTGGTGTCTGACTATGTTTGTCAGCACCTAACACAATGGATCTCGATCTCAGTTCAGCTAATGCTATTAAAAATAAGCCAGGTCAAAATTCTGGAAAGAATGAATTACCCTCCTGAAATAGTCATATATCATTTGCATTTTAAAAAGAAGGTATTTATTTTAAATTTGAAAAATATTGAAAGGTGTTGATGGGAAACAATAATTTTCTCTCACTTTCACTTTTTCTCCTTTCCTGAGTAGAAAAAGGGTTGTAGAGAAGGAAGTGAAAATGTGTTTTTACCTGAAAATCTTTTTTTTAACCAAAACCACAAATGCTCATTTTGGTTCAAAATTCATTATTCATAACAATTTGTATGAACATTTTCAACCACTTATATTTAGATGCCACTGTAAAACAAATGATTAATAGTATAGGAAATATAAAGCAAAATTCAAAGATGAATCAAATAAAAATCTTACCAAGAATTGCCCTTACAACATTATGACAGTCTGACCTATTTACTAATGAAATGATGTGCAACTTAAACTCATAAGTGGCTCTAAAGCTTAAGTATCTTGGGTGATGTCCAAACTGATAAAAAATAATCCTAATACAATACCCTTATTCCCACCCTTAATCCCATCAAAAACTAAATTTATAGCTTTCTCGGCCAAGTGTCTCCCATATGCAAGTTCTTGCTACTGTTTTCCTTGATGTTTGTTTAATGTAGCTCCTTTTAAAGTATTTGTAATGTAAACATCTGGTTTAACTAACCCTCAGACAGCCAGGATAATTTTCACATATTTTACAGTTTGGAAAAACTCTTCAGTCTTTTGGCATTTCCAAACTGTATGCATAAAACTTTGATCCAAAGCCCATTTCAGGCACTAAGAGTATGTCTACACTATGGGACAAAGTTGAATTAAGATGAGCAACTTTAGCAATGTTAATTGCATAGCTGAAGTCGAAGTACCTTAACTCGACTTTTGGCGCTGTCCACGCTGCAGGAAGTCAAAAGGAGAACATTCTCCCTTTGACTTCCCTTATCCCTCATGGGAGCAGGACTAGCGGCATCGACTGGATTGCCCCTCTCAGTTCGAATTAGCATGTCTTCACTAGACTCATTAATTTGAACCCTGGAAGATCAACAGCGGCAGCTTTGATCATTCTCTATAGCAGCGTTTCTCAAACTGTGGCTCACGACCCCTTACAGGGGGGTTGTGGTTTTTGGGCCCTCTGTTCATTAAAAAAATTCAGAAAATACCGGACATGTGCAATGTCCGTTATTTTCTGGTTTTCCAGCTGGGCACCCGATGCAAGCCTGACAGGGGCAGGAAGAGTGGCTGGGAGGTGGGGCGCGATCAGCATTGAGAACCTCTGATTGCATATGATGCCTTGGGGAGGAGGAGAAGCCCTGTACGTGCTCCTTACCACTGGTCAAGCATGTGGTGGAGCTGCAGCTGAACTCACTTGCACTTCGCCAGGACTGTGCTCGGGATAGGCAGTGCTCTGGGATCTGCACATGCTCAGGTCAGTCCCTCTCCCCGCTGGCTGATTCGCACTCCCCCCAACCCTCTCCCGGCTGGCTGGTTCTCTCCCACTTCTACTCCCAATCTTCCCCAGCCAGCCCACTGCCCCCATCAGCCCTGCTTCCGGCAGCCAGTTCTCCCTCCCCCTCCCGATCTCCCCCCAGCCAGCCCTGCTGCACCCAATACCCCCTACACCCCGCCAGCCCTGCTTCCCACCATCTGGTTCCCCTGCCTAATCTCCCCCGGCCAGCCCTGCTGCCCCCGACGACCCCCCAACTCCCCCTTTACTCAGGGAGCAGTGAGGGGGGGCACACAAATTCATTTAGCATTTTAGGGGGTTGCGGTATCACAATGGTCAAATTTTAGTGCCTGGCATAAGGCTCCTACAATCATATTTGGCCACCTAAATAAAGTGACCTGATTCTCTGAGCATCTGCAGCTTCCATTGACGATAAGAAGCATAGGGTGGGGGGAATGGAATAAGTGGAACTATTTGCAGAATCAAAGATATGCACAGTAGTAATTATTTACAGGCCTGTATGCTTAACCTATTCATATATCAACATCTAATCTTACTCAGATTAATCTGTATTTTATTCTGCATTCCACATCTCTATTGACCTTTGAAAATGATCTTTACTACCAAGTAAAAAAGTTATGTGGAGTGGAAATTCTTTTAGATCTTATTTGCATTATTAATCAATCTGCTCTGCAAACAATCAAAGTGAGGTGTTTGTGTATGTGTGCGATCTTTACATTCATTTTCCAAAAGTGCAATCAAATAATTTCTGAGCAACAAAAAATGGCAGAAGTGACTTGTCCAAATATAGTATTGTATTAATATATAATAAAAAATTAGTACTTCATTATTAAAGGTATTAGTTGAATGAGTTATAGCTTCTTCCTAAAGACCAAAGGTATACCTATATACCAGGCAATCTAAAGCTATGATTTAATAGCAAATATAGTTTGAAATGAAACTTAATCCTTACTAGGGTTAACTAGTGATCGATATTATATGACGTTGTTAGAAGCGAGAAGGAGATGATGCTTTGGTTAATTTAGTAACATTTTAATTGTGTTTAATTCTAAATTTATGTCAAGGATGCTAAGAACTCTGCTCAGATCTTAATTGGTTTGGAGTTTAAAATACAAATAAATATAATTTTGGTTTAATTTCCTATATGTTAAAAGTTCATGCCACATAGCACTTTTTAGAATACTTAGATCATCATAGCCTTATCAGTTATTTCCTTAACATTAATTCAATTTCAATTACACTCAGATGATACTTGACACAAATAATAAAGCATTACAAAATCCAGAGTAACTGTGTGCAATATCTGTCTTGTGAAATCCAAAACAAGAGGTGTGGGGAAAAGATTTGAGGTTTTGTGAAACATGAAGAACCCATGCATCAACCCATGAATATTTTAAAATGCCCCATAAAGCAATAAAGGAGCATGCTACTCCAAATCTATTATTCTTCCTTTGTGGAAAAGATTGGGTGTAATTTTTCAGAATGAATTTATGTTTCTTGGATGCCAGCCGTGCTGAAGAAAAGTCAATTTCAGGTTAAATACAAAGCTAGGCTAAAACTGATAAAACATATTTAGAGATGGGAGATGAAAATTATAGCTGCTGCCAGACTTATAGCTATTAACTTGCCTGAAGGCACTTATTAACATCTTTGATCATCCTATATTATGCCAATCAATGTATTAAAGTTAGGGATGACCATACAGTCCCATGGTTTTCAATTTATCATTTGTGGGCCCCTACACATTTTCAATGGAAGTACAGGCCCCTTTGAAATATTAGTTTGCGGGCCCACAATCACTGGTTGAAAACCACTAATATAGGCCAATCTCCTAGGCATATAGGTTTCTTTACCCAAAACTTAGATTATCCCAGTGACAAGTGATCTATGAAAACCTCAGCTCTCTTTCTCAGGCTGTTCTCTACACATGGGAAAATCTCCCTGTCTAATTTAGCAAAACTGACATTTTATGCTCTTCCAGGTAATCCTTCCTCAAAACCTTTGCTGTGACTTGTATAAACCACTTCTGTGGAAAATTGGTTAGGCAAGTAGTAAGCTAAGAGTGAACTTTGTTGGCTTTATAATGATCCCATCCTCCAAACTGACTCCTACCTTATCTCTTCCATTCATCTTTTGCATCCTGTCTCATGTAGATTATAATAGCTCTGATAAAGAGATTATCTTCTTTGTTACATGACCTAGCAAAATTGGGCCCTGATCCTTGATTGGGGTCCCTAGGCACTACTGTAATGCAAGAAATAAATAATAATTGATGAATAAATAATAATGATCATCTCCCCTATGCAGATGGTGAAAGGAAGGTGGAGATAGGAAGTGACTTGTATATAATTTGCATATGCAGAGGAAGCAAGTAGCAGAGATACATTTGAGTTCCAGGTTCCTAGTCCTTTTATTCCTGGGGGAATTCTGCACCAAGAAATTAAAAATTCTGCACACAAAAAAAATCAAAATTCTGCAAAACAATATTTTAAAATTTTGTAACATTCTGTATATTTTATTTGTCAATAAATAAATGTGTAGGCTCCAAAATGGCAGTGAGGAACACAGGCCACCTGAGGAACACAGTCTGGGTGATCGCCCTGCAGCTGCCTTCCCAAGACATGGGCTCAGCGTTGAGGATGCACCAGACAAGGGATGGGCCTATTACAAGAGCACCTCAGAACCCTGACCCTGCACACAGGGGGTGTGTCTAGACTACAGGGTTTTGTCGACAAAAGTGGACTTTTGTCGACAAAACTATACCTGCGTCCACACTACCACTGAGTTCTGTCGACATAGCGTCGACAGAACTCAGCAGTTTTGTCGACGCTGGTAAACCTCATTTTACGAGGCATAACGCCTTCTGTCGACAGAGTTCTGTCGACAGAAGGTGTTATTGCATGTAAACTGTCCTTTGCGTCTACACTACCATGTCGACAAAGCAGCTTGCTTTGTCGACAGAACTGAATGTAGTGTAGACGCTCTTTGTCGACAGAAGTTTTGTCAACAGTATCTGTCGACAAAACTTCTGTTGACAAAAGCCTGTAGTCTAGACGTACCCAGAGTGCACCAATAGAGCAAACAAGAGGGTCAGAGTCTTGCATGTATGCCCAGCCATGGTCCCCAATCCAGGCAGAGAGCAAGCAGACTTAGTCCAGCATGATCCATGTGTGAAGGGATTTTGTGGAGGGTGGGATCCAGATGTGAAGTCAGACCTTTCTAAGGCAGTTTGGGTGTGGATGTCTCAAAGGAGGGGGGGGGGGAGAGGTTGAGTGCGGCATGGGGGCAGAATCTGGATTCACAGGAGCTCATTAGCAGTTCTGGATGCAGGGGGAATGGGACTCTGCTGAGGGAGAGTCCAGGTGAAGGTGACTGGGGCTCAGAAGGAGGGTTAGGGTGTGTTGGAGCCTGAGGCCTTGCTGCTGGGGGCTTGGTGGAGTGTTTATCCATCTGAATGTGGCTTAGTAGGGTGGGGAACTGGCTAGAGGGGACATATTGGAGTGGTCCAGGTATGTGTGTGTGAGGCTTATTGGGGTTGGGATTTGAGTGCAGGGGGGTTCAGTAGGGGCTGGGCTGGGTATAGAAGCATGGTTCCAGATGTAGGGGATGAGGCCTAGAGATAAGAGGATTCAGGTGCAGGGGAAGTTGTGGGTGGTTTCTGGGTGTGTGTGTATGGAGGGGTGGGGGGGGGGCTTAGTGGGTGGTGTCTCGGCATAGGGGGTGTGGATGTGCAGGGGTTGAGTGGACAGGATAAAGTGACCCTTTCCCATAGTTAGGGAGTGACTGGGGTAAGAAATAGAGGAAGAGCGTGGCGCCAAGAAAGGTTACTGGCAGTGGGTCTGACCTGGCCCCAGCCCTGGCCACTAATTACAGGGGAAGAAGATGACTCTTCCTCCCTGATCCCACCCAGCTTGGATGAGTAGATGGATCCAGCACAAGGTAGGAGCCCCTGGCTGGGCGGGGGCGGAGGGGTCCCCAAACCTCCACGCCCTGTCATCTGCTCTGGGCACCTGAAATAATGAATCTATGCTCCTGGGAGGAGACATGATCACTCTTCCTTTTCCTTCCCTGTCAGATACTAGGGGAAGCAAAGAAATCTGTGGTGCACATGAATTCTGCCTGTGCACAGTCATGCAGAATTGCTCCATGAGTATAATTTCCACAAACCTAGGTTCATATTTTCACACTGGAAATTAACCACAAAACAAATCCTGCCCAGATGTCTGGGAGAGAGCTAATGAATATAAGGAACTTTCTGTGTGGAAATTAACTCTTAGTCTTCACAGCAACCCGCATCCCCCCCCAGCTAGGAAAAGTATTATTTGTAAGATGCACCTTGGCTATACATATCTGTTCAGTCCTTTCCACACATTTCGGGTGGGTTTATTAATCATGAATGTTGCTGGAAACTGGTTGGATCCCAGGACAGTGCAAACTTCCCGCAATACATTTCACTCTTGCCTGGTTCTCTCAAGCTTGGACTGAGTCCTTCAACAGTCTCTTTCATGCTTGAGGCAAAAATACCTTACCAAAGAAGTAGGATAAGGCTCCTTATGGGTTTAACCTAAAGAAGAGCGGATCACAGCTATTCAGAGGTGAATTGCATGCATTAACCCCTCTTTGAAACAACTTTCAGCTTGTTACCCTTCCTGTGACCTATCAACAGATAGGTCCAAACCAACACAAAAAATGAATGTGTTGTGCATCACTAAGCCGTGATGAGGACACTGTGTCTTTCAGGATCTCTGTGCAACTGGTCATACCTGTTCTAAACCAAGTACATTCTGTTAGAAACATAAAAAGAAACAGTCCCTACCCCAATGTCTTGTCACAATAAATGACATATTGAGTTAATTATTACTTGCTAAGTCTTTATTTAAACTTTGTACCTTGATTCGTCTGCAATGTATTCTTTCATGCAAAACATAAAAGATATTATTATGTGCAGAATGGGGTGTGGCTTTCCCGTAAACCAATTCTGGAATAATTTGTTTATACATTTGGCTTCTTTGGAGAATTTTGTACACAATGTGCAACTATTTTCTCAGTTTATAAGACCATTTGCATTAGTTATTTTCACAATAGGACTTGTACTAAATCTGGACTCACAGGGACTGAATCTGTCCCTCTGCCATTAGGTACAGTATCACAGAGGGTGTCACACAGGATCACATTTTTGCAGCAATTCAAACACTAATTTTTCATATACCTGCTTTTTGCGCATGTGATTGCTACAAAAGGGACATTTTACATGCACAATCAGGGGCACTATATGTGCAAATTGGAACATGTGCAGTTCTGCATGCACGTTAAATGTCACTTTTGAAAATGTACCCATGTGCAGAAAGCAATGAACTTAGAAAAAAGTTAATAAATAGAGGATTTATTTCATTTGCTGAATATACAAAATATGAATGTATTTTTTATGAAAAAAATCTATGATTCTTCTTTTATTTATATTAGCTTTACACCGAAGAAGCACCTGCAGTTGCTCTTGATGCTAGGATCAGGGTCAGGTTCACTGTGTGTCTAAAAATAATGCATAAGACTAATTTTTATGTGCTGCTTGACCCAGATCAGTTGTTAGTCACCTACATTATTAGTGTCTGATATTGTAATCCAGTTATCACTCATTGACAAGGGTCAATCCATCATGAGTGGTACCTTCATCAGTCTCAGGAAGGAGTGCATGGCGACGGTGTGCACTCTTTCACTCTTCCTGGTGAGGATTGAACCACATTGACTGGTAGCTTGAGCAAAAGCAAGTAGCGCAATTGTGCCTATTATATTTGGTTCTGTGGATAAAGAGGGACTCCAGATTTCAATGCTGTCACTCACAGACTTTCATAGGTGGTGAACTCACTAAGCCACAGACCATCTTTGATCTCCCCATTGCATTTGCATATGTGCATGCCTGATTCACCAGCGGATAGTCTCTTCTTGGGGGATCATTGCACCATAGAGTTCTGATTAGATCTAGAGAGCCCAGGATCTCTGACATCAGCACAAGAGAAATGCAACCACTAAGAAGGAAAGGAGCTTGTTCTTCCTGCCAGGGTAAATAGATGGCATAATATAGGGCTGCCACAGAGCACTCATTGTATTATAACAAAGACAGGGACTTTTTTGTTAGCAGCCATATAGAAAGTAAATGTTTTTCTAACCTTTGCTGGTTTTGTGTCTTTTAAGTGCTCTCTGTTCTTAGTCCCTTTACTCAAAATGTCATTTTCTGTTGTATTCCTTTTTTGTACTTGTCTCTGCTTCTGGAAGCCTTCTCGGTACATGCCCATTTTCTCTTTGTTGCTTTGTCACATTTTGACTACTGCAGTAGGTTTATGGTTTCTCCTTTTAAATTCTTTTCCCCTTTTTATGCCCCCCATCCTTTCCCACTGTACTTTCTTCCTTTTCCTTGTCTTGTTCTCTGTCTTCTTTTTTATACTTTTTATTTGTAGTGCAATAGCTGCTATAGGACCCCAGCTGAAATCATAGCCTCAGTGTGCCAGGCATAATCTCAAAAGCATAGGATAAAGGACATATTATCCTAGTTTTACAGCTGGGTAACCCCAGACACACAGAAATTAAATACTTTGCACTATATCACACAAGGAAAGCATGGTACAGCAGGGACTCAAATCTAACCTCCTGAGTTCCAGTGTAGTACCTTAATCACAATACCATTCTCTCTCTTTTAGGGTACATCTACACTGCAGGGCTTAACTCGAAATAAGCTACACAAATTGAGCTCCGCCCATTGCATATCTTATTTCAAAATAGCTTATTTTGGAATAGGGAGGTCAACACAGCACTTATTTCGAAATAGAGCACTCTTCCTTTGACTTCCCTTTCTCCTCATACAATGAGGGCTACAGGAGTTGGAGTAAGAAGTCCTCCAACTTGACAGTATTGTGACACTATTTCGAAATAACTGCCTGCTGTGTAGACGCGGAGTAAGTTATTTTGGAATAGTGCTAGTTATTTCAAAATAGTGTTGCAGTGTAGACATACCTATATTTGTGTTGCCATTCTCTTATTTTGCTTGCCTGACTCCTCTGCTCCTCTCTTCCCAAAGCTCTTTTTCCTCTTTCCTTTTCTCTTTGTTATACATTTACAGATAAGGGTAGTTTCTTCTCCATGCCCATTACTCCTTACGTTTTTTCAGAGGTTTCTATGAAGACGCCTCTTCGTCTGCCTAAATTGGCAGGAGCATTCCCAGGATTAACTGCATTTCACGAACCACAGAAAACCAATGTTACATAACTCAGATAAGAGAGCTAAGTAACACACCTGTCTTTTAAAATAACACTAGACATAAAAGTTAATTGCATGGTTACTGTGAAATAAACAATTTTGTTGCAAGCATACAGTAATTTGATTAGCAGTGACAGTAATTATATGGGTTAACACAAGTTAACACATTAAATGCTTCCATGTTGTCTTCCAACAACCTCATAATTCACTGTTGTGCCAGTTATGCTGGACAAAGTTAAACAACATAAATTAAAGCCTCACCCTCCTTCAGTGCTTTAAGGCATCCTGAAGGGACCACTACTACAGCTTCCACAAATATTAGTAACAATTATATTAATATAATAATAAAAAATCAGAGAAAATCAGAACAGAATCAGTATTTCTTATGCTGTGAACTGAGGGTCACTCCACTCAAGCACAGATGCAGAGACAAAGTGAATCAACTCTTAAGGTTTTGCAGCTCTTCCTGGAGAGTTTAGCCCCAGAACTGTGGACCAGAAGATAAGGAATGTGCCAGCTCAACTGAACATCTGTGAAGCAACCACAGGGAGATAGCTGAGAGAGAATTTTCTTCCTCCTAATGGTTAATAAGGGCACCCAGCTAATGTTTAGAATTTAGATTGTCAAAACCATCTTGTGTGACCCTGCTTAGAAGTGAGGACCACCATCCTATACCTCCAGAGCAAAGTTAACAGTGTAATTGAACCTGTGAAAGCATAAACCATTAGCCATTTATGAAGCAGGTTTCCCCAAAATTGTATGGCATGATCCTATTCATAACCTGCTTCACTTCCTGTGTTTCTCTCTCGTACTCCAGGATAGCCTTTCTTTTGATTAAGAAAAAGGTCAGGTTTGCAGCCCAATGAAGTTCGCTTATAGCTATGGACTTGTGTCACCCTGACTACAATGAACTTGTGCTGAAAAGCTGTCTTAAATCCCCTTGGCACTTGGTATGAGCTAAAAAATGCTATAATATTTATAACCTCTGGGTTTTGTTTTTGGAGGAAGAATGGATGCTAAAAAACCTAAAATTCTAGTAAGCTGTGCCAGGATGGGAGTATTCAGTCCTGGATGGATGCCCAAGAGAAGTAGGAGGAGGAGGATGGTGAATGAAGGAGTCTGACACACATCCAAAGATAGAGTTCAATTAACCTTTCCTTCATTTCTTCTCCCTCTTGATTAATTGTGGTAAATGATTTGCAAAACACCCTAGACATCATACATTCTTTCCCACTGAATGGCAAAAATAAAAACAAAAAGGAAGGCAAGAAAGAACGAAAGAAAGAACGAAAGAAAACACTAAAATTTCAAAATTTTTCAAAATGTCCATATTTTAAGTTTTTAGGTTTGATTAAAAAAAACCAGAATAATTAAAAAAAACTTGTGAACATTTTTTATTTAAAAATAAGGCTAATTTTCATTTTAAAGGGTGTTGCAAATTAACACTGACCAGTTCTACCATCTGTAGATATTAACTGCCATGCTTCAGAGTGGGCTGTGATAATTGGGTTCCAATCTACTCAGACCTTTAATTATCACCAGCAACACCCTGAACGTAAGACTTTGATCCATTTAAAAGTGTGGAACCAGTATAAACAGAGGAATGAAATTAAGATGATACAGTTAAATATGAGTAAGTTTCAGAGTGGACACTCTCATTTCAGTACCAGTACTAGTTTAACTTAATTCAGTTGGGATCAGATTTAATGCTTTGTCTAGATGGGAGAGATTTTCCAGCTCTCAATACTTCTATTCCAATGTAACTGCAGCGATTTTTAGATTCGCTTTCCCAAATCACATAATCTAAACTGAGAGAGAACATTCACAAGGTGGATGCATACCTCTAAATCAGTATCAGTTTAAATCCACACCTCAGTTTATATTGAAAAAACATTTCCCGTGGAAACAAAGCCTAAGTTGTTTATACTGATGCTTACATTAAACATCAGCAAGTGCTGGCATTTTCTAGGCTAGTGGTTTTCAACCTATGGTCCACAGACCTTTGGGAGTCTACAGTCTATGTTTCACAGGTTCCCTGAAAAGTGGTTATGAAAATAAAGTTTCAGACACCAGAAAAGGCATTCCATTTCTGAATACCCACACTTACAGGTCAAAACCCGGAAGTATTGTTATTACCATAGAAGCCCACAGATTAATGTCCTATCTTATGCTGTGTCAAATGCCAAGCATGTGTAACATGTATAGTGAAATTCTGTGCAGTCAGTTTTCGTTCTAAGATTTCTGTCAGTATCAGTCAGTGATGGGCCTCCATTATCAATGGGAAACTGGAAGGAATAATTACTCACACTGAATCACAAACATGACAATTCAATCTATTACTGAGCCATAACAGCTACTGGCACAGTACTTTATTTAGTCTTGAGTAATTGGGGAGCAACCTTTGGAAAACATTCTTAAAACAACACTCACATGTCATGGGAAAAAGGATTATCTGTGCAAATTTCAGGAGTGAGTTTCTGAGGATACTAATGTGAAAAATGAAGGATTTGCCAAGGTAAACGACTGATTAAATCATCTGTGTCCTAGGACAAAAAGAAGAGCTGGAGAAGAATAATTTGCAAGCAGGAGAAGCGTAAATTTATAACCCAGGAAAACTGAATGTTATAAAGGTTTGGTTCTTTACATTTGTTTTAAAAGCATCTAGTTACAGTTCACAGTGCCTGAAGTGGCAATTCACCCCTGTGCAGAAAGAGAAGTCAAGGTCTTCACAGTTTTTAAAACCTCACAACAGAGCTTTGGTGGATCAGAAGCAGTGCAAAGTACTGGTGCTGGTCTTCTGCATAGGAGTGAATTCCACCCCATGGGTAAGATCCTGGGCTGCACTCGAGGAAAATGCTGGAACAATTTATACAGTGGGAGAAAGGAGGGTGCTCATAACCCCTGGGCTATGTCTACACTGGCAGCTTCTTGAGCAAGAACCTCTTGTGCAAGGGTTCCTGTGCAAGAAGTCTTGCGCAAGAAAACGTCCACACTGTCATGTGTGAGCTGTGCTTTTGCACCCATGGCAGTGTGGATGCTCTCTTGCGCAAGAAAGCTCTGATGGCCATTTTAGCCATAGGGCTTTCTTGCACAAGAAATCCCTGCCGAGCATCCACACTGCCCTCTTGCGTAAGAACTCCTGCCTCAAGAGGGCTTACACCTGTTAAAAAAGAGCATAGCTCTTGTGCAAGAAGCCCTCTCTTACCACGCCGTACTGTAAATTTCCTTGCGCAAGAGAGGGTGGGCAGTGTGGACGCTCTGCAGATTCTTGCGCAAGAACGGCCATACTTGCGCAAGAAGCCGCGAGTGTAGACATAGCCCCAATGTAAACCCTTATGATGGAAACCACTTCAAGATGGGGTGCACATTACCCCTGTACTAATGTATTTTCTCTTCCCTCAGTTTGATTTCATAGATTATTTTCTTTACATTCTATGGCTCAGAGTCTAAGTCATTGAACAGTTTTTTCTCTCCCTTCCCTCTGACATTTTTATATTAAAAATCACTTTGCTTTCCTATTATAACATAATATAATCTCTATAATTTAGTACAAAGGCTCTTTGTTAATCTCTATAATTTAGTACAAAGGCTCTTTGTTTTACTTAAGCAGCGAGGAGTCCTGTGGCACCTTAGGGTATGCCTAGACTACTGGCTTTTGTCGACAGAAGTTTTGTCGACAGATACTATCAACAAAGCTTCTGTTGACAAAGAGCGCCTAGACTACATCCAGTTCTGTTGACAAAGCAAGCCGCTTTGTCGACATGGCAGTGTAGATGCAAAGGACAGTGTAGATGCAATAACGCCTTCTGTCGACAGAACTCTGTCGACAGGAGACGTTATTCCTCATAGAATGAGGCTTACATACATTGACCAAACTGCCGAGTTCTGTCGACGTTATGTCGACAGAACTCAGTGGCAGAGTAGACGCAGGTATAGTTTTGTCGACAAAAGTGGACTTTCGTTGACAAAACCCTGTAGTCTAGACACACCCTTATAGACTAACTGAAGTGTTGGAGCATAAGATTTCATGGGCAAGGACCCACTTTTGTGGGCAAAGACCCTCTTTGTCAGATGCATGTTTTACTTAGTTGCTTCTTTGATAACTGAACATTCATTTTTTGACAGATTCTCTATCCACAGAGGGGCATTTTCGTACATCCTTCCTAGACATTCCCAGATTCCCAGACATAGCTTTCTAACCACCTGGATGTGGAATACGTTTGGGGTGCAATAGTGAACCCTTTCTTTTTTGCAAATGAGCTTCTTGAATTAAAGAATACAATTTGATTTAAAATGGAGTTTATTGTAGTACAGCGATGACTAATTATAAAGCAATTTACAAGGATTTAAGTCAACTCATTGCTAACTGTCAGTGTACTTTCTCGGGGCTCTTCTATTACATTCTTACATTGACACTCCTTTATTTACATACAAACCAAGTAAAATATACCTTCCTGTGTTGTGCAATCTCATTATTTTGGCTAGATTTCTCTTCGATGTGTACTGGAATTCTTAATTTTCTGTATATGATAGGGGGTTTCAAAACTTATTTTAACCTCAATGTTAAGGCACAAAATAAAATGATGACCCGGAAAAATGCTATAGTTTGAATTCCAACATGTGAGGGAAATAATGTATTAGAGTGATTGAATTTTATTGTGTACATTAAATTGTACTTATTGTGAAGTTAATATAACTTTAAAAAATAATAATCTAACCAGAAGAAGTTGGAGCCTGTTGCTGCAAAACAGACTGCTAGATAATTTGGAATAGAGGCAGTGGATAAAGACCACATTGTCGTGCATTTAAATAAATTACATGTTGGGCTTAGCTGTGTCCTGCCATCAAACTGATCTCTTGGGTTTTCCCAAAATCTCCCCAGCCTGTGATTATGCAAATATTTCTCTAATGTAGTGACTCACTAACAGGAAATTAGTTTTAGATCTATGTGTATTCTCATGCAACTAACACACTTTTGCTTGCTAAACCCTGAATGAGGTATTTGATGCACAAAAGGAATTTTAACCATTAAAATGTTCATAGTTTACAACTAAATAAGAAGGCATGATCCTGCACATAACAAGTCACAGAAGGGAGAAATTTTATTGCTCAACTCTGACACTCCTAGGTTTGAAAGTTCACCAACTATCAACTATCACTCAGTTGACATTCCATTTGCAGGAAATGTGAAACAAGGACCAGAGTAGAAATAAATCCCATAGCAAAACAGGATAAAAATGGAGAAGACAGACAAATTTTAATGAAAAAATAAACACAAGAATCTGTGACTACACAAGACAAACATTTGGTTGTAGATTAGTCACTCACACACATACAATCGTGTTGCAAAGATAGAATTTCCCAGAGCTATATAAAAGGCTGGGCTGAGGATAATCTGGGGTATTTGGAGGGAACAATTTGGAGATGTGAATTCGGGAGTAACCTGTTTGAAAATGGCAGGGTAGGGAAGACTGTCATCTCTCTGGGGGCAGAGTTAAGGGTGTGATGAATGGCTTGTGATATAGGCTAGTTGTAGAAAGAGGCATATTTGTGGGTGGAGAACTAAAGTTTAGCTTTTCATTGTCTTGGTTTTGTGTTAAGTACATTTGCTGTTAGATTAAGTGTTTTGTGAATGGGTTTCCTTTAAAAAAATACTTTTAAGTGTTTGATGTCAAACCTGGAATTTACTTGCAGCCACCATTTTAAAATCCTTTAACAGATGCACACAGAGATAAAAGCTGGGAATATCAGAAGAGCTTAAGGAAGTAGTTAATTCTGATTAGATTTCAGTGAGATTTAAGCACTTGATTCTCTCAGGATCCATTGAATCTCTGACCCAAAGTGACCTGCCTAAAGTCATACCTCTGCAAGAGAGCCTAGACTTCCAGTTCAGTGCTTTAACTCTAAAACTCATTCTTTTCTCCAAACTACAAGTGCACTCCATTTCTAATTACCTGGTTTTTGCTAATGATAATATACTGTTTGTCTGAGGTCCACTTAGAAGATAGATAACTTTTGCTCTATGTTTAGGTTCTTGTAGAACTGGTTTCTGAAGATTAAAGTCTGTAATTTTATATGTACCAGGAGGTGGGAGAAACTTGCTTGTACAGTATCAGAGGGGTAGCTATGTTAGTCTGAATCTGCAAAAGTGGCAAGGAGTCCTGTGGCACCTTATAGACTAACCAAAGTGCTGGAGCATAAGCTTTCGTGGGCAAAGACCCACTTCGTCAGATGCATGTAGTGGAAATTTCCAGAGGCAGATATAAATATGCAGGCCAGAATTAGGCTAGAGATGACAAGGTGGATCCAATCAGAGAGGATGAGGCCCACTTCTAGTAGCTGATCTGGAGGTGTGAATACCAAGAGAGGAGAAGCTGCTTTTGTAGTTAGCTAGCCATTCACAGTCTTTGTTTAATCCTGAGCTGATTGTGTCAAACTTGAAGATGAACTGTAGCTCAGCAGTTTCTCTTTGAAGTCTGGTCCTGAAGGTTTTTTTGCTGCAGGATGGCTACCTTTAGATCTGCAATTGTGTGGCCAGGGAGATTGAAGTGTTCCCCTGCAGGTTTTTGTATGTTGCCATTCCTAATATCTGATTTGTATCCATTTATTCTTTTACGTAGGGACTGTCCAGTTTGGCCTATGTATATAGCAGAGGGGCATTGTTGGCACATGATGGCATATATTACTTTAGTATATTGCTTGCATAGTAGCACAATCTCTTAGGCTATGTCTACACTGGTGGCTTCTTGCGCAAGAACATCTTGCACAAGGATTCTTGTGCAAGAAGTCTTGCGCAAGAACACGTCCACACTGTCATGTGTGAGATGTGCTTTTGTGCCAGAGTGCCCATTGCAGCGTGGACGCTCTCTTGCGCAAGAAAGCTCCGATGGCCATTTTAGCCGTAGGGCTTTCTTGCACAAGAAACCCCTGCTGAGCGTCCACACTGCCCTCTTGCGCAAAAGCAAGATAAGGGTTTAGTTGCACAAAGAAAATGGGATGTGCCTGAAATGGGATTGCATCTCATAAAACCATATAGAAAAGAGACAGAATCACCAGGCATGTGAAAGGAGCTGGCGGGGGCAGGGGAAGGGTCTGGGTCCCTCCCATCCAGGACCCCCCCAGCCCTAAGCCTCCCACTCCCCAGACATCCTTTAAGGAGTTCGGGGGGGCTCCCCATCCCATTTGTATGGGGACATTGCTGGCTGTTCCTGTTCATCAGGGAGTAAGGAGTAAGTGCACAGTTTGCTGCGTGCACGCACACACACACACACACACGCACACACACACACACGTTCCCTGCTCAGGACCCCTCCTTATCACCTAACTCTGGCTCCTTCACCTCCCGCCCCCAACTCAGATCCCTACCCTGAGATCCTCCTTAAGGACCCAAGCAACATTGGGTAAATATGCTAGTGGAACATAATTATAAAATATAGGCATACTATTTTATTTTACAAGTTTTTGCATATTGCAAACTTCTGCCTTCTGAAAACCAAATGGAATGTTGAAAAACAAACACTATGAAGTAACGTCTGATTTGCATTTATAATGAGTTGTTTACATGGTCTGCCAGCGATAGGTAGGTTAGCATTTTGCACATAACACAACACTCAACTCAGATATTCAGTTAGAACTGTGAGGGGGATCAAATGTCTTCTGCACATGTACAAAATATCTTAGTCAAACAAGTACAGTAGACATAGGGTAACAGTTTAAGAAAGCTTCAGAAAAAGGCAACAGACTAGGGGTATGGAACAGCTTCCATATGAGGAGTGATTAATAAGACTGAGATTTTTCAGCTTAGAAATGAGATGACTAAGGAAGAATAAAATCATGACTTGTGTGGAGAAAGTAAATAAGGAAGTGTTATTGACTCCTCGTAACACAAGAATTGGGAGTCACCAAATGAAATTAATAGGCAGCAGGTTTAAAACAGACAAAAGGAAGCATTTCTTGTGTGCACAGTCAACCTTTGGAATGCCTTCCCAGAGACTGTTGTGAAGGCTAAGACTATGACAGGTTTCAAGAAAGAATTAGATAATTGATGGAGATTAGGTACATCAATGGCTTTTAGCCAGGATGGGAAGGGATGATGTCCTCTAGCCTCTGTTTGTCAGAAGCTGGGAATGGGTGACAAGGGACAGAACACTTGATAATTACCTGTTCTGTTCATTCCCTCTGGGGCACCTGTCATTGGCCACTGTCGGCAGACAGGATATTGGGTTAGATGGACCTTTGGTCTGACCTAGTTTGGCCAGGTTTATGTTTCAATAATGCTTATCTGGCTTAGCGCCTTAAGCCTAGATCCTCAAAAAGTATTTAGAGACCTAATTCAGTCCTGACTAGATAGGGGACCAGGCTGAAAAAGATGATAACTGTTGTTCCATTGGGACTAAGTCTGTAAATTATTATGAAGAAATTTTCTCAACTGGACTTCAAAGTGCAATGAGAGCACAAGGAGTTCAAAGGCCATGCATGACCACTGTGATCATGTTATCTGACCTCTATAACAGACTATGAAGCTTTTGCACAATTATTCCTTTTGAACTAGACCATACCTTTAAAACAATCAAATCTTAATTTAATTGCCAGAGATGGAGAACATACCATGACTCTTGAAAAGTTGTTCCATTGGTTAGTTAGCTTCACTCTTAAAAATTCATATCTTATTTCCAGTCTAAGGGTATGTCTACACTCCATTCCTCTCTCTCAAGAGGAATGCAAATGCAGACACCCAAAATTGCAAATGAAGCGGGGATTTAACTATTCAGCATTTCATTTGCATAATCGCATTATAGTGCTATTTCGAAATAGCTCTATTATGAGAGAAAAAACGGGGTTATTTCGAGATAAAACCCTTATCCAAGTAAGGGTTATTTCGAGGGAAGGGTTTTATCTCGAATAGCCCCGTTTTTTCTCTCAAAATAGCACTATTTCGAAATAGCACCATAATGTGATTATGCAATGAAGTGTGGGATATTTAAATCCCCACTTCATTTGCAATTTCTAGTGTCTGCATTTGCATTCCTCACTCTCTTTGAGGAATGAAGTGTAGACATAAACTGCATTTGTCTATCTTCAGTTTCCAGCCACTTACAAAATACAGCTGGGAGTGGAGAAAGTATGTATTAAAAGAGAAGACATTCATATAGGTTACCAGTGACATTTTATAGAGGCAACCCGTACACCTCTGTAAATATTTATTAAGTATTAACAGACAAACCTAGAAGAAGAACTGGCATGAAAAACACTTGTCCTTCTACTTTCTAGTCTACCCTATCAGTGCAGTACTAATGGAGCAAAAATAAAATGCAGCCGCGGAAGCTTCTTTGTATTTATTTTAAATGTCCATACTGTACAATGACACAACTTTTCATCTATCATTGTATATGGTAGGCTTGGAAACTCTGTTTTCTCAATACTAACAGGAATTCACTTCTGAAGAGAGTGCAGTTTAGAGAAGGTATCAGAGGTCACCATCAGCTATCATAATTTTAAACAGAGACTACCTGTAGTTGAACTGAAACATCAGCAATGACTCTAGGGTGATAACAGCATTAAGGAAAACAAAAGTTTCTTTATGTCTTCTACATGTATAGCATCTTAAATGCAAAGATCTTGAGACTCTTTACACACATTAATTAGCTCTACTACACAAGCAGAGCATGATTAGAACAGAGATTGGATGACTGGCCAAAATCACACAGTGAATCAGACAACACAAAGAGTCTTTATTCTCAGTGCCTGCTGCAACCCACAGATCACCACTCTTACTACATGAGCACTGAATTCTCCCCACCAAAAGCTAAATGGTACCGAAAAATACATCCAATTATGAGAAAAATTAGTCAAGAAAATACAGCTGCTACAATAGTTCAATTGGTGTCTCGGTAATGACACCTTTGGCATAGAAAATGTGAATAATGTTGTAGTAAAAGGTCAGCCCAAAGGTCACTGCACTGTCGGAAAGTCACCACTGGAAGGATGGAGGGAAAGATGTATCACAGGCCTATGCATTCACATGGGACAAAGCTTCACTCAAAGCTGTCAGTTTGACTGGAAAAATTACTGAATATGACTTTGCCAGGTGCTCTAATTGAGTAAAAAAGCATGAGCATAAGAGGAAAAAAAATCACTGTAAGGCAAGCCTCAGCTAGGGACTAAAGCACTTATATGGAAAGTGGGAGCGAGTCCCATACAATGGGTTTGATAAGATGCTTGCATTAGCAGTTCTCCTACTTCAAAATTCCTCTTTCAACTTCACTTCAAAACAAAAGCACTTGTTAAAAAATAAAGTTTAATTTCAGTTGAGCAAATTTGCTCAGAACTGAAGACATGGAGTTCAGCAGGTGTAAACACAACTATGAATATATATGAATTAATAAAAACAATGAAGTCTAAAGTACAAAAGTAACTGGAAATGAAATAGATGTCTGTGACCATGTGGGCATGCCCTGCCCTGGCCCAAAAAAGATTAATTCCCTGTGGATGGAGAAAGTCCCGCCCCCTCAACCATACTGGGCATGCTCCAAGTATTGGGCTAGTATAAAAGGGAGCGATTCAGCTCAGGCTGGGCTGGATAGGAAGGGCCTGATGCAAGAGGGCCAGAGGTGGACCAGGTACAGATTCCAGTTTCCAAAGTGTCTGACTCCCACTACTTGAATGAGTCTCCTGAGCCAGTGGAGACCTGGGGAGTGACTTGTACTACACAGCTAGAGGACCCTGCAGCCTCTCAGCTTGCCCTGACACCAGAGATGGTAGGTAATGACCCGGAGAGGTGTATCTCCTATGTGAGTGAACTTGGTACGTCTTGGTGGGAGTCCCTGCTGAACTAGTGGTGGACCATTCCACCAATGCCAAGGTCCTGAGTCAGGGCCTGGTAGAGTGGGTATGCCTGGGCTCCATTACCTGGCCACTGTGAACAGCAATGGTGCCAGAGCAGCCTCTGTTTGCGACAGACAGGGTTGGCTGTGGGCAGGGGCTGCTGGACTCAGCATGAGCCAGGACTGAGCAGTCCCAACTTGCAGCTACGCCCGGTAGCTCTTACTATCTTTAAAATGCAGAGCCGCATTGCAGGTGGCACCCAGAGCTGGCTCCTGGAGCTACCTCTGCTGCAGCTCTGCACAGCAGTCCTTATTGACTAATTGTGTAGTTGATTGAAATTGTATTGACTACATGATTAGTCAGATAACCTCAATTTAACATCCCTAGCTGAGACATCATTCATCAAATGTACATCAAGACCGGGGTGGCCAATAATTTTTGCAGGGGGCCCCAAGAATATTGGTAAGTTGCCACAGGCAGCACTCTTCTAATATGTCAACAGGAGGCGTGGCGTCTGGGTGTAGCAGGAGGTTCTAATCTGGGGCATAGGTGTAGAAAAGGTGTAGGGTCTGGGAGAAGGCTTGGCTGTGGGAGGAGGAAGCAACATGCCAGCTCTGGTCCTTGCCAGGAATGCTTACCATAGGCATCTGCTGGTTGGCAGTGCAGGTCACTCACGCCCGACTGGCCTGATGCTGCTCAAAGTAGCCAGCTGATACTGGCAAACAAGTCACTACACACTTCTGGAAAGTGTGGAGATGTATGGGTAGGAGTGGGAGGGGGAACAGTGGGCCTCCACATGCTGCCCATGCCTGCAAGCACTACCCCACAGCTCCCACTGGCCTGTTGTCACATAGCTGAGAGAATGGTGCCGGAGTGGGAGACAGTGAGTGAAGTCCTGCTGCCTCTCCCCACCTTCCTAAAGGGTGCAGACATATTTACCAGCAGCCTTTGGCTGTGGCACTTCTGGGAACGGCCTGGCTGAGGCTGCATCAGGCAGGCAGAGTGCCCTGCTGGGTCCTGGGGCTTTAGTGACTCAGGTCAGGAGAGTCATGACAGGCCAGAGGAAAATGTTTGTCAGGTTGGATCTGGCCCATCGGCCATATTCTGTCCACTCTAATCAAGATAATAAATATGATGTTTTAAGTTCAGCACACCTTGGGATAACTGAATGAAGTTGCCAGAGACAAAAAAAGGAGAAAATTTCTCTGTACTCTAAAAGACAAGTCTGACTATCAACATTATGGCATACAAAATAAATATAATTAAGGAGTCGACTGATCTTTCATAGAACATAGTAAAATTATTATTACACCATAGCTTTTGATTTTGAGACATTCATGGAAACTGTTACTATATCTGACACCTTGCTTCCAACACGGACTATACCCAAATACAGTAAACTTCCGATAATCCGGCACCTTTAGGACCCAGGGGGCCAGATTATCAAATATGCCAGACTATTGGAAGGGGCGTCTATGAGGGGTTTGGGGTGGGGAGGGGGGATGCCACCCCAGACCCTTCATAGTCCCCCCCTTCCGGTAGTCCGGCTCTGCCCCAAGCATCCCCGATTCAGCCGCTGCTGGTCAGTTTCAGCAGCGGCTGAATCGGGGACGCCTGGAGCAGAGCAGCTGGGGTGCTGCCAGGGTGGTCCGGTAGCGCCATCCTTCGGCGCTGCAAGACCAACCTGGCAGCACCCCAGCTGCTCTTGGGGACCAACCTGGCAGCACCCCAGCTGCCCGAGGGGCGGGCACTACGGGACCAAACTGGCAGCACTCCAGCTGCTCTGCCCCAGTCATCCCCGATTCAGCTGCTGCTGAAACTGACCAGCGGCTGACCAGAATCAGCCGCTGGTCAGTTTCAGCAGCGGCTGACTTGGGGATGCCTGGGGCAGAGCAGCTGGGGTGCTGCCGGGTTGGTCCCGCAGCCCTGAGGGGCAGCACTATGGGACCAATCTGATAGCACCCCAGCTGCTCTGCCCCCGGCTTCCCCGATTCAGCTGCTGTTTCAGCAGCGGCTGAATCGGGGAAGCCGGGCGCAGAGCAGCTCCAATTGTCTGCCAGCCAGAGTACTTCCGGGTTCCTGATGGTGCCGGACCATTAGGAGTGCCAGATCATTGGATGCCAGACCAATGGAGTTTTACTGTATTTAGAGGGGTAGCCGAGTTAGTCTGTAACAGGAAAAACTTAAAAAACAACCAATAGTCTAGTAGCACTCTAAAGACTAACAAAACATGTAGATGGTATCATGAGCTTTCAGGGGCACAACCCACTTCTTCAGATGAAAGGAGTATTAGAAGTCCAGATCCAAGAATAAAGCGGGGGGGGGGGGGGAAAGAGGAGAAAAGAGGAAGAGGAGAAAGAGGAGAAAAGAGGACGAGGAGGAAAAAGAGACAGAGTAGATAGTTCAAATAGTTACAAGAGGCTCATAAGAACAATTAGCATCTCCGTTGTTAGCTTGATTGGCTAAGTCATTAGGATGTAGAAGACAGCGTGAGAGCCAACTGATATCCTGGTTCATACCATGTGCATAAGAATTAAACTTGTGAATGATGAAAGTCCAACCCTTCTGTCTATTTGGCTGATAGAAATGGCCTGAAAACAGTGACTTGGAGAGCCATTAATGAGTGTCCAGGCAGATTAAAGTGTTCTCCAACAGGTTTCTGTGTATTGCTTTTCGGATATCTGATTTGTGTCCATCAATTCTTTCCTGTAGACTGTCCAGTTTGGCCAATATACATTGCAGTGGGGGCACTGCTGGCATAGACCACATAGCGAATGAGCAATTAAATGAGCCTCTGATTTGGTGGCTAATATGGTTGGGTCCAGTGATGAAATCGCTTGTGTAGATGTGTGGACAGAACTGGCACAGAGGCTGATTGCAGGGCTGGGTTCTCAGATGATTATGATGGAGGTGTGTTGCATGGTTATTTGTCTGAGGGTAGGGGGTTGGCTGTAGGTGAAAACTGGCCTTTCCCCCAAGGCCTCTGAGAGTGAGGGGTCATTTTCCTAATTTCCCAGATTGTTGATAATGCGCTGGAGGGGTTTATAGTGGAAGATAATAAAATGCAGTACTATTCACTGAAATACAGTATTCCATGTTTTTGACCCATGACATTATTTATATCCTGAATCATGACATTTGTTGAAATTTTACCATGGTTATCTATGGTCAGACAGCTATCAAGGTTTTTTGAAAATTCTAATGGTCTTTCACAAGATCTTATTCAATATCTTTGTGAAAGAAAAATTAAAACAGACTATCAGTGTTGTAGTAATGAATTTCCAAAGACAAGCTATGGATTATGTTTGATTTCTCTTAGTTCACGAGAAAATCAAAGATCAGGTATAGGCTTTAAAAAAACAAAAAACAAATTAGCAGTTTAACTGGTGCTTCAGGCTTCATATCTAACCCTTGAATTCTGCAACTTTTTAGAGAAAGAATGAAGTCCAGTGGTATAGATTCTGTCAACTGATACTGAAATATTCATCTGGAGTGTCAGACAACTATTAACAGAATGACCTTGCAGAAATTGATTCATAATCAGTACACAGCTAAATATCCAGAAGCAGATTAGAAAAAAATGAAATCTCACAACATAAGACATCACAATTAAAATACGTTACTCCTTCACTTACGATAGTCTCTACTTTTTCCACAAGAGACTGAACTGTTGCCCAAAGATCTTATCATTTCCATCTTATCTTTGTTACTGATTTTTCAAAAATAAACATCCAAGTCTGACAAAAACAATCTGCTCTTTTGTGAGCAAGAGCAGGCAATATGATGGCAAAAATAACAACTAATAATCCTCTCAACATAGAGATAAATTGTAGAAGAAGAAGAAATTAAAATTATAGTAAAGACTATTAGTGTGTATGTATTTGCAGCAGTACAAAAGAAATCGCCAGCTCTGGTTTTCCACATCACATCACCACCGTATTAAATAATAAAAGCATTATGTGGTTGTGAAATTGTAACAACAAAAAGTTTGATTTTTTTTCACTGCAATTTCTCACTGAGTTTTTTAAATATTCCACCTGCCAATGAAAAAATTAAAGAGATTTTTTTGGAAGATATTCACTCATAGCAATCTCCCTCCTTTCCTTCCAAAATGTTTGTAAAAATAATTGGTAAAACCCAGATGTCAAATGAGTGGAGTAACGCCCTCTTCTGGTCTGGATTGTGTGAAGCAGATTCTGAGATTTAGATGGAGGATTAGAACACTCAAATCTATGTAGGAGAGGCAGGACAAAGGCAAAGATATTCTAAACAAGTTATTAAAGTACAATAAATAGTAAAAGGGATTTTAATATTGATGTGAAACCACTAATTCAGTTAAAGGTTTTTTCTAAACATAGGCCCTGGAATCTTTGAACATCACTTGGATTTCCAAGAACAGGTATCTTGGTGTTGGTCCCTTTCTAGGGATGTTAAATATCGGTTAACTGAATAATCGAGTAACCTCATGGATTCTTATTGGTTAGTCAACAATTCTATACCTCCCTGGATTGGGGCTAGCAGCCACTGTATCAGAGGCATCAGGGCAGGGTGCCAGGCAAGACCTGGTCTACAAGGGGAGCCAGTTTAATAACCAGCTCCCCTTGCAGACAAGCTGCCTGCTGTCCAGTGCTGCTGCCTCTGATGAGGCAGGAGCACAGGATGGCAGCAGCCCCTGTCTGGGGGTGGGTGGGGAAGAAGGTCTGAGCTCCCAGACTTGGCATGAGCCAGGACTGAGCTGAACTGCTGGTCAGCCTGCTAAAAAATTTACTGTCAGCAGGTGGAGGGAGAGAAATGTGTGTAGTCTACAGCATTAACCTATAAGCTTTTGCTTATTGGTTAATCGACTACATTATTACATTCCTATCCCTTACTATATGTGCTAACTGCTTATGTTCAGCATCTGTTTCATCTTACTTTGATGATGGGAATATCTTCCCCAAACAGCTCTGCGTGGCTCAACAGCTTCTCTTTTTCACCACCGGAAGCCGGTCCAGTAAAATATATTACCTCAACTGCCTCATCTCCCTAGTGTCCTTAGACTGACACTGCAATTATGTAATGTAGTTGTAAACGTCTGTGCTCTAGGACCCAGCAAGGTTGGAGGGTCCCAGAGTCTGAACTCTATACAGACCCACAATCTGAGCCCCATGAACCCGTCAGCTGGCAGGGTCAACCACAGGTGTGTAATTGCCGTGTAAACATACCCTAAGTGCTACAATCAGTTTCTGCTCAGACACTATTGTGGAGATTTTTCTCTTTCAATTATACAATGCTACAATTGGATTTTTTTTTTAGGTAAAACTACTGATTCTAGAGAAGTTACAAGCTGCCTAAATATTGATTCTACATAAATACAGAAATGTGTTTATTAAAGACTGTCTTTGTGTCTGTCCCGTTTGTTTCTTCAGTCTCTGACTTTAAGCTTAAGTTTGGATCTTGTCTCAAGACAGACATGAGTCTGAGTTTAGTACATATCCCTTTAGATGACCTAGATTTATGTTGTCCTTCAAGGCAATTATGAAGCTGGAGCCAAAAGTCATGGTGAAGGTTGAGCTAGATACCAGAGCTAATGGTCAAGTTAGGAGTCAGCAGTCAGAAGCCAGAGCCAAAGTGCAAGTCCAAGGTCAGAAACTGGAGCGCACAGGGTAGCAGCCAAACAGCGGTAGAACAGAGGCAAGGCTGGGTGCAAGGCAGGACCAGCAGAAACAAGGTAACACAGGAGCAGGCACAATGGTGGGCATGAACACTGAATAACTAGTAAACTGCTGCTGGCTTAACAGCCCGCAGGCTGGCTCCTCCATACTAACTGCGCAGCACAACCTGATTCCTCTGAGAGATGGGAGAACAACTGACTCTATAGTGAGGCTATGTGTACTTATGTATATGCTGCGGTATCGGTCAGGCACATTGAGGTGAAATTAAGGCTTCTGCTCTGAATTCCTTTCTTTTGTTTAAAACAGATACTAATTTAATGTGTTTATTTAAACAGTTACAAAAATAATAATCTGATCGTTAAAATCTGACATTTCATTTTCAGACAGATAATTTCAACTACTATTAATCACTGACTTCTCGGCAATATGGAGCCAAAACCACTGCAGTTCTTCTGTCCAAGTACAAAAGTGACATCACGGCTGCTGAAATTAATCAAACAGCATTCAACAACTGCTACTGACGGGTGGTGGGAAGGGAGGGAATCTCTACACCATGATTGCTAAGCATGACCCTGATCCTGCACTTGAGCTGTGTACATAAGTAAATGGGTCTGCTTGCATGGATCAGGGGCTGTTTCCCCCCATCTGCTATTATTAAACACTTTAGATATAATTCACCTATTGATAGACATAAAGCATGCTCTACTAGAAGGGCACTCAATTATAAATGCTTGAAGGTTGACAAATCACTTCCACTTTTGTTGCAGTTTTGGATGGGTGGGGATATTGAACTGCTGTAGTAATTTATACAATCCCGTTTTCTTCAATTGGATGTTTTCCAGGATCTAGTCCATGCAGCTTCATCTGTACCGCGATATCGAACAGGTAATCATAACATTCGCACCTTCAATAAAAAAATAGAACAGGAGAAAAGTGGAGTTAGGATGCATTCTTATGAAGTGGCATCTTTTAAAAATTGACTGTTTTTCTTTTCTATGCTGAGCACAGGTCAGACAGAACACTTCTGCTATTGCTTTATTACAATATTCACTCCACCTCCATATTAAAGTCTCTGGTAGGGGAGGATTTTCAAGGCTGTGTTGTGCACACAGTGTGCTGCCCAACTGGGGCGGGGGGAGGAGGGGGAATAGATTCCCATTTGTGGTGGTGTGAGCCAAGAGAGAGAAGTATCAACTAGAATGCATATGCAGTGATTCTACTTCCATGACTATTTCAGGACTGCTGTTGCAACAGATATGACCATCTTTAAATTGCACTCACATTGTTTTGGCTTTTTCCCACGTTTCTCCCCATACATAAACTCCATGACGTCTGACCAACACAGCACAAGAGTCTGGGTATTCATTCATTGCGTGTGCCATTCGTTCCTTGAGATCCTTCTCTTCTGGGGTGTTCTCAACAATGGGGACCACTAACTTATCATCATATCTAAACAAAAAATGAGGTATTACTGCAATTAGAAAACACTTCAGACTTCATTGGTTTTTATCACATTACTCTGTTCCTGCTCTTACATACCTTAGATGATATCATAATTCTCTTCCACATCTAAGAACTAGTGCCCTAAGCTTTCCCCACTCAAAGAGGTTCTCCTTGGCAAAGAATTTGGTAACATCTTTAACAGTGATTCTCAAACTCTTTCATCTTGTGAACCATGCCATGGGATACAGCCTCTGAAGGACACTTCCTGTCCCAAATCTGATTCAACACCTTCTCTGTGAATACTATAATGCTGGCTACCGTATCCTGAGAATACCTGAATAGGACAAAAAAAAAGCGGACTTGGTATAACTACCTGCTTACATATTATTTTGTAGCTGATGTTTATTCTCTCTCCTTGGCTTTAGTAATCTACTTTTCTTGGCACTAAATCTCCTTTCATTGCTTGCCTTTACTGCTTTCATCAATGCGAGCTGCTTCACAGTTTTGGTCTGTCCTTTTCTGCATTAAGTCATCCCTCCAATATTGGCAACATTTACCATCTTGATCATAGCTGAATTTACTTAAAGAAAGATATGAATTTGTCCCTCAGGATTAAAATATCTAAATTTGCCTGGTCTGAAAGACTTTGGAAACCCTGAAAGAGTCTTGTCCCGGGATACTGGTAGACGTAATTGTCAGTGCTTGATGAACTAAAGATGCTTTTCTATTGTGGTAAAAGTCTTCAATGGATCACATACAATACACAGACAGTGGTTTGAGTACCACTGCAATACAGGCAACATGCTGTACACTGTTCAGAACTTGCACAATAATGTGTAGCAAAGAGGGTTTTGGATATTTGGCATTGTTCAAGCTTTAATTAATATTTGCAGAAACTTGTTTAAATCTTAGCTCAAATTCAGATTCATCATAAAGATCATACAGGAATTTTGAGTAGATGGTGGGAAAACATCTTCAAAAAAATGGAGCCAAATTATATAGATGAAGCAATGCTGGAAAAAGGTAAATCTAATTAAATATTTTTATTCAGAGAGAGAATCTGGCTCTATCCGGACTTCTGTGATGAAGCCACCCCAAAACATTCTACAACCTAATGAATAAAACCTCTGTAGCAATGTTAGCGAGATCACCTACTACTCACATGCAGTGTGGAAACTAAAACTGGAACGGGACTATTTGCTAGAAGTTAGAACAGACAATTGGGAGCCAGGTCTCCCAGGTTCTAGTTCTAGCTCTGCCACAGTCTGTTTGATTTAGATAAGTCATAACACCTCTTTGTGCCTTCTTCTATGAAACAACGTATCTGTTTCAGACAGTTGTCTGCGAGAATTAAGGTCTATAAAGCTCCTTAAGATTCTTAGATGAATAATGGTATACAAAAGAGCTGAGTATTTTATTATTAGAGGAAAAACAGACACACCAGATTCAGGCTACTTTAAAAAAAAATGTCCTAGGATAATTCAGGATTAGGGATTTTCAAAACTGTTTATCGGTGGCCTCACTCTGCTTCCACTAAGTCAAAGGCTGACTTCGGTGAGATCAGATTTAGACCAATAATAAATAGTTTGAAAATTCCATCACTAATATTTACCTGAACAGCCATCAGAAGACAATATCCAGAAACACAGCTCTGCTGAAAAGTGAATTAAAAAATTGCCTTTTCTTGTGGTGTAACTTAAAAATGTTTTTATACACATTTCTAGATTAAAAAATGACTATCCAGTGCTCTAAGGTGCTTCTGCTATACATTAAAAATTAAAATACTAGTGCAAACAGAAGTTAAAATTTTGGTGAAGGTGCCATCTTTGTGTGGAGAATACACCCTTGTATCAAATGCAAACTTCAATACATTTGTACCTTTCCAAAAGTTTTGGAGAAAAATATTAGTTAGAAAATTATAAAAATTAACACTAAGAAAAGTGCAGATGTATGTATCTCTAGCATCCCATAATTTCTCATCTTGTCATACACCATCTGAGTGTGCTAGTACCAGCTTAATGCTTTGCAGGAAAGAATCCCCACAAAAAGCCACCCACAAACTATAAAATAATTTTGTACCTTTTTTGGGGAACTCAATGACTGAGTTGTTACAGAGCTCTTGCTACTTTTTAAACTTTAATCATTGCGGTCTCTCTTTTCATCATGTTTAGGGGAGGGGTGGGCAACAAGCAATTTTTCAGGGTTAGCCTTAGTGGGCCACCAGACACTTTATTTGATGGTGTGTCCGTGGGTACAGCCTCTTACAGCTCCCACTGGCTGTGGATCGCTGTTCTTGGACAAAGGGAGCTGCAGAAAGCAGTGGCCTGGTCTGCGGCCCTTAGTGAATATTCCTCTGAGTTAATTACAAGTATTGCTCACACCACCAAACACACTGATATTTTTGAAGATAACATTTAGCAGAAACAGTATATGCTGGATTAGTTTTGTAAATGGAAATCTACCTGTAATACCCTCCTGATGTGCATTTCTTGATTCCTTTTATCATTTCTTGATGAGTAATTCTGAACTCACTTCCTGGATAGAGAAGGGTTGCCATGACAGCAGCTTTTGAATGAGTATGGATCACAGCTCCAGCTCCTAGAGAGAGAAGAAAAAGTGATCCTCTGTAATTAATATTACATTTATCTATATTATTTTTTATATGACTCCTTACCATCTGTTAAGATAAATTCACATGTGAAAATAAGTTTCAGCCCTTCAGTTCGACATCCTTGTCAATGGATTAGACGAGGAAAATAGTTTTAGAGCTTTAGAACTGTTTTTCCCAATTTTATTTGGTCACAAAACCCCTTAAAAAAAAAAACACGCTGAGGGGAAAAGTGGTAAAAAACAACAACAAAAGTGGAAAAACTGTCAAGCAAAAAACAAACAAAACCCACACCGGCCCTTGAAAATGGCTCCCGGCTCACCTGCCCCTAAGACTGGCTCGGTGGGGGAGAAGGGGGTGATTGGGTTATCGAGGAATCCTTATTTTCACTTTGCGGAACCCTGGGGTTCTGCAGAGCACTATTTGGGAAACATTGTTTTAGAGCAACCAAAAGTATTCTGTAATCTACAAAGAATAGTAAGAGCTATCTTTAGGGTGTTAGTGGCTAGTTTTAATGCAAATTCCAGGCAAACCTTCTCCCTCATGCATCTGTTTTATATTTTCATCTGTTGAGATGACAAACATTTTAAATACATCACTGAAGTGCGCTGAGGTTCTAAACAATTAAAATTTAGACTTATTTATGGCAGAAGATGGAAGAGAAGAAGAGGTTCTTTTGTTATATAGCTATTTCTCTCTGGAGACGATACATTGGTTCCTTGACATCACTTTCAATCATTTCATTTTTATATTATGATGTGGTGGGAAGGTCAACCACAGGGATCAAAAGTTCCTAAATCTGCAATGTTGCAAATTGCCAATTTTCTTTTGGATATGCAAAGGGTCTAGATGTGCAAATTTCCTTTACATGAAAACAATAGATTCCCAAAAATCTTTATTTTTGGGGGAGGAGAGGAGAGGAGGACAAAGACACAACTTGTAAAACTGCATAAAAACTTCAGCTACTGTTAAAGTTAAACGCCATAAAATTAAACTGCTGAAGTGTGAATACACACTTTGAAAGTTAAAATGCATTTTAAATGGAATCAGAGGCATTAGATAAAGGGATCGCACTGCCTTTTTTCATTAGGATGAATTGCACAGAAACAGTAGAAAGACAAAAAGGACCTCCACATTTATTGCAGTAATGCTTGAAATGTCATGCCCATTACTAGATCTCATATGTGTTTTTCTCAGAAAGATTTGACATGGGGACATGCTGCCTCCACTTAATGTAGCAAACAATTGTGAAAGTTGTACTCTCTGTACTATTTCTGTAATCAACATATGCAAGAGAAACAGAATCCTAAACTCCTGACTTGGCATGCACCATAATTGGAGAAAAAGGAAAAGTTTTGTTTTGCAAAACATTTATAAGTAGCTGGAGTTACCCGGTGTTGCTCGGGAAAGTTGATATAACTGAGGTGAGAAGCCTGAGGGGAGGGAGGCGGAAGGGAGCCGTTCGCCGTTTCCTTGTCCCTCCACCAGCCTTAGTGAGTGACTGTCCCCACCGCTTACCCTGGGAAGCTGCTTCTCTCCACACTGCCAAGCTCCATGCAACCCCGGGGAGAGGCGTCGGTCTCTCATCTCTTCCCTCCCACAGTACCTTAAAACCTTCTCCTGGAGGAACGGGTATCCCATGCAAAGGTGTCCAAGTTATTAGAGCACAAACATACAAACATTTTCCTTTATATATTAGATTTTAAAGTAGAGAAATAGTCTGTCAATGTTTTAGAATCTAACAGTTTTACATATTTCTTATACCTGTGTAACTAGTAATTTGGTAACCTTTACATATGCAAAAGATTATAATATGGCCTGAAATCTATTGGCATTAAACTACTAGGTGGTCACTAGGAGGTTACAAATTTAGCTACTATGGTATTTTTTCAATTAAGGCAATATTAAATTCCTGTGAGGCCACATTTATGACTTAGAAGTTTTCATTTCGTGAACTGATTGGTATTTAATTATTATTATTTGAATCAAATGCATTTATTGCATACCTCTCATGGTGTAAGCATTCATAAAAAGAGGCGTACACTGGCTTTTCTTCAGTTTCTTGTGTGCTGGAGGACCACTGATGTCCCGTTCTTCTATGTCACAAACAAACATATCTTCAGGCTGTGACCGAAATAGAACTACTTAAATTGTGACACTATTTCCTAAAATAAATTTACTTTTCTTCTGGGGATCTACCTAGAAAACAGGCTTGCTTTTGGCAGCTCTACATAAACTAGATTTTTTCACTAAAATTCTTGAACAATTTGTCCATGAGAGCACAAAGTTTTTTATCTAAAATCAATTATGCACATGCCAAAATGTATCTTTCTTCCCTCTCTTCTTCTGCAAATACATTTAATTATTATTATTATTATTATAATATGAAAACTCAAGTCTTAATCAGTAAGAGGATCCCTCAATCAACCTTTAGGCTAAGTCTACATTGCCCAGTCTTGTGCAAGAACATATGCAAATGAACATATTTATTGCCATGCCTCATTTGCATACTTAATGAGCTGCCATTTTGTGCAAGAAGGAGCAGTCTACACTGCTCCTTCTTGTGCAAAACCTCCCTCTTGCACAAGAGCCGTTCTGCCTGAAAACAGTGCAGACTGCTCCTTCTTGTGCAAAAGCCCCTTGCGCAAAAATGGCAGCTCATTTGCATATGTTCTTGCACAAGACTGGGCAATGCAGACATAGCCTTACTGTATTATCTCAGATGTTGTAGAGCAGGGACTCCTTGCTCCACTTACTTTTCTTCTTTGGAGGAGAAAAGTATCACATATCAGCTGACAGTATTCACTATTCACCTCTAGCAGTATTGCTGTTTTTATTCCTAAGAGAAAGGAACTGAAATAGACTAAGGTCATCATGTCCTGGGCAGATCCTAACTGTCCATAGTAAAGCCCAAGAGGAAGAAAGATTTGCATAAAAACAAATAAATATATTTAGAATAGAAGCTTTAACACACAGTTACCCAACTGCTTGTATGTATTAATTGAAACTGTGCATACCAGCTGACTGTTGGGTTGTTGAAATCTGGGGCTGTTGTAGATTCAGACTTTGTGGTCAGTTCTAATTTAGAACAAGAAAACTCAAAAGGAATAACCTACATACACCACTGAACAAGTACTGAATTTCTGCTCTGAGAACACATAATACAAGAAAGAAGTCAGTAATAATAAGATTTCTCAGACTTGACAATAAGAACCTTCTCTCCACTACAACTCCCCCCCCCCCCCCGCTTTGAAAGAACACTCAGAACAAAAAGCTCACTAAGGCTATGTCTACACTACAAAGAAAAGTTGGAAAAAGTTGTACAAATTACAAACCGCAATTTGCGTATCTTTTTCCGCTTTTCTTTCAGAAGAGACTTTTCTGACATTTGGCCCATCTACTTGGGGCCAAATGTTGGGGGGGAAAAACCATCTTTCAGAACATCCCTTCTTCCTCATAAAATGAGGTGTACAGGGATGCTGAAAAAACGCGTCTCCTTTTCCGAATTTTTTTTGGAAAAACAGATGTGTTCCTTGGACGTGGCAGAGCTTTGCCGGAATACCCGAGGTATCCTGGAAAAGCTCTGTAGTCTAGACATACCCTAAAAGTAATTTTGTTCCTTTTCAAAGAAATTCTGAGGGGGAAAAAAAGCTTTACAAACCTGAATTCTTTCTTTTTGGACTCCTGATGGAGCAATGTAGATTTCATCTCTAGGAAAAAATATACAATTTAGCTCCATGTATAAGATACAATTTGAAGTACATTGTTAGAGCCATTTCAGTACTCTACCCTTTACTGATAAAGAATTAGCTTACAGTGCGCATGATAATGCAATCAGTTGTCCTCATGCCACACATTCACATACAGATGATTTTCAATATGTGACACTGATTTTACTAGAGTAGTTGGAAGCTCTGAGAATACCTAAGATATAGAGAGTACTTTTAACTTCCCTGAAAATTTAACTGGAGTATATGTGTATCACTGACAGGAAAAAAATAAAAAATCTACACCTCCCATTAACTGGAATCAAACTGACACAGAAGAGAAATTGGAAGCAGACAATGAGTGATGCAAGAAAAAATAGTGCTGAACTTATCATTCATAGCTTAATATCAATCAGCCCACAGTGTCTGTAATCACAGTTAGTTATTGAGAAACACTTATTTGTGTGATGACCATTACATTGTATTATATGTTTTAAAGCATGAATAAATATGTAATTGGCACAGGAAAAAACATTGAACAATTCAATAAATTGAACAATTTATGTTCAAGTGCAAATGCCTAAAGCTTGCAAGGCTCATGAAGAATTTCAAGATCTTTACATTAATTAAAATGATTTAAAAACAGGAAGTGAAATATTTTCAGAAAGGCCATAAAAAGGGGATAAAATGTCAGTTAATATTTGTAATCACTATTCACGTTCAAAGGCCTTATTTTAAAATCTATAGTACAGAGACACCTAGTGAACAATTTGAAAAGCTACAGATACAGTCTTTATGCTGAAATTGCAGGAAATATATTAGTTTCCTAAGGAAAGTAAGGTGCTCACATTTATGGACTAGACAGAATCCTTGAATTGTGATATAACTTTCAAGATAGTATATTATCTTGACAAAACACATCCTGTATGCAAAATAAAAAAGTGGTTTTAATGGATTACTTATTTGCACTACTAATGCATTAACACTAATTAGTTTAATTCACTGATAAGAATGGCTACAGTGGGTCAGACCAAAGGTCCATCTAGCCCAGTATCCTGTCTTCCAACAGTGGCCACTGCCAGATGCCCCAGAGGAAGTGAAAAGAATACGTTATCACCTGATCCCTCTACTATCATCCATTTTCAGTCTCTGACCAACAGAGGCTAGGGACATCATTCCTACCCATCCTGGTTAATAGCCTCCATGAATTTATCTAGTTCTTTTTTGAACCCTGTTAAAGTCCTGATCTTTACAAATCCTCTGGAAAGGAGGTCCACAGGTTGACCATGCACTCCATGAAGAAATATTTCCTTGTGTTTGTTTTAAACTAGGGATGTAAGTGACTAGTCGACTATCCAAAAAGCAAAAGCTTATCAGATAGTTGACTAGTCCCTCAACTAGTCACTTCTCCCCCACCTTGCTGTCTCTAACAGAGGCAGTAAGGATAGAGGAGCAGGAGCCAGTGCTAGGGGATACCAGCTTAAAAGCTGGTTTCCACCAGCACGGTCTCCACAGGCAACAGGGGAGGCAGGGGAGTAGCAGGGACAGGATAGCTCTTAATACATTTAAAAATCAGAAGCACAGTGGGGGGGGGGGGAAATCCAGCGTGAGTCAGGACAGCTGATTCCCAGTTCCCAGTGGGTTGCCCCGCTGCGCTTTATCCTTTTAAATTGTATTAAGAGCCTACCAGACTTCTAGCGTTTGTGTATAAGCTCTTTAAAAATTTATTATTTATCTGTCTGCCATTTCCTGAAGCGTTAGGCTCTTTTTCATTTGATTGTTTCTCATCTGATCTTACCCATACTTTATCAACTTCCATCCTCTCCTCTCCGCATCCACGAATGTGGATGCAGATATTCTCAACTCATTTATGAGGATACAGATGGGGATATATATAACTTGCAAATCTGTGAAGATCTACTTTATATCTGTGGATATCCTCATTTTTGCAGCTGAAGATGTGGATACAAATTTTGTATCCACACAGGGCTCTACATATGCTTGAACAGCAGCATAATTACATGCATGAGACGTTTCACTACTTTGTAACTTCAGACCAAGTTTGTCTTCCGCTACTGCTAAATGGCATCTTTGGTGTAATTATGACTAATGGTTCATTCTTTCAATGGCCACTAAGAGGAGCTCTGTATCCATTAATAACTTTAAATTTATTGAACTGAAGAAATGATGGTACATTTCATGTACAATTATGTAGCAAAACAGTCCCTACTTCTATACTCTTTAGTATTGCATACACCCCAAAATTAATTAACTGCATGTCTTCTTGTTACCTGATCTACCTAAATTATCTTCCATTAATATGTCTTCAGGACTTATCTAAATATAAGAATTATCCCTTCCTTCTCAGAGACCAAGAATGTCATCTTTGCAAAACATCTTTGTAGAAAACCTCATTCTTGTAATTCAGCTATTCTTCATGCATTGTAGTGCACTCACTGTTTATTCAATTGACCCCATCATCTGTATTGTTATCATTTTCAAAACGACCACTTACCCATATTTCAAACTGATTCCTCCACCAGTTCCTGTGACCCAACCTAAATGATAGAACTGCTTACAGAGCTCTGGGATCAGATTTCTTGGATGTAACTTGTCCTTAAAAAAAAGTAATTGTCCACTTATGAATTTTGAAATCAATTAAATGAGATAACATAATCTGATATATACAGGACTACAAAAATAAAATAAAAAATCTTACTCGTGCCTGAATTAAAGGCTGACAGTATGTTTCCGTGCTGCCCTGCCATTTTTTTTGGGGGGGGGAGGGGAGACGGCATCAGAAAAACAACAAAAAAAGATAACATTAATAGTTAGAGGCCTTGGTCCAAAGCCCAGTGCTATCAATGAACTTTAGACCAATCCCACCAAGATTAGTGATACAGAAGAAAGATTAGGTCATCTAGTCCATCCATTTACCTTTGTTAGACCACAAAGTAGAATTATTTTTCTTTTCTTTCTCCTACCATGCTCTAAATATATTTGTCCACCTTAGAGTTTACATCCTTCAAACATTTTGAAGGCAGTTAACTTCACAAGGAGAGAATTTACATGTAGCTTAATTTTGTATGTATAGCCACAACACAAATTTACAAGGTAAATTCATACCACATGACCAAAGAGGTCCCAATGAGTGCCAAATAATGGAACATTTTCCATTATCTTTAAGAATACGACATGCTTTTAAAAGTCTGTGTGACACATGCTACCTCCTCTTGAATAATGTTCATGTAGAATTATTTTACAAGATTATAATTTGAATTTTATTAATGGGCTTGATCAATAATGATAGAATATGTATGGATCATACTGTATAGGTTTTAGATATGTTTTCTTTTTAATTAGAACTTAAATAAAGGTTCACCTCACCAGATCACATGACTGCTTCACATTCCTATCATTATGGCATGAGAATGCCTCATCAACTGTTTTGCTGTCATCTTAATTGCTCCATTTTAATATTTCTTTCAGAGAAAACATTATTCATTTTAATCACTAATTTTGTAAATACAGTGGAAAATTAAATAAACATGTACAGTAAAACTCCATTAGTCCGGCATCCAATGCTCCGGGACTCCTGATGGTCCGGCACCATCAGGAACCCGGAAGTGCTGGGGCAGCCGGACAGGATTCCCCCATTCAGCTGCTGCTGAAACTGACCAGCAGCTGAATTGGGGAAGCCGGGAGCAGAGCAGCTGGGGTGCTACCGGGTTGGTCTCGTAGTGCTGCCCCTCGGGGCTGCGGGACCAACCCGGCAGCACCCCAGCTGCTCTTGGGGACGCCTGGGGCAGAGCACCTGGAGTGCTGCCGGGTTGGTCCCGCAGCGTTAAAGGACGGCGCTGTGGGACCAACCCGGCAGGACCACACCTGCTCTGCCCCAGGGGTCCCCGATTCAGCCGCTGCTGAAACAGATCAGCAGCTGATTCCAGGAAGCCCGGGGCAGAGCTGCTCTGCCCGGGGCTTCCTGGAATTAGCCGCTGATCTGTTTCAGCAGCGGCTGACTTGGGGACCCCTGGGCAGAGCAGCTGGGGTCCTGCCGGGTTGGTCCCGCAGCACTGAGGGGCGGCGCTACGAGACCAACCCCGCAGCACCCCAGCTGCTCTGCCCCAGGCGTCCGGATTCAGCCTGCTGGTGAAACTGACGCTGCTGGTCAGTTTCAGCAGCGGCTGAATCCCAACGCCTGGGGCGAAGCAGCTGGGGTACTGCTGGCTTGGTCCCGCAGCGCCGCCCCTAGGCGCTGAGGGACCAACCTGGCAGCACTCCAGCTGCTCTGCCCCAGCCGTCCCGAAGAGCAGCTGGGGTGCTGCCGGGTTGGTTCCGCAGCCCCGAGGGGCAGCGCTACGGGACCAACCGGGCAGTACCCCAGCTACTCTGTCCCAGGTGTCCCCAAGAGCAGCTGGAGTGCTGCTGGGTTGGTGCCGTAGCGCCGCCCCTCGGCGCTGCGGGACCAACCCGGCAGCACCCCAGCTGCTCTATTGCAGGCATCCCCGATTCAGCTGCTGCTGAAACTGACCAGCAGCAGCTGAATCAGGGACGCCTGGGGCAGAGCCGGACTATCGTAAGGGGGGGGCCCATGAGGAGTCTGGGGTGGCATCCCCTCCCACCCCACTCCAGACCCCTCATAGCCCCCCCTTCTGATAGTCCGGCATATTTGATAATCCGGCACCCCCTTGGTCCTAAAGGTGCCGGATTATCAGAAGTTTACTGTATATAGTTCCTGAGGATGAGTACCGTACTACAGACCCATTTATGGTTTAACCGAGGCTTTTGCAGCTCAGCTTTGCTTTACAGTTCAAATATCAGAAATACTAAATAGAGAACCATTTGAACACTGTATAAAACAAACAAAATCTAAGTAGTACACTATATAACAGCACTCAGAAAATGAATACTATTATGTATCCAATACTAGGGAAGTTGTTGAAATGTTCTCTTATTAGAATTTACAATATTAATGTATTTTACATACAACATGAAAATGCAGCTGTTTGAGGAGGAGCATCACCATCATATAACATGATAGATGTATGTTTGGGTGGGAGGGCAGGCAGCTCTGTAGAAGCCAGCTTAAAAGTTGGCTCCCCACGGGCACTAGCTCCTTGTACAGAGGCAGCAAGGGAGGGAGGTGCATGTAGTTGTCAAGGTTAACTGATGAGCCCAGGCTTATTGGTTAATCGTGTAAACAACTACACACGAATGGTCCCTAATTTACATTGGTGAAAAATAAGTTAGACAATTAAAATTAAATTAGTATTTAAAAATCTAAATTGTCATTGGTAAGAGTTAATATACAGTTTTAACTGGGGATGTAAAACTTTGTTTAAAAAGGTAACCATGTAACTGCTAAAAATCCTAGTGCTTACACACTGCGGACTCTGCAGAATAAAGCTTAAATAAGCTTTATACTTCAGAGCCCACAGTGAAGCCTCCTCCCCAGGAATGGAATCAGCAAAAGTTTCTGGTCCTGTTACTGGGGAAAAGGCTTTGCTGCCACAGCAAAGCCGTTTCCCCAAAAGTGGAGCCAGAAAGTGCTGCCAGAGAGCCGGTGTATAACCTGGGCCAGGGGGGCCGGGTCTACCTGCTCCAACCCCTACTGGTTAACTGGAATTGGTAAGCATCACTTGTGTAGGGTGATGCTTACTAGTTAGTCAGTTAACCAGTTTAGCTTTCACATGCATTTTATACTGTGCTGCTAGCGCGCAGGTGGGTGCGTGGCCTGGGATGCAGTGCAGGTAGACAGGGGCGGGCCTAGTTTTAACATGCATTTTATACTGAGATTGTCATCTACTGGAGTGTGAAAAATGAAGAATCACAAATTAGTAGCAAACATACATTGGACCAAATCCTCAGTTGATATGTATCAACACAACTAAACTGAAGCCAATCGACTTATTTGATTTACAGCGGATGAGATCTGGCTTGTTACTTTTCCTGGCTTGGTTTATGAAAACAATCCAACTCCCTTCGATGCCTTCTATTAAATTATGATTTTACTCTAGTTTTTATAATATTAGCTGAAAGGAAAAAATGGCACAAATTTCCATGAGCTCTGAGAAGAGATTATTTTTAGTTCATCACAGTACACTTTAAAACAAGCTACCAGATAATAACTGACATTTTCTGAAATTATTCATTTAAAATTTGCAGAACTACTGCTAAACCAATGGCAATGGGATATACAGGCTTGTAGCCCTGTTGGTCCCAAGATATTAAGGCGACAAGGTGAGTGAGGCAATCTCTGTTGCCCCAACTTATGTTGATGAGAAAGATGAGCTTTTGAATGTAGACAGGAAACTTACTGGCTTGTGACAGACACTCTGAAGAAGAACTCTGATTCATCTTAAAAGCTTATCTCCGGCAGCTACAGAAGTTGGCCCAGAATTGGGATGTATAAAGTTGATTAAAAATGTAACTGTATAACCGTTAGAAATCCTAGCAATTACACCAGGCTCTGCAGTATAAGGCGTATGTCTAGCTTCGCTGCGGGCCGGAGCAGCCTCTGCCTGCGGGACTGGAAATCAGAGGATCGGAATCCCTCAGGTAATAAGCGTTGCAGAAGAGCTGGGAACTTTCACTCCCGTGCCGGGAGCGCGCCGCGCCCAGCTACCCTTTCCCAGCGGCTCGAGTCACTGCTCTTCTCCTCCCCCTCCCCAGCCCTGGAGCAGCGGCTGTGCACCCCGCAGCCTGCAGGGCACTGACGGATAAAACCGTTCACCTCCCAGCGGGGCCCTGCAGAGCGCTGACCCCCGCCCCGTGCAGCAGGCCAGCCCCTGTCTACCTGCGCCGCATCCCGGGCCACGCACCCGTCTCCGCGCTGGCAGCAGACGCCGCCCCCGGCCGCAGCCATAGCGCAGGCGGGACACAGGGAGCGGAGCCAGTGCGGAGGAGGCCCCCGGGGTCCTTCCTTGCTCCCGGCGCAGGCAGGGACTCGGCTCCCAGGAGCCCCGCTCAGGCTGAGGGGGCAGCCCCGCGGCGGAGGGTTGACCTGCTGTAAAACCTGCCGCACTCCCCACCCGGCTGGCCGCTGAGGCCGGGCCCAGCCCAGAGCCCGCGTGGCTGAGGCGGCCCCAGCGCACAGCGGGAGGCGAGATGCTTCCTTCTCCGGGGGGAGGAAAGAGGCGTTACCTGAGCTTTTGCCTGGGCTTGACCCAGCGGGGGCCGAGTTAGGGGGCCAGCGGGGTGAGGTGGGAGACAGGTGGCTCCTGCACGTAAAGGAAGGAGGAGGTGGGAGCCTTTTACTATTGTGCATCACGCTTGGGACATGCAGATCCTGGTTGACACACGCCTGCTGTTGCGCTTTTTGGAGCAGGAGTAGGGATGTTAAATGTCTAGTGATTGACTAATTCAATAGTGGATGCATTTTGCATGGACTATTCAATTAGTTCGTAGGAGGCCTTCACCTTCTAAGTGTAGCAAAAGGTGAAAGCTCAGCATGGAGCCCAGGGTCAGTGGGGGACACCTCCACTGATCCCAGGCTCCACTAGTTCTGCCCCTATGAAACACAGTGAAGAGCCTGGGTCAGCAAGGGAATCCGCAGATGAATCTGGACTCCACAGGTCGGGTGCTGCTTTGAAATGCTCTGTGCACATGGTGTTTCAAAGTGGCAGCACCTTGTGGAGAGCGGGGTCTGGTCCCAGGCTCCACAGGGAGCTGCTGCTTTGAAGTACCCCCTCTTCTTCCCCTCCATCCTTGCTGCCTCTTTTTGACAGAGGCAGAAAGGTGTGTGTGTGGTAGGGAGCAACTAGTCGACTACCGGATAAGCATTTGCTTATCAGATAGTCTGCTAGTCCTTCACATCCCTAGACAGGAGTTTGACCTTGTTCAGACCTTGGTTAGTGCAGTGGGGCCTAGCCTCCATGTGCTATTAAAAGTATACAGAGGTGTTGCCAACACTCCTGACTGTATCATGTTTTTTTCTTTGGTCCTTTCTTTAAATTTCCAGTTTCTTGAGTTAGGAGTCAAAAATAAAATTTGGTCACTGTGGAGGACAGCTTGAAAAAAGTGATTCAAGTGAACCCTTATAGTTCAAAAACCTCATAGTAAACAAGCCCCAATTTTATTTTTGTAATCATTCATTTTAAGCCAATTTCATTATTTTGGGCTGATTCATGATTTTTGAATGCTCAGATTTGGCAACAGTGAAATAAGAAGGCTATTAGTGGGGACCTAACCACCACCTGAATCTTTACCCTAGGCAGATGCTTGACACAGATGAAGCTGATCCTTACCCTTCAGCAACCTTAACTAGTTTGTCATAAGGCATTTTGAATAGAAGTGTGTGGATTTTGCTTGTGCAGGGATATGGCTAGTCTGCATGCAAGGAAGGAGGAGCAGGTGCGCACACAGATGACCACACGTTAGCCCTGGCTTCAAGGGGTTGCTAATGTTTGGTGCGATATTTAGGGGCAGGATTTTTTCTGTCAGGCAGTGAGTCGGACAGCCCTAGCCTTGAGTGGGAGGAGAGCAAGATGGCAGCCTCCTTGTGGCTGAACTGCAGCAGCAAAGGGATGGTTAAATTGCTCCTGGGTGGGAGATTAGTCGTGGGAGCTTGTACTTCTCACTGCTCTGGAGGAGGCTGGAGGTTTCTGCACAGGAGCCAGGAGCTGCTGGGTGAGTATTTGGCTTCAGTCACTGTTAGGTCGGTCTTGGCTGCCTGTGACTGCTAGAACCCGCTAAAGCTGATGGTAGGACAGCAGTGACTGTCTGGGGGAAGGGAAATGGGTGGTAATGGCGGAGGCCAGGTGTCAGCATGGAGCCAGTGGTTAGGACACCATGTCTATGCAAGCTAGAGATGATGGTCAGTAGGTCACCTGGACAGAGGAGGGGGTGCATGCAGGTGCTTGGTGTGGCATGTGTGGGCAACAATGTTGGGACATGCAGAATGGGGGGGGGGGGAGAAGGAGTAGACTTTTTATTAATCAGTGGAAGAGAATGAAGAGGGGGGTAGTGATGCTCTGTTTAGCCAATGGAAATAGAATGTGAGGCATGGGGGGAGGGGGGGAGGCACACAAGGGAGTGGCACCAAGGTTGGTGTCTAGAGGACAAAATGTATGACAACGAGTTTTAGACTATTTTCTAATGATGGGTGTTGCTGCTTTGCCATCAAGTGGCCAAAAAATACTGAGAGCTGTCTCAAAATACTTAATGCTGTACTTTCTCATAGTCCTCTAACCCCTACATTCCTTCTAGAATTTGCTTCCAGCCATTTTTCTGTTCCTGGCTCCTTACAAAAAATCCTTTAATTTGAGATTAAGTTTGAAAACATTCTGTGCAAGTTAAAAAGGCTCAAATGTGGGAGTTTAAATGAAAGCAGTCTTTCATTTTCAGAGGAGGATTTCTGACTTCAGAATTTACTCTGTCTTTCTGAGACAAAATTATATAAAATAAGTTTCTTAAATAAGAGCTCAGACTAATGCATAGTTTTCACATTACATTTTAAAATAACTGACTAGTTATTCTCCCTTTGTCTCTTTCACTTTCCAAAGTCTGTGTTTTACACTGTTGGATGAAAGGTGATCTTATAAATCTCAAAAATGTTTTTATAGAACTCAATTTTCTGTTAAACCTCATATTCCCCTGTGATGAAGATGAGTAGCAGTATCTCTATTTTACAGCTCTGTTGGGAAACTGGAGGAATTAAGCATGGTGGAAACAAAGTAATTGCCTTGGTGTCCCACATCAAGTCAAAGTAGAATAGAAACAGTGTCATGTTTTTATTCTACTATTCACGTCCCTTTGTTCTAATTGTTTAAAAATCAACTCATGCATTTGTCGCTAGTGAGTGGATAATTGTAATAGTGGAAATTAATCGGAGAAGAGTATTTACAGTTTTAACAGAGTTCTTTCAGCCATCAGTTTGTGCAGAATGCAAATTTACATTTTAAAATATAATTGGGTTTCTGTCACTTGGGGTTGCAAAGACAGCGTTCTTGTCTATTTGAGACTCCATGTGTACAGCTTTTCTGATGCTGTGTTGTAGCTTATGGCTTCTCAAGTAGCATCAGAGAAATTGACGGGATTGGTATATTTTGCTGTTGGTGAGTGGTGAAACTGACAATCATGTCACTTTCACTGATACTTAGTAAAACTATGAGTTACTCTAGAGGTAATAAAGTAGACTGTGGGGAAGAGGAGAATTCTGTCAGTAAGATGGAAGGAAGACTTTTAAATTTATGACAAACCTACTATCCAGAAAATGATGGGAAGGATTCCCAAGGAGTGTAAAGAGGCAGTACTTTGATAGGCTAGTTCTCCCCCTCCCCCTGTGCTTCCTAGGAACTATGTATTTCTTACCAGGATATTCTTTCTCAACCTTATTGATAATGTCCTTGTCTCACATTGCATATCAATCTCTGGCTAGTAGGTGTCAAATGTTTCAAGCCTGGGTGAATTTTAAAAAAAATACACTCTAACCTTCTAATAATAGTTTGTATTGTAAATGTTTTTTATGATGTTGTGAATTATTATGAAGTTGATGTGATCACCCTAATTCTCCAACTTTCACTTATACTTACAAAGAAGTGTGTTCCCATTGAGGACAGAGGAGATCCCAGAGAACTGGAGAAGGGCAAACATAGTATCTCTCTCTAAAAAGGGGGAATTGTAGATCGGTCTGCCTAATTTAATAGCTGGAAAGATAGTGGAACAAATGTACAAATTGTATTAATCAATTTGCAAGGACAATAGGATTATATGTGTGTGTTAACATGGATTTGTTAAGACTAAATCATGCCAAACTACCTAATTTTCTTCTTTGACAGATTTATTGGTGTGGTTGGGGGAAGAGGAGAAGCAGAATCTTGATTATTATTTTTTCAATAATGCTTCTGACACAGTCCCACATGACAGTCTCATAAGTGAACTAGGGATGTAAAAATATTAACTGTGAAACTGACCAAAATTTCATCAGATACATGGTTAAATGGGCTAGCAGAGTTTAAACGGTAATAGGAATGGATAAGCATCAGCTTATCAGTTAACTGGTTAAACTCTTACATCCCTGAAGTGAAATAAGGAAATGGGATTTAGGTAAAATTACTAGAACATTGGGTTGACACATCCTACATACTGCTGTAATAATCTGTATTAAATATGCCTTGTGAGTTGTTATTTGAATACTAATAATTTGCAGATCAATAATATAATGGTGAAATGTATGCAACAACACTATATGTAAAGTTATAACTTTCCCCTGTATGATGTTGGTAGCACATGTCTAAACCCTTGTAGGCCTGATAGGCAAGAGTGGTTAAACAGGTTTATCTTAAAGGAAAGTTTATTTACCTAACTTGATATATAAGTAGTAAGCAAGGTCCTTGAGACAGAGGAGACAAAGCAAATCTGCATTTCAACATGGACAGTGTGAAGAAAAAGCAGCGGGAGGGTACATTCAGGACCAGACTACAAATGACCATCTTTACTGATTGAATACACTTTGCATAGAGGGGTAATCCTTACATGAATCCACTTCGAAGAATATAGGATGGAGGGGTAAAAACATCCCAGCAATTCTTTTTCACTCCCTCTTTTAGCTTAAAAAAAAAAAAAGACAAAAGGACCCAACCCTTTGGACTTTTAGGTCAGATTCTGACTAGAGGATTTGGTTTGCTATGTTGCTGGGAAAATGAGCTAAAAATTTTATTTTGAATCAAATCTGGTTTGTCAAGTCTTACCTACTAGGAAGCATTTTATCTGTATTTCTCTTGTAACCATTTCTGGCTTTAATACTTTATACTTGCACTCACGTAAAACTTAGCTGTTTGTAGTATAATAAACTTTTTTTTCTGTAATCAGAACTAACCAGTGTTGTGTTTAAACTGAGTTGTTTGATAACTCCAATTAATGTAGCAAACTGTTGTGACTTGTCCCCTTACAGGGATAATGGACCTCTAGCATCTGAACAGTCCAGGAGAGGACTGGGTAGTGTAGAGCACATGCTTTTGGGGACATTCTGGGACTGGAAGTATGTTACAGTGACTCTGAAAGTAGTAAGCAAGGCTGCTGGAAACCAGAGTGGGCAGCTGACGGGCTGCTGGTGTCAGAGTGGCTGGTGAAGAGTTGAGCTATACAGAGACACATATGGTTTGATCTGCATGCTGTTTGTGAGGGGCCCATATTGGGAGTTACATCAGAAATGCATTGTTAGGCATCCAAGGTTGTAGAGCAGATAGTTTGAACTGCACCCCAGAATGTGAGAGTGAGTGCAAGATTGGTTGATAACTACTCTGAGTACAGGTTTTCAGTGCTTCTTGGTCAACATTGGGGATGTCTCTAATGAAGTTCTACTGGAGTCTCTCCAAGACTTACCAATATTTTCATTAACGACTTGGTAATGGAGCAGGAAGTATTCAGAAATGCAAGCTGGGAGCAGTTGCAGGCAGTTTGGATCAGTGGTTCCCAACCTTTTTTTATACCATGGACTGGAAAATCTATTCACAAACTTTTGGGGGACTGGCAACATATTATTTGCATACAGGCTGCCCCCAACTTGCAATGCGATTGGATCCGGGGATAGCGTCGCAAGGCGGGGGCGTTGTAACATGAGCCTGTATTTACGACAGGCATTGTACACCATCGTAAATGCGGGGCCAAGGAGGTAAGTCGGAGGATTTCAGCCCCTTCCGTACTTATGGAAAATGTTGTAAGTGCAGGGGGTCGTAAATCGGGCCGTCCTAAAGCGGTGGCCTCCTGTATTCATTATGCAAATAATGAATATACAGATAAAATGTCACCATTCCCCTCAAAAGTCCCAGAGCTGCTACGAACTGTTGGTTTCAGCTCCACCAGCCCCCCATCCCTTAAGGCTTTGAAGCCTCACCACCAGACTCCCTCAGTGCCATCCTCCTGTTTCCAGAGTCCCACTACACGCAAACCCCCAATACTCCCCTCGGTGCCAGCACCCAATATTAGCCCCACCTCCATCCCTCAGTTCCAACCCTGCCTTGTAGCCCCCCATCTCCAGAGCACGCCAGTGCCAGCCTCCTAGTGACAGCTCCCCACCCAGATGCCCTAGTGGCCCCCCCAACCTGAGCTCCCTCTTAGATACCCCCACCCCTTAAGACAACCCACAATTCAGCAGCCTGAGGACTGGTCAGAGAGAGCTGGGAGAGGGGAAGGAGACTGCTTGGAGTAACCATGTGGGGACTTGGGCGGAAAGTGGCAGGTCCCAGCCTGTGAGGAGCGGTTGCACAAGGCTTAATGGCTCGGCGTTTGCCCAGCTGTGGCCTCTGGTGGCAGTGTTGCACAGGAGACTCTGGGCTTGGGTTGGACCCAGCAGTTCCTGGGGCTCCCCTGCTGGCTAGGGCAGGGAGTCGTCGGGAGCTGCATTCACCCCTTCAAAGTGCAGCCTGGCGGTGCCAGGATCCTTGCTCGGTGTGTGCGGGACCAGCAATGTCGCGCCAGCCTCCTCCTCAGCACTGGAGGTTTGTCCTGTGGCAGCTCTCCCTGCACATGGACCTTGTGCTGCCTGCATGCTGCCTCCACCCTGCCTGCTGACATGACCCTCTCACCTCACTTCCCTGCAGCTCAGGTTCTGGCCACGCGGGTCATAGCTCGGGCTCTGGGCGCAACCAGGGCAACCGGAGCAGCTGCTGCCTAACACATGGCTTCTGCCCCGATAAGGGCCACCAAAGCAGCCACCATGCTCCACATGGCCCGTAGCTCCAGCCCTGCTGCTCCTATGGTGGGGCAACTGCCTCCACGTGGACCCGCTCCAGAGCAGCTGAGCAGCCACTGCACTGCTCTTCTGAGGAGGTGGGTGGGCCTCAAATTCTTGGTGCACGCTACACAGGGAGCCCAACTGGGGATGTGGCCTGGCAGTATGCCACAGACCAGCGGTTGGGAACTGCTGGTTTGGAGGACAGAATTAAAATTCCAAACAACCTTGACAAATTGAAGAATTGGTCTGAAATCAGCAAGATATAACAGTCTGTTATTCTTGGACTGTGATCAATTGTTTTCCATGTCCACTGAACATAGAGGTAGTAATGGGGTTAATCTACTGCAAAGGATGTTTTTAGGTTAGGCATTCGGAAACTCTTACTAATGGTAAGATTAAAGAATGATGGAAATAGGCTTCCAACAACGGTAGTGGAATCCACATCATTGGACATTTTAAAGAACAGGATAGTCAAACTTCTGTCTGATTTTCAGGCAGAATGACTCTTGCACAAGAGGGGCTTTTTTGCACAAGAGGGAGCAGTGTAGACTGCTCCTTCTTACACAAAAGCACCTTGTGCAAAAATGGCAGCTTATTTGCATATGTTCTTGCACAAGACTGGGCAATGTAGACATAGCCCCTGAGTCTATCATTATAAGCCATGTTTTTCAGTCTTTTTCTGGAAACCCTCTCCAGTTTATCAATATCCTGTTTGAAGTGTGGACCTTAGAACTGGACAGAGTATTCCGACTGTGGTTCATGCCCGTGCCAAAGATAGAGATAATATGACATTTCTGCTGCTTGGTATTCTCATGTCAATACATCGAAGGATGTCATTTTGTCTGCTGGTCACAGCATGGACCTCAGAGCTCAGATTCAGCTGTTATGCCATCATTTGAAATGTAAGGAGATACAGAAATGCATTATGTGCTTGCTGAACTGGTTGGTCTATTACTTGACTGCTAGAGTCCAATCCTGGCTTCTTTGCTTCAGGCAAAGCTGCCGTTGACTTGAAATGTGGGTTTCGGGCACCATAGGATTGAATTCCTGGGTTTTTTTTGTTGTTTTTTGTTTTTTTTAGTTACTGATATAATAACTTAAAACAAGCATTTGGTCTGTTACAATGATAGATGATGCAATTTTCCAGGACTGAACTTCAAACATTTTTCATTTAGGCATTTGGTCAACAGCCTTGCTTGAGCAGAAGAGATCAATGCTTAATCCGTATCTTACACCAGCTGTGTTCAACTCTGGGTCCTTAAGGGGAAGGCATAAACACTTCTAGTCCTTACCTAATGAACCATGCTTTACCATGAGGAAAGGGCAATTTTTTCCCCATAACTTGAAACACATGCATTAGTAGAGCATGGAGTTTTTAACCCTTTTCACTCATTCTGATGATTGATGGTTTTTATTTGTGAATAATGTAGTGGTTCCAAAAGAAAAATTGGGAGATATCCGTAGAAGAGATCTGTTGTCTTTCAAAGGGGCTGAGTTCCAGGATAAGGGTCATGAAGATTGTGTTTACTTGTAAATTGTTGTTAGCATTTGAAACACTTGACAGCATCTTAATAGTACAGGACTTGATACAGATCTTTTTGAAACCTGTGGTAAAATTCACATCAGAATTGAACCAGAGTTTGTCTTGGAAATGTATAGAACCAGAGATTTTCACATTATTTTATGGTGCAGATCTTAATGATGTGGTTATTCTGTGGATGCTTCCTCTTCTAGTCATGATAAGGTGGGCTCTATCTCCTCTTTGGGTGATGAGATAAAGTCCCTGTGGAACTGCAGTAATAGTTTGTGGAAAAGTAATACAGGTTGGACCTCCCTGGTCTGGCACCCTCAGGACCTGATTGGTCCCGCATGAGGGATTTTGCCTGATATGGGGAGGTCATTTCTGACCCTCCTACCACCACTGCCCCCACCATGCCCTGCCTGTGCCCTACCAGGTTTACCAGCTCTCCTGGGCAGCCCAGCTGGGCTGCATGTCAGACTTCCCAGCCCCTCCTCCTGCCAGCCCATCTTAGCTGCATGCCGGGCTTCCTGGCTCCTGGCCTATCCTCAGCCCAGCTAAGCTGTGCACAGGGCTTCCCAGCTCCCCTACACCCCCCTCGACGCAGCAGCTTCCCAGGCCCCATGGGCAGTCCAGCTGGGACATGCACTGGGCCCCCAGCCCTCCTCCTCTCTCCTCTCTGTAGTGCACCAGGACTCCTGGGCCATCTGTGGTCCTGCAGAACCACAGATGTTACCAGACCAGAGAGTCCTAGCTTATGGAGATGCAACGTTTAGTGCAAAAGTTATGCTTTTTCAGTTTTCTGTGACTAGGCAGTAGGGAAGGAGAGTTATCACTTTGTGATCAAACATCTGCCTGTAGTAGATAGTTAGCAAGTACTGGTTAGGGTGTCACTGAGATACAACATTCATTTAGCCTTCTCTGCCTTAAATGCTACATCACATTTCACAGGCTCTTTAAAGTGAGACCAGAACTTTAAATAATGTGTCTGTGATTACTTTTCTATTTAAAGGTTTTCTGTGACAGCTGAAGACTTCTTAAAACAAGTCCTAAGTAAAAAATGGACTAATTCAAATTGTACCCATTTTCTTGCTGTCTAGTTGTATGTCTACACTGTGGAGCTATTTCGGGATACTTCCAGTATCCCGAAGTAGCTATTTCATGTCTTGACAGTGTGCCTGTTGTTTCAAAATAGGTTTTGAAATAAGGCATGCTTTTCCTACATCCCTGTAAACTTTGTTCCATGAGAATTAAGAAATGTTTTTTGAATAGTGGTTTATTTTGAAATTTGGTGCTGTGTAGACTAGTGTTTTTTAAACTTTTTGAGACCATGGAACACCAAACAATAATATTTTTTTTATGCATAACACCTATGAACATTTTCTTAAAAAAAAAAATTCTTGTCAGAAAAAATCAAAGAAGTAACCAAAAAAAAAAAAAAAAAGAGGAAAGGTCGCGACACATCTGCAAGTTGTTCACGGAACACCAGTTTAAGAAACATTTGTGTAGACAGTGCCAAATTATAAAATAAACTATTTTGAAATTAACTCGAAATAAGTTATGCAATTTGCATATCTCAAATTGCATAGCTTTTTTTGAGCTAAGGGTGCAGTGTAGATGCACCCTAAGAGAAGCATACTTTTCCATTATAATCAGTAATTGCAGTGTTAACATTTCTTACCATTAGCCTTGCTAATTAAATGCCTATAATATAATATGCCATAGTATCTGTATTTTGTCTAGCCAGAAGATGGTGCAAGTGTATTATTTTTAAAGTCATTTGAACAATGTTATTTTAATGACAACTAGTATTAAGGGAATGAGCTGTTCCTGACCCTCATGGAATATAGAAGATGAGCAGTTGGAGAGGGAGAGAGGAGATGAAGTGAAAATGACTGAGTAATTTATTCTGGCATTGATCCAGTCCTCTGCTATAGATCTCCCATAAACTGAGAGATTTGATATCTAGCAATGCTATTTGTAGATTAATAGAAGTAACCAAGCTTAGATTTGTGCCATAATAGCAGCAAATTTTGTACTACATTTCTATTTAAACTGGTAATAGGCATTCTAAAACTCTGTAGGACTGCGCATTAAATTTCATACAGGGTCAGAACCCTGATGAAGCAAAAGACTGGTACATTTCTCCCTCTGCCCCCCCATGTAGTAGGGTACTCTGTTTTTCATTAAGTTTTTATATCTCAGCTGTTGCTGTGTTATATTTGTACTGATATAGAAACATAGTAATTTTTTTCTTTTGCAACTGATTGGGTAATGATGTGTGGGAAGCTTTGAAATGCAGAGATAGAGGCACTTAACTCGAGTCCACTGCAGCTTTTCCACTTGGACAGAGTGCTTGCTGTATCCATTTTAAGGTGGGTGAAACAGTAAGAAGCAGTGAACATAGAAGTTTTGACCAGTGCATTGGAATATAAAGTGCAGTGCAAATCACCAGGATATTTGAAATCCATTTTACATTAGTACTTACAAGTTTTACAGGAATACTACACAGATCTTATCAACATTGACTGTGCATCCTAGCAGTGTATATCAAAGTTCTTCTGCTTAGAGAGAGCGAGAGAGAGAGAGTGTGTCTTGTTAGTCTTTAAAGTGCTACATTGTCCTGCATTTTGCTTCAACTACCCCAGACTAACACGGCTACATTTCTATCACTATTCTCTGAAAACAGTTACATTAAATCTTATACCTGGAAGGAACCCTTAAAGTGGCACCAAAATGAGAGTGTTATATTGTCACTGATGGTTTCAAGTTAGCAATTGGTTTTGTGTTTTAAAATTTTTTTTAATTGATTCTCTACGCAGCACTTATTTCAAAATAAATTGCTATTCTGAAACGTCCCTTACTCCTCATGGAATGAGGTTTACAGGGACATCAGGCACCAGCAAACCAGGGGCACCCCCCAAAAATGAGATTTTTACGGTGTAGTATTGTTTTTATTTTGAATTACATTGGGGTGGGGGCACTATAATCTTTTCAGTGCTTGGGGCCTCTAAAGGTCTTAATCCAGCCATGAGCAAACCCGTTATATTTTGAAATAGGGGTGCGCTCAAAAGACATGGAATAGCTATAGTGTAGATGTAGCTTTAGTATCCCTGGAAATACCAGAGTTATCTTATTTAGAAGTTTAGACTAAGCTATAAAATAAACAAAACATGGCTAAGTGGATACCAGATGCTGTGGCTGGGGAAAATGTGGCAAAGTGAAATAAGGGGAGAAGCCTGAAGAAAGCAGAGTGCAGCCCTAAACTGCTTCATCTTATTTTAGCCATCAAAGGCATCACTTGGTTATTATAGTGTATAGATAGCAATGTTTTGTAGGTGTTCTTTGTCATAACTTTTTCTGGCCCTTCTGGAGCCTTGTCATGATGGGAAGATATCTCCTGGCCCTGCTTTTAGTTGTGTGTATTTGGCCAATGCCTGTTAGTGTAGTTGTTAAGTTAAAGAATACGGGTATGTATGCTTATATTTGTACTCTGGGATGTAGTCTGTATCAAGTGGCCTTTGGACTAATAAAGAAATGCTGTGGAAACTGAGTTGAGGTAAACCTCAATTAAAATTATTGGATGTTCATGAGATAAGAACTTTAAATCACATTATTCTTCTGACCAGGGCTCGCCAAGCAACGGCGAGCCCCGCTTGCCAGCCGCACGGTTCTGCGCTCTGAGCATGTGCCAATCGCTCTGCACTGGCTCTTCCAGGTTGTAATCTACTTGCCTCAGGAGTCGAGCCCTGCTTATGACCATGTTTATTCTCAGCCTTTCAGCTATGTTTTACTACAGTGTTTCTTAAACTTTTCAAGACCAAGGAACACCAAACAATTCTTTTTAATTAGGAATACCAAGCATTTTTTGTTGCGGGGGGGAGGGAAGGGAAAAGGGGGTTGGGAGGAAAGTAATTGAGCGTAAAAAAAAAAAAAAGTGGCCATTTTTTACCTCTGTTGTTCTCCGCGGCACACCACTGACTGCCTTGCGGCACACCGGTGTTCCCCGGAACACAATTTAAGAAACACTGATTTACTAGTTAAGGCCACTATCTCAAAACAGACTATTAGAACTGTAACCAAGTTCTGTGTTTTATGGAAGCTTTCGAGTCATATTCAGTGATCATTTTTAATTGGGGGGAGGGGCATAATGGGTTAACACAGTGAAAATATTTGAGTAAACAATGCCATGCACCCCTATGCTGTGAGATGCACTATTTCACATATTCTGAAGGATGCACAGGGTTTGGCAAATTAGTACAGGTATTTTTCAGGACCATTGGACCAGCAGTGATTGGAGAGAAAGATTATCAGTCCATGTAGATAATACTGCTACAAAACAGCATTTGATCAGGAATAGCCTCTGAATTCATTTTAGCTTTTATAAAGTTAAATAATTTCTGTTCCAGAGCAAAGAGAGAGCTTTTTTGAGACTGATTTGGAACAAGAGAGAACTAATTAGGTAACAGAAGGCAGAAACAAATGTATCTATATTTCTGCATTGCAGACTTTCTGTGATTATGAACAATGTATTACTTAACTCAGTTTCACTGTTCATATGCTTTAGGAATCATGCTTTGGGGTCTGGATCTATGGAGACTTTTGGGGAATAAATAAACTCTTTGTGCACCTTTTATAATGGCTAGATCTGTATAGCCTGCAAGTGTACTAAATCTTTGTTGCAATATTTCCACTTTTCAGAAAAGGTCCATATTGTATCCGGAAAAAATGCATCTTGTTTTATCTCAGCTGTTGAATCTATTAGCAGGCTTCCATGAATATTTCTTTACGAGTGTAATAATTTTCTTTCAGTACTCTGTAGCACAATAATGAGCAAGTTCAGTTTTCTGAGATGCATTAACATTAATAGACTAGCCAATTAGCCCATCATAAGACGGGATTTTCACGTCTCTCCTCCAGGTCTGTCTTCTCTCCTGAGCCTCCAGTCTCTCGCTCCATGTCTCTCTCTCCTCCTCCTACTGCCTCCCCCCCCGCTCTCAGAGCTCTCCTCCGCCTCCTGTTTCTCTCTTTCTCTTCTCCTTCCCCTCCTGCCTCTCACTTGGGAGACTGCGGAGCCCAAATGGCTGTTTGGGCACCGTGCTCCCTGTGCTGCATGGGGAGCGTGGAACTCGAACGGTCACTTGCGCCACTTGCTCCCACATGGCGGCCCGGCTGAGCGGTGCAGAAGTCAGCCGAGCCACATGGCGGGGATGAAGGGGGGCGAGGCGGTGACGTACACGGCCAGGGGGCGGGACCTGGAGCCACGGTCATGCCGCACGTCACCTGTGCTGCATGGGGACCACGGCGCATAAAACGGCCGCTTGCACTGCTTGCTCCCCCGCGGCGGCCCAGCTGAGCAGCACAGAAGTCAGCCGAGCCCCACGGCAGGACGCAAATGATGTGAGTCAAGCAACAGCGCTGCCCAGAAGGAACAGCCAGGGAGGCAACAGCGTCGCCCAGAGGGAACAGCCAGCATTACAGAGTCACAGATGTTGGGCTACTATATATATGATTACAGTAAAGGGGAGCAGATTTTTATTTATTTCCTTGGATTCTTTTCCATTCACTCATTTTTTGCTTTTAACTCCCATTTCTTTACTTTCTCAGGGATCTTAACTGTACTGAGGGTATGTCTACACTGCCACCCTAGTTCGAACTAGGGTGGCTAATGAAGGCATTCGAAGTTGCAAATGAAGCCTGGGATTTAAATATCCCGGGCTTCATTTGCATCTTGCCGGGCGCCGCCATTTTTAAATCCCCGTTAGTGCGGACTCCGTGCCCGCAGCTACACGTGGCACGGAGTAGGTAGTTCGAATTAGGCTCTCTACGGGGAGTAACGGTAGTTCGAATTAGAGAGCCTAATTCGAGCTACCTACTCCGTGCCATGTGTAGCTGCGGGCACGGAGTCCGCACTAACGGGGATTTAAAAATGGCGGCGCCCGGCAAGATGCAAATGAAGCCCGGGATATTTAAATCCCGGGCTTCATTTGCAACTTCGAATGCCTACATTAGCCACCCTAGTTCGAACTAGGGTGGCAGTGTAGACATACCCTGACTGTGTGATAAGTGAGTTATAGATAATTGTGTGAGGTTTTAATGGTTAATTTGCGTGTCTTGTTTTCTAGGTATTCCTGCTGTTAAAATACTCATGCCTGCACTGTCCCCTACAATGGAGGAAGGAAATATTGTGAAATGGTTAAAAAAGGAAGGTGAGACACAATTATCTAAAATCACAATTTTAGTGAGCTATGTATTGGTTGTCCAACTCGTGGACTATTTCAAGAGCAGGATCATTTATTGGGTGCCAGTTGTTCTCAAATACTCCATCCACAAATTGCTGCTACTTCATAATGTTTCTTCCTACTCTATACCAAGGTCAGACTCCATGGACTACTGGTTTACTGACCACAGTTTGAAAACTGTCTCTAAGCTACTCTCTGTTAACATATTTTGTATTTATCTAAATACACTCTTAACTCGCAAGTCAAGAATCATTTTTATAGTCTGCTTCTGAGGTTGTGTGGGTGGGTTTTAAAAAAAAAATCAGAAAAGGACAAGTCATACTGTAGATTTATTAATAATGTACAGACTGAGATTTTCATGAAATATCACAAATAGCTTTTGGAATGATTCACCAATATAGAAATTATCGGCAACTTCAGAGATATTGGGAATGTAAGAACAAAGATATTTCACAAGTTATGATGATTTGAGTTTAAATTGTGTTTCAGTAAAAAACCTCTATATGTGATTGCTCATCAGTGTAATGTGAAACTTTATACCCCATTTTTGTTCCTCTACACTCATTAAGCTGAACATTTCATAGAATCATAGAACTGGAAGAGATCTCAGGAGGTCATCAAGTCCAGCCCCCTCCCCAAGGCAGGACCAATCCCAACTAAATCAACCCAGCCAGGGCTTTGTCAAGCCGAGACTTAAACGCCTCTAGGGATGGAGATTCCACCACCTCCCTAGGTAACCCATTCCAGTGCTTCACCACCGTCCTAGTGAAATAGTTTTTCCTAATATCCAACCTAAACCTCCCCCACTGTAACTTGAAACCATTGCTGCTTGTTCTGCCATCCGTCACTACTGTCACTACTGTGAACAGCCTTTCTCTATCCTCTTCGGAACATTCCTTCAGGAAGCTGAAGGCTGCTATCAAATCCCCCCTCACTCCTCTCTTCTGCAGACTAAAACAAACCCAGTTTCCTCAGTTTCGCCTCATAGGTCATGTGCTTCAGCCCCCTAATCATTTTGGTCACCTTCCACTGGACCCTCTCCAATGTGTCCGCATCCTTTCTATCGGGGGGGCCCAGAACTGGACACAATACTCCAGGGCTACGTCTACACTGGCATGATTTTCCAGAAATGCTTTTAACGGAAAAGTTTTTCGTTAAAAGCATTTTCGGAAAAGCGCGTCTATATTGGCAGGACGCTTTTCTGGAAAAGCACTTTTTCTGGATAAGCGTCCGTGGCCAATCTAGACGTGCTTTTCCGCAAAAAAGCCCCGAGCGTCATTTTCGCGATCGGGGCTTTTTTGTGGAAAACACTGCTGTGCTGTCTACACTGGCCCTTTTCCAGAACAGTTTTCCGGAAAAAGACTTTTGCCCGAACGGGAGCAGCATAGTTTTTCCGGAAAAGCACTGATGATTTTACATTAGATCGTCAGTGCTTTTCGGGAAATTCAAGCGGCCAGTGTAGACAGCTGGCAAGTTTTTCCGGAAAAGCGGCTGATTTTCCGGAATAACTTGCCATTGTAGACACAGCCCAGATGTGGCCTCACCAGAGCCAAATAAAGGGGAATAATCACTTCTCTGGATCTGCTGGCAATGCTTCTCCTAATGCAACCTAATATGCCATTAGCCTTCTTGGCTACAAGGGCACACTGTTGACTCACATCCAGCTTCTCATCCACTGTAATCCCCAGGTCCTTTTCTGCTGAACTGCTACTTAGCCGTTCAGTCCCCAGCCTGTAACAATGCTTGGGATTCTTCCGTCCCAAGTGCAGGACTCTGCACTTGTCTTAGTTGAACCTCATCAGATTTCTTTTGACCCAATCCTCTCATCTGTCCAGGTCACTCTGGAGGCTATCCCTGCCCTCCAGTGTATCTACTTCTCCCCCTATCTTAGTGTCATTTGCAAACTTGCTGAGGGTGCAATCCATCCCCTCATCCAGGTCATCAATAAAGATGTTGAAGAAAACCAGTCCAAGAACCGATCCTTGCGGTGCTCTGTGAGAAACCGACCGCCAACCTGACATCGAGCCACTGATCACTCTCTGTTGGATAAAAAGCTGGCTAGACTGTCGGACCAATCTTACAGTCCATTTATCCAATCCATACTCCCTTTAACTTGCAGGCAAGAATATTGTGGGAGACCATATCAAAAGCTTTGCTAAAGTCAAGGTATATCACATCCACTGACTTTCCCATATCCACAGAGCTAGTTACCTCATCATAGAAGCTAATCAGATTGGTCAGGCTTTGTTTACAGAGTTTTGTTGATGCATAGCCACCACTGTAATTAAACTGCTGTTGCATGTCCACACTAAGCTTCTTGTGTTGATAGAGTGCATCCATAAGAGCTCATCCACAATAGCAGCACAAGAGCAGTGTACTGTGGAAAGCTATCCAATTATGCAACTAGCTGCAAGATGCTTTGGGATGGGTTTGATGTGTCTCCTGTACAGACTTCATGCTGCGGACTGCTTTGCTGGATGCCTTCTCAGCTGAGAGGAGGAAGGGAGAGAGGGAGGGGGGATTTTACTTTGACTGGTGCTTAAAGGGACAGAGAAGAGTTGATGGGGACGTGGGCTAGGCTCACTCTATTGAATTGCTGCTAGGTTCCCTCCTCTGATCACACCTCTTAACCTGAGCAGGAGCTGTATCTGCAGCACAGAACAAGTTCCAGCAATGCCCAATGGGTCAGGCTGCTTCCTTTCCCCAGACATCCATAAGAGACTACATGTGGGGGAGGAGATCTCCCACAGCGCCTCCAGTCTGTGCATGCTCTCCAGATACAGCAGTGGAAGCAGGTGGAAATTCTCCGTGTAGCTCCCTAGCCCTGTCAGTAAGGAAGGAAATCTCCAGCAGTTCAACAATCTTTGCAGGATGGGGAGGTAGCTTTCACAGAGTTCCAGGAGAAACCAACACTGGGATTCAAGTAGGGGTGTTAGCTACTGGGTCATAGAACGGTCGACTAACTGCATGAATTCTTAGTGGTTAGTCAACATTTCTGTAGTTCCTGAGGGCTGGGCCAGCAGCCAGTGCAGTCTGACCACACTTCCAGGGAACCCTCTGCCACCCTGCACAGCTGCTTTTGTATCAGAGGCAGCAATGCAGGGTGCCAGGTGGGAGCCATTCTGTGAGGGGAGCTAGTTTAAAAACGAGCTCCCTGTGCAGACCGGCTGCTTTATGCCTCATGCTGTTGCCTCTGATACAGGAGGCTGCTGCAGACGGGGAATGCAAATAGTCGACAAGATTAACTGGTAAGTCTAGGCTTATTGGTTAGTCAACTACTCACTTACATCTCTAGACTCCAGTGATCACAAACAGTTTCACAGCTGATCACATTTCTCCAGCAGGGAGAAGGGCCATTGCAATGACCATTCAGAGTGAGTGAGGGTCTGGACAGCCAGCTCTTACATAAGCTCCTTTGAGCACTAGAAGGCATACTGATCACATAGACTACTGTGCCATTTGCTAAAAGTGCCTTCTCCTCCTGCCCCATTACCTTTGGGGTGCTGCTGCCCCTTCCCATGCTATTGGCTCCTGTCTTCTGCTGCCTCTCACTCACTTATCCCTCAATTTTTGCTACCCTTCTCCCTGCTTCTTTTGATATAATTTTCATACTTCCTGCTGCTGCCTCTGTCCCTGCCCTTTCACCCGTTTGCTGTTGCTTCCTCTAACTCTTTGTTCCCTCCTCCATCAATTTTCCGCTGCTTCCTCCTGGTGCTGCTACCTCCTCTGGCCATTGTTTCCTCTCGTCTGGACTGCCCTGTGATCTTATTCAGGAAGGCTGCTGGTATTCAGTGGTGGGCGGGAGGAGCTAAACTGGAATGGTCTATCCTGTGGCAAGTGGTGGATCTGGCCAGCAAAAAGGTATTTCTGTGACTACATCTCTCCCTCCTCCCCCCCACACCCTCAGGAGGAGAGGTGAGGCTGCTTGCATGGATTGCCCCCTGTGCATTCAGCAGGGAGTTCCGGCGCATATGAGGGAGGATTAAAACAAATTGGCTAACCAGCTACCCAGGGGATTTGGGGCTAGTGCCTGTGAGCACTGAGGAGAAGGTGCTGCTTTGGTCTGGAGTGCAGATGGAGTTAGGCAACTTCCCAAACCACCCCATTGCAAGGCTTGTGGTCAAGCAAACTCCATCAAGCCATATGGTACACCCACCAACACAGGCTTTTCCCTTGGGCTCCAGCTTCCCACAACCATTCAGGGGTAGGGTTGCCAGATGGTCTTCCAAAACATACCGGAAAGCTGGTCTTTTTTGGTCGAGCAAAAAAAAAAAAAAAAAAAAGGAACGTAGGATAAGTGGCGATTGCAACCCTACCAGTATTGGCACTGGGAGCCTGTGATTGCGCAGAAGGCTTGCAGGAAGGGACTCCCAGACACTCCCTCTGCCCCTGCCAGGTTTCTGCACAATCACAGGCTCCCAGGGGCGATTGCGGCCCCGCCTCCCAGCCTGGGAGTCCCACCTGGAAGGTGGGGCCGCGATCACTGCTCTGGGCACTTCAGAAGCCTCGCCGGAGTTGGGGCAGTGGCTGGGAGTGCCAGCCGCTCGCTCCACCCCCGCTAGGCTTCTGAAGCGCCCAGAACAGTGATCGTAGCCCCGCCTCCTAGCTGGGACTCCCAGGCTGGGAGGCAGGGCCGCAATCTCTGCTGGGAGCCTGTGATTGCGCAGAAGCTGGGCGGGGGGAGTGTCTGGGAGTCCGCCCCCACCAGGCTCCCAGACGCTTCCCCTGCCCACACCAGGCTTCCATCTGGTGCGCAGCCAGAAAAATCAGAGAATACTAGACATTGCATATGTCCAGTAGTCTCTGATTTTTTTTTAAACCGGACAAAGAGCACAAATACTGGACTGTCCAGTAGAATACCGGACACCTGGCAACCCTATGCAGGGTTTTACTCAGCACCCTGACCTGCACACCACACTCTGCTCCAGCCTGGCCCAGAGCTCATGCCTCCTGTCCCAGCCCAGGATCTGCCTGCCTTTCTATGGTCCTAATGCTGGGCAGAGCAGGAGTCATTGTTGAATGTTTTTGAATCCATGACTTACTCTGAGTTCTCCTGTCCCCAAACATGCAGGGAAAGAAGATCATCCCCTTCCCTGTAGTCTTGGCAGGAGTGCCTTTGCTGCTTTTGGAAAGTGCAGCTATTTGACTCCTCCATGCTCAACAATTTCAAAGTTTCCCCAGGCTTTAGAAAGGGGAGGGATGCATGCCTGTGTAGTTGATTGCAGGGTAGCAGAGTTCAAAATGGGAAGCAGAGAGGTTGTGGTGTGCATTGTAGAATGCCCACCATAGCGAGCAGAGAGGTCGTGTAGAGTGACATAATGAATGCTTTGTTGATCTAACTTGCATGCAAAAAGCACTTCTTGTTAAAGTGGCTTTATTTTGTTGGCAAAGCAGGAGTGTTTTGTTGGTGGAAGAGCATTGTAACATGAAAACCTCCACTAGCTTGTGGACAAAAGTTGCCATTTGCTGACAAAACTGTGTACTGTAGACAAGGCTTCATTCTCTTGATTGATATCTTTTGACCTTTCATGCTATAGACTTGATTGATGTATTTCCCTAGAGGTGCTAAGTACTTGCAGCTTTTTTTAAATTGCATTTATATTAGTGGGTGCTCAGAACCTTTGAAAATCAGGCTGCATGGCTTTTGGCTTCATGGCTTTTGGGGACAATATTTGTGTTAGATTTGCAGCTGCCTATAATTACGAATAGTATATTTTATATGGTTCTACCTGGTTATTGCAAGGAGTTTCATTGTGTGACTGTTACAGACTTAAGTAACTGCAGGTAGGAAGAAAGTCATAGCCCAAATAGTATTTATCAACAAAAACTGAATGAACAGTTCTGGAGCCATTTGCTGTGACCTGTTGGATAAACTCAACAGGCTTCTCTAAGGAATGTCTCCTCCCTGAGGGAGAAAAGGGCAATCAAAGAGTCTTTAAACACATAGTTACATTCTTAAGGGATGACTTAGGCAGATGCTGTTGGGGAGCAGATGTACATCTGGCCTCCAGAGGGTTGGGAGAATGGGATAAAATATACTTGCCTAACCCTTCAAATAAGAACAAGGAATTCTGTGGCACCTTAGAGACTAACAAAGATATATGGTATCATGAGCTTTTGTGGGTAAGTTCCACTTCATCGGATGAGTTGCAGAGCACATAATGGCATCCAAGATTTTTATTTTTTACACACACACACTCACGCGCGGTTATACAAACAATGTAATCTACTTGCCCACAGTGAGTAGATTACACCCTGGAAGAGCCAGCGCAAAACCGCGCGGCTGGAGAGCAGGGCTCGCTGCCGTTCGGCGAGCCGTGTGTGTGTGTGTGTGTGTGTATATATATATATATATATATATATATATATATATATATATATATATATATAAAAATGTATACAGGCAGTCCCCAGGTTACGTACAAGATAGGGACTGTAGGTTTATTCTTAAGTTGAATTTGTATGTAAGTCGGAACTGGCGTCCAGATTCAACCGCTGCTGAAACTGACCAGCGGCTGACTACAGGAAGCCCGAGGAAGAGTTGCTCTGCCCTGGGCTTCCTGGAATCAGCCGCTGATCAGTTTCAACAGCGGCTGAATCTGGACGCCTGGGACAGAGCAGCTGGGGCGCTGCCGGGTAGGTCCCCGCAGCGCCGCACCTCAGCGCTGCGGGGACCAACCCGGCAGCACCCCAGCTGCTCTACCCCAGGTGTCCCCAAGTCAGCCGCTGCTGAAACTGATCAGCAGCGGCTGAATCAGGACGCCTGGGGCAGAGCAGCTGGGGTGCTGCCGGGTTGGTCCAGTAGCGCCGAGGAGCGGTGCTGCGGGACCAACCCAGCAGCGCCCCAGCTGCTCTACCTCAGGCGTCGCGAGAAAAGCCTGGTCTGCTGGGGGGGGGGGGGGGGGGGGGGGCGTGCGCGTTGCATCTGGGTGGTCCCGTCGCCCGAGTCCTCCGGGGCAAGAAAAGCCCCGTTCTTAACTACGGATCCGACATAAGTTGGATCCGCGTAAGTCGGGGACTGCCTGTATGTAAAATAAACAACAGAAGTAGTACCTGTCAATTGTAGGCCCCGTGTTAATGAAGCTAATTAAGTGGACTGGATGTCTCCTGTTCACAGTTTATGTGAAAATGTGGATGTCAAAGGCAGGGGAATTGGCTTTGCAGTGTGTTAACCAGTTAATATCTTTATTCAAGCTCAGAGTAACAGTGTCAAAATTTGTAGATGAATTTGAGGTCTGCAGTCTTTCTTTATAATGGGTGGTGAAATTGCTTTGTAGAAGAATTGTTACTTTTAAATACATGGTTGAGTGAGCAGGTAGGATATTAGCATATTACATTTTGAAGAACTAATATGCTAAGCTGTCTTCTGGAACTTTCACTGAACTCTGCATCCATATAGAATATTACTGTGTGGCAAGCTGGTGAATAGTCACTTGCTTATAGACAAGCCTGAGATAGTTATGTGTAACAATAAACTGGTGTTATTGTTTACAAAATTATTTCTCCTGTTATGCTCTGATCCTATTTTTAGGATTAAACAGACCTTTGTTTTAAAAAAGTTGTTTGTGGTCACTGTATGTATTGTTGATTGTAGCTCCCAAAGGGAAAAACTGCAGGAAGACCTGTTAAGAATAATTAGAGGCGGCACATACAATGCTGTGTCTAGTCTACATCCCTTTTTTGATGGAGACATAAACTAGACACACCGAAATTGTAGATGAAGCGGGGATTTAAATATCTTGTGCTTCATTTGCATAATTGCGTCATGATGCTCTTTCACAAAAGCGCCATTTTGAAAGTAAAATCGTGATCTACACGTGGTTCTTTCGAAAACGGCAGGCTTTTTCGAAAGGTCCTGTAAACCTCATTTTTTGAGGAGTACAGGATATTTCGAAAAACACTGCCATTTTTGAAAGAACCATGTCTAGACCACGGTTTTACTTCAGAAATGGCGCTTTTGCAAAAGAGCAGCATGACGCAATTATGCAAAAGCGCCATTTCTGAAGTAAAACCGTGGTCTAGACATGGTTCTTTCAAAAATGGCAGTGTTTTTCGAAATATCCTGTACTCCTCAAAAAATGAGGTTTACAGGACCTTTCGAAAAAGCCTGCCGTTTTTGAAAGAACCACGTGTAGATCACGATTTTACTTTCAAAATGGCGCTTCTGTGAAAGAGCATCATGATGCTATTATGCAAATAAAGCACGAGATATTTAAATCCCCACTTCATTTGGAATTTCAACGTGTCTAATTTATGTTTAGTCTAGACACAGTGCAAGACTGTAGCCTAGGGCCCTAGTTCTAAGAATGGGAAAGTCACATGTTTCATCCCAGAGGATCAAGGCTTGCCTTCACTCAGAGAGCAAAACTAGAGCAGTGTCCAAAGTGCAACTAGCTCTGAACTGTGATAAAGGTACAGGCTATTAGTTATGAATTATTATGCTTCTTTCTGCTACTAAATTATGAAAGACAAGAAACTGTTATCATGGGTATTCAGAGCTGACATTTTATTAATTAAATGACAGTCTATTCTTAAAACTAATGAAAACTGAATAAATTTAAGTTGTCTAGATGTATCTCTAAATCTGGACAGACTAATTTCCAAAAACCTTTAACTTTGCATGAATAGATACTTTGGATCCTCATTCATCTCTTGTTCTCTGAGGTCTGTCACATGAAAAGTAATTGACCTTTATTAGAATGTGGTGGCACTACTAGATGAATGACCTCTGCAGTATGTGTCTTCACATGCTTGAGCTGTAGATGAGGGTACTTTAGTTACGTAGAACCAGTGACTCTCCTGATTGAGCCTCACTCTGTCATCATTTAGGAGGTCTCAGGGGGTAGCTATGTTAGTCTGTAACTTTCAAAACAACAAGCAGTCGTGTGGCACCTTAGACCCTAACCGAAATATATCATAACTTTTGTGGGCAAAACCCACTTCTTCAGATGAGCCTGAGTGAAGAAAAAAGGGGGAATATCAGAATTATAACGGAAAAAGAGGGGAGAGGAAAGAAAAAAAAAGTACCTGTAAATAGTAGTTCAGGTGCTAATTAGGTTAATTGAGTGGGCTGAAAGTGTCTCATAGTTAGCTTTAGATGTCAATGACAGTGTTAAATGTAAGTGAGACAGGTTTTATAAAGGGCCATAGCTGAGCACCATAGCCAGCTGGCCGGGCAGCCACTTCTCTTTTCTCCAGCCCGGCTGCCCTGCGCTCAGCCCAGGGAGGCTGTGTCTAGCTCCAGCTGTGCTGGAGCAAGCTTCCCAGGCTGAGTGCAGGGCAGCCGGGCGGGAGCAAAGAGAAGTGGCTTCCCAGCCAGCTGGCCATCGTGCTCAGCCAGGGTGCACCATGCTCCACGTGGGCAGGCGCAGAGGGGAAGCCGCCGATCAGCTGGAGTATGGTTCAGCCTCCTCCAGGCTGAAGGCCACAGCCAGTTGGCCAACCAGCTTCTCTGCACCAGCCCACTTGGAGCTTGGTGCACCCTGGCTGAGCACCATAGCCAGCTGGCCAGGAAGCCACTTCTCTTCGCTCCCGCCCGGCTGCCCAGCGCTCAGCCCGGGAAGCTTGCTGTTAGTGTTAGTATCCCAACACTGTCCAGCCTGGAGCCCCCTCCCCTAGCCAGTGTCCCCTTCTCCACCTCCTCCTGCATCCAGATTTCCTCCCAGAGCTTGCACCTCTCACCCCTTCCCACACCCAAATCCCTCATTCCCACCCCAGAGACTACACATCCTGTCTCAACACAGCAAGGGTCCAGCTAGACTGCAGGAGTTTTTCAAGATTCTGGAGATATCCCAGAAAAACTCTTCTGCATTTTAGTGGAAGAGCAAACAGGCCCTATATTCCTCTTTCCACAAGGAATAAGGTGGCTTCCAAAAGAAGGTGGTTTTTTTTTTCTGACATTTGGTCCAGTCTAGACAGGCCACATGTTGGAAAAACCTCTTCCTACAGATTTTTTTTTTTTTTTTTTTTTAAGCAGCAGTATAAGGATTGGGGATAGCAAGTGATGGAGAGGAGGAGAATAGAGAGGGTGGGGCTTCAAGGAAGGGGCGGGGCGGTAGATCTTGGCTTGGTCTGTCATTTAAAAAGTGATCTTGGGTGTAAAAAGGTTGGAGACCACTGCCCTACAGGTTTACGTGTGTTACCATTCCTGATATCTGACTTATGTCCATTTATCCTTTGCATAGAGACTGTCCAGTTTGGCCAATATACATGGCAGAGGGGTAATGCTGGCACTTGATGGCATAGATCACAATAGAGCTGTGGTGTCCAATACACAAGAAACATGTGGCCATTTGGCAGGTTAAGTGTGTGACGGACCATCCCCGCCCTCCCCCCCCCCCCCCCCGTGGCTTATGAAATGGACTCATGGACATGAATACAGGCAGTCCCCGAGTTACGCGGATCCGACTTATGTCGGATCCGCAGTTACGAACGGGGCTTTTCTCGCCCCGGAGGACAGGAGCGGCGGGACGCCCAGATGCGCCGCGGTCCGCCGCCCCCGTCGTCCGGGGCGAGAAAAGCTGCTCCCCGTCTCCCTGCTCTGCAGGGAGACGGGGAGCAAAGCCTTGGAGCACGCCCGCAGCGGGACAGCCCGGGCGCGCCTGGGCTGTCCCGCTGCGGGCGTGCTCCGCGGCTTTGCTCCCTGTCTCCCTGCAGACCAGGGAGACGGGGAGCAAAGCCTTGGAGCACACGGGCAGCGGGACAGCCCAGGCGCGCTTGGGCTGTCCCGCTGCAGGCATGCTCTGCGGCTTTGCTCCCCGTCTCCCTGGTCTGACCAGCAGACCAGGGAGACGGGGAGCAAAGCCACGGAGCACACCAGCAGTGGGACAGCCCAGGCACGCCTGGACTGTCCCGCTGCCCACGTGCTCCAAGGCTTTGCTCCCCGTCTCCCTGCAGACCAGGGAGACGGAGCAAAGCTGTGGAGGACTTGTACGGTCCCGCCATCGCAGTCTCCCTGGTCTGCTGGGGGAGGGGGAGCGGTGCAGCTAGTGCCCTCCCCCACCCCCCAGCAGACCAGGCTTTTCTTGCCTACCCCTGGGGTAGAGCAGCTGGGGGCTGCCGGGTTGGTCCCGCAGCGCTGTTCCGGGCCAACCCGGCAGCACCCCAGCTGCTCTGCCCCAGGCCCTGATTCAGACGCTGCTGGTCAGTTTCAGCAGCGGCTGAATCAGGACGCCTGGGGCAGAGCAGCTGGGGTGCTGCTGGGTTGCTCTAGTAGCACCGAAGAGCTGTGCTACTGGAGTAACCCAGCAGCACCCCAGCTGCTCTGCCCCAGGCATCCCCAAGTCAGCCGCTGCTGAAACTGACCAGCGGCTGACTACAGGAAGCCTGAGGCAGAGTTGCTCTGCCCCAGGCTTCCTGGAATCAGCCGCTGATCAGTTTCTGCAGCAGCTGACTTGGGGACGCCTGGGTTTCTTAAATTGAATCTGTTTGTAAGTCAGAACTGGCGTCCAGATTCAGCCGCGGTTGAAACTGATCAGTTTCAGCAGCGGCTGATGCCAGTTCCGACTTACATTCAGATTCAACTTAAGAACAAACCGACAGTCCCTATCTTGTACATAACCCGGGGAGTGCCTGTATACATAACATACATATGCGGGGTTCCTACATATCCTCCTAGAGGCTCTTGAAATGGATCACTTCCTGTATTTGTATGTGCTTCAAGTTGGCAGGAGCCCTGCTGCCAACATTGATCAGGGCCCATTCTAGCAGAGATCAAGCTTCGTCGTATGCCTATCTCACACATGTCCTGATCAAGGATATCTGCTGAGTAGTGATGTGATCGTCAGGGTATGCTTTCACATCACACTATGCCATCAGGCAGCAAACTAGGGAGAATGCTGTGTTCAGCAAGACTGTACTGCAGTCTGCATGTCCTTAACTCCTACCCACCTCTGCAGACACTGCTTGCAGTCACCTCTGTTGAATGGACATGAGGAAGCACTCCAAGAAGAAAAGACAGTTGCCTTTTCCATAACTGCTGTACTTTGAGATGTGTTGCTCACGTCTATTCAGCTTCCCACCCTCCTCCCCTCTGTAGGAATTCCTGCAAGAAGGAACTGAAAAGGGAGGGTACGGGGAGTGTCCTATATTGTGTGTAATATGCACACCACTCCAGGGGATGCTGAGACTCTGCCGCCTATGGGTACTGCTGAGGGAAAAACTTCTAGTACCAAAGTGTGTGGCAGGTGCGCACACACCTATGTTGAATGGACATGAGCAGCATATCTCCAAAAACACCAGTTATGGAACAAGTAACTGTCTTTTTTTACAAACATTAACTCTCACAGTAACACATTTGGGAGTTAGGTAGGTGTAATTATGCCCATTTCACTGATGGATAAATTGAAGCTCCATGAGGTTTAATGACTTGCAGATAAACAATGCCAACAGCATCAGAAATTGCCTTTCTGTAAGGCCTGGCCTGCATCTAAAACTTAGGTTGATCTAGCTATGTTCCTTCAGGAATGCGAAAGTCACATAACAAAGGCATAGTTAAACTGACCTAAACCCCGGTATAGACCTCAGTAGGTTTGTGTGGCAGTTCTTCCACTGATCTAGTCACTGCCTCTCAAAGGGATAGATTTACTATAGCAACGGAAAACTCCTTCTGTTGCAGTAAGCATATGTCTACTGAGGATGTAATAGGATTACCATTTACACAGTTAACCAATAAGCCTTGGTTTATTGGTTACTGTCAACATTTACATGTAAGCTGCTTCTCTGCTCCCAGGGATCTGGCTGCCCCTAGCCCCTCACCACTGGCTCTATCATTGGGTGCAGGGCAGAAGCTGGCACGTACTGGGAGCCGGGAGCTTTTAAGCCAGTTCCCAGCATGCACCGACTCCCAGGGAGCCAGCTGCCACTCTGTGCTGTGAGTGCATGAACCGTGTAACAGTTGAAATTTTCAGTGGCTACACAGTTACCCAATTACCCGCTTTTTAACATCCCTAATGTCTACACTGCAGTGCTACAGTGATGCTGTGCCCCTCGTTATGTCTACGCTACGCATACTAAACTAACAATGAGTTTATGCTAACCATGAGACAATATTCCATAGCAGTTTAGGTGCTTACTTTTGAATATTGTGTGTCTATAGATTAAAATATAAAATCTTTTAAACCCTCTATATACAACTGTTATTCTTCATTATAAGTGTGTTATGCCAATTCCTCCATGTGTGCTACACATAGCTATCTCAATCCCTATTGTGCTTCCCTTGATAAGTAACTGAAAATCATCTGTGCATATTAATTACTGTACTCTTAATTGAAGGTTGGACTAGAGAAATTATTCTAACATTTTAATTACAATGACACATTTCCATTTAAAAAAATGTGACTGATACATGGGCTCATTTAACTCATCTTTGATAATAATTAGTTCTAAACGTTTTTTTGGACAGTCTGGAAAATAGCAGTGTAGTGAGGGTTGAAGTAAATGGTAGGTAGATATGTTTTATTTTTTTAAGGGGGGGAAGTGGGGTAATGCTTCTAAATTTATCACCATTACAGGATTCTCATAAATGACTCATCCTGCAATGACATGAGATATCTATGGTTGAATGGTACTAGTAGAAATATAATCTTACTGATCTTGTGTATGAAAAAAATTACTTGGTAACATGTTTCAATGTAAATGGAAAGATACAAGATTGGAAATGTAAATTTGTTATGTTGCATGTGGAAAGTGTGGGTCCCTTCCCCCCATGTAACCAGCAGGGGTCACTAAAATACTACTCTGGTTATCGTTCCTGCTCTGTCAGTGTAAATTTGTTTTTGCAGTTGCCCTACAGAGACAAATTATTTCACTTCAGCGGGAGAAAACATCTTGTATTTAAGAGACAGACTCATTATTTTCCCCCTTATTGTCAATAGTTTTCTATTGGTTTGTATGAAGTCCTTTGCTTAAAATAAAACTGCTTTTTATTCTAAAGGTATTTATTATGTATGAATTTAGTATTGGTGAAAGGAGACAGATTGACAGCCCTAGAGACTAAAATCCTCTGATTATCCTGGGCCAGGCAAATAGAATTGGCAGCATCAGTTGATACTTATCCATATGTGTTCTAGAAGGACCATCTCTAGGGTCTGAGAGAAGGGAGTTCTCAATTGTTAATCCTTGTGCATCAAAGGATCCAACTCGTGACTTATGATTACTTATGACTACTGTCCACTAGTAATTGGTCTGACATTACCATCTTACTGCATCTAGGCTACTGAACCTCTGTTTGATATGACACAGCTTAAATTTGGAGGAGAATTCTAGTGTAGTAATCACTCTAATATAAGGACCTGTGTCTGAGTGGTTGGTCCATATCTGCAAAAACAACAAGCATCCTGTGGCACCTTACAGACTAATAGATACAAGGAACTAACTACTAAAAACACAGGTTTTCAAAATGTCTGAATAATAAATATGACTATTAGTCACACACAAATGGCCGTCTGAACAATTTGGAGTTCCAGCTTTTCTGTTGGCAAGCATTGCGAATCAGAATTGTCAGCAAAGCACTCCAGTTCTTTCCAGTGCGAAAGCTGATCTTTTCAGCGGTACTTGGCATCGATTTGGACACCTGCTAAGATGTATCATGAATTTGGCATCCCCTGCTGGGAAGTATCACACTCCCATTCATTGAACTGAGTTTCTGAACCAGTGACAGGGATTTCTAAAGGCTATATTGCAACATGCTTCTAAAAATAGACATGACATCAAATCTTCTGCCACTAACTGCTGCTATAGTGGGGCCAAGAGGGAGAAAAATCTGGAATTTCATGGAGAGTCCCAGTGCAGGGGAATCCCCAAGCACCTTGGAAGGATTAGATGTCCCCTAGGGTAAGAAGCATATAAAGAGGATGAGGACACTGCTGTGCTTTGGCAGTTCTCTACCGCTGGAGCTATGGGTGTAAAAACCTGTAATAAGTGAGGGCCTGGACTAGCCACTAGCTGGCCTCAGTCTAATGATACGAGACACAAAGATGTTACTTATCCCCTCAATATTTCCTGGGCATGCATTGGAACAGCTAAGCACACGCCCATTTTTTTTTTTTAAGTAAATACCTATTTAGTTCTCTACAGTATTCTAAATTCTAATAAACCACATGAATTAGTCTTCTCAGAGAACTAAAACGTTGTGAGTTAAAGATGAAGAGCTTGGTAGTAGGGATCTGAATGTTTAACCAGTAAACCTTAACCCCATTAAGGGTAAGGCTAACTTGTGGGGGTTGAAGCAGCTCCCCCCCCCCGGCCAAAGGCAGGGGGCTGTTCTAGCCCTATGGGGGGCCTGCCACAGACAGGGGCTGCTTCATCTGGGGTGCACTGGTCTGACACAGTCTAGCAGCAGGTAGGGTGAAGCAGCCCTCCTCCCCTCTCTTTAATCAGTTAACTAGTTAAATAATATGCTTAACCAATTAAATGGGATTTTACATTTCTACATGGTGGTTCCCCTGGGCCATCCTGTCCCTAATGCTGTTGCAATTTAATGTGTCCTAATGTCGATTAAAAAAATAATGAAGTGCTAAGTTCCTTGTATATATTTGAGTGGACAATGAAATTGGCCATCTTTTTTTCCCCTTAGAGTTCCCACAAGGGAACCTTGCGGAAGTGTTTATTTGATTGAGGCTTGAATATAGCTGCTGTTTACCACAAAGGTCATCCAAACCCTACAGCAGCTCTTTTTTTTTCTTTCCCCCCAATCCATTTTCAAGTAATCACAATGAAAGAAATAAGACAAAGATGTGCAAGTCACATACACAAATAGAAATCATAGGTGTCAAACTAATTTTTCTGGTGTTTAAGTGCGTCAGAGAGCAAAAGTGGAAATTAAAATTAGACATATAATGTCACTTTATTTACTGTGCTGAGGAAAAGTACATTTTAATTGAAGTACAGAACCTACAAACCTGATACATAAATGTACTTTTTGTTTCTTCAGTGCTGTTTAAGGAAAATCATATTGTATGTACTTTAAAGCCCAAGCATTCTGGATCTTCTCTATGTTTCCCACTGTCATCTTATTTAATGGCAGGCATCCAGTCATTATTCATCTGACAGAACAATGCAGGCTCATAGGCTTGTTATCATGTAGTAGCAGGCATGTAAGTGCTTAAAAGAGAGGAAAACATAATATAACATGGTCTCATCTGTAAACCTGTATAGTCCACCCCACCCCAGCTGAATATTTTTCATTTCTTAAAAATGTATTTATATGTATTTGTAGATCTGTAATGTAAAGATCTGTAATTTTATATATTTGTAGATCTGTCCATGACAGGAGACAGCTCCATGTTTAATTATTTGCTATAAATTCAAAATAACACTTGTTTATATAATATTATATATCATTTGCTTATGTACATAAACACACACACACAACATTGTCTTATATGTAATTTTAAGACAATGCTCCTTGTTACTAGTGTTATATTAAGATACTTACATCACCATTTTCACCAGTGGCTAGCAGTTGCTGCCAAAGGCTGGACATAAGGATTTCAGAGTTACCTTCTTGACATTATGAGCTAAGATAAGTCACTTCAGTATTCTGTCTGTCTGTCAATACTCACCACAAACATGGGTGGATAATGACATTAACACAATAAGAAAAGCAGCAATTTTTATCCAGAAGTTTTTAAGTACAATATTATTTACTGCATTTTAATTATCCTTACAATACTGGAAAACTGGTAGCCAGATGCATGCTTCAAAGGACAATTCATTATGTCTCCATTTTACCAAGGGTTAAGTAGTTCTACTGTATTTTAAATCTTGTCTTGTTTTGCAGGTGAAACTGTAAATGCAGGAGATGCATTATGTGAAATTGAAACAGACAAAGCAGTGGTAACTATGGAGTCCAGTGATGATGGCATATTGGCTAAAATCATGGTAGGTTTCACTGTCTTTAGCAAATTGAGGTGTTTTGTCATGGGGTGATGTCATATCTCATGTTAGTTCAAAATTACTTTCATATTAACTTTACTCTTTATTTCTGGTCAACTGATTTTAAGAATAATACACCAACACATTCTTAGGGAATCACTTTTATATTCGTAAATGTAAAAGTGCTGCACTATTAGTTATAGCTAAAAATTACACTTTTATCTGAGGATAACTTAAGGTTTATACGTTTTGCGGCCTATAACTTATTTCCATTAAATATTAAAATGTTAACTAATGTTAGTTAATTAGAATTTAGAACATAAACATAAGAACGGCCATACTGGCTCAGACCAAAGGTCCACCTAGCCCAGTATCCTGTCTGCTGACAGTGGCCAATACCACATGCCCCAGAGGGAGGGATCACAACAACAGGTAATCCTCACGTGATCCCTCCCCTGTCACCCACCTCCAGAGAAACAGAGGCTAGGGATACCATTCCTACCTATGCTGGGTAATAGCCATTGATGGACCTAACCTCCATGAATCTATCTAGCTCTTTTTTGAACCCTGTTAAAGTTTTAGCCTTCACAGCATCCCCTGGCAAGGAGTTCCACAGGTTGACTGTGTGCTGAGTGAATAAACATTTCCTTTTGCTTGTTTTAAACCTGCTGCCTATTAATTTCATTTGGTGACCCCTAGTTCTTTTATTGTGGGAATAAGTAAATAACTTTTCCTTATTCACTTTTCCCATACCAGTCATGATTTTATAGGCCTCTATCGTATCCCCCCTTAGTCTCCTCTTTTCTAATCTGAAAAGTCTAAGTCTTTTTAATCTCTCTTCATATGGGACCCATTCCAAACCCCTAATCATCTCTGTTGCCCTTTTCTGAACCTGTTCCAATGCCAATATATCTTTTTTGAGATGAGGTGACCACATCTGTACATAGTATTCAAGATGTGGGCATACCATGGATTTATACAGGGGCAGTAAGATATTCTGTGTCTTATTTTCTCTCCCTTTCTTAATTCCTAGCATCCTATTTGCCTTTTTGACTCCTAACATTCTATTTGCTTTTTTGACTGCCGCTGCAGTGAATGTTTTCAGAGAACTATCCACAATGACTCCAAGATCTCTCTCTTGAGTAGTTGTAGCCAAATGAGTCCCCATCATATATGCATTACTTTACATTTATCACCATTAAATTTCATTTACCATTTTGTTGCCCAATCATTTAGTTTGGTGAGATCTTTTTGAAGCTCTTCACAGTCTGCTTTGGTCTTAACTATCTTGAGCAGTTTAGTATCATCTGCAAATTTTGCCACCTCACTGTTTACCCCTTTCTCTAGATCATTTATAAATAAGTTGAATAGGATGGGTCCCAGGACAGACCCTTGGGAAACCCCACTAGTTACCTCTCTCCACTCAGAAAACTGACTATATATTCATACCCTTTTTTTCCTGTCTTTGAACCAGTTATCAATCCATGATAGGATTTACCTCTTGAACCAGATCCTGCTCACCATTTAGGACTAACCTCCATGAAATTATCTAGCTTCTCTTTAAACTCTGTTATAGTCCTAGCCTTCACAGCCTCCTCTGGCAAGGAGTTCCACAGGTTGACTACATGGTGTGTGAAGAACTTTCTTTTGTTAGTTTTAAGCCTGCTACCCATTCATTTCATTTGGTGTCCTCTAGTTCTTCTGTTATGGGAACTAATAAATAACTTTTCTTTATTTGCCCTCTCCACACCACTCATGCTTTTATATACCTCTATCATATCCCCCCTCAGTCTCCTCTTTTCTAAACTGAAAAGTCCAAGTCGTTTTAACCTCTCTTCATATGGGACCCGTTCCAAACCCCTAATCATTTTAGTTGCCCTTTTCTGAACCCTTTCCAAGGCCAAAATATCTTTTTTGAGGTGAGGAGACCACGTCTGTTCAAAGTATTCAAGATGTGGGCATCCCATAGTTTTATACAGGGGCAGTAAGATATTCTGTGTCTTATTTTCTATCCCTTTCTTAATTCCTAGCATCCTGTTTGCCTTTTTGACCGCTGCTGCACACTGTGTGGAAGTTTTCAGAGAACTATCCACAATAACTCCAATATCTCTTTCCTGATTTGTAATGGCTAAACTAGCCCCCATCATACTGTACGTATAGTTGGAGTTATTTTTTCCAATGTGCATTACTTTACACTTTCATTTGCTATTTTGTTGCCCAGTCACTCAGTTTGGTGAGATCTTTTTGGAGTCCCTCACAATCTGCTTCTGTCTTGACTATCCTAAACAGTTTGGTATCATCCGCAAACTTTACCACCTCACTGCTTACCCCTTTTTCCAGATCATTTATTAATAAGTTGAACAGGACTGGTCCCAGGACTGACCATTGGGGTACACCACTAGTTACCCCTCTCCATTCTGAAAATTTACCATTTATTCCTACCCTTTGTTTTCTGTCTTTTAACCAGTTCTCAATCCATGAAAGGACCTTCCCTCTTATCCCATGGCAATGTAATTTACACAAGAGCCTTTGGTGAGGGACCTTGTTAAAGGCTTTCTGAAAATCTAAGTATACTATATCTACTGCTTCTTTTACCTGGTTGTTAAGCCACAGTGGCTCTCTTTTGGTTCTCTTACTGTGTTTTTTAATTTGGGGTATAAATTTAAGTTGAGCCTCTATTATGGTGTCTTTGAAAAGTTTCCATGCAGCTTGCAGAGATTTTACTTTTGTCACTGTACTTTTTAATTTCTGTTTAACTCACTTCCTCATTTTTGTGTAGTTCCTCTTTCTGAAATTAAATGCCACAGTGTTGGGCTGCTGAGGTGTTTTTCCCATCACAGAGATGTTAAATTTTATTATATTATGGTTACTATTTCCAAGCGGTCCAGTTATATTTACCTCTTGACCCAGATCCTGCTCACCATTTAGGACTAAATCAAGAATAGCCTCTCTACTTGTGGGTTCCAGAACCAGCTGCTCCAAGAAGCAGTCATTTAAAGTATCAAGAAATTTTATCTCTACATCCTCTCCAGAGGTGACGTGTACCTAGTCAGTATGGGGATAGTTGAAATCCCCCACTATGAGAGTTTTTTAATTTAATTTTAATAGCCTCTTTAATCTCCCTTAGCATTTTATAGTTACTAGCACTGTCCTGATAACGTGGTCAATAACATATCCCTACTGCTATATTCTTATTATTGGAGCATGGAGTAACTATCCATGGAGATTCTATGAAATATTTTGGCTCATTTATGATATTTACTTCATTTGATTCTACATTTTCTTTCATGTATAGGGCCACTTCTCCACCAGAACGACCTGTTCTGTCCTGCCGATATATTTTGTATCCTTGTATGACTGTGTCCCATTGATTGTCCTCATTCCAAACTTCTGTCATGTATATCATATCAATATCCTTGTTTAAAACTGGGCACTCGAGTTCATCCATTTTACTATTTAGACGTGTAGCATTTGTGTATAAGTGCTTTAATCATTTGTCAATATTTATCTTTCTGCCATTTCTTGATGAGTTAGATTCTTTTTCATTTGATCGTGTCTCATCTGATGTGACCCACACTTCCATCTTCTCCTCTTGACTAGAACATAGAGCACCTCTATTAATAGAACCTCCCCTAATAGATGTCTCTGTCCAAACCATGTGCTCCTCCACACCTGTCAGTTTTCCCTCAGCCCTTAGTTTAAAAACTGTTCTAAAACCTTTTTAATGTTAAGTGCAAATAATGCCTAATTATTTTTTCACTGTCTACCTGATGAAGCTTTCAATATTACTGTGGGAGACAAGATATTGGACTAGATGGTTCATGGGTCTGATCCGGTACAGCAATTCCTATATATTTAAAATCTATTTTTTTAAAAAGAAAATCTATACAATTGTAACAAAAAAGGGGGAACACTTCAATAACCAAAGGTAGGGAATAATTGGAATTAAACTAGTGTCACCCCAATTGTTCTGCCTGTTTGGGGAAGGAGTGGGGAAAGGATATCCTTTTAGTATATGTGTTGTCTTTTTAGTCCCCTGTTGTGCAGTTTGCAACAATAGGGCTTGAGCAGGTTTGGGAGCCTTCCCATGCTGATTAGATTGCCAGGTGGATTTTAAACAATTTGATGCAGAAATATATCATCTTGTGTCCATGCAGCATCTAGGACAATGGGCTCCAGATTCTCACTGCAGCCTGTAAATGCTGCTAAAAAATAAAGAATTAATAATAGCAATCACATTTTCCATTTTACTTAATTACAGGCTTTATATAATGAAGATCACATTCTGGTTTTGCACTTTTAGAAGTTCAGCTTTTTCCCTTTTTTATAAATTTTCAGGACAATGATCCTAATTACACCATCATCTCTGATATTTATTAATTTCCTGGTGGAACAGGGTTGCATATTTTCTCTCTTCCCATCTTCCACTAGCTCTGTAGTACAGGCTGAACCTCTCTAGTCCAGCATCCTTGGGTCCTGACTGTTTCTGAACCAGAGAATTTTCCAGATTACAGAAGGTCCGTATTGTCTAGCAGCATTACCAAGGCTTCCACTGCTTACTGGACTGTTGGAGGACATTTAGGGGCAAATTAGAGCTTAGTAAGAGAACAGAACACAAAGAGCTAGGATTGGTGGCTGTAAACAAACTTCATGGGACCATGGGAAACTTTGCCACACCCATGAAAAGTAGACATTCAGCTAACTAAAATCATTTCAGAGAGCGTTCGGGACTTGAGAGGTTCAGCCTATGTTAAACTGAAGATTATGAACTTTTTAGGCAATGACCACATTCTGCTGAACTAGCAGAATGGGGCCTTGATCATGACTGGGTCCTTCTGTAATATAATTAGTTTAGTTTGGAAAAGAGAAGATTGAGAGGGAACATGATAGTGGTTTTCAGGTATCTAAAAGGGTGTCACAAGGAGGAGGGAGAAAACTTGTTCTTCCTGGCCTGTGATGATAGAACAAGAAGCAATGGGCTTAAACTGCAGCAAGGAAGGTTTAGGTTGGACATTAGGAAAAAGTTCCTAACTGTCAGGATGGTTAAACACTGGAATAAATTGCCTAGGGTGGTTGTGAAATCTCCATCTCTGGAGATATTTAAGAGTACGTTAGATAAATGTCTATCGAGGATGGTTTAGACAGTACTGGGTCCTGCCATGAGGGCAGGAGACTGGACTCAATGACCTCTCGAGGTCCCTTCCAGTCCTAGTATTCTATGATTGTATAATAAATAAATACTAAAATAAAAATAAAATAAATAAATATGGTTATTAAGAACCTATCTTTGGTATCCAACCTGTAGATAACTGATTCTTGTGATAAACTTCTGGATTCAGTGCAGTTGAGAGTTTTGTATTAGTCATGTAAGTTGCTGAAGAAATCGTCAATTGCTATTTCCCATTCTGGATGGGTTTTGTGATGACTGACATAAAACTTCAGTTTTGACACCTTTATTCTGACTTTGTTGTTTTGGAAGAGAGCAGAAGCTTTCACCAGCTGGAGATGGAATGTGTCAGTGTTGCATTTGGCTGAGTAGTTTCAGCTGTTCCAAGACCACTAATTTAGGCTGAACTCCACTCTACTTCTTCAAACTCCTCTTTCCTCTCACAGAACTTGACCTGGTGAGGTGAAGGGAAGGGTCAGTGACTTCAGATGCACTGAAAGGGACCCACAGTTTCTATCCTCCTTTTGTGACCAGATGTCTGCCTCACACTGGCCTTTTAGGGTGTGAAGGCGCTGACCACTTGCCATCAGGTGGTATGTGGTCATCTCGGGCTTTATCACTGCCCAGGCAATACTAGATCGTTGCTCATCATTTTACTTACGTGGTTAGACCCTGCTCATGGCAACCCACAAATGGCGGGAGAGAGTAGGGGGGCCTGGACCCGTCCTCTGTCACGGGTCCCAACCCAGGGCCCTAAGGACAGATTCCAACAGGGTCCCGTCTGATTGGTGGGGCTTCTGGCTGTAACTCACCAGCCCATGGGCCTCCTTCAAGGAAACCCCGCCCTGGGCTACTTCCTACCCTCTCTTTGGGGTGGTGAAGGATCGTTCTCCTCCACTCTCTGTTTCTTCTATTCTCCTCCTCCCCTGACTCTCCACTTTCTTACTCCTCCATGCCACCTCCCTCTCCCTCTGTTCCTCTGGCCCTCATGCCCCCTCCATGAGCATCATCCCTCCTCCCCCTGGGCATTTTCACAGATGTGGCACCTGTGGCTTGTCGGCGCTTGCGCCGCCTAGCCAAGCCATACCTTTGGAGCAAGCAGCGCAAGCAGCGGCTTTAATTCTGAGCTCCCCGTGAAGCCTGGGGATCGGCGCAGTCCTAGTGAGGGGTGGATCGACACCGCCGCTGTGGAGTGATGCCGCCCTGTCACAAAGAGTTAAAACCCAGCCCTGGGAGAGGGCTGGAGTGATGGAGCCAGCAGTTGAGGCAGACACAGCTAATTAAGGCTCAGTTGCTGTTGTATAGATAAGGGGTGGAGACAGACTCACTCTTGCTTCAGCTGTGGAGCTGGAGGGACCTACCTGTTAGGGAACCTAGAGGCTTCTTGATATGAAGTAGGCCTGGGGAAAGGCAGGCAGAGCTGGGGGAGTTCTGGCTAGGCAAGTTCCCAGGCTGACGGACCTGAGACAGGGTCTGAAGCTATTAGGGCTATAGGGAGACAGCTGAGGCAACAGGTCCATATGTGGATGATGAGTCACCATTTCAGATTGCAGCTTGCCACTGAGGCAGGGACTACATGAAGGTTAGCCATTGGGTCACTGAAGCAAGGTGGGCATAGGGGGTTGATAGGGTCACCAGGTGTCCGGTTTTGAACTGCATAGTCCAGTATTTGAGCTTTCTGTTTGGGAAACAAATTGAGAAAATAAAAATGACCAGTATTTTCTAAATAAGATGTAATGTAGATTGTGATGTAATGTCAAGTGTGTCTGGTATTTTTGTGTTGAAACCATCTGGCAACCCTAGCTGGGTTCCCTGAGCAGGAGTACTACTGAGTGTGGGGGCACTGCAGCAGTGGGAGTGGAGTGTGCCACGTTCTGGGAGGGACATGGGTCTTAACACCAGGTGATGGAGAATAAAAAGTAACAGCAGGCGGGACACCAACCAGAAGGGAGCGTGAGTTCATGTTTATCTGGAAAATGAAACCATGTATTGCAACTCACTTGAGACTTTTTAAACTTTTGAGGTTTTTAAAAAGTAATCTGTGATTATGAGTCTCACTCTTACCTGTCTACCATAGTAGGTAGTTAATTTGTTCTCCAGGATCATCTTCAGTCGTTTTGAGCTCACTGCGATTTCTCTCCCCCTTCCCTCCCAGCAGGTATTGGAAAGAACTTTTTTTAGTTGTAATGCTGCATGAATTATTGGTGGAAGTTGCATTAACCTTTCCTAGCTGAATCTTTTAAATATGCTAATGTTAACTATAAGTAAAGCATGAATTCAGGTATAAGTAACATCTGCAGCCTTATATAGAGGTTCTGAATTAATTCATTACTATGCTACTTCTAGGAGTGATTAAGAAATGTGAGGGTTTAAAATACTACTTACATTTACTAATCATTGTTTAACTAATAAATGAGTTTTGCAAGCTCTTAACACTGCAGTAATTATTCTTGTGGGACTTATGCTATCAGTGAGATGAAGCACAGGACACTTATAGGCTTCCTTTGTAACTCAATATACATATTTTAAGGTTGGGGAGTTTGTGGTTTTTCTTTGGTATGGGGATATGTACACCATGTATATTTGTGTACACTGAATATATCTTAAATATTAAAAGTTATTTAAGTCCAGACCCAAAATCAAATAACCTATATGGAAAATGCTGAAGATGTTACTGTTCTGTTTGAATGTAGTAAGTGTAAAATTTAAAACATTTGATGACTTCTTAAAATGTCATTACAACGAGAAGTCCTGTGGCACCTTAAACACTGACAGATGTATTTTGTGGGTAAAACCCACTTTGTCAGATGATAGTCAAATGTCATTGTTTTAAGCTAGTGTCTCCAGTCCTTTTAACCACAAGATCACTTTTTCAAGTTAAGTGCAATGTAAAATCTACAGGCAGTCCCCGGGTTACATGGATCCGACTTACATCGGATCCCTGCTTACAAACGGGGTGAGGCAACCCCGCACTAGCTGCTTCCCCTCAGCATACCAGGGAGACTCGAAGCTAGCGCCCCCCCCCCCCCAGCAGACCAGGGAGACGCGGAGCGGCTTTTCTCAGCAGACACCTCAGCTTGAGAATAAAGGACTGAGGGAAGTGAGGTGTGGGAGAATAAAACTGAGCTCTGGAGAAATGTTTGGCTAGAGTTTCCCCTACAATATGTACCAGTTCTGACTTACATACAAATTCAACTTAAGAACAAATCTACAGTCCCTATCTTGTACGTAACCCGGGGACTGCCTGTACCTCAAAACCAAATATCCTTGCCCCACTTCCTTCCCACCCCTTCTCTGAGGCCTCACCCTGTTCACTACATTTCCCTTTCTCCCTCCCTCACTTTTCACCATGCTGAGAGAGGGGGTTGGAGTGAAGGCTAGGGATGAAGAAGTGGGTTGTACCCACAAAAGCTTATGATACTATCTACATTTTTTGTTTGTCACTAAGGTGCTGCAGGACCTTTTTTTGTTTACGTTTTTTTTTCTCTAGAATGGTAAGTTTCAGCATTCAAGGCCAGAAGGCAAGTCAAAGGCCAGCAGTCCTGCTTAGGCTACTTTATGCCTGAACCTAGAACTTCATTTGGTGTAGGAAGCTGCGCAGCAGAGGCATTAGTGTCTCAACCACACAGTATATTCCAGAGGCTAGGAACTGTACATGGACTAGCTGGCACTACGCGCAAACAAAAAATTTCCAGTAACCTGGATAATCAGGCATGGAATATAGTTTCTTTGCAACCAAGGCAATTTGAGACTCTAGGAGTAGATATAAAATTGCTATAAACATTGAACTCAAGTTGGTCTTGCTATGTCTATTAATACCTTAGTTCCTCCTTTTGAAATGGGGATAATTATGTTTAGCCACTATTGTGAAGTGCTTTGAGATCTATGGGTGAAAACTCTATAAACACACTAAGCATAACTGAGGCTGAGGTGTTAGTTTCACACTTAGGTCCATCCCACAGCATCCCAAAAACGGGACCGTGGTACCCCAAAATGTTGGCATCAGAAGGCACATATATTAAATTCTTTCACAAGTTGGTTAATTATTATGACCTAATCAGACATCGTAGAAAATACTTACCTGTGTAGTTACATTTACATTTCATCATGTACAGGACATCCCCGCTATAAGTTGCTCCAGTATACATCTGTTCCGCACTAAAGTCGTTGACACTTGTAGGAACTGATGCATTATAAGTCCTCCCATTCCTTGCTCTTAAGTTGTGCAACCCCTCTCCTCCAATTTGTGCAAATGAAAGTCCGCCTCAGGAAAAAAATTCCCCTCTTTAAGTCCAAGTTTTTGGAACATATCTTGGACTTACAGTGGGGACAGCCTGTACTTGAAGCTGCTTTTAAATACTTCTGACTTGATCTCTCATTGCCTGGTTATAAGTGTCTTCTTGAACTGATAGTATTTTTCACTTAGTTGCTTGGTAATGTATTTTGGATTGCTAACACTGCCAGGAGGCCAAAACCAGCTATTCATCCAGCCTTAATGCCACAGGAATAGTGGGGAAAAATCAATAGACCAATTTCAGCAGCGTTGGCAGAAAATGTTCATGCTTCCTCGAAGGTGAAAATTGTTCTCACTTGTTGGGCTTTGGGCTTGCAGAATGTATGCATAGTGTGTGCAGGTAAGTAGTGATATTTTATAACATTTTAAAACCCACTTTTAACTATTTTTTGCATTCTAGTTCCATTTGGCAGACTAATCTTGAATAGGGAGCACTGTCCAGTTGTAGAGAACAGAAGGGGTCAAGACTGTTTAAGTGCAACACACAGAACAGTGCCAGGCATATCACAAACTTAATAACAGAATATTCTTTGTCCCAAAGAGTTAACTTTCCTACATGACTAATCTTACATCTGCTTCATCTGTGAAATGCAATATTTACATCACTAGGATTTGGCATAAAAGGTGAATTAATAGAATCCTCTGAGAGGCTCTTTTAAATCTGGTTGGGGTAAGGTACTAATGCATATACATTGCTGATGGCTATGATAAGTTTTCTCAAAAAGGGATTTTAATGGGCTTTGAATCAGGCTCTTACACCTTTTTATGAGAGCTTTAAATGTTTAAAAGGATATTTTTTATGATGATTTTGGTAAAAGCAAACAATTCTTCAAAATAATTAGTTTTGAATTCATAAAATTGTTTAAAGAGATATCAGGTAGGTAAAATATCAAATTGTATTGTAATTTGTTCCTCAATCTGTTTTGTTGTTGTTGCTAAACTTGATATTAATAGAAATGTTTGGTTTTAAAAAATAAAATGGAAACAAATTTTGGATGGTTGATGCACACCAGTACCATGTAATTTATGCAACCTAAGTACAGGCAGTCCCGGATTACGTACAAGATAGGGACTGTAAGTTTGTTCTTAAGTTGAATCTGTATGTAAGTTGGAACTGGCGTCAGCCGCTGCTGAAACTGATCAGTTTCAACCGCGGCTGAATCTGGATGCCAGTTCTGACTTACATACAGATTCAACTTAAGAAACCCAGGTGTCCCCAAGTCAGCTGCTGCTGAAACTGATCAGCGGCTGATTCCAGGAAGCCTGGGGCAGAGCAACTTTGCCTCGGGCTTCCTGTAGTCAGCCGCTGGTCAGTTTCAGCAGCGGCTGACTTGGGGATGCCTGGGGCAGAGCAGCTGGGGTGCTGCTGGGTTGCTCCAGTAGCGCGGCTCCTCGGCGCTACTGGAGCAACCCAGCAGCACCCCAGCTGCTCTGCTCCAGGCATCCTGATTCAGCCGCTGCTGAAACTGACCAGCAGCGGCTGAATCAGGACGCCTGGGGCAGAGCAGCTGGGGTGCTGCTGGGTTGGTCCGGAGTGGCGCTGCGGGACCAACCCGGCAGCCCCCAGCTGCTCTACCCCAGGGGTAGGCAAGAAAAGCCTGGTCTGCTGGGGGGGGGGGGGGCACTAGCTGCTCCCCCCCCCCCAGCAGACCAGGGGGACAGGAGCAAAGCCGCTGAGCATGCCCGCAGGGGGACAGCCCAAGCGTGCCCGGGCTGTCCCGCTGCGGGCGTGTTCCGCGGCTTTGCTCTCCGTCTACCTGGTCTGCAGGGAGATGGGGAGCAAAGCCTTGGAGCACGCCCGCAGCGGGACAGCCCAGGCGCTTTGCTCCTGTCCCCCTGGTCTGCTGGGGGGGCGGGTCCAGCAAAGCCGTTCCCCCCCCCCCCCCCCCAGCAGACCAGGGACACCAGAGCAAACCCAGGCGGCGGCTTTGCTCGGGTGTCCCTGGTCTGCTGGGGGGGGGGGTCCAGTGGCTTTGCTGGACCTCCCCAGAAGACCAGGGGGACAGGAGCAAAGTCGCCCAGGCAGCGGGAGTCCCGCTGCCTTGGGAGGCTTTGCTCGGGTGTCCCTGGTCTGCTGGGGGGTCCAGCGGCTTTGCTGGACCCCCCCAGTAGACCAGGGAGACCGGGAGAAGCTTTTCTCGCCCAGGAGGACACAGGTGGGGACCCGCCACCTGTGAGCTCTGGGGCGAGAAAAGCCCCGTTTGTAAGTGCGGATCCGACATAAGTCGGATCCGCGTAAGTCGGGGACTGCCTGTATTGCAGTGCTGAACTAATGCATGGACTGAGAAAGTGAAACTGACACATCTAGTTTCCTTGTGCAAGAGGAGTAAAATACTTTTAGATTTGTTTGGTATCACTAGTGAAAAGGGAATTTGGTAATTTTAGAAGTTTCTTTTCAGCATTGTTTATATAGTTGGCTTTTCATATCTTGCCATGCAGATCATGCTCCCAGGGCACAGGGTAGAAATTGGACTGAAATTTCATTCAGTCTCCTGTCATCTGCAGGAATTGTACACTAGCATGCTGTAAGACCGCTTGTGTAGTCACTCTGTGCTGGTCGGGGAGAGTTCCCTAGTTGACATAATTAAACCACTTTCAATGAGCAGCAGTAACAATGCCAGTAGGAGAGCATCTCCCACTAACCTAACCCTATCCGCACCTGCGCTTTTGTTGGTATAACTTATGTTCCAAAAGTGACATAAGGTATATTGACAAAAGTGATAATTCAGCCTGATATGCTCTTTTAATACATGTTATTACTTGGCATTAAACAAATAACACTGACAAGCTTAAATCACGTTAATTAACTTTTTCAAGAGGGATGTTCTTTAACTATGTAGCTTGATCCTAAGGTAATACTGAAGAGTTTTGATAGGAAGCTTTCCTAGCTTTGCATAACATTTTAAATCCCTGTGTGGAGATGATATAAGTATTCCTATCATGATCAGAAGCAAGACTGCTTATATTATTAACTCTATTCAGTTGTTGGAGTTTATCCTGAAAAAATGAAATGTGACTATTTTTACAGTTTCACATAAAGAATTAATGTCAGACATTGCTGTGTAAATGTTACTTTATAGAAATGTAATCTTTCAGCAATGAGACTTCCAATATTAGCATTAAATTGTGACTTAAATAGTAGCATTTCTGGTGAAATATTTATTATTCTGAGGAAAATGTAGCAACGTTCTTTTCTAAATATCAGTCTTGTAGGAATATGCTATGTAATTGAAGTAGGGGAGCTATTTTGGTCGTGAACATTTTTTGTTTTAAACCTGTACTGCATATGAAAAGAAGTCCTGGTGAAAGGACTGACAGTTTTGCAGCCTGTTTATCTGCAGTGGCATTGCTCACTTCTCTCCACTCTGCTTATTAATAGGAGAAAACCGATCTAGGGTGTGAAGACTTTTTCTGTACCATTCTGCTCTTTTCCTCTATGAGGAAAGTAAGTATTTTACAGGCACACCACTGAGTTCTAGTGATTTTTTGTATGAAGTCCCACGGGAGATCTGTGGCACAACCAGGGACTGAACTCGGTTTTGTGACTTCTGGACGGGTTTCCTAGCCACAATCTCACCCTTCATTTCACTTGTCAGAAGCTGCCAAAGAGTCATCCAACAGTGATTACTTTTAGTCACTATCAATCCATGCTAGATGTGAGAAACTCAATAATCCATCAGTCCCCCCCGGCTTTTCAGTACCTCTTTGAGCCATCTTGCACAGATCTACTTTAAGCATAGTACCAACCCCAGTCAATTATAATTAAATGTGGCAAAGGGGAAACCTTCCTATGTGAAGACCAGGACTTTAACAGGGTTCAAAAAAGAACTTGATAAATTCAGTAGGTCCATCAATACTTGTTAGACAGAATGGGTAGGAATGGTGTCCCTAGCCTATGTTTGTCAGGGTCTGGAAATGGATAACAGGAGAGGGATCACTTGATGATGACCTGTTTCTGTTCACTCTTTCTGGGGCATCTGGTGTTGGCCACTGTCAGAAGACAGGACACTGGGCTAATGGACGTTTGGACCGTTCTTATGTTCTTATTATCTGTGTTAAACTGTGTTTTCTAGTAATGTTCCATCCCAAGATCATTTTTCAGGTGGACCTTCGGTTGTGAAAGAAATCAGGTTGAAGTTTTTAAATCATTAGCTTCTCCTGTGAAGTGTGGGATCTGTAGGAAATAATATAGTCAATTCAGTCACTTATTTATACTTCATAAGCAAAGGAACATCTGTTGCAGAAGTGGGAGTAGGAAAGAGTTAGCTTCGTTATGTGAAAGATACAATTACACTGCAAATGAAGCAGTAGTTTCATCAGTAGGGTTTGTCAGATCAGAATTTTTCAACAACATGTAATTTCAGTTGAAGACACTTTGCTTTTTAAGTATTTGTTTTAAAATATCTAGTCACATTCATATACCCATTAGTCTTCAATTAAGTTACATTGTGTTACATTGCAGTTATATTGTTTAAGTTCATAGCACCTTGATCAAATGAGTCTTGAAAACCTAAAGGGTTTAAAGCCTTTATCTCAGTTTACAGCCCCTCTAATAAATTGCATAGACACTGTTCTATGCCTGAGCATTAAAATTAATGTTGAACTAATTTTTCAAACTTGTTCTTTTGATCCCTTTTTTCATCTCTGTTTTAGTAATTGATATTTTTAATGCTCTTCACATCAATGTGGAATACTTCTCTCATGCTTCTGTTTTCTAAGATCATAAGAACAGCCATATTGGGTAAGGCCAAATGTCCATCTAGCTCAGTATCCTGTCTGTTGACAGTGGCCAATCCCAGATACCCCAGAGGGAGTGAACAGAAATAGGTAATCATCAAGTGATCCCTCTCCTGTCATCTATTTCAAGTTCCTAACAGACAGAGGCTAGGGACACCATTCCTACCTATTCTCCTGAATCCTGCATTGCATCTGCAAAGAAACTTTATCAGGACCTGACTTTGTCATTTCAGTTTTTGTAATACACTACCAGTTGCAACTTTAACGTGACTGCTGTGATGTTTAGCTCAATGCCATGTTGTTTGCTTTCATGGAGGGGAAGCATAATTGTAGATAACAGACACCTAAGAAATTATTCTTAAAAAGATTAAGGTATGGATGATGGTGCTATGTTGAGCACAGAGATGAATCACAACTGGTAATCAGCGCTTCTTCAAGAGTTAATGTGTTCAGACAAACAGAACTAGGCAATTTTTCTGTAATGGTGATTTCTGGTGACTGCCATAATGTTACTGAATGAATGGATTTTCCTGTTCCATACTAAGTACTTTAAATACTAAGGCTCTTGGTGCCAAACCTACACTTTTTTGATGGACAGAGGCCAGCCTTCTCCAGTGACTGCATGACTGAGGCAACATCACTGAGATGTGACCCTCAGCCTGAGCCCAAAACGCCCATATCTTTCAAGCACGCAGCTGCACATTGACAATGAGGTTAGAGAGGGTCCATGAATTGCTGAAGCTGGCAAGTGCCATGTGCAATCCAAAAAACGCTGAAGTGAACTGAAACAGACTGGGAGGAGTAGCAATGACAGTTTTTTCTTTCAACTCTGTCTTGAGAGAAATCTGCTGACATGCCTTTGTGGAATCCAACTTCGTTGTATAGTTGGCTTTCCCTGATTTGCCAAGGGGATTACCCACCTGAGCCATGGGACAGGCATTGGACTGTGAAATTTCATTCAGTCTCCTGAAGTCTTCCTGAATTTTACAAACCCATCAGGTTTGGGAACCAAAATTATAGGTCTACACCACGGACAGAGACTTTACCACCTGTCTAGCCTTAGCATAGCATTGATCTGCCTTGAACTTCTTCAGGTATTCAACTGATTTGTCTCTTCCCTCCCCACAATAAGATCCCAAAGCCATTAGAGACCACATCTAGTCTGACCTCCATATACAACTAGTTTTGTTAGAGTTCAAAGTTTAAAACAAGAGGTTAGTAAATGTGGATTTCAGCTGAGGCACTAACAAATATAGATTAACAGTAAGCAGAAGTGCAACTTCCACTGCCTTGTGCCTGCAGCAATTAGATGTCACCTATTGTGTGGCTAGGCAGGAAGCCCTTTGTAGCCGTGGTCCCTCTGAAGCTCCACTGTCATGGAACAGAGAGCTCCCTGCACTGCTCTAAGATCAGGGCTGTCCTATCCTTGCAGATGGAAGGTGTGGGAAAGGCTGCAGTCCTGGCACGGCAGAACAGAGACTCCTGGTCAGGGCCCTGAGGAGATGGGGAGCAGGAGCCATTCAGCATCAGGGAGCTTGTTGTTCTCCTCTGTCTCCTTGTGGTCCTGGCTGGGGGGAGGGTGTTTGCTCTTCTGTGCCAGGACTGCACCATTCTCTACTTCTTTGCAGATTATTTCACTGGGGCTATTTAATTTGACCAGGAATCTTTTGGGCTTGGTCAGGGTCAAACTGCCTCATGCTATCTAGTGTGTCTTATAACATGTAGAAAGGGTTTGGAGTTCAAGTGGATTGTTTCTTCCCAACCTCCAAAATAAGATCCAAAATTTCATAGGACTATTGCCTATGTAACAATTTTAAAGGGGAGAATCCTTTGAAAGCACGAGAGACTTCTTGGATTGTAGAAGAGGCAAGAAAAGAACCTGTCTCAACTCTTTGCATCTACTGTCACTAATTTACACAACTGATACATTAAGCCTTTCTGGAAGAGGTGCACTTACTATTTTTACCTTGAGGCTGTCTCAATTCTCCTGTACAAGGTAGGGCATAAGTTATTCTTTTGTCTGAAAGAACATTTGTAAATAGTCTAATTATGGTGAAAACCTGGCATACTTTCTGCTTTAAGGATGTTAAATTTAGATTAATCAGCTAATAAAATAGTTGATGCAATTTGCATTGACTATTTGATTAGTCGATAAGGGATCCTTTGAAATGTAGCAAGAGTCCTGCTGGAGGAGGATCACCAGTCCTATGTTTTCAGAAGGTGTGGCAGACACACAGAAACATTGAGGGTACGTCTAGACCACATGCCTCTGGCGACAGAGGCATGTAGATTAGACTACCCGGCATAGGAAAATGAATCGACGATTGAAATAATCGACGCTTCATTTAAATTTAAATGGCTACCGCACTGAGCCGATCCGCGCTGAGACGACAAACAGCTGATCGGCTCAGTGCGGCAGCCATTTAAATTTAAATGAAGTGTCGATTATTTCAATCGTCGCTTCATTTTCCTATGCCGGGTAGTCTAATCTGCATGCCTCTGTCGCCAGAGGCATGTGGTCTAGACGTATCCTGAGTGACTTGCCCGTAATCACAAAGTAAACTATTCACAAAATGGGGAGTAATATCCAGGTAAGGTGACTTTGATTCCTTCATTAGATAAGACTGCTTCCTGTTAGTCATGAAGTCACAGACTGTATTTGAAGAGTTATTTTTGGCTCAAATTTACTCGTGTCCTGTAATGATTGAGCAACATTCATATATGCATTTGAGTCAACTACAGCATGACACTGTCTTGATTTCAATTGAGAGACAATCCCTTCATTGGAAGTCAGGTAAACATGAACTGTCTACTTAAAACCCTTTGGATTTTCATTGTGAAAAGATTTAATCTTCATTAACTTTAGTATCTGTGGGGAAAGCATCTCTCAAGTGGTGCTTCAGATTCTTCTTTTGACTGCAATGTGTAATTACCCTGAACAAGTATGGTCCAGAAAACAAAGAGTTAAAAATATAACAAAAAATAAAAATCTGAGAGTAGATTTTCTGAATTCTGGCTTCACTGATCACCTCTTTCATTATAAATGCAGTAAAAATTGAATGAGAGCACGGAAGTTTTAGCTGAGGTACAGTAAAGATCATTCTTAAATTAGAACTCCATTTTATATTAGAACTTCATTTTCTCTGAAATCTCTATCAGTTGAGCATGGGAAAGAAAAGAGGATGGATGACTGTGTTCAGAAGAGTTGGATTCAATCTTCATTATTGCTTTCTGATGTATACCATTTCTCATCAAACATGTAAGGCCTGAAATGGTGCTTCCTTGTGTAAAATTTTTCAGTAGGGATGTAGTAGTATAGCCAACTAACCGATTAACCTATAAGCAAAATCTTATAGTTTAATGCTGTAGACTACACGCATTTCCCTCCCTCTTCCACAACCAGTAAATTTTTTAGCAGGCTGGCCAGCAGCCCAGCTCAGTTCTGGCTCACATCGGGTGTGGGACCTACCCCCTGCTGTGACTGCATTTAAAGTATATTAGGAGAAGTTCTGGTTCATGCTCTGTCCAGGAGCACAGACCCCACCCCCACACAGATAGGGGCAGCTGCCACCCAGCACTGCTGCTGCTTTATTAGAGGTAGCAGATGAGGGCAATGAGCAGTTGGTCTGCAAGAGGAGCTGGTTTTTAAACCGGCTTCCCTTGTGGACTAGCTCCCGCCTGGCACCCCGTGCTGCTGCTGGTCCACCCCCAAAGGACTATAGAATAGTCAACTAACTGATAAGAATTCATGAGGTTACTCAACTGTTCAATTAATTGATATTTAACATCCCTCCTTTGCGGTAAAGTTACACCAATATATATTTTTCTTAGCTAATATTTTACATCATACCTTCACATCTAGTCTAAGGTTTTTCAACTGTTTTTTTAATTTGCGGCCCACTAGAATTTTCTAATGGAGATGCAGACCCTTTTGGAAATTTGTAAACGTAATCTGTCGCCCCCTCCCCCCCCCCCCCCTCCCCCCCCCAAGGATCCAAGGACTACATATTGAAAACTACTGGCCTAATCCAGTAGTAAAGGGTATTTGTAGCTGTGTTGCTTGCTCCTGAAGTAACCCTGGGAGGGAACTCTGACAGTCCAGAAGAAAGTAATCTGCTCCAATATTCCTAAATGTAGATTACAAACCCTCTCCCACAACGCAGATCAGCTGCACTTACTGGCATTTTTGGGTGAACTAGGTGAAGTTATGACTGCATCCACTCGTTGGTTTCATGCTCACATAGGGAAATAGTAATATTCTCTTCCTCTAGCTCCTTGCCCCAATCTCTCTGCACATGGGATACTGAGAGGCCATGCAGGCAAACTCCTATGTGTAAAAAATAAATCAGGCCCCTTCAAAGTCATGAGATGGACTTAAAAATCGTGATATTTATTCTAAAAAGTATTTATTTGTCTTCTGAGCTGTTATGGGTGTCCTTGGTTCGTATTTTCAAGCTTTGCAATCATGTGGGCTAGAAATTTTATATTTTAAAACTATAAAGCTGAGATTCTCACAATCGCTTCTCTACAGGAGCTGTGAGACTGAGAAAACATGAAATAATGTGAGATTCATTATAATATTGGGGTGAATTTGCCCATTGTTACCAAGATTGGGCCCTAAGCTTGTCCTAATTAATCAGAACCTATATATTCCTTTAATCATTCTATCTCCCTAGGTATGCACATGAAATACACACACCGTGATACTGATTTAAATGATTATGTAGGAAATGGAAGCAGATTATCAAAGGATAAATTTTCTTCTTACAAATGTAAACTTTTGCAATCTGCAAAGATGGAGAAAGAAATACAGAAGAAGTGTTTTACAAAGGTTTTGGAAAATGCACCAGCTTTTTTCATCATGTACAGGTTTAAGAGCAGCTCTTCAAAGTGCTGCTTGGTATTTGCTTTGGGATACTACGTGCTATGGGTTTTCTGTTCAACATAAGTCAGAAGTTTGATGTTTAAGATTGCATGCCACATCTTCCGTATCATCAGACCACAACTTGTTACATGCCTGGTAAAGTATAACAATACCACAAAGTTAAGGATATTGGTGTTTTGTTGGGGGAGCAGGGTGTGGATTGTTTATTTACAATATTCTTATTTTCTTCCAATCAGTTTTGTGTTACGACTAGGTCATTCAGGGTACACAAAGACTGGGTTCAAATTGATGTTTTATCTTATTCAGAATTCCTGATTGAGCTGTATGTGAGTGTATGTATGTATATAAAACATTACTTATGTATACTACTGCTTCTGTGGAGTAACATGTACTAGGTTGTTCTTGGGCTTTTCAGTTATTTTTTTCAATCACAACATATGGACTAAATTCACTTCAGGATCTCTTTCTTCTGACATCTATATTGGTGATGTATTCTAGAGTGACAGATACTTTAGAAATGCACATCATAATATTTTAATATCACATCTTCATTGCTATGTAGGGTTTTTTCTTAAATTACATTTTTTTAATGTACAGGCAGTCCCCGGGTTACGTACAAGATAGGGACTGTAGGTTTGTTCTTAAGTTGAATCTGTATGTAAGTCGGAACTGGCGTCCAGATTCAGACACTGCTGAAACTGACCGCCAGTTCTGACTTACATACAGAATCAACTTAAGAACCCCAGGCGTCCCCAAGTCAGCTGCTGCTGAAACTGATCAGCAGCTGATTCCAGGAAGCCCGGGGCAGAGCAACTCTGCCTGGGGCTTCCTGTAGTCAGCGCTGGTCAGTTTCAGCAGAAGCTGACTTGGGGACGCCTGGGGCAGAGCAGCTGGGGTGCTACTGGACCAACCCAGCAGCACCCCATCTGCTCTGCCCCAGACGTCCTGATTCAGCCGCTGCTGAAACTGACCAGCAGCGGTTGAATCAGGACCTGGGGCAGAGCAGCTGGGGTGCTGCCGGGTTGGTCCAGTAGTGCCCACGGGCGCTGCAGGACCAATCGGCAGCGCCCCAGCTGCTCTGCCCCAGAGTCCAAAACAAAAGCCTGATCTGCTGGGGGGGGGGGGGAGAGCACACTAGCTGCGCCCCCTCCCCCCAGCAGACCAGGGACACGGGGAGCAGAGCCGCAGCGGCAGCGGGGTGCCGCGCCTCTGAGGCTTTGCTCTGGCAAAGCCTCTGAGGCGCGGGACCCCCCACGGCTGCGGCTTCAGTCAGGGTGCCTGTGGTCTGCTGGGGACCGTCCCCAGCAGACCACAGGCACCGGGTCTCATGCGGCAGCAGTGGGGGTTCCCGCGCTTCTGAGGCTTTGCTCTGGCAAAGCCTCAGAAGCGCAGGAACCCGCCCGCTGCTGCCGCTTGGGTCCCGGTGCCTGTGCTCTGCTGGGGACGGTCCCCAGCAGACCACAGGCACCCGCACCCAAGTGGCAGCAGCAGCGGTTCCCGCGCTTCCGAGGCTTTGCTCTGGCAAAGCCTCAGAAGCGCGGGAACCCGCCCGGTGCCCCTGGTCTGCTGGAGACGGTCTCCAGCAGACCAGGGGCACCAGAGCAGCTTACGAACGGGGCTTTCTCGCCCCGACTTCGGGGGCGAGAAAGCTCCGTTCGTAAGTGCGGATCCGACGTAAGTCGGATCCGCGTAAGTCGGGGACTGCCTGTATTCATTGCATTCACGGAGGAGACTATTTCTGGGGAGTAGCGGCAGTCGTGTCAGTGTAGATCTTAATACATCTTTATTCTTGTTGTAAAGAAGGAAAGCTTCAGGAAAGGAGCTAGACTAAGAGTAGCATAAATGTGAAATCCTAAGTATTTGAATTTGCTTAGCAGTGACCACCTTCCCACTTTTTCCTGTTGAGGTGCCTCTATTTTGATCTAGAGGGATCACCTCTAAGGAATGAGAAGACAATATTAAATAAAATATGCTACTGTAAGTCTATTTAAGACCTCTGCTTTTCTGGAAAAAGGGCAAAGGGGACACAAAACTAGTATCCAAATCATACAGGGATAAGACTAACTAAATTAAATGCACCAATATTTGGATCCCCCTAGTAGACTTATACAATCTTGTTAAACTGGACTAAGTAATGCTTGTTAACTGGAAAATCTGGCTGAAATAACTGTAAAGTCAATATGACATATTTATATAGGCTTGCTTGCAAGTGTCTACTTTCGTATTCTAGAATTGGATTTTTTACTGAAACCTGATAAGGTGATTCATAAGATTAGAATGCTAAAAATCAATAGTTATATACTATTTAGTAAGGATAAAACAGGCAAAAAGGATGGGAGAATGGCACTGTGTCAAAAATGACACTACCAGTTACTGTGTCAAAAATGACACTACCAGTTTCTGATAATCTGGAAGAAAACAATCTTGAATGATTGATTGTCCTGATAGATAAAGTACAAGATAGGGTATTAGTTGGTGTTGGCTATAAACACCAGATGACTCTATGGAACAGGATGACTGTTTTCTTATGCACCTATGTATATGTGTATATGGAGATGGCTTGAAAAAGTTGTACGATTATTGGGGATGTCTGTTTGAATGACGCAACTGGAGTTCTCATACTGCAGATATAAAAACATGCGTAGAATGTCTGAATATTACAGATCACAATTTCCTAACTCAAAAAGTGTTGCAGCCAACACAAGAGAAGGTCTATTATAGAATTCCCACAAAAGATGAGGGCTAGATCACAAACCTAAAATTGATAATAACTTAAGCCCGGGGTTTAAAATTCCTGACCTGCGAGCCAGCCCCGACTGGAGAAGTTGCGCAATTTGGCCCAGGAGTCCCAGCAGTCCAAGAGGCCTATCTGTTCCTGTCCCCCCCCCCCCCCCCCAAACTCCACCCCTATCTGCCATCACCCCATCCTCCTCCCTCCCATGGCACCCCATCTCCCCAAGGGATGCAGCCTCGGGGATTACTCGGGGCAGGGGAGAGGGGGGTTGGTGCAGGGCGGCATCATTGGTCGGGCTCTCCACTCCCTGCAGTACAATGCAATTATCCAAAGCTGAAAATTTAGCTTAGACACCTTAACTAAAATTTTCCAATCTGAGGCCTGAATCTGGGTTTAGGTATATAAATAAAGTGGCCTCTCTTTTCAGAGTTATGGCACGCTAACACAATGGATTTAGATACCTGACTTGAGGTGCACTCATATCTGTAAAATTTATTGCAGAACTTAACCCCACCTTGATTTCTACAACCAACCATTTTATATTGGTCCTAGGCTTTTATTAGTTATAAGAATAAAACTTGATGTACTCATATGGTCAGTGGGTATGCCTAAAACGTCTTGATTTTTTTAAGGACAGATACTGCTATCATATTACTTATGTTATGTTCTCCTTGTCTTTTAAAATTTAGATGGAAGAAGGAAGTAAAAATGTGCGTCTGGGAACAATAATTGGTTTGCTGGTAGAAGAAGGACAGAATTGGAAGCAGGTTGAAATACCAGCAGAGACTGGTGATCCATCCTCAATGGCACCCCTGATGGCTCCGCCTGTAGCTGCACCTGCTTCCCCTTCAGTAGGCATTTTAGCTTCAGCCGCTACCAAAATGGAACATGGGCTTAGAAAACTACCGTGAGTTTCTGGATCCCTCATGAACAGTACTTTCAATGCAATATTTGAGTGTACTGGCACTATAGCTATGGCTCAGTTCATTCCTTTTGTAACTTAAGGATATCAGTGGAGATACACCAGGGATGAATTTTGTCTCCTGGTAGCTAAAATCAAAGTTTTCTTTGAGAGACTTTTAAATTTGTCAGGTTTGTTTAGGCCTTGTCTACAAAGGAAGATTTTGTTTTCTATGACCTTAGATATGAATTTAAATCAATATAATTATACAATACAGCTCCCTATGTGAACATTCATATTCTGTTATGCAAAGGATTTTTTTTTTTTTTTAATTTTAACTTCCGTCACATAGGAAGGATGTTAAGCTAAAACGAAAAAAATTATTTCTCTTATGGGAATAAGAGTGCCATGTAAAGGGTTCTCATTAGAGGGCGTGGAGTATTCAAATTGACTTAAGCGTATAAATTTGTAAGGACACTGTGGTAATAAACAATCAAAACCTCATCACTAATGAAGACTGCAGAGAACACAAAAATTGGGGAGGAATAAATGATGAAGAGGACAGGGCACAAAGCACTCTAGATTACTTGGTAAACTGGTCAGAAGCAAACAATATGTGTTTTTTATTATACTGTTGCCAAAAGGCTAATCTGATTCCTAGATATGTAAATAGGGAAATCTGGAGTAAGAGTAAAGGGTATTTTATCTCTTTATTGGTACTAGTGTGACCACTGCTGAAATACTGTGCTTAGTTCAGTTGCCCAAGAATGTTGATGATAATTTAGAGAGGGTTCAGGAAAGAGAAATGAGAATGATTAAGGGAATAGAAAACATGCCTTATACTGATAGACTATTGGAGCTCAATATATTTCGCTTATCAAAGAGGGGGCTCAGGGAAGATTTGACAATAGTACCTATATGGGGAACAATTTTTTAGTAATGGACTCTTCAGCATAGCAGAGAAAGGTATAACATGATCCAGTGGCAGGAATTGAAGCTAGACAAATTCAGCCTGGAAATGAGATGTAAATTTTTAACACTGAAAATAATTAACTATCGAAGCACTAATGGATTTTTTCCATCACTGACAATTTCTCTGTCAATGCTGCATTTTTTTTTCTAAAAAGCGATGTTCTAGAAACTATTTTTGGAATGTTGTATGGCCTGTGTCATACAACAGAAATGACTAGATCATCATAGTAGTCCCTTCTGGCCTTGTAATCTCTGAATTTATGAATGAGTTACCAAAAGTATCAGAAGTCTATAAAGGACAGTGCTGGTATTCAAAAAGAGCTTGACAATTTGACATTAGAGCACTAAATAGAGTTAAATAAAGTACATAGTCATTTCTGAATGTTAGAACAGGAAATGATTCAGTGATGCTCCTTATCATAAATGACGACTAATTTAAAATCAAATTAACATCTTTAATGATTTACATTGCTTGTCAAGCTGTTACTACAACACTAAGCATTTTTGTGGGTTCAAAGGGCGCTAATCCTACCAGTCATTCTGTATAGCTATGCAATGCATTCCTTCAAGAATTGGGGAAATAATCAAGGACTAATGTTGCTGTGTTGTTTTTGCTAAATTAACTTTTGTTTCTAAGAATTCTAAAGTCTGTCTGGGTTCACTGTGTTCTCTGGATTTTTTTTCTCCAATATACCTCTCAGTTAAAATGTAGAATTGGGTTATGATGTAACCTTTGTAGTTTCTGAATAGTAGTGGAGATCAGTGTTATGTGCTGTAGATTATATGCTTAACTTCGTCTCCATCTGGAAAGTTCCTGCAAAGCACATCCTACATGAGTTAAGATGACACAGATACAAGTTTATACTGTTTGAGAGTGGAAGGAAACTGCATTAAACTGTTAAAGCAGAAAATGAGATTAAAATTATTTGCATAAATTGCTTATTTTTCAATCCAGATCTTTTATACTTCACGATGTTTGTTCAGTAAATGAGTATAAAAGTAAAACTTGAATATATTAAATATAAAGGTTGTTATGACTGAAATTAGACCACAAACAGTACTAATCATGTAGTTGTCACCACACCACCTACTGTAAAAGATGAGCAAACCTGTGTGGGTATGTATACTCTGCCATTAAAACCTGTGGAAGGCCAGTACCAGCGGGCTTGGGCTGCAGGGTGGTTTAATTGTGGTGTAAATGTCTGGACATGGCCTGGGCTTTATGACCTTGCAAGGTGGGAGTGTCCCAGATCTTGGGCTTCTGCCAGAGCCAGAATGTCTGTCTATACCGCAATTGAACAACCTGTAGTCCAAGCCCTACGAGCCTGAGTCTGCTGGCAAAACAGGACCAGCTGCAGGTGTTTAATTGCAATATAGACCTACGGTGTGAGCTGAAGGTAGCTCAGGAGAGATTCAAATGCTGCCCAGCTGATTAGCAGAGCTCCCACAGCTAGATTTTGTGTCTGTTGGAGGGGTACATTTGTACAGTGCACATAGAAACATTTATTGAGCACATAGATGGAAAAAATTCACACATGGATGAGATAGATTAGAGGGACCATTGCCTGTGAGATAGTAAATATAAAGGGTCAGCTCCTCCAATGCAGCAGAGCTCCATTATGCTGCCCTAACAAGAAATTATTTATGCAGCCAGCATATCTGTCTCTGTGGCAATCACCTGTTTACATGGGGATCCTCCAGTCATGTGGAGGCTCCTAAGTCACCCTATTCCTTGCTGCTAGTATAAGCTAGATAGTTGGGATCTCTGACACAGCGATGATGCCCAGCCGTGGTTTCAGCTCTTTGGGGTCACCTAGTAGCTGTATGTAATCTCCAGGTTTTGCTAAGCTGGTATAACGGGGCTAGTCCTTCACATTACAGTCCTGAGGTCTGGGGAGTACAAAGGTGAAATTTATACTTTTGTTGTGCACAGATTTGCACTGCATCCCCCACTGCTGGAGCTGAGGCTCTAGATAATAGCATGTAATATACAGAACCTTTTGACATATTGTGTGTGAAACACATTCACCAAACCCTATTATTTAGATGTTTTTCTGTTTTCATTTTCAGAGTTCGCTTAAGTCCTGCTGCCCGCTACATTGTGGAGACGCATGGACTTGACCCAAATAATATTATTCCCTCTGGGCCTCGAGGAATCCTCACTAAAGAGTATGTATATAATTAATCCAAGTACTTTTATTCATTTTCTTGGTTAAAGCATAGCCTAAATTCTATGGTGTTCAGCACATGGGACCCACTTGTTCTCTCAACCTTTTCTTTAGGGGAACTGATTGTTTGGATAACCAACATAGAATGTGAGAGGCTCGGTTAGGTGACAGTATAAGAAGCTGGCATTTTAATTTGTATGATCTTGGGGACAGGGATTGTCCAGCCCTGTGACAGCTGGGGAAGAGAGCACAGACCTTGCATTTCCCTATCCCAGCGATGGGGTACCTGTGGTGTATGGACCGAATTTGGCTCCCAGCTTTTTTAATTTGGCTAGTTATAACATCACATAATAAATGAAAGATAAAATAAAGTAATTGGCTTACACTGTTCATCTCATCAGACACAAGAATTCATCTGTGGAGTCCATGGTCTGATTACCTTTCCTTTTATTAGAGGCAGGCTAAAGACATGAAACTTTTATACTTGAAATTCCTCAAAGTTTAAAGGGCTTAGGCTTCCAGCATTCTGTCTCATAGCTATCTGTCTTTAGCTTGTCTTTAATTCTCTTGTATGTTGGGAATTCTGGGATGGTTTAATGTGCTCGTTATATGCTTTGGCCACACCCCACACTCCATTAAAATGTGGCTTCAGTCAAGCCATGCAGCCGCTTTTAGTGTTGGGCATACATGTGTTAACTTTAAGGGATTCCTGACCTTGAAGTGATGCATTTCAAATCTGCATATACTTTGTGGGAAGGGTTTCCTTCAGGGAGCTGATTTTGTTCTGGATAAAATCACTCCCTTTCTAGGTGAACACCCATTATGCTTTATATACCTGTTGAACTGCTCTAATGTTGGCTTAATACGGTTTGAAACCTTATCTCAAATATAAGGTTAGTTGGGCTTGAACTGAACACAGTAACAAAACAAACAATGGAAGTGTTTCTTTTCATAACCTCTTTTTCCTACAGAGTCTGGCCTGTTGGATTACATAGTGAGTTGAGTGGATGGGGTATCATTTTGTAATAGCAGCACATTGTCAGAAAGCTTTTTAATTATACAAGTTTAACCGTAATTTATGGTGTGTAACTAGTCTATGGCAGGTGGGACTCTGAGCTATCTAATTAACATCCCCTAGTTGTCATGGAGATGTACCACAGATTCTGCTAGGAAGGTAATTATTACAGCTACAAAAATGTCCCTCTTAAAACTTGTTTAATCTGTTCAAAGACGTTGACTCAGAAATGTCATTTTAAAGCTATATCCTGCTGGTTTAACCATTATTTTAAAATAGAGAAGTGTTGTAAGTACCCACAGACCTCCTCTGTTTGTTACTGTCTGAAAAGAAAAGTTTGCATATATCTGTACATAGGCACTGTGTGATTTCATGCAAACATACAATATTTCTTCCAACTCAGCAAAATACATGCTGTGTGGCACAGAGCCCACATGGATGTATTTAAAAACAGATATGATGGGTAAGCAACCTGAATATTCACTGTTGGCCACCAAAATACAAGAGTCATAGAAGTGTAAAACCACGAAGAGAGGTGGACATTAAATGAAGGTTTGTTTCTACCAACTTGGTATCCCCAAAATAATATGCAACTTAAGAGACAACTGAAGGCCGAGGATGTAACCTTGACAGAGCTGTACTGCATCATAGTCTGCTCTTTTTAGCAGATTGATTTCTTTCTTTTCTCTGGGACCTACAGGAAGCTTAACTTAAGCCTGAAAACTTTCTCTCTTTGCCCTTGAGCCTTGTGAGCAGGTACACAAAGGGAAATGCTGGTTTCCCCCCACCCCCAAAGGTATTTATTGCAATCGTTTTTTTGCAAAACTTTCAGATTTGTGGCCATAAATTCCAAGTAACTAGATTGATCAAATTACTATCATGATTTATCCCAGTCTGAAATTGTACAGCCCCCATTCAACAATGTAATGAGTGTGAATAATGGTTGAGAAGTTTATTTTACTGAATCAGATTCTGACTATAATCCAGTCCTGATGTTCACCCATTTGGTGGTATAGAAGAAGACACCTCATCAGCTCCAAAGAAAAAGACTGGAAGATAATGGAAGAAAGTGTGGGATACTATAGGGTGTGGCCTTTTAGAAGGCTCAAAGTCATACTCATAAAATGAACACAGATGTTCCATTGAAATGAGATTTCCTCTTCCCACTGACCCAGAGGTAACTTTTTTTTAAAATGGTACACAAAGGAAAAAAAGGAGGAAAAGAAAAATGTCTCCTAATTTGTACTGTCTTTGTGCTAATCTTCTTAGCAAATGTATCATCCATTCTTAATGGCTAGTTTGTAGTTTTTAATTTATATTATTTCTTTAAAAATTAGGTAAAGAAATTAATACCTTGGACAATTAATACCTTGCATTTTCTCTAAGTTCTGCACAGTGTAACTTGTTAGCATTTGTCAACCCCTTGTCTTCTGGGTCCTGCTAATATTTAGCCTAATTTCAGTTAGTTTTATTCATTTCTCCACATAGCTCTGCCAGTGCATTGATCTTAACATGCCACATCCACACTTCTAATCCTGAGATCTCTCTGGAAGTAACACATTACATGGTGGCTTAGTGGTATCAATAACTATCACAATGAGATAAATTTGTTAATTCCAAACACTTGAGACATCCAGAGGGAAAACCATCAGTTCTTGAGTCCTTGTGTTAAGCAAAGAAAGCCTAGTAGATTAAATTATTGAACTCTTGGCTTTAATTCTTTGAACATATTTTGCTATAGTAATTTAACTACAGCTTGTTTCTGCTGGAAATGGAAGACGACAGTAAAAAGTATACAACTTTAATAATTGGTTATAATTTCTGAACCAGTTTACACACTGATGTTTGTGTGGTTTGAGCATCTGCCTTTCAGTTGAATATTAATTTGCTAACAATCTTTCTCTGTAGCTTTTTGTCAAACGTATCTTAGTGACTTAGGCATGTTAGTGTATTTTTTTGTCTTAAAGCTGTGACTATAATTACAACAATTTCAAATTAGCACAAGTATCCTTACAGCCCTAATACACCTCCTCATTTCAACTATGGCTTCCTCTCTTCCCTCTCTCAAAATGCAACCCAGAGACCCTTCCCACCATTGCCTACTTTCAGTGCTCCCAGTTGTGTAAAAGTATAGAAGATGTTTTCCTTCTAGATATTTCAACAACCTCAAAATTGGAAATAATTATTATCTAAAACAATCCACATGGTAGTGTTTCCTACATATAGAGTATTGGTTTCAATTTTCACTTACATCACTGGTTTGCTCTCACTTTCTGTCTATGTATCAGTTTCCACATCTATCAAGTGAGGACTTTATTCACAGCTCTGTGTAGATTAATTGTTTGTATTGTAAAATGCTTTGAGGCCTATGTTAAGACACCATAAAAGTGAAAAGTACTTGTAGATTTTTATCCTTTAAATTTGTGTTTCAATGAAAATCTGCGAATTAAAAAAAAACTTGCATTCTGTCACTGTTTTTACTAAATAGCAATTCACAATGTATAATTTAATTTACAAGATGCCCTTGATCAGTAGATGAACATTTTCCATGCAAGCTAAGGGAAACAATTTAGTTGTATGGTAAGCATTTATATAGTGTAGCCAATGTATCCAAAGTCTTTCAAAACTCAGATACCAGCTCTTATATAGAATGTTTTACAATAATATTTTATAGCACAAAAATCCGTTAATTATGAAAAAACTACTTCAGTCTCAGTATCTGTACTTAGGTGACTAAAATGCCTATCAAAAATGCAAAATCCATTACCATTTAGTTATATTTTTAAATAGCTGACTGTTCTTTCTGTACACTGTATTTAGGGCTGCTTAGACCATACCATTTAAGATATAAAAGTTGTATGGCTTTATTAATTGGATTTAAAAAGATCTTGCTCCATAATGTGAAAAGTAAAATAATTAACTGGTTTTGTTGTTTTTCACCTTAACTATCAACATGAAACATTATTTGTAATTTATGTTGATAGGTGGTTTTTGGTTTGCTTAGAAGAGAAGATATGGCTGTACATAACCAGTGCGTGAATCATACTGGAAAACACAATCAAGGAACTCTCATACTTCCTAGAGTCTTAAGCTGCCTAGTTTCACTCATTGATTGAAGGGAAGAGGAGACAAATAGTAATTGTGCACAATGGCCAATTAGTTGCGTTTTGATAGGGCAATTCAGACGGATTGGGGAAGAGGTAGTGACCCAGCTCAGACTCAGTGGGCAACAGAGCAGATTGCATCAGTCTAAAGAGTGGCACAGCTTACACAATCAGGGTCTATATCAAAAGCCCAATAAAGTAAATAAAAGGACTTCAGTCACTTCCAGTTGCAATGGACCAGACCCTCACTGTTTATGCTGGGAAGCTCTGTGTTGCTCTGTACCCTTGGTCACTCCTTAACAGTGTAGCCTAGCTGATATCTTTTGCTGGGGTTTTTTCAGACTAAATTGCAGGTGGGATTTCTGGTTTTAAGGATAAAATTAAAAAAGCTTCTAAAGTAAGAGAAGTTTTGTCAGGGTGGATCCTGTGGGAGGTACATATGCACCTTGTATGTCCAAGACTGCACCTTTTGAATAGCATTGTCTATTGAGGCTGTACATGCAGTTTGTGCTGCCTCATATTCCTGTGTAAGGGCAGTAATCCAGAAAGGCTGGAGCAGTTGTGACCCTCACTCGTGCTGCCTGAGACAGAATGTAGGGGAGCATTCAGTCCACTCCTTGGAAATGTTAACATTCCTTTCTTTCCGCTCCATGGCTATAGCCTACAAAGAAAACTTATCTTAAAACTTCCATTTTCCTTTCTCTATCAAAATGTTAACACTCTTTGACCATCTTTCTTCCTTTCTGAGGCCAGATCTACACTAAAAAAGTTAAGTGAAAAAATCCACAACCCTGAGCAACGTAATTAAATGTACTTAACCTCCTCCCCATGTAGACAGCAGTCAGCTGATGGAAAAATTATTCTGGCAAGCAAGTTACCTCCTCTAAGGGAGGTGGATTAACTATAGTAACAGGAGAACCTTCCGATTGCCAGTGTAATGAATGGTTACACTGAAATGCTGCAGCATGCAGCCATGCAACTGTAGCAATTTAATTGTAAACCTGGCCTGTTTTTTCTGTCTCTCCTTGTTCTCTGGACATTGAGGTGGCTGAGGAACAGCACAGTACTATATAGCCACAACTAGTGATGCTAGAGTTCTCCTTAATAGTAACCACATACTGCAAGGTTTTGTTAATTTAGTAAAGTTTGCAGAATTGAGCCCTCTAAATGGTATTCTTTAGAATATTCTATTTCAATATGTCTATTTAAAATGTAAAATGTACAAATAGGCAATTGCAGTTGAACAAAAGGTGTCTAAATTATGCAGAGAACTTCCTAAATCTGAGCTTCTGCTAAATTAGTACTTCACATGGAGACTCTGAAAATATAATTTGAAAGGCTGCACATTTCTAAGTATCTGGGCCATCTTATTACAGTGGTGAAGTGAAGTGTAACACTGAGTTGCCAGTCTATATGGACTCCATGCAGTAACAATTTTGACAAGGAATATTTAATTACTTTTTTACTTGTGGTGGGAAGGAAAATGTGTGCTTACCAATGAACACTTGCAGTTTTGACATTACGTTTACCTGTCTTAAGATTTTCTTCCCTTTCTTTGTGCTGTGTTAATGGATTTTAAAAAAGGGTTTTAAAAGCAGGGTTGCTGCTAACTTCATTAAAAAAAATACTTTTGTAGTTTGATATGAGATGCCTGGTGTCCTCCGACCTGCTTTATTTGCAGGCCTCCATCTTAAGAATGTTTTAATTATACAGGTTGAACTTTTAAAATCCAGTGCTTTCTGGTCCGGCAAGATCCTGGATATTGCTGGACCAGAGAGGCCCAGTTGGCCAGGTTCAGAAGCGCAGCCTGGGCTGAGCTGGTGTGGTGGGGAGCATGGCCCTGGCCAAGGGTGTAGGAAGCGGAGCTGGCTGCCAGGAGCCCAGCCTCAGCTGGGGCAGGCACAGTGGCGAGTGCAGCACTATCTGGGGCTGGAGGCAGTAGAGCTGGCAGCCGAGCACGCAACCCAAGCTGGCATCATGGGGAAGGGGGGGCACAGCACCAGTTTGGCCTTGCAGCAGCAGGGCCAGCTCCTGTCTAGGCCTGGTGTGGTGGGGAATGTAGCCCCACCCAGGCCTGGCATGGTCGGGGGCAGGATGCAGCAGGGCAGGCAGCCTCAGCAGGGAGCCGTGTTGACAACTGCGACGGGACCCTTGACCTCCCTTGGTCTGTCCAACTCCATGGTTCGGGCCCAATTGGGTCGTGAGGGTGCCGGACCAGGGAGGTCCAACCTGTACCCTGTGACATTCATAAACTGTTTCCCCACCGTATCTTTTTATTAACCAGTTGAATTGCATACTTTTTGTATTAAGAAAGTTAATGTGTTGCATGTATAGGATTTAAAGACTTCTAAATGAATTTTCAAATTGAAAAATAAAGACTTGTTATCCTAATAATTTTATGTTTTTGGACAGTTAAAATCTGAGTCAATATTATGAAAATAACCAGATGGTTATTAATTAATACTTATTATTGCCATGTTAAAAAGCAGAAATAATTTTCTAATGTCTTTTTGTATCTGATTTGTGAGCATTTTCTCAGGAAAAACATCTACATTTTAAAAAAAAATTATTCAGTTAAAATTTTTCTTCTAGTACAGGACCTATATTAAATAGCAAATGCTTGATTTTTTTTTTTTTTTTTAAAGCAATGCCATTCAATGTGTGACTTTTTTTTTAAATTTGCAAGAGTAAGTAAATTGTTTATTAAGGGTGAAATTGCTTCCTTAGCTTAACCTGTTGTGCATAGGCACATCAACAAATAATGTTTCTGGTTGATTGTTATTGATCCTATAACAACTTCATTCCAACAGTGTGTATCAAAGCATTTTTGTACACCAGCGTGAAGGATGTTAATGCAACTGTTGAAATAGTGTCCGAGCTAACCAGCAAACAATAGTACATGTTTTATAGAACATATAAAAATAGTAGCTATTATTTTCCTTTAATTTATCAGCAATGGGGTATTATATTAAAAATAAACAAGTGTTGAGCCCACGGGGGGTTGGGAGCTGCAGGGGCTCCTGCTGGCTGACACTTCCAGTCCCAGTGCCCCAGGGCTACAGCATAAAATGTCACAGTGGTCTCTGGAAATCACCGATACCGTGTTCTCCATGACCTAATTTTAGCCTTATTTATAGATAGTTTGTTTTTCATTGTTCACAGTTAATTCAGTTATGTCTATGATCATTTATTGTAGAATAAACGAAACAGGTTTTATTTCCTGTGTCCCAAATATAATCTGAATGCCTGTCCCGTCTACTCCTATAACACCTTCTTCTTAAGAATTGGCAATACAATCCCCAGTATAGTTTAGCTACTGTTGTCTTTTAAAGATGATAAACATACTCCTGTTTCTCAACTGTCTTGTGCTGCTGCATGTTTAAATCCTAACATGGCAGGGGTGAATAATCTATAAACATTTATGGCATTTTTTCCTGCTCCTAGGAGTTGTCAGTTTGAAAATTATTATTGATTAAAATATAATTGCCTTTTAATTTCTAGTTTAATATCCAGAATTTTGTGAGCAGTTCCTGGCTAATTAAAGTTGACTCTTGAAATTGTAATACTGTATTTCATGTTTTGTGTGTATCTGCTATGCTTTGTCTTTTGTAATCATTTTTTCATATTATTGTTTAATCAACAGGGATGCACTCAATCTTCTGCAACAGAAACAGAAGAGCAAAGCTGCTGAATCAAGACCTGTAGTTTCCCCAGCCCCTCCTCAGCTTACCGTAGTGCCTTTGGCTCCACAAGCAACAACTGTGTCTTCTGTTTATCCGCGGCCCACATTTCCACCAATTTCTATACCTGGTCAGCCTGCAGCTCAGGTAATATTTCTGTTAAAGTAACAGCTTGCATTCAGTTAAAACTTCATAACACCTCATCTTTTTATTTAAAGAAAAAGAATAATGACAATATGATGAACTTCGTTTTAGTCAGTATTATCTAGCAATTGGAGACAAGGAGCTGGGATTTAGAATTCCTGGGTTTTATTCTAACTCTATCTCACTGTGAATTTAGTTATGCAGTTTAACTTCTCAGTCCTTATATATGCTCAGAAAAAGGTGTTTCTCCCCAATTGAATTAATACAATTAAGCTACTTTAACTGGACTGAAAACCACACAGTTTTAACTCATTTAGCATGACCCAGCTATATATCAAACCTCATAAAGACAAAGTGCACATTGTAAGTTGTTAGGTCAGTTGAGCGCAAGTGATCTTTTTTATCAACGTTGATCTCCCTTTTTAGAACCTTACCTCCCCCCAGAGTATATAAGGCCATAATGGCTAGGTTTCCTCAACAGGTACAATATACAATATGTGTATCTGATTATATGTATAACCCTTGAAGACTTTGAATAATAAAAGGCACATACATTCAAAATTCTATAAGTATAGATTAAAAATATATAGGTAAAGCATGTGGAGTGGGATTAGGCAAGAGTTAGAGGATTGGGGCTCAGTAAATATAAATGTTTGTGTTTTAAAACATCAAAATCTTGTGAGCCTTTCTTGGAATAGTTTGACTCGAAATGGCGGAAATATTGAAAGATCTATTATATGGAGTGGGGAGAATTCCACCATACCAGAATGTTTCCATATAAGGTCTGTGAAACTAGACCATTCTGGTTCTAGAACCAACCTTGAAGTAGAGCTGTAGGTTCAGGTCTGGTACCTGTTGATAGTTTATAAGAGTTATAGAATGTTTGGTGTTCTATGATGAACCACACAAAATGTTGTAGATTTTTTGGTAAGGGTAAAAAAGTAATAAAATTCTAGGCCTAAATATTTTTTTTCAGAAAATGGTGCTTTGTCTGCAGCTGTATCAAAACACACTGTGTTTGATTGTGAGGAATTGCTTGCAATATCATTCTTTTTCATCAAAAGGTTGGGAATGCTGAATTGTGATAAGTGAATAAATTCGGCAGGAGAGGCAGGTAGATGACAAAGAGGAGAGATGTACCATGAAACCTGTCTTAAGCAACCACTGAGAAGACAGAAAAATCGATAGCTCAACAGAGCTTCCACTAACAGTCTTCCACTAAAATAAAGGTGCAGCAGAACTGTTTAGCCCCCCAAGCTGCTGTAAAAAAGCAATGCTGATTTTATCAGCTGAGAACTAGGACTGATATTTTTGGAATAATTTCTATATCAGTACTCTGTAAACTGCAGTTGTCTTGTTCCTTATTGTCGCTACTTGGTTCGGTGATGTGATGGGAGCCCCCAGAGGTTAAAGCCTACTACCCAGTGAAAACTACTGGATGATGGTGAAACAAATGATTTTTTTATTAAGCAAAATGATTCTTTTATTAAAACCAAATGACTTTAAAATGAATTTTTAACAAGTAATTATCTAGTGCTTTTACAGGAGGGAAAAACTGAACCAAACTGCACTTAACTGATTACAAACTTTGTGATTATAATTCGTTTAAATTAAATTACTATCTCTAATTCGCTTAAGGCAGTGCAGCATGCAAGCAAAAAATACAAAAACAAAGCCAATATAATGATAATAAAAACTCCGTCCACAGCCCCTCTATGGTTATTTTAGGGCAGCTGGTGGAGTTAGTCATAAATCTATCTCTACAACTTAACAACTCCTGGGTTTCTATTTCTAACACTTATATTTGGCCTAAATACAACACCACTACACAACACAAGATTATACAATATACACAGTGTGGTTAATAGAACTCAGTTACACTCTACAGAATTACACAATGACATTAACATGATTCAACTATTAACTAAACCAATAACGAATATATTTAAGCAATACTTACAAATCCAGCAACGATAACAGCGTAGACACACTAGAACTCAGAGCATGCTCAGAACTTGCGCACCTCTATCTTTGACTCGAAGGGTGGGGAGGTTGCCTCAGGGTGATCAATCCTTCAGCTGGGCAAAAAGACACGTGCCCTCAATACATGGAACCGCCCTGAACGAAGGGGCCGAGGGTCTTTTATAACATAACCTGATATCTGGTACCTTATTAGGGTCTGTTCCCTGTCTGGGCCTGATAAGCTGGTAATGAGGTAATGTGCAATATTGCCCTATAGGATTTTTCATGATGCCTGGCTGATGGCGTTGTGGACAGTGCTGGGTGCAAGCATGGTCAGTGTGCATGGCAGTTGCATCTTATCTCCCTATGCCTACCTCCCTACCTTCAAGGACCGGTCAAGAGCGTCTTATCTATCTCTTGCAGTTGTGCTCTATCTTTTCATGCTCACCTCCCTGTTCTTAGATGCCTACAAGTTTAAATTCTGTTCACTGAAAGCTGCATTGTGCGCTTACAAGTTATGCTTTCTCAGTGTGTCAGCGGCCTACATTTTCTGTGAGGGGCCTTTGTGTGGCAGAATGGGCAATGCGCGCACGAGGCTGTGGTCAAAAGGACCTGCTCTGTGACACTTATTAGGGATAGGAAAGAAATATGGGCAAAATAATAGAAATCAAATCGATAAAAGAAACATTTTACCCTCCAAATGTATATGACAATGGAAATGTCTTTAAAGAAGACTGTTACTTGTCAGTACTGTGTGTATGGACCACCTGTCTTGAATTCCTGTATTTGCTGACAGTCAAGTATTTGTATAATGTTATAGAACTGAGGCTAGAATCTCTGTTTCATCCAGATTAAAACCTGGCAGGCATGGTGCAATGGAGCAAATATTCAGATTTTTTTCAGCCTTCATTTTGTTACACTTCAGCTTTATGGAGCAAGATAAAACAATACTGCAGTGTGTTAATTTCCTGGGATCTATATAGCCTATTTTGCTGGTCTGATTAGGATTTTTCTGTCTGGGAAATTCAATTTTTTAAATTTAATCTTAGATGTGTTAATACTAGCTAAACTTTAATGCTTTTAAAAATTTGAGATTTGTTGTAAATGAACAAAAGCTCTCAGTTGAAAAGCATTACTGCCCTAATCTCTGCTGAAACAAGAAGTGTGTGTTCTCTCCCTGTATTTAGTATGCAAAATATTCGCTTTCAGGGTATATTCACAGAAGTTCCTGCCAGCAACATCCGAAGAATTATTGCTAAGAGATTAACAGAATCTAAAACTACTGTGCCACATGCATATGCTACTACTGACTGTGACCTTGAGGCCGTCTTGAAACTAAGGGAAGAGCTAGCAAAAGGTTGGTAAATGTTATTTATATTCAAAATAAAGTGGCCTAAAGAGTAACTGGTACTAACTGGACTATCTTGACCTGCTATACAATTAGTTACACCCATGCTATTTGTACAGAAGGGGTAATCTGTATTGAGTTTCCATACTGGGCATCAGATAACCTTTCTTTCTCTGTGCTGTGACAATTTGTTTTTCTTCAAGAGCTTTGTTTTCATTTAAGACATTTCCTGTTTCACTGTCCAATATTAAGCAGCCACTTTGTGTCCATTTCTGCTGAGACTGGTGATTATTGTGATGTGATTTTTTGTGTGTGTATATTTACAAATCTAAAATCAAATAAAAGCTATCGTGGGGTGGGTTTTGTTTTAATTTGTTTTAGATCTGTGATTTCATTCAGCATGTTGTTTTTAAAAACCCCTTCCTATGGAAATAAGCATACATGTCAAATTGTCCTATTGACTCATGATTTTGTGTACCTTAATTTTTGGGCATCTGCTATCGCTTTAAAGAGGGCCCTAATTTTCAGACATTTTTGAGTACTGTTGTTCTGAAGACAAAGTCCAGTTGTGATCTCAGCCTAGCACCTGTAAACACTAATCATTTTAGAAAAATGTTTGCTATTCTGTTCATAGGAGAATCACTTCACGCTGTATTTCTTTTTTTCATAAATTCGTGGCCTATCTTCCTGAATCTAGAATGGGACCTGTAGCTCTCTCAACTGTTTCCTGAGATATTCCACCAGCAGGTACCTTTCACATTGAATGGTTCCTGCAGCCTGGATTTCTGTAAGTGGGAAATGCAGGCCACAGTCTCTGAAAAACCATACCAGGATGTGGGTAGACGCATCCATGATCTCATGGCATTTTTCTTAATATACACAATTGGAATCCTGGGCTTCGGTAGCCTAAAGCTGTTGAGGCTAATGAGAAATGAAAGGTAATCGTGTATGGCTAAAAAGTTTGTGTGGTTTTGTCCTCACCGGGGGGGGGGGAGAAATAGGTGTGTTCTTAACTCATGTTGTTAGAACATGGTAACCAACAGGAGGTAAAATCCTAATAACCACAAGGCAATTTGTTGTTTTTAATAAAGTAGGAGATCTTACCTTGATTTGTGTGATTTATGCATAGGCTTAAAGTTAAATATTAGAGATAGTTAGAAAAGGGAATTTCTGTCTTGTGGAAAAAAACCTGACAATTTGGAAAAACTTCAGTTTGGACACAGTAGTTTATTTGGATAATTCTGGAACATTATTATATAATATAAAATTAAATGTATAAAAATATAAAAGTTGAAATATTTCCATCAAAATTGACACATCGCAGCAAAACATGTTAGGTTTTGATGGCACTGCATTGTCTATCAGAAAACAGTTAATTTTTTGTCACCTACCTTTTCAATATACATATATTTAGCACCCTGCTGAACTGGAGTCTGACAAACAAAATCATAGTGTTGGTAGGGGATGTTAGATATCAGGTAATTGAATAGTTGTGTAACTGCATGAAATTGATAGTCCCCGGGGGTGGAGCCAACAGTCAGTGAGCTACCAGCCCCACTCCCGGGGAGCCTCTTGCCATCCCAGGCTGCTGCCTCACAGTCAGGGGGAGCCGGTCCATGAGGGGATCCAGTTTAAAAACTGGCTCCCCTCACACACTGGGTGCTGTTGGGTGGCAGCAGCCTCTATCCATGATGGGAGTCTGAGCGTAACATGGACGGAGGCCGCTTCTCATCTTCCAGAGCCACCTCCCCTGCTCCCCATTGTCCAGCAGTACTGCGGAGGTAGGGCAGGCAGCACCGGCTCCTGCTTCCCCCCCTTGCTGCCTCTGATAAAGAGGCCGCACAGAAACCAATAAGCTTATCAGTTAATTGTCTAGTCAACTACTCGTTGACATCCACAAAGATTTTTTTTTTAAGAACTTCTGCTTTTCTAGGGTCAACTTTGACCCCAAGTGACGTGAAATTCTTTATATTTTGTGAACTATGTAGTTTGGAGAGTTTTCATTGCCTTTGAACAAAACTAGTTATTGTATTAGCTGGCTTTAGTCATTAATTCTGGTTACCAAGGAACTACTTAAACTTGTAGCAGAGGGAAAAATTAGGTTGCAAGCTAACAATCTCTATATATACACCTACTCAAAAATCTCCTCATTATTATAACAATTGCATTGTTTTTGTGAAAATCTCTGATGTTTTTAGTTGCCCATAGATACAGAACTGAGGCTATTATAAGGAATATTTGTTATTACAGCCACTTAAATGATCTAAAGAGAGAATACTGCCATGATATAATCTATTTTTAAATGCTATTACTGAAATATGAAAAATATCTAAACACTTTCCATCAGACCTTGAAGCCTACAGGCTAACTAGCTCGAAACCAAATTTGAAACTCAGTATGCTGTAATGTCATACTACGGAGGCCACAGGGTTGTCATGATCCAAGACAGACATTGCTCTATAATCACATTTTTTTTATTTTATGTTAAAAGAATTCTATCTTCTGGTTTAGCCAACCTGAAACATTAGCCTGAGGCCAAACTTCTCAGTAGTTCTGTAATATAATGCTCTATTATTTGATCACATTCTTTACTGTGCTCTATTTAAAGGACTAGTTTTGATTTATTTATTCATTTTAATAAGTGCATATATCACCTACAGAAAGATTATACCATTCTGGTATGCCCTCGAGTCATGAGATAAATGAATTTACTATGCACCTTTGGTCTGCCTTCTGCTCACTAATCCATCTCTTAAGGATTTATTATGACTTTGCAACTACCGAGGGATTTACAAACAATTGCCATAATTCTTAATCAAACTACTTTGGAAAAATGTTTCTTAGTATCCCCCAAAATGTGAATTTTTTTCCCACAATTCCCAGGATGAGCAAACTCCATTCTTTCCCTAGTAATATCTTTGCTATACATAAATTGTCATTATATTAACATCTGTCATGGATCCCTATAGAGGATTTAAGTCTATTATTCCACAGCTCATTGGACAGATCTTTGTATAATTTGAACAAGTTATATCCAAATATCTCACTTTCATGAATTATAATCACATTTTTTACTTTTTATTTTTAGGGGAAAATGGTTTTAAATTGTTTGGATAACAATGACAGCTTCTTCTTTTAATGAATATAGTAAATTAAGTTAATGAGAGGCATGTGTAATCACATACAAAGTTTAATTCGTCATTGTATAAAATTGATAATCTAGGCACGCAGATCTATCTTTGTCACTTTGTAAATCTAATTTTGGTATTAGTACAATTGCATTTTTCTCCCCCACAGAAATGTGGACTCAATGGCTGTGTCTAGACTGGCAAGTTTTTCCGCAAAATCAACTGCTTTTGCGGAAAAACTTGCCAGCTATCTACACTGGCGGCTTGAATTTCCACATGAACACTGACTTCCTACTGTCTGAAAGCAGTGCTTCTGGCGGAAATACTATGCTGCTCCCATTCGGGCAAAAGTCCTTTTGCGCAAAAGAGCCAGTGTAGACAGCTCAGATTTGTTTTGCGCAAAAAAGCCCCGATCGCGAAAATGGCAATCGGGGCTTTTTTGCAGAAAAGCGCGTCTAGATTGGCACGGACACTTTTCCGCAAAAGCACTTTTTGCCGAAAAGCTTCCGTGCCAATCTAGATGCTCTTTTCCGCAAATGGTTTTAACGGAAAACTTTTCTTTTAAAAGCATTTGCGGAAAATCATGCCAGTCTAGATGTAGCCGATAAGTTTAGCAGCAAAGTTCAGCTCCTCTTATTTTTTTTAACTCTCAAGTTTATGTAAGTAAATATTAAATTCAACCAAGCCTATAAGTGAATTAGGATTAGAATTCTGAATGTTGGATGGTTGTTTTTTTGCATTAAAAGAAAAAATTGTCTTTACCATGTCGTATTTTTTTTAATGGATGGTATTTTATTAAGTTTTAGGAAAATACAGCTTTGTTCTTCAAGGATTTTTTTATGGAGATGTGTGCTTTCTGAATGGAATATTTTGACTGATTTTCTTTCACCATTTGGATCAGTTGTGTATATGTGCTCAGCTGTTGAGCCAGTTTTAATATCGGTACACTCTCCATTACTTCATACCATAGACACAGACATGCTGCTACATGAGAATGAGAATGTTGTTTTTAAAGCTTTCTGGCTGTGTTTACCATCACCATCATCAATTTGTAGGACCAGATTCAGCCAAAGAAGGTGATAGCTTATCTTCCAGGGTGGCAACCCTATTAAAGGGTATTTGACAGCACAAAGCTGCCTAGAGTGATACTGCTGCAGCACAATAAGCACCACTGATTTAGGAGACTGTGCACCCAGAGTTGCTGATTAAATGTATCCCCTTAGCTGATTGTTCCTCCAGCAAAATTCACAAGGGCCACATTAAAAAGAAAAAGTGCCTGCCTTTTCTGGTGGGATATATCTTGCATTAACATTAGCTAGTGCAAGGAGACATAATGGCTTGTAAGGTGGATATGAATCTAACCTGTAATCTGGTGTTTTTGGAGAATTTAGTGCTAGAATACAAACTTCACCACTGGAAACAAGGTATGAAACTTAATCATGCTTTAAGCCCTAGGGGAATCAAAAACTGCAAAATGGAGCAAAAATATGGTAAAATCCAGTGCAAGGAAATATAAATAACAGAATCAAGTTAACTTCCTAAAAAAAACTGGATCAGCACTTCTTCACACTGATCAAAATACCACACTCTGCAGAGCAGTCTAACAGTTCAAAGGATGCACTGAATATGAGAAAATGTACCAGTTTGGCCACTAATATTTGACTACAAATATATACCATTCATTGAGAAAGGAAAGATACCCATGTGGCAAAAAAACATTTTATACACCACTTAATTTAAATATGAAGAGGAGTTTCCAGCCAGAACAATAAACAAACTTTAACACAGTACCCACCCATCTTGCCTCAGGCCCATTACTTACTAAAGTGACCTTTATTTCTGATAATACCCTCTAAAGAGTTTTATCACTGTAGTATTTTAGTTACTAAACATCTTCATATTTATATGATTTTTCTTTGCACATAGATGAATTTCATGCTGTTTTTAAACAACTCCACAAAATACAGGGCTATCTATCAAAAGAAAGGGGGCGCCACTAACTGCCTGTATCAGTGGATTTGGGGCAGAAAGAAGCTCCTGTGATGCCATGGTGGGTTTGTGTAGTGTATACAGCATACTTTATCTCTTATTCATTAGTGTACTGGAATAATAACTTGAGTAGCACTGCAGCAGAAGACAAACACATCTGAGCTTGCTTTGCTCTATTTTATGCCCTTCACTTGACAGTTTCAAATACATCGGACTTGTTGCAAATAAGGAGGCTAAAGAAAATAATACAGACTGGTGCTGCTGATCCACCTGGAAATGATGCTACCTTGAATGGTATTCTGTCCTCCATTTGTAGAAATTGCTAACAGTTGTAACAACTTCATGTTCTCTTGATAATCTGCATTGTGAGAAAACAACAAACTTTTTCTTAAACTCTGAACAGTCACCTAGACAAATCATTAACATGCTCCCATTGTGAGTCATCCACCAATATACAAATAAGAGACTAATTCATGTATAGATTTAACATGTGAACTCATATTTGACATTTGACTTCAGTGAAGGTGCCTCAATTTACAGAAGTTCATCTGCCCACATAGCACTGCATTTTAGATTTGGGGCAGATGGCTCAAGCCCTTAGTGCATTATTTTTGTAAGTTTAGTGCTAGAATACAAACAGAAAAGAAAACACTGCTTCTGACCAGAAACTCCTGTCTCAAAGATTCTGTGATATTCTGATTTATGTATTGTTGTATTTATAACAGTCTTTTTGAATTTATTTTAAGTATTGAATCATTCATGAAGTAAGATCATAATTTTTGTTTCATGGTTCCTTATGGAAATGCTTTATCAAAAATGCTTTATGTAGCACATAGTTTATAACACTTTCTGTAAAAATTTTAGAGAATGCAACAGAATAATTGGAAAAAATAAGACTCAGACATCTATAGTTTTTCTAGCGGCTTTCCGTATGTCCTCCTTCTGCCATTAATGTTGGTTTAATTATGTGGTCAAAAACATTGAAGTTTAAAGAAAATGCATGGCAGGTGTTTTATAATCCATTCCATTTGTATTTATGGTCTTTTCTTTTTTCTTCTAATGGTAGATTTGTCCACTGAAATTCTAATTATCTTCAGTGTCATAAAAGATGTTTTTATTTATTTTTAAGCCGTAGTTCCTTTTTTAGTCAAAATTGTCTTGGAGAATTGGACAATAATCGCAATGGAATTTCTTCAGCAATTACATATAAAGCCACTTCCGATCAACATTAATTATCTCATGAAATATACACTTTTGTCCTTGCTGTAATAATTGAGCTACATTACTAAAGGGTTTGGATTAGAGTACTGGGAACAGAATTATCTATTCCAAACCCTGTCATTAACTTGTCCAGTATCTCAGAGTCACTTTAGGAATCACTTGCTGAGTGATTCCTACTAAAGAATATAGAAGCAGAAGATCTTCGGTACCTGATAGTATTAAGACATTAATCACCACAGGGATGTTGTCACGCTTAAATTGCATCTTGGAACTTATTCTTGAAGTCCTCTGCCTCATTCTTCTACACAACTTCACAACTTCTGCAACAACTAAGCAGGAGCCCTACGGACAAGTCTCCTCATTACAAAGCCCTGATCCTTTCCTTGAGCCCTGTCTGTGCATAAAATGTCCTATGCACTGAATGAGGCAGGGATCCTGTGGAAACACAGTATGGAAATAACATTTATAAGTTAATAGAAAGGTCTGTAATCCTTCTAAGAACTTCAGGAGAGTGTGTCTTTGCTATCCTTCCTGGAAATGAAAGGATGAGCACTCGTTCACAATGTGTTCTATGGTGTAAAGGTCTCCACATTCACACTGTGGTGAATCCTTCATTCTAGATGTGTACATCAGGTGAGCGCTTCTTCCACGTAATGTCCTAATACAATTGATAATTATCCAGTGTCTTTGGTAGACCAAAGAAATGGGAAGTTTGATGGGATCATCTGTGGAGTGTTGTTTTTACATCAGAGCCTGCTCTGTTTCATGTTCCATGCGTCTTCTAAGTTGAAGTTAGATGTTTGAAGAGTTTCTCCAGCCATCCCAGAACGGTTGGCAAGACTCAAAGAGTATGTCTACACTTGCCCCCCAGTTTGAACTAGGGAGGCAAATGAAGCATACCGAAGTTGCTAATGAAGCGCAGGATTTAAATATCCTGTGCTTGATTAGCATATTTGCAGCCGGTCGCCATTTTAAAATGCCGGTTGCCCGAATTAACTCGCCGCATGTAGACATGGTAGTCCGATCCAAAACCCTTCCCTCGAATTAACTGTTACTCCTTGTGTAATGCTTTGGTTAGTGAATGCTTTTCCATACTCCAGTAATGTCTCACTGGATAACCTGAGGAAAGATGTTTGCAAGAACTGGAAGCCAAGGCAGTAGAGTCGAGTTCAGTTACGAGCATCATAACTGCATTTAGCTAAGTATTGAGGTTCGTCAGTGAGTCTTTTCCCCAGACAGATCTGCAATATTTAGCCATGAAACAAACTGTTATTTTAAAAATAGATGTTTAAACTGTGTGTGTGTCTATATACACATACGCACATTAAAAAGAATATATAAATAATCACAAAGTATATCAATAATAAAGGCAAACTGTTGAATATATATAATTTTTTAAATAAGTGTGTCTTGGGTCTGGCGTAAATTTTTCACAAGTACCTAAGTGACTTAAAATCCTAGGTCCCCTTGACTGTCAATGAGAGTTAAACTCCTAAGAGCTTAAAACACTTTTTTTTAAAAAAATGGGGCTTTGATAAAATTTCCACTAGTACCTATGTCAAATTATTAATTGCAGATAGTTTAATAGATATTGGGCTTTTTTCCTGTGACTATTTTAATCTCAAATATTTAAATTCCCACCAAAAAGAACTTGAGGAATATCATTCAACAATTAGTTGATCATCAAATAAGTTATTCATCACTAAAATTCCTCATGATTTAAGTAGATCTACCATTTATCTATGTTGCATCTCTTTACAGTTTTACTTTCTTCATCCTGAATTTTTCTAGCCAGATTTTTCAAAGAAAGAATTACAGTTGCTGTAGACACAAACCCAGGTTGTTTTTGGAAATGGGTACCTAGCAGTTCAGTCTGAGTGCAGAATAATCTGCGTAGCTTGGTAGAGATTTTTGTTCAAATGAAAAACATTGCTTTCATAATGTGCGGCATCAATTCCAATTGAAAGCTTAATATAGTCCTCTGCTAAAAATATTTCACACCAATGGGGTCATCCAGATGCCAGTGCATGATGATAAAAGGATTTTGATTTACTGTAAGCTTGGCCTTTACTGCAAATCCAAGCAGCTTTGATACTGACACACTGCAACAGCAAACAAGAATAATGGTGGTGTTCTCTTGTAGAAGTAGGACAGACCATTGCATTAATATCTGATCATGTCTGAATTCCAATCAGTGCCTTCTGCCTTTGGAAGCTGTGAAGGTGACGACCCTGCCATTTTGTTTTGCTCTGTATTGTTTTAACTTCTCATTTAGTCTAAGAGAAACAACTTAAGTCTAAAAATCATTTTATGTAAATTTCAGCAACCGAAGCTAGATTTTTCACCTTTATATTAAAAAAATCTCCCCCAATTTGGGGATGTGTGTGAATTAGTCTAAAATCCAAGGCTATTGTAGTACAATCCTGGCTCTCTCTTGTGCAGATGCTACCAATCATGATAAATATAATAAATTAGTTATGTGGACAAAAGGAGAGTAGAATATGAGCCCCAAATTCATTTGCTATAGTTAAGCAAATATTTCTTAATTGTGGAAATGCAGGTTAATTTCCTCTGTTTGAGAAACATTTTCAAACAAATGCATCAACTGCTGTAACCTTAACCCCCCTGAATTGAAGAATTTATGCTGTCTTGGCTATTCAGGAGACAGCAGTTACTATGACAGTAGACTAGACTGGCACGCTGTAGCATTTTTTGATAATGCATTTAAAACTCTCTAAAATCTTACATGCGTGCAGGAGGATGCCATAGTTATTGTGAACCTACACTACTCTGTATCAGTAGCTGTGCCTTTCCTGCCACACAGATAGTGACTGCATATAGTTCTCATAACCTCCTCCTAAACACTTCACAAGATAATATAATACAAATATAGCCACTGACATTTTCCACTAGGGGAAGGAAAGCAATTTTACCATCTAAACAATATGCACCATTCCTTGTGTTCACATTAGAAAAAATTACTACTCTCAAGTTAGGGTTAAGGTTGTTTTAAAATACTTTACATTACTATCCCGTGTATTGAGAGCTGTTGCCTCCTTTGCTGTTGATGCTTACAGAATTTCTGTGCTTGCAGATCCCTTCACCTTGGTAATCTTTACTATGCAGTATAGTCTTTTCTACTATACATGTATGTGCATATTGTATTCCATGTATCGAGTTGCTCCCCCAAAGCTGTAGTTGACACTAAACTAAAAATAACTTGCTCACTTCACCAAAACTGCAGAAATTTGGAATGAGTCTAAAGGGGTCATTTCAGAGGAACAAATGGCAATTGGATACCTAAATCTCATCAGCCATCAAAGACAATGAAATGCTTTTATACCATGCTCTTATATTTCTGAAAATTTCTCCCTGAATCTTGCTGTGGCCAGCTTTCACCCATTCTTCTTGTCATTAGTCATTGTAATTAATCAGGGTTTCGGGGTTCGTCCCAATGGGTTCCTCCTGACAGCTCCTCTTCTCCATCAGTGATGATAAACTTTTGGCTGCGTGCATGCATGAGTTTGCTCCCCTGTCTAGCATGTTAACCATGCACAATTAACACGACAGACTCCAGAAAGAGCCCCCAGAGACCACAAATCAACTAAGGATCAAAATCATTCAGGCAGGTTTATTGCCAAACAACATACACATACACTAATAGTTGTCAACGAACAGAGTGGCCGCTGCACCCCTACACCTTACGTAAGCTGTGGCAAGTGCCAATACCCATTAAGTGCTATCTAGCGCCACTCCCTCCCATCCTCCTCCCCCTGCCCCCTCTGCCCCCAGCCTCCCCCCCCCCCCCCCGTCAGCCAGCGATTACCCTTCGAGGTGCAATTGTATACATAGGTACAATCAAGTCACACACCACTGACGTATCAGGTTGCCTACTTCTGTTGCCTGGTTACTGCCCCTTATGTCTCAGAAGGGGAGCTTACTTACTGTTGTTCATACTGTCAACTTACTATTTATCAAGCTGTCAACTTCAACCCAGTCCTGAACCTACGTCGGTATGTACTTTTTTTGTGGGGAGGTGCTTGACACCAAGATGTTTCTCAACAAGGCATTCTATTACAACCCCTCTTGAATGTGCTGGCAACCTGTGCTTGGTACTTGTGTCTGGAACTTTTTGGCACTCTTTATACTTGAGCTGGCTTGTACTATTTCTTTTTAACCAAGCAGTTCTGAGCCAAAGTCTTGTCCTTTAGATTTCTGTCCTGCTGATTTTATGTTACTGACCCTCAACTTACTACACTGCCTACAGGTTTGGTTGAATCCGTAAATACCTTTTTATTCTTGTCATAAACTGTTCAGTGTTGCTCGAGAACGCCTTGTTAGAAAGCAGCTAGGTTGTATTCCAGAAGGAGCTACGTTTAAGTTGTATCAGAGGGGTAGCCATGTTAGTCTGAATCTGCAAAAGCGACGAGGAGTCCTGTGGCACCTTATAGACTAACTGAAGTGTAGGAGCATAAGCTTTCGTAGGCAAAGACCCACTTCGTCAGATGCATGTCACATTCATCTGACGAAGTGGGTCTTTGCCCACGAAAGCTTATGCTCCTACACTTCAGTTAGTCTATAAGGTGCCACAGGACTCCTCGTCATTTAAGTTGTATGTGGAACAATGCCTATACATATAATAAAAGTGCTATAGTTTGCAAAATACCTTAGTAACTTTTTGGGGGGGCTGGGAGAAAGGCTGTATAAACTTAAGCTAAATATTACATTCAATATACCAAACTACAGATTGTTTAGTAATTAATTCACTGTTAGCTATTCGAGCAAAAGAAAATGTCTTCCTGTTTTAATCCTAAAGTCTTCCAAAGTACTGTTACAAAAATGTTAATTTATGGAAATCGTGTTAAAAATCATTTTGATGTTTTGACATATCAACATTGTTTAAAGTTTGAAGTTTTAAATGACTGGCATTCTTTCCCCATTTGAACTCAGCACTATGCTTCTCTGTATTTATTTTGCCTGCATTCTTATGAAGTAAATCAAAGTCCATTATAATGAGTTAAGTCGAGATGTGCTCTGCATTGTGATGTCAAAGGCACAGAATGAAGTTTTGCTCATGATGTCTGTTGGGAGGATTAGATTGTATAATAAGGCTCTTTTGATTCACTGATACATATTTTTTTAAGTTCCAGTTCCCATCTGAAATTAGCACATAACCCCCTCCTATGTGTGATTGAGGAGAACACATTCTCACATTCGTCAATGATTTTGTCTCTTCACAGCCAGTAAAAGTTTAAAGAGTGGATATATACAGTACATGGTAACGAGAGTGTTTTAGAAGGATTTTGCTAATAGATCACTATCAAAAGCACAATTTATTCTCTATTGGCTGTACTCCTTACTGTAGTTTCCAACCCCCATATTTAATGTTCAATTGAAATAACTGCTGATGGATACAAATGAGTCAATCTAGTTTAATAACAAGTAATTATGGGATATGCTGTGAAGACAGATTTCAGAGTTGGGTTAGTTTGTGGTGAAGGTAAGATCAGAGCTTGTGTTTGGGTTTAGGGCCTACAGTTGTGAACCAAAGGGACCCAATCAAACCAAATTTCTAAATCCCTTAACAGCATCATTTGTTTCCATGAGATTTCTGCTATATTGGGTCAAAATCTTGCGAAAATGGTTGTTTTCATGATATTTTGGCAACACACTGACTATAAACAGAACGCTTTCTCATCCTGTATTGGAACAGGCCAGGAATCAACACAGTAGGGGCAGAACTGGATCTGGGGAGTTGAATCTGAAGTTCCTTCAGTGGTGGGCACAAGTACAAAAGCTTTGGGTCAAAGCAAGAACTTTTCATTAGAACCTAATAAAAAAGAGAATCAGTTGATGTCCAGGAAGTTCTTATGTGGAAAAGCCACAGGATTTTGCTTGCTCAACTCTTCAGTCCAGCGCTTTTGTAAAAACACTGGATCAACCGTTAATATGGGGGAGAGGAGAAATGTTAAGCCACTAGATTGCACATCAGCATTGGTTTAAAAGCTGATTACACTTTTTTCATCTTAAAATACATGGCAGGTTATTTTTTGAAAATAAGCTATGGAAATAAGCAAATAAGCTACCTTTGGAAACAAGATATTTTTCCTGTAAATTAAGAGAATTCTCTAGAACAGTTTTTCTCAGAATAAACATTTCTTGTCCACCAATACAACTAAAATAATGGAAACAAATTGTTCTAAAGTTCATGAATTGCAGTTCTCCTAATAGCTTGTCTTACCATCCACATGTGCTTGTTAATTTTATCCTTCAGTCATGGTTTTTTTTTTTTTTTTTTAGGGCCTCTGTGCATATCATACTATTCCCATTGGTGTATTAGGCAGTGCTTTATCCGATAGCATCTTCCTCATTCTCTGACACTTCATTATGGAAACAAATAAACTAGAGTATTTTATAGAGGAGACTTTCTAGAGTCCTGTTCCTGTTCAGTAAAGATTAGTTGACTGAAATACTGGAATATTCACTCATGAAACTGTCTGGTTTGTAATTTCTGGAGCTCCATTGGTAACCACTATTCATAATTTGTATTTATTTTTTCTCTTGCAGATGATATTAAAGTATCAGTAAATGATTTTATTATCAAAGCAACAGCAGTTACTCTCAAAGTAAGTAAATAATTTGCCTTCAGTAAAATAGTTGTAGAATAAACTTTTTTAAAGAAGGACAAGAGAAGTATTGATGGTACTTGTTCAATGCTACAGTACAGCTTTTTTTCTATGTATATATCTTTTTAAATATTGTAAGCACAGTGCTTCATGTTCTGCACTGTGTATTGATTTTTGACATGGAATTTAAGGTGTTGGTATTGATTTAGTGAACTCCTAAATGCCCTAGGATTAAAGCTAAGATTTTGTCATAGATACAGGCAGTCCCCGACTTATGCGGATCCGACTTACGTCGGATCCGCACTTACAAACGGGGCTTTCTCGCCCCGGAGGTCGAGGTGGCGGATTGCTACCTGCGAGCTCCGGGGCGAGAGAGCCCCGTTCGTAAGCTGCTCCGGTGCCCCTGGTCTGCTGGAGACTGTCTCCAGCAGACCAGGGGCACCGGGCGGGTTCCCGCGCTTCTGAGGCTTTGCCAGAGCAAAGCCTCAGAAGCGCGGGGAACCGCCGCTGCTGCCGCTTCAGTCCCGGTGCCTGTGGTCTGCTGGGGACCGTCCTCAGCAGACCACAGGCACCGGGACTGAAGCTGCAGCCGCAGCGCGGCACCCCGCTGCCGCTGCGGCTCTGCTCCCCGTGTCCCTGGTCTGCTGGGGGGGGGCGCAGCTAGTGTGCCCCCCCCCCAGCAGACCAGGCTTTTGTTTTGGACCCTGGGGCAGAGCAGATGGGGTCCTGCTGGGTTGGTCCAGTAGCACCGAGGAGCGGCGCTACTGGAGCAACCCAGCAGCACCCCAGCTGCTCCACCCCAGGTGTCCCCAAGTCAGCTGCTGCTGAAACTGACCAGCGCTGACTACAGGAAGCCCGAGGCAGAGTTGCTCTGCCCCGGGCTTCCTGGAATCAGCTGCTGATCAGTTTCAGCAGCACCTGACTTGGGGACGCCTGGGGTTCTTAAGTTGATTCTGTATGTAAGTCAGAACTGGTGGTCAGTTTCAGCAGCGGCTGAATCTGGATGCCAGTTCCGACTTACATACAGATTCAACTTAAGAACAAACCTACACTCCCTATCTTGTACGTAACCCGGGGACTGCCTGTATTTACTAAAAGTCAGCAACCGGTCACAGGCAATAAATATTCACTGGAGCTCATGATCTGTTTTTGATTTTTATTTAAAAACTAGAAGATTTATCTAGCATTGGTCAAGTCCTCAACTCAAATTTTGTTTTTCTTCATTTAAATCGTTATTCTGGAGTGGGCCTAGGGATGAGAGGTTCAGTTTGCAGCTTGGGGCCAAGTTAGAAGCACCTGTCTATGGCCACTACAGAGGGCACAGCCGGGGAGGGGTGCTTGTCCCCAGACATACAGACAAACAAAACACACAAACAGACAAACTTTCTGAAATATATAATAGATACCTTTCTCCACCCCCGCATCTTGCTTGCCCAATAGCTGTCCTGGTCCCCATCTCTGGCTGCTTGCTGCACCCTCAGTCCCCTGTGGTTATTCTGCAGTATAATTGTCCCTTCTACCAGACTTCTTCCTTTCCATTTTACGAAAAAAATCTAATTCCAGGCACATCCCATTGTCCAGCACAATCAAACCCCGACCTTGCTTTAAATTGTGATAAGAGGAAGCTGCATACCCAGTTGTTTGGTCCTAGCTCTTACCATTTAGGAGTTCTTCTTGAACAAACAGACTCAGATGGATGGGCAGAAGGACAGACAGATGCATGCTTCTAAAATATAGTAAGATATGTGTGACAAAATGGGCAGTGGTGAGGGCCCTACTTCCTTTTTGTGGTTCAGAGTTCCTTGATCCATCATGGCTTGTGTTGGCGCTGTGGAGAAACCCCAAAATTCCCAGCTGCTGTTAGATGGTGGTATGATTGTGCAGCTTCTAGCTAATACTGGCTTAAATCATGGAGGTCTCAGAAAGTCATTGCTTCTGTGACTTCTGTAACCTCTGTGATAGAATCATAGCCTTACCAATGATCTATGTACTTAAGAGATGGCCTCTTTCCTTATTCTATATCGCTGCAATTGCAGAGGCTCTTCTGTGACATTTAAAAGAAACTTGCTCCCATCTTTGGTCCAACTTTGCCTATTTCTGATTATTTTAAGGATATATTGAAAAGTCCATCTTAATGCCAAAGCATATGAAAAAAGGAGAATGGGATGGATGCTTTTAATGGGGGGAGGGGTGGAGTAATATGTGGAATGTTTCAGTACTTTATTTGCATTGTGCTGTAAATAACTGACAGAGGATGGACTTTCTGCAGTTTAGTAATAATGGAGGGGGAGACATGTATGTCTGTGGGTGTATGTGTATTATATTTGTAGTTTAGTTTTTGTCAAGCACCCAAAGCAGATGAGCAACTGCTCTTCCTGCTATATAGAAATCAAGTGAATATTTTATCTTAAATGGTGAGGCCTGGATTTTGGAACTGGAAGAAGTGGTGAGTGCCCATAGTATATAATTACACTGATAACATTGATGTTCTACAGGGCCACATATTTGTTCTCAACATTAGGGAAACTTGTTTCCCGGCTTGCTAATAGCACAGTTTCTGTCTATAGCCATTCACTAAAATGGAGTGTTCAAAATAAAAAATAGTCAAATTAATTCATGCATTTCTTCTGTCAATAAAATGAGTTCAATAATAGTATTGATGTTTTTATTTTATATATATCGCAAAATCTTCTACGTGCACATTAATACTTCTCAGTGCTGGTAGACTTACGCTTGCTCAACATAAACTGTGTTGAAAAAATAGCATTGGGGATACTGTGTTTTGTGGCAGTGGCAGTTATTGGGTCCAGGATTCTATTTCCAAACCTAAGAGATTGGACAGGTATGGACTTCAGTGGCTTGCCCAGTTTAGAATCATAGAATCCTATGGCTGGAAGGTACCTCAGTAGGTCATTCAGTTCATTCCCGTGCCCAAAGCAGGACTAATCCCAATTAAATCATCCCAGCCAGGGCTTTGTCAAGACATGACTTAAAAACTTCTAGGCATGGAGATTCCACTGCCCGAGGTAACCCATTCCAGTGCTTTACCACTCTCCTAGTGAAATAGTTTTTCCTAATATCCAACCTAGACCTCTCCCACTGTAACTTGAGACCATTGCTCCTTGTTCTGCCATCCGTCACTACTGAGAACAGCCTCTCTCCATCCTCTTTGGAACCGCCCTTCAGAAAGTTGAAGGCTGCTATCAAATCCCTCCTCTTTCTTCTTTTCTGCATACTAAATAAGCCGAAATCCCTCAGCCTCTCCTCATAGATCATTTGCTCCAGCCCCCTAATCATTTTGGTTGCCCTCCGCTGGACCCTCTCCAATGCGTCCACATCTTTTCTAAACTGGGGGGCCCAGAACAGGACACAATACTCCCAGATGTGGCCTCGCCAGCATTGAATCAAGGGGAATAATGACTTCTCTAGATCTGTTGGAAATGCTCCTCCTAATGCACCCTAATATGCCATTACCCTTCTTGGCTACAACGGCACACTGTTGACTCATATCCAGCTTCTCATCCACTGTAATCCCCAGGTCATTTTCTGCTAAACTGCTACTTAGCTAGTTAGTCCCCAGCCTGTAACAATGCTTGGGATTTTTCCGTCCCAAATGTAGGACTCTGCACTTGTCTTTGTTGAACCTCATCAGATTTCTTTTGGCCCAATCCTCCAATTTATCTAGGTCACTCTGGAGGCTATCCCTGCCCTCCAACTTATCGACCTCTCCCCCAGTTTAGTGTCACGTGCAAACTTGCTGAGGGGGCAATCCATACCCTCATCCAGATCATTAATAAAGATATTGAACAAAACCGGTCCTAGTACCGAACCTTGGGGCACTCCGCTAGAAACCGACCGCCAACCAGACATCGACCCATCAATCTCACCAGCTTTCTATCCAACTTACAGTCCATTTATCTAATCTATACTTCCTTAACTTGCTGGCAAGAATATTGTGGGAGTCCGTATCAAAAGCTTTGCTAAAGTCAAGGTATATCACATCCACTGACTTCCGCATATTCACAGAGCCAGTTACCTCATCACAGAAACTAAATTGACCATCACAGAAGTGAAATTGATCATCTCATGATCACTGCTGCCCAGTGCCACAACCTCAGTACAGGTTGTATCTCCCTTAACCAGGACCACAGAGCCCAGGAGGAGGGAAAGATATTTTGGCCTTGGAAAGGGTTCAGAAAAGGGCAACTAAAATGATTAGGGGTTTGGAACGGGTCCCATATGAGGAGAGGTTAAAGCGACTGGGACTCTTCAGTTTAGAAAAGAGGAGACTGAGGGGGGATATGATAGAGGTATATAAAATCATGAGTGGTGTGGAGAGGGCCGATAAAGAAAAGTTATTTATTAGTTCCCATAATAGAAGAACTAGAGGACACCAAATGAAATGAATGGGTAGCAGGCTTAAAACTAATAAAAGAAAGTTCTTCTTCACAAAGCAAATAGTCAACCTGTGGAACTCCTTGCCAGAGGAGGCTGTAAAGGCTAGGACTATAACAGAGTTTAAAGAGAAGCTAGATAATTTCATGGAGGTTAGGTCCATAAAAGGCTATTAGCCAGGGGATAGAATTGATGTCCCTGGCCTCTGTTTGTCAGAGGCTGGAGAAGAATGGCAGGAGACAAATCGTTTGATCATTGTCTTCGGTCCACCCTCTCTGGGGCACCTGGTGCTGGCCACTGTCGGCAGACAGGCTACTGGGCTAGATGGACCTTTGGTCTGACCCAGTGCAGCCATTCTCATGTTCTTAAGTTAATTGTTGTGGTGAGGCAGGAGCGCCATACGGGGCATTGATGACTCAGCCAGGAGCCCAGTGTGTATGTGTGATGGGGAGCAGGACAGGTGGCATAGCAGGGAGTTCTGGCCCCAATGGAACTCCCTTGCCTCAGCAGACGGGGAGCGCTAGTCTGGCTGTGGATCTATGGCCCTGGTCAAGGAGCTCCTGACATGTTCTGGCTCTAGTGGCTGGAGAACTCCAGCCCCAGCAGCCAAGGAGCTCTGGCCCCGTCCTCAGCCACAGAGCTCCAGCTGCGTTCTGGCTCCAGTGGCTGGGGAATTCCAGCCCCAGCAGCAGCTAGGGAGCTCTGTCCTGGACTGCAGCACTGTGGCCCATCCCTCGCCCCAGCCACAGAGCTGTGCCCCAGCTGCGGAGACCGGAGGCTTCGGGGCTCTGCCCTGGCCGTGGAACTCCGGCCATGGCACTCTGGCCCTGGCTGCAGCGGGGCAGGTTGGAGCCCTAGCCCAGTGGCAGCATGGCCACAGGGGTAAGGACTTTCCCTGGTCTGGCAAATGCCCTCATTCGGCACCAGTTAGGTTCTGAGGGTGCCGGACCTGCAAGGTCCAAACTGTGTTGCTATTTTTAGTTCACTAGCTCAAGATGCCTGCCCATGGTGGGAGTAGGGATGTAAAACATCATTTCAAAAGATAACCATGTAACTGCTAAAAATCTTAGCGGTTGCATGGTTACACGCGCTGCTGGCTCTGAATACAAAGCTTAGCTTTATATCTCAAAGCCCACAATGAAGCCTCTCCAGGAGCGGTGCTGGCACCCCCTGCTGGCCCTGCTTCTGGAGAGGCTTTTCTGCAGGCTCTCCAGCTGGCTTTCCTGGGAGCCACAGTGTGTTACCTGTGGCGGGGAGGCTGTATCAGGTCAGCCCTGCCATGGACAGGGGCTGCTACACCCGGCTGTGATGGGCCCTGTGGGGTGGGCAATGAGCTACTCCAGCCCTGTTGGTTAACAGTAACCAGTAAGTCTCACCCGTTATACTCTTAAAGCTATTATAGCAGGTCCCTTTCACTGTTTTGAATTTTTCAGTATGTTCTACCATATGATGGACTATGTGGGTTATTCACTTGTTATTTAAAAGGGCATTTCTGCATTTATTAATACAGAGAATGATTTACATCAATCAGTTTAGGACATATGATCTGTTAATATCTGAATAAAAAATGTTAGTTGATTAGATTTTGCATTTTTCTTGGCTGTCATTACTAAAGCAGAGTTTGGCTGTCCTACTGAAGGATTAGATTGCTACTGGGCATTAGAAGAACATCAGTGACCTGTCACCTCCAGGCTCTTAATGAAAATTCAAAGATCTTTAGTAACTGCATGATGATGATGAACAATTTGTTTAGGTGATTGTGCATGTGAGCTGACTGCTGGAAGATAATTGTGAATTAAAATTTAATTGAGTATTTTAATGATGTGGTAATGTTGTGTACATTACATAAAAGCTATTTATTGTTTTGGAAGATATTTAGTAATCACAACACTACTTCCACTCCATTATACTATTATGATATTTAAAAAACAACCAAATTTTATTTTTATTAATATGTGCAGAAATAATCAAATACCTTTTTAGCAAGTCAGAAATAAGCTCAGTTTAGTATTGGCTCAAAACCTGGAAACATTTTTGTTAAATGTTTGAGGATGTGGGAAATGGTAAATCAAAAGTGTGTGTGTGTGTGTGTGTGTGTGTGTGTGTGTGTGTGTGTGTGTGTGTGTGTGTATACACACACACACACAGAGACACACAAAATTGCATGAAGAAAAATTTGAAATTTAGAAAAATTTGACCACATCTTCTCGGTTTAATAGATTTTTACATTTCCCTTGTCTGCTAAATAAATAAGACATCACAATATCTTAATTCTTCTTATCTTCATACACATAAATAGGTGAACTGAGAATGTTTAAATGTTTCTTGCATATTCTCCTCTTTTTATGCAAATTGCCCAGCAGTACCATCTGTATCATGACAAGGAAGAGATCTGAATGTTGGAATTTCAAAACTGTTTTTAAAAAGACTTGTTTCAAAGTGTCAGCAAGACATGAAGTTTCATCTTTTGAATGTATCTGGCAAAGTCAATATGAGAGTTTATATGGTCAGTAAACCAACCTCTCAAGAGACTGTCTGCATCAGTTCTTAAACATGTTCAATCTTTACTTCAGTTTTTAGGATCACAAATCCTACAAGTGCTCTCTTTGTAGTTTAACCTTCCTTCCTGAAAATCAGAGCATTATTAACATCATCTCAGTGGGATAACTACATCTCATTGGAAAAATACTGATTTTTTTTGTATGTAATTGTTTCATTTTCTGTACCTAATAATAGGAGTATAGCTAATGTGCTACCAGTTTTTAAAAAAGTTTCTAGAGGTGATCCTGGCAATTGTAGGCCAGTAAGTTTAATCTTAGTACCAGGCAAATTGGTTGAAACTATAGTAAAGAACAGAATTGTCAGACACATAGTTGAACATAATTTGTTGGAGAAAAGTCAATGTGGTTCTTGTAAAGGTAAATCAAGTCCCACTAAGGGTAGGAATAAATAATCAGTTTTCAGAATGGAGAGAGATAAGTAATGGTGTTCCTCTGGGGACTGTAATAGAACCAATACAGCATGTTCCTAAATGATCTGGGGGGGAACAATGAAGTGGCAAAATTGGCAGGCTACACAAAACTACTTGAAATAGTTAAGTCCCATGCAGACTGCAAAGACCTACAGAAAGATATCTCTCAAAACTGAGCAACTCAGTAACAAAATGGTAGATTAAATTAGAAGTTGAGAAATGCAAAGTAACACACATTGGAAAACATAATCCCAACTATACAAATGGGGTCTGAATTAGCTGTAACCGCTCACGAAAGAGATCTTATAGTCATTGTGGGTAGTTCTCTGAAAACCTCCACTCAATGTTCAGTAGTAATCAAAAAAGAAAACAATATTAGGGGATTTTTAAGAAAGGATAGATAATAAGACAGAAAATGTCACATTGTCACTATATAAATTCATTTCACCCACATCTTGAATACTGTGTGTTTGATGTGGCTACCCCCATCTTAAAAAATATATTGGAATTAGAAAAGGTTCCGACAATGGCAACAAAAATGCTTAGGTGGTATGGAATGGATTCCATATGAGGAGAGATGAATAGGGCTGGGACTTTTCAGCTTGGAAAAGAGATGACCAATCAGGAATCTGAGTGAGGTTTAATGGTGTAGAGAAAGTAGATAAGAAACTGCAATTTACTCATAACACAAACTAAGGGGTCACACACAATTAATAGATGGCAGGTTTAAAACAAAAGGCAGTATTTCTTTACTCAACTGACATTCAACCTGTGGAGCTCTTTGACAGAGGATGTTGTAAAGGCTCAGAATATAATAGGGTTCAAAAGAGAACAAGATGAATTTATGGAGGATAGATCCATCAATGGTTATTAGCCAGGATTGGCTGAGATGTGTCCCTAGTCTGTTTGTCCGAAGCTGGGAATAAGCAACAGTGAATGGATCACTTAGGCTATGTCTAGACTGCAAGCCTCTTTCGAAAGAGCCTCTTTCGAAAGAGAGCGTCTAGACTGCACGCGTAATTTCGAAAAAGCAAGCCGCTTTTTCGAAAGAAAGCACCCAGTGAGTCTGGATGCTCTCTTTCTAAAAAGCCTGTTTGCTTTCAAGAACGCCTTCTTTCGAAAGAGCACTTTCGAAAGAAGGTGTTCTTCCTCGTGGAATTAGGTTTACCACTGTCGAAAGAAAAGCCACATTCTTTCGATTTAATTTCGAAAGAACGCGGCTGCAGTCTAGACGCAGGTGAAGTTTTTTCGGAAAAAGGCTACTTTTCCCAAAAAAACCCTGAGTCTGGACACAGCCTTAATGATTATCTGTTCTGTTCATTTCCACTTGGGTACCTGATACTGGCATCTGTGGAAAGACAAGATACTGGGTCAGATGGCCATACTTATCTTCTTTCTTTCAAAAGAATAAGTGACATTTGCTAGATTGACAGCTCTAGAGTCTGGACTTCATGTAAACACTTTGATCACCTGCCAGTGTATCATATCGCATGATATTGTTAGACTGCCAGGGTGTATGAGGAAAGTTCGGTTCTTAGGTCACTAAGATTAGATGGCCACTTCTACTGAGAGACTTCTACACTAGGAATTAGACTTTTCTAATAGCTCATTTCACAGAGGACAATGAAATTATATATGAGATTGTATATGTATGGTCATTATTGACCAGGATTGCATATAAACGAGTGAGCTAGTCGTGAAGGGTCAAATACCCTGTTACTTTTTAGTTATCCATCTCTCTCTCTCTCTCTCTCTCACTCATATCTTAGGCATTCAGAAGGTGATACTTGTGAACATCTAAAGAGTTTGGCTGCTGCTGTTAACGTATCATTAGTTTCCCAATAGCCCTGACTGTTCATAAATATTTTTGTTTCTCTCTGCTGCAGTTTCCTGCTCTGCAGCATTCATTCGCAATTGCTGACAAGGTAGATTTAAATGGATGCTTGCTAATAAAATGAGTCTATTCTTAGACCTACATGGCAAGTCTTTTATTATCCCTGTCTTGCTCGCGGCAGTCCTGGTAACAGATGTGACCTGTTCTCTTGCCTTCAGTCTCAAACAGCAGTCTGTGCTGCATTAATTACTTTGGTGAATGCCTGTATATCGCTGTGCATTTTAAAGAGGTTTCCTTTTTATAATTGGTTGAGCCATTATTCCTCTAACTGCTGGCTTTCTTTGTGTATCTCTTTTCTAGCAAATGCCAGATGTGAATGTGACCTGGGATGGAGAGGGCCCTAGGCAGCTGCAATCCATCGACATCTCTATTGCTGTGGCAACAGACCGAGGTCTCATTACACCAATCATAAAAGATGCTGCTACCAAGGGAGTACAGGAAATTGCTGCCTCTGCAAAGGTAGGTCTCAGATGTACAGTAGGCTTAGGAATATCATGGCTGTGTAGCTTTTTGCAGCCAAAGGTATGGCATGACCCAGATGGAAATGAATGATTATCTCAAAAGCAGTTTAAAAAAAGGCTGAAAGCTTTTTTTTTTTTTTTTTTTTTTTTTTTTGTGGTATTGGAATTGTAAATGTATTATTAATATAGCAAGTAGGGATGTTCAATTGTGTTTAAGCAGATAATCGATTAGTCAATAAGGTGGAAAATTACAGAGCTGCAGCGGGGTTAGCTCCCATGGGAGTTATTCTCCTCTTAATACATTTAAAAGGCAGAGGCACAGCCAGGAGGACTGGGTGCGAGCCGAGACAACTGATTACTGGCTCGTGCCTGGTCCCCGCACTATGCCTCTGTGTCCATTGCCCCCACTCCTCCACAAAGATGGTGCTGGGGGGAACTGGTTTTTAAGCGAGCTCCCCCCAGCACTGGCTTTTGCTCTCCTCCTCCCTCTTGCTGCCTCTGTCTGATAGAGGCAGAAGTGAAGGGGTGTGGGATAAGCATATGCTTACTGGATAATTGACTAGTCACTTACATCCCAAATAGCAAGTCTCTTCCATCAATTTTATTAGCATTTTTTTTAAAATGCAAAAATTATTTAGCCATCAAATTCTGCAGTGAAATCCGTGCCAAACTTGGCTCAATACAGCCTGTGAAATTGTCTCTTAATCAGAGTAGTGTATTAACAACATCAAATAAGTAGTTTCATATTCATTAGCATTTGTGGTATTTTTTCCAGGATATAAATAGATGGGAGTTGTTTGTTTTATTGTAAATATTATATCCCTTATTCAGGGCTTTGCTTATTTGAGCATTCAACACAAGTCACGAATGGAGTGTGCCTCAAAGGTAGCTTTAAATTAGCTTTATTGCCTAGATTTCTAGAGCTGCATTGTCTTAAGCCAGGTGTAGGTTAGAGCTCCTCTCCTTTAGTGGCAATAGGGGCTAGGGACTGTTGCGGCAGCCACAAATTGCTTGGATATGAGATCCACAGCCACATACTCTTTGGATACGTCTCGACTACATGCCTCTGGCGACAGAGGCATGTAGATTAGTCTATCCAGCATAGGAAAATGAAGCGGCGATTTAAATAATCGCCGCTTCATTTAAATTTATATGGCTGCTGCGCTGAGCCGATCAGCTGTTTGTCGGTTCAGCGCGGTAGTCTGGACGCTCCGCGGTCGACATCAAAGGCATTTGTCGACCTCCCAGGTATGCCTCCTGGGATTAGGCATACCTAGGAGGTCGACAAATGCCTTTGATGTCGACCGCGGAACGCCCAGACTACCGCGCTGAACCGACAAACAGCTGATCGGCTCAGCGCGGCAGCCATGTAAATTTAAATGAAGCGGCGATTATTTAAATCGCTGCTTCATTTTCCTATGCCGGGTAGTCTAATCTACATTCCTCTGTCGCCAGAGGCATGTAGTCTAGACGTACCCTCAGTCTGACTTGCTTCAGAAAAGGGTCCGATGGCTTAGGACTCGGAGCCATACACAGGGCTGATCTTCCTCAAGCAAGTAAGCAGCTGTGGGTTTGTAAAATTGCCCATGTGCAGGAGTGACTCTGCCTCCAGATATGTATGTTCAGAGCTACAAAAAGTGTGATAGCTTTGCATGGAATGTTGTTCTGAATAACAGTGCTGGAAAAGTAAGAACTAATACTACTGTACTTAGTGTCTGGTCTTTAAATGGTATCATCCCACAAAATGTACATGAAGTGGACTTTAGAATGTTCACTTTTTAAAGTGTTGTCAAGACCCCCCTCTGAAAATACAGTCATTGCTAAACATGAATGTTTTATTGAGTATGATATGGAGGTCTCTTATCCACCAGCTAGCCAAGGAGTAAGGATAGCAAAAATAGCAATATAAAGCTTTACTTTCACACTTTTACCTCTGTCGCGAGAATCACAGGTCCGATAATGAATACCCAAGTGGGGAAGGACAGAGCCAGGTGGACAGTTTTATCAAATAAAAATTATTTATTTATGACAGAGGTGAATTTATAGTATTTATTCTAAGATTTTTAATAGACTGTGTTAATAATGAATTTACAGTATTTATTATATTCTATGGTTTCTAGTAAAATGTGTCAGAGATATAGGGATGGGAATGGCAAGGGGAATAGTCTCTAATCTTAAAATATCCAGCTACAGTAATAAAATAAGTGATAACTACAAACTCTTATGTACTACCCAAAAACAACTACAACACTAAGCTTATACAACAAGAAAAAAATCAAATCATACATACCAACTTACACAGCACACGGAACATTTCACAGATATCGGTTCGGTTGCGAAGGCCTTGGTTACGCCCGAGAGTCGGGGGAGGTGGCTGGTCGGTTGATCAGGCTGGCAGCGCTTTGAAGTATATGAGAAGGCACACGCACGGTGGTACATGTGTTGCGAAGACCTCCTAGAGCAAACTGTGCCATGGGTATTTATCCGCAAATCTGCGCATCGCTTTCCCGCGCTTGCATATTACCATATATGGCCCAATGGTCACCAAGTGGGGGGGTCTCTGTCCCAGGGGTTGGGCCGAAACTGTGCAGGTTTCATGCGACCAGGTAAGCCCCGCAGTTCTCATGCCAAGGTGATGGGTGGGAGAGTCAGGCTATTTTCCCCTTTTCACACCTTCCCCTTTTCTAAAGGCAATGGTATGCAGGAAGGGTGCGGCCGGTTTCTCTCAAGGAGTCAAGAGCGGCCTGGCCAAACTTTTTTTACTGGGGGGCAGTTTCTTTTCTCTAACAACCTCCACTTCAGGGTTTTGGGGGTTATATTTTTAACTTCTCTCATCAAGCGGTAGCCAACTTTCAGATCTGCCTTCCTGTGGTAACTATACATACAGTGCATTGAACCAGCCTGTAAATTAATGAAGTGAAAACTCCGTTACAAATAGAGTGTGAGACATGAAGCTTCAATTCCTATCACTGACACCTTGCAGTGGGATGCATTGTTTCAAACCATGGACCAGGATTGCAAGAATGGAACATTAGCATTATACTTATAGATGTGATGTTCTTAATGTAAACATTTTTCATCTCAACTAGTAGTTTCTATTAAATGTGGTATACATTACCAACTCCTGAGTTCCAGTAATTCAGTCTACCATGAATAAGGGTTGCAGGATGAGGCCAACAGGGAATATCTACATAGAAAGTTATAGAAATAATTTAGGTTTGCTAATTTCTTACAATTCTCTTCTATGTTGTGGAAAAATATTCTTTTATTCTATAGCAAGAGGTTATAAAACCTGCAGCCATTTCTTTGATAGTATCCCTTTATAGTTTGGCAGATCCTTCATCTGATGCCTGAGTTAGATCTGTCTCCCCATTGCCCTGTGTTAATTCTGACTTATTTCCAGGTCACGTGCATATGAAATCATATTGCTTTGATCATGAGTGCTTTTATTACTCATAAGCAGTATGTTCACGTTATCCCTGTTGTATGAACAAGCACCGTTCCAATGGCTGTTGCTCTCTGGTTCAGTAACTACAATAACTTTTTTGCCATGCTCAAATTTGTATATCTCTGTCGATTTTTACATTTATACTATGCTGTCTTCTTTTTGTAATAGGCTAAGTATGCTTCAATCATTGTTCTTGATGTATGAGCATAATGCTCATACAGAATGACCAAGTTTGTTTTTGTACTTTGCTATATTGCTATTCTAGTTTAAATATATTTTTGTTTGGAGAGGGGTTTTTTTGTTTTTGTTTTACTCATTATATGGCACAGCCTTTAGCAGTTTTTGATTGTAACATGCTGTAGTGGGGTGGAATGGCCACCCACTGAGCCAGAGGCGGAGGAACCCCTCTGGGAGCCATTTTGAGCCCAGCCTAGCCCCGCCCCCTCACCTGACCGGAAGTCAAGGGGCGGGGCTAGGACTATAAGAAGGCTGCTGGGGAGCTCAGTCAGGGCCCAGCCTCTGAAGGAGCCGGTGGCCTGTCTGGAGCTCCTGCCTGGGAAGGCTAAGACCTGGGCTAGGCCACCCTCAGCGGCCTCCTCGGAAGCCAGCCAAGGGTTCCCTGCCAGGGCTACTGAGGCCTGGCCAAGCCAGCCAGCTGAACCTCCCGGGGACCCCGAGGACTGGACCGAGCCGCTGGACCAGCTGGAACCCCGATGGGTACTGGAACGCCGGGGCCGGGTGAGCCCACGGGACGCTGCGGGGTTCCAACCCCTTGACCCCTGGATTGGGCCAGCCGGACCCTGCTGGGACGACAGCGCCTCGACTCCCTGCTCAGACCTGCTGGAGGTACAGGTACCAGCGAAGGGGGAGACAAGAAGCGGCCCAGGGGGTAGCATGGGCTGAGAACCGCCCTAGGCCAGCAAGTTGCGGGCTGGAGCCCCTGCTGAGCCTGTAGCAGCTGAACTGCTGCATCCAGGGCCCCTGGGCCGGGGCGCAGGAGAGTGGGTGGGCCTGCGCCCCCCCCCGCCACCCACTAACCGGGTGGCAGTCTCCCCCTTTGCCACTGCTGCAGGTGCACTACCTGCCCAGCTCTTGAACTAGGAGCTTCTACAAACCTGGGTGTTTGTCTGCGGCCACGCCTTGAGTCAGGACATGGCCGCCATTTGCTGCCCTGCCTTGAGTTAGGGCCGGCTTGGCTTACTGTGGTTTGCCGCCATTTGCTGCCCTGCTCGAGGGCCTGGGCCTCCGTATGGTGGTCTTGGTACCTGGCCAGGATCCGGACCGGACCTTTTTAAAGGGCCAGGACTAGGACTGTTGCCCGGCCCTAACTGAGTTAAGGGACTTGAGTATACGCAGAATTTCTTCCCCCATGGCCCGGGCCTGAAGCAAGGCCGGGCCCCTGAACTATTGTCTCTCACCCCAACCTGAAGTAAGGCCGGAGATAGACTCTCAGACTCGGACTGTTTTAAGGCACGGTAGGGCCATAGGGCGGACAAGCCACCCATTGTACCAGGGCGGAGGAACGCCTCCTAAAGGCCTGCCGACCTACAACTAACCACCCTCCCCCCCGGAAGGGGGGAAAAGCTCAGGCTATTGTGGACATTGCCAGAGGGCAGTGTCCTGAACAGACCGCGCCACCTGCCGGCAGATATAATTCCCCAAACAGACGGCAGGGGCGCTGTGGTGGAGCGGGGACCCCGCTACACATGCCTTGTAGGCAACTACAAGATACTAAGACCAGCAGTATCAGAGAAAAGATGTTATTTCTCCTCTTTCCACTTCTCTGACTCCTGTCTGTATCCCAGTTAGGAATTATGCATTTTATGAGTTAAACCTAGGAGACCTTAGCTTTCAGGGGACCAACTCCATTAGAAAAGTTCATAAAGCTATTTTTCCACTTGATAGTAACACATTAGGTCAACTTCTTTCTATATGAGGGATCCATGCTGAAATGAGAATCAACCTACATTTTTCCTTTATTCTTTTGTGAACAAAGGTAGAGTTGTTGCACCTTAAATCATGAAAATGAGATGCTTTAAAGCTAGAGAGACTAGCTAGGAAACATACACACACACACACACACACACACACACACACTTATTTATTTTATTCAACCAACTTCTCTTGGTAAAAAGGACACGCTTTTGAGCTTACATAGAATTCTTCAACAGATAAGTACTCAGAGTGTCACAAGTTAGAACAGACAAGGAGTTATAACCCATAGAAAAGCTCAGAGTGGTTTGAAAGCTTCTCTCTCTTACAGACAGAAATTGGCCCACCTTGTCTCTCTCTGATATCCTGGGACTAGCACTGCTACAACAACACTGCAGATATAGCTCACAGTTGTGACAAGTTAATTTAAATCCTGTCTCAAGTTATAATTATGACTTTATCATAAATTACCGTGGACCGATCATTATTATCAATAGAAGTGAGGCCTGATATCACAGGCCTGGTGTCTGATCGAGTGGCACTTGTGATCATAAAAATAATATATCTGTATAGTATGTTACAGTTTGAGAACCTTCTACAAACATTAATCTCTAAATTGGTAAAAACAGCTATATCACAAGGGAGTTGTGAGGATTAGTTCATTAATGTTTATAAAGGGCACATAATCCACTATTAGAGGGCACTGTGAAAGTAAAAAGTGTTAAAGCAGGTAAGCACAATGACTATTATGCACATTGTAATATGAAGAAACTGAAGCATAAACATTAGTGACTTGTCCTACAAGATGTATGCTAGGAGTAGGGTCTAAGGTAACTGGCCTGTTCATAGTGTCATTCTCTATTTGAGCCTGTGGACTGGACTCTGACTACCTGGGCTGTTCTGTAGCAGTCACACTTTTTACAAGAGAATGACAACAAAAACACCATTGAAGCAGACAAGAAAGTTGGAAATATGTCTGCAAATGTTTGATTTCTGTAGTAGAAAAGCAGACTTTGCATTGCATGAAAAGCTCCAATTCGTAAAGGAAGAAACATCTATATCAATGATAGGCAGCCTGTAGGCTGAATGTGGCCCATTAGGGTAATGTGGTCTGTGAGTCAGAGACATTTTGCTGACATTGACAATCTGCAGACTTCCTTCTCCCTCCCTCCCCCTGCACCCAGTGGCTGTGGTTTGTTGCTCCCATCCAATGGGATCTGTGGTTGTCCCTCACAAATGTGCCATGTACCAGTTGCAGCCTCTATGCTGTACTGAAATATAAATACAGGTAATACAGAAAAGTGTGATATTGCTTCATGAATTTCAAAATTTCATTGATCTTAATTTTTGCATGTCATTGGTGGGATTACATGTAGCATTGAGATCTTACTTGCACTAAAGCATTTTAATTCGTAAGAGGAGAAATAACATCACCTAGACCATGGGTTCCAAAACTGGGGGACGTGCCCCCGGGGGAGGGGGGGCCGTGAAGTGACCTAGCCACACACACCGCCGTCAAACCCACCCCAAGTTTTGCTGCTATTTTGGGAGGGCGGGCATGAGGATTTCTCAAAAATCAAAAGGGGGGAGGGGTGATGCCAAAAAGTTTGGGAACCACTGACCTAGACTTTCCTTTCTTAACAAGACTTTATAGAAACTTTCATGGATAGATATCAAAGCTCTTTATAAAAATGGGTATTATCATTTCTATTTCAGTAACAAGGAACATTATTGCTTTCATTACTCCTACAACAGGAACATCCACAATATGTTAGGTGTTGTCAACAGACACACACGGATTCAATTCTTGCTCCCAGAAACTGGTAAACTAAGTGTTTACATGAACGCACAAAATACCAGCTATCTCTTACTTCCCTTCAAACTGTCCTTTTTTGTTTAATACTGTTTGTAACACACAAAGTGTGTTACTATGGACTCGTTCACAAAATTGAGATAATTCATTTGAAACCTAAAAGCTAGTCCTCCACAAAATTCCACTCTGACCTAAAAAGCAATATATCATGCCCTCTAGACTTCATAGAAATCTGGTGTCCTGAGGAGTGATTTGAAAGTGATACGGATCAGTTAAGGAAAGGGAGTGAAGTGGCTTTCCTAAGATGTCTCAGCAGACAGGAAGACACTAAGGCCTACGCCCTAAATACCAGATCATCTTGTGTTACGAAGGATGATATTCAAGTGACTTTATTTTTGTTTTGAACAAGAAAAGTATTTCTGCTTATTTTCCATGACTTTTGCAGGTAAAGTAAATTTCTGGACCTTTTTCTAACAAATAAATCCCACATATACTGTTATCAGAACACTTTTCAATTTTTTATAAAGGGAGAAATGTATTTTGAATTTTTTCATCAGTCTAAATAACCTTAAATATTCCATATATCTGATGAAATTGTAGGAAATCCAATATTTGCTTTGATATCTATATATAGAGAGAGAAAAGTATACTGACTGCATTCCATTCACTCATGTTCTTAAGAACAAATTAATGTATATAAAATTAAACTAATTAAAAATTAAGATAAAGAATAAAAGCAAAACTCATGGTGGTAACAGAGGCAGGAGAAAAGGAAGTTGAAAGAAAAGAGATCGGGGGAGGCAGGAACGCCTGCGTTAAATAAGATCATTCCTATGCTTCCAGGACAGCATTTGATATCTGAGGTTTGTTTTTTTCTGTGTACTTGTTACTGTCTTCCATTCCTTCCATGGTGGCCAAACTTACAATATGTATATTCCAGTCTTCAGTTGTTTATATCTTTTTGAATTTTCACTTTTGTAGCACTAGTCTTTTAGTAATTATTAATACAGGTTGAACCTCCCTAGTCTGGCACATTGTGGTCCGGCAACATCTGTGATCCAGCATGATTGTATCATGGGTGTGGCCAAGTGTCCCATAGTCCCATTAAGTTTGTTTACAGCCACCAGTCCTGGCTCTCAGTATTCTGTGCTGTTGTTTAGCTCTGATTTACCCTTAAATGTATTCTAAGAGCCCAGAAAGCAGTGGAAGTGTCAGTACTAGACAATATTGACCACCCATGGTTCGGCAAATTGTCTAGTTCAGCACCATTCAAGTCTTGAAGGTGCCAGACTAGAGAGGTTCAACCTGTACTGTGCTAAGCCAACATTTTTTAGCTTCCTATTAACATCTGTTAGGTTTAAAATTACAGGTTTAGTTTGCAACACAGTTTTGATAGAAACTACTTAGTTCTGCAATTAAGTCTGCAATTAGGTTCTGCCCAAAACGTACGGATATTAGAGCATTCCTAGAGCATATGGGTTAAGTTAGCACCTGCTGAACCAGAGACCCAACATTTTTCTAACTTTGTGACATCTGTTTTGAATAGTCAGAGAAAAATCCAATGCTCTATATGATTTTCTGCTGAATTAATCTTAAACTGTGCCAAGGAAAAAGTACTGAGTACGAGTTGGTTAGCACATAAGAATTTGTCTAGTAGTTCCTCCTATTTCTCTATTAGGGAATCTGTGTTTAATTCAAATTTGCTGGCCAACAGTGCATATAGTGGTGCCTTAGGTGTTGGCAATCTGGATAATATTTGGAGAAATGAAAGCAAATCAGATGAGCTGAATTAGCTGAGGATAGTGGTCAAACAGATGCGAGATGACACATTTAAGCTGGATATAGTGCCACAGCTACTGGTCTCAAGACTGAACTTTAATTTTAACATTATAAAGGGGGGAGGAAGATATCATTTTCATTAAATTGACTGATGGTCAAAGTCTCTTCCCTAATCCAATCTGACCAAATTATGGCCTTGCCTGCTCTACGAAGTCTTGAGGGTAACACTATATATTTCTAGAATATATATTACTTACAAAAACTACATTAAAAGAGCATGATTAAGATTGCAAAGTCAAGCGATCAAAAATATACAAGCAACATTAATCTTGCATTTTCTAATTCAGCCACCTTGTGAACACATACTTCCCTCCTTCCCTGCACGTGGGCCCTGACTCATTCAGTGCACAGGCTGACATGCTCTAGGGATGAATCAGGGTTGCGTAGTGAAGAAAGCTGTTGTCTGTAGGCTACATTTTTAGCAGGTGTGCAGTGAATTAAACAAAATATTATAAGAAGAGAAAAAATGGTTTCATGATTAAGATAGCTGAATGCTGCTCTGGAGAACTGAATTCGATCCCTCCCTCTGCCATACATCTCTGTGTGATGCTGGGCAAGTCACTGAAACCAAACTTTTCATAGTTGGTCTTTAAATGGATTCCTCATTTTCTGCATGCTTGATTGAAATCCTAGGATCTGATTTGTAGAAGTGCTGAACACTCTGAGTTGCAACTGAAATCAACGAGAGATTTGTTTGAATATAAAATGCCATATAATGCTAACGACCCTGAGAAATCCAGTCCTAGTCATCTGAAATGGGACATCCAAAATTGGTGGATGCTTTTGGCCTTAATTCTTCTACGCCTCAGCTCTTCATCTGTAAAAAGTGGGTAACATCTGCCTTCTAATCTTCCAGAGATATTGTGAAGATGGATTAATATTTGCGAAGTGCTCAGACACTGTTGTGATGAACTCAATAGACAAGCCCATTTGGAAACTAATAATTCTGTGTTCAGAGCAGGTACAGATGGTGTACAGCAAATAAGGCTGAGGACAACACAGTAAATAATGAGGAGAAAACCAAATACCGAATACCTGCTCATTAAGTGAACACCGTCAATCCAGTATACTGAATGAAAGAAAGGGTCCTATGGGACAAAAATACTATACAGTCTTTAATTACATGATCATATACTAATGTGTTATGTAGAAGGGAGCTAAATTTAGGCATTTCTTAACTTTTGAGTGCTTGATTTTACAATGTTATTAATATTTGTTTAGTGTTTTTGTGTGTGTTTCCCTAGGCTTTTAAGAAAGCAAACTGGAAAAAACACCACATTTTGTTATCTGGCATAGTATTAATATACTCATGGGTCACCAGGAGGTTTCAATCTCCCACACAAGTCTCTGCTACTGAACTAACAGAGTAACTAATAGAAATAACAGATCACCACCCTTTACATGGACCAGCCCTAGAAGAGAATGGAACACTTCGCCAGTGGGTTTCCCAGATATTTGCTTATAGTGAAAGAAGGACGAGACTCAGGAATTGTGGGTTCCATTCAATCTAAGAAGGTGCATTTGCTCTAGTGGGTATAGATTCTGCTGCCTGTTTGCCTATACTTGATCACTTGTGCTCTATCCTTTCCAACCTGCCCTTGTTGCAGTCCTGGCTCTTCCTCCCAGTTATATTCTCTTTTGCCTTTTCAGTCCTAATTTCTCTTCAGTGTTCTCATCCATGTCTCAATCTCTTGCCTGTCCAGCCCTAATCTCCTCATTCAGTCTCTGTGTCAGTCTCAATTTTTCTTTTGAGTGCTGCACTCTTTCTCAATCGACACAGTATCCCAGTCATCTTGGGCAGCCAGTGCCCGTTACCTCCTTCTCACTCCTCATCCAGTCTCTCTGATTAGCAGTCTTAGTCTTCATCCCCTCGCCCCTCACATCTCGCATAATTGGAGCAAACAATCTTCTTTAATTTCATATTTAAATGGCAAAGCTGTCTGCCTCAAATGTTTTAGACAAAATACATAGAAGGAATTTTACTAATGCCGTGCAATACTCTGTGTGCTGCCTCACTCCAGTCCAAGGTGATGAGAACTTAGTTTTGGATTTTATTTTCTATCTTCATTTTCATAGGCTCTCGCAAAGAAAGCAAGAGATGGAAAACTGTTACCTGAAGAATACCAAGGCGGCTCTTTTAGGTAAAATTTTTACCAATCTTTTAATACATTTAGTATGAGCTTAGAGCTATGGCTGATTCTCAGATAATCAGTTTTGCTGAAACAAGCAATCCTATAAAATCAGCCAGCCTACCCGTGAAAGCTCATTAGGTGACTTGAAAAGTGATGCAACAGTTTTCTCCTGCAAATTGGAAAGGATATTTTAGTCCCCAGATTCCTATGTCAAGAGAACTTTTACTTTTTTGGAACAATTTTTGGGCTGGCTCACCTTGACATAGCCACTTTTGATGCAAGAAAAAATATAAGAGAGAAACTTTTTTTTTGGCTTTGTTTTGCATGCATGTAAATCTTCAGGAGATTGTTTCTTTATTACATTAAGTAGATAGAAAAATAAGTAGTAAAATATTTACTTTATGATATTTACTTTAAGCTTTATAAAAAGTCTATCTCTCTATGCAAAGACACAATTATAACAGTATAAACCATGGTGCTCTTGATTCATTTAACTCATACATGTAGAAAAAGGTCTCCTATCAAGTAAAAACTGCTCTGTATTTGGGAAGTAACCTTCCTTTTGTCCTTTCAGATATTTGAGTTATAAACTTCAAAACTTAAATGGGACAATTTACTTCTATTTAGCATATTTTTTTCTTTTTTATAAAGTACAAGAAGAAATGGTCTGTGCTAAATAAAATGTTAATATTTAAATGCAATATTACATTTCTACAAAAAGGCAAGAAATTTTATATTGGATTCATTGAACATAGGCTGATGCAGTTTTTTTTTTTGCATGGTTTGATGTGCATCTTAATACATTACATTTATGAGATACAGAACACTATTATAAATAGAGTGTGGTTAATGTTGCTGAGGAAACCTGAACTCCATGACTTTGTGATTATTTTTACTGTGCAGAGTTATGGTATTAACACAAATTTTGAATTTATAATGGATAATTGGTGACTATAAAAATGTCCTGGGACACACTAATAATAGAGATATTTTACAGAAAGAGATCTATTAATATTGATAGTGTAATTGGCCTATGCTAGCCTAGAGCACGGGACTGTTTATTTCACATGGTGTTTTAAGGCTAAAGCAGTTGTCAAAAGAAAATATCTCCTAGATAATCATAAACATTTCAGCAGAAAGAGCAAATGGGAATCTAGCAGTGCAGAGAATGGAAATGTCTTCAGTGGGGTGGGGAGAAATATGATTCATTCATAGGAAGATGGCAGGCAGAGATTTTACTACTGTTATTCTAAGGTGAGGGTCACTTTAAATTGAAATCAGGCTCCCATTGTTAGAGGCTGCAGTTGTGATATACTGAATGGGCCTTTTTACAACTTGTACTATGCCTCCTGTTTGGCCCATACCTCCCATTTTTTGACCTCAAGGAAAATGCTACAAATTCGCTTAGTAGTGGGTTTTCCACAGCTGGGTGTATCTTGGTCACAAATTGTCTTCAGTGATATCTTCATGTAACAAGTAAAATATATATGTAAACTTTTCCCCCTTCCTTCAGCATTTCCAATCTGGGCATGTTTGGCATCAGTGGCTTCATTGCCGTAATAAACCCTCCTCAAGCCTGCATCCTTGCTGTGGGACGAGCTCGACCTGAACTCAAGATTGTAGAAGATGAAGAAGGGAATGAGAAACTTCAGCAACATCAACTTATGACAGTGACACTCTCAAGCGACAGTCGTATGGTAGATGACAAACTGGCTTCAATGTTTCTGGAGACCTTGAAAGCAAACTTAGAGAATCCGATACGACTTGCCTTATGTTAAACTGATCAGAGATTGGCTCCTGCTTTGGCAAAATATGGAACAAAGTTACAAACTGTTCCCCTGTCCTCCTCGCTATCACAGAGAAAGAATACAAAGCATGAGGGGGACAATTAAAATATTTAATTTATTTGAATTAATTTGAAAGACTTTTCAGATCTGTCTTTGTGACCATTTCCAGCTCTCAAGTTTTATACTGTACTATAAAACTGAAATACTTTAAAGAAACATTAAAATAGAGTTAATGCATTAAAGCTATTTTGCTGCTTAATAGCAACTGCATCAAATTTGAATGTACAAGTTACTGTTTAGTTGTAGAAGAATGGTTAGAAAACCTTGGGAAATTTGAGGGAGAAATATGAAACGAAAAAGGGAATGAATCAATGGGTTTTTTTTTTTTAAAAAGGACTAAATTATCTTTGACAATGAGAAACACAAAAGACATGGCTGAGCAAGATGGCCCTATCAATCCCAATCATCATTAAGAGAATCAAACCTGTTCCAGAACTATATTTTAGCTATTTTTACTATGTGAAGAGCTAAAATCTGCTGTCAGAGCTGCATGATGCAAACTGTGAGAGCTCTGAGATTTTGATACAGACTTTTCTAGAGGTTTTACTTGGTGCTAGATAAGTTATTTTGGTTTGGTTTATGTCAAAAATTCAACTGTTGTTGATCTTCTACTTTACTATGAGCTTTTCCAGATGAAAATAACAGAGGGCAGAACAATTCTAGTGCACAAAAAACAAATAACATGATGGATATAAATGGAAAAACTCAAATAAAATAAAGTATTAAATTGCCTATTAGCATCTAAAGCTGAATTTGAAAATGCACTTAGCATTAGATTAATTAAAACTCATTTAAAGTGTGTGGGGTTTTCTCTTCGGCATCTCTGCTTAATGTAGCATTCCAGGAAAAAAATTTAATAAATGTGTCATCAGAAGTTTTGTCACTGTAATCAGGATTTCACTCCAAATATTTTTATCATTACAAACTTTGAATCAACAATAAATTGTGAAAGTGATACTTATTGTAATAATTTATTGGGTTGAAAAGTAGTCAGGAATTGCATTAAATAATTGAAACATTGCCCTGTATCAAAATTTAATTAGTGTGCCCTTGTTTGACTATTGCAAATTGTAACAGTGCTTTTGCAATTTTCATGTCATGTTAATCTGATGAATAACTGAAAATTGAAGTATCAATGTTTTGCAGGCTGAATATCTGGATGACAAATGAGCTTTGACCTTTCTATGACGTAGTGGTACCAACTTCTTCTTTACTCAGTGGTAAAGTAGTACCAAAATTATACCAATTTACCTCAGTGGTAAAGAATTTGGATACGTGAGAGGTCAGATTTTTGTGAACATTTGCTCAATAAATCCCTTATTTGAATGGAAGGAAGGAATGTGCATTTACAAACTGCATATCTGAAGTGGATGGATACTGAATTGTAATTCAGTTTGATGCTGAAGTACAGTAGTTTAATATTTGGATTAGCACAACGAAATGCTAAGTGTGATGGTTTACGATATATATCCCATGGAAAGAATGGGTTGCAGAGATTTCCAGTGACATAATTTCTAATGAGGGCATCTGATGACAACTAAGCACTAACTTACCATTCAAGTCCTGGAATCCATGTCGCCATTAGAGCCACTGTATTTTGTTTGTATGTAATTTCCTGCACCAGCTTATTCTTTAAGAGCCAAACTACTGACGAATTTATTTACTCACCATTCTGTTGCAATACTTTAAAATAATAAGTGTGTGTCTAAAACTTGCATCAGTGTTCAGATTAGAGTTTTCACAAAAGTAGTTTGTGTCTTTAATTGATGCATGAATAATATGACATGGGAAATTCAAAGGCTGTCAATCTGATGCTGTATTTTTGATTACTTACATATGGTCTACTATTGATCTACTGTGCTATTATCCATATACCCCTTTTGCATTGGCAGGATTTTATCAACCACTGAAATTTTCAAACTTGGGTGCTTTTTAGGTTCTTAATTTTTAGACATCTAGACATATGTTATCTAATTACTTTTCCAGAGGTGTTAAGCAGGCCCCTACTGAAGTCAAAACATTACTTATATAGTGCCTTTGATAATAATGAAGTTGAATAGGTTCTAATGTGTTCGGATAGTAACATCTAGTTAACCTAGTAAAATTCCCCTTATGATTTACATGAAGTACCATTCTTCATTTCCTGCCCTATAGGGGTTGATGTGTACTGGTCAACAGTTGTATGTCCCAACCCACAGGAGGCCACAGTTCAATGGTGGGCAAAGTGATTCATACTTATGATTTATACAATGGGTATAGTTTGCAAATGGCTTTTGGAGCCACTGGAAGGTGCTGATGTATATAAACATACTGTTATGGTAATGTTGAATGCACATGGGACACATCCTGTATGCTGCCTGCATGCAATTTTTTCATGCTAATGTGAAATTTTTTTAAGATGTGCTTCTATCATAGCCATGCACATTAACTTCAGCGTGAGACTTGTAGTTAACTCTTTCACTGTGGGCAGAATGGTTACTTGTAATTATCCCAATGTTGTCATTAGATTGAAACAGTTGGTGACATGTAATATGTGCTGGTCATCCAGCTGAAGAAAGTCTGAACAAGTGAAAATGACTTTTGGTGTCAACCAATTCCCAAAGAGACACTTATCCACATTACAGAGTAACCATATTCTTTGGCACAGCAAATGACTGCTACTAGAGAAATGGAATAACAAAAGTGGTACTGTTCAGAATTAAAATAAATAGCCAATATTTCATGCTAGGAAACTTAGATCTAAAAGTATTATAGATGAGATGTTTCAGAAGTATCTTAACAGTTACATATTTAACAGCTTTACTTTAAATAAAAAGTTTCAAAAGTATCAAATACCTCATGCATTGTTCTTTGAGAATTTATCATTGTCAATATCTTTGGCATGTCTAAGCAAGAGACTCATGAAGTGTTCCAATTGCTCAGAAAGGAGGAGTCTGAAAACTGGAAAATAGAAATCTGTGAATGGGTATACTAACGTTTTCTGCTGGAAACATGCTTCCTTAACAGGGATATCATAAATTCAGTGGGTTTTTTTAAAATATAGCTTTCCTTTGATAAGAATAATGATGAGGACCAAAAATAGATAATGTATTTTGTTTCAAATGCATCCTGTGCTAATAGCATGTCACAAATGATATGTATTCTCCCTATACTAATTCATCGCTAATTATGTTATCAGTGTAGAAACCTTTCTAGATTTTTTTGTTTTATATCTTTTCTCCCTGGAATCATTTCAGACATGAATCTCCAGAACAACCTAAGTATGTCAAAGGGTTTGAATAACACTGTTTTTCCCCAGAAGCCTCTTTTGAAAGAGGCTTGCAGTCTAGACATAGCCTTCGTGTAATAGTGAATTGAACGGAGGAGGGAAAGTACAGAAATGGGTGGCTCAAGGGATTGATAATCTGACACAGAGCCTTATTTTGCTAAATTTTTCATCTGGTGGCTGCATAGTGACCTGTGGGAACTGAAGTTTCAGAGGGGTAGACAAGTTTGTCTGTAACTGAAAAAACTTAAACAACAAATAGTTCTGTAGCATCTTAGAGACTAACAAAGCATGTAGATGTTATCATGAGCGTTCGTGAGCACAACCCACTTCTTCAGATGAATTGGGTTAAGGGGTCCAGATTGCAAAATAAATGGCAGGGAAAGAGAGTGGATGGGGAGGGAAAGAGAAGGAAAAACTAGGAAGAAATTGTCAATTAGGCTATGTCTACATTGCTTCCCTCTTGCAGAAGAGGAAATGCAAATGGAGTGCTCATTAGCATGTGTCATGGTCTCATTTGCATATCCTGATCCTTTTTGTGGAGAGCTTTGTGCAAAAAAATTGCAGCATAGATGGGGCCATTTTGCACAAAAAATTCCTTTTGCACAAGAACCCTGTATACCTCTTTTTTTTTTTTTTTTTTTTTTTTGTATAATGCTTTCGAAAAAGCCTCTTCTAAAAAGAGCATCTAGACTACAACCAGTATTTTTGAAAAAGGAAGCTGCTTTTTCAGAAGAGAGCACCCAGGCAGTCTGGATGCTCTCTTTTGAAAAAGCACAGATTGTATTACATACCGCCTTTTTTCGAAAGAGCACTTTTGAAAAAAGGCATCATTCTTCGTAAAACAAGGTTTTCCATGGTCAAAAATACTGCCGCATTTTTTCAATTTACTTTCAAAAGAACATGACAGCAGTGTAGACACAGCCTTAGAGTGCCCATGCTAAATGAAGCTGTTAGAGTGGGTTCTAAGTACTCTTAAATATCCAGTGGTTGGCTTTTTATGTCATATAGGATTTGGAATGTAGCAGGTAATCCAGTTAAAGTCTTTTTTTAAGCCTCTATTGCAGGTATCAAACTTATAAATGAAATAAACTTCTGAACTGAGTAGATGGCTGCAGGTCAGATGCCCATCATGCACAACACATCAATACAACGGAACCCATTCAGACAGTCTTGATGAAGCAGGAAAGAATTGAGTAAAGAAGGAAAATATATTGCTTCCTCATTCCCATATGTTATCCAAAAAATAGCCATGGTTAGGAGCAATATGTGAGAAGCTTGCTTACACCTTTGCTGTAGCAGTTCTGTGAATGAGTACTTTGCTTTTCGGGTCTGACAATCCAACATCTTTCATAAGTACAATATTCACTAACATTCAATGAGATTTGAGTGTTTCATAGGAGGACTGATTGATGGAGAATACATATGACTCTGAATTACACTGGAAAACATGGCAGCAAAAACACACTTGAAAACTGTAGTGACTGAAAAAGGGAAAAGCCTTCTACCACTTGTCCCACTAAGAAAATAAGGCATGTTACTGACACTTCTCCTGTCAGGCCAGACAGGCATTTAAGCAAATAGTCAAAATGCCTGCGCTAATAACACACATTCTTCCTTTATTTGCTTGACTTCTCTCCAAGAGTTCTCTTTGCTTTTCCACTAGTCCATTTTGTCAGGGACCATTATAGACTGCTACAGTTGTGGCTCCCCCCACGTCCCTATATTCCTTGGAAATTGTGATTTCCTTGAAAAACACCTCACGTACATGCACATCAAGGGAGTGCTGTATGTGTGTGCACAGAAACCCTTTTTGGCATATTCCAGGACCTTATATAATCCCTACAGCTGTGTAAAACAGAAAATTATTCTGGAGATTGATATGCAAATGCAGAAGAGAGATACTTTGTTTTTGGTATTCAACCAGGCTAGTCCCCCTTCTACAACTGTTTCTTATAGCAGTGCTGGATCAATAGCCAACATTCTTGGGAGCAAAGTAGCAATGTGGTATGGCCATTTGCATACCAATACCCACAATGCTTTCTTATCTTCCACAGCTGCATGATGGCTGTATAGCTTTGAATGCATGATTATGTATGACATTCAAAGTTACTTCAAATTAGGTAGTGTATTTTTCCCTTCTTACTAGAGCACAAACTGCATAGAGAAGCTGAAACTAACTTTTCCGAGGTTGTAAGCAAAACGATGGGTTAGTGGCAGAATGCCTCCATGAGATCATGTTACCTAAAGTGCACCCATGTGATGAATATGGTAAAGTTTAGAATCTCATGGCATACTATTAATACATGCCTTTCTTACAGAATCTGTTTTTGGAAAGAAATTGTAGACTTCTGAGGCACTTCTGTTCTTTATTCTATTTGGCTTCTCCAAGGACTAATATTTGAATTCACACAGGGGTCAGTTCTGTGTTTCTCCTAATTTCCATGCATAAATGATACATATTACATGCTCTAATTTACACTGTGCAGGCCCTGAGAGGTTTCAAAATTGCTTCTAAACGAGGGTTGGGCACTCATTTTGATTGGGGAGGGGTCACTCCAAGAATTTGGTGTCTAGGGATGCATTTTTCTATTATATAAATGGAGGGGGCCTGTGATGTGGGAAACAGGTTCAATGCAGAAAGGAGCACTGGGTAGGGGGTTGGGATGCAGGAGAGGGTTGGGGTCTGGGAGGGTGTTTTGGATGCAAGAGTGGATTCTGACTTGGAGGAGGGGGTGCAGAGTCTGGGAGGAAGCTGTGACAAGGGCAGGGGTACAAAGGGTTTGGATTGTGACTTGGTTCGAGGAGGTGGTGTGCCAGGTGCAGGCTCTGGTTGGGAGGTGCTTACCCTAGGTGGCTCCTAGCCAGTAGCCCTGTAGGGTTCTCAGGCTGGCCCCTGACTTCTGGGACCAGCGAGTGAATTTCTCCATGGCGTGCACCATAGGGAAAAAGGGGTTCCACAAGCTCCCTGTGCCCACAAGCATGGCCCAGGTAATTCTCATCTGGTTTCTCGCCAGTGGGAGTTGCAACACTTGTGCACGGGGTGGGGACAGCATGCAGAGACCTCTCTCCTTCCAAGGCACGCACTCAGAGACACACACCCAGGCCCGAGCAACTGGCCACTTTGACCGGCGTGTGGGGCTGCAGCAAGTAGGGAGCCTGCCTGAGGATCCTGCTGGGCCACGGGAAATCAGAACCAGAGTATTGTGTCCGGCCTTCAGGCCATATTTTGCCCCACCCCTGTTTTAAACTATAAAATTCACATTCACTTTTCAGTCTGAAGACATTTCAAGAGAGTAAAAAAATGGAGCTAACCATCCTGTATACTTATGGGCTACGTCTAGACTGGCATGATTTTCCAGAAATGCTTTTAACGGAAAAGTTTTCCGTTAAAAGCATTTTCAGAACAGAGCGTCTAGATTGGCACGGACGCTTTTCCGCAAAAGCACCTTTTGCGGAAAAGTGTCCATGCCAATATAAACGTGCTTTTCCGCAAAAAAGCCCCGATCGCCATTTTCGCAATCGGGGCTTTTTTGCGGAAAACAAATCTGGGCTGTCTACAATGGCCCTTTTGCACAAAAGTTTTGCGCAAAAGGACTTTTGCCCGAATGGGAGCAGCATAGTATTTCTGCAAGAAGCACTGATTTCTTAAAGTAGGAAGTCAGTGCTTTTGCGGAAATTCAAGCGGCCAGTGTAGACAGCTGGCAAGTTTTTCTGGAAAAGCGGCTGATTTTCTGGAAAAACTGGCCAGTCTAGACACAGCCGTGTTGTAGCTCTAACGTACTCAGCTCAGGTTAAAGCTGATAACCTACTGCTTATCTGGTGTGTATTCGCAGCTAACAGAATGCAAAAACCAATAACTGTTGAACTCCACACTCTCAGAAATTACAGATATTCAAACAGTCTCACGTGGTCAGTATATTAAATCATAAAAGGTTATGATATCTAATTTCCTTTCCTCCAATAACTATTCTAGCTTAACTATCATTTCCTTCTACCCAAATCCATCTCATTTTTAAGAATTTGTGTGTAAAGAGCTTTAAAAACCCTGTGAATACTCATGGGCTAGTGGTATCTGTAGAAAAATTCCAGTTGTACAGCTCAGGTTTAGATGTTTATCCTCAAGAAATACATGCGGTTACACCTCAATTCACAGCTGTTAGCATATAATGTGGTTGTCTTTAATATCATTTGGCTATAAAAGAGTTTGACAATTAGTCCCTAGCAACACACACAAATCTAGGTTCATTGCTACTAGTTTTTTAATGGAAATTGAGAGTCAAGGTGGATGATGGATCATCTTTTTATTGGACCAACTTCTATTGGTCAAAGAGACATCTAACCTTTTGAGCTTACATAGAGTTCTTTCAGATGTGGGCAAGGTAAATAGTGTCACAGCTAAATACTAGGTAGAATTGTTAGACAATCCTAATTTATACATTAGTAAATCAGTCAACCATCAGAATTCTTTTAAGGCTGATCTTACTACTATTGAAATTCCCATCCATTTCAATGAAACAAAGTCAAGTCCTTTCAGTAGTACTATCTGAACTGAGCATTAAGGGACAGTCCAGAATACACCACAAGAATATTGTTTGTTCCCTTTTCTTGAGAAAGTAGTGTGAAGTTGTTCTACAGATTACATTGCAGATAAGCAAGTTTTTCCTTCTAACCAAAGGAGGAAAATCCCACACTGTGGATGAATGTCTCCCACATGCTCAATCACTGATTTCCTTTGTGGCTTTATGAAGTATTGGAAAGTTGTAGAGCATGAGCAACCAGAATGGATGGCTTGCAAAATGCATAGTTAACAAACACTCCCTTCCTCATTACTTTATCTAGAACTCTCTAAGGCTATGCCTAAACGACATTCCTCTTCCAAAAGAGAAATGTAAATGAGCCTGATTGAAAATGCAAATGAAGTACAGATTTACAAATCTCATGCTTCATTTGCATAATCACATGAGTGCTTTTTCGAAAAACAGTTTTTCAAAAAAAACCACAGTCTAGACAGAGTTCTTTCGGGGGGGAAAAAAACTTTTTGGAAGGAACCCATATACCTCATTTTTTCAGGAATATGGGTTCTTTCGAAAAAGGGGCTGCTTTTTTTTTTTTTTTTTTTTTTTTTGAAAGAACTCTGTCTAGACTGCGGTTTCTTTTTCAAAAAATTGTTTTTTGGAAAAGTGCTCACATGATTATGCAAATGAAGCGCTAGATTTGTACATCCATGCTTCATTTGCATTTTCAATCGGGCTCATTTACATTCCTCTTTCGGAAGAGTAATGTAGTTTAGATGTCCCCGAAGGGTTTGTACACACACGGCAGTAGTGCACATCAGCGGAGTGTGAATTCTAATGTGCACCAGAGTATCACATGCTAACTAGCCCATGTGGACTCTGCTGACACTAAGTTCCCCAGGACATGGTCACATAGTCCTGTTTCAAAATATGCACTGGGGAATGTTTAGTGTACCCAGTAGGGTGCATATGGGCCAGTTCCTGTGCAACCCACTGGAGCACATTAGAATTCATATCCCACTGATATGCAGTGATACAGACAAACCTTAGCTTGAGGGATTAATACTTTCTTCTTGCTCAGCAGAGGTTAACTACACTGCATAACTGGAATTTACTGCACCTAAGGATCAAATGTGGAATATTTTATTACAGGTATGTATATGAAGTCTGACCAGAGTTTTCCCTTCAGACACTTTGTAATTGCTGGTCAGATATGAGTGATGATATTTATGCCAATAAAGCATCTAAGAAATATTCATTAGCTAACATCCTCTTGGTTCAGGCGCTAAGAGCTGTTCACAGCTTCATTCTTTAAAAAATAGTTTAATGGAACTGATTTATTCTTCAAATCTTCCTGTGCATGCTTTTGTTTCCCATAGGCTTTGATACGTACTTATACCTTGCTAAGGAGGGTTAGCAAATGCTTTAAATACAAGCGCTGATCTACAGATAGGCCAGCAGAGGGCAGTCAGAGCAGTCTGGTTATCATATTGCAGCTCCGTCTTTTGTAGGTAAGTGGGCTAAGTATTGTTGAAGGCTGTTGGTGTTTGAATATGTACTGGAAGGAAGCTGACACTGTGGATAGGCAATTTTTGTGTTTCTGATTTGAAGTGTGCTTTGACCACTTGGCCCTGGAGTCAGATGGAAATAAGGTGGCACTGGAATAGTCGAAAGTCCTCAAAAGCATTAAATGCAATACTCCTCTTTCCCTTGATATGTGAAAGGCACTAAGGCTGTCAAGGAGCCTCCTCCATGCTGAGGTCAGTTCCTTAGCAACTTCAAAGAAAAATATATTGCTAAACAAATGAGGAACCCAAGTGCTCGATGCAGCTGAAAGTACCTTTGAGAATGAAATTGCTGTGTCCCTCCCCCTCACCTCGTTACAAGATGTGAGATCCAATATGTCCATTGTAATCCCTTTCTATATTGTTTGGAAAGGCAGGCGCTTGCCTCAGTGATGCTGCCCATCAGAAAAGTAAAGGGACATCAGGAAATCCTGCTGGAACATTGCATTCACTAACAAATAGGCAGAAAACGAGAGAGTGGCAGTATACAGATGAAATTATTCAACTGAAGCAGATATATTTTGCTGATACTTGTAGGTTTGGTAAATTATCATGGTGTGGCAGTCGGAGTCTGCCTCAGTTAAAGCAGTTGCCGAAATCTGCTAGGTGAGTCAACTTACTTGAGTCCTGCAAACCTGTGGATATCTGCTTTATGTATAAGTATCCGCATCCATGTGTGTCAGTGTGGATATCCGTGGTTCATTTTTGTAGATATAGATGCAGATGCGGATACAAATTTTATATCCATGCAGGGCTCTACTAATTGCTGTCCATTTGAATGCCGTTTATCCAGATTCCTCTTTTCCTAAACCAAATTCACCTCTAATCCAAGATAATATAGTGAATAATGTTAAAATAATGCACTTATTGAGCTCTCCACTTTCTGTAGTCATCCTATATGGCATGGGTTTCCAAACTGGGGGGCGTGCCTGGGGGTGTGTGTGAAGAAATTTCAGAGGAGGGGCACGAGGTGACCCAGCCTCCCGCCCCCCAACCCCAAATAAGTTTTGCTGCCCTGCCCAGTTCCTTTTTTTTCTCATCAAGTTTTGCTGCTTTTTTTTTTTGGCAGGGGTGAGGGTTTTTTCAAAAATCAGGAAGGGGGGTGTGATACCGAAAAGTTTGGGATCCACTGCTATATGGCAAGTTAAACATTGGTTACCAGGAATAAGTAGCTGGAAAATGTCAGTCCCTTCTATTTGTTCTAATGGAAGTTGCACAAGATCACTTGCACTGTGTCAATCAATATAGACCGTTGTTTATTTTGGGGGGGATTAGAGTCCACAAGGAATTCCCATTGACCTTTTTTCTGAAACTGCTCCAGGGTTGTAGCTGTACAACTTGGAGTTGAGGAAAAATGGCTATGGACATTTTCCTCTTTGTTCCTTTGCATACAAATTGTTTAATACACTGCTGTCTCAGTTCAGTATATACTGCCCCTGTATGTACCCTCAGTGATCTTTCAGCTTGCCAATGAATGAAATGTAGTAATAACATTGTGCTAAACAAATTTCACAGAAAGTTTCAATATTCATAAGAGTCAAGCAGCCCGAACACATGTTTTTCTAATCAATGCTGTCAAATACAGCAGTGTTCTAATGGGAAGTGGTAATGGTAAATACGTTTGACTACTTGTGAAAACTGCTTTCAGCAAGTGAAATGGTTTCCTGGTATTCTGACATTATAATCTTTGTTGTTTGGGATGTTATTTTGGTCACGGGGTAAGAGAGAGAAGGTGGGAGTGAGAATCTTGTATTGGACCAACTTCTGTTGTAAACAAACAAGCTTCAGGTTTGAAGAACAGCTCTGTGTAGCTCAAAAGTTTGTCTTATTTATGAGCAGAAGTTAGTCCAATGAAAGATAGTACTTCACCCATCTTGTCTTACTATAGTCTCTGATAAACTTTATGGCATATAGTCAGAAAATATTCTATGGCAGGAATTGTTAGGTCAGGTCTGTGCCGGAAGGTCAGCTAAAGATACAGAACTCCAGTCATGTAAGTTAATGAGCTGGAGTCAATTTACCTTAAGCCGAATTTCTCCAGTGGTCCCGCAGTGGGCAGTTGATGAGACAGTTTCTTCCATTGACTTCCCTTACTCCTCATTTCTGTGAGAAGTTCTAAAGTGGACGGAAGCATCCTCAGCATTTGATTTAGCAGGTCCTTACTCAACCCACCAAATTGAACACCAGTAGATGGACCTCCAAAGTGCTGATTCTCCGTTAGTACATACATGGCCTTATAGCTATGTAACTGATGCCCCATATCAGAAATGATTGTTTATGGATTGGATGTATTTCTAACAGTATCTTGAATTTTATATAGAATCTTTCATCTTTAAGAATCACAAAAACACTGCACAAACTGACATACAAAAATGTCCCCCTTCGCTGAAATACAGACACCTCTGATGTGAAATGTATCACCATAGAATGTTAATGGATAGTTGAGATGATTATTCTATCCAGATTAAACTAAGGGACACCAGGCAACCAGAATACAGTTACTTCTGGTGCAAAGTGGCCGTTAATAACCAGAGATAGTCAGAACCTCTGACTATATTTCATCCAAAAGAAAAACTCTAGGGCTACGTCTACACTGGCATGATTTTCCGGAAATGCTTTTAATGGAAAAGTTTTCTGTTAAAAGCATTTTCGGAAAAGCGCATCTAGATTGGCAGGATGCTTTTCCGCAAAAGCCCTTTTTACGGAAAAGCGTCTGTGGCCAATCTAGACGCGCTTTTCCGCAAAAAAGCCCCGATCGCCATTTTCGCGATCGGGGCTTTTATGCGGAAAACAGTACTGTGCTGTCTACACTGGCCCTTTTGCGCAAAAGTTTTTCGGAAAAAGACTTTTGCCCGAATGGGAGCAGCATAGTATTTCCAGAAAAGCAGTGACAATCTTACATGAGATCGTCAGTGCTTTTGCGGAAATTCAAGCGGCCAGTGTAGACAGCTGGCAAGTTTTTCCGGAAAAGCGATTGCTTTTCCAGAAAAAGTGGCCAGTCTAGACACAGCCTAAGGATTTTTCCTCCCCATATTGATTCATTGTACTTCCCTTCTTTTATGTTATTTGAAAGTTTAGCCTGCCGGTAAGGCATCACTTCTACTCGTGTATTTTTGAGAGAGCACTTCCAAACTCAAAAACCTAAATCATCCTTGTCCATTCTAGTAGTAATTTTCATGGTTCCTCTTGCTGAATATTCTAGGCATGCTTTGTTAAAACAGCTCTTTCCACTTCTACGATGCATCTCACAATTCTCCTGTGTCCACTTACAGAGTAATAGTTGCTAAGGATGCCAAGGAGAAGTTATAGTCTAATTCATAATGGCAACTAAACTGCTTAAGTCAGACCCACAGTTGGTTTAAATAAATGTAGCTTCACTGAGGTTAAGGGGACAATGCTGGTTTACACCAGCTAAATTTCCTGCTTCCTTATAGCCAGCTTCCCTAGTCTAGGTAATGTTCTATCATCCTTATTACATGCTTGTCCTTACCCAAACTTCAGAAAAAGGTAGCTTTTTACATTTTCCTTTCTCTCTCACACACCCTCACATCCACAGCCTCCCCCTCACCCCACCCACCCACACAACTTGTTGAAACAAGAATGCTACTTTCCAGTTTCAATCACTGTATTCAAATTCTGAGGTTAATATATCCTAACACGTTGCAGGCAATATATATGGAAATTATCCCCTGGAAGGCAGTTCTGCTTCTTCCTCTCTTGGATGTGTATTTAAGAGTGTCTGTGGACCAAGCCAGGGCAATACACTGCCTTAAAATGATCTGTTGCCGGATCTAAATATGTTAAACTATTCTTTACCCAACAACTTCTCTCTTTTTTTCCTACATTTTGTATTATCATTACCTAAACTTGTTATGATTTGCTCTTTTTCTGCAGCCTTAATGTGTTTTGTAGAATCATAGAAATGTATGAATGGGAGGGACCTCGATATGTCACCTAGTCAAGTCCACACCTTTGAGTAGGACTAAGTATTCTCTAAACCATCCCTGACAGTTTTTTGGCTGACCTGTTCTTAAAACCTCCCAAGACAGAGATTCTACAACCTCCCTAGGAAATTTGTTCTAGTGCTTAACTCTCCTTACCGTTAAGACTTTTTTTTCCTAATGTCAAACCTAAATCTTCCTTGCAGCAATTTAAATCCATTACGTCTTGTCCTGTCCTTAGTAGTTAAGGAGAACAAGTTATCACTCTCCCCTTTATAACAAACTTTTACATATTTGAAGAGTATCATTTCCCCCTCAGTCTTCTCTGCTCCAAACAAAACAAACCATTTTTTAAAAATCTTTCCTCATAGGTCGTGTTTTCTAAACTTATTATCATTTTTGTTCCTTTCCTCTGGACTTACTCCAATTTACCCACATCTTTCCTAAAGTCTGGTGCCGGATTTTGGAAGAGGACTCCAGATGAGGCCTTGCAGAGTAGAATAATTAGTCCGCACATCTTGCTTACAATGCTCTTGTTAATAGATCTCAGAATGATGTTCACATTGTTCATTTATATGTAGTTTGTGATCCACTAAAATCTCCATTTTCTTTTCTGCAGTACTCATTAAGCAATCATTTCCCATTTTGTGTTTGTGCAATTTTGCATGTGTTTCCTCTGCTCCCAGGCATTTCACAATTTAAAAAACAATCCACAGTTTCAGCTAAACATGAAGGATTTGAAGATGGGGAGCAGGAGAGCTAGTGCATTTTGTAGTCAGATATAGTATTACATGGAAGTTTATCAGTTACCACCTGCCTTTTATTCTGCTTCAAAATATTGCAAATAATTTTGTTCCTTTACATCCAAGAATAAGATACAAGGAAACTACTGTCTTCTCTCTTTGCCCATTCACTTGCAGATAATAAGATCTAATAGATTGCAGAGGGGCTCATTTAACCTGTTCTCCATATGGGACATCTCTAACAATGCACAGTCATTTAGTAGGATGAAGAAATTTGGGAGACTGCCGGAAAGACTATCCAACTATGCCTGGAGTAGCTGTTACAGATGAATCTACTAAACTAGGGGGAATATATTTTACTGCTCAAAAAATGCTTCCTTCCAGAACAGTGTGGCAGAGCTGTACGTTCTGCAAAGGAACCCTAGGACTTATACGATCTAGCCATGCCCCATGCGCTGTGTTTTAATTCATAAATGTAACCTGTGGAATTACTCATGTAGAGATTCCTTTTGAACCCACCTTTTAACTAAAGGGATTTATCTTTGGATAAATATACTCAAATGCATGTACACACAGAATATCTTATAGACAAAGGTGTCTTGTTGATAACAGATATCGGAATACACACCCACACTCAGAAAGGTGATGCAAGATATGAAAGTGCTATACTCTGTTTTTATATGACCAGCATGTTTTGTCTATAGAACTCCAGGGACCTAAATCCAGGGATCAAGAATATGGAAATCTATGCTATATGAAGCATTTGTTCCTTAAACAATTTCCACATAGTAAATGGGAACATAGGCACTGACACCACCAGAAAACTAAACAGTTGCTTAGCAGCCACCTCCTCCCCTCCTCTCCCTGCCCAGTTCCTCCCCCCACTAGTGGTCCTGACAATTAACTCCTCCCTCTCCATCCCAGCACTGCCCATCTGCCACAGTCAGCTATTTCATGATGTGCAGGAAACTCTGGGAGAGGGGATGGGACACGCTTAGGGGAGGGAGTGGAAAGAGATGGAATAGGGGTCAAGGTGGAGAGAAGGGTCGAGCAGGGAAGGGTACAGGGCAGAACAGAGGGGTTGAGCACTTCCCAGACCTGGAAGAAGCCTGCATCTATGATGAGAATCTTTCCATGGATTCTAATACATCCAGATGCAGTATCATACATCTAGGAACAAAGAATGTCGGTCACATTTACAAGAAAGAGATGTATCCTGGAATGTAATGAGATGGAAAAGGACTTAAAAATCATGGTTGATAACCATTTAAAGATGAGATCTCACGGGATGCTATTTTTAAAGGGAATAACACAGTCTTTGGATGCATAAGTAGTGGAGTAGTGAGGGGTATTACTTCTGTATATAGCATTAATAAGCTCATTACTAGACTTTGGTATCCAGTAATAATATCAATACGTAAAAAGAGATGTTGGAAAAACTGGAAAGGGTTTGAACAAGGATGATTCAAGATTTGGGAAAATGTCAAAAAGCTCAATATATACTGATTTTTTAGAGAAGGTTGAAAGATGATTTGATTACAGTCTATCTACAGGAACCTAGAGAGAAATATCGGCTAACAGAACACTCTTTAATCTAGGGGGGGGGGGAAAAAGACATACAGCGATCCAATAGTTAGACACTGAAATGAAACAAATTGAGACTAGAAATTGCACCCCCTAGGTGCAATTCCTAGATCATCCGTAATGGGTTACCAGTGTAGTGAGATGTTGCTAGATGTTTGGCTCTGTGTGTGTGTTCTATTCATGTGTCACCCCAATCCTGCGCAGACAATTGGTATGGCAGACTTAGAGCAAACTGCCCAATAACCACAAGATCCATGCAGGGACAAAAGCACCAGGCCACATGTATTGTCGATGAAGCACGGTAATAGAACCTAGCAGACTCTATGTTAATACTAAGATTAAGATGTATATGCCTGTGACAACAGATGCATCTCAGCAAATAGCAGGACTTTCCATTCCCCCTTTGGCTGGACAAAAATACTTCCCATGAGATACATGTTTATATCGTAATACAAACACATTAGTACTACCTCTGTGACTGCCCCATGATGTCACCCTGTACATGTTGCCTTAATTAAAACATCTTTATTATATATTGTCCTTCTGATATTCTCTTTTAGGAGTGGTCAGTGTGATACTGTTGTACTTGGGGAATGTTTTTGTACAATTCTTAATATTGGAATGTTCTGGTATCACTTGATATCAGGATGCATTTGCTTTGTAATTATCACTTCTTTAGGAATGTGTATTTCTGCAATATAAGCCCTGTTCTTGCCAGATTCTGTAAGCAGATCCTGCACATACCAGTTCTCTAACACAAGGGCTTATATCTCAGGATCCCTTCCTACTAAAGAAATAAGAAGTAATTTAAAAAAAACGAGGGTAATTAATCATTGGAATAACTTACCTACGGGCACAGTGGATTCACCATCACTTTAAGTCTTTCAATCAAGATTGGATGTCTTTCTAAAAGAGGCTATGTCTACACTATGGGGTTTTACCGGGCATCCAGGGAAGCCGTGTGCTCTTCTGCTTTTTTTTGTGGAAGGGCAGATGCGGTCTTTCAGAAACCTTCCCACAAGGAAGAAGGGCTCTTCCGAAAGTGGAGGCTTTTCCAAAATTTGGCCCGGTGCAGACAGGCCAAATTTTGGAAAAGCCTCTTCTGAAAAACCTATCAGAAAAAGGTATGCAAATTGCAGAGCGCATTTTGCGTACCTTTTTCCAATAGATCATTATAGTGTAGACATAACCAGATATGTTTATAGCTCAACCAGAAGGTATAAACTTGATGAAGAAATCACTGGGTGAGGTCATGCAGAAGTCAGATGCGTTGATCAAAATGATCTCCTTGTGGACTTACCATTGGTTACTATAATGGCTGATAGATTGAATCCATAGTTCGATTGTCTGTGGTGGTGAGCGTCTTTCTTAAGACATAATAGCGGAAAACCTCTTCTTCGTTAAGACAAACTGAAACAATATTTTCATAGATGTGATTCATAGGTATTCCTCACCGGCTATCTCCCATGAACACATAATCTTTACTCTCAGATATTACATTGATAGCCACTCTAGAAATAACTTCAGCTCTGATGTTTGTACAGTTTCAGCTGTATATGATTAAACTACTTATTGAATTACTCCGTCATAGGCACTAGTTTTTTGTTTTGCTTGGAGGGGTTCTCAAGCCCTGCTCAGCCCCAGAACCCACTGCCTCTCCACCTCTTCCTTCAAGCCGCCAGCCCCACCTCTTCCAACCTTTGTTCCACACTCACAACTCCTCTCCTCCTCAGGCCTCATCTCCGTCTTGTTTCTTCCCATCCCCACTTTGCCTCCTCCCCACAGCTTCTCCACCTCTTTCCACTCCTTTTCCCAAGCTCACCCTATCTCTGCTCCTTCCTCTACCTCCCAGCACTTCTTGCATGCCGTGGAACAGCTAACCACAGCAGCTGGGATGCCCTGGGAGCCAACGGGAGGAGTTCATCTGGGAGAACAAGGGGGGGATTTGTTTGCCAGTAAGTGCTAAGCATCTGCAAATGTTTTTCCATTGGCGCTACACCCTAGAGTATCCATGGAAAAAAATTAGCAGATGCTGCTATGACAGATTATATAGGTGCCAACTCAGTGGGTGCTCAGTGAGTCAGCACGTATAGTAGCAGTCTTGTAGTCAAAGCTGCTGTTTTGTATGGTCCTCTATATATCTGTATTCCAAGGGTGGGAGGGCAATTCACCTTGATAGTTTAGAAGAAATTGTTAGGTGTGGAATCCATCCTCATTCTGGCCATTTCTACTTAGACTAAATCTAACCTGGACTATAAGATCTTTTGGGAAAAAATTGTCTCTTTCTATGATGAAGGTTTTTCAAAAGTGACTCTGTGTGTGTGTGTGTGTGTGTGTGTGTGTGTGTGTGTGTGTGTGTGTGTGTGTGTGTGTGTGTGTGTGTAAGTAATTTTTAGAAAATGCTGAGTGTCCATTCCAAGGAATCTCAGACTGGGTTCCAAGAAACCAAAGCCTCCAAAATTACTAACCACTTCTAAAAATCTTTGCCAGTATGTTTGTACAATGTCCAACTTTGGCCTCATTCCTGAAGGAGAGAGGAAAGGGAGAAAAGAGAGTGGGTGTGTGGGTGGGTGGGTGAGTGAGTGAGTGGATGGATGATCTTTGACTGCTTTGGAGCTATCCATACTTGTATGCCATAAGAGCACTAGTATTGATGTGAAGTTGTGTAAGTGACTATTTCATTCGCGGTGTTAGCACAAATGGGAAAAAATGGGCTGCATTGTCACTTAAATTGAACTATTGTCACGTGAATACATTATTTCTCAAACAAGCTGATTTTTAACTTGCTTAAATATATACTGACAAAGTTGTGAAAGAGCAATAGCTCTCGCATGTGTGGCTGCATTGTAAGTAAAGTATATTGCACACCACGGTCAACATTGGTAGTGCCTGTTTACTTAATAATTGTATCACTAGTACAGTCAGTAGATAAAGTTTCTCATTCAGTTGCAGCACCTGTCCCACTGCTGGCTTATAAGAAAGGAAGTAAAATTAGCTCTTTGGGTGACTTAAAAAAGGATTAAATGACTTCTTTATTTTAAGCCAACATTTTTTGTTGAATGATGCACATGAGGAAGTCCAGTACATTAGAAGAGGTTTCAAGGTCTGCATGGGAATTGGGAGTGAAGGGGGAGGGGAGAGACAAGCAAACCACGAGAAAAATGGGCACAAAAAAATCTATTCTTTTATGACGCTTGATTGTTTCATTTTTCTACATAAGTAGAGCTCTATTTAATAGATTCAAATGGCATTCCTGATTTTACTAAATCTACAGTGAAAATGATCCATCAGGAAAGAAAAATTTAACAGGCTGTTTCTGACCATGTGATTACATTTTTTTTCTGCTAAACTCTATATCCTTTAAACCACTGCTGATTTTATTCTATTTTAAAGTTAATTCATTTAAATAAAGGTAAAGATATTTCTTCAATTTCTTTTTAAGAATATGTGCATATAACATAATTATTATAATAATTATAATTAATAAAGGAAGCCTAAGAGAAAACTGTTTTGGTGACATTTGAGAAAGCTCTGCACTAAATAGACTCTCTAGTCTAGATCAACTCTGATTAGTGCAAATCAATTGTGATGCAGCTGAATGTGATGACTGGAAGCAGATAATTTTCATCAGGATAAAATTTATGCCCACACAGACTTTCATTGAAGTCAGTGGGCTCTGTCTGAGGAGGAGACCTTATGACTTTCCTTTGTGGATCACACTGCAGATCAGGATCTGAAATTATACACTCTTGAGCAGGAATTTTGTTGTCTTATAAGTACTGTGAAATGCCTGGTGTAATTTTTAGATGCTGTAAATAATACAAAAGGTCAAATTACATAACAGTGGCAGAACCATGGCAGCAGATCGTTTTATGGGGTATGGAGAACTTTTGAATCCAGAAAGAAATGTCCTAAATAAATCTCAGGGAATTAGGATTGAGGCTGTCTTAACCATTCCTTTTGCCAGAATTTTGTTTTCTAACTATAGTCTTGAACAGAGTCTAAATGTGTTGGTAAACTTTGTTAGAGATACCAACCCTCCAGGATTGGCCTGGAGCCTCCCAGAATTAAAGACTAATCTTTAAATAAAGATTACTAAAGAGTGGTTCCTTCTCCTCGCTATGCTTGCCAACCCCCCTCTCTGGAGGAAGGCAGCCCTGGCTCTTCCCTGACCACCAGGGAGGGCCAAGTGGAGGAATAGTAGCCCTGGACTGCCCTGGCTCTCTCAACTCTGACCACGGTTAGGGTTGCCAGATGGTTTAGTTAAAAATACCGAACACTCCCCCCCCCCCCCCCCAAAAAAAACGACACTGGGAAAAAATTCTGTTGGGGGGGGGAAAGGGTGGAGAGACCAAAGGGGGGAAAAAAAAGGGGGTAGCTGTGCCTTTAAATTATCGCCATCCTTGCTCCCCCTGCCTTCACAAACGGTGCTGGCCTTCTGTCAGAGGAAAACAGAAAATTCTGTTGTTTTTTTTTAACTGGACGGAAGGAAAAAATACCAAACTGTCTGGGCGAAAACCCTAACCAGGGTATGGGGAGGGCTGGGCTTGATCCTGGCCATGGCTGGCCCAGCTCTCTTCCTCTGGCCACCTGGGGGTTGGGTTGGGCCCGGCCCTCTCCCTCTGGTAGAGGGTGAGGGTAAGGGGGAAGTGGGTGTGGCGCTTGGACCTCTTCCTCTGGCCATGAGCGGGGAGGCCACACAGCTCTGGCCATGAGGGGGGAGGCTACATGGCTCCCATGTGCCCACTTGCCCCCAGATCACCAGTGTCACCGCACATGTTCTGAGCCCCCCTCCCCGAACCTGAGCCCCCACAGCTCTCCCGTACTCCCCTGGCTCCTACACTTCCCCACCCAAGCCCTGCAGTTCCTGCCTGCCCCCTTCCCACTCCCGAGCCATCACAAGACTGTACAATTCCTGCATGCTCCCCTATCCAAGTTCCCAAGAGGTCGAGTGGCTCCCATGCTCCCCCTCACCCAAGCATCCTGCGCACCCCGTGTTGTCGTCCCCACTCGAGCCTCTGAGACCTCCCCCGGTTCCCAGGTGCCCCCTTCCTGCTTTCTCCCCTCCCGTGTGGCTGCCCTACTTTGTTCCCACCTCCCATGATCCCCTGTGCTCCTGCTTGCCTCTCCTCCCCTGACCCAGACAGTGGAGGAGCCACGGAGTTCAATTTCCAGCAGCCCACACCCACATGGCAGCTGCCAGAAGGACACTCAGGGTATGTCTACACTACAGAGTTAGTTCGAACTAAGTCCGTTAGTTCGAACTAACTTTGATAGGCGCTACACTAGTGCTCCGCTAGTTCGAACTTAATTCGAACTAGCGGAACGCTTAGTTCGAACTAGGTAAACCTCATTTTATGAGGATTAAGCCTAGTTCGAACTAGCTAGTTCGAATTAAGGGCTGTGTAGACCCTTAATTTGAACTAGTGGGAGGCTAGCCCTCCCCAGGTTTCCCTGGTGGCCACTCTGGCCAACACCAGGGAAACTCTATGCCCCCCTCCCGGCCCCGGACCCCTTAAAGGGGCACGGGCTGGCTACGGTGCCCGTGCCAGGTGCAAGCCTGCCAGCACCCAGCCAGCAGACCCTGCACCTGGCACGAATCGAGCCAGCCACCCGATGCCCCCCAGTCCTCCCCCTCTTCCCGGGACCAGGCTGGCGGCTTCCGGGAGCTTGCCCGGGACCGCAAGAGGAGGGCACCCGCCTGGGCTAGTGCGGACATCGTGGACCTCGTCCACGATGTCCGCACTAGGCACAGGAAAGTGGCCGTCTAGGGCAGGAGACCTGCCAGCCTGGCCACCCAGGAGCAGGTGTGCATGAAAATCAAGGGGGTCCACTGAGACCCCTGACCCTGAGCCCTGAGCTTACAATGGCCGTACTGGGTCAGACCAAAGGTCCATCTAGCCCAGTAGCCTGTCTGCCGACAGCGGCCAACCCTAGGGACCTTGGAGGGGATGGACCGAAGACAGTGACCAAGCCATTTGTCTCGTGCCATCCCTCTCCAGCCTTCCACAAACCTTGGGCAGGGACACCACTCCTACCCCCTGGCTAATACCACTCCATGGACCCAACCTCCATGACTTGATCTCACTTCCCTTTAAACTCTGTTCTAGTTGTAGCCTTCACAGCCTCCTGCAGCAAGGAGTTCCACAGGTTGACTCTTTGCTTTGTGAAGAAGAACTTTCTGTTACTAGTTTGAAGCCTGCTACCCATTCCTTTCCTTTGGTGTCCTCTAGTCCTTCTTTATGGGAACTAATGAAGAACTTTTCTGTATGCACCCTCTCCACCCAACTCCTGCTTTTAGAGACCTCTATCCTATCCCCCCTCAGTCTCCTCTTTTCTAAGCTGAGAAGTCCCAGTTTCTTTAGCCTCTCTTCATATGGGACCTGTTCCCAACCCCGGATCATTGTAGTTGCCCTCCCCTCTCCCAGCCTCTCTCTTCCCCTCTCCCACCTCCTTTTCCCAGTCTCCCCCAGTTTTGTTCAATAAAGAGAGATTCCATTTTTGACCACAATTGTCCTTTATTTTGTACATCAAGAAAAGGGGCTAGGGAAGGGTAAGTGGAAGGAGGTGAGGGAGGAATGGGGTACGAGCCCCCGATGGGGAGGATTGGGCTGGCTCTGCGGGCTTCTGGGGGTGGAAGCTCTCCTGCAGCCCCACCAATTGCCCCCTCTCCCCAGATGGCAGCCTGTGGCAAGTACAGCCGGGCTGATGGCCGAGTGGTGTGATGTGCCCAGTGTGGGCACTCCGGGCACTCCAAGCCAGGACTGGTTTTCAAGCAGGGCACCCCTGAGAACTGTCTGTCCGGGGTGGGGGTCGGGTCCCTTTAAGCGCAGCCCTCGGCTAGCCTGAGACAGCATCTCCACGCTCTAAGTCCTCCTCTGATGCCCTTCCGGCACTGCTTCCGGCCATCCTTAAGCCCGGTTCAGGGTCCACTTAATGTGGACATGCTAGTTCGAATTAGCAAAACACTAATTCGAATTAGTTTTTAGTTCTAGACGCGTTAGTTCGAATTAGCTTAGTTCGAATTAACTAATTCGAATTAACTAATTCGAACTAAGTTAGTTCGAACTAACTCTGTAGTGTAGACATACCCTCAGGGGCTGGAGGCATGTGAGGAAGGAGTTAACTGCTGACCCAAGTGGCATGGAACCAATAGGAGGTAATGTGGGGAGCGAGGGAACAAAAGTAGGACAGCCACATGGCCTCTCCCTGGAGCTCTGAGGAGGGGAGAAGCCGCATGCCCTTAGAGCCAGGCCTCGCCAGGGCAGGTTGGAGCATGGGGGAGGATGCTCCCTGGGGAAGTTGGGGAGCATGCAGCTGAGGATGGAAGGAGGGGCTGTGGGATGCAGAGCGACGCATGATGTCCCTCTGTCGTCTTGCAGGAAAAACCTTTTGAAAGTATAGTAAGATTTCATGCGAAGAAACCTGCAGGAATTTGTCCAGCCAAAATTGGCAACCCCATACTGTGTGTACAGTACCTGAAATAACGGGGTGTCCAAGTATGAGTGAAATACAAATGATTATTTATCAATGATGGGCATGCCAATATATTTTCCAGATTTTGGTATTAACAGGAGTAGGATCAACAAAAATGGAAACTGCCTTTTTTAAATGTAAAGATTAGCATACCTAATAACAACTTGTACAATGTATTTCCTCCATCAACACAATTTTTCTTAACTGTTGGCAGGAAGGAAGAGAAATTAGGGCAGGAAGACAGTAATTCTGTGCTAAAATCAAAGAGAAAAGCACTAGACCTGATAATATCAATTTTGAACTAAGCTGCAATTGATTATTTAGGTTTTTGTTTTAATCTGACTTGTATCTCTTTTGTACATTGCCAGAGTGCATCTTGTTTTTTCAGATTATTATAAATAATGTCTCCCCCCTCACTTTTCCATTCCTGAGCACAGACTGCCTTTGCTTCCTTTCCATTTTCCTTGTTTCATACTACTTGTTTCATGTTCTAGACCAGACTTCACCCACAGACCATGCCCTTTAGAGCCTTGACACAGCATTCTGTCCCATGTACGCTGTGGCCTGTTCTGAGATGAAAGGGCGAAAGTACAGAAATGGCAGCCCCCATGTGAAAAGATCAGATATCTTCAGTCATAATAACATTCAAAATGTCAAGAAGGAGTATTTCTTAAGTAAATTAATTTGCTAGCATTCTAATAATGTTCTTGGGTTCTCTTGCTGACTATTGCAGGCATGCCATGTTAAAGTATTTCTTTCCACTTTTACTAACCATCACACAATTCTCCCACATCCATTTTGCAAAGCAAGAGTTGCTAAAGGAAACAGAGAGAGTTGTATTCTAACTCACATAGGGTGTGTCTAGACTACATGGCTCCGTCGATGGAGCCATGCAGATGAGGCAGGATGACAAAGGGAAATGAAGCAGTGATTTAAATAATCGCCGCTTCATTTAAATCAAAATGGCTGCCGCGCTGTGCCAATCAGCTATTTGTCGGCACAGCGTGGCAGTCTAGATGGGGATCTGCCGACTACAGAACCCTTCGTCGGCAGATCCTATATGCCTTGTGAAATAGCTGCTTCATTTCCCTTTTTTGAGTAAACTCATCTACATGGCTCCATGTAGTTTAGATGTACCCATAGACAACTAAACTTCTTGATCCCACAGGATGTGGTCAGATCCTCAGCTGTTTTCTTTTGTCATGTAAGTCACATTTCTAATACTTTGACAAATTGTATATGACCTGATGATAAGGGATATGCACAAGCTTTCAGATTAGTGTGCTCCTGGCTGACAGATGCACATAGAGGTCAGAAATCAGCCTCCAAATCACCAACTCAGTGTGAGGAGCAAAGGATTTGCTGAGACAATCATTCCATTTGATTAGCTTTGCTATGGATTTTATGCCATTTAGAGCAGTAAACATGAATTCAGCAAACAGAAGTTGGAAAGTGATAAAGACGCTTTAATCTGCACTTCTGATTAAATCTGGTTCAATCCGCAGTATCAACCACATAGTAATCTGCAGGCGGGAGGTTTTAAAACAAAATCCAGAGAAGAAGAAAGTGCTGTCAGATCATTTCTGGCACAAGACTGAATATTTATAGAAAGCCTCTTTACCATCATAAAAACACACTTCCAGGTAAATCCAAGATGCAAGTAGAGCCCCATCCCAGACATATAGACCCTTCCAATTACCATGTGGCTGAAAGTGACTCATCTGGGCAGATAGAAATATATATATATATATATGTCTATGTCTTTGAAATCAGCAACTAAACAAAAAGGTAATTGCTTCCAGAATTATATATCATGAACCACTAATCATAGAGTAAAAGTTTCCTGAGCCAATTTCTGGTTTCAGATCAAACACATTAAGCAAAGCAGAAGATAGGCTCTCACTTAGCCTGATGGAAAATTTAGAGATGAAAAACTAAGCAACAATTCAGCATGTCAGACCATTGCGTAAAAGAAAAAAAAAGATGGAAGAAGGAAGACCCCCAGAAGCATGTGAAAAAAAACCTTATATTTTATATTAGCAGATCAGCATCCTTAAAAGATGAATAAGAAAGAATATTATGCAGTAAATGTAATGATCATGCAGTAAATGATTACATGCAGTAAATGTAATGATCTTTGCACAGTTGATGACATTAGAAAAAACATTTCAGGGACATTTGTAAATAATTCTCTTGGGCCTCACTTTAAAAAATCACATCTTTCAAACTCTTTCACATATAGCTCATAACAAGACTTTGAAAGAGTCTTTTCAAATGATCACAAGGGTTGTTTCTGGTGCTTGTACTGTGGTAACATCCAAGAGCTCCAGCGAAGATTATGGCCCCATTGTCCTATGTCTGGAACAGAAATATATGGTGCCTGCCCTTATGGGACTATGTCTTTTTTTTTTATTAAAAAAATTCCATCTGATTACAAAGTAAGAAAATTAAGACTTTCCTATATAGGGATATAGAATTTTACTGGCATATATTACTAGAATCACTCTTTCTAAAATGCCCAATCAGTAGTCCTGGGTCTGTCCCAATTACTGAAGAAGACAAGAATGTTCAGATGCCTAATACATTGTAGTCCCACCCCACGCTGATGTAAGGAAACATAAGAAAAGAACAATATGATACGCTGGTCCATGTTTGTGTTGATTAACACAGTTCAACGACTGTTTGTTTCTTTTTAAATTAGGAGCAATATCATGGCCTCATCAAAAGAAGACATTTTATCTAAGTATTCTGTCAAATGAAGTGTTGCATATTAGTCTTTCTTATGGAATCTCTGTCTCAGCTGTATGTAAAAGCTTGGAAAAAATTACTAATTTATTTTATATAATTTTGATTGATATTATTCATGTTATTTTCAAGCATTTTTTATTTGTATTCATGTAAATGTTAATAGTTGGGGGAAATTATGGGCATCAGGCAATAATCATGTAATGACAATAGGTGGTGTTAAATTTCTAGTAATTAAAAACAAATGTTCAATGTCACATGTGAAAATATACAAATTAAACAGCCTTAAATCAAACTCTAAATAAGTTTCCAAACGGCACTTTTATTACTTTGACTATCAGTACATTTTGTAGAAGGAAATATTTTTGTTGGTCTCTGAGTATACGGTGGGATAGACAACTGTCTATGTGTGGAAGCATAGACAATTAAGGTTGAAAGAGACCTCAGGAGGCCATATAATCCAACCCCTAGCCCACAGCATATTCATCCTCAACTAAATCATTCTAGCTGGGGCTCAGTCAAGCCACCTCTCTAAGCAACTCATTCCAGTGCTTCACCACCCTCCTAGTGAAATAGTTTTTCCTAATATCCAATAGACCTCCCCCCACTGTAACTTGAGACCATTGTGCCTTGTTCTATCATCTGCCACCACTGAGAATGGCCTAGTGCCATCCTCTTTGGACACCCCCACTCCCTTCAGGTAATTCAAGGCTGCTATCAAATCCCCCCTCACTGTTGTCTTCTGTAGACTAAATAAATCCGATTCTCTCCACCTCTGGTTCCTTACCAATAACGGCCTAATCCTTCAAGCCTATGCATGTATAATAATTAATTAATTAATGTGGTCAAAATGACCATACCTTCTCCATATTTAGAAACCTATTAGAATGGCCTGATTTGCACTATAGGTCTCATTGATTTTGGTGGCGCTGCCTGGGGAGCACATGCTGGGGTCTGGCAGATTTTCAATAGCAAGAGAAGCAGCTGCATTGGGAGTGCGATGGACTGGGGAAAGTTATCAGAAGCAGCTATGTAGATCACTTCATGGGAAGCACTTCCCAGGGATTGAGGAGGGTTCTGGCACTATGATGGGGGAAGTGAGTTGACTGATGATCTCGTACAAAAGTCTTAGCCAGACTTGTCTCTTTCTTGTTGGAAACATGCCTTGAGCCCCAGAATGGAACGCCCACCTAAGACAGCCAGGCTGTAATCTGGCTCATTCTCTAAGGGCAAACATTCCCACAGCAACCTTAACTCTCGCCCTTGTGAGCATGCATCACAAAAAAGTCTTTGGGATCTCTTATATGAACTCTATTGATGGCATCTCTACACTGCAATCAGCAGGGTGGGAATGAATCTATTCATTGCCATGGTTGGCATCATTCAAAGTGAAGAAAATTTGTGTCTGGGATGCCCGCCAGGATCTTTTCAGCATGGCTTCATGGAAAACAATGATGCCTTGAATACGATGCATTTTAACAAAAATAAAATGCTCTTAGCACTAAAGATAATGCCTTTGACTTTTTTCCCCCTTCCCTCCTTGCAAAGTGTCTTCAGTGTATGACTGCTGCAGCCCAACATTGTCACATTGTACAGCATCCTGCGAGGTTGCTTTGATGTGGTTCAAGCAAAAGGAAGTCATGTGGCTATGCATGCTACATTTTCAATCTAGATGGGAGGCCTTGTTACTGCAGCTGTACTTTTGTGGCTGCTGAACATTTGGTTACTTTGGTCCCTTGTACACAGTGCATTAGGCACAGATTTCAAGATTCTTGTTCTCTTAACCAGGCATGTGTTGCTCGTTCCGGATTTTTTGGATCGGTCCCTGCCGAAGACTGGGCAGATCTAGACTTCTGGGAGTCCCAGGTTCAAATCTCAGTAGTGTCAACTAAAATCTTGATTTAGGTGAAGTAGTAAAGTGTTCCCAACAGTTGACTTTGCTTGGGGCCTTTTAGGTGAAACTGTTATAATCTGAAAACTTGTCTGCTTTTAGGGGACACTCATTCAGGGCCAGATTCTGGCAAGTCCTGCGTGGCTCTAGCAAGGTGGGAAAAGACACAAGGAACTTTGACTAATTGGATTCTGGCTGGGGAGTGTAGGGTTTGCTCCCTTTTAGTGCACACATGGATGTTGGGTTTCCGCAGAGTGGTGGGCAAAGATAGAGTGCAAGTGCTCCATGCATCTCCATGAAAGCCAGCAACTGGAGAGACTATACTGCATTCTTTTTAAGAGCAGTGTAGTTGCTGTGCTGGCATGTGCTGCCTTAGACGGCCAACATTCTTAGGGATGTTAGCTGCTCCATCACTCCCTGATGTACCTGATGGCCCCTATGGCACAATATAGTCTTAATGGCTTTCATGGGTTTCAATGGTTTCTACCTCATGCTCTTGATCAAAATGTTCATCACCCACACCGGTGTGCCATGTACTATGCAGCAGCAGGATACAAGCCATCATCTGGAGGTGGCTGTAATTCAGTACACTGTATTTCAGTGAATGGCCAGAGCCAGTTTATGCAATCCTAAATCTAAGAAGGTCCAAACCCATTATCCGAAGTCAGAGGTCTTCTCCAATATACTGCTTCCATAAGATTTCTATGGCTTTAGTTGTAGATCTCATCCTCTCTTTCTGTACACAGGAGTCTGTATTGTCAGGATTGTTAAACACAGGGGCTACCTCTACACTGGCATGATTTTCCAAAAATGGTTTTAACGGAAAAGTTTTCTGTTAGAAGCATTTTCGGAAAAGTATGTCTAAATTGGCAGTATGCTTTTCCGCAAAAGCACTTTTTGAGGAAAAGCGTCCATGGCCAATCTAGACGCGGTTTTCCTCAAAAAAGCTCCGATTGCTATTTTCGTGATCGGGGCTTTTTTGCGGAAAACAGTACTGTGCTGTCTACACTGGCCCTTTTGCGCAAAAGTCTTTCGGAAAAAGACTTTTGCCTGAACGGGAGCAGCATAGTATTTCCAGAAAAGCACTGACGATCTTACATGAGATCGTCAGTGCTTTTGCGGAAATTCAAGCGGCCAGTGTAGACAGCTGGCAAGTTTTTCTGCAAAAGCAGATGATTTTGCAGAAAAAGTTGCCAGTCTAGACACAGCCAGGGTAATTGTGTTTTTTACAATAGTTAAATACGCATTTATTGTACATCATTCTTGAAAGAGCAGTTTTTATGTCCAATGGCACCTTGGTCATGTCCTTTAGATCTTTAAAGACAGTTGTGACCTGCTAAAAAGCATTCCTGCACTTACGGTCATTGTTTATAATCTGTCTGACATACTTTTAAGCAGAGTCATTCCCCTAGCATTCAGATGGATCATTCCACTGCTTTTGCTTGAGCCAAACACATTCCGTTTAATTTACTATACATTCAGCTTAAGTTTTTGAGATATACATAATTTATGGTGGAGACTGTTATAAAGCTGCCTGCCCTGAAGGCAGGAGGAGGAGAGTTACAGATTCCCAGGAATCCTGCAGGGAGTTTTAAGAAATCTGCAAATCAATTTGTGGAAGAAAGATGTGTTACGCTTATAAATAAAAGCAGCAAATTAAGAGCAACAAATTAAGCACAATCTCCATTTAACTGCTGGAGTACTGCCAAATGATACACCTGAAGAATGAGGGCAATTCACAGTACAGGCACTGACACAGATATCAGAAAAAACACTTGGGGTGCTTATATACCAATACACCAGGAAAGAAGCCTGACTCAAAACCTCAAATCCAAATATCTCCTCTATTTGAATTGAAAACTGAATTTCACAGACATCCTTTTTTTTTCTTCTGCTAGATAAAGGAGTAAACCAAAACTCTAAATCTGAATGCCCTCACACTTTGGGAAAGTCAGAAGCTGGATCTAATCTTTGCACCTTGGGTCCATCTCTAAATCATACCGACATTCCAGTCTGTTGCCTTTAAATCAACACCCTTTTTTTGTACTGCTGGATAAACTACAACAGAAAGCAGCAACAAAGCATTTAAAAGAAGGCAAAGCTTACCACTGCAGTCAGATAAAAGGCACAGTAATGGATGAGCCTCAATTCTACAGGCAACACCAGTATTCCCCGGCCCTTATTGGACTCCTGATTTTAGTAACAGTAGTTGTTACTGTTGTGACAGACTCTGTGGCCAAGTCACTGGGAGAGCTCAGGTATCAGTCCCCTGGGTGTCTGGAAGTGTGCTGCAGTATATACCACATTTTCTGAGGTGAGTACTATATGTGCTCTAAGCCAGGGGTAGGGAGCCTTTTTTGGGTTGGGGAGCACTGACCCATGGAAGAATCAATAGAAGGTTGCACATAAGTGAGAAGAAAAAAACAAAAAACCGCAAAACCTTCACTGTGGCCTCCAAATTAGAAGGAGAAAGACACTTCCCACATACCCCTCACACGCCAGAGCCTAGGGCTGCGGGGAAGGGGAGCTAACCTAGTAGATTTTGTGTGCTATAGAATTGTTTGCTAAGGGACATTCCTTTCAAGAAGCACATTCCGTCTGTGCTCCACCATCTACAATGAGGTTCAGTTCCAGTACCAAATGCTGATTTTAACTTTAAAAATCGTAAATGGTTTGGGTACTGAGACTCATCTCTCTGCTCATGGGAACTTGCAGAAGCTGAGATCTACTGACTACAGGGACTAACAGTCTCTAGATTTAATCAAGGATGGTTAGAGGCAGAGAATTCATAGTGAAAGGTAGAGTTTACGTCCCTAGTTCACACTGGTGACCTTCAGTACATGTGGGTAAAAGGGGATGTGGCTGATAGGAGGGTTTTACAGCCAAAGTTACACAAGAAGGTGCTGATATTGGCTCCCTCATTTTTTCAAAAACCTAGCTCAAGACTCCTGCAGCCTGATTTTCAGGCGTTCTATGCACCAGGAGCACCATTAGAGTCATTTACATTTGTGAGGGCCCAACATCACTCAAAATTAGGTAGTGGTATTTCAGACTGGCAGCCCACAACTGAAGGACGCCCAAAGTGTGTGGAAAATTTGAGCTTAAGTTTTTGGGAGTTCTTATATTTGGGGCATGAGGTCTTAATATTTTTTTAATGACGATTGCATTCATTCTTGGGGCATTGCACTGGGACATTTTTAAAAAAGGAATTATCATGTTTTTGAACCTTTTTAAAGATGTACCTTTCAGCTTTAGTCAGCCTCCAGCTCCGGAGTTAGATGAGCTGGAAAAAAAAAAAAAAAGGACCAGGTGGTTGACATAAATGAGGTCATAAGTGCACAGCTGCCCCTTTTTTAAACTTTCAAGGATTGGATTGCTCCCAAATCACAGTTCATATGGCTGTTAGCCAGGATGGGTAGGAATGGTGTCCCTAGCTTCTGTATGCTAGAAGCTGGGAATGGATAACAGGAGAGGGATCACATGATGATTACCTATTCTGTTCACTCCGTCTGGGGCATCTGGCATTGTACATAGTGGGCTAGATGGACCTTTGGTCTGAACCCAGTATGGCCCTTCTTATGTTCTGATGTATTGTATGCAGTACCTGTTGAGTGCCCAAAGTGCATTTGTTCTGCTTAAATAAAAACTGCACTTGTTTCCACTCCACTGGCAAAGTGTATAACATAGCCACAAATAAGTGTATCCTGTCTTTACTGCCAAGTGAAGAATGGACAGGCAGTCACATGCCTGTACTCCATGTTGTACAGCATACCCCAGATGAGAACAGCATGCTTTTATTTTTCATCTTTCCAGTATCACTCTGCTATTTAATTGCATCAATAATTCTAGTGATCGTAATGGCAGGTCTGCTTTAGGAGATTCTAGGGACACAGGCGACAGAAGTAGGGAGGAGGGCTGAGCTGTATCAGAATCTTGATTGCTATGTAATATTCACTGCTATTGTGTTCACTCCTTACTGATCTCTCCAGACTTCTGATGGACTGCTATACCATCTCACAGTTGCTCCAGCTGCTCAAAAAGTATTTGCTGCAAGGCTGAGAACTTTCCTTTTCATTTTCTCTATGTAGACAGAGAAAATAATCTCTGGCTTCCTGTTCCTCTAGATCTCCAGCTTCTTTGGAAATCCCATTTTATTTTATGCTTTTCACATTGGTTTTCAACAGATGCTTCCCATCATCTGATAATTAATATGGCTGTCATACAAAAGAGACACCATCTTCCTGCTCACAAAACAGCCTTCAGGTTTGGGCTTGATGGGCACCCGTAAACATAAAGAAGTCCAGACTTATTTTGTGACATCTCAGCTTTTTTAATATAATCTTTCTATCTCAGCATTGATACCATGTCTTTCATTGTGCTGTCTCTCCCCAGCCTCACTTCTTCACAGAACAAGTGGGCATGAGATGATTGACCTACGCTGAAAAGTCCAAGAGCAGTTTGTCTGGTGTTTTGGTTAGGCCCCCTGTAGAGTTAAAATCCAGGGGCAAAATCCAGATCTGGCCACGTTTCTAAGGCCTAAGGACCTTAGTCTGAAATGAGCTCCCCAAGGTCGATTTTGTAAGCAATGAGTCCACTCTACCAAGCCTCTTATTCCAGAATAAGGGGCTGTGGAATTCGAACTATGTAGTCTGATTTTCATGAGGAGTAATGCTATTCCTGAACTTGTAAGTCTGAAATAACATTAGTGTAGATGCTCCAGTGCCACTAATTCAAACTAACTGGCCTCTGGGAAGCCTCTTACAGCTCCCCAGAGTGCTTCCTGGGGCTCTGAGTCTAAGGCAGGCTCCGTTAACGTGCTACCTCGGACTCCATTCAATTCTTCCCCGTAGTGAGGCCGCAGAACTTCAAATTTGTAAAATTGGATGCCCAGAAGTTGAACATAGTAAAATTCAAAACAATTGCCTAGTATAGACATGGCCTAAGTGACTAAGATCAGAAATGAAAACTGACATGTTGTGTCCTCACAAGGAGGGATAACATTGTCAATGGCACCTGAGTGAGTTAGGGGCCCAAAAGTCTTATTGAAAGTCAATGAGAGTGAGGCTTGGTGTACTTTTTTTTAGATCAACCCAGCTACATCACATAGAACTGTGAAAAATTTCACCCCCTGTGCAACACAGTTAGGTGACCTAAATCTGAGATATACATGGCTAGATCAATAGAGGAATTCTTTTTTTGGCCTAGTTATCACCTCTTTGAGTGGTGGATGAACTACATTGATGGGGAAAAAACCTTCCATTTTTGTAGGCAACATATATACTGAGGTGCTACAGTGTCACAGCTGTATTTGTGCTGCTGTAGAGACTCTAGTATAGACATAATCACTTTTGAAAACGAGACTTAGATTCCAATGTCATTTGGGTGCTTTTGAAGTGTGTCATAGGAGCAGGGGCGGCCCGTGCGTATAGGCCGACTTGGCCATCGCCTAGGGCGCCGCATTAAATGGGGCGCTCAATGATGACATCACATCATTGAGGGCTGTGGAGGTGGGGGCGCCAGCTGCCAGCAAGAGCACTAGGCTGGAAATAGGGCAGTGGGACCTGCCCCAACTTATGTCCATATGTGCTGGACAGTGTTCCCTCTAAACTGAGCAGCAGCACAGCTTCACAGGTGATTAATCAGCCCTGCCCAGTCAGAGGCCCAGGGCTCCCTTCATGGAGCTGACTGACTGGGCAGAGCTGATTAATCATCTGTGAAGCTGCGCTGCTTAGAGGGAACACTGGTGTGGGATCAAGCCCCAGCAGGTTTAGTTTGTACACTGTTGCAGAAGCCATACCAGGGAGTGAGAAAACACAGGCACTGCCTACCTTGGGTCAGTTCATGGAACTGGAGGGAGTTTGGAGCTCTATAGCTGACAAGTCCAAACTATGCTTTGGAACCAACTGAAATCTTGCAGTGCTAACCCCAGAGTTTTATTGTGTTTTTTTCGCTGTGGTGTCACTGAGTTAGCATGGAAAGTGATTAAACAAGAAAACACCCTGTTGAACAAAAAGGTTCTGTTGAACACACTCTGTTTGCCTAGGGCAGTGTTTCTCAACCAGTGGTACAAGTACCCTTAAGGATACTTGAGAGAAGTCAGGGGGATACGTCAACACAACTGAAATTTGGAGAAAACTGAATATTTGTTTTAAGTTTTACAGCGTTTTATTAGTTTTGTACTTTTTACACCCAAAAATGTAATCGCCAGCCTAGCTACGATTAAGTTGGTTAAACAAATGTGTTGCGATGATAGAAAAAAATTTTGTATGTCTGAAAACTGTAGATACTGGGGGTACTTATACTTTTTTTTAAAAGGGGTACTTTATAAAAAAAATAATAATTAAAAAAAAAAGGTTGAGAAACACTGGGCTAGGCTCAGCCCAGAGAAAGTATTATTTACTCTGGTGCCTTAGATGCCTATAAACAGTCAGCTAGAATGTCCTATATATACTCATCCTGACCATTCTACCTGACTGGCATTCTGCAAAAGAGCACTGGGTTAATACTATTTACAGTAGTGGCAGCTTGGAAAGCCCACCTGGTGGTGAGCCAGCCAGCTAATTAAAGTCCATGCTGGGAGGAATATGAAGGACTTTAATTAGTGCTCCCAAAACTTGAAGGCAGCCAGTCAGAAAAATTTCATTACTGAAGATGCAGGGTTTGCTTCATCAAAATGGAGTTGTTTAATCCACATTCCTTGTCTCACTCTTTTCCCTTCTCTGTCCCTGCTTTTCTTCTGCTCTTTCCCATCGTCTCTCTTTTCTTTCTTTCCCTCTCCTGTCTTTTCTCTTTGTTTCGACTCTAGCCGTTTCTTACTCACACATTCACAGTTCTCCATCACAGGTCTTGCATTCCTCTCATCTTTTACGCTCTTCTTTTCTCACTCCCTCTGTTTTCTCTTCTCCCTCCCCTGCCCTTTTCAGGCTCCTCCTTCATCATTACCCAAATTCTCCTGTTCACTATAATAAACTGCATGCCTGTGGGTGAAATGTGTGAGGGTTTGTATTAAAACTCATGAGCTTTCATTCATGGCAGATCTAATTAGAGCTCTCCCTGGCTTTTCTGGACTTTTCATAATGGCATTTCCGTGCAGTACTTTCCATGGATGATTAAACCAAGCATACGTCAAATGCTCATTTTAAGCTTTACCCAAGGCAGGCATGTGAGTGATATTTCAGTGCTGTTCCATTGGAAGGAGTGGATCGTCTCACTCATCTTACAAAGTTTAAGCAGTAGCCTGAATAGTTTCCACAACTTTATGCTATAAAAATTGGCATTTAACACTGTGCCTGAGGCCCAGCCAGATGAGTCAGAGGAGCACAGCAGAACAGAGCAGAGGATCTGGGAAAAGGACTATCCAGTTAACTCAATCACGGGAAAAATGTCAGTTTGACTTAATATATTTCTCTGCAGTGTCAATGTAGACAGACTCGACTTCTTCTGCAGTGTTACTGCATATGGTTCAACAGCTGCCATGTCTCACCCGAGTATGATGCACTTTAGTAATAAGATACTTGCATATTATCATTAATATTAATTAAAATTTTGCAGATCAGTTTGTAAAAATCTTTGTGTAATACGGCACCATAAATAATTATCTATATTTAAGTACATCTAGACTTGCTTTTTTGATTTAATCTTCTGATCGCTTTTTGGAAAGAGGTTCTTTCGAAAAAGAAAGGAGTCTAAATGCAGTTCTTTTGAGGAAAAAATCCCTTTTTTGAAAGAACTGTGTAAACCTCATTTTTTTAGGAAGAACGGTTCTTTTGAAAAAGTTTTTTTCCTTGAAAGAACTGCATCTAGACTACTCTCTTTTTCAAAAGAACCTCTTTCGAAAAGGCGATCGGAAGAAGATATGCAAATTTGCGCCAAATTCACGTTTTCTTTCGAAAATGAAAGCAATTCCAGACATGCCCTGAGTGATAGCCATAGTTATGTTTGTGATCTCCATTTATGGGAAGTAAGGAAATTGTTTTGAAATAATAACTCACAAAATAACTATTTCAAAATAGCGCATCTACACTACGAGGCACCATCGAAATAGTGCAGAATTATTTTGAAATAGCGTGTCCACACTCGTTGGAGCCTGAATTGCATTTAGAGCCCCCAGCAGCATTCTGGGGAGAGCACCAGGAGAACAGTCACTTCCTGTAGCTGCTTCTGAGGCTAGCTGAGAGTTGTGCTTAAAGGGGCTCCTCTCTACAGCCGCCTCTCACACCACTTCTCCGCTGCCGGCCCTGTCGAGGGACAGCAAACTCAGCCGCATGCTCTGGTTGCCCCTGTGGATGCCGTAGCACTTACACCATGGAGCCAGAGCTTCTGCAAAGCAGTGCCAGGCTATTGGGCCTCCTGCTGTACCTCATGTCACAGTTGATCCACACTGCCTATGTGGTGCTTCAGGACCATGATGACCAGCCTGGACTGGGGGACCCCTTCACTCAGGCCCTGGCATTCCTGATGCACCAAATTCCCTTCCATCCTCCCCTGTAAACCACTGTTTCTAGTGGAGGCAGACCAGTTCCTATTGGGGCATCCTCCTGCAGTGGCTCCAGAAATTCTGCATGGAAGGTCACCTCGCTGGAGCTCTATGAGTGGCTCACCCCTGTCCTCAGGTGACAGGACATGCATCATCTCCCTGCAGAAGTGCATTGCCATTGCGCTCTAGAAGCTCACCATGCCAGACTGCTATTGCACCATCGGGAACCAGTTTGGTATGGGGAGATCCATGGTAGGGGCCGTGATCGCGCAGGTTTGACTGTTTTACTAAGGGGGTGGTGAAGCACTGGAATGGGTTTCCTAGGGAGGTGGTGCAATCTCCATCCCTAGAGATTTTTCAGTCCCAGCTTGACAAAGCCCTGGCTGGGATGGGTTAGTTGGGGCTGATCCTGCTTTGGGAAGGGGGCTGCACTTGGAGACCTCGTGGGGGCTCTTGCAACCCTGTGATTCTATGTTTTATGATTCTAAAGGTGGTCAAGGCCATCAACATCATCCTGCTGTGGAAGGTCATCACCCTGGGCAGCATCAACCCCATCATCACTGGCTTTGCCGCTGTGGGCTTCCGCAACTGTGAGTGGGGGACATAGATGGCGCCCACGTCCTCATCCTGGCTCCCAACCACCATGCCTCCAAATATATCAATAGAAAGAGCGGTGGGGAGTCCTGTGGCACCTTATAGACTAACTGAAGTGTTGGAGCATAACCTTTCGTGGGCAAAGACCCACTTCGTCAGAGGCAGGTATAAATATGCATGCCAGAATTAGGCTAGAGATGACGAGGTGGATCCAGTCAAGGAGGATGAGGCCCACTTCTAGTAGCTGATCTGGAGGTGTGAATTCCAAGAGAGGAGAAGCTGCTTTTGTAGTTAGCAAGCCATTCACAGTCTTTGTTTAATCCTGAGTTGATTGTGTCAAACTTGAAGATGAACTGTAGCTCAGCAGTTTCTCTTTGAAGTCTGGTCCTGAAGTTTTTTTTGCTGCAGGATGGCTACCTTTAGATCTGCAATTGTGTGTCCAGGGAGATTGAAGTGTTCCCCTACAGGTTTTTGTATGTTGCCATTCCTAATATCTGATTTGTGTCCATTGATTCTTTTACGTAGGGACTGTCCAGTTTGGCCGATGTATATAGCAGTGGGGCATTGTTGGCACATGATGGCATATATTACATTAGTAGATGTGCAGGAGAAGGAACCAGTGATGGTATGGCTGAACTGGTTAGGTCCTGTGATGGTGTTGCTGGTGTAAATATGTGGACAGAGTTGGCACCGAGGTTTGTTGAATGGATTGGTTCCTGAGTTAGAGTTATTATGGTGCAGTGTATAGTTACTGGTGAGAATATGCTTCAGGTTGGCAGGTTGTCTGTGGGCAAGGACTGGCCTACCTCCCAAGGCCTGTGAAAGCAAGGGATCATTTTCCAGGATGGGTTGTAGATCACTAATGATGCGTTGGAGAGGTTTTAGCTGAGGACTGTATGTGATGGCCAGTGGTGTTCTGTTGGTTTCTTTCTTGGGCTTGTCCCGTAGCAGGAGGCTTCTGGGTACACGTCTGGCTCTGTAAGTCTGTCTCCTCACTTCCTTGTGTGGGTATCGTAGTTTACAGAATGCTTGTTGAAGATCTTGTAGGTGTAGGTCTCTGTCTGAGGGGTTGGAACATATGCGGTTGTACCTCAGTGCTTGGCTGTAAACAATGGATCGTGGTTTGTGTCTGGGATGGAAGCTGGAGGCATGCAGGTAAGCATAGTGGTTGGTAGGCTTTCGGTATAGGGTGGTGTTTATGTGACCATCACTTATTTGCACCGTGGTGTCCAGGGAATGGACCTCCCATGTAGACTGGTCAATGCTGAGGTTGATGGTGGGGTGGAAGCTGTTGAAATTGTGGTGAAATTCTTCCAGATTCTCCTTCCCATGGGTCCAGATGATGACCCATAAGGTTCCACAGGACTCCTCGCTACTTTTGCAGATTCAGACTAACATGGCTACCCCTCTGATACTCAATAGAAAGAGGCACTTTTCAATGGCTGGTGAGGAAAGCCTGGTGAGGAAAGCACAGCCCCTCACCACACGCCACCTACCCCCACGTACGTATAAGGAAAGTGACGGAACTCACCTGCAGTGCCTTCCCCATGTTTGTCCGAGCCCTGGGAGACATCTTGGGAAGGGGGAACTCATTCTAGGCAGATGACTACCTCCTGGAAGGTGGGCAGGCGGGCAGGGTGTCCAGGAGGGCTGCTGCTCCTCCTCCTCCTCATTGTCATTTTTGTCCTCCTCCACAACTCCACTCTCGTGGAGGCTGATGATGGGTGTATCCTGGCCGGAGTCGACAACAGTGGGGGAGGTGACTAGTCCCCCTCCCAGGATGGCATCCAGTTGCTCGTAGTAGCGGTACAAGTGTGGTGCCATCCCAGGGTGGGAACTTTCCTCCCTGGCCTTTGTGCAGGCCTGCCAGAGTTTTTTTATTTTCTTCTGCACCTGCTCCAGGGTGTGGCTGTGCCCCTTCTGGGCCGGGCTGGCCGTAGACTTTGGCATTTTGCCTCTTCGTGCAGAGCTCCTGGATGTTCATCTCCTTGCCCCAGACCTTGCTGAGATCCAGGATCTCATACCAGTCTAGGCCACTGCCCTCTTTTGCCCCTTTTCAGAGGTGGCTGCAGGTGTGCTGGCTGCCATGGAGGGTGTAGAGGGAGTGCTGGGGGATGCTGTGTGGATGTGGGCTGACAGGGCTAGTGTGATGCCACAAGCCCTTTCCCTTCTGCCTGCAGCTATAAACTCTGCAGGAGAAGAGGAGCATTGGAGATGTCAGGTGTGTGGCAGGAGTGGCCACAAGGGCAGGTGTGAGAGGCCTCTGGAGGCCAATTATTTTGAAATAATAGCAGATGAGCATCCACACTAACGTTATTTCAAAATAACAATTCCTAAATAAGCACAATTCCTCTTCACAAGCAGGAGTTACTATTTCAAAACAATAAGCCCGTTATTTCAAAATAATGGGCTTGTTAGTGTGGATGCTTGCCTTGTTATTTTGAAATAAAGGGAGTTATTTCAAAATAACTCCCTAGGGTAGACATGCCCCCAAGGGTTTATCTTTTACAGTAGCAACTTCTTCTTTTTTTATTTGCTCCAGTAAATAATCTGATTTTTCTTTCATTCCATTGAAAGGTATTTTCTGTATAGTTCACTTTTGTATATTTATTAAAACCTGAGTTAGTGGGCAAGATCCTATACTAGGATTAATGAGCATAGCTCCATTGACTCCAGCTGAGAATCTGGGCTTGCATAGTTACATTTACCACATAGCTAAAAGAACTCTATCACAGAGTTATCTAAATTACTGTGTTCTTATTAATTAGCAGGATCAAGAAAGTTTTGGACCAAAACTACATTTTACATCTGGAATAGTTTAAATAAAAAAAAACCCTCTAGAGGACTTTAGGTTAATCATAACTCATAAAAATAGTTTTGGAAAAAGGGAAATCCCTAAAATGTGGTAATTTTGCACGCATGACTCATGTGCCAGCCCATCACATGTCTGTCTGGTGTGTCATCCCTAGATACTGTTGCTGGGTATCTTCTTTTTTTCTCTCTTTCTTTTTTTCTTTCATTTGTGGTTAGTTCGTAAACAGAAGCAATGTTTTATCTAGTTGATATTTTTCATTCACTTACGTTCAGGAAATTGGGAAAGAAAATTTTCTTTAACCACTTTGAGCTGGTGACTCATTAATAAATGCCATTAAAAAGATGACTATGCTGCCCCAGATTAGGCATTACTTTATTGAACTACTTCTTATAGCCAAGGCCTTAAAGGTTGAATTGCTTCATGGAGATCCATCAGTTCTGGAATGCACTTTCACCTCTTCCCCCAGTCCTCCAGAGCCTGACTGTGAAAAAGTGGTGCAGTTCTCTTTTGTTGCAGACATGTGAGAAAGGACTGAGATAAGGGTGGGACTATTATGAAAGGGATGTGTTAACTGCAGAATAAGGGAGCTAAAACTTGGGGTTATATGGGTTGTCAACAATGTAGTGTAATTGTTGTTATTGCAGTGTTTCAAATAATGGAACAGGTCCCCAGTAGCTAGAAAAGATGCTCCAGGTTTGGACATCTTCTTTAAAACAAACAAATAAACAAGTAAATAAAGGGCATGTTTCCTGGTCTCCATTTGGATTTCTGCTTTTTCAGTGTCTGTTCATATAAATTCTGTCTCAGCTGAAATATAGGATCTCTGGATGTGAGACTCCTTGTTTTCTTCAAATTTGACTGAAATAATTTTGGAAGGTTTTATTAAGGATGACTGGAAATTTTTGTTCTTTTTTTTTGTTGGAGATTAAAATTAAATTAAAACAGCTAAATTTGTTCTTTCCTTTTTTAAAGATTAATGCTATCATTCATACATTTTTCAGAAATCCTCTGGAAGTAACATAATTCTCCAGGACATTTTGAAAATAATTGTCAGATGTTCAGCTTTTTTAGAATGTTCATCGATTTCATTCTTATTTATTTATTGATAGGCGTTTTTCATTCTTCTTCAGATATTGAGAGAAAATACTTGTTTTCCTACCTTTTCACCAAAACAATGGCAAGAGCTTGTTTCCATCATCAGAACTATGATGATGGAAACTTGGTAAATATGAATACAGTATAAACAACATTTGATCAGTAGTCTGTCTCGGTACTCTTATGGTTCCCATCACCATAGTATCTGATCAATTCACAAAGACTGATCAATTTATCCTTAGAAAGGCCCTACAGGCTAGGAAAATATTGTTTTCCCCATGCTAGAGGAGGGGAAACGGAAACACATAAAGACCATTATCATGAGGATCCTTCAGAAGAACTGGGAGTTGAACTGAGATTTCCGGTTTCTGGTATCAAGCCTTAATCAAAAGGCCATCTATCTGTGTGTCCTGTCTCATCAGAGGTTTGTGGCTGATGAACCAGAAAAATGGAGAAATAAAATGTAAAGTGAATTTAGCAAACTCTTCACAACTATACAAAATGGTGGGCAGGGAGTGGGAATATTCCCACACCTTCCTTGGAGATGATTACACCCTGACCCAGCAGATTAAACTAACCAGAACATTGTGATAGCTCCTGTAATGTATGTAGCTGAGTCCCCAGTTTACTTTTGAGGAGGTATGCTACCTTCTTTCTATTAGGGCAGGACCCTATCAGCAGACCGGATCCAGCCCACCTAGCACTTTTATCCCGTCTGCTTGGCAGTTTCTGGCCCTCTCCCTAACATGTTGCCTGGGTGATGGGATGCACAAGCCCTTTTAACTGCTTCTATTTAAAGCACTCGCACTTTCCCTGCAGCTGCCAGGAAATGGCAACTGTGGGGAAGGTGTGATCCCTTTAAATAGAAGCAGCTGAAAGGGCTCGTGTGTCCCTGGCTCCCAGGCAATGTGCTAGTAGAGAGGCTGGGAGCAGTAACCTCTTTAAATAGCAGGTTTTGAAAGGGCTCGCAGCTCCCATCCTCTGCTAACGTGATGCCTGGAAGCCACAGGGGAGGCATGAGCCCTCTCAACTAATGCTATTTAAAGGCCCCGCCCCTTGCGCCTGAGGCCCCACCCCTTCTGGGGCAGCCAGCGACCACTCCAAAAATTTTTGAGGTGGCCCTCTGTCACGTTACCAAATTTGAGGGGAGCAGCCAGATTGCTGCTGCACTCATAGGTGGGGGTGTTGGCCCCAAAACTGGTATAGAAGGGGGCCATGTGAGGTATTGAATGGGAGCTTATTGTTTGCTGATCCTGTGTACACTATTTATGTGAGTGTATAATGTCTGTGTGTGTGTAGGTAGGAATCTGTAATCTGTGTGGAAGCTGAATATTTCTCTGAATGTGGTTGAGCATTGCTATGGACAGGCTGACTAGCCAGGCCCTGTGGGACAATGGCACTTGATGGGCCAAGGACACGCCTAAAGCATGAGGGCGGAGACCTAAGAGCTGCCAGCAGAGAGAGGCTGAGGACCAGGTGACCTGCTGCATACAAGAAGAGGCCAGGGAGGAGGTATAAAGAGGCCATGTGGTCGATGCCATTTTGGTTCTCAGCTCAGCACTTCATCCCAGAGGCAGCATTGCAGGGATCAAAGAGCCCGGAAGACCTGTGAACCCATCCTGATGCTAGGATATGCAACAAGAACTTTTAAACCAGCAGCTGTATCATCTCTGCTAGAGCCTGCATTGAGGACTGGGAGATTCAGTGCATGTAACGTACTATTCTTTAACAACCTTACTCTCATACTTTTCTTGCTTGTGATAATAAACCTTTAGATATAGATTCTAAAGTATTGGCCCAGCGTGATTTGTGGGTAAGATCCAGAGGGTAAATTGGCCAGGGATCTGTGGCTGGTTTCTTGGAACCGGACAGAACTTGTTCGGGGTAGGTGGGATTGGGTGCTAGGACCCCCCCACCTGTGTATAGGCCTGGGGCCATCTGGGGCACAGATATTGCTGGGGTGTCGGAGGGGTTTTGCTCATGAGGCTTCAGGCAGGCAACTGAAGCACTCTGTGGGACTGGTTTGTGGCCTGTTTGGAGAAGTCACCAGTCTGGGGGCTGTAAGGAGCCCCGAGTCTGAGCAATTCGCCCTGAGCGGATGCCCTCAGTTGTGCCCAGACATGGCCCGGTCTGTCATACCCTCCTTCAAAAATTATTGCCCACTCCTGCATTAGAGAGCACTGCTAACATCACTGGCTTCTTATGTGACTTACATCTCTGAATGCAGCTGGTTTCTGCCAAACAGCAAATGTAACAGTACTAAATTTCCTGTCTCTGACTTTCACTAATTTGTCCCGAAGCAGAAGTTTCTGGCTCCTTTCCAGTGTCTCCCTTGTGCATGTTACCAGCTCACTCGTCAGCTTCTGCTATCACCTACATATATTATTATCTTCCTAAATGTACCTATTTATAGGAGACTCATTCAGTGATGACACCAATGATACTTGTAAATTTGAATTAATCTTCAGATATGTTGTGAGTAGTGTACCTAGCAATTTGTAAGAAGGACAGAAATAGCATAATTGCTGGTTGAGACATATGGGATAAAACTGCTATTTAGACGCTGATGTTTCTCTCCTTGCACACAAATTATCTGGGTGTTTGTTTACTTATAACGTATCAGTGAACTAAAGGTTGATAACGGACACCAAATCAATAGCCCTGACATCTTTAAATTTTCTTCCCACAGAACACCACCACCTTAGTTGGGAAACCTCTTTAGTTGGTGAACTCTCTGCTTTGACTTGTAACAGGATCTCCTATGACTAGCATCTAGACTGGATCAGGCACCAGTCATTACTGTCTGACAGCTGTCACTCTGCAGTTGATTTGAAGTGGCAAATTGTGATGTTTAGCATATTTTCAGACATTGGCATGTTTTTTCTGTGCTGTCAGATTTTGAGAAGAAATAATTTTGCAGCTTTAGTTACTCTCACTCCCAGTGTGGATTCTATTCTCTGCATGTTTAAAGCACTGATAGGCAAGCACAGTCGAGGCTTCAATGTGTATGAGACCTGAATATGATGGGGGACACACTCATCCCACATTGGCAAAAAGATTGATGAGTGTTCCTGCATGCAGGCAGTGCCAGTTAGGTGCACCTGGAGAACATGCTGCACCTGGAGAAAGGAAGCTTTAAATGTGAAATGGAGGGTAGAGGCAGTTTCCCTCAGGGGAAGTAAAGTTATCACCAGGGACTGCTAGTGGACTCTAATAGCAAGGGGAACTCAGTCAGGGTAGCTGGGCCTTTTCCTTTCCCTTCCCCCACTTTTGGTTGGGGCAAAATAACACTTCTGAGCTTCTGGAGAGCAGGTTCCTGTCAGTCATTGGTGATGAGACCTTGAGACTACAGACAAATGAACGGTAGCTGGGTTCTGACAAGACTCTGAGAGTGAGCTGAATGCCTGTTGGGAACAGTGAGATTACCCAGGAGTGGGGCAGTATGTAACTTGTGTTAGGACTGAGCCCCACCACTTCTAGGCTTGGCAGTTCATAGCTCTGGCACCTCTGGGCTTGTTGCATCCATTATTAACATAAAAAAATTGCTTGAACTCCAGCAGCTAATTGCTTGTGCCCCATCATGTTTTTCCTTGCCAATTAAGCACCAACCAGTGCTCCCATAAAGGACATGGGGGCAAGAGACTCCAGGAGACTATGGCCGAACCCAAGCTGAGGATCAGACTACCCCAGACTGAGGGTCCACTGACTAGATTGAATGTTCGGTGAACGTCATTGTAGTTCCAAACTTGTAGTTACAGGAACAAAAGATAGAGAACCAGTAAAGGCTAGGCAAAAAATATCTAATTCATAATGGTCACTTCTGGTCTCCAAGATTTTCATCAGTTGATGTCTTATCTGACCTCTTGCTTAGCTAGTAATAGATTATGTGGAACTTGATTTATTGACCTTGTCAGGAAGCAAGGCTAAGATGATCCTGCTGAAATTTGTAGTCAACCTTGGTATTTCAAACATGTAGGTGCTGTCATCAAAGAATAAGAAGAGACTAAGAAAAGAGCCCATTTTTACACAGTATGTTCTTGTGACTGAGACCAGGCACCTGCATGGGAACAAACTTAATAGGAAGGGAAACTCGACACAAAGCCACAAATCCTGTGGGTCTAGAGCAAAGAAAGCAAAACATTAACCATTCCTCAGTTTCCACACTTCCCTTTTATTTAAAGGAGCTCTTTGAAATGATGATTGAATGAGGTGCAAAGCAGAGAAGGGTTACTGCCTCCATTTGATTATCATCATGTGGGAATTTCAGGGCTTAGTCAAGCAGTACTCTCCTGTTTTTAGGATGAAATATGCTCTCACAAACTGAGCTGCTAGTTGTCCACATGCTAGAGATATGCTGTGGAATTAGGCATTGCATATCCAAAGGGCTCTGATTTGCTGCAGTAGCAGCATATCTATCAGTAGGTGATGATCTAGTGGTGATATCATTTGTTATTTTTACCTGAGGCTGCTGTTAAGTACTAGCAGGAGGCCAGACGTGGGGTATCATTTAATAAAGGTCAGGGAACCTTAAGAATTCTCCCACCCTTATTCCCTTTCCAAGGCCACACATAATCCCACACTCCTGCTGAGGAGAGCCAGATATAGGTTTCCTATTCACCTGGTTAGCAGGGGTGGTCTATTCCTAGGGAAAAGTATATGAAGTCAATGTTAAATATACCCATTTTCCATCAGCTCTTCCATGTGGTGGGGATGGTCTGACTGGATGAAATCCTCAGTGCCTGAATTCTCATGTTGCCAGCATCACTTTCTGGCAGCTGGAATGAGGAGACAAATGAGGCACATCTTGAAACCCTCAACATTTGAATATGTAAGCTTTTGGAGAGGGTATATGACCAAAAAGGGCAATCTGATTCAGTGTTTCTTGAAGAATGGTAGTAGGGGACAAATTGTGAGAACCAGCATATCACCCTGTTAGGTTCTTCTGTGTATAAAGCATTTCCTCTCTCTATCAGTTCTCTTGGATTCAGGACCTGAGGCAACATTTTGGCACCTGTGGTGGGGAGTTCAAATGACACCCCCATGCCACCTTTTCTCCTGCCTACCTGTTATGTCTCTTGTGCCCTCCTTCCTCCAGCACAGCACTCCACCATCTCTGTGCATCTAGAGCAGAAAGAATACATATGCACCAGCAGCAGACACAATTTTCTACACTCTGGGTCCTAGTGGCGCCACCCCACAGTCTGGCACCTGAGGTGGCCGCCTCAGTTTGCCTCATGGTAAAGCCAGTGCTGCTTGGATCCTATTTTAAATATATAGAGTCTCTGTCTAATGGTCATGGGACTTCTGTCATTTTCACACAGTGGTGCCAATGTGTCTGTTCTGTGCCCTGATTTTGGGCACTAAGATTTCTGAATCTTTTAGTAACCAAACCCAGAATCTTTTGAAGAGTTTGGAAATGACTGACCTTAGTTACCGTCTATTTGTTTGGCCATCCCATGACAAATCAGAATTCACACTTCCGAGAAGGGAAGTGCTGCATGTTTGTTTATCGTCTGAGACAGACAAGAAGAACTTTTCAGATAACTCTGATGTATGTGTCACAAGAGGAAGTAACGTCTGCTGAAAAATTAGTGTAGCAATCTTTTTTTTCCCCTAAGAAGTCGTAACCTAGAATGTCAGAAGGTGAAAATGTTGTCCATAGAACCAATAACACTTTTCTCTGATGCCTACTTTCCCCTTACAAAAACTCACGCATATATCATGGCAGAATGGTTTAATTAAAATCACACAACCCCCAAACACTTATTTGAGGTGCACAAATTTGTCCAACTAAGCAGTTTTCATTGACAATTATAAATCATAAAGGATACTTTGTTGATAAATGTGCTGCAGAACATACAAAAATGTATTATGTCAACCAATATTTGTCATGGTTTGTTATTTTTTTAAACCATGTTTTAGAGCCTAATCATACCATTTCTAACAATTCTGTTACTGGTGTGTAATGTGATAGGAAGAAAAACAGAGTTATATTGTGTATTATGTTTTATTGATAATAACCAAAATCTGGGTTGCAAAGGTAAGAGTGCACACGTGCATGTTAGACTAAGGGAAGAAACAGAATTTCGTGTATATTGTAACTTGGGTTTGTTGTATCTACATCAATTTTTAAATGATTGATACCTAGAAAAAATATCTGAAGGGTTTTAAAACTACGAAGGTTAAATGAAGTGTTGACTGCATATTGTCTATATCCTTTAATGAAAAACGAATGATGATGTTCTTTATCATTTGAGGATATGAAAACTAGATCCAAGCCACGTTAACTTAAAAACTCCCCTCAACCCGCCCGAATTCAGCAGGTAATATCATAGCAGAAAATGTGGACTTTATTAAGTATGGTGATTAGAGGAAAGCATGCAGATACTGCTGCATCTGTTACAGCACTGACATAACTACCCTGGTAAAATGGTCTTTCTTTCATCCTATCCTGCCTGCTAAGGATGAGCCTGGCACCTCATCCACTTTAGTTATACAATAGATTGTCCCCTTTCTCTATATCCTTAGACTGCTTTTCTTCTAGGTGATAAATCCTACAGGGTAGGGTGCCTTTCTTTTATGTTTGGAAAGTGCCTATGGCCAGAAACAACAAGCATAATTATAGGTTTGCTAGTTAAGACAGGGGGATGCAAGCAGAGAGGAATTCAGCACCCCAACACTCTACAGAGGAGCTGAATGGTGGCATATTGCACGGGTGGCGTGGAAGGGGCAGGCCAAAGGATATGACTACTGGCTTGGTGGCAATACGGATGCGCATACTATGAGTGGGTTGAGTTGACAAATCAGACATGGGAGCTGTTAAAGCCAGTGCGCTAATAGTGGCTGTTCAGTAGGCCCTGCTGGTGCTCTGCATGCTTCTGCTGGCTGGGAGACAGCCTTTGTCTCTTTCACAGCCTCCCCCTCTCTACTCAGCCTGTTCTTCAGTGATCTAGATTTGGCCTTAATCAGGATTGAACCAATTCTCCAGAATAGAGCTAGGGACTACAGTACTGGTGGAGTTCTAGCAAATCTAGAACAGAGATGTTAGCCCTGGGGACCAGCCAGATTCCAGGAAGTTACATTCTTTCCTTCCTGTGTTCAGTGCCATGTGCTTTCGAGCAATTGTTGCATTTCAGTCATGGACAAAATGGTCAGTATCCAGGAGAATTGAGAAAAAAGAGGCTTAAGAGATAGTCTTTATTTTCCGTTACAAATATCTGTACGGGTGGACATCCATTATTCAAGAATTGCCAGGAGAGGAAGAGTAGAATTATTCCACTTGGTAAATTATTCAGTGGTTTTGATATTGAGATGTAAAATGTACAGAACGTCTAGTACCAGGCACATCACAAGCTCATTTGGTCTAGTGCCAGCCAAGCGACATAATATGATCATGTGAATCCCCAATAGCTGTCAGACTTGCAGAGGACTGATATGCTCTTTATGTCCTGTGACGATGCAAACCTCCTGGTGCTTGGAACATTGCTTTCTGGAAATAAAAGTAGGATATGTTGATGCACTGAATGGCAGTGTAAAAGAGTATCTTTCACAAAAAAATGGCCATCATAGCAATTAGGTTTCTGGTGAATAGATCTTGTTCGATAGCTCTGAAACCAGAAGTTCTTTATTTGAAGAATATCAAAAACAGCCATGAACATTTGAAATGAACATTAGAAATACCATATATACGTTTCCTCAGACTCTCTTTTCAATCAAAGTGGATAATTGTTCCCCCAGAGTCTCTTTTCAACCAGAGTAATTGGGTAATTTAGACTCTAGACCTAATCAATCCCTGGTCTTCCAAGGATTATCTTTTATGGCCTTTTCTTGCCCTTTCTTCTAAAGCATCTAGCCTCAGAGAAAGAACGTTAGAGTAGATGGACAACTAACCTTATCTGGCAATTTCTATAGCTGTCTATTCCTCACTACTGAAACACCAACAAACCCACGAGTTACTATAATATGCTGTCCCTTGGGATGCCATTCAAAAGCTCTCAAGCTTGAGTCACTAGCTCCTTTTTTGAGTAGGCTGACCTGTTACAAATATGTAAAACCACTGTTCTATTAAGCTTTGGCTACATATGGTGGGCTCTACTTAAGGGGAAAAACATGCAGTGTGTTTAGCATTTCCCCATCTTTGAGTAATTTCCCATTTTAAATATTGGGAAATACTGAATTAAAATCAAATGACATTATGTAAAAAGCACCGAGTGCCTCTCCATCCACATACAGTTTAGTGTACTAGTTGCAATCCACAATGCCCTCCAGAGATGGTCTCTTCCCTCGGGTCCTGTCCTACCACCTGTGATCTGCTATTTCACTCTAGCTCTGGGTTTCTGGGGTTGAACTTTCTCAGAATTGTGCCAGGCATTTTCATGGGAGAGACACATCTATGGAAATTTCCTTCTCTTATGATCTCTCAGCTCTTGAACTTGGTAAGCTTCTAAGCACAGCTTCTCTCTTGGTCAGGAATTAGTTCAGTACTAGATATCTTTGCATTCGGGTCTGAGGAGATGTAACATGGACACTGTACCTCCAGGAAATGGACAGAGAACTAAAATAAATGTGCAGTGAAACACAAAACATTATGTGAAGAGGTTACTCAGAAATTTGGATATGCCACAAGTAGTGTGGCATATTCAAGGAACCAGGCAAGCTGCTGAGGATTCAGGGAGCCTGGGAAGATTGGAAAACTGGCAGAGAATGAGGCAGGCAGGTCGGCAACCAGGCTGCTTGATTCTGGTCAATGTTTCAACAGAACCAATATGTTCCTGTGGAATGTTCTGAATCTGTAGATTCTGTATTTTCAAATGGGAAATGATTCTAAAGGAAAATTTCCAACCAACTATTGTTGGAAACATTACATTCACCACAGTGAGCTCTGCCACTTCAATTAACAGAATAACTGATAGCAGTAGTAGGTGGTCTCTCCATGTGCACAGGCACTGAAAGGGGGATGAGACTCACAATACCTGGTGGGGTTCAGATATTTGCTGACAGCAGTGAAACATTGAGACTTAGGAATCCATTCCAGGCTCTGCAGGGGAGTGCTCACAAGTTGGCACAGATTCTTCTGCCAGCTCCCCCACTCCTCAGCCACCCCACATTTGACATTTTCTTTCTAGTCTCCTCCTATCTTTTCCTCTGACTCTCAGCCCCACTCCTGTCCCACTCCTTCCTGCCCCACTCCCAGTTTCAGTCTCCCTTCTTAGGTCCATCATCCAGTTTCCTGCTCCCTCCCCCTCCCCGCAAAGTGCTTGGTCCTAGTCTCTTTCCAAAGCAATCCCAGACCACCCCCAACACTCTGGTGTCTTGATAGGCCTGTCTCCACTCTGCCCTCACTTTCCGCCACCCCTACATTCACGTACATTTCAGTCCCAATGTCCACCTCCATTTACCTCCCCAGCTCCTAGTCCCAGTCTTCTGTGAGGTCTTATTGTCCCTTCTGGCCCTAAATGCGTTGAAACTTCTGCTCCTCCACCCTTCTATCCCCCCCCCCCGCCCATTCACAGTCACAGGATCCTTTCCCTGCCAGTTCCAGTCTTCTACCATGGCTCTTAATTCCAGCAGTTTTGCCCAGCCAGTCCAGATCCCACCTTCTGCTTCTAATCCCAGCCTCATTAGTCAGAAAGTCCCATTTTCCACCTATTCCCAGTCCCAGTTTTCCTCTCTCATGTTCCACCAGCTTTTAGTCCCAGTCATGTGCACCCTCCAGGGAGTCTCCTTGTCTCAATCTGCTTTTTCCATGCCACTTTTCTAGGGATTGCTCTTGTCCCATCTATATATGAATCAGGCATTTTTTCTCCTCCATGCTGCCTGGTCAAAGCTGAGAGATCATTGAGAGCACGGGCAAGAGAGACTCTCTGCCTTCCGTTCTGAGACCCACAGCAGCCCAGAGCTGCAATTGCAGAGGAAATCCTGCTCAGCCCCAGGCTGGAGGAGTTCAGAGCAGACAGAATCTTGTTTTTTAGCTGTGAAGTTCTAGCAATTTTGAGCTGAGCAGATGCAAACTGCAGATTTTCAAAGGCTTCTAATGTGGTCAAATTTGGCAGATTTTCATGGAGATGGCAAAAGGCACATCCCTGACAGAAGGGCCACCCGCTCCAAATTTTGCTTCCCTGCTGATACGCACAAGATCACTAGAGCTTCTGAAAGAAAAGGTCATTCCATTTTTTTTAAATGGGCAACACAATATATTTCCCCCAGACTTGTTTTCAGAAACACCTGGACCATTTTGTCTGAAATTATGTGTATGCTCGTGTATATATAATCAGCCAGAGGTATGCTCCCCTTCTGCAAAATTTCAGACCACTTGATTTAAATTAGTTGAAGTTATAAGTATCTGAATACAAGGTTTTATAATGGGAAGTCAGGCAACTTTATTAAAACCTACTCCATTGCCACCTATAATAAGCTACTCATGCATCAGCAGATGGAAATGATTTTTCTATTAGAGCTGTGCAAATATGCGTTTTTTTCAAAACTAGCTGATCCAAAAGTTTTTTAAACTGTTGTTGATGAACCTTAAACAAAAATGTTTCAAACTTTTCACCAATCAAATACAAAAAAGAAAAAGAAAAACAGTTATCTTCTGGATGGATACAATACTTTGTCAGCCTGAAATGAAACAATTTATTTCATCTTCAATATTAAGCTTTTTTAAAATGAAATTATAATAAAACTTGAAAATGTCATTTTTTTAATAAAAAATATTTTGTTTTGAGAATGTCTAAATGAAAAATTTTGGTTATTTTTCAATTTTTTTTTCTTTTTTCTTCACCCTTTACCTCTAAACAATGTGGTGAATTGACAGAAATTTGCAAAATGTTTCAGCCTAAATCTGCCTTCCCTCCACCATTCTGGCCCTCCCACCATAAGGCAAATTCTTTTGTTTCATGATTTAGAGTATTGAAATGGACACAAATCAACCTGATTTAGCAACCTTTCAAAAGGATAAATGTGTTATTTGACATATACAGAGAACATATTTTAAATATTAGCTGACAACAGTTAATAAAATTTTCCATTCCCCTTTAAAAACACATGTGAGTTCTCTGGCTTTTTCTTCCTCTTTTTCAAAAATATCTTCCAGAAATACTAAGGTGGAGTTTCTGGTTAAAGAGAGACTCTAGAAGAGGACTGTAACATTGAGAGAGGAGAGCTGAGCCAGCTTCTCTCTTACGCTGTACATTCTGTTTCTAAATAGCAGGCAGAAAACAAAAAACCCTTGAAACTACTCCAAATTTCTTAGTATTTCTGCTATCTGCCAATGTTCCTTTTGTCTGAAGTAATTTCAAGGGGGATCTGCAGACTCTTAAAACTAGGAAAGTCAAACAGCAGCACCAGAAAACTGGTGTTTATAGTATAGTTGCTTTAATCCCCCTCTTGCATGCACTCATGTGGAAATCTTTTGTTTCTTTCCCCCCATCTTTCACTTTTGCTGTCTCCCTTTCACCCACTTACTCCTCTTTCCCTTTCTCTCTCCTCCTGCTTCCTCTCCCCTCTAGTTTTATTGCTCACATTAAACAGTAAATTAGGATGTGGAGTGACTGTGCCATAATTTGCAAGCCAGGAGACTGCCTTTTTAAAAAGCCATCAAGACCCTACATAGACCCTACATAGGGTTTATATTCCATTCCATCACACAAAGACATTTGCCAAATCTATATTTTCATACACAGGAGTTAAAAAAAATCAGACGTGGTGGGGAAGGGGAATGAATAATGGTCTATTTGTGTTTTTACAGCTGAAGACCACACACTTCATGGCCAGTATGTCAGGATCTGCTTCTCCAGGATTGGGTGCACAATAATAAAACTGTAAGGAAATTCAGAAGTTCAAGTGCTGCATGAGAAATGGAAGGACAAAGAGACCCTTTTAATGCTATCTTTTCCAGCATCCCTGGGAAAGAAAATAAATTACTATCTGTAGCCTATTCTCGGAGGCTGAGAAACAGGGATTCTTTTTTCTTTTTTTTGGTAACCCAATGCTACATGCTGAGGTGAATAGAAGACCATACCCTCTCTTTCTCTGCTCCCAATTTTCCTTGTCAAGGTTCTGCTGGAATTAGTAAATCCTTAGATAGTAATCCTACAGGCAATGAAGTACTCGTCATTAGAATACACAGAATGGGTATCTGAAACATCTTGCTGAGAGGTATCCATAATTGTATTAAAGGAATGTATTTAGTGTGAAACCTTTCATTTTCAGATCTGTGTTATTTACAAATTTATCATGCCTTAAACCTCTGGAAGGCAGATTATCCATGAATGCAGAAGTATTAAGAACTATTTTTAAATTCTGTATTCCTGCAGATACAAAAATATCTCTTCCGCACATTTTTGGTGTGGTTGCATGAAAAAACGTGACATTTTTTATCTATGATATAGCTAGCATACATTTATTTATTATTTGTTTGCCTTGCAGATCGGTGTTTGTACAGCACCTAGCACTGAACTATGTATGACTCAGGCCCCTAGACACTATGTCTGTACATATAAATATAAATATAAATATAAATAATTAATAATTGAGGCCTCAGTCATGTATCAGGAAGCCGTTTACTCAGTGCTATGCCAAAAAAGAAAAGTTTCCCTTCCCATCTAAGTATAAAACAAGAGACAATTTGCTTGCAACAGACAGAAAGGGAGGAACCCAATGAGACCGTGTTGGTCAGCATGACGCACATTGTAACTGTATATCTTGATTTAACTCTAGTACAATGATGCAATTAAATTGTGAGTCTGACAGTGGACAAAATACCTACACTGCCTCTAGATAATGTAGTTCATTTCATTTATGTTCATTTTTATCTGAATATTTTGTTTAGTATGGGTATCCCATAACCAGATATGATATACTGGAAGAAGTTCAGAGGAGAGCAAAAATGATAAGCGGGCTAGAAGAATTGACTTGAACGGAAAGATCAAAAGAGAGAACTATAGATAACTCAGGGAAGTGATGACTAAGACGGAGTCATGATAACAGTCAGCAATATTTGAAGGGCGTAAAAGCTATGAGGAAGGAACTATTTAGTGTGGTTCACAGAGGAATTATTGGGGTAATAGGAGAAAATTAATTAAGGGAAACTTTCTTGAGAATTAGGTCCACCAGACTGATGAATGTTGTTTACAGTGATGTTCCATTGCCTTGGACTTTAAAAATTAGACTGGACAAGTGTCTAAATAATAAACAGCCAGGACCAATAGAATGGATAATCCATTGGAATATTCTGTTCTATTAAGGCTCCTACATCATACGCTTTACCTTGGTATCTAAGTATCATAGGTCTTTCTGTTTCTAACTTCTATTGTAATGCTCTCCAGTGGTATCACAACTATCCATGGGAGATGAAGACCTCTTGGAGGGATTGCTTCTAGAGATGAATGTAATTCAGCCTTTAGGACCTTTCAGTCCAGGATGTCTCTGTCAAACACATGTATCCCACACTTCATGAATTTTTCAGGTCACCCAAGGGACACACAGAAAATTTGTAAAAGTCTTCATGCTTCTCACTAAACATTTCCCAAGCTTCATCTTCCTAAAGAAGGCAGAGTTTGCAGGGTGAGGAAAGCAGAAAGCCTTTAACAACAAATGATTGGGCTCAGTAGCATTTGCCACCGTAGTAGAGAGCAGGAAAATCCCCAGCACTGTGGGAATCAGCAGCTGAACTCTTATGATTTGTATTTTCCAGGACACATACGCAGATGATAATAGTGGGTTTCTATCTCCTTGAACTCGTAAAATGCCAGCTCTTTTAGAAAACATCTTGCTTACAATACCCAAAATTACTGCACTATCAAAAGCAGAGAAAATCAGTTGATGAAATGACAATATGATGCTCTTGCTGTTGGAATTATTCAAATTACAAGCAGAAAGGTGTCTGTGTTATAAGATGTTAACTGAGCATATTGGTCCAAATTAAACATACATACTACAGTGAAACCTTTGTTATCCAGCACTCTGATAACCAGAAAACTTTGTTAACCAGCATTGCCCTCAGCCACAATACTGTCACAGGCCTGGCTTGGTTTACCATTATTGGCTTAACAATTTTTTATTTAAGAAGTACTAATCATCTTTAACTCAAAATAGAAATGTGAGACCAACTGCCTCACAAAACTACCAATATTAAAAACTTGAGTTTTACTATTATTGTCCATTGGTTTTTCCTAGGTTGATGGAAACCACAGATAACCAGAATTTTTAGATAACTAGAATGCCCTAATCCCTGAGTGTGCCGGATAACACAGGTTTTACTGTATATAGTAATGCCTTGTCCCCTTCCCTTCTGTTGTTTTGCCATCATCTCCCTCATCTTAGGAGAAGTCTCCCTGTGGCACCTTGTCACAACTACATATGGGTAATGAAATGGTTATCTTTTATCCCCAGTGTGCGTGACTTCTACAAGAGGTCTCTAAAGAGGGCAGTTTAAATACTATTCACCACAGACCAAGCCATATTTCACAGCTGTGGCATACTTCTCTTGCTTTGTGTAGGCATCTGCATTAGAATTTGGAAACTGCATTACAAGCCTTAGTTTCAGAGTGAATGGTATATCTGGCATGGCTAGGCATGCCTGGAATTTTGATGTGTGAATTGGTATCTAAGAATAAAAAGCATTTAGAGAAAACAGAAGAAAAATGAATTTAAGTTAGTCTGCAAAGGTTATTGCTCTATAGAAAAAATCATCTGTGAATTATGTCTATGCAGTCCAAGTAAGGAAATGTGTGTGGGCCACACCAGGTGATTAGTGCAGCAGATTGCCAGGAAAAGGATTTGCATTATTAGCTATATTCATGCTTTGCTTTTGAGCCACTGACACTGTCCAGAGAAAAATAATGATCAGAACACGTGGGAGGGAATGGGCTAGGTAGCTTGTAAAGAGAATTGCAACGACCACTTTGGATGGGAGATGCGAAAGGGAGCATAGAACAGGGCACCCTTATCTGAACGCCATGCCATTGCATATGTCTCAATACTGGTAGAGATAAAGAGGCTTGTTTTGCTCCAGGCAATTGGCAGAGATGCATTTGATCTCTGTATTAGTGTAAACCAGGGCTTGCCTGGATCTGACCCCGAAAACTCAGGGCTCCCTCCAACATGGGACTGGAACACACAACATCTACTGTTGCTTCTTTTTGTTTCTCATTTGTGTGTGGCCTCAGAGTGATTTTTTTGTGGGTCAGCAGCCCTAAACCAAAAAAGGTTCCTCACCCCTGAATTGTAAACAATTAGCAGCCCTACTGAGATGATCCAATTTGGTTTGGAGTTTTACAAAAAAACACTGAAACCACCATCACGTTTGTCACTTTTTGATTATTTCATGGTCTAGAAATAAGTCTCTATTTTCTGTATGAGATGAGAAATTTTGGAATGTGTCATGTTTTTAACACAAATTTATTTCCATGTGTGATGGGGCGCCAGGCTCCAGCGCGGAGAAGCACATGGCACCCTGCACTCCCCGACAAGCCAAGGGCAGGGAAGGCTCTGGTGAAGAGGACACAGGTCCCGCCACAGCAGCAGGAGGAGCCGGGCTCTGGGGACATTGCTGGGTACGGGCTGTGCCTTGGCGCACATGCCCAGGATGTACCGGGGCAGCCGGGGGTTGGGACGTCCCCAACAGGGGATTCCCCATGGCTGACGTCATCACCCCAGGCCCGGGGGAGGGGGCGGGGCCAGAGGAAGCAGGTCCTTCAAAAGACGCCCGGAACAGGCAGGAAGGGGGGAGTGCCCTGGAGAACACCGGAGGGACCACAACGAGGCGGTTCGGGAGCCGGGCAAGGCACGGCGTACCAGGAGGAAGTGACCCAGGATGGGGAACAAACTCCCTGAGGGTTGATGAGTTTCGGGGAACACCCCACCAACCAGGCAGCACTAGGGTGCTTCTGCCTTTAAGGGTCCTGGGTTGGGACCTGGAGTGGGGGTTGGCCTGAGTCCCCTTCCCGCCTCGCGGCAAGAGGCACCTCATCGACGAGATTATGACTGAGTGCGCGACCCGTGGAGCCACAAACTTAGCCATAAAGCAGGACCGGGTGATGGGAAACACAGGTAGGGGGAAGGAACACGGGCGGCTAACCCCGATGATGAATAGGCTGTAAGCCTGAGGAGTAGCCCAACTTGTGACACCATGGGAAATCAATCGATTGATCAATGCATATATAAAAGAGTGAAAACAATTATTTAAATTCAAAAATTCAAAACCTGCTAAGAACGAGCAAGGGACTATTGATTCAAAAAATTGGACCATTTTGATCAGTATCAAATAGGAATCTCAATAGGGAGGAAACTTGTGAAAGCATGTGGAACTTCAGGAATTTTTTCATTTACAAATCATGCCAATGCTCTCTACCTGCATCTGCACAGCAGAAGGATTCAAGCATACCCACAGCCAGTGCTCCCTGAAAGCTAAGAGCTTGGGCAGCCGCCCAGGAAAGATTCAAATGCCACCCACCTGATTGCTAGAGCACCCATATTCTCCCACAGCCGGCAGCATGTGTTTCCACTGGTTGTGCACATCTGTACATTCCTCTCTGTGCATAACAAAATTTATTCTGCACATAGATGGAAAAAATTAGAGGGAACATTGTCTACAGTTCTAGCATCCAATGAGGCATTTTTTAAAATTTCATCATTGTGTGGTATAATTGTTCATCTGTTCTCCTCCTAATTTCTCAGGTAGGGAAGAACCTCTTTATAGCACCTTTTATTCTTCTCCACGGCCCGCTCTGCTCCCACCTAGTACCCAGGCTGGAGTTATGTGGCTACCTATACATTTCCTGTGAAATGCAATTGTACAGTTTTATCTCCACACTAATTAGATCCATGTTACAAGAATCTGCTTTTAAACACTGGTTCACCTATTATGGGCTAAACACTCTTTGCCTTATCTGTGTTTACTAGGTGAGACCATCTAAAACCAGATTTAAAGAAACAGACAACCAAACCAAAAACCCAACAGTGTTAGAGTCTGTCAGCTACACAGATGTCAATCAGGAATAAATCTTTGGATTTGCATAAAGTTACTTTGAATTGACACCAAAAAGAAGATTTTGGCCTCTAGTTTCCAACTTAGATTCCCATGCATCTGATAAACTAAGGCTATGTTTACACATTAATCACCGGGGTGGCTCATGTTCCCTCTACCCTTCTTCTGTTGGCAGTGTGCATTATCACCAAGAGCCCTTCCACCAACTGATGAGGGGCAATGTTGGGAATAGAGAGCCAGGGCTCTCGTCCCCACATGGCTCCCCATCAGGAGTCCAGCTACCTTTGCACTCTCAGCAGAGGGGAAGCTGCCTAGGGCTTCTTCTCTCGGACAGGGAGACCTGCACCCAGAGCCCAATCCATGCTGCTGGCAGGGAGAGCTCCCAGTGAGGAATGGGGAGCCTGGGAAACAGCCCAAGCCAGTAGCTTGGCTTAGAGTGGAGACCCAGCAGCAGTCTGACTGTTAAGTCATGAACTTGACAATGCCAGCCAACAGCTGCTGGAACACAGTGCCTACACATGCATCTGACGTGCATCTACACATGCATCTGACATGCATCTGACGAAATGGGTCTTTGCCCACAAAAGCTTATGCTCCAATACATCTGTTAGTCTACAAGGTGCTACAGGACTCCTTGTCGCTTTTGCAGATCCAGACTAACACGGCTACCCCTCTGATAAGTGCCTACACAGACACTGTGTCACCCTAAATACATTTATGTAAGTCCTTCACCTCTCTGAAGTGGTTTTATTATGTTGTATATATCACCACTATTGTGTAGACAAAAACTAGTAGTGTAGACAAGGGCCAGTAAAACTGCTTCTAGTTTAGATCCATGCCTAAAACAGGATTTATGTGCAGTGTTCTTATACATTCTCACCAGGCGAGGCACACTTAACCTTTGCTAGCTGAAATCGTATTTCAAATGAAACTTTTGGGAGTTGGGGTATTCAGGACTGAGAGCCAGATCTGAATTTTAGAACTTATCCCATCTTATTATTACTGGGATGAACTACCCATCCCATGCAAACATTCCCCAAACAATCTTGGTTATTATGTGTGTGAGGGAGGGAGAGGGGGGAATCATAAGGGATGGCCAATTTCAGTAGCTGAATTTCACACACCAGCCCTGTCTCTAGTGGATACTGAATGGGTTGTAATTCTTATTATTTTGGACACATATTAATAGCAGCATAGTATTGGAATTCTGGCTAGGAGCATACACTTTAAATATAGGGAGCAGAATGGCCTTCAGTTACTGCCAATAGACTGTACTGCTCCAAGGGAACAAGAGACATGCAGCTTTATTTTCCTTTGTAAACTCCTTGAACCACCTAGTTCCATTTAGCTGGGGCTATCAGTGCTATTTTCACTGGCTATTTTCAGTTCAGAACCACTTCTTCAGTTTGCCTCCCTTTTATGAGAGAGACTGAAAATAAATATAACAGTCATTATACAGTCTGAGCTCCCCCTGAACAAAATTAGGCCTCCCATTAGAACAAAATTAGATTGCTAACAATAGCTCAAGAAATAGTTAAGTTTTGAAGCTTCCTAGAAGAAAAAAAATACATAATGCTGGGATTAGGGGCCCTAATCCTATGGAGATGGAAAGGATTGCATAGTTGTCTCAGCACTTGATACATCTGGTAACTCATTTTTTCATACAGAGATATAAAAATAGGTTTTTATTTGACACAAGGAATACAGAAAGCAGCAAAGCTCAGCAGAAGGAGAAGACAGAGGGCTAGGAGCTCCTTTTTTGCATATAATCCAAGTGTGACTCAATCGGTGTCTGCTCAGGAGATGGGGAGGACCAATTCTTAGCTATTATCCAAGACTAGCTTTACCCATCCCGTTGCGATGGTAGACGTACATACGGCCTCCTCCCTCCCTGCTGTTCCCAGGGGCAGGAAGGCTTGGGCTGCCTCCCTTCTCACTGCTTCGGGGCTGGGGAGGCTGGAGCCACATGGCCTCCTCCCTCCTTGCTGCTCCTGAGGGTAGGGAGGCTCGTTCTGTATGGCCTCTTCCCTCCCCATTGCTCCCAAGGGTGGGGAGGTTTGGGTTATGCCTCTTTCCTCCCTGCTGTTCAGGGGATGCTGGGGCGCATGCATGTGCACTCTTCTCCTCCCCGTGGTGCGGGGGTGGGGGGTAAGGGAAGCGGAGTGCACTGCTCCTCCTTTCCCCTTCCCTGCAGTGGGGGTGGGGCCTCACTGGAGGGGACAGGGCTGTAGGTGGGGCTGAGGGCCTGCCTCCCCCTAGAAACTTCTCAAGTCTTTTCAAGTGTTCTTTGTGAAGACAGCGTGTGAACGCCTCTTCTTTTATAATAGTATAGATTTCCTTGATGCCCTTTTATCGGTGCTTCATATGGAAGGGGTTCAATAGGATTTTGCCTGTGGGAGAAGAAGGAGAGTTGTTGTAGTGCATGGCACTGTGGACTCATGGGATTGCAATGTATCTAGGAGAGACTTAATGCAACCCAGATGCACCAATGATTTTGTGTTCATTCCACAGCAGAGGCTGAGCAGTTGCAAGAGGACCCAGCCTACAGTGGCATGACATCTGTTGGGTGCAGGTGCAGTGGATGGAGAACAATTTGTGTATGGTGAGATACCCTTCCCTATTGGTCTCCATGATTGATGAGGCTGGCTAGGCCTTACCTTTGGAAATTCTACAGGGCTCCAAGCCCCTATCACTATTCTGAGAGAGTGTCTTTCTCTTTCTTCCATCTTCTGGGTTTCTTTCTGGTGGGTGTGTGGTGGGAACAGTGTGGTCCCAAATTATTTCCTTTCCTCTTCCTTTATTCACTCCCACCATGCAGTATTAGCGAGACCCTGTCAAAATCATGGTCCATTTTGGTCAATGTCATGGTCATGAGATTTTTAAAATAATAAATTTCATGGTTTTAGCTATTTAAACCTGAAAATTTACAGTGTTGTAACAGTAGGCGTCCTGACCCAAAAAGGAGTTGTGGGGAGTCACGAGGTTATTGAAAGTGGGTTGTGGTACTGCTATCCTTACTTCTGAATTGCTGCTGGCAGTGGTGCCGCCTTCAGAGCTGAATGGCTGGAGAGGGGTAATGGCTGGCCAGGAGCCAAGCTCTGATGGCAAAGCTGAACCAGCAGCAGCACAGGAGTAAAGATGGCATGGTATGATATTGCCACCTTTTATTTTTGTGCTTCTGCCTATAAAGCTGGGCCCTCAATCAACTGCTGGGATTCTCTAGCTGAAGGCAGCTCAGAAATAAAGGTAGCAATATTGCCCCCCTTGCAATCCCACAACCCCTTTTCACATCAGGTCCCCCACTTGAGAAACGCTGGTCTCCCCCATAAAATCTGTAAACTATAAGGTAAAAGTATACAAAAGACTGGATTTCACAGTTTGACATATTTTTCAAGACCCTGAATTTGGAAAGGTCCTAAACTGTGAAATCTAGTCTTTGTGTGCTTTTACCTTATACTGTACAGATTTCATGGGGGAAACCGCAAGGACCCTTATCCATGCAAATAGGGAGTCCAAATTATGAACACTCTTTGTCCAAGATACGAGAGCTCTTTGTGAGATCCCACAAAACAGACACACGCACTGCAAAACAGACCATCAGAATTTTCTTCTCAAATGCATAATGCATTTGAAGTTTGACATTTCTTGCAACAAATTTTGAGTGTTTGCAACAATAGAAGAGAACAAGTAAGAAAAGGACTAATAAAGGGGAATCTGGAATTGAATGGAAATGAGTCAAAGAGGAAAAGTTTTGTTTTAAAAGATCCTTGTTAGGGCTGAATGGCTGAATTATGTGAGTCACAAGTGGCTTGTTGTATGGTTTCACTTTAATAGCAGGCAGGCCACTGCTGATCTACATTACCTTCATCTAAACACATGGGCCTGCAAGCATTTGGCAAAGGGACAAAAGATTAAGAGCTGTTGTTAGACTAGTCTGCTCCAGTGGGGTTTTAATAAAATGTTAGTATTTGGTTTAAAGTTGCTTTCTCTGATTCCCCTGGTAAATTTTAATAAAATCTGCCCTAATCATTTCATAGCAAACAAACTGCATTGGAGGGGAGAAGGATAAGCTAGTTAAACATTTGTACTTTAAAGACTCTTTATTTTATAGTATAATCTACCATTTACAAAGACAGCTAAAACATTGACATGTTTGTGCCCTAGAGCAGGACCATAATCACAAAAGCACTGCAGAAATGGCTAGAACTCAGCTGGATTTCTTAGGCCTCGTCCCATTCAGGCTTGTCTGCATGGTTGGGGTAACACTCTCTACAGGGCTCTGATTTTTTTAAAGGGAACTAATGTGTTACACATTCATTGATCTCTGTTGCTGCCCTTGGAAGCAGCACTCCATTACAGTGCACTAGAGAATCTTTAGTGCATGCCAGCAAGGTCTCCACGAACCAATGAGTGTGCAACACATTAGTGCACTTTGGAAATCACGTACCCATAGGGCACATTATGCCACATCCTTTATACATAGCTCCTCTCTAAGGCCTGGTCTACACTACAGTGGAAAGTCAAAGGTTAATTATGTAGCTGGAGTCAACATATCTTAAATCACATTTCCATGCCATCCACCCAACAGGAGGTCAAATTAAATGTTTCATTCTGAATCAGTTCAATATTAATTGGAGTCTTTCTGAGCAGCCATGGTGCCTCATGAAAGTTGTAGTTCTGATGCCTTATACACTATTCTCCTCTCTAGGCTGGCTCTCTGGTTGGACTACATCCCCCATGATGCATCATGTTTTCCCTTCTTGCTGAATCACAGTGGCATATCATGGAACAATGCACCCCAATGTTTGAGATAGTTGAGTAATGCTTGAGCAACTTTACTAACTTATGAGATCTAGCATCTAAGTTGCCTGGTAAATTCTGAGATTGAATGACATATTTAACCGGGAAGTATTATCATAAGAATATCAGACCGTAAGAACACAAAAATGGCCATACGGGGGCAGACCTAAGGTCCATCTAGCCTAGTATCCTGTCTGCTGACAGCGGCCAATGCCAGATGCCCCAGAGAGCGTAACCACAACAGGCAATCATCACATGATTCCTCTCCTGGTATCCATTTCCAGACAAACAGAGGCTAAGGACACCATTCCTACCCATCCTGGCTAATAGCCATTTATGTACCTAACCTCCATGAATTTCTCTAGCTCTTTTCTGAACCCTGTTAAAGTCCTAGTCTTCACAACATCCTCTTGCAAAGAGTTCCACAGATTGAATGTGTGCTGCTGAAGAAAAACGTCCTTTTATTTGTTTTAAACCTTCTACCTATTAATTTCATTTGGTGACCCCTAGTTTTTATATTACAGGAACAAGTAAACAACTTTTCCTTATTCACTTTTTCCACGCCAGTGAGGATTTCATAGACCTCTATTATACCTCCCCACCCCCACTTGGTCTCCTTTTTTCTAAGATGAAAATCTATGTCTTTTTAATTTCTCTTCATATGGTACCCATTCCAAACCCCTAATCATTGTTGTTGCCCTTTTCTGAATCTTTTCTAATGCTAATATATCTTTTTTGACATGAGGTGACCACATCTGTATGCAGTATTCAAAATATGGGTATACCATGGTTGTATATAGAAGCAATAAGATATTCTCTGTCATATTCTCTATCCCTTTTAAAATTATTATTAACATTCGGTTTGCTTTTTTGACTGCCACTGCACACTGTGTGGATGTTTTCAGAGAACTATTTCACAATGACTCTAAGATCTCTCTCTTCGGTAGTTGTAGCTAAATTAGTCCTCATCGTATTGCATGTATAGTTGGGATTATTTTTTCCAATGTGCATTACTTTACATTTATCGACATTAAATTTCATTTGCTGGTACTGTGTTATAATGTCAGCATGTGTCATTCAGGGCTTTGCCCTACATCATTAAAGTAAATGAAAGGATTTGTTTTTCAACTGACTTAAATAGAAATAGGATCAAGCCCTTTGTGTGTGTGTTTTTTTCTTTAGCTATCAAAAGATACAGGAGAGAAAGTTCCTGGAGTTTTGTTGTCAAATGCTAAGTGGACTAGACCCGTGGAGATTGTACTCTACATATTTTAGCTAGACATGCTTTGTCGTCAGCAGCTGTATGAAGTGAGGAAATTTCTTGTTTGGGTGATTAACAGGAGTCATATTGAGCTTTTTCCTAAAAAGAAAGTTGTGGTTAGAGCAAGGAGTCTGTGCAGAGGGGATGTGTTCTGTGTTCTGTTTTCATCTCTGCTGCTAACTGTCTGTGTGACCTTTTGAAAGTCAGTTAATGTCTCAATTCATCTGTTTTTGCAAATGTAAAATGGGAATAATATCATACACCACAAATGGGTATCGTGAGGCTAATTTTTTAAATATTTGCAAAGTGCTTTAAAATCTTCTGTTGAAAATTTATGAGACACTTTACAATAGCAGCTGCTGGTTTTCCCATTTCACATTATAACTATGACAAATTAAATATAATCTTATAGATTGCATAGTTGATATTCTAATAGAACACCTCAGAAACTTACTTAAGGAGAAACAAAGCCTGCTCTATGTTTTCATGCTAAATTGTGGCAAGTCAAGACACAACTTTCTCAAATCTTGTATTAGAACCTACCCTGTTAACATGCCAACAGCCTGTTTTAAAAACACTGAGCATACACAGGTCTATATGCACTTTACACAGACACAGTTCCTCAATGAAACCTCACAAAACAACCTCATTTCTTCATTTCATTTTTCCAGTTCAATTGTCCCAGACTTTCATTTGACCTTCTTTGTTCTTTCCCCTTTTCTGACTTGTATTGATAAAACACATGTCTTTATGAGTTTATTCTTACCACATAGCTCTCAGACAAACAGCTGGGAATAGCTGATGCAGTTGAAATGTGTTCTACTCATCTTACATCCCCAAGTCAACAGGAGAGGGAGATAATATTTGATTGATTATTTTGCTGATAACTGCAATAGCAAAATTTAGTAACATAGTTAGCCTCCCTCACAACTTATCTGGAATGGCCCTTCCTTCCAGGGAAATCACAGAGGTTGCTAGTATCCTCACATTGCTTCATCCATGTTGTTTTTGTTGATGAGATCAGCAATATGAATTTCAGTTGAGTTTGCAGTTATTGCCATCCTTGGAGTAAACTCTAAAATATGCGTCTGATCATTGATGGTGCTTATATCCAAAAAACATGTGAAATGACACTGTCCTGTTTCTATTTATCTACAAATGTCCCTATCTATGTTACAAGTATCACCTTTAATTATTAACACTTGAAAGAATTTGAAAAATAAGTTATTTTACTTTTCACAGTTGATTCTGTTTGTTTGCTCCTTGGATTCTGCAGAACCTGGATGATAAGAACAGACTTCCTGAGTTAAGTCTTGTAGTTGATGTTGCTTTCCATTTCCTATACACTGATTCAACGTGGCAATTTTCTTTGCAAACACTGAAATAGGAAGTTTAATTGTTCTTTAAAAATGTTTCTCTTGAAATTAAAAATATCAAGCAATGGAAGTATTATAAGGGTCTTTTGGTTTGGTAAAACCTCTTTTGCCTATGCTAAAATGTAATGGAAATTGAGAATTTCTTTTTAACAATGATTTGAAAAATATTGAACATCTTTTCTACCATAACTGATGTCTCTGCTACCACCTATGTCAATAGAAATATTAACCTTGCCATTACTTGTCACAGGAGAAAGATGGAAACTATGAAATCAAATACACGAATAGAATTTATTTTCATCCATATTTTAAAATGCAAATGCATGGGGCAAAACTGTCATTTGAAGTTGATGGAGTGACCACTGTGCAGCTGGAGTGACAAAGGAGAATGTGATGCATTGTCTACTCTTTTCCTTGTTTGTTTCTTAAAAGAGTTTATTAGCTCATTCAATTTTAGAAACATCTTTTCAGTTCATCTTATAAAGAGAAATACATTTTTTAACTCCTAATCTAAATCTTCTGGGAAACTGTGAGCATGCATATCATCAGGCTGGCTGCATAAATGTATAGAACTACAGAAAGGGGAAAGGAAATGGTAGCCACATACATTTCCTTTCATTTACTACTCAGCTGTGGTAATTCAGGTGTTCTCACTAGAGAAAACTAAAGTTTTTGGGCAACAGAAATACTTTGTGATTAAAGCCACAAGGAACTTTGTTGTTCTGAGCTGCAGGGATCCAAATGAATATTTTTCTGTGTTCCAGATTTGAGAATTCCACTTTGAGATTTGGATTTGCAGACAGCTCATGGTGAAACTGTTTTCAACCCACTGTGTTATATCTGGTTTCTTTGTGAAGTAGATTTGCCAAGTATCTGGTTTTCAACAGGCCAAATGTCTGGTCCAAAGGAGACCCTGGCAGCTCCGGTCAGCACAGCCGATGGATGTTAAAAGTCCAATTGATGGCAGAGGGTGAGGAGAGGACCTACAGTAGCTCTCTCTGTGGAACTCCAGTGCGATGCAAGCCCAGGTGGGCAGGGGATGTGTCCCAGCAGAGGAACTGAGAAAAGAAGCCAGCTGCCGGCCTGAGTTGGCCGGGTTAACCCCCTGCAGCAGCTGCCACAGTGGCTGGGGGGATCCCTGTGGAGTGGGCATTGTGTCCTTTAGGGAATGCCTTCAGCCACCTCCCTGCCCAGCCTGCTACTCCCCAGCTGGCAGAAGCAGAAAGAACAGTCAGTCCAGCTCCCCGTTGGCTGTGTGAAGCTGACAACAGGGGACGGGGCCAAAGCAAGACATTGTCTCCATGGCCCAATCCCTTGGGACGTTTGCACCAGGCTCAGGGGTGATTTGTGTGAGGTGTACCAGTCTGTGGGCTTGTCAATCTCTTCCAGGGAATATGCTGCATGAAAGCATGAGGCTAAAGTTGAGCGGCTCTCCCTGAAAATGGGCCCAAGCAGAGTCAAGCAGGAGCTGGGCAGAGAAACCTCAGCCAGCAGCTGAGTTGGGAACAAAAGAAGAGGGACTGCAGGTAACTGAAAATGATGGGAGGCTGAGGAGGGGGCCTGTAGTAGCTTTTTCCCTGGAGCTGCTGTGATTTGGGCTACACTGGGGACACAGCAAGCCAGGGTAGTGGTGTGTGTGTGTGTGGGTGGGTGTGTGTGTGTGGGTGTGTGTGGGTGTTGGTGTTGCTTGCAGGAAATTCTCTCCGTCTTCCCCCTCCCACATTTCAGAGAACAGGAAAAACTTTTGTCCTTCATACTCTTGATGAGCCATGTGTCCGGGATTCACGGCAGACAGAGTAGCCTTCGAGGTGAGGGAAATCCCAGGGCAGTGCTGATATGGCTGCTAGTTAAGGGGCCACCTGACATCAGCATCTCCCAGAGCCAGCACGAACCTCACCAGCCTGAGCCACCCGGAACCTGCATCCCAAATTCCCTCCCATGCTCCAACTCCCTGCCCCAGTCCCAAGCCCCTTCGCGCTCCCACCTGCAACTCAAACCCCTTATTCCCACCCCAGAGCCTGCACTCTGTGCCGGAGCCAGCACTGCAGCCGCACCCTAGCTTAGTGAAAATGAATGAGTGAGGAAGGGTGGGAAGCGAGTGCTAGCCGGAGAACAGAGAGCATGTGCAGTGGTGGGCCCTCAAGGAATGGGTGGAGTCTTGCTGCAGGGGGCTGAGTAAGAATGTTTGGTTTTCTGCCATTAGAAAACTGGCAATCCTAATGTGAAGCTAATTGAAACCGGGCTCGGGTACACTCAGAAAATTCAGGAACATTAGGGAAGCTCCTAAGCTCATTAACTGGTAATGAGCACTGAAATCTGATCAAGCCTCATGTGGTTTGAATTCCAGATAGATGTATATAATATGGATCCAAGAAGGATGAGATCTGAACGTACCCAAATGATCAGCATTCTGAACTGGCCAATGCACAATTACAAGCCAGCTGTGGGTCTCAATCCTAACTCCCAGGATTTGAATTCAGTCCCTTGGGCCAGACTAATCTGTAGTTTCAAGTTTTCTAATGAAAGATTTCCACCGCTCAGTTTGTTGACTTGGATTGTAGCCACAGCAACCTTGTGACTGAAGTTCATTTAAGAGAAGGAGTAGAGCATTAGCCAGTGCTGTAAAGCTGTTCTGCTGTCTGCAGAGTAACTGCCTTAGACATTGTGGGCTCCAAAATCAAATCCTTTCTTCATAAATGATTTGAAAAGAGGCATGATGGATACAAGGCAAAGGTGAGCCTAAGGTAGAATGTCTGAAGCTGGACTTTGAGTATAGTTCATTATAAAGACAGGGTTTATTTGTGAAATCCAGATCTAAACTGGAATGATAAATACCTCCAGAGTTCATTTTGGATCTTGAGGTGAGACTTACGTCTTGAGAACTAGTAGCTGCACAATGTGAGAATTATTACCTGTTTGATGCGTGTGTAGAAAGAGTTAAACTTGTACATAGCAAAAGAGAGTCTGAATGAAAACAGGCAACTGCTGCAGTAATTCAGGAAACACTGCACTTTCTAAAAATGATGAAAGGGAAACAATTTTTTAAGAACAGCATCTGTTCCAAGCCCACAGCCCTTCAGTACTGCTTTTGCCCTATCACGTGCAGAAACTTGGTACCACCCTTTCTTTGCCAGGGTGCTCTTACTTAGCAATTGTTCTCCATTCCATTAATGTTGTATTCCCTGCCCGCCTCTTCCTCTCCCCACTGATTCCAGTGTGTGCTACCCAGTGTTTACTCAGTCATTGCCTAGTTGAAACTGCCTGTTAAGTCAATGCAAGTTTTGACAGAAAAAAAGACAGTAAAGAATGAGTGAGTTAGAATTTTCTTTGACTAACTCTTTAGAATCTTGACCACTGACATCATTTAGAACTTTGCTCCAATAAGTACCAAGGAAAAAATGAGTAAAGATATGAGGTATGGCTTCACTTTTTTATTTAAATGGGTGGCGTTGACTATGTAAGTCTCACCAGATATGTTCCCTTATTGCTGCACAATTTTTTTTCAGTGTGGATTACCAGAGGTCTGAGTGTACAAAAGCAAAGCAAAATTCCAATGAACACTTGAGAGCTTCTTCATATCCTTTAAACAAAGCACAATATATATTTAAGCAGATGTTTTTAAATCCATAAAGTGCTAGGTACACAGATATGAATTTTTGAAGCAGTGCAGCAGAGCCATACATATGAGTTCATTGACATTGGCAATGCATAATGGTTCCCTATATTCCACTCTACTTTGCCCAATGCAATGTTAAACCTTTCTAGCTGTGTATGCTCCATCACATCCCTTGGGAAGACTATTCCATGACAGATCAAACTGTTAGGAAGCATTGCTTGATTCTGGCCAAACTGTAGCTCTGCTTTCTCATAGGTGGCTCCATTCAAGCTAACATGTATGGGATAACATGCATAAATAAAGAGAGCAGGATAACATCCCTGAATTTATAGTGTCTTTTATTAATGTCATCTTATCAGTTGTTAAGTAGGGGAGAATTAAGGAATACTTTTCAACAGTAAATGACCTAGTTTTTCATCTCTGATTTCAGTGGAATACTAATGGACATTTGTACTGCTCTAGCCAATGGAGCAAAAGAGAATAAATAATTAAGCATTTTTAACTGTAAATTCCCTTTGGGAAGTCATTTGGTGTGCACTGCATCGATAAGTGTTTCTCAATGTGGTCCACAAAACCACTTTGAGAAACCTGCTTACTGGCCATTCTGATGTGTTTATTTACTTGCTCCTTGGCCACAGAGCCTCGCGGCTCCTATTGGCTGTAGTTTGCCATTTGCAGTCAAAGGGAGCCATGGAAAGCAGCATCCCGGCCCACATCGCTTCCTGTGGCTCCCCTTGGTTGCAAACGGCAAACTGTAGCCAATGGGAGCCACAAGGCTCTGTGACCATGAAGCCACACCAGAGTGGCTAGTTAGCAGATTTCTCAAAGTGGTTTTGTGGACCTCTTTGAAAAACACTGGCATAGATTAATATCTGGCCAATGTGACTCAGTTGATTCTTAAGACATTTCCCTTCACTGACTGAAAACAATATGGCTGTGTCTACACTGGGCCACTTATTCCGGAAAATCAGCTGCTTTTCTGGAATAAGCTGCGAGCTGTCTACACTGGCCCTTGAATTTCCGGAAAAGCAACGATGCTCTACTGTACAAAATCAGCCGCTATTCGGAAAAACTATTCTGCTCTGTTCCGGAAAAGGGCCAGTGTAGACAGCCCAGTAGTCTTTTCTGGAAAAAAGCCCCGATTGCGAAAATGGCGATCGGGGCTCTTTTCCGGAAAAGCGAGTCTACATTGGCCACAGACGCTTTTCTGGAAAAAGGGCTTTTCCAGGAAAGCAGCCTGCCAATGTAGACGCTCCTTTTCCGGAAAAACTGAAAGCTTTGAAATATCCAATATATGAGATGCTGTCACAAGGCATTGCTGGCTATGCAGAGACACAGGCAGACATGATCAACAGATAATCTGATGGAACATAATGTACTCAGTGTCTTAACTCAAAAGTTTGTAGCAAAGTATAGGCACTGGGAGCATCACCATGACATAAACCTAAGTTGCGTCCAGCTGCTAAATCAGCAGTGGGAACGAATAGCTCTGAGTCACCATTAATGTAAGAACATAAGAATGGCCATACTGGGTCAGACCAATGGTCCAGTATCCTGTTTTCTGACAGGAGCCAATACCAAGTGCTTCAGAAGGAATGAGCACAAGAGGGAAATTATCAAGTGATCTATCCCCTGTCATCAACTCCTGACTTCTGTCAGTCAGAAACTTAAGGACAATTAGAGCATGGATTTGCATCTTTAATCATGTTAGCTAACAACCACTGCTAAACCTATTTTCCATAAACTCATTTTTAGCCCAGTTATAATTCTGGCCTTCATAACATCCTTTAGCAAAGAGTCCTGCAGAGTCACTATGCACTGTGTGAAGAAGTGGTTCCTTTTGTTTGTTTTAAACCTACTGCCTAATAATTTCATTGGTTGCCTCCTGGTTAATAGATTATGTGAAAGAGACAAATAATACTTCCTCAATTATTTTCTCCCAGCCATTCATGATTTTATAGACTTGTATCATACACCTCCTCAGTTATCTCTGTTCTAAGTTGAACAGCCCCAGTCTTTTTAATCTTTCCTCATATGGATGCTGTTCCATACTCCTAATCATTTGTGTTGCCTTTTACTCTTTCCAATGTGCAGGCTGCCTTAGCCCCACTGCACCATACACTGGGGCTCACAGCTGCCTGAAGTAAGCACTGCCCAGAGGGATCCTTCACCTGAACCCTCTATCCCAGCCCTGAACCCTCTCCTGCTCCCAAACTCCCTCCCAGACCCTGCACCCTCCTGCACTTTGCACCAGCCCTGAGCCACCTCCCAGAGTCCATATACTCACCCCTCCTGCAACTCAATTCCTTGCCCCAGCTCTGAAAACCCTGCCACACCCAAATTCCCTCCCAAACCCCATGCTCCCTGCTATATCCTAAGTGCCAGTTCCAGGCTCAGCCCAGAACCTCCATGCACACTCCAGACCCCTTTGCCACAGCCCAGAACCGGCATCATCTCTGACACCCCAACCTATCCTAACACAGTGAAAGTGAGTGATGGAGGAAGTGGGGGATAGAGTGAGTTGGGGGTGTCACCTTTGAGGAGGGACAGGCTAGGGATGAGGCAAGGCTATTATAGTTTGTGTGATTATACAGTGAGCAACCCTAGAAACAGGACTGTTAAAATGGCTGTGGGAAGAGCAGAGTTTGAAACTCAAAAGTGTATATTCATCCTCAGTAAACTATCCTGAGACGCAGGAAAAGTATAACAATTCTGCAGGCTGTTGCAGCTTCTAGACTTTCCCCAAGAAAGTAAAATTCTGCTTGTACTAGAATGAGTGGCCATTTCATCATAGATTTCAGAGGGACAGAATCCCTCCCAGATATTTAGCTCTCCTCTCTCCACCCTTCTGTAAGAATGTAATAAGCTCACCCACCTAGAGATTTAAGTCTCTGACAATCATGAAATCTCCTTGACGTCTTCCCATTTGCGTATACTCTTCCATTTAGCAGTGTCAATTCCCTTTTTCTACTGCCTCCTGCTGAAGTGATCTGTCTCACCTCCAACTTACAAGGGCCTGCTTCTTACTCCCCAAACAAATCTTGATTGATCTTGCCTTCCAGACTTTAGAAAATTTGGAGCTAAACCTGCTAAGGGATGAAGGTGCTTAACTTCCATTTTAGGGGCCTAAGTCCCAAATGAAATTCCAACTCAGCAGCTGCCTAGCCTAAAAGCCCCAGGTGTCTAAGGCGACTACCTACTGATAGTCTCACAGGTACCTGAGAATCACACACAACCACGTACATTCTGATGCCCAGTTTATGCCCAATCCCTGACAGGATCCTCAGACTAGGCATTACATCAGCTATCTTGCCAGATGGGGCATGATCCAGTAGGCAGGTTCTTTGAATACACCTTCTGGATTGGACCCTGCACAGAAAAATAGCAGCAATGGTTATGTCCTGCAGTCCATTGGTTAGAGCATTTGCCCAGCCTGTCAAAGACTTGACATCTAATCCCTGCTCTCTCTGAGTGGGCTAGGGACTTGAACCCTTGTTGCCCTCCTTAGCTCACTTAATCCTGGGTTATAAGGTATCCTGGGGCGGGTTCTCAAGCTCTCTGGCCAAAGCTGTATTTTGTTTGAAATACTTAAATATTAATTGGGCTAGTGTGCGAGAGATCATGAGACTGACTCTATAGCCCTGTTGTTAGGATGTGGTTCAAGTTCCTGCGTCAATTAATATTTTGCACAACATTGAACAGCTTCAAAAGGAAACACTGAGCGAGGCACTCTATAATAGCCATATTGGGCAAGGCACTTCCCCTCAGAAGTGGGAAACATAGGGCAAACTCTCAGTTCCTCTTAGGCAGAGTGGAGATTTGAAGGTGGGTAAGTACTCTAATCACTGGGATGTCAAATAGGCCAAAGCCATTGTTCTCACATCTTTATTTTTTTTATAAGACTGGGCTAAGGTGCCCGAGGCACCTAATTCCCTTTGGGTATGTCTACACTAGCCCCCTAGTTCGAACTAAGGTGGCTAATGTAGGCATTCGAAATTGCAAATGAAGCCCGGGATTTAAATATCCCGGGTTTCATTTGCATGTTTCCGGGCGGGCGCCATTTTTAAATCCCCTTAGTTCGAACTGACTGCCCGCGGCTATACGCGGTAGTCAGAAATTAATCCGAACTAAGTCCTTAGTTCAGATTAACTGTTACTCCTCCTGCAATGAGGTGTAACAGTTAATCTGAACTAAAGATTTAGTTCGGACTATCTTCTGACTACTGCGTGTAGCCGCGGGCAGTCAGTTCAAACTAAGGGGATTTAAAAATGGCGCCTGCCCAGGAATATGCAAATGAAGCCCGGGATATTTAAATCCCAGGCTTCATTTGCAAGTTCGAATGCCTACATTAGCTACTGTAGTTTGAACTAGGGACTAGTGTAGACATACCCTTTGAATAGGGGCCTGGGCCATATCCCTTTCCTTAGCATTCCCTACTTGCTAGCTTAGGCAGCTCCTCACTCAGCATGCTGGCTTCTGTGCATTCCTTTTGAAGGTGCCTAACTCTCCTTGTGCATTGTATGGGGAACCTGGATGCCTTACTGGGAGATGTGAATTCCAATAGATGGCAGGAAGCCTCAAGTTAGAGGTTGCAGTGTTGAGAATAGGTCCCCTTTGTGGCCGTAGCCCTTGGTTTCCAAGTACCGCTACAGAGAAATGCTAATAGGTTGTGTTGCAAGAGTCAAGTAATATCTTGAGTTATGGTTTTGAGTCCAAGCCATGTATGAGGTCAAAGGCTTTCATTTCTTGGCCACATTTTCTGAGATGTAATTCTAAAAATGAATCTATTATTACCAGCTCCAAGGATCAGTTCTTCATTCCATTTGTAAGATGGTGGGAATCAAGGAATACTTAATGTCCTGGTCAAATAACTCTCTGCATTTTAAAATATCAAACATCTCCCTCGGGGATAATTTAGGGATTAAGTAAAGCAAAATGAAATACACATTAAATATAATAAGAGATCAGCTCTCATTTTTTTTCATTGCTTGTACCTGGGGATTTAAGCTTTGTAGTGGCTGTTTCTTTTAATAAATGTAATGCCTTTTTCTGGACATGCATAGAAAAAAAGAATGGAAAGGCTATCCAAAGGAGCATCAAAAAATGCTCTTTGACTCATCATGTTACCACCTTGTATTAGTCTCTTCAGTTAAGCATAGGGGGACATAGACAGAACATGGATGAGGGAAAAATATCAGGGACCAGTCTCTACTGCCTTGCTCTTTGTGCAGTCATTTACAGTAGTTCAGAGTGGCTTAAAATGCAACCGATTTAAAATGCTACCGATTTATGTACTCATTTTGCATAGGTGTAAATGGTTACTCGAGACTTTGGACAATCATTGGGCATTGAACATGTGGTCCTGGTAAATCAGAAGGCAGTACTAAGGTCCTGATTCAGCAAAATTCTTTAACATGTAAACAACGTTAAGCACTCCATTGAAATCAATGGTAACTGCTAAGATACTTAAAGCGAGGCATGTGCTTAAATAACTTGCTAAACTGGGACCTCAATCAGTGATGCCTGAGCTTGGTCTCTGACACACTGCTGGTGGAAGTTCTCTCACTAAAGCAGTGCTTCTCAAAGTGGTTTGTGGTTCCTATTGGCTGTGGTTTGCTGTTTGCAGCCAGTGGGAGCTACAAGTCTCCGTGGCTGCGGAGCCAGTAAGTAAACAAACTGGAGCGGCCTGGTAGCAGCTTTCTCAGAGAAACAGTGCACTAGAGTGAAAAACAAGTTCCTGAATGTTTTGGCCCATTGAAGATTTTATGGCACTTTTAGACCCAATGCCTGATCAAACTCCATTTTATTATGGCAAAGAATTTAAAAAATGTATGCCAAAAGTTAGGCTTCTAAATTTTCTTTAGGGCACCTACATGACCCAATTTTTCTCATATTGAACTCAATGAGTGCTGCTGATTGTTCAGCACCTAAGTGATGCTGGAAGCTCAGTATTTTGGAAAAGCAGGCCACAAATATGTATCCTTCTATAGTGTCAAATCTACCTACTTGTCTTAGCTACTCGGGTAGCCCCATTACTGTAGTATAAGAGAGTCTCTAACCTTTTAATCAGAGAATAATACAAATATATGTCTGGAAGGGTCCTTTGGGAAGGAATCAAATTTAGCTTTCCTAGTCTGACACAGGATGAAGACCATCCCTGAGAAATGTTTGTTCAACCTGTTCTTAAAAACCTTCAGTGATGGGGATTCTACAATGTCCCATGGAAACATATTCCAGAGTTTGACTGCCCTTAGAGTTAGAACTTTTTCTTAATATCTAAGCTAACTATTCCTTGATGTAGGTTAAGTCAATTACTTCTTGTCCTGTCTTCAGTGGGCACAGAGAACAATTGATCACCATGCCTTTTGTAACAGGTTTTAATATACTAGAAGACTGTTATCAGGTCCCCCCTCATCTTTTCTTCTCGAGTACTCAGTGTAGCCATCCCTGTAACTGTCCCCCTTAAAGGCCACCCCGAGTTCGGGTGGACCACCGTCTTATGCGGGCGCTTTGCCCCGCGGCTGGCCTCCTGGCTCTATTGTCGCGCTCGTACCCCAGGCGTGATCCGAGCCTATGTGGATCCCAAGGGAGACCGGGAAGGGGGCTCGGGCCCTCCCTCTCTCCGAGCCTCGACCCAGGGCCCTAAAAAAGGTGGACGTGCATCCCCTGTTAGTGGAGGGGGTCAAGAGCCCCCAAACCCTCCACTCGCGGGGTTCGCGGCCCCGCCCTGGGTCCCTTCTTCCCGGTTGGTCTCTTCACTGATTCCTTCAGTGTGGGGATAGGCTTACTCTCCGTCCCTCACCTCGGAGACTTCCTGGTCGCCTGTATTCCTCGGGGTCTGGGTTCCTTGGTAGGCCCTGGGATTCCTCCCCAGGCCAAACACTCTCCCCTCTCTGGCCGCGGCTGCGGCCCTTTTGAATCCCCTGCTCCACGGCGCCTTGACCTGACGTCACCCCCGTGCCTGGGCCCCCGCCTTCCTTGGCGTCTCGGCCGGCGCCCCCCGCTGACGTCATCCAGAGGTGCCAGATCGGGCCGCGGGCTATCGGCCGCGCCGGTGTTCGGCGCCGCCTTTCGGCTCTCGGCGGCACAACCCCAGCCGCTTAATCCCCCCTCTGGGTCTTTGCCCCCCTCTTCGGGGGCCATCCCAGTGCGGGGTAGGGCGGGTGGTCCGCCTGCCTCGTCACACTCAGGCACAGTTTTTTAAACCTTTCCTCAAAGATCAGGTGTTCTAAGCCTTTTACCAGTTTGGTTTTTCTCCTTTGGATTCTCTCCAATTTTTCCATATCTTACCTAAAGTGTGGTACCCAGAGCTGGACACACCACACTAGCTGGAGCCTCACCAGTACTGAGTAGCGAAGGATAATTAAAATGTATGTCTTGCATACCGTGCTTCTATTCTTTCAGTTTAGAATATTAGCCTTTATCACACTCACATAACATTGTTGACTCATAGTCAATTTCCAATCCACAAGAACCCTCACATCCTTTTTGCCAGTAATGCCACCTGGACAGTTATTATACATTTTGTAGTTTGATTTTTCCATCCTAAGTAAAGTACTTTGCACTTGTCTTTATTTATTTTTATCTTGTTGATTTCAAGCCACTTCTTCACTTTATCAAGGTTGTTTTGAATTCTAATCATGTCCTCCAAAGTGCTAGCAATCCCTCCAAGCTTGGTTCTAGCTACAAACGTTATAAGCATCCTCAGCACTTCAGAGAGACTAAATGACTTGCTCAGTGTCATCTAGGAAGTCTGTGGCAGAGTAAGCAATTGAACTGCAGTCTTTCAAGTCCAAGTCTAGTGCCCTATCCTTGCAATGTTACTTGATAGCATTAGCCGCCTATTTAATTTTACCCTAAAGATAGTTCAATTTAACAGCAAACAAAAGAGTTCTCTCCTTGTATCTGGAATGGTAAATTTGAGTCATTAAAGATGCAAGACTCTATAGTAAACCATTGGATCAAAGCCAGACTCAAGTTACTATAGAGAAATGTAAAAAAAAAAAATGCCCACCTACAGTAGATCTGAATTTGGGTGATAATGACTGAGTTCTTTTGGAAACCTTTCAAGAATTCCATGCTCACACATCATCAGGGTTTTGTTTTAAATGAATGGTAGGTGTTTTGAAAGATGCCAATGATATAGATACATATTTCACAACTGTCTCAGGGTCTCAGGGCATTTAAGTCTTCTTGTGTAGACTTCATTCTTCCTTCTTCATACATAAAATAGGGCCAGATGTAGAAAAAATAACCTGAGATCAATGGTAAACATTGTTATATTTAAAAATGAGTAGTCTTGTGGCACCTTAGAGACTAACAAAAATATATAGAATCATGAGCATTTGTAGGTAAAACCCACTTCATCAGATAAATCTTTTCTTTTCTTTTCTTTTCTTTTCTTTTCTTTTCTTTTCTTTTCTTTTCTTTTCTTTTCTTTTCTTTTCTTTTCTTGTAAATAGTGTTCTTCATGGAATCTGACTTCCTGGTTGTTTAAAACCAAACTAGAAATCACATTTTCAGCATTTTCTCTGCCCTGTAGACTTAGCAGTAATCCAGCTGTAACTGGGTGACAATTCCAAACTGCAGGAGAACAATAGAGCAATGCTTCCTTAGGGGATATTTAAAAGCAACCTCTTCCCCACCCCCCTCAATTTGCTGTTTACTGTACTCCTTTCACTTTGCTGGGCCTCACATTTTCCTTCAGAGGATGTTTTGGAATTTCTATAAGTTGAAACTAAGTCGTGTCTGAAAATAATAAATAAATAAATAATAAAAAAATACCCTAATAAACTATGTAACTTTGTTTCCTTTAATTAAGCTCTGCTATGTCTGAACTGAAGTGCAATTTCTTGACTATAATAGAATGATTGGACTGCAATTGCCAAATGCTTGGCAGGGTTATTTATTCCTTTCTCTCACTTGTCATGTAGCTACATGCAGAGAAAAGACACGATTGGACTAGGTAGGGGTTGTGAAAATGTGTTTATTCATCTGGAAACTGGAAGATTTATTTATAAACCCTTCAGTGGGACTTTGGTTCCATTTCAAAACCTTTTAAAATATATTTGGGCAAACAGGTTTGTTATTTAAATAACATTTAAAGTACCTAATTTGCACTGTTTATCCAAAAAAGAGTATGAGTAGGTGGTAACATTGGTTGCAGAAGCTTATGGATTGATATGACTACTCCTAATAATTGAATTTTAATGTACATTGCATCTTTATCAAGGCTCATCTGCAAGCCTTGTGTCTGAACTGAGAGCATGACCGAACTAAGGTAATTAAATTCTGTCTTGATTTACCCTCTCCTCCATGTTCACTTTGAGGGGAAACATTTCCTGCCTTATTCTTTACAGTCACAGAATGGTAATTTGGGGGTGTACAAGCTGGAGTGTTCCTGATTTAATAGAGGAACAGACTGGGTGTTTTTCATGAGGGGCCTGAGTCTTTGGAATTTGTTCCCAATCTGACTCTGTTGACTCAGCATGCTTTCCATGCTACAAAAAATTCACAGAGAATGAACATAGGTAAGGGCTGGCATTGATGGATGGGGGAGTTGGAAAGATTGGGTAGAAGTGGTAATGATTTTTTCCCCTTCTTTATTTGGTGAGAAAATTGCAGTTTGCATGTTTCCTAAGATCTTTTGTATAGGATTTCTTAATGTCCAACTTAAAACTCCCTTGCTGCAGTTTAAGCCCATTGCTTCTTGTCCTATCATCAGAGGCCAAGGAGAATAATTTTTCTTCCTCCTCCTTGTAACACCCTTTTAGATACTTGAAAACCTCTGTCATATCCCCTCTCAGTCTTGTCTTTTCTAAACTAAACAAACCCAGTTCTTTCAGTCTTCCATCATAGCTCATGTTTTCTAGACCTTTAATCATTTTTGTTGCTCTTCTCTGGACCTTCTCCAATTTCTCCACATCTTCCTTGAAATGTGGTGCCCAGAACTAGACACAATTCTCCAACTGAGGCCTAATCAACACAGTGGAAGAATGACTTCTCATGTCTTGAGCACAACACTCCTGTTAATGCATTCCAGAATCATATTTGCTTTTTTTCCCAACACTTGTTTAACTTGTTGTCCACTATGACCCCTAAATCAGTGTGAAACTGATTGTTCCTAAGTGGAGTACTTTGCATTTGTCTTTATTGAACTTCATCCTATTTACCTCAGACTGTTTTTGTAGTTTGTCCAGATCATTTTGAATTTTGACCATATCCTCCAAAGCACTTGCAATCCCTGCCAGCTTGGTATCATCTGCAAGCTTAATAATCATACTTTCTATGCCATCTTCTAAATCATTGATGAAAGTATTGAACAGAACCAGTCCCAAAACAGACCCCTGTGGAATCCCACTTATGCTTGATATCCTATAGAAGAGAGCTAACAGATTGGTTTGAGATGATTTGTTCTTTACAAATCCATGCTGGCTGTTCTCTATCACCTTATTATCTTCCAGATGTTTACAGACAGATTCCTTAATTACTTGCTAGATTATTTTCCCTGGTACAGAAGTTAAACCAACTGGTCTGTAGTTTCCTGGGTTGTTTTTATTTTCCTTTTTTATAGATGGGCACTATATTTACCCTTTTTCAGTCTTTTGGAATCTCTCCCGACATCCATGATTTTCAAAGATTATAGCTAAAGACTCAGATACCTCCTCTATCAGCTCCTTGAGTATTCTAGGATGCATTTCATCAGGCCCTGGTGACTTGCAGACATCTAACTTTTCTAAGTAATTTTTAACTGGTTCTTTTATTTTAACTTCTAAACTACCCCATTTCCACTAGGATTCACTATGTTAGGCATTCTGTCACCATCCATCTTCTTGATAAAAACCAAAACAAAGAAGTCATTAAGCACCTCTGCCATTTCCAAGTTTCCTGTTATTGTTTCAAATAGCTTCCGTATGAGGAGAGAATAATAAAACTCGAACTTTTCAGCTTGGAAAAGAGATGACTCTGTGGGGATATGATAGAGGCTTATAAAATCCTGACTGGTGTGGAGAGAGCAAATAAGGAAGTACTGTACTATTTTTTTCCTCATGGCACAGAAAGTAGGGGTCACCAAATGAAATTAATTGGGAGCAGATTTAAAATATACAAAAGGAAGTATTTCATCACATAACACACAGTCATCCTATGGAACTCCATGCCAGAGGATGTTGTGAAAGTCAAAATTAAAACAGGGTTTAAAAAGAACTAGATAAATTAATATAGGATAGATCCTTCAATGGCTATCAGCCAGGATGGGCAAAGACAGTGTCCCTAGTCTTTGTTTGCCAGAAGCTAGAAATGGGCAAGAGGGAATGGGCCACTTCATGATTACCTGTTATATTCATTCACTCTGGGACACCTGGCATTAGTCCTCATTGGCCACTGGACTAGATGAACCTCTGAATATGGCTGTCCATATGTTTTTACAAAATACAGGACTATGTAGCACTTTAAAGACTAACAAGATGGTTTATTAGATGATGAGCTTTCGTGGGCCAGACCCACTTCCTCAGATCACATAGTGGAAGAAAATAGTCACAACCATATATACCAAAGGATACAATTAAAAAAATGAACACATATGAAAAGGACAAATCAAATTTCAGAACAGAAGAGGGATACGGGGGGGGAGGTAAATGTCTGTAAGCTAATGATATTAGAGGTGATAATTGGGGAAGCTATCTTTGTAATGGGTAAGATAACTAGAGTCTTTGTTAAGACCCCGGCGTAAAGTGTCGAATTTTAGCATGAATAACAGTTCAGAGGATTCCCTTTCAAGTGCAGTTTTAAAAGGCTTTTCAAGCAGGATGCAGGTAATTAAGTCGTTGAGACAATGTCCTTTCTGGTTGAAATGGCAAGAAACTGTTTTTTCTTTGTGATCCTGTCTAATATCTGTTTTGTGGGCATTGATCCGTTGGCGAAGTGTCTGAGACGTTTATCCAATGTACATAGCAGACAGACACTTTCGGCACATGATAGCATAAATTATATTTCTGGATGCACAGGAATATGTGTTCTTGATCTTATAACTCACTTGGTTAGGTCCAATAATGGTATCAGCAGAGTGAATATGTGGACAAAGCTGGCAACGGGATTTGTTGCAAGGGAAGGTACCAGGGTTGGTATTAGTGTGGTATGTCCTGTGGTTGTTGGTAAGAATCATCTTGAGGTTAGGTGGTTGTCTATAGGAGACTATGGGTCTGTCTCCCAGAGCCTCTTGGAGTTTAGTATCCTGTTCCCCAGCAGATGCACGGCATCAGAAAAAAATGGTCTTTGTTCCCCAAATGTGTTGTTTGCACTGAGAGTAATGAAGAAAAATGTGAAGTTAATATGCCGGTGAGATGTGCTAACGCTAATGATCACTGCATGCCTTCGAACATGCTATAGTGCGAGAGCTATTTTACGCCAGCTTCTGTTCTTTACAGGGCCTGTGGATACATGGGAAGCTTCAGACAGACTCCACATCTGCTGCTTGCTTTTAATCTTGTTACAAATAAGCTCTGAATCAGTGTATAGCTAGAAAGTGGAAAATATTTGTCCAATTGCTTAATCCTGCAAGGTGCTAGTTACACTGCACAGCTCTGTACATACTGTCAGCACATTAAGGAAAAAAGATTGGTGAAAGGAGGATATGGATCAGTTAGCAATTCATTTTTCCATTTTTGAGCTCAAAAAAGAAGAAAGAACTTCAATAGAAAATTCAGTAAAAGCACATTTCAAATATTCTTCATTCACCCCTCACCTCCCAGCAATTGGCCAAATGCCAATAAACTCCTGCTCTTCAGAGACTATAAAACAAAATCTGGAGGAATGTGAAGGATGCCAAGTCCATGAGATGGTAAATGGTGCGACAGGTGCCCATTTCAATGGCTAGGCACGATAAAAAGCCAAGTTTTCTTTTTCCCACAGACCTATGAAATCCATCCATCTTTCAAACAAGCAAACCACAGGCTGCCTCAGGACTTGCCTACACATAGGGTACATCTACACTTGCTCCCTAGTTCGAGCTAGGGATGCAAAATGTAGCCGACCAAAACTGCTAATGAAGCGGGGATTTAAATATCCCACGCTTCATTAGCATAATGTCGCCCGTGCATTATTCTGCTTAACAGCTGATTTGAACCAGGAAGTGCGCTCCGGGCCGTGTTAGTTCAAATCAAACCCCTTGGTTTGAAATAACATTACTCTTCATTTTTTGAGGAATAATGTTAGTTCGAACCAAGGGGTTTGATTTGAACAAACGCGGCCTGGAGTGCACTTCCTGGTTCGAATCAGATGTTGAGCGGAATAACCCACGGGCGAGATTATGCTAATGAAGCATGGGATATTTAAATCCCTACTTCATTAGCAATTGAGATTGGCTACATTTTGCATCCCTAGCTCGAACTAGGAAGCAAGTGTAGATGTACCCATAGTGTTGTTTCTGACCAATTCAACATGTGAACACTCTTATTTTGAAAAAACTGAGTGTTTTTTTTTCATATTTGTCTTAATTTACTCTTAAATTAAACAGGAAAAAGGCACTCTTGTTCCAGACAAAGCGTGACTACATGAAGAGCTGGTCAGGGCCAGTTACTGAAATTTAAATTCATGCCTATCTTAATCTGCATTTTCAGAAGCTTCAGAAGGGCAGTCGAGTTAGTCAGTACAGAATAAACTTAAAAAACAACAAATGGTCTGGTAGCACTTTATAGACGAACAAAACGTGTAAATGGTATCATCAGCTTTCACGGGCACAGCCCACTTCTTCAGATGACCGGAACTCTGTATGTTTTGTTTGTCTATAAAGTGCTACCAGACCATTTGTTGTTTTTTAAGTTTAATCTGCATTAACTTTCAAGTGAAGACAAGTCTTCAGATTCAGTTGGGCTGTATTCTAATTGTTTTCATTGTGTTTCAGCCTCCTTATTATGGAACTAGAAAACCTTATTGTTGGTGGTAAGAGCTCTGAATTATTGCTCAGGTTTGACAGGTTTCCACTCTGGTGGCATTTGAGGTGTGGCATGCTCCTAAGTGAATCACAGCATCAAAGGCATTACAGTTTGACTTATTAGCTCATCTTGTCCATATTTCTGTAAGTCTTTGGTGAATTTCAATGCTGTTCCACTATATAACTGACCTCATTGGTAGGAAGATCTTCCTGATGATAAACTTGGATTTTTCCTTTTTGAATTTCATCTAAACCTATTGGTGTCCAGAGCCTTGGAGAAAAAAACTAAAACTTTTTGCATTGCTTAGCACCTGGCAAATCCAAGATCTGGTATTGAATGGGCTAAAGCTATAACAACTCAAGCCATGATCTTCTCAGGTTTTATGTACAAAGCAGAGAAAGGCCTTGTCCACAAGTCAATGGAAGACCTCCCTGGAAAGCCACAGGGAATTCAAGAAATGATATTTGGGACCTATGGGTTGATCCTTTAAGTTGCTGTTCATTCTGCCTCAGCTGTGACAAGGCCTGTGGATCCTGGCTAAGTCCTACTTGTCACTTGTGGATTCACCAGCAATAGCCAGCTATCATTTTATCAGAAGACAATCATACTTGAAGTATGAGGGATAACCAGTAACAGTAACCCCAACCCAGGAAACTCATATACTTAAAAGTTCAGGGACAGAATGGCCAGCCGTTAGAAAGTGTTTGTTTTCATCCTTCATTAGAATTCATCCAATGGCTTAGTGCATTGGTGAGGATAATGTACTAATGGAGGAGAGATGGTTAGGTGAGCAGACTAAGCCATGATAATTAAAAGTCCCCTTCCATTTTGCACGAGGGCAGGGTTGTTTGCTAACTTAGGGTCTTGGCCACGTTCCAACTCAAATAATTGCATTCGGACTACAAAAACTGTATCCTGTACTGACAACTGCAGAAATTATTCTTTGCTTCTCCCCTTGTGTCAAGCATCTACCACACTGTTAGATGTTGCTGTATGTCAGTGGTAGATGAGTCTGACTTCACGCAGAGTCAGGGACCCTTTAGGATGAACAAACCTACATTATTATTTCTTTAGATATACCTGTCAATGTAAAATAGGTAAAGTGGGAAGAAAATATAGCACAATGGCTGCAATATCTGATAGTAAGATTGGAATCCATTGGTTTGAACCCTGGATAATCTGGGATAGCTACAGCATTATCGTGTTTCTGCCTGCATGTTACAGGCATTTGTGCCAACTCCACAGCCTTCCTGAAAGACTCTCTTCACATCATCATAAACCTCCTTCCACTCCACTTCTTACCTCGTTGATAGCCAATGGGTTAAGACACATCATGTGGTACCTGTTACCCTGGAGGCATCCATTCCTGCATTGCCATGCTGCCCACGTATTCTGCCAAGGCAGTTACAGAGTGCGACTGGACTCCTGATAACAGTCCCAAAAACTTGAATCTGTGTGTAGGCTAGTTCTGGGCTTCCTAGCAGAGATGGCCATATGGGCACTATACAGTGCTGCATGCTATAGCTAACTAGCGCCAAACAATGACTTGCATCTTCCCTCAGAAAGAACCCTATGAAAAAGTGATATAATCCTATCCTGTTTTAAAATCATAGCGGCATAAAATCATAGGATTGGAAGGAACCTCCAGAGGTCATCTGCTCTAGTCTCCTGCACTCATGGCAGGACTAAGTATTAACTATTCTGAACCATTCATGACAGTTATCTAACCTGCTCTTAAAAATCTTCAGAGATGGAGATTCCACAACCTCCTTGGACAATTATTTCAGTGTTTAACCACCCTGACATTTAGAAAGTTTGTTGCAGGAGTCCTGGATCCATTTAGTATCATCTGTCTTTTACGGTTTTAGTGAGCATCTTCCTTCATCTAGAGTCTTTCCCCCTCAGGGAGATTTTTTTTGTATATTAATACAGTTATTAAATAAAGCAATCTGGGTAGAGTATGATATACCAGCTTAAAGTTTTTATATGTATAAAGATCTTTATTCTAGCTTTAATTCCTCAGGATAGGGATAGGTTTTCTAAAAGACACACAGTTACATTGTGCAGGTACAACGGACAGCAGATAAACATCAGAGAGATCCTTGATTATTCTTCTCAAACCCCTTTGTATTTTACAGAGATCACTGAAGTTGCCTTCACACAATATTTTTTGGAAAAGCTGATGACTCAGCCCTAGATGTTTTCTTGTACAGTCAGCATAGACTGGCTGCAGCTTTAATTTCCTTAGGAGTTTTAATAATACTAGACTTGACATGTTCAAAATGCTGTGCAGTCCTGAACAGTTTAACCTTCCCAACACCTCTGTGAAATATTACAAGTAGTAAGTGGTAACTAATAGTAGTAACTTATTGATCACCATGTTCCATACAAGCAGACTGTAAATTTTTCAGATGTCCATTATTCATTTATAAATTCCTTCACAAATATTTACCCTCCTATTAATAGCTCACAAATAGTTGGAAAAAACGGGGCATGCAAACATCCCTGTTCTCCATTCTGTATTGCTTAGCTATCTAGGTCACATGATATTGTTTCTGTTCCCTGATTGGATGATTCACATAATTAACCAACAAGTTTGTTTTTTACAACCAAATTAAAAAAATTCTCTTGATGGCTATTGGAGCACGGAATTTCCTTTCTGTGAGTATATCTGCTGATGATGCCTATAAACCAAAATGTCTGTCTAAAGCAAACCTAAAGGTTGACCCACAATTGGCCAGCAATGCATTTTCATATAAAAATTAATATTAATAGGAAATGTGTTCATTCTTTACTGTGATATAATTACTGTCCCTGTTTACAGATGGGGAACTGAGATTGACTTATCCAAGGCCACACAGAGAGTTGGTGCCAAATCAGAGACTGGAACCCAAGGATTCCCTACTCATATTCCTGTGTTCAGTCCATTGTTGTTCTCTGGAACTTGCCCTTCCAATTAAAATTTAAAAAGTTATGGCTGTCACAGAGAAGTAAGAAAAAGATAAGATAAAACCCATAAACTTCAGCTTCTATTGGCCCTTGAAAAGGACACTTATTATAACGATGCATTGAAAATGAATGAGGTACAGTGTGTGGCTGAACCCTTCCCCATCATGGTATCACATTGAACAATGAAGTGCACTATGAGTGTTTTCCTCTCTCTCTCAAGTATCTGGCACTGACTATTGTTTAAGGCAGGATCTTGGACTAGAGAGATCATACTATTTCTGTTCCCTGATTGGATGATTCACATAAGTAACCAACAGCTTTGTTTTATACAACTGAATAAAAAAAATAACTTGATGGTTATTGTAGCACAGTTTCTGTGAGTATATCTGATGTGGCAATTCCTGTTTCTAATATTAGTTCTCTATCTTATGAGAGCACTGCTGTCCCCTCCATCTATTTCTCTACCTATCTGCAAAACTGTTTGCAAAATGTGGAAATTCCTTCTCCCTGCATGATTGCATGTCCCTTGTTTTTCTGTCTACTCCACTCAATTTAACAAAACACTGCCTTTAGAGATATCCTCAGTTCTGAAGTTTTGTCTTTTTTATGCAGTGAGGAAAACTTCACTCATCTACCATGTTTATTTTCTCCCAGCAATTTCCATATCAAATGAGTGCAGGTTGCAGATAAAAAGATTTTCTCACTGCCATCATTACAGACTGAGAGAAAGCTATGGGAACTCAGAGAAGGCTATGGGTGCATCATCTCCACTACTAATGGATCCGTAGATGAATCTGGGCTCCCAGCAACATCTCTGCAGGCTCACTGCCTTCCAGCTGGATTTTTTTGAGACACTGCCTGTGCAGTCCCATTGTCCTATGTCTTGACAGATGTTCATGATTAGCACTTAGTATGCAATCTCTCATTCTTCCACAAGAAGGAATAGAATCCAGTTCACTCAGCCTTGGCTGTGTGTTAGCTCTGCAGGACTAACAGGAATACAAATCAGAAAAGCCCTGTAATCACTAAAGTTAGCAGCTCTGACTCTGAAAATGCAAAAGGAGTTGTTCTGCTGAGTAAGAAGCAGCACTGTGTGGTGGTGGATAGCAAAATGGAGGCTGGGTGCTGCTGGCCTGCTGAGTGACCATAGGCAAATTCCTTCCTCACCTTGTGCCTTACTTATCTAATCTGTAAAACAACGATAGTGCTTTGTACAGCACTTTGAGATCTCCTGCGGAAGAGTGCTATGTAAGAGCTAGAGGTTACTATTTTCAGAGGAGAACCAGACTTAAAGCAAGAAGACAGGCAGATTTCCTCACATGTGCTTCCTTGGTAAAATAAAACTGTTCCAAACCATTAGAGTCTGACTTTTGCTTCCCCTGTATGCGGTACATCAAATGCAGTGCATACGCCTTCACCTTTCTGCCCCATGCCAGCATGGAACCAGCTATTACCTAAGTTACTGAAAACAAACATATGCCTTTTATGGCCTCTAAAAATATCATGCTTTTGTTCACTTTCAGTCTGCACTGGGATCAAATACTGATGGCTAGATACAAGTTGCCAGCCAAACGGCTATTGTGCTTTTTATATACTGATTATGTATGCTTTAGTGAGTTGTTTGCTAATGGAAAGGAAAGACTTGAACATTCATTCCCGCACGCTTCTATTTAGTGTACGACTTACGCATGGCTGTGTCAGTAACAGGGGTGGCACACATCCAGCACTGCTGCTTTGCAACCAGTAACTGTCACAGAGATAAATTCAACATGAATTTTGCTTCTGCTTTTTTCAAATAGTAACATATGTTGTGTTTATCATCGGCTGTGAATCTAACCAGGCAGTGCCACCCTACACAAACAGGGCAAACTGTTCATGCAACAGGTGAGCTGTGCATAATGCATGTGACTAGAACAAACCCCCACATTTCAGGACCGTATGTGCGGGGGAGGGAGGAGATTGGAAGGTGTGCAAAGGGTGCAAAAGTGCTTCCCATGCTCCCCCAAGTAATCATGTTCTGGCTGACCAGGCAAAGGCAGGAGTGGTGCGCTGCCTGAGACTCCTTCACTTGTGCTCTGGCCAGCCTGGAGAAGGATGGGGCTGATTTTCCCACTCACATGGGAGACCCTATTCACAGCCTTGTGGTCCAGATTTACCAAAAAAGCTCTCCATCCCCAGAAATTCCTGCATACGGGTCTGCATTTGCCCCCAAACCTGGATCCTGTATGCACATATGGACTGATTCAGAGCCCATTGAAATCTCCTTGACTTCCAAGGGCTTCAGACCAGCCCATCCTGTGCAGCTGAACACACAAATACATATTTGCATGTGCAGTACGAGTTGTCAGATGCAGACGTAGGAGTTTTACCTAGGTAGCAGGAGTGTGTGTGTTTGTATAGCTCATCTGTTGTTCTGGGGCTTTGTAAGTCTGGCCCAACCATTTAAATATACAGTGTACCAAAGAGGAAGAGTAGATGACAGACCAAGAACAGAGAGATCTAGAAGAGGGGAAAGAGTATGAGATAGGGGAAGTAGCTGAGTGAAGGCTGGAGTGCCTATGGATGAGGAACAGAGGGAAGGAGAGAGTGAGAGAAGGGACACACTGAAAGACACATTGAAAGAGAAACCCATAGGTGTATGTTCCACCTATTACTAAACATAAAAGGAAAGAGGGACAAAAGGATTAGCATACAAATAGCAGTGTATACCTCAAGATGTACGTTTTCAGGTTCTCATTACTCCACACCAGGCTTTCCTGAGGTGGCAGAGGGAATAATTCCAACTACCTACAGAGAGCCTATTTCCTGATTTCCCTTCCAGTTCTTCCCATCCCCCAGAATTTTGGCTTGGTTAGTGACTAATGCATTCAATATGCCTCTGCTACATGCTAGCACACACATCTGGCTTGTGGCTGCATCTCTTGTATGCTCTGTGCAGATCTCCCACTATGCATCCCTGCCTCACACACACAGGTAGAAAATGGTCGATGGTGGAGAGATGGCAAAGGGGGACGGACAACATGTCTTCTTTTCTGTGCAATGCTGCAGGCTATATGGGCTGGCCAGGGATCAAGTGTTTTTGATTAAACATTAAACTTAAGGAAGCTGGTGGAAGCACGTGCTCCAAAGCAGAAGGGCGTTTGTGAAATGTCCTTGACTATAAATTTGAACATCAGACGCTATTGCAGCTTTTGCTCTGAATTGTTTTAGTTCATGATTGGGAGAGCAGCGGCAAAGCAGCAAGGCAGAGGGAGCTGAGGAGGCTCAACATGAAGGTACCATTCTGAGTTGCTTCTCTTTTTAGAAATAAACAACTGGGAGTCATTGTTTATCTTCCTAACACTGTGCAGGATACAGGCAGTAAATTACATCTGGGAACACAAAGTTGATGGGAGTAGAATCCAGTGCCCAGTTTCCCAAGGGAGGGAGTGTTTTGCCCTCCGGCCAAAGGAGCCGCTTGTCTGAGTCAGCACAGAGGTGCACTTCAGAGGGTTTTTCTATCAGAAAGTTTAGGATCATTTCCTTTACAAAACTCTGTTTCAGGATTAACGGTGACAATTAAAGCTAGGCTGAAATTTAACAATGATTTCAGAGTGGGAACACAGGACCAAAATAGATTAAAAAAAATCCTTTTGTGCTTAATAGTTAATAACAGGTGTTGAAAGTAAAACTGTCTTACTCTGAATCACAGGCCATGTTACTCTGAACTAAGGTTTGGTTACAAATTGCACACCATAACCCACTTAAACAGCATTATACTTTTATTCCACTTTATTCTATGTATTCAGGGGCTCCAGTGTGTATTTAGACAGTAAGCGGGGTGTGTGGCTGGGTTGCTGGGTGGGAAACTATTTTCAGTCCCACAAAAAATGTGAACAAATATTTTTTCTCTACATACAGGCAGTCCCCAGGTTACGTACAAGATAGGGACTGTAGGTTTGTTCTTAAGTTGAATTTGTATGTAAGTCAGAACTGGTACATATTGTAGGGGAAACTCTAGCCAAATATTTCTCCAGAGCTCAGTTTTATTCTCCCACACCTCACTTCTCTCAGTCCTTTATTCTCAAGCTGAGGTATCTGCTGAGAAAAGCCGCTCTGCGTCTCCCTGGTCTGCTGGGAGGGGAGGGGGCACAGCTAGTGCGGGGTTGCCTCACCCCGTTTGTAAGTAGGGATCTGATGTAAGTCGGATCCATGTAACCCGGGGACTGCCTGTATTTTTAGCTGTTGATAGTACATGGAAAACTTTGTTAAAACTGGAGGTTTTAGGCTTAGAAAAAAATCATTTTTTTCAACAAAATCTCTCTATTTTTTAGCAGGGAATTTTTTGCATACATTTGTTTTACTGGGAAACTATGTGCCGTAAATAAAGTCCATTTTGACTGAATCTTTTACAAGGTCTATTGCACGCATCAAACTATACATCTTACTGTGTATATAAATACAAACACCATGGTAAAATCCTGATCCTGCTAAGTCAGCTGGAAGTTTTGAGACTTCAATGGGACTAGAATTTCACTCTGTAAGAGGAGCATCCCAGTGTAGATACTTTTTTTACACTGTTGTAAACCACATATACAGCTTTACTAGAGATCAAAATACTTGCAGAATCCATAATAATGTCTTTAGCAATATGAATTGGTGATACCTACAACACTATGAATGATGAAACAAAGAATCAACTGTTCAGGTGCTCACATGAATAGAAATAAAATTTCTGTAGTACCTAACACCATTATAAATTCTATACCCCATTCCAGGAGCTTTATAGAAAAGCCATTTTAGAAAAGTTTGAGAGCATTTAATATTTTTAGTTGTGTTACATTTACTGTTCTTCGGTGTTTGTAGCCAAGCTGAGGACTGAGAGAGTAAAAAAATTCTAAGAATATATATTTTAGGAACTACAAATATTTAGCTACTGAAATATCCTTTTGGTACCTAATAATTTCATGGGGGCAAATCTCTAATTCTGGAAAATCAGTGGAGCTCCATTAAAGACAAGTGGCACTGTGCTGATTTACATCCGTTGAGGATCTGGCTTAGGATTTTTATGTGCCTATAACATGGTGCTGTCTCTGAGTAAACACCAGTGCTGCATATTCCACTAAAACAGTAGGGCAATTCCTTTTCTAAGTGTCATAAAGCTCCTTTCTCTAGCCCGCCAACATTATGAATCCAAAATCTGGGCTAAATTGTGATCAACCAACTCCTCAGGCCAAAGTATTTTGGGGGGAGGAGAAGGATGTGGAATTCCACATTTAGGTGGAAAAGAAGGAAACAGTTTTGTGTCAGGTATTGTTTAAAGGCATCTGTTTGAAGTGGCTTAACAATTTGGAATGTTAAACTAAGTCCCAGGAAGATGGATTAGTGGGCAGAGGGCAGACAAAGTGGACAAAAGTATGTATTAAATGTATATTACCTGGCTAGTGGTTTACCACATGTGGTGACATCCAGGTGATAAAGTGTATTTATCATGTAGCTCTGACAGCCTCTCTTGAACTATGCACTAAGGCATCTATTTACCTGGACTACTTCTAACATTCTAAATCTCTATACAATCCCATACAACAATATTTTCCAACCAAATCCCACCCCAATAAGGAATTTTCCCCAAAATTACTCTATTCTACAATGCAGAACAGATGAGTCACGGGTTTATGATTTGTTGTCTTGAGACCCCCGTAGGGTAGACCTGGAAGTTTTTTTCCAGTTGAAAGCCAAGAATTCCCATTTCCAGAGGGAAAAGAAAGATACTTAGCTGCTGTAAATGGACATACCTTCTACAAAATCAGTGGAACTCTCCAATTTACTTCAGCTGATAAGCTAGGTTTTTTTTTTCTAACACTGATTGGACCTTAACACTTTGATGTTTTATGTATAAAAAGAGTAGTTTAGTGCAGTTTTTAGAGTTTTTACAAAATTGTTATATTTTTCCTTCTATAATTCCAATTAGACACACAGGGCTATATTTAAGACTGGGTCTCTTCAGCTTGCAAAAGAGATGACTAGGGAGGGATTTGATAGTGGTCTATAAAATCTTAATTGGCGTGGAAAAAGTGAATAAAGAAGAGTTATTTACTCTATCCCCTAACATAAGAATGAGAGGTCACCAAATGAAATGAATAGGTAGCAGGTGTAAAACAAACAAAAGGGAGTAGTTCACCCAACAAAATCAACCTGTGGAACTCCTTGCCAGAGGATGTTCTGAAGGCCAAGACTATAACATGATTAAAAAAAGAGCTAGATAAATTCACTGAGGATAAGTCCACCAATGGCTATTAGCTTGAATGGACAAGGATGGAGTTCCTAGCCTCTGTTTGTCAGAAGTTGGGAATGGGCGACAGGGGTGGATCACTAGATGTTTACCAGTTCTGTTCATTCCCTCTAGGGCACCTGGCATTGACTACTGTCAAAATACTGAGCTAGATGATGGTCTGACCCAGTATGGTCATTCTTATGTTCTCATGTGCCTATTTGCATCCTGGAATAGCTAAATCATTGATAAAATGGCGCATAATTCAAGGGCAGTCTAGTTTTACTCAATCAATCAATAAATAGACTAGAGTGCTCTCTTAATAGTCTATAAGCCTATGAACAATATATATTTTCTTTTGAAAAAATTAGAAGTTATTTTACATATTTGTTATTAGTGCAACTGCTGTAGAAATACTGCGACCAGTTCTGTTGTCTATATACAAAAAGGATGTTGATAAATTGGAGCGTGCTCAAAGAACAGTCACAAGAATAATTAAAGGATTAGAAAACATGCCAGATTGTGACAGACTCCAGGAGCGCAATTAATTTAGCTTAACAAAGAGAAAGTTAGGGATGACTTGCTGTAGTATTTTCACGGGGAACAAATAATGGACTCTTCAATCTTGGGCACAAAGACATAACATGATCCAAACATGGGACATATTCAGATTGGAAACAATGCGTAAATTTTTAATGGTAAGAGAAATTAGGCACTGGAACAATTTGGCAGAGATCACAGTGGATTCTCCATCACTAGCAATTTTTAAATAAAGATTGGATGTCTTTTTAAAAGATCTGCTCTAGGAATTATTTTGGGGAAGTTCTATGGCCTGTATTGTGCATGAGGTCAGATTAGATGATCACAATTGTCCCTCCTAGCCTTGGAATCTCAGCATTTATCAAGCTTGAACAAAGAGACGTTAATACATCCACATGAAATATGTTTAAAGTATAACTTTGAAGTTGTACACTACATAAACAAAACTCTGAGTCTGCATGATTTAAGGAAAGGATTCCACTTTGACCATGTCCCATTTGCAGTTTCTAAAAATGGGAGTCGCTGAGGAAGGCCAGCCAGCCATTTTTCAGAATGAATTATTAGAAATGTTTACAAAAGCCATCAGTCCTCTCGGTAGTTTCATTATGTCTGTCTTGTAAATGCTCCAGAACCTAACTTTATTCTGGATTTTAAATTTCATATAATGGAATTAGATACTGAAAAGACTCATTAGAGTTCAGTCATTGTCCTTCAACCTTATCCAGATTTTTATAATAGATTTCCTAGTGATTTGTCCAATCTAGTTTGAAAGATGTCCTAGAATAGGACCTTACATCACTTTCCTTTAGAGATTATTTAAGAGTTTCCTTCACCGAGAACTTGCTGTTCCCCTAGATGTCAAAATACTACATCTTCTGTTTCACAGGCACATCCTGAAATACTGTGTGTTGTTTCCAAAATCTCATTCAAAATTCCTAAAAAGTCCTTTGTTGTATAAAGATTTTGTTCCTGTGGTGGGAGAACCTATACACTGTATTTTTCCATTGTTTATCATTTGTGAAATTAAACATTAATTTAGAAAATCTTTAATGTGTGAAATAGATGGTTCAATAGTATCAATAGTAAAATTATATAGAAATTTTAATCTGTAGGTTGCTCACTAAAATGTACCTCTGATCCATCACAGAATCATAGACCTAGAAGGACCTTGAGAGGTCTTTTAGTGCAGACCCCTGCACTAAATGCAGGACTAAATATTATCAATAGTGACTGAAAGCCATTGCTATGTCCTAGTTGTTAAAGACTGATGTGTAATGTGTGCTGTGGTCTCTGCCCAGTGCCAATGAAACAATATTTACTTCATGTAAGCCATCACTATAACTGACATCACAGATGGGAAGTTGAGGTATGGACTTTGGAGAATGTACAGAACAGGACAGGACGGTGATACCTTATACTATCAAAACTCATGTTGTACCCATGCATGCATAAATAGTCTCCAGACCCTTCCATCTGCATCTCTCAACAACTTTAATATAAAACTCAACACTGCAATCAGTAGATGTACCTATAGAAAATAGTTGTCATACTTTCATCGACTCTACTATTGCCTTTTGGGTTCTTCTCTTAGGCTACGTCTAGACTGCAGGCTTCTTTCAGAAGAAGCTTTTCCAGAAGAGATCTTCCAAATAAACTTCTTCTGAAAGAAAGTGTCCACACTGCCAAAGCGCATTGAAAAAGTGATCTGCTTTTTCGAAAGAGAGTGTCCACACTGAATGGATGCTCTCTTGCATGTAAGCTGTGATTGCTATGGATGGAGTGGCCACTTGGGCACCTGTGCTTTTTCCTCTTTCCTCTTTTTTCGAAAGAATTCCTTCCCTGTCCACACATGCCTTTTCCGAAAAAGCTCTTTTGGAAAAAGGCTTCTTCCTCATAGAAAGAGGTTTACCAATGTTGGAAAAAATCCTATATTCTTTTGATTTTTTTTCCGAAATATCAGGATTGCAGTATGGACGTAAGTGAAGTTTTTCGGAAAAACAACTCTTTTTCCAAAAAACTCTGTAGTGTAGTCAGCTTTACACCATAAAAAGAAGGAATCATTGGTTTCAGCCTAGTTCCCAGTGAGCATCTGATGCTTCTGACACAGAATCACCCACCATTATAACTCTCTTGTTGGTGATGTCTGCAGAGAAGCCATGGATTGAATGGGCCATGGAAACTGAGCTGTACCCTCATACTTTCTGCAGTGGTGGTCTCTCCAGATCAAAACAGAGGCATGCTGGGAAAAGGTAAGTGTGAAGAAAATCAAATCTACCTGTACTTCACCTGGACATCATAACCCTGTGCTGTCACTTTAGTATCCCCCCCCCTTTTTTTTACTAGCACTAAATTCATTGAAAAATGAAAGAAAATTGAAAGAGAAAAATGTTATTTAGAAATGTTTGGAAAGTTATAGATATCTTGGTGGATTTCTAAAACTCAGTTATTTTATGTTCTCCTGTCATAATAAAAAGGCTTCTAAACAGGCTGAGGGAGTGGATGCTGATAAGTCAGTCCCTTTCTCAGTTAACTCGTGAGAAATTGTGGAAATTTTCAACAAAGAAGCAGTAATATTACACCCATATGTAAAAGAGGTTTGGTGCCTCTCTAAAATCCCACTGTAGCTGCTTAGTCAGAAGTAGTAGCTTTTCCCCACCCACCCCCTTGCTCCGTCTACTTTTGTTTCCACATGGGTGTGACTTTTCAGCTCCCCCCTCCCTGTTATGTCACTGCTTCAGTTTCTTTAGAATCAGAATAAAAACTGCAGCAAACTTCAGAGCTCATTGACTACAGGCTGAATGAGGCTTTTTTGATTTGTTGCAACCTTCAAGGATCTCCTTAGTTTTGGCAAAGTAACTCCGAAGAAACAATGAGCAAGTTTTTGTTGTGTGCAACTTTTGGATTATACTTGCTACAGCTTTGTCTAGCAGAGACACGTAAGTAATGTATGAATGAAAATGCTAATGTTTGCTAATAAGTTTATGCTTCAGAAAGCAACAACTAACCAGCTAGCAGCCTGCTTGTCACACTAGCACATTTTTGAGTAAACGTTTATTATCTGTAAGTTCCTTTCCAGCAAAAATCATACCAAAATAGAACTTGTGCAACTTTTCTTTTTTACATGCAAGAAAAGAAAATGTATGTTAACTACAACTAAAAATACTGAGACGTTAACTGTAGATCCTCAAAGTTAAGTTTAAATGAAGAACTGAAGTACAATAGAGGACTGATCTTCATCAGAACTGTTCTAAATTAAACTGTAGAAACTGCTGTTATTTATTTATTTTGCTCTACCAAGGCTGTAAAACAGACATGGTGGGGGGGCAACCCTCTTGGCATACAATAGCTGTATTATTAGGTTCACACAAGCTGAACTAAAGGCTAATGAATACAGGGATGGGATGCAAAAACTAGGACAGTCATGCTGAAAAGAAACTTAATTGCTATGAACTGTGACTGAAATCTGAAAGGGTTTTATGGCAATGGCATATTTTTCTGACCTATCTCTAAAGCTTTTTTTTGAGGTTAACTGGTGGGGGATTGGAGCAAACAGAGGAGTTTGATGGAGATGAAGAATCTACACTTTTATAGTATGCCTATCAGTCCTGGAATAAATAACTTATTTTCAGAAATGAAATCTGAAAATCAAATGTCCAGGATGACAAGATTACCTTAAAATTAGTTGTGGCGAAGACACAACAATGTTTGGGGAAAATAGCTGTGCCTTTAACAGAGTCCCATTGTAGCAAAAATTGTTTTGAGTTGCTTTAGAAGGAAATGCTTATCGTTCCACCTTTGTTTTCTACTAGCCAATTATTGGGAGTGTAACAAAATATATTTCTCATAGACACCATTACCTTAGTGCTTTTATGCTTACCTCTTGTTTAATCAAGCACTAATCAATACTTTTACGATGGCTCCAGTTTTGCAGATCTGTGAATGGGTGTGTCAGGATGAATAATTCCAGACACATCAATGTTAGCTGGAAAAAGCCTTCTGCATTAAATTCTGAAATATTCTTTTTATACTAAGTGAAAATTTCATACTAAAATCAGGGACTTGGATAATTCATTTAGACTCAGGTAGACGAACTGGAGGCTTGTCTGAGGTGCATCTGAGCTGTAGGTAGAACTTTGACTTAGTATGTATATATAATGATTAAGATGATCTGGTTATCCTTTGGCAGTTCATAAAAGGATTCATTTATTGAGCAAAAGTGCCATAAATAAACACAGTACGCATTTACTCTGGAGGTAACACCTTGGAGAAGAAAACTCCATAGTCTAGTTCTCGGTGCAGCTACAAAAAACATGTCAAACTTCACATACACCTCACAGGAAAGTTTCTTTAGAGGCTGAGCATGGGATTAGTTAATAACTACAATATGTTTTACTTGTTAGCAGTGCATTCCATCCTACCGATTAATGACTTTAAAATGGCAGCTTATTTGTAATAGTATCCTACTTACAGTGTGTAAGAAAATACTAGCAGTTACATTTGGAACACGATGTAAAAGAGAAGTCCTGAAGTGTGAAATTCAGATTTGCTCCCATGTTTGAATCTTCCTAAAGTTTGGAAATGTTTGAATCTGAAATTTTGGTTCAGACTCATCTCTGACACTCTAGTTTGCTTACCAGGTCTCAGTTGCAGGTAGGGTAGGTTTCACTTGTTCTGCTGGGAAGTGATGATGACATCAATGAATGTTTAAGCAGAGTTAGGACTTGTCTAAACAAAGTTGCTCCTGTTTTAGAAATCCTGATTAACTCCGGGCACAGGTACTCTTATTCTAGAACAAAAGCGTCTGCCATGTACGTACTCAAGAAAAACTCTCAAGTGTAGACAAGCTCTTAGAGTCACGGTATGAGGCCTACAAATACAGTGGCTAATGGGAAGATTGGGATCGATGGAGACAGATTGCTGTCTTGAGATTAGACCTCTGGCTTCAGAACTCGGAAGGTAGGAAAGAGGACATCTTGACTGGAGATAAATCCCTCTATGGGATAAATTTTCCCCAATTCTGCCACAAAACCTGTATAAGCTAATTGCCTTCAAACTCTTTGCATCTGGCGAAAGAAGTTGGTATGGAACCAGGGATCTAAAGTGTAAATAAAAGGGAGAGCTATGAATATCATTGAGAGAGGCAGAGTGCCCATTGGCATAGAAGCGGTGGCCAAAGTTGCATCACAAGAGGAGGTGAAAGAAAAGGGATAATTATAATGTATCCATCAGTCAAAGAGAAAAGGGACACTACCTGCCTTTTGGGTGATATATGTCTTTGGCAAATCTGTACCTAAAACAATTTGAACTAGCCCTTTGTGCTAGTTTATTTCCATAAGGATGTAGCATTGTGTACCTTGGCCATTCTCCCAAAACTCTCAGTAACTAGATTTTAACAAAGATTGGTTTGAGCTGCATAGTCATTTAATGGAAAAGATACAAATCTGCCCTTAGGCCTCCTGTGTAAAGCCAACAGGTTGCATTAGGGATGGTGCTGCATTGTTTGGAGAAGGGGGTGCTAGGAGTTTGGTCAGGGATGGTGGCAGCACAGTGCGCAGAGGGAGATGGAGGAAGGCCTAATGGGGCGGGGGATAAATGTTACCACAGACGTGGCTGAAAACCCTTTAAGCTAAACTATCTTACACACAACTGGAAGCAACTCATAGTTTCAGCTAAGATTAAGTGAAACATCAGAACCATATCTGACATGTCCTTCTCTGTGGAACTTTCAAGGACCTGGTCTAGAAACATTATTAATTTTGCTGATGCTGCTATTTATATTGCCCCACAAATGTGCACAGGATAGTTCTTCAGTAGTTAGTGTGCCAAACAATCCTTGTGCAAACACGCTCAGGGACCACCTAGAACAATAAGGCATAGACTAGCATGCAGTCATTACAGTGAGATTGCTTGGTGGAACAGATGCAGTCTCCAGTCTACTTTCGAGGAGAAAAGGGAAACGGGTTGTTGCCCTCATTTGGATAATAATTGCAAAGATGTTTCAAATGTAAAGGACATGGAAGGCAACGAGAAGGTGCAAAGGGGATGAAGGCAGTAGTCGAGAGACGTGCTTGGATGAATGTAAGGAGTACTGTAAAAGGCAATTATGGACTAGGGTGGAGGTATGGAGAGCTTTGAATGACAAGAAAAGTCGGAAGAATAGAGGAAGCTAGAGCCGAGGGAGAGGAATTGGGAAGTTGTTGTCAGAAAAACAGGAAAATAAGATGATCTTTGAAATGCCGCATTTGGTAGACTAGAAATTTGAGAAGCAGTGTCGAGAGAGAAGAGAGATTTCAGTAATACAGTTGGGATATAACTAGAGCATAGTCTACAGATTTGACAGTAGGGTGAAAGAGAAAGGAGTAATTTTGGAGGCACTGTAGGTAGGGCAAATATCTGTATCCAAGCATTTTCAGAAGCAAAAACTAGGTAGTAGCAGATGGTAGTGTTGTTGCCAGAGAAGAGATAGTTTGATAGAAACAAACATAGATTAGTTTTGGACAGATTAAGCTTTGGGAAATATCAGAGAAATAGACAAAGAGAGGTGGGGAAAAGTAATTAGCAGCAAAGATGTAATGCCTGTGGCTTTGAAAACTATGGGACCTACAAGGACAAGGACTCGGGGGGGGGGGGATTCTACATTTTTCTAGCTGTGTTTTTACTTTCCAATGATGGTACTCTTGTGTTTGCTGTGTTTCTGGCTGTTGTAGTTAATGATCCTTTCAAACTATAGAATCAGGGCTAGGGAAAGGAAATGTATGCATTAAACCCTTGAGTTGCCATTTCCTTTATCTAGCATAGGGGCATATATCTAGCTATGGCTATAGCTGAATCTATTTCTATATATTTAACATAGACTTCCATTTTAATTGCTTTATACACATCCATAACTGAATTTGCATAATTCCCCACTGTGTACCTAATTTCATAGAGAGGCTAATAATGGAACAAGCACTGCCTACTGTAATATTCCTTCTTGCTTTAAAAAGAACAACAAATCAATACCAGTCAAAGTTAAGACTGAATACAAAACCAGAGCAGTTCCCTATTGTGACCTTGATCAAGCAGTCACAATTATCTATATAGCACCTTTAAAGGCAGCAATCGCCTACAATTTTCAAAGATCAGTGCTGCTGGTCTGAAAAATCATTCAGCACTAAGCACAACAGATCTCTTCACATCAGTTAATAAACAAGAACATACGACTATCCTTAATCAAATACTAGTTTCAATTTTCAGCACTGAAATTCATGTAGTAGATCCACTGAAGTTTACACTTCATCTTGAAGGTCAACAAAAGTTAGGGTTGTATTAATAGAAACTGGAGACAAGATATGAACTTTTTCATCATTAGCTCCCTGTTTTAAAAAGGCCATAAAACTGCTATAACGCAGATTCCTGTCTCCTAATTTTTTGTCTTTAATCATATGGCCATCCTTCTTCCCTAATACATTTGGTGGTCCCAGGCCATTCTTTATGGATTAGGGGCAATCGACACATCTTCAATCTTTTTGGTGTAATTTCTCAGGCAAATTCAGCACTTCACTGAGCAGTTGTATCATAATAGCCTGTCACCCATAAAGAAGCAATAATCCCTGCAAAGCAAGCCTTAACACCTCCAGTAAGGTAGTATGTAAATTATAATGGCCACTATGGCTGTTGTTACAATCCTGGTAGCAAAGCAGTGAATGTCAGATCAGAGTGCTTGTCAGTTCCTTACCCTTCAAACCATAATCTCCCTTACAGTGGTAGCAACTATAACTGTAGCAGCTGGCAGTGATTACACTGCTCCTGCTGTAGCTGACCCCACCCAAAGCACGAAGAGGGAATTTCCACATATGAATGAATCAGAGAAGAGCAATGAGAAATGACAAATGACACAAAGAAAGGGATTTCTTAGAGCTTCTCTCAGATTGAAACCCCAGTTAATTCCAGTGCATTTGGTTGCTGAATTGTTCCATGACTTGGTTTCCCTTCTAATGAGGTCTGTATCTACTATCCGTGGATAGTATTAACAAGGAAGTTGAATTCTCCTGTACACCTATGAGATGCAGATCATATCTCAGGGATGGGGGTGAGGGTTTCCAGTCAGTCTGCATTACAACGCCACTTGTGTGGTACAGCACAATGCAGCTTATTGTGAACAACATCCTTTATTTGCTGTGTCACAAAGCAAAAATGATGGGACCAAAAGAAGGGCAGGCCACGATTTAATTATTCATGCTGAAGCCGAAGCAATCACACCAATTCACAGTAAAAATCATATATAGCCACAGCTGGAAAGTATATTGGTTTGCTTTCTTTATTCATGACTGCAATCATCTCAGTAGGCTTGGAATTTCTGTGATCATTGGAACTGCAGGCACTACTACACCAGTAGGCTGATACGCTGTGCCGTGTGTTTGCAAAAATAATATCAGGCTGTGGTAAAACTTCCAGATCTCTTGCTGCAAGTAATGCTGTCTGGAAAGCAGCATACAGTGGGTGTAAAAGAGGCTACTACCACGCAGGCTGACAGCTGACTGGGAAAAGAAAGGTAAACAGTGATAGTCAACTACAACAGTGATTCTTAACGAAGGGAATATGTACCTTTTGGGGTATGCAGAAGTCTTCCTGGGGATAGGTCAACTCATTTAGATCAGTGTTTCTCAACTGGGGGAGGGGAGTCGATGTTGAGGGATGCTTTAAGGAGGCTCCCAAGTAGAGATGGTCGGTGTTAGAGACTGTAAAGTAGGGCAATTGTCCAGCGTCCCCTATGCTGTATATCTATTTTGTGAATTTAATGATAACAATGTTTAGTGCTTTTCAACTGCAGATCTCAAATCACTTTAGAAAGGTGGGTAACCATGAATAGCTATCATTTACCTATGGGAAAAGTGAGATACAGAGATGTGAAGTGACATGGCAACTCAAGGACAGAGCCCTAGTCTCGGACTTACATTCCACCTACTAGGTGAAGTTGCCATATTGGGAATAGGAATAGTGAGCAGGGAAGGGAATGTATCATTTTGCAAACTGTAGATGGAAATGATTCATTAAGAGCGAACACTGCTAAGGCGTGGTTGATGAGTAGTTCTATGACTCGGTTTCTCTTCTAATGATGTCTGCATCAGTATTTAGAGTCTGTGGGTAGTATTAACAAGGGAACTGTTTTACACTCATAAGATGCAGATCATATCTCTGGAATTTTCCAGTTAGTCTGCATTATAATGCCAGTTGCGTTGTACAATGCAATACAACTTACTTGTGTACAACATCCTGATTGCCTCTTTTGTCTTCCTTTCCCATTTCATTTTCACTCACTTTCCTTTTCTCCATTTCCTCTTCCTATTAGATTTCCACTATTAATTTTTCTGTCCCTTCCCTTTCTCGTGATTTACCTGACCATTTGGAGAATGTATAGTTGGAATGTTCCTGTTTTGCGGTAACGTCACATTTTTAATAACTGCTTTTGTTTTTTCCTCTTCATTAATGTTTCTTATGTATCAAATGGCAGGGAAAGAGAGACTATATAGATTGTGAAGTCAATTCAGATTAATTTCCTCTGCAGAAAATTTGTAAAAAACACACTTTGAATGAAGCTTTTGTTCCTTTTGTTGACATTGCTGTCTAATTTCCGGCTTCATTGCATAAATGGTACCTGCACATAATCCTAAAACCTTTCACCTATTACCATTTACTGTCACTTTTTTTGTGAACAGAAGTGGACCTGGGTTGTAGTTTCCTAAAAGTGTTCAGCTCCAAAGATTTTATTCAGATCTGTCATTTTTCTTAAGTAGTGATGTTCAGAACTATTTGAGCAAAATAAGAGCTTATCCAAACCTTTGGCCCTTATTGAGCCTCTTTTAATATATTAAAAAAATCTATTGTAAAATTGATTTAAAATAATTTTTAAAAAATATTTGTTTTATTTTTTATTTTCTAGTTCAGATGATCATTCCTAGAATGTTACAATGTCAAAACTGCTTATATTGTTTGGTCCTTGTGGATTTTCATGGGTAAATGACATTAAATTATCCGCACCTCCCCAAGCAGATGAAAAATTATGAACCTTGTCCATCTTAGACTGAAGGCCACCGTTACATGGGCCTCGTTATTCTCAGTTTGCAGAACTATCTATCTTTAATGTCCATTGTTTCTTCAGAGCCACTTGTAGCTGCAGTTGATACTGTAGTCTGTTTAACAAATTGCTTTGTATGCAGTGATCACAGAGGTCGGCTTCCTTTACATTTCTTATTTGCATCTTCACTATGTTTCCAATTTTTGTTCATTTTCCCCCTCACTAGTATTTGGCTGACGCAATTTGATAGGGTTCTAGCTGTCTAAATAGGTGACAGGGTTAAATTCAATGTATTTAAATTTGGTCAGTCCTCTGATCATCTTCAAAAGAAATACAAATCTAGCCCAACAATTGCTCTCAAGAAATAGGCACTGGGAGATACTTGAAGGAAAGGCAAATATATTCTGGTTCTGGACTATATTTTTGTCCCTCACAACAAATGTTTCTCTTTCGTTTAATTCCAACCATCCTGTGCGTGTAGCTTTGACTTGCCTCTCTGTGTTTTTAACCATACCAACGTCATTCTGGGATCTTGGCTCCCAGCGCTTTCATGAGAATGGCACTAATGAAATGTTTCTGTCTGCCATGGCAAGAAAAATCAGAGTCTTCTGGACACTTTTGGAGATAAGTGAAATCTAAAAACTTTCAGTTTTTAGTGGAAGAAAACGATCCTTGCATCTCATAAATTCTTCAATCTCTGATTTCATATTCATTACCCAACTGAAATTATTCCTCTCTTCAAAGTGAGGACATAGCCATTTCATTTTATAACCTGCAGGGAATAGCTTTCTAGAAGATGCAGCTAACCGCCAGATGAGTGCAGTGACCCTGTCAGGGAAAGAGACAGCCAATGCTGTTGAAGAAGAAATTCTTGCCCCCCAGAGCAGCGATGCAGAGACTTAATGAGCTGGAGTCCCACGTTTTCACGGAGTAAAAAAAACAATCACAGCAGAACATCCTTTATGCTTTTTGTAACATATGTGAGAGCATCATCCTGCACTGAACCCAGCATCCTGATGACAACAGTGGAATTCTTTGCCAGTATGCCATACACCAGTTTTCTCTTTTCCCTGCAGCCCTATGCCCTGTATGTTTGGTGGGATGGGAGAGAAAAAGCCTAACATTTGAGTGTGTTTTCCCCACCCAGCAAGCCTCATGTGTGATGTAGCATGAGGACCAGGAGCAGATGAGGGAATGCCATACATCTTGAGTATTAGGAGAGCTGCATGAAGGGCCCTGCAAAGACACATGTCTCTTCATGGCATCCCAGGGCTACTGACTGCAGCAGGCCATTCTCTATCTCTAGTCTGGAAGTATTCATTTCGTGGATTGAGTCAGAAGACCTGCTCCCCTTCCCTCCATGAAGAGACATATTCCAGGACATGAGAGTATTTTTGAGAGGGAGAGAGTAGGGTTGCCAGATGGTTTCAACAAAAATACCGGACACATTTGACATTTCTTCACAATTTACATTACATCTTATTTAGAAAATACCAGACATTTATATTTTCTCAATTTGTTTCTCAAACAGAAAGCTCAAATACTGGACTGTCTGGTTCAAAACCAGACCCCTGACAACCCTAAGGGTACGTCTAGACTACAGGGTTTTGTCAACAGAAGTTTTGTCGACAGATACTGTCGACAAAACTTCTGTCGACATAGAGCGTCTAGACTACATTCAGTTCTGTTGACAAAGCAAGCTGCTTTGTCGACAAAACCCTGTAGTCTAGACACAATCCTACATGCAATAACACCTTCTGTCAACAGAACTCTGTTGACAAAAGGCGTTATGCCTCGTAAAATGAGGTTTACCAGCGTCGACAAAACTGCTGAGTTCTGTCGACATTATGTCGACAGAACTCAGTGGTAGTGTAGACGCAGGTATAGTTTTGTCGACAAAAGTCCACTTTTGTCGACAAAACTCTGTAGTCTAGACACACCCAAAGAGAGAGAGAGAGAATATCTGGTTTGTGGCTATTAGTGGTTTTCATCTATGTTAATCTTTGACTGAGAGTACAATTGTCCCTTACAGTTTATACCATGAGGGGTTGGGGTTTTCTTTCTGAAGAAAGTATTTTTTTATGGTCAAAGAGTATTGAGGTTTTTAGGAGTAGGTACTATTCACTTGGGGTACATCTACACTGAATGCTTATTTTGAAATAAGCTATTCCAAAAAAAAATCCCTCCAAAATAGCTTATTTTGAAATATCACATCTACACTACAGGGAAGCCTCAAAATTAGTCCGAGGCAGGCTTCCCTAATGTAGACACGCTACCTCGATATAGAGCCCCCAGAGGCACTGGGGAGTAATTACTTTGAATGGCCCTGGGGAGGAGCTATTTTGAAATAGCAGCAGTGGAGCATCCACACTTAAGCTATTTTGAAATAGCTATTTCAGAATAGGTGTTATTCCTCATGGAATGAGGTTTACAGATGTCAGAATAAGCCGTCCATTGTTTCAAAATTGTTTCAAAATAATGGAATTGCAATGTAGATGCTCACACTGTTATTTTGGAATAACGGCTGTGAAATAACGCAGCTGTGTAGACGCACCCTTGGGGTCAGTGCTGTAGCGATAATTGTCGATGAGCATGTACCACACATACATATACTACAGTGGAACATTGTGCTGCCATGGTTTAGTGGGAATCCCGATGACCTTCTAGAACAACATGTCTTCTTCTGCAAACCTCTGCATCTCACAGTAGCCTTCCCTCACTGTGCAAACAATCAGTAAACTAGAAACCTGGAATACATCCTTCTGCCTACTTATTTATTATTGCAGTGCCAGTCAATATAGAATATATTCACAAATGGCTTTCCCAGCTTCTTATAGGTAGGCACACACTTTCTTCAAACATATAGACTGGCTAAGACACTGTTGTATTGATCTGGGGATGCTTTGGGCTCAACAAGGGATAAGTTAATATTAACCTTATACTACAATATTTGCTGATATTGACAAATAGATATAATCTAACCGTATCTCCTAAGGTAAATGTGCCCAAAAGTTCCAGTAGCATGTGAATAAAAGAGCTGATAGTGAACTGACACACCTTCAGTATATTCTATTACACCCAGAAAATGTAAACTGTACACTTATATGTGAATGATATGTACTTAGCTATACCTGCCTTGCGCCTGCCTAGATCCATATATCTGAAAGAAAAGACACAGATCCTCGAGTTTCTCAGCAGACACAATATAATATCTCCTCTGAATGGCTGGAGCATATAATGCAATGTTACTGAGGTGATCAAATCAGGAGTCAGTATTTGTATATTTCCTTTTTTTTTCCAGCACTATAAGTAGTTCCATGTAACTGTTGCATCATTAGAGCTAGAAAGGGAACTCTGATACAATGGCAGGGTTGGGATCATGCTGTAGTGGACAAAGTACCAAGGAGCTTGGAATTTTGTCATTTATATATAGGCATATCATTATGTACCACCACACAGGTGAGCCTAGACAATGAGAAACAAATGAATTAAGCTGTGGAATGATGGCACGTAATAATACCCCTCTCTCTCTTTATCTAGCTATCTAATGGCTTTCCATCAGTAAAACTCAAAACAATTCACAAAGCAGATCAGTACCATGGTTCCCACTTTATAGGTGGGGAAACAGAGGCACAGCAGGCTAGTGGCAGACCCAGCAATAGCAGCCTGTCTCCTGAATCCCAGTCTAATGCTTTATGTGCTTTACCGTGCTTCTTGTTTTCACGGAGGACAACAGATACGAATTCATATACCATCTGTTTCAGAAATATGAGAAGGCCATGAGCAAGCCTTCTCCTAATGCTCTAGAAGTTGTCCTGAGCCTACAACCTTTAATGATTTCAACAGGACTACTCAGGCAAGTGCTCAACAATGTAAGTAATTTTTAAAAAAACAAGGGAGGTGCAAGCCAGCATTCAGTAGCAACGCTACAATTGCAAGCTATTGGGTGCAGAACAGCACTTGATGTGTTAGCAACATCAGTCAGCTAAGTTATTAACAGACTTTCTTACTCACAATGTAGGAGTCCAGATTAGCTCAGTTTATCAGCATTCCAGAACACTATCATTAGTCTGTTGACTCACACAGGAAGTTCAGGTTCAACTTCTGCAAAATGACTCATTACCTCTGAACCACACTTTTTTTTTGTCAAGAGAAAGGCATATGTGCTAGACAGACAACCCCCTACAAACAATAATAACCATAGTAACACAAGACTATGCCAAATTGAGACATGATGGGATGGGTGAGATAATATCTTGTATTGATCCAACTTCTGTTGTTGAAGGAGAGAAACTCACAAGCTTAGACAGAGCTCTTCCTTCCTTCTTTAACATATTGGTTTGGCGCATGACTTTGATAACTGCCCACGAAGGCTATGTCTAGACTGCAGGCTTCTTTCAGAAGAACCTTTTTTGGGAAGAGATCTTCCAAAAAAACTTCTTCCGATAAAGAGTGTCCACGCACAAAAGCACATCGAAAAAGCGATCTGCTTTTTCGAAAGATAGTGTCCACACTGAACGGATGCTATCTTGCATTTAATTTGTGATTACTATGGATGGAGTAACCAACAGGGAACCTGAGCTTTTTCCACTTCCCTCTCCTTTTGAAAGACCTCCCTCTTCCCCGTCCACACATGCCTTTTTCCGAAAGAGCTCTTTCAGAAAAAGCTTCTTCCTCATAGAAGAGGATTACCAACGCTGGAAAAACCCCTCTGTTCTTTCAATTAACTTTCAGAAGAATGCAACTGCAATGTGGACATAACTCAGGTTTTGTCAGAAAAACAGCCATTTTTCTGACAAAACTCTGTAGTGTAGATACCCTTAGTGTCTTCCACCCTTGAAAAACAGTTAGAGTCACCTCAATGGGGAATTTTTTTCATGCATCTCCACTAATAAGCAATTGTCTGAGACAGACTTTCAACATGGGGGCTGTGTCTAGACTGGCAAGTTTTTCCGCAAAAGCACCTGCTTTTGCGGAAAATCTTGCCAGCTGTCTACATTGACCGCTTGATTTTGTGCAAAAGCAATGACGTTCTACTGTCCGAAATCAGTGCTTCTTGCGCAAATGCTTTGATGTTCCCATTCGGGCAAAAGCCCTTTTCCAGAAATGCTTTTGCGCAAAAGGGCCAGTGTAGACAGCTGAAAACTGTTTTGCGCAAAAAAGTCCCGATGGCGAAAATGGCGATTGGGGCTTTCTTGTGCAAAACCATGTCTAGATGGGTTTCCGTTAAAAGCATTTGCGGAAAATCATGCCAGTCTAGATGTAGCCCTGCTGTTTCCTAGTGGATAGACCAATATTTCCCAAGGACAGTTACTGATCATGGATCCTCTGGATTGATTGTTGCACTCTGGATCAGCTGTTTCTGCAGTCATGACAAGATGTAGGTATGCCATTCAAAAACTAACTTCATCCCATCTGTCACCTTTTCAGCTGATGTGACTCAACTTTTATTTGTTAGATTAATAAATCAGAAATCAACCATCACCACAACAAAATATTTTTCTTCTAGATGACAGTGGATTTCTGTTTGCTGATTCCTATGTTTTAAACAAATAGCACATCCGCTTACAATAACGTCAGTGTTTAGTTTTATTCATGGCCAAAACAGTTTCCTGTGCTTTCATAGGCAAGCATTCCCAATCTTTTAGCAACATATCATCATCCCAGACAATTCTTCAGGCTATGAAGAGTCAGGGGAGGGTAGAGGTTTGTTTCTACTGCTATTCCTAATTATGCTGGTCTCTGTTGAAAACATGGGTTGCAGCAATCACCCCACTGAGCACAGCAAGTTGCAGAACAGTAACTTGCCACTGTAGATAGGCTCCCAACACTGGGAGCTATGCCCCTTGTTGAGGCTATCTTCCAGGGCTGACATCACAACCACAGTGTTGTGTTAAAGTGCTGCCACAGGAGTGCTTTAATGCTACAAGTATAGACAAAGCCTTCATTCTTTTTTCCTCCATTTCCACATTAGCTGAGAATCTTGACTAACTTTCAGTTGGCAAGAAGTCAATCTAACTTAAAATATTGAAAAAGCTAACGGAATTTTAAAAACCACTCTCAATTGTATAAATATGCCCGACAATCTTAAAATAGCAATAGTATGTGTGTCTGATAATTTTAGTGACCAATTCCTAGTTATTAGACAACACTTCATCCTAAAACAATGCAGGGGGAAATGTAATCACTGGGAATATAAACATTCCTTTAAAGGTTTAACTCAGGCTCTCACACAGCATATTTTATGGATGACATATAATCCACAACTTATTTAGGGAAGGGTCTTGCTTGTTTGAATTTTCAGTATCAACCTTTGCATGCTTATAAGTATCACTCTGCAGCTGGGAGTGTACAGTATGATGGGGACTAATTTGGCTACAACTACTCAAGAGAGAAATCCTGGAGACATTGTGGATAGTTCTAGGAAAACATCCACTCAATGTGCAGCGGCAGTCAAAAAAACAAATTGAATGTTAGGAGTCATTAAAAAAGGGATAGACTAGAGAATAAGAAAGAAAATATCTTATTGCCATGGTACGCCCACATCTTGAATACTGCATATAGATGTGGTCGCCTCATCTCAAAAAAGATATATTGGCATTGGAAAAGGTTCAGAAAAGGGCAACAAAATGATTAGGGGTTTGGAATGTGTCCAATATGAAGAGAGATTAAAAAGACTTGGACTTTTCATCTTAGAAAAGATGAGACTAAGGGGGGATATTACAGAGGTCTTAAAAAATCATGACTGGAATGGAAAAAGTGAATAAGGAAAAGTTATTTACTTATTCCCACAATAAAAGAACTAGAGGTCACCAAATGAAATTCATAGGCAGCAGGTTTAAAACAAACAAAAGGAAGTTTTTCTTTACTCAGCGCACAGTCAACCTGTGGAATTCTTTCCCAGAGGATGAGGTGAAGGCTAGAACTTTAACAGGGTTTAAAAAAGAGCTAGATAGATTCAGTAAAACAACTGACAAATATAGCTCAGTGATTATGTGAACAGCTACAATAACAAGTCATTGTTCACAAGTACAAACCACAAAAAGAAAACAGCAGGGGTAGCTCAGTGCTCAGTCACAAGTAACCTCACAGTAACAAACTAGTTTGTGCAGCCCATCAATCTTGAGAGTCTGTGGGGTAATCAATCTTGAGAGTGGGCTACGTGTGAGGGCCAGATCCGGTGGCTTGCCTGGCCAGATCCAGCATAAGGGACGCATTTTTCCCAGCCCTGCTTTAAACCATTAATTAGACTTGTTGCTTCTTAAGCACCTGTAGAGCAGTGCTAATTTCTCCTGTGTAATTAACATAGTTGGAGTTGTCGAATCAAGATACACGTTGCCCTTCAGCGTACAGCTGGCCTTACAGAATACATGGGAGGAATAAGCAGGGATGTAAATGTTGCCCTTCCTGTATCAATGAGACATTCAGCCTTCACACTTCATATGAAGATGAATCTTCCAACCGCTACACATAATTAGTAAACTTGGCAGTTCAATCCAGCTCCTAGTGTATATCAGTTGGTGACTCCTGTAACTAAGAGAGCTGTAGCAGGCCCTAACTCAGGGTTCCCAGTTTTGAGCTTGTCAGCACCAGCTTGTGGATTTGAATGTAGCAGGCCATTCAGCTACATTCAAGGCTCCCAGTATTGAACTTGACAACTAAAAGGGATCACTTGGTGGACACCTAAGTGCTCATATAAACATACAGTTGATGAACAAGGTTTTTAATTTAAGTGGATTATTCTGTAGTAGATTGAAAGAAAATGGTACAAAATGGGTTTAGTTATTATGTCTTTATTTTCCCAGACACTTGAAATAGGAGAGACAGAATGGAGAGAAAAAATTGTGTTTGAAATGAAAAAGCTTAAAATAGAGCTATTATTTTGGGGGATTAACTCTCTTCCTGCCATTACTTGTTAATAGGAGGTCAGACAGGGTTGCTTGTCTTTTGACATGTTTTCCTTTATCAGGCATAGTCTAAGCAACCTTACTCTACTTCGTATAGCCGTTACCATACTGTTTTGTGAGTCTAGGTAAATTTGATGGGGTTTCAAAATATTTAAAGATCTTCCTGTAGTTTTCTTTCTCTGTTGTTGTTTGTGGTAAAACATTTTGAATGCTGTTAAAGCCAACAGACGCTTTTGTATTCAACTTTTTATAGTTTTTTTTTTTTAATTTTTGAGCACTGCTTTATTTTCCTAAATGAACTTTCCACTTAATACAGTTTAAAACCCGGAGAATGGTTATTAGAGTTTCATGTAGTTTGTGTGTGTGTGTGTGTCGGGGGGGGGGGGGGGGGAGGGTAGTTACTGATTTACTCTATTGATTCTAGAAATTATCCATTAAGAGATCATAATTTTTAAAAATGTATTGTGCGAAATTACTGCAAACAGTTCTTGGCCTTATCAATTAGAAGCATATTGCAAGTATCTAGAATTCAGAATCTGTGCTATTTTAATTGGACATGATCACAAGTCTCACGTGGCAGGATTCTCTTATCTGATTGAGCATAATTCTTTCATAATTCTCATGTGATCAACTCATGATTTGCATGGAAAATGGTGAGGACTCAATAAAAAAGGACTTGTTTTAAAGTTCAGACAAACACTGATGTTTTTCATGCCTCCTTTGCTGCATCTCCTTCCTCATCCTGCCCCCCTGTTTCACCACTTTCTAGTGTGTCATACATGTATCATCACCCAGACTGCATGGAATTGACACCAACAAATGTGGCTCCCCTTTATTCTTTCTTTGGGATTACATGCTATTGGGTTTTACTGGTGTCAACTTTAGTGATTATGTTTTGCTCGCCTCAGGGTGGCATGCTGCATAATTATCTAATTCCAGAACTGATTTATCTGAGCGCTGGTCTACACTAGGACCTTATTCCAAAATAGCAACCCCTTCTTTCCCCAAGTTCGAATTTATAAGCAATGTGTCCACAGTACCAAGCCCATTATTTTGAAACTAGCCAGTTAGCCCGTCATAAGACAGGATTTTCAGGTCTCTCCCCCACGTTGGTCTTCTCTCCTGAGCCTCCGGTCTCTCACTCAGTCTCCCTCTCTCCTCCTACTGCCTCCCCCTCTCTCTCTCTCAGCTCTCCTCCACCTCCTGCCTCTCTCTTTCTCTTCTCCTCTCCCTCCTGCCTCTCACCCGTCATGGCAGTTGGCTGACTTCTGCGCCACTCAGCCAGGCCACCGCGGGGGAGCAAGCGGCCGTTTGGGCCCCGCACTCCCCATGCAGCACGGGCCGCTCAGAGGGAACAGCCAGCATTTCAGGCAACAGCGCCACCCAGAGGGAACAGCCAGCATTTCGGCGTTACAGACTCTCAGACACTGGGCTACTATATACAGTAGACTTCCGATAATCCGGCACCCTTGGGACTCAGGTGGTGCCGGATTATCAGAAATGCCGGACTATCAGGAGGTACTCTGGCAGGGGTAGGTCTCGTCGAAGGAGAAGTGGAGGAGGGGGCGGGGGTGTGCCAAACCCTCCCTCCTGCTGCAGGGAGGCAGAGCCTGCGAGCGGAAGAGGAGAGACGGTGACAGGCAGGCAGCCGCATTCAGGACGTTCTGGTCAGTTACAGTCACTCCGGCTGGATCCACAGCCAACACGCAGTTAATGTAATTTTCCTCTCTACTGCCGGGAGGAGGGGGGGGCAGGGGAAGGTAGGGGTCGGTGGTAGACCCCTCTCCCTCCCCCTCTCCCACCGACCCCTACCTTCCCCTGCCCCCCCCTCCTGGCAGTAGAGAGGAAAATTACATTAACTGCGTGTCGGCTGTTGATCCAGCCGGAGTGACTGTAACTGACCAGAACGTCCTGAATGCGGCTGCTTTGGCACACCCTCGCCCCCTCCTCCTCTCTCTCCCCCTCTCCCACCGACCCCTACCTTTCCCTGCCCCCCCCTTCCCGGCAGTAGAGAGGAAAGTTACATTAACTGCGTGTTGGCTGTGGATCCAGCCGGAGTGACTGTAACTGACCAGAACGTCCTGAATGCGGCTGCTTTGGCACACCCTCGCCCCCTCCTCCTTTCTCTCCCCCTCTCCCACCGACCCCTACCTTCCCCTGCCCCCCCCCCCCGGCAGTAGAGAGGAAAGTTACATTAACTGCGTGTTGGCTGTGGATCCAGCTGCAGTTAATCAATTACTCTAACAATTTGAAGCAGCTGCCGGAGCACTTCCAGGTTGCAGTTGGTGCCGGACCATCAGGCGTACCGGACCACTGGATGCCGGACCACCGGAGTTTTACTGTATATGATAACAGGCCGCAGAATTCAAACTCTGTACTACTGCTTTTCACATGGAGTAATGCTAGTTCCAAAATAGTAATTTCAAAATAATGCTAGTGTGGATGCTCTGGTGCAGCTAATTCAAACTTATTGGCCTCCAGGAGGCCTTTTGTAGCTGCCCAGAGTGCTTCCAGGTCTAAGTCCGAGGTAGTGCATCCACATTAATGGAGTCTGCCTCGGACTAATTTCAATGCTTCCCCATAGTGAGCACATGCTAGTTTGAATTTGTTATATCAGGAGTTCTTAAGTAGAATGTAGTAATCTTGAAATAGTTTCCTCATGTAGACATGGCCTGAGTTTTCTATTGAAGCATTTGCTGCTGCTGCACAGCTGTACCATGTTCTGATGGAATCTGAAGATTGTCATTCGGCTTTTGGGTGAAGCAATTGAAAATGAAATAATATTTAATGTAGAGAGCAAGGAAGTCAAACATGAATTATGACACTGTTTCCAGGATGTTTACCACAACAACTGTTGCCAAGCAGATAAACCATGTTTGGAAGTTCCATTAGCAGCATATTTTTTCAGCAACAGCTGCTGAGGAATGAAACAAATGGCTTGTTCTGACTTGTACTTTCACAGTAAGTCTAGCTCAGCAATATTCATTTTAGGCCCATTTTTAATAAAGCTAATTTAATAGTCATGAGAGTTGCCAAACTAAGACACTGCAGCTTTCTGTCTACCTGCAGAACAGATGTACAAACAATGGCTTTGGAAGCTGTTTCCCCAATAAGGGCAGACCAGACAGTCACATTTTCAAGTCTCATTCCACAGTTTTTTCAGCTAGGTGGGGCTTATTTAAAAAAAAATAATAATCAGATAAAAAAGCTCAAAATAATGCAAAACAGCAAAGAATGATTTTTTTGCTTTCTGCTAGCAAATCCTTCCCCTATTATATAGATCTTCCTCACTGACTCCCCATCTGGGACCTGCTCCTGCCTTCCTTCCACTACTATGGGAACAACACCTCTATTTATAGCAAGGACTATTTGCAATATTGAGACTATATCTACACTACAGTCGGGATCCATGCTCTGAGATCAATCCAGCGGTGGTCAATTTAGTGGGTCCAATGAAGACCTGCCAAACTGACTGCAGATCACTCTCCAGTCAAACCTGTTACTCTACCCCAGGTGAGAAGAGTAAGGGAAGGATATAGACCCCCATTGTAACTCGACTTCAGGTACGTTGACTCCAGCTATGTTATTCATGGAGCCAGAGTTGCGTAGCTTACAGTGACTTTCTGCTGTAGTGTCCATATAGCATCAGCCACATGACCAATATCACGTGTTCCCTGTATTCAGTTACTGATCCATGAGAGTATTCTTATTCCATGTCTGCCTATTTCCTTAAGACCCTTTGATGTGCACTGTGTCAAAGGCTTTCTGAACATCCAGGAACATTATTGGATCACAATTGTCCACATGGTTGTTGACTCCTTCAAAGAATTCTAATAGATTGTTGAAGAATAATTTCCCTTTACAAAAGCCATATTGACTCTTTCCCAACATAGCCTATTCAACTATGCATTTTATAATTCTGTCCCTTACTATAATTTCAACTAATTTTCTTGGTACTGAATATTTACTTGTCTGTAATTGCCAGGATTACCCTGAAATATTTTTTTTAAAAATTGATGTTACATAAGCTGTCCTTTAATTGTCTGGACATCATAGACTGATATAAGTGTAAGTGACAAGTTATTATTATTTGTAGTATACATATACAGGTTGAACCACTGTGGTCTGGGAGGGACTCTCTGGTCCAGCAACATTCATGGTCTGGCAGGACCACAGACCACAGATGTTGCTGGACTAGAGAGCCCAAGCACAGATGTTGCCAAAGTTGGGAGCAGAGCCAGCTGGTTGGGCCAGCAGGCCAGTGGAGCCCACGGGGCATCAGAGCCCATAGCCAGCTAGACTGGGAAGCTGGCGCAAGTGCTGGGGCCCACAAGGCATGGGGGAGAGAGGGCTCGCTGTTGTCAGGGCCAGCAAAGGGGATGCTGCAAGGCTCACAGCTGGCAACTCTACTGCCTCACAGCTCTTGGCAACCTCTGTGCTGGAGCTCTCTAGTGTACTCTGGTGATACCAGTACTGTACAATACCATTAATTTACTGAGTTGCAAATATTTGTAAAAGGTATATTTCAGAAGAACTACATTTCACTGATATAGTCCCTTTGTAAACATGTAGCCTTACAACATCCCTTTGAATTATGTTATTGATATTATTCCCAATTTTTGGCTGGGAAAACTGAGAGAGTTGCTAAATGATGTATCAAATACACAGAAAGTTAATGATAGAGGTGGGAACAGAACTCACAGTTTCTACCTACTAGTCATCTTCACTCTCCTCTGGGGATATTTTGACAGTTTTTTGGAAATAAAATGTCCATATTATTATTACTTGTCAAGGGGCTTGGAAGCGAGTGCAATGCTGCTGAAAGTTGACAGAGCTGAATATCACCATTTCTCTTCAAATATCACAGTGATGGGCGCAATCTAAAGCTCTAAATAGAATAGAATAGCTAGGGACAAGGTGCAGTATAAGTACCAACAATGAAGCTTCCCACATATTGTCTTACTAATGTGCCCTTTTTGTCATGAAGTATCTCTCAGAATAAGTTGGCGTTTTGATTTCGTATTAGCCTTGTAGAGACTGCTGAAAGGGTGTAATCTGTGGTGAATTCTTACACAGGCACCACTAGATGTAGTCTGGCAACTCACTTCACATAGACCCCTCTACATCCTACAGTGTATTGAACCAGTGGCCTAGAGATGAAAGCCTATTTCGGCCTACCCCAAGGCACTGTTATTTAGCTGAAGTCAGTGAACTGAAATCATTACAAAAAAAAAACCCCAAAACAACTTTGAATTTACCTGTTGAATTCTGTTCTGCCAGAGATGGGCAACAGGGACAGTGGGAAACATAGGGTTGTTGCTTATTTTTTGTTGCTGGCCTGACTGACAGTTTAATTGCTGAACATAGCTATGGATGCCAAACGGTTTGCGCAAGGAAACCAGATTATATTTGGTACAGATTATTTTTGGTATATTTTAGTATCTGATAAAGGAAAGTTGCCTCTTGGATGTGTTTATTGTGGATGCTGCGTAATATTTGAATTTTTATCAGAATTCATTCATCCTACTAAATTATTCATTCATCCCAGCATAGACTTCAGTGTTCCCACTTTCTTTGCCCACAAAGCCTCAAAAGGAGGCAATGTCAGTGTGGTTTAAAAACGTGGACTCTTATCTACTAGTAACTGGACTTAGATTGCTGACTTATTTTGCATACCCTTATAGTGTTCAGATTTTGTTTCAGGCACTACTGACCTGGGCTTTAGGCCAGATTCTGACATAGGGTGTGTCCAGACTCCATGCCTCCGTCGACGGAGGCATGTAGATTAGCCAGATCGGAAGAGGGAAATGAAGCCGCGATTAAAATAATCGCGGCTTCATTTAAATTTAAATGGCTGCCCCGATCTGCCGATCAGCTGTTTGTCGGCAGATCGGGAGAGTCTGGACGCGATGCCCCGACAAAGAAGCCTTTCTTCATCGACACAGGTAAGCCTCGTGAAACCAGGTTTACCTGTGTCGATGAAGAAAGGCTTCTTTGTCGGGGCATCGCGTCCAGACTCTCCCGATCTGCCGACAAACAGCTGATCGGCAGATCGGGGCAGCCATTTAAATTTAAATGAAGCTGCGATTATTTTAATCGCGGCTTCATTTCCCTCTTCCGATCTGGCTAATCTACATGCCTCCGTCGACGGAGGCATGGAGTCTGGACACAGCCATGGAGGTGACAGCCTCTGAATTCTATCTCCAGTTGGCTGAGCCAGACAGTCTGTTCAGTGCATACATTTTCATAATATACTTTAAAGAAATATTGGATTACTCAGGAAATAATAAAGGTAAAAGAAAGCTGAAATGTCATGATGTGGCCTTGCCTTAACTCCACATCTCAGTCTTTCCTCATCGTAGTGTATTATCACTGACTGATGGAGTTGCTCATTCAGATTCTTCAGGAAGACAAAACCAGCTGACTTGAGGATATTTTATATTTGAGTTTTAATAACTCTCTGATTTTTTTCTTAAACATCCAAATAACATGAGGTTTTGACTTCTAATGGCATTTTCACCAAGTAGGCATGATGAAATAGCCATTTTAGTTTGTTTCCATAAATGGTTCTCTCATGTATTATGACATATATAACTTTGAAAAATATAAACACAAATTAGAGGTGGGCCAGAACTGTGAGATCAGCTCCAAATCCCCAAAACACTAGGGAAGTTTGAATCTTGAATGGTCCCACTTCTGTAATTGTCTGGACAGAAACACTGATTAAAAAAATTTGACCTTGAGGAAGTCTGAATATAGATCCAAAATCCCACTTTGCACCTTAAGTCCTCTACCAGTATATAGCTAGATAAACGCAAATACAAATTCAAAAGCTGTGTGTTTTCCTTCTGGAATTTGAGAATTGGTGAAAAACAAAATGGTATATGGGTACTATGACATAAATGACAACAATTACTCTCCTCAGAATTTAGTATTTTTTAAAATAGATGACATTTGACACATGCAGAACTGCATGCAATGAGAGAAAATGATCAGCACCAGGTCTGTTTAGTAAATGAGGACAATTTGTGGCAAAACTCTGAAATAAGACCTGAATCCTCTTGAGCTGCGTAGAAAGCTATTTGTCTGTGCTATCAAAACCCAAAAGCTTCATGTTTTCTCAGTCTCATTCATCAATTCTTGGTTACCTGTCAATCATCTTGAACCACAAATGCAAAAAAGAAAATCCCCAAGAGAACAGCTAGCTGAGCACTTCCTGATTTCCATGGCAACAAACATTGTGGTTTTTTTTTTACTGAGCAGGCTTCCTGAGACCTTGTCTATCTAAACACCGTTTCACTTCAAGGCTTTCTGAGAAGTGAGCCAAAGTTCCTTCAAATGACTTGCTGCTACTAGTCGCTTCTATGTGTCTGTATTTGTCAGCACAATGTTTCACAGTATTAAACAATATTCTAGATGAGTATTATACTTATATATTTATGCTTAAACAGTAAAAGCAAAGAAAAAAATCCTCCCCCTCTCCCTGGGTGATCAATAACTTTTATGGAAAAGAAACTACAGCAGATCACTTGCTACTCACAGTGACCAAGGGTTGTGAAATCAAGCTAAAATGGTAGATTGAGCCTGGTTTGATGTGTGACTGCAGCTAAAAATCCTTTGGTGCTTATGCCTTGGAGGTGTATCAAACCACGAAACGGCAGAACTCCTTAGCCTAGCTCAGTCCCATACATCACTGTGGTGGACACTGGATAACAGAATGTACTTGTGGCTTTGGCTAAAGAGGTTCAGCTCTTACTACAAGCAATTGGTGCAGAAGATGAACAAGCAGAGCAGCTGCTGGGTGAGAGGAACAAGGCAGAATCAGACAATGTGTGCTGATGCATGGGATGATAGAATTGGTTCAGCCTGGGATGGAGGAATGAGATTAGGAGAGGGCTGACCAAAGAAGACTTTGCACTGACTTCTCAGTGCCTATGGGTAGCAAGCAGAAAGGGGAGAGAAATGGACGACAAAGGCTCCTGTGAAAGGCAGGAAGAAGAGGATGTGGAGGATGGGAAGTTAATGTTTTCCATGCTCATTAAATCAGAAACATCCTTGGGGCATTCCATGTCTTCAAGTTGAGTCACCAAAGTCTCATGGTCTGGGCGAGATTAATGATGATGACAATTAAGGCATGTTGTGTAATTTTTGCCTTCTTTTAAGAACTATTATTAAACAATATCGTCTTTCAGCTTTAGTGTATCACATGGATGTCAGGGAAAGAACATGGCCTCGCCAACAACCAAGCCTGCCAGCTCTGAAGGGAAAATGGAAGGAAATGTTCTGGTATTGATTGTGATCCCAATGAAAGTGGGTTTAGCATCAGACCCCTTGAGACTTCAGGCACGTTGAAAGTGTCAGAAGTAATTTGATGCACAACATGACTTACATGTTAGTTGTGTGGAGGTGGGCCAGAAGTGAGGGCAAAATTTTCTCTTGGTGCAATTCTGGTGATGTCAAAAGATTAACAAAGAATTTGGTCCTGAAATTCTGGATTTGAACGGGCTGAATTCTGGGGAAGATAGGGTTGCCAACCTTGTAATGGCACAAAACCAAACACCTTGGCCTCACCTCTGCCCTTCCCCTTCCCCAAGGTCCTGCCTCTTCCCTGAGGCCCTTCCCCCTTCACTCCATCTTCTCTCCTCTTTCCTCACATTCACTGGGCTGGGCCCACATTCCCAGTTGGAGCCCTCACATCCTCCTACACCCAACCCCCTACCCCAGCTCTGAATGCCCACCCACACCCCAAACCCCTCATCTGCAGCCCCAACACCTTGCCTACACCCCATCTAGTGCCTTCGCTTTCTGCACCCCAATCCTGTGCATTGAGTTGGATCAGGGATGAGGGATTTGGGGTGTACCAGAGGGAACTGGGCTTAGGTCAAGGGGTCTGGAGTGCAGAAAGGGGTGCAGGCTCTGGGAGGGAGTTTGGGTGTGGGTGAGGGCTCAGGACTTGGGCAGAGGTTAGAGGTGCAGGAGGATGTGGGCTCTGGGGTGGGACTGCAGTGAGGAGCTGGAGCGTAGGAGGTGGGTTAGGATTGGGGCAGTGGTGTTAGGACATAGCATTGGGGGTGATGTAGGCTCTGGGGAGTGCTTACCTATGGTGGCTCTTAGGTAGTGGGAGGAAACCTCCCCCCTGCAACTCCCATTGGTTATAGCTCCCTACCCCTCCCATATGCCTTGGAGCCACAGGAACCAGTTGGGCACTTCCTGGGGACTGCCCACAACCAGGAAAGGTAGGGACCCCTGCCTTAGCTGCACTGTGCCACTGATCAGACTTTTAACAGCCCGGTCAACAGTGCTGACCAGAGCCAGGATCTCTTTTGACCAGGCGTCCCAGTCATAAACCAGACATCTGGCACTCTTAAGGCTACGTCTACAGTGCAGCGCTATTTCGGGATATCTCCTGTATCCCAAAATAGCTATTCTGTGTCTTTTGAGTGCACCCATTATTTCAAAATATAATGGGCTCACTATTTCAACGTCCCTGTACACCTAATTCCACAACAAGTAAGGGACATTTCGGAATAGCGCATTATTTTGAAATAAGTGCTGTGTAGACAGTGCCAAATTTTGAAATAAGCTATTTCAAAATAACATCAAAATAAGTTATGCAATTTTTGTAGCTCAAATTGCATATCTTATTCCGACCTACAGTGCAGTGTAGAGAACCCTAGAGAAGATTGAATCTGGATTTAGATATGGGTCTGGATTTGACTGCCCAGGCCCTTTTTTAGTTCACAAGTAGACTGGAATTTTTCTCACCATTAAAGAAAGGAAAGAAAGACTACAGTGTTAGATTAGTTTAGAGCCTACATTTTATTTTCAATAGTGTGTTACATGGTCTCATACAAATAGAAGCATTTTCATGAAATCAATTATTTGCTACATAAAGGGCAGCGTTGTCCAGAGATTAGGGTTTAGGATTGTAGAACAGGATCTGCTGAGTTCTATTTCTGGCACAGCCATTAACTTCCTGTGTAGCATTAGGCAAGCTTTGCTGTCTCCATTTTCCCATTTGTAAAATGAGGATAATCATATCTACTTCACAACTGTGTTAAGATTAGTTAATGCTTGAATAGCATTTTGAAAATGTGAAGCATCATCTGAGTGCTAAATATTGATATCCTGTAATTGTTTTATGCGGTGTCTTCTGAGGAGAGATGTGTGCAGTGCTAAGTAAAGTTTGTCTTCCCAACTGCTGTAATGGCATACAAAAGGCATATAGTCAAAGTAATATGGATTCCATTAGGGAAAAGTTTCCATTCGGGAAAAGTTAATAGGGATGAAAACAGTCCTGCAAATACACACAGGAGTAACTATAGCCATGTGACTAGACCTGCTGAATTGAATTATGTAGAGGTTTGCACAATGAGGGTCAAAGAGTTTCCAGTTGGGACAAATGAGCAGAGCGTTCAAAAAAATGAGGTTCCAATCATAACTGGGGCTTCTGGGTGCTATTATAATGTACAGGGGTCAACAAATTATAGAAAACCCTACTCGCCAGACAAAAAAGGGACTTGCCACCCTCCCCCACAAAAAGTGTTTTTTTAATGGCATACATTCCTAATAAGAATAAGAACAGTAACTACTAATAAGTTATTAATAAATATCACACAGGTTATTAATACATATCTTATAAACTTCTACCTTTTCTCTCTGCTGCCATGTCTCCTCCCCTTGCTCCATCAGTTCCCCTGATGCCTGCTGCTCCCCAACCCCTCACCCTCTGCTGTCCTGACTCCTGCCCTTCTCACTGTCCACAGCCTTCCTGAGACCTGTCCCCTTCCACCAGCCCTTCTCTGCACCCTGTGCCCACTCCTCCAGTAGCCCCACTCTGATCGTGTGAGCTACCTCTCTTCATCCCCGCTCCTAAAACCTCCCTCTACACACCTGCCCTGCCTCTCTCCTCTGGTGCTGGTCCCTCCCCTGCAGGTGTCTGCCCTTCTGCTTCACCCCCAGAATCCCTTGGCACCTGCACCCTCCTGGTGCCTCCCCCTTTCCTCACTGCCCCTGCCCCCTTTGCTCTCTTTTTCCCTGATACCCACCCCCTCACCACCCTCTGCCCCCATTCTCCTCACGCCCCTGTGCCCTCAAAGATGCCTTGCTCCATCCTTGCCTTCCTCATGCCCACCCCTTCTTTCAAGCCTTCTCCCAGCACCTTCTCCTCCCCCTCTAAATCCCAGTGCCCTTACCCTCTCCTCTCCCAGCATCACCCTGTTCCCCCCTCCCACTGACACCTCCCCTCCTGCCCTTTTCCTCATTGTCGGCATTTGGCCCCCTGGCATTTGTCTCTCCTGCACCCTTGTCCCTTGGTGCCTTCCCCTTTCTTCTTATTATTCTTCTCCTGACCTCCTTCCCTCAGCATAAGCCCCTTCCCCATATTTTCCCCTCCCCTCCCCACAACCCAACCCAGCCCAGCCCCTTCCCCTCCCTAGGGGCCAGTTCTAGGTTTTTTTGCTGCCCAAAGCAAAATGTTTTTTGCCCCTCCCCTTTGTTATTGTCTTTTACACATGTTTGCATTTTGCAATGGTTTTTTGTTTGTTTGTTTTCTTTTCTTTTTTGTCTGGCATTTTAGCCCTATAAATAGCAAATAGCATTTTCATTTTTTTTCCATAAAGGCAAAGGTGCTTCAAGTGAACTCCCCCTTTCATTCGCTGCTGGGTCAAAGCAGCCTTTTCTCTGCCCTGTCCAGCCCCTCCCTATGGGCAAGCACCCTTCACTCCCGACCCACAGGGGGAGCAGGGTGCAGGGACAGCACAGAGCCAGAGGGGTGCAGGGAACAGTGGGGGAGTACGGGGGTGGCGCTGGGAACGGGAGGCACAGAGTCAGAGGGATGCAGGGATCGGGGGTAGCAGGGTACAGTGGAGGCACGGGGAATGGGACGTGGGGAACGGGAGGGGCAGAGGAATGGGGTCTAGGGGCAGTGCAGAGAATGGGCAGCACAGAGCTGGGGGGAAGAGATTGGGGGAGCAGGGTGCGGGGTGTAAGGGCGGCGCAGAGCCAAAGGGTTGCAAGGAAGAGGGAGAGTAGGGGGTCCGGGGTGCAGGGGAGGCGTGGGGAATGGGCGGCGCGGAGACAAAGTGGGGCTGGGGCCGTGGCAGGACTGGAGCCGGCAGGGAGGGCCCTGGCTGTGCCGCACACCGCGGCCAGCTCCCAGGGACACGCGGCCAGAGCCGAGCTGCCATGGCCCTTTAAAATCAGTGGGGCCAGGTCATGCCAGCGTCCTGGCATCCCACCCCGCCTCCTCGTGCTGGAGCTGCAGCAGGCGCTGTGCTCCTGTGGGAAGAATCGTCGCACTTCCCCCTTCCCAGCGGCACTGTGCTCCTCCGCCGGCTGGCGGATCGGACGGGGCTGCAGGCTTCGGCCAGCCCATCGCAACGGCCCACAGGGCCAGTCCACCCCTGCACTCGCCAGCTGGAAAAATCTACTCGCCACGGGCGAGCGAGCGAGTGCATTTGTCGAGACCTGATAATGTAAGTAATAATAATCCCAAACCATAAATTAGCCCAAGTTTGCTCACATCTGAGCCAAGGTTCACTCCAATGTTTCAGTGAAACTAGGCTGTTTCATCTTTGTAGCACAGCCCAAAGCCAGGTGAAGTGTAAATGATTTCCAGTTTCTTAATGAACATTTCCTACAGCCCTATAAATGAGTCCAAAATTAATAGGATTCCTTGTCTTCATAACTAGTTCCAAAATGACCAGTTTGTTACTCTTAATCTCCCTAATAGTTCTCTAGAATATAATACGGCAATTTGTTAATGAATCTTGGGTGGAGTATGTATTATCTTCAGGTTTAGCAAGAGTTGTCTCCACATTTGTGCAGGTGCAGGAGACAACTATAATTCAGCTGCTTTTGTGACATAACAAGCCCCAAATGAGTTATCAAGTTTTGAATATGGAACCCTCCAATCCAAAGCAGAAAACATTAGCTGCTGTAGCTGTAGGCTGTTTCCCTCTAGGGTGTGTCTACACACCAAAGTTATTTTGGAATAATGGCCGTTATTCCAAAAAAACTACGCGAGCATCTACACAGCAAATCTGTTATTTTGAAATAATTTTTAAATAACAGATGGCTTATTCCAACTTCTGTAAACCTTATTCTACAAAGAATAAGGCCTATTCTGAAATAGCTATTTCAAAATAAGGTGTGTGTAGATGCTCCATTGCTGGTAGTTTGAAATAGCCCTCACCAGGGCCATTCTAAATTATTCCTCCCGGGGGTCTAAATCAAGATAGTACTTCTACATTAGGGAAGCCTGCCTCGGACTAATTTTGAGGCTTTCCTGCAGTGTAGCCATGCTATTTTGAAATAAGCTATTTCAGAATCACTATTCTGGAATAGTTTATTCTGAAATAACTGTGCAGTTTAGATGTAGCTTATGTGAGCCAGTCATTAAAAAGTGATGCAACACACATTTAGTGTAACACATCCTAAAAGCACAAGGGGTAAAGTGGCAAGCAATACCACCTTTCTGGATCACTCAAAAAGAAGCATTTTTTAACTGAGGGGGGCTATGGCCACATGTCTTGAACTCAGTGCCACAGAGCATTAGGGGAGGTATTATTTCTGTTTCTGCACTCTGGAGGAGTAATGCCTAGGACTACCATTACTAAGGGAGACAACCAGATTCTTTCCTCACAGCACAATTCAAGCACTGTGAACCATAGTGGAAAATGGTACTTGCTTCTTCTCCTAGTCTACAGCATATAAAAGCTCTCATTCATACCATCAGAACCCCACACATCCATAGCTACCATTAAGACCGTTTGCAAAAACATACATGGAATCATTTTCTGTCAGAGAATGCAGTCTGTTAATGTGGAAACATGGCAAAATCATGTCACTTTTACTGACAACAATGTTCAGACCGTGTCGGAGCATCGTGTTTTGACATTTTGAGAAGAAAAGTTTTGAATTTTTGTTTTCAATCCAATGTTTGTTTCAGATGTTTATAATTTTGAATTATTTATTATGATATAAAATGAAATAAGGGAGGGGTTGGAATGAAATACTGAGATTGAACTAAAATGCATTTTGGGTTCAGCTCTGAACTGGAATGAAGATAGATGTCAAAATCTCTGAATCCTTCCACAAATGGATCTGTAGTTCTCTGCACAGCTCTAGCTGCTATTTTGCTCTGGTTTCATCTCTTTTCAAGCCCAGCTTCAGCTTTAACCAAGGTCTGCTCGAACCACCATCTTTGTTTCCATCTTCCACTCTGGTACATGTGCCTCCTTCTAAGTGGGCCCCTGAAGTGGGCAAAGCTGCTTCCTGACTGATCTGCCATTCCGCCACCTTCTCCTGCATCAGGTCTAACTGAAGAAACCACAATGCGTTGATGTTATAAACCACATCCTGTCTGCCTCTATCCCTCCAGTCTCCACGATTTGCCCCTAAATTTATACATGAGATGAAATATGCTACCTGGTTCAATGTTTGCTACCATGATTTAGTTCCACTGCATCGGTAGTGCTTGCAGGATGGAGCCCAGAGATTCTTAACGCTTTAGGTCAGAGATATTGTCAGTGTCACATAAACTTATGGGACAGTTACTCTTGTATAAATAATAATAATCCTTTTGCATTCCATACAGTCTGAGTCTGATTTACTGTTCCATTTGCTTATTTGTTTCCAGCTTGCTTCCATACGTGGTATACAACAGTGGTGATTATTCAGCACCCTTTGATAGCTACCATTTATTTTGATGTGTGCATGTGTGTTTCTATAATAATATTGACTGTCTCTAGCTCATGCCATAAGATGGGAGTTAAAGGGAAATGGCTGCCTAATAGATTTATAAAAAGTATCTCTGTGAATTTTTAGGGATTGCATTCTGGCCCTCATAGGGGAGAGTGTATGATGTGGTACCTTTTAATTTTGTAAGCACCTGAGAGTAACAACTTTGCAATGTATGCAGTAGGTTGGATCTGTGTTCTTGATGTATGTTGGAACTCCCATTAATGTTACTATGAGTCATGTTCTGCACTTTGCTGGAAAGAACAAACTATTTAGTTTGTGCATGCTCTGGGATTATCATTTTAGACTGGGGCTACAGTCAAGTTTCCTCTTGAGGGAAGGGTGGGGTCAGAGCTGAGTTAATTATTTTTTGCTTTGAAGTGTGTTGAGTCTTTCCCCACTTTCCAGAGCTGTTACATTTTTTTCACACTGTCAAAAAAGCAACCAGTAGTCCTGTGGCACCTTAGCGACTAACACAAAAAACAGTAACAGAAGCTGTCGTGGACACAAAAGCACTTCATTGTGTATGTTTATTTTGTGTGTAGGTACTCTTCAGATTATACATTTTTTTCACCATTTTATCATCCATACCTCAAATCTTTCCAAGCCAAAGAGGAATGGTTGTATCCCTTACACTAGTAGCTGATATAGTATCTATAGTGCAATTGAAAGCACTTCTTTTTCTTAGGAACTGAATGTGCTACTTGCTTAGTGTTGCCAGCCCCCATGACAAAGGAATGGTCAAGGTTTTTAGAAACAGATGCCTTAACTTAAGGTCCTAAGCCGCATTTAAGGACCTAAATAAGTGGCCTGATTTTCACAAGTCCTACCTCTGAAGTCAGTGGAAAATCAACCATACGGGAGGCTGGGTGCCCGTAGGAGAGATTTATGTTTGTTTGAATTGTTGATTGTATAATTAGGCTGTTAGAAATTTGGATCAAATTGAGAGTGAGGCTAAGGGCTTATCTCCATGGAAGAGTTGGCTTGCAGCAAGCTAAATTATGATTTTTAAGCACACTAGCTACTCCACACGAAGTCCCTGTGTGCATGCTCTCTCTGAGCATTACAATTATATCTCCATTTGGAGCTAGGGGTATGATTTCCAGATCATGTAGACATACTCACTCTAGCTCTTACTGCGGGACTTGTGCTAAAAAGAGTAGGCTAGCTGTGACAGCACAAGCAATGGTGAATAGTAACATGTATAGCCACCCTGAATAGAAGCCTATCTGGACCCCCTGGGTATATATTCAGGGTGGCTAATTCCAGTGCTATCCCTGCCTGAGCTACTGTAGCTACACTATCATTGTTAGCCTGCTAGCTTGATGAGAGCTAATACAGATACTTGTAGGTGCTCTGGGAATCACACCCCAGCTCCAAGTGTAGTTAGAACCGAAGAGTGCATTTGTGCACTTTAGCTTAAGGCATTGCCAAAGTACATGAACTAAACTGCATGTTAAGGGTGTGTCTACACTGCACCTTTACCTCAAAATAAGCTACACAGCACCAAATTTTGAAATAAAGCGCCGTTCCAAAACATCTCTTAACCCTCATGGAACGAAGTTTACAGGGACATCGGAACAGCGAGCCTGTTATATTTTGAAATAACAGGTGTGCTCAAAAGACCCAGAATAGCTATTGCGGGATACTCCCAGTATCCCGAAATAGCGCTGCAGTGTAGATGTAGCCTTAATGAGCAATGAGAGTGTCCATATGGGGAGCTAGTATGGAATAGTTCACACTAGCCACTGCAGCCTTTTTTCCTGTGTAGAGAAGCTCTAAATGACTCACACTTGGACTAGTTTGCTATAATTTAAATGCTGGGTGTCTGGAAGAAGCCTTATATTGCTTTGGACTACCTGAGCTGTCACATAACAGAAGCGCCTAGGTTTTAAAATCTGCTATATATTTGAAAGTTTGTCCATATGTCTGTCTGTCTGTTTGTTCAAGATCGCCTCCTAAACAGTATGACCTAGGACCACCTAATCTGGCATATAGCATCCACTTTTTATAACTTAAAGCTAGTTCAGGGTTTGGTTGTGCCAAGAAAATGAGATAGGCCTGGAATTGGATTATTTCTCATAAAACCATATAGAAAAGAGTCAGAATCACCGGGCAGGTGATTTGAAAGTGAGTTAGGTTATTCTGACCATTCCTAGTTGGCTGTGTGGTTCCTTAGAGCTTGTTTGCCTACCTTCATTCCCTACCTCCCTACCTTTAGCTGATGCCAGCTCCAGCCCTGGGGAAGCTGGTGGTGGCTGCCCAGCTGTTCCCAGGGCAGGAGGCTTGCTCTGGAACAAGTTCAGCATTCAGCATTTTTATAGGTATAAATCATGTAGCACATTGCTTACTTGCTTCCTACATCAGCTGTGGCATCTGATATCAAACTAGTCTAACTGGTCTGCCCTCAGATGCCAAAAGAACCTATTAGTTGAGCCGATGCTAAAATAGTCTCAGATGTTAGTTCTCCTTTAATGTACAATTGCATGAACAAATTAAGACCCTGAAATGAACAGAATGAGATCATTTAATACAGAGACTGAGGGTATTTGCAATAGATTACATCAACTTCCACCTTTTCCTTTTTATTCCCACTATGAATGAGATATTTGGATTTAAGCAGATTTAAAATGGACCTGGATGGCTGGATATAGAAGTATGGCCAAAAAGAGTCAAACAGTGTGCTTTCAATGTAATTTATATGTCAATGGCAGCTTATGTATGACAGTGATGAATCTTGAAAGCATTGTATAAAAACTAGAGGAATCTGCAAGACTAGTACATATTTATTCATAGGTTAGTTGCTAACTGGGAGAGTTTGGAAAATTTCATTAACAAACATTTCCAGTGAAGCCAAAACTTATCCAGACATATGTGTTTCTAAAACAGCTTGGCAATCTGTCCCATTAAATCTTCTGCACCAATTTGTTGTTGTCGTTGTTTTTGTTGTTGATTATGATGACTTTTTTCATGTTCCCCACAATTCTACCCATTTCACAAAAACAGTATACTACTGTTCTTAGACATTCTTGTGGTATTTGAACTAAAAGCATCTGGATGTAGTTTGGAACACCAGATTTATTGTGCAATCCTCCCTTAATAAACTGGTGGATGTTGATGGTTCTCTGTAATATCATTGTAATTGGCAATGAAATCTTGGTAGGGTTTCAGTGAAATAGCAAGTATTATCTTTGTAATAATTTCTTTCTTCTTCAATCAACAGAATTTAATATCAGTTGCAGATATGCAGGAGTTTTCCACGTTGAGAAAAACCGTCGCTACAGTCTCACCCGAAATGAGTCAATTGAACTCTGCAGAGCTCTCAATAGTACCTTACCAACAATGGAACAGATGACGAAAGCTCACAAACTTGGATTTGAAACTTGCAGGTATGGAAATTATAAAGAAGATATTCTATAGTAAATATGTAAATCTATCTGTCTATCCATCCATGATGATGTGGTGTGCCAACTGCAATTACTTTTAAATAGTATTAATTAGTTAAATAGTCACATCACGTATGAGTAGAAAATCATTACTGAATTATTGTTGTTGTAAATGAAGTATCAAAATCAAAGAGGTGTATTGGTTCTTGGCTCCAGTTAAATTTTTATCAATGCCCCTTCAGAAAACATAAAAGAGTTATCGTTAAAATTGGCAGATGACACAAGGACTGGGGAAGTAACAAATGATGAAGAGGACAAGTTACTGATTCAGAGTGATATGGATTACTTGTCACGCTGGGTGAAAACAAACAATATGTGTTTCGATACAGCCCAATGTAAAATCCTACTTCGAGGAACAAAGAATGCACTTATCAAATGGGGAATTCTGTTCTGAGAAGCAGTGTATCATGGATGGTAGTCAATTGAATGTGAGCTTCAAGTGTGACCATATGACATAAAGGGCTAATGCGATTACTGGGCATATAAAGACGTGAAATATCAATGTGGTGAAAAGGGCCAATATAATTACTGAGCATATAAAGAGGTGAAATACAGAATAATAAATTATATCACCTTTGTATTTGGCACTGATGTGACTGCTACTAAAATATTCTGCCCACAGTTCTAGTGTGCACTATCAAAGGAGAATGTGGAAAAATTGAGTGAAAAGTTGCAAGAATGATGGAAGGATTGGAAAACATGTTTTATAGCGATAGACGTAAGGAACTTGGTGTATTTGTCTTATCATGAGAAGCAGACCTGCTGACGGGAAGGCAAATGGGGCAGTTGCTGCATCTCCGCTCCCCCCGCTCCAACTCCGCCCCCCGTCCAGCTCTAAGAGCCACTTGGAGTGCAGAGTGTGATGATTTAAAGTGCCACAGTAGCAGCAGCAGCAGCGGCTGGGAGCCCCAGGTTCCTTTGAATCACCTGGTGAGTCAAGGGGTCTGGGGTTCCAAGTCACTGCTCCTGCGGGCCTTTAAATCACCACACCATGCCCTCTCGGCAGCTTGTAGTGCTAGAGGCAGGTATTCAGCACAGTGCTCTGCGTGGCACAGAGGGCTGGTTGCCTTGGCGCTGCTCCTTCTGCCTGAGGCCCCGCCCTTTCCCGGGCATGGAACCAGTCCCCCCACTCCTTGCCCCAGGGCCTGTGGAAACTGTCACCTCTCCTGATAAGAAGGTTGCGGGATGACTTGATTATAGTCTATAAGTACCTACCTAGGAAACAAATATTTGATAATACAGGGCTCTTCAGTCTAACAGTCGAAATATAACGCAATCCAACGGCTGTATGGTGGAGGTGTAAGCTTTTAACATTGAGGGTAATGAACCATTGGAACAAAGTACCAGCAGTTCCCATCACTGGGAATTTTAAAATCAGGTTTGGCTACTTTTCTAAAAGAGATGTTGTATTTCAAACAGGGATCAATTCAGGGAAGTTCTGTGTATGCTCTGCGTTCTGCAGGAGGACAGACTAGCTGATCATAGCCATCCTTCCTGGCCATATGATCTATGATTCTGAATTATTCAGGTCATCCCAAAACAGCAGTTGCAGAAAGGAGACAAGATTCAAGTACAGCAAGCAGAAAGGAGGGGTCATTGTTGAACAATATGGGCTCAAAGCACTAAAACTCTTATTAAAATCAACTGGATCAAAAAACGTCAGTGGGATTTCAATTTGAGTAAGACGTGAGTAGGTATTTCAGGATTTGTCCTGTAGTTTATTGAGTAGAAAGAACGGTGGGCATCTCTTCAACTCTTTACATTTTGTAGTTTGTACTTTTTATCAGTCCAGAAAAATTAAACCAGATTATATTGTTTAAAGTTGTTACGTATGAAGGCAGACTTGTCTGTTGGAAATTTAATTCAAGGCAGTTGTGTTTTTCTCTGTCCTTTAGCTGATTGAATCCCCTTCCCTGTGCATAAGTCTGCAAATTCATGAGAAATCAATAAAAGTGCCTTCCTATTAGTGTGGTAATGTACAAAATCATATGTATAGAAAGTGCTTAGTCTAATTAACACAGAAATAATTAAATTAGTTTATGTTTGTGCAGTGCTTTGAAAATGTTTGGTGTGATGCAGTATAAATGTCAAGTACTGTTGTTATTAATTGCACATGCATAGGCAATCTATCTTTAAAGATCTCCTGCAATCCTAGTTGCCCTTACACTAGGACTATGCTTTGTGCTCATTCACTGGTATAAATCAGTAATATGTGTGGCTATCAGTGGGAGAATGATGTTAGCCATATTGCCAGGGAATATCAGGCAAAAATTCCTGATGGCAAGTGGTGGAGAACAGTCTCCTCAGTGAAGTGGAGAGATGATTTAAAATGCTGTCAAATGAAAGACAAGAGGGACAGTCATGCGGTGGCAAAGAGAAGTGCTGAATGGCCAGATTGGCATTTTCTTCCTCTATCTCTTTCGAGTCTTATGTACTGGATATGTAAGATGAGAAGAAAATGGAAAGGAACATTTTTAAAGTGTTATAGAAATAGAAGGAACTCTTTCTCACATTGTAGGAGAGCTGTGGTTTTGCTTTCACTGCACTTTCCTGAAACCCCACCCCCTGCCATACATGCACCTAGAAAAGGACAGATATTGAATTTTATTTTTTTGAGATAATTTGTTGGTGCTTTGTATTTTGTATTCCTCTCATACAATGCCCTAAATCCAACTCAGTACAGTACCGTAAGTCAATCTGTATGGGCCCGAGTGGGAGACACAAAGAATTAATACATTACATATAATAGTCAAAGCACACACGGAACAGAGAGTGAATGTGAATGAGTCAGCGGGCCATAACACAACAAAGATTTTTATTATAACGCCGCCAATGTGGTAGTCTTAGTGATAGGATTCAGCATCTAGGACTAATAAAAAAAATCTGTCTGTGCCAGTGAAATCGTCTTTGTTCCACTTGCAATAGAGGTTTAGAATTGAGAATATCATTGCCATCATTTGATCCAGGTGGAGGTGAATCATGGATGTGGGCTATAACAGTGCTTGGGGAACCACAACTGAGACAGAGTGCAAGAAGCTACCACCATGCCTGCCCCTCCCTGATAAGTAGCAGCTTTAAAACAACTCCAAACCCCTAGGGCTCTTTCTCATTTAATCACCAGTCTCATCTAAAAAGATTTCAGGGAAACCAGTAACTCCACAGGATTTAGTCATTTGATATGGGATTGCAAAATAATAATAACCTGTTACATAATTTTGTTAACCACAAGCTCGATTGAAATTTCAGCTTGATTTATGGGCCCCTTACTCAATGGCAGCATTATTCACAACTCATATTATCTAGGGGGATATTAAAGAGTTCAGCTAACATTCTGTAGGGGAAATATTGCCGCATCTGAACACTTTAATAAGTTTTTCACTTCTCATGGACTGACGTGTTATTAATCGTGGCTGCACATCTTTGCTCATGATCTCAAACCACATTTCTAGCTTGTAATTCCAGTGCAAAATGGTACTAAGCCATTTGTCAGCCATTGAGCAGGGAAGGTCACTCATGGTCGGACCAGTGCTGGTCAAGGCTAGTGGTAGGACCCAGAGTCAGGCACCAGGACTCAGAGCCAAGGGCCAAAAACAGTGTCAGGAAATGAACAGAGCCAGAGCAAAGAGGGACAAGGCTGACACAGGAAAAACAATGAGGAGTCCTGAGGCACCTTAAAGACTAACAAGCAGGGCATAAGCTTTTGTCAGATGCATGAGGACTCCTCATTGTTTTTGCTGAAACAGACTAATATACCGACCCCTCTGAAGCTGGCACAGGAACGGAGGCAGCAGTGGGTTTAAATGATGAGTAGCCAGTGACCTGCTGGTGCTGCTGGGTTTAAGAACATGCCTGTTGGTTCCTCAATCTATCATGCACTTATGCTGGTAGTTGTGTTCATGAATCAGCCTGGAGACCGAGCTGACATGCTCAGCTGCACACTTCCACTCCTGACAGTGTTGTTCATTCTCTGTCCTTCCCAGGTATGGCTTCATAGAAGACAAAATTGTAATCCCACGGATCAAGCCCTATTTTCTTTGTGCAGCAAATTACACTGGGATTTACATACTCAATTCAAATACGTCGGACCGGTATGATACATATTGTTACAATGCATCGGGTAGGTATTTGCTTTACTCTGTAAGTGAGAATGAACATTTTTAACAGTAACCTACACAATCTCTCATATAGGTTGCTGGAATCAGAGCTTCCGTATTAAATTGAATGTACATTGTGGTCTTGCTTTCACATTTGAAGATACATTTGCATTTTGAAAATCAGTGGACCTGCTCCTGCTGATGCTATCGGATGTTTTTGGCCCATTATACTGCCTGTACTTTGAACTAAACAATTTTCTGTGTTCATATTTGATTTCTGATTCTAAATCCCAATAATTATCTTTTTAGCAGGGAAATGCCACAAATATGGATCCAAAGAACACAGAATTGTTGAATGTGATGATTTCCACTCCTCTCATTCTTGTACCCCCTCATATGTTTTCTGAGTTAATATTAGTGAAATTTACAAGCTCTGATAGCTCAGGGACCCTGAAGATGCTTCGCTTGCTTTCACTACTTGCACGAGGCCGCTGGCAAACATAAAATCAAGTGTTGTTCAGCTTCATTAGTATTCAAAGTTCACTAATTTGTGGAGTTATGTTTTTTAATCATATTTTTTTCTAATTTTCTTTATTTTTCTGTGCCATAGGAGGGCCAAAAAGGACCCCTGCAAAATTAAAATGTCCAGAATCAAACTGGTAGTAATTTTGCTCAGTATTTGTGCTACAATAACTGGGCACAGGAAATGTGTGAAGAAAATGAGACTGGCTTGAATGAGTTGATTAGATTTTATTAAATCTATTGTTCATATTCAGAGCTGGTATAAATAAAAGCAACTGCACAAAAATCTGTAGGTCAATTTCAATGGGGATTTAAATAGTGATATAATTTTTGAATTTATCATTTGCTTTGATATCTCCTGTCTGAAGCCTCATTCCACGCTCTGGAGTTCAACAGGCTTAATCCTGAGTTGGGTAGAGAAAGGCAAAGGGCTCTGAGCTACCAGCTCTGAAACTGGAGCTGTCAGAAGGAGTTAAAATGGACCATACAGTTGTTCTGATGTATATTGATTTGAATGGCCCCGAAAGGACTGTCCTGCAAGCCTAGGGTTAGCTTCTTCTACCCCCATCATATTTCCTAAGTTCTCTACCCCAGAATGTCCCCAGTACAGAGGAACCACACTATCCTCAGCCTTTGGGGACAGCTAGAGTGGCAAAAAGGGCTTGCCCTGGTCTGAGGATCTGGTCTAAACTGAGAATGTGGAGAGTAATTTTTTTGAAATTTGATTACAATTCACCAATTTTGTCCCTTTTAAAAATGTTTACAAAATTCTTAGTTTTCTCAAACTCACTTATTAGAGAAGATAAGACCCCAAGAAATGATTCTAGTAAATCATTGATACAACTCTGAATCTAATAAATAGGGCAGAAGAGACTGAATTTTTCTTGCCACCTTTTGTCAAATTAATTAATATCTTCTGTCCCCATCTCCTTTCAGAAACCAGGGACCAGGCATGTGAACCAATCATAAGGTTTGATGCTTCTTGGGCTGATAATCATACCAAAATAGGTAAAGTACTGCATAAGTGAATGATTAGTATTGATTCCATTTTCAGTTACCAGGTTTCTCTTCTGTATATAAGCAATGCAGATGTTCAAGATCATGCTAGATGTAAGAAAAGCAAGTTCAGAGATGGTAATATGCTGCAAGTGAAGCAATCACACATTCATTCCCTCCTCCCCAAATTAGGCTGAATGTGACAGCATTCATCTTGAGGTGGTATTAGTGAAGTATATTCTCCATATTGACACTACATTGTTTTTAATAAATAAAGGCCGGATAGTGCTTCTTTGATGAAAGAGCTTTATTTAAGTCTTCTGTGTCCTAAACAGATTGTGTACCCTCCATATCATGCCTAAGATTGCTAGCCTGGAGAGGAACTGAGGATGAAATCCTGGCTCCATTAGTGTCAATGGAAGTTTCACCACCAACTTCAATGGTACCAAGATTTCACCATGAAAGTTAATCCAGATTTTAACCCATTACCAAACTGGGCCCATTATTGTGATGAATATGTAACACCAACAGGCAGAATGGAACCTGGGACCTCTGGAGCTTAGTGCATGAGTTTAAAGCCAGCTAGCTCTTAGCTAAGGCTGTAGAGAAAACTCATTATTCTCTCTGTAAGTGGTCTCAATGCCTCTAGATGGGACAAAAGGAAAAACTATGCAGCACTTTAAAGACTAACAAGATGGTTTACTAGGTGATGAGCTTTCGTGGGCCAGACCCACTTCCTCAGATCATATTCTGAAAGAGAATTGGCATGACCATGTATACCAAAGGAATATAATGAAAAAACTGAACACATGGGACAGTAACAAAACCCAGATGGTGTGTAGATTACACATACACAAATCAGAACTACCATAGATCAGTGAAGGATGAAATGGACAGACAGAAAAAAAATTGGTTGATATCAAATATGACTACAACTATGGTCATAGCCCTGTTGCCTCACCATAGCCCTGTTGCCTCCAACATTCACTATCAAAGCCTAAGATATTTAAACTGATCTCTTTCCTTCCAACAGTCATAGATAATGCGGATGGCTCACGTTACATGGATGGTGTAAGACACACTGAGCCAACTCCAGTTACAGAGGATGATCGTGTGGGTAGTGGCTCAATACATGACAGTGATACAACAAACCCCACCATCATCAGAACTCGCATATCTGGTTCTCCATATTATGAAGTGCCATCAACAGATTATTCTTCAGGATCGGGCAGAAAGGAATATCACCCCACACGCACCAGTAAGAATAATAGACTATAACTATTATAGTCAGTGTGTCCTCTTAAAATAATTGGATGAAAAATTTCTCTACCCCAGATTCTATTCTTAGAATGCCAATGGGCCTCACTTAAGAAAACAGTCTTGGGATCTGAAAAGGCTTTGTAAGCACTATAGACATGGCAAAGAGAGAGCACAATCTCTGTCCTGGATTCCCAGGGTTCTTGAGAAAGAATTGGAAAGGAAAAAGTTGTGCATCATTGTGATCATAGAAAATTTTCACTTTCTAAGGACATTTCATCATAACATGAGTGTGTGAACCAATCACACATCAAAAAAAATCTGGTTTTCTTCCTCTGGGAATAATTTCACTGTATGGTGATAATGGATGTTTCCAAGAACCCTGATGCTACTCCTACTGAAATCAGTGGAACTATTATGATAGATTTCACTGGGAGACAGATCAGGCTCAATGAAATCTAGCAAAACATTATTTCTGTAACAAATAAATATCACAGATCCAAGGGCAAGAGATGAACACAATAAAGTGTTTTACCAGAAGAATCTGGAAAAGCAAGTACAGAAGCAGGAGGGTAAGATTTCAATACCTAGGGATTACGCTCGAGTAGTCTTATCTATTTTCCAGTGTGATCAATTTGTGGGAAATTGTTGGTGCTGTCAACCTTCCACTTATAGTGCTTCTTTTTCCAGCAGATAGGGAAGGGATTCTGTATACCAGGAACCAAAATCTGCCCTGAGCTACATCCATGAAGCCTTAGAAAAGACAATTGGGTCTGGGATAACCAGAGAGTTGTATAGGCATGGCATAAAGCAAAAGCTGTGTGGGTGAATAGAAGATATTTTTTCACTTTCTCGGTTTTCCTTTTCTTTTGACGTCAAGGCATATATGGTAGATTTTCTAATTTAATCTCTCTTTATGTTGATGATTAAGCGCCTATTAGCTGTTCATATTTTGTAAGCCGAATTGAGTACATGCAGGTCTCACAAATATTAATGAATTTGCCCTCATAAATTGGGAAGTGCTGTATGATCTCCATTTTAGAAAAAGAGGAACTGAGACACAGAGAAACTAAGTGACTTGCCCAAGATCCTACAGGAAGTGTGGATTTAAGCTAGGTTTCTTTAGTCCTGTTTCAGCAATTTAACCAAAAGACCAACCATCCTTCCTCGGTAGGAGAAAGCATCCTCTGGGCTGTGGAGACAAGCTTTTATTTCCAAGTAGAAGATACCAAAAGTTCATGTCATTGTCCTATCTATCTATTAAAATGTTTAGTTAATTGTTTTATTGAGTGGAAGTGTTGACAAAGTATAAAGTTGATTTGCTCTTGATACAGTACTTGTGAGACTTTGGGCCTGCTTCTCTACATAGCTTACCGATAATATCAAAATACCATGGGAGGGTAATGCTGCTATTCTCTCCATGGAAATTAAAGTCAGAACACTTCCTGTCAAATTTCATGAATTATCCTTCCACTGCTCTCTATGGGAATTCTCCTCTTTTCTGCTTACAGCTGGACCAAAGCTCAAAATAGGCAATGATAGTGGCAAAATTACAAATTGCCTCAAGCACTTTGGGGGAGTCCAGATTCAGAGGTGCCAGAGCTAAATGAACATAAATCCAGCCTTAATTAAGTGAATCAGTTGTCTTTGCCACCTTCCCTGCCATGGGCATTATCATTGGGGTGCTGCAAATACATCCTTTCCTTTGAACAATCAGTGTGTTAGTTACTAGATACCAAGATTAGAAAATCAATTATATTTAATGATAAACTACATAAAGGCCCCAGTTTCCTGTCCTTTTACCCTTCCAATGGTCCAACAAATGAAAGAGCTAGGCATTCTATAGTGTGAAATCACTAACCATGAGAACAGCAGGAGAGGTAGTTCAGCAAACAAAAAGTGACAGTTGGTTTACCCTTCATCACACAGATCATATTGCACCACTTGATGAAGATTCCACTCAGATTTCACTGATGACTGAACAAGACAATGATCATCCTAACAAAAGACCACATCCCACAAGTACTAGTAAGACTAATGAATTGTAATAACTTTGCCAGTTTCAGTCTGTATTTAACCTACTCTCTCACTCTGGCAGGATATTCTGGTAAGTAGCTAGGTACTTACCATCTTCAGCATTGGAACAGAAAACAGCTTCCTGGGGTGGTTAAATCAGGAATGAGATCTTTGGCACGATGGCAGTCACTGGTGATCAGAAGGGATAAGAGGAGACAAGGTTTGATGAGTCACTTGGGTTTAAAGTTAAGAAGTGATTCGTGGCCTCTTTGGTGTATATCTCTCATGTTATATTGTGTCACATCAGTTCAGCCTATACCGAGCAATATCATTTAATTTGTTTATGGCTGCAGATACTTCTGTTCATCACCGCTTGAAGACACTGTATGTGAAAATGGAATTTCTGCCCCTTTATGAGTTTATGTGCTCGGATACTTGGTTCATCAATGTGTGGTTTATAACTCATTCATGGCTCTGTGATAGGCAGCAGAGGTCAAAATCCTGACTTAACTCACTTACGAGGTTCTTTGAGGGAGGTTGGAGGTGCCATCCTGCTCGTGCATTGTATATAGGGATAGCTTGCATTTCCAAGTTCTTGTTTGCAGCATGCCCGCATGGGGTGTTGTTTATGCCAAGTCTCTGGGACTTTGGGATGCTTTGAAGGGACATTAGTTGGAGAGCTTTCCTCTAGTACTCATTAGAGCTTTAGCCCTGTTTCCTGCTCTGCTCTTGAATAACTGTTAAGGTATATAAAAATCAACTCCCTGTGATGTCTTCCTCCAGTATCCAGTGCACTTGTGCATCACAATAAGCTTATCGGATAGTTGACTAGTCGCTTACATCCCTACCTATGTGTCCATGCAGGGACATAGATGTTGCTGAAAGGAGAAAGTAATACAGTGGAGGAATTTCTTGAGACTTTTTCCACTTGACTTGACTCAATCAGAACATCTGGATCTGTTTTTGGAGATCACTTTATCTGGTTTTCTGGAATAGAAGAAATCAATGTAATATAATGTTCACTTATTGGCACACAGTCAAACTACATTTGAGAATAGAGGGTGGGTAGAGGGTATAATACATCTAAAAAAGCATAATCAAGAATTAGCTTATGGACACACATAATGCTATTGGTTAATATATTGTATCATATATTTTATGATTGGTGTACTATTTTTTATAATTGATCCAGGTAATCATCATGAATTGTCCAAGAGCTGCAATGTACACTAGTAAGCAAAGCTGTAACTACAAGCTTATCAAATATTCTTCTTGTTATTATTTCTTTATCTACTAACTACATATTATTGACAAGACTACTTGTGATTTAATGCTAGGTCCATTCTTAACCTCTCTTTATATCTCTACAATGCATTTGAAATGGCAAGTTACTGCTGCCACTTGGTTTGCCATTATTGCTATTTCCTCCTCTGTTACTGCAGCTTCATTGCACATTATCACTGGGATGTCCTCCATCAGTTTCACAACTCTGACCTCAGGCTGTTGTGAATGAATGGATGAGGGGAAAAAAACAGTGATAATGTTGAATGGTACAGAGGGACCTGTCTACTGTCCTCTTGCTTTATTCTTTACACAAGAGAAAGAAAAAGATCTGGTGAAAGAGGAACAAAGAAGTGAAAATATTGTGATCAGTGGCTCATTAAATAAAATCTTGATAATTCATCCAGCCATCATCACAGCAGATGAGGACTCCTTACATTGGAGCTCATCATGAAAACTCTATTCAAGGTCAACAAAATCCTGGATTTATTCCTTTGCAGCGGCATGCTATAGATCACAAAGAGGAGCATCCCAGCATAGCTTTCAAGGGCACTATATTGCAATCATTTTATTTAAGATACTTTTTATATGGTCTGTCAAGTAACCAATGTAAAGAGCAATGCAAAAAGGGGAAACCCCTCCCTGAAGGAGCCTGGCAGACAATCCACTTTTCTCCTGCTCAGTGAATTTATCCAGATTTTAATTTCCTTCACCAGACCCTGAAAGGAAGAAAAGCATCCACAGCACTCTAGAGAAGACATTACCACCACCACCACCACCACTGTGGTTTTCTCTCTCTTTCATACTCTATTTGTGGATGTGCCAGGGTATCGGGATAAGCAGCCTCTGCAGGTTCAGTGACATCAGCACCTCGACTTTGTGTGGCACCAATTCCAGGAATGGCATTAGCAACATGCTAACCCCTAAGACTGCTCAGGATCAATTGCGGAGAATGAATATCTCTGCTCTACACCTGGGTTTCAGGTTTTAAAAGCACTGTATTCTGAGTTCCATAACTTTTTTATAAATTTGTTGGGTCTACAGTGCAAGTAATTTATCTCCTCTATGAAATTATGTTTTCCTCACCTGCACTTGAAATAAGAGATGGGGTGGTCACTAGATGTCTACAGATCTGTCTGTCTATTCTAATAATTTGTTATTGTCTGAGTGTAGGCGTGGCACCCAACAGGTGAAACTGAACCTGGAACCGCTGGAGCTAAAAGCCAGCTCTCTCTCAGTTAAGGCTGTAGAGGAAATTTGTGCTCTCTCACTTTAAGGCCGTGTCCACACTCAGGGGTTCTTTCGAAAAAAGTACCCTTTTTTCGAAAGAAGTTCCCCTGCATCCAGACTCAAGCCGCGTTCTTTCGAAATTATTTCGAAAGAACGTGGCTTTTCTTTCGATGGCGGTAAACCTCGTTTCACGAGGAAGAACGCCTTCCTTCGAAAGTTCCTCTTTCGAAGGAAGGCGTTCTTCAATGTAAAGAGGCCGTCTTCGAAAGAGAGCATCCAGACTCGCTGGGTGCTCTCTTTCGAAAAAGCGGATTTCCTCTATCGAAAGATCCGCCTGCTGTCTAGACGCGATCTTTCGAAAGAGGCTCTTTCGAAAGATGCTTTCGAAAGAGCCTCTTTCGAAAGAAGCCTGCAGTCTAGACACAGCCTAAGTGCCTACGTGCCACTGCATGGGACAGTGAACCACACCCAGTAGGTCTGGGGGTTACACATGGACATCAGTTTTAATGGATAATTAGGGCTTATGATTTTAGGATTTAACTGATAAATGCTCATAAAAGACCTCAAAATACAACCAATCAATCAACCAATAGGTGTTTAGCCAATGAACATGGAGAACACACCAGAAATTGTTGTGTGAATCTCAGGGCTTGTCTACCCAGAGCTCTTATATATCCTACAGGGGTGAGATTTCTAAGGTGCACTAATGTGTGGCACATTAATTTAGATACTCTGGGGCTCAGTAAAGGTTGCCATAGAAGCTTTAACATAATGCTATTGGGAATAGTACTACATTAAAGTGCACTAGAGCAAATCTTAGACGGAGGAGTAAGTAAGAAGTTTTCTTAAAAAGAGGGTACTTGTTACAATATATAAAAAGAAAGAGCCCCAAAACATCCCACGTTTTGGACTTCTACATGAAACACAAAAAATTGCTAAAAATAACCATCAAAATGAAAATAATTGAACCCTGACAAGTAGAAGCCCTGTGAATAGAGTTAGTAATTAGTAGAAATAGGCATTGGGACAAACCCCAGATAACAACCCCTTCTATATTGCTGACTCAAAATTACAAGAACAGATCCAAATCAGAATGTCCTGGTTTCCCCTCTCTCAATAATGGGATGAACCAAACTCTGCAGACCTCAACAATCCTGCTTTGTGAAGAAGTAGGGATCTGTAGCTAAACACTGCCTCTGAAACCTGTATCTCATGGCTATTTGGAGAATAGTTGTTGTTTTATTACAGTTGCTTGTGCTGGATTGGGACATGTGTGTGCAGAAAGGTTTTTTTTCTGTCCTCAGGTCATTGGTATCATAAGACTTGATTAGGATGTGGCAGGGGACAAACATCTAAAATAACGAGAGACCGAGTCCTGGTATCGTTTTTCACTTTTTTAGGTCCGCGGGTAGATTTTTCTCTGGAGAAATGAATGCAGGATTTGACTCTAAAATCTTAATTTGCTTTGGCAGTTTGCTTAACACCTGGCTCATTTCCTTTTAACATTCATGGTAATACTAACATGATTAAAGGCCCAAAGCTTATTCAATTAAAATCAATGGCAAAACTTCAGTAGAAAAGCTGTGGTGGCAGTAGTGGTGCTTCTTGTGGCTATTTTTAAGAACATGTCTGCAGTTCAAAAAGAAGTGAAGAACAAGAAGAAACAACCAATGGGGAATTAAAACAAGAAGTAACAACAATGGGCTCTTTTAATGTAAAACAGGGCTCTGTCTTTTTTTTTTTTTACAGACAATGAGATTTTATTGTGCTGAATCCTATACTATATAAAGACACTGAGCCCAATTCCAAATTGTTCTGAATGCTCTTTACCCAAGTAATTTTGTGAAGTAGAGAGAATGTCACAAGTGAGAAAATTAATGGTCACATCTCATTGCAACCAGCTCATGCAAGCTCTGCAGATTCAATGAATATCATTAATGAACTATGGATTGAAACCATAAGCAAGTCAGTCAAACTGCTTAGAGTAAGCAGGAGGAGAATATGTTTATTCCCTTGAGAAGCTTAGAGACATTTCCAGCAGACACCTTTGAGACAGGTATTGAGGAATTTATAGCCCGGATAGCATACATTCCTGTGCAAGTGAGACAAGAAAGACACACATAACTAGAAAGTTTAAAGACACATGGATAAGGAGCTTCCCAATAATTGTAATAATTTGTAGTCTGAAACCCTTCTGATATGTTGAAAAAATAACTATCAGTGCACTCCCAAGAGTGTCTTTCCAGCAAGAAGGAAATGACCATTTTAATCTGTTACTTGGTCTTTTGATGCATCTGCTTCCTCTGATGTAACTGATTCTGCTTTCCTTGTTATCACTGGGATGCCCTCCACCAAATTGTCATTTTCTAATCCCAAAATGATGTGTTTGGATGGATAGGAAAACAACAATGATAATGGTAAAGAATACTTATGCTCTTCTCTGCTGTCCTCCTCTTTCTCCACAATATTTACCAATGAAGGACAAAGACTATGGGCTTCAGCATAGAAGGACAATCAGGAAGATTAAACCAAGTAACTAAAGGAATGAATTTAGAGTGGGTTTGTAAAATTGCATTTAATCCCTGTGAGGATATTCCTATTCAGAATTAAAGTGGCTTTAATTTGGTTTAGTTTAAATTACTCATTAATTCTGAATGAGTGCCCACACAGCAGTTTAATGCAATTTAATTAATCCACCTTAAATTTACTCCTTTAACTAATTTGTCTTAATTTTCCCGAGTCTCCCCCACGTAGACAAGCTCTGAGTGTCAGAAGAGCAAAAGCTGAAAATAATAATGGGGTGGTTGTGTGGCAAATAATTCACTCACCCATCATCATAGCAGATGAAGATTCTTATCATGGAGAAAATTCAACTCAAGACCAGTGGATTTTTGGATTTATTCCTTGGACATGACACTCTACAGGTCCCAAGGAAGAGCGACCCACCTCTGCCAGCAATGGTAAAACATTACAACTATAGCTAATGTCCTTCATATGGAGTAACATGCTAACACTGATAAACTGTAGCATATGTGATATACCCTGCATTGATAGGATCTGGCAGCTAATTGCCTTTTCTCATGTTATCTGAATTGGCCATTTATTCCCATATTCTGCTTCCAGTAGATAAGCTCTTGAGAGGTGCTTTGCACATTTAACATCTCACTGAATATGTTCTTCATCACATTTCTTCCTCCAATCCCAGTTAGTAACAGTTTCTCACTCCTGATTTAAATAAGTCCCAACAGGACAGCTAGGCTTACTGTAAAAATGATAGATACAAATTACACCTTTGATGGCTCAATAAATAAAAAGCTCTTAGGCTACGGACTGGTTTTTTTCCTGGTACTGGAAATGCATTGGACCCTACTTCATATCTTCATCCTGCTCTCATATGTTGTGCTACTCTGGATACTTGATTGCCGTTATTGCTGCTAGTCTTTTTGCTGCATCGCCTTCCTTTGCTGTAGTTGCAGCTGCTTTGCCCATTAGTGCTGGGATGTGCTCACCCCTCCTTGCTCTCAGGACGAAGTGACCGAATTGATGAAAAAAAAATTGCTGAACAAACTAGAAGGTGCTTCTGGTTGTCATCGTCTTTCTTTACTATGTAGAAAGGGAAAAGACAAGTTGTTGTGCAAGATGAAAAAGTGAATAAAGTATTGGAAGTGCTAGGTTAGTAAATCAGATGTTCAATGATTGATTCAACCACCATTGAGGCATATGAGGACTCTCCTCATGGAAACTCTACTTAAGACCATCAGATGCCTGGATTTTTTCCTTCCCGCCGGCACTCTGCAGATCACAAGGAAGACCGTCCCTCCACTGCTGGCCATGGTAATCCATTATAATCGTTTTACCTTATGTACTCTGTCCACTGCCTGTTGTCAAACCTGAGCAAAAACGGAGCCCCAGAGCAAATGGCAAATGGTTATCATTCAGATTTTCTCATCCTAGTTGTGTTTTTTTTTAAATTTATTACTAATGCTTTATGGAATCCCCTGTTACTGGAAGTTTTTTAGAACAAGCTAGACAAATATGTGTCAGCGATGGGATAGATATATTTAGTCTTGCTTCAGCACATAGGAATGGATTGCATGACCTTTTGAAGTCCCTTCCAACACTACTTTATATATTCTATGATTCTGTATTGTGTGGATAAATCTGGAGTGGTTGCCAACACTTGTAACTCCTTAACATAGATCCTCAGCATCTCTCTCCAGTATGAGCAACCCAAACTTATTTATACTTTTATGCTTTCACCCATCAGAATAATATGGTGAATTTGGAGTTCACCATTAAAGGGAATACTCAACAGGGAACCACTCATAAATGAATGTGATATCTCAGCACCATAAGCAATTTTCTTTACTAGCTTGTTCTGGCTGAAAGAAGAAGTATTTTATTAGTGGATGACTTGAATAAGTGAACAGGTGATTATTTTAAAATTGTATGTTATAGTAAGGTATTTATCATACTTTTCCTGCAGAAGCAAAGAGAGAGGAAAATTTGTACTTACATGTATTGTGGGATTTCTTTTCTTCATTTTCTGTCTTCATTGAAGATATTTTAGTTTTGGATTTGTTTCTTCCAAAATAATCTCTCCTCCTTTTTGCTCCGACAATTAAATGTTCATAATCCTATGCATATGACACGTCATTAGTATCTCTTCTAATGAAAATCATAATCATGCTATTTCAGAGACATTTCAAATCCAAGGATGCGTTATTTTGACTTTCTTTGCTAGTAGAATACAGCAATTTCTGTTGTTGTGAATCCTTGATCATTATTTAGGGATAATTTCCAACAAAATCACATCTTCTGAATAGATGGGTTTTCTGCAATTTCTTCTTTCCACACCCCTTCAGCTTTCTTCTACTAAAAGTGTAATATCTGTTCAAAAAGATGAAGAAATGAAGATACATTTGTCTGGGCTCATTATCTGAAAGTTCATATTAGGTTTAACATCATCACAGGAGATGAGGGTTCACAGCAGATTATTACTGATGATGAAGATTTTAGACAAAGCCAGCTAAATCATGGCTTTCTTCCTGAAGAAGATACAATAAGGCTAGGGAAGACCATCCCACAGACACCTGTAAGGATATTGAATTATAATCCCCTATGTTAATTAAGTAAACTTTTCTGCTTTTTTTCTGGGCTGGCACTTTAAAACCCTTATGTTCAGAAATACATAGGTTTTCCAAACTTTCTGTTTCCATCTCTATTGTGCATCATTTGTAACTGTTTAAAGGTGGAACTGAAAAAACCATTTTTCTTCTGTAAAACACTGTCACCCTTTCTGAGAGAGCACTAATCTAGAAAAGGGTTAAATGTACTGCTTTTACACAGATGCAGGTGGTATTTATTTAAGCTGTTGATCTTTATTAGTGTCATATTTTCTGAGTAATGCAATTAGCCTGGTGGTATAAATCTCAGCTGGAATATAATGATGTGTGAGAAAGGTGAGGCTTTCCACTGAAATCAGTGCCTTGCATGCTGAAAAGTTACAGAGGTAGCTTTGTTAGAAAGAATCTGCAAAAACAATGAGAAATCCTGTGGCACCTTAGGGACTAACAGATTTATTAAGGCATAAGATTTCATGCCTAACCTTCCCCTCCCTCCTTAGTCTCTAATGTGCCACAGGACTCCTCGTTGTTTTCATTGAAATCAGTGGCACTTCCTGCTTTCAGATGCTATGTCTTTTGCTGAGTGTTGCTGAGAGATACCATGGCAATAAGTGTTGAACCTATTTCTAGCTGTGACAGGGGCAATAGCAGGTGAGCACTGTAATAAGCATCTAACACTCAAGTGTTTTGGTGAGAAGCTGGTTTTGTTTTCTGGCCTCAGTCACAGAGGTGAGAGTGCTAAGACTGTTGCCTTATGTTATGGATGGGAGAGAATGCATAACAAATTCTGTGAGTTTAAAGTAAGATACTGTTCAGACTGGTTTTTTTTAATGTGTTTTGAAATACAGAGTTTGATTTTAATGGTATACCTACTGACAACATAACTTAGCGAGAAGAAAAAACTGACAAATGATCTGGTAGCACTTTATAAACTAACAAAACATATAGATGGTATCATGAGCTTTCGTGGGCACAGCCCACTTCTTCAGATGACCGGAGTTATGAGTTTAGGATGTGCACTATATATTTTGGGTCTGCATATCCTAAAATCTTAACTCCGGTCATCTGAAGAAGTGGGCTGTGCCCATGAAAGCTCATGATACCATCTACATATTGCCCTACACTGATTTAACTATGATTTAACTATTACTCAAAAGCTGTTGATCACGACCATTACACATATCCTGAAACCACCACCCAAGCAAAACGGAAAAAAGTTTTTGCGTTAAAAGCATTTGTGGAAAAGAGCATCTAGATTGGCACAGACGCTTTTCCACAAAAGCACTTTTTGCGGAAAAGCGTCCGTGCCAATCTAAACGCGGTTTTGCACAAGGAAGCCCTGATCGCCATTTTTGCCATCGGGGCTTTTTTGCGCAAAACAGTTTTTAGCTGTCTACACTGGCCCTCTTGTGCAAAAACATTTCCAGAAAAGGGCTTTTGCCCAAACGAAAATGTCAAAGCATTTGCGCAAGAAGCACTGATTTCGGACAGTAGGACACCAGTGCTTTTGTGCAAAATCAAGCAGCCAGTGAAGACAGCTGACAAGTTTTTGCGCAAAAGCAATTGCTTTTGCGAAAAACTTGCCAGTCTAGACGCAGCCGTTTTGTTAGTCTATAAAGTGTTACCAGATCATTTGTTGTTTTTTTCTGTACAGACTAACTCGGCTACCCCATGAAGCAGTTAAAGGGAGAAGGTTATCTAAAAGAACTAAAGGCCAGATCTTACAATCAGGGGCATCTCACTTGTATAGAGACTGCAGTATTTGGTTTGACAAGTTTTACTTTGGGATTTTTTTCTTGGTTTCTTGCTGTTTTATGGTGGAAATCTTTGTGACTTCATCTGTCTTTGAGCTGATGTTTAATGTTCAGCACTCTTTGCACTATGTAGCCTCTGGTTTCTTTGCACTAATCTTTTTGTTAGAACAGTGACATGCTACTGTGTCTTATATTGAGCTGAAAGCCATGTAGTTTTAATGGCATTAACAAAAGATGACTTAGAGGAATACTCAAATAATAGAAAGGTTGCTGCTATTTGATCTGCTATTCTAGTTTTTGGTGACTTCCTTTGTTCTGGTTACTTACTGCTGTATTACTGGGAGAAATTCCAGAAACTTCATATGTCCTAATATCAGGATGCTGTGAATGGATGGATGAGAAAATGAGTGATTCAGCTGAACAAAGCAGAGGGACATCTCTATTTTTCTCTTGTTTCTCTACTATATAGACTAGTAAAAGACACTTACCAAGTGTAGAGAGCTACAATAATGTATATGTTAAGGCTCAGCAGTAAAGTGTCCTACACTGATTTAACTATTACTCCAACAGCTGTGGATCACGACCATTACACATATCCTGAAACCACCACCCCATGGTGGCAGTCTCTAAATTCCAAGGAACAGCACCCAATAACTGACAGCAATGGTAAAGAATTTATATAATCTCACATAAGCTGCTTTGCTTATGGTTTGTTGATAAAGCTGAGTGGAAGGCAACATGGAAGTATAAATGCTGCATAGATATGAAGAGGCAGCCAAACAGCCTTTCTGATACTGGCTTGGTTTGGCTTGTTATGTGTTCCCTGTTTCTGTTTCCAGTAGGAATAACTCAGTCTTTTGTATTCACTATGTATTCATCAGAATTAACCTATTGATTTTTGAGGTCCTAATCTAGTTTACTATTATATAGCATATGCAAAGGGCAAAGCTTAATGGAAAAACACAAGTGAAAACTTACCTACTAGATAACTAGCTACTGCAGTGATAAGACGATTTAAAATGTGCACAATAATAAATACATTGGCTTTAGAAAGTCATTTATTTTAAAACAGTAAGCGGTATATCTGTAACAACATAAGCACTAAATAAATAGCAGCACAGAAATAGCCGCTTGACAAGAATATCCAGTCACCATGAATTTGTATTTCTGATGCCATAATCTTAAATTGTGTTTTGAATGGAGAAAAAAACATCCTCCACCTCCCCCTTGGCTGTGATATTAGCCAGCTGATACTGGACGATATGACCTTGGCTATAAAGTGGTCATAGCTTAAAAGGACAGAATTCTGTATAAATGAAAGTTATATTTGGACTTCAGAAGTTCTCTTCATTGTTTGTGATGTGCTTTGATGATTTTTTTAGTTAGTTTCTAGATGGCAGTGAATATTTTATTCACTGCATGAACAAAGAAGCAGGAATAGTCTTTTTAAAAATGCACATCGAGGTTAAGGATTTAATGTATTTTTATATGAAGATTTTCACTGTGAAGATTATTTGGAAGGAAGAGAACATTTATGCCAAACTAAATGTACTTGAAACTGTACTTTCCTGGGATCCTTTGAAAAGTCTCAGAGGAGTAGCCTGGTTAGTCTGCATCTGCAAAAACAAAAAGGAGTGTCGTGCCACCTTAGGGTACTTCTACACAGCAGCATTATTTCGTTATTCCGAAATAACAAAGCCATTATTTTGAAATAATGGTGACCTGGAGGACTTCTTACTCTGTTTCCTGTAACCCTCATTTTACACAGAGTGAAGGAAGTTGAAGGAAGAGTGCTCTTCCTTTCACTTCCTGCTGTGTAAATAGTGCCAAAAGCCAAATTAAGCTATTTTGACTTAAGCTACGCAATTGATGTAGCTGAAGTTGCGTAGCTTAATTCATCTTTAGCCTGCTGTGTAGACATAACCTTAGAAACTAACAAATTCATTAGGGCATAAGCCTTTGTGGGATCCTTTGTTAGTCAAGATAAAACTCTTTTGTCCTGTCACCTCCAGTATAACTCAAAAGATTTAGGCCTTGCTAAAAACAACACTATATACATCCTTTTAACTTGTATATTGGAACATTTATTCATAGTTGCAGAAACAAATGGTTCTGTTGGATAAATTTAATCAATTAACCTTGTGTTTAGAGGAGCATTTAAATGCTCTTGATTAGTTTTTACTCCTATAATCCCATATCTTATAGAACACATTGCCTTCTGCTGTTGTGGTTGTTTGGCCAATTGTGTGTGAGGGGAAAACAATCTATATTCAGAACACTGTAGCTACTAATGATAAGCCTAATGTTACTGAGAGGTTTGCCAGACTGAAAAAAGTGATCTTTTGTGCATGAGAAATTAAAAACTGTCTACTTTGCTACATTTCTTTACGATGAGAGACAGGAAAAAAATAAATCTGAAAATTATGTGGATGATGGCTCAGCAAATGAAAACTTCATGGTACATTTAACATCATTATAGCAGATCTCAGCTCACAGGATGGTGGTGCAGATGATGACTCAACACAGGATCCATTAGTAGCAGTAATTTCTCTTGGAGGAGACCACAGTGGTGACAAGAAACTGCATCCTCCAAGTACCAGTAAGAATAATGAAATATTTTTTTCTTTGCTGTACTGCAAATTTAGGCCACAAATCAGCGAATTACTGATGCACATGCTTAACTTTTAATATGTACTTGAGACCTGCGGGCTTCAGTGGAAGTAGTCACCCTCTTGAAGTTCAGTATATGCTTAAATGATTTCTTGACCAGAAACATATGACCCACATGGGTAAAGTTGAGAACATATTTAAGTGCTTTATCTAACTGGGATATTAGATGTACTATACTACTGAGTAGACTCCCTGCAAAAGAACACACCTTTGAAATCTGTCCTGTGTTACTCAAACAGCATTTCTGGTGCTACAATGTTACAGCAGGACAAATTTATTTTTTTGTGGCTTATTTAGCTGTCAGCCTTCAAAACAAGTTTTAGTGTTGTAACATTTCTCTTCTGTGCAGGAGTCTGCATTACATTTCTGATCTCTGCATCTATCTTAGCTGAAACAGAGTTGTAAAAGTCTCGTGCTTTCCAATTTTGCTTTTAGGATATTTTAAAGATGAACAATGAAATAGTTAAGTCTCTTGTGAAAATGTTGTTTTTATCAATTCATAGTGTGAGATGAATAGATGCTGACGGTACCCATTGTTAACATGATTAAATAGAATTTCATTGACTAATGTTATAGAAAACATAAGAACTATATGTGATCCGCTGTCTCAAAAATTATTTTCCCTCTCTGAAATTTCCATATGAGATTAATGACAGAAAGCTAGCGTACTTTTTACTGTGAGAAGACAGCATTGTGTGGGTAGTAGCAGGTGGAAGAAAAGTTAAACATTGTTAAGATGTGTTATCTATTTTAATTGTCCCATTATAGTTGGACTGTCCTTGTGTGACAAGGTTCTTGCTACACAGACAGATCTTGGGAATATGTGGCTTCTGTCAAATGAAGGGAAAAAATTCTAACACAAACTCAGTTTCCTTTGGGGTTTTTCTTTCCTTAAGGTTCGGAATTTCCTTTTGCTTCATATCTCTCAGTTGAATGTTTGGGCTCTGTTCCACATAGTAAGCCAACTCTACTTTCACTTTCACCCATCCAATCTGTGTGGACTTCTTTGGTGTTCTCTGCTGATTGCGTAGACATGTAAGTAGTCTGGGCTGCTGGGATTGAGCATTTTGGCCTTAAATTTCAAAAGTGACTAGTGAGGTTTCTCAATTTTTCGGTGCAAGATTCAGATATCTTAAAGCAGCCTGTATTTTAGAAAGTGCTAAGCCTTCTAAGTTGAAACCCAAACTCACTAGATACTTCTGAAAATTTAGGTCATTCTATCTATCTTTTTTCTGAACATTCTTTTCTCTTTTCTTGTGCTGGCCTTCACTCATGAATTGATGCCAATTATGCAAACACATTCATTTGATTATTGGCACGATTCTACTTTCAGGTGAAGGTGTTTGTTGATTTCAGTTTTGTAGTATTGTTTTGGTGTTGGTTGTAGTTGGATTTTTCTAGCATTATCTCTTTGTGGTTCAACAACTGCACCTTTAACAGGAAACATAGGATGTGCTATATTTATAATGTATTTTCCTATATCACAAAGCCCTGTAATGAGATCAAATTGCATTTTCACTTTCTACGTTCCTGAATTGCTCTGTCCTGAGCTAACTGCCTAATAATCTAATATAACAAAAAGAATACAATTACAAAAGGAAATTGATTGTTGTCTATGGTTATATGGATCAATATAAGAAAATTCTGTCTATTCATTGGCTTCAGTCAAAACCGAATTAAAGGTGCAAGTTGTTGTTTCTGCCAATACTGTTGCTGCTTTGCCCCTGAAGATTGTGGTACTCTGTAGCAAGAACACACCTTCCAATATCAAGATGATGTGGAAGAAGTGGATTAGGAAATCCATTAACCAGTCAACCAACCAAAGTTCCCACTTGACTCTGCTCCTTGCTATCTATATATTTGTAAAAGAGAGAGACTGGGTATAGAAGACAGAAGAATAGAAGCTCAATATATTTGGGAGGTGGCTGAGCCAGTAAAAAATTACAAATGATTGAACCATTATCCTAACAGCTGTAAACCCACATCATGGAGCACATGAGGAAACTTCCACCCAACGCGTGGGGAATCCATCCCCGGACAGTTGGTGGTGGTCGACTACAGGACTGAAGGAACATCTTACAACCATGCCATTTGATGGTAAATAATGTTTCTTTTTAACTACTGGAGTTTGATTAAAATCATCTGATAAATTAAGTAATAATCCACTTGACAATGCCCATTGATGTCTGGTTGCCATTGGACTGCCTTCTTAATGCTGCACAAGAGAGAATAATAAGCGTTAGAGCAGGACTGTGTCTGAAGAACACAAGTCCACACTGGGAAAGAGTGAAGTGACACTGCCACCATGAGAACACTTGAGTAGCCCCTTCATCATGAGGCATATGCCCACTGCTATTCCTGTGCTCCTGATTTAGATATCTCTACATGGCATGTAATGGTCACTCCCAGAAACGCTGCAAATTTTGTGTGTTCTGTTAACCCCAATAGTATTCTTCTTTCTATTTTGACCCCCATGGTTAGCAGAACACAAAGGCTGTGTCTACACTGGCATGTATTTCCGGAAATGCTTAAAACGGAATACTATTCTGTTTTCAGTTTTTCCGGAAAAGGAGCGTCTACATTGGCAGGCTGATTTTCCGGAAAAGCCCTTTTTCCGGAAAAGCGTCTGTGGCCAATGTAGACGCGCTTTTCCGAAAAAGACTACTGGGCTGTCTACACTGTGTTCCGGAATAAGGACTTATGCCCGAGCGGGAGCAGAATAGTTTTTCCGGAATAGCGTCTGATAGTAGAGCATCGTTGCTTTTCCGGAAATTCAAGGGCCAGTGTAGACAGCTCACAGCTTATTCCGGAAAAGTGGCTGATTTTCCGGAATAAGTGGCCCAGTGTAGACACAGCCAAAGGTTATTTGCCTTAATGGCTCCTTGATCCCTTATAGATAGGTAAAGATTTCAGAAATCTCATGCCTGCTAAATAGAAACATGTTATCAGCAGATGTCATAAGAACCTGAAAACCAGATGATTTTCACTTTTGGTGTCATATTAGAAGGGAAAGGAGCACATCTCTTACTATTTTATGAGTTTTGACACATTTGTAGCTGCTCAGAAACCAATGCTATAAATAAGATAAATAATAATGATAATAATAAATAACAGATTTTCTTCCACAAAGAGGGGCACCTCTGTCCACATTCTTTCTTCTTCACTGAACAAATCTCTAAAAATCACAGCCTATTATAAAGACAAGAAGAAATAGGGATGACAGTTATTTGAGTGGTGATGGTGGTGGGTCAGCAAATGAAAAATTTACAAGAAGTCTCACGTCATTGCAACAGATGAGGATTCACAAGAAAATGAATCAGCTGATGAAGATTCACTACAAGATCCATTACACTCTGGATGGGGCAAAAATGATGACAAGGAGGACCACATTCCAGTTACCAGTAAGAATAATGAATTCTAATAGTTTTATCTACCTTAATATATTTAAAGCAAAATGGCATAGCTCAGTGAAGAATGGCATCTGGTGCCATTTGCGCAAGTAAACAAATCTGTCACATAACCCAGATAGCTCCCAAATATTTCAAGTGCTACCAGAAATGCAGCTATAGTCCATCAGTGACTAACACAGGAAAATGGATGGAATTAGAATCATGGTACATGATTATCACCTGCTAGTATTTATAGAATAAAGGGATGAAACATCCTTGCTGTAAAACTGTGTATTCTGTTACCTGCTGTGCAATATTTGCAACAATTTAATGATCATCTATCACATAATTAGTTCTCCTGCAAACACTCTCAGTAATTCTCAGTATGCCATGAACTAGGAGATGAAGTTTATTTTTTTACTAGGAGAAGATAGGATAGTATAGGTACTGAAAATAAAAAGCTCAATTATGGTTATCAATAAAGAGTTTAGTTCTTTATTTTAAAGGTCGTATTAATATGTATGTTTCTAAATTGTTTTGGGTGCATCGAGGGGCTTTAAATTGGAGGGGGGGGGGTTCAGCAGGGGATTTCATTAGGCATTCAATAAAAATGCCTAATGAAAAATTCAGTTTGCTTTAATATTTTGTTCAATTCTTTGACCTGAGTTTTGGGTATTTCTGGTGTTATTTTCCTTTGGCTTCATCTTTCTCTGTGCTGACTGCTCATCGTATCGTTATAAGCCATCTGCCTTCTGTGATTTCAGTGGTGGCTGCAGGACTGTAACTAAGAGAAAAAATGTGTCCCATTGTAACTAATGGCTATATTTAGTCTCTGATCACCTTGCATTAACAATTTACAGATTGCATTAGTACCAGAAGTATTTGTCCTTAACTTGGGCTCAAATTTGCTCAAAAAGACAAATAGGATGCTAGGAATTATTAGGAAAGGGATAGAAAATAAGACCCAGAATATCTTAATGCCCTTGTATAAAACTATGGTACGCCCACATCTTGAATACTGTGTACAGATGTGGTCTCCTCACCCCAAAAAAGATATTTTGGCCTTGGAAAGGGTTCAGAAAAGGGCAACTAAAATGATTAGGGGTTTGGAACAGGTCCCATATGAGGAGAGGTTAAAGCAACTGGGACTTTTCAGTTTAGAAAAAAGGAGACTGAGGGGGGATATATGATAGAGGTATATAAAATCATGAGTGGTGTGGAGAGGGCCGATAAAGAAAAGTTATTTATTAGTTCCCTAAATAGAAGAACTAGAGGACACCAAATGAAATTAATGGGGAGCAGGTTTAAAACTAATAAAAGAAAGTTCTTCTTCACACAGCGTGTAGTCAACCTGTGGAACTCCTTGCCAGAGGAGGCGGTGAAGGCTAGGACTATAATAGAGTTTAAAGAGAAGCTAGATAATTTCATGGCGGTTAGGTCCATAAAAGGCTATTAGCCAGGGGATAAAATAGTGTCCTTGGCCTCTGTTTGTCAGAGGCTTGAGAGGGATGGCAGGAGACAAATCGCTTGATCATTGTCTTCGGTCCACCCTCTCTGGGGCACCTGGTGCTGGCCACTGTCGGTAGACAGGATACTGGGCTAGATGGACCTTTGGTCTGACCCAGTACGGCTGTTCTTATGTTCTTATGTAAATTCCTCCTACTAATGGTATTGAACTATTGGCAGATGTGAACTGGATGGCTAAAAGTGGTGATAGTGTGTTTCTTCCAGAGTTTTTGTTAACTGCATAGCTCTCTGATTCAACAACAGAACTTTTAACACTAATCTCTGGGCACACTATTAGCACTTGGCAAGGATGCACTATCGAAATTCAGATCCTTCATGTTGTTTGGTGCAGCATTATCCTTCAAACTTCAGTTAGAGGGGTAAGTTGTACACGTACTGTATTCATTTTGCCACCATTTCAGCTACGGTTTATTTTTCTGTTGCTCTTGTTTTTTTTTTTCCAATCTCATTGGGAAACTTCACAGCAAGCCAACAGCTCCCCAACAGTGGTGTGATATAAATGGGTGGATGCAAAAACTAATGACACTCTTGTAAAAGCTCTGCATCCATTCTTACTGCTCACCTTCCACACTCTGGCTACATCTACACTGGCAGCTACTTGCGCAAGAACTCTTTTGTGGAAGCGTTCTTGTGCAAAAACTCTTCCACAAGAGAGCGTCTACATTGCCATGTGCTTTTGCACAACAGCATCCATGACAGTGTAGATGCTCTCTTCTGCAAGAAAGCTCTGATGGCCATTTTAACCATAGGGGATTATTGCGCAAGAAATTCATGTTGCCTATCTACACGGGCCTCTTCTGGAAGAGCTCTTGCACAAGAGGGCTTATTCCTCGTAGGGAGAGGAATAACTCTTCCAGAAGAAGCCCTGTTTTACAACGCTGTACTGTAAATTTACTTTTGGAAGATCGCTCGTGCAGTGTAGACAGCCGGCAAGTTTTTGTGGAAGAACGGCTGTTGTTGCGCAAGAAGCTGCCAGTGTAGATCTAGTGATTTATTACTGATGTATAGGAAACAAGAGCAAATGACTAAGAGATAGTCAGAATGGCAGAGCAAATATATGTATCCCCACTGAGATGTACACTGGGCTAGCAGCTGTGGATTCCTGGCATGCTGCAGTTCTGGAAAGCTCCACACCATATCCCTGGAATCCTTCACTGAATCCCTGTTGATCCAATGCAGATAACAAAAAGCAGGGTCCTGCCACAGCCAGTAGGGGTGAACAATTTAAGTAATTTCATATAAAATTCAGCTTTCTGGTGGAATTTCTGGAAGTAGAAGAGCTACACTGATTTCAGGTGGCAGCCAAGCAACATTTCCAATGCTACTTCCATGCCCGGTATTTTCCTATTGGCCATTTCTAATGGATATAAGCATCTCTATATCATATGGTTTACACCCACTTATCCACTTGGATTAATATCTAGCTATCTAGCTATCTAGCTATGATATTTTAAAATCATGTCTCTTCAACAATTATGTAATACCCTAAGAGGATTTCCTCATGTGAAATATCAGCTACCTTGTTGGAAAAAAAATCCTTCTATGAAATGTCTGTTCTAAAATCAATCAAAATAAATGGTGAGAAAAATGTGATTGGTGGCTCAGAAAACAAAATATTTGCATTTATCCAGACAAATACCATTAATATTTCTAGACAAGTCATGCTCCCTGGACAATTAAAAAATATTATTGGTTAGGATTAAACTATAGGGCACCTTTTACTCTTTTCTCCTAGCAATGGCATACTATGCTTAAACAGCTACACAGCTTCATGCAGAAATACGTGGGGCAGAATTTGAGAACGTGAGTGGCAGCTCAGGAAATATTAAGTTTCACACTCTATTTCAAACATACCCTAAACAGATGTGGATTCCCTTCGTGATTCCAAGCGTACAGAATCAACTGCAGATCCTTTGTTGCATAATGTTTATCTTGGAAGGGACAAAGATGAGGACAAATATTCCAAAAACACTACTGGGGACAGTGTGAAGCCTGCACATTTCCCTGGAAAGGAAAGAGATCATTCTTCAAGTGTGACTGTGAATAAAGAACTAGGACACAAGACACATAGCCCTACAGGTATCAGTAATGAATTGTAATAATTTTATCTCCTTGTAGGCCAACTCTGGGCCCAGATTCCCAGCTGACTCAAACTGGCATAGCTTCATTGACCATTATGGGGTTATGTCAGTTTAAACCAATTGAGGTTCTAGTCCCTAATGTCCATTATTACAAAGTGGATTTTTATGAAAGATTTTTGCCAGAGCAAGGACTGACTATAAACAGAATATAGACATTAGGACTTGGTCCAGTAGTAGCAGAGATACTGTTACTTTTACCTCCAAGTAATTATATTAGAAGAAGTTATTTAAAGTCTGTTACAAATTTGTGAGGGAATACTCAGATTTCATTACCAGATTCTTGGCTTCTAGAATCGAATTGGCCTCTTTGGCATTACTGGTGGTGCTATGGCAACCCTTGGCAGATGTCTTTCAGTAACAATAACTTCAGAGTATGTGCATTCTTATAGGTGTTCAGAAAAGGGTACAAAGGGATAAGTTATGGCCTGGCACCTGAGATTCTGGAAAAACTCCATGTTTTGTGCTCTTAGATACAACTAAACCTATTTGGGATGTGCCTTTCTTTACACTTTTTCAGAAATGTGATTGATGAATTTCAAAAAGCGAATTCTCAGATAATTCAGTGTCAAAGTTCCAGCTGCAATGTGAATAGAAAAGTAATCAACCGAACCCTATGATGTGAGTGTATACCTAGTCCCTTATGCTAACACCACTATTATTAGCCAGAAGCAATAACCAAATGAATCTCGAAGATCATCAAAAGGAGATGTTTTCTGCATCGATCAATATGTTCCCCTTCCTCCAAAACCATTTATTTGGCTAATTATACATGTAATGCCCACACTCTGGTAGCTTGTTCTTCGTTGTGAGAGGGTCGGCATCATATGGATAGCATCAAGTGAAACTGTGTGCATTTGATAATATTTTAAAAATAGAGTTGTGTAATATATATTTACTGCATTATTGCAATTAGATGTAATTAGTGAAGGTTGTGTGTTTGGAAAATGCCTCCTATTCACTAGGTAATGGGATGCTGACAACATTTTGCTGGCTTAGAGAGTGAGGGGAGAACAAATCTAAAATAACCAAACATGCACACTTTGCTGTGTAATTTGTTTGCGTACTTCTTTCTTGATTCAAGATTAAGCTTGGCGGGGTCTTTTGTTGTCTGAATTTCTCAGGTGTCATTTTCCTGGTTATTTCTTTCTATTGCTGATTGGGTAGTTAATTGCAGATGGTGCAGCAGGCTTTCATTTTTCTATGGACATGGTTTACAAAAATGACTTTGTACAGTGCTTTCTACCTTTATTCTGAAATCACATTTAACTTGCCATTGCAATCGTGTTTTCTGGTGAAATTGTTGGTGGCTTTTAACTTTGGAGGATAAAATTGATGTGGTGGTGGTATTCCTGGACTTTTCTGGATGCTTTTCTCTATCGCTCAAGAATGGCACGGTTAATTTGTCTGAATCATCAATTACAAATAAAACTATGATATAGATTTTTTTTTAATCTTCTCTTTTCCCACAATGGCTCAGTAAAATAACCTCTCTGTGTAACACAAATATGAGCACCTGTTCTCTAGTGAAACAGGTAACAACCAAAAATCAGAGTCAGTGGACACATCCTTTTTTATGGCTCCATATCAGGGTCCTGTAAATGGATGAGTGAGATGACCGTGGTACTGTAGAACAATACGTAGGGCTTTCCTCCTTTATCGTGCATTAAAAAGACAATAACTGAAAGTAAAAGTAGGGGTGTTCCTGATTCTGAAGTTCAAAATTGATTCAACCATTTTCATAGCAGTTGTGGGCCCCAATGAAGGTGCCAAAAATGAAGTCCCAACTAAAGATCCTGGATGGTTTAATGAAGTCAAGTATTCCACAAAAGCTACTAGGAATGATGTACTACCTGGAGTCATTCCTTCACGTGGAAGTGAACATTCAACTACAGGTATAAGTATGAGTAATTAAGTGAGAACTTGAGAGTGCTTTATTTTCTTTGTCATTAAACAGATTTTGGGCTCAGTGAACTCTGAAGCTAAAGGCCAATAAATGTATTAGGTGAGGATACTGTGTTTCTCTGGAATGAACAGGAAGCCTTGTTCAGGTATTGCTAGATGGCAATTAAATAGTTCTGAGTTATAATTAGGTTTAAAGTATAGCTGGATCTGAGCTGCAGTATTTGGAAGATTTCCGGTTCATTGCTTCATTTCATTCCATTAAAGAGAGACACCCAATCCATAAAGTTTGGAGATAAATTGTGACTCGTTCAATCTGTTCTGCGACTGAGCATGCTGCACCATCCATTTAGATCAGCGGTTCCCAACCTTTTCCAGATGGGGACCCATTTTGACAATTCAGGAAGACTTGGTGACCCAAAGCAATTCAAAAACAGAGGGAAAAGAGGGGCAGAGCCAGCTGGGGAGACACTTGGAGACCCTTTTGAAATGTAATGGTGACCCATATTTGGGGCCCAACCCAGAGGTTGGGAAACCCTGATTCAGATGTACATCTAACATCATGATAATTTCCTTTTTGGTTGTAAGATGGTAACTTTTTTTCTGGCAGTGAGGTACCATATGGTTGGCATCAGGTTGGATAACTCACTGTAACGTTTACAGTACTAATAGGATTTGTGTATCAAGGTTTTATTTTGTAAATGTTTCCAAGCTATTTTAGTCCTAGATTTTAAAGCCAGAAAGGACTGAAATTAACAGCTATTTTTTCCTGTTGCATAACATGAGACATAGAATTTCAGTCAGTAGTTCCTCTATCAAGCCCATAATATCAGGATAAACCAGAAGAGAAGGCAGTGAAATTCATCTGAGTGTAAAATGGCCTTTTCTATGCGCATTTCATTGCTTGATATATGGAGTTTGTTTAAGAACTGAGAAAAGAATAATTTCCAACTTCTCTAAGTCAAATATATACTTTTTTTGGTTTAGTTAGTGTGCTTTTCTCTTGCTGTTTCTTTGTGCTAATGCTCATTGCTTATTGCAAAGGGCTGTCTATAATGTTTTCATCCTCTGATTATGAGCTCTTATTTAACTATGAGTGTTTCACTCATGGTATGCACTGATATTGAAGGCAATATTCTTAGATTGTTATTTTGCATGTATTCTATTTGCCAGTACGTTTTCTGAATGCCTTTCAACTTTGAAGGGTAAATCTGCTATGGTGGCGGTATTCCAAAACATTTCTGACTGCATCTGTCTAAACAACAGCACCTTGAATAGTGAACAAAACAATTTGATTACTACATCAGCAGGTATTTTAATACAGCATAGAATATCAACACCAATATATTTTTAAACTTTGAATGTATATACAAAGTTACTCCAAATATCCAACCAAATAGCTCATTCTCACAAACAAAGGCAACTTACCTGGATCCAAATCTAGAATTACTAAGATAAGTCTCTAAATCAAGATTTGAATACTTCATCAACCCAGCCAGAGGTTCTGGGCCTATTAAGGGTTGTGTGGGTGAGGTCCTGTTGGTGACTGTCATGTGTAGAAGGTGATCATGATGGTCTCTCCTGGCATTAGAGCCTATGATTTACTGCTTTAAAATACCTTGTATGAATCCAGAGGGAGAGACGTACACGTTGTTCTTACTTGTTCTGCCACTGCTGCAACTAAGACCTTTTCTGCTCTTGTCATTTTTCATTAGGGCCATCTCCAGCAAGCTTAAATTTGCTACTTGTATTGCATTTATAGTCCCCAATCTCTCCACAGATTGGCCCTATCTGTGCTATAATACCTGAAGTCTATTGATAAAGCTCCGTTTAGTATGTCAATATGATCAGGTTGCATGGAATCATTAGGTCAAAACTTATAGTTTTGGTTGAGTATTTTGATCATTCCGTTGATTATTTGTCATCTTTTCTTTAGGGTTTTTTAGAGGGGTTGGCATTTTCTTTGGCTTCTGTGTACTTGCTAAATAGAGTAAAACAGGATTTACGGATTTTAGCACTAATAATTATTCATCTGAAAATACTCACTGGACATTTAGTAGTTGCTCTTCATTTGACTCAGCATTTCAGAGTTCAGTGATTCATCCTAGAAATAGAAAGAACACCATATGACATAGCCATTGCTTATTGACTATGGTTTTTCTGTCATGTGGCTTGATATTCACAAATGTTTCATGGACTGGAAAAAATTGAAATGAAAGAGCATGCCTCAAAGCAATTTTCTGAATCTGCCAATTTGGAGACAAGCACCTAAATGTGTGTAGATAGCACTGAAATCTCTCCAAAAAAGAAAAGTATTCTTCCTGCCATATTTGTAGTTCTGTCTTGATGCCATGTAACTGAGATAAAACCTAAGTTACAAAGGCAAGCTGATGCTGCTATTCCTTCTCTTCCTGCTGCTGCTGCCACCTCCATTTTCAGAGGATTTCTGTTGAAAACATGGACCTTGAATAGGAATATGGCCTTGGATAGAACATGAGTAGTGATGGTCATAATGTTATACAAAATAGAAAGTCCTCTCTGGTTTGCTCTTTTTTACATTCTAAAACCCCAATTTAGTAAACATTGAAGAACAGTGTTAGATCTGAATTTTTGAGTAGTCTCACTGAGGTCAAGCTAAGCACATGATGAAGTGTTTGCTGAAACACCATCTAGACACCATCTGAATACAGCAGGAATATCAAAGATCAAGGACTTCTTGTGATGGGGTAAAGAACAAAAATGAGAGTAGTATGGTTCTACAAATAATAAGTTCACAATTGTTTCAACCATCATCATGACAGCAGAGGTCCCTAACGATTATGCCAAACATGAAGGTCCAGTCCACAGTGCACCGTCTCCTGCTGATCCAAGATGGTCCAAAGAAGACAAGTATCCCACAAATATCACTAGAGATGAAGTGTTACATGGACTTATCCCTCTGAGTGAAAGTGAACATAAGGATGGATCTTCTCCTACAGGTACCAGTAGTTCAAATAATGAATAATACTCATTTTAACTCTTCAGTTTGGATGAGTGATTTCACTATTTAACCTGTTAAGTCTGTTGATAAAGCCTACAGAGAGCTTTACATTCCAATTCCAAGGAATCAAAAAAGTAATTTCACAATAACTGCCTAAGATATGCCTAAGATTTCCCCATATCTCAAAAAATAATTGAAGTGTTTTAATAAACGTTCATGACATGGAGAGTAGATTAATTCTCTGATTTCCAAAGCTAACATTATAAGTTCCAATAATCAGCCTTGTTGACTGGTATACCAACATGTTAGAGGTAGCATAATGGGTTTTTCTTATTTCCTACCCAGGGACAGCCTATATGGTGCTTTTTTGAGCATAGCATATATTTTTATGTAGTAAGGAATGTTCATTTTGCTCATTTCTAATTATATTATAAAGTGCACATCTTTGTAATCCTACAATCATGGTTTCATGTTGTAATTGTAGGATGATAAATCTAGGTGAGTTAGTGGTGTGTTATTAGGGTGTTTTTCTAATGGCAGAACATTATTTGGACAATCAGGGCAATGAATTTCATTTTATTGTACAACAGCATCTCACATCCAACATGTAATGTCTGAAGGCTCTTTTCTCAAACCAATAGATGGAATCTGTCTGCCTGAAAATGAGCAGTGTAACATGTATGAAGCAGTGAAATCTCAAATGAGAAAATTATTGGATGCTGCCATATTTAGATGTCAGTCATCAGGCTCAGCAAACTGAGTTATAGAGATAAGTTGATGCTGCTATTCCATCTTTTCTTGCTTTTGTTCTACATCCATATTCAATGCAGTTCTGTTTAGCCAAAACACTGGGCCTGATGATGGCCTGTGTTAAAAATACAAGAGGTTGAATGATCTTGTGGAACAAAACAGATCTCTTTTTTCCCCCATTCTTCTCCTATATTCTAATACAGTAGAAACATTAAAGATCAAACTTTGTTATAAATATAACAAGAATTGAAGAGGAGAATAATGTGGGTGGTGGTTCATCAACACTGGGTTCACAATTGATTCAACCATCATCATAACAGCTGTGGTTTCCATGAATGGTGCCAAACATGGAGGTTCAACCCAAGATCCACCATCGTATGTGGATTTGTTGGGCTGGGGCAGTGAAGACAAGTATCCTACAAATACCACTAAGACTGATGTGCAGCATGGACTTGTGCCTTCAAGTGAAAGTGAACAGAAAAATAGATCTACTCCTATAGAAACTGGTAAGTTTTTAATAATTTTTTCTCCTGGCTTTCCAGTTTAGAGAAAACATCAATATCTAGGTTATTTCACTCTTTAAGCTGTTTATTGATAAATCTAACTATAAAAGGGACACAATGAGAGCATTATATTGCCTCACATCCTGATTGCATGGAATGAGCTAATCTGAACTCCTTAGGCTTTGTTGTGAACTTTATTTGTTTGTTTTCTTTACTACTGGGCCTACTGGTTGGGATTTTCTCTTGCTTTTTCCTTGTGGTCATGGTGGGATTTTTTACATATCAGTTCTGCAGTGCCTTCTAAGAGACCTCATTTATGCCTTTATCAAGAAGTTTGCTTCATACTTTACAAATCTGGATGCATTCCTAAAATATTCGCTATGTATCAAATATATTCTTTTACCAGTAGTCTCCACAAAGTAAACAGAGGCTACTTCCCCATATCTCAGAAATAAGTACAGATGTTTTAATAGTCACTGTATATCTGAGTACACCCCCTTCTTTTTATGATGGGAGTTTGCTCATTTTGCCTCTCTTGATTGGTTACATACTTCTTTTTGAATATAACATATAAGCTATGTCTACACTGGCATGATTTTCCGAAAATGCTTTTAACGGAAAAGTTTTCTGTTAAAAGCATTTTCGGAAAAGCACGTCTAGATTGGCAGGATGCTTTTCCGCAAAAGCACTTTTTGCGGAAAAGCGTCCGTGGCCAATCTAGATGCGGTTTTCCGCAAAAAAGCCCCGATTGCCATTTTCGCTATTGGGGCTTTTTTGCGGAAAACAAATCTCTGCTGTCTACACTGGCCCTTTTGCACAAAAGTCTTTCGGAAAAAGACTTTTGCCCGAACGGGAGCAGCATAGTATTTCCGGAAAAGCACTGACAATCTTACATGAGATCATCAGTGCTTTTCCGGAAATTCAAGCGGTCAGTGTAGACAGCTGGCAAGTTTATCCGCAAAAGCAGATGATTTTGCGGAAAAACTTGCCAGTCTAGACACAGCCATAAAGTTTGTTCTTTGGTGAGGGATATTTATTTTGTAACTAATCATATTGCAAGTTTCACAGCTTCATCCTCTCTTTATGCTACATTCATCTTAATATAATCATAATTTTATTTGACTAAAATTGAAATTTGGGAATGTAAATTTGGTGAGGTGGTGGTGTTATTGGTGCATTTTTCTGACTGCTTTTCCCTGTGGCTTTGTAGCACTCCCTTTACTAAAGATGACTGTCTGGATGAGATAGGTATTGCTTTTATTTTTACTGTGTTATTGCAGTATTAAATACTCCATATTCCATTTCATGATTTTTCTCACATTTTGTATGTGTCCTTTATGTCACAAAAGCAGGGTTTCTCCCACCCATAGTCAGATCTCCTTGTCTGGAGGGAGTGTAGCTAAATAAAACAGTGAAATCTTGAAAGAGAAAAATCAATGGTTGTTAATAAGACATAATCTTCATTCTGATGTCTGATTAAACCTGAATTAGGAGATCAAATGTTTGCAGCTACTACTTCTTTGAGTTCTTGCTTCCATGCCCATTTCAACTGGGTTCATGGTTAGCCAAGACACAGTCTTGCAAAACAACATAGTATTTGTAAAACGAGTTAGAAAACCACTGATGTCTCTTGATTTAGAGGAGTATTTAAGCATGTATTTAAGTCCCATTGATCTCTGTGAGAATTTTCTGGACTGAGATAAGAAAGAGGAGCAAAATCTCTATATTCTTCCAATGTCACTATAAATGTAGTAGACGTATAACAGAACAAATCTCTGTTATAGAGACAAGAACTGAAGAAGAGAATAATATAAGGAGTGGTTATTTCTGCATTAATATCATAATTGCTTCACCACCATCATAACAGCTGTGGTCCCCAATGGTGGGACCAAACATAAAGACAGTCCAAGATCCCCTCCTGCATAATGTTCCTCCTGGTTGGGGGCGATACAGACAAGTATCCCATGAATGGCACTAGGGATGGTGTGCTGCCTGGAATTATTCCTTCAAGTGAAAATGATCAGGAAAAGGAATTTTCTCATACAGGTACCACAAAGAAAAATTAATAATGCGTGAAAATTTCAGAAGCACACAGCATTGCCCTAACACTGCTCTCATTGAAATCAATAGAAGCATTACTATTTATTTTGACATGAGAAGAGTTTCACTAATGCCAAATACTTTCCAAAATCCCACCTTACAGCCCATTTACTCCTTATATGGAGTGATAAATGCTACTTCTACATCTGTGTAATTTCATGGTGATACGCCATTGAAAGTCTATTAAATAAAACTTTGTTGGGAGTGGTTCAATGATAATTATGTGCATGGAATCAGCTGTTCAAAATTCCCTAGATTATGATTTGTGCTTGCATTTTTCTGAATCAAAGTGCTGGAAGGTTCTCTGGCTACTTCTCATGCAGATTAAAGCTTGTGGAATAATGCATAGCAAGATTCCCAAATAAGTTGTATGAAAAAGTGAAATTCCAAAGGCAAAAATTATTGTTCGCCACATATTAATGGTGACTCCTCAAACTCAGTAACTGAGATAAGACTTGGTTACAGAGATAAGTTGCTGCTACTCCAGCTTTTCATGTTATGACATCTATCTATGTTATCAGCATGGATAATTTCAGTCAAATCATTGTGCCCCAAAAAGCAAGATGGTGTTGGTTGAAAGCTCAGAAAACCGATGATAACATGGAGCAAAACAGAGTGTCTCTGCTCCCTCCTCCTACATTCTTAAAACAGTAGAAATATAAAACTTCATGGCCAAATGCAGAGCTGAAGATGAGCATATTCTGCATACATTAAGTTCACAGCTGATTCATAACGTTCATCATAAGAGCTGCCATTGTCAATGGTGGTGCCAAATGTGAAGACTCATCCCAGAGTCTACTTATCCATGTGGATCCAGGATGGGACCATTAGAGGTGATTACCTACATAGGCTTATTTGTGCTAGTGAAAATGAACTTGAAGATAAATCTCCTCACTCACTGTGAAATGAGATATTATTTCTACTGCAGTTTTCAGATAAAATATTTCATCATAAGCTTGCACAACGTGAACCAAGAGAAACTTGCCAGATCTCCACAGATAGTGCTAAATGTTTTAATAATTGCTGTTCTCACCAATCTCTCTTCCTGGATATTGGCAATGGAGGGTGTTTTTTAATTCTTACACTCCATATAAGATATTTATTAGATACTCTTTCATCAAGGAGAGTAGAATGTTTGTTCTTTCATAAAGTATGTTTATTGAATATCTCATTAATCATTTGACAGCTTGATAATGACAAACCCTTCCGTCTTTGTAATTTGCTTTCTTATTAACCTTTGTATTATCATTACTAAGTTTGTTTTATTATGTATGTATTACTTATTATAAGGTGGCAATATACATTTGGGGAGGTAGGAGTGTTTTAGATGAGCTTTTCAAAGGCTTGTCCCTGGGCTCAACAACCATCCCTTTATGGTAGAGCACTGTCTGAGAGATCAGGATTATTACGTAATAACTAGACTATCGTAAATTGTTCATTCCATCATAGCATCTTACTTTGTGTGCGCCTTTTATGCCACTGAAATATGTTCTAAAGTGTGCTGCCTAAAGACTGAATCAGTGAAATTTCAAAAGAGAAAATCATTGTCATACTAGAGGTTCCTATGTTCAGCATCTGTGATCAGTCTTGAGTTATAGGGTAAGATATCACTGCTATTTGCTTTTATTATTTTGATGGTCTTGCTTCTATAGCAAGAGGGTGAGGGTTGAAAAACTGAGAAAGCAATGACAATGCAAACAAAAAGAAGGTCCTCTTTTCCAATGCTCTAAATACAGTAGACATGTGAAAGAGCCAAATGTAGAGCAAAAAAATCAAAGATGAGACTAATGTGGATAGTGTGTCTGTAAATATCAAATTCACAAGTGATTAAACCATTGTCATAACAGCTGTTACCTCCAGTGATGGTACCATACATGAAGACTCAACTCATGGTTCACTGCCTCCAGATAATCAACCAGGATGGGGCAGTGAGGGCAAATATCCCACAAAGACCTCCAGGAAAAATGTCATGCATGAACTTATTCCTCAAAATGAAAATGAATATAAAGATGAGTCTTATACAGGTAACAGCAAGAATAACGAATTATATTTGCTTTACCTTGTGTGTAATGAGTTATTATTTCTTATCTATACAATTTATTCACAATATTACCTTGCTGAAAGTCTAAATTCTCAGTCCAGAGGTGTCTTAGTATATTTTTTGAGATTATTTAATGGAATCAGTTGAACAAAAAAGCCTATTTTTAAAATGTTCTTTCTCTTTTTTTCTGGGTCTGTATATTGAGCTTTCCCCTGGCTTGTTTTCTGTGTGCTGACTAAATCATAGAGAATTGTGAAAAATAGGATTAAAAAATATGTTGGTGAATCTGAGCTTTGTATTGAAATTTGAGCATATATTTAGCTAGCTCCTTAGTCTATGACAACCAGGGATTCCCTTAATCCAGGGAATTCCATAAATTTCTTGGCAGATCAGGTTGCTATACATGCATTGGAGAGAGAGCCTGGTAATTCCAAAATCCCAGGGTTTTTTTAACCCATTCTCCCATCAGTCTAAATATTTTCCATCTTTCTGTTGTGCTTTAATGAGACTGATTTGCATAGATCAATTTGGTGAGGTGCGACTGCTAATTTGTGAGCTTAACTGACTGTCTCCACCATGGGCTGAGATCAGACCTGAGTTCCAGAGAACTACTTTCTGTGCTCAGTCTTTCATGGCCATTATCATTAGATTTCTGTTTAGCCATAATATTCTGACATTGTTGGTTAAAAAGGTGAGAAAACAAGTGCTAATGTGAATCAAGAGCCTTCTGTGCTCAAAATATAACAAATTTTAAAGGGGAAGGCCAGGGTAGAGGATAAAATCTGAAGATGAGACTAACTTGGATAGTGCTTTTGCAAATATTAAGTTCCCGATTGCTTCACCATAATTATAACAGCTGTGGTCTCCAATGCTGGTGCCACACATGAAGACTCAACACATGATCCATTGTTGCATGGTGTTCATCCTGAATGGGGCAATGAAGATAGATATTCCACAAATACCTCTAGGGATGATCTACTACGTGGAATTATTCCTCCAAGTGAAACTGAACATGAGAAAGAATCTCCTTATACAGGTACCAGGAAGAATACTGAATTATAGTCTTGTTGCTTCTTTTTTGGATGAGAGCATTTTAATTGTTAATTAAGCATTTATAATATGCTAAAAGTCTATTGATAACTCTTAATAAGCTGTGGTACGTTATACAGGAAATCAGGTACTCAAAAAATTCTGTAATATTGTGAAATTATTTTTGTTCTAGTTTATTCTTGACTCTTCTTTTTGTGATAAGAGTTTCCTCCTTGTGTTGTTGGATTGATACATACTGAACTTGCATGATTTGGACTACGGGGTATTCTCCTTTTCTCTGTAGCAATGCTAGGTGTTCTAATAATCACCTTTCTTGCTACTCTATCATTTTGCAAGTTGTACAGCTTGGTGATGCACAGGTCTCTCATTGCTGATCTTTCATTCCTGTTAATCTTCATATTATCATCATGGCACTTGTTCTGGTGAGCTTGTAATTTGGGGATATAATTCTGGTGTGGTGATGGTGTTTTCTGGTGAGATTTTCTGATGGCTTGCTCCAGTGGCTTACCTGCAGTCCCTTTATGGAAGAGCACTGTCTAGAGCAGTGGTCACCAACCTGTAGATCAGGATCTACTGGTAGATCCTGGAGCCTCTGACAGGTGATCCTGACTGGATTGGCCAAGAGACTATCAAGTGCCAGTTCTTCAGCTGCCCCTCCCCCCATGGCCCTGCTGCTCCTGCCCAGAGCCTCATACTTGTTGTGCAGAGTGAGGGAGACAGAGGCAGGGGGGAATTGGTGTCACTCTGTCCCCTTTCCCTGTACCCCATCTTCCCACAGTGAGGAGGGTGAAGCCTCTGCAAAGGGGGGGAGCAGGGCCTCTGGGGTAGAGGGGATGACAGAGGCAAAGGTATTTGCATTTGAGGTAGATCCTGGACTGACTTAAATTCAAAAAGTGATCTTATGCTTAAAAAGGTTGGAGACCACTGGTTTAGAGGATCAGGAAAAGGATTTTACAAAATAATCACAGTCATAGATTCTCCATGATATTTTCTCATAGCTTCTTATGTGGGGTGTGTTTTTTGTGTCACTGAAACCTGTTCTAAGGAGTATTACTTAAGGACTAGAGCCATAACATAAATAAGTGAAATCTCTAAAGAAAAAAATAATTGTCATACTTATTGGACATGGTTCCAATGCTCTGCATATGTAATTACTTCCGATCACTCCTAGGTGCTGCTTGATCTTGCTCGTTTAGCTGACCTTGCTTCAGTGTCCATTGTCACTGAGACACTTCGAAATTAAATCATAATGCTGAGTAAAAGCAAAAGTTGAGAAATGAGTGACAATGTGAAAGAAAGCTGAAGGACACCCCCCCCCCCCTTCTTTTCTCTTCTTCTGATTTAAAAACAGTAGACATGCAAAAGGTCAAGGCCTGTTGTAGATAAAACAGGGCCAGAAGAGAAAAAATATATAATGGTGGTGGTGATGGTGGTAGTTCTACAAATATTAAGTTTAAAATTGATTCAACCATCATCATAACAGTGGTGATCTCCAGTGATGGTGTTAAACATGAAGACTCAACTACAGATGCGTTGGCACCTGGCATTCAACCTGGACGGGATAATGAAGACAAATATCCCACAAACAATACCAGGGATAATTTGATACCTGGAGTTTTTTCTGACTTTGAAAGTGGACATGGCAGAGAAACAGCTTCTACAATCACCAGTAAGAAAAATGAATTACAATATTTTTTCTAATCCTTCATCCTTTTTCATGTTACAGGATATAAAGGTAAAACGTAAATTACTGGGGGGAGATGTTATAATCCAAAAAGTTTTTCTTTTAACTGGAGTTTTTAAAGCTAGAAAATAGCTTCCTACCAATGTGAATGAACAAGAAAGTACTTAAATTGTAGAATTATGTGGAATGAGATGATTTAACTAGTATTTCCAGCAATCTAACGTATCAGAGAAGATGAGTATCATTTCTTCCTTTCACCAGATCTAGATCCTCTCTAGAACATCAGAAAATGAAATACAAAACAATACATATTATTACAATTGCTAGTGTTCCACTGTCAGACTGAGAAGATACCATTTTGTGTACTAAAAGCTCAACCCACAGAACACTTTTGTTCCATCTTTCTGATCATGTTATTTATTTGATTCTCTGTTATGTCAGCAGTCATTTTGAATGTTAGCAAAGTGACACTTAGTCCTCATCCTGCCTACCTGATGTTACGAACATAAGCCATGGAAGAGAATTTCCAGTACGACATTTTTTCCTGGTAATTTTTGCTGTTAAGTAATCCATCTGTGACATTTGGCATCTACGGATGCTGGGAAGCAACAGGCTTTTTATTTCTCAGATGATTTACTTTTAAAAGTAAGTTTGTGATAGAGCTAGTTGGTAAAAAGAAGTAACATGCATTGACCACCGAATGAATGTTGTGGTTCCATGTTGCAACATGCAAGTAATTATTTTTGAAAAAAGAGGCTTTTCTGTATGCTCAGATGTACTTTTCATTTAAATTATCAAGCCAGAGACTAAGGTTTTTTTAAATGCTGCACCTTCTGACTCATGCTGCGCCAAATTGTCTGCTGGTATAACTCAATTGAGTCATGCCAGCAGAGAATTTATCCAACAAAATGCAGCCATTTTTTGCACACAGTCAAGAATCTGAGCATGTATTAATACCATCTCTTTTATCAAAATATTTTAGAAGATAGCCATGAAATATTAATAGTTCAAAGAGTTAGTATTTGCATCAAATAAAAACTTTAATTTGTTTTAGAAAGAAACTTTGAGTATAAAAAATGACTTGTTCTATGATGGCGATGCACTGATTTGCTTTCTATAGTCTGTGGATTCTATCTGAGTTGCATTAAATGTTCTAGATGTTACTTTCTTGTCACGCCAGTTTTACATTGGCTTTGGAGGAGGCAGTATTAATTTACATTAGCTTAAGTGAGATCACAATCTAGGCCCCAGTCTTTACAGATCTTAATGAACGTGATACAAACTCAGCAAAATGAACCAGATTAAAACTTCATTTAAAGGCCTAACTTTTAAATATAGATGCCTCAAGTATTATAAATTGAATACATTTATTTTATAAAATGCAATATTATTGATGTCAAATATTTAAGTGTGTAACTTGTGTAATTTAAAAGAGAACTTGTTTCCTTACTTCCAGTCTCCATTTATATAAACAAAAACAAACAACAACAAAACCCCAGGTAGTCTCCCTAATTTAATGGACATACATTAAACACTGTGTAGAAGTGTTTGGTTGCTTTTCTTTTTGGAATATGTGAAAACTGAACAAGCTGGAGTGGAGGTAATTTTAAGGATCAGAGGTGGGCTATAATTTTCTGGGGGGGTCACTCCCTAGATTTTGGAAAGTGGTCGAGGGCCACACTCTTCCATGGTATTAATGGAAGAGATGAGGGGTCTGGAATGGAGGTTGGATGCAGAAGGGAGCTTGGGGTAAGGGATTGGGTACAGGGTGGAGAATGGAGTCTGGGAGGGAATCTGGGTGAAGGTGGCAGTTGTGACCTAGGGCAGGGAATTGTGGTGCAGAGTTTTGGGATGTGACCTAACATAAGAGGGGATTGTGATTTCAGGCAGGAGATTGGGGTGCCAGATCTGGGAAGGGGCATGGGTGCATGTGGAATAGTAGGACAGGAATCTGGGGCAGAGAGTTGGAGAAGGGAGGGGCTGAGGTGCCAGAGGCAGTTTCTCTCCAGGAGACTTACCAGCCAGCAGCCAAATCAGCCTGCCTGCCTGCAGAGCTAAAGGCTTGCAGAGCTTAAAATGTTTCTGCCTGCTTGGCCATGTGCTTGTGTAAATAACTGAGCAGGAGTGTTGTGCTTCGTGGCTTCCTGTTATTCAAACAGGCAGCTCCCATTGGCCAGTGTCTGTCCAGAAACCAACCAATGGGATTGTGCTGAGGGTGGGAGCAGCATCTGAATCTTCTCGCCTCCCCTCTGGACTCATAAAGAGAAAGCGCCCCACAGCTGCATTTCTGAGCAGCATGCAGGGCTGCGGGGCAACAAAGGGAGCCTGCCTGGGGCTCCTCATTGCCTCTGTGGGCCAGATCTGTAGCTTGGTGGGCTGGATCTGGCCTACGGGCTGTATTTTGCCCAGGCCTGGTTTAGATTCTTAGCAGCAGCAAAGAAAGTAACGATATTAATGGAACAACAGACCTCATGAGTCCTTCTTCATAACATGTGTGTGTGTGTGTGCATGTGTGCACAGTGGCATCATAGCGGAGAAGAGCGAATTCTAAGTCACAGCTCTGCTACAGTCAAAATGAATGCATACGTTGAAGGAAGGAGGAAAGGAAGGTTTAAGATGCACTCTTTGAAGCATGAATGGGATGACAAAGAAAGTTCACTTCACATGTTAAAAGAACATATTTGAAAGCTCATTCTGAAGAAATTCTTTTTTCAGTCTGCTATACCTCATGTTTTGACTTGCTTTTCCTCTGTAGTCATGCTCAGCTGTGGTCTGACATCATAAATATGACTGATCTTTTGCCCAAAAGCCACAGTGGGATAGTAAAACCATGCATTGAAGAAATCCAAATACATATTTGATTCTTCACAAAGAAAGACTATGATTAAGTAGCCATAAGATGAACCTCACAGAAGTCCCTGGTGCCTCTTCTGTCCACAGCCGGTCCCCAAGTTCCGAACAGGTTATGGACCAAACACTTGGCCGTAACTCGAAATGTTCGTAAGTTGGACCCCATTGAGTTACATTGCAACCGCTCTGTTCGTAAGCATGGGTACGTTCGTAACTCAGGGACTGCCTTTACGACCGCTTAATGAGAGGTTTGGTCGTAAATGCGAATGGTCGTAAATTGACCGTTCGTAACTTGGGGACCGGCTGTACTTCTTGCAAAAAAGTATCAGGGGGGTTGCTGTGTTAGACTGTAACTTTAAAAACGAGTAGTTGTGGCGCTTCTTAGAGACTAACAAAAACATATATTATCATGAACTTTCATGGGTAAATCCCACTTCATCAGATGAGTATTTCTGGGGTTTTGAATAATATAGTTCTAGAAAACTAAAATCTTTAGTAAATATCTGGACTTTATTACTATACAAAAGTTAGCTGTTCAGTTCAAAGGAGTTTTGTGGATTGGGCATCATGCTAGGGCCCTGATTGGTGTCTCTTGAAGTCTGTGGTTACACAAGCCACTCTATAGTCTGACCATCTTTGTCTGTTTTCTTGGAGCCAAGATCAAGTCCCTCAGGGTATGTCTACACTACCCCGCTAGTTCCAACTAGCGGGGGTAATGTAGTCATCCGCAGTTGCAAATGAAGCCCGGGATTTGAATTTCCCGGGCTTCATTTGCATGAAGCCGGCCGGCGCCATTTTTAAATGCTGGCTAGTTCGAACCCCGTGCTGCGCGGCTACACGCGGCACGGAGTAGCTAGTTCGGATTAGGCTTCTAATCCGAACTAGCTGTACTCCTCGTGGAAATTCAAATCCCGGGCTTCATTTGCAACTGCGGATGACTACATTACCCCCGCTAGTTCGAACTAGCGGGGTATTGTAGACATACCCTCAGATGCTAAATTCAGTGTTCAGTTCTTTGGCCTAAACAATGAATTTCCCATGAGATAGCATGAAGTAGCCCATCAGATGAACATAAAAACATCTGGAGGTTTCATGAAGAGCTTTTTGGCTGAATCTAAAAGCAGAAAAAAATGTGCTTCTTAAGTTCTGTTTGCCAGCTATTATTAGCAAATGAGATCAGAGATTTTGAACAGAGAGCAGTCATGAAGTGCTTTGAAGGGTTAGGGGAAGCTTAGACTGGACAAGGGAGAATTTTATGAGGAATTCAAAGTGTATATACATGTGTATGATGGTATGGCTTGATTAGAAAAGAGCATAAACATTTCTGGAGGCCAGAGATGTTACCATACTCAAGAATTAAGTTGATTGGGGCATTGCCCAGCAAATGTTGTTTTATGAGAAATAGTTCAGAGCAGAAGTATATGGTTGAATTGGAAACCTAATCCAACCTCACAACAAAATGTCAAGGCAACTTGTCTTCCAGAAGCTTCACTTCTAGACCATGAAACTTCTGAGAACTGTAACCTTATGTGACCCTCTCTTTTCTTTCTGGGTTGCTCAGGAGCAGGCCCCATACATCTGTATGCCTGGGCGCCTGATGGTTTCAACATTAAAGGAGATCCTGAATATCCTACTGGTTATGTATAGTTGGGGATTCCCTATCCACCCCCTTGCTGCTGTCCCCCGCTCCTAAAGGAATATACAATGGCGGGGCCTCCACCTGTCTGGCCCTGTACACACTTGGGAGTGTGCCTTGGGAGTGTCCAGGAATAAAATTATTCCAGTAATAATCTGGATCTAACTTCAAAACTACAATTATACATAAAGTATGTCTAATTGATTAAATTAGAATTAACACACCTTTACTTAACAACTTAAAGAAACAAGCTATAACAGACTAAAAGTGAGTACAATCAATTAACAAAGTACACAGAAATAAAGGAAACGTATTTAACTGGCATTTACACTGCCGCCATTTATCCCACACCAGAGTGTGCACTCCCCTGCATCTCAGACTCCCAGACGCTTGCATGGGTGCACTTGAAGGTCTGCAACTAAAGTGGAGACAGTGCTGTGTGGGTTCTGTATGTGTCAGTCCAAGCTAGGCAGCCAGCTGCAAAATCCCTGTGCCACTGGAGCAGGCTCCACCAAAATGCTAGCAGCTCTGGTTCCCTGGGCAGATCACTCTAGCTCTCTTTGGACCCAGAGTCAGTTGGTTTTCTGTGTTCCATCCCAGGCAGCACTTTCCCAAAGAGCCACAATTATTCACAGTACTTTCTGTGAAGGGCTATGCAGGCCCTTCTGAGCCACAGGCACAGCCAAATTTCTCCTCTCCAGAGACAATCACCAACAGTCCTTGAAGCAGCCTGCTAGATCCAAGCCCCAGACGGCTCTCCGCAGTAAGCTCTAGCTTCTAACAGCAGCTCCTGTGCTGGAAAAGGCTCCACATCTACAATCTGGTTCCTCTCTCCAAAATGGAGCCCCCCCCCAACTCACTCTCTCTGCATAGCCTGTAAGAGAACCATTGTTTCCCTCCTTTTTTCCCATTTTGGTTTCAATGAAGGAGTATTTTTGACTGAAAATGTTCTGACTAGTTTCACATTTTAACCCGTGTAACAGTAATATGATAAAAAGTGAAAACCACAAAAACAACATGCTGTTGTAGGAGGGAAATGAATAATATTATTCGAGATAACAAGGCCAGCCTTAGTTATACTGATTGTTAATGCATTTTGATGAGATGTGGGTTGTGCAATGTTTTCCTATGCTACTTTACCCTGAGATGTTGCAACCTTTTGTTAAACTTTTTTGTTTCTGGAGTCCAGGTAAACTTTGTAGTTTATATAATCTTTTCTAATGATGAAAGGGCAAGTCTATAGTCTGTAACTTCCTCTAGTATTGTTGATCATAATGGATGTTTTGTTGTCTAGGTTTTACATCTAACAAACATGATAGCAGAATAAGAGGTCAAGATGGACAGACTACAACAACAAATATATTTTCTCAGCCAAGATCAGCCCAAATACCAGGTTGGTATCTGAAGCTATTGTCTTTGACAGTCTGATGACAGAATTGAATCAATAAAGATGATAAGGTTATTATAAAAGATGATTGCTAACCCCAACTCCAGCCAATGCATCCTGTACTTCAGCTCTGAAGCAAAATATTTAGGACATTTGGAAAAACTAAAAATAGAGATTGAAAGCACTGGAATGTTCTGCCTGTGATGTAGATGTTTTTCTTAATAGAATGAAATCATACCAGTTTTCATCCCCATTGTATCATCCCAATATAATGTCAATGGAAGTGATTCCATAAAAATAGATTCCCTGCTGGGCTATACTTCCATTCATATAGTGGGATTTACACTCATCTTGCATCAGGGTAAATGAATTCAGAATCAGGCTCAGAGTTTATGGTCAATATTAGGTTCTCATGTAGTACAAGTAGTCCCCAGGTTACGTACAAGATAGGGATTGTAGATCAATATTAGATTCTCATGTAGTACAAGCAGTCCCCGGGTTACGTACAAGATAGGGACTGTAGGTTTGTTCTTAAGCTGAATTTGTATGTAAGTCGGAACTGGTACATATTGTAGGGGAAACTCTAGCCAAACATTTCTCCAGAGCTCAGTTTTATTCTCGCACATCTCACTTCCCTCAGTCCTTTATTCTCAAGCTGAGGTGTCTGCTGAGAAAAGCCACTCCGCGTCTCCCTGGTCTGCTGGGGGGGGAAGCAGCTAGTGCGGGGTTGCCTCACCCCGTTTGTAAGTAGGGATCCGATGTAAGTCAGATCCATGTAACCCAGGGACTGCCTGTAGTACTATATTGACAATGTCTGGATTGTAAACAGTATAAGGAAATGTATTTACTGGAAACAAACAAACAAGCCTGTCTTTGCTTTTTTCATATTTCTGCTGATATGATCCAAGGGTTTTGTTTTTTTTAAACCAAAAACAGAAAGCAAGATTTGCCTGAAAATGTCCTTTTAAAGTTTAGGATCTCACGTTAAATGACAAAATGAAGAAAAGTTCAGATCTTCCGCTCTGTTTTTATGTCACCCTATCTGCATATTGTTGCAGACATTTCATAACCAGGCCTCTCCTGCCCACTGAAGAAATACTGTAAATGAATAAAGCAATAATTTCCCTCGTTAAAGGCCCGAGCATGGTTTCATAGTTTCATATAGAGATTCCAGATGCTAACATTCAACAACAGTTTCATTTCATAAGCACATAACTAAATGTATTTCTCATTCCAATGCTCAGAAATGTCTTGCACAGTATTATTTACACTGTTGTGTTAGAATAGTATTAGACTTGTAGTCTTGCATATCAGAAAAAACGTTGACAATCAGCAGAATAGGTGTATTGTAAAAGAATACAACACTGCCCATGTCCCTCTGTGTGTCAAACTCTAAATGAGAATAGGAGCTAATTTTTTTCCCAATTCCACCCACAGAATGGCTGATCATAGTGGCTTCTCTTGTGGCTCTGACATTGGTTTTGGCGGTTTGCATTGCTGTCAATAGTCGGAGAAGGTAAGGAAGCCCACTTCTACCTGTGGTTAGAGACAGTCATTGTTGGAGAACATTCTGTCTTGATTACTGGGAGGCTTCTGATGCTTCTGGTAGCTTTAAAGAAGCAGAGGGAAGAGTTTCTGACAAAATGACAATGGCTGCAAACAGCACATCTGTTATCAGACACTGCTGAGGTTTGAGGCCCTGAACTTTTACCTGGCAGAGTAAAGGAATCATTTCTCTCTGTTTCTTACATAATAATGATCCTGCTTCCTCTAAGATCAATGAGAGTTTATAAAATGTCACATAGATGTAAACAGAAGCATGTACAGTAAATAACAAGGTGGTCTCCAAGCTAACTAAATGTAAGCCCACTGTGTGCTTTGTACAGGCCAGAAGAGTACAGCTGCTCTGTGTGATAGGCTCCATGCACTCCCCATCAGAGGACCTTAGAGATAGGATTCACCTGTTCTCACTAGCTAAAAGAAGCATCACAGCTGCCAGTCCTGAGTACAGCAGCAGTTTGTAGTGAGCCTGGCTGGATCATCTGCAGAGAATCAATTCTCCAGCCCTTCTAGCAGACTATAAAAGAGTTCTGCTGTGGGGCATTTGAAGTGGATAGTGAGAACTGAAGGAAAGGTTTATAGTTAGAAGGATGGAACTGGGAGATGGATTGAAGGGAGAAGGAGGCTCTTTGGATCTTGGCTGACAGGAGTCACAGTTTTGACCTGTGCTTTAGGACTAATTGAGGGAAACATTGCAGTAAACAAAAGGTGTCTAATATTTTGGTAGAAATCTTTTAAGCATTCAGAGTATTACTTGGCAGTGTCAAGTCCACAATTTTTCTTCCTAGTCTCTTAGTTTATAATGTTATTTCTATAGCACTTTCCATGAAAGGATCTCAAAATATTTGTATGATAAACAGCAAAAATATCTTCACAGAGCCACTATTTGCCCCTATTTTACAGATGGTGAAACTGAGGCACAAAGGTGCAATGACTTAGCCAAGTTTAACCAGGAAGTTTGTGGAAACAAAAGCCTACTCAAAGCCCTAAACATAAGTCTATATTTCTTTTCTTATTAATAGCTGTACTGAGGTTTGCTTCCTATTTGTTAGTGACAGATTCCCATTTGAATGTTACACTTGAACTTTCCATCAGTGTAAATATTCTCATGTACTTCTGTCACAGTACAGAGTGAGTTAATTAGTTCCTGGTTTATACTGGCACTCTTCAATGGCAAAGGCCAGCACGCCCAAAAAAGTGAGTGGTGCTTAAGAGGGAGATGACCTAACCAGATTGGCCATTAAAATGTGATCTCCACAGGCTTCTATAGGGAAATATAAAGCTAGAGGAAGGGAACCTTTGATTTAGACCATCCCTCAAAGTGAAGCAGGATTTGTGAGGCAGGGAAGTGCAAATTGGGTGACTGCAGACTAGGGCTAGGTCCTCTGCTGGGGTAAAATGATCTAGGGCTGAGGTGGTACTGATTTATACCTGCAAAGGTTATGGCCTGATGACCATATCCACAGCAAGTGTGCTCCTTTGGTAGCCCCTCTAGACTGGGAACTGCTGATTTAAAATATCAGCCACATAGTAAAACACACAATCTACAACCTCCGTCTTGTGAGTTGGTCTAAGAATTAAAGTGTAAATATTCTGTCTTAGTGATCTGTGCCACTCTGCTATGTCTGCGAAGCTGAGGCTGCTTTCTTTGCCTCCTTCTACCTTCCTCTCCACACCAAGTCACCATAGAAACTGACAGAGAAGTCTAGCTGTGATCAAATACAGATAGACTCTATCCAGAAATGAAACAATCTGAAAGCTATAATTTATTAACTATTTTTAAATTAAAAACATATTTTACTTTGAAATTCAGGGAATTAAATGTTACATATAGCATAATACTAGATGTGCACACACCTCCTCCTCTTCTCCCCCCTCTATTTATTTGTGTGGATTTGGAGGAAATTTTTGTGAAATAGAAAGTAGGACTCTGCTCCAACATCCATTGAAGTGAAGGAGAAACTTTCCATTGACTTTGGGGGCACTGTGTCAGGCCTTAAATTAATAAATATGGGGCGGAGGGCGATATAAAAATAAAAACCATTTTACTCGTTTATTTGGCAAATGTAAATTAGTTTTAATTACTTACAGTAATTCATAATGAGCATATTGTAGAATATTTTCTACAAATTATAAATCTTAGACATATGAAACTAATAATTTTTGATCTCACAATAACAATTTTGTTGTGAGATCTTTGCTGAAAAGCAGAAAGGAATAAACTGAGGAGTTTGTGAGTGAGTGGTTCCAGAGTTAGGCTTTGTCTACAGTGCAGGGTTTTTGCGCAAGAAGCTTTTTGCAGAAGAGTTCTTGCACAAAAGCGTGTCCAGATCTCAAAGTGCATCGCAAAAGCAATGTGTTTTTGTGCAAGAGAGTGTCCACACTACATGGACACTCTTGCGCAAGAAAGCTCTGATGGCCATTCACAGAATGGCCATCAGAGCACCTGTGCTTTTTCCGATAGGGGTTTCTTGTGCAAAAATCCCTCTGGAGCATCCATGCCTGCCTTTTTGCACAAGAGCTGTAGCGCAAAAAGGAGTTATTCCTTGTGGGGAGAGGAATAACACTACCGGCAAAAGCCCTCTGTTCTGTCAATTTACTTGCACAAAAACACGCTTGAGGTGTGGGTGCTCTACCAGATGGTTTTGTGCAAAAACCTTGTAGTGTAGATATAGCCTTAGAAACTAGAATTTTCAAGGCTTTCACAAACAGAATTTTAAAAAACCAACTAAGTTGTAATGTGTTACCAATATTGAAGTGAACTTTAATCAACCAGCCACACATTTTCAGTGTCTTTTTCATACAGTCTGGTCAGGATGGGCCAAGGAAGTGTATATGTTATTGTTTCAGAATCCAGGTATCACAAAAAAATCTTTTATATGCCTAAAGCATCCAAATGTTTGATTCATCTCTCAAAAGACTGAGCCTATCTACTTGGGAAGTTTATGCAACATGGGATGTCTTAGAAATTCCAACCAAAGTTGATCATTTTGGAGAATAGGAAATAGCTTGATTTTATTTAAATTTCCCCTTTTTCACAGTTTCTGCTTGTGAGATTTTGAAATAGTATTGCCCAAGGCCCAGCATAAATTGTGGAGCCCCAACAAAACAAATAAATATTTTATGTAAAGAATCCAGCTTTCCAGTCTTGAATAACTCCTCTCAAAATACTCATTAGAGGGAAAAGAGTCCTTCCCTCCACAACCCATGAGGAAATGCCTCACAATTTAGCTATTATTTTGAAAGAAATTCTGCTCTGCCTTACTTCCCATGGCATCTCATTAATGTACACTATTTTCTGGAATTGGTGTTGAGTATGTGTAATTCAGGGCTGAATTTACTCCCATGTGTGTAATGTAAACATGGCAAATTAAGACAAGGGGGATCTGCTCTTGGCCACTTTGGCTAAAACAGCTGTCATATGTCTGTCTGGCAATAAAAAATATACTTGATTCAAACTAAAGATGGAGAAATAATTTAGCTGCCAAATTAGTAGTTCAAATGGAATTCACTTAGCCAAAGCAGGAAGCATTTTTAAAGCAAGTTTGTGTAAATATTGTAGTTGTTTTCAAAGTATAATGCTTTGGGTATATGTCTTTATATTTATATTTAACTGTGCATATCTTATATTTAGGTATGCAGCATAATCAGAAAGCCAGTTTAACCACCTTCATGAGATATCCCTGAATATATAGAACCAGCACTGTTAGTTTCTCTGCTGCCACTCCAACACCATTGCATGGCGTATGTTACAGGAAAGGAGTGAAAGGAAGGATAAAGCCCAGTCTTTATTTCTATTCTTCAGTATAGTCTTTAACAAGCTAAATCATTGATGACAGCATTGTGACCCCTTCCATAATTGTCAGCACAGTTCTAGTTCTGACACGTTTAAAAGAAAACAGAAGAGAAAAATGATCCTTTGGTTTAACTGGAGTATGCTGGAACCCTCAATCCAAATATTGTACCCAGCCACTTCCTAAATTTGATATCTTTTAAAAAACAATTGCAGTTCTAAATTTTGTGACTGGTTCCATTGGGATTCAAACAAAACCCCACAATCTGGAGCCTCCCAAACTTTAGAAATCCAGCATCAGTTCCAAATGCTGAACCTTCAGAATGAGTTCAGCAATAATAACTGAGCAATATATCAAGTAAGGGCTGTTGAGTAATTGCATCTAATTCATATGATTAACTCAAAAATTAATCTTGATTAAAAACTAATTGTGGATTTAATTATACTGCTAATCAATAGAATACTAATTGAAATGTATTACATACTTGCATGTTTTTCTATATTTTCAGTTACAAAGTGTACAGTACTCACTTTAGATTCTTTTTATTATAAATATTTGAACTGTAAAAATAGGAAAAAAAACTATTTTTAATTTACTTCATATAAGTATGATAGTGTGATTTCTTATGAAAGTGCAACTTACAAATGCAGAGGGCTACATAACTTCACTCAAACGCAAACAATATAAAATGTTAGTGCTTGCAAGTACACTCAGTCCTACTTCTTGTTCAGCAAGTCGCTAAGAGGAACAGGTTTGTTTACATTTGCAGAAGATAATGCTGCCTGCTTCTTATTTACAATATCATCTGAAAGTGAGAAGAGGCATTACCATGGCACTTATGTAGCAGGGCGTTGCAAGGCATGTGCTTAATACGCTAAACATTCATATGCCTTTTGTGCTCTACCACCATCCCAAAAGACATGCTTCCATGCTGATGACACTTGTTAAAAAAAAAATCTGTTAATTAAGCTTGTGACTCAACTCCCTGGGGTAGACTTGTTTTACTCCTGCTCTGTGTTTTACCCTCATTCACTATATATTTCATATAATAGCCATCTTAGATGTTGACCCAGCACATGTTGTTCATTTTAAGAACACTTTCACAGAAGATTTGGCAAAACACAAAGAGAGTACCAATGTGAGAGCTCTAAGAGAGCTACAGCATTTGACTCAAAGTTTAAGAATTTGAAGTGCCTTCCAAAATCTGAAGGACATGCTCAGAAGTCTTAAAACCCAAAACACTGATGTGGAAACTACCAAATCTGAATCACCAAAAAAGAAAATCAGCTTTCTGCTAGTAGAATCTATATCAGATAATGAAAATGAACATCCACACCATTTTGGATCATTATTGAGCAGAAGCTGTTAGCAGCATGGACACGTATCCTCTGAAATGGTAGTTGAAGTGCGTAGAGACATATGACTCTTTAGCACATCTGGATGTAAATAGTTTGCAATGCTGGCTACAACGATGACATGCAAACGCCTGTTTTCACTTCCAGGTGACATTGTAAACAAGAAGTGGGCAGCGTTATTTCCTGAAAATATAAACAAACTTGTTGCCTGAGTGGATGAGAAATAGGACTGAATGGTCTTCTAGGCTCTAAAGTTTCACATGGTTTTATTTTTGAATGCAGTTACTTTTGTACATTTATAAGTTTAACTTTCATTAAAAAGAGACTGCACTACAGTACTTGTAATGGGGGAACTGAAACATGCTATTGTTTTTTACAGTGCAAATATTTGTAATCAGAAATAAAGTGAACACTGTAGATTTTGTATTCTATGTTGTAACTGAAATAAATATTTGAAAAGGGGGAAAAAATCCAAAATATTTAAGTAAACAGTATTTATTGTTTAACAATATGATTAATCACATAATTAATTGTGATCTATTTTAATTGCATAATTAACTGCAATTTTTAAAAATTGCTTGACAGCCATAATATAAAGAATGGGATTTTCAAAAGAACCGTGCTCCCCTTTAAGTCACTGGGCTCAGAATAAAGGTAGTCGAGGATACTTTTCGATATCCTACCTGAAACACGAAATATAGCCACTCTCTAGAAAAAAGCTTTATGTATTACATATTTGCTTTTCTCCATTGACAGACTCGCGTTTTGTTTCTTTTGAACTTTTTCTGGAAAATCTGCTCTGTGTGTTGTGCTTCCCAGTTCCATAATCTCCATTTGTGTGTCTTATTTTTACTAGATGTGGGCAGAAGAAGAAGCTAGTGATTAACAATGGCAAAGGGTCAGTGTCAGACAAGAAGATGAGTGGACTGAATGGAGAAGCTAGCAAATCTCAAGAAATGGTGCACTTGGTACATAAAGAACAGCCAGATAATCGAAAAGGAACATGTGATGAAATCCTGACCACAGATGAAACACAAAATCAACAAGAGGCTGGCATGAAGACCGGGTTGTAATAGTGTTGGGCCATCTTGTAGATCGAGAGTGGGGGAAATCAAAATGACATGGAACTGGGCCTGGAACTCACAGATGCAATGTGCTACTGATAACTTTTGAGCATAACTAAGCATAGATTTCCTTCTTTTTAATATTTTTAAAAATCAGGTCCAAATTTTAAAATATTGACATTGCTTTCTGATAGAAGCCTCTGAGACTTGCATAAATTTTGCAGTTCCCATTTCTTATCTGGAAGATACTTACATATAGCATGTAAGAAGGAATAGTTTCTCCAGGTACAGCACCTTCGCTGAGTGGAAACACAGAAATATCTAATCACTCGCATTTATGGAACTAAATGTATATTCTACAAGCATAGGTGAGGAATAAATGTCTGGAGAAAATACAGAGGTAGCTCAGAAAGGGCTTCTGTAAAGTCTGACACCAAAATCTTTTAAAATTACCTTCTAGCCCTGCGGAGTTTGTCAGGTGAATTCAGGATCTGCAAATATGGGCAAATCGTGACATTTTAAAATGATTACAACTAGAGCTTTAATGAGAACAAAAGGAAGAGGCATTTTTAAATGCCCATGAATATACAATGCAAATAATTTGTATTGGGATGTGTGAAAAGACTAGAGTTGATACATAATAAACTTTTGTTCTTATTATCTTAACAATCTGTGCAGTTATCCCTCAGTTTCAGAGTTCTCCGTTGCTGTTCCCCGAATATATTTTGAGTATGTTCCCTAGTGAAACTTGTTAATTAGGTTGACAAATAAATGCAGTGACCAGAACTGAATCCCATATTACAAAATCTAGCAGTAGGACATGATCAAACAAGATGGCAATGTTTTGTTTCTTGCAGAACAGAGCTCTATCTAGCCCTGCTCTCAGTTTTAATCACAAAATTGTTGCATGTTACTTGCTGATATTTTAACAGTCAAATTAAAATTGTGATGCTTTCTATTGGATTCCATTTCATTCATCTTTTTGTTTAAACTCTGCTTATTAAAAATTGCCAAGAGAAATATTGTTCACTTGTTGAAACAAGAAGTTGGAAAACTGCATAAAGATCACAGAAAATAAAATAAAACTATTCCAACAACGTAAAATAGCTGCAGCTGCATTGCTTCATGCTTCCCCCATCCCCATAACCTATTTGTGCAACGTATAAACTATGGTTATCTGAAAAAGTGGGTTGTGCCCACAAAAGCTCATGATACCATCAACATTTTTTACTAGTCTCTAAGGTGTCAAAGGACTATTCACTATTTTTTTACGTTTTTTCAGTTAGGGTGCATCTACACTACACCCTTAGCTTGTATAAGATACACAGTTTGAGCTATGCAAGTTGTGTGTCTTATTTTGATATAATTTTGAAATAGCTTATTTCGAAATATGGTGCTGGCTACACAACACCATATTTCAAAATGTCTCATAATCCTTGTGGAATGAGCATTACAGGGATTTTGGAATAGCGAGCCTGTTATTTCAAATTCTAAATATCAAATGTCAAAAGACACGGAATAGCTATTTTGGGATACTAGAAGTATCCTGAAATAGCACTGCTGTCTAAACATACCTTTACAGACTAACATGGCAACCCCTCTGAAACTGAATTGATTGTACATTATAAGTAAGAAATTGAATTACCAGCAACATTCTGTCCAACTTCACTTTAAGGAAAAATCAAAATGAAAACAGTTCATTAGGTAATTATAATCAATGAGGACCATATGCAGCATGGGATGGGATATTTAGTCGGTTAAGCAAAACAGTCCCATTCATTGACCATGGATTCTTAATAAACATAGAAGTACTCCATTAAACTCATTCTTTTAATTTCCTTTTTAAAGAAATTTCAGCAGTTAAAATTTCAGCTAGAATTCTCTAATTGTGTTTTATTCATACCACAATGTGTTAGATTGCTGAGTTGTGTTTCTCAATGTAGGTATTTAGCGGCTCTCCATAAGCATTTGTTTAATAACTTACTGTAACTTGGTGACATTTCTCAGGCATATTGCCATGGATTAAATTCCGCCTGTGCAAGAGGGGCCAGCACAAGAATGACTTGTCTTATTTTGACCACTGAAGTGGCACATGTGCTAGCCCACCGAACAGGGTTATTTCACAAACAGAAAGCCACATGTAGATGCTCATGAGCTGCTTATAATCATATGCTTAGAAGTCAATGGTTTTGTACCCTGTTTACGACATCAGTAAATATGGTCTACTGTCAACAATCTCATCCCATTATGAACATACATAACTGAGTTATGCTGTGCCATATTTGTATCCTTCAGGCATTTTTCATTCCAGAAGTAGTTTTTGACAGTATTTCTCATAAGCCATTGTAAATCAAAATGGTCTTTGGAAGGATGCATTTAAATAGGCACAGTGCATAAAATTTGATCAAAGCAGAGGACCAGAACAAGACCTATTCACTTCCTGAATGCTAGCTGAACATAGGCCTCTGTGCAAAGCAAATACTTGGTTGCCTTGGAGCAAAGACTTAAAATACAGGTTTCAACATGTTACACATCGGAATTCTTGATTTTAAACAGGAGTATACCTATTCAAATACTTAATGGGAAAATCTGCCATCTCCTTCCTAGATTTTTCTATTTCACATGCCACATGTAATATGGCAATGGCATCCTCACTTGACTTCTTGGGAGTTTTTGTTGTTGTTGTTGTTGTTGTTGTTTAATAAATGGCATGCAGTCTCTCATACAGAAGCAGTGCCATTATTTTATATATGCTAAAGTATCATGTCATGTGTCCTATGTGTTATTAATTTGCATTGTAGTTTCAAAACTAGATTATCATTTCATGCATGTAATATAACAATTGTTCATATTTAGGTGGGGTTTTATTGCTTGGGGTCTTTTTTTTTTCTATTTCTATTTCTTTTTTTTTTTTTTTTTTTTTTTTGTGCAGAGTACCCATGATATATTTGTATATTTATTAACAGAATAAGTAGAAGAAAGAAAGTGGAAAAATTAATTGTAAATTGAATTCCAAAAATAAATCTGATTCTAAATTAAAGGAAAAGATAAGATTGACATTATTATTAGCTAGAGTTTGTCTGTCTATTAGTCTTGCTTTGTACCAGTAAGATATAGGTCTCTATACCTAGCTGCAAGCCTTAGGTTGCACCCTGCTGAAACTCCCTGTAATCTTTTATGCTTTACTAACATTGAGTTTGGGTTTTCCATGCACTCATTTAGTTGTGATAGACTTCAGATTGCCAGTTTTGAAATGGGCAGTTTAGCTTCTCTAAAAAAATTGATTATGGATCTAATTGTCATCTCCCATGTCTACACTGCAGGTTTCTTGTGCACGAACTTTTTGTGGAAGAGATCTTCTGTAAAAAGTTTTTGCGCAAGAGAGAGTCCACACTGCCATGGACAGAATGGCCATCAGAACACCTGTGCTTTTTCTGTAGGGGTTTCTTGCGTAAGAAACCCCTGTTGTCCATTCACACACGGCTTGACCCATATTTTCTGGATGATTTATGAAGTGTGGTTTATTGAAGCAGAGAATTGAGAAGGGTTATATAGTAATAAAGCTTTCTGGTCAGGGGTGTTTTAAATATTTTCCACAGAGTCATTGAGAATTGGAATTTCAGGATGTTTGTATGGTTTTTCTGGTACCTTGGGGATGTTTTGTGTTTTTGTGACATGAGAGTAATAAGAACCTACCCCTGTGTAAGGCAGTTTGGAAGCATTTAATATGCTGATGGAGACTTCCAAGAAGAACATTACCAGGGCCCTGATCACCACATAGTAATAGTTGAGTGGCCAAGACTCTGCCCTTAGTTAGAGGAGTGTCTAGTTAGCTTTTCTATGACTCCAGGAAAGTATTTCCCTTTCTGAATTACAATGATTCTCTGTTGCTGTGGGACTCAGGAGACTTAAAGAACTTTACTCAGCCAGGAGTAGTGGGGATTATTTGGACTAGACTGGCTTCTTCGGGGAAGTTATTCAATATTGTGGCCAAAAACTTTGACTTCATCTTAGTAAGCTACTCATGGCTCTTACTACTCTAGTTCCATGTAAATGGATTGAATCAGATTTGATACTTTCGATTTAAGTAATATAGACTCAGGTGATACATCTGGAAACGGATTAGCTCTCTGCTCTAGGGTAGAAGATGTTAAAATCTGAAGTTCCCTAGGATGAGATCATGCCTCCATTGAAATCAGTGACAAATTTTCCTTTCACTTAATGAAGTAAGGTGTTTTGGGGAGCAGAGTTTTACGTGATTAGGATGGGTGAGGGAATGCTCTATGCAGCAAGAAGTTTGTAAGATAGTTAAGAGAAGTGGTACAGTGAGAGTGAAATCTCTGTGTTACTCATGGGGGAAATCTCTTCACCAGAATGGGTACTTAGCATTTGAGACTTGAACATGTTGCAATTCTGGGCAGAAAAAAAAGAGAACTGATCTTTCTCAGTGAACTTTTTTTTCACTGTCTTTAAGTCAATGTGAGACTTCTCCCACTCATAGCTCCTCTAGTTATTAGTATGCCAGGAGGCAAGCAGTACATATTCAGTGCACGTCTGCTGCTAAGAACAACTGCTTTCCCTACTGAAAATAAGCAGAGCCGGAGTGATAATTTGGCAAAAGAAATCTGATGCCTTTTATGTATGGTTCAGGTTATACTTTTGTCTTCATATCGCTGTTTAAAATTATCATTACTGATGCATTTTCCCAATGCTTAACACAAGGCTTCTGGAAATGTCCATGCCAATACTTTCTGGCACCTATTAAGTTGTTTTTAAGGTTTACTCAGGCCAAGCAGGTTTGTTACTGTTTATATTTCTGTGTTTATGGAGGAATTATGGAATTGTTATCAGTTAGCATAGAATGAAAAATCCACTTTTATATGCATGTCCATTGCTTGCATTGAAGTCAGCTGTGAATATTTTCTGGTACTACAAGTTTTGAAAAGTAGTGATGATAAAAAGTTGCTGTTTATCAAATGTGTCCTCCTGCCTTCAAGAATGCTGATTGGTTTACAAGGGGAAAGGCAACTGAAGACAATAGAAGCTTTGCTTTTGCCTTACAGTCAGAATGACCTGGAGAATTTCTAACCTGCGGTATTTGCCTGTTAGCACTGCTTAAAAGGAAGTCACTATTTTTATTATAACCTTCTCTCTCTTTTTTCAAACTTTCTGGAGACAAATGAATCCCTTTTGTCTAATTATGAACCCACTAGAATATGGAGGTTTGAAAATTTGACTTAAATGTTGCCTGAGTTGTTCTAAGGAAAAAGAGAATTAGAGAAGAAAATCCATAATACAATATGATAAAATTAAAGTGAAAAACTGATGAAAGATCAGAATAAAAACCAAATGCTGAGAGATTGAGAAAAGGAAAAAAGAGGGGAGTGAAAAAAAGTCTCATACAAAGAGACAGTTTTAAGGCCATCTGTCGGGAACTCATTGTGCCAGAATATAGTTTTGGGATGTTCCTCCATTGAAAAAAAATGGCAAATAATTGCAGCATCATTGGAAAAAGGTATTTATTTTAATCTTTATGGAAATAAGACTTGTGAATTAAAATTGGTCTGGGGTGCTCATTGCAATTGTTTTAAAAAAAAATCACAAAACTTACCCTCCATAATGTTCCCTAATGGTAAAACTTATATATTTTTGTATGTAATTTTTTTCTTTTGGATTGCTTGAAATAAAAGTTATTGTTTCTTCAAGTAAAAGGCCAAATTCTGTTCTCATTTAGGCTTGATTCAAGAAGGTGGTATGTAAACATTTGCTTAGTTTTAAGCAGGGTTGAAAGTAACTTAAATTTCTTACAAGTACTGTTGTATTGCCCCGTGGGGAGGGAGGGTTTAGTGCAGGGGTTGGAGTGGTGCAATATGACTCCATGGCAGAGGATTGAGAGGGTGGGCGAGGCTCAGGTCAGGGGGTGATGATATGGGGGGTGCAGATGTCAGAGCTGGTATGAGGGGTACAGGAAATGGAGCTAGATGCATGGGGGGGCTCAGGGCAGAGGGTTGGGGTGTGGGAGGCACTGGAATCAGGGCTGGTGTGTAGAGGAGCTCAGGACAAGAGGTTGTGGTATGGGGAGAAGTATGGGAAGGCAAGAGTGCCCTTTAGGGAAGGCAGGGGGCTAACGTGACAGAAGGGGAACAGCAAGCAACAAGCAGGTCAGTAGGAATCAAGGAGGGAGGGACCAATTCCCCTGTCCTCCCTAAGGGGAGCAAGGGAGCCTCCAAACTGGGCAGTCCCAGACGGGTGAGGTCACAGTGCCCCCAGCCACCTGTCTGCTCCTTAGCACTGCAGCCTGCAGAAAAGCCCTGGGAGCCCATGTGAGAGCGTGCTGTGTCTCCTCCTTCCGCTCAGTTTCCCAGACAACTGTTACTGGCACGGCATGCTGGGGCGCACCGCCTTACTTTCACTTCTGGCTTTACGTGAAGAGAACAGAGTCTGAAAAAAATGGTTGAAATTGAGCTTTGTTGTGGAAATGGACAGTCAATATGAATTGGGGATGGAATGAGGCATCTAATTTTTTCCTTTCTTGGTTTACCTATTGCTAATGCTGCCATGAAGGAGGAATGATGTTCCCCTGTTGTGTGTAAATTTAAGGCTGTAAAATAATATTGCTGTCCCAGGAACGCTCAGAATTCATGCTGAAATAATGGACTACAGAATAACAAATTAAATACCAGGAACAGATGCTCTATTACCATGTATTCATGCTCTATATACCTGGTTGTCGCTCTGGCCCCTTTATACCAGGTAAAGGGTCAGTGTATTATAAAGGGGGCCTAAAAGTGCTGGTTCTGTCTGGGAAGAAGGGACTGAGGCAGATGCTTAAGGCTTCCTTTGGATGGCTCTCTTCTAAGTACTAGCCCGGGGATCATGGAAGGGGTGGGTTTGGGGGCAGGCACATTGGGAGTAGACAACACTGCTGTAGATATTGCAGGCATGAGAGATTGTTCAAAGTTGTATGGGCCTTTAGGGCTAAGTTAGGCTGGGGGTGCCTCAGGCCCTCAGAGCAGCTCAGAATCAGGATGGTGCAAAGTTCACTTGAAGCCGTCTTTTCTCTCCTCCCACTCTGATGTGGGACTCCTCTTAGACTTTCACTCCAGGTTAGTAGTATTTTCTAGCTTCCATACATATCACAACACACACACACATTGGGTTGAGGAAAGAGCTTCTGCCTTAAACCTGATTTTTTTTTTTTTTTTTTGCATTTGTTGGTTTAATTTGGGCCATTAGCATTATTTTCTCATGGTGGTTTGGGTTTTCTTCTTCTTTATTTTTCTTTTACTGGCTTAACCTAGATAATTTTCAGCAACCCCATTTTCCCAGTAGGCAGGACACTTAATGTAGGCTTCACACCATCTTTCTACCTAGAGCAGTCAGGGCTGAACTGTATTCCTTTTACTTCTGTTCAAACCTTAAACCTGGGGCTGTATTTGCAGATATTTGTCCACTTCCCCCATGGAAGAGAAAGCACTTAGCTCAGAGCTGCTGTTTCAGGTTTCTCAGGGCCCTCTCTGTAGCTCCTTGATGGAAAGTTTGCACTGCTTGCTTGTGGAATGTTTTATTTTTTTCCCCCAAGTTGTAAGTGAATCAGTGCAGTTTGCCTTGAGTGGAAACAAGATTCCACAGCATGTATTAGCCTCCTCCAGTATCCAGGACTCAGTGGTCCCAGAGACGTTTCTTATGATTCCTCAAGTGCTCGTCTACTACACTCTTGTGCCTCCCTTTGTGGGTCATTTTGTGGTGGCCCTCTGAAAAGGGTGGAATTTCACACCAATAGACTTAATCAGTTCTCACTCACCAGGAATAATGTCTTTATGAATGTTATTTCTCAATATAAGGTGACAAGTGAAAGATCAAAAGATTTCAGATCATTCATAAAGACCATGCAAAGCCCAATCCTGCAGCCCTAATTCATTATGAGAGGTTTTTTCTCAGCTAAATAATTATGGCCGTGAGTAAGAATTAGAAGCCAGATTTTTCAAAGGTATTTTAAAAAGCCTAAAGATGCAGATAGGTACCTCTGTAAATCCCAGGAAGTGCCTAAGTAGGTTAGGCACCAAACATCTATTGAGCTCAATAAGTTAGGTGCTTAATGTGCTTAGGTGCTTTTGAACCATCAGATGCCTATCAGTGTCTTTAGGCAGCTAAATACTTTTGTAAATCTGGCCCTATGGGAATAGGTGTGTGTTCCCTTTGGCTAAATATAGCTGGAGGTGAAGAGGAATGTTTTGACCTGAGCACGCCAGCCCTTAATTTCCCTCTGCCCCAAATCCTGCAGCAATCAAGAGCAAAACAATGTAAAATCATTACCACTATCGTTAAATGTTGTTAAAGGCACTCCATATTCAGCATCAGCCTCCTCCTGTCACATTGCAGGGGTGTTTTTGCAGAGGTTGAAGGGGTGCATGCAGGCAAGGAGAGCAGTGAATATGGGTTCCTTTTTCCATTTAGGACATAGTAACTGACCTTGACTGTTTTTGAACTAGTGACAAAGAAGTGAAAGGATCAAAGCTCATATAGCTTACCAAGACATGGCTACTTTATGCTCTTCTCAGGAGAATCTATAAAAGCATTTCACAGATATTATAATACACACAGATGGCAGTAGCCCAACAGCGTAATTCCCAAGTGAGTTCTTTCCTACCTCGAAGACTCTAGCTATACCCTCCTATCATCCCATACTCACATATCCATACTTGCTATAGTCCAAACTCACCCACTCTCCTATCATCACTGTGATAAATGCCACTTCTGGAAATTGGTGGTAAATATGACTATGAATACTTTAAATTTGGGTGTAGATCTAACACCTCGTTTATGAAATGTTTTGAGTTCTAGCCTGGGATGCCCAAGCTTTTGAAAATATGTTTGCCTGTCTATAATATCACATGCAAATACTCTTTCTTGGGCTAAAATTAAATCATGAGAGCCCAAACTGCTTCTAGATGTGTTGAATTGTTTTCCCTAGGATAGTTGAAGCCCTCTCAGACCCTGTTGGAGCTTGAAGAGGGGTCTCACAGATTTACCCTTTTTAATCTCTTTCTTTTCCTTTTCCTTCTTAGCCTCATCAGCAGTCTTCTCTTTGATGGAGCAGAGTTAGAGCATTTCTCCTTTCACAGCTTGTCAGTGCAATTTCCTGTGTGCAGAATTCAGTGCTCCACTTTCTATACATGTATGTCACGTGCCTTATCACAATACCCGAGCACCTTACAAGCGTCACTACAACCACAAGATGCAGACATGCACGTAGACAAGTTCCCTTCCTACCATATCTAATGTACATGAAACATTGTTTCATTTTCTCCACATGAAGCCAGAACCTAATGCCTCTATATTTTTCACAACTCCTGGTAGCCCAGAAAACTGGCACCTAACCTCAGATGCCCCACTTAATAACAGAATTACTTTATCTCCTACTTTAGTGGGGCCTCTGGATTCTGTTATAAATAAATATTAATAATACTTCTGGGCCAAGATGAGTGACTATACTTGGATCCATTAAAGTAGACTAATTCTGCCTCAGGTCTCAAGGTCACATTAGCATTAATATTTTCCCTGGGGCGTAGTAACTTTGGATGCAGAAGTTTCTTTTGCTACGATGATGACTTCTCTTCCTGTTTACACAGAAGTGGCATAGTAAAGGATGTACATAAGATTTGGGGACTGCATAACATTTTCATTTGTTTCTGGGAACTACTTCTTCGCTATTATTTCCTTTTGTGTTCTTCGGAGATTGGGGTAAAAGGGATTTGCTAATAGTAAATTATCTGCAAGGTACCTTTTTTTATTCTACATCACGGCACCCGTTTCCTTGGTAAAGAAGGGCTCACTCTATAGACAATCACAGTCATGTTGGAAAGGAATTCTCCTCTAAGACTGAGGAATTTTGGCTGGGTGGGCTAGGTTGGAAAGAGTGAGTTTCGCCTGGGCCACTTAGGTAGGAGTGTCCTCTGTTCTTCCTATATTTTTCTTCCATGCTTCTAACATAAGAAAGCTTTGGAACTAAAATCAACATAAATCTTATTATAGTCCCTTTAATCATAAGGATCCCAAAGTATGCGCCAAGCTTATCAAAGTGATATGCCAATATGGCACAACCATCTCCGGGTTGGAGCATCAGAGTTGTATAAAAGTGCACAGCATGCCAGATTGGGCCAGGAAGTGAAGGAATTGCTTTCGTCCAACTAATTTCCAGAGAAATCTTAGGGGAGCAGAATAATTTGACTCCCTGAGTTCTTGGAAAAACTATCATGAGATTTTTAAGGACTTAGAGTGATCAGGACTTCTGATTTAAGTTTTGTCCAAAACAAATCCCATCTATCACCATATTGGAGCATTGGATCAAGTCATGTAAGACTCAGAGGGAAGAGGTCTAGCTACAGGATTGCTAATTCTGTTTTCTGCCAAACCCTGGGTTTGCCTTAGCCATTTCTTTGGCAAATGCTTACCCTTTCTAGCTTTATAGGAGCTAATAAGATCACAGTCTGCAGGCTATTAAATCTTACAGATTAAAGGACTGATTATGTGCACTGATCGTTTAATATGGTAGAAATAACAAAATTGTAATTATACTAACTGTAATTATTGCAATTTTGAAAATAAATGTTTTAGCTTCCTTGTTACATTTAGCAGCTGCAGCACCTGTGGCAGTGAGTCATTCCATTGTCATCTTCTAATTATAACTCAGATATTATACAGATTCCTCTTCAAAGAGCTACAGAGGTTCAAAAGCACCTCTTATTTCAGAGAAAATAGCAAGGCAGGCTTTAATTTTTAGTAGGCAGCAGAAGGAGGTCAGGTTGCTAAAGCAACTGCATGTGTTCAGTGGTATCCTTTGTTCTGTAACAGGACAGTTGGCTTCTCTAGAATTAGAATTGCAGTTAATATACATCAAAAGTAGGACTTAAAATATGCCACTGGATTCCAAATCTCTCTTGCCCCCACCAAGACATGTGCATATCTTAGTATAACACTGCATCCTGGCGTATGATATCAATTAAAATAACACCCATGTTCCTTTACAGTTAATTATTATATATGTACTAGAAATATTGGGAGTATACAGTGAAGGATTGATATTTCAGAGGCTTAGGCAAATATGGATCCAACCTCTATGGTTCAGACTAGAAAGCCAATCCATTCATTCATTTTTATTTTAGCCCACCTACAATCAGCAAATAGTAACTGAATGGGAGGTTGTTTGGTGCAGCTGATTAAATTTGACACTTTACGCTGAGGTCTCAACAAAGATGCTAATTATCTTACCCATTACAAAGATAGCTTCCCCAATTATCACCTCTAATATCATTAGCTCACAGATATTTACCGACCTCATCCTCCCTCTGTTCTGAAATTTTATTTGTCCTTTTCATATGTATTCACTTTTTTTGATTGTGTCCCTTTGGTATATATGGTTGTGACAATTTTCTTCCACAATTTGATCTGAGGAAGTGGGTCCGGCCCACGAAAGCTCATAACCTAATAAACCATCTTGTTAGTCTTTAAAGTGCTACATAGTCCTGTTTTTTTTGTGTCAGCTAGACTAAACTAACACGGCTACATTTCTATTACCATCAAGGTGGTTAGTCCTGAGCTGGGTAAGATGTGTTAATAGGGCAGGGAGGCAGTTTGCTACTACCACTGTGCTATATCTGTTCTGTGCAGAATAGGAGCACTTCAGATTCAGTATGGGCCTTAAATAATAAGACAGGTTGGTATTCCTTAGTGAAAAGAAGGAATCCTTTAGTCTATGGTGTTAACAAATGAATTAGTATGTGATACACACAAATATCAACCCTGAAAATTATGAATCAACATTTATTGATGATATATACATAAACAGTACAACACTTAGTGAAATATTGTATTCACTGATTATTTTCCAGTATATAAAGAATGTCCAGTTTGTTTTATACATGAAAGTTACAGAAATCAGTTCACACAGTAAGAAAGCATTTAAAGCACATGGCTAACATATTACTGTAAGGGAGAGAAGTTCTGAATTACAGAAAAATATACTTAGTCAACAAGGCATTCCTACTACACTATAAAACAAAGGAGCCCAGAGTTAGTAGAAATTTTGCATTCATTAGTCTTCAAACAAAATGTGCTACAGATATTGTACAATACGTCACTTCAAGTCCCAGATGAACATTTTCAGTAGAAGGAAAAGATCAAGCTTATCTTTTGTTTTGTTTCTTTTTACATGAACGACCCTGAAGATCTTAGCTAGTGAGTGGGTCCCTCTTGAGAGGATGCATGTAAGAGGCCTTGAATTATTCAGTGAAGACATATAGTACTGTGGAACATGTCATTTGAATTGAAATATAATGTGTGTCACAAGAAACCACATGTCCCCCACTAGTTGGACCTGATTCTGAACTTATTCCAGTTTTACCCTGGGTTTAACTCTATCGACTTTAATGGAATTACTTTCAACTGTGAAGAGAATCAGGTCTTAGGAAATAATTAGCTTGATCATTCTGTGCAGCACCCCCGAGGTGTCTCAGCTCCACTGAATATCAGTTGTACTTTATAACACTTTCAGTTGTCAGTCCAGAAATGAGGATTTTTTTCTTATAAGCTCATGAACACGACTTCTAGTACAGGTTTTACAATACCTATATATATATGTGACATGTGAATTGAATGGGACATATAATTTCATAAATCGGATAAGCATAAATGAATACCAAAGACAAAACTGTCTTTTTTGCACTACTGATATGCATTTGATTTTGTGCTTAATTCTTAATATCTATTAATACCCTTACTTGGTAATGGAAACTGCATTAATCCATCTGTATGCTTATGGTTCTATATATCCTACACACTGATTGTTTCTACAGAGGAAATGAAATGAAGGCTTACACTTTGCATTCCAGGGCAGAGAATACAGTAAACAGTCAAGAATGCATGTGCTTCTGTTTAAGATGAAATGTCAGGCTTAGTCATGGTCTTCGGATTGTAGTTTCTTTGCTGGAGCCTGCAGCCAATGAGTAACTGAAAGTGAGTCAGAGGAATCATGAAACTCTGGTGTGTGAATATGGATTCCTTGTTGTAAGCTACACCTAATGCCAAAGATAGACATGGTGCCCAGAGGGAGAGTACAGTAAGGTTAATTTTTCCTTCTGACCATTGTGCTAATTTACAGAGTGACTTACAAACCTTATAGCACTACAGTTCCAACATGCCAAGTGTACAAGAAGAATCTATTCATAAACTAAATTCATCATGCTACATGCACATTAATTCATAATGTATTAACTATTGCATTCACAGTGCAGCAAATCAGTGCTGCAACCACTTTCACTGAGTGCCAGGGAATTTCATATGCAATGCTGGTTAGCTATTTGAAAACTAACAACATATTTACAAGAAGTTGGCTGTGTAGAGGATTTGACCATTATCAAAACAAAATATTCAATCACATGTTATTTAGATACAAACATACAAAACCAGTCATCAAACTATGGAAATTATTCAGTTAAATGCCTAAAGCCAACACAACCAAAACCAAAAAGAATTTTTCAAAACAGATATTTTCTACTACGTCTCAATGCACACCAACAAATTAAATTACATTAAAACACAGCTACCTGTACTGTATACAACATATCACTGAAATTACACATAGATAGCTACATTATCTACACTAAGTGAGGAGAGGCACTGATCATCATGCTTGTGCAACGTGGTAAAAAGTGGCATGTATAAGGATTCCATGCTTTGACAGCTATTACTATTTCAGTAACATGATCAGCTATAACTATCTTCAACTCCAATTAAGAGAATACCTGATATGGTTGTTTTAAAAATATAAGGGAATTAAAATATAAGGGCACATCAATACACAAATATATATATTTTACTCACAAACCTGTTTTACATTGTATGCCATGTCATTGATTCACCATGTAAGGAATTTTCCATTACGTCATTTTTTGTTGATGATTTTAACTTAGCAATTCTCTGTAGTCATTTTTCTTTATTAATTAAATAAGCTTAATTAATGTCACAAATTTAAGTCCCAACAGGTATTTGCCTAACTAGAATTGATTATTATAAAAGAAAAATAAATCCCACTTGTCCTGGTCAAAAATATACTGTTTGTTTTTCTTACAAATGTTTAAGAAGGCAGGAGGTATTTCTATAGTGCTACCTTATTAAAGTGGTCCCATTGTTGTGTCGTTGGTCCATTTACTTGAAGGCAAAGCTAAGAGGTCAAATACTGAATTCCTCACATAGGCCAAACTAATACAAGTTTTGCCTGAGTAAGATGGATCCTGTACTCCTTGTACATGCAAATCTCCAGCTCACAACCCAAGAATTTGGGTAAATCAGTTATTCAGGATCTGACCCTGAGAAACAATGGAGGATTTGGCCCAGGTAAAACTATGTCAAAAGTAAAAAATAAGTGATGAGCAATCCACAAAATGACCACTCTAGAAGATTGCTTAGGATATAATAATACAGTGTTCTATAGTGAACTGCAGCATTTAAGGACATTTCAAAATTCTTAATTTCTATTGCATTTTGTGCTTTGCTTATAATTCGTCACTTAATTGCTTTCCTTAGTTCATTAAACAAAATACAGAAACAATTATCAACCCTAAGATGTTAGAAAACTGGTTTTGTTCTAAAGAATAGATCGCCTGTAAGATTTTTCCCTTATGGTCATATATAAAATATTATAAGAAAATATGTGTGTGTCTGTAAATTACAGATACTAAATAATTTAGTTCCATCTACATGGTAGTTCTTTCTGGTTTCTGGAGAACAGTTACAAACCCATAAAATTTGTATTAATGGCTAAATCAGTTTTGAGCATATCATATTTAACAAGTTTAATCACACGTGTAGTTCTCTCATGCATTCTATAAATTACAGTTCACACTAGAGTATAAACTGAATACATTAAGAAAAAATAGGAGAGGTTGGAAAAAGTCTACAGATTTTTCCTGAAATATTCTTTAAAAACGAAAGACAACCTACAACATGAGAACTTACGAGCCTACATGAAGTAAAAAATACTTGAATCTGTAATACTGACTGCAAAATCTGTTTGTAAATAGTTGTAAATATGATTTGTAAATGGTCTTCCAAAACTGTAGAAAACAAATAGAAAAGAACAATGCAAAATTCCCCATGAAGAATCCTATTTATATACAAAGCACTATGCAGTAATTAGGCCATCTAGGTAAGGTGATGCTTTCTATGAAATGTAATTTTGTACGTTTTACCTCTGTGTAAAGGTGTCTTTCACATAGAATTTCTTAAAAATACTGAAGAATCTCAGTGCTATTTTTAGTTACAAAAGTCAAATTAGAAGCATTAAATACTCCAATAATAGCAGGTCTGTTCAAAAACCTACATATAGACAAATATGTCATTTTGGGAAATAAACCAAAAAGCTGGTGATGTAAGAAATATCATGTCTCCCTGCCTCTCCAAACTCTTCATTAGCTCATTAGTGAGTGGCATCTTTAACTAGCAGAAATCTTTTATGATGCTCCAAGAGTATGCTTGCACAATGTTACCATTTGGAGCTCAGGGTTTATAAAGTACCATGGCTTTAAATGCATCACTGCCATATCCATTAGTAACTGGATAGCAGAAAGGTGTCAGGTTTCAACTTACCAGATGACAATATCTCTTGGTTAGGAGGAAATACTGGGGGCTGGTTCTAAAAAGAATCTTGTCACTAAACCCAGGCATTCCACAGATTAAGAAGTTCCCAGTGCCTGGGTATTAATGAAAAGTAGCAGCATTGTGGCTCATTACAGCAGCAGATTTCAATTCAATACCAGATAAGAGTCTAGGAAGAAATAGGGGGAAGTAAATGGTGATTATCTGTGTGGGATCTCTCTGGCACAGTTCCATGACTGGTCTGTAAGTTGCGGGGTGGGGGTGGGGGACAAGGAGGATGGAAAATTAATGAAGAAGTAAAAAATGTATGTTACAGAATATTGCTTCTGGTAAATGTTGAGCAAGAATTTAACACTTCTTAAATACTGGCTAAGGGCAAAGTTCAGGTTATTGTTTCACATTATTTTCCCCTTCCCTTATTATATAAATTTGTTCAGTTGTTTTTTGTAATGTCTGTAGCTATAATCTGTACATCACTCTATGGCTGCTGGACAAGATCGCCCTCAAATCTGTTTTTCAGACTGAATGTGTAGCAGTAGTTTCAGCACAATATGGCCTAAAAAATTCATGCAGCTGCAGCACAGTTAATCCCTGGTATAACCCCATTCACATCAGTAGAGTTACACCAGAGAAGAATTTGTCCCATGTGCTATATGCTTATGACAAAAATACATAAGACAAATTACAGTTATTACCCAAGAACTCATAGTTACATGATTAGTTGTAGTCTTCTGGCTCATTACAGTCGAATACTACAGTATAGTTTTATAAATAGACTTTGTTGATATTCTGTGGTTCCTGGACTAAAACAATGTGCATTAAATAAAAACAGAACAAAGGGGACTTGATCTGATAAGCAGGAGATGTACTTTTAAATATTCATAATAGGAGTTTTCAGGCCTGGTACTAAAGCTCAAAGACTTTCTAAAGTCATTCACAGGGGGCTGTAAATGTCAGAGAGCTAGCTTGGTAAGTAGTGCTGTTTTCAGAAAACGGATTGCTACTAAGCAGCTGCAATAGGACTCATACAACAGCATCAGGCTGGGAAATCAAAAAAAAAAATACAGGCAGTTGCCAGTATAAATTAATGTGAGCTCTACTGGGTTTTTCTGTAGCTTCTATTTATAAGACAAGTTGCTTGCTCAGCTAAACATCGGCATACATCAAAGTATCAACCCAATTGATGATGCCAGTACTTGGGAAACAAATCAGAAATCTATACTGCTAATAGATCTTTAAAAATCCCTAATGTCTGGAGTTCTGTGTTTCCAGAAGTGCCAGCAGTGTCTATCTACTTACTAGGAATCTAGACAAAAAATAGACAGAAGCTTAATGACAGGAATCTGACTTTCGATGCAGAGGCTTAAACTAACTGCTGGAATTGGGGATGGGCAGTGATTTTCCTTTATGGCATATCGACAGAGACCTTTTGGTTGGGAGCGGGGGAGCACCTTCAACTGAGAACTCAGAAAATATTGTTAATTTGGGATCAGATAGAAGGAATTGCACAGCCTATTTCCATTGACTGAAGGAGGTGGGAGGGGACACTGTTGGATCTTGATCCTTCTATATAACAAAAAGCCATCAAAAGCTGACAACCCAAACCATTCATTTAATCAAAATCCATATTATCGGCTGTTGCTTTCAAGCTAGACTTGGCAACAAAAGCTCCCACAATAGCCCTATTTATGAATAAATTAATCCCTCATTTCTATAGCTTTGAGCATTCATTCATTTTCTTCCTCCTCTCATATTGTGACCCTTGTTTTGCTCTTTGCAGGTGAAGCAATGACGGTGTGTTTACATATACAAATGATTGAGTTTGCTATATATACAGAAACTGAAAACAGAACATTTCAAATAAGACTTCATGGGCCTCAGCATGAACTACAGGTTCTGATCCTGCTCCCACTGAAATCATTGGTGAAACCTCAATAATACAGGACTGGGGCTAAATCTCCAGCTAGTACTTAGAACAGAAAATGTATTAATGGCAACTCTTCTGGAATGGTGAAAGATAGAAAACAATAATCCTTGTTAAAATTAATGGGAGTTTTTAATGCACATGATTGCATTGATCAGGCTCTGCTCGGGTTGCCAGATGTGAAATGCCTCCCGAAAGGAGGTATATACCCTCAATTCTCCCATTGATCACAAAGGGAATTAGAAGTGGTCAGCGCCTTGCAGATGAAGTTCCTCATTAATTAGAACAGTTTTTTTAAAAAGTCTTGAAGTTTTAAATGTGAGGGACATTTACTGTTGGCATAAATAGTGGGGCATCTTCCTGCCTAAGACGTATGCAAACGTCTTGTTTTACACAAAGTATACTGGGGCAGTGTTTATGGAGGAGTACAGGCAGTCCCTGACTTACGCGGATCCGACTTTAGTCGGATCCGCACTTACGAACGGGGCTTTCTCGCCCCAGAGCTCACAGGCAGCGGTCAGCCACCTCGACCTCCGGGGCGAGAAAAGCTGCTCCCGGTGCCCCTGGTCTCCTGGGGACCGTCTCCAGCACACCAGGGGCATCGGGAGCAAAGCCGCAGCCCCGGCGGGTTTGCTTGCGGTGCCCCTGGTCTGCTGGAGACGGTCCCCAGCAAACCAGAGCACCACGAGCAAACCCGCAGCCGTGGCGGGGTCCCGCGCTTCTGAGGCTTTACCAGGGCAAAGCCTCAGAAGTGGGGGAACCCGCTGCGGCTGTGGGTTTGCTTGCGGTGCCCCTGGTCTGCTGGAGATGGTCCCCAGCAGACCAGGGGCACCACGAGCAAACCCGCAGCCATGGCGGGGTCCCGTGCTTCTGAGGCTTTGCTCTGGCAAAGCCTCAGAAGCGCGGGACCCCGCCACGGCTGCGGATTTGCTCCCGGTGCCCCTGGTCTGCTGGGGACCGTCTCCAGCAGACCAGGGGCACCAGGAGCAAAGCGGGTCCATGCCAGAGCAAAGCCTCAGAGGCGAGGCACCCTGCCGCTACGGCTTTGCTCCCCGTGTCCCTGGTCTGGTGGGAGAGGGGGGGGCGCAGCTAGTGTGCCCCCCCCCCCCCAGCAGACCAGGCTTTTGTTGTGGACCCTGGGGCAAAGCAGCTGGGGCACTGCCGGTTGGTCCCGCAGCACTGCTCTGGGCATTACTGGACCAACCCGGCAGCACCCCAGCTGCTCTGCCCCAGGCGTCCTGATTCAGCCGCTGCTGGTCAGTTTCAGCAGCGGCTGAATCAGGACACCTGGGGCAGAGCAGCTGGGGTGCTGCTGGGTTGGTCCAGTAGCGCCGAGGAGTGGCGCTACTGGAGCAACCCAGCAGCACCCTAGCTGCTCTGCCCCAGGCGTCCCCAAGTCACCCGTTGCTGAAACTGACCAGGCTGACTACAGGAAGCCAGAGGCACAGTTGCTCTGCCCCAGGCTTCCTGGAATCAGCCGCTGATCAGTTTCAGCAGCAGCTGACTTGGGGTTCTTAAGTTGAATCTGTATGTAAGTCAGAACTGGCGGTCAGTTTCAGCAGCGGCTGAATCTGGACGCCAGTTCCGACTTACATACAGATTCAACTTAAGAACAAACCTACAGTCCCTATCTTGTACGTAACCCGGGGACTGCCTGTACTGAAGAAGGAACAAATTCAGAAGCAAACTGTTCCCCTAAGTTAACTAGCGAGCACTGAGCCTGGAAGAGTAGCATCAGAACAAACACTGACAGCGCAATGACCCTCATTCAGCAAAGTTCTCAAGTAAATACTTAAGTACAGTGCTATTCAGAAAAGCATGTGCTGCTAAATTTTAACTGGGGGCTTAAATGCCTTCCTGGCTAAGAATACTTACTAGCATCAAGGTTTTCCATGTTCCACTGATGAAGTCAATATTCTAGAGGGTATACATATATCATACTTGTGTAAGCAACAGGGGAGTGGCTGAGAGCTGAGCAAAGGAAATTACTGTAAAAAAGGAACTTCAATTCATGTGAAAATAGCTCAGAGCATGTGCTGCTTCACTTTGTGCACATCCCTGAGTTTTGCCATCCAAACAATGGGGGGAAAGTGAGTAGAGGAAGAGAACTCTCTGAAGACCAGATGTAAAATAATGTCTAAAGCTCCTAATAAAGGAAGATGTGACAGTGACAAGCATTATCCACTCAAATGTGAAATTTGTATTTGCTCAAGTGGACATTTACTGGTTTTATTCTTGTTTGTTTAGTTAAGCAGCAACCCAGCCTCATGTGGAATGAGCAAATTACTAGCTGCGAGCCAAGTATGAGTTACATTTTCCCCCAACAAAAGAAAAGTTTTTTGATAGTTTAATTCAGTATTGTGCCAGAGTAGCTACACATTAAATATTACATGGGAGATTTCAGCCTGGGAGATAGCCAAAGTATTTTCCATAAGCAGTACATCTCTATATTATAAGTAGAAGAACGACATGGTAATTATCTTTAGACAGTTCCCTGAGTTACTGCAGCTATAAAGTCTTACTTAAAAATCCTATAATCTGCTTTTTTAGTCAAAACTAAAGCCCCAAATTGTTCTCTGTACATGGGTAGAGTTGATCTAGATTTTCACCTCTTCTAGCCCCATCTGAAACGTCACATTTTATAAAGGGAAAAATGTCCAAATCAGATAAGTGAAAGGTAGGATATTCTGAACCAGGAGTGGATTAGTCACATGGTGCTGGCTCTCTTACCTGTTTCCAGCTATACTGTTTAACAGACAGCTTAAAAATATACTAAACACTTTCCTAATATTACCTTTCTCTGTAAACAATTGTTGTAGCTGCCACAGGGAACTTAGGCTATAATAAATATGACGGAGATGGTTTGGGAGAGCAAATCTCTAAAATATGTGTCATGTTCTGAAAGTCTTTGAGAACCCAAGCTCTGTATTACAACACAATGTTCTACTTTGGTACAATTGTAGAGTGATCATATGTCCATTTTGGCCAGGATTATCCCTTAAGTAAATCCTGTACTGGCAGTCCCAATTTTTTTTTAAGAGGAAGAATTTGTACCATATGCTCTGGCACAATCAGTTAGCAAAAGCAACTGGGGCAAATGGCTTCTTTTGCCAAATAAGTGGCTTGTGATACAGAAAAGGCAAGCAGAGATGCCAGCCCCTTCCTCACCCCCTCATGGGGAAGGCAGATCTGGGGGAGAGGGCAAGAAGTGTTACTGCATGTGGGGGGAGCCAGCAGGGTTTCAGGCATGGGCAACAGCCCCCTGAGGGAATCTCCACCCCCGCCTCTCAGGGTTCCAGCCAACGGTCTCCTGATGAGGCCCTGCAGGACACCAGAAACAGACAACAGCTTTGTGTGGAAAGAAGAGGTCTCAGGTGAGAAGCTGAAGGTCCTGTTTTCTCTTTGGGAAAAATGGTCACTCTATGCAATTGCCACTTAGCTCTCTGTGACTTTCATTTGAGGTGAGCCAGAAGCCCTTATGTTAAATAGAGTTCATTTTAGAGTGTGCTAGTGCTGTCTTGGTCACTTTATTTCTTTGAGGGGAGGGGTGTCAGGGATGTGAACTCTTCTTCAAATCCATACTAGGATCCTGAGAAGTTCTGTATACTGAACAAGATGTAGTCTTTCCATTTTTCTGGCTGTAACTTCTTCTTTAAAATGAAAGAAGAGATCCAAGAAGTGTATGTGTGCCTGTGTTTGTGTGCATGCATGCATGTAGGGAGAGGAGAAGATAAAATTAGGTCCCTTCAAATACTAAAATTATTAAAGACTGACGAATGATGAAGTCCTAAGTGAATCAAGTAGAAAATAACTTTTTTCTCTATAGAATAGAAATTCTATCCCTGATACATTATTCAACGGTACAAAAGTCCTACAGAAAAGGACTAAATCTTATTAATTTTTTAGGTTGCCAGAATAATGTCTTAAGTACTCACAGTAGTTTAACAACTACTGTATTAAATTCTTTCAGATGTTTCAGTTAGTGAAGCAGCATGAGGATGTCAAAAGACCACTAAAGTTCCCAAAGAAAATACTGCACAACTACAAATATTTGAACAGTAAATATGTTGACAATAAGTTTGATTCTGCAAACCATTAAACAGGTGAGTAGTCCTTACTAGCATGGGCCCATAGTGACTTCAGTGGAACAGCTAACATGAGTACAAATTAGCAAAATCAGACTGTATTCTTGTTTAAACTCTACATTCACATATGTTATTTTTGTATACACAAATAGCAGCACTGCACATGGACAGAAAGAAATATATGTTCATATGTGCTTCATTTCTCATTTCATCTTGTAGTTATGTTAATTATGAGATCATAATCTGGGCATTTTAGAGAACATTTTAAGAAAACACAACATGCCACACAATCTTTGTTCAGAGGGCAAGGTTTCCCAAGATTACCCAGATCAGCTTTGCTGTAAAACATTATTAATTTCATAGCAGAATTTATCTATGTCTTTACAAGCACTGATTTTTAACAAGCATCTTTTAAACAACCTAAAAGAATCATTATTGCACTTCTACATCTTACAGATGAATGAATTAGTTATACCGTATTAACAGAACTCTGCCTTGTTTATTCATATACCATGTGGTCTAGAATCATAGCTTATCTAAATTTTATACAAATTGTTGCTTCACAATAGAAAGATGGAGATTCAAGTTATTAAACTGAATCCTGAAGTTCTGGTTTACCATTCACTAAGTCCTAGCCCTGGCAAAATTCCCATTGACTTCAATCAAAATTTGTCCAGGTAACGACTTCAGGATTTAGCTCATTGGCTCAAAAGTAAAATGTATTTAAGAAAAATAGTTATCACTTCAAATTAAGTGTCCTAAATATACATTTAGTTTAGCTTGGTTAACAAACTGACATATGCTAAGCACTAAGCACCATTAAATGTTAACACTCTATTACATATAATTGTTCATCTCAACAAAGAGAATGTTCAATAATCATTCACAGACCGATTCTGGTGCTCTTCCTTAAATCAAATAACACTGTTCTCCTTGAAAAGTTTCATTGAGATTACGTGTGGTGTAGGGTCCTATTTGATTTGAAGAGAGCATCAGAGTCTGACACCATGTGAGAAAGGGTGTCGGAATTTGGCCCTTTCTATTTATTCCATTGATTTTAATGAAGTTACTCCTGGGGTGAATTTATTCCCCAAAATCTAAATGAAATATTTGAAACACTTAATTTAAAGTACGCCTGGAAGATGAAAATTCTGAGTCCCTCATGCCAGCTACAAATTATCTGTAAAACGTATAGAAAACCTTTAGAGACACAATAAATAGTGTAGTTACATAATGCTGACCGCAGTTCTGATTCATACATACATCACAAGAAGAGACACTGAGAACACTTTAAGGTTTATAGGATACTTGTTCATTACCCTGAGTCCCTGGAGAAAGCCACACTGGCTTTTTGAACTTTCCATTTTGCAGCATCTACATTTTCTGCATCTTGAGCAAACGGGAGAGGCTGGTAAGAACATCTCTTAACTCACTGAGTATTCTCCAGCGGCATCCATTCAAATAGTACAACTGAGACAGATTGCTATGGATCACTATTTGGCAAAAACATGGTAGCTAAAATTACTTTTAGATCTTTGCTAAGTTTCAAGTTAACAAATTGAGTAAGCAGAAACTTTAGATGTTAAATAAATAGAGAAATATTCTTTAATCTTGATATCTTTTACCATAAGATAGCTTCAAGGGGTTATTAAAGGTGGAGATGGGACTCTCTTTCCTTAATTTTCACGTTTCCAAGGCTCTTCCTCAACAACAGTGAAGTCTGCAGATTTGCCATTGGTTGCCAGTGTCACCTGCAAGTAATTATCATTGACATCTAACTTAAAGACCAAGGCACTTAGAAAAGAAAAGTTATGAGTTATATGGAGAACCATGATATTTCTAGGAATAACATACTCCATGTGTGAATATATATATGTATTTTATATATATTTATTCATAATTTACCAAGTCCCCAAAGTGTGAAGAAATGTGTATGAGGGGGTAATTTAAATACTGGCTAGAAAACATAAGTAAATAATGATCCATGTTTTCTGGATTTCATTTTCCCTTCACTGTTTCAAATAATTTAGTTTTCATAAATATTTTATACATATAGATAGTCTTGTTATTTACAAATTTTTGCTAATTTGCAAGAAGAGTTTACTCGAACTAAAAAATTTTCCTAGAGAACTGATCTGTGTTGCGGGACATCTGCTGGAGGACATAGAGGAACATAAAAGACAGAATGATTGAGAAATGTGAATACATATATACATGCACATTACAAAAACTTCAAAGAAAATGGCAGAATAGCTGCTCCACAGGCATGTTGTAAAGCATTATTCCTTGTGCCGCTATTTCTACTCGAGCATGTGAAAGGTTCAGTTGCAATCAGGCCAAACAATTATTAGTAATACTCTATTTTATGCAAAAAACAACAATAACATCATTGTAGCATTTAAAGGTTCATGCTACAATATTAATTTGGTAAGTATGGTGAAAGACCAATAATGGTTTATCGGTTCATGGGAGACACTGGTTGTTGTGTTACATCTCAACAGTCGGAATAAAAATACCCATGTGAAATCCTTAACAAGGATACGTGCATGGCTCATGCTAAAGATTTTGTTTGACTGAGAAAAATGAACTGGACCTTTACATAGTCCCATAGATTACATGGGAATCTTTCTTCTAATTCTAAATGGAAGGCCTATCCTTTCCTAGCTTACCTTCCAAATCACTGTCCTCAGCTTCATAAGAAAACTTAAAGATAAGACTGATATTCCACATGGTGGGTAAACTGTATGTATGAAAGCATTGGGACAGGGAGACATTTTAAAAATGCACCACTGTTTAAAACAAAGCCAACCCTTTTCATAGATAATTGGAAGGGAAACACATGCAGTTACAAGAATAAACAACAGATTTGGAACTGAAAGCCACACAATGTGAAATGTGATCATAAAAATAGAGAAATAACATGCAATAAGAGTCACTATACACCAACATAAAAATAGCCTACTTATTATAAATATACAATGGCTGCACAAGACTATAAACTGCTTGAATTATCTGGAGTATACTATACTATAGGAAGTAAGTAGAGATGACATATTAATATATTAGCTTTTCAATACTTTGATCAGAGTTGCAGCGAACATATCTCCTCTCCAGTGAATTCTTCAGGATAAGGAAATCTTTCTCCAAGCTCATGACCTTGCTATTTGGAGCCTGATAGCTACATCATCACCACCACCAAAATACATGGCAGTTATAGAGCACTTTACAGATTCAAAGTGCTTTACTAACCCTCACAACACCTTTGTGAGGTAGGTAGGTATTATTATCCCCATTTGGCACATGAGGACACTGACTCAGGCAAGCAACTTGCCCACAGTCAGTCCTGTTTTCTCTGCTAGACCATGGTTCTTCTCATACAACTGAATGTACTAATTAGGCTCCCAAAGAAGAGCAAATATAAAACAATGACAAGTGTCAAACTTCGTTAGCTTATGAGTCAGTGGTGTCCGAACAAAAAGTGCATACTGATATAATTCAATAACCGTCTTAAGTGTCATGCCTGGTAAACAAGGACAGTGGGACCAGAAAACAATGAACCAAAATCGGTGAGTTGGAAATTAGATCTAACTGGTTAAAAAAAAAAAAAAAGAGGGGATGGTGTCTCCATCACTCCCTTCTGAGATCCTTAAAAGAGACTTTGAGGTGGGGGAGAGATGGCATGAAAATTAGCAGAAGGGAAAACCTGGCTCTCTCAGCATTGGTAGAGTGAAAGAAGGAAAAGTCCTGCTTCCCTGGGGTCTGTGAGCTCTTGTAATTAGGAACCTTTGCAGCTCAATCCAGTTTCTCTGAGGATCTCTCCAGTAAAAAATCCACCTTTAAAAATAGCAATGTCACTGGAGCATCTCTTGCAAGTAATGACCTAAACTTCAAAATCCCACTGTGTTTGGAAAAATTTTAAGAATTGGAATACTGCCAGTAACGTATGACTTGTTGGTATCTCTTAGATGAAAGAGGCACTGGACCTGAGAAGTGCTAAAATGTTGCCAGTTCCAAACTCCTTTTAAAAATCAAGTCCAAACTGAAGCCTACATTAGAATATCTTCATGTGTTTCTTAAGAACATTCAATCCAATAGAATCAGCAAGTAATTGTCAAGCCAAACTAAATTCCAGGTCTGATCATAAGTATCCAAGATAATTTGTTCCTTCCACCTATTTAGGAAGAGGAATGGTTTTAGCAGACTGAAATTATTTTTCAAAGAAAGGGATGAAAGTCTAGAATTGGCAAAAAAAAAAGTGTATTTTTTTTTACAAAAAGTCTTAAAAATAAAAATATTGTCATACTTTTTTCTTTCAAAAGACAAAAAAACTATTTTTAATAAAAATACGTTGTTTCAATTTTCACATTTTTATTTCTTGCCCTTTATTCTCCTTTCCTCCCATGTTCTTCTTGAATTTCCAGTAAAAAGAAAGAGTAGAGAGGAAGAGATAGGAAAGGGGAAAATACCCCCCCAACTGAAAACTAAAACAAAAATGATTTTTTATTCAAAATGAACATTTTCATTCAGCTGAACTTCACCAAAAAAAATAAAAATAAAAATAAAATAAAACTTGAAAAAAATGTTAACAAAATGAAAAAGTTTATTCAAAACTTAAGGGAAAATATTATTTTTGAATAGGACAAACCACTAAAAAAATGGACTGAGTAGAATAGTCTATGGTTTAAAAGTAGAGAAAATTACATACCAGTAATTATTTTTCATCTCCATAGTCTATGGTGACTTAGCAATGGGATTGTTACAGGAGCAATGATTGAGAAATGGGACTCAGGGCCCTATTCTAAATTTGTTGTTGAGACCTGAGGAAGTCAGAGAATCCACAAGTATTTATCTCTGTGCACAAATAACTGGCTGTGGTTGACTGACTAGCAAATCTAGCCATGTTTAGATGAAATACGGAACAGGTCACTTTAGGTAAAAGAAGGTGGGAGGAGCTGGAAAATCAACTAAAGAAAAAAATGACCATATCATGAAAATTAACTATTTGTTTTTAATTTTTCCCTTTTCAATTAAATATTTTCTTTTGACTTTAATCAGGCCCCTCCTAGTGCTGGTTGCCTGGCAAACCTTTTTATACAAATCACTCAGCCTAGCTTTTCATTCAACTGGTGAGGTTTCTGAAGTTCGCTTCACTCTAATCAGGACATTTCTTTCTTTTTTAAAATCCAAGTTAGCTACAGTGAAGATTAGACAGAAATTGCAATGTTTGTATTTTTACAATGGCTACCCAGAATGATGATGAAAGAAAAAGCATACAGGCAGTGTATGAGCGCAGGAGCAATCAGCTGATATGGTGCATTTAACTCCATGTGTCTCTTTATGGCATATCATTTAAGACTGTCATCAAATAATAATACTGGTAATTGGTTTGCAGCTAGCCTTCGTTTGAGAAGCAATACGCTTTGTTAACAAAGGAAACTTGGTACATAGCCATATTCTCTCTGTGTCTTGTAGTATTCCATAATACTCTGCATAATCCCTTAGTTTTTGATATGTAAACATTGTATATGATTGTTCACCTCAAATGCCATGTTTAAGAAGAGTGTAAAACATCTTTTTAACTTCTTAAACTTACTTAAAATGTCTGAGGTTCACAGAGATCATCATGTTTGTGAAACAATTTTAAAAAAATACATGCAGGTTAAAAATGAAGTAAAATTAAGCATGCACTGCTATATACAAGTTTCAATATCCATAAATGTGAACGGTACCTTGCATTCATCTATTATGACAGAGTTGTGAGCTGCATAAACACATTGGTTTGAGTTGTTTTCCCTATGATTTTTCATGTCATCATAAATTGACTGAGTCTTGGTCATTTCAATGTCTTCATGCACCTTATGCTGGGAATCAAGGTTGTCCAGCTCGGCCTTGGAAAGGTGATACACAATGCCAGCACCAAAAGAATCTCCCACTACATTTACTGATGTTCTCATCCGATCTCTGCAGGAGAGAGAGAGACAGGCTGATATTTAGTGATAAATCAGGGTGGACATGAAAGATTCACTCGTCGTCTGGTGTTGAAGGGAGTGACTACATATTGCAGCTGCTGCTGCTGCTGTTGTCATTTATCCTCTAAGGAACATTTGTGGGCTCTTTAGAGTAGAAAGGATGTTTGCTTTCAAGAGAAGTTGCAAAGCATTGCCTTCCCCAGGGGACTGTTCAAACAGAAACTCTGTACAAACTTCCATGGCACAGACGTCCATAGTCACGCATCTGGCTCCCTAGTGTGGCAGTATGATTGTACAAGGAAAAGTGAGCTAAGCTGTATTTTGCTGAGATTGGCATACTCCTTGGGTTGGAAATTTCTTATCAATATGCCCTTCCCACCTCACCCTCAACATATCCGACAACAACATATCCGAACATACAGAAGCACTGAAGATTTGAGTCCCATAACAAGATTTCACACCACTTTCCCATAGCTTTCTCAGTTCGAATAAAGGGGAGAAGCTATTTATTTACTGCAACTGAGATGAAAGGGAGATTGAGTAATGTAAACTTTGATCAAATTACAAAAATCAGATACGTACGATTCCATGCTGATAGAATTCCTTTCCATATGAGAGCCCTTGATTTGACAATATTGCTTGTTCCCTTATCTTTCTGTTGTTGCTGGTACTAGGTTTGCATTGTAATGCGGCTTAGCTCTGAGCCAAAAGCTAAAATCTGATTTGCAAATCATTGAACTGCTATTAATCATTTTATATCATTATATGTGACTGAGTGAAACTTTTGTTTTGTGGTTTCATAAAATTTTCAGTGTAAATATTTACAAAACCCAACTGAATTTGTTTCACCAGTGTTTTTCACTGTTTTACCATTGTGTCTGACAATTATAGTAAAATTTCATAAGCCTATCAGCAATTTTTTGCAAAATGTTCACCAAAATAGTACCAAGATGTGAAAAACATTTTTCATGTATGACCAATACTCACAACAAAGCATTACAGAATGAAAAAACCCTCCAGTTTTGCTTTGCTTGAGAGAAAGATTTTACACAGGTATGTCATGCATGTATGATCCTAACCCTAATAGAAGTGGCAGACTTGGAAAATGTTACTTGCAGAGGTTCATTTTTGATAAAACCCATCAAATACCATAAACTCTGCAATAAGATCTCCAAGGAAACACTATAGAATGCCTGAATAATGTTGAATGAATTCATTAATGCCACTCCAGGGTGAGTGCTCTGAAAGCTAGAAAGATTAGAATACACAAATATAGATCCAATGTGTTTTACATTTAACAGGCGAGTAGATGCCTCACTCTGTGTCTGTTAGTCGACAGGAAAAGGGGTTCAGTTAAGCAAACTGCACACTATATCAGAACTATTCACTATAGACTGGTAACATAGAAACACGAAGGCTATGTCTACACTTGCGGCTTCTTGCACAAGAAATATGCAAATGAGGCTATGCGTGGAATATCAGCAAGCCTCATTTGCATACCTAATGAGCCGCCATTTTGAAGAAGAGGCTCTTGCACCAGAAGGAGCTATCTACACTGCCCCTTCTTGCACAAGAAAAACTCTCTTGCGCAATGACCTTATTCCTGAAAATAATCAGTGTAGCGGCATTGCGCAAGAGCCAGTGTAGACAGCTCCTTCTGGCGCAAGAGCCTCTTCTGCAAAAATTGCGGCTTATTAGATATGCAAATGAGACTCGGCGATATTCCACGCTTAGCCTCATTTGCATATTTCTCACGCAAGAAGCTGCGAAGGTAGACATAGCCAAGGGGTGAAATCCTGGCTCTGCTGACTCACATTGACTGGGGGTGGGGGCTGATTGCACCCAGAGATGAAGGAAGGATGAAAAGAGAAGGTTACATTCATTCTTATGTTTAAAAAACAATAGACCAAAATCTGTTGTTGATTACTGTAGTATGACCCTTCTGAAGTCAATAGAGTTTCCTTGGTGTAAATAAGAAAAAATTGATCCCGTAAATTATTCATCCAATATACAAACTCCAGTATATAGCCTGAAACATGAATTTTGAAAGGAAAAGTGTCAGCCTGGCTTCTGCTGAGATATAGCAAATATTTTGGAAACATAAGGACTGTTCGATTTCTCTTCCAACTACCCAAAATAGTTAGTAATGTCTAGATCAGCAGAATCAATACATGACTGATAGCTGGATCAGCAGTGATCAGACTAAGAGATTTTCATGTGAAGAAGAAAGGATTTCTGATACTTATGTTATTTCTCTTGTAGGATCAGATCAGTTCCCATTGACTTATGAGAGTTGGATCAGACTCATAGGCTGCATCTAGACTGGCATGATTTTGTGCATATACTTTTAACGGAAAAGTTTTTCCGTTAAAAGTATTTGCACAAGAGAGCATCTATAGTGGCATGTGCCTTTGCGCAAAAGCATCCATTTTAGCCATCGGGCTTTCTTGCAAAAGAAATTAACATTGCTGTCTACACCGGCCCTCTTGCGCAAGAATACTTACACAAGAGGGCTTATCCCTGAGTGGGAGCATCAGTGTATTTGCGCAAGAACCATTGATTTTGTACAGTACAAAGTCAGTGTTCTTGAGCAAATACTTGCAGCCAGTGTAGACAGGCGGCAAGATTTTGCGCAAAAGCAGATGCTTTTCTGCAAAATCATGCCAGTCTAGACACAGCCATAGTCACTCCAGTATAAATCACACTCACTCCAGTATAAATCAAAGGGGGAAATGAAGTTACACCACTAAAGGTATGTCTAAACTACATCCCTTTTCTCGAAAAAGGGATGTAAATTAGATACTTTGAAATTGCCAATGAAGCCGGGATTTAAATTTCCTGTGCTTCTTTTGCATAATGGCGGCCATGTTTTTTTTTTTTCAAAAAGGGGCTTTGCAAAATAAAAAACACATTTAGATGGGGATCTATCAAAAATAAAACCCTTTTTCGAAAGCTCCAGTACTCCTCATTTTTGTACAGGAGCTTTCAAAAAAGGGTTTTATTTTCGATAGATCCCCGTCTAAATGCAGGTTTTTCTTTCAAAAAGCACCTTTTAAAAAAAAAACCGCAGATGCCATTATGCAAATGAAACACAGGAAATTTAAATCCTGGCTTCATTTGCAATTTCGAAGTGTCTAATTTACATACTTATTTCGAGAAAAGGGATGTAGTTTAGACACACTGTACATGAGTATGAGAAGCAGGCCCATACAGTGTTATTAGGTATTATTATTATTATTTGTACTCATATATAAAAAGACGTTGGCCCGTCTAAGAAATTTACCTGAGTAGGTGTTCTAGATTCTAAAAAGGATCCTAAAAAGAAGTTTAAATAAATTCTTGAATGCTCACACTGATTCAACGGATAATGTGCTTAGCCTGCCGTCATTTTGTTGGTGACATGTTTCATTCTACTTGTGTATACATTCTAGAAACAGACCTAAGCAATAACATTCAAACATCAAGTTTCCCAAGGACAGTAGATCTAAGCATTTTGAATATAGACTCATATTACTCAAGCTACAGAAAAGAGTCAGATCTCATGCAAATTTTACTGTTGTGATTTGAATGTAGGTGTTTGCTTTAGATGCTGGATCTGAGCAGTTTACACTATGCAAAGTACTTCTGTGTCTGAGCTAATGGTATGGCATTTGTTAAGCTTGTCCATCCCACAGTTGGAATATAGCCAGCCCTTGGCTACAGCTAATGATGCTGGAAACACTCCAGTCTGGCACATAATGCTTTCTTATGAAATGTCACCACCATGTTTTGTTTAGTTTTAAAGTGAGAAACTGCAAGAGTTGTGAAGCTTGGAAAATGTGACCGATGAGAAAGTACAGTGTGTCTGTCTCTCTTTCTATCCAATCTCTGTGTACAAGAGAGGCACCAATGAGTCTGAGCTAGATTCAGAAATCCTTTAAACCTCAACTTGCAGGGAGGGAAGTCATGGCTCAGACCCTTTGAAACTTCAGGCTTGGGTTTGAATGTGCTGAAATCATGAAAGCTATAGGCTGAGAGATTTCAGCCTCTGATGAGACCAGTCCTATATAGTCAGGATCTTTTATCTTGAACAGTAAAAAAGATGAGCCATTTTGAAAGATTTTTTTTCTTTTCGCTTGGACCTGAAATACATTAAGAATTGCTATTCTTAGAAGGTTTCTATTGTACTGATTTACATCCAGACAAGTTCAGGCTCATCATGATTGTCTGCACCTGTATCCATCTCCTGTATTTATATCTGTCACTCAGCCAATTACTAGAGAGCCTGATTCTAATCTGCCATGAAAGTTAATGAATTTACTCTGCTCTCAAACTAACATAGCAGAGATCAGAATCAGGCCCTGAATGTTCTATTAGCTTTAGCAGCATGATAATGATGGACTTTGCCTCCTTTCTTCTCATTTACTTTCTCTCAAGCCTTGCCTAATTTTATCACCATTTTATTCCATTACTGCTTGTCAAGCCAAAGAACCCCAAAGCCCTCCTAGTCTTGGAGAAGGTTCTAGGCTTATCTTTCACTTAGAAACAATCCTGTAATGCTGCTTTTAGAGGTTCCTTCTCTGTCTCCGGCCTTGTCTATAGAGCAAGCTTCATAACTGGGATTCACCACTGGTGCAGCTCCATGGTACGGTATTTCTACTCTCATGTTGTTTAATCATCCTGTGAGCAGGGCTAGATGACACAGAGGCAAAATTGTCTGAGCCCTGCCCACACTCTAGCTCCCACCAATGGAGCAGCACTACTCATGAATTACGGCTCTGAGGCTCACTAGTGTAGGCAGGGCTTTTCTGCCAAGGGGAATATTTTAAAATGACATTTCCCTAAAAAAGCCCAACCTAACCACATGCTGCATTTATTCATCCTCCTACCAGCGGCAGAACCCTACCTACTTGACTTGTTTTGAACGGCAATGAAACATATATTTAAAACCTGAACAGGGACCTCCTCTTGCCTCCCCGCTTCTAGCTGCAAATTCCTACGCTGCTTTCCTGTTTTGAGCCATGACTTCACCAATATATTTAAAACCATACAATTTCATCTTCGCCAGCTGCCTGCTGGGCCCCACCCTGCTTCCCCATTCTGAGCTATGATTTCGCCCTATTACAATATATTTTTAAAAATTATCTTTTTCCTTTGCTTGTCCCAGCTGTAAATTCTTGTCTTGTTTTTCCCTAAAGCTGGGACTGGAGCTATGAGCTATTCTTAGACACTGGTGTGTCACAGACAGGGTGATATGCCAGCTGTCAATGAAGTTTCCTCATGTTAGATCTGGCAGATATATCACAGAAGGATGGATGCAGGGCCTATTCAGATTGGACTGAGACTTTGAATGGTTCCCAATAGGGCAGGGGCTAATGGATAGGATAAATAGCATGTTATGCTATGTGACTAAACTTTCAAAGCCAAATTCTCATCTCTGCTAAGCCCCTTCTGCATAACTCTATTAGCATAAGGAAGAATTGAAGATGCATCAGTTGGGCTCCTGGGGATTCCCCTGGCATGGGGGAATCAGGAAGCAGTATAAAGCTGGCATAGCTAGTGTTACATACCCTCCCAACATTACCACCTGCAACCTGATAGCTTAGGGTATGTCTACACTACAAAGTTAATTCGAACTAACAGACGTTAGTTCGAATTAACTTTGATAGGCGCTACACTAGCGCTCCGCTAGTTCGAACTTAATTCGAACTAGCGGAGCGCTTAGTTCGAACTAGGTAAACCTCATTCTACGAGGACTAAGCCTAGTTCGAACTAGTGGGAGGCTACCCCTCCCCAGCTTTCCCTGGTGGCCACTCTGGCCAACACCAGGGAAACTCTATTGTCCCCCTCCTGGACCCGGACCCCTTAAAGGGGCATGGGCTGGCTACGGTGCCCGTGCCAGGTGCAAGCCTGCCAGCACCCAGCTAGCAGACCCTGCACCTGGCACGGCTCGAGCCAGCCACCCGATGTCCCCCAGCCCTCCCCCTCTTCCCGAGACCAGGCTGGCGGCTCCCGGGAGCTTGCCCAGGACCGCAAGAGGCGGGCACCCGCCTGGGCTAGTGCAGACATCGTGGACCTCGTCCATGACCTCTGCACTAGGCATAGGAAAGTGGCCATCTAGGGCAGGAGAGCTGCCAACCTGGCCACCCAGGAGCAGGTGTGCATGAAAATCAAGGTGGTCCACTGAGACCCCCAACCCTGAGCCCTGAGCTTAGAATGGCCGTACTGGGTCAGACCAAAGGTCCATCTAGCCCAGTAGCCTGTCTGCCGACAGTGGCCAACCCTAGGGACCCTGGAGGGGATGGACCAAAGACAGTGACCAAGCCATTTGTCTTGTGCCATCCCTCTCCAGCCTTCCACAAACTTCGGGCAGGGACACCACTCCTACCCCCTGGCTAATACCACTCCATGGACCCAACCTCCATGACTTGATCTCACTTCTCTTTAAACTCTGTTCTAGTTCTAGCCTTCACAGCCTCCTGCAGCAAGGAGTTCCACAGGTTGACTATTTGCTTTGTGAAGAAGAACTTTCTGTTATTAGTTTGAAGCCTGCAACCCATTCCTTTCCTTTGGTTTCCTCTAGTCCTTCTATTATGGGAACTAATGAAGAACTTTTCTGTATGCACCCTCTACACCCCACTCGTGCTTTTATAGACCTCTATCATATCCCCCCTCCATCTCCTCTTTTCTAAGCTGAAAAGTCCCAGTCTCTTTAGCCTCTCTTCATATGGGACCTGTTCCAAACCCCATTGTAGTTGCCCTCCCCTCCCCCACCCTCTCTCTTCTCCTCTCCCACCTCCTTTTCCCAGTCTCCCCCAGTTTTGTTCAATAAAGAGAGATTCTATTTTTGAACACAATTGTCCTTTATTTTGTACATCAGGAAGGGGTGCTAGGGAGGGGTAAGTGGAAGGAGGTGAGGGAGGAATGGGGTACGAGCCCCCGATGGGGAGGACTGGGCTGGCTCTGCGGGCTTCTGGGGGTGGAACCTCTCCTGCAGCCGCCCAATTGCCCCCTTTCCTCAGATGGCAGCCTGTGGCAAGTGCAGCCGGGCTGATGGCCGAGTGGTGTGATGTGTCCAGTGTGGGTACTCCGGGCAATCCAAGCCAGGACTGCTTTGCAAGCGGGGCACCCCTGAGAACTGTCTGTCCAGGGTGGGGGTCGGTCCCTTTAAGCACAGCCCTCAGCTAGCCTGAGACAGCAGCTCCACGCTCTAAGTCGTCATCTGATGCCCTGCCGGCACTGCTTCCAGCCATCCTTAACCCTGGTTCAGGGTCCACTCTGTGTGGACATGCTAGTTCGAATTAGCAAAATGCTAATTCGAACTAGTTTTTTCATCTGGATGCGTTAGTTCAAATTAACTTAGTTCGAATTAACTAATTTGAACTAAGTTAGTTCGAATTAGCACTGTAGTGTAGACATACCCTTAGTCTGTGTAGTGGTGTGCTGGAATAGGAAAGGTAGTGATCAGAAGGCATTGGGCTCCAGCAATTCAGATTGATGTAAAGGTTTCTAGGGGCTTGTCACCAATCAGTGCAACCTAGAGGAGCCCTGAGACTGCTCTAAGTTGTGTTGATGGGCTGAACTGATCCCTGGGAACTCTGTGAAAAGGGGGCAGAAAGATGTCTAGGCCTCCCATCTAAAATGCACCTGAAGATCTGTCTCTGGGGCTGTGTCTAGACTACATGGCTCCGTCGATGGAGCCATGTAGATTAGGATTATAGGCAAAGGCAAATGAAGCCACAATTTAAATGATCGCGGCTTCATTTACATTTACATGGCTGCCGCGCTGAGCCAACAAACAGCTGATCAGCTGTTTGTCGGCTCAGCGCGCTAGTCTGGACGCTCCCCTGCCGACATCAAAGCCCTTTGTCGGCAGCCCCGTTATTCCTCGTGGGATGAGGTTTACCGGGGTTGCCGACAAAGGGCTTTGATGTCAGCAGGAGAGCGTCCAGACTAGCGCGCTGAGCGGACAAACAGCTGATCAGCTGTTTGTCGGCTCAGCGCGGCAGCCATGTAAATGTAAATGAAGCCGCGATCATTTAAATTGCGGCTTCATTTGCCTTTGCCAGAACAACAAATCTACATGGCTCCGTCGACGGAGCCATGTAGTTTAGATGTACCCTGGGTGTATTATTGTTGTTATAATTATTAACAGGGCTTCTGAATCCCCAAGGTGAGGAGCAGAAAGCTGGGGGAGAAGGTGGAGTGGATGAATGTCTCTTGTCTGAGGATCTGCAATGGCACTGAAATGACTCTAACCCCAAGACCCTGAGGTTGAAAAGTAGGTCAGGTCATGCTTTAGGTACTCTCTAGGTAAAAACTGACCAGAAATATTTTCCCATTTCCCAGCTGGCCTTCTTGTTTAGTTTGATTTGTGGGCTCCTTTAGGACAATTCATCCAAAAGTGTTTTTGCTGAGAAGAACTTATGAAGAAACCTGATTCTATTAGGAATGTTGCTATGCTGCATCGATCAGTGGTCCATCTCACCTGGAGCTGTGTCTCTATAAGTACCTAATGCTTCAGAGACAGGTGTAAGACTACCATAACGTAACAGACAACCACTATCTTCCTAACCTCAAGCAGTTGGCTGTAGTTTGAAGTATGCTCTTGGTAATGGGAGAGATCATTAACAGAAATGCCCAATGCCATATAAAATCCTTCTGTTTTAGGCAAGCACCATTGCAGTGAAATCCACAGACTCTCACATCCACATCCCTCAGTTTAAACAAGAACTAAACAATAAGGAAACATAAAAGAAGATAGATGAATAATTGCTATTGAACTGTGGAACAACTGCTTGGAATGTTACATGTCTCTAGGAAATGCAATGGCTTTGGCAGGAATCTGTAAGTCAAACCTCTTTGGGACAGATTCTTAGCTAATATAAACTGTCACAGCTCCTTGGAAGTCAATTGTTTAAGTCAACTGACTTCATTCTATGGCAGTTTACACTAGCTGTTGTTCAGATCTGCTCTTTAGATTCTATTTCTTGTTCTGATGCTGACTTATGTAGCCCCTGTCAAACCACTTCACTTTCCTATTTGTGCCTCAGTTACTCCATCAGTATAATAGGTATAGTTAGAGTGCTTTGAGATCCATGATTGAAAGGTAACAGAAAAGAGTAAATCAATGCTTATTATTTGCTATAAGTACACAGTGACCTCTTCGGAATGAATCATGGAGTCGCAATTACTTACAAGAGCCAGTCAACAGCAACAAGAAGACTGATGTCCTGAGTGGGGAGACCCACTGCGGTGAGGATGAGAAGCATGGTGACCAGTCCTGCACTGGGTATACTGGCAGCTCCAACACTTGCTAAGGTGGCTGTCAGGCTGTAAGAACAAGGAGGGTGTGACTTTCAATGGGTACTCACTTGATCAAGACAAAAGGTTGGTTTTCACTGACATTTCCAGAAAATACAGGACTGCATAACTACTAGGGATGGGATCAAGCCACAGCTTTGAGGATTTTGTTAGGGTTGGTTCTACTTCGGACAGGGGGCTGGACACCCTGACCTCCTGACGTCTCTTCCAAGCCCTAGGATTCTATGTACATCTCCATATTCCAAACTGGAATTTCTGCAATGTAGGGGCTGCAGGTTGAATTTCCAGTGGGGTTCATGAGTGTTAACTTATGGACCTTGCAGTTTGTATTGTTAGATAATGGCTTGGGGGAACTGGTTATTATCAAAGAGGAATGGGTGAAAGTCCCAGTATCCTAAAATCACATGCTCCAAACTCTTCTAATAAACCAAACCCAGATACAAAGCACCCTTGTTCTGGTTTGCAAAGCCAACATTCAGCCAATTAAGTTTTGCAAATCCAAAGCCATCCCTGCTTTTGCTCCAGTTAATAGAATGTGAAAGTTGAATATAGGAAATGTCTGGGCTCCAAATACTGGAAGTTTGAAAAAAACAGGCTACAGCTTCAGAGACACTAGGCATTCTTTTGTATGACGGAAAATAAATTAGGCAGTGAGGGAGCCAAGGAACAATCAAAAATATAAAAAGAAGTCTCTGTCTTTCTGAAATAGATCAGGCAACAGACTACTAAATTTAAGATGGTATGGATTCAGCAAGGAAGGTTTTAAAGAGTTTCCAATAAAGGAGTGGGGTAAATGCTTGGCTACCACTGAGGACACAGAATTTTAACCCCTACCATTTCCAGAATTATCCAAGGAGTAGGTCGCTTTGCCAGGTTTGATTGTTGGGATAAAGCAAAAATGTTCAGAAAGACAAATATTAGGAGTAAGCTCAAAGGATAATTACTAAGCCTGCCTGGGTCATTTGTACCTAACCCCAGCATTGCTAGTTGGGTTTGGCAGACATGCGAGAACAACCTTCTAGTCATCTGCATTGCCATATCAGGACACTGTATCATAACACAAATGTCAGTGTCATAACACAAATGTCATCCTATCAGATTTCATTAGGGAAAGAGTTGGAGGTTTTCCTATGGCTAGTTTATAGGAATACTTCTCTCTGTCAGCCTCATTCAGATCTCACACAAGTATACATCACGGAGGATTACGGAGAGTCCAGGTGGGTCAACTGCACCAGTGTACAAGCGGTGTGGGGATGGAATCGGGCACAGTGACACAATTACTTAGAATGGCAGCAGGAAGAATAACTCTGGTTCACGTTCACCAAGACTTGAGGCCAACAATGTTCTTATTTCTAAAAAGTAGTATTTAAGGCCCAACTTTGCAGCATCTGTCTTTGAAAGGAACAGCCTACCCCCTTTAAAATCTTATTTTGCCATTGTAAGTAACCTGCAGGAGGAAAAAGAACTGGAAACTATGCTGCAAATATAATTGGGCAAGAAACACACATGCAGGCACTTCTTTATCCTGAAGAGGGTTAACTAAGAAGAAGGTGGGTGGATTAGAGACACAAGGAAAAGGCAAACTTGGCAGCATTCATGTGTGGTTTGAAATGTTATGATTCAAAATGTCAGGCTTGCTGCAATTTTGTCATGTTTTCCATTGTAAATGAATTCAACAGCAAGTCATAACTTTGCCATTCTCTCTCTCTTTTTTTTTAAGTCATAGGATCAAATATGACTTTAAATTGAATTATCGTAAAACATGCCAAAATTAGTCCTACCTACATGAAATGTATGTTTTCCATTGAACTTCTGGCTGATATTTCAGCTGAGTTCTATATGTAATGATTTGATATAATAGGAAAGTATCTACTGTTCTCTAGGTTAATGTGAGCACACTAAGATTGAATTTGAGATCTAGAGCATCCAGTCTATTTTGCTGTAGGGCTAGCCCGTGGCAAGTTGATTACACCCTGCAAGAGCCGGCGCAGAGTGATCTGTGCATGCACAGAGCGCAGAACCGCGTGGCTGGTGAGCGGGGCTCACCTCCGCTCAGCGAGCCCAGGTCAGGAGTATCAAACCCATTGCATGTGGCAGGCTTGATGCAATTCTCACCACATGGAGTAGTCAACATTCAGCAAAAGATATTAAAATAGAAATAGATAAAGATAAACCATACTGGGAATTACTTACATTCACCCTTTGACTATCTGAAGCTTCCTTTTCTTTGGTTAGCCTAGTTGGGCTACTTATTCTCCAGCCGGCAGGGAAGCCATCTTCAGTACACTCCCCCAAACATGTTCCAGCCCCTGCCCGATCTGTGCCTATCCAGTGCCTCTTAAACATGGCCAAGTGGTTCCAGACCTAGACATGAGGTTTTGCTGGATTGTGCTAGAGTTTGGACTATGGGGAGTTGATCTGTAAAGTGCACAAGTGTTTTCCTTTTAATTCCCCTGTGTGGGCTCTTCTGGAGCACACTACATGTAGGGGAGAAAAAAGCCTCTGCAGGGCCCCAGGAAAGATGGGAGGGGGGCAGCTTCTTGTGGGGTAGGGCCTCATGCAGAAAGGGTAGAGTGCTGGTGGGAAGCCGCCCGCAGTGCCACACAGACCATGGCAAGTGCCCTCTCCTCAAGCCCTGAGAGTAAGCAGGAGTGCACAGCACCCTCTCCTTCCAAGGCAGCCCTAAGAGCCACCTCAGCACTTTGTGTGGCTTGCAAGCAGCAGTTTAAAGAGACCGGGGCTGTGGCTGCTACACTAGCAGCAGAGGTGGCCAGAAGCCCTGGGCCCCTTTGAATTTCCAGGCCCCATATCAATTGCCTTCTTCTCCCTGTCTTCCCTCCCCACATCATGGGCCTGACTATGTGTCCTTTAGTGATCATTGGCATAATCTTGCTTGAAATGGTTGATGCCCCTGTGTGATGAGGTATACTCCCCACATTAGCCAAGAGAGGACTGATTTAGGCCAGGCAGACCCAATCAACCAATTAAGTGTCAATTACAGGAGAGCTATTTGGGCTAGAAGGAAGCCATTAATTGGAATCTAGCTCACCCTTGAGAAAACAGGTGGGGCTTACTTAAAGCAAAGAGACAGGCAACAAAAGGGAAGCTGCAGAATGAAAAGTAGCAGTCATTCTTGAGGGGGAGGAAGGGGCTAGAATCAGCAGCAGCGGAAGTAGTCCAAGGGTGAATTAGGGAAGCTGCAGATCTTGAATGCTTGGTAAAAGGCTCTGGACTGGAATCCAGAGTAGAGGGTGGGCTTTTCTACCTACTAAACCTGACAGAATGGTATTTCCAGGGATAATGACTTAGAAGACTGAGTCATAAAAGACACTTTCCATGTATCATATCACAGAAGAAACCATGTGGTGTCCTGTCCAGAGTCACAAAGAGGCAGCAGCAGCAGCTTGTGGAACAGAAGGGCTGTAGAAAGAATGAGGGAATACAACTGCTGGAAAGGGGTGTTGGCTAGGCAGAGCTAATCCTCAGAAAAGCCTGGAGGAGGAGCTATTAAATGCAGAGTAGAGTACCCTGTCACACCCAGCCTTTCCTCTGGGAACTCAAGGGCAGAGTTGGCCCTGCCATGAGGCCAACTGAGGTGGCCATCTCAGGTGCCAGACTGTGGGCGGGGGGTACTCAGAGTGTAGAAAATTGTGTGTGCTACTGGTGCATATGTATTCTCTCTACTCTAGATGCACAGAGATGGTGGAGTGCCATGAGAGGAGTAGAACAGGAAGAAGGCATAATTGAGACCTTTCAAAGTTTTGGCCCAAACGAGGGGCATGGGGGCATCATTTGAGCTCCACACCTCAGGTGCCAAAATGTTGTGGGCCGGCCCTGCTCAAGGCCTATGTCACTATTTTGCCCCAGTAACACTCATTGTAATGGTAGAGTCTGGAGGTATATATGTTCCTCTTCCCACTAATCAAAGGGACTGCCTAGAGCCAAACTGGCCCTAAGGCAAGCTTAAAAGTGTATGGGGGTATTTCAACATCATCTGCCAGATAGCAGCTCCCAAGAAATCCCTCTGCTCACTGAACTATGTCAGAAGCATTACATTCTTTGTTACCATTCCCTATTCACAGCCTGAAAAGCATTACATTCTTTTTATTATTAATTGGTAAAGTAAGAGGAACAAACCACAAGTGATGAACCATATGGATACTTTTTATGGGAAAGCTTTTCTTTCACTACTCATGGGCTTACTAAATTGCTAATGTCCTATACATAGATTGGAGCATCCCTCAGCATTTACCTTAGTTTATTATTATCTTGGACAGACAAGATCATTTTTCTTGCACCTAGTGGTATCATTTACTCCTGTGCAAAGTGAGTCTAAAATGCTACTAAACCAGAATGCACAAATAGCAGCAACCAAGCATGCAAGGCAATGGAGAATCTCTCTGGGAAATCCTATTGGCCTCTGTTATACAGGAGGTCACATTAGATGACCACACTGGTCCATTCTGGTCTTAGCATCTCTGAATCAGGGCCATAGTTATTTAACAAACTTGTCCATTCAATACCACTGTGGGAAGCTAAAGTCCACATATTTCCCTGTGTCAGAATCCACAGACATTCAGAAGTTTAAGCCATCACTGAATCTTCATGCTGTATAACCTTCAAAATCAGTATAGAACCCACCTCACAGTGACTATCTGCCCACCATCCAGCACAATTCCATTCATCTGTGCTATGAAGATGGCAGCAACTGCTTCATAAAGGGCAGTCCCATCCATGTTAATTGTTGCTCCAACAGGCAGGACAAATCTTGTTACACGCTTATCAATGCCCAAGTTTTCTTCAAGGCAACGGAAAGTAACAGGTAAAGTACCAGCACTGAGAGATGGAGAAAAGAAATGGAGAAAGACAGGGTTTTATGGTTTACAATATTCGGACATGATGGAAAAAGATGAGAACTACTGCAATTTTGCTATGACCATTTCCTTTCTCATGTTCAATACGTTCCTTAAAGAGAGTGCAACCACAGAAATTACTGAATTCTATGGGAAAGAGAAGCACAGTGTATAATTCATGTTTTTAGTACCTCATTGCTAGAAAGCTGGCAACATTTCTATATTTTTCCCTCCTTTGCCAGATTTTTTTGTGTTCAATTCTCCTGTAGCCATAAACCTTTTTTCTATCAACACATACTTTGGGATTAATTGGAGGTTGGATTCTGGGTCACACAGGAGCTAGTTGGACTTTCTGCCCAATTTATAAATTATTTATTGATTTTTTTTTTCAAAGCACCAAGCCAAATAACTGGTTGCTATGGGAACTCAAATCAATATTGAAGGGTCAAATCCTACATCTCTTCAGTCGTGGAGGTGCTCTTGGCAGAGGAATTAAGTACTACATAAAGGGGCATGGGAAGGAGATGAGCCTGTGCACTCTTCATTCACAGAGCTTGGAGGACAACAAGGTTGGTGCTGAAAAACAGAATGCTTATGTGAATCTTGCCTGCTTCCCCCCTGTTGGGGGCAGAGCAAGTTATTTTACCCACTGAGCCTGAATATACTCAGCAGAGTAGTCCCATAGCTACTTTTTCTTCCAGTGAGTTGAGATTCCTTCCTCTGCTGCCCAGGTGCACAGCTGAACGATCTAAATTAATGAATCCAATTCAGTCACATACCTATTTGATGTTTTCATTTTCAGTGCTTGATTCTGGTCCAATCCTCCACTAAACTAATTTGGTTACATCCTGATCAGAGTCAACTCCGAAAAGTGAATGCAGTGCTGGGGAAATTCCTATAGAGCAGTTGCTTAGTATAAAAATAGTGAAATCATGTCTGTATCAGCTCATTTGCATACTCCCAGCTGTGCTAATGGAAATTTTTCAAAGGTCATCCTGATTACTGTACCAATACAACTTTGGTCTGACAAGAATGTGAACTATTGTGTGTAGTGAATGGAACAAAGAGCTGAACTTACTAAAATATACTATGATAAATCCTCATTGCATATGGCATATACTGCCTTGCAATTTCACTGTTTAGTATATTCATTGTTTAGTGACCATAGTGATTTTGTGAAGTAGGAGAATATCATTATCCCCATTTTATAGATGGATAAAGTGAGGAACCAAAAAATTAAGTGACTTCTTCTTTATCACAAAAGGAGTAAATGCCAGAGGCCAATCTGGCACTCACAGCCCTGGTTCCCAGTCCTGTGCTCAGAACTGCTCTTCACACTCACTGAGGGGTTTTTTAAAGAGCTACTTGAGCCAGGTAAGTAGCTTCAGCCAAATCTATTCTGTCACCAATGTAGTTTAGTTATGATAGGCAATGTTTGTTTACCACAGCTCATCAAATATGCATTCTGTGATGTCACACACCTAGCTACGTCTAGACTGGCAAGTTTTTCCGCAAAAGCACCTGCTTTTGCAGAAAACCTTGCCAGCTGTCTATACTGGCCGCTTGAATTTGCGCAAGAACACTGACGATCTGATGTAAGATTGTCAGTGTTCTTCCGCAAATACTATGATGCTCCCGTTCAGGAAAAAGCCCTCTTGCGCAAATATATTTGCACAAGAGGGCCAGTGTAGACAGCAAAAAAGCCCTAATGGCGAAAATGATGATCGGGGCTTTCTTGCACAAAACCGCATCTAGATTGGCACGGACACTTTTCCGCAGAAAGTGCTTTTGCTCAAAAGCGTCCGTGCCAATCTAGACGCTCTTTTCTGCAAATGCTTTTAACAGAAAAACTTTTCCGTTAAAAGCATGTGCGGAAAATCATGCCAGTCTACACGTAGCCCTAGAGTATATAAACACGAAAGAATAATCTCACTTCTAGATAGGAAATAGAAAGTGTATTTCCCCATGAGCTGTCTTACAAGTGCATGTTTATGGCTGTTTGCATGCAAGGAGATGGCTGAATGCATATTGTGGGTCACCGACGCTGTTTTTTCATTCCACTGTGCTGTGCCTTCCATGACAAAAGTGATTTCTGTATCTTATTTGTTAGAAAAGAAAAATTTAGTTGACTGACACACAATTGAAATTCAATCAAATAAGCTTTTTTTCCTGCATGAGTAGGAGTAAATCCCACCCACAGTCACTTTTCACAAATTGGAGCAGATGTGAAAGTGTGTACATGGCAGAGACCTACCCAGAGACTGCTATAGCTGACTCTCGCTGATTTTGTCATTTACCCTGCAGTCTTGCATTATAATTTGAAGGACAAACAAGTCTTTTCCCCCTTAATTTTAATTTCTTGAGCAACAGTAAATGTTGAGCCCCTGAATGATGCCAGCTTGATAGACCTAGCACCGGAAATGCTTTTTATCATATCTGGAAGAAGCAGAAATTTCTCAAAAGCCATCCTAAATTATTGTACCAATATCCCTTTGGTCAGACAAGAATGCTAACTATTGCATATAGTGAGTGGAGCAAAGCAGTACATGATTCCCCATCTTGTCCTAACAATCCTAATCCTGGTGTGTGGGAGTATTTGATTGTCAAAAATCTTTGTCTCCTCAGTGAGAACCCCAAACAATACCATGATCATTATTTTTGTGATGTAGACATTTATCTATAAGGATTTGGACTGAGAACTTCTGAATCATTTCACACAGCCCTCTGAGCAACTGTCAGATGATAAAGACTTTCAGTCACAGCTGACCCAGTTTATATATGACCCAGTAGGGGAGAGGTAGTCATAACACACTTTATTTTTCCCTGTGGAAAAATTTGATTGTTTTGGTGAGAAATAAAAATATTTTGGACAAAAATCTATGAATTTTCAGCCAAAAACTTTTGGTTGAGAACCAAACATTTTAGATACAACAGTGCTGCTTTGGTGCCACATGGGATTTGTAGTTTGTGTGTCTTAGGCCCCCATTCTTCTCTGTGGGTAAGGCCCCAAGCCAGATATTTCCCATGATGCAACACAATCCTCTGTCTTGTTGAGCCACTGTGGTGCATCATAGAAATCATTGGCTATGATGAATCATGGGAGTTTCAGTCTGGATATAGGATCCTAGCCTATAGAAGAGAAACAGAGGCAAGACATTTAGTCAAAAACCCAGTTTTCCCAGTGAAAAGCACCATATCTTATTACCACTTCCTGAATCATCCAGTTTCCAACTCTTTCCATTTCCTGATTCACAGATCTGTACTCTAGATGAAAGACTAAACAGTTCAGATCCTTATCCAAACACCTTTAGCCTGCCAAACTTGTCTGAAAGACACAGAAAAACAGACTTCTTGGTGAGATTTTGAGTAAATCCTTCCTCCTCATGGGATAGAATTTAGTTCCCAGCTTTAACTTGCAGAGAGCTCACAGGAAATCTGTTGCGTCCTCTTTTTGACGGAGAAGAGACAGGAGCTGAGTTCTTATAAAGAGAGAACTTAATTTAGGTCAAAGTGCAGAGACAAACCCTGTGACTCTTTAGCTAACTGCCTAAACAAATTGCTACTCAATATCATCACTCAGGATTTCCCTAAGTCCTAGCCTGGAGGAAGCAGGCATGGGTAGAACTACTAGTGATGACAGTACAAGTCCTGTCGATCCTGGGATAGATAAACAGCTCCAGAAAAGTACCATCCTTCTGGGGAATTGCACATACTGGTTCGGGCCCAGTTCAAAAGGTATGGCAGAAAAAGTAGGAGCGTTTTGTATAAAGGGTCAGCATGAACTGGCTCGGAGAGCCTCCTCAAATTTACATAAAACCATAACCAAGAAGAAAAAGCCCTGCCGGAAGAGTGGGAAGGAGTGGAACTTGCTGGGCTCTCCATCGGAAGAGGGGTACACTTGGTAAGCTTAGCATACATGCAGATTGTTAATTGTTTTAGGATATATTACTCTCTAATTATTTTGCGCTAAAATAAATTGAGTTCTACACGGTGAAAGCTGGCTGGTCACTGGTAAATACTCTCAGAGCCAGGGCCATCAACAATGGTGTCAAATGCCCCAGGGCCCAGGGATTTTAAAGGGCCCAGGGTGCCCAACTGCCGCCACCACTACTGCGGTGACAGCAGTGTCCCAAGCTCTTTAAATCGCCGCTGGCGTCCTGAGTGGTGCATTCCAGACTGTGCTGAAGGCCTGGCTGGGGGAGGCTAACCTCCTACCCCGCCCCTTCCTGCCCATTCTGGGGACACAGAGCTGGGCTCCCACATCTTGCTCAGGGACCCAGAAAGTTGCCAGCGCTGCTGGTCATAGCCCCTGGGGGAGAGAGGAGCTGCAGGTGCTGAAATGAGATCACAGCTGCTGAGAGAGTCTCCATGAATTGCAAGCCTTAAACCCCTGGTCTGGAGAGAGAGAGGGGTGGGTATAAACCCACAGAAAGGTGCTGTTGGAAGCCTGCAATGTAAAGGGGCATGTTTGCATAGACCACAGAGGAGGACACAGGTACAGTTAACCTCAGAACTAAGACAAATATGGAGCCTTATAACAGTTATGGTTCTGTACATTCTCATTTAATAACTAGTAACACTAATAGCACTTCATCCACAGATCTTAAAGTGCGTACCCAAGGTGGGTAAGTAACTTGATCCCTCTTTTACAGGTAAGGAAACTAAAGCACAGATGTTCCGTGATTCACACAAGTTTACATAGCGAGCCAATGGCATAGCAGGGAACAGAAATCAGGTCTCTTGACATTTAGCCTGGAGCCACTATCCAGTAGGCCATACTGCCTTTCTTTAAAGCCTACAGAGTGTGAAGTAAATCTTTTTTTCCCCACATAGATTAAGGTGATCAAAAGCTGTTTACTGATTGGCATTTAATGATTAAATTTTCTAGCAAAGTTCAAAACAGCAGCTAAAAATGTCTAGAGGGCAGCCAACGAGCTGCTAAAAAATAAATAAGGAGGCATTTCATATGGAGTACCTGGAAGCTGTGCCGAGAGCTGTGATCCATGCCTGGAAAATGCCAGCAAGGAATGAGAAGGGGCTTTTCCGTGTTATCACGAAGTACAGTAAAGGCAAGAAGATCCCTCCATGGATGAGAAGGCCCACGATCACTGTTACCATGTACATTCCAAGTTGCCTAGCAACCACCTCTAAGTCCTTAATTGCAATGATTTTCCCACAAATAAGGCAGGCAATGCCCAAAGGGGAGTACCTAGAGAAAAACAACAGAACGAAGAGATGGAACTCATCCATACAGCATGCAGCCGTAAAACCTATGCCCAAAACTCTGTGGAACTATGGAGAGAGATCCAAGGTTCTAGGCTGAAAACTTTGGGATGTCAAGAGGATACATAATTACAGACTGATGGTGGTTCAGTGGCTATCCTTCATGCCTCTATATATGGTAATGAGAAAAGCATATTCAGAGGAACTTGCCAAAACACCTCATTAAAAGCAATAATACCATACTTTTGGGAGTCAAACCATGAGGTTCTTACTCAATTTCTAACAGCTTCCCTTCCAGTCTCACACTACAGATAATCAAACAAGTAAATGAACAATGCATAGATTGAAAACTGCTTGTCCAAACAATGTAATGAGCATAAAACAGACATTTGCATAAACCAGGATTGGCTCACACAGGAAAATTGGCTAGATTCATAAGATTATATACTTGCAACAAACAATCCAAACCCAAACTTGATGAAAAATGCTACATAGCCGCTAAATAAATATTATAACATTATTCAATAAAGATCTAACTTTGTATGCCTGCTTATGGGATATTGCTACTGGGCCAAAGCCTTATTCTGCAAATATACACTGTATTCAATGGTGGTGAATAAAACAGTTTCCTAGAGAGACACCTCAGTTCAGTGCCTCTTACTCTGCTGATTTTATAGAATACAGTCTTTGCATGTGGACTCACAGAGGCTATGGGAGGAGACATTTGTATATTGATGCAAACCATTGGAATCTTATTTGGGTTGAATGCATATTTTGGGCAAGGCAATTTTGCTGCAGAACACTGGAAATAGAGCATGTCTCTTGGCTCCTCTGTAATTATGCCTGTTGTTTATTATTATGTTGGACTCACAAGAGAAGCTTAATGTTGCTATGTTTTGAAGGGATGTTTTTTTTTTTTTTTTTTTTTTTTTAACTGTAGAGAACCTCTAGCATAAATGTGATATTTTTAGAGTAGTCCTAAAGGTCTGAAAATGGTGCCTGCATGTCTTGGAGCTCTGTAGGCAGAAAATGACAGTGTGCCTGTCATCTTCAGAAATATTTCAAAATGCACTTTAATTATCATCCCACCCCACCCCAAAAAGGAAACACCATTGTTCTGGTTGTACCATCCTTAAAATGGTTTAAAGAGCCAAACCAGCCCAGTAATATTGGTTGCCAATAAAGTATAGTGTACCCAGTCTGTGGCAGGATTTGGCTTGTGTGTTTTATGCATCTTAGAAGTTATGATCTTGACTTACCACATGATCATAGTGACTAGTTTCATTACGATTTCATTCAGGATGTTGAAGAAATCCACCATCATCTTGGCCTGCTCTCCCATCTTCCCCATAGCTACGCCAAAAGCAATGAAGAACCCTATCAGGCCTGGTGGAGGAATCACACACAACGAATCATCAGTTAGGAAACACATTATTTTGGTCTGAGTGTCTGCAGCTATGCCAGAATAAAGCCAGCCTGTGGGGGCTATCCTGCTAATTCAACAACTGCACTATATTTTGTAGCCGAGATGCTATATCTCTTATTCATGTAATCTTGCGCTAAACTTCCACAATGGTAACCAGGAAGTATTCTTTATTCTTTATTTTCTACTAACCTGTAAATTCTATGGCATGAACGCTGTTTTTTCTTACATCATAATATAACACCTAGATGATAAATTGATCAATAATAATAATAATTAATAATAATAATAGTGAAGGTACTGTATTTGATTTGATTCAGTTTGAAAGGAGTATTGAGTCTCCATTGCATGGCTCCTGTTCACTGCTAATGTCGTGTACAGAGGCCATAAAAGAAATAGACCTATCCACCAAAGGAACATTCATAACATAAGCTTCCTGAATGCCATAGAGACTGTAGAGGCCTCATAGTTTGACAAGGGGATGTGGCCACACCCTAATTAGCTTTTGTTGGTACAATGCCATCTAGGGGTCATGTCCAGCTTTATCTAAGTTCAGAACAGCCCTCATGTGGTTCTACCCGGTACATGGGACAATTTCAGAATACAGAGAGATGTAAAGGGAATCCCTCATCCTCATCTCTCAACATGCACATGCATGCATGTGTCACATACACACACTCACTCTTCTTGTGACTAGCTCAACCAGAAGGCATAATTAGGGTTTTTAATCTTCCCCAGTGTTAAATAAAAATATGCATATTAAGGAACAAATGTTGCTCCAGATTAAATGAATGGGAGCAAATTTTGCCTTTAAATCCAGTGAGGAGCAGGCCTTATAACACAGGAAATTGTAACCATTTTAAACAAATGGAGGAAATTCTTGTGTATTAGAAAATCAAAATGAGAGTCAATTGAGTGAATGAGTACACTGGGGACTATTGGATCATGTATAAGATTAGTGTGTTCCAGTGAAAGGTTTTGCTAGAATTTGCAAGAATCAAGAGGCTTGTCTGGGGTTATTAACTGACACTGATAGAAAATTCTGAAGCTCAGCAATCCTCAAGAGATTGAACTGCAAGATATGATGAGAGTTCAGCATTTACCTCGTGTGTGAGTTCAACTGGGAATTTCTCTTGTCAAAAAGCTAAGTGAGTCCCATTAGGATACAAAAACAGACAATGAAAGTGGTTTAGTGTGGCTATCCAAAAACTCACTCGTTAGTATAGGAAGTTTGTACTGGAGTCTCATGAGTGGAAAAGGTGAGTGTCTGTGTGTGCTGTAGAGCATGGAGAGAAGGGTTGCCGAAAAATTGTTGAATAATCACCAACTAGGTAATTTCCTGGAATCCCAGCTGTGTGTCAGAAAATATTAGTAGGTATTTGTGTTCACTTAATGCCAAACTAGCATTCAGTTACTCACAGCACTCAACTTTGTGTTTGTATGAATTTGCCCAGCTCCTTTAATTTATGCAACATGAGTCTAATCACCCTATTTTTTAATTTTTCATTTACCCTGATAAAAAGGCAGCCATAGACCAGGGAAGGGGAGCCTATGGAAAGAAGCCTGAGGGGAAAGGCTGCCTTTCTAGAGGTCTGCTCACCACCACTGGAAATGTTTTTGCTATATCTGTTAGGCTCAAGGCCTGGCAGGAGAGTGCTTGGGGCAGGAATCAAAAGTGGTGGGGAAGTGGCCCAGGGAAGTAGATGATGTTAGGGTTGGAGGAGGGGCAGTGGGGACCTGCTACTAAAGGGTCCCTGGGAAGGAGCCCAGGGTACTGGGTATGCCTGGGCTTCCCTCCACCCCCACCTCTTTCTTCCCCTCCCTGTGCCAGTGGTGAAGGTGGCCAGGGTAGACTGCAGTTTGCTTCTGGAGTAAGAGAATCATAGAATACTAGGACTGGAAGGGACCTCGAGAGGTCATCGAGTCCAGTCCCCTGCCCCCATGGCAGGACCAAATACTGTCTAGACCATCCCTGATAGATATTTATCTAACCTACTCTTAAATATCTCTGGAGATGGGGATTCCACAACCTCCCTGGGCAATTTATTCCAGTGTTTAACTCCCGTGACAGTTAGGAACTTTTTCCTAATGCCCAACCTAACCCTCCTGTGCTGCAGTTTAAGCCCATTGCTTCTTGTTCTATCCTCAGAGGCCAGGATGAACATTTTCTCCCTCCTCCTTATGACACCCTTTTAGATACCTGAAAATGGCTATCATGTCCCCCCTCAGTCTTCTCTTTACTAAACTAAACAAACCCAATTCTTTCAGCCTTCCTTCATAGGTCATGTTCTCTAGACCTTTAATCATTCTCGTTGCTCTTCTCTGGACCCTCTCCAATTTCTCCACATCTTTCTTGAAATGCGATGCCCGGAACTGGACACAATATTCCAACTGAGGCCTAACCAGCGCAATGTAGAGCGGAAAAATGACTTCTCATGTCGTGCTCACAAAACACCTGTTAATATATCTCAGAATCATGTTTGCTTTTTTTGCAACAGCATCACACTGCTGACTCATATTCAGCCATTATAACCCCTAGATCTCTTTCTGCCGTACTCCTTCCTAGACAGTCGCTTCCCATTCTGTATGTATGAAACTGATTGTTCCTTCCTAAGAGGAGCACTTTGCATTTGTCTTTATTAAACTTCATCCTGTTTACCTCAGACCATTTCTCCAATTTGTCCAGATCATTTTGAATTATGACCCTATCCTCCAGAGCAATCGCAACCCCTCCCAGCTTGGTATCATCTGCAAACTTAATAAGCGTACTTTCTATGCCAATATCTAAATCGTTGATGAAGATATTGAACAGAGTTGGTCCCAAAACAGACCCCTGCGGAACCCCACTTGTTATACCTTTCCAGGTATAGCTAGACTGAAGACTGGAGTGGGCCTCTGAGGCAAGTGACAAGTCAGTGGGTTGATGCTCCCTGTCTATAGAGGAGGGGCAATAGCTCTGGGGCTCAGCCTGAGGGCTGTGCCGCAAGGAGGACACTGTGTATTGGGACCATATTGGGTAAGACCAAAGGTCCAGGTAGCCAATACCCTATTTTATGACAGTGGTCAATGCCAAGTGCTCTCGCCTGTCACCTACTCCCAGCTTCTGAGAATCAGAGACTAGGGACACCGTTCCTATCCATCCTGGCTAATAGCCATTGATGGATCTATCCTTCATGAATTTAGCTAGTTCTTTTTTTGAACCTTGTTAAAGTCCTGGTCTTTACAACATCCTCTGGAAGGGAGTTCGACAGGTTGACTGTGCGTTGCATGAAGAATTACTTCCTTTTGTTTGTCAGTGGGATCCAAATTCTTCTAAAACCTAGTACCAAATCTAAAGTATCGTGTTATCCAGATTGTTTCATATATAAAAGAAACAAAAGTAAATTCTTGTGATCTTCTGAATGATACAAGTGTGGATGTATGTTCAAACAGCATAAATATATGGCTAAGTCATTACACATAGGGAAGCAGGAACCTTCTTTAAGCCCTTACATGACTAATAAGACTAATAGGGGTATGCAGTACGTACAGCATGTCTGCCCCCTCTTTCTTTCCCTCAGATGAGGTGAGCAGGCAGGGATGGGTAGGGAATGGGCAAAACCTTAACTCTGTCCCCATATGCTAGCCAGTACAGCTGTGATGACATGCTGGGGGAGGTTTGTAACTTAGTGCTTTTAAAGGTTAGCTAGAAATTACTCTCCCCTAAACAAAGAGGAGGCAAAGAGGGACTTATGACTCAGAAGTATAACAATGTATCCAAGTGTCCTCCACTGGTACAGTTTACACCCTCCCAGACCTATTGTTTAGGCAGTACCTAAACTCACATCTTAGAATAAAGGTCTCAGAAGAGTGCCCAGGATCAGAAATTCTTTGTCTCCGTGGAACAGATAAAGCAGGACCCCCAGCTATTCTAACAATACATTTGGGGTATTCATACTCTAACAAATTAACAGTAACAATATTTTGATCATTTCCAGGCCTGTCTATAAGGTTGCCAATGAATTATAATTGTGGTGATTGATTCTGTGATATGGGCACATGGGCACTAAGAGCAGGAATGAGACCATCAGATTCGTATCACATGTGTCAGCAAGTAGCTAGCAACTGGTTGCCACTTTTGGTAATGCACTGCTCAGGCCACATTTGGACTCCAGAACTAATCAGTCCAACCTGGCCATCCACAGACTGTCACTGAAAAGCAAGAGCTGCTATGTTATCAATATAGGTTTCAACAGGAAACTAGTTTCTTTACCTAGGACATTCATTCCATCTTTAAACTCAAGCCCCTTTTTAATGACCAGCTGGGCTTCTGGTGGTTCTTCGGTCATCGTCTCATTCATCATAGCAAAGACAGAGTCAGTGATGTTAGGTGGTTCTTCGGTTTCTGGGGGTACCAGGACTTTCTTGGTGACAGTTTGAATCTGAAGGAGTTGCAAGATGGAATGAGAATGGAATCAGAATGTGATTTAATACATAAGGGAATAAAATAATAATAATATTTCTGCCCCATTCCAAATAATCCTAGGCAATGTTATTTTTAGAGGATCAAACTATGCAGTCCATCCCCTCTAACTCCTCTTCCAACCATCTACATGTTTTGTTAGTCTTTAACGTGCTACCAGAGTATTTGTTGTTTTTTAAAGTTTATCATGTACAGACTAACTTGGCTAACCCCTGAGAAGCTTCCAAAAATAAGTTAGTTATAATAATTCCATGGAAAATTAAGTCCTGAGATCCAATTCCAAAAAAGCAGTATAATGAAGATGATAAACACCCTCTTAATTGTTAATACATAACATCTTACATATAGGCCCTTCCATCCAGAAAGAAAGTGCTTCACTCACCGTATTCTCTCCCTATTTTTGGAGTGGATGATAACAGCAATTCTGAACAAACATTACACAACAAAGACTTTTATCTCCAATCTCAGCTACCATGGCAGTTTAGTTCAAAAATATGTTTTTATATTTCTAACACATCTCCCATTCTGTGACTGTTTCCTTTTTTTAGGTTGGTTCTAGGTTCCTATCTGTGGGAGCTGAAATAAAACTGGTATACACAGATACCCTCCAAGCATGGTAATGAATGAATCTGAGAGCTGGACTGCAAAAGAAATGTATAACTTGTCACATTCTTGTTGCCAGCTTCACTGAGAATAAGCCAAAGCATTCTACCACTCATACCTGAAAAACCATCTGCTATTTCTATATGTGCAGATAGCAGGATCTCATTAATGATAGCACTCAGAAAAAATCTAGGTACAAAGCAGCTAGACAAGGTATCGTGAAATTAAAGTATTAAGGATACAGAGCCATTTCTGTATCTTATTCAATTACAATTGTATCTGCAGGTTGTTGGGATGGCTCACATGGGATATAGTGTGGATGATGCCCCAATTCAAGCTGTAACATCTTATATTACCCCTGTTTTAAAATGTGCCTCTCTTCTAAATTTAGAAAATAAAAATACTCGGCTAGAAAGGAACTTTGACAATGTGTGAGAAACTCTTCAGCAGTCCTGAAGCCAGCCAACTTTTGCTGCTGTTTTTTTTTTTTTATCTTGGGAATTTTATTGTCCTGATTTTTATGTGAGATAGACGTTATGTCAAAGCTGTGTAGAGCTACAAAAATAAACAGTGGGGGTTGAGTCTAAGCAGTCACAACTCCTCCTGGAGTTCATGAAGGTCCTCAGCACTTCCCAGGATCAGACCCATAAATACTAGTGATAAGGTCCTGACCTCAAAGTGCAAGTTCAGATAAGCTTTTTTTACTTTCAAGATGCTCATCTGGACATGATGGTTGTCACTCTAGATCGCACATTTAGGTGAGATGGTGAAACACTTTCTAGAGGGACATAAACTCACAAACTAAACATTGGTGTATAGAGAAATAAGGGTTTTAATACGCTATTCCTAATCAGGAAAGCAGCCTTTGACACCACCTAAACCAGGTGAGATGAAGAGAGTACCTCAACCTCTATTGTAACCAAGAGGGAAGACAGGTGGAGACCAACTCCAGAAGCCCGTATGTCAGTGGTTACAGCAGAATAGTAAAAGAGATGTGGCTTAATGGCAGACACTTTGAAGGAGGCTAGTTTGGAATTTGTTCACATAAAATATGGGAACACTAAAATAAAAAAGCTCATTTTTGGCCCCCCAACCAAAGTCCACTGAAGTCATTAGGAGTCTGTCCATTGGGTTTGGTAGGCTTTGGATGACACCCACGTGGGGCAAAGTTAAAACAGTGTCAGCTGAGCCATAGGTGGTACATTAGCATTAGAGATCTTCCACAAAAAGTTCTTGAGCAAGAGCACATCCACACTGCCATGTGCTTTTGCACAAGAGAGTGTCCACACTGACAGGGACACTCTTGCACAAGAAAGCTCTGATGGCCATTCAATGAATGGCCATCAGAGCACCTGTGCTTTTTCCATCCACACACACGTATTGTCCGTCCACACCCACCTTTTTGCACAAGAACTTCTGCACAGAAAGGCTTATTCCTCGTAGAAAGAGGAATAACTCTTGCACAAAAAGCCCTGTCTTACGACAATCTACTGTGCTTTTTCTTGAGCAAAAACGTGCTTATAGTGTGGACGCTCCGTGCTTGTAGTGTGGACGGTGGTTTTTGTGCAAAAACTCTGCAACGTAGACGTAGCCTATGGCCACTAAACAAGACATATACAGAATCTGAGAAAAGTATTGGATATTAGCAGCTTAATTCTTCCTCACTTTTTCCCCCACTTGTTCCCTACCTATAGATATTAGATCCATTTTCTATTATGGAGAAGTAGAAGTGAAGGGGGGGGAAACAGAACTTCACTTATAAAACATTATGGCTTTTAGCCAGTCATGGGCTGGCCACAGGACCTCTATCCCCAAGATAATTTGGGAACATTCTGAACATATTCCTTTTAAATACCAAATACTTTTTGTTTTTATGTGAGAGTGTGGGGAAGAAATAAAGTTCTTGCAATACTTTTGGCAGCTTAGATCTGCCCTTTTTGTGCTCACTTTACTCCTCACCCAATCCTCCCACCTGTAGCCACAGCTCCAACTAACATTCTATTTCAAGTAGTACCATTTAGGAACATCTAAGAATGGGTTTGGCAACAAATATTGTTTGGCTCAATAAAAATAGGCTGCCTGATTGCCAAACAATTTAATTTTAGGAAAGCTGCTGACAGAGGAAGTGGGAAGCATATGTTCTTTGTAAGCATTTCTTTTATCGCTTACTAACACAATGTGTTAATTTTGTGCTGGTGAAAAGTGATTAGGGGCTGAAGTATTTAACTACAGGATAAGTAAGGAATAGGCAACAGCAGCGTAACTCTCTTCCTCTCCCGGCCATTGGTCCACAAGTAGTACGCCTACACTGCAACACTATTTTGAAATAACTTAGTCCGTGTCTACACAGCAGGCAGTTATTTCAAAATAGTGTCAAAATACTGTCAAGCTAGAGGACTTCTTACTCTGACTCCTGTAACCCTCATTGTATGAGGAATAAGGGAAGTCGGAGGAAGAGTGCTCTGTTTCGAAGTAAGTGCTGTGTAGGCGCTCCCTATTTTGAAATAAACTATTTGAAAATAAGATATGCAATTGACGTAGCTCAATTTGCATAGCTTATTTTGAACTAAGCCCTGCAGTGTAGACACAAGATGTCTTACATGTGACCTGGTGGAGCCCTCTATAGACAGTTAACTCATTTGGGCTCTATTATCAATATAGATCTCAGTCTCCAGACAGTGAACTTGTTATATGGGACAGTGGATTTGAGGATGTGAACACCTGAACACTGGTAACTTACCTGAAACCACAAATACACTTCACAGAGGGCATTGGATAGCCATCAGATCAGTCACTAACCCCTGGGCTAAATTCAAATTCAATCAGCAGTTTGGAGGTCAAATGTTTCATGGCCCAACAACCAGCCAGCACCTTTCTAGAGCATTAAATACTGTACATAAAGAATGAAGCTATTTAAAAAGAGTACTTTTAAAAAGATGGTCTTTTAAAAAAAAATGAGTCACATAAAATGTTCAAGAACTGAAATCAGTAACAAAGTTACTACATAATAAAAGAAATAGTTGTAAACTATTTTCTTTCTTGATTTACCTGCCCAGCACTGTACTTTGGTATTCATCTCAAGTATTTTAATGCCACTCACTAGGTGAAAGATAGAACATCTTGGAATGTAAAAAGGTCTTCACATTTAAAAATACTTACCTGTTGGAAGCATGCTTGGACTAGATTTTCAGGGAACAGGTTTCGGATGAGATCCAAGAAAGCATCCAAACTGGATACTTCATCATTTTTCTTCCCTTCTCCCAGCTGCTTTTTGAGTTTTGGATTTCCTGGATGAATGGCTAAAACCAGAATCACCCCTAGCACAGCAGCAATGATAGTAGTAGACATGTAGTAGACCATGGCTCTTGTGCCCAATCGACCACTAGCTTTAGCATCCAAACCTGACAATCCTGTGTTTAAAAAAATGCAGTGGGACTAGTTATTATACAATTCATCAAATTATCACAAACTATCTGGAGACTCTGCCTATAGTTATTTAAATCTTTAGTGACTATCTTTAGAGGTTTTTCCTCCCTTAGGAATGCTACACAATATAGATGGTGCCCTAAAGAACCTCCAAATTTTCTCCCATCTGAACAACACAGCTACGTCTAGATTGCATCCCTTTTTCGGAAAAGGGATGCAAATTAGACGTATCGCAATTGCTAATGAAGTGGGGATTTAAATCTCCCCTGCTTCATTAGCATAAAAATGGCTGCCGCTTTTTTTTGGCACGGAGCTTTGCCGGAAAAAGCGCCAGTCTAGATGAGGATCTTTCGGAAAATAAAGCCTTTTTCGAAAGATTCCTTATCCCTTATTTTAAGAGGAATAAGGGATCTTTTGGAAAAGGCTGTATTTTCCGAAAGATCCGCATCTAGAATGGCGCTTTTTTCCGGCAAAGCTCCGTGCCGAAAAAAAGCGGCAGCCATTTTTATGTTAATGAAGCGGGGAAGATTTAAATCGCCGCTTCATTAGCAATTGCGATACGTCTAATTTGCATCCCTTTTCCGGAAAAGGGATGCAATCTAAACGTAGCCTACGTTTAAAACTCCTTTTATCTGTGGAGAAATAGCTAAGACTGTATTCAGTTGGATCCTTAAGGGATTGATGGGTGTTGTGGAGAAATTATGTTCATTAGGACAAAGTGATCCCCTTTTATCCTTTATTTCCTGGAAGCTGATCATTTCAAGGATGACATACAGCTTTGAGCGATCCATGCTTTTCCGACCTGTGCTGCCATTCGTACAAATCCCACTTGAGGATGTGGGTGAGATAGTATAAAAGGGAAATGGTGGCATTCAAGAGAGCTGCACATATTTGTTTGGACCAAAATTGGCTAGCAGCATCAACTACTGAAATCAGTGAATTTATACCAGACATGGGTTTGGCCCATGAAATATAAATGAGCTATTATTAGTTGCAAAAAACTCACTGTATCACACCACTATTCTTCCTTTTTCACAAAAGGAGAAGCCATGCAGTGTATTTAGCTAGCATTTTAAAACCTTGATTGCTAATAGCTTACCTGTGATTAAACTGGATATAATTAAAGGTAAGATCAACATTTTTAACATCCTCATAAGGATATCTCCTGGGAAGGCTATTAACATGATTATGTCAGGATCAATGGGAGTTGCCAGGCGAAGAAGGCCGCCACATACTGCACCCATGATGACACCTGAAAGGAGAATTAAAAAGGAAGGGTGGGGAAAGGAATCATAGAATCATAGAAGTATAGGACTGACAGGGACCTCAACAGGTTGTCTAGTCTTCTCCCCTACGCTCAAGGCAGGACAACATAATAACTAGTCCGTTCATGACAGGTGTATGTCTAACTGTTCTTAAAAACTTCCTGTAACAGAAATTCCATAACCTCCTTAGGCAATTTATTCCAGTACTTAACTACCCTGACATTAAGGTATTCTCTACACTGGCAAGTTTCTCAGTCAGGAGTGTGAAAAAACATGGACACCCCAAATGCCAGTGTAAACAGGATCCCAATGGCTGCACTCCCAGCGCTGTTCGCTACTCCCCTCATAGAGGTTGTTCAGCTAGAGAGCTGGAGGAACCCTGTGCCATGACCACACTGCTGCATTAAAGCAGTGCTGTGGCAGTGATTTAAACTTGGAAATGCGGTTTCAGCCCCTTGCTTCTTAGCTTATTCTCAGAGCTTAACAAGAATCATCTTTCACCTTCAGGGCTGGTGATAGACTTTGACAGGCCCTGGGCAATGTAGATAGGGCTCAGCTCTAAGCCCTCCCCAGAAAGGACAGGGCCTCAGGCAGAACGGAGGAGCTGGGGCAGCCAGCACTGCTTGAACCATGCTACACCTCCCCCAGCCAGCCCTCAGTGCTGCCCATGGTGCCGGCAGTGATTTAAAGGCAGCAGTGGCAGTGATCTGGAGCCTTAGATCCTTTCGTATCCCTGGGCCCTGCTACTTTTGCCTCTCTTCCCTCAGAGGTGGCCCTGTCACCCTCCTCCTTGTAACCCTATTTTATGTACTTGAAAACTGTTATCATCACTCGCCCCAGACTTCTCCGTACTAAACAAACCCAGATTTTTTCAATTTTTCCTCTTAGGTCATATTTTTTAGACCTTTAATCATTTTGGTTATTCACTTCTGGACTTTGCCTAGTTTTTCCACATCTTTCCTGAACCATGGTATCCAGAAATGGACACAATACTCGATTTGAGGCCTTACGAGTGTGGCGCAGAATGGAAACTTGTATCTTTATTCACCACACAGAAGAACAATCTTCAAGGAAAATGGTTTCAGAATGATCCTACTACATTCAGTGCTATCTTTCATCGGATAAACCCACAGATTTTTGCAAATATTAATTAAGCCTTAAAATGCCCTGAGAGGAAGGTTATTATAATTAATATAATCACTGTGCAGATGGCTGAACTGATGCACCGCAAGGTGAAGTCAACTGCTCAAGGCCATATAAGCAGTCAGTAGAAGAACCAGCAAAACAACTCATCAGTCCTGAGTACCAGTGCTATGCTTTCACCACCAGAACAGCACCATTTCAAAACCACAATTAGTTTGTCTTAGCAAGCATATATATATTTGCTTTAAGCTCTCTTCCTAGAGAAGAATTAGCAAACAATATCACAGCTCAGGCAGAGATCTGATGGGAAAGCTGTCAAGACTTTGTGAAGAATATACGTTCAGCCTCTCATTACCAATGCATGTAATAATAAGATTGAGCTATCTGAATGAATTGCTATTAGGATCCAGTTTGCAGTAGCGCAAGAGAGCAGAAAAGATCTATTCGATTGAACTTTTAGGATTGCTCCCTGAAGCAGAGTAAAACACATAACATCTTTTCATCTATTCCAATCTCATATTGCTAAGGCAATGGGTCTACCCTTAAGAGACTATTTCATAATCCTGCACATATTACTGTTAAATAACTTTTTTCAATATTCAGACTAAACTTTTCATTGCTGAATTCTATCCCCTTTTATCACACTACCATAGATCATCCTAAACAATTCCTTTCATTAATTACTACAATTATTTATTCGTATTGCAGTAGTATCTTGGAGCCCTGGGTTTGGACCAGCATCCCATTGTTCCAGTGCTATGTAAGCAGAGAACAGAAAGATAGTCCCTGCCCAAAGTAGCTTGAAATCTAAGAACATCTTTAAAATACTTGTGTTTCTTTTTGCACTGTGACTGTATGTTTTCACCTTAGCCCCAGTGCACAATCTGCACTGTAATAAGACAACATAAGAAATCCTGAATTGTTTTGAAACTATCATTGGAATAACTTATGGTTCTATAATGATAACGGGTTGTTTGAGAGAGAAACTTATTTGTATAATCATGATCCCGGGAAAGGATCTTGGGAAAGGGGATCAGGCAACTTTGAGGAACTAGTCCAAACCCAAACTTCTTGTCCAGACAGTTTCAGTTTGTAACAGTTGAAAACTGTACTACTTTTATACTAAAACTGCAGCTGGTCATTCAAGGTATGAAAAATGGAGTGGGTCTGTGAATTCAATGCATTTGAAAAAAGTAAGTATATACAGGGTCAGTGAATCACAAAGAGATGGTTCTAACTGATCCAGATATGAAAGGTGTCAAAACAAGAAAACACTATTTCAACACACTGGGTCACTGAGTCCAGTATCTGCAGCAAGAGAGACATAGGAGATAAAGCTTGCATCTGTGTACATCTACACCGCAACACTATTTTAAAATAACTCGCTCTATTCCAAAATAACTTAGTCTGAGACTACACAGCAGGCAGTTCATTCAAAATAGTGTCAAAATACTGTCAAGTTGGAGATCTTCTTACTCTGACTCCTATAACCATCATTGTACAAGGAGTAAGGGAAGTCAGAGGAAGAGTGCCCTATTTCGAAATAAGTGCTGTGTAGATGCTCCCAATTTTGAAATAAAATATGCAGTTGACTTAACCAAAATAAACTACACAAATTGAGCTAAGCCCTGCTGTGTAGACTCACCCTCAGACAGGCTGAGAGATGGAAAGTGTAAGGGATCGGATAAATGGGTTGTTTTTATATTTTTAAAGCGACTGAATAAAAAAGAAAATCTCAGTTTCCTTCAGTGGTGGTGAGAAATGACACTTAAATCCTATTACTTCCACAAAAGACATGCAACATGTACATCAACCCTGCAGGATTCCTTCGTGCTACTCCATCCATGTGACTTTTCCAGGCTTACTGAGGGGAAGGGAAAATTCAGTCTCCATGGCCTATTCACTCCTTGACTGCTCAGTTAAGATTGCCTAAAAGTTTGCCCTTACAGAACACAATCACTGCCTGTGGTATTAGATAGACAAATCAAAAGAAACATAGGATGCATACAATGCATACAAGTGGGATATATCTTACCAAATACAGTAAGAGACAGGAGCAGGTTTTTTCTGAGTGATTGACAGAACCGCAGGCATATATTCTTGCGTCTTGTCTCCACAGGGCTCAGGTGGCTTTCATGCATCCGCACCTCTACCTGCTTAGGCATATTGTTGGAACTAGAAGAAAAATGAACACCATGTAAGCAGCTATAGTACCAGGTTCCAGAAGAAACTGGGAGAAAACAGTTGAAGACCATTGTCACGTGGGTCTGGCAACTCTGATTCTGAGAGCAAAACATGGATTGTTCCAGCCTTTATAGAGGTGGATTCCCAAAAGGCACACAACCAGTTCAGAAGAGTCTGGTATTGTCAGTGATGTTCCCTACAAACATGGCCAAATACACAAAAACTTAAAGTTCTGTGGTATCCTCACTGGAGGAGGGAGGCAAGGCCTAAGCTCTGTCTATGGTTCACTGTGGTGTTCAGTGCCCAAACTGCAGGGTTCTGAGTGTGCAGGGCAAATTCAGGAGAATGTGCCCATGCAGCTGGGCTCTGAGGATCTGTCTACACTGCAGTGCTATTTTGGGAAACCGGAAGTTTTCTGAAATAGCTATTCCATGTCTATTGAAGCAGCCCATTATTTCAGGCTCGCTAATCCAACGTCCCTGTAAACGTCATTCTTTGAGGAGTAAGGGATGTTTCGGAATAGCACTTTATTTCAAAATATAATTGAAATAAGATACACAATTTATGTAGCTCAAACTGTGTGTCTTATTTTGAGTTACGGTGCTGAGTAGATGCACTCTGAGTGTGCAGAGCAGATATAGTTGAATGATACAAAGAGGAGCACAAGGAGCAGTGATTCTCACACTGACAACAGAAAGCGCAGCATGTGCTCCCTCTTAGGGGATGTGGGGATCTATTTAACTGTCTGGGAGGAAGCAGCACTCTAGCTATGCTGTCTCTGTGCTCAGATAATGAGTAGCAACATCCTGCCCAATTTCCAAATAGATATGCTAGAAAGCATCGGTGCAAGACGAGGAAGAATGTAGCTCTAAAATATTCAAAGGAAAACATAGGTCTATATAGAGCAGACAGGATATGCTATCTCAATATGCAAAGGTTGTAGCAGTGCTGGAGTTACGGGCAATGAGGCAGATTCCCCTTATTCTCTGGTCATTTTGAAATGCTTGAGTGATGCTAAGTGACTAGATCCTTGGTGTAACCTTCCAGTGCAGACTTTCCGTGGTGAAGTTTGAACAGCCAGCATAGGAAATGTGTCAGGAAGGCAGGTGGAATTCCAAGAGGGGGGTCATGGTGGAGGAGAGCACTACCACACCTATTTCTCTTCTGCTGCTCTAACAGCAGGTGAGGCAGCGCCAAATCAGGGAGCTCTTCATTGCTCTCAACTCTGCTGTGCTGAACCCAGCTCAGGCACAGGGAAGAACTGAGACCAATAGTCCTTTGATTTATCTAACATTTCAAAATAGCCAATTATGTATGTACTATGGTTCTCATCCTGATGCTCTTGTTCACAGTGAGTAGTACCTTACACACCAATTTGGGGTGTGTCTACACTGCATCGTTATTTCGAGATAACTAGCATTATTTCAAAATAACAATGTGAGCATCTACACAGCCATTCTGTTATTTCCAAATAATTTTGAAATAACAGACGGCTTATTCTGAAACCTGTAAATCTCATTCTACGAGGAATAACGCCTATTCCAAAATAGTTATTTCGAAATAAGGCAGGTGTAGATGTTCCACTGCTACTATTTTGAAATAGCTCCTCACCAGAGCCATTCTAAGTTATTCCTCCCCAGATAGCACGTCTACATTAGAGAAGCCTGCCTTGGACTAATTTTGAGGCTTCCCTGTAGTATGGACCTACTATTTCGAAATAAGCTTTTTTTAGAATAACTATTCTGGAATAGCATATTTCGAAATAAGCATGCAATGTAGATGTAACCCTAAGAGCCCATTAAAATAAATAGGCCTCCTCATGCATGGTACTACTTCTCAATCTAAAGAGGATAGATCATTAGGGTCCATAATGGGTCAAGTTCTGCTCTCAATTGAATGTGTGCATCTTCCACTGATTTCCACAGAAGTTTCATATATTTGTGCGAGGGCAGATTATATATGCATTAAAGTCCCAAGTCACTCTGCAAGGCCAAATATCATTTACAAGGTAAAAATGGAGCCCCAGAAATTGAACAAACAAATAACGCAGTCTGTTAGTCAATGAAAATGCTATGATTTACGGAGAGAACAGATGTTTGGTTCCCAAGTAACGGGAGAAAGATTACAAAAATTGAACACTGCTCTTGAGTTGTGATTTTTATCATGAACTACACAGTCTATGGTTTGTACTGAGATGTGGTGTACTAACTGCAGCACACTGAAAGCACTGAAGCAATATTTTCTGTCTCTGGCATGTTGATAAAAATCTCACTGCTAGCAGCAATGTTAAAAATTCAAAAGCCTAGATCATTATCTTTTGTGGCCTGTTTTGTTACATGCCTATGGCCATCTAGCACCACTGCTTTTAACATTTACAGCTAACAAATTTTAGAAACAATGATAGTCCTGACTTATAAAAAACATATTGGTAAGAATTTCCAGACTCTATGCATGTGGCAGTCACACTTGCACCCTCTAAGACCTAATATACACACAAGTTTGTCTTCTGAATACATCACAAACAACTCAAGTGAAGTATATGATACTAAAGTAGGACTTGATCTTGCTAACTACAGAGAACTTCTCTGAGGTGCTGAGCAGCCTCTAATTTGTAACGATATGGGGGATCTTTTCATTTTGATCTTGCCTAAAGTTTTCTGATAACTTATCTTCTATATTTCACAGGACTATATGGTGATAGAACATGTGGTGTGGGGTAGAAGTGAGTCACACGTTCCATTTGAAAATGCAGTTGAGACTAAAGATGAACCCTACTTGCAAAAGCTTCAGAGGGGTAACCAAATTCATCTGTAACAGGAAAAACTTAAAAAACAACAAATAGTCTAGTAGCACCTTAAAGGTTAACAAAACATGTAGATGGTATCATGAGCTTTTGTGGACACAACCCACTTCTTCAGATGACAGGAGAGTACTTGCAAAGTTTGGGTCTGAATGTTCACGTGGGAGTTTCGGTTAAAGCCCATCACCAGCTAAAAGCTGGTGATGTCCATAAATATCTGGAATTAGAAAGAAAGTGTGCCAGTGTTTGCCAACAGCTTCTCTCAAAAAGGCAATTCTGGCACACAGTCCCTTGAAAACCAACTAGGGTATGTCTACACTACAATGTTAGTTCGAACTAACGGACGTTAGTTCGAACTAACATTCATAGCCGCTACACTAGAGCTCCGCTAGTTCGAATTTGAATCGAACTAGCGGAGCGCTTAGTTCGAACTAGGAAAACCTCATTTTATGAGGATTAAGCCTAGTTCGAACTTACTAGTTCGAATTAAGGGGTGTGTAGCCCCTTAATTCAAACTAGTGGGAGGCTAGCCCTCCCCAGGTTTCCCTGGTGGCCACTCTGGCCAACACCAGGGAAACTCTATGCCCCCCTCCCGGCCCCGGACCCCTTAAAGGGGCATGGGCTGGCTATGGTGCCCGTGCCAGGTGCAAGCCTGCCAGCACCCAGCCAGCAGACCCTGCACCTGGCACGGCACAGAGCCACCCACCCGATGTCCCCCAGCCCACCCCCTCTTCCTGGGACCAGGCTGGCGGCTCCCGGGAGCTTGCCCGGGACCGCAAGAGGCGGGCACCCGCCTGGGCTAGTGCGGACATCGTGGACCTCATCCACGATCTCCGCACTAGGCACAGGAAAGTGGCCGGCTTGGGCAGGAGAGCTGCCAGCCTGGCCACCCAGGAACAGGTGTGCATGAAAATCAAGGTGCTCCACTGAGACCCCCAACCCTGAGCCCTGAGCTTACAATGGCCGTTCTGGGTCAGACCAAAGGTCCATCTAGCCCAGTAGCCTGTCTGCCAACTCCTGCTTTTATAGACCTCTATCATATCCCCCCTCCATCTCCTCTTTTCTAAGCTGAAAAGTCCCAGTCTCTTTAGCCTCTCTTCATATGGGACCTGTTCCCAACCCCTGATCATTGTAGTTGCCCTCCCCTCTCCCAGCCTCTCTCTTCCCCTCTCCCACCTCCTTTTCCCAGTCTCCCCCAGTTTTGTTCAATAAAGACAGATTCCATTTTTGAACACAATTGTCCTTTATTTTGTACATCAAGAAAAGGGGCTAGGGAAGGGTAAGTGGAAGGAGGTGAGGGAGGAATGGGGTATGAGCCCCCGATGGGGAGGACTGGGCTGGCTCTGCGGGCTTCTGGGGGTGGAACCTCTCCTGCAGCCCCCCAATTGCCCCCTCTCCCCAGATTGCAGCCTGCGGCAAGTGCAGCCGGGCTGATGGCCGAGTGGTGTGATGTGCCCAGTGTGGGCACTCCGGGCACTCCAAGCCAGGACTGGTTTTCAAGCGGGGCACCCCTGAGGACTGTCTGTCCGGGGAGGGGGTCAGGTCCCTTTAAGCACAGCCCTCGGCTAGCCTGAGACAGCATCTCCACGCTCTAAGTCCTCCTCTGATGCCCTGCCGGCACTGCTTCTGGCCATCCTTAAGCCCTGTTCAGGGTCCACTTAATGTGGACATGCTAGTTCGAATTAGCAAAACGCTAATTCGAACTAGTTTTTAGTTCTAGACGCGTTAGTTCGAATTAGCTTAGTTCGAATTAACTAATTCGAACTAAGTTAGTTCGAACTAACTCTGTAGTGTAGACATACCCCCAGTTAGTGAAGGTAAGGGAGGTAGTGTCTCTTAGCACAGAACAGAATGAATACCCCAGCAGAGTGGTACTAGCTAATATACTGAAATTTTTAATCAGACTTGATACTGAGGCTATGTCTACATGTGCACTTGCTTGACAAAACTTTTGTCATCCACAGGTTTTGAGGTGGAAGTACACATACTGACCTTTAGCAACAGGGCTGTGTTGACACAGCCTTGTGACTAAACGCTGAATCATGTAGACATAACCTGAGACGAAATCAGTTATGGTCAGCAAAGATCCACCATAGCACTTTGCATGGGAGTAGAAGTAGTAGGATCAATTTCCTCATTAAATTCCTGTTCAGGTATTTGTTATTATCAGTAACAACCTTAGAATCATAGAATCCTGGGGCTGGAAGAGACCTCAGGAGGTCATCGAGTCCAGCCCTCTGCCCGAAGCAGGCCTAATCCCAACTACATTATCCCAGCCAGGACTTTATCAAGATGGGACTTAAAAGCCGCTGGGGATGGAGATTCCACCACCTCCCTAGGTAACCCATTCCAGTGCTTCACCACCCTCCCAGTGAAATAGTTTTTCCTAATATCCAACCTAGACCTCCCGCAGTGCAACTGGAGACCATTGCTCCTTGTACTGTCATCTGTCATAATACGTAGCAGCTCGACAGCACTTGTATCTCAAAATATTTCACTGAGTTAGAAAAGTCTTTCTGCCTGCTTGTTTTCTTCCATATGTTCCTAGACAGGGTATTCTTCACTATGCTTTGAAGAGTGATGTGCGAACACATAGTTGCAGCTGTGTTTCTACCTCAAAGGTAGTTTTGTTTCAGTGGGTGATTTCCTCCATTATAAAAGTAGAGACTGAAAAGCACTCTGAGACCCATTTTAGATTATGCCCTTAGTTCAATGACAGCATGACATGGTGGTCTTGCAATTTACTGGCAAATGTTTCCGGAATATCTAGAATTAAAGTGAAAGAAACATTTTTCTCACTTTGACAAAATTATGCTTTTTAATTATTTTATAGAACTGTTTGTTTGGGTGGTAGGGGAAAAAATATTTTCTCTGTTTTCTGAGCTAGAGAAGGAAGAAAAATTAAAAAGTGAGAAAAAGTGGAATTTTTCCCACCAAAAAGAAAATGAAAGCTTCCTAAAAGTCATACCAAGTTTTGACTTTGGATGAAAAGGTGAGAATTTGTGTGTAATGTTTCAATTTCACTGACCTGGTCAAATATAGTAAAGAGCACCATCTGGAGCGGTACATGCTACCTCATAAATGAGCTTTCCATAAAGGCTCAATCTAGCCTTAAACTCTAAGTATTATTTTTGTGATATTAATTTTTTTAAAAGCCAAACATTGCTATATATTCTGTTAAAATTTTTCTAAAAGGAGACATAGTAAGAGTCTAAAAAGCAACTTTCAGTCTATAAGTCAAAGAAAAATACTACCACAATTCTGCTATATGTTATTCCAACCTCAGCAGCATGACTTTGTATCAGAGCCCAGCACTGTAAAATAAATACATTGTTTACAGAACTGTAAAATCAAAATCACATTTCCCTTTTTATAAAAGATTTTCACTAACTGATTTTAGGCCAGCGTGAACTCTTCATACATTGAGCTTGCTTTGAATGAGATGAATTTATGCAAATGTCCATATTATTTGTGTCCTAATGACCTATTTTTGATTAGAGTTTCAATTTTCAACTCTCTGCCAAGAATGTACATTAAGAAGACCATAAACTGACACGTATCTGAGTTGGAAATGCTTTGTTTTCCTAGACACTTCACCTTTTTGCTATATGATGTTGTAGTATTGAACATCCTGTCAGCAATACAACCCAGAGAAACCTAATATGCAGTACAGGGCCTATTAGAAAAGAGTCTGCAAAGCACAAAGCTCATTCTGTTTGTTTTTAAATGCTACATATGTTTCCAGCAGTATATAAATAATAAGCACCACTAGTTCAGCTGAGTATTTATCTTTGCTCTACAGCACTCATCACTCCAGTATAGAAGTACTGAACAGGCACATTTTATGTCCATATTTTTTTTTAACAGAACAATATATTTGCCAAATGAGTGTTAAGACTCTTTATCTGAAAAGGGAGCCCCTCCAGTAAAGGTTTCTTCTTGGAGGAAAAGTGGTGAGGCCTAGCAGGTAAGAGCCCATGTCAAGAGTGTCTTGAGAGTACAGGACTCAAAATCCTGTTCAAAATGTGATTACATGGAAATACAGTAGAGCTGGTCAAAAACTTTTCTGACAAAACAGTTTTCTATTAGAAAATATTGATCTGACAAAATCAAAATTCCCTGGGGAATATTGATTTTTGTCAACATTTTTATGGAAAATGATCAAAGTATTTCATTTTGATAAGATTGAAATGTTTTGTTTTGACTAACATTTCAATTTATATATTATTATATTACATTATATAGAAACCAAAACCATAAAGTCAAAAACAATGTTTCAATAAGGTGAAAAAATATTTTGGACTCTTTCTGTGAAAAATTCTAAGAATTTGACCTGTTGTCCCAATTTGGAAAAAAACTTCAAAATCTCACCATTTCCTACAAAATCAAAAAACTATTTTTTCGTCCAGCTCTAATATATAAGAAAGGTCCAAACTTTAATTCCAGGTGCAGATGGAAACTTCAGACTTTGCAAACAATCAGATCCAAGCATGAATTTTGCAGTTCAGGACCAGTTACCATCTTCAAGTAGAGCCTAGACAGAGGGTAGAAACAAGATGGCTGGCGTGTTCACTCGAGTGTGAAACACTACTATTGTTCTCCCTGTGGGAGTTATGAATCAGCAAGTATTGTGACTCAGGACATGTTTACACTGCAATAAAACACCAGTAGCTTTTGCTTTTCGGCTGAGTGGACTTGTACTGCAAGGCTATAAAATTCCAGTGTAGACATCCGGGGCCCCAGACCCCAAGCTCCAATATGAGCCTGGATGCCTACATTGTAATTTAGTCCCTCAGCTTCAGCTACACAAGTCTAAGCATACATGGACTAGCTGCAGGTGTTTTATTGCAGCATGGAGTCACCCACAGAGATTGCATAGAACTTCTTTTAGCAACACAATCATTCATGTATGTGAACTCTTAACTTCCTTTTCTGGGCTTTTTGCATGCAGTGGCTTTGTTAACTGCTTAGCTGAACCCCGTGATCAGACAAAATTCACTCCTTCAGTAACTTCACTGCAGCTGGTGTATTGGAGTTTAGATTAGTTTGATTAATTATTTCCATGTCTGTCACAAGTGACATATCAAGGGCCAAATTCAGAGGCGATGTGTAAAGCGGTGTAAACTGGTCTACCTTCTACTAATTTAATCTCTTTAATCTAAATTGCGTAGCATATTTTAAGGTAATTTTGAAATAGCTTATTTCGAAATTTGGCACTGTCTACAAAGTGCCAAATTTCGAAATAGAGCACTATTCCAAAATGCCCTGTACTCCTCAGGGAATGAGGTTTACAGGGACATCAGAATAGTGAGCCTGTTATACTTCAAAATAACAGGCTTGCTCAAAAGACATGAAATAGCTATTTCGAGATACTTCCAGTATCCTAAAATAGCTGTGCAATGTAGACGTAGCCTCACAGACTGAACATGATACACTTACACCCATTTCTCCATATGCAAGTGAGCTCCTGGGAGTGCAGCCTCCTTTTTCTGTGGAATGCACAATGCTGCACAGCTTTGTGGCTGGCAGTTTTGCTCACTGGTGTATTGTGGTTTGTCATGTACACGGACCACCTCCAGAAGAGAGGGAAGTGAGCAGTCCCCCTGCTTCTGTGAAGACAGGAAACTTGGTTTTCATGTACACTGAGAGTATGTCTACTCTGCAATCAGAGGGGTGACTGCATAGGCACATCTGAGCTACCTTTGCTCCAGCTAGCTTGGATAAGAATATCAGTGAAACCATGGTAACACAGGAAGTTTGCACTCAAGTGGCTAGTCTGTGCTGTTGCAGCTTCACTGCTGTTACTCCAGGCAGGAGGGTCAAAGCTAGCTTGGGTACGTCTTTGATTGTAGTGTAGACTTACCCTTTACACTACCACTGTGATGGAAAGAGGCTGTGGTGGAAATGAGAAGACTTAGGGAATGCTATTCTGCTTGGCCACATACATTTGGGACTGGTTCCTTGTTGCACCCCCTGTACTATCCACTTGTCTATGGAGCAGGCAAAATCTGGCCCTAAATAAACACGTTCTGTTAGATTATCTCAGTATTTGCAGCATTATGGATATTACCTACAGTAAATAGAGGGCAGTATATAAAGCACTATTGCAGATCTGTAGGCAAGTTTTAGCTTTTAAACATTTTAAATGGCAGTTTCTTTTATTTTCTGACACTCGAGCACCGATACAAAATGACTACCTTCACTACCCCCTCCGCAACCCCTCTGAAGGGCTTCTATTTGCTCTCACTTTCAATTATTTCTTTCCTCCTTGTATTTACAAAGATGAGTAAGTATCGGAGAGGGCCGATAAAGAAAAGTTATTTTTTAGTTCCCTAAATAGAAGAACTAGAGGACACCAAATGAAATTAATGGGGAGCAGGTTTAAAACTAATAAAAGAAAGTTCTTCTTCACACAGCGTGTAGTCAACCTGTAGAACTCCTTGCTAGAGGAGGCTGTGAAGGCTAGGACTATAATAGAGTTTAAAGAGAAGCTAGATAATTTCATGGAGGTTAGGTCCATAAAAGGCTATTATCCAGAGGATAAAATGGTGTCCTTGGCCTCTGTTTGTCAGAGGCTGGAAAGGAATGGCAGGAAACAAATTGCTTGATCGTCTTCGGTTCACCCTCTCTGGGGCCCCTGGTGCTGGCCATTGTCGGCAGACAGGATACTGGGCTAGATGGACCTTTGGTCTGACCCAGTACGGCCGTTCTTATGTTCTTATGTTCTTATGAGTATAAACCTAAAACTAGGGAAAAGAGGGTTTTTTCTGACTCATTAGGCCATTACCAGCCTTGCTAGTTAAGGGATAATAAACTGCTTGTTGCTGAGAGTGACAATTACTCAGTTCTCCTGTCATGGAGAAGGGTTCTGTTCCTCAAAAATATCTGAGCCAACATCTGAGCGCTCATATAGATGGTAGAAACCTTGAGTGGACACACATACATTAGAATGTAATTGAAGCCTATAAGCAAAGATTGTGATGAGGCCAGTGAAACTGGATTCTGAGTGCTGAGTAAATTAGCGGGGGCTGTGTTTAATTTAAGGAGCTAGTTCACTTGGGTCAAACAGGCAATCAAGTGTAAAACTCAGTACTGGGTGAACATGATTGGAAAAATCAGTCTTATTTGAGGTTTGGCACCTATGGAGTTTCTGGGGGGAATAGACAGGTATTTGAGGACTATATGGGAAACTTAAAGCTTTTCAAAAGCATGGATTATTGCCTTAGAATATTGAAGGTTAGAAAGAACACAGAAGTCAACAAAGTTAACAAAGAATAGAGGGCTTACTGAATTTTGTAGCAGTTGTCATTTCAACCAGTAGGCTGTTCTGTTTATTCTCTAGCAGCCATTTTCAGATAACTTGGTATACTCTGTTGGATTCTGGATTAAAACATCTCTCAGGTTAGATAGCAGTTAACAAATGCACTACCTTATGAGGTGGTCAAATGATGTAAATGCCATCCTTCAATCACAGATCTAGCTCAGACCCCTTCCTGCTTAAAAGTGAGCCAAGGAAGAGGAATTCTTGACTCTCAATATTTCTACTGGCAAAATAAGGCATGTGAGAATGATGAAAATTTCCCAGTTTGTCACCAGCTATTGGTGGCTGAGAGGAGCAAAGTTAATGTGCACTTCTGCTCTGAAAAAAAATCACAGTAAAAATGACATTGTGGGTTTGTGAGTCTACTAGAGTTTATTTGGGCATAAGCTTTGGTGGGTCAAAACCACTTCGTCAGATGTATCTTACCACTAATAAATATCAGAGAGGCCAAGCTAAGTCCTCAGCAACAGGCCTCTATGATATTTATTAGTGGTATGAAGGCTCTCTCCCAATCATCCGTATCTTGACTCACAAATCCCAAGTGGAAGATAAAGGATACAAGAGAAGAGCTATAAAAGTTTGAGGAAGATGACTAAGAAAAAAAGTGACTTTGCTCACAGGATGTTAGAGAAGATGGCTAACTTCCATGATCAACAATTATGAGTGACTAAGAAATTAGAGCTCAAGCATCACAAAATCTGCTTGTAGTGCAACGCCACTCTATAGCTGAAAAAAGCCCCTGGCTGTTTCAATGCATTGCAAGGGGTGGCAAGAATTCAGATCCTTTAAAAAGATGTGTTGCAACCAAATATATTTTCCCAATTGGAATATATACCATAGCCATCTGTATATTATGCTTTAGATAAGTTTTTTCATGACTTTATGGTATTGGAAAATCCTCTGATGCAGCCCCATGATCCTTGCAGGGGAAACTGAGCTGCAGAAATGCTATTGTGTCTGTGAAATCTATGCTTAATTTGGCATCACTGTTGCTATGTGTTGGCCAGCTATCAAACAGTGGATTATATACTGCTAAAGCACATTGGTCAGGTTTAAGTCATATGCCTCTTTGCAAGTATCATAAATAAAACGTGCCCACCAAAACAAAAGCAGAAGATAAGCATTAGTCTGCATTAAAGGATTTTTTAAAAATCCCCTATTCCATCACTGAAGACCTTGATTGAATTGTGACATTATTATGTATGTTATTCCTTGTTATGTTTATGAGAACAAATACACCATGGTCCAAATACAAACCTCTGCTAAATCACTTAACCCAGGGCTGGAGCTGGCCCAGATGATGGCATTAGTAGTGCCGCATTTTGAAACATGACTTGCTTTTCTTAGTGGGAAGATCAGCTCGCTTTGGCTCAGCTTAGGAGCTTGCTCTTTCTTCTTTGTTTAATCTTTTCTACAAGCATAATGTCCCACATCTAAAGAAGGTAACCCGCAGCACACACAGTGCATGTGAGTGTTTCCAAGTGAAAGTGTAGTCATCTCCAAACTGAATTGATACTTTTGCTCACTCATCTTTACTTTCCTATTAAAAACTTATTGGGTGTGTTTAGACTGGCAAGATTTTGCACAAAAGCAGCCGCTTTTACGCAAAAACTTGCCAGCTGTCTACACTGGCCGCTTGAATTTGCACAAGAGCACTGACTTTGTAATGTACAAAATCAGTGCTTCTTGCGCAAATACTTTCATGCTCCTGCTCTGGAAAAAGCCCTCTTGTGCAAGAATACTTGCGCAAGAGGGCCAGTGTAGACAGGGAAGAACTGTTTTGCACAAAAAAGCCCCGATGGCTAAAATGGTGATTGGGGCTTTCTTGCGCAAAATTGTGTCTAGACTGGTCATGGATGCTTTTGCGCAAAAGCACTTTTTGCACAAAAGCATCCATGCCAATCTAGACACGCTTTTGCGGAAATACTTTTAACTGAAAACTTTTTCTGTTAAAAGTATTTCCGCAAAATCATGCCAGTCTAGACGCAGCCATTATCAGAAAAGACTTTCACAATCCACTTGAGTTGGCAAAGTTTGAAATGAAATCCTTTTTGTTTGTTGTTTGAAACCTTAGTGAAATTGGTAGGAGATATCTGCTGAGCAAACACATTCTTTCACAGGTCCTCCAGCTTTTGAACCTGGCACAAAGAGCTTTGAACACAGTTGATAAAAGAATTTAAGGCAACACTACTTAAAGAAATAGACATAAAAAGGATATTTTGTAAGATCGCTTGCTGCTGAGAGTGGGTGGCTGGATTTGACTAAGAAATAGAGCATGTTGGGAGAAAATTTGGGAAAGATACATTTTAGCTATATGGTACACCAGTGTTTCCCAAATGGTGTTTCACAGAACCCTGGGGTTCCGCGAAGTGAAAATAAGGTTTCACAAGAAAATTCCATTACAATAACATTTTATTATTTAAAAAATAATTAATATTATGTGGATTTTGTTTTTAAATATGTGCAGTTAAACTAAATGTTGATCTCATGACCTTGTTTAGCATTTGTTTATTATTATCCTTACTTATATGTGGTCTGCTTTTTCAGCTCCATATATTAGACTGTTATTAGGTGTTCTGCAAAATTCTTTCGAGTTTAAAAGGATTCCGTGGCCAAATAAAATTGAGAAACACTGTGGTACACGAAAGCAAAGCTCCTACTGACTTTAGTGGTCAGAGATCAGAGGGCTCATGATTAACAAAGCATGAACTTACAAAAGGCATATATACACATGAAGGATCCATGCTGTTGTCTGCTACCATAGCAGATCCTTAAATGGTGATCAATAATATATTTTGTGAGTCCATGTGAGCGAGTTTGGGGGGTGTGATCACCCCCTGCCAACTGGCAGGGGGGTTTGGCGGACCCCAACGCCCAACTCTGTGACGCCAGTTGCTGGGCCAGGCCCTAGGCCAGCATCGTCTAATGCGATCACCCCGCTCCAATGAGTCCAGGGGATCTGCAAACCCTGCAACTGTCCCCCTCAATGGGGCTTTTCTGTTCTGTGACGTTCGGTAGATTCGCTCTCGCGGGGCCGGGCAGGTACCGGCTCCGGAGGTGCTGTGAGGGGAGGGGGAACCCGGGCCTACCCTCTCCTCCGGGTCCCAGCCAGGGACCCTAAGTGCAGAGGTCTACTAGCCCCCTGCATGGCAAACGTGGGATGCGCTCCCTCAACACATCTGCCCACGGACGCCAAAAGGGCCCTGCCCCAGGCTGCTTCCTCCCCTCCGCGGGGCACGGGACCCCGTCCAAAAGATCCCCGGGGCCTACCATGGTTCTGATGTCTGGCTCGGTGGCCGACCCTGCTCGGTGTCCGGAGGCAGGAGGTATCCGCGGGGATCTGGGGCCTTCGGGAGGCGGTGTCTGCCCACTGGCCATCCTTGGGGGTGGTGCTGACCTGACCATGGCCCAGGACTTCCCTGGAGCCGGTCTCAGAGGCTGCCCCCTTCATCACTGCTGGCGGGCCCTTTTGAAAGGGCCCACCGGTCGTGATGTGCCCACGGGGCCCCGCCTCTCCCTGGACGCGGCAGACTCACCCGCCTTCCCCCGCCCGTCAATCAGGGCGTTTGCCTCCTGTGGACACACACAGGGGGCGGGGCCAGATGCCACTTGGCCGCACAGATGCGGGGAGAGGCCCTGCTGCCATCGCCGACTGTTCCCGGTCCGGCCGCAAGGCCCGGGCACCTCCGCCAGGGACGCGGCTTCCTCTGGCCCCTCGGCGTGGCTTACCATGCAGGCCGCGAGCGGCCCATCACAGTACACCTTAAGATTTCCTCCTGCTGTGGATCTGACCCTTTGCAATTATTTAAAATCTTTAAATGTGTCAGTGATATCTATGTGTGAAACTCTGGGGATGTCCTATTGTCATATAATCTTCACTCTGTCCCTGAACCTCATGCTAGCATGACTTAATGTAGGAAATTCAGGTGTAATACTGCAAAGGTTTGCTCTGAACTCTACAACCTAAAGTGCCCCTTAAGTTCTGCTTTTTGTACAAGCAGGGTGTAGAACAGGGATATTCAACATACAGCCCATGGGCTGCATACGGCCCGCAGCCCATTAGTTTGCAGCCCATGGTGGGGTGTGGGTTTACGCGGAACTCAACACGTGGCCTGTGTGTGGGAGTCAAAACAAAAAAGTAGTCAATAGTCTTCTGTTGTTATGTGTTTTAGTAGTTAAATTCCTGGACTGTCATTGCTCATTACAAGTGCTGCCATATGGGTGGAAATCAGGTAAATATTGCATTTTATTAATATCAGCAGAACTGACTTAAATGGGGTTTGCGTGCTGTGTATAGTCTTGCCTTAATCTTTGTATTCATGCCCATCAGTGTGAAAGAAGCTATTTGCATATATATGCTACCACACTTAAGTTGTGGCCCTCAGCATGTGCTGTAAGTATCATTATGGCTCCCAGGGCTTCCAAAGTTGAGTAGCCCTGGTGTAGAATATCCACATAAGAAACGTTTCTGTGTCTTATACATATTATCATCACTATCTACACAAAACAGCAAACAGTTTAATGCATTTTAAACCATGCTGTGCAATAGATTGCAATAAAGCTTATGACACATTTTATTTTACTAGTGCATGTGTGACACTCCCCTCTTACTGACAGATTTATGATGAGGCTTCATAATTAATTGTGCAGAAAAATAGGTAACACTCTACCACAAAAGTCAGGACCTAATGCTTAACAACCATGATAATTAAGCTTTGAGATCAACATGGAGTCCTTGAAGAATTAAACTAGGAATGTAAGCGACTAGTCGACTACCCAATAAGCCTAGGCTTATCCAGGCTCCTACTACATTAAAAAGCAGAGCCGCAGTGTCTGGCATTAGGCAGGAGCCAGGACTCAGCTGTCCCAGATCACACTGGGTCCCACATACTGCACCTCTGCTTTTTAATCTACATTTAAAAAGCAGAGCCACAGCAAACTCTTATCAATTAATTTCCATTGACTACTCAATTAGCTTCCTAACTGCTATTTAACATCCCTAAATTAAACATGCATCATCTTGTTAATATGACAATGTGTCTTGAAGTGCAAAAACTATCTAATTATATACTCAGAAACTCAAAGGCAAGGAATTGCCTCGGCCTCTAGGATGTGCCAGGTGGCACAGAAGAAAAGACTGGGACATAATGCTTGATTAGCAACTTTTTCAAGAATAGTGACCAGACGTCCTTAAAACAGTTGTGAGACATGAGGGAAGTTAGGAATTGTGGAAACTCCTGGGCATGCCTGTTGTGGATGGTCTCAGAGTGTAGATACTAGAAACAGTAGAATGGTCCATAAAGATTAATTCTCTGACCATGGCTGTCTACACTGGCCACTTGAATTTCCGCAAAAGCACTGACGATCTCATGTAAGATTGTCAGTGTTTTTGTGGAAATACTATGCTGCTCCTGTTCGGACAAAAGTCTATTTCCGAAAAACTTTTGTGCAAAAGGGCCAGTGTAGACAGCAGAGATTTGTTTTCTGCAAAAAAGCCCCGATCACAAAAATGGCGATCGGGGCTTATTTGCGGAAAAGCGCATCTAGATTGGCCACGGACGCTTTTGCGCAAAAAGTGCTTGTGCGGAAAAGTGTCCTGCCAATCTAGACGTGCTTTTCCGAAAACGTTTTTAACGGAAAACTTTTCCGTTAAAAGCATTTGCGGAAAATCATGCCAGTGTAGACGTAGCCCATGAGTAGACACTGAATAAGAGCTCAAAGTTCTAAAATATGTTTAGTTCTGGAGCTTATGATATTCTTGACAGATATGGACTGAGGAGTCCTTGGCATGCCTCTGGCTGGACACTTTGATCAATTGGCTTGAGATCTTCTTTACAAAGTCCTTACAAATGTACAAGATGATAAATTATTGCAGAGGTAGGATATGTGTCAAAGAGTGGAGAAAATAGGAGCTATTGGGGAAACTGTCGTTGTTCCCACATGATATGCACTGGTGGTATCCTTTTTCAAAGGGTACCTATGGCTCTCATAGCACTGCTCAAACCCCCATTAGGCTCAGGAAATCCTTATACCTTAGGGCTACGTCTACACTGCAGGCTTCTTGTGCAAGAACTGTTTTGTGCAAGAGTTCTTGTGCAAAAATTCTTGCACAGGAGTGCGTCCACACTGCCATGTGCTTTTGTGCAAGAGATGTGCATTTGCGCAACAGTGTCCATGGTCGTGTGGACACTCTTGCGCAAGAAAGCTCTGATGGCCATTTTAACCATAGGGGTTTCTTGCACAAGAAATCCTTGTTTCCTGACCATACTGCCTTCTTGTGCAAGAGCTCTTGTGCAAAAAGGCTTATTCCTCATGAGGAGAAGAATAACTCTTCCAGAAGAAGCCTTCTTTTCCAACGCTGTACTGTAAATTTAGTTGCTCAAGAATGTGTGTGCAGTGTAGGCGCTCTGCAAGTGCAGATATAGCCTAGTAGTGCAGTCATGCACTATGTTATGAGATGCTGTGAGCTGGTAGGAAGTTTCACTAGCCAGCGAAAGGACATAAATTTTATTAATCTTCTTAAGACCCTTTGCTTGGGCTTGTTTTATTGACCTTAGAACAAAACAAAAGCAAAAAAAAAAAAAAAAAACCCCAAAACTCAATTGACTGACATAACCTGGGGAATAATACAAGGGGCTTTTCTTGCTCTAGCCAACCAAAGAACAGAAGTACATCCCTTCCTCTTACCTCCATCTTCCCTTCCCTTTATAGTTCACCTCTCCAGCAGCTCCATGTCCACCCAGAACCTATGATTAACCCTTAGCAAACAGCTTCACCTTTACCTTGTCACAGGTACCCTGAGTCTTATATGCCTGTGTTTTTTCCATTGTTCATAGCAATCTACTAGCAAAACAAGAATAATTCAAATAGGGCAATGTTTCAGGGGAGGGGTTGCTGACCCTTTCATGTTTGGATATTTTGCTTTAATATTTGGAAAGGTCACAGGTCACATGAAATTTGGTTTGACTTCAGCAGTCAGTGAAAGAGAACATGTAAGTTGAAAATGTATTATATTCCATATGGTTTCATCTGAGTGATACTCACCAGTGAGTCAACATCAAGCAGTTAATTCACTATCCAGCACTATATCAATCCACCCGGACTTAGTCATTATAAAACTACTGCTGCTTAATGTTATCTGGGTGGAGTAAGCTGACAAATTATTGTGGGTAGAATTGCAACCTATGCCTACCAAAGCATGGCTGCTATGAATTCCTGGTTTTCTGTGAGTGATCCATGTGAGAAATAATGCCACAATACAGATTAATGGGTTGAAGTTATAGTCCCAGATTGTTTCCATTCACCTTAATGGACTTTTCATTCCTCTTAGACTAATAGGTAGTGATGGGATTTCATTGATTTCTAATACTTCTTCTAAGCAGGGGTGGATGAGAGTGCCACGGGGCCCAGGCCAGCGCCGCAGGGCCCCGGGCAGCATAATTTCGCGGGGCCCCCCTTTTGACACGATACATGTGCCGTGGTGCCACAGCACATGCGTGGGGCCTCGGAAAGTGCGGGACCCATGGCAGCCGCCCCACTCGCCCTGCCCTAAATCCACCGCTGCTTTTAAGGAATCCTTAAATAAGTTCAAAATGGATCTTTTTTTCACAGTGAGGTTTGAGTTTAGTGGAGCTTCAAATGGATTCACCAATATTCAATTGTCAAACAGCCTAGCATGTTGGACAGACAGCATTATTTTAATATAGATACTTGCTTTCAGTATCTCTAATTTTGCAGGATGAATGACAATAGTCTTCTCAGTCATCATCACATCATGCACCTTATCCTAAAATTCTTCCCTCTCCAGATTCTTCCCACCACTTTTTTGGTCTTTTCCCCAAAACTTGCTTTTTTTCTTGCTTGTACAAGTGAAAACAATACAGTTATAGCCAAAGCTAAACACTGATGTAATCACAATAGGTCAAAGACAATAGCCCTTTCACAGAGTTGCTTAGAGCCAAAGCATGGTCTTGTTAAAAGCCACATGGGTTAGGTTCTAAAAAAACAAAAGAAATTTCATTGTGAGAAACACTGCCTTCCTGCAATATGTTAAAGAGATTACTGAAGCTAAGTGTAGCATAATGGAATCTCTTGTGACAAATTATTTTAGGTCCTAAAGCCTAGCGTGCACGAGTTTTGTTTTTTTTTGGTGGGGGTTGTTTTTTTTGGTTTTGTTTTGTTTTGTTTTGTTTTTTTGACAGCTGTTCCTTGGAGCAGTATTTATGAGCACAGTGCAGCATATTTTGATGAGTGCATGCCATCTGCTGGAACCAAAAAAAGCTTTTTACAGAGGAAATCCTAAAATGTTCCACTTCTTTTCACCCAGTGCAGAGCATCTCTTTTTAGGGGGGAGGGAGGTCTGAATGTACTTTTTAATGGTCAAATTTTCTATAGACCCCATTCTGACACAACAGGACAGCAGCATATGTATTGCTGATTGTGCTGGAAAAGAGAGAAAAGATGACTAACAGGATAGACAAAAAATGTTCCAGGTATCTATGTGATATAGGTTGGACATTTGGATAAATAGATTGCCTGAGTGATCTATTTTTATTCAGTCCTGTTAGACATGTCAGAAATACATCCTCTAAGAACTGCAGGCTAAACTGGTGAAGGCAGTAATATTTTAGTTAGGAGTGTGTGAATGCTAATGTGAAGAGAGAATCTTCCTTTGCATAAATGTATAAAGTTTATGGTTTCCTATATATCAATGTGGTTGGATGGTGATTGTTATTGTTACTCCTTTTGTGGTATGATGTGGGTTTGAGGCAGCCTTCTTTATTTACAAAGAGTATACACACAGGGTGCGTCTACACTGCACCCGTAGCTCAAAATATGCTATGGATAGCTTATTTCAAGTCAATTTCAAAATAGCTTATTTTATTCTGAAACATCCCTTACTCCTCGTGGAATGAGGTTTACAGAGATGTCGGAATAGTGACCCAGTTATATTTCGAAATAACGGGCTTGCTGTTAAGATGCAGAGTAGCTATTTCGGGATACGTCCTGTATCCTGAAATAGCACTGCAATGTAGACATAGGCACAGAGTCCTGTTTCCCTGGGCACAATATAAATAGAAAAGCTCTCTTTCTTAGTTTTCTCTCAGGGTCCTGCTACAAGTGCTTCTCTGACTTTCTGTTGGACATCCTATCTGCATTCTTTTTGTGCTTCTGTAGCCCTGGTCTACACTAGGGAGTTATTTTAAAATAACTCCTCTTATTTTACAATAAGAGCATTCCATTAACAACAACATACTGCACTGACTACAGTGAAAGACTCTGCCTCACACTATCCAAGAAATTAAGAAACCACCAGATAAGTATTTTATACAAGAAACAGAAAACCATCAAGAATGACATTTCTAACTTAGATCATCTCATCTCAAGACAAACATCCACACCGACTGACACCTTGCAAGACTTTTGTTCCACCAGACAAGAAATCTACTATACACACTTCTATTCCCTACAACAAAGAAAAGACAATAAATTTTCTAACCTGCTCCATACCACTGGCTACAACAGCAACTGCCTCAACCCACCGGATAATATTGTTAACCTCTCCAGCTACAAACTCAATCCAGCAGAAAAGTCTGTCTTGTCCCAGGGTCTCTCTTTCTGCCCCACGTCCCCCACAAACTGGATACAATTTTGTGGTGACCTTGAGGCTTTTTTTCGCCGCCTCCGTCTCCGAGAATATTTCCAAACCACCACTGAACATCAATCTGACCTACCAGATCCCCCCTATCAACACCAAAGGAAAAATAATTCTATATGGACTCCCCCTGACGGTCGGAATTACAATCTGGATTTCTATATACACAGCTTCCGCAACAACGCACAGACTGACATTATTAGCAAACGACAACAAGTGACACACAATCTTAGCCGCACTGAACACCATGCCATCCAGAGTCTCAAAAACAACCTGGACATTGTAATCAAACCAGCTGACAAAGGGGGTGCTGTGGTCATTATGAATAAGGCCGACTATAACCAGGAGGCAACCAGACAACTCTCGAACACCACATTTTACAAACCTCTTCCCTCTGATCCCACCTTGGAATACCAAAAGAAACTACACTGTCTCCTTAAAAGCCTCCCCACAGCTACTCGGGAACAAATCCACACAGAATCACCTTCTGACCCCCAACCAGGATTGTTCTATCTACTTCCCAAGATCCATAAACCTGGGCACCCCGGACGTCCCATCATCTCTGGTATTGGCATGCTCACTACTGGTCTATCCAGCTATGTAGACACTCTTCTCAAACCCTTCGTAACCAATACCCCCAGCTATCTCCGAGACACTACTGACTTCCTAAGGAAACTACAAAACATCGATAACCTCCCCAATAATACCATCCTTGCCACCATGGATGTAGAAGCTCTATATACCAACATCCCACATGAAGATGGATTACAAGCAATTAGAAACACTATCCCAGAGGACACTACTGCCAACCTGATAGCAGACCTATGTAACTTTGTTCTCACCCACAATTATTTCCAGTTTGAGAACAACTTATACCTCCAGATCAGCGGCATAGCCATGGGTACACGCAAGGCCCCACAGTATGCTAACATCTTTATGGCTGACCTAGAACAACGTTTCCTCAACTCCCGTCCCCTTTCTCCCCTCCTCTACCTACGGTACATCGATGACATCTTTATGATCTGGACGCATGGCCAAGAAACACTGGAGATATTCCACAGAGATTTCAACAACCTACACCCCACCATCAACCTCAGCCTGGACCATTCTACACGAGAGATCCACTTCCTGGACACCACCGTACAAATCAACAATGGAAAATTAGACACCACTCTCTACAGAAAACCCACCGACTCATACAGTTACCTATATGCTTCCAGCTCCCATCCAGAACACACCACACGATCCATCATCTATAGCCAAGCCCTTTGATACAACCGCATCTGCTCTAATCCCACTGACAGAGACCAGAAGCTTCAGGATCTCTACCAAGCATTTATAAACCTCAACTACCCACCCAGAGAAATAAAAAAGCAAATTGAAAGAGCCAGACGAATACCTAGAAACCATCTACTTCAAGACAGACCCAAGAAAACCAACAATAGAACACCACTTGTCATCACCTACAACCCCCAACTTAAACCTGTCCAACACATTATCAATAAACTACAGCCTATATTGGAACAGGATACCATACTCAAAGAGGCTCTGGGAGACAGACCCATAGTCTCCTATAGACAACCACCTAACCTCAAGATGATTCTTACCAACCACCACAGGACATACCACACTAATACCAACCCTGGTACCTTCCCTTGCAACAAACCCCGTTGCCAGCTTTGTCCACATATTCATTCTGCTGATACCATTATTGGACCTAACCAAGTGAGTTATAAGATCAAGAACACATATTCCTGCGCATCCAGAAATATAATCTATGCTATCATGTGCCGAAAGTGTCCGTCTGCTATGTACATTGGACAAACATCTCAGACCCTTCGCCAAAGGATTAATGCCCACAAAACAGATATCAGACAAGATCACAAAGAGAAAACAGTTTCTTGCCATTTTAACCAGAAAGGACACTCTCTCAATGACTTAACCACCTGCATTCTGCTACAAAGACCTTTTACATCTGCACTTGAAAGGGAATCCTCTGAACTGTCATTCATGTTAAAATTCGACACTTTCCAAAAAGGACTCAACAAACATTTGAACTATCTCACCCATTACCAAGATAGTTTCCCCAGTTATCACCTCTAATACCATTAACTCACAAACATCCCACTCTCCCTACCTCTAATATCATCAATTCACAGACACTTACCTTCCTTCCTCCCCCCCCCCCCCGCATCCCCCTCCTGTTCTGCAATGTGATTTGTCCTTTTCATATTTGTTCATTTTTTTTAATTGTATCCTTTGGTATATATGGTTGTGACTACTTTCTTCCACTATTTGATCTGAGGAAGTGGGTCTGGCCCACGAAAGCTCATCATCTAATAAACCATCTTGTTAGTCTTTAAAGTGCTACATTGTCCTGCATTTTGCTTCAGCTACCCCAGACTAACACGGCCACATCTCTATCACTATTCCTCTTATTTTGACATAACAAGCGGAGCATCCACATTACCACACCTGTCATTTTGAAATAAGGGGCTGGTTATTTTGAAATAATAACTCCTGCTTTCCACAAGGAATAATGCTTATTTTGAAATAGTTATTCTGAAATCGCAGTAGTGTGGATGCTCCACTGCTGCTATTTTGAAATGACTACTCCCCAGAGTCATTCAAAGTAATTACTCCCCAGTGCTTCTGGGGGCTCTAAGTTGACATAGCACATCCACACTAAGGTTACGTTTACACTGTGGAACTATTTTGGGATACTAGAAGTACCCAAAAATAGCTAATCTGCATCTTTTGAGCAAGCCCATTATTTCAAAATATAGCAGGCTCACTATTACAACATCCTTGTAAATCTCATTCCACAAGGATTAATGGATGTTTCAGAATAGTGCTCTATGTAGACAGCACCAAATTTTGAAATAAACTATTTCTAAATTAACTCAAAATAAGCTATGCAATTTGTGTAGCTCCAATTGTGTAACTTATTTTGAGATAAGAGTACAGTGTAGATGCACCCTCAGGGAGTTTGCCTTGGACTAATATTGGGGCATCCCTGTAGTATGGACACGCTATTTCAAATAGTTATTTTGGGAGTTATTTTTTTAAAATAAGTTATTTTGAAATATTTTCCTAGTGTAGATATTCTCCTAGGCTGTGTCTAGACTGACAAGTTTTTCCGCAAAAGCAGCTGCTTTTGTGGAAAAACTTGCCAGCTGTCTACACTGGCCGCTTGAATTTCCACAAGAACACTGATGATCTCATGTAAGAAATCAGTGCATCTTGCGGAAAAACTATGCTGCTCCCGTTCAGGCAAAAGCCCTTTTGAGCAAAAGCTTTTGCGCAAAAGGGCCAGTGTAGACAGCTCAGATTCATTTTGCGCAAAAAGCCCCGATCGTGAAAATGGTGATCGGGGCTTTTTTGTGCAAAAGCGCATCTAGATTGACACGGACAATTTTCCGCAAAAAGTGCTTTTGCGGAAAAGCATCCGTGCCAATCTAGACGCTCTTTTCCGCAAATGCTTTTAATGGAAAACTTTTCCATTAAAAGCATTTGCGGAAAATCATGCCAATTTAAACATAGACCTAGTGTTTCTCCTGTTCTCTGCACACTTGCATATGTGCACATCCCTACATACCCAGTATGTCTTCATTGAATAATTAACCTGGGCTTTTACTTTGGTTGTTAGTCCCATTGACATCCACTTGGCTGAGTGGTGGTTTGAGCCAAGTCTCTGCTTTCACCAAGACTTTGTCTACACTTAACAGCTTTTACCTACACAGTCATATCACTAAAAGTCAGCCAGTGTAAACACTGTTGGCACCTTTGAGCACAAAAATCTTCCATCCCTACTAATGGTCTTTGCTTTGTTGGCACGTAAGCACTTCTGCTGACAAAGCACTGTTTACACTAGTACTTTCAATGGCAAAAGCTTTGTCTCTCAATTGCCAGTATAGACAAAGCCTTAGGTTATGTCTACACTTAGGGTACATCTAGACTACAGGCTTTTGTTGACAGAAGTTTTGTCGACAGATACTGTCAACAAAACTTCTGTCGACAAAGAGCGCCTACACTACATTCAGTTCTGTCAACAAAGCAAGCTGCTTTGTCGACATGGTAGTGTAGACGCAAAGGACAGTTTACATGCAATAACACATTCTGTCGACAGAAAGTCTGTCGACAGAAGGCGTTATGCCTTGTAAAATGTGGTTTACCAGCGTCGACAAAACTGCTGAGTTCTGTAGACGTTATGTCGACAGAACTCAGCGGTAGTGTAGACGCAGGTATAGTTTTGTCGACAAAAGTCCACTTTTGTCGACAAAACTCTGTAGTCCAGACACACCCTTAGAAACTTAAGGCAGCATGGCTTTACCCAGGCAGCTGTGTGGCCGTAAGAGCACTGGTGTAGCTGCATTATGCTGATGGGAGAGAGCTCTCCCATCAACATAATAAAACCCAGCTCAAGAAATGGAGCATCTCCCATCGGCATTGTGCTGTGCACATAAGTGCTTATGCTGGTATAATTTATGTCACTCAGCAGTGGTTGTTTTTCACATCCTGGAGTAATAAAGTTTTGTGCTAGTGTGAAGATTAGTTAAGGCTGGAAGCTGCCCACTTTGCCATAAGGTTCCAGGCAAAATCACTTGAGTGTTGATAGTCCTTGCATACTCTACCCACAGTTCCCTGGGAAAGACAAACCACCTCTCCCACAGCTGACTAGAAAAGAATCCTAGGGCATGTCTGCATAAAGAACTATGGAATACTCCCCAGCCATACAATGGGCAATTGCAGAAATATTGAGTACACAGTAACACAGGCAAGGCTTCTCAGTGGAAAGCCCAGACCTGGGGTATTCTAACCCAGGTGTTTATACCCTTGTGCCACTCACCTGAGTTTACTTTGTAGTGAAGACATATCCCCAGAGACACAGCTAAAATCAAATAAATGTCCTTCCCCTGTCTCTATCAGACCCCTGGAAATTCTTTGGATCATATGTCTTAGCCAGTGCCCAAACTAGTTTATGGTCTAATCCTCGGAGTAGTTTTCCACTGTTGACACTATTACTCAATAAAGGTGTATTTAATTGCTGCTTCTTGTAGTCAGAATGGGAAGCATCTGACACTCCCAAGAGCTTCAGTGAGGTGGTGTGATTACCCAACCCCAGCATAACATTATGCATTATAATGTATTATTTATGCAATGCATTATCTCTGCATGGAACACACAGCTAATTAAAAGAAGAGGGATTATGTTAAGAGGTAATGTGAAAAGCAGGATAAGTTGTTAAACTCTCTTTTTAGCAGTTGTTGAACTGCTAACATTCTATCTATCAGACAGACTCTATGTGTAACTTATAGGCTGTGCAGTCAAGAAAAAGTTGTATATTAAAGTAAATGGCTGGTGAACTACTATTAAACACCAAAGTTTTCTTGAAGTTTAACAAAATTCCCAGCTGAGGTGGGAGTCAGATGATTTTTGGCATCAGCCTTCCCTAAATATCCATCCACAATCAGACATTGTCCTACAAAACCTACCTTTGCAGCCCACATTCACATTTTAAGGGTGAGCTGATTTCTTTGTGAACATTTTACAGTATCATAAAACTACTGCAAATTTGACAGTCTTAGTCAAGAAAAGATTAGTTATACTTTAGCAGTTGACGATGGAAGAGCACTGTCATAACAATATGAGAAACCATGAGCTGCAGAGATTGATTGTATACACTGTTCTGTGTATATATCCATACAATGTTGACTAAATTCTCACGCTTGTCTTAACAAGGAATAAGATCTGTAGAAAACCTGGGGTGGATTCTCTGAGCCAAGGAGAAAGAGGGAATTTGGTAGGGATAATATACCCAAAGACATTATAATCATTCCCGACCTTGTGTCTGCCTTTTGCTAGTGTTGTCAGTCCCGTCCCCTCCTTCCCCCCCCCCCCCCCCCCGGATATAAGATTTTTTTTCAATGTATAGCAAGAATTAAACCCCAGAATATAAGTACAATCAATTTTCCTGTTCTCCCTTCTGATTTTTTAAAATCTGATATGTTTAGCGAGAAACCAGGCTTGGGTATATGCTGACAATTTGGATGTTTCTAAATACAAATAAAATGCTTGCCTACGTAATTAGCCAGAATTATGCTCTGATGACTATCATAATGATCTTAACCCCAAACATATTCTCTATGGCAGTATGTTTTCTGCTGATGACTCCAAATCATATTATGTACACATAATATTTGATAAAACAGTGATGTACAGTACAGTACTTAGGTTTATCTCCAGCAACTTTTGTAAAAGTCTAAATAAAAACTGAACAAAGACCTCTGGATTTAGCCCAACAAAGTTTATTATCAGGGTTTGACTTTTTACTTGTAAATCTAAGTGAGGACTATAGAAAAGATAAAGGTTTATAAATACTACCCCTTATGTCAGTATAATTTATTATCACTCAGGAGTGTATATAAGACACAAACACATTGATCAACATAAGCTTTACTGACCTAAGTGCCAGTATGAACAGCATTGGATCAGTGGGAGTGCTTCTCTCACCAAGATAGCAACCACCTCTTATGGAGGTGATTTTTTATGTCAACGGGAGAGCTCTCTTTTTTTGACATACAGCATCTTTACCATGCAAGCTACAATGGCACAGTTGCACTGGTGTAACTGTGACCCTATAACTCCTACGTGTCCTTTAGAAGAAACACATTCTGTGTGTGTGTATGAATACCATAAGAAGGCCAGTATTTGACCAATGGATACCTTCAGATTAGTTTTGATAACTGCCATAAGAAGTCTATGCATGAAGCACTGAAACCTGTTTCATGTAATGACTATTCTAATTGCTACCACTTCATAATAAGGCTGCAACGTGATGAGGCATTGAACCAGACATGGAGCAAATGCATGAAGCTTAAAGCTCACTTATAGCAGAAGTCACAAACACATGCTATTTTCTTCTCATCTGATGTCAAGTTCCATGAACTCGGATGCTGCTGAAGCATGTTAGCTTTTCTGCTCTGACACCATTTCAGCCCTGATACTGCAAAGCACTTACTCATATGCTTAACTTTAAGGATCTGTTTAAATGTCTGGCTAAACTGGGGCCTTAACCAATGGAAACCCATCAGGGTAAAAATCAGAATTTTTTGCAAGCGAAAGGACCGAGTATTCTTTTGGTAAATTAGCATAATGAGCATAATTAGCACATGTATTATTTACATAATTACTAAGGAAAGCAGGACTTTAGCCAATGGCTTGACACGCCTTCAGTACTCTACTGAATGGTGATAAAATATAAGAACATAAGAACGGCTGTACTGGGTCAGACCAAAGGTCCATCTAGCCCAGTATCCTGTCTACCGACAGTGGCCAGCACCAGGTACCCCAGAGAGGGTTGACCGAAGACAATTATCAAGCGATTTGTCTCCTGCCATCCCTCTCCAGCCTCTGACAAACAGAGGCCAAGGACACCATTTTATCCCCTAGCTAATAGCCTTTTATGGACCTAACCTCCATGAACCTATCCAGCTTCTCTTTAAACTCTATTATAGTCCTAGCCTTCACCGCCTCCTCTGGCAAGGAGTTCCACAGGTTGACAACATGCTGTGTGAAGAAGAACTTCCTTTTATTAGTTTTAAACCTGCTACCCATTAATTTCATTTGGTGTCCTCTAGTTCTTCTATTATGGGAACTAATAAATAACTTTTCTTTATCAGCCCTCTCCACACCACTCATGATTTTATAGACCTCTATCATATCCCCCCTCAGTCTCCTCTTTTCTAAACTGAAAAGTCCCAGTCTCTTTAGCCTCTCCTCATATGGGACCCGTTCCAAACCCCTAATCATTTTAGTTGCCCTTTTCTGAACCCTTTCCAAGGCCAAAATATCTTTTTTGAGGTGAGGAGACCACATCTCTACACAGTATTCAAGATGTGGGCGTACCATAGTTTTATACAGGGGCAGTAAGATGTTCTGGGTCTTATTTTCTATCCCTTTCCTAATAATTCCTAGCATCCTATTTGCCTTTTTGACCGCTGCTGCACACTGTGTGGAAGTTTTCAGAGAACTGTCCACGATAACTCCAAGATCTCTTTCCTGATTTGTCGTAGCTAAATTAGCCCCCATCATACTGTACGTATAGTTGGGATTATTTTTCCCGATGTGCATTACTTTACACATATCCACATTAAATTTCATTTGCCATTTTGTTGCCCAATCACTCAGTTTGGTGAGATCTTCTTGGAGTCCCTCACAGTCTTCTTCTGTCTTGACTATCCTAAACAGTTTGGTATCATCTGCAAACTTTACTACGTCACTGCTTACCCCTTTCTCCAGATCATTTATGAATAAGTTGAAAAGGATTGGTCCCAGGACTGACCCTTGGGGTACACCACTAGTTACCCCTCTCCAATCTGAAAATTTATCATTTATTCCTACCCTTTGTTTCCTGTCTTTTAGCCAGTTCTCAATCCAAGAAAGGACCTTCCCTCTTATCCCATGGCCATGTAATTTACACAAGAGCCTTTGGTGAGGGACCTTGTCAAAGGCTTTCTGAAAATCCAAGTATACTATATCTACTGGATCCCCCTTGTCCGCATGTTTGTTAACCCCTTCAAAGAACTCTAATAGATTAGTAAGACAGGATTTCCCTTTACAGAAACCATGTTGACTTTTGTCCAACAAATTATGTTCTTCTACATGCTTCACAATTTTATTCTTTGTGAATCTTTGTGAATTGTGAGTCCTTACTTCCTGAAAGCCAATAATATTGTGAACAATTAATATATTGATTAGCTAGGTAACCTTGAACCTCTCTGTAGGATAAGGATTGAGTGTTTGTTGTTTTCATACATTATTTTGGTTATTTGAAAATTTCAGTTGTCTGAAAGTGGATATTTTTGAATATTTAAAAGGAGTGACATCCAAGTGCTGGTGACGAGCAAAGACATGGCAATTCTTGTTGCATGTTCTGTTGCAGATTTATATCAACCCCATGAAAGCTCTAGTTCCAGTGCACTGTACTCCAGATGTTATTCAATCAGGGTATGTCTACACTACAGAGTTAGTTCGAACTAACGGACGTTAGTTCGAACTAACTTTAATAGGCGCTACACTAGCGCTCCGCTAGTTCGAATTTAATTCGAACTAGCGGAGCGCTTAGTTCAAACTAGGTAAACCTCATTTTACGAGGATTAAGCCTAGTTCGAACTTACTAGTTCGAATTAAGGGCTGTGTAGACCCTTAATTCGAACTAGTGGGAGGCTAAGGCTTCCCAGGTTTCCCTGGTGGCCACTCTGGCCAATACCAGGGAAACTCTATGCCCCCCTCCCGGCCCCGGACCCCTTAAAGGGGCATGGGCTGGCTACGGTGCCCGTGCCAGGTGCAAGCCTGCCAGCACCCAGCCAGCAGACCCTGTACCTGGCACGGCTCAAGCCAGCCACCCGATGCCCCCCAGCCCTCCCCCTCTTCCTGGGACCAGGCTGGCAGCTCCCGGGAGCTTGCCCGGGACCGCAAGAGGCGGGCACCCGCCTGGGCTAGTGCGGACATCGTGGACCTCGTCCATGATCTCCGCACTAGGCACAGGAAGGTGGCCGTCTAGGGCAGGAGAGCTGCCAGCTGGCCACCCAGGAGCAGGAGTGCATGAAAATCAAGGTGGTCCACTGAGACCCCCGACCCTGAGCCCTGGGCTTACAATGGCCGTCCTGGGTCAGACCAAAGGTCATCTAGCCCAGTAGCCTGTCTGCCGACAGCGGCCAACCCTACGGACCCTGGAGGGGATGGACCAGAGACAGTAACCAAGCCATTTGTCTCGTGCCATCCCTCTCCAGCCTTCCACAAACCTTGGGCAGGGACACCACTCCTACCCCCTGGCTAATACCACTCCATGGACCCAACCTCCATGACTTGTCTCTTTAGCCTCTCTTCATATGGGACCTGTTCCCAACCCCTGATCATTGTAGTTGCCCTCCCCTCTCCCAGCCTCTCTCTTCCCCTCTCCCACCTCCTTTTCCCAGTCTCCCCCAGTTTTGTTCAATAAAGACAGATTCCATTTTTGAACACAATTGTCCTTTATTTTGTACATCAAGAAAAGGGGCTAGGGAAGGGTAAGTGGAAGGAGGTGAGGGAGGAATGGGGCACGAGCCCCTGATGGGGAGGACTGGGCTGGCTCTGTGGGCTTCTGGGGGTGGAAGCTCTCCTGCAGCCCCCCAATTGCCCCCTCTCCCCAGATGGCAGCCTGCGGCAAGTGCAGCCGGGCTGATGGCCGAGTGGTGTGATGTGCCCAGTGTGAGCACTCCGGGCACTCCAAGCCAGGACTGGTTTTCAAGCGAGGCACCCCTGAGAACTGTCTGTCCAGGGTGGGGGTCGGGACCCTTTAAGCACAGCCCTCGGCTAGCCTGAGACAGCATCTCCAAGCTCTAAGTCCTCCTCTGATGCCCTGCCAGCACTGCTTCCAGCCATCCTTAAGCTCTGTTCAGGGTCCACTTAATGTGGACATGCTAGTTCGAATTAGCAAAACACTAATTCGAACTAGTTTTTAGTTCTAGACGCGTTAGTTCAAATTAGCTTAGTTCAGATTAACTAATTCGAACTAAATTAGTTCGAATTAGCGCTGTAGTGTAGACATACCCTCAGAAACAGATGACCTCTGGATTATTTTACATTTATGGTCATTTCTTGTCAATAGTTTTTAGGGAAAGGATTAATCTGTCAAAAACCATGGTACATGGATACTATGATATTGGACACATTACAAATGTGCTATAGTAGATAATGCTATGGTAATATACACATTTCATAGTAAGATTAAGACCCCAGTAAGGGCAAAATGTGTGTTGTCTATCTTATATGCTATTTAATAGTTGGATGGCTTGCCATAGAAACACTAGTCCAGTTTACCATAGAAAAAAACAACCCAGTAAATGATGGCTTATTGCTGATTTTGAAACTGATGTGTTATTTTATGTATTTAAGAGTCTGTTTCATCCTACTTTGCCTTGTGCAATTCTTGAGTTCACAGAAAAAAACAGTACGGTCTTTGAATGTTTTAAAGTGTTTGTCCTCCCAAATCCAGCAAGTAATGATGTAATCAGCAAGTTTAATCACTATACTTTTCTGGCTTATTAAATAGGAACTTATATCAATCAAAGGACATTAGCCTATACCTGAGACAATCTTTGTATACCCTGGGGTTTGAAGATTTTCAGCCATGAACTTACTGTGCCTATCTTCCGTTGTCATAAATATGCTGATATGTAGTTATTATATACCTCCTTCTAAGGTCAATGCATAACACTTTTGCTTCATTACAAAGACTTTCTTAGTTACATAGCTATAGTGGTATTCATCTTAATTCTGTAAATACTGTGGCCACTTTTCTGTTATAAAAACAGTTAAATAAGTTCATGTTGTCTTTCTGGAATGTTTTTATCCTTCCACTTCTGCTCTAATATATCTCTGAGGGTATGTCTTCCCTATAGGCTGGATCGATGGGCAGTCATCAATCCAGCAGGGATCCGTTTATCACATCTTGCAACAAATCAATTGCCAAGCACTCTGTTGTCAACTCTGGTACTCTACCAAAATGAGAAGAGTAAGCGGAGTCAATGGGGGAGCATCAGCTGTCGACTTACCATGGTGAAGATACTGTGGCAAGCAGTCCTATGTACATAGACTTCAGCTATGTTAATCACATATCTGAAGTTGCATAACTTAGATCAATGGGACACTGTAATATAGACAAGGCCTGGTGTTGCATCTAAATTACAGTGGGGAATCAATGCTCTGAGATTGATTCTTTCTTGCACAAATGCTTTGACGTTCCCGTTCAGGCAAAAGCCCTTTTCCAGAAATGTTTTTGCGCAAGGGGGCCAGTGTAGACAGCTCAGATTTGTTTTGCGCAAAAAAGCCCCGATGGTGAAAATGGCGATCGGGGCTTTCTTGCGCCAAACCGTGTCTAGATTGGCATGGACGCTTTTCCGCAAAAAGTGCTTTTGCGGAAAAGCGTCCGTGCCCACAAATGCTTTTAACGGAAAAACTTTTCTGTTAAAAGCATTTGCGGAAAATCATGCCTGTCTAGACGTAGCCAAAGTGTTCAGCTCTGGGTTTTTGGGTTGGGCTCATCTCTGCCATGATGTAATTAAACCAAAATCAGTCCATCCACATGGTTTAATAATGGGATTGTGCTGACTCCAACCCCTCTTTACCTACTCCCTGTACTTGAAACTTGTCATGTCCTGGGGGCCTGACCGCATATCACTGTAATCTTCTGTCTCCCTTTCCTTCCTCTTGCCATCTTCCAATGAAGTAGGATTTTTTTAATGTGCTGCCTGCGTTCCATGCATCTTAATTCTGCCCTGTGTGCAGCTTCATTAGTTTTGCAGCTAAAGATTGATAGGTGTTTGTAAGGGATCATTTCTCACTCAGAAGCACAGGTGTTAGACAAGCAAGTACAGTCATTCTACACTTGTGCTTAAAAGACAAACAAGCTTGAATAGCAAGGGTGGCCAACTATATTTCAAGGAAACAAATGGGCTGTGTAAATTAGCTTCCACAGGGCAAAGCTTATTTATCAGAGATACCACATTTCATTCATATATAAATTCACATCTCTGAATTACAGTGTCAGACTATCTGCAAAATTCTTGCTTGAAGATAGGTTTCTCTGATAAAATGCTTCTGAGTTGCTCCGTATTAGATACATAGCATGTATTATCGGGCACCAGCTAAGGGATCAGGTAGCCACCTTGCAAGCCAAGATTGCCAGAGCACACCACTCTTCATTTCCTCCACTGACATAACTCTGACATTTCCCTGAGCTGCCTCTGAGACTATGGCTAGGTCTACACTACAGCTTTTTCAGATTTTTTTTTTCAGAAGAGGCTTTTCTAAAATTTGGCCCATCTACACTGGGCCAAATTTTGGAAAATCCCCTTCTTTCAGAAGGTCCCTCTTTCCTCATGAAATGAGAAAGACAGGGCTTCTGAAAGAGCACATTTGCACTTCCGCAAAAAAAATCAGAAGAGCAAACATGTTCCCTGGATGCAACGGAGTTTTTCCGGGATACCAGAGGCATCCCAGAAAAACCCTGCAGTGTAGACATACCCCAAGTCTAGACTGCAGGCTTCTTTTGGAAGAAGCTTTTTCGGAAGAGATCTTCTGGAAAAACTTCTTTCGAAAGAGAATGTCCACATAGCAAAAGCGCATCGAAAAAGCAATCTGCTTTTTGAAAGATAGCATCCACATTCATTGGACGCTATCTCACATTTAAGTTGTGATTACTGTGGATGGAGTGGCCACCAGGGCACCTCTGCTTTTTCCTGCAGGCCTCTTCCTTCAAATAACCGCTTCTTCCCCAACCACACATGCCTTTTTCCAAAAGAGCTCTTTCGGAAAGAGGTTTACCGCTGTCAGAATCAAACACCACTGAAATCCCCTCTCTCCCAGTGGGTAACTGCAGAGAAGTCCTAAAGAATGGGTGCTTTGAACCTTCCCTTATTCACATGGGTAGATCATTCATGTCTATATCCTGGATTGCCAATTTGTCCCAGTAATGAGTGAGTGAACTTGGAAAAGTTCAGAGGGTTGCCAGAGCCCCATGAGCCTGAGTTAGCTGGCATGCTCACACCATTTTCTGCTAGCGAATATGCCAGGATTACTCTCAGCCTTGAAAACTCTAATACAGGTCACATGTGATAGGATAAAAATCGATATGAGATCAGTCTTCTTCTTAATGGCAAGAGCCAAATACTTATTACCTGGAGTTTGGAAAAAACTATTTTTTATGGCAGGTTATTTTATGTCCACAGGACGGGTCCTTGCACCTTCCTCTGAAGTATCTAGTATGGGCATCTAGACAGACATGGGATATGGCACCAGAGGGTCTGGTCTGATAAGGCAATTATATGCCCTAAAATCAAAGCAAACTTCTTTCATAAAGCTTCCCTTCTAACTTACTTTTATTTCTTGCAAAACGGGTGGGAAATAGCAAGTACTGTGATATTTTCTATCTTTCCTCAAATGGTATTTAACAAGCTTTGAATTAAGGCTTTTAGTGAACAGTAGGATATATTGTAGGTTTGATTTATTTCACAAACTGAGGCACAAACTGAGGTGTAAACTGTTCTGTACCACTGAATAGTGCTTTACTGTTGTTTCTTTTGAAAGGGTCTTGTTGACAATTCTGACTGACACCCAAACCCATTAACAGGGTGGGCAAAGGAGGCAGCTGCTCCAGGATCCAGTAATTCAAAATTGCCGGGAGCTCCTGACTATGCAGCAGCGGCAACTAGAGCCCTGAGCCCTTTAAATCACTGCCAGAGCACCATGTAGTGCACTCCAGGCGGCACTAAAGGGCTGGTTGAGGGGAAAGGACATGATGCAGTGGGCTCCGGGTGGTGCTGAGGGCTGGCTTCCCCCGCCCCGTCCCTTATGCCCAAGGACCCTCCCCTTCCAAGCACGGAGCTTCCTCCCCCCCACCGACCTTGCCCAGGGCGTGGCAAGGCTGTTGGCTCCTCTACTTACACCCAGCCAGAGAACACAATCAATCAGTTTAAATAACTTCAGTGCAGGGTGTATATATGCACAACTCTAATATCAATGTCATCCTTCTTCTTACCAAAGGAAGGGAGCTGAAAGTGGGAACAGCCATCCCCAAGTGCAGCTCACAAGGCACCAAAGAAAAGAGTTTGCTGCAGCCACAAGCAGGCCCATCTAGTTTAATGTGTCTGCAGCACTCAACACACGAGCACTCCAGAGAGTGACACGAACGCTGCCAGCTAGACTCTCCGACTGCCTCGCATGCTGTGGAGCATCTCACACGAAGTGCGAAGTGGGTGTAAGTGCTACCAGCCCAGAATTCTCACGTACATGGGTGACAGTGTTTTATACCCATTTTGCACTCGTGCCAGTCATATTGTTGTAGCCAAGAGTACAGCCGGAATTTTTTTTTAAAGGGAGACAGTTCTACGAAAAACAGCAAGAGCTATGCTTAGATAAAAGAATGTTGAGGAGGGACATTACACAGCGAAGAAAAACCTCAGCTGGCCAGAGCCACTAAGTGAGGGAGAGGGCAAAAGGGGTAGCGCTCTTTGGGCCCAGTGATTTAAAAGGATGTGGGGCTCTTAGCTGCAGCCACTTCTACAGAAGCAATAGCAGTAGCTGGAGCCCCTGATCCTTGAAATCACTGCCAAAACTTGGGGTGGTGCTGAAGGAGGCTAGCCACCAGCTCTGCCCCTTCCACCTAGGACTCCACCCCTTCCAATGGCTCAGAGCCATCTCCCCACATACCTTCCGCAAGGCCTGGTGAAGTCTGTAGACCACTCTGAGCTGTCCCATGCCAGCTGACTCCGGCTCATGGAGCTCAGGCTGCAGGGCTGTTTCACTGTTGTGTAGACCTCTGAGTTCAGGCTGGAGCTTGGACTTTACACCCCAGCAGAGTGGGAGCATCCACCCATTCAGGCGCCAGCCCAAGCCCAGAAATCTACACAGCAAAGAAACAGCCCCATGAGCCAAGTTGTGTGGCTTGGGCCAGCTGCAGGTTTTAAATCTCTGCATAGACTTACCCTATATCAGGTGTTCTCGTGACAAATTTTTGGGTGGCCTCAGTGTGTTGCTACTCTGACAGATTTCCCTGAAATACTTAATTAAATGTAGGAAAAACAAATAAACATGCACATGTGTGTTAAAATGTTATATTTGATTTATGTAGGTGTAATCAGTCTGGGACAGTGACATGGCCTCCCTCTGACCTGGAAGAGGAAGGGCCCTCTAAGACCCCTTTGTAGGCAGGTTCAGCCTTCGCTAGCCCCACCCACAGGAAGCAGGAAGACAGAAGCAGGGGTATAAGAGCTCAGAGCTCAGTGGGAGCCCAGTGGCTGAACAGGCCTGACACTTGGCCTTTGCTCCTGCAGTGAAAGACCCAGCTATGCTGTGCCCGACAGGAGGACTGGGTGGGCCACCAGGAAGTCTGCTGGCCCCTGACAACTTGCCTGGGACATAGAGACTACTGCCATGACCCGAAGACTCATCAAAAGGACCTCCACTGGGCCCCAGCAACTGGACCAGTCTGCCTTGGCCACTGCCTGAGCCAGAGCAAGAACCAATGGACACTCTGCCAGCATCTCCATCCCCAGCTGACCTCAAGACACAGCACCTGAGCTAGGTAGGCCCCCAGGGTGAACTGGGAAGCAGCCTAGGAACTGCCGACTCCGGAGCGGTTGAGGAGATGGAAGTTGGGTGAACAACGCATTGTGGCTTGGATCCCCACTGACCCACAGACTTTGTCACCGTGTTGTGGCCTGGATCTCCACTGACCCAATGGCCGCCACACTACCACTGTCAGCTCCCACTGTAGAGGCAAAACTCCTGCATTTGTCGGCTCTCCACCAGCTAGGAGATCTGACCCTCACCTGGCTGGGACTCAGGTGGACCCTTGAATTGTTGTCAAACCCCCTTGTAAACTGTTGGCTTTCCACTCCACTCTGACCCAGGGCTGGGCATGATAAACTGCTTAGTTATAAACTTGTGACATGAAAATTGGACTTTAACAGACAATAGCAGGAGTCAGCACTGCCTCCTGCTGACTTGGACCTTTACAGGAGAGTGTGTTTTTTTCAGACTCAATAATAAAAATAATGTATCATTATATTTTGGTGCCCGTGGCCTCCACTGCTTCCTTTGCCCCCATTGCACATTGTGCTGGGCACCTCCTGAGAGCTTTAAGGTGTGTCTACACTGCACCCTTAACTCGAAATAAGATACTCAATTTGAACTATGCAAATTACGTAGATTATTTCAAGTTAATTTTGTCTAAACAGCACCAAATTTCAAAATAAAGAGCTATTCTGAAATGTCCCTTAATCCTCGTGGAACAAGGAATATCATGCCCATTAGTTCGAAAGCTATTTGGAAATAACGGGTGTGCTGTCAAGATGTGGAAAATGCTATTTTGGGATACTGGAAGTATCCCAAAATAGCACTGCTATCTAAACGCACCCGTTCATCCCATTCCTTGCCCCTTGCCCAGTAAGGCCACTCCTGTTGAAGCTCAGAGTCCCACAGCTGGAGACAGGGTGGGGGGGGGGGGGGGGCACTGCAGCCTGGAGCCCACTGCCAGAGTCCTGCCATCCCAAGGAAGCTGAAACCCAGAGCTGGAAGCCCTGCAGCTGAAGCTGGGTGAGAGAACTGAAGCCTGCCAATGGAGGCCCACAGCTGGAGGTAGGGGAGGACTGAATCCCACTGCCAGAGCATCTAGTTCAGGGGTGGGCAATAATTTTCACAGGGGAGTCACTTAATGAATTTTTCTATGTGGTCACAGTCTGGCTCCCCTCCCCCCTAGAAGGGGCGGAACTGGGGAGGAAAGGGTGGGGCTAAGGACTAGGCTCCCCCCAGAGTTCTCGGACCAGAGGCTTTGAATTAAAAACACAGTAAAGGGCTCCCGGCTCCAGTCCCTGCCACTGAGTTGTTCGTCCATCATGGTCGATGAAGACCTCAACACCACTAAGTGCTTTGAGATTTAATACAGTGTGTCTGAAGATGACTTATCAGGCCAATTCGGGCACCAAATGTCCTGGAACATGTCGGGCAGACATGTGTAGGCATTGCCATCATTGCGCTGGTAGCTTTGGACTTGCGCAGCACGCGCTTGTGTTGTGCTTCAGAGATGCGCTTTGTTTCGAGAGCTTGGCATCCCTTGTGGATGAGACTACGTCAGGCAGAGCGGTTGTGTGCCAGCGATTCCCAGGTGGTTGTATCAATTCCAAACGACTTCAGGGAGGCCTTGAGTGTGTCTTTGTAACGTTTCCTCTGTCCACCACGTGAGCGTTTACCAGTAGAGAGTTCCCCAAAAAGGAGCTGCTTAGGTATACGTTCGTCTGGCGTACGAATGACATGACCTGCCCATCTAGTCTGTGCACTCATCAGCAGAGTGTAGACTGACGGTAAACTTGCTCAAGAGAGAACCTCAGTGTCTGGTATTTTGTCTTGCCATCTGATGTGTAATATTCTGCGAAGACAAGTCATGTGGAAGTGATTAAGCTGTCTTGCGTGCCTCCGATACACAGTCCATGTTTCACAGGCATACAGGAGGGTGGTGAGTACCACGGCTCTGTAGACCTTCAGTTTTGTTGCTTGGCTGATTCCTCGACGTTCCCATACAGTGGGGTGCAGTCTACCAAAAGCACAACTTGCCTTCGCTATTCTGCATGTGACTTCTATGTCAATGTTAGCTGCATGGGAAAGAGTGCTGCCAAGGTAGGTAAACTGGTCCACTGCCTGTAGCATCCGCCCTGTGACTGTGATTGTGGGTTCTGTGTACGGTGCATAAGGGACAGGCTGATACATGACTTCGGTCTTTCTGCTGTTAATGGTGAGTCCAAAGTTGTCACAAGCTGTGAAGAACTTGTCCACACTAATTTGCATTTCTGCTTCAGAGCCAGCATACAAGGCACAATCATCGGCAAACAAGAAAACTCTCAGAACAGTCTCTTTCACTTTGGTGATAGCCTGAAGTCTCCTCAGGTTAAAAAGATTTCCCATCCACTCTGTACTTAAGGCTGATTCCAGCAACACTGTCCTGGAAGGCATCATTCAGCATAGCAGTAAACATGATGCTGAACAGTGTAGGTTCAAGTACATAGCCCTGTTTGACGTCATTGGTGACTGGGAATGCCTTAGAAGATTCTCCACTGTCTAGCACTCTGGCCATCATGCCATCATGAAACTGGCGTACCATCTGAATGAATTTGGGGGGGCAGCCAAACTTTGACATGATCCTCCACAGACCTTGTCGGCTGACAGTGTCGAAGGCTTTCGTGAGGTCAACAAAGGTTGTGTAGAGATCACGATTCTGCTTCTGACACTTCTCTTGAAGTTGGCGTGCGGCAAAGATCATGTCAATAGTCCCGTGGCCCTTATGAAAACCACATTGTGACTCCAGCAGGAGGCCACACTCCAGATGAGTGACCAGACGATTTAACATCACTCTTGCAAGAATTTTACCTGTGATGGAAAGCAGTGAAATTCCCCAATGATTGTCACATACCTGTCGATTGCCCTTCCTCTTATAGAGATGTACAATGGATGCATCCTTGAGTTCCTGAGGAATGGATCCTTGCTCCCAAAAAGACTGGAAAAACTCTGAGTACGTGACCATTGGCTTTATAGACCCCTGCCACTACCACATTGCTGGACTGCTGCCCGGGATTGCTGCAGCTATTTAAAAGGCTTGTGGTTCTGGCTCCTACAATGGTAGCACCATGACTATGAGCCATGGGCCATTTAAATTGGATCCTGCTGCCTGATCCACCGCCTGGACATTTGGTGGCATGGGCAGCAGGATATAAATATTAAGCAGCTGGACGTAGTCCGTGGGCTGGATCAAAATGTTAGGCGGCTCCATCCAACCCCTGAGCTGCATCTTGCTCAGCCCTGCTTTAGCTGAATCAGAGCAATGGGGCTGAAGTCCCTGGGCACTGCAGGGAAGGGCCACTGCTTAGACCCCTCCCTTATTCATCTCTAGATGAATTAAAAAATGTGGATCTACATCTAATCCACATCCTTATCAGGATCAACTCATCATTTGATCCACAATCAGCAATCCAGATTTTACTTGCATCCACACAGCAAACCATCTGGAGGGGAGAGGGAAGGGAGCAGAGATGAGTGAAGAGGGGGCAGGGTGGTGCCTTGCCAAAAAGAGGCAGACAGTACAAAAGTAGGGATTGAGAGTAAGAAGCAGCAGGGACCCGGGGCCAGGACTCTGCAGGTCAGTACTCACCAGATAGGAGGGGGACCAAGCAGGGGTGGCATTCCATTTAGCACAGAGCTTGTTGCATCCTTTCCCTGCCTTCTCCCTCTTCCCTCTTTCCCCTGCATTCCCCTTCCTAGGAGAGAGAGCTCTGCATTGGTATCTGCTCCACTATCCACTCATATCCACGGATATGAAGCAGATATCTGTGGATATGCAGGGCTCTATTCATCTCTGTACAACAACCTTTCATGGCCACAGTAAAACCACCCGATGGCCATATTTGAGAAGATGGTTAAGAAAATGCTCATGATAAGGACAGGAAAGTCCACTAGATAGCCTGTTTTACCCAGTACAGCTGTTCCTATGTTCTTACATTCCATTTTGTACATGTGGAAGTGATCTAATACATGCAAGGCATCAGGGAATCAGGGCTTGAGTATAACATTGTCTTTATTTCTACCACACCCACTGATATACTACGTAACTCACAGAAAAATAGATAACCATAGTACCTGCCCAAATAAGTTTCCAATATAGAATTTTGGCAAGGCACAAAAACAGATAAAAAAGGAGAACTGGATAAATAAGATTATACTGTGATTGTTTGCTTATGTAGTCCTATACGGGCAAGGAGTTGGAGTCCAATTCTGGATTTCCTGGCACAAGTTTTATTATGTTATTTGAATTCTTACATTTATGATGTTTGGCATTAAAATCATTACAAATGCCTTTGCAAATCATTATTACCATGGTATTCAGGATGCTGCTTTGGTAACTCCTATAGTAAGTCTAATAAACATTGTACACAAAATGGTAATATTCTAGATTTTGCTTGTAAAAGTGAAGCACAGTATATTTTCTGGTGGTGTTCTGGTATCCAGATACTAAAATATTTTCCAGACAAGCAAAGGATACCAATATTGTTTCTCCTTTCTCTACTCTCCCCAAAACATCCTTGTAACTGTTGCGTAGGGAGACCAGCTCTTGCTATTTGCTATAATTGTTGGAGTTGAGAACAGGCAATAAGGCAGGAGTTGGTCAGGTGCTGTTGATTTGAAGTTAATGGGTATAGACAGACAGCACAGTGTTTACAGCTCCAGAGCCATCTGGGATCCTACCTTGCTGCGTGTCTGTTTGCTGCATATTCTGTCTGATGCTGAAAGAGCTAAATTCCAATATCCATGGACTCAGTCCATATTCTGAATGCAAATTAAAGCACTCTAGTCTCAGAAAATCTTCTTTGCATTAAGTATCATTGAAACTGTCTTGGTTCATTTTCTAAATCCTTTCTTTCCACTCCAAGGGTTTCTTCTAGTCTGCTGTAATGAGCCAAAATACTCTTTGCTGTTCTCACAAAGAATCCTGGAACTGTAATAAACCTGGCAGACTTCACAAAGGAAAAAAAAGTAGTCTAGCAAGGGAGGGAGCTGAACTACACAGTGCCCAATCAAGAGTCTTAGAAAAATGGTTACTGAGTGCGGTGCAGCACTATTTTGATACATCAAACACTGATAATATGGAATTATTACCAAAACTACAGTACTAACAAACTACTAAGCTACTAATAAACCAGTGATATCAGAAAGAAAATGATCTCTCCACTGAAGAAATAACAATACATAATACAGCACTCTAAGAATTTCAATATATACTAATAGCAGATACATTGATATATTTTCTGTTAACTGTACTTTTTCCTGAAATAGTCATATTTTCATCTGTAGCTTGTTGGCAACATATAGCTTGTGAGCTTGCAATCTAGGAGCCTTCCCTCGATGGTAAACTAGGGTTCTTGACTTAAAGTATCGCATTACATGGCTTTTTGGTACTGTTGGAGATTCAAGACATTGGAACTGTGATCTGGTCTACCCAAGAGACTATACTTCACTGGAGAGCAACCTAAGTGTGGAGGTTTCACTCCTGCTGATGTAACTGCCCTGCAACCCTGACTTAATAACTCTAACTCATGACCAACATAGAGTCCAGGTTGATGCAGTGTCAGTGCAGTGTTTATGTCAACTGTTACTGGCTTTTAGAAACCATCCCCAATGCCCCGTACTGACTGTACAATCAATGTAAGTGTTTCTGGTGATGGCATGCCCCACCGACCCAAGAAGCCACATGTAGACATACGTAAGTAACATCATTACTCCATCAGTTATATATAGTTAGGTCAACATAATTTTGTACTGTAGACATGGCCAGATGTTCTTAAACCACAGGACAAGTACAAGAAAGCAAGGGCCTTTGTAAGCTCTCCTTGTCCCTGCCCAGCAAACTTACTTATTGCTTCAGTCACTTTTGGGGGGTAAGACCTAAGCTGAGCCCCATGTTGATTTGATTCTTGCTCTCTCTGCTAAAAACGCCAACAATGAAAAACTCTAGGTTTGTCTATATGGAGAAATTGACCAGAATACCTAGTGGATAAATGATTATACAATAGCTATTCTGGTCAATTTCCTCATGTTAACAAGCCCTCTGTATTCCATTATAACTTCCTACTAGGGACATCTATTACAGGTTGAACCTCTCTAGTCTGGCACCCTTGGAATCTGACGGGTTCTGAACTAGAGAATTTTCTGGACAATGGGAGGTCAATATTGCCTAGCAGCATTGCCAACACTTCCTTCCACTGCTTCCTGGGCTGTTAGATGACATTTAGGAGTAAATTAGAGCTAAATAACACTGGAAACTAGGAGTGATGATTGTAAACAAACTTTAGGGGACCACAAGAAACTTAGCCACAACCATGAAAAATGGACATCTGGCTAACTAAAAGTTAGTTCCAAAGAGTTCTGGACTAGTGAGGTTCAACCTGTATCACCTTGGCTACGTCTACACTGGCCCCATAAAACGGAATAGTCATGCAAAGCAGGTAAGTCAGAATAGGGAAATCCGCGGGGGATTTAAATATCCCCCGTGGATTTAAATAAACATGTCGGCCGCTTTTTTCCGGTTTGGGAAAAAGCCGGAAAAAAAGCGGTGGACATGTTTATTTAAATCCGCGGGGGATATTTAAACCCCCGCGGATTTCCCTATTCTGACTTACCTGCTTTGCATGACTATTCCGTTTTATGGGGCCAGTGTAGACGTAGCCCTTATGTATCCTCGATTCTGAATTTGTATTTGACAAAGAGCAAAACTATCATCACTATATTTATCTGAGCAAGATAAATTCAAATAAAGAGCGAGACATTCTTTTTATCTGATACACTGTGAATGACGCTCTTTCAATGGCAATTTCTTCCAGCCTTAAGTATGGATTCTGGACTCTGTGATCTAACCAGCAGCTTTTGGTTAACAGATTATCAGGAGTATTGGGACATCCATGGCTAGTCTTACATGACCACTTAAATGTCATGTTATAGTAAGATTCCTTTCTTCTACCTAGAAAAAGACTACTAGAAATAACAAAATGCTTATTTCTTCATGTTAGCATACCATATGTTAATTTTCCATGCTGGTAATAAATCTCATGAGAAAGATTTCATCTTTATGTTCAACTCCAAACCATACAATATGCTTTTTTCCTTCTTTAATAAGCTTTTCCAAGTTAGCCGAGGTCAGTGCATGTCTCTCTGTATCTTACTGTCATGCCCCTTTAATCTCCTTATGTTTTCATTTCTTTTCTCAGCTGTTCCATGTCACACACAGATACAGACACATCACTGGTGTGAGTTTATTTCCTGGCTTTTAGCATGTTGTTTAGCCCAGCTGCCTTCTGCTGTTGCTTCCTAGAAGCAAGATCTCTTCTCCTCCTCTCAGTTATGCAGGTGTGCCTGATATGTGAAGATTTGGCTAAGCACTGGGCAAAATACAGGAATACACCATCGCAACTCTCCCAAATTCAAACCAGTCTCCATCTGAACACTCAGAAGCATACCACCTCTATGAATTTTATATTCTGAGGCTTCATAGCTAGAAATTGCCAGATTATGGTTATGATGAAAGTATGAGCCTTTTTCACACTCATAAGAGTACTGAAAAAAACCTTGTAATGTTTTTGCACACACAATTTTAAAACAATTCACTATTGGATAGAAACTAAGTCTCAAAATGTTAAGCACCAAAAGATGAAATTTATGAGCCACTGAAAACAGGATTGTATAATGGAATAGTTTTAGTACTCATAACAATTACTAATATTAATTCTCTGGGTATAACACTGAGATAACAAGCCACAGAAGCTCTTCATTATTATGATACAATATAATAAGTTATGATACATTTAGTACATATAGAATGAATTAAAAAATTAAAATATGCATTTTTTAATGTAAGCAATGTTGTAATAGGAATGGGGAAAATATAATATCTTTGGAAATAATGCAAAATACACAATAACTAATTAGTTTTGGACTTCTACGGGATCTCAGAATGCTTTACAAACATTTAGGAACATAAAATAACTATTAGAAAGTCATTCACTTTTCTGTTAGTGAAAATGAGCCCTGGAGAAGGTAAATCATTTGCACAAGATGATACAGTGAGTTAGTTTCAGAGCCAGGAATACAGCTTGCCTATTATGACTTCCTCTGTAAAATTCAGAAGACATGTTTCTTCCTATAGCAAATGATTCAGTTATATTACATAGAATTCAAGTTATCCAAGATTAATAGAACATCTGAAAACTTTTCTTCTGTTTTCACTGTTTCCAGCAAAATATTACATGAAATTTTCTAAGGCTCAACTATCTAAACCAGGAACAAATAAACATTTCTTTAAATCTCCTAATTTCCTGAAAGGAATCTATGAACCTGTGTTTTAAAGATAGTCTGCTAACAAGAACACAGTTCTTCAGTCTCCAGTGATGTGATGTTAATGTAGGCCTATGAAAGTTCATGATCTCCAATGTGCTATTCCTGACTGAATTCTTGGCAGTATTTGATGTAGACATCTCTATAAGACCTCCCTACATGTGACTGATTTTTCAAATTTAAGACTCACATTGACAATGTGGCTTCTTATAAATCCACAACACTCCAGCACAATCACAGAGGTTTGCACAATAAATTCCAGGAGCCAGCTCCTAACCCATACACTAAATTTCTTCATAGTCATTACCCAGACCCAAAGCTGCCTCAGGTGGGCTCTTGAAAAATTTCCCATAAGGAGGAAATTTCCAAGTGGCCTAAAAATGCACTTGCTGGCTCTGAGCTCCACCCCAGACTTCTCCTGTACATAATGGGTGTGTCACGGGCATGGCCAGAATGTTGCTGCCCTTGCACAAACCAATGACTTTAAATCCGCTCCAGTCTATGCCAGCAGCCAAAGTGGCCCTAGCAATGTGAAGAGCATCCAGGGTAATATAGATCCCCCTTTGGTTTGCCGCCTGAAGGGCTACACAACAATTACACATCCACTCTGCTACAACCCCTAAAGTCAGTGACAGCATACTGCATATTTCATATCAGCCAGTTATTTGCCTTGGTTTTGTAACCTCTGCCTGAATTTTGCAGCATTTTTTTCACTTAGAATAGGGAAGAAAGGTATACAAATCTCTGCTAAAAACAGAGAAAAAAATTCCAGAGAAATCTGAAGTTTCCACTTACCTATGCATGAACATTGGGGCCATGGCTTACAGCAGTGAAGGTCCTACTCATCTTCAGTGTTCTGACTTGTAAGAGACTTTTAACTAGACTCTCTTATCAAAGCTCTAATGTTTATTTGCTCCACTGGCTGATGTCAAAGACTAATGATGAGGGATTCCTATTGATTACTTTCCTGGCTCTGGAAATCAAGGTTGTTAAATGATTATTTGGGCAGTATGCAATACAGGCATGTCAAAATAATCTTACTGCTTCTTCATTATTGTTTTACAGAGAGAAGGCCTAATGTTTCAGTGTGGGCACCGAGAGTTAGGTACCTAGCTTTAGAGTCTCACATTTGAAAATTTGAAAAAAAGGAATTTTCTTCCCTTTGATCAAGACCATTCCTATGACTTTGATTGAAATGCATTACTGCACCACATAGGGGCTGGGTAATAATCACCATTCAAGAAATTAAATGTGAAATCATTTTCCCTGGATCCTTCACTTCTCCTGAGGTATTCAGAATATTGGCCTGTTCCTAACTCATTAACTGATGACCCACTGCAGTGCCCTATAATAGCTCCTTAAAGTGATTGCAACTTATCAAAGTAAAGAGTAGACATTGTATTATTTTAAATAGTAGCAATCTGGAGCATGAATGGTTCAGTTCAATTAAACAAATTGAATTTAATTCAATAGTAATTTAATTACAGCAAGTGGAAAGTAGAATAGACCCATGGGATCTCAACTCAATGTACTGTACTTCTTAATACTCATTTGTCCCATAAAAAACACCCAGATTGAGTTGATCTCTTCTCACAGGAAGGCTGGGTGTTTTTTTGTGTTCCTTGGTGGAGGTGCTGACTCGGATTGCTGGTACATTTCTTCCCAACCTACACATCTCGGGGAGCTGAATTAGTTGTATCAGCAGCCCTCTCAGAACAGAACCCCTCTGCATATGCACCCTCATGGCACTGATCTGAAATTAATTAATCAGAGCAATAATTGAGGGGAACAGCCTGACTAAAAAATGTTGCCTAAAATCTCTGAAAGATCAAAAAAAGATGGAGAAGGAAAGATGGGCGTACACATGGGTCTTTATTATCCAACTATTTTTCTCACCACCTATGGGAAGTAACTTGCCTGTTCATTACTTTCCCTGCTATCCATCCGCCTTCTCATTTTGTAAGTCGTATCCATTTCGGCACTTATTGCATATCAGATGTGCATAAAGTGCACCATAATTCACATCAGTAGTGATTTTGGGCCCAAATGTCTACCTATAAAATAAAAAAGAGAAACCATGCTCTTCACAAGGTCAGGTCAAAAGCCCTGAGGAAAGTTTTCCCAATATATAATCTACGTGTAAACCAAAAGGAAGCATTTAGCGATCAAAAGCTTTTCATCTGCTGTTATTGCCACATTTACTTTGCTGCTGTTCAGACTGATAAATGCTGTATCATTTATCTTGCCTGAATTCCATGGAGAAGCTTATGGCTGGGAATGAACAAGGTCTTATCCTAAGTATCAGTCACTAAAAGCCTTCCTTCGAAACCTTCACTTATTACTGGGGTTTACACACTGGCCAGGAGTGCCTTTTGATTTCCAACAAAGCCATGCAGACCTTGGGCTCCTTGAGGGCTGTATCCAGCTGCAGAGCCCAGACAGGAGATGCTGTTGCCTGCATTTCAGAGTTAAGATCTATTTCCTTATGTTCTGTCACACTTCTTTGCCTTGAATTAAGAAAACATAGTCTCCTGGTATTATGCATTTTCGTAGTGTCTTCTATCCAAAAGTCTTCAAAGCACCATTCGCAGGCATGAAGTAATTACGGCTCAGTTCAACCCATGTGAGATACAATAGACCTTGTTATTTCACAGATGGGAATTGCCCAATGTCAGACAGCACACATGGTACAGATGGAATAGTACTTAAATATTTTGTCTCTGAGTTCTGTGCTTAAACCACAGGACAACAGAACTTGAAGTTAAATGTTATTTGATTGAACTGTGTGGAACATGCCTCCGTCGACAGAGGCATGTAGATTTGTGTATTCGAAAAAGGGAAATGAAGCCGCGATTAAAATAATCGCGGCTTCATTTAAATTTACATGGCTGCCGCGCTGAGCCGACAAACAGCTGATTAGCTGTTTGTCGGATCAGCGCGCTAGTCTGGACACTCCCCTGCCGACATCAAAGCCCTTTGTCGGCAGCCCCAGTAAACCTCATCCCACTTCATGCTACTTCATTTCCCTTTGCCTATCTGTCTAATCTACATGCCTCCATCGATGGAGGCATGTAGTCTAGACACAGCTTCAGTGTTTTTAAATCTGATTTGAATGGGACAGGAAAATTACAAATTCCTTTGAAAATAAGTGTTAAAAATTAGAGAGAAACCCAAATAAAAACAGCTGCAAATATCCATGAATGTCCAATGAGTGTCTGAAAACCTGAAACTTAGATTTTGTAAATTATCCTTTCTCTTGCAAAAGTCTGAATCAAAATCGTGGATCAAAATGTGACTGAATTGACAGGTACTCAATACTCACTGCACTTTTAGGCCATCTCTGTAGAAAATGGAGTAACAAAGTGGCAAATATTCCTCCTTAGAGAAAAGAAAACTGAAGCAGAGAGGGAAAGCAATACAATGAAAACCAAAAATTTCATTTCCATTATCTCACTGCCCCATAGGAAAACCAGTAGAGTAAAGCAAATGATTCACTCTTCTACTATATTTCATTGTCACTACACTGAAATGTTATAATCTCTGCGTGTATAATATTCTACAGCTGTTCTATGCTATTTTAGAGAAAATGGACTTAACCCTCATCTGAACTTCCAAAACCGTCCCATGCAATTAGTAGAAGTTTTAAAAACCAAAGATGAAATTAAATATATATATTTAATGACTTTGCTACACAGTCTTAAGCTAAAGGAAGACTTAGTAATTAATCTATATCTATTTAATATGAATTTCACATTATTTCAATGACACAAATCTGTTTGACTATTTTATATTCAGTTATTTAAAGACCACAGTTCATCTTCTACACTTTTTTCTCTACCTTGCAGCCTAATTAAATACATGCTTCATTATTTCCAAACTATGAAATGCCTTTCTCTTGCTTTATTTAAAATTAATTTAAAGGCGAGAAGTCTAAGAGGAATTCCATGCTCTGAAGACCATGGATCATGTGATGCATTTCAAGCATTTTTTTTCTTCCTACTGATTGGCCAAATTCTTCTCTCAATTTCACATTAAGGTCAATTTAATCAGTATCTGTGAGAACGTAATTTGGCTCTACATCTGGATAATACCAAAGAATCAGTCTGACTACATATACGAGTCTAGTTTGTGGGATGAAATGTTGGGAGTTCAAGATGCATCACAGAACTTTGGGATGGTGGTATATTACTAGGAAAAGCAAGACCGCCCTTGGTAGGGTGCTGTCCCTTAGATAAGATACTGAAATGCAGCTCCTACCATCCAACCCTGCCCCAGTGGAATTGAAAGACAGCATGGAACTTTTTATATAATACTTATGGAAATAAGCCAGTGTAATGGATGACATTCCATCACTCAGTAAAGTAGGTTCTTACATTTAAGATGATGAGATATTGTTGAGCATCTAATCACTGTTGTGCTGACCTACAGTTACTGTAATGTCAGTATGAAGCAATTTGGAGTATCGTGGGTCCAATTCTGATCTCACACAGTTTACTTCACCTGGGTTTCTTATATAGACAGGAGAAATTCAGAACAGAATTGGTTGCTTTGGATATCAAAACCAAAACCTATTGCCATTTGTGATTGAAAATACCTTTTCTATTATTTGGCTGAAAAAAAAATTAAACAATTAATAGTCTTGCAGCACCTTAGAGACTAACAAAAAATGGTTTCATGAGCTTTCACGGGCAAAACCTACTTCTTCTGATGAATTATTTTGCTGTTATTTAAAGTGATATTGTAAAGATTGTAAAGATTGCAGTTAGAATTGTGCAATTCTAAGAAAAAGAGTGATTCATTAGTCTCTTGTTTTTTTTAAAAAAGCCCCATTGAAAACACCACTATTTATTGGCAGCACCTAACTTTCCAGGTCTCCGGCTTTCATCCCATGCTTGTAGTGATACTATCTTCACCAACCAATGGCTCAAGGAGATGACAACAGGTTTTTATCACATTATTTTATTTTGAAGTGAAATTCTTAAGTTATAAGTATGGCAACACAAATTGTGATTAACACCCCTTCCACCTTCCCCATAAAATGGAAAGGACAATGCCAGATATCAGAGGTTAGTACTGCCACCAGTAAACTTAATGCTTGACACATGATGGTCCCAAATGTCTGTTGGGCCTTCCAATATGAGGACAATGCTGTTAGTATGTCAGCCAGCACTGGCCCAAAATTCTGAAGTGAATATTTATCCCCGAGAATCAGGACAAAAGGAGTACCAAGCTCTCAGATCCAACCAAGGTACATCCAGCAGCAGAATCTGAGGAGAATGCAATTGTATCTTTTAACTATCTTCTGACTCCTCTGATCTTGAGCCATCAGGCCTGATTCTCACTCAAACACAAATTATACTTTGCTTGAAGTCAGTGGGCCAGAATCCATATGTACTGGACATTAAACAGAGCAGATTGAAAGGTCAACACCTTCCAATCTGCTCTGTTTAATGTCCAGTACGTATGCTCTGTCTCAAAAGCTGTCTGGGTCAAATGGAAAGAAATACCAAATGGAGTGAAGACTCAGAATGGCGGGGAGGGTATGGAAATCAGTGCATAATAAAGTAAATGGAGCTAGTAACGTGAATCAATGCCACCTTCTTTTCTTTAATACATAGAAACACTCACGTCTCTAACTTCTTTTCACAACCCCGTTTTCTGGCACAAATGACATACACAAAAAAAGGAGAAAAAAAGCGGGCCCCTGATGGGATGCATTTAGATCTAAAGATTAGGAAAGATTGTCTAAAAAGTATGGAACTCACATTAATCTGAAGGTAGAAGCACTGGAGCTAACAAAATGCAATTTATTAGTCATATGGAATGGTTTGGGTTTAGATCATATCCTATTAAAGATTCAAGAAGCTTTTCTGTGACCTAAATGGAATGAATCTTGGCAGGCTGTAAACAGCCAGTGATAACTACTATTATCTCTTTGCTAATTTGCTCTGCTTCCCCCAACAGTTTTCACATGTGATTGGTTTCTTACAGGGGAACTCTAGCCAATCAGAAAGAAAAACATGTGGTGTGTGGCTCGGTGTGTGTTTGTTGTCCATGTGTGTCCAAATCGGACTTATGCTCACATTGAAAACAAACAACAAAATCAATTGCAGTTACAAAAAAAGTGCTGGGAGCCCTGTGACCTCTGGTCTGCTGCAAGTTCAGACAGATCTGAGTCTATCCAAGTCCGGGTTTGCTGATCTTTTAGACTGTAAGTCTCGCCTTTGTTTTTTCTGGTGTACGCGAGGAGAAGGAGGCTGGAGAGGATTAGCTAGCTGAAGATCTGGCCCATAGCTTCAGATTCATCCTACAAACACAATGGAGAATGCATACTGATGAGATGAGAGGACAGAATTGTTCCCAGTAGGAAGGCAAGTGATAGTACCAGTGTCACACGGACAGCAGATTTACAACTCTCTGATGTTCCATTGGAAACTCATTCATATTTCTGGTAGCCTCATCCTCTCCCTTTCTTTCTGTCCATAGCTTATGTTCTGGGTTCCACCGTGTAGCAATGATGCATATGTATATTGCCAGTTATATATGCCTCACTTCACCCACCTTGACAGACTTTCTGCTACCGAGTATCTGGGGTCTGAAGCCTGAGTACATTGGTGAATCAAACCCTGAGTTTTTAATTGTTGTATCTCAACCAGAGAATCTGAGAGGCATCATTGGAAACTCACTTGTTACCCGACAGTCTGGATCCCCTCTTATGCCATATCACCATAGACTGTGTATGCCATGGACTCAAGGTGTAGTACCTAAAAGGTACAGATGAAGTAGTGCACAGGGCTGGTCTCTTAGGGTATGTCTACACTACCTCGCTAGTTCGAACTACGGGGTAATGTATGCATACCGCACTTGCTAATGAAGCCCGGGATTTGAATTTCCCGGGCTTCATTAGCATAAGCGGGGAGCCGCCATTTTTAAATCCCCGCTGCTTCGAACCCCGTGCAGCGCGGCTACACGGGGCTCGAACTAGGTAGTTCGGACTAGGTGCCTATTCCGAACTACCGTTACTCCTCGTGAAACGAGGTGTACCGGTAGTTCGGAATAGGCACCCTAGTCCGAACTACCTAGTTCGAGCCCCGTGTAGCCGCGCTGCACGGGGTTCGAAGCAGCGGGGATTTAAAAATGGCTTATGCTAATGAAGCCCGGGAAATTCAAATCCCGGGCTTCATTAGCAAGTGCGGTATGCATACATTACCCCGCTAGTTCGAACTAGCGGGGTAGTGTAGACATACCCTTAGATTGCATCTACACTGCACCCAGAACTACGCAAATTGCATATCTTATTCTGAGTTAATTTTTAAATAGCTCATTTTGAAATTTGGTGTTGTCTACACAGCACTTATTTCAAAATAAATCGCTATTCTGAAACATCCCTTACTCCTCATGGAATGAGGTTTACAAGACACTGGAATAGCGAGCCTGTTATATTTTGCAATAACGGGCGTACTCAAAAGACACAGAATAGGCTGTAGTGTAGATGTAGGCTTATTTAACTTGGATCTTTTAAACAGTTACCAGTCCATGAGAGGCCCCTTCCTCTCATCCCTGACAGCTTACTTTGCTTAAGATCCAAAGCTAATAATGCTAAAGCAGAAAGGACATCATAGAAGAATTGGGTAGCAGACTTAACAGAAAAGATGTTTGGACTCAAAAGCAATAAAAGACTGTCATGATATCCGGTAACCATTCCAAAGTTCTGATAGAAAAGAATCCACAGCTCAGAGACTGAGGGTATGTCTACACTACAGCATTAAATCGAGTTAACTTAATTTGAAATAGTTAATTTGAATTAAGCTAATTCAAAATAACGCATCTATACACAAAAACTATTTTGAAATAGTATTTTGCTATTTCAAAATAGCACGTCCACACTGAGTGGACCCTGAACCAAAGTTAAGGCTGGCTGGAAGCAGTGCCGGCAGGGCATCAGGTTAGGACTTAGTGTGTGGGGCTGCTGCCTGAGGCTATCTGAGCTCTTAAAGGGACCCTACCCCCACCCCGGACAGACAGTTCTCAGAGTTCCCCGCTTGCTTGTCTACCTCGATGAGAGACAGCAAAGCAGTCTTGTCTTGGAGTGCCCTGAGTGCCCGCACTTGGGACACCACAGCACTATGCCACAAGAAGCCAGAGCTGCCCCAGAGCATGCCAGTGCATCTTGTGGGGTTGTTGCCATCAGCCCAGCTGCACTTGCTGCAGGCTGCTATCCAGGGGGGTCCATCAGGGGGCTGTCAGGATCCAGGAGGCCCTGCAGGAGAGTGTCCACCCCGAGGAGCCCTCAGAGCCACCCTGGTCCTCTCCACCGGGGGCTTGTGCCCCATTCCTCCCTCACATCCTTCCACTTACCCCTCCCTAGCCCCCCTTCCTGATGTTCAAAAATAGAAACTGGGTTTATTGAACAAAACTGGGGGGGGGGGATGAACCTCTGGGGAGATGGGGAAGAGAGAGGGTGGGAAAGAGGAGGGGGAAACCTGGGAGGAGGGAGCTGGAAGGGGGAAGCAAGGGGAAGAAGGGGGAGGGGAAGCTCAGGGCCCAGGTCTAACCAGACCAACTTGCGGGTCTAACCAGACCAACTTGATTTTCATGCAGACCTGCTCCTGGATTCGCATGTGGCCTTTGGTGGCCAGGCTGGCAGCTATCCTGTCATAGACAACCTCATTCCTTCGTCTAGTGTGGAGATCATGGACATTGGAGGCATCCCCCCCAAACCTGAATAAGGCACATGATCTCCGCCCTGGACCAGGAAGGCACCTGCCTTCTCCATCCCCTGTCAGACTCCTGGGAGCTGGCAGACTGCTCCTGGGGAGTGGTGGAGGGCTGGCTGCCAGTGGCTTGCTGGCTCATGTTTTGGGGCCACTGGGTCAGGGGCCTCGGTGGCCACTGCTGGCTCTGGGCTGGCAGGCTTGGAGCTGGCACAGGCACTGTGACCAGGGTCTACCCCTTTAATGGTTCCGGGGCTGGGGGAGAGGAGAGTAAGTTTTCCTGGTTGTGCCCAGAGTGGCCACCAGGGCTCCCTGGGAAGGGTTGGAGGCCCCCTTTTTCGAATTAAGTGTCTACACAGCACTTAATTTGAAATAGCTATTTCAAATTTGGTGTTACTCCTCATAGAATGAGGTTTACCAAATTCGAATTAAGCGCTCCGCTATTTCGAATTTAATCTGAAATAGCGGTTTGCCTGTATAGACGCTATTGAAGTTAATTCGAAATAACGGCTGTTATTTTGAATTAACTTTTGCAGTGTAGACATACCCTGAGTAATGATAACACTGAGTAATGCAGATGTATAGAGAGTGTGTGTTTGTGCATTCTTTCTTTGGGCCAGGTCAGGATGCAGACTAGAAGAATAACTGATAATATGATTTCATATGTATTTCTAAGACTACATTTACACTGAAATAAGATGGCTCAGTTTCATTGACTTCAGTGGGGCTAAATTTGCTTCTACTAGTCAAGAATTTGCCCACAGGCACTTATAACAGGGACTTGAAGGGTGTGTCTAGATTACAGGGTTTTGTCGACAAACATGGACTTTTGTCCACAAAACTATACCTACGTCTACACTGCCGTTGAGTTCTGTCAACATAATATCGACAGAACTTAGCAGTTTTGTTGACGGCTGTAAACCTCATTCTATGAGGACTAATGCCTTTTGTTGACAGAGTTCTGTCGACAGAAGGCGTTATTGCATCTACACTGTCCTTTGTGTCTCCACTGTCATGTTGACAAAGTGGCTTGCTTTGTCGACAGAACTGGATGTGGTCTAGACACTCTTTGTCGACAGAAGCTTTGTTGACAGTATCTGTTGACAAAACTTCTGTCAACAAAAGCCTGTAGTCTAGACGTAGCCAGAGTCATGTTGCTGAGTTGCTGTATGCCTCAGTTTACCATGTCCTAAAATAGTATTAATTTTTACTGTCTACGGATGTGTACTATAATTTTTTACTAAAGCATTTTTAGAAACTATTTTGAAAGTTATAACAGAAGTACAAAGTACTGCATTACTATCATTTTATCATTAGCACCACAAAAAGGCTATGTCTACACTCGTGGCTTCTTGCGCAAGTATGGCCGTTCTTGCACAAGAATCCGCAGAGCATCTACACTGCCCGCGCGCTCTTACGCAAGGAAATTTACAGTACGGCGTGGTAAGAGAGGGCTTCTTGCGCAAGAGCTATGCTCTTTTTTAACAGGTGTAAGCCCTCTTGCGCAGGAGCTCTTGCGCAAGAGGCAGTGTGGACACTCAGCAGGGATTTCTTGCCCAAGAAAGCCCTATGGCTAAAATGGCTGTCGTAGTTTTATGGCACAAGAGCATCCACACTGCCATGGGAGCTCTTGCGCAAAAGCATAGCACGCACATGGCAGTGTGGACGTTTTCCTGCGCAAGACTTCTTGCACAAGAAGCCGCGAGTGTAGACATAGCCAAAAGGTTTTATATTTTTTAAAAAGGAAAATAGAAATTCATCTATTGACCTGCAAAATCACTGGAGCGTGCTCTAATAAAGAACTTTAGGAGCAACTCACAAAGGGATAGCTCAGCAGTTTGAGCATTGGTTCCATAAATCTAGGGTTGAGAGTTCAATCCTTGAGGAGGCCATTTAGGCTCTAGGGCAAATCTGTCAGGAATGGTATTTGGTCCTGCCATAAGGGCCAGGAATTGGACTTGATTATTTAAATTCTATGAAATATGCCTGTCTCCATATATTATTACTCAAACTGTCTTACTAGCCACATACCTGCCAGGCACCTCTCATTGGTAATCCTGCAAGCTGTCTGTCATTTTCTATTCTTAGAAAGTCTCTCAAGACTGGGAATCATACAAATAACTGTGGCAAAATAGAAATTGAGAAGGTGGCCTCAGGGAGTCCACAGCTTCCTCTTTTATCCTGTAACCACAACTGGTCTTGGCAGGCTGAGGTGCCTCTTCAGGTCATAATCAGACAACCCCATGGACTAATTTGAAATGAGGGCAATTACATCCTAGTGCATTTCTGTTCCTTTCTACCTTGATTATTATTCAAAACAATCGCTCTAGTGTGCTATTGATAAAAATACATAACCATATTTAGGACAGTTGCAAAGTATCCTTTAATTATTCCATTGTTAAGGTCTCAGCTCCCAATGTATTTTATGTCTCCTGCACCACAGAGGTCTCTACGGGAGCCAGTGAAATTATCTATATTTCATGTTCCTGTTAAAAGCACAGTTACAGGCATAGTAAATAATAGCCAGGTCACTTTAGTCCATGTGTCTTTAGAGAGTGAAAACAGGATTCAAAAAATAGTATAGAAAATTGTAAAACTCTGATACACTGAAGAGCCTTTCTGACATATTTTAAGCAAAATTGTACCCCTGTCATGTCTCATTCTGTGACTAATTTTTAACTATTTCATTGCTTTTGATATATCTGCAGCATGTTTGTGAATCAGAAATAAATGTATGTAGACCACCATTATCACTATGTTCCTACCTTATTTATAGCTGTGCTCTATGAAAAGACAGAGGCCAAATTCTGATTTCAGTTACCCCAGAAGTAACTCCAGTGAACTCAGTTATACAGTTGGTTAATGGGAAACATGGGAGTTGCGATTGATTTTTACAATGCATTTAGAAGAGTGGGATACAAGAGGAAATTTAAGTATAATACACAGAGAGTGAGTCAAATTCTTCTTACATGTATGCAATAAAATTTTCATTAAGATAAATGAAAGTTGCGCAGTTGTAAGTGGTTAGGGAATTTAGCCTATTTCCATGCAATTATTCCTAGTATACAGCAGCCCAAATTAGAATCGGGGCATAGTTCTGCAGCACTTGTTAGACCTGAAAAACCACTGGCCTTATTTTTCTTTTATACTGTTACTCTGTTAAATTCAATAGTTTCAATAGCAAAATACTAAGTTTTGACTGATAGACAAACATTTTGGTATCTGCTCCCTTAATTTAGTTTCCAGTGGATAATTGTCTGAATATTTCACTTGTCAATATTTTAAATGACTCAGGCCTTTGAATTATTAATATAAAATTCCTTGACAAATGTGTTTGAAAAGCAAAGAGTTTTAACACAAATCTTACACTAAATGCTTCCTTGTTCCAACTGCACCTCCCAAATGACCTCTTTAGAAAGAGAAATCAAAGAGGAAACCAATATCTCCTAGCATATTAAATCACTTTTGCGTTTCCCAGAATAATTACCATGAAATATTTTGTTAGAGAAATATAAATATTCCACCTAATTTTGCAAAGAGCTTATTGTGGAGCTTCTCCAATACTGAGACAAAGTACAAACCCCATTGTTTTGACTGCACTAAAATAGTGTCAATCACTATTCATTCTAAATATATGTATCATATCATGTACAGGCAGTCCCCGGGTTACGTACAAGATAGGGACTGTAGGTTTGTTCTTAAGTTGAATCTGTATGTAAGTCGGAACTGGCGTCCAGATTCAGCCGCTGCTGAAACTGACCGCCAGTTCTGACTTACATACAGATTCAACTTAAGAACCCCAAGTCAGCTGCTGCTGAAACTGATCAGCCGCTGATTCCAGGAAGCCCGGGGCAGAGCAACTGTGCCTCAGGCTTCCTGTAGTCAGCGCTGGTCAGTTTCAGCAACGGCTGACTTGGGGACGCCTGGGGCAGAGCAGCTGGGGTGCTGCTGGGTTGCTCCAGTAGCGCTGCTACTCGGCGCTACTGGGCCAACCCAGCAGCACCCCAGCTGCTCTTCCCCAGGCATCCTGATTCAGCCGCTTCTGAAACTGACCAGCAGCGGCTGATTCAGGACGCCTGGGGCAGAGCAGCTGGGGTGCTGCCGGGTTGGTCCAGTAGTGCCCAGAGTGGCGCTGCGGGACCAACCGGCAGCGCCCCAGCTGCTCTGCCCCAGGGTCCACAACAAAAGCCTGGTCTGCTGGGGGGGGGGCACACTAGCTGCGCCCCCCCCCCCCAGCAGACCAGGGACATGGGGAGCAAAGCCGCAGCGGCGGGGTGCCTCGCCTCTGTGGCTTTGCTCTGGCGCGGGACCCGCTTTGCTCCCGGTGCCCCTGGTCTGCTGGAGACGGTCCCCAGCAGACCAGGGGCAGCGGGAGCAAATCCGCAGCCATGGCGGGGTCCCGCGCTTCTGAGGCTTTGTCAGAGCAAAGAATGTTTTTGAAAGCATAGAACATTGTGCAGAAAGTAAACTAAGCCAACTTTTCTTCAGTAACCCTTATTTCAGTTTCTGTTTATGCCAAACTGCAGCTTCAGTAGTAACTATTCTAAAAATACACCCAACAGTTATTCCTTCTCCAGAGGTAAAGCTGAAGCAGCTAAAATGCTGCAGGAGGAGCTGTAATAAGGCAAAATCTGCCACTCAAAATAATGGCAGAGTTTAATCAATTCAAGTCCACTTCATCAAGTACTAACATGACATTTTAGTACTGCAACCCATCTGTCATTCACATCCCTCAAAGATTACAGTCCAGGGCAAACAAATGGTAAAGTATTAATTTCAGTTATCATCATTTTCCAAGATCTTTGATGAACTGATAACCTTATTTCTGATTTTCTTAGCTCTAATGTGGAGAGGAATGGGTCATCTGATAATAGTCCTTGATAGATCTGATGAGAGAATCTCAGGTAAAATATTCAAAAATGCCTAAGTGACTTAGGAGCCAAAGTCCCATTGACCTTCAAATTTCTCAGATACTTTTGAAATGTTTATTCTTCCTACAAAAAATTGATTGAATTTCATTTAATTCGTGTAAAAAATTAAAGACATAAGCGAAATATGAGTCTTAGGTGTATGTCCAATACTTTCCCCTCCATTTCTAACCCTATTAATAAACTTCCCAAAGACTTTCCTGGGAGACTCAGGGGATCATAGTCAGACTGGGGTAAACAGTAGAACTTTCATGTAACTTTGGGCTATCTCCCAAATACTGAAGACAGTAATGTAAGTTCCACACCAGGTACAAGTTATGCTGAAAACAGCAGGAATATGTGGTACAACAGTAGAATATGAATCCATTTGTTATGGAATGGGGCCTTGATTTTTCAAAGCCATCCACATGAACAGGTCCCCATTATTAAAGTCAGGTTCGAGGCATCTGCTCAGTTTGCACATTATACTTGTTTTGCACACCCGTTGAAAGCCAAATTGGTGCAAGTCATTTTCTGATCATCTCATATTAGATGGGGGCCAAACTTGATCCTGATTCATTTAAAACCCTTACTGCCAATGATAATTCACTTGTATCTTTGTTTACATCACCAATGAACTTGGCTCAACATCCTAGATTCACAAACAACATAACAGACTGCAGTTGGTATATGCACGAAGACACATTGATTATATTCTTAAATTTAAATAAACAAACATTTGCAATTTGGGAGATTAGCAAGACTTTCTGAATTAATGTGGAAAAAGTCAATAATTTTTCCATAGTACTACATGCTCTGATGTATTTGATCCTGTTTTTTAGGAGACACTCTCTGTCTTCATTTCATCCATGGATGGCAATAACAGCAACTTTTGGTACATGTAGGCTTTGGAATTCACTCATGCAAAAACTTAGAATATTAACTGGGGGTATGTCTACATTCCATCGTAGTTCAAACTAGGGTGGCTAATGTAGGCATTCGAACTTGCAAATGAAGCCCGGGATTTAAATATGCCCATATTAAATAAACCCCATAGTTTAAATGCGCTGTCATTTTTAAATGCCTCATTGCAGGAGGAGTAACGGTAGTTCGAATTAGGAGCTTTAATTTGAACTACCTAGTCCGTGCTGCGTGTAGCCGCAGACAGAGAGTTCGAACTACAGGGCATTTAAAAATGGTGGCGCCTGGGAACATGCAAATAAAGCCCAGGATATTTAAATCCCGGGCTTCATTTGCAAGTTCGAATGCCTACATTAGCCACCCTAGTTCAAAGTAGGGTGGCAGTGTAGACATACCCAGAAACAATAAAACTAATGATTTTCTATAGCAAGGTGCAAATGGAATATTTTTTATTGGTAGAAATAGTGGTGGTCTAAATAACTAAAGTGCATGACTTAAGGACAAGAGAAAGTAAATTTGTATGGTGCCTATAACAGTGGATATTGGTCCATGACTAGGGCTTCTGGGTGTAGCAATGCAAATAATATAGACTTAATGAGTTGCTTGGGGTTTTTTAATTGTCTCCACTTATACTATCTAATTTTATGTTAAATCTCTAATAAACTTTACTAAAAACAAACAGTAAAGGCCTTGATTACTTGATTGCCTAATCAGTCTAGCTAATTATCATCCTTCACAACAGCCATTAAAGGCTTGTTTTAAGGGGGGGGTGTATTTCTCCTTTTATGTTGACTTGAGGAATCATAAATCATTCTCTTTCCTAGCTATCTCTTTCGCACAATAAAAGGTCCCCTAAATCACCAGGAAATGTAATGATTTGTCAAATACATGGATTGGTCACATAGATTCATAGTTTCTGAGGTCAGGAGGTCATCTAGTTTGACCTTCTATCTAACACAGACTGTAGAAAGATTCCAAAATAGTTCTTGTTTGAAACCTTATTCAGAGAAAGCTCTTATGGCCCCTACTAGAAGTCAATGTCTTGTTGTCTTTTTAATTGAAGAGTTCCAATGTATAAGGATACTTGTTGGTTGGATGCATTGTTTAGTCACAGGGGACCATGTAATTTTTGGAAATAGCCTTTAGAGCTATGTCACTTGAATAGTAGGGATATCAAGAGATGTAGCTAGCCCACTGGGAACACTAAGCAAAAACAAACACACACACATACACCACATAATAAAAATTGAATAGGGGAGACCCTTGAGTTGCTTAGTCCCATAAGCAGTTGTTTAATTTGCTTATGCCTAGCACCAGCTCTGATGAGTACTAAGATCTGTTCACATATGAAGCCAATAAAGAAAAACACATGTATCCATGTTAAGATTTCACTCCTTTCCAAACAAATCAGGTGTGTTCTTTCTTTGGATGTGAGCTCTCATTGTCTTAAGCAGTATCCTTCTCTTGTAGTCCTCATGCCTCTTTCTGCATGGATGGTTTATTTTTAGTGAACTTTTTCAAAGAGTTTATTTTAAAGCCTGGCTAATCTTTGCTGCTCCATGGACAAGGCTGATCTCTTGATAAATCTTAGCTAAGATTTGTGTTCAGCTGCAAGAAGATACCAAATGGCTTTTCAATTAATCCTCCTTTAGGTCTACACCATTGAAGAGAAGACCTATTGTAAATTAACTACAAAAAGGAAGCTAGAATGCTTGTGACTTGGCTTCCCTGTTTAAGATTCTAATGGAATCTGAATAGTGTTTTGAGGGGGGAGGAGTTGCACACACTTGTTTTTTTCTTAGTGAGCTTCTCTTTCTTCTTGGTGTATTTTTAGAATCACTCAGATTCATACCATTCTGCCTGTAATTACTGGTTTCTCGGTGCTCTTGGCCACCACTGCACGTGTCCCTGCATTAACATTTTTCTCCTGCTCCTGCCTTGCACCTGGCCTTGCCTCTGTACTGAGCTTTCCTCTTTTCCTCCTACCCTGCTCACTCCAGTTCCTGACTTCCAGCTTGACCCTCAGCTCTGGCTCCTGACTAGATATTCCAACCTGACCCTGGACTCTGGTGCAAGGATGTTAAGAACTAATCGACTATCTGATAAGCAAATGCTTATCGGATAGTCGAGTCGACTAGTCAATTCCGCCTCCCCTTGCTGCCTATATCAGATACAGGCAGCAAAGGGGGTACTTCAAAGCAGCAGTGCCGCATGGAGCCTGTATCCCAGGCTCCATCCAGCACTGCCACTTTGAAATGCTGTGGTGACGTTTCAAAGGGGCAGCACCATACAGCTGATCCTGGGCTCTGTGCAGTGCTGCTCCTTTGAAATGCTGCCATGGCAATTCAAAGGAGCAGTGCTGCATGTAGCCCAGGGTCAGCTCTGTGCAACACTGTTGCTTTGACATGCTGAGGTGGCATTTCAAAGGGGCAGCGCTGCACAGAGCCCAAGATCAGCTGTCCAGCACTGCCCCTTTGAAACGCTGTGGCATTTCAAAGCAACAGCACCATGTGGAGCCCAGTATCAGCTGGGGATTCTCTAGCTGACCCCGAGCTCTCTGCAACATTTCTGCAGAACCCGGAGCCAGCTGGAGAATCCCCAGCTGCTCCCGGGCTCCGTGCAGCGCTGCTGCTTTGAAATACTGAGCAGAGCACAGGATCAGCTGGGGAGTCCCCAGCTGATTCCAGGTTCCAGGGAAATTCCAAACTGGCTCTTGTGCATTTCAAACTGGAAGGGCCCGCATGGAGCCTAGAGTCAGTGGGACTTCCTGCTGGCCCCGGGCTGCACGTGGAGTTCCAATTTTGAAACTTTCAAAGGAGCAATGTGGAAGTGCCTATCGACAGTTGACAAAGGAGCAATGCGGAAGTGCCAGTATGGAAATTCCATCAACTACTTTACTAGTACATTAATCATTATTTAACATCCTTACTCTGGCTATCAGTTTGTGCCTTAAGGTTTTGCCCTTGGCTTTGGCTCCCCTGCTGCACACTCCAATCAATAGGGTATGCTGCTTTCATCCCGGTCAGCTGACAGAGAGCAAGATTTGCAAAAATGGGCTATGACTCTTCTCTTCTATGCTAAATAATCCTAGAATGTTGCTTTCATTTCAGAGACAGAGATACACATACCTACGAGAAAAGACTGCATATTTTGCAATTTTTCCTACTATAAAACACCAATCTGTTGCTAAGGATGGGCGGTTTGTTGAATTCTTGGCCAGTTGAGTGCCTTATAAATACATGCAAATATCTCTGTGATACTCCAACTAGATCTTATAAATGAGACTGTAGTAGTAGTGCTGTGTCCTATTTTGGGCATGAATTTCAGATCTTAGATCCCTGGCAGCAATTCATATCACATCTGAAGGAGGAAGTCAGTTTGCTGCTGTTAATAGGTTTTATCTTCTGTCAGTCTATACAAAGAGCAACCTGGACACTGGTTGTTGGAATAACAGATGACTTAGCTGTCTCCTAACTGGAAAAAAGGAAAAGATCTGAAAGTTAGTAATAAGGGAGCATAAAAAATACCAGCAAAAAGAGGAATTACTTTTGTTAGACTGAAGCCCCTGGGCCTTGCAGTAATTCACTGTTTATTTCATTCATATGAAGCAAAGAATATATGCAAAAAAATTGTGCTAATCACATCAGCTGAGAGTCCTGGCCTGTTCTCATTCACTTACATATTGTTGTTTTAGGAGATTTCTGGCGTATTAGCCAGCCAGCCTTAAGACTCATTATATCAGGCTTCTGGCGCTTTGCATGGTAATAATAAGCAGAGAAAAAACTGCATGCTCCAAAACCCCAAAGGCATTTCCTCAGCTTTTTACTTCACTCTTTGCTATTTGATTGGTAATATTTCCTTTTACAGTGATGAGGAAGAGGGAGTTGTCTGTTATTTCTGAATCATGATTACTGCTGTCTTTGCTGAGCAGATAAAACATCCTCTAATGACAGCCCGAGAGCAGATGTGATAAATCGTGCACACTGTTCACGTGTTGATTCCTTTTTATCCCCACTGTTTAGTGTCCATGGATATGTGGTTCTGGACCTCTCATATTCCTAGCCATTAAGCCGCGCTTACCTCAGACTGGCAATCTGAGCTTTTTCCATGCCCTTAGTTCAAAGAGACATACTTTCCCTCCTAAATCACTCAGACTGCAGTGACGAGACTAGACTATACCGATGGATAAGTGGCCCTTTTCTATCAGTTGTTCTGTGCCCACTGACTGCAGCCCAAAAACATTCTTGAGGAGATTTTAAAGCCGATTAGACTACCCAACTGCCACTGAGAATCTATGAGGGTATGTCTACACTACCCCACTAGTTCGAACTAGCAGGGTAATGTAGGCATACCGCACTTGCAAATGAAGCCCGGGATTTGAATTTCTCGGGCTTCATTTGCATAAGCCGTGCGCCGCCATTTTTAAATCCCGGCTAGTTCGAACCCCGTGCCGCGTGGCTATGAGGAGTAACGTGGAATGAAGCCTAGTTCGAACTACCTAGTTCGTGCCGCATGTAGCCGCGTGGGACGGGGTTCGAACCAGCCGGGATTTAAAAATGGCGGCGCCCGGCTTATGCAAACGAAGCTCGGGAAATTCAAATCCCGGGCTTCATTTGCAAGTGCGGTATGCCTACATTACCCCGCTAGTTCGAACTAGCGGGGTAGTGTAGACATACCCAGAGAGGTGGACTCCTAATTCCCATTGTTCCCTTGAAAATATCACCCTGAAGAGATAAAAAAAGATGTGTATTAATTAGACCATCTAGGCCTAATGAACACAACAATCTAGGATCGTTCCCTGTACTAAATTTGAGTGATTTGGCCAGTCCACTGTTAAAGGATGAATAATGGATCTTTGCTATTTTCCCTGGGACGCTATGCTGCAGCCTAGTTAATTTAATCATTAATAAATACATATATCCATTTCTTATGAATTATTTTCTGGATATTCAACCTAATTTCTACTTTGTTTCATTTTATCTCACTATTCCTAATTCTATTTCCTTGGATAAAACTAATTAATCCCTTCCCCTCTTTGGAAATGCATGATTAATTCTGGAGTTCCACATCTCAGCATGCTGCTCAAATATTACAGAAAAATACTGTGCTAAGTATGCATACTACATGATCCTTATACACGTAAAGCTTCATACAAATTATTTATTGTCATCCTCCTTGCGTCCTGTAAAGATAAGTAACAACATTGCTTTGTTTTCTTATTTTGCTAATATAGAAAACTTTCCCATACTTGTGTATGCAAAACTCTCATTCTACTTTTCAGTCTCTCCAAGTAGCCAGCTGTTGTGATGTATATTCTAGCTCAGCTGTTGGAGTTAGTCTGTTCTCTGTTTTCATTATGGAATTCCTATCATTGTCTCAATAATAGGAAAGCACATTTCTTTCTGTCTAGTTGAAGTGAAGTATGAGCTGACTTGAATGACTGGCAATAAGACCACCTACTCTTCAGTGTGCTTTCCTTTTCTAGGATAAGCCATGCACCAGGTATGTGCCTCTGCAAAGCAATGACCCTTACCTCTCTGCCTCCTTGTTCCATTTTTGCAGTGTGCACATTAAAGTCCTCTGATGGGCACCTGAGCAGATAAGGTTCATGCTTGTTTGGCTGTTAAGAAAGCAGCTTCTGACCTAGACTCATAGCACTTTTTTTCCACCCAAGTACATAAAACCTGTCTTTGATCTTGTTCCTGCATATCAATGTCCATCTGGAGTGTAAAGAGAGTTAGAGGAGAGCTGTGAGAAAATTCTGCATCCTCAAGGTTATAAAACTCCTTACCAACATATGGTGTATTTTGAGCATATGCACCATCACTGTATGGAAAGGTAGGAGTGGATGGACTGTTTCTATGGGCACCATGTGACAGAAGTAGAATCACAATATCACAGGTACATGTAATTGGTCTACTGTAGTCAGGCTCAGCTCCTTAGACTTTAGTCAAGTTGCACCTGCCCACACCAAGTCTGAATTTGGCCTCAAAACGTAAGTAGTTCCAAATTAAATCCACAAAAATAGAAGACAGATCTGGCTGCACACTGTATCATTCAGTTCTTGAAGGGAAATAATGTTCTGTTCTAGAAAGGTCCCCTTTATTACCTTAATCAGGACCTTGGAGGAACCCAAATAATGAAAGATCCTGAAGAACCCATCCCAAAGTTAATATGAGAACACTGGGGGGGGGGGGGGGGGTGATGTATTGGTTCTAGGCAGAAAATTAGTAAAACTATTGATGTTCATTAAATCATCCAGTTCTTTGCAACAATAGTCAGCCTTAAGGCCAAATTTTGCCCTTTTCTACTTGAGCATAACTGCAACTGACTTCATTGGGAATTGCATCCACTTATGCCTAGGTTGAATTTGGTCCCTAATGTATTAATTAAAGGCCATTGGTTACCTAAGGCACAAGTATAGTGCCCTCACAGACTGAGGCCAGCAGAGTATGATATTATCTAGGCATTTCCTAAGTCAAACTTAAATGAGCTCCATATTCCACTTTAAGAACAAATGTTCAACATTTTCTCCAATAATTTGAAAATGTTATAGTGGCAGAAGCTATCAACAAAAGGCTTCAGTGCAGATAAGAAAAAACTCGGTGCAAATACAAATTGGCTAATCAGAGAAAGCTGTTGTTCACATCTCTGAGAACTCAGTAAAGATGGATCAGGCTTTGTAATGTTTTTAAGTTGTTATACAGAAGCCTACAGTACACTCAGTCACTCACAGCTTTTGAAAAAGCTGAATATTCTGATATCATTTTGTAGGCATTGTAGGAACAGCTCTGGATCTTCCAGAAATAAAGTGGATAATGTGTCTGTGATACCAGAACAAACTTCCATGAATTTTAAAGGTAAGGATAAGGCCTGCCTTCATGCCCACTCCTGTGGTTCTCTTCAATTCTGTTTTGAGATGTGCATCAATCCATATGATGATTTCAATTTTAAGCTTCTTAAAAGAGTTTTAGGAAATTTGGCAAAACAAAATGTTAGGAGAATCTTTCTGGGGAGAATATAGATGAAAAATGTATTATTTAACTAATACATAGTCCAGAACTGAAACTTTTAACCTGAGCATTCTATTTGCCCTCACTTAGACAATCCATACATCCCAGTTTACCTTTACCTGTATACTGGCCTGGAACAAACTCCTGGATCAGGGCATCAGTGAACACCTGGAAAATTTTAGTCCACACCCAGATCCAAACTTAAAGGCTTTCAGGCCCATTTCCACAACCATCCCATCTCTACCAAGAAAAGCTGTATAAAAGGCCAGGAAATACCTGAAACATTATTTCTTGAATAATTATTTCTTTAAAAATTATTGCTTAGATTATCATTTAAAATATTAGCTTATTAAAGGGCAAAAACTCCTTTAGACATAAAAATACATAAAAAAAGATTTTTTTAATGAAATTGGTTATTTGATTTTTTTAGACTTGAGGGAAAAATATGAAAGAAATTATGTTCAAAACATAGCCCACTCTGTATTAATTAGATGATATAACGGACTAAACCTTTGCAGCTGCTTAACACCTCCAAAAAATAGATCATATATTCTATGGATTAAATATATAAATAAAAGAAAGAAGCTTATGGCTTACATTGTGCAGCCTGACTTTTCACTGCTACAAAAGTCTCCTAACATTTTCACAATGAGGCACTCAACATCACAGTCCACAGCTACAATGAATATAGGATTGAATTTTCTGTTGCTGAAAACCATTAATAATTCACACTTGAATAATCAACATGACAATATTAGGTTGCCATGGTAAGAGCCCTATTCATAAAAATGTATTTGGGCCATTTGAGCATGAATGTTGCAGAGAGAGAGAGAGAGAGAGAGAGAGAGTGTACACAGCTGGTTATAATTGGGGTTGCCTCAAAATACACAATCTGCAACTCATTAAATATTGCATTGTATTTTACACAAATCAACAGAGCTCCACTCCAGTTCATGGAGCTGGAACAATTTACCCCAGTAGAAAATGTAGACCATAAACTGTAAGGCAGTGCAAATGTTACCAGTTTGAATGGGGAGGAGGAGTGAGAGATTGTATTTTGCATTTGTCTTCTAGTTGCACTCATTTGTGGATACATGTGAGTTTCATGTTCATATTTCAATAGACCAATAAGAGAAAGAGCATGTGTGTATGCATCTCACTGTACTATATAGAATCAGATATGGTGACCTAAATGTCACTGGGCCAATTTTTTAAAATATACACTAACGTGCTTCTGTAAAAAAAAGTCCAAGTCATATTTTTGTGTGAGCTGAAGTCATTATCTGTGACTCCTGTAACTGAGACTCCTTCCTGGAATCTGAGGCATGAAAGTCAGCCATGAAAAGGGGCAGTGAATGTATTGGATATTGTCTGGCATTGCAAATAATTTCAGAAGGAAAGGTATGGGAAAACTTTGTAGCTCAAACAGTTATTGCCAACATGAAGTTGTAATTAATAATTATTATTATTTATTATTAACAAAAATGGAATTCACTGCTGCATCCTCTGGGCCTCTAGTTCTAATTCAGCTCATTAGTGGCCTAAATGCATTAGCCAACTAATGGCAGTTTGGTGACCATCATGAGGTTATACATTCCATTTCCTAAAGAACAGGTGCCCAATAGGGTTGGCAGGTGTCTGGTATTGTACCGGACAGTCCGGTATTTGTGCTCTGTCCAGTAAAAAGTCAGAAATACCAGACATGTGCAATGTCCGGTATTTTCTGATTTTTCCGGCTGGGCACCGGAAAGAAACCTGGCGTGGACTGGGGGGGGCGGGGGCGGCGGCTGGGAGTCCCAGCTGGGAGGCGGGGCTTCGATTCCCACCGGGAACCCTCAGTCGGTTGAGTGTGAGGAGGGGAAGCCTCCTCCTCGCTCGTGCGTTGCCAGGAGCCTGCGTGGGACAAGCAGCAAGTTCCGAGGTCAGTCCTGCTCCCCGCCAGCCAATTTGCTCAACCCTTCCCCCTTCCCGGTCGGTTCTCCCCCACTTCCCCTCCTGATCTTCCCCGGCCAGCCCCCCTGAATCCCCCCAGCTCTACTTCTCGCCCCCCCTTCCTCCCAGCCAGTGCCGCGGCCCCCGCCCCGCCCAGCTCTGCTTCCTGCAGGCCCATTCCTCTTCCTGATCTCCTCCGGCCAGCGCCGCTGCAGCCCCTCCCGCCCTGACCGCTCTGCTTCCCACCCCCCCTTCCTCCCGGCCACCCTTGCAGCCCTCGATCGCCCCAGCTATGCTTCTCACCCCCCTTACTCCCGGCCAGCCCCACCCCCTCCCACCCGTTCCCCCCCCAATATCCCACAGCCAGCCCTGTTCCGCCCAACCCCCCCCACGACCAGCCCTGCTTCCCCCCTTCTCCTTCCACCAGCCCCGTTGCCCCCCCCTTAGCTGTTTACAGGCCCCCCCCTTCCTGGCCAGCACCACTCCCTTCCTGGCCGGTCCTCCCTCCCCCCCCAATGAAGCCTGTCTTTTTTTTTTAATAACTACCTGGTAATCCCTAGGGGTATGTCTACACTACAGCGCTAATTCGAACTAACTTAGTTCGAATTAGTTAATCTGAACTAAGCTAATTCGAACTAACGCGTCTAGAACTAAAAACTAGTTCGAATTAGCGTTTTGCTAATTCGAACTAGAATGTCCACATTAAGTGGACCCTGAACAGGGCTTAAGGATGGCCGGAAGCAGTGCCGGCAGGGCATCAGAGGAGGACTTAGAGTGTGGAGCTGCTGCCTCAGGCTAGCCGAGGGCTGCGCTTAAAGGGTCCCGATCCCCACCCCGGACAGACAGTTCTCAGGGGTGCCCCGCTGGAAAACCAGTCCTGGCTTGGAGTGCCCTGAGTGCCCACACTAGGCACATCACACCACTCGGCCATCAGCCCGGCTGCACTTGCCGCAGGCTGCCATCTGGGGAGAGGGGGCAATTGGGGGGCTGCAAGAGAGCTTCCACCCCCAGAAGCCCGCAGAGCCAGCCCAGTCCTCCCCATCGGGGGCGCGTACCCCATTCCTCCCTCACCTCCTTCCACTTACCCTTCCCTAGCCCCTTTTCTTGATGTACAAAATAAAGGACAATTGTGTTCAAAAATGGAATCTGTCTTTATTGAACAAAACTGGGGGAGACTGGGAAAAGGAGGTGGGAGAGGGGAAGAGAGAGGCTGGGAGAGGGGAGGGCAACTAAAATGATCAGGGGTTGGGAACAGGTCCCATATGAAGAGAGGCTAAAGAGACTGGGACTTCTCAGCTTAGAAAAGAGGAGATGGAGCGGGGACAGGATAGAGGTCTCTAAAAGCAGGAGTTGGGTGGAGAGGGTGCATACAGAAAAGTTCTTCATTAGTTCCCATAAAGAAGGACTAGAGGACACCAAAGGAAAGGAATGGGTAGCAGGCTTCAAACTAGTAACAGAAAGTTCTTCTTCACAAAGCAAAGAGTCAACCTGTGGAACTCCTTGCTGCAGGATGCTGTGAAGGCTAGAACTAGAACAGAGTTTAAAGGGAAGTGAGATCAAGTCATGGAGGTTGGGTCCATGGAGTGGTATTAGCCAGTGGGTAGGAGTGGTGTCCCTGCCCAAGGTTTGTGGAAGGCTGGAGAGGGATGGCACGAGACAAATGGCTTGGTCACTGTCTTCGGTCCATCCCCTCCAGGGTCCCTAGGGTTGGCCGCTGTCAGCAGACAGGCTACTGGGCTAGATGGACCTTTGGTCTGACCCAGGACAGCCATTGTAAGCTCAGGGCTCAGGGTCGGGGGTCTCAGTGGACCACCTTGATTTTCATGCACACCTGTTCCTGAGTGGCCAGGCTGGCAGCTCTCCTGCCCTAGCCGGCCACTTTCCTATGCCTAGTGCGGAGATCGTGGACAAGGTCTACGATGTCCACACTAGCCCAGGTGGGTGCCCGCCTCTTGCGGTCCCGGGCAAGCTCCCGGGAGCCACCAGCCTGGTCCCGGGAAGAGGGGGAGGGCTGGGGGGCATCAGGTGGCTGGCTCGATCCGTGCCAGGTGCAGGGTCTGCTGGCTGGGTGCTGGCAGGCTTGCACCTGGCACAGGCACCGTAGCCAGCCGTGCCCCTTTAAGGGGTCCAGGGCCGGGAGGGGGTCATAGAGTTTCCCTGGTGTTGGCCAGAGTGGCCACCAGGGTAACCTGGGGAGGGCTAGCCTCCCACTAGTTCGAATTAAGGGGCTACACATCCCTTAATTCGAACTAGCTAGTTCGAACTAGGCTTAATCCTCGTAAAATGAGGTTTACCTAGTTCGAACTAAGCGCTCCGCTAGTTCGAATTAAATTCGAACTAGCGGAGCGCTAGTGTAGCGCCTATTAAAGTTAGTTCGAACTAACGTCCATTAGTTCGAACTAACTTTGTAGTGTAGACATACACTAGCAGTGATCCAGTGATCCAGGTTCTTGGAGTCTTTTTTTTTTCCAGGTGGTTGTGTGGGTTCTTTTTTTTTTTTTGGGGGGGGGGGGGGTGTATGTGTGTGTTCAGTATTTTTGTTTCAGCTATCTGGCAACCCTACTATCAAACTCTAATCTAATCAATACCCACATTGGCAAGCTCAGCAAACCAAGGGCTGAAAAGGTTATAGGGTATGTCTACACTACCACCCTAGTTCGAACTAGGGTGGTTAATGTAGGCAACTGGAGTTGCAAATGATGCCTAATCCGAACTACTTAGTTCGTGCCGCGTGTAGCTGCGGGCACGGAGTCCGAACTAGCGGACATTTAAAAATGGCGGCGCCCGGCAATATGCAAATGAAGCCCAGGAAATTCAAATCCCGGGCTTCATTTGCAACTCCGGTTGCCTACATTAACCACCCTAGTTTGAACTAGAATGGTAGTGTAGACATACCCTTAGAGACTGAATTCCCCTCATATTCCTACAAAACAGGTAGAGGGAGATTTTTCAAAATCATGCTTAGAATTAAATATCCAACTCCCCCCTGTGCCTTTACATTTTCCCCTTGAAGCAGGCACATAACTGAATTGGACATTGGCACTGCTCCCTTCTTGGACATAAGTACAGGGTGAATTCTGTTCTTCAGAGCTGAATTCACTTCAATAATCAACAATTGTTTTAATCTGAGTTAAATCACAGCTACTACTGATGCTGACAGAAAAATATCTGGGAAATGGAAAGTGTTTAGCGGGGAAATGTATGGAAAAGAAGAGGCAGATATGCAATGACAAAAGAAGGTGATAGGCTCTAGCGATAGGTCAGTGGTCCCCAACCATTTGGGGTTGCCGGGCGCCAGGGGGCGTGGCCGTTCGCCCGGGGGGCGGGGCCCCCCATAGCTGCATTCCAGGGGCCGGCGCTCTCCCCTCAAGCGCCGCGCGCCCGGGGCCGGCGCTAGCGCTCTCTCCCCCCCCTCCCCCAAGCGCCGCGCGCCCGGGGCCGGCGCTAGCGCTCTCTCCCCCCCCCCCAAGCGCCGCGCGCCCCGGGCCAGGCCATCCCGGAGCACTTGGCGGGCACCGTGTTGGGGACCACGGCGATAGGTGATAGGCTATAGGTCTGTGCACTGGTGGGAACGGTTTAATGCAGACTGCCGGGAGACTGCACAGACCTCTTACTAATGAAGCCAATGAGCCAATCATGGTGTAGCTTTCAATGAGCCAATCATGGTGTAGCTTGATGGGGCAGCCTTGTATATAAGGAGCTGCCCAGGAGTGAGAGTGAATTAGGCCCTGAGCAGAGAAAATGCAAGACCTAGAGAAGCACCTTTGTGAGAGCAATACTGGGCAGGCTCAGGGAGCTAGAGAGAGAGGCACAGAGAGAGTGAGTTAGGCCCACTAGGGCCAGGAAGGTGCAAAGGAGTCACAGGGGAAGTGGCCCAGGGAACTAGAGGCAGTGAAGAGGAGTAGAGGAGGACAGGACAAGGCTGCCCCCAGAGGGTCCCTGGGTCAGGATCCAGAGTAATAGGCAGGCCTGGGTCCCCCCCCCCTTTCTCCTTGTATCACACCTTGCCACCAAGCCATGGCCCATACAAACTATGGCTTGCCCCTGAAACAGAGGAGCGGGGCTTGGAGGTCATAGCTGGCCACAGTGGCAGGTGAATCTCAGGATTGCTGATACCCTCCTAGGAGGAGGACATGGCCTAAACAAACTGTGGCTTGACCCTGTGACAGAGGGGCTAAGCTTTGAGGCCACATTTGGCCACAGTGGCAGTAGAGATTAAGGACTGCTGATACCACACACACACACACACACACAACTGGAAGGGAGACAAGAAGCCACTTTAGTGGGCAGTGCCAGAGAGCAGCGTCCTGAAGAGGACACAATGGTCTGGGAATGATGTGCGTCCAGAATCTGAATTCGTACAGAGCAGAGTGACGGGTGAACCAATAGCTAGAGGGAGGTGCCCTATGGACAACAGAGCTAATTCCCAGGATTACCAGGAGGTGGCACCATGGTAGCGAGTCGACGCACATGACAGGGTCCTAAATAAACACCAAACCATATGGGGCCAAATTCAGAAGTAATTGTGGAAGCAAGGTGAAGTTATTGGAATAGCCTCTTCTACTAGCCTGAATGTGGTTGATTACCTGAAACAGAAGCAGTTTTCAGCTTCAAGTCTAGTGTTTGAAGAAGAGAGTGGGAGGAGCAGCATTAACCATGAGATGAAGGATGTTCCAGTGGTTAGGACGCTAGCCTGAGGATCTTCTCAAACCTAAGGTCAGTTACCTGCTTTGACACAGACAGACTTTCTCCATGAACTTGGGCAAGTCACTTAAGCCTGCTCAATGCTTAAAAAGTTAGGTTGATAGCTTCAGTGCTCAGGGATATGAAAAGTATACACTCACTACTGTGGCCAAATTAATCCCCAGGTTAGATGTGACTAAGTTGACAGAAGAGTTTTTCCATTGACCCAGCTACCAATGCTCAGAGAGGTAGATTACTTACAGCAATGGAAAACAAAAACAAACACAAAAAAACTCTTCTGTTCCTGTAGGAAGTATCTACATTATAGTTCTGTAGCATCACAGCTGTGCTGTTATAAACCTGTGGACATGGCCTTAATTTCTGTGTCCCCCATCTGTACTTCCTTTCCTCGCAAGGGTGTTGTGTACATACTCAGCTATTTTGGTGATGCTATACAAGTGTCTTAGAACCGAACAGAAGTCTGTTTAATGCTTTCTATTTTCATTTGGAATTGCATTGGAAACAGATGTATATAAATCTCCCATTGCAGTGTTCTGAATTCATCACAGACATAACAGCACTTGGCTAATGCCCACTGAGGAGCAGAAAATGTAAATGACTAGGAACAAAAGAATAACTGACCTGTCAGCTTATAATGTATTGTCCAAACTGGGTGAAGGCCAAAAAGTGAAGAACCAGCATAAGTGACAACAAAAAAATTAATTTTAAAAAGTGATTAGTTTCAATAATATAGTGTATTTTATATTTATTTTATATTTTAAATACATCGAGTCCAATTCTACCCTTTTATACATCAGCAGGCAGAATAGGTTTGGGATTTTAATCTGGACAATGTCCCTTTAAATATAGAGAAAGCAATACTCTACAGTCGTTACTTGGAAATGATAGTATCTCTGTTATTCCCTTAATTGGTCTTAATTATCTTATTTTATAGCATTTGATAAACAAAATGTCCACTTGCCATCTGTGAATTCTCTCCTCACAACCCCATAAAGGAAGTTTCTGCTCAGCTTGCTTTGGCTTTTTCAGTCCATCATTTTTAGTGTTACTTACACCCTTTCATATAGCCCCCATATGTCACTGCAATTCTGTTCTATTCTTATGGATGTGTTCATTGCTATCAAGAGGCCATTTGACGGCAGAACTGGGAATATTGTCATTTTTAGCATCGGTTCCTACACAGAGCATGAGGATTGCTGAATAATACACAAGGATGCATGTTACCTTTCCACAGAGCCATAAGCAACAGTGTGCTTCAGCTTTCTCACATTAAGTGTCTCCGTGACTGGAGAGATTCAGCTCTGAAATCTCTGCCTCTTCCCAATATACCCACAATAGTGTGTGTAGTAAGAAGACCATAGGCTGAACAAGCAAAGGCCTGTTGTTCTGACAAGACTGAATGACTTTTGTATGATAAGTAGGCATGAATCAAGTTCATTTTGGAGAGTGGAAGTTTCAGTCATCAGGTTCAGACCTGCAGAGTGTTGTGTATGCCAGCTAATAGCTAGATGCTAGAGTGGATGTGACCAGTAGTGTAATCTCCATCTCCTGGCTGGATTCTACAGATCAAGTTCAAAGCAAATATGGGTTGGTGAATCTTCCAGCAAGCTGCTAAAGAGGTGTCAGTCCTGACTATACCTGGAATTTCTTTGGACAGTGGCAGAATGTGTGAGAGAGAACTAAAAGAGTCTCACTGAGTGTATGGAAGTCTAAATTAATAAAAGAGGACCTGACTTACACATTCTTTCTGAATTTACAGTGTGGTGTGTTCATGTCTTATGTATTATAACATCCAATACTTGAGTGGAGAACAGCACAGCACACTGGAAAAACAAACAAACCCTTTTCCATATAAATCAAATACAAGCCTCTCTCATTGAGTTTGAAAGCGCAGAAGGTCATGTTAAAGTGCCCTGTGTGGACTTAACAGAGCTTCATGGTTCAAATATAGGAGAAAATTCACCTGTGGATTCTGGAGAATCTGTAATGAAAACCCCTTAAATAGTATGTAGCTGGCCATTGAAACAGTGATTAGACATGTACCACATCCCCTCACATTCCTTTCTAAATCATTCTTGTAAGTATAACACACTGGCAGAAAACATAAGCTATAGTGATAAAAATAGTTATGTAGGAAGCACTGTAGAAAATCTTATAATGCCTTAATTTCATATATTGTAAAATAAAACCCAGCGTTGTTAGATATAACCCTGATATATTTTATTTATCCACAGTCATAAGTGGCGATTCAAATATAGTTATATTTTTAACTGTTGCTGCTACCATGCAGGAACTGAAAAGTTAAGAGAAGGAACCACTATATAAAGCACAAATATGATTAGCATCCCTGCGATACTGATACACTGTACATTAGCACAGGCTTGTGGTGTAAATACCATACAGGAATGGTAGCGAGGATTCCTGAGTTCTGTTTCCAGCTGTGTAGATGACTCACTATGTAACCTGAGGCAAATCAACTGGGAGCACAATTTCAAAGGTATGGGTGTAAACAGCTTGTTGACTTTTGCACAAACTTCCAGTGCATGCATGTAACCTTGATTTGTACATGCATATAAATATTTGTGCCCACAAGCTTCATTTTGTATATGCACACAAACTTCAGCTTTTGTTTAATGACTCCACCATGGGTCATCAGTGAGAATTAAAGCTAGGACCTTCAGCACTGAATATACACTTTCATTCAAGCTATAAAAGTGACTACATTAGATCGAAGCAGTAGTAGGCTCTACTCCTCTATGTGCACCAGTAATTTGAGTAAAATGCTCAACCAGTGAGCTACATTTGCATATCACACTGCACATTTGTATGTGTGTAAGTGAAAGTGCCTTTGAAAATTTGCCCTTCAGATTTTGTGCTTTAGTTTTCTTCACAACACTTATGTATTAAAAATGTCTAATCTAAACCTTACAACATCCCTGTGTATCAAATGACCTAAGATCTTCACATGAAAAACACAATTGAGCCCAAATCCAAAAACTATTGAAATGAACAGGAGCTCTTCCATTGACTTCAGTGGGCTCTGGGTAAGGCCCTACATGGGCAAGACATTAATTCCCAACCATAAGTCAGAGTGCTTCTCTTCCAGCTTGGAAACTGTTTATTCAGCAGTTCTTTACTTATGTTATGGTTTTTTTGAGGATAGTAGAGTTACCCAACACATTATTTCAGATCAAATATGTATGCATCAAAATAACAAGGCTAGCTCTTTGTATTTGCTTTTATGATGCAGAATTATACTAACGTCCCTCATTATACACTTCAATGCCTCATATAACACTCAAATCCTTTTTGCCTGTCTTACTACTGTTTTCTGACTGGTTTTCAGATAATCATCCTAAACTCTGCTATGCCTCCTGGCACTTAATGAAAACAAACACAGCTATCTAATGAAGCACAATGCTGGCATCTTGGAAACATCTATAAATACAGACAATGGCATAACTTGTGGCCACTGTCATTAAAAGATTTTAAAAGGTAACTAGATTAAGAGCCAGATTCTCACACTTCAATGAAGACTGCATTTGATTCCCCTGCTAAGGGACCTCCCATGGGTACAGAAATCATGACATCAATCTTTAATTCCTTCTCTGCCTGTGTCAGCTCTTCATAAGGATATTTCTTCTATCATGTACAGTAAGCAATGCTGATCCTAGTCATGACCCCTTTAAAGTCTGTGACAGTAGCACAAATCCTTTCTTGCAATGGTGTAGAACTGCATATACCATAACTACAAGTAATTCCTTTTGGATTCACTAGAACTATGGGTCCTCTCTCCAGTCAGGAAGCACTGTTTAATGCATAGAGCCAGCAATTAAATTCTTTCTTATTCACAGTTTTCCATGGGAAAATTGATATCCCTGAACTGTTGGTTGACTTTCGTAATTGATTATTTAACAGATTGGGGGGGGGGGAGGCTTTTCTGTGCCTCCTGCTGTTCTCTTCTGCTGTACAGGATCTGAGATAACATCATAGAATACAAGTAATGACTGAGAATTTACTTGTTGCAACATGACATGCTGAACCTTAAATTGTTAAATAAGCCATGGTTTTAGGTTGGGTTTTAACTGCATTTCCGGCATACTTTCTGTTAACCCACAAACCAAACACCAAACCAAGTTTCTGTGGAATGCAACGAACTGGCTATCTGCCAATGTGGATATTTCCATTCTGCACTGTATGTTTCACAGTGATACATTCTTGTCAGAGGAAAGTTTCCAATCCAGTTTTCAAGCACATATTGCTTGATACCATAAAGTTGGATTTGTTTCTTCCACTACCTTTAATAAGCACATCAATTGCAGCACAGTGTAAGAAAATGATGTTCTGAGAAATGGAATCTGTCTGATGTTCTGAGAAATGGAACATGAAAAAATGTTGTCAGGTTTTTCAGGTATCCCGTTAAGCTGCAGCAAAAATGATCTGGAAAAAAGAGAAGAACCTCATCATTCCAGAGTAATTTAAATCTGGTCTTTTCTTCTTGGAAAACCAAGGAAAGAAAAGGAACCCACTTGCAGTTCTACTCAAGAAAAATGCCCCCTCAGTTATGTCTCTTTTCTCTGATGCCTACTCAGAAGAGAGTATCTACCTTCTCAAAGCTGAGATGCGTAACAGGGTAATCTAAAATAAACTGATAATATTGTTTTTAAGGTCCTGGACTGGGAATAAAGGTATAGGATTCAGTCCTCATCTCCGCCACAGACTTTCTGCATGATAAATCACTTAATCTACTCTATTTTTCAATTCCCAATATGTAAAATGAGAATGATAGCCTTTCATTTGTTCCACCTTTTGTATGAGTTGTCTCTTTGGGGCAAAGGCTGCCTTTTAGTGTTTGCAAAAGTATCTATGCTAACAATCCCATTTAGGCTTCTAGGCCACTATGTTAACAGAAATAATTGCTAAGGATGGATAATATGAAAGGAACAGCTTGCATCACTCCATAGTGGCCCATCTGGCCAATCTACTAATGATGCTGGTAAGAAGAAAATATTTGAAAAAACAACACGGGTCCTTGAGAGAGGAAGGTGGAAGAAGTAGGAAAGATGAATGAAGTAATGAGATGATATATCAATTTTTCCTTCCTTCCCCTCCCCCTTCTAAACCAATGTAAATGACAAGAAAACAATGCATGAAGGATACTTTTTTTTTTACACAAAAACTTGTAAGTCAGTCATGGGGTGACATGCACATTATCATTCAGCCAAACCTGAAATCAAAGGATCCCTTTTAGGTATGGGGAGGAAAGGGTTAACTTACACTTCAGTCCTTTATAAGCCACATGAGCATCAGTTGCTGCCTTTGGTTTGCTGTTTTGGAAATACATAGTCAATAGGACACAGAATGTTAAAGGTTACCAGGGTGACATAGGATAAAATAGAATGGCTGACCCTAAGGTGAAAAGCTCTACATCTCATTACCAGTCAGTTGGAGCCATCCAGCATCCTTTCTCTTTGTTAGGAATGCTTTATCAATCTTTGACCCATGGTGCTTGGTGTAATTCGCTGAGATTTGCAGTGGCTGTTGTATTGATCCAGAAAGCACAGGCTTTTTCTCCCTGCTATATGAAGCTTCAATAGAACAGATGTATTATGAATTGTTAATACTGAGTGGCACCAAATTGTCAGTAGACCCTTTTTAAAGTCAATTACATCAGTTAAATATTGTCTTTGTATCATTTGACCAAGATCTCTGCATAATGAATCCAGTTCATACACAACAGGTCACAGTGAATGGTGTGCAATATTTGGCGTTAGACTTTCAAAAAATTAATTGCATTTATTAGAGCAGAAAAAACATAGCAAATGAAGTGGGGGGAACACCTAAATAGTAAAACATTATTTGTTCAGTTCCATAATAACATAGAAATGCTGCATACACTGGCCTACAATGCTTCAGTGGGAGTTTGTAAGTCAAAAAGACAATTAATAATAACAGTGCTGGTATTTGATCTTTTTTATTCATTCTTGGTTCCCCATGCTATAAAAATTTACCTTCTCCTATGTAATTAATATTCCTGGAATACTAAATACAACAAACAATGTAGCTGTTTTGAAGGGACTCGCTATCTATTTTATAATGAATAAATACATGCTACAAATTAAATTTATCATAGTTCACCTGAGCCCTTTTATACTCAGATGTCAAAGCATCATGGTGTGAATTACCGTTGATATTTTAATCTAGAAAAAGGTTTTCAGATCAGGGACTGCTAATAGATGTTGGCATGTTTTCTCTATATGGCTTTGAGAAAATCTTGACATACATAGAGATTGTAAATTATTTGAGAGAGGGTCTGTCTCTTTCTTGTATGAGTGTATAGTGCCTACCACACAGTGATCCCCAACACGGGCCTCTAGGCATTTCAATCATCATCATCATCATCTTAAATGTATAGACCACTTGCTATTCAGATGATTGCAAAACATTTTACATGATTAAATTTATATGCAGCTAAGCAGTTTAATTAATCTACTGTTGGGAGGTGAAATTCAGCAACTGTTTAATAAAGCATAACAGTACCACAGTTTAGGACAGGAAGTGAAGGATACAATTTCAACTATGGGCACTATGGGTACATCTACACAGCAACATTATTTTTAAATAATTAGTGTGATTTCGAAATAACTAGTGTTTTTTCAGAATAACTTCGTCCGTGTCTACACAGCAGGCAGTTATTTCGAAATAATGTCGAAATACTGTCATGCTGGAGGACTTCTTACTTCATTGTACAAGGAGTAAGGAAAGTTGGAGGAAGAGTGCTCAGTTTTTAAATAAATGCTGTGTAGATTCTAACAAATTCAAAATAAGCTATTTTGAAATAAGCTACACAATTGATGTAACTCAAGTTGCGTAGCTTATTTTGAGTTAAGCCCTGCTGTGTAGACGCACCCTATTTGGGTATGCAGAATCAAATTATCTGTGTCTGAGTTTGGCCAAGACATTGGAGTTAACATATTCTAACAAAATGTATCATGAACTCAACTGCCATAGGACCTTGTATTGTCTCTTTGAAAGATAGCATTTTCAAAAGTATTGTGTGTCAACAAAAATAGCATTGATCAACATATCACTATAATCTTATTCACACAGAGCTTTTTCTTTCCTTTTTTTTTTTAAGGTAATTGTCATATGTGAGTATGAATCAACCTAGTAAAAGTTTACAACATCTCTTGCATTGTTGCTTTACCTTTGATCATAACTTGGTATTTACAAGCAACATAAATCAGTAAACTTTCAAGGAAATGAATACAAATTAACCAGGAGTCTTAGCTTAAATAAATAAGAACGCTGTGCCAAATTTTAGAAACATGCAGTAAGTACAACAGATACTCTCTAGACACAGTGACATGTATTCCATTAGAATTTGATGGATTCTCCGAAACGACTATTTCAATCTGCTCTCAAATCTGTAGCCATAAGAAAATTCTCATAGTTTAATAGAATTCCTCTTTACATTCAGGAACTCTGAAAACAATGTATGACTGACTATATGTGGTTTTGAACTATTGCAGTTGTAAATGTCACAAAGGCATCATGACTTGAAGAGCTGGTTAATTAAGAGATTTAAAAAAATTCTAAATGCAAAGTCCGATAGCTTTTCATAGTGGAGAAAGTATTGACATTTACTGCCACCTGTTGGGAAATATATAAAATTTCTCTCTCCCATAAATATGTGGCAGTGATATCCATACACAATGATCCCAGCATGCATCCAGTATATCTCTCTGTGTTATCATTTATTGTATGTCGGAGGACTGAAATATCCAGTTTTTCTATATAAAATATTTTGGCTATGTCTAGACTATAAGCCTCTTTTGAAAGAGAGTTTCTAGACTACAAGCAGATTTTTCGAAAGAGTCACTTTTTCGAAAGAGAGTCTAGACTCTCTCTTTCGAAAAAGCACAATTTGCATTCAATAGCGCCTTTTTTCGAAAGAGTACTTTTGAAAAAAGGTGTTATTCCTCGTAAAATGAGATTTACCGTGATTGAAAAAACTGCTGCATTCTTTCGGTTTACTTTTGAAAGAACGTGGCTGCAGTCTAGATGCAGGGAAAGTTTTTTTTGTAAAAAACCTGTAGTCTAGATACACCCTTTCTTACTTCCACTGGAGGGCAAATGAACAAAATGAAACTCTGTGACTTAGCTTACAAATCAACAGCTAAATCCAGAGCACAATTAGTTTTTTGGAATACTTCAACAACATGAATCTTTGCATGTAATATATATGCATGTAACGTAGTGGTTCGTAGGGACCTTTTTGACATTAGTGTATATGACTTTGAAATATACTTTATATTATACTTAGAGGATCTTTGAGATTGCTCTTGAGAACACTACTATTATCATCCCAATTCAATAGGTCACCAAAGAATTTATTCCTATGATTGTCAAAAAAGAAGAACTAATGGTAATAAATATTAATATTGGAAACAACATAGAAGCGCTTTCATAATATAATGAGCAGAAATTTATAATGTTTCTAAATTGGGTGGCTATTAATGATTCCATGGTACTTTTTAGAAGAGCAATGGGCATTATTCCAGGAAAAATTACTACATGGGTACCTAAAATCTTCTCATTTTAAGTTCCCTAATATCAATTGGATGCTGTGTTCTTCACTTCCTGTCCTAAATTGTTGTAGCTGTATGCTATAAACAGCTGCCATATTCCACATTGCAGAAGTGCATTGATTGATTGCAATGCACATCAGACCAAATCTGTCCTAAGCCAATACAGTGTGGGTAGCAGTTCTTATTCTCTCAAATGATAAATGCAGTGCCATTATGGAGGAAGGATATCAGAATCAGTGCAGGGCTAGCTATTTGCTATGGAAGACTGTATGGTTAGTTGCCAGATTTTCCCTCCAACTATGTCTCTCTTACAACTGGTCTATGTCCTCTGCTATGATCAGTCTCAGTCTTGCTCATTAGCAGCACAGGCCTGTTAGTGCACCACAGCAGCATCTCATCTTCACTCCCTGTTGCAATGCAACTGGCATGTGTGCTAAGATGAACTGAGTCTAAATGAATTCAAGGGCTCAGTTGTGGGACTGTTATATAGGTGAGCACTGACCAGCATAGCTCTGTGGGCTTGAATGGAGCTATTCTTATGAGTGCTCGCTAACATGAACAAGGCTTCCACAGTTAGGCCTTAATTGACACTAACTGGGCTGTATGCTAAGGGGAGGTGTACATTAGATTCCCTTAGACCTTCTTACACCCATTCTACCAATGTGTAAGCTAGGTGTAATTTAACGTATTTTGCACCTTCTTCCAGCTGACTCTCCTCTCACTTCCTCTGGTTTTATACTAGTGGAACTCACTGTTGTACTCTTGATTTGCACCAACATAGCCAAGATCTGAATCAGTCCTATTTAAACTCACTTAGAGTAAGTCTCACACGATTGCAGCTTCTTACACCTTCCTATCTTGCTATTCTGTTTTCTTCTGAGCCTTCAGCATATGAGTCATGCCAGCACTGACTCCCTTGTGTCATTTAGATGGAGAGAGAGAGTGTAAATGACATGCATGAAAGGAGGTATTCCTCTGGAATTGATATAAATGCATAAATAAAAATATCAATACATAAAAACAGCTTTTTAAATTAAATGTCCAGATTTAATGACTGCATGCAGTGTTGCTGTAGCTGTGTTGGTCCCAGCTTATTAGAGAGACAAAGTGGGGTCTCTCTGACCTTAAGAGGTAGATGTCATATTCTGTTGACAAAAAAACCAGTGTTTTCATCAGCAGATCGCCAATCCAGTGATGCTACACTTGAAAGGTTTGTCCAATATTTTAAAGCATTCATGATTAATTCGTCCTAACCAGTCGACACTACAGGACACCAGGAAGAAAATGAAGAGATATTCAACAAGGAAAGATCAAGAATTGAAGTATTCTTCTTAGCATAGAGCCTTCTCTCCACCAATTTACTAACAGGAGCAAGACATGAGCCCAAGGGCTGCAATTTGGATTGAAATGTGAATTTACCATTCCCTCACATTTGAGGGGTGTTTAGATTTAGTGTTCTTGTTTGGCCAAAGGCACAGAAAAGGGAAGTACAGGTCTGGATTTGTATTCTGATATCCCTAAAGCATGTGTGGATTCACATACAAACTTCTAGTTTGGGCCCATCTCTAGGTCTGCATTATGTTCCATTCAGAAAGAGCGTGTCTACACATCAGGGCTAAAGCCAAAATAAGCTACACAACTTGAGCTACGTCAATCACATAGTAGTCATAGTCAGTTATTCCAAAATAACACTTCTGTCTAGATGTACCATTAGTGGCTCTACAAATGACCTGGAAGTAAATCAGGATACCCTAAATTTGACGCGGAAATCTATTTTTTTTACTTGACAGTGACACTGATCATTTCAAATTCTTGAAGAACATAACTAGAAAAAAGGAACTTAAGCTGAAAAAAATATAAATCATGGGCCAGATCCTGAGTCATGAAATGTCCCATTTGCAGTGTACTGGCTGTGCAAAACCATTGAGCTATCCTAAACTGACCGATGAGGATTCCCATACAGTCGGAGTCAGTCCTACACCTTTTCTCCTGACCCCACTATCATGTTGGACTGACACTCAGATAGTCCCCCTCCAAATTAACAGCATCAAGCAAGCTAATACAAACCAATGTAATTTAAAGCATCTTTGAGGCTTTATGTTACACCAAGGATCAAATTGGCCTCCAAGTGGGGATGAAGGAAACACAGAGCTAGTTTAATACCATACCTCCACTACCCATATGTGTAACTTGTACCAATGCAGCTTGCCTGAACTTCAGTTGGGGCCCACATACAAATAGATATACAGAGTGAGATTATAGAATGTGTAATTATACACAGATGAATGGTGGTTTCAGTTTGATTTGCAATTGTTTGGGATGGCCACATTATCCATGAGTACCCATGTCAAGAGTCAATGAGTCTATGCCACACCTTTTACAGAAAAGCTCCCTTTGAAATGTTTGAAAATGTAAATTCTCGTTTCCCTCTTTGTATAACTAGATAGGTCCCACTTAGTACCAAGAGTCCAAGTGCATATGTGAAAGGAGAGAAAAAATAGCCAACCATTTTAAAGCCTCTAAAAAATGCTGTAAATTTAATATTCTATAAATCAGAGTGTAAGTTGCAAAGTCCAATATTTCACAACTAACCAAGGCTAGCTATCAGTGCTGCATACCAGGATCAATCCTGTGAATGCGAATTTTATCAAAATATGTAGTGCAGTACTAGCTTTATTACTGTAAACATGTAATCCGTTCCCCAGGCAAAATAAAGCTGGGATTTCTATCCATGGCATATCATCAGTACATCCCAGACGTCAAGCCAGTGATCGTCTGCCACATTTGAGACATATACAACAGAACCCCTATTTTATGATTATCTATCCTATGAACAATGAATTATATTAACTGTTTTCATGCCATATAGTTATATTTTTGCCACTGAATGTAACTTCAATCCTTCGCCCAAAGTTTGCACAGATGTACAGATTAAAACAGATAGACATCTGGTGGCAAACTACAATTGGGTTTCTCTCAAACAAAATAAAATCAGGAATACTCCATACATCTCTGATTATTCATCTCTACTATAATTTGGGGATGTTAAATGTTATGTGATTGTTTTATTTTGATGGACTTGATCCCCAGTTATTTCATTAAATAGGGGTCCTATTTTAATGAAACATTTTTGTAGCAATTTTTCTAATTAAAAAATGGTGGCTGTTTGAAAGCTCCCCAGAGATGTGCAATGTTAGAAGTAATCTTGGTGGATAGAGGATTAGTGAGTTAGAGCACAGATGGGGAGGTCATAGGCGTATAGTAGATACTGTTAATTCCATGGTTCTGCCAGAACTAGAAGAAGAAGTCCTTTGCTTCATGGCTATCAGAACATATGCAGTGTATATTTGTGTGTTTGTGCAGTATACTTTGGTCAGAACTCGGTTACCCCAACACCAAATGATTTTGAAAATCTCACACCATCTTTGTAAGAAATGGCTGCCTAGTTTTGGGTTTTGAAATTCATGCCTAACTCAATTTTCAAAAGTGCCAAAACCCCAGAAGTTCCCACTGAAGTTTCTAGGAGCTGCTGGGTGCTCATATTGTGGTTGAAAGTCATATTTAAGTGGATTTTAGGTGTCTAAGGGCATGTCAACTCAGCAGGGCAAAAGTTGAATTAAGCTATACATCAGCTATGTCAATTGCGTAGCTAAAGTCGAACTAACTTAATTTGGCTTTTGGTGCTGTCTACACAGCAAGAAGTTGAAGGAAAAACACTCTTCCTTCAACTTTCCTTACTCCTCATAAAATGGGGGTTACAGGAGTTGGAGTAAGAAGTCCTCCAGCTTGCCATTATTTCGAAATAACAGCACTCTTCGTTATTTTGGAATAACATCAGTTATTTTGAAATAACAGTGCTGTGTCGATATGCCCTAAGACACCCAAACTTGACATTTTTGGTGTTAGATTATATGGTATCTTTAAGCCCCTTCATTTCCATTCAAACTGATTTTTACTGAAAAAATCCTAAGTTTTACAAAAAGTATTATTAGTTTTTTTCTGATTTTTCACCCTACTTTTGTGTCCTTCAAATATATACAAATGTGTTTTATTAAGAAAATACATTGCATGAGATATAAGTATTATGATGATATATTAGTCGGCATGTAGAAAGCTTCCAGTTGAAGAAGAGTATGTCTTAGTCTAGAAGATCCATAGAGTATATAAACAGGTACACTTGCAAGCCCTGAATTGTGTGTGCATCTAAACTGGATGATAAATTTCAGGCCCACCATGTACACATTTCAAGCTGTTAGCAGATAGCAGTTTAAAGCCCTGACACACTAAAATGGGAAGAAACACAAGGAAGTATCCTAAAATTTAAAAAATAAACAGGAGAAAAGAATGGAGTGTATGCACTACAAATAGAGTGGCCCAATTATTAAATGTAAATATGCATAGGCTAATAGCCCGGAGTCTAAAACAGTAAACTGAGAAGTTTTATTTGGGGATTAGAGAGAGATTGTTTTCTTTAACTCAGAGGTGGCATGTTTTAAGTTCTATTCTAATTCTGCAGCAAATCAAGTTGAAATTCATTCATCAAAGCATTAACCTACTGAACACTTTTTTCTTTGTCCTTCTGTCATCCAAAATAAACCCCAATAATTACCCTGAAAAAATTATTAATAGTTTTTTTTAACTTATTTGCACCTTGTTTTGTTGTTGAATTAATAAATGCTGATGAACTCTCAGGAAAAATTAAATACAATAAAAACCGAAAATGAAGGGCCCTGGGTATCTTGTGTTTGAAATTGTTACTCAAGGCTGAATTGAAACAGGCTGTACTGTCATCTGCAAAAACTTCTGAGGGGTAGCCAAGTTAATCTGTAACTGGAAAAACTTAAAAAACAACAAATAGTATCATCTGCAGTTAATTTTAAGGAACATGCTTTATATTTCATAGGGTCTACTCCTATCCATCGAATTCAGTGGGAGTTTTGCTATTGACATCAGTGAGAGCAAGGTTAGGACTTTTAGACCATGTCTCTCATTTATGTGCTTCATCTATTCCAGGGATGGGTAATAAAAAAATGTCAGCGCACCAGGTTAGTCCAAGGTGGGACACTGCCATTACGTTTACCTGTGCCTCTGCCAGTATCAGAGGATCGCAGCTCTGGTTGGCTATGAATCACCCTTCACAGCCAATGTAAGCAGCAGGAAGCATCGCAGACCAGGATGCCACTTCCCATCACTTGCATTGGCTGCAAACGGAAATTCACAGCCAGCGAGAGCTGCAAACCTCCGATACCTGCAGAGGTGCAGGCAAACATGAAGGTGGGGACTAACCCTGTGGACCGGATCTAGGTCCGCATTTAGTGATCCTAGATCTTACCATTTAGAAAGAGTTCTTGAACAAACATATTCACAGAGGGACAGTCAGAGAGACACACACATTTTCTCAAACATATAGCAGATTACTGTTTCTTTTTAACATATTTATATTAGTGTTCCTTTGATAAAGTGCTTTCTTTTGCTACTTGCATCATCCCACTTTCTTGTTTCTGGGTCATTTGTGAGAATGTTTTGTTATGCCACAAAGAGAGTTTTAATGGGGAGCTTTAATGAATAATGGAAATGATACATCGGGTGGGGCATGGGGAATGTTCTGAATTAATTGACCCGGACATTACTTGTTTTGCACATATTGTAGGTGATACCAGAAGTCTCACTATGGTTACATTCTTATTACTGACAGGCCCAAAACAAAATTCCAGATCTGAAACCCACAAACTGGAGGTACAAATAGCAAAAATTCAAACCCAGACACATATGCTAATTTTGAAAATACCCTCTATTTCAAGAATAGCCCAAAACCAATAGACCTAAGCTTTCGGGTGACTTCAAAATAGAAATCCAAATTAGCAGCTTCAGCACATGTCTAGATTGTAAAAGTACATTTTAAAGCAATGCGTATGTACTATTCCAGCTCCCTTCAAAAGGAGTAAGTATACTAAGAAATATCGAGCCTGATCCCACTCTGGTATGTCTAGACTGCAAGCTTCTTTTGAAAGAGAGCATCCACACCTCAAAACCAGATCAAAAAAGCTATCTGCTTTTTTGAAAGAGAGCATCCAGACTGCATTGATGCTCTCTCAAAAGAAAGCCCTGATGGCTATACACAGAATGGCCATCAGGGCACCTGTGCTTTTTTCGATTGCCTCGTCTTTTGAAAAATGTCCCTGTTCTGTGTCAACACACCCCCATTTTTGAAAGAGCTCTTTCGAAAAAGGCTTTCTTCCTCATAATTTGAGGTTTACCAATGTCAAAAAAACCCTTCATTCTTTTGATTTAATTTTGAAAGAACATGATTGCAGTGTGGATGCAAGTGAAGTTTTTTCTCAAAAAGGGCAGGTTTTTTTTTAAATGTAGTCTACAGTAGACATATCCTCATTGAAGTCATTGAGAAAACAACCATTGACTTCTTAAGAGCTTAAGAACATAAGTACAGCCATACTGGATAAGACCAAAGGTCCATCTAGCCCAGTATCCTGTCTTCCAACATTGGCCAATTCCAGATGCTCCAGAGGGAGTCAACAGACCAGGAAATCAGGTGATCCCTCTCCTGTCAACGGGAGACATCAATGGGAACCAGATTAAACTGATAAGTAACTACCATGGGACTTGATCTGGCAAGGTGCAGAGTACTATGGCTCTGATCCAACAATCAAATAGGCACATGCTTAATGTTAGCGGGGTGGGGGAGAAGTCCCCTGAAGCTTAATGGGAACTCATATGCTGAAAGTGAAGCCCATGTCCATCAGGATCAGGACTATAGTGCTGAGTACCTTGCAGGACCAAACCCATGGAAATTAAGTGATACACTAGACAGCAGGGTGATGGGTATTTTAGGAATATGTAACAGTGTAAATGACTCTTTGAACTATGAGAGTACAACTGTGAATGTCAATAACTGGCTCCATCAATTTCTCTCTGTATTACTAGTGAGCTGTTTCCAATTTGAGACTGCAGCCTAAAAGCCTGGTAACACTATCCGTGTCAGGGGACTCTGGGAAAGGGAGACTCAGGAATCAAGATATCAGCCAGTGAGAAAACCAGCAGAGGCTCCAATTAAAGGAACATTAACTTTCAGCCCACCAGAGTCTGATTTCATTATTTCCAGAGGCATTTCATTCTACATTTTCTTATTAGTTGGGTTCCTTTGCTGGCAACAAACCAATCAAAGCAGATTTTTCCTGACAGTAAGTTGCCACAAGGCAAAAGTCTGAAAAAGTGACTGATGAAGAAATGGAAGAGAGAAAGCAATCTTTGTTGAAAGCGGGAAGGTGAGAAAATCTCCCTCCCATGTGAGCCCTGGCTGTAAATAATCAATTTCAGCTTAGGGGAGGAATGCATGTTGGTCCTCCTCTATGCTTATGTGTATTTTTGGCACTTTGGTTTGTTATTTGCTAAATAAATTGCGACTTTTTAAACACATCCTCAACTTCTAGACTTTTGTTCACGTTCTGTCATTCAGAATAGTTAAATAACTGACTGGCAAATACATTAATTTTAAATACAGGTATGGCACACAGCTCTTAAGTTGTGTTTAGCTGAACATCACCAGCACTGCCACTGGATACCTAACTCATGAGCAGAACACAGATGAACCTTTCTCGGTTCCATTTTGCTTTTTCACTGTAGTCTGCATTTCTATCTTTTCTCCATTTAGAAAGACATACCTAAGAGTCTGATCTCACCCTATGTAGGGCTGTACAATGGAGCTTATCTGTGGCCTTCCAGCTAACTGACCCTATTGTTACATGTTAAGGGGTTTATGGACAGCCATTCATAGAGGAAGTCCCATGATCCCAGCATTCACTTTCCCTGCTGGTCCAAAAAACCCTGAGTTTATTGACCCTTACATCATAGTATAAGGCTTAGCTCTATGCTCAGATATATCCGTGTTTGGAGACTGGGGATGATAGGTATATTGTTTTGATTGGGGGGTTTGTTGTCCTGTTGCAGAAAGGTGGCTTGAAAGAAAACCTGTTTGATAAAAGCATCAGAAATTGAATTTGGGCTTTATATCGGAAAGATCCTAAGAGATGTTGATGCATTTTTATATCAAATACATCAAATAAATAGAGATGACTCCAGAAGCCACTGATGCTCTAGACTCCAGATTTTCTGAATCTATGTTGATTCCTGTATAAGTCTGAAGATGATGCTTAAAGTCTTCCTTCTTTTCTGATCCTCACAATCTGCCCTCTAGATTATGTCCTCCAACAAAGAAAGCGAAAAAGTTTTAGTGAAACTAAGAAGTATATACTCTTGTATACTTCTAGAAACTCCATGTATTTAAAATACCCTACTACGTTTGCTTATATTTTAAAATATTTACTTCATCTCAAATTGAAAAATCTACCTATCCCTCCACCTGTCTCTGTTTATAGATCTCTCTGCTGTGTTATCTTTCTTGTATAAACAATTGCACAGTAGCTGACACTTTAGTCTAAGAGTCTCTGAAATAAAGATATGCCTAGGGAATACTTTATAGTTTAAAACAAAAACCACATTGGCTGCATGGTGTACAGAAGAGAGTCCAGCTGAGTCATGAAAACATAACAGTAAAATATAGACAACTACAGTCACTTGGACACACTCTGGTTTCCTGGTTTGAATCTGATCCCCTGCTGCTCTGGTTCTCTGTTATAATATCCAGTTAAGTAATTTCATTGTTAAGGGGGAATGCTAAAGTGCCCTGCAGTTTACTAAAACAGTGATGCCTGTGTATATTTATGATCTGTAAATTCCCTCCAGAGAGAGCATGGTACCCAAGGCTAAACTATTACTGGTAGAGAAGAAAGTTTCTGGTGCTCTGCTGTGCCAGAGTTCTGCTGTGAAGACACAAGGTATTAATTTTTCGTAGAGCTATTAGAATGCCCAGGGAAAAGCAGCGCTGGTACATTTCAGCACAACTTGCCCAACTCAGCTGGCCTAACGCCCAGGGGCCGGGGAGATGGCACAGGCAGCGTGACATGGAGGTGCCTGCGGTGTGCCCCGTTGCTCCCGGTTACTCAAATCAGCTCATCAAGGCTTTCCTCCCAGGAGCCACAACCCCAATATATAAACAGCGCCTCCTTTTGCACTCTGTCCTCAGAGAGTCCTGTCTCGAGCAGCTCAGGCTGATCTAACCTGACAAGGTCCGGGGATAAAGAGGGAGGCTCACTCCAGGCGCATGTTAATGCTAGGCAATATCACAGGAGGGCAGCCAGCGATCAGAGAGCCCTTCTGCAGGCGGCCCTCGCCTTGTACAACCCGCACACAAATGAGCCACCCAACCCACCCAGGGGAGCCAAGAAGCGGCCGAGGCTCGCCGCAAACATTGCACAAGAGCTGGATCGGGATTGTCTTGAGCAGGGGTATCAGGACCCCAGTGTGTGGGTTGGGCCGTAAGAACGCCTCTTGGGTAACGCTCAGCAAACTCCGGCCCTGGGGGTCCTCTCTAACCCGCTTCACTGTCACTGGCCCAGCCCTGAAGGAGTTTTGCAACACAACATGTGTTCGGGTTAGTGCCTCTGCTCCGAGCCGCAGCTCCAGGCTGTGCCTAGGCACGGAAAGGGATTTCTGGTCCATTTTAACCATTGTTCCTCTGGGCCCTTCTCCAGCGCAGAGACAGGTGGGTTGATCAGATTCGCCTGTGCGGAGGGGAGGCAAACGAACCCTTCCCTGTCTGAAATCCCTGCATCTCCCTTTGCTACCCCTGGCTGATCGCCCTGGTGGTTTGGTTTCGGGGGAAAGGCGTGAGGGTTACAACGAAACCGATGAAATGAAGCAGCCCCCCCAAACACGCGCCCCCCCCCCCAGACTCCCTTTCTCAGCCCACCCTTCCCACCTGGCAGGCCCCCCTCACCCTTCTGGCGATGCCATGGTCCTCGCAGCGCCCCTGTCTTCTCCAGAATCCAAGGGTCCGGCGGGGTGCAAAGGAAGCGCTCTCTTATGGGCTTCCCCCCTTTAGTGCCTCGGCAGCAGCAGAACAATTCCTCGGGTAATCCTCCAGGCTCCGCAAGGCACGGATCTAGAAGCTCTGCTCTTCGGATTCCCCCACCACCTCCGGCTGAACTGCTCTTCCCCACGGCCTGTGACGGGGGCGGGGGGGGGGGGGTTGCCTCTCTTGGAGGGGAACGCTCTGCCACCCCTAGTGGAAACGGAGCCGCGGACCGGCAGGGTTAGGCTGTGGCCACCACCTGGGCTTTGATCCTTTGCCTTCCCCTCCTGGAGTGGCGGGGGGCGGGAGGGGGGCGCGCATGGGGAAGAGGTGGTGGGTGACTTCACATTGGCAGGGTGCTGGCGGAGGCTGGCTTGGAAGGTTTTAGCCTTCGAGCTGTGGATTTGCAGTCTATCCTTCGCTATTTTAGGCAAGGGCTGACATCACGGGCTGCTGTTCCCCCTCTAAATCCCCCAGCCTCCTGGGTAAAGGACAAGCCCGCCGCGGGAATGCCTGGCTCCAGGGGCAGGGCAGCGCGTGGTGCTGCTGGGTTCGCGCTGAGATTCAGCCCTGCTCCGTTTCCATCTGCCTTTCCCCCTCCCCCTTTCACAATCTACAGCGATTTCCAGTCTACAGCGGGGAGGCGAGGCGCGCCCCGCAGCCACAGACAGAGCCGCTCCTGCCCCCTTGGCTTTGTTCGCGCCGCGCGGCGCTGCCTCTCGCTCGCCCCCTTCCCGGGCGCATCCTTCGCGTCGCCTCTTTGTTTCCGCGCCTTTGTCCCGGGGGCGGGGGTTGATCGGACTGTTCCGCTGAGGAGCCGGAGGGCTTGCTGCTGGGGACCCTCCCGCAGCAGCTGAAACAAAAAACAGGACAGTGTAGCACTTTAAAGACTAACAAGATGGTTTATTAGATGATGAGCTTTCGTGGGCCAGACCCACTTCCTCAGATCAAATAGTGGAAGAAAATTGTCACGACCATATAGACCAAAGGATACAATTACAAAAAGAACACATATGAAAAGGACAAATCACATTGCAGAACAGAAGAGGGATGGAGGAGGAGGAAGGGGGAAGGTAAATGTCTGTGAGCTAATGATATTAAAGGTGATAATCGGGGAAGCTATCTTTGTAATGGGTAAGATAATTAGCACCTTTATTCAAATTTGGCAGCTCTTGCAGCATCACTGGCTAACGAGTGTAAAGGCTGCTGGCCTTTTGGCAAACAGGGCGAGGGTCAGCCCCCTTTCTGCGGCAGGTAAATCCCACCGACCTCAGGAGGAAACGCCGGGGAGATCCCACTGGAGAAAAGGGATGGAGAGGGCTGAAGGCAAAGAGTTAAATCTCCCCCCGTAGATAAACTACTGTCACGTTCATGTCCCTTAAACCTGATTAACAATCCGATTGGGGTGGGGGAAGGGAGGGGTCACACTACTGTACAGATATTCACCAGGGAGAGAGAGAGAAAGCACACAGCAGAGAAACAGTAAGCAAGCAAGCAGTTAGCGTAAATGCCAGAGAAGCCTTTTCTTGCATGTTTTCCTTTGATTCCAGAATAAATGACCTGACATTGAATATTAATTTGTATTTTTATTCATGAAGATCCTTACAGAGTATACATCATAAGACGGACAGGGGGAAATCCTCCTACGGGAGATCTAAAGGTGGATCTCTCTAGGGCCCCAATAATAGCATGTTAGTTTCTTCCACCGCTCTTTCAAGTCTATAATAGTGGGGTGAAGCATCTGGAATGGGGCCCTTGCCTTTTGTTCCTTATTCAGCTCCCCCGCCCACCCCCTCCGAATGCCCGCCTTATTCATGGGAATCCACCTGTAAAAGTTAAGCGAACTATTCGCTTGAGTAACAATAGCAGAATCTACGTTTCTTTCTTTCATTCAGGATTTGCCTTACGAGCTGCCGATCGGAACTGAAATAAGGGGAAAGTAGCGCAAAACCGTGTCAACAACGGAATAGGTCAGGTCAATAGATAAACAGAGATCACATCTGCCTGCAGCATAACAAGTGCGAGAAACTCACCAAAAAAAAATGCTCAGCAAGAACAACTTTTCCCCCTCAGAAACCAATAATAAGAGGCGACTGTGTCCCTTAGAATCATAGAATCATAGGACTGGAAGGGACCTCAAGAGGTCATCGAGTCCAGCCCTCCCCCCCCCCCCGCCCTTAAGGCAGGACCAAGCTCCGTCTACACCATCCCTGACAGATGTCTATCTAACCTGACAAAGGCCTTGGTGATGGCCTTTGGATGTGGTGCTTTCTGGTGCATATGAACGGAATCTGTGCAATAAAAGTATGAATAGAGGGAATAAGTCTCTCCAGTAGGGCTCTGCTGACCTCTGTTGGAGATGTGGGTAAATCAATACTTCTGGAAAGAGACTGTGATGAAGCTAGCAGAAAGGTGAATTGTCCTGTGGCTGTTAGTTTTGTTTAGTTACAATAAAAATTAAATATGGAGATGCTCCCTGATCTATTCTGGAACCTAGTTCATGGGTTGGAGCACTAAGAAATAATTAAATGGTGCTTTAGAAACAGCAGGAACATACATTACAGCACCACAGCCATGAATTCTGCTAGTGACTCTCCAGCCTCAAGATCTGCCCTGGAGCTGGAATTTTAAAAGTAAGCAAACCTCCAAGCATAAGTAGTCATAAAAACATAAGCTGGGCCATAGTGGAGCAGACCAGCAGTCTGGTCCATCTAGACCAGTATCCTCTTTTGCAAAAGTGGAAGGTGCCAGCCACTTCAGAGGAAGTGAACAGAATTGAGCAAATCATATTTAAATAGTTCTCCAGGAGGAAGAAATTAAGCTGCACACCGATACATCAGGCCATTGAATGGTGATGTTATTTGTTACCATAATACAACATAACTGGTAACTTTACATGGTAGCAATGGTAGGTTATTTTACTTTGTGTGAACAAGGCACTAGAGGGGGATAAGTTAATGGGATAAACTCTCCCACTGACTTCCCTTACTCCTCTTGACCCAGTGAAGTACCGGGAGTTGATGGGAACATGATCAGTGGTTGATTTACTGGGTCCTTACTACATCCACTAAATTGACCCCCAGTGAAATGGATCTTTGATGTGTCAATTCCTGGTAAGTGGAGATGAGGCCACACATTGCATATGTTTTGCCAATATTTGCCATCAGCAGAGGATTGCAAAGATTCAAGACTCAATTCTGGGTTCCAGAGAGAAGTGTGCTATAGTTGTTGTAGACATGTCCCCTCTTTTCTCCTGTCTGCCTCCCTTCCAGCTTCCCTTCTCTTTCTATTCATCTCTTCTGATCATATTCTACCCCTGTCTTCCTAGCTCCAGTCCCCTGTCCCTCTATCGACTCACTGCTTCCTTCCCCATGCTCCTACCTACACATCACCCTCAGCTCCTGCACCCCTTACCCCTGCTTCTATTTACCCCCATCATGCTCCAAATCTTGTCTTGTCTCCTCCTTCCTCTTCTCTTATATCTACCCTCACCCAATGTCTTCTGCTCCAGTCTAATCTTATCAATTCCCTGCAAGCTCTTGTTCCCCTCCTGGTTTGTTCCCATCCACCACCCCAACCTAGCTCCTCTCTGCTCCCATCCAACTCCACCAACCTCTGACTCCTGTCCACCTGACCATTCTCCATGTCAGACAGGTGTCCTACTCCTTCTCCTCCATGTTGCCTGGGCATCACCAGGAGGGACACTGGAAACAGGAGAGGCATTGCAGCAGCACCTGTGAACAACAGCTGCAAAGAAAGTCCTATGTACTGGGCTGTTACCTGCTCAATGCAAATGGAATCTCTGGAGTTCTTAATAGTGAAGCTGTTACAAGTCTCCACTGAGCTTGTGCAAACTGAGATTTTTTTTCCCTCTAGAGATTTACAAATTGGGCAAATTACAATGCGGACAGGAAAAGGAATGTTCCTGACAGCAGGGTGGCCCCGCCTCCGCTAATAAATTTTAAGCCTCTGATCTGAAACATGTAGATGCTAGAGCTTCTCAACCAAACAGGTAGGTGTGAGACTTTTTTAAAAATAAGCAAAATAATCTATTTGTCTTTCCTTTCATTCTTGGAAATGGCTGACCAGTTCACTTTCCCAAAACATTCACCCAGAATTAGAAAATTTTAGCCTAAATGGTTACATTTTAGCAAAGTTATAAGCAACTAAAAACTGGGTCTTGTAAAGGAAACCACTGGGCAATCATAACTATAGGCAGTGCTTCCAACTGTACCTATAATGTAGTATGGTAGAGGCTAAAGTGATGTAAACCAGAGTTTCTTCATTATGGAGTGATATCGGTTAACACCAGTTGAGGATTTGGCTGCTGATCTTGGCACTTCCCTCTTAATTCAGGGGTGTCCACCATTTTTAGACCGAAGGATCAATACAGCATTTACCTAAGGTTAAGGAGCCACAATTTAATACTATGGGTAGATTTTTTGCCTTGGTTCATTTCCCCTTTGTGCTGATTAGGTAGTGCAAAGAGACAGTCATCACCCACAAACACTCTTCTGGAGGTTACCCGAGTTTAGAGGAGTCCCCAGAAGCCATAGAGTCAGCATAGCTGGTTTTTATGTTTTCTACGCTATACTCTATGGTACAGAGACAAAGATATGGGTGAGGGATTGGCTAGAGTGTGCTGTGATTCAGCTATCTCCAGCTGCTGTATGCTGCCATGTGGACCATAGCCAGCTGGCACAAGTTAGAGCAGCCCCCAAGCATGGCAGGGAATTAGGGAGTTGTATATGGCAGTTGATTCTCAGATTTTACTCTTTTTTTTTTGTGACAAGAAGAGGAAACATTACTTGCTAGGTGCTCCCATGGGCTTCTGTGGAGCAAATCAGATGCTTATCTTGCTTTCCCTCTCTCCGTGGATGGAACTGGTTCCCTCACCAAGCACAGGATGCAGCTCAGAGAACATGCTATCCATTCAGATTCATATACAAATTTCCTTCTTAACACACTCACCCTGGCAGGTCCTGAGTTAGAGCCTTGAATGCACACATATGAACAACAGGCCAAACATCACTTGTCTCATGATATTCAAATATAAGCATTTACAGTTAGATGACTAAATCGACCTAAAGGTGTATAAAATAGGTGCCTAAGAGGGATATAGACATTAAAAGCAGATTTAAGGTCCCAAGGATCTAATTAATACATTGATAGTTCTATTGAAATCAACAAAGTTATATCAGGAATGAACTTTACTCCCTTTTCTTGAATCCTATAGCTAACTTCAGATGTTCACTCTGTGCAATACCATCTACCACAAACACCCACTCCTTTTAGAGATATTCAAAAAAGACAGGATTATGTCAACCTCTAGATCAGCTTTTCACAAAAGACTTATACATAGAAGACAGGGAGATGAACCAGTCACTCCAGTGGACTGAGAGAAAGAGACTGGAGATTGGCTTCTAATAAGGATCTTTTTCTGTATCTTTTAAAATGCATAGACTTTCACCCTGGTGAAAATGCATTACTGTTCATCTTGTGCTATTTCACAGCCTTCCTTTAGCAGATGGCATAGATTCTCACCTGCTTGAAGAGGGATGTTTGAGACAGTTTAATATTTTAAAAATAGGGCCTGGTGAAAAAAGTGTGATATTGGCTTGTTTATCAGAATTTTTATCCCATTTTTGCTAATTATCTTTCCATTCTGCTCCAGTATCTGCTCAGGTATCTGAAGCCACAATGCCAGATCTATGCCAGCTTGAACATTTAAACTAGTAACAACCTGTGACTTCACAACCACCAGGTCAAGCAGACCTAAGGGGGAAGCTGTAGATGTGGTAAACCTAGACTTTAGTAAAACATTTGATACATTCTTACATCACCTTCTCATTAATAAACTAGGGAAATACAACCTAGATGGAAATACTATAAGATGGGTGCATAACTTGTTGGATGACTATTCCCAGAAAGTAATCAACAGTTCACATCATGCTGGAAGGGCATAACAAGTAGGGTTCTACAGGGATCAATTTTGGGTCCAGTTCTGTTTAATATTTTCATCAATGGTTTACATCATGGCTTATCAAGTTTGCAGATGATACCACGCTGGGAGTGTTTGCAAGTGCTTAGAAGGATGGGTCATAATTCAAAATAACCTGGACAAACTGGAGAAATGGTCTGAAGTAAGTAGGATGACATTCAGTAAGGACAAATGCAAAGCACTCCATTTAGGAAGGAACAATCAGTTGCCCGCATTCAAAATGGGAAATGACTGCCTACAAAGGAATCCTGCAGAAAGGGATCTAGGGGGTCATAATTGACCACAAGCTAAATATGAACCAATAGTGTGACAATGTTGCAAAAAAAGCAAACACCATTCTGGAATCTATTAATAGAATGTTGTAAGCAAGACACAAGAAGTAATTGTGTCTACTCTGCACTGAGTAGGCCTCAAATGGTGCATTGTGTCCAATTCTGGAAGCCACATTTCAATAAAGGTGAGGACAAATTGGAGAAGAACATAAAAATGATTACAGATCTAGAAATCATGAGCTATGAGGGAAGATTGAGATAACTGAGTTTGTTTAGTCTGGAGAAGAGAAAACTAAGGGGACATGATAGTAGCTTTCAAGCACCTAAAAGGTTTTCACAAGTAGGAGGGAGAAAAAATATTGTATTTAACTTCAGATGATAGACTAAGAAGCAATGGACTTAGATTGCAGCAAGGGAGGTTTAGGTTGGACATTAGGAAAAACTTCCTAACTGGCAGGGTGTTTAACCCTAGAATAAATTGCCTAGCGATGTTGTGGAATCTCCATCACTGGAGATATTTCAGAGCAGGTTAGACAGACACCTGTCAGGAATGATCTAAACAGTGCTTGGTCCTGCCACGAGGGCAGGGCACTAGACTTGATGAGCTCTTGAGATTCTTCCAGTTGTATGATTCTGTGATTGATTATATATCCAGAAAAAGGAGGAAATAGAATTTGTAGTCTCCTCTCACTCATAGTGGTTTAATTCTGCAATGACTACTGAAGTCAATGCAGTTTACACTGGTGTTATGCTGGTGTCAGTGAGAAGAAAATCAGGCCTGAGACCTTCTTTGTCAGTGCACCTCTTACTCTTAAAGATAGATTCACCTTCTCCTTTCTTTCATCCATGAAAGAGCTCTCACTGACTAGGGCATGTTTCCATGTACAGGTATTTTCCTTTGTCATGCTCTTTGTTAATAGCCTTGTAAGAAACACACAATGCTATATGTTGCCCCCTCCAAGACTGTCACCTAATTACAGCTAACCTCTACAGTAAGAATAGGAAATCCCATACTTTCCCTGGCAAATCGTTCCTCTCTCAGGAAGAATGAAATAAACCTGATTTTTTTTAATTTAATTTAGACTTGTTTTCTTGCCATGCAGCCTTACAGCCAGGCATTGGCAGATGGCTGAATGGGAATTGAACTGGAACAGAAAAATGCAACATGAGAAGTCAATCGCTGTGGCCATATCCTTTGAATTTTTGGACTTTGGCAATGCATTTGTCTACTCAGATTGCCAACAAAAATATCACTACCCAGAAGCATAACACATTGAGTCCCTCTGCCAATGAAAGCAAAATAAATGACATATTTCTATCTGCAGCGGTAATTACTCTGGTTGCAATAAGTTTTAAGTTTGTAAATGCAGAGCAACCATTGAGTGCTAATTCTTTTTAACCAAGGTTTTTATGGAATCCTACAAACCATGGAAATAGAATAGTTAATTTGTCATGACTATCAGCCTAACTCTGCAGGATTCAAGTGAAAGGCTTCACTGATTGTAAATCAAATAAAATTGTGCCAAAGAGATCCATTCCCATTGGCCTTCCTAGATCTTGGATATGCCTTAAATAGAAAAAGCTTCTGGAACAAAAATCTGTCAGGTTCTTATACGTGGCAAGGACTTTGCAGCTGTGTTTAGTCCTAGTGCTTCTGTCTAGATCAAAACCGGAACAGATGTATATCAAAAAGCCATCCATTGTTTACACCTTAAAGCAGAGATTTTGTGCCAATTTTTTCTTTCAGTGTGCATGAACAATGCCCTGTGAGAGCAACGCACATGCATCCATGAGCATAAAAAGACCTCTTGGTAGGTGAGATGTGGTGGACAACCCCCACACTAGAAAAGTAAAGGTGCAGTTGGAGGAGAGACAGTGAAGGGTGTCTCTTCCGCACAACCGGATGGTAGGCATAGTGAGACAGACCTGCTGTAGCGGGACAAAGCCAGGAGGGCTTTCCCTGGGCAGGTCTGCTGCACAGAAGCGAGAACCCCTATCTTGCTGAGGAAGCCCAGGAAAAGTATTAGCCACACTGCCAGTAATGGGCTCCTACCCTATGATACTCAAGAGGGCTTTTGAGTTGGATCAGAATGGAGTGTGAGGGACTGGGCTCCCCTCCCATATAACCACTAAGGCTATGTCTACACTGCAAAAACAAGCAGTGGGATAAGGATCTTGCGCAAAAAGGAAATGACCACATTGCTTGTTTATGCGCAAAAACCCCTTGTGCAAAAACATCTCGAATTGATTATGAAGCTCGAAAAATGCTAATTAGTACTTCATTTGCATACTCTGTGCTGGCAAAGCTGGCAGTGTAGACAAAGCCTAAGTGGGGAGGCCCACCCAACTGACAGTAGGACACAAAGAAGGAGACAGGGACTGAACAAAAGTGATTTGAGACATGGGTCAAAAGGTTAAAAAACAAACCTTTGTTTAATGTGTACAGTACTCAGGAGGGGGAAAGAATACATCATACTATGGCAATGCAGAGAATACACCAGAACAAACTCATCCATAGTAATTACTTCGGGATACTCTTTCCAGCCTCTGAATTCTCTGACTTCTGCTCCTGCATGGAATGAAAACAGATCCATTTATTCAACTGACTATAAACCCACAGACTGAATTCAGCCATTACCCCTTGTCCTGCGTCTGAGTGTCAAACTCAAGAGCCGACCACCCTCTTCCCATCTAGGCAGGCAGGCAAGGCTGAGACATGTCAAAACCCCTCACGCAGAGAGAGCCTGTATTGAAATTAAGGTGGCCTCCCTGAACAGCAGAGCCTGTGACAAGTTGCCAGGTTATCTGCTTTAATCGTATCCTAAATGCGGCTCATCTTTGGGAAGAGAACCCTAAAGCAGTAGAGATTGTGAAAGAAACTATGAAACTTATAAAAGGCCATTTCCAGAAGCAGCTTTTTATTTCATGTTCTTCTCAATCCAGTCCTTGAATGGAATTGCCTTGGTATAGCCAGTGTAGAGTTCTAGGCTGCAAGTTTTATCGTCGCCCCAGCTTACTAATCCCATCAGGTGCCATTTTAGTTCAGGAGATGCTTTTCCTGGCAAAGTTATGGCTGCAATCCCTCCAGTCTCAGCTGGGCAGATATTAGAAAAGGCAGTGGGGTGCTGCCTGGCACAGAACATGCTGTCAGTAATGATGACCTGGATTCCATTATCCTCATACTTCTGCTCGCACAACAGCGAGTCCACCATCTGAACAGCTCCCATGCGAATTGTATCATTCTTGTAGCTGGGATCCTTAACGTCAGCCAGTATCTTCCAGCCTGTAATCACTATTTTTAAATCCTCTGTGGATGGGTCCAAATCATGAGCAGATGCAAGGCAAATGGGTTGAACATGGCTGCTGATTTTGGCTTTGTCCAGAAGTTTTATGATGGCCATGTCAGAATCAAGCAATATGGGATCGTAGTTTGGGTGCACTATGATGGCAGATATCTAGGAAGGAACCAGAGAGGGAAAATTTACAGAATTAATGCTGATGGACAATAGAACAGTGGGAAATCTGTGACAATTTTTCTGTGCGATTTTCAAATTTCATTTGAAATGATTTTGCACGCCTCAATGATTCCTTGTCCATGCAACTCAGTCTAATGCCCTTTCAAATGAAAAACACACAAAACACTCAAATGGGTGTTTCAAAGACAAATTTTAGTTGGGATCAAATCAATTTTTACTGACAGCAAAAAGAAAGAACTCATGAAAGGCGATTAATTTCTCAAAAAAGCGGGCCCACTTTAGAGCTGCAATGAAACTGGAGGAGGAAAGAGGGAATTATATTTCAAGTAGCATCATCTTTTATTGAGAAAACTTTGTCCGGTCCGTTAGTGGACTGCATGTCAGTTTCAGTCTCCATAAATATAACAGTGTCCCACCGCTGAACTAAAATATCTTAATGATTTTCTTCCAATAAATCAACCAACAAGAAAGAGTTCATACACTCTATGATATATAACTGTAGAGCCCTAAACCTTTATCCCAAAAAAGGATGATAAGATGCTAATACAAGAAAAGTCCAGGCAGCAGGAGCAGTCTAAGGAAAGACATTCCTATCAAGAGTAGTAAAATACTCAGTAGAATGGAGGAGGGTGGGGTTAGGTACCAAAATGAAGCAGAAAGTTGAATATAAAGTAGGAAACAAAGTACCTGTATTTTATTGGAGAGAACATATTAATGAACTCAAAAATCAAAAAGAAAAACACAATCAAAACTGCTGTTTCTCTTCATTATGATATGAAACCATTAATCTGCCCCAGTTAACTTGGAAAATCAATTAACTGGACCTGAATTGGAGTTGTTCAGGTCTGTGGCTGTCATGTAAAATGAGTTAATGGTCACAGACCAGGACCAGTGGACATATTCTCCCTCCCCAAAAACAGAATCACCCAGTGGCACTGGTTAACATCTCTTTTTTTAACAATCTCGGCCAACAGGCCAATGATTTAATGGGCTTGAAGGCTGAGCTGTTCTATTCATCCCTGGGGGTATGTCTAGACTACAGGGTTTTGTCAACAAAAGTGGACTTTTGTCGATAAAACTATACCTGCACCTACACTACTGCCGAGTTCTGTCGACATAACGTTGACAGAACTCAGCAGTTTTGTCGATGGCTGTAAACCTCATTCTGTGAGGAATAACGCCTTTTGTCGACAGAGTTCTGTCAACAGAAGGCATTATTGCATCTACACCATCCTTTGCGTCTACACTCTCATGTCAACAAAGCGGTTTGCTTTGTCGACAGAACTGGATGTAGTCAGACGCTCTTTGTTGACAGAAGCTTTGTCAACCATATCTGTTGACAAAGCCTCTGTCGACAAAAGCCTGTAGTCTAGACATACTCTGTGTGTAGGATGATGTGTGGGGAAGCTTGCAGTGCTGCTGCTGCCAACCCTCCCATACCATAACACACACTTCTGTCAATGAACATGGGACTGCAGGCTCCAGCAATGTCAACAAAAAAGTATGTCAACTAGATAATACAGAACAATGTGCTTTGTTCTCTTCGTGTAATATGGACCACAAGGATGGTCCAGGTCTGTATCTCTGTCAGCATATCTCCACTCCCAGCTGAGTGCCTCTCTCACCCGTAAGTTCTGGATGGTCTTCTCATTTCGGTCATCGTCCCTGTAGAATTTTCCCAAGACCACTTTGAGATCTGCTGTCTTAAGGACAGTGATCTTCCCCAAGTCAGTGACACAATGAGCTGCCACGACCACGGTGCGCTCGTTCACCAGGGCTCCACTGCAGATCAGGATCCATGCCCCCTTTCGTAGGCTGACCTCCTTCACCCCATTGGCTTTCCGATAGATGGCTGCTTGCCAGGGCCATCGAATAGATGAAGTCTTTTGAAGAGTGATGTTTTCTGCTTTTCCACAGACTGTAAAAATATGAACCCAGGATGAGTTAATTCTTTTCCCCCCAAGAATATGAATTTTCCACTTCCTGATTCCCAACTATGCTGTGCCTTAGGGCACTAAACTTCATTGTTTAGAAATAGGGGGAAATTACCAATTAACCCCTAAATCAGCCTTGCAACATTCTACTCACCCACAAACTGCTTGAGAATTTATTTTAGTTTTTTTCCCCATTGGAATTCCTGGTTAAAGATGGGAAGGTAAGTTCTGCATCTGAACTAGAAATTTTCAAAGAATCAAGACTACACCACAGTGATGTGAAAATTCTGCCCTAAAACCTCTGTCAAACAACCACACATGACTTGAGCAAAAATGGATCATCTTGTAGAAATGGGCTTTCTGGACATACAGACTGAAAAAATATTTCTAGATACTTGAGATGAGCCCAAACCAAAACCACGATCCAATGCCCTCTGAACTTTTATTTGGTTCTGAACTTTACCATTGGCCCTGTGTCAATAATGGGCTGTCCCAAATCCCTCACTCTGCAGCGCTCCTAACGCTGAGATAATTCTTACCCACTTCTGAATTTTGCAAAATAGGCCCACCCTCAGCAGGTAGAAGTAAGGAATGTAGCCTCTTAATAATGCACTGGTTCCAGCTGATTGCTTTTGATCTGATGCATTTGTAAATTATCTGCAAAAGTGCAGACAAGTGAAAAACTGCATTTCCTCTAAGTGGGACAGGGAAATGAGACTGAGGAAGATGTGCACAGATAGATGATTAGAGAGCCTGCTGTCAATTACAAAACCAAGAGCTTGACTCCTCACTTGGGCTGTGTCCAGACTCAGGGGTTTTTTCGAAAAAAGTAGCCTTTTTTCGAAAAAACCTCACCTGTGTCTAGACTGCAGCCGCGTTCTTTCGAAATTAAATCGAAAGAACGTGGCTTTTCTTTCGATGGCGGTAAACCTCATTTCACGAGGAAGAACGCCTTCTTTCGAAAGTTCCTCTTTCGAAAGAAGGCGTTCTTCAATGTAAATAGGGCTTCTTCGAAAGAGAGCATCCAGACTCACTGGATGCTTTCTTTCGAAAAAGCAAGCCGCTTTTTCGAAAGTTCAACGTGCAGTCTAGACGCTCTCTTTCGAAAGAGGCTCTTTCGAAAGTATCTTTCGAAAGAGCCTCTTTCGAAAGAGGCTTGCAGTCTAGACATAGCCTTGCAGTCATCAACAGAAGTTCCACTGAGGAATAGAAAGAGTCCTCTATCTTCTCAGTGTCATTGCTCTTTCTCGCCCAGCTGGGAGCACAGGCAGCCTACATTGTTAGGAATCTCCAATTATCTAAGATGAATATGTGCCCCCCCAAGGAGATGTGTATTTCTTTTCTTCTTAACAACTCACTTGGCACACATGAGGGAGCCCGCCCACTCCATTTTCCTGACTTTAGACAGGTCCTCCTGCTGCTTCCCAGCCGTCGGTAAAAGGGAGAAATGCAGTCATACTTAAGCTGAGTGTGCAAATGCTGATACCCTGGAGGCAGGTCTCCAAAGGGTAGCATTGGCTTCTTGGTTGGATATACTTCAAGCTTCTGTTTGCTGAATGCAGAAGAGTAGAGCTGATGCAAAGGCGTCTCCCTGTACCACCACACAAGAAACATGGGGAAATAATAATATGAGAAAAAAGACCATTATTGCTTTATCACCAGCTGTGCTAAGCATCATTTAAAAATGCCAGGGCTCTGCTTATTTGCTAGAAGCATAAGGCAAAAAACTCTCCGGCATAGTTTAGCAGTATTCCCATTTGCAGCTCAGCCTTTAGAGGGATGAGAGAGGCTTGTTTTATTTTGTTTTTAGTTTACTTTTTCTGGCATGTTCCCAGTTTCATAGGAACATTTTGTGAAAGGGTAATAGTTCATGTTACTGTATCACCATTTGCAAAAGACATGTGATGCTGCATTTTTTAATTATAAATTATACTATAACTGGGTGTCGCTATAATTAATTTTCACATGAGAAGTGTTTAGACTCATTCTTTTTTCTCTAATGAGCATTATAATAGACAGCACTGGGAAAAGATTCAGACTAAACCATGCTGATAAAGTAGCTTGATTTAGCAATTAACAGAGATAATTACCATACTGCAGAGAATATATAATTGCACCAATCAATAAATTTTAGTTTAAGAATTGCACTGATTTGACAAAATATGGGACCTATTTTAAAATTTAAATGTGCTCTGGAAATGAAATTAACCATTCTGAATGTGTACTGTGAACTTTGCAAAGCAAATATTTTAAATCTTTCATTCATGAGAACTACATAATCTTTGTGAGAAGGCACTTGTAAATACATGAGGGTCTGATTGCTTGTAGGGAAAGCTACTATGGATAGGAAATGAGTTTCCTGTGAGATTCCTGCTACCTGTTGCAGCTGGAAATGCCTGGGGAATAGATCTTTCTCATGTTATTTTGGTATATATCCCATGAGGTTCCAGAGAGACAGGTTGTCTTGTGTACATGAAAACTGTGAGATTACTCCTCAAAGCCAAGATAACAAAGCTGAATGCAGTGTCAATAAAGTCCATTTCTTTTCTATAAACAAGGAGTTTGAATAGAAAGGATGGTCCAGATGATAGGACACTGGGTTAGGACTTCTGATCCCTATTTTCTGATCCCTCTTCAGCTGTCAACTTTCTGTGTAACTGAAGATAAATCACTTTCTCTTCTCTCTGCCTCAGTTTCCCATCTGTACAAATGTGGATATTTCCTGACTGGCAGTGGGGGAGGAGGACAAATTCAATGAATGAACATGAGATTCCCGGATACTATGGTGATAAGGTCCAAATATATTTATTGGTGGCATGTTTGTTAAGTAACATGAATCTTTTGGAGGTGGGAGGGGAGACTGAAGATATTGGTGCACTGCCTTTAAAATATACATGATCAGCACTGCACAAAAACGATAACTAATTATTATTATTAAAAACATTAATTTGAACTTGGCAGAATCTCCAGACAGATTTGGATTGGGTTCTTTCTGAGAAATGAACAAAAATTCAGGGTTGACTCTTTTTTTTTTTTTTCTTCCAAGCTTTTCCATCTCTATCAAAGCCCAACTTCCTACCATTTCATGTTCCATCTCTTCAGGTGACGGGGCCTACTGCGATGGAGCACACTAGGATGCCTTTCCCCTACACTACCAGTTTCTTCAGTAAGACCCCACCGTCCCAAGTTGCAAAACACTTTCCCTAGCACTGAGGAGTCCCAGGGGAAACCCTGCTATCTGTTATAGCTCACAGCCCTAATTCTGGCTGCATCCCATAGGGGGAATAAACAAGAAATGTTCTTAAAAGAGAGGCACTACAATCTCACCTTGATTGAACCTGCATTGGAAGCACTTTCTGTCTCACCAGGTCAGAGATCTTTGGCTCTCTGCAGGCTAGAAAAAATACAATGTTGGACAATCCTTTTCCATGTTCAGAGCTCAAATGTTATGACTTAGATACCTGTCCACCTTTCCTGTCACTAACAACCTTGGACCTGACTAAGAAAAGAAGCAATAAATAGATATAGTTACATGTATTAAAATATATGTGTTAGCATCCTGGTTACCCTTGTTTTAGAGAGATCTGATGATTATATTACTATGTTTCCCTAAACCAATGGTTCCCAACCTGTGGTCCGCGAACCCCTGGTGGTCCGCAATGGTACTGTAGGGCAGTGTTTCTTAAACTTTTTAAGACTGAGGATCACCAAACAATAATTTTTATGAGGAACACCAAGGATTTTTTGTTGAGCCAAAAAAAAAAAGAAAGTGTCCATTTTGTACTCTCCACAGCACACCTCTGACTGCCTTGCGACACACCAGTAGCCCACAGAACACAGTTTAAGAAACACTGCTGGTAGGGTGTCCATGGAAAGTTTAAAAGTAAGAATCGGGCCCACGGAGAGGCTGGGACTTTCCGCCAGGTGATTCTCACCCAGGGCTCATCATTCACAACCATCCGACGTCCCATTGCCAGCTGTGCTGTTTACGTTCCAGCCCACTCCCCCTGCCCAATCCTTCCTTTTCTTTTCCTTTCCTTTTTTTCTCCCCCCAGGGCTCCATGCCTAGCCAAGAGCAAAGTGCTGGGATAGGAGCTGCCTTTGGCCACGAGAGCCCCTTCCCTGTATCCTCCATGGATTGACAGGAGATGAGGAAGCAGTGTGGGCTAAGGGATGTGCTGGCCACTGCTTCCCGCCGCTCCCCTTGATCCAGAAATGCAGGGATTGGAAGCTGACAGGCTCCAAGTCTGCAGACACTCCATGTTGATAAAAAGTCCCAGCATACCAGTGGTTTGGCCTGCTGGGCTGGGAAGTGACTCTGGGAACATTTTCTTCTGATCGCATTATTCAATAAAAATATATGGCACCTCAAAGTTGTTGCATTTCAATGTGGAAACGCTGTATTATCACTCAACACTACTATATTTGTTTAGATAACATGAACTATTATACATTTCAAATGATTATCAAGTACTAGAATAGCTGAAAACAGCTATATTGTTTGGGGTCCTGAAAATTTTAATAGATTGAAAAGGAGTCCGTATGCTCTGAAAGGTTGGGAACCATTGTTCTAAACAAATGCTCACTGTTGGAATGATTATTGTTTTGTCTCTGATATTTACATGACAACAATTTGTAAAGCTGTAAAGCTGTCTAAATAAGTGGTGATGGATGGATGGATGGATATGGTATGTTACATTCTTGGTACACACTGAAGAAATTTTTTGGAGAGAGAGAGAGCGGGAGAGCACACAATTCCTTTCAATGTATATCAGGAATGTAATATATCACAAGAGACTAGCTGAGGATCTCATCTTTTTCTCTGGCCTGACAAATACTTTTTTCTGTTGATCAATTGATCTGTCTATCCCATTTGCCATGCATATATCCTTGCAATACCTGTGTATCTTCTGTCTTAGGTAGGCATAACAGTTTTAGCCCTAGAGAGAGAGAGATGACCACCAGTGCTTTTGCAGAGCAATAATTAAAACACTACAGCTGATTCAGTTTTAACAAAAGTTCACTCACATTGCATTATACACATAAATATCTGATCACCATCTGCCTAGGCATACAATAATCCAGATGATGGAGCACATGACACAAAAGCAGTAGGATGTTACAGAGAGCTGCCAACTTGTTAGCTTGCATGCCTTTCTGAGAGGGACTTAATTCCAACCAGCATAACAAGTTGACTTAAATTTGCCTAAGATAACAGAAGTGGGAAGCCCAGGACTTGTATATCATAATTATTTTGGGAGAAAATAGATATTTGATGGGTCTTTAATAATTTATCTGATTGTGCCAAGATCTCTTTCTCTCCAGTTAAATAGATGGACTGAAAGATTTCTGGTGGATGTATATTCTGGTGGATGTTATACACTTCAGCATTCTACAGTACTTAGTTGCAATTGTGATTAATAACATATGTTAAATCTTGGGTAATATAAGTTGTTAAAGTTAACAGCATTCAAAAGGGTTAGAGGCAAAAGCTACTTTCTGTCAATGGAACACTTCCCACAATGTGCAGCAAGGTGTTTAAACCTTCAAATATAGAAGAAAACCCTCAAAAAGTAAATAATTGTCATTAAAATATTTCATTTTCATTAACAAATATCCATTAATATGCATTACAAAATTCTCTCTCTGTGGGGAAATATTTAGACAGTTGCCAACACAGCTTCCTTCCTCTTATTCTGGTTCCCATAACACATCAATTAGACCCTGAATCAGCAGAACACTTTAAATGCATGCTTAAATGCTGTGCTGAGTACAGATGGATAGCTGAACCAAGTCCTGAAAGGCTGCAAACAGATCTTGCAAACCCTTACTATTGTAAGGAGTCCTTTTGACTAAGCCAGATTGCAAATTGGACTGTGTAATAGCAAGTCTAGTAATTCCTTATACAGAATAGCCCTTTTTAAAATTGTTCAGTTCCCATATCCCTACCCATATTCAATCCCAATATGAAGGGAGGGAAAACAAAGATGTTGAGGAAAATGAGATGAATTTCTATCCTTTTTTTAAAGGAAGAAACTTCTGGAATAACTAGCAACTTCCCTGGCTGAGTTCAGCTGCCAGGGAGAGTTGGCAGACTATCAACATCCGTTTCAGGTGCCGCTCTGTGCCATTTCACAACCTTTTATTGAAGGTACTTAGAAAACAAATAGTTTAGCCAAAAATAACTTGCAAAACAAAGTCCAGGTAAAACTATCAGTTTTATGAACTGTAACAAAGAGATTGAGAACACTACCTTTTATGCAGATTGGTTGTTTCCCTGACCACTCTCCATTGTCTTGGCAGGTCCTCTGCTCATTACCACTTAGAACATATGAATTGTTACAAAAGAAAGCAATGACTGTGCCGATTTTTGCATAGCGTCCGTTCATTAGCCCAGTGTCTTCCACCACTTTTCTGTAGCCATTGAATGGGCCACCAGGGTCTGAGCAGTTTTTTTCATGTAGAACTAACAGTGAGGGGGGGAAGTAAACATTTTTCACAAAGAATTAATTTTGAGCCACTGATCATGTCACATTTCATACAGACAAAGTCTATACAAAAATTAGTTTTTTTTAACTAAACGTGATGCCAGGACTAGTCAGAAATAAATATTAAAGGAACAATGTCAATGTAGAAACCTTAGCCTAGAAATAATAACCATGCTACTAATAGCACCAGAGTTTTTTTTAAAAAAGTTGAAAGGCTTTAGACATTAGGCATAAGCTTAAATTTACGCTCAGGGAGTTGTTCCATTGACTTCTACAGGACTATTTATAGTGCATGAAACTAAGCCTATAGATAAAACTTTGCAGGATCAGGGATTTTTGCACCATTTTTTTCTCTTTACTTTCCACATTTTACTAGGTTTGGATAATGAAACTAGATTACTTCACTTTTGTTTATATTCACTTTCTTTCCTTTTCTCTCTTTTTATCACAAATGGTGCATCTATACTGCACTGTTTTTTCGTAATAACGGCCATTATTCCAGAAAACCAATACTAGCATCCACGCTGCAATTGCACTATTTCAACAGAGGCTTGCAATGTAGATGTTCCCTAACATAGAAATCTTAAGAACACATGGAAATGCTGACGTATAAAGAAAACCAATTTTTACTGAAATGAAGAACAAACATGAAAACGTTCTTATTTGCATTAGATTCTTTCTGTAAAAAAAAAAAACCTTTTTTTTCCTTTTCTTCCTCAATCCCTTCCCAGTTTTCTTTTCCTTTTATTTCTTTTGTTTTTTTTCCTGCCCTTTGCTGCTTTTCTGTGGCTTAAAATTAGCTGAAAATATTCCTTAAAGCGCTATTTTCCCTACTCTTTATTTTTTCAGTTTTCTGCTATTCATGCTACTATTTGCAAGCTCTAAAATAAAAAGACTATTGCCCATTAATATTGTCCTTTGCCCATTGGCAAATAGCTCCTGACTCAACAAAGTACTTACCCATGTGACTAACCTTATGCACATATTTACATCCACCCCATTCTCGTCTGTGGTTAAACATATTTTTCCATTGATTTAAATAGGATTTAAGCATGTGATTTAAGTTAAGTATATGCCTAAATGCTATACTGAATACAGATGGACTTGAGTACTTGCTTAAAGTTAGGCACATGCATAAGTGCTTTGCTGAATCAGGACCATATTGAAGAAGCAGGAGGAGGGGGAGCTGGGCTCTCCCATGCCTAGGAGAGGAAGAAGGAAGCTCTGTGCCCACTTTTAGTTTACTTCTATCTTTCTCCCCCTTGTTTTACTCCTGTTCACCTAGCACAGATGAATGTAATGGCCTTCACATGATCTTGTGGCTGGTGTATTGCTAATGGTCATGGACTCATGTCTCACAATACCATTCTCATCACCATACAATGTCACAGAAATGGAGATAACTGAAGTGTCTGTCTGCAAATACTTGACCTCTCTACAGGCCATCTGGTCTGTCATCCCTATAGGAAGGTAGGATAGGACTGGCAGAAACTGCACTGCATTGTTGAGTAATGCAAGAAAATTATTCCAAGGAGCCTTTTTTTTAAAAAAACACTATTTTCCATAGTAGCATCCAACACAGTTGCACCAGCTGGATAGTAGAGCCTTGTATTTCAGAAGTACGTGAATTTCTCTGAACCAAGTAAGCCCACTGCCTCCACTTGAAAGGGCCTCTTCTCCTATCTGACCCTGCATATGGCTGACTTTGTGAAAGCACTATCACTTCTATGGTGTGTCAGACTGTGACCTATATTAAGTACTGGGTGATGGCATATCTGAAGGATTAAACAGAAAGAGAAACCAGTTGGGAAGAACACACTTCTCCCAACATAGATCGCTTCCATAATAGACAAGGCTAGGGGCAGGCCAAGCTACATATTAAAGAGATGCAGCCAATTGCATTGCATTGTTAAGGGACACTGAAGTTACTCACAGACCCAGGTCCAAAACAGTTATTTCAATTGGAGAATTTCTATCCATCCAAAGGCACATCCTTAGTTGTACTTGCTGACCACTGAGAGCTCTTATAAAAGAGATCCCAAACATTCTCCAGAATATTTTGCATTGTTTGCCTCAGCATCTTTTTTTGAAAGCCCTTCTTAAGTCAAAATTGGTTGTCACAACCAAAATTGGTTGTGACAATATTCTTCCACTATTTGATCTGAGGAAGTGGGTCTGGCCCACAAAAGCTCATCACCTAATAAGCCATCTTGTTAGTCTTTATAGTGCTACATAGTCCTCTTTTTGTTTCAGCTACACCAGACTAACACGGCTACGTTTCTATCACTATTCTACTTCATCCAATGCAAAGGATTCTGGAATTTGGGAACAAAAGATGTCCAGAGGAAAACAACTGAAAGGGACCTTTCTGGAAGAAGAACTATATACTTGAGGCTAGAGGATTGGAAAGGAAAGATTTGTATCTTCAATGGCTGATCTAAGGTTTGCCCTCATATCCACAAGGTAACATTAACCAAAAGTATTTCTTTTTTCTAGCCTGACTGTCCTTTTGTTACATTAGTCTCTCCTTCCCACGATAAGCCACTAAATCACTGCCACAGTACAACAAAGCGCTTGAGAAGAAACATCAGCTATGCAGCAGTGCTGGAAATAGCTACTGTATTCACTAAAGCACAAGTCACATGGTCCTCTTTTGTATTTCAGGTTCTAGAAATTGTGCAGTCATGGTCCAAGCCCAGTAGTCTTTGCTTAAACATAGATGAAACAACAAGAGCTTTGCTTGAGTAAGGATTGCAGGCCTGGGCACCAAGATAGCAAATTAATAGCCACTATGGTGTTTTAAAAATACAGAGTTGAAAGAACACTATGTTATGTCATGGATGTACCAAATTCCAAGTGAAACTTGTACATTCTAATTTTTAAATCCCAATAGCTTGTTTTAATGACAATACACTAGGTTAGGCATGCTAAGAATCAAAACTTAAAGCAACCTTACCACATTCAGGATGATGTGTTGACCAACTCCCATCAAGCTGACAGTAGGCAACACGGCTGCCTTTTAAGTTGTAACCTGCGTTGCACTTGAAGTAAACTTGGGCCCCGTATTTAAAGTCATCTCCTTCCACAATACCATGAGCAGGAGCACCTGGAGTCCTACACATCACCACTGACAGTTCAGATATTTCAAAAAAATCCACTTTATTACAAAAACAGGACTGTGTTAGGATGATTTTTTATGCAGAACATTAAAAATAGATTTAAAATGGGCAAAGGAGTCAAAATTACAAGACTTGTATAGGCAAGTTCTTTCAAAAATCAAGTAGCTCCTAATCCTGCAAACACTTGTTCACATGCTTAACTTTCAGCACAAGTGGCACCATTCAGTTCAATGAGATTACTCATGTGCGCTATATTATGCTCACACCTGAATGTTTGCCAGACGAGGTCATTAATCTGCTTAAACTTGCCCTAGTTAAAGCCTTCTCCATCTCAATAGGAGTTTTGAATGAAGTACCATGTCAATCGCCAGCGAAATACTAAATATCTTTTAGAATCTGGAAACCCCAGTTTTGAAATGCTTTAAAATTCTTGTTTCCACTTTTATGCACGCTTTCATATTTTTCACTTACATATAAAACCATATAGTTGTGTGTTGTGGGGCCCAGCAATGACAATTAAAAATAGACCTCGTCATTTACCATAATGTAAAATTTACCATCACCACAGTATTTTCTATATTGGGGTATACTGAAAAATCCATGGTAAATGTGACTATTACAGATAGCAAATTTTCAGGCCCATGGCACTCTTTGTACACTGGTTGGCAGAGTAGCTTAATCACACTGGGGAAGAATGTCTTTAAGGATATAATAGCGAATGCAAGATTTAGTGTCTCTCTGTGTATTTTATGCCTTTTCTACAATTCACTGAGAACAGATACAGCACTAAAGTCAATCGGTTTCCACACAGTGGTAGTGGTGCTCTGCAGGATCCTATTTCAGAGATGCATGTTATCTTGTAATCTAGGAGCAGTTGTGGTCAATAGCAGATGGTAATTGCAATGCAAATGGGTGCCAGATGTATCTTTTCTGTTTCACACTTTTCTCATAGGATTATGTTTTTTTTTACCTTGTATTATTGTTCTGCCTGTATTCCATTAACTATGAGTGTAAAGAATATTGTTACCTATTAGCTAATGGTCAATCCTGTTAATGTCAATGGTAAAACCTCTCTCGGAGTCCAGTCCTGAAATCCTTACTCATAACACATGCAAGTAAGACTGACTGAATTCTATGCAACAACCCACATAAATAAGGACTATTTATGTGAGTAAGGCTTGCAAGACCACGTCTGAATGTTGCACCATTCACAATCATCAAGAGTCCATAGAATTGTGACTATTTAAAGAAATATTACACATTTCAAGTGATCACTTGGCAAAGTGGCTCTGTGCCACTATCCATGAGCTTTGAGAAAGAAAAACATTGGACATTTAATAACTAGGGAAGAACCTAAATCCAAACACTCCCAACCTTAGGGGAAAGGTTCAGGTTTGGATACATCCTTTTCTGGAATTCTCCAAATAGTCACCCTAAAAATTGAGCAAAATGTTCCTAATTTTCCTCTCTAAATATAAAGTCACAAGAGACTTGTCAAGTGCCATACATTTAAAAAAGGGAGGCACTATAAATATCTTTGAAACACACTCATAATCATTCTTCCTCTCCACATAGGACTTTCTGCATGTCTGACAATCCTAACCAATATCACATATCAGCTCTGAGTATATTTCAATCAGCTTAAGTTGTGCTTGCAAAACTTTGGGATCCATTCAGACAAAATTTCTGTCTAGCTACTATAACTTTGTCTGGGAGAAATTTCCACAGACTCTGGGTATTTTTCTTGCTTGATATCCTCAAGGATGAAGATCTTTAGTTTCTAGTCCTGTTCATTAAACTGGTTTCTAGTCTGGTGACCTTTGTCCATCTCAAAGTTCTTAGTTCAGTTCATTTTTCAACACCCAGTATCAAAATGATGAGCTAAATTCCATCTGTGCATAGGTTAAATTAATAAAGATAATGTGATCTTGAGGAATGCGCATAGGGTTGGAAATCGTGAGTTGTAATCCTAGTCTCACAACTGACTGATGGCTGGGTCTTGGTAAGTTACTTTGCTTTCTGTATCCCCTGGATGAGGATAATAAAACTGAAATGGTGTGAGGCTTAGCTAATATCTCTATGGTACTTGCATCATCTAATGGCTGAATATTAATAGACATTCCTTCTGTCTATTAATACAGAATGTACAGAAGGTAACATTCCTTCTGTTACCTTTACTTTCACCTGCTGTGAGTCTGTTCCCTTCTGACACAACTTTCTTTCAAACATTTTTCTCCCTTCTGACCTGTCCTTTGGCCTTTGCCACTGAATGCGCAGAATTATGCTTTTCATTTGTCCTTGGATCATTTTGTATGTTATTTTTGATTATCACCTAACTAAACAGACTTTGTATTGTGGTCCATACATCTGATTACACTATTGTAACTGAATCCTGCATTGTCTTCTATATCTGGGCTGGGAGTCCTAATAAAGTTACCCTTATAGCAACCTTTACCCTTTTAAGTTTCTCTGTTGTTTTGTTCCTTTCAGCTTCTCTCCCTTTTCATCCTTATCCCCTAGTGTATTTTAAACAGTTCCATTGAAGTCTTATCCTTTTCTCTTCATGGCCATTTTTTGCAATGAAATCTCCACTGAAAGAGATCCTCGCACCTCAGATAATTCTTTTCTTTTATTATCTGGATGGCTGCCTGTCAGGTGCATGAACCTGATTGAGTCTCGTCTCCCTTACACTGTGCAGTGCATTCAGTCGAATTTTAGGACAGTCTTCTTTGTCGGAGATATTTTGTTAAAGTCTTTCGACATTCTCAGCTCCTTTCAGCATACAGACAACCTCTCCAGTGGTCTGTGCAGCTATTTCTCAAAAGTTAAAAAAAAAAGTGGACTACTTTAGGAAAGCAGATGACATTTATACCTAATGTTGTGCTATGTAATCCAACAAAATGTTCAGACATCTGCCTCTGTTTCTAATTCTTTTTAGCTACTAACCTCTGTTGGAGATCTGGTTTTACGTCAAACTTTCATTCTGAAACCAGATGAGCCTGAACTTGCCAGGTCCTCTCTTGGAAATAAGTGATTCCTGTGATTCTAGCTTCGCACCTTTGGGGTTTTGAAGTAATTACGGCTTTCACATGCTGATCAGATGTAGCATTAAGTGGCTATAATGAACCAGAAGAAGGAAAAAACTGTCTTGATAAACTATCGGAGGAGGATCTTCTCTCTGAATCAAGCACAGGCAGCAATAGCTCTTACCCTACTTCTTAGATTAATGGAGCAATCTGGTGTCAATGCAAGATCCTCTGTTCTGTCACTTCCAAGCTTTTCAGACTATAACATCTCTTTGCTTTTCTTCCAACAGCACTTAACAAACTATGTAGATGCAGCATCAATGTGGTGGCCCTTAGTTGGAGGTCAAAGAAACTTTGAAAAGTACCATGGATCTTTTATGTCCACTCACCACCAACAGAACAATGATTTTTAAGGACTCAGCTAGAAGAATATACACTAGCAACTGCAGTTTATTGACACTGAAGGAATGACAAATTGAGACAACTCTGCAAGAATTGGAAGCAATAGCTCAAAGCTGTCTAAGACTTTCAAACTGCAGAGTAAGGTATAAATCTTCCTCTCCGAGAACAAAGAAGGACAGCCACTTGCAACCCAGCAGATGGACTAACTCAGTGGTCATCAACCAGTAGATTGGGATCTACCAGTAGATCTTGGAGCCTCTGAAAGGTGATCCTGACTGGTATGGCCAAGAGGCTGTCAAGGACCGGCACTTCAGGTGGTCCTCCCCCCCACTGCTGTGCATCTCCTACCCTTTGCCTTGGAGCTGTCCCCTCAGGAGCCCCCTGCTTTCTGTGCAGGGCAGGGGAGGGGAGGGGAGAGGAGGTGGTGTGCTCATGTCAAGATGCCCCTTCTCCCATGCTGTATCCTATCTCCACAGAGCAGAGAGGGGGCACAGCAGGACTTGGGATGGAGTTTGCTGGCTGCTTTTGGGAGCAGTGCAGGATGAGGGCAGGGGTGAGCCTGCCTTAGCCCTACTGCACCAACACCCAGGAGCCACCTGAGGTTAGCAGTGCCCAGCTGGTGCCCACATCCCGAAACCCCACCCCAGTCATGAACCCCTTCTTAAGCCCCAAGTACCCCTGCATCCAAACACCCTCCCAGAGTCTGCACCTAGAACCCCCTCCAGCATCCCAACAGCCTGTCCCAGGCTCAGCTCAGAGCCCCTCTCTCATTCCAAATACCTTAATCCAAGACCACAGCCTGCACCCCAACCTGGTGAAAGTGAGGGAGGATGGGTAGGGGACTCAGAGAAGGGGCACAAAGGAGGTGGGGCAGGGATATTTGGGTCTAAGGTAGCTCTTGGATTGCACTTAAATTCAAAAAGTGATCTCATGCTTAAAAAGGTTGGAGACCACTGGACTAACTTAACCTCAGAGGTTCTGGGAGGCAAATGAATTCAAACTGGAACAGGTACAAAGAAGGGCCACTAGGATGATCTGAGGAATGGAAAACCTGTATTATGAAAGGAGACTCAAGGAGCTTGGCTTGTTTACCTTAACCAAAAGAAGGCTGAGAGGGGACATGATTGCACTTTTTAAATATATTAGAGGGATAAATACCAGGGAGGGAGAGGAATTATTTAAGCTTAATACCAATGTGGACACAAGAACAAATGGATATAAGCTGGCTAGTAGGAAGTTTAGACTTGAGATTAGACAAAGGTTTCTAACCATTAGAGGAGTGAGGTTCTGGAACAGCCTTCCAAGGGAAGTAGTGGGGGCAAAAGATCTATCTGGTTTCAAGATTAAACTAGATGGGTTTATGAAGGGGATGGTTTGATGAGATAACATAATCTTGGTAACTAATTGACCATTCATTATCAGTGGGAATAGGTCAATGGAGGGATGATAGGCGTACTATAGAGAACTTTCTGGATGTCTGGCTGATGAGTCTTGCCCACATGCTCAGGGTTTAGCTGATCGCCATATTTGGGGTCGGGAAGGAATTTTCCTCCAGGGTAGATTGGCAGAGGCCCTGGAGGTTTTTCGCCTTCCTCTGTAGCATGGGATACAGATCACAGCTAGAGGATTCTCTGCATCTTGGGGTCTTCAAAGTATTTGAAGGCTTCAATATCTGAGATATAAGTGAGAGGATTATTCTGGGAGGGGTGGGTGAGATTCTGTGGCCTGCACTGTGCAGGGGGTCAGACTAGATGATCATAATGGTCTCTTCTGACCTTAAAGTCTATGAGTCTATGAGTAAATAGTAATGGACGGGACAGCAGATTAAACATGCATTTTCAATGCAGTCACACCACAAAAGGCAGTTCAATGGAGGGCTATATAAATACAGATGCATCATGTTTTGGAGGTGACAATAATCCCTCTCCACATGGCACTGGCATGACCATTCCTTGGGTACTGCATTTGTTGTAGGCACCTCATTCCTAGAATGATATAGAGAAACTAGAGGGAGTTCATAGAACAGTGACACAAATGATGTGGCATTTACTCATGTGGAAAGGTTAAGAGCTTAGCAGTGGCTAATAGCCTACAAGAACCTGAAATCTGAAAATAGTAAGGATCACTAGATATTTATTTAGGGCAGCACAAAAGTGTCTGGGAATGATGAGATGAAGATAAAAATCAGAAATTTCTGACTGAATACCAAGAAAACCTTTCTTTGAAAATCTTTTACACTGCAGAAAAGACTTCCCAATGGAAGCACTAGAAGCTTTGGCATTTGAGAACTGAACTGAAAGATTATTCAGACAGTACACTGGAAAATATCTCGGAGAGAATAATTCTGCACTGGTGTGCAAAAGGACTGGACTATCTAACAGATCTTTCCCATCTTTAATTTCTCTTTGTTTTGCAACCTCTAATCTTTGGACATTTTGCAGCTAATCATAGGTACTAGCAGATCCTCATTGTGTCAATATCTAAGGCAAGCATGGACCTAGCCTAACTTATGAAGAGTTGAAACGGTAAAAGCACAAAGTGCGTTGGCTTTTCTAGAAGAAGTGCTGGCACAGTTGGGACTGCATTGTCGATGCTGTAACAAAAAAAGCAGCTGTCTCAATAGCTTGTGTCACACATCCATGAACTGTGTAATAAAATGTAATATTACTTTCATTTGTCTCCTACTTATACACCCTGGAAAAGGAAAAACATATCTGTCTTGTGAAATATATTACAGAGAACAGTTGGACAGATTTTTTTTTTTCAATCAGAGAAAAACTAGAATAAATGAACAAATGTTTTTAAAGTAAGTTGTTCCATTATAAATAATACAGTGCAGATTCCTCTTCCTTTTTCTTTTGCTTTTGGAGGCATTCCACTATTCTGAAGCACCTGCCATTTGGAAATCTTTTTCATGCACATTATCTCCAGTGGAAGAAACCGGATCAGCTGAGCTTTTTCTCCCTTCAGTGTCCTTCTGGAAGTGCCAATTGTTCTTGTCGTATGGCCTCATTGTTCAAACAAATGCCACTTCTCTGCTCTCTTTCTCTCACTAGGTTTCCTATAGTATATGCCTATGTTACAACTAAATAATGCATCACCTATTCAGTATATAGATTGCATGTCCAGAGGATAGCTGATTTATCATCACCAGTCCTAATGCAAGGCTTGTGTTTCCACTCCATCCTCCTTAAATCTGATACAGTGAGTTGATCCATATTTTTGTTGGTTTTTAAATTGCTTGTGTAGGCTTTCAAATGATGCAACTGCTAAATAATTTGATCTGCTCACACAGTCCCAAGTCAGAGTTTGGCTTCCAGTCTGGCCTTTGTTCTAATGTGTATAACACCTTGTTCCTATCCAACTGATTTTAAGGAAGGTTTTTGTATTAACTTGCAGTATTGCTTTTGCATAAGGTGTGATGGCAATCTTAGATGAGAAGCTAAGGATAGAGTACCCCGACTAGGTACAGCTCCTTAGGTCAAGACTGAGGTGCACTGGTAGCGGACAGTGTGGTGAGAAGCTGATGATGTTCCTGGTTTACTTGTTCTGCACTGAAGAGATGCCCACTACAGACTCCAATCGGAACATTGTTAGAGTGCATCTGCACTGCACCATTTTTCTGGAATAATGACCGTTATTTTGGAAAAACAATCCTAGCGTCCACATAGCAATTGTGTTATTTCAAAAGAAAATCAAAAAACAGACGGCTTTTTCCAATGCTGGTATACCTCATTCCACGAGGAATAATGCCTCTTCCGAAAAAGCTCTTTCGGAAGAGGGTGTGTGTGGATGCTCCACTGTTGCTATGTTGAAATAGCTCCTCATCAGGGCCATTCTAAAGGTATTCATCTCCCCAGTGCCTCCTGGGGCTCTATACCGAAGTAGAGTGTCCACATTAGAGGAGCCTGCCTCAGACTAATTTTGAGGCTTCTCTGTAGTGTGGACACTCTATTTTGAAATAAGCTATTCCGGAAGATATCTTCCAGAATAGCTTTTTCTGAAATAAGCTTGCAGTGTAGATGTACCCTTAGTGTCCTATTTAATGAAGTTCATATGCAGGAATGAACAAAGACATGCACATAGATCTAGCAGGAAACTAGATTTCTTTTTCCACAAGAAAATCTGAAATTAAAAAAAGTATTCTGAAATGCAATGAAACACGGTTTGTTGTTTAATTTCCCATCAAAAACCCCATCCTTTCAAAATGTTCTTGAAGCTTCCTGAACTGCATTAAGCCCCAGCAGACCACTGAGTGGAGAGTCAGGCAGCTCAGAGGACCTGGGAACTTGAAAGGTCTGAGTCTGGGGCAAGGCTGCTCCAGAAGCTGGGGAGCCTGGAAGGCCAGGCTAACTAGAAGCCTTCCAGGCAGACTACTGAGGAGTGAAGGAGCCAGGGATCTGGGAAGCATTTTCCAACAAAAAATGTCCTGCACATTTGGGAAATTTTCAAATTTGTGGTAAGTGAATTTCCTGTCAGAAAATCATTCCAATGGAAAATCCCCACCCAGTTATACTTGCATGAACTTCATGCAGCTCACTACCAGTTATAGATACAGAGGCTCTACATCCCTCCAGCCCCACTAAAATAAATGGTGTTAAATCAAAGCAGGTTTGATTTTGCCCCTGAGGCTCTGATTTGATCACCTTTTTTTTTTTCTGTTTCAATTTTTGTTTGAGGACTAGATTATTAAAATGATGCCCTAATAGAGTTAGTTAGAATAATATCTAGCACTACTCATCCATGTATCTCAAATACTTTTACAAAGATGGGTAGCTATCATCTCCATTTTGTTGTTGAGGAAACTGAAGTACAGAATAATTAAGCGACTTGCCCAAAGTTAGCCAGTGAGTCAGTGGCAAAAGTAGGAATAGATACCAGGTTTCCTCATACCATTATCCACCAGATCCTGCTGCTTCCTCTGATACTAGAGTAGCTTGGGACACTATCTCTCTCAGAAAAATAAGCAAATTAATTCAATGTAAAATTAATGTACCTACAGGTAGGCTATAAAAAAATCTGGGTACATTTACATTACAGAGAAAATCAAAGCTGCTGCTTCAATCTTCCAGGGTTTGAATGAGTCGGGTATAGTTAAGACAGCTAATTCAAACTGAGAGAGGTGATCCAGTCAATGCCGGTAGTTCTGCCTCCACACGGAGTAAGGGAAGTCAGAGGAGAGTGTTCTCCCTTCAAGTTCCTGCAGTGTGGATAGCGCCAAAAGTCAAGTTAAGCTACTTGGACTTCAGCTATGCAATCAACGTAGCTGAAGTTCTGTATCTTAGTTCGACCTTGTCCTGTAGTGGAGACATGACCTCTATGTCCTAGTCACAGCTGCAACTGTAGTAGGATAGCTCTTCTGGGTCAAAAATCCATGCAGATAATCCAGTACCCAGGAGTGAATAGCACTGGTCCAACAGTTCCTCCACTGAACTGCTTAGCAGCTATAATAGAGTATTGCCTAACAAATAACTATTTTCAGCTATAGTTTACACAGAGTTTGTTCTTTACTCTTGCATGGGTTCTGGAACTCCATGTAAACAACAAAGTTCTGAAAACATTTATTCCAACAACATTTATTCCTTCTCCCCCAATCTACACTCATGGAGGTCAGAAAATTCCTGGCTCCTGCTGAGTTGTATTGGTGGGGAGTATAAGGTCTGTCCCAGGGAAGATAATGGAGCAGGTAATTAAGGAAATCATATGCAAACACTTGGAAGGTAATAAAGTGATAGGGAATAGCCAGCATGGGTTTGTGAAGAACAAGTCATGCCAAACTAATCTGATAGCTTTCTTTGATAGGATAACGAGCCTTGTGGATAAGGGAGAAGCGGTGGTTGTCATATACCTAGACTTTAGTAAGGCATTTGATACGGTCTCGCATGATATTCTTATTGATAAACTAAGCAAATATAACTTAGATAGGGCCACGATAAGGTGGGTGCATAATTGGCTGGATAACCGTAGTCAGAGAGTTGTTGTTAACGGTGCTAAATCCTGCTGGAAAGGGATAACAAGTGGAGTTCCGCAAGGGTCTGTTTTGGGACCCGTACTGTTCAATATCTTCATCAATGATGTAGATATTGGGAGAGAGAGTAAGCTTATTAAGTTTGCAGATGATACCAAACTGGGTGGGGTTGCAACGTCTTTGGAGGATAGGGACATAATTCAAAATGACCTTAGCAAGTTAGAGAAATGGTCAGAGGTAAACAGGATGAGGTTTAATAAAGAGAAATGCAAAGTGCTCCACTTAGGAAGGAACAATCAGTTCCATACATACAAGATGGGAAGCGACTGTCTAGGAAGGAGCATGGCGGAAAGGGATCTAGGGGTCATAGTGGACCACAAGTTGAATATGAGTCAACAGTGTGATGCTGCTGCAAAAAAAGCAAATATGATTCTAGGTTGTATCAACAGGTGTGTTGTAAGCAAAACTCGTGAAGTCATTCTGCCGCTCTACTCTGCACTAGTTAGGCCTCAGCTGGAGTAGTGTGTCCAGTTCTGGGCGCCACATTTCAAGAAAGATGTGGAGAAATTGGAAAGGGTACAGAGAAGAGCGACAAGAATGATTAAAGGTCTAGAGAACATGACCTATGAAGCCAGGCTTCATGAACTGGGCTTGTTTAGTTTGGAAAAAAGAAGATTAAGGGGGGACATGATAGCGGTTTTCAAATATCTAAAAGGGTATCACAAGGAGGAAGGAGAAAATTTGTTCCTCTTGGTTTCTGAGGACAGGAAAAGGAGTAATGGGCTTAAAGTGCAGCAAGGGAGGTTTAGATTGGACATTAGGAAAAAATTCCTAACTGTCAGGGTGGTCAAATATTGGAATAAATTGCCAAGGGAGGTGGTGGAATCTCCCTCTCTGGAGATATTTAAGAACAGGTTAGATAGACATCTGTCAGGGATGGTGTAGACAGAGCTTGGTCCTGCCTTGAGGGCAGGGGGCTGGACTCGATGACCTCTTGAGGTCCCTTCCAGTCCTATGATTCTATGATTCTATGAACAGTTCCTCCACTGAACTGCTTAGCAGCTGTAATAGAGTATTGCCTAACAAATAACTATTTTCAGCTATAGTTTACACAGAGTTTGTTCTTTACTCTTGCATGGGTTCTGGAACTCCATGTAAACAACAAAGTTCTGAAAACATTTATTCCAACAACATTTATTCCTTCTCCCCCTCATGGAGGTCAGAAAATTCCTGGCTCCTGCTGAGTTGTATTGGTGTGGAGGACTTAAGTGGCCTTTCAGGGTGATAATCATTGTGGGAGTGGATAAAACAGCCAGGAAAGGATTGAAGGGGGGGGGGGGCTACCTGCCTGTCACATGATTTAAGAAAGGGTGTGTCTTCTTTCTGAGATTTGAGACAGGGAAGGGGAAGGAGAAAGGATTCTGTGGGCTGCAGAAAAAGCTGCTCAAGAGAATTGCTTTGTTTTCTACTCACGAAGTTTTGTGTTTTACCAGTGCCTTATGTCTTGAAGCAAAAGCCTGGAATGGAGTGGGGTTGATTGGGAATGACACTGGGTCTTTCTAAGGCTCATGAGAGAGAACCCCATAACTTTTCACCCTTCCTGAGCTCCTCTCTGGGCATTGTGGCTCTGCACTGACCCCTACTCAGGGCAGCATCAATGTGAAACTATCTAGCCCAAAATCTTGAGAGAACCTGTAAGCTGCTGAAGGAAGGGAAATGATCTGTCCACATGCTTACGGGGGACACTGCTGAAATAGGGCCAGATCCTGTTATGAGCACACTATGACAGGCCTCTTCTCCTCTAAGGAGTTCACCACAGGATTGGGACCATAGTAAGGTATGGAGAACCTATAATGTCCTGGGCCACTGCTCCCAGAGGAAGCATGTGTCGATAAATGTTTAAAGTCACCATAGAGCATGTCACAGTCAGGAAGCTAATCTCTCCTTTCTCCTCTCTCTCAATCACACACACCTCATACATTAGCTCTAGCAGCTGGTTAGAAGGCTTCATGCTCGCAAATGCAACCCAAGATCTGTCCCCACCATCTGACTCCCATGTCCCATCAACAACAAAGGATGGATGAGAATGACCACTTGCAGTCAGGGCGGCAACTCAGAAATCAGCTTTTAATAGGTGGAATCATAGAAGGAATGGCCTTCTGAAAGCCAAATTGCTTCGATATACTCCCTCTTCCTCAGGGAAGATGTAAAAGAAAAAATTCTTAGTGTGTGGCTGTGTGTGCGCATAGCTGCATATATGTGTGTTTGGTGCTCTGCAGGGTCCCTAGCAATCATGTTTGATGCCCTTGCAATATTTAACCTATTGGGTTTTGTTGACTTTAGATTTCAGGTGGAGAAAAACAAAGTTTTCTTTTTAAATAAAGCTATTGGGTTTTGTGAGACCTATTAATGAGAAGGGGATTAGCAAGGAGCACATTTCTGTACAGTGTGAAGGGGGTTGCAAATGCCAGGCTAAAAATAATTGCCCTATAACAAGTACCACCAAATAGAAAACAAAATACAGACAAATATATCAGCTTGAAAGATTAGATTTTTATCAATGAATGTTGATTTCACCATAGAGACAAAGTAGATGAGGTATTACCTTTTATTGGAAAGTTGGTCCTCACCCGCCTTGTCTCTCTAACACCCTGGGAGCTGCATGGCTACAACTACACTGCATGCAACAATGGAAGATTTCGCTACATGCATTCAAACCAATGCAAAAAATGGTTCCATCAATAGTAATCTAAATGTATTGATATGCAAAATAAGAAAAAATATTCTTCGGGAATTATTGGCATTTGAATTAAGGCTATTTATTTTGCATATTTTGAGATAGGCTGTTACCAATTTGTGTTTCACTGATTATAAAGCCTTAGCTTTTGAACCTCTAGTTCAACCATCAATACATAAATGTATGACCTCCTACACACACAATGTCCCACAACTGTGAAAATTTAAATTAATAAAAATAAAAAAAATAAAAATAGGCATTGATATTATTCAGTATAAACTAGAAATTGAATTCTGTCAAGCCTAAATATAAATACCACAGAAGCCCTCCTGTCATTCTTTACAGAAGCTGTTGGGCAGAATGGATTTATTCTTAGAAAAATATTCATGTTAACTGTGGCACTTTTTATAATAAGCCGTCTGGCTGACTCTCCAAGAAACAGGTAACTTTGCTACTGAAGTACAGGCAGTCCCCGAGTTACGCGGCTCCGACTTATGTCGGATCCGCACTTACGAACGGGGCTTTCTCTCCCCAGAGCTTGCAGGCAGCAGGACCGCCCAGAGCGCAGCGGTCCCGCCACCTCGACCTCTGGGGCGAGAAAAGCTGCTCCGGGTGCCCCTGGTCTGCTGGGGACCGTCTCCAGCAGACCAGGGACACCTGGAGCAAAGCCGGGGAGGCGCGGTACTCCACTGCCGCTGCGGCTTTGCTCCCGGTGTCCCTGGTCTGCTGGAGACGGTCCCCAGCAGACCAGAGGCACCGGGAGCAAAGCGGCAGCGGCGGCGGAGTCCTGCGCCTCTGAGACTTTGCCAGAACAAAGCCTCAGAGGCTCGGCACCCCGCCGCCGCTGCCGCTTTGCTCCCAGTGCCTCTGGTCTGCTGGGGGGGAGAGGGCGCAGCTTGTGCCCGCCCCCCCAGCAGACCAAGGAGACGTGGAGCAAAGCCCCAGGCCTGTGGTAGAGCAGGTGGGGCGCTGCCGGTTGGTCCCGCAGCACCGCTCCTTGGCGCTACTGGACCAACCTGGCAGCACCCCAGCTGCTCTGCCCCAGGAGTCCTGATTCAGCCGCTGCTGATCAGTTTCAGCAGCGGCTGAATCAGGACACCTGGGGCAGAGCAGCTGGGGTGCTGCTGGGTTGGTCTAGTAGCGCTGAGGAGCGGTGGCGCTACTGGAGCAACCCAGCAGCACCCCAGCTGCTCTGCCCCAGGCATCCCCAAGTCAGCCGCTGCTGAAACTGACCAGTGGCTGACTACAGGAAGGATTGATTCCCAGCTATATGCTGCTATTAACCAGAAGTTGTTAATACCCAGGCTGCTATCAAGAGGAGTCTACAGTATCTGCCACCATGGTGCTAGAGGCCTGATCTAGAGGTTTAAATTCAAGACTAGAAGTTGGTGATTCCTGAATGCTAACCTCAGCTCCTGCACAGCCATTTTCAGAGATCGTGGCCAAATAATTCGGGTTGTATCTACACTGCAGCTGAAAATGTGCTTCCCAAAGAGAATAGACAGACATGTGCTGGCTTTGCTTGAGTTAGCACATGAAAAAGAACAGTGTAGCTGGTGGCTGAACGAATGGTAGCTTGGGCTAGCCACCTTAATACATACCCACTGCCAAGGTCCTTGAGCTAGCATGTGTCTGTCAACTGAATTTATCTACTCAGCACTCCCCGGGAGTTCTCCAGAAGACTCCTTTCCTACAAGACTACAAAGAAGCTCTGCAGAGGATCATATGATCACCAAGTTTCTGTAGCTTCTGCTTTTTGGTTGTTTTGGAGAAATGCCAAGTGATAACAGTTATGGATCAACTGACTTTACCCTTTTTCTCTTCCACTTCAGGCCCAGCACCTCAAGGCAGACAAAGAGAGAGACTGTTCAGCATCCACTGGGTGCAGCAGATCCACTGGCAACCTCCCAGTGGCCAGTTCCACCCCTGTGGGATCTGTACTGTCATTATCTGACACTAAGCTAGGGAGAGAGGTAGATACGCTTAAGGGCAGAGATAGGGTCCAGAGTGACGTAGACAAATTGGAGGATTGGGCCACAAGAAATCTGATGAGGTTCAACAAGGACAAGTGTAGAGTCCTGCACTTGGGACGGAAGAATCCCAAGCATAGTTACAAGCTGGGGACCAACCAGTTAAGCAGTAGTTCTGCAGAAAAGGACCTGGGGGTTACAGTGGATGAGAAGCTGGATATGAGTCAACAGTGTGCCCTTGTAGCCAAGAAGGCTAATGACATATTAGGTTGCATTAAGAAGAGCATTGCCAGCAGATCCAGAGATGTCATCATTCCCCTTTTTTCGGCTTTGGTGAGGTCACATCTGGAGTATTGTGTCCAGTTCTGGGCCCCCCACTACAAAAAGGATGTGGACGCATTGGAGAGGGTCCAGCAGAGGGCAACCAAAATGATTAGGGGGCTGGAGCATATGACTTATGAGGAGAGGCTGAGGGACTTGTGTCTGTTTAGTCTGCAGAAGCGAAGAGTGAGGGGGGATTTGATAGCAGCCTTCAACTTCCTGAAGGGAGGTTCCAAAGAGGATGGAGAGAGGCTGTTCTCAGTAGTGACAGATGGCAGAACAAGGAGCAATGGTCTCAAGTTGTGGTGGGAGAGGTCCAGGTTGGATATTAGAAAAATCTATTTCACTAGGAGGGTGGTAAAGCACTGGAATGGGTTACCTAGGGAAGTAGTGGAGTATCCATCCCTAGAGGTGTTTAAGTCTTGGCTTGACAAAGCCCTGGCCGGGTTGATTTAGTTGGGATTGGTTCTGCCTAGACCAGGGGGCTGGACTTGATGACCTTCTGAGGTCTCTTCCAGCTCTATGATTCTATGATCTGCACAGGGGAGGGATAAAGGCAACTTGATTGACACCTGAACCTTTTCAGTCTGTTTACCCATCTATAACATGTCTTTTAAGCTAAAAAGATGTTTAAATGCTAAGAATTATCATTCCACATATGAAACCCAAAAGAAATCACAACAGTCCACTGGTTCTCTACCCAGTGGATTTTCAGTCCTGTTCCCTGTGCCTCTTCACAAGAATTTCCTTTTGTGCAACAGTCCCACCAGCACGAACTAATTAGACAAAACTATGTCGTAATCTCTACTGAAACCAAAACCTTTTCATTCCCTTCCAGCCAATTGGAGCTCATCCCTGATGTTTTCCATCTCCCTGCTTCTGTGAATAAGAGTATCCATGTGAAAATATGCTTGGGTCACCCTCTATGATTCATTCATCTGGAGGCAATTTGGAGGCTGCTGCTTACAATTAGCCACTTGATCTTTATCAGCATTGTTCTTAGTCCTTAGAAACCTGTGTCTCTGGTTACAACCTTTCTGGTATTTGGATGGCCTATTTAATTATACCATTGGACCTATTTGTTCATAGGATGCAGAGCTAACTGAAATCCTAAAGATCCCCATCATTCACCTTCTCTATGCATTTTGAGTAATTAATATTTAGAACAAATTCCAAAATATGTTTCTTTGTAAATGTTACATTCTCTCACTGCAGAGAAAACAGCCTTCATACAGCTGAAGAGGAAAATCCCTTTGATTTAAAAGATTATATTCTCTTCACTACATCCAGTTATGAAGGAGAGTAAATGGCTCAAAGCCATTCCACTTTGGGACATCATTATGTCAGATCTCAAATTAAGGAAGGATAATATGCCTTGTCAGCATTTGGATGGGTGGCTTGCAAGGAAAAACTAGATGCTTCAAGAAAACATCTGTATGTATGTCTTCAATGCAAATAAAAATAATTATCAAATAGAGAAACACCATTTTAGTAATCTAGACCTGTGTTAGTTTGGGCTACAGAAAGACCTGTTTAGCCCATGAATTCATGAGAGAAACAAGAAACTTATGATGTTCTGTGCTGTTTGCCTGTTTGAAAAAATTAGATCAAAATTACTAAGTGATTGTATGAAGATATTGAGAGAAAGAACACTGAGGCTATGTCTAGACTGCAAGCCTCTTTTGAAAGAGGATTTTTGAAAGATGCTTTTGAAAAAGCCTCTTTCGAAAAAAAGCGTCTAGACTACAACCAGTACTTTCAAAAAAGCGAGTCACTTTTTCATAAGAGAGCACCCAGGCAGTCTGGATGCTCTCTTTCAAAAAAGTGGAGTTTGCATTACATAGCGCCTTTTTTTGAAAGAGCACTTTCGAAAAAAGGTGTTCTTCCTTGTAAAATGAGGTATACCGTGGTAAAAAAAACTGCTGTCTTCTTTCGATTTACTTTTGAAATAATGCAGCAGCAGTCTAGACACAGGTAAAGTTTTTTTGAAAAAAGGCCACTTTTTTTGAAAAAAAGCCTGCAGCCTAGACACACCCAGGGTATGTCTACACTACAAAGTTAATTCGAACTAACAGACGTTAGTTCGAATTAACTTTGATAGGCGCTACACTAGCAAACCGCTAGTTCGAACTTAATTCGAACTAGCGGAGCACTTAATTCGAACTAGGTAAACCTCATTCCCCGAGGACTAACGCCTAGTTCGAATTAACTAGTTCGAATTAAGGGCTGTGTAGCCACTTAATTCGAACTAGTGGGAGGCTAGCCCTCCCCAGCTTGCCCTGGTGGCCACTATGGGCACCACCAGGGAAACTCTTCTGCCCCCCTCCCAGCCCCGGAGCCCTTAAAGGGGCACGGGCTGGCTACGGTGCCCGTGCCAGGTGCAAGCCTGCCAGCACCCAGCCAGCAGACCCTGCACCTGGCACGGCTCGAGCCAGCCGCCCACTGCCACCCAGCCCTCTGCCTCTTCCTGGGGCCAGGCTGGCGGCTCCTGGGAGCCTGCACAGGTCCGCAAGAGGCGGGGGCACGCCTGGTCTAGTGCAGACATCGTGGACCTCATCCACGACCTCCGGACTAGGCACAGGAAAGTGGCCGTCTAGGGCAGGATAGCTGCCAGTCTGGCCACCCAGCAGCAGGTGTGCATGAAAACCAAGGTGGTCCAGTGAGACACCCGACTCTGAGCCCTGAGCTTAGAATGGCCGTACTGGGTCAGACCAAAGGTCCATCTAGCCCAGTAGCCTGTCTGCCGACAGCAGCCAACACTAGGTACCCTGCAGGGGATGGACCGAAGACAATGACCAAGCCATTTGTCTCGTGCCATCCATCTCCAGCCTTCCACAAACAGAGGCCAGGGACACCATTTCTACCCCCTGACTAATACCACTCCATGGACCCAACCTCCATGAATTGATCTAACTTCTCTTTAAACTCTGTTCTAGTTCTAGCCTTCACAGCCTCTTGCAGCAAGGAGTTCCACAGGTTGACTATTTGCTTTGTGAAGAACAACTTTCTGTTATTAGTTTGAAGTCTGCTACCCATTCATTTCATTTGGTGTCCTCTAGTCCTTCTATTATGTGAACTAATGAAGAACTTTTCTTTATGCACCATCTCCACGCCACTCATACTTTTATAGACCTCTATCATATCCCCCTCAGTCTCCTCTTTTCTAAGCTGAAAAGTCCCAGTCTCTTTAGCCTCTCTTCATATGGGACCTGTTCCAAACCCCTCATCATTTTAGTTGCCCTCCCCTCTCCCACCCTCTCTCTTCTCCTCTCCCACCTCCTTTTCCCAGTCTCCCCGAGTTTTGTTCAATAAAGAGAGTTTCTATTTTTGAACACACGTGTCCTTTATTTTGTACATCAGGAAGGGGGGCTAGGGAGGGGTAAGTGGAAGGAGGTGAGGGAGGATTGGGGTACGAGCCCCCGATGGGGAGGACTGGGATGGCTCTGCGGGCTCCTCGCGGTGGAAGCTCTCCAGCAGCCCCCCGATTGACCCCTCCTCCCCGGATGGCAGCCTGCGGCAAGTGCAGCAGGGCTGATGGCCAAGTGCTGTGATGTGCCGAGTGTGGGCACTCAGGGCACTCCAAGCCAGGACTGCTTTGCTGTCCCTCATCGAGTTGGACAAGTGAGCAGGGAACCCCTGAGAACTGTCTGTCCGGGGTGGGGGTCGGGTCCCTTTAAGCACAGCCCTCGGCTACCCTGAGACAGCAGCTCCACGCTCTAAGTCCTCCTCTGATGCCCTGCCGGCACTGCTTCCGGCCATCCTTAACCCCGGTTCAGGGTCCACTCAATGTGGACATACTAGTTCGAATTAGCAAAACGCTAATTCGAACTAGTTTTTAGGTCTAGATGCACTAGTTCGAATTAGCTTAGTTCGAATTAACTAATTTGAACTAAGTTAGTTTGAATTAGCGCTGTAGTGTAGACATACCCCCAGGTTTATATAAAATGCAGAGACAATACCCTTCTGGTGAATGCTAAGCAAGGTACGTTAATAAGCTGGGGGGAAAAAACATTTTCTGAACATGTGAACTAAACCAGGGGGCCCATGGAGACAGCCAGAAAGAGAACAAGAAGTGAATGTGATTCCCCACTGCCTTCTAGCTTATGCCATCAGTCACACCTCCAGAAATTGGATGTACAATGCTCCTACTCTGGGTAGTATTTTATATCCACTTAGCACAGAGGTAAGTGTTCCGTGAAGTGCAAGGCAGTAAAGAATTCGGATAACAGTGTGTAGCAAAGAGGAGCACATAGGATAGTCAGTTTTATAGATGATTGAATCCTAAAGTAGAAAAAATCTAAGGGAAGAACAAAAGCTTTGATGAAACCCTGGAAGAAAGGCAGAGGGAAACACTTCGCATTTGGGCATACCAGGGAAGTGTGTTCAACATGATTCTCAGATTACCAAAAGGTTATAGTTGTACATTTGTATGTGAAGAGCTATGAATTGTATTAATTAGCAACCAATCTGGCATTCTCCAGAGAAAGCAAGGAGTAAATGGCTGTAGACTCCCAAATTCTTGGTAACATTCTGCCCTCTTTGCATTCTTTCTATGGCATAAAGGAGCCATAAGCAACCAGAATGCTCCAGTTAAGTTTTTCCCTGATACCAGTTCCACTGAAATTACTTTATGCCAACCCTCCTCACAACCACCAGCATAAGGATATGATAGTGGTAGGCCCAGCCCAGGTATGTTGGAGATGGGAGTGGGTGTGGCTATAGTGCTCTTTGCTTATACTATTCTGGGCTGAAGGCATCTGTGAAAAATTGTTATAAAGTATCTTTAAAACGGGACTATGTTGGCCTAGACTTCAGAAGTGCAAAGACAGTGAAAAATACCATTACCAAACTCCTCTCAGTCTTCTCTTTTCCAAACATGCAAACCCAATTCTTTCAATCTTCCCTCAGAGGTCATGTTTTTTAGACCTTTAATCATTTTAGTTGTTCTTCTCTGGACCTTCTCCAATGTATCCACATCTTTCCTGAAATGTGGCACCCAGAACTGGACACAGCACTGTAATTGAGGCCTCATCAGTGCAGAGTGCAAGAATTATTCTTGTTAACACTCCTGGTAACACATCCCAGAATGATGTTTATTTTTTTCCAACAATGTATGAAACGGATTGTTCTTCCTAAGTAGAATACTTTACATTTGTCCTTATTAAATTTCATCCTATTTACCTCAGACCATTTCTTCATTTTGTCTTGATCATTTTGAATTAAAATCCTATCCTCCAAAGCCCTTTCAATCCCTCCCAGTTTGGTATCATCTGCAAACTTTATAAGCATAATCTCTATGCCAATATCTACATCATTGAGAAGATACTGAACAGAACCGGTCCCAAAACTGATCCCTGTGGAACCTCACTTGTTATGCCCTTCCAGCATGATTGTGAACTACTTTCTGGGATAACTACTCTCTGGGAATGGTTATCCAACCAGTTATACCGTTATCCAACCACTTTATAGTAGACCCATCTAGGTTGTATTTCCTTAGTTTACTAATGAGAAGGTCATGTAAAACTGTATCAGATGCTTTACTAAAGTCTTGGAATACCAGATCTACCACTTCCTCCTGATCCACAAGGCTTGTTATGCTATCAAAGAAAGCTACAATGTTAGACATGATTTGTTCTTTACAAATCCATGCTGGCTGTTACCTATCACCTTATTTTCTTCCAGATGTTTGCAAATAGATTCCTTAATTATTTAATCCATTCATCTTTCTTTACACAGAAGTTAAGCTGATTGAGTCTGTAGTTTCCTGTGTTGTTCTTATTTCCTTCTTTATAGATGGGCACAATATTTGCCTTTTTCCAGTCTTCAGGAATCTCCCATCTTCCTTGACTTTTCAAAGATGCTAGTTAATGGCTTAGACATCTTTGGTATCAGATCTTTGAGTATGCTAGGATGCATATCATCAGGTGCTGGTGACTTGAAGACATCTAACTTTTCTAGGTAGTTTTAACTTGATCTTTACCTATTTTAACTTCTGAACCTACCTCATTTTTTTTCAGCATTCACTGTGTTAGGTGCCTAATCCCCACCAACCTTCTTGATGAAAACAAAGAAATCATTAAGCACCTCTGCCATTAAGTACATTTTCTGTTATTGTTTTCCCCTCTTCATTGAGTATTAGACCTACCCTGTTCTTGGTCTCTCTCTCTCGCTTCTAATATATTTGTAGAATGTTTTCTTGTTACCCTCTCTGTCTCTAGCTAGTTTGAGCTCGTTTTGTGCCTTTGCCATTCTAATTTTACTCCTACATACTTGTATTAATTGTCTTAATACACACTTGTATTATTTATATTAATCTTTTGTAATTTGACCTAGTTTTCTCATTTTGTAGAACTTCTTTATTTTTAGATCATTCAGTTAAGCCAGGTTAACCGCTGCACAGAATCCAGCACAAAGAGCTGAACTCCACTTCTCCGAAAGCAGGAGGATGAGGGAGGGAAAATAATTGACTAGCATATAAAAGGGGAGGAAACTTTAAGTATGAGGGAATCTCAACTATTTACTGACCCTCCCCAAAGCCTCAAGCCAGCCCTGTGCATATTAATTTGTATTATGACAGTGGATGGAGGTCAATTATATTTGCAGGGAGGAAGTATCTGAAACTATTTCACAGGCCCACTCAAAACCTCCAAAGCCAGCTTTGGGTGTCTCAAAGGCAGCAGTGAGGGGACAGTGTGCTACAGCTGAATGTGTTAGCTATGCCCTTCATTAGGATGCAGAACAAATCTCGTTCTCCTGGCAAACAGGACTGAGAAACAGAAGAAAAATGGAAATCGGATCTGAGCAATGAATTCCCCATTCAGGATAAGATCCCTGCATTTCCTCAAGAACTCAAGTTTGCTTGGTTTTGTTTAAAACAAAGGTAACAGGAAATTTCAGCACAGAAAGAGGTCAGAGTCCCTTGCTTGTGGGGCCAGCAGGCCCTGGGAGAGCTACTGAGGCAGAACACTCAGTCCTCAAAGGGGAAGAGTGGGGGAGGGAGCACCTCACTCTTGCTCTCAAGTAAGGCTGCCATCTTTCTCCAGTTTGTCCTGGGAGGACTCTATAGGTGCGTCTATCCAGCCCCATAAACTCGAAATAAGATACGCAATTTGCACTATGCAAATTGCATAACTTATTTCAAGTCTATTTTGAAATATAGTGCTATTTCAGCCATCCCTTACTCTTCGTACAACGAGGTTTATGAGGACTGCAAAATAGCGCATCTGCTATATTTTGGAATAGCGGACACATTCAAAAGATGCAGGGTAGCTATTTCAGTATACCTCTGGAATCCCAAAATAATTCTGATGTATAGACGTACCCTAGGATTCAGTCTCCATGTGATTCTTGAAACTACAACTCTGTTGGGAAATTACTTGACTCCATTTTAATGTATTACTGCCTTCGATTTGTTTTTCCAGTTTGTCCCTTTGCTCTGAAAAAATAATGAAACTTAGTTTTCTGCCTTTTTTCCCCCATTTACTTTCTTGGCAAATGTTTAGGATGCATTTTGGCAGCAATAAAGGAAAGATCTTTTAAAATGTTCCTCAGAAGCCAGTTTGAACAGAGACTTTGTCACGATGCTTTCCCACTAAAATGTTTGGAATTCATGCCTGGGAAAAAATATCAAGCCTTCTGTATGTGATAGAAAGGGTGTGAGGTATATGCTGTAAAAATGTTCCACAGAAGCCAAAAGGCTACATGCTGCATCAGATATAAAATTCCCAGGATGTCATCCAACGGCATTGTTCCTGCTTAAATCAAGTTAAAGGATACACGTTGTGTTAAAAGTCATTTTATACGTATATTTTAAATTTCTCCTTCCCTGAACTCTATTACTAATCACCAGTTGGATTGCTAAAACCGAAATGGATGTTTGAATCTCTGTTTTTGCCATTTATTCGGTTTGATCTGTGCATTTCCCTTTGAAACTAGACAAGTTGACGCCATGTTAATGTACAATTGGTTTCACTTTTTTGCCTCTGACTCGGGAGTTTTGTGATAGAAATGGAACTGTGAAAATCGTATTGTTCTTCACCTTCACTTACAGCCAGGGACAGAAAAGACCAATGCCATTGCAGTGATGCAACTCCACTCCAGTTGCCACACCCAGGGATGAACTTGGCCCCGAGGAATTTTATGAAATCTACGCCATGATCAAAGGTGTGAAATAATGTAAGGACAGGGTTATAATGGCTAACGCAGACCTAGTATGAAAATCTTGATGGGCAAACACGGCATCATGAGCTTTTATTTGGAGTAGTTTTCAGCAATACCATTGCAAGCTGTTTCTTTCAATCATGAGCCAGATACCCCCAGAGTTAAATTATGAATCAAATACCGGGAATTCCATCAGGCCTACTGGCTTGAGATATTGTGATGCAGATGACACAGCCATTATCTTAACATATATTGCATTATTCCTATTCCTCCTCAGCCTCAGATTCTTCATTAGACAGAATAACTTAATCAGGCATCAAGCATAAAAATGCAAAAACAGATATTAGACTTGATTTCACCTCAATCCGGTTATTTTACTATGTGCGTGGCATGGTAAAAACAAATAAATAAAGACCTAGAAATGGGACCATCTATCTGTACAGGATCAGAAGCTACCATTTGTTTGATCTGCTCTGCACTTGATCCCTGTGTCAGTGGTGACTACTATTGCTCGACCTTATTGTTGCCTATAAGGGTAGGCGGATTATCTCTGCCCAAAAGGTTGTCCTTTATTAAAGCAATAGCATCAAACCTGGGGCACTATTGAAATAGGTGATGGTAGAAGAGAGGAACCCTGCTGTAGTATAGAAAGTGGTTGAATGCACGTCTCTCATAGTAAGCACACTTCTTTATACGTCTCCCTATGTATTTATTCAACACAAATTATTTTCCAAATACCCTCTTTTATGATGCACATAAATGGCCTTGCAGTCATCAATGGCCTTTAAAGGAGCCATGGGGTGCTCACTGTATCCTCCATTATTCTAATCAACCTACACATAAATGTTACCAGTTGGCTGAGTTCATGACAGCATAGGAGTTTTGATCACACACAAACGTAAATACACGCACAATGCCTGTACTCACAGCTTTCACAGTGATTCCCGGTATAGCCTGCTAGACAAGCACATCTGTAGGCACCAGCTTTATCAAGGATACATGTTCCATCATGAAAACATGGAGATGAAGAGCAAGCTGCAAAAGGAGAGGCAAGAATATTCACAATCTTTCATCTGATTCTGAGCTAGTTGACTATGGTTTTCCATAGCACTCATCGCAGCAATTTCCAAAGGCCTTCCAGGTAAATTAAATATGTAGGATGAAGTACTCATTGGGATCAAGGAGTTTTCCAATCCTCTCCCTTCCCTGCTACAAGGGAGATCTTGGGATGTGCAACATTTTATTGGTGGTTGTTTTCCCTTTTTTCTTCTTCCCTCTTGGCCCTCACCCATCTATCACTTATTTCTAGTTACAGAGGGTTTACCCAAGGGGTTACTTTATCTCTTACAATACTTCACCCTGGGCTTTGTGAACTATATTGTCCTAAAGGAGCACAGCTATTTTCTTGGGGCATGGATGTAAATGCAATGACTGATGTTCCTGTGTCCTCCTGATCCCTATTATGAGTTTTTAAATCAGGCTTAGGGTTGTCCTTGAACTGTTAAAGGAAGCAGGCAGGGAACCAGCAGATTGGCACAGCTCCTGGCACAACTACCCAGCTGCAATTACAGAAGTGGCACATAGAGATCAGAAATTTTTAAGGATAAATGGGTATCTCGGTGCATTGCTAATTATTTGCACGTGCACCAGCCTTACTTACATGGGCAAAGGCCTCTGTTCTGCACACACTTTTGAGCACCATGCCTGGTTCCCCCCTTTTAAAAATGGTCCCTTATAGATAAAATAAATACATTCTAGAACAAATTGCTTAAAGCAGCTCCTCCTTCACCTCATTGCATAGATCTGAGTTTAGACCCTCCACATTCTGTACTTCCTCTATTATACCAGATGAAAACCACTAGTTCCTACTGGGATGCAACACAAGCACCATTTCAAGTGTTAGTGACCTCAACTGTTCTGGAAGAAAATCAACCTGAACTCACATCTTACTAGGCACAAATCATAGAATTTAGATCCAGATCAAATAGGAACATTTCTAAAGACTGTGAAGTTTTGGATCTGATGTTCTGGTACAGATCCATCTTAACAAGTTAGGCTAGAGCTATAAAGGTCATATCTAGATTCAAATTGAACAGTTAACCCTATTTTGCCATAAAATTCTCTTGCCACTTTTAGGAGACTTTCTAAAGGTTCCTCATAACTTATTTATTGAACTTCTAGTCCATCATTGCCACAAAAGTATAAATTGAGTAAATTCTAATTCACTTAAAAGTCACAGTTGCCTATCAATAATATATTGATTGCCACTTAAACATAAGAGAGGAATGAATTCTACCACTAAACTTTGCTGGTGGTGCAAAGCAGGGTCAGTGGTTCCCAAACTCCCCCTCCCTCCTTAACCACAAGATCAATGCAAACAATCCATTTTAGAGATTAAAATTCTCTCTTTGATGAAACCCAAAATGACACACGTCAAATCAGCTGATACTTTTGCAAAGTTTTAACTGAAACAGGCTTTTCAAGTCTCTTTGACCCAGCTTGGTGAAAGAAAAATGGAACTCCACTCATAACATCAAAATGAGATTTCTGACACAGATTTCATGCAGAGATGTATAGCTATGCGTATTTAGGTTGGGTAGTGAAAGCCACACCAAAAACCTTGCACAAACTCTTTAAAGATGGATATGAGGATTTCAGAATGTGACTGAGGAGGATAACAATTTCTGGAAAAGCTTACAAATTGTCATTTGGTTGTTTCCTGCTGTTCTAAAATATTTAAAATAAAAGAGAGAAATTTCTGAGGAGCCAGTGAAGCACTGATATTTTGCATCCAACAGGCCATGTATTCCTCTCAGTTGAAATCAATGAAGTAGAACCAATGGTACTTTTATTTACAGCTAGGGCTCTACCAAATTCACACCCATGAAAAATGCATCTCAGACCGTGAAATCTGGGTTTTTTGTGTGCTTTTACCCTATACTGTACTGATTTCATGGGAAAGACCAGCATTTCTTGTATTGGGGGTCCTGACCCAAAAAAGAGTTGCAGGAGGAGTCAGTTATTTTAGTGGACCTGTGGTATTGCCACCCTTACTTCAGCACTGCCTTCAGAGCTGGGTGGCTGGAGAGCAGCAGCTGTTAGCTGAGCACCTAGCTCTGAAGACAGTGGCCCACCAGCAGTGGCACAGAAATAAGAGTGGCATTACTGTACCAGGTCACCCTTACTCCTTCACTGGTGCTGGCAGTAGCTCTGCCTTCAGAGCTGGGCTCTTGCCAGGAGCCACTGCTTTCCAGCTGCCAAGCTCTAAAGACAGCCCACCTCCTGCAGCAGTACAGAAGTAGCAATAGAGATATCACAACAGGCCTCTTACCATAACCTTTCAAAAAAAACCACATACATACATACACACAGAAGTCCAGGACCCCTACAGTAACAACAACATGAAATTTCAGGTAACTAACTGAAATCATGAAATTTACTATTTTAAAAATCCTATGACCATGAAATTGGACAAAACGGGCCACAAATTTGTTAGTGCCCTATTTATAGCTTCTGTCTTGAGAGCACACTGCACTATTTGTCTGCCAGTTTATTCTGTAAAGCCAATTGTGTCAAATGAATGAGCATGGATGTGTGTTACTGTGGTACTGGTGTAACACAAAGAAAAGCTGATGAAAATGGATCTTTATTCCCTGGCTTCATTCATATGACATAGAACACAGTTACAAAAGCTTCCACAGGGGATCAATATCCACTGACTCTATTCGTTACTGGTCACTGCAGTGGTTCTCGTTAAACCAGACCCAGCATGTTTTTAATCTGTCATGGCGCACTGTATTCTTTAAAAGTCTAAAACACAAAACTCACCAGAACACCCACACAGTGACTTGGCCATCCAATTCTGCTCATAATTGTCCGTTCTTGTGTTCTGTTTTCATCTGAAAAATTATCACTCCTTTCTGGCTGCATAGAAAGCCATTAAGGCAGCATCTATTAAGCCTGCAGTACAGACAAACCTATGGATCAAATCTGAGTCTCATTGGAGTCAAGGGGAATTATTCTCTGCTGGACTAGGATTTAGCCCTGTCTCTGCAGTGGGGTGAGTATTGTGTAAGTATCTATAACTACCTTGGGGAGCTGGAGGGGTTTTTTACAATAATGTTTGCAAAAGAAGTCTTCTGCTTTCTAGCTACGTTTTGTTTCAACAGAACTTACCTAACCAACTCACGTAACTAGGGGTATGTCTACACTTGTATCCTAGTTCAAACTAGGGATGCAAATGCAGGCATTTGAAATAGTCAATGAAATGGGGATTTAAATATCCCACACTTCATTAGCATGATCTCACCGGCGCTTTACTCCGCTCAACAGGTGTTTCAAAACTGAAAGTGCATGCTGGGACGCATTAGTTCGAACCAAACCCCTTGGTTCGAACTAACGTTACGCCTCAAAAAATGAGGGCGTTTGGTTTGAACTAACGCGTCCCGGCATGCACTTTCACTTTTGAAACACCTGATGAGCGGAGTAACGCGCCGTGAGATGATGCTAATGAAGTGCGGGATATTTAAATCCCCGCTTCATTGACTATTTCGAATGCCTGCATTTGCATCCCTAGTTCGAACTAGGGTGCAAGGGTAGACATACCTTAGGATATTCCCAGAGCCTGTCTATTTCTAGGGAGCTATATTCTGCCAAGCCCACCTCACTTGTCTTTATTATAAATTTGAAGACTAGTTAGCTCCTCTCCCTATGGGATTTTGTATTTACATTAATAATGTTTCATGGGTAATTGTTGCCAGCAAATCAGCTGGGAATCCCCTCACCTTCCACAAGGGAATTTTAAAAGAGTGCAACCCCACAATGTAGCGGGGGGGGAGGAAGGGGGAAATTATCCTGCTCACTTTATTTCAGTCTTCCTCCCTCCCTCCCTCTGCCTTTAATGTCTGAGGTCAGCTTAGTGACTTCTGGCCAGTGTCACTCATGACTAGATTACTCTTTATCCCTGACACAGTATCCGTTGCTGCACTCGAGTGGTTAACATCTGCTTCCACTACCAACAGTGTAGCTGATTAAGCTGCTTCTTTTATTAACTAGCTGCCCACTGGTCTTTCTTCTAGGGACTTTTTGCATTTGATTTAGCATTTACCTAAGTTCCTCTGGCCATTTGGTCTGGGTACTTCCCCTTCTGCCATCAGTGTCATCATTTGCCCAAAAGCATGACTTCTGAGCCAAGTTCTGCAAAAACTATCCCATGGAGGGTCCCCAGCCTAAAGGTGAGCCAAGCACAAAGTGCTCCACAAGGGTGGACACACATAAATGAAAAACCTCTGCTCTTACTACCAAAGGCAGCGAGTTATATGGGCCCATGGTGCCCGTGCTCCACCAATATTTAGGAACGTGGCCCCAGCTCCACCAACAGGACAACCATCCTGTCCATTAGAAGGACTGGTGCAACTGCACCAAGCCCTGTACTTCAGTGGGATCCAAGGTCCAGAGCAGCCTGCGGTGCCAGCAGGGGGTGTGGCACAGGCAGAAGTGAGTGATCCAGCCCCAGACTGCCCCACCCAGCCTCTTCCTGCTCATGCTCTGCCCCCACCCTCACTCACAAGTCCTTGCTCCCACCCTGCCTCTTTCCAGCTTCCATACCCTCCCCCAAAGGATGGGGCAGGGCAGAGGAGGGGCAGAGCAGAGCAAGGCGAGCTGAGGCCGGTTAGCTCACTGCTGCCAGCATCAGGCCCCTTGTTAGTTCCACCCCACCCCCAGCCACTCTGGTCTCTACCTCCCGCTGACGTATCCTAGGCACTACCAAAAATTACACAACCCTGCTGCGCATGCTCACGGCGTGATCCACTGTTCCTAGGTTCTTCACGCCATCGCTAAGATACGACAAATACCATGACATCCCTTTAGGCCTCTGCTCCCTTGTGGAGTGTTTACCTGATTCTTTTCTCAGCAGTAAAGCAGGTGAGTGACCTAGCGAGCCCTGTGCAGCCTATTACATGAATGTCAGCTACCCCTGGGGCTTTGCATTGAGAAGGATTTCAGACGACTGAATGCTGAAGCTTGCTGTATGTTGCCAGAGCTTTCAGTCCCTCAGCTCACCCCACGCACATTGTATTCTTCCCCAGAAACACTGCTGCTGGCCAGGTTCACGCTACACATAAAGAGACACAGTGAGTGTTTCAAAAGCTTTTCATCAGGCTAGGACAGATTCATAATAAGGTGCACAATGAAGCCTCCTGACAAACTGTCGCCCCTTTGCATCATGCTCTGCACGGATTCCCATGCTAGCAACCACCCAGTCTCAAATAAATACCATTAATAGTGGGTGGAAATAAAATGCCGAGCAGTGCTAGAATACTAAAAAGTGCATGCTGAGCAGAGAAAATGCAATCAATTCATTCTACTCCTTATCAAAAATGTTAGGCCTAGGAGTGTGGGCAGTCTATGCAACATACCCCAGGCTAGGTTTCATTTGATGGAGGCAACTTTTGTTTTCCATCAGCCCTGTCATTAGCACAGTGCTAGCTCTCCTTGTCTAACTGTTCCTGCTGTGATTGTGATTGGATTATAGGGAACAGCAAGTAGATATGTGACTGCACTAAATACAGGAGCGGGGCAACAGATCGGCCCTTGTGTGTGCACGTTTCAGACTGTTCACTGCATGCTGGTTACTAGTAACAGCTGAGCCCCTCTAGGTTTGTAGCTCAGATGTGGTTTGGCTACAGAGATTACATGCACTGACTGACCTTTTGGAACCAGATTTACAGCTCATGTGACCCCATTAAATCTGGGACACTAATGTGTGTCTGGAGTCTCATAAGCCTTACTTCAGGGAGCAGCTGGGAAATCCTAATGTTAGCAGTTATTAATCCTGTGGGATTTTCCTATGGCAAACTACCACACACTGTGCAGCCTAGTCTGCTAAGAACTCCATGGGCAGGTGTTATCGATTTGCCCCATACAAGAAAGGCCCAAGGCCTGTAGCCCACTGCAGATCAGAATGCAAAGCAGGAGCTACCAGCTTTCCCAGAGTTCTTCAGCAGGCAGGCAGAAGGGAATAATGCAGAGTGTAAATGAGATCTGACTCAAACCTAATATTTTTAATAAATAGATTGGAATTTTGGAACCTACCTTTTTCATTAAAAACATTTAGCATATGATATTCACTGAAAGAGAGAAATTTGAGGGGGTTATTCTTTGTATATGGGAAGAGCCTTCCATAGCTGCTCTGTAAAAAAACTACTGGAGGATAAAAACACAGCTGATCTGAAATGTGAAGCAACAGAAATAGTTTGTCAGACTATCAGATCATTTTCACATATGCAGCACACCAGAAATGCAACAAGCATTCATGTACTACCTCCAACAGTTCAGTGACTGCAAGAAGTTATGCAGAAAAATTCCATTTCGTCACTCCTCCTGGTTCTTTGGTGTAGAAAGAAACATCGTCAACCCATGAAACTTCCCCCCAAACTGCTGTAATCACTTGAGTCTTTGCACTAATAAGGGGGCTGGGTCTATTTTAAAAGAGCTTCATTTGAGCAAACCATATGGTGACTTTGTACCTTCACTGCACCTACCTGCATAAGCTGCTGTTGGCAACACAGCATGAAAGTTTTTAATGAAGCAGAATCAGGAGAAAGATTAGCAAGACTGAATTAATGAGAATAAAATGCTGTGCGCTTTTTTTGATTCCTTTACCTGTAATTTCTTCAAAGATAGCATGAAACCCATCAAAGTTCTTGGATCCATCGGACTGAAAAAGAACATGGAGTGAAGTCCCAGTGCTTCGTATTGGAGGGGGCCTATCGTTGCCACAGAAGCGCTTAATTATCCTGCTATCTACATTGTCCCCATCACGGATCTCCACGTAATCATACTGGCACATGTAGTCAAACTCCAGGCTCAGCATGGCAAACCTGAGACAGAAGGACATCAAAATCAGATTGTATACTCTCACCTGGCTGGACTGCATTTCTAATTCAGTTCAGAGTCTACTGCCTGAGGTTCCTTTAGTCAGCAAGTTCCTGCCTTCCTAACACCCTCCTCCATTCATCTTGATTTTCACATCATGGGCCTGTGAAGCTAAGCCACAGGACTTTCACAACCTTTGAATCCAACTCAGTTTTGTCATGTCACCTCATGGGACAGTTCTGCAGTGCTGTGGTGCAGTTTGCATCACAAAATGATGGAGTTTATACAAAGGCATTATGACACAAAAGTAGATCCCCACAACATTCACTTTTTCATCCCCAAAGGCAAATTCTAAAGGTAGCAGCCCTACGTCCTGGGTCATAACTGAAAAGTGCCCTATTTTTCACACAGTAAAGCTGTAAGGGTACGTCTACACTAGCCCCCTAGATCGATCTAGGGAGGCTAATGAGGGTGACCGGAATTGCAAATCAAGCCTGGGATTTAAATGGCCGGTTGCCATTTAGAAATTGACTAGCCCGAAGTGACTGCCCGCATCTACACGCGGCAGTGAAACGGGATTCTGGAATAAAGCCCTGAATCGAATTAGGTGGTATTCCTCATGGAATGAGGTTTACCACCTAATTTGATTTAGGGACTTTATTCCGGAATTCCGTTTCACTATCGTGTGTAGACGTGGGCAGTTACTTCAGGCTAGTCAATTTCTAAAATGGCGACCGGACGGGAACATGCAAATCAAGCGCAGGATATTTAAATCCCGGGCTTGATTTGCAATTCCGGTCACCCTCATTAGCCTTGATCTAGGGGGCTAGTGTAGACGTACCCTAAGTGTTGAAAGAAACAGCACTAACCTATGAGGCTAAAAGCTCTCTGAAACCAACTGGAGGTGGATTCCTATGTTAGTTTTTTTCCAGCATCCATGCAAAGAAGATGATAACAGCTGGAAACACTAGAGGGCAGAGAGTTAAACTCTATTTTGGACTTTATTGGTGCTACTTAATGTCATAGTTTTCTGCATTTAACAACTATGGTGACAGGCCCCTTAAAAATAAGATAGAAAGGGAGGGGACAAAAATAAAACATTTATTTCATACTAGAAGACAAAACAGAAACTATTTGTCAATCGCCAGCACTGACAGCATTTGTGGGGAGGAAAAAGGGATAGCAGAAGGGAGAGAAAGCACATTAATAATATTGGATGCCTTTACAGTAAACACTATGGCTACGTCTACACTGCCCCTTTTCCGGAAGGGGCATGTAAATTTCACTAGTCGTCGTAGGGAAATCCGCGGGGAAAGTAGGAATAAGAGCCTCCGGAAAAGGGCACTTTTTCCGGAGGATTGGGGCCAGTCTAGACGCTCTTTTCCGGCTTTTTTAAAAGCCGGAAAAAAGCGGCGGACATTTTTATTTAAATGCCGCGGGGGATATTTAAATCCCCCGCGGATTTCCCTACGACGACTAGTGAAATTTACATGCCCCTTCCGGAAAAGGGGCCAGTGTAGACGTAGCCTATGTATCTTGCATCAGCCATGGAGCAAGGCTCTCACTAGCTAACAGTATAATATACTGTTGATGCTGCTAGCAGATCACAGAGGCAAAATATTCAAACTGAGTATGAATGAAAAACAGACAAAGAGAGCTAATAAAAAAGAGTCTTTAGAGAATAAGCAATTGCCTGGGGAGCTGTGTCACACACCACCGTTCTGAGTAAGGAGTCGCAGCTCTGTGCCTGAGGGAACGCTTCACCACTAACCGCTCGGTAGAATATTTTAAAAATGAAACTTTTAATCTTCCCAATCTCCCTGAAAACTCTCAACTCTGTAGACCATGTTTATTTAAGGGATATAATGGATCAGACTGAGACTATCATGCTGCCTCTTCAAAGGTGGGCTGAAAGATCTGGCAAGCTAAGATTTTCTAAATGAAGAGAAGGGCAAAATTCACAGTCATTCTGAATGCTCAGCATGCTCGTAGAGACTACAGCTAATGTTCCCTGATTGACCTCTTCTGGGGACCTAGTGGTTTCCGAGCAAAAGGAAGCCCGTGTTATGTGAAATGGCTGGTGCCCTGCTATCCCCTACCCATCAGACTAACAATAATACACTTTCACTTGTCTTCACATAGTGCTTATTTTTTATCACAGTAACAGCTGAACCTTAGCTGGTATAAGTCTGTTTAGCTCCATTGAATAAGCAATTGAATGGAGTTGTACCAAGTTACACCAGAGGGAGATATGGTCCTGCATTTTCACAAGGGTCTGTTGGAACATGGATTAGGAAAAAAATTGAATCTGCTTTCAATAGACATCAGAGATTAATTCACCTCAGTTTTATTTAAACTTCATGAGCAAGTTGGTGAATCCAAATTCTAGTTCTGTCTGACATTCTATTACTTACCCATGAGATATCAAGTTACCAGCATGACATCCTCAAAGCAAGCTGTCTTTGGCTGATCAAGCCCCTTATGGAAGCGACAGATTCATACAAATTAACCCATTGTCACACCCCTCAAGCCAGGTGAAAACAGGATAGACTTTAGGACCCCAAATCTACAAATCCTTATACACATTCTTAGCTTCCCTTACATCAGTTGTCCCATTGACATGACTAGACTATTCTCATGTTTCTATGAAGTTAAACATATGCATAAGTGTCGACAGGACAGAGTCCTAGGACCCATTTCTGGGAGACACCTCTGTGTAACCATGGGTAGAGCTGGGCTTGATGCATACTCGTTTAGAATTTCATCTATGCAGAGAGAACCTAGCTCTATAGCAACCATACTGATACTGAACCATACATGATACTGAAAATGCAGAAGAGTAACTGTCAAGGAATCCGATGCAAAGTTCTACATTGGGGCCACAAAATAACAGATAAATTGTGCAGAATGGTGTTAGTAGTTTGTCCCCTTCAAAAAAAATTCCTGCTAAAAATATGACTAAGCTAATTTAATGGGAAGGCTTGCAGGTTTCAGAGCAGCATTGTTTGAATGTAGGAGTGAAGTAGCTATGAGATGCAGAGGCCTCATGGCTAAGGTGCAGAGATGGGAGCTGAGAGACATGGCAGAGGATTTTCAGAAATCCTCCACATAGTCCTAACTAGGCTCCCAGTGGAGTCAACTAAGCACTTTTGAAATCTTGGGGCCTATTGCTGGCTAAAGCACAGTTATGGGCAAGTTCATTAACCTCAATTTCCTCACCTGTAAAAATGGGGCTATTTCCCCAACCATCCTGAAAATTGTAATGCCAAATTCCTCTATGGCTATGTCTAGTCTGCAGGCTTCTTTCGGAAGAAGCTTTTCCGGAAGAGATCTTCTGAAAAAACGTCTTCCAAAAGAGAGCGTTCACACTACCAAAGCGCATCGAAAAAGCAATCTGCTTTTTCAAAAGATAGCATCCACACGAATGGACGTTATCTCGCAATTAAGCTGTGATTACTATGGGCGGAGTGGCCACCAGGGCACCTGTGCTTTTTCCTCTTTCCTCTTCTTGTGAAAGAACTCCCTCTTCCCCAGAAACACATGCCTTTTTCTAAAAGAGCTCTTTCGGGAAAAGGCTTCTTCCTCGTAGAAAGAGGTTTACCAACGTCATTTGTTCTTTCAATTTTTTTTCAAAAGAACGCGATTGCTGTGTGGACATAAGTGAAGGGTTTTTTCAAAAAGGCCATTTTTCTGAAAAAACTCTGTAGTGTAGACGTACCCTTTGTTAATGAAATGCTTGGCGCTCCACAGGCAGAAAGGGAGCACAACATACCTTTTTGAGGAGATGTTATTAGGGAGTGCATTGAGAATATGCCTCTGGGGGGGAAGCTTCTCCACAAAGGAAAAGAACAATTACAGGATACATCTCTGTCAGAGCATTAAAGAAAACGATTGAGAGTTGTGTGTTACCTATAGTGCTGTAGCTCATCCCCTGATATGACATGGGACAAGGGAGCATGATAAATCACAAATTAAAGAGAAATGAGTCTAGAAAATGGACATAAAAATAAATTACTCTTGCAATCAGGGTGCCATTTATCAAAGCACACCCAGTCCAACAAATCCCCTAGGACAGAGGGGCATATCTCAAGTCAGGAGATGATTTATTTGTATTCTAGACAGCTTTACTTTTTCTGTCCTATAAGATTAGGAGACTTTATGAAACTCACTGCAAGCAAGCAATCTGCCATTTAAAGCCCCTAGTTGGGAGGCAGGGCAAGGAGAGAAATAAGAAGCAGCTGACCTCACACCAGAGACCAGCCCAGCACACAGGTGCTAGGAACAAGCTGATACCACTTCCCCACACTCTTGACTAGCCCACACTTTCAGCTGTAATATAAAGAAGAGCTTAAGCATGCAGGGGAAGAGACCAGGGGATGATATTTGCTGGTGAATAGGGCAAGCTGGCAGACTGAGTCCAAACCACAGTCTTGTTAGTGTTGCTTCTTATATATTTGTCTTGCTTTGTTTGGGAAGATAATGAACAAAGCCTTTAAGAAAGGGACAGAAACTCAACCTGTGTCTGACTGCAGCTGGTGACTCCCACCAGCATTTCCCTGAGGTGATCACACAGGCTGTGTCTACACTGGCACGATCTTGCACAAAAGCAACTGCTCTTGTGCAAAAACTTGCTGCCTGTCTACACTGGCCATATGTTCTTGAACAAGTAAATTGACGTTCTAATGTATGAAATCAGGGCTTCTTGCGCCAGAACTCTGACACTTCCACTCAGGAATAAGCCCTTTTGCGCAACTGTTCTTGCGCAAGAGGCCAGTGTGGACAGGCAATATGAATTTCTAGCGCAAGAAAGCCCTATGGTTAAAACGACCATCAGAGCTTTCTTGTGCAAGAGAGTGTCTACACTGGCATGGATGCTCTTATGCAAAAGCACATACCAGTGCAGACGCTCTCTTTTGGAAGAGTTTTTGCACAAGAAGCTGCCAGTGTAGACGTAGCCACAGAGTTTGGTGGGGCTAGATAGAGACCAGGAAGCATGAAGTGCTTTTGTCGGGAATCTCAGCAAACCTTTTGCCAACAATTACTGTTCTGAGCTGAGATTAACAAAGGCAGAAGGAATCTGTTTGTGACAGTGGAGTAGTAACTGTCATGCACAGATAGCAGTGCCAGATTGGAAGGATTTGGTGGAATTGAAACTAGTCTGAGTCTTTGAAACCCAATGCCAGGAGCTTCCTCATCAGACTCCCTTTAGGACACTTTCATTGGAACACTGGGTCCCTGCGTCAAAGGAGGCAGAGGCTAGTACTGAGTTTGTAGAACTAGGTGGGGAATGGCCACAACAGAAAGAAGATCGAATCCGCTAGAAGGAAGCTCTTGCCATGTGTCCATTCAAATCAGTTACCTTGTATCCTGTAACAGCAGTAATAATAACAATTGCCCAGCTGTTGAGTGGTAACACAAATTTCCAGGTACAGCACTATCACTCCTGCCCCTCGGGAGGGCTGGGCCGGGGTGGTGTAGAGTTGTAATTCGTAGCTGAATTCCCATACAGCACATCCTACAATGCTCTTTTGGATGACCCCTCAAAAACAAATGCCCTGTCTACTCCGCCTGGAGATTAAAGGTCTCATTGCATTTTTGGCAAATGTAGAAGTTTGCTCTTATTATACTTCTCCTTTCTTTTTCGTACATTGTTGCTCTATGCCAATTGGCTGCCATCCTTCCACCTCAGAGATGATTGCATTTCATTGGGGATGTAAGTGTATAAAGCCCAATCCTGCCCCTACCGATATGATCAAAAGCAGGGCCAAACCAAGTGCTTTTGTGAAACACTTAGGCATCCTTAGGAATGAAAGAACCTTGTACATAAATATAAAGCAATATAATTTATAATCTTGTTGCTTGTTGCACAGAGTGAGCTACACCCAAATCCAATAAGGCACTTGTAAAAGCAAAGGCAATGTGTCTCCTCCCTAATAAGCATAACACAAAGCAGCCTCAGTCTCCCTGAATGTTATTCCAGATACCAAACTCCCTGTGTCATGTTATAGGCACGGCTATCTCTTGCCACTCCTGCAGAATCCTGCACTTTCTCTCAGGAGGTTTCATCGCTGTTAGAATGTTTGTCATTATTGTTGCTCTGATACAATATCATACTCACAATAGTGATTCTGAAAAAGGGACTGAGATTAACTTCAAAGCCCCCAAGTTTCTTTGTTATTGGGTGATTTTCCTTCTAAAATAATAATTAAAGCTCTCTTTAAATCTATGGTTAGGAATGTATTTGTGCACGTAACATCACTTCTTTGCCTGGTCTCCAGAGCTGGTGAAACATTGAGGTGAAGCCTTTAACTCATGTTTTTATTACAGTTGCTGGTAGAGGCAGACTCTGAGTACTTGCCAAGCTTCCTGCTGCATGCGTGAGCTCTTTGCCACACAATTGCACCATATCAAGATTCTCCAGTACTGGAAAAGAAACCCTTATGAAGGGCTGATGAGACCATACCATCAGACACAATTAAAAGGGCTAGACATGTAGATTGACAGAATAACTTACTGTACAAATATAGGCAGCTTGTAGGCATTGGGGATGGAGAAGAATTATTGGAGGTGGTACATGAGGACCTCACTAGCAACAATTATATGAACTTTAGAAAGGGAAAATGTAGGCCAAATATCAGGAAATACTTCCTGCCCATGAGATGTTTTAAAGCCTGCAACAAGTGGTGGATGCATCTTCATGGGTGGCATTTTCCATCTTCATCTGAGGGAGTTTCCCCTCGCTAATGTCTGTGATTCTATGAAGAAAATAAATGGCACATTGATAAGCATGATCTTCAGAGCCTCACCCATTAATTAATTGTGGATTGTTTTCACACAAATTCAGAGTAACCTGAGCCAGTTTCTCCTGGCATGGGCATTGCCCCAAAATACTCCTGAGTTTTGTCTTCAGTGAATCCATTCTACTCTAGCCTGGTGCTTCCCTGATGTACCACTGGATGCCCTGACCATAATGGCACCTAGAATATACATTGCCCTGCATGTCTCCAGAAACTTCCATAGTATCAGCTGGTGTTCCAAGCAGGAACTGAAGGCAGACCATGGCCCGCAGTGCAGCATTTGCAGAACTCCTGCTGGACAAGGTGCCTGTGACGGGGCAGAGGTGCCCCGCACTGAGAGCCCCCGGCGGACCGCTTGTCTGGCGGCGCTCGGGGGAAAGCCGGAGAGCCCCGAACGGGGCAAGCCGTGGCAGGTCACCCACGCAGCTCTTGCACAAGCCGCAAACCGCTGCGCCAGCTGCTCGGTGGCGGCAGCGGTGGCATGCCGGCCGGACACGCCGGGGAATCCCGGTGACGTCACTGGGCTGGTGACGTCACCCGGCAGGCATAACGCCGGGCCGGAAGTCCACCCATGCCACGCCAGGCGAGGCCCCGCCGGCGAGCCATGGCGCAGTAACTTGCCTGACAGGTCACGGGCAAAGTGACAATACGGTTGGCTGGGACGCTGAGAGGCGATCTTAAGGGTGACGGGATGATGGGACTGGTGGGTGAAGGGGGGCACGTTTACAGTGCCAAATATAAAGTATCTCCCTAAGATGGGGGCAGTGCTTTTTTGTCACAGAGCCCCCAGACTTTGACCCACCTGGAGATCAAAATATGAACCCCATCTGTTATACATGATACTCTGCCTCATTCAGAAGACAGACTTTGCTGAAATTCATCTCCCACCTACCTTAATTCGATGCTAAACCCAGGTTTAACATGAATGGTCCATTCACAGTGTGCATTCAGTGGGTAGCTCTCCAGCAAAATCTGACCCTTGGAAGCCTGAAGAACTTGCCCGCAACCTGAAAAGGAAAAGTAGAAACATCAAGTGCATTAGAGACCTTCAGGCTCAGAGTGAAGGGGCCAGAATACACAAGAATGACAAACTAACCTCTGAGGCAACTCTCTGAATGACTAAAAGTGGCTACTATTTCATTTCAGCATTCAACAGCCTTCTTTTAAGCTTCTGTAGTATCACCTCTTCCCACCATGTTAATCATAGTGAAGGAGTATACTGGACTCATCTTTCACCTCCCAAAATCCTGCAGCAAGATGTAGGACTTCCCCAATCCCAGTTCCTTCCTACCCCTCCTCAAAAAGACTCCTCCCCTCCGCCATTATCCCATCCGTCCCCTTTTTTCATATGCCAACATGTGTATGTAGTAGAGAGGGGGGAAATTTAACCTTCGCAGTCTCCCACACAGCAATTAGTCAGAATGAGGCCCGCACAGCAGTGGCAAAGTAGGTGGAATACAGGAAAGTTTAGAGAGGGATTGCTGCCTCTAGAACACCACTGGATCCCTTCCCAAGTCATAGACCTAGATCTGCTTCTCTGCCCCACAGCCTGGGGTTAAAGGAATACTTTTAAAGCAGAGGACTGGAAGTAAAGGAATACAGGCTATGACTACACTACAAAGAAAAGTCAGAAAAAGATACGCAAATTGCAAACCGCTATTTGCGTATCTTTTTCCACTTTCTTCCAAAAGAGGCTTTTCTGACATTTGGCCCATCTACACGGGGCCAAATTTCAGGAAAAAATCTTCTTTTGGAACATCCTTTCTTCCTTGTGAAACGAGGTTTACAGGGATTCCAACAAAACGCATCCACTTTTCTGACATTTTTTTGGGAAAAGCGGATGTGTTCCTTGTCTAGATGTACCCCCTAGCTTCTATTTTCAGCTCTGCCACCATGTATATTGAGCAGGTAATTCAACTTCACCCAGCCTTAGTTTTCCTTCTTATAGAATATTAATGCTTATCTCGGTAAGGGAATCCTTGTCAAGGATCTTAAAGGGCTTCACAAACATTACATAAGTGAAGGTGCGGAGTTAGACCATCACCCATCACACAGATCACATGGTTCCTAATTTCTTGGCTACATCTTTCCTGATGGAGGCCAACAGCTTATGAGGATTCATTCTCCTAATATACTGCTGGATAATTCTGACTGCATCTACTGTTCTGGGGATTGCACTGTGGGTAATAACATGTCTGCACATGGGGGATTATGGGTGGGCTGCAGACCACGCCCAGGTGTGGTAACGGTTGGAAGAGGCCAACAGACTGCAGTTAAGTTGTGGGGTAGGAACCAAGCGATGTCCAGAAGGCTTTTCAGCCTTCTTACTCCATTCAGTGCTCCTTTATTGAGAATCAATAAGCTTGACCCATTCCTGAACAGGGACCCTGAGCATCTCAGTGCATCCCCATCCTGGATGATGGTACTGTATCTGTAAGTGGCATTGGCCACAGGCCATACTTACCTGGAGGACTAGCACGTGTGGAAGTGACCTGATTTTCACAAGTGCTGAGCTTCCATAGGCCTTAGGTGTCTGAAGTATGGTGAGAGACGTGGGAAAATTGAGAGTCAATTGCTTCTATTTCCTTTTTAAGAATAGCCAGTCCAATAAAACACCCTTTGTTGGTTTACCCTCACTTACTCTCAATTAAGTGGAATCCGATGAAACACCAATCCAGCTAATCACAAATGTTTCATCCTATACTAGACCTTAGTTGGTCCCTGGTATAAAAGGTGAAAATTAATTACTACACTCCTGTAGGCCCATTACAATGCAGATGGGATGCCAGAATCTGCTATAGTGCACACAATAACGTGCCTTCCCACAGCAAGGAGAGGGACCTACACTGTTACTGGCTCCTGCCTCAAAAACAGCCTGAGACAAAGCAGCGGGAAATCTTCAGATGGCTTGACAAGGTTCTTGGATCACCTCAAAGAAAAATTTCCTTTTGTAACACAGGCTTTTGGGCTTCCTTTGCACTCCTGCCTTTCACAAAGGAAAGCAAAGAAACCGGTGCAAAAGAATGCTTGTCGGGGGGGCATACTAAATGCACTTTTCTGTTTGGAACAGTACAGTCTGAACTTCTGACTGTCCATGCCAAGGAAGTAGGTTTGGCCAACAAAGCAGGTGGTCTGAAGGCTAAGAGGAGCCATTGAGAGAATTCCTTGAAAAGAATATTCTCAGATTTGTTTCTCTGCGTGAAGTACATCCGAGAGCAGATCAGATCTTCACCCTGCTTTCTCCAGCTCACCTAGCAGACATTGTGCTGCCTCTCCCCAGCAAGCAAACAACACCTCCATCCCCTACTATTCAACTGGAATCTTTTATCTTCCCCTTCTGAAACTGTGGGAGACCTGAAAAATTCTCAAGGATAATTTGTATCCCAATCACAAGTGCAGAGAAAGCTGGCTTCTTTAAGTAAAAAATAATCCACTTTGGGTTCCTTTCCTGTCTGGAAAAAAAAGCTGCTTTCAGCAGCACATAAAGATTCTTCTATGAGGCCTGAAACTGAAAGAAAAAAATAACTCAAGAGCCCTTTGAGTTGTATCCTATTATGGAGTTCATACTAGAGACATACTAGACATCTAGTCACAATTCAACACCTGTTGTTTGGATTTCCCAGCATCTGTGTGGGATTCCATCCAGAGCCAACAGGGGAGACAAAGCAACTATGAAGTCTTACATCCACTGGCATTCAGAAATTTGCTAAAGGGTGGCAGGAGTGAGAAACAGACAGATAGACTCAGGAAGGACTGGTAATGGTAGTCAGAAGCCTTCACATTTTGATCACTGCCATTACGTGTAGGTGAAGAGTGACCCAAAATTGTTTTCTCCCCACTTTGTCACTCTGCACAGCGATGGGCTTAATTTAGAGCTATGCTGCTAAGTAATCCAGCCTGTGATGTAAAAGGTGTGAAGATCAGCCATCTCCTCGGTACCATTTTTATTGTAATGGGAACACGCGTGTGTCTGAGTGTGTTCTCACCTTCCCAAGAATATTTAAGGCCAGGATTCAGACAGAAATGCATAGCCCTCGCCTTCATTTCCACCAAATAAATACTTTCTAAATCCTCATCAAAACAATCCAGTGTGGTAAGCAGGCCCCAGAGGCTGAAGTGCAGCTGTGTACCCTTATGCCCCATTTTGTCCTCATTTGTCTTATTGTTACTTAATATTGTGACTTCACAGCAAACTGTGACACTGAAAAGAAAAATCAATTCACCTCATTTGCTTATAACCCATTGCAAAGTCTGCTGCCTTCAGACATCAAAAGGAGCTTTTCAGAGTAATGGGCACCATCTAGTGAGTGGATTGAGATACTGCAGTTTATTTTACACCTCAGAAAAGAGCAAAGGTGGGTCTCTCCCCCTTGAGTCTCTCTCCTCTGCATGTTTTCCAATATACACAAGTCCCAATTATTCTGCATCTAAATGGGCCTCTCTACTCCATAGTGACGAGCCCTAGACTCTGTGCCCCTTTTGTGCTGCAAATAGGAAATGCTCTGGAGCTACGTCTAGACTGGCATGATTTTCCGCAAATGCTTTTAACGGAAAAGTTTTCCGTTAAAAGCATTTGCAGAAAAGAGCATCTAGATTGGCACGGCCGCTTTTCCGCAAAAGCATCCGTGGCCAATCTAGACGCGCTTTTGCGCAAATAAGCTCCGATTGCCATTTTCGCGATCGGGGCTTTTTTGTGCAAAACAAATCTGACCCGTCTACACTGGCCCTTTTGTTCAAAAGAACTTTTACCCGAACGGGAGCAACGTAGTATTTCTGCAAGAAGCACTGATTTCTTACATGAGATCATCAGTGTTCTTGCGTAAATTCAAGTGGCCAGTGTAGACAGCTGGCAAGTTTTTCCACAAAAGCAGCTGCTTTTGTGGAAAAACTTGCCAGTCTAAACACAGCCTGGTAGTTTCATTTTCATTTCAACATGGAGGGGGGTTTACTCCATTAAATATGAAACAGAATAATACACTCAGGACAGACACACCTGTTATTTGTTTGCTACTGAATTTGATTTGACAGAGCCACTCCCCCATTGTCAAGCTTAATGTGTTCCAGATTTTTGTATTCACAATGCTGATCTGAACTGCAAAACTTTCTCAGGCATAGCTGCATCGGAGATAGTTTGCTGGTTGGTACCTGTGCAGGCATGGAAGGTAATTTAGAACCATAGGATGAGCACTTTGGCAGAATGTTCCTGCTCAGGTGATCATCTGTGAAACCATTGCAAATGGTGTCATTTCTACCTAGCTAAAGGTTTTGTACTGACATCTGTTGCTGCAGTATGTGTCATCTGTAGACTTCAGAGTCATCAGGTTCCTGAGATGCAGGAGGCACTTCATGCCTCTCAAAGCTGTAGTATCCAGGTGTCTGAAGACCTAGTAAGACAACATTGACTCTTCACTGGTTATGCTTTTTCCCTTCTCTGTTTGCTGTCTCTGAACAGTCAGATAGTTAAATGTTATCTAGCTGGTCATTTATACAGCCTCTGTTATCTTAGTATCTGAGCATCTCTCAAAGTTTTTAAAAACAAGAAATGATGATTCACACAAATGGCTGTGCATGTCATGTGTTAAGTTTGCACACTGACACCTGATTACTGGGAGTATTCACACTTGAAACCTGATTACAAGCATTACACTCATCCAGTTGGGAAATCGCCGTGTAACTTGCATGACCAATCACAACGACATTATAAAGTTAAGATTTCCAACATTTAAGTGCCAAACTGCAAGGCAATTTGCAAAAGAAATGTCAAATGATGAGCAATTTGAGATCAGCTCCCAGTCATTCTGCCACCAGAAAAAGAGGGGGAAGTCTATTAAACAAGTAAATGATTTGATAAGTGATTATTTGCTTGACTCGAATGGGAAATTACAGACTGCAATGTGATGGACCAAAAAACTGTAGCTTTAGAAAATTTTTATTTATTTTTTGCCAGCTACAAGTAAGTTTTTCTTTTCACACAGCAATCCACTCTCACTATTTTTCAGACAGTGATTCAGGAAATTATTCTGCTCAGGCAATCAGTAAGATTTAACCCTGGCACCTTTTGATTTAAAAACAAGCGATTCTTCCAGTTAAATTAAAAGACTAAGTCCTCTAGTCAGAAACAGACTCATAAATGTCACATGTGGGCCATCACTAGAGGGAGACAAAGGACCACACTCTCCAAACATAGTCTGCAATTGCTTTTTGAAGATAATACTTTTTGTCTGTTGAACAATGGAAATTGTTCAGGTGTTAAGTAACTACAGGGTCTTTTCACTCCAGAATGCAAATGCTAAAGCGTCACACTAAAGGTGTGCACAGCACCCCAACTGCCTGTATATTTTAAATGTTCAATAATAGAAGAAAATGGATGTACCCCACATACAGAGGGTTGGCTCTCCATCCAAAAGGAAACATTCGGATGTGAGTCATGAATTTCAGCTAAGAAAAGGTTAGAACGGAAGTTCCTGTCAGTTCAGCCACAAGAGCCCCTCTTTTTTGGCTCACTAAGCAAAGCTGTTCCCCTTCACTGATGACCCTTGTTCAAGGCTAAGCTGTGGAAACGTGCAGATAATCAGCCATTCCTGGTGTTGGGAAAAGGCACGTGCTCACTAGAAAAGCATATACCAATGTTTACACATAGCATGGGACCAATAGGTCACATCTGTTTATTGATTATTTTTCTTGCTCTTCTTCAAATTCCCTTAGTCAACTGACGTCCTTCTACTAGTGAGGTGCCTGGAATGACTGCAATATTCCAGATGTGAATGTACAAGGGCCATAATAAGCAGTATGCACTCCACTCTGTTCCTTAATGGGATGCATCAGCATATACACAGCCCAAAAGCCCACTGACTTTATTTAGCCACCACAGCTGGAGTACAGGAAATAGCAACCCCACTATGAAGGAATGCACAAGAACATATTGTTGTTGTAACACCTCCACATGCCCACGCTGAAGGCGGATGGCATGTCAAACAATCTTGCTGGAAGCTGCCACTGATGGAGGCATAAAGAGAAGAGTATGAGGAATTGGTGTGGAAGTATTTGCTATGTTGTTCTAAGATTAGGGATTCTTCACTAACAGATTGCTTTTGTCACCAACCTTGAGACATTCTCTCATGAAGCCACAAGAACATGGAGTTGGGAAGCTCCCCAGGCTGATGGCTCCCCTAAAGGTTTAATAAATTAAATCCACACTTCCCTTCTTTGTTCATGTCATGCTTGTCCTGCTCTGTTCCTGACCAGTATCTCCCCGTCTCCCTTTATTTTTGTCTAAATCCAAAGACATAATATGGATAACAAGAACATCCAGAGTTGCAAGAGTTAATGATTGAAAAACTACATCAGGAGTTTGGAAGGCTTATAAATATTCAAGCTTCCAGGTATAAGTCCATGTTTCAGTTAAGGGCAAGTAGGTAGTTATTCCTCTGAACACTGCATTTTATTATATAACTGATCCTGACAGGATTTCTTACATTCTCCTCTAAAGCATCTGGTATTGGCCAGTGTCACTATCAGAATGCTGGACTAGCTGGACCAGCTGGTTTGCTATAGCATGCAATTCCTATGTTCCGATTAAGCCACTGCCTCACTTCTATCCCCTGCTCAGTTGTAGGGGATGTCACTGAGCGCACTTACTCATGCAGTCCCCTCCGTACCAGCCTGCTCTGCACGCCGCACAGTAGATCCCTTTGATATAGAAGTCGTCTAGCGTTCCACCCCAGGAGCCGTTGCGGCAGGACTTGCAGTTCTCAAAAATGGTGCAGCCTGAAAGCAGAATCACTGTGTTGAATGACATAGAGAAAGCTGCTATTAGAAGGGAGGGTTGGGGAATGGGGAGAGGAGTCGGTTGGCTTTTCACAGCCCAAAAGAAGCTTATGATCTTTGTGGTGTGACTGTTGTGGATCTCGCCCATCCCCTACTGCAGCAAGTTCTAGCTCTTGAATCTGGATCTGAATTTGGCAGCTGCCCTGTGTGTCTACCTCCTCTGCCCCCCTTCTCTGAAAACCCTTTAGGAAAGTGTGAGTTTGGCTGTTGGAGCAGTGCGGCTCCCTCCCTGCTTGTAAGTAAATCTAATTTGTTCTACACTGGTTCTCCCTCATCCTACCTCTAACTTTGCTTTATTAAGGGGGGGGGGGTCAGACTTCAGAAAGCAGTGGAAAAGCAATGTACAAACCAGCTCTGGAGGCTGAAGAAATAAAATCCCCCTCCAGAAATGACCTGTGTGAAGCTAGTTATGACTTTACCTTGTGGAGAGCTTCCAGGCTTGCCCAGAGACCCTGAAAACTCTCCGCTCATACTGCAGGGTTTTGTTACCAGGAATGGTGCTACATGAGCCCATATGCTGAGCCCATTAGCTCACACTGGTGCGGGAGCCACTTGCACTGGTGCAGATGGATTCGTGATGAGACCAAAAGCAACCCATGAAATCAGGCAGCCAAAACAGGCTGCCTGTCTATGCCCCATCTGGTTCCATATACAGCGACTGGCTGCACATGCTGACACATCACCTCAAACACAGGAGGTACAAGGGACAATGCTATAAATCAACACACCTGGGTGGATTAAACAGGAGTCACACTCGTTTTCCTCATTCCTGCAGCAGGGAATGGTGTAGCCCACTTTTTCTTTCCCGCCCGGACAGACGCATTGGATCTGGTCATATTCACAGCACTCCCGACACATGATATTCCATTCAGCTCCAGGGCAGTTTTCATTGATCACTGTGTATTCTAAAAACAGAAAGTCAGGTGATGGAGAAATGAGGCATAAAATACAGAGAATTAATCAATTCACTAATTGTTGTTCGGTTAATAGTAAGATCATACATGATTAAGGGGTTGTCCCAGGCCTGCAATATGGCAAATGCCAATCATAACATATCTGATCCTGCCAAAATGTAAATTAGTTTGGGTGGCTAACACACAAATAGGCAGATTTGCATTGCCCGCCAAGGAAGCACTCATGCCAGAATGAAGGAAATTTGTCATTCCTTTTGCAGTCAGACTTCCTTGCGTCTGCATTCAGAAGAAGGGGAAAACAACATGAAGGGACGTTTTCACTTTAAAAATCTCAGGCCTTGTTTCCTACTTCATCTCCAATTTAGATTTATTCCCAAAGAATTTAAAATATCTGATGGCCCATTTAATGTTCCTTACATTTCATGGAGCTTGGAGAATGTAGAGTCCAAATGGAAAGGTCAGTTTCACTTCTGGCTTCTAGTCAAGTTTATTTCCTAGTTGCATGTCACTAGTACACTGCTGCTTTTATTGCAGAAGAAAACCATTTTTGCCACTGAGTTCTTTGTTTGTTTGAAATTTAATTTCATGAAAACATTTCTAATTAGATAAGGATTTTTAAATAAATTTTTAATTAGCTTCCTGCTGCTACGTTTTGTGATTTAATCAATGCCCTTTTAAGAAACCACAGTCTGAAATACCTTGGAGAGTGACTACAGACTAACACAGTAACTCCACAGATCTCATCTCCCTTTCACCAGCACCCTGTCTAAACTCTACAAATTGAAATCTAATGAGCTCATGATGCTGTCAGCGTGTCTCTTAGCCAGTTGACAGGCCTGATGGCTTTTTTTGTGGAGCCTGATGATCAGAAGTGAGAGAGCAGACTGGAGAGATGAGATGTGAAAGAAACATAATGAGACTTTTTTTTTGTTTTTGGCCAAAGAATATTCTTTCCCTTTTGTTTTATATTCTGAGTGATAGAATTGCTTTGTTATTGCAACAATCCAGACATTGCTATTAAGGAGCAGAACTCCCATCCATGTCTGTACCTGGCTTCCTTTTCACACAGTTCTTTTTTGAATCACTGTGGCTCATAATTTAATTATGAGGGCTGAGTTAACTCCCTGTAGGATTCAGTGGTAGATATGCCTCTCTCAATTCTCCATAGCCCAATAAAGCCTGATTCTCAGAAGGTTGTCTTTCTTCCTAATACTAGTTAGTTAGCACAGCAGAGGAATCACCTACATATTCTTGACTTCTGTATTTAGCTGTAGGCACAATTCAACCCTGGTGTAATCCCATTGCCCATTCCTTATGCCTTACAACTATCTAACTGCGTCACAGTTCAGAGACTCCATAGATAGAGATGAAGTCAGTTTGCATTCGAAGCCTGATTGTTGCTCATCTTCTTCCTTTCTACCATAAAAGAAACAACTGCTGGTGTTTGGTAAGGTGGGGATTTGTTTGGTAGTTTTCCATTCCAATAATATAGTCTTGCACTCAAATCATAATAACACTTAACCCTTTCATAGCACTTTCTACTTATAGTTCACCAAGGGCTTTACAAAGATACATCCCATTTTACAAATGGGAAACTGAGGTATATGAAGGTGATGTGACTTTCCCCATTGTCCCAGAGCAGAAACAGTAGTCAAGAATTAAATTCAAGTCTCCTACCTCCCAGAACAGCAGGCAAACAACTGGACCATATTGGGATTACTAAACATATAGTGATACCTCTTTCTTCTGCAAAGGTATAAATATATGTATAGATTGTCTGGGAACTGCATTTTATACAGATTCCTAAGCAAAGTGATTACAAAGGTATAAAAATCCAATTTCACCTGTCCCTGCTCACTGCTGTTCACCCTAAACCAAGACTTTCCCCATTAAAATTGTTTGAGGTTTGACATTTAAATTCAGCACATCTCATCCTCCACCATTAAAAAATAGCAAAGCAATTAGCTGCTCTAGAAAGCAGCTCATCCCTAGTGAAAGCTGAACCCTGAACAAATACCCTGAAATTTAGAAGTTTTAAACCATTTTATCTAATCCTGTTCAGTTTCCAAAATCAAGCTGGAAATCCCATTGCCTTAAAAATGTCCAGTTCTTAGTGATAAAAGGATTCTATATCAGTTTAGATTGTGCTAATAATTTTACTCAATGCAACTGTTATAAGCGTGAATTAAACCAACTTGAGTATCTGCATACAAATATGTTAGTGTTTTTCACTAGACTGGTATCAAATCACACCTTTAGTTACTCCGGTGCCTCTAGCCAGCCCCACAAGCCAGATTTTTCCCTTTTTACTCATGTTGAAATCAATGAGTCTATTTGCAGAGTAAAGCAGTGTAAGTAAGGGTTAGCAGACTCTGGGCCCTTGAAGAATTGTAAAAATCAGATTTCCTTTTCCCTGTGTCTGCATTTTGCTCATTTCTTGCACTTAGCTGAGACACTGAAATGGGTTTTCCAGTGATTTATAGCCAATTTAATTCACTTTCTGGTTCTCATGGGCTAGCACAGTGCGGTAAAGTTGGGGGAGTGCACATGACAAGGGAATTTGTGGGTGTGGCATAAAAACAATTTCTTCTGGATTTTTTTAATAATGGAATCGATTGTTCTTAGGTTTTGTACAGGGTTTTTTTTTTAAAAAAAAAAATCTACATAAAGAGTTGACAGTGTGTCTTGAATAACTCGGGAAACCAGCTTGCTTTACACAGATGTCTCCTCACCCCGTGTAATAGAAGGCAAAAGAGATATTTTGCTTGGACACTTTAAAGTGGACATAAAAAAGAGAAATTAATACATATCAAAGCACATTTTTATCTTTAAGAAGGCTAGATTGAGACTTTACACCGGAAAATGGATATTCTGCTTCAGGAGGAGTGCCAGGAAGAAACTGTGACTCAGAGAAGCATAATTGCTACCCTTTTGCTTTTTGGGGGGTGGGAGGAAGCATGCCACTTCATCCCTTTTGGGGACTCATTGTTTTCCCCTGGTCATCTTTTGCCTTTGCTTTAATACTTAAAGAGAGAGGAAGAAAAAGGGGAGGTGGGATTTATTGGTGGAGTCAAAGGCAACAAATTAAAAGCTGGACCATTCTGAATCATGGCTAAAATATTTGCGGGGCAGTTAGTGGTTTGACCTTACTAACAGAGGCACCCTTCAGAAAGGAAGACTGACTTTTAGCCAGCAGCTGTATTTCCGGAGAGGGTGAAACATGTCCAGGCAGAGACTTGAAGTGACTCTAAGAGAGACTGGGTTGCAAAACTCCCCATGTAAAATATTTATCGGACAGATGAAAACAAGAACAAGCAAATAAACAATGGGCTACTTTATAAGGGTTTAATGATGAAAAGGCCATTCCATCCAGGCACAAACTGCATATAGGAAACTAGCTCCAGGTCATGGAAAATGTGAGCAAAAAATTAGCAATGTTATTAAAGAATGTAAATGGTAGGGGGAAAGTGTTGAAGAGTGGGTGGGAGTAATGGGCTGATTCAAGAACATGTCAATGTAGCGTGGAACGTGTGACCTTTCAGTAACCGGTTCAAGTCCAGACCTGTTTGGTGGTGGCGAGAGGGGGGGCCCCTGATTTTTAAGAGATCCTCAACCTAGCCTCAGATATTGTGAGTATATTTCCAGGTCTATCTCCATGGCCTGCAGGTTCAACAAGGTACTGAGATGTTTGAATCCTTTCTATTTGCACTTGCGACTACTAGTAAACATGTTATTGCACCTGTAGTGTTGGGGGCCGTTATGGTTCATAAGGGCCTTTACCATTCGATGGTTTGTTCAGTTCACAATGGAGCGGACCCAGCCTGGCATCCACAGCTCACTGTGTACGGTCAGCCGTCACACCAGAAAGCCCAAAGACTCACTCGCTGGTCTCACTCCTTGGGTGGTTAGCCCAAGCCTCTGCTAGTGCCACAGCATTCACACAGCTGTTTTTGGCATGCCACCAGGAGCCCTGCTAATCCAAGTCTGTCCACCGGAGCTGGAGGGCTCCCTCCCACCTACTTTGTAGACCTGGCTGTCAAGGCTATTGCAGAGTGGAGTTCAGTTTAGCTTGTGCTGGGAGCTAAATTGCTGAATAGGAGAGTCATCATTTCTGTACTGATCCTTGGACTGGTCACTGTGAAATATGCAGGCCTTTAGTCTTGGCTTCTTTTTGTCTCTGTAAAAATGATGTTCATATTCCCACTTATATGCCAGGTATCACACAAGGCTGGCACAGCTATGAATCTGGGCCTTTGCACAGTAGCAGCTCCATGCCTAAGCACAGACCTGTAATCTCCTTTCATTAGCACCCAGTGCTCTCTGCAGAATGGATCCACAGCAAGTCAAGTCTGATGAATGCTCCTTGGCTTGTCAGCCTCTGCCAGCATTTATTTTTCTTTCTTACCTATGATTCTTTTCTTCCTTGGTACAAATAGACTTATTTCATCTTCACCTTCCAAAGAAGGCGGCTGTCCCATCCCACCGAGCGATCTGCTTATGCTGCCCAGCATGGTGTGCGGCAGAGGAACTGAAACAGCCTGCAATTTGTTAATCTCAGACATTGCCTTGACAGAAGAGTGTCTGTTTTCCTCATCACTGGGATGATTGGGGCATACGCATGACTCACCCAGCCACCTCCCTGCCAAACCTCAAATGCAATCCTACCCCAAACTGCAGGACCTTGGAGAATGAGGCGATAGAGTCCCACAAGAAATTATTTTATTACAACTCAGAAAGTCCGAAAGGTTGACAGAACTATTGTTTGCATTTCAATGGAAACACCAACATCCAAACTGTAGCTTTCACCACACCCTTCTTGAAGAGCTGGAAACCTCTCCAGAGAGGGGTGCAGTCTCTCCTTGCACACTCCACCGTCCTCCCTTCCCAAAATAGTTCTATGTTATTTCTTTAATTTTTTTAAAAAGTTTTAAATGTTTGCATGGACAATAAGGTTTCACTCAAATAAGGAGAAAGTGGATGGGGACAGTGACTGAGTAAGGCCGGTGATTCACTGTCTCTGAAGGCTGGCAGCGTGTGCAGCTCTTGGGGGCTGCGAATGGGATACTGGCCTTATTTCACTCTCCTCAAGTCTTGACGCTGACTTCAGTGACCGTTGGAGTGAGCCAAAATAGCATCAACATTTCTTCTCTGGATCACTGTCAACCTGGTCATAGGTCAGGGACAATCTAACTAATTCCAGGTTGTAAGGAGAGGGAACAGAATGGCACAAGGGAACTGGGAGCGAGATACAAAACCTTCCACATAAACTTTACTGTAAGTGTCTCAGTGACTTAAGCAACGGCACCATTTCGAGAGGGTGGGGAGGAAGCAGCCATGTGCTCTGGGATGCAGCTAGCTTTTCATCCCATTCCCAGGATGCTAAAGGAGTGAGGGGAACATGCTTGCATTTCATGCATGCCTCTCACACCTGGCTGGTGAGCTCCCTTAGTGTATGTCTACACTAGCTTGTTAATTCGAGGTAGGTAGGCAAATGAGGTGACCGGAGTTGCAAATGAAGCCTGGGATTTAAATATCCCGGGCTTTATTTGCATGTTCCCGTCCGGTCACCATTTTGAAATTTCACTAGCCCGAACTCACTGCTGTGCGGCTACACGTGGCAGTGAAACGTTAATTCAAACTAAGTCCTTAGTTCAAATTAACTGTTACTCCTTGTGGAATGACAGTCCCACTGTCCCCTTAGCGTCTGGGGAGCAGGATGAAAAGGAAGCTGCATCCCAGACCACACGGCTACTGCTCCCACTCCCACCCTCCCAAAATAGAACCCTTGGGAGCTGAGAATGGGATTTAGGATTCCTAAGTGACCAAGGATTTGTCTACATGGGAAATTATATGGGTATAAGATAAGATGTGAATTCAAACCAATCCAGTTATAGCACTACAACTTCCCATGGATACTCTTACACCCATAGAAGAGTGTGTTTTTTTAGTAGTACCAGTATACTATACTAGCAAAATACTCTGCGGGTGGTTGCTGTTTATACCAGCAAAGCTGTGATTTTGTTGACATAGCTTATTTGACACCCACTCTCTATCAAACAAAATAAATTATATTTCTGGAGGTATCATTGCATCTGTGTTAGGGGCTTTTTCCAGCACAACTGTGTCAGTAATGGGTCGAATCTCATCTCACCTCTGACCAACTTAGACATGCCAGTGGAAGGCCGTAATGTAGATCTAGCCTTATGCACATAGGTGTTGGATGCCGGCCGAGCTCAGGAAAGCAAGCCCCAGCCATGTCCCTTCCACTCAAAGTCCTGACCCTTCCACAACCTCTTCCTTCCCCTGTGGAGCCATATTGGACCCTACCACAGGCTACTGCCCCTAGCCCCTGAACACTTCCATGCCCCTTAGTCTCCTCTGGCAGAACAGCTGGTGGCTGGAGATCTGGGCAGCCACACCACAAAGCAATCCTTCCTGGCCAGCCGGATGCTGGGCAGTGTGCCATGGCCCCAGGCCTCCCCAGCAGCTAGAGAACTGGGCAGCTGCTCTGCAGCCCCTGCCCTCCCAGATGGCCAGAGAGCCAAGCAGCCGCACCACAGCCCCACAGCCTCACAGCCCTCCAGGCTGACCAGGGAGCCAGGCAGAACGTAGGCAGTTTGGGAATGCAATTCCTTCCATAGGCTACACAACCTGCCACCCATGCACAGGCACTTTTGAAAATGTTACCCTTCACCTTTAAATTACCAGTTGCACCCAGATTCAGGTTAGCATGGCTGGGTGACAGGAGAGATACAGAAACATTCCCTTGTAGATTAATGGCTCCCTTCTAGCCATGGTTTGTCAGGAACTGGCTGACTCAGAAGAATTAGGAATGAGATATGCGTTTTTTCAATTCTAAGCAATTGGTTCATTTAATCCTAGTTTTCAAAATACATATCCACACTTGTCTCCCAGTAAGTAGAGAATAAAGGGGGAAGTGCTCAACCTCTCCCACTCTTTATGCAAGAAAAACAAACAAAAATAAAATAATACAATAAAAATGATGCATTAATGCTGTCCAGAACTGACAAAAAGAGAAATAGTTTAAGATTTCAAATCCTACAAGCTACTTCTTTTTACTCATGCCTCATTTTGTCTAGATGTGAAATCTTGATAGTGATACTTGCCCTTATCTATGTTCTGAGAGATTTGCTAAATAACAGATAATCCCTAGATTATATTGAAATCAATGGAAGTTAGTAAAGAAAATATATTTGGGGACCCAACTCTAAATTGTTAAAATAATAACTAACGTTGTTTTAAAAGGGCTCCAGAGGAGATCCTGGCAATTACAGGCCAGTAAGTCTAACTTCAGTATCAGGCAAACCAGTTGAAAGTACAGTAAAGAACAAAATTGTCAAACATATAGATGAACATTGTTGGCATAGTCAACATGGTCTTTGTAAGGGGAATTCATGCCTTACTTTGAAGTAGGAATAAGATCCTCGGGAAAAGGGCTTTTTTTCTAGAGGATCGGGGCCAGTGTAGACGCTCTTTTCCGGCTTTTCTAAAAGCCGGAAAAAAGCGGCGGACATGTTTATTTAAATGCCGCGGGGGATATTTAAATCCCCCGCGGATTTCCCTATTACGACCTCTGAAATTAACATGCCCCTTCCGGAAAAGGGGCCAATGTAGACATAGCCTACTAGAATTCTCTGAGGGTATGTCTACACTACAAAGTTAATTCGAACTAACGGGAGGCTAGCCCCCTTAATTCAAACTAGTGGGAGGCTAGCCCCCCCAGCTTTCCCTGGTGGCCACTCTGGCCAACACCAGGGAAACGCTATTGCCCCCCTCCCGGCCCCGGATCCCTTAAAGGGGCATGGGCTGGCTACGGTGCCCGTGCCAGGTGCAAGCCTGCCAGCACCCAGCCAGCAGACCCTGCACCTGGCACGGCTCGAGCCAGCCACCTGATGCCCCCCAGCCCTCCCCCTCTTCCCGGGACCAGGCTGGCGGCTCCCGGGAGCTTGCCCAGGACCGCAAGAGGCGGGCACCCGCCTGGTCCAGTGCAGATATCGTGGACCTCGTCCATGACCTCCGCACTAGGCACAGGAAAGCAGCCATCTAGGGCAGGGGAGCTGCCAGCCTGGCCACCCAGGAGCAGGTTTGCATGAAAATCAAGGTGGTCCACTGAGACCCCTGACCCTGAGCCCTGAGCTTAGAATGACCGTACTGGGTCAGACCAAAGGTCCATCTAGCCCAGTAGCCTGTCTGCCGACAGCAGCCAACACCAGCTACCCCAGAGGAGATGGACCGAAGACAATGACCAAGCCATTTGTCTCATGCCATCCATCTCCAGCCTTCCACAGAGGCCAGGGACACCGTTCCTACCCTCTGGCTAATAGCACTCCATGGACCCAACCTCCATGTCTTTATCTAATTTCTCTTTAAACTCTGTTCTAGTTCTAGCCTTCACAGCCTCCTGCAGCAAGGAGTTCCACAGGTTGACTCTTTGCTTTGTGAAGAAGAACTTTCTGTTGTTAGTTTGAAGCCTGCTACCCATTCCTTTCCTTTGGTGTCCTCTATTATGGGAACTAATGGAGAACTTTTCTATATGCACCCTCTCCACCCCACTCATGCTTTTATAGACCTCTATCATATCCCCCCTCCATCTCCTCTTTTCTAAGCTGAAAAGTCCCAGTCTCTTTAGCCTCTCTTCATATGGGACCTGTTCCAAACCCCTCATCATTGTAGTTGCCCTCCCCTCTCCCACTCTCTCTCTTCCCCTCTCCCACCTCCTTTTCCCAGTCTCCCCCAGTTTTGTTCAATAAAGAGAGATTCTATTTTTGAACACAATTGTCCTTTATTTTGTACATCAGGAAGGGGGGCTAGGGAGGGGTAAGTGGAAGGAGGTGAGGGAGGATTGGGGTACGAGCCCCCGATGGGGAGGACTGGGCTGGCTCTGCAGGCTTCTGGGGGTGGAACCTCTCCTGCAGCCCCCCAATTGCCCCCTCTCCCCAGATGGCAGCCTGCGGCAAGTGCAGCCGGTCTGATGGCCGAGTGCTGTGATGTGCCCAGTGTGGGTACTCTGGGCAATCCGAGCCAGGACTGCTTTGCAAGCGGGGCACCCCTGAGAACTGTCTGTCTGGGGTGGGGGTCGGGTCCCTTTAAGCACAGCCCTCGGCTAGCCTGAGACAGCAGCTCCACGCTCTAAGTCCTCATCTGATGCCCTGCCGGCACTGCGTCCGGCCATCCTTAACCCCAGTTCAGGGTCCACTCTGTGTGGACATGCTAGTTCGAATTAGCAAAACGCTAATTCGAACTAGTTTTTTAGTCTGGATGCGTTAGTTCGAATTAGCTTAGTTCGAATTAACTAATTCGAACTAAGTTAGTTTGAATTAGCGCTGTAGTGTAGACATACCCTGAGGGAGTCAACAAGCATATGGACAAGGGAGATTCTGTATATATAGTGTACTTAGAATCCTAGAAAGCCTTTGGCAAGGTCCCTCAGCAAAGGTTCTTAGGCCAAGTCTTCACTAAAAGGGAAGGTCAAATTAAGACATGCAACTATGTTAATTACATAGCTGGAGTCAACTTACATTAATTCAAGTTTTCCCAGCATCTCCACAGAGGGAGGCTGACAGCATCAAACAGGAGCAGGAGTACTGGCTACCAACAGGAGCACCCTCTGAGTTCAATTTAGTGGGTCTTTACCAGACCCGCTAAATTGAACTCCAAAAGATCAGTCACAGCAGCATCAATCTTCCCCAGAGTAAGATGTTATAAGATAAGACAAAAGATCTTCTTATGGTTGTTAAAATATAGAAAACAAAGGGTAGGAATAAATTATCAGTTTTCAGAATGAAAAGAAGTAACAAATGGTGTACCCTTAGGGTCTATACTGGGACAAATTGTATTCAACATATTAATAAATGACTGGAGAAAGGGGTGAGGTGGCAAAATTTACAGATGATACAAAACTGCTCAAGACAGTTATGTCCACAGCAGATTGCAAAGAGCTTGAAAAGGATCTCACAAAACTGGGTGACTGGACAACAAGATGAAATTTAATGTTGATAAATGAAAAGTAATGTATATTGGAAAATGTAATACACTATACGTATAAAATGATGGGGTCTAAATTAGCAGTTACCACTCAAGAGCGAGAACTTGGAGTTATTGTGGATAGTTCTCTGAAAACATCTACTCAGTGTGCAACAGTGGTGAAAAAAGCAAACAATGTAGGGAATCATTAAGAAAGGGCTACATAATAAGACGGAAAATATCATATTGCCTCCATATAATTCCATCATATGCCTGCATCTTGAACATTGGATGCAGATGTGGTTGCCTCATCTCAAAAAAATATATATTGGAACTGGAAAAGTTCCATAAAAGGGCAACAAAATGATTAGGGGTAAGGAACAGCTACCATATGAGAAGACATTAATAAGACTTTTCAGCTTGGAAAAGAGATGACTAAGGAGGGATATGATAGAGGTCTCTAAAATCATGACTGATGTGGAGAAAGCACATATGGAGAAGTTATTTACTCCTTTCCATAACATAAGAACTAGGGGTCACCAAATGAATTTAATAGGCAGCAGGTTTAAAACAAACAGAAGGAAGTATTTTTTCAGGCTGTGCACAGGCAAACTATGAAGCTCCCTGCCAGAGGATGTTATGAAGTCCAAGACTATAACAGGGTTCAAAAGAGAACTAGCTAAATTCATGGAGGTCCATCAACGGCTATTAGCCAGGAAGGGCAGGGATTGTGTCCCTAGCGTCTGTTTGCCAGGGCTGAGAATGAGCAATCACTTGATGATTGATAGTTCTATTCATTCCCTCTGGGGCACCTAGCATTGGCCACTGTCAGAAGACAGGATACTAAGCTAGATGGACCTTTGATCTGACACATCATGACCATTCTTATGTTCTTTTGTTGTTATAATAATTAATAAAAAATCCTCCTGCAAATATCTCGATGTCAGTTTTACAGGTAACAACATCACTGGGCATAAGGCAAAGTTGTCAAGATAAAATAGTTAATTTATAAAAATCTAATTCCATGTTTTAAAAAAACTAAGATCCATATTATTAATCACAGTTTTGCTACTACCAGTCTTAATAATTAAGCATTAATTTAAAATGAAGTTCTTCTGCAGAAATAACTTCTTTTTTCTTTTTTTTCTGCTGTAACTTTTTGACCTTTCTTCATTTTTGCCAAGGATAAAAGACTGGTTCGGTTCACTTTTGCTTACATTCAGTTTTCTTAGTACATTGTTGCAAAATTTATGATGCAAACATTCCAGAGGACTATGGAAATCCATTTCAAAAAACTGTTTTCATTAATGTTAAACAAATCACATTCTTTCTTTTTTAATAATGGATTGACCTAATCAGGAAGTCTAAGTTACTTGACATTTTTCCCTTTAAGTAACTAAGTCCATCATTCTGACAATTGTACTGTGAGAATTAAAAGTGTTTCATAATTAAAAGCAAGCTTGAACAAATATACTCCTTTTATATCCCTTTGGATGATTATATAAACAATTTGTGTTAGATGGGAAAAATACCCTATTTTATTTTCTTCTTACTCTATGATACTCATTAACAATTGTTCTCTTGTAGGGAGAAAGCTGGTGTCTGAATTTCAAGGAGCAATTTTTAAAAGCTTTTCGTATTCAGCAATGTTCCCTAGTGTAATAGCTTTGAAATGAGTTTTTCTTATTTAAAACGAATAGCGCTGACAGAGGTGAAATCCAACAAGTGGAGATGTATTTTCTTTCCCTTTCAGGTCTGTGCTCTTTGGCTTTAGTTTTACTTTATTTTTTAATTCAGTTATATTTTCATTCTTATAATATTGCACTCCATCTCTGGTCCCCATCCTGTAGGTGTTATGGGCTGAATTGACATTAAAGTCAATGGGAGCTCTGAGCACATGGAGCAACCATATAATTTTACCAGCTGTAAACAAGAAAGAATCCTGGCTCCAGTGAAGTGAATAGAAAAACTGTCTCACTGACTTTAACAGGCCCAAGATTTCAGTCACTATCTAGTGGTCTGAGCATAAGCCTGGGAGTCAGGAACAATAGCACTCTAACCCCAACCCTAAAACCACTTCAAATTGATTTGGGGTGTGCCGGGGCAGAAGCCCTCCTGGGACCCTGGGTATGTACTCAAGTGCCTATCTCCTGCTGCTGTTGTGCTAGCTAGATCAAAGCTCACATGAATGTGTCTATGGCTATGTCAAGACTGCACTGCTTTTCCGGGATACCTGCAATGCTGCATCCAAGGAATGTGTCCGCTTTTTCTAAAAAATGTTCAAAAAAGCAGATGGGTTCTTTTGCCATCCCTGTAAATCTTGTTTTATGAGAAATAAGGGATGTGTCCAAAGAGCACTTTTTTCCAAAATTTGGTGCCATGTAAACATGCCAAATTTCGGAAAAGCCTCTTTCGACAGCAAAGCAGAAAAAGATACACAATTTGCGTACTGCAAATTGCGTTTCTTTTTCCGATTTACCTTTGCAGTGTAGATCTAGTTTCAGTGTGTTCCAGTCACATTTCTGAATGTAATGTCAACATAGTTACAGAGCGCTAATTTTGGATAACTCAGAGTTGGGTGACCCATTTGAGAAACCTATGGACCTGATTTTAAAGATGCTGTATACCTCCAGTCCCAGGGGATTGCAGTGTACTAGGCACCTCTGAAAATCAGACCCCTTCAGACTGGTTCCTCTGTTAGTCATTGAGTCCAACCCTCTGCCCAAAGCAGGACCAATCCCAACTCAATCATCCCAGCCAGGGCTTGTCAAGTCGAGGCTTAGAATCTCTACCCCTAGAGGTTTTTATCACCTCCCTAAGGAACCCATTCCAGTGCTTCACCACCCTCCTAGGGAAATAGTTTTTCCTAATACCCAACCTAGACCTGCTCCGCTGCAATTTGAGACCATTGCTCCTTGTTCTGCTATCTGTCACAACTGAGAACAGCCTCTCTCCATCCTCATTGGAACCTTCCTGCAGGTAGTTAAAAGCTACTATGAAATTTCTCCTCCCTTTTTTACATTTTAAAAAGTTTAATTTCCTAAGAAATCTAGACACTTGACATTGATGCGCTATTTATTTAAAAGATACACATGTCCACACACCACAAATTCAAGCAACATAATATCTGTGCCTAGCTGATCCTTGATGTCTCTTTTAGGTCTAATTGAAGCATAGCAATTCGTGTCAGTTTATGAAGTACACCTGTCCACAGCAACCTGTATTAAGAACAACTGCTCACTTGACATAAACCACTGGATAGCCAATAGAGCAATTTTAAGAAAGTTAGTGGTTCTTTATCCTAGGGAGAGAGGGAGGGGAAACAAAGAGAAAGTGCTTGTATATAAACCACAGAAATTGACAGGTGAATTCAGGAGCAAGTGCTGACTCTCACACAGCTTTTAATTCTTTTTTGGGGGGCGGGGGGTGGGAGGAGACATTGATTAGAGAAGTGGGCTGTGCCCATGAAAGCTCATGATACCATCTACATGTTTTGTTAAACTTCAAAGTGCTAGCAGACTATTTGGTGGTTTTTTTAAGTTTATCCTATACAGACTAACTCGGCTAGCCCTCTGAAACTGTCCCTTAGTGAACTAAAGACAAGAAACACTGTGTCATTAAATAGTATCACTTTTTAAAGCAGTGGAGCTATTTTCAGTTCCAGATGCGGAGGTATATTTGAAGTGGACTAACCTGCCTATAAAAATACTTCAAGTACTGTAGTTTTAAAAGTATTGAATAAATTATTTAGTGTAAATGCAACTCTCTGCTGCTGAATGATATCAGGACTGGTCAACTGTGTTTTATAAACCTTACAAAAGTGATTCTCAACCTGTTTACCATTGTGGGCTTCATATGCAGTCCTCTCTTTGGTATGTGGGCCTCATTCACACAATATATGTAATACCTGTCAAATGGACTACAGCTGTGTGCTGATTGGGCTGCAAATGGCCTATGCAAGGTGAGCTGAGAACCACTGCTCTATACTGATAATAGGCCATGGAGATTATACTGTAGTTGAAGATGTGGGGCATGTTTTGAAGTAAGAGGCTGAGAGTGCTATCTGTCCTATTGCAATGAAGTGATGAGTGGCCCAGCTATGCAGCAAAGTGATAGCTGTGAAGTTCCTGGATGAGGATAGATTTGTTACAGTATATTAAGTGCTGATACCAAGCACCAAAAATACCCTTCTTAAACACAGGAGCATCACTTCTTAGCAAGACTATAACAACCACACACACACACACACACACAAAACCTTTCCATAAATGTTTCCTCTGTAAAAAGGAACAGCAAGTTTGTTAGTGGAGGAACAAATGACTTTTCAGGTCTTTGTCCTGTCATAAAAAGGAATTTCAATGTGGTTTTGAAGGGTCTCTCTATGGGTTTCACGAGGTGTAACGGTAGTTCGGAATAGGAAGCCTAGTCCGAACTACCTAGTCCGTGCCGCGTGTAGTCGCGCGGCACGGAGTCCGCACTAGCGGACATTTAAAAATGGCGGCGCCCAGCAAGATGCAAATGAAGCCCGGGAAATTCAAATCCCGGGCTTCTTTTGCAACTCTGGTTGCCTACATTACCTAGTTCGAACTAGGGTGGTAGTGTAGACATACCCTATCTGAGAATTGCCTTGCCTGACCCATCATACAAAGGAACTCTGAAAATACTGCCATGTAAATAAAAACAAGGCCAAGAAAAGCCTGGCAAAAATTAGGCTGTCTGAAAAAGCGTGAGAGTAGCTTCCTATGTACCGAGGCTGGAAGCTGGCCATCTACGTGGTCTGATGGTACAAACAGCACATAACAAGAATATTTTGAGGGTTTTCTGGTGCTTGATCTTCATTGCTGACGTGACAGCACATGAGTGGTCAGCAGAACTTCCAGCACAGTCTTCCTACACAAGAAAGTTCTAATCCCAACATGGCAACACTAGCCCTACAAATCTCCTTTGTACAATGAATACTACAGTATTTTACAGACCACCTCATTCCAGCAGGTATTTCTATTGCAATCCTGACCCATCTCAAGAACCCTCCTCTTTAACACACATCTTCCACCCGCCCTGGAAACCTCAAGCCCCACCTCCTCAGTGTGGGTTTTGATCTATTGGGTCAGAACACAGGCCATAAACCAGAATGAGCAGGGTGCTTGCAGCATCTAAAGCATTCTGGGCCAGTCTGTCCCAACCCTTTCTCCCTCTCTGCTTCCCCTGTTTAATTTTCTATCGGGTGGCATTATTATCTTGCTGTAGTTAGTTTGTATTATGTTGTGTCTATTTGAGAGAGGCCTGGGACAGGGTAAAACAGCCAGGACAGGGTTATGGGCTACCTGCCTGTCACATGAGCTAGCAAGGGATTTAAGGGAAAGGTGTGGCTTTCTTCCTTTGAGAAGCCAGGTGAAAGGCATCTGGAGATTACAGGCCTCTCTGTAGTAGAATGGCTTTGTTTGGGGTTACTCCTGAGGTTTTTTTATTTGATGGACTCTGCAGAGAGGCAAGGGCCTGAAAAGGACATAGGGAGGACACTGGTTTTTTTCCTAGGCTGGAGGGAGAGCCACCTGCACACAGAGCCCAACCCCACAGAGCTCAACTCCTACCTGAACTCTCCCAAAGTGTGGAGAGTCTTGGTCCTTTCCATTCTACCGAGACAGGGGCAAACTCCAAAATTCTGGTCCATCTTTAACCAGCCCCAACATCTGTGGGCGTTTGGAGAAAAGAGTTTGGACTGAACTCGTCTCTAGTCTGAATTAGGAATTGTTTTCCTTCACCCTCAGCAGGTTAGCTTACAAATAATGCTCCTTGTAATTATACACAGAGGCTGTGTCTAGACTGGCAAGTTTTTCCACAAAAGCAGCTGCTTTTGCGGAAAAACTTGCCAGCTGTCTACAATGGCTGCTTGAATTTCCACAAGAACACTGACTTCCTACTGTCTGAAATCAGTGCTTCTTGCAGAAATACTATGCTGCTCCCGTTCCGGCAAAAGTTCTTTTGCGCAAAGCTTTTGCGCAAAAGGGCCAATGTAGACAGCTCAGATTTGTTTTGCGCAAAAAAGCCCCGATCGTGAAAATGGCGATCGGGACTTTTTTGCGCAAAAGCACGTCTAGATTGGCACGGACGATTTTCCACAAAAAGTGCTTTGGCGGAAAAGCGTCCATGCCAATCTAGACGCTCTGTTCCGAAAATGCTTTTAACGGAAAACTTTTCCGTTAAAAGCATTTCTGGAAAATCATGCCAGTCTAGATGTAGCCAATGGATATGGGATTCTTTCTTTAAACTAGGGGCCATAAAAGCAATATAGCAGCTCTGACTCCATTCCCCACTAATATATCCATGTGTTAAGATCTCCCCAGCTAGCTTCTGTCCCTGGAAACCTGGGGTGTTGGGTTTCCATCTCACAGAGGAGACAGCTTCCACAGTAATACTGACACTGATAATACTAAGGTAAGGGCCCTCATGGGTTTGGTGGTTGAACAATGTGTTGGGCATTAATGAGCTGGAAGGGGATCCTGGAAGCCCCTTGTTTCTGAGGCTGGCCTTTAATTCCTAAAAAAGATAATCCCAGCTGTCATTTAGAATGATAGTCTCTAGCTCTTTGTCCTTATGAAAAGTCTAAAAAAGCGTAACTGAGGTAACCCAGTCACTAAGATTAAATGCATCTAGATGTATCTTGGATGCCTTTGGGGCCCACTTCTGCAAGAGGCAAGTGCAATTCAACATATGCACACACTTTAGGAAATGCATATCGACTATGCCTCAGGGTTATTCCAAAATCAGCCCTCTCATTTTCCCCATTCTTGTCCCCAAATCCCCACAAACCCTGCAGAGTAACATGTGATAGTCATGGACAGAGATTGGTTACTTCTGTGTAAGGATGTTACACATCCTGCCAGCTCTTGCTACATTTCAAAGGCAGAAGCGCCACCCGTTCCCCACTGTGGCCCTGCCCTCCCCCACAGAGACAGTTCTGGGGGGAACCAGCTCCTGCTCCCCCTTTCTGACAGAGGCAGCAAGGGGCGGGAGGAAACGACTAGTCGAGTTGACTAGTCACTTACATCCCTACAAGAGCTAATACTGGCAGGGAACCTGGATTCCCATTGCTTCCACCAACAGCCAAGGAAAATCCATTCCACCCCCATCATTAGCCTGGGAAAGACCTGCTCCTCCTACCTTTTGAGGCCTTCAGCAAGAGAGGCCTGCTCACCTCCAGTTCCTAAAAGGCACTCATCCACCAGGGACCAGCCTAGCACCAGAGAGGAAAAACAAACACCCCATAGCTAGAGATTGTGGGATTACTCCTGTCACCTGCAGATGCAGAGATGACCCATTCACCATCTGTGGGACGGATGACCCACACACTATCATTGCAGCCAGAGTAAGGAACAGCTGCTGGGTAGGAGAGACTCCTAGAGGAACCAGAGTCGGGAAGAGGGGAGAGTGAAGCATAGTGAATTATGGGCCGAGGGTTAGGGGGAAAGGGCTGATGCATTTGGGAGGGAAAGCAATGGAAAGAAATTATAAAGCTTTATGGAGTGGAAGGAAGAGCATTTTATACAGGCAATGTTTACTTGTGTCACTGACGCAGAACCTTTCGGAGGGAGCCCCATGTTTTTGAAGCAGAAGACCTGCATAGAAAGTGCCCATCCTCCACCACAGCCCCTGGGACATGAGAATAAAGCTGTCACAGACAGCAGGGCCGACAGCCACTGTGGGCCCCAGGGCTGGGTGGGGAGGCTGGCTCCATGCCCCTGGAAGGGGCAGGACCTCAGCGGAAGGGGCAGACTGCCGGAAATCAGCCCTTTGTGCTGCCCAGACTATGGACCGCTCTCCCCAGCCCTCAGAGCTGTGCAGAATGGATCTCCAGTCCTCTAGCAGCAATTCAAAGGGGCCCAGAAGCCCAGGGCAATTGTCTCCTTTCCCCCCCTTCCCTGCCCCCATCGGCAGGCCTGGCCACAGAGGAAGCCATTCTGGTTTTGTTCCCTCTCCTGGGAAAAGGGGGGGATTCTGAGGCATTATCCCGATTACTGTTATTTATAGCTATTGAAAGCTGCATTGTGTTCCTCACTGTAGTGTTTACTTGACACTCACCATTAACCATCAATATTTCTGAAAGTAATTTTGCCTTACTGGGAAGCCCCATATCATGGGTCTCTCACAACTGAAATGTGAGCAGTGTTTCTCTGTCTTTTTTATACCAGGGACCCTCTTTCTGCTTTTCAAAATGGTGCCAAGGAGCAATCTGGGACCGGCACCAGTCCCCAGACCAATCATTGGGAAACTCTGATTTAGAAACACCTTACCTCTGAGTCCTCAGTAACACTCCTCACAGAGCAGCAGGAAGAGCTGAGGTTAGGAGCTAATGTTTATAAGTAGTTAGCGCTGCAGTAATGTGTAAATAATGCACATTCCTAGGGTAAATGTGTGCACTGTTAACCTTATCAAGAGGGAACCGGGTATGCTGGTTCAGCAGAAAAAGTGGAATAAAAAGAACTTACTATAAAAAGACCATTCAGCTTTAATAAAGTTTCCCCTTTGCAACGCTAATATTGGCAGAATTAGAGCACAGGTCGGAAACAATATGTGGCTTTTGTTTTCCTTCTTCCCTCTTGTTTTGTTTTGTTTTTTCTTGGTGTTGGGGCTGGAGAGGAAAGTCTCTCCGTTGCCAAGACAAACAAATTACGTTTTACAAATTGTAGGCTTAAATGTCACATATTGCTTTATTTTCTTAACACTCTGTGCTAAGGAAATAATGATAGAAGTAGGTGAAGTGATAGCAGACCCTGCTCTCTGGATGGCTACTGGCAAATACGTTCAGCCAGTTGTTTCCCTTTTATGTTTCTGGAAAGTATCCTGGATGTTTCTCCCTGCTGCCAGCAAAAAAGTAAATAAATAAAAAGGACCCTGCTATTAATAACATCCTTTCAACTCTCTCTTCTCAGGACAGCAGCAAGAGATCAAAGCCCCCTGCCCACAAGAAAGGGAAGAAAAGCATTCAGCCGTGTATAGAATGCACCCGCTTACTTACAGTACCTCTTGGCAAGCAGGAGATGAAAAGGAGCTGGAGGAGGGTGAGTCCTATGTGAGTCCAGGGGGCTAGCTCCATGCTGCCCAGGCCAGTGCAACGGAGTGACTGCTCAGGAAGAGGGATAGCCGGCAAGCTGCTTTTACTGGGACCTCACCAAGTCCAGGCTGCGAGGGATCTCGGATTTCAGACCTCTGCTCACTCCCATCATCACCAGAGGGGAACTACCTTCAAGAGCCTCCTCAGGCATCCAGAAGTGCGACGTCACCCCAAACCTCTCCACTGCTGCCTTAACCCTTTCTGGGTTCTAGCAGGCAGCCCGCTTAATGGAGGATCTATTTGGGGAGGAATCGATAAAGGAAAATAATGCTCAGCATTTAGACAGCTTTTTTTCATCTTCAAAGTTAGGAAATTATAAAGGAAACAAATCTTTTGTATGTCTGACCAGCTAGAGTAAATGAGCAGAAGGTGACTATGTGGCCAGGAGGAAACACTCAGTGTAAGGTCCTTTTAATTGTGCAGGAGGTTGTGGGCTGGCGGAATGATGCACATTAGTGAAAGGCTGGGTATGCTCTGGGCATGGGGGAAGGCATTCCTACCACCCACACCAGTGGCCAGGAAACTTCACCACGTGGAATGTGCTGCTTGAGAATGCATCTGTCATAATATAACCTGAAGAGGCACTTTGTGTAAGCTTGAAAGTGTGTCTCTCTCACCAACAGATGTTGGTCCAGTAAAAGATATAGGATACGTGCAGCTTGTCTCTCCAACATCTTGAGACAAGCGTGGCTGCACCAACACCACCAGAACACACACTTTTAAGGGGTGATCAAATAATCAAGTTAGTTAAAGATTTGCTCCATTATGTCTATAAAATGCAAAGTGCATAAGAAATGTCTCAGAATACCTGCACCAGGGATGACTGAAAAACTTTTGACAGAACAGTACCCTACATTAGAAATTCAGTTATGTTGAACATTTCGGAGGTGGGCGGGGGGCATCAATTTCAATTTTATTTTCAATGGAAGAAAGACAAAATAATTCATTTTGACTTTATTGTTGCCCCTTTTATTTTGGTTCAACTTGTATAATATATTTTAATATTATATTTTGCATTATAATATGCTGTTTCAACTTTTTGATGGACCAAACTGAAAATCTCAAAATTTCTACTTTTTTGTTCCCATTTAAAACAAAAGCTAATTTAATTTTGGAATTTCCTGCTGTATAGAAATTCACTTTTCTGGCTGGGCTCTACCACACACTCACACCTCCCTCTAAGGTCTCTAGGTAGGTCTGACAACTTCAAGAATCACAGATTAGTAGCCAGAGGCATGAACAAAATGCCTCCATGACACAACTCTCCCAGTTATTTTACTTACTGTCTCAGAATCCTCCCCCTATTGGTGGTTTCTCATCTCCCCTCAGTTTCTGGCAGGAGGAAGAGCAGTTGTAGATTCATGATAAAATCTAAGGCGTTGACAGCACAATTTTTTATTTCACTGTGCAAAAGTGCATGAAAATATTGTTTTCTTGGTTTCGCTCTTCATCAGTTTGGAACCCTTAGCGCCTGTTGCCCCTTGTTTCACTTTGACCCCAAAATCTCCAAGAGCAGCGTTGTAAAAACACTAAGCTTCACCTGCCCTCACAATAGGTAAGAAAGAAATCAACAAAACTCTAAAAAGGCCCAGGTTCATCTAACCCAGACTCAATTCCTGACTGTCAGCCCTGCCATTCTAGCCAGTAAATTAGTCATCTCCTCTCAGTGTAAGGAAAAGTCAAAAGTCACTCAAAATAGCAGAAGGATCTTGAAAATAATAGAAGCTGAGGGTTATTATCTGCTTTCATAATAAAACAAAACATCTTTAGTGTCTACAGAAACGTGAATAGCTTCTTTTATGCCCCTACTATACATGGTACATGATGAAAGAATATCACATAGGCCGTGTTGGAAAAAGGGAAACTGCCAGTTAGCTTACAGCTATCTGAGGTGGGGTTCCACAAGTGTCTGAATAGAAACCTGCTCAGGCTACAGGGCAAGGGAACCGTCATGAGTATAAAAGGATAAGGGATACAGGGAAGTGTCGCTAGATACTGGACAAGGGCCAATAACAAATGGAAGAAATTGAGGGGCGGGGCGGTCACTAGGGTTCCTGTATTTGAGCCAAGTCTTGTGACCCAGGTATGAACTATGGAAGTCCTTGAATACAGCAGACCCGAGATAGTTACTTTTTAAGGACACAGTATATAGAGATTAGCTTTGCAGGAACACCTTGTGTCCTAGCATGAAGGGATATTTCCTGTGTGAGGTGGGCAAATGGATCTGATTCTAGGCTCCATCTTGCAAAGGGCTCTTCTCAGGTACTGAGACCTCTCTGCTTCCACTGAGGCTATGTCTAGACTTCAGGCTTCTTTCGGAAGAAGCTTTTCTGGAAGAGATCTTCCAAAAAGCCTTCTTTCAAAAGAGAGTGTCCACACTGCCAAAGTGCATCGAAAAAGCTATTTGCTTTTTTGAAAGATAGCGTCCACACTGAATGGACGCTAACTCATGTTTAAACTGTGACTACTAGGGACAGAGTGGCCACCAGGGCACCTGTGCTTTTTCCTCTTTCCTCTTTTTCTGAAAGAACTCCCTCTTCCCCGTCCACATAAGCCTTTTTCTCAAAGAGCTCTTTTGGAAAAACGCTTCTTCTTCGTAGAAAGAGGATTACCGACACCAGAAAAACCTCTCTGTTCTTTTGATTTACTTTCAAAAGAATGCGATTGCAGTGTGGACATAATTGAAGATTTTTCAGAAAACGGCCATTTTTAGGAAAAAAAACTCTATAGTGTAGACATACCCTGACATTAGTGGAAGCTGAGGATGGTCAACACGACTCAAAAAGAATATTTAGCACCTTGCAGGATGGATCCTCCTTGTGCTTCTACCACCATAACAGCCTTCCCTATCCCCAGAGAGTGAATGACTCAGCATCTAGAGTTGACGGCAGTCATGGACCCTGGAGACTTCCCAGAACATGGCCCTTTGACACTGGCCATATGTAAAATGAACCCTTGGCCCTGGCAGTGGCTCTTAATTGCCTACATAGTGTTCTTGAATACACTTCTTATATCTCTGCTGGGAGGCAGGGGAAGAACTAGCCAACCACGCCAGACAAATATTTTAGACTGTATGTAACTCTTGATGACAGAAAGCAAATAGCTGAAGGCTCTGAGCCCTGTGTGCTGTGCTGCTGAGGAATCTCACTGTAGCATTTGGCTGCAAACTTTATATCTGCCCTGGTTCTGCATATCCAATGTACAGGTTTGCGGATTGCATTCCATTCTGCAACTGAATTGTAAAACAAAGTGTGCAAGTCTGGTGGTGTGAAAGCTGCCGGCACTGTGTTATGACAGAAATTTGAGTAGCTACCCTTCAGTAATCAGTTCATTTTGTTCTGTTTGTGTAGCACCTAGCATCTGATGAGGACACCGAGGTACTATCAATAATGACGAATAAGTGACTAACAAATGATAATGGATAATTAATAAATAATTTTTATTTCCATAGTGCTCTTCATCCAAAATTCTAAAAGTGCTTTACAAACATTGTGTGTCCCAATCTGTGAAGTGGGTAAAGACTATCACTATTTTACTGATGGGTAAACAGAGCAGTGGCGTTAACATTTTCCAAATAAGATAGAGAGTCATGACAGAGCCAGTTCGTGAACCTAGGAATCCAGATTCTTTGTCCTATAGTCTAACCACTAGACACTGTGGTTAGATATGACTGTGTTGGATATGGAAGAACTGATCTGCATAAAGTCAAATCAACCCTGAAACTAAGCCCATTTCACAGGCTGAGCCAGAAGAACAAAGCTTCTTTTTTTAATGTTTAGCAAATTTTTCTTTGCTCCTATTTCCTCTGCGATCACTTGTGCTCTGTCAGCTCCTGAGTACTGAAACATCACAAGAGAGCCTGTCATTTTGTTACTTCCATCTGGGTCCTGCAGTCCAAAGCAATTCAGATTTGAATACTTGTCTAAGCCAACGAGGTCAGTCTGAGATTTGCTCATTCCCATTACCATTGATCCCAAATCCTATCTCTTTCAGCAGAGTTTGGTCCTGATTCTGCAATTCTCACTCAGTCAAAATGCCCCTTAAAAATCACTGGGGGTACGTCTAAACTACATGGCTCTGTCGACGGAGCCATGTAGATTTGTTGTTTTGGCAAAGGCAAATGAAGCCGCGATTTAAATGATCGCGGCTTCATTTAAATTTACATGGCTGCCGCGCTGAGCCGACAAACAGCTAATCAGCTGTTTGTCCGCTCAGCGCACTAGTTTGGACACTCCCCTGCTGACATCAAAGCCCTTTGTCGGCAGCCCCGGTAAACATCATCCCACCAGGAATAACGGGGCTGCTGACAAAGGGCTTTGATGTCTGCAGGGGAGCATCCAGACTAGCGCGTTGAGCGGACAAACAGCTGATCAGCTGTTTGTTGGCTCAGCGCGGCAGCCATGTAAATTTAAATGAAGCCGCGATCATTTAAATCGCGGCTTCATTTGACTTTGCCTATGTGTCTAATCTACATGCCTCTGACGACAGAGGCATGTAGTCTAGACACAGCCTGGGAGTGAAAAAAAATCATTGGAATACTTGCAGCTGAAAACTGAAGTGAGTAAAGTTTCATTATGGCCTCCAATGACAGCATGATCATGCCCACCTTGCCCTGGTCAATGCTGAGGAAACTATTCAAGGGATAACGTAAAAGAAAATGAACTAGTTGAGATGTTGGAGTGGGTTTATATCTCAGAGGGAAAATTACATTCCCATGAAAATCAAACTTGAGGCTTTAAGAGTGGCAAAAGCAGTAGTTTAATGAAAGATTAGCACTAATGTTTTATTCCTCCCCTCAAAATTTTATTGCTGGATGAGGGAACCCTTTCAGCAGAGAGGTTACAAAGTGTGTGCCTTTAAAATAAAACCTTTAAAAGAAATCCCAGACCTTACTGTAACATCACAGGACTGTTTTATAAGTTACTCAGTGTATTAAACGAAGACCATGCTTTGCCCTTTGAGCTTTGAGTTCTACCATGTGTGCCCATAATGCAATATCCAGCATTTATGAACTGCAATAGAATTTTATCATCTTTCCTCCAGAGGCAGCTAAAGGCCAAAACTCTTTTCAGAGCTTTGTCTGGCCTCAACTATACAGGCTATTCCCATCTCTGAGCAGGACCTTCTCCTCGGCAACTGAAATATTCCTCTTCACATTCCAGGAGAGCCCATGGGCTGGAATGGAAGTATCCAAAAGAACAGAAGACCATGACATTGGCATTAATTATTGACATTAACCTGACGGGACTTATACCAATAATAATGGTGGTTTTATTTGTTAACCTATTTCATGGGAAACTGGAGTCAGTTTAAAGTTTATGATTGCAATTATATTTCTGGGCAGATGACCAGCAAAACGGGGCCAGACAAATGTAAATGCTTAATGGAATCTAACAAGCCATATGTTTTTTTCGATGTTATTTCATGCCTTGATTTCATTTTGCTCTTAGTGATTCCTTCTGTGGTCTTCTTTTGTATACCGTATATGATTATCCTCACCATGGCAACCTGTAGTGAGAAAAGCAGGTGGGAGAAGTTATAGGCAATTACAAGAATAACTAATATCCAAGCCTCGGCTATCAATCAGCCAGCCATTGACAGCACCAAGAGTTGAGCAGGTAAAGTTGAACTATGCAGCTGGCTACAGCTACAGATTTCTGTTCAGCTGCCTCGGGCAACAGAGTTAGCCCAGCCAGCCCTCTGTCATAACTGGTGTTGTGACCCTGTACAGCAAGTTGCAACACCGCTCATTCAGATTTGGCCCAGTCACCACACTGTCATCATGACTCAAATTTCACCCAATCCAAGAGGAATCTTCCTATTGGCTTCTGTGGGCTATGGTTGAAGTCCATAAATTAAATTACCCATCTACTTATTTATACTATACTCATCACAGATATTTTAGGCTCTGATCCAGCAAAGACTGAAGCATGTGCTTATCTTTCAGGATGTGAATAGCCCCATTGAGTTCTTACAGATTTGCATGTGAATGAGTCTTTGAAAATTTAGGGCCTTAGCACCTACCTAAAATTCAGACAAAAAACAAAACTCATCTTGTCATCTGGTTGAAAGTTTCTTGCGTGTTTCAGGGCTTACCTACAGTTCTTGAGTCTCAGGTGATAATGATGATGATGATTGTTGTTGTTATTTATTACAATCGCATCCTGTGGCAACAGTCAGGCTCTGTACAATGAAGTAAAAATATATATTCCGTCAGACTAGATTGGGAAAGAGCAGTAAAATGACAACAGCATCACTCCCTGCTGTGGAGAGTGATGGGAATTTCTAAACAAAACTGTGAGCGTTCATTGTCAATAGATAAATGCATAGCTTCTTTTTTTAGTAAATATTTATGTCGCTGTCTAAAGGATCAGAAGCCATCACTGCAACTTCTCTTTAAAGGTTTAAAAACCCACATGAAAAGACATGAAATGTGCAGCTCTCCCAGCTAGTAAGCATCCAGTTGTGGACACCTTGACAGTGAGATGATTGATTTTTATTATTTTCAATATATTTTTGCCGAAATAAGCACAACTTAAATTTTACGAGCGGAGGGAGAACAATGAAAGGACTAGTCTGCTTCCCATCACTCTATCTTGCCAAGAACCCCATCTTTTATTTAATGCTTTCTTGTTATTTCTCCATCTTTAAACCAGCTCCTCAGGGGCAGCACAGCGAGAAACTTCTGAAATCTATTCATTTACCGCTGAGATCTTCTCTGATTTGTACCACATTGTGACATAAAATAATGCCCAAGAGAAAACACTGTCTGTGACTTGTAATCATTGTCAGGAAGGATCCCAAGAAACCATCCTTGAATCCAATGGAGCCTTTTCAGTCTCTCCTACCAGTTCGTTCACTATTTCTTGTCATTTTCTCTAGGGTGTTTTGCAGCTGTACACAACTTCATAGTGCCTGTATGTCTTCTGTATCATAGCTCCAAAATGTGTTAGTTGTGGATACATATTTCTATTTCAGTTTTTGTTGAGTTGTTAGTCCAGATGCCTCCAGATCCAAAGTGCACTGGAGTGAGTGGAAAGATGATCATTGACTTCAAAGGGCTTTGGCTCAGGTCCATAAAAATTATGATTCTCAGCTGATGTAAATTGGCATAGCTTCATTGAAATCAGTGGGACGATGGCGATTTGCAATAGTTGAGTATGTGGGTCCATGACACTAGAAATAATAATCTCAATTACATTTTGTAGTTATTGCTCTATTGTGTCCTAAGGCACTACGCTGTAGAATTCTCACAACTTTCCAACCATTGCATGTCAGTGGTTAGGAAGAAATTTCCCAGTTGGATCAGTTTGTCCATAATTGCCCAATATAGATTTTCTTGTGCCTTTATATGATGCAGCTGATGCTGACCACCAGATACTGGATTGGACTGACCAGTAGTTTGCTCCTGTGTTATGACAATCCTCAGAGATGTTTCCCAGACACATTTTTAAAAGAATTGATTTGTGAACAGAATAAAACAGATATCTTTCTTCTGAGACAATGTGTTAGTGCCGTCATTTTGTTTATTTATTCTGGTAACAGGGAGAGACTCAGGCCCATATCAGCAACTTGTCATGAATAATTAATGCATGCTAAATTGTAATGTGACTATATTTACACAAAGAGTAATACAAATTATGACCAATGATAGGGTACACACTATACCCTCTGTACTGGGATCTCTGAGCAAATTCTTCTCTGGTCTCAGTGGGAATTCCACACCCACAGAATAAGGTTACTATAGTGAATAACCAAGATAAGGAGTGAGTAATAATTTCTCACTTACTGAAAAGAATTGTCCACTTATGGGAGGAGTTTCTCTATCAGGAAGAACCAGCTGTTAGTCCATCCTAATTGGCAGTCCCACCTTTTCTTCCCTTCCTGGCTCTCCCATGCAGTTCTACCAATACACCTCAGTCTTAACCTGCCCCAGTCCCTATCAAGTCCTGATTCTTCCTATTTCAAACATCAGCTGTCTTATCGAATTATGTGGGGTTTGCATGGATAGAGAAAAAAGGCCTGTTCTAGTCAATAAAGCAGATTTAAGATCTGAACACTCACATTCCTGGCACAAAACCGCTGTTGCCAGCGGCGGATATAGGGCAGGGCAAGCGGGGCGGCTGCCCCGGGCCCCGCACTTCAATAGGCTCCGCCCCCCGGGCTCCTCAAAACTCTCATCTGCCCCTGCCTGTTGTAATCTAATTTGCTACAAACAGACAGGTGACATTTTTCTGTGAGTAAACACACAGCTGACTTTATTGTCAGCTACTCTACAACTGCATAAGACTATTTGCACCAATAATACAATGCTGATTTACACCAACAGAGGATCTGGCCCTCAGTATTTGGGGCTTGCCAACAAACTTCTGCTATTTACACTGCATTGTCAGAGTGAACATTTGTTAACCTGTTGCAACTGCTCCCCTCTAAATGAAAACACCATCATCAAACTGAGCTAAATGTGCTGCAGAGTAATCCGGTCAGAGGAAATGTTAAAGTCCATGTGTTCCTGGACATCTGGTTCATATGTTGAGCTATATCATCGTCTTCTTTCGTGCAATCCACAATTAAGCCTGAGACAGGACTTCCTTTTAAAACCTCTCCTTCCAAATTTTGCTAAAACAGCTGTAAAAAGAAAGCAGAAAGAACTGGCTCTAGCCTCCAAAAAATTGATGGAGGGAGTTTTCCCCATTAGATGGGTGTAAAGCAAACAGGTTTATCAGTTTAAGGTTCTTTTGTAAGGTCACCAAGCTCAGTATGTGTGAAAACATGAAATTTGGCAGGCAGTAAGTTCATAACATGATCTAATCATGCTTGGTATTTAAAGGGGGGGGGGATAAGGAAACTGGCTGAAAGATGATGGTTTCCAAATTGACGACTGTGCAAACACTCTAACTTTCTTTATGGAAATCTCATTAGAATTTTTAAGGCCCCTTCCAGATTCTCTTCTTTCAAACTATTTTTGTAATAATGAAAGTGGTGGCTGATAATCCTGGATCCTCCCAGCTCACCTCAGTTCTGCCCCAGTGTCCCCTGCTATTCCAGCGCAGGGTTCCCACACAGTTCTCCCAATAAGCCTCAGTCCTGAGTTGTAATTGCCCCTACTCTTTTGAATCTACAGCACATAGTTCTGATGATACACACAGAAACATAACAGTTGTAGTTGACTGGCTCAGGCTGCAGGTCCATCTACCTCAGTATCCTGTCTCCTATGAGAGCCAGTACAAGATGATTCAGAGGAAAAGATAAGAATTGTGTAAGAAGGTGGAAGCCACCTTTTTAGTTTGAGTAGAGTAGAGCTAGTATACTGATGCCATGAAGCAGCCTCCCAGCCACTTTGTACCTATGCCCTAAGAGTTAAGAGATTGGCATAAGCTCTGAAGCATGAGGCTTAATATCCCATCCAAAATTTGTTAGCGTTAACTATTGTAACTGTGGATATTCGTGTTAATCAAAATAAAATATTAAATGTCCAATCACTTTTTTATTTGTACTTGTTAAATTCTTGGCCTCAGCGGCAGCAACTCTAAGGCCTTATCTGACAATCATTTTCACGGTCTGATAGCACCCTGTATGTAAACATATTTGCTTTTATCAGGTTTGATTGTGGTACCTTTAATATCCCATAATGCCCCTTGTTCTTACGTTTTAAGACAGGGAGAACAGAAATTCCCAATCTACCTTCTACACCAGTGGTGCACAACCTGTGGGGGTCGCGGCTGTCTTCCTCGGGTGTCACAGCACTTTGATCCGGGTCGGCCGATATTTTATTTTCCCAGGTCAGCACCCAACGCACACGCGGCGCGGGTGGGGGAAGTGGCAGGGGAGCAGACCGGCGCTTTAAATTAAAGGGGCCACAACAAAACATTCCCAGTGGTTTTGGTGGGGTTTTTTTTTTTTTTTTTTGCGCAACAAAAATTTTCCCGGCTCTGGGGGTCGCGAATAAAAAAAGGTTGAGCGCCACTTTTCTACACCGTTCATTATTTCATATAGTTGCATTATGCCCCCTCTAAGTCATCTCCTTTCTAAGTTATACAATTTTAACCTTTGCATTCTGTTTCATATGAGAGGGGTTTGATGCCCATAATCATTCTCATTGCCCTTTTTTGAACCCCCTTCTTGTTCTTCAATAACCGTCTGAGAGGGGATGACTAGTCTTGCACACAGTCTGCCAAATAAGCAATTGCTTTATGGAAAGGCATTCTAATATTTTCCGTGTTGTTCTCAATCTCATTCTTAACACATATGGCATCATCTTTGTTTTTTTCACCTTCAACTCCACCCTGAGCAGAGTTCTTCATTGAGCTGTCCACAGTGAGACCTGAGTCCCTTCCCTCAGTCGATGATATATTTCCTAAGTCAGAGGAATAGTAGATTATTGTTTCCAGGCCTGCTGATAGGGGTGCAAAGGGGACAGTTGCCCCAGGCCCCTTTAAATCACTGCTGGAACGCCGTGCTGCGTGCTTCTAGCAGCAGTAGGAGCTGGGAGAGGGGACGGCGCGCTGTACTCTGGGTAGCACTGAGGGCAAGCTGGCCTTGGCCCTGACCCTTCCACTCTTGGCCCTGCCCCCTGGGACCATGGAGCAGGCCTTCCCCCCTCACCTTGTCCACAGGCCTGAGGAGGCTATCAGCTCTGCTAATTTTCCCTCCAGTGTTGACATTGAACTTCATCTGCCTTGTACTGACCATTCACCTGGTTTGGTTAGATCTCTCTGAAGTTCCTCACAATCCTCTCTGGACTTGACTAAACTAAATAACCTTGTGTCAGATGCACATTTTGCTACCTCGTTCCAGATCACTAACAAATATATTAAACTACGCTGGGCCTCATGTGCACCCTCCAGGCACCTTACTGAGTCCAAGGCATCACTTGTAACGAAAATTGCCTTTGGTCCTATTTTCTGTGCCAGTTTTCTGATCCCTGACAATACTTTGCCTCATTCCCTATGACTACTTAGATTCCTTAATAGCCTCTTATGAGGGACATTGTCGGAGATCTTATGAAAGTATAAATAAATAATATTAGCCCACTTTCCTTTACCCACTACATTAATGATATGTTCAGTTCTGATCTGCGATTGCTATTGCAATTCTAAACCTAGGGCTCCTTACAGCTGTCCGAATACACTTCGATCCTGATCAGGAGCAAGCCCTACTGTCCTGATTATGGCACTGCCCAAATACTCACACAGCTCTGCCAGTGCAGCTCCATCTTGAGCTGTGCTATCATCTGCCATTCCAGTACTCAGCTCATTTTTTTTTCAGATTGCAAGCTCTTCGGGGATGAACCATCTCTTATTCTAAATGTGTACAGTGCCTAGCACAATGGACTCTATGTTACAGTGATACAAATAATAATATAAGACATAGCTCTAATCGTGCACCTCTTAATTGTGGATCGCGTGAAAGAAGATAATATAGCTCAACATATGAACCAGATGTCCAAGAACACCTGGACTTTAACATTTCCTCTGACCTTTCTTATACGCTGTTGTTCTAAACCTGCTGCTCTCCTAAATGCTCTTAAATCTTGACCTGCTGCACTCCCTTGTCTATTTCTAATTCCACTTCAAATAACTCTACCAATGTCCGTTGTGACACCAATGTCTCTGCCAAGTCTTTCCAGCCATGGTGGGACTCACAACTCTTTTCTGGTTCATTCATGGAGTCCTTTTGTAAATTTCCAAGCACCTGTGCATAGCTCCTAATTCAGGGTCATTATAAAATGGCAGCATTTTTATATAGAAAGATAATTCACATAACAAACACAAATTAGCAGTTTCAGTGCCATTGGATAGTGACTCATCTTCCCGAAAAGCTTTGGCAACCTGACAAAGGGCAAAACTTCAGGCGAAGGGAATGTTTTTCCAGTATGAGTAAAATGCTCAACAACATAAATACAAACTCCCTGAAGGCCACTGACCGTACGTATCTAATTTAATCCTCCAAGGAAATACATTGTTGTTTCTTGTATTACTCTGCAGCTCTTCAGGAGAAATAATGTCCTGTTGAAGTTCAGTCTGTAGACAATGGATTTCCATTGTATAACACTCTCCTTTTCTTTGTTTTCTCCTTGACCTTTATGCAACTGACTAATACTTAGATGTTTCAAATTTTCTGTTCAGGGCTGGGTCGTTGAGATATATATACAATGGGCAGATTTCCTTTAACTTTTATAAACCAACCCTATTCTACTCCTCCTATCTGCAGAGAGATCTTGTAGGAGTTCTTTGTGGTGACAGAACTAAATTACTACTTACACTGTGAGACAACCAGACCCACAGAACACTCTCACAAATATTTCTGCTCTAGACCAGTGGTTCCCAACCTGTGGTCCGCAGCCCCCTATTGGTCCATGATGGTACTGCAGGGGGTCCACGGAACGATTAAAAGTAAGGATCGGACTCACTACGATGGGCCCAATCCTTACTTTCCTTCTTTTTTTCTCCCTTGGGGACGGGGGAGTGTCTATGAAATTTTAATAGATTGAAAAGGGGTCCATATGCTCAAAAGATTAGGAACCATTGCTCTAGATCCATGAAGCATTATTATTTAAAAAGCACTTACGCATATGTTTCACTTCAACTGGACTTAAGCACATGCTTTCATGACTAGAGATGGATTTACACATTGCTTAAGGGCCTTAGCTTTCCAGAATTGTTACGGAGTCCAATAGGGAATGTCAAAGGTCTCCTTCATGGCCAAGATTTGCTTTTAACAGGTTTGTAAAATGTAAGGTTTACATAAGTTCAAATGTCTTAAGAATTGTAATGCGTTTACGTTTTTAAGAACAAGTGCTGGTACCAGAGATTATCTGAATAACGGCTTCTTATTGACATTCTAGGATATTCAATAGCACTCAGCATCATCAGAGCACTTCAATGTGTAATCCAAAACTGAATGTGACTTAACTAATATATTTTAAACATAATTTTCCTTCTCTATGCTAAGCAGAAAAATCCAGATTAACATCATGTTAGTTATAACTGCTACAATAATATTGTCTTTAATTAAATGATCACAAGCTATTTTTCCACTGCACATTACTCAGACATTTCTCAGAAGACAGAATTATTAATTTCCTCATGGGCTTCTTAGGGCACTTGTCACTACAGTATATGAATGCTTCAGAAATATTAGTGAATAAATTTTCACAGCACTCCTATGACATGAGGAAGTGTTGTTATCATCTTCTTTACAGGTGGGGAGATCAGGCACAAAGACATCAAGGGCAAAAGTGTCCACTAATTTTGGGTCCCCAATATGAGATCCTTTCCCTCTCACTCCCCTCCCCCAAGCATTTTGACATTGTCTAGCCTTTGGGCCCTTTATGTGTTCAGAGTACAGCTCTCATTGACTTCAGTTGCAGCTGTAACTACTCAGCACTTCTGCAAATCAACACGCCAGGTCTCACGTCAGGGATGTGGAAACTGAGGAACACCTGTGAAATTTGGCTTAGTGACTTGCTTGGCATCACAGAGAGATGCTGTGGCAGAGACAGAACCCAATTAACCAGAGCAGAATTCAACTGCCTTACTCATGAGACAATCCTTTCTCTTCCTGTAATTTTGTCTTTATTCACTACCCATCTTCAATCTTCTTCAAAAAATGAAGCTGGGAGCCTACAGACAAGTCTCCTTCACTACATAACCTTAACTCATCCCCAGAGACGGTCTAGCCTACGCACTGAGGTAGGGGTCCTATAGAAAAAATAGCATATGATCATGTAATTAAAGATCATATAAAGATGCATACACATATAGGGGACAAATTAAGGCTATACTGGCAACCTTAATTCTGGCATTTCCTAACTTTTCAGTGCTTGACTTTGCAACCTGAACTTTCTGTAACATAGGTATTTTGTGTGTGGTGTGTATACGCATATGCACACGTATGATCATGCACATTCATTCACACTCATGCCTGTGTGGGCATCATTCAAGCCATTTAGTACTCTGCATTAGCCCTCTTATAAGTTACAAGATAATAGTCTGATAAAAGCTTTTCCTTTGTATCCTGTGTCTTTTTTGTTTAAACTGGAAATGCAAAGTATTTGATAGGAAATTGGTTTTTTTAATGACTGTTTTGCTGTTGATTTAATTCCAGTGTGACCTTTCCGCCCATCCCTGAGTCACTTCCACAAATCTCTGCTCTCTGCATCATTTGTTTATTTTGTTTTGTTGCATTAAACAATATTGATACATTAAAAACTGCAATCATTAAAAATGCAGCCATGAAGATTTAAGGCTGAGTACATTTTGACATGCAGCTAGTCCACTTTTGACCAGATATACCTCTAATGATGGCTCAGTTACAACACAACTGACTTGGGCCCAGCCTATTTCTCAAATAATGACTGAGCTACAAAGTGACTAGCAAAGGAAAAAGCAAAATAAATGTGGGTCTTTTTTTGGTTCTTTTTGATGCATAAAGGGCACCGGAAATGTTGGCATTTTCTTCCCCCAAAATCTACTTTCCCTGCTTGAGTCTTAACCTTTTAAGTATCAGGAATGTCAGATGTCCCTGCTGTGTAATTCTAACTCCGTTGAGTGAGACAAAGTGAAATCTTTAATAAATTAATGTTTTCTTCCCAATGTTTACTAAATTTGGGGGGGCGAAGATGTTAACAGAGTTTTCCAATCTGAATAAAAAATTACTTCCCTTCTCAATAAATCTATTTATACTTTCATATCTGAGAAATTATAATCCAACTATAATCTGTGAAATTATAATCCCTGCTGTTTGCCATGCAAGGTCATTTTGCATAGATTACATTTATAGGAAAGTTCAAGAAGTTAAATATATGTATTTGAATTTTTTATTAATGTGCTTCCAATAGGGAAGTAAAGAACAGTTTTAAATTTGTAGGATTTCAACTTCAACCATTATTCGTTTTATTGAATAATTACCATGCATAGCACATTTGAATCAGAAACTCGTAAAACTTCCATTACTCTTCTTGTAACTAATTTGAACTATTTTGTGATTTGTAATAGTAAAATTTTCTTTGCGCTAAAATGACAGTTGCATAGGCGACTTGATTTTAATTTGGTTTGCAAATATTTTTATGAACTCTCATCATAATAGTCATGACTTTTTCTGATGAAAAACAAAAATAATAATTTAAACCTTTCATCCAGCATGCTTTGGTGTAAAAAGTATGGCATTCGGCTAATTTAAGTGGCAGGATTGTTTATGCAAAATTAGGTATCTATAGGTAATTGTGAAGTATGACTTTATTTTGCACAAATAAATCCACAAACAAATAATCTCTTCCAAATATATAGTAGATCTATCAATTTGTTTTCCATAGAGGCTACAGTGGAGATGAAATCTAAATTTCTAACATAAAACTATACAGGAAAAAGCATTAAAAATCTACAAAAATGAAATCTTTTCAGGCCTTCTTTATACATAGTGAAAAGAAAAGAATCTAAAGGCATTTTGCCCCTTTTCAGATCACCTCTAGAAGATGTGCAAAGAGCAGCTTCCAGCTAAGACAAGCTCAGCAAAGCTCCTACCAGACTGTCTTTGGGAAGATTTCCTTGTAGCTCATCTGGCACAACTGCTGCCTGGAATCCATAGTAATCCTAGTCCAGGCACTGTTGGCATACTTCAAGCAACAACACTGGTATTCCACCTCCACGGTCCCTTGGGGGCATCCACATTAAGCTCCTGGCTCCTCTGCCTCACCAATCCTGTGAGGAAACCCAGGTCTGTCTCCCCCAGTCCTGACTGGGGTTTTTCTAGGCTCTATAATTCCTTGCCTATACTGTGATATTCCCAGCAAGCCAGGGCTGTCTAAACAGGACAGCATCTCCACTTTGCTTTCTCTTTGAAGGCTGTAAATAGTGTACAGGAAGTCCCCGAGTTACGTGGATCCAACTTATGTCGGATCCGTACTTACGAACGGGGCTTTTCTCGCCCCGGAGGATGCGGGCGGCAGGACGCCCAGACGCGCTGCGGTCCCGCCACCCGCGTCCTCTGGGGCAATAAAAGCTGCTCCGCATCTTCCTGGTCTGCTGGGGGGAGCCCCCCCAGCAGACCAGGGAGACACGGAGCAAAGCCGCGGAGGATGCGGGAGGAGGGACCACCCAGACGCGCCACGGTCCCGCCGCCTGGGTCCTCCACGGCTTTGCTCCGTGTCTCCCTGGTCTGCAGACGTGGAGCAAAGCCGCGGAGGACCCAGGCGGTGGCACCACGGCACGTCTCGGTCCCGCCGCCCGCATCTCCATGGTCTGCTGGGGGGGGGGGGCGCAGCTAGTGCACCTCCCCGCCCCAGCAGACCAGGCTTTTCTCGAGGATGCCTGTGATAGAGAAGCTGGGGAGCTGCCGGTTGGTCCCGCAGCGCCACTCCTCGGCGCTACTGGACCAACCCGGCAGCACCCGAGCTGCTCTGCCCCAGGAGTCCTGATTCAGCCGCTGCTGGTCAGTTTCAGCAGCGGCTGAATCAGGACGCCTGGGGCAGAGCAGCTGGGGTGCTGCTGGGTTGGTCCAGTAGCGCTTAGGAGCGGCACTACTGGACCAACTCAGCATCACCCCAGCTGCTCTGCCCCAGGCGTCCCCAGGTCAGCTGCTGCTGAAACTGACCAGCGGCTGACTACAGGAAGCCCGAGGCAGAGTTGCTCTGCCCCGGGCTTCCTGGAATCAGCCACTGATCAGTTTCAGCAGCAGCTGACTTGGGGACACCTAGGGTAGAGCAGCTGGGGTGCTGCCGGCTTGATCCCCGCAGCGCCTAGGTACGGCGCTGCGGGGACCTATCCGGCAACGCCCCAGCTGCTCTGTCACAGGCGTCCAGATTCAGCTGCTGTTGAAACTGATCAGCGGCTGATTCCAGGAAGCCCGGGGCAGTCTGTCTTGGGGCATGGATGTCAGCATTCATGTCAAATCCAGGCCCAGCCTGGGTCGCAGAAGTCAACAGTCTGCCCAGTGGACCAAATTTAGTGATGAATCCTAGTAGTGCCCCACTGAGGTACAATGTCCATACACTACAAAGAATAAACTTATTACTGCTTTAGTATAAATATAGCTTAGTGCTGTGATGTTATATTAGAGCTGCTCCTCAGCTGAACAAACTAGTGTTCACACTGCCGCTTTAGGGACAGGTTACCTGGTAATTTCAAAGAGTGTCCAGGAGTAAGAGCTGGATACTGCAGGGAGTGTTCAGGGGATGAAGTCTGTGGAAACCTGGGAGTCACTGCTTGTGTGGCCATAGACTGGTAGTTTCAGGGAGCTGAGTTACAGCAGATACAGACACCACCACTTCCTGCTAAGGGCAGGTAGTGGTGAGGTACCGCTGAGTCCTGGGTACTCCTGTGGCACACCACAGCAAGCCCACAATAACACATACCCTTTGCATTTAATACCATGGATGCCAAATAACTTAAACTTAACTCAGTAGGGTTCTTCAAGGATGTTGCAAGAAATTGCTATTACTGGCAGCTGTTCCATGAGTCTTTGCTGATTGTCTGTTGTCTGGATCTTGGTTGTCAGATGCAACTGAGCCACACAGTCATCACTATCAGAAAAAAGAAGCCTTTCGATCCTCAAACAAAGAAATTGGATTGAAGAACAAAGACGCCTGTCCCTGCCCCCTATTAAATGTAACATTCTCTAGTTCCATGCACTGTTTAGTTGAAGCAAAATGCAGGACAATGTAGCACTTTAAAGACTAACAAGATGGTTTATTAGATGATGAGCTTTCGTGGGCCAGACCCACTTCCTCACTGTTTAGTGATGTTGTGCCAGGTAATCAGTTCCCCCCAAATAACAAAGGCAATACACTTCTGTATTGCCACTGGCTAGTATGTAGCCATTGTCTAGTTCAGGCTATATTTCACCATCAAGCTTTTCATCACTGTGACACAGAGGTGGCATATAGGCCTGAACAGGATTAATCTACTGCCTGTGGACATGTAACATTGCCCACTAGTGGCTGTCATACAGAAGACATGAGTCTTACCACAAGTGCTGGCCAGAGCTGTGCAAAATGTTTCTAGTCAAAAGATGGAATCACATCAAACCAATGTCACATGAAACGCTGACTGGGGTGGTCAGAAAGGAGCCCTGATTTGGAATGTGCAGACCTCATTCTGGGGAAACGGGTGAATTTATGGAAATTCTCCATTTGTACTTGATCATTACTATTACTATGTATATGTATTTCCACAGCAAAGGCTGGTGAGAAGCTATGAAAAGTCGGGGGGGGGGGGGGAAGGGCTGCTCCCCTCACCCGTGGCAAATGACACCATTACTTTTATCACTCAGAAACATGAGCAGTTGGACTTGAACACAGCATCTTGAAGAGAGAAGGCAGATTTAGTGTGGCTTTTCTTGCCCCAACATAGCTACCGGTACTCATGTCAATGCTGTGTGCACCTCTTTTTTCCTTTTAATTTTGTGAAAATTAGATCTACAGTGTGTGCACTGAAACCCGAAGCGAAGTCTGCGTATTTCAGTAGCCCCTTAAGTCCCTGGAGCAACAGACATTCCAATCCACATACCTCATGCTTGCTGTGCTTTCTAATCCTTCACAGCCTGGATAAAGAATGACAGCAGCACTGGAAAAAATGTCCCCAGAAGATGAGAAGATCCCAGGAATGGCCCCTCAAAGGCTTAAAGGGGGAAGCAGAGAAAGAAGCATATTGTGCTATGTTAGTAACTCAAAAGAACCTTCTTAAATACAAATGACCCTGGTAGGTTTTAAGGAGTAAAATCTTGTAGTGGAGCTTCAGAAAGAAGAATAAAACAGGAAAACAACCTTGGAAGCCTATTTCTTTTCTTTTTTTCCCCAAGTGAGCATGAGACATACAAGATTACTGCACCTTCTAGCCAGTCTATAAACAGCTTACTAGGTAGGAGTTCAAGATGCTCAGGAACACAGTGAGAGGCGTAATATAAGAACCTGTGTGCAATACAGCAGGAAATCTGGGCACTCCTGGGTCTCTATTCTCTGTACTTTTTAAAAGAATTTTTTTGTAGTACAGTGACACAGATCATAGCTGCGGTTGAAATCCCATTGTGATCAATTCAGTAAATACAAATAAGAAGCTGTCCCTGCCTCAAAAAGCTTATGATCTAAATCAGTGGTCACCAACCAGTAGCTCAGGATTTACTGGTAGATCTTGGAGCCTCTGACAGGGGATCCTGACTGGTTTGGCCAAGAGGCTATCAAGTGCTGGCACTTCAGCTGCCGCTCTTCCCACTGCTGCTCATCGCCTGCCTTTTGCCTTGGAATTGTCCCATCAGGAGCCTCCTACTTTCTGTGCAGGGCAGGTGAGGGAGGAGAGGTTCCCCCTCTCCCACTCTGTATCCTATCTCCAGGACTTGAAATGGGGTTTGCTGGCTGCTTTTGGAAGTGGTGCAGGGACAGGACAGGGGTGAGCCTGCCTTAGCTCCACTGCACCCAGGAGTCACTTGAGGTAAGCAGTGCCCAGCTGGTGCCCTCCCCAGTCATGAACCCCCTCCTGCACCTCTAGCCCTGGACAGCCCTGCATCCAAATGCCCTCTCAGTTCCTGAACCTAGAACCCCCTCCAACACTCCAACTGCCTGCCCCAAGCTCAGCTCAGAGTCCCTCTCCCACTCTAAATCCCTTAATCCAAGATCAGAGCCTGCACCCCAACATGCTGCCCCTGCCTGGTGAAGGTGAGGGAGGGTGAGGATGGAGTGAGCAGGGGTGGGGCCTTGGAGAAGGGGCACGAAGGAGGTGGGGCAAGGGGATCTGAGGTAGATCTTGGATTGCATTTAAATGCAGAAAGTGATCTCGTGCAAAAAAAGGTTGGAGACCACCGATCTAAATTAGATGGATAAAGGATGAGAGAAGGGATGTGATAATGTCCCCATTTTATAGATAATAAACTGAGGCACAGAGAGATTAAGTGACTCATTCAGTATCACACAGGAGGCTATGGCAATAGCAACATTGAACCCAGACTTCCTCCCAATTCAGTGCCTACAAGACCAGTCTTACACAACTGAGCCCTATTCTCAACTCTGAGGCCTAAGATTTAATGTTTGCCATATACCCCTCTCCCAGACTCTTCTGACATGCCCACGAAGGGCAGTTCAGACCCCATAGGGAAACTGAGGAAAGCAACAGAAATTCAGAATAGCATATGTGAAGGAAGTTAGATAGCATGTGTGGAGATCAGGGCTAGAGAAAGACTTTGCAGGGTCCTAAGCAATGGGGCTGGGGGAAGGGGACAGAGCCTAGTGGAAGAGGCAAGGCTCGGGCAGCCAGCCCCCAGCACTGCCCAGACCACACCGTAGCTCTCCCAGCCAGCCCTCAGTTCCACCTGGACTGTTTTGCCTGGAGCTCTGATAGTGATTTAAAGGACCCAGAGCACCGAGCCCTGGAGCAAATGCCCTCTTTGTCACCCTCCCTCTCCCCGCATCCGCAGCCCTGATGGAGACCTCCTGTTAGCCAGGGAAACTTGAGGTGGAAGGAAACCTTTGCTACACCACTGGAAGAGCAATGATAATCAGGGATGTGTCTAGAATCTCCAGTAAACTCGGGTAATTACTATTAGGGATGTTAAATATCAGTTAATTGAATAGTCAAGTAACCTCCTGAATTCTTATCGGTTAGTTGACTATTCTATAGTCCGGGGGGGTGGCTGGAAGCCAGTGGGCTGAGGACCCCCTGCCACTCCGCACTGATGCCTCTATCAGAGGCAGCAGCATGTGGTGCCAAGAGGGAGCTGGTCCATGCGGGGAGCCAATTTAAAAACCAGCTCCCCTCACAGACCAGCTGCCTGTCACCTTGTGTTGCTGCCTCTGATAAAGCAACCTCTGTATAGGGGGGCGGCTCTGACCTCCCAGACCTGGTGTGAGCTGAAACTGAGTCAGGCTTCCTGCCTGCCCAGATCCTAATACACTTTAAATACAGAGCTGCGGCGGGACTAGGTCCCAGACCCAGTGTGAGCCAGGACTGAGCCCAGCTGCTAGCCAGCCTGCTGAAAAATTTACTGGCAAGGTGGGGAGTGGGGTGGAAATGCATGTAATCTATAGCATTAACCTATAAGCTTTTGCTTATCAGTTAATTGGTTAATCGACTACACTATTACATCCCTAATTGTTACCAGAGAGTTGTCAGACAGCACATAGCTACCCCACTTGACACCGGAAGAAAGCTTGTGCTAGAACAGAGACCTGTCTTTGGGAGGGTGGGACCCTGCCATGACTCCAGAGAACTCTTCAGCAAAGGCATCTCAACTAACCTTATCAATGGGTTAATAGAGTACAAAGATATGCTCCCCACTAGTGTATTTACAGTACCTAAATGGAAAGAAGAAAACCTGGGCAATGTCAGTGAGAGTAACGGACATTGGAACATACATGCATAGATTCCTTGGTCAGAACACACCGCTGTGATCATCTAGTTTGACCACCTGTATAAACAGGTCATAGAACTGCCTAAAAATGATTCCTTGAGCACAGCTTTAAAAAAAATCCAATATTAATAGACATTGTTGGTGATGGGGATCCACCATGACTCTTGCTAAACTGTTCCAACAGTTAATTACTCTCATCATTAAAAATGTACACCTGATTTCCAATCTGAATGTCTCGGATTTAAAATTCCAGCCATTGGATCACGTTACCTCTGCTAGACTGAAAAGACCTTTATAAAATATTTTCCCCTTGTTGAAACCTTTAATCAAGTCACCCTTAGCCTTCTCTTGTTAAGATAAATAGATTAAGTTCTTTGACTCGATGACTAAAAGGCGTCATTCCTGGGGCTCGTCTCTGACCCCTCTCCAATTTATCAGCATTCTTCATTAATTGTGGACATTTGCATCAGAAGGGATAATGTGATAAAAGGACTTCATTTCCCAAATGTCATATGGACTTCTGAGGAAAGCCACCATATTAGATGCATGTATCTGGTTCATATCATTTTAATAATTCAGTGCAAAGCTATTTCATGTCTTTAGCCCTGCACAAATAAAACTTGGTAATTCTGTTGTGTTTATGTTTCCCTTCAGTGGGCTCCAAAAGTCTTAGTTTTGAGCCTCTCTCTTTAAGCCGTGTTTGTTATGTCCCTTGTTTCCATAGCACTTGTGTTTCCATGTTGTAGGCTTCTCTCTCTCTCTCTCTCTCTCTCTTTTTTTTCTTCCAGACATTACTCCACCATCGTATATTCCAGACTTGGGATTCCACCCACTTTCAGCCAAGAGGAAACTCATTTTTTTGTGGCTGTAAAAATATCAGGCCATCTAAATACCTGTGGCTGGGATCTAGATCTCTCTGGCCCTAGGAATAGCAGCACAGCTGACAGAAAGCACAGGGGGAAGCAGAGAAGGCCTGGGGAAGAGCCAAACACGCCTTTGTGTTTCTCTTTTTGCGAATCTGAGCCAGCCTCTCCTGTCAGGAAAAGATGAAAAACAGGATCTGTCATTTCTCTGCCACAATAGCAAAGCCCAAGCTTTTCAGTTTTTCCATATACAAAGATTTTGTGCTTTCCCCTCACACCCAAGTTGGGGGGAGGGGGTCCACCAGAGGTGGGCCATGCTGCAAAATCTGGATCCTGATACCAGCTCAGCCCAAAGTTGAGGGGGGGTCAGCTCTGGGGACTTACTCTGAACCAGGGGCTGATCCAAAGGGCTGGCAGGCCAGGGGAGCAATCAGTAAAAAGACCCCAAGTGATATTAAAGGGAACAGGATCAAGCTCTTAGAATCAGTTTTGTGTAATCACTAGGCATATGGGCAGTCAGAGTAGGGGCAGGGGAGGGGTTGACAAAGGGCACCTACTGAAAGGAAACATACATAAGGGCCAGGTACAGTTGCAGTCCACACACTCAGGGGAGCATCTAGTGCCCCAAAGAGGGTGGGAAGAAGAAAGGCGGAGGTGGGATCACCTTAAGAGAACAGGACTGGTCCAGTGTGGGAGGGGGGAGGTAAGCTGCACCCCTTAAAGAGGCAGGTACCATGTCCTGAATGCTGAGGTGGTCAGAGAGAAGTTCTGGATTGATTGGTCACAAATTGCTTCCTACATTTTCCCAGGCATGGGGCAGCTCTGCACTGCTGCTTATGCTGGGCTGCGCACAGACAAGCCCTTAGGAAACATCCCTGTGGAAAATGTGACAGCATTCTCCACAATACAGATCCCAGAAACTCCTGCTGCCAGTGCCTTAAGAGACACTGCACTGCTCTGGGCCTCGGGTTCCCATCTGGAAAACAGAGGTAATGATAGTTATCTATGGGTAGAAAACACTATAGACCAGCTAAGATGGAAAAAATACAAGCTATTTTCTTACAGCATGACTAAACTGGCTTCTCTCACACTTTGTTTTGCAAGGCTTCTGCCTGACCCATTTAAGCCACTGAAATTCTTTGTTAACATTGTCCCATTTAGTTACCATGCAGGCTCTGCTCCTCTGTTGGTTTGTTCATCTCTCATCAAAGCAGCTGTCTTGTGAAATACACAGAGTGCCCTTTCACAGATCTCCTCAGAACTGAGAGGCGCCAGTGACCTAGAGTGACCAGACATCACATTTTTAAAGGAACAGTCCCGTCTTTAAGCCCTCCTGCAAGTGTCCTGACTTCTTCTTAAAAATCAGCAAATTGTCCCATGTTTTCTCTCATTCTCCCCACTCCTGCCAAGTACCGGTGGGTATTGTGGCTGACCAGAGCCCTGCTCACTGGGAAAACATCTACACAGCAGCATTATTTCGAATAACGTCCGTTATTCCGAAATAACTATGCGAGCATCTACACAGCTAGCCCATTATTTTGAAATCATTTTGAAATAATGGGCAGCTTATTTTGGTGTTTGTAAACCTCATCCCATGAGGAATAACGACTCTTCTGAAATAGCTATTTCGAAATAGCTGTACTGTGAATGTTCCACTGCTGCTATTTCAAAATAGCTTCTCCCCCAGGCCATTCAAAGTAATTACTCCCCAGTGCTTGCTGGGGCTCTAAATTGAGGTTGCACGTTGACATTAGGGGACCCTGCCTCGGACTAATTTCCAGGCTTCCCTGTCATGTAGATGCGCTATTTTGAAATAAGCTATTTCAGAGTATTTCTTCCGGAATAGCTTATTCCGAAATAATTGTGCAGTGTAGATGTAGCCCAGCTGCCTTCCCCCAGTGAGTGGGGGGAAGGGTCCAGTGGCTGACGATGGAAGTGGGTGTGGGCAAAGCTGTAGCATGTGAGGCCAGCCACTCCCCCTGCTGGTTCACAAGGGCAACCACCTTTGTGTGCTGGTTCTTTCCCAGGAAGGCCCCACCAACACTTTCTCTAACAAAGCAGCTGTCTTCCTGCGGGAGGTTGCAGCGCCAGGCCGGCCGCCATTTTGTTTTCCCAGCTCGGCGTGCGATGGGGGTGGGGAGGAGTGGCAGGGGAGCAGACCAGGTGCTTTAAATTCCCAGCCCTGGGAGTCACAAATTAAAAAAGGTTGAGCACCACTGCTCTAACTTGCGTGGCAGCACAGCCCCGCAACTGCTTAATGCGCTCTGCCCAGCCAGGGGCCCAGGGATCAGTGCATGGAGTTGCCTGCGTGGGATGGGGCATTTCTCCCTCAGCGACAGTAGCACCTCCCTGCTGAGGACAGAGCAATGAGTATCTCCCAGCCGGTTGGGAGGGTTCTGTCACTGAACAGAGTGTAAAGCACTGAGGGAGTTGCTGCTGTCACTGAGGGAGAAGTGCTTCTTCCCCCAGCTAGGCAGCTCTGTGCCCAAGTTCTGAGCCTCTCGCTGGGCAGGACTGATTAAACAGCTGCAGGGCCGTGCTGCAGCACAGCTTAGATGGAACCCTGGGCCCCACCTCCTGTCCTGTTTTTGGCTGGCACTGGCTGCTCGCTGCGATGGCTGATGACTGCAAGCAGGCACTAGTTGGTTACATGTCACCTCTGCTGCCCACCCATTGACTCTTTATGTGCTCCCCCTCTTTCTAACATCTGCTTTGTTCCTTTTTCCCCTCTCTTGCCCCAGCCCTGCTGCTCTCTATATTGCTCCCGGTGGGGGCAAATCCAGCTTCCAGCACTGTGCAAAGAACCAGCCACTGGTCAGAGGGTACGTCTACACTACAGCGCTAGTTCGAACTAACTTAGTTCGAATTAGTTAATTCGAACTAAGCTAGTTCGAACTAGCGCATCTAGAACTAAAAACTAGTTCGAACTAGCGTTTTGCTAGTTCGAACTAGCGCGTCCACACTGATTGGACGCAGGGGGGCATTTAAGGGCAGCTGAAACCGGTTCTGGCAGGGCATCAGGTCAGCAGTTGCTTTGTGTGGCTGCTGTCTGAGGCTATCTGAGGCTCGTGCTTAAAGGGACCCCCCCTGGACAGCCGGTTCTCAGCTTTTCCTGCTTGCTTGCCAACCTCGCCGAGGGACAGCAAAGCGTCGGTCTCTGTGCCCGTCTGTGTCGGTGCTTCCCTTCGGGGGGGCCGCCGCAGGTGGCAACATGGAGCCACGGCTCGCCCTGCACCTTCTGGTGCACGTTCTGGACTTGCTGCTGCAAGCCTGCCAGCAATGGCTCGAGGCTGCCTGGCACCACCTGGGGAACGTCAGCCCCCTGCCTCTCCGCCTGGCCGCCCTGGGGGCCGTGGAGGAGCCGCGGCGGCGCCCCGGCACCGGCGTGCCCCGCCGCATCTGGCGTCTGGACACCAGCAGCGACTGGTGGGACCGCATCGTCCTGGAGCGCTGGGACGACCGACAGTGGACCCAGAACTTTAGGATGAGGAGGGACACCTTCCTGGAGCTCTGCGAGTGGCTCGCCCCTGCCCTGCAAAGAAGGGACACTCGCATGAGGCCCGCCATCCCCCTCCAGAAGCGGGTGGCCATCGCCCTCTGGAAGCTCTCCACGCCGGACAGCTACCGATCCGTCGGGAACCAGTTCGGCGTGGGGAGATCCACTGTCGGAGCAGTGCTCATGCAGGTACGGCGCTCGTCGGCCACCGAGCCGGGGGGGAGGGGGGCTGCGAGGAGGGGATGGGCCGCCCCAGGGACAAAGGGGGGGGCGGGAGGAGGCGAAAGCGCCCCGCACCGGAGGGGTCGGGCTGTCCCGGCCGTACTACACGCCGCCAGGGGGGTTGCTTCCGGGAGTGGGGCGCGGGGCACTGCCAGGGCACGCACGCTCCCAGCCACCCGGGCGCCCCACTGATTGACGCTTTGCTGTGTCTCTCTCCGCAGGTGGTCAAGGCCATCAACCGGGTGCTGCTCCGCAGGGTGGTCCGCCTCGCCGACCCGGATGCCGTCATCCGGGGATTCGGCGCCCTCGGCTTCCCCAACTGCGGGGGGGCCATCGACGGGACGCACATCCCCATCCGTGCCCCGGAACACCAGGCGTCCCGGTACGTGAACCGCAAGGGGTACTTCTCCGTCATCCTGCAGGCCGTATGTGACCACCGGGGACAGTTGACGGACATAAATGTGGGCTGGTCCGGCAAAGCACACGACGCCCGGGTGTACCGGAACTCCTCCGTGTGCCAGCGGCTGCAGGACGGGACCTTCTTCCCCGACCGCCACATCAGGGTCGGGGACGTGGACATGCCCGTCTGCCTGGTGGGGGATGCCGCCTACCCACTGCAGCCCTGGCTCATGAAGCCCTACACGGGACACCTCAATCCCTCCCGCCAGGCCTTCAATAACAGGCTGAGCAGGGCCCGCATCGTGGTGGAGGGGGCCTTCGGGCGACTGAAAGCCCGCTTTCGATGCCTCCTCACCCGTCTGGACCTGGCCGAGCACAACATCCCTCCCGTGGTGGCGGCATGTTGTGTGCTCCACAATTTGTGTGAGCGGAAGGGGGAGGCTTTCTTGCCAGCCTGGATGGCTGAGGCTGACCGCATGGCTGGACACTACGGTCAGCCCCGCACCGCCGCCGTCCGGGAAGCCCAGCGGGGGGCCATCCGGATCCGGGAAGCCCTGCGGGAGAGCTTCCAGGTGGAGGAGGAGGAGGACTGACCTCTCCCTGCATGCCCCACCGGGGCCTTCTTCCACCCTACCCCCCCCCTTCCCCTTTCCCCTCCCTATCTACTGTACAATAAAGACACCTGTTTTTCAAACAAAAACGTCTGTTTATTTCAGAGAACTGGGGTGGGGGAGGGAGGAATGAAGGTGGGAGAAGGGAGGGGGAAACCTGGGACGAGGGAGCTGGAAGGGGAGGGGAGGGAAGGGAGGAAGGGAAAGGAAAGCTCAGGGGTGGGAGTCTGGGTGCCTCTCCCGTCTCGCCACACTGCGGGTCCGGGGGCGTCGGTGGGGAATGGTTGTGGAGGGGGGGGCAGAGAGGACAGGGGGTGTGGAGGAAGCAGGAGTGGAAGCAGGAGCGGAAGCAGGAGCGGAAGCAGGAGGAGCAGGAGGAGCAGGGGGAGCAGGGGGAGCAAGAGGGGGAGCAAGAGGGGGAGCAGGGGGAGCAAGAGGGGGAGCAAGAGGGGGAGCAGGGGGAGGAGGAAATGGAAAGCGGTCTAGCAGGCTCTGGAGGTGGCCTCGCAGGGCACGGCCCTGCTCCTCCAGGGCCTCCAGACTCCTCTGGCGCAGCCTGAGGTCCTCCTGGACCCAGTGGTCCTGGAGACGGAGCTGTCGGTCCAGGAACCGGAGATGCCGCCTCTGGTAGTCCTCCTGGTTCCTGGCTGTCCTGCTTGCCCGGGCGCGGGCGGCTGCTGCAGGCGGTGTGGTGCGCCCTGCAGTCCCCGGTGCTGCAGCTGTGGTGCAAGAAGACCAGCGGTCAATTACCCCAGGGGCCCAGGTGTGTGAAACCCAGCTCCCCTCTGCAAGGCCAGGGCCCCTGCAGGATCCCCAGCTGCTGCTCCGTAGTGGGCAAGGCCCAGGCGCACGGTCCCGGGGCTCCCTCTCGCCCCAGCCCCCCGTACACATAAGGGGAACACGAGGGTACTCACAGGTGGATGCCTCCCCGGCCTCTGATGATGCAGGCGAGCGGCTCTGTGGGGTGCCTCGGGGGTCCCGGGTCCTGGGAAGGCTGGCAGCAGGCTCCTGGCTCTCAGAGCCCTCTTCCTCCTCCTCGGTGTCCAGGAGCGGTCCCTCTGCCCCGGGGTCAATCACGTCCCGGGGGGCAGGGACGGCATGAGGCCCCAGGATGCGGTCCAGGGCATGGAAGTGGGGGCAGGCCTCCGGGTCAGCCCCTGGCAGGCAGGCCCGGGAGTAGGACTGCCGCAAGTCTTTAATCTTGCAGCGCACCTGCTCCCGGCTGCGCTGGTGGCCCCTGGCGGCCAGGCTGGCAGCCATGCGTCCATAGACGGCCGCGTTCCGGTGGCTAGTGCGGAGATCGTGGACATTTGAGGCTTCCCCCCAAACCTCGATGAGGTCCACGATCTCCGCACTTGACCAGGCGGGCGCCCGCCTTTTGCGCCCCCGGGCAGGCTCCCGGGAGCCGCCAGGCTGGTCGTGGGGAGCAGTGGAGGGCTGGGAGCCCTCGGATGGCTGGCTCATCCTGTGGCAGGTGCAGGCTGTGCAGGCACGGGTGCTGGCAGCCTTGCAACTGGCACAAAGTGAGTAGCCAGCCCGTGGCCCTTTAAGGGCTCCGGGGCCGGGAGGGGGGCAATAGAGTTTCCCTGGTGTTGGCCAGAGTGGCCACCAGGGAAACCTGGGAAGCCTTAGCCTCCCACTAGTTCGAACTAAAGGGCTACACAGCCCTTAGTTCGAACTAGCTAGTTCGAACTAGGCGTTAGTCCTCGTAAAATGAGGTTTACCTAGTTCGAACTAAGCGCTCCGTTAGTTCGAATTAAGTTCGAACTAACGGAGCGCTAGTGTAGCGCATAGGAAAGTTAGTTCGAACTAACGTCCGTTAGTTCGAACTAACTTTCTAGTGTAGACATACCCAGAGTGCTTATCTCATCAAGAGCTTGGCAGGCAGACTGCTTCCTTCCCCCACTGCCTCTGGCTGGGCTGGCACCCCCAGGAAAGTTCACAACCCTCTGGCCCATGGTGCTAGCCAAGAGGAGCCAAGCCCCACAGAGATCTATCATGGAGAAGCCTCTCCACCCCTCAGCTAAGCTCTAGAGAGACAGTAGGAAGAAGCAATTTGCAACCTGTTTTCATACTAAGCTGCAGGCTTCACAGCAGCCCACCAGGAAGGGGCTTTGCACCCTCTTCCCCACTCACTGTGGGTCCTGCCTCCAGGGAGCATGGGCCTCCTCCAATCTCTAGGCAACCTCCCCTGCTAAGCCACCTTTCTGGCTGGGTTCACTGAAGCCCCTGCAATCAGGTTTCCTGGACCATGGTGCTCAATGCATTCCTTAGGGCTTATCCTTATCCCGACTGTGCTGTAGACAGGTGACCAGAGGTGTCTGGGTACAGTCAGTGGCCAGCAGCAGCCTGGAGATGCTAGCTGCCTTTTGACACTGTGTGGGCAGGAAGGGACAAACAGCTTCCAGCCATGGGACGGAGAGGAGAGATGAGTTTTGCAAAGACATGGGCCAGCCTCTTCCCCTCGCCCTGTGACTGGAAGTATCTCTCATCCCTTCCCTCCTGCGAAGTGCCAAAAAACTGCTGCTGGCCACATTCTGGTGTGAACCCTGGTAGAAATCTTGGAGGAGGGGCATGTGACCTTATGCTCCATCCCCTGCTTTCTGCAGGTTGCCTTGAGAGGACACGGCACTAGGTATCACTAGAGGCAGTTCTATCCCAGGGTCCCACCAGACATGAAGCTCAGAGAATGCCAGGCACAGAAAGTTGGCTCAAGTTGGGTCCATCACCCTCCTTCATGAGAGAGTGTTTGTATGCCGCCTCTTCCTATGTAAACCTTAAAAATACGAAGATCAGTTAAAGCAATCCAGTGATCCAGCATTATTTTTAACAGGGTCTCAGTCAACTTAATGTTAATTTGGATGTTCTTACTGCATCGTTCTGATTGATTGCCATTGAACTTGCTTGAATATGAGTAATTTTACCAGGTGTCCTGTATTTAGTAGAGGGAAATATAGTCACCTTATAGTGAACCTGACCCCAAGCCCCAGCCATCTGGGCTCCACTGATTTCTCATTAGAGATGGATCTGGAGACAGCCGGACATAGTGCTCAAAAAATCCCAGCAAGGAGCAAACATTATGCTGTAGCCTTTTGCTCATCCCCAGAATAAATATAAATATGACGCAAGTGACAGCAATATATACTGTACCTATATCCATCTTGCTTCAACCCTGATGGGTAAGAGGGAAGTTCAGTTACCATGGTCTCAAGAGTGGATTTACCATTAATCATACTAAATGGTGACATGTGGCCCTCAACAATAGGGGGGGGCCAAAATGCAGAAGTGCAGCAGGGTTCAGGCAAGCAGGCTGCCTGCATGCCATGGCTATAGGCCCTATGCCACTCCCGGAAACAGCCAGCTTCTGGCATGTATCTGCACACCCCTGGCATGGGGGAGGTGGCTCTGCCTGCTGTCCCCACCCCAGGCAGTGCACGAAGACCTATTGCCCCCCTCGCCCAAGGGATGTGCACAGACATGCCAGCAGCAGTACAGCAGGACCCGTTCTGCAGCCATCCTTCCCTCCTTTTGTGCAGCCAATATGTTCCTTCAACCCTTGGAAGGGTGTCTCTGTGCATTACTTTGCCCTGAGTACCACTCTGCAGCTCCCATTTGTTGGGAACAGTGGGAAAGAGGGTAGCAGGGGCAGTGTCTGATGGCAGCGACACACAGAGACCCCCTGGAACACTCACCTAAGAGCCGCTGTCAGAGGGGTGTGCCAGTCACTTTGAGAACCATGCCACCTGAGGTAAGCTCCATCCCCCTGGCTCCCTTCCACACCCCAACACCATGCCCCAGCCCAAAGCCCACACCCCCACCTTCCTCCCAGAGCCCAAAACGCTAATGCTCTCCCACATCCCAACCACTGCCCCAACCCAGAGCCTACACCCAGCTCCCAAACTCCCTCCCAGATCCAACACTCTTAACCCCACCTTCTTAACCTCAGCTCCCTGCCCCAATCAAAGTACCTCACTTTATTTTCATTTACTTCCTATTACTTACAATATAGGAGGAGCATGAAGAAAAAAGAACACAAAATGTGAGGGAAGATGAGAGAATATTCCTTTTCTTGGCTAGGCCCCAAGGGGAAGACAAAAACTGCCTCTGAGGCCCACTAATTCTAAATCCTCCACTGCATGGTCCATTTAATCCTCTGTAAGACTGCCAACGAGGGTGGCAACCAGTGTCAGTAATATGTACCATTTTCCAGTCACAACTGGACAGAGATTGTTTGCTCATTTCATCTGATTCTGAACCAGTAAACAGTCGACAGAAACAACTTTCTCTTAGTATCAATCTGAGTAGATTGTAAATGTTGACACAAAGATGGAAAACTCTATATCCAATTCCCCCAAAAGACCTACCCCCCGGCCAATGTATCACTCATTTCTCTGAACAGTGTGATACGTTTAGACCTATGCTTTCACTGACTGGACAGGAGGAATGAATTTCAGACAACTGATTGGTCATAAATCATTGTTTTTGACCATTCATGTTCTGTGATAGGCCACTTAAATCACACACACACAGTGTTGTGTCTGCTCTCAGACTGAATGACTGGTACTTAGTAAGAATGATTAAGCAATGAATGCTCTCTCCCTGCTACCAGTTTCCTGCCAATCTTAGATACTTATATAGCCACCATTATTGTAATATCTGAGCCCTTTCCAGTCTTTAATGTACCTATCCTCACAATGCCTCTGCAGATAGGGAAGTACTATTAGCCCCATTGTAGATGACAATGAGGGCACAGAGGGTATGTCTAGATTACAGGCTTTTGTCGACAGATACTGTCGACAAAGCTTCTGTCAACAAAGAACATCTAGACTACATCCGGTTCTGTCAACAAAGCAAGCCACTTTGTCGACATGACAGTGTAGATGCAAAGGACAATGTAGATGCAATAACGCCTTTTGTCGACAGAACTCTGTCGACAAAAAGCATTATCCTCATAGAATGAGGTTTACCGCCATCGACAAAACTGCTGAGTTCTGTCGACGTTATGTCGACAGAACTCAGCGGCACTGTAGATGCAAGTATAGTTTTGTCGACAAAAGTTTACTTTTGTCGACAAAGCCCTGTAATCTAGACACACCCAGAGAGTCTAAGGGTACATCTGCACAGCCTGGAGCAGCAAGTCTCAGAACGCAGGTCAACACACTTGCTCACAGGACTTTCACTACAGAGCTAAAAACAGCTATGTAAGTGTTTAGGCTGGGCTCTGAAGCCCACCCTCTCCCTAGGCTTCAAAGCCTGAGATCCAGCCCAAATCAGAATGTCTACACAGCTATTTTTAGCACCCTAATGCAAGCTTGAGTTTGTAGACACCAGGACTCAGACTCACTGCTATGGGCCACCACTTGCTGTTGTAGACATCCACAGAGCGATTTGCTCAAGATCACACTAGAAGTCTGTGGCACAACAGGGACCTGAAAACTGGTCTCTCACATTTCTGACTGGCACCCTAACCACATTAAAACCACCCTTATTATTTTTTCAGATGAATTTGCAAATGAATAATTATTTATGCCAATATCCATGCCACTTCTCAAATTCTCCAGCGTTTTGAAGAATACCCAGTAATTGTCCAAACTCTCATGAGGCACAGAGAGGCTACAGGTACATCTGCACAGCCTGCAAATTAGGGTATGTCTACACAGCAACATTATTTTTAAATAACTAGCATTATTTCAAAATAACTTAGTCTGCGTCTACACAGCAGGCAGTTGTTTCAAAATAATGTTAAAATACTGTCAAGTTGGAGGATTTCTTACTCCAACTTCTGTAACCCTCATTGTATAAGGAGTAAGGGAAGTCAGAGGAAGAGTGCTCTATTTCGAAATAAGTGTTGTGTAGATGCTCCCTATTTTGAAATAAGCTATTTGAAAATAAGATACGCAATTGACATAGCTCAATTTGCATAGCTTCTTCTGAGTCAAGCCCTGCTGTGTAGATGCACTCTTAGGCTATGTCTAGACTGCAAGCCTCTTTCGAAAAAGAGCGTCTAGACTGCAACCAGTACTTTCGAAAAAGCAAGCAGCTTTTTCGAAAGAAAGCACCCAGGCAGTCTGGATGCTTTCTTTCGAAAAAGCACAGTTTGCATTACATAGTGCCTTTTTTAGAAAGAGCACTTTCGAAAAAAGGTGTTATTCCTCATGAAAGGAGTACCGCTGTCGAAAGAAAAGCCACATTCTTTCGATTTAATTTCGAAAGAACGCGGCTGTAGTCTAGATGCAGGTAAAGTTTTTTTGAAAAAAGGCTACTTTTTTCCAAAAAACCCTGCAGTCTAGACACAGCCTTAGAGTGGCACTATTTCCAAATGAGTTTTAAGTATTTACTATTCAAGCAATTCAGAGCCAGAAACCTGTGAGCCTCAGGAACTTTGAAATGAAATAAAACCAAAGTTATTCCTAGCATATGGTACATGATTAGGGTAGTAGACTTAATGTTATAACTAGACTGAAGGGGTATTTTTCCTACATTCTGCATGTTTGGATTCTTTCTATGGTTACACATGGATATTTTCTTTATTTCCTTTATTAAATTCTTGAGTAGTATTTCTGTGCAGTATTAAACAGATTCTACATTCACCCCAGAAGTAGAACAGGAACCTCATGGACCTATATATTTTACTACCTTAATCATTAAAATAAAAAGAAATAACACTAGCAAGGGGGAAAGAGCTGATAAAAATTCTTCTGTGACATTCTCCTGTTGAACTTTTCCTGAATGTCAAGGAAAAGGAGAAGGACAGTGATGGTAAGGATGAAAGACTAGGCTAATTCATGATTAAGAAGTCAGAGAACACTGATATGCCATGCTGTTCATCCGGGAAATTAAATTATTAATCCTTATTCCACATGGGGCTTTATACAACTATGCAGGATCTAGCGGTTAACGGCCAGTGCAAAGGCAAAGGGCTGTAGATCCACTGGGTTCATTAACTGATAGCATAATGGAAGACAGGAGTGTAGAAGAAAGTAGGTTATGCACATGTTTATGGGGAGGATCAAGAACAGTGACATCTCTAGTATATACTGCTGTTTCTGTATATACCAGATACAGGGCAGCAGACATCCTGATTGGCGCTTTTGTAACTGTATGATCCACGATATTATGTCTTGCCAAGTTGTCAGCCTTACTACAGAGTCTGTTATTTAGGCTAAGGCGGCACATGTCTTGGAGTCAATAAAGACTGAGCCCCACAGCAAACGTTTTGTGTCTGATCCTTCTCATGCAGTAAAGATCAAGGGAATATACAAGGGAATTTGAAAGGGGAGATATGCATTCAAGAAACCATCACCTGCTCTGCACAACAGAACTGTCAGTCTGAAAATCAAACTGAGACTCTTCAAGGAGAGACCTTGGATACAGCTGCTACCATGCCAAAGAGTCAATACTGAGAATCATCCACACAGAGAGCTTTGTAGAGATTTCTGAGGATATGTCTACACTACAGCATTATTTCAAAATATTTAATTTTGAAACACTTATTTCTATTAACAAATATTTATTTGGCTGCGTCTAGACTGGCATGATTTTGCGGAAATACTTTTAATGGACAAGTTTTTCCGTTAAAAGTATTTCCGCAAAAGCGTGTCTAGATTGGCACGGATGCTTTTGCGCAAAAAGTGCTTTTGCGCAAAAGCATCCGTGGCCAGTCTAGACGCGATTTTGTGCAAGAGCCCCGATCGCCATTTTAGCCATCGGGGCTTTTTTGCGCAAAACAGTTCTTCCCTGTCTACACTGGCCCTCTTGTGCAAGTATTCTTGCAGCTGCTTTTGCGCAAAAGTATTCTTGTGCAAGAGAGCTTTTTCCCGAGCGGGAGCGTGAAAGTATTTGTGCAAGAAGCACTGCTTTTGTACATTACAAAGTCAGTGCTCTTGTGCAAATTCAAGCGGCCAGTGTAGACAGCTGGCAAGTTTTTGTGCAAAAGCAGCTGCTTTTGTGGAAAACCTTGCCAGTCTAGACGCACCCATTTGTGTCTACACACAAAATGTATTTTGAAATAGCTTTTTGCTATTTCGAAATAGCGCATCCACACTGATTGGATGCTGAATCACATTTAAGGCCAGCCAGACTGGTTCCGGCAAGGCTTAAGGTCAGAAGTTACCGTGTGTCCTGGGTGGCCAGCAGGGCACCCTGGGAAGGGAAGGAGGCCCCCTATTTCAAAATAAGCATCTACACAGCACTTATTTCGAAATAGCAGTTTCAAAATTGGCGCTATTCCTCGTGGAATGAGGTTTACCAATTTCGAAATAAGCCCTCCGCTATTTCTAATTAATTTCGAAATAGCAGTTGCTTGTGTAGATGCTAGGAAAGTTATTTCAAAATAACTTTGCTGTGTAGACATACCCTTGGAGAAGTTCATATGGCCCCAATACAGTACCTAAACTGCAGAACTGAGATCCATGGCAGAAATTGTTTTGGTAGGACCACACTCATTCTTGACTTACATCTCATGCCAACATATTATAGTCAGAGTCAGGGCAGCATTCGCCCTATCCTGAGCATGCATACTAATCACTGTGCTCTCTGATACACCTGCCATTTGTTCTAGGTTTTGTGTGATTTCTGTCATGCTCCCAAATTCCTAGCTCTATGCACTTCCCCAAGCTATTTTTAGCTCTCTCTCTTTTTTCCCCCCAGCCATTGGAGTCATCTGCAGTTTTAATAATAAAACTCCTTTCCTGCCAATCCTGCATGAACAAAAATGCCACAGGCAACCATCTTTCCTAAAGCAAAGATTTTATTTCATTTGTAGCTGTTGCTTTAAAACTGGCATATGTAGAACCCAGATCATGCCATATTCTCTCCAATTATATCCTTGTTATTGCATTCAGTTACATGGTGTCAAAGGAGCTTTACTCCAAGAAATGTCCCTACTGACTCTTTGCTTTGTCATGTCTTTTATAGTCAATTTTCACACAGAGAGAAGCCAATCACTATCTCATATCTAGCTGGCATCCAGATCTGCAGGGCTCTTATCTCAAGGATTGCTTTTTATTGCTTTGTTTGTCTTTCTCACAGACAGGAACAAATCCATGTGCTGCAGATGCAGTTACAAAATAAATTGCACACAACAGAGCTGAAATCAGAACCCTCGTCTTTTATATCTAACCATATAGGTCTCTATTATATGAACTACATACAAATGTGTAACCATTGGGAATAATAGATCCTTTACCCCAGCATTCAGCCAGCCAGTAGAGGGCAACATCTCACACTTACATAGCTTGCACCCACTGCTAGTACATTCCAGCACCACTGTTTTACTGGCTCTCGCTGTCTGCTTTTATTTTATAATCTAGGTGATTTAATGCTGGGGGGGGGGGGGTTCTGCCTTTTGCTTTCCTGCTTCCATTTCAAGCAACTGTGGGAAGTTTCAGGGGAAGAAGGTTAGCATAGACAAGGCTTTAGAAAAATGAGTTGTTTATTTCATAGCTGATGTTCCTGTCCCAGCCCCTATCCAAAAACCATAAATCATAGAGCAAGAACCACACTAACATTTAATTACTAGCTCTTAATGGCTCATTGGCAGTGTTTAAAATATTCCTGGCTATCACAGAGCGTTTGACCTTAACCAGAAATGGACAGATTCATCCTTGACATTTTAACATAATAAAACAATTAAATTGGGTGTTGCACATTAAATCTATTTGGTTTCCTGACCAGAATCCATAATACAAGCCCATTTTGGCACTGTTATATCTCCAGACGCTAAGTCACTGATAAAAATGTTTAATAGCTTAGGGCCAACAATAAATCCCTGTGATACCCCACTAGAAATCTACTCTCTCAAAGAATATTCCCCATTTACCATTACATGTTTGGTCCTATTAGTTAGCTGTTAATCATATATATAGTAGCCCAGTGTCTGTGAGTCTGTAATGCTGACATACACAGCCATGCCCCCTGGCCATGTACGTCAGTGCCTCACCCCCCCTTCCCCTCCCGCCGGAGAAGCAAGCGGCGGCAAGCTTCCCCGCCAGGGCCCAGCTGAGCGGTGCTCATGCTGCTCCGCTCATGAGAGGGGAAGGGGGGCAGGTCGCTGACATACATGGCCAGGGGGGCGTGGCCGTGTACGTCACTGCCCCCCCCTTCCCCTCCCACCGCGGCACTGAGTGCTGCGCCCCTCAGCTGGGCCACCGCAGAGTAGGGGAAGGGGGGGTGATGATGTACATGGCTCCACCCCCTGGCCGTGTGTGTCACCACCTCACCCCTCCTCCCCCGCGGCGGCCCGACTAAGCACGCAACACTCAGCCGAGTCACCACGGAGGGAGGGGAAGGCAGCGGGGCGGTGACATACACAGCCGGGGGAGGGGCCGTGTACATCACCGCCCCCCCTTCCCCTCCTGCTATGGCACTCAGCTGAGTCCTGCGCCCCTCAACCAGGCTGCTGAGGGAGCCAGCAGTACAAGGAGCCATTTGGGCTCCCCCATGGCGGGAGGGGAGAGGGGGAGTGGGGTGGTGACGTACACAGCCCTGCTCCCGGACCATGTACATCACCACCCCGCCCACCTTCCTCCGGGCAGCCCAGCTGAGCAGGCAGCACTCAGCCGAGCGCCACGGTGGGAGGGGAAGAGAAAGGGGAAGAGGAAGGGGGGCAGGGAGAGAGAGGCAGGAGGAGGAGGAGAAGAGAAAGGGAGAGTGAGAGGCAGGAGCGGGAGACGAGAAAGAAAGAGATGGAGAGAGAGGCAGGAGGCGGAAGAGAGCTGAGAGAGAGAGGGGGAGGCAATAAGAGGAGAGAGAGAGAGAGAGAGAGAGAGATCAGGAGAGAAGACAAGAAAATCCCGTCTTATGGCGGGATAATTGGCTAGTCTAGTAATATGTGCCACGTTCATTTTATATCATTTTAGTTGTTTAAACAAAATGTTCAGTGGTTCCAAGTCAAATGCCTTATAGAGGTCCAAGTGCATTATATCAACACAGTTACCTTTTTCAACAAAAGTTGTAATCTCATCGAAAAAAATATAAAGTTAGTTTGTCGGGATCTATTTTCCACAAACCCATGTTTGGTGGCATTAATTCTATTCTTCTTCTATATCAACCATTCCATTATCTTGCCTGGTATTGATATCAGGTTGATAGGCCTATAATTTCCGGTGCCATCCCATTTGTCTGTTTTAAAAAATGGTAAAACATTAGCTTTGTGTCAGTCTTCTGGAATTTCCCCAGTGTTCCAAATGTTATTGAATAGCAACATTAACAGTCCAGTGATCTTCTAAGCCAGCTCTTTTTAACCTCTTAAATGCAAATTATTGAGACCTACTGATTTTTAAATGTCTAACTTTAGTAGATGTTGTTTAACAGCCTCCTGATATACTACTTAAATGGAAAGAATTTTATCATAATCATGTGAAAAACTTTTTTCCCCAAATACAGAACAGAAATATTTATTGAATACTTCTGCTTTTTCAGCATTATTATTGAAATTTCTTCAATTTATATCTAATAAAGGACAGATGCTGAATATTATGAACAAAATATTCTTTTTGTTCCTAATATACCTTTAAAAATTCATTATTTTATCTTAACTCTGCTGGCTTTACATTTCTTCTTCTCTTCCTTTTGCTTTCTTTCTCAGTTTCCTACAATTTCTAGCTACTGATTTATATTTGTTATTATCAACTGCCCCTTTCTTCCACTTTTTAAAATTGTATTAATTATAGCTTCCTTCATTTTCCCTCTAAGTCAGGGGTTTTTGGTATTTTTTTAACCAATGCAGGCTTCTTCCTCAACTGTGGCATGTTGGAAGGCTAGCAAAGTGTTCTTAAACAATTCCTACCTATTCACATTTTTTCTGATTAAATTCTTCTTCCCAGCTGATTTGACTCATAGGGTTTTAGCTTTCTGAATCTGACCCTGTTAAGAGAGGTCTAAGATAAAATTCTCCTGAGCTCATTGCAACACTTTCTGATTTACAAAATATTTAGAAATTCAAAGAATTTTTTAATTCTGGCAGCATGAGACCTCCAGTATATGTCACTCCATTATCATTTAGGTTTTTTCCTACACATTAGAAATAGGTATATGAGGAGTCAGCCACTCTGTTCCCTTGGGTGATATGGTGGTCTCTAGCAGACATCAATTAATGCCCCGTCTTGTGCCTTACCTGTTAAGAAACTGATCCATAAACGTACAAGATCATTTAATTCCAAGTTATGAATGCCTCTGAAAGAGGTAATGCCAGTTTTGACATAGAATTCCACTTTTCTGCCCCTTTTACCTACTTGAACCTTGATAGATAAGTTATTACCATTGATTTTTAACATTCCAGTTCTGCAAATCACCCCACCAGGGTCTGTTATACTAACTAGATCAAATTTATGCTCACAAATGAGCAAATCTGATTCCTTTTGTTTGTAGTCCAGGCTCCTAGCGTTGGTGTATAAGCCATTAAAGAATTTCTTCTCTTTATGTCCCCTGGTACTTTGATTAATGTTGTTCTCAATATCTTGATTCTTTGCTAAATGAGGGCTCATATCTTTCCTCCTTTTACCCGCCCTTTTTGTTATCAATTTAATATACTCCTGACTACCCCAGCCAGCCTGTCTCTAAGGAGATTAGTTCCCCTTCTACTGTGTGGATATGGTAGAACAGAGGCATCAAGGTCATCAAGAAGCAATATATATATCTGCTCTGATAGCTCCTTCTCTTTAACACCTTTTTATACACAAAGGAAAGAACTGTGGCCTTTAAGTTTCCTTTATCTTCATTGTTAATCTGGTGGAAAGAACATGACAAGGTTGCTTATACAGAGATGCTAACTGGTGATAGTGAGCCTCGAACAGAAAGGGAGCCTGGGAGAGAAGTATGGTCTAATGGTCTGTGTATAGCCTAGGCCAGTGATTCCCAAACTTTTCAGCATCACGCCCTCTTTTTGATTTTTGAGAGCCCCTCACCACTACCACCCCAAAAAATAGCAGCAAAACTTGTTGAGAAAAAAAAAAGGTTGCCCTTTTAAGAACAGGCATTGCCCTTTTAAGGCAGCCATTTTGAAGTTTGCCCGGGACATTCCATCCTCCCCCCACCTCAGCATGCCCTCCAGTTTGGAAGCCTGTGGCCTAGGCAGAGGGGTGATATCTGAGAGCCCGAAGAGTCATGAGTTTGGATCTCAGCCATGATACTAAATCCCTCCAAGATTTTTAGCAAGTCACTTCACCTGTTATCCCCATCAGTGAAAGAGAATTGTACTACACCATACAGAGGTCCTGGGAGGAGGAATTAATGTGAAAGCAGTGCAAAGTTGAATAATTTCATGTTATTCTTTATTATTCAAATTGCCCTACTGTCTAAGGGTATGTCTAAACACCAGGGCTAAAGCCAAAATTAGCTTATTGCATGGCTTAAGTCAAAATAGCTTATTTCAAATCTGGGTGTATCTACACGGCACATATTTTGAAATAGAGCACTCTTCCTCTGACTTCCCTTACTCCTTGTAGAATGAGGGTTATGGGAGTCGGAGTAAGCAGTACTCCAGCTGCACATTATTTCGATAATATGTTGAAATAACTGCTTGTGTGTAGATGAGCACTTTGTTATTTTGAAATAATGTCAGTTATTCTGAAATAACGGTGCTGTGTAGACATAGCCTAAGAGCCCAAATCATGAACCAGAATCCCAGTGTACAATCACAGAACACATGCTAAAGCTGTGAATACTTGTGTAGAAGAATACTTATCAACATTTAATGTTTAATTTCTTTAAATACCCTTAGTCCTGACCAACAATTCAAAGGGTCTGGGCACCTTGGGATGAAAAATACAAAGGCTGCCTCTACTTCATTGTCTCCAAACTCCTGATCTGAACATGGAGGCCTTTCTATTAGAGATTTTCCTGCAATTTGAAGGAAGTGGGGTTCTAAATAGGAGCCTTATTTAGCACAATTCTCATTGCATAGTTTGCTCAGGATAGAACATACCCATCTCCAATCCCTTTAGACAGCTACATATAATTTCCTGCATGACAGACTATATGGAATCATTTATTCTCTAAGCGTATGTCTACACTTGCACCCTAGTTCGAACATTACTCAGATCAACAGATGTTTCAAAAGTGAAAGTGCGCGCCAGGACGCGTTAGTTCGAACCAAACCCCTTGATTCGAACTAACATTACTCCTCATTTTTTGAATCCCCGCTTCATTGACTATTTTGAATGCCTACATTTGCGTCCCTAGTTCGATCTAGGGTGCAAGTGTAGACATACCCTAAAGGTATGTCTACACAGCAAAGTTATTTCGAATAACAGCTGTTATTTTCAAATAACTTTCCTAGCATCTGCACAAGCCAACTGCTATTTTGAAATGAATTCGAAACAGCAGAGGGCTTATTTCAAAATTAGTAAAACTCATTCCATGAGGCATAGCGCTAATTTCGAAATTGCTATTTCGAAATAAGCACTGTGTAGATGCTTATTTCGAAATAGGGGGCCTCCTGCCCTTCCCACGGTGCCCTACTGGCCGCCCTGACCACAAAGTAATTTCTGACCTGATGCCCTGCCAGAACCAGTTCCGGCTGGCCTTAAATGCGATTCAACGTCCAATCAGTGTGGACGCGCTATTTCAAAATAGCAAAAAGCTATTTCGAAATGCATTTTGTGTATAGACGCATTATTTCAAAATAATATATTTTGAAATAACTATTTTGAAATTAGATATTTCGAAATAACGCTATAGTGTAGACATACCCAAATACTGGTCTGTGTCTGAAGAAGTCCAATGTTTGCTGTGATGATAACATGCAGGATTTTTTAATACTGCAATGATGTCTCTTCTAATGCATGTCAAAGCTCAAAAAATAAACAACTCTATTTTCTGAGTTACTCCATGATTCCATTGCTTGTTTATGCTGCCTTATGTTATCTCTGTGTGACTCAGAGGAAAATCAGCTTCTGTGATGGTTAATAAAGAGCAGGGAACACAGAGACTGGCTCCAGTAACTTACATGTGTGTTTGGGTTTTTTGGTCTTTGGATGATTTATTTATGACTCTAACTACAGTGTTTACAGAAAGTTCAATGGCTCAGAACAAAGTCATTTGCAAAGAAACTGAGATGAAATCAAAACAAATATGTTAATTTCCCAGAAGAAAAGGAGACACATTTCTTTGTGTCATCTCCATAGCTCCCTGACTCTCCACCCACGGACTATAGCCATTTAAATACAGCAAAAAGGGGGAAGAGATCTTTACCCACAGCAGGGTTGGAGATTGAGATGAGCCTGGATTGGGGTGGGGGAGGCAGGAAAGAAAGGGGAGACTGAAGAAGGGGCAATCATTCTCAAAAAGGTTTTGCTTTCAATTTTGGCATCAAGAAAGAGGACATGGGCACTGACAAATTCAAGGTTAATCGTAAATAATAAAATAGGTTCCCTTCGATAGCACCTTCCATATAGGATTCTCAAAGTTCTTTACAAGCATTAATTGTGTTTCTAATAATGGTATCCTCACAGCATCCCTTGTATCATTATTCCCATTTCACAAATGAAGAAACCAAGGCTCGCACAAGCTAAGTGACTTCCCTGGGGTCTCATGGTAAAGCTGCAGCAGATGCAGCAAAAGAACCAGGGTCCAGCATTATCTACTTGGACCAAATGGAGCTAAGATGGCTTTATGCAACCTTGGGACTGTCTGGGAGCTGGTAAGGCACCATATAAATGAGCAAAGTATGAGGACTGACCGCCAGCTACCACCAGTCAAAGGCAGGCATTATTAGGGAAGGGGATGTGCAGGCTCCAGTCACATTTCTTCCCTCCTCCAAAAAATATTGAGTAGGAGAGTGGAACTTAAAGTAGTAGGCTTAAAGTGCAGCAGGGGAGGTTTAGATTGGACATTAGGAAAAAATTCCTAACTGTCAGGGTGGTCAAATATTGGAATAAATTGCCAAGGGAGGTGGTGGAATCTCCCTCTCTGGAGATATTTAAGAACAGGTTAGATAGACATCTGTCAGGGATGGTGTAGATGGAGCTTGATCCTGCCTTGAGGGCGGGGGGCTGGACTTGATGACCTCTCGAGGTCCCTTCCAGTCCTATTATTCTATGATTCTATGATTCTATGAACTGAGAATGGAGTCTGTATCTCTTGACCAGGTCCTGAGCTTTATCCACTAAAGCCACTTATATATTTTTTTTAATCCTGCACTGTGTAGCATCTGGACATAGGCTTTGTAAGCCCCGGGACTAATAGCTATTCTGGGCTAGTTATGCTGAACAGTGCCTGAAATGCTTTACTGATCTCAGAGGAAGAGCCTGAAATTCATTTAGATTTTAAATTAATTTTGAACCAATAAGACTGTTATGGCATTTTTAATAAAGGCCTATTGATTGTAAAAATGTTGATGGCATTTCAGATACAGTGCACACTGCAAAGTGCTAACCTTTTGATGGGAGCTTTAATAATGCATTTCAGTCCTAAACAAAAACTGCCTTTTGCATCTATTTATGTTTATTAAAAGGGATGCTAGGTAAATTTCTGGTAAATAAAAATGTAATCAATGGGGTACCGTTGAATATTAATTCCCTAGTTCCTAAGGCTTAGAAAGTCAGAAAGGATCAACGTTAACTGTAGAGTGAGCATCAGGAAACATTCCCAGTATTGCCAACCGCAATCAGAAATCATCATAGAATACTAGGACTGGAAGTGACCTCAAGAGGTCTTCGAGTCCAGTCCCCTGCCCTCATGGCTCGACCAAGTACTGTCTAGACCATCGCTGATAGACATTTATCTAACCTACTCTTAAATATCTCCACAGATGGAAATTCCACAACCTCCCTGGGTAATTTATTCCAGTGTTTGACTACCCTGACAGTTAGGAACTTTTTCCTAATGTCCAACCTAAACCTCCCTTGCTGCAGTTTAAGCCCATTGCTTCTTGTTCTATCCTCAGAGGCCAAGTTGAACAAGTTTTCTCCCTTCTCCTTATGACACCCTTTTAGTACCTGAAAACTACTATCATGTCCCCTCTCAATCTTCTCTTTTCTAAACTAAACAAACTCAATTTTTTCAGCCTTCCTTCATAGGTCATGTTCTCTACACCTTTAATCATTCTTGTTGCTCTTCTCTGGACCCTCTCCAATTTCTCCACATCTTTCTTGAAATGTGGTGCCCAGAACTGGACACAATACTCCAACTGAGACCTAACCAGCTCAGAGTAGAGTGGAAGAATGACTTCTCGTGTCTTGCTCACAACACACTTGTTAATGCATCCCAGAATCATGTTTGCTTTTTTTGCAACAGCATCACACTGTTGACTCATATTTAGCTTGTGTTGAGCCCTTTACAATAATGACATTTTGAAAAATAACAAACACTAGGTTCTTTTGAATTGCCTTGGTTCGAACTAACACGTCTCGGCACACACTTTCACTTCCGAAACAGCTGTTGAGCGGTGTAACACGTCGGCGAGATCATGCTATTGAAGTGCGGGATATTTAAATCCCTGCTTCATTAGCAATTTCGGTCACCTACATTTGCATCCCTAGTTTGAACTAGGGTGCAAGTATAGACATACCCCAAGTCTTAAAGCCCGGGTCACATTGATCATTAATACTCCTGTGATATGCTGTTGGCTGCCCCACTCCAGGGCTACTCTCCCTGGAGCTCCCAAGGCTGGGGCTCTCCTCCTGATGTCCACTCACTGCCACAAGAGTTCCTCAGGATTCTGGCTAGGACCGCCTGGCCACTGACAGCCCTGCTGCACCTGGGGATTCCCCACGTTCCCCAGCTGGGGCTTCTCCAGTCACCTGGCCCTGTTGCTGCTGGGGTTCCCTGGGCTAGGACCACCTGTCCACTGCTGGCCCTACTGCTGGGGCCTGTACTGCTCCTGCTGGGGGTTCCCTGGCCTGGGACAGCCCAGCGGCCATCTTGCCTGGCTCATGCTAGGGGTTCCTTAGCTGGGGTGGGGGGTCCTGTTTGCCACTTGGCCCCACTAATACTGGGGGGGTTCCCCACGCAAACAAGCCCCACTGACACCGGGGATTCCCTTGCCTGGTGAGTGCTCTGCAGCCGCTTCCTGGCCGAGCCAGAACTCTCCATCCCTGCATGCTCCTACTTCTGGCTTCCTGGGCTCACTGGTCCAGCAACATCAGTGGCCCTGCCAGACCATAGATTGCTGGACCAGAAAGTCATGGATTTGGGAGGTAAATCTTGTACTATGTAAGGAACTACACATATATTGAAAATATGTTCCATATGAAAAAATGTATCAATATATGAGTCTTTTGCAGAGGTGACGGTGCAGGTTTTCTATCAGACAAGAGATGTTTATTCACCTCTCTGTCAGGCTGTAAATTAAGCATTGTAAATTAACATCACAGATGTCCATTTACACACAAAGTCAGATGTTAACAAAGAGATAAGAATCAACAGGGAAGCAGTACACAGGGGAAAACAAGCTACTGATGGTTATCCCTGTACCTGAGGCTTTCCAGTGAACTCTGTGGGTAGACAAGGAGACAAAGAAGATGCCCCCCTCATCTTGCCTCTAGAAAGTAAACAGGCAGTGTGCACATTCATGAAAACAGCATTTCAGCAATCCTGGTTGAAATCACCAAAGAAAACTTTGGCGTGAGGTAACAAATTTTTAGAGGAGAAATTAACCTGCTAGTTTAGTCTCTCTAGAGAGTATGTTATGATTTTGTTTTCTATGTAACCATTATTGTAATAATCTTACTCACAATCTCCCAACTCCTTAACAGAACATTTGTTTTTTTTATTAGCACTATAAACATATCATAGTGCTGCAGTTTTAAGCAAAGTGTTGGTCCTGAGCAGAATCTTAAAATCTGGGATATATCTCTTCTTTTGAGGGTGGTAGACCCATTATTGTCTCTGAGTAGCCAGTGTCTGAGGCTGGACACTTTTGGGGAATGCTTCAAAGGACGTGGAGACTGGCATGCATCGATTGCTAACCTGCAAAGTAAAGGCTCTTATAGGCCAGCGAAGAGTGCTTGTGTGACTATATGTCTGGTGGTGTGAAGAAGCTGACATCCAGCTAAGCACGAGTAAGACTCCCTCATGCTGAAAACTGAGGTGAATAGGGGGACTCACAGTCCTGGGTGCCCTGAGAAGCGTCACAGAATCTGACTGATGCTCTGTTTTGTGTAGCTGAGAGAGGCAATGCAACAGTTTGAAGATAATGCATTACTGTTTAAGCCAGTCCTTTTCTGTTTCAGATAGAAACAACCAAACAGCTGGCTTTTCACTAGCACAGCTGATGTTTTTACCTTAAGATTAATTAGAAAATTCTACCAGCAATGCAGAGGCGGCACTTTTTTTAGCATTTACTGAAAAGTTTCAGATGGGTATATTTTTGCAGGTTAGGATAAAATTGTGCTAGCACTTTTGTTTTGTTTCTTAAAAAATAGACATTCTATTTTCAGTCTGGCCTCATTTTTCTAGCCTAGTTTAGCCTACATAGGTTCTTACGCTGCACCCCTCACAGTGATAACTGAGTGCCTAGAAAGAACCTCTAAATAAAGCATGTATTTTTAACAGTGAGAGTGATTAACCATTGGAACACTTAGCAAGGGATGCTGTAGATTCTTCATCACTTGCAGTCTTTAAATCAATAGGAAAGGTCTTTTACTAAGATATCTTCTACAGCCACGAGTTATATGCCCTGCTGCAAGAGTGAGCCCGTGTATTTTCCAGGAGATCAGATTGGAATGGTCCCTTATGGCATTAAGATCTATGAATCTTGAGATGTTTACAGGTGAAAAATCACGAACAGCTGGAGTAATTTCTGTAGAGTTTTATCCCCAGCTTTGATATGGGAACTGTACAAGTGCCCTGTCCTTTCAATTGGTGGGACTTTTGGGGACAACAGGCTGTTTGATGTGATCTACACAGTCATCTGGGAATAATCAAATTAAGATATTGGAATAAACCAAGAATGCATTTCATTCAGATGCTGAAACGGGTAGGAAAAGAGGGCCTATATATTATCAGTCTGGATGACAGCTTTGTAATAAGTAACATAACCTGAACTTTGTTTTTGTGGATGGAAAACCTGAACTCTCACATCTTTTTAAGAGAGCCTACTTCTTCCTTCTCAAGAGTAGGAGGACTATAGCCTGTGGCCCGTCCAAATCCTAACTAAAGCAATTACTTTCTGTCTCTCTCTCGCTCTCCGTCTCTCAGCTGTTTCAATTGGGAAAGTTGTTCTGTACATCCTAGCCTAAAAAGTTGTGTCCCATTTAACTGACATAATCATCTACCACATTCCACCCTAGAAAAGGCTACATGTCAGTAGTGAGTGAGAAACAAGTGTACAGCTCAATGTGCATTATGCAGACCTTAAATATCAGAAATCTCACTGAGTCACTGACTGCAATGGAGCTATTCCAGGATATGCCAGCTAAGGATCTAGCCCCAAGTAATCAAAAACAGGGTCATGTCTCTGACTGGCTGTTGTTTATACTGAAAATCCTCTCCATTATCCAAACCCTCAGTTACCTGAGCATATTCAATGGCACTTGTATAATGGAAGTTGCAAATAAATCATTCCAATGTACTTCTGTACTGAATGCCACTGGGACATCAGTCTAGGCTCAACATACATTTCATTTCAACTTTGCGTTTCACCTTTAATAGGTGAGAAGAATAAATACCTGAAGTATAATAAATCCTTCCAAGAACCAGACCCAGGGATGACAGAATGTCCCTAAAAGTACCCGAACCACGGCCCCATCCCTTACCCCCACATCACCTCTTCCTCACCAGGGACTGTCATCCCATTGCTCCTCTCTGCCTTTTTCCCTCCGTTCCCTCCCTCACATAGTTCACCCTTACAGCCAGGAAAAAGCGATGGGGCCATGTTTTTTTCTCACCCTCCCCAACCCATTCCAGCACCTATGGCTGTATCTCAAGGACTCACATATCAAGTGGTTTGATATTACAATTAGTCACCAGCTAATATGGATCAATTGTCTATTAAGCAACTTTTTCATTTGTCACTCGCTGGGCTTCATTCCTCAGATACCTTGCTAGCATTCACAAAGGTTTGCTTTGGGTTGTTATTGTTTGCCAGCCCCTCTCTCTCTGGCCACTACTCTCCCCAACTCTCCTCCCTCCCCCAGCCATTATGCTCACCAACATCCTCCGCACCGGCCGCTGCGCTCACCAACCCCCGTTTCTCTGGCCGCTACGCATGCTAACCCCCACCCCAGCTGCTATGTATGCCAACCCCCCTCCCTCTGGCTGCTATGTGTGCCAGACCACCCTCCTCTCCCCAGCCGTTATGCTCACCAGCACCCATCTCTCTGGCCACTATGTGCGCCAGCCCCCCTCGCCAGCTGCTAAGCTCACCAACCCCCATCTCTCTGGCTGCTACATGCGCCAACCCTCCTCCCTCTGGCTGCTATGTGTGCCAGCCCTCCTCCCCAGCTGCTACGCTAACCAGCCCCAATCTCTCTGGCTGCTGTTCATGCCGGCCCCCGTCCCTCTGGCTGCTATGTGCACCAACCCTCCTCCCCATCTGCTACTCTCACCAATCCTCATCTCTCTGGTTGCTACATACGCCAACCCCTCTCTCTCTAGTCACTATGTGTGCCAACCCCCTCCCTCTGGCTACTAAACATGCCAACCACCCCGTCTGTCCGCTACACTCCCCAATCCTCCCCCCAGCCACTATGCTTGCCAATCCCCCCTTTGGCCGCTATGCTCACCAACCCCCCTCCCTCTTGCCTCTACATGCGCCAACCCCCCTTGCAGCTGCTATGTGCACCAAACCCCCTCTTTCTGGCTGCTACGCCTTCCAACTCCCACTCCAGGCTGTTACCCTCCCCAACCTCCTCCCTCCAGCCACTACGCTCCCCAGCCCTCTCCTCTGGGCACTACACTTGCCAACACCCCCCTCCCCAGCTGCTATGCTCACAGGAAAAACTTTGTGTGCATATAGAGAGAAAGTAAACAAACTATCCAAAATGCAGGATTGGCTGAGGATGATTTGTTAAAACTTACACAAATTCTAGCCAAAGTTTAAGAATAGGAACTCGACGGGGTGCCACGATAGCAAAGTCCATCTTACTGATGCATGATAAATACTAAGTTACATTCTTTCTGAAGAAGAATGAAGAGCTTCCACACACCACAGCAAGTGATTCCTCATAAGAATAGACCCTCCTTGAGGAGAGTGTGAGATTCATACAGGATCAGAGATTCTGTGTAAGGTCCTTTGTGCCAATTTAATCAAGTAATGAGGAGGCTGCATCCAGGAGCAACTGTGCACTTCAGAAAGGATATCCATAGGTTATTGTGGAGGGCAGGTTGAGAGTGGGCTGCAAAAAGTTTTCTGGAACCCCTATAGATCCATTGGCCCAAAGTACTTCAGGAAGAAGTGTGGAGTGATGAGTAGGTGAGAACAGCAGAACCAGAAGGGCTGCACCACAATTGTGGGCTGAATTCCAAACCCTTCATATCTCAGTCAGTTCCCATACTGAGTCTGATTACTCAGGCCTCACGCAAGAAAATGCAGAAGTCACCCTTCATGGATCATGATTCTCAAATCTATTGCCTATGGATCTAGCCAGTCTTGATTCTTTCTCTGTTTCAATAACAGAGTGAGGCTATGTCTAGACTGCAGGCTTCTTTCGGAAGAAGCTTTTCTGGAAGAAATGTTCCCAAAAATCTTCTTCTGAAAGAGAGCATCCACCCTGCCAAAGTGCATCAAGAAAGCGATCTGCTTTTTCGAAAGATAGCATCCGCACTGAATGGATGCTATCTCGCATGTAAGCTGTGATTATTATAAATGGCATGGCACCTGTGTTTTTTCCTCTTTCCTCTTCTTTTGCAAGAACTCCCTCTTCCTCATCCACACACGCCTTTTTCCGAAAGAGCTCTTTCGGAAAAAGGCTTCTTCGTCATTGAAAGAGGTTTGCCAATGTCAGAAAAACTCCTCTGTACTTTCAATTTTTTTTTTTCAAAAGACTGAGATTGCAGTGTGGACGTAAGTTAATTTTTTTTTTTAAACAGACGTTTTTCCGAAAAAAAAACCTCTGTAGTGTAGACAATACCCTGAGGTGACAATTTCAAGACTAGGTCCAGACATTAGGCAGGGTTAAGTGGCCAAAAGGTGGGACAAGTAATCAACCAGGACTATATAGAAAGAGCCTGGGAGGGAGGAGTTCTGGATAAAGAAAGAGTCAAGGAAAGGCTTTCTAAGGTATATGGCCTGGCAAGGAAGTAACTGAAGATAAAAGAAAAAATAATCATAGAAATGTAGGCCTGGAAGGGGCCTGAAGAAGTCCTTGTATCCAGTCCCCTCACTAAGGGTGTGTCTACACAGCACCCTAAACTCAAAATAAGATACACAAAATAAGATATCTTATTTTGAAACTATTTCAAAATAACGTGCTATTTCAAGCCATCCCTTTATCCCTCATGCAACGAGGTTTACCTGGATGGCAAAATAGCGAGCCCGGTATTTAAAAAATTATTTCGAAATACCAAGCAGCTTGTGTAAATGCATGGTAGCTATTTCAGGATACTGTAGTGTAGACTGCAGTGTAGCACATGGACCGTACACACTGCAGTGTGTTCTGCAGTGTAGACATACCCCTAAAACAGGACCAAATAAACCTAGACCATCTTTCATGGGTGTTTGTCCAACCTATTCTTAAAAATCTACAACAATGGGGATTCCACAACCTCCCTTGGAGGTTTAACCTCCCTGCAAGGAAGTTTAACGGTAGTTTGAATTAGGAGCTTTAATTCGAACTACCTAGTCCGTGCCGCGTGTAGCCGCGGGCAGTTAGTTCGAACTACAGGGCATTAAAAAATGGCGGCGCCTGGGAACATGCAAATGAATCCTGGGATATTTAAATCCCGGGCTTCGTTTGCAAGGTCCAATGCTTACATTAGCCACCCTAGTTCGAACTGGGGTGGCAGTGTAGACATACCCTATAGATACAGGTCTGTCCCTATGCCTTTTGGAGCTGTAAAGGAGGTTGGATTAAGGCCTCAAGCAGACAGTAAATACCATCTTCCTCCAAGAGCTGAGGCTGGAACTTGCCAGAGCCAAAAAAATACAGACTAAGCACTTCAGCAGCACTAGTGAGGACGGATCCCCTGCAGGGAAGCTGCAGGTAGATTCCCATTATCAGTTTCACCTAATATAAAGTGGGGAGTCTTGCCAGGAAATGTCACAATTCAAAGATGCTGATAGCAGCAGAGGTCACTGCCTTGATCCTGAAGAGCATCACAGTGAGTCTTCCCAGCCAAACAAAGAGGTGGGAGGAAAGAAACCTCTGTTTGAACCTGTTGATTGGCATAAGACTTCCATGTGACAAAGCCAGATTCTGTTGCTGTAGTTTACCTGCCTTCATTGCTCAGCAATCATTGTTACTGGAGTCGAGAGAAATTTTAAAAAGAGCATACGCAAGCTGAACAGGACAAATAAAGGACCCATTTGCCTCCTCACTTGGAGAACAATCTTGAGCACATTGGAATCATTTAGAGTTTGGCCTTTGATTTCAGCAGCAACTGAACAAGCCACTTCAGTCAAATTCTGAAGTCTCTATTGTGTTCTTATTGTCAGCTAATGTCAAAGGGCTGAACCAGTGCCCACTGCAATAATTTCTCCCCCATGTCAGTATGACGACACAGCGTTCCATAAACCCCTCTGCTCCTAGTCCAACTGCTGCATACTATGTGTCCAGGAATCTCAGGGGACTCTGCATAAGACCTAGAGATAGGCCTAGCCCAGAAGTGATATTGGAAAATAAAGTAAGGTTGGAATGAAGGGGTTGAATATCTACTCACAACAGCATTCCTGGCTCAGAAACCAAAGTAAAGAAAGAACCTGCATTCTCCTAGGTTACGTCTAGACTGCAGACTTCTTGTGCAAGAAGCCTTTTGTGAAAGAGATCTTCCACAAAAACTTCTTGCGCAAGAGCTTGTCCACATTTCAAAAGTGCATCGGAAAAGCAATTCGCTTTTGCACAAGAAAGCATCCAGACTGAATGGATGCTCTTTCACAAGATAGCTCTGGTTGCCATTATCAGAATGTGCTTCTTTCAATAGGCTGTTTTTGTGCAAAAAAAACCCCTGTTTCCCGTCCACACATACCTTTTTGCTCAAGAGCTCTTGTGCAAAAGAGTTATTCCTCGTCAAAAGAGGAATACCTACATTGGAAAAACCCCTCTGTTCTGTTGATTCACTGTAAATTTTCTTGCACAAAAACGTGCTGGACACTCCACGAGTTTCTGTGCAAAAATTGCTGGTTTTGCACAAAAACTCTGCAGAGTAGACATAGCCTTACTGTGCCACTGAAAGGTGATGGTGTTGAACTCCTTTAGCCACAGGAGTAGCACCTGAATCAGGCGAGCTAGAAGACTTTCTGAGCCTAATTATCCCATCCAACTGAGATATATTCCATGCAGGAAGCAAGAGAGGGAGGTCAAAAGTTGCTTTAATTTATTGTTGTACCTCATGGGATTCTGGGCTTGGCCAGTAGCCAACTTCATATCCCAGTATAAGTTAGAGCAGGCCAGAGATACTCAAACTGATGCTCATGTTGCTCATAACAATGTCTGCAGAGTAGTAACAAGATCCATACCTTGCACTGATCACTTTCAGAATATTAAGCATCTTGCAAGCCAAACAGCAATTCAGCGTGGCTGGTGGCTGTCCAAGCTGGTAGCAGTGTCTGGTTTTTAAATACTCCAGCTTGTAGTGTCTGTAAATTGGCCAACAGGATTACTCATCAAACCTCTAGATTGTTGTTCTTGCCAGGTGGTGCAGGACAATAGCTAAGCGTTTTTTTCAAGTGCTATAGTACTATATCCCAGCTATTGCTTTAAGTTATTGACATTTGGCTAATTGCAAGAGGTATGCTATAAACAGAATGAGTGTCTTGAATACCTTCAAGTTTATTTTCACTCTGAAAACAGGAAATAAAACATCCTTATCAATGGCAAAGGTCCTTTCCCACTGGAAATTCCCAGGACAGGAGATACCAACTGATTGCTCATTATAAACATAATTTATCCTGAGAGAAGCATAGATCTTCATTTAAAAGGAATCCAAATAAAGATCTAGTGTCCATAGGGAATAAAATTTAATTTACAGCTTTGAATCCCTTTCTATCAGGGTTTTTTTTTTTTTTTTTCAAAGCTGATTTAGGCTGGAAAGTTACAGGAAACAGGCAGGCTATTCTGTGTCATTACTTGAATAAAAATATTCAGTCTGCCATTGAATAAGAGGCTGCAATTCAATGTAATGGCACTGTGCATATTGGGAAGTGCGTGTTATAGCAATCACCTCCCATAAATGACACACCTGGTGTTCATTGTTCAGTGCACATGGATTCAAAGAGTAAAAGATCAAATTTTAGTATAAAGCAGCATGCAGTGATAAGAGTTCAGCGTTGGAGAAGAATGATTCCTGAATTCATGACTAGCAAGGTGAGTGATTATACTGTGCATTACACTAGATGGGAATCAGTATTGTTAGCAGCCTGGATAGTAACTACATCTCATTATTTCAGTGAGTCCATGAGGCATCCGATGAAACCATTGTACAAATACTCTAATGGCTACAGTTGACTGTGACATATTGCTGTGAGAACAGGTCAGTATCATGACACTATGTGCTGTTCTTAATACACGTTGACAGCTTCCCCTGGGCCTTGTACTTCAATTGTGCCTTTCATCCAAAGATCCTGCAAACAAGAATTAAGTAATTAATCCCTTTGCAAATCTTCTGCTTTCCCTATGGCTATTGCTGTACAAGGGGTGTGTGTACACTGCAGCCTTAGCTTGAAATAAGCTACACAATGTAAGCTACACAAGTTGCATAGATTATTTTGAATTAATTTCAAAATAGCTAGTTAGAAATGTGGTGCTGTCAAAATAGAGTACTATTCTGAAATGTCCCTTAATCCTAGTGGATCAAGGTTTACAGGGACATCAGATTAGTGCACCCATTATTTCAAAAGCTATTTGAAATAACAAGCATGCTGTTGAGATGTGGAAAACACTATTTCAGGATACTTCCGGTATACCGAAATAGTGCCCCTGTCTAGATACACTCAAGGAGATTAACGAATAAATCCAGCCTCCTATTCCACTGGTGCAGAGGGCCCCTGTGTAGCTGACCCAGGAAGGTGACTGTGGAGTGTTTAGCACTGGGGCTATGCCTAGATTGCAGGCTTCTTTTGGAAGAAGCTTTTCTGGAAGAGATCTTCTGAAATAACTTCTTCTGAAAGAGAGCGTCTACACAGCAAAAGCGCATAAAAAAAGTGATCTGCTTTTTCAAAAGATAGCGTCCACACTGAATGGACGCTATCTCGCATTTAAGCTGTGATTGCTATGGATGGAGAGGCCACCAGGGCACCTGTGCTTTTTCCTCTTTCCTCTTCTTTCAGAAGAACTCCCTCTTCCCCATCCACACGTGCCTTTTTCTGAAAGAGTGTTCAGAAAAAGGCTTCTTCCTTGTAAAAAGAGGTTTATCGATGTCGGAAAAACCCCTATACTTCCAATTTTTTTTCAAAAGAATGCGATTGCTATGTGGACATTTTTCCAAAAAAAAAAAACTCTGCAATGTAGACATACCCAGACTCTCCTCTGCATGGGAGGGAGGAGGTGAGACATGGGCTAGCCATGTCTCCTGTCACTATACTGCGGGAAGCGTAGGTGCTGAAACTAGGGATGCTAGAGGTCCTGCTGCACTGCTTCGCTTGAATTGGCTTCCATCATATACAGGGGTTTACAGCTTGATTCAGTGGCTCTCGGCACCCCCATTATAAAAATTGTTCCAGCATCCCTGGGGGGGAAGGAAGGGAAACAGGGTGTTCAGAGTTATACTGTATAGATAGCAGCTTCAGCCTTCTGATTGATGTAGATGTTGCAGAGCAATGCTGTGTCCTGTAGGGGGAGCTAACACAACATCATACGTTGAATGCTCAGAACTGCAAGGAGGTATTTTGTTGCTAGAAAACCAATATTGTTTTAATCCAGATTGACAAAAAACAGAATGAAAACATTTCTATTCATACTTCATACAATTATAATGTAAATTTGAGTCCTAAAACAAGTTGACTATCTCCTTTGAAGATGAATCCACACTACATAACCTGGAAACATTGCTTTCTACAAACACTCTAGCTAGAGACTGGTGTGGATTTAAATTGGTATTTGCATCTGATCCATAATCCACAAACACTGTCTGCAGATACAAAGCTGATATCTGCAGATTTGCAGGGTTCTAGATCATAGGTGCTGGAGATAGGGGGTAACATTGTAGCTCCTGATTTTAAGTAGTTTCTCTTATATACAATGTTTATAGTTTGAGTCAATGGCTCTCTGCACTCCCATTATAAAGGCTGTTCCAGAACCCCTGCTCCGGATATAAAATTTGGATCTGCATCCCTCCACAATCTGCAGACATGATCCATCGGTATCTGTGTCAATGAAGGTCACTTTAGATCTGGTAAACTGAAGTACTGGTCCTCAACATAAACACTTGGAATTAAGGAGTTGTGAGGGTTGAATTTAAAGATGAAATGCAAAGAGGAACAAAATACGCTTGTGCTTTGCCTAGTATATGATGTTACGTATGCAAATTGTTTGCTTCTTTGGAAGTTTTGTTTTGTTTTGCTTTTCCAACAACAAAGCATGAGAGAACAGAATTGCCTTCTTTCTATTAGAAATCCAGGTCTTGTATAATCTGGAACACTATTGAAGCTAGAGAACTAGTGATAACGCAACATCCTTAGAGTCCAGGAAAAGCTGAGCATTAAGGGATTTTTTGTTTTGTTTTGTTTTTGGTTAGTCATACTGATTTAATACCAATGACTAATAGAAATCAGAAGATAAAGAGAAAAAATACTTTTAAATTAAAACACCCTTTCACAAACTTCTTCGGCTATCATAAAAAAAAAGCCAGAAGAGGAGGGGGAATTACAATATAAAGGAAAAAATCATTTGCAGGCTACCTTTAATTCTTTCAACTACAGGAAATTCCAATATGCTCCACAAGGTGGAAGCCTACATTACAGTTTGCCCAAGTAAAATAATATCGGAGCCCACTGACTTGTAAAACTTTGTTTTAGTTTAAATTAAAATACTGAGAGAAATGACTAGCCAAAGTAAATAATGTGAGATATTTAATACACTTAAGTATTTTAATACATCTAGTCTAAGTCCAAAATAATCCTTTTTACAGATGTTGGCAAGAAACAACATTTGTATTGTGAAAAAAAAAGTAGGGTAAATAATACAGAACAAGCTGAGAAGTGAAATTAGATTCTGTGAAATCTTTTTCTGTTAAACCAGATACTCCTCAAAGCACCAGTGCAGAAGGTCAGCACTTAAAAACACCTTGTTTTTATCGATATGTTTATAAAGGCCCTGCGAGGAGCCAAGTGTAGACACAAAGCTGAGTTCATAAATGTGGACTCAGCATAGACTGCATAGAGTAATCTGGCCACGGTGATTTCATTGTAACAGTGAGGTCACAGTGCATAACTTTTGTGTCCTGTTATTTTTACATAAATTGTTTCAATATACTTTCTTTCTTTAAGAACCAATACATTCCCATAAGACTGCATTCATAAGTGATAACTAACTAGTATGTGAATTATGGCACTCAGATGATTTACTCCCCAAAAAAGCTGTTGATGATACAGCCCACTGGGTATAAGCATCTCATCAATAACAAACCAATGTGCAAACAAAGGATTGAGAGGGGAAAGGAAATTCTGTAATAACCAATTTCATAGTGTTGTTATGATCAGTCATGGGTTAAGCGATGGGTTTAATTATATAGGAATAGCTTGACATTGCAATAGGTAAAAAGATGCACAATCTAATGCAACTTCACTGTCATGAAGATTTTCCTGACAGAGAAAATTTAGGTGTACTTGAATTTCATCCCATTAGTCTTGATGATTGTCCCCAATAATTCCTTTTCTTCCTTAATACTTACAGTAGTCAAATAATGGCCTTAGGCAAACATTTTGTAGTTTCCAAAGAACACCCCTCCTCCTGCTTCCCCGTCCAGAGGGAGATCCGTGGAAATTGGCGGAAAAAGAAAGCTTTAATCCATAGGTGATATCTGCAGTTATCTATGGGCACCGGCACTGAGAAGGGGAAAGAGGGAAAGAAATGAGTGATAGATCATAGCAGAGAGCAGGAAATACAGGATCCTACAAGATGATCCGTGGAATTTTGAATCTCAGGTCTCTTCAGAGCTTCACTAGAGTTCATTAGTGCTGGAGGTTTTGCCTGAGCAGAATAATTTGCAGGATCAGGCAAAACAATGAACCCAGTGTGCCTACCATGCTTTCTGCTTGCGCATGGTCTCTCTTTTCCGTCTTTGTTCTTTAGCGTGAGCGCTACAGCTTGTGTGAGGCGGCGGAAAAACAACTCTCTCCCTGTGCATGGCGAGTGCCTAGCGCTCATGAAAGCTAGGCAATGAATGGAATTAATAAAGAACGAGCGGGAACCGAGGCCGTATGTGTAAAGGGGGAGGGGGGGAGGGACGTTGGAACTGCACAAGGGCTACACAGAACATCCACTAGGGATAAGTAGTGATGTGATCTGGACACTGGGATCCCCCCCACACTCAACCAAGGTGCCTTAAGGGATGGGACCTGAAGTCAAACCCTGCCTCCAGCTGCCCCGATCACCGCGGGAGTGAACCTTGAAGCTGGCCCGGCATTTTGCAAGCGCCCCGATCTGCCCCCCTCCCCCAGCCTTTGCAACGCCTGACATCTGGGGCTGAATGCAGCAGCTTGACCTCAAATCCCTCCTGTGTCCAAAGGTGCCGCACCCTGTCTGCTTCCCGCGGAGGGCAGGGGGCCACCGGGAATCTGCAGAGAGGTGCCACTCGCGCCAGTGGATGCAACCGCTGGCAGTGGCAGGGTTGGCTCCGCGTGAAGCCGGGATCCCTCTTCCCCCCGGTGCCGCTGCGGGCAGCCCCCAAACCACTGTGGGCCCACCCGAGCTCAGGCATCGCCGCTTTAAGCGGAGGACCATGCTGGGCGCCGGGGAGGGTCCCCGCGCCCCCCTCGCTTCCCCACGTGGTCTCGGTCGGTGCCTGTGAATTTCAATCGCTGGAGGGTCCCTCTCGGAGCAGACAGCGGGCGAAGCTGCCGGCGCAGCGACCGGTCCCGGAGCTGAGATTGCGGCACGCCCCGGCCGGGGCCCCCTCCGCCCACCCAGCAGCAGCGCCTCCGCCCGGGGCTGGCGGGTCCCGGCGCCCCGCGCGGCGATGCATGAGCCGGGGGCTGCGCCGCCGCCGGGTCCGGGAGCAGCGGAGTGAAGCGGCAGCGGCGGCGGGAGGATGAGGCGGCCGGGCCGGGCCGGGCTGGGCTCGCTGGCCGCGCTCTGGCTCCTGGCGCTGGGCTCGCTGCTCGGGCTCTGGACCGGGCTCTTGCAGCGGGAGCAGGAGGCGGCGCCGGAGCAGGAGCGGCGCTTCCCCGCGGGGACGGCGGCCCGGAGCCTGCCCCCGGAGCAGCAGGGCTGGGGGCGCGGAGAGCCGGCTCCCGAGCGCCGCTCGCTGGGGCAGGGCGAGTCCCGCGGCGCCCAGAAAACTTTCCGAGCGCTGCTCACGCTGCCGGCCGGCGGGGACAGGGGCGAGCCCGGGGCGGGGCAGGAGCCGCTCGCGGGGGGGCTCGGACCGAGCTCGCAGCCGGAGCCCCGGCAGGGGCAGGATTTGGAGCCTGGCTCTAGGGAGCGGCCGGCCCAGGAGGCTCTCGCGGACCCCGCCTCCCCGGTGCAAGGCGGCATCTTCTGGAGCCGGGCGCTGGAGCAGCAGGTCCCCCCGGGCTTCGGCCCGGAGCAGGCGGCCTCGTGGCTGGAGACTGCCCGGGCGGCTCGCATCGCCTCCCTGGAGCGGGGCGGCTGCGGCCGAAGCTCCAACCGGCTGGCTCTGCTGTCCGATGGGAGCCGCGCCTGCGTCCGCTACGGCATCAACCCGGAGCAGATCCAGGGCGAGGCGCTCTCCTACCAGCTGGCCGGGCTGCTGGGCATCCAGCAGCGGCTGCCGCCCATGACCCTGGCCCTGGTGGAAGCCCGCGGCAGGCAGTGGGGGCAGGTGCGGGACGAGGTGCGGGGCTCGCACTGGGCCGAGGGAGCGGTGGTCAGCCTCACCCAGTGGGTGGACAACTTGACTGACGTGGTGGCTCCCGCCCCCTGGAGATCCGAGGCGGGGTCGGGCAGGAGACTGCAGCCCCTGGCTGCCGGGGAGTTGAGCGGCCTCACCCAGGCCCAGCTGGTGGAGCTGGTGCAATGGACCGACCTGATCCTCTTTGACTATCTGACGGCCAACTTCGACCGCCTGGTCAGCAACCTCTTCAGCCTGCAGTGGGACCCCAGGGTGATGCACCGGGCCACCAGCAACCTGCACCGGGCACCCAACGGGGGTCTCGTCTTCATAGATAACGAGGCAGGCCTGGTGCATGGCTACAGACTCCTCTCCATGTGGGACAAGTACAATGAGCCCTTGCTGCGCTCCGTGTGCATCTTCCGGGAGGCTACTGCCCAGCGGGTGTGGGAGCTGCACCGCCTGCAGAACGCAGCCTCAGAGCTGCTGAGACTCTACCGGACTCATGAGCCCCTCTCAGGCCGGCTGGGCTTCCTGTCGGAGCAGCAGGCCCAGCTGCTGCAGGGCAGGATAGACTTTGTCCATAAGCACATTTTGCACTGCAAAGCCATGGCCACTTCACTGTGATCGGTTGTCACTACTGTCCTGTATTTATGTAACCCAAGGGGGAGGACTGAGTTTTCCCCCCTAACCTCTTTGCAGTTGTAACATGTTCTGGTTGGAAATAGGAGGCCAAAATCATTCATTCAGGAACCAGTTTCCTCATGGAAAGGAGGGGCAGGTTAATGGGTTGAACACAGGACTGGGACTTTGTGGTGGTGGTGGTGGAAATAGTCCAGCTTCCTCATCTCTGACTGATGGAGTCTTTCTTAAGTGGTTCATTTTGCTGGGCTCTTTAAGAAGCAGTCTGGTGAGAGAGTGAGGGTGAATCTACACTGCACCGTAGCTGGAAATAAGATATGAAATTTGATCTACACAAATTGCATATCTTATTTCAAAATAGTGTATTTCTGCACAGCGCCAAATTTCAAAATAACCCGCTGTTCTGAAACGTCCCTTACTCCTCTTGGAATGAGGTTTACAGGGACATCAGAATAGTGAGCCCAAAATAATGGGCTTGTTGTGAAGACATGGGATAGCTATTTCAGAATACTCCGGTATCCCGAAATAGCGCTGCAGCATAGATGTAGCCTGAGCGTTCCCTTCACTCTCCTTTGAATTCAAAGGGAGTTGAATGTACTCAGCTACCTAAGAGAGGCACTCAGATAGGACTGGACCCTCTGCATAGCTTTAGATGCCTCAATCTAGCTTGAGTATTCTTTGCCCCATGAACTACTGTTGACCTGCAGGAAGAGACCCTAAAACATCTGCCTCTGCTCACTGCATCTGTGAAGCTTGGGTGATAATGCTTACCTGCCCGCCTGACAGGGCTTTAGCGAGGAGTAATTAATTAATATTTCTGAAGCGCTCTGAAGATGAAAAGTGCTATCAGTGTTATTATATCTCTTTGTATTATTTCCACACTGGGTCTCTTTCCGGAGTTTAAAAAAAATCATGCCTCTCCAGTATTTCCCTTAACTCACTCAGTACAGCTGGCTGCCAGCTTAAAAGACCCTGTACAAAAACTATTGTCCTTAACTGGATTGGGATCAACTGCTTTTCTTATAATGGAGGCAGCCAGGTACACTTGTGTATTTTCTTATATGGCCATTTATTTAATATAAAAACCATGACATTCGTAGACCAAGAATTGATTGCACAATACAGGAGCCCTTAACCAGCAAAAGTGCCCCTTTCATGGCGGCTCTTTTCCTATTAGTACCTGTAGCCAGAATGGATCTATTACCTGTTTGTTATTCTTGTTACTGAAAACTATATAGAAAGTCAATATCCCAGTAGTTTGTCACCTTTGTCTGAAGCATCTGGTTAATCTGATTCAGGTTATAAGTGTCTGTTATTTCTAATCATTGTTTTTTTGGGTTGAATACTAAAATAACTGACTAATGGGTGAAAAGAAATTATCCCAGGGTTTTAAATGTTGTTGTAATAAGACTTTGGACTCAGTAGTCAAATGAGGGGGAAGGGAATCAGTTTCATGCACTTTACTTTGACTTTTTATTTTTTTATAAGAAGACTTTTATTTTACAAAGTCTGCCTTTTGTGTACATTTAGATATATTCATAAGTTCTTCTGTAACATACAAAAGAAATTGATATTTCAGTAAAAGGGTATTAATGTTTTACCTCTTTGTTCCAAATACTTGATTTGAATTTTAAAACAACACTTGATCTTCAGGGTTTTTTTCCAAAGATAAATAGAGCTTGATTCAGTAGCACTACTCTTAATGTATACTAAGTTTTAAAAGAGCATAATCAGGACTTCCAAATTTCCTTTTTCAGATCTCTTTTCCTTTCCTAAACTGATTTACTGATTTTAGTGCTTGTTGGAATTTGAACACCTTTATTTTGGAATCAGAGTTCCTGTTACCAGCCTTAGTTAACTTAAAAGCTTCAGGGAGTAGCCGAGTTAGTCTGTAACAGGAAAAACTTAAAAAACAACAAATAGTCTAGTAGCACTTTAAAGACTAACAAAATATGCAGATGGTACCATGAGCTTTCGTGGGCAAAACCCACTTCTTCAGATGACATCTGAAGAAGTGGGTTTTGCCCATGAAAGCTCATGGTATCATCTGCGTGTTTTGTTAGTCTTTAAAGTGCAACTAGACTATTTGTTGGTTTTTTTTTAGTTAACTTAGGCTTTTATTCTGAAATTTGTTCACCCCTTAGTCTTGCACTGAAATAGCTAAACAGTCTATTGAGGTTGACTTGCTTAAGGCAGTGCAAGTAGGGTGTAGACAACGTCATCATGTGTTCAGTTAGTGCACCAACCTGTTACTGCAAACTCAAGTGCTGCTATAACAAAAAACATTCCCTGTGCTGTCTATAGTTCTTACTTTATATTAGCTTTCTCTCCTTTGTGTTTCAACTTTATGCATCCTGTATTCACAATTTGGGACCAAGTGTAATCACAACCAGAAGGCTTTTCCAGCAAACAATATAATTTAGAAAATTTCCATCGTATTAGATGTCAATGTCATAAGTTTTAAAGGAGTGGGTGTACAAACAAAAAGAAAAATGATTTAACTGTCAGAGGATTTTTGTTTGTTTGTTTTTACCAAAAAAAAAATTGTAACAGCATTTACTAATACAACAATAGCCAATCAAGACAAAATTAAAGGGCAACATCTGACAATTTAATCCATTCCTTTAAACTCTAGATATAAACTGTATGATGCTATCAAGCAGAAATATCACTTCTTCCACATCTGGACAGGCATATCTTTATTGATTCAAGGCTGCAGTGTACTCAGTGCATATTTTAGATTACTTCGGTGCTTTCATTGCCATTTGGAGTGCTACATTTCCCATGAGTTGAATGAGTACAACATAGGCACACATTTGTAGTAGGAGATGGTCTGATATCTGTTAATAATCATTTTAGGCAGGCTAAATCCCACAGCTAAACAATTTTCTTTGACAGTTTATTGTTTTAACATTTGTAAGGACAAGGAAAGAGTTCTACAAGCACATGACTAAACTTGGTACAGTTTTAATGTGCAGTGCTCTTTACCAACTATGTTTTTTTTAAATCTGAGAGCTGCCCCAACAGCAGCTTTCACTCAACTGCGCTAACTGACAAGGCTCTTTATTTAACTTGTATTTATAGCTTGCAGCATTTATCTCTCAATACAATGCACAAAAATCCCATGTGGTGTTCCTTTGCCATTTACATGATAATGTACAATTTAACTGCGTAATTCTTAATTCTTCTTTAGTGCTATTTGTCAGCATTACTTTGTAGCTCACTCAGATGCAACATTTCAGTTGTGTTCACTTAATGAAAATACATCTAAATAATAAACCACTGGCATAACTTTTAAAACCACAATGATGAGCAAGCTGCTGGGCCACAAACATCTAAGATTTCATTTCTGTTTGTAAGTATTTCTGTAAGTGTCAACACAACTGCAGTTTTAACTGCTAATGAGCAATACCTCTTCTTTGCAACGTGTTTAGAACCCGACCCTAGATAATTACACCTTTCGAGAAGAAACATGATTTTCTATTTGTTGATTGGTAACTACCTTAAGTTACATATAGGTTGCATGTTTGAAGGTTGGGTAGTTATAGACTAATTATGCTAGAGATAAATCTGCTAGAGATAAATAAATGAGGGTATAGAAAACCAGTTTGATTGGATTATGACACTTTACTGTGTGCTCTAAGAAAAATACTGAGACCCTCAATGCATTTTATTTATCTGAGGTAAAATAATCTCTGTCTGTGCCTGAAAAAGCTTAGAATTAGCATCAAATTAAGGAAGGCTATGTTTAACTCTGCTGTTCAGTTTCTTTGAGGCAAATTCATGGTCTGCTACATTCTTTGCATTCCTTCTCAACTTTATATGCTGTCTGACTGTCTTAAACCAGAACAAAGAGGTAAACAACTTTTACACTTTTTGGTGCCCATTCTCTTCTTATTTATACCAATTTAGCTCCTTTTTCTCCCAGGGAATTACTCCTAGTTTTCACCATTGACTCCGGCCCTTCCTGGTTTGAGTGTACAATGTCCAAATGACTAAATAGCCAGGCAGTTTGAAATAATTTCAATGGGTAGCAAAATAATTATATTCCACTGTTTTTTTTTTTTTTATTCTGATCAGACATTGCATTAGCTTAGAAATAATTTAACTGGGCATCAAAGAAATCATACTCATGAAAATGAGTTTAGAATAAAGCATTGGGATTTTAGGCCTCAGTTCAACAAAACACTTAAGCATGTACTTAACTTTAAGCACTTAGCAGTCAGAGTAACCACTTGCAAACTAAAATAACTAACTAATGTGCTCATTTGGTTTGCTGCATTGGAGCCGTAATCAGCCATCAATTGTTACATTTGTTACATTCTACTTGTAGGAAGAGGTAATTTGAAAATTGCTATTTTTCTGGCAGGTAAGATTTAGTAGATAATTTTCCAAGTCATGAGAGCTGGATGGACCCCCATCCCCACTATTGCCTGACAACTCTGGCTCAGCTGTAGAAGATTTCAGAATGTGAAGCACACTTCCTTTAATCCCTTATTTCAGAACCTTCCTGCGGATTATTTTCAACACCGCCCCCTCTCCCTCAAAGTCTCCTCTAACTAGTATCTAAGGGTATGATTCTCCTCTCATATACAACTTAATTCCATCAACATAAATGGAGTTGCCCACAGTTTACACTAGTGTATGAGGAGAATCACAGTCAACTGGTAAAGGAAAAGTTTCAGCTGTGTTAGTCTAACTGAAAAAAATTAAAAAACAGTGAATAGTCCTGCAGCACCTTAGAGACTAACAAAAAATGTAGATGGTATCACAAGCTTTCATGGGAAGAAGTAGGTTGTGCCCATGAAAGCTTATGATACCATCCACATTTTTTGTTAGTCTCTAAGGTGGTGCAGTACTATTTGCTGTTTAGTAAGGGAAACTGAGTCATCACTGAGCCCTGGCAGTGCAGTGAGCATCAGAAGCTCCTTGAATTTATTAGGCAACCCACTGAGGCTTGGTCTACACTAGACCAGGAAGGTTGGCAAAATACATAGCTGGCGTCGGCTTACCTTAAACTGAGCCTTGGCCGCATCCACACTGCGGGAAGCTGACGAGCAAAAGCTCCGGTCGGCTTCCCTTACTCCTTGCAAAAGAAGGGGTACTGAACACCAGTAGAGGCTGCCCTAAGCATTTGATTTACGGGTCTATACTAGACCTGTTAAATCAAATGCCAGAAGATCGACTTTCAGAGTGTCTGTCTTCCAGTAAGTATAAACGTGCCCTGAGTAAACAGAGCCAGACTGAGATTAGGTGGACAAATGTCTTTGCCACCTTCACAGCTTATCTCTGATATCTCCCATCCTGACTGATTCTGAACATTGTGGGCTTTCCTTTGGGAAAACTCTTGCATAATTTTGAAAACTCTTCACAGGAGCAGGTGTATGTGGGGGTGGGAGAGGTTGCAAGAAAGCCACAGCAGAGTCTGCAGCATAGATGGGGCAGAATTTACTTCTGACAGAAATGGGCACAGCTCCTCTGACTGTGTAAAGTCAAAATTTAAAATACAACAGATAGCGTAGTAGCACTTTATAGACTAACAAAACATGTAGATGGTACCATGAGCTTTTGTGGGCACAGCCCACTCCTTCAGATGTCATCCCATCTGACAGTCAGGTCATCCCAGCTGAAGATCTGGTCACTAACTTAGCCCAGTGCTAAACATATAGGCTACGTCTACATTGCGGCAGTTTTTCGGACAAGGAAATGCAAATGGAGTGCTCATTTGCAAATCTCATGCTCTCGTTTGCATATTCTCTTCAGATTCTTTTTGCGGAAGAGGTTTTTGCAATAAAAAGCCCTGTGTAGATGGGGCCATTTGTCGGAAAAACCTCATTTTGCGCAAGATCCCTTATTCCTTATCAAGTGAGTTTTGAGTCAGCAGTTTACATCACACACTTAATATCACCAGCTTAGCTCTGAAGTTTATTTTCCTCTGAAGGTTGTTTTTTGTTTTTGTTTTTAAATGGTAATAGTATTTAGAATTTGTTCGCTGCCATGATAGGTGGTCTATGACTAGCTTGGATGTGAGATCATAATAAGACTTAATCCAATCTTGTATGTTATTCCTGCTTTGCAAGCACAGCATAAAATTTAACTGCTCCCTCAGAGCCATGTGCTCTGGATTGAATGTTGTGAAGCTCTGGCAATAATAGCATGGACTTTATAAAAAGTGGCTCCTGCTGGGAGTTGGACTGACACTAAAGATTGGTAATGACCTATAAAACCATTTACCTTGAGGTCACTAGTTTCAGTGCAGCACGGGGCTGCAACAACTAAGGCTTTGTCTACGCTGGGGATTTGTCCTGGTTACAGCCATCTGTGGCCAGCCTCTGGTGTAGCTGCACTGGTGGAAATCCCTATTGTACTCTCACAAAGCAATTTGTACTGGTGCGGCTAACCCTGGTTTCAGGTGGGATAAATTGTACCAATCTGAAGCACAGCATATAGCAGTTTTCTCAGTTTATGCAAGCGTTTTGCTTTGGTGTACTTACTTCAGTGACTAAAATCCCCTGTAGATAAAGCCTAAAAAGCTGTGACCTTGTGAATGGCTTAATTGAAAGGAGTTAGCGGGCTCTATTTGGTTCCCAACAGAGATTCTCTGCACCATACCCCAACTCCCATCACAAAAACTACTGCTGCCCATTGGACACTTTGTGGCACTCTCTCAGCCAAGAGGACAAGAAGTGAATGGATGATTGAACCTGACCTCTCCCTCCCAGGCTGTGAAGGGTTACAAATATTTGGTCATTTCACTCTCGAGCAGTGGTTCTTAACCAGTGGTATAAGTACCCTTAGGGATACTCGAGAGAAGTCTGGGGGGTACATCAACACAACTGAAATTTGGAGAAAACTGAATTTTGGTTTGTTTTACAGCGTTTTATTATTTTTGTATTTTTTACACCCAAAAATTTCATCACCCGCCTGGCTACAATTAAGTTGTGTTGCAACGACAGAAAAAAAATTGTGTGTCTGAAAACTGTAGGTATTGGGGGTACTTATAATTTATATTTTATTTTTATTTTTTTGAAAAAGGGGTACTTTATAAAAAAAAAGTTGAGAAACACTGCTCTAGATCATTTCACAAACCAAAAATCCCATTTTTCAGGACACTTTCCAGTGGGGCAACAGCAGAATGCAACACGTTGCATGTTTTTCTAGCAAAATGATTCGCATATGTCACATGCACATAGATCTACAGTGGAAGGGAAAAGAGACTCATTTTCATTTTTTATTTGTTGCTGAGCAAAACATTTGGGCCACAGTGAATATATGAAATGAAATGCAGACAGCAAGACAAGTCTCTACCCCCTTTCCTTTCTGCAATTGGCCTCTCTCTCCATGTCAGAATTGAAATACTGGCAGACCACAGAGTGAATGCTTGCACTACCGCTGTCCATTCTGCCAATGAATAGAGGACTTCTGTCTTGAGAGCTGCTAGCATTTAACTGCTGTTAAATTACCACACATAAAAAATAGGCTATTGTCATCAGAAGCTTTCAAAATGCTACAGACTTAAGCTCGCCGCCACTTAACTATTTAGGAATGGGCTAAATATATTAGCATAGCTTTTATATTTTGGCAAAAAGAAGGCTTCGCTCCTTTTCTCTGCTGGATGCAAGATAGAGGAAGAGGTTTTTGGAAGAAGTGTCTTACTGCTTAATATTCCGTATGTTCATTGTGAGCAGGGAGCATTGCTTAGTTTTGAGAGGATGGGTCTGGGAATCGGGAGATCCAGAATGCTAACGGCCAGCTTTATTTCAGACTTCCTATATGACTTGTTTTAGTTAGGTTTTTATACTGTACTTATCAGTCTAATATCTGACCTTGCACATATCACTTAACTTCTCTGTGCCACTGTTTTCCCATCTGGAAGAATGGGGATCATCATACAAATGTTGGGAGAATTAATTCAATACCATTTCCAAAGCACGCTGAGACCTTCACATAGAAGGTGCTCTAGAAAGGCAAAGCATTATTATCAATTGAATAGTGCATTTTCTCTTTAGATTCTTAGCACCCCCTCAAATGACAAACCTCCCCATCTGTACAGCTCCAGTGAAATAATCTAATTGCCATACCAAAGGGTATTGTGATCAAGATGCACCCCAGAATGGAGTCTGCTCTTCTGCAATGTGCAGCACTTCAGTGGAGCAGGGCAGACAAGGAGGATGTATGTTCCAGCACTTAAAAGGAGCAGGAATGGACGTGGGATTGCCTCATAGCTGCAGCAAAAGGATCCAACCTCAGCACATCCTGACATTCAATTGATAGTGACTTTCAAGTTCTGGTGAACTGCAGCTTAGAAGACTATAACTGGAATCAACCATAATGCTGACATTTTATTTTATTAACTAGAGATTTTATTATCTAGAGGTTAGATTTGAAATGATTCAGCTTATTGTTTCTTTTCTGCCACCTCCCCCACCATTCCTCCTCTAGTTCAAAAGTGGCTGAGTGATTTTATCTCAAAATGTGCTCCATTTTACAAAAAAAACCAAAATACTCTCCCTCACCAAAGCCTATTCATTCCACAGCTGAGATCTTGCAAAATCCCCTGAAATTGAGGACAGACAGGCACTTAGCTAAAGTGGTATTAACACACTAATAGCATTAATGTAGCACATAATAGAAGAAGGAGTGAATGCATTTTACACTGGTATCTCAAATGTAGCACAAAAGAAGAGTGGTTTATTTCTGCATATCTGTAAATTTCAGTTGTAGGAGTCATAATTTTTTAATGTGCCTGTCTTGCTAGCTTCGTCATGTCCTGCTGTGGGGGAAAGTGCATTAATAAACTATGTTTCAAAGCTGCCTGTATGAATTTTTTCTTGTGTACATTTTTTTGGAGTTGAGCTAGGAACTATTCACTGTATTTATTTAAATGGCTGTAGATAGTCAATTTCCTTCAGTTTGGCTGGGTCACCTTCACACTCCTAGAAGTTTTAAACAGCACTTCATTTTTCCTGATAAGAGAAACTAATTATTTTTTTATTTGTTAAAATTATACAGAATTTGAACAGATGTCAAAGGTTTTTGTGTGGTTCTTAATTCATCAGTGCAATGGAAAATCATGCAACATACATTATGGATGACTGTGGATTGATATTAATGGTTTTATTCTCATTTCTCAGTAATCATACAGCTAAGTAATTGTTTACATCAATTAAGATATTCCTGATTTATAATCAGGTGAAATAAGAATAAGGCCACACTATACTTGCAATTTGTCATCTAAAAGCTTGCTAAATTCTCTTCTCATTTATACCCAAGCAAGGCTGCAGGCATGAATTTGGCTGCAATTTGGAACTAAAAGCTGCTGCTGATCATATCAATGGCAAGCATTATTTATTACATGGTTTTATCCTGCGTGTTTTTAACAGTGACAAGGAGACTAACAGCAGTACTTCCTGCTGCTTCCTCTGCTTGCAAGCCAGCAGACTTCCAGGAGCCCAACTATACAGAGAGTTACAAGAATCAGGGCTGTAGTACATTTTATGAGCTGCTGTATTATAGAATATTTCAGACTATACCAAAAAACAAGGCAATCATCTGCAGGCTTGTAAAAACAATTACTTGTGTAGAAATCAGTAAAAAGTCACAGGGGAAAAATTCTAACTGGGAAGTCATGCAGGGGCCCAGTTATATTACTGTCTGGTTCATAAAAGAGGTTACTCAGTGGCATTCACTAATTACCCTTCAGAAAATATACCAAAGTATGGAGGGACACAGGAAATGACCTGGAGTCTGGTACAGTACTGGTGGGATGCTGCCTCAATGCCATTAGACCCCTAAGGAATTTCATAGAAGAAAAGTAATAAAGAAATCTGAGATTCAGAAATCACAAATGGAAGAACCCTACTAATTCATCTAATTCATCTATCTATTTAGTCTCTGACCAGAGCAGAATTTCTTTTCCTACTGAATATGCTCCAAGGTTTAGTCTACTCTCAAGTGACTCATATGATTGGGATTTCCCTCCCAGGGGATGATTCCTCAGTCTAAAAGTACATCTACACTGCAACGCTATTTTGAAATAACTAGCGCTATTCTGAAATAACTGAGTCCATGTCTACACAGCAGGTAGTTATTTCAAAATAGTATCACAATACTGTCAAGCTAGAGGACTTCTTACTCCGACTCCTATAATCGTCATTGTACAAGAAGTAAGGAAGTTGGAGGAAGAGTGCTCTGTTTCAAAATAAGTGCTGTGTAGATGCTCCTTATTTCAAAATAAGCTATTTCGAAATAAGATACACGATTGAAGTAGCTCAATTTGCAAAGCTTATTTTGAGTTAAGCCCTGCAGTGTAGATGTACCTTAAGAGACCTCATAATTAGAAATATTCCTCTTCCCCTGAAATTTAACTTAGGTCTTCCCTTAGAAAAGTTTTTCTTGGAGGATAGAAGGTTCTTCAATAGGAAAGACTAAGAAATAATTGATACAACAAATTTGCTGAAGAGGAGTTGGGTCATTTCAGTAAATGTGATATCCTCCCAAGAGGAGGTGCTATATTAATGTAGGAAATTATCACCTCAGACTGTAGCAAAGGAAAATAGACCCATACTGTATTTAGGTGTATGAACTACAAACAGGAGAGATTTGACAGGTGTGATATGGATGAGAGCTTCCATTATGGGTGTTAATGAGGTTCTTCAAGTGTCTGTCAGCTACTGAACAAAGGACGCCAGATGACGATTGACAGCTTTCACACCAGCCTGTGATTTATAGTGAGCTGCTGCTGTGTTTCAAACTTTTAAAAGACACACAAACCTGTTGGACAAGGAAAGCTTAAAAAGGAATGTTGCAAGTTACACCTCATGTTTTTAAAAAGGACATTTCCTTCCTTACGTTGTTAATAATACCTAAGATTATTAACATTGGATATAAAATAAAAATGCAATTTACTTGTCAGCACATTATCTATATTGTTTCTTTATTTTTGCACTTAACTCAGTTTAGATCATGGAACCAATGAAGCACTGTTTATTTATAGTAAATTTCAAATCATTTTCCAATCCTCTTCTTCATTATCAGGATGTTACAGAATTTGAGGCGTAGTTGCAGCAATTAATGGAATGTTATCTGTTGAAAATTAAGTAGTTTTTGTTTAAATAAAAACACATGGAAAAATGTCCATGGATATTATTTTGTAAAAAGGTCTTTTGAACTTAAATGGACCCATCTATGTCTTTTTAATTGTATATTTTTCAAGCTCTCAGCTGGAGGAAAGGTAGGGAAATGACTCTCACTCAGGCAATGTTTACACTAAGAAACTATTTTGAAATTAATAAATTTACTTAAGAACTCTCGATTTAACAAATTCAAAGTAGCATGTCCTTACTACAAGGAAGCATCAAAATTAGTCCGAGCCAGGCTCCGTTAATGTGGATGTACTAGCTCAGACTTAGAGCCCCAGCAAGCAGTTGGGCATAATTAGTTTGAATTATTCTGGGGAGTAATTATTTTGAAATAGTGGCACCAGAGTATCCACACTACTGTTATTTCGAAATGTCAGGAGTACAGATTTCAAATTTCATGGCCTGTTATTTCAAAATAACAGGCTTCGTACTGTGGATGCTCCACTTATATATTCAACTCTGGGGAGCTGTTATTTTGAAAAAAGTCCTATTGTAGACCAGGGCTCAGACACTTATCCATCATGAAGCTGCATAGAAACTGAATAAAATCATGTTTCTGCTAACAAGGCTTTTGATTATAAGTTCTGCAAGACATTTATAATGCTGCCCATGGTCATATAAAAGAGACTATCGATGGTATAAACACCAAAGCTCTAACAATTGGTAGACAAATGAGTAACATATTGCTGCTCGTACTTTACCAACTCACATAAAATGTCAAAATTGAACATGGATCAAAACAGCTGTAAGCACAAATGTTGCTTAGGAAGTCTTTCTTTGGCTCTGGATGAAAGCCATTCAGAACCAACAGCCCTCAAACCTCTTCCTCCCTCACTTCAGTGTGATAGCTCTTCATGTCACTGAGCAGCAGTAAGATTGTACAGCAAATTCAAATAGGAGCCAAACAAAAAAAACTTAGGATCCATGATAATTCTACCAATGCATATGTAATTTATCATCAGAGGGATGGTAGGAGGTAGAGTTTTGAGATGGATTTTTCCTACAGCAGATGTGCTGTCTTCTACAAACATATTATTACTCTGCAGATTTGGCTGACTAAAGCTGTTAGCATCATAAGACTCTTTTTCTTCATTCTGATAGTTGCATGCAAATTTTATCCAAAATATGTGGGAAATTTGGCCGATGTTTTCTAGCAATGACTGGATAGCAAAAACCCACACTTGTTGTGTATTTACTTGATGAGGGTAGTTATTGATTTACTCCAAACTTGTGCCTTCTGCACATCAGTGTCACATTTTTCTTTGCGGTGAAATTAACAAGGGGCAGGACTTTACACATCAAATCAGTAGGGTTAAATCAAGTTGTTTGAGAGCCACACCAAAGGTGTCTCTCCTCTTTGTCCTTTTTGGAAAGGCTATTTTCCATCGAGCCTTGTCCTTTTAGCTTTTCCCCACTTCAGCTACCACTATGTCTATTGATAATAATTCCTAGGATTGCCCCCTCCATAGATTTTATGTGAAATGGGGCCTCAGCTGTCAACATAACCCCCCCATCATTGCACTTGGACTTTGTAGATGCTCTTCCCCTGGGATTCCATAATGCTGAAGCTCAGTGAGACCTTATGGGTAGGGCTGGAAGGGCAAGGATTAGATGATCATCCATCTTCATTATGCCATTCTCTGCTCAGATCCCAGATTACAGCACAGATGTGTAAAGGAGTCCATGCAGATTGCAGCTACTTGGTCTCCCTCTGAGTCCCTCCACCGCTGCTAGTGAGAAATAGCATGGGGACCCCAGGCAATAGCAGGAGGGCTGTTATTGGAGTCACACCTCCAGTCATAGGGAGGGCAGGGGGTAGATGGAGATAATAGAATCTCAGGGAGTGTCCTTGAGAGTTCATCTAGCCCAGTCCCTTGTGCTAATGGCAGGATGAGGGACATTTCTTACCCCAGACCACAGGGTGAGCTAGTAACATATCTAGAAATAGAAATCAAGAATATGGACTCCCAGTCCCTTGCTCAAATCACTAATAAATCAAATCACCACACCTTCCCATAGCACTTAGACAGCATTCACATTCATTTGCACTTTGCAATGAGTTCTCAGATGCCAGCACTTTCATACATATTGGTGTATGTTGTCATTTACATTTTTATTTTAGCGCACAAGACTGTGCTACATTTCCCCTTCTATTTGCTGCACTGGAAAAGAGAACCTGCCCTCACAGAGACATGATACTCCAGAAATCCTTGCAGACACCCCTTGTGGTGATATATTGAAGATGACAAGTTATTTTATTATACAAATGCAAATAGGTGTTTACTTCACAGTTACTTTCCAATGTGCTGGCATTTTAATGGTCCCCATAAGCTTCTTTCAGTTACAGCAAGTATCAGTATGCTCACAGTCATCACGATAATTTATTAGCAGGTCAGGGAAATGTGCTCATAGAATGACTTTAAAAATGATCATGCTGCCTGATATGGATTATTCACAAAGTTTGTTAGCATCTCATGAATAATAGCATGATAAATATAGGTTTGTCAGATGGATCCCTTTATGCCACTAGATGTGACAGCATCCTCCAATCTTGACTTTTAACATTTTATGGGTTCACAAATCTTGCAGAAATTTGTGAAAAATCAAATATATGCACAGAAAAGTAGCATCTGTGTACAACTGTCAGGGAGTTGTGATACAGCAAGAAAATGGAATAAAGAATAAGAATGCTTATTAATAATATAAGCACATTGAAAGCTTATCTATAGTGATATAAGTGCAATGATACTAACAATGTAATATTAAGGTTTTGCACTTCTATAGGACCTTTCATGCATGGATCTCAAAGTAGTTTACAAACAAGAATCAAGCCCCTTGCAAGGAATATATTTTTGTCCTTTTAATATAGATAGGAAAACTTCAGGTACACTGAAGCTAACTGACAATGCCTAAAGTCACACAGCAAGCTAATGGAAGGGCCAAAACAGTAAGTCTAAGGGCTGGTCTCCCCATACCCTGAAATCAATGCTCCAGAGATCAATTTCCCAGGATTTGATTTGGAGGGTCTAGTAAAGATGCGCTAAATTGACTATTAATGGTGCCCCTGTCAATCCCGGTGCTCTACCAGATCATGAAGAGCAAGGGAAGTTGATGGGAGAGTTTCTCCCATGACCGCCAGCTGTGGGTATACACAAATTCAACCTCAGATATTTCAACTCCAGCTACACTATACTTTTAGCCGGAATTGCATATCTTAGGTCAACTTTTTCTCCTAGTATAGACCTAACCTAAGTTACATGAACCCCCATTCTGTTAGATTCCCTTAGGCTCACATGATCAACAGGTAATTCACAGACATTTACAAAGTTCTTCTGAATATGTCCCACTCAGCCAATGGGTTTGTCTACATTAAAAAAGTTGCACTGTTGTAACTGAACGAACCTAACATCACATGCACTTAACCCCATTTTAAATCTCCAGATTCAGAGTCCTGAGCTCTTCATAATGGTCTGCAGAAGTTTTAGAACCAAGTTGTGGTGAATTAGAGTGATTGTGAGAGGGAGTGTGGTCACTGTGAAGAAAATCCCTTTATTGCAGACTGAGGCCTACTGTATGTTCAAGTTAGAAAATGGCTGCTCAGAGAGATGATGATGATTTCATGTTGGAAAAATATCCTCATTTGGTTTGGAAGCTACAAATGATTTCAATTTAAATTTGAAAATGGTGAAACTCAGTAGCACATATACAGTGGTCCTGCTAATAGGGATGCTGTTACAACCCCTCACTTAAAGCAATAGTAGCAAACACCAAAGACATGGTTTCCATAGCTTCCATCATCTGCACCTCCCTATAAAAATTGATCCAGCCCCCTGCACAAATACACATATTGGGTATATAGATACACGTTTAATAATGAGAAAAGGAAGCAGTGAACTATAACCACTTAGCTAGATACAACCCAGTGCAGGATCTGATTCGCCACTGTTTTGCCCCTTTTGTAGTAATTTGCATCTGTGTGACATTGGTGTAAAACTAAACTGAATCAGAGTGGTAGTATTTTAGTCTCCCTTTGCATTCATTTTGTGTTTGTTTGTGCAAATCATAAACAAAGTGCAAGGCAGAAGAAAATCAGTCCTGTAATTTTTAAATATGCATTGAATGTTATTAACTATCTAATTTAATTAAGGTAAAATACTGTACTGGATTGATTATTGTAAAAGAAAATATACCTTTATTAGCACATAAAGATAATTCAATTAAACAATGATAAGCAGATGAGGCCACTGCAGAAAATTTGATAACAAATGTGATTTAATCACGTGTCACTTACTATTGTTAATGATTCCACTACTTGAGAAGGAATAAGAGATCTAATTCTGATCTGACTCACACACAGTTTTACAGATTGGTTCTTCTGCTTTATACTAATATAAGTCATTGTAGAATCAGGTTTTGGAACTTATTAGCCCAGCATAAAATTTCCCTGAGATTTGATCCTAGGCTGCTTTCTAATAATTTTCTTCTTTTTCCCACTATTGCTTTTTGAAAATGTTTATTTTCTTTCTGGATAGCTCTCCATATAGGACTAAACTGCTCATAATGGTAGCTAAAGCAGCCAACAGCATTCAGATGCTCCTCACAGGGCCTCAAGTTTTCCTCTATCAACACTTTTCTTAAGTGTGTTGCATTAAGAATTCTGTATGACATGTTTCCACCTCAAGGCAAAGTTGTCTTCCTCCCTCCCCCCCCCCCCCCCCCCTCCAGCTTTCTCTCTGACTTGAAACCTGAAGTCTTTTCACATCAAGTATTTAATTTTCCTTTGTTCGGGATATAATGGTATGTAAAATATGTGTTGCCATGGATGCAAAACCCACAGAGCTTATTGATCCCCTTGCACAGGTAGATTTTCACCAGGTCATCTAGCATTATACAGTATTAAGGCATAGATAGAGATAGAGCAAGAAAAATCAGCTTTTAAATTTTACGTTCACTCTGCTTGAAGGCAATGTATTGAAATAAAATAAAACCCTTTTATCTAAAAGGAGAGTTGGGTGGACTAGTTTAGAATGTGTTGAGCAACATTTCTTTGTCAGGATTTGATTTTTCTTCCCCCGTATTGTTCCTTTAGAGATGAAGGTTGATAGCAGAGTTCTCATATTTCCCATTGGCTGAGTGGGATTGTTTGCTTTAAATAGGTGTCCTCAGCTAACTGCTTCTGATTTATTTTAGAACTGACATTTTCCCACACTGAGCCAGTGGTGGAATCCATATGAGACTTTGGGGTACATTATGAATCAATGCTCAATTTCTCTGCACCCTCTTCCAAAAATGCATGTTTATATTCTGTAAAAGCACCATGAACATACATCTACAATAACTCTAAGGAGCTTCAGAAGGGTAGCCATGTTAGTCTGTAACTGAAAAAACTCAAAGAACAGTGAACAGTCCTGCAGCACCTTACAGAATAACAAAACATGTAGATGGTATCATGAGCTTTTGTGGGTATAACCCACTTCTTCAGATGAATGAAGTAAATAGCAGAGAAAGGGAAAAAGAAGTGGAGAAAAAGGAAGAAAAAAATGTTGTCAATTAGGCTATGTCTAGACTGCAAGCCTCTTTCGAAAGAGGCTCTTTCGAAAGATACTTTCGAAAGAGCCTCTTTTGAAAGAGAGCGTCTAGACTGCACGTTGAACTTTCGAAAAAGCGGCTTGCTTTTTCGAAAGAAAGCATCCAGTGAGTCTGGATGCTCTCTTTCGAAGAAGCCCTATTTACATTGAAGAAAGCCTTCTTTCGAAAGAGGAACTTTTGAAAGAAGGCGTTCTTCCTCGTGAAATGAGGTTTACCGCCATCGAAAGAAAAGCCACGTTCTTTCGATTTAATTTCGAAAGAACGCGGCTTGAGTCTGGACGCAGGTGAGGTTTTTTCGAAAAAAGGCTACTTTTTTCGAAAAAACCCCTGAGTCTGGACACAGCCTTAGAGTGTCCATGCTAAATGGGTTAGTAGAGTGGGCTGTAAGTATTCAAAGTACCCAGTGCTTAGCATTTTATGTCTTTAGAATGCGGAAAGTAGCCGCCCATCCAAATCAGGTCTTTTCTTAACACCACGGCACTGAGATATGTTTATAATAAAAATAAGAATATAGTCAGAGTCCAAGATTCGGAATTTGAGGGATAGTGAGTAAGACTATTGGAAACAAATGGTTACATGTCAAACAAAACACATTTGCTAGATACTAATCATAGCTATCAGATAAACCTGTCTAGATAAGTTTATCTCAAGCAAAGTCTTTTGCAGCATTTCCAACCAAGACCAGCTGAGATCCAATTTTTGTAAAGGTAAATGTGCTGCCCATTTATTTCTTAAGTGCAGGAAGAAAGGGGGATGTCTCCTTTGTCTCCCTCCCCAAATCTATTATCTATGCCCTGGTCTACTCTAGGGAATTATTTTGAAATAACCCCCCTTAGGTTGAAATAATAAGCAGAGCATCCACATTACCAAGCCCATTATTTTGAAATAAGGGTATGTCTACACTACCCCGCTAGTTCGAACTAGCGGGGTAATGTAGGCATACCGCAATTGCAAATGAAGCCCGGGATTTGAATTTCCCGGGCTTCATTTGCACAAGCGGGGCGCCGCCATTTTTAAATCCCCGCTCGTTCGAACCCCGTGCCGCACGGCTACACGCGGCACGAACTAGGTAGTTCGAACTAGGCTTCCTAGTTCGAACTACCGTTACTCCTCGTGGAATGAGGAGTAACGGTAGTTCGAACTAGGAAGCCTAGTTCGAACTACCTAGTTCGTGCCGCGTGTAGCCGTGCGGCACGGGGTTCGAACGAGCGGGGATTTAAAAATGGCGGCGCCCCGCTTGTGCAAATGAAGCCCGGGAAATTCAAATCCCGGGCTTCATTTGCAATTGCGGTATGCCTACATTACCCTCCTATTTCGAAATAGGAGGGTAGTGTAGACATACCCTAATGGTCTTATTTCAAAATCTGTGCTCCTGCTTTTCTTGGGGAATAACACTAATTTCAAAATAGTTATTTAGAAATAGCATTAGTGTGAACTCTCCACTGGTGCTAATTTGAAATAATTGGCCTCCAGAGGCCTCTCACAGTTGCAGTTTCAGACCACTCTGGCCACACCTGGCATCTCCACTGCTCCCCTTCTCCTGCAGAACTTAAAACTCCAGCCAGAGAAGTGCTTGTTCCATGTGGTGAGCTAAGCTCCACGCAACACAGCAGCATCCAAAGGAGCCATGACTGACTCCAATGCTCCCTCATAGCCTCCCTCGGCTACCAGCACTCCTGCTGCTCCCTTGGCTGCTACTGATCAGTGACACAGGAATGCTCCAGCCTGGAATGGTGCAGAGATCCTGGACCTCATTGAGGCCTGGGGGGAGGAGACCAACCTCTAGGATCCTTGCATCAGGAAGAGAAATGTGGAGGTCTATGCCTGGATCGCTGCAAGCCTGGCCTAGAAAGGCCACAACTGGACCCTGGACCAAGTTCAGAAGAAGATTGAGGAGCTCCAGCAGGCCTACTACAAGGCTATGGAGTAGAGTGGATGCTCTGGGTGATGACGACATGCATGGGGGTGGCAGGTCACATACGGGTATCCTGTCACCTAAGGGCAGAAGAGAGCCATTCACAGAGCTCCAGGAAGGTGGCCTTTCACATGTGGAAATTCTGTAGCCACTGCTGGTTGTTCTATCACTGCAGGACAATATGGTCCCACCAGCCAAACTGGTCTCCCGCTGCCAGAAGCAGCATTCCGCAGTATCCAGGGGATTGAGGGGCATGTGCAGAAACAGGAGCGCCAAGAGCTGGGTGATCAGGGCCTGCGGTCTGGGCTGGTCCTTGTCCTCTTGGAACAGTATGTGGGTGGTCTGAATGAACTGAGTCATGAGGTGCAGCGCGAGGCCCATGAGCCTGGCACTGCTTTGCAGCAGCTCTGGCTCCATGTTGTCAGTGCTATGACATCCGCAAGGGCAACCAGAGCACACTGCATCTCTTTGATGTTCCGCGAGAGGGGAGTCAGAGGAGGAGTGGCGTGTGGGACATGGCCGTAGAAAGGAACCCCTAAAAGCCCGCATTGCAGCTTGCCTGACCAAGCAGCCACAGGAAGTCTCTGCCCTTCTGGTGCCCTCCCCAGAGTGTTTCTGGGGTCACTAAGTCTGACGCAGGCTCCAATCAGTGTGGACATGCTATTTCGAAATAATTCTGACTAATTTCGATGCTTCCTTCTATGGGGAACATGCTATTTTGATTTTGTTAAATCGGGAGTTATGATGTCCTATTTAGTTATTTTGAAATAATTTCCTAGTGTAGACATGCCCTATCTGTGTTTTCCTGTGTGCAGCATCTTTGTTGATTTAATATATCATTGTTAACATTTGACTTTGTATGTAAATGGGCATCCATTGGATTAGCTTACAATGCTTAATTTACATCTGAATGGAGAAAGAAATATTTCTTACCTCTTCTCTGGAGGACTTCATTTTCACCTCTGTTTTGTTACAGACTTTGAAACTATATTTTCAATGTACAGGCAGTCCCCGAGTTATGCGGATCCGACTTATGTCGGATCCGCAGTTACGAACGGGGCCCGTCTCCAGCAGACCAGGGAGAGGAAGCAAAGCAGCGGAGGACGCGGGCAGCGGACAGCCCAGAGGCGTCTGGGCTGTCCGCTGCCCACGTGTTCCGCCACTTTGCTCCCCGTCCCCCTGGTCTGCAGACCAGGGAGACGGGGAGCAAAGCAGAGCAAAGCTGCAGAGCCCAAGGGCAGCAGGACAGCCACGGTGCGTCTGGGCTGTCCCGCTGCCCCCGTGCTCCGCGGCTTTGCTCCGGACACCTGTGTTACAGCAGCTGGGGCGCTGCCGGTTGGTCCCGTAGCGCCGCTCTGGTTGCTACTGGACCAACCCAGCAGCACCCCAGCTGCTCTGCCCCAGGCGTCCTGATTCAGCCACTGCTGGTCAGTTTCAGCAGAGGCTGAATCAGGACGCCTGGGGCAGAGCAGCTTGGGTGCTGCTGGGTTGGTCCAGTAGAGCCGAGGAGCGGTGCTACTGGACCAACCCAGCAGCACCCAAGCTGCTCTGCCCCAGGCGTCCCCAAGTCAGACGCTGCTGAAACTGACCAGCGCTGACTACAGGAAGCCCGAGGCAGAGTTGCTCTGCCCCGGGATTCCTGGAATCAGCCGCTGATCAGTTTCAGCAGCAGCTGACTTGGGGATGCCTGGGGTTCTTAAGTTGAATCTGTATGTAAGTCAGAACTGGCGTCCAGATTCAGCTGCTGTTGAAACTGATCAGTTTCAGCAGCGGCTGAATCTGGACGCCAGTTCCGACTTACATACAGATTCAACTTAAGAACAAACCTACAGTCCCTATCTTGTACGTAACCCGGGGACTGCCTGTATACATAACTCCTCTATCATTTCACATTGATATTAATGACCCGTGTGACCTTGACTTTCATTTAAATCCTCACTTGACAGTGTTTTGTGAACTAGAATGTACATACCCGAATCAGGATATTCTTGCAGCCCCTTTTGCAGTTGGCATTAAGGGGCTTGGGGTCATAATAACATGCCAGTCCTGCCCACAACAAATAAAAGAGCATGGACTCCGTCCACATTTTCAATGGACTGTAGAATCAAGGTTTGGGTGTGTGAAAGGGGTAAGGGAGAGACACAGTTACTTCCACCTGCATATATTTGTTAGGGTCCCAATCCTGATTTTTCAGCAGCCTCTGTCTCAGAATGAAATCTAGGATTTTCTTGATTTTTCATTCAAGTGTGCTCATAGGTTCGCTTTGTGGCCTTGGACAAGTCATTTACTGTAGTATGTCTGCCACAGGTTTTTCATCTGTAAATGGGACTAATTCTATGTAAGTACTAAATATGTGAGCTGTGAAGGGTAACTAAAGTCTGTACCATTTTATGGGAGAATGAAATATCCGCATTAGATGATATAGTGTCAATTCTCTGTTTTTATGGCCACAAGTTTGACATGCCCACATTACCTGCCAACTATGGCTTGTGGCACTTGGTATAAGACAGCTCATAAGAACACTTTTCAATTCTAGGGAGAAGGAAGCAGGAGATCGCTAATATATATATACTTTAATTAAAAGTATTTTACAGAGTCCCTCTCAGTTAATTTCAATCTTATTTTTTCATATCCTTTGTTATTTTTTTGTGTGACTCCATCTCCATTCATTTTAGCAGCAGCACACTTGCATTGGAACATCAATTTGCCCATCATAATTACATTGGACTGAAGCCTCTTTAGAGCTGCACTAAAATTATTTCTTTTCATTTTGTCTAAAGAGTGTAACGTTGCCTCCGTAGACTTGGACCAAAATTGGTTCATTTCCTTACAAATGATCTCTTCCCTGTAGGTTGCATTCTAATTTCTTGTGCTCACTCTTTACGGCTAGCAACACAGGCTTCACGCCAGCTCAGATGATGAGTTAGATAGAATTTGGGGGAGGGTGAGTTCTCAACTCAGTACCTTCTCTATAGATAAAAAGTAGAGCACATTAGAGAAACTTAATCAACAATTTGCACAGTTAAGCATGTGGAACTGTTGTCTTGTTCCAAAGGAACCTGGACCGTAGTAAGTATGGTGTCTGAGTAAGCTACCGTATTTTCCGGCGTATAAGACGACTTTTTATGCTAAAAAACATCCCCCAAAAATCGGGGGTCATCTTATATGCCAGGTATACAGGCAGTCCCTGACTTGCAGGTACAAACGGGGCTTTTCTCGCCCCGGAGGACACAGACTGCGGGACCTCGCGGTCCCGCCGCCCATGTACTCCGGGGCGAGAAAAGCTGCTCCGCATCTCCCTGGTCTGCAGACCAGGAAGACACGGAGCAAAGCCACAGAGGGGCTCCGGCAGCGGGGCAGCCCAGGCGCGCCTCAGCTGCCCCGCTGCCCGAGCCCCTCCGCGGCTTTGCAAAGCCTCGGGGGAAGCCGGCAGCGGGGCAGCCCAGACGCGCCGCGGCTGTCCCACTGCCGGCGTCCTCAGAGGCTTTGCTCCCGGTGTCCCTGGTCTGCTGGAGATGGTCCCCAGCAGACCAGAGGCACCGGGAGCAAAGCCGAAGCGGCGGCGGGGTGCCGTGCTCCTGAGGCTTTTCTCTGGTGCTGGAGCGCTGCCGGTTGGCCTCTTAAGGGGGGGTAGTCTTATACGGTGAGTATAAGACGAAAACCTATCTTTTAACTAGAAAATTAAGGGGTTGTCTTATACGTCCAGTCGCCTTATACGCCAGAAAATACGGTATTCAAGAAGAGCGGTACCTCCACTTAAGGCTATGTCTACACTGCAGGCTTTTTGCGCAAGAAGAACTGTTCTTGTGCAAAAACTTGCGGAGCATCTACACTGCATGCGTGTTCTTGGGCGAGTACATTTACAGTAAAGTGTCAGAAGAGAGGGCTTCTTGCGCAAGAGTTATTCCTCACACCACAAGGAATAAGCCCTTTTGCACAAGAGCTCTTGCGCAAGAAGGCAGTGTGGACTGGCAACAGGGGTTTCTTGCGCAAGAAACCCCTATGGCTAAAATGGACATCAGGGATTTCTTACTCAAGAGAGCATCCATACTGCCATGGACACTCTTGCGCAAAAGTACATCTCTTGTGCAAAAGCACATGGCAGTGTGGACGCGCTCTTGCGCAAGACGTTTTGCACAAGAACTCTTGCACAAAACAGTTCTTGTGCAAGAAGCCCGCAGTGTAGACATAGCCTTGGGGTAAAGGAGACAGTCGAGTATGCGGAAGGGAGGTTAGCCATCGAAGTCTTTGTTTCACACTACAGAGCATTATTTTCCAATAGGGCTGTCAGACCCTCATCACTCATTAGGGCTATGGTAGCGGTAGCAGAAAGATTCATTCTTCTTTCTAACTGAATTGGGGCTTTAATAAAGTTATTGTATTTGACCACCAGATTAGGAAACAGTAATATAGTACAATAAGAAAAAAAATCATTAATGTTCATTGAACATAGCACTCATCTCCAGCTACTGCCTCTCCAGACGGAAGAGGTAAATTCACTTGCTGTAATTGAAGTCTACATAACTGTATATTTAATTTTTCACCTCCAGCACTTTTTCTAATAAACTGTGTGATGTTTGCTAATTTTCTCTTAATACCTGAGGTAATGCACACTGAAAAGGATTGTCCTGCCTGTCAGCAGGAAAATAATTGTCTAGGATGACTTCTTACAAATAAAACTTGCTTCCTCTCAGTCAGATGGCTCTATTGGGCCTGAGTTACCTATCAATTATTTCCAGTGGTTTCAAGTGAACCTTGTAGATGGAAATTATCATTACATTTTATTCTAAAATCACTAAAGAGCAGAGGCTCTGTGGCCATAGACACTCTCATTAGCTATGTCCCCGGTATGTCACCTGCACCATAAGGACACTATAAGGAGTCATCTACACTATGGAGAAGATCAACCCTCCAGAGGTTGATCTTCTAACATTTGATTTAGCGGGTCTAGTGTAGATCCCCCAAATTGAACGTGGGGGGCAGCCCCGCTGGCATCCTGTACTCCTCATTCTGCGAGGAATTAAGGAAGCGTAGATACTACTGTGGCTCAGCTTAATGTAAACCGAATTCAACTACACATTTTGCATAGCTGGATGGCATAACTTAAGCCGACCTGCCTTGTCTAGTGTAGACCTAGGCCAAAATAGTCTGCCGTATTCAGGATCTACATAGTGGGAATTCTTAGAGAGTTAAGCTGGCTTTCCTCCTGTGGTATTCAGCAGGAAGAATGAAGATCAGTATTGGTGCCTTGAAGTTCTTTGGACTAACGCCTTATTTTTCTAGGGAAGTAAATAGGCTAGGAATTGCCCAAAGCCATGACAACTATGTACTGTTCCTTTCTCAAAACCTAGATCTGGATTCCATTTTTTTTAGCTAGCCTAATTTTTGTAACAGGCTGTATGAAAATTCCAGCTCCAAACACCTCAAAGACTGGGCTATTGAAAATCTGCTTTTGGATCCAGATGGCTGTGGTTTGAGACTGTCTCTAGCTACAAATGATCCCATGAGAATAAATCCTGGCCAAATTCACTCTTTTAGGCACTGAGGCAAACTGGTGAATCCTGTTGCTATGGAAGCCCACTTCAAATCCCCATCAGGTTAAAAAAACAGCTTGCTTTCTGCTAGCAAGCAAAAGTTGAACCATTTTGGACTAGATCCACAGAGGAGATGTAAGCTCTGTTTTGCAGTGCTTGATATTAAGTGCTCAACTGCCTACTGGAATTACAGTGCCCAGTTAGGCCTTCACACTCTCAACACAACACATGGAGAGAGTTAAGCGCCAGAGACCGGGATCTATAAAAACCAGCATGCTGAGCAAGGAGCCTTCTAAGCTTCATGATAGGAAATGATGAGGAGTAAGATGTGGCCTAAGCCCTACCCCCTCCAAAAATCATGTAGATACCCAACTCTGACCAGAAAAAGGCACGTCTCTCTGCTTGGGACTCACAGCCTTTTTATTTTATTTATTTATTTATTTTGAGGGAAAGAAAATGAGGAAGAGCTGTGGCCTTTATTTATTTCTAATCTTGAGAGACAGTGGTTTGATCCCTCATCCAAGGTGTGAAAGACAAAGATATGATTCAGAACAGGGATTTAAACCACATCTGAGGAAAGCATTGGACTATGAAATGTTTGGGGGGGAGGAGGAGGGGCAGCGGGAGGGAAGAAGGGACTCTCTCAATTGCAGGAGCTGTTCCACTTCATATAAATAACCAAATACTCATTGGGCTAGATGAAGAGTGAGAATGACTCTATGTTTCAGTGCTTAGGGCACTCACCTGTTATGTAAGAGACCCAATTTCAGGTCTCTGTAGAACTTGGGTCTCCCAGGATTCAAGAGGAGGCACCATCACTTGTGTTCTGTTAGCTAGCTTATGAGAATGCTTACCAGATTGGGTTCTGCAGGTGAGACAGGTGGGGAAATGCCTAGTTTGAGTATCCTGCTGAGGCTTAGACATTTGGATGTTAGGACTGAGGCAGCTATGCACATGCTCAGTGGTGAACATCTAAGAGTATGTCACACTATAGAGTTTACTTGGAAAAACGGCCGTTTTTCTGAAAAAACTTCACTTACGTCCACACTGTAATCACATTCTTCGGAAACAAAATGGAAAAAACAGAGGGCTTTTTCAGACATTGGTAACCCTCATTCTACAAGGATGAGTTCTTTCGGAAAAAGGTGTGTATGTACGGGGAAAAGTGAATTCTTTCAAAAGAAGAGGAAAGAGGAAAAAGCACAGGTGCTCTGGTGTCCATTCCATAGTAATCATAGCTGAAATGCGAGATAGGGTCAATTCAGTGTGGATGCTATCTTTCGAAAAAGCAGATCACTTTTTTGATGTGCTTTTACAGTGTGGATGCTTTCTTTCAGAAGACATTTTTCGTGAAGATCTCTTTCGGAAAAGCTTCTTCCAAAAGAAGCCTGCAGTCTAGACATAGCCTAAGACACTAAACCAGCAGAAACTTAGATATCTACAGAATTATTGGGGGCAGCTGATCAGGGGTCTTGAAGATCTAAATTTTAGACTGTGGTGTCAAATGTAGCATTTTGCTGTATAAATCTCTTTGTGGATCTAGTCCTTTAGCCCTAAAAAAGGGCAGAGTGGATCTTATTGAGTGCAATGCTTGAATACTGCATTAATAAACCAAATATCCCCACAAGTAAAAATTTGATACAATTAACAATGTTCTGTTAGCTTTATTTCAATGTAATGAAAGAGAGCACTACAGAAAACTACTACTGAACACTTTATCCAGGCTTCTCTTTAGAAGTGCATCTTGGTAGATTATGCCATCATAGAATACATCATCTTTACTCTCCACGAAAAGCTATCATAAAGGGACAAAAATTAGAGGACATGACTACATGATTAAAGATAAAAGGATTAACATTTCTGTATTGCAAATCATTCTGTATAAATAATAAAAGGCTTATAAATATGTATGATTATATTTCTTAATATTTCATGTTAGAAGTTACTGTTTACAACAAAGCAAACTGCAGTAACAATTTACAAAAAGCACTATTAAGAAATAGTTTGCTCCATAATAATAAGTCTATGGTTCAAAGTAGTTTTGCTCTTGTTATATTAATTTTGTGGGTGGGTGGGTGCCTGCAATACGGGTAAGTGAATAAAATTAACACAATTCATTAAATGACATTTTATGGATTATGATCCGGTTATATAGGCAGTGTAGGAGGTCAAACCACAGGTTTTCTGATGAAACTAGCAGTTTACATTTTTCATAAGCATGGAACATTAGCAACAGCTGCGATTCTTTCAGTCACAATATTTGATTTATTCAGCAAGGGGACATAACATTTCTTCGCAATGAGCTCTAATAAGATAATATATTGGCTAATATAGTAACAGCAGGAGATCAGATTAGATGATCTCATGGGCATGCCTTGTAAAATGAAATCGGTCATAGAGTCTAGCTGCATATAAATACCTACTATATTGTGTGCAGGATTATCTGCATTAGACTGTGTATACAACTAACAGCTCCCCTGCCCCTTCTTGAATTTACTTCTTTCATTACTTCTCCAGGAAAAGCAAAGGTTTTCCTCACTGATCAGCATACACAAAGTTAGAGTGATGCAAAAACAAAGAAAGAGCTTACTGATCACATGAAAAGGTTCTATGCATGGGAGAAAAACTAGCATCCATTTAGCAAAGGAAAGTAACTACCACGTGGGACTGGGCTAACACAAGTTCTGTAAGACAAGGTGCAGGTGCAGAGTAAGCGGGCCTTGTTCGTACTTAATAGAAAAAGCTTCCCCTGGTGATAGCCCAAGATAGGTGTTAATGGATTCTCATACATACCTTAGTGAACTATGTACTGAACACATGAAGCTGTATTCTGAACTCAGATACACTAGTGTAAATTGGAGGTAACGCATGTATTTCCTCCAGAGTAAATGAGATCAGACTCTAGCCCAAAGTGAACTAGTCGCAGAGTTCAGTTATATTATTATAATAACGTGAAAAAGAAAAAAACAGATTTGCAAAAACTATTGAGGACACTGGTACAATCTTAGAGTATGTCTACACTGCAATGTTATTTCAAAATAACTAGTGTTATTTCAAAATAACTTACTCCGCGTCTACACAGCAGGAAGCTATTTTGAAATAATGTCGAAATACTGTCAAGCTGGAGGACTTCTTACTCTGACTCCTGTTACTCTCATTGTATGAGGAGTAAGAGAAGTCAGAGGAAAAGTGCTCTATTTTGAAATAAGTGCTGTGTAGATGCTCTAAATTTTGAAATAAACTATGCAATTGATGTAGCTCAATTTGTGTGGCTTATTTTGAGTTAAGCCCTGTTGTACAGACACACTCACGGTATTGCCATCCCTCACAATTTTATTGCAAGTCTCACAATATCTGAAGTTTCTTTTACAGCCTAGGATCTAGATCAGTGTTTCTTAAACTGTGTTCTGCTTCCGTGAACAACCCACAGGTGTTCCACGACCTCTTTTTTGTTTTTGTCTTTTTTTGTCTGACAATTTTTTTTAAAGAAAATTTTCATAGGTGTTCCACATAAAAAAATATTATTGTTTTGTGTTCTGTGGTGTCAAAAAGTTTAAGAAACATGGATCTAAATCTATGTGACTAGAGAAAACGGTATTTGTTAAGCCTCAGGGTTGCTGAGAAACATTTGAAAATGTGATCCTCAGTGCAACCTTCCATTTCAGAGACCAGAGGAAAATTAAAAAAAACCTTTATTTGATTTGATTTGATTTTTTTAAGACTAATTTAACATTGGAAGGAGTTACTCAGTTTGTTGAGTGTTGCTCCCAAACCTGAAAAAGCTCTAAGTAAGCTTGTCTCTCTCACTGACAAAAGTTGGCCTTATAAAAGATAGTCTCTCACCCACTTTGTTTCACTGGAACATATGCACCCATTTTTCATCATAACAAGGAGACTAAAAAAAAAAAACTGCCTTAGGATTGATCCCAGAGGAGGGTATTTCCCCTTCAAATCAGCATGCTCTGGCCAATCTGATGTTTCCTGTAGTTTTAAAGCAGGAGCAGCCCTGAGCAGGGAAGGCAGGAAAAAAAGGCCATTGCCACTTTAAATGACTCAGGAAGTAAAAACCAGGATGGCCTGAACTTTAAAAGTGAAAGTAGCTGCTTCTGTATAGTGTGGCCTGCTGCTTGCTTTGGGGGCAGCTGGGCGGCCTGCTCACCCCCCATCAAAACTACCGGGGGGACGAGGTCAGTTGGGTGAGTTAAGCCCCAGCTGCTCAGAGGCGAAAGGGGATCCGCTCGGCCAGAAATAGAGGGATTGTGGCTGGCGAAGAGGCCGCAGAGCAACTGGGCCGTTCCAGTGTCTCTGGGCCGGCAGCAGCTGGAGGCCTGCGCCGGGAGCGGGGAGGCAGCAGCGAACCAGCCCGCGAGCAGCCGCAGGGTAAGCGGCCAGGAGGGGAAGGGGGCTGCAGCACCAGCCAGGCCGCCCCCGGAGGAGGCTCGCCATGGCCGCCCCGGGGAGGGAGCGCGCCGAGGAGCTTCCCCCCGATGGCACGTGCGATGTGTGCGAGCCCGATGAAGCCAAGAGCGCGGTGGGGCTGTGCGGGGAGTGCGGCTTCTCTTTCTGCCAGCCCCACGCGGCGGAGCACGCCCAGAAGCACCCGGCCCACCGCCTGCAGGGCCCTGCTGCCGCCGGCCGCGCCGAAGAGGAGGCGGAGGAGAGCGGGCCGGCGGGGGAAGAGGCGCCCAAGCTGGAGCGGAAGAAGTGCGAGGAGCACGGGCAGGAGCTGAGCCTGTACTGCAAGGAGCACGAGAAGATCATCTGCGTGCTGTGCGCCGTCACCGGCACCCACAAGCAGCACCAGCTCATCACCCTGGACGAAGCCTACCAGGCCATGAGGGTAAGCGCCTCTTGCACCTTCCCGGCAGGGGCAGGGCTCCTGCTGCCTCCCCCGGCTGCTGACCGCCCTGGGACCGGTTCCTCTCAGGGTTGCAGCATGGGAGCGGGAACTCCTTGAACACCTGGGGAAACTGAACAAAGAGGCGAGGCCCTCCCTTTCCAGGGCTCCTTTAGGCAGTGGGTCAGTGTTAGGGTCTTGTATGGCCCTTGCCAGCATGTTTGTGTGGGGATGGTGGGCCACACGCTGTTGCCCTGGGGCTGCTAGGTGCAGTTGTGTCAGTGCAAAGGGATGTTCCAGCAGGTGGATAGGAGAATCTTATGTTTCCCCCCTTCTCCCTGCAAGAGACAGGCCACAGATTGCTGCCTCCGCCAGTCCTGTACTTCAGCAGTTCCCCATTGCCACAAGTTCCTTTGGGACTATGGTATTGGGGAATGTAAAATCAGCTAATCACAGGACTCCAGTATTCTGTGTTGGAAACTGAACTGGCCCATGTGCCTGAATAAGGAAGGCACAAACAACCTGTGCTTTGTTCTTTTGTCAGTGAAGAGGTTAATTTCCCCCTTACAGTCATCTACTCATTCTTGGTATTGTGGGGTTGAGTCTCGTCTCTCAGGAGTTGATTCAGGAGTAATTCCATTGATGGCAGGGAAGTTGCTTTTGAATTTGGTCAGAACCCCAAGAGAGTAAGGCCCTCTATCCTTTTTATCTCTTCAATGCAGCCAGGAAACGGACATAGCCACATTCTTTGTTATGTATTGCTGCTTACAACCAAATATAAACCAGATCTCAACTTCTGCAGTGTCCCATTGTGGAAGTTTCATTTGGACCCATCAGTAGGTTGCTTGTTGGAAGCATAGTCATTGATGCAAACGCAGGCCTGATTCATGCTGCACAGTTTTATCAGTAAAACTTGCCCTCCGTTGGCTCACAGACTGTATGCTGTGTATACCCTATTAAAGATCCCTGTGGAGGTTTTGTCTTCTAGCATTTCTATGCCTCATTCTGAGGGGATGGTTTGTTGTGCCTTATGTATTCTTCCCTTTCCAGAAATTATTATTTTCCCAAATTTTTGAACACGTTGGGATCACAGCTGATCTGCAAATTCCATGATGTAAACAGCCCCATGAGAAGAGCCCTGTATGGATACAAAAATTTGTATCTGTGACTACAAAAATGAGTTGCGGATACCTGCATCACCTTAAAAACTAACAAAACATGTAGATGGTTGTGCCCATGAAAACTCATGATACCCATTTCTTCAAATGAATGGAGTTATTAGAGGTCCAATTTCTAAATAAATAGGGAATGGGAGGTGGGGGAAGAGAGAAAGTCAATTAGTGTCCCTGCTACATGTTCTTGAAGTTTCACCACTGTCTGGTTTCACCACCACTAATATTCAGCACCAGCTTAGATCATACCTAAGGAAGGCTTTCCTACCATAGGCTTTCAACCTTGACTGCTGCTGGTTTGATTCCAAAGAAGCAGAGAAAAGAATCAGCCCGACCAAGGTTTGTTTCTTTCTCTACTTCTTTAGTATGAGGAGGCAGCTATGGGTTGGCCACAGGGAATTATCAATGGACTGCTTCTTTCTCTCTCACTTCCCACCATTCTGGGTAAGATGGGGAGACAACAGACAGGGCAAGAATCAAGACAGAATGTGGAGTGGAGGTAGGAAAATATGTGGGGAAGAGAGATGGTGAGAGAGATGCACAGCAGCAGTGCTGGGGCATTGGGATGTGAGGATGTGGAGAAAAGTCACTAGCCACCAATCTGTTATAATGATGGTGCCAATGGGAGGGTGGGGAGGAGAAACCCATGGAAACTGTGGAATAAAATTTGACTTCGGCAAGGAGCTCTTGAAGAATGTAGCATTGCTTGGAACAACTTGTTTGCCATCCTGTCATCCCCTCCTGCACTGTGTCTGTCTCCTCCATTCTGATGCCTAGGGAGGCGATCCACAGGTGTAAGCCTCTTGCTCTTGGAAGTGAGAAATTCTTGTATAATTCAGTAGCCTGCTGGGGTAGTGTGCCCTGACAAACCGAAACACAGCTGTTAGATTTAATTTTAGGACTCCCTTACAGCCTTGATAGTTGTTTTCCTACAGTCCCAGGAAAAGTGCTGTTCTGTTTTGAAGTGTGAGAGTTTTTAAAGCCATGGTGTTAATTTTCTAAATACCAAAATAGAAAGAGGAAAAAATACACAGCCGTGCTGCTTCCTCTTTGTTCACTTCACTTCAGATTTACTTGTTCTGTTACCAGCCGAAAGGATGAACTTAAGAATTGCTGTCTCCTTTGGACACATCTCTACTGCAGCTAGGAGCTTAGGGAGTTGCGTGGGCAGGAGATCCCAAACTCCAGCCCATGCTGCTACACCTACACTAAGATTAAGTGTGCTAACGCAAGTCCTGCTAGCTCAAGTTCATCTGCCCGGGTTGGGAAGCTTTCTCCTTGCTGCAGTCTTCCTTGTAATTGCCTTTCAGCCGCCTAACTTTTAAACCTCCTCCTATAGTTCCATAAAGAGAAGACTGGATGATTCATGGGGAATGGGTAATAAGATATTTTAAAAAAGCCTCTGAGTTGTATCCAGCTCCCACTAGTTACTACTCTTGATTAGCTGAGAGTTCCTACCATCTGATGGCTGTTGGGAGGCCTGGGTGAAATGAATTTGTTGGCTCAGTCCACATCTCGTGTACATCATAACAATTGGTAGTGCCTGGGGCACTGTTGTTAGCAGTTGAGCAGAAAGGCCACTCAGAGCATGCTCCTCTCCACTCTTAGAGTGGGTCCTTCACTCTGGGTTGAAGCACACGGGGTGGCTTGTCTGGCTGTTCTCCTTCTATTGCCAGTTTTCTATCTAAAGTTGAGACTTCAGACTCCAAAGCTGTCCAGCCAGCTCCTGTTCTAAGCTCTAAATTCACTTGCACAGTTTATTTTGTTTTGAAGAGGTGGTGGTAGGGGGAGATCTAAAAGTTCTGTAAAAATGCTCCCAAGCCCACGCTTGTTTCAGTCATGGTCAGTCAGTGCTGCTGGTGGAGAAAGGCCCTCAGCCCCACCCCTCTAAGGCCCTGCCCCCCCACTGCTAGGGTAGGAGGCAGGGCAGTACACTGAGCACACCTCCCACCCCCACACCATGGGAAGGTGAAGAGTTGGGAGAGGGCACACACCTGCCTGACCCCCGGAGCTCCAGAGAGGAAGGAGGCTGCATAGCTCCCGACTCCCCAGGCCTCAGAGCATCAGGGAAGGCAGGCGCTAGGGGCCACAACACTCTGCCCCCAGAACACCCCCAGAATGCCTGCTATAGGTAGAGTGTGGATGGGGCCATGCGTGGTGGTTTGGGAAGACAAAGCCTTCCCCTGTCTAGGCTACTGCATGCCCATGGTCTCAATGCTATCACTTGAGTGTCTCAGATTATTATTATGCTTCCTTTCCACTAGCTGCAGTCCATCCGCCAGCCAGCCATTCACAAAGGTGATGGGGCAGGTTAACAGACTGAAATCTTGTTCTTGTTTGGCAAGGTAGTACATTGGCTAAGGGTTCCAAGTCATAAGATGATTCCTAGAAAATCAGAGCTAGGTCTCTCCTGCTAAATTTGGATCTCCCAGGGTTTGAGGGGGTGAGAGGGTTGAGACTCTGTTAATTTTTGCAGTCTGAGTAGAAGTGTATTGTCTAGGGATGTAATAATGTAGTTGATTGATGGCTTTGCTCCGCGTCTCCCTGGTCTGACCAGCAGACCAGGGAGACGGGGAGTAGCTTTTCTTGCCCTGGAGGATGCGGGCGGCGGGACCGCGGCTCATCTGGGTGTCCCGCTGCTCCCGGCCACCGGGGCTAGAAAAGCCCTGTTCGTAACTGAGGATCCGACATAAGTCGGATCCGCGTAACTCGGGGACTGTCTGTATTTTTTTTTTTAATTCTTACTTGAATTTCTTTTTGTCCTCAAGTATTTTTTTTGATTAGGACAGGAGTAAGGAACCTTTTTTTTCATCAGGGCTGCTGACCTACAGAAAAATCAGTCATGGGGCCACACAAGTGAGAAGCAAACAAACAAATACATAAATAAAGCCCCCTCCACTGATGTGGACCCTGACTGACAAGGAAAAAGACACTCCTCATATTTGCCTTGCACACCAGAGCCTAAGGGGGCACAGGCTAGTAGATTTTGTGTGCTCCAGCCCCACAGGGAGGCAGTGGAGAATGGAGCTGGAGTGCCAGTGTGGACTCCCCAATACTGAGGGGGAGCCTCAAGCCTCAGGAGTTGGATCCAAGCAAGCCGGGGGCCCGATAGGATCCCTGTCCCTGGACTAGGACAAGATAAGTAATGCAACAGGATGAATGAAGGTCCCTTTCATTAAGGATTTTACTTTCAGATGTTCAGAACATCTGAAGTTTCCCGTGGTTTGAAGTGGAGCTGTGGTGCTTAGCATCTCTTTAAAAACATGGGGTGGGATCCTTGCCCCTCAAAGGGAAAAGGCTGAAATGATGTAAGAGGTTTTAAACCCCAAATACGGAAGGAACAGGATTCACTGGGGCAGGTACTGTGGAAACGGTCATAAGGTAGGGATGTCAGTGTGTAGACAACTAAACCCAGGATTATCAGTTAATTGTGTATCGGTTAATCCTGTGGGCTATACGCATACACCCTCAGTAAGGGGGGGAGCAAAAGGGGATGCAGCAAGGGGGGGAAATAGGCGGCGGTGCCTATAGGGAGCCAGCCCCTGTCCATGAGGACGGGGGTGTCTGAGCTCCCTGTGAACAGGCTGCTGCTGTGGAGCAACCTCTGTCTATGGGGAGCTCGGCGCCTCCCCTTCCTCCTGCGGACAGGGGCTGCTGCCACCCCACACTGCTTCCTCTGTATGAGTGGCAGCAGGCAGGAACTGGTCTGTGTGGGAAGCCAGTTTTTGAACCGGCTGTTGGCCCCACCTCCAGGGACTATCAAATAATCGTCTCGCTGCTAAAATTTGACGCAGTTAAACAACAATTCAGTTACATGTTATCTAATATCCCTATCATAAGGAGTCCCTGAGAGTTAGCCTTCGCAAGCTTTGGCATGGGGGGGACGGTTGAGAGGCATATTACGGACAGGGCTGTAGCAAGTACATAGTTTTGGGTTGTGAGGCAGCCCAGAGCAGTGTTGTCAATTTAGCAAATTTGCCACTAAGCTGTTTAGGGTTTTTTTGTGGCTTTGTTTCACCAAGTCTCTGTACAGTCACTTCTAAATAAATCTGTTGGTGCTGTGCCTCTTGCTTTAGTTTCAGTCCGGCTTTCTTGGAGTTGGAGGCATCAGTTCACACGCACTTCAGAGGCATCAGAATTTTTCAGGAGGGAGGCGAGGGGAAATGTGCTCATGCCAGGTGCTCTTTGCGTAACTGTAGGCAGTGGCACACAGCAGCTGCAGTTTGACCCATTGCTACTCAGCAACCAGTAGTGTGGAAGCCAGAGTCTCCAGCTGCTAATGGTCTCGCTTGACTCAGCAGGTAGGAAGGAGGGTGGCCAGGCAGGATGCAGTCAGTGAGGGCATCCTCCTAGACACTCATCCCAGCTCCCAGCCTCCCAGAGACACCCATCACTCAGCCCCTGCTTCCCCCGACACCTTCCTCCAGCAGGCACTCAGAACCCAAAAGCCTTCTGCAACCCTGAGCATCCACCGCCCCTTGCATCCATCTAGACCAGGAGTTGGCAACCCCCGGCACATGTGCCAGAAGCAACATGTGAGCTGATTTCCCATGGTATGCGAGGCGGGAGCTCAGCCTTGTGGTCGTTCACCCCCCCCCCCCCCAATCCGGGAGCTCATGCTGCAGCTTCAGCCATGGCAGCTGCAGGCAGGAGCAGTAGCTCTAGCTCCCTGCTGGGAGGGGTAGGGTGGGGGGGAGATGAGAAGTCATGTGTGTAAATCCCTGGGGCTGCCCCTGACCAGCCTGGGTGTGCTACTCCTGGGAGCTAAGGAGTTAACCCCCGCCTTCCTGGCTAGGGTTGCCAGGTATCTGGTTTTGAATTTTCTGTTTGGGAAACAAATTGAGAAAATATAAATGTCTGGTATTTTCTAAATAAAATGTAATGTAGATTGTGATATGATGTCAGGTGTGTTCGGCATTTTGGTTGAAACCATCTGGCAACCCTATTCCTGGCTACAGGTTTATTGCTTCTGGAGGGGGTGGGGCTGGGCGGCCAGTCCCACGTGGGTCACTGGGGCCTAGGCTGCTCCCTGCGGGTTGTGTGCAGAGAGCCCCTTCCGCAGCACCCCTCTGTGCCTGGCTGGGCTGGAGTCAGTCCTGAGCTCTGCCTGCCTCAGACCCAAAGCCACAGCCTGCAGGCAAAGGGCTGGTCCTGGCAGGGAAGAGACTCTGCCCCCCCCTTTGCCCCAGCACTGTGAGTGTGTGTGCTGGGGGTACAGAGATGTGTGTGTGTGGGGGGGGGGGGGGGGTAGGATGGGCGGGGGAAGGGGTTGCACTGAAGGGCGTGGGGTGATGCAGTGGATCAGGCTGGGGAGGACTGAGGGGAGTGAGGTTGGAGCAGAGGGAAGATACAATTTTACTTTGCAAAAGCTACACTTTCCTTTACTCCCCACTTCTTTGCCTCCCTCTCCAACTAGCTATTTGGCTGCATTCTCACCCTCTTGCCTTTTCTGTATTACTCCCCCAATCCCCTTCCTATACCACTTGCTGGAAGCCCTGTCCTGCATATTGAACCCCTCATTTTTGTTCCCACCCCCAGAGACTAAGGGAATCCACAAATCCACTAACTCTGGAACCCCAGAAAAGTAAATCTGGACTATGGAAAGCCCTGAACCTCAGTCTTACCTGTCCCTTCCCCATATCCTTGAGGCTGGAATGCCAGAGGAGTGAGGTGTCTCAATTGGGGGCCACATCAGTGAGGTTTTGGGAGGAGTTTTTTTGCTTCTCACTTGTGTGGTCCCCAGCTGATTTTTTTTTTTTTTTTTTCCCCCCCCCTGTGGGTCAGTGACTCCCAAAAGTTCCCCACTCCTGCCATAAAGAAAGAAAACATTGAAACCTTTTGTGTTGGACATATTTTACCTTTTTTAAAATGAAATTTGATAAACTAACCTGAGGAAGTTAAAATGCTTAATCTGTTTAATCATTTAAATTAAACCATTCTCTCCAGCTGCAGCACTAGAAAAATGGCTCAGGCGTAATTATGTAATTAACAGTTTCCATTAACAGCTGGTAGTCCGTGGAAAGGTTTGCATTGACCCAGGTAGTACACCGGGCATGTGGTGTAGAGAGCCACTGCCCCCCTCCTCCCAGGAGTGTGGCATAGCCCAGAGCAAGAGGGTTACATTTTGGCACGCCACTTCCAAAAGGTTACTGACCCATGACCTAGACCAGTGGTCCCCAACGTGGTGCCTACAGGTGCCATGGCGCCCACCAGGGCATTTATATGCGCCCGCCTAGTGACCAGAGCTGGCCCGAGCCAGTGTGGATCAAACGACGGATGATTGGTACCACCGATTGTTTGGCTAAACACTGAAGAAGTACCACCCCCTTAGCAGTAGAAATGTGAGTGACTAGTTGAGTAGTTGACTACCTGATAAGCATACGCTTACTGAGTAGTTGAGTCACTACTTGACTAGTCGCCGCCTCCCCAACTTGCTGCCCCTTAAAAGCCAGTTCCCCCCAGCACCATCTTCGCAGGAAGGCAGAGGCACAGTGGGAGACAGGTGCAAGCTGTGGTTCGTGCCCCTGCTTTTTCAGTGGAGCAAGAGCTGCCCGGTTCTGCTACTTCTAAATCCATGATTGAGGGTGCAGGTAAAGGTTAAAATGTTCCCCTACAGGTTTGTGTGTGTGCCCATTTCTGAGGTGTGATTTATGTCCATTTATCCTTTGTCATGGAGACTGTCCGGTTCGTCTAGTATATATGGCTGAGGGGCATTGCTGGCACTTTAAAGTTACAGACTAACACAACTACCTCTCTGAGACTTTTTAGCAAGTTCTTGTTGTTCATCATGTTTCTTATTGAGTTCCTAGCAGGGTGGCTATATCCAACGTCACCTGCTATAGATGCAATCCTGCAGGATGCTGAGTGCTCTGGACTCAGTGAAATCTGTGAGCATGGAGGTTGCTCTGTACCCTTATTTGTGCAATGGTGGGCCTGCAGTACCAAGGATATAATCAACCTCCTTTATTCAGGTGGGTGGAAGGATAAGGTTGGGGGTTTCTTTTTTTTTTTTTTTTAAACAAACTTCAAATTGCTGGCTGTACTCCTGAATCCACTAGGCTGTACTCCTGAATCCACTATAGAGAGAGAATATTTAATGGGTAGCAAACACTTTTATCAGTGACTTGGATCATCCTAATTTTAGTGTGTGTGTGTGTGTGTGTGTGTGTGTGTGTGTGTGTGTGTGTGTGTGTGTGTGTGTGTGTGTGTGTGTGTGTGTGTGTTCAGACTCCGTTTTTCTTTCCAAAAGAGCATGCTCAAAATAGTAGCTGGAAGGACAATTGTAAGTGAGGTGATTGGGTAGCTACTTACCCACTGAGGCATTGCTATCTTATGAACAAGTGACAATAGCCAGCCTTGTTTGACTTTCAAAAGTCACACTCGGATAGCTTATTTATCAAAAATAATTCAGACGATGTCTTAATGCCGTGGAAGAGCCACATGGCAGGTGAAAAGAAAGACTCAGTAAATGCCCTAAGCTGATCCTAGTCGCTGAATAAGGATCATAGGAGCTACTGTGGAGGAGCACAGCAGAAGTTTACATCAGATGCAACACGCTCCCATCTCTATGCTTTGACATTTAATGTCTTTTGAGAGGAAAAATGCTCTTGTTTTCTGTCTCTGTTGTGTCAGAGTATGTGTAAGGATCATTGGAATGCTGCTTGCTTTGTTTAAATCACTCTGCCTTCTGTCTCCCCTCAGATGGACACTTGCCATTGGTGCCTAATTAAACTTTTATTTGGAAACAATCCTTCTTCTATACCATATTTCAATAGGTTACCATTTATTTGGTTGAATACTTGGATCACCTGTATAAAAATGAGATCTTTGTTGCTTTCATTTTTTGTCTGTTCCTGTTGCTTCTGTTCCTGCTGCTTCTATCTCCTTTGAAATCCTAATCTGAACATGTGATGTCAGAATAGAGAATACTGTGCCTGCAAACTGGCCCTATATAAACACCTTTCAGTGAGGATTAAGCAACAGAAGCAAATGACATTGTCAGTACATTCCTGTTTTGATTCAGTGGTGTGTGTGGGGGGGGGGGGGGGGGGGTTTGTTGGCAAGGAAGACCTCAGAAATATGCAGTATAAGCAAGGGATGTTAACGATCAGTTAATTGAGTAGTGGATGGAATTTCCATTGACTTCTTGATTAGTTGATGGGGAGACTCCCCCCCCCAATGTGGCTCTGCACTTTAAAGTGCAGAACTGCAGCATCCCAGGGGCGGTGTGAACTGGGACTGTTGAATCCCAGTCCACGCCACCCCCAGGAGCTAATCCCACGGTGGGTTACCCTGTGGTAGCTCCCAGGAACGGTGCAAGCCAGGACTGAATAGTCCCAGCTCGTCCCGACCCTGCGGCTCTCTCTCTCCTGCCACCCGCTCCATGCTGCAGAGACAGGTCCCACCAGCTGCTGCTCTCCCTGACTTGCTGCCTCTGATACGGAGGCAGCGGGGTGGGGGGAGGGAAGCGAGTAGTTATTCAACTACCCAATAGGCTTATGCTTATGGGGTAGTCGACTGCTCACTTACATCCCTAAGCGATGTAGTACAAGCAGAATATCATGAAATGGAGAGGTATGTTTTGGTTAAGGGACTGTCCATGAGGTATAGAGTGGGAGCAGTTCAGAGGGACTCCTCTGCAGCAGCAATTCCTGACGAAATCCTGTCTGGTTCACCTGGCATATGTTCAGGGAGCAATTGCATCACTGTTGCCACATCTTTTGAAAGAAGCCGTTGCTCTTTGAAGAGGGCCTCCCTTCATTCCCACCCCACATTTAGCTAGTTCACTGCAGCACTTGCTTTATCCTCTCTCATTTTGAAGAGTTCCATGTCAACGCTATCAAACGCCAGGAGCAACAGATTGGGTGGGAGAACTGGAGTGGACTGGGATTGTGGCTAGCCCTTCCATAAAACTGCTTTGCTTTTCAGGCTGGTGATTGATCTGGGGGAGAGGAATGAGTGCTATCCTTCTAAACACTGCACACAAACAAAGCGTTTCCATTTTCAGACCATACAAAATGAAGCAGACTTACACGGTCAGCCCGACTCCCATTACTGGCTCTTGTGGGTTTGACTCGGGGATGTCAGGCATAATAGGTATGCCCATCCTTTGTGCAGTGGGAACAGCATCCCCGCAGGACACTACCACATTGGGTTTATCTACACTGTAGCTGGGACTGAGCCTCCCAATCCAGGTAGGGCTCTAATAAGCGCACTAACAATAGCAGTGTGGACATTGAGGCTCTAGTGGAAACTTGGGCTCAGATCAAGGGAGTCAGTTATGGTGCCTTTGCAGCAACCTCCATGCTGCTCTTTTTAGTGCTCAAGCCCCACTGGCATAAGTCTTCTCAGAGATAGCTGGTACCTGTTGCTGACAGCATGAGTCACGCACACTCTTTTTCCCTTAGGGCCCCTCCTTGCAGCTTCCCAGTGTTTGCTTCTACCTCTCCCCACATAGCTAAAACAATGCTCCCTTCCTGTAACTCCCAGCTGTTTACTGGTGCCTCTCCCCAGGGCTGGAGGAAAGCAAATACCCAAGGAGGAGGCCCAGCCAGCAAATACTGGCAGAAATGGGGAGGGGGATGTGACCTCACATTTTCCTCCTCCAAACTACACATCGCCTCTGAATTTATATGTACAAGCTGCGGGGCTAGCTCCAAGCTGCAGAGTAGTCAAACCGAATGTGGCCCAACTACTATACGGCTCTTCTCTGGTGGAGTTTGGACCACATTCCTCGGTCATGGTTGGATTCAACTGGTTTGTTGACTCTCCCTCGTGGGGGAGAGCTTGGTTACTGCCTATGCAGTTTTTCCTATGTGCTGTTGGGGTGCTGGTTCTGCCCCCACAGGCAGGCAAAAAGAATTATTGACAGTGAGGTTTTTGAGTAGCAATGGTGCCCATCAGCTGGAGCTGTCAGGTTCCTTGTGGTAATGTGTTGATCTCTCTTGGCTTTTGAACCCAGACATGTATTTGGTGCCAAAGGTCTTCTGGCCAGTAGTGTTGGTGATAACACAGCTGGCTGCTGAGGACTGGGGCGAGACCAGGAAAATTCAAAATGGCAGTTGGCACCAAAAAAAGACCTGGCTTGCTGAGCAACTACAAGCAGGTGCACTTCTTGCACTGGGGTTCTGGGTAGCCTCTGCAGAATGCACAAGGAGATGTACTTGTATGCTTTCCTCCTTTCTGTGCAACATGCCCAAGAATATTTCCCATGGGATGTCAATTGCTCTTTTAAATGCCATTCTGATAGGTGTATCTTTGGAAAAAATTGCCTTAAGACTAGGGATGTTAGATATTGGGTAATAGAATAGTCGACTAACGGCATAAATTCTTAGTAGTTAATTGACTATTCTATAGTTTCCAGGGGCGGGGCCGGCAGCCAGTGAATTCCTGGGGAGCCCTCTGCCATCCTGCACTGCTGCCTCTGATGCAGAGGCAGCAGTGTGAGGTGGCAGCAGCCGCTGTCCACAGGGGGTCCAAGCTCCCTACGGACAGGGGCTACTGCCAGAGCAGCCAATGTCTGTGACGAGCCTGGGCCTACTATGAGCAGCGGCTCAGAGGCAGCAGAACGGGGGGAAGGGAGGCAGATGGCACAGCGGTGCCAGTGCTGGAGGCTCCTTTCTGCCTCTGGTATAGCAACGGTGGGGAAGGGGGAAACGTGAGTAGTCAACTAGATTAACTGATAAACCTAGGTTTTATCAATTATTCGTATAGTCCCCTACTTGTTAGGAAGTGAGTGAATAACTAATCGTGTAGTTGATAGACATTCTATTTACATTTAAACAGCAGAGCCGCAGCAAGGGTAGGTCCCGGGTCTGCCCTGTCCTCCTGGCTCTTACTACATTTAAACTGCAGAGCTGTAGCAGGGGTAGCTACTGGACCTGGCACGACCCGGGACCCCTTTGTGGATGGGATGTGGAGCAGCCTCTGCCTGCAGCAAGCCTGGACCTGCAGCAGAGAGAGTCTGCTTTGTGGCAGCCTCCCCTCTTGCAACCCCATCCCCCCACACTGCTGCTTTTAAGACAGCTCCCCCAAGCACTGGCTCCTGCTCTCCCCCCTCCAGCTTTGCTGCCTCTGATACAGAGGCAGCGGGGGATGCAACTACCAGACAACTCCTTTACATCCCTACATAAGATCCCTGTTTAACTCTTGTATTTGGGATCATTCTTTTCAAATAAGTGTAATTTAATTTTTTGTAGAGAACAGTTGAAGCAAAGAAACGAATATTCCAGGGATTCCATAAGTGCCTCACACTTCACTTCTTCTCTCTTCTGAAGTATGAACTCTTGATTGCTTCCTTAATTAGTTCTTTCCTTTTATAATCTCCCTCACTGCTCCCATTTATAAATAGATATACAAAAAGTGCAAGATTAAATTATCAGGCAGCTAGTGCCTATTATAGAAAATAAATGTTACTGGACCTAGGCCACCCCATTCTTGCAGAGCCTCAGGAAGAGCCTTATCCTGTAAAGTCCTGAGTGCTTCCTGCAAATTGCTGAGCCATTGGCTTTAGTTGTAGCTGGGGAGCAATGAGCATTTTATAGGATTGGGCCCTAATTCAGTGAACATGGGTGCAGCTGAGCTATAAGACAAAGCAATGAATGAGTCAGCCTGTGCAATTGCATTTCATTTTCATTCCAATAGTCTTCTCAGCTCACTTGGCGGCTGGTTTGGTTTTTTTCTTCCTTGAGCCTTTTGCTTGAACAAAAATAGTCTCAGAAGAGCAAGCAAATGTATTCATGGGTTTGCTGCAATTTGGCTGATAGAATTAGCTGAAAAATTGCTGTAGCCCATTGTCCTGTGAAAATCCTTGTTGTGCTTGGTAAAGTTAAAATGCATGCTGTTTAGTGACCTCTACCCTCTCTTTCTTGTAGAATAGAGAACCTGTTGACCTGAAGGTGGCCATGCTGGAGATGGTGGAAAGGTTAAAGTTCAAGTGTGCAGACCCTAAAGTAAGTAACTGAAACGATTGTTTGAACGCTCGCTCGCTCTCTCTCCTTTCATTCTCCTTGAGTTAAGCACAGTATTGTTAATGAGTGTGTCAATCAAAACACAAACCAGTCTTCTGATATGCCTAGTGATATGTCATATTTTCCCCTTCTATCTTATGACTTTGAACATGCACTCTTAATTGTTTTTCCTCAATCGCAAACAACTGCATTATTTTTCTTTTCGGTAGCACTTTTCGGTGGCCCACAGCCACTCTAAAACCAGTGTAACAACTGGAAAAACAACTTGGGTGAAGTCAACAACAAGCTGTACCTGCTGCTAAGATGGCCCCAGATAAACATGATCTATTGGGGAAACTAGAATATCATTCTTTCTTCAGTCTGTTAAGTGGCAATAGTAACCAAGAGCCCTTTGGAGAATGTGCTAAGGCGCTATGTGACTAGGAATCTTGTTGGGAGATGTAAAGGTGACAATCTTCCTGGAAATAAAAGGGAAGGTATAACCTCTCGAGTACTTATGCCAGTGCAGTGTCACTAGAGTGACATCTGTTAATACGGACTTCCATTTGCTAGTCAAAAAATTGCAACGGAAATAGCATTTCCAAAGCTTCATCTGATGTAATGGGTGGTGGTCAGAAGGGGGAGCCACAAACAGCTTAGCGAGAGAGAGGAAAGAGGGCTTCTGCTTCTCAATGTTGTAGTAAGTATAAGGCATGCTACATCAGCAAAAGTGAGGCTAAAAGTTTCTTGTATGAACCACATCTCACTCTTGAGGAACAATGTGAGGAAAAACTAGCTATCAGGAGAAACTTCAGAACAGCAAGATCTGTTTGATTATGGAGGAGCATCCCAAGGGAAGCTACAAAAGCCCCATTGCTTGATTTATTGAAAACGCAGTGGGACAAAATAGTACCATCACAAAAGGGGACACAATATATAGAGTACAGTAAAACCTAAGAGATGCAAACAGACCAGTCAATCACACACTTCATTTGGAACCAGAAGCATGCAGTCAGGCAGCAACAGAACCTCTCCCTCCACCCCCCCAAAAAAAGCAAAGTATGGTACTGTGTTTAAATGTAAACTACTAAAAATATGAAGGGAGAGCACCTGCATAGTAAAGTTCCACAACTGTATTAAATCAATGTTCAGTTGTAAACTTCTAAAAGAACCATAATATTTTGTTCAGAGTTACACACGGCCTCCATTTCCAAAGTGTTTGTAACTGAGGTTCTGCTGTAGAAAACAGGGTGGCTACGTCTACACTGGCCCCTTTTTCGAAAGGGGCGTGCTAATTTTAAACTTCGGAATAGGGAAATCCGCGGGGGATTTAAATATCCCCCGCGGGATTTAAATAAAGATGTCCGCCGCTTTTTTCCGGCTTGGGGAAAAGCCGGAAAAAAGCGTCTAGACTGGCCCGATCCTCCGGAATAAAGCCCTATTCCGGAGGATCTCTTATTCCTACTTCGAAGATTTCCCTATTCCGAAGTTTAAAATTAGCACGCCCCTTTCGAAAAAGGGGCCAGTGTAGACGTAGCCGGTGGGTCTCACTTATCTCTAGTCCTGTTTACTTGTATTCTTTTGCAGTTTCCGATTTGTTTCCCTGTTTCCCTCCAGTTGCTAAATCATTTACTTATTTGTAAGTATTTTTAGAATTTGCATAGTGTGTGGTAATTGTATCTGGCTTGCTTCAGGCACACCAGTAAATGTAAGATACTCAACTCCAGCTATGTCAGTTACTTAGCTGGGATTGAAGTACCTTAAATTGTTTTTTGACGCCATCCTCACATCCCTTGCTCCTGTGAGGAGCAGGACTATCAGCACCAACTGGAGCACCCTCTCAGTTTGAATTAGCAGGTCTTCACTAGACCCGCTAATTCAAACCCTGGAAGATCAACTGCAGCATCAGCCATCTTCTCCATAGTGTAGACAAGCCCTAATAGACTATTTTGTGATTGAGATTTTTTTCCCCCCCCTTCCTCTTCTGTAATCATCCTAGAACATCTGCTTGAACCTAAAATAAACAGCAGTTGGTTCTCTGGATGCTGCGTCCTTGCCTGTACACTCTGGCCCTGAATCCTCTAGCACTTTGTTCCTGTAGCATTTTTTCCCTCTAGCACCACAAGACTTGATTAATCCAAATGTTGAAGTCCTGCAGGCGCTGGAGTTATTTTTAGCTTTAGAGCTCTGCAAAGGGTGGATGAAGATTTATGAGTTCATCTAATATAAATCTAGCAGCTCTTCCTTTCCCAGCTAGGACTTGGATAGATTCCAGCAATCTCCTCCCCTCTCTTAAATAGCCTTTTATTTCTTTAATTAAAAAGTTCAGAAGGGCCAGTGATTCCTTCAAGATCGTAAGAAGTGTGGATGAAATAAGTACAATGTAGAGTGTTAGGAATTTCTGCTTATGTCTGCTTTTATTTGGGGATTATAAATTGATTTTTGAAAACAGCCATTTATTTTGTGCTTCAGTTCAATGTTTTGGAGGTGGAAGGAAGAGGAGGCTGATTAGGCTAGTGATTAACCTTCAAAAGTTTGGAGATCCATTTTGGACACTCACCTAAGTTCTAAGGCTCTCTTATTAGAATATCTCCTTAAGAATGTCCTCCGTCTTTACTCTACCCTTCCATTGCCTCATGTAGTCAGTGTTTTTACAGTTTGCTTTCAGAGAAGATGGTGCTTATTCTGAGGGAATAAACCTTAGAACATAAAAATAGCCATATTGGGTCAGACAAATTGTTCAGCTAGCCCAGTATCCAATCCTTTGACAGCAGCCATTACCAGATTTCTCAAAGGGAATGGACATGAAAGGGAAACCATCAAGCAATCCATCTCCTGTCAGCTAGTCCCAGCCTCTAGCAGCCAGAGGCTTAGGGACACTCTGACAATCTTGTCTAATAGCCATTGATGGACCCATCCTTTCTTTAACCCAGCTATAGTTTTTGCTTTCAACGTCCACTGGCAACAAAGTTGCCTGTGCATTGTGTGAATTAGTATTTCCATATGTTTGTTTTAAACCTGCTGCCTATTACTTTTGTTGGGTGATTTTGTTCTGTTTTATTTCACTTACCCCTTCACATAATACTTTCTTTCATAACACTTTACTTTCCATATTCATTTACACCACACTGTTCACATTTTATAGACCTCTATCACAGTGTTTCCCAATTGGTGCTCTGTGGAACCCCAGGGTTCTGAAAAGCGAAAGTAAGGGTTCCGCGAGAATGCGGCATTGCCCCACCCCCTCTTAAAGAGACAGAGTATTTTGCAGGTTTTGTTGCTCGACCAATTCTGGCGGGTTTGTTTTTTTTTTTTTTTTTTTTTGCTTGCCAAATTTTATTCTGAGAACCCTAGGGGTTCCTTCAAATTATTTTAAGCTGAAAAGGGTTCCGTGGTCAAATAAAATCAGGAAACACTGCTCTATCAATCCTTGCTCCCCACTCTGAACAGACCCAATATTTTTGATCTCTCCTTGTATGGAAGCTGTTCCATGTCCCTAATCGTTTTGTTGCTCATCTTTGTATTTTTTCCGTTTCTAATATATCTTTTTTGAGATAGGACAGCCAGAACCTTATGCAGCTCTGAAGATGTGAGGATACCATGGATTTATATAGTGGCAGTATGATATTACTTTCTTATTATCTATCCCTTTCCTCATGGCTAGCTTTATTGTTAGCTTTTTTGACTGCTGATCCACATTGAGTGGATGTTTTCAGAGAAGGAGCCACAATAGCTATTTATCTTTCTTGATGATCACTGCTAATTTAGACCCCTTTGTTTTATATGTATAGTTGGCATTATATTTCCCAATGTGTATTACTTTGCATTTATCAACACTGGATTCCATCTGTTATTGTGATACCATGTCACCCAGTTTTGAGAGATCCTCTTGTAATTCTTTGAAGTCAGGTTTGGATTTAACTATTTGGAGTAATTTTGTATTGTTTGCAAATTTTTTCTCCTCACTATTTATCCTTTTTCCAGATCATTTTTTATTAATTTGAACAGCACTGGTCTCAGTACAGATTCCTGATGGACCCTGCTATTTACCCCTCTCCATTCTGAAAACTGACCATATATTCCTACTCTTTGTTTCCTGCCTTTTTAAATAGTTATTGACCCATGAGAGACCTTCCCTCTCATTCCTTAATTGCCTACTCTGCTTAAAAGCTATAGAGACCTTGTCAAAGATTTTTATGGAAGTCGAACTTCACTATATCCACTGGATCACCCTGGTCTGCATTTTTATTGACCTCCCTCAAAGAATTGGTGAGCTATGATTTCCCTTTACATAAGTCATGGAGACTCTACCCAAACAAAATGTGTTCATTTGTTTGTCTTCTAATTCTGCTCTTTGCTACAGTTTCAGCCACTTTGCCAGGTACTAAAGTTAGGTTTACTGGCCTCTAGTTGCCAGGGTTATCTGTGTAGTGTCTTTTTAAAATTGGCATCACATTAGCTATCCTCCAGTCATCTGGTAGAGAGGCTGATTTTTAAGTAATTGGTTACATACCACAGTTAGTAGTTCTGTAATTGCTCTGAAGTAGTTGCTTCAGAAATCTTGGGTAAATATCATCTAGTACAGGTTGCGTATTATAGTTCAGTGTATCTGTTTGTTCCAAAACCTCCTCTATCAGAACCTCAATCTGGGACAGTTCTTCACCTATTGTTTGGATTCTAGAGTATGCTCAGTAGTAAATAATTTACATTTACATACCAACTTCCATCAAATTAAAGGTCCAATTCTGTTCCCATAGAATTCAGTGGCTTGTGGGACCACCACCAGTGGTCTGTGCCTAAGTTCCCTCTAAGCTGTGCAGCTGCCTAATACGCCCCACATAGGGGCTCAGGGCTGCCTCACACATAGCTCCTCGGGAAGAGGTCCCTCTCCCACAGCCATAGAAGCTCCTTTCTGAGGCCAGAGGAGCATGCTCGGGTTAGGCATGCTGGCTCCAGTAGGGAGCTGCCACAGATGTGCTGGGGGGGAAGGGATGCCTTCCCCCCCCCCCCCCCCACTCAACCTCCCCAGAGATGCTATGGCTGGCAAAAAGTACTTCTTAACTGGCCTGGAACTGCTGCAGTGAGAGAGGATTGTGGGGAAACCCTTTCTCCTGGGGGGAATCTGTACCCAAAGCCCCTCATCTCCGACCCCATCGCAGATCTCATGCCCTTAGCCACAGCATGCACCCCAATACTTTCTCCTGGCCCTGAGCCCTCTCCAACACCATAAACCCTCATCCTTAGCCAGATCCTTCACCACTTTCCACACTCCAAACCTCTTGATCCTACCCCCATCCATGTGCACAATGAATTTTGTTACATGCACCAATATGGAGGTGATGTGTTGCACGTCATCGCAATATGGATTCACACACAGACATAAAAAATTAAAGGGAACACTGGTCAATGCATGTTTTCTATATCTCGCTTGAGGGAAAGCACCCAGCAGTGCCACAATGGGGCATGAGTTCTGCACAGACCAAGGAGGAAACACTCCACTCAGTTAATTTAACCTTGATTCCTAAGCAGTCTCTCCCCAGGGTTGGGGATTCAGGTCGTGCTCCCACCCCCGTTTCCCCGGGAACAGCTGAACAGCCAACACAGGCTGCCCCAGAGCAGGAGCTGGCTCTACCAGATTGAGCTGGCCTGACCCACTTCAGACTGCAGAATCTGACAGGGTCATAGCAATACCAATATCATCAAACTTTTTTAAGAATGCAGCTTTTCCTGTTCATAGTGACAAGGTTGTCAGTATTAATGCCCTTTTCTCTCTGGGGCATTCCGTTAATGGATTGATGAAATTTGCATTAGTCTGGTGGGAAATTAGCAATTGCATGAACTAGTTGCAGGACCCTATAGTGCCATTATCCTCTACCCCAATGCATCTTCCTTTTGCATTGCATACATCTGCCTGGCATATAAGAAGAGAGGGAGTGAATGACCCCAGAGATGAAAATCGTTGTCAGATCTCATTCTTTCATAAAAATGTGAGATTAAACCTCTTAACTCGAGTAAGGCACCTGAGCCCTAACTGAACAAGGCAAAGAGACAAAGACTCTGTTAAATGTAGCACTTTGTCACTATTATCATAGTAAAGTTTTATAAGTAGGTAGCAAGGGACTTAAATGTTACACATCATTTGGCACTGGGAACATGAAAGGGAGATTCCTTGAGGGAAAAAGTCTGACAGCTCTGCTTTCCTCCTCAAAGTAGCATTGGCCTCCTAATCAGCTGTTCTGGCAAATGAATCACCATTTGGCAGAGACCATCACTGGAATCACCATTTGGCAGAGACCATCACTGGAAACTACAGCCGCTCCCCGAATTGCGAACGGTCGAGTTATGACCGTTTGCACTTACGACCAAAGCTCCCATGGAGCGGTTGTAAAGGCGGTCCCCGAGTTACAAATGCAACCCGCGCTTACGAACAGCGTGGTCACGTGTAACTCAATGGGGTTTGAGTTACTGCTAAGTGTTTGGTCCGTAACTCGTTCGTAACTCGGAGAGAGGCTGTACTTGCTAAAACTTCAGATGAAGAAGCAAGTTTGTTTTTGTATTGAACTGTTCACAGCCCTTGTTCCTCTAACAGTAATCATAAAATTCAGAGGGGTAGCTGAGTTAATCTGTAGCAGGAAAAACTTTAAAAACAACAAATGGATTAGTAGCACCTTAAAGACTAACAAAACATGTAGATGGCATGAGCTTTTGTGGGCGCAACCCACTTCTTCAGATGACAAGAGTGTTAGAAGTGCAGATCCAAGAATAAATAAGGGGGGGGGGGGAGTGAGGAAAAATCATAAAGCAGAAGAGATGACAAAGAACATTTTACAACTTTAAAAATTATGCTTAAATGGCCTCTTAAATCTTTCTCCCCTTCCTGCCTCTCCTTCCTCACCAAACAAAAGGGACATGCTGTAACTATTTCCTTTCTAAACAAAAGCTTCAGGGGGTAGCCGAGTTAGTCTCTTACAGAAAAAATGGTCTGGTAGCACTTTGGAGACCACTGGTCTATAACCTTTTGGGGCTGCCATGCGTCTGTCCAGGGGCCAGGGTCAGCCCAGATCGTTCGGTGGGCGCACATAAATGCCCCTGAGGGTGCCATGGCACCCGCGGGTACCACGTTGGGGACAACTGTTATAGACTAACAAAACATGTAGATGGTATTATGAGCTTTCGTGGGCACAGCCCACTTCTTCAGATGACTGAAGATAACTCCGGTCATCTGAAGGAGTGGGCTGTGCCCACGAAAGCTCATGATACCATCCACATCTTTTGTTAGTCTATAAAGTGCTACCAAGCCATTTGTTGTTTCTTTCTAAACAAGTTAGGGACTGTGGCTGCCTTTTCTGAGTTGGCTCCAGAAAGATTAACTAGATTTTTTTCCACTCTAGTGAACTGCTTGAGGGTATGGATCTCTTATTTGTATAAATACACACAGGCCCCTTTTCCCCCACTCTGTTAGACTTGTCATACCTTTCACATTAGTAACACCGCTGCCTTGAACTAGTTCACAGAAGAGTAGGTCCTTTGGAACAAAGAGGGGATCCTTTAATTCAGATGCTGCTATGATAATTTGCTTCTGTTAGTTATAAAAATAACTATGTATAATTTATAGCATTGCAGATTGAGAAGACTGTTGATAACCATATGGGCTTAAAACTGAAGTGCTGAAAAGGGAAAAAGCTAGTACTTTCTAAATTACCCTGCTTTTCTGTACAATATGCCAGTTTAGAAAGCATCCATTTTCTTGGGGGCCTGTTCCTGCCTGTTGCTAAACACCCTCATCTCCCACTGACATCATGCTACAGTAACAATTTTACTGAGATGCGTTTTTGAGCAAGAAAATCTATAGTCAATCGACAGAACAGAGGGCTTTTTGCGGTATAGGTATGCCTCCTTCTACGAGGCATAACTCCTTTTTGCATAAGAGTTCTTGAGCATCCACGTGCCTTTTTGTGCAACAGGCTTGTTTTGCACAAGAAACCCCTATCTCAAAAAAACGCAGGTGGCCATCAGAACTTCCTTGTGCAAGGGTGTCCACACAGCGCGGATGCTCTCTTGCGCAAAAGCACATCGCTTTAGCAATGTGCTGTTGAGATGTGGAAGCGGGAATATTATCTGCTGGCTTCTTTTAGGTGTACTCTGAATATCACATGCCAGTACTCTGCCTCAATCGAGCATCACACCAGTGCTATGTATTAATGGCATCACACCAGTGGAGAGGTATTAATGGCAATCTTAGGACAAACTTGTGAGGGGAGAAAAAGTGAGTGAAACTTTTAACCAAGAAGCTATATTTGCAGTCTTGCACCGGAACTAAAAAAAGCATATGTGGAGAAACTAGCAGGCTGATGTTTGAACTGTCTTTCATTCTGAAATAAATGGACTTATTTGAGCGGGAAATAAATCACACTGTTCAGTTTACAGAGATAAAAAGAGCCCCCACAAACCTTTTGTGTCATTTTCAACCACCCACTTCCTGTGTGATTACTCCTAGAGTGGAATTGTTTCTCTCCTCTCAAAAATCTAGAATGGGTAGGAGCATTGCAGAAATCTAATAACATTAGACAGCCAAGATTCTTGGAGTGTACTGTGGCACAGTACTTAGCGCTGCCAGTTCCTATAATGGGTAGTATTATCTAAACTATAGACCCATCTTACACACACAGAAAGGGAGGACAAGTCCACTGAAGCAACATGATTATAATGGGTATTGCTATATTATTTCTGCATGAAAACATACCGCCATGTAACATTCAGAATACATGGCTACTTTGTAGAAATAATACAATGTTGGTTGAATATCCAAGATGATCAAGTCTTTTTTTTTTTTTTTTTTTAGAGATTTTGTTAAATCAAGGTAGCTGCTATACATTAATTCCCATTTACAATGGCAAACCGATCTCTTTAGCCTGATGACTAACCATTAAAAGGCAAATACTCAGTGTACTAATGAGCTGCTAAGCTACTGTCAGAGCCATCATTTTTAAAGGCACTAAATTGCACTGTTATTGCACTCTAAACAGATGGAGCAGGATGTCTGTGATGTTCCAGTAATTGCTTGAATTTGGTTTCTAGTCACGAGTGGAGGTTCCAATATTAATTAGAGTGCAGGGTGACACTGTTTTGCTTTTTTGGGAGGTGTTTTGTTTGGCAATGGAATGTCTGCTGTCCAGTAGGAGCTTTCACCTTAAACTAGCAGATAATCGTGTGAAAGATGGTGAATAATAAAATCCTGGACACATGGATCCAACTCCCCTTTCTACCATAGACTTTGCCTTTGGACAAGGGTTAGGCGGTGGTGGCGTGTAGTGGACATGTATATGCAATAGTGAAAAACAAGCTGTGTCCACACTCACGGTGATGTGTGTAGCTACACACATTAAAGTTTTCTAGCAGAGGGGAGGCAACAAAAAATGGTAGCTCCCCGCTGCTGAAAGTGAAGTCTTTCTCTGCTGCTGGAGTCTTTCCCTGCTACAGGAAAGATTCTGGCAGGTGGAGGCAGTGAGGGGGCAGTACACTACTAAAAAGCGGCCTAACTGGGAAGGGCTGCTGGTAGGTTGCCAGCCCTTTAGGATTATCCTGGAGTCTCTAGGAATTAAAGATTAAATTTATGTGGTTAAATATCCAGGAATTTGTCCAACCACATTTTGCGGCCTTAGCTATTAGAGAGCTGTGTACATAGGGCCCTTCATTTTCAGTTTGAATTTTATTGAATTTTTCTCCAGGAATTTCAGTGTTTACTACTACAAGAGAAGCAAGTGAAAAATCAATGCAAAAAATTGCTAGTGGTTTTTCTGGGTAAATATCAGGGTTTATTTTGGTGAACAGAAAGATGGAGGGGTGGGGGGAAGTATTCTGTAGATCAGTGGTCTCCAAGCTTTTTACACCCAAGATCACTTTTTAAATGACAGACCAAGCCAAGATCTACCGCCTCGCCCCTTACTTGAAGCCCTGCCCCTTCCTTGAAGCCCCGCCCTCTCTATTCTCCTCCTCTCCATCACTTGCTATCCCCAATCCTTATACTGCTGTTTATTTTTTTTATTATTATTATTCTGTAGGAAAAGGTTTTTCCAACATTTGGCCTGTCTACACTGGACCAAATGTCAGGGGAAAAAAAACCTTCTTTTGGAAGCCACCTTATTCCTTGTGGAAAAAGGAATATAGGGGTGACCAAAAGAGCCTGTTTGCTCTTCCACTAAAAAAGCAGAAGAACAAACGCAACCCTGGATGCAGAAGAGTTTTTCTGGGATATCCCCAGAATCCTGAAAAACTCCTGCAGTCTAGCTGGACCCTTGCTGTGTTGAGACAGGATGTGTAGGCTCTGGGGTGAGAATGAGGGATTTGGGTGTGGGAAGGGGTGAGGTGTGCAAGCTCTGGGAGGAAATCTGGATGCAGGTGGAGGTGGAGAAGGGGACACTGGCTCGGGGAGGGTGCTCCAGGCTGCGCAGTGTTGGGATGCTAAGCAAGCCACAGGCTTGCGGATGTGAGGGTGCAGGAATTTGGGTTGGGGTATGTGAGGGTCTGAGGGCATGAGCTTCCAGTGTTTGATAGGCTCAGATCTAGGGCCTGGGGAAGAGGTTGTGCAGGAGTGGTTGTGGCTTGGCCCCAATTGGGGGTTTGTTGGCCAGGCTTCATTTTTAAATAGAATACTATGTTAAACACAAAAAGTTTCTGCATTGTCTTTATTTATGAGAATGGCAGGGAACCTGCCTTGAGTCAGGTGTGTCTGACCCATAAAGTCATTTGGGAGCAGGGGATACAGTACTAGGGAGGAGTGCTAGTGGGTTCTGGAGCAGAGAACAGGATGCCAATGGGAGCAGGGGAGAGGTGGCAGGGTGCCAGGACAGGTTTCTGCAGTAGGGGTCAGGGTGCTGGGGGGGGGGGACAGGTTTCTGCAGAGGGGAGCAGGGGGACAGGTTTCTGTAGTAGGAGACGGTGCCAGAAGGAACTGGTTTCTGCAGGGGGGGCAGGGTGCTGGGGGACAAGTTTCTGTGGGGGGGGGCAGGTTTCTGCAGTGGGGTTGGGGGGGCAAGGGAGAGGGAACAGGGGGCCAGAAGGGTGGGGGACAAGTTTGGGGCAAAGGAGAGGGAACAAGGTTGGGGACAGGGAATTCCCTACACCAGCCACGGAGGGAAGCCTCCGACCCGCGCTCCCTCCGGACTGACCGCAAGGCAGCCGGGCTGGAGGGAAGAAAAGTGGCTGCCTGGCCAGCTGGCCATGGCGCTCAGCCAGGGTGCCATCAAGCTCCACGTGGGCAGGCGCAGAGGGGAAGCTGCACAATCAGCTGAAGCGTGGTTCAGCCTCCTGGGCTGAACGCCACAGCCAGCAGGCCAGGCAGCTTCTCCTCTGCGCCAGCCCATGTGGAGCGAGGTGCACCCTGGCTGAGCGCCATGGCCAGCTGGCCAGGCAGCTGCTTCTCTTCCCTCCAGCCCGGCTGCCCTGTGCTCAGCCCAGGGAGGTTGTGCCTAGCTCCAGCTGTGAAAGCCACAGTCAGCTGGCTGGGGTGTTTCAGCCCTCCTGGCCTCCCAGCTCTCACCATTCCTCGCAGCTACTTACCTGTGTTGTTGCTCAGTGAGTAGCTGCTCCTCAAATGAGGAAATCTAATGTAAATGTACTGTGCAGGTGCGCAGTTCAGAGAGGGCTCAAGAGCTACTTTTAGAGCCTCTGAGATCTACCGGTAGCTCACGATCTACTGGTTGGTGACCATGGCTGTAGATTAATGCTTGGAATTCCATTCTTCAGTTGCTGCAGACCTAAAACACAATGCTAGCTATGAGTTTAAGAAAACAATGCACCTCTACTCCTCAGATAAAATTTTGAATAAACAATTTCCTGCTGTTGAGTTAAAACTGTTAGCTTGTAAGTGTTTACATTTAATAACTAAGCTACTCCTTTTGCAGTGCATACATTCAACCCTTTTCTCCTATTTTTTTTTCTTTTAAAACTTCCTTGTATTCTGAAACCTATTCTAATATGCCTTTTTTTCCTTTCCCATTTGTGTCAATTTTTTTAAACCATTATCTGCTAACAGCTTGAAATGTGTACGTGGTGGGCGTGAGATTCATCACTCTGTTCAGACGCATATCATAGAAGATTAGAATTGGAAGAGACCTCTGGAGCTTGTGTGCATGTTTGTATCTTTTAGACTTAACACCTGGCCTTACAGGCAGCTTTGCACATACACACAAGCTAGTATTGTCCTAATAATAATTATATGTATATAATACAATGTATTGTATTTTCCTAATAAAACGTTATTTATATTGGATACAAAAAGGGTGAAAATCAGAAAAAAAAATGAACTTTTTTCGTAACATCTCAATTTTTCAGTGAAAATAGGTTTAAATGGAAAACAAAGGGGTTTATGTATAGGGTTGCTAACTACATAATATATAAAAACTGGACACTCAAGCTAAGTGTCAGAACCTCCGCTTATATTACCCCTTTCTCCCCCATCTTGCTGCTCTTGCCTCTCCTCCTCCTATTTCCTTGCAGGGGTCAGAAGGAACTTGCCTGCAGCGCTGTGGTTGGGAGCTGCAGCTTCCCAATGCAAAGTAGCAGGTGACTCTACCTCAGCATGGGTAGTGACTCGGCACTTCCCTGCCTGCTGGAACCAGACATGGAGTGTCCAGTCAGTAGATCTGGCCAGACGCTGCCCGGTCCCCATAAAAAACTAGAGACCTGGCCAAACTAGATACTTGTGAAATTCACATGAATGCCCATAACCCTTGGGCCAGTTCACCTAAGATGTGTGGCCCTGGTCTCATGGTTTATACTGCTATCCTGTGCTGGCGGGCAGGGCCGTCCTTAGCATTTATGGTGCCCTAGGCGGGATTATTAAACTGGTGCCCCTATGCCTGACTTGCTCTTCCACCCCTACTCCCTCCCCATCCCAGAGACTCCAGCAGCCAATCCCCTCCCTCAGACTGTGATGCAGGCAGTGCATTTGGCCCTCTCTAGGACCCAGCCCTCCTGTTCCATGTGTAACCCTTCCACCGGATAGGCCCGGCAGCAACCAGGGCCCGTGGCAGTATGGACGCTCTCTTGCGTAAAAGAGCTCTGATAGCCATTTTAGCCACAGGGCTTTCTTGCGCAAAAGCACATGTTGCTCGTGGCAGTATGGATGTGTTCTTGCACAAGTCTTCTTGCATAAGACCCCTTGCACAAGGACCTGCCAGTGTAGATATAGCTGGAGCCTGAGGCTAGGCCACCTTTGTGCTACTCCTGTAGTCTGCTGGCCGCTCCCGCCAGCTGCTCGCTGGTCATTCCCACCAGCCGCTCCACTAAACCAGTGATTTCAGCTCTTAGCAATTTCAACTCTTTAGCCACCACCTCGGCTGGCAAAAGATTCCAGCTTCCACTGAACTAGCAAAAAGACTCCCCATGGAGTCTGCTTTAGGTCTGTCCTTAAAACCAGGGGGAAAGGGGCAGGTTGAGCCAGTCTTACAGCTCATACCTGGCAGGCATGAAGCAGGCTGACTCAGCACTCAAGCCCTTTTTCTGCACCCCCCCCCCCCCAACTCAGTTCACTCAACTCTGGTAGGGGGGAGGCTTGTTCCTCTGAGACCTCTTACAATGATGGTGTCTCTCCTGCAAGCACTGGTGTCATGTTTTACAATTCCCACATTTAGGGGTAGCATGATTTGTGACCCCCCCCCCCTCCCCCGCAACAGCCGCAAATTAGTTACAATACATCACATTCCATTCCAACACTGATCCTCCAAGGCCCTGGCTGAATTGGGTTTACATAACCACACCTCGGATTCCTTCCCCCTCCTGGCATGAGCTGTGTTTACATGTTAACAGTTAATTATCTTGCAGAGCTAAACAATTGAAGTGAGCGTGAGCACACCCACCCCCAGGGTAGCTCTCTCCTTTTAGCTGGCTGATAGCAAGCAGTAGTTTACCCCCTGCTTACACATGCTCCGCTGCTTCCAGTCCATCCCGGCAGAGTGGTGCCCCAGGCAACTGCCTATGCCTAAGGACGGCCCTGCTGGCAGGGGGAAGAGTGTATGCAGATATATGTTCTACGTACTGGCAAAAACATGCAGTGTAGCCATTATATCTCAGCTTCCCCAAGCTCACCACTGTTGTAGTGCTGCTGTACAAACAAGGCATGGTTATTTTACTAGTCCTCCCAGTAGTCTTACGGTTGTTCCTGCTGCTGCTCTGTTCAAGGTCTTCTGTAATCCTGATTATTAGCTGGCAGATTATGTAACTTTGTATATGAGTTTTCTTTGTTTATAAGGTGTAATGTATGCAGCCTTACAGCATTTCTTGTTAAAATACATAACACATTGCATACATTAGAGAGATGCACACTTCATTACTTCTGTTGGCTGAGCTCATTGCATTTCTTCTCCCTCTCTTCCCCAAAGCTTTCTGCTTGTCACTGCCTTACTGGGGCTCTATGAATCCCCTCCCCCTGATTTATTTTTCTTCTATCTGATAAGTCATTCATTGTGTCAATATTTACAGCATTTTTTATATGTAAAAAATTGCAGAGCTGGTTGAGGATGCTGTTGAACTTGCTGACCAGATGTTAGGGGTTCCGTGTGTCCCCCATCTCTTTTGTTTTCTGATTTTTCACTAAATGGTCAGGTACTGCACATTGATGCCTAGAATATTCCCTGACGTTTTGTAATTGGTGGGAGGTAGTGTTCAAAAGTTATTTTGTAACAAATGAGCATCATCAAGTTCTGTGTAAGTCCCCTTCCTCTCCCTCTCTTCCCCTGCCCATAATTCGTCTCCTTAGAGTAATGTTGGATTCACAGTACACCCAGCTGGTAGTGGGAAAGAGAGGCATTATCTTGGGGGTGGAAAATGGGTTGTTGGGTCTAAGCTCCAGAGACCTTGTGATGAGCATGACCCAACTCTTTCTTCCTGATTCCTGCCCTATGTAGTGCCTACAGAGGGGAATATGGGCTGGATTTGGTGAAGGCAGGGAGCAGGAAGTCAGGAGCCATCTGGCTCTCTTTGCCCTCTTGCTCATTGTAGCAGCTGCCAGACATTCTCACTGGTGCAGTGTGCTATTACTTTGGGGGCAGGGTGGGTATGGCTTATTAGAATGTATGTGTTCAATTAGTTGTTGAGTTTTCTTGTCACCATATTCCTGAGCAACAGAAGGAAAATAACAATTATTAGTAGCTAATGGATCTGAAAAACCAACTGTCCTTTCAAAAGACAAAAGGTATTTCTCTGGCCAGAAAGCTTTCAGGTAGCTGAATTTCCGAGACCTGTTGCAAACATAAAGGTGCCAGAATCTCTCTGACAAGATGGAGTAATCTTTCATTCTGGGAAGTGCAAACTAGCTACAGCGAGCACTGTCTGCTTCCCCTATGCTATTTATGCAGTGCTGATCCATGTTAATTTCACAAAATGCCCATTGCTTAACACAATGAAATGGCAACTTGCAGAATTTATATTTTGAAAATTAAAAACGCTTAAGCTGGAATGTTGCTCTGACAAACGTCTGCTTCAAGCAGCTGTGCTGGGATCTGCAGGATATGTACTTTTGGGTACTACAAGGCTGTGTGAGGACACAGTGAGTTTGTTTTACATGAAGCACAATGATTAGTGAGTGTGGTTACTTGGAACTGGGGCCACCCCTACAGAGGCGTGGGGCCCAGGACAACTACCTCCGCTTCGCCTCTTCCTCCCTTTGCTCTGCCCCCCTCCCCTCTTTCCAGCTTCCACACCCTCTCCTGAGCAATGTCGGAGCCAGAGTGAAGTGGGTTGTGGCTGAGTCACTTGCTGCTGCCAGCGCCAGGCCCCCTGCTAACTCTTTAGGCCGCCCTCGACCCCACGTTCCCCAAAGGAGTTTTTGGTTCATTTTTAGAAAGAAGTCTGTAAGGATGTTTCAGGCATGCAGGTCCAGACATCTAATTAAACTTAAAATATCAACAAAACCTATCATTCCCCTGGCAAATCAGAGCTCTGGAAGGCAGCAGGATAAATTTATCAAGGACAAATGAAGACGCTTTCACTCCATGCTTATGAACTTCAAAACCCTAGTGTGCCAGTGCTACTGTGCCTGCTGCTGTGCTGGCTGGGAAAAGGAAGGTTCTCACAGAAGGGTGCCATCTTCTCTCACTTCTGATTTTTTTTAAATTCTATTTTTTTCTTTTCAGATCAGTGATCATTCAAATCAGCATCTGAGGTGGTTCTCTTGCCTAGATTTTTATGATTAGATCTTAAGTTTCAATTCCACCTTCCTTTCAGTCCTTTCCTCCATAAGGTTAGGCACAGAATGGCTTCCTTTATACCTGGCAGGCAGTCTGGCTAATAGGATGAAGGCTTCAGAAGCAACTGAGCCATTTCAGCTTTCTGTTTGTGCTGCATTCTGCCCTTGACCCTTGCAGGTTTTTGCTGGAGAATGCCCTGTGAGTGTTTTCAAGGAGTACTCCCAGCACAGGTTCCCATCATTATCTAATAATTTTGATTAAAGGGGAAAATGTATCGCGTCTTGCAACTTGCTGATAACAGCCCTGCCAGCAGATCTGGGATTAACTGTCAGAGGTTCACAGAATTATACCTGCAAAGCTAGTGTGCGGTGTGTGTATGTTATTAATTCCAGCTTTCTTTTTCTGCTCCTCATTTTTAACCATTATGGGGGAGCTGCCTACTATAAAGATTACATGGGACTTTCTATTATCAGACTCTGTACTCAGTTTCTTAGAACATCGGCAAACTGTAACAAGTCACACCGATATTTTCCATGTCAAGGGTCCATCTCTGACTAAACTTTGGAACTTTTCAGCAAAATCAATGCAACCATTTTTGAGAACGAGGTTAAGGTGGGAAAAGTTGTTTTGCAATGTTTATAAAGTATTATATTAATATGGGAAGGACCAACATTCACAAGACCAATTCAAAATGGGCCACATCCACGCTGATTTAATTGGCCTCATTAACACTGGTCCTCCACATCATAATGTAATATTACCATCTTAGTGTATATTTACTTGGTGATAGATAACCTTAGTGATCGTACATGCACTTATAGGCTGAAATGGATGCTTCTCATTATTTCTCTTATCTTGATTCCTTTTTCTTTTAAAGGAAACTGTCTGTTAAAAAAGCATATGGAAAAACTGCTATATTCTGAAGGCTTTTGCAAGCCATCCTATTTACGTAGTGTGAATTTATGCATTATGTTACAGGCCCCTGCTCAGAGGAAACTGAACATTCGTCAGGATTAACAGAACCTTTTACATGAGAAGTGTTAAAATGAGTTGTCAGCATAATGAATGTGTTCCTGTTGTTCAGTTCTGCAACTGATGCTGTCATATTGATGTGTCCTTTAAAAAATATTATTTATTTGCATGGTGCCAGTTATGGGCTTTAAAGCCTTTACAGACAACGAGCCTGATTCTAAAATCTAAACTCACTTATGTCACTTGAGTTTCAATGGTGTGGAGTTACTCCCAATTTACATAGTGGTCAGCTCAGGTTCTTAAATATCCTCTCACTCAAAATTATGGCTAGGACCTTTTGAGTCAATGTAGGGGGAAGCTTAGACTGCCACTGCCAGAGTAGTATCTGTTCTATGGATAACAAGACTTCAGCCTCTAGGGCTATCAATCCGGGACCTTTCTTTAGAGATAATTATCTATATAAACAGGGCTTGACAAACCCTGTGCATGCACCAGACCAGCACTGTGCACGCGCGAAACGCTGGTGAATGGGGCACACAGAGCGACTGGCTGAAATCTACTTACCACGGGCGAGTAGATTCAGCGGTTTGTCGAGCCCTGTATATAAATACTAGTCTTGCAAAATTCTGTCATTCCAGGATGAGCAAGTGAATTTTTTTTAAAAAATTTACTAAGTAAAATCATTAGTCTGTTCATCAACAGTGATCGAGCGCCAGGGCTTTTTTGGCAATGCTGATAATGATATATAAATTGTAGAGAGAGGAAGAACGTTGCTTGAAGTTCATAAACAGAAAAATACTGTAGCTGTGACTGATCTAGTTCAACTTTCTTAATTGGTTTGGCCCTTTTTTGATATCCACATCCTACAGGAACTACAGGGAAGACTACATAAAATGTATCTCCTGTGCATGTTTATTTGAAGTGTTGGGTGATTTGTTCACCCAACTCTATTACTCTTACCTCAGGGCTTTTTCCCAATGGAATCCCAGCAGCCACCAGTCCAGAGTACCATCTGCTTTCCTCCAATTTCATCAAAAAACTGATTTTGCACTGGCTCAGTAGCTCTCCTTATATTAGCTTGTTGGATCCTGATCTGCTACTTCTCATACAGCTGTTCTAGGCATTTCTGAGGATCTCTCTAGTGCCCCTTTTCTGGGGCAGTGTGTGGCAGGACCACTAAGCCTCCAGCAGGCGGCCTCAGGACTTAGTCCAACTCATCAGCATGACTTATATAACCAATGTCTTATCTACACATCCAGCAATGCAGTGCTGAGGAGCGAGTTTTCCCATTAACAAAATTAATCCAACCCCAATGAGCATCAGTACACACTACTGTGCACACAACTGCTTCTACAGGCATAATGGATGTTGCTCATGAAGGTAGAATATTTACCCCTAAGCAACATGAGTTTTTCCAGCATAAGTTGTAACACAGACATAGCCTTAGTGAAGATGCTACCCACCTACCATCAGTGTGGGTACTCCACCTCCTCAAGAGGTAGTAGCTGTGTCAACGGGAGACACGCTCTCATTGACATAGCACTGTATATATTCGGGGCTATGTTGATTTAACAGTGTCACTCTGAGATGTGGATTTTTCCATGCCCTGAGTAACATAGTTGTACCTACGGAGTGCTTTTTTTGTTTTTGTTTTTTGTTTTGTTTTGGTAAGAAAACAGGTGCAGGTACTCATGGGCAAAGTTGTTGAACCAAAAAAAAAAAAAAACCCAAGCCCCATGCTGGGGGCTAAAACCCAAAATGTGGTCATGGCCCCTTTAAGGCCCAAATGCCATGCTGGGAGCTTGGGGGGGGGGAGGAAAGAGGAGAGGGGGACCCGCGCATCCCGAGCAGGCTTCCATCAGGTGCCGAGCCGCCCCAGGAGAACATGTGCCTGTACACCTGGGGGGAATGCCATTCCTTTTCCGTGTGCTGGGAAAGTAGGTGACAGTAGTTTTGTTGTTAAATGTTGGGTCCTTCACCTTGCTGCATTAGAAAAATCTTTGTTTGTGAGTCTGTTTTTATACCAATTTTGAGACCTTCCAAGTTAAAATAATTTTACTTTACTTTAATTGCTTTATTCTCATCTTTGGTGAATGAAATAATGCCCCACTTCCACTTCCTATCTGATAACTGATCTTGTCAGGGTCATAAAGCATGTTTAACTTTGGTTCACTGCACCTCTGAATTCATTGGTCCTCTAGAGTACAGAGGTGAACGTAAGACTCATTGTGCAGAATGTCCTGCTTACCTATAAAGCAGACATATACGTTTCATGCTGCTGAGCTGGAAACAAAGTCTTGGGAGCAACTTGGGACCTTTGGTACCCCTACAGAAATGTCAGGGAGCGAGGGAGAGTGACACTTCTATTGGAGTGGCAGCAAAGTTAGCCTAGTTGTCATCCTTCTTACGTGGGGAATGAACTCCGTGTATAGAGTGAGCAGTTTGAGGGGGAGATAGGAATTCACTTGGAGGAGAATGATTACCTCTACCTTGAAGGAATGGGCCTCTTCTAGAAATACTTAATAATAGTCTTTTGTTCTGTGGGTTTATAGGTGCAGTCATGAAGAAGGGAGGCTCGAATGCCCTTGGGTGCAGGGTCCAGCTCAGTGCTTTGCCTGCTTCCAAGGAATCCCTTTGAAGGGTAGGGATGTGATTGGTTAACTGGTAAGCCTCACCTTTAATGGGTGATGGTTACCGGTCACGATTAACCAGCAGAGACTGGAGCAGACAACCACCTGCCGTGAACGGGGGGCTGCTCTAGCCCAGCGAGGCCCTGTGGGAGCACTCCAGGCCATCTAGTCTGGAATGGGCCTCCCATTTAAGCAGTTAACCCATTAAACATAACATTTAATCAGGTAACTGATTAAACAGAATTTTACATCCCTGGTGAAGGGATGATTGCTTTGATACTTGCACAATAAAGCTCTTCTCTAACAAGCAACCTTTTTCTCCCATGTGCCTGATCTGCAGGTGACTCGGAGTGAGATGAAGCTGTGCGTTCAGCAGGAATTTGAGAATGTTCGGCGGCTGGTCTGTGAAGAGGAACGGAAAGCTCTCCACCTGGTGGACCTCCAGGAAGCAGTGGCCACTGCTCATGTCACAGAGGTGCTGGCAGAAATCAATGTCCACATGGCAAAGCTGATGACTGAGATGGCAGAGATCAGAAGGCAGCTGAACACCTTCAATGAGCTAGCCCTGCTCAAGCCTGAGGTAAAACTAAAAGCAGATGAACAGGAGGCAACACAAATCTGTGATGGATACAGTAAAGAAGTCTCCCCTGTTGCATATGTCAACATTAAAGATGCCTACAAATCCCAATAAATAGTGATATGCCCAGATACAGTGCAGGATGAGTTGTGTGGTCATATTGGGTGCCCACATACTTTAGGTGGTTGGAGGGGCACAAGGCCAAATACCCGCAACCACTTAAGTGGATTTCTAATGTTCTGCAGTCACAATTTTTGAAGTGTGCTATTACTTCATAAAACATCTAGTGAATGCTTTAACTTTCTTGTAACCTGGCTAAAGATTGGTGAGCTGCCTGCCCTTGCCCTCTCCTGGATTGCTCCTTCCAGGATACCACATCAGGACTATTGTAGATATAATGGTGCATATGCATTCATGGGAAAACGAAACACCTAGATCAGTGGTATTCCATTATTGGTTCTTAAACTATGTGTAGATCTCTCAGGTCTACGTCTGATCAGCACTCTTCTCCCACTACATGGGTTCCGAGTTTGTGACTGGATAAGCAGCCACCAAACATAAATCTAGAGCCAAACACCTTGAGCATACACCCCTTAACTATAAAAAAAACTCTGGCATTTTTGCTTCTTATCCTCATTGAAATCCCCGCTTGCAAAGATGGGGTTGAGGACAGTGCAAGGGAAATTATGGTTGTGTCAGGGAAATTGGAAGTGTATTTTAACAGTTGTGTACAAGTTCAATTCTAAATTTTTTTGTTTGCTTTTGTATTTCTCCAAACCAATTTGCTTCTCTTGTCTTTCACTTTACCCAGCAGTTTATGCTCTCTCTATCTTCAGGTCAGTAAAAGCATCATAAAACACATGGGTTTTTGAGTATTCATTACATGGTGAATGAAATTAATGCAACTCTTAGACCATATAATGATATGGTAACTTGATACAGGCCCGCTAAGGGAAGCTCATTCTTCACATGTGGGCTCCTAGATATGAGCATCAACACTGAAGGCATAAAATGGACATTTATTTGCCTAAATTCTGTCTGTCTTCCCTCAGTGGGGAACTATTTTTGTTTTTGTTGTTTTATGGGCCAAAGACCCCACCAAGATGAGAGTCTCTTTGTGCTGGACGCTGTACACCTCATAAGAGAGAGTCCTTGCCCCAAAGAGTTTGTAATCTAATACTGAACACCTTTATAAGTCCCATGCATGAAAACTACAGGTTTGCAGTCTAAAGATGTACAGTTTTAAATCATAGAAATTTCTTTTAATCTTCAGACAGTGGTTGAAATTCAACCCTGGTGAAACTGTAGCTACTTCCCTGGAGTTGCAGCAGGGATGAATTTAAGAGAAACTCAGGTTGGAAAGAACCCCATCAGGTCAAGAATTAAACTTCAACTTTTGTGATGCTCTAGGAACAAATTAATTGGGCTCTTCTGATGCAGTTGCACTTGTAATATAAAGGGAAATGAAGACACTCTGATAGCTGGATTGAATTAACTACTTTTCAGTGCTTGATACCTCTGGAGTCTGTGTTCAGTTGCTAGTTTGCAGCTGCTTTCACATTATTCATGAATTGCCACAGATGTGCCTACAATAGTGGCATCATTAGGAGATTATCTCCACAGCAGTGAGAGAAGAGTGTTGCTGAATCGTGACGTTAGGCATTTCTAGACCGGTACCAAGAAGGTCTGCACTTAAAGTGAATGTCTTAAAATTAAAACTTGGAATGAGTAACTCTGCTTCCTCTGAACTAAACTTTGGAGAACGTACACCATGCACAACAGGGTCCTGGTATAAGATTGGAGTTTCTAGGCATAACTGGATTATAAGTAATAATTGCTTTGCTGCTAGTCCCTGTTTAAAATCACTGTCTTGAATTTGAGTCACCATGTGCATTCCAACTGTGCAATATGGGTGTGATTCTCAGTTACACTAAGGCAGCTTTACGCTGCTCTTACAACATAACAAGACTCCTAAATAATGTTGGAGGGTGCTCCCAGCCTGCTTAAGAATGTCAGTAGTGGGCAGAGCCAGCTGGAGAGCTGAACTGGGAAAGGTGGTTGGAGAACGCTCTTCTTTGGTTATTCTTTCCTTTCTGGGAGCTAGAAGAAACAAGGTACAATAGAAAGATTAGAGTAACCTTCAGGCCACTGTAATTTTTGCTGAGGGCCAGGCTCTGCCAAGCTCAGAACACAGGGAACTCAAAGAAAGCTTAAAACTATCTTTACCCCAAGCACAGTAATTGCAAAGCGGCAAAGAGTGTTCCTGATCTGCATTGGTAGTCTTACACCCATGTTTGCATACGCAAGTACAAGGCAGTAATTGAATCAAACCCAAAGGGCCAAGTTCTGTTCTTGGTTATAATTGTACAACCCTACTGGAGTCAACAGCCTTGCATAGCCTCACCAAAAGCAGAATTTAGTCTCCTACTTCAGAAATAATGGAGCAAATGAATCCATGCTTAAATTAAACAGCTGCTCCCCCCCCCCCCCCCCAATGTGCTGCTGCCTCCGATATAGAGGCACCAGCATTGGAAGGCAGATGGGAGCTAGTATGCACAGGGAACTGGTTTTTAAACAGACTCACCAGATGTACCAGTTCTTGTGGAACCCCCATCACTCCACACTGCTATCTCTGATAGAAGCAGCACGGGGCGAGGGGGAAAGGCAGGCTCCTCCCACCTTGTAAACGTGTACCCACTGAAATTTTCAAAATTCCAGTGGAAATATGGAGTTGGAGAGGAAACTGTGTTCTCTCTGAATGAATAACATGGCCCTGTGACTCTTGCAGCCCAAACACTTGCAGTCTAGTTTTGGTACCTGAAAACTAAAAGTAAAATGGATTAGAAACCTGATTCTGATGCCACTTACGCTGAAGTAATTGGGAGTAAGGCGGGTGTGTGAGCAGAATTTTACCTGACTATAAATAGAGGTGAAGGTCCAAGGCAAGAGAAATTAAAGGAACCAGAGAAATATCATCAATAAGTAGTAAGAAAAGTAAATCAGAGTTGGAGTTCTCTTAATCTAAGGTTAGATTAATAACCTAGGGAAAAGAACATGCTTTTTGCTTAGGTTACTAACTTTAGGTTAAGAGAATTCTCTTTTCCCTGTCTGTGGTTGGAATGGAAGGCTGATTGGTACTTGCCAATCTAAGGTGCAGCAAGAACAAACCAAAGTCTGCTTCAGCAAGTGGTTGGTTTCTGACATTAGACACACAGGTGAAAGATATTGGGGTGAGCAAGCAAATTTGCCCGTGACTTTTTGCTATAGTGGATGACTGATGTGGAAACATTTCTGAAAGGTTAAAAAACAGTGACTTGGGGCAGATGGCAGTCCAAACAATCTCTGCTTGTGCATCTGTTTTTGCTTACTTGTATTTTTCTCCATTGTAATTAATTTAATGTCAAGTGTTTGTCCATGAGGTATTACCTAGTCTATAAGGCAAATGATTGAAGCATTTAAAAATGTATTGAGAGATGCTGTATATATGTTTAGTTGCTTAGTTCTGAAAATCATTATCTGGCATGACTACTCTGGCTCACATAATATTCCCTATCAGACTGTCCAAGCAATCAGAAATCAGAGCTTGCTTAACATAGCTTTTTTGTTTTGCTTTTCTAGAGGAATGTAGTGGAAGGGCAGAATTGTTTGTATATCCCTATTTGCAAGGAATTTATGACTGATGCAATTGCAATGCTCCATGCTGATTAGTCTTACTGCTCTGTACTGAAAGAATAGCTTTAATGAAGAGAGACCAATTCCTTCTTGCATCAATTTTACATCTTTATATTTCCGCTGAGTTCAGTGGAGCTATTTCTTATTTCCCAGTGTATGTGAACTGAAAATCCAAGCCCAGCATGTTTTGCTTTATAGGCAGTTACTATTTAAACTCCACTGTGTATATAGAAATATTGAAGATGCTAGGTGATATTAGGCCCTGGTGCATTTACACACCATCTGCTTCTACACATACTGAGTATCTGGTCAATCTGTCTATGTAGTAGGTAATAGGATGCAGGTCCACTAACAGCAATTCTGGATCCAAGACAAAACAGACTATGGGCCCTCCTCTCCTTCCTTTTCTGGAGCCACAAGCCCCCTCAAGCACAGGGCCTCTGGCTGGTTGCAGCCTCTCCACCATCATCTGCCCGGAGGAGCCCTGTATCAGCTGTAGCCATCCCCCTCCTTCCCTCCCTTCCCTAGATCCAACCCAGCAGTATTTGGTACTCAGGCTGCCTTCACACCTGCATAGGGCATATCAAAAGCATTGAGGAGTTGCTTTTCTGCAGAGCAGGGCTCCTGGGGGCAGGGGTTGCTTCGAGCTTCAGTGAGGGAGGCCTGTAGTTCGTCCAGGACTCCTGGCCAGGGGAAAGGTGCATGGGGCTTCTCTGGGCTGGGGTGGGAGGGCCAGGGGTCTGAGCTTGGCCTGGGACTCCTATGGCCAAGGAAAGTCACATGGGGCTTCTCTGGGTGGAAGTTTCTTTGGGCAGGGTGGTGGCGGCTTGTGGCTCTAACCAAGGGAGGAGGACTGGGTAGCAGGGTCATGCAGCTCCAGCCAGGAAGGGATGGTGTGAGTGCAAGGAGTGAAGTCAGGGGTTAGCCTCCTTCAAGAAAGCTCCACCTGCTGCCCATGCAACCAGACCTGCAGCCTGCCTGGGTGATTTAAAAGGGCCCGGTGGGGTTCTTGGCTGTTGCTGCAGTGGCAGGGGCCTCTGGGCCTTTTTAAATCATCCAGGCCCCATGGCAATTACTCCCCTCTCGCCTGTTGGTGGGTCTGACAGGATAGTGTTACCATAAACTGGTTGCATTACTCCTGATTCTCCTTTGGTGCAAGTGGGAGGAAAAGGAGGCTTGAAGGATGTGAAAATATTTCCGCTGTATGCTAATATGATCATGTATTGATGGGAGATACCGAGCTGCCTAGGCCTTATTATTAATGATGACCTGTCCCTCTTGATTCCTGGTCAAGTCAAGCCTGCTATTTAAAAATGTGATCCTGATGACCTCAGCTATTGGAGTATAAACCCTTTCCTGTCTTTAAAGACAGCCAGCCGTAAATGTGCATGTGCAATACTAAGTAACTCACTAAAATGTTTGCTTTTATCTGAAAACATCCTTTTCAAAGTGCTGAACCCAACACTGCTTTTTTTTTTTCTCTCTCTCTCCCTTTTTTTTTTCCCCTGCAGAGCAGAGACGAGGAATCCAGGTAAGAGCACTTAATTTTTCTGACGTTCTATAATGTCTAAAAGGAGTAGGTGCTCAGACTAGAGATTATGAGAAGCCGCATAGTCCAATGGATCGATTATGGGACTGAAATCCAGCGACAACGGAGCTCTAGTCTTAGTTGTGCTCCTGACTCCCTCCTTAGTCTTGGGCAAGACTCTTATGCCAGAATATTCAAACTTAAGTCCCCATAGTTAGGCAGCTATTACCATAGTTCTGCTGTCTTTACTTTCGTGGCTCAATAGTCAGAGATGCTTAGTATTCACAGCTCCCATTAGCTTCAGGTATACCTGGATTTGCGATATAACTTGTTTTGGAAGCAGTTTTAATATAATTTTTGTTTCTGTAGCAATCCAGTCAGGACAAAAAATTATTAAAGCTCAATGTCTATCAAAGGAGCTAGTGTTCCTGGCCATACCCAATTCATTGCACTGTAAAACTCCCTATAGAGCAGTTTTTAAAGAATGTGAACATGTGCACAACTGTCCTCTACAAGAGGGATCCGACCTGCTAGACTGCATGTCATCAATACTCTTCTTTTCACGGAGATTCTCCTTTTAGCTCCAGTTGAGTACAGACTTGTGCTTCTGGAGCAGGAAAACTTGAGTTTATTCTTAGTTGGTGGCCATTGTTGCAGATATGATTTAACAAACAGACTTTTCACTGTGTTGTGGGATAATGTAAAATGAAGGGACCCAATCTTCTTTAATCCTGTGTTACAAAAGTGAACAAGTACAATGAGAATCAGTGGATACTGAGCCCTGTAGTTACTGTTACATTATGTAACTCTTATTCAAGCCTAAATTTAAATATGTTGAGCTTTTAAAAATGTGAAAATACATGATGCTGAAATGTTAAATCCAAGATTTAGAAAGAAAGGGAGAAATTAATTGTGGTTGAACACAAGGGTTGGTCTATCATCGTGTTGCCAACAGTTACCGGAAAAAGGTACAAGAAACTGCAGAAAGCCGTACTAGAATAACCAACTCATTGCCCTACCAGGGAAAGTTTCTTCCTAGTTAGAAGTCCCAAAATGTGAGGGTTTATAACAGGTGGACAAGAGGCTGCCAGTGGGCCAGATCCGGCCCTCCAAGCTACCGGATCCGGCCCATGGCTGTCTCATTGGGACCCTTAAGCACAGTGCCGTGGCAGCTGCTTTAAATGTGGCTGGTTATTCTGGGAGCAAGGAGGGAGGCGTTGTGCTCTGTCCCATGCCTCAGCAAAATCTCTCGGCTCCCATTGGCCAGTTTCCGACCAAAAGCAGCTGACATATTTTTCTGGTGGTAGAGGCAGCCAATGAATCTTCCTCCCTCCCTCCCTCCCTGCCTTCCTTCACCCTGCCCTAAACAGAGCCCTATGGAGCAGCTTGCAGCCTTCAGGTTCCTGCAGGGTTGTTTGCTGGGAGCCACCTAGGTAAGTGCCTCCCAGCCAGAGCCTGACTCTGGCACCTCCCTTTTCCTCCCCCCAAACTACCTTCCCCAAGCCATCACCCAGAGCCTTTGTATGCCTTTCCCCCAGGTCACAACGTCCTCCCAGATGCTGATGAACACTCTCCTACATTCTTCTCCTAGGCCAGAATCCTCTCTGGAACCCATACCCCCTCCCTGACCCTGCACCCCACTCCTACCCTAAGTCATCACCCAAACCCTCTGCACTCCCTTCATCCAGGTCAAAACTCCCTCCCAGATCCTGCATCCGCCTACTAGAGTCCCTTCCTCAGGCCAGAATCCTCTCCTGCACCCATAATCCCTCCTCGACTCTGGCTCCCAAGCATCTGCCCCAGATCACAACACTCTCCTTCACCCAAACTCCCTCTCAGATTCCACACCAGTCTCCTACCCCAAGCTCCCTTCTGCTCCCCACCTCTTTCTCAGACCCCAAACGCCCTTGGTAGAAATGTGGCCCTTGACCACTTGCCAAAATCTTGAAGCGGTCCCCCCTATTAAAAATTATTGCCCATCCCTGGTTTATAACCTTTCCATAACTTAGAGTTATGATGCTAAGTTTTAAACAAATAACTCTGAACATTCTTACTAGCCAAATAAATATCCACAAATTCTAATCAGCCTGCAATTTTTCCCCTTCTGTGTGGGTTTCCCTTGGCTTTCTGAGTTCTTGAAATCCAGTTATTTGGTGTCTGTTATGTTGCACTTCTCTTTTTTTTGATAACAAGCATTCTTTTTTGCATAGAGCCACTTACAGGATTACATCTAGGAAATAGGGATTCATCTGAAGAATGTCACATGCCACCCTTAGAAAGTCCTGTTTTCTCAATTAGTGTTATTCAGATAGCCCAAGATAGTGCAGGCTGATATACTGAAGGGCTTGTTCTAATTCTTACTCATCTTGGCTTTCCTTTTTGCCCTCCTCATCCCCCCAGCTGCATGTTGTTCTGCATTAGGGGTGTTTGGTTTAATTCTTATGGGAACTTGGCATTCTAGGCCCTTTAAGGATATTGATGTTTTACAGACTGCCAGTTCATTGATGCTCTGGCAAGTGCTACATGTATGCTCTTGATCTACAAAACACTTGTAGCATTCTACATATGTGGGATCCTAAATGAAGAATAGACTCTGTGAATGGGCTGAATTAGGGAATATGGTAAGAATGAACCACTTAGGGTAATGGGACGCCAGAGGAAAAGCAGGTCTTTGTTCTATTAGCCAGCCCCAGAATCCCACACTGTAGATAGTTTAGTGCAGTGGTGGGCAAAAGAGCCTCTGCAGGCCGAATCTGGCCCATCAAGCGAGTTGATCTGGCCCACGGAGGCCCTGCTGTTCTCACCCCCCCCCCCCAGGCTAATCAGGGTCTGGGGGAGAGGGGAGGCACACAGTCTCCTCCCACCCTGCCCCCCTCCTTGCAAGGAGTGCACGGCACTTAGAAGCACCGCGTGCTCCTGGCAGCATGGAAGGCGACTTTGCGCACTTCTCCTACTCCAAGCCCTGATTGGCCTGGGTGGTTGAGGGCACTTCTATGCACTGTGCACTGCTTGCAGGGTGGGGCAGGGCGGGAGGAGACTTCCCATGTTCCCTGCCCCCCAAGCCCTGATTGGCCTGGGGGTGGAAGGAGGGAAGTGCATGAAGTCTCCTCACGTCCTGTGAGGGGTGTGGCACTTCTAAGCACTGCACGCTCCTTGCAGGATGGGGGCAGGGTGGGAGGAGACGTTGCATGCTCCCGCTATCCCCAGACCAATCAGGGCTTGGGGCGGGCGGGGGGTGCGTTAAGGTTCCTCCCGCCCTGCAAGTGCTCAGCATTTAAAGTTAACCACCAGCTGCTGTTCAGCTGGCGGTTGACTCTCAGCGTGGCACTCCCTTGAAGGGTGGAGGCAGGGAGCGAGAGACTTCTGTGCTCCCCCTCCCCAGGCCCTGATTTGATCTGGGAGCAACAGGGGGAGAGCACGCAAAATCTCCTCCCACTGCCAGGGGCACAGGTACCTAGAGGGAATCACCAGCTGTTCAAAACAGCAGCGGTTCTCTCTAGGGGAAGGCAGACTTTACACGCTCCCCAGACCTGTCACGGTCTGTGGGTAGAGAAGCATGGAAGTGTCCTGGCCCTGCCCCTTCTGGGATGGCCTGGGGGCACTTGAAAAATTTCTGAAGTGGCCCCCGGTCAGATATTATTGTCCTCTCCCCTGTTTTAGTGTCACTTCAAGACAGCAGCCAATAGGTAGCAAAGGGTGTTAAGTTGTTAGAAGCCAGTGAAGCATTGCTGCCTCCACAGAGATGCCCTGGTGTACTCATTGGTACTGATTAGTTTGTTTAGGCCAGCTACTGTCTGACTGGATCTGTTGTAACTAACACTTCAGTGCCAGTTGTGGTTGACTTTTTAAATTTATGACGTGCTCTTCACCATCACTGGAAGCCAAGTGCATCTCGTTGACAGAGGTGTTGATAACAATTTTGAAATGCAACATAATATAAGAGAGAGATCAGGAGAGGTGACAGCACTTCTCAAAGTGGGAGAGTATAGTTAAAAATAACACTGTGAATTGCTGTTTCGATTCTTGCACGAGATACGATTGTCTGGACCCCAGGGCAAGTAATATTGTGCCTGTTGTTATGAAACCATTCCGTGCAGTGTTTACATTCTCTCTCAACAGTGTTAATAACCCAGAAAACTATAGAAGCACTGAAGTACACTGCAAATGTGGAAAAAGTGTGGAACTGACTTTAATATCCAAGTTACACAAGGTAACTGTGCCGACTGTTGTCTGGTTAATAAAAACCTCAATTCTTTCAACCTATCTGAAGCTGCTGCAGAGTCAAGGGACCCTGAAGCAGATTTTAGGTCTAATGTTCCATGAAGTAAATGAGACCTTGTGCACAGACTGAGGCAGCTGCCAGCTGGCCATGAGTCTGTTTACTTCAGCAGAAGGAGGAATAGCTTCAAAGGCCACCTGGACCACTGAAGCATAGATGATCCTTGCTCATCTGGGAGGATTCTGCTGATGTCACCCAGCAGCAAATAACTCTGGGAACAAGGCTGGTGTCAGCAAGACACCCCATCCTTGCAGTCCACTGCTTAGGTGGGCAGGTGTTGAGTCCTCTCTCCTTTTGAGATAGACCCCAGTCCATCCTGTACATAGGGTCTCACCTATGCAATGACACATCAAACCTAAAATCTGCTTCCAGGTTGCTGGATTGTGCAGCAACTTCAGATATGCCAGAGAAACCATTAGGAAAAGAATTGGTAATAAGGTAGAAATATCATAATGCTACTATATAAATCTGTGCTGCACCCACTTCTTGAATACTGTGTGCAGTTTGATTGTCCTATCTCAGAAAAGGCATAGAGAAGAGCAACAGAAATGATTAGAGGTATGTAACAGCTCCCACATGAGGAGAAAATAAAAAAACTGGGACTGTTCAGCTTAGAAGAGTGAGAAGATATATATGTGGGGGGGGGGGGATATGATAGTCTATACAGTCATGAACAGTGTGAAGAAAGTGAATAAGGAGGGGATAAACAACAGTTCGTGCAATTCAAGAACCAGGGGTCACCCTATGCAATTAATAGGCAGCAAGCTTAAAACAAACAAAAGGAAGTACAGTAAACTTCCGATAATCCGGCACCTTTAGGGGTCCCCAAGTCAGCCGCTGCTGAAACAGATCAGCGGCTGATTCCAGGAAGCCCCGGGGCAGAGCAGCTCTGTTTCAACAGCAGCTGAATCGGGGACCCCTGGGACAGAGCAGCTGGGGTGCTGCCGGGTTGGTCCCGCAGCCCCGAGGGGCAGTGCTACGAGACCAACCCAGCAGCACCCCAGCTGCTCTGCTCCCGGCTTCCCCGATTCAGCTGCTGGTCAGTTTCAGCAGCAGCTGAATGGGGGAAGCCTGTCCGGCTGCCCCAGCACTTCCGGGTTCCTGATGGTGCTGGACCATCAGGAGTCCCGGAGCATTGGATGCTGGACTAATGGAGTTTTACTGTACTTCACATAATGCATAGTCAGCATATGGAACTTGTTGCCAAGGGATGTTGTGAAGGCCAGAAGAATAACTGGGATCAGAAAATAATTAGATAAGTTCATGAAGGGGATAGTTAATCAACGGATGCAAACCTATGCTCTGGGTGTCCCTAAACTTCTAACAGCCAAATGCTAAGACTGGACAGCAGGGGAACACTTGATAACTGCCATGTTCTGTTTTATTCCCTGTGGAGCAGATAGCACAGGCCACTTTCAGAAGACAGGATACTGGACTAGATGGACCATTGGTGTGACCCAATATAGCTATTCTTATGTGGTGGCCCAGAGGTTAGGAGAAGCTTTCACTTGTCCAAAGAATGGTGCCTGGGGAGAAATGCTTCAGCTTTTGTATGGGTGGCCCTTTCCACTATCATCCCAAAGAATTAGAGGGTGACAGAACTGTCAGGGCCTCCATAGAGGAGTATTCCTAGTGAATTAAACTGCGTTGATCTAGCCCACGTGGAAGTGCATATTGGATCGGGGCTTTTTAAGAATCAGTGTTCTGTGTGGATAGTAAAATTTTCATGCCTCTCTTTGTGAGAGGAGGAGTTCACATTGGTGTCCTTGTCAACATCTCCTTTATCTGCCTCTCTACTGTTGCCGTCCCTGCTGCACGGGTTTGCATTTTGCTCATGCTCTGTTTCTATAGCATGTAAAACACGTTAGGATGAAAGCCCCAAAGGAAATGTAAATTGTCATTTCTCTGGCCTAAATGGTTGGCTTCTGATAACTTCACCTTTCCCACTTACCTCCACGCCTCTGTGCATTGTAATAAATGGCTTAGTATCTCCTATCATATCCATGCTTTTTATAGCCACTTCACCTTGTATATATGCAGTACTGTTATAGCAGATATTCCAGATGCTGTGCTTGCTTTGCAGTAGTTGAGCTACAGGATTTCTATGCTGTGCATTTCCTAGGATTCAGAATGTAACCCATCATTATTCTAACATCAGTCACTGAAATCCCTGCTGAAACTGAAGGGAGTGATATAAAGCAGATATGAACCAAACAAACAAAATATAAATAACCACCTAACCCTAAAATAGTAATGTGTGTGGAATCTGCACATGCCTCACTTATGCCACAGCAATATTGGACAGTAATTTTCTCATGCACTTTTATGATGATAGATTCTTATTCCTGCATCATTTACAAATCCCCTTCAATGTGATGAATAAAGGAAGAGTTTTATTACTAACATAACTTCCAGAAGTTACTTTGGGCACCCATTCAACCCTGCAGCCTTCAGAGTTGTAGCTTTACTAAGGCTGTCTCAGTGACATGAAAGAGATATTAACAGGATCCCTGAAGAGTAAATTACAAACAGGAACAATCTGCTCACCTTACATAGAACAATTTTTGAGTTAATAGCCTCACTTTGCCGCTAGGGAGTAGTTGTCCACTGTCTTTCCATCTGCCCTTATTCTGTCTCTCTTTGATTAGAACTCGTTTGGGTGGGAGTGTATTGATGTGCACGGAGATAGAGGTTTAACCAGTGGTTAGTCATTTTTAAGAGGGTTTTTGCAGAGGGCAGATTTGTAAAGCGGACACTTAAATGAATGAGCTGTTTAAGCAGCAATTTTCCATTTTCTGCCTACTGTTCTGGGCTCTTTCTGTCCAAATGAGTTTCTTGTCCCCCTTCTGCCCAAGTCAGAGGTGAAATATACACTGTGTGTAACTGTCATAAAAAAAATTCCCACCAAACACAAAATCAAATCACCACTCCTTTCCAGATGAAACAAGCCCAATTCTTTCAGTCTTCCTTCATAGGTCATGTTCTCTAGACTTTTAATCATTCTTGTTGCTCTTCTCTGGACCTTGTCCAATTTCTCCACATCTTTCTTGAAACGTGGTGCCCAGAACGAGACACAATACTCCAACTGAGGCCTGATCAGCACAGAGTAGAGTGGAAGAATGACTTATCGTGTCTTGCTCACAACACTTATGTTTGTTGCAAAAAAACCAATCCACTGGGTCATGTCTTGCAGTGTCGGTGTTCGCATATGATTCTGGGATGCACTGTGTCACACTGTTGACTCCTATTTAGCTTGTGGTCCACTATGACCCCTGGATCCCTTTCTGCAGTACTCCTTCCTAGACAGTTGCTTCCCCTTCTGTATGTGTGAAACTGATTGTTCCTTCCTAAGTGAAGTACTTTGCATTTGTCCTTGTTCAACCTCATACTGTTTACCTCAGACCATTTCTCCAGTTTATCCAGATCATTTTGAATTATGACCTTGTACTTCAAAGTGGTTGCCACTCCTCCCAGGTTGGTATCAACTGCAAACTTAATAAGCGTACTCTCTATGCCAATATCTAAATTGTTGATGAAGATATTGAACAGAACTGGTCCCAGAATCCCTGCAGAACCCCTTACTGCATGATTCTGAACCATTATTACCATAAAATTGCAAGTATAATGCACACTTTTTTTTTCTGGATTTTTTTTAACGTCAAAGTCGGGATGCGCATTATCTATAGGAGTTGGGTTTTTTTAAGTTTTCGTTTGGCAGTTCCACGTCAGTTAATTAATTGCTGGACACCGGAGGTTAAGTTGAATTTTATTAGCATAGGCAAACAATCATATACACTTTCAAAAAAGTAAGTAAAAGTAAGGAAATCAACACCGCAGCTCAAACACGCTTCTACTCATCTTCGAAGCCCTTGAATTTGCTGCTGTTAGAATCTTCCTCGAACAGACAAGCAATATCTTCCGGGATATAGCCCTTGACATCTTCATCCAGGTAATACAAGTCATGGTCATCTTCGCATAAATCACCCTCAGCCGATTCATTGTCACTCGGATCTGTCCACAGGGCATCATCCTCGCTGCCACTCATAGCATTAGAGATGCTGCATTTCAGAAACCCCTTACTTATGATGGCAGGATCAAGTTGAAGCCAGACATCCTCTATCCACTGGGTCACGTCTTGCAGCGTCAGTGTTCGCATATGTCCACCTGCAGTAAATGTATGTTCACCTTCCAAATACCAGGTGTTCCATTTCCTGTGTAGTGCATCTTTCATTGGCTTGTTAACTGTCACGTCAAGCGGCTGCAACATTTTGGTCATTCCACCAGGAATAATTGCCAAGTCTGTTTTGTCCTGCTGAAGCCTTTTCTTGATGGATGGCATACGATGACAACGAAATGCATCCAAAACTATTAAAGACCGCTTTCTCGTAAGTCCACCCGGCTGCTTCGCCCAAACTGTCTGTAGCCAATTAAGCATTAAAGCTTCATCAATCCAGCCTTTAGGGTGAACACGCACATGAACAGTGTTTGGGAATATAACATTCTTTGGCATTGTCTTGTGCTTGAAGACAATATAAGGAGGCAGCTTCGGTTCTGTTGGCCATGCAAACAAGCATTATGGCGAACCTCGACTTTTCATGCCCTGCGGTAACAATTGAGACGGTCTTGGCACCTTTCACTTCAAGCGTTCTATCGTAAGGATTATTGAAATTTAAAGGCATCTGATCTGCATTACCGATTAATGAAAGGTCGTACCTGTGCTCCTTGAATAGTTTTATGATAAACTTTTGGAACTGTAGTAACTTAGTGTCAGAGTCCAGGGGTAGCTTCTGCGTGATTGCCGTTCGGCGTCGGACCGATAGGCCATGCCGATGCATGAACCAATCGCCCCAGCCATGTGACGCTTTAAACCCGGCTATGTTAGTGCAAATTTTCACAATCATCAAAGCCTTCATTCGAACCTCCACAATGGTAACACCGCTGCCTTGGTGTCAACGCTCAGCAATCCACTCAAGCAGCTTGGCCTCCAGTTCAGGATATACAGTGCTTTTACCTCGCTCAGCTATCTTCGTCCAAGGAAACACTTGCAGGCGCTCTTTCTGCCATCTCCAAAGCCGAATGTTAGAGTCTGCTATGCCATCAAAGAGTCTGTTGCCATGAGCCTCAGCATACCTAACTACCTTAAGTTTTTCAGCTGTAGTGTAAGATCGCCAACAACTCATGGTAGCACAAAGAGAGCATCGAAATGCCGTGCATTATATACTCATGCGTTCACGTGCAATTGACCAGCAATACAAAAGGGCAGGAAATACAGCAAATTCGGGGTGTGCATTATATATAGGTGTTCAATTTTTCCATGATTTTGACATTGAAAAGTTAGAGTGCGCATTATACTCGCGATTTTACAGTAACTACTTTCTGAGAATCTGAAGGGGTCATTTATCGAGGTAGCACTCCAGTAATTACTTATGAAGAAGAATGGCTGTATGCCCTTTGAATCAGTTTCAAAGGCTCTGAAGCCAGTACCCCTCCACAGTTCCTTTAAGAGCAGGTCCCAGTGGTGAAATTTTTATGTATTGTTGGCCTTAGTGTCTGTTTTCCCGAGACGAGAAGATGTCAGAAACCAGTGAACTGTTTTCTCAGCCTCATTTAATGGTATTGTAGGCCACTGGCCTGCCTCCATCAGCCCAGGGAAGACTTAACGCCACATTCGAAATCTGTTCAGGGCCTTAATTCAGAGTGCAATTTTATTCTTTAAACTCAAGACAAAGTAACACCAAATAAAGCAATTCCCTGCACCAAAGCAGGCCTGCAGGGGCCCAAAGGCCTCTTTTCCACTTCCAGAGCCAGAAACAGAAAGCCATCTGCTTCACACAGTTTGCTTCCTCAGCTGAGGCAGGTATGGGCTTTTTATAATCACTTGATCAGTCTCGGGTGGGAAGTAGCTGATCATTCACAGGTGAGACTGACCCCCTACTTTCTTTAAAAGGACATTCACCCTGAGGCAAGTAGATTTTACTGAAGAACTGGAATGTAATATTCCCCTGTCATTCAGAAGCTGGTAAATGTGATTGGGGACTCTTAGGTGGTCTATTCTTACAATTATATTTTAAATTTAATAAGTGATTTGAGATTCTAGCCATAGGTGAACAGGCTTTTCCTCCTCTAATCGTCTGCATACCAGTTGTAAACGAAAACTCTATCCCATCTTCCTGGAGAATGTGTGACCTCTTTAGTAATGCATAGAGAGGAATTTAGTCAGATGTCTGACAGTTTGTTTTTGCCAGAGACAGAACTGGCTCTTTAAACTACTCTGACAATACCCAGATGTTCTTTCTGGCGCATAGAGTTTTCATTTTTCTGTCATTGCTCCATTCATCTTACCCTTGTCCGCCATACATCTATTTGCTGGGGCTTTTGGGGGAGGCTGTTAATACAAGTGGGACAGGAGTCTTTAATGGGGGCACAGTGTGGGTGTGTATGCATGCTTAATTATTGGCTGTCTGATCCTGTTACTGTGTGGGTTTTGCTATCAGGCTATTAAATGGAGTGTCATTTTGAATAATCGTCAAGGTGCCTCGAGCTGAAGTAGATCTTACTTTTTTTAAAAAAGCGTTTCACTTTAGTACCCAGTCTTAGACATTATTCATGCAGATTTCAGCCTTCTCTTCTCATACCCATGTCATACGGTTCATAATAAAATTTCATATTTATTTTATGAGCCAACCAGCTGGTGGATTCAGTATGGGACAAGAATGAGAAATCCTGATGAAATCTTTATAAGTCTAATCTATATAGGCATTTACACTGTGATATTCTTGCCGGGGTATTGTCAGTGACTTCATTCTCTGCACAGCTAGAAGTGCGTTTCTTACTTTGACTTACTAATTTCTCCCACTTACTGAATGTGATCTGATTAGTTTTTGGTGCATACAGTTACTCTTGATGATGTATGTAGTAAAGGATGTTTTTTAAATACTTAATTTTCTTTTCAGATACTTGATGGACTTTCTTTTAAAAAATGTAAATGCATAAACTACACCAGTGGCTTTGTGTGTCTCTGTTGATTCAAAGCAGCTGTAAGCCCATTGAATCCAACTCTCTAAAGAGTGGCCCACTTTGAGAAACACTGGTCTACAGCTTTTTTCAGAGTTCTTTAGAGTTCTTTGTTGCCAGGTTTTTTCGTTTGTATCCTCAGAGGGTGGGCAACGCAGTTTCAAAGACCAGCTGAAGACAGAGAAAGGATTGTTTTCCCTTCCTTAAATAGAATTTTCACCATGGCAGAAACCCTTTGTTTAGTACTATCCATCCCTATGGAAAAATACCAGGTTCAAGATGGAGTTTGGTACCAGGAGGCATGGTCACATGTCTTTCCAGAACCAAACATAGTTTGGGCTTTCAGGAAGAATAAAACCATTCATGGGTTGTTGGTTTGAGTACTGAGCCATTATGATCCTGAAGTATTCCTAATTACTCTCATTAGCACATTCAGAATTAAAAGCAGATTCATGCTTCATATTTCTAACTTCACATACAAGAATGATCCATGCACCAAAATAAGATATACATATACAGCAGACTGTAACTTTAAAATTGATATGTTACATGACTGGTTTTGCAGACAGAATCTTTGAGTTATAGATACATCAATTTTCATAAAGCGGGGGGAGGGGAAGCACACACACACCCACCCCTTAATGAGCTTGACAGCACATTCCATTGGAAAGCTATTCTGCTTAAACAATAAAAGGGAGGGAGATGAAAGTAATCTGGCTTCCAGGTATGCCCAGTTTAGCACAACTTGACCCGTATCTGCAAAAGTAACTACTTTAACACACAAGTGGGAGAAAACAGGCATGATGTTTTGTCAGCTAAAAAGGCCTATAAAAAGTCTGATGTGGGGCTGCTTATAAAGTGCTGACCTCATCCCCATAAGTGGCCGCGGTACTTACGCTACCTGATTACAGGAGATGGATTCCCAGAGATAAGAAGGGCGGAGCTTGATTCACATCCCTGAGATTAGCATCTCCGATTAGCTTGTTTAGTCCACTCTCTGTCTAGTATGCTTGCTTTTGTGAATTACATTCTCAGATGCCATCTCCCCCGGTTCACTGTATAAGGAGCCGATGTTCCTGACTCGGCTTTATGAATCTCAGTATCGTGCCTGTAATTTTTTTAGGTGGCTAAAAATTAGGTGCTGTGATGCTCAGCATTGCATCACATAACACTTCCTGGATTCTACCCCAAGTGCTTAACAAGCTCTGTGCCCCTTTTTTTCTTCAGCCCTGCACTATTTATCTGCCATCCCTCTATTCCCAGGTTAAGAGACTGTGTGGTCTGCTAAAAGGTGAGCCTAGGCACCAGTGTTTCCTGTAAGGCACACACTTGGGTAGGCCAAATAGGAGACATTCAAATGGTAACCCACCCCATCTTAGAAGATTATTTCACAGCAGGGGTGGGCAATAAGTAGCCCGAAGGCCAACACGGTTTGCCAGGGTTACTCTCTGGTGAGCCACCAGGGCTTTATTTACTTGCACTTCCACAAATATGGACACTTGCAGCTCCTGTTGACTGCAGATGCCATTCCTAGCTAACGGGAGTTGTGGGAAGTAGCCATATCTGCAGGTGTGCAGGTAAATAAAGTGCCAGCCACCCAACAGAAGCTAACACTGGAGGACCGCTTTATTGCCCACCCCAGTTTTAGTCTTCAGCTGTATAAATCTAGCTATCAGAAAGTTTTTCCTCATTAGACCTATGACATTCATTCCTTATCCCACTGTCTTTTTTTTATTATTATTATTATTATTCTCTGTATGATGCAAAATAATTCTTCATCTTGATGTTTATTTCCTTCAAATATTTAGAAATGGTTACATCCCCCACCTCTGCCCTTATTTGTTGATTAGTCAGTCTCTCTGTGTCTGCAAAATATTCTTTTTGTGGAAAGCTTTCCTCATTCGTTTTGTTGACTTTTTCAGTGTCAAGTGCAATGCAAGCATAAAGTATTTGTAAATAAATTATTACAAGGGAATTTTATAGATCTGGTGCATTCCCTCTGTGTAAATGGGGATTGATTGGCTGGCATAATTTAAAAAAAAGTAACACTATCTCAGCTACTTTTTAAACATATTTAAAAAATCAGACTTGAACAAACTCAAAGAATGAGTAGGTAAGATCCCCTGGGAAGAAAATCTAAGGGAAGAAGTTCAGGAGAGCTGGCAATTTCTCAAAGAAACAATTTTGAAGGCACAACTGCAGACTATACCAATACAAAGGAAACCTCTGAAGAACAGTAGGAGACTAATATGGGTCAGGTGAAAACTCTTTAATTACCTGAAAATCAAAAATGAATTCTACAAAAAATGGATACATGGACAAATTGCTATTAAAGAGAACACAAAGAAATCGCACAAACATGTAGGATCAAATTTAGAAAGGCTAAGGCACAAAAGGATTTGCATGTAGCAAAGGACACAAAAGGCAATAAGATTTTCTTTAAATACATTTAAAGAGGAAAAATAAAGGAAAGTATAATCCTCTAGTTAGCAGGGAAGAAGAGCTAATAATTGATGACATCAAGAAAACTGAGTGTTTAATGACCCCTTTGCTTCTGTCTTCTCTAAAATGATTAATGATGACCATATATTCAACACAATTAGTATTAACAGTAAGGGGAAGGAATGCAAGCCAAAATAGGGAAAAAACAGGTTAAAGAATTAAAGAATATTTAGAGAAGTTATATGTATTTAGGTCAACAGGGTTTAATGAAATTCTTCCTAGGGTACTTAAGGAGGTACCTGAAGAAATTTTGGAGCAATTAGGGATTATCTTTTAAGACCTCCTAGAGGACTGGTGAGGTCCCAGAGAACTGGGGAACAGCAAATATAGCACCTGTCTTTAAAAAGCAGGGGGGATTATAGACCAGTCACCCTAACTTGTATTCCTGGAAAGACACTGGAACTAATTTGTAAGCAGCTGGAAGAAATATGATTATATGGAATAATCAGCAAGGTTTTGTCAAGAACAAATCATAAGAATGGCCATACTGTATCAGACCAAAGGTCCATCCAGCCCAGTAACCTGTCTGCCAACAGTGGCCAATGCCAGGTGTCCTAGAGGGAGTGAATCGAAGAGGCAATGATCAAGCGATCTCACTCCTGCCATCCATCTCCACCCTCTGACAAACAGAGGCTAGGGACACCATTCCTTACCCACCCTGGCTAATAGCCAGGGCTTGACAAGCGGCGGTGAGCCCCACTTGCCAGCTGCGCGGTTTGGCACGCTGCGCATGCACAGATCGCGATGCCGTGCCGGGCTAAAATCTACTCGCCATGGGTGAGAAGATTGCCCCAATTGTTGAGCCCTGCTAATAGCCATTTATGGACTTAACCTCCATGAATTTATCTAGTTCTGTTTTAAACTCTGTTATACTCCTAGCCTTCACAGCCTCCTCAGGCAAGGAGTTCCACAGATTGACTATGCGCCGTGTGTAGACAAACTTCCTTTTATTTGTGTTAAACATGCTGCCATTAGTTTCATTTGGTGGCCCATAGTTCTTATATTATGGGACCAAGTAAATAACTTTTCCTTATTCACTTTCTCCGCATCACTCATGATTTTATATACCTCTATCATATCCCCCCTTAGTCTCCTCTTTTCCAAGCTGAAAAGTCACAGTCTCTTTAATCTCTCCTCATATGGGACCCGTTTCAAACCCCTAATCATTTTAGTTTCCCTTCTCTGAACCTTTTCTAATGCCAGTATATCTTTTTTTGAGATGATGAGACCACATTTGCACACAGTATTCCAGATGTGGGCGTACCATGGATTTATATAAGGGCAATAAGAAATTCTCCGTTTTAGTCTCTATCCCTCTTTTAATGATTCCTAATCATATCAAACCAACCTATTTTCCTTCTTTGACAAGGTTAGTGGCCTAATGGACAGAGGGGGAAGCAGTAGATATGTAGAGCCCTGAAAATCTGCAGATAATCCGCTTTATATCTGTGGGAATATGGTTGTAGGTATCCACAACTCACTTTTGTGGATACATACATGGATAAAATTTTGTATCTAGAACCCTGCAAATTTGCAGATATCTGTGAGTATCTGTGGATGTGGATATCTGCGGTTCATTTTTGCGGATACGGATGTGGGTACAAAAATGTGTATCTGTGCAGGGTTCTATAGCTGTAATATCTTGATTTTTAGTAAGGCTTTTGACACCATTCTACGTGATATTCCCATAAGAAAACTAGATTAAATTATTATAAGGTGGGTGCACAGCTGGTTGAAAGACCATACTCTGAGAAGTTACCAATGGTTTACTATTACATTTAGAGGGCAAATTTAGTGGAATCCTGCAGAGGTCAGTCCTGGGTTCAGTATTACTCAATATTTTCATTAATGACTTGGATAATGTAATGGAGAGCATGCTTATAAAATGTTCAGATGATAACTAGTGTTCCTTCTAAGCTGCATGGCAGCACAGCTTCACAGGTGATTAATCCACCCTGCCCAGTCAGTCAGCTCCCAGCACAGAGCAGGGCTGATTAATCACCTGTGCTGCTGTGCACTTTAGAGGGAACACTGATGACAAGTAGGGATGTAAGTAGTAGTCGAGGAGTGACTTGACTAGTCGCTTCCCATCAACTACTAGATTAGCTGATTAAATTCCATCAACTACAGGCAGTCCCCGAGTTACGCGGATCCGACTTATGTCGGATCCGCAGTTACGAACGGGGCTTTTCTTGCCCCGGAGGACTGGAGCAGCGGGACACCCAGATGCGCTGCAGTCCCGCCGCCCCCGTCCTCCGGGGCGAGAAAAGCTGCTCCACGTCTCCCTGGTCTGCTGGAGGGGCAGCCCCCCCCAGCAGACCAGGGAGACGTGGAGCAAAGCCTTGGAGCACGCCCGCAGCGGAACAGCCCAGGCGCGCGTGCTCCAAGGCTTTGCTCCCCGTCTCCCTGCAGACCAGGGAGACGCAGAGCAAAGCCTTGGAGCACGCCCGCAGCGGGACAGCCCAGGCGTGCTCCCAGGCTTTGCTCCCCGTCTCCCTGCAGACCAGGGAGACGCAGAGCAAAGCTGCGGAGCACACCCGCAGCGGGACAGCCCGGGCGTGCCTGGGCTTTCCCGCAGCAGGCGTGCTCCAAGGCTTTGCTCCCCGTCTCCCTGGTCTGCTGACCAGGGAGACGGAGCAAAGCTGTGGAGGACGTGGGCGGTCCTGCCACCCGCGTCTCCCTGGTCTGCTGGGGGGGGGAGGGGTGCAGCTAGTGCCCCTCCCCCCCTTCTACCCCCCCCTCCCCGAGCAGACCAGGCTTTTCTTGCCTACGCCTGGGGTAGAGCAGCTGGGGCACTGCCGGGTTGGTCCCGCAGCGCTGCTGCTCGGCACTACTATACCAACCCGGCAGCACTCCAGCTGCTCTGCCCCAGGCGTCCTGATTCAGCCGCTGCTGGTCAGTTTCAGCAGTGGCTGAATCAGGATGCCTGGGGCAGAGCAGCTGGGGTGCTGCTGGGTTGCTCCAGTAGCGCCGAGGAGCAGCGCTACTGGAGCAACCCAGCAGCACCCCAGCTGCTCTGCCCCAGGCGTCCCCAAGTCAGCCGCTGCTGAAACTGACCAGGGGCTGACTACAGGAAGCCCGAGGCAGAGTTGCTCTGCCCCGGACTTCCTGGAATCTGCCGCTGATCAGTTTCAGCAGCAGCTGACTTGGGGACGCCTGGGTTTCTTAAGTTGAATCCGTATGTAAGTCAGAACTGGCGTCCAGATTCAGCCGCTGTTGAAACTGATCAGTTTCAGCAGCGGCTGACGCCAGTTCAGACTTACATACAGATTCAACTTAAGAACAAACCTACAGTCTCTATCTTGTATGTAACCTGGGGACTGCCTGTACTCGATTAGGGATGTTAAATTGTGTTTAATCAGCTAATGACAACAAGCTGGGAGGGGTTGCAAGCATTTTGGAGGGTAGGATTAGAATTCCAAATTGTCTTGAGAATTTAGAGAGTAGGTTTGAAATCATCAAGATGCAGTTCAATAAAGGCAAGTGCAGAGTGCTTCATTTAGGGTATGTCTACACTACCCCGCTAGTTCGAACTAGCGGGGTAATGTATGCATACCGCACTTGCTAATGAAGCCCGGGATTTGAATTTCCCGGGCCTCATTAGCATAAGCGGGGAGCCGCCATTTTTAAATCCCCGCTGCTTCGAACCCCGTGTAGCGCGGCTACACGGGGCTCGAACTAGGTAGTTCGGACTAGGGTGCCTATTCCGAACTACCGGTACACCTCGTTTCACGAGGAGTACCGGTAGTTCGGAATAGGACCCTAGTCCGAACTACCTAGTTCGAGCCCCGTGTAGCCGCGCTACACGGGGTTCGAAGCAGCGGGGATTTAAAAATGGCGGCTCCCCGCTTATGCTAATGAGGCCCGGGAAATTCAAATCCCGGGCTTCATTAGCAAGTGCGGTATGCATACATTACCCCGCTAGTTCGAACTAGCGAGGTAGTGTAGACATACCCTTAGAAAGAAAAAAACCAAATGCACAAATTCAAAATGGGGAATAACTAACTAGGTAGTAGTACATCTGAAAAGGAGGATATAGTGGATCACAGATTAAATGGGTCAACAATGTGATGCAGTTGTGAAAACGGCCTCAGTTGGAATACTGTGTCCAGTACTGGGTATCTCACTTTAAGAAAGATGTGGAGAAATTGGAGAAAATTAAGAGAACAAAACTAATAAAAGATATAGAAAACCTGACCACTGAGGAAAGGTTAATAAAACCTGGCCATGTTTTGTCTTGAGAAAATAAAACTAGGGAAGAGGGCTCCTGATAAGTTTTCAAATATGTTAGGGACAATGTTAGGGATTGTGATGTATTGGTCTCCATGTTCACTGAAGGTGGGAAGAAGTGATGGGCTGTAGCAAGGAAAACTTAGGTTAAATATCAGGCAAAACTTTCCAGTCATAAGAATAAGTAAGCTCTGGAATAAGCTTCCAGTGGTGAATCCCCATTATCAGATGTTTTTTAAAAAGAAGATGGACAAACATCTGTTGGGGATGGTTGTAATTAACAAAACAAAAACACAAAATCCCAGATACATTGGCTAACTTCAAGGATTGGTAATGGCATATAGAACCTTCCATTTGTCCCGTGCACACCAAATCAATAGTGAACAAAAGTTGTCTCTGTTTTGCAAACTGAATATATACTCATTTGTACTCTCCTAGAATAACTCTATCTGCAATTCTTTTAGGGGCTGTAAGGAGCTAATACTTTTGTACAATGCTTTTCATCCATAAATCTCAGAAGAGGGTAAGCATTTAACCTCTATAGAGATGGGAGAAATTAAATTACAGAAAAATTATAATCAAATGTTTTAGAGGTGAGTATGCATTTTGCATCCCGAGCAGGGTGGGTTGGAGTCTTTTGAAGGTGCTGAAGCTGGATTTCTGCTGGTACTCAACACCTAGAAGGCTCAAGATATCTCAAATTGGACATCCAGAAACATCGTAGGCTCCCAGAATTAGCGAGCACCCTTGAAAAATGTTGTCCTAAGTCATTTAACAAACATCATGTAGTCAGTCTGTGGCATAGCTGGATCTAGGTCTCCTGGCACCTTTTCCGCTAGGCCACACAACCTTTGTATATTAGAGAAACAAGGTGGGTGAAGTATTATTTTTTTATTCTACACTTCGAAAGCTGGTGTGTCTCATTAGCAAATGTTGATCCAATAAAAAGCTATTACCTCACCCATACTTGGCTCTCTGCATACCACCTTTGCATGTGGCAGTTTGCTCCTTATACTCAGTTTTCCATATAATACATGCTGAACAGGAAGTTGCCTGTTGCAGCAAAGTGACCTCCCTATCTTCAACTGATGCCATCTCCAGCCCGAGGGAAGCTGGTATCAGCTGCCCAACTTGGGAGGCAGGGGGTGTTGAACCCAAAATCCCAGGCTCTACAGGCTGACGTCAGAGCTATTAAGCCACTGAGATCCACCCCATCTCCCTACCTTCAGCTGATATCTTAGACTCCCTTCATGAACTGGGCATCCAAATCTTCAGCTACTTTATGTGGGTGACCGTGTCTGTTCTTCATAGCCCAGATACTGGGCTGCCTAGAGCAGCAGACTGCCTTCAGATGGCACTCTCTTGATACAGTCCCACCAAATGTCACTCTTACCTCTTCTTATAGGGGATCCCTAACAATTTATGGGAAGAAATAATCACTGCTGCTACTGTGATTTTTTTTTTTTTTTCTTTCCAAAAGTACCACTGTGCACCCAGTGGCAGGTGCAGGCCTGTTGTTTGTTGTCATGACAACAAGGGCAGAGGGAGGAAAGCAGCATAATTCCAGGGCTGATAATTAACGGGGGGGAGGGAGGAGTAATTGTAGCAGGAGGGGAAGCTCTCAGTAATTATAGAACAGCACAGATGAAAAAGCAGGGCACAGTTGCTGTCAATGTTGTGTGCCCTGCGATAGCTGTTTAAGTCAGTGGTCCCCAATGTGGTGCCCATGGGCACCAGGGCGCCCACCAGGGCATTTGTGTGCCCGCCAAATCATCTGGGCCAGCTCGTCCCCATCTCCCCCCAAGCGCTCAGCACATGCGTGGTGCCGGGTGCATAGTGCATGGGCTGCGCCGGGCGCACGGCACATGCGCGGTGCTAGCCCCGGGTGCATGGCACATGGGCGGCCCCTACCCCGGGCATGCAGCACATGTGTGGTGCTGGCCCTGGGTGCCTGGGTGGCCCCGCCCCTGGGCGACCAGCAGCCCCGAAAGGTTGGGGACCACTGGTTTAAGTCATTGCAGGTTGGGAACTTAAGTGTTGTGTCATGGGACACAATGCTATTCCTGTCATGGCAGAACACCATGTGAGGAGCTTTTACTTGAGGAGGGATTAAAGCAGGGGTGGAGAACCTTTATGGGGTTGGAGGCTGCACACAAGTGAGAAGTTCAAACCTCCTCCCAAACCCTCACTGACATGGCCTCTGACTGAGAAGCAGAAAGACACTCCTGACATTCCCCTCGCACACCAGAGTCTAGGGAGGCCCAAGCTAGTAGATTTTGTGTGTGCTCCAGCCCAGTGGCAGGACAGCAGTGGTGGGGGGGACTGGAGTTCCAGTGTGGGCTTCCCTATGCTAGGGGGAGCCCTGAGCCTCAGGGCCCAAATCTAGCCTCCAAGCCTTAGTTTCCCAACCCCTGGATTAAAGGAACGGACCTATTAGGGCAGCCATTAGGAGATCATTAGAAAGGGGGAACCACTTAAATTTACAAGCAGATTCTAAAATACTTTATAGATCACTAACCAAATTCTGTTCATGCATACACCAGTTTTTACCAGTAACACAACAGAAGAGCTGAAATCAAAATTAGTGGTAGGTAGGCAGACGTGCACAGAGAACATAATGCCTTTGACTGGAGTGCGGTTACTCAAGGCTTACACTTTGATAGAGAGCAAAATTACAATTAGATGAAATACACTCAGGCTACGTCTACACTGCACGTGTGTTCTTGTGCAAGTAAATTTACAGTAAGGCGTCGGAACAGAGGACTTCTTGCACAAGAGTTATTCCTCTCCCCATGAGGAATAAGCCCTCTTGCGTAAGAGCTCTTGCACAAGAAGGCAATGTGGACAGGCAACAGGGGTTTCTTGCACAAGAAACCCTTATAGCTAAAATGACGACCAGGGCTTTCTTGCACAAGAGAGCATCCACACTGCCATGGACGTTCTTGCGCAAAAGCACGTGGCAGTGTGGACGCACTCTTGCGCAAGACCTTTTGCGCAAGAAGCCTGCAGTGTAGACGTAGCCTCATGGTTAGCTGTGAAATGCAGCCATTTCTGAGGTGGAACACTACAACCAGTCTTTTTGGCATCATTGAACAGTTCTTCAGAAGGCAGCTTCTGCTGACTACAAGTTGTCGAGGCTTTGGCTTGATATCATCTGAAAGGCAGCAACACAGCACCCCACCTCCCATCTCTATGCTAAGCACTGCTTTATTGCTAACTCAGAAACACATGAAGCCCAATTTCTGAATTATCAATGCCATTATCTACAGCTGCTGTTTCCCCTTGGAGATGTGACTCAGCCTGACTCTCTCTAGTGTGAGATCTGACACAATCACAGGGAAAAGTGTTTTGGTTTTTAGGATGTTATTTGAGGTGAACTTTGTGACACTCTGCTTGTGTGCCCTGAGGACTGCAGAGTAGATGGTTTGTGACAGAAGCAGCTGTGAGTGGAGAGGACGCTGCTGTCAGTAGGATATTCATTAGTGCAGTGACCTACTTCTGGCCAAGCTTCTGGGACGTCTGTGGCTACCCCACTTAGAATCTGTTCTACCAAAATCACCGTGGCTTTCAGTTAATAACATGAACTTCCTCTTGTTTCCTTCCCAGAGTTTGCCATCTACCAAGCTGCTGTTAGAATTTGTAGAGAAGCAATTTAGCATTGGAGTTGGGGTGTCTGACTGACATAATAATTATGCTGGAAAATGTAATTTTCCCTGAATATTAGAGATGGGATTATTTCAAGGAGATCTCATTAATGCGCTGTTTGCCAACAAAGAGCCCAGTAACCTCTCTTTTAACAAGATTAGTGTGTGGGGTCACAATGCAGCAGGCTGTTAGGATGATATATTCAGCTTTTTGTTCTAAGGAAAAAAATTATCTTCTGCTATCTATGATGGTATAAAGGAGTGGCTTTCATTTAGAGAGATAGAGACTTGATAGTCGCTCCTTCCCTAGTAACCAGTGCCCACCTTTCTATGTCCAGATGCTGTGCCCTCTCACATGGGAAGTTTTGGAGTTGGGAGGGAGTGTGGTATAGAGGCTAAAGCAGAAGACTGGAAGCTAGGTCTCTTGGATTGTCTAAATCTGGTATTTTAGTGCCATGTTTTCATCAGCAAACCCCTATAACAGCTGTCATTTTTCCCATCTATGAAATGTAGATAATATTTGCCTTCCCAAAGTCTTTTTGTAGAACATTCAAAGGGACTGACAATTGGCTTTATTTTTTAATTAGCTAATTTTTGAAACTTCAGAATTCCAATGGAACACCTTTTATGCAATGTACACAGTAATCGTTGTTAAAAAAAGGGGGGGGGGGAATCTTTCATTGTTCCTGGCTGATGTTTGGAGGTGAGCCACGGCACAGTACAACCAAACTCGTATAATATCCCATTTCCCCCTTTTCCCTGAGTACACATCTGCTCATCACCTGTTTTGGTTTCAGCTCTACTGCTGTGCTATTGGTAAATACCATCTTGCGGGGCTTGGGACACAGAGGGCATGGGAGCTTTTTTTAATATAGAAACACAAACACGTTTTTCCTGCAGGACATGCCTCCTGCCTGCACCCTCCCTCCCTCTGCCCTCCTTTTTCCTCAGAGCTCAACTGCTGCGCAGGGCCTGGGGAGGCCCTGGAGCAGCATCTTTCCATGGTGCTCTGGGTGAGGAGAGCCAAAGCCGCGAACTGCAAGGCCCAGGAGCTCCGTGGCCTCCTCTCTCCCCCCGTGCTTGCGGGGGGAGGGAGAGGAGAGGTAGAAGCCACGAGCTGTGCAGCCTCTCCTCTCTCCCATGCTCTAGGGGGCATCCCCATCTTTGAGGTTTTCCCCTCTCTGGTGATCCAGGGGGGCAGGAATCGTGTCCCCTTTCTGCACCCCATCCCCCTCACACATCCCATAGATCGGGGAAGAGCCGGATCAGCCTTGCCCCAGCCCCTCCCCTCTCCCCCCAGCAGCCGGGGAAGAAAAGAGCCAGGGCAGGTTGCGGAGGAGGAGCTGGGGGGGCGCGAGAGCAGGGGTAGGGTGAGCAAGAGCAGGTGCAGCCTCTGGGCCGGGGGCAGGGGAGAAGAGCCAGGACTGGTGGAGCAGGTGCAGCCTCTGGGCCGGGGGCAGGGGAGAAGAGCCAGGACTGGTGGAGGGGAGGAAGGGGCTTGGAGGCAGGAAGGGAAGAGCCAGGGCCCTTTGGGTAGAGAAGAGCTTCAGCCTCAGGCCAACCCTGGCGCCAGGGTTAGAGAGCTGGAGCAGGCCAGGGCTGCCATGCCATGCCTTGGCCTGGCCCTCCATGGCAGCTGCGGGTAATGGGAGCCAGGGCTGCCTACCCCCCAGAGAGGAGGATTGGTGAGTGTAGTGAGCAGGGGTCACCGCCCGTTAGTTCCATTTAGAGCAGCATGTGAGAGCTGTCCTCTTGATAGCACATTAAACAGGAAATGCAATTGATAAAGTTGCCAACTTCCTAGAAGTCTCCAGGAATTATACATTAATCTTTAAATAAAGATTGTCATGTGATGAAACCTCCGGGAATACATTCAGCCAAAGTTGGAAGTCCTAGCAATTGACCATCAGCCGAACAGTGAAAGTTGCTATAGGCAAAGTGCTGCATCAGGGACCAGATCAAGTAGGATCAGCTGCTGGTTTGCTCCTTGAGTAAATTTGCTTCTAGGCACCCAGTGAGCCCAGCTTCACTGCTCTGGAACTGACAGAATGGCAACAGCCCCTGACTGGCTTCTGGTCAAGCAGCCCTGCTTATAAGCCCAGCCACCAAAGCAGATGAGCAACTACTCAATAGGCACCAAGCTTGCAGTTGTGCTTCCCTTTTTCTAGTCCCTGCTCCATCCTGCTTCTGCCCCCTGTTCCCTTCCTGCTTCTGGTTTCTCGTTTCAGTCCCCAGCTCTGCCTCTGGCTTACGACTCTGGTATTCAGCTTCTCTCTCCCTGGTACTGACCCTCCGCCTACTTCCTGGATTCTGCCCACAATGGACCCACCTCTCTGAAGGATGTTAGAGTATAACTGAGTAACGGTTAAGCTGATGTTTATTGGTGAATGGTCTCAGTTACACTCAGCCAGCTCCCAGGGAGGCAGCTTCACTGCAGCAGGGCAGCAAAGCCATCTCCCTGGGATCCAGAAAGGGAGGAGGCTTCTCCCTGGGAGCCAGGCCAGCAGGTTAATCTTTATACTGCAGAGCCCACAGCCTGTGTAACCCCTGATATTTTCAGCAGTTACATGTAGAATTTCTAGATACTCTCACAAAAAATCCCAAACATGGCAGGGAAAAAATTGGTTGAACAAAAAAAAAGGGAGGGGGGAGGGGAGAGGGTGGACCAAAGGGAGACCAAACTTGTTGCGCCAAAAAAAAAAAAAAAGAGTCTATGGGCCTTTAAATTCCCCCACCAGAAGTGTCAGGAGAAAAATGTCCCCGCTGGCCTTCTGTCTGACAAAAACAGAAAATGTCCGGTTTTTTACTGTACAGATGATGCGGTTACCTGACTGTCCGGGCAAAAACCAGACAGCTGGCAACCTTAGTTACACGGTTACTCTGATGCACGATTTTTAACAGCCTTTCCTCTAACTAGCGGGCAATACTGTTGCTTTTACAAGTAGGCCTGACCAACTGCAGCCTGGTTGGTCTGTGATGTCATGTCCATACAATAACTTGTGGGTGGAGGAGCAGAAAAATACTCCCCCCATTTTTCTCTTTTTTGCTTGTTATTTTAGACCTTACATGTAGCAACAGTTAGTACAATATTTTAAGGTAGAAATATTTTTTCATCCCTGCATTAAAGACCAAATTTTGATTTGTGAACCGCCATCATATAGCACACATATAGCAAGGCCAGGTGAAGTGAAGTATGTGCTGATTGCACACAATATTGTTAGAGCTGTGCGCTCCCTCTGCATCCAATCAAAGTGCTGTTATAATTCAGTCAGTGCAACCTGCAAATGCTAGATACGCAGGCACAGTTAGAAAAATACTCACTTCCTGGGAGATTGTCTTGGTTATGACAATATTATGGCCCACTCACTAGCCTAGGTTGCCCATTACTGAGTTCTGTAGTATGTCACAAAGCCACATTCTTCTTTCTAGCCTTCTGCTCACTAATAACCTTCCTTATGAATTATTGTAACATGCCAAACTGTCATTGAATCCCTTTATTTTAAATCTTTTTATTTTGCAGTCTAAGGTACTGGGAACATAGGACTATAGAAAAGATGTCGTGTATGAGCAGAGTTGGGTGAATAACTGATTTGTTTTCTGGTTTGCTAGCAGTTCTGAAAAATGAGGGGGGTTGGTTTGGGTTGAATTGAATCTGGATTTTTTGGCAAATTGACAGTTAATTTTGGAATGAATAAAACATTTTGTTTCTGTGCATTTTAAAGGGATAAGTTCTCAAAATCAAGGAAATGTGGTGACCTCCTTATAACTTTCAACCCAGTAGCTAAGGTGCTCACCAATATTTCTTCTATTTTTTCCTTCCACGTGTTTCTCTAAAACATCTATCAACCATCAATATTTTTCGTAGTGTTTGAATGCTTAGAATGCTTAAAAAAGAAATACTTTTCTTTAGGAATTTTAGAACTGGGTTTTTTTCTCTGTGAAAGAAAAACAGCCCACTCTTATGACTTAGTCTTTGAAAGCACATATCTACATTCCCTTATGTTCTAAAAGAGCATTCTTATATACTTTTGAAGTCAGGATGCTTTCTAAAACACAAATATCTTACTGAGATTGGTTTTTTGAGATTTATTTCTATAACCTACTGTTATCTTGTCTCTGAGAACACAAGCATGTCATTTTTTGCTTTTTTTAACTAAAATGGCCCTTTCATTTATAACCTGCCATTAGCAGAATATTTACAATTTGCAACTAAAGACTTTTATTAAATATGCTATACAAAACATATATTACAACAAACGATGCTTGTGTCCACTTTCAAAACTTGACATAAAAGTAAATAGAAACATAAAACAAAATAGAAGTTAGGAAAGCTGCATTTAGAGTTTGTCAACACCCTTGAGTATAATAAACATGTTTTTGTATCCAGAGGTGTTCTCTTCCCTGATATTTGGCTTGCCGCTGGTGACAGAAAGCAGAAGCCTCTTGGAATTTCTTTAAATTAGTCTGACGTTTCATATAATAAAATAAGTAACCAAAACCATAAGCTTGTGTTATATTTCTTCTTCAAGCATCATGGATACAGAGTTGTAGGTATCCCTTAACATCAATAATGCATCAATATTGAGATTGGGAGAAAAGGGATCTCTCAGGCAAGCAAACATCCCCTTATTCAAGGACCAAGGTGACTAAGATTCAGCTTTGGTTGGGAAAGGTTTTCTGTAATGAACAAATTTGAAAAACTGTGATACTTTATGTGTAATATCTCTCTGCAGAGATGAAAAGAAGAATGGTAAACCATTAAGACGGGAAGATTATAGACAACAGAATACATGTTTTACCCAAAATGTGTAATGGTCACTTTTTTCCCTCCAAGGACTTGGGCTTAGAAATTCCAGTAATAACGTGTCTACGAGTTGTTGTTTTTTTTTTTGTTTTTTTTTTTTAACCAACATTTGAGAATGAAAGATGATGTATAGGAAATTTTAGGTGAATACAAAAAAGCATGCACAACCAGAGCCATATTTCAGTACACAGTAGACAAAATCCCACATTTCATAGCTGCTCAGCTAATGCGCTCACAACTTAATACATATAAGTTTAAAAAATACCTATTTTCTGTTTGGTGCCAAACAGTAGGTAGCAACACAATAGCATTTTCCAAATATATAAGCCAAATGGGACTCTGCATTTGCAGAGATAAAGTTCCACTTTAGTAAGTAAACAAAAAATATTGAACATTTCTCTTTAGGTTGAATGATGTAAACATTGCTCCAGCTTTTCTATGTATGGTGGCACACTTTTTCAGCATTAACATATTATTTCAGTACAGGCAGTCCCCGGGTTACGTACAAGATAGGGACTGTAGGTTTGTTCTTAAGTTGAATCTGTATGTAAGTCGGAACTGGCGTCCAGATTCAGCCGCTGCTGAAACTGACCGCCAGTTCTGACTTACATACAGATTCAACTTAAGAACCCCAAGCGTCCCCAAGTCAGCTGCTGCTGAAACTGATCAGCAGCTGATTCCAGGAAGCCCGGGGCAGAGCAACTCTGCCTTGGGCTTCCTGTAGTCAGCGCTGGTCAGTTTCAGTAGCAGCTGACTTGGGGACGCCTGGGGCAGAGCAGCTGGGCTGCTGCTGGGTTGCTCCAGTAGCGCCGAGGAGCGGCGCTACTGGATCAACCCAGCAGCACCCCAGCTGCTCTGCCCCAGGGGTCCTGATTCAGCCGCTGCTGAAACTGACCAGCAGCGGCTGAATCAGGATGCCTGGGGCAGAGCAACTGGGGTGCTGCCGGGTTGGTCCAGTAGTGCCCAGAGCGGCGCTGCGGGACCAACCGGCAGTGCCCCAGCTGCTCTGCCCCAGGGTCCACAACAAAAGCCTGGTCTGCTGGGGGGGGGGGGGGGGCACACTAGCTGCGCCCCCCCCCCCCTCCCCCAGCAGACCAGGGACACGGGGAGCAAAGCCACAGCGGCAGCGGGTGCCACGCCTCTGAGGCTTTGCTCTGGCAAAGCCTCAGAGGCGCGGGACCCTGCCACCGCTGCGGCTTTGCTCCCGGTGTCCCTGGTCTGCTGGAGACGGTCCCCAGCAGACCAGGGGCACCGGGAGCAGCTTTTCTCGCCCCGGAGGTCAAGGTGGCGGTCCCGCTGCCTGCGAGCTCCGGGGCGAGAGAGCCCCATTCATAAGTGCGGATCCGACATAAGTCGGATCCGCGTAAGTTGGGGACTGCCTGTATTACTACCAGCTAACTCCACTTTCATTTGTTGGGCAAAGTTTCCTTCAAGTAAAAAGTGTGTGTAGTCTCCATATGGGATATCAGTAAGAAAAAAAATTAGCAGGGGGACCTGCATGGGTTTGAAAATAGGTAATACATAGATTAAAAGAGATCACTGGATTATCTAATCTGATGGCCTGTGTAACGTAGGCCATAGAATACCGGTTTCTCCAATAGTGAGCTCAGTAACTTGTGTTTGACTAAAGCATCTCTTCCAGAAAGTCTCCCAGTCTTAACCTGGGCATTTAATTAAGGAGTAGGAATGCATATAGTTAACTGGTGGGCTGAAGCAGACTCCTACCAAATGTGGGTAGGGAATTGCTCCAGCCCAGCAGAGCCTGCTGTGGGGGGGATGACAGCTCCAGCCTATGCAGAGCAGCCCCTGCCCACAGCAGCATTCTGTGGAAAGGGGCAGCTGAGCCAGCCCCCGCTCATAGTGTGTGTGGGGGGAAGATGCTCCATCCCACCCTCGTTTAAGTGGTTAAACATAATGTTTAGCTGATTAACTGATTAAATGGGATTTTACACCGCTATTAAAGAGCTGTTCTTCTCGGTGGTCTGTTCAAATCTAACTCAGGTTAAACCTCCCAAATCCAGGATTTTCTGGTTTGGCAACATCCATGGTCCAGCACACTATGAGCGTGTGCGCAGAGCGGCCCGGCCGGCTGTGAGCAGTTGCTGTAGCGCAGAGCGGCCTGGCCAGGTGTGAGCAGGCACTCAGCCACGTGCTCCGAGCAGCCAGCGGGCTGCACTTTATTCTTTTATAAAAATGTTCTGGCAGGCCACAAAAAATTCGATCAAGCCACATGTGGTCCCCCAAATGCCAGTTTGACATGCCTGCTGTAGACTGATTAAAAAACTGTGACTCGATGATAGATATTTGGTAGTATATGAGGTGGCTTGATGTACTCTAATTCCTAAGGGAGAGGTGAATTCTTTACAGAAGTCCACCACTGCAATAATTTCCCCTGCGGCAGTTTAGCAGAAAGGCCTTGGATACAATGGACCTCAGTTCCTGTCTCCTCCTTAGAGGGTCTCCCTCCTCCAGCTTTCATAGTGTCTCCTGCCCTCTTCGTTTTGGTCCTTTTTAGGAGGCAGTGATCTGTCTTTTTGTGTGTTGTATGTTGTTGGTTACTTGTGATCATTGCTAAATAAAAGCACTAATGGGGTTTTACTGTCTATTCGTATGTGAAGAAATAAGGGGATCTCTGTCATTACAAATGGCATCATGAGGGTATAAAAGGAGGCAGCCATTCCATTTGGATGGCTATAGTTTGGCTAAAGAAATGTTTGTTTGCTTTCACTTTTTAAAATTAGATGGACATAAGGGAAAATGTAGGGTAAACAGGTACTTGTATATTATGGCGATGAATGTGACATGCGATGATGGGGGCACCTAGGTTTTGAGAGTGGGAATTTTTAAGGCACTCTTTGCCAACCTAACTTTGCATCCAATTGATGTCCATAGCAAAACTCCCAGCCTTGACTTTTTTGAGTGTGTCAATGTCTGCTTTTCAGTATATTTTCCAAGTCAGATTTAGCGGCTCAGGAATAAGGCAGAGATTGTCTGTGTCTCTAGTGAGTCTCTTCATCTACAGTCACCATGCTGCCATGAAATCAACTGAGTAAATTCTTTACCTCTCAGGTGTATTTCCATGGTCTCTTGCGACTGAAGGGCACCTAGTATAGAATGCCTGCTTTTTTGCAGTATCCAGCCCTTCAGTTTGCTTGTGCTATAGCCCAAGCACTTTGTGCTCCTATTCTCTTGTGAAATGGCCACTGTTGGCTCCTGTTAAAGCATTCCATTTTCTGAGTAGCAGGGCTGATGCTTGGAGAGAGAATTCTCTTTTCCTTCAAAAGCAATGTCTCTCTGAGATGCAGCAGCTTCTTAGAATTTTGTCTTCCCTCCAAAAGCTGATGCACAGACGTTGAAAGTTCCAAAGCTATAATTGTGCAATATACACATTTAGTAGAGATCCTATGGCATTTCTCAGTGAGATTGAGGGTCATCCCTCTGTGTCCAGGGTAAGATGAAGGTCAGTTAGTTTCACATAAAGAGAGTATTAAATGTGTGAGAGGTTGACTTATTTTGAGTAGGGATGTGAAAGTGTAACCATGTACGCTTTTAAACCAATAATCCTGGACTCATTGGTTAACCTTCACAGTTCCATGCAGGCTCCCAGCTCCTGCCAGCTTCTGCCCCTCTCCTTCCCGCTGCTGCCTCTGATACAGAGGCGGCGGCGGGGGGGGGGGGGCGGGAGCTGGTACATACAGGCCTACCATGTCTCAGGGTGCTGCCTGCTGCCCCCCTCTCCTGTGTGTATAACCACTGAATTTTTCAGCAGTTACATGGTTAATTAATTAAAATGCATTTTAACATCTCTAGTTTTGAAGTGAGCCTTGCTTGCCTTCAGACTTCCAAAATATATTTCAACACCTCGATGATTGTGATAAATTCTACAATAGCAGTTGTTGGCAATGTCAAGCAACAGTGGTCACTCTGATATTTGCAGCAAAGTTTCCATGGTAAGATTTTTGGTTCCCTCCCTAAAATCCTCAAGATATATTTTTTTCAGGTTTTCAAATAGGATTCCCAATATTACAAGCCAAGCCAAGCTTTCATTTAAAAAAACAAAGTCTTTCTGCACAGAGCCAGATCTTACATTTTAAGTAGGTGAGGTTTTGTCAGTGTTAAAACCAGAAGTTTTCTACCTAAGAGGCATGTAAATGAGATGTCACAAGTCTTGTAAATCTTGTGGGTCTTGCCCTCCTGCATACCTAAGGAGGTTCTCAGAAGGGGTGACTGCATATTCTCTGCCTGTGCTTAAAAAATCAAGGGACCAAAATCAGTGCTAGTGATGTAAAGCATTGGAACCATACGAATTCCAGTGGCATTATATCCATTTACTCCAATGCTTGAAAGTTCTGTCAGTGGGCTTTCCCCTGACTAGGTTAGGAGCGTGTAACCATTTCTTGCATAAGGGTCGGGATGTCTTTGTGTTTTCTTGTATCTTTGATTGCAGGGGAAGGAGGGAAATGCATAGACTTGAATGCAACTTTTTCTGGCAGACTGATCTGGACAAAACTGCTAGTGCCGAAGAAATAGTGATTAAAATATTTGTCTGCATTACAGGCTGTGAGATGAATGGCTGACAAACTTGTTTCTGCCCACAGCTTGAGGGAGACTAGGTAGGCATCTGGCACAGAATCAAGGATAGTGAACCTGGACAATGGACTCATTTTTTTCTTCATTAAAAGTACAAACAACATTGGGGTTTTTTTCTTGTTGCCATTTCTTGGTGAATAGCATAAGGTAATGGAGTCCTGCCTCCGGGGCATGCGAATGGTGAGTGAAATAAACACACAGATTCTCAGAGCTATGCAGCTCTCTCATTTCTGCCACAGGGAAGCCACAGCTATTGCTCGCCGTCATGTTTTTAAAGTAATTTTAGTGCTGGTGAAAGCTCCAGTAGTGCAATTTTGACCTCCTCTGTGCCTTGCTGATATATATCAGTGTTCAACAGAAGAGAGATGCCCATCTAGGGAAGTTCAGGGTTAGGATTGGGTTAGGTTTAGGTTGCATCTAGCTGACTTATATTTCATCCAGGGCCTCCCTCCAGCACCCCTCTTCTGCCGCTGGTAAATGTTTCAACTCTGTTAACTAATCTAATGCAACGTTGGAAATGAGATGTAAATGGTTTGTACAGGACCCAGTTTTTTTCCTGGCTGTTGAATAAATTAAGAAAGTAAATTTAGGCTAAATATCAGGATTTTTTTCTACCCATCTGTTTTGATATATTGTGGAGTAGTTTCCTAGGGAAAGTGGTGAAAGTTTTACCTCTTCAGGAACCTAAACCTAAGTTGACTAAAGCACTGGTAAATATACTGTAGGAAACTACCCTGCACTGGCCAGAGAAAAGAATAAGACCAAATTGGCTCAGATTTAGGGGGGCGGGGGGAGAAAGACCTATATTAGGATAAAGCAGCAATAATTTTACAGGAGATTAAGAGCATGTGCACTTAGATCTCCTTAGAGCCTTTGAAGAAGCAGTTTGCCATTATGAAAGTCTTCCTTTAATTTATGTGTTGCACACGTTTCCTTATTATCACTTTTATAGACATGGAATCCAGCAACACATTACTTTTTAAATGACCTGCCATTATGAATGCATTTGCTGCTTATTGTAATAGCACTGATCATAATGAATTTAGCTTGCATTCATGTGAATGTCACTGACACTTTGGATTGTTTAGCTGTAATTTATGATGGTAAATGGACACCTAAAAGCATTACCTGCATGCCCATCAGTCTACTAAGAGAGGAAGGGTTAAGTGTGTGTGGATGTCAGGCTCACCCTCCAACGTGTGTAATCAGAAAGCTGCCCCCTGGTTCAGAATTAGTGATCAAACGTTCAGGATTGATTGACTATTCCTTGTAACAGCATATACCCTATGCACTTTGCCACATATGCTACTTGCACATTAGTGTTCATGGTATAGGTGTTCCCCTGTGAGTCAGCAGTTGGCTCAGTTTAATGGGACACTTACTGTATCAAATATCTATCTTAAGTTTTTCAGGCCAGGTGAAGAGGAAGGACATTCTCTTAAATGTATCATAAGGAGCATTCCTTGCTCATTTGCTGAATGCTGTGGGTCATTCCCCTCACATATGCAGGCTTTAGCTGAGAGGGGCTGGCACTGAGATGGTGAGCCTGCTGTCAATGGATAAACTCTCCAGTTCAGTGATGCAGAATCGGTGCTCAATGAACCGAGAGAAAGAGATAATTTGGTGGCAGATGTTTGTATCTCAGAAAGTACAGACATCTAACTACTGATATGAATTGTATTTTGTGGGAGATGGAGAACAGAGGAGGGCAGAGCAGAGGGGACCGGAGAAGTTAAGAGGTCATGTAGGCCCAAGAACAAAGGGTACCAAATGCTAAGCTGAGGCATTTTGGCTCTTCGTAACTTTCTTAATGTAGGAAATGAGCTGCATTGGGTGAGTCCCATTAAAGAACAAAAGCTTGTAGGGCTGGCTGCATGTGTGGCAGCAATGAGTACTTCTTGACCCCTATAAGCTCAGTCTTCTAAGTGATAAGCATCTCCTGGGAAGCACTGATTGGGCTCTACTCCCAGGCTGTGTCTACACTGGCATGAATTTCCAGAAATGCTTAAAACGGAATACTATTCCGTTTTCAGTTTTTCCGGAAAAGGAGCGTCTACATTGGCAGGCTGCTTTTCCGGAAAAGCCCTTTTTCCGGAAAAGCGTCTGTAGCCAATGTAGACGCGCTTTTCCAGAAAAGAGCCCCGATCGCCATTTTCGCGATCGGGGCTTTTTTCCAGAAAAGACTACTGGGCTGTCTACACTGGCCCTTTTCTGGAACAGTGTTCCGGAATAAGGACTTATGCCCGAGCGGGAGCATAATTTTCCGGAATAGCGGCAGATTTTGTACAGTAGAGCATCGTTGCTTTTCCGGAAATTCAAGGGCCAGTGTAGACAGCTTGCAGCTTATTCCGGAAAAGCGGCTGATTTTCCGGAATAAGTGGCCCAGTGTAGACACAGCCCCAGGGTAGGTCTACACTGCATTCCTTTTTGGAAAGAGGAATGCAAATGCAGCCGAACAAAATTGCAAATTAAGCAGGGATTTGAATTTCCCATGCTTCATTTGCATAATTGAGGCCAGCCGCTTTTTCGAAATACCCTATTTCGAAAAAAAATGCTGTGTAGAGTAGGTGAGTCGAGAAAAAACCTTTCTTTCTAAATAACCTTTACTCCTTATAAAATGAGATTTAAGGGTTATTTCAAAAAAAGGGTTTTTTCTCGACTCACCCAGTCTACACAGCAGGGTTTTTTTTTTAAATAGGGTATTTCAAAAAAGCGGCTGGCCGCGATTATGCAAATGAAGCATGGGAAATTCAAATCCCTGCTTCATTTGCAATTTCATTCTGCTGCATTTGCATTCCTCTCTCGAAAGAGGAATGCAGTGTAGACATACCCCCAGGGACTTCAGTTGGAGTGAACAGCATAGAAACCCACCAGAAAATGTTAGCACGTGATTGGACCTGTGGACTGCCTGCACCTCCATGTATGAGTTTGCTATTTTTGTAAAGGTAGAGAAACAGAAGTACAGAGACTACTGACATGGGTACACGCATGACCACAGCCATGGGTGCACGCATGGCCCCACAGTATGCTAACATCTTTATGGCTGACCTAGAACAACGTTTCCTCAACTCCCGTCCCCTTTCACCCCTCCTCTACCTACGGTACATCGATGACATCTTTATGATCTGGACACATGGCCAAGAAACACTGGAGATATTCCACAGAGATTTCAACAACCTACACCCCACCATCAACCTCAGCCTGGACCATTCTACACGAGAGATCCACTTCCTGGACACCACCGTACAAATCAACAATGGAAAATTAGACACCACTCTCTACAGAAAACCCACTGACTCATACAGTTACCTACATGCATCCAGCTCCCATCCAGAACACACCACACGATCCATCGTCTATAGCCAAGCCCTTCGATACAACCGCATCTGCTCTAACCCCACTGACAGAGACCAGAAGCTTCAGGATCTCTACCAAGCATTTATAAATCTCAACTACCCACCCAGAGAAACAAAAAAGCAAATTGAAAGAGCCAGACGAATACCTAGAAACCATCTACTTCAAGACAGACCCAAGAAAACCAACACTAGAACACCACTTGTCATCACCTACAACCCCCAACTTAAACCTGTCCAACACATTATCAATAAACTACAGCCTATATTGGAACAGGATACCATACTCAAAAAGGCTCTGGGAGACAGACCCATAGTCTCCTATAGACAACCACCTAACCTCAAGATGATTCTTACCAACCACCACAGGACATACCACACTAATACCAATACCAACCCTGGTACCTTCCCTTGCAACAAACCCCGTTGCCAGCTTTGTCCACATATTCATTCTGCTGATACCATTATTGGACCTAACCAAGTGAGTTATAAGATCAAGAACACATATTCCTGCGCATCCAGAAATATAATCTACGCTATCATGTGCCGAAAGTGTCCGTCTGCTATGTACATTGGACAAACATCTCAGACACTTCGCCAAAGGATTAATGCCCACAAAACAGATATCAGACAAGATCACAAAGAGAAAACAGTTTCTTGCCACTTTAACCAGAAAGGACACTCTCTAAATGACTTAGCCACCTGCATTCTGCTACAAAGACCTTTTACATCTGCACTTGAAAGGGAATCCTCTGAACTGTCATTCATGTTAAAATTCGACACTTACCAACAAGGACTTAACAAGTCTTTGAACTTTCTCACCCATTACCAAGACAGCTTCCCCAATTATCACCTGTAATACCATTAACTCACAAACATCCCACTCTCCCTACCTTTAATATCAGCAATTCACAGACACTTACCTTCCTTCCTCCCCCTTCCCACCCCCCCGCATCCCCCTTCTGTTCTGCAATGTGATTTGTCCTTTTCATATTTGTTCATTTTTTTAAATTGTATCCTTTGGTATATATGGTTGTGACTACTTTCTTCCACTATTTGATCTGAGGAAGTGGGTCTGGCCCACGAAAGCTCATCATCTAATAAACCATCTTGTTAGTCTTTAAAGTGCTACATTGTCCTGCATTTTGCTTCCTGAGACTACTGAGTCAGTCATAGCTGGGATTACAATTTGGAAGACTTTCTCTCTCTCTCTCATAATATAGCTCCATATGCAGACCTGAAAACAGGAATCCCCACCAACTGGTCATTACTTGCAGGCATGATATGTTCATACTGCATTCTGGGGCAATATATTTCTTAAAGTTGTACCCATTAAGAAGGTCTTGTCCCCATCATAACAGGTAGATTAGATATATACGGAATACAATTACAAACAACATGTCTGGCACATCCACTGATCCCAATGTTTGGCTCCAACCAAGAGTGGAAAATAGTGAGTTGATGCCTCTGAGTTAGCATAAACCAGAGCATTTCATTTAATAAAGGCTCGCATCCCCTGAGTTCTACTCACTTGAATGTAGAGTAACCTTTGGACCCTCTTATGCAGAAGAGAAAATTTAACTTGAGTGTTTTGACTAAACATACCAGAGAGAGAACTCTAAATTGTGAAGAATAGGCGGAGCATTGGCTAAATCTGAAATGGAGGGAAAGGGTTTCTCTTAGTCATTGTTCTTGGTTATTTTTCAGCTGGAGACATATAAGAACTAAGGCCTGCTTGTTTCATGGCTGCAGCGATGAGTGGAAACGTTCAGTAGCTAGGCCCACTTCATCAGAAGTATGTGTGAGTTGCTTGAATGCTTTTGCCCAAATTAATCTCTGATGTAACTCTGATGGCTTCCACAGAGCTCCAGCTGTATCTCAGTCTGAGGACCATGATCTCCAGACACAGTTATTTTTAGTTTATTAGAAATGAGGGTGAAAGGGTTAGTCTGGTTTCCAAATGAAACTCAAACTTTGCAACCAAAATCTGTTCTTTAAAGTAGTAGGATTCTGGGATAAGATCTTGCAAGATGCTGTGTCCTCATACCCCATTCATTTGAAATTAGGAATCTGATCCTGTAAAGTGCCACACACCCCCAACTCCATTCAAGTCATGGCCTGAGGTTTTTGACTTTCTGCCCATTCTGAAATTCAGAGCAGGTTCAACGACAGGTTCATAAGTGATCAACAGCCCGTCAAATCAGTGTAGACTGTGTTTCAGGTGAATCTCTTCCAATTTATAGAGGCAATCTGAAACTTGATTTTTTTAAGTTCATTTCAGCCCCAAACCAAACCACATATAACATTTTAGAAGAGTTTTTACCGTTAATTTTTGTAACTGTTTGAAGATTCAACTCAAAGCAAAACACAAGAAGTGGGATGCAAGCATGTATGAAAATGGAAAGAGAAGGAAGGTTCTCATGAAAGAAAACCTCTGACTTGCACTCATCCCTAATTGTAATAGGGCACATGGGCACATACGGTGCCTGCGGTGGTTACTACTGGTATTACCAGTGATGCCTAGATACTGTGGAAGATATTCTTCCCCTGTGCTTTGCAGGCCTGTGGAAAGCTGACTGGCTAGATGGTGCTGGCCCCTCCTTGTTTCCAGGTGCTAAACTGCTTTAAAAGATGTTATACATTAAATGTTTCCCTAGGGTGTTTTAGCATAAGAAATTGCTGAGGATTCTTCAATGATGATAGCTGTGTCGATGTGCCCAGGAAATCATAAATGCAGGGGATGTGGTCCCGACTTAATTTCTTTAGTAAGATGTGGTCTGCACTGTGGGAATGTTGGAGACCTCCTGTACTACATTGACTACATATGCCTGAAATAATAGGTAGTGTTGGCAAGTATACCATGATGATACTACTGATTCTGCTAAATACTGCTTACGTGCCACCCTAAATCTTCACACAGTCAAAGCTGTTAGGTTCCAGAGCCTGCCCAATGAAATTTTGAGGTAGTTTATGGTATAAGGCTTGGCCAAGCATAGTCCATAATGAATCCGTTTTTGGGGGGGAGGCAGCCATCATCAATGATGTCTTTTATGGGAGTGCAGAAAACAAGAACCAAATTTCCCCCACCCCCATTCATAGCATAGTGTTGTTCTGCCTACTGTGTAATTTTCTCTGCTTCTCCTGCCTCTCTGGCTTTGTTCAAATGAGCTGAGCCAGCATAAAGAGATTTCACTGCTAGAGAACTGGGGGCGTACTGCATTCCCAGAGACAGACCTAGGTTTGATTGATGCATCAGGGAGTTGGAATAAGATCTGATAGCTTTGTGGAATCACTTTAAAGAGAACCTCAGAGACTAGAAACCAAATTATAAAGGTGTAAATAGCCTAATAAAGATGTCACGTGAATTTTAAAGAGGTGTTTCCCCTCCAAAACATGTAGAGATGTGGCTAAGGATGTGGTCTGAGCTTTGCATAATCATATTGTCTTCATATCGTTTTATTTTTATAGCTATTAGTTTCTTTTTTTTTTTTAAGACTGTATTTTCATGTAAAACTTACTATATTAACTGGCAGAATGGCTAAATGGACATCTCTGGGCAGTCAGTGTGCGTGTTACACAAGACTGGGGCTGGGAACCGTTAGCATTCAAGAGCATTCCCACTTGTGCAAAGATGAGGTTTTAAATCTTTACAAATTAGAGACATGGGAGTGGAGTGGTGGTGGAGGGAAGGCCGAGAAGGAAGTGATAGTGGTGAATCTTCATTCCTCCAATGAAAAGTATTGGCAATCCAGAACCTACTTCAGTAGCTAGAGATATTAACAAAAGCCCACTATTTTATTATTAAGAGGACATGGAAAAAAGATATTTAGATATAAGAGATTTGAATACCCGATTCAAATTAAAAATAGTGGGAAATTAGTGTTCAAAGCTCGTAGGTGGCTTTAAAAATTGTAATCTTAGGCTGTGTCTACACTAGCACTTTTGTTGTTGTAACATGTCCCTCGGGGTGCAAAAGAAACACACACCTGAGCAACATAAGTTACACTGACAGAAATTCTGGTGTGGACAGGGCTGTGTTGGTGGGAGATAGCTACTGTCCCTTGTTGGAGTGGTTGCATTATGTTGACAAGAGAGCTCTCCACAGAGATCTTACAGCAATGATGCACCTGTGCCCACTGTAAGTTCTTTAGTATAGAGGTGGCCTTAGATAACAGAACAGTATTAATTACAAAAGGCTTTCAAGAATTAGAGCTAAGATCTAAGTGCAGAGTAACTGAAGAGCAAACCCTGAAGTCCTAACTTAGTATGTAGTTGGGGGAAAAAATCCCATTGAAATAGATAGGAATTTTTTGCTTGAGTAAACATTAGGGTTTATCCAATATAACAGCAGACTCGTGTTTCTAAGCAACCAGGTGAGAGACCTTTCAGGGTAAGCGACAGACTTGACTGATGCTGCCTCTCTCTTTCTCTTGAGTGGTTCAGCTGAATCCTGCTAGCAGTGTTAAATGGCTCTGTGCTATAGTACTAGAAATTCTGTGTATTGACATGTGTGTTAAAGAAAGTTAACCTGGGTCAGCTTTGTGCCCACAAATAATTGTGGCCCTATTTTATTACACTCAGGATGGTGAGAGAGAGTTGTTTTTCCTCCATGATTTGCAGCCTTACACTGGTCATCTAGTTCCTAAGAATTGCACTCGTAAGTCAGTCTTAACCAATAATTATTTAAAATGTGAAGTAAATAATTGGCTATTAAATTAGATTCATCATTCTGCTTTTGCATGCAATGGTAGCTGTAAATGCAATTTAAATGTATGGTTGAGAAATGGAAAATCCTTGCTGGAATCTTTTTTTTTTTTTTTTTATTCCAGATATTAGGTACTCAAGGTCTGAAATCCCTCCAGATGGCTGAGTGACCAGTCTTTTTCTTCCCTCTCTTGACAGTAGTGTTGCTTTCATTAGTGAAGAATGGAGGAAGGAAAACTTACAAAACTAGGAGAGGAGGACTGTCTTTCATTGTGTCTAGAAACTCTAGATTCTTCCCTCAGCCCACCTTCGTGATTTTCTTAAGTATGTTTTAATGGCTGCTTGACACTGGAAAGAGAGTGTCTAAGCATGAGTTTAATTTGTCACCCCTGCTTGTGGCCAGAAATGACCTTGAGGCTTGCTTCTCATTGTGACCTGAAAAAAGAACTCTGCTTGGTAGAAGTGCAAGATAATGAGCCCAAGTCATTCCTGTGCAAAACCAGAGAAGCAGCAGCTAGCATCTCTTCTATTCTAAGGCAAAGAGGCTGGCACAATGCAATATGAGTAGCAATGTCATGATCCTTGTAGTCCACTGGTCCCCAATGCGGTGCCCGCGGGCGCCATGGCGCCCGCCGGGGTATTTGTGTGTGCCCGCCAACGACCTGGGCCGGCCCCGCCCCCCAGCACATGGTGCACTGGAGGCGCCGGCCCCAGGCGCACGACACGCACCGGAGCCTGGTGCGCGGCGCTCGGGTGGCCCCAGTCCTGGCCCTGGGGCACATGCCGGCGCCGGGTGCAAGGGAATCCCTGCCCCTGGCATGCCCCACCCCCCCGGGCACCCAGCGCGTGAGTGGCCCCGCCCCCGGGCGCCTGGTGCGTGAGTGGCCCCGCCCCCAGGCGCCCGGGAGCCTCTAAAGGTTGGGGACCACTGTTGTAGTCCATTGTAGGGTGCAGAATTGCCAAAGCACAAGCCTATCTGAGAACATCCCTGAACCAGGGCTTTCTGTAGGAGGAGCTGGCTCTAGGAAAGGTCTCCTATGCTGCAGGTATTCCTTCAAGTAGGAGCCTTGTGAGCCCTGTGCATTGGTTTAGCTAGCAGCCAGTGGCTGCAGTGCAGAGGTAAATTTCTCTGTTACTGGGAGATAGGAGTTTATTGGAGGTTATTCTTTAATTTATTCTAGCTCCTATGTACTCTGTATACATGCATTCTCTCATACACATATAATGATTTAATGAGCAAGAAGTAGCTGAAACATGCTGCATGCCTTTACAGCATTCCTTGGGTTTATGTGAGTATGTGCAGTGCTGGGAAAATAACCCCTGAGTGTTGGCAAGGTAGCGGGAAGGAACTAAGTGGTGAGCGCAGATTGGACTGTGATTTTTCAGTAATAGGATGTTGTGACACATTTTTATATTGCTATGTCTGATTTTGTAAGCAAGTTATTTTTAAGTGAGGTAAAACTTAGGGTATGCAAAACAAATCAACTTCCTGAAAGGGGTACAGTGGTCTGAAAAGGTTGAAAACCACAGGTTAGAGGACCTGAAGATAAGAGGGGGAATCTGTGTTGGTCTCTAGTTCAGGAGCCGCTATCATCCTTTCCAAAGGTGACTGCAGACAGTGTGTGGGTGAAGCAGTCCCTATTTTTAGAGCTAATTGTGCTCAGTTGTACCAGTGTAGGACAGGAATTCATTTTACTATTGTATCTGAGGGTGCAGTTTGATCCACATATTATACTGCGCTGTGGGATCCTAAGATGCTAGGAGAGGGTTTTATGGGGCAAGATTTAGCATAAATAGAGCATTTGCCTTATTTGCTTACTGAAATGAGTATGCAAGTATATTCTAACCTGAGATAGTAACAGTGATTGCATTTCTTACATCCTTCGCACTGGAAGTTATCTTTTGATAAGCCATATAAACAAATGAACTGACGAGTGACGGATCTCAGCACTTTTAAATAAGTAGAGCTGGTGTAGGTCCTGAGGAGACTTGGGATTTGTGCAGGAAGAACCTAGTGCTTCTCAAGGCTAGGATGGATGGCAATCCTTGAGTTCACCCAGCCTTCTCTGATAATTGCTAATCTTCATTCCGCCACTCCTCTTTCTAGGTATATTTTCTTTCTGATGTGGCTCACATCATGAGGTTTAGATTTTATGGGAGAAAAAGAGATATCTCAGGGTGAACTAAAGGCTCGCACGCCCATATGCAAATTTAGAGATGGGAGTCACTCTTCACCTCCTGTCTACTATTCCCTTATTACATGGCATGGGAACATTCCTGAGGAACGGGCTCATATTTTCACAAATTCTCTGGGAAACAGGATTAAACAGCACATTCAAAAAAAATCCTGTGGTTTTAAGAGCAGAAAATAAGGAATTTATGGACGTAATTATCCATTGTGAAATATTCCTTCTATTTTAGCCCTTTTCTGAAGAGTGTTTAAATCTGTTGCTGGCTAACACTGCGAGGCTAGCGTCCCACACCCTAACCTCTACCATTGCTGGATTTTTGGTGCTGAAACTTTGTTCAGAAACACAGTTCAGTCACATTTATATGTTGGGAATTCCAAAAACTGCAGAAATTCCAGTATCTAGCTAATTGGTTGAATTGTGTATCCGTCCCTTTAATTGCTGGACATGTGTATCAGCATTCTTTCTGATAATGATTCTTTCTTCCTCCTGGCTTTGTTCTCGCAGATAAAGCATTTCAAAATGTTGAACACAGAATATAGAACAGCAGATTTTACATTTTGTGAAAAATTGAACATGAATGGTACAGAATAGGGTTGTCTTTCATGAGGCAGTGAAATGACTGTCTGTCAGCTGCTTCTCGCAGGTCAATTTTGTCAGGGAGCAAGGCTGAATTCAAACTAGTTTGACATCTGCAGTACAGTGAAATGATTACACTGTCCTGAGAGTCAGGCATTGGCACTGGAGGTATATGTGAGGAAAGGGTGCCACTAGTGGCATTGTGAACAGTGCTCAGTAATCTAGTTTATATGTTTGGTTCTCCTTGATAGCAACAATTAAGCTTAGGTAGAGGTGTCCTTTCCCATCCCTGGTGCCTGTGTTCAGCCTCTTTGCACTCCTTCCCCTCTTCAGTTTGTGGTAAAGCTCATCATGCTTAAGCTCAGCTTTAGAAGTAATTTTGGTTTGGTGAAAGCTTTCTTCAAAATCCACTTGACAGTTTTGAGTTTGGCCCTCAGGAGGCAGGGAAAAAGAACCTTTTACTGTTAAACTTTGCAGGTGCTTCTCTTTACAGGTTGGTAACTAAAAATGCCACTGCATTGAATACTTAGAAGTACATAGCGCAGAGTGGTGTATGCGTGCTTTCCCTTGTAAAATAGCAACATTTCTTGTAAGAGTTTTGTGTAAGAATTGAACCAGTGTACTTGATATGGACAGTACATTAGTTTCCTTAAGATCTGTAACCTACAATTTGGTGTTATGATTCTCAGATTCTTAAGGGCATATGTTGAAATAGACAAGCAGGAGAGAGGGAAGGAGCAATTTGTGAAATTTTTACTTGGATGCTTTTGAAAATTGTACTTGATGCTTATTGGCAGGAAAAGGATTCCAGCACCTCTCTAACCAGGAAAGCCTGCTCTATGCTGTTTCTTTCAGTGATAAAAACAAAAGAAAATCTGGGAGCACTATAAGGAAAACAGATGAGGGTTTTTTTGGAAAGCTTTAAAAAAAAACCCAACACTTCTGCAAGCCCTGAACACTGAATGGCAATAACTGGACCATATTTGTAAACTTGTTCAGTCACAGCTTTATTCTGTGATGTTTCATCCTCTACCCAAGAAATATCTTCCCTTGGCATGACAATTGGGGTAATACCTTGGCTCTATTGAAGTAAAAGGTAAAACTTTCCAAGACTTCAGTAAAGCTGGTATTTCTTGTGGCTCAATCTAACATCATATCTACACTACTACTTTAGAAGTGTGAGGAGACACTGGTACCATAGCAATGCTCTTTATTGCTATCAGGATGTTAACTGTCCGCACATTGACGTGCCCACAGCTTTTGCAGAATTCAAATAGAGGGTTAAAAGCTGGGCCCTGTCTATACTACAAACTAGAACAGAATTCCTACCATATCCCCAACCTAATTCTCAGAGCTATCATACCTAAGGTTGCTTAACAACCAGTCAACCACATTGTTTTCTTTTAGCGTTCTTAATAAGGAGATGACTGGCATGTCAGCACATGAAATACCACACTAGTGAAGGCAAAATTAATTTCTGAGGCTTGTATCATTATGTCTGAGGAGAGAGAAAGAAAGTATGATTGTTCATATAGCCATGCAATCTCTTTCTAGTCAGCCACCAGTCTGTGGCCTCTGGTGTAAGAAGGATTTGGTGTTGGTTCTATGGGGTGACGATAGTTTTAGGCAACACAAGTTTAAAGATTTAGGTCTTGGTTTTTAGGAAGTATTACAGTTACTAAGTAACCAAGCAATGCTAGAAATTTACTAATGATGCTGTAAAAATTGGAACTAGTTTATTAGATCGTTAAAAAGAAAAACCATCCTGCTTATCTGCCTTGTTAAAAAAAAAATTCACAGCTTTTTCCTTTTGAAAAGTGTAAATTCAGTGTGCTAGTTTTTATCACCATGTTGCATTCAAAATAGAAGAAGGACTAAAAATAGTTTCCTAGATGGGTAGGTACAGTTTTTCCTTTTAAGTAGCTTGATTTTTTTTTTCAAAGCCTAATAATCTTTTTCCTCTTTACTAAGCAGAATGATCTAGTCCATCCATTAGTAACTGATTGTCTCTTGTCTCTTACAGCACTAGTAAGAGCTCTCATTTCTACCCCTTGTTATGTTAAAATGCCACTTGGGGACATTCTGAACACAGCATCCATCCATTGGAAGGAGAGAATTCCATTGAGAATTCCAAAACATGTATGAGCCTGAAATCTTCCGCATAATCCATTAGAGTTCATGTATAATTTACTTTTTATGTAACTGTTTTGGTGCTGTGAAGTGTCTTTAACAATAACTTGCTTGCTTTAAAAAGATAGCAATGACTGTAAATAGATAACATGCTCTTGGAACAGTGAAACCATTTGCTGCTTCATTAATTTATAAAATCTGCTTAATTATAAAGCAAATAAAACCGGTTTATTTTCTCCAGTAGCCAAAGAGAAGAGATTCTCAGTAGATCTTGGCTGCTTTGGACCAGAAACACAATCCAGTGTTTAGACCTTACTGAGAAGGTGTTTAGATGTGATCTCAAATACAGTGTTGTCATGCAGAGATGCTGTCTACACTGGACTTTTAGACCTAAAGTTTCCCTTCAGTACAACTACATACTTTTAAATATCCAGTCTTGCTCCAAGCAGTTCTAGACAATATTGGCAACTCTCAGGACCTTGTCTACACTAAAACTCCCACCACTACAACAGTGGGATATATTTTTAAAATTAGTCTAGTATAGACCAAGCAAGGGAAAGAGGAAATCTCTCCAGGACTAAGCCTGCATGGGACTTTATTGACTAAAGTGAGATGGAGAACAAGAAGGTTGGTTACAAAAAAGTGAAAGCGGGTTAAAATAAGTAGTTAACCTTTCAGCCTATTTTCCCCCTTCATCAAAGGGAGATGTAGGATCCACGTTGTACACCATCTTTCTGGTAACCTGTGTGAAATGAGTCAGTGGTCTGTCTTCTGTTCTTAGCAAGAAGCTCTCTTCATCACAGCTAGCCCCACATTGGCAGTCTTAATGGAATTCCTCTGTGTGCCAAGAGGGGTGCCCTCTGAAACAAGACTGAAGACAAGCTAGTAGGAGATCACAGGCATTACTGAGTGGGAAGGAAGCTTGCATTGCTGCTGTACCTGTTCAGTGAAAGTATTGAGGGCATCATTCCTGAAGGCGGTTGAGCACCGTACTTTCCATGAGCCCTGAATTCATCGAAGGTACGTCTACACAGCAGCATTATTTCAGAATAACTGACGTGCTTTTTGTTACTTCAGAATTACGTCTGCACTACAAGCCTTTATTCCAAAATGATGTCAAGCTGGAAGACTTCTTACTGTGATTCATGGTAATCCTCATTTCACGAGGAGTAAGGGAAGTTGAAGGAAGGCTGTTCTTCCTTTGACTTCCTGCTATGTAGACAGCGCCAAAAGCTGAATTAAGGTATTTTGACTTCAGCTATGCAATTGACGTAGCTGTAGTTGCTCAGCTTAATTTGACTTTAGCCTTGCTGTGTAGATATACCCTAAGAGATCTCAGCCCAACAATATGCTGTGCCTTCCTGTGGGGGATGGCGAACTGACACAGGAACAGAGATGATCGTCGTCACGTGCCAGGGTTATGTTACTGCAGCTTTTAGTAGGATCTCAATCATCCATCTGTCTCAGAGGATTTTGCATGTCTGCTCTCTTGATCTCCAAGGGAAAACCTCAGGCAGTGAAAAGTATTCCAAGATCTCCCTTGCTTCCTGCTTCTTATCTGCATTCTCAGAAATGAATCAAAATTGTTAAAGGAGTTTGTGTTTGGTCCTATGCTTTAAAAGGCTGGAGGGGAAGAGCAGGGAGGAAAGAGATGAGAGATATTTATAGACCAAGAACAGACTTTTCTCGTCTAATACTTCAAGGTCTTATTTGAGCAGACAGTCTGGTGAGAAGAAGAGTTATAGATGTGTCCTACTCCCCTAGCACCTTAATAATAAATACTGATGTTATAACTAATACTCCAAAAGAACTTAGTGTTGTTTTTCTATTTTATCTTCATCTCTTGCTACAGTGTTGTGTATGTGTGCCTTTATATTGAGCTGGCACCTTTCCATATTTAAATGGAAAAAAAATAAACAAAATAAAATGCAGGTTTGGGCAAATGACAGTGAATTTGATTAGACACTTATCTCCTGTCTGGGCTGTACAACTCTTTGCCTGTTAGGACAAATGAATTTTAATGAAATCGGGCACCATTCTTCTACCAGCCACTCAGGGAAACTTTTTTTTTTTAATTTCATTTTTCCCCAGTGAGGGGAAACTCTCTGGCTTGAGCATTCATGCTGCCGAATAGCTAGAAATAACAATGTGAAAAATTAGGAGATGCAGTGTGTTCCAGTGGCTAAAGATTGTGACTAGGAGTCAGAAGACAACCTGGGTTCTCTTCCCAGATCTGCCACTGACCTCAGAGAATTCATTTGGCTTCTGTTTCACCCTCATTCCCCCTTCACACACACACTTCTTCTTCTTCATTAAAATTGTAAGCCCTTCAAGGCAGTGGCATTCTCTCGTGTTTGTGTGGTGCCAAGTACGGTGAGGCTCTGAGCTCTGTTTGGGCCCAGAATTGTACCATAATAAATACAAATAGGTGGGGAAAACTCTGGGCAAAAATGTACTATTTCTGCTTTTCATTCTGTAACCTTTTGTTTCCAGGAAATGTGTGGCTATTCTGCATATTTGCATACAGAGAAATCATAATGCCTGAGACTTGCTGCAACATTTGCCTTCTCAGTGAGAAAAAACTTGTGTGAATTTTTTTTTCTTCCATGGACTTTAAGTGATCATTAACAAAGAATACAGAAGAAGTTAAGTGGTCTGATGATGTCTTCCATGGTCCCAGTGTTTTAATTTTGCCAAACAAATATGAAGCTCTCTGGCAAAGGGGGAAACTGCAAGCTTAGGAGCCTGATTTTTCTTGGCTCATCCCCCGAAATGTTCTTCCCGGTGATATGCACAAGAATTATCATTCCAAACATGCTCCCGATTGTGTATAATGTGTAAAAATGTTTTTGAGAGCCCTGGAGTGTGGATGCATTGCAAGAAACATTCTCGGTCTACTTTTAAAACATCTGTGTTTTTGCTGCCTCCAACAGGATTGCACTGAAAGTGTTCCTGATTATTTGAAACACAAAATGAAGCATGGGACTAACAGACCTCAGTGGGATAACTTTTTTTTATAGGGCTGGCCAGCTTATTGGCTTGGTTTTCCCTTTCTTAAGAGCAGGGCCTCTATTCTCAAAAGGTTCCACTGCTCCCTTCTCACTACTAATTTCCCCTACCGTCTTCAAAACACGCCAAATGCCATCTTAGACTAGGCAGGGGTGAAAATAACTTAAATTTCTTACAGGTACTGTTGTATTACCTGGGGATGGGGGGGAGGGTGTCAGGGCAGGTTTGTTTGGGGCTTACAAACCAGCTAGGACTGTGGAAGGCAGGCCTACAGCCCTGCCCCCTCTGCTGAGGCCACCTCTCCCAGTGAGGGGAGGAGGCAGGGCAGTGTGCCAAGTGCACATATCCTGTCCCTGGCCCTGCCCCAACCTTCCCGGCCCTGGAGCACCGGTTAGGGAGGAGGCCGGGTTGAGGACTGGGGGCAGAGTATGGATGGGGCCATGCCTGGAAGTTTGGGAAGGCAAAACCTTCCCCTGTGTTTGTGTGTTGAGGAGAGTGCACAACATGGGTCATTCACTCCTCTGTTCCCTGCTAGGGATGTTAGCATGTAATTGAATAGTCATGTAATCGCATTAATTGTTAGCAGTTACATGACTATTCAATAGCCCCCAGGGGCAGGGCTGTCAACCAGTGTACTCCCAGTCCCACTTGTGGGGAATCCACTGCCTCCCTGCATTGCTGCCTCTTTATCAGACGCAACAGCTCAGGGTGGCAGGCGGGCACTGGTCCATGAGAGGAGCCAGTTCAAAAACCGGCTTCCTGCACAGACCAGCTCCTGCCTGCCACCCTGCAGCAGCCCCTGTCTGCGGGGGTTTGATCTCCCTGTGGACAGAGGCTGCTTCGCGGCAGCCTCCCCTTCTCTCTCCCTCTCCCCCTCTTCCTTGGGGCTACTGCCTCTGATAGAGGCAGGAGTGGGAGGGGACCGGCTTTTAAACTGGCTCCCTCCCCCCCCCCAGTACTGGCCTTTGCCTGGCTCCCTTTCCTTCTCTCCCCTCCACTCCCCCGCACCCGCCTCTGTAGATGGCAGCAAATGGGGGGAGCAGGCAGGTCCATGGAGCCCCCCACGTCTCAGCTCTTGTCTGCCCCCTCATCCTCCACGCTGCTGCCTGCCAGGTGTTTGTGGGGAGCAGGCTTCTAAGTCTCCTGGGCACCAACTCCCACTCCCCGCTCCACTTGCTGCCTCTGGTACAGAGACAGCAGGAGTGGGAGGATGCATGTAGTCGACACAATTTGCCCAGGCTTATCGGTTAATCGTGTAGTCGTCTACATGATGACATCCCTATTCCCTGCCTTCCCCAGCGTGTTCTTTCCTCTCACTCCAGAAGAGTGACAGGAAGGGGAAGAGCAAACAGCATCTTGGTAAGAATTGAGGGGGACTTCAGCCCTCTTCCCTCAGCCCTCCCTACATGGATCCTTGGGGAGGGGTGCAGCTGGCATAGTCCCAGATTGGTGGGGAAACACGCCCCCTGTCAGCCCTTTAACCTGCCTGGCTGCCTGTTGCTTAGCACACCAGCCTGCAGGGAAGCCCTGGAAGGCCCACCTGGAAGCGTGCCGTGCATCCTTTTCCTTGTCAGAGGAGTGTACCGAGACGCACTACCTTACTTTCACTTCTGAGAATAGGGATGAAGATCTGGCTCCTTCCTAAATATAGAGGGAAAATATGGAGCAGTCCTACACGAACAATGGGTTGCATTAGGTCATCAAGTAGATCTCCCCCAACTTTATGTTGAAGCTTATCCCCAAATTGGCCAGAAGGGATCCCTTTGGTGTGAGGCATTCCTTTTCTCTGGGGACTGAGCACCTTGCCAGCTAGGGAGCAGAGGTTTGAACTGTTGGAAGGACTCAGTTACTTGTCTTTTGCCCAGTTGCAAGTACACTCAACTCCCAGAGGAGGACAGGTCTGATAGAACTGAAGAGATTTACCAAATTCAGCCAGATCTCATCAGAGGCAGATAGAACAAGCAGGGGCGGCCCGTGAGCCTAGGCGAGCTAGGCAGTTGCCTAGGGCGCCGCTGCTCCGGGCGCCTGATGATGATGATGTCACGGGGTGCCGGGGGCACCCCGTGATGACGTCATGGCCATTGACGGCTGTGCAGGCAGGGTTGGCGATTGCGCTGCCCTGCCTAGGGCGACAGCTGCTGTAGCCGGCCTTGGGCCGCTCCTCAGAACAAGTCAGGTATATTTATTAGGCATGTGCTTGAATAGGACACTTCTGTGGAGCCAGCCTTAGGAAATGGCTGTCTCTGGTGTCCCTGCTAGAGAATGATGGTTTGGGCTAGGAGCTGTCTTCCATCGCCTCCCTTTGAAAGGTGAGCCATCAATTCAGTCTTCCCAGGACACCCAAGAGGGGATTTCCCCTAGACCCCTTTAACTGAGGGCATCATGTACTCCAGGACCACTTTCCTTCCATCCTGCAAACCTTTGAAAGAAGATTCCATTAATTGCTGAGTTTGCCCCTTATCCCCCTCCCCCAGCCCATCCAGTTCTTTTTCAGAAACTGTCCCACCCTTCAGTTGCAGACTGATGACTGTTTCTCCATTTATCCCAGCAGTTGTCTGCAGCTGTGCCTGTGTAGCTGCCATCACACTATTGATGTCTTGCATAAACTGGGAGGTTGTTCTCTCCCACCCTCCCTCCGCCCATCTCCTTCAAATGATGGATAGGCTGCACAATAGACTGTGGAAGATCCTGGGGACACTTTCCCCAATGCCTCACAAAATAGAACAGACTTCCTGAGATTCTCACTGCTGTAGTGAGTCTCTCTGCTACTGTTTAGTATAAATGCTCAGTGTAAGCCTCAGGTTCTTATGGAAGACAGCCCATCGCCACCCCTCTTTAGTTTGGTCACTTTGGCACAGCTTGTTACGCAATCACGCATGCAGTATTTTTATGTGTAAATCATTTGCATACCTAGCCAGACTGCTCTGTAGAGCTACACCAACTCTATAAAAATATGATCAATAATGTAAATCTCAGTATTAAAACAAAAAATGCAAATTAAGTAAGAGCTTTATTTCAAAATCAAGAAGGGGCCGCACACATGTAGATCATGCATAAAATACAATATGATTCTCAAAGTGAGTGTTCTCTAAGAAGGGATTCACTCTGCACTGTGTACACCTGCTTCTATAGCAGGGCAGACTGCTGGTGTGTGGAATAGCAATTGCTGTCCTATATATACAAACAGTATATAAACATGATAGAGTACAACAAGCACGTTGTTGGAGGCAGTGAGGTTTTGCTTGTCAGCAGCAAAACCAGATTGCATACAGCTGTGTACACATACTTATGCAGAAGAGGTTTTATATGTGATGTGTATCCTGCATGACATTCACTTACTTATGCAAAATGCTAGTGTGGTGTAACATATGCTCACTTAAAGTGGTCTGAGAAGTCTCTTGGTTTTAAGTAATGGTTAGTTTGTGGCTTAATGAAAAAGTATGGAGTAAAAGCCAGAACAGGGGGATCGGGAGCCTAGCTTACTGGATTCCATTCCAAACTTTGCCACTGACCTGTTCTGTGACCTTCAGCAAATCCGCTAACCTCACTATGCCTCATTTCTCCTATCTGAAATGAATATGGTGATACTTGCCTTTCTCATAGGGCTGTTCTAATGTCTGTTGAGTTCCTCTGATGAAAGAGCCCAGCAGAATTGGAAAGGTATTGTCACTATCTTCCAGGCTTTTCATCTTTTACAGATCATGTTCATTTGCAATCAGCTATCTTAACTATTAGCACAGATTTTAGCAAATCAAGATGAGGCAATGGGACTCCATTCTTTTGTCCCCTCACAAAGAGGAATGTTCTTTCAAGACTTCAGCACAGGGGCCAACCAGATGAGCTTTTGTGTATGTTGAAGATAGCTTGACAGCAGGAATATTCCAGAGGCAGAATGGGTGCAATTGGTCTCCCTGGTGCTTTTTGAGGACACCTGATTGAAGGTGCTCTGGGGGATGTTCCAGGAAAGATTAGTGTGCTGGAGGAGTCTCACTAGTTCCCCTGGAAGGATTTCAGTGTTGCAGGGGGACATAGATCCTTTCTCATTTGAGTTGCTAATACATGAAAGCTGCGTTCAGTGGATGGCTGTTTCACTGAGCCTGCGTGAAATGATTTTTTGCAGTCTCAGTCTCCACAGACAAGTATCTACAAGACAAGCCACTACCACAGATGGCACTAGTTGACCCTTCCTGCCCATCTCAGCAGAGACCCAGGGCTGACTAGACCATGAACACTGACATTCATGCCACTCATTCCCTAGCAACGTTCCCTGCTGGCCTGGGCGTTGTGGGGGAAGTTTACATTGCTCTTACCGTTGCTTCAGCCTACTCTGTGGATAAATAAAGCTTCAATCTGATGGGCTTTCTGTCTAGCACCGGTCAGTAGCACAAAACAGAAGGGACCAAAACAAACAAATACATTCATCAGGATGGATTAGGAATTGGTTTAAGCTTGCTAATTGCCTCCGCTTGAAGTCAGTACTCATGTAACAGAAGAAGAAGGGTGTAAGCGAGCGCTGTCCTCTGTGATTAACTGGAGCTATGTCCCCTGCTGCTGCCTGCCATGTCTTACTAGTTCCAATTTTCCTTTTCCTGAGGGCATGTCTACAATTAAAAATAGTGTCTTCACTGCAGACCCTATTTATGCCAGCAGGAGGACTTCTCCCTTTGGTATAGTAGGTATTCCACCTTCCCAAGAGGTGGTAGTTAGGTCAATGGAAGAATTCTTCTGGCAACCTGATGCTAGCTATCCTGGGGATTATGTTGGTGTAGCTGTGTCTGGATTTTTCACATGCCTGAGAGAGGAAGCTATGCCAATGTACGTTTCTAGTAGAGCCCAGCCCAGAGTTTCCTAAGAGAGAGATGTACTTGGTCATGAAAGCTGCTCACAGCTGGATGCAGAGTTCAACACATTGCCAGATGAGCAGATGTCTTGTGTGGAAGACAGATTAGTGCAGCCGTTCAGAGATTAATAGATTTAGCCGGAATCCTTGGTTGCTGTGTGCATGCTAGTTTCTGGTTTGTGTACTGCCAATTTCATTGTGAAATAAGATTTCCCTCACCCCCACTGTGTTGACGCTGCTCTTCCTGCCTATTTGTGTCAGCAGGCCGTTCCATCTAATCTCATTATTGTGTTGTTTTTTATATTAGTTTATACGAGTAATAGTCATTTATGGTGCATCATTCAAAGTTCAGTTCCTAAGGACATTTACCTCTGAGGTGATTATTACTGCATAGAGACCCTAGCCAGTAGGACAGAGCTTTTATTTTAATGGCATTAGTGAGAAATGGCGGGAAAGCAGGGCTGAGCATCTGTGAAAGTAAAGGGGGTGCTGAAGTTGTGAAATTCTCAAATGTCACACTGTGCACAGGCAAGCCAGAACATCTAGAGATGTATGAACTTATTAATCACTGCAGGGCAGCTGCCAGCTCTCTGGCTTTAATTGGGGGCCTTCTAATTGAAGCTGATTTGGGAAGGGGAGGGGCAGTGCTATTAGGGGCTTTGTCTACAATGCGAATGGAGTGACTTATGTTGTTCTCTCCCCTCCTCCTCTCTGCCCCAAGATGAACGTTTTGCTTTGGCACGGGGCAGTGTAAATGGGCAGGAAGCTCTCCTGTCAACAACGTGACCTCCGCTCATAGGGGTGGAATTTTGTCTGCAAAAGTGCTGCCAAACAAAACAGGGTTTAGCTTGCACAGCTTTTTAGTGTAGACAAAGCCTAGAGAATTTTATTCCCCTCCCAGTGAGGCTGAAGACAAAGTGAGGTGTGAACTTAACTCGTTTGCCGAGTGATTTGCAACACTGGGGAAAATAATGTTACTCAGCTCCACTTTCCTTCAGAGATTGGATTGGTCTATATTTATCTCTAAATTTCCTGTTGCCCAAGCCCTCTATCTTAATGATTTTCAATCCGCTGCATTTTTATTAAAGACTCTCATGGAAGGAAACTGCTTCAGAGAGCATTGCTTTTCAATATCCCTGCCCTGAGAGGAGGGTGTGAGAGTTGGGGAGGAAACAGCTACTTACTCAACAGGGAGAGGTGGCTTATGAAGTATGTATTTAAGAAGAATGGTGGAAAGCATATAATAAATTCCACCGACTCTCTAATAAAAGAGGATGCAGGTCTATCTAAAACAAAATACCCACATAGACAAGAAAACTATGTGATTTTTTGCAGGGGGTGCACCGCCTCTCCTTTAATTGAACAGAAATTGAGTCCTCATTTGTCTTTCCCCGTTGTATATAGTTTTCTCCCACAATTTTTTATTTTTAAGTGGTGGTTCTGTGCCATTTGGTAATATGGTGCCACCACCTGATTAACCCATATTCCCAAGAGCATGTGAGACCAGGAGCTTTGAATCTGATATTGCACTGACATTACATTATCCTTTAGTGTTTTATTTCAGTCCTATGGGTACATCTTGCTGTTGTATAACTTTGTATACCTGTTACAAAGTCCGGCCTTGTCTCCAGAGGGAGGCTTTTTTGCAGACCATCTGTCTCTCAGGCGGCAGGGCTGGCAGAGAAGATTTTCCCCGGTGTATTGTTTACATGCTCTTTGAGCTCTTTCTCCATTTTTGTTTTGTTTGATAACAGAGCTGATGCTTTCCCTCCAGCCTCACCTTCCCGCACAGACAGGCGATATGATGACAAGGACCCATCATCAGCTAATGGGCCCTGCTGAGACAAGACAGGTTTGGCTGCAGTGGAGACCTTACCAGGTATTTTTCATTTCCTCATCAACTGCTGCCTCTTACATTTCAGCGCAGGAAAAGATAGGAAGGACCTTGCTCCTCCGGTGACCTCCCAAGTGATGGCTGGGGACTGACTGACTGGGAATAAATAGAAGCACAAACTAATTTATTTTGGGTTTTACATTGCACCCTTCACCATGTATCTGAGCACCTTTTAATGCTACGTTAAGCAGTGTAACTGGCCCATGTTGCCTTCTTCAGAAAGAGGTAAAGTCAATTCTAAGGTCCTTTGGCGATCTCCATCTAGGCACTCAAATCCCACTGAATTTCAATGGGATTTTGGAGGTCTTATTCCCTCATGGATCCTTTTGGAAATCCCAACTTTAGCCAATATATGTTGGTTGAAAAAAGTCTCAAGCTGAACGTGGCAAACAAATTATAGTTCCCACGTTAAAGTCTGGGAATTATATGCCCTCCATGTTTAATCGCCTCACCCCATTTTATATTCCATCTCTGGTAATGCTCATAGATTTTCTTAAGTTGTAGTAAAGTGAATTCAAGTGCTTGGAAAAGGGCAGCCCCAACGTGGTTGATTAGCCATATTTTCTTTATTTGGATTTTCAGCCCACATTCGGTAGTAAAAGCAATGGAGAACAATAAGATCTTGCTTTGAGTTTCATACCAGTGGATTCCAGTAACATAGTTCGGTGGGAGCCTTTCACAAAAGATACTTTGTTCCCTTTGGGACATATGCCACCAAAGAGTAGAGTTTATTTTGCAATTACTTTTCCAGAGCCTCACTGATTACGAGCAAGTTGGAAACAGTTCATATAGAGATTTGCTTGGAATGGCACGAAGGGGGACCAACACTGAGGATTTGCATTCTATGCATGGCATGGCGTGCCTTGTCTGCATGAGCTCTTTCTTGTTCCTAGGATACACTTGCTTGCCTTAATTTATGGGGCTAGTTCCCCCGCCCTTCCCTTTGGCTGAGATGTGTTTTGACTCTCTCACTAAGCTCCTTTCTGTGCAGGAGCAAACCCACTAGCAGTGAATTTAAGTGAAATGAAAGGACAGTCCTTATGCTCAGGTAGGGTCTGGGATGCTGCAATGCACTCAGCATGCTTGGATGCAAAAGAAACCTCATGTTTTGATCAATCGGAACCCCCCTGAAGAGCAGGGGTAGGGGGAGGGCGCTGCAGAGAGACTCTGTTCCCATTAGTGTAAGTTGAAAGATGTGGACTACAATAGCGATGGCATGTGAACTAAGCAAAGGAAAGAACTGACCCCCTGGATCAGACCAAATATCCACCTACTCCTCTCTCTTAACAGCCTGTAGCTCCAAAGGCTTCAGAAAATTATATAACTTCTCCAGTCCCCTTTTGCAGCAGTGACAATTAACAATGGAAAATAATCATAATTACTAATATCATATCAATACATATTACCAAACTTAATGATGGATGCCACCTCTTTACCTTATTCTGCAGTAATATTCCAAAGGTTTGGGGGAAAGGGAATTTCTTCCTGGCCACTGATTTGCTCTCTGAGACATGAAGATTGATGGCCCTTGTAACTCACCCTAGTAGGTGTAATTGCAGGTATCAATCTTGTTCATATGTATGTAATGTTTGGATTCTTATTGCACCATTAGGTCAAGATGAGTAGAAAATTCAAGGCTTCACAGTGGCTCCACAGAAACGTTATACCAGGGAAAATCTCATGTTAAAATCTATGTATCTTGTAGGTACTTGCTGCTTGGTGTGGACTGGATTTGTCCACCTTTAAACCATTTAGAAAAGTTGACTCCACCACACTCATTCAATTTCTGGGAGCTACTTACTAACTGTCTTTCATGGTGTTGCTGCCCACAATGAGCTCCAGTTTTCTGCCCATCGCCAGTGGGAGGGAAGATCAGTGATCAAGTTCCAACCTTGGGCTCTTTTGACTCTTTATGGACTGGGAATACTATGAGAGACAGTTAGGGAAAGGGAGAGAGAGGATTATTATTTGTAGTTGGCTAATAACCAGGGCTCGACAAATCACTGAATCTACTCGCCATGGCGAGTAGATTTCAGCCAGTCACCCTGTTCACTGGCAGCGCACACATGTGCAATGCAGGTCTTGCGCATACGCAGTGCGGGGCTGACGAGTAGGTTTCACCGCCGTTTGTCAAGCCCTGCTAATAACTATTCATTGGAGTGGGTTCAGAGAGTTGGAAAATCTTAGTCCAGTTCTCCTGTGGACAGGTGCCCACATCACACATTTGGGCCTCTATGGCACTAACTGCCCCCCTTTTTGGCAGTCTTCATAGAGTTCCCAAGGATTGAATGGATGATAGTCTCTCAGCCAGAACATCATTGTCCAGAATCCTGTTGAGACATACCATAGGTACAAAATTGGCTTGTCTTTTGTAATTACCTAATCATGTAGGTCATCAGAGCTTGATACTAGGTCCTTCAGGGTCAGACTGGTAGCAATAGTTGGTTGTTTCCCTACTAGTGTCTTGTCCACAGATGAGTATCAGCCAGGCCCTCTGCCAAGGGTATTACACATGCTGTCCCTCATCTTTCGTCTAGGGCTGTCAGTTGTGCACCTTTCACCAATACTAATGTCTCTAAATCAGTAGTTTCCAACCAGGGGCACATCAGCTCATCTAGATATTTGCCTAGTTTTAGAACAGGCTACATAAAAAACACTAGCAAAGTCAGTACAAACTAAAATTTCATACAATGACCTTTTTATATTGTTTTATATACTATAGGCTGAAAAGTAAATACAATATTCATATTCCAATCGATTTGTAATTATATGGTAAAAATGATAAAATAAACACATTTTCAGTAATAGTATGCTGTGAAACTCTTTTGAGAGGGGGGTTATGTCTGATTTTGTAAGCAAGTAATTATTAAGTGAAGTGAAACTTGGGCTACACAAGACAAATCAGACTCCTGAAAGGGGTATAGTAGTCTGAAAAGGCTGAGAACAATTGCTCTAAATGACAGAGAAAATGTTCAGTATTTGATGGTGATTAATTCATGTAGGCCTTTACATTCCACTTGGGGAGACGTACTCATCATCACGAGCCATACATTTTCCACCTGTAGATCATCTGCCATTTCACTATTGTTCCCTTCCTGACAGGAAATCTTCTTTTTCTTCACAGAAGGATCCTCTCCACTCTGACTTTGTGATGATGAGGAATGCAGGAAGCGCGTCTTCAGTCACACAACTGCAGCAGAAGCAGCAGCTGATATTTTCTCCCTATTTTGCTGTGTCTTTGAGTCTCCAAGATAAAAATGTGATCTTTCCTCATTCTGACCTTTGGGAACACACTTATTGTCATGTGTAGCAACATGTTTTGCTGATCTGCCTCTTCTTAGGAGGACAAATAATCTGCTGAGATAGTACACTGGTCTTTGAAAATGTGGACCCAGTAATTAATATGAAGAATGCATTACAGTGGAAAGTAGAAATATGAGTCTAAAAGACATTCTGGTTTGTTTACTGTTGGAGTTACTGAGGACTTCAGTTTCAATAATTCATTGCAGCTAAGATTAATACATGACATGAGGTGGAAATGGTCTTTCAAGATGAAGGATTGGAGTGGTGTAGTTCAGTGTTTAATTTTGTGTTTTCTGAAAGATGCTGCATGAAAGACTGCATAACAACTGAGCATAGTCCATATTTCTGAGCCTTTGTATGGGGAAGAAAGTGTATCATGAATGACGTTTATGCTTCATGAGTGAGGCTGTCTGAGCACAGGTTAGAGAATCAGGAATCCCTGCTTTGACACTGGCTTCCCCAAGGGCTTCCAGAAAGTCTCTTTACCTCTCTAGCTCAGTCTCTCCACCTGTAGCATGGCCAGAGGACTGCCCCAGGAACTCCCATAAAGCTCTCATCTTCAGGCTTCCCACTTGTAGCCTCGGGGCACTTGATATATTATAGTTCCCTATAACCCCTATCTGTCCTCTTTGCGTGCTCTGTAATGTGAGTGAATTACAGCCCTGCTTAATGAAAGGACTGCAGCAGATGTACAGTGAGTAAGAAATTAGATGAGGGTCTGTGCATCTTAGAGATTCATCCTGCCACCACCTACTACATATCGTTGGCTCACATCCACAAGGGTACTTGGGTGCCTAAATACTTAATTATTGGGCCAAAGAGAGAAAGAAAGTGAAAGTTGCCTGGTGGATACAGTACCCACTGGGAGGTGAGTGGCAGTCCCCCTGCTCCAATAAACAGAGTAGAACAGTTTCAATAGGAGAGACTGGGGGAGCCCCACCTTAGAATATCCCATAGTTCAGTGGTTAGAGCACTCCACTGAGGAGTGGGTTTTTGTGTTCAAATTGTTCCTCCCCCTCAGACCAAGGAGGAAATTGAACCTGGGTCTTCCTCATCCCTGCTGAGAGTGCTAACACTTAGGCTAAAAATTATAAGGGAGCTGCAACCCTTGGGAACAATGAAACTGTCCAATATGGGGAGGCTCATGAGAATAGTGATTAGACCCTTCTGAAGAGCTGTGTGCTCACATTGGTGAAAGATAAGAATGCCTCCTAAACATGCCGCATTCAGACCCTAGATTCAGTGAGGTCCTTAAGCAGTGAGCAGTCCGTTGACTTCCTCCTCCACTGTTCTCTTGTTCCTCACTCCTAATGACTCCTGGCCAGTGTGAAACTGATTTGCTGTTTACCTTGGCACTCTAGAGAAGATTTGGGGAAAAAATCTTATTTTCTGTGTAGGCTTGAGATCTACTACAACCATACTGCTGGAGTACAAGTGGTATAAGAGTTTACTGTTAGGGATGAAGGATGTCATAATGTATTACACATGTGACCAGAGCCTTCTCAAACATGTTACCTCTTGCCCTAACATATATTTAGTTTATACAACTCAGTTTGTTTAGTTTCAGTTTAAGAACAAACAACCAAAACCCTTCTGCTTTCTTTTTCCCATTTGATCATTAATTGTTACTGAAGAACTAGGTCAAACTCTTTACCGATATAAGCCAATCCAGTTCCATTGAAGTCAGTGGTATAACTCTGTTTGCAGTAATGGTGAATTGGGCTCTGGAGTTCAATAGTGTAGATCAGCCCTGGGCAAAATACAGCCCATGGGCCAGATCTGGCATGCCAAACCACAGGATCTGGCCAATGGACGGTGTGGGGAGCCCCAGGCAGGCTCCCTGCTTGCCTCGCCCCACCCGCACATCGCTCAGAAACAGGCTGCAGGGCAGTTTCACTTTAAAAACTGAGCCCGGAGGGGGGGAAAGCTTTAGGAGCTGCTCCCTACCCCAGCACAATTCCATTGGTTGGCATCTGGCCAGAAACTGGCCAATGGGAGCTGCCAGTTTCAATACAGGCAGCCATGAAGCATAAGGGGCTTGTAGGTATTCACAGAGCACATGACTACACCCTGGGTGGGGTCAGGCAGGGAGACTGATTCAGGAGCAGGCTACTGGCTAGTAAGTTTCCTGGCCCGAGCCTGCCTCTGGCACTCCAACCCCTTCCTTCCCCAACCCTCTGCCCGCCTATTCCACATACGCAAATCTTCTGCCCCCCTCCTGCACCTCCATACCCTCTCCCAGATCTGGCACCCCAATCTCCTGCCCCTGATCACAGTCCTCCTGCCCTAGCTCACAGCCCAAACTCCTGCACATCCTGTACCCCAATTCCCTGCCCTAGGTCACAATTCAAACTCCTGAACCCCAGTCCAGTGCCCCAGGTCACAACTGCCTCCTTCACCCAAACTCTCTCCCTTACCCCAAGCTCCCTTCTGAACCTAGCCTCCATCCCAGATCCCACACCTCCTCCATTAATATATATCAAAAAGTGCAGCCCTCGTCCACTTTCCAAATTTATGGAGTGGCCCCCTGTCAAATATTTTTACCCACCCCTGATGTAGATGGAATGTAGTGACTTCCTAAGTTTCAGTGTAATGTGTCAGTTTCTAGAGTAGCTTGAAATTGAATATCAAGGTTTGGAAAACAGATGGGTTATTTAGGTAAAAAAATAGCAGCATCAGTGGAACCAGGCATGTGAATAAGGAAAGCAAATATGGCCCTGAATCTCTAAACAACACAATCCACCTAGTAAATAGGGTTTTCACAAATCTGAGAAGTTGCACAGTGCTGTTTTTGTTAGGTTTTTTAACAACTCCCACTGGGAGGGTTTTTTTCCTCAGCAGCACAGATTTTTGCAGAATATATCATTTAGATAGATTTCAGGGGAAACATTTGTTTAATCATTGAGCGAAACAAATTTTTACTTCCAAAAAATTTTTTTATCACAATTTGCATAAAAATAAAGACCATGATCCAGAAACCTGCTATACAAAACTCAATAATCCAGACAGACAGAGGCACTTGCAATGTATGTTTGGAATGATTTTTTTAATCTCTTTTGCAGTCGTATTCTATCTAGGACACCTGGTAAAAATATGAAGCAGAATGGACCATGATTTCTGTTTTATGCATTTGATCAATTTAAATCTTGAGATATTTCCTATGATTGTTCCAGCAGCCTTCTGTAAGCTACACAGTGCCATGTTAGTCCTTCAGCACAAGAATTACATTGTGCCCATTTTGTTCTTTGGCCGTACTGTGTAAGTGCAGATGTATTATTCAGATTAGCTTGACTTAAGTTTTGATTTGACATGTGCTGCAGTGCTCACAGAAATACCAAGTAAGGCTTTATCATGGGAGTAGGTAACAGCTTCTGTAATGAATCAGAAGCTGAATAAGGGTGACTGGTTGCTATCCAAACAGAAGAAAAAGTTCCTTTTTAGCATGGCTTATTAAAATGATGGTGCACCGAAGTGGGTAACAGTAGCAGCAGAAGAGAAATCCTATAGGTATCAAGGCACTGATATAACTACACTGGGAGGAAATAGCTGTTAATTCCCATAGCTTTACTCCCCAAACTCCCTGTGTTTTAAACAAATGCCTCTGGCAGTGGGCTGCAGAGATGGACAAATCAAAGTACTTTATTGACATTAATTAATCCCCACAACCTCCCTCTGAGATAAATGATTATTATTCAACAGGTCAGGAAACTGTGGCATTGAATGACTAAATGACCTAGCCAAGGTCCCTCAGTGACACAGTGGGAAATAAAACCCAAAGCTCTGGACTCCATTTTGGTAAGCCTTGTGGATAAGGGGAAAGTGGTAGATGAGGCATATCAAGACTTTAGTAACATATTTGATATAGTCTCACATGACCTTCTCATTAACGAACTAGGAAAATACAATCTAATGGAGCTACTCTAAGATGGATGCATAACTGGTTCAATAACCATTCTCTGAGAGTAGTAGTGATCAATGCTTCAGAGTCATGCAAGAAGGGACTAATAAATAGGGTTCCACAGGGATCAGTTCTGTTCAATATCTTCATTAGTGATTTACATAATGGCATAGAGAGTATGCTTATAAATTTTGCAGATGATACCAAGCTGGGAGGGTTTGCAAGTGCTTTGGAAGCTTGGATTATAATTCAAAATAATCAGGACAAACTGGTAAATAGGATGAAATTCAGTACGGACAAATGCAAATTACTCCTTAGGAAGGAACAATCACTTACACATATACAAAATGGGAAATGAGTCAACAGTGAGACATAGCTGAAAGAAAAAACAAACATCATTCTGGAATGTATCGGCAGGAGTATTGTAAGCAAGACACGAAAAGTAATTCTTTTACTCTACTCCATGCTGATTATGCCTCAACAGGTGCAGTGTATCCAACACTGGGCACATTACAGGAAATATGTGGCCAAATTGGGAAAAGTCCAGAGAAGAGCAACCAAAATGATTAAAGGTCTAAAAAATGTGACCTTTGAGGGAAGACTGGGTTTGTTTAGTCTGGAAAAGCGAAACTAAGAGGAGATATGATAACAGCTTTCAAAGACATAAAAGGTTGTTACAGAGAGGAAGGAGAAAAAAATACTCTCCTTAATCTCTGATCATAGGACAAGAAGTAATGGGCTCAAGGAAGGTTTAGGCTGGATGTAGAAAAAACTTCCTGTTAGGGTTGTTAAACACTGGAATAAATTATCTTGAGACGCTGCAGAATGTCTATCAGTGAAGATTTTTAAGAGCAGGCTAGACAAATACCTCTCAGGGATATTCTAGATCAGCAGTGGGTAATAACCAGCCCACGGGCTGGACAGAGTTCTCCAGAATTATCCCTGGCAGTTCACCAGCAATTTATTTACCTGCACCTCCACAGGTCTGGCCTCTTGAAACTCCTGTTCGCCACAGATTGCTGATCCCATCCAATGGGAACTTCAGGCAGCTGTACCTGCGGAGGTGAAGGAAAACAAACCATCGACAGCCTGCCTGGGCTAACCTTGGCAAGCCATGTCTAGCTTATTGCCCACCTCTGCTCTAAATGATGGTTGGTCCTGCCATAGGTACACGGGACTGGACTTGATGACCTCTCATGGTTCTTTCCAGTTCTGTGTTTCTAAGAATCATAAGCTTCAGGGGGTAGCCGAATTAGTCTGTTACAGAAAAAAACAGCAACCAAATGGTCTGGTAGCACTTTATAGATTAACACAATATGTAGATGGTATCATGAGCTTTCGTGGGCACAGCCCACTTCTTCAGATGACCGGAGTTATGATTAGAGGATAAGGAAACTCGAAATGAATAGGAGAAGGGAAGGGGGGGAGGGAGGGGAGAAAGATGTTCTGTCGCCCATCCCCCTACCTCTATGCATAAAGTATCAGGAGAAAGGGTGCTAAACCTGAGTAGATAAAGATCAAAGTCAGTGGATAGATAAAAAACAGGTCTATGTAGCACTTTAAAGACTAACAAGATGGTTTATTAGGTGATGAGCATTCGTGGGACAGACCCACTACCTCAGATCAAATAGTGGAAAAAAATTGTCACAACCATATATACCAAAGGATACAATTTAAAAAATGAACACATATGAAAAGGACAAATCAAATTTCAGAACAGGAGGAGGATGCGGGGGGGGGAGGTAAATGTCTGTGAGCTAATGATATTAGAGGTGATAATTGGGGAAGCTATCTTTGTAACGGGTAAGATAATTAGAGTCTTTATTCAAACTTAGGTGTAAAGTGCAGAATTTAAGCATGAATGACAGTTCAGAAGATTCTCTTTCAAGTGTAGTCTTAAAAGGCCTTTGAAGCAGGATGCAGGTAATCAAGGCAAGAAATTGTTTTTTCTTTGTGATCCTGTCTAATATCTGTTTTGTAGGCATTGATCCTTTGGCGAAGGGTCTGAGACGTTTGTCCAGTGTACATAATGGCTACGTCTACACTGGCATGATTTTCCGGAAATACTTTTAATGGAAAAGTTTTCCGTTAAAAGCATTTTCGGAAAAGCACGTCTATATTGGCAGGACGCTTTTCCGGAAAAGCGTCCGTGGCCAATCTAGACGCGCTTTTCCGCAAAAAAGTCCCAATCGTCAATTTCGCGATCAGGGCTTTTTTTGCGGAAAACACTACTGTGCTGTCTACACTGGCCCTTTTCCGGAACAGTTTTCCGGAAAAAGACTTTTGCCCAAACGGGAGCAGCATAATTTTTTACATTAGATAGTCAGTGCTTTTGCGGAAATTCAAGCAGCCAGTGTAGACAGCTAGCAAGCTTTTCCGAAAAAGCGGCTGATTTTCCGGAATAACTTGCCAGTGTAGACACAACCAATGTGTTGGACAGGTTTAAGTTGGGGGCTGTAGGTGATGACAAGTGGTGTTCTATTATTGGTTTTCTTGGGTCTGTCTTGAAGTAGATGTTTTCTAGGTATTCGTCTGGCTCGTTCAATTTGCTTTTTTATTTCTCCGGGTGGGTAGTTGAGGTTTATGAATGCTTGGTAGAGATCCTGAAGTTTCTGGTCTCTGATGGATAAGGCCGGAAGGATACCATTCGGAAAGTAGTTAGCACCTTCATTGATAAAGGTTCCACCACCCCACATTGTGTGATTTCATCATATTGTGTGATTCCATTTCCAGTGTCAGCATTAATAGAGAACTTGCTGTATCCTGCCCTCAATGGGTAGTAGTTAATGTCTGATGTAGTGTTTAGAAAAAACACACCACATCTAAGCCAAATAAAATATTAAACTCATAGGCATACTGGAAATTCAGCTGCTGTTAGTATGAAGCACTCTTGGTCCTACGGATGGTGCTGTCTATTTTTACATAGTCATTAGTCTTATCCATCCTCTTGGGTCAATGCAGCCTTAAATATAGTTGCAGGTATTTTTCTCTGACCAAAGAAAGCCTGCTTCCTATTTTTGCCATGTAGGCTAAAATGCATAAAAGCTAAAAGACATTGCTATCCGTAAGACTGTTGTTATAAAGTTAACTTTGCTGCAGTTCCTGCAACAGAACCACTGCATTGTAATGGCCATGTCAACTCCTGTGCTGCAAATGGTGCAGAGCTGTTGGGAAAAGCTGTCTTCCTCATTTAGCTTTGGCTCCCATGAAAGAAGATGATTGCCATTTCAATCACTCTCCATAAAAGCTACAATTCAAGTCCCGTCATAACTAAAGAGAGCTCAGTGTGGTGTCATCATTACTTAGCTCAGGGTGAACATGAGAAACAAGGTGCTCAATCCTGGCCTAATTGCAAGTGTCACAAATTACTTGTTGTTGAGAGACTGGCTCATTATTGGAGGGCCTTTTGCATGAGGAGGCCTAGAACGTATGATGCAGAGTGGCACTGCCGGAGTGGAATGAGAAGAAAACCCAGCAGAAGTCACATACAGTAGGATTTCTCTTAATGTCTTGCTGTGATGCACTGATTAGCTTAAAGAGGAGAGGATTTCCAGGGTAGAATTTTTTCTACTACAACTCTGCTCCCACAATGTATTTTTATTTAGGCCTGATTCTGCACAAGGGCGCCATTTCGAGGGGGGGGGGAGCAATTGTGCACTCCAGAATGCGTCTACTTTTTCATCCCATTCCCAGAACTATCAGGGAGTGAGGGGGAAGTGCCTGCATCCAGTCCAGGCTTCTCACATCTGGCTAGTGAAGGGAGCTCACTAGCCAGGTGTGAGGCATGCATGGAATGCAGGCAGTTCCCCCTCACTCCCTGATAGTCTGGGAAAACGGATGTAAAACAAGCTGCGCCCAGGAATGCACAGCTGCTGACCCCCCCCCCCCCCCCCCCGCGCACACACACCCCTCCGGAAATGATGCCCTTGATTCTGCAAAGCTCTTAAGCCTGCACTTAACCTCAAATACATGCTTAAGTCTAATCATGTGTTTAAGTGCTTTGTGTGGGAACTACTACTGATTAATAATTGCTCTTGTTCAGTTGCCAAATGTTCATCACACAAGCCATAAGGGTAGGCTCTGGGCTTATTGAAAATTAGTACAATCTGTAATGAACATTTCTCAGTGGAAAAAATGGCTTGGCTATTTTTTCCCCCCTTGCCAGATCTTTTATCAGTCAAATCAGGGAGGAGGCATGCTTTGTGTATGCACCTGAAAGTCAGGAATTTGCATTGTAACTCCAAATCTGGCCTTGGGCAAGACATGTAACCTGTCTGTGCCTAGGGCTTTGTCTACACTTCTAAAATTAAAGAGAGGCAGTGCTTTACAGTGAAAGTGCATCTTCGGCAGGAACGCTGGGATAGAGCTCTCCCAGCATTGTATGAACTATCTGTACCAGGGAGTAACTAACAGCACTGGGAATCCGTTTATACTGGCACTTTACAGTGCTATATCTTGTTATGGGAGTGGGGGGGGGGGAGCGTGTCACACTCTTGAGCCAGAAAGTTGCAGTGCAAAGAAGTGGCATTGTGAACCAAGCTGTGAACTAACACGGCTACCCCTCTGATACTTGAACCAAGCTGTAGCACTGGAAGCTGCACTCCCATTGCTGTTAGCAACTCCCCTAGTGGAGATGGTTTACACAGAACACTGAAATGGCTACGTCTAGACTAGCATGATTTTCCAGAAATGCTTTTAACGGAAAACTATCAAAGGAGTTTGCCTGAAGCCAGACTACATGAGTGGATGAGGACTTTAGGACTTTGACCCTTGGTGAGGGCAAATAAGTGCCTGACTGGGGGTTAGGCACCCAGGTGCTTTTGAAATTCCCACTGAGGCACCTAAGTGTACCTTTATATGTCTAAATGTCTTTTAAAATATGGCCCCAACTCATATGCACTACTTGTCGAAGAAAAAAAGAACTGTATCCACACAGAAGGTCAAAACGCACCTCTCTTATCTTTAGGCACTTGGACCCAGATCCTCAAAGTTTTTTAGGCACCTAACTCCTGTTGGTTTCAGTAGTATCTAAATACCTTTCAGGATCTGTCTCTTAAATACCTTTGAAAATGTGTCTCTACATCCCTTTTGTGTCTCAGATTGATCTTTAGACCTTATTAGACTTTAAATAGTTAAAATAAGCTTCTTTGAAACAACAATATTTGTATTATTATATTTCCATTACAAAGTTTGTTAAAAGGGAGAAGGATCTGAGATGGGAAAACCAGAGGCTGTCACATTGGTTTGATTTTTGTTTCAGGAGAATGCAAACATTATTTTAATTTAAAGGACAAATCAAATCCCATGAGGCATTACTGACATCAGCATTACCACAAGGGAAACCAAGCAGACTCCTTTTTAGCATAGAATGTGCTTTGTAATATATATAATTCTTAATAAACTGCAAATATTGCTTTTTTGCACTTTCTGGGCTCTGTGTCTTCAATTCAAGTGATGTTCTCCATGAACATTATTTATTGATGGCTTAAAGTTGCAGACTTTTCTTTTGTTTGTTCTCAGGACCTGTCCAGCGAAAGAGAAAAAGTGAGTCTGCAGCCTGAGGCCGAGACTTTTGGAAGGCAGCAGTGGTAAATGGTGACAGTGAGTGAAGCAATCAAGTGGCCAATCTTAGTTACTGGAAAAAGAAAAAAGGGATGAAATGCTCCTTGAAGTCAATTGAGTCATTAGCAGGCTTTCAATATGACTAAAATGCTACTGCCCCTGTGACAGCACCTGCCTTGTTTATTGCAGTGTTAGTATCCGTGTATGCATCTATAGCAGTTCCATTTCCATCTGCAGGGAGTGTAACGGTCTCAGTCTGATGCTCTGCAGATTGAACTTCTTAAAATCTATTTTAATGGGATGAAAAATACTGAGCCAGTTATAGATCAGATTTATAAACTCATTTATATATCAGAGTGAGAGTTTGTTTCTGGTCTCATTCACACAGCTGTAAAGCCCCCTGAAGTCACTAGACTTTACACTTGAGGTCAGAATTTGGCCCAGTATTCTTAGGCTTTCCCCATAAAGCTCAGGATATTTTTAGTCCTGCAACACTCAAGCCTCTTTATTCATGTTTCCAAATATTGTTCCCATCTGCTGATTTGGTTTATGACAACACTAGCAACGGCCACTTTCCCTAGGGCCACATCAAATTCTTTAAGACATCTGAATCTGAAGACTGGATGAGTGGGAAAAATGCAACTGACAATATTCACCCTCCTCATTCGCAAAGGCCTGGATAATGAAATCTTTAGGCAAAATAAAGCAAAGCGAAGAAAATCTGTTTCCTGTGGGCTTAGAAACCACTACGGCAGCCAGCTTCTGGGAGGCTGATTTAATTATACCAATCTGAGAGATCACTTGACATCTCTCCAGCCCTCAGTCTTGGAACTGGACTGGAGAAATCATTTTAACTCAGTGGTGCTCATTCTAGTCAGGAAGACATTACAATAGAATTAAGATTATAAAATACTCCCTCTTGTGTTCTTTGTTGCCAAAATCAGAGAGAGAGTTTCCACATCCTCAAAAGACAGCTGTTTGGTTTCTTCCCTTTTGCTGTGATTTCTGACTGCTCCCTGTCTGTACTCTTGCAGCAGGCCCTGTGGAGATATTTTGGGAGGAACCAAAGTGTGGAATATTTTTGCATGGCAGGAGGTGAAGGTGGGTTGACTGGGTGAGAAAGATATGGAAGGGTGCCAAACTGACTAAAGATACCTGCAATAGGGACTACTAGCGAAGGTAACGGGGGACATTGGTCACATGACACCTGCACAACCCCTAACCTGGGGAGGGCCCTGCCTCTCCTTCTCCCCCCGCCACCACAATTCCACCCTTTCTCCCAGGCCCCCTCCATCTAGTGATGCAGCCCAGGGGACTAGCAAAAGGGGAGGGTCAATTGCCCCAGAGTCTGGAGATTTAAAGGGCCACAGAGCTCCTGGCTGCCACTGCTACTGTGGCAGCAACAGTGATGAAGCCCTGGGCCTCTTTGAATTGTTGACGGACCAGTGTTCCATGTGGCTCTGAGGACGCAGGGCGGGGAGCGGGGAGAGAATGTGTGCGGTGGCCTGGGTGATGCTAAGGGCTGACTGCTCTCGGCCCTGCCCCTTCTGCCCAAAGCCCTGCTCCTTCCAGGGCATGGAGCTGCCCCGCCTTGCCAGGGGCCCACGGAGGCTGTCAGTGCCCCTGCATTAGACTGTGAGAGTGCTCTAAAACTTAGCTGTGGATTGCATAGGAGACTGTACTTTGGGCAGTCACTTCCAGTTGTGTGCCCAACATTTCATATGTAAAGTTTTCCCAATGGAAAACCAAACCATGTATTCCTGTTACTATGCAGCTACTATTCTGCCATTACTTTAACACAGCAGGTTTCAAATTGTGGGTTGGGACCCCAAAGTGGCATTTTAATAGGGTCACTAGGGCTGGCTTTAGACTTGCTGGGGCCTGAGACCAAAGTAGAAGCCTGAGCTCCACGGCTGAAGCTCAAGGTCTTCAGCCTTAGGTTCCAGGCCCCACGGCTAGGGCTGAAGCCTTCAGGATTTGACTTTGTCCCTTGCCCCAAGCAAGGTGATGGGGCTTGGGTGGGCTCATGCTCTGCGCCCCGTTTGTGTGGTCATGTAATTTGTATTGTGAGAAGGGGATCACGGTGCAATGAAGTCTGAGAACACCACACCTTTGAAGAATATGCAGTGAGATGTGACCATCAAAATTGGGACTTAGCTGCTGCAACACACAGGTGATTCCACATATCTTGGGTTATGTGGCTAGATTCCCCCACACAGTGCATGCGGAGAGAGACAAGGCCTGAGATGACAGTCACAAAAGCCAGCATGGAAGGCAGGAAGCCACCTAAGATACCACCAGAGTGGTATGCCCTACGCCCCCACCTCTCTCAGGCACCGACGGGGGAAAGAGCTCTAACCTAGAGTCCCCAGGTTCATAAGCTATTTCTTGCTAGACCATCAGCAGTGCACAGTGAATTCCCCACACAACAGCTGGGTATGCAAGCCTCCACAGCTTTGGGCCAGTGGATAAGTTCCTTCCCTAGGATGTAGAAGACCCAGATTCAATTCCCTTTTCTGACTGGTGAGAAGGGATTTGAACTAGGCACTCTATTTCTCTTGTTGATGCCATGCCACTTTGTATAAATAAAAATACTTGTAGCCCCAGAAAGAGTGGGTCAGGCACTCCATTGAGATGTAAGCCACCAACATTCAAATCCATCCTCCTCCTCAGGCAAAGGGGAGGGGAAATGGCCCAGCATCTTCCATCTCTGGGTCAGTACCTAAGCACTGGGCTAAAGATTATAAAGGAGACCATCTCCCTTCTCATCTGCCATTTAGTGTGGAAGTAGGCGTGCTCTCTCCTACCAGACTGGGCCAGACAAGCAAGATGGGGAGGCACTGTCTGTCTTCACTTGGTTTGATGATGGTGCTGGGCTTTAGACATGAGAGAGGCAACAACCTTAGGCAGCAATGCACATGCTCAGACAAACTTATCCAGGAGGGGAACTGTTACAAAAAATTAGGCCCCAAGTGAGTCTAGGCACCTACAGCATTTGGTGGCAGTGAAACAGGGGTTTTATGGATCTCACTAGCACCTAAAACTGGAACTTTGTGGATCTGAGCAACATTTATTCCCCCTTTTAAAGTATACTTCACTATGGCTACTTCTGCACTGCAGGCTTCTTGCACAAGAACTGTTTTGCACAAGAGTTCTTGCGAAAAGGTCTTGCGCAAGAGCACATCCACACTGCCATGTGCTTTTGCACAAGAGTGTCCATGGCAGTGTGAACACTCTCTTGCGCAAGAAAGCTCTGATGGCCATTTTAGTCATAAGGGTTTCTTGCACAAGAAACCCCTGTTGCCCCTCCACACTGCTTTCTTGCACAAGAGGGCTTATTCCTCGTGGGGAGAGGAATAACTCTTGCGCAAAAGCCCTCTGTTCTGACACTTTGCTGTAAATTTACTGTTGCAAGAACGCGCGTGCAGTGTAGACGCTCTGCAAGTTTTTGCACAAGAACAGATGTTCTTGTACAAAAAGCCTGCAGTGTAGATGTAGCCTATAGAAATTTCTATCCTGACTATATCACTACAGCTATGGCTACACTACTGGTATCCTGGAAAACCTCTACCGTGTCCAGGGAATGCATCTGCTCTTCTGAAATTTTTTTTTCAGAAGAGCAGATGTGCTCTGTCAGAAGCCCTGAAAATCTTGTTGCATGAGTGTGACGGACCGGGCCGTGTCTGGGCACAGCTGAGGGCGTCCGCTCAGGGCGAATTGCTCAAATCCGGGGCTCCTTACAGCCCCCCTGACTGGCGACCTCTCCAAACAGGCCACAAACCAGTCTCACAGAGCGCTTCAGCTGCCTGCCTGAAGCCTCACGAGCAAAACCCCTCCAACACCCCAGCAATATCCGTGCCCCAGATGGCCCCGGGCCTCATACACAGGTGGGGGGTCCTAGCACCCAATCCCACCTACCCCGAACAAGTTCTGTCCGGTTCCAAGAAACCAGCCACAGATCCCTGGTCAATTTACCCTCTGGACCTTACCCACAAATCACGCTGGGCCAATCCTTTAGAATCTATATCTAAAGGTTTATTATTACAGGAAAGAAAAGCATGAGAGTAAGGTTATTAAAGTACAGTACGTTACATGCACCGAATCTCCCAGTTCTCGATGCAGGCTCTAGCAGAGGTGTTACAGCTGCTGGTTTAAAAGTTCTTATTGCACATCCTAAGGTCAGGATGGGTTCACAGGTCTTCCGGGCTCTTCAATCCCTGCAGTGCTGCCTCTGGGATGAAGTGCTGAGCTGAGAACAAAATGGCATCGACCACATGGCCTCTTTATACCGCCTTCCTGGCCTCTTCTGGTATGCAGCCCGTCACCTGGTCCTCAGCCTCTCTGTGTTCTCTGCTGGCTGCTCTCAGGACAGCCCCCATTCTTTGGGTGTGTCTTTGGCCCATTGAGAACCATTGTTCCACAGGTAATTAGCATGTCCACAGGCTCCACAGGCTCGGCCCTGCCCAATGCTTAACCACATGCAGGGAAATCTTCAGTTTCCACACAGATTACAGATCTACACACACAGACATTATATACTCACATAAACAGTATACACAGGATCAGAAAACAACAAGCTCCCATTCAATACCCCACATGGCTCCCTTTCATACTGATTTCTGGGGCCAACACCCCCACCTAGGGGTGCAGCAGCGATCTGGCTGCTTCCCTCCAATTCAGTAATGTGACAATGAGGAAAAAGGGCTCTTCTGAAAGAGGTTTTTCCAATATTTGGCCCAGTGTAGATGGACCAAATTTTGGAAAAGCCTCTTCCAAAAAAAGAATTGGAAAAAGGTACGCAAATTGCAGAGTGCAATTTGAGTACCTTTTTTCGAAAAAGAAGTGTAGCGTAGACATAGCCTCCATCACCTATTCTGATATTCTGTCTCTAACGGAGGCCAGCACAATGCCATTCCCAAAGGAACATTCTTCCTGACTCATCTTGCAGTCGTTTTATGCCTTGAAGCATGAGGATTAACTACCAACCTGGTAATTTTATCCTAGCCTGGCTAACTACAAGTGCCATTCTGAATCACGGAACCCTTCTTTAAAACTTCCTGAGAAGTTTTACCTCACACACGGTTCCAAAGGTTATAGAAACTAGATGCTGCCCTGATACTTAACTTGGGGCTTTAAAGCCTCCTGCTTCTCTTTGGTATCTTGGACGTGGCTTTCTTCACACCTAATCAGAGCTCTTGCTGCTTAGCCAGCTGTAAGCAATTCAGATATAGCACTGATTGCAGGGAGAACAAGATGTTTCAGGAGACAACAGAAAAAACCAGAGGGTTGGACACACTTCTATTTCTGTTTGCAGCCCAAGATGGAAGAGAACAAGGTGCTGCTTGTTCTTCTTCCCCTTAGGCAACCAGAGAAAAAGGAATCACGGACTGCCACAAATTCACCACTGTGCTACATCTGCCTGCAGCACATTGGGCCATCAGATTACGAAGACAACACAGCCAAAACTGTCAGGAGTTTCTGCTGCAATTATTTCGTGGTTCCCTTCCATTCCCTGTGAGCAGAGCTAGATTGAGTGCAGCAGGGGGTCTGGTTACACTGATGACTGAAAGCAAGAGCTTTATTCTTGGAGAAGGAAAAACAAAGCATCTCACAAGAATTTTAGCGTAACTCTGGCATTGCTCTGTAAAACCCACCCTGCTGCTATTTCTGCAGTCCTCCCTCAGCTGAGCTAATTCAGGCTTTATACAGCTAAAACAGCTGTCCCATCAAGCAAAGCTTCCTTAAAGAAACAGTGACAGCATATTCCAGCAGCTCCTTCTGCCTCTTGAGACGTCAGCTTCTAAAGGCTCTTTGGCTAGGTCTACACTACAGGCTTCTTGCGCAAGAATGGCTGTTCTTGTGCAAAAACTTGCAAAGTGTCTACACTGCACGCTCGTTCTTGCACAAGTAAATTTACAGTACAGCGTCAGAAAACAGGGCTTCTTCCGGAAGAGTTATTCCTCTCCCCAGGAGGAATAAGCCCTCTTGCACAAGAGCTCTTCCACAAGAAGGCAGTGTAGACAGACAACATGAATTTCTTGCACAAGAAAGCCCTATAGCTAAAATGGCCATCAGAGCTTTTCTTGTGCAAGAGAGTATCTTTACCATGGATGCTCTTGCGCAAAAGCACATGGCAGTGTGGACGCACTCTTGTGGAAGATCTTTTGCACAAGAACTCGTACGCAAAACAGTTCTTGTGCAAGAAGCCTGCAGTGTAGACGTAGCCTTACTGTTTAAGAGTTGTTGGTTCCCAAAAAAAAGAGCTCCAGGCTCTTTCTGGATGCTCCTTTGTGTAAGAGAGGAAAGGACCAGGAAGTGTTTCCCTACCAACCTTACAGTCAGAAGGAAATAGAAGAACTTCCTAGCTACTGAAGCAACTGAGAAAAGCCCTTTCCACGCAGACTCCTAATCACAGCAGGTAAGTGCTGCTATTTCCAGACAGTTACAGAGAGCTACAGTCCAACTTCAAACAACTCTTTCCTATAGCACCGAGGTCACCAACCAGTAGATCGTGAGCTACCGGTAGATCTCAGGGGCTCTAAGAGTAGCTCTTGAGCCCTCTCTGAACTGCGCACCTGCACAGTACATTTACATTAGATTTCCTCATTTGAGGAGCAGCTACTCACTGAGCAACAACACAGGTGAGTAGCTGCAAGGAATGGTGGGAGCTGGGAGGTTGGGAGAGCTGAAACACCCCAGTCAGCTGACTGTGGCTTTCACAGCTGGAGCTAGGCACAGCCTCCCTGGGCTGAGCGCAGGGCAGCCGGGCTGGAGGGAAGAGAAGCAGCTGCCTGGCCAGCTGGCCATGGCGCTCAGCCAGGGTGCACCACGCTCCACGTGGGCTGGCACAGAAGAGAAGCTGCCTGGCCTGCTGGCTGTGGCGTTCAGCCCAGGGGAGGCTGAACCGCGCTCCAGCTGATTGGGCGGCTTCCCCTCTGCGCCTGCCCACGTGGAGCTTGATGGCACCCTGGCTGAGCACCATGGCCAGCTGGCCAGGCAGCCACTTTTCTTCGCTCCAGCCTGGCTGCACTGCAGTCAGTCCGGAGGGAGCGTGGGTCGGAGGCTTCCCTCCGTGGCTGGTGTAGGGAACGCCCTGCCCCCAACCTTGTTCCCTCTCCTCTGCCCCAAACTTGTCCCCGCCATCCTGGCCCCCTGTTCCCTCTCCCTTGCCCCCCCGACCCGGCTGCAGAAACCTGCCCCTTCCTGCAGAAACCAGTTCCTTCTGGCACCCTGTCTCCTACTATAGAAACCTGTCCCCCTGCTCCCCTCTGCAGAAACCTGTCCCTCCCCGCAGCACCCTGTCCCCTGCTGCAGAAACCTGTCCTGGCACCCTGCCCCCTCTCCCCTGCCCCCACTGGCACCCTGTTCCCTGCTCCAGAACTCACCAGCACTCCTCCCCGGTACTGTGTCCCCTGCTCCAAAATGTCTTTTCTATGGGTCAGTGACACCTGACTCAATGCAGGTTCCCTGCCATTCTCATAAATAAAGACAATGCAGAAACTTTGTGTTTAACATAGTATTCTATTTAAAAATGAAGCCTGGCCAACAAACCCCCAATTGGGGCCAAGCCCCCATCTGGCCACAACCACTCCTGCACTCCCCCTTCCCCAGACCCTAGATCTGAGCCTATCAAACACTGGAACCTCATGCCCTCAGACCCTCACATACCCCAACCCAAATTCCTGCACCCTCACATCTGCAAGCCTGTGGCTTGCTTAGTATCCCAACACTGCCCAGCCTGGAGCCCCCTCCCCGAGCCAGTGTCCCCTTCTCCACCTCCTCCTGCATCCAGATTTCCTCCCAGAGCTTGCACCTCTCACCCCTTCCCACACCCAAATCCCTCATTCTCACCCCAGAGCCTACACATCCTGTCTCAACACAGCAAGGGTCCAGCTAGACTGCAGGAGTTTTTCAGGATTCTGGAGATATCCCAGAAAAACTCTTCTGCATCCAGGGTTGTCTTTGTTCTTCCGCTTTTTTAGTGGAAGAGCAAACAGGCTCTTTCGGTCACCCCTATATTCCTCTTTCCACAAGGAATAAGGTGGCTTCCAAAAGAAGGGGTTTTTTTTCTGACATTTGGTCCAGGTTAGACAGGCCAAATGTTGGAAAAACCTCTTCCTACAGAATAATAATAATACAAAAAAATAAGCAGAAGTATAAGGATTGGGGATAGCAAGTGATGGAGAGGAGGAGAATAGAGAGGGCGGGGCTTCAAGGAAGGGGCGGGACGGTAGATCTTGGCTTGGTCTGTCATTTAAAAAGAAATCTTGGGTGTAAAAAGGTTGGAGACCACTGCTATAGCAGCTCTACCTCCTGTCCTATAGGAAAGGAAGGCGAGGGGAATAGCAACACCCAGCCCACTCCTGCCCCAAGAACTCCTCTTTACAAACTCCCAGAAAATGGATTGATGCTCTTGCCTGCAACGAGTGCGCCAGGGCTCAGCCTACAAGTCCGTGTTTAAATGCCCCTGAAATGAAACTAATCTCTGGCATCTTCTTTCACCTGGGGAGTAATTAGGTGAGGGGCCTGTATCCCTTCTCTCTCCCTTTGATGGTTAACTGCCTCCCCATTTATCTACCAGATAAGATATTTGATTTGCTATCCATTCCATGGTCACCTTTCCCCCCCCCCCCCCCACTGCTTCCTTTCACTGTGGCACTTTTTGAGTTTTAGGAGTTTGTCAGTGAATACAATTTATTTTTGTTCACAATCTTTTGATTGACTATAATCCCTCCTGTTGTGAGAGAGGTTCACTCGTATCAGGGCCCAATAATGGCATAAACAGTAGACAAAAGGAGGGATGGAAAGTGATTCCGTGTCCTGGCTTCCTCTCTAATAGCTGGCTTCCAAGGCACATTCAGATTGTGTCCAAAGGAAGTCTATAAATTCCGAGTGCTTCATTTGGAAAATGAAGTGGCAGCCTGTGTCACATCTGTAATTCACAGTGAAATCCAGGCTTCTCCTAGTGGAATTCATTCACTGTATCTCACTTTTCCTGCAAGCGGAGGAGAGTGTTTAGTATTTATTTCCCCTGATCCAACAGGACAGGTTAAGTAAATACTTCATACATGGTTCTGCTTCTGGAAAATTGAGATGAAGTGAGTGAGCGTTTCCTCCTAGCAAGTTGCACACTGGGGACTTGCTATCTTCATAAACAGTAAGGCAGCTGTAAGGACAATAAGCTTGTTATAGGGAGACATCCCTGGAAGTTTACAGAAGTTTATTACAGCTCCAGCAGCTGAAGATCAGGATTCCTTGGTGCCCAAGGAGATTTGGTATCCAACCCAGAACACAATCTGATCCTGCTAAGTACTCTGTGCCTCTTGCAAGGTGCTTAGCACTGGGGGCACTCAGGCCAGAAAATACATCCTCTGACCTTATCTGAATGGCAAGCACCAGCAACAGGATAAAGCAGTAAGAAAAACAAGTTAAAAGAGAAGCAAGAATGTGACCTGGGAGATGCCAGATTAGGTTACAGTGATTTATGATGATGGATCCCACCCTGCTATTTAATAATAACCATGCTGATCTGCATGGGAAAAGCTTGCATGGAGAAAGTTGTATGCCTCTGCTATAATGTCCAGGCCTTCATCAGTGGAAAGAAGCAAATCTAAGGAGTAAGGCTCTGTGTGTCTTAAGACCGAACTAAAGGAAAGCCTGAACCCTCCCCTCCCATTGTGCACGTGGTTTGGCTCTTGATATCCATGTCAGTGCTGCTCTGTTTTCCCAAGTGGGAAAACCTTAGATCTAAACACCCCAAACCTGGTGGTTCAGGCCTAACTCTGACCATGGTAGTTCAATCTAATCAGTCAGCTGAGCAAAGAGAAGTTTTAAAATGAACAGCAGCATTGTATGGCTCTTGTTATCAGGGTGTGGGTTTTTACCCTTTTACATTATTAGATGTTGGAACTGCAGGCAACAATAGGCGAGTGTGTAAACGTTCATGAGGAAACCGCGGGGGAGCCACTTTTTGTCTTTGCTGCCTCTTGATTTGTAAGACTTCTGGGAGGGTGAACGCCAGGCATAGATGCTCAGGCTCTTCCACATAGAATGTTCTTTTTCCTGCTACAAAACCTCATTGTTAGGTAATAAGAGCTGAGATGTTTCCAGAGGGAAGAAAATGAATGAGGGCTCTTTCTTTTTTCCAGGTTTATTACAGAAAAGCCACCCACTGTGTATTTGTGAAAAAAGAGAAACCAGGTCCCCTCAGGAGTAAATCCAACAAAAAAGAAAATAAATAATGAATTCCTCCCTGTTTAGGGATATCCCAACAAGGGTTTGGCATACAGCTCTTTTCCTGCCTTGAAATGGTTCTCCATGGTTGTGTCACAGGGGGTACGAGTAAGAAAAACAGGATGAAAGTGAACAAAGGAAACCAGAGAGAGATTATAAAAGGAAACCTATTAACCTGCAGTACCCTCTTTCAAAGGAAAAGGCCAGAGTGCCCGTACTGAGGTTATGTAAATCTAAGCTGCACCGGGAAACACTCCTGCTCTGACAGGAGAGAGATGGGATACCTATGCTACAAGGGGATCTGATGGGCACCTAAAAGGGTCATTTAGGCCCATCCGAACCACTAGGCCAGTGGTCTCCAACCTTTTTAAGCACAAGATCACTTTTTTGAATTTAATTGCAATCCAGGATCGACCTCAAATGCAAATACCCTTGCCTCCTCCTTTGTGCCTCTTCTCGAAGGCCCTACCCCTGCTCACTCCATCCTCCCGTTCTCCTCCCTTTCACCAGGCAGGGGCAGACAGTTGTGGCACAGGCTCTGGTCTTGGGCTAAGGGATCTGGAGTGTGAGGGGGCTCTGAGCTGAGCCTGGGGCAGAGAGTTGCAGTGCAGGAGAGAGTTCAGGTCTATAAGGGAGTTTGGGTCTGAGGGGGCTCAGGGCTAGAGCAGAGGCTTCGGGTGTAGAGGGGGGTACATGACTGGGGCAGGGGTTCAGAGCTGGCTCCAGCTGGACGCTGCTTACCACAGGTGGCTCCTGGGTAGTGGTGCAGGGGGCTAAGGCAGGCTCACCCCTGCCCTGGCCCTGCACCACTCTCAAAAGCAGCCAGCAAACTCCTCCCATCCCAGGCCCTGTTGTCCCTCCCTCCCCGTTGTGTGGAGATAGGATACAGGGTGGAATAAGGAGCTCCTTGACATCAGCACCCCTCCTCTCCCTTCCCTGCTCTGTACCACAAGCAGGAGGCTCCTGGGGCGAGGGGGAAACTCCCAGGCAAAGTGCAGGAGGTGTGCAGCAGTGGGGGGAGGGGCAGCTGAAGTACCGGCCTGGCCAAACCAGTCAGGATCTCCTGCCAGAGGCTCCAAGATCTACCCGTAGATTCCGATCTACTGGTGACCACTGCACTAGGCTATAGAGTCATCCTCATACTCTGGCCCAGGGACTATGTAAATAGTTACACTCATCGGAACAACTTCAACAGGAAGATTGAAAGACCTAGTTCAGGGGTTGAGAGACTGCCTTGATATGTGGGAAGCTAGGATTCAAGTTCTAGCTCCTTGACCTCTTGGCTTTTCTTGACGGCACTGATCTGGGTTAGGCATCTAATTCCAGGAGAGGGTTCGTGGCTCTGAATCTCAAATGAATATTGGCTCTCCCCCCACCCCACATGGAGGCACCTAAGACTTTCTGAGAAGCACAGTCCTGCTTGGCATTGACTACAGGTTGGTTTAGTCGGTGTCCTACTCAGTGTACAGGCTTCTGTGAATCCTTCTTTCAGGTACCTAACTCTCCTCCTCATTGTACAGGGAGCTGGGAGCCTAAATCAGGTTGTGAATTCCACTCGGCGGTAGGACATGGAAAAGTGCGGTACTGCTATGCCAAAGTGCCCTTTGTGAAACTAGCCTTAGGTATTTACCCCTGGGACAACTAGAATATGATCCTGATCGGTGTAGTTCCACTCATCAACTTCAGTGAAATGCAAATATGAGACTAATCATGATTGGGAAAACTGTTAGATTTCACAATTCTTATGGCCGTTAAAGTTTCGGCACATGGCACTGGATTATGCATTACAAATTCTTAATGTGTAGGTTAATCATACAGCTAAAGTCTCAGAGGAGTACCCATGTTAGTCTGTAACTGTTAAAAACTTTAAAAAACAATGAATGGTCCTGCAACACCTTATAAACTAATAAAAATGTAGATGGTATCCTGAGCTTTCATGGGCTCAACCCACTTCTTCAGATGACTGGAGCAAAGGGTCCAGAGGAAGAAATGCCTCTTTTTCTTCTTTTTTTTTGTACCTCTGGCCCCCTTGTTCCATCTGAAGAAGTGGGTTGTGCCCACAAAAGCGCATGATACCATCTGCATTTTTTTGGTTAGTCTCCAAGGTGCTGCAGGACCCTTTGTTGTTTTTTCTAAGTTCATACAGCTAAAGGAACTCCATCTGTCCGTTTATCACACTATCAGCCCACGTGTTTGACAAATTCCGCTATAGAGCTGAGTGACTGGCCTTTAGCCTAGAACTCACACCTATCCAGAACAGCTCGCAAATCCAGTCAGCATCTCCTGAAAGCAACAGTGTCTTGGGATACAAAGCTACCTGTTTCCCTTTCCCCTCATTATAAGAACCAACATTAGCATTCAACATCTGCATATACATTTGTGAGCGCTTCACAATAGCTGCTGTTTGTCTAGGCAGCTGGCGCCATCTGTGCTGTGTCGTGGCCTCACATTGAACCCCTGACGCAGCGAGGGAGGAAGATGGAAGTTCTGTGCTCAGTGAGTCGAAGGCATGCTGAACAATGGGACGTGGCTGTTTGTTAGAGAGGCAAAGCTGGGCCCGCCTCCCCTGCTGTTGTTGCCATCTAGTTGAGGCAACCTTAATTGAATACTGTTTCTAAAGCGACTTGTTGTGGAAGTGAGACGTGGGTGGTGCTGCCAGGATCAGATGAGTCTGTGACAGTTGCTGCCGGGAAGGGGAGTGCCCCTGCCAGCCACCAAATAGAAGAGAGGCAGGCAGGCCTCCATTTTAACCATGCAGCCTACAGTGAGTGTGCCAGTGGTATCCCTTGAAGCAGTGGTCCCCAACACGGTGCCCGCGTGCGCCATGGCGCCCGCGGGGCCATTTTTGTGCGCCCGCCAAGTGCTCGGGGCTGGCCTGGCCCTGGGCACGTGGAGCATGCGCTGTGCTGGCGCCGGCCTGGGCGCATAGTAAGCGCCGGCCCGGGAGCACCGTGAATTGGCTGCTCGTGCCCCGGGCGCGCGGCGCTTGGGGGGGGGGGGGGCGCCGGCCCCGGGCGCGCGGCGCTTAGGAGGAGCGCTGGCCCCGGGCGCATGGCGCCTGCGGGGGGGAGGGACCGCCGGCCCCGGGCGCGCGGTGCCTGCGGGGGGGGGGGAGCGCCAGCCCCAGGCGCGCGGTGCGCGACGGGAGAACGCCGGCCCGGGCACGCAGCACTTAGGGGAGGAGAGGGCACCAGAGCACGGCGCTTGCGGGGGGGGCTGGCCCCGGGAGCGTGGCGCTTGCGGGGGCCGCCCCCGATCACGCGGCTATGGGGGGAGCCACCCACCCCCTGGCGCCCCGCAGGCGAACGGCCACGCCCCTTGGCGCCCGGCAGGCTGTCAAGGTTGGGGACCACTGCCTTGAAGCAACACCCTGTGTTCTGGTTGTACCTGTCCCAGTGACTAGGAATGTCTCTGGTGGTTATGTTTGATTATAGAGTGAATGGGGCATAACACATTGGCTATTTATATTACCCAGGGCTGAGAGGCCCTAGCTGAGAGCATGACCCCGTCCAGTTAAATGCTGTACTTACACATAACAGGCAGCCCCTGTTCCAAGCACTTGCACTGTAAAAGGCATGACAAAGGAAAAGTTATTGTCTTCAAGAACAAGTGTAGAAACTGAGGCATGGAGCAATTAAGTGACTTCCCAGTACTGTATGGGAAGATGCTGGCAGAGTGGAGAAGTGATCGCCTGAGGTCCAAGCCAGTGCTGTCCTCACAAGACCATCCTTCTTTCATATGCAACCTCCCCACCAGACAATTACACACCACTCTCATTTGTATGACCAAGAAAAAGGTGCTCAATGGAGGAAGCAGAACATGTAACAGACATCCGGCTCTCCCAAAACTCCTGCCACAAGAGCCAAGAGGAGCTGGACCCCTGCAGATTAGTCCTGCGATACAGAGTGTGATTGCCTGATGGTTTGTGTGAAGACTTCGGACTTGACCATACTTTGGCTGCATGAGCATTGATGAACTCAGCTGAGAGGCCCTTCCTTGCATTTAGAGCAGGCTTTCTAGTGAGCAGAGAGCAGCAGGGGAGCAAATCAATACATGTTGAGGCGGGTCTGTACAGGACAGCAAGTGAGCCAGCAATGTTTTGGGGTCTCTAGGCAAAACTCTGCTCTTCTGGCAACAATCCCAGAGATTCTTCAGCCCACTCCAAGGTTTTGGAAGTACTGTGGCATGAGGAAAGGTCAGTGCCACTGGCTGTGGAGGCAGGAGGAGAGTCTGTCTGTCTGCCAATTAATCCCGTCTCTGATACAGATAGTCTCCTTTTCCTTCCAGACTTACAGTCTTTAGTCATCAAAACTAGGGGCATCTCATCCCTGATAGTGATTTACTGCCCTTGCTGCCACTCTGGGTCACTATCATTTCAATTTTCCCAGGGCCACCAGAGCAGTGGAATAAAAAAATAAAAGTGTGTGAGAGAGTAGAAGGCTGGGGTCAAACAAGGAAGAAGACAGAACCCCTGCGGAATAAACATTCTGCAGCTAATGAAGTGTGAATCCAAATGGTAGGGAGGGGTTAAGTGACCAGCAAGCCACCAGCATTCATTAAGCTGTATAGTAACTTCGAAACATAATGAGGGTCAGAGTCCATCTGGCTGTGATCCACAACATTTAATGAGGGGCCAGCCCATTAAAGTGAGGTAATGAAATGCATGAATTTTTTCATGTTCCCATTAATTTCTTTCCTGCTTTAAAAAAGGAGGGAAAAGTGAGCAGGAGTAAGAGAATGACAAATACAGAGGTTTATTCCTGACCAGAACTATAGTGTTACTGTGGCCATTCTAGGAAGATGACGTTGGATGGCTGTAGGGGCCACATCGAAGCTCCTAAACTCTCGAGGCTGATTGCTGCATGTGCAGAGAAAATAATTTCCAGAGAATTACACGTGCTGGTTTATTTCAGCTCTGGGTGTGATTCTAAACTAATCCAGCAGGTGTCTGACTATTGCATTTATCAGACAAAACAGCTTACAAGAAATATGCTCTGCTCCTTTATGGACAATAGTTGCCTGTTGATTAGAGCCATTCTCATGGTAAAAATGCATCCCTTTTCCTAACAGGAATGCCCACAGCAACAGCTCTCTTATTTTTCTGGAGAAAAAGTAAATCAAGACTTTTTATATACACTTGTCAGCACTGAAGAATATCAAGTACACTACAAGCCAAGCGTTCATGTTACCCTAGCAAATATCTTCATTCAGAGAGCCACTCAGGCCAGCTGCTTTCCAGCATCTGTGTATTTACTGCGGATTGCTTCTTCCCAGACACACCAATCAGAACAAAATCTTTTCAGCAAGTCACCAACACCAGCAAATTGTGTAGGCCCTGTAGAGAAGCTTTGTTACTAAATAAAGATTTCAGATCACTGAATGTGACTGGAATGGAGGCATACAGAGCACTGTGCAGTTTGTCCAGAAATGTTCCTGAGCCGAAATCTGGGAGCTGAACAATCCAAGAAGGTGGGTGGATTGAGAGTCAGAGCTTGGCTCCAGACCTGAATTGCACAGTTGGGTTCCCTCAGCCATCTTTATAATGGGCTGAATCCAAACACTTCTGAATCATGTCCTGGATAAGACTGAGAAGATTTTTCAGTTTGGGAGCATCCTAGCTGTAGGTCTATATGGTGTCTCTGGAAACACCTAAGAAGACACACGCCGGGCTCGCTCCACAATTTTAACTTAAGGATAAGTAATGTCAGTGACAACAAACCTACACCTAATTTGAACTGGTGCAAGTGTCAGAGGAACCAGGCCTTAAGTCCCTACGTCCAAGAGCTTAGGCCAAAGTTTTCAAAAGTGGTTACTCATTAGGGTCTCTTTCCGCTTATTTCTGTACTTCCTGTGCAAGGTTGGGAACCTGTACCATGTGCTACTCCATAAGCCCCTTAGTGTGTGAGAGAGATTTCCTGAGCCTGTAAGGCATTGTTTCATGATTTCAAGCTCTTCTCAGCAACTGTTAGGGTTAGAAACTTGTTTTGTAAATAACAGCTGATATTCTCACTTCATCATGTGAAGCTGGAGCTCTATGGAAAAAAACCATGGCATGGCAGGAGACTTGCAATAAAATTGTGAGCACCCGCAAACAACAATGCTACAAATGGTGTCACCTTTTAAGAGTCCAGCCAGGGTTTGTGTTCTTGTATTTTTTTAATAGCATTATTAATTTGTTGACAATATTGGGCCAAACTGTTCACTTGGTGAGCCCAGCACAGCCCTGTTAAGGCCCATGAACCGGTACCAGTGCATCAGAGGGGAGTGTTTGTCTCAGTATTTTCAACAGTCTAACCTCAAGGGTCTCTCACATCAGAGTTTTGAATAGGAGGGTATTGCATGGCTAAGCATCAGCTCAAGTCAAGAAGCCATTGTGACACCTCTTGATTCAGAGCGGGGTGATGAGTATGTCCTGATTGGGGTTGCTGGATGAAGGTGAAGCAGATAGTGATCCCATGATTAGATGCTTGGAGCATCCCTGGTGATTTCTACTCTGCCTCCTCCAACTAAAGTAGTGGGGTCTGGGAAGCAGTAGCTGCTGCTGCATGGTTGCTACACTGGGCCTCCCCAGGACATGAGGTGAAGGAGATTCACCAGTGAGATCCAGAGTGAGCCTGGTCCATCCCTCCCTATTCAGGAGCTGCAAGGTCTTGAGTGAGAGGAGGACAGTGTATGTAGTGGGGTGGCAAACATGAGACTGCCCCTCAGAAAGCAGATAGTAAATAAGAGAAGGAAATAATGTTATCAAGCAAAAGAATATTTCTACTGCTTCCTCTGATTGTTCACAGCAATATGGCCTGATGTTCCTGTGTGTGCCTGTAAATTTCCCTGGCTTTAGAGGGAGTTCAGGGGATCAGGAAAGACTTCTGAAAATCAGGCCATAAACCTCACTCCTACCCCTTCACACTCTCTCTCTACCTTTCTCCTTTTTTTTTCCAGGCTAGTCGTAAATACAATTCTATCCCTTCTTGTTTCCACTGTTTGGGAACTTTTTTATGGGGGTTAAATGCAGTGAAAGACATTGTTACCCAAACTCGCATACCTGGTGCCCGCTTTGGAAATCTGGAGCAGACCTTAACTTGACGCCTGGGGTTAAAAGAAAAGTTTTGGCGTTCACCTTGCGCTACAGTTGCAAACCTCGTTAAGCTCAGAACTGCTGCAGTTCCCTTTTTGGTGGTTAGCATTATTTCTGTCAGGATCGCCATGTAATTGTATTAGATCCACTCTACTGCTACTGATAAAATGCAGCCCTGTGAACAGATGAGAACAGGGACAGGGTATATAAAATTAGATTGGTTGTCACTCTGAACGCAAACGGATATATTTTCCATCATTTTATGTTTCAAGTCCCAGTCTTTCAAGTATCTCAACAAGACTTCTTTCTCTCCCCCTCGGTGTAGCTTAACTTCCCTCACCACACACTCATCTCACCCCTTTCACACACATGCCAGTTTCTCCTCTCTGCCCCTTTCTTCCATCGCCTGGTAACCACAGCCATTTCTGCTTCCCATTGTGTTTGTGTCCTTGAGCTGAAAGTGCCTCTGGTATTACAGCATGTAGCCTTTGCATTCTCCCATATCTGCCTAAAAACAGTCAGTAATGTGAGCACAGGTCACAAGAACAAATATTGGACAACAGGGCTGCATTTGAGTCCCTTGCTTGCCTGCTTTTTTTTCTCTTTTGTGCTACAAACCTCTAGTAAAAAAGTCTATGTACAAAATGCAGCTTTTACTATATATTAACTCCAGCACATTCTAAGCCAGAGCAATCACCTTCCATTGCTTTTTTCTCATGCTTTGCTCTGCCACCCCGTGACACTCCTGCATCTGTGCTGCTCTATGCCCTTGTGCTAGGGCACCAAGGTGGGAATGGAGCTACTGCTGCTCATCAAAATTTAATCTCTTCTGACCTCAGTAGCAGCTGCAGCATGGCAGGGAAAACACACACGCAACACCTCAGCATGGAGATGAAAAAGACCATCTCCAAATAGCCTCTCCAGGTGAGTTCTTTACCCCAGAAATCCAGAGAAGGTGTGACAAGTGAAAGGAACATGTAACACTGCTGGTTTTACAAAGCAAAGGCCTAGAGCAGACAGGTAGTGAGTGCCCACCACTCCAATGGGCGTCAAAACGATTTTAACCATGCACAAGCTTCCAGAGTCAAACTCACTCACATACCTTCACCCTCAACATAATAGCTTGTGTACCCCCATGTGCTTATGTCAGTTCCGTGATTACTGTGTGACAGTGATACTGACCTCCTTTGTGAAGTGTTTTGAGATTTACTGATGACAATCACTAGATAAGAGTGAGGTGTTACTCTACATAAAATTGAATACTGGGATGACACATTTACTTGCAGTATATGATATCTTTCAGTCACTAGATGGTTCTGTGTTTGGTACAGAGTTCCAGTCAGTGTGTAGGTAAACAGGGGAGACAATGCTATAACCTAAACTCTGGATATATTTTTGTTCCCGTGGAGTCTGTAGCCTTTTTATCTTTTAAATTCCCACTGTTTACATCAGACTCTATTCTATAGATTGTGACTCATGCCAAAATGTGAGCAATCACTAATAACAAAGATAATTCATTCACATACCATTTCCTATATGCTCCAGGAAAAACAGATCCCACAACCAGCATTTGGAGTCCGTCACACTCACTTTCTCACATGCAAAATCAAGAACAGAGCTACCTACATACAATACAACTTAGAAAATCTATGTGTTACTCTTCACAATACCTAAGCATATAGCCAGTAAACCTGGTCAGGGTTAAGGCTGCATGTTGGTTGTTCTGCATGAAAGTGGGGTTAGGTGGGCTGAGCACAGGGAAAGGGAAATGGATGAGGTTGAGGAAGTACAATAAAGCATGTAGTGGAGATGGGGTGTTAAATGACACTGTGCTTATTCTGTTGCTTTTTATGGTTTATACTAATGGAATATGGATGCTAGCAACTTCAACTTTAGGGCTACGTCTACACTGCCCTCTCTTGCACAAGAAAATATGCAAATGAGGTGAAGCGATGAATATCGCTGTGCCTCATTTGCATACTTAATGAGCCACCATTTTGCACAAGGGGCTTTTGCACAAAAAGGAGCCATCTACACAGCTCCTTTTTGTGCAAAAAAAACCTCTCTTACACAAGAGCCATTCTGCCACTTTTTTTCAGAAAGGACAGCTCTTGCGCAAGAGAGGATTTTATGCAAGAAAGAGCCGTGTAGACGGCGCCTTTTTGCGCAAAAGCCCCTTGTGCAAAAAATGGCAGCTCATTAAGTATGCAAATGAGGCATGGTGATGTTCACCGCTTTGCCTCATTTGCATATTTTCTTGCGCAAGAGAGGGTAGCGTAAACATAGCCTAGAAGTTTTTGAGTGTGTGTGTGTGTGTGGGTGGGGGTGTGTGTGTATATATATATATATATATATATATATATATAATTATATATATATATATATAGTATATATGCAGCACAGCTTCAGGTATCCCTACATTTTTGCAATCTTAAACAGCAGCATGTTACCATGATGTTTACTGACTATACTGAAAAATCCTCTAATTATCTATACTTGTTTCCTGGAACATTCAGATAATTAAGGCTATATTGTGTGTGTTTATTTTATGCATAATATTCACACCCAGCATGTCTCTCTGTGGTTAGATCAGTCTTTTACATTTCCAGGAAAAATTCAAAGTCAAGCTGTCTTAGATGCTATATATCCCCCATTGTGCTACCTGTTCAGTGCACAGACTCTTGCTGTCACTATAAAAAACAACATAGCGAAGCCCCATCAGCAGTCTTAGTGTTACACAATTCCCCTTCTCCTTCCAATTTCTGTGTCCCATTGCTCAATCCGACATATTTATTACTCGCCTCCGTCTTGCGTGGTCAACTATCTTATGAGCTGTGCAGTGCAAAGCAACAGGGAGAACTTAATAAAGGCAAGTCAGACCACACAGGATACTCCTCAGTGCTTCAGAGGGGAGAGAGGGACTTTATAAGCACAACTTTGCTGCTAGTACCATGCCTGTCAGTATTTCTTCCTGAGGAGCTCGGCTGTTATTACTACGACAAAGGAAGCTGAGAGATTTTCATTATTTATCCTAGGAGATGGTTCCCTGGATCCCAGAAGTCACGTTTGTAAGCTCAAACTGCCGCCTCATCCCACAGCAGACAGTAAACTAGGCAAGAGAATGAGAGACGAGGGAGTATGGCTCATGGGACCATAGTGGAGAAACAGCATTGTATGCTGCTAGATCACAGTTCAGATTGAACCCAAGTCCAGAGTGAATGAAAGCTGTTATTCTAAGGTCACCACACAGCCATTACTGTGTCGAGCTGATGTCTCAGTCTAGCTTCTGATGGCCTGGAATCTGTATAACAAAAATCTCACCCTCACAGGTGTTATTAACTGGCTCCCATGCTATGCAGCAGAGAGGCCAAGGACTGAGGGTCATACTGATACACAATCTATGAGACAGTTTGATCTGTACCTCATCTGCAGATAAAGTGAACAATCAAATGCTCTGTCTGCTAGTTTGGCTTTGGTATCCCCTAGGGTTATGACTGTTTTCTAACAGGATGCTTTTCCATTGTGAGAGCCAAGAGAAAAAATGTAACAGGGGTCACAAACATGTCTCCCATAGTGTGGATTGGGCAGCAGGAATCAGCTGATCTCTGCAAGGTCACGAAGGAACGTTCCCCGTTCTGTACAAAGTTGGCTGGGACTCTTATAGGAAGTTGCCAGGTAATGTAACAAGCCTATCAGGCACAGTCATTGTATATCACTAAGGCTATGTCTAGACTGCACGCTTCTTTCGAAAGAATCATTTTTCAGAAGCGATCTTCTGAAAAAATGTCTTCCAAAAGAGAGCGTTCACACACAAAAGCGCATCGAAAAAACGACCTGCTTTTTCAAAAGAGGGCATCCACACTGATTGGACACTATCTCGCATTTAAGCTGTGATTACTATGGACGGAGTGGCTTTTTCCTCTTTCCTCTTCTTTCGAAAGAACTTCCTCTTCCCCACACGCCTTTTTCTGAAAGAGCTCTTTCTGGGAAATACTTCTTCCTCGTAGAAAGAGGATTACCAACACCAGAAAAACCCCACTGTTCTTTCAATTTACTTTCAGAAGAACACGATTGCAGTGTGGACATAACTCAGGTTTTGTTGGAAAAATGGCTATTTTTCTGACAAAACTCTGTAGAGTAGACATACCTTTATGGGAAGCCAAAACTAGAACATTGTTTCTTGAGGTCTTAACCTTCAGGCATCAATCACTTGAACTAAACAAGGATTCCTCTACTAGTTGGTAACAGTAGTACGTCTCTCATGCTCTATGAACCATTGATGGGGTCTGCTATGGAAAAATCTGTATAACTAAAGAGAGATTAGTGCAGGACCAATGAGAATACAGTATTCTGAATACTAGAGAAAATGGTCCAATGAGGAGAGAAAAGAGGGGAAGACTGGCATGCTGGTAGCATAAAATCTGTAGTCTGTGGATGAGAGAACTAGGTGTCTGGCTGCTAAATCTTCCCACAAGTTCAGGGTCAAAGGGTATGTCTACACTACCCTCCTAGTTCGAACTAGCGGGGTAATGTAGGCATACCGCAATTGCAAATGAAGCCCGGGATTTGAATTTCCCGGGCTTCATTTGCATAAGTGGGGCTCCGCCATTTTTAAATCCCCGCTGGTTCGAACCCCGTGCCGCGCGGCTACACGCGGCACGAACTAGGTAGTTCGAACTAGGCTTCCTAGTTCGAACTACCGTTACTCCTCATTCCACGAGGAGTAACGGTAGTTCGAACTAGGAAGCCTAGTTTGAACTACCTAGTTCGTGCCGCGTGTAGCCGCGCGGCACATAGTTCGAACCAGCGGGGATTTAAAAATGGCGGAGCCCCACTTATGCAAATGAAGCCCGGGAAATTCAAATCCCGGGCTTCATTTGCAATTGCGGTATGCCTACATTACCCTCCTATTTCGAAATAGGAGGGTAGTGTAGACATACCCTAACTGACCACTATATTTGGGGTCAGGAAGGAATTTTCCCCAAGGCTGCATTGGCAGCATGGGGCATGCATAGCTCACTTGCAGGTTTAAACCAGTGTAAAGGGTAGATTGTCTGTCTGTAAGTTAAAGTCTTTAAAACATGATTTGAGGATTTCAGTACTTCAACCAGAGATTACAGGAGGAGATTACACTATTACTGGAGTGGCTGGAGGAGGTTCTGTGGGCTGCGATATGCAGGAGGTCAGACGAAATGATCATGATGGTCCCTCCTGATCCTAAAGTCCATTAATTTATTTATCAGACATTAAGTGTCTATTGGAGAGTTTAAAAGGCAGTTCAAGCTGTCCTGTTTGTTCAGTGGCCATCAGCACCACTAATGAACCTGAAAATAAGTTCTCATTACCAAATGCACATTCGTGTGTACAGGTCTTCAACTTCAACTTCATGGTTTGGCAACATTCATAGCAGCTCCTAGCAACTCTTTAGATGGTTAACCACTTTTTCTCACCCAGCTATTATGTTAGCAATAATGATCTTGCTTTTATGAAGTGCCTTTCTTCTCTGTACATTTCAGATCCCTTTAGAACAGGGATGGAGAATCTCTTTTTTGGGTTGGGGGCCATGGACCCATAGAAAAATCGGTCGGGGGCTGCACAAAAGTGAAAAGCAAAAAAAGCAATCCAATTCCTCACTGATGTGGCTCCCAACTAATAAGGAGACCGATACCCCCCACAGCCAGGCTAGTAGATTTTGTGTGCTCCAGCCCTGAGATGGGCTGGCAGGGGAGGTGCTGGAGCGCCAGCATGGGCTCCCCAATGCTGGAGAGGCAGCTTTGAACCTTGGGGTCTGAATCCAGGCAAGCCAGGGGTGGCATCCAGTCCCTGGGCCTTAGGTTCCCCAACCCTGCTTTAAAAACTGGAGCGGTGGGGGAGGGGTGATTTCATTTTTTTAAACAAGGTATGTGCTGGTACTATACCAACTATACAAGCAACTGACTTGATTTAGTTATTTGCCTGTGCAGTTACCACATTTGTATGTACTGTTGCAATTACTGTGCATGCTGCTGAGTGAATCTCATCTGCCTATTAACAGAGCTCAGCAACATTACATGACAGTTTAGGACAGAAAGTGAAGGCTACTCTTTCTAACAGAAGCTATAACATAAGGGAGGAGATTATGGCCTTCTCGTGAAAAGTTTTGTGGGAATTTTCAAACAGGCGGGCCCTTTGTTTTACATCTAACCCAAAACACAGGAGCTCTAGCAGCAAAGAGCAGCCCCATGCTGAGGCATTGGAAAAATCAACATGTATGGCATCAGCAACACTATCTGAGCAGGGCTCACTTTGTGTGTCTCTGGCTGTCTCCATTCATCCATGCATTTCAGAATCTGATTTGGACTGAACCTGGCTCCCCCGTACAATTTAGACTCTGTCCATCCAAACGTGTTCTAGGGAAATAGACTTTTCAGTTTGTCCTGTCAGTAATCAGGACTTGACCTTATTTCTATCTATATTATCCATTTAATGAAAACGACAGCAGAGAAAGGAAGACAGCACAGCAGGGCTGTCAAGTAAATTACAGAAGATGTGCATGTTCCTACTCACGGCTTGCAATCTGTTCTGCAGTGACTGCTTTCCCTGCTGAAAGAGAGATGTAGAATGCATGTACATTAAGCCTTGACCCTAGTGCCTAGTACCAGCTAGGTCTCTGAGAGTCACCAGATAAGGAAAATCCCTGGTGTCAACACATTCCCAACTGGCTCTGCTTCCTCCCCAGAGTGTGAACATAGCAGAGATTATTTGACAGGGAAATTTCTGAGGCCCATCAGACTTGTCTCCTCATTAGAGCCCAGAGTAAAACTGGTAGTGACCTTAACGAGCTGGGGCAAGCAATCCTCTTAGCCAAAGTGCTGCTGATAAATGGTATGCATCTGCGTTCCTTATCAAGCGTTATTGAGAGGAGAAGCATTTCAGGCAAGCTGGGCAGCAGACCAACCTAGTCTTGAGACACTGAGAGCTGTCAGCAACTCTGAATGTCAGTTTCTAGGACCTCAATGTTCCTTGTCACACAATGAATTTCCTAAAGCTCAGTTCTTAGTAGAGGGGGATTTTCTCTGTAGCGATCTTGTACAAAGAGCAGCAGGAAGTTAGTCATACTGTCAATTCTGGAAGGTGTCAAGTACCTTAAACATCCAGTGTAGTCAAGGGTCTGATCTTGATGTACATCAAGATAAACTATTCTTGCATGTAGAATGTCATTACTACAGGTTGGACCTCCCTGGTCTAGCATCATTGGGACGTGACTGGTCCTGAACAAGACAATTTGTTGGGCCAGGGATGACTCCTGCCACTGGCCCCCAAACTCATCATCCCCTGCTGGCAGGCTGCACCCTCCCCCCCAACCTGGATGTGCTGCTTGCCCAGCTACTTCTGGTGCCCTGGGTGGCATAGGCTCCAGCTCCTGCCAGGGGGCTCTGGTCCTGCACAGCCGGGGGGCTGCTGCAGGGCTAGACCTCCGACCCTGGCACTGCACATCCTCAGTCCTGGCACCACACAGCCAGGGGAAGCCATGGAGTTCCGGCCCTAACCCTGGGGGTTGCCATGGGGACTCCAACCCCACACTGTCACAGGGCTTTGGCCTTAGTCCTGCACTCCCAGGGACTGCTGGAGGCTGCTGCGGGGCTCCGGCCCCGGTTCTGTGCTGTCCCCAGCCAGACTGCTGACCCTTATGGCCAGCCTGGCTGGCCCTCCTGCCCTTAGGCTCCCAGGCTCTGCGAGACCAGAGTGCGCCAGATTTTGGAGGTACAACCTGCAGTAACTACTATTTATTTATATAGTGCTGTTCAGATAGGTCATTCTCAGCCCTACCATCATTCCTCCCCAGCACCTCTCTCAGCAATGTAGCTTTAAGTTGGGGGTGGGGAACCTTTTTTTTCTGTCAAGTGTCACTGACCCACAGAGAGGTCAGTAAGGGGCTACACACAAGCCATAAAAAACCCCTCAATCAACTCATCTGTAGTCAGGGCCAGATTAACCCTTCTGGGGGGCTGGGGCTATTAGATTTTATGGAGCCCCCTAAGCCCTGGAGTGGGGCCAAAAATGAGGGACTCAGTGTGCAAGGGCAAGCTGCAGGCTAAGGCAGGAAAGTGGGCATGGGAGGGGATGAGGGCTCTGAGTGGGGTGCAGGCTCCGGGATGGGGTTGGGGATGAGGCATTTGGAGTGCAGGAGGAGGCTACAAGATGGGGTGGAGGGTGGAGGGTGGGGTCTGGGTAGAAATTAGGATCACTGATACAGTGGGCTCAGGGTGAGGTGTGAGGTAAAGAGTCTAGGAGCGAGTTAGGGATGTAGGGTGTAGAAGGAGTCTCAGGGCCAGGGCAGGGGTTGGGATCTGAGAGGGAGTTAGGGTGCAGGAGAGATCTCAGGAATAAGGCAGGGGGTTGGGCATGGGGTGCTTCTCTGGGGCAGCTCCCCTTTGGCATGGGGGGGAGGCAGGTGGCCCAGTGAAGGTTGGCCTGCCCTGTGCTCACTTGACAATGGGAGCAGCAGGGGCAGAGCCTGCAGGCAAGGGCAGCATGGGGCTGGAGCTCCCCTCCATACTGCTTTTGGCAGCTCAGAGATCTTTTTTGCGAGGGTCCTTTTTAGCCCAGAGACCCTGAGGTGCAGCTCCTAAAGCACCTTTTTTAGTGTGTCTTTGTTGGTCAAGGCTCAGTCCAGCAGACAAAGGTATAACAGGATCCAATGGCCAGGTGCTGAAACGAGACAAATTCAGATCCAAAAATAAGCTGTAATTTTTTTCACAGTGACAATACTTAACCATCAGAACTATTCACCAAGGCTTGTGGTGGAGTCTCCATCACGGACAGTTTTAGAATCAAGACTGGATGTGTTTCTAAAAGCTATGCTCTTAGAATTATTGGGGGGGAGACTCTATGTCTTATGTCACAGTAGTTGATCGCAGTAATTCCTGTGGGCCTTGGAATCAATGCATATTTATAAAGTGCTATGAAATCATCATCTCTTCAGGGAAGGAAATTAAGTGCAAATATCAGATAGATACAGAGAAAGCGCCTGGATGGCTGACTGGAAAACTCCAGAATTCTAAGATGCTATTACTGTCACTTCTCTCATCTATTTCTTTCCTGTTTTTGTTCCTTCTCTGGCTAAGACCTTCCCCAGCAACTGTCTTGGTCACATTCTGCCATTTGCTTCTCTTAGATAAAACCCAGTTTTGAGGTGGAAAGAGGCATCTGAGAATAGGATATGAAATCCAGGCCTAGGGCAGCTAAGCATTTGGGCTAGAGGCAGGGTGGGCAATAATTTTTGCAGGGGGAACCACTTCATGAATTTTGGTATGTGGTCATGGGCTGGCCACAGGCTCCCTCCTCCCCCAGGAGTGAGGGCCTCAGGTAGAAGGGGTGGAGCTAGGGGCTACAGAGACAGTGTGTGAGAGTGAGAAAGAGAGACACTGGGTATGAGAGACAGACTTTGTGACACAGATTGTGTGTATGGCACAGAGAGGGGAGAGTGTGTCAGGCCCTGTGTGTGACAGTGAGTCTGTGTGGCACAGACTGGGGGTGTGTGACTGACACAGAGAGTGTGTGCTACTGGGTAAGTTTCTGAGGGAAGCCATGCTCTGTCTCTTTAAGACAGGGAAAGCTGTTCTTTTCTGTTGTCTTTCCCTCTTCCCCTGCTCTGCAGAGATGTGTAAGGGCAGGGGGTATTAGAAAGAGCGTGCCCGCACACTGAAATGTTAGAATCAGTGCCTTTTAAGACAGGCACTCCTCTGAGCCACTTACCATCCATGCTTCGGACTGGAGCAGCTCTGCAGAGATGAGTACAGGCACAAGGAAACAGCCTGACTTTAGCACTTTCCTCTCCCAGTCCTGCGCAGCTAGCAGGAGAATCCTGGAAGCAGCTCCGCTGCAGGACAGAGCAAGGTGGGATAGAGGCAGCTGAATACACAGTGCTGGCTGTAAGGCTGCACCTCTGCTAGTCAGCTAGATGAGCCAGAGAGAAATACTTAGTGGGTGGATCTGGCCCATGGGCCGGATTTTGCCCACCCCTGGGCTTAGAGTGTAAGGTCTATCTAAATTGTACCTTTGTTCTTAGCCTCATCTCCTTGAGCAGTTCCACACTGAGGGGTCTTAGTCTAGTGGGACTCCCATCAGTGCTCCCTGCTGAATAGCAGAGGTCATTGCTGAGCAATGTGAGACCACAGATTCTTATCTGTTGTCAAGGAGAACTGTGCCTCTCTCAGACCATCTGTATTGGGATGAACTCAGGGCAGGGCTACACTCCATATTTACATTGGTGTAATTACATCACTCGGGTGTGAGAACCCCACATCCTGAGCTTTGCAGTTACACTGACCTAATCCCTGGTGGAGACAGCACTATGTTGATGGGAGGCCTTCTCCCACCGACACAGCTACCTCCTCTCATGGGAGTGGATTAACCGTGCTGATAGGAAATCTCACCGCAGGGTGTAATAGTGTCTTCACTGAAGTGGTATAGCGGCACAGCTGTAGCATTTTAAGTGTAGGCCTGCCCGGAGACAGGGAATGTTGAGCCAGTCTGTGAGGTGAAACCCTGTCTAACTGCAGTAAAATCCCAGCAACTGAATACTTGGCAGGCAAAGCCAAGAATCTGCTGCTCCATTCAGTGCCTTACCCAATAATCTTCCACTTGCAATCTCAGCTTCTTTTTTCTTCTCTGTGTCTAAGCCAAAATGGGATTCTTAAGACTACAGATTTAGCTAGCCCACTTTGGCCTAAGTGCTATGTTATGGGAGATTAATCTAACAGCTGATCATCTTTCAAGAGCTGACAATGGTAAATGCTTCCAGAGGGACCTTTCTGATCAGCGACACCTCACTCTTCTTATTAACATGAATCATCTCAAAGGCCTGGAGATATGGTTATGTTCCTTGCCTCAGGAGGAATGAGCAGAAATTTATGACCTCACTGTTCAGAAGTAGCAATGCTAAAATAAAACAGAAACCTAGGGCAAGATTGTGGTCTGAGTGACATCAGTGTAAAGACACAGTGACTCTGACCAAGTCAGTAGAATTACTGAAGCATCACTGAGATTAGAATCCAGCCAAAGGTGTCAGAGTGAAGATGAGGATGGATGGGCATCCTGGTTGGTTAGCTAACTTGAACTGGAGCTTTGTCTGCGCTTGCAAGCTGCTTTAGATAGGTCCTGCAGAACTCAGCTTTGCTTTTGTTTGAAACTAAATTTGGGTCTTTATTTCCAGAAGGTGCTGCAACTTCATTTGCAATAAATGCCTCTGGAAAGAAGGCCCTAAAATCCTCTCCTCACAGAATACAGACAGTAGCAATGCAAGCTTCCTCCTTATTCCTGAGACTCTGTGCCTGCTTGGCCAGGCTTCTATTATCCTTGACTGCTGCTGCCAATTAGGATGGGGATAATACCACATTTATACTTGAACAGTAGGCATCAGGTCTGAGAACAACCCACTCATTCTATACAACAAGTTGTCATCCAGTAGTAATGACAGGTCACCACTGAAGGTACATCAACTCTGCACGCTTATTTCGAAATAGCTATTTTGGAATAGGCGTTATTCCTCGTAGAATGAGATTCACAGATTTCAGAATACGCCGTCCATTATTTCAAAATTATTCTGAAATAACATAATGGCTGTGTAGACGCTCACATTCTTTCAAAATAACACTAGTTATCTTGGAAAAAATGGTGCAGTATAGACACAACCTGATCTGGCCCATCCCTGAGCCAATGTTGTAAAGTGGAAAGATTTCAGCCTTTTCCTGACCCTGTAGGTATCCAATTCCTGGTTCTGTCTTTCACTTGTTTTAGCTGATTACGGAAAGGCTCTTTGTAATATGCACATCTTTTTTTCCCCTTTCTCTCTGCTTGAAGATCACAGTTATCACAGCAAAACATTTCCGAGCCCAGAACAGTGGCATTTCTCACAGCAGCTATTTGCATGGTTTTGAGTGTAAATGGCTCAAATCAGGCATGAGATATTTCATGGCAAGATTTTGTGAAACGGTGTGACAACCAGTTACTACGAGTCTGTCTTGTTTACTTAATTGCTCCTTTTCCTTTAAGTCCTTTCCAGGTTGCCTTCACTGCAGCTATTTTCCTTTCCTGGAAGTCTGAACCTTTGCAAAGAGTTTTTGTCCCAAATGATAGTCAAGAGGGGCTCTGAGTCTCATGACTACAAGCAACACGTGTGCTGGCAGTAAATGAAGGCTATCACCCTACTCCCTCTCGCCCCATAAAGGCTGAGTCTCAGCGTTCCAACAGAGTATGCCACGGAGCAGCGATCAACAGGTGGTGACTTTGTCCGCTTGCAGGACCTGTGGGAACAATCAATGCAAAGTGTTTGGAAACCCTTTGGACAAACTGGATTTTATTCTCTTCTTGGCGGGTTGCCTCTGACTCCCTGAGCAAAAACAGTATTGCTGTGAAAGCAAGAGGAAACACCATCAACTTCCTGGGAAGAAAGGGAAGAAAATCTTCATGTCACCGTGGGAAGTTCTCAGATACCATGGCGATGGCTGCCATAGGTGAACCTCCTGAACCGCTGTTGATTCAATAACAGCCCACGAAAGCTCTGTTGTAATCACTGAATGAAATGCCATGGGTGCTGCTCCCAAGAAAGCAATCTTGTTTGTATAGAACCCTAGAAATTCAATCACTCTGTAATCAAATCTGTTGCATCTGCCCAAGACACAGCTGTCGCTATAAGGCCGAAGTTCCTGTGCTTCCTTTTGCCTGCCCAGACTGAGAGGTTTTTAAAAGGCAAATTGCCTCATTGAAAACTGGATGTATTAGGTTATTTACAGTGACGGAGCAAAGAGCCAGAGCATCCCCTCCATAGGGGAATCCCCTGCCTGTGTGGAATCGGCACCTCCACTCCACTGTGCCACCACCTCTAGTTCCCCAATGATCCCTCTCGGCTGAGGAGGATGTTCACAGGGCTCAGGCCTGAGAGGAAGCTGGGCAAGCGACTCTCTGGGACGCCATCTGATGTTGAAAGTTGATGTGACTAAAACGGGTGTAACAGGCTTTGGATTCTGCCAGGGGCTACTGTGGAGTAACAGCAGGGAGCTCAGCCAAAAGTGACATGATTCCTGTGGGAGCCATTCTGCTAGGGAGGGAAGGAGAGGGTGCCAGCAGAGAAGAGAGGGAACCACAACTCTGCCCCTATTAATTGTTCATAGTATTGCAATAGGGTCTAGGACCACCAGTCCTAGACTAGGCCCCCATTGTATTAGGCCCTGTACAAACACGGAACACAAGGATGGGCCCTGCACTGGGGTTTAATTTGTAATGAGAGAGGTGCTTGGGCTCTAGCAATTTTTTGACATTCATAACTGATGCAGAAAGCGTAGAGGTGCCGGGACTATAAATTGCCAAACCTAAGCAGTGTGAGGGCTCAGGCTGGGCAACCCCTGGCACAAATTAAGCACTGCCCTGCACCAAAGAAGTTCTCCTGTGCTTTAACCTGTGATTTAGGAGACTTTGCTTCCCCAAGTCCTGCTGGGTCCTGAGTACTGACCCCTAAAAGGAGATGATTTACAAGAAACTCCTGGACCTCAGCCTGCCCGCCCCACTAACCAGCTCCTCCTCACTCCCCCCCACCTGTCGTGTGGTTTTCTCCTTTGAGGGAGTGATCTGGCCCTAAACTGCTCCACTCAAACTGAACTTAAAGCAGGGGCGGGGGACCTCTGGGCTGCAGGCTAGAGCCAGCTCGTGCTGGAAGCCTTGAGCCTTAGCACTCCTGTGCAGGCAGGGGTGGGGGCGGTGAGGGCAGGTTCCCTGAACCCATTCTTATTACAGGCAGGGCTGGATTAAGAAGAGAATTTAGAGGCTACAGCTCAGGGCCTCAGGCTAAGCGGGGGAGGGGCCTTAGCTGCCAAAAGTCCAGATCTTTTTGCAAGGTGCCCTTAGCCCAGGGCCCTGGGCTGCAGCCACTAAAGCCCCTGCACCTTACCTGGCCCTGCCTGGCCTGGGGAGAGGGAAGGTTCTGTGCACTGCTGTCCCCCACACTGGACTGGAGTGACATCACCAGGGGGAGCTCCATCCCCGTTCTGCCCTTGCCTACAGGCTCTGCTCCCACAGCTCCCATTGGCCAGTGCGTGCAGGGTTTCCCCCAAAGGGGAGCTGCCTGCCCCAGCTCTGAGGCCCTTCCTGCATCCTGACCTACCAGATGCTGCACCCAAACCACTGCCTCACCCTGAGATGTCTCCTATACCCTAAATCCCTCCTAGACCCACACTCCAACCCTGAGCCCCCTCTTGCACCCTAATTTCCTCCCAGGCCCCACACCCACACACTCTGCCCTGAGCCCCCTCTCCTGCATTCCAAGCCCCGTGGCCTCCGCCTGGTGCCGCCTCCTGCAGCCCAGATGCCTGCTCTCTAGCCCCACCCCAGAGCCCACACTCCCACTCAGAGCCTTCACCCTCTTCTGCACTCACCTTCCCAGCTCAACCCTCACACTGAACCCCTCATTTCTGGCCCCACCACAAAGCCTCAGGACCCCCACAAAATCTAATACCTCCCCCCCCCAAGTTAATCTGTCCTGTTGACCAAGCCTCTCCCTGTGTAGAGGTAGGAAGTATACAAAGATAACTTTATCTACTGCCCGAAGGCATCCCACCTCAGGAGTGGAACACAGCAGCTTTGCAACAGCATACCGCAACACCACACAATAGCTCAGCTGAAAATCTGGGGAAAAGTGTTTCTGTAATTGCAAGTGCAGTGAGAATACTAAGTAGATGGAATGTAATTCTCCTTCGGAATGTAGCCAGCACACTAAGGGTAACAATCATAACCTCATGGAGTTAATTGCAAAGTCTTTCAATTTCAGCTGGGGGAGGGAAATGTTGCAAAATGCAGTTTCTCAGACAATGGGTGATCAGCCTGTCTTAGGATGGGGTTGACATCAGAGCTGATTCTTCTCTCCAGGAAAACTTACTACAGCTTCTATGATAGTGGCCTCCTACTTATGAGTTTCCCAGAGGGAGGGGAAGGCTGGTCCAGTGGTCAGACACTAGCTTGGAACTCTGGTGATTGAGATTAAATTCCCAACTCTACCCCATACTTCCTCTATGACCTTGAGTAAATCACTTATCTCCTTGTACCGCAGTTTTCCATTTGTACCCTGTCTTACGGGGCAGTGGGAGGCTAATCACATTAACAGTTGTGATGTGCTCAGATGGTATGGTGATGTGCTCCATTTAAGAGCCATAGATGGATACGTTCTTATTTAACCAACTTACTTTGCCACAAAAGACAGGCATTCCCTTGAAGAGAGGATGATGTAATTTTTATGACTGCCGAAATTAACTGGCAGACCAGCTCACTTACCCTACATACAAATATTGCTAATGCAAAAAACACTGAATTCATCACTGCCTGTGATACAAGGGAGTAGACTGCTACAGAGCTGCCTGGTGCTGCAAAAAGATCCATTCCTGCTTTGAGCAATCACTGAACTGAGATTTTAGCCTTTGATCAAACTGCCATGATGAGTGAAGCTTGTGTGATATGCCTTATTACAGGTGGCAGGCCTGCCTTCTGCTCTGTACAGAAGATTGGAAAGGAAAGAGGCTATTTATATAAAGTTAATTAACTGTTCTTGATGAGCAAGGCAGAAACAGTCAGCAGAAGCAGCAGTTCTTATCTACCTCATCCAGGACACAGCAAGTGCTTTACAGAAGAAGAGTGACTGTCAAAAGAGTACACTGCTGCTTCCTTAGAACAGAGGCTCTCTGACTTGGGGGTGCACTCCTGGGGGGGAATGGAATATGTTTGAGGGTGGATGAGATGCTTTAGGAGACTGAAGGCTGCTGGCTGGGGGCCCAGCTTGGAATACCGCACCATCACCAGCAGAAGTAAGGAGGTGGAGCAGAGAGAGAGATATGACAACTAAAGAGGGTGCAGTCAAATGAGTGTGAGTAACACTGGGTTAGGAGATTAAATTGTGCATTGCTAACCAGAGCCGGCCCACAACATTTTGATACCTGAGGCAGGGAGCTCACATGGTACCTCCATACCCCCTCGCTGCACCAGCAGCAGACACAATTTTCTACACTCGGGGTCCTAGTGGCGCCCCTCCACAGTCTGGCACCTGAGGCGGCTGCCTCAGTTCTCCTTATGGTAAGGCCAGCCCCGTTGATAACATATGGATATGGAATGGAGAGGTGGGAAAAATAATTCTCAAGCTTGATTTGTTATTGCAAGGTTGCTTTGTGAGCTTAGAGCACCATTGACTGGTCTACTATTGCAAGGGTGCTTGCTGGTGAATATTAGGCTACACATGCTGGTTTGTTATTGCAAGTTGTTTTGTGTGTGCAGCTGAGCATTGGTTTGTTATTGCATGGCTGCTGGTACTCACTGGGTTTTAGCAATTGGGTGTAAAATTCTCGTCCTGTATCTGGGCCATCCTGGCGAAGAATGAAACAGCAGAGGATGTGCTAGCTGGAAGAGACTGACTGAGGATCTCAAGCTGAGGTGGGAGGAAGAGTTCAAGGAGCTGATTCAACAGCTCCCAAAGAGGCTTTGATGTTTAGCTTCAGTAAGTGCAGGGTCTGCTTCCTCCAACCCTTGATTTTTCTTTGACACATGAAATGGAATTTCACTTACAAGCATCAGAGACAGCTGCAGAAGGTGGCCCTAGGCATGGTGATACAGAGGAGTTTGTAGTGGAGGGCAGACAGCTTTTGTTTAGTACCCAGTCCCAGGTTAAAGACTAGAGTAGGAGGATCCAGACTTCCCTATAGTACCACCTAGAACAGCGGCAACCTGAGTACGTAGAGGTATTCCTGAGGATACATCTGCTCACCTAGTTTTACAACAGGCTATGTAAAAAGCACTAGCAAAGTCAGTACAAACTAAAATTTCATACAATGAGTTGTGCGTATCACTTTATTCTACACACTGAAATGTAAGTACAATATTTATATTCCAATTGATTTAGTTTATAATTATATGGTAAAAATGAGAAAATAAGCCTTTTTCAGTAATATTATGATACAAAATCAGGCATCTACTATATATTTGAGAGAATTTGTCTGTGCGTGTGTCTATCTGTGTGTGTGTCTGTCCATTCAAGAACTCCTCCTAAATGGTAAAAGCCTCAATCCTCTCATCCTCCCAGGTGACTTCTAGGATGGTGGGAGAGGCTGAAGCTCCCACCCCCCCCCATTTGTAGGGGGACATTGCTGGCTGTTCCCCTTTGCCGGGGAGCGAGGGGAAAGTGCACAGTTTGCTGCATTCCTCGCACACTGGGGAGCACAGGGGGCAAATGAACCTGGACCTGTCCCGGCTGGGGGGACATGCACCACTCCCCTAGCTGTGCCTGCTGGAGCTGCGGCAGCCATGGAGAGGAATTTCTCACCTGGTCCCAAGCTGCTGCAGTTAGAGAGGGCTGGGATAGTCCTCTGGCCCGGGGCTAGCCTGCATACTGAATCCCTTATCTCCAGCCCTACCCCAGAGCAGTGGTAGCTCTGGTCCCCACTGCCACAGAAAAACCACACAGAGCAGACTGGGAAGGTGGCGGGGGCAGAGCGGAGCAGGCTGCTGGGCTGCTCTGGCTCCTGCATCACAGTGTATGCAAGAGGGAGGGCTATTCCTGCTGCTGCTGTGCCAGGCACCCGACAATGGATCCTGCTCGTTGGGTGGTTGGAACAACCCCTGTGGGGCCCCCAGAAAGTGCAGGGCCTGGATGTCTGTGGAGGCCAGAGAGCCAAATCATCAGACTACCAAAGAGCAGCCAGGAAACTGAGGTGCCCGATGATGGAGAGGTAAGTTGTACCCTAACCGTGGAATTCTCCTGTGTGCACAGAATCAGCACAGTGCCTATACACCAGTGAACCTTCACTAAGTCCCAAACTGAGATCTCTAGATGGAAGGTGCAATGGAGGAAGGAAGTGCAGAGTGCTGCTGATGCATTTTTTAAACAATATACTGCTCAAAATTCAAAGTCCCCAAGAAGCTGCAAATTTTTTGCAGAAATCTTAAAATTTTTTGCAGAAATCTGACTGTTCAAAATACTTAAACTCAACACTATGGGGGCCTACCTCCTGCCATTATGGATGGCCTTGTCTCTGCTCACTTCCACACCTTGCTTCCTGTTGGGTGGCAGCTCAACAAGAAGAGGAATTTGTTTTGTTTCTGTATTCACAGCAGAAATCGTTCCATCCACGCAGTGGTCAACTTCCCAGCCAAGGAGCCCTGAACTTTTGTGGAGGAAGAGCCATTACTTTTCTTCCGGTCTTAAGGAGGGTTTCTAGGAGTTTGCATATAGCGGAAGGGCAGCATGCACCAGCATAAACAGTCTCTGATTAGGTCCATTTGCCTGCATTGCTGAAATGAGGAGATTCACCCACTTCAGTTTTAGCAATCTGTGGCTCAAATGAAATAAGAACACCAACATGTCAAACCTCACTCCCACTTCTGCATTCTGTGTCAGGAAATTGCAACACAGGCAAGTCCAAAAATTTGTGCCTATAAAAAAGCCACAGCAAGTGAGTGAAAAATCAGCCCTAGGAAATGTACAAGCCTTCTCCATTCGTCCGTGGTGCCCAAGCTTGTTACACAGATTGTCACATTCATTCAACCTTGTGTGAGACAAACAGCTTCTACATATTTTAATAAGATTTAAAATCTCCCGTATTAATTTACATTTTATATTCAGCTTGTTTTGTATGTATTTAGGTAGGTTATATGTACAGTATTGTGTATTTACACATCTGTGTAGACTAAAATGATGGAAATGTGACAACAAAAGACTAATGAATTGGCAGTTCACATATTGCATTGAAGCAGGCTGCAGGCATTATGAAATGCTGTGGTGGGTCGTGTATAGCCTACGGGCCATAGAGTGAGCACAGTACCTTCAAAATAGGGCTCAAGTAGGACTTGAGTGTTGCATAGGCTTTGTGTAGGCCCTCTGGACAGGGTGGGTTTTGCCCCATGAAGATAACACATCATCTGACTTCAAAGGAGCAAGGTTCTTAATACTCAGTCTGGAATTTGTCCTTGGTCTCAATTCCTGAGGGGTCCCTTCCCTGAGTGCTTTCTCCTCAATAGTGGCTATACCAGTGGTCCCCAACACGGTGCCCGCGGGCGCCATGGCACCCGCGGGGCCATTTTTGTGCGCCTGCCAAGTGCTCGGGGCTGGCCTGGCCCTGGGCACGTGGAGCATGCACTGTGCTGGAGCCGGCCCGGGCGCATAGTAAGCGCCGGCCCGGGAGCGCCATGAATTGGCTGCTCGTGCCCCGGGCGCGCGGCGCTTGGAGGGGGGGGGCGGCGGCCCCGGGCGCGCGGCGCTTAGGAGAAGCGCCGGCCCCGGGCGCATGGCACCTGCGGGGGGGAGGGACCGCCGGCCCCGGGCGCGCGGTGCCTGCGGGGGGGGCGCCAGCCCCAGGCGCGCGGCGCACGGCGGGAGAACGCCGGCCCGGGCACGCAGCACTTAGGGGAGGAGAGGGCACCAGAGCACGGCGCTTGCAGGGGGGGGCTGGCCCCGGGAGCGTGGCGCTTGTGGGGGCCGCCCCCGATCACGCAGCTATGGGGGGAGCCACCCACCCCCTGGCGCCCCGCAGGCGAACGGCCACGCCCCTTGGCGCCCGGCAGGCTGTAAAGGTTGGGGACCACTGGGCTATACACTGTTGGTTATTATAGAGCTACTCACGAGTGCTGGGTTGCATGTACTGATTTGTTGTTGTTTTATGACACTGTGGTCCTATATGCTGAATCATTGGTAGCAGGAATGGATCAGTCTTATCAAATCATCCAGTTCGGGATGGCCCTGTTAGTTGGTAACTTTTTAAAAACAAAGAGTAGTCCTGTGGCACCTTAGGGCATGTCTATACCAGGAAATTATTTCTAAATAACTTATTTTGTAATAACTCCCAAAATAACAATTTCAAAATAAACTTAAAAATCAACAAATGGTCTGGCAGTACTTTATAGACTAATAAAAAGTGCTACTGGACCATTTGTTGTTTTTTAAATTTATCCTTTACAAACTAACTCGGCTACCCTCTCCTCTGAAGTTTATTTCAAAATAGCATGTCACCAGTACAGGGAAGCCTCAAAATTAGTCCAAGTTAGGCTCCCTTAATGTGGATGTGCTACCTCGGCTTAGGAAAGCATTGGGGAGTAATTACTTTGAATGATTTTGGAGAGTAGGTATTTTGAAATAACAGTAGTGGAACGTCCACACTAATGCTATTGCAAAATAACTATTTCAAAATAAGCACTATTGCTCGTGGAAAGCAGGAGTTATTATTTTGAAATAACAGGCTTGGTAGTGTGAACGCTCTGCTTGTTATTTCAAAATAACTTTCTAATGTAGACCAGGGCTTAGAAACTAACAAAAATATGTATAGTATCGTGAGCTTTTGTGGGTAAAACACACTTGTTCCAGCTCATCAGAAGAAGTGGGTTTTGCCCACTGAAGCTCAGGCTATTGTATATATTTTTATTAGTCTCTAAGGTGCCACAGGACTACTACCTAATGTGTCGCTCTGTCTAGCTTTAACAATCCCAAGCAATTGGAGATTCCACAGCTTTTCTAGGAATATTGCATAGCCTAATATTTCTCATTGGCTTGTTTTGACAGGGTTGTTCTTGAGTGCTGGAGTTGGCTGGAAATCTTCACAATTCAGAGGTTCTTTTTTTGGGGGGGGGACGGGAATTATTTTAGATAACATTGAATGAACACACAGATCTGTTGGTTGAAAAGAAGCTTGTGAGCTTTGGACTGGCAAGGTCAGTTGGCTATTTCAGAATTACTCATGAGCTTCTGCATTATGCCCTCTGGTGTGTCATAATCTGAACATGCTGAGACTCCACAGTTGTCTTTTGTACACCAAGAGCCATAGAGGTTAGTAATATAATAACATTATTTTGCATCCTAAATAAATGCCATGTTATAATCTAACCACGCCCCTCACCAAGCCTCAAGTAAAAAGTCATGTGCATTTTGGTATGTCATCTTTAAAAAAAAAGAAAAGAAAAAAGGGGATGGGTCAAGAAGGAGAAACAGAAATTTTTCAAAAAGAAACTCTTTTTTGAGCACTTCCAGTGGATCGCTGTTCTGTTTGTTTCAGCACACACAGGTGATTGCCATAAAATGCTATCTGACATTGCAAGCTAGGTGATTGGTGTGTCCCAAATCAACCTGGCAGACTCCCTTGTTTCTCTGGATGTATTTATTAAGTGGCTGCGATGCTGGTGAGAGGTGCCAGATGGACTTTGTGGACTGCACGCAATAGGTACAATACAGACAATGACAACAGCAAGGCTCAAACCTACCGGCAAAGCCCTAATGGGCCTGAGGCAAAGGCTACTGAACAGGCTTTTTTTTTTTTTAAACTGACTTCACTAGGTTTTGGATCAGGCATCCGTATGGAGGGATCTTGCACTGTTTCTAGCTGAATCTGTTCTGGTGACGAACACAAGATTTCAGTCTCCAGGACTGTAGGGCTGACAATATTCAGCAGCATAGTTGTTTATTTTGGAGTTGGATGCTTGCTCTGGTGGTGGTATTTCGAGATTTGATACCTGGTCTTTTAGGAACCATTGACTAATTTCCCATGGGAGACCACTGAACAGCTGATGGGTAACCAAACACTTAACCAGAAACTTATGCACAATGTAGGGTGGATTCAAATCTGGCAGACCTTTCTAATGACCTCTTGGGCCCTTGCAGACGTATTTGCCATGGAATCCTCTTAAGTGGCCTTGCTTTCTTATTTCTACAGCCATGGCTCTCTCTTCCAGGAACACCCATGAAGTTGCTGAGTCTTTGAGCAGAGGGTCAGTGTCAGTTGGTGCAAGTCCATACTGAAATCTTGGAAGGGGTGGCTGGAAAAACACTTCACTGCAAAAATTTCTGCAGTTCCATATTTATCCAACCAGTAAAGACCAAATCCTAGTCCCTGTTTTTTCTGTCTCAATGAGCAAAGTGAAAGATAAGAAGTGTGTGGGTTTTTTTTATCTCTGCTGAAAAGATTAATGTCAAAGCGGGAGGATTAGTTCTCTGCAGCGCAGGAGATTAAGTTTGGATTTTGCAAACTCTCCCATTATCAGTCCTCCCTCCTCCCCACTCCAAACAATCCCCACAGGGATTCACAACCCTTCTCTGCCAACACTGGAGTTCAATGAATGTCTCTTATTCAACTATTTTTTCCTCGTCCCCAGCATCTACATTAAAACAATCTTCACATAGCAGGACTGTGCTTCATTCTGGGATTTTGTTAGCTTTTGCCAGGCTCCCAGTTCTCTCTCTAACAGAGGCAGCACACCTTCTGCCTAGCCACACACCTAAATCCAATCTTTTCTCTATAGTTAGAAGGGGAAATGTACAAGGTTTTGTCTTCTCAATTTTACATAACAGCCTTACCTCCCAATCAAATACAGTATGCCAGATGTCCAGGTAAAAGAGAGCTGAGTTGTATACAGTCTCTTTAAAACAGTAGCTCTGCTAGCCTTGCAGAACTCATACAGTTATGAAAGAGCGAACTGGAGTCTAATCATTAACAGAATTGTTAATGTTCCAAAAGCAGAACAAGTTTGTCCTTAATTACACTTCTGCATAGTGCTCTTTGACAACCCACTCACTAGTTACTGTTGCTCAGATTAGTATAAGAACATAAGAACGGACATACTAGGTCAGACAAATGATCCATCTAGCCCATATCTTATCTTCCAACAGTGGCCAATGAGCAGGGTGACCAGATGTCCTATTATTATTGGGACCGTCCTGACATTAGCAGCTTTGTCTCATATATGCGGCTATTCACCCCACCCTTCAAAAAAAGCATTCCAATTTTTCCATACTTACTATCTGATCACTCTACCAATGACAGATATTTTAGAGGTAATTAACAGAACAGGACAATTATTGATTGATCCATCCCATCATCCATTTCCAGTTTCTGACTGTCAGAAAGTTAGGGATGGTCAGAGCATGAGGTGGCATCCCTAACCATCTGGGCTAATAGCCACTGATGGACCTTTCCTCCACTAAATTATCTAATTATTTTTAACCCAGTTTTAATTTTGGCCTACATAATAAATGAATTCCAGTTCATTTATGAATATATTGAACAGCTCCAGTACCAGTATAGATATTTGGGGTAGTTCACAAATTACCTCTTTTCCGCTGTGAAAACAGACCATTGATTTCTATCCTTCATTTCCTGCCTTTTAACAAAGATGTTCATTCTTATTCCATGACTGCTTACTTAGCTTAAGAGGTTTTGGTAATGGGCTTTATCAAAGGCTTTCTGCAAGTCCATATACACTATATTCACTGGATCACTCTTGTCCACATGTTTGTTGACACCTTCATACAATTCTAGCAGATTGATGAGGCATGATTTCCCTTTACAAGAGCCAGGTTGACCTAGCATATCATGCTTATGTATGTATTTGATCATTTTAATCTCTTCTATAGTTTTGAGCAATTCACCTGGTATGGAAGTTAGGCTTAGCAACCTGAAATTGCCAGGATTGCCTTTGGAGTCTTTTTAAAAAAATAGCATCACATTAGCTATCCCCCAATTAGCTGGAACAGAGGCAGATTTAAGTGATAGGTTATATATCACAGGTTGTAGTTCTTTGATTACCTTCAGAACTCTTGGGCAAATACAATTACTCCTGGCGACTTTTTACTCTTTAATTTACCAATGTAATCTAAAATCTCCTTTATGCACACCTCATTCTGAGAGTATTCATCAAATTTGTCACCTACAGTGAATGGTGCAACCATAGGAATGTCTCTCACATCCTTTGAAGAGAAGAGCCATCCAAACAATTAATTTAGCTTTTCCACTCTGGTCTTGTCTTCCTGGAGTATGTCTACACAGCAGCGTTATTTTGGAATAACATAGAGCATGTCTACACTACAAGCCTTTATTTCGAAATATTGTCGAGCTGAAGGACTTCTTACTCCGACCTGTGGTAGCCTTCATTTCACGAAGAGTAAGGGAAGTTGAAGAAAGAGTGGTCTAATGTCAAAACTAGATAGCTTAACTTGGCTTTTGGCACTATTTCAACTTAAGCTATGCAATGGACATAGCTGAAATTGCGTAGTTTAATTTGAATTTAGCTCTGCTGTGTAGACGTGCCCCTGGTGTACTCCTTTAGCATGTCGATCATCCAGGGGTCCCACTGGCTGTTTGGCCTGCTTTCTGTTTCTGACGTACTTAAAATTTTGCTGTTAGTTTCTGTATCTTTTGCTAGTTGCTCTTCAGATTGTTTCTTTGGCCTGCCTAATTATACTTCCACACTTGACTTGCCAGAGTGTATGTTCCTTTCTATTTGCTTGAGTAAGATTTGACTTCCAGTTTTTAACAAATGCCTTTTCCCCTCTGGTTGCCTTTTTTACTCTGTTTAGCACTGGTTGCATTTTTTGTATCATACCTTTTTTAAAATCTGGGGTGTCCATTTAGTTTGAGCCTTAAATGTATGTTGATTTTAAATAGTGCCTATGTAGTTTGCAGGCATTTTACCCTAATGAGTGTTCCTTTTAATTTTTGCTTAATTGTCTTAACTTCAAAAAGGGGAACAAAAATTAAGTGTTACTATTGTGAGTTTCTTTGGCAGTCATTATGGTGTCTAGAAATTGAATCTCTGCAACTTGTCCTGAAGTGACACATACTCAGTCAATATGAGGATCGTTAAAGTCTCCCATTATTACTCTATATTCTGTCTTTGTAGCCTTTCTAAACTCCCTGAGCTTTTCACAGTCACCATTATCATCCTAGCCAGGTAGTTGGTAATACATTTCTGCCATTATTCTCTTTAAGCACAGAATTCCTGTCTACGGAGATTCTATGGCACAGTTTGATTGATTTAAGATTTTTATTTTTTTGATTCTGCTTTCTTTCCCAGATTTTTTTATTATTATTTTTGTAAGACAAGATGACTCAATATCCTATCACTGCTGTTAATGTGAGATTCTGAGTGGCTTCAAATGCTTACAGGTATAGTATGTTGGTAAGTTAACAGGCTGGCATGTCCTTAGTGAAGTCAAAACCGTGTTTTCTAACTTTGTGAGTCCTATGTTGTTTACTGGAAAAGGGAGAAAGGAGTGCAATACATAGAAATGGGCATTAAGGCAAAAGGAAAATGATCATAGCGGACATGATATCCAGTCAACTCAAGATTCATATTTTCTCTCTCTGCTGGAGGCATATAATTTGCTAGTGAGGTGCTGGAATAAGGAACCCTTGTGCTCCCAGAATTGTCAAAACAAATGTAAGGTTCTCAGCCTAGCATTGAAAATGACTGATCCCTCTGCAGAAAACTGGGCTCAGGCCATCATGATCAATGTCACTGTGTCTTCTCATGTGTAACTTTTTTCATTTCAGTCTGCATAAAAGAATCCAGAATTCCTGTGCAAGGGTGAGGCCTTTCAGATACAAATACAAAATCTGTGATTCTAACAAAACACATTCAGAATTAAAATATCTTCAACTAACAAGATATGGCTGTTTTAAGGAATTGATATATAAGTTAGACTTCAGAAATTAACAAATTCCATTTAATAATTTTAATTTTGTTAAATAATAGAGCTGAGGAATTATACCAAGCTCTGCATGTGTTTTCTTGTATATTTTCCTGTTGTGAGATCACTAATACCTCCATGATATTGAGAGCAGCGCCCTTCATTATGTCAAACATCTTACGTGGAAGATCCATGATTTCATCAATGGAGATAGTCTCGCCAATGGAGATCACAACTTTTCAACACCATCCTGTTTTGCGTGGTTCTCATTCATGTCCTTGCATGATTCCTCCATAAAGGATCTACCCAAAGTGCTGGAGGCCTTCCTCTTGTTCTTTTCACATCTTGTGGATACCAACAGAGTATACGTGCTATCCATCTGTTGTTTTTCAGTCTTGCACCATGGCCAGCTCCATCTCCTTTTCTGGTCATACATAACTTGGATGACATAGTTGACATCACTTCTTGCGCGCAGATTGTCAATGGTAATATGTTATAGCCTACTTACACCCACCATGCATCTTTCCATTGCTCTTTGGGTGGTTTGCAGCTTTGATTCTTCCATAAGCCTCGTATTCCAGGTTTCACAGCCACACAGCATTACTGGGAGGATACTGGTGTTAAAGAGATGGGCTTTCACGGTGGTGGAAAGTTTGGAATCAGCAAAAACACTGCACAGATTCCCAAAGGCCATCCAGCCCAACCTCCTCCTCCTGCTCAACTCCAGGCCCAACTCACTGTCCAAGATATATATATTGATCCACTAGCTTGATGGACTGTCCATCCAGCTGCTCTGTCCAATATGAGCAACTATGGTCCGGAAAATTCCAGTATAATCTGTTTTCCAAGGTTGCTAAGAGATTCGAATGTACATTATCCCTTGCATGGAAGGTTCTGCACATCACAGCTAAATATTATCTAGAGTCATATAATATAACATACAGTGTTCCTGCATTTGTGATACTGCTTTAGGGATTATTGTCCCACTCGTTGAAGATGCAGTCTTTTGGTACAACAAGAGTATTATTAATTTCTAATTTATACTTTCCAGGTAACAGTATTTTTTTCCTTCCCTTTTTTGGATGTCTGGATTTCAGTCCCATTTCACCACATTAACTCCCCTTCTCCACTACTTTTGAAAGCCCTGGGTCAGGTTGGCTTTCTCTTTTCAGCCAACCTGCATATTATCATGAGCAGCATGTTATTCCTGCCAGGACCTGTGTATGCCTCTTTCGAATAAACTGAAGGGTCTTCTTAGACTAACTTATGGTCTTTCCAAGATCTGAATGAATTAGCCCCACCGAACCAGCCAGTTCTAGGGGCATGAATGAGTTCAGGACCCAAAAGCAAAGCTCTGAGTCTAGCAATATCACTGCAAGGGGAAATGTCATTCATGTTAAAATTCGACACTTTCCAAAAAGGACTCAACAAACACTTGAACTATCTCACCCATTACCAAGATAGTTTCCCCAGTTATCACCTCTAATACCATTAACTCACAAACATCCCACTCTCCCTACCTCTAATATCATCAATTCACAGACACTTACCTTCCTTCCTTCCCCCCTCCCCCTGCATCCGCCTCCTGTTCTGCAATGTGATTTGTCCTTTTCATATTTGTTCATTTTTTTTAATTGTATCCTTTGGTATATACGGTTGTGACTACTTTCTTCCACTATTTGATCTGAGGAAGTGGGTCTGGCACACGAAAGCTCATCATCTAATAAACCATCTTGTTAGTCTTTAAAGTGCTACATTGTCCTGCATTTTGCAAGGGGAAAGGCATCCTCCTCTCTGTTTAGTCTCTTGTTGACGTGGAGGACCCAGTTCAGGGAATTCATTTCAACTTAGTATAAATAGTCTGAGCCCAAGTTGAAGCTGCTACCATGTGCCCTGTTAGGAGGAATCCACCCCTCACGCTACAGCTTGAAATGCAACAGCTGTGGAATTCCAGCGGAAATGCTGAACAGGGACAGTTCATTTCTGTTGTGACATGTTATTACATGACTCCAGTCGTCCTGGGGGCAGGCAGTGGGCCACAATACTGTGTTGCTTGGAAACTGTTATTGTGTTTTACGTCGCTTGTAACGTGTAAGTAAGCACTGAACTAAATCTGGCTAATATGTCATAGACTGGTGAGTACTGAAAATCTCTGGGGGTCAGATGTCCCAGGCATGCCCACTGATGGGAGCGGGGGGGGGCAAATGGGGCAGTTGCCCCAAGGCCTGGCAGTAGCTGTAGTCCCAGGCCCTTTTAAGTCGCTGCTGAAGCGCTGCACTGGAGAGCCCCTTCCACCCTCGGCCCTGAGCCTTCTGGGAGCATGGAACTGCCCTCCATTCCACTTTGCCCAGGGGCCTTTGCAGGCTGGTGATTCCGCTGGTCCCAGGGGCACTGAAGCCTTTTCCCTACAGCTCAGCACTTCAATTCCAGCCCAGGTCAATTCAGCTCTAGCTCAGTTCAGCTGATTGCTATTCCCTGGTCTGTATGTAACATGCTGATGCTTTCTGTCTCATTCATATCACAAAACATTGCCCCACCAATTCCACTCATCAAATAGGCTTGCTCCATTGACCAATATTAAGTTCAGCAGGGAAAATGTTTGTTTTTATAAGAGGGGAGCAAATGCAGCAATCCTTATTCAACGTAAAATTGTCCCATTTTTAAGGACAAATGCTCAATAATACGCTCAAACACATTGATATAACGATAGCCCCTAAACGCCTCTATCAAGATTAAGTCCTTGTTCAAGCACTGTGAAAAAAAGCACTTTCTCCATAGCACCCTTAGCTCGAAATAAACTACACAATTTGTGCTATGCAAAGTGAGTAGCTAATTTTTTGAGTGTATTTCAAAATAAACCGTTATTCTAAAATGTCCCTTAATCTCCGTGAAACGAGGTTTACAGGGATTTTGGAATAGCACACCCATTATTTCGGAAGATATTTTGAAATAACGGGCACACTGTCAAGATGCGGAATAGCGTCATAGCGTAGGATGTACCCATAGAGAGCTTACAATCTAAATACACAGCAAAAGGGCGAGGGAGAAACTGAGGCACATAGACGGGAAGGAACTTGCCTAAAGTCACACAAAGCCTGTGACAATGCCAGAAATCAGAATCCAGGCCTCCTGATCTCAAGTCATGATCTGCAGGACCATGCTGTGTCTCAATAGACCAAAGATAATGTACACATTATCCACTCCCTTACAAATAGTAATTGAGAAGTGGCCTATGTGCAGCTGAGCTATGATAGGTATTAACACAATGTACGTGTCAGTCTATTAAACTGTCACGATTGGGATTTTAAAAAAAAGAACACTGCATGTGTAACTCAGACACCTACAGGGTGTGTGTGGTTCACTATCCTATGTAGTGGCACTCAGACCACTTACTGAGAGAAAGAATGAGTTTCCCTGCCTTAGCTGAGAGCCAGCTGGCTTTATACTCAAGCTGCAGAGCAAGGGTAGGCAATAATTTTATTTGGAGGGGGGACACTTCAAGATTTTGGCAAGTGGTCAAGGACTGCACATTTCTGTGGAGGATGTGCAGGGTCTAGGATGGAGGTTGGGCACAAAAGGGCACATGGGGTAAGAGACGAGGGTGCAGGAGATGGAGTGAGGTCTGAGGGGAAGTTTGGGCAAAGGAGGGAGTTGTGACCTGTGTAAGGGGATAGGGATGTAGGGTCAGGGAGGGGGTATGGGTTCAGGAGTGGTGTGCAAAGTCTGGGAGGGAGGGAGCTGTGACCTGGGAGAAGGGGAAAAGAGGATGCAGACTACAGAGGGTTTGGGTGGTGACTTGGGGCAGGGGATTGGGGTGCACGGTGTGGGAGAGTGTTTGGGTGCAAGAGAGGATTCTGACCTGGGGGGATGTAGAAGGGGGTACAGGTCTAGGAGGGAGTTGTGACCCGGGTAAGGGGGTGCAGAGGGTTTGGATGGTGACCTGGGAAGGGAGTTGGAGGTTTAGGAGGGGCAGTGGTGCCAGAGGCAGGCTCTGGCTGGGAGGTGCTTACCTAAGTCAGCAGCCTTGCAGCACCCCCAAGGCAGGCTGGGCTCCCTGCCTCCTGCAGCCCTCAATCACTTAAAACTGCAAGCTGCAAGCCCCAGGTGGCTCTCAACTCCGGGAGAAGGAAGAAACTTGCCTTGCTCCCATGTTCCAAGCCAGTTTCTCAGATCTTATTGGCTGGTTGTTTGTGGCCACCAGGAGCTGAGGATTGGGCTCGGGGCAAGGAGATTGCACAAAGCCTCCCCCTCCCTGCAGAGCAGAGAGACGCATGGAATGAGATTTAAACCACACAGCTACATGCCTGAGGGTCCCGGCAGGGTTATCCGTGGACCAGATCCAGTGGCCCCGGGGGCCGTATTTTGCCCAACCCTGCTGTAGAGGCTAATGCACTACACTCCCAAGGTCCCAGGTTCAATTCTGTCTGTTGACATTACATATGCTAGTACCATGCTATTTGTTGTTGCTGTAAAATGTTTGGCCAATGTTTAAATAAGACTGCTTAGCAAGACCGGCAATGTCACAAGTGAGATTTACAAGGAGAAAAATTAATGGAATTTATTAATTAATTAATCTGACTGCCCTGAAATAACACGAGAAAATCATGATGGCCATGTTGATGCCAACTATCAAATGTTCTAGTGGGACTTTTATATTTTTCAACTAGTGCCATAATTTGTCAATGCCTGCTTAAATCCCTCTTCTCATGATCCCAGATACAGGGTAAAGTCTCCCTTTTAAATATCCTTTTTGTTATTTTCCACCCGCTTTCACTTGTATTCTTCTGATATTTCCCTTAGGAATATTCCTTGCATATATCTCTGCAATGAGACCCCGGTGGATGGGGCTGCTAAATGTAAATCTCAGGTATTTTGGAATGTTTGCTAAAACAGCTACCTCCCCCCCCCAAAAAAAAATTGAACAACTTCTCCAGTTGGGATTCCTGCTTCCCCCTCCCCCCCAATAATACAAGCTGCAGCAATAATATTTGGTAATGAAGTGTGACAGTCTTATTAGAGCATCCCCTGTCCCTGAAGGATTTCCTGGATAGAAAAAGCCTTTGGAATGTTTTGCTTTTAGATTAGGCTGATTCTCCCATGTACAACCACAGCTCCCAGGTGACCAGTATGATGAACTCTGACTGTGCTGACTTGACTTGGCTCCTCCCCAGGAATGGGCAAAGGACAAAGAGTTTCATTCAGTTTCACTAGCATGCAAAAGTTTGAAAGGGAGGTAGAATACACAATGTCTTTATGTGCTCAAAGCTGAACACAATAAGGAATCCCTATGGGATTTTTAAACTAAATAGCTCCAAGAATCCAGTAAAGTTTTGGAATCAACCCATCTGGGTTAAATGTATAGGCTATCATACAGTATATAGACTAGTCCTTGTACTGTAGGTTCCCTTACATAATCTCCATCTTCCACAGTAAGGAATAATCCAGGCACCCTATATAGTGTCTATTCCTAGGGTAGACCATAGATACAACTGCTATGCTGGAATGCCCCTGTGCAGTTCCTATCTGTCAGAGAGGCCAGAATCAGGATGCCACACGCCCTCTACTGGCTGTAGGCATTCTGGCATGCTTTGGGGCAGTGCTACCCACAATTTGGCCCAGTAATGTCAAATTTGGGAAAAAGAAAAAAAGGGTCGCTCATGCCTGTATTTTCACTCACATTGTAATGAACACAATTCTCTTTTTCCTACTATCACATCACTTCTACCTGCCAATGCTTCAAATGATCCAGCTAGGGACCTAATTTGCACAGAAGCTAAGCTCAGTATCTGTGTCAAACTAGTTATACATTTGGATTTTTACAAACTGCACTAAAAGAGAGCCAATCCAAAGCTCTGGCCACCCATAACACCTTTTTAACAATATACCATATGAATAAACAAACCCATCAATTCCCCTCCACCTCAGACCGAATCAAATAATCCTGTAATAAAAGAGCAGAAACATATCAGCTCCCCATAACATGTATTTGCACAGCACATAGCATAAGGACGTTACTATAACAGAAATAATAATGAAGCTAGATGAGTCAAAATCAGATCCTGGAGAATAAAATACTGTATTTTGGGGGATTGCGATGGGGTTTGTTTTCCACACTGGCCCTCCAAGAGCTGAATTGGATCAGGTGGGCCCAATCAGCTAATTAGTCTGCAAACAGTGGTAGCTTTAGGCTGGAGGCAACTAATTAGAGGGACGCTCACCTGCAAGAGACAGGTGGATAAAAGACAGAAAAATAGAACTAGAATGGGCAGCAGGGAGAAAGCTGCAGTTTGTCCCTGGGGAGAGGGAGGAGTGTTTAGGCAGCAGACAAGTTGACCAAAGTTATTCCCTCGGGCTATATCTAGACTACATCCCTCTTTCGAAAGAGGCATGTCAATTAGACCTATCGAAATTGCAAATGAAGCCAGTATTTGAATTTCCCATGCTTCATTTGCATAATCGCGTCACGACTTTTTTTTTTCTTCAAAAAATGCTATTTCGAAAGTGAAACTGTGGTCTAGACTCAGATCTTTCTAAAAGAAAAGCCTTTTTTGAAAGATCCTGTACTCCTCAAAAATGCCTCAGGAGGCATAAGGAAACTTCCACACTGTTTTTGCGCAAAAACAGAATGAAAGAGAGTATGAAAATGCACGAGAAAATGTTAATCAGCGCTTCATTTGCATTGCCTCTTTCGGCAAAGCATGTAGTGTAGACAAAGCCTAGGAGTGGCACTGTGAAGCTGAAGACTGCTGCCTGAGATTGCTGTAGAGCAGGAACATTGCAATGTTCTCCCTAGCCTAGGTGTTGACTCTGGGGTGCTTCAGGGCTAGAGCACCCAGAGGGAAAAAATTAGAGCGTGCAAAGCACCCCCCAGCATCATGCTCTCCTCTCTGCTTCTGGCTCCCTCTTCCTGCTCCTCTTGTGCACTGCCCTGACCTTCTCCTCTGATTCCCTCCCAGCACTTCCAGAGCCTTGCAAATTGCTGATTCCTGGCACTTAGGAAGCTCTAGGAGGGAGGGAGGCTAGAGGGGGAAAGGATGGAATAGAGGGGGGTGAGAAGAAGTGGGGTGAGGTTAGGGCCTGGCGCTGGGAAATGGGTTGCAATAGGACAGTACCTGTAAGAAATTCTAAGTCACTTTCACTGCTGGTGCTTATGCTCCCCAGCAAGGGAAACCACAGTAGTGACCTCTGAGTCACTCAGGCTTTGTCTACACTGCAGGGTTTTTGTGCAAGAAGCCCTTTGCGGAAGAGATCTTCCACAAAAACTCATTGCACAAAAGCACATCCAGACCTCAAAGTGTATCCCAAAAGCCATGTGCTTTTGTGCAAGACAGTGTCCACACTGCATGGACGCTCTTGCACGGGAAAGCTCTGATAGCCATTCATAGAATGGCCATCAGAGCATCTGTGCTTTTTCCCATAGGGGTTTCTTGTGCAAGAAACCCCTGCGGAGCGTCCACACTTACCTTTTTGTGCAAGAACTCTTGCACAAAAAGGAGTTATGCCTTGTGGGGAGAGGAATCACTGTGCCGCCAAAAGCCTTCTCTTCTGCCGAATTCCATGTGCAAAAGTGCGCTTGAGGTATAGATGCTCTGCCGATTTTTGCGCAAAAACCTTGCAGTGTAGATGTAGCCACAGAGAACAACTGTGATTCCAGAGAGCAAGAGAGGAGCAGCACAGAGAAACTAAGGGGGAGTAACTGCTGGGAGGGGAGTTGGTCTGATTGTGCTAATCTCTGGAACTTCCAGCAGCTGGCACCCTCCAGCAGCGAGAAGAGCAACCAGTCACAGCCATGCTGGGCTGGTTCTGCAACAGATTCCAAGCTAGATAGAAGCTCACCTGTTTCCTGATTTCCATTCAGCTGTGGCTCAACTCTTGTGAGACTCTGGTGTCCTCCTTTCTCATGCAGATTTGGCCGTGAACCCAAAGTCACACCTGACAGGAAGCTGAGTGCAGCCGCCTCAGCCCAGTTCTGCTATAGGAATGCGGTGCTTACAGTGCATGCAACCCTGCATATTCCCATTGCTGTGCCTGTTCTTAATGTGGGGAGATAGAGAGCGCTTTGCCTCCCTCCCATGGCTGTTAGTTTGGTACCTTTCAGCAGCATTCGACTCATTGCAACACTGAATTTTAAAGTTAAATGCTAACAATGGCTTTATGATTAGTGATCTTGTATGTTCTCTCCTCTGTCCATAACTGTGGGACACTGTCTCTTTAAATCAGCTAGACACTCTGTTACATGATTCCCTGCCACTGACTTGTGTAACATGATCTTAATCTTGTGTTCCAAACATTTCCTGATGCACTCTTTAAAAAGGGCTCTCTATTCACTACTGCTGGAGTATTAAGGAACATGGCTGTTCCATTATTAAATCAGCAAGGCAGAAAACACATTAACGTGGTATAAAGTAAAAAGTTCGAGAATGTGGCTAGTTGGGGGGGAGGGGTGCAGAAATAGGCAAGCTTTACTAAATATCGCTTTAAACTTTTATTGAAAGGCTTCCATGTGTAACTTCTTATTTTATATTTTACATGCCCCCGTGGCCAGGGCCAAGAGCGAACCAACCTGCTCAGTTTTATACATTATCCTCCTCGTCCTCGCTGTTGATAAGGGGTTTTGCTTCCACTATCATAACACTATGAACTGTATGCCGGATACAGGCATGCGCATGAGATGCACAGGAGTACCAAACAGGAAAAAACGCTAAATAGGAAGGGGAGTATAATATTTTTATACCGACCTAGGCTGAACCAATTAATGAGCGAGGTGAGACCAAAGAATGACCACCCTTCTCTCACCTCCTGAACAACATGATCAATATTAGAAATTACATCAGTAACATTCTGGCTCACTGAAGTGATTATCATACAACATTTCCCTTGAAACAGTTATTTTGCTTGGGGCTGATCGTCAAGCCATTTGCAGAACCCGCCCTCTTTTGCTAGAAGATAATTGAGAGCTAGGCGATTCTGCATAACATGTACCCGGATTTCTTCAAGCTTGTCTGATAACGAGAGTCCTTTTGTTGTGCTGTTGCCGAGGCATTTAATCGCTTGGCCTTATAATTCTGACTGTTCACGAAACATTAAAAGGTAAGGTGCAAGCTAAGCATTCGGCAACGTTTCCTTGGACTGCATAAGTGCGTAGCCAATCTTCAAGAAAAGAATGTTCTTCTGTACTCTAGAAGAGAAAAAAGATTGCGACTCGGTCGCGGTTAGTCACGTTTGCAAAACCAATCTGGCGGGGAGGAGGCTGGTACCCCACTCCCAGTTCTTCTGTTCACGTGGCGCACTCCTTGCTTCCTTCCAGTTCCTTTTTGTTCACCTGTGGAGATATTGTTAACATTCTCCTAGCTTAACAATTACTATCATTCTTTCACTAAATTTTAAGGTTGCCAATTGATTGGGCTCAATTATTAATTTTGTTTTGTTTAAATTCATGCTTCTGCTTTACTTAAAATATCCTTTCATTAAAACACTAATATCCTACATACAATGACGTTTGCAATACGTATTACAATTAAGACACACAAGAGAAAACACAAACTTGGACAGAACACAAACTTATGTCATGACAGTAGAACCATGGTTTCGCTTTTCTTTAGTTGATTTTCAGCTGGCACCAGCGCTTTCTGATGATCTGAAAGACAAAGAAAACATTTCTATCCCTGTTGGGGTGGCACATTATACTTTAGAATGCTTTTCTTTTATAGATGTTCCTTGCTCTTTTTTTTTTAACAGCCTGCTGTTACCCAATGGTATGCTTTTATTTTGCATACCAGCTTCAGAGGGTTTGAGTGGATTACTTCATCATTCAATTGTTAAGTTAAAGGTGGTGTACCTCAGTTTCCCTCTTGTACTGCAGACCAGGTTTTAATGTGTATAGCTTCAAGCTATTCACGGGTGGCAATTGAGAAGCTTTACTGTTAAAGTGATTTTTCTTTACTTATCACTAGGTATTTGCCGATTACCATTTCAGCAAACCCCAAAAGTTTTTCTTTTCCTGGAAAAGAAACCACCCTCTTAAAATCTTTGAATAGCAGACTCCTTCTATAACAGCCAGGCCTGCATTTACACATAACTTTTTGGCTTGCTTTCAGATCCAAAGTTACCAGCAATTTAGAGACTCAGCCTTGAAAAGGGACACAGTGAAATTTGATTCTTTTCACTTTTAAGTTCCACTTTTAAAACACACAGCAAAAACACATTGGGCCTGATTTGTTACCCAAAAATAAGAAATCCAGAATCCATCCTCATTTTGGGGGTTTTGGCTGTCTCAAATATTAGCTACAATTTGGCTTTTAACAAGATTTTGAATCTTATAAAACATTGAGGTACCTTAAGGGTTAAATGCCGGAAGACCTGCACTAGCTATTTGAGCCTGGCATAAAGTAGCTTTAAGTGAAAGGGCATTATTTAAAACAAAACCAAACTAATGTATTTGAAACCTACAAAACAGATTTACAATTTACAATGCATAGATTTTATTCCTCTTTTATGCATTTAACCAATTAGGTTTCATTAGAATTCCTTATTTCCTATTTAGAAAATTTAACAAAAGTGTCCATAGCCAACTATTTAAATTAGATTGTTTCTTTACACATTGCTTAGGAAAGAGGCTGCGAAGACACAAGGAGTCTTTATTTTAAAGCAGGTTTCCTTCTAACACATTACAGCAAGTGCTTAATTTCTTCTACACTCCACAGAGTTAACTTCTCACTTTCTCATTCATTTAACCTTTCAATGCCTGTATTACTGCTTTCCCTTATTTCTTTTACTCTGTCCACACTGGACTCCAAACCTCTTATTTATTTTTACATTCTTCTTTCCTCTTTATCTGTCTGTACCTGATTCCGATTTTCCTGTTAAATAACTTTTTCCAATTACACAGGTTTTTCCAGTGGACCACTATACCTTTTCCTTTAATTAGGGACCTTATGGTGGCTAACGATGTGGCGGATGCAGAGGGAAGTGTATTGTGATGGTTATTAAGAATTCCTAGTATCTGCTGTACTTGTTTTTTAGTTGTGGAGGGCTTTTTTAACTATCCTTCAAGTTCCAAGGTATCCTGTTGCTTAATAGAAGTTTTATCAGGGGTTATTTTTAGTCCTAGGAATGAGAAGGTTGTGCTGGGTTTTAGGCAACTTTTGCTTTTATTAATGACCCAGCCGTCTTCGTCTAGGGCATTTACCACCTGTGTAGTTGCACATTCCACCCCACTTTTGTCTTCCCCAATAATGCAAATATCGTCCACATATGACAGGATCTCGCAATTAGGTGGCAGAGTGCATTTGCTAAGGGTATTCGTTAAAGCTTGGGTGCACACTGCTGGTGAGTTGCGATATCCTTGAGGGCAGACCAACCACTTATAGAGCTGACCGCCAAAAGTAAAATTGAGCAATCCCTTACTATCGGATATTGGTACTTGATAAAACATGTCTGTTAAATCTAAAGTGCAGCCCCACTGCCAACGTTTATTCTTTAATATGGCTTCGATTTCTGGCAGAGTTTTTGGGGCAGCAAATGGTATGGAGGTAATGAATTTGTTTGCTTTCCTATAATCAATTACTAATCGGTAGGACGGGTTTTCTGGGGTAGAGTTTAGCTTTTTAATTCCTCATCCTGGTGATAAATACGGACCTGGAGATGCATAATCAATTTTTCCTTCAATTAACAGCTTATTTAATAAGGTTTGGATACTTGGTTTTCCTTCAGGTAAAGTTGGGATAGATTTACATGACCAAGTACCTGATTTGGCAAGTGTGGGTTGATGTACAGTTCGAGTGGTTTGGATAATACTGTGGCCTTATGGTTTAGTTGTCTTAGATCGGGCATTCCTAGCAGTTTTTATTTCCAAGCAGGGCTTTTATTTTGTAATTATGCCCACGATGGTGGACAGTAATTAACACCAATTCAGATTGCTGTGCTTGGTGTAAGCCTTGGACCCAAACTTTTGACCCTAACTTGGTGTGTGGGACGTCTTTGGTAATAATAGAAACTTGTACCTGTGTCCAATAAAAAGCGTATGGGTCGCTTCAATTCTTTTACAAGTAAGGATTTGTATGGTCGGGTATCTACATCAATATCGGCCGGATGGCATTTGGCATTTACTCATTTTTTGGCTGAGGACTGTCACTGTCACTTTTCCCTCACTGTTTCCACCCGAAAGTTTGTGCTATGATCTCTTGCTGTTCTTTATTGAAGCTACGGATTTTTTCTTTTGTTAATCCCTGTCCTATCAAGAACCCGAACAACACCTTTTCATACTTTGTCTGTTCTGGTGGCAGGTTTCTTTTTGTCCTTTTGAGATTTTCTACCAGGAAATTTTCATGTGTTTTTTCTTTTAGATCTACGTTATCCATTACTTGATAAAGAGTGGTAACGGGCCGGCCTTCTGTGGTACGAAGCCACTTATGCAGCCCAGGATCCTTACTCCATGTAGCCTCAATGGCTGAGCTAATAGTTATTGCTCCAATCGGAATCTGGCTGGGGTCTGAAATGCCTCTCCAACGTGCTTTGGTGGGTCTGAGGCTGACGTTACAGCTGCAGTCCGCAATGCCACATCAGCATTTCCCAATCTATCCAGGGTTCGTTTTAAAGCACGCCAGAGGGTCCCAATGACCTTTTTTGGTTAGTAATTATCAGGACCTATCTTTTTTTGTTTTTTATTCTCCAGCAATTCGTCTAAGGTGTGGACTAAAGTACTATGTCCAGCAGTGCCAAAGGCGGTTTTTTGTCTAAAGTTGGTAGGTTTTGAAGGGTGTCCTACTTTCTTTAGTATTTTCTCGATAGAACTTAAAATGTTTTCAGGCAAGTTGGGTTTATTTCATTGCCCCCAGTTTTTATTAACTCTGGTCCTTCACTTTCATTTATGGGATAGAAGGACAGGTGGGGGGTTTCAAGTAGCAAACATCCCAAGCCCTCTGTGGTTACCTGGACCTGCCAGGTTTTTGCTTCTGAACCAGTCCCAATGATTACATTAAGCTTTGAACTAAATTTTGGGGGTTTTGGTTTGATTCAAGTTGGTGGAAGACTACATGCTGGAACAGGTCTTCCATAGACTGGGTGCCTTTTCCTCATCTCCAGGGACATGAACTACATCCTGTTCATGACGTCATGTGGTATAAAGTAAAAGATTCGAGAATGTGGCTAGTCCCGGGGGGGAGGATGCAGAAATAGGCAAGCTTTACTAAATATCGCTTTAAACTTTTATTGAAAGGCTTCCACGTGTAACTTATTATTTTATTAATTTCTTACATACATGGGCACAAAATAACTACTAGCATGAGCAATAAGCAAAATGCTATACAGTAAAGAAAAATTCCCTGAGGTTTTTCTAAATCCCAATAGTTGTTAACAAGGGACCAGGGATTATTAATGGTTACATTTACATCAACAGTACTCATAAAGCTAATCATCTATTTAAGACTATTAACACTACTACTTATCAATACCTTTAAATAACTTTAAATAACAATACTTACATTTAACAGACACACAAAGCATAACAGCAACAACAACATGTTCAGTATACGTTACGCTCTACGTTTGGTTCAGTGAGCGGGAGGGGGTCTTTGGGTGATCATCAACAACATGCTCAGTATACGTTACGCTCTATGGGGAATTCGTTTAGTTCGGTGAGTGGGAGAGGGTCGTCGGTTGATCAGTCCTCGGACCTGGCTCGTATTCTGCCTTCCAATCTTTGTTCGGGAGCCCTCAATTTGGTACAGGCGGGGGAGCTGATTTATAGAGAGAGCTTCCGTGTGCTTTTTTGTGATAGGTGAGCAAACCCTGTCCGATACATGACAGGACGTTGGGGAAGGGGAAGGGGTGAGATGGTTTCCTGTTTTTCTCTTTTTGCCTTATCATGTATGGCACAGCCAAAGTGAACTTTATATGTCTGGATTTTGTTCCTGTTTTTCTCTTTTTGCCTTATAAGGTATGGCATAGCCAAAGTAAACTTTCATAGTACGGGCGGGGTGGGAGGGAGGTGACCTTTAGCTAGGGAGGCTATACGCAGGAGGCCTGGCCAGCAAAGAGCCTGCTTTTACAGTTAACACACATGAAACATCCCAAATAGCAGCCTAACCTAGATCTTTTATTTAAATGGGACACTATAGCCAGAGGTGGGAAAATTGGGACAGCTTTTTGCTGATGGAAAAGAGGCAGCTAATGCTGGGTGATGATAGCAGATGCTTGTTTGAGGGTGTGGCTGTGCAATTCCGTGGCAGCACAGGCCAAGTCTCCCTGTGATTTCAGTGTACTGAACGGCTCTTTATGCTCATGGCATACAAGTCAAATGCCAGCATGTGTAATACAGCTCACATGAGTCTTCCCTTTTGGGTGAGTTCCCCTTCATTTAATCTACAGTGAGATTTCGAGGGAGTGGGGTCGGCTGATGGTACGTTGTTAGGGAGTCTGTAGCTGCTTACATAGCTTTCAAAACTAACTGCATTGATGAGAGACTGGTAGAATATAGATAAAGGGCCTGTTGCTCTTGAGTGTTGTCAGGAAGAGCGGAAGGATGAACGGGGAGGGGAGAGGCAGGGGTTGAACAGGGAGAGAGAGACTGCAGAGACAGTTCATGGGTAATCAAATTTAAGCCATAAGCATTTCCTACTGGCTGATCATCAGTCACATAATTATCCCTGAAATTGGATCTTGCCTATCCGTGACACTGCCTTTCTGATCTGGACCATCTTGCCACTAACACTTCCTGTCTACAGTCAAAGCTCTCAGTTATGTCGATCCAGACATAGAGGGAAAGATTTTAATTGGTCCTGGCAATGGATCAGGGTCATAACCAAACATAGTTAGAAATGCTGTTGTACCTTATGTAAAAATACCTTGTCTTGTTAATATTTCTTTTTTTCCTCCAAAACACTTTACTCACTCAAAACAAAAGAGGCTCTAAAAGGGATTTTTTAAAAAGATCTCCCCTTAATCCATTCTATGTGCTGTGCATGTACTCTCTACCAATGACTCATCTCTTGGGTCCAGTTCGTCTCTAGTGTAACTCCACTGTCTATTATGGGGCTACACAAGGGATGAATTTGGCCCAGTATATTTGATTTATAATCTCAGAAATTTATGCTGGGATCTTGTAGGCTAAACATAGTCTGGCCAGCTCACTGCTTAGATGGATAGCCTCTAGGGAAAGCTAGTGTTTGCAAGAGATGTGGCTGGTGATTCAGGAAGAAGTGCACTTTCCCGTAAATCATTACTGAATCCACTCTACTAGTGTCACGGTGCTGCTAGATGTGACGTTTTATTCTGTGCCCCATCCTGTCTCCAGATAAAATGTAAAACTTTCAGTCTTAGTATTTGTGGTCATTAAATAGTCCTTGGCATCCTTCGCTAGAGCGGGGAAACCTGGCTAAATTCCAGCATGGATAATTGTTTTCTGTTTATCTTAATCCTCTTGCACTTTCAGTAATATTGATTCTTCTTTGCTGCCCTAAACTCCTATTTTATGTTACTGCATTTCACCCAAAGAGGTAAGCGAAGTGATCTGAATATAGATCTGGACACATAAACAACAAGAAGGCCTGTGGCACCTTATAGACCTTATAGATGCATCTGACGAAGTGGGTCTTTGCCCACGAAAGCTTATGCTCTACTAAATCAATTAGTCTATAAATTAGTCTATAACAAGGACTTCTTGTTGTTTATGTAGATTCAGACTAACACGACTACCCCTCTGATATCTGGACACATAGTTAGGATTCACTCGTGCAAGGGTCTGGAGCTTGGGCCCTGACCCAGTTAAATGGTTAAGCGTGTGCCTAACTTCAAACACAAATAGTCCCACAGATTTCAGTAGAATGAGGCATGCTTTCAATAATCTGGGTGCTTTGATGGATCCGGGTCAGAGTGCTCAGCACCTAGAAAATCTGAGACCTGACTGAGGTACTCAATATGGTAAAATAAACATTTTGAGTACCATCCTAATGCAAGATATAATGTCCTGGTCAAAATCCTCGATCCTGGATTGACTTGTTAAAAGTGCAATATAGTGCACTGAATAACGGAGATAATCAGGCCCTCAATTTGTTATGGTTACAAAAGAAGAAGTTATCAACTTTATTGTTTGTTTGTTCTATGGGCAGTTGTTATTGCCATGGGGATCATAAGTGTCCATTTGGGCTCCTCAACCATCATCTTCCTTCCCAGCGTTCCAGGAGGGTCTGGAATTACAATACGATCATTTCTTCACCAGAGGTCAAGCCCTAAAGTTTTTACTCAGGCAAAGCCCTCACTAAAGTCAGTAGGAGGTCTGCCTGATTAAAAACTACAAAGGTTGGGTATCAATAAAATTAATGCAGGACCTGACCATCTGAGTTAGCTGTAGAAGAGCCTGAGGTTTTTTTCTGTGAATGTCCCTTGATCCTTGCTAATCTATTTGCCCCTGTTTTGTATTCAGTATGAACTGCTTTTTGTCTCATACCTTATCAGTACTCTCCTTCCTTTAAAATCATCCATGTGGTATTAAGCTGTATGTTCCAACAATGTTCACTCTGTAAATACATATATTCCCCCCCCCCCCCCACACACACACACACAAACACAGTGAGGTTTTCATTATGAATTTCTCATGATAAGGGAGGACACTCTAATTTTAGAAGTGTTAAAACAATACTTGAAATGAGACTACAATATAACACCCACACGGGCCAGATCCTAAACTGGCCTTAATTACTGTAGTTCCATGGAGCTACGCTAATTTACACTAGCTGACGATTTAACTCCTAGATATGCATGTGTAGCAAGCCACCTAATGTTATTTGCTTCTAAATTGCACTGTTTATTTCACTACCCAAACATTGATTTGCCTTGTATAATTTATTTGTCAAAACCTCTGCTAATGGACACTTGGAGGTAATCTTATATCTATTGATCTGGTCATTCATTTATTGATTATTCGCTGTTCTGCCAAATGAGCCTCTCTGATCACTTGTCTTCATTGTACTTTGGAATGCAGGAGCAGCTTGTGTATTTTACCCACTGCCCATTATGCTAATGAGAATTATTGTTATGGTAATTGTCTATTTGGTGAGCTCAGGAATTGTAGACGACATAATCAACTTGCGTGTCTTCAAGTTGTCTATTATGAGTATTCTGGAATAATTAGCTGTAAATATTGACATGTAGGTAGAGTTAGATAATTAAATTTAATTCACACAAAACTTTTTTTTGATGGTTGGTAGAGTTAGATAATTTAATTCCCATCAAAACAAAAGAACCAGAGACACTTTTGGAATAAAATAAAACACTCCAGTGATCTGGATTTCTGACTAGTCCCTCCAGAAAATAAAAACTCAGAAGGTCAGTGTAAAAAGCTTGACTCAGGGGAGTATTATACAAATATAAAACTGAAGAGAAATAATAGCTAGAAAATTTTAGCCACTATCTCTTTCATATATCCCCCAGAGAACAATTATGGGAATACGGAGCCCTAATGGATACCCCTACACTAACCACATGGGACAGGCACACCTGCTCTTGGTGAGCAATCTAGAGTCCTAATCCTTTCAAGCTATATATGCCTAGCTTTGCTACCATGAGTACTCATTTTGAAATCAATGGTACTGATAGGGGCAGGACAGTTGTTTTTGCAGCCAAGGTCACCAGCAGTTTTTTGTAGGGAATGCCTGTGGGTGGGGCAGGCATTTGGGCAGACACAGTACCAGTGATGGAAGAGGGGAAATGAAGGAACTGGAAAAACTTCCAGAATGATTGTTATAATAAAACAAAGAAAGACAAAACTTAGGATACATTTTCCCCCCCCAAAGAAAAGGCAAGGGTCACAGTTTTTAAAAAATAGCAAGATTTAAAACAAAGGACAAATATATGGAACAGGCTAATCTAAATAACCTTTTGAAAAACATATAGGCTACGTCTACACTGGCCCCTTTTCCGGAAGGGGCATGTAAATTTCACCAGTCGTCGTAGGGAAATCCGCGGGGGATTTAAATATCCCCCGCGGCATTTTAATAAAAATGTCCGCCGCTTTTTTCCGGCTTTTAAAAAAGCCGGAAAAGAGCGTCTACACTGGCCCCGATCCTCCGGAAAAAGTGCCCTTTTCCGGAGGGTCTTATTCCTACTTTGAAGTAGGGCACTTTTTCCGGAGGATCGGGGCCAGTGTAGACGCTCTTTTCCGGCTTTTTTAAAAGCCGGAAAAAAGCGGCGGACATTTTTATTTAAATGCCGCGGGGGATATTTAAATCCCCCGCGGATTTCCCTACGACGACTGGTGAAATTTACATGCCCCTTCCGGAAAAGGGGCCAGTGTAGACGAGCCCATACAATGGCAAGGTTTAAATAACAAAGCTCTAATCCTGCAATTGTATCTGCCATGACAGTTCCTGTCACGCTGCAGAGCTCCGTTGACTTGAGGGTGGGTCTATACACCAGGGTTTGAGATGCAAAAGTGGCCCGATAGCTCTGATTCTGGGTTTTGGTCTGGCTTGTTTACTCTAAAAGTAGCTAAAACCCTGCAGCTAGCACAGGGTGGGGGGGAGGGTTGTTCCCTGGGTGGTGTAGGGCAGGCACATGTCTGATGAGGGTAGTAGTGGGAGGGTGTATTGCAAATGGATGGAGCACTTAACAGCTTTCAACTGCCTTCTATAAACCAGCCTACCAGCCCAGAACAGCTGAAGTGCCATGGCTTAATATAATTCTAGGAAAAGGGGGGGGGGGGAGAGAAGATGACTTCATTCTTCTTCCTAGGCTAAAGCTACTGAGAGGTGCAGCTCTGAACTGGTCCCTATGTATTTATTACTAGAAGACTTACCCAGCATTACTGGGGCTGGCCCCAGCCAGGGGGTTGGGAGGCACTGCTAAGGCCACTCTCCAACTTCTCCCCAGGCTGGCCTACAGGCGAAGGGTGGCGGGGCGTGCTGGCCCTCCTCTGTGGTCATTCATGTGAGTATAACTGTCCCTCCAATTGCACCCCTCTCTTTTCGTTTGATGCAACACAGTCATATTCCATGCACATCCCATTGTTTGGCCACAATGAAACTCTGAACTTTCTTTAAGTTAGGATCAGAGGAAAACGCATATCAAATCTGGTGGTCCTAGCTTTTACTGCTTTGAAGGAGTTCTTGAACAAACAGAATCACAGATGGACACACACACACAGAAAACAGATGCCCAAACTCTCTAAAATATATAGTAGATGGGCAGATCATGATTAACTCAGATATTATGATTACCTATTAATATGTGAGAGGTGCACACACTGAAGGCAAGACTGATGGCTGAAGACATTTCTTCCTTTTCTGCCTCGTGTTTCAGCTTCTGCTCCTGGTAACATTGTACTAGAGCAGTGGTCCCCAACCTTTAGAGGCTGCCGGGCGCCAGGGGGCGTGGCCATTCGCCTTCTGGGCGCCAGGGGGCAGGCGGCCCCCCCCACGCAAGCGCTGCACTCCTGGGGCTGGCCCCCTCCGCAAGCGCCGCGCCCCAGGGGGCTGGCCCCCCCCTGCAAGTGCCGCACTCCCGGGGCCGCCCCCCCCCCCCGCAAGCGCCGCGCGCCGGCGCCCCCTCCTCCCCCAAATGCCACATGCCCGGGCCGGCGCTCCTCCTAAGCACCGCGTGCCCGGGGCCGGCGCCCCCCCCCCCAAGTGCCGCGCGCCCGGGCCGGCACTCCCCCGCCAAGTGCCGCACGCTCGGGGCCGGCGCCCCCCCGCCAAGCGCCGCGTGCCCGGGCTGGCACTCCCCCACCAAGCGCCGCGCGCCCGGGCCGGCGTTCCCCCCCCTCGCCCTCCAAGCACCGCGTGCCCGGGGCACGAGCGGCCAATTCGCGGCGCTCCCGGGGCGGGCGCTTACCGTGCGCCAGGGCTGGCTCCGGCACAGCGCATGAACCACGTGCCCAGGGCCAGGCCAGCCCCGAGCACTTGGCGGGCGCACAAAAATGGCCCCGCGGGCGCCATGGAGCCCGCGGGCACCGTGTTGGGGACCACTGTACTAGAGGCAATTGCCAAGCCTGCAGCAGCACTGGGGCAGGGAGGGGAGGGATCCCTAGGTATTCATAGCGGTCTTTGCTATGCCTGTTACCAGTGGAGCATTAGCTTCCCTGCACTGGCCTGGATCTGCTGCACTGGATGAAGGGCGTGGCTGAGATTACAAGGAAAAATGAAGGGAGAGAGATGACTCTTTGTTCCCTCCTCTTTATACTCCTGTGCAGGACTGGGTGCATTAACATGCCAAAGACAGAGAGGCATGTGAGGGTATGTCTACACTACAGAGTTTTTTTTCAGGAAAACGGCCATTTTTCCGAAAAACTTGAAAGAATAGAAAGAATAGAGGGTTTTTCCCGATGTTGGTAAACCTCTTTCTATGAGGAAGAAGCCTTTTTCCGAAAAAGCTCTTTTGGAAAAAGGCGTGTGTGGACGGGGAAGAGGGAGTTCTTTCAAAAGAAGAGGAAAAGGCACAGGTGCTCTGGTGGCCAGTCCGTCAATAGTAATTACAGCTTAAATGAGAGATAGCATCCATTCAATGTGGATGCTCTCTTTCAAAAAAGCAGATTGCTTTTTCGATGCACTTTTGCAGTGTGAACACTCTCTTTCGGAAGAAGTTTTTCCAAACGATCTCTTCCAGAAAAGCTTCTTTGGAAAAAAGCCTGCAATCTAGACAGTAACCAGAGGGAGGTGTTAGAACTAGCAGGGTTAGGATGCAAACAGGGAAAGGAAAATAGAGGCTGAACATCAGGATCAGTTTTCTGACTGGGAGCTCTACTAAAATGTGAAACACTCTCCCAAGAGAAAGCAGGAATCTCCCTTGCTTGAGTCATTTAAAGTGAAGGAAACAAAGCATATGGTGATTTATGGGGCTGAAGAAGACAATCCTGCATTATCAGGCAAGATGGATAAAGTGACCTAACAGATCTTTTCCATCTCTAATTTCTGAGTCACATGCACTAACTTCCAGTAAAACCATCTTTCACCTTGAATGAGAGAGATATGGCAGGGGGCCACTTACAGAACAATGCTCTGTGAGGAACAGAATTAGAAGGAATGGCCTGCCCTGTACACTGAGCTGGAACATACTGAGATGCTAGCTAGTTATTTGTGAGCAGAAGAGCCAAAGTTCCTGTGCATCCTCTAAAATATTGACCCCCAAAGACTGGCAGAAGAGGACGAGGAAAATTTAACATGACAGTTATACCTGGAGTAGGAGCCCAGTTTTTGAAGCTTGGATTCTTCATGGGATGTCTCAGTTCTGCATCTGGATACTCCAATGGACACTTTTGCACACAATCTGGGAACAGTCCTATTCTGGGACCAATCCTATTTATCCTGTTTATAAATTATCTGGAAAAAGGGCAAGGTGGCAAAAATGTGCAGATGATACTAAACTGCCCAAGATAGTTTAGACCAAAGCTGACTGTGAAAAGCTTCAAAAAGATCTCACAAAACTAAGTGATTGGGCAACAAAATGGCAAATGAAATTTAATGTTGATAAATGTAAATGCACATTGGAAAAAATAATCCCAACTATGCATACAATATGATGGGGACTAATTTAGCTATAACTACTCAAGAGAGAGATTTGGAGACATTGCGGATAGTTCTCTGAAAACATCAACTCAATGTGCAGTGGCAGTCAAAAAAGCAAACAGCATGGTTAGGAATCATTAGAAAAGAGGTAGAGAATAAGACAAAGAACATCTTATTGCCTCTGTATAAAACCATGGTACACCCTCATCTTCACTACTGTGTACAGAAGTGGTCACCTCATCTCAAAAAGATATATTGGCATTAGAAAAGGTTCAAAAAAGAGCAACAAAAATGATTCGGGGTTTGAAACGAGTTCCATATGAAGAGAGATTAAAAACACTGGGACTTTTCAGCTTAGAAGCGAGGAAACTAAGGGGGGATATGATAGAGGTCTATAAAATGATGATCGGTATGGGAAAAGTGAATAAGGAAAAATTATTTACTTGTTCCCATAACATAAGAACTAGGGGTCACCAAATAAAATTAATAGGCAGCAGGTTGAAAACAAAAAAAAAGGATGTTTTTCTTCACACAGTGCAAGGTCAGTCTGTGGAACTCCTTGCTGAAGGAGATTGTGAAGATGAGGACTTTAACAGGGTTCAAGAAAGAACTATATAAATTAATGGAGGTTAGGTCCATTAATGACTATGAACCAGGATGGGTAGGAATGGTGCCCCTAGTCTCTGTCAGAGGCTGGGAATGAGTGATGGGAGAGGGATTGCTTGATAATTCCCTGTTCTGTTCACTCCATCTGGGGCATCTGGCATTGGCCACTGTCAGAAGACAGGATACTGGGCCAGATGGACATTTAATCTGACTCAGTATGGCTGTTCTTATGTAAAGAAGGAGCTTCTCCAGATACTGTTCATAATATTAACTGCTTGCATTCATCAAGAAGTAATAATGTAACTGCCTGACAGATAGACTCATAGAAGTCAAAAGCAAGGTTATAACTGGAGGTTATAAGGTTGCTAGCAGGTTATACCTGGATAGAGATCTGAGAGCAAGTCTGATTACTTCTATAGCATCACTTTGTTTAGGTGACCAGTTACTGTGGACTTCCGAACTGCTGGTATTTAAGGAACTGGGATTTTCTCATTTTCTCCTTGAAACTTGCAGGGCTTTTTGAGGTTTCCATTGTATTTGTTCTTACCTGAAGACTGTTCATTGTCCTCACTTTAATCCACCTAAAGATAGCACAGAGATCAGTGGCCTATAAATGCTTGCAATGAATGTTCCCTTTACATGGCAAAAGGTCCATTTGGTCATGTGTCATGTGGGAATCTGGATGGGAAGCTTTACTCTGCTTTCTAAGGTGAGTAGAGTTGGAACAGTTGAAAGAGCTTCTAGCTTGCTGAAAAACTACTAAGATCAAAACACTAGACAGCCATAATGATGAGGAATTCTAATGAGCAGATGGATATATGCCAATATGCTAATGTACATGTTTAGCTTGATAAATGTTAATGATGAAGATGATTTTGTAGTTGTTTTTGGGACCCACATTTATCATTTTGTCATGATATATTAAAAACAAGATTATTATTGTTTTGAATGCATCACAAAGCTGTTGCTAAGCACAATGCCAAACTTGCTGACTTGCCTATGTGGCAGCTAGCTATTTATAAAACACTGTGATATATTATTACAAGTTTTTGTCCTTAATTAACATAACCCTGAATTGTCATTTCCATCAATCCTGCCAGCAGACCTGATGCCTGAGCTCATATAAATGATTAGAATTATTTTTTTCCCCAGAATACTGTCTCCCAAGTAAAGCCAGACGGTTTGGATTGTATTTGGAGACATTAGTAGGTTTTTTTGTCCCGCATATCAAACCAGTCTAAACTTCTGGGTTATGGTAAATTAAACTAAATGAGTCATGCAGAGTCTGCTAGTTAGGGTACGTCTAGACTACAGGGTTTTGTCGACAGAAGTTTTGTTGACAGATACTGTCGACAAAGCTTCTGTCGACAAAGAGCATCTAGACTACATTCAATTCTGTCGACAAAGCAAGTTGCTTTGTCGACAAAACCCTGTAGTCTAGACACAACCCTACATGCAATAACACCTTCTGTCGACAGAACTCTGTCGACAAAAGGCGTTATGCCTCGTAAAATGAGGTTTACCAGCGTCGACAAAACTGCTGAGTTCTGTCAACGTTATGTCGACAGAACTCAGCAGTAGTGTAGACGCAGGTATAGTTTTGTCGACAAAAGTCCACTTTTGTCGACAAAACTCTGTAGTCTAGACACACCCTTAGTAACAGGTTGTCAATGACATATCTGGGACTTGGTCTTGCTAAGTATGAGTGCTCTCAACATTCACAGATTTCAAGTTCTCTTGAAGAAGAACATGCCACATGAGTAGTCCTTAATCTGCATTGTTAATTTCAGATGGTGGTATTTGGCACCTTTCAAGGCCGAATATGTTATGCTTAGAGTAACAGGTTACTGCCTTTTCACTTTCAAATTATCCTGAAGAGTTTAATAGGAAAATGTGGATGCTAAAGACAGTACCTTTCACATCTTATGGTATCTTTCATCTGGGAATCTCAAAGCATTTTACAAATATTCATAGAATCATAGAATAATAGGACTGGAAGGGACCTCAAGAGGTCATCGAGTCCAGCCCCCCGCCCTCAAGGCAGGACCAAGCTCCACCTACACCATCCCTGACAGATGTCTATCTAACCTGTTCTTAAATATCTCCAGAGAGGGAGATTCCACCACCTCCCTTGGCAATTTATTCCAATATTTGACCACCCTGACAGTTAGGAATTTTTTCCTAATGTCCAATCTAAACCTCCCCTGCTGCACTTTAAGCCCATTTCTCCTTGTCCTGTCCTCAGAAACCAAGAGGAACAAATTTTCTCCTTCCTCCTTGTGACACCCTTTTAGAGGAAGGAGAAAATTTGTTCCTCTTGGTTTCTGAGGACAGGACAAGGAGTAATGGGCTTAAAGTGCAGCAGGGGAGGTTTAGATTGGACATTAGGAAAAAATATTAGAGAAGAAAACCTCACAACACGTCTGGGAAGTAGGTATTATTAACCCAATTTTACAGATAGCACAACAGTGATTAAGTGACTGGCCCACAGCTGCACAGAAGATCCATGACAATGCTTGACACAGAACCCAGAAATTTAATACCCATTCTCTTGCTCTAACCATGTACACAGCCTTAATAAATGCATCCTATTTTAGGAGAGAGGCAATTACTGAGAAAAACACTTGGATTATCCTGAAAATTGCCACGTGATCATTAGCTTCCATGAAGATAGCCACTTAAAAAGGAAAAAGGGGCTTTGGTTTAATATTTAGTGGTATACCATCCCCCTTTAGTACAGTATATGACACCTAGCCTGGGAGGGGGGGCAGGAAGGACTCACAACCTTCAGAGGCAACAGTGGTACAAATATAAAGACACCATCATCACTTAATCCCATTTCATAGTATTAAATGGCATTTTACGTCAACACACCGGGATGTTTAGAATTTAGAGGATTATGATGACTTCATTGCAGACAGACACAGAAGCTGCACTTGAGAAAATCCCTCAGAAAAACTGTGTGTATCTTTTTAGAATAGTAAAGGGAACCCCAGAAACTGTGGCCAGGAGTTGATACACACCTGAGTGTGCTTTCCCTACATGCTTGACTCTGAAAATGTCTTACTATGGTTCTTGACTAAAATTGAACAAAATTCTAATACCTGCAAAGACTTTAAATATATCTTGCCCCTACAGGCACTGGTTACAAAAACTTCCCCCACAATCACGAATGCAGATTTTTGGGGGGATGGGTAGCTGCCACCATCAAGTGATTTTTATTCCTAAAAGCAGGGACGAACACTTTGAATTCTCCCCAAGGGTGTACCCCAAGCTCTTCTGCTCTAAAAAAGCTTGAAAAAAAGAAAAGAGAAAAGCAAGCTACAGTTTCTGGTAGCTGACCTCTCAGTCTGAGGCATGCAGACACACAGACAGACAGACCTCCTGTACCTTCCAGGACACAAGAATCAAATCATTACCTTAAAAAGTGATTTTTTATTACAAAACAAGATATATTTGATAAAGCATACTTGGTTGCTAGATGTTATAGAGCAATTAAGGAAAACAAATTAAAACCCAGAGAAAATATCTAGGAACAGTGCTTAGATGGTAAATGGGGAGAGGAGGCATAGATTCACACAGAGCAGTTCAAACCAAACCACAAAATAAAGAAAATACCTCGATTGCAACTAGATTCACTTTTTCCCTTTACTTACTCCCAATTTTTTCTTGGTTCAGTCCACTTCCATGCCCCGAATTCCTTGGAGGCATGGTAGTCCTGCCTGGGTTTAAATCATTCTGTCTCTTTCAACTCCTGGTTTAACTTTCCCCTACAAAGAAGCAGGCAAGATATCTATATCCAATTCAAATTTCAGCAGTCTATTTTGATTGGTTCTCCCAGTTCCTTGGACAACACCCTTGCTGTCTACTTGAGTTTAACTTCTTAGTCACCGGGAGCTGGTCAGCACACCTCCTGTCCTTACAAGGCTCAGGCACACCTCACTGTACAGCTCACCCCATTTCCCTGCATGAAACTTCTCTGGCTTTCATGCTAGTTCTTTCCCATCTCTGTCCCAAGCACCTGATATATACTGTCATTTTCTTTTGATGGCCTGAGAGAGTTGTTGGAGCCAGCAGAAAGGTTAAAAATGATCACATGGGGAGCACAGAACCAGGCCTGGCCAAGCGCCATGTTGTGGTTGGCTGCACTGTATGGCCGAGCCACTCCCAGCAAGGGCAGGGAGCAAGCAGCCAGGCGGGCACGGGCGGGCAGCTGCCAGGGAGGGCAGGGTCCTGAAGGCATGGGGCCCAAGGCAGCCGCCCTGCTTGCCTTGCGCTAAGGCCGGACCTGCAAAGAACAGGGCCCATAAGAGTGGTTTTGCAGATGGAAGGAACTTGCACTTCACAGCCTTTCCCACTGGTAGAAACCCCTCCTCATCTCTGGCACAAATTTGTTCCCCAGTGAGAAACAGTCATCAGTTGTGGGAATTATCTTGTTATCAAGATGACATCCGCTTGGGATTTTTGTATTAAGGGTTAAACTGCATTCAAGAGATAACAAATGCTAACAATTAAATATTAAAATAGAACTCTTATTTTAAACGACAAAATACAGAAGTCTTTCCAAATGTGAAATCCTCATCAATAAATCTCTAACTCACTAGCGAGTCTGACTCTATTAAACATGCATTACAAGAACTCGGCCTGTACCCAGCAGTATTTTTGTGCTGATTACTTGAAGTCAATTTTAGAAATAATTTGGCAGTTTTTGGCTCTTGTGAACTGACTAATGTGCCAGAAGAACTTATGCATTCAGCATCCTGTGCAACTGTCAAATGTATCCTGTGAGCTTCTCTGAGAATTAAAGTTTATCACACACATGCAAATCTATTTACAGTACATACCTACTACATTCAGAAATACTTCCTGACTCAAAGCATATCAATTTTCTTAAAGAAAGCAAAACAGATCAAAATGGTGTTGTGCACTAATGCTGGTCTTTTAATCCCTAGTTATTCTACCTTCCTAACATGGGCCTGCTCCTGCCCCTATTGGAGGCAAGAATTTCAGTGGGATCAAAATTGGGCCCTTAAAACCCAACACTAAATATATTATGGCTATGTACTGCAGATTCCTAATGCTGGGGTTAGGTGATTCTTACTGTACTTCACAAGGACTGTGAATGCCATAGACTATCTTTGGTCAAAATGTTAAAGCTGTTATTTCCCAGTGATGCCAGGAAGACATATGGTGAGAAACAGCTCTGCACTGCAGAGTTTTTCTGGAAAAACAGCTTTTTTCCGGAAAAACTACACTTATGTCCACACTACTATTACGTTCTTTTGACAGAAAGTCGAAAGAACATTGGGATTTTTCCAACATTGGTAAACCTCTTTCTACAAGAAAGAAGCCTTTTTCCGAAAAAGCTTTTACGGAAAAAGGTGTGTATGGATGTGGAAGAGAGTGTTTTTTCGAAAAAAGAGGCCTCCAGGAAAAAGCACAGGTGCCCTGATGGCCACTCTATCCACAGTAATCATAACTGAAATGCGAGATAGCGTCCGATCAATGTGGACGCTATCTTTCGAAAAAGCAGATTGCTTTGTCATTGTGCTTTTGCTGTGTAGATGCTCTCTTTCGGAAAAGTTTCTTTCGAAAGAAGCTTGCAGTCTAGACATAGTCTGAGAGGCAAATGTGACTCAGGAACTGGCAAGGGGATTACAAGAATATCCTCATCCTGGTATGTACATTTTGGTTCACTAGTACATTCTGTTTCACTAGAACATGCTGTGTGACGTGTCAGAAAGCCAGGATCACACTAATATTATTATGAATGTATGTGCAGAGTTATGTATGTGTATAAGGAGTTATGTATGGATCGTGAAAATATGTTCTAAAGCCTGTATCAAGACAGAATAGACAAACAGGTTTTCTGTGAGACAAAAGATGTTTATTCACTTGGCTCTCTGTTAGTATATAATTAAGCGTCGTAAGCCAACACATGGGTAACCCTATGTACATATGAAGTCAAAGGAGGGGATGTGAAATCAACAGGAAGGCAGCATGCCAGAGAATAAGCCACAGGGTGTCATCCTGACCATAGGTGAAGACAAAGAAGTTTAGGGGATGTAAGGAGAAGGCATGGAAGACATCCTTTTATTCTGCACCAGCACTGCATTTACATTCATGAAAACAAGATCTCAATCTGCCCTGACTGAAACACTGCAAAGGACATTTGGGTAAGACAAACTTCTTAGCTTGGAAAAACTTAAAAAGCAACAACTAGTCTAGCAGCATCTTAAAGACTAACAAAACATGTAGATGGTATCATGAGCTTTTGTGGGTGCAACCCACTTCTTCAGATGAATGGAGTATTAAAGTCCAGTTCCAAAATAAATAGGGGGTGGGGGTGAGGGGGAGAGAAGGAAGGGAAAAATAGTGAATTAGAGTGTTCATGTTACATGAAGCTGATAGAGAATTGTTCTTAAATACCCATTGTTTGGTTAGTGAAGTCATTAGGATGTGGAAGGTAGTGTGCTAGCCAGGTAATGTCTTTATTCATACCTTTGTGATGGGTCCCAAACTTGTAAATGAAGTTAAGTTCCAATGCTTTCCTGTGTATTTGGCTTGTGGAATTTCTTGGCTTGGGGGCGGGGTTGGGATTGGTCCTGCCTTGGGCAGGGAACTGGACTTGATGCCTCATGAGGTCTCTTCCAGCTCTATGATTCTATGAGAGTCTGACAGGATTGCTGGACACCTGAGCAAGATGGAGGGGCAGCTCTGTGCTTTCAAAGGGGAAAGGTCTCTGGTGGAATGGGTGAGACTAGATTAGACAATCCTCAGAGCTGCCAAAAGTATGCTGAGTTCCCACCCCTCAACCCTTAGTGCTGCCATGGTACCTGGAGCATGCTGCCTGGCTCTCTGTTGACAATTTAAAGGGCCTGGGACTCCAGCTGCCGCTACTGTCACAGTAGTGACAATGGTGGTCAGGAGTCTTGGGCCCTTTTGAATCGCCACGCTCTGGGGCAGTTGCCCCTTTGTCCCCCATGCTTTGAGGTTCAGTTAAAAGTATTCTCTAGATACCATGCTATAATTTTGTTTTATATGTAACCCTTTTGTTTCCATTAGCCTCACTCGCTGTCTCTTGAATCGTTGACAAACTTATTTTTGTTTACACTATGAGTATATCTTAGTGCTGTGGTGTAATTCAGGGAGAGGATCCTGTGTTGAATCACAGGATCCCTTGGTGTTACTACAGTGTTAATTGAAGAAGGGGTTGGACACTACTGGTTAACACTTCATAGAGGCTACTACCTGCAAGGCAAAGGAAGGGCCGGTTTAGCCTAGAGGAGAGTCCTTGGGTGGTGACAGCTTTGAGATGTCAGGCAGCTGGCAACCAGTTAAGCAAAATCAGCTCTCCCTCTTGCTGGAGATAGAGCAGTAACAGAGTTACTTACAGCCCTGGGTACCCTGAGAACTGTCACCGTGAGAAACCACAATGCCTTACCTAACTGTGGAAAGGAGAAAGAGCATGAACCTTGGAAGACTATTAGCCTTTAGTTTTGACCCCCTTTCTAGGTTGCAGAAGGATCCCTTCATGCAAGAGTGGTATGAGATGCAAAAAAGGGTGCAGATTCACTGCCCCTTGCCATGCATACACACCAGCTGTTCCTTGGGCAATAGAATCTGCCCTAAATATATTAACAAAAGCTTAATATCACTGCCTAGAAATTATTACAGTGTGTTACTGGAAGAATCAGTATTGTTAACCCGAACCTCAAAAATCATGAGTCAAGCCACAAAAATATCCTAACATTGGGTGAACACAAGACATGGTTTTAAACTTTTCTCTGCAACCATGAAGGCTAGAAATGCACATAAGAAAATCAAATAAAAATATATTGTAAAAGTCTTATTTTCTCATGTTTCTAGGAGCTGGGGATTTACATAAAACATCCTTATTCACTGGCAATACAGTGCATTACCATCATTTGATTTTAGCTTGTAATCTGTGTAACTGCTTTTTCTTTTGGGTGTAAACATAGGTGGTAGCGTATTATTTGTTTGTATGAGATCTTATGTATGCGCATGCATGTGATAGGCGTAGTGCACTATCTAGGATTGCCAGGTGTCCGGTATTCTATTGGACAGTCCAGTTTTTGCGTCCTCTGTCCGGTAAAAAAATTCAGAAAATACTGGACCTGTGCAATGTCTGGTATTTTCTGTTTTTCCGGATGAGCGCTGGATGGAAGCCTGGCAGAGGTGGGGGGAGTGGCTGGGAGGCGGGGCTGTGATCAGCGCTGGGAGCCCGTGGTAGCGTGCAAAAGCCTGGTATGGGTGGGGAAAGTGTCTGGGACTCCCAGCCAGTCCCCCCGCCCAGCTTCTGCACACAACCAGAGGCTCCCAGCACCGATTGCAGCCCCGCCTCCCAGCTGGGAGCCTGTGGTTGCATGCAGAAGCCAGGCAGAGGGACTGGCTAGCAGTCCCAGCCACTCCCCCTGTCCCCACCAGGCTTCTGCACCCAATCAGAGGCAGTCCCAGGATGGGAGGCAGGGCCACGATCGGCGCTGGGAGCCTCTGGTTGCGTACAGAAGCCGGGCAGGGGTGAGGGGAGTGGCTGGCAGGGGGTGCAATTGGCGCTGGGAGTCCTCAGCTGATTGCGTCTGAGGAGGAGTGATGCCTTGGGGAGGAGGAGAAGCCCTGTCCCTGCTCCTGAGCACTGTTCAAGTGCGTTGTGATGCCGTAGTCCAGGAGAGAAGCCCACAGATACTTTGTAGTTGTGTTTAGGTGCCTTCCATAGGCTCTCAGCCAAAACTGACGGGGGTGGAATTTTTTCTTCCCACTGGGACACCCAAAGACCTGGCTATGGGGGAGTCACCTTCCTACCCATGGTCACCCCTCCCCCCGCCCTGCCATTGTATTGCCCCGGGGTCTGCCTCTCTCTGCTTTGGGTAGCAGGCAGCTGCTTTGCAGAGCAGGCTCTGCTGCCTCCCCCTTTGTTCCCAGCTTGCTGGCTCTTGGTAGTAGCCACACAGGATGTGTGTTCTGTGTGGGTGGCTTTTTTTTTTTTTTTTGGCTTGACAAATTTTTAGCCCATGTGTTCAGTATTTTTTGGGAGACCCTCTGGCAACCCTCGTGAGTGCAGCTAGGAACCACATGCTTAAACTAAACAGAGTGCACTACAGTAGAGCTGCTTGTAAGCATGAGTGGCAGCCATAAGAGGCAAGGAGAGGCAATGAGTTCCCTGTGCCTTTGTGCTCAACCCCTCTCCTTTTCCTATCCCGATTCTGACCATTCCTGAAGGCTCCCACAGCAAGCTGTTGCTACTTGCAGACTGGTGACTCTTCCCCTGAAGTGGAGCTGTTAACTTAAAAAGTGAAAAGCTTTTCATCTTGCCAGATCTATTAGCATAACATTGAACCTGTGAAAGAGCCATTAAGTGGTAATGAAACCATTTATCAGGCATGTGCCAACCCTGAATTTACTGACAAAAACAGTTGTGCACAGTTAGTTTAAAAGTTGTTTTATTTATTTCATTAGTTATTTTATTAGTTTGTTGCTGAAGATTATAAAATCACATCACCAAAAAAATCCTTGCATAGATATTTAGATGCACAATCTGCAAATTCAGCTTTAGCCTTAAATGCTTGGATCTTCAGACATACAGTTTTTTAAATAAAGTCTTCAAAAGACCACCCTTCGCTAAAATACACATTTTAATTTTAATTACGATAGTATAAAAACTTGCTTCCAAAATCTTCCTGTCCGAAGCTTTTATATATTCCTACACCTCTTTCATCTCCAGTTGGAAAGAGCCCTGAAAGAGACATTTCTTTTCTTCCAGATAGTTGAACAAATGAGTTTGCTTTTTATTTCTGACTATTTGATCAACTAGTTTTAAGAGAACCCTCCACCAATATTTTATGCCTAAAATATTTTTCACATCAACATACAGCAAAATTCCATTAACATGTTTTATTATGAAAATCACACTAATTAGTGTTCCATTTTTCTAAAAGCAATGGCCTTTGTTATGAACACACTAACCCACTCTGACTAATTTAAAATAATGTCAATGTTCAGTGAGATTCAATAATAGTAATCTGGAACGATTGAAATATAAAATCATTTGAAATATAAAATCAGCTTATAAATTGTACGAGGAAAGTATAAAACAAAAAAGAGCTGCATCGTGTATTCCATATTATTTAATGTTGTATTCAACAGGACAACTGATTTGCCCTTATTATAAAGTTTTTGCAAATAAATCTCTGACAAATTTCAGCATATATAAAAAAACCTCTTGGTTGACATTTTTTTATTCACAAATTAAGTGCTTTTTAGTTAGGTACCTTTTGCATGTCCAGTCTTCAATGTCTGGCATACAGTGGAAAACATGCTCAATTTTCTTTAGAAAGACATTTTAGAAGAGTGTTTTTTACAAATGTCATTTACTACATTTGGGTCCAGGGTTTTGGCTGGAATGGTGAGCAGCAAGAAGAGGGCGGCAGTAAGGAGTGGGAAGGGTCTGGGCAGAACATGAGTAGAGCATAGCCTGGAGGTTTGGCTATGGGCTTGATCTGTAGGTTTGAGGCTGCTTAGTGCCTGGCGCTGTTCTCTAATACCCTTGGGCTTTTTACTATCTTGTGTGTTGAAGCTGTTCTGCTTGAGTTAAATATGCTTTGGGTTAGACTCATAGCTGCAATCACTCTCTAGTTGGGTTGCCTCAGTGAGAGACTAGAGGCATTTCATATGCATTGAAAACAGCAACTGACGGGCATTTTTGATGCTTGAATTTTATCAGTAAGAGGGATGTATTATTGAGAACTGGCCCCTTGCCCTTCCTCATACCCCCAATCCTGACTTCTTCACCCCACACATCCCCATCCCTAAGCCCCTCCTCATACTTCGAACCCTGAGTCTTGCATCCCCCCCACACAGCCCCTAGCCCTGAGCCCCTCCTTTTATCCCCAACCCTGACTGTTGCACCCTTACACCCTGCCATGAGCCCTCCTCATCCTCTAGCCTCTGCCCCGACTCCGTCAACAAACATCCCCATTCCTTGCCCTGAGCCCCGCACAGCCCAACACTCCCCAACCTCCTTGCCTTGAGCTCCCCACACTCCACCCCACATTTAAATTTTTATAGGTACTGTTGTATCACCCCCCCCCCCCCGCCAAAATCCTGCCTTGAGGGGCCGGATGGGGGGTGGGGGGTTTCAATAACAGTACCTGTAATAAATTTACATTTCTTTCATCCCAGGTAGATTACAGAAACTCTTATAGTGCCCCTCTACGTATGCTTATACAATGCTTTACCTTATTTATATAAGCTAAAAATTTCTCAAGTACATGCTGTGATGTTGGCAGACTAGTCACAAGATCATGCCAAGGTCTCTCTGTCTCAGCGGGACACTGACAAACACCTACCTGGAATCTGTCTGGCTCATTTACAGGTTAATACAGTATTGATAGACTAGAATGGGCGTCGCGTACTGTAGGCAGGGGTGCGCTGAGTATCCGCAGCCTATTGTGATTCCTCCCACAGGCCAGGGAAATGGGGTCAGGGAAATGGGGTCAGGGAAATGGGATGAGATGTGTTGCCTGCCCAGTGCTCTGAGGCCCGGAGCCCTGGGTCTGTGGGGGCAGTGGCCATGTCATCCAGGAGCTGTGGACATTAAAGCTGCAGCACACCAGGGCTGGAGCCTTGTCCCCAGCTGAGTAGTCTGGAGTGGGGCTTCTGCAGGTGTGAGGGGGGCATAAGGCAAGAGGCCAGGCACTAACGGCACCAGGTGGCCATGTCACTGGCCATCCATGATGGTTTGTGTGTCTGCTGCTGCTGTTTTTCTATCATGAGTGAATGACAGGAAAAGAACTAGAGAATAGTTTCTTGATGGGACTTTGAGATAGGCCCTGGGCTCTGAACAATCTGGGAATAGACAGGAGTTGCAGTTTCCCAGGCCATGTAACAGGGAGAAAATGCAGTAGCAGCTAGTACCTCATTCTGCCATTGTGTGCACCAGATGGGCGAAGGGCAGGGGGAGATAGAGTTATGTGTCTAGTTTTTACCAGAATACCCAATTGAAAAGGGATTTGGCAACTCTAGTCAGCAAAAGTCTGGTTGGTGCAGGGCTGGCATGATCCTTATCCAACTCCACGTGCCTTCCTGCAAGTGGCAACATGTTCCTGCACCCCGTAGTGAAGGTGTGGCCAGGGAGGCTTTGTGGGCTGTGTCTGCCCCAAGTGCCAGCTCAGAGCTTCTCACTGGCTGGGAATCACAGCCAACGGGAGTTGGCAGAGACTCACTGGCACATGGAACAGGCAGAAAATTTGCAAAGTGGCTGCATGGAGCCATGTGGCTCCTGTTGGGTTTGAGTGGAGACACTATGCCCAGCCACCTGGCCATGCCTCCACCACAAAGGTGAGGGACATGTTGGCTACTTCCCAAGAACCACACAAACGAATGCTGCCTGGATCCTGCTCCCTGCAACGCCTTCTGCTGCCCCTAGTCCTCAACCTTGAACTCGCTCTCCGACTCCCTCCAAGAGCCCCTACCTCACACCTCCTCCTGCACCTCAGTCCTATACCAAGCGCTGAGCCCCCTCTTGCACCCACACCTCCTCCCAGAACCCCCCACTGCACCCCAACCCCCTGCCTCAGCCTGCAGCCCCCGCTTGCACCCTATGTCCTTGTCCTCACCCCTCCTGCATCCGAGGCTCCTGCCCCCCCAGGTGAAAATGAGCCAGAGAGGGGAGTGGGGGGAGACTGAGCAGCAGAGGGAGAAGGATGAAGAGAGCAGGGGCGGAGCTTCAGGGAAGGGGTTGGGAGAGGGGTTAGGAATTGGGCAGCCCTAACGCGAGGTGTCATAACCCTCCTCCCCGTGTGCGCCGGGCAGGGGAGCAGGCGCTACCCGCACTCGCTGTGCTGGGGGTGCGCAGGAGTAACCCCCTTGCTGCCCCAGGTGCCCCAGCAGGGGACGAGCGACGCACCGGGCGCAGGGGGCGGGCCCGGAGCCAGGGTCTGGGCCGGGGCTGCGCTCGGTGACTGCAGGCAGGGCCCCTCCTCCGGCCCCGCCCCCGTCCGCCCGGGGCCCGCAGCGTCTGGGCCGGGCTCGGGCGGAGACTCGGCGGGCGCACGGAGCGGGCACAAAGTTTGCGGGGCGGCCGCGCGGGGCCATGTGGCTGCTGTGGCTGCTGCTGGGCTCGGCGGGTGAGTGCGGGCGAGCGGGGCGGCAGTGGCGGCTCCGTCCCCGGGCTCGCCAGGGAGGGGGGCCGTGGGTACCGCCCTCTCCTTGTGCGCACGAGGCTGGGGAGCGGGGCGTGTGTGTGTGTGTGTGGGCAGTGTGCTGCGCCCCTCTCCCCCCATGCACCAGGCTGGGGGGTTGCAGTGGAAGCTGCCCCCTTCTCTCGCCCCCACTCCCACGCACCAGGCTGGGGAGGGGAAGGCGAAGGGCTGTTTGCAGCGCTTTCTCCTCCCTGTGTGTGGTCCAGCAAGAGGAAAGGAAGGTGTGTACACACAATGGGCCGGGGCTTGCTTTCCTCAGGGGCACATTGCAGGCTGTGCTGAAGCACCCTCTTAGTTAAGACTTTCCCCATACTTCTGGATGCATGGAGCCAGTAGGCGAGTTTGCTTCTGCCCAGGACGAGTTGGGGTTGGTGATTGAGCTGTTTTGGCCCCTGCTCTCCCTACACTGCCACATGTGGTTTGCAGCTGGAGCTCTAGTCCTTAGGTTGAGAGCAGAGAGGTGAGGAAGAGGAAGAATTCGCCTCCAAGAATTCCAAGTTTGGCCCTTGGATGCAGTGAGGAATAAAGCTGCTCCTGTGTGCATGTGGCATGTTGTAGTATGGCACTATTGCAGAGCAGTCTGGGCCATGCTCTGGTGCAACAACATGGCACATTTATTAGAGCACCATGACTGTATTCTGTACCTTGCAGTGCCATCTGAAGACCTTGTCCAACAGAGTTTACCCTCAGAATGCCAGCCACACATCTTTGGGCTAACACATGATATGATTTAGAAAATGATGATAGAGCTGCTGAAAAGGAATTTGGATCAGTGCATGTGTTGCTGATTATGGTGCTACTGAAGCTATTTCTTAGGGTGTCACTGTTTTTTCCAGTGTTGGCTGTTCTTGAGCTATAGCATGATAAAGTTAGAAAGTAGTCAGTACTTAATTTGTGCCAAGATGTGGCTTGGCAGTCCATAGCCTCAACACCTCTGGGCTTGCTATGTCTGTTGTGAATATAAAAATAATGCTGGTGGAGATGTGTATCTTACTCACGTGACAACAATCATTAAAGTACCAGAGTGAGTCATAGATATTTGTAAGGCTATAACCTCACAACGTCCTTCTAGGTCCGAATGTATCTATTCCCATGTTACAGATAGGTGACTGAGACAAATTTAGGAGGAGATAATCAAAAGTGTCAATGGGATTGAGGCCCACAAGTCAGTGGGTCAGGTTCATTCTGACGACTTGTATGTCTACGTGTTTAGGTGCTTTTAAATATCTCCCCCTGAATGAGTTGCCTCAGGTCACATAAATCTGTGACTCAAGTAATTGAACTTAATGCCCTGAATGACACTGCCCCCCACCTCATAAAGCAAATTACTTGACAAATGCAGGAAAGGGGCATTTTGACTTAACATGTCATGTTTCCATCTTCCAAAAAATGTAAGTTGGAATCTGTCACCCACCTGCTCAGTGAATAGTGTAATTACTCAGCATGCCTGTTACCAGTTGAAGTATTGGATTGATGCTTACTAGAAGATGATAAGTTCTAACAGCAAACCTTCCTGGGGAGTAGCCCAGCATGATCTGCTAGGGAAATAGGTGAAACATACATGGAAGATGGATCAAGTGTCTGCTGTATCTGAAAGACTTGACATGGGATTAAAAATAAAAGATTGCTCTGTAGCTGTTAAATTCATACTTAAAGAAATACTTTTCACATGGTGGGCATATGTCTGTCAAGGTCTGTATCCTGATTATGCTTTTTTTGCAGCTTTGCAACTATTCTGCAGCATGATCTTAGCATGCATTTTCCCCAAGTGTTTTGGTAAAAGTGTCAGTGGCCTGGCTTCATGTTGCCAGGTCTGGTACTGAATTGTTCTTTGGTGATAGGGTGTCTGAAATGATGACATAAAATGGGCGACATTTTGATGATCGAGCTTAGTTTCACACTCTCAACAGATGATGCTCTGAAAGAAATTGTGTTAAATTTCACCATTTCTGTGATTAAAATGGGTTGTGGTTTTCACTTAAATTTTATAGGCAGCTAGCCTAATACATACAATGCAGCTAATGCTTGCCCCTATAAATGATTTTTCCTCTTTCCAATATAGCCTTAAAATGAGGAAGGAACAATCAAACTTTATGCTGTTTGGACTCCTGAAACTTGTAATACTTTGTGGCTCATGAGTAGTTTTTGCATAGGCTTATTTTTCCTTTATTATTATTATTGCTCCAACAGTTGATCTTTTAGAAGCCTTCAGACAAGGTTTGGGTGTGTGCATTTCCATAATGCTCTGGTAGAGTTGCCAAAATTTATCTAATTTAATTACTCCTAGTAATACGCGTATCTCCATGTGTGAAGAGCCATCATATTCCTAATATAGCCACTGTGTCAATGTATGTGAGGCCATGGAGGATCTGTGCTGCAGAATAAGGGCCTGTTTAATTCTAACATATTAGTATCAGTCTCCCTTGTGTGTCTTTTTTCGGTTATTTCTCTCTTTCCTTTTCTTACCTGCTGTTTACCTTTTCTTCCAGAGCACAGGAGCAAATAAGAGTGATCTTTCTTTTGGGAACTAGCACTTCAAATTTCTGTGTGTAATCTACATAGATCTAATATGGTGACTGTGCAGCAGTTTTCCTTCAATGATTTAACCAGAGCCTCTGGCTTATGTTGGCATAAGATGGTACTTACCATTAAAAGGGCTTTCTAAAAGTGTTTTTTGGAAATCATGTTATATGTTCAGATTTTCTTGAGCAAAATTATTTTTTAGCTTTTATAATTTTTTTCTCCTCTCTCTATCTTAAGTTCCCCAGGGAAAATGTTTTTTTTTTCTAGCCCCCTCTCCTCTCTTGAATTTTAGTTTTGATAATTGATTGAAGTGGCTTTTCTCCTAACAGCTATCTTTTGGGTTGTATGCAAGGAAAACTTGGAACTTCTGGGGGGCATAGAAAGCCTAGTATATTTACAAATGGCTAATTTAAGTTCTTGTTCCAGAGATCAAGCAAGAATGTGGGTTGCACCCATGAAAGCTCATGATAGCATCTACATGTTTTGTTAGTCTTTAAGATGCTGCTAGACTATTTGTTGTTTTTTAAGTTTTTCCTGTTACAGATTAACTCGGTTACCCCTCTGAAGCTTGTAAACGTTGTGAGTGAAGATTAGCAAAACAAGTCTTAATAATTAAAGTCATTTACTTAGCCCAAATGTTGCTTCTCTTCATGTAAATCTACATGGGAAAAGTTGTGGAGTTTTGTTTTTTCAGTATAATCTTGGATATGAATTTAAACCAGTGTAATTACACTTACGTAATGTCCTTGTAGGCACTCTTAGGCCTTACCTACACGGGAAAAACTTAAAAAACAACAAATAATCTAGCAGCACCTTAAAAACTAACAAAACATGTAGATGGTATCGTGAGCTTTTGTGGGTACAACCCACTTCTTCAGATGACAGGAGTCTTGGAAGTCCAGATCCAAGAATAGATAAGGGGAGGAGGGAGGGGAAAAAAATGGAGGGGAGGAAGAAAAAAAGACAGTGAGTAGATAAGCTTCAGAGGCATAGCCGAGTTAATCTGTAACAGGAAAAACTTAAACAACAAATAGTCTAGTATCGTGGTCACCAACCTGTCGATCACGATCGACTGGTCGATCGCGAGGCGTTTGGGCACCCCCACCCTCTATTTTCCTATCACTACCCTACCTCTAGTGTAGTGCCGGCTTCCCGTGGGGTGGATGGAAGTCCTGGGTGAAGCCCGCGTCACTTCCGGGGGCTCCGTGCAGGCTGCTCCCCTCCCACAGCTCTGTCACGTGCTGGGGGAGGGGGCGTCGGCTCCAGAAGAGGAGTCCAGCGGCTTTCCTGGGAGGGGTGAGTTGAGCACAGGGATTTCCCTGCACCGTGGCAGCGGGGGTCAGCCCCGGAGTTTGGTGTGGGGAGGCTCCTGCGGGGGTTTGTCCGCATGGCGGGAGGGGGATTTGGCCCCGGGGAAGGCTCCCACGGGGGTTTGGCCCCCGCCGACGGAGAGGAGGCTCAGTCCCGGGGCAGGCACCCGCGGGTGTTGGCCGCGCTGCGGGGCGGGGATTGGCCGGGCTGGGCCGCGCTGTGGAAGGGGGGTTTGGCCCCAGGGCAGGCGTGGGGGTTGGCCATGATGCAGGAGGGGGTTGGCTGTGCCGTGCTGCGGGAGAGGGGGGTTGGCCCCGGGGCAAGCACGCGCAGGGTTTCCCTGCGCCGTGGGGGGGAGGGAAGAGGGAATTGGGCCCAGAGGAGGCATGTGCTAGCTTTCCTCTGGGGGGGGGAGAATCCTGGGAGGAGGCAGATGCAGGGGACTCTCTGCTGCCTCTGGCACCCCGCTCCCCTGTCCTCAGCTACAGAACTCTGTCCCCATTACCGTCCCCAGCTACAGAACTCTGTCCCCACTCCCGTCCTCACTCTCTGAATTCTGTCCCCACTGGCACCCTGTCCCCAGCTGCAGAACCCTGTCCTCTGCCCTCCCAGCACCCTGTTCCCTCTCCCCTGCCCCCAGCCGCAGAACTCTGTCCCCACAAAATGTATAATTATAAATGCTTCATTTTAGATTTAAATAGCATGAATAAAAACCAGACCATTTATTTCATAACTATAAACACGTGATTTTAATTTTATATGTCACATAATTTAAAAATAAACTGTTTATCAGAGTGTGTAAGTAAGGGCTGGGGATAGCAAGTGATGGACAGGAGGAGAATAGAGAGAGTGGGTCTTCAAGGAAGGGGCGGGACAGTAGATCTTCCCCTGTCCTGAGATTTAAAAAGTGATCTTGGGTGTGAAAAGGTTGGAGACCACTGGTCTAGTAGCATCATAAAAACTAAATACTTACAAGAGACTGATAAGAACCATTAGTTTGCACTTGGAAAGAAAGATGACCCCAACACCAGATTCTACACAGACATCAAGAACCATTAGCACCTTTCTTGTTTGGTTAAGTCATTAAGTTGTGGAAGATAATGTGTCAGCCATCCCATATCCTGATTGATATCATTTGCATAAGAATTAAACCTGTGAATGAAGTTAAGTTCCAACCCTTCTCTGTGTGTTTGGCTTGTGGAATTGGTCTGAAACAAAACAGAGACTTGGAGATCCATTAATGAGTTTCCAGGAAGATTAAAGTGCTCTCCAACAAGTTTTTGTGTGTTGCCTTTTCAGATATCTGATTTGTGTCCATTAATTCTTTCCTGTAGAGACTGTCCAGTTTGGCCAATATACATTGCAGTGAGGGCATTGCTGGCATTTGATGGTGTAACTCCATACAGGGGATTATACCTGTATAGCTAGAAAACTTTTTTGTGTAGATGAGGTCTAAACAAAAAATTAGCTGTCCCTCACTTGTGGTGTTAGCTATCTCTGTGGTATTCTAGACTTGTTCGAAGAGGTCTAAAATATCCAGCTAGATATACAATTATTGGTTTTGAATCCAATGTTTCCTCTCCTGTTGGAGAGTAAATAATTGGTGATTTAATGAACTTAATGTAATTAAATATAGAGTTCTTTTATCATATTTTTCACATTTGTGTAAATTTGGAAAAAAGGAAGAAAATTATTTTTTAATGGTTAAAAAAAAAAAAGCTCTGTAAAGCCTGTCTGTATTGTTCATGTGATGCAGGTCTTGGGAAACGGGAAAACTTAAGACAGCTGGAAAGTCAGAATGCCATTCACAACTGAGATTCTTCTGTGTCCTCTTAGATGCTGAATTCCAATTTAATGACTTCCCTTTTGTAATGTAAGGTTTATTCATATGATATGCATGTTTACTAAAATGTAGTCAATTGACTGTGTGCTGAGCTGTCCCTCTCTTTAACTCTTTCCCCCACCCTTTCCCCACAGCTAATGCTGCTGTAGTCAGCAAACTGCTGTCAGTGACTAAATTCAAAACATGCGCACCAAAATTTTTTACATTGCAGACATTTGTGCTCTTGGGAACTCTGTAAAACACAGCCAGAGACTTGCTTAGTGAGTAAACCATAACATTAATGCATATTAAATGTAACGGTGCAGATTAATTAAGAATCCTTTGCACAAATGCCATATATTTGCTTCGGGTGGTTTCTATCTCTCTCTTTTTTTTTTTTTTTCTCCCTCCCCTCCATTTTTTCCTTCTCCCCTGCCTCCCACCTTCCTATGTGTATTCTTGAATCTGGACTTGGAACACTCCTGTCATCTGAAGAAGTGGCTTGTACTCACGAAAGCTTATGATACCATCTACATGTTTTGTTAGTCTTTAAGGTGCTACTAGTTTATTTGTTTTTTAAGTTTTTCCTGTTACAGACTAACTTGGCTACCCCTCTGAAGTTCATGTGTACTGACTTTCAAGGCGCCACACAGAGATTAAGGGTTTTAAGTAACGAGTAAATGACTAATCGTGTACTCGATACAATTTGTATTGAGTATACAATTAGTCGATAAGGAGCCACTGCGACTCTGCAGTTTAAATGTAATAGGAGCGGGGCGTGCAGGCAGCCTGGCTCTTACTATATTTAAACTACAGAGCCGCAGTGGGGGTAGGTCTGGGATCCTGTGTGAGCCAGGACTGCTTCAGTCCTGGCTTGTGCTGGGTCCCGAGCTGCACTCCTACCTTTTAAATGTAGTAGGACTTATCAGATTGTACTCTAACTACATTTAAAGTACAGATGGCTCTTACTAATTTAAAAGGCAGAGCTGCAGTGGTCCAGACCTGGCACAAGCTGGGAATGTTTCGGTCCCGGCTCGCGTTGGGTCCCGTGCTGCAACTCTGCCCTTTAAATGTAATAAGAACCAGGCAGCTCTTAGTACATTTAAAAGGCAGAGCCGTAGCCACTGCTGCATCTCTGTCTCCACTGACTCTCTCCCCCTCCCTAGAGTTCCCAAGCCAGTTCTCCCCAGCACTGGCCCTTCCTCCGCCCCCTCCCCCCCTTGCTGCCTCTGATATATAGGCAGCAAGTGGGGTGGGGAAATGCAAGCAGTTGACTAATCAACTACTCTTTTACATCCTTAGTAGAGATGTGATGATTTTTTTTTAAGTAGGAATTTTGTGGCTAATATGTCCAGGTAACATATGGTAAACTAGCCTTCTCTACCAATTACTTAGAATCCTCTGTTTGTCTTAGCAAAATTCATACATATGATATAAAGTGGCTTTCAAATAATAACTTGAAGAGGACTGTGAGTACTTTTTGAGGGTTGTCCCTATATCCTATCTTAGCTGACAAGGACAAAAATTGTACATTTTAATCTCTGAAATGTTTTGTCTACTTGGTGAAATGTTGGTATGGACTTTTAAATTAGGATTGCACCATAGTGTGCAAGTATATTACAAATAATTTTTTTTTCATGCTTCCTCCTGTTTATGGTGTTTCTCTGCTTTGGTCTTGTGACACAAAAGAGCATGTTTTGAAATTCACAAAGATTCTAACTGTGCACAAGTCAAGAAGCCATCCGTTTACGGGTGCTGGTGGGGAAGGAATAAGTGTTGCAACAGAGCTGGAAATATTTGTCAAAAAAAAAAAAAGTCTGCAAGCCAAAGGCTTATGTAAAGGATGGGAAGTACTTAAAAGACATCTGACAAACCCTATTTCAACTGCTAGGGAGGACATTGAGAAACAGGATGGGTGATAGAATACCTTTTATCAGGCTAACTTCTGTTGGTGAGAATCTTTCTGTGGTTTCTGTGGAATTTCTGTCAGCGTGCTATCCCTAAACATTGGTTGAGGGTAATGCCTTATCTTCTCTTCCACACTCTTGTCCCCAACAAGAACCACCTAGTAGCCAGAAAGGATGTGTTTTCCAACTGTGTGTGTCATGCCTCTGAATAGTTTCAATCCCTGACTCCACTCTTGCTAATAGACTTTCCAAGCAGCTCCAGATTGTAACTGATGCTATTTTTTGTCAATTTCACAGTAGATTGGGGGGTTCTGAATAGCAGCAGTGTGACATAACCACAGTCATGTCAGTTTCTGCTGATTAGAAAAGTTATGAGCATCCACAGAGGCGTTGGAACTTCAGGAGTCGGGATGATTGTACTACAATGGTTGCAGAGGATTGTGAGGCTGAATTTTGGAATGATGGATCTTGGGAGGTGGAGGAGGTAGAATGTGATAGGATCACTTTTGCTCATGAAAAACTACAAATAAGGTATATCTTCATTGAATATGTGGTGCATGGGAAAAAATATCTTCACTTAATCTCTCTGACCTCAGTGGAAAATGGTAAAGCCAAATATGGTGGCTAAACTTATATTTAAAAACTGGATAATGTTATGAGCATCCTATAATGTAAGTACCTATGCCAACCGGGGCAAAGATAATCCATTGTCATGCTTCTTGGCATAAACAGAGCAGCACCAGTACAATCAGGAAGGAAATGCTTGCCTTCACAGCTAGCATTGCATAATTGGCTAGCTGTATTGAAGGGGAAGAGGTCTGTCTTCTGAAGCATCAATTATTGGCCACTGTGATACAGTGCGATATTGGCATTGATGAACTGAACTGGTCCATCAACGTTTCTTACATTTTCAAAACAGTGCAGTTGAGATGGGGAGCTAGGAGGACCTGATGTAAAATTACCTAATTTATCCACTTATGCACAGATTTTAATTCCTCTCCCTCCCCCCAGTAAATCCCACTAAGATAGCATCTCACTCTAACCATTCCTTTTGTGGTTATGCTGTATGTTTATGCAGGAATGGATTACCCTGGCATGCCTTAGAATTTGAGAATTTTGTTGCTGGACTTCAGTCTGTAGTAGAGTACTCCTGTAATTTGAATTTTAGTGGCTTTTTCATGGCATGCCAAATGATAAGCTCTGTGACCTGTGGGTAACCTTTAGGTTGTCATCATTCAGTGTCATGCCTGGTACAGATTGAAGCTGATGATGTCCTGCTCATAGTAAGCACGCAGCTCTCCACATGTGTTTTTAAAGTGGCATTTGACTTGACAGCAATATCAGCATCAGTCATTTGAAGGTGGAGGAAAAGAAAGAGTTATCTAAGGAAAAATAATAATTTCATTGGTCCTTTTTGATGCTACCTCCTGCTTTTCAGAATTTCCCTAATTTAGAGGCTGATAAATGGAAAGATTTGTGAGCTTTATTAGTATTTGTTCTGAAGCAGCACGGTCCAGTGGATAGGGCCCTGGACTAGGACTGAGTGGTTTGGGGGACTCTTTCTGACTGCATAGCTTAACTGCTGTGTGACCTTGGGTGGGTTCCTTCCTCTCTTTCTTCTGCTAACTGATGCCTGTCTTACCTGTTAGATTAGAAAATCTCAGGGTCAGGGCCTGTATGTCTACAGCTGTAGTTCCTGGTTTTGTTTTTGTACAAATAATAATCCTGCTATGCACAGGGCCCTGTCAAATTCACCACCCATTCTGATCAATTTCACAGCCAGAAGATTTTGAAATTTGTCAATTTCATGATTTCAGATGTTTACATGAGAAGTGATGGGGTGGGACAAGCGGCTCACCATGAGCACTGGCTTCCAGCTGCACCCCTTTGTGCTTCCCCCTCCCCGCACACATGCTGCTGCCTGTGCTAGTACTCTTCTTCTCTATTGCCTACTAATGGTTCTTAGCTGCCTCTTGTGTATCCAGTCTTTAGGTGTTTATAGACTATTTGTTTTTCCTGTTACATTCCAGCTCAGCTTTCCCCTTGATATTTTTATACCCACTACCTCTTCTTGTCTTCCTTCCCACCCCATTTCTTTTTTTTTCTCCCTCCCCTCTCTATTCTCCCCTATTCATTTTAGTTCTGGACATCCAACACTCTGGTCATCTCTGAAGAAGTGGGCTGTGCCCACGAAAGCTCATGATACCATCTACATATTTTGTTAGTTTTTAAAGTGCTGCCAGACCTTTGTTGTTTTTTAAGTTTATCCTGTAAAGACTAACTCAGCTATCCCCTGAAGTCAGGAAAAAATGGTGTTTCAGCCCTGGAATAAGCCCCAGGGCACAAACCCCTATCAGATCACCCTGAATCACTGCAGGAGCTACAGGAAAAGAAGCCCCAAGTCACATGTGGAGCAGCAGGGACATGGGTGCTCAGAGCCTGGACTGCTGCCCCAGACGAAAAAGCCCTGAGCTTCAGCAGCTGTGGTTGGGGAGGGAGGGAACAGATCCCAGGCTGCTGCTGCCTGGAGGGGAACTCCCCTGCCGAAGTTCCTGCAGGAGGAAGCCCTGAGCATGGCGCCTGGACCTGTAGTTGTGGCAGGAGCCAGGAGCTGGAGGTATTGGGGTGGACAGAAACACAGATCCCATCTCTGCAAGTGAGGCTGTATCACCCTCATCTCTGCACTGCTTCTGGAGGTGGGTCTGAGCTCCCCACCCGGAGTGGCCAATTAGGGGAAGGAAAGCTCCTGTCCTTCCCCAGATTTCAGTGGAGATCAGATTTCAGGGGGGAGAGAGGGCTAATTTCACAGTCTGTGTCACATTTTTCATGGCCATGAAATTGGTAGGGAACTACTTATGCATGCAAAAACCCACTCTTCAGGTATGCCATTTCTCTGGAAACATTGTCCTTACTGGTAGAACTGGTTGAGAACAATTATTTCGTGCCTTGGCCACTGTAAATTCATCTCAGGCTTTCTTACCCAGAGCAGGATTTCCCCCATGCCAAGGACTCTGTGTTTCTCCTTGCCCTCAATTGTAGGGGATCTACATGCATTCCATTTCTTAGTTTGTGTAGGATCTGTTCAGTCCTTGGCCTATAAAATTCAAAATCAAATGCATATGGAAGGAAACTTACTGGTTTATTTTATCTTGTTGACTTTCTCTTCTCTTATTCCTCCCTGTATCTTGGTTCTTGTTCTGATTCATAAGCTCAGTCTATATGTCGTGTTTTGGGCTCCATGGACCGTGATATCTCTTTTGTAATCATCAACAGGGAGGACATGATGTAATTACAGCAAAGGGGGATGGAAGCCAGGACTCCTGGATTCTCTTCCAGGGTGAATTGATTGAAATTGCTTTGGTTAAATTAATCTTCTGTTTTAATCATGATTTAAATCAGCAAGTAGCAAAGCTTGACTTAAATCATCAATTTTAATCTTAATTTGCATTTGTACTACTTAGGGGTTTTTTCCTGTAAAGAAAGGTTGATTTTTTTTTTCATTAGTTGGTAACTATTAAACCATTGATTTGGAACTGATAGCCTTCACATTAAATTTGGTGCTTCTTTTTGCTAACCAGTAGGACACACACATTTAATCTATGAACATTTATTTAAGAAATCATATACTTTACTGATAGACTAGAAGGCCAGAAGGGACCATCATGAACATTTAGTCGGACCTTCTGCATATTGCAGGTAACAGAAACTTGCCCACCTTGTAATAGACCAACAACTGTGGCTGAGTCACTGAAGTCCTCAAATTATGATTTAAAGATTTGTAGTTACAGAGAATCCATTACTTATACAGTTCAAACCTGAAAATGATCCTTCCCCATGTTTCAGAGGAAGGTGAAACCTCTTCAGGGCCTCTGCCATTCTAATCTGGGAGAAAATTTCTTCCCAACCTTAAATGTATCGTTCATTTAGACCCTGAGCATACAGGCAAGACCTGGCAGCCAGACACCTGGGAAATAATTTTCTGCAATAACTCAAATCCCTCCCCTACTAGTGTCCCATCACACCAAATTGAAGATACTAACTTAACTTACATTTGTTTCTTAATTTGTACATTTTTATTATGTTAAAATGATGAAAGATACATTATTTACTGGACAGTTTTTTACTTGTTTTGTGTAAAAGCTCTGGTTGGATGAAAAGGCAATTAAAATATAGAATATCAACATATTAGTGTGTGTTAAAACTCTTTCAATAATGTTATTTAATTTTAACAGAATGTTTCTAATTTAAAACTAATTCATTTATTAAATAAAGATTATCCGTAGTTAGTGAAATGAACTGATTGTTTCTGATTGCCATGTCCTTCAAGATTTTAAAACTAGCAGGCCTCTTCCTTGCTTTTTTTTTTTATTCATATATTGGTAGAGAGAAAAGGCTTTCCTGTTTTTTCAAGTCCCTATGCCTTCCTTAACTTTGAATGAATTAGTCACTGCACTGAATTTACAAATAAACTGAAAAAAAAAATATTCTCTGCACCTGTAGCAGAGGCTACTGCTGTCAAAAGATGATTTAGCACTGAACAAACTAGTTCGTGATGCTTTGCCGGTGATTTCCACCAGTTCAGTGGTTTGATTTTCTTTAAAACTTTGCAGCAAAGGGGTTATGCTTCATATATATATTTTTAATTTAAATGGTTTTAATAGACTATAATGAAATTAGCTCTTAACATAAGTTGTTAATTGAACATTTAATTTTAATGGGTGTTTTTTAAAGTAAACAAATAATAAATTTAAATAAAAACATTGGATTTATTTTTAATTGTTTTTCATCCACGCCATTTTTTTTCCATCTCTTCTACTGTCTCTGTGTATCCTTGAACAAGTTATTTAATCTCTGTGACCATATATGAATTGGTCATTACCTATCATATTATGTGTGGAAGTGGGGAGGGGGGGGAGTAGAGAGAGAGAATTGTGCTAGAGCAGGCAAAATATTGTTAGCTATGCAGAATGGACCAATTAAATTTCCACAAAAAATGTATTGCAGAAAGAAGAATAAACATCTGGGACAATGTACTCCTGTAATTTTATGACAAATCGAAAAGCTGACAAGTGTTCATATCAAGAGCATAAATTGGTCAAGGTAGCCCAAAAACCCATCACTCTGACCTGGCCCAGACTGGGGGGGGGGGGGGAACCCTAACAAAAAAAACTTCTAACCTGGCCCTGACTCTCTCAGCTTGGGGTGTTGGGCCTCCCTTTGCATTCCAGCCCCATGGGGGCACCAAGGTTTGGGGCTTCTTTCAGAAGTGGGGCATGCTCCAGCCCCATGCAGGGTGGAGGGTGGCTGGGAGGGGAGGGAAGGACTGGGGCTTCTCCCAACAGCAGGGTGAGCTGGTGGCTGAGGCTCAGACACATGCCCTCAGAGTTAGTGTGAGTGCTGGCTCGCCCTAATGCCAGGGGAAGCCCTAAGCCTTGCCATGGGCCAGATCAAGGTGTTCCCCACCTCTACTTTAAGTGGTGTGTTATATGTCCTTCTATTCTTGAATGGCAGAATATCAGCAGAATTCTAGAATTTATTGATGTGTTTATCTAAAGGAATAATAAGTAAATGAAATTAGGGCTGTCAATTGACCTGCGTTAACGCCTGCGATTAACGCAGGGAAGGATTAATGCGTTAATTTTTTAAACACGTTAATCACAGGCGTTAATGCCGCACTGACCCTTTGAAGTGCCACTCCGGCGCTTCAAAGGGGCGGCGCAAATGGAGCCATGAATCTGCTGGAGTCCCCAGCTGATACCAAGCTCCTAATGCGCTTCCCCTTGGAAACGCTGCTGCGGCGCTTCCAAGGGGCAGTACTGCATGGAGCCCGGGGTCAGCTGGGAACTCTGATCCTGGGCTCCATGCAGCGCTGACCCAAGGAAAGGTGCGCACAATTAATCACAATTACATTTTTTGAATCGCTTGACAGCCCTAAAAGAAATTAATGATTTGAAAAAACAGTGCATGGAGAGACCATCTAGCATATATACTGAGATTAAGGCCCACCCGGGGCTGACAAAATACATGTGTTCTAGATGGAGTCCTAGAGTCCAACAGCACTCATTTAATAAATTAATTTTAAAAAATAAGTCATTTAAAGTAACTGAACACATTTGAAAAATCAGTAACAAAGTAGCTATAGAAAGTGTTTTGATTGCATGTTGCTCACTTAGTGTTTTTAAAAAAAAATCACCAGAACAAAACACTACATTGCACTTAGGGATATGAGAGTTTAACTGGTTAACCACTAAGCTGATGCTTATTGTTCTGGTTAACGGTTAAATTTCTGCAGGGCTCGTAGCCCATGGGGGCTGGGAGCATGCGAAGCTCCTTTAACTGTATAACTAACTAAAATTTAAATCAGTTACATGGGTAATTTTGTTAGGAGTTTTTCATCCCTACATTGCACAGACAGTTCTACCCTTGGAAAGAAGAAAGGGAGAGAACAAACCATACGTAAAAAAAAATCTTAGTCTTGTCACTTAACATAACTAGAAGGTATTCTTATATTAGTGTGATGAGGACACTATAAAAACCTACATGAACAGAACATGATAGTTTTCTTCAGTGTTGCAAAGTAGTGTAAGATTTACATCAGGGTGGGGAACCTAAGGTCCGGGAGCCAGATGTGGCCCCTGAATTGCTTGGATCTGGTCCCCAAGGCTTAGGGCCTCCCCCAACATTGGGGGCTCACACTGGCACTCCAGCCCCCCTGCTGTCCTCAGCCCCGAACCCAGAAAAGATTCCCCACCCCGATTTACATGATCGCAGATCAGTCACCTCACCACACAGCAGTCATTTTGCCCATTGGTGTCTAATCCTTTCATAAAAGATTAGGATTGGAAAGCGATCACCTAGTTCAACCGCATGCTCAATGTAGGACCAATCCTAACTAAATCATTCCAGCTAGGGCTTGTCAAACCTGGCCTCAAAAAGCTCTAAAAATGGAGATTCTACTACCCTTTACCTTGCCCATTCCAGTGCTTCACCACCTTCCTAGTGAATTAGTTTTTCCCAATTTCTAACCTAGACCTCCCCCACTGCAACTTGAGACCATTGCTCCTTGTTCTGCCATCCATCACTACTGAGAGTAGCTTATTTGGAATCCCCCTTCAGATAATTGAAGGCTGCTATCAAATCCCTCCTCTTTCTTCTTTTCTGCATACTAAATAAGCTCAGTCCCCTCGGCCTCGTCTCTTAAGTCATGTACCCCAGCCCCCTAATAATTTTTGCTGTCCTCTGCTGGACTTTATCCAATTTATACACATCTTTTCTATAGTGGGGGGCCCAAAACTGGTCACGGTACTCCAGATGTGGCCTACTAGTGCTAATTAGAGTGAAATAATCACTTCCCTCTATGCCATTAGCCTTCTTGGCAACAAGGGCACACTGTTGACTGTTATCCAGCTTCTTGTCGACTGTAATCCCCAGGCTCCTTTCTGCAGAACTGCCACTTAGTCAGTCGTTAGCCTGTGGGCGTACGTGGGATTCTTCCATCCTACGTGCAGGACTCTGCACTTGTCCTTGTTGAATCTCATCAGATTTCCTTTCAGCACAGTCCTCCAATTTGTTTAGGTCATTCTGGATTATATCCCTGCCCTCATGTTTATTTAAGGTGCAATCTATCGCATCATCCAGATTATTAGTAAGATTTTGCCCTAGGGCACTCCACTTGGTACCGGCTGCAAACTAGATGTTGAATTGTTGGGCGTGATGATCTAGCCAGCTTTCTGTCCACGGTATAGTTAATTCATCCAATCCATACTACTTTAACTTGCTGGCAGGAATACTGTGGGAGACCATATCCAAAGCTTTGTAAAAGTCAAGGTATCTTATGCCCACCACTTTTCCTATATCCGTAAAGGCAGTTATCTCATCATAAAGGGCAATTAGGTTGATCAGGCATGACTTGCCCTTGGTGACTCCATGTTAACTGTTCCTTATCACCTTCCTTTCCTCAAAGTGTTTCAAAATGGATTCCTTAAGGACCTGCTCCAGGATTTTTCCAGGGACTGAGGTGAGGTTGACTGGTCTGTAGTTCCCCAAATTCTCCTTCTTCCCCTTTTTTGAAGATGGGAACAATATTTGCCTTTTTCTAATTGTCCTGGGCCTCCCCCAGTCACTGAGTTTTCAAAGATAATGGGCAGTGGCTTTGCAGTCACATCAGCCACCTCTCTCAGCACCTGTAGGAACTTGCGCATGTCCAGCTTTTCTAAATAGCCCTTAATCTGTTCTTTGACCACTGAGGGCTGCTCATCTCCTCCCCATACCGTGCTGCCCAATGCAGCAGTCTGGGAGCTGACCTTATCTGAGAAGACCAAGGCAAAAATAGCATTGAATACTTCAGTTTTGTCCACATCATCTGTTACTAAGTTGCCTTCCACATTGAGTAAGGGTCCCACACTTTTTCTCACCACCTTCTTATCCTGCTAGCATACCTATAGAAACCCTTCTTGTTCTTTGCAGTCCTTGCTAGCTGCCACTCCAGTTGTGTTTTGGTTTTCCTGATTAGACCGCTGCATGCTGGAGCAATATTTTTATATTCTTTCTTAGTAGGGACATGAAAGATTAACCAGTAACTGGTACGGGGCTGGAGCGAGCAGCTTCCCGCTTGCTGCAGGCAGCCCCACAGGGAGCCTGCCATGGACAGGAGAGGCTCTTGTCCAGAGCAGCCTTTGTCCACAGCAGACCCGGGTGCCCCGCAGGCAGGGGCTGCTTCAGTGGCGGCTGCCCTAGCCCCCATGAGGGGGCCAGGAGCCAGCAGCCAACCCCAGCACGGGGCTGGATCTGGAGCACGCTCCCTCCCAAATCTTCAGTTAACTGGCTAAACATTAAGTTAACCTAATGTTTAGCCGGTTAACTGATTAACTGGGATTTTACATCTCTACTCACTAGTTGTCTGTCCAAGTATCCACTTCTTGTAAGCTTCCTCTTTGTGTTTAAATTCACCAAAGATCTCTCTGTTAAGGCAAGCTGGTTACCTGCCATATTTGCTATTCTTTCTGAACACTGGGATGGTTTGTACCTGCACCCTTAATAAAACTTCTTTAAAATACAATCAGCTCTCCTGGAGTCCTTTTCCCCCCTCATCTTATTCTTCCAACGGATCCTGCCCCTTCGCTCCCTTAGGAAATAATGATTAGTCTTCTACTGAAGTGGCAGCAAGGGGTTGAAGTGGTCTTTTTTTTTTTTAAATAATTTTTGTCTATTTGTTGTCCTTGTTTTAAATGGAGAGATCTTATATTTTTTTAAGGTGAGCATAATTGAATCAGTTTAGTAGTTAGTTGATATGGGACAAGCATGAAAATAAATCCTTGGGTAGTTCTGTCACTGAGTTCTAATAAGCAAACTTTGAACTATTACCACAGAAGTGTGAAACCTTCTGTATTCTATCTGATCTAGAGCCATGAACAGAGACTATGAAGTTCAGGAACCAAATCAACTCCTCCTCCCCCAACCAAAAAAAGGGGGTATGGTGGGGAGGAAGGAATTGAAATCGACACAGCTTACAACTTGGCAGGTCTTCCAGATTGGACTGAACTTCATTTTCAAGGCAGACCCAGTAAAGAGCCAAAGAAAACTGTGCTGAAGAGCTGACAGAATGACCAAAATATCTGCGCTCTATTATGGTGCTAATGCAATCCTGAACTCCCTTTGTAGACACTGATTAAACAAAGCATCAGAAATCTCCTTTAGAGCGTCTTAGGGTTTCTGGATTGCTTCAGCAAGTTTGAGACACTGATGCAGGAGGTCCCCTTCCCCCCTCAGCCCTATAGAGAGGCAGCCACACACTTTCACTTTCTACCTTTTCATTTATAGCTTTCAATTTTTAACATAGTCCACAGTAATTAAAAATGAACAATTTTAAGATTGTTCCAACTCCCTAGTGGGCACATGTTGACTAGAGATGTTAAATTGCATTTAATCAGCTAATTGAGTAGTCGATGGAATTTCCATTGATTAGTCGATAACTGGGGAAAACTTCAGAGCCACAGCGAGGTTAGCTACTGGCCCTGGGAGCTAACCCTGCTGCAGTTCTGCCATTTAAATGTATTAAGAGCTGTCAGGAAGAGGCACAGCAAAAGGGGACTCACCGTGAGCTGGGAATCAACAGTCCCAGGCTCATTCCCTTTTCCCAGACACTGCTGCTTTTTAAATGTATTAAGAGCCATTAGGCTCTTAATACATTTAAAAAGCAGAGGTGCAGCATCTGGGACCAGGCATGAGCTGGGAATCAGCTGATGCCGGCTTGCACCTGGTTCCCCCACTCTTCCTTCCCTGCCCCCCACAGAGACAGTGTTGTGGGGAACTAGCTTTTAAGCCGGCTTCCCCCAGCATCGGCTCCTTCTCCCTGCCCCTTGCTGCCTCTCTCTGATAGAGGCAGTGATGGGTGGGGACCACTAGTTGAGTGACTACTTGACTACCCAATAAGTGTATGTTTATTGGTTAATTGTCTAGTCGCTTACATCTCTAATGTTGACCATTTCTTGCTTTGGTCCTACGCTTCCATAAAATTTTGTTGGCAGGGTAGACAGGAGAACTTTTATAATATAGTTTCCCCTTTGAGAGACTATATCCCCACAGCAGAGATTTGGTCAAAATCTTCAAGTGTCCACTAATTTTGGTGTCCAACTTAAAAGACTTATCTTTGAGATTTCCTGAACTCTTGTCACTCCCATTTAAGTAACAGTATCTGAGAGTGCTCAATCTTTAAGTACCTAAAACAGGATACCCCAAATTAGTGGAAATATAGAAAACACTGGCCATGCACCGATGTTTAAAAAGTAGTTAAGTTGGTTTTTAATTTGATGAAGAGGCATTTTAACATGTTTCAAATAAGACAGTGTGCTGTTGAAGTATTGTAGCGAGCGGGGTGTCTACGAATCCTTTCTCTTAAAAAACAAAACAAACAAACAAAAAACAACCAAAAAACTATCTCTGCTCATGTTCATGTGAAATGAGTTAGTCTGCTTATTAGCAACTTCAACACAAACTTGAATACAATGTCTAACCAGAATGGATGTCCTTAAAATTTCTAATGGGACCTTTGAAAATCTGCCAAGGGAGTTTTTAGACTTTCTGATGAATTCTTTAATGGAATAACTCTAGCCTGTTATTTTGTTCACAGCTGTCAGGTTAGCCTCAGACCACTTATTTTCCAATTTGCAAGCGTTATCTAGAGCGAAATGTGCACCTCATTGGATCTTATTACTTAATTAGCTGAGTCAAACTAAATCTAAAAACTTAAGAAGCAGTTTTGATCACTGACGGCATTCAGGTCCTAGATGAGGTTGAATGGTGAGTTGCTTGCCCAAATGATTTATTAATTGTTTTCTTGGCTGCAGCTCCTCAGTGAGATCTCATGGGAAGCTATGCATTCAGTCCTCATTGTAAGTTATATAGAGCATAGTATAGCTTAATTTTTTATCTCTAGTGCATGTATTGCTTGCTCACCAAAAATCAGTGTTAAGCAGCACACCTTGTGTAAACCTACTTTCCCTCTGTCTTTTAAAAAGCAATCAGTGTAACTTCCCCAGTGCTTGAATCTTAGTGGTTGACTTATTTTAGAGGGATTTGTTGCTGGCATATTTATTGATGATTCAGTTAATTGATTTTTGGCTCATTTAAAAGTTTTAACAATAAAAATGTACTAATCACGATTGCAAGTGATTGATTTAGTTGTAAGCAATTTTACTTTCATTGAGCATTGAGTGTAGTTGCAGTTTTGAACTACGGGTTGGACCTCCCTGGATTGGCATTGTTGGGACCTGACTAGCCCCGAACAAGACAGTTTCCTGGACCAGGGGAAGTCTGCTGCCACCAGCCCCCGAGCCCATCAGCTGCTTCTGGCAGGCTGCCCCAGCAGGCAAACCTGCCTTGCCCTTCCCTGTAACCTGGTTGGGCTGTTTGCCCAGCTACTGCTGCTTCCCTGGGTGGCACAGGCTCCGGCTCCTGCCGCGGGTCTGGAGCTCCAAACCTGACCTTGTGCAGGCCCAGCCTCAGCCCTGTGAAACCGGAGCTGCAGGGCTCCGACCCCAGCCTTGCAAAGCCCGGGGAAGCCCTCAGCGTTCCTGGGGTTGCCACGAGTACTCTGACCCCGAGCTGCCACTGGGCTCTGGCCTCAGTCCCACACTCCGGGGGCTGCTGGAGGCTGCTACAGGACATCAGCACCGGTCCCATGCTGTTCTCAGCAGGGCTGCTGACCCTGATGCCCAGCCCAGCTGGCCTTCCTGCCCTTAGGTTCCTGAGCTCTCTGGTCTAGGAGCATCCATGGTCCTGCTGGAACAGGGATGTTGCCAGACCAGAGAGTGCTATGTTTTGGAGGTACAACCTGTAGGCTCTTTGTTATGTTTAATTTAACATATTATAAAATATTGAAGCTTATTTTCATTGACTAAAGAAATATGAAGTCTAAAGAGAACACAGAACTAAGAGTCAGATCTGAGTTCTAATCTGTGGCCTGATGCTGACCCAGTGTGACTGGACAACTTATTTAACTTCTGCCTTAGCAGTTTGTTTGTTTTTTTTGGCCACCTGTAAAATGGGGACTATGAAAATATTCTTACTTCTTACTATCATAGGATGATAATGTTCGCAAAATGTCTTGAGGATGGAAACAGAAATTCCACACAGGTGAAGTCTTCAGTTTTATTCAAAATTGAATGTTAAAAAAGTGTAGACCAGGCTAACTTTTTTTTATAACATGAGCAGTAACTTTTTTGGGTGTTCAGCTTCTAGGAGCCTGATGTTTAGAAAGTACTAAGCCTCATTCCCTGCTTTTGCTCCTTTAATATGTTACGAGTTGGGTATCAGTAACAGGCACCCCAAATCACTATTTAAAAATTAAATATTCCCCAGAACATCAAATCAAAAATAAACTACTAACTCTTGGCAAAGATACCCCTCTAGTTTGGAACACTCTGGTCCGGCAACATCTGTGGTCCAGCATGATTTTAGTTAGCTGGATATCCACTTATGGATGTGGCCAAGTTTCCTACAGTCCCATAAAATTTGTTTACAGCTACCAGTCCTGGCTCTCAGTGTTCTGTTCTGTGCTGTTGTTTAGCTCTAATTTACCCCAAATATCTTCTAAGATCCTAGTAAACGAGGAAATGTTGGTAATGCTGCTAGACAATATTGACCTCCCATGGTCCAGCAAATTCCCTGGTCAGGTCCCGATGCTGCAGGACTAGAGAGGTTCAACCTGGAATGAAAAAAAGAATTGGGTTACTATGGATTTTGTAAATATTTTTTCTGTGATTTACTTTGGTTGAAATGAGCTGTTTGTCCTGTTTCAGAGACTGTTTCATTGAACTGCTGTAGTAATAAACCTGTTTGATTAGGGAATCTACTGAGAGAGAACACCAAGCCATTAAAATTTAACATTGATTACAGGTAGCTTTTTCAAGAATAGAACGGGTAACACTACTACATATTTTAAGACTGGAAAATGCATGCATGAATTAATATCTGTATATCATAGAGCCATTAAAGAAAATGGGTAAAATATGACTTTCTGATTTTGGGTGTGTGTGTGAAGCATTTCTAATGTAAAACTGCAGGATAGGAACATATATCAACACCTAGACCAGTGGTTCAGATCCAGCCCAGGTCATTGTGACTAAAAACCTTTAAAATCTGCTGGCTGTTAAGTTGCATACATAAAATGACTTTGGAATCAGTTTTGGGAAATCAGTTGTCTGCCTCAAAAGCCACAATCACAAATAGCACTAGTTGGCAGTCTGAGTAGAAACTAAGGGATGAATGGTTTTTGAAACACAAGTTGCTTTCTTTGTTTAGATGTAGGGTTACCTACCTATGTATTAAGGCACATATAGCTGCCTGTGTCCAAGATGAAGAGAGAAGCCCCTGCTGAGGAAAGGGTGGAAGTCCAACGTAAAACCAAAGAACTCAAGAACAAATGGTGGACTGAGGAAGTTCAAGAACTGCAACAATGCATAGACGCCCATAATACAAGTGGTTTCTTTAGTGCCAGTAAGCCTGTATATGGGCCAACTTGTCATGGCATGAACCCCCTTCGCTCTAAAAATGGGACCACACTTTTGAAGGACAACTAAGCCATTAATTTTCACTGGAAAGAACATTTTGAAGGTCGTCTTAATTGTAACTCCATGGGGGATTTATTCAAGAACTTTATTTGCAACCAACAACCTTCTAGGGATGAGCTCAGAGACCCACCCCCCCCAGTTTGTGTGAGGTATACAGTGCCATCGAGCAGATGATGAACAACAAGGCAGAAGGTCCAGATGGGATCCCTGCTGAAATCTTTAAAAATGGTGGACCAGAGTTAATTCAGCAGCTTAGCCTGCTTAGTCTTAAAATCTGGATAAAGGAGGAGATACCCAGTGAAATGAGAGATGCCTTGATTGTTACCCTCTTTAAGAAAGGGGATAAAGCGGACTGTGAAACTATCATCGTATTTCTCTTCTTGATGCCGCAGCCAAGTTCTGGCACAGGTACTGGCAGCCCATCTCCTGCCCCGTCAGATTAAATTTTACCAGAGTCACAGAGTGGCTTCCGACCATCTCGTGGAACTGCAGATATGATCTTCATTGCACAGTAGCTGCAAGAAAAGTGTCAGGAGCAAATCCGACCACTGTCATAGCTTTTATTGATCTAACTAAAGCCTGTGACTAAGTGAATCACTGTGCCCTTTGTACTGTACCTTCAAAGATTGGATGTCTTGTTAAATACATCAGTGTCCTGGCGTTGCTTCGTGACAACATGAAAGCGACTGTTCTGAACAGCACTGGCTCCCAGAAAGAACCTTTCAAAGTACAAACAGGAGTCAAACAGGGTGGTATCATTGCCCCAACCATGTTTAAAGTCTTTATTGTCATCATTTTTTGCCTAATTGCTGGGAAGCTCCCGGCTGGCATTGAAATCATCTATAGAATGGATGGAAAGCTGTTTAGACTTAGAAGGCTGAAAGCTAAGAGTAAGATTTCCACCACACCAATGCCATTTTTGCCCATTCTTAAAAAGATCTTCAAACTATCTTGAATGTTTTTGCTGATGCTTACACATGACTTGGTCTCACCCTCAATTTCAAGAAGACCAAAATGTTCCATCAACCCTAAAATGAGGTACCATATTCCCCATTTATTTAAATCAATGGAGAGGCACTGGAGAAAGTCGGTCATTTTCTTTATCTTGGAAGTTCCCTTTCATCCGAGACAGATATTGATGTAGAAATCCAACATTGTCTAAGCTGTGCCAGCGCAACCTTTGCTTGTTTATGGCACAGGGTTTTTTAAGATTGTGAACAGACACAAAACTTCTTGTCTACCAAGCCGTCCTTCTCCCAACACTATTGTATGGGTCTGAAACTTGGAAAACCTACAGATATCACTTGAAAGTCTTTGAGAAGTATCACCAATGCTGCCTCCATAAGATCTTGAAGATCAAATGGGAAGATAGGAGCACTAACATCAGTGTTCTGTAAGAGGCAAAGACCACCAGTGTCGAGGCAATGATCATCCGTCAGCAACTTTGTTGGACTGGTCATGTTGTTTGGATGCCAGACTATTGCCTCCCAAAACAGCTCTTCTTTTCTAAGCTGAAAGAAAGCTACCATAACGTGGGAGGACAACGGAAGTGTTATGAGGACTTGCTAAAGGATAACTTAAAGAAGTTTAGAAGCCTCGGGAGGTAGCCAAGTTAGTCTGTACAGGATAAACTTAAAACGCAACAAATGGTCTGGTAGCACTTTATAGACTAACAAAACACGTATATAGTATCATGAACTTTTGTGGGCACAGTCCAAACCATTTGTTGTTTAAGTTTATTAAACAAGTTTAACATTAACATTGACATTTGGGAGATACTCGCCCAAGATCTCTCAAAATGGAGACAAGTCCTACGCAATGGCCCCCTGCATTTTGAAACTGCCGGCCGACATGTTGAGGAGAAGAGGCACAGGAGGAAGGGTTTCTAGTCATGGTCTGCAGCCTCCCACTGTACCTGAAAACATCTGTCCTCATTTAATAGGACTTGTGGTTCAAAGATTGGCCGTATCAGCCACCCAAGGGTCCACAACTCCCATGGAAGATGATCATATTCAGCAATGAGTGATCGCCCATCAAAGCTGCTTGTGTCCAAGATGGAGCTATTTCAGAACTCTCCGATTTCTTTACTAGGGATGTTAAAAAGCATTTATGCAGGTAAATGTGTAAGTTGAAAATTTCAGCAGGTTGAGGCTGTCAGGCACCTGTATCAGAGGCAGCAATGTGTGTGTGGGGGGTTGAGCACCAGCTCCCACAGAGCCACATGGCCCTCCCCCGTGCTGCTGGCGAGGCAGCAGCATGGAGGACTGGAAGTGGAGGGAGGTGGCTCTGCAGGAGCTGATGCCTGTGGGAAGCTGGCCCCCAGCTGCTGTCTCTGATACAGAGGCAACAGCAGAAGCGGGGAGGGGCTGTGTGTAAGCATGAAGGTTAAGTGTTTACATGTGTACTATATCACATCCCTACTCTGAACGTACACAGCAAGCAAATGATCATGTGGTCCGATACCATGTTTTATACTATATTTTGAACAGTGTGATATGTTGCTTCTTTAAATAGTATTTTACATTCTTGGTATACATGCATGGTACATTTAGGTAGTGTTTTTATCATCTAAGTGTGTCTCAGACATGAATGAGTTTACACTTGGGGCATTGCAGTGAAATAAGGAAGTGTTATCGATATTTTACAAAAGGGGAGAGGGAAGGTTGAAGCCCAGAGAAGGGAAGTGATGTGCTCAAAACCACAAAATCTGTGGCAGAGCTGAGACCAAAGTCCAGATCTCCTGAGTGTAAGTCCAGAAGACCACCATCCTTCTTTGAAAGAGATCCTACCATCAATGTTATTATATGATGGGGGTGCCTATGTTAATCTTATTTCTCCTAAAATTCCCATCAGAACACCCCCATCAGTGGAAGCTATAGCATCGATCTGCCCACATGCATTTTAACTGCCATGTTAGCTAACCTTGTACTGACATCTAGATGAATGGTTCAAATATTGGAACTTGTGTGCCCAATTCTTTTACCATTGTTGTCACTGATGGAAGCACTAACTAGGACTTTGTGGGAAAATATGTAAAGTTTAGGAAACATCCAGGGCTGTCAGTCTAGTTTATATTACTAATTCCTACATTCATTCTTAAATTGATGGGGAAGGACACAAAAAGTTGGTTGACATGATGTAAAGCAGGGCTACTCAACATGCGGCCCGCGGCCCGTTCGTTTATGGCCTGCAGTGCAGTTTGGATTTATGTGGGGCTCAACATGAGGCTTGGAGCCAAAACAGAAAAGTAGTCTATATAATGGTCTTCTGTTGATATGTGTTTTATTAGTTAAATTCCTGGGTTGTCGTTGCTCATTAAAAGTGCTGTCATATGCATGGAAATCAGGTCAATATTGCATTTTATTAATATCAGCAGAACTGACTTAAATGGGGCCTGCGTGTTGTGTAGTCTTGCCTTAATCTTTGTATTCATGCCCGTCAGTGTGAAAAGTTATTTGTATATATTTGCATATATATTTAAGTTGCGGCCCTCGGCGTGTGCTGTATCAGTATCAGTTGTGGCCCCAAGGGCTTCCAAAGTTGAGTAGCCCTGTTGTAAAGTAAATGTTGGTGATACTGTCTTTGTCTAGTAAAATAATTATATAGCAGTGGAAGACTCAAATGTGGGCTTGGGTAGATATCAGCAGATGGTGTGTCGTTCCCCATCCCCCGTAATTGTCCTCATGTATTATGCATTAGTGATAGGAAATGTGCCTGCATGGTATGAATTACTGACAATACAGCATTTGTGTTGCTGGCTGCAGTACTTGACAACCAGTGTTGAATTACTTTGGCTTTCCACTGAGCTTGTAGTTGAGTTTATTTTTTACTAGCACAAGAAAGATTTGTAACTCACAGGCATGTTGTTCACATTACTGCAGATTTAAAGCATCTTGGAAGAATAGGATTTGGAACTTCTTGCTAGATATAGGGTAATTTGGCCACTGGCAATATGATGGGGTGTAAGTTTTCCAGGGGTTTAGCGGATATGCAGCTTCTGGCTTTATTTTTGGCTTGGTTTCTGCTGTCCTTACTGTTGTGGTTTTCTTTTTCAGGTGTAACACTAATATAATGTGTCATATAGCACTTCACGGTATCCTTTTAAGGTAGATATGTATTTTACAGATGGCAATAACTGAGGCACAAATTAAGGTGAGTTGTGGTTGTGCCCGAGTATGACTAGGTTCTTTTGATCCCATCTCTGGCAGAGTGTGGGCAAGTCACTTAATGTCTTCCTCAGTTTACCTCCTCTGTAAATTGACAATGCTACTTACTTACCAATCAGCAGAGCTGATAATTTATTAGTATATATGAAACTGAAAAAAACTGTGGTAACAAATTATCACTTAATTATTGTAGTCGTTTGTTTGTTAGATTTGCTAGACAGACAGTGGAAACTTTTAAAATTATGGTTGGTTTCAGTCTACAGCTCTGGAAAACAGCCTTGATATATGATACTTGTTTTAGTGCCTTCTACCCCTTTTTCCTCTGCCTGTTTTCACTGTACTGTAGCACTTATGTAGATATTTATAAAAAGAATAGGATCCACACATCCTCAGAAACGGGGTTTCCTCTGGAGATGTGAAGCAGATTTCATATCAATTGTACATCATTAGATTGGGAGAAAGATTAGAAGTCTAAACTTCCAACAAGCATCAGTTGAAAGCATCATGTCCACCTGTAGCAAACTTAAAACATAAATGAGTTTGTCACTTCTCTGTTTGGCTCATCTGTTTAGACAGAGAGGCTGCTTCTAGATTGTGTCTCCTCCTCCTCTCCCCGGTGGTGTAAGGTTTTGTTCCTGTCATGTCTATGTTCATTCTTTGTTTTTATAGGCTTGATCGAATGGGCTGTTTTTGATTTTGGTCTGCTCTCTCTGTGGCGTGGTTTTCCAAAGTTGCAGGCAGGGATGCTAAAGCATGGAGTGCATTTATTAGCCACAGTCTTTCAAAAATAAATAAGAAACCTTAATATGTATTTAACTATTTGGTGGTTAAATCAAAGCAACAGGCATTAGGATTTGGGATTATGAGGCATCTCCTTTCAGTTCTTCTTAATTCAAGTTGTTCCACTTCCCTAATGGTGCACACTTCCAGATGGAGGAGTGACTAGTTCTGTCTTGGATATAGTAGTAGACTCTGCAGAGAGATTTTCAAAATAGATGCTCGAGAACGTATGTGGCAGCTGCTTTTTTTAGTGTAGGGAATCTTCATGCTGTATAGGATCCTGACTAAAAATAAACAAAACAAAAAAACAATTCAAAAAGACACACAGGAGTCTCAAATATTCTTATACATTGGTGATGGAAAAGACTTGTTGGCTTATCTTTCCACTTCCTTCCCACGGCCAATGCAAGGCTATTCCCTAGAGCATATAGCACAGTCCAAATGTAAATGAGTGCCACGGACTATTTTAAATATTTATTGTATTGTCTTTTAATCATTCTCTTTTTTTAGACTGAGGCACAGCTTAGATTTTGTAAAGACTATTTAATACACATGCACATTCCTCAGTGAGATGAGTAGTTCTCAAATATTGTACTAGACTTAAATATACACACATACTCACAGACTATGTAATTAACTGCTAAGAAAAATAGAGACTAGAATTCCCTAACCCTCCCCCCCCACCCCACACACACACTCACTCACTAGTGTAGTTTCAAACTGGATTCAATTTTAAGTAACTTTTAATCAACATTCACATATATAATTTTTAATGAAGTCCTTGTTCTTGATTCTTTTTCATTTACTGATTGGTGATTTATTACTATTTTGCATTGAGATGAGATGAATCATAGAAAATTAGGGCAGGAAGAGACCTCAAGAGGTCATCTAGTCCAACCTCCTACTCAAAGCAGGACCAACCCCAACTAAATCATCCCAGCTTGGGCTTTGTAAGCTGGGCCTTAGCCTCTAAGGATGGAGATTCCACTGCCTCCCTAGGTAACCCTGTCCAGTGCTTCACAATATTTCTAGTGAAATAGGTGGTTTTTGTGTTTTGTTTTTTGTTTTAATATTCAACCTAGATCTCCCTCACTTGAATCCATTACACCGTGTTCTGTCTCTGCAATCACTGAGATCAGCTTAGCTCCATCCTCTTTGGAACCCTCCCTTTAGGTGGTTGAAGGCTGCTATCAGATCCCTTCTCATTCTTCTTTTCTGCAGACTACATAAGCCCAAATCGCTTTGCCTCTCCTCATAAGTCATGCACCTCGGCCCACATCCTTTCTGTAGTGGGGGACCCAAAAGTGGACTCAGGACTTCTGATGGGTCCTCACCAGTGCCAAATAGAGGGGAATAATCACGTTTCTTCATCTGCTGGCAGTGTTCCTACTCGGGATGTGAAAATGTAACCATGTTGTACACAGTTGAGCCTGAGGAACCAACCATCTGTTATCCAATGCTGCTGCCTTTGTATGAAGCAGGCAAGAATTTTCAGCAGTTACATGGTTACTTTATTAAACTCATTTTAACATCCCTAGTTGCTACTAATGCTGTCCAATGTGTCCTTAGTCTGCTTGGCAACAAGGGCACATTGTTGACTCTCATAGCCAGCTTCTTTTCCACTGTATTCTCCAGGCTCTTTTCTGCAGAACTGCCGCTTACCCAGTTGTTCCCTAGCCTGTGGCAGTAGGTGGGATTCTTCTGTCCTTAGTGCAGACTCTGCATTTGTCCTTTGTTGAAATTCTTTTGGCCCAACCCTCCAATTTGTGTAGGTCACTCTGGACCCTATCCCTACCCACCTGCTTATCTACTTCTTCCCCCTGCTTAGTGTCATCTGCAAACTTGCTTTAGGTACAATCTATCCCATTAGCCAGATAATTAATGAAGATTTTGAACAAAACTGCCCCCAGGAATGCCCCCTTAGGCACTCCACTTGGTACCAGTTAGTAGACATGGAAACAGAGAGATATCATAGAAGACTAGGTTGGTCTGACATGATTTGCTCATGGTGAAACCATGTAGTTTTTTCCTGATCATCATCCTCTCTTCCAAGTAATTCAAAATGGATTCTTTGAGGACCTGCTGTGTGTGAAACAGACAGACCACTGATGTCTGAGAATCTTGTTTTGAAAAGTTCTGTTACTGAAGATTCTTAAACCTTAAAAACTGGATTTTTAAAGTCCCAAGTGGACAAAAACACATTTAAAGGAAAGAAAATCCATATAAAATCACTGCCTGATAAACTGGGGCCTGATTGTTCTGTCTCATTTCTGTAAATCCCGTGGATCTTTTCTGAAATCTCTGAAGCTCCTTTACTATAAAGTAGGGACAAGTGGAACTAAATGGGCTCTCTAGAGCCTATCTCTGTCTAGTAGAAACTAGGGATGGGAGAGTTTAACCAGTTAATCCATAAGCATTAGCTTACTGGTTAACCTTACCAGTTAAACTCTGGGCCACTGTCAGCCGACGGTCAGGGCAGTGTGTGCATGTGTGTTACACCCAAGTCTTCAACTGCTGAGACACAAAGTCTCGTTGCAGTGGGCAGCCTAGGAGACTGGAGGGCGCCCCGAAAAATAGTTTAACGTCTGTGACTTTACTGCTAGGACCGGGGTCCCGTCACAGAGGGCAGCCAACAGGCTCTCAGAGGCCCCGAGTTTATAGGAAGAGCTTATTACACCTTAGATTTCAGCTGCTAGAATTCGTAATTCCTTCGCAGCGGGCAGCCTTGGGGAAAGACTGAAAGGTGCCCCAGTGGATTGTGCCACCTGGGTGTGATACAAATCCAAACGCCCAAGCTCTTCCTATAACTGTCCCTTCATGACCGTCTGAAGTTCTTTTAAATTGTGCTTGGTTCTATTACAGCAACTGAAGGAGTCAGGTTAAAGCTTAAACAATTACAGGTTTATTGAGGAAGCTTATAAATCATATGGTTGCAATGGCTATTGTTCTATTTCTTAACTACTAGCAAAATATAGATCTTAAAAATGGTTACAAAGAAGATAAAGATAGAAAAAATAGAAATAATGGTACCAAGTAACAGCTTACTCTTTCTATGTGTACACTTAAGACAGAGGACCACATCCAGGTACAATTTTTACCCCCTTCTGTGCCTCTTGACTCCAGCATGTCAGGCCAGGGCCGGTCCCTCAGTTCCTAGGAAAGACGAAAATACGAGGTGGGCGTCCCCATAGAACCTCGGGAGGTCAAACACCTAACCCGACCAGCAGGTAGAGGGTAGAATGACACTCAAAGTGAGTGTGTGCTGGACCCATCTTTTATACCCATGGGGTCACGTATTTCTCTTTCTTGTCTGTCATGCCAAATGGGGCTGGTCTGTCTTTTGTGAGACCAGTTCTTACAAGGGAGTTGTGAACTTAATTTACACTTGTAAGAGAGAATTGAGATGATTAAATTGGAAGTACTGGACATTCTTTTCTCAGTGGGAAATTCCTCTCCCAGGGACTGTGTGTGTGTTCGAATCAACATGGGTGCCAGCCGGGGGCAGTTCTCGCAGCCTCGAGGCCAGCTTACTGATTTAATCGCGCTCTCTCCACATATCTGTTTTTTTTCAGCTTCTCAGGATCAGATGAGCCAGCATAGACTCTGCTGATTTTATTGCTCCTTCTCTGCCCTGTATGCTTCAGAGAGGCAAATAAGATGGATAATATGGGGGGTTAGTCTGTCTGGCTACAGCCACCCACTGGTCTGGCAGAGCTAGCTAGGTAGGGCTTGCGGGACATTTAACTGTGTAACCAATTGAAGTTTAGTATTTTTTGTTGTTGTTTTTAAATTGCATCCTTACTAGAAACTTCCTTTTCTCTGCCTAACATCTGTGTCATGAAGAAAACAGCCAGACCCAAAGGAAGTTATTGCTGTACTAGGCAAAATGGTGAGTGAAATTCTGAACCCATTGAAGTCACTATCTCTTAGAATGGCATGCCCATGCTGGTCACATTCCTAATTTATCTGCTTTGCCAGTTGCTCACTGAAAACTTTGTTTTTAGAAAGAAGGGCAAATTGAAAAGAAAACAGCAATCAACTGTGGACTTGCAGAGTGTGAAGGGCATAGAGCTTCAAAAGGCTGATTTGTATAAACAGGATGCCTGATCCTGTGCTCTGTTCCACCAGAGCAATTTCATTAGCTTCAAAGAAATCCCAGCGATGTTAAGCTGGTGTAACAGAATGGAGAGGCAGGCCCAAAAGTCTAAAAGGATCACTAGGATTCCATTTCCACTTATCCACAGCACTTTGCTTTTATGTTGCCCCGTTTTTGGGGCCTCCTTCTGTTATGTTTATTTAGATACAGCGCAGTCTTGATCTCTTTCTTTTTTTAAAAAATTTCCATTCCAATTTGTTTGCACTAAGGAAAAGTGTTTGATCACAGAACATAGCTGTTAGCGTAAATTTCTTGTTAGAAAGATGTCTCCGAAAACCACAATGTGTCTTGTGCTTCAGGAGAAGATGACAATGTCACCTGGCTCTTGCTGTCAGTGAATTAGCAGCTTGCTTTGTCTGGGCCTGAAAGCAAATGTCATGCTAGGTACCTTTGCACTTCTTGGGTGCTTAGTGAGTTCAGAATGCCTATTATGTTTGTTCCATTTATCTCCTTAAATTTTCTGGTTTAAATGACCCATATTTATTGTGGTAGTGGGACACTAGCCTTGCTAAAATATTCACTAACGTTATTTATGAATTTAACCCCTTTCAGCTGAGAGAACATTTTTCAATGACACCTTCAGAACAATGTGTGTCTGATTCAGGCTCACCTCCCTAGGAGAGTTCCTTATTCACAAGGCTATGCTGTTGTATTTTCTCTTTCTCTCTGGCAAAATGAATATTCATTGTATTTATACAAAATGGAACAGCCTCAACAGGAGAGCTTGAGAGCACCCCACCCCCAAATTTGTCAGTTGCCTGCTTGTTAGGGTGCTTACCTGCTATGGGGGAGATCAGGGTGCTCACCTGCTATGGGGGAGATCAGAATTCAAGTCCCTGCTCCCGAATTGAGATTCATACCTGGATCTCCCACAATCCAGGCAAGTACCCCAACCAGTGGGTGCCAAGGAATGAGGCAGCATAAGCTTGCACATGGTTGTTCTTTTGTGAAATTGGAGTCTTCTGACAAATTCCAAGCATATTCAGAACCAATTACTTGTGATTTTGTAGTTTGCTGGCAGAACAGAAACTAATCGGCCAGTTCTACTGTTTAGTTTTATTATTTATACAGTGCCACAAGGGTTCATGGCACTTGGAGGCAAGTAAGACAGATCCTTGTCCTGAACTTACAATCTGCTATAAATTTGAGAGTGTGTGTCTGTCTGTGAATGTGTCTGTCTGTTCAAGAACTCCTCTGAAACGGTAAGAGCTAGGACCATCAAACTCAGTATTCTGCTTCCTCGTCTCATAACTTAGAGCAAGGTCAGGGTTTGGTTGTGCTAGGAAAAAGGGATGTACCTGAAACGGGAGTGCTTCTCATAAAACCAAACAGAAAAGAGACAGAATCACCAGCCAGATGTAAGGGGCTGGCTGGGGAGCCTCTCACCTCCCTGATGCCCTTAGTGAGGGTGAGGGAGCTGAAGGTCTCCCTCTCCCTGATTCGTACAGGAACATTACGGTCTGTTCCCCTTTGTTAGGAAGCTGGGGAAAGTGCATAGTTTGCTGCATTCCTCACTCTGGATGGGTATTGAAGGGGGCAGAGGAATCTGGGCCTGCTCCAGCAGGTGGACATGCACCCCTTCCCCAGCTGTGTCTGCTGGAGCTGTAGCGGCCATGGAGAGGGGCTTTTCACCTAGCCCCAAACAGCTATGGTGAGAGAGGGCTAGGATAGCCCTCTCTCCCTGAAGTAGCCTGCACACTGAACTCTTCATCCCCAGCCCAGAGCAATGATTTAAATGAAGAAAAACAAAAATTAATTGAGTTAAGGACTGAGCAAGGCCAAGTAAATCTTCTAGTTCACAATAGGGATGTCAACGTGTAGTTGACTACATGATAAGCCTTGGCTTATTGGTTAATCTTGTCAACTACACGCACTTCCTCCCTGCTGCTTCTTTAAGCCGGCTCCCGAGGAGCACTGGATCCATCTGTCCCCCCTCCCTGCTGAGCTGCTGCTTTTGATAGAGAGGCAGCAGCACAGAGGGTGAAGGGGGCAGGCTGGAGCTGATAAGTGAGGGAAGCTGGCTTGCAAGCAGGCTCCCCGCGTCTATTAGCTCCTATGGACCCACCTGGCCCCTGCCTTGCTGCCTCCTACAAAGGCAGCGAGGGGAAGCTGGAAGGAGCTGGAGCTGTGGGGAGCCGGCTTAAAGCTGGCTCCCCCCAGCACTAGCTCCGCAGTGCTGCCTGCCACGCCCTACCCCCCAGCATGCACTGCTGCCTCTATCAGCAGCGTGGGGGGACAAGGGGGAAGCCACCACGAAGCAGCCTCTGTCCTCAGTGGCCCAGGCTTGCCACGGACAGAGGCTGGTCCGCGGCAGCAGCCACTGTCCACAGGGGATCTGAGCTTCCCATGGACAGAAGCTGCTGCTGTGGACCAGCATTTGTCTCCTATTCAACTACACAATATCTAACATCCCTAGTTGACAATAAAACTGCTTCACCTGAAGCGTGTGCGGAGGGCAAAGGTAATCAAAAGGAGGAAGGTGCAGTTTGAGGGGATACAGTATAGCTGAAAGTATGAAAGAGAAGCTGGGGGTTCCTAAATGTCTTGTTCCATTTTTCTCTTCAAGTTAATATAGTAGGGATGGCCAAATCACAGCGTGTGAGCCACCTGTGGCTTTTACAGTTAAAATGAGGCTTGTCGAGCCTCTCTTCTCTCCCCATCCTCTTGAGCTTCCTTGAATCAAGTGAGGGATGGCTCAAAGCTTTAGCCCTATGTGATGTGCCTCAATTTTTGAGCTTCTGAAGATTGTCGTACTCAGCTCAGAGGGTCATAAGTGTGGCCACTCCTGTAGTAGATGCACAAGGGTTTTGTATCAGATCAGTTGAGTAAAGTTTTGAGTAGCAGTTCGAATGAGAGAGTGGCTGAATGAGCCACATAAGGAGGGGAGATGGTTTCATGCATAATTGCAACATGAGAACAACCATGAATGAGAGCTGGGTATGTACAAAGGAAACAGTTGAGAGGTTGGAGTGCATGTGAGGGAGGCAGGAGATATGGCTTTGGAGTAGATAGTAGGAATGGAGGTCGCATTTCAAAGCGCTTTGCTATCCCTTAATTCTAGACCAGGCTTTTATATGTAGAAAGACAGTTGTTGTGATGCAGCTGGTCCATGGAATTTTATTGCATGTGGGGCGAGGGGAGCCTCGAAAAGGAAAAGGGGTTGATTCCCAGTGCTTTAGGAGTCCTGTACAGGAGAATCCAAGGTGCTTGTGGAAAAGCTTAGTAGATGCTACTTTTACCTCTAAGTTGGTACTTATTCTGTTCTCCATGCTGGTAATGGGAGGCACCCTGCACTTGAGGCACTTACTTTACATGTGAAGTACTGTAAAAACAGTAATGCTGCTGACCATTGAGTATCCTGTAGTACTTCTTGCAGGAGCTGGCTTATTTGTTAGTTTCATTGTCTGGGACAAATTTTAGCCATTGTATTCTGTACTTAAATTTTCTCTTGTAGTTTCAGTTGGATGGTCCAGAGCAGAAGAATCTGCACAAATGGTTAACAATGACATTTTATTAGTAAGATTTAACTTCTTGAATCAGGAATGTCCTGGTAGGCTGTTCATAGCAAAGCAATAACTGCATCAATCTTCCTCCACTGTATATTATAGACTATATTGCATTTAAATGCAGGGAAATTAATTGCATAAGAAGCTAAGATGACAGGAAAAATCTATAATAGTTTATCACATTCTGCCGTTTTTATTAGTGTTATAAATCTAAGTTATACAAATTGTATTTATTCTGGAGGCTTCACACATTCTTCATTTTTTTTAAATAGGCTGATGAGTTTTTCAATGAAACAGAAACCCTGTTGTTTAAAAAGGAAGCAAAGGCAGGCGAAGGAGATGCCTTAAACATAATGGACAACACCAGAGTTCAGACCTCATGAAAATACTCCAGTTACATGGCGACTAATAGCTAAATTATTAATGCAGCATTGATTGAGGAAGAAGCTTTGGACCGTTGGCTATCCTTTTACACTGGCATGTTAATAGCCGGAATTATAGGAGTCTCGTTCCATATGGGGCCTTTCATAATACAAACAGGCTCTCTTTTCAGATTCAAAACAGAGAGCATGGACTGAGTTCCTAGTGTTGTTTCAGCAATGCTCAGTTTCTTAATTCTTGAATACAAGGAATTTACATTTGAGAGGGGAGTGGGATAATCAAGGAGAGAGGAATAGAGAGTGTCCTCCAAGGTATCAGGAGGTGAATCTGATGTTGAATAAATTAGTCTAAAATGAACTTATGAGGATTCCCTTTAAAAAAACAGAACAACTTGCCACGTCAGAGAATACAAAATAAAGGGTTATCAAACAGGTTTCCCTTTCTTTCTCGTGTTTACAAATCCAGTCCTAGACAGTGCTATGTATTGTTTCCCGTTGGTGTCACAATAACACAGCCATTCAGTTGAGTTTTTGCTAGAGGGTGTCAGAAAGCATTAGTCTTTACAAAAAGAAATTCTCCCTTCTGAAAATTACCCTAAACTGCATAAAAATATATTAAGAGCTTTTGCCCAGATTCGCAATGAAGTGTTACCCCCTTTACCAGATTCATAGGCTTGTGTTATCTAGGTGCATGGAGATATGTCTTACTCCTTTGTGGACAGGTACTTTGCATTTATAAGAATGCCTTCCATCCTGAAATGCTTTTTTAGCCATTATTTGTTGGTGGGAAGAAAGGGAAGGTTGGCACAAATTAGAGAAGCTCATTGCAAACTGACTTTTGTTAATAACAGTTTACCAAGGGCTGTGGATTCTCTACCATGGGCAATTATTTACATCAAGATGGGATGTTTTTTCTGAAAGATATGTTCTATGAATTATTTGCCAGAGGTGAGGGAGGGGGAGTTCTGTGGCCTGTGATCACAAAGATCGCTTTTGATCTTAGAATCTTTGACTACTCAATAGGGATGTAAAAAGTCATTTACAAAGTTAACCATGTAGCCACTAAAAATCTTTGTGGTTACACACACTGTGGGCTCTGCAGTATAAAGCTTAGCTTTATATTGCAGAGCCTGCAGAGAAGCCTTCCCAGGAGTGGGGCCGGCAGCCCCTGCCAGCCCCCCTCTGGGGGGTGAGGGGAGAAAGAGACATCCTTGCTGCAGCAAAGCTGCCTTCCCGGGAACAGGGCCGGCATGGGATGCTGGCTCCATCCATAGGGAGGTTACACTGTGGGCTCTGCATATGGTGACCATATTTTCTGAACCAAAATTAGGGACACGTTAGCCAGGCCCTCTGACTCCCATTAGACACTCCCTCTGGCCCCCAATAGACATACTCGCCTGCCACAAGAAGTCCCACCCCTGGAGACTGTACTCCTGGGGTCAAGATGGACACATGGCTAGACGTAAAGGGTGTCATGTGACCCCTCTACGAACTCCATGCACTGTCCTCTACCAATAGAAGTGGGTTTGGACCTCATAGGACCCCCCCATGCAACTATGCTGCAATCGCATTAACCCAACTTGCATTGCATTAACTCTGCACTAAAGGACAGGGATGCCTCTGTTTCAGTGGTTCTCAAACTTTTTGGTCTATGGACCTCCTGGCCCATGAGCCACCCGGATTTCCACGGACCACCAATTGCTAATGGAAACTCATTAATTAATTACATAATTATGCCTGAGCCATTTTGTTAGTGCTGCAGCTAGGGAGAATGGTTTAATGTAAATTATTAAACAGATTAAGCATTTTAACTTTCTCATGTTAGTTTATCAAACTTCATTTGAAATCAAGTTTCAATGTTTTCTTTATGGTGGGGGAGTAGCCTTTTTTGGGTGAGGGGGGGCCACTGACCCACAAAAAAATCAGTTGGGGACCACACAAGTGAGAAGCAAAAAAACTCCCCAAACTCCCACCACTCCCTGATGTGGCCCCCAACTGAAACACCTCACTCCTCTGGAGCTCTAGTCCCCCCATGGAGGGGAAGAGACAGGGATGACTGAGGTTCAGAGATTCCCATAGGCCAGATTTACTTTTCTGGGGTAATGGAGTTAGTGGTTTTTATGGATTCCCTTAGGCTTGGGGGGGGAGGGGGAGGGGAGCGACAAAAATGAGGAGTTCAGTGTGTGGGAAAGGGCTCCCAGTGTGTGGGATAGGGGATAAGGTGCAGGATCTGGGCAGGAGATGGGGTGCAAAAGGGGGAAAGGTTGTGAGGTCTGGGTGGGAGGAAGGGTGCAGAAGCAGGCTGGGGGTAGGGTGTTAGACAAGGAGGGAGGGTGCAGAAGGGGATTTGGGGCAGGGTGTCTGGCCAGGAGGGAGGGTGTTGGAGCAAGCTGGAAGTGCAGGCTCTTGACGGGGGAAGGGGAATAAATGCGGAGGATTGTGGTATGGTGGTCTGGGCATTAGGGGGAGACCCTTACCTGGCTTCATGCCCCCTTGCATAGGGGAAAGCCTCTGGACAGTGAGCAGCCACTCTCTGGGGTTTGGAAGAGAGAGGAAGCTCAGCTCTGCTGCCCCCCCACCCACCCCCAACACAGTGGGAAATACTAGCTCCCTGCTCAGAGGGCAGTGGGTGAACAAAAACCGACCTTCCCCATCAGATCACGCTGGTGGGGTGGGGAGAGTGAGAGCCGGCAGTTCATGGAACACACCTGTCAAGCTGCACCCCATCCTGGCTCCACGTGCCCCCTGGCACTGCTGAGGCAGTGCAGGTGTGGAAGACCAGGAGCGGCCCTGGTGGGTTTTTCCTTGGACCTGCCTGTTCCCCCGGCAACAGTGGTAGTGGCCGCTGTACTAACAAGGTCCTGGAGGAGGAGGAGGAGGAGGCAGTCCCATGGGGGGAGAGACGGGGCTGCGCGGTGTGCGATGCTGGAGCAGTAGATGGGGGAGTGGCCAGAAAATGCGCACCACCGGAAGCCGGCCCAGCTGCCTGCTGGCAACACTCCAGTGGAGCTGCTTATATGCTCTGCTGCATGGGGGGAAGTGGGGAGGAGGATGCTGTGCTGCACGAGGAGCAATGGCAGTGCACAGAGCCATTTCTCAGTTGCTTCTTCCCTGCAAGTCAGTGTCCCCAGCAAGTAATGAAATATCCAGCAGAGCTTTCTGGGACATTTCACTACCTCATGGAGCACCGGGACAGAGTACTTTAAATGTGGGACTGTCCTGGAAAAATTGGGACATATGGTCAGCGTAGCTCTGTAGCAGCCCCTGCCAGCCCTATTCCCGGGTGGAGACAGTGTGTAACCTGCGGCGGTTGGGGGCAGGCCTGCCATGGGGCTCTCCGGTTGACAGGCCACAGCAGCTCCTGCCTCCATTGGGCCCCATGTGGCTGGAGAACCTCCTCCCCCCCCCCCATGGTTAACTGGAATTGGTAACTCGTTAAGGATGAGGTTTACTGGTTAACCTTTTACATCCATAATGCTCACTCACATTCAGCACCCAGCTATATGCTTTGCCGTTCCCTTTTTAATTGGTCTGTCTCCCATTTGAATATATTTCTAATGTGATTTAATAAAATGTCAACAAAAATAATCTTTTAAATTTATATTAGGGCTTTTTAATCCCAAAGTGCTTTTACAGATTACATACAGAGGATCACTTCACCCTGCCAGTGAAATGCAGCAGCTGTCTAAGAAAAAAGGGAAAAATCTCTAAATCTCTCTCTCTCTCTCTTTTGCCACTGTGCAGATCAGAAGCTGTTAAACAGCCCTTGAGGTTATTTCTCGCATGTGGCAATTCAATAGAAGGGTCGGTGTATTACTTGTCTGTCTCCTTCTTTTAGAAAGCAAGATTACTTTTAGTTTCAGAGACTTCAAGAGAAGGATCTCACTTAGGATGAATGGTAATTTTTACTTGTGCCTATGAGAAGGTATTATTAGCTTGCTCCTTGTCTTCTATTCATGAGATGTCCTTTTTGAAAGGAAAGTGTATTTCTTTTTGCATTATGTTTGGGGCAGGCTTGTCCGTTCTTGGCATTAGCTACTACTATTGTGGGGCTGCAGATAGTGCACAGGGTTAGCACTGGGTCAAAAAAGTTCAGTCTGAGTTAAAGTGCGCTCAGCTTGGTGGTGCCTAAGGCTTGGATTTCCAAAGGTGCTTAAGAGAATTAGCCAGCACCAAAACTTGTTTAGGCTTCTTTGGAAATGCTAGCCCAAATGGTTCTTCTTTGACAGCTCTTCGGCTTGTGTGATGTGAGTTGGAACTGGGTACAAACCATCTGCTTTTTATGCCCCACAAGCAGTTGTCATGTTCACCACTTGTAGGCTATCTTGGTAGAAAGGACAAAGATGAAATGACCTTCAGAAATTGAACTTCTCCTTCTGTGACCAGGATCCTAGAAGACTTTTGCTGCTATTGCCCATGCTGTATCTGGTCTGTTGATAGTGCATTTGATGGCAATGACTTTCCATGCATTACTAATTCTTTAAAGAAATCTGATGCATTGTCTAATGCCTATCAGTACTGTAAATGTTCACTGTCTGCATACCGTCTAGTAGAGGGGTAGGCAATAATTTTTAATGGGGGGGGCACTCAAGATTTTAGTAAGTGGTCAAGGGTCCCACTTTTGTGGAGTGGGTGTGGTTATCTGGGAGTGCAAGAAGGGAGCTTGGGTTAGTGTACTGGGTGCAGGAGAGGGTGTGGTATATGAGAGGGAGTTTGGGTGAGCTTGTGATCTGGGACACGGGGTTGGGGTGCAGGGTCAGGGAGGAGGTATAGATGCAGGAGAAGATTCTGGCCTGGGAGAAGGATGTAAGAGAGGGTGCAGGATCTGAGAGGGAGTTATGATCTGGAGGAAGTGGGGAAAAGAGTACAGAGGGTTTGGGTAGTGACCTGGAAGGGGTGGTGGCCTGGGGCAGGTAGTTGGAGGGGGGAGGGGATGCAGTGCCAGAAAGCACCTCCCAGCCAGCAGCCCAACAGGAAACTGAGGCAGGCTCTCTGCTGCAGTCCCAGGCTGGTCAAAATGGCTGTCTGGTCCAGGCAGGGTGGAGGGAGGGAGGAGGCTTTGCATGCTGTCCCTGCCCAAAGCAAAATTTCTTAGCTTCTGTTGGCTGGAAACTGGCCAATGGGAGCTGAGAGATTTTGCTGGGCGGTGGGGGCAGCACCTGAAGTCACCTCCTCACTCCCCAGCATGCAGAGCAGAGAGCAACTAGATGTTTAATGCAGCACAGAGCATCTCATGCTAAGAGTCTGAGGAAGTGGCCACAGGCCAGATCCAGCAGCTTGGTGGGCCGAATGCGGCCTATTGGTTGCATCTTGCTCACCCCTACTCTAGTATGAGAAAATGTTTGGAACAGTGAAGAACTGTAATTGGAGTCAGTACTTTAAAGATTCTGCTGCATGTAATTGTAAAGGTGGTTTAATTAGGGTGTTTTCCTCTCCCTCACCTTTTGGGGGTTTCCAGTTTCAGCTAAACTAGCACTAGTGCTAACAATTCTTTGTCAGGTTTAGATTGGGTGAGTCATTATTAAAACTCACCAAGCTGAACATTCTTATCTTCTTCTAGTCCTACTTTTTGCAGCACACAGAATAAATACACTTCTAGAGAAGTATCATTTTTCTTTCCTAATAAATTAATGCATTTCCTGTCAGCAAAGGAACATACAGTGGGTGAGATCCACCCAGCCAAATTTATACCCTGTAATTTTCAGACATTCAGAGTCATTGAATTGGCAGCGTGGTGAGAGCCAATGCTACCTGCTTTGCAATTATAGCTTCTCGTTTGGTATTTATGGGAGAGAACAACTGGGCCAATGAGATCATAAATTAGAATTAACTCTTTGTGGCTGGATCATAAAACTGTTGTTTCATTAACATGTTCATCGATTTCCCTAGATCGTAAACTTCTTTAAAAGCCCTAGTCATGATTCTATGTGCTGCTGCAATACAAATAGATAATTAGTTCATGGACACCTTGATATTAGGGAAAATTACTACATGGGGGCCTAGACCTTGACTGGGGCCTTTGAGTGCTATTGTAAATGCAAGTGTTAAATACAAATAATATCACACTGACCTATTTCCCTGTGGAAATAAAATCTGTATCTAGTCAAATTTTGGATTTATTAGGTACCGGCACATTTACCCAGCATTGCTCAGGTCTTTAAGGAGAGTGCTTCAGGGCAGGGGACTGAAGATGTGGGGAGTGTAGGGGTCAGAGTTGCAGGGGTGAGGAGCAGTTCTGGTCAGGGGACTGTGTGTGCAGGAAGGTGGGCAGCGAGGGCAGAGGAGCAAAAGTGCCAACCCCACCCCCAAGGTTCATACCAGGATTGCTTGTTCTTTGTCTTCCTGTCCCTGTCAGGGAGCGAGAACAGACTGGACAGCTTGTCTGCCACCTGTGCTCCCCAGTCAACAAACTGTGCATTTCCCCTCACTCCCTATGAAGGGGAACTAGGGATGCTAAATATCGAGTAATTAACTGATCGAATAGTCGATGCTTTTTTGCATCGACTATTTGATTAGTCAGTAGGGCACGTTGGCCCTAGGGCTGTTGCTACACTTCAAAGGCCAAAGTGCCACATGGAGCCTGGAGTTAGCTGGGGACTCCTCCACTGGCCTTGGCTCCGTGTGGCTCTGTCTCTTTGAAACGCAGCGGGGAGCCTGGCATCAGGCTGCTTGTGTCATTGCAAAGCAGCAGCACTGTGTGGACTCCCTGCTGGCCCCAGGTTTCCTGTGGCGCTACCGCTTTGAAACACCGGGGGAACCTGGTGTTATGCTCCTTGTGGCATTTCAAAGCAGCAGCACTGCTTGGAGCCCGGGGTCTGGTTCCAGGCTCCACACGGCGCTGACACGTTGAAGTGCCTCCTCCTCTTCCTCCCCCCTTGCTGCCTTTTTCTGATAGAGGCAGCGGAGGAGAGGGGTGCATGACTACTTGACTAGCCTGTTGACACTCTGATAGTCGTTCACATCCCTGAGAGGAACAGCCAGCAACGTCTCTGTATGAATCTGGAAGGGAGGGAGCTGCAGCCTCCCTTCTGCCCTCTCTAAAGGATGCCTGGAAGGTGGGAGGCTTGAGGTAGTCTCAAATGGGGAGGATGTGTCCCCAGCCAGCCCCTTTCACCTTCCTGGTGATTCTGCCTATTTTCTGTATGAATTTGAGAAGCACTCCCATTCCAGGCACATCCCATTTTCCTGGCACAACAAAACCCTGGCCTTGCTTTAACTTCCGAGAAGAGGAAGCTGTATAACAAATTTGGAGTCTTAGCTCTTACTTTGGACAGACAGACATTTCTAAAATATGTAGATATACTTTAATAGAATGTTAACTTGGGAGTTCTGCAATTCTTGATCACATAGTGGTCAGTGGTCCTTCATTCGTACATTTCCAGAATCTTTTAAATAGCTTTGTTGGAAGTTTGAAGTAATTTGTTTTGTAACTTACAGGGTTTCTTTCTAATATTTCAGATGTTTGATCTGGGCTCAGGTGGTAGCTCAGTTTTTTTGCTCTACAATGGATCCTGGGTATGACCCATAGACCCAGCCTTTCATTCGCCAAATTGACAAATGCCAGAAGACTTACTGTTTCTGTTCCTATCTGAGGAATGCCTTGTTAAACTGGAGGGTTGATACTTGTATGTGGAGCTTGCTTTAGGCTTTTAAGATTGGTTATATGAGAAAATGGGAAGTTCTCAGGTATTCTTGAAGTATATTTAACCCTTTGGAGCTTCAGCATTTGGCAAATGTGCTAATCTTTAAAGTGAGGTGAACTTTGTTAATAAAAATATATTATTTTTGTGAACTTCTATCCAGTCTGGATCACAATACATCCAGAGCATTCAGCAGTCCAAATATAATTTAATTGAGTGACTGAAGTTGGGGACTTCATCTCTATTCCAAATCCAATAGATTTAGATGCCACAGATTTCCAGAGTTTGGAAAAAAATGTGACCTTTTCCCATTGGACAACACCAATGCGCGTTCTGAAGTTTCCTCTTCATTCTTTGCTACATCACTTATGTTTACTAGATTTTCTTGATAATCTCTGTATCTGTGTGCTATGGAGCTGGCTTTTTTGGGAGTGGAGTGGGAAGAGGGAAGGATAAATATAAATAGATGTAAAATTGGAGTTGACCAGAACCTAGCCATTGGACTAGGTGAATCATGATAATCAGAAAAGGAAAAGTTCAGTTAGATCATCTAGTCCATCATCCTATCAACACACTGTTATTCTCTATGGTGTTTTCCCATGAGCGTTGTGCAGAACAGAGTGAATGCTCACGATGGGTATGTCTACACAACAATGTACGCCTGGAGTTAGCAGGACTCAAGTCAGCTTACCTGTGTCAGGGAGCCCTGGACTTGAGCATCTACATAGCATTTTAACCTGATGCTAAGGATTTTCTGACACATCAGATGTAGGCCTTTGGCGTCCTCACTGCTGTGCACAGACTTGAGTCAAAATAACTCTGTCTTAGAGTGTCTATCACTTCTTGTCCAAGTGTCAGTGTTTTAGCCCTGCTAATACTTTTCCACTGGGAGACAACTCTATTGCCCACCCTGTTTCCTAACTGTCATGTGCTGCTGATGGACTCGGGTATCCATAAGACGTATGAGTATATAAACTGCTGGATTAGCTCCTTTTGTTGTCTCGGTAGAATACAGTTAGAAGTTTTATATGGAACTAACATTTAATCTGAGACTTTTGCTTTCCACCTGGAGGCTGAATCACATTAGCAGAAGAATGCCCATGTACACCCTGTTCTGAGGATAAATTGAACATCTGTCTGCAGAGCTGTCAAACTATTAAAATGAACCTGGCAAGTCTTAAGTTTTAAAACTGGATGTTTAGTGAAGGTGTTTTTGTTTGGTTGGCTTTTTGTTTATTTTTGTTCATTTGTTTTGAAGTTTGACACAAAGGTTTTAAAGGAAAAACAAACACACCGCAGCCAGGTAGCTGTTGGTTGAAGAGCAACGAAGTGCATTCCCAAGGCTTGGAGTGCAGTGTGCTCCGGGGCCCCGAAAGGATCAATTATCCTTTCCTGCACTCCAGAAGGCAGGGATAAGGGATTCCACGGGGGCTGTAGAAAAGTGTTGGGGCTAGCTCCCACTCCTTTGCCCTCATCATGCATGCTGCCTGGGCACTCCTGGAAGACTGGGCCACAGAGAGGAGCCAGGACCAGGCAGCTGTCCTAAAGGGGGGGAAGAGTGGCTGTGGTGTTGTGGGGAGGGTCATCCTTCCCCTGGCCATGCTGAGGAGGGAACCCTACTGTGCACCTCCCTGCCAGGCAGCCTTTTAGTCCCCACTGTACTCTCTGGTCCTTCTTGCCAGGCCCTCCCTCCTCCTTCCTGTGGGGAGGTTTCGGGGCTGGTTCCTACTCACCACCCTGACAGTGTGTGCAATCCAGGGGGATGGGTGGGGGACAAGGGAGTGGACAGTGGATCAGGTGACTGCCTTGCATGGAGGGAGAGTGGCTGAGTTCCTGGTATAGCTTGGGGGAGGGATCACTCCAAACATCATGGCTGTCAGGAACTATTTTCTGCATATCAGCTTTGCTCCCTGTCCGGGGGAAGCTCCTGTCCGGGGGGAGGAGGAACAGGGAACAGGAACTGCCAGCAGCACAAGAATAGGAGGAAAGGGGGGTGCGGTTGGCCAGGTTCTAACAGTGTTTCTAGCAGCTGCCTGCAGAACTGCTCCTTTGACCTTTGGATTTCTGGGATACATCCAGGGGGCTTCTGGAACTCAACTCAAGTTGGGGCCTTATGCAAATGGCAAGCAATAGGGCTTGGTTCTTAGGTCCCAGCTTTTTATAATGGCCTTACATCTGAGCCCTAAGTTGGCACAATTGGTGTGTGGAGTGGGCGGGGAGGGGTAATGGGGGGGAAGAGCAGAAAGGGGAGGCTTACATTGCTCTGTAGACATACCCAATGTCTCCATGTCTACTTGAACATTAAAAATTTGCATTTCTCTTTGCATTCTAAATGATGCACTGCATAACTTCACCCCGTTATTTTCACGTTATATTGCAAAACACAGGTTATGTTGAAAATGCCACACTCCACGATCCATATTTTTTACATAGTAATGCAGTACTTTGCTTTCCTGCCAGCTTTGAAGCTATTTTAATATACCACACACCTGACTTCCTGTAGTCCAATTTGTTGGGAAAAATTGGTCACCTATGCTATGTAAAAGCAGTATGCTACTCATCGTTCCCCTCCACCAGCCCAAGAAAAACCGTTGATGACAACCCCACATTAATTTCCATATGCACAGACTGACACTACATTCCATTGTAATGGAGATGTATAATTTTCTTTCAAATAGGGCTTCTGGTTAGAATGAGTAAGCAGTGTAGATAAGGTGAAATTAAACCCCTGAGAAAAGAAAGAGCCTTCGATTTCAATAGAATCCCAGCTGCGTATCTTTATAACAGTACATTTCCTACTGACAAAATGCAAATGCCATTCATTTTTCTATTACTGATTTGCATACAGAAATCAGGCAAAATCTAATCCAGGCAACAAATGCTGAGTCACATTATCTTCTGTATGTATTTTTTAACATTATTGTATAAAACACTTCCAAAAAACTCCAGTTGAGAAAAAAAATCTTGTTTTAGGAAAGATGGTAATAAAAACTGGAAGTGATTATTTTCTCACTGGCCATCATTACAAGCATTTGTCAACTTTTGAATAAATATTGACTTATATTTTTTTTCCTATTTAACTTGCTGTAGGGATTGTCTTGGGGGCGGGGAGGAGGGATACCTACCCAGAATTTCAAGAACTTGGAATGTTAATGGAGTACTTTTTCTTAGTGAACCTCCAGAATCGTCTGGTCTGAAGAGCCCTTGCTGTTGCTTTCAGTAATCTCGAGGCTCTAAAAGGCTTGTGTCCTGTGATGTCACAGTTGGACTGGATGCAGTTATTCTGAGCAAAGGTCTCCAAAGTGCCTTTGTGAGCATCGTGTAGTTCATGGCATTCTAAAATACAACCTGAGTCTCTCTGTATTGGGGATGTAAAATCCCATTTAATAAATTAATCGGTTAAATATATTGTTTAACTGGTTCACCACTTCAACAGGGGCAGGCAGGCTGTGCCTGCTGTGGGCAGGGGCTGCTCTGACTGAACTGAAGCGCCTCCGCCTGCAGTGTGCTGCTCTGGCAGAGCAAGCACTGTCATGGATAGGGGCTGCTCTGGCTGGGTTGGGCTAGAGCACTCCTGCCCGTGGTGAGCCCTGCCAGGTTGGAGCAGCCCCTGATCATATCCCTACTCTGCATGGTTCACAGCATCTTGGATAAAGGCAAGTTTGGGACAGTGATTGATTAACAAGCTAGAATTCAAGTCTGCTATTACTTGTGAATATGGCCTTTGAACAACTCAATTTTTGTTCTTAAAAAAAATGAAGTTTATAAAACCTGTCCTAATTATTCCCTTGTAATTATAAAGGGAGAGGAACAAAGCTGATTGCATGTTTTTACTGCTTATGAATTTGGCTGATACTTTTTTGTGACAGATGGGTCACAATTTGCTTATGTGAACATGCAAATGCTATAGTTGTATGCATTGAGTTTTTCCAACATACGCATAGTTCTGTGCCAGCTTGATGAGGCACTATGTGAGATGTTAGTGCAGTCCTCCACACAGCAACATTTGTACTCCTGTTTTAAAGGACTAGGTCATATTGATCATGAATGCCCATGGGTATGATATGGTATGTGTGCAAATATATAATTTTCTTTTTCTCTCAAAATTACTAATTTATTTATTATGAGAGGGTCCTCTAGAGCTAAGTTGTCTGTAAGCTGCACGCTTGTGCAGTTGCGCAGCTGTTTTAAGTTCCGCCCAGAAATTCAAAGCTTCTGCGCAGGCAGAAAGCTCATCTGACCGGCGGGGGCATCTCACTAAGCAAGCAGCTAAATGGAACTGGCTACCTGCTTGAAACGGAGCAGCTTCCAGAGCAGGTAAAAAGGCAGATAAGCAGGGAATAAGTGGTCGGGGGGGGGGGGGGGAGGAAGGAAGGGAGTGAGTAAGTAAGTAATTGGCTGAGGGAGACATCAGAGGGCAGGGTAGTTTGGAGAGTCCCATCTGTGGGAAGAAAGAGAGCGGCAGAGATTTGGCATTCTCAAGCCTCCTGGGAAGGGGGAGGTAAGGGGCGGATTACATGGGGTAGGTGGAGGAAAGAGAGGGTAGATGGGTGCTGGCATCTGTGCAGTGAGGTGGAGGTAGGGGGCAGTTTGTTTGAGGTGTCTGGCTGCAGTCCTTTCTGGGTGGGTGGGTGGGTGGGTGGGTGGGTGGTGGTGGGGAAGGCAGGCTGTATAAAGTGTGTATATATGTGGCAGGACATTTGTATGATTATGTGTCAAACAAAGTTTACATAGGTGTTAATGGCTTAAGGTAAGAAAGAAAAAGATTCTTTTAACAGATTTTTTTGGAGTGTTGCAAGTATCTAAAACTCTATTCTTAATGATTTTTTAAATTCCTGTGTTACAGTTTATCATGTGTTAATTAGTATTGCATTAAGGCCAGATCTGTGCTATGTGGTAGAGTTCTGGCTCTTATCAGTTGGAAGTAGCAAGTATCAGCTTGAGCTGTTAAAAAGGTTGATCATACATGTACTCTAAGTGTAGTGTTACTTTTCTTTTTGATTTGATTTCATATCGTAAGTATTGGACTGCCTAATATATATATATATATATATATATATATATATATATATATATATATATATATATATATATATATATATATATAAATCATCTCTCTCTACCCGGTATAGGTGGTGCACATATTAATTTTCAGCCTGCCCAAAAGAAAATTCAATCTGCCCAAGGGTAGAAAATATTAGCACTGTAGTACTTTAATGAAGACTGTCAGCATAGTTTTTCAGTTTCCCTGAGAGGTGGTAGTTATTTTGGTTAGGGATGTTAAATATCGTGTAATTGACTAATTGAATAGTCAGTGCTTTTTCCATCAACTATTCGATTAGTCGATAGGGCGCCTCTGCCTTTGAAGTGGGGTACACTTCAAAGGCGAAAGCACCGTGTGGAGCTGGGGACTCCCCTGCTGACCTCAGGCTCTGTGCGGCACTGCCGCTTTGAAACACCATGGGGAGGAGCCAGCGTAAGGCTCCTTGTGGCATTTCAATTCAGCAGAGCTGCCTGGAGCCTGGGTTCAGCTGGGGACTGTCCTGTTGATCCGGGCTCAAGCTGCACTGCTTCTTTGAAACGTCCCGTGCAGCCCAGAGTCTGGCCCCAGGCTCCAAGTGGCACTGCCAATTTGAAGTACCCCTTTCCTTTTCCCCGCTCCCCACCTTTATACCTCTCTCTGATATGTCAACACAACTGAAATTTGGAGAAAACTGCATTTTTGTTTTAAGTTTTACAGCGCTTTATTATTTTTTGTACTTTTTAGACCCAAAAAAGTCATTGCCCGCCCGGCTACGATTAAGTTGTTTAAACAAATGTGTTGCAATTGTAGGAAAAAAAAGTGTGTGTCTGAAAACTGTAGGTACTAGGGATACTTATAATTTTTTTAAAGGGGTATTTTATAAAAAAAAGATTGAGAAACACTGGACTAGCCTGTCGTCTGTCTGATAAGCATTTGCTTATTGGATAGTTTATTAGTCTTTCATATCCCCAATTTTGGTGGGAGAAACTCTCCTGCGAACATACCATTATCTACACAGGGAACTAGCATGATAGAACAACATCACTCAAGGTTTTTTCACTCTCTTGAGTGATGTAATTGTACAAATATAGGTCTGTAGTGTAGACTGGACCATGGAAATGAATACAGTACAAACTTAAAAGCAGGAAAATCTGGTCAACAGCAGCAGTTGCCCAGAACCTTGCATGATCAACTCTGAAAGATCAATGTACACCATCTTTTTATAGCTTGCAAAAGATTGACCCATTACTTCAGGTAAGGAAACAAGCTAACTGTTAAAATGTAATTTTTTTAATCCTTTTTTAAAAAGGAGACGCTACAATGAGAACAATGTAACACTCCATCTTTGAGTTACCAAAATAACGTACATTATTCAATCTTGCTGATGGCTTTCTTTTCACTCCTCTTCAACATTGAAATCTAACATGTCATCTTCATTTCCTGATAGAATTTACTTGCTTTGGAGTCACCCGACTGCAAGGCATTGGCAGGAGACCATTTATTAACAAAGTGACATTTGTGATTTTATGTATATGCTAATTAAACTCATAGTATTCCTTATGCATATTTAGCATTATGATGGGGCAGCTGCCCCACACTGGCTGGGAGGGGTTAATTCAGGCTGGAGGGAGTCTGCCAAGAGCCTTGACCAATTGGGGAGAGGCTTTTTACTAGCCAATTAGTGCGTGGCTTGCTGGGGCAGCCCTGCATATAAGGAGCTGCCCAGCAGCGAGGAGTCAGTTGAGCCCTGACCAGGGAAGAGGCAGGACTAGTTCCCAGAGGCATCTTTGCTAGAGCAGTGCTGGGCAGGCTCGGAAGTGGGGGGGTGGGGAAAGGGGGGGTTAGCGAAGGAGGCTCCTGCCTGAAATCTGACAGACTGCTGGCCTTGCCATTAGGGCCAGGAAGGTTCAGAGAGTCACTGGGGAAGTGGCCCAGGGAGCAGAAAGAAGTGAAGGGGAGCAAAGGAAGGCAGGACATGGCTTCTGCCAAAGGGTCCCTGGGTCAGGACCTAAAGTAGTGAGTGAGCCAGGGTCCCTCCCTTCCCCCTTGCTCAACAGCTGGCCACCAGCGTATTGTGGCCCACAAGGACTGCGACTGGCCCCGGAAGTGAGGGGCTAGACTTGGAGACCACAGTCAGCCACCATGGCAGCAGAGATATGGAACTTCAGATAAACACTGTTCCCCACCCCCGAAGGGGTCCGAAAGACACTAGAGCAGGCACTGCCGGAAGGCAGTGTCCTGAAGAGGATGCCACGGTCTGGGAGTGACATGAGTCCAACACTGGAGAGCGGAGTGAGGACACGGGGAGACACCAGCCAGAGGGAGGCACCTTGTGAGCTAAGGAGCTAATTCTTAGGAATACTGGCAGAAGGCCCCGTAACAGTGAGTCCGCCCCGTGACACATGTTCAGAGTAGAATCATAGAACACTAGACCTGGAAGGGACCTTGAGAGGTCATAGAGTCCAATCCCCTGCCCTCACCGCAGGACCAAGCACCGTCTCTAGACTATCCCTGATAGATGACTATCTAACCTGCTCTTAAATATTTCCAGTGATGGAGATTCCACAAGCTTCCTAGGCAATTTATTCCAGTGTTTAACCACCCTGACAGGAAGTTTTTTCTAATGTCCAACCTAAACCTCCCTTCCTGCAGTTTAAGCCCATTTCTTGTCCTATCATCAGAGGCCAAGGGGAACAATTTTTCTCCCTCCTCCTTGTGACACCCTTTTAGATACTTGAAAACCACTATCGTGTCCCCTTTCAGTCTTCCCTTTCTAAACTAAACAAGCCCAGTTATTTCAGTCTTCCCTCAGCGGTCATGTTCTCTAGACCTTTAATCATTTTTGTTGCTCTTCTCTGGACCTTCTCCAATTTCTCCACATCTTTCTTGAAACATGGTGCCCAGAACTGTACACAATACTCCAAATGAGGGTTAATCAGTGCAAAGTAGAGCAGAAGAATGATTAGCCCTAATTGGCTAGTAAAAAGCCTCTCCCCCATTGCTCATGTCTTAGTCACAACACTCCTGTTGATGCATCCCAGAATCATGTCCCTCCTCCCCCCAGCAGACCAGGGACACGGGGAGCAGAGCCGCAGCGGGGTGCCGCGCCTCTGAGGCTTTGCTCTGGCTTTGCAGACCACAGGCACCGGGACTGAAGCGGCAGCAGCGGCGGTTCCCCGCGCTTCTGAGGCTTTGCTCTGGCAAAGCCTCAGACGGGCGGGAACCCGCCCGGGGCCCTGGTCTGCTGGAGACGGTCTCCAGCAGACCAGGGGCACCGGAGCAGCTTACGAACGGGGCTTTCTCGCCCCGGAGCTCGCAGGTAGCAATCCGCCACCTCGACCTCCGGGGCAAGAAAGCCCCGTTCGCAAGTGCGGATCCGACATAAGTCGGATCCGCGTAAGTCGGGGACTGCCTGTATTGACATGTTTAGCTTGTGGTCCACTGACCCCTAGATCCCTTTCTATATAGTCGCTTACAATTCTGTATGTGTGAAACTGATTGTTCTTGTTAAGTGGAGTACTTTGCATTTGTCCTTATTCAACTTCTTCCTATTTGCCTCGGACTGTTTCTCCAGTTTGTCCAGATCATTTTGAAGTATGACCCTATTCTCCAAAGCAGTTGCAACCCCTCCCAGCTTCATATTATCTGCAGACTTAATAAGCGTACTCTCTATGCCAATATCTAAATTGTTGATGAAGATATTGAACAGAACCGGTCCCAAAACAGACCCATGTGGAACCCCACTTGTCATGCCCTTCTACCATGATTGTGAACCATTAATAACTACTCTCTGAGAACAGTTATCCCGCCTGTTATGCACCCACCTTATAGTAGCCCCATCTAAGATGTATTTGCCTAGTTTATTGATAAGCTGATCATGCGAGATTGTATCAGATGTCTTACTGAAGTCTAGGTATACCACATCCACCACTTATCCCTTATGCTCAAGACTTGTTATCCTATCAAAGAAAGCTATCAGGTTGGTTTGATATGATTTGTTCTTTACAAATTCATGCTGTTACCTGTCACCTTATTTTCTTCCAGATATTTGCAGATGAATTCCTTAATTACTTACTTCATTATCTTTCCTGGCACAGAAGTTAAATTGACTGGTCTGTAGTTTCCTGCATTGTTCTTATTTCCCTTTTTATAGATGGGCACTATATTTGCCCTTTTCCAGTAGATAACCTCTAAGTATAGAATTCCTTGTTCAAATAATTTATTTTTCTTTTCCCAAGTCTTTTATTGGATGAGGTATTAATATTTTTAAAAAAAGCTTTAAGGCCAGTGTTCAATTGTTCATGCAGGATTTCTTCCTTCTTATTCTGCAGCATGCCTTTTACATGTTTACTCAAGCTTGTAATTTATACTTGGTGATGCTGGTCAGTAAATATTCTGTTCCCAACGGAAATTTTAGAGGGCTGTTTTTGCTGGGTGAAAGAGCGTGAGTCTTAGACATTGTATAAACACACAGATTAAAAAAAGATTAAATATTCATGTTTTACAAAATATATTTGATGAACAAAACTACAGGTATCAGTTTAGATGCAACTTTAAAATATTCCTATATACAAGATCTAATGCTTTATGTTCAGATTCTTACTGCATACTGTTGAGTCAGTAGTTTGTAAAGCAAAGGTATATTTGTTTTTCAAACAAGATCTGTGAGTTATGTGAAGCAAGTGGAAGACCAAGGACAGGATTTAGGCGGGAACAACAATAACAAAATACCAATGGCAAAAGTATTAAATGTGTTATAGTTAACATTCTTTGGTAGAATCTAAAGTTAAAATGGGGACAAAACAAGTTTAAAAATTACTTGGACAAATTTGATTGTCTTTAGGTCAGTAGGGTCTAAATCAGGGGTGCCCAAACTTTTTTCAAAGAGAGCCAGATTTGATGAAGTGAACATGCGTGAGGGCTGACCATTTTGCCTGACATTCTTTGAACCATTAAAATTAAATGCAAATTAACTATTTTATGCAAAGTTTATTGCAAACGGCATACTTTTCATTTCATCACATGGATGACAAATCTAAACAGGTGTTAAATCACTCTATCTTTCATATCTGAAGGCCAGATGAAAAAAAAAATCCAGGAAGCTGAAATATATGTCAGGAACATTGTAAAGTACATATTATTGGTAATAAAGGTTGTCTGTCAACTTTTAAGTTAAAAAAATATGAACAGGAACATAACACCAAGTATATATGTTGTGTCCAAATATATTTATAACTGATTTAGACCAACTGACATTAACTGAGATTTTACAATGTATTCATCTCAATACATATGGATTCGTTGGGGGCCATAAAAGATAGATATTGCCAAATTAGTTGTGGGGCCGTATAAAACTGGAACACGGGCCGCAATTGGCCCGCGGGCCGGACTTTGGACATGCCTGGTCTAAATGAAGTAATGAAGTGTTCTTAGAAAATTCAGGGAGCTGACTGAAGAGATTTCTGAGTAGTAAGCAAGAGTCAGTATAGGTTCATCAAGACCAAATCCTGTCAAACCAATCTAATATCCGCTATGACAGTGTATCATGTGGATGGGGGTAAGCAGCAGATGTAATAGTTCAACTTTAGAAAAACTTTTGATATGGTCTCATAAGAAAACAAGAGAAACATAGTCTATTCTAGACAAACCTACTATAAGGTGGGTGCACTACTAGTTGGAAATCTATAGTAAAAGAGTCAAGCTGGAGGGACATATGAAGTAGGGTCCCTCATGGTTCTGTCCTGGGTCCATTTCTATTTGATATTTTCCTAAATGTTTTGGATACTGGCATTGAAAGTGTGCTTTCAGAGTCTGAAGATGATAGCAAGCTGAGAGGGGTTGCAAGCACTTTGGAGGACTGGATTAGAATTCAAAATGATCTTGACAGACTGGAGAAATGAAATGGTATGAACTAGGATGAAATTCAATACGACAGATGCAAAGTAATGCACTGAGGGAAGGAATAATGAGCTGCCTACATACAAAATGGGAAATGACTGCCTACGAAGGAGTCCTGTAGAAAAATTTGGGGTTGGGGAGTTATAGTGGTCATAAACTAAATAAGAGACAACAATGTAGTATTGTTACAGTCTCTCCCTATCCTTCCCCATTGACGTAATTCTGGGATATATTAGCATGAGGGATGTAAGCAGGACTCAAAATAATTCTTCCACTCTAGTCAGTGCTGGTGAGGACTCAACTGGAGTATTGTGTCAAGTTCTGGGCACCATACTGCAGGAAAGATGTGGACAAATTAGAAGAAATCCAGAGTAAAGCAACAAAACTGATTAAAGGTTTAGAAAAAGAATCATAGACCTGGAAGAAACCTTGAGAGGTCATCTGCTCCAGTCCCCTGCACTCAAAGCAGGACCAAGCACCATCTAGACCCTTGGGCTACGTCTAGACTACACGCCTTTTTCAAAGAGGCTTTTTCAAAAGATACTTTTGAAAAAACCTCTTTCGAAAAAGAGCGTCTAGACTACAATCAGTACTTTCGAAAAAGCAAGCCGCTTTTTCGAAAGAGAGCACCCAGGCAGTTTGGGTGCTCTCTTTTGAAAAAGCACAGTTTGCATTACATAGCGCCTTTTTTCAAAAGAGCACTTTCCAAAAAAGGCATTACTCATAAAACAAGGTTTTCTGTGGTTGACAAAACTGCAGCGTTCTTTCGATTTACTGCCGCCAGAATGCGGCAGCAGTCTAGACGCAGGTAAAAGATTTTTTCGAAAAAAGGCCACTTTTTTAAAAAAAAAAATCTCTGTAGTCTAGACACACCCTTAGTGTCCAACCAGTTCTGCCACTAGAGTGGCTATGGCTAGAGCAAGCTAGTCACACTCAATCAGCCAAATAGCTAGTATGTTGAACACCACAGATTTAGACCATCCATGATCAGTGTTTGTTTAACCTGCTAAAAATCTTCAATGATGGAGATTCCACAACCTCCTTAGGAAATTTATTCTCGTAGTTAACCACCCTGACAGTTAGGAAGTTTTTTCCCTAGTGTCCAACCTAAACTTCCCTTACTGCAATTTAAGCTCATTGACTCTTGTCCTATCATCAGAGGTTAAGGAGAATAATTTTCTCCCTCCTCCTTGAAACCTGTTTGGTACAAAGCTGTTACCATATCCCCTCTGTCTCTTTTTTCCAGATTTAAACAAACCCAAATACTTAGTCTTTCCTCGTAGGTCATGTTTTCTAGACCTATAAATATTTTGGTTGCTATTCTCTGGACTCTTTCCAATTTGTCTGCATCTTTTCTAAAATTTGGCAGCTGGGACTACACACAATACTCCAGCTGAGGCCTAATCAGCGCTGAGTAGAGTGGAAGAATTACTTCTCGAGTCTTGCCTACATCACTCCTGTTAATACATCCCAGAACGATGTTTGCTATTTTTGTGAATGTGTTGACTCGGATTTAGCTTAGCCACTACGATCCCTACATCCCTTCCTAGACAGTCATTTTCCATTTTGTTTGTGTGCAACTGATTGTTCCTTCCTAAGTGGAGTAATTTGCATTTGTCCTTATTGAATTTAATCCTATTTACATCAGACCATTTTTCCAGTTTGTCCTGATCATTTTGAATTTCACTCCTATGCTCCAAAGCAGTGGTACCCAAACTGTGGTTCACGGACTCCTGGTGGTCCATGATGGTACTTCGGGGGGGGGGGGGGGGGGTTGTGGAAAGCTTAAAAGTAAGGATCGGGCCCACCAGGCTGGTGTATGAGGGGCATACACAGAATTCAAGGATTTTCTCCTCACTCCCTTAGCATCTGGAGAATGGGATGAAAAGCAAGCTGCATCCCAGAATACATTGCAAGAAGAGAGGTTTAGGTTTAATATCAGGAAAAACTTCCTAACTGTCAGTATGGTTAAGAACTGGACCAAATTATCTAAGAAGATTGTAAAAGCAACGAGGAGTCCTGTGACACCTAATGGATTCTCCATCATTGGAGATTTTAAAGAGCAGGTTAGACAAGCATTTCTAGGGGACAGTCTAGATAATACTTAGTCCTGCCTCAGCACAGAGAACTCAACTAGGTGACCTACCACAAGATCTGTTCTAGTCTGACATTTCTGTGACTCACATTTCTGTGACTCTTCAGAAGTAGATAAGCAGGTACTTTGTGGTTTTCTATGGGAGAGGGAGTCTGCAGAGATTTGAACTACGATACTACAGTTCTGTGCAATTGTCCTTAGCGAACCTTCTCTTTTGTTGCCCCCAAGTTACCTAGCGTGTTCTGTTTTGTTTTCTGTCGCTCTTCATCTCAAAGATGGCTGGATTTGGTGACCGAGGATTGTATAGTGTATGTGGTTTTGGGAAGCACCGATTTTTTTTTTTTTTTTTTTTTTTTTAAGATTAAAGGCAGTGTGTGTATAAAATATTAAAATATTTGACTTAATGCTCTGTTGGTGTCTTGCCTCTTCCCTAAAGTGTGTGAGATTCCTTGATTGTAGAAGCTGTAAATACAAACCCATATTATTCTGAGTTTAGTGTGTTTGAATATACAGAATGAGTTGTTGAACTTCATCTGTTCATGCTGTCCTGCTGTTAAGCTGCTTGTGCTGTGGTGTTGTGTTGCTGTGTGCTGTAGCACACGGCATCCTTATTTTTGCCAACTTCACTTTCACGCTCTGTCATCAACTTCAGATTTAAGAAGTTAAACTAAGACACATATTTTTAGCCCAATAACTTTTTTGAAAGAGATATAGTTCCATAAACTGGTAATATGAATGCCATCAAAACCAAATTGTGTGTGACAGTTACTCGCTTAGGACTTAGCACTCTGATATTCTATAAGGGTGTAAACCAAGCTGTTGGCACTAACAGTGCTGAGAAAGTTGGAGCTGTTTCAGAAAAGGGTAGATCTGCTTTCCAGCTTAGGAGTACATATGTTCACTGGGTATGCAGCTGAATTTCTAAAAGATCAGTCTGCAAGGCAGAGCACTACCACTTTTAGGTGTTGACTTGTGAGATGCGAGGCTTTAAAAAGGGATAGTGCTCTAGTGCTAGGATGATATTAGGAGAGGCCAGCATTGTCCTTCCTTCTGAACCAGAACCTGTGGGTGATTTTTTGAAGGACAGTGTGTTGATGGAGATGCCATCTTTTGGAGATTTAAAACTGTCCAGACTCTGAAAACCTTTAGAGGATGTCTACACAGCCAGTAAGCATATCTGGCTGGTCTAGCCTACCTGACTCTGGCTCGGGGGCTAAGGCTGCAGAACTCTAGTATTGCTGTGTAAATGTTTGGTAGTTGGCACCCTCCAGCTCATGGAGTCTCAAAATTCTGGCTCCAGCCCAGATCCAAACATCAGCATAGCAAGTGTACAGCCCCATGAGATGCGGTCAGCTGATTTGGGCCAGCTGTGTATTTCTAAGCATGAGTGGTCCCAGTGAAGTCAATGGGAATACTTGCATGCATAAAAATAGATCCAAGCTTGTGAACCTGAATTTAGCTCTAAATTAAAGATTAGTAGCTGGGTTTGGTGGGGGCATAATCTTATATTTTAGATTTTTATTCATGCTTGTGCTAACTCTTTCTATGATACCCAGAGATAATGTTTAAGAACTTAGGAAAACATGAAGAAGAAATAACTGGGATAAACAGCACTACATGAATGCATAATCTTATTATTTATACACCGACTTTAAGAGTAGACAAGTCAGTTTGCTTAAAATCACTGAAGAATCTGGAGTGCTTTAAAAAAATAGTCTGGAATGCTTAGCGTACAGTAAGGGTGGGTGGGTATTGCAGAACCTCCGTCTGTAATCAGCAAGTGATTTTTCATTGGGGAGTACCGTATATACTCGAGTATAAGCCGACCCGAATATAAGCCGAGGCACCTAATTTTACCACAAAGAACTGGGAAAAAGTATTGACTCGAGTATAAGCCTAGGGTAGGAAATGAGGCAGCTACTGGTAAATGTAAAAAATGAAGATAGATACCAATAAAATTACATGAATATTTATTTCAAAGAAAAACAATAACCTAGCTCTGTAAGTGGAAAAGGGGGTCAACAAAAACAATATGGTATCAAAAATACCGTAACTTTAAAAGTACAACAACCTTAGCTCAATCAGCAACCAAGCTAACACACAAGAGCTAAAATCCTTCAAAACTGGAGTTCTCCTCATCATCATCTGTATGTCCAAACAGAGCTTCAGCTGGTGTGAGGTTATCAGCATAGACATTGTCATCATCACTGACAAACTATTATGGAGTAGTTTTTTAAGAAAGCATATTGGAATGTATTTAACTCACTTAGAAGCAGTCCCAGCTCTACGAACATCAAAATGCAGTATGTAGAAAAAGTTGAAAGAAAAATATAGTAAATCTGCCGCCCTCTTCCACAACAAGTAAAAATAGCACCTAATGTAGCATCATTGCCAATCTACAGCAGCTATTCAAGTACATGAAAGTTTAAGTAAAATACTTCCAACTTAATCTTAGAAATGTTTTATACCCTTTTAATATATCATTTTTTAAAAAGTTCCTATAAAGCTACATGTGGCATTTCATTTCTTTTCACAAGTTTTAGGAACTGAACTGAGCACTTTTAATATGCTCTGGATTATAAATTCTCTTTAAAAGTTTATTGTGAAATACTGGCAAAACCAATTGTCATTCAACTGGTATATAAACGAGACCCAAGAGTATAATGAATTTCTATCTACAACATTTAGTCAAATCCACCAGGGAAGGGCAGTAATTTCTTTTAAAGTAGAACCCTTTAATTGTTCCTACGTACCTTCCAATATTCAGTTGTATTAAATACATTTCTTCAGACAATTGTCCTAGTATTCAGTCTTTCTTGTGTTTAGTGCACTAACAATCTGGCGTAAGTTACTGTACTAATATGAAACTATTCAGCAGTTTGACAGATTAAATATTTTTAATAAAACAGTACAGGCAGTCCCCGGGTTACGTACAAGATAGGGACTGTAGGTTTGTTCTTAAATTGAATCTGTATGTAAGTCGGAACTGGCGTCCAGATTCAGCCGCTGCTGAAACTGACCGCCAGTTCTGACTTACATACAGAATCAACTTAAGAACCCCAGGCGTCCCCAAGTCAGCTGCTGCTGAAACTGATCAGCAGCTGATTCCAGGAAGCCCGGGGCAGAGCAACTCTGCCTGGGGCTTCCTGTAGTCAGCGCTGGTCAGTTTCAGCAGAAGCTGACTTGGGGACGCCTGGGGCAGAGCAGCTGGGGTGCTGCTGGGCTGCTCCAGTAGCGCCGCTCCTGGGTGCTACTGGACCAACCTAGCAGCACCCCATCTGCTCTGCCCCAGGCGTCCTGATTCAGCCGCTGCTGAAACTGACCAGCAGCGGCTGAATCAGGACCTGGGGCAGAGCAGCTGGGGTGCTTCCGGGTTGGTCCAGTAGTGCCCAGAGCGGGCGCTGCAGGACCAATCGGCAGCGCCCCAGCTGCTCTGCCCCAGAGTCCAAAACAAAAGCCTGGTCTGCTGGGGGGGGGGGAGCACACTAGCTGCGCCCCCCCCTCCCCAGCAGACCAGGGACACGGGGAGCAGAGCCTCTGAGGCTTTGCTCTGGCAAAGCCTCAGAGGGAGGGACCCCGCCGTGGCTGCGGCTTCAGTCCGGGAGCCTGTGGTCTGCTGGGGACCGTCCCCAGCAGACCACAGGCTCCCGGACTGAAGCCGCAGCCGCGGGGGGGTCCCGCGCCTCTGAGGCTTTGCTCTGGCAAAGCCTCAGAAGCGCGGGAACCCGCCCGGTGCCCCTGGTCTGCTGGAGACGGTCTCCAGCAGACCAGGGGCACCGGAGCAGCTTACGAACGGGGCTTTCTCGCCCCGACTTCCGGGGCTAGACCCGGCTAGACCTGGCCAGCGGCAGAGACGCGCTGAGCCCGCCCGAGACGCTGTTCTCGAGACGCTGACTCGAGTATAAGCCGAGGGGGGCATTATTCAGCACAAAAAATGTGCTGAAAAACTCGGCTTATACTCGAGTATATACGGTGACTTTTATGGGGGAAATCCTCTTCAGATCACCAAGTTATTCAAATGCCCATTACACTCAATGGGTAGAAGCCATGCCCTGCTGTCCTTATCTGTGTGATGCAGGAATCTTGCAATAAGCCCCACTGTCTCCCATTAGTGGAGACTTAGTGTCACAGAGCTGCACATTTCTTTAGTCTCCAATGACTACAAGGGATCAAGAGCTTTATTCTTATAGGATAGTAAGGGCTTAACTCTTTCACCCTGAGTTCTTCTCTGTAACATCCAAAATGCACCATATGTCGTTTTTAGGGGTTGAGAGCTTAATTATGCAGAATGTTGAAAGACCTAGTAACCTTGCCATCCTAGTCACAGTTTAGTGATGAGCTCATGGTTTTTGAGGCCACAATTAAAATCCTGTGGCTGGCCCATGCCATCTAATATGGGATTGGGTGTGGGGGCAGGGGGCTATAAAGGACTTCTTAATTGCAGTGTAGAAGTTTGGGTTCAGGCTGCAGTGTAGGCCTCTAGCATGCTGCCAGGTGGGAGGATCATAGGGCCTTGAGCTGTGCTGCTTAGTCCAAACCACATGGGCCTGAGTCATTGCATTGTAGACCTGAGCTAAGAGCAGGAGTGAGCAAATTCCAGCCTGTGGGCCAGATCCAGTCCACAAGATTAGTCCCTGGCGGGCTGACCAGCTCTATATTTACCTGCATCTCCGCAGGTATTGGGCAATCGCAGTTCTCGTTGGCCGCAGATCGTTGTTCACGGCCAATGGGAGTGATGGGAAGCAGGTCTGCGCCACTTCACACCTCTCCCATTGGCTGCAAATGGTGATCCACAGCCCACGAGAGCTGCGATCACCCGATACCTGTGGATAAATACAGAAATGAGCGTCCGCCAGAGACTAACCCTGTTGGGTGGCCATTTATTTTAGTGCCCACCCCTGACTAAGAGACAGCTGAGTTCAGTGGGTAGGGTGCTGGACTGGATAGGGTGCTGGACTGGGATTTGGGAGACCTGTCACTGACCTGCTTTGTGAGCTCAGGCAAATTTTCATTCCCATGTCTCTTTTCCTCTGCCCTTTCTTGTCTTACCTGTTTAGTCTGTAAGCTGTTTGGGGCAAGGGCTGTCTCCTATGTGTATGTACAGAGCCAAGTACAGTGAATGTAGATATCAGTCGGGAACCCTTAATTACTTACAGCAACACAAATAAATAGCATTATACTGACAGCACACACCCATTGTGTTCGAAAGGAAAGAAATTGAGGGAGTCAGTCTTTCTAATGTTCAATGTGGAAAACCCTTTTTGCCAGGTTTTCACAGCATTTACATGTTGGTACCAGACTATAGTAATGTGCAACGTCAACAGGGTCTCTCTCAATTACATAGGGTAAGCAGACTTCTTGAGAGCAGGTCATATGCTATGGTCCTATGAGGTGCTGAGCACAGCTGACTCCCAGTGAAGTGTGATCGGAGTTCAGGACACTCAGTAATTCTCAGGGTTATGTCTCTGTGTTTGTGCAGCTGACTAGTAGACGAGATTTAAGCACTGGCTGGTGACATCTTTGAGTAGATTCTGTTTCTTCAGAATCGGCTATTCCGTGGGCTTTATCTTCAAGACCTGTTATGTCTAAATTTGGTGGAGATGAGTTCCATTCAGGCATTAAACGGCTTTGAGACCTTGGATAAGTGGCACACTAGAATTTGGGGATATTTATCTTTGCTCTCTTATAAAGAAGAGACCTGGCTGGGTAACTTAAGTTAAACAGGGGCAATGTTTGACTTTTCCTTTCCATTGATTTCTCTCCTGTTTATCACTACAAACATTCCTTCCTACAGGCCCAGCAATTTCTCTGCACTCAGTTTGGTAATTAAATAAAAAGCCCTTTCCCTTCTCCACCTTTTTCCCATTCTAGTTTTAAGTTTTTGTATTGGGTTGGTGTCACCTACTGATTCTGCGTGGGCTGTTTACAGTCAATGTCCCTCTTTTTTTCCCCACCACAAAGCAGGCCTCCTGAGCTTTGGCCATATGTGTTTTTGTCTCTATACCAGCAGAAAGAACAGCTGTAGTAGAGACAGCTAAACTCAAGACTGGGGATTTCACCAGAAATCCCCAGCTGTGAAGCCCAGTCATACCATACTGTGGGATTTAAAATAGTCCCAGTGGTCCACAGTTCAATCCTTGTACAAAAAGTGCCCTGTCCTAGTCAGAAAGAAGAGGCAAATCAGTTAATTAACTAACATTTTAGTAGCACATTTAATTTAGAAAGATCCTCAAGTGATGCACACAAAGTGTACACACAAATTGTTGTACCCAGCTGTGAAATGCATCCATCTCTGGAGTGGCGCATGGCAGTTGTGTAACATCGTAATGCTATGTGATGCTTGGAATAGAAAGTAAAGTCATCACCTTATTATTCTAACGAGGTACATTAGTGCTGATAAGATGGTGAGTACTTTCCAGATATATAAGACCAAACAGACCCCTGCACTGAGGAAGAAGGTCAGAAGGAAGAAGTTATGAGGGTGGGAATATTTGAACTAGAATGGAGGCACAATGTCACACTCCACTAGTGAGGATAAGAAGGGAATATATTTGGTTTTCGGATAAATAGCAACGTATTTTTTCTTGCCACTTACACATTCTTTATAATTGAATATGCCCTCTTCATAAAAACTAGATTGCTGCAAAAATGGTGAGATTCAGTATTTTATGTTTGTGTTTTGTAAACATTGATTGTCAAATTATTTGTCTCCATGACCTTAGATATGGCTTATTGTAAGGGATTTCTGATTTTGCCTTGTATAGCTAGACAAGATCCATTCTGAAATCATATAAATGCTAAAGATCAAATACAGGTTGGCCCAGCTGTTGTCATGGGTTGCCAATTGAGTACAAAAATTTGGGGGGAAGAGGGAATTCCTTAAATCAGAGGTTTTACATTTGTCCATTCTGTAAACATGTTACTTATGAATTGACATCATTATATTATACCTGTGTCTCTGTGTTCGCAAGTAACCCTCACCACTTCTAATGTTGCATGCATCAGAAATGTAATCAAGCAATTTAAATGGAGGTAGGTGGGGGAGAGGGATTAAAATTGTTTAGAGATTACAAGTCTTCAAATAATCGCTAGCAAGTGTCCCTTTCTTTGCTTGTGACAGATGGTTTATGTGCTGTTGATGGATCCAGAGAGAGCTAGCCTGTCTCATCAGTCACTTCTCGGAGCCAGCTTGGAAGTATATTGGGATGCTTGTCTTTTGTTCTGCCAATGCCTATTTGGCAGCAATGCAGACAAAAGCAAATCCAGCTGGAGCCTGGTCTCTACAGGGATTTAGGAGACAGGTTGACAAACAAACAGCTGTAGACAAACTCATTGGGTGGCATCAAATCTAATTATTTAAGAAGAAATGAAAAGGAAAATGAGTTTTTGTATTCTTACTTTATTTACTTGTGTGGTGCTGTTAACAGGGGATTTCAAGGTGGCTGGCAAACTTAATACACCTATTGCTCAGAGTGCTAAATTACTCGATCTCCATTTTACAGATGGGTAAACTGATGTAGAGGTGTTCAGTGGCTTGTATGCAGAGAATCAATTGTAAAGCCGAGAGCAAAACGCATATATTCAGTGTTCTGCTGTGAGCACAAGTCAGCACTGCCTCCACATTTCGGTACAGGCAGTCCCCGGGTTACATGGATCCGACTTACATTGGATCCCTACTTACAAACGGGGTGAGGCAACCCCGCACTAGCTGCTTCCCCCCAGCAGACCAGGGAGACGTGAAGCTAGTGCCCCCCCGCCCCCAGCAGACTAGGGAGACGTAGAGCGGCTTTTCTCAGCAGACACCTCAGCTTGAGAATAAAGGACTGAGGGAAGTGAGGTGTGGGAGAATAAAACTGAGCTCTGGAGAAATGTTTGGCTAGAGTTTCCCCTACAATATGTACATACAAATTCAGCTTAAGAACAAACCTACAGTCCCTATCTTGTACGTAACCCGGGGACTGCCTGTATACCGAGTGCTAGTAAGCTCTCTTACTTTCTTCCTCCCAACACATTTGGCTAACAGGATCTAAATGGTTATTTCTTTTGCACTTGCTTGTGCAGTACAGATTGCTCCTTTCTAAACCAGGGACTCTCTGGTCTGGCAACATCTATGATCCGGCATGACCACTGTTGTTCCTGGATGAGAGCGCCCTGGAGCAGAAGGACCTGCAGCTGGGAGCCCAGCACAGCTCAGTGTGTCAGATCCTATTGAACTTCGTGCAGCATTTTGTCTTGATGCCTGTGGCCCATAATGTCACTTACTCTGGTTATTGTGCTGGGGGTGGCTGCGTTTCAGTGGTGCTGTGTCCTGTAGTTTTTAAAGGGCTTTGGAACCTGGATGTTAAAGGTGCCCTGTCAGTAATACCCATTTCCATCTGTGCTGATAGAACATGGAGTGCTCAGTCGTGGCTTGTTTTTTTTGGTGGGGAGTGGGGATTGTTGCTGGATTTTTAGCAAATATTCTATATTCAGATGCCAGCATTTTTTGGAAGTAGCTATTGAAACCAGACTGGTTTCCCTCATCCAATCCCCTTTTAAAATGAAACACAAGACCCATTTTATTCAGCCCAGATGGTGTGCTTTTTTAAAAGTGAGCAATGTGTTACAGTGAAAATGGGCCACTTTTGCTTTTCTTCTTTTTTTTAAACTGAATATATCCATGCTTCTAGTGTTTAGTTTGGATTCAGAACAAGAGAGGCTGCAGGATAAGCATGTTAACTATTGGAAGCTTACTCTGCCAGACTGAAGGAATTTCTACCACTGCCAATAGGCTACACAAAAGCTGACATCTGTATGGACTATATTTTAAACCCTGGTTCATCCCTACAGGGAATTATAGTCAGTTATCTAATTTAGTCTTTTCTGTGGCACCTTACCTTTGAATTATCCAGCAGGCTTTGCCTTGGGCGAGATGGAAGGCAGTGGGGAGCATCACATCCCAGAAGATTGGGAAGCAGCAACTGGACCGAGGATCCCTTGATGGGTGTTAAAGTTTCTTGAAGTTGATTTGGTAAAGGATTGTGAAGGGGATTTTTAAAGCCAGTAAGCAAAAAAAAAAAAATAAAATAAAAAATGCAACTTAAACTAGGGATGTGAAGGGTTAAACTGTAAGCCTCACAAACGGGTGAGGCTTTCCAGTCCAGTTAACTGGTGGGGGCTGGAGCAGGTCCCTGTCGGCTGGAGGCTGCTGCAGTCCTGCAGGGCCCACCTATCGGTGGGGGGTGCTCCAACCTGGCCACAACATGCGGCTCGCAGGGGCACTCCAGCCCAGCCATAGCAGCCCCTATTTACAAGGGGCAGGGAGTATGCACTACAGGCCAGCTGGGCTGGAGTGCGCTCCCTTTAATCAGTTAACCTATTAACATTACATTTAACTGATTAAACGGGCTTTTACATCCATAGTTTGAATTATTCCATGTGTGGAATTGCTTTGGCAGCTCTGTCTCCACAATTGGATTGTTTAGAGGCGGAGTAATCTGAATGAGTATCTAGATCGGGGTCAGCAACCTTTCAGAAGTGGTGTGGTAAGATTCCACTTTTCCCCATATCCCTCAGTGCAAGCCCTGCCACCTCCCATCCTGCCCCCTCATCCCTGTGCCCCCAGCGCACTCACCGGCAGGGCAGCAGTGCTGGGACTCGCAGCCACCTGGGAGCAGCACTGGGGCAAAGAGGGGCTGTGGGGGGACAGAGTCACTTCCCTGTCTGGCCCAGCCCTTTGCCTGGGACTTGCCCCTCACTTGCAGACTGTGGCTCTGGGGTTGGGGCAGGCAGAGCCCAGGGTTGCCCAGGGCTGTCTCCAGCCCCCAGCTGGGCACAGTGGGGTTCTGGGGAACAGCTGCGGCGTAGCTTGGGCCCCAGCACCCCATGGAGGAGGCAGCAGCATGTGTGACCGGCCATAACACCCCGCTTTGCCGAGCAGCCCTAGCCCTGCCCCTTCCCTGGGCAGGAGGCAAAGCCTGTAACGGGAGGAAGGGGAGTGTTAATCCCTTAGCTCCTGGGAGCTGCATGCCTCAGGGACAGGGAGCCCAGTACAGGATCATGCCTCCCGCTCCACTTGCTGGGCCACCCAGCCCCCTTCTCTATGCTGTGAGTGCAACAAAAAATCATCTTGCCTGCCACTTATGGCACACGTGCTGTACATTGCCGACCCCTAATCTAGATACATTTAGAGTATGATTTAAATGCTTCAGTTCATAACCTCTGATTTGTCTAAGGGGCCCTCTTAGAAAGCAATTGGTTGATGGTCTAGGCATTGGACTGCAGTTGAGGGGAATCTCTGTTCTAATTATATCCCTGCAAGAAACCTCTTCTGTGACTTTAGGCAAATATCTTAATCCTTCTGTATCTCCTTACCTGTCTCAAAGGGTAGCTGTGAAGATAAGTTCAGTGTGTGCCACTGAACAGTCTACAGATACTTTACTAGACAAGGAATGGGAATTGGGCTGTCCTAGTCTGTTCAGGGAAGGACAATTCTATAGGCCCGTGGTCCCCAACATGGTGCCCGCGGGGGCATTTGTCTGCGCCTGCCAAGTGCTCAGGGCTGGCCTGGCCCCGGGCACGTGGCGCATGCGCGGTGCCAGAGCCAGCCCCGGGCACGTGGCGCACGGTGAGCGCCGGCCCCGGGGGTGCCGCGGATTGACCCCCCCGCGGCGCATGGGGGAGGGAGGGAGAGAGCGCCAGCGCCGGCCCCGGGCGCGCGGCGCTTGGGGAAGGGTGGGGGGAAGAGAGCGCCAGCGCCGGCCCCGGGAATGCGGCTATGGGGGGGGGGCTCTGCTCGGGGGGGCTCTGCTCGGGGGGGCCCCCTGGCGCCCGGGAACCCCAAATGGTTGGGGACCACTGCTATAGGCAGTTAGATTGCAAAAGTGTTCAGAGGTTTCTTTCCCAATGAGCTTTCCTTAAATGATTTGATGGCTTTAAAATGGTTCTGAAAATATAAAAAAACTAAGCAGAGGGCTTTTGACTCTTCCTCTCCTCCTCAAGAGGTTTCAGAGTCTGAGACACCACTGTCTTCATATCATGTACTTTGGAAATGCATCTGACAAGCTTTCTTCCTGTCAAATACTGTGATCTTTAGAGAGGAAAGATAAATCTCTGTGGTCAAAGCAAAAGTCTGGGAGTCAGGAGACCTGAGTTCTGTTCGTAGCTCTTTGGCAGACTTCCTGTGACAGGTTACTTGCTTTGATTGTGTCTACACCGGGATTTTAATTTCGAATGGGCGCAGCTCCATGTGTGATTTGACAAGGATTAGATGACGTGGTAAAAAAAAAACCAGACAAATCTTTTTTGTGACTTCTACCCATGCTTGGATCTGTACTTGTTGGGAATGGCATATCAGAAAATGCTAATGTGGACTAGGTTTCTGTGCCTTAATTTCCTCTTCTATGAAATTAGGATAACCCCCTTTCACATGAAAGTCATTAACAGATGTAAAACATTTTGCGCTTTCCATCCCGGGATCTTTTTAGAAATACCTGTCATTAAATAGTATCTGGCTACAAAAAGGGTTCCTTTGATGCTGCAATGAGCTCCAAGGGTGAGCACACGCTCTCTCTCTCAAATATATATTTTAAAAATCCTGCTGAATCTTAAATTGCTGGATGCTGTATAATAAACCTAAGAACCACCTTTCCCCATTGTGTCCCCCCCCCATCTTGTTTCATATTGCCGTACCTAGCTAAAGAAAATATTAATTGGTATGATTATTATAGATTCTCTTTAATTGCAGGCATATGTGTTGTATTATTAGCACACTGGTGGCTGTTTGCTAATAAAGGGTTGCTATAATATTGACAGATTGTTTTCAGCTTCTGCATTGTTATTTGTAAGTGTTGATTATTGCTAAGCAGATGCAGATCAGTGATGAGAGGAATGACTTGAACTGGATTAAGGCAATAATGAAAGGTGTTTTGGTGGTGGAGCATAAGAGTACTGAACTTCTAGTGTCTATGACAGAGCTCTATGGCTCTGCCCTGGTTGAGTGTTTTATTTCTGGCAGCGCTTGCCAGTGATCGCTGTTGTTGAACTGCTGGTTCGCACAGTTTTCAATGCAGGAGTAGCCAGGACAAACCATTTTTAATTCATTTTTAAAACAAACTATTCAAACCTAAGCCAGAGTTCAGTTGTTCCATGCCAGCTGTCAGCCACTGATGCTTTTTTTGGTTAAGACAAGGCTAGAGTGAGCAGGCACTGAACTCAGAGTTTCTTTCTAGCATGTGTTAAATAGCAGCATTTCTGCAATGGTATGTGAGAAAAGCTACCAGGAAAGTAGTGGAGCAGGCAGAGTATAAAATAGAAGGTTTGGATGAAATTTGGAAAAACAAGAAAGAAGGAATTGTCAGCTCTGTGGTCTGATAGGGTCCATTTTGTACTCATTGGTAGCTGCTTTTTTTAATACAGTACAAAACTAGTAGCGGACCCTATAGTTAAGGTTGCCCAATCTGTCCCATTATAAGAAGGACCCTACTAAATTCATGGTCCATTTTGGTCAATTTCATGGTCATAGGATTTTTAAAATAATAAATTTCATGATTTCAGCTATTTCAATCTGAAATGTCATGGTGTTTTAATTGTAGGTGTCCTGACAAGGTTATTGTAGGGGGATTTGCTATGCTGCTACCCTTACTTCTGCACTGCTGCTGAGCACTGGATGGACAGAGAAGGATGGCTGCTGTCCAGAAGCCCAGCTCTGAAGGTAAAGCCGCCTCCGGCAGCAGCCCAGCAATAAGGATGGCATGGTATTTCCACTCTTATTTCTGTGCTGCTGCTGCAAGAGCACTGCCCCCAAAACTGGGTACCTGGCTAACAGCAGCCACTCTCCAGGTGCTTGGCTCTGAAGGCAGTATTGGAATTAAGGATGGCAGTAATGTGGTCCCCTGAAATAATCTTGTGACCCCCCCCCCCCCCCCAAACTCCCTGTTGAGTCAGAACCCCCAGTTTGAGAAAAGCTGGTCTGCCCTGTGAAATCTGCATAGTATAGGATAAAGGCACACAAAAGACCAGAGTTCACAGCTTGTGACATGTTCTGTATGCCCATGAATTTGGTAGAGCCCTAATTATAAGACCTGATTATCCATTGCTTATAACTTTGCCAGTCTTTAGTGGTTCAGGCTGAATGGGTATCTGCCACCAGCTGAATTTTTTAGGGTAAGGTTTCAGCAAAAATCAGCTCTGCCATCTGCAAGAATAAAATTAGGTGAAAATGCAAAGAATTTAGGGAAGAGTCTGATCGGATGAGTAGTTGAGGTCAGGATGGTGGAGAGAGTCAGGGGCCTGGCTTAGAGATGGGCAGGGTAAGGAAGAAAAATCCTCTGTGTCCCACTGTTTACTGTCACTTATTGCTCTTTTGAAGACTTGAAAAGCAGCTTTGGTGCAATTGCCTTTCCCCTTGAGTATGGGAGGGGGAATCCTATCTCTAAACCTGCATTTTTGACCTGCAAACTAACCACTTTCCTAATAAGGTATTTGCATACTCCTCACATCATCTTCCTTCACTGGTGGTCAGCTCTCCCAGCCATGTTTGCATTTGTCAGTTTCAGGACATAAAATTGCCAGAGTTTGACTGTTACTACTGGTTAGCGTTCCTCCTTGTGTTAACTGTAGTGTTACACTTATTTGGCACGCTTTTTCTCCTGATCTTCAGCATTCCTGTCATTCTAGTACTGAAACCCCACTCCTAGGCAGATTGCGTCAATGTACTAACTGCCGTACTGTGCCGGATGACTAGATTAAGACCTGGAAGAACTCTCTTAATTTTGACTAGGAGCACTGCATTCAAAACAGAATTGAAAAGTTAGTATTCCTCAACAAACATGCCATCTCGCTTTGCGGTGCTAGGAATATGTTCTGCAGACACAACACTGATCAGGAAAAGGTATGGGGGTCCAATGTGAAGTATCATATGAATTTATAAGAGTGGAATTATTAGGAAGGAAGAGAGGGATTAAAGCCCACTCTACTGTGTTGGGTGGGAGTAAGGGGAGAAGAAGGGAAGATGGCACTGCTGGAAGGTGGGAAAATAGTGAGCCCCTTTCCAAGCATTGTGAAGGGGTAGCCTGTTAATTGTCTCATGAGCTGAATCTATCATTGATGGGCAGCATTATCATTGGCTCGGCATGTGTTCTTTGTCTGCCACAGGAATATGCTTTGTGCAGTTAAAGCAGGTCCTGTATATTGTGTGTGTGTGTGTGTCTTTTTCTTTTCCCCTTCTGTTGCAGAGAGCCAACTGTTGCCTGGGAATAACTTCACAAATGAATGCAACATTCCTGGAAACTTCATGTGCAGTAACGGGCGCTGTATCCCAGGGGCCTGGCAGTGCGATGGGCTGCCTGACTGCTTCGATGAAAGTGACGAGAAGGAATGCCGTGAGTGTCCCTTGTGATTTTCTTACATGTTTTGTACCGTGAGACTCAGTTAGCTAGCATTATTTGCATGCTGTGATCTGTGTTCTTCAAGTGATGAAGCCTCTGCCTGACTCATTCTTTGCCTTTTGTTAGTGAGAGACCATGTGTACCTTGTCAGCACCTTTTCATCCTGCCACTAGCCTGATCAGAGCCTTCTCCTTCACAGCTCTTCTCATTTGGAACAGTTCCTGTATCTCACCACCTCATCAGCTCCCCACCTTATTCCAGATATTTGCTGAAAGCTTCTCTCATGCTTCATCTGTGATTCTTCACTTTTTCTCCCTGTGCTGGATTGAACTCTTGAATCATATTCAAAGGATACATAATCATTTCTCTGGTATATAATCTCTCTAAAATATCAGACCTGAGTTGCCAGCATCTTTTTGCCTAAGCTTGTCCTGTGGTTCAGGTGTTGGACTGGGCCTCAGTTCCTCATCCCATAAAGTGAGGATAATACTTTCTCTTAGCTATTTAGGTATTAAGCTCTTAGAAAAATGATTCCTGCCCCAGGTGAATCTACAGCACCCAGCATCAGTTGGAGCCTCAGGCTATTCTTTAGGACCACAGTGGCTTGCATTTCCTTCTGAGCTTAACATGTTCCTTAATTAGCTATGCAGGAGCCGTCACTGGGGGAAACGTGACACCTCCTATTCTAAAACAACGAATAGTCTTGCAGCATCTTAGAGACTAACGAAATATGAGATGGTATCATGAGCTTTCCTGGGCACAATCCACTTACTCAGATGAATGGAGTTATTAAAGGTCTAGTTTCTAAATAAATAGGGAAAGGGGAGAGGGAAAGAGGAGGAGGAAAAAGAAGGGGGGGGAAAAAGAAAAGAAGGGGGAAAGAAATAGTCAATTAGTGTCCATGCTCCATGAAGCTGAGTATCTTCTCTATCATAGACTCTCTAATGACTATTTCTTTCCCCTTTTTTCTCCTTCTTTTTCCTTTCTCTCCCCCCAACATCCCCTATTGATTTAAAAACTGGACTTTTAATAATTCCATTCATCTGAAGAAGTGGGTTGTGCCTACAAAAGCTCATGATACCATCTTCGACATATTTCATTAGTCTATAACGAATAGTCTTGCATCACCTTAGAGACTAACTCAGCTACCCTTCTGAAACTTCCTATTATACCAACCTTCCAAGATCTGACTGTGCTCCCGGCCCACAGTTTGCCAAACCAAAATTGGCATTTTAAAACAGGATGAAAGAAGACATTTTTAAAACCCAGGTATTTATAGGACGAGTCTAGGAAATTTTGCTGTTTCCTAAGGACACTGTCACTCCCTGCCTTGCATCTCATTTTTCCAGAGCTGCAAATATAGAGATGTCTAATGAAAGAATGTAAGGTTTTGCTCTTATGCTGACACATGCTAGGTCTCTTTATTCTTTTTTTTTTTAACTAGTTAGCAACAGAACCCAGAATAACGAGCAACATTATAATAATGTTAATTGTTCAGAATATTCCACCTCATCCTTGTCCCCATGAATGGATATAATTATTAATCATTTGCCAGAGAGGTACAAAGTAAAGTTGGGGGTGGGGAGGCAAATTGAATCAGTAAGCTAAAATTTACATGCATCTTGTTCCCTCCTTCCACTTTTTAGCCCCTTTTCTCTCTCCTGTCACATGTGACTTAATCTGTTAATCAGATCACTTTACACATTTCTGTCTGAGGTTTCCTTTTTTTGTTCCCGTCACTCTAAAAAGCAGCAATGTTCTTTTCATTCTTTCCCCTTCAACTCATCCTGTGCAGACCACCCCTTTGTCCTCTTCCATGTCTAGTTCCTTGCTATATGAGAGGTAGCAGTTCAGGGGGTGGGCGCTCTGGCTCCCCCGTGGCACAAGGGTCCTTCCATGGCGGCAGCCCCTGTCCACAGGGGACCCAAGTTCCCTTGCAGACAGAGGCTGCTTTAGCATCCCACGGAGAAGCCTCTGTCTGTGGAGAGCCCAGGGCTGCAGGCAGGAGCCGGTCTGTTCAGGAAGCCAATTTTTAAATCAGTTCCCCTCACAAACCAGCTCCACCTGCCATCCGACGTTGCTGCCTCAGATACAGAGGCAGCAGTGAGGGGTCGTGGGGGCTCCCGAGAGTGGCGCCAGGAGCATACTGGCTGCTGGCCCCACCCCGGGAGTATTTTAGTAACCATGTAACTGATCATATTTTTTTGCAGCTACATAATTACTAAAATAAATGCTATTTAATATCCCTATCTGGTAGGCTGTGCTCAGTGGTATGATCAGAACATCAGGTGAGTCCCAAAGGGGGACCTCTGTGATCCAACCCACCACAATGTAATACACCCATCTTTGCATGTATTTACTTGCCAAAGTAAAGTTTCCACTTCATGCATCTGATGAAGTGGGTTCCAGGCCACAAAAGCTTATGCCCAAAAGTTTTTGCAGAAACAGATTAACACCACTACCCCTCTGATACTGGTACCTTTTCAGTAGAGACATTGCATGAGCTTCAGGCTGTCAGCCAGGAAAGGCGTATACAGGCAGTCCCCGAGTTACGCGGATCCGACTTATGTCGGATCCGCAGTTACGAACGGGGCCCTCCCTCTCCCTGGTCTCCAGCAGACCAGGGAGAGGAAGCAAAGCGGCGGAACACGCGGGCAGCGGACAGGGCTGTCCGCTGCCCGCGTGCTCCGCGGCTTTGCTCTGCTTTGCTCCCCGTCCCCCTGGTCTGCAGACCAAGGGGACAGGGGGCAAAGCAGAGCAAAGCCGGGGAGCACGCGGCCAGCTGACAGCCCAGACGCGTCTGGGCTGTCCCGCTGCCCCCATGCTCCGCGGCTTTGCTCCGGGCGCCTGTGGTACAGCAGCTGGGGCGCTGCCAGTTGGTCCCGTAGCGCTGCTCTGGGCGCTACTGGACCAATCCGGCAGCACCCCAGCTGCTCTGCCCCAGGCGTCCTGATTCAGCCACTGCTGGTCAGTTTCAGCAGCGGCTGAATCAGGACGCCTGGGGCAGAGCAGCTTGGGTGCTGCTGGGTTGGTCCAGTAGCGCCGAGGAGCGGCGGCGCTACTGGACCAACCCAGCAGCACCCCAGCTGCTCTGCCCCAGGCGTCCCCAAGTCAGCCGCTGCTGAAACTGACCAGTGGCTGACTACAGGAAGCCCCTGCCCCGGGCTTCCTGGAATCAGCTGCTGATCAGTTTCAGCAGCAGCTGACTTGCGGATGCCTGGGGTTCTTAAGTTGAATCTGTATGTAAGTCAGAACTGGCGTCCAGATTCAGCTGCTGTTGAAACTGATCAGTTTCAGCAGTGGCTGAATCTGGACGCCAGTTCCGACTTACATACAGATTCAACTTAAGAACAAACCTACAGTCCCTATCTTGTACGTAACCCAGGGACTGCCTGTATAATGACCCTAGTAGCATGAGTAGCTGCCTGAGCATTTCCACCTCTCCATAGTTGAAGATCAGTCTCCCTCCTTCTCCCCACTATGAAGAATCCCATACAGTTGATTCTGCATGGCTCCTAGGCCATTCCTTTATTTGCAGGAAGCTGGTGATTTTTAAAGGGGAATTTTCATATGAACATGCAAAATTCATAACTAGGGTAGCATTCTTCAGGTTGTTTCACTCTTCATAATGGTTAGCTGACATTACTTCTGCTAACTACAGAATCTCAAACCCAGGTTCTCTATGGCTTCTGAAGGCCTCTGTGGCCATTTTAGTAGGGCGTGTTGCTTGTGCACTCCCTGCACATATTCTGAGTATAAACAGAGGGCTTCACACTGGGGTTACCAATCTGACGCTGTTCACCTCGTGCACAAATAAGATCCATAAATGTGTCTGAGGAGCGGGTGGCATGAGGGTGAGAAGAAGCTGGGGAGTTGCAGGGAAACAAATGGAACAAAAAATAATCTAGAAAGAGGTACAGTAAAACTCCATTAGTCCGGCATCCAATGCTCCGGCAAGCCTGATGGTCTGGCACCATCAGGAACCTGGAATGCTCTGGCTGCCGGACAATTGGAGTTGTTCCGCGCCTGGCTTCCCCGATTCAGCCGCTGCTGAAACTGACCAGCAGCTGAATCGGAGAAGCCGGGGGCAGAGCAGCTGGGGTGCTGCTGGGTTGGTCCCGTAGTGCTGCCCCTCGGGGCTGCGGGACCAACCCAGCAGCACCCCAGCTGCTCTGCTGTAGGCGTCCCCAATTCAGCCGCTGCTGAAACTGACCAGTAACGGCTGAATCGGGGATGCCTGGGGCAGAGCTGGACTATCAGAAGGGGGGGCTATGAGTGGTCTGGGGTGGCATCCCCCACCCCACTCCAGACCCGTCATAGCCCCCCCTTCCGATAGTCCGGCATATCTGATAGTCTGGCACCCCCTGGGTCCTACAGGTGCCAGATTATCGGAAGTTTACTGTACATGTATTCAAAATTATTTTGAGGTAGGTACAATGGAAACCCCTAATGTTGATTCTGTTTCAATGGAGATATCATTTTAGGGCCAAATCCATGTCCTGTTGATGTCATGGGGAGCCATGCCATTAACTTCTGTGGAACCAGGGTGCACTCCTTACAATGTTTGCTCACACATACATTACTTGCAAGCATTAGTAGTCTGGAACCAGAGTTATCTGTAGCAGTACCAGTTTTTCCAGAATCTTTATTTCCTGTCTTTTTTTCCCGGGTTCTCTTTGTTTATGGTTTTGTTCTTTCTAAAATCTAATAAAATGTGAACATTGATAATGGCTTTTGTCAGTTAATGAGCAACAGCTAGAAGAGGGGATGGCATGTTGCTGCCTTTCTGTCAGCTAACGAGGAGCAGATGGTATAGATTTGGAGCATGGCACATCATCTGAGTTAACTGCTTGACATGACAGGAGCCAAAATCAGGGATGTACCAAATACACAAATTGCAACTTCTCCTTCATTCCTCTTACTACAAAAGAGCTGTTTCTTTTCTGCCAGGTCTGTGTATGAAGCACTTTTTCTGTGAACCAACAGTGACACCCAGTGACAAGTCACTCTAATCCAAGTGGTGTATGTGAGGGGTAGAAGGAGTTAGACGTTTTAGTATAGAAAAGTGACTGTTCAACAATGTCCCTGGGTTCCATATGTGTGAATGTTGATTCTATTTTCAAGTAAAAAAATGTTTAATTATCACCACTGCAAATTCAGCCGGGGATCTGAAAGTCAAGTTGGTTTATGCATTGTCACCAGTAATAAAGGTTCCTCATGATAGATAGTACAGATTAGACTCCTGATAGTACACCGATAGCTAAGCGACCCTCTAAATATAGTAAAAAAAAAATATTGTCATGACTTCTGAATACACTCAAGAAGCAGAGTAAGAAGTGAGTATGAAGATGCCTTTTGAGAGTTGGTTTTCTGACACTTGATAAGTATGAATTGATTTAAATTGATGTGTGGAATAAAGTACCCTGGTTTTCACATTCCATGTTAATTATTTTATCCATTTTTGTATAATTTCTCTATAGGTTGCTTTTTCAGTAATTCCATGTTATCTGTTTATGAATACTTAGCATTTATGGAATAATTTGGTGGTATTTGTTGAGAAAAGAGTAGCTGCACAGACCCCTGGAGAATACGTCTGTGCAGAAGGCCCCCTAAGAAGTGAAGCCTCCCCCTGCAAAAAGCTTGCCCTCCTGAAAGGTGGACAGGAAGGGTGGTTGGGGCCCTGGGAATTTCCTCACCAAATGAGGTGTAAACCTGTCCTCACCTGCACCGGAACAGGGGATGTGCAAGCTAGGGATGTGAATGGGTAACTAGGACAGGAGCTTGCAGTCCCATGCGAAGCTGGGGGCTGCTCCAGCCTGGCTAGAACCCCTCTCCCCCCTCACCTGGGATCCCATGTGACCAGCTAACTGGTTAAACCTAATTTAACAGGTTAATGGATTAAACTGGATTTTACATCCCTAGTGCAAGCTGCCCTTGCTTCTGTTTGCACTGATACATGGATGAATCGAAATAAGTGGACTTCTGTGAGATGAGAACCAAGCCACAAGTCCTCTCAGTTGTTGGACAGCAAGCTGGAGTCATAGCCAGAGTTGAATGCTGTGTTCTGCGCTCTTCATTACATAATAAAAATATGCCAAAGCAAGAACCCGATTTCAAAATAGCTACTTTCTCCCTCTTTACAAAATCTTTTCTTCCTTTTTCTACCAATGGCAGACACGGTTTTGGTTGTTTAAAAGTAGCACAAGCCTTTGTCCTTTCCTGCCTCTAGACTTGTTGCAAAAGCAGTCAGACTCACAGCTTTCTTGTCTGCTGAGGATAAATATCTAGTTTGTCAACTGGCCATGTGAATAATAAAAATAAAATTGGGCTTTTCAGAGAAAGCAAAATACTGGAATATCTCTAAGCTATGTAATGACTGAGAGTTACCGTGATACAATTATTATGGCTGAAGTTATTTTACTTGGATTTAGCCACTTTGTGGAATCATTCACTAATGAATGGCTTTCATGTACAAGAACAAAGGGCACAGGAATAGCTCAGGCTGCTATCTGTTAAATACTAGGCTTTAGGATAGACATGTGGTGCTCAATGCACTGGAAGAAAGAGATGCAGCATTTTGCTAAAAAGAAATGTCTGCCCAAATGAGTGGTTACATTAATAAGCCCCAAGGATTGTCTAGTAAGCTGAGATCTTCCTAAAATACAGCAGCAGTCCAAGAACCCCAATCAGATTAATCCTACCCATCTGTAAAGATTGACCCCACGCGGTTTAATATGTTGATGGAAAAAGTTATGCTTCTTGGAAACATTAAATTAGCTTTTGCTACTTACCATCAGTCTGTGTTTTTTTTTTTTTTTTTAAACAAACTCTCTCAATTTACACACAAGCTGATGTGATTAAGATGGAGCCTTGCATATATGGGACTATTCAGTGGGCAGCACTGCTTTATTTCAAGATGAAAGCACATCAACAGCCTGTTCCATTGTGCTGCAAACTAGTTCAGACCTGACACTCTTGACGTATTGCCAGTTCAGCTTTCAGTTAGGTTAGGTTTGAACTCTCACTTTCTAGCTAATTAAACTAGTGCAATCTGAACTCTGTGCTATACCTAGATTTCCCTCTGGGTAACAGTGCTTGGGAGTCCTACTTCCAAAAGCACATCTGATTCACATCAGCTCATTTGTTGCAAGGAATATACTCACTGGAGCTGCCCTCAACTGGATGTAGTATAATATTTGTAGCAGGAGCAGACACATGCATTCTGCTTCCCCAGTGAGCCTTAGATAGGACAGGTGAACAGCACTCTGGTCATCTGAAGAAGCGGGCTGTGCCCACCAAAGCTCATACCATCTACATGTTTTGTTAGTCTTTAATGTGCTACCAGACTATTTGTCGTTTTTTAAAATTCGTATTAAACTGAGTAATGTGCCCTCTACAGAGTGGAATCAGCACTTCTCAGCTGTTAAAAACTTACAGGTAAGAGTGCCAAAGTGACGTGGCACAAATCGCTTTTCAATATGAGGCTTAAGCTCCTAAACTGTTGACTCATTTGAACATTTCACCCTGTACAGCTACAGCTTAAGAAGTTCCTTAACTCAAAAGTAGTTGGGCCTTTGCTTTAAGGAAAGGAAGAGGCAGCCTTCTGCTCTGTCCATGCTATCAGAGAAGTTCTGGGTGGTGGTCATGATATGGAGTTTTAGGTGGCCATGGATTTGTTTCATTGTTTGTTGGGTGCGGGCGCTGAAGAGGACATAACCACTGCCCCAAGGAGCTGACAGTCTTAAAAGGCTGGCAACAGGTTAGTGACACATTTCTGAATGACCTAGAAATGGAATCTTGACAGACTGCAGGATTTAACTCAAATGCATTCCTACTGCAGGTGAATGCTGACGTTGCTTGGAATAGATATGATTGGTGGGGAGGGGCAACACTAGATGTACTGTGGAAATGTGGCAGGTACAAGGCATGCAGGTGAACACAGAAGAAGGATATTGTGGACTAGGCATGAGTATAGATGGATTGAAAGGAGAAAATGACTGTAGAACATACCAATCCCACTGAGAACTAGTGTATGCTGATCTGGGAATGAATTTACTTTAGAAAACAAAACTACAGTTGGACATAGTTTCCCCCCAAACTGCAATCCACTCTGAGTCTTTCCTGAGGTCTGGATATCTGGCACAACTATCTAATAAAGTTGGCGAACTTTTGTTGATTTTTTTTTTAAGATTGATTATTTGTGCACATGCATGTAGAGACAGTGAAACAGTGACATGAGAATTAAGAAAGGAATCATTGTGTCTAAGCACTCAAACTTTCAGGGTCCATGCCAATAATAAATTAATATATGTGCTGTCATAACGGTTGATGTCTTAGTGGCCCAGGCTGAGTGTGTGTAGCCAAATATTAGTTTTTTAAAAAGGTTTATAAGACCAAACAAGACAGCTTTTGATTTTCAGCCTGGTTGACTGTTTTTCATAGAGCTGGAATGTGTAGCCAAAAGTGATGAGTTGCTCTTGAGGTTTTAGACTCATGGAAGTGATGATAGCACATTAAGATGATGGACATATAAAACATTAGCAACTTCTGCTTGTTAAATTGATGACATCAAATTCCACATCCAAACTGCTGTTTCTTGCCCGTCTGCTATCCTGGGATATCTGTGCACCTAGGAAACATTACAGAAATAAGCTTGAAATGGTAAGTACCATTCCAGATGTGCGTACCTGTTCCCCAAACCTTGACAGTGGCCTCTGCATTTCTTTAAATTGAGGCTATTTCTGTACATTGGAAAGGGAAACACAAGTGCTGCTGAACCCTTGTCTGTGAGTCATCAATCTGCCATGCTACCACTGTTCAGCTTATAGCGCTTCATTCAGAGCACAAATTTCAGACATGTAAGAATGTTTAAGAACTGAGTTCCTGTTAACAGCACAATAAATCTTTTGGCTCTAGTCTGTTTAAGGCCAGATTTCCCCCTGAACTTTACAATCCAGTGTCTGCCACTCTGCCTCTTTGTTCTTTGCATAATAAGCATCAATTAAATCTTTTAAAAGCGAATTGCTATGTTAACTTTAAAAAGTGCGGGCAGTTGATCAGGAATCATAGCTTGAAGTTCCATCCCAATTGCTTGTGATAAAATAAAAGGGCTTGCATCAGAGGAGACCCAGGAGAGAGCAAAGATGTAGAATTTTGGGAACATGGCTCAGTGGATCCATTTCTTCAGGCCATATTGGTCTAGTCAGGGGCCTGGAGACCTGTTCCTGTAACACAGGCTTGGATCTGTTAGATTTTTCCTAGGAAAAATCTGTGGCTTGCCATTTGAAAGAATAGGCCATAAAAGGACCCGGTGATTGGGAGGTGGGAGGGAAGGGGGAGGAATGAGGTAACGTGAATACTTTTTTAAGTATGGAAATACAGGGAACTTAAGCAGATTTATTACCTTCTCCTCTTGTCCCATGAGAAGTGGCATCAGCGCAGATCCCAGCTGGAGAGAGGTCTTTTAAAACAGATTTTCACTCCATTTGGAAGTAGTTTTGAGATTTAAACACCTTTGTCTGGTAGAGTCATGTGGTTCTGTCCATTCGTCAGCTGCATTTGATAGAGACAATTGCATTCCGTCTCTATTCCTTCCTGTTCCCTGCTTCTAGCAGATCAGTCTGTGTTCAATGATACTGGTGATAGTATTTCATTAGAATAGTAACTTCTGTCTGTTGCTCTCAAAGCACTTTACAGACATGACCAAATTTGCCCTCACAATGCCCTTGTGAAGTAGGTTAAATACCCTCATTTTACACAGGAGCAAACCGAGCAAGCGCGCACACACATCCCCCCCCTCCCCCCCCCCGATGTAGAGACTGGCCAAATGTCAGAGTAAGTCTGTGCTAGAGCCAAGAGTAGAACTCAGCTTTCCTGACTATTAACCCAGTGTTTTCAGCCATGCTGTTGATGCCATTTCGATAGCCTTATTTCTCATTCCTACGAGGTGCTTCTTGTTCAAGTGCTGCATTTAAAATCAGTCTCAAAATGACCCTTTTTGTCCATCCTGAGTTTGTATCCTTTATTGCAGCTGTTAACTAGTTTCAGGTCTGAATTTTGGTAGCATCAGCTGCCTGGCTGAGGTGGCCAGGGTAGGAGCCCATGTTTTCAGTAGGAGAAATTGAACCGAAGAGGTAGAAGCTTAGTGACTCTGACCGAAAGGTTAAATACTGTCTTCCCATGGATAGGAGCTGCTCTTGATGCTGTCTGGTTGGGAGCTGCTCTTGATGCTGTCTGGTTAGCACAGCATCTGGGACTAAAATTTTAAATTAAAAGTGTATGGCTCTTTTAACTGAATTGTTACAGTGTCCTGTGTGCAGGTGCCAAGCATCAGGATTCTTAAACAAACAACATTCAATGATTGGAATAGTGTTGATATCAGTTTGTAGGGTGCTCTAGTTAGGTGTTGATTTATGTCTCTTATTTCCAGTCCTTTAGTTATCTGAATATTGTACTAGAATTAACTCTTAGCCTCATTCACACTGGCAACAAAACACTCAGTATTTATGACTGTTTTAAACTGAGATGACTGTACTGAGGGTTCCATTAAATTCAAATTCCAGCTAAAAATAGGAGTGTTTCAGTAAGGAGAAGTATAACAGATACTTGCATTTATATAACTTTTATTGAAAGGAATTGAAGTAACTTGATAAACACAAAGATATTTAATCCTTCCAGTGCCTTTCTGAGGTAAGTGATAGAAATGTAGCCGTGTTAGTCTGGTGTAGCTGAAACAAAAAACAGGACAATGTAGCACTTTAAAGACTAACAAGATGGTTTATTAGATGATGAGCTTTCGTGGGCCAGACCTGCTTCCTCAGATCACTGAGGTAAGTTAACATTGCCATTTTAGACACTGAAACTGAGGCAGAGTTGTCCAAGATCAGATAGTCGAGAGCAAAATAGGAAATGGAAACCAAGAGTTTTCCTGTCCCCTGCTCTAATCCGTATAGAGGGTGGCATACTGTATTAACTAACACGCTATGCTCTGAGCAGAATGTGGATGTATTATTGAAGTTCTGTAAGGCCAAAGCCCATTATACCAGTGTAAATCCAGAAAGACTCCCATTTTCTTCAGTGAAGTTATTTTGAAATGACACTGGTGTGATGGAGCTGATTCTGGATTTGTCCCTTATTACTTAAATTAGAGCAACCAAAAGCTGCCATCCTTTTAGCACCACAAGTACAAAACTCTCCCTTTTCTCTTTCAGAGGAAAGTATTAGATTTTTTTATGGCAGTCTTAAAGGGACTGAGTCTCTTTTTAAATTCTTTTCCTTTTATATCTGTGTGCTGTAGGTGAATGGGGTGTCTGGTATGGGGAACATGCTGATTTATTCTCTTCAGTGTAATTTTACTATTGAGTTCCTTAATTATTCCCTAGGGAAAAATGCACCGACTATAATAGGTTTCAGTTTCAGACGCGTTTTCTATTGTGTTCCTCTAGTAGTAATTACCTAAAGATCTGTGTGTGTATCTACACAGCTTGAATGGTTAGACAGGGATCATAGAGGAAGGAGGGAAGAATAAAAACATAACTTATGGAGTTTCCTAAAGGACACTAGACTCTGGTCACCAAAAGGTTTGCTTGCATGCTGGTAAACGGCCCTGTTTTGCACAAAAGGGTATTGAGGTTTGGATAATCACATTTGTACTGTGTGCACAAATGAATAGCGTGTGTAACTGACTTTATGTATGGATTTAGTGCTGTGGAATAGTACCAGGCTGACAACTATATTTTCCATAAGGACCCTTCAGTGTGCTCTTACTTTGGCTTCATGGGACCACTTTGAGGTAAAGGATGACGCATTCCCACTCACATACATTGTGGTGTGACTACTGGTGGTGGCATCAGCTTTTGATGGGTGATTAGTTGTCCATGGGGAAATGGACTGAAACTACAAACTCAGTTATATAGGGCCCACTGAACAGCAATTAACTGGGTGTAACTTTGTGTCACTGCTAAGCTGGATTTGGATTTTGAAGCAGCAATCTAGCAGTGAAAGATGGCATATTCTATTACCGGGGCTGTATATGTAATTGCCTGGAGTCTTCTGCCTTGTCTTCTATGAATGCTAATCCCTGTACTTCTGAGCAGGGGGCAAAAGAGGGGGCAGTATAACACTTTCACAGAGCATTTGATGCTGCTGCATCTCTTGGATGCATCAAGTCATTTGAACGTCCAGTACTGCCCTGTTTCCCAGTTCTCCATGAGGTTCCATGGAGACTTCAGTGGAAAGTCAGCACGTCAAAAGAGTGCCCCTGCCAGAGCAGCTGGCATTAGGGTGAATTGGCAGAGAGGTGGTTAAGAAACCACCAATGGCAGGGAAGAGATACAGCATTTGCCCAGGATGCAGAATCAGTTCAGGGAGTTGCTGCTATTGCACAGAAGGTACCAAGATTTGATTAGTCAAATACATCATCATTATTGTTGGATTGAGGCCTATGATTGTGAGCAGCATACTGCTATTTTGCATGATTACTACCTGGGGAGGTTCTGAGACAACCGTTTGAGTGGAAAGATGTGGTATTGAAATACGTGTAGTTCACTTTCAGCTGCAGATAGCCACGAAATGTCTGCTGCTTAATTGGCTATGACGTTAGCCACATGTCCCTAGACCCAATCTGAAAATAACTATAGTGTTAGAGAGTGCTCTGTGAAATAATTTCCTTAATTAAAAATAGGAAATCTGCTTGTACCATGTCACATACTATCCTAGCATTTCAATGGGATGAGCTGATTCTCATCCCTGGCTAGAACAAGATACAAAAATGGTGGTGACACAGGTCAGCAATAAAAGCTCAGTGAGCAAGTTTTTTTTTTTTTTTTTTAAGGTTGTATTTGCAACGTTCAGCTCAACAAGAAAAACCACCAGTTGTAATAAATAGGATTTAAAAAAACAACAACCCTGCATTTTGTGACTGTCCTGGCCTAGTGGCCACCTAGCAAGTAGCCCTACGTTGACCAATATTTGACTACTGGGACCTTCTGTACCTAGCTCTTGTTTGTTATTCCATTCTCTCTACCTTCCTTGCTGGTAATTAGATAGTCCATCTGATCTCTTGGTTGATCAGTTATGACATTATGCACACTTAATTATTAAGTAGAAAAGCATTGGATCTATATATTTCTGTATATTTCTAATCATGTTTCTGATTGAGCTGGGGGGCTTGATAATTTTGTTAATCCAACCATGTATAATTATGCTTGTACGTTATATGTGCCTTGTCTTTGCTTGGTTCCATGCTGTAGGGAATTATTCTTCTGTATGCTGAAAAATGATATAGCAGATTTAACTTTTGAAAAAGGGAATGTATTCTCTTCTGAGGTCCCCTGTTAATGCCCTAAAGCTAGTAATATGTTCTTTTTTTAATCAATGCTGGTGAGTGATGCCTGCAAGCTGTCATTTCTGTATTGGAACATATAACCAGATTCTATGGAAATAGCTATAAAAGTAGACTTACAATGGTGTTGCTTTGTTGGTGACAATTGATCTCTGTGCAGAGGGGTAGCATAAAGTTGCCAAAATAGAACTCAACTGGGATTTAACTTGAGCCTTACGTTTGTTCTAACTGCCTTCATAGGGATGAATTTTACCCTTCATTAGTGAATCAACATGGGTTTCCATTTTAGAGATCATCTTATACTGTGGTGAAGGGCTCTTCCCAAACTAACATAACAAGTTACCTTATGGTGGACTTTGAGAGACAGGTGGTGATTTTGACACCAGGGGATTTACTCTTAGGTCTTGTCTACACTAGGAAATTATTTCAAAATTAGTTAATTCTACATAACTCACAATTTAACATTCGAACTGGAGTCCACACTATGAAGAAGCCTCGAAATTAGTCCAAGGCAGATGCCATTAATATAGACGCACTACCTCAGACTTAGAGCCCCAGGAAGTACTAGGGAGTAATTAGTTCAAATGACTCTGGGGAGTAATTTCAAAATAGTGGGACTGGAGCATCCGCACTACTGTTATTTCAAAATAACTATTTTGGAATTAGCATTGCTCCTGATGAAAAGCAGGAGTACAGATTTCAAATTCCGTGGCCCATTATTTCGAAATAACGGGCTTGGTAGTGTGGACGCTCCGTGTATAAATTTGATCTGGGGATGGTGGTGTTATTTTGAAATAAAGTCCTGGTGTAGACCAGGGCCCAATGGCTAATGATGGCTAAAAGGGGTTTTGAAATATGTATTTCAATGATGGAAGGATGCACTTGTTCTTTTTTTCCCAGTGTTCATGGTGGTGCAGTTCACTATCCCTTCTCATTTTACTGTATGCATATTCTGTTTCAGCGTGTGTGTGTGTGTGTGTGTGTGTGTGTGTGTGTGTGTGTGTGTGTGTAAATTAATGTAATTTATTGCTCTTAAGTCACATCTGCCATGACTCAATATCCAGTGGGGCTGGACAAGGGGCATTCCCTCCCATTTCAATCAAAGGCACATAGATTTGCCAGAAAAACATTGGTTGCTTGAACTCCATCTAATTGCTTTTCTTTGTACTTAATGTAAATATCTAAAAGGAGTCAGGCTATTTTTCCTGGAGTGAAAATGTAAGTCCCCTGCTGTGGATTATCTGTGTTAACAAGGGAAAAGCTAAAAATAAGTAAGGATTTCTGTCTGTCCTTTGCATCTTAGAATATCAGTGTGCTGCCTCTTGTAACTCAGAAGTCATTTGTTGTCTTCTGGAGTTGGTGCTAGTGAGCAGTGGCTGATTTGCTAAGCTGTGTAGACTGAAGTCCTCCATTTATTCATACAGCAGGTGCACATAGGCAAGAGCAGTTGATGACATGACTTTAAAGAACCATTTCCAAGATATGAAGATGTTTGAGTTCCATGAGCCATCTACTTTTAGCCCTCACTACTGAAAATGATGGCTGAAGGAGTGATTTATATGTTGTGAACTCTTGTCCACTAACAAATGGACTGAAACCAACCAACTCCATAAAACCTTATATAGTCATTAAATGATAGCAGGTTCCTCTCATTTGCTAGCATCAAACCTGCAACCTGAAAGTGAAAACCTCTCTGAATCGCACCCACTCATTAGACCTTGGTATTTGAGATTCTTGCAAAAGACCCTTTTAAAACTTAGGCCCCTCAGTAGCAGTATGAAACTCATTGGACCTAAAGGTTTTGCTCCCCTAGGCATCAAAAGCAGGGCTTCTCGGACTTTTTCTTTGAAGCCCACCTGTGCCACAACAGCAGTTTTCCTTCATATGGAAGCCAGGGCCAGCTTTGGGGGTAGCAAGCAGTGAGGTTGCCCGGGGCCTCACAGCACAGGGAGCCCTGTGAAGCTAAGTTGCTCAGGCTTTAGCTTCAGTCCCAGGTGGTGGGGCTTTGGCTTTGTGCTCCAGCAAATCTAATGCCAGCCCTGCTCGTCTGAAACCTGCTCATGGTGCCTTAGTAGGCTGGTTGAGTACCACTGATCACGAACCATGTTGCTTTCCTTGTGTCCTGACTCCAGTGGGATCTGAATTAGCTGTTCTGTGTGCAATGGATTGAGCTCGTAGAACATTTATTAAGGTTGCTAAATCAGGCACTTAGGAAATATCAGATTTAAGGTTGCCTACATTCAGTCACTCTGTGACTGCACAGCCTAGTCAGGTCTGAGAGAGAAGAGAGGCTGGAGAATGTTCAGGGAGGATGGACTCCCTGGTTTGACTGCTAAGGTAGAAGTTGTCTCCATGTTTCAACTGCAATTTTTAAAGGCTTATAATGTGACCAAATGTGGGTAGATTTCCACAGCGATGGTAAAAGGCACATCCCTGCCATATTGAAAGACCTGGTCCAAAGCACATAGACTTTTGAGAAGTGGTTCTGATTTTGTTCACCGTTGTGGACTGCATATGTAGCTCTTTGTGTTATGTGGGGCCGCATCCACACAAAACATATGTACTATCTGTATGGTCACATGGGCTGCAGCTTTGTGCTGACTGGACCAAAGGTTGGGAACCACTGTGCGAGAACTACAGGCAGTCCCCGGGTTACATACAAGATAGGGACTGTAGGTTTGTTCTTAAGTTGAATTTGTATGTAAGTCGGAATTGGCGTCCAGATTCAGCCGCTGTTGAAACTGACCAGCAGCGGCTGAATCAGACACGCCTGGGGCAGAGCAGCTGGGGTGCTGCTGGGTTGGTCCCGCAGTGCAGCTCCTCGGCGCTACTGGACCAACCCGGCAGCACCTCAGCTGCTCTGTCCCAAGCATTCCCAAGTCAGCCGCTGCTGAAACTGACCAGCGGCTGACTACAGGAAGCCCGAGGCAGAGCTGCTCTGACCTGGGCTTCCTGGAATCAGTCGCTGATCAGTTTCAACAGCGGCTGAATCTGGACGCCTGGGACAGAGCAGCTGGGGCGCTGCCGGGTAGGTCTCTGCAGCGCCGCACCTCAGCGGTGTGGGGACCAACCCGGCAGCGCCCCAGCTGCTCTACCCCAGGTGTCCCCAAGTCAGCTGCTGCTGAAACTGATCAGCGGCTGATTCCAGGAAGCCCGGGGCAGAGCAGCTCTGCCTCGGGCTTCCTGTAGTCAGCTGCTGATCAGTTTCAGCAGCGACTGACTTGGGGACGCCTGGGGCAGAGCAGCTGGGGTGCTGCTGGGTTGGTCCAGTAGTGCCGCACCTCGGTGCTGTGGGACCAACCCAGCAGCCCCCCAGCTGCTCTACCCCAGGCGTCGGCGAGAAAAGCCTGGTCTGCTAGGGAGGAGGGGGTGCACTAGCTGGCCCCCCCCCCCAGCAGACCAGGGAGACGCGGAGCGGCTTTTCTCGCCGCGGAGGACGCAGGCGGCGGGACCATGGCGCGTCTCGGCGATCCCGCCGCCCGCGTCCTCTGTGGCAAGAAAAGCTGCTCCACGTCTCCCTGGTCTGCTGGGGGGAAGCGCCCCCCGTGCCACCGGAGGCGGCGACAGTGGGGGAGGCACCCTGCACTAGCGGGGGCCCCCTCCCCTCCCGGTTCGTAACTAGGGGTCTGACTTAAGTCGGACTGACGTAACCCAGGGACTGCCTGTATTCAAGTTAAAGGTGACCATAGCTTTTAACATGCATGGGCTAAAACTTTTTTCCTTAGCCTGGTTCTCAGAAATGGGTGAAACATTTTGGCTGGAATTATCTCCCCAAAAAAGACCAAGACCGATAACACTGCATCTAGAATGAGCAGCCTGGATGGTTAAAGTTTAGCAAAGTTATAAGCAACTAAAACAAAGGTTTTTGTAATGGGCATGCTGGGCAGCCCTAATAGGCAGCACTATGAGTCCCATTTATAGTAAAGATGTGATGACAGCACATTCTCCCAGCCACTCCAGCCAGATAACTATCTTGTGTGAATGCAGAGACAAATCCATAATACACATCAGCTATTTGGTGGATGTGAACAGAGACAGTGATTGCTATGGGGGTTCTGTAGTAACACTGAATTATGGACTTGTCTCAGCGCATAAGTAGCTCTACTGCAATGTGGAAAGAGTTCTGAGGACATCAAATATTTTTCAAGTGAGATTTTTCTGCTACCAGAGTTAGTGTGTTTAAACATGGCATTAACTCCAGGATAGATAATCTCCTGTTTTCTACAAACAATGGCCTATTATTTCTGAGTGGACCTTGGATTCTATTTAGAATAAAATGGTAGTTGGTAGATATCTGAAAGTCCTTTTATTTTATACTTCATAACTCTAATCGAGAACTAGAAGTACTAGCAAGAGAATGTGCAGGAGAGGGACAGCATGCTTCATTCTTGTTGCATAAATTGCTGGTTTCGTCCCCTTGGAGGCTAGTCTGATTTACCCCAAGAAGAGAGTCACACTTTCAGGCTGGGTCCAACTCAAGTTTATTGGTTGCAACCAAGGTACGGCTAAGGAACTCAATGTTCAAAGCAGAGCCGACCCTGAGCGTTGGCTAAGCATCCTTTTTATACTTTCTTTAACTTTCTTATCTAACTTGGCACGTCTTGATTTGTTACCTTAGCTTCGTGTTGCAGCGTTATTGGTTAGCATATTTCAACTCTATTCCATTCAGTAACAACCACCAGTATAGCTTACTTAAGCAATAGCAATTAGCAAATTTCCCTCACTCAAGTAATACGTGTAATCCAGTCCTTGAGAAATGGGTCTAAACGGCTAGTTCCCCTTTTTACTACAGCTTCTAAAACATGCGCAATTAGCTAAATGATATGTGCTGTTTCAAGCTTAAGTAATGGAAGGGGGAAGAAGCACACATAGTCTTTACTAAATTTTACTACATTCTGAAGGATACTAAATAGTTGCTGCTACTGCTCTTAAAAAGGGTTTATATAATATCTGCTGAGAGATAGCAGAGAAGCAGCTGTGTTGACTTGATCTCTGCAAGAAAGTATCTCCTCCAAATTAATGCCAAAGTCCTGGCTTCTTTGTTCCCTCGTCTTTCTTAGTTATTACCTCTCCCTTTTTCTCCCTCACTATTGCACTTCTTGTACCTCCTTTTGCTGTCTTCCCATAACACTTGCTTGCCATCCCCTAGCTAGACTTCACCAGTCTGTGAGAAACATTCATTTTGGGCATAGAGGCATTGCCCATCACCCTCACATTCTGATCTCCAGTTCAGGGAGTCCTCATAAAAACCATGTGCTGCAATGCATAGATATCAACACATGTGATACTGGGTTAGAACTGGACAGATTCTGCTCCAAAAAAATAGTCTATTCCACCTGGACCAAGGAAGAATCTCCATTAGCTGAAGAGTTTAATTTTCTCTCCAAGAGGCTAGTGACTAGAGGATAGTATGTACCCTATTATAATCACACACTTGGCCAGGTCTGATTGTTAGTGCTAGGGATGTAAACAGTTGTCTGGTTAACTGGTTACCCAGTAAGCCCTTAGGCTTATTGGATAGGTAACCAGTTAACCAGGCAGGGGTAGCAGGTGGGGCTGCGGCAGCCCTATCAATCCCAGCCTGACCGTGAGGCAGCCCCAACCCCACGGCTCCCGTGGGAGAAGGCAGGTTCCTCGCCTGCTGCACTACGGCTGCAATCCTGGCTCTGCCATGCCTGGGGTGGGAGCAAGCAGGACCCTGGCCTGGCTGCACCTCAGCCCCTTGGCCTAGGCAGGAGCAGGCAAGACCCCAGCCCGACTGTATGGCAGCAACAGTTCCAGTCCCAGGCAGGCAGGAACCTGGCCAGGCTGCTTGGCAGCAGCCCTAGCCCCAGGCAGAGACAGGTGAGAGCCCGGCCTCGCCGAGCCATATGGCAGCCCCAGACTTGCTGATGGCTGTGTGGCAGCAGCAGCTCTGGGCCTGCCGCACCGCTGGCGGGGGCAAGTGGGACTTTGGCCTGACTATGTAGCAGTAGCAGCTCCAGCTCAACTGCACCAATTTTAGTATTCTGTGGATCCTGCCATGTGACAGATTAGGAATGGATAGTGTGCAGTCTGTGTATTATACACACACGCACGCGTACACACACGCACACTTTAATTGAACCCTTAAGGTTGCAGTGTCAAGCACTCAAAAGTTAGGAAATGCTAAAGTTAAGTTTGGTTGTTTATCCTTAATTCAGACCCCGTGCACTATGCATTATGATATGGTCTTTAATTATGTGATCTCAGTTTGTTTTTTCCACTGGATTACACATATTTGCTTTTATCCTCATTATTCAGCAATTCAAAAGGGCTCGAAGCTCCTGGCCACCACTATTGCTACTGTGGCAGCAGCGGCGGCCAGAACCCTGGGCCCTTTCAGTCATCACCAGAGCCCTGTGTGGTGTGATCTGGACAGTGCTAAGAGGTTGGCGGGGGGAGGTTAGTCCCCAGCTCCTGTCCCTTCTGCCTGAGGCCCTACCCTTTCCAGGAGCACAGACCCAGCTCCCCCCAACCTTGCTCAGGGGCCTGGCAATTCTGTCAGCCCCCCTGCACTGATGTCGCATAGGAACCTTATGGCACATAGGGACAGAATTCACGTGATCCAGGGCAGTGTTCCACTGCCTTAACTAGGAGACCATCCTTTCTCTTTTCCTAGGCCTCAGCCTCATTCGCTACACACCTTCCAGCTTCTGTAAGAAGTGGGATGGGGGTGGTCCTACAGAGAGCAGCTTTTTTCACTATACAGCCTGATTGATCCCCAGAGCATGTCTATCCTGTGCACTGAGGGACAGGTTTTGCTGAGAAAATAGTGTATGATCATGTTATGTAAGACTGTATGGTAATATGTGTGCACATGAAGCTGTACACACAACCTTAGTAGTGGCATTTCTTAACTTTTCAGTAGCTGACTTTCCAACCTTAATAATCTTTTTATCAAAATTTAGTGAGATTTCTTAGGGCTCTTTTTAAATAAACAAAAATAAATTCTGTCGCATGACATATTGACACCCACTTTGGTTGCTGTCAGGATTGAAATCTTTAGAGCCGCTACACAGACCTCTGTCATTAGTGGAGTAACTGATGAGAGCATGACAACCTACTACTGCTGTGTAGACCAGAACTGTAGAGGGGCTATGACAGTCCATCCATTCTAAATGCTACTCCTTTCTGTCCATCCCTTCTAACCTGTCCCGAGTCTCAACCCTCTGGATTTGACTGCCTATTCCATTCTTCCCCTTCTGCCCCACTCTTTTGCCCAACTAGCCCTAGTTCCCCACTCCTTCTCCTCATCTGATTACTCTCTCCCCAACCCTGGCCTCTGGCACCTGCTTCCTTTGGTTCTCTGTCCTCATCCCAGTCCCAACTCTCTCCCCAGGCTCCTTGTCCAATATTGTTGTCCTCACACTTCAGTTCCTTGTTCTTCTCTCTTCCCTCAGACCGACCCAGTACCTTCCTACATCCTGACTTCGCCTCCCTCCTGCCAATACCAATCCTAATTTTCTCAACTCCCCTCCCCTGGCTCTTGTCTCTTTTGCATCTGAATTGGGCACTTTACTTCTCATTGCCTAAACCCAGCAGGCAAGTCGTCTTGGGCACATGAGAGCCAGACTCAATTGCTCTTCTTTCAGGTCTGTGGACCCAGGCGGGTCCTCAAAAGTCCAGAGCTCCATTTGCTACAAAACTCTAGAGCACGGTCTGCTCCATGCAGATAGAATCTTTGTAGTTTTTAGCTGCAGAGCTCTAATAGATGTCCACAGTTTGAACATGCTCGGTACATTTTTTTTGTAGTTTGGCTAAGATTGATCAGATTTTCACAGGAACAGCAAAAAAATGCCCCTTTCATAAAGATCATCCCCTATCAAATTTCAAAAGCCTGCTCTAGAGCTTTTCTAAGAGAAGTTGCTACATTTTTTGTAACATGGGCAAAAGAACATATTTTTCCCTAGCCTTTTGCTCAGAAGCAGGTGAATTGTTTTGGCTAAAACAGAAAACAAAAGCTTGAAAATAAAATACAGGAAAATACAGCCTAATGCAGATGCCTTGCATGGGAAAAAATTGTTCTTAAATTATTTAATGTTCTTATAATTTTAACAACTGAAAGCAGGGTCTTGTAAAGATCTTGTGGGATCTGCCCTGAATTTAGATCCTTCTGATAATGAAGATGTTTTAATCTCATGAAAATGGTTTCCCTGATTATGGCTTTCTCTGTGTTTCTTGTCTTGCAGCAAAAGCCAAATCCAAATGTGGCTCCACGTTTTTCCCCTGTTCTAGTGGGATCCATTGTATCATTGGCCGCTTCCGGTGCAACGGCTTTGAGGACTGTCCGGATGGCAGCGATGAAGAAAACTGTAGTAAGTGTCACGTCTACCTTCATATGAAGAAACATCTTGTTTGTTTCCACAAACCAATACGGCCCAAGAAAGAAACATTGTCCAGTTCTTTAACCCTGATTTAGATGCATACTCCCTATTGTTTGCAACCTAAATCATGTTTTGTTATTTTGCTTTGTAACTGCAGGGCCTCTTGATAGCAACAAGATATTAACGGCAACCTGCCTCATCAGAAAGTGTGGACTCCAGCACTTCTCTAAAGGGGGCTTCTTGGGGTCATTTAGACCAAAGACTGTTTTATCTTGACTACAGGTCCCGCCCTAGGAAATATTTGTATTCATTATTGTTTGCAGTTGATCCATATTAAACACTGAAACATAACCAGGCATTCTTTGCATCCTCCAAACAATTATTACCAAGCTTTGTCTTTTTTCATAAATCAACCCAGGTCTGCCTGCTGCTACTTGCCAAAGGTGGGCTCGCCAGTTTTATTACTGGTGCCCTTGCTAAAGTTGCAGTTTGACTCAGGCAGCAGATTGTAGGGTAGAGCTCCATGTTAAGTTTATTGAGCTTTAACTTTCTTTGCAAATTGGAGTGTTTCACTAAATGAGAGAGTGGATCATAGTAAGAAATTGCTCCCTGCATCTCTCACAGGATAACTTCCTCAAACAGGGCATTGCTAATTTTCTCTCATTCCTTTCTCTGTCATCTTTTGTCTCCTCTCCTGCTCTGCTGATCCCTAGATTACACACCTGCTGACTTCACTAACACAGCCCTGCAGAGTCAGGATGGCTGTGGGCAAGCTCATCTATCTTGTGCATTATTAACAGTATTGTCAGCTAAGTTTTGAATGCTGACTATTATTGGTGGGCATGGGAGGACAGAGAGACTGGCTGGATTTCAAGATTTTGGGAGCTGACTGTTAGAAAAATATTATAGTTATTTGATTTGGAAGAGCGCATTTCTCCCCATGTAGAGAACCAGCCCAAAGCCTGCACGTGACTTAAGTATGATTTAAAAGTTTGAAATGAGACTTGAAATGGGTCCCTATACACAGGGATGAATTCCCCCCAAGTTGGGGCAAGCTCTCTCTAAAAGTAACAGAAAAATAATTTGTTGTACTATGTAATTTTTTTTAATTTGAAAAGTGTATTTTCTCTAGCCAGGCCTGCATTTCAGCCCCTTTGTTTATACTAGGATACAACATATTTGATGGAGTTTGTGAGGGGCCAAACTTAGAAAAACTCTCGTAGTGAGGAAAGCGTTTTGCTTTAAGCTGAAGGTACCTGGTTAGCTTAAAGTTACATTTTGACTTGTGCAAAGCTTTTGCATATGGCTGAATTAGATCCTTTTGTATTGGTAACTACAGAAAAGATATTGCACAGTGGTAAGGAAAGTAAGGAAAGGTTGTGCTCTGCTGCTATTAACAGGCAGTGGTAAATACACAGATATGCTCTGGGACTGCAGTTGGCAGCTTGCAGCTAATGCTTGCTCACTCTTGCCACAGCAGAGTGGATTTTTTTCCCTTTTAATGACATTTAAAGGTCAGGGGAAGGACAGCAGACAGCAGCTTTCTCAGATAACAAAAGGAGCAATTTTTACAGTGATGCATCACTGTCCACTGCATGCGGGACATGCCCTTTTCATCTCTGTGCTCCCCACACTCAGGTGTCTGGTAGCACCAGCATCTCTGACCTTTCTCTAAGAAGCTATCTGTTGATGTTTTGTGCTCTGGGAGAATGGGGTGGGGAGATGGTACCCCTAGAGAGAGAATGGAGTTAGAGAAAGAGGATTAAAGTCTAAGGAAATGTGTGGTTTCTGGACTATTCTTGAACAAATTGGACTAGAAAGAGTGCTTTGGTCCAAAGTGCCTTGAATAATATCTCCTATGAGGTTGTGGAGTGAAACGTTAGACGACGTGTTGAACTGATGTATTTTAAAATGCAGTTGGTTATGAACTACATAATTTTATGTGTGTGCGCAATATATAGCTCTGAGTGTGCCTTACAACTGATCATAGTACTCCTTAGATCTTCTACTCTTTCCCAGATGAGGCGAAAGATAACACCTTCAGTTTGCTTAAGCTAGGACTCCACTTCCTCTCAGTTTCTCTAGGAGCAGTCATATTGCAGACCCTTGTGTCTACTATGAAATCCTGCATTTATGCAATAGCTCAAAGGCAGTGAAGAGATGGCATTTTTATGCAGGGTTTTGGATATGTAATTTGCTTAGATGTGTGTGATGTCTGTCTTGTATTCTAGGGTTTGTAAGAACAGAGTCTTTAAACTGTGTTGCATTTCAGAGTTTCAGAAGATGTACTGTTTGGGAGGTTCTTTTAGTTAGTTTTAAAGAAAAAAAGTAGGCAGTTAACTTTGAATATTACATTCAGTTTGTCACCTCCTTTCCAGTAATTGGAGGGAGCTCAGAGAAGAGCAACAAAAACGAGTAAGGTGCTGGAGAGACTGAATTCTGAGAAGATCTTAGAAAAGCTAAATAATGTCTAGCGTGGCTAAGCAATGAGCATGAAGGAAAGTATCACTAGCTATGCCACATATGAAGGATGCCAGCAGGGAGGGAGATTTAGTATGACGTGCAGGATATAGCTAGAGGTGAATGATAAAATTAAGGAAGTGGAAACATTGGCAGATTTCCCTGATGTTTATCTTCACAGTGAGATGTATTAGTCTGTGGAATAGTCTCCCAAGGGAAGTGGTGGAAATTTTACAGCTTGAGAGACTTTCACAATGAGACTGGATGGAACAGTAAATGTGCTGTTACAAACAATGCTAGGTTAGGAGGAGAGAAGTAGATGATGAAATGTTTGTGTCTGTGATTCTGCTTGTGTTATAAAATCTTTGTGCACGCACAGAATTTTGTTGGGTGTTTGTACAGCTCCTAGCACACTGTGCTCCTTGCTTATGACTGGTTCTCCTAAACTGTATCATACTCGAAATATTACACACACAAATGCAAAAAAAACATTATTAAGGTTGCAAAATCAAGCCCTGGTCTAGGGCCAGAATGAACTGTAATTGCATGGAACTGGGAACTGTAATTGCATGGAAAATCCTGCTCGGTCCAATCTGAAGCATGCCCGGTATTGATGGAATCTTTGCAGAATTAAGCTGAGAAGCTCTAGTGAATCGCTACTGAGCGCCTGCAAATTGCAGTTTTTCAAAGACTTATCACTTGCTTGGCCATATTTTCAGAGATGGCAAAAGGCACATCTTTGATACAAAGATCACCCCCTGCTAAGATTCAAATCCCTGCTTCACTTCCTGAGGTTCTAGAGCAGTGTTTCTTAAACCGTGTTCCGAGACACACTGGTGTGCCGCGAAGCAGTTGGAGTTGTGCCATGGAGAACAACAGAGTTCAAAATGGCCATCCTTAAAGGGGCAGGTGATCTTTTTTCTTTTTGCTCAATAACTCCCCCCCCCCCTTTTTTTTCCCCATAAGAAAAATTGTTTTGTGTTCCTTGGTCTTAAAAAGTTTAAGAAACACTGTTCTAGAGCTTTTATAAGAAAAGATTTCCTGGAGTTTTTAATGTGGACAAAACCGTCTATTTTTAAAGCCCTGTACAGATATAAAAATGTGGGTCCACGTTGACTGGAAACGTGCATCTGATCAACAGTCTGTTCCTTGCCTTAAGTGTATTCGCATCCACATCTGCACCTCTGCACCAGAAAGGGGTCTTACACTGCCTCAGGAGGAGCATCTGTGTGAGTGTGTCCTAGGGGTGCTTGTTCTGTTCTGCCCCACCAGGCACTCTAGCAGGGATTGGGGGTGGGGGTACGTGCTTGCCCTGCTCCCCCATAGGAACCCCTGGTGGGCACAGCAGGGCAAACATCCGTGCCCCTAACCCGCTTCCTCATAAGCCTCAGCCAGGGAAGATTGGAATAAGCACCCATATGCTTGCCATGCTCCTCAGCGGGAGCACCCCAGCCCCGGTCCCCTGTAAGCGCCTGGCGGACAGACAAGGGCACCCATTTTTCTGGGGACTCTGTCCACTAATCTGCCCCTGCAGGGGTCCATGGCTGGCCCCATCACTTTACTTTGAAAAGTAATAAGAGCCAGTGACTGAGGGAGGGTGTGCAGGCGCAGATGGGGGGAAGGGTCTTGTAGGGAAGAGGCAGGAGAGGGCAGAGACTGGAGAGGTTAAGGAGCAGCACAGAGTTAATGGGGCATTGCATCTCAGCTGCTCAAGGTGTTGTTATCAGTGGAGGCAGCAGAAGCACAGAGTAGTGGAGCTCTTTTTGTATTATCGACATCTGCTCCACTATCCACAAAAACGAATCATGGATATCCATGGTAATCATAGAATACTAGGACTGGAAGGGACCTCGAGAGGTCATCGAGTCCAGTCCCCTGCTCCCATGGCAGGACCATGGAGTTATGGAGTAGATATCCATGGATTTGTAGGATTCCACATCTTCCCCCTTAGTCTTGTTCTTGGAAATGACTGAACCCTTTTGACTAACCTCCCCCTTGCTCCCTCCCTCAATATAGCTTGAGGCAGATACTGGGCATGAGAAACATCTGTCCAAAGTTGGACAAAGTTTTCGAAGTGCTTGTTTTGCTTATAATGGGAAGTATTGAGCAACCTTAATCATAGGAGGTGCAAGCAGCCCTTCCTAAAACAGGAGCAATAAACATCTGAGAAAAAGTGATACAGTTTGATGAGAAGGCTTATCACAACTATGTGTGGACTAGCTCTCTGATGGTTTTAATGAATTACATGAATTGAAATTTCCAATTCCCCTCCTTGAGAAGTGCTCAATTTATTTGACTGTCACGTTACTCCCACAGGCTCCGTAAACAAACCAAATGTTGAGCTGTGACCATCTTTGTAGAAGTTCTTAGGGAGTAGTTCTCTGTCTGGGTGAGAGCTAGTTTCTAATGAAAGATCACACTTTTGTTTTCACAGCAGCGAATCCTTTGCTGTGCTCTACTGCCCGATTCCATTGCAAGAATGGCCTTTGCATCGATAAAAGCTTTGTATGCGACAGTCAAAATAACTGCCAGGACAACAGTGATGAAGAAAGCTGTGAAAGCCCTCAAGGTAGGCACTGGGTGTTTTGATTATGCTCTGAAGGGTTAAGCAAAGCCTAATGCCTGAAGACCAGAATACAAAGAAAATATGACACTCCTGGCTTCCCCAGCATTGTGAGTAACCGTTCTGTCTTCCCCATGCAAATATTCTTATGGGGGATGCTTGTTGCAGCTCTCCAGCTTGTGTGTACTTCATTATCTGAGCTTTCAAAAGCTTGTCATAGCACCTTTCATCCGAGGATCTCCAAGAGTTTACAAGGCCTGATCCAACTCACATTGAAGCCAGGAGGAGTCTTTCTACAGTCGGAGCTGAATTGGCCCAAAGAGTCAGAGAACCTCCCAACTCCCAGCAATTCCCCCTGTTTCGCAGGTGGGTAAACCTGTCTGCAGATAACACCCGAGACTCTCATTGCAGAGTCACATTCCATTTTGCAAGACACTTTTCATAGTAGGGAATGTTTTGTCTTACTATTAAGTAGGCTTAACTTTTTTTGCTCAGACTTTCAAGGGAAAAACAATCCACCTTCAGGTGGAGCTCAAGCTTGAAAAATTTCATAGAGAAAAAAGTGAAAGTTTCAACAAGAATGGGTAGCTGAAAGTGGAGGGGGTGGGAGTTAGAAAGGAAAACAAACTTAAGTCTGGTCTCCTGATCCTGCTGTTCGTGACTCAGCTAAAATATTATGGGAAGACAATGAGATTGTGTTCTGGAAGGTTTTTTTTATTTGTTCAATAGTTTGCCATTTGTTTTAGCATTATAGGCTCAATAAACTGTGTTTGAATGGGTATGTCAGAACCCAAAGCAGGGGACTTGGAGCTGGAAGTCCTGCATTCTGTTTGCAGCACACAGACTAACTCAATATGATCTAGGACACAACTTTGTACCGCCTTCCCATTTATGACATAAGGATGATAAGTTTTCCTACCTTGTAGGGTTGTTGAGAATTAAATAACCTGTGTCCAATCTTGTGACTTCCTCTAATACTTTGCACTTCTACGGTGCCTTCTATGTTTATAATAAAAAAGCCTTATTGTAACACAGTTTCTAACACTTTCCATTTTCCATCTATAAATGTGTATATAGCATGGAAAAAAATCCAGGTGTGAATAACTTAGTTGGACAAATACAAAACACCTGAAGGTGTGGTGGTATCATGGCTGGGATATCTGAGGAGGGAAGGTTTTGTAAAAGATGTGGGGCTGATTTCCAGGAGAAGGAAGTGTGCTGGGCCCACAAAAACTTGGGAGGATCTTCTTACCACAGAGATGAGTGGCATGCAAGAAGGTAGGCATTCAGTAACACCAAAATTGAGAATAGTTTGGTTTTTTAATGCCAGTATTGATTATGTGATACACCCAAGGGGAAAAAAAATCCCAAACATGAAAATACCCTTGACAAATGAGAAGGAAAATGAAAGTGGCATTTTTTTCTATCTGTAACCAGCATAAGGAAAAAGTACTATTACAATATCAACAAACTTTTTTAAAGCATGTTTTTCCCCTTCTTCTTTACCTAGGAAAAGCACTCATCTTTTGCTCATGATATGAGCACAGTAAGGGTCACACTGTGCAAGGGATATCAATAGAGAGAAATTTTCAAACACACCTTTGATCAGAGAGAAGCTTATGAAAGTCAGGTTTAGAATCTTCCTACTGGACTTGGGAAATGTTGTGGTCTAATCCTGCTCTTGGAAAAGAGAGGAGAAAAGACTTGTGGCTAAGTCAACCATTTGTGTACTGCTTCTGTGAGAATGCTGTTGCTAGTGTATTGAGGGGTGTGTTGTTTTTCACCACAGGCAGGCTTACATTCAGAGATTATTTCCCAGAGTCCTCGTGCCTTCCCCCTATTTGGGGAGTTGGGCTTCAGCTATGGAGTGGGGGGTCTTGGGGCTTTAAGCCTCAGAGCCCTTTTAGCTGTGGCTTCTGCAGATTTGAAAATGTTTACCAGCACTCTGCTTTGGCTGGCTCCAGCTGAATTTAAGCCCTTACGGCAGGCCTACAGCAGTCTAATAAGGTTAATTTGTGTTGGGTTTATTGTTCAGTTGGAGGCTTAAAGCAGCAGTGTTCTTTCCACACTTGGGGTGGATGCTTCCTCTGCAGATTTATTGGCTGGCTTGCCTCCAGGTTGCATGCGTTGTCATGACAATCTGCTGTTGGAAGTGATGGGTTGCACCCAGGAGAAGAAAAGAGCCATATTTTATGAGGATGTTACTTTGTCTTTGTGCCTCTGGAAAAGTCAGATTAAAGGGAGGGTTAAAAAGAGTCATTCTGTCTTATTCTGTGCACCACTGAGCCCCTAATGAGAGAAATCAAGCTCTCACTCTACACCGTGATTTCACTGTGACCAGAATAGTAATTGGAATAGTGTTATTCACTACAAAACAGTTAGGTGCTTTCATGATTCCAATGGACCTGGAGCACAGGATTGGGAATAAGAAATTCCTGAATTCAAATCCTGGCTCTGACAGACTTTTGTGACATTGGGCAAATCAGCATACTCTTCTTTCTACATTCATAAATGACAATAATGCTTGATTAACTATCTGTCACTGATGTGGAGGGTTAAAGTGTGGAATGGGCCAAGAATTTCATAAATGAAGTATCACTGTCTCCAAGTTCATTATTAGGCCTGTACTAGGGATGTTAAATATCAGTTAATTGAATAATCGATTAACCTCACGAATTCTTATTGGTTAGTCGACTATTCCATAGTTCCCGGGCAGCCCCTGTCCAGGGAGAGGTCTGAGCTTCTGGACCCAGCACGAGCTAGAACTGAGCCAGGCTGCCTGCCCACCTGGCTCCTAATACACTTTAAATGCAGAGCCGCAGAAGCGGTAGGTCCAGGACCCAGTGTAAGTTGGGCTGCTGGCCAGCCTGCTAAAAAATTTACAAGCCGGGGGAAGGGGGGAAGGAATGCATATAGTCCTATAGGATTAACCTATAAGCTTTTGCTTATCGGTTAATCGACTACACTATTACATCTCTAGCTGTACTAGACTTGATTAAATTAATTATTTAAAGTAGTTGGAATGTAAAAGCTAGTTGAGCTCTCAATGACAGTAAAGAACAGAGATCTGTAGCCAGGATCAATGGCCCGTGAAGTGTCTACAGTAGCCTTCAGGACAGAGGTGGGCAATAATTTTTGTAGGGGGGGCACTTCACCAATTATAGTTGTGGTTGTGGGCTGGCCCCGGAGGGGGCAGAGCCTCATGCAGAAGGGCATTACTTTGGCAAGGGGGCCAGACTTCATGTGCTTCCCCATGGGGCGGGAGAGCTCACAAGGTCTCTCGCATCTTCTCTGATCTGCCAGGAGCATGCGGTGGCCAGAGAGAACCGCCAGCCATTTTGAACAGCTGGCGGTTCCTTTTGGTGTTGTGCACCTCTGGCAGGGAAGGAGACTTTGCACGCTTCCCCACTTCCAGGCCCCGATTAGCCTGGGGGCGGGAGAATGGGTAAAGTCTCTCATCCATGCCCAGCTGGAGCATGCAACACCTAGAGGGAACCGCCAACTGTTTTGAGCAGCTTGCAGTTCCCTCCAGTGCTGCAAGGTCCTGGTGCGGATAGGAGACTTCATGTGCTGCCCTGCCCCTGGTCTCCCTTGGCCTGGGGGCGGGGACACAGCAGGGTCAACTGTGGGCCGGATCAAACAGTGTGACGGGTCTGATGTAGCTGCGAGCCGTATTTTGCCCGCCCCTGCTTTAGGAATCTGTTCAGTACCTTGAGTTAAATGACAGGCAGTTACTTTATGTGTGTCTCTTGAAAAAAATTTGTGAAGACAAGCACCAGGGGTGAAATTCTTCATCCTGCAGAGGGCATATATCGCTTATCCATGACTTAAGTCCCGGTTAAACTTTTAAAAAAAGATTCAAGGGAGATTTAAGTAGTACATGGAGGCTCCTGCTGTCTCCCTGCAGATTTCATCATATATGCTAGTTCTGGGCTCATGGTATACCTTTTAAAGTACTGTCCTGAATATACCTTTGTGCAGCCATATATGCTTCCTACAAATAAATATATACAAGACAAGAAATCAAGCCATTTTTGAAATGTTAAGTTTACAAACTACTTAAAGTTTGATCTGTATTCATGCATGAAAGTTTTAGACTTACCCAGGAATGTCCAGTATGCTCAGATATTTATTTCTACACACCTATCTGCTGGCGAGCAATTCTCAAGTGTCATTTTGATTCCTATGTCGGGGTATGTCTACACTACAAAGTTAGTTCGAACTAACGGACGTTAGTTCGAACTAACTTTAATAGGCGCTACACTAGCACTCCGTTAGTTCGAATTTGAATCGAGCTAGCGGAGTGCTTAGTTCGAACTAGGTAAACCTCATTTTACGAGGATTAAGCCTAGTTCGAACTAGCTAGTTCGAATTAAGGGCTGTGTAGACCCTTAATTCGAACTAGTGGGAGGCTAGCCCTCCCCAGGTTTCCCTGGTGGCCACTCTGGCCAACACCAGGGAAACTCTATGCCTCCTTCCCGGCGCCGGACCCCTTAAAGGGGCACGGGCTAGCTACGGTGCCCGTGCCAGGTGCAAGCCTGCCAGCACCCAGCCAGCAGACCCTGCACCTGGCACGGCTCGAGCCACCCACCCGATGTCCCCCAGTCCACCCCCTCTTCCCGGGACCAGGCTGGCGGCTCCCGGGAGCTTGCCCTGGACTGCAAGAGGCGGGCACCTTCCTGGGCTAGTGCGGACATCGTGGACCTTGTCCACGATCTCCGCACTAGGCACAGGAAAGTGGCCGTCTAGGGCAGGTGTGCATGAAAATCAAGGGGGTCCACTGAGACCCCCGACCCTGAGCCCTGAGCTTACAATGGCCGTCCTGGGTCAGACCAAAGGTCCATCTAGCCCAGTAGCCTGTCTGCCGACAGCGGCCAACCCTAGGGACCCTTGAGGGGATGGACCGAAGACAGTGACCAAGCCATTTGTCTCATGCCATCCCTCTCCAGCCTTCCACAAACTTTGGGCAGGGACACCACTCCTACCCCCTGGCTAAGACTACTCCATGGACCCAACCTCCATGACTTGATCTCACTTCCCTTTAAACTCTGTTCTAGTTGTAGCCTTCACAGCCTCCTGCAGCAAGGAGTTCCACAGGTTAACTCTTTGCTTTGGGAAGAAGAACAACTTTCTCTTACTAGTTTGAAGCCTGCTACCCATTCCTTTCCTTTGGTGTCCTCTAGTCCTTCTTTATGGGAACTCATGAAGAATTTTTCTGAATGCACCCTCTCCACCCAACCCCTGCTTTTAGAGACCTCTATTCTGTCCCCGCTCCATCTCCTCTTTTCTAAGCTGAACAGTCCCAATCTCTGTAGCCTCTCTTCATCTGGGACCTGTTCCCAACCCCTGATCATGTTAGTTGCCCTCCCCTCTCCCAGCCTTTCTCTTCCCCTCTCCCACCTCCTTTTCCCAGTCTCCCCCAGTTTTGTACAATAAAGACAGAGTCAATGTTGGAAGAAACGTTATCTTTATTTTGTACATCAATAAGAAGGGGGGCTAGGGAAGGGTAAGTGGAAGGAGGTGAGGGAGGAATGGGGTACGAGCCCCTGATGGGGAGGACTGGGTTGGCTCTGCGGGCTTCTGGGGGTGGAAGCTCTCCTGCAGCCCCCCGATTGCCCCCTCTCCCCAGATGGCAGCCTGCGGCAAGTGCAGCCGGGCTGATGGCCGAGTGGTGTGATGTGCCCAGTGTGGGTACTCCGGGCACTCCAAGCCAGAACTTCTTTGCAAGCGGGGCACCCCTTAGAACTGTGTGTCCGGGGTGGGGGTCGAGACCCTTTAAGCGCAGCCCTCGGCTAGCCTGAGACAGCATCTCCATGCTCTAAGTCCTCCTCTGATGCCCTGCCGGCACTGCTTCCAGCCATCCTTAAGCCCTGTTCAGAGTCCACTCAATGTGGACTTGCTAGTTCAAATTAGCAAAACGCTAATTCGAACTAGTTTTTAGTTCTACACACGTTAGTTTGAATTAACTAATTCGAACTAAGTTAGTTCGAACTAGCGCTGTAGTGTAGACATACCCTCAGAGTCTTATTTCCCTGACTAGTCTGTATAAGGGGAATAATCATCTTTCATTTCTATGGCAGTCCTCTTTCATTGTACAGGAGATCTGATTAACATGATGTGTATTGTGGAAACAATCTGATGCAGTGCTATGAAAGTAATACTGTAGAAATTTTCTCCAAGTAGCTTTATCATAATATTGAATGTATTGTACAGTAAACTTCCGATAATCCGGCACCTTTAGGACCCAGGGGGTGCCGGATTATCAGATATGCCGAACTATCAGAAGGGGGGGGCTATGAGGGGTCTGGAGTGGGGTGGGAGGGGATGCTACCCCAGACGCCTCATAGCCCCCCCTTACGATAGTCAGGCTCTGCCCCAGGAGTCACTGATTCAGCCGCTGCTGGTCAGTTTCAGCAGCAGCTGAATCGGGGATGCCTGCAATAGAGCAGCTGGGGTGCCCCTGGGTTGGTCCCATAGTGCTGCTCCTCGGGGCTGCGGGACCAACCCGGCAGCACCCCAGCTGCTCTTGGGGACGCCTGGGGCAGAGCAGCTGGAGTGCTGCCGGGTTGGTCCCGCAGCGCCAAAGGACGGCGCTGCGGGACCATCCCGGCAGGACCCCAGCTGCTCTGCCCCAGGGGTCCCCGATTCAGCCGCTGCTGAAACAGATCAGCGGCTGATTGCAGGAAGCCCGGAGCAGAGCTGCTCTGCCCCGGGCTTCCTGGAATCAGCTGCTGATCTGTTTCAGCAGCAGCTGACTTGGGGGCCCCTGGGGCAGAGCAGCTGGGGTGCTGCCGGGTTGGTCCCGCAGCCCCGAGGGGCAGTGCTACCTGACCAACCTGGCAGCACCCCAGCTGCTCTGCTCCCGGCTTCCCCGATTCAGCTGCTGGTCAGTTTCAGCAGCAGCTGAATGGGGGAAGCCTGTCCGGCTGCCCCAGCACTTCCGGGTTCCTGATGGTGCCGGACCATCAGGACTCCCGGAGCATTGGATGCTGGACTAATGGAGTTTTACTGTATTTTGTATATTATATTACATATTGAAGGTGATGTCTGTTGCCCTGGCATGAGATTGTCTTTGTGTGCTGCTTCCCAGCTAAGCATGGTATTGAGCTTAGTAAACATACAACTAAGGCTCACAACAACCCCAGGTCCTAACCCAGCAAGTAAGTAGGTATCCCATGTCATAGATTGGGAAACTGAGGCACAGAGACTTTGAGCGAATTGCTCAAGAACGCAATTTATGGCACTCCAGGAGTGGAGTGTTTGATAGGGATGTTGTGAGACTTAATGGCTGTTTTAAGATATTCTGAGACAGTGTGCTAAAGAAGTGTGAATTATCATATTGCCTTCCAGTCTTCCCTAATGGCCAAAGACAAACAAAAATGGAGAACCTTCATTGCTGCTCTACACGCCAGCAGGTGTAATAGGCATTAACTTCCAGTCTTCCCACTTTCTGAGTATCCTGGTGCTTTTGTTCGCTCCTCCTCTTATGAGCGCCAAAGTCCTGTCATTGCTGAAAGGGTCCACCAGTGTATGTATCTGACTGTTGAATACTCTTAAAGGCCCTTTCTCTGTCACTGTCAGAGAAATGTCATTAACTACTTAGTGAAGACCTTATTGCTTTAATACTGGCATAGAGGACATAAAATCATTGATAAATAACGACTTGTTAGGTCTTTGTATGCAGTTGGAAGTGAATCTAAAGCTGTGGGGTTATCAAGTTTAAATTTTTGCTCTGGTGGTGGGTTGATGTGTGTGAGGGAGAAGGGAAGGTAGGGTGAAAGAGAAACTCCTAAATTCAGTTGTAGAAACAGGACAATAATTTGTCTTTTTTTAGGCAAGTTTTTCCCCTCTGTGAATGAATGTTCCACATTTCTAAGGCTTTCAAATCGCAGGTGAAGCAGCAGTTTAAAATTTCTAAAACACTTCAGTTTAGAATTATGTCAAATGATTTTGTACTTGTTCAAGACACTAATTATTTGCAGTTCTTGTAGCTGCCATGGGCAGTCTTTAGAACTGTTCCTTTAGTTTCCACCCATTTATACTGCTCCTTCTGGCATCTCTGTACTTTTCAATGCTGTAGTAGGTTGGGTGAATCTGTGACCAGGTTACTAGAGGTTGCTCTTGTTCTGGAGTGAAGTATTAGTTCCAATGTGTCTGAATCACAGGACCTGAAGATGAAATCAGAGAATGAACATCCAATCAATCTCTCTACAACGAATGCAGACTTTCTCCAACGAATGCAGTATTCTGGTAGTTCACTTCAGTCTAGTTTTAAGAATTCCAGGCACTGGGACAACTCCTATTCCACTGCCAAAAACATGTTACTGCCAGGAAACTTTTCTTGGATATTATGCCAAAAGTTTCCTTTTCTTAATTTTCTCCTATTATTCTAACATCTACCCCATATATCAGACAATGAATGGTGATGATCATTCCAAACATCTGTTCTGTGGCCACTCCTGGAGCCTTAACATTCTACCTGCCTTGCAGGGGATTTCCTATTTAAGAAAGAGTCTTCCTTAGGCTGGCTAGTCAGGATCTAGGTTGGTGTGTTCAAATTATGCAATTATTCCCTTCATTAATAGCTACTTTCACACTTTTTTTCCTTTTAACTGTTCAAATGTTTGTGTGGCTTTTCTTTCTGGGGCTTGGCCCTTTCTGAATCAATTTCATCCTCTTCTGTTGTCTTCCGCTTTTCACTTGATGTGTTTAAAAGTCTTTTATATTCCCTTTAACCCTTTTGGCTAGCATAAATGCATTTTTGCTTTTACTGCTGCTCTTATCTCTTCCTGCAAGCCTGAACTGCCTCTGAATGATGCTTTAGCAGCATAGAGTGCTGGTCATATCCTCAATTCTAGCCATGCTGTTTTTAGATTAATGATAGCATTGTTGCTCAGTTACAAACTGGGTGGCCTGGAAGCCTGATTCATTTTTGGTTGAGGGATCCTACCCTGGTATCACCAAGTCTTTCTACTTGTATCACCAACAAATGTGTTACTTAAGTTGCTACTTATCCAGCAAAGTTCTGCTTAGATTCAACAACTAATTTGCAGTGGAAGCACTTCTGTTCATAAACAAATTTTCTGATGGTTTCAGACTAAGGCAAAAGGGCTGCAGTGACTTACCCGGGGGTGTCCAAACTTTTTTCAAAGAGGGCCAGATTTGATGAAGTGAACATGCGTGAGGGCCGACCATTTTGCCTGACATTCTTTGAACCATTAAAATTAAATGCAAATTAACTATTTTATGCAAAGTTTATTGCAAACGGCATACTTTTCATTTCGTCACATGGATGACAAATCTAAACAGGTGTTAAATCACTCTGCCTTTCATATCTGAAGGCCAGATGAAAAAAAAATCCAGGAAGCTGAAATATGTCAGGAACATTGTAAAGTACATTACATATTATTGGTAATAAAGGTTGTCTGTCAACTTTTAAGTTCAAAAAATATGAACAGGAACATAACACCAAGTATACATGTTGTGTCCAAATATATTTATAACTGATTTAGACCAACTGACATTAACTGAGATTTTACAATGTATTCATCTCAATACATATGGATTCGTTGGGGGCCATAAAAGATAGATATTGCCAAATTACCCGTGGGGCCGTATTAAACCGGAACACGGGCCGCAATTGGCCCGCGGGCCGGACTTTGGACATGCTTGGACTTACCCCAATTTGTAGAAGGTTAGCAGCAAAGCTGCAATAAGAATTGGGAATCCCTGTTTTGTCCATTAGAGGACCCAACCTATCAAAGATGGGACATAACACAATCACACATTTGTACTTGAAATTCATTTAGCCACATAATCCCACCATGGCCACATACAGATAGGCATACCGGTGTTCTTCAGCTTGTGTATTTCCAGAGTGTCATGTGGGATCTTAAAGACTTCATTTTGTGAAATAAATATTTGGGAGCATATCAACTGACTCCTTGCTAAAGAGGATGAGAAGCATCTGCTTCCCACTGCCAAAAGCCTCCTGAGTGCCAAAAATTGAAATCTGACCCAGCTGCCGCAATCGCTAACGAAATCTTCCCACTCTGTGGATCTGCAGGTTAATACAAAAAAATCAGCAGCACACTGAAAACTGAAAGCTGTGTGAAATAAGCTGAACTCTCACTCAATAACAGAAAGAAATCTGTGATGGCTACTGAAGCGCTAGGTGCTCCAGGGTGTGTGGGGCCTTGCTCGCTGTCCCTTAAGGCAGTGGTTTTCAAACTACGAGTTGTCACTCAGTACCGTGTCGTGGAATGTCAGGCACAGGGTCTCATTGCTGCAGGGTGATGAGGTGACCAGTAGGGATGCTGAGGCAAGCTTCCTCCCTCTTCTGGCACTGCAGACTGCGCCATGCCCCAGAAGTACCTGGCAACAGGCCCGGCTGCTAGGTAGGGGGGAGAGCGCACAAGGCTCCATGCGCTGCTCCTACTCCGAGCACTAGCTCTGCGCTCCCATTGGCTCAGAACCTGCTGTTGGCTGCTTCTGGGGCACAGCATGGTCTTCAGTGCCAGGAGAGGCAAGGAGCCTGCCTTAGCAACCCGCTGCACCACTGACTGGGAAGCCACCACTCAAGGTAAGCCCCTCCTGCCCTAGCTGTGACACCCCCCCAAAGCCTGACCCCCCTCGTATACCACAAAGCTCTCCGGCTCAGCCCACCCCACCCCACAGCCCACATTCTAATAAAATTATATTGGGTTGTGGGCATCAACAATTTTCTTCACCTGGTTCATGAGAAAAAAGTTTGAAAACCACTGCCTTAAGGAAATGTAGGTGCATTCTAAAGGTTAACCTGCTCTTCAGAAATGTTTTGGAGCCTGGGAATGAGTGAACCCAGGCGGTGGAGAATTTAGTAGAATTCCAAGAAAGGAAATTCAAGGGAATCCCCACAGGTTCCCCAAATATTTCCCCTCTGCTTTTGTGACAATGTAGAAATTACAGAGATCAATCCTGAGATAGCTGATACTATAAATATTCCCACTGATTTGAGTGGCTCACAGTAGTAAACTCTAGGTCCGGCTGTCAGACTTTGCAGGAGCAGGCTCAAATTCAAAGTAGATGACAAAGATGTCTGCCAAATTGAACAGACATACCCTGATTTGCAATGAAATACCCTACTATTTAATTTATTAAAGGCAAACAGCTCCCAGCACATCCTGCCCCGTGTCGAGCCTGTAACTGATCCTTCACATGTGGCAAATGGAAAACCTTCTTAAATGTCCATTTGTGTAGTATCTCCTTGTCTTCCCAAAACCTTGCAGCCTGATTCTGGCTGCTTCAGGCTGTGTAGTTCCTTTTATTGAGTCTGTCTTTGACTCATTATTTACATAGGCTGTAAACTGAAACTTAACTTGCAATTACTGTTCATTGGCTTAGTCTAAATGCAACCTACATCTGGAACTTAATAGTCAAAGGCAGACTAAATAAAAAGCAGAAACTTAAGAACAGATACAAATAAAATGTCACTGAATGCTTAATTAATTAAAGCCTTCACTCATGCATATTTAGTAGTTTTAAAAACCTTGCTTATAACTGCTGGTGCAGGGAAAAGCTGAAAGTTATGTCAGCTGTGAATAATTTTCCTTATGTCTTCATTCTCTTCCTCTACTTTCTCTCCCTTCGTTCCTCTTTCTCCCTACAAAATCTCATATTTGAAGGGATTCTTATGGGGGTAAAAAGCAAATTCATTTGCGCAGGAGCTAACAAGATAAGATGTGCTGTACAAGGCAGCACTAGGTGGTATTTCCGATGATTCGTGTGATGAGTTCATCTGTGAATTTATTATTTTGGCACAATGTGGGGGTCCTGTGGTTGCATTCCTGGGATAGCCTGTGGTTTCTATATTGATTATTTAGCTACTTGGCTTGGACATCAGATAATTGCAGGTTCTGTATCATTAATTATCCAGTCTTGCTCGAAAGGAAGAGTTTGTGTTTGCCTCTTACTTTAATCAGAGAGCCTCCATGCACAGGATGGGTGTGTTGGAATCACAATAGAGTGTCTCCTGTGTACTTTTATGTGTGCTATTACAAAGATGAGAGATTCTTTTGTTACCATAAGAACAAGCATGCACACACTGAATAATTGTTTTACCTTCATCAGTTAACCCACCCAGTGTCTGCTGTGACCATTAACCATTCTGATAAATGTGAATCTGTGTCCAGTGTGATGCCTTCCACCTGGAACATAGCAGTAGTCAAGCGGCTGTGTGGGGGCATCAGTGATACAAAACAGACATATAAGTCTCATTAAGGTGACATAGATATGGCTCTTCGTTTTCAGTTTTTATTTAATTTTTCCCAGAAATATATCTATGTTCATAATCACAACAAAATTGGTGCACAAAACTATTAGTTTTTCTGGGTAAATACTGGGGTTTATGTTAATGGATAGAAAGACAAGAAAAAAAGTATTCAGTTGATTACTGGTTTGCTGCAGAACTAAAACTGAACTCAAGACTCAATGCCACTTTTAAATTTAAGAAAACAATACATTTGCATTTGAATAAACAAATTGCCATTGTAGATTTAGAATAATTAATTTATAAATATTTCCATTTAATAGTTGGGTCATGCCATTTGCAGTGCATATACCCAACCTTTTTTTTTTTTCCTGCTTGGGCTCAGGGATTCAACCCCACAGGAGGCACATGCCAGGGATTATGGGCTTTCAAGCCTAGAGGCAGGATGGTGGGATTAGGGATTTCTGCCAAGCAGGGAAGATCTTGCGGGTTTAGCTCAGGGTTTCCCAACCTCTGGGTTGGGACCCAAATATGGGTCGCCATTACATTTCAAAAGGGTCGCCAAGGGTCCTTCCTGCTGGGTAGAAGTCCCTAACTCCACTCCCCTGCCACAAGGCAGAAGCTTTGAACTCTTACTCCTCCCATCCCTCAGTTTGGGAGCGAGAGCTCCCTGAGTCAAACATTAACTGTAGAAGGGTCATTGTTTGGCCACCCCTGCTATATACAAAAGGACTTACCTTTTGTCCTCATTTCCTTTCAGGTTGCCCTGGCTTGAGACAGAGACTTAGCTAATAGTCAGAGTTGATTATTTTTTTTTTTGCCTCAAGTCTGCCCTCTTAGTTTTGTAGTTAGTTCATTGTAGTCATTTAGTAATGGGGAATAGTACATATTTGTTTACAAAAATAAAGTGTGTGTGTGTGTGTGTGTGTGTGTGTGTGCGCGCGCGCGCATATAGACATGGGAGGGTGGGGAGAGCAAGCGTATTTTTAGGTACTTGTGCACCCTGTACACACTTCCAAAGGAAGGGGCTTTTGTGTGTGTGGTGTTGGTCAAGAGGAGACATCACAAAAATAGCTCCAGTCTTTGCCAGCTGCGAGAACAAGGGTGAATGAACTACCTTTGAAAGCTGCAACCTTTGCTGTACTTATTCTGTTGAACGATTTAATTTCTCAGACTGTCAGTTCAGGCCCTTTCCCAGCACTAAATATACCCAAAATGAAATATTGTTTCATTTCAGTAACTGAAGGGCTTTTAATCTATGCAGTGTGGAGAATTATTTGCATTGGTGCATTTATAGAAATCTTTCTCAGGTGCAGTGATTGATTTGCAGCCAGGGCTAAAATAATGGTACTATTTTTGTAACTGGCTTAAGGACAGGGAATAGTAACCTCGTACACAATTAGGTATTGGTACTTCTCCTTTAGATTAATGGGTAATCATGGGAGATGGGGATTCAGACAGTAAATGATACATTTTTTTTTCAGGCGGAAGTAAAATATAAATTCAAACAATTCTTTCAAGTTATTTAAACTTCATCTCTTTAGAGGCACTTAAATATAATTTACAGTTTGACAATATGATTACCTGATTATATTATTGCCTATATGTAATTCCAGTTTCCAGGACTAGGTAGTCAAATGTCAAAGGCTTGTCGTCTTGTGGTTTAAAATAAAAGAATGTCTTTCCCATCATCCTTGTGATTCATTAAGTTCTCTGTTACACTGTCATGGAAAAAATGATCCTCGTGAGGTGCCCTTTCAGGATCTGCAACAGTGTGAAGGTGTTTGAAATGTATCAGGGTCCTGGCTCATTAAACTGCCGTAACTTTTCTTGGGGATCATTATAATTTGATTGTGAAAATGTCTCCTGTTGGAGAGCTGTAAGCGCCTGCCTCAGTCTTTATATTATCATTGGAATGAGTCCAGCTATCGAAGGAACAGATAAGGTTAGCTTTGATTTGCTGTAGAACAGACCTGAATCCAGGAAAGCAGAACAGAACATCTTGATCCAGATGATCCCTATCAAATTATGAGAGCACAGTGTTTGCGTATATTTAAAATGTGGAGCTTTTCTGCAAACCTTCATCATCAGTTCTTGAAAAACCCACTGCTGTTGGCAAGAGGGGAGTGTCCTAGGGAGGGAGGAACCATTATTTTCAGGGCACCATTTTTAAAATATATAGGATATATACTTCTCTTATGATTACTAACATTATGGTTCAAAAGTGAACTACGTGTGAATCAATTTGATGTCTTCCTGAATCCAGACAGAGAGCTCCCATGCTTTTGCTGATGATCATCTTTTAAATTTCATTCTGATTCTGTGTGATTAATGCACTTGATTTTACAGAATCCAGTGGGCAGCTGACAAGATTCATGTCAAATTTAGTCTGCTGAGGGAAGCTGAGGAAGGATTTTAAGCCAGGTTTAAACTCAGCACAGTCCTGGTTGAATTAAAATTATGTTTTGATACCAATTTTAATTAAATGTACATATAGGGAAATGTCTAAACCTGACTTATCAGTTTTATCTTCTTTGTTAAAGTACAGGCATAAGTTGAGTTGATATAACAAATGTTAAACTTACATGTTCTCAAGTTGCCCCAGTTCAGCTAAACTGATTTAAGTTGAAGCTAATGCAGTTTGTGTGTAGACATCTTAGAATAGTAGAGTTGTGCTGCTTTTATTCTTCTGGTAGAATAAAGTGCTATAGCGTCCTGGCATGGATGCAGTTCTACTATTGTAAAGTTTCCTTGTTATCAGCAGAGCTTATTTCCACAAGGAAGTGGGGGGAAATCTACTGTATGTTTTGAGAGAGTTTGTGTGCTCAAGAACTTCTCCTAAACAGTAAGCTAGGCACACTAAATTTGTTATACAGCTTCCTCTTATCATAACTTAAAGCAGGGTCAGGGTTTGGTTGTGCCAGGAAAATGGGATGTGCCTGGAATGGGATTGCTTCTCATAAAACCATACAGAAGAGAGATGGAATCACCAGGCAGGTGAAAGGGGACAGCTGGGAGTGCCCTTCCATCCCATTCAGGACTACCTCAGTCCTGAGCGTCTCATCTCCCAGGAAGATTCTCCAAGATTCCTATGGGGGACATTGCTGGCTCTTCGTATTCTTCAGGGAGCGATGGGAAAGTGTAGTTTGCTGCATTCCTCACTCTGACTGGGGAACACGGGACAGACAAGCTGTGCACTTTGTTCTCACTCTCTGACAGAGACAGGAAGGGGAAGAGCAAGCAGCCCTGGTATGAATCTTTGTGGGGGAGGGCTTTGCCCCTCCTCCCATGTGCACACACACAGAGTCCCCTACCAAGAGCCCCTTCTCAGCCACCCAACCCTGACTCTTGCACTCCCTAAACCCACAGCCCCCTGCCCTGGACCCCTCCTTAAAAACCTGAACAACACCGGATAAATGTTCAAGTCAGCTCTACTGAGATAACTACACCCACTTTTTTTCGAAAGAACCCCGTCTAGGCGGCAGTTTCACTTTCAAAAAGCCCTTTTTTGAAAGCACACGCGGCTGCCATTATGCAAATGAAGCACGGGAAATTCAAATCCCAGCTTCATTTGCAATTTCGATCTGTCTAATTTACATCCCTCTTTCGAAAGAGGGATGTAGTCTAGACATGCCCTAAGTGTAACTACTTTGGTTAAAAATAAACAAAACTTCATACTCCTAACCCAAGATAGTTTTGCCAGTGAGCAAATGTATTGTTGTTCAGATGGCTTATTACCTCCCCACTCTCTTGTCACCTTCTGAATTCACCTCTTTCCTAGTCAAGTTAGTGGTAATGTTTAGCTTTCTTCAACCGAAGCAAATAGGATTTTAGGATTTGTCTTTTTACATGCAGGTTGTTCTTAAGTTACTATACCAAAGTTCTTAGTTCTCTGAGGAGCAGAAATCACTGCAGGGGTTAGTCTAAAACCAGAACCAGTTACTGACTGAAGTGCCAAATTTGATCCCAGACTTAGGTTCTGCCAAGATTCATCTCCATTCAAGTATTTGCAGAAAACTGTGAAAGAGGGGCTCATCAGATCTTAGCTCTCCCTTTTTGTTTCTTCCATTTATTTTTGTGGTGCTCCTGCTATACATTGGGGATCCTTGTCTGTCTTCCTCCTCTCTTTCAGAAAAGCAGCACCGTAGACATTCCCAGTGGCAACCTAGGAGCTCTGAATCCTTGAATCTATGAAGTTTTCCCTAGACTTGCAAAGGCAACACATGCTCCCTTGTCTCATTACTAGATAGTCTTTTTCTATTTGGTATAAAAATTGTATTAAAATACATATTTATGGGGGAAGTTAAAACATAAAGCAGTTATATGGCATGCAATCAAATAAACATCAACATGAAATGGGAATTAGAAACTAAATAATTAATTTTCCATTTATTTGGAATCTCTAACCAGTAAAATCTGGAGAACAAAGAGAGTAGACTGTTTAATCAAGTAGTGCTTTACCTTTTTGTCTTGAGAGATCTGTGTTAAAACAAGACTGAGATTACAATGTATATACAGGCAGTCCCCGGGTTACATGGATCCGACTTACATCGGATCCCTACTTACAAACGGGGTGAGGCAAACCCGCACTAGCTGCTTACCCCCAGCAGACCAGGGAGACGCGAAGCTAGCGCCCCCCCTCCAGCAGACCAGGGAGACATGGAGTGGCTTTTCTCAGCAGACACCTCAGCTTGAGAATAAAGGACTGAGGGAAGTGAGGTGTGGGAGAATAAAACTGAGCTCTGGAGAAATGTTTGGCTAGAGTTTCCCCTACAATATGTACCAGTTCCGACTTACATACAAATTCAACTTAAGAACAAACCTACAGTCCCTATCTTGTACATAACCCGGGGACTGCCTGTATTGTATTTTACTGCTTGGGGGAGGGGGAGGTGGGTGCGCAGCATGTGTGTCGAAGCCCTCATTGTACAGTGGTTCTACAGTCTATGTTTTCAGTGTTTTTGTTCTAACTGGGCACAGAATTGGAATGACAGCAAAATAGTGTAGTGCACTGAGCGTAAAAAAGGCTATATAGAATCTTCTGAGTTCTACACCTGTTTCTGTCACTCATACTAAAACTACTAACTTCCCTGGGTGTTGGGAGGTTTAAAAAAATGACTGTAAAGCAGTCTGTAGATTAAAAAAATGTTCCTTGCCATTATTAATTATGTATGTTACATTGACGTGCACCTACAGATCTGTGTGGGGACTAGGTCTGGATTAGACTAGGAGGATGTAGTTCAGAAACGAGCCCTGGAGGAAAAGTTTGAACAGTTGCTGCCCATGTTATCCCTATTGTATGGCAGTGTCACCAGCACTATATCTCAGTGAACACAAAACAAGCTTGTAAAAAGCCGAAATACATAAAAGGATTTGAGATTGTGACTTTGGCAGATGTTAGGAATGCACTGAGCTCTGCTGAATTTATGGAGAATTAAACTTGTTTATACCAGATTGTTCAATTTTATTCTTAGATCTTTGTTTCCTTGAATCTTTTCAGTGCTCAGTAACTAGTTAACATCAGCCTCTTTTTAGAGCTTGTCCGGGGACCACTGCTATGCTGTCCTGAAACACATGTTGGGGGAAAACCTGTTGGACTGGTCTTTCAGTTTATCACACTTAGGGCATGTCTACTCTTGCAATTTAAAGCACCAAAAAAAATCCCTTTTTTGCGTGAAAACCATGGAAGCATCTACACTTGCCAGTGACTATTTGTGGTGAAACTCTGAAGTTTCACCTCAAAGAGAGAACCTACTACCGTATTTTCCGGCGTATAAGGCTACTGGGCGTATAAGACGACCCCCTAATTTTTTAGTTAAAAGATAGGGTTTCGTCTTATACCCCAGCGCCCCTCCGCCTCCCCGACTTTGCTCCCGGTGTCCCTGGTCTGCTGGAGACGGTCCCCAGCAGACCAGAGGCACCAGAAGCAAAGCCGCAGCAGCGGCGGGGTCCCGCGCCTCTGAGGCTTTGCCAGAGCAAAGCCTCAGAGCTGTATACCCGGCGTATAAGATGACCCCCGATTTTTGGGGGATGTTTTTTAACATCAAAAGTCGTCTTATACGCCGGAAAATACGGTATATGATAAAAATACACGTCTTACTGGTGATACTTTTCCAGTGATGTGCAAATGAAGGCATGTACTTGCTGTTTACAGAGCTTTTAGCCTCTGCAGTGCCTAGGTGACCACTCTGGTCAGTAGCCCTGCTGCTTTGATGCCAGGTATACAGACATTTGTCCCTCATCCTATTTAGCTCCAGAAACTTTAAAACTCTCCTTCAGGTTTTCTTGGCAAGTGCTCATTTTTCTGGCCAGGTAATAATGCCTGCTCCATGGGACAAATGATCCCTTGTTTGGAGCAATGCTGAGTTACTGGAGCTGATCACTGTTTGGAGAGAAGGGCTAGGTTGTGTCTCAGGATGCCCAGCAGTAACTCTCACTTCCTTCCCATAAGAGCCTTCCTATTATCAAAATAGAGGGAGCTGCACTGTGGGATAGAAGTGATGGAAGTGCTGCAAATGTAAATAATCTGATGTCTGTGGAAGTAAATACACAAATTCTCCAAATACCATTCAGTTCTTTTTTTTTTTTTTTTACACTGGTTCACTATCACTGGTTAAACTGAGAGTGCAGAAATTCTGCACTCGGGCAAGATAGCCTTAGACTCATCCTGACCTGTTACAATGGAGAAGTCTAGAGCTGACAGTTTTCTCTAAAGAATCCCTCTGCCTGGCCATGAGAATTTAATCACCAGGTCTGCCAGCACTTGTGTCCCCATTGACTGTGGTTATCATGGAAGGCAGGAGTGTTTCTGAGATAAAGGCCTTGGCCCAAGCTGAAAGGAATCAGAGATAGAGGACTGGTACCTGGAATTGAATGGAAAGCCAGTGTAATATATGGGGCACTAAAAATGCTGTAGGAAAAATGTACAAGGCCTCCCACTGGTGAAGAACAACAACTGCAGTGGCTTAAGTTTAATTCACTTATTTTTCACAAACTCTGGGATAGTCTCATGAACTGTGTGAAGTGGCATTACTGGGAACTTCTGTCTGTGGGCCAAGTTACAAAACCTTATGGACGTGTAACTGAATCTGTGAAAGGGTAAAATAATATATGACATAATGAAAGGCAATATTATGGAGAAAGTTTTAATTTTATCTTAGTACTTGATATTTGTTTTTTCCAAATACAGTGAAAGCTTTGTTATCTGGCACTCTGTTAACCAGAAAACTTGGTTAACTGCCATTGCCCCCAGCCACAATACTGTCACATCTTCAGACGCACAGGCCAGGCTTGGTTTACCATGACTAGCTTAACAATTTTTTATTTAAGAAGTACTAATCATTCTTTATTGGAATAAATTGCCAAGGGAGGTGGTGGAATCTCCCTCTCTGCAGATATTTAAGAACAGGTTAGATAGACATCTGTCAGGGATGGTGTAGGTGGAGCTTGGTCCTGCCTTGAGGGCGGGGGGCTGGACTCGATGACCTCTTGAGGTCCCTTCCAGTCCTATTATTCTATGATTCTATGATTTAACTCAAAATAGAAATGTGAGACCAACTACCTTACACTACAAAACTACCGATATTAAAAACTTGAGCGTTTTACTATTATTGTCCTTGGTTTTTCCTAGGTTAATGGGACCCTCAATATAATCGGAATTTTTAGATAACTGGAACGCCCTAATCCCCGAGCGTGCTAGATAACACAGGTTTTACTGTAGTTGTACAGGCAATCCCCGGGTTACATGGATCCGACTTACATCGGATCCCTACTTACAAACAGGGTGAGGCAACCCCGCACTAGCTGCTTCCCCCCAGCAGACCAGGGAGACGCGAAGCTAGCGCCCCCTGGCAGACCAGGGAGACGTGGAGCGGCTTTTCTCAGCAGACACCTCAGCTTGAGAATAATGGACTGAGGGAAGTGAGGTGTGGGAGAATAAAACTGAGCTCTGGAGAATGTTTGGCTAGAGTTTCCCCTACAATATGTACCAGTTCCGACTTGCATACTAATTCAACTTAAGAACAAACCTACAGTCCCTATCTTGTACGTAATCCGGGGACTGCCTGTATTTCTAACGTCTTTTGTGTGTGACCACTGAGTGGGAAAAGGAATGATGTAAAAGATGACTTCAACTTTATATTCAGGTGATTGAAACATGTACCTGAACTAAGGTTGTAGATGGGGACTCAAGTGAAACCTTCTCTTTATTTAGAAAGGGTCCTCTACTTGTAACCCAGACATTAGGTCATGGAATTTCCATCTCTGTAGATATTTAAGAGCAAGCTGGAGAGAGATCTGTCAGGGATGGTCTAGACCAGGGGTGGGCAAAAGGCCCCCGGAGGCCCTGCCACACCCCACCCCCTGGCCAATTAGGACCTGGGGGTGGGGAGAGCACGTAAAGTTTCCTTCTCCCTGCCAGGAGCACATGGCGCTTGGAAGTGCCTGGCACTCCTGACAAGGCTGCAGGGGGCTTTGCACGCTCCCCCACCCCCAGACCAATCAGGGCTTGGGGGCGGGAGGAGCGCGCAAAGTTTCCTCCGCTCTGTTCCCACCCTGCAAGCAGCATGTGGTCCTTAAAAGCACCAAGCACTCCTGGCAGGGCAGGAGGAAGCTGAGTGCGTGAAGGGACAAAGCGGAGGAAACTTCACATGCTCCCCTGCCCCCAGGTCCTGATTGGCCTGGGGGGTGGGGGAGCGTGGGAAGTCTCCTCCCAGTCAGGGGCATGGGCACCTAGGGGAAAGGGGAGGAGGCAGGTGAACAAAGGTGCTCTCCCACCCACAGAGCCAGAAGTATCCTGGCCCCGCCCCTTCTGCTCGAATCCCCACCCCTTCCAGTGCATCCCTGGGCCACTTCAGACATTTTTGAAGTGGCCCCCACAAAAAATTATTGCCCACCCCTGGTCTAGACGGTATTGGGTCCTGCCGTAAGGGCAGGGGACTGGACTCAATGATCTCTCAAGATCCCTTCCAGTTCTAGTGTTCTGTGTTATTTCAGACAGTCCATTTTACCATTATCACACAGCAGAAGGGCCAAAATATAGTGTTCTTTGGCCTATATCTACTATAAGACAGTCTGCTTTGTGCTCGATAACTGAGGTTTCCTGAAAGCCTATATTTCCTGAAGTCCAACTTCTTGCTCACTGAATGAAGCTCATCAAAAGAAACCACTAACGTCTGCTCAAGCCATGTTGGAAATTTCCTCTCTGTCAACCATTCCTTGCTCCTGGAGCTGGCTTATGGATTCTAGACAGAGATGATTAGATAGTGATACTGAGAGATTGATATTCAGCTGTGTTTGGTAATTACATGAAAATATCCAGAGAGAAGTTTCTCAGACAAACTGGATATAATTCAGGATTCTTTAAGCGAGGCAATTCTTCTGGTAGAGGTGCTTGAGAAAACACACTGAAGTGTTATCAGCATCTGTGTGGAAAAAAACGCAGCATGATGCCTTTGCAAGCTGTTGTGATTGGTAATGTAGCCTAACAAAGGAAACCCAAGCAACATGGAAAATCTGTGAAATGCCTTAAACTTAGTAATTAATTTCCCAGAGAAAACCAAGGAAGACTTTTGCCCTACTTCTTTTGCCCTGATAATGTGTTCCTCCTTTGGAGAAAGTTTACTATATATTTTGGGGAGAGGGGGATTTTGTGAAGCATAAATAACAAAGGAAAACACTTCCAGGAACACTTTTAATATATTGTTTAATTAATAAATTCCCTTGGTGCATGTTCATTACATAGTCATGGATTAGTACTTGAACTGTTGAGTCAGTGCAATATCTCAGAAACTTCATGTCTAAATAAATCAACTGACAAGCTATTTGTGTTTAGGTTCTCCCATTATCACCAAAGTATTTGCACATGCACCTCCAAAGTAATGAAAAATAGAAACAATAATGTCTGCCTTTTTTCCTTCCCAGCAGGCAAAAGGAAACAGTGTGATTAATTTATAAGGCTTTTGGCTTCTGCGTGTGTGAAGAGTAAATAGACAGAAAGCAGAGTCAAAGGCTTGTCACTCTCTTTTGTTACTTTTTCTTCCTAATTTCACTCCTTGTGTCTTCCTTAGTTGTCTTCATTGTGTCAGCTCTTCTTTATTTCATTTTCTGTCCCAGTTCCACTCTCTTCAACAATTTTTCTTTCTTTCCTGGGAAACACTAAAACAGGCCATCCAGAGCTAAACTAGGGCTCTTCGACTCATACACTATGATTTTTAAACCTTAGTTGGTATCACTAAGGGGGGAAGTGGTCTGAGTTTAAAAAAATTCATAGAATCATAGGACTGGAAGGGACCTCGAGAGGTCATCGAGTCCAGCCCCCCGCCCTCAAGGCAGGACCAAGCTCCACCTACACCATCCCTGACAGATGTCTATTTAACCTGTTCTTAAATATCTCCAGAGAGGGAGATTCCACCACCTCCCTTGGCAATTTATTCCAATATTTGACCACCCTGACAGTTAGGAATTTTTTCCTAATGTCCAATCTAAACCTCCCCTGCTGCACTTTAAGCCCATTACTCCTTGTCCTGTCCTCAGAAGGAGAAAATTTGTTCCTCTTGTGGCAGAATCTTCTGTTTTCCCCAAATAACAGATTTGGATACTGTCAAATCACCTCCTACAACTTCTTGTTAGCTGCCGTGGTGTCTCTGCTTTTGTCTGAATGCCACTTGGTAGCTGGACACTAGATAGAAGTCATGCACAATTATCTGAACTTATAGCCTCTGGCAGGAGTTGGACTGCATTTGCATCCTGTATCTCTTCTCAGCAGACATTCAAACCTCAAGACCTTAAAGCTGCTGCTTGCAAATCCCGATCAGGTGAGCCTAACAATCAGTCTCCGACCCAGCTGTGCTAAGCCTGTCTCAGCAGGAATTTCCTCTCCATACTTTACCATGCTCCTTATAGTAAATTAAGATAGTAAAACATGTGTCATGGGTGATTACAGCATTGCTGGTGTTTCTGTATATGTGGCTAACTTGGTGGGAATAGATTCCTGATGCTTTTGATATTAGGGCAGTGTTTTGGTAACAGTGCCTTCCTGTATGACACTGGAACTGAAGAAAAGTTAGGGGAGAAGAGGAGTTATGGCAATAAAATATCTTCTGCCAGTGGAAGATTGAACAGGTACTGGCATAGCAAGTTAGTCCTAGAATGTAATCTGGGATTTACCACCATATTGTTAGCCTCGTCCTTTGCAAATGGCCAGTACACCTGTACAGGTAAGTTTAACACAGCTGACTGAACTTTCAGTCTTTGGCCTAGATCAGGGGTCAAAAACCTATGGCTCTCAAGTCAAATATGATTCAGTATGAAACTGAATGTGGCTCTTTTGTCATTCCCAAAATACATGCAACTTTTTACATTAAAATGCAGGGTCTTTCCCCTCAACTGGTAGGGCTGTGTCTTGGTACCACCCCTATGCCCTGGTGATTCCCTCCTTTTCCAGTTCCCTAGCTGCACAGCTCCACTGAAGAGAGATGCCTCTGGAACAACACATTCAAGATGTCATGTCCCAGGGAATTGCAGAGGGACTGGAGGGAAGACAATGTGCATCCTCATTTGTCCTTTGTCATTCTAAATTTTAATCCCCTCCACCCAGGCTATGCAGAGAGGCATCTAGAGAGTTGGGAAATGGTGCAAGAGTGGGAGAAATCTGCACAGCATGTTCCTTCTGTGCATGAATCGGGGTACAACTGTAAACCAACAGCTTTACTATTGGTGGGACTTGCAAGGAACCTATTAAAATATCATTTGGAATTCTGTGACTTGTGCCTCTAAATCGCTTAGGGTAGAATTTTCAGAAGTGTCTGTTTTTAAAGAAGTAAGCATAAGACAGAAAATTGAGGGCTGCAGATTGAAGGATTAATGCAAACTGGATGTAAGGTTTCGAAATGGTCTAAAAGACACTCAAAATGACAAAGTTTGTTAAGCTTTGATGTCCTTTTCTGAAGAAGCTGGATGTCTTGATGTCTTGTTTTGGTAGCTGTCACTCAGTTTTTCATGTTTTAATTCCTGAGGATATACAGAATCACAAAAATCTCTAGTTGTTTTCTTGCCAATTCAGCATCATTCCACACAGGATACTGTTCTCTGGTTCTTTGCCCAGTCTAAATTTCAGTGCCTGAGGTAACGAGGATTCCACTGAACCTTTGGGAGATTGTTCTGCCTTCTAAGAGATGTTGACATAATAAGTTTCTATACTTTGACATCATCTTATTTCCCTCTAAAGTTGATACCGTTTTGTACCAATTTAAATATTTCCTTTCCTGCTTGGAGATTGTTTCTTAAAGACCAGTAGTACATGCCATTTACTTCAGGAATGCTAGAATAAGTGTCTACATACTTTTCCCTACTGTTCTGTATGCGGAACAGAATCCCCTAAGTCTGACTCATCCATCTCCCCCAACCTGAAAGAGATTGGGTTTATCTGATCACTTGTGGACAAAGATTGATGCAGAATAAGGATGTTAAAATGCGTTTAATTGACTAGTTGATAGGCACTTCCGCATTCCTCCTTTGAAATGTACAAGAGCCCCAGTGGGGGCTCTTGTACATTTCAAAGGAGGAATGAGGAATTCCGTGTACAGCCTGGGGCCAGCAGGAAGTCCTGCTGACTCCACGCTGTTCACAAATGCCTGCTTTGAAATGCACTAGAGTCCCCAGAAGGGGCTCCATGGAGCCTGCAGTTAGCAGGGGAGTTCCCCGCTGACCCTGGGCTCTGTGCTATGCTGCATGCCACTCTGAGCCCGGGGTCAGCTGAGGACTCCCCAGCTGACCCCAGGCTCTGTGTGGCACTTCCCCGGAACCCGCCTTGGGCTCTGGGGAGGTGCTGTGCGGAGCCCAGGATCAGCTGGGGAGTCTATCTGACCCCAGGCTCCACTGCCTCTTTGAAACACGTGGAGGCAGCATTTCAAAGGGGCAGCTGCCACACAGCTGTGCAGCGCTGCCACTTTGAAGTGCCCCTTCCCCCCCTTTGCTGCCTCTATGTTATAGAGGCAGCAAAAGGGGGGGGGGAACGGTACAATCAACTAATCAAAAGACTGTCTGATAAGCAAATTCTTATCGGATAATCGACTAGTCTTTAACATCCCTAATGCAGAGATAAAGAGCATATTACATTGCACCATTCTCTTGTATGCTTTCTCTGTTTCTGTAACCATGCTGTGTATCTCGCACGTCCGCTTAATTTGTGTCATACCTTAAATAAAAACTCTATCCTTATTCTGCACCATTAAACCATTCTTAAATTGTGATTTTTATGGGGGATGCCTGGGCCAGTCACTGTCCAGAAGTTTTATTAAGCCTTATTGAATTACTTGTCCTTGCAGGAATGTCCTAATTGATCTAAAAAGATGATGATGGTAGTGCAGAATGTATCTTGACCATGGTTAATTTTCTGGGGCACTATCAAACTAAAATTAGTATACATTTGAAAATAGTCACTCCTTGTGTCACTAGTAACAATAGATTATTTCAACAGAGATTTTTGAAACATTGTATTTGCTCCTACTGTTTTTCTAGTGACTCAAATAGCATTGTTCAAGTTGACATACGGCTGCATCTTGTGTGAGGTGAGATGGACGAAGGCTGCTCATCTGTTGATGATGGACACTTCTTATCCTGGTAGAGTACCAGAATCAACGGGAGAGCACTCGGAGATTGATTTATCATGTCTAAGCAGATGTGATAAATCAACAGCCAGTGGATCAGTTGTTGCAGCATTGATCCCGATGCTGTGGAGATAAGTCCTTAGTCTCTGTACTGGCACAACACAGCTTTGTTTCATTTCACAAAATTCTAGGAAGATGTTTATGTTCATTTTGTTTATTTAATAACTATTCATTTTAAACTACCAGTCTTCAACCCTAGAGCTTAAAGTACTTTTTCAAAAGAGGGCAAGTATTGTTATTTTCATTGTTAGATGGGGACAGTGGGGCACTTATTTCAGGTCAGGGATCAGGTCAGTGACTGAGCATGGTTTCATGATTCCTGTTCCAGTGCCCTGTCCTCTGGCGAGTACTTATAAACTTATGAAACTTTCTGTCACTGGCTCATGTAATTTCTAACCCTATCCCATAGAGTCCTCTTTAATGTTTGTGTGTTTTCAGTTATTAAACTGATTCTTGCAGCAAACAGCTTCTAAGTTCCTGTCCTCCTTTGCCCAGGAAAACTTTGGGAGCAAGTTCAACAAACTTGAAGAAGCAGCCTATGATCATCCAACATTTAAATCCTTGGGATTTGGGGGTAAAAAGCTTTGTTCAACACTCATAGTGCATAAATTTAACTTAGTTATGGATGCTGGCTACATTGAGAGATGACTTGATGCAACTTTTTTTGCCTATACCGTACATAGCCTTTACTTGACGGAACTGAAAGAACACCATCTTGTGGCCAGATGCTATGTGTGAGAGGCTTGTGCTCCCTGTGCAGGCTGTGAAAGCCGCTTGAAGCATTTACTTTCCTAAGCAGTTTGAAACCTTCCTGAAAGATTTCAGGAAGTTAAACTAGTGTCTTAGCTCCCCAGGTGTTAGACAGATGTTTAGGGAACAGACCTGTGAGAGAGAAAATAACCTTTTTTCCAAAGGCACTTTTGTGCATTTGTTGTGGCTTTAAATCATGTTTTATCGCTTCTTAGAATGTGCTTGAAGTTTGTATGCTTATTGACTTGACTCAGTCCTGTTTCAAGCACGGATTTAGCTAGCATCAATATTGTGAGCCTGTCTGTACGGGAAAGTACAGTGGCAGCTTCAAGGACAAACTGTAAAAGCAGTTGCTTTATTCTGCTTGCCCTGTTCAGAAAAAGGCAACTGCTGGGAGGATGCAGAGAAGTTGGGTGAGTTCTGTGGTAGGGACAGAGGAGAACACAGTGAGGATTTGTGGCTGGTGGTGGTGGAGGTGGATTTTTCATGTTGGTTTACATATGCCGTACAAATCTACAGGAAGCCATGGAGGCTACACTTGCCCTCAGGTTGGGGTAGTTTCCAGTGGAGCTCGGTCTTAGTGTGTGGAATGGCCTCCCCACCCCTGGAGTGCTGATATTTCCTTTTCTTCTGGCCTCACCTCCATTCCCTTTTCTTTGCTTTGTGTGGATGCACAAACACTTTAATTTTTAAAATTATGATTATTGCTAGAATAAGCGCATTGGAATGGTGAGCCCAAGGGTATTAACCTTAAACATAAAGAGACAGCAGGAGGTCCTGAACATATTTTTAAAGAAAATATTGTATTTGGCCAGAAGGTTCCAAATCGGTTGAAGTTTCCTTTTTTTCTGTATATATTACTCATATTAAAACTCACATCCACTGATTTCCAAGGTCAAAGTATATTCATTTATTCACTCGCTCATTCATCCGTCCAGCATCCCATTCATTCACTGGTGGTTTTTAAGTAGAGCAAAAGTTCCTCCCTCTCACTAACCTATTCAGTGAAAACCTTTCATTTGCCCCTCAACAAGAGGGCCTTGAAGTAGCAGGCACTTGTTAAGTGGCCTTCATTTACTTGATGATGGAGGTCGCCAGTGAACTGGGAGAATATATTAACTTGCTTAAGAGTGCAGCGAGCAGAGGTTATTGCCTGGATTGGTAAATCTGATGCCACTCCCCCCCCCCCCCCCTTCTCTTTTTAAATAGAGAAAATATTCTTGGTTCTATCCTCCTCGCATTGATTTGAGTCTTACATTTTTCTGATGGGTGTATGTGAAGGACATTTTTCTGTGACACACGCACATAGACATTTGCATTAGTGGACACAAACGCTTTGAAAGCTCTAGCGGGTGACATTTTGGGGTCACACTTTTTTGCAGCTGTTCTGATTGGTGGTGATAGTGTTGGGGTGGGGAGAAGTGCTGTTCTTTCAGTCCTGTGCCTTTGTCATAAATCCATTGATAAAGAAATGGTGCCTGCCTATTTCATGGTGGCCGCGATTAGGAGAATTAATCATGTAATGTTGGCAAACATTCTGAGGATGTAAAGTGACATTTGAGCTCTAAGTAATACAGTTAATCTCTCGTTTACACGGGCATCATTGTAGATCAATAAAACACAGGCTAAATGAGTATCATTAGTAGACAGACAACACTCCGTTTATTCACAGATATTTCTGTACACCCTTGTGTTACACATACTTAACTGATTGTACAATTGTTATATGGGAATCATTGAAAAAGCAGCCATTTCTGGGGATGAAACATCTGTTTAGAGGCAGCTGCTCAGGACATGAAATAAGCATGTATTGCTGAATTTAAACTACAGGAGGAACATGTCAGCACAATGTTGTTGCCCAGGCTGGAATCCAACCATGGCACTGTGGCGGTCAGGCCCATTCTTGAAGAAAAAAAAATGCCACGAAAACTTTACATAGTGGTCAGGATGTTGGTTTAAAATTTCATTCCTGGCTATTTCACATAAATCTGTAAATGGCTTTTTAAAAAAACTTGAACACCTGAGCAGTTGGCATGAGAATGACGGAGTCTAGCTAAAGCTGTGCACTTCAAAATCCAAATAAAATAGAAATATATTTTGTGTTGAAACAGATAGCCGTGTTGCTTTGATTTATAATTAATCTTAAAGTCTTAGTCTTGTCAGTATAAAACAAACTGAATCTGACTATCTGACAATGGCATCTGCTACTTGAGATGAAGGGTCCTGTATTGTAACATTTGCATTCTCCTAAAACATGATAGCTTAGCCTTGCATAATTTGCTGGCTTTCTGGGGCTCTCACAAAGAAGAGATGCTGTGGTGATAAGCTATATTACCTTAAATACATTATTTAATTCTTGAAAATAGCAGTAAATGGGTTCAGTTGCTCAGGGTTCTGGCAATATATTTAAAATTGCTTTGTCATCTCCCGGTATATACATGGCTTGTTTGTATTTGGATAAATACAAACTTTGTGTGAGCCTCTAAGGTGATGTTTGGGAATGCTGTGTGCTGCTTCACCTCCAAAGAACGGAGTTCCATGCTTGTCAGTTGTAAATGCCTGTGGTTACACAATGGTAATGAAGAAGAGTGTGAGTGTTATACATGAACACATAACCTGGAACATCTTTCTATGGGTGGAGGAAAATAGCTGTGATGCTTTCTTCTGGTGGATGCCCCTATTGGATAAGCAATGGAAGAAGTCTTCAGAAAAGTAACCTAAGCAATCTTTTTGGAAAGTGTATTTTATTAGAAAGAGTCTAATGAGACTTTTAAAATTACTTCCTCCCCGACATTATGTATTTGAGAAAGTTACTGGATATAAGGGGTGGGATGGGGAGGAATAGAGAGCAGATACATAACTGACACACATCTAGTGGGTAGGAATTCAAACTGTGGTTTCTATGACAACATGTAGATCGAGCCAAATCTGTGGTTTTTCAGAATACTGGGTGAATAGAATGAATTCTCAGTTGCCAGCATATCTATGGCAGTGTACCTGATGCTACAGCAGGGCAGTACTGATGGGGCCCCCGGTTGTATATAGTGTTGTGGAGGACAGCCTGTAGAAGCACATAAGGATTTGCATTCTATTGGAGGTTAGAATATCTTTAGGGTGGTATCAAAATGTAGGATCAGAATTTTTCTTTTAATCTAATAGATCTGCTGGTGTAATGGTAGCCCATAGAATATAGACTTGTTCAAGCCTCTTCTGAAAAACATTCTCTTCTGACTTTTTCACATTAACTGCAACTGAAATTGCAGTGGTACTTCGAATGAACATCGAGCCAAGATCTGTCTTCGACACATTTCTCTTTTAAAAGGATCTTTAGCCTTATTTAGGGCCTGAGTTTTCAACAAGAGGACTCACAAATATATGCCTTGTAGATAAGGGATAACGAATCTTGTAGATAAGGGAGAAGCGGTGGACATGGTATACCTAGACTTTAGTAAGGCGTTTGATATGGTCTTGCATGATATTCTTATCAATAAACTTGGCAAATACAACTTAGATGGGGTTACTATAAGGTGGGTGCATAACTGGCTGGATAACCATACTCTGAGAGTAGTTATTAATGGTTCACAATCCTGCTGGAAAGGTATAACAAGTGGGGTTCCGCAGGGGTTTGTTTTGGGACCAGCTCTCTTCAATATCTTCATCAACGATTTAGATATTGGCATAGACACTACGCTTATTAAGTTTGCAGATGATAAGCTGGGAGGGGTTGCAACTGCTCTGGAGGATAGGGTCATAATTCAAAATGATCTGGAGAAATGGTCTGAGGTAAACAGGATGAAGTTTAATAAAGACAAATGCAAAGTGTTCCACTTAGGAAGGAACAATCAGTTTCACGCATACTGTGGGAAGCAACTGTCTAGGAAGGAGCATGGCGGAAAGGGATCTAGGGGTTTTAGTGGACCACAAGTTGAATATGAGTCAGCAGTGTGATGCTGTTGCAAAAAAAGCAAACATGATTCTGGGATGCATTAACAGATGTGTTTTGTGCAAGACACGAGAAGTCATTCTTCCGCTCTACTCTGCGCTAGTTAGACCTCAGTTGGCGTTATTGTGTCCAGTTCTGGGCACCACACTTCAAGAAGATTGTGGAGAAATTGGAGATGGTCCAGAGAAGAGCAACAAGAATGATTCAAGATCTAGAGAATATGACCTATGAAGGAAGGCTGAAAGAATTGGGTTTGTTTAGTTTAGAAAAGAGAAGATTGAGGGGGGACATGATAGCAGTTTTCAGGTATCTAAAAGGGTGTCATAAGGAGGAGGGAGAAAACTTGTTCATCTTGGCCTCTGAAGATAGAACAAGAAGCAATGGGCTTAAACTGCAGCAAGGGAGGTTTAGGTTGGACATTAGGAAAAAGTTCCTAACTGTCAGGGTAGTCAAACACTGGAATAAATTGCCCAGGGAGGTTGTGGAATCTCCATTTGTGGAGATATTTTAGAGTAGGTTAGATAAATGTCTATCAGGGATGGTCTAGACGCGTGGTCCCCAACACGGTGCCCGCGGGCGCATTTGCATGCGCCCGCCAGGTGCTCAGGGCTGGCCTGGCACCGTGCGCATGGCGGGGGGAGCGCCAGCCCCAGGCATGCGGCGCATGGCGGAAGGAGCGCCGGCCCCGGGCGCGCGGCGCATGGCGGGGGGAGCATCGGCCCCGGGCGCGCGGCGCATGGCGGGGGGAGCGCCGGCCCTGGGCGCGCGGCTATGGGGGGGGCGCCCCCGGGGCGCAAGTGTCCCCGCCCCCTGGCGCCCGGCGGGCGAACGGCCACGCCCCCTGGCGCCCGACAACCTTGAAAGGTTGGGGACCACTGGTCTAGACAGTATTTGGACCTGAGGGCAGGGGACTGGACTCGATGACCTCTCGAGGTCCCTTCCAGTCCTAGTATTCTATGATTCTATGCACTGTATGGAAAAGATTGAAAATTGCTGGTTCAGAGGGATAAAGACTTGTTCCCTTTACTCTGTGTGGGTGGGTGGATGTGGGAGGGGTGTGGGAGCAGCTCAAATTAAATTTAAGTGGAGGCAAGTAATATTTGCATGTGGAGAATAGTGCCCCTTAGCATTTGTTCTTAGGCTACTTCAAACTATTCAATAAACTCACTTATGTAGCTAGCAGTGACTATAAAGGAAGTCCCCGACTTACGCGGCTCCGACTTATGTCGGATCCGCACTTATGTCGGATCCGCACTTACGAATGGGGCTTTCTCGCCCCGGAGGTCGAGGTAGCGGATTGCTACCTGCGAGCTCCAGGGCGAGAAAGCCCCGTTCGTAAGCTGCTCCGTGCCCCTGGTCTGCTGAAGACCGTCTCCAGCAGACCAGGGGCACCGGGCGGGTTCCCGCGCTTCTGAGGCTTTGCCAGAGCAAAGCCTCAGAGGTGCGGCACCCCGCTGCTGCTCTGCTCCCCGTGTCCCTGGTCTGCTGGGGGGGGGGCCCGGATAGTGTGCCCCCCCCCAAGCAGACCAGGCTTTTGTTTTGGACCCTGGAGCAGAGCAGCTGGGGCGCTGCGGATTGGTCCTGCAGCACCCGCTCTGGGCACTACTGGACCAACCCGGCAGCACCTCAGCTGCTCTGCCCCAGGTCCTGATTCAGCCGCTGCTGGTCAGTTTCAACAGTGGCTGAATCAGGACGCCTGGGGCAGAGCAGCTGGGGTGCTGCTGGGTTGGTCCAGTAGTGCCGAGGAGTGGTGCTACTGGAGCAACCCAGCAGCACCCCAGCTGCTCTGCCCCAGGCGTCCTGATTTAGCCGCTGCTGAAACTGACCAGCGCTGACTACAGGAAGCCCGAGGCACAGTTGCTCTGCCCCAGGCTTCCTGGAATCAGCGCTCATCAGTTTCAGCAGCAGCTGACTTGGGGAAGCTTGGGGTTCTTAAGTTGAATCTGTATGTAAGTCAGAACTGGCAGTCAGTTTCAGCAGCGGCTGAATCTGGACGCCAGTTCCGACTTACATACAGATTCAACTTAAGAACAAACCTACAGTCCCTATCTTGTACGTAACCCGGGGACTGCCTGTATAGTTGTTTTTATATTGAAATTTGTCAGTTCTTTTCCAGCCTCTCTACCCATTACACCATTGTACAGAGCATGAAGAGGATAGCTTTAAGCTTTGAACAAAATGCAGTAACTTAATGATTGTTTTGAGCTCAGTGTAATCTCTGCAACCTCTACACCCAAATGAGTCACACTAGATTTGCCTATGCAGTGAGCTGCTGCTTCAGCAATGACCTGCCAGTGTCACATGCACCTCAGTAGCTGCAGTCTTCCAGACGCAGTGTCGTGAAAGATGAACTTTATGCGAAATGATGTACTTTAATATTAAATGCTCAGTGATGATTGTTCCCTTTCCTGTGACCTACTGACCATTGGGTCACCATTATGCTGATCTCTGGAGAAATGAATGTTGTGATAGAATCTCTACCCTGACTTCTTCTATAAATGGATTCTTTCCCCCTCATTTTAGTCATATGTTATCTCTAGACTTCTGCAATTCAGCCTGCTTTATGGGTTTTGACAGCCATGCCCTGTCCTCGCCAATGAAATAATTGCATTAACTGTTATAACTATTCAACATATTTTTCACATTTCACCACAAAGTTGCAAATAGGCCTGTGTCCTGACATGCTGCAACTTGGAATATGCCAATATGGAATATTTTCCGCTGAAAATCAGCCCATTTTCAAGCAAACCCTGGGCCTATTCCAAACACAAGGTGCCTTGGAAATTTGAATTAGACTGTTTATAGGAGGAAGCTCAAAATTGGAAATTTCATATTTGAATATCAGTATTTTGCATGTTTTTCCATGAAAATAGCCACTTGGTCCGTCTTGCAGATGACTGAGATTTGAGGTGTGAGAAATACCTTGACCTGAAACTGAACAATTTTATGCAACATATTTCCCCAGCCTTGCTCAGCTCCCTTGAAGGGAGCAAGCTTAGACTCAGTGATTAGATCTAGCCACCTAATACATTGTGGTGACTCCTGACATGGATAAAATGCTAATATTGTACTATGCCTTTTTAACTTATTAAAATAATGAACTCATGAGTGTAAGGTGTGTTAATATCAGTGTTCTTAAGTAAGTGGTCCGTAGACTGCATTTTCTGCATTTTTAGTGTGACAGAACACAGGGAGGATAATCTATCACTGCAGTTATGAAGAACTCCAGAATAATACTGTTGATTGACTGTCGGCGTCACATGACAGATCATTATGACACTGTCTCTTCCTCTACCAGGATCACATTGAAAGATGGGGAGATATGTAGGCTGTACCTCCAAAATGATGTGGCAAGACTATTGCATGCTGAGGTGTCTCAAACAAAATTTTGTATAATTAAATGTGTGCTTCCCTTAGCTATTTGCTAACTCTCTTACGACATTGTAGTATTTGTACCACTGATGATGATTGAAAATGATGTAATCTGTTTATGGGCAGGTTGGGGGACCACCAGTTTAAGCATCTGTGGACCCTTTGGGATTAGGTACCCACACAAACTATGTGTGTGTTGTTGATTTTTGCTTGCTGTCTTTTTTGGTAAATAAAGCAAGGATGCTGTCCTCTGAAGCAATGATGGTTTTTAAAGCATTTTTTGTTTGTGAAAGGTGGGGGTTTTTTTCTTCCCACTCTAAAGGACAAAGTCCTCCGCCCATAGCTAATTTATGGGTGGGAGCAATGCAGATTTCCTCCATGCTGTCCTAAATGTGTCTAAAACATAAGAGAGGTGATCAGTCTTTGAGGGCTTGCCTAGAAGAAAGTTTAGTGTGTGTGAAGCTGGTGTGTAAATCTAATAGATGAGATCGCTCTGTAACTGCCCATGTGGACCTTGCTACCAAATACAAATACACCTTCCTGCCCTTTGATCTACTCCACTTGAAAAAACAGCAAGAATGGCATATGTGAATGTATTAATTTCTCCTCTAGTAAGTGCATTGAAACCACCAACTTACTTCACGTAAGTCATCAGATATCAGTCGGATGGTCATTTTTTAGTCGCTGCTGACTTTGTCTGGTACAGAACTAGTCCCTTAAACTTCAGGCCTCAAATCCCATGAGGCACAAGATGTAATATGTAACTTTACTTTTTTGTGCCTCATTTTCTAGGCCATTAATACCTCAAAATTTGTCACGTATACTTGGTAATCATCCTACTTCAAAGAAAGAGAGAATCTTTAATGCTTCTGTCATTGTTCTGTCTTGCTATTAACTCAGACTCCTGAACAAGATAGCAACAATAAGTTCTTAAGCTGCTTTGTTCAACTAATATCGTAATAATTTGCATTATACCTCTGTAACAGAGCCTTTATATGGCACCTGAGTTCAGCTTTTAGGAATAGGACCTCGACAGAAAGCAGTGAGCTAGTGTGAGGAGTGTGCTTTGACAGAGTGCTTCAAATGGCTTGCCTGATGAATACTCCAAGGTCCCTCGTTGTTGGAGTGTTTTAATGTTAATAAAATAAGATTCCTGCTGAAAGCAAATAAATAACTGAATGTAGCAGCACATGCTGCTTTCTTGAGGGGGGGGGGGTTGATCAGTTTCAGCAGCAGCTGACTTGGGGATGCCTGGGGTTCTTAAGTTGAATCTGTATGTAAGTCAGAACTGGCGTCCAGATTCAGCCGCTGTTGAAACTGATCAGTTTCAGCAGCGGCTGAATCTGGGCACCAGTTCCGACTTACATACAGATTCAACTTAAGAACAAACCTACAGTCCCTATCTTGTACGTAACCCGGGGACTGCCTGTATATGTACAGGGTCTTTTTGTCATCAGGCTTTATAGCATAAGGTAATCATCACTTGGGGGTCAGGAAGAAACTGAAAGTCAAAGATCATGGGAAGGATGGCTCAGTGGAAAGGACACTGCCCTAGGACTTGAGAGACTTACATCAATTTCCTGCTGTGCCATGGATAATCCTTTGTAACCATGGTCAAGTTACTTAATCTCCTGTTCCTTAAATTCTCTCTAGAATGTAAATTATACCTTCCTACTTCATAGGGTGTTGGGGAGATTAATACATTAAATATTTGTGAGGTACTTAAATAAAGGTGGGCATATATATACCGTAACTAGATAGATTCCTCCACTGTGGTAGACAATGGAAAAAATGGTTCTTTGTGAGATTAATTTTATGTTGTCTGTATGGCTTGGCTGTGGCTGCTGTCAGAGCAAAGATATACAGTAAACTTCTGATAATCCGGCATCTTTAGGACCCAGGGGGTGCTGGATTATCAGATATGCCGGACTATAGGAAGGGAGGGCTATGAGAGGTCTGTGGTAGAGTGGGGGGGATGCACCCCTCCGCGCTGCGGGACCAACTTGGCAGCACCCCAGCTGCTCTGCTCCAGGCGTCCCCAAGTCAGACGCTGCTGAAACTGACCAGCGGCTGACTCCGGGAAGCCCGGGGAAGAGCAGCTGGAGTGCTCTGCCCTGGGCTTCCCGGAGTCAGCCGCTGGTCAGTTTCAGCAGCGTCTGATTTGGGAAAGTCTGGGGCAGAGCAGCTAGGGTGCTGCCGGGTTGGTCCCGCAGCGGCAAGGGGCTACGTTACGGGACCAACCCGACAGCACCCCAGCTGCTCAGCCCCCAGCTTCCTTGAGACAGCTGCTGGTCAGTTTCAGCAGCGGCTGAATCGGGAAAGCCGGGGGCAGAGCAGCTCCAATTGTCCGGCTGCCCGGAGCACTTCCGAGTTCCAGATGGTGCTGGACCATCAGGAGTGCTGAACCATTGGATGCCGGACCATTGGAGTTTTACTGTGCCAGGCTTGTAAACTCTGTTCTCACCCAGTCTTCCTTGAGCTGGATCTGTGTGAAAGGTGCAATAGTTAAGAACCTACCAAATGTATGTTAATTTTGGTCACATTCTTGGCCATAGGATTTAAAAAATCATAAATTTCACAGTTTCATGCATTTACATTTGAAATTTCATGGAGTTGTAACTGAAGAGAGTCTGGCCCAAAAGGGAGTCATATGGAGTATCACAAGGCTATTGTAAGGGCAGCAATATCGCCACCCCTCTACTTGTGTTTTGCTACTGGTGGTGGCATTGCCTTCAGAGCTGGGCTTCCAGCCAGCAGTCATGGAGCGATGGAGGTTCCTGGAAATGGGCCTGAGTTGGCCCCAGAAGGAGCCTCTGCAGAGGAAGAGGAAGTCCTGTCCCTCCCAAGCCTGTCTGGGACTAGTATCTCAAGATGGACATACAGTAATAGCCCCCAGCTCTGCCCCTCCCCTACACTAGCCTGATTTCATAGGTCATATCACATTTCATGGGGAAATCCAGATTTCATGGTCTGTGATATGTTCTTCAGTCATGAGTTTGATAGGGTCCTAGCAATAATCCATTAAGTAGTTATGGTCAGCCAGAGGGGGCAATGAAACACAGAAGCACACACTTACAAACTACTCAAGCTTTTCTTCTAGTTGGGGGGAAGGCTGTGGAAGTTGGGGAGAGAGGAGGAAAGAATTTATTTCTTCATTTAGTACCTGCCCATCTCCCAGGTATTTAAAGTGATGGTGAAGGGGCATGTAATAGAGATCACAAGACATGGTGGTGCTCTGTGGAAAAAGAAGTGATGTTGCCACCTCGAACTGTCATCTGGTATGGAGAGCCATCACTGAGCAGGGAATCAGTGATGGTTTCCCAGGGATCAGTCCCCCTGTGATCAGTCCAGGGCCATATTCTATTTAACATTTTTATCAAAGACTTTGGGGGTGGGGGCTTAAAATCATTCCTGCTAAAGTTTACTGATGACACACAGATGGGGGGAGTGATGGTAATGAAGTGACCTAGGTTACTAATATGAAACAACCAATATCACTTGGTATATTAGACACAAGTAACGGTGACATTTTTCAGTTTGGCCGAATGTAAAGTATACCTTGGAATAAAGAATGTAGGTCATACTGGGGGTGGAGGGGGAGGAGTTGTATCCTGGGAAGCAGTGACCATGAAAAAGATTTGGGATTCGTGATGAATAATCAGCCCAAAATGAGCCCTCCCAGTGTGAAGCTAACATCATCTTTGATGCATAAACAGGAGAATCTCAAGGAGGAGTGGAGAGGTTATTTTAGCTCTACATTTGGCACTGGTATGCCCATTGCTAGCGCACTGTGTCCAGTTCTGGTGTCTACAATTCATAAATGATGATAAACTTGAGAGGGTTCTGAGAAGGGCTGTTAAATGATTGATTAATAGATTGGAAAACATGCCTCTTATAGCGATAGACTCAAGGGGCTCAGTGTATTTAACAAAGAAAAGTTAAGGGGTGACTTGATCAGTCTGTACATACCTACTGGAATACGTATATAATAATGGAGATTTAACCAATAAAGCTATTAAAATAATCACGAGTAATTGGAGTTTTAATCACACTGTTAAATAATAGAATACCAAATGAAATGTTTTAAATATCTTTCATGTTTTTATACATTTTCAAATATATTGATGTCAATTACAATACAGAATATAAAGCCTACAGTGCTCACTTTATATTATTTTTTATTACAAATATTTGCACTGTAAAAATTATAAAAGAAATACAGGTTGAACCTCTGTGGTCTGGGACTCTCTGGCAGCCAGGATTGGAGCAATAGGGCCAGCAGCAGTGGGGTCCCAGCCAGCAGGATTGAGGACAGTGTGGAGTCTGCTGACTTGGGGGAGGGGGGGAGGGAAGGGGTGGGGGGAGAGGAGAGAGGAGCTAGTGCCACCTCCCTGCCCTCAGAGCTGACATGGGAGGCCCAACTATAATGTGATGCCTTTTATCATGAAAGTGCAACTTACAAATGTAGAAATGTTTTTTGTTACATAACTGCACTCCAAAACAATGTAAAACTTTAGCACTGACGAATCCATTCAGTCCTACTTCTGTTCAGCCAATAAGAGAAACAAGATTGTTTACAGGAAATAATGCGGCTTGCTTCTTGTTTGCAATGTCAGCTGAAAATGAGAACAGGGATTTGCATAGCACTTTTGTTACCTGCATTGCAAGATATTTACATACCGGATATGCTAAACATTTGTATGTCCCTTCATGCTTTGGCCATCATTCCAGAAGATGTGCTTTTCTATGCTGCTGATGCTCCTTTAAAGTAGATGTATTCATTAAATTTGCAGCTGAACTCCTTGGTGAAGAATTGCATGTCTTTTCCTCTGTTTTACCTGCATTCTGTCGTATATTTCATGTTACAGCAGTCTCAGAGGACGATCCAGCACATATTGCTCATTTTCAGGACATTTTACTTGGTACTGTCTTTGTATTTTGATAAATCTGCAGTGTCAGATTTCTAAAAACACCTACAGCACTCAACCCAATGTTTTAAGAATCTGAAGTGCCTTCCAAAATCTCCAAGGGATGAGGGTGTGGAGCATGCTATTCAGTATCTTAAAAGCAGCATTGCAGTGTGTAAACAACAATAAAAAATCCTCTGCTGGTGACATCTGACTCTGATGACAAAATGAGCATGCATCAGTCTGTACTGCTTGGGACCATTATTGAGCAGAACCTGTCATCTGCATGGACATATGTCCCCTGGAATGGTGGTTGAAGCAAGAAGGGACCTTCAGCACATCTAGCATGTAAATAAGTTGCAACACGAGCTACAACAGTGCTATGTGAACATCTATTCTTTCTTTCAGGTGACCTTGTAAACAAGAAGCAGGCATCACTATCTCCTGCAAATGTAAACAAACTTGTTTGAGCGATTAAGCTGAACAAGAAGTAGGACTGAGTGGACTTGTAGACTCTAAAGATTTACATTGTTATATTTTTGAATGCAGGGGTTTCTGTATGTATTTCTACACCTTTAAGTTCAACTTTCATGATAGAGATTGCACTCTAGTACTTGTATTAAGTTAATTGAAAAATACTCTCTTTTTTATATTGCAAACATTGAAAATGTAGACGACATCCAAAAATATTTAAATACATGGTATTCTATTATTAGCAACGCCATTAAATCTGCCATCAGTCATGATTAATTTTTAATTTCACAGTGAATTGCTTGACAGCCCTACTTGATTCATTTCACTAATTTAGTAGTAAGACTTCCCTCTCCAAATAGGTACATTTTATGCCATAGCCATTTTCTGACAACTATATTTGTATTTTTATAAGTTTGCTGCTGTGGACCCAATTTTAGAGAATTGCAGTTGGATGCAAAGCTCAGCATAATTGTGTACAGATCTGTTTATACACCGAGCTTCCAAACTGACAGCAAAGAATGACAAGAGATGAAAGTACATTTTAATCATCCGATCAAGAGCTTTTCAGAGACTTCTTATTTGATTTGCAGGGTTTTCTGAAGGCAATATAAATCATTTTTTTAAATTGAGGAATTGAAATGATTTGTTGGCAAACGTATTTGTCCTGTGCAACTCTGAGACTTGAATTCCTATCTATCATCCTACAACTCTTTATGCTTATTACCATCGTGACTTTTTTAACATACATATAAACATCAGTTCTTGTGTGTATCCTCGGGGACTCTTACAAGCTTTAGGGAAAGGGGGGAATCATTGCTATCATTTAAAGCTTGAAAAAGAAGCTATGATTTTTAGGCAATTTGAAAAAAAAAAAGTGTTACACACAAGTAATAAAGTTACCTGCATGTTGAGGAAGATAAAATGTCCTGGGTCTTTCTTTTGGGGTAGTGTTGTTTGAATTTTAGTATGGATCCAGACCCGGTGTGTGTGCATGCGTGGTCTCTGCTTCCCCAAAAAGGGAAAGGGCTCAGACAGAAGGGGCAGGGCCAAGACTGCCAACTCTCCGCACTGTCCAGGTTGTGCGGGCCTAGGGGTGATTTAAAGGGCCTGAGGCTCCAGCTGCTGCTGCAAGTGACAGCTGGGAGCCCCAGGCCCTGGGGCGACTGCCCCCTTTCCCTCACCATGTCAGTCAGCCCGTCCAGACCCTGCACATCGTTACATATTCAATGAAAGATCATATCTTTATTTTTCACACAGGAGTTTATATCTTATATGCACAGATTAGAAGACAGAGAAGAAATGTGTTGTCCAGATACAGCTTCTGTTGAATGGGAAAGCAAATGCCATTTAATTTGGAAAAAAGAGTCACTTTCCACACTGAAAGTTGCTTGTATTTGTGTGAAAACTGCTTATAATGAGCCATACATAGCCTTCAAGGAGCTTGTAATATGATATGAGCTTGTTCTGTTTTGATACCAAATGGAGCAGAAACTGTGCTGTTGCTGGTTCCTGTAGAAAGTGATACCGTTCAATGAGAAGCTGATGTGTTACATAGTAAGGGGCTTGTTTCTCGTTTGGATGTGTTGGGTGAGGGGAAGGGTTAATATGCACAATTCCTCTGTGCATACACATGAGATGAGCTTTTGGTTTAATGTGATATTTCAGTTGATAGGAACCTACTTGCATATTTTGTGACTTAATTCAAAATGTGATGTGCTCTCTCATTTTATAAAAGAAAGTATGGAAAGGGTAATTGAGTTGTCCCATAAGAAATCAAAACTACAGTGCCCAGAATGCAAAGCTGAGAATCAGTGGCTATGCGGTGAAGCAGAAAAATGGATTTTCCTGCACTTTTTGTTTGTTCCTTTACTTTTGTTTTCATTCCTGTAAAGCACTGGTCCCCAGCGTGGTGCCTGTGGGTGCCATGGCATACGAGTGACTGCCGAACAATCTGGGCCGGCCCCGCCCCCAGGTGCACGGCACGTGCTGGTGCCAGCTCCAGGCACGAGGCGCATGGGTGGCCCCGGGCACGCGGTGCGTGAGCAGCCCCGCCCCCAGGCGCCCGGCAGCCCCGAAAGGTTGGGGACCACTGCTGTAAGTAAGGGAGACTGAGCTAGTTTCACTTTTATCCTGTGAGATCTGAGTTTGTATTTATCCTGTTTTTCACTCTGATTTATATGGGGTTGCCAGGTGTCCGGCTTTGAACTGGACAGTCCAGTATTTGAGCTTTCTGCTCAGGAAACAAATTCAGAAAATATAAATGTCCAGTATTTTCTAAATAAGATGTAATGTAGATTGTGATGTAATGTCAAGTGTGTCCGGTATTTTAGTTGAAACCATCTGGCAACCCTAGATTTTTCCAGTCAGTTGAAATGAGTCTCTTGAGTAGATGGAGGGAAGTTAATATTGGTGGCCTGATCAAGAGCATAAGAACGGCCATCCTGGGTCAGACCCATGGTCCAGCTAGCTCAGTATCTTGTCTTCTGATCGTGACCAATGCCATGTATAGCTTATTTAGGTACTGGTATACGCTATAATGGTCTGAGCACTCTTTTGTTGGTATAAACTGTATCTCCACTGGGAGATTCTGTTGGTATAGCTATACCAGCAAACTCTTTCTAGTACAGGAAAGGCCTGCAATTCCGGAGGCATAATACACTTCCAGAATTGCTGGAGGGGAGTGGGGATCTGTTAAAGTAAAAGAGTTCAACCTGATACCCTATCCTTTGGTGCTAGAACAGTTTACTGGTAAGACCCTGAGAGGAATTTCTATGCCAGGAGCGTATTTTATCTAACCCTTCAAGGCATTTTAAGGGTAAATCCATTTTGTCTTTAATATTAAAATAGTCAAGCTAGTAGGCTTTGGTTCTCTTTTATTATAATTAGGAAGCTTGCCTTCACTTCCCTGCTATTTCTTTCTAATCATCTGCTAACTGAATAGTAATTAGGCTTTTCAGCAAAAAGAGGATATGCATACACTACATATCTGTTCTTGGTTTGAACTCTGAAACAGAAGTCTTTCAGATAAGCTCAACATGGTCCACTCCACACAGACACCATTGATGGTGCTGTTCATAAGAACAGAGTCCTTTGTTAAAACTCACATCTTGTGCTCTATGCCAGTTGTCTTTGTGGTCACAGCTCTTCACCCCAGAGATAAAATTCAGTGCAGTGGGTGCTGCTTGCATATTATCTGGGAAGAATTTTCGGATTGGGAGGAATGAAAGTTGCTTTTATTTTTTAAACATCACCAATGTGCTTGATGCTTAGCAGGAGACAAATAAAAAGAAAATCCCTGTTCCATGCAGCATAAACTGTGAGCATTTATTGGGAGATACAGGGAAGAGTGCAAGAGTGCTGATGTAGTATGAATGAAATATGTTGTTGTTTTGAATTGACACGCAATGGAGAAGGGCATTAATTTAAATATAAAGTACAATGCCAAATCTCAGCCTGGGAATTTTCCTATAATGTAATTTAGACCCTTCAGAATACTGTTTTTATAGACCACACTGTTGAAAATGAAAAACAGTAACATCCGAAAATCCGAAAAGTTAATAAATTTGAAATGAATGTAAAATCTGTTGAGATTACAGTATTCTCGCAAAATAAACCCCCATGATTTAATCTATAAATATAATCTCTGTAAATTGTTTTCATTCATTTCCTACAAGTATGAAAAGATACACATCCCTATTCTTTTTCTTATTTACACCTTTTGAATTGACATGAGTGTAGGTGAGCATGTTGCTGCATATTAATGCTAGAAAGCAATCCACTTGCTGGTGTGCTTCCACGCTGTGAGTGAATATGGATGAAGGGAAGTTTAGTCAACTGCATCTCCCGTCTTCTGTGCTATTTTTGGTTTTATACTCATATGGAAAATAAATGTAATAATCAGAGACAAGAATAGGACTCTCTCCCCTCTGCCTAAAGAGAGAGCATCTCACATTGTAAGCACAGTTAGATACAATAATACGAATAACATTTTACATTTCTTGACACCTTTCATCTCCTGGAATGCCTAAATGCTTTACAGACCATGTAGGCAAAACATCACAGCTTTCTAGCCACAGTTGGGATAGAAGATCAGCAGCAACCAAACACTACCACACATGTGAGGAAGACTTTTGACTAAGGATATTGGAACAAACCCTATTACTATGAAATATGCCATTGAATCTGTAATGTCCCTAAAGAGGGGACTGGCTCTTGAGTTTTAATTACCTATTACCCTGATTCATATTGGAAATTCAGGTATTTTTCTTTAATGGAACATCTTAATCACATACAGTGGTCCAACAAAAGGAGAAAGTCTCCTGCTTAAGATAATTAAAGTTAAGATAGTTAAAGGCTCTGAGGATGATACCAGCAATCAGTTTTGCTGAATCTAATGCTGTTTATCCAAGCTGTTCTCGCTTTGTGTATCACTGAATTCTTTAAAAGGACTTGTGTTTATAGGGCACGTAACAGATGTTAAGTAGCAAAGAGGAGTGAGTGCAAGACAGACTCACCAAGCTGTGTAATGGGTAAAACAGCACCAGAAACTTCATTTTAAAAAACATATAAAGTGGACTATATAACCAATAAGAGGCATCATTGCCTGCTGGCTTACCAAATCCTTCCATTGACCCAAGAAGTAATTTCTATCAATCTCCACTCCTCCAGTAATAATTATGATAGGTTGAATTTGTTCATACATTTGAGTTAATTGTTTTAATTTTACAAAATGTAGGATCTTTGATCAGCATGCAGGGCGTTCATATTCTGTCCTAACTGAAAGACTTGTAGAGATGGGTGCAGGGGATAAGGACTATTATAGATGTAATATGTTGTAAACTTGGTGGTGGTCTAAGATTGAGGCTCCTATGTGCTAGGAAGATATTTTCTTAGCTGAACAGTTTACATTGATTAGTTGGTTCAACAGATTCTCTTTGTAGTTTGATATGCCTGAGCATCCAAAATAGGGATGTAAATGTTTAACCAGTTAACGGATGAGGCTTACCAGTTAAGGTTAACAGGCGAAGGCTGGAGCAGCTCCTCGCTTTCAGGCAGGAGGCTGCTCCAGTCCTGCGGGGGACTCGCCAGCCACAGAAGCTGTTCCAGCTAGGTTGGAGCAGTCTTTGCCTGCAGGGAGCCCTGGGCCACCACAGACAGGGGCTGCTCTGGCATCCTGACCAAACAGCCTCTGTCCCCGGTGGCCTGGCATCCTAGCCTGCAATGGAGGGGAGAGTCTTCCCTGCCGCCCTCCCCTTTAATCAGTTAACCAGTTCAACAATATATTCAGTGTTAACCTATTAAACAGGAATTTACATTCCCAATCCAAAAATATATCTGTCATTTTAAACAACTATTTAATTTTAAAAGTATGCCTCTGAATAGCAACTAGGAGTCACCAAATTATTCCTCTACAAATCTGACTACAGTGTTCAAACTTCGGTATAAAATGAAATAATGTTATATGTAAAACATGAGTCATCTAACTGATATTATTTATACATATAATGACAAGTTCTACATTCAGTGCTGGCTATTAAACTACTTCTGTTCAGTCACTTGGGTAACATGAGAATTGTTTTTCTTGGTTCCACAAACTTCATTACTAGTCATTCTAAAAGTTATTGATTAATCCTGCTTGGATAAATGTGATGGCAACACCATCTCTACTGCTTTTAATCATCGAAGAAAGCATTAGTCAAGCTGAAAATCCAATGAACAGGGTCTGGAAGTTTCAGAGGGGAGTGGGGGTAGCATTCTACCTAAAATGCATAATTTTCTAAGTAGTAAAGGCCATATAGGAGAAACTGAGTGCTTGGAACAGCTATTAAAATTTATATTAGTCAAGGAACAATAAACCAGCTGTCCTTTTATTGCACTTTCAAATGGCAGGTACACTTCCAAATGAGTGGTGATTTACCAAATGAGTTTTGCTACTCAGCAAAAATTGAAACAGTGTAGTTAGTAATCACCCAATGGGAATGTTTAAGGTGGACAGTGGCAGCATTTTTTGCTTAACTGCTTTATTACCATGTCATTTACAAGTCCTGTACTTTTCAGTGTTGTGTCTAGATACAAGTTCTAAGATTTTATGATTGCATTTGTTTGAAGTTTAGTGTTTCAATAATAATCACCATGTTCATTTGCTGAGAGTTGTCACAAAATGAAAGGCTACTAAACTGTCTCAGCTAGCTCCACCACTGCAGTCTTGGGTATATAGACTTCCAACCTTGTTGAAGCATGTTTACAGTGAATTCTGGCAACTGATCCCACAGATGAGGGTAAATTGAAGCTTTTTAGTCTAGTATTTAGAAATTGGGTTTCAACCTGTGGTCTGCAGGTCCCCAGGGGCCTATGATTTCCAAATGGGTCTGCACTTCCCTTGAAATGTTTTAGGAGTCTGCAAAGGGAGACAAGTTTGAAAACCACTGGTCTAGAAATCTAATTTGTGACAAATGTGCTTTCCAGGAGTCTTTCTGGCTTTCTTCAAAGAGTTATGAATATAGTAAGAGAGAAATAGATTCTAATGAAGAAAGTACCTTTTATCGAAGGGGAAAACAATGAGTTTTTCTGTGAAATGGACGCAAAAGATCAAGTTGTGCCTTTAAAGAACTCCCTAACTTAGTCATGATCAAGCTTTCTAGCAAGCAAGGGAGTGTGCCTTCTGCATCACCCTTAGGCAAATGTAACATGCTTAGTTCCACATGATTGAACTGCTGTAATAACTTGCCAGTGTTTGTAACCCTACCGTTTATTTGTCCTCATTCCTCTTGGCCCCACTTATACATCCCTAATAGAAACGCTTAAGGCGTACCATTGTTCATGTCCTTTTTGTGGGAGTCATGCCTAAGGGGTTAGGAAGGAACCTTGCAACTCCATTTTCTCCATCTCTTCCCCCCCCCCCCCCCCCCCCGCTTGCCCAAATACCAGGCATGTTTTGTCACTTAAGTCAGGTCTACACTAAAGGGGAAGGTCGAACTAAGATGCGCAACTCCAGCTACGTTGATTACATAGGTGGAGTCGACATACCTTAATTCGAGTTTCTGCACAGTCTCCACAGCGGGAGGTTGATAGGAGCAGATGCTCCCATCAGCTTCCCTTGCTCCTTGTTAGGAGTAGGAGTACTGGCGCCAACAGGGGTGCTCTCTGAGTTTGATTTTTAGCGGGTCCTTACTAAAATTGAACTCCGGAAGATGGGTCACGTCAGCGTCAGTCTTCCCCGTAATGAAGACATGGCCAAAGAGAACAGTGAAGAAAGAAGGCTGGCTGAAATGTACAGAGCAGTGCTAGAATGGAGCCTTGAAATAGGCAAAGCTGGGCTGTGCAAAATATTCGTATGTGTGTGGACGTCTTTTTAATAAAACATTTTTGAATAACGTCTTGTAGACTGCCCTGGTATCTAGAGCAAACCTGCAGCAAAGTGAGTTTGCCTCAACTTACATATTTTTCAACTCTCAGCCCTTGCATGTCCTGATTGTATCCAGAAGAGGGGAGTCGGCTTCTCTTCAGTTGGCAAAACAGGCTTTGACAAAGCTCAGCCAGCTCTAGGTACTCATGTCCATTGGCCCAAATGGTTCTGTAGCTCTGAATTGAAAGTACTTTTATAGATTGTAGACTGCAAGGTCAGAATCAGATTCTGATGGAAAATATTTTATTTGAGCAGCGCAGTTGATTAAAAATTCATTGGCATAGATCTGGAAATAAAACATGTCTGTGTGTCAGTGAGAGTGCCAGCAAACGCCTGAAGCTAGATTCCAGTATTAAGTCAGTGAAACTGTTTCCAAAGAACAATCAGAGAGACAATATTTCTAGGGAAGTCATCTTGTCTGACATATCTTAATGTCAGTCATTCTGTAAAAGAAACAAATATCTGAAGAGTTTATAACCCTATTGCAGGGGTAGGGAACCTAAGGCCTGGGGCCCAGATGTGGCCCATGCTTGTCTGGATCCAGTTCCCATGGCTCAGACCCTCCACCCACCCTCTTTCATGAGCCCTCACTGGTGCACCAGCCCTCCCTGCCCCCATTACAGTCCTGGAGCACACAAAATCTGCTCCCCCCCCCCAAAGCTCTGGTGTGCAAGAGGAATGTGGGGAGTGTCTTTCTTTCTTCTCATTTGGGGGCACGTCACTGAGGGTTGTTTTTTTTGTTTTTGAGGTTGTTAGTTTTTTTTGCTTCCTTCTTGTATGCAACCACCTTTTTTCTCCCTATTTCATGAAAGGAATAAATACTTCAGGATGAGTGGTTGACCTCGGAGAAGTAATATCAGAGTCAGCAAAATGTTTAGGGCCTGATGTCGATATCATTTATACCATTTATTAAATTAGGAGTTTGATGTCAATAGAGTTAAACTGGTATAAGTAGGATTAAAATCAGGCTTTTAATGACTTTTGTGTGGAAGACTACTGACTGGTAAGGTGGCTGTTTGGAAGGCTTGTCTGCAGGGAAACAGTATGCTAGAGCCAGCCATACCAATGCTATCTCTTATCCTTGCCATTCCCCATGCCTTCTGCCATTCGGTCTTCAAGTGTAAACTCACAAGCCTGTATAATCAGAATGCTGTAGGACAAAATGAGAGTACTCCTCAGGGAAGAGTGTTTAAAGAATCAACTGCTAACCTCTGTTATGAAAGTTAAGCCTGAAGCCAGAGAGGATGGTAAAAAATTTATAGAATATAAAAAGTGAATGTTGCTTAAAAAAAATTCACCCAATATTGATGGAATTGGCTTAGTTTCTCAGCTTTTCTTTCACAAGTCCCAATTCTGTCTGGCTTTTCTCACAGTCTTGCTTTATCAGTGTTCTCTTCACTCCCAGCATTCAGGTTGCAGTACAGCTGGTTGACAGATGAGGAGGAATTACATTTGTTTTTCTTTGAACAAACTGTATTAATTAAAATGCCTCCCATTGGGCTTGCACTTCTCCATAAGTAGCACATATTTCATTAACATTTGCTTTTAAAACCAACAGGATCATAAACTTAGGACTGCTTTAGCCTAAATGCTTTCCAAATTTAATATGCATAATATAGCTCTGAGGCAGAGCAGTAAATATAGGCACATGATTTTGGGTGCAACACAAATGCGTGTAGTTGTTTTTTTGTTTTGTTTTGTGTTTTATTTTTAATGTGGCAGAGGGAGGTAAATAATGGGCTTTACCAGCAAAGTCAACTGTCAAGAATAGACCAAAGAATTAAAGCTATAATTAAAAAGGAGCCAAGTTATAAAAGAGTGTATTTCATTTGAGTTCTTTTATCCAGTGGGTATGTGCACTGATATTATCTGAGTGCGATAGGGCTGTGACAGTTTTATCTTATTTACCTTATTCCTACTAGCCAAAGTACTAAGGTTAGGAATGCTTACAGATTTTTGACTGCAATATTTATCTAACTGTATTGGAAGAGTAGTATAATTAACTACAGTTCATGAAGTTTTTTTCTGTTTGATGTTTCACTGAAGATACTTTCCCCTTTATTTAAAAATAATTCTGAAAGTATTGGCCCTGGGCTATGTAATAGTGTTTATCTTGACTCAGCCCACACTTAAAATGTATTGCAGTGTAAATGCTCATTTTATCAGGTTGCATAATTCATTAAATTAAATACTTTGTTTCTTTGCTAACTAGAATTAAACAGTGAATGAAGAGTTAGACTCAGAATTGCAGCCAAGGAACGATCTTGATGAGAAGTCTAAAGAAGTGTTCCCAGCTAACTTGTGCCATTATTTAAGAACGTGTGGATAGCAGATGACCATGAAGGTGATTGTGTGAGAGGCGTGTTAATTTTGAAAGGTTAATGGCATGAAGGTAACAAATATCTTGAAAAATTGAACTTTGGCTTATGCTGCTGTTCAGCAGACCCATGTTCAACCAATGTTTATCCTTGAGCAAGGGACTTCCATCTATTCCCCCACTCGCTGTGCTGGTGATACTGAGACTCAATGGGAGATGCCACTGGTAAGAGTAACTTGTTCAGCTATAGCTGCCTGCTGGCCAGATAAGTAAAGCTTTGAACCTGAGGTGGCTGCCCATGGATAGGAAAGATGTGGTGAGGACAGATGGCTTAAAAGGAAGGGGAGGAAAGACTGGGGGATTGGAATTATAAAATGGCAGTCTGAGAGTAAAGGTAGTGATTCTGTGATAGGAATTGGGGTGAGGATTGGACTAGTTTAGGGCCATGCATCCAGTAGAGACCCATGCCATATCTAGGGCAGTGATTTTCAATCTTTTTTCATGTGTGGACTCCTAAAAATTTTGAATAGAGGAGCTGATGATCCCTTTAGAAATCTTATACATACTTTATAGACTTCTTAGACCAGAATGCTGTAGGACCCCAGGCTGAAAACAAGTGGTCTGGGGTCCACTGCAAGTGAAACAAAGTGCTGTAAAAACACTTAGGCTACGTCTACACTGGCCCCTTTTTCGGAAGGGGCATGCTAATTTTGAAAGTGGGAATAGGGAAATCTGCGGGGAATTTAAATATCCCCCGCGGATTTAAATAAACATGTCCGCCGCTTTTTTTCCGGCTTGGGGAAAAGCCGGAAAAAAAAGCATCTAGACTGGCCCGATCCTCCGGAATAAAGCCCTATTCCGGAGGATCTCTTATTCCTACTTTAAAGTAGGAATAAGCCGGGAAAAAAGCGGACATGTTTATTTAAACCCCGCGATTTTCCCTATTCCCACTTTCAAAATTAGCATGCCCCTTCCGAAAAAGGGGCCAGTGTAGACGTAGCCTTAGTGAAGAGCATTGCAGAATTGTGTTATGTAAGCGCTGTGTTATGAGCATTCTGTCTGGAGCCTGTGGTCTGGCGATTGAAGATCGGGTGGGTAGCATATTAAATCATCATCAGTTTCTCTACCTGTCATAGTATTTTCAAACTGATTTCAGTTATCTTCCCAGGTGCAGTCTATTGTGACTCAGCCTTAAAAGCTTCATGCTGTCATTCCAAGGTCAGCGAGCCCTTCCTTTGCTCTGGTTTTGAAAGTCGCTTTCAAAGATGTGATGATCTTCTCAGTCTATGAAACCCAATTTATTATAAACTCCCTTCAGGAGAAACTAGAGAGAAATTGTTGGCTGTAAAAAGCTATTATGTGTTATGCTCTGTAGGTTTGTGTCGTTCCAGAGATTCACAGGAATATCTCATATGTTGAATGTGGGGAGAAGGTTGTTGTACTGGACTGTTTCAGCTGTGATTTGGTTTTGATACAATATTTACATTTTGAAAATCAATCCATCCATATGGCCACTGTTACCAAGTTCTCAGCTATTTAATCACAGCTGCCAACTCTAGTCAGGCAGAAGCAAGTGCATTTCTGAATTACCCTTGCCTTCCTGGGGGTCTGCCCAGAGCCAGCATCACAACAACCATTTGAGAAGTGCCATAGCCCTTTGGGATCCATAGCTTGAAATCTTAGTGAGGTAGCAGAATGAATATACAGGCAGTCCCCGGGTTACGTACAAGATAGGGACTGTAGGTTTGTTCTTAAGTTGAATCTGTATGTAAGTCGGAACTGGCTCCAGATTCAGCTGCTGAATCTGGACACGAGTTCTGACTTACATACAGATTCAACCTAAGAACCCCAGGCGTTCCCAAGTCAGCTGCTGCTGAAACTGATCAGCAGCTGATTCCAGGAAGCCCGGGGCAGAGCAACTCTGCCTCGGGCTTCCTGTAGTCAGCTGCTGGTCAGTTTCAACAGTGGCTAACTTGGGGACGCCTGGGGCAGAGCAGCTCGGGTGCTGCTGGGTTGGTCCAGTAGCGCGGCCACTCCTCGGCGCTACTGGACCAACCCAGCAGCACCCCAGCTGCTTTGCCCCAGGCGTCCTGATTCAGCCACTGCTGAAACTGATCAGCAGCGGCTGAATCAGGACTCCTGGGGCAGAGTAGCTGGGGTGCTGCTGGGTTGGTCCAGTAGCGCCAAGGAGCGGTGCTGCGGGACCAACCGGCAGCGCCCCACCTGCTCTACCACAGGCCCCCGGCTTTGCTCCACATCTCCCTGGTCTGCTGGGGGGGGGGCACTAGCTGCGTCCCCCCCAGCAGACCAGGGAGACGCGGAGCAAAGCGGCGGAGGATCAGCTGGAAGTGCCGCGGGTCCGGCCCCGGGTCCTGCGCGGCTTTGCTCAGCGTCTCCCTGGTCTGCTGGCTCCCGCAGCAGACCAGGAAGACGGGGAGCAGCTTTTCTCGCCCCGGAGGCAAGAAAATCCCCATTTGTAACTGCGGATCCGACGTAAGTCGGATCCGCGTAACTCGGGGACTGCCTGTATAAACATAATGGGAACAGCCTGGATATCAGTAGACTGCTAAGCTGGCTGGCAAGGAACAGGACTTGTGGATCTTTAGTGTAGCTGCTCTTGGTGGGGAGACCAACCCAGAGGCAGAACAGAATTGAGGGGATGGACTGCTGGCTAGTCTCAAGGTTTCCACTCCCCCTTACCGCCTCCCGGCTTATGCCTAGGCTTGGGGATTCTGCACCCCTTGGGCTCCTGCTACAGCACAGGTTGCCCATTTTTCTGAGGGTCCCCAAATTTGCCGGAGGTTGTGTTAATCTGCCACTGGCTGGGGCTAGCAGCTGGGAACTCCAGGCTGGGTCTATGCCAGCAGCACAAGGCAGTCAGACTCACCTGTGCCTCTCAGAACATTGTCAGGAGCTGTTGGCTTTGCAGCCTGTTCTTGCTGCAGGGAACAGGGCTCTGAAGGCATCACCAAAGTGAGCGTTTCAATCCCATGGTCCCCATCACCAGATTTGCAACACTCTCCTCCCCAGCCTTCTTTTGGGTCAGGACCCTCATGGTTACAACCCCATAAAATATGTAAACATTAGGGATGTTAGTGTGTACCGGTTTACATGATTAACCAATAATCCTGGCTCATTGGTTAAACCTAACTGTCACGCGTACACTCCCATGCTTCCTCTGTATCGGAGGCAGCAGCACAAGAGATGAGGCAGGCAGGTGGGAGCTGGTACATGCAAGAAGCTGGCTTAAATACCAGCTCCCACAAGCACGAGCTCCCATCTGTCCCTCTACGTGTAAGTGTGTAACTGCTAAAAAAATACAGCAGTTACACGTTTACAAAAATAAACTTTTGTTAACATCCTTAGTAAGTGTCTGAAATTGTGAAAATGACCAATTTTAAATCCCTCTGCCTGTGAAATTGACTAAAATGGACTGTAAATTTGGTAGGGCTACAGGTATCAGGCTCTGAGGTTGCTGACAGCTAAACCCAGAACTTTTTTATTCTCAGTTTAGGATAGAGAAATCTTGATGTTGTACTCCAGGCGTTTTGGTGTCTGCCAAGTTCCAGATGTGAAGAGGCATATGGAGTTGCTAATACCCAAGAAAATGCCCATGTAGTGTGGCTGAAAGGAAATGTTCCAAAATTAGACTCTTGCTGGTCCCTTGCACTCATGGCCACCAAAAGAAACTCGCACAGCTCCCCTCTCTTTCCTGATTGGTTTCTTACTGGTTCTTCTCTGCCACAGCCCTACCCAACTCATGGAATGTGCTTTTGTCTCTTCACCCTTCTGCTGAGGCAGCAGTCTGGAATCAATAGCTGACAAATGTGGTTCAAGCCAGAAGAGCAGGTCAGCAATTGGAAAGTGCCAAATGGACCTGAAGATGCTTCCCAGCTTTGAAAAACAGTGCCTCATTTTACTGAGATATATTGAAATAAGTATTTCAGAGCCAGAAAGGGTTACTGTTCCATGTGCTAATGGTAAATACATATTCTTTAATGTAGCATTTCCTTTTCATAGATAAGATATGCTGTACCTTTCCTTTTCCTTATTTATTTTCAAATAACATTCAAACATGCGGGAGGACATAGGATCATGTTGCAGAGAATGTGTTGTTGAACTACGCCAGTAGGTCATAAGCTTCTGCATTCAGCATCTTGCCAAATGGGATTTTATTTGAGATTGAAGTCAACTCAGTAACCTTCCTTCATTCCAAGGGGAAGCAAGTTCATTTAAATTGCAGCACTAATTAAATCTGCAGATCTGCTTAACCAATTTGATATTTAATTAAGACAGAAGAATGGTGTTGGGATAGTGAAAGTGAATGGCCGAGTCAACCTTTGCTGGAGTTTGAAGTTTTCTAGTTCCTTTAAATTCATTTTTCCTGATTTTTTTTTTTAAAGGTTTCTGGGCATATACGCACTAATTACTAGAAACATACAGTAGAATTGGTCTGATACATATGGCTTCCTAAAGAGTGTTCAAAGTATTTTGATCCTTGGTGGAGAAAATTGACTACTTTATATGTAATCAGGGGAGTTCAGAGCACTTCACACCAAACGACATATTCTACGTATGTAATGTATGTGTGTTATAGTATTGTCAGCCGCCATATGAATGCTGATATATGGCATATAATACACATTTAATTTAAATGGGTTTAGATTAGTTCATAAAGCACTTTGTGATTATAGAGATGTTATTTCAATGTAGGCTATTATGATAAAAAGCATGCTTTTGAATTTTCAATATTTCTTTCATTTTTAAATAGGATGGTATGAAAAACAAGTAGGGATTTTACTCAATAGATTGCAAATTACCCAGGAGAGTGAAATCCTTGCTTTCAGAAACTATGCTATGCCTAATCTATTCAATACCTCCTAGTTAATAATACTTACGGCTCATAGGCTCAATAGCCCTTAGACTACTGATATAGAACAGATACAACCCATTCATTTGTGTTACTGGTAAAGGATCGCTAATCATACCTTCTTACCTACAATTGTACTTGAAGTGCCTTTTTGGCACACTGGCCTCTTGGTTTCAATGAGTATCTTTTAATTATCTTTTTAATTACTCCCGATCCATCTCTGGGAATGTATTATTTGCTTTGCTCACAGGAGCATTAAAATGGGTAATTCCCTTTTTGCCATTAAAGGTCCATTTTCATTGTAATAATCATTTTAGGGAACCTGGCTCCGATGCGTGTTCCCTAACATGGTAAAAACACAGTTGTCGTACAGGTGCGACCCTTCTGCACTAAATCTTTCTCATATACCTCAGGAGAGAGCAATAATTTTCACGGTGAATTTTGGTATGTTGTCACGGGCCGGCTCCACCCCTCGGAAGGGACAGGGCTGGGGACTAGCCTCCCCACAGAATTGTCTGGAGGCTTTGAATTAAAAACACAGCAAAGGGCTCATAGCTCTCAGCCCCACTGCTACCACGTTGCCTGGCAGCTGCCCAGGGTTTCTATGGCTATTTAAAGGGCTCTCAGCTCCAGCCTCTGCTAAGTTAGTGCCGCAAAAAGGAGCCACCACTTGGAAATTTGGTGTATGGGCAGCAGGATATTAATAGAATTTTGCCAAATGCAGTCCATGGGGTGGATCAGAATGTTAATGGGGCTGCATCTTGCCCAGCCCCGATATACCCTAACCCTAATGTAACTTTGCTATGTCCAAGGCTCTAGCACAGTGTTTCCCAGCCTATGGGTCAGGACCCAAATATGGGTCGCCATTACATTTTAAAAGGGTTGCCAACTGTCTCCCCAAGTGGCTCTGCCCCTTCTCCTCCTCCTGTTTTTGAATCTCCCCCCATTTTGAGTCTACACTGCACTGCACTGCACTACCTCCGGTATCCCGAAATAGCTACTCCATGACTACCCAAGCTGCTCATTATTTTGAAATAATGGGCACACTATTTTGCCATCCCAGTAAACCTCGTTGCATGAGGCTTAGGGCATGGCTCGAAATAACTCATTATTTCAAAATTTGGTGCTGTGTAGATGTGCCAAATTTCAAAATAAGCTATTTTGAAATAGATTCAAAATAACATATGCAGTTTGCATAGCGCAAATTGTGTATCTTATTTCGAGTTTAGGGTGCTGTGCGTAGGGTGCACCCTAACATGCTGGCTATATTGCCAGCCAGTCTTTCAGTACTTTCACTTATCTGAAGGTATGACTTATATTATCTTTTAACTTTTTATTTTTAGGTAGAAGTGATAGCTTCCCTTTCTCATCAGATGGCTGGTAACTTGAGTCTCAGTGGCAATTTTATGACAACTGTGTGTATTGCCTTAGGTGTTTGTCCTTGCTGCAGCTTGCTTGAATCTGGTATTTTGGTTCTCTGTAGCACAGAAGTTAAGCCAAGGAAAAGCCAAGGTTAATAACCTGATCTCATCCTTCCTCACTGAGTGGTGGTGGTTTTCTCATGATTCTATCAATAAACAGATGCTCTGCTGTTCAGAAGAGTTTTATTTTTACGGTAAAACTTCAGGGAAGTTATTGGTCCTTTTTATTGCTTTTATTTGCTATCCCTCCGGTTCCGTATAATGCATACTTGTAAAATTGTCATGAAAAATCTACCAATTCAGCTACCTTATCTCTCCATGGGAATGATGGAAAAATGAATATTTTCCTTGTCAGCCCCTTCCACCACCACTACCTTTTCTGTCAAAAATGTCCTGGCTGACTAGGCTCTTGCAAGGCTGCTATAATACATCTTTGGCAGAAGGAAACATTTTAGAATGATAAAATCAATAAAATGGCATTCAAAAGCTTTAAGATAAGGCTTTATGGCAAAGATGGATGGGCTTGCTTTCTGTGATAAATTATTTTATTGGGACTAAAAGCGTATGTTGCTATCATTGATAAATATTAAGGTCATAGGTTTAGATAAAATACCCTTGATATTGAGCCAGTTCACATGTGTCCTTGTGTCATGGACTCATGAGAGACCCTTTTACTACCTGGGTTCTTGGAGACATTCTGGGTATGTACGTGGTCTCTTTGTTGGAGCATAAATTGTATGCTAGAAACTGCTAGCCAGGGTCACAGAGATCAACTATGAGTAACTATTATGTGGTTCATAAAATAGGTTTTTTAATGTAGAGAATGAATTTCTCTTTCATGGATTGGTGAGGAAAATTTTCCTCACCACACTGTAATCTCTCTCAAACCTCTCTCAAACCTCTTCTGACTATATTCCTTAGTCATTTGTATTTTTCTAGCTAACAACCCTCTCTCTCCTTTATGACATCGGTGCATGTCCCTGGGGGTATGTCTACACTACCCCGCTAGTTCGAACTAGCGGGGTAATGTATGCATACCGCACTTGCTAATGAAGCCCGGGATTTGAATTTCCCGGGCTTCATTAGCATAAGCGGGGAGCCGCCATTTTTAAATCCCCGCTGCTTCGAACCCCGTGTAGCGCGGCTACACGGGGCTCGAACTAGGTAGTTCGGACTAGGGTGCCTATTCCGAACTACCGGTACACCTCGTTTCACGAGGAGTACCGGTAGTTCGGAATAGGACCCTAGTCCGAACTACCTAGTTCGAGCCCCGTGTAGCCGCGCTACACGGGGTTCGAAGCAGCGGGGATTTAAAAATGGCGGCTCCCCGCTTATGCTAATGAAGCCCGGGAAATTCAAATCCCGGGCTTCATTAGCAAGTGCGGTATGCATACATTACCCCGCTAGTTCGAACTAGCGGGGTAGTGTAGACATACCCTGGGGCTGTATCTTCTTGGAGATAATTTTTGTTTCCAAATGAGGCACTGCAGTTCTCATCCCAAATCTTGTTGAGAGAGTTTTGATAGTTGCTACATGGCTAGAGAAAGTGCTGCTGGTGACAACAGTCTTGAAATGGAAGTCACATTGAATAGCACCCACCCTATTGCCTGGCTCTACTGTTCAGATTCTGGGAACCAGATAGTCTTACGGCGACCATGTCCCTGGGGCTGTATCTTCTTGGAGATAATTTTTGTTTCTAGGTGAGGCATATGAAATGTACCCAGGTAGTTGTCTTGGGTGCAGGCCTGGCATTACAGCATTCATGTGAGTCTTTGACTTTTTTATGAAAAAGATCTCTCTAGACTGGTCCAAAAATGAAATCACTTGACAGTTATCTTCAAAATATTTCTCCTCAAACCACAGAGAAGAACGCCCGCACTGACCCATGCATAGTGTGAAAATGAATAGTGAAACATTGTGACAAAATTTATTCAAAATCGTCTCATAAGTTTTTCCAAGGAAGAACAATTTCATGACACTTGCATACAATTACACAACTTAAGGTAGGTAAAGGGGACGGCATAAATTAATCTAGCAGTGGGTGCTACAGTACTTTAGATTTTGGCTTCCTGTTTAGCACATGATTCTACCACCTGCAAAAACAACTCCCTTAGAAATGATGTTTAGATCAAACATTCTGATTCTAATCTGCTGTTCGTGATTTTTAAAAATTTCTTGGCCCGTTGCCTGACAGCTCTGCTCATTCAAAGAATTCAGAATTGCAAATGAAAAGTTCAAATCAAGCTAAAAATAATAAAATTATAGCTGCTTCTGATTTCCCCATCATCCCCTCAGGGTTTTTGCATTCTTGTGTCAGCTACCACACAGCGTGGGATCTAGATGTTTTACAATATAGTATAAACTTGTGTTCTATAGCATCAATCATACAAACCACATTTCAAAACTCCGTACAAAACCCCACACACAGAAATATGGGAAGAGCTGGTATCTCCACAGTTAAAGTTGCCCAACACTTTCCGTTTGCGTTCAAATTTCTTGCAAAGCTGTAAGCAACTTTGGTACTTTGCCCCTTTGGGCTGCCTCAAATTGACCTTTTAGTTTCATCAAAAGGAAACTTCTCAGAATTAGATGAGGGGAAAATATGTTGTATCAGCCGGGTTTAAGAAAAAAATCTTGTCAGCCATTTAGATGCAAAGCTCTACATGGTTTCTATGCTTTGGGGCAGGAACTTGATAGTGGAGAGGATTGCTCTGGTGTCGTTGTGTCTTTTTCCATTCCTTTGACAACCGCCCCCTTTTGGATAAGTCACAGACCTTTGAAACAATTCAGTTTGTACATGCCCAGCAGAGACTTTCTTGAGTTTGGGAGCTAACTGCTGCAAAGGTTCTACTGGACTGGACATTTTCCACTTGGAAATCACAAAGACCAAACAGGAATTTCTCTGTAGCTCCTGTTCCTGGTTGCTGCAGTGCCAGGCTAGTAACTGAGATCAGAGAGACTGTCGCTTGTAGGAACATGAGAACAGCCATTTTGGGTGAGCCCAATGGCACATCTAGCCCAGTATCCAGATGTCTGACACTGGCCAATGCTGGATGCTTCAGAGGGATAAACAAAATGGGGGCAATTACTGAATGATCCATCCACTGTCATCTGGTCCCAGCATTTGCTAGAGATTTAAGGATTGCATCCCTGACCGTATTGGCTAATAGCCATGAGTTTATCTAGTTCTTTTTTGAACCCATTTTATAGTTTTGGCCTTCCCTGGTCACAAGTTTTATAGGTTGATTGTGCATTACAAAGAAATAGTTCCTTTTGATTTTAACCAGCTGCATGCTAATTTCATCAGGTGACCCTTGGTGTTGTGTTTTATGAAGGGGGCAAATGACACTTTCTTTCTTACTTTTTCCACACCATTCATGATTTTCTTCATGATCCTTTCTGCTATCTGTGCTTCCCAAGCTGGATCTAGAAATTATGCTCTAGGAATTATTTTGGAAAATGTCTGTGTCGTTTTTATACAGGTCATCAGGCTAGATCAGCAGTGGGCAAATATCATCCCACTGGTCAGATCCAGTTAGCCTCGGTTAGTCACTAGTGAGCTTCCATCACTGAATTTACCTGTGCCTCCACAATTATGGGTAATTGCAGCTCCTATTGGTGACAGAGCACGGTTCCCAACCAATAGGAGCTGCAGGAAGTGATGTATCAGTCCATACTGCTTCCCATAGCTCCCATTGGCCAGGAACAGCAAGCCATAGCCAACGGGAGCTTCAAGCTCACGTATCTGCGGGGGGGCAGGTAAATGTACTAGTGGCCCACGAGGGGCTAACCCTGGCCAGCCACCTCCTTATTACCCACCCGTGCACTAGATGATCAAAGTGGTCCCTTCTGGCCTTGGAATCAAATACCATAGGCAACTTAGAAGAGAGAACTGCCTCAGTTGAATGCAGCAGGGACAAGAACAGGATTTTCTGAGGAGAGTTGGGAGTGGAGGGAGTAGACTAGAACAAATGTCTGAAACCCTGACATGAGGACTGAGATCTTGAGGTGAGGACCGTGTGACTGGCTGGTCAAAGAGACTGAGCCAGAGTCAGGATGGAGGTCAGGAAGGGAGCCAGAGGGGTGGGGAAGAAGACTGAAATTGGATTTAGAGTCAGAGTGCAAGAGCTACTGAGCCTGGAACAAGGATCTAGGGGAGAATGGGATGAAGCATTGGGATGTGGAGAGAGACACAGTTGGGCCTAAATCAGGGACAGGCTGGAGGGGGTAAAGGCAGATGAGTCTGAGGGTGCTAAATCACACTCCCCTCTAGATTCTAAAACAAAACCCAAGATTCCTGAGTCTTGCCATTCTTCTACTGTCAGCAAATACTGTGAAACCTGCTACCAAGGTGTGTCAATCTATTGCTGGTCCTCATCTACTTACTGCTGTCAATTACTCCATTAGCTCAGGTGGCAGAGATTGGTGGAGTTAATCTCTCAACATCCCAGCCCTGCGAAGGAAAAAAACATTATGAAGGTTGCAAAGTCAGGCATTCAGACTTTGAGAGAAATGCCAGAATCAAGGTTGCCCTTGTAATTTTAATTTCCCCTGTTGTGTATATTTATCCTTTAATTACGTGGTCACATACTTCGTTGCTCCAGGAGCCCTGTTGCAATTCAATGTACATGATGGCTGTTGTTTTAGGAGTGAATCAGGGTTGTGTGGAGCAGGCACCTGTCTGCAGGAGCCCTTCCTCATTTGTTAGAGAAGTTGGAAGGCATGTAAGTCAGTGAGGCAGAGGACTGCAGGAAAAGAAAGGATAAGGAGCAAGCAAGAGCCGTAGGGAAACCAGGGCCAGCATTTAACAGAAGAGTGATTTGGAGTGACCCAAATTTCTATGTCCCACCTGAAACTCCTCACAAGGACCCCGGTTTTCAAAATGTGAATGCACAGCAGCTTCTGAACTATCAGGATCTTCTTTCAAAAGGGCTTGAGCTCAGTGCCCAAAAAGCATGAATCACCTTTAAAGAAAAAGGGCAGCTTTCAGCTGGATTCAAAAATAAGCGTGGCCCTGCTGAAGGTGTTTAGCTTAGGAGTGTGACATATTTTTTAATTTATTGAGTAGATAGTGAATGGCATCAGGCAGATATCTTGAAACAAATGGGGCTAACAAATCTTGTAATTTTATGGCAAATATAGTATTTATGAGAACAATTTCCTCTTTTAAATGTGAAATTTACAATACTGTATGCATCATAATGCCATAAGCTATTAAGAATGCATTTTGGTGTACTACACAGTCTGAGGTAAAGCACTACCCTCCGACGATTTGGGTTGAAAAAAAATTTCAATTAAGCTTGAAAGACAAAATGCAAAATTAACTAACTTGCAATTAATTTCAGTAGTAATTATGTAAAAATTCCAGGCATGTACAAGACGAGGAGTGTGGCATAATTAGTTGTGGGGGGATTTTTTTTACTACTGTAATTAGAATGATGAATATGCATGAGACTCTTTGGGACGTAAAGCACAGCAAGCAATTGTATTTAATTAAACTTTTAGCTATCTTAGCTATGGAGGCTGCTCTTTGTTTTAATCCCATCAAAACTATTATAAAACTCCCAGAAAAGAAGTTGTAAGCCAAAGGATGAAAATAGCATTTTATGATCCATTTTTCTTAGCAGAGATCTCCAGGGTCATCTCTAATTTCCTGAGCCTTGAGTAACCATTACAATTTAGCTTGCTGGCTCTTGAAACCTTCATGCAAGACATGATAAAAAAAAACTGCACCTTTCATTATTGGGGTATTAAAATGTTTTGAGGAGAAGAGCTGGTTCAGGGTAGAGTTGTGTAGATGGTAACAGTGCTGATCTTACCAATGTAGGTGAAGAATAACTCCATTGTAGTTAGCGGTATGAGGTCACAATCAGGCCCTGAGTCTGCAGAGCTCTTTGTTGGGAACCTTATCAGTACAAAACATGCAGGAGTTTGTCTAAACGATTAAAATGAGCTAAATTGGAAAGGGGAAGAGAACAGTCACAAAGGAGCTCCAATTCCAAATGTTTCCTATGTTCTATTTAGTCTAGAAATCCATGTTATTCTGATTTTCCTTTCCCGATGTGCGTATCCAATTGATTTTTAAACTGATGGGTACACATTTAGGTGAAAGGCAAGTGCTTTATACTGTAAGCCACGTATCCAGATTCATGCTGCCACTTGCATCTATATGGATTTTGTACAGCATATGAAAAATACCATGAAATGTACTGGGGATTTAGTGCTTAGACAGTAGAGGATAATTAACAAATTGCATCAGAAAATGATTCTTGTTTTATGATGGATGTTACAGTATCGCATAGCAATGTGTGCAGCAACAAGGGCATGATCTGATAGCCTAAGCACAGGACAGGGAGTTAGGAGTTCCTGAGTTCTAATGTCATCTGACATTGACTTCCTCTTTGATATTGGGCAAGTCACTCTACTTATCTCTGCATCTATTTCAAATAGGTATAATATTTACCTACCTTGCAGAGTTATAAAGGAATTTATTGGTTCCTCACCCTAATTCTTAGCTGGTTTTTTCATCTTTTCCTTCCAGCACAGTTATGCACGTATTAAGTAGGACTGGAAGTACATTAGGTCATGTATGTTTCTACTTAAACATGTTTGGAATGACACAACATTTAATTTTATTTTAATCTTTTCCTAAGAATCTATTTGTTACTGATCTGTTTGTCTTATACACATCCATGTGTAGCCAAAAACATTCCTTTGTGAAACCCGCAAAGGGCAGCCAGCTACAGTCAAGCATAGAAATCAATATCCTTTTAACGTCTTAAATTCTATGTAGTCATCCAATTTTTGTTTAAATACAGTAATACAACTTAATTTCACCTATTCACCCTTTTTTCTTTCAAATACATCCATAAAATCTTCTTACATATATTTCATCCTAAACTTCAACCTATGCCCTTTCATTCTGCTCTGTCCAACAACCTTAAAATAAATCATCAAGCTTAATTTTATAATAACCAATAGCTATTGAAAATGCCTCAGCCATGTCACCTATTAATCATCTTTTCTCAAGGCTAAATAAATCCCACTTTTGTCCTTTTTTTATATATTTAAGCCTCTTTTTTCTATTCCTTGACTTTTTCTCTGTGCTGTGCTCCTTCTAATTCTGCCTGACTTAAAATAAACTGACAAAAACTGGACACTGCTTCAAGTGTAGTCTCACCAGGGCCTCATAAAACAATAGCACAATATCTTTAGACTTTTGTAATATTGTGCATATGTTATAAAGCAGCATCCTGTTAACATTTACTGCTGCTATGTAAGATCAAGTATTTATCAATATAAGATCATTTTCCCCTCACATATTAACTAATTCAGTGCTTTTTAAACTGTTTAGCAGTACTAATTATTATTATTTGTCAGCAGTCTCTCAGTGCAGAATAAAAAGCATAAATTGGCTACCAATGGTAGACTCTCCATTTGTCCTCGTATACAGTAATTATCTTGACATAGTGATTAACCATCATGATTCCTGCCTCTGAATATTATTTTTTAAGTACTCTGTTTCTGAATTGTGCAGAAGTATTTTTCCTGTCTGAAGTAATATACAATACAATATAACTTGTTCAGTCAATCAGCAGTGGTCAGAAGGGAAATGATTTTTCTACAATAAATAGCAAGATCTCTATCTTCAGTAAGAGCAAATCTAGCATATCCATTTCTACCACACTGCCATTATTCATACTGGATAAAAAAAATCTTATGCCAAGTGCAGCAGTTTCTTCCGTTCTGTAATTAAAGCAATTTTTTGCTTAATTTATTTATGTGAAAACTTGCTGAAGTGAGACCAAATCTTTTTATAATATGTAGGTCAAAGGGGAATGATGATTCTGGATAGACTCCCAGGTACTGTAATATCATGATTTGCTGTCTGAAATGTGATGCAAATACTGTCTACAAAAAAAAAACCTGTTTTAGGCTGCCATTTGGTATTAGTCCATTTGTATCTAGGGATGTAAGCAAGTAGGTGAGTAGATGATTAACCAATAATCCTAGGCTTCTTGACTACTTGCATCCCCCCTGCTCCTCCCCCCCTCCCCCCATTGCTGCCTCTCATACAGAGGAAGCAGAAGCTGGTGCCAGCGGGAGCCGACTTAAAAGCCAATTTCCTCCAGCACCAGCACTGTGGTGCCACCTGCCCAGAGGCAGCAGCGCAGGGTGGGTGTACCAGAGAAGGCTGCTGTGGAGCAGCCTCTGCCTGCGGCGAGCCTAGCCCCACCACAGACAGAGACTGCACTGTGGGAGGTGGAACAACCTCTGTCGGGAGGAACTGAGACCTTTCATGAACAGGGGCTGCTACCACCAGTTTTTAAACTGGCTCGCCTCGCAGACCGGCTCCCGCCTTACATCCCACTCTGATGCCTCTGATACAGGGGCAGCAGCATGGAGTGGCAGGGGGCTCCCCAGGAGTGGGGCTGGATTACACTGGCTGCTGAGACTATAGAATAGCCTTGCCTCCGGAGACTATAGAATAGTCGAGTAATCGCAAAGATTTCCTGTGGCTATTCGACTTCAAATAATCATGGAGAGTTTGCCAAATTCAGGGCTATCTGAAAGATTCCCTAAGAACAGATTTAGTATCATTATTGCTTTTTATGTATCATGTTTTTTTTTAAATATAAATTGGTGTGAGTTTTTTTTTTAAATACCTGACTGATATTTACTTTTGCATAATTTAAACCAAATAGAATAAACTCTGTCATATGATGCCAACTGGTTATTAAGATTAATTCTCATGTGGGGATAACGTTCCTTGCCTAGTGGTATATTAAAACGCACAAATTAGTCTTCATCACAGTAGGCATGAATATGAAATGACCACACATAGTCAAAGGAGAAAGATATATATTTCTCATTGATGACAGCAATGTGTGAGGTCTGGGTTTGAACCAACTGAGCTTCCCTTTCTCCTGTGGTACAGACATCGCTACGCAAGCATCGCTGAGAGCACCAGTTGGATTGCAAGAACCGCTGTGACTGGTGGTGATTGTCCCATGCTGAGCTTCCAGGGCTATTAGCCGGGAAAAAAACATCATTTGACTTGCTAACCGAGCATATCTGATATGAAATCAGAGCAACTTAATGAACATTGGAACCTCATGATGTTGACTGAACAGTCACTTTTCTACACACAACTGCACTTCAACTCCATCTGGGCTTGATTAAGGAAGCAGCCCAAGTCCATCTGGTTGCTCTGGTCTGCTGTAGTTTTTGGCCAGCCCTGCACTCTTTGTGGGCTGTACAACAGACGACCCATGGCCCTTATTGGAACTGCATTTGTCATTGATTTGTACCACTATATCCCTGATCCAGGAAAGCTTTCTGCCTGCAGAAACCAGCAATGCAGAGACAGCAAATATGTCTCCCTGTATCTTAACCAGTGAAAGATTCAGGTTAAATATGACTGAATGGACCACTTGGAGGATGGGCTAGAATGATGACCTAATAGGCCTTGTCTCTCTCCAATTCCTGCTTTGATTTTTACTCGTGATCCTGATGTACTTATGGTTTCTAAATCATCAGAACAGTATCTTTAGAGAGGGAAACCATGCGAGCTGCTTGTGTGACCATATCTGTTCCTTTTCACAATTCTAGTCAGAAATAGGGTTTGTAAAAATAATATACTTTCACAGACGATAGACTTTGTGCTAACAGTTTTTCATAGTGGCTGTTTCTTAACATACAGTCCTTGAATGATTAGGCTACATTTAAAAGCTGATTAAAAATACACACCATAATATATCTAAATCATACTTAGGCTAGCAGTATTCCTAGCCAAGTACAGCTGACGCTGCAGGCTCAGTAAACCTTCCATTGTAATTCTACAAGCCTTATTATCCCGCTTATGCGCCAACTGTCCGTATTGCTAACACAACATCTGGGAAGTACTTAATGTGCAATTGCTAGTTAAAGCCATGTATGTTTGCTCCTCACTCCCAACTCAAAATAAAACAAGTAAAGTAAGACGTGTCACTCCTGCACAATTGCTGGTTCCGTCTAAACTGTATACATTTGTGTAAGCTCATGATTTATTCCAGATGGTCTAAAAATGCAAGCATTTGCGCTTTTCAGATTTGCACTTGTTTGGTGATAGCAGGTAGAGGGATGAAGAGTGTAGAATTTTTCCATCTTGCCTTCAGCTTAGTACTTTTTTTTTTAATTTAAATTGTGTGTTTAGAAACCTTCCTTTCCCCGTTTCCCCTAACCTCAACATTTAAAATGATTACAGGGAAAATTGGCCAAAACCCTAACCTTTCACAAAGGTCTAAATTCTAAACCATTAGCATCACAGACTGTTGACTCTCCACTGTTTTTGCTGGTTTAGGCAAGTTGCCCCTTTATTGTCTCTCATAATTTGTCTTATGCTATTTAAGACTCTTTAAATTAGACCAGACAAAGCACTGGAAAATATATTGAGGGGAGCACTGTTGCCCTGGCAGAAAGCACAAGCTAAATCCACCTTCCAACGTCTTAGGTACCACGAGTTCTGTTGTTTTAACTTTTTCAGAAGAGATGATGATACACTTGCACATGAGTTTGTCTCTGCTCCTCAAAGGAATTGAATGAAAAATCCACATGAATGTTTTGTTTGCTCAAAGGAACAGAGCTAATGGGGGAACTCAACTAGAGACCTGGGTTTTATGGGCTGGATGCACAACTCTATCTCTCCATTAATACATTTCTCTCCTCAGAACCCCTTGATTTTTTCCCTGTTTCTATCTAATTGCTCTCCCTTCATGGCAATCTCTCTTCGCTGGCACCATTTTGCTGCCTTTTGACTCATATTGGGGCATTTCTTATACAGTTGAGATCCAACTATATCCTGAGGTGGGTGCTGACCTTTTTGGTTATCTCCTTTGTATCTTCGTTTTCATGAGTACAAAATACTCTTTATCTCATATTCTTCACAAGGGAGTACAGCTCAGCCCTACAAATAGATGGTTCCTTGTTACAGCGTTGGTACTGTCATCTTTCCGAGGTTGGATAATGCTATCTGTGGCTTGATCAAGACAACATATAGGTAATGTCTGCAGATTGGGGTCAGTTGTCAGCAATGTTGTAGAACTTACAACACAGATACACTAGTGTGTTGGATGCTCCTTGTTAAGGCCACAAGCATTTTCACATTCTATGAAAAGAGCACTTTTTTTCTCTCTCTGAGCCAGACCTTGTCCTATTTACCAAGTCAGTGTCACCATCAGGTTAGAACGCAGTAGAGCATCGTGAGACCATTTGCTACAAAATTGATGTTAGTAACTTGGTGCTAAAAATGTGGAAAACTCCCCTACAGCTTTGTCTACACTAAGTTCTCACTGATAAGAGTCTTTAAATATCTCTAGCGCAAATAAGACTTGTTATTTTAAGGAATGTACAAGAATCGATAACGAAGGCCACTTGCTTGATACCAACATGCAAAGCATATTTTGAAGGGACAGAAATAGAATCAAGTAAACTTCTCCATGTTACCAGAGGAGAGCATTATTAGCAGAACATTTTTCCTCTTTTGTGTTTTATTCAGCGTTTCCAGGCTCTAAAAATTAATCAGATCACCAGCCACTGGAAAATCAGATGTCCAGTAAGGGCTGCTCATATTCATGGCCAGGACCGTCCTCATTTTTCAGTAACACTTTAATTTCCTTTTTGGCCTTCATTCAATTGTAAAACCTGGGCCGGTGTTTCCATGCTTGATGGCAGGTTCTGACTTTATAAGCTTTTATATCACCCTCAAGTTAATTTTAGAACTTTAGTTGCCATGGTTGCAGCTAAGTATTTTTTAATTTTCTACTTGTTTGCAGTTCTGCCGTTTTTCTTCAACATTTAAATTGGGATGCAAGAAGTGTGTTGCACAATTATTCAACCTCGTCTAACACAAAAAGGAGGGCTTGTGAGAGGTGAGACTCTTGAATTTCAATCTGATGAGTCAACATCTGCTCATTCAGTACTGCCCAGCAGCTGCAGAGACTGTCACAAGCTCTATTTATTTTATTGCACAGTTAGGGCAAGCGTGTTTTAAATCTTACATAGGTAAAATGCTAGCACAGAATAATGGACTGGGTAAAGAACTTATGTTCTCTTTCAATAAATCCCCATCTCTAAGTACATGAGGGCACGATTCACTTTGCTGAAAGTATATAAGTGCGGGGACAGCATGCTACACAGAACCCTAGGTAAAATAGGAAGCTTTCTGACCGGAATTAGATCTTCTCAAAGAAAAACAATATAGTGACACTATGGTATCACATTGACCAGACCTGTTTGCACTTAAAAACAAACAAAACAATTGAAATTGAAACAGGCATAGCAGATCAATGAGCCGTTCGACAGTGCAAGGCAAGGAAACCATATGTGATTTTTGTTTTTAATGGAACGTGAAACCAAACAAAGATGAGATATTTTGGAGGTTGGGCCCTTAATCTTCAAAGGATGCCTGTAGGTGCTACTGCAGTGCAAAATATATATATATATAGTGTTAACAGTCTGCAGGTTTGTGTTTGAATTTCATCTCCTGTAACCTTCCAAGGCTGCAGCTCCACTTTTGAACTGATTGGAATTTAAATGTGTTGCTACAGTGGTGTCTTTGTTGGAGATGGACCGTGACTCATGTTCATTAAGGCTACAGATGTCTGCTCAGATTTCATGTTTCAAAAGCTTTCTCCCTGATGAAGTGTGAAAAAGCCAAGCTCGAGCAAAGGCTTGTGAAAGATAGAATAATAGCCCTTCTTCCCAGCCTCTGACAGGCTTAATGCAGTTACTCTCAGATTTTTTTTTTTTAAACTTTAAGAGTAAATTTGTTCCCAGTCAATAAAATAGTCCTCTGAACCCAACTCATCATGGTTTCCTGATAAGCCTTTTCCTAAATTATTGATGAAGTTTCTTACACTCAGAAACTTCTAGTTTGCACATTTAGCATTTCCCAGGTAATAAGGTTTAATAGGCTTTAGTGGATTGATTGAACTGTACGTACATGGTGCTCTCGGAATACATAGATCTTGTTAACAAAAAAAAATACGACTTTGAGCTAACTCTGTCTGCTCAGTCTGTTTCCGTGAAACAAGAAACACTAGAGCAGACATTGCTTTGTAAACCCATCTGGGTACTGCGTGGGGGTTTTTTTTTTCCCCCATAGGAAAAGATGACTGAATTGTCAAGAAACTTAGTTCAGCAACTTCTGCAGAGTGTAAACACCGATAGAAAGTTATTAGAGCAGAACTAAAGAGACGTATATTTTTCTAAACCACTGTCATGCATCCAGCCAAGATGCTGCTAAGGTCCTTATCTCCGCCTCTCTGCCTATCACATTGGGCTGTATTTGTATGCTCCTAAAAATTCATAAAGCAGATACTGCTGGCTGTCCCACCGTTCTGGATACGAAAATTGTGTAATAGCAGAAAGGGAGGGACATGTATGCGAAGCAGCATTGTCTCTCTAGTCTCTCATTGGAAAGTTTTCTCCTCAAATTAAAGGTGTTGGTAAAACACATTGATTACATTTAAAAAACCACATGTTAATTAGGTAGATCCTTTTAAAGAGGCGAGCATGCATGGCTTCCTTTTATTGAAAGGTCTCCTGGAGAGACCTGTCATAAGCCTCTCCAGAAATATTTTTGAAATATGCCTTATGTGTTCGTGAGTGTGTACACATTCACGCACATACAATTTTTCTTCTGAAATTTAAGCCTAAATTCCTGTCCTATCTCCAGAGGTTAAATAGAATGATTTTTCTCCTCCTCCTGTGTTACACTGTTGGCTCATATTTAACTTGTGATCCACTATGAAATCCAGATCCCTTTCTGCGGTACTCCTCCTTAGGGCAGTCATTTCTCATTTTGTATGTGTGCAACTGATTGTGTTAGTTCACATTTTATGTACCCATTTAGGATGCCTCTATTTGCAGAAAAGTTGACACAATGCACTGCCCCCATTTTTTTCTTTGTATTACAGGTGTAGGGCTAGACTACGTCAAAGCAATCCTCTGGGAACTAATTAGGACTCAGTTCTCCACTGATTTTCTCACTCAACTGCCACAAATTACAAATTGAGCTGAATAAAATATGAATGGTGAATGGTAACCAAAACACTGGAATCTCATAATGTATATACAGGTGGCCAACGAATTGTGACATAATTGGTTCCCGGAAAACGTGGAAAGTCAAGGGCATCATAACTCGAGCCCTCATTTATGATAGGCACCGTGCGTCATCATAAATGCGGGCCAAGGACACAAGTCGGGGGTTTTCGGCTCCTTCCACACTTAAAAAATAGTTAAGTGCAGGGGGTCGAAATTCGGGTGGTCGGAAGTCGGGGGTTTCCTGTAGCTTCCTCATAATGAGATACCACAAGATAATAGTATTTGGCCTTCAGTCTCGGATTATAGTTTCCTGAAATCCATTGCAAATAAGATACAAATATTTGAGACATAAAAATCATCTGGATTATCCATGATGTAGAAATAAGCACAAAAAACAGGTTGTTGTACTTATCTTTATTCATCTTCAAACTAAATAGCTAAAGAAACTCAAGACTTTTTCATTGAAGAATGATGACAATCATAGAATACTAGAACTGGAAGGGACCCGAGGGATCATTGAGTCCAGTCCCCTTCCCTTGTAGCAGGACCAAGTACCGTCTAGACCATGGGTTCCCAAACTGAGGGGGGAGGGAGGGACCGTGAAGAAATTCCAGGGAGGTGCTAAGTTTTGCTGCTATTTTTGTTTTTCAGCCCCGGTCAGGGTTGTTTTGGGGGTTTTTTGTTTTGTTTTTCTCAACAAGTTTTGCTGCTCTATGTGTGTGTGTATGTGAGAGAGAGAGAGTGTGAGAGGGTTTCTCAAAAATCAGGAAAGGGGCATGATGCCAAAAAGTTTGGGAACCACTGGTCTAGACCATCCCTGATAGATGTCTGTCTAACCTGTTCTTAAAAAGCTCCAGAGATGGATATTCCACAACCTCCCTGGGCAATTTATTCCAGTGTTCAACCACCCTGACAGGAACTTTTTCCTAATGTCCAACCTAAACTTCCCTTGTTGCAGTTTAAGCCCATTGCTTCTTGTCCTATCCTCAGAGGCCCAGAAGAACAATTTTCCCCCACTCCTCCCTGTGGCACCCTTTTAGATACTTGAAAACCGCTATCATATCCCCTCTCAGGGTATGTCTACACTCTTTCGAGAGAGGAATGCAAATGCAGAGAAACAAAATGAGGTATAAGGGTAATTTCGAAAGAAGGTTTTCTTTTGAAATAACCGCATCTAGACAGCGTTTCTTTTTTTGAAATAGGGTATTTCAAAATAGCAGCCAGACGTGATTATGCAAATGAAGCGCAGGAAATTCAAATCCGCGCTTCATTTGCAATTTTATTCCTCTGCATTTGCATTCCTCTCGAAAGAGGAATGCAATGTAGACATACTGGCTACGTCTACATTGGCCCCTTCTCCGGAAGAGGCATGTTAATTATCAACTTCAGAATAGGAAAATCCTCGGGGGATTTAAGTATCCCCCGCGGGATTTAAATAAACATGGCCGCCGCTTTTTTTCCGGCTTGGGGAAAAGCCGGAAAAAAGCATCTAGACTGGCGCGATCCTCCGGAATAAAGCCCTTTTCCAGAGGATCTCTTATTCCTACTTCAAAGTATTCCTACTTCAAAGTAGGAATAAGAGATCCTCCGGAAAAGGGCTTTATTCCGGAGGATCGCGCCAGTCTAGATGCTTTTTTCCGGCTTTTCCCCAAGCCGGAAAAAAAGCGGCGGCCATGTTTATTTAAATCCCGCGGGGGATACTTAAATCCTCCGCGGATTTCCCTATTCTGAAGTTGATAATTAACATGCCTCTTCCGGAGAAGGGGCCAATGTAGACGTAGCCACTCTGTCTTCTCTTTTCCAAACTAAACAAACCCAGTTCCTTCAGCCTTCCCTCATAGATCATGTTTTCTAAACCTTCAGTAATTTGTGTTGCTCTTCTCTGGGCCCTTTCCAATTTCTCCACATCTTTCTTGAAATGTGTTGCCCAGAACTGGACACAATACTTCAATTGAGGCCTCATCAGTGCAGAGTAGAGCAGAAGAATGTCTTCTCGTGTCTTGCTCACAACACTCCTGTTAATGCATCCCAGAATCACGTTTCCTTTTTTTGCAACAGTGTCACACTGTTGACTCATACTTAGCTTGTGCACTATGAAACTGTAAATCCCTTTCTGCAGGACTCCTTTCTAGACAGTCACTTCCCATTATGTATGTCATGTATGCGTGAGACGGATTGTTCCTTCCTAAGTGGAGTACTTTGCATTTGTCCTTATTAAACTTCATCCTATTTACCTCACATCATTTCTCCAATTTGTGCAGATCATTTTTAATTATGACCCTATGGTCCAATGTTGGCTCACAGAAGAAGATGAAGTTTGAGTTGAGGCATGTTAACTGATTATCACTTTTCTCTCCCCCCCCCCCCCCCCCCGACCCATCCCTCGGTAACATGATATGAACTCAAGTCAGTGGGTGAATTCTGGAGTGGCCTATAGAAAAAGCATTGGTATGTGATGAGCTAGAAATAATTTTAACTAATGCATGTAAATTCCTTTGTTCCTTCTTTCTGCTTTGCTTTCTTGTTGGACTTGCTTTGAGATTCAAGTTCATTTTACTGAAGTAAATCAAGAACCAATACAGCTTGGTAATTTTGAGTGTTTTAAAGCTTTCAATGCAGCACATTTGTGTGGAGAGACATAAGGTATAGATGGGCCACAACATTGGCAGCATTAGTAAAGAAGGTCATTGAAGTCTGACAGTGACTATCATGGAAACTTGGAATAATACCATGGCAGAACTTGGATTGTTATTGGCCCACAGAGGAAGTTTTTGGTTTGTGGTGATGATAATCTTGTCAATTAACCAGATTTATTTGCTTTAAAAGAAATAGTTTTTCATATTCAGATAATGGCAGGAAATTATATTCTCTGATCTCAAGCAGAACTATTTTGTACCAAAAAAACCCATTATTTAACAGAGGTATTTGAAAATAAAAAATGGGACATTTTAAATTCCATTCCCTGAATAATGGGACATTTATTTTAAATGTTATTTTCAAATATGTGTTTTATGTTGCTTTCAAATATGTGTTTTACATTTATCATCAAGGTGAATTACCAAGAGAAATAGACCAAATATTTTGAGGCTGAGAGCCAATGAAAGATTTCCTGAGATTTCACAAAGCACTTCAAATCTTTATGAAACGATATATATATATATCTTTGGTTTGTTTCACTGCTTCAAAAATCGTAACCTAGCAAAGTTGGGAACACTTTGTGGCTAGTAGTTTTGCTAGTGTCAGTAGACAGATAAATGAAACAAGAATTGCCTGTTTGCTGTGCTGTTACTCTACAGCTAGGAATGCGGGAGTTGGATGGATAGCTTTTCTGCATTTATCTCCTTTACCATAGCCTCTTAATTTTGCTTGAGGTACAGGAAGGTTTTTGTCTTGTACTTCAGTGGAATTTAATTATTGCTATATAAAGCGAGGTGTCCTCTAAAAGATGACAGCCTTAATGCTTCAAAATATATTACTGAAAGGCAACGTGTTGCCGTGGCTAAAACCGTTGTTTCCATTGCTATCTCTGCCATTGACCTTGGATAAATCACTTTACCTCTTCTAAGACTCTATTTCCTTCTCACCAGGTTTTATTTGGATTGTAGGTTCTTCAGAACAGGAATGATCTCTTATGCTGCATTTCTATAGTGTCCAGAACAATGAAACCCCAAGAAAAATTGTCACCTCTAGGCATTACTGTAATACTAATAACAATAGTGTTTATGGGGACTTGTTTTGGTCTAGGGATGTTAAATATCGGTTAATTGAATAGTCAAGTAACCTCAATTAATGATGGATGGCAGAACAAGGAGCAATGGTCTCAAGTTACAGTGGGGAGGTCTAGGTTAGATATTAGGAAAAACTATTTCATTAGGAGGGTGGTGAAGCACTGGAATGGGTTACCTAACGAAGTAGTGGAGTCTCCATCCCTAGAGGTTTTTAAGTCTCGGTTTGACAAAGCCCTGGCTGGTAGATTTAGTTGGGATTGGTCCTGCCTTGGGCAGGGGGCTGGATTTGATGACTTCCTGAGGTCTCTTCATAGGTCTATGACTCTATGAACCTCGTGAATTCTTATCTGTTAGTCAACTATTCTATAGTCCCTGGGAGCGGGGGTGGCAGCCATTGTGCTCCGGCCCCACTCCTGAGGAGCCCCCTGCTACTGTATCAGAGGCAGCAGCGCAGGGTGTCAGGCAGGAACTGGTTCGCGAGCGGAGCCAGTTTTAAAAACCAGCTCCCCTTGCGGACCAGCTGCCTGTCATCCTGTGCTGCTGCTGCCTCTGATAGAGAGGCAGCAGCATAGGGTGGCAGCAGCCCCTGTCCAGGTGGGATCTGAGCTCCTAGACCTAGCGCAAGTCAGGATTAAGCCAGGCTGCCTGCCCTCCTGGCTCCTCTCTCACTTCAAATGCAGAGCCATAGTGGGGGTAGGTCCCAGACCGGCACGAGTCAGAACTCAGCTGGGCTGCTGGCCACCCTGCTAAAAAAAAATTAACTGGCAGAGGGAAAGAGGGAAAGCATGTAGTCTATAACATTAACCTATAAGCTTTTGCTTATCGATTAATCGGTTAACCGTCTATACTATTACATCCCTATTTTGGCCAAGACCATTTTTAAGCCCTGTCCTGGCCATCCTGACTTTTTTTTGGCAATAGTGGGCATTTGTCCTGTTTACTCTTGCCAGCTTAATCAGTTTCCAAGAGCAAATGGGACAAATGCCCAGTTTTGTTTGTTTAAAAAACAAAAAGTTAAGTGGCAATGCCAGCCCCTTGCAGAGGAGGAGACAGGGCTCAGGTAGGGGCCATGCCAGGTTCAAATGACAGGCTCGTGGGGGGGATGGTTTAGGCCGGCAGCCTGGGCCAGCCCCATATGGTGTCCTGTTTGCCCTCTGGGAATTATGATCACCCTAAATAGTGCTAGCACTTGGGCCTGAATATTTTCAGTTCAGGTGCTGCCTTGTATCATCCCCAATACCTTTTTGGCTTATGGGCCCAGCCTGGGTAGAAACTTTCTTCTCCCTTCTTATTTTGCCATAGCACATCTCTTACTAAATCCCATTGCGGCTAATTCTTAAATATCTGCAAAACTCTACATTTTTTTTTCCCGCCTCCACTAATAAAATCTATGTCAACAAGCTGTGCAGATCACTAACTTTTTTCTTTCTGGCCTTCCCGTCTTTCCTCTGTTCCTGCAATGTGCCCAAACTACAGCTGCTAAAAGTCACAGTCTACTCCCATGCATTGCCATTTCCTACCACAGCAAATTCAATTTAACCTTCAGGGTCCTACTTAGATTTGTGCCATTCTGTTCTCATTTATGCCTATCCCTACTTCTGTTCTCTGGATTTGTCCTATTGCATTTGCTTTACTATTCTCTTGGCCTCTCCTGGACCTCGGTCTTATGTCTTTCGTTTTATTTCTCCAGGAATATAAGGTTTCTGGGGCAGAGAATCTGGTTAGTATTTGTAAAGCACCACATAAACTTACAGTGCTATGAAAGTTATAGACCTTTTCCATCTATCTGTCTGATTCAGTGCTGTTGAATACACATGAAAAATACTATACCTGTCCCTATTCAGTCCTTGCCTTTACCCTGAAAAATAATGCTGTGTTGATTAGGTGAGAATGTGAAGTTGATAACAAAAGCATGTGCATTGTAATAAAGTAAAGGATTCCAAGATTGCCTTCAATGTGTAGTGTATTTCCTCTTTCTAGTTGGTTTGGTTTGCTATCTCCTACTCTACATGCACATCCAGGCATCTGAGAGGGTCTGAGTGATTCTGTCATCCAATATCTCTTTTGTGCTTGTAAGTTCTTAATTAGCTTGTTTTCCACCTTCCTAAAGAAGGAAGAAAAATCACTTGGAAGGTAGTTGGGCAATGTGTTGCATGGCACATTAACAGAAAACACAGCTGATGACAAGCACCAAAGTCTTCGCTGAGACCAATCTCAAGCTTTCCTCCTTCTTTTCTGTGTCTTTGCAGAGACTGGCAGCGGCCAAGATTATGTGACCTCGGAGAACCAGCTGCTCTATTATCCCAGCATCACCTATGCTATAATTGGCAGCTCAGTTATCTTTGTGCTGGTGGTTGCTTTCCTCGCCTTGGTTTTGCACCACCAACGAAAACGCAACAACCTCATGAGCCTGCCTGTGCATCGGCTGCAGCACCCTGTCCTCCTGTCTCGACTGGTGGTCCTTGATCATCCACACCATTGCAGTGTCACCTACAATGTCAACAATGGAGTTCAGTACATGTCCAATCAAGCCTGCCACCAGCCTGTGGATATGGATTCTCCACCATCCTATTCAGAGGCTGTGTTAGACCAAAGGTATGTATGGGTGCTAAATGGTCCATCCTCACATTTATAGTAGAGATTGCAATATCTACATTCTGTGGGTCACCATGCCTCCCCTGTGTTCTCATCATAGCATTTATGCTCATTGTATTACTTGATAGGATACAAACGTTCCCCATGTTCTAATTCTGTCATTGCTTTGGAACTAGTTTTGGAAGGATTAGACTATATTGGCAATATAGTTTTCAGCACGCGCACTCACAAACTAATGAAAATTCTTTCTTTCTTTCAGTAATGATTGACATTTAAAGATAGAAACTTTTTTTAAATGTTGCTTCAGAACTTAAGGTTTGATTTAACCATATTTACTTGATCTGTTTTGACATGATGTTAACCATTTGTTTATCTAATGGCTTATAAAGCTTCAACTCTTTAAATCTCCTTTTCTACTGCCATTGAATTGTCTCAACTTCCATAATTTCCCACAACTGTGAAAATTTAAATAAATAGAAATTGGAAAAATATACTTAAAATATTGATATTATCCATTGCAATTCTTTTAATCAAATTCTGCCAAACCTAATTGTAGCTATTGATTGTTCACTTACATGGGAACAAATTTTATCAGCCTCTTCTGTGTACACAAGAAAAAGGGTCCCCTTCCCAACTCCACCTTAACCTATAAAATTAATGGTCTATGGGTCTCTCTGCACCCAGTGTCATGAAGGAGATTTAAGGATTCAAGGGTCATCACCTAAATATAACTACTCTTTTGAGATGATTTCTGGCCTTTGCACAATTAATCAGTAGCGCCTGGTTCTTTGGGATTCTATGGGGATCAATGGAATATGGAAGAACACTATCACTTCAGCAGTGTTACTTTGTGCCTATTTGGGAGCAAAGTATGCATACCCTGAGTTTGTTTCATAGTTCAATATCAGATGCTCAGAGTGTAAATATGCAGGGCCAATGCTGTAGCACTCCTAGTCAAGTCAACAGATATTGCTTGAGTAAAGGCTGTAGGGGAAATCCCAGAGTCAGTTGTTTCCTTAGCCAAAATAAAAACTGAAAGTTGCCTCTCACGAAGCACTAAGTGTAATTACCCAGGTGTATGGTGCCAGTCTGCTTCCAAAGGTATCGGACAAGACTTCTGCACTTCTTTAGAAAGTCAAAAAATATATTTATTTATTTCAAAATATATATTTATTTGTGAACTCCCAAAAGCATGAATCAGAGTATGCAGTTTCTTTCCAACAAGCCTGTGGCCCTTTCTGAATAGTGCATTTTTGCCTGTTTTTTCCATGAATTAATTTGTAGTGACTTATACACACAGCCTCAAATTTTCTCCTCACTTTGTACGTTTGTAAATGAATGTGGTACCTGTAAATGAAAGCCGTAAGGCCTGAAGTCATCTGTTTATGAACGCAATAGAGGTGGCAGTGCAGGCGCTCACACACTGCCTTTCTAATATTCCTCAACACTGACTTTGGGGATGACCGAGTAATTCTGTCTTCATGCTCATTCATGAAGTTGCTGTTGTGATGGTAACTTGTAGAATTAACACCTCTCTACTGTAAATTGGACTCATACCAACTCTCCGAACAGCTGCCCAGATTTTTATCACTACTGATGTGGGCTGCTGATAACCACCAGCAAATCTATTCTAAAATGTATACATCTTGCTTTGTCCTGAAATATCCCTAAACACTCTTTTAGAGTGTAACTGTTATGCAGAAAGTTCTTCATCCCTTATTGAGTTGAAGCCATCTTGGGGTGAACTGTGGCAGCTGTTTAACAGTGCATAGTAAATAACAGGTTAGGACAGGAAGTGATTATCCTTTGAAAAGTGGAACAGCAAAATTTAGGGAAGCATAATGTAACTAGCCACATTGGAACTTGACTGGGACACAAGTTTAACATCCCTGCTGATGGTAGTGCATAGAGCTTGGGCATGGCGAATGAATTTCCACGTTTGCAAATCATTTTGAGACTCTCGAGCATTGCTATAGAATTGTTGTTGCATCACGTTTTTCTTATATTGGGATGGGAACTTGTAACCTGTTAGAATAAAATTCTGGGGCTTGTTATATTTTCCTCTGTGCCATAGTTTTCAGTAACCTTGTTATTCTCTTGTATTTACAGCAGGCCCCCTTGGTTTGATCTTCCTCCACCACCTTACTGCTCAGATTCTGAATCCCCCAGTCATACTGATCTCCCTCCTTATCGATCTCGCACAGGAAGCTTGGTGAGCACAGACACCCCAATGGCAGGAAGCCCCTTGAGCACAGGTAGCAGTCGGACAAGGGGTGTGAGTAACAGTATGGACCATCACAGAATGCTTCATGAGAGAACAGCTGAGCAAAATAACTCTCTGATCAATCCTGTTGCTGAAAGAGAAATGTGATGGGGTATTAAAAAGGGTCTATGGGTTAGTCTGCTGTGGCTTGTTACCATCGAGATGGGCCTGAGGTGTGATGTTCAGAATGGGGTTTGATTTGAACCCAAATCCAAAGTTTCCCAGCTTTCACTGGTGCTCTGCTCTGGTGTTTGGGCTCATCAGAGGCAAAGACCAGAGCCATGAGTTGTAGATCCAGATTCACATCTGAACTGCCCAAAGTTGATAGAGGAGGGGTTAAGACTGGGATTCCTGTTCAGATCTGTTGAAGAGTTTGTGATTTACTGTCTTTCAGGGTGTACTTACTGTATATGTATGTATATATGTGCATGTGTAATATGTATAGGCATTACACACACAAAAACCTGTTACGTTGAACATTAAGGTTACCAAGTCAAGCAATTAAAATATAGGCAATAATAGAATTTAGGTTGCCTGGGAAACCTTAATTTGACCCCCTTTGTGTGTGCATAAAGATACAATCTTAAATTAGATGATCACACTAATTTTTTTCCACAGGATCCTTGCTTTTATATGTTCACAGGATGAATTGTCCTCCATTAGTGAGCAGCTAATCAATATTTTGTTTTAGTCTCATTGTTCAGTATGTGGCCTGAAGCCTTATTTATTGAACGCTACTCAAACCTTGCTGTGAAGACAGATTTGTTAATTTCCCTGTGGTATTTCTGTGGCACTTATCATTATAGTATCTAAGATGCTTCACAAACATTAATGAAGTTGTTTCCCCACAATCTCTGAGGTGAAGTGCTATTATCCCCTTTTTACAGATGGGAAATGAGATACAGTGAGATTTAGATCAAAAGGGTCCATTCATTTTGGACGCCCTATTTGAGACCCCTTGGGCTTGATTTTTAGAGCACTTAACATTCTATAGCACTTTATATGTTCAAACATACCTCTCATTGTCTTTAGTTGCAGCTGTGAGTGATCAGCACTCCTGAAGGTCAGACCCCAGGGTTTCAAGTTGGGCACTCAGAAAATGGCCACCTGTGACCACTTAAGCTTATGTGACTTGCCCAGTGTCACATAGGAACTTGGTGGCAAAGGTAGGGATGAAATTCCAGTTTTCCAGGTCAACTTTGAACTGCCATAACCATAAGACTGTCCTTTCTCTTCTGCACCCACCTGCCTCATGCACTACAGACCTTCCAGCTTCTGCAGTAAATGAGGCAGAAGTCCTACCAAACAGAATCTTTAGCTCCACCACCCTAATTTATCCCCAGAACAAGTGCATCCTGAGTACTGAATGAGGCTGGGGTCCTGTAGGAAAAAATAGTGTGAAACATGTTGTTTCAGACTGTACCATAATGCATATGCCAAAGAGTCCAAACAAAAGTTGTGAACACAACCTTAACTCTGGCATGCCCTAACTGTTGAGTGCTTGAATAGCAAACTTAATGTTTTAATGTAATTTTTATGTGCAATTTCATGGGGCTTTTTTTAAAGCAAACTGAAGAAACGAATTCCAATATGTGGCATCTTATTAACATCCCTCATGGATCATCAGCAGGGCTGTAACCTTTTAGATTCACTAGACAGACTTCTGCTACTTGAGCTAATGGAGTAACTGATAGCAGTGGTAAGTTGCCATCCTAGTGGGGGATAGGATATATTTTGCCACTGTGTTTCACAGATATGTGCTAACAGCAGAGGGATGAGGAGACTTGGGGACTGTGGGCTTCATTCTAAGCTCTTGTTGGGAGTGTCCTCTAGTAGCTGCAGACTGTTCTGCCAGTCTTTTGTCCCATTGTCTCCAACCTGTCTGTTCTCTCTTTTCTTCACTCTAGCTCCTAATTCTAGTTGCATTCTTGTCACCTCATCAGTGCCAGTCTCCGCACCTCAGGCTTCTCATGCTCGAATAGTCCTAGTCTCCCTCTCCTGCCTGTCAGTCTCCCACACCCCCCTTTCCTGGCTGCTCATCCAGTTTATCTTCACCCTGCCAAGGATAATTTTTTCTACTGGAAAAGAAAAAGGCACATCTCTTACAGGAAGGCCACCTCCTGACAAGTTTCAGATTCCTGCTCCAACACCTGAGGTCACTAAAAGTTCTCAACCCAAGTGACTATAAAGAATTGTTTTAACATGGCAATGCAATATATCCATTTTGGCTGGAAAAAGTCAGCTACGGGCAGGCATCTGGCAAGGACAATTTTAGCCTGAATGGTTAAAGTTTGGAAAAGCTATAAGCAAACTGAAGACAGGGTCTTGTAATGAAAAGTATCAGGCAACCATAATAATAGGCATAGTGCCAGCATTGCCTATAAAATATATTTCCATACACACACATATGGCTTTTTACAGAACATAAAATGTGTATGTGTATGTGTATTTAATGTATTTCACTGGCATACATATCTTTCTGGTATCTTTGGAAACAATACTTAAATTTCATACTAAAAATACTAGTGTCGTGTGGAAAACCATTTATTTTCTACAACATTTGCTATTATTCATAGTTTCCCTGGTTGAAATTTAAGTTTCTGCATAAAAAAGCACTGTGGAATTGCACAAGGCATTAATTCAACCCAGTATTTCTTTCTTCCATTTTATGTTCTCAGTCTTGGAATATTTCCATCTAAAATGTGTGGATCATAAGTGAAATAGTGGTTTAAATGCCATTGTGCAAAGCAGTGTTATAGGTACACAGTCAGTGTGGAAAGGAAGGAAGAAAGCTAAGGTATCCCTGTTGCTGTGACTTTAAATTATGCTATAGACTTATGGTTTTTATTTATATATAATAGAGATGTTAGTGCCCTTTCTCGTATCCAGGAAGAAATCAGCCCTGAGATATAGTTGTGTTCTTTTCTTTATATAGAGCCTGATACACCATTGACTTACCCCAGATTTATGCCAACATACATAGGCATAAAAGAGAAATAATAGAAGTAAAACAAGCCCACAGAAATGAAGGCCTTTTTTTCTTTTTAGATAACTTCTTTCAACTTAAGGCTTTCAGAGCAGAACTCCCAACTGATCCTGGGAAAACATGTATAGTTTATGGTCCCAAATATGCACGTAAATGAGAATTTGTCAGCATTCTATTTGGGTATATATCATAGGCATTGTTTCTGTGCCCATCAGTGTAGTACAGTAAAACTCCATTGGTCCGGCATCCAATGCTCCGGCACTCCTGATGGTCCGGCACCATTGGGAACCGGAAGTGCTCCGGGAAGCCGGACAAGTAGAGCTGTTCTGCGCCTGGCTTCCCCAATTCAGCCGCTGCTGAAACTGACCAGCAGCTGAATTGGGGAAGCTGGGGGCAGAGCAGATGGGGTTGCCAGGTTGGTCCCATAGTGCCGCCGCTCGGGGCTGCGGGACCAACCCGGCAGCACCCCAGCTGCTCTGCCCCAGGCACCCCGATTCAGCGCTGGTCAGTTTCAGCAGCAGCTGAATCGGGGACGCCTGGGGCAGAGCCGGACTATCGGAAGGGGGGGGTTATGAGGGGTCTAGGGTGGCATTCCCCCCACCCCACCCCAGACACCTCATAGCCCCCTCTTCCTATAGGCCGGCATATCTGATAATCTGGCACCCCCTGGGTCCTAAAGGTGCCAGTTTATTGGAAGTTTACTGTATGTTGGAGCCAGAAATTTGGATAAATTCTACAAATATAGATGGCTATAAAAGTCAGAAGATTCAGTAGAAAGCACCCTAAAATTAGAACAGCACTGATATCTCTGCTTGTCTGTCCACCTAATTATCATAGTAAGGTCTCTGGGCAGCCCATCTTTCTTGAGGGCAGTCAGGACTGTTGGTTAATTTGTTACCCTGTCAGTATGCAACAGAGATTTGCTGGTGCTCAACTGGGTGTCACTGTGGTCTCTTCACCACCCCAAACAATCTCCTCAGAAGTTCTGCCAGCCTTTACCTCACCTTGCAGGTTAATGTTAGGTGTACCCCAATCCCTGTTGAAGCATGTCTCCCTCTAGTATCTAATCCCTGCCACTGGACACTCAGGATACATCTACACAGCAGTAGTCGTGTCTACACCATCGTGACCTGTAAAGCTGAGGAATGCTGCTTAAATATTAACTATTTGCACAGCACACAAACATAAGGCCAGATTCATATCTAATAGAAGTGCAGGCAATGTAGTTATGCCTTCTCACACAAGACTGAGTGGCCAGTTAAGTGAGCTGTCCTTAATGGTAATTATCATAGCTAATATCCAATTATTAATTACAAAATGGAGGCACAAAACTGAGTTGGCAAAACTAGAGACTGAATTCAGTTCCTGTCTTCAAGAGCTGTTCTGTAACCATGAGACTCCACTGCTTTTCCTTTGAACAACCTTTTATTAAAGTACTACATAATAGAGTGTCCGAATTAACGTGTGCTTCCTATCCTCATTCATATCACTGGCATTTGCAATGTTACTCCACATTTCTATAAATATGCAAAGGTTCATCATGTTTCTACCACATAAGCCTAACAAAGTCTCCAAAGGTACTGGGCGAAATTCAGCCACAGGGCATATGTGGCACTTACATGGAATATATCTCTTCTGTAGGCCTTCACCATGTGTGAATGCATTCCCAGACATTGGAAGTATGTGCAAACAGCCATGTCTTGGAAGCACTGTCTCCCATTGCGAGGACACATGTACCAAATTGACATCATATCATTTGTTTCTCTTCCCACTGTATCAGTCATTGATATATATAAGTAAGGTATTCTTTCAGGGTTTGTATATTCATGTAAATTTGAACTTAAGTTGATCCATTTGAACTTCTTTTAAAAAATGCATTCTAGAGGTGTGTTTTTTGTTTCCCTTCCAGCTAAGGGTGAGTTTATCTCTGTATAGGAAAGAAGTGTTTTAAAAATGGGGATTGAGTACTAAAATTGGATTGTAAAAGAGGATTGTCCCTTTCCAATTCAATATTGGCATTTTTTGGTAACAAGACACATTAGACTAACCTGTTTGGTAGCAGTTTGTGCATTGTTGCATATTTGGTTATTTATCAAATTCTTGAAGGATTCAGGTCTGAAATGCATCTCTTCTCCGTCTTGGTGGTTCTTTATTTGTGGAAATGTAGTGTTACTTGCTACAGTAGGGGAACTTATTTTCTTATGGGAATCGATCAACTTCAAGGGGTCCTGAAACCTCATCCTAGGAAACAACACTAAAAAGAGAAGAAAGAAATTTTGCTGTTACACATTTTCGTAGTGCTAAGAATGAGTTTGCCAACCATCCCTTATTTAGAAACATGCTGTTGTATTTCACAGGAATTATCTATAATGTGACACTTCCCAGAGGTGTTACTACAGTGCATAATTCACTTATCTTTTTAGAAGGAGAGGTCACAACTGTTGCATTGATTAAAATTAAGTATTTCAGTGGAAATCCAAAGATCCTTGACCTGTTCAACATGTACAGCTGAAGTAGAAAACAGTTACCCCATACCTTGTAAAAAAGACTCTTCTCACTGAGCCCAGTAGAACTGGACAGTCTACTTTGCAGCTATTCTTGACTCTAAATCTTGGTATTCATGCTTGAGGAGCTTTCAGTTACATGTTGTGTCAGAACAAATTAACTCCTCTTTAAGGCCTGATCTTGCATGACTGAAAACTAAGGGGGTTTTGCTGTTGGGACCAAATCTGATCATCTTATTTGCACGAAGTAGCTCCACTGATACTGTGGTACTAATCTCAGTGGCTCTCCTCAGAGCAATTAAGAGTATTAAAATATCATTTATTTCAGTGGAACTACTTGAGTAGAGGATCAGAATGGGCCCCAGGGGAAGCAGGGTTTGGGCTTGGAGAAGCATGTATTTCAGAAGTTCTAGCATCAACAAACCCCATTGATGTCAATGGGTGTTGCAGATCCAGCACCTTTGAAATTTAGCCCATGAGCGTATAAGTTTCTAACAATCTGAAGTAAGGTATAAAACAAGTTACAATTAACCTCTGATGGAAAACTACAGTAGTGTTTCTGAAAAGGTGCCTGTGAATAACTTTCTCCGTTCTTATCTGTGTGTGAACACGCACACACATTGATTGCATTGGGATTCTAAACTGTCTTAGTTCTTTGTCTCCTTTGTCAGATCAGTTTTATTTACAACATTTTAATAGAACTCTTGTGATGGATGCAAAAGTTGGATGGGAGAAAGAAGAGAAGATTCCAATTTTAATTAATACTGCAGCATGATTATCTTGTGTTCTTTACTTTTAGACATCTTAGAAAAGGCAAATGACTTCAGAAGATAAGACAAAAACTATTAATGATGAAAAGGATAGGGTCATTTTAATTCTGAATACAATTTTTAATGAATATTTAAATATAAATAAAGGAGAAGTTAATGTTGTAGTTTTAAAGTGGTGATCAAATGGCAAACACTAATTCTTAACTAATGCCAGACAGAAGCTGTACTTCATGTACTCCCCATAAATAAATTAGGAATCCTATCCTTTTTTAATGTTTTTGTGAAAGAGAATCTTGCTGCATATTTTATTATTGTAAATTCTTTCTGAAAGTAATGCTAGCCCCAGATTATGCAATCAGATCTGTGACTTTTTTTCAATGAAGTTTTGCAGAGGTGTGAGGGATCTCCTTGCAAACTTCTGATTGCAGGGTTGTGGCCTTAGTTTCCATCTGGTTTTTGATCTTGCTTTTCCCTCAGTAATCAAAATTTTATATAAGAACCTACCAAAAAGTTTCAAATTGAAACTATGTCTAGTTTGTTATGATCAACTGGAAATTTTAGAATGTATTCTGTGTTCTTGAATAAAGTTGAAGTTTCACTTGTCAACTGTGTAAAAACTCTCACCACCTTGTTCCCCATAGTGTGAAGTCTGTGTCATTCTTGGATGTATTCCGTCAGATGTAACCTACTTTTTTGGTCTCATTTCATGTTCTCTTATGTTATTGTTAAATGTTGTTAATTCTGTTAAACATGTTTGTTAAATTGTTGACCTTTCTAAACTTTTTTGTATAAAAAGTAATATAGGTTTTTTAATATATATATATATATATATAAATGAACCTTGTTTTGATTATTTTTGTCTTCCTCCATTGCCTTTTTGGTCTGTGCTTCATTTTACAACAGGCCATCTGAGGCGAGTCCTAATGTAGCTATTGTTGGTGATTGTTTGCTTGTATTGTTGTAAAACCACAGATGGCTCAATCAAGATCTGCATCCCCATTTTACTGGGTGGCTATAGAAGAAACACATAGGGAAAGACAGTCCATTTTAATTGTCACGCTCCTCATTCCTTCTAATTAAAGGTAGATTTTTTTAAAAAACACTGTTTATCAAGTTCTGGCTACAAAAAAATCTACATTGCTTGTCCAAGAAGTTAGCTAACATGCCTTTGCATGTTAGTTCATAGCCTGATGGGCCCTTGGAAGACTTTATACCTGTCTTAATGCTGGTGAATTGCTTCAAGGGAGCTAACAGTAGTCTACTGGTAGATGTAAAATGCTGGCAGTTACAACACTGCTCACAGAGCACTGCAGGAAAACCACTGTTGTGTGTTCACAATGTGCTGCTTGTGATTTGGGGGTGGTGGGGCGCAAATCAACATTAGCAGCTCTTGCAACACCATTGTGGTAGCTATCCCACTATGCAACTGGCCACAGGGTGCTTCAGGAAGGATTTTTTGCAGTGCTGTATCACTCACATCAGATCCCTGCCTCTGTTCAACAGCACAAGCATTCCAGCTGACTGGTTTGCTCTTTGTCCCAGAGCAGAAAGGGGTTACACATGTCTGCAGGGCAGCCAGCTCAGCTCTACCTAATGAGCAGAGGGGCCACTGGAGGGACATTTCTGGAGGCCCGTTATAGCACAGCACTCAATTAAGTGTCCACACAAGCACCCCCAGCTTGGTAGCCACCGAGCAGAAAGTTCTATGCTTCTTCTTGATGAGGTTTACCTGGAGTGCAGCAACTGCAAAGTCAGTGCACACTAAGGCTGTGTCCAGACTCAGGGGTTTTTTCGAAAAAAGTAGCCTTTTTTCGAAAAAACGTCACCTGCGTCTAGACTGCAGCCGCGTTCTTTCGAAATTAAATCGAAAACGCGGCTTTTCTTTCGACGGCGGTAAACCTCATTGCACGAGGAAGAACGCCTTCTTTCGAAAGTTCCTCTTTCGAAAGAAGGCGTTCTTGAATGTAAATAGGGCTTCTTCGAAAGAGAGCATCCAGACTCACTGGGTGCTTTCTTTCAAAAAAGCAAGCCGCTTTTTCGAAAGTTCCGCGTGCAGTCTAGACGCTCTCTTTCGAAAGAGGCTCTTTCGAAAGAAGCCTGCAGTCTAGACATAGCCTAAGGGCTTTACCAATGTAGACTCCTTGGGAGTTATCGTGCTGGGAGCTGATTTACCTCACTATAACTTGCCAGTGTGGACAAGGCCTAAGTCTGTATTGGCTGCTCTCAGTTATCTCAGGGCTTGTACATACTAGCATTTGCTTCAGTGTAACTTGTCACCACGGAGGTGGAAAAGCCTCCTCCCCCTCCCCCCGAACAATGTAAGCACTGGTGTGGATACACTTGAGTTGGCAGGAGAGCTCTCAGCACAGAGCCATCTGCACTAGCAAAGCAACATTTGTGTGCTTCCATCGATATAACTGTGCCGCTGTAGCCATTCTAGCATAGACTCTCCCTCTAAGGAAAGCTTGCCTGGGTATAGGCCACTACATAAGCATCTTGCAATCTCATTGGGCTCCTGTGCCTTTTCCACTAATATCGCCTGGGATTATCACAGCTGAATCTCATTTTTACCATTATCCTTATTAACTAGAGTCTCTTTTATTCCCACCCAAATACTTGGACAAAAAGCTCTGGATTGTTAAATGCCTCCAAAATTAAACAGCTGTGGTTTCAAAATCTTTCCCCAACAACAAAGGCAAAATGGTGTGACATTGCCACAGTATGTCTCAGCTGGCTGACTCGCATCCCAGCAAGAGCAGAGTTTGAGATGCGTCGATTTGGAAGACAGCCACATAAGAAAACAAAAGGCATACCCTCTAGCGGAGGTTCATCTTTTTTTTCCCTTGCTGCTTCACATTTATTTAAATATGTTAATTTTTATGACATAAAATATAAACAGTATTTAGCAACAATCCCTGCAGATGGTGTCTCTTTTCATATTGATTGTAAACAGCTGCTTGATCATTCAGCTTAGATTATCTGTCAGTCATAGGGGTGAAAGGTCCTCTTAGATATGATGCACAACTGACCAGCAAAGAGATGTATTGATTATATGTAATTGAAGTAGAGATACCTTGGTAGGAAAATTCACAGACCTTTATTAAGTGTCCACCACAAAACAGAACAGAGTGTGTATTTTGTAATTGCATTCAGTGCCTGGGAAGTGCTGGATTGGTATCCTTAGTGAGTGAAAATCTCCTGTTGGTCCACACAGCCTGGACAGTAGCAGGAAAAGCTGCTCCACCCACCCTCACCAATATCCCTTACACCTGACTGAAAAGATTGGCCCATTTATTCCAGCTAAGCTAATTAACAAAGGTGTTAATGTAACTGAGTCACTGTCACCCCAAGCCTAGGTTAATGGTGATGGTATACAGAGACTGTAGCCTGTTCAGTTTCATGGCAGCCATACCATCAAAAATCCTTTTAGCCTTTTATTAAAGATGGACAAGAAGTAGGGCCATCCCTACCAAGGCTGGTGCAACTATGCAGTCCAGCGCCGGCACCCCTGACGAGGGGCGTGGCTGTTCCATGGGGGCAGAAGATAGAACTGCCAACTCTCCTGGCCCAGATGGACCAGATGCAATTTGCTGCAAATGCATCCAATCCAAGAGAGTTGGCGACCCCAGAGAAGGGAGGGTGGTTCACCTGCAGCCTCAGGGCAGCAGGTGAGAGGAGGAGCAGTGGGCAGCTGGCCAGCAGGAAATGTCATTTTGAATGGGAATTGGTGCTTCTCTCCAGTTGTCAGTTGCATGGCTGCCTTCTGCTCCTCCCAAGTCCTCCAGCTTGCTCTTGTGCCACTTGCCACCTCCTGGTGAGCAGGTGTTGGGCACAGCCCGTGTGGTGGGAGGGCCTGACCATGGGATAGGGATGGGGACAGTTGGAACCAGTGTTCTCTCTAAGCTGAGAACTTGGGTGGCCATCCAGGAGAGATTCAAATGTCACCCATGTGATTAGCAGAGCACCCACAGCTCATAGAATGAGTTTCTACTGGTGGTGCACATCCACACATGCCTCAGTGCACATAACAAAATTTATTCTGAATATGGATGGGAAAAATTAGAGGGAACATTGGCTGGAGCCCATGCATAGCACCTAGCTGCGTAGGGCACCATGAAATTTGGGGCATTTTGGTGCCGCATATTTCGAAGTGCCCCATGCAGCTACATGTTTTGTGTATCAGTAGGAATAAGGAGGACAAGAAGGAAAAAGCGTGAAAGCATTTAAAATGTAAATTAAGTAAGTCTTTCATTTCAACATCCCTTCTTCCCTTTCCCTTTAGCTGGAGAGTTTTTAGAAGAAAATATTTCCTTGTTTAACAGTCCCTTAGATGGTATGATGGATCGGTCAGCATTTGGTGACTAAAGGGTTAAATGCAGGTAGCTACGGGTGTTGGCAGGGAGCCAGAAGAACCAATGGGATTCATTGCTGAAATTTAAATTGTAAATATATACCTGTTGCTGTTCCTTTGTGTATGAGTTCTAAGGTAGGAGCTGGAGGAAGCAAGATGATGTAATCAGACAGATGTACCATGCAAGATGATGTACCATGCCTACAAGAAATATTGGGCATAGGAATGGTCTGGGCCTTGAAGTACAGATCAGTACGGGTCGTAACTAGCTAGAGAAATATTATGTTTAGTTCCGATCAGGGTATTTTTCTTTGGTTAAACTTCTCTGTGTAAAATCCATGTGCCTCCCTCCCCCCATTCACTATACCTAAGCAGTGCCAGAGATACAATTTTTTCTCTGTGTTTTAATCTGCTCTTTTCTCAGTTGCTCTGTATCACCTAGCAAGTAAGTAGGCTTTCTCCAGTGTATCTTTTTGTTTTGTTAATAAAATCACCTTTTTAAGGCAATGATTTGATTCTTGAGTCCTGGAAGGTAACAAATCTCTGTATATGCCTGCCTAGGCTGAAAGGTCAGCTGCTAGCGATTGCAGTTTGTTTTCTGTTTTCTTTTTCAAGCACTCTTGTGGTAAAAGAACTTGGGGTGCTCCTCTGGAAGAAGTTCAAGTGATTCTTCTTAGGTTTTAGAAGAAGTTGAACACTTGATGGTGGCAGTCTATCTCCCAGGGCCAGTAAATCTGTGACCTCGGGGAGTTTTTGTAAGCAGAGCCTATGGGACAAGACATGTAAGGTCTCTTGCAGGCCTCCACCTTCTGCACTCTGAGTGCCAGAGTGGGGAACAGCCCTGACAGATGGTATCAAAGAAAAACTAGATTGGGTTGGATGGGCTAGAGCTGTTTTCATTGCTGCTGTTGTTTGTCCAATCCTGTTTCATTGCAGGTTGTGTTTGGGATTCAGTTGGAGCCAGTGGAAGTGGTGATGTCAATGGGTTCCTCTCTCTGGGTCAGTGTGGTTAGAACATCTCTCAGGATCAGAATGGCAACGGCCTGGAATCCTAGGAGATGGTGGGAGTGGCTGCCATGATGGTGAAGGTCACTCCAGTAGCCAGGTTTTCTCCCCAAAGTCTCTAAGAATCCATGAACAGAAAGTAGGCAGACTAACCTATCCCATCATCCATTTTGGCCACCATATATACCAAGTGATACAATCAAAAAAATGAACACATGTGAAATTGACAAATCAAATTTTAGAACAGAGTGGGGGTGAGAGGGGAAGGTTAGTTGGTATATATGGTTGTGCCGATTTTCTTCCACGTATTGATCTGAGGAAGTGGGTCTGGCCCACGAAAGAGCATCACCTAATAAACCATTTTGTTAGTCTTTAAAGTGCTAACAAGTTCTGTCTTTTGTTTCAGCTAGACCGGACTAACACGGCTGCATCTCTATCATTATTTTTTACAGTTGATCTTACAAAATTAGGGTGAATTTGTAGGCCCAATTATTACAACAGGGCCAACATTAGAGAGGAAAGGATAGTGTAGTTTGGGTGGCTCTTTCAATCCTCACCACCTTTTACTGACATGGATAAAAAGGGGCAAGTTAGAACTACGTTTATTGTTTCTGTTCTCAGATGTGAACATCTAGTTTTTGAAAATTGATCTAAGACAACGAATTCTCACATTTGACCAGCCATTGTATGGGCAACTTCTTTTACTAACAACTAACCGAAGGTGGGTTCCAAGCGGTGACCTTGAGGTAGAGAACTCCGTATCTCTGTGCTTGATACCGCAGCCTATAAATCCTCACTGTGTGACGGATCTCTAAAAATGAAGTTACAGCAGCCTATTACTCAGTGTAATAACAGCATGTGTTATAGTCCCTTTCCTCACTAAATGCCTCGCTTTTGAGATGCATCATTCTTTATCCAGTGAATGAATTGTCTGCATTTAATTGTAAATACCTGCTGTTTCCTTGACACAAACATTTTGCTGTTGCAGTGATGAAGAAAGATGCTGCTTTATTTGACAGCGTAGATTTTTCTACCTGTTTGTGTGTGACGTAGATAGCCTAGAAAATGCTGTTTGTCTAACAGCATCCCCTGCATTTATAGACATAAAAGAAAAATTCCAAGGTGTCTTAATTGATATTGATGTAATTCTTCAGTAGTTTTGGACTAACCATGCGTGGAGATATACGAATGGCACAGAGGCTTTTCACAGACTGCAGATTAATTATGTGTTCCAATTGTTGCTGAACTCTTGATATGCAGTGTTACTAACGTGTAATGTATTCCCGAGAGAATTGTGTTCCCTGTACAGCTGTGTCTATATGCTGCTGTTTTTGTTTTAGTTCACAATACAGATACAGAACTGCAACTAAGACAATAGAGATCCAATTCACAATAAGAAAGCAGTTAAAGAAAATAACTGTATATTGGGGCCACTGTCTCTCCCATGTAGTGGCTTATTTAGGAGCAATATATCCCATCTTGAATTAGTCTTCTCTCTCTAGCTTATGTAATTCTACCAGTTATAACCAGGCATAGACCCTACAGCATTGACAATGTTTCATGCATTCACAAACTAAGTAAATGCTATTGGTATTTTGGCTGTTCTATTGCAGGCTGTGTTTATGCAATTATACTGAAAAGTCAAGGACCGTGTTTACAAACATGCCTAACATTATAAGTGGGATAGAGTTGTTAGTGTGACCAGTGAATTATCCCAAATGGATTTCAATAATGCTGGGCTTTGAAAATAATAGTCAACTCAAATATTCTTTGCCTAAGGTCTTCTATGTTAGAGAGCCAGAGTATGTGTTATATGTTAATTAAATTCACACCTGAATTTGTATGTGGGAAATCGCCAATCTGCTCTACCAGAGTTGCCTAACTCATCTTAGGTCTTCTTGCTGATAAAAAGTGTTCATTCATTGTTTTGCCTGGTGATTGTTTATGCTCATAACATTTTCCTTCATGTGTGAGTTTCTTACTTTTTTCCATATTAATATATAGTAAAAGGCAAACAATTTTAGTTGTACACACCCTGGATTTGTGAATGATGCTTTTTGCATCATATTTTTTGTTTTGGTGAAACATTAGGAAGCTCCAGCCTCCACAATAAGAAAAAGATGTCCAAAGAAAAGTTCACACAAAAAAATCTTAAAGGACAGAAATGCTAATGCAACAGACTGAATATTTTTTTCGGTCTAACTCCCACCTTCCTAACTGTGCTCAGTTCCCCAGCTTGTACATCTTGTGTACAATCATCTCGTGTTCCACTCACTTCAGTACTTAACTATACTCTGCAGCACTGAGGGCCCCCACCTTTCTTTTATTCCATTTTCCTCCATTTACTCTGTGCATTGCCTTCAAGCCCAGGCCTGTGCACTAGGAGTGCAAGAACACCTTTGCTTTCCCGAGTCTTCTGTGCTAATCAGCTCAGGCTAGCGCTGCTGTGTTTATTACAGGAGTTCCGGAACTCCAGGTAGTTACCACCCTGCTTTTATATTTGACTCTACATTTTAACCAGGGCAAAACAATGAGTGAAGCAAATTTCATTGGGGAGTGTTTGCTGTTAGAAACATACTTTGAGTAAAATATCCTTATTCAGAGATCATGAAGCCAGAAGAGGCCATTATGTACATCTAGTCCAGTGGCTTTCAAGCTTTTTTTTTTCGTGACCCAGTTGAAGCTCACACCCCAACAAAATTATGTCTTTTGACTAGAGTGCACACTACGGGGGGGAGGGGGGGGAATAAGAGGCCTGAAGTATTAGAGGGGACTCCAGTTTTTTTGGGCTGGGGCAGGAGATTGGTGCTCATGGTTGGTGCTCACTCTTCTAGCACTGTGGACCACACTGTGCTCCAGAAGTGGCTAGCAGCAGGTCTGGCTCCTAGGCGGAGGCGCGCAAGGCTCTCCATGCAGCCCTTGCCCACAGGGACAGACCCTCCCCCTCAGCTCCCATTAGCTGGGAATTGGCCACTGGGAGTGTGGAACCAATACTCAGGGTGGGGATACCACACGGAGCCCTGTGCGCCCCACACACACACACAGCCTAGGAGCCAGACCTGCTGCTGACTTCTTCTGGGATGCAGTGTGTTTTGGTCCACAGGAAACCTGTCTTAGCACCCCCCTTAGTCACTGGGTCACCCTACAGCAGGGGTCGGCAACCCATGGCTCGGGAGCCAAAAATGTCTCTTTTGAAGCTCAAGCCCAGCCCCCTTTGCTGCCCCCGCATCAGGGAGACCACGCTGGTGCTACAGCCCCACAGCCCTCTGCAAGATTAGAGTGCCAGTGCCTGAGGGGGGAGAAGGGGAGAAAGTCCCGAGGCAGCCAGAAACAGAGTGCAGAAACAGCCGCGCACTGCTGCTCCCTTCCCTCTCTACTGGTTGGGAGAACAACAGCACGCTGACACACTTCCTGGAGGCTTTCCCTGCTGCTTTTGGAGCAGCAGGGAAGCTTCCGGTGCCTGAGAGCGGCACACAGCACCAAAACAAGCAAGTGCTGCCCCACCTCCTTATGCCCAGACCCTGTCCTCTCCCCGCCCCCCCATCTCCCTCATGCACCCCCTCCTCTGGCCAGATACCCACCTGCACCCTGCCCCTGTCCCCTCCCTCCTGGCCAGACATCCTGCCCCCAGCCTGCTCCTGCACCCCACCTCCATCCCAGGTTGCCAAATGGTTTTTAACAAAAATACCAGACACACTTGACATTACATCACAATCTACATTACATCTTATTTAGAAAATACCGGATATTTATATTTTCTCAATTACATTTTCACAATTTATTTCCCGAACAGAAAGCTCAAATACTGGGCTGTCCAGTTCAAAACCGGACACCTGGCAACCCTATCCCTATCCCACTCACTGGCAGCCCTGTCCTGCACACTTAACCTCTCATTTTTGGCCCCAGAGTCGGGGAGGCCAAAAATTCCACTAACCCTGGAACCCCAGAAGAGTAAATCTGGTTTGAGGCCTTGAACCTCAGTCCTACCTACCTTCTTTCCCCTCCCCCCCCCCCCCTCCATGAGGGCTGGAGCACCAGGGGAGAGAGAGATTTCAGTTGGGGGCCACATCAGTGAGGTTTGGGGGTTTTTTCCTTCTCACTTGTGTGGTCCCTGACTGATTTTTCTGTGGGTCAGTAGCCCCTGACCCAAAAAAGTACCCCACCCCTGCCATAAATAAAGACAATGTTGAAACCTTCTGTGTTGGACATAATATTTTACATTGTTTAAAAATGAAGCCTGTCCAACAAGCCCCCAATTGGGGCTCAGCCCCTATCTGGCCACAGCATCATAACACTACTGCACCTTCCCCACACCCCAACCCGGAGCCCATCATATACCTGAACGCCCTACGCTAAGCCCCTCATGCCCCCACATCCCCAGCCCTCTGCCATAACACTTGTCCGCGCCCCAACACGATACTCTGAGCCCATAATACACCCAAACCCCTTGCTCTGAGACCCTCATACATCCCAACCCAGCCCCCTGCCATAACACTCGTCCACCGTCCACCCCCCCCCCCCACACACACACCCCAACACGGAACTCTGAGCCCATAATATACCCAAACCCCTTGCTCTGAGCCTCTCATACATCTCAACCCAGCCTTCTGCATCCCCACATTCCCAAACCTTTGCTGTAAGATTGACAGAAGACAGCCTGAATAGATGCATGAAGCTGGATTTTTCATTTATGCTATTATGTCAGTTAATAATATTAAGTGGTATATTTTCAGACATGCAAATGGGCACTCTTATATGGCTCTTTGTTGACCACTTGGTCTAAATCTTGATGTAGTTTGGCTCTTTGATTTAAAAAGGATACCGACCCTACAGCAAGGTGACCCAGTCCCTGACATTGTGAGACCCAGTGCTGGGTCGCGACCCAGTGCTGGGTCGCAACCCATAGTTTGAAAACCATTAATAAGTCTAATCTCCTGCATTAGACAGGCTATAAGGGATCAATTAATGATTCTTCTATCAAAACCAACAACTTGTGGGAATGACAAATGTATCTCTTCAAAAGACATGAAATCTTGATTTAAAGACTTCCAGTGGATGGAGAATTTTCCACATCCCTTTATCATCTGTTTCAGCACTTGATTGCTCACTATTAAAGATGTGCATTGTTTGAACTTTGCCTTGAATATCCAGCCAGTGGATGTAATGCCTTTGTTGGCTAGATTACAACATGCTCTCTTGTATCCAACATCCTGCCCCTGTAAAAGTAATTAGAGATTGTGGTTATGTCACTTCACAGCCTTCTCTTCAATACATTGAAAAGGCTGGGCGCCTTTGGCCTGCCAGTACAAGGCATGTTTTTCAGGCCACAAATCATTCTGGTGACTCTTCTTTGACCACTCTCCAATTTTTCCCACAAAACGTATAGTTATGATTTCCCTTATTTTGCAAATCGGGAAACTAAAGCACAGAGAGAACTGTGCCCCCACATGTTACAGCTATCCCTGCCAGTTCCTTATTCACTGGGTGCCCCTGTCTCGCCCATACACCTATTTGTAACAAATGTCCACTCCTGTTTGCGCAGGTGGATTGGTTATTATTTTTGCCAGTCAAGACAAAGCAAGAGCAAAGTCCAGACTTGTGTAGGTTATTACACTTCACATTTTCTTTCTATAAATTAGAAGAAATTACAGCACTGGGGGTATGTCTACATAGCAAAGTTATTTCGGGATACCAGAGGTGGTCCTGAAATAGCTACTCTGTGTCCTTTGAATGTGTCTATTTCGAAATATAGTGGACACGCTATTTCGCCATCCCTGTAAACCTCATTGTATGAGGAGTAAGGGATGGCTCGACGTAGCACTGTATTTTGAAATTTGGCACTGCGTAGACCGTGCCAAATAATTAAATAAGGTATTTTGAAATAGACTTGAAATAAGCTATGCAATTTGCGCTACGCAAATCTTATTTAGAGTTTCGGGTGCTGTGTAGACGTACCCTGGCAGAATAATAGAGAAGCTGAGGCAGATTTGCTCTAGTTTCCATTTGCATAACTTCTGCCTGTTTGTCTGTCTTAGCTTTAGGGCTTATCTGCACTTTGGAAATTTACCATATTAACTGTTTTGGAATAACTACTCACATGGGAATTCTTATTCTGAAATGAGTGTCCAGAGGAGACTTTACTGTCGTGAATTTCAAAGTGTAGGCAAAGCCTTAGAGCAGTGGTCACCAACCAGTAGATCGTGAGCTACCGGTAGATCTCAGGGGCTCTAAGAGTAGCTCTTGAGCCCTCTCTGAACTGCGCACCTGCGCAGTACATTTACATGAGATTTCCTCATGTAATGTAGGCGGGGCTTCAAGGAAGGGGCGGAGCAGTAGATCTTCGCCTGTTCTGAGACTTAAAAAGTGAATTTGGGTGTAAAAAGGTTGGAGACCACTGCCTTAGAGTATGTGCCCCTCATAGCAGGGTCCTGAATATTTAGGAAAGTGGTTAAACTCTTAAGTAATAGTGCTGTATGGGCGGGGCTTGGCGTGGCATAAAAGGACGGGACTAGAGTTATTGGGGCTGCAGGGACAACTCTGTCTGATTGTGAAAAACAAGACAACTTGCTTACATCCGGCAAATAAGGGATGTAGAAATTGTAACTTTGACCCTCATCATAGCAAGCAGCCCAAAATGTCATGGAACTGAAGGGGGAAAGGGCAGCGTAACCACTTTTGAGCTGCAAATGAGCTCAGGGGCAGCTCTCTGAAGCGAGGCTTGATTAAAATGTCCCTGCCTACCACATGAATGAATATCCGGAACAAGGTGACTAAAAGGTGGGGGAGAGACTGGACTGAAATTATTTCTGGATGGGGTTTTTTTTCTTCCTTTGAAAATTCAGGTGATGTTAATGAGATGGAATGGCAGCCACGCTTGATCGGGAGCAGACTTCCTTTCATCTTACCTCTGCTTTTAGAGCACGCGTATGCTTGTCTCTGTTCTGGGGAAGAAGAGGGAGGAGCAGGGAGAGAATCTGTACGCTCAGGTCTGGCAGTCTGCAGATGAATGAAATACTTTGTAAGATCTGAGGCCATTAAAGATCGCAAGTGGTGAATTAATAAGAATTTAGAAACTAATTTCCCAAGATGACGATGACCGGAGGAAGGAAACTCCATGGCCTGCAGAAGACGAAACATTAAAAATTAATGAGACCAATTATTTTAATAGTGTCCAAAATCTGTTTCGCTTAAAAAGTAAGTAGAGACAAGAATTTGGTGATATGATGGGTGTTTCCCCTAATGTCCTCTGACAGTTTCAGTCACTCAAGTGCTTGTGTTAACCCCCCCACTTCATTAATCAAACTTCAGTTGGAACCATTAATCATTATTAAGAACAGCCTGCCATCAGGCCAATGGCATTTTTATATTAATCTAATAAAGTAAGCAGAGAAAAGCCCAGGTTCCAAAAGGGACTAGGCATAATCTACATAATGCAGAAGAGCACATTCTTTGGCTGACAGCATTAGCATGAAATAGGAATAGTGTAAGGGGTGGATGTCTTCACTACAAAAAATAGGCGTGATTTAACATTGTGACATCTCTCTCACTGTAGAGAAGACAATGGTAGCTTTTACCTCACTGAAGTGAGTCAAGGTCAGTGCTAAAAGACCTCCTCCCACTCTGGGTTTTCCATTGACATCAAGATAAAAAACCACTCAAGCTTTTTCTACTAAGATTTCTACAGAGATAGCTATCCCAATGTAAATACACCTCTCTTTGACAGTGAAGACAAAGGCTAAATTGAGATGAATCCTATTCATTTGGATGGAAGACCTCCAAATAAACTCTGCAGGAAATCATGTTGGGATTTCATAAAGTCACACTCTCACATCCTAAGGCTTTGGCTTAGTCCCCCCACACACACACATTCACCCCTCCCACACACACGTACATCAGTCCAACCTATTCAACTTCAGCTACGCAAATATGTAGCTGAAGTCGATGTAATTACTGCGGTGTTTTCTGTGCCGTAAGGTCAGTGGGAGCTGCTCTCCTGTCAATTTCGACTACTCTTCTCATTCTGGTGGAGTGCCAGCATCTATGGCAGAGCGCTCAGAGGTCGATCGAACCCTGCAGCATCAATCACCATGTAGTGAAATCAGGTCCTAAGTCTGCACTACAAATAGTACGATGCCACAACTATGGCACTGCAACTATGCTGCTGTGGGGGCCATAGTATAGGTGTGTATATTGCTGCAGGTAATCCACCTCCCTAGAGGCAGTAGTTAGGGCAATGGAGGAATCCTGTTGACCTACACCAGGAGTTAGGTCGCCATAGCGATGGATCTCTGGAATTGCCTACATTGCAGTAAAAGAGCTGCTGTCAGCTGGCTTGTGGGGTTATACAATTGCTGTGTAGTAAATGTCCCAGGCGGCAGACTAAGCCCAAACATCTACATTGCAATTTTATAGCCCCCGCTGCCTGAGACCTGTGACCTAAGTCAGCTGACCTGCATGTCTTTTATCAGTGTAGGTCGTTTCAGGGTGGAGCATATCTAAGTGTTAAATGATAGGGTTCCATTTACTTCTGTGTCCAGTGGGGTACCTATCTTACAGCGAGCAAGAAACTGAATTCACTGTTTGAGATCTAGCCATATGTCTTCAGATGCTTTCAGGGGAGTTTGAAGTGGCAAAGTTATGTTTGTTTTTTGGGTGTGGAAAAACTCTTTATAATGCACACACACGACTTTTTTTTTAAGATTCTAAAAGGGGTGCTAAGGTAAAAATGACTAACTACTGGTGCGTCTCATAAAGTGGGGTTCTACGCACAAAAGCTCTTGCCCAAATAAATCTGTTAGTCCTTAATCCTTGGTTTACCTGTTTATTTCAAAATAACCCCCCCCCCCAGGTCAAATTTATAAGCAGCGCATCCACACTACCAAGCCCCTTATTTCAAAATAAGGGACTGCTTATTTCAAAATCTGCACATCTGCTTTTCTCAGGGAATAACGTTAATTTCAAAATAGATTTAAAAAACAACCAGGGGCGGATGAGAGTGCTGCGGGGCCCCGGGCAGCAAAATTTCGCGGGGCCCCCCCCTTTGACACAGCGCATGCGCCGTGGTGCCAAGGCGCATGTGTGGGGCCTCAGGAAGTGCAGGGCCCGGGGCAGCCGACCCACTCGCCCTGCCCTAAATCCGCCGCTGAAAACAACAAAAGTCTGCTAGCACTTTATAGACTAACAAAACATGTAGATGGTATCATGAGCTTTTGTGGGCACAAACCACTTGTTCATGATACCATCTACATGTTTTGTTAGTTTATAAAGTGCTACCAGATTATTTGTTGTTTTTTAAGCTTCTCCTGTACAGACTAACTCGGCTACCCCCTGAAGCTTTCAATTTCAAAATAATTATTTCAAAATAGCAGTAGTGTGGATGATCCACTGCCCCTATTTTGAAACTACTACTCCAGAGTAATTCGAACTAATTGCTCCCCAGTGCTTCCTGGGGTTCTAAGTCGAGGTAGCACATCAACATTAATGGAGCTTGCCTCAGACAAATTTTGAGATTTCCCCGTAGTGTGGAGCGAAGTCGAATGTAGTTATTTTGAAATAGTTTCCTAGGGTAGACATGCCCTAAGGGGCCACAGGACTTTTTCTTGTTTTAACCACTCAAACGTTTCCCAAAACTTTTTAGTGAGCAAAAGACCAAATAAAAGGGAAAAAAGGACCACAGACTATAGCTGGACAAAATTTTGGATTAAACTTTTTTTAAATACAAAAAATACAATTTTGAGTCAATCAAAATATTGAATGAATTCGTCTGAATCGGTTTATTAATTGTGGCTGACCCTCCCGCCTCCCCCAGTCAAAATTTTATTTGGACACTTTTGTAATAAGACATTTTGACTTTTCAAAAATGATTTTTGGTAATTTTATTTCAATTAAAAAAATCAGAACATTTGTTGAAATGTTTCATCTGGGGTGACAAACTTTTCACGCACACAAAAACTAGGTTATAAAACTAAAAATTCTGTTATCGGTGGAACTGCCTTGTGACTGCTTCCAACAATGTGGTGTTTCCCAGAATGAGGGCTTTGACACTCATTGCCTAGAGATGGTATTTGCCCCTGAGTTACAGCCCAAGAATGGTTCCTTTTGAGAATCCTCTATCATGTTCCAGGACTCAAAAATCCACATAGGAAGAAGCACACCGCCACCTCTTTAACCAGCAAGGTCTTGATGGGGACAGGTGGTGGCAGCAAGGTCCCATCCCAAACAGTTTTGAACTGGTTGAGTGGGTTGGTGAATGCACTCTTTTCTTCCTTTCTCCTTCCTCAGTGGATCCAGTTTTACTATCAACAAACCATTAAGATAAATGGAGTAGCTGTCCTTTGAGGCTGGCTGATATGGGCAATCACCAGTTATGTTGAGTTCTAATTTCTAGGGCTTTCTTTGTAACCAAAGAAAGTTTGTAGCCACTTAGGAAAGTTTAGATTCTGACATCATCAAGTGATTCCAGGAGCCATGTCCCTAGGCAGGAATGTATGGCTTAATCTTAGAATTTAGTAAAATGTACTTGTTAGTTCCCACATATTTAAAAACCAAATTAATTAGATAAATCAGTGTGTGCTATTCCTGCTCTGCGCTCTATGGGGTTTTTAACCCACCTGATATAGGTTCTTATGCTGCAGGACATATACCTTTCATGCTAAAGTGAGTGCACAAAGTTCCGCTTCTTTCTTTCTCCTCTTGCTTTCTTTCAAGATGGGTTTATTTTCCATCCTGTGCTACACATGGGGCCAGAGCTGAATTAATGATCCTTCCTCTGGCTTGTTGAGAAATGACTCTCGGATCCCTTCCAAGATCACTGATTTGCTGTCATGTCCCACAAATCTGGCGCTCCTTGGTGGAAACATGAAAAATGACTCTCTGCCTTCCACGTGGCGGCAGTACTCTGGGTGAAAAATGCACGCTTTTCATGCCTGCTTAGTCTTTGCCTTTGTGCACTCTCCAGATAAGCTGTGTCTGCCAGAGCCCTCTCCTTAATCAAATGCACAGCTGGCCTGCAAACTGCTAGCCTAGAGCTCTCTACTGCTGAGCTCATCACCATCTGGACACCTCGGAGAAGTGGGGGGAGGAGTTAAATTGGGGGGATTGGAATGGGGGAGAAATAATGTTGTCTAATTTCCTGTCTCATTCCTGAAAGCTAGTTTCCAATGCAGAGAACCTAAATAAATAAATCCACCAAGCATAACTCAGTTACTTAAGAGCTCTTTAAAATGCATGAAGCTTCCATTCCTTTTGGGCTATAAGTAAACTAGTGTTTTCCAATTAGAGTAGGAAGGAAAAAGGAAGGGATTCGGGGAACTGCACTGCGGTGACGGGGGCAGACACATAATTTCTCACAAGAGGCAAATAATGACACTTTTCATCTTCTAATTGGATATATTAGTTCCAAAGCTTTGAATTTTTGTCTGTTAAATGTTCTTTACAAAACTATACCCAGCAACACTGCTAGCCAAGCAAATGTAATGGTTTGATACAACAAAAGGAAATAACAAAGGTGTGAATGGGGATTTTTCTTTTTTTTTTAAAGGGATCCTGTCGTCTGGGTTTTTCATTTCACTGGTAAATGTTCCATTGGAAGTAACACTTAGGCCATGTCTACACTAGTGAACTTGCATGGGCACAGCTGTAGTGTGTTGCGGTTGTGCTCCTGTAGATCGCTTGTGTAGCCGCTCTCTGCTGACAAGAGTGCTCTCCCGTTGGCATAATATAAAACCACCTCAACAAGTACTAGTAGCAGTGTCAGTGGGAGAAACTCTCCCCCCCATATAGTACTGTGCACACAAGCGCTTATGCTGGTGAAACTTATATCGCTCAGGAGTGTGTTTCATACCACAAAGCGACAAAAGTTGGCAGTGCAGACAAGGCCTTCTCCCATGCAATGCTGAATTTTCAGACAGAATAGTTTGTACGTGGGAAAATGAAATTGCCAGTTTTCAGATAATGAAACCAACCTGCTGTTTCTATAGTACAGGTAGAGAGAAGTACAAAATAAACAACACACCGCATGTATGTTGTAAAGCCCCTGATTTCTATTGCATTAATCTAAGGTAAAGACAAAAGAACACACTGAAAAGTGGGGCGGGGGAAAATCTACTATTGTCTCAGAATCTCTCTTAAAGAAGATTAAAGGATAAATAGAATTGATGCCTACAATTTTATGTCCATGTGAGTGCAGTTTGTGCATATTTCATTTGCCTTTGTAGGGCACAGTGCGTCATGTGTCTGCTCTGAGGAATTCCTGAGAGAAAAACATGAGTCTTTTTCTTTTATTTGCACCCCCACTCCCTAAAATAAATAGAACATTTTTTTAAAAGCCAGCTTCTGCACAAGTGCTGCTAATCCTTCACCTTTCGCTAGCACTCCCTTATGGTGGGCTGTACAAACATTTTTAAACTGCCTCACTAATCCTGGTGAAGAAGGGAAGTTTTATTTTACATTTTATTTCAAGTGGGAAGAAAATGTGCTAGCATCTGTCCTATGGGGGTCCACTTTTACAGGGTACAGATCATGGGACTTGAGGGTTGGTTGGATAGTGTCTCTGCGCCTCCACCAGTTGATTGAAGCATTGTTCGTTTTGGTAAGGTCCAGGGAGTTCTGCTATTGGCAAAACGTGGGTACAGCCATCCAACTTAAAACAAAATGGAAATTACTGTACACCAAGACATCTTCCTCCTATGGTGGATGTCAGCTCTTAGATACTGCTCTTCACTCTTTCAGATGCTACAAACTGTTCAAGTCAACCAAGTGTGTGCTGAACACACTCTAGGACAGGCACTCACTTTGAGTGAGTAGCCTGGCAACCCCAGCAAAGAATCCAGAGGCATTTTTAGAAATACACTTGAAGAGTGATCCCATCTACAACTCTGCCCTACAGTCATGGCATGGAAGGTTTTGGTGGAAAGTGGCCTGAGCCATGAAATGTGTATTGAGCCTAATATTTCCAAAGCTGGAGAGACGGCAGCAGGAATTATAATTTGGAACCCCCTCTCTCCTGCACTGCTTTTTCCATGTGAAATAACATTGCTTTTCTGACTGTTGCGGTCTCAGACCCAACCTCATCTCCAGGGTCACTTGTTTCTACTTCCCCCTCCATGTACAACCCCCACTTACCCGCACACTTTTATGGTGAACAAAATCCTTCCTCATTTCTACTCTGCCTGCCTCTGATCTGCACACGCCAGCTGATGGGGGAGGGCAGCTGTCCCTGGGCCTGGTGGTGATTCAAAAGGCCCAGAGTTCCTGGCTGCTGCCATCGCAGCCGTCGCTCCAGGCCCTTTAAATCACTGCTAGAGAGTCTGTGAGGCACTGTCCAGACAGCACTGAGGCTGTCTGGGGGAAGTGAGCCCAAGTCCCGCCCCTCCTGCCTGAAGCCCCGCCCTTTCCAGAATCATGGAGCTAGCCCCACCCTCCTCCCATCTTGCCCAGGGTCTGGGTACGGTTGTCTGCACGAGTACATCTTAGGAGAATGGCATGGTAAGCGGTTTCATGTGATTGTGCACTCCCCAGCTACAAGCTGTTTTAGAGCCCTTGGCGGGGGCTATCTGACTCCTCTGCAGTCTCCTCTCCCTGTGTGGTCAGTTTGCCAATGCAGCACCCTGGCCGGGCCCTTCTATACATGATGATTGTTATCATTATTGCAAATATCTCTCATTGCAGAAATAAATAAGTGTAGTGGTGCCCAGACAGCCCACTTTGATGCAGCTCGATTTTTGTGCTGATACAACTGTGGAAGCTGCCAAATCTCAACCAGAGTCTGTTGTGTCACTTTATGCCGCTAACTAAATGTATTGAATTTCAAACATGCATGAATTCATGATAGGATACAGCAGCCTTCTCGCTCTCTCTCTCTCTGTAATCATAGACATATAAGGCCAGACGGGACTTTACTTAGTCCTGCCTCAGTGCAGGGTTAGATCATCTGACCTTCTAAACTAAAACTTCCTTGGCAGATGTTTATCCAACCTGTCCTTAAAAATAGCATGAGATTGAGATGATGGCGATTCCACAACAGAGTTGCCAACCCTCCAAGATTGTACTGGAGTCTCCAGGAATTAAGGAATAATCTTTAATTGAAGATTGTCATGTGATGAAACCTCCAATCTAATATGGAAAACGTCCAACCAAAATTGGCAAACCTATTTCCACCACCTCCTTTGGAAGCGTCTTCCAGAGCCTTATAATTAGGAAATATTTCCCAGTATCTAACCTAAAACCTCCCTGGCTGCAGATTCACACCATTACTACTGCTACTATCTTCAGTAGATAAGGAGAGCAATTGATCACCATCCTCTTGATAACAGCCTTTAACATATTTCAAGCCTATTATTATAACCCTCCTCCTCCTCGGTCTTCTTTTCTAAAGACAAAACATGCTCAGTTTCTTTAACCTGTTCTCATGGGTTAGATTTCTAAGCCTTTAATCGTTTTTTTATTGCTCTCTTCTGGATAAGCTACAACTTGTCTGCATCATTCTTAGTGTGGTGCCCAGAACTGGACATAGTACTCTGAGGCCTCACCAGTGCTGAGCAGAGCAGAGCAGAACATTTGCCTCTCAACTCTTACATCCAAGACTCCTGTTAATATCCTGCCCCTGTATGATTAGGTTTTTTTTTTCTCATTTGTGTCACAGTTGCGACACATTCCATTTGAACTAGAAGCCCCAGATCCTCTTCAGCAGTATTCCTTGCCTAGTAATTTATCCCAGATCAAGTATTTGTTCAAACTCCAATCTCTTTGGGAAGGGGAAAACTGAAACTACAATCACTTATTTCTCGCAGGAACCTCTGTGTGGGGCATCAAGAGCACTTTACAATTAACAAAGTGGCATGACTTGCTTGTGAACTGGCTAAAGAACTATTTTCCTTATTTCAATAAGGGGAGGGGGTACCTTAGAGCACGGACAAATGAAATGACTTGGTCAAGATCATAGTACATGTCATGAGTCCTGACTTCTGAGCCCCTCTCCTAACCACTGAGTCACGCATGCTTGTTATAAGAGGAAGACTCACTGGGGCTATTTTTACACTACAGCGTTTTTCCAGGATTTCCAAGGAACATGTCTGCTCTTCTGCTTTTTTTGTGGAAGAGCAGATGTGCTCTTTCAGAAACCCTGTCTTCCTCTTCCCACAAGGAAAAAGGGCTCGTCTGAAAGAGGGGTCTTTTCTGAAATTTGGCCCAGTGTAGATTGGCCAAATTTCAGAAAAGCCTCTTCCGAAAAAACTATTGGAAAAAGGTATGCAAATTGCGGAGCACAATTTGCATACCTTTTTCTGATAGATCAGTGTAGTGTAGACCAGTGTTTCTCAACTGGTGGCATGAGTACCCTTAGGGGTACTCGAGAGAAGTCTGGGGGGTACATCAACATAACTGAAATTTGGAGAAAACTGAATTTTTGTTGTAAGTTTTCCAGCATTTTATTATTGTTGTACTTTTTACACCCAAAAATTTTGTTGCCCGCCTGGCTACAATTAAGTTGTTTAAACAAATGTGTTGCAATGGTAGAAAAAAATTGTGTGTGTATGAAAACTGTAGGTACTGGGAGTACTTATATTTAAAAAAAAAAAAAAAAAAAAAGATTGAGAAACACTGGTGTGGACAGCCTGAGGAGGAACTTCAAAACCACCTAAGTGATTTAGGATCACAAGTTAGGAAACAGAGCTTTTAAATTCCTTCAGTGCTTTTGAAAACTCCTCCCGTTATCAGCATCTGCCATCTCTGAAAATGATAATCAGTGATGGCAGCTATTCATAGTGAACAATATCTGTAAATTACTCCACCTTGCTAGGTATGTTGTATGCTGAATAAGCACACAACTTGCAATAGCTGTGAGGCCAAAAGTCTGTGTCTTCAAACACTGGGCACATGTGAGTTCCTAATCTAAAATATATAATTAATTACACTATTGCCTTCTATTTTATAGAATCTGATTTGTCTTTCCTAGGCCCTGTACGGTAAAAACTATTTGAGTTTCTTCTTTAGCTCTGTGATTAAAGACCTGGGATCAGAGTTCTATTCCCGCTATTGCCAAGGTGTTTCATGTGAAAACATAGTGAGACCTGTGGAACCCTGCGTTAACCATGAATGTGTTACATAGTGTGGGGAAAAAACCTGGCTTCTGAAATCTGTCTCAGAGGATTCCCCTGGAGATAATCATATGCTTAGGGATGTGGGGTTTGCCACAAACTGGATTGACTATTTGGCCACCAATTCTGGCAATGACAAAACTCATGCTGATCCTTATTTGGAACTCTGTTCATTGCCCTAACTTCCGTCTCTCTCTGGGTGCCTGGGAGTATTTAACATAATAGTGTTTAAACTTGCTGTGCTCAGGCAAGTTCCTATAGCTCTTAAGGACTTCTGTGGCCCTCTAGGGCCATAGAAAATGGAACAGGCTAGAGAGACAAGCCAACTTCAGGTCTTGTCTAAGCTGCTTGGCTTTCTTCTTCATAGCCACCTGAAGGCATGTGAGCAGCATGCTGCTGGATTGCAGAATGGAGGGGAACCCTGACTTGCTGTACAGAGCAGGGACACGCATGGGAGACAGGAGGTGGGAAGCGGGGGGGAGAGAAGATAAGGACTGAGAGGGAGAATGGGCCTGGGGAGGGCAGTGTGGCTGGGCCCAGAGCATTAAGGGAGAGGCAAGAGCCCTTAGGGGAGAAGACTGAGGAAGTGGAGGGGGGGAGGGGTATGGGTCTGCAAGCAATAAGCCAAGGGCATCTGTGGGGTGAAAGTTTTGTTTTTAAATGTCAGTGTTTCTGGTTTAACTGATGGCATTGACCTTTTCAATGACAGGTGCTAGCTGATGTTCACTGCCAATTGCACACCTTTTGGTGCAGGGCCCACTTTGTTCAGGGCATGATTGAGAGGGTTGTATGTGAGTGAGAAAGAGAGAGATCACTGGGGGGAGGGGGAGGCGGAGTGTGAGAGCGATTGAGAGAGAGCCTTTTCTTGAGTTTAAACCTACAAGCACTCTGGGTCTGATTCAGGAGTGCCTGTGGCCCCTTTGCACTCATTATGCTGTATGAAAAGGCCATACGGCTGGTCCTTGGGGAATATCCCCAGGGCTCGGGGAGCCATGCATGGCCTCTACAACAGCCCTGGACTGGGCACAAGAGGCCCTGGGACAGGTTGGGCTAGAGGTACAGTGCAGGTGGGTAAGACAAAGAATAGAACAGGAGGGGGTGTGGTCAGGGCAGACCTGGGCCCCGGCTTTTCTGTGCTGGTGCAAAGCCCGATAGGGAATACTGAGTGGCAACCTTAGGCTGCATTAGAGATGGCACTGGGCTCTGTAGTTTCTCTGTTGCTGTGCAGGTGCTGGGAGGAATCTGGCCCTGTTAGTTATAGTAACTGACAGGAGTGAACAGAATGAGCATAGGAGCACAGAGAAAAAAGAAGATGGATTGAGCCCTTAGGAGAACAAGGATGATATTGTTACGGCACTAGATTGGGACTTGAGTGATATTCATTTCCAGAATGCCTGTGGGACCTTGGGCAAAATCACTTACTTTCTATGCCTTAATCTCCCATTCTCTAAAATGGGGATTCTGTAACACACTAGGGTGTTTGATTGTGTGGTACTCAGATAATACAGTGATTAGCCAAATAGTTTGGCCAATATGGTTTAGGGACGGAAGGGAAGGAAAAGGAGACAGAGCAGTCCCAAATAGAAGCATTTGAACCATTCTGTTTCACGGACTATACTGATGGAAAGAACACACATTCTCTCCTCCTCCCTGGGGCTACATCTACGCTGTAGCCTTCTTCCGGAAAAGCTTATGCAAATGAAGCATGGCGTGGAATATCACCACACTTCATTTGCATACTTAATTAGCAGCTGCTTTTGCGAGGAAAGGAGCTGCGTAGACAGTTCCTTTTTGTGCAAAAACCCCCTCTTGCACAAGAGCCATTCTTCCTCATTTTTTCAGGAAGAAGGGCTCTTGCACAAGAGGGGGTTTTTGTGCAAAAAGGAGCCGTCTACTCAGCTTTTTTGCACAAAAGCCTCTTGTGCAAAAACGGCTGCTAATTAATTATCCAAATGAAGAGCGGCGATATTCCACTCCGTGCTTCATTTGCATAAGCTTTTCCAGAAGAAGGCTACAGTGTAGACGTAGCCTTGGATAGTGCAGGATTGTTTCTTGCTTTACATTTGCTCTACATTTGCTGTCAAGTGTAACGTGACTGACCCAAACAACATTTGGGTCAGTCCAGCATTTCTCTTGGGCATTTTTTCTGTCATTGAAAAGACCTCCTGAGTGTTTGGAAATTATTTGTATATTCTTCCTAAACATTACTAAGATAATGCCCTCAGCTTTGCAGCCCAGGAGAAACTGGGAAGAAGTCTCCCCAAATGAACTTACCAGCATCTCTGGATATTTTTCACCTGGTCTCTCACGTACACCTAAATGTCCGCATAAAAGGAGTGTTAAACAAGGACAGTAAAATTTAGCTATTGACCTTTTGCAAAAATGATGTAGAGAGGAAAAAAATCAAAGTGTCTTTACATCAAAGGCAGAGACAGAATCTGTAGTTAACATAAGAAGATATGGGACAATCCAGTCTGTAAAAGAGAGGGTATCTGAATTTACAGAAAGTCCTGGCATCTCTTGGTCTCAAGCCCTATCAGTCTTGCCAGGGAATATTACAGGCAAGAAAAGCTGAAGAGCAGGTAAAAGTTCTGAAATCAAAAGACTTTGAAAGCTGAATCAGAAAGTGAGGCACAGTTTTTCCACCTGCTTTGAATTTTTTGCTGCTAATGTAGAAGTAACCTCTAGTTTGAATGAATGTTTTAGACCAAAGAGGTCATCCAACATTTCCATCCTTTTCGAGAGAGGATAACAAAAACTTTCTTTTGTATTTAACTCCTTCTTTACCAAACTGGTTCAAATCAATGAGTTAAAAAGTGAAACTGGAAAGCAGAGGTAAAATTGTTCACTTTTTTTTTTTAACTAAAAGGATATATTCTGTTTGGACCCCTAGACTCGAAATCATCCCCTCTTGAGTATACTAACTCCCCTTGAACAAAAACTTTAACTGGACCCCAGATTATATAGTAAAAGCAACTGATTCCTGGTTCTAAAGCTAGACATTAGTTGGATTATCTAACTACAACACATTGAAAAGACTTATAGCAGTAACTGGGTCTTTGTATCAGTATCTCATCTCATTAATAGACAGTGGGTAGGTTGAGGGATTCAGAGTTCAGTTTGTCTAGGTTGCTGATTTGAATCCAGCTTTATCATGGGTAGTGATCAAATAGAACCACTTGATGTTTCTGCATTGACATGTATGAAAAAAGTTGATGTCTTTCAATCCGGTTTCCAATGGTTGGAAGTCTATGAAAAACAAACGGAACAAAAAAAACCAAGCTCATGGAAGAGGTCAAGCATTGAATGAACCATGGATGCTGAAGTGCCCTGTCCCCTAAAAGTAGGGTGACCAAAGGTCCCATTTTTAAAGGGCCAATCCTGTATTTAAGCACTCCTGCATATGTCCCAACTTTTTCTTTAAAACGGGCAAATTGTTCCATATTTTTTCTCTCCCTCCCATCAGTACTGGTTCTCCATCTCCTCTCCACAGACTGCATCCCTTCCCAGCAACCCTGTGTGCCCCCAAGTGTTGCCTCGGAAAAACACAGCTTCAAGCACCAGGAGAGATAGCAAAATGCAGGACAATGTAGCACTTTAAAGACTAACAGGATGGTTTATTAGATGATGAGCTTTCGTGGGCCAGACCCACTTCCTCAGATCAAATAGTGGAAGAAAGTAGTCACAACCGTATATACCAAAGGATACAATTAAAAAAAATGAACAAATATGAAAAGGACAAATCACATTGCAGAACAGGAGGGGATGCAGGGCGGGGGGGGGGGGGGAGGAAGGAAGGTAAGTGTCTGTGAATTGATGATATTAGAGGTAGGGAGAGTGGGATGTTTGTGAGTTAATGGTATTAGAGGTGATAATTGGGGAAACTATCTTGGTAATGGGTGAGATAGTTCAAATGTTTGTTGAGTCCTTTTTGGAAAGTGTCGAATTTTAACATGAATGACAGTTCAGAGGATTCCCTTTCAAGTGCAGATGTAAAAGGTCTTTGTAGCAGAATGCAGGTGGTTAAGTCATTGAGAGAGTGTCCTTTCTGGTTAAAATGGCAAGAAACTGTTTTCTCTTTGTGATCTTGTCTGATATCTGTTTTGTGGGCATTAATCCTTTGGCGAAGTGTCTGAGACGTTTGTCCTATGTACATAGCAGACGGACACTTTCGGCACATGATAGCATAGATTATATTTCTGGATGCGCAGGAATATGTGTTCTTGATCTTATAACTCACTTGGTTAGGTCCAATAATGGTATCAGCAGAGTGAATATGTGGACAAAGCTGGCAACGGGGTTTGTTGCAAGGGAAGGTACCAGGGTTGGTATTAGTGTGGTATGTCCTGTGGTGGTTGGTAAGAATCATCTTGAGGTTAGGTGGTTGTCTATAGGAGGATATGGGTCTCTGTCCTGGGGACCCCTACAGGCAAGGAGGATGGAGAGCGCTGGACAGGAGAGGTCAGGGCACCTCCCTATGGGGGAAAAGAGTAGTTCCCGTGTGAATCCTAAAGCCTTAAACATAAGTAAATAAAAAGAATCCAGCTATGCAGTATTTATGTTCATCAGTCAACTTGATGTTAATATGGACGTTTGTCCTGTGCCGTTCTGATTGCTTGTCCTGGAACTCACCTGAATATAAGTAATTTTACTGCACATTGACCCTCCTAAGTCCGGGACATTCTGGTCTGGCAACATCCATCATTGTTGGGAAGCCCGTTCTGGGAGCCCCAGCCAGGCACGGCAGCAGCCCCATCCCTGGGAAGCCCTGGCTGGGCATGGCAGCAGCAGGGCAGACGGGCTCCCTCAGCCCTGGCAAGCTCCAGCTGGATGAGACAGAAGTGGGGCCACGGCGGCTGGGGAGCTCCGTCCCTGGAGAGCCCCAGCCAGCTGGCGGCAGCGTGCCGAGCCCAAGCCCTATAGCAGCAGGGCTGGAGCCCAGTGGCAGTGGGGCTGGAGAAGAGCCAGCCAAGAGAGGAGTAGTGTGTGACGGCGCATTGGGGTCCCCCTTCTCCTGCACCCCGAAATGGCACGAACAGACTCCACCAGCCAGTAGAATGGAGGTAGTTTATTGCTTCTCCAGGATATAGCACAGCACAGATATAATCTGGTTACAGGAACTGGGGCTAAGAGGCCTCAGTGCCCCCCCTGGAGATGGGGGAGTCCCAGCCCCCCTCCCTAGCTCCTTCTCCCCTGCTTTCCAGACAGGAACTAACTCACTCTCCTCCAGCCCTGCCCCCAGCCAGGGCAGCATCCACTTTCCTTTGTTTCTCCCCATGGGGGGTGGCTGGTCAGACCGGTTTGGAGCCACCTTTGCATAATGACTCCCCCCTTCCCTGCTGGGTCTTGCTCCAGACAGCAGAGGTCGCCACAGCCCTAGCAAGTTACCCCCACTACGTCACATAGTGTCCTGGGTGGCTGGTGGTAGGGCACCTCCCCTGGTCCGGCAAATTCCCTCATTTGGGATGGCTCAGGTCCCAATGGTGCTGGACCAGCGAGATTCACCCTGTAGGTGTTCTGTATTCAACATAAGGAAATATGGTCACCCTACCTAAAAGAAGTGATGGATTGCAGGGTGATGGTGATGTGTGGGATACTTGTGTAACACACCGGGCCTGCTTCTTTAATCCTCCTAGGCAGGGATCAAGCCCAGAGACATCAGCACCAAAACCATAAGCTCCTGGCTACCAGCTGAACTAAAGAGTAGCAGGCTCTTTTGCTTGGTCTAGGTCAGTCACTAGAGGCAGACATGAAAACTCACATTCCCCTGGTGTCTTACATGCTCCCCTAGGCTACATCTATACTGCAAGGCTTTCCCACAAGAGGACATGCAAATGGAGTGCTCATTTGCATAGGTCATGCTCTCATTTGCATTTCTTCAGAGCCCTTTTGCACAAGATGTTTTTGCGCAAAAAAGAGCTGTGTAGATGCGCAAAAACAGTTTAACATCCCTAGTGCAGGAGGGGGTCTGGAGTGCAAGCTCTAGGATGGATTCTGGGTGCTGAGTGCAGGGCTGGGGCAGGTAGTGCGGGTGCGGGGGACAAGCTCCAGGAGGGAGCTTGGGGGCTTGATGGGGCGTGGGAGGGTGTATGGGGAGAGGAGGTGGGTGCAGACTCTGGAAAGGGGTGGGGATGCAGGGAGAGACAGTGGGGCACTGGCACTAGAATAGTTTTTAGGGTGAGGGTGCCGAGTTACATGCCTCCCCTGGGGCGCACCTCGCCATGCCGCTGCGGAGCCCCAGGACGAGGCCAGGAGCAGAGCCCCCAGCTGGCAGTGGGACATTGGATGGCAGTAGAGCTTTCCGGGCTAGTGGCCTGGACCCAGTGGCCAGTGGTCTGTGGGATTGAGAGGGTGGTGAAGCCAGTGGGGCCAGCGGGACCATGGAGGCCAGATGGAACCCCACAGGGCCACTGAGAGGCCAGGACCTGGGGCTGGTGCAGCTGCCAAGTGGTCGACAATGGGGCCAACCCCCAAGTGCAAAACCTGGGGCTGCTGCAGCATCCCCTGCACCCATATTTCCTGTGCCTCTGGGTGGGGAATGCGGCTTTCACCTGAGGCTCCCCCCTTTGGCCGGGGATCTGGGGTGTCTCCACATGCAGCTTCCCATTGGCCCCAAGGGCCCGCAGGGCAGGGACAGTGTGCAGAGACACCTCCCAGGAGCCACAGGAATGTGCCAGGAGCTGCACAGAGCAAGCGGCCAGAAGCTGCTCTAGCCTCGCTGTGCTGCCGGTGGTGGGCCCTGAGCCCTTTTAAACCACACTGGGGCAGTAGGTGGAGCCATGGGAGAGGCCTGGCCCCAAACTTTGCTGGAGATGGGCCCTGGGCCACGAATAGTTTTGGTGCCCAGCCACCATAGGCCCATATCACTCGGTGCCCATGTCAATATCCTCTTAGAAGTTGCAGGTAATGGGGATTGTGCATATAGTGCTGTAAGTCCAGGCCCAAAACCTATTGACCGTGCTGACCACGCTGCCTGTATAGTCTGGGTTTCTTACACTTGCATTGCCACTTGGAGTGTTACAGGTGTTCTGCGCAGGCAGGACAGCAACCAGGGAGCCTGTGAATCTAGCACTCAGAAGTAAAGGGAAAAACTCCAAACACAGTGGCTGTGTCTACACTAGGCCACTTATTCCGGAAAAGCAGCCGCTTCTCTGGAATAAGCTGCGAGCTGTCTACACTGGCCGCTTGAATTTCCGGAAAAGCAACGACGCTCTACTGTACAAAATCAGCCGCTTTTCCGGAAAAGCTACGCTGCTCCCGCTCGGGCAAAAGTCCTTTTTCCGGAAAAGCTTTTCTGGAAAAGGGCCAGTGTAGACAGCTTTTCCGGAAAAAGCAGAAGAAACGGAAAAAAGCAGTTTGGACGCCGCGAGACCCCCGTAGGAGCCCTGGACTTCCTGGTAACCCGAGCTGTTAAAGAGCTCGGAGGCAGCTGGGCGCACGTGGCAGGAGCGTTCCGCAGACCCTGCTGCCTGAGCTCTGCCACGTGCCGCTGTGCTGCCCAGGATTCACCTCGCAGCCCAGCATGGCAGCTCAGGGTGGTGAGCCATCTGCACCCCCAGCTCAGGAGGCCCCCAGGGGCCACAAACACCGGGCCCCATCCTGGACCCCCAGGGAGCTGGAGTCCCTCCTGGACCTCTGGCAGGAGGAGGAGGGTCTCCATGACCTACATTCACGCTGACGTAATGCTGACATTTACACCCGGATGGCCGACAACCTTGCGCAGCAGGGACACCCCAGCCACAATTGTGAGCAGGTCCGCTCCAAGGTGAAGGAGTTGGGGTACGTGCGGGCCAGCGAGGGGAGGGGGGCAGGACCAGATGCCTGCCCCTACTACAACAGGATGAATGCATTTCTGGGACAGCCAGCCCCACAAGGTCCGCCAGTCCGAGTGGACACCTGCCAGTGCCTCCCCATCATCCGACCCACCGAGCCGGAGGAAGGAGAGGACAGCGACGGCATGGCGGCTGGAGAGGAGGCCAGCATTGCCACCCAGCAGGCCCCCTCCAGCAGCTCTTCCAAGGCTGAGGCTGGGGAGGAACCCACTGGTGAGTGTTTGCAGTTTGCACCCCCAAAGGGCAGGAGGCGGAGGGCGGGGGGGGGGGGAGAGCCAGGCACCCGGGGGGGAGAGGGGAAGAGCATGTCACTCAGGCCACGTGAGCTGCACGCTGCGTAGCATGAGGCAGCAAGCAGCACGTGCAACAACGTTCAGCCTGGTGACCGAGTGGCACGTGGCCGCGGCAGGCAGCTGCAGGGCACGCCTGGGACCGTGCTGCTCACATTTGGTGGGACCAGGGGGAAGGGTGGATGCCGACTGGAACCGGCCAGGGCCCCAGGGACTCAGCCCAGAGCCCGCAGCTCTGCCAAGGGTGCAGCATGGAGAACGGCAACACTGTCCCATGCCTGGCTGTGAGGCACAGCCAGCTGCTCCTGGGAAAACCGCGGTGTCACAGTCCCTCGCCTGCTCCCAGTGCCTTGGCTGGTTCCCCGAGGGAAGTCCCCACTGTGGCCACACATGTCCCTGGGCTACACATGTCCCGAGTGGGCCTTGCGGGAGGGATAGTGGGAGGGAGAAGGGCCCCTGAGTTTTGCTGCAAGGATGGGACACCTCCCCCACCCAGTCACTCCTCTGATTCAGTTCAGGAGATATCCCACGCGAGGGGATCTGAGAGCCCAGACCGCCTCTGCCAGATGTGCTCCCAGGCACTGTGTGGGGATGCATCTTGCTCCCTGTCAAACACCATTGATTAGGCCAAAGCTTTTCACAGTCTCCACTGGCAGGGAGTTCCACAGGTGAACACAGCACAAGCACCCTCCCGCCCTCCACGGGGCCAGGATACAGACCGGTGCTTACAATACCCTGGAGGGAGGACCCTACTCCAGGGGCGGTCCTCCTTGCCAGCATACAACACGGGGGAAGTAGGGGAACCGAGTGGGCCCAAGCCACATAACTGTGGGGTCACCTGGGCTCAGGGGTGGAGGGCATGAGATGTGGGGACAGTGGACGGCCTGCCTGACTGACCCATCCTTTCTTCTCTTCCCTGCAGCGAGACCCAGCACCAGACCGTCCACTGCGGCAGCAGCGGCACCCCCAGCTGGCCAAACCTGGAGGCGCAGGCTGCGTCAGAGGGCCCAGCTTCTGCGCCGCCACGTGAACGCCGTGGAGGGCATCCAGGGCTCCATTGAAGAGCGGGTGCAGGGGGACCTGCAGTGGCAGCAGGAGGGCTGGGCTGCCTTCCTCGAAGAGTGCTGAGAGATGTGCAGCTCGCTTGACATGCTGACAGCACATTTCGTGTATGCCATTCACTATGGCATGGCCAGACCCCATGCCCCCCCCATCCCTCCCGTAGCACAGCCCATGCCCCCTCCTATCCCTGCTCCTATCCCAGCTCCTGCCCCTGTTCCTGCCCCTGCTCCTATCCCAGCTCCTGCCCTTGCCCCTGCTCCTGCCCCTGCTCCTCGCCACCTCCCCGTGCAGGCTGCCCCGACGCGGTCTGCCCAGCGTGTGCAGGTCCCCCCCCGGAGGAGCACTCGCAGGGGCCGCATGTCGCAGTAACTGCCCCCCTCCCTGTCCCAGGTGAAGGTCTTCCCCCTCCGCCTTGTAAATAAAAAGTTGTCTATTTTTCAGTTCATTCTTGTGTTGGTTCTTGTGTTACTCTAGTAACTGTAAGAAATGATTTGAGATGCCAATTAGCCACTTAAATTTAACAGGGTTACAAACTGTGGACAACAACTTCTTTACTCTATCACCGGGGGGGGGTCCTTTGTAAGTGGTCATTGGTTTGTGGTGCATAAAGAAATACTGAGACTTTTCAGTAAAATGTAAACTACAAACTATATTTACATAGCTAACAAACAAGCAAGAACGGTGAAAAGATGCACACTACAGATTATTAAACATAGTCTAGGCACAGGGAGGACAATTGGGTAGTGTTGCTGGCCACCTCAATCCTTTGGTCCTTCCGGGCCTCGGGAGAGGAACAGCCAGGAGATCCCTCGACGGAAGACGAGTGGAATCAGGTAGGCTGACTTGAGCCTTCCGCACGAACCCCAATTCCTCTTGGCTGTTCTTCAGGACAGGCGATGGTGGCCTAAACCCTAGCCTAAACTAAAAAGAAAAACCCTACCTAAGCCCGACGCACCCGACGAACAGTCACGATGACGGACGATGTGCTTTGACCCGACGCTTTACAATTGGGGGGGAGGTAAGGGGAGGGGATGGGGAAGGGTAGGGGATGGGAGGGAGTAGTCTGGGGAGACCCAGGCGACCCTACTACGGGGCTTGGGCAAACATGTCCACCAGAGCCTCTCTGATGCGCACCGCATCCTGGCGCGCCTGGCGGATGGCAGCTGTGTCGGGCTGTTCCAACGTCTGTGCCTCGGCTACCATCCATGCAGGGAGGAAGGCCTCCCCACTGCGCTCCACAATGTTGTGGAGCACGCAGCACGCGGCCAGTACCTCCGTTGCATTCTGCTCACCCATCTCGAGACGGGTGAGCAGACAACGGAAGGCCAAAGGCCAGCTCCACTGGGTTTCGGGCCCGGTTGAGGCGGTCGTTGAACCGGGCCCAGTTCTGGTCCGGCTGCCCTGTGTAGGGCCGCGTTAGCCAGGGCATCAGGGGGTAGGCCGCGTCCCCGACGACGCAGATGGGCATAGGCACATCCCCGACAGTCAAGTCCCGCCGGGGGAAGTAGGTGCCTGCCTCCAACCTGCGAAAGAGTCCAGAGTTCCGGAGGATGCGGGCGTCGTGTGCCCGGCCGGACCAGCCCCCATAAATGTCCACGAAGGGGCCCAAGTGGTCCACGAGGGCCTGCAGAACAATGGAGCAGTACCCCTTGCGGTTCATGAAACAGCCCGCTCGATGCTCCGGGGCCCGGATGGGGATGTGGGTGGCGTCCAGGGCTCCCCCGCAGTTGGGGAACCCGAGGGCAGCGAAGCCGGCCATGGTATCATCCACGTTGCGCAGGCGGATGATTCGCGGGAGCAAGACGTCATTGATGGCGTGGACGACCTGCAGCAGGGAGCAGAGAAACACAAGGGAACACATCACATACGGCAGGGGTGAGTGTGCGCTCCCTTGGGCCCCCCTTGATTCCCTCTGTCCTCTCTCTCTCTCTCTCTCACACACACACACACACACACACACACACCAGGGCCCCCCTCGCCCCACGGCCACCCCCACCACCAGCGGGCCTGTGCAAGGGAGGGACGGCCCAACCCCTGGGCGACCCAGCCTGGAGTCTTGCTGTCCCTGGGTCTGGAGTGCAGCACCCTCCCCCCATCCCACTCCCCCTGGGACTTACCTCCATGATGATCACTCTGACGGTTGATCTTCCCACCCCGAACTGCTGTCTGGTGTGGCCAGCTTCCAGAGCGCGATGGCGACCCGTTTGTTCACAGGGATGGGTGCCCGCAGCCGGGTGGCGGCTCTCTGCAGCACGGGGGTGAACTAGGTGCACAGCTGCAGGAAGGTCCGCTTTCTCATCCGGAAATTCCTGATCCATTGCTGGTCGTCCCATAGTCCGAGGACACCAGTCGGTGCTGCTCTCCAAACTCCAGACGGGCCTCTCTACGATGGGGTGCTGATGCGACATGGTTGCCAGGACCTCCCTGGTGAGGGAATCCAAGGTGATCTCTGCCTCCTGGTACATGAACACCATGGCACCGGCCTCCAGCACGAGCAGCAGGCACTTGTACAGCCCCAACAGGGGCCCGAGCAGGCACATGGCCACCCACGACTCCATAGCAGACAGAGCAGGGCAGAAAAAACAAAACTCAGGGAAAAGCAGTTGGGGGCCAAAGGGTGGTGTCCCCAAAACTCAGAGGGCAACCACCGAACCTGCGAAGGGTGCCGGTCCCTGGCAGAGGCCCCAAGGCACGGGAGCAGAAGACCAACAGCTGTCCGGCAAGACCCCTTTAAGCACGTGTCTGAACGGCGCTCTGGCCCTGCCCCTGGAAAGGTCTGGTGGCCTTTGCCCTCTTCAAAATGGCTCCGGGTTTCTGCATGGAGTCTGGCACGGCAGCCTTAGAGCTGCCACAACTGGGGCAGCAGTGCTCAGCTGGTGGCTGGGAGGCAGCACAAGGCGAGGTGAGGGGGATGGGGCAGGCACTGGGGGCTCCAGGGGCAGGGTTAATGCTGGGGGGCTCTAGAAGTGGTGGGGCCCTAAGAGGTGGGGAGCTGGCATTGGGGGACTCTGGGGGTGAAGCTAATACTGGGAGACTCTGGGGGCAGGGCTAGTATTGGGGAGCTTTATGGGGTGGTGGACTTTTTGAGGTAGAGGGCTGACAATGGGGGCAGTGGGGAGTCCGGGGTGGAGACCTAGCACTAGGAGACTCTGGGGGCTGAGCTAGTAGCGAGGGAACTATGGGGCTAGGGCTGGCACTAGGGGGACAGTGGGGATGGGGCTAATATTGGTGACTAGAGGCTGGCACTGGGGCGGGTCTTGGGGGGTTGAGTGCTGTGGTGCTCTGGAAACAGGAGGCTGGCACTGGGGGGGGATTTAGTGGTGGGGGGCTGTAAGGGACAATGGGGCTGGCAGTGATGCATTTGGGATGTAGGGCTGGCACTGCTGGGCTCAGGGCAGAAGGCTGGTACTGGGAGCGTTGGGTGCAGGGGACTCTGGGGTCAGTGTCTGGTGCTGGGGGGCAGTGGATGGGTGGAGGGCTCCAGAGGTTAGTGATGACATTGGAGGGGGGGGCTCTGGGTGCCAGGGCTTTTTATACCATAGACCGGCAAACTTTTGGTGGAATGGTAACATCTAATTTGCATATTTGAATATTTATATGCAGGATGAATATGCAAATATTCAAATAAAATGTTGCCAGGAGGACAAAAGTTTGTGAATGGGTTTGCTGGTCCGCAGTATAAAAAAGGTTGGGAACCACTGCTCTACAGAACAGACCTTCCCTCTCCCCCAACCTCCCCGCTATGTTTCCTAAGCAACGGGGACTGCATGGTGTTCCAGCAAGGCAGCAGATAAGGAAGGCAGTCAAGTCAGTGAGGTTATGTCAGAACTGATTTTAGGTCTCATGCTGCTCATAAGTATTAAGAAAAATATCCCTTAATGTTGAAATTGGATGCCTTGTTATTTTTAATAACATTGGCATCTCTTTTTTTTTGTACTCCCCACGATCACTGCTAGTTGCACTAACTGCTGGAGCTGTCGCATTCTATTTTCTTTGGCTACTTCTAATAGCATTGCAGACATGGTGGACAAAGACGGGAGCCACGGGGAATTGCTCTCTGGGGTTAAGAACCCTGCCCAGAGCGATCCAGCTACAGTTCTAGGCTGTGACGTAGCTAAAAATTCCACCTCTTAAGAGGAGGGGAGCCCCACATGAGGGAATGTTGGCATGAGAGTGGAGTGGCTGAATCTAAGAACCTGTTTTATACTAGCTAGGGAGATTGTTAGAACTAGAGAGGTTTGCAGGCTCACACTGCAAAATGAGACTCCAGATCTAGATTTTGAATATTTCAAAGTTCAGATCCAGGTTTTTGTTCAATCAGTTACAGGGATAGAGGGTGACTGCAAAAATGAGTTCTGGATTTGGTTTTGGATCACCCACAAGGTGGGTTGTGTATTCAAAGCTGGGGGCTTGTATGGGCCTATCTCTAGTGAACCTCTTTCTAGAAAAATATGCTTAAACAGAGTTGATGCTAACATAGTATAGATGAATGTAGTGGGAGGTCTGGAGGCAATCCAGACCTGACTGTGCTGAATGTGCGGGACTGGGAGATGGGTTGGAAATGGGGGGGACTACGGCCTATAATGGCAAGGAGAAAGGAGGGTCAGGGCACAACAGGGAGGCAAGATCAAATCAGTATCTTAGATGCCTATATACAAATGCGAGAAGTATGGATAATAAGCAGGAAGAACTGGAATTGCTAACAAATAAATACAACTATGATATCATTGGTATTACAGAAACCTGGTGGGATGGGACGCATGATTGGAATGTTGGTATGGAAGGGTACGGCTTGCTCAGGAAGGACAGACAGGGAAAAAAGGAAGGAGGGGTTGCCTTGTATATTAAAAATTTACACACTTGGACTGAAGTGGAGATGAACGTAGGAGATAGCTGTGTAGAGAGTCTCTGGGTTAAGCTAAAAGGGGTAAAAAATGAGGGTGATGTCATGCTAAGAGTCTACTACAGGCCACCTAGCCAGGTGGAAGAGGTGGATGAGGCCTTTTTTAAACAATTAACAAAACTATCCAAAGCCCAAGATTTGGTGGTGATGGGGGACTTCAACTATCCAGACATATCTTGGGAAACTAACACAGCGGGGCACAGGCTATCCAATAAGTTTCTGGACTGCATTGGAGACAACTTTCTGTTTCAGAAGTTTGAAAAAGCTACCAGAGGAGAAGCTGTTCTGGATTTGACTTTAACAAATAGGGGAGAACTTGAAAGTGGAAGACAGTATGGGGGACAGTGATCATGAAATAATAGAGTTCATGATCTTAAGGAAAGGTAGAAGGGAGACCAGCACAATTGAGGTAATGGATTTCAGGAAGGCAGATTTTGATAAGCTCAGAGAACTTGTAGGTAAGGTCCCATGGGAAGCAAGACTGAAGGGAAAAACAACTGAGGAGAGTTGGAAGTATTTCAAAGGGACGTTGTTAAGGGCCCAAAAGCAAACAATTCTGCTGTGTAGGAAAAATAGAAAATATGGCAAAAGACCAGCTTGGCTTAACAAGGAGATCTTGCATGATCTCAAAATAAAAAAGGAGTCATATAAAAAATGGAAACTAGGACAAATAACAAAGGATGAATATAGGCAAGCAACACGGGAATGCAGGGGCAAGATTAGAAAGGCAAAGGCACAAAATGAGATCAAACTAGCTACAGGCATAAAGGGAAACAAGAAGACCTTTTATAAATACATTAAAAGCAAGAGGAAGACCAAGGACAGGGTAGGCCCACTGCTCAGTGAGGAGGGAGAAGCAGTAACAGGAAACTTGGAAATGGCGGAGATGCTCAATGACTTCTTTGTTTCGGTCTTCACCGAGAAGTCTGGAGGTGTGTCTAACGTAGTGAATACAAGCAGAGAGAGGGTAAGTTTAGAAGATAGGATACACAAAGAACAAGTTAAAAATCACTTAGGAAAGTTAGATGTCAGCAAGTCACCAGGTCCTGATGAAATGCATCCCAGGATACTCAAGGAGCGGATAGAGGAGGTATCTGAGCCTTTAGCTATGATCTTTGAAAAATCATGGCAGACAGGGGAGATTCCAGAAGACTGGAACAGGGCAAATATTGTGCCCATCTATAAAAAGGGGAATAAGAACAACCCAGGAAACTACAGACCGGTCAGTTTAACATCTGTCCCAGGGAAGATAATGGAGCAGGTAATTAAGGAAATCATATGCAAACACTTGGAAGGTAATAAAGTGATAGGGAATAGCGAGCATGGGTTTGTGAAGAACAAGTCATGCCAAACTAATCTGATAGCTTTGATAGGATAACGAGCCTTGTGGATAAGGGAGAAGCAGTGGATGTGATATACCTAGACTTTAGTAAGGCATTTGATACGGTCTCGCATGATATTCTTATTGATAAACTAGGCAAATATAACTTAGATAGGGCCACGATAAGGTGGGTGCATAATTGGCTGGATAACCGTAGTCAGAGAGTTGTTGTTAACGGTGCTAAATCCTGCTGGAAAGGGATAACAAGTGGAGTTCCGCAAGGGTCTGTTTTGGGACCCGTACTGTTCAATATCTTCATCAATGATGTAGATATTGGGATAGAGAGTACGCTTATTAAGTTTGCAGATGATACCAAACTGGGTGGGGTTGCAATTTCTTTGGAGGATAGGGACATAATTCAAAATAACCTTAGCAAGTTAGAGAAATGGTCAGAGGTAAACAGGATGAAGTTTAATAAAGAGAAATGCAAAGTGCTCCACTTAGGAAGGAACAATCAGTTCCATACATACAAGATGGGAAGCGACTGTCTAGGAAGGAGCATGGCGGAAAGGGATCTAGGGGTCATAGTGGACCACAAGTTGAATATAAGTCAACAGTGTGATGCTGTTGCAAAAAAAGCAAATATGATTCTAGGTTGTATCAACAGGTGTGTTGTAAGCAAAACTCGTGAAGTCATTCTGCCGCTCTACTCTGCACTAGTTAGGCCTCAGCTGGAGTAGTGTGTCCAGTTCTGGGCGCCACATTTCAAGAAAGATGTGGAGAAATTGGAAAGGGTACAGAGAAGAGCGACAAGAATGATTAAAGGTCTAGAGAACATGACCTATGAAGCCAGGCTTCATGAACTGGGCTTGTTTAGTTTGGAAAAAAGAAGATTAAGGGGGGACATGATAGCGGTTTTCAAATATCTAAAAGGGTGTCACAAGGAGGAAGGAGAAAATGTGTTCCTCTTGGTTTCTGAGGAAAGGACAAGGAGTAATGGGCTTAAAGTGCAGCAAGGGAGGTTTAGATTGGACATTAGGAAAAAATTCCTAAGTGTCAGGGTGGTCAAATATTGGAATAAATTGCCAAGGGAGGTGGTGGAATCTCCCTCTCTGGAGATATTTAAGAACAGGTTGGATAGACATATGTCAGGGATGGTGTAGACGGAGCTTGGTCCTGCCTTGAGGGCGGGGGGCTGGACTCGATGACCTCTCGAGGTCCCTTCCAGTCCTATGATTCTATGATTAATCCTCGCAGTATCACATGTCTAACAAGGGTCTTGTTCTTGTGAAATGTCAAGGACCAGGAGGTTCCAAGAGACTTCTACATTTTTTAAAAAAAATTCTGGAATGTTTGAAGGTCACTACTCATTACACCAGACAGAATTTTATGTGTGTTTTATTAATGATCTGTCACCATATTTTTTTCTCTCGCCCTTTGTAATTTTGGTGTTCTGATGCTATAGTGCCCTGCAAATACCTACCGCTAGTCTAGGACTAGGACTGCTAAGTGCTATTGCAGTATAGCCGGTCCCCGACTTACGAACAGGTTACGTACCAAACACCTGGTCGTAAGTCGATTTGTTTGTAAGTTGGGAATACATTTAAATATGGCCACGCTGTTCGTAAGTGGAGGTTGGTCGTAAGTGCGAATGGTCGTTAAGTCGACACGTTCGTAACTCAGGGACCGGCTGTACAAATAATAAGTTACAACAGGCGGATAGCAATAATAAATTCCAATTGATACTAGCCAGGGACTGCAAAGTGACAATTACTTGAGTCTAATGCAGTGGTTCTCAATTTGTTTCAGTCCACAGATCAGCAGGCCAATCAAAAAATTTTCGTGGACCACCTCCTTTTTAAGACATGATAAAAAAGATCCAACAACGAACTTTTTGGTTTGAAATTTATTTCTTATTAACAGATTTTTTCATTCTCTTCTCGTTGACAATCTTTTCAATGTTTGGAGTGGTACAGGCAGTCCCTGGGTTACGTACAAGATAGGGACTGTAGGTTTGTTCTTAAGTTGAATCTGTATGTAAGTCGGAACTGGCGTCCAGATTCAGCCGCTGCTGAAACTGACCAGCGGCTGACTACAGGAAGCCCGAGGCAGAGTTGCTCTGCCCTGGGCTTCCTGGAATCAGCCACTGATCAGTTTCAACAGGCTGAATCTGGACGCCAATTCCGACTTACATACAGATTCAACTTAAGAACCCCAGGCGTCCCCAAGTCAGCTGCTGCTGAAACTGATCAGCAGCTGATTCCAGGAAGCCCGGGGCAGAGCAACTCTGCCTCGGGCTTCCTGTAGTCAGCGCTGGTCAGTTTCAGCAGCGGCTGACTTGGGGATGCCTGGGGCAGAGCAGCTGGGGTGCTGCTGGGTTGCTCCAGTAGCGCCGCTCCTCGGCGCTACTGGAGCAACCCAGCAGCACCCCAGATACTCTGCCCCAGGCGTCCTGATTCAGCCGCTGCTGAAACTGACCAGCAGCGGCTGAATCAGGACGCCTGGGGCAGAGCAGTTGGGGTGCTGCCAGGTTGGTCCAGAAGCGCCCAGAGCGGCGCTGCGGGATCAACCGGCAGCACCCCAGCTGCTCTACCACAGGTCAGAGAAAAGCCTGGTCTGCTGGGGGGAGGGAGGGCGCACTAGCTGCGCCCGCCCTCCCCCAGCAGAACAGGGAGACGCAGGCGGCGGACCGAGACGCACAGCGGTCCCGCCACCCGGGTCCTCCGTGGCTTTGCTCCGCGTCTCCCTGGTCTGCTGCGGGGGGGCTTTTCTCGCCCCGGAGGATGCGGCCAGCGGGACTGGGGCGCATCTGGGCGTCCCGCCGCTCCCTTCTTCTGGGGTGAAAAAAACCCCGTTCGTAACTGCGGATCCGACATGGATCCACGTAACTCGGGGACTGCCTGTACTTGATAATGCACAACGAATATCGCTTTCCACTGCAAGCCGATTCCTCTGTTTGGACTTAACATGCAACAAACACGAAAATCTAGTCTTACACATATAAGTTGATGCAAATGGCAAAAGAAATCTGACTGCGTGTGCTGACAGATTTGGGTAACTCCCAGTCACGCTGGCCCAAAATTTCTCTATGGTAGAATGCTGGTACACGTCTTGAGCCGTGAAATCATTTTTCAGATACAAGAATTCCTCCTGCAGATCCTCTGGAACACTATTAACATCTGTTGTAAATGGATTCCTGATGAAAGATAATCCATCCCTTGTACTGTCCACCTCCAGAAAGTATCGTTGGAATTCATCTCGTAGCTTCCGAAAATGATCGAGAATTTGTGTCCAAATGGCTTCCTTTTCCCCGAGCATGGCATCCACATATGGAAATTGAACCAAATTATTGCCTTCAACTCTTACGATCCAGAGTTCCAATTTGTCAAGAAAAGCCTTGATGATGCTTTGGTGAGAGAACAGATGGTGAGAATCTTGCAGTTGAAAATTCAGTTTGTTCAAGATTCCAAAAATATCGACAATATACACACGTTCTAAATTTGACTGCTTCAGCACATTTCGGAATTCTTCTTTCCCTTGAGCCTGGAGAAATAAATCCGACTCCTCTCTCAATTGAAAAACTCTGTTCAGTACGTTCCCTGCTGACAACCACCATTACAGAAGTGTAGACCACAACACATCAATGTCGGAACCCATGTCCAGGCAAAATCTTTTGAACAGCCTGGTGTTCAGAGCTGATGATTTGATGTGATTCACTACTTTCACCAACCCTTTGAAAATGGTGTTTAGTTGACCAGGCAATGTTCTTGACCCCAAAGCTTCTCTATGAATGAAGCAATGAACTCCAGTTACCATTGGAATGCACTGATTCACCAGCATTTGGAAGCCCGATCTTGAGCCCAGCATGCCAGGTGCACCATCAGTGGTGACACCCACAAGATTTACCTAATCCAGACCATGTACTTCAAATAAATTGTTAACAATTTCCATCACATCCTGAGCCTTTGTGGTGGTATCAAGAGTCTTACAAAAAAGAAACTTGTTTTTGAAGTCTCCCTCAACCATGTATCGTGCAAACACCAATCGCTGAGAGTACAATGTGATGTCGGTCAATTCCAATTGAATGGCAAACAATGGAGACTTCTTTATTTCATCCACAACTTGATCACTGATTTTCTGTGATATCGCATTAATCCGTCATGATACTGTGTTGTTAGAGACAGATATATCATTAAGATTCCTTGCTGCTTCCTCGCCAAGAACAAGCCGCACCATTTCTTTTGCACAGGGGAGCACAAGTTGCTCTATAATGGCATGAGGCCCGTGCAACTTTGTATACAACAATGTAGTAAGCACGCACTGCATTGCTTGTCTTATTGTAGAATGCACTTGTTGAGTCGAGACACTGCCATTTCAGACCTGATAACCTCCGTTCAAAATAATCTTCATCCTTTTGCAACAAGCTGGGGTAACACTTTTTGAGATAGAGTTTCAGCTTAGCCGGCTTCATTGCAAAAAAAGCAAATATGATTCTAGGTTGTATCAACAGGTGTGTTGTAAGCAAAACTCGTGAAGTCATTCTGCCGCTCTACTCTGCACTAGTTAGGCCTCAGCTGGAGTAGTGTGTCCAGTTCTGGGCGCCACATTTCAAGAAAGATGTGGAGAAATTGGAAAGGGTACAGAGAAGAGCGACAAGAATGATTAAAGGTCTAGAGAACATGACCTATGAAGCCAGGCTTCATGAACTGGGCTTGTTTAGTTTGGAAAAAAGAAGATTAAGGGGGGACATGATAGCGGTTTTCAAATATCTAAAAGGGTGTCACAAGGAGGAAGGAGAAAATTTGTTCCTCTTGGTTACTGAGGACAGGACAAGGAGTAATGGGCTTAAAGTGCAGCAGGGGAGGTTTAGATTGGACATTAGGAAAAAATTCCTAACTGTCAGGGTGGTCAAATATTGAAATAAATTGCCAAGGGAGGTGGTGGAATCTCCCTCTCTGGAGATATTTAAGAACAGGTTTGATAGACATCTGTCAGGGATGGTGTAGACGGAGCTTGGTCCTGCCTTGAGGGCGGGGGGCTGGACTCGATGACCTCTCGAGGTCCCTTCCAGTCCTATTATTCTATGATTCTATGATTGAGTCATTCCCCAAGACTTTGAAACCAATAACACATTGTGGCAAATCCACGCCTTCTTTTTCTTGACAAATGAAGACGAATTTGATATAGTCCTCGGAATACTTGCACTTGACATTTCTTCCTGTCGTTGCCATTATAAACAAACTACACCACCATGTAAAACAGCACATGTAGCACAGGACAAACGACACAGCAACCACTCAGCACGACGGCGGCAGCCTCACTGATGCTCAGAGACTCAGACGGAAGTTACTGGCAATACAACGTGGTTGCGTCCTAGGTGATGCTATGGATGACATGCTGCGTGCTTGTGAACATGGCATAAAACAGTCTAATGGCAGTACCTGCTCATGCCGTGTGACTTTGGACAATGTTCCTGTGGACCACTGAAAAAGTCACCGTGGACCACCAGTTGAGAACCACAGGTCTAAAGAAAAAAAATGAAACCACCCTCTTAAACTCCATTCAAAAATAAAGCTACATGTTGGGATCAGATTGAGGCACATCGAGATTTCTCTGCTGACACAAATTCATCTAGGAAAACAAGGTTAGCTCCCCTACTCCACAGTTAGCTCCACAGGAGGCCAGCTCATTGATATGATATGCTTTCGGAAAACTATGATTGTGTTTCCATCTTTTTCAGTTATTTGTCTTCTTAAGTACTTGAGGCTAAGCAGTCTTAGGGAATCCTTCCAGCTCAACAGATTAACTATATCTAGAAACACTTTTGTAGTCAATTCAGTTGCTTATGATGTAGCATATCAAGTAGATGAGAAGTCCCAGAAGTGGATGACAGATGCTGTGGCCACTGGTTTTGTGATGGTTAGGATTATGCTTTTAAGTAGGAGTGCTGGGAATTAGAGGAACAATCGGTTTTCAAGGACATTTGATCTACTGGGAATATTTAGACCAGGAAATTTATAGTGTTGATAATGTAACAGGATTAAAGCTCATTGCTTCTGACGCCATCAGGATCAACACAATTTAGTTTTCAGCTTTTAACAAGAGTGGAAAGTCCTTACATGGCAGTTCATTCTCTTATTTGAAGGGCTCACTTCCTGGGTTCTTGCTAGGTTTCAAATATTGACTGGCTATTGGCAATTTAAAGCATTGTCTATCCTTGAAACCTCCTCCCAAACTGATCTTCAGCTAAGCACTCTCTAATCCAATAAGCGCTGAGTCACTAGCCATTACACAACTCAGGGGAGGAACGTCTACCTCCTTAGGATTTCTCTGGACTAGAAGTTGTGGTCCTGTTTTAATTCAGGCTGGTCCCTTTGGTAAACTTTAGACATTTGTGCCCAGGAATAAACATGTGTGGAATGTCTAAACTAGTGTTTATAGCAGGGTCAGTTAACACAGGTTACTTTGCAATCAATTAGCTCTTGCTAAAACAGGACCCCCAATTCTATGCAGACTCCCAAGCCCAAAGTCTGTCATCTGCTATCAGTGAGATTTTAAATCTCGTTCCTGTATGGTGAACAGAGTAACAACTGCTCCTTTGCCTGGTGCTTCTTTTAATGCTCCTAGTAAGGAACAGGAAGAAAAGCTGCAGTAATCAGAGCATTATTGGTGCTGTCACTCCCAACAGCTCCTGCCAGGTGACTGGAACACCACACTGTATGCAGTAATGTCATGTAACACACAAAGCTGGGATTAGCATCAAAGAGTTCCTGTGGCAGGCTTGCCCTTCAAAGCTTTCTTCAAACTGGCCACAAAGGTGCTAACAAGGCATGAAACAGAGTTTCTGAGACAACCCACTTCCCCCCAAAAAACAAAAAAATCCCAAAAGCAACCCCCCCTCAAAAAAGCCTCCCTCCAAAACATACAAACAGTAGACCCATTTATTCAACAGCTACCTGCAATGCTGAGAGCTGTAAAAAGAACGAGTCTGCCTTGTAGATTTCTTGGAGAGCTGCAGCTGCAACGTGCTTTATAAGAGCTAAGTATCACTCTGGTGATGCTTTATGATTAGTAGTGCTATTGGAGGTGCCATTTTATGGTCAGGAAAAGATGCCGTGAAAGACCAACCTGAGCGGAGCTAAATTAGACAGTAATGGATCCCGTATCGTCTCCGTGAGCCAATCCCCACCTGAGGGCAACATCATTGGCCCAAACTGAGTGCATTACTACAGGATCAATGCTGCACTGCTGTGTGTGTTAGAACAGGGTGGACCAACAGGTTGTGTGTAGGAGTGGAGACACGCTAGCGTACTAACTGGCTATGGTGACTTCCCAACAAACGGGCAGAGATTTCTTTTTGAGTCTGTTTCTGGCTTAATCAGGTTTCTTCCCCACTCCCACATTTCTGTTTCCTCCCCTTTCTATGTTCACACAAGCCTGTGCTAAGCATTGCTCCATACATGGGCACAGGCAATGCTTATGTCTGCCCCAAGCACAAACAGTCCAGGAGAAGACCCTTAATATCCTTTGTAAAGGTAAAAGGAGGCCATACTGCCCATAATGAATACAGTTCTACCATAAACATTTAGGAGGCTTAACAGCCTCACAAAAAACAACACAGGGAATAAGGACTCAGCTGTGAAAAAAGGACTTCACATCAGTAGGGTTCACATCCATCCAGGGGTGGCCTGAGCCCTTTTGGTGCCCGGGTGCGCAGCACTGCCCCCGGGTGCACAGCGCATGCGGCCCCCCCCCGGGGCGCGCGGGCCAGCCACAGCTGCTGGCGCTCAGTCCGGGGCCTGCCCCCGGGGCGCACGGTGCATGAGCTGCCCAGCCTGGCCCGGCCGACTATTGCTGCTGGCGCGCGTGCCGGGCCGTGCAGGGCCCCACGGCTGTGGGGGGAAGGGCGCTGCTGGCTGGCAACGCAGGGCTGGTGCTGCGGGAGCCAGGCGCGCAGCACCTGATGGCAGCTATAAGGGACACTGCGTGCTCCTTACAGCTGCCATCAGGCGCCCTCCATTGGTTGGTGCCCTGGGCAGCCGCCCAGATAGCTCATGCCTTAGTCCAGCCCTGCATCCATCCCTGGGGTCGATTCGTTCAGAGGTGCCAAAAATTCCTTCCAGTCATGCACAGACGTGCTTTGACATGTACAGAAAGATATCCAGGAAAAGGGGATATTGACGTACCCGAAATTTCCCCTACACCCGTTGAATTCAGCTCCCCAGTGCCCAGAGCTACAAACTGCAGCTGTGTCTACAATATGCTCTTATTTCAAAATAAGCTACTTTGAAATAACAACTCCTGAAATAACAATTTCGAAATAGCACATCCACACTGCAAAACCCCACTGAAACAGCGCAACTTTATATCGAAATAGCGCGTCCACACTGATTGGAGCCTGAATGGCATTTAAAGCCCCGCAGAAGCACCCTGGGGAGGGCATCAGGACAGCAGTCACTTCCCGTAGCTGCTGCCTGAGGCTATCTGAGGCTCTTGCTTAAAGGGGGTCCCCTCTATAGCTGTGTCTCAGACTCTTCTCCATTGCCCACCTCGAGGGACAACAAACACAGGAACGTGTGCTCTGCTTGCTCTTGTACATGCCACAGTACTCTCAACATGGAGCAAGAGGTGCTGCAAAGCAGTCACCAGCTCTTAGACCTCCTGCTGCAACTCCTGGTGTAGTTCATGCAGGCTGCCCATCAGGTGCTGAAGGAGGACGATGACCAGCCCGGAATGGGGGACCTCCTCACCCAGGTCTAGGCGCTCCTCATGCACCGCATATCCGTCAACCCTCCCCTGCACACCGTGCACTGCCGCGTCTGGCACTGGGAGACCAGTTCAGACTGGAGGGACCACATCATCATGGAGTGGTGGGACGACCAGCAGTGGCTCCAGAACTTCTGCATGAGGAAGGACACCTTCATGGAGGTCTGCACATGGCTTGACCCTGCTCTCTGGTGACGGGACACCCTGATGAGATCCACCAACCCCGTGCTGCCATTGCAGTTTGGAAGCTCACTACACCAGACAGCTACTGCTCTGTGGGGAACCAGTTCAGTGCGGGGAGATTGACTGTTGAGCCCATGCTCACGCAGGTATGACTCTTTAACTATTGTCCTAGGAGGATGGTGAAGCACTGGATGGGGTTTCTTAGGGACAGGCTGGTGGCCATATGACTGTAGACATCTGCCTTCCTGTGCCTGGTGTGAAGGTTGGACTGCTCACCTTACACCTCGAGGAGATCCAGGATCTCCGTACCAGTCCAGGATGGGGCTTTGGAGGTGGCCACCAGTGTGCTTGAATCTGGGGGCGGGGAGTCTTGATGGGAGTGCTGTGGTTTGCCATGGCAACAGTGCAGGCAGTGCAGGGTTCTGCTGTGTGGCATGGGGCTAGCAGGGCCGGTTTGGTGCCACAAGCCCTTTCTCTTCTGCCTGCAGCTTTAAACCCTGCATGAGAAGGCAAACTGAAGAGTTTTGAGGGGAGTGGACAGAATGGCCACCAGGGTCGCTTATTTCGAAATAAGCACAGCTGGGCATCCACACTAACCCTATTTTGAAATAGGCGTTATTCCTCGCAGAATGAGGGGTTATTATTTCGCTCTAGCAAGCTCGTTATTTTGAAATAACTCTGTAGTGTAGACATGCCCTGAGAGATAAGTTTTAAGAGCACTGAGTGGGGAGCCAAGTACATGGAGCTTCTTTGATGAAAGCAAACACAGGTTCACCGGGTATATTTCATACTGAGACAGGATAGCAGCGGGCTCTTAAAAGGATGTTCAATGAGCAGCTCTTTCATCATGGCCTGTGTTCACAACAAACACATTTTCTTGTAAAGGGCTCAGTTTCAGATGAATGAGCCATGAATTCAAACTTTTAAAGTGGGGCAGAGAGAAGGAGGGCATGCTCTCAGCTATCCTTACCAACAGAACACATTTCCTTTGAAGTGGATTGTAACAAGGCTTCAGATTTTAGTCCAGAGGTCAAGCCTTGTTATGTTTTGAAAGCTGTCTGGTGCGATGCTATGATGTGTGCTAAGGACCAGATTTTTAAAGGTATTGAAGTGCCTTACTCCCACTGAAATAAAACTAAACTAAACTAAAAATCTGGCCCTAAGGCACAGCAGAGAGTGATAAATTCCGCAAAAAGCCATTTTCTTGGTAGCTGGCAAAGATAATTTCAGTCAGCCAGGTAAATAAATGAGAGAGAACTAACATAGTTAACAGGATCCTATAGGGCTAATGGCTTTTTTCAGCTAAATAAAATATCTTCTACTCCTTTGCCTCCTTTGCACCTTTGCCTGAAGACTTCATGAGGCTTGACTAACATGAATCACTAAATGGTACCAGCTCTCCTGTGAGGTAGGTAAGTCTTGGTGTTACACCCATTGTACAGAAAGCTAAACTGAGCACAGAGAAGTTAAGTGAAATACCCCACATCACACAGCAACTGAATGGCAAAGCTAAGGCTAAAACTCAGGAATCTTGACTTAAGTACTGTCTCTAATCACTAGCTGATGCTGCCTCCACAGAATTCCTGTTAATAGAGATAGCTGCTTGTGTGTTCCGTCCTATGTTACGAATAGCTACCATTTGTGACCAGGCTATTTAATTTGAAGGGGTTGTTTGCAAAGCTTTCCCCCTCTGCTGAGAGCTATCTAAGGCTGTGTCTAGACTACATGCCTCTGTCGTCAGAGGCATGTAGATTAGACACATAGGCAAAGTCAAACGAAGCCGTGATTTAAATGATCGCGGCTTCATTTAAATTTACATGGCTGCCGCGCTGAGCCAACAAACAGCTGATCAGCTGTTTGTCCGCTCAGCACGCTAGTCTGGACGCTCCCCTGCCGACATCAAAGCCCCTTGTCAGCAGCCCCGTTATTCCTCGTGGGATGAGGTTTACCGGGGCTGCCGATGAAGGGCTTTGATGTCGGCAGGGGAGCATCCAGACTAGCGCGCTGAGCGGACAAACAGCTGATCAGCTGTTTGTCGGCTCAGCGTGGCAGCCATGTAAATTTAAATGAAGCCGCTATCATTTAAATCGCGGCTTCATTTGACTTTACCAAAACAACAAATCTACATGGCTCCGTCGACGGAGCCATGTAGTTTAGACGTACCCTATGAGTTGAATTAGTTACATGAAAGTCTAGTTGATTTTCAGTCAATGGCATACTTCATAGTTCCTGTGATTGCTTATACTGAGAGAAAATTATGAGCTCTCGTATGATATTGGCATAGGATTGTTACCTTCATATGAATTTCTTGACCTAATGAAATCATTCTTAAACCCATCAAGCAACAAACAGGAATCCTGCATAGCCTTTGGAAGGCAGTCAGGGTATAGTATGATGTACAGCAGCAGGGAAAGGAGAAATATTATGCAAAGATGCCAGGACACTGCTTTTACACAAAGTGCCTTGGGATCTGGGGTGCAGATAGGACGTTAAGGCTGATTTTTGAGAAGCACTGAGCATTGAACATTCTAGCCAAAGTCCGTGGAAGCTGTTGCTGCTCAGCACCTTTGAAAATCAGGTGTTCTTTTTACGGTGTCATCAGAAAGATGCATGCACATTCACTTAATGTTAATCTAAGGAAGGGCTGAGTGGGCACTGGTAGGATGGGAGCCTACAGGTGTAAATTGCCTAAGTAGCTGGCACCCGATCCAGCAATAACTAAGCTATCCCGACTTCACATTCCAAACAGGAGGCAGAAGACAATGTTATGAGGAGAATAGAATCAGCGGGGTGCTATGGTATTTTACAGAGAGATACAAAGACAGGGTCTCTGCCCCCACACAATTTACCGTGCAGAGAAAGAAGGTAAAACCACAGAAGAGCAGTGTGATTTGAATGGGGCATCCACAACTTTTGCTTAGATTGTTATGGTAAGGAGCAAAACTTTTTCATTGTCAGTTTAATATTTATCAGAGGATAGAAGAAAGGAGAAAAGGCAGAAAAATGTACATCTCTCTCTCTTCTGAAAGGATCTGTTCTTTATGAGGAGCTCTAGTACTATACCCAGACCAGCATAGTTTTGTGGGTGCCTGCTTTATTTTGTCAATATCAGCCAGAATTTTTCAGCTGGCAGATAGCATCAGATTGGAAAATGAGGTCACGGGAAAGCAATGGGAAGTAACTTTAAATAGGAATATTCACAATTGTGCTATCTTATATGGGGATGTTATTGGCATTTGACATTTGCTAGCTTTCCCCTGGAAAAGAAAAACATCCTGAGAAACAGGAAATACATTCTCCACGCTCCTCTCTCCCAGTAAAAGTACAAATGAAGAGATATGGGTTGATTAAAACATATATTGATGAGATTAACATTCCTGGGTTTCTGTGGTTTCAGTATGACCCTTTGATTATTTCTCTATAACCACATCCCTGTTTTAATAAAGCATACTTTCCTCTTGGTAATATCTAGGTCAGACTTTCATGATTCTCCCTCTACCTCCATCTACTTAGCTTAACAGACCACAATGTAACAGCTGCCATATAGTGCTACTGGGGCCAAAATAATTAAGAGCTATTTCACTTCTAGGTGGAAAAAGGCATCCAAAACTGTGCAGGAATATTCCCAGGGAAAAGGCACTAACTTCCTAGGACATTGTCATGAACTCCCTGAAGGCAGAACCTTGTTTTCATGTGGAGCACATTGCAGAATTGACATCTAGCTGCTTAGCAAGCCTTACTGACATGCATAGAGGTTAGCTTAGGGAAGAAAAGAAAATGCACCTGTACGTTTATTGGCAAGGAACTGAGGTCACTCTTCTCTGGAGCAATGAGTGAGGATAATTCATTAGGATGAGGTAAGTATTTCAAGCTAGGTCAATTTGCTGTCAGTGCAAGTGGCAGGCAGTGATGTACCTCTGTCCTTATCATTTAGGTTTCTATGTCTCTACCCATAATTTACAACATGGCCTAAGGCCTCAGAGCACAAGTTGGATGTATTATTTCTTTAAAAAAAGCTCACTCCAAGGCCCATATCTAATATGCAAAGTTTCATCCCGCATCTTATTTTGCATTGCTGAGTTATCACCCTCTAAATTACAAGCAGAAGCCCTGGCAGACTCTTGCTAACAGCACTAATGGCTGCTATTATAAGTCTGCCACTTGCTGGCACTGAACCTGCGTCATCTCATCTGCATACAGGGATGCGGTCAACTTGAAAAATCACATTTCTGTATGAAAAGTGATACTTTTGTTGCAAACAATACTTTGGACATAGTAACAGGAAGATATATGGGTAGGGTGGAAATGTATTTAACACTAGTCGGTTTGTTTACTTTGTGTGTTTGATAGCATTTTGCAGTATGCCAGTTTCATTGTTGTACTGATGTGTGCCTCCCGTCCTCTGCGCTAGCAAGATGACCTCCTTCCTGTACTGCTGTAGGAAGGAAATCATGCACGCTGTGTCCGAGACCCTGCACTAATAGCAGCAGCAACGCTGAAGCTGAAAACACAGCAAGCAGGTAGGCATGTGCCCAGGGAGGAAGTGGAGTGGGAGAAGAGATGTGTTGCACTTGAGGATTTTTTTTAAGAGGTCTTTGTAATAGTTCAGAAGGGCAGAAAACCCCCTAGAATGTTATTGTACAGATTTTTTGTAAATGAGTGTTCATGATGCTTTTTTAAAGGGGGAGTGTGTCAGAAACTTCATTGTTTGAAACTCACGAATTTGAAAAGATTCCAAATCACCAGTGCCCCCTGAAGTATAGCACTGTTGCTTTTTCTTAGGATGCCAAAGCTGTACCTGGCTCTATTTAGGCTGTGGCAGGCTTGATTCATCCCAGCTTGCGCCTTCTATAGATATACCAGCCCCAGACTGCGGCTTCTATAGAGATACTGGGATAGTGGATCAAATTAGAAGGCCAAGTTCGCCATCTTCTGGGGAAAACATGCAAGCTGCCTAAGAGACAAGGTAGGTGAGGTAATCTCTTTCAGTGAACCAAATCCTATTGGTAAAAGAGGAACTTTCAAGCTACACAGAGCTCTGCTTCAGATCACTGGAATCAAGTTACCTAGAGGGTTGGCACAAACATGTTTTATTCATTCCGTCACTCCTGTTCATGGCTGGATTAACCCATCACTGGACTGTAGACACACACACAGTTCTGAGTCCCTCTATGGACCAGCGTGACTGCTCTGTTAACCCAAACATGTCTGCTCCTCCCGCGCAGCTTAGTTAATTCTCTTCTGTCCAGGTACGTGATTAGCTCCTGATGCACAGACACTGCCCTATTGACCCCCTTGTGTCTGCCCTCCCCGCCTAAGCACCTGGCCACGCCCCTCCCAGCTGGTTGCCCCAATACAGCTCTCTGAACATATAGCAGTTCCCAAGGCTGGTGCTAAGTGAGCCTGGTGTGCAGAGCAGAGGGGACACTGGCTGTTGGAAGGGGAAACTTCAATGCAGGAACCAGCCACATGGCAGCAGGGAGGAGGCGCAGTGCTGCCTGCTCCATTGTTCACTTACATTTAACCTGGCACCTCCTCCATCATGACAGAGGACAAATTTGAGTGTGTGGCATTGCTGGTGCCCAGGGTTACAGTAACACTTAGCTTTCCCCTGCCCTTTGCCCCAAATTTGGGCCACAGACACAAGCCTCATTTACCTGTGCATGAATCTGTCCCTGCTCCTCTTTGAATATTCATGAGAGGGATATGGTCTGAGGACAAAACCAGGCATTAATAATGTCTGCAGTATTCTGGTACACTGCTCTGCTCTGTAAACTTGGGCAAGCTGAGACTCTGTCTGTGCATGTAGTCATCAAATGGCTGTCTGTCTCACGGGCACAGTATATCAACGTGCATAAAACACAGTATTCTTATTATGCACTAGTGCATCGTTAATATACATTTCAGCAGTAGCTTTGGAAATGTCAGTGGCTGTATGTGTACTTTGTCAGCCCAAGTGTTGAGGAGGTAGGAGGAGGTGCTGCTGGTAGCCACTGAACAAAGCAAACTCCCCCCCTCCCCACACACATTTAAAGTAGCAATGACTAGGAGGGTCAACTAGCACAGGCACTGGTGCACATCTTCCGAGCACATGGAAAATTAGGAAATCCAGTTGCTAGGCCTGCCCAGGCATGATTTATTAATGAACTAATCCATTTGGCTAGTTTAGTACTCACTGAGAAGTATTTAGGTCATGCCCCCCTCCATCTACACCAGTCACCCCCACAGGAGCCCAAAGTATACCCACTGCCATCCACAGCCCCAGCACTGTTCAGCTGGAGACAGGGAGAAAGGTCCCAGACTTGGTGTGCTGCAGCTACAGCACCCATAGCTCCTGGGTGATGTGACCACTGCTACCACCGCCCCAGGGCTCCAAGCCTCAGAAGCCTGAGCAGGCAATGTGTATCCAGTTCTCAATAATACATCCCTATTACTGATTAAATCAAATGCTCGAAAATGCCCATCAGTTGCTGTTCGCAATGCATATGAAATGCCCCCAGTCTCCTGCTGTCTTGTTTAAGCAACTGGATTAGAGCGTGATGGTAGCTGTGAGCCTGGCCCAAAACATATTTAACTCAAGCAGAACAGCTTCAACCAACAAAGGGAGCAGCAAGCCCAGGGCTATTACAGAACATGGGTAGGCAGAGGCACCAGGGTAGCCTCAAATCCATACCTGCCACAGTCCAAGCCCACAGCCAATCCTCTGGGTTACAGAGGAAGTTGCTTCTGGCTTAACCAACATTTAATTAAAACAGCTTTCATAGACAAGAGGGAATCAAGCTCCACATTGCCCATAGCACATGCAGCACAACTGTGTTTGAAACCCCTCCAAATCCCAGAGGAAGGGTTCAAACCTACAGCACCACTAAGCAAGGAAAGCAGTCTAACCACTGTACTACAAATCATGGAGTTGATGCTGCTCAAATAATAGTGTAAAATGTCAACAGGCAAGCTCCAGGGGTCCCTAGCCTCCACCACCAGAACTAGCTGCATAACCCAGGCACGTACATGGACTGCAGCACATCCCTCTTCCTACACACCCTTTTCAGTGAAAGGGGCTTGGACTCAGCATCTCCCCTAACACACCAGAGAAGCCCCATTCCTGGCTTAAAGAAGGCGCCTCAGACACCACAGGGCAAATTAAGGATGTGTCTATACTGCACCCTTAGCTCGAAATAAGATACACAATTTGTGCTATGCAAATTGCGTATCTTATTTAGATTCTTTTTCGAAATAGCCTATTTCAAAATTTGGCGCATCTACACAGCACCAAATTTCAAAACAAAACACTATTGCGAGACATCCCTTATCCCTTGTGCAACGAGGTTTACAGGAATGCCGAAATAGTGTGTTCACTATATTTCGCAATAGTGGATGCATTCAAAAGATGTGGGGTAGCTATTTTGGGATACCTCTGGTATCCCGAAATAACATTGCAGTGTAGACGTACCCGAAGACAGTACAAATGGCCAGACTGGGTCAGACCAATGATCTTGCTAGCCCAGTCGCCCATCTTCTGACGGTGGCCGATGCCAAATGCTTCAAACACAATGGACAGAAGAGGCAATTATCAAGTGATCCGTTCTCCGTCCAGCAGCTGGAAGGCTGAGGTATAGGGATAGCTGGAGGACAGGACTGTGTCCTTGGCTAAGAGCCCTTAGTGGAATCTTTCTCCGTGCAATTGCTCACTTTTGTATTGAAGACGATTACAGGTTGGCTTTGGTGACATCGACTAGCAAGGAGAGCCATATGCTGACTGTGCCTTGCAGGAAGCTGTACCACCTTTGGTTTGGTTTAAATCTGCTGCCTTTTCATGTCCTTGGGTCAGCTGGACTCTTGTGTTATGGGAAGGGGTGAATAACACGTCCTTAGTCACCTCTCCACATGGCTTACAGAGCTCTAGCCTATCCAACACTTGTAAGGGGAGCCGGGCCTCCCTACCCCATGGGTAAGCCTCCCTCCTCTCCCAACCACTAGGCTAAAGGTTACATGGTAGGCCTCAGCCTCCTTCCCCCACTTGCCTCAGTTGTTTGACGGGCAAATGTACATTATGAGAAATGATTTTGGCACCTAAGTGGTTCCTGGCCATGGATCACAAGCAAAGGTCGGTAACTGGGATGGGTAGATGCCAGTTCAGTTTCCTTCTCCCTGCCTGAGGAGAAGAGATGTGAATAGGGCTCTGCATTTTCTCACTTGTGAGTCCCAGTCAGGGACCAAGGTGGGCTGCACCTTGTAGCATCCTGAGGTTGTGTCATTGTTATTAAGGAGCAATTAGGCAAGGTAGCTGTAGCCCTGTGGGCTGGCTGCTTACCCTGCTCTGAGTGATGCAGGTTCAATCCCTTCTTCAGCTTCCTGAGAAGGGACTTGAACAGCTGTCTCTGAAGTGACTGTCCAGCTGCTAGACTAAGAGGTGGTCTCCCTAGGGTGGGCCTGGTGTTTGTTACTTCATCCTCTTCTGCTCTTGTTCCACTTTCATCCCATATTCATGAGGGTCAGCAGGCTAGCAAGCAGCCATGTGGAGCCTAGCAGTTGTGGTGTGTGCTTAGCATGTGTTAGCTTGGGGTTCAAATCTCCGTTTGTTTGATGAGAAGAGAATTGAACCTTGGTCTCTCCGGTGGCTGGGCTAGGTGCTATTCTGACCTGGCGCCTCCCTTGCTCTTCTCTGCTGAAGCTGCTCCACTTTCAGTAACAGTCATTGGGCCAGAGTTCCAACAAACAGCCCTTTATAGCTTATGGGTTGGGTGTCTGCCCAGTAGGTGAAAGGTTGGGTTCACGTCCCCTGCTTACTTGTTGACTCTTATCTCTCAAGTGGTATGGAGAGGGCAGATAAAGAAAAGTTATTAATTAGTTCCCATAATAGAAGAACTAGAAGACACCAAATGAAATTAATGGGTAGCAGGTTTAAAACCAATAAAAGAAAGTTCTTCTTCACACAGCGTGTAGTCAACCTGTGGAACTCCTTTCCAGAGGAGGCTGTGAAGGCTAGGACTATAACAGAGTTTAAAGAGAAGCTAGATAATTTCATGGAGGTTAGGTCCATAAAAGGCTATTAGGCAGGGGATAGAAATGGTGTCCCTGGCCTCTGTTTGTCAGAGGCTGGAGAAGGATGGCAGGAGACAAATTGCTTGATCATTGTCTTCGGTCCACCCTCTCTGGGACCCCTGGTGCTGGCCACTGTTGGCAGACAGGCTACTGGGCTAGATGGATCTTCGGTCTGACCCAGTACGGCCATTCTTATGTTCTTATGACTGGGCTAGTAGGTATTCCAATGTGCTGGCTCCTTCACTGTTTCCTTTTGAGGATGGGCTGCTCTCGCTAAATAGTCATGGAGCCACAACTACCCCCCATAAGTCTCCCTGTAGTCCAGGGATTTGGGTGCTTGCCCCTTAAGCAGTGGAAGTGCTGATTCAGATTCCCTTTCTGCTCCCTGAGAAGGGATTTGACCATTGACCTCGTGACTCCCTTTGTATTCCTGCGCTTTGGGTCCCTTGATGCTTGTGGAGAAATGCGAGGCTGTGTGAACTGTTCTCTGAAATTGTTCCATTTTAACTATATATTAACCAGGGCACAATAAGCTTCCAAAGCTCTTGGTGGTTTGGGGGTAAAGGTGCTCACCTACAGTGTAAGTGCCTCTGGATCAAATCCTTCCTCTACCAGGCAGGAGGGCTTCTTGTGGGTGGGAGCAGATCTCTTCTCGCTCATCAACAGGCCATTTACAGCCTGTCTTCTTTTTCTAATTAAAAGAGGAATTCCCTGGGCAGTAAAAAACCCCCCACTCACTTTTGTCCACCATGATCAGGATACAGGCACGGGTTGTGGCAGACTATGGATGGCATTTGAATAATTGTGTAGCCACAACAATTTTTAGCAGTTACACGACTATTTGATAGTCCCTGGGGGCAGGACTGGCAGCCAGTGAGTTCCTGGCTTGCCATCCCATGCTGCTGCCTCTGTGGCACATGGAGCTGATCCGCAAGGGGAGCTGGTTTAAAAATTGGCTCCCCATGCAAACCGGATCCGGTCTGCCACCCCTTTCTGTGGGGGGTCCCCCACCTCTCAGTGGACGGAGGCTAAGATACCAGCACCGCTCACTGTCTTTCAAAGCATATTGGAAAAAATCTCAGTTTTTGTCTCCGTTCTTAATTTGTCTCTGCTGCTGGGGAGAAAGTATGGTCTGACGCAGGGGTGGCCACGAATTTGTAAAGCGGTAAAGGGCTGCACTCTTCTGTGATATTAATGGAGGAGGTGCAGCATCTGGGATGGAGGTTGGTTGGCTGCAAAGAGAACTTTGGCTGCAGTAAGGGATTTGGGTGCAGGGAGAGGGTGTGGGGAATCTGGGAGGGAGTTTGGGTGAAGGCGGCAGTTGTGATCTGGGGCAAGGACTGGGGTGCAGGGGTTGTGACCTGGGCCAGGGAACTAGGATGCAGGAGGGACTGCAGGGGTTTGGGTTGTGACCTGGAGCAGATTGTAATACAGGATGGAGGGCAGAGGGTTTGGGTTATGTGGGGTGCCAGAGGCAGGCTCTGGCCAGAAGACTTAACTGCATGACTCCGGGTCAGCAGCCTTCTCAGGCAGACTCCCTGCCTGCCCCACGCCTACACTGGCTGCAGGGGCCAGGTGATCTTTGAATAGCTACAAGCCTAAGGGAAGGGGGGAGAGCTGCTTGACAAGTGGCAGCTACTATTGGCTGGAAACCAGCCAATGAGATAGTGCTGGGGGTGGGACAGGGCAGTGTAAGAAACCTCCTTCCCCTCCCTCCTCAGGCTCATAGTTGTTCAAACCAGGCCCCACAGCAGCTGCTTTTCTCAGCAGAGAGAGAGAGAGTGTGTGTGTGTGTGGGGCAGGGGGCCTGCCTGAGGTTCCCCACAGTGTCCACGGACCATATCTGGAGGCTTAGCAGGCTAGATCCAGACTGCAGCCTGTATTTTGCCCATCCTTGGTCTAATGCATACAGTGTGGGACATCAGACATTCTGAGTCCATTGCCAGCTCTCTCTCTGAAGCCTTCTATGGCTTTAGGCTATATTCCTTATGGCTTAATTTACTCATACATATAACCAAGACACTAATTCCCAATACTCCTGCCTCAGCAATGTGTTTGTGAGGCTTAATTCATTAGTATTTATAAACAACCCTATCTTCACCATATTAGTGCTATTAGATAATGCTGTAGAACATTTTATGATACAGCAGTAAGGGGATGTATTGCCTTGTAATGGTACAGCACTTGCTAGTACAGTGACATCTGTGATGTGCTTATTGGAAAGCAGAAAACCTATAGAAGCTTAAATTATATACCTTAATCAAGTTACATCCAGGATATGACAGCTAGTCAATAAGCAACACCCAAGTGGCAATAGTATTAACTCTCTATATAAAAAGAAATCAGTCAACCACCTACACGAAAGCTTGCCAGTGAGAAGAAAAATGGGCAGAGGTCACTGTAATTACTATACCATGTAATTAAAGTTTCTAATGCCAGCAAGGGTGCTGCAGTTGAAGGCAGTGGCACGTGTGGACAAGTTGGATGCTGAACAGTCAGTGGTTGGCGCAGCGTTCAGAACCAGCCACCATGAGAGCACAGTCTGGCTCTCACAGAAGGAAGGATGTTTTCATTTGAATGAGCGCTCATCTGAAGGTGCTATTGCCCTCATGTGAGAGCACTAAAATCAGCAACTCGCCCTCTTATAATGAGGGGCCCACACTACTGAGTAATGTGAAAGAATATGTTTACGTGTCATCAGAACCTCAAAAATCCCCCCTGAGGGAACTTGTTGGAACCAAGGCTACTTGAGCCAGGGCTTGTGGGTTCTAGTCTCAGTGCAGCTAATGATTCATTAAGCTCTCAACTAAGTCACGTTGCTATTTGATGCTTTAGTTAGGCCACCTTCCTATAAGTTCATTGAATGAATTAATGCTTGTAGGAACTGAGCCCCTTATCTACGTTCTAAGGAAATGCTAACTATTGCAAATTAAAGATGGGCCCGAGTAGCAGAGTTGAAGGGTGTTCAGATTCAGGGTTTCTGATTGGCACATTACAGAATGAGGAATCTACATGAAGTGTGGGTCTCAGCTCTGCTCACAAAACAACCTGAGGGAGTTTGAATGAGATATTCACCTCAGGCCTCTCTCTCACTGCACACATGAGAGGGAAAGGTGAGACTCATTTGATCTGGAAGTTCACACTAAAAGGAGTAAAGAGACCACAAAGGGATCAGCTCTGTCCGCCTAAGAGCCAAAGAAAGGAACAAGCCTGAACTTGCCATCCAACTAATAGAAAGCGTGTGTCACAGAGAAACTGAGGGAGTGTACCTAGAGAGACATGTATGAATTCAGGTTTATTCTGAATACAATCAAGTAACAGTTTATTTTTGCTTTTACTAAAAAAAGATTTATTTTACATGAAGATGATATAACTGCACATTATGGGGGGAGAGGGTGTGTGTTACAGGCACCAGCTGTGGTACACACAGTTGCTACTTATTCTTCACCATCTAAATCTATCTTCACACTTTTATTTTTTGTTCTTCAGGGAAGACAAAGCCTAAGTCTCTTAAACCCAATGTAAGTGAGCAAACCCACCCCCCTTTTCTTTTCTGCCAGAAGGAAGAAATGACTTTCTACTAAAGATGTTCCAACCCACTTACTTACAGTGATGTGCTCAGGCTAGTTATTGTGCAAAGAGTAATATGGAGCCAATCAGAGAGGAATACTCCACTGCATAATTGCCCTATTTCAAAACATTATTCCATAGTAACGATCTGTAGCACAGCTGTGCCTGATTGAGACAGAGTGAGAAGCATGCACCTCAGTACACACTCCTTCAAGAGAGAAGCGCCCTCATTGTCTGGTAATGCTGGAAGCCAGCCCATCAGCTACCCTCAGTCTTTTCGTCCCTAATCTCAGGGCAGGGAAATAGCAGCAGCCAGTGGAGCGAATGCTATTTCCCATTACAACCCTTATGATTAAGCCAGGCTCTGAGCCTTTAAATCCTTCTCCGAATAGGAGAGGAGTTTCTTCAACATTAGTAAAATACATTTGGCACCAAAGCAAGTGCACATTCAAACGTCTGCTTTTGGATAGTCGTGTTACTACCTCCCTTTCCTCACCCCCCCGCCCCCCAAAAATCAACCCACCCATTTTTTAATCTTGTTTAGTATAGAAAGAGATACCAGCCTGTAAGCTATCAGAACTCTATTTGCAATAGAAGAGAGTTCCTTCCCAGGTATAAATGGCAGGTGAAATTCACATCTCAGGCATTCATTTGTTTGCAACAGCAGAGAGTTGGTCTCGGATCCTTCCCAGCCCCTCTAACATAGTGTCCAGGGTTTCCTTATTCAGCTCCACAGTCACTGCGGAGATCACAGGGTTGTCCTCACACAGGGCAGGATCTTCCTGAACCTGAAGTAAAAAAGTGGTCTGAACTCACAGGAGACATCTACCTGCCCTCCGGTGCCTCCCTTCAAAGCACAACTGATTGAAGATGGACTAAAAGTAGCTGATGGGCACAATTTTCCCTCCTGAAGAACCCCAGTGTGCTTCCCGAACTGAACATCTCCCACCAAGGAAGCTACATTTCATTGGTGAAGACAAGCAACTACGTGGCACAACAGTGAGTAAAGGGGAAACTCTCACCCAGGCAAAACCCCATCTTGTAGGAGAAGTGTCTGATACTCTTACTAGCAGTACCAATGGGCTCTTTAGCGTCCCTACAGAGTACACAGCTACCAGATTTTTCTCCTCTCACGTAGTATCTCCTCTGGAAGAGACCATCCATCCCAACTCACTTTAAAGGTTCTTGAAGCACAGAGGGTTGAGTGGACCTCCTGGGATTTAAACTTGCACATCCAGGGACTCTAGCTATTCCCTCCTCCTCCCAGTCTCACCTGATCTGTGTGTCAGTGAGGGAGGTCTCCTGTAGCCAAAAACTAACCCCAGAATAATCTACTAAAGAGATGGTGGGTTAGAGTGAACAACAGTCTTGGATGAAGGGCCAGATGGCACCTTATGATTTGCTAGCCTAATGTGGTCTCCATGGGTGTGTCTAGACTACAGGGTTTTGTCGACAAAAGTGGACTTTTGTCGACAAAACTATACCTGCGTCCACACTACCTTTGAGTTATGTCGACATAACGTTGACAAAACTTAGCAGTTTTGTCGACGTATGTAAACCTCATTCGATGAGGAATAACGCCTTTTGTTGACAGAGTTCTGTCGATAGAAGGCATTATTGCATCTACACTGTCCTTTGTGTCCACACAGTTATGTCGACAAAGCGGCTTGCTTTGTCGACAGAACTGGATGTAGTCTAGACGCTCTGTCGACAGAATCTGTTGACAAAACTTCTGTCGACAAAACCCTGTAGTCTAGACATACCCCATGTGTCAGAGAATTCAAGTTGTCCTAGAGCTCAGCAAGCTGGCTCCTTGTAACAGCAGAGAACTTTCCCATCCTCCAAAGGGTCTGTCATGGTTCCCCCTCTAGACCTCATTCATTCATGGGGGATCCACGCATATTTCTCTCGTATCATTTCTGTTTGTGCCTATCTAGCATCACAAGTAAGTTAGCACTGAACTCTTCTCTACTGCTACAGAGTGATTCTCTTGCACCTGAACTCTCACCTGGACACAGTAACCCATGCATTACCTTCAACTGTAGTAGACAGGTGGGTACTGCCATTCTGCCGATGCTGTCCGAGGAGGTCTTGATGTCCACTCTCCAGTCCATGTCAACCAGCCGAGGTAGGGAGACTGCAAGATTGAAAGTTACATTTAGTTAAAGCTTATGACTTGGGCTTGTCCACATGCAGTAATCCCAGCTTTTGCTATAGGAGCCACTGAGATGTTGCAGATAACCATTTCCATGACATCAGATTGCACTGAAACAAACCAAAAGCCTATAATCTCCATAGAGGCACAAAGCACTTTCTGGTTCCAAATCAGGCCGCTGCTCTGTACAACATGTAAGTTGCAGGCAGCTGGGAATGAAACATCACACAAGGCAACCCTAGAGAGAGTGCAAAACACGCAGGGGAGAGGAGCAATAAGGCTTATTAATTCCTTTCTCCAAAGGACCCCCTATGCCAGCATTCTTCTTGCTTTACCGAACTGGCTTCTCCCTGAAGCCTACAGCCAGCATTTCAATGTGCCTTGATTTGGGCCCTACAGTGTGTCCTGCTCCATGCTGCAGCTGAAAGATAAATCATGTAGGAATGATCTGAAAACTCAGCAATGCAAAATACATGATTTCCACTCCCATGCCTGCTAGCAAAGGAACTCTGGGGTACAGTGTATGTGCTGGGGCACAGCCACCTCTCTGCACCTGGCCAATTCATTAAATGCACCAAAGCACTTGCACTTGATGGATGACTAATGATTTAAGCCTGACCCAATTTCCATCGCATTAGAGCGGATTAATTCTACAGTGTAATGAAATGCCGATGTTGGTGCTTAAGATGCCCAGAACACTATAAACCTGTTAAGAGAATGAGGCTATTTGAACTTGGCTGACCATTTGACATTTAAGAATCTATATTCTACCTAGGAGAGAAAAAGGTTACATCGTTTCATCTGATGGAGCATACACAGCCTGGCTGCGTCTTTCAAGGTTAAGAGGTCAGAGGCTGCACAAAATTAAAAGCAGAAGTAGTACAGCAAATCTCCTAAAGCAGCAGGATAATCCCACAACTCACCTTGTGTCCAAACTGGAAAGGCTACTAATACAGGGAAAGCCTTGGAAAATAACTACAAGCTGCATTCCAAACACGAGCATAGATCTTTGTAGGGCAGTTTTTCCTTTCTGAAGTGCTTTGGTGTCTAGTGAATAGTTAACAATGTTGACATTTAAAGGCATCTGACTCAGCCCCCTTTTAAGTGCCCCGACAGTTCATATCTCAGAGACATTTTGTCAGAGTCTCTGCAAACTTAAGCTCTGTTTCAACTATACTTCCTACGCTTTTTTTAAACTTTTCTTTGCAACCCTAACAACTGAGGAGTTGTCTTTCAAAAGAAAGCTGACACTGTAGAGAACAACTCATAGCCAGTATGGGCGCCCCCTGACTCCTCCCAGTGGGCAGAGGCAAGGGGCAGCATACCCAACAGTCTGGGAAAATAGCACAGTAAGAAAATAAAGGGTTTTCAAACATCTTGATGAAGTACAGGTGATGGGGGTGAGGCTGTGCCATGCAGCTGCATGACATAACTGCAATTACAGCACCTGCTTACACTAAATATTGTCCTAATTGTAGTTTTTCACATTTCTTCACATTACAATGCGATCTAAGAAATAACTTGAGCCAGCACCATGTGCCCAACCATGGTCTATCGGCAATAGCTCTGCTGACACATTCAGGAACTCTGCTTTAGGGCTTCTGGCCTTTATCTTAATCACGTACTAGCTGCTGAAAAGGCTATTCCACCATGTTGGAAAAAGCTATTCTTTTCCGGGAAATGGTGGATTATGCTGATCAGGCATTTGCTGCACATTTCTAGAGGGGCAGATATAATGATTTCAACAACAAACATTATGAATGGTTGATTGACATGTGTCATAAAACTTAGGACAGTTTCCTGGGCCTCCAAAGCGCCTGGCAATGATTGCCTTGCTGATTAAAAAACAGGGCTCAACAGCTGCATCTTACATTGGGTTGTGAATGCTGCCCAATACTAGACTGTAAATGGGAGTGACTCGCAAACACAAACGCTTGCCAGCCAAATCTGCACTGTCCCCTGGGATTCAGGTCTGGGGACAAATGGTAAGAGCAGACTCCCCAAACTGGGCCAAGTCACTGCTTGAACTTTGCTCTGACATTGCACGCGATTCTCCTGCCAAGTTGGCTAATTCAGGCTGTTTCTCTCTCTGCTTTTCCTTGAAAGGTCTTGATTTTCTTTAGGGATGTCACAGGATAACCATTTACACAGTTAACTGATAAGCCTAGGCTTACTGGTTACCATGAATGGCTACACACTACCTCCCGCCCTGCTTCCGGGGAGCTGGCTGCTGCCCCATACTGCTGCCTCTGTATGAGCAACATGAGGTGACAGCCAGCTCCCCAGGACCAGGGGGCCGGCAGGAGGGAGCTAGTATATGCCAGGAACCAGTTTAAAAGTGCAGCAGGTAATTTCAGTGGTTCCCCCAATTACCGGATTTTAACATTCCTATGCGGGTTGTTTTTTAATTTAAATTTTGCGGGAAAAGTGGCACACCCAGAGCTGAAGCAGAAAGCCGAAGCAGACCTTAAGTTCGCAGAGACTCTGACAAAATGCCTCCGAGATGTGAACTGTTCAAGCATTTGAAAAGGGGGCTAAGTCAGATGCCTTTAAATGTCAACGTTAACTATTCACTAGACACCAAACCACGTCAGAAAGGAAAGAAACTGCCCTACAAAGATCTATGCTAGTGTTCAGAATGCAGTTTTTCCACAGCTCTGAGCAGGAAGTTACAGCGCTGTAAAGTGGCAGTGTAGACTAGGCCTAAAATAAGCAAGCTCTTAAACCATGGAAAAGTAAGTATGAGATGACAGCATTGGTTTCCACTTCCTGAAGGGAGGCTCAGTTTTCAAAAGTTTAGCACACACCATTTTAGTATACCTCAGATTGAAATTTCAAGGTCTTGCTAACCACCTTGCAAATATTAATAACCTCAAAAGCCAGTCTGCTACTTACTCTGACTTGATTGTGCTTCGTTCCTCCAGACAGCACTGTGCAAAAGAAGAGGAAAACAAATACGGTCAGGGCTTTAAAGGAGATTACAGCAGCAAAGCACAACAGGAATAGTGAGTGGAGAGACTCCTTGCAAAAGGATCAGTCAGAAAAGAGAGAGGCTGGAGAAAGGAGACTACCCGTAGTAGGTGACAACTTTATTGTGGCAATTGCAAGAGTTGAAGAGTGTAGAATAAAGGCAAAGGTTGGCCCATAGTACTCGGGGAAAAATTGCTTTGCCATCAGAAACTCGGTGCAATTTACTGATGGCCTGTATAGTTCTCTGCAGGTTTGCCAGGCTACCTTACTGCCACAAAATGCTGCATCGTTTTAATTTTTCGTTTCTTCCAAAACTGTAAGACAACCTGATGGGCAGTAAGGCTGGGCCAATGGCGAAGACACTAGTTGGAGATTTGAGTGACAGAGGTTAAATTTCCTGCTGTACCACACAATTCTGTGGGATACTCACTTAGGGTGCATCTACACAGCGGGGCTTAACTCGAAATAAGCTACGCAAGTTGAGCTATGCCAAGGTGTTCCAGGCTGCCAGCCACGTGAACACTGGGGATATGTAACATTCTCTTGTTTAACATCCAAATGCAATCAAAAGGCAAGCACTTACACATTTTCCAAAATTATCTTGGTCAGGAGGTTTTTAAGGCTCTGGTGGAAGTTCTCTGGGAAAAGAGAGAGAATTTCTTCTGCAGATGACAGGCCCCGATACACAATGTGCCTGGTGAGGTTGTGCAAAGAGCAGACCAGCTGCAGGAAAGGAACAGTTAATAGAAAAGAAGCTGATGGTCACCACATACTGCACAGGGAGTGACTTCAGTAACCAGACAGGGTGCAGGGAAATGTACATGCTTCAGGCCGGTTCCAGCAATCAGATGCATGTGTGCAGGCCCTCATGGAGTCCCACTGAAGGTCTCTCCCACCCCCCCATATGGAGCCAACTGCAAAATCAGTTATAGAATTTCATTTTCTGTAAGAAATGACAAAGACCTTGCTTGATATGTGAGGCTCACAATTCACCGTACTTCAACCTGTACTAGGAATGTTAAAATGCGGTTAATTTGACTAGTCGATGGAAATTCCATCGACTAGACAATAGGCACTTCCGCATTCCTCCTTTGAAATGTACAAGAACCCCTGCTGGGGGCACAGGTTTATGGGTGACCTTGACCATCCCTCTGTTGATGAAGGATTGTTCCCTGGAGTATACTCTTATCTATATTTTGAACTGCGTGTTCAGCCTTGGGAAAATTGAAAAAAAGAAAGCCAATGGGATTTAAGATCCTAAATCGCTTAAGCACTTCTGAATACTAGAACCCAAAATCTTGAAAAAAACCCATAAGCCAGCTAGCATGATTTAGCCTCCAATCCTGCATGGTATTCTATAGGACACAGGTGTCTGTGCCCACTGATCCCGATGTATGACTTGACTTTTAGCCAGCAGCTCTGTTTGAACAGAGTTTTCACTCAATTCACAGAATGAAACATAATTAATTAAAAACTTTGGTTAGGTAAATGGGGGAGGGAAGACCCTGTTTGGATTGTACCTAGGGCTTTAACTTACTGCATGAAATAATTTGCAGTGGCTTTTAGATGCATTAGTTTGTTCTTAAACTGCCACAGTTGCTTCTTCCTGTATAATTACTTTAGATCTTTAAGGGGCTTTACTCCCACCAACGGATTCATGATCCCTGCTATCAGACAGATGAAGGTCATTCTGGTGTATATAGAATCTGCATCCATTTTGACTGCACTTGTGAAGCAGAATTCCCCATTTTGTGTTCTAGTATCTGTGAGGATGTCCTGTCTTCACAGGCTGACACAGAGGCCCCAATGGAGTGCTGAACCTGTCCGACTGCAGCACTGAAGATGACACACTGCCTCATTAGCCATCACAGTGAAAGCTGATGATCAATTAATTACCATTAGTTTTAAAGTCTGCTTCTCACCAATGTTTGGCTGCTTGCAAAGAGGAGCAGGAGGGAAATGCACCTGCTACATGCAGGCCCTGTCAATAAGACAATTGATGAAGTGTCATTGCACTCTTACTTGAGCTGCTTCTTCTGATGTCACAGACAGTTTGGAACAGGTGCTGTCAATCAATTTGCTTGAGCTTCCTGTTGAGCTAGAAAAGCACTCTTGGCATAGCTGTCTAACTACGTCCTTTGAGGAAGCCTGGAAAATAATGAGTATGGAGCTCAGACACCATTGTTTATAATGCAGAGGAATCAGTGAGTACTTTTATAGAGTGTTTTACAACTGCAAAGCATTGCACTACTCACTCCAATATTCCCCTGGGCATTATACTAGTTTTGCAAACAGGTGAAGTGACTTGCCTGAAGCCACATAGGGAGCTGGTGGCAGACTCTGAATTTAGGCGTGCCAGGCTCCCAATCCTGTGTTGCGGGGTGTGTGTCTTCATTCAAAACTGGAATCTACTTTAAAAAAGTCCTTAAAAGGACAACAAACCATTCCTGTTACAATGCTATTTGACCACACCGACTAGGAAAAAAATACTGCTTGAAAGGACTGAGGGGGGTTGGCATATATGAATACAGACGCTTTAATTTTGCATGTGTCTGGGCTTGCTATGAAGAGGCAGTGAGGCTAAAAGTTCATTTATGTGCATGGACCTGAGCCAACATGCAAAGACACTTTCTGAATTCAACTCCAATTGAACAGGCATCTCTCCTGTCTCCAAAGTTTGCACAGATGACTAAGTACAGCTCACCCCTATAAGTGACAGCTTCCAGAGTGCACCACTCTTGATCCCAGGGAGAGAAAAACCATTTAGTCAGCAGCTCAATAAGAGCAAACATTTTTTATTCTCTCTTGTTAGTAATAAACACTAAATCACATGTATATGGCATATTTCTTTACAAACTCTATCCACGGATCAATGATATGCAGCCACCTTTGGGGCAGAACTTAGTAGCTGTTTACCAGTGCAAGGATTTAAAAAAGGAAACATGCTAACACAGGACATTTGTGTCTCTTCCCCTCTCTCCCTTTTACCTTCAATAAGATCTGCAGAGCTGCAAACTGTTCTTCTGTCACTGGAGCCATCTTAAGTCTATCATGTGACGGCAAGACTAGCAATCACAAGAGCTACGGGTAAGTCAGATGATTAGAACTGCAGTTGCCTTGCATTGTGGAAGTTGTAGTTCTAGCTGCAGCCAGCTGGCGAATTTCTAACCCGAAGCCTTAAAACAAACACATTTTGGTGATTATTTTCACGTGAAGCCATTAAAAAATGTAATGGCTTAAATAAGTAGTTCCCGGCATGACTCCTGATGCCCTGATTCTGAAAATTTAGGCACACGTGAGTTTATTTACATGAATAATTTCTAGTGAAGTCACTAGGACTAAAGTGAACAAAGTCATATGAGTGTTTGTAGAACTGAGGTTTAGCTTTGTAATGCACCACTGTCAAATTAAATTTGTCTCAAAGTTTAACTGTTGTAGAAACAAGCTATTGTAAAGCCTAACACCAATACAAATATTTCCAGAAATTTAAAAACAAAAGCCAAAACCTCCCAGAAAAACAACTGATGAAGTAAATAAACATTCCCCTGCTGAATTTTGCACCCAGTATTACAGCACTAAAGACTTAAAAGTGAAACATTCTAAATAATCAAAAGCCAGAAGAACTTAATTGATTCTCATTATTCATTGTGCATAGAGGCTGTTTTTTGCTTTCATTTCCCTGGCAGATCCCATACTTTTCTCTAAAACTATGCTACTTAAGTGATTGCAAATGTCCCTAAACTATATAGGGTTTTGTAACTGCTTTGTGTCTTTCAAGAATCTCAAAGAAGCATAGACACATTTTTATGTAGGCACTATTGTGCGCTAGTGAGGTATCTGAGGTGTATCATTCCTTCATGTTGTTTTTATTACTGCAGACAATTTTTTTTCCTCAACCAATTTTTTTCCTGCCATTTTTTCGGTATTTTTTGTGACAGTATCTGGCAACCCTACTTAGATTGTAAGCACTGTCTTTTTTGGTTCTGTGTTCCTAAAGCACCTAGCACAACGGGACCTAGATCCATGACTAGGGCTCCTAGGCACAATTGTAATATACATAATAATAATAATAGTAATACTAATAAATTGATTTGCTTATGGTCACATGAAGGGCTAGCGGCCCAGCTGGGAGCAGACAGATGCATTGAGAGGCTAAGAACACTTGTGTGCAGAGGCTCGGGAAGGACCCATAAGTTTTCCCACAATATGCACAAACCATGTCCTACAATGGCTCAGTTTGGTGAGGTGCTGAGACCTCTGGATATGTCCTTAAAAAATTTTTAGTGCTGAATCTGTATAATTGAAGCCACATGGGTATGAGTTGTGTGCAACTCTGCAATGTGACTGCGTGGAGGCAGTCTCGATCAGCAAGCATGGCTCCGTGTGCATCCCTGCCACTACTCAAGTACGCTTTGCAGTGTGCACATACCCTGAGACCTAATAGACCTGATGTCCTCTCCTCTGATCTAATCGTTAGCCTATACTCCCTCCGAAAGCTACAAGTATTTTTCTCTAGTGGTTGCATAGCTTGGAGAAGATGGTCTAAGGGTTAGATCCTGGGTGGTACTGTGTGTCCAATATCTTCAGCTGCTGGAAGCTTAAGGCATATTACTTTCATACCATCATATTACTAGAATGGTGTGTAACTTTATTCTAGGATACCCTTGTATTTTCCACTGGAAAGGGAAATTTAAATAAGTCCTCTTTCGGTGAGGGAAGTAGTCTCCTTTTGCCTTGTATAATTCACTGCACATCAATTACCTTGCATTTTGCACAATCCCAACCCTTTCCCCATACCCACATCACTGGCACACCACTGGCACACGATTTTTATTTGCAGTTCTCCTCTGCAAATGAAAGAATAAATGAAAAGCAGTTTAAATGTGCAGCTGTTATTTGCAGCATGATGAAGAGGTCTGGGCAAAGAGAAAGGATTTCCTCTCGCAGCACAGCTGATTTCACTTTCACATGCTGGGAACTCTTCAAGGGCAGAAGAATCTGAAGGGAGAGTTTTGAGGGTTTTTTAAATAATTTTTCATGAGCAACTGGAAAGGAGACCCTGGGGGGAGCTATTTCAGGGTATGCGTTTAGCATCTGTGTCCTCTTGAAATTAATGAATATGACCATTTTAGTGAGGCACAGTATGTTTGTACTGCTGTTATCATTACGTTAACCAGCGTAGGTAGTATATTATATAAAACTATGTGGATCTGCCTTACAAATCCATGCCACTGGAGGCACCCTATCTGGAGTACTAACATGCTGTAGGAGATGTGACCTGATTGTTCAACCAAATAGTCCCACTACACAACCCAGTCCATAGATCTACTCTGATCAGCAAGGGAACACCATCTGTAATCAGATTAGGAGAACTATCCCATCAGCTGTCTTTCTCCCAAAGGAAATGTTTGGAAGATTTGGCAAAGGAATTGCATCTGCTAATATCCAGACTGTTATATTCCACATGCAGGCATCATATTGGCATTTGCAAATGCTATACTTGATCTATTCTGAGGGAAAAGTCTGGTGCTCCTCGATGTTTGAAATGTGAAGAGTTGGAAAGAAAGGCAGTGTAGATTAGTGGTTAAAGCAGGGGTTGGTGTCAAGAGATCTGGAGGGTCACACCTGGCGCTGAATATCCTTGTGCCTCACTTTCCTCATCTGTGTGATGGGGATGGTAATACCTCTCTACCACACAGGAATATTATGAGCCTTAATTAATTAACACTAGTAAAGAGCTTGGAAATCCTGAAGGCATGAATATAATAAAGGCAGTATGTAGAAGGACAAGATACTACTACTAACTGTCACTGTGCTATCACGCTAAACATGTGTATTATATATAGAAGATCACTTAACATGGTAGTTCTTCACATCATAGGCCTTCTGTGGGATGCTAGATTCCTCTGTTCCAAAACCAATAAAGTTCCTCTTTTCTGCAGTTGCACAGAATTAGAACTTTCAGAGATCCCTGCCTTTCTCCAAAATCCTTATTACTCAGCAGGAGAGGAGGGTCGTTGCCTTTTTGCAGAGCTCTTCTAGAGCTGGGTGTGACCCAGCTGTTTCTGTGTCCCTCTTTAATTATTTCTCTTGCATAGAAATTAGATTGACACATTACTTGTCTTAGGAATTAATTACACAAAATGTCTCTGCAGTTGGACAAATAGGAGGGGAGGTGGAGGGAGGGAAAAGAGGTGTTCAGATGACTATTGTGGGCATTAAGAAGCATGTGGCAAGAGAGAACATTTACTTGTGAGTCATATATTTGGAATGAAGATATTGCTTGCCAGTAAATACCGCTGGCATTGTACTGAATTCACACTCTGACTTCCTTCTGCTGTCATCATTTCCTCACTATCGGATTCTTCTGATGATGGGGAATCAATGACATGTTTGATTTAATATAAAAGTTGAATTAATAGATAGTTCAGAAATAGTCAAACACTAGAAAAGGTTGTGACACATTGCCTGCGAGCTGCTTACCTTTTCTGGCACTGTGACCTAGAGTCAGCCTTTAGAGAGATGTTAGAAAAATATGTGAATATCTCAGGATATGTCTACACTACAGAGGTTTTTTTTTTTTTTTTTTTTTTGAAAAATGACTGTTTTTCCGAAAAAAAAATCAATTACGTTCACACTGCAATCACATTCTTCTGAAAGAAAATTAAAAGAACAGAGGGGTTTTTCCCACATTGGTAATCCTCATTCTATGAGGAAGAAGCCTTTTTCCAAAAGAACTCTTTTGGAAAAAGGTGTGTGTGGATGGGGAACAGGGAGTTCTTCTGAAAGAAGAAGAGGAAAAAGCACAAGGGGCCATTCCGTCCATAGTAATCACAGCTTACATGTGAGATAGCATCCATTCAGTGTGGATGCTATCTTTCAAAAAAGCAGATCGCTTTTTCAACGCACTTTTGCAGCGTTGACACCCTCTTTCGGAAGAAGTTTTTTTGGAAGGTCTCTTCCGGAAAAGCTTCTTCCGAAAGAAGCCTGCAGTCTAGACATAGCCTTAGAGGGGTAGTCGGTAACTTTACAAAACAATGAGTAGCCCTGTAGCACCTTATAGACTAACAAATATTTATACATAGTATCATGAGCTTCTGTGGGCAAAACCCACTTCCTGAGATGACTCTTTTTCTCCGCTCATCTGAGGAAGTAGGTTTTGCCCATGAAAGCTCATGATACTATAATTTTTGTGTTAGTCTCTAAGGTGCTACAGGACTACTCATTTTTTAAAAGTATGCAAATGGTAAGTGGGGGCCATGCCGTGTAAATTAGAGGTGATACTAATTGTACGTATATTTATTTCTACCTTGTTGCATGTTAGCAATGTAACAGACAGTTCCTGTCTTATCCCTATAACTATTGATTCAGAGATCAAAAGGGAATATTAATGATTAATTATGGGTGAAGTAATGTCATTGTCTCTTTAAATTCTATGGTAAACTGCTTAATAGATAAATTACCTTATGTTCATCCATGTAGCTAATAAGTGGTGATGCTTGGGAAACAGAAGGTTACATCAAAAGCCTAGTGTTCAGGACGGTATGGTTAACAGGCTGCTGGAACACTGTATAGAAAACTCTTGGGATCTGATCCTTTCATCTCAAATCTGCTTGAAATTTCGTGCAGGGGAAGCTTAAGTCATAACACTGTCCTCTCCAAGCCCCACCCTGAATATGGGCAGCGGACTTTTATAACCAGTGGATTAGTTCTGACAGAACTCTTGGCAGCTACAAACTTCACCATCTCTACTATGAATATGCCCTCAGAACAGTACTCTTGTCTGGATGCCTACTGATCATTTAACCAATACACTTTCTGGTTTTCCTTTTTAAATACATTTTAGTTTAGTTATTAAGTCTAGTTGTTAAGAATTGGCTGTAAGCATGTATTCAGTAAGACCTGACCTATTCATTAACCCAGGAGATAATGTGTCTAATCCTTTGGGATTGCTAGAACTTTCTTATCTGGTAAATAGGATTTTTGTATGTGATGTGGGTGTTCAGATGGGAGCCTAAGGCTGGTTTGCTTTAATGGATCTGTGTGGTTGGCTTCTGGGTAACTTCTAAGAGGCCATAGGAGCTGTTTTATGCAGGCTTGATTTTTTGGGGACTGTCTGCCCCATTCTCTGCAGTTCACCCTGAGGCTACGTCTAGACTGCAAGCCTCTTTCGAAAAAGAGCGTCTAGACTGCAAGCAGTACTTTTGAAAAAGCAAGCCGCTTTTTCGAAAGAAAGCACCCAGGCAGTCTGGATGCTCTCTTTCGAAAAAGCCCTGTTTGCATTCAAGAACGCCTTTTTTCGAAAGGGCACTTTCGAAAAAAGGTGTTCTTTCTCGTGAAATGATGTTTTCCGCCGTCGAAAGAAAAGCCGCGTTCTTTCGATTAATTTCGAAAGAACGTGGCTGTAGTCAAGATGCAGGTGACGTTTTTTCGAAAAAACCCTTGAGTCTGGACACAGCCTAATTGAGTAACTCCAGTGTGGCTCGCTGGAACCCTGGTCATAAAAGTGTTCAAGAGCAATGCTGTATTTGGTTGGGTGGTCTTTTTTATTTTCAGCTTTTTTCTCTCTTTCTTGGCTGCCTCAGGAAAAACTGGTTCTGGCCCCTTGTTCCTTGTCTAGCAGATGGGGCCGAAGAGTGTTTAATCCATTATGTCTCCTCATTTTATGGAAGGATGGTCCAGTGGTTAGGATGCTAGCCTGGGAAACTTTATGTGCATGGATTCCCTCTTTTGCACTGACTTCCTCTGTGATCTTGGGCAAGTCCCTCCTTTTCTCTGCACCTCACTTCCCCATCTGTGCAATGTGCATGATAGCACTTCTCTATCTCCCAAGGGGGTTGTGAGGCTAAATACATAGTATGAATGACTGTGATGCTGTCTGATACTGTGATAAGAGGCGTTAGATTGGTTCTGTACACTAGTGCCTCCTGAATTCAGGGCCTCCCTGGAGAGTGTGGAACTTCCGAGTTGTTTGTTCTCTTGTGTCCAATACATAGTTAATCCCCTGTGCTGCAATAAGTTCTGTTTGAGTTCCCCATGGACATTAGTGGGGTTTCATGTGGACAGAGAGCTCCACTGACAAGTTCACAGGGCTGAGATAAATGTAGGCAGAGGCATGATAGCAGTTATGATGTTTGGTGGAGCTTTCTGGTGAGCACTGGATCATTAGATCATGCACTGAAGGTATGCAGTACCTCACTAGTCCTGGTGTGATTGTTAACAGGCTGGTCCACTTTTCATATGTTGGCATAATGATTGTGCCGAATGGGCCCCAGTGAAGACACAAAAGGGCTGTACTTATTAGTGCAACATGGGCAAGGCCATGTGCCAGCTAAAATGCCATATGGGGTGTGACAGACTGGGCCGTGTCTGGGCACAGCTGAGGGCGTCTGCTCAGGGCGAATTGCTCGAATCCAGGGCTACTTACAGCCCCCGACTGGTGACCTCTCCACACAGGCCACAAACCAGTCCCACAGAGCGCTTCAGCAACCTGCCTGAAGCCTCCCGAGCAAAACCCCTCTGACACCCCAGCAATATCCGTGCCCCAGATGGCCCCGGGCCTCATACACAGGTGGGGGGTCCTAGCACCCAATCCCACCTACCCCGAACAAGTTCTGTCCGGTTCCAAGAAACCAGCCACAGATCCCTGGTCAATTTACCCTCTGGACAAATCACGCTGGGCCAATCCTTTAGAATCTATATCTAAAGGTTTATTATTACAGGAAAGAAAAGCATGAGAGTAAGGTTATTAAAGTACAGTACGTTACATGCACCGAATCTCCCAGTTCTCGATGCAGGCTCTAGCAGAGATGTTACAGCTGCTGGTTTAAAAGTTCTTATTGCACATCCTACGATCAGGATGGGTTCACAGGTCTTCCGGGCTCTTCAATCCCTGCAGTGCTGCCTCTGGGATGAAGTGCTGAGCTGAGAACAAAATGGCATCGACCACATGGCCTCTTTATACCCCCTTCCTGGCCTCTTCTGGTATGCAGCAGGTCACCTGGTCCTCAGCCTCTCTCTGCTGGCCGCTCTTAGGTGTCCGCCCTCATGCTTTAGGTGTGTCTTTGGGCCATCAAGTGCCATTGTTCCACAGGGCTTCACTACTCAGCCTGTCCATAGCAATGCTTAACCACATTCAGAGAAATATTCAGCTTCCACACAGATTACAGATCTACACACACAGACATTATATACTCACATAAACAGTATACACAGGATCAGAAAACAACAAGCTCCCATTCAATACCCCACATGGCTCCCTTTCATACCAATTTCTGGGGCCAACACCCCCACCTAGGGGTGCAGCAGCGATCTGGCTGCTTCCCTCCATTTCGGTAATGTGACAAGGGGTTACCCTGCTCTTAGGGCTTATGTATTCTGCTCTCAGCTGGACCATGAAGAAGTTAAGTCTTTCCAGTGGGTGGAGAGGAACAGCTCAACCCATTGGGGAGACTGCTTCTTGTGTGCCTTTTTGTTTCTTCATTATGGAAGAAAAAGGCCTGAGAGCCTGTTGTAACCCCACCACATACACTAACTATTCTGTATATATTACAGTATAAATGTGTATCTTGTCTAGCCCAGGACACTCCAGTAACTAAAACAATTGAAATTACTATGATACCACAAAATCAAAAGACTGAAAGTACAGTTGTGGGGGCAAGAACTCTAATTAGACCATTTAAAACTCTTCGGGTATGTCTAAACTACACTCCTCTGCCAACAGAGGCATGTAAAATAGGCTACCCGACATAGTCAGTGAAGCAGGGATTTAAATATCCCCAGCTTCATTAAAATAAAAATGGCCACCACGCTGTGCCAGCTCAGCTGATGGTCGGCACAGCGCGCAAGTCAAGATGCGGATCGGTCAACAAGGGAAGCCTTTGTTGACCACTCCTGTAAACCTCGTTACAGGGCCCACGAAAGCTCATGATACCATCTACATGTTTTGTTAGTCTATAAAGTGCTACCAGACCATTTGTTGTTTATCTCTATTGCAGGCATCCAGCCCCTGCAGATAGGCACGAGAGAGCTCACAATATACATTCTGGAAAGTCCAATAAAGAGCGCATGGCTCAGAGCTCTGGTGGTGGTTTAAAGGGCCGGGGTTCAGCTGCTGCTGCTGCTGCAGCAGCAGTGGCAGTGGTTGGCTAGGAGCTCCACATCGCCAAGTTCCCCTCCCCATCCCACCCCTGCCTTGTCGGGAGGCCTGGTGATAGTAATTTTTTTAAAGCTGGCAGTGTTATTGAAAACCCAACACAAGTGAATAGCCTAAATATCAAATGACATTCTTCTTTATTTGTATTGCTGTTGTGCCAGGGAGCTCTTTTGTGGTACTGGGTGCTGTACAAACACGGATCAAAAAGGCAGCTCCTACCCCAAAGAGCTTACAGACAACACTGTAGATAAAAATCACCAGAAAGAGTAACAATTAGGGTGTTTGCTATTACAGTAAAAACTTTGTTATCCAGCACTCTGTTAACCAGAAAACTTTGTTAACCAGCCTTGCTCCCAGCCACAATACTGTCACATCTTCTGGCACACAGGCCTGGCTTTGTTTACCATGATTGGCTTAACAATTTTTTATTTAAGAAGTACTAATCATTTTTAACTCAAAATAGAAATGTGAGACCAACTGCCTCACAAAACTACCAATATTAAAAACTTGAGTTTTACTATTATTGTCCATTGGTTTTTCCTAGGTTGATGGGACCCTCAGATAACCGGAATTTTTAGATAACCCGAATGCCCTAATCCCTTAGCGTGCCAGATAACACAGGTTTAACTGTACTACCTAATAGGCAAGTAAGAAAATCCATCAAGCTTGTAAGATGGTTTTGCAAAAAATTGTTGTTTTGTTTCTCCTTGGCTGGGCCAGATCCACAGCTGGTATGAACTGACACCGTGTGTCAATGGAGCTCTGGTGACATATGCAAGACGAGGCGGTAGCACAGCATGTTTGACGCTGTACAAAGGAAGAGATGGTTCCTGCCCTGAGGAGGTTATAATGGAAAACATGATCAATCTTTGATTTTGAGCTCCAGGATAGGGCATCAGACTGAGTCACCTGAGATGATTTCTATTCCCAGCCTGACTGTAGACCGTGTGATTTAAAGCATGAACTCTCCCTTTCCGCCTATGGGATAGAACAATGTGACTTCTGCTTATGCACCTTTGTGTGGCACTGCAAGATCTACAGCTGGAAAGCTCAATACAAATGCTAAGGATTATTGCTGTTTATTCTTAAATAAACCATGAAGAATATAAAAATATTGGAAAGCAATACAAATAAGACTACTTGACAGTTGCCTTTGAATGTGTATTGATTTTAAGATCCTTGTGGGCATGAAAACAAGGCTTTTGTATTTAGCATCTTGACACAGCCTTCTCATTATTGTAATACAGACTCATTGATTAGTGTTGAATGAGTCAGGAAAGCTTCCCTATTGATTAATGCTGCTGACTGATCATTCTTGCCTTGAGAGCTCCCATACCCCTTAATTTTTCCCACCACTTTTGTGGCTATTGGTGCAGCCCCAGTGATTACTGCAATAGTGGGAGTGTCAATAGAAGATACATGCCCTTGACATGTTAAGCATTGTGGACCTGATTTTTTTCTTGCCCTACCAACTTGTGTGGTCATTTATACAGTGCAGAATGGGTGAAAAATTCAACTAAGTGTGATAGACTGCTGGCTAAACCAGAGCTCTGCCACTACAGCCTGGCTCAAAAGGCCAGTTGCAGACAGCTGAGCAAGCCCAGGCCTAAAGGGCTAATGGAAGCAACTATGGGCCTCGTTAGCCAGAGGGCTATATAAGGCAGCCAGAGGGGAAGTGAAAGAGGGAGGAGCCAGGTGACTGAGTGTGCAGCCAAGCCAGAAGGTGCTAAGAAAACCAGCTCTCTGTAAACGGATGGTGGTGGTAAATTGGTACTGATGACTGCACAAGAAAGGGTCACCAGTTGGTTTGTGACCCAAGAAGGGGTCCCAAGGCAAGGGGCCTGGGTGAGGACCTTGCCATATAAGTCTGAGTGGTAGAATTGTCTTCCTACTTTGCACTGCTATAAATGAGTAAACCAAGGTGCAGGGTAATGGAGACCTGGGCTCTGTGTTGACAAGACATGTTTTTATCTATAGTTTATGCCCCATCGCTAATCATTAAACATATCTCATCCTAACAACCTTTCTACTCTCCTTTTTGAGTTCACAGAGAAGGACCTGGATTGTGGTTCTATTTAGGGTATATAAGCTATGCAGCTTTTTAGTGACAAGGCAGTTTCAACACAGCCCCACTGCTGCCTTAGACTGGTATTAAAACAGTCTAACAGTAAAGCCATGTCTTCAATAGATGGAAGAGTAATGCTGTTGCAATCAATCTTCTGGAGTTCGATTCAGCTAGTCTAGTTCAGACTTGCTAAATCAAACCCAGAGGGCACCCCTGCCAGCTGCCAGTACTGTTGCTTGTGCAAGGAGTAAAGGAATCCGAAGGGACCATTTACTCCCATTGTAATACAGACTATAGCATCCTTCTGCTATGGGGATGGCAGGGAAACATGAAACAAGATATGTCTACTCCAGCTACGTAACTAACGTTGCTGGAGTTGTGTATCTTGTTTTGACGTTCCGTATGAGTGTATACATGGCCTAAGTCTCAGTCATGCCTTCTGCAATGGCATTGGAATGGTTCCTTTCCCCACCTATACTGTCAGTTAATTTGTCATCAAGGCCATTTGTGGAAAGCCCATTTTGGAACCCATTGTTGTCACGAGATCAGTTTCCCAGAGTAGACAGAGCCAAAGAGACATTCTGATCCTTTCAGAACCCTGGATTACAACCTTCAGCATTAGAATTGAGTGAAACTTCAAGAGGCTGGGGGGAATATAGTGAATTCTATAAAAACAAACTGGTTTGTTCTGCTTTCATTACAAAGGCTTGTCATATCACAGCCTTTTGCATTTGTCTGCAGCCACTGGACACAAACCAAGACATGTGGCAGCATAGCCTATAAATATAAAGTCCTGTGATAGTCTGCTGATTCTTTTGCCTCCTTTCCTCTCTCCCAACCCATGGACCCCCATTATTTATTATCCATTGCACCTCCCCTCTTTAACCACTAGGTGTCACCAAGCATCACAACAAAAGCCCATTTAAATGCTGGTTCTTCCTAAGAAGCAACCCGGAATGTCCCATGCAGTTAAAGAAGGGCCAAAGAGTGAAACTCCATGGTGTTATTCGCTAAAGCTGTGGTGTCCAACACACTAGCCAAATGTGGCTATTTGGCCGGTTGAGTATGGCTAGTTTGCTTACAAACTGGTTGGACACCACGGTCCTAAAGCAAGCTGTGGAATATACCTTCTGCAATACTGCATTCTTAGTATCAATAGCGGATAAATTCATACAGCAGTGCAGACCATGTGTTGAATTAGGGGTGCTGCCTGACCCAGTTTTCAATCACTTTATCCTATTTTGTTTGTTTTTGTAATAAATGTAGCTCTGGTGAAAGGTGGCATCAAGGGCTATAGAAGAGCAAGTATATCATTTCCTCCCACCAACAAACAAATAAATTCAATCCTAACCTCCAGGGGAGAGTAGGTAATTCAGAGTCTGAGTTCATTTTATCCTTGACTTCCCCTCTCAGATTGCCCCCCCAGGCACTAAGTGAACACCTGACATTGCAATAGCTTCATGGCTAGCGATCAGAACATGGAGTTCCACCTGCTCACTTTGCATGGGTCTCCAAACACCAACATAAAATCTCTTCTTTGCCAGTGACCTAGCCTAGATTTAAACAGGGTAATCTAAATGCTGAGATGAAATGATCCATATCCCATTAACAATCAACTCCTTGAATCATCCAATCCCTTGTTGTTGCTGCTATTTTTAATTATTTAAAAGTATTACTACTTAAAGCTTAATCTTACACTCTTTGGGGCACAAACTGTCTTTTTGTTCTGGGTTTATATAGTGACTAACACTATGAAATTCTGATCCATGACTGGAGCTCCTACACTCTACAGTTTTGCAAATAATAAAGCACATGGTAAAGCTTCCATTCACTTATTTTTTTAAAAAACTTATTTTTTTATTTCATATAAAATTTAAAGACATAAAACAAAGCATATGTGCAAGAAGGAAATGCCATCTAAATTACAAAATTCAATGTTCATTATTTATAACACTTGGAAAAATAAAGCAAAACTTCACCAAACAAAAAATCCTGGACCCACAGAGGTCATGCAGGGCATAAGTTAAGCAACTAAGTAGCTACATACATGAAAGCATAACCTCTGACAATCAGAGACTATTATACACTAACCTGCAGAAGCATGTAATCATTTCACGTGTGATCAGACGCACTCATCTTTTACCAAGTGTTTCTAGTGGAGAGACATATTTTCCATTAATGAAGTAGTAGACAACTTGCTGTGGTAGTCTGGGTCTGAGGGAGGAACTGCAAAGTTCCATTTTATATAAAAAAAAAAAAAATGGGGGGGAGGGTACTAAAAGAGTTACAATCCATTTCTCAATGTTAACTAGTAATAACAGCTCATTCAGCAACCCAAAAATACACAAGCTTGGAGAAGGAAACTTAAGGTTTTTGAGCGTGCACTGACTATGGTGTTCCTGAAGAATGTGCATTTTTAGTCGGGTTTAGAGGATGTGTGAAAGGCTGGCATGTGGTTGTTTGTATCTCTAGCATTCATTGTGTTGTTAATCTAGCTTTAAACAAATGTTCTGGAATCCAGTAGTAACTGAAAGAACAAATCTCTTTCACATTAAGGTTCCGTCTATACTGTTTGTTTTTTGCAGAAGAGGAAATGCTCATTTGCAAATCTCGCACTCTCATTCGCATATTCTCTTCTGATCCTTTTTGCGGAAGAGGTTTTTGCAAAAAAAAAACCCATAGTGTAGACTGGGCCATTTTTTAGAAAAAAAACCCCCTTTTTCTTTTAGTTTAGATGGAGCCTAAGCCAGATATCTTCCAGGTTTCTGTTATAATAATAAGGCTAAGTTCTTTTCCCCATTTGTCTTTGATACGGAGATTTGAGAGGATAATGCAAAGCATTGAGCCACTTACACATAATTCCTACAAGATGACTTTTGTGTTCCCACATTTCTTTATGAGTTCTTCTAGAGGTGAGGGTTGAAACAGATCCATTGTTCGTTACCCTTTCATAGCCTTTGAAAGAAGGAACTGTGAGATGGTAGTAGTAGCTGATATTTGTTACACATGTAATTGAAGGAGACCAGTCTACCATTATATCTTTAATTTTTGTTATCCTTTTTATATCCACATATTTTAAGCAAGAAGTTGGCCTTCACTCTGATGCACTGGTTACCCCATAGAGGTATGAGAAAAAAAATAGTAAAGACTGGATGTTGTAACAAACAGGTCTTAACACATTGTACAGTGTCCCATATAGATACAAAGATTTGATTGGATTTTCTCTTAAGAGTGTGGGTAACCTCTTAAAGTATATTCCATAGAAATTACACGATAAACCTATTTATTCCAGTAAAAACAAGGGAGAGACCTTGAAAGACAGTAGTCTAACGATACAAAATCATACTTGGGCGGATACTCAATTTGGCTAGTTTTGTTCTCTTCTGTAAGGATAGAAGTGGCAGACAACCCTCCACCCCCTTTCTATATTTCAAAATTTCTTTTAATCGACTATATCTTTAAGAGCATCTGACTGTGCGTTTGGTCTCCAGTCATCTGAAGAAGTGGGCTGTGCCCTCAAAAGCTCATGATACCATCTACATGTTTTGTTAGTCTTTAAAGTGCTACCAGACCATTTGTTGTTTTTTAAGTTTCTCCTGTACAGACTAACTCGGCTACTCCCTGAAGCTTTCCTCCTAAACAGTAAGAGCTAGGATCACCAACTTTGGTATAGAGCTTCCTCTTATCACAACTTAAAGCTAGGTGGGGGGTTTGGTGGTGCCAGGACAATGGGATGTGCCTAGAATGGGAGTGCTTCTCATAAAATCATACAGAAAAGAAACAGAATCACCAGGAAGGTGAAAGGGACCACCTTCCTCTCCCCATCTCCTCTGGATTGCTCTAGCCCCAAGTCTCCAACACACACCCTGGCACCCTTTAGGGAGGAAAAAATTAACAATTCCTTTTTACAAGAAATCTGAAATAAACATTAACTTAATATAATAATACTGTAATTTTCCAATAATTTAAATAAAGCATGTACATTTTTCTTTTATTTTCAAAAACATTTTTGAGTGAATGGTCCAAGTAATGCCGGGTAAATGTACGATTATGGATTGAATCTCTCTCGTCTGGCACCCTCGGGATTTGACCGGGGCCAAACCAGAGAATTTGCCAAACCACGGGAGGTAAATATTGTCTAGCAGCATTACTAACACTTCCACTGCTTACTGGGCTGTTAGAAGACTTTTAGGGGTAAATTAGAGCTAGAGAACAGCACAAATCACCGAGAATCAGGACTGGTGGTTGTAAACAAATTTTATAGGACCATGGGAAACTTGGTTACACCCATAAGTAGACATCTGACTATCTAAAATCATGCTAGACCACAGTTGTTGCCAGACCAGAGAGTGCCAGACTAAAGAGGTTCAATCTTTAGTTCATATTTAAAGAAACAATTTTGGAAAGATTAAGACAAATTTTGACACCTAACCACCTAAATAAGTTTTCTTGCATATTTTAAAAAGAAAATACTGAAACTGAAAACTAGTCTTTGGGACACTGCTTGTGTTTTATTTCAGTTAATGTGGAAAATAAAGAGCTTTCCAAAAACATCAACTAGATTCAATAATGATGGATTCCATTAACTTCTGTGATGCTGGATCACACATTTAATCACAACAGAAAACAAACAAGTTATTTCTTTCCCCAATTGTTTTGCTAAATTAAACGCACACACAAAAGACATGAATAGATATGAAAAGCCAGGCACACCCTGTGCATTTGGAAAGTGTCCACAACTCCTAAAAGTAGAAGGCAACAGGACTTTGAAAGGCTTAAAACCTAGAATACAAATGATCTCTGCTCTATCTGATCTCCCACTGAGCTTTACCCCATCACGACTATTGGCTTAAATTAGCAAGCCATTATAAAGAAAAATGTCAAGATAAAAACAAAATACCTTAAAAATAAATTCCTTCTTTGTGTTACTAATAGTCGTATAGATTATTATCAGAGAGTCCTTTAAAATCTAATTAACTTTTTCTTATTTATCTCATGTTTTCTCTTTGCACTTTTTTGGTCATACATAATGAAACTCCATTGGCCAACCTTATTTATATAAAAAAACTAATATAAACAAACATACACATTGGTATGCCAGTTTTATTTATTTATTTTTGGGCTTGTGTTTTTGCTTCTACCACATCAGAGCATAAACCAATCCCAATGGGGATTAGAAAGAAACTTTCTTGTGAGCAGGTATTCCATAACTACCTTCTGTAGTTTCTTACACCTTCCTCTAAACTTTAGCATTTGACACTGGCTGCTATCAGAGACAGAATGCTGGACTACAAGGGCCTCTGGTCCGATCTCTGCTCGAGTTCTCCTGATGCATTCTGGGAATTGGTCTTGCACCTTCCATGGTCAGATCCTCTATGTATATTATACATAACCAAGCAAGAGACAGGGGAGCTAAAGAGAAATCTTCCTTTCTAAATGAGGCCTAGTCTACACTGAAAATTTAGAATGGCCACTCTGTCACTTCCAGTGCGAAAAATTCACATCCCAGATCACTGTCGTTAAGCTGACCTATCGCCAAAAAATTCTTCCGTGAACATAGCTACTATCACTCAGGAGGATGGATTACTTACATCAACTGAAAAAAAAACATTCTATCAACAGAGGAATGCATCTGCGCCATTGTCACCCATAAGGTAGGCCTGCATCAGCATGAACCTAGCTGGTCTCAGCTGGTCTTCACTCTTGCATAGACCACAGTGCGTTCTAAACAGTTACAGCATGGAGTTTGAACAACTGGCACCAGTCCTGGACCAAGAGCTGGTTCAATCCAGTATGAAAGAGTAAAGGATTCTTTTCTGCACATTTCTCTTCACCTCAGAATACTGAAAACTAACCTTATTGAGACTTCAATCCACGTTTGTTTGCAACATTAAGCAACAAAAAGATAGCATCCATTTGGGCACGTCTACACTGCAACACTATTTCGAAACAATTAGTGCTATTCTGAAATAATGCATCTACACAGCAAGCAGTTATTTCGAAATAGTGTCAAAATACTGTCAAGCTGGAGAACTCCTTACTCCAACTCCTGTAACCCTCATTGTATGAGCAGTAAGGGAAGTCAGAGGAAGAGTGCTCTATTTCGAAATAAGTGCTGCGTAGCTGTTCTCTATTTTGAAATAAGCTGTTTCGAAATAAGATACACAATTGACATAGCTTAATTTGTGTAGCTTATTTCGATTTAGGTCCTGAAGTATAGACTCACCCTCAGTCTCTCCTAGCCATCTACCAACAGAACAAGTATGAAATATGATACCAGATGAAATAATTATCTTTCTCTTAAAAGATGCGTTCAAGTGGACTACACAAGATGCATGGATGTACTCTTCATTCCCAACTTGCATAGTCAATTACATAGAAAAATGAAGCATATATAACAAAATGTATTACCACACTGTTTTCTTCAAAAGAGGTACCCAGAACTGCTGTGCACAAATGCATTATCCATCAGGGTTCCAGTTCCCTATACAGTGGTTTGGATGTAAATTAGTAAGTTTATTTAGAACACATTGTGGCCCTGGTATTATTTAGAACATTGTGGCCCTGGTATTATTTGTTTGGCAAACGTTTTGTATGTGTTGGGGGTATATTAATCAGGCACATTAGATATAGTGATGGCTTCTCTGCAGGAAGTATTGTGCAGAACAGTGTCACATAAACAGCTAAAATAGCAGGATAGGTGTCCTTCTGTGTCAGCCACTAAGGCTATGTCTACACTACGAGTTTTCTCGGCAAAAAATATACTAATGAGGGACTAATTTGCATGAGTCACAATCTCATTTGCATATTTTCTGCTGATCCATTTTTTCACTACAGCTTTTGTGCAAAAACAAGTAGTGTGGACGTTTTCTTTTTGTGCAAAAACCCCTTTTTCTGCAAGATCGGTAAACCTCCTTTTTTGGGACATAAGGATCTTGTGGGAAAAGGGGTTTTTGCTCAAAAAGAAAACGTCCACACCTCTTGTTTTTGCACAAAAACCCTAGTGAAAAAACAGATTGGCAGAAAATATGCAAATGAGATTGTGACTCATGCAAGTGATTCCCTCATTAGCATATTTTTCCCGAGAAAACTCGTAGTGTAGATGTAGCCTAAGTGTTCTCTACTTTAGAAAGGTCAGAGGACAGAACAACAAAAGAAGGGCTTCAGAATGTGCATTGACTCTCAGAGCACTCCCATGGGATGGGCATTATTAGTCAGGTAGGGAAACTGAGGGACAGTTTGAAATTATTTGACTTTCCCAAGGTCACACAGCAAGTTGGTGGTACAGCTGGGAATAATACTGAGATCATTTGTCTCTGAGACCTGTGCTTTAAACTCAGTGCATGCTTTCAGTAAACAGATTCATACCTGGCTTAGGTTGGGAATTAAATGTTTCATTACAGTGTACTGCTTGGTAGCCTCATTTGTCCATTTCATTACCCTTTCCCCATGCCATGTTGAGCAGAACAACTAGAAATCTAGGCTCAGGGGAAGAATAGCAGAAGGATATCCAGGGAGGTTGCACATCAAGATCAAGGTGCATTTTCTGAGCTGTGGGGAGCTCAAAATTGTGATAGCTGCACATATTGAGGCTCAAGATGTGGAATTCTGCACAGAACTCTAATAGAAGTGGGTGACCCTTCAGGGGTTGAGTGAAGTACAATGGTAGAGAAGCCTGGAGCCCAGGATTGCCATAACGGGGGGCATGGTCAGCAGCGGTGTTTGTGACTCTGTTCAAAGACGTAACTCTCATCCTTAAATGATTAAGTACCCAGAGGGTTTACATTAAATTAGCTTTGATCACATTGGGGTGGATCTGTTAAAATAAAACACATGCCACCTTGCCCTCGGAATATGTTATGACTTGTGAGCATTTAGTGTCATGGGAGCTTTCAGAAATGTTCCCCATGGTATACAAAATTTCCCCATACTCAGCCTGCAGTGGTAGCTTGGCTCTTGTCCTGCAGGTCTAGGCCTTACTTTCTGCTCCAGGAATTGCAACCTGGTGCATGGAGTTGCATGACAGAGAGGCAACCAGGCCAAATTTCAATGAGTGGCATTGTGAGCTGCAGCATTAGGTCATACTATCACTTGGTTTGGAGTCCTCTTAAATAGGTGTCCCATGGGAAACTGCCTCTTTTGCCCCCCATCTGAGTGTCCCTGCCAATGTCATGCACTGTGCACACTGTCTGGGTAGCTGCAGGCCTCATTGTTTAGTGTTTTCTAGTCAGACTGCAGAAAGGAACATGTGTGATGAAAAAGTGTCTTTTGGGAGACTCAGCATTTAATGGAAGTGCCTCAGGAATGCATCCATCTCTTGATCTGTTTAGTCTGATCCTTTGCCGTGCTAAGGGGAGCATCTAGGCACTGATGTATTGTTTTTTTTTCTCTTGCTGGTACATTGGGCAAACAAGCTGATGTCATCCCTTAATCTCACAATGGGAATATTGTACATTGACTGCTGGCACAAATCCCCATTCAGCAATGGAATCATGCCTCCTGGTACCAGGGTTTGAACTGAAGGGGACCTGAGGAGTGGCATAGCCTTAAAAATGACATTGTTAGACCCATGATTTCTCTCCACACACCCAATATAGCAATTGTTGTTTACCTGCCATATTCCCCCACACATCTCCCATTCCCTGGATAAGTCATCTGCCTCTGCAGTGGCTATTACAACCATGTTAGAATCTCCTAGTGAGCGGGGTAGAGTCATCCCACCTCTCCATTGCAAAATATCCCAAACAGTCCTTATTATCTTGACTCAATCTTACAGGAGTCTCAAGTGTATCCTGTATCTCTTGATATAGTGCTGTGCAGGAGCATCCCAGCCTGTTGAGTTCATATTAGATGATGTAACTTCATCATGCAGTGGTGCAAGAATCATGATGCTACAGAATGAACGTCATTGTACCTTGCAAATCCCAACAAGATAAAATTCATCCTCAAATTAATCAGAACCTAGATGTGTTGTGTTAAATCAGTTTTGTGTCACTTACTACAGTAGGCAAAATTTATTTCTGTGTCTTTGGACATGGCCTACATCAGATAGGCATTTAGGTGCAATTACTTGGTCCTGAAGGAGAAATGCCTAACGAAAGACTCCCTAAGGCCAAGGCTGTGTCCAGACTCAGGGGTTTTTTCGGGAAAAGTAGCCTTTTTCCGAAAAAACTTCACCTGCGTCTAGACTGCAAGCCGCGTTCTTTCGAAATTAAATCGAAAGAACGCGGCTTTTCTTTCGATGGCGGTAAACCTCATTTCACGAGGAAGAACGCCTTCTTTCGAAAGTTCCTCTTTCGAAAGAAGGCGTTCTTCAATGTAAATAGGGCTTCTTCGAAAGAGAGCATCCAGACTCACTGGATGCTTTCTTTCGAAAAAGCAAGCCGCTTTTTCGAAAGTTCAACGTTCAGTCTAGACGCTGTCTTTCGAAAGAGGCTCTTTCGAAAGTATCTTTCGAAAGAGCCTCTTTCGAAAGAGGCTTGCAGTCTAGACATAGCCCAAATGAAAACTGCAGACCCAGGTTGTGGGGGGAATCCAGATATACATGTGTTCATCATGCCACCTAAATACCATTGATGACTTTGTGGTTGTAAGCTATAGGGAGGTAGAATGGAACAGCAATGGGATGAGTCAGAGAGGGACTATCAGAAGCACCAGAATTCTAATACTTGTATGCCAGAGTTTGATCTGGAACATATCACATCTTGCCTGATTTTTAAGAGTAGTTGAGTACATACAGCTTCTAGCAAATGCTGAAAAGCAAGCCAGGACCCTCATTGCTCAGTTTCCTCCTCTATAAATTTGGGATAATACTTTACCTCAAAGGTAAATTGTGTTTTTTATTAAATTCATTTTAACATAGTGCCCCAGAGGTATGACATATTACTGCTATAAATACATGGTGGATTTAAAGCTGTATCAGTGAGGAAAACATGTTAATAAAATACCTTTTATCATGTAGGATCTCTAAGCATTTAATAAAATATAAACACTGCACCTATCACTGAAATGCAGCTACTACTAAAGCAAGAATATGTCAGATGATTAATAGCACACAGAGATATTATGTATAATAGTTTAAGATAAAGAGCAAGAAATAATCCTTAGTCTAAGGAGAATGTAGAACATAATCTAAATTGAAATTATGCCAGTTCTTATATGCCTATTTGTACCAAAGTGTCAGAGGACTTTTACGGAGTCAAGACCCTGTTTCTAACATTTCATTAAAAAACAAATGATCTCAAACCCTCTACTTAAAATATATTTGGGGGAAAAAGGTCCCTTATAAGAAAGAAATAATGGCTAGAGTGAGAAAGACAAAGATGAGATTAACCCACATTTTTTTAAAGGTATTTAGGTGCCCAACGCCCATTAGTTTTAATGGAAGTTAGGATCTTCAATACATTTAAGAATCTGGACTTTGTCTTTAATATTTTCCTTGTATGGCACATCAAAAGGAACAAATAGTCATTTGACATGCTGGTCAATGGAAGGTCTTTCTTTGTTTACATTAGCAGGTTAAAGGTTAACAGTGTATGGAGGAAGTGGTGTGTTAATGAATCACAGAGAAATATGCTGCATTTTCACCATGTGATACAAGGACACTTTTTTCCCACCAAAGCAGTTCAGAAAATTCTTTAAGGATCAGCAGAAAATCTGGTTTCATTCAATTTAGGAAGTCAAAGTGTGTAATTTAAAAAAATCCCTTCCTTCCTGGAACAGGAAGCATAAAAATAAGGTTAATGTATTTTCAACTTCTACTAACAGAAAATATAGCCACGTTTTTTGCCACAAGATTGTATGTGAATCTTATTTCTTGAAAGAGACAGACTTCAAATGTGCATGTCCCTGTGTAATAATAAACACGGTGAGCTAAGCAGTTCCAGTTATAAATATGCTTATATGTATTTCTTTTATGGAAGTGTATGGGCAAGAGTCAAAGGTGGCATACAGAATTTCCATCTGTCCTGGCTTCCAAGGCAGCCAAAGTATGTACTAGTGAACTAGACATGAGTCTGAGAACAAGAGGCTGTGTTTTTGACCATGGCTTAGACACTGGTTTTCCCTTTCCTCTTGGTCAATTCATGTAAAGCTTCAGTTCTAAAAGTGGATGCCTCTATTTTGGGTTCCCAATGATGTGCCTCATTTTCAGAAGCATTACACACACATCACAAGTACAGTTTGCAGATAGCAGAAACTGCAAGCATTCTGACAATGAGAACTAAATTGGGCACCCAAATTCTAAAGCCTCTAAAAAACAAAAGACATCTTGTAAAACATAGGCCTTAACTTTTCTGCCTTTGTTTGCCCTCCAGCACAATGGTTGCGCAGAGAGGTTATGAAAGTTAATGTAAAGCATTATAAGTCCTAAATTTACCAGACTATATATTAACCTTGTTGCAGATGGGGCCCTAGAATTCCCCATATTTGGACAACAGTCCCTTGCAAAACACTTCCTAAATCTTGGCTAATATGAATAGACTGAAATACAAGCAGCCTCTGCTCTGCTTCTCCTGCAGCAGGAGCCAGAGAAAAAAATTCTTCAGGCTGTACTTTGGGGGCAGTCAGAGGAGAAAAGAAAGGAGTCAGTTATGTTTGAGGTGGAGAAGAATTGTTTCACAGGCCCTGCCAAAACAACTAAGCCAGTTCTACTCCATGCCAGTGCAGGATTGTTCAGGCTTTATTCCATGTATACGGCCTGCATTCAGCTCCTTCTGGAAATATGATCTGTATGATAAGCTGGAACTGAGCCAGTGCCCTTAGACTGGGGGGCAGGATACAGGAGGACTTTATTTCGACTTGAGTTTCCTGGAGGGAAGTCCAGTCAAAGAGGTGGCTTGTATTCTCCCCGGGGCTATTGTTCATTCAGACTTGGACCCTGGCCTTTTCAATTTATTTATCCAGACTGAGCATCTCCTTGCATGCCAGTCCTCCTGTATATAGTAAACAATGGCAGCTCATTGTACTGGTAATAAATGCGGCAGTAGCTATGACCTTCCTCCTCTTCTTAGTATCATCTGATAAGCTGACTTCCCTGCCCATTTCCTGCTTGTTGCCAGGTTCATGAAAAAACACAATAATATGCATATTATAGAATTTCATTCCTTGTTAAACAACTATATATAAGCACTTTTACCAGTAGGAAAAGCTGTACTTAATTTGAAATTTTGTTTTTGGCCCAGGTCTCATTTTCAATTGATCCTACCTTTCACAAAGATTCTTTTTTTGGCGTTGGAATTTGCCACGCATGCTTCTTTGATTGTGTTTGTGTGTGTGTGGAAGAAAAGTTTGAGGAAGATTCTCTAGGTTGTTTTTAGGATGCAAGTGTGAGTATGGACATGGAAGAAAGACATGGTGGGCCAGATCCTGAGCCTGCATAAATCAGTAGTTCCACTGGCCTTTGTGTTCAGTGATGTAAATGGAGCTGCATCAATTTATATAATCTTGGAACCAGACTTTTCCATCTTCCCCCACTTAAAAAAAGAAAAGAAAAGAAAATCTGAGATTCTTTTTGAGGCAATGTAGTTTCACATTGACCAGTGCAATGCCAATGGCAGTTTCCTTCAGAAAGGTGTCTGCATACCTTTCGAGAAATAATAGTGACAAACGTCTGAAAACATGACACGTGGCCTGCATAGTAAGTAGAATGTGCTGGTATGGCCAGCCCATGTACATACACAGCACAAAAGGTGCATACAATTATACAGCAAATAATCCCTCTCTAAAGCTATGTCTAGACTACATGTTGTTGTTTTTTTTAAAGGGGCCTTTTTTATTTTTTCTTCGAAAAAAATTCACTGCACCTAGATTGCCTCTGCATTCTTTTAAAATTAAATTGAAAGAACGTGGCGTTTTTTCGACAGTGGTAAACCTCATTTTACGAGGAAGAATGCCTGTTTTCGAAAGAGCTCTTTTGAAAAAAGGAGTCCTTGACCGCAAACAGGGCTTTTTCGAAAGAGAGCATCCAGATTGCCTGGGTGCTGCTCTCTTTCAAAAAAGCGGATCACTTTTTCAAAAAAGTTGTGGCTGTCTAGACAACCTCTTTCAAAAGATTCTTTCAAAAAAGCTTCTTTTGAAAGAAGCATGTAGTCTAGACATACCCTAAGTGTACATTTTGCCATGATGCCTACAGAACCCAGCCAGCTGATAACAGGCAGGCAAGTGACAAGTTATGCCCTTTCCTCTTTCCCTTTTTCTTGCTCCCATCCTCCCTCCATTTTCCTTTTATGAAAATCCAATACATGTAGCTAACTAAAGCTATGCCACTTCTTCACCATATTCATATGTTTGTATGTTGTAGCCTCATCTACTCTTGGTCTGGGTGCGACTTCAGACTGAAACCCTTCGGGGCAAAAGTTTTCACTTTCCTATGTTTACACGGTGCCCAGTCCAATGTGCTTTCAGTTCTGCTATAACCATTTCCATACCATACAGATTTAATAATAAGCACTGGGGCTGAGCTGGAAGTACTGGGCTTTCCCCTATTTTCTGTTGCTTGTAAGGATTTTTCAGTAAAGGGGATAGAGTGGAAGGGTGTCTCACACATGTATGCATTAGAATTCCATATACCCTCCCAATCCCCATTCATATGTACACACATCATAACTCCTGCTTCCCTAACCCACTTTAATCTTATGGCTTGAGTATTTTTCTCTCCCTCATCCATTTTGCTCCAAACCAAAGAAATTCCATGAGACAAACACAAAATGCAACCAAAAATGCTTTACAGTAATGCTACAGTCATCAGGAAACACTTAGCTGAGAATGAATTCTTACCTTACCTTTTATCCCGTTTGTGTTTATGTATCATCATACGCTCTTTAATTTACAGCATGTTATGTATTATTGTAACCCACACACCTACTGGATATGGTTCACTGTTCCATGTAGTGGCACTTAAATTACTGGGTTGCAACTGCTGGTTTGCAACCCACTGCTGGGCCACGGACCTCTTGCTGATGGGTTGCGGGGGCTCTTGGGCCCATGGCTGTTGGGAGGGGCGTGTCCTACCCCTCCTCTCAGCCAACCAGTGCCAGACAGGGACAGGGTCTCTTGCCAGACACAGAAGAGCACTTTACTGCACAGCAGGATGGTCATAAGGAGCCAGGCACTGCAGTCTTAGAGCAGCTGCAACCTGGGCAGCAAGCTCAGATGGCAGGCAATGCATGGCTGAGGGGGGCTGGACTACTGCTGGGGGCGAAGCTAATACTGGGGAGGTCTGGGGGAGAGACAAGTACTAGGGAGCTCTAAGGGGAGGGGATACTGGGGCATCTGGGCTAGGGAGATGGCACTGGGGGGTTTTGGGGATAGGACTACAGTAATATTGATGGGGTCATGAGGGCTGGGCTGGCACCGTGGGGCACTGGGCATGGGGCTAATATTAGGGACTGGGACCTGGCACTGGGGAGGGCTCTGGAGGGGTTGGATGCAGTGGGGCTCTGGAAACAGGAGGCTGGCACTGGGGGAGTCTGATGGGGGGGGGCTGGCACTGAGGGATTTGGGTGCAGGGGACTCTGGGGTCATTGGCTTACATTGAGAGGTAGTGGAGGGGTGGGGGGCTCTAGGGGTTAGGGCTAGCCCCTTGGGCTCTAGAGGCCAGGGCTTTTTATACTGGGGACTGGCAAACTCCTTCACAAACTTTTGGTGGACTAGTAACTTTTTATTTGCATATTCATTATTTGCATAATGAATATGCAAATACACAAATAAAATGTTGCATGTCTGCCAAAAGTTTTTGTATGGGTTTGCTGGTCCCCAGTGTAAAAAGAGGTTGGGAACCACTGACTTCGACCATTTAAAGAGAGAAAAAATGAATTTCCCTCCAGCGTTAGCTAAGAACCAGCTGGCTTTTAGCTCTAGAGGTCTCTGGCTTGGTTCTGTCTGTCACATTGCATTATACTGAATGGCTTTGGTGGCTCCAAGCTTCTAGGATCCATTCCCTCAGAATGCTGGGCATTATTTTCCTCAACCCCTCTGCAAAATTGGTTTGTCTACACAGGAAAATTTCCCAGCAGCACAGTATCAATGTAATTATACCACTCTAGTAGTACGACTATAACTCCCTGTGTGGACACTGTATTCTGGATTAAAAGTTACTTTTGGTCCACAGCTTAAAATGTTTCCAAAGTGACATGCACTACCCTAAAAATCCCTCACACTTCCCCTGTGGGGAAGCTATACTTGAGGACTCTTGTGGTATAATATGACTGCTATAGTTCTGCTGGTCAATTTTCCCATTTAGACAAGCCTCAAGCAGCTGAGGTTTTCCTTTCTCTCATTCTAGCCACTCCCTGGTGAGAAAGGATTGAGAGTTTTGAAAACCACTGAAGAGCCGAGTAGGGCAAGTACAACTATTATTCATTTTTAATTTCAAAATGTACAGTAGCTACGGATGTCTGTAGCAATCACAGAATTCCTTTGGGCCTGATTTACAAATGTGAGTTCTGCACGTGAGTGGCTATATTAGCATGTAAGGGTATGTCTAGACTACATGCCTCTGGTGACTACCCGGCATAGGAAAATGAAGCGGCAATTTAAATAATCACCGCTTCATTTAAATTTAAATGGCTGCCGCGCTGAGCCGATCAGCTGTTTGTCAGCTCAGCGCCGTAGTCTGGACGCTCCACGGTTGACATCAAAGGCATTTGATGTCATACCAGGAGGCATACCTGGGAGGTTAACAAATGCCTTTGATGTCAACCGCGGAGTGTCCAGACTACCACGCTGAGCTGACAAACAGCTGATCGGCTCAGCGCGGCAGCCATTTAAATTTAAATGAAGCGGTGATTATTTAAATTGCCGCTTCATTTTCCTATGCCGGGTAGTCTAATCTGCATGCCTCTGCTGCCAGAGGCATGTAGTCTAGACGTACCCTAAGTGACTAGACAGAAAGAAGGAGTGAGGGCAGTTGCCTGTGGGGCTGCCAGGATTTCTATGCTGTGAAATCTGCTGCAATTGGCTTGGTGTTAGCAACCATAATTTAGGCAGGGCCTAACAAACAGGAATTGTGCTTAGAGTGGGAAATGAATGCTAATCATCCTCCTGGTGGTGTGAAGCCCAGATAGGCTCAAGGCTGTCTCCCAGTCTTGCCGAACATAAATCCGTCAGAGGCACTATGATCACTTCCAGTATGACACACTATTTGTTATTGTCTTTGACTGACTCAACCAGTTTTCATGCTGTTCAGTTCAGGAGCAGACCATGCCTGCGCACTGCATCCTCACCACCTTGCCAGCCTCAATGAGCTCTCAAAATAGCATTAAACAAAGACCAGCGGTTTCCATTTGGCTTTTTAATGAACATACCTTGGGTCCCAGATTTTGGTGTTCCACCTCTAATGACACAATAACCATTTTAATTGATTTCATGGGCTTGCATTTTAGGAACATAAGATATTTGTTTCTCACACAGAAGCATAGCAGCCATTCCCTGGGCAGAAAGGCCTGTGCAGACCTGTGAATGGAAATGCAAATGAATCACAGTGAGGCACGGAGTGAGGGAAGGCATCTTCTGAGCTGTTCCTAATGATAGGGCTGTTACAAAGAACTCTGTATAACAGCCAGTGTGATTTGACATTCATTCACTAATCAGAATCATCCAGCTCTAGTGAGTCACTTGTTCCACTTCTCTGGAGACATGTCTCACATTGTATCCAAAACCACTTCTTTTTCTTCATATAGCTTTAAATGGAACAGACAAACTGTTGCTATTTGAGAACTGCTCCATGAAATGAGTTAACAGGCCTCAGTACAGTTGCTTGTTGAGAGGTGTCCACATTTCAAAAAAACACCCCACTACAATATGCACTTGGCAATCTCTGTGGAGAAGCATAGCTGAGGTGGGATCCTAAATAACTCTCTTGCTCCTAGAGGTGATCCCTTTATGTCATGTTGAGGCATGTTGGCAGGCACAGAGTGGAGAAGACGGCACAGCTGTTGATTGTGCCTTCTCTTGAGCCTCCTTTAACCAGTTCTAAATTCATTAAAAAGATGAATTAAGAAAAAAAAAAAAAAAAAAAAGAGAGAAGTGCCAAAGGCCAAGAATGCCACAGTTCCATTTCCAAACATGCAAAATACAAAAAAAAAAAAAAAAAGAGGCAGATTGTCCCTTTGCATGGTTCTCAAACACATTTGATCACATCCTCTCTTCTTTGTATATTTAGTAGTTTATGCCCCCTACCATACACGTTCATATACCGATTAAAGAAAAATCAACATGGAACTCTCACTAAATATTAAAAACAGTAAGGCACTGATTCAAACTGAGCCAACGATCCATTCTAATAAAAGCAGAAGCAAAAAAAAGTCATAGCAAATGGATTAATGTACAGATGGCAATGTCTTTATATAATACTATTAAAGCTTAACAGAGATCTGTCAAAATGCACAGTGTCATCTACAGTCAAATGCACAGCACTATCTGAGGACCTAATGTCTGGAAGAATCACCTTCGCTACTTATTGCGGAGGGTGAAATGTGTACAGTAAATTTAGAATGTTCTGGGCCTTCATAGAATCTTGTGGAACTTTCCAGACTGAGAACTATATTTTCTTAAACCTTCTCGAATGCTGTCAGCCATGCTCTCCTGGGCATATAAGGAGCAGTGCCTCTCCAGGAAGTAGTGAAAATGGGCTGAAGTGAAGTGAAAGCCCAGCTGCAATATTGTGACAATAGCACGAACTTGAAGAAACAGTGGTTCCCACCCCAGACAAGACGCTTTCGCTAAATCCAAGAGCTTTCTTCATGCTTTGTAGCTGCCGTTCCCTTAACCTGGTTGTATTAGATGCAAAAGCACCTGCTTTAGATTCAGTATCCTTGTGGGAGTACTGTTTGCATAACTATCAGGGGGAAGGTCATGGACAAGGTTACAAATCTGACTGGAAAGCTACTAAGTGATACTCACAAACACTAGCCAAGTGATAAAATAGTATCTCTCCGACACAGGCGTTCATGAGAGCAAAGGTGAGAAAAGCAACCTTTGAACTAAGGACTAAGGTTACCATCTATGGCTGCCACCAACCCCGTTTCATACCTGTCCACCCAATGTTAGTGCACGTTTTTAATGTTGGTACATTTCAATTATTCTTAAAATTAAAAATTTCTATACGCTTAGAGGAAAAACAGATTTTATTTGCTTACATATGGCATGAATAAATACAGATTTACAGATCCTAACATGCAAATTTATCATCTTCTGGGACAACAAAACATGCATGTAAATTGTAAAACAAAGTTGTGAAATGGGCTGCAACTGCAATAAAAAATAAGGTATGTAAAAGTTTAACAAATGGAGGGGGTGCCATTTGGTCTAGGGCCAGCTTGGCTCCTGTCACTGTGGTATCATTGTGCCATGATCTTGTCCTGAATTCACATAACAAATGGCCCAATCATCTTTTTCCACTTCTGAAAACAAAGCAGACCCAGGTCAGGCTTCTCTTGCAGCAGGGAAGTACAATGGGAAATGCCAGCTAGTGAGATGCTCTCCTTTACCTCATGCCACCATCTGGCAGTGCTACTACAGGAGCATCATGGGAACAGAAACATAGGAATAGACAGGCTAAACCTGACTGTCATGGCCCCCACATGCTATATGAAAATTGGCTTATGAATATGCATAACTTGAAGACGTTAGGCAAAATACATCATGAAACATACTTTTTAAGGTTATGATCTGCTGAATGTCTATATTCTATTTGTGTACAAGAATTATTCTTATATTTGAAGTTAGGGTGAAATGTAATATGTAGTATAAATCTACTTTGAATGGCTTTGTTTTAACTGTAAGCCTAAACTGTGGTTGGTCCTACAGATAATTTAACCATGTCACATGGTGCCAGACTCCATCTTGAATCTGGTAATTTTCCAGAGGGGTGGGGAGGGTTAAATAAAGGACTCCTGCCCTGGGGAAATTCTATTTAAGGAATGGGAAGCAATCAACTTAGTCTTCAACTGGCTTTTGATTCTGCCTTGCCCATCCTAAGAGAATAAACATGAAGAAACCTGAAAACAAAGAACTCTGAGACCAGAAGCTTTTACCCTAGGACAGAGAAAAAATCAACTCAGGTTTGTGAAAAATCACATCTGAGGGTATGTCTACACTACAGAGTTTTGTTGGAAAATGGCCATTTTTCTGACAAAACTTGAGGAATGTCCACACTAGAACTGCGTTATTCTGAAAGTAAATCTAAAGAACAGAGGGGGTTTTCTGCCATTGGTAATCCTCATTCTACGAGGAAGAAACCTTTTTGCAAAAGAGCTCTTTCACAAAAAGGCATATGTGGACGGGGAAAAGGGAGTTCTTTTGGAAGAAGAGGAAAGAGGAAAAAGCACAGGTGTTAAAAAGCATCTGTGTTACTCTGCTGGTGAACTGTTACCTCAACTCTGTGCCTTTGTTAGGGAAGAGCAGAGCTTCTGGCCCAGTGGGACAGGGTGGTGGGGAGTCCCAGAGGATGGACAGGCAGACTCAATTGTACTATAAGCACACTGGGGGACAGACACAAGGGAATCTCTGTGATATAACCCAACACAGATCCAAATGTCGTCTCTTCTTCGATGGCCAGCACCAGATGGTTCCTATATTATGTTTCATCCTGACCTTTATTATTTAGAGACCGGATGATAACCCTTACACATGAAGTTTAATATTCCTTCCAAAATTGTTAGCATTAACCACTGTAACTGTGAATATTCTTCTTATCCAGAGATGTCCTGTCTATTTTGAATCTTGTGATGTCTCAACAACTTTGTGGCAGTGAGTTTCACAATCTAATTTAATGTTGTAGGTTCTTTCCCCATCCCTAGGCTGTCTCATGGGAATTTCCAAAAGCTTCAGAGGGGTATCCGAGTTAGACTGTAACAGGAAAACCTTAAAAAACAAATAGTCTAGTAGCACCTTAAAGATTAACAAAACATGTACATGGTATCTGGAGCTTTGGGGGCACAGCCCACTTCTTCAGATGACAGGAGTGTTAGAAGTCCAAATCCAAGAATAAATGAGGGAAGGGGGAGGGGGAAGAAGGAAAAAAAAGAGGAGGGGAGGAAGACAATTTCCAGTTCACTCTGATCTGATACTACAGGTATATGGTATATTCTGTTGCAGAGGGCAAAGAATGAACAATTTGTGACTGTGAATGTTTGTCCATGTTCTTAGGAGCATTTCCAGCAGAGGTCTGCACGAAGAGAGTTTGTGGGGTTTTTTTTTTTTATGGTTTGCAATTTGACTGTAGAATATTGTGCACAAACACTTCTTTAGACTTTTTCTCTCTTTCCTTTCTGTCCTTTCAGGACAGCTAATCTATTTGCCTTCTCTCTTACAGGTTTGCTTCAGACATGCCAAACAGCGCCCTAAAGAGGAGAAACACTTAAAACCACAGGAGATGGTTAAATTTAAAGATGGAAAATTCTCTCAGTGTAAGATCAGCCAGCCCACTTCATATCATCAGCCAATGCGGAATTGTGCCTAGATGCAGATACACTAGCACTATGCTCAGTGTCATTTTCTGAAACTTGTCCCACTGTTTTCAGAGTGACCATTCTACAATGTAATAGATTTCATAAACAAAACACTTTTAATGGTACTTACCTTCCATTTTTATTTGTTTAATTTCAGTCCTTTGTATCATTATATCTAACTATACCTTCTTTTTCCTTGGTATTTTACTCCTCATATCTGTGGCCTCTTATCTTGTCTTAACACAGCTAAGCATGTTTAGATCTTAGACTCCAAGGGCAGAGTCCCCAAAGCCTTGGTAATTTTTGTTGCTTTTAATATTAACCCCATACTTGTTAATACCTTTCTAATAATGGGATGCCTAGTATTGAATGCAGCATTCCAGATCTGCTTGCACCAGGGCTATACAAAAAACAACCATTATCTCCATCTCTGTGACTTATGCAGCTGCATAGGTCTTTTTGCTGTCATCTCACATTAGAAGCACATCTAATGCCGTGTCCAGTCTCCAGCCTCTTGCGGTTTTGTTCTGCTTCTCAGAATCCTTCCTCCAATGGGCGTCCTGCTGGAGGTGTTCTGGGAGTGGAATGTTGCTGCCCCCAGCACCTGTCCTCCAGAGAGGCTCGGACCATGTGGCCTCCTCACTCCCCGGTGCTCTGGGAGCCAGGGAACACACGCTTGCCCCTTCCCATCTTTTCCCCTCCCCATGGTGGGGGGCAGGGCCTCAGAGGGAACGCAGCTGTAGGTAGGGCAAGGGGCCCGTCTCCCCAAGCCGCCCCTGTGTAATTCAGATGTTAATTCAGCCACACTTCTCCATATGGAATCGTATTTTGTTTCCTGAGTCACATTTTGTGCTAGATTTTTCACTTGCTAAGCTAACAGGATAATGCTCTTTGTGTGCACACAACCTTTTCAGATAACTTGCAGGACCTGAATCCCGCTGCTCCCTTTTGCCAGAAAGCACCTTGAGGCACAACTAAGTGTTGCTATATCTATCTAAGAGGGGAGCAACTGAGGCATAAAGTGATTATATTCTTTTCACAGGGTTACACAGCCAATCAGACTGAGCCAGGAACTCCTGACTCATTCATTGCTCTGGCAGAGCTGCAGTCTGATCTAACTTTTGGGAGGCATATGACACAGAAAACAAATATCCATGATAAAGGTTAAACCACGTGCTCCATCCAGATGGATTCACTCTTTAACCTGACTGAAAATAGATAAGACAAACCAATAAGAGGCCATTTGTTTTAGTGACATCTCTTGTGGTTTTGTCCGCTTTAGAACAGCGTGTGTGACAGCAGGCCATCTGGGTGTGTAAGGGCTGAACTGTTACAGCAATCTTGCCCCGGAGAGGACGTGTGGTAAACAACCAAGGTATTGCTGCAGCCATTTCATACATATCTCTTCAAAATGTAAATGGCTGTGATAACATCTTTGGCGATGCTGATTTGTGTGGTCTTCAAGTCTTGCAATGATACTTTAATCTGACACTATGGGGAGTAAACTCCTCTGCCCCACAGTCTGTTTGCACCATGCTGCTTGATGAGGTGCTAAGAATTGTCATTTTATATGACTGCTTTTCTAAGTGATGCAAAAGTTTCCATCAGGAACAATCTTACTGTACTTTTTCATGATTGAAGCTTAAAAAGCAAAATGAAGCTGCTAAAAACATCTTCCCTGCCTGTTCATCTGAGCACATCTCACTTTTTGAATCCCTGACACCCTATTAAGTTTAAATTTGTCTTCCCCTCCAAGGTCCTTCACATCTCTAACCCTCCCTTCTACTCTCATATCACATTGTCATTCCACTGCCTCCACTCCATTAACAAAGGCAGACTGAGACTGGATTAAGGCAAGCGGGGATCCCAGACACAACAGGACAAAGGAGCCACTTGTGGCTTTACCCTCAACTTGGAAGTTATAGAGTGTCATCCCACCTTTCCTAGAGCAGCATGGATAGCAATCTGGGGTTCTTTTCCTATCTAGGAATGGCAGCAGGAATTCTCTTCGACTCCCTCTCAAAGAGGCCCTCAGCTGAAGAAGTGGGCTTTACCCCCCAAAGCGCGCTCACTCTCTCTCACACAAAACGTTTAGACTGGCATGATTTTCCGGAAATGCTTCTAACGTTAAAAGCATTTTCGGAAAAGAGCGTCTAGATTGGCACGGACACTTTTCCACAAAAGCACTTTTTGCGGAAAAGTGTCCGTGGCCAATCTAGACGCGCTTTTGCGCAAAAAAGCCCCGAACGCCATTTTCGCGACTGGGGCTTTTTTGCGCAAAACAAATCTCAGCTGTCTACACTGGCCCTTTTGCGCAAAAGGGACTTTTGCCCGAATGGGAGCAGAATAGTATTTCCGCAAAAAGCACTGATTTCTTACAGTAGGAAGTCAGTGCTTTTGCGGAAATTCAAGTGGCCAGTGCAGACAGCTGGCAAGTTTTTCCGGAAAAGCGGCTGATTTTCTGGAAAAACTGGCCAGTCTAGACACAGCCAGAGAGACAGAGAGAGTGAGAGAGAGCTTTTGTGGGTAAAACCCACTTCTTCATATATAAATATATAAAGTCTCTCTAAAGCAGTGGTCTCCAACCTTTTTACACCCAAGATCACTTTTTAAGTCTCAGAACAGGTGAAGATCTACTGCCCCGCCCCTTCCTTGAAGCCCCGCCTACATTACATGAGGAAATCTAATGTAAATGCACTGCGCAGGTGCGCAGTTCAGAGAGGGCTCAAGAGCTACTCTTGGAGCCCCTGAGATCTACCAGTAGAGCGCGATCTACTGGTTGGTGACCACGGCTCTAAAGGTATTATTTCAGAATAACTGACTATTTCAAAATGCCAAAATGTGCGTCTTCACAGCAAGCCATTATTTCAAAATAATTTTGATATGGAGGACTTCTTACTCCAACTCCTGTAACCCTCATTTCAAGAGGAGTAAGAGAAGTCAAAGAAAGACTGTTCTTCCGTCAACTTCCAACTGTGTAGATAGCACCAACAGCCAATTAAGCTATTTTGACTTTGGTTACACAATTGACATAGCTGACTTTCCCCCTGCTGCGCAGATGTGCCCTAAGGTGCCACAGGACTTCTCATAGTTCTTAACAGGGTGTATCTGTGTTGGTGGGTAGATAGGGCTCTCTTCGCTTTTCTCCCTTCTTCCACAGTGTGTCCACTGCAGGTCTGGGGTTGGAAATCCCCTGAGATGTGGCTCTTGGAATTAGCACCCCATTGAAACATACAGGATAGTTCACCTCTCATCCTCCTCCCATGACTACACTTTAGGCTCAGTCTCTGCATCAGCGCCGGATTAAGGCATGGAGTAGCTGGGCAGCTGCCATCAGGCGCTGCACACCCGGCTGCCGGATCACGGGCTGCAGCAGCTCCCAGTGGCCACCCTGCAGCGGCCGCCCAGGGCGGGGGCCGTGTTAACCCCCGCAGCGCCAGCCAACAGCACGCTTCCCCCCGTGGCCCTGCACAGCCAGGCACGGCCCGCTCTGGGCTGTGCACCAGCGGCGGTAGCTGGGCCAGGCATGTGTGTCCTGCCGTCGCCAGCTCCGTGCGCCCTCCTCCACGCACCAGGCAGGGGCGGGGCCACACATGCACCCTCTCCCAACCCGGGGCACAATTAAACTATCTGCCCGGGGCACCGGAATGGCTCGGTCCAGCCCTGCTCTGCAGGTCAGGTGACCCTCACTGCAGCAATTACCCTCAGCTTACTTTCTGGAGGTTTTCTTCTCAGACACAAGTGCTAAAAACTTCCTTTAAAAAAAATTAAAACAGATTGTGATATAATCACAACTCCAGGTGCTAAAGCTCTAGGCAAGGGTGAATAGTAGGAATGCCTCAGTCTGTCTCTGGGTTAGCTACATCAGCCTATTATCAGTTTCTTATATAAATATTTCTTTAGTCTTCTTTAGCACTACACTCAACACTCCATGCCTTCAAATCCCTCACCGCCCACTTCCGCCATGACACTGATAGCAAATTAATTAATTATGGCTTGATGAGGAATAAGAGAGTTTATCCACTTGGAAAAATTAACAAGTATATAAGTCTCAGAGGCGCAGCTGTGTTAGTCTGTAATTTTAAAAAACGAATGGTTCTGTAGCACCTTAGAGACTAACAAATATAAATATATATAGTATATTGTGTGTGTGTGTGTGTGTGTGGGGCACAACCCACTTCTTCAGATGAATGGAGCATCTGAAGAAGTGGGTTGTGCTCACAAAAGCTCACTCTATATTTTTGTTAGTCTCTAAGGTGCTACAGAACCACTTTTTTAAAACAGGTATACAGATATATAAAAATTGCATGTTTTATGTTTTCTTAATTTGAAAATTCTTCAGGGCAGGGAACATGCCCTTTGGTCAGCCTGATTTGGGCTTCCAGGCACTTATTCAATAGTAATAAATCCTGTTTATATGGTCTATGGAAAACCCGTGAGGTTCCTTAGTGGGGAAAATGGAATTACATGATTTTAGCTGTACACTCTGGTATGTGTCTCAGCTACAGAAATGTGGGTTACATTAATTGATTACAGACATTTAAAGGTCTTGATGGACATTAAGTTACCTCACAGGAGTGTTGTGAGTCTATTAGCCATTTCTGGAGCCATCATCCTCCAGCGACTTGCTCCAAGGATACATATAGTATGGACCTTTGTGCACTGGTGCAAGTCCTTGTGCTAGCTTACCCCATTGTAGGGTCAAAGCCCACATCAGCTGCATAGTTTGATTGTGAACAGAGGGCAGTAGTGGCCCTTTGTGTGGGTCACAAGTCTGCAGGGACACTATTACTTGAGGAAGTGCGCTGTGGCCACGAAAGCTCTTGTTTTTTTCTTTGTAACTTTAAAAAAAACAAGTAGTCCTGTAGCACCTTAGAGACTAACAGGGCTACCCCCTCCCCCCAGCCTCCTTCCAATGTGTTAGCAAGAAAGTAAGACCCTGTTCTGACCAACGCGGGGCTTGTGCCTACCAACACCGAGGCACCCGAGTAACTTGGACCCGAGGGCTAGCTTCATAAAAGTCAGCGGGGGCTGTTTCCGCGGCGGGAAAGCGACTCGGGCACGTGCGATCAGGGTGAGGGGCGGGCGCGCCATAGGACGCCGGCTACAGGGGAGCAGCAAGCCCGCAGCCGCAGTCCCGCTCCCGCCCGAAGAGGACTCCAGCTAACCAGAACAAACAGCGGGGAGCCCCGCCGCCACCCCCCCCTGCGCGCTGCAAAAGCTGCAACGCCACCCAACCCCTGCGCGCTGCTGCTGCTGCATTCTGGCTGCAAGGTGTCCGAGAGGAGCCGCAGCTACTTCCCCTCCCCACCCGCCGCGAATAGCGGCCAGGGAAAACCCCAGCGAGCTTTTCACCTGGCTCCGCAGTACACTGGGGCTCAGCCCTGGCCGCGCTCTGCGGGACGCTGGGGGGAGACCAGCTCCTCTGGTGCACGCATCCGAGACCTGCCTGCACCAAGGGACCGCCCCCTGGCCCCCTCTTAAAGTCACACACAAAGCCAGCATGTGGGGCCTTTGGTTTGCCCCCCAGCGCCGCGCTCCTCCAAACGCCCACCGGAGGCTGGAGGCGACTGCAAACGCGCGTCTGCCAACGCGCCGCGGCATTTCCAAAGGGTTTGTGTTTAGCAACGCAAAGCCCGTGACCCTCCTTGGCAGTCCAGGCAGGCGCTGTTCCGGGTGAGCTTTAGCGGTGCAGACTCACAGCCCCCGTGCACGGTGCCCCTCAGCCAAATCTCCCCCCGCCCAAAGTTTTGTCTGGTCGCCTTTGTTACACTTGAATGTCCCGCCTGAGCCGCGGTGCTGCGGCAGGGGGAGGCGTGTGAAACTCTTGCAGCCTTTTCTCTCTCTCTCCTTTTTCTTTAAAGACCAAAGCGCTTAAACTTCCTGAAATTGTTGAATTGCAGCCGAGCGGACTTTTCTTCTTCCCCCCTGGGGCTCGAAACTAACAGATCGAGGCAGGCTCCAAAACAGAGAGAGAGAAACCAGCAGCAGCGCGTTTCCTTTAGGGGACTCCCTGGACTTTTCCCTCTACCCCCTTTGCCTCTCCTGGGAGGAGCCCCGCAAAGGGCACATTGTAAAAATAAGACCTGGACCGGAGCCAGCAAGCGTAACATTCGCAGTGACAGTGGTCAGATCGCGGCGGATAAAGTAGGAATTCCTTCACCCGCTGATGTGAAGAGTCTCAGGAAGGAGCTGAAATATTTCCAGCAGCTGTTGGTTGTTGCATCTTATCTCCGTCTCCAAACGCCTCGATGCAGCCCTAACTTACACTAAAAAAAAAGGGTGAGTGAACTGCACTTTTGGGGATCTTTACACGAGCAGTCCAAGGGCTGGTGGGGGAATACGTTGCTGCTTAGCCCTAATGCAAAGAGGAGATCTCGGCAGCAGCAAATGGCAATCGTGTAAGATTTCGGCTTGGAGCCTGGGTCACCAGTTGTCTTGTTTGAATCGCAGGTTGTTGCCATTAAAACGGGCTCTGTTGTGTTGACAAGTCGTTTCTCTTGAGAAAGAGCTTACCAAAATAAAAGTGTGGGCTGTGTCTGATCTACTTTACGGGGCAGGCTGACACTTTCTGCGTGATGGGTTGTGTTTGTCCAGTTTTGACTGTTTGCGGAGGCATGGGATGCACTGACAGCGAGAGCCTGTTTGAGTCAAAACAAAACAAACCAACCAAAACGAGCAAGTTCTCTATTAATATACATAAATAAAAAGGGAGAATCTCGGGGCTTTTGATAACTTTGAAGAGTGAGTCACCTTCGAAAACAAAATGCTTCATTTTATCCCCAGGATACACATTAATGCAGAAACTGGGGGGGGGGGGGTGTTCCCTTCTGACTGTTTACTAAATAAATGCAATTACTGTGTAACCTGTTGCAAACAGACTGGAGGCGTTTAACTGGCAGAGAGCCTCTCCTAAAGGGCGGAGCAGAGAAGAGAGTGCCATCCCTCTTAAACCCCCCTCCCTCCATCTTTTCTCAGTAGCTATTTAAAAGTTCACTCGTGTGACAGTTTTGTGAATGAAAGTGGAACGTTTCTTGTTCCCTAATAACTACTCAGGGCCGCTGTGCACTGGGGGATTTTTATACCTGACGGTTTTTAATAGACAAAAGGTATTAATACTTAATAGTAGAAGGAATCTCAACACCCCTCCCTCAGTTCTGTGAAATACCCCAGCACTTGTAACCCTTGTCTTACCTGGGCTGAGCAGAAATGCGAAGGTGAGGATGCAGGTTTCGGGGGTAATGCAGTTTATAACTATCTGTACTAAAAAAACCCCCCATAAAATGCAGATATTGCTTTATTTATTTATTTAATTGATTAATTTATTTTTGCTGGCCTTCCTGCCATATGAGCTCTGTCCCTCGATTCTGGATGTTTTTGTCAGTAATAAGTTGTGAGTGTATTTGTAGATAACACTGTAATTCTGTGGTATGGAAGGTTTCAGTTATGCTGAGCTCCTCAGTGTCTGTGGTTCAACACGTAATAGCTGTTTACAGTCTGTGTGCATAGGTTTATAGATGGACATGTCTTCCGCTAGAGTGCATAAAATTCAGTGCAGAAATTGATCCAAAGAGACCATATCATAGAAGCCATAGAGAAACTATCATAGTCTCTAGTGACAGACTACTTTTTTGCTAGTTTTGTATTGTTCTAATATTTATTCATAATTTGTCCCTAAAGATCCCCACACATTCTAATTGCTCTAAAAACTGTAGATCTCAGTCTGCTCTCGTTACTCATGTGCGTAACTTCATTAGCTTTGTCTATGTACAAAAACGACCTCTCACTGACATGAATGAGCAATAGGTGCAGTTAAATGTGTGAAGTGCTGAACATTATCTGTCCCAGTCTGCAGTTTGGCAAGCCGTTTCATCCCCAATTCAGCTGCATCTGTCATCAGTCATGGGAAATTTTGCATGATACAGTGTTATTAATTTTTGTGTGAGCAAGAATTGTTCCACAGCATGTCAGTGCAACCATCTCCTGGGTAGAATGTAGCAATTAGTTAAAATGCACAAGAACAATAGAAAATTTAAATTGTTTAAGAAAGAAAGAGACATGTGTCCAAGTGTTTTGTGGAGGGTGGGGAGATTTAGTTAAGCAGAATAAAAATACCAGAATTGGATTTTGCATAGAACAGGGTGGTTAAACCTCCTCTCCCATCCCCAATACCTGAAAAGTGACATGGACTCAGTTTTGGAAACTTTAGTAATTTTTCACTTCCCCAAGCCATTTAGTTTTTTTTTTAATGTTTTGTTTTAGTGTATTAAAGCCCACCTTTGGGATTGTGTTAAATGTGCATTTTGAGAGTTGGACCTTTTCCTCATCTCTACTTCTACCCCAGACTTTACTTCTGTCCTACCTCTTTCTGAGAAGCCATGTGCTGTCGTTAGGTATTGCATATGCCATTGAAAATCAGAAGGAATAGCTTGGTCTTATTAATATTAGTGTGCTGGGGAAATCTTACACATTTCCTATCCTAACTACTGTAAATGAGGATTCCACGTGCATATTTGTATGAGACTATTAAAATGCGTGAAACAATATGTTTTTAAGATGTCCATATAATTTTACTGATCTTTTCTATTAGGAGGGAACTGTGTAAAATGGCAAATGGGTGGTTTTTCCCATTTGTATTTTTCCTGTTTTATTACCCTCGCCACATAGTTGTCCTGCATGTCTGGAGCAAAATATGTCTTATACTGAGGTGGGCAAATACCAAGCTATCGCTCCTGGCGGGCCCCCCATCACTATATTTACCTGCATGGCCATAGGTACCAGTGATTGCAACTCCCACTGACCGCGGATTGCTGTTCCTGGCCAATGGGAGCCTTGGGAAGTGGTGTCCCGAACCATGCCTCTTATGGAAATAGAGATTTCGTTAGATCTTTATTTTTTAATATAGTAAGGAGGAATATCTGAAAGCACTTTTTTTTTCATAGAATCTATAAATGATGTTAATCAGGGAAACACTAAGGCCACATCTTCACTACTGGGAAGATGGTTGCTGTGGCTGTCTAGTAAAGGGTCTAGTAAAGGGCACCTCTTTCAACACTGGTACTTCTTGATTCGTGAAGAGTAAGGGAAGTCAATGGGAGCATAGTTCAGATATAGTGCTTTTTTGTTACACAGTCACTCACTGCCACAAGATGTCAATGAGTCTAAGATATTAGTAGGATTGAGAAAGGGATTAGATGTGTATATCGATAGGTAATAATGCATTTAGAGTATGCGTAGGTTACACGTGAGCCATTAATTGAGAGGATTAGGCAGAAACTTCCCTGGAGGCAGATTATTCCATAATCATCTACTGTGGGAGTTTCAGGCAGCTTTAATTAGGTGGCTAGTTCTGGCCACTGTCACAGAGACAAGAAGATACTTGGCTAGATGGATTTGATCCAGTATGGCAATCCTTGACCATGAGTGATGAAATATTTCAGTTAAAAAAATGGCTTAATTTGAATATGCTGTGGTGAAATTCTTAAAAGAACTCTTGGTACATCAGCAGGCAGCAAAGCCCATTAGAAAGTTTTCTTTCACTCTATAACAGCAAATAGAACTGGAATGTAGATACGTACAGCGTAGTTGACAGTGAGCATAGATATCATAATTGCATTCACCTTTCAAGATCCTCTCAACAGTTTTATGTAACCAATTCATGGATTATACAATGTCAGTTCAGAGACTCAAAGGGTTTATTTTCAAAACTGAAAGGCTGAGCAACACTAACAATAGAAAGCAGTGTTGTCATCACTCACAATATTTGGTATTTTTTCTCAGAGTCCCAGCTCCCAGCCATGTGTGATTAGCAGAGAATTTCAGCTTCTATTTAATTTTTTTTCAAGCACCCATGGTTATAAGGAACAACCACTGGAAAACAAGAACTAAATGTATCTCTAAGGCTCAGAAATCAGACGGCAAGAACTCATTCCATTAATTTTTTAAAACCTTTTGGTTTTTAAACCAGTCACATGATTTTGTGGGCCTGATTCATGATTTTTTAACATTTAGGATTGACTTTACAGTTAACCACAAAAGTGTGGGATAATTGTGTATGCTGGATTTATTGTCTTAACATTTACCACTGGTGAGATTGCAAGTATATATTTTACACATGGTAAAGATATGTGCTGTGATACTGTTCTAGTGTTCGTGTAATAGAGGATAACAACCTACTGCTAATGCATGCTGGGAGGTTATCTTCAATCCAGTGGAGGTTTGTGTTAAAAATCTTCACTTCAAACCCTGTTGAGGAGCCTTGTACAGCTACTACTGTTTTAAATGGCCATGCTTCCTAATCCAGGAATAGACAACAGATGTCGAAAATACTGGTGGCTGGTCTGTTCAAATACTCCCACTGTTGTTATTACCTGTGGAGTTGCAATGGTGAGAAATGCTAAGGAAATGTCTAGTGCCGAAAATATCTGATTTTTTCTAGATCACGTCTACTTGTAGTATGGATAGACCTTAAAAAGTTTGTGGTTATTTAAATGTTCTGCCAGATTTCTCCACATTATGCAGAGCAAAACTCTTCTAACCTTCACAAACTGTTCCCTGGGGCTAGGACAGTACACTTTGTCTGACTTAATAAATTTACTTGCTTCCTGGAGTTTTGCTGCAGATGTTACTAGCATCATTGGAGAGAGACTGAAAACAGGATATCACAGTTGAAAGTTCATGTTAATTTTTGAGTTTGAATATATAAACGTGTTAGGTATGTCTCAGGCGAGTCAAAAAATTGTGGCTAGAAAGTGTTGTTGCTTATTCATGGTGCATGACAAATCCATGTCCTGGAGAAACATAGTTAACCCCTGGTACACACAGCTCTATATTGATGGCAGAATTCTTCTGTTGATCTAGTTACCACCTCTCAGGGAGGACTGAAGTGTAAGTAGTGGGCAATAATTTTTTTATGGGTGCCTACTCCAAGAATTTGGTAAGTGGTCAAGGGCCACATTTTTCCATGATATTAATGGAGGAGGTGCAGGGTCTGGGATGGAGGTTGGGTGCAAAAGGGAGTGTGGGATAAGGAATTGGAGTGCAGGGGAGGGGAGTTCAGAGGGTTTGGGTTTTGTGGGGTAGGGGTGCAGGAGGAAGGCAGATGGTTGCAGGGGAGAGAGATGTTGAGGGGAGGGAGAAGCTGGGGTGCCAGAGGCAGGCGGCTCTGTCTGGGAGGCACTTACATGGATGATTTCTGGCCAGCAGCCCAACAGGTTCCTCAGCCAGGCTTCCTGCCTTCCATGCTGTTGCAGTGGCCATGTGTGCTGCTCTGAGCACTGGGAGCCTGGAGTGAGGGGTGAGCAGTACTTCATGTGCTGCCTGCTCTTCAAATAGGCAGTTCCCATTGGCTGGAAACTTGCCAATGGAAGCTGCAAGATTATGCTGCGGGGTGGGGGTAGTGTGTGAAGCCTCTCCTCCGGGGTCACAGTATTCACAGATGCACATGGCCCTGCAGCTAGCTTTTCTGAGTGGCGTGCAGGGGTGTAGGGCAGGCAGAGAGCCTGGCTAAAGCTCCTGCTGGCTGTAGCCTGTAGGCTGTATTTTGCTTCCCCCCCCCATGGTCTATGCTGATGTGGTACTGTAGCACAACTGTCTGCAGCTGTGCTGTGTTTGAAGTGTAGACAAGCCCTATGTCTTGCCTGCCAAAAACGTGTGTGTTTTTGTAACATAAAATTCTAGTGAAGGCAAGGTATATAATAGGGCAGAATTAACGTGTTAAAAAATTAATACACATTAATCTAGAGTTACCGAATGTCCGGTTTTTCCCAGACATGCCCTCGTTTTCACTTGTTAAATCTCCGTCCGTCCAACTTTTTTAAATGGCAAAAAATGTCCGGGGTTTTGCCCTGCAAAGGGGATCAGGGAGGAGGCAGCAGCACCTGCCTGTCAAATGGAACGTTCAGAGCTGTGCACTTGGACTGTTCATGGCTGCTCAGTGTCGGGAGGGAAAAGCGCGTGGCTGCAGTGGCAGCAGTGGCTCTGATGAGACCTAGGGCAGGTCCAATGTGGGGAGGAGGTGGCTTCTCCCACGGAGTCATCGCGTTACCTTCTGCCCCGCTAGGTTATGTCCCCAGTTCTGCAGGAGGAGCATTGGGTTAGAGCAGGAGGGCTGGGGGTGCTTGGCTCTGTGGGAGGGATGAGGGCATTGGGTTGGAGCGGGGAGGCTGTAGTCTTATTATTCTTGTTTAACAGCACGATTAATCACGATTAATTTTTTTAATCACTTGACTGCCCTAGTGTATAACAGCTTCCCCCTATGACTCTTCAGCAAGATTTGAAGTGAAGTCCTTCAACACAAGCCTCTATCAGTTGAGTTAAAGTCAGCCCCTTAGTAGTGGGCCATTATTCATTACTGGACAAGCCTTAGGGAGGGAGCATGGCACAGCTTTTGCAAGTGTGTTAAATCTACACTGGCACTCCCACCAGTGATAAAGTTTAAGAAAATAAATCTACTGTAGACAAGGCCTTGCTTGTATGGTTAACGGTATTGCCAACACCAAGCATTCAAAAACCATGATTACCTTGATGTAGCTAGTCAAGGTCAACACCTCCTGGGGTTTTTCTTGACTAGTTACACTATGATGGGAGTATCTCAGAAGACTGGATGCTGCTAAGCTTGCTTTTTGGTAGATCTGTGAGCAGCGGAGGCTCTAAAGCTCTCTGCCTGCAGGCTCAGACTGCACTGGATTGAGTAAAGTTTGCTTCAGTTCTCAGACTGTCCCTACCACTCCCCGCCAAGAGTCTTGTTTGGAGTTTCAGGTGTGATTCAGCCTCAACAGCCCACAGCAAAACTGACTTGAAACCACTATTTTTCTTTGTAAATGTTGCATGGTTTTGCTATCAAATCATAAAGGGGCCCAGCTTTGAGAGAACTTTCACTGACCCTGCCTGGAGGCTACAATGAAACTTTCAGTGACAGATTTCATGGCAGACATGGGAGAAATGTAAAGACAACGAGGCGTCCTGTGGCAACTTAGAGGAGGAAGTTATTCTCAAGTGTAGTGCCTGTGGCCAGCCCCTCTGAAACTGAAGAGATGGTGGCTTGAGGGACCTTGGTTCCATTGCTGTTGCTTGCTACCCGGAGTCACTCTAGGGCTCTGTAATTGCATTCCCTCGTCTGTAAAATGATACAGCAATTCTTGCCCTCGTTTGTAAAGTGCTTTGGGAGCCTTGTCTGTCATTGCTAAGGAGGAACATGTCACAAAGCTGTCCGGGTCCCTTATGAAAAATTACAGCGGTATAATTTACCTGAGTGATTATTTACTGAAATGAAAGAGTGGCTGCAAAGCACAGTCTATTGGAAGGGCTTATGCGAGAGGTGCAAATACATTCCTGTGTTTAAAACATGTTACTTCTCCTGTTCGTAGTCACATCAGTGCTCTTGGATCTGGGTGAAGTGGTGGGAGACATAAGCAGAGGCACATGTTTTGCTTGGTGGTATAATTTGGAGATGACGTCAGCTTTGATTTAGTTGAAATTCCAGGCTTTGGTCTGGTAAACCTGGCCTTCTTCCACATTCTTTAATCATTAATTTTTGGTACTTAATTATAGTACATGTGTCTTGTCTGGGTCATGAAGCAAGTGTGTTGTGTTTCTTGGCTGGCTGTTCCTGCATTCTTGTCTACCTTTTGCTCTGAAGTTCAGCTGAGCTACTGTGGCGCATAGTGTTTTGGTCTTCTGTGTTCCCCTTGCAGGGAGCCTGAGATGTCTCAGATTTTTGGATCTGAGGATGGTGAAACAGCGGCATAGTTAGGGGCAGCATAAAGGAGGAGCTGGGGGCGGGGAATCCTGGTCATAACACCCCTCCTACTTACAGTTGTGAAATTGCATGCAATTGCAGAAGTTTTTGCTCTGACACTTTGGAAAGAAGATGCCTATGTGCGTGTTCTTGACCAAAGGTAAGGGACTTACAACAATATGCGTTAAAAGGGATGCCTGATAATGTCTTTTTGTAGGTCTTGAACTTGGATTTTTTTATATAATTATTTTTCTACTGCAGTACTAACTTCACAAGCACCTACCTAAACCAATTCATACATACAATCCAGTTCTCTCCCTCCTCTGCCAATAACGTTGTTTTTCAGCATAAGATAATTTTCTGAACATGTTTGTTTTAAGCAAATGATGATTAGAAGCTTCAGCCCTCCCCTTTCAATTTGCTTGTGTTAGTTTTATGTTTTCTTATTGCTTTCAAATACATTTCTAGGTGAAATCAGAACTAACCTAGAGGAGGAGATGTCAGTTACGTGGGTAGGTGTCACTACAGTACAAGTCTTTTCAAACAAAATATACTGACAGGTCTAGTTTGCAATTAGGGCTATTGTTGGGCTATTTTTTTTAAATCTGAGAGAGCAGTGACAGCATTTTTTTTTTGGACGGGCAGGTTTTAAATTTTATTTTGCTATGTTACACTAAAAGTGTGTGATTTAAGTTTGGTTTCACAGCCGCCCCCTTCCCCTGTAAAAATCTGATTTTTGAAAAGGAGTTGGAAACAATTAATCTTTTTCTAACACTAATGAGTTGTCATAGCGGTTGCCTGTTTTCATTATGTAATTTCATTCAGCTTCTACACTGGCAAAATATCTACCTGCATCTTAGGTTGGGGGTGCAGTGGGGTGCTGGCTTTAGCTCTAGCACCTCTATGGGGGAGGTAATATTCTTACTCATCCAGCTGAAGTTTTCTACTTTGCAAATTGGCTTACAACCAGCATTGCAAACTTGAGCCATTAACATATGACTTTGCAGTGCTGGTAAGATGGCAGCTGGCCAGGAGGAATGTTTTCTTGTTTAATCCAATTCAGGTTTTGTGGAATAGAAACAAGATGAACCCTAACATACAGTCTAATGTCTTTACCTAAATTAATTAATTCCTTGAAACAGAGTTTTGGCACAGAGAATTTACACACTTTACTGGATTTTGGCAGAAAAGTTGGTGATTAACTGGGTCTTCAGAAATAAACAGATACAGCTCTAACATACATGTTCAGGCTATTGTCTCTTAATGCTCAGAATTTGATAATCTTATCAGAAGGGTGTTTTCAAACTTGTAGTGTGATCCTGCAAACCTTACTCTCATCCTTGAATAGTGAGCTTGTAGAAGCATGGACCGTGTTTATTCAGTGTTTGGAAATACCTTGTCTGTACTGAGAAGTAGAGTAAATAAATAATGAGCAATCTTTATTCCCAGGAGAAGTCCTATTGAAGTCAATAGGGTTGCATACATGAATAAATGTTTTCAGGGTTGGATCCTTCCTTTGCTTTCTAAGTAGCTGATTCAAAATCCTTTGAAATCTATGGTTAGACTCCCATTGCTTTTAGTGGGCTTTGGATCTAGCCCTGAAGTCACTATGGCCCAGATTTTAAAATGTATTGAGGTGCTGAAAGAAAGATAGGCACAGAATGGGGTTTTCAAAACCACTGAGGTGCCTGACTCCCACAGACACTTAGGCATCTACTGGGATTTTCAACAGACCATATTTCTATCTTTTGGTACTTTAAATACCTTAAATACCTTGGCTCCATGGGCCTAATTCAGAGTCCAGGGAAGTCATTGACTTTGATTTGGGATTAGACTCTATGGGGCTTACAAAAGAAGCAAGTTTTGAAGTTTCTACTTTCATCTGTGCTTGAATTAGTGAAGATAATTTCTGATCGAGACCCACTTTAGAGTGGGGATTTTGTGAATTATATGAGTTACTGGGTAGGGATGGGCATGGGAATGAAAACCTTAATTGATTTTGTTTAAATTTGTTCTTCCCTCTCCTCCCTCACTCTATTTCTCCAAAAATAAACCACACATGACATTTTTTTGAGGAAACTGAGCAATTGGAAAAACAAATGGAAATTGGATTGCAGCCGTAAGGGTAGCTAGGCACTATCTGTGCTCACTTAAAAAACCACAACTGAGCCACTGGTCTATACTACTGACTTACGTCAGTATAACTATGGGGCTCAGGGACATGGAAAATCATACAGTTATAGCAGCCTAGGGATAGCTGTAGACAGGGCTGTGTTGATTGGAGGGCTTCTACCATCAGTGTAGGTAGCACCTTCACTAAGTGATGCAGCAGCACCACTTGGAGCGGTGTTGTAATTGTAGACAAGTCCTTATGTTCAGGCGCATGCCCACATAATTTTGATGAACTGAAGGACATTGAGATAAATGCAGATATTCTACAAAATTCTGTCAGTGTAGCCTTGAGGAAATAAAAGACATACGATTCACAAAGAATTGTGACTGGGCTGGATCAGCTAAACTCATATTGGAGGATTTTATTGATCACATGTTTTGTTAAATATTTAAGGGGCTTGAAAAAGAAAGAGCTTATAAAAGTCCAGCCTGGTTCTTTCCACACCTTTTTTTGTATCTGTGTAGGTTGGCTGAGTGAGGATGGAGCTGTGTTTTTACTAAGGGAAGCCATTCCTGGAATTATAAAGCTGGCACAGGGGGAAATTCCTTTTGAAATGATTATGTTCTTAGATTTTTACACAAGAGACCTGAAAGTTTCTGCTATGTGTTGCTTTTTTTCAGTTGCATGCATTTCAATTTCCATTTTACATTTGACTTGCCTGGATTGCTTTGGTGCTGCCCTTGAGTCTCATCGTAAAACTCCCCTGCTCTCTGTGACTAGATTGGAGAGTGGCTGTTAAGGTTTTGTTGGGTGAAGAAGGCTCCTTTGATTTTCTTTCTGCATCTGGATTAAAGTTTCTTTTTGGCTTGTGGCAGCTTGGTGGGAATTTACTTTTGGTCTTGACAAATACAAGTGGTGCCAGTTATCCTATTGCAAGCCTTTCAGTCGCTTGTGCTACTCCATCGCCTTCATTGGCAGCCATCCAACACCCACGCTGCCTTTCCAAAGGAACTTGATTCCAGTGCATATTGGCCCCTGCTGTCCTGGATCTGCGGAAAAAATACCAGGGAAAAGTAAAAAAGAACTTAAGGCACAAATGGTCTGTTCTCTTGTTATTTAAATATTTGTTGCCGTGTGGTTTTTTTAAATAATCTCTGTCTCAACTAGAAGATGTATATTCTCAAAGAGGCAGTGCCAATTTTCTCCCTTTGTCACCCCTTCTTTAGTATAGGCTGAAATTGCAATGAGGATCAAGACTTTTTGATGATCTTTTGTGTCTTCCAGGCAGCCAGCTGTATCTTGTCTGCTGTAGGGACCCCTTTGGCTGAAATCTTATTATAATTAATTCTTTGATGTTTTTCGTAGCAATCAGGAGACACTTAATTAGAAACTAGCATTGGTCCCTTAATTTGATTATGGGTTGGGCAATTTCTTACCTAATTTTCAGAAATATCTGTTGGAAGCTGATATATGTGTCTGTATGGGTATTTCCTTTTGCCCTGTTTGAAGTCTCTAATGAAAGTGTTTTTTGAAATGTGACATATTGCACATGTATAACATTGCTTCATTTTCAGGTTATGCATATCTCCCAGTTTAGAAAGCTCGTGTCCAACCATACCTTGTTTGTGCTCTTAAAGAGCACAAAACTCTGTGGGCTGACTTCTGTGTGTATCAAGTATAGATCTGCTTTGTTTTGTCTCCAAATACTTTTTGGCAGACAGATATTAATCTTATAATTAGGGACAAGTGAACTGGTTTGGGTGTGGGCCTACGGGATTGGGGTGGGGAGAAGACAACAGTACAGCAGCTCTTTAAACTTTGACAAGCTTTATATCTGAAAAAAATCCAACATCAGTAAGTGGAATGGGTGGAGGATCTTGTTGTCCAAGAAGACAATGACTGAATTAGTGTGAAGAGGGGCCTGCTCTGTTGCATCTAGATGTGTTTAACAGCACTGAACCATGTGGGGATAAAAAGCTTCCGAGGGGGTAGCCGAGTTACTCTGTAACCGGAAAAACTTAAAAAACAACAAATAGTCTAGCAGCACATGTCTTCAGGGCATGAGCAGGGTATGTGTTGTTGCAGTGTTTCTAAACTGGATTTTTACTGGCTGACTATATTGTCTTTTGCTCTCTGTTAAGCTATTTGTTTCCCCCCCACCCTAAACCACTTGAAAACTTCAAATGTACTATCTCTTCTATACTAGGTAGGGGGTGGAGTAGAGAGTTTCAAAAGTTTTGGCTAAGCATACAAATTTTGGAGAGTATCCAAATTCATCTCTGACCCTTCTGTAGTTTGCCCAAGTCTACTTCATCATCTCTTGGAAGATGACAATTGGGAGGGAAGCGTTTCTACATTTTATACTTTGTGTAGCCGTTGCCTCTGGCTGTGTGGAGTAAAAACACATTAAGTCATTCGTTCCCAAACAGCTTTTGCAAGATCCTTTTATTTTGCCCCTTTCAATGAATGGAGGTTTGGATAGCCTTCACTTCCTCCCCACCATGTCCCCTTGTACCTTGCTTCCCAACAATTATAGATGACATTGTCTCTACTAGGGATGTAAGTGAGTAATTGACTACTCACATTCCCCCCCACCCTGCTGCCTCTGTATCAGAGGCAGCAAGGAGGGGGAACAGGAGCCGGTGCTGCAGGGGGCGAGCATAAAAGCTGGTTCCCTTGAGCACTCTATGATGCTGCCTGCTCACCCCCCCCTTTGCTATTGCCTCTCTGAGAGGCAGCAGCGTGAGGAGGAGACAGGGGAGCCTGCCACGAAGCAGCTTCTGCCTGCAGCGGGTCCAAGCTCTCCTCTGGGACTCCTTGCAGACAGGTGCTGCTGGACTGAGCAAACCTGGCTCAGTCCCAGCTTGCACCAGATCCGGGAGCTACCCTGGCTGCTGGTCTGCAGTTTAAATGTAATAGGAGCTGGGCTGCCTGCCCACCTGGCTCTTACTACATTTAAACTGCAGAGGTACAGCGGGGGTAGCTTCCAGACCTGGTGTGAGCCAGGACTGAGCACCTTCCCCTATTGACTAATAGTGTAGATGATAAAAATTCTATCGACTACAAAATTGTTAAATACCCACTTCTTAACATCCCTAGTCTCTACATCCTCTTCTCCCTCTCTTCATGTTTGTTCCTTCTATTCTCTGTGGCTTCCCCGCCATGCTGCCTGAGATAAGTATAGGGATGGTACTAGTAGCTTGGAGTGCCTCTCACAAACGTATTTAGGTACTTGTGCACTCTCAGCAGAATAAATTAAGTGGGAGGAGAGAAAAGATGCTTGTGCCATTGGGCTACTACCTAATTCACATGGCTTGTTTCCATGGCTGGCTTCCAGTAGGTGCTGCTGCTGGGGTAGGATGTAACTGTGAGCTGCTTTCAAAACCACCTGTTACTTGTTCTAAGCACATACTTGTGGGAGGGATGGATGGATGAGGGCCTTAGGTAAGTTTCCTTGCTCCCCTCCTGTGCCCTACACAATCAGCCTTCATTCTCTTCACCAGTCTTCAGAACTATGTTATTTGAATGCCACCTTGGAAAACACTTATCTTAAGGCATTTCATACTGTGAATGCTTGTTTAGGTCCAGCAATTATAAATCAAGTCTTTGCTTTTCTTACAGGCTGAACCCTTGGATTTGAAGGAAGGAGGCCCAGTGTATGCCAGTGAAATCACGACCTTGATGCCCTCCATAGTTTAACTTTCAAGGGGAGAACACTTCTGGCCTCTCTGACACCTTTCAGTCCGACTGAATCTATGACTGGGGGTTCCACCCTAGCCCCACCCTTTGCTGTCCCATTCCAGAAGATGGGTTCATTTCGAAGGCCCAGGCCTCGCTTCATGAGCTCCCCGGTGCTCAGTGACTTGCCACGGTTTCAAGCAACACGCCAGGCTTTGCAGCTAAGCTCCAACTCTGCCTGGAACAGGTGAGGGCTAATACCAGGCCTAAGGACTCTATTTGTAAATGTCTGTAGATATTGACTTCAGAGGACTGATCTAAGGTATTTCAGACTTTTTTTCACTTAATCAGTCTGCAGGAGAGGATGAATGAATTTTGGGTACTCAGGTTTTTGTCTGCATTGGGAAACTGACTCATTGATACACGTTGGTTCTAACAACCTTTAATTTCCCTTTGTTTAAAAATGCTGAGGGATTGTGTCCATCTCCACTAGCAAACTATTGTCCATACTAGCTCAGAGGAACCCACTGATGACAGTGTTAGTAGAACTTCTACTTCCTCACATAGAAAAGACCTTTTTTCCCCCTCATATTATGAGGTCTTTCCCCTAATGTTGCCTGGTCAAGTCCTGTGACCAACTGCTGAAGTTGTCTGTTGGCGCCATGAATCTGCCATGACATTTATTAACATTCTAAATTAATAATCAAGTCTTGCCCTCAATAAATAGAAAGTCCATGTTGTCATATCCTGGACAGTACCAAGATCTCCTTTTTAGACTTTCTGCACTAGTGAAAAAGTTGTTGGTTAGAAAACTTGGCAGCACCTTTTTGGAGACACAGCAGCTTTTTCGGGCAATTTACAAGTATTGACTGTAATGCATTGATCCAGGACTTTAGGTTGGTCTGAATGAAATGGTGCTATTCTGTAGAATTCGCTCCAGAATGGACAAGAACCCACACATATTTCAGATGTACTGGTTTAGCTAGTCATCTGTCTCAAAACGCTCTGGTCCCAGGAACAATGCTGGGGTGCTGTGGATTAGATGCTCCTGGAATCTAGAAGCAGTGATACCACTGTGATTTTAAGATATAGAATATGTAGACGTGCCACAGCCCAGAACTTTGTGTGTTCTGTGTAATGCTTTTTCCCCTTGCTCACTGTAGACACATTTCTCCCTCCCTTGAAGAGCGTAGACAAAAAAGAGCAGCAATTTCCAGGGTAGAAAAAGTGGAAGTGTAGAAAGAAGTACCGTTAACCTCTCCATCCCATTATGGTCCCCATAGCTGTTGGCAGCTAACTCACATTGCTTAGTGTGTTATATCATCCTAAAGTATGTTGTTTATGGATTGTGTACTGTCTTATTTCTCTTTGGCAGTGTTCAAACAGCAGTGATAAATGTGTTCAAAGGGGGAGGCTTGCAAAACAATGAACTTTACACCCTCAATGAAAACATCAGGTATGTTGCCAAGTTGTGTGCAGAGAGCCCTTTTGGTGTCAACCAGATGGTGAGGTGGGATGGAGTTTCTTGAAGTAAGGGGAAAGGCTGTGCTCACATTCCTGCTCTTTTGCCACTGAGGTTGGGATGGGAGATGTGTATGTAAGGTTTGAAATCTGCTGTTTGGATGAATGCATGTAGCTTTGCTCAGAACAGGTTATGCATTGATTTGGGTAGAGGGGATTTTCTCCTTTCTTTGGGAGTTTATCTCCTTTATTGGATATAGAGCAGCATTGTTAACTTTTACAAGTTTGTTGTTAGCCATGTGATATATGATGTATTTTTTCACTAAAGCCCCAATTCCTGGAGTCATATTTATGGAAGACTCTCTGTTTTCATGAAATAAATAAGCTACAAACCCTTATGATGATGGAGATAAGCTTGAATATGTGAACCCTAATGGTTCAAAACTAGACGGTTCTTTTTATTTGCCTAACATTCATTGTTTTTAAAAAAGCTCAAGATTTTTTAGGCACATCTCATGAGTGTTTAAACGCTTAGACGTGGCAGGACTGATTCATCTAAGACAGTGGTCTCCAACCTTTTTAACCACAAGATCACTTTTTCAGTTTAAATGCAATGTAAGATCTACCTCAAACCTAAATACTCTTACCCCATTTCCTTCCTGCCCCTTCTCTGAGGCTCTGTCCTTGCTCTAACCCTTCCCCAAGGCCTCACCTTGCTCACTCCATTCCCCTTTCTTCCCCCATCCTCACTTTCACCTGGCTGGGATATGGGGTTGGGGTGCAGGCTCTGGTTTTGGGCCAAGGGGCTTGGAGTGTGGGAGGGGCTTCGGGCTTAGCCCAGGGAGGGAGATTGGGGTCCAGGAGGGGTTTCAGGGTGCAGGCTCTGTGAAGGAGTTTGGGTGCAGGGAGATTCACATCTGGGGCAGGAGTCTGGGTGCAGGAGGTGGCTCAGGGCTGGGACAGGGGTTCAGGAAGCAGGCTCTGGCTGGGCACCATTTAACTGAGATGGGTCCGGGTGGTGGAGCAGTGGGGTTAAGGCAGGCTTACTCCTGCCCTGGCCCTGCACCACTCCTGAAAGCAGCTGGCATGTACAGCAATGGCTCCATGGCACCCTATGCTGCCCCTCATCTACAGGCACTGAGCCCACAGCTTCTACTGGCCACACTTCCCTGTTATTGATCAATGGGAGCTGCAGGAGTGGTGTCTGCAGGCCAGGACAGCCTGTGGAGACTTCCTGCTCTGCTTCTCAGCTGGCTGCAGGAACATGCCAGCCATGTCTAGCAGCATCAATTACCACAGGGATAATTACTCCAGCCACAACAGGTTAGGCATTTTAGAACTCACTACCCAAAAAATGACATTTAAGCATGAGAGAGAAATGAAAATTATGAAATGCACAGACTAGTCATAAACCAAAAATAAACCACTTTGCAAGCAGTAAAAGAAGACCCTGCCATCAGCGTCCACCCCCTTCTCCCTCCCACACCCTGCACAATAAGCAGGAGGCTCCCAGGGGGGCAGCTCTAAGGCAGAGGGCAGGAGCTGCATGACGGTGGGTGGAGGGGCAACTGAAGTTCCAGTGCTTGATAGCTTCCCGGCCAAACCGGTCAGGATCACGTGTCAGAGGCTCCAAGATCTACCAGTAGATTCCACTCTACTGGTTGGTGACCACTGGTCTAAGAACTCCTCGTCAAAGGAGATTTAAGAACCCGGTCTACATTTGGCTACTTGAATCGTGGCTGAAAAGGGACTTCAGCCACAAATCTGAAAATTGTTTACTTTCTTAAGTAGACAAGACAACACTATTATCAATATTGCTCAGAAATAAACTGATTCTTGGTTCTGTTTTGATTCTGTGGTAGAGTCCATTCAGCCTTTTACTTTCTGGCCTTTCTTACATTGAGAAATTCTTATTTCAAAACCTGCTTAAATCAGCTCGGTGAAAGAGGCTGTGGTTGCCTGAATTCTGGCATACTACCCCACAACTTTCAACTGTTTTAAAAAATCTGTTTTGCTAAAACTGATTTGAAAGTAGGTTCAATTTGTTAGGTGAACTTCCCCAGTGTAGTTATGCCATACTGGCGATGTGCTAAAAATTCTTCTATCTGGTCTAAGTGAGAACTTTAAATGACTTCAGTACTGGTTTGGAGGGATCTGCAGCTTGAAAACTGTTTGCAGCAGCAGGTAAATTTTCTACCGTAGATAGGACTGTAGGTAAATGAATCTCTGTCACAGGGTCACAAAGACCAATTTTTTGTTACCTTTTTATCAAATGACACTAAATTTACTTTCCTAAGGCAGACACCCACAGATATTGCTTACTTATATGGTGTTCTTCTTTCCACCACCTATCTAGTTACCTACAAATTTACTCGACTTGAATGTTGTCACAGAAGGGGAAGTTGACACCTTTTATATAAAAATTAACCATGTGGCAATATTGAAGTTTTGTTGTACACTGAAGTTCACACAGCCGTGTCAGCTGAAACCCTTATTCATTAGCCTAACCCTTTCCCTATTTGCAAAACAAAGCCTAAAGATCTCAAAACTCTCCCCACTTTGTCTCAACTCAAAGGTCAACATTTCATACAATTCCATTCAGCCATGTTTAGGATCTTCTGAGTAACAGAACAGCACCTTTCATGCTCTTAATTATCTCTTTATGTGCTATCGTTGGAGCCAAAGTCCCCCGAGTTAGTGTTGCGTAGGGGAGTTGTATTTGATGTACATGAAGAAATATAGTTCAGAAATAAATAAGTTAATGATTTCAAAATAGTGTAGTCAGTGGTGCAATTGATTTATCTTGCTGCAATTAATAGAGACTGTAAAGGGCTTGTTAAAGAACAGGATTTTTTGGGTGCAATTTAGAAATGTTCCCACCACCTTTACAAGCAAAGTTTGTTCCTACAGCTAGAGAGACATTTCTAGAGCTGGGAGCACAATCATGAAATAAGAATGGCCATACCAGGTCAGACCAATGGTCCATCCAGCCCAGTATTCTGTCTGCCGACAGTGGCCAATGCCAACTGCCCCAGAGGGAGGGAACACAACAGGTAATCCTCACGTGATCCTGTCACACACCTCCAGAGAAACAGAAGTTAGGGACACCATTCCTACCCATCCTGGCTAATAGCCATTGATGGACCTAACCTCCATGAATCTATCTAGTTTTTTTTTTGAACCCTGTTAAAGTCCTAGCCTTCACCACATCCTCTGGCAAGGAGTTCCAGAGGTTGACTGTGGGCTGAGTGAAGAGAATAATAACACACTTACCTTTATTTAATATTCTAAGGGCTCGCCATGTTGGTTACATCTTCAAGATGCTTTTTAAAAGAAAAAACAAAAAGCACCTGCAGCATCCCATTGATTTCCCAAGGATCTTATTCCTCCACAAGATCATGTAAATGAGAAGGTGCTAAGTGGAGTAGCAAAGATGGAACTAGGGGTCGAGAGTGGTAACAATCCACTCTGGATCTTTGCCACAATGCTTCCCACCTCCCTATCACTTGAGATTGCTTCATTAGCTCCTGTTTTATTTTCCTGTACTGAAGAGGCAAGGAGCTCAGCAAAGAAAGCTCGTTCTGCACTCAGGTTGACATAGATACATTGGTCAGTGGGGTTGTGAAAACCAGACCTCTGTCCTACATAGTTATTCCAATCTTAGCCCCAGCGCAGGCAGAGCAATGTTGATGCTTCCCATGATACAACTATGTTTGTCCAAGAGTGGGGGGTGTTCCTGTGCCAATGGAAAAAGCCTTCAGTGGGTGTACGCTACATGTTTGCTGCAGGCATAGAGAAGCCGGTATAGCCTCCATGCTATAGGTGTCAGAATACTGCAGAGAGGTGGGATTTTAAGAAGCTGGAAAGGAGTTGGCCATAGTTAGGCCATGTCTACACCACAGGTCTTGTAGCCATGGAGCTATGGCACAGCAGGTACACCATTCTAGTGCCATGTAGAAGGGGATTTTCCATTGCTGAAAGTAACCCACTTCTCTGAGAGGTGACAGTTAGCTCAACAGAAAAATTCTTAGCCTCATCTAGTCTGGGGGTTTGGTGAGCTTAACTGTTATGCTCAGGTGTGAATTTTTCACACTGCTGAGGTATGTAGCTAGGTCTATATAAGTGTAGCCCAGCTGTTAGTGTGAGACAGTTGAGATTCCCTCAGTGCAGCATGTGCCAAAATGTACAGGTTCATGTATCACCTTCTTAATATGTTGTGAAGTGAATGGGTAGAACATCAGCCTCACGTACCACCAGTGGTGCATGTATCCCACTTCAGGAACTACTGCCTAGAGACTTTACTTCCAAGAAAAGGCAATGGCACTAGTGTGTTACTCTCAGAACTAGAGTCCTTGGATTCATTCAGAGTCCACTGGCTCAGTACTCTGTGGGAGCACTTCTGAAAATCAGGCCCAAAAACACTAATCTTCTTGTAGTTGCCATCCCCTCCTAAGAAAGGACTTAACAGTGAGTCTAAATCTCTCCTATTTAGGGATGTGAAGGACTAGTTGACTATCGGATAAGCAAATGCTTATCGGATAGTTGGCAAGCTTGTCGACTAGTTGCTCCCCCACCCTTTACTGCTTGTATCAGAAAGAGGCAGCAGGGGAGGGAGAGGTACTTCAAAGTAGCAGCACCACATAGAGCCAGGGGGCCAGACCCCGGGCTCCACATGGTGCTGCTGCTTTGAAACGCCGCTGCAGGAGCCCAACATCAGGCTTCTCCCTGCATTTCAAAGCGGCAGTGCCACGTTGGGTTCCATGAGGCACTGCCTATTTGAAATTCCATGAGGAGCCTGACTCCGGGCTCCCACGGTGGCGTTTCAAAGCAGCAGCACCGCATGGAGCCCGGGATCAGCTGGAGACTTCCCGCTGACTCCGGGTTCCGTGTGGCACTGCCGCTTTGAAATACTGCGGGAGTCCAGAGTCAGGCTGCTCCCGGCATTTCAAAGCAGCAGCGTTGCGTGGAGCCTAGGATCAGCTAGGGAGTAGATGATCCCGGACTCCACGTGGCACTTTCACCTTTAAAGTGTAGCAACAGCCCTAGGGCTGTTTCTGTACTTCAAAGGCGGAGATGCCCTATCGACTAGTCGAAGAGTTGGTGCAAAATGCCTGCAATTTAACATCCCTACTCCTATTCCAGTCTGCCCATCCTCTAAAGAAAGTTTTTGCTGATAAAAGGATGTTGAATTTTAGTGTTTTGCACTGCAGTCACTCCTGTAAAATGCTTGAATTTGCCAAATTAAACTGTCTAAAAAAATACAGTCCTGTTCCAATCACTCTTGGTTCAGCATTATGGAGGTGTTTCCTCCTCATCATTGAGCTCAAGTAACACATCCCCCTTTGTATTAGCGGGAGATAGGTACATACGCTAAAAACTATACAGGCCTTTGTTATTGTCCAAAATGCTTCTGTGTGTACTAATACACAGAGATCTATGGGGAAATATGTACATGTAATACATACGTTCCCATGTAAAGACCTTTACATCTCCTCAGAGGATTGAAGCACCAAAAGATAATTTTACGTAAGAAATATTCTGTCATCAATATCTATAACTTTTTTGTCATCAATAACTTTTTCTGAAGACGGCAAATCTAATGGTAATGTGGTGTAGAGCTTTGAATCTGAACCTTGGTGTCAAACATCTCCCTAACGAGTAATATTAGTTCCACTAGAGACTTTCTATATGACCTCTCATGAATGGTGTGGAGAAAGTGAATAAGGAAGTATTATTTACTCTTTCCATAACACACACACAGACCAGGGGTCAGCCAAAGGAATTAATAGGCAGCAGATTAAAAAGTAACAGAAGGAAGTACTTCTTCACATAGTGCACAGTCAGCCTGTGGAGCTCATTAGTAGGGGATGCTGGAAAGGCCAAAAGTATAACCGAGTTCAAAAGAGGATAAACTTATGGAGGATGGGTTCATGAATGACTATTAGCCAAGATGATCAGGGACACAACCCCATGACTTGGCTGTATATAAGTTCTGATTGCCAGACCCTGGGACTGGATGACATAGGGTGGTAATTGTGTTCTTTTCTTCCCCACTGAAGCACCTGACACCGATCACTCTCAGAAGACAGGATACTAGGCTAGATGGACCATTGGTCTGACCCAGTATGGCCATTCTTATGTTCTTACCTTGTACACAGTCACATCTCAGTGATTCAGTATTCCCATCTGTTAAATAGACATTACAGTACTAGTCTTCTGGGCATGCAGCCACCTCTTTTCATATATTTGGTTTGAAAATCTATTTAGTCAAAAGTAATTTTTTTTTCACAAAAATGTTGTTTCCAACTAAATTTAGCATTTTAAAACCAAAATTACATTCTTTCAATTTAATATATTTTCTCCCACTTTTTCCCCAAATGAAAATATTTTTGTTTGTTTGTTTGTTTGTTTAAAGGGAGTGTAACAACTTTATCTCATTCTTCTGCTTACTCTGAGCTGGTTAGGCCTCAGTTGGAGTATTGTGTCCAGTTCTGGGCACCGCATTTCAAGAAAGATGTGGAGAAATTGGAGAGGGTCCAGAGAAGAGCAACAAGAATGATTAAAGGTCTAGAGAACATGACCTATGAAGAAAGGCTGAAAGAATTGGGTTTGTTTAGTTTAGAAAAGAGAACATTGAGGGGGGACATGATAGCAATTTTCAGGTATCTAAAAGGGTATCATAAGGAGGAGGGAGAAAACTTGTTCATCTTGGCCTCTGAGGATAGAACAAGAAGCAATGGGCTTAAACTGCAGCAAGGGAGGTTTAGGTTGGACATTAGGAAAAAGTTCCTAACTGTCAGGGTAGTCAAACACTGGAATAAATTGCCCAGGGAGGTTGTGGAATCTCCATCTGTGAGATATTTAAGAGTAGGTCAGATAATGTCTATCAGGGATGGTCTAGATAGTATTTGGTCCTGCCATAAGGGCAGCGGACTGGACTCAATGACCTCTCAAGGTCCCTTCCAGTCCTAGTATTCTATGATTCTATGATTTTACCTCCCATCCATTTTCCAAATGAAGACCGTGGGTGGGGGAAATACCCTCAATTTGAAATGAAACTTATTTTTGTGTAAAACTTTTGTCAAGTGGTTGAAAACAAAACAGATAAAACGTTGAATATAGTGAAAATGGCATTTGTATACAGGACTTTAGGGATGAGGAGTCATTCCTCCATAGTCTGTACATAACTGAGCAGAGGAATTATTTCAGAAAAATTCTGTGGAAGGCAAAGTTGTGTGAGAAATAGGACATTATAGATGATTATATTATACCTTGCAAGACTCAAGAAGGAGGGGGGAGGACAACAAAAAGTGGAAGACATAATGCTTTGCATAGACCTGTGTAAAATATGGAGTGAGAGGGGTGAATCCATGTTGAGGAGGCAACTACCTCTTTTCCCATAGTGAATGACATCCCTGCTGGAGATAAATGACCAGCAACCAGTTTATAACTCATGTTTCATCTCTTTTCAGACGTTTGCTAAAGAGTGAACTTGGATCCTTTATCACCGATTATTTCCAGGTAAAATGTCTCCCTTCATAGATAATTAAACATTGTTCAGTTGTCTCTGTTTTATTTTGCTCTTGAAAATTTTTTAATCTGTAGAGAAATAAATAGAATAGCTTCTTACAAGTAAGTAGCCTGCTTTCAAGTGTTCTCTGCCACACAAGTTCATGGAATCAAATAGTGTTTGTGTGGTTTTTTTTTTAATGAAGGGTCTGTAGAATCTGATGTTCAATAAATATTTGTTGTAATTTCTCTATATATTAAAAAAAAAGGTTCCTGTGGGACGACAGAGTGAGATCTGCCCTGCTGCTAACCCCATTAGCTCAGAATGCGGCCTGCACAGTCCAGCCCTTCTCTGCTGGCCTGAGAGGGGCCGAGAGGCCCCAGGCTGGCTGTAGCGATGGAGGGCCGAGAGGCCGGGGCTGGCTGTGGGAGAAGGTGTGGAGGGGCCGAGAGGCCCGGACTCCCTTCCCCAGTGGCCGGGAGGGGAAGAGGCCAGGGCTGGTGTGGCCCTGTCCCTCCCCTCCCCAGTGGCTGTGGGGAGAGCCGGACCAGCCTATCCCCAGAGACAGAAGCTGGTGAACACAACAAGCAGGGGGCACAGCCTCCTAGTATATGGTAAAATAAAGATGATCTGAGTGTGTCGTTTGCTTGCTTGCTAGGATCGGGAAGGAATGTCTCTCCTAAGCTCATTGAACTGGGTGCACTGATGTTTCTTTTTGCCTTGGATTGACAGGGTTCTCTAGTGGCTAGTGCACAGGACTCTGGGATAGGAGTAGAGCTTGGCCCAGGGGAAAAAAAGGTGATCTAGACATGGATCTGTCACCTAACATAATTTGGGCCCTTGAGTAAATCACTTCCTCTCTGTAAATTAGGATTGATCCCAATGTTCCCTCCAGTTTTTCCACCCATGTGTGGAATAAATTTTATGTGCACGACCCACATGGTGCTGGCTGTGGGTGCTCAACTAATCAGCTGGGAGGCATTTGAATCTCTGTTGGGTAGCCACCCAAGCACACAGATTACAGGGAACACTGTTGGTGCCCACTTTTTATAAAATGTTCTGAGAATCCTTTGAGATAAGTGCAAAGCATAGACTGGTAATTCCTGCTTCCCACACAGATGCTTAGTTTCTCATTGAGTAACTTTACAAAAAAATCTAAATATTTAGAAATAGTGGATGAAATTTTCTCTCTCCAGCATGGGGGGAAGATCCTGCCCTATGAACAGCAATTCAGTTTGATCACAAGCTTGGGATCCCAGAGATGTAATTCCAGTTTGTGGAAAAGCAAAAATAAAAAACTGTGGAAGACAGAGGTAATTAGTCACAAATGTGCATAAATGTAACTGCCTCAAACTAATAACGTCACCACTTGTGGTTCAGACATGTAACCACATGGAAGTGTATTTTAGATGAGTGTAGGGGCATGCTAATGGTTTCAGTATTGCAATCATTCAGCAGCGCTATTTAAAAAAGAGCAGGACTGCTGAGAACAGCAGGGATTTCGGTATTGGTTTTATTCTCTACCAGTAAAGGAGAGAAAAAAATTGCACCACTTCCTGAGGTGGCTAAAGGTGCCTATGTACTGTGTTAGTAGTAAAAAACATAATTGACTGGTCTTGTTTCCTATCCGTAACAACAACGTGCTGTGCTGTTGACTAAGAAATAAACTCCCGTGCTGCAGGCAGCTATGTTTCACTTCTTCAGACACTATCTTCACAATTCATTTACTGGAAGGAGAAAATGTTTGCTTCACTTCATGGTAGGATGTTTCCTAGAATGTGAGCCAACAGAGCAGCAGTGAGACAGTAATGCAGTGAATCCATATTGCAGAGAGTTTGGTCTGAGTGGAAATCTACTATTAGTGTAAGTGGTTTTGGATTATTATTTCTTTAAATTGCAAACCACTATATTTGTTTAGATTTGTGACGGACTTCAGAAGTACCTACGCAGGTGGTCAGAAAATAAAGTGCTGGGTCTGATATAAAAACTTTTGCACAAGAGAAAATGTACACTGAGGGTATGTCTGTACTGCAATAAAAGACCTGTGTCGTGGCTATGGCTGGCCCTGGTGAACTCACTGAGGCTTGGTGGGTTTTAAATTTGCTGGCTGGCATTTTGGTTTCAGCTGCGAGACCCTCTGTCTCACAGCTGAAACCCACCTTAATCTCTACACTGCAATTTTATAGGCCCACAGCCTGATCCCCCCTGAGCTTGTTAGCTATCCCGGACTCTGAGACTCAGGGCAAGTCTACGTTAGGGGGCAATGTCGACTTAAAGAATGCTACTCAAACTATGTGAATAGCGAAGTTGGAGCCAATGTACCTTAGATCGAGTTTCTGCGGGGTCTTCCCTGGGGGGGCAAGGGGAAACTCTGTTGTTGACTTCCCTACTGCTTCTCATTCTGCTTTAGTACTGGAGGCAATGAAAGCGCAATCAGCAGTTGATTTAGATGGTCTTAGACCCACTAAATCGACCCCTGGGAGATTGATTGCTGTAGTGCCAATCTCATCATAAGTGTGGACCTGCCCTCGGTGCTGCAGATTTTTGATTGTGGTGTAGACATACCCTATGGGGCATGAGACTAAACAAAGAAAAGTGTGAAGCAATAACATGCTGGAAGGAACCATATAAAATGCTAGTGTGTAAGCACTGATTGGCTCTGGGTGTTCTGTATTCTGTGTTCTGAACTATACTGAAAGGCTACGTCTAGACTGGCCCCTTCTCTGGAAGAGGCATGCAAAGCAGGTAAGTCAGAAGAGGGAAATCCGCGGGGGATTTAAATATCCCCCGCGGGATTTAAATAAACATGGCTGCCGCTTTTTTTCCGGCTTGGGGAAAAGCCGGAAAAAAGCATCTAGACTGGCGCGATCCTCCGGAATAAAGCCCTTTTCCGGAGGATCTCTTATTCCTACTTCAAACTTTTGTTTTTTTTGTCTCTGAATGAGATGTGCTTGCATTATGGAAGCCAATTAGAAAAGTCCTTGATGGCTAGAAGCATTGGCCATAGGTGATGTTTGCTTGGTCTCTTAACAGTAAAGCCAAAGAGATAAGAGGCCATATCTAAAATCCCTTCTCATTGTCATTGGCTGGGACTCCAATTCAGAGCCAAGTCATAGTATTAAGTAGAACCTGGGCTTTTTTTTGTGGGTAATATGGGGATTAATAATGATATAATCGTATGATTAGCCTCAAAGACCACAATCAGGATTGGGATCCATATATGCTCAATATTGTACAAATACAAAAAAAGTGTATTTGTACACTGAGCTGGCAGTGCAAGGGCTATTTGAGTTAATTTTACACTATTTTGGGGGCGGGGAATTTGCACTCGTGTAACTGCATTTATGCAGCAGCACCAGTTCAAACATGATGAATGTTTTGCCACTGAAGTCAACAGAGCCAGAGTTTCACCTGAGTGTAGTCAAGTGTTAAAAATGTGTCTTGTCCCAGTCTGCATCACCCTGATGGGGGGAAGCCCCAGTGCAGGCATTCCATATGAGGGCAGGCATTCTGAGAGGTAGACTAAAGAGGGAAACACTTTATCTTCCCCTGATATGTTTGTGAAATTAAACTTATAGTGCACATGATTGACTATAAACAGCTGAAATCCCTTTCCATGGATTTCTGTCCAAGAAGCAGTAAGGCAGTGGAATGGCTGTACCGTAAAGATACCAAGCCTACTCATTGATATTTCTCTATCAGAGAAGAAATGTTTTCTTAATCAAGTCTCTGAAGTTCTTTATGTTGTCCACCTTCGTCTGCCTAAGTCACTTACTGATTGAAACTAGAGTAAATAGTGGATTCTCTGTAACTGGAAACCTTTTAATCAAGATTTGAGGACTCAGTAGCTCAGCCAGAAGTTAGGGGCTTGTTACAGAAGTGGATGAGTGAGATTTTGTGTCCTGAGAGGTCAGACTATGATCATGATGGTCTTTTTGGCCTTAACCTTTACGAGGTTAAAAGGTACAACCTTCCCTTTTCTGCCTCAACTATAGATCTGTTTTCCCATCAAGATGATGTGGGCAATTTTAAATGCTCTAGTGAATCTTCCAATTACCTGAATCTTCCAAAGCTTGAAAATTATATAGTGCCTGCAACATTTTTTGTCCTGTTACACTACAGGGTATGCTACACTATTGCTAAGTGCTAAGATAAATTTCAAATCACATTTTCCATAGTTTGAGTGCTGGCACTCACATAATTTTTAAAAAAATTGTTTCAGCCACTGACAGTTAAGAACTTTAATTTTCACCAACAGCCATGGAAATTACCAGGTTTTACACTGCATGGAATCTTCAAAAACTAGGTATCTTTATCTTTCTTAGATAGTCCCAATAAAGTCTTAAGGAGATTTTATCTTCAAAATCCCACTGTCTCAATGTAATCAAATGTGTCTTGTAGTTAAAATAAAACCACAGTACAACAGACTAATGCACTCATTCATATAAAGATCTCAGTGGAAATTCAAATGTGTGATTGTGAATGAGGTTTGTGTTACTAATCTACTGCCTGAGTAACCTTAGAAGAGATCTCAGCCATATTACTGAAAGTGACCTCTGAGCTTTTAAAGACCAAATAACCAGTGCCCAGTATATTCTGCCATTGCTGATTTACTGCAGGATCTACCCCACGCTGAATTTCCAGAATCCACATTTTAAGTTATAATCTTACTAGCCCTCATGCACACAAAAGCCTTTAAAAATGTAAACTATTGCATATTGACATACTGATACATAATGTGCTTGAGTCTGCAGGCAGCCTGAAGTGAAAGCTTTGGCAGGGTTGAACTGCTCCTCCTCACATCGTATGGGTTGTTAAGTCTCCAATCCAGAGGGAGGAAATGGAGATTTCAAGTATTTAGCTGCTGACCGCTTTAGCCTGAATACCCAGAAACTGCACTTACCGCAAACTGACGTGTTCTAAGGTGCACAGATCCACTCGTTCCTTGCCAGTTTCCCCTAACAACATCTACATGCCGTACAAAATTGTGGTGTTTCCCCTAACAACATCTACGTGCTGTACAAAATTGTGGTGTGCTGAAAGCACAGAGATGCCATAAAATATATTGACTTTGGTATCAAAATCAGTAATATGGCTTCTGTACTGATTGTATTCTCCTATTTAATTTAATCAAAACGTCCATTTCTTAAAACGAAGCTGCTGTTGGTTTCTTTTTATTTACCTTCTTGTCTCTAAAGCTTTAGTGTTTGCCCAGCGAGAGGTGACACATGCATACTCCTCTCTCACGTGGGGGGGGAAGACTCCTTGGTCTTTCCTACCTAGCGCTTTCCGCTCTCCATTCCTGGCTAGGCCTGCAGGATGGACCCGCTTCTCTGGAGTCATATCTTCCTGAGACAACACATTGGGGCAGAGGTACACAGAGTCACATTCTCCCCCACCCATACATTTCTGCCAAGGTTCACACCAAAATGTGCCTGCCACAGCCTTTTGGCACGGTGCGGGCGAAAAGGGAAGGGAGCTGTTTCCAGCCACAGCAGGGACAGAAAAGGGGAAGGGATGACCTAGCCCATGTCTTAGCAGGGCTCTTCCCTGCTCCCCTCTCCCTAGGACCTGTAGCTGGAAGCAACTTGTCCCTTCTTGCTTCTTGCTTCCAGGCTGGTGCTAGTTATTGATGTAACCCAACTGCCACCTGTCCCTTGGCTACAGTATGGACAGGAAGGGGTCAAGCCCTAAGGATGCATTGTGCACCAGGGCCTGGGAGATATGACTGTAGGGGCTTTAGTGAACTTAAGCCAGAGAGGTGGCTCTGCAGGGGAGGGTGCCTAGGGGATGGAGGAGCCCCACTCTCTCTGCCCTCCATTGAAGGCAGAGGATGAGGGAAGGTTGACAAGGGTGCTGGAAATGGGACAAGGGATGAGGCTCTGTTGGCTGAGTGTGGGCACACAGCAGGGGCTGTGCTAACAGATCAGCGGGGGGAGTGGCCAGCCCTACATTCTGCAGCATTGCACAGCTACCAGCCTCATTGCACACCCGCCCCTATTGTTGGCCTCTGGATGGTGAGCAGGGATCCAGTCAGCAGCCAACCCCACCAGAACTGATGTGGGGAGGGATACAGAAAATATGGGCCAGTTGCCCATTTTTAAGAAGTCAGAACACCTGCAGGAGGGCTTAAATATGGGACTATCCCTTTAAAAATAGGACTTCTGGTTATCCTACCAAAGTTCCTTTGTGGACCTTGCTGATTTGCCTGCAAAGGCTCTGAACTGTGGCTACTTTTTGCCATTAAAATTTACATGAGACAATGGGCCCTGCATTGGCTCTTTACTCTGAATTATACTTTATGCGGTCAGAAGTGTTGTCTGTTTCCTCTGTAACATGGAAATATTGTGGGCTAGTTTCTTACAATAACACCCTCTTTGTGAATAGCTACAACACTTCCTAGCAAACACTGTCTTCTTTACTCACATTCAGGCCTGGTTCACACTTTAAAATGATAGGTCAACATAGCTTCAGCACTCCGGGATGTGAAAAATTCACACCTGTGAGCAGCGATCTAATCTCTGCATCCTTCTGCTGATTTAGCTACTGTCAATTGCGGAGGTGGGATTCCTATAGTGATGAAACAACCCACTGTAGGAAGAAGTGGCATTAGTCATGGTGTTGTAACTGTGCCTGTGGTGTAGCCGTGGCCTCAATTTATTTCTTGCTTTGTCTGCCCATAAAACCTCCCTCTGATTTCTTTGCATTAAAAGTAGTGAACTGCTTTATATTTTGGTGGCATTGTGACATACAGAAGTGAAAAGTGTTACAGACGACACCTCTGTATTCACCTCTAGGCAGTATTGTAATAATCTTTGTACAAGATATGCCTTGTAAGATATGATTTGAAAACTCATATTTTGCTGGTCTGTAGTGTCATGGTAAAATATGTGCAGTAACGTTGTATGTGAAGTTACAACATTTCCCTATATGGTGGTGTTAACACCTGTTCTAATCCCCACTATTCTGCCCAAGCAGAAGTCTGATCTGTCCTAAGCAAAGGATGGAATGTGTGCTTAGCCTTAGTTTGCATTTAAACAGTAAACAGAGTCATCAGGCAGGAAGAGAGAGAGAAAAAAGGAAATTCAAACAGGTGAAAAAACCAGTCTTTGTCTCCTGGGTCTTAGCTGGAAATGTTTTTTCATTAGGGAGACTGAAACTGTAAAAAGAAGGGACAAACACTCAAAGGCATCCTGTTGCCTCTCCCTCTCCTTCCCACATCGTTCTCTGCACCCAAGAAGACAAAAGGAAACTGCTGTTGGACATTGGTCCCCTCAAAGAGTTCAGTCAGTAACTTTGCTAGAAGTAAAAAGTTTGCTTTAAAGCTAAGAAGTTTATTAAATAGATGCTCCTGTCTTTTATGCCTCATTATTTGTACTCACTTAAAATCTGTCTTTTAACTAAGCTTGGCAAGAGCCAGGGGGCTCCAGTTACACACAAAGGGTATGTCTACACTACAAGGTTAGTTCAAACTAACGGTTCGAATTTAATTCGAACTAATGGAGCGCTTAGTTCGAACTAGAATAGTAATAGAAATGTAGCAGTGTTAGTCTGGGGTAGCTGAAGCAAAATGCAGGACAATGTAGCACTTTAAAGACTAACAAGATGGTTTATTAGATAATGAGCTTTCGTGGGAAGTGGGTCTGGCATTTTATTGTCCTGCATTTTAGTTCGAACTAGGTAATCCTCATTCCACGAGGATTAAGCCTAGTTCGAACTAGCTAGTTCGAATTAAGGGGTGTGTAGCCCCTTAATTCGAACTAGTGGGAGGCTAGCCCTCCCCAGGTTTCCCTGGTGGCCACTCTGGCCAACATCAGGGAAACTCGCCTGCCCCCCTCCTGGCCCCGGACTCGTTAAAGGGGCACTGGCTGGCTACGGTGCCCGTGCCAGGTGCAAGCCTGCCAGCACCCAGCCAGCAGACCCTGCACCTGGCACGGCTCCAGCCAGCCACCCGATGCCCCCCCCCAGCCCTCCCCCTCTTCCCGGGACCAGGCTGGCGGCTCCCGGGAGCTTGCCCGGGACTGCAAGAGGCGGGCACCCGCCTGGGCTAGTGCGGACATCGTGGACCTCGTCCACGATCTCCGCACTAGGCACAGGAAAGTGGCCGGCTAGGGCAGGAGAGCTGCCAGCCTGGCCATCCAGGAGCAGGTGTGCATGAAAATCAAGGTGGTCCACTGAGACCCCCGACCCTGAGCCCTGAGCTTACAATGGCTGTCCTGGGTCAGACCAAAGGTCCATCTAGCCCAGTAGCCTGTCTGCCGACAGCGGCCAACCCTAGAGACCCTGGAGGGGATGGACCGAAGACAGTGACCAAGTCATTTGTCTCATGCCATCCCTCTCCAGCCTTCCACAAACCTTGGGCAGGGACACCATTCCTACCCCCTGGCTAATACCACTCCATGGACCCAACCTCCATGACTTGATCTCACTTCCCTGTAAACTCTGTTCCAGTTCTAGCCTTCACAGCCTCCTGCAGCAAGGAGTTCCACAGGTTGACTCTTTGCTTTGTGAAGAACAACTTTCTGTTACTAGTTTGAAGCCTGCTACCCATTCCTTTCCTTTGGTGTCCTCTAGTCCTTCTTTATGGGAACTAATGAAGAACTTTTCTGTATGCACAGTCTCCGCCCAACTCCTACTTTTAGAAACCTCTATCCTGTCCCCCTTCCGTCTCCTCTTTTCTAAGCTGAAAAGTCCCAGTCTCTTTAGCCTCTCTTCATATGGGACCTGTTCCCAACCCCTGATCATTGTAGTTGCCCTCCCCTCTCCCAGCCTCTCTCTTCCCCTCTCCCACCTCCTTTTCCCAGTCTCCCCCAGTTTTGTTCAATAAAGACAGATTCCATTTTTGAACACAATTGTCCTTTATTTTGTACATCAAGAAGAGGGGCTAGGGAAGGGTAAGTGGAAGGAGGTGAGGGAGGAATGGGGTACGCGCCCCCGATGGGGAGGACTGGGCTGGCTCTGCGGGCTTCTGGGGGTGGAAGCTCTCCTGCAGCCCCCCAATTGCCCCCTCTCCCCAGATGGCAGCCTGGGGCAAGTGCAGCCGGTCTGATGGCCGAGTGTTGTGATGTGCGCAGTGTGGGTACTCCGGGCAATCCAAGCCAGGACTGCTTTGCAAGTGGGGCACCCCTGAAAACTGTCTGTCCTGGGTGGGGGTCGGGACCCTTTAAGCACAACCCTCGGCTAGCCTGAGACAGCATCTCCATGCTCTTCAGTCCTCCTCTGATGCCCTGCCGGCACTGCTTCCGGCCATCCTTAACCCCGGTTCAGGGTCCACTTAATGTTAATTCGAACTAGTTTTTAGTTCTAGATGCATTAGTTCGAATTAGCTTAGTTCGAATTAATTAATTCGAACTAAGTTAGTTCGAATTAGCGCTGTAGTGTAGACATACCCAGACACTCTCAAGGTATGGCTTGCATGCCGGTAGGTTGTGCGTGGTGTGGAGGACGTGCTACTGCCAGGCATTGTAAGGTACCAGGGCAGGGGTGAAACAACCCCCAAATACTCTGGATTGTGCTTCTGATTCTAAGGGTATGTCTACACTACAAAGTTAATTAGAAATAACAGCCATTATTTCAAATGAACTTTAATAGCGTCTATACATGCAAACCACTATTTTGAAATTAATTTGAAATAGTGGAGCACTTAATTCGAATTTGGAAAACCTCATTCTACGAGGAGTAACATCAAATTCGAAATAGCTATTTTGAATTAAGTGCTGGGTAGACACTTAATTCAAAATAGGGGGCCTCCAGCCCTTCCCAGGGAGCCCTGATGGCCACTCTGGGCACAACCAGGAAAACATACTCTTCTCTCCCCCAGCCCTGGAGCCATTAAAGGGATAGACCCTGGCCACAGTGCCTGTGCCAGCTCCAAGCCTGCCAGCCCAGATTCAGCAGTGGCCACCCTGACCCAGTGGCCCCAAAACATGAGCCAGCAAGCCACTGGCAGCCAGCCCTCCACTGCTCCCCAGGAGCAGTCTGTCAGCTCCCAGGAGCCTGACAGGGGATGGACAAGATGGGTGTCTTCCTGGTCCAGAGTGGAGATCATGGACCTTATTCAGGTTTTGGGGGGGGGGGGGGGTGTCCCCAACATCCATGATCTCCGCACTAGACGAAGGAATGCGGCTGTCTTTGGCAGAATAGCTGCCAGCCTGGCCACCAAAGGCCACATGCGAACCCAGGAGAAGGTTTGCATGAAAATCAAGTTGGTCTGGTTAGACCTGGGCCCTGAGCTTCCCCTCCCCCTTCTTCCCCTTGCTTCCCCCTTCCAGCTCCCTCCTCCCAGGTTTCCCCCTCCCCTCTCCCACCCTCTCTCTTCCCCTCTCCCACCTCCTTTTCCCAGTCTTCCCAGAGGTTCATCCCCCTCCAATTTTGTTCAATAAACCCAGTTTCTATTTTTGAACATACGTGTCTTTTGTTTGACATCAGGAAGGGGGGTTAGGGAGCGGTAAGTGGAAGGATGTAAGAGAGGAATGGGGCACAAGCCCCTGTGGGGAGGACCAGGGTGGCTCTGAGGGCTCCTTGGGATGGACCCCCGATGGACACCCCCAGATGGCAGCCTGCAGCAAGTGCAGCCGGGCTGATGGCAACGACCCCACGAGATGCACCGGTGTGTCCAAGGGCAGCTCTGGCTCCATGTGGCCAAGTGCTGTGGTGTCCTGAGTGCGGGCACTTGGGCACTCCAAGACAGGACTGCTTTGCTGTCCCTCATCGAGGTAGACAAGCAAGTGGGGAACCCTGAAAACTGTCTGTCCGGGGTGGGGGTAGGGTCCCTTTAAGCACGGAGTTCAGTAGCCTCAGGCAGCAGCCCCACACACTAAGTCCTAACCTGATGCCCTGCCGGCACTGGTTCCGGCCAGCCTTAACTTCGGTTCAGGGTCCGCTCAGTGTGGACACGCTATTTTGAAATAGCTTTTGTGTGCAGATGCATTAATTCGAATTAGCTTAATTCAAATTAACTATTTCGAATTAAGTTAATTCAAAATAGCGCTGAAGTGTAGACATACCCTTAGGCTGTGTCTACACTGGGCCACTTATTCCGGAAAATCAGCCACTTTTCCGGAATAAGCTGCGAGCTGTCTACACTGGCCCTTGAATTTCCGGAAAAGCAACGATGCTCTACTGTACAAAATCAGCCGCTATTCCGGAAAAACTATTCTGCTCCCGCTCGGGCATAAGTCCTTATTCCGGAACACTGTTCCGGAAAAGGGCCAGTGTAGACAGCCCAGTAGTCTTTTCTGGAAAAAAGCCCCAATCGCGAAAATGACGCTCGGGGCTCTTTTCTGGAAAAGCGCGTCTACATTGGCCACGGACGCTTTTCCGGAAAAGCAGCCTGCCAATGTAGATGCTCCTTTTCCGGAAAAACTGAAAACGGAATAGTATTCCGTTTTAAGCATTTCCGGAAATTCATGCCGGTATAGACACAGCCATGGTGTTGTGGCTTATTCTGTCTACTGGGCCAAAATAAACTCACATATCCATCCAGCTTGCTGAATTTTGGGGAGTGTCAGGGATGAACTCTGTAGATAAGAAGGCCCAATTGTGGTTTTAAAATGCCTCCCACAAGTGGAAAAATGTGCATCTGCAGTTGGGAGCTGCATGGAACTAGCAATGCCTCTGAAAAATTCTGGACACACAATTTTAAGTGACACTTGTGCCTCTCAGATGTCAGTTTCCTTGCAAAACTTGATACAAGAGCTACGTAGTCAAACCAAGACCTGTAATGGAGCTTATGCCGAACTAAAGAAATTATAAAATATGATGTAAAAAAAATTCAGTGGAACAGGCTCAATTTTTTGAGTTTAATGGAAATGAGACTTTCTGAACAGTTTCAGAGGGGTAGCCATGTTAATCTGTAACTTTAAAAAAAATGAGTAGTCTCATGTCACCTTAGATTTAACAATATATGGCTCAAGCTCATTTGAAGAAGTGGATTATTTTGCCCACAAACGCTCATGATACTATATATATTTTGATTAATCTCTAAAGCCTGGTTCACAGAAGACCAGGAAGTTCTGCTTAAGGTACGCAAAATGCGTAGCTGGAGTTGGATTACCTTAAACCGAGCCTTGGCAGTGTTCACACTGTAGGAGATTGACAGGAGCAAAACACTCCCATTGGCTTCCCTTACTCCTTGCAGAAGCAGGAGTATTGGAAGCCAGCGGTGGCTTCCCTCGGTGTTCAATTTACAATGTGTATACTAGATATATTTATGGGTCTATGCTAGATCTGCTAAATCAAATACCAGAAGATCGACCTTCAGAGCGTCGCTCTTCCGGTAAGCATAGATGTGCCCTAATGTGCCACAGGACTACTTGTTGATTTTGAACAGGTATTTGTCCTTGGTGAGTAATATCTTTTAAAAATATAGGACATGTCCAGTGCTGAAATGTGAATAGAAAAGAATCCTAAAGTTGTTACTAATTGTGAGTACGTGTATTTTCTTTTGTAAAGAAGAAGAAAGGCATGTTGAGGAATGTTAATTGCTTTCTTTGGTTAGTTGGAGAATTTCTCCGCTCCTTTTTGAACAGGAACGTGGCCACAGGCATATCCATATTACAGACAAGATGTGAAGCTGCTTGTGATCACTAAAGATTCCCTGATGCCTTTCGTAAGACTTGGGTGTTAACTGTAACATCCTGGACAATTTCCAGCTCAGATAGGTGTATTCTGCCTACTTAAAAATTCTATCTCCAGAAACAATTGGAAACTTCTTTTCACTCTTGAAGAAAATAAACTTCTGTGCTTTGATACTAGGACAAAGAAGCTGTCATCAAACAAGTGACTGCATTTTACTGCAAGGCATGTGACTCCCTTTGGAAACTTTCTAGTCCAAAAATGTCCATACAAAGCAGACAGAATTCAGTGTTTGAGTTTTTATCCAAAAGAAAGCCCCAGCCTCAGAAGTGCTAGGGATGCGAAGCACTAGTCAACTAGTTGACAATCCGATAAGCAAATAGTCGACAGGCTAGTCAACTAGTCGCGTCCCCAACCCTTGCTGCCTCTATCAGAAAGAGGCAGCAAGGGGCTAGGAGGGAAGAGGAAGAGGTACAAAATGCATCAACATTAGATTAGTCAATTAGTCAATATTTATCATCCCTAACACATGTTCTCTCTTTCTCTGTCTCTGTCTCTGCCATTGGAAAATGTATTGTACTCAGCATCCTATCAGACATCGTAAATCCATTTGTTTGTATCTGCTGCCGTACACACAGCTTCCCAAATTTATTTGGGCCAGGTTTGCTAACTTTGGATGCTAACCCAGGGCTTTGTTCCCTCCCAGTCCATCTACTCTTCCCGAAGGAGTAGCACAATGTTTTTGGTACTCATCACTAGACTTAGAGCTACTTCTGTTGTCCTAACATGTAAGGTTAAGATTTCACCATGGGATCCAGGAGAAAGTTGATTTAGAAGGAGAATAATCTCTTATTCAAGCATACAGTTCTCCTGTAATAGCAAAGGAGAGAAGGTGGGCAATCTAACTTCCTTTCATATAGACGTGTTTCCTTCAAGCTTTCTTAGAGTGAGGCATTGTCTGCTCCTGCTTGTAGCTGAATCAGATTATTTTCCCCTAGGCTATATCCCTCTGTTGCCTATAGCAACCAGGGACAAATATGAGATGTGTAATCTAGATAAGTTCTGGTTCATTCTGTATTTGTTAGAGTGTATTCATTCTTTAGTAGACTACACTGCTGTATTTTTAAAAATGCAAATGTATCTGGTGGAGTGCTTGATCTGGGGAGGAAGGTTAAATTGAATCTGTATCCAATCTTAGCATTCTTGGCAGCAGTGCAGCTCCTGGACCAATCAGCAGAAAAACCTGCCTGCTAAATGGATCCAAAATCTGTAGACAAAGTGGGTGAAGTAGTATCTTTCATTTTCCCACTTCTGTATCCCTTCACCTTGGATTGTCCCGTATGTGCTGACTGCCCATGTATTTAGCTGCAGCACTCTCGTTGCCTTTACCGGACCTGTAGAAGAGCTCCGTGCAGGAGCGGTGGAAGCTCACTAAGCGCAAGGGAATGGGGAGGGGCACTATATGTGACTGAACTGAGGTCCTGCCCCTTGTGCTACTCCTTCCCGCCTCAGACAGTGCTCTTGTGTAGGGTTGCCAGGTGTCCCGTTTTGAACCGGACAGTCCAGTATTTGAGCTTTCTGTTTGGGAAACAAATTGAGAAAATATAAATGAGAAAATAGAAATGTCCAGTATTTTCTAAATAAGATGTAATGTAGATTGTGATGTAATGTCAAGTGTGTCCGGTATTTTTGTTGAAACCGTCTGGCAACCCTACTCTTATGCTGTCTCTTCCTCCCAAGACCCTACCCCTGCTCACTTCTCATTGCCACTCTTCCCCATTGCTCACCGTTATGGCTGGTAATAAGTGAAGGCCCTGTGATGCCTGCCCCCTCGTTCTAGTGCCCCTGGCTCTGTGTGGCTTGAAAGCTTGTCTCTCTCTCCCCAGCAGAAGTTGGTGCAATAAAAGCTATTACATCACCCACTATGTCTCTCTCGGATGTGGGGCCCAACGTGGCTAAAACTGCACCCAAAATCTCTAGTGATCTATCCAGACAAGTGAATGCGTCTCTCGAAGGACCTGTCTTCACCCTCTGGGACCTCTGAGAAAATTAAAGCTCTCCAGCATCTGCAGTGTAGGAAGCCTGGAGCCTGGTACACACAGGGACATTATTTCCCAATGTTGCTCATGTTCCTCTCCACAATAGAGTGGGTTGGAAAGTAGGGGGTGGGATTTTCTGCAAAAAGGTTTGATTTTTGGTTAAAATAACCTCATTAGAAACTGGATTTTTTCCCCCAGAAAGCAGACCCTTTCTGCAAATACCTTAGTTTAATTGAGCCAGGTCTACAAACTTACAGTGAATTAGCTATGCTGCTCAGAGGTTTGAGAACTCCACACCGCTAAGCGCTGCAATTACACCAACCTAGCCCCCCCCCCCACCCCCCCCCCCCACTCCTGGTATAGACAACCTTATGTCAATGGGAGAGACTCTCCCATCAACATCATTATGTGCCCCTAGCAGAGATGAATTAACTATGCTTATGGGGGGAGGCTTTCCTGTTGGCATAGAAGTATCTTCACAGAAATGACATAATAGAGCCTGGGCATCTCAAACTTCCAGTATTTCACTGGAAAAAGTTTTTTAGTGGGAAATGCTTGACTCACCCTAGTTAGCAACCTTTGTAGCTGCAGCATGGATTGGATGACATCTGCTTCTGTCATTCAAAACACTGTTATCTGACCCTGTTAAAAAGCATATTGTAATTTCATTTCCAAATTATGTAAAAACCTTTGACCTTTGCAAGGCTGTAGCACAGAAGTGGGCTATAATAAGACAGTGGTGGTTCGCCAGGGTTAGCCCTTGGCAGGCCACTGCCACTATATTTACTTGCGCCTCTGCATGTACAAGGGCTACCACTTCCTGCAGCTCCCATTGGTTGGGAAAGGCGATCCATGACCAACAGGAACCACAAGCACCTGGTCCTACAGAGGTGCAGGTAAATACAGCAGCAGTGGCCTGCCAAGGGTTAACCCTGGTAAATCAAATCTGTCTTGTAGATGGTTATTGCCCACTGCTGCTGTCGTATGATGCAGAAACAGAGTGCCCTGTGTGATATGTACCCAAAGCATAAATTGTTTCTGGAGACTAAAGTAGTCTAGTCCCCTGACAGCCTAAGTTAACGTAGATTCTGAAAGCATCTGAGGAAGTGAAAAAATTTAAAAAACAAATAGTTCTGCAGCAACTTAGAGACTAACCAAAAATGTAGATGGTATCATGAGCTTTCGAGGGCATAATCGCTTGTTCAGGTGAATGGAGTAAGGGGTTCAGGGTACAAATAAATAGCAGAAAAGAGACGGGATGGGGAGGGAAATGAGTTGAATCTCACAAAAGCTTATGCCCTAATAAACATGTTAGTCTTTAAGGTGTCAAGGACTCCTTGTTATTTTTGCTGAAAAAGAGTAACATGGCTACCTCTGTAAACACTGATCTGGGTAGCTCTGTTTGCTCCAGAGATGTGAATTTTGTAGGGAATGAAGCCCTGACGTCCTCTGTGTTTGAATCCCTTAATCTGCTTGCAAATGAGGCACAAATGAGTCTCATTAACCATAGTTTAAAACTTTTGTGGATGCCAAAGGGGGAAGAGGGGAGGAGAGCAATGTGCTGGCAAATCTATAGATTGCGGAATAGATGCTCTTGTCATTGTGAAAGTGGCTGCAAGTTGAAGCTACTTTGTGTTTCAAGCACTGTAATAACTAGACCTGCTTTGAACAAGGTCAGATAACATGGTGTTTAGAATGTCAGCAACCCATCCACATTGCAGCTCCCATATATGCTGTCCAGTTCAGTCTTACCCATCTCTGGATCCATCATGTATATACCTCTTGAGGCAAATTCTGTCTTGACTTGTTTCCCAGGAAACATTACTGACTTCAGGACTGATTTCTGCCTTTTATGTATATTTGGGGAACCCTTCTAATGAGTGTGTTGTGTTAGGGGAGCTTTCTTAAACTCTCTTTGCCAAGCTTTCAGATTGAAGTAAAGATACCAAGGGAAGAAGGTCATTTCTAGGGCACCAGTCAATGTAGCATGTAAAATGCTAAGTTTCCATAAGATTAGCATAAGATTCCAGGGCAGAATGAGCTTCTTCCTATTTTGAATTCAATGACTGATTTGCCTAGCTGAGAACTCTGGGAGGGGTGTGTGTGGGGGTGTCTTGTTAACCTTGACAACATTATGGACAGATCAGATTTCTCTCACACACACTCACCTACATGGATAAATTCTTATGTCTGATACATGCAGTTAAACCTTTAAAGTTTAAACCAACAATCACATCAATATTCAGAAGCTTCAGGGGGTAGCCAAGTTAGTCTGTACAGGATAAACTTAAAAAATAACAAATGGTCTGGTAGCACTTTATAGACTAACAAAACATATAGATGGTATCATGAGCTTTTGTGGGCCCATTTGTTGTTTTTAAGTTTATCAATATTCAGGTTACTCTGATTCCAAATGACTTGTCACACTAGGTCAATTGCACTTTATATCTTATACCAAAGACAGCTCTTGTAGCCAATTCTATAATATACTGACTAAAGATTTAGCTAACAAGAAAGAAATTATTTATTTACAAGATTAAAGAAGGTAAGCATACACACACAAGTTAATCTTCGATTTCAAAAGATGGAAAAACTTCTATAATGAGCAAGCTCTGTGTGCCTTTTCAAGCTACCCAGGCTAAGCACTGGGGATCCTTTGTTCATGCTTAGTAATGCTTGCTTCTTAGAGCCCAAGCAGCAGAGTTCAAGCTGATGGGTTGAGTTCTCATGCACTTTTCAAGGGTATATGTATGTGGATAGTGTATATTGGACATTAAGACTGGCACTACTTATCCATTGATTGAGGGGAATCGGAGACAAAGGTTGAGACTTCCACACTCTGGCCTGTTCTGAGTAGCTGAGTCTCCGGGATATTATGGGTAATGAAAAGAAACAATCACTTAGTAGATTGTGCTTTGCACTCTGGGAAAGATGTACTCCCTGAGTAGCCCTTTTTGCTCTGATGGTTCAGTATTTCCTATAATCAGGAGGCACATTCCCTAATTTGTGCAATTGCAATGCTAGGGTGGGGTACAGCCTTTCTGAGACGGCAATATGTACATTACCTGTCCCTAGCCCTCTCATCCAAGAATCTCAAATCATTTCACAATAACGGATTTTCTTCTCACAATAATGCTAGCAGGTTGGGAAACCCAGCCACAGACTGCCTAAGGATGGATTTACCAAGGTATTTAGGCACCTAAGGATGTAACTAGGAGCTTAATGGGATTTATAGAAGTGTCGAAGACAATTAGGCACTCTTGTAAATTCTATCAGGTGCCTAGCTGCATCTTTAGGTGTCTAAATATCTTGGTCAATCTTCCCTAAATGGCATTTCCCCAGGGCACATGGGAAGACTGTGACAGTGCCAGAAAGTCTCTTGACTCCCAGTCTTGTGGCCCAATACAAGCTCATCCTTTAGTTCACCTGAAATCCAGCTGTTTTGTGAAAAGGTCCAGGTAACTGCTGCACCTGTTGTCCTGCACAGAATAGCTATTGGCTAGACAGGGGTTAATACCTTTTGTTAACACGACCCAGTCCAGTGTTAGTTCTAGGAGTGCTCTGACTGAACTTTAGACACCCGTGCATCAAACAAACAACAGCCATAAAGCTCTGTCTTCCAAGTTTATTTTATTTGCTTGGGAAAAACAAATGCATGTCTCTCTTCTCTCTTGGCAGAACCAGCTCCTCGCGAAGGGCTTGCTGTTTATAGAGGAGAAGGTTAAGCTGTGTGAAGGCAAGTATAGAGAGACCATTTTGGAATGGGATCATGGAGACCCTTGTGAGTCAGCCTTTGATGTTTGGACAGCTGAGATGCATCTATCCTAACGTCATCATCTCCAAATGATTCACACCACAGGAAGCTTGAAGGCCCTATCTGTGCAACTGAGATTGCTTGTACTAAGTCTTGCTTGGGCTAGCATACAGCTGAATTGTTTAACACATCCTTGCTACCCTATGGGGACCTACATTGTATTCCAGCCTGTATGTTGCTTGCAGCATGTTGGATCTTGTTGAGTCAGAAGTATGACTGAGACTTTTCCATCAGTCCCAGTCTTCCTCAGGAAGGCTCACACATGGTACTGCAGTGAGATTTAGACCAGTTTCCAAATGCGCCATCCTTGACGTGAATCCTGTGTCCCGGCTTGTTAACAGTGTTAAGCCCCTACACGCTTTTACAATATGTCTTAAGATGGTTTGAAACCTTGCAGAGAGACCTGAACTCATGAGTCTTGTGACCATAACAATAGTGCACTTGAGGACATGTGCTCCCTAATCTGGGAACACACCTGATGTGGAGGAGGAAATGGCTCTGCTGACTCAATTTCGTGGCCTTTTTGATCATCAGCAAGCCAGCATCTCCATTGACCCAGTTTTTCAGGGCCAATAAATGACAATAAAGGCGCATACTCTTGCACTGCTGGATTCCTTAGCACTGCTATCTTTTAAGCTGGTACCTCAACCTCTGGATTGCCATTGAGCAGCTAGGTAATTATAGTGTGAAGGTTTACTAACCTCCTTTTATAGGGACCACCTTTCATTTCACTTACTATCCACTTCCATAAAAGAGAATCTGAGAGGAATGGAGTCTGCACAGTGTATCTAAGTGCTTGTAGGTATAACTTAAATTGCTGAGGGATGTGATTAAGGGTCCCCACACCTAAACAATGTAAGTTACACCCACCTAGATGCTGGTGTGGACAGCACTTTGTTGGTGGAAAAGCATCTCCTGAAGACATTGATACTGATCTGACAGAGGTGGTTTTATTATGTCAGTAGGAGAGTTGTCTCCCAGGCTACATCTAGACTGCAGGCTTCTTTCGGAAGAAACTTCTCTGGAAGAGAACTTCCGAAAAAACTTTTTTCGAAAGAGAGCGTCCACCCTGCCAAAGCGCATTTTTAGAAAGAGAGCGTCCACACTGAATGGACGCTATCTCACATGTAAGCTGTGATTACTATGGACGGAGTGGCCACCAGGGTAGCTGTGCTTTTTCCTCTTTCCTTTTCTTTCGTGAGAACTTCCTCTTCCCTGTCCACACAAGCTTTTTTCCAAAAGAGCTCTTTCAGAAAAAGGCTTCTTCCTCGTAGAAAGAGGTTTACCAACGTTGGAAAAACCCTTCTGTTCTTTTGATTTTTTTTTTCAAAAGAATGCGATTGCAGTGTGGATATAATTGAAGTTTTTTCAGAAAAATGGACATTTTTCCAATAAAACCTCTGTAGTGTAGACTGCCACTAGCCAGTGGCATAGAGCATCTTCAGCAGATGAACTGTGGATGCACTGCTGTAGCACTTCTAGCAGAGACTATGGGTAACCTGCACCCAGTAACCTAAACAGGAATCTCTGTCCTGATGTTACCAGCTCCTCAGCTTTCTATAGGACAGACATTGACCAGTTAACAAAACTCCAAACGAACAAAAATCCCTTGTAAAACTGCCCCAATTTGTGATTCAGATCCCATTGGCAGTGGGTTTGTGAGTCATCCATCATCATATTAAAATGAAACAAAGGTGCCAGCGTGTGGCTGCTGACAGCTTGGAAAAGATTTTCCAGCTAGACAGACAAGGGCCTTGCTGCTGCCCTTTCATTTGTTGAAGTGGCCTTATAAACGTGGCGCTTACAAGAGTTAAGATCACTGTGATGCAGTTAAGAGACAGATGATTCATGGAATTTCCAAGCATTGATTTTTTTTCTTCTGCTTTCTTTTATAAATGTATCACTTTGTTCCAGAGAATCCAGCTTGTGGTCGCTGCAACGAGAGCTGCTTGTGCCTACTGCCCAGTTAGTTTTGACTTCCAAAAGAAAGCTCCTTTCCCAGTTCTGAGACGAAGGAATGCTGAGCAGCAGTGTTTTTAGTGCAGGTTTTTCTTAATCAGAGCGTGTGATTTTTATGTGGCACTTCACATTCCTGTAGGATTTGCACAGTTACACCACTTCCCTAATCTATGGATTACCTTTCCTTTTATTTTCAGCTCCGCACACTACAACAGCTCAGCCCTGAGACAGATAGGGGAGGGATCCAGAAACTTGTCCATATACTCAGAGATTCTAAGGCCAAAAAGGACCATCATGATCATCTATTGTGATCTCTTGCACATTGCAGACCATAGAACCTTGCCCACCCACTCTTTGTATTAGGGCCAATACTTTTGGCTACGGTACTGAAGTCCTCAAATCTTTATTTACAGACTTCAAGTTACAGAGAATTCACTGTTTACACTAGTTCAAGTGACCTGTGCCCTGCACTGATTGATAGGGAGATGAACATCCCTGCCTGCCCTCTAGCTGGTCTCTGCCAATCTGATCTGGAGGGAAATTCCTTCTAGGACTTCTATTAGCCCATGTGGCTGAGAATGGGTGACAGAAGATGGATCACTTGATGCATTACCTGTACTGTTCAGTGCCCCTGGCATTGGCCACTGTTGGAAGATAGGATACTGGGCTAGATGGACCTTTGGTCTGACCTACTATGGCCATTCTTATGTTACATTTAATCTCCACTCCATCCTCAGTACATAACAGGGTCCCACTTCTCTCTTCCCACCACTCATTTAGATAGTGTGAATTCAATGGGTGATTTTTTTGGTGTATTCTTGCAGTTGACATTAAAAAGCAGATATGGGGCCTGATCCTGTAACCTGTTGAAGTCAATGAGGCCTTTACTCCTGGGAGACAAAGCTTGCAGAATCAGGCCCTATGGTTGCAGGTTCTCTTTCTTATATCACAAGTCAGGTGTGCTACAGTCTTGCTGAAGGAAGAATCAGTAGGAAATATGAAAACTCAGTCACATGGGTTCTCGGTTGTATGACTTTCAGTCTACATTTATTTTAAATATCCAAACATTGACTTTTGGGGCTTTTGTTGTGGCTGCCTACCTATAATAGGAGCATTTGAACCTGGCGAGTTTCCAAGTTTAAAACCTCTCTCCGGTGGAAGAAGTGCTCTCCTCCTGATGACTTTGTAGTTTATCACACAGGTGGGTGGGTTCTGGGGTTTCTAGATCTCTATTTGGGGGAGGGAGAATCTCAGAGGTAATGTAGCTGGCAGGATAGTCCCTACTAATATGCAAAACATATAGCCATCTGGAGCACCATGAAATCTGGGGCACCAGATTGCCCCAAATTTTATGGTGCCCTATGCAGCTGGGTGCTGTGTATGAAACCACCCAGCCCCAGCCTCACCCTGATCTTCCACCCAAGAGCTCTGCACCAGTTTGGCAACCCCCAGCCCTATTCCCTAGATGTCCCTGTGGGCTGTGTCCAACTCCCATTCACCAGCCCAGCAGCAAGCAGTGAGAGCATGGGTCAGACGACTCAGGAGGTGCAGAAGGAGGTTGCACAAGGGTCAGAGCACTCAGGAGGTGCACAAACTCCTTCTGCACCCAGTGGCTGGAAAGAAGTGGTGGTTTCTCCTTTAAAATGCTGCTTCTCTCAAGCCAGTGGTATGACATCCTCTGCTTCTCCTGAGTCCTTCTGCCCTCACTTGCACTGCTTGACACCACTGCTCCCCTGAGGCTCCAGGTAAACCTCTCTCCCTGCCCTGCTCAGGGGTTGCCAACTCTCCCACACCAGACACCGTATCAGCTAATTACGTCTGATCTTGGAGAGCTGGGAATCCTAGCTTCTGCCCCGCCTCCCAGCCTTCTCCCTTCAGAGTAGCTGCTCCCACCAAGGGGAGTGGGGCACCAGTGCTGGGCTGCGTTGGGCACCAGCATTGGTAGGGACAGCGCTGGTAGCTGGTTAAAGAGGCACGTGTACCGCATTGGCTCCTTCAGTCAGCCTCTGGGCTCTTCCTGCTTGCTTCATGCACAGGCAGAGCTTCTCCGTGTGGGACTGTAGTAGAATATCAGCTTAATGGTAATTTGGTGCTTTTTAATTGCAACATACTTGACCAGCTGAGATAGACTCTGTTACCTAATGCACAACAAAGTAAAAGCGTCACCCTTTTACTTTGATTGGGTTCTTTTACATCTCATGTGGAACAGTGTTCTTAGAGCTGGGAGAGACTCAGCAGTTTCTGATCATAGATTTGTTCCCCTTCTCACTTTTTTGCTGTGAACAAATACAAAACAAAATGCAACTGAGGCTGCCAGGATTGGAGATCTTATATGTGGCGAATTTGTGATGCTTTCCTATAAGGTAAAGAGCATGGGGACATTTGAACAATTGCTAAAGGTTTTTTTCTCCCTCCCAATTCCTGTGCTTTTAGGCAAGGATCGCATTGATATCCTGTCTGAAATCTGGGATCACTTCTTCACGGAGACCCTTCCCACGCTCCAGGCAATATTCTACCCTGTCCAGGTAAACCTGATTAAAATACAGTCTGGGAGATGGGGCAGAAATGCAACTGCAGCACCTGCTTCGTGGTCTCTTGGTGCTTCCCGTCCATCCCTATTCTACAGCAATCAAGGCTCCATCTCTGCTGGATAAACAGGTTTTAAAAACTTTCAACCGTGGTTTGGGCTGCAGGGGCTCCCAGTGAACTATGCAGATGGAACTACTGTGATAAACTCGCTCCCGAAGGCAGAGTGCAATGTTTTGCATCCTCTTCAGCTGTTTGGAGCCTGTCTGCAATGGAATTTAAACAGTGCTTAAGCACTGATACCACTGGACTGCACTTGGGCCTTGTCTAGGCTGAGGATTTGTCCCAAGTATTATCATTCATGCTTTAGTCATTGCAGTAGTGGTAGCTTCTTTGCTGCAAGTAATGGCTTTGCCCATTTGTACTAGGGGATAGCACTGATACTGTCTGTCAGTCACTGGAGCAAATCCTGAGTCTAGGTCAGGTGGAAAATTTTTAAAGGTTTGTATGAAGGTCTGGAATTTGAAGTTAGTCACTTAACTGTCATTTGTGCCCTTGAAAGCCTCTCCCTTGGTCTCACATATTTATGTATTTACAGTACCTGCATAGGTAAGTGATATGACTCTGGTTTCTCTCTAAATCCTGTTTATGAGGCTAAGCAGCTAAGTGCAGCACTCCGGAAGGATATTCCATTTTAAATCTATATTACACTTCTTTAATTTGCTTAGATTGTAAGCCCATTGGGGGCAAGGACTATATTTTTTTTTCCTAGACACTACTGTAATACAAATAATAATAGTTTTCATTGGGATTTCCAGCACCAGCAATCCTAACTGCTTAGAGTTGAGAAATTAGCATGTTTACAACTTCTCTTCAGTCATGATTGGATGGAAAAGGCACCAAAAGCAACTGTTCTGAGTAGAATGAAAGTCTTAGAAATGTTAGGTCGTCCCATTTGGCCTGTCTCTGCTCCTGGAAAAGCCAACTCTAGATACGTTTGATTTTTCCTTTTATCATTTGAAAGTCAGCAGGTGACATATGCAGGTTGCCCTTTCCCAATGTTTAAAGTTGGCATTTCCTAAAAGCGGCCGAGAGGACTTATCTAAAGATGATTGCTAGCCATGCCAACATATTGTTTTTATTCTCTCCTGGCTGTACTTGCTGCAGATGCTAGAAGGTATGTGGGAGTGGAGTACATATGAAATTGTGTAACAGAGAAGTCTTTTTACTCTGTGCTCTGTGTGTGTACAGGTGTGCATGCTCATATGCACACACAATCTGGAGACAAGTAGGCAGATGTGACTTGTGGTAGCACTCGGGAGGTTCACCAAGTCCAAAATTTTGCCCCTGCCGAAGTTTAAATTACTAAATTCTCCCTCGCAAGCACTAATCACCCCTGCATGGAATGCCCTAATCTACTAGGGTGAGATGCCAAAACCTGGTTTTTAATGTACTAAAATCCTTGAGGAGAAGAATCTTTCTTTTCATTTTACTGGGAATTGCTTCTGCTCTCCTTGTTTTTAATAGCTCTCCTGGCTACAGAAAAAATGATCCCATGTTCCTAAGTGGTGACTTCCTTTTCCCCTAATGGCTCCAGCGTTCTACTAGGAAAATCTCTTTGCTGCTTTACAGTGTCTCAATAATGAGAAATAGAACAAAAGTTACTGCAGAACTCTGTGACTTTTTAAAGTCAATGATATGAAGGGTTGAATGCTGGAAATCAAAATCCTTTGTATTTTATTTATTTATACACTTTTCTATTGCTTATATCCCAGTAGTATTCAAGAACTTCAAAAACATGTCCTTGCAACCAATGTTTCCTCTAATCTTTTCCATCCATATGTGGAATAATTTTGATGTGCAACCAAGCATGTGCAACTGTGCACCACTAGAAACAAAAATCTAACTGTGGGCATTCTGCTGATCAGTCGGGTGGCATTTGAATGTCTCTGAGCACCTGCACCAGTGCACAGCTTATAGGGAACGCTGCTTGCACTATTGGGCAGCACTACAGGCAGTCCCCGACTTACGTGGATCCGACTTACGTCGGATCCCTAGATACGAACGGGGTGAGGCAACTCCCGCACATGCGCAGCAGCATTCCCGGGGCTCGCTCACCTGGGTCCTAGGATCCTCCTCCTCCTCGGGCCGGCTCCGACTGGGGTCCCGCAGAGCTGCCGGGCAGAGGAAAAGTGCCTCCCCACGCCCGCTGCCCCCCCTCCCCCCTGCCAGCAACAGGCTGCCCCCTCCCCTGAGCAACAGGCTGCCGAACAGACAAAAGCAGCCTCTCTGCCCCTCCTCCCTTCTATACATGCGGGGCTCCCGGAGCACAGCAGCGTCCCCGGGGCTCGCTCACCTGGGTCCTAGAATCCACCTCCTCCTCCTCTTCGGCCGGCTCCAACTGGCCTCTGCCTGCAGCAGCTGGCCACAGGGACAGGGATCCCGCAGAGCTGCCGGGCAGAGGAAAAGTGCCTCCCCACGCCCGCTGCCCCCCCCTCCCCCCAGCGGCCTCGCATCCTGCACGCCTCTCCCCTCCCCCCCTGCCAGCAACAGGCTGCCCCCTCCCCTGAGCAACAGGCTGCCGAACAGCAGACAAAAGCAGCCTCTCCGCCCCTCCTCCCCCTATACATGCTGGGCTCCCTGGGCAAACAAAGACTCCACCAAAACAAACAAAGTGCTGGCCTCATTGTGTTAGCAAAAAAAGGACCCTCCTCCTAGAACCCTGGGTGGTGTGTAGAAATAAAGCTATTAGCTCAAAGCATGGTGCAGAGCTGTTTGGTATTTGATGAGTTACTCCTTTAGTCCTGAGTTTGCACAGGGACAGAAATAGATGTGAAATCTTCTGAACAGGGGAACAGACAGCAAAACAAACATTAGAGGGGAGTTAACCTTTCCCTATGCTATCCAAAACTAAAAAAAATGTTTGGCTAGAGTTTCCCATACAATATGTACCAGTTCCGACTTACATACAAATTCAACTTAAGAACAAACCTACAGTCCCTATCTTGTACGTAACCCGGGGACTGCCTGTATTCCTATTTTACAGAGGAAGAACTGGTGCACAGAGAGTCTAAGGCGAAGACTGCACTACACTGCTTTTAGTGACACAGCTTGCCTGCTGACAAAAAACTTCTACCCCAACAAGCTTGGTTAGCTTTGATGGAAGGAGAGTGCTACTGCTGACAAAGTGCTGTTCGCACCAAGACTTGTTTTTGGGGACGGAAGGCAGGGGGTTAACAAAAGATAAAGTTTTGTTGTTCAATTGCCAATGTAGATATAGCCTAAGTGATTTGCCACAATCACAAAGGGAATTGTGGGTAGAGCTGGGGACTGAACGCAGATCACTGGATTCTGTGTCCGTTGCCTTAATAACAAGAAGAGTCTCCTCTCCCTGCAGAAAGGAACTGTATGTATTCACACATCTGGCCTGGCAAATTTCTTTCATCAAAATTGATTCTGTGCTTGAGGAGAAACCGTTTTGAGTGAAGGGGTCCTGTCAGTCATCATACCCATATTCAGTCTGTGACTTCCCTCCATCAAATGCAACTAAGGGTGTAGCAGGAGCTTTCATGATAGGGAGAAATGTCCGCTTGGAATGAAACGGAGCCCTTCAACCATAAGCTACAGAACTTCCATACTATGGACATGACTTTTGGCAGTTAAGCATCTCAGAGAGGTTTGAACCTGTCACCTAGGTATGACCCTAAGATATTCAGTCCCCTAAGTTGCCAACTAGATGCATACAAGTCACATTCTCTCTCTGAAGGGTATGTCTACACTTGCTGCCTAGTTCGAAGTAGGGATGCAAATGTAGCCAACCAAAATTTCTAATGAAGTGATGTTTTAAATATCCTGCGCTTCATTAGCATAATCTCGCCCGCATGCTATTCCACTTGCCAGCTGATTCGAACCAGGAAGTGCGTTCTGGGACGTGTTAGTTCGAATTAAACCCCTTGGTTCGAATTAACGTTACTCCTCACCTTTTGCATCCCTAGTTCGAACTAGGGAGCAAGTGTAGACGTACCCTGAGTTGCTGAAGTCAGAATGACTGCCCTGCTGGGCTTATGAAGAAATATAAGAGCAAATCTTTCTCTTTGCTATGGAATTTCTGTTTGAACTGTTTGAACTGAGATAGTAAATTTAATTGGATTACATTGATACAGTAGGAATAAAAGGAAAAAAGGTGTCATGTTATTGCTGAGATACATTTCATAGCTCTATGCAGCTCCTTTTTATACCTGGCATTGCCAAACAAGTATTGTGATGTCTTAAGAAAGCAAAACAGTCTTGGCTATAGGTCTTAAGTTATTGACATACTGATGTAGCTATTAATTGCAACACTAAATCCATTCTAAATTAATGGTTAACTGTCCTTGATTTCCTCCAGAGATTTGCCTAACTGTGTTAAGGGCGCTGTAAAAAGATCTTAAAGCAGAATATAGGGCAGAGATAAATTCCCTCAGAAGAGAGGAGGGAGGGACTGCACACTGAAAAACATTTGGGAGGGATGGGAAGAAAGTTTGAGCACTGAAATCTTAGCTGCAGTTGGCTTAATGCTACAGTAGACTGTGGTGTGCATGTTAGGCACAGCGCTGGGTTACTGTGGCACTGGAATGTTGGATGGAGTTCAATTGTGTTTAAATATGCTGTGAAATATTTCAGCATCTTCATCTGTTAAATCTTTGCAGATGCTTTATCGTTAATGTTAAAAATGAAAACAAAACATTCCTTTAACCTACTTGCACTGGAAAGCCAAAGCCACCCTCAGTGGAAAGGCTTGGGCAGGTCTTGGTCTGGCCTAAAGTGAATAATAAACATAATGAATAATTACATTTTATTTGTGTGTTTGGAATTTCCAATGCTAAATGTTGATGTTCGGTGTGGGCTTGACACTGAACACCAACAGGTATAGTCAGGTGCATACTATGCAAAGTCCTCCCCTTCCAGCTTTGCCAGTGTGGCTTAAGTCCGGAGCAGCAATGCAGATGGCTGTACCAGTCCTTGGCTTCTGACCGTTAATCCTAATCAACTAATCAACTAAATTAGGTTGTTTGGGTCTTGTGAATACCTGTCATTTGCTGATGAATGGCTCATTTAATTCCCTGACTGTCACTAGGTCTGTACTTCAGGGGTCAGTCACTCATAGATTAGAAACCGAGCACATTAGGTGCTCTCTAGATCAGTTACTCAACAGTACAAGGAATCACAAGGACAAGCAATTGGTGCGTGTTCTACCATAACAGCACAAAACAGTAATTTGCAAGACAGGCTCTGTGTGAGTGTGTGTGTGCATGCATGCGTGCAGGTGTGTGTTATGTGCATGCACACACACGCACATTTTCAAACTGTATTTTTTCAGGGTCAGGAATTGACTATCCGCCAGATTGCCTTGCTTGGCTTCAGAGACTTGGTCTTATTAAAGGTGAAATTGGAAGAAATTCTTCCTCTCGTCCAAACAAAGCTCCCAGCTTCCATTGTCCAGATGCTGCTGATTCTACAGGTAGGGAGTTTTTTCTCCTTCAATTTCTCTCTCTCCCAGACACGTACATCTCACAGCTACCAATTCATATTCCCCCTGGAAAGAGGAAAAATAGGGTGAGAAGGCGTTGTCTGTGTTGTTTTGAGGAAGTTGGACATGAAAGTGACCTAAACTGAACATTAAGCATTGTGGTTTGAGTTTCTTGAGTAAATGGATAAGAGGGGGTCAAGCTGTCCCTATGGAAAGGAAATTAACCAAACTCTGGGTCTTGGGGCTTTTTTTCTTGGTCCCTGAGAAATCCCAATGCTCTTGATTTTCTTCCCCACTTACCTTAGAGCATTTCTAAATACCTTAAGCTTCTGATTACAATTCTCATACTTGCAACCCCATATACCAATTCTTCTAGTTCAACAGCTTTACATTGATTAAGGAACAGTCTCCCTCACTCATAAAAGACAAAGGAATCTGATGAGCACAGGCTTTCTCAGCTATGGAGGGGATTGAGTTGGGCTCCAGCTTTGTCTGGAGTGAGGGGAAGAGCGCTGATGGGAAGAGTACCTTTGGCATCAAGCTATGGGCTATAGATCTCTCAAGCAGTACAAAGCTATGTCTACACTACAGAGTTTTTGCGCAAAAACTTGTGGAGCATCCACACTACAAGCCTGTTCTTATGCAAGAAAAAGTACAGTAAAGCGTAAGAACACAGGGCTTTTTGCGCAAGAGTTACTCCTCTCCCCATGAGGAATAAGCCTTTTTGCCTAAGAGCTCTTGTGCAATAAGGCATGTGTGGACAGGCAACAGGGGTTTCTTGCGCAAGAAACCCCTATGGCTAAAATGGCCATCAGAGCTTTCTTATGCAAGAAAGTTCCACACTGCCATGGATGCTCTAGCACAAAAGCACATCTCTTGCACAAAAGCACATAGCAATGTGGACATGCTCTTGCGCAAGAACTTTTTGTGCAAGAACTCTTGCACAAACAGTTCTTGCGCAAGAAGCCTGCAGTGTAGACATAGCCCAAATGTTTCAAGGGGACCAATCTATCCACCCAAATCTCAAGGGAATAGGAGCAAAATCTTCCAAGTATGATCTGTGCGTCCAAGTGTACCATGTACATCATCACCTCAAACAGCTTGATGTGGAAACCATGGAAAATATATAGATTCCAGACCATTACTTAGATTCCTTTGGCTTTTATTTCCCTATAGTGTCCTTGGATTTTTTTCTTTTTAAAAAAAGCCAGAAAAAAAAGAGGAATTACAGTTTCTGAAATACAATCAGTGTGGAAAATCACTTAGCTTGTGTTTACCTAAGAACTATTAGTTTTCCAGCAAAATTATTGGAACCCAAGTGGTGCTCAATATTCCCTTAAAGATTTTAGGAAAAAACAGGCGAGGGGCATATCTAGACTACGCCACGGTTGAAAGAGGATATGCAAATTGACCGGGAATTTGCATATCTTCTTCTGATCGCACTTTCTAAAGCTCCATTAAAGTAATTAAGATGTAGCTTTTTCGGTGAGCCCCCCTTAGTCGAAAAGCTGTGTAAACCTCCTTTTTTAAGGAAGAACAGCTTTTTGACGAAGGGGTGGCTCGCCGAAAAAGCCGCGTCTTAATTACGCTAATGGAGCTTTCGAAAGTGCGATCGGAAGAAGATATGTGAATTCCCACGGAATTTGCATATCCTCTTTTGACCATTCGGCATAGTCTAGATATGCCCCGGGGAGTGTGGAGAGGTAATCAGCAGAGTGAGAAATGTTACATAATCATTAAAAGGAGAAATGCTTAGTGAGGCTTTGCAAGAAAACTAGAAATCTATAATGAGTTGTTATCATCAAACACTTCTGTTGGTCTCAGAGGGATAGCCGGGTTAGTCTGTAACTGAAAAACCTAAAAAAACAATGGTCCTGCAGCACCTTAGAGACTATCTGTTAGATAGGTTAGCTTTATCCACTCCTTTACAGATAAACAAAGGAGAAGAGGGGGGTGGTGACTCATAGTTCCAGTTTGTGAAGGTGCAGTAACTTCCCCACGTCACTGTAAGGGCTTATCTTTATAGGGAAATTTACTGTCAGAACTTTAGCAGTATTAGTATACAACTAGAGTTATATAGTTACACCCGACACTTATTCTGGAATACAGTGGTCTTTGTGATGCTTTGCAACATAAGCAAAACCAGAAAACGAATTCTTTTTGCAGAATAAGTGGGTCCACAAACAAATAGGGCCCTTCTCTAGGTTAGATTATGTTGCTGAGTTCATAAAGATACTCTTGTTCCAGAATAAGATGTTTAGACTCGGAGTTATACTGGCATAACGTCAGTGATATAATTCTTCCATAAATACCCCCCATGTATCTACTCCCTTAGACAGGAGGGCTGACAGAATTGCTGGACCCTAGGCAAGAAGGTGGGGAGGGCAGCCCTGCACTCCCAAAAGGGGTGGTGCCTCGGGTGGAAAGAGCAAAGGTGGGAGCTAGCTTTCCCTCCCGCTCACCACCACTTGCCAGCCAGCCCTTCAGTGCCACCCAAAGCACACCGCCTGGGGCTCCGGCGGCAATTTAAAGGGTCTGGGGTGGCGGCCTGGAGCCCTGGGCCCTTTGGAATCTCCAGGCCCTGGGGCAGTTGCCACTTTTGCTCCCTGCCTTAGCAGGCCTGCCGCTAGTACTGGAAGTAGAACCCAAGCATTTTGGCTCCCAGAATCAGTGACTGGAAGCTGTGCAGTTGTGTGATGACACACTTGCTTTGATGCTTGAATTGCAGGGTGTCCATGAACCTACAGGCCCCAGCAAAGGCTACCTACTGCTGGAAGAACTGGTTAAACAGGTGGTCTCACCATACCTGGGCTTGTGTGAGGATCACAGCTTTCCTGGTGGCACCTGCACGCTCGGTAAGACATAATGCACTGAAGCTGTTGTAAGTCGTCTTATTCCGGCACCTCCAGTGGTTAATAGAAGGAAACATGCAGTGTGCCAGACAAAGAAGATGGGAATTGACAGACACTCAGCTCCATGAGAGAGGGAGAGAGAGAGAATCAAAGGTTAAAAATATCCCCAAGTGGATTCTGATTGATACAGCCCTAGATGTAATTTAAGCACATGTGAAATGCTTTAGTTTTCCCCCTGCCACAGTCAGCTGTAATGTAACTCCACAAACACTCCCCACTCTCAGGGTGCTCCTGTGGGTGGACTGATTAAAAGCTGTCACTATGTTCTCTTCATATCCAGCACTTTGGCTTTTAGATTGCTCACCCTCTAGTCCAGTGAGAGATCTGACCTCTCTTCCCTCATCCCCTCTCCAACAGCCATTGCCAGCTGCCAGTTGTCCTCCCTACTCACCCAGTTTAGGCTTCTAGCTCCCAATAATCACCTCTTTCGGTGGAGACGTATGTCTGACTCTCTCTTGGAATTTTAAGCCTGCTGTCAATGGCCCTAGTGGCCTATAGGCACTTGTGGGGTGGTGACCCTCCCTGCGCAAGACAGGGCCAAGCTGCCCCTGCTTATTCTAGCCCTGTCTCTGGGGGTCGGGATGCCCAAGTCCTGGTGATGAGCCGTCGCTCAAGGGGGGTCCTGGCCTACAGGGCTCCACGGACCTTTTGGGAGAGTCCGCTTTCTCATCCATGGGTCCCCCAACGGGTAGCTGGTAGATGCAGGGCTGCACCCTGCTCTGGTTCCTGCTATGCTACGGTGGCTCAGCGGGTACCCGCTACCCATTAGTCTATTGCCCTTAGTCCTGGCCTTGATGTGGCTTGGGGTAGGTTGCAGGTGGTGGTGGCGGCGGCGGTGTTGGTATTGGTGTTGGCAGCATAGGGGGCCCCAGCCCAGGGCCCTCAAGACAGAGGTTGGTCCTTCAGAGGGGTCCCCTATAACTGATTCTGGCACTCACCCCAGTCCCTGTTAAGTCTCTTCCGCCCTGGGCCACTTCCTATCCCGCTATACGCTTTGCCTTCTGCTCCACCCTTGACCGAGGCTTCCGCGCCTTACCACTGTGCACATCCGAGGTCTCCAGGTAGAGTCACCACCCTTGGGATGCTCGCATCCGAGGTCTCCAGGCCGAGGTAGAGTCACCACCCTTGGGATGCTCGCATCTGAGGTCTCCAGGCCGAGGTAGAGTCACCACCCTTGGGATGCTCGCATCTGAGGTCTCCAGGCCGAGGTAGAGTCACCACCCTTGGGATGCTCGCAGCGGAGTTAGCTTCGAGGGGCCCACAGGCCCGGCTCTGTCGCTCCTTCCTGGGGAGTCCTTTGCTGGAATGGCAGCTGCTGGTGATCCTGAGGCTTGCCCGCCTGTCCCAGTCCTGAGCTGGGGAACCCCTTTTGCCTTGTAGACCCTGCGGGGCTTGGTACTCCCCTGGGGCTGCGGCCGCTTGGTATGGCCTTCTTCTGTTACCACTAGCCCGGCCTCTACCCCCACGCCTTTCCAGCCATGCTCCCTCCCCAGTTCTTCCGGTAGGCTGCTCTCCCTCTCCTCTCGCTGTGCCTCCCCTGATGTTGGCTTCTCTTTACCTCCTGGGCCGCTCCTTCCGTGGCCGGTTGCCCACTGCGTCGGCGTGCCTGCCAGCTTCCCCTTCTGAGCGTGCCGATGCTCCCTTTGAACGGCCCGCTAGGCCGTTCGCGCATGTGCAGCAGTGTCTCAGCATGCCTTGGCGCTTGGTGCCAGGCGCCACGGCCGGCTCTGAGAGGGGGCGAGGCGAGAGCACCCCGTCACACCTGCGCACCTCCACCTCTCGTATTACACTGTGATATCTGCAGTAAATCAGATTGTACATATGTGCTTTGCCTCTCTCCCAGGGCTGTGACTGTGTGTTGCCCTCAGTGAGCATGTTAGTTCTTAAGGTACAAGCATTATAGAGAAAACATATAAAAACAATAAGAATGCATACATGCATGGTAGCTAACCAGAGGTCACTCCCATTTCCAAATTCTGGGCGGAGTAATATGAAACCCACATCTGGGCTTTTCTTATGGTTATAAGTTCCTCTACATCTTAGGATATGTCTACACAGCAACATTATTTCGAAATAACTTATTCTGCATCTACACATCAGGCAGTTATTTCGAAATAATGTCTAAATACTGTCACTCTGGAGGACTTCTTACTCTGACTCCTGTAACCCTCATTGTATGAGGAGTAAGGAAAGTCGGAGGAAGAGTGCTCTATTTAGAAATAAGCGCTGTGTAGACACTCCCAATTTTGAAATGAGCTATTTCAAAATAAGCTCCACAACTGATGTAGCTCAATTTACCTAGCTTATTTCAAGATAAACCCTGCTGTGTAGACTCACCCTGAGATTCAGAACCAGAGCAAAGGCTGGACACATCAACCATTTCTTTATATAGCTTGAGCCTTTTGTTTTTGGCCTTCTGTAACAAGTAATCAGGAGACAATGACCTTTGCATCATGGTATAGCTTCTAAAGGCTGGGCTTTGTGTAAGTAGAGTTGGGGAATTTGCATGAACTTCTCCGTAGGGCTTCCCCGGGAAATTGACTTAATATTTATTGTCCCCAAAGTCCATATTCGACTGACACATTTTCAGTGTAGTGCTTTGAACTTCCAGGTCATATATTTGTCACTTCTCTCCCCATAGAGAAGTTATATACAATCCTGACCCATGATAATACATAAACTTAAAAGGTTAAAGCTATTTAAGGATATTGCAGGAAATTTCAATATTAGTTACAGGAATCTGGATAGGATAGGAGACAGATGGCTCCTCATTCGCAGTCTCCATCAGGAGAGAAAAGCCTTATGGTTATGGTACCTGACTGGCATGTGGCCTCCATTCTGGCTGCAAAACAAATTCACCCTATGACTTTTAAGTGAGTTATTTCTATTGGCCTTTTGTTCCTTCCTTCCTCAATGAAATGGAAGTGTTTGGCAAATTAGCTATTATTCAGCATATACTGTGGCAGTGCTAAGCGCTAAAATCCAAGTTGCCATCATTGTTACATTCACTTACTCAGCTAGAAGTGGTTAATCCACCTGCACTTGCAAGTGCAAAAGTAATCATTGTACAGACTGCTTGTCCTCCCTTCCCTCACATAGTGCAGTTGAATGTTGACCTTTTGGGTCTGTGTGTCTGGTTGCTTATGGGGATTTGCATACTGTTGGAATAATTTGAAGTGTAGCCACCTGAAAGTTTCTAGCCATCTTGTTTCCTGCCAAATGAGGAAGAAGCTAGTGTCATAAAAACCAGTTACATGCACTCTGGCCTTGTGATGTTTATGGCATTTAAAATCATTGTGTTTACTTTGATTTAGTTGCTGTTAACTTGTGTGTTTTTCCCAGACGGCCTTTTGCTCCAGCCCCTTCCTTTTCTGAGCACGCAAGGAAAAAGAAAAAGGGAAAACTTGTGTTTGTGTCATACAGTGTTGGCAGCGAAGCAGAACTCTTCCCCAGATAATCTTGGCATTTCAAAAGCACACAAGCGCTTTAGCAAAGCGCTTTCCCTATTCTGCAGGCTCCCCTCACCCTGGTTCTGGAAGAGCCAAGAGGTAGCAGTCTGGCCTCTAATAGGGCTGCCAGTTGTGAAGTCCAGAAGGGACCATGTCACTGGGTAGCACTGTAGTAGCGGCTGAGAAATGATTGGTTAGACTCTGGATATAATGACATTCTCAACTGAATTAAGCTGTCCAGGGCAGGACTCAGGAATATAGCTGGGTAGATGGGTTGGTTGGTTGGCTTTTTTGAGATATGGAAGTTTGCACTGGCTAGGCCCCTGTTTTAGGTAAATAAAAGATTTCAGCCTCCAGGATTGTCAATCTGCCTATCTTTAAATCACATTAAATTTTATTTAAAAAAGGACAGGGAATGCAACCAGAACCAAAATGAAAGGGGGTGATGGAGACTGAGGGTGCTAGTAGGAGCAGCAGTTTACAAAGATTATGTGGCACTGAACTGGGAAGACAGAATCCAAGAGCCTAAGTATAGAGAGGCTGGACTGGGCCATTGAGAAACCATATAACTTCTGTCCTGTTATACACCCACCAGTCACTGTGAGTGAGGCTAGATTTTGGCAAGGACACTGTCAGATATGAGCCGCCCCTATTCTTTCAAGTTCTCTTTTGCTGCTCTTGCCTTACCCACTACCACCCTTCCTGTTTGTAGCTTTTTTTTGTTAGAACTTAACCACAGCTTGCCCCTGGACTAAGCTGCCTAGAAAACAAGTGTTTGCATTGTAAATGGGGAAGAAGATAAACCCTCCCCACAAGTGGAACTGATCCAACATGCAGAGGCTGTTTGGCAGGAATGTCTCTGCTCATCTGGCTATGCATCCAAAGATTCCCTCCAAAAACCTCCCGTTCAAGTTCCTGTTTCAGTCCTAACATATCAGATGTGAACTAAAATCGCAGCCCAGCTATTTGTGAGAATGTCCGCAGGGCAGCATCTTGTGTGGCTTCTGGAAGGCTTGTGTGAGATACAGCCTTGTTTCTGGTTTGAATCGTCTCCTGTAAACCCATGAGTAATGCTGTCCATACCCACAGCCAGTGTTCTCTTCACCCTCTGCACAGTGAGCTGGCTGCACTGGGACTGAGTCAGAACAAGCTGTGACTTTCAGACCTTGACTCTAAGCTAGGGAACATGAGTTTTGGAAATGGAAAATCAGACCATCTTTTTCACCAGAGTGCTACCCTGCAGGAAAGTTTTGAAGATCAAAAAGGAGTAGAGTGAGGTCTCGAGTGCAGTGTCTTACAATTTCTCTGCTCACACTGCAGTGCACCTTCTGGTACACTTGACGAGGGGCCAAGAAGAAATTTTCTTCTCCCTCCTACTCCTCTGCATGACCACCATACACAACTATCTAGGTACATTGCTACTAGCCTTGGCTGATTGTTGTGGATGAGATGTGATGGCATGCTGCACAATGAGCAATGCGTGGCGCTGAGGAGGGAACAAAGCAAATGGGCTAAAGCGTGTTTGCTGCTGTTGGTGGCAATATTAGACTTAGTCTAATCAGGTTTCACAAATTCTGGTGCCAGCCATGTGAATTCCTAAGTCTGGCCAAGAGGAAATGTACCTTGGGTCAAGTGATGGCCACCAAACTCCCAGCACTCTCTCTCTCTCTTGTTTTTAGCACCCCTCCCTACATCATCAGCCCAATTGAAGCTACTGATCTTTCTTCCTCACATAGCTATAATTTTGTTACCCATTTCCAGGTACAGATGGGGGTAAAAAATTATTCTGGCTTCTTTCATAGTAGTGCAGAGTCAATTCCTTTCTGGCACTTGTTATAGTGTGAACCTCTCTGAAGTACTTGTGTGATCCTCAAGACGTTAGTATCTGGCCCCACCACAATCTTTAATGTATTTATCTCACAACACTCCTGTATGGCAGAGATGAGCTGTTACCCACCCCAACCCCAGTTCTCAGGAAACTGTGGCCTAGATTTCCCTTTAAGTGTCACTGACATTTTCAAAACTCCTACCCTGCAGGTGCTTACATTTCTGCCAGTTGGCATTCCCAAAGCTGCTTATGCCCCTGTTCCACACCACAGCTAACAAGCTTCCCAGAGAACACTTGGGTGTCCCAAAGCAGCTAGGAGAATGCCTGACTCACCACGGGGGGCCTGATTCCTGTCAGAAAAGACCCTATGCTCCTGCCTGTAGTGTGAGCAAGGTATATCATGTGGTTTCAGGGCTGGATCAAGCCAGGTTGGGGGAGGACGCATGCGCAGCCCCATGCTGGCGCATAGGGGAGGGCGCGCAGAGCTGGCGGCCGCAGGACGCACATGCCTGGCCCAGCCCAGTCCAGCTACCGCTGCTGGCGCGGAGCCCAGGGCCACCCGGGGTGGGCCAAGCCTGGCCATGCAGGGCCCCGTGGCCGCGGGGGGAAGTTAACGCCGCCCCGGGGAGCCACTACAGGGTGGCCGCTGGGAGCTGCTGCAGCCCGGGAGCCAGGCGTGCGCAGCGCTTGATGGCTAGGGTTACCAGGTAGACCCCGTCAAAAGAATGGACACACTTGATCATGGGCTGGCCAGGCGGGGCTGGCCGGGAGGGGGGTGGGGCGGAGGTCCAGGGGCCATGGGGATAGCCGGGAGGAAGGGGGGGGGACAGGAAGCAGAGCTGGGGAGGGGGCTGGGAGGAAGGGGGGCTGGGAAGCAGAGCTGGGGAGGGTTGGGGGCTGCGGGGCTGGATGAGAGATGGGGGCGTGGCCTGGAGGAAGGGGGGTGGGAAGTGGAGCTGGCGGGGGAGTGGAGTGCAGCCGCTGTTCGCAGCCGGAGTCCAAGAGGCCATGCCCCTGGCAGGCACTATCTCAAGTTGCTCGTAGAAGCCGAGCGGGGGAGTGGCTGGGAGTCCCAGCCCCCCCGGCCTCTCCCCCCCGGCTTTTGCATGCAACCAGAGGCTCCTAATGCCAGTTGTAGCCCTGCCTCCCAGTCACTCTCCTTCCCCTGCCAGGGTTCCATTTGGTGCCCAGCAGGGAATTCACAAAATACTGGACTGTCCGGTAAAAAACCGGATACCTGGCTACCCTACTGATGGCAGCTAGAAGGGGCGCTGTGCGCCCCTCACAGCTGCCATCAGATGTCCTGGGCAACTGCCCGGCTACCCCATGCCTTTATCCGGCCCTGCATGGTTTCAGTGGCTCAGGTTCTAAGCTGCCTTTAGGTACTGACTTCCAGGCAGCAGTTCACAGCTGAGAATCCTGTACCTCACTGCTAGATGGCCACACAATCTAAGCTCTCTTTCCCTCCACTTCTCCCCCACATCCCGGGCTCCCTGCTTAGTTTGCTGGTTTCTGAGGATCCCATTCCCTGGCTGGCACTTATCCTCAAGGGTTACTCTAGTGTTACAGTTAGCTGGCCTGCTGTGTAGCGGAATCCTGTGCTAGCCAGAGACTTGGGCTACGTCTCCTGAGACTCACAATGGTATTTATGCCCCAAACTTCTAGTGAAATAAGTATTCATCTTCTAATGATTTCACACACCCAGGCTGTGGCAAAACTGGGAATTGAACCAGGGTCTCCCAAGTTTGGCAGGGGAGGGAAGGGCCCTAACCACAGGACCATCTTTGCTTGCCTAAGCTTGTTTGAGATCTTCATTGTCTGTATAATTCTAAATGGGCTCTTGCCCCTTTACCTGGCTCCAGCTGGTGTAACTATCTGGTCTATTGCACTTGGGTTGGAGAGATCTCAAGCCTTGCTTGCCAGCTTCATAGAGGTTTTTCTAGCTGCCTTTGTTGCTGTTCTTCCAAGCTGGCAGCTGGAAGGGATAATTGAAGGTATGGAATCCGGAGTTCTAAACAAATGAGAGACATATGAAGCCACTGCAAAATCTAATTTAGAAAAGTGGGATCATATGCTGGCCCAGCAGAATGCTGCCATTCAGCTCTCTCCTTATTCCAGTTAACTGAAATAAAGAGCCTACAGTTTAAATAGCCTCAGTCACAGCAAATTCCAGCAGCATAGGAGACCTTATCCCTGTAATTTTCAAAGCGATCCCTTTCTATGAATGTCCACTTTGCTCGGTTATCAAGTCAGTTGTCTGTCATATGTTTCCCGTTATGTACTATTGCACTGCAACTGGCTCATAATACCAACCTGAGCAGCACTTTTCATGCTAAAGCATTTAAGACCCCAGGAAGAAATCCATGAACTGCAGTGATCTCTGTGGTGGAATACAACAGCCTCTCTGCAACTCTACAGAACAATTTTTAGCTGGGAGAGTTAGGATGTAAGTTCTCCAACTGCAAACACAGAAGAAGGAGTTCAGTCCCTGGAGAGAAGTTCTTGAAACGTGGCTACCCTAGTTCTTGCAAAAGATGCCTTGGGAAAGCTGGCCAGCACCTTGGCTTTCATTTTCACACGAAGGACAGCAGCAAAGCACTCTATAGTCATTCTGGGGGCACTGATTTAGGCTTGACTAAGGGTACCACCTCTTAAGAACATAAGAATGGCCATACTGGGTCAGACTAATGGTCCATCCAGCCCGGTATCCTGTCTGTTGACAGTGGCCAATACCAGATGCCTCAGAGGGAGGGGACACAACAGGTAATCCTCACGTGATTCCTCCCCTGTCACCCACCTCTGGAGAAACAGAGGCTAGGGACACCATTCCTACCCATCCTGGCTAATAGCCATTAATAGACCCAATCTCCATTAATCTATCGAGCACTTTTTTGAACCCTGTTGAAGTCCTAGCCTTCACCGCATCCTCTGGCAAGATGTTCCACAGATTGACTGTGCGCTGAGCGAAGAAAAACTCCCTTCTGTTTGTTTTAAACCTACTGCCTATTAATTTCATTTGGTGACCCCTAGTTCTTATATTGTGGGAATATGTAAATAACTTTTCCTTATTCACTTTTTCCACACCAGTCATGATTTTATAGACCTCTATCATATCCCCCCTTAGTCTCTTTTCTAAGCTGAAAAGTCCAAGTCTTTTTAATCTTTCTTCATATTGGATCCGTTCCAAACCCCTAATCATTTTGTTGCCCTTTTCTGAACCTTTCCCAGTGCCAATATATCTTTTTTGAGATGAGGCGACCACATTTGTACGGAGTATTTAAGATGCGGGCGTACCATGGTTTTAGATAGAGGCAATAAGATATTTTCTGTCTTATTCTTTCTCCCTTTTTTAATTATTCCTAACATTCTATTTGCTTTTTTGACTGCTGCTGCACACCGAGTGGATGTTTTCAGAGAACTATCCACAATGACTCCAAGATCTCTCTCTTGAGTAGTTGTAGCTAAATTAGTCCCCATTATATTGTACATATAGTTGGGATTATTTTTCCCAATGTGCATTACTTTACATTTATCAACATTACATTTCATTTGCCATTTTGTTACCCAATCACTTAGTTTGGTGAGATCTTTTTGAAGCTTTTCACAGTCTGCTTTGGTCTTAACTATCTTGAGCCGTTTGGTGTCATCTGCAAATTTTTCCTCCTCACTGTTTACCCCTTTCTCTAGATCATTTATAAGTGATCTCTTGAATCACAATTCTCGCTTGCTGCAACACTTCTGCAATCTCCCTGTCCAAATTCTGACCAGGCCTGACTCTATTTATCATGTAAGAGCTAACTACAGAAAGAGACCAAGAGAGCTAGCTTATATTGCTGTACTTGCTCTGGAAGGACTAATCCTCAGATCTGTCAGGCTGGCCTCTTTCAACAGCACAAACATTTCCACACACTCAAAACCCAAGGGAGCTTTATTCCTAGAGGAGTCATTTTTGAAGCTAACACAAGAGTCCTATTTGCCTGTGACTTTTCTTCCTTCATGAAGTGCCCTCTGTTTGTTCAGGCTTCAAGTGTGTTAGGTATACTAGCTTGGTCTTGGGTATTAGTAATCCTCAAATCTTCCCTGCTCTGATGAAAGAAATTGCAGTTTTTAAGAATAAAGTGTTTAGAAACAGAGAAAGGAACCAAAATTCTATCTTCTGAGGCAGACCTGCAACAAAACAACCAGGGAAGTGGGCAGCATTGTTTATAGCTTAGTTCAATGTGATCCTTTGGAGACTTGAGTAGTTGTACCAGCTATTTAACAATGCACAGCAACTCTCACGAAGGTTTAGGACAGAAGAGTAAAAATGCATCAAACCCTGGGGGTGGAGATGAACCCTCCCCCTAAAAAGCAATTGAGCAACCTTGCCTCCTGGCCCTGGAGGATTGTCCAGCCTGAGAGAGTTAAAGTGGAACAAGATTGAAAGTAATAAACTGAGTATCTGTTGCACTGGCTTCTGTCTCCCACTGTGTGTCAACCTTAGGGTTTGTTTACTTCCGTAAGAAAAGCAGAAGCTATCATATGATTGCTCTCTATAAATACACTGGGGGGTAAACACTAGGGAAGAAGAAAAGCTATTTAAGAGGAAGAACAATGTTGGCACAAGAACGACTGGCCATGAGTAAACTTAGGCTGGAAATTAGAAGCTTACTAACCGTCGGAGGAGTGAGGTCCTGGAGCAGCCTCTCGATAGGTGCATCCAGAGCAAACAACCACAACAGGTTTTATGATGGCATTTGATATTGATACATTTATATAATGTGGTTGCCTGTTAAAGCAGGAGACTGGACTCGATGATCAGGAAGGGTCCCTCCTGTCTTAAGGCCCTATCTTTCAGCAGGAAAGATGGAGAGGCAGCAACTGACAATTACCACCTTGTAGCTTACTTCTTGTCTATGCTAGACTAGTTTTCGTGTGAATAAAAATCTTCCTCAGTGAACACTCCTCCCTTGGGGAGCACAAGAGTAACCAGGCAGTCTCAGTCAGCAGCACACTAGCATGGTTAGATGACTCAGTGCATAGGCATTGTGTTTTCTTTTTCCCTGGGGGTACTCCACGCCCAAGGCCCCTCCCCCAAAGTCCCACTCTCACTCTGCCTCTTCCTGTACTTTACTTCACCCCCCTCCAGTGAGGCTCCATCCTAGCCCTGCCTCTTCCTGCCACTCCAGCCTCTCTTCTGCCTGTCACTCCCTGCTCTCCATCCTTCCCAAGCTCCTCCTCCAGCCTCCAAAGAGATTGACAGAAGCTGCTGAACAGCTATGTCTAGTGGGTGCTGAGCACCCCTGTTTTTTTCAGTGGTTGTGCCAGTCCCAGAGCACCCACGGAATCCGTTCCAATGCTCCGGTGATTAACATGCTATTGGCTGGTCTACAGTTGTGTTCCCCATTGTTACTACCGTTGGTGGAGCTGCATATGAGATACCAATGGCGAGAACTTTTAGTAGAGAAGGTGGACACCCCCAGTGGTGAGACATTTTAGGAGAGAAGGGCTAAACTGGACACCCCCACTAAATCTCCCTTACATATTACCCAGCTCAGCTTGCAGTGGGTATTATCTGGAGTCACGTTTGAAATACTGTGTTTACTGTGCCTGTAACATGCCTAAAACAGATTCACCATTCTCTGAAATGAAGTTTTTTGAGTGAGTGCATTATTGGCAGCATCAGGATGAAGTTTTGTCATAGCTTGGCTGCTGCCAGGGGTGGAGTTTTGGCTGCTCCTCCATCCCTCCCGGTCACAATATAGAGTTTGTTTTCTGCCTTTCTTACTGATGCAAGCTTCCAAAAATGTTTCATAACCGTCAGTGACTAGTGCTTTGCATTTTGTTATTCTGCGTCTCATGCTTTGCACTTCCTGGCTGGACAGTTTTTACAGGACCTCAAAAGTGCTGCCTAAGAATGAATTGTTCCTCAGCACTCTTATGTGCTATTGAAATCCCGCCCCTTCTGGGGTAGCGCGTACCAGCTATTTAACAATGCACAGCAACTCTCACGAAGGTTTAGGACAGGAGAGGAAGAAGAATGCTGTGTTCAGTCAGAAAGTGCTAGGGGAATTTAGTTATGCAGACTGGAATTACCTGAACTGCAATTAGCTGGGACACAGGAATTAAAACTCCTACTTCTCCTAAAAATACCCAAATCAGTACTATTCATTGGTGGGAGGCACTGTGGTGCAGGAGGAGACATCTTAGATGAGTTTAAAATTAAGGGACTCTTTTCAGCCTGCTTGGATGTTTTTCAGAGAAGGTGGTTGTTCCATTCTGCACACTAAAATTCTCTCTGGCAGTTCTACCTGAACACAGAATTCTTCACTTCCTGTCCTTAACTGCAGGCCACAGCTGGAGATGGGACACAGGGCAGGGCAGGCCAGGAATCTGAGGTGGCACCACACATTATCCATCTCAGTGGCTTGATTCTCTGGTACTTGCTCACATTTTTAGGTTTTACTGATCACCAGGTTGGCAGTGACCCTGAGGAGGAGTCATATCCCACTGCAGTATATGGGTGTGGGTCACTTGCTAGAATTATCTGGGTATCTCTCATTTAATCATTCCCTGCCATTGGTCCACCTCTGTCCTTTGTTTTCTCTGCCTGTGGCACCACATAGTCTAGTTGCCTTGGAGGTCATGTACTTTGGCTTGGGTGACCATAAGTCCCATTTTGGCTGGAGACTATCTCTTTTCTTTCAAGCCCTGTCCCAGCCATCCTGACTTTTTTTGGCAAAGAGCGGCCAAGAGCAATTGGGACAAATGCTCCCTTTTGTAAAAAAGTGGGGTGGAGAGAAACATGCTGGGGGCAAGTGGAAATGGGCACATTGCGGTAGCAAGGGACATGCTTTTTGCATGGGCATCTGTAAAGTGCATGAGGATAGTGCTGGCGCCCCAGGTGTGTGCAGCATGTGAGAAAACAGCCTGTTTCCCACCCCAAAGGGTGTACTTCATTGGTGTAAGATGTTTCATATTGACTTAACAAGTGGCAAGAAAATACTTTGCAACTTAGACATGTCTTCAGTGTCTGGATCTGACTCTCCTCTTTCCCGCTGTCATAAGTATCAGGTGTCGCTGCAGTGAGGCCAATGGCATTACTGTGGGGTAAACACAGCCGTAGTATCAGGCTCTCTGGGGGAGGCTGTCAAAGCACAAATGGCATTTGGGCATCCAACATCCCCTGAAAGTCAATGGGAGTTGAAGGCCTTAACTTCCCTTTTTGCTGTTGCAAATCTCTACTGTCTCCAAAGAAATCACTGGAGAGGATTTCGGGAGCCTCTTTTTGGCTTTAGCTGATGGCAAACTCCCTGCCAGTTTTTGTCCCACTTTCCTAGCAGGGGGATCACCTCTGCTGCACTCACTTTCAGGAGTCCCTAAGGCAAGCTCTGCAGGATGCTGTTGGATTTGTCAGTGCCTTGCTGACCTCACATGCTTCCTTTTTATTTTCCAGAGAGACGGCTTTCCAGATGTCGTCCCAAGGCAAACCTGCTGAGCTACTCTCCCCACAGCATGGCGGCTCGGCAGCCCAGCGAGACGGCCCTGACACCACTGACAGAGCAGGAGGGTGAAGCGTACCTGGAGAAATGTGGCAGCATCCGTCGCCACACTGTTGCCAATGCTCACTCGGACATCCAGCTCCTGGCCATGGCCTCTGTAATGCACACGGGGATGGTGATAGAAGAGCCAGACAACAGTGACAAATGCCTGCTACTGCAGCCCGCCTTCAACCACAGGCAATGCTCCAGTGAGCCCAGTATCATTGATGGGCCGGAGGGACTGGTAGCAACGGGCAGGCAGGAATCTATGGAACTGAACTGCACATCTGTCAGCTAGAAAGAATCCTTCCAAGGTATCCCCTCCAGGGGAGAGAACCATGCGTGCTAAACCAGACGATGGGCAGTTGTGTTCCTGCTGGGAACGGTGGTGCACACAAGCCTTGGGGATGTATTTGCACATGTTGTGGGAACGTTCTATATTATCATGTCTCCCTAGATTTTTATATATGATTTCGCAGGATCATGGTCAGAGGAGGTACGGGGCTACTCCCAGCTGAGCATTCAGGGCTGCCAGGGTTTCAGTGTTAAATGCTGCTATCTCTGTCTTCTGTGGAGTTTCTTCCTGAGCTGCTCAACATTCAAGTTCCACTGCTGTCGCTCTTCAGTTTCTTTTTCACGAAAGAAATTAATCTGAACATGTTTCAATCTCATGCCAAACTCCTTGGTTTCTTTCAATGGAGCCCGCCCACAATTCCCAGCAGCAATTAGAGAGGATTGTGCTAAAAGCTGCCTTGGTCCTTGCCGTCTATTGTTACTGTTGGTGATGCCTGGGTTGGGTTTTTCATTTAAATGTATTGTACTCAGGGATTAAACTTTGTGAGTCATGCTGAGAACGCTCTTCCAGATGCGCTATGGTTTCTCAGTGGTGGGTGAGGGATTTTCTTCTTTGTTTCTGTTGCGTGTAGGGGAGAGACTTCATCTGGTTTATCAAGAAGCCCAAATCAGAGAGAGCTAAAATTCTAAATGGCTTTTTTCTCTGAGGCTGTGTCTACACTGGCAAGTTATTCTGGAAAATCAGCCGCTTTTCCGGAAAAACTTGCCAGCTGTCTACACTGGCTGCTTGAATTTCCGGAAAAGCACTGATGATCTAATATAAAATCATCAGTGCTTTTCCGGAAAAACTATGCTGCTCCCATTCGGGCAACAGTCTTTTTCCGGAAAACTGTTCCGGAAAAGGGACAGTGTAGACAGCACAGTAGTGTTTTCCGCAAAAAAGCCCCGATCGCGAAAATGACGATCGGGGCTTTTTTGCGGAAAAGCGCGTCTAGATTGGCCACGGACGCTTTTCTGGAAAAAGTGCTTTTCCGGAAAAGCGTCCTGCCAATCTAGACGCGCTTTTTCCGGAAATACTTTTAAAGGAAAACCTTTTCCGTTAAAAGCATTTCCGGAAAATCACGCCAGTGTAGATGTAGCCTGAGAGTATTACCTGTCCCTGTTAAGCCCCAGTGTGAACCTCCTTTAATGTTAGTGGGGTCTTATGCGGAGTAACTCAGGGCACGATTTGGTCCCATGTGTCCTACTTGAACTTTGGCATCAGGCGTGCTGTCGAAAATGTCAACGCATTGTTGATTCCACCACAAGGAGAAACCTAAACAGGCAGTTTCATAGAGAAAAAGGGCAATACGGTAACTGAGGGTATGTTCCTACATTGGAAAGGTGACTTGAAAGTGGCTCTTCGAGCCCAGGAATCCATGGCTCCAACCCTGGAAATGAGACGGGGAAAATGAGTTTTGGATTGGTGCCTCAATTTCTAGCTCTTACAGAATTTGTAAAACCAAAGATAAACCATCTGGGTGTAGAGACAGGAACTCTAGCTATGTTGCAAATCCATGCAGCGCTTGTGACCTCTGATGATATCTGGCTCATCTAAATGTTTCTTTTTCCCTTTGCGTGTCCTGTTTGCAGCTACATAGTGGTGATTTTTGTTTTATTTGGAACACTACGACTGTTTAGTTCTTAAGAAATGCTAGTGGCTGTCTGACAATGGCGTATGGTACATTCCACTCTAACTGCTACAAAGAGATCTGTAGGATTCTAGAAGTTGGTCACATAAGAATGGAGTCAATCAGCTCCATGAATGCTGGCCTATATCTCCTGCTGATGTCTTGCTAAACAGAGGCTTAAGCTGCTTTAAATTTCCCTGTCACCTCTGAGAGCATTGTCCGCTATGTTCAGACCCCAAAGTGCACCCCCTTATATGTCCCCATGGTCATCAACATGTATATATAGATAATATATCTGTGAACGGAAAGATTTTTTCTGCCTGCCAATACCTGACTTCAGGGCTCTGTTTTTCTTGTACTGTAGGTAGTGACTTGTGTAAGGTTGGTTTTTGCAAAACGCTGAGCATTGATGTCAATGAAAGTAGAGATTGCTGGGCATCTCTTGGGCTTGGGCTTCAATCACCCATGAAATGTTACGAGTAGACATTCTTACCTGGCTGCTGTTAGCATCAGAGATACCCAGGGAGGAGCCCTGAGCTAGAAGGCTCTTTATAGCTCGTTTGATTGGTGAATGATAGAGCTGCAAATGCATTTGACAAGGGCCTGCTCCTGGCCCTGGTCAAGCCAACTGGAGTTTGGCTGTTGGCTTTAGCACAATGCACAGATCTGGGAGTGCAACCAGCTCTGTGGCTGTGATAGCCCCGGATTTTGGTTACGAGTTCTGTTCAGGTCTCCCAAGGAGGAGCAGCACAGAATGCGGAAGGGAAAAGTGGCTTCAAGCCTCTTTTGCTCTGCCTGGATTACGGGCCAGTGCTGTGCCACCCAGTGTAAATGAGAACAGCCTTGGGGGCTGTTCTAATTTACCACATCTTCCCCAGGCTGCCTAAGGACTGTGTCAGTGCTCAGAATATTGCCAATGGTGTGTGTTACAAGACTTCCCCTGCTGGCTGTTACTTGACATGCCCCCTATATTAAGGCTTCCATGGGTGAGATGCTGCATCAGGCTGATTATGTTGGCCCGACACTGCTACTGCACCCAGATTGTTCTTCTTTGGGCACTTGTGCTTTTGTAGCCCTATTGGCTTCCAAGGATGAGGGGAAATATTCTCTCTACAACATGTCAATTCAGCCTCTTCCCCTCATTTGGTGAATATCAGGAACATTTTTTCAGTAGTGAGTCTGAGTTTCTTTTGATGACAGAACAGTGAGAAATGGTGGTTTGTTTCCTTGCCTCTCTGGGGAGGAGACTCTGTGAGGAGTATGGGACTCCATACTAGGTTTTAACTTGAACATCTCAGGTGCACAACAGGGCCGGCAGCCACTACAGTCCCCATGGCACGGTGTGCAGGGGGTTGACTCTATCCCCCCCGAAGGGGTGGGGCCAAGAGCAGTTGGCCCTTAGCACCGCTCAGACTGTAGTGCCCCCTCCAGTCCTCAGAGCTGCACAGAGTGGCGCTCCAGCAGCAGTTCAGAGGAGCCCAGAGCTCCTGCCGCTGCTGGGAGCTCCAGGCCCCTTTGAATCTCCACTCCTGGAGCACTTGCCCCTTTTCCCCCTCCTTTGTCAGTGGACCTGTAGGAAGCATAAAGTTGGGAAGCATAAAGTTCTGTGAACAGCTAATGCAAAGTGATGTTGTAGAAGATGTCAGCTGCTCCTAGAGGAAGGGGTTGCACTGAATGGCAAATACTGCAGAGTGCTAAGGCATAGTTGCATCATGGTTGCCCAGTAGATGGTTACATTGGCAACAGGCTAGAAGCTCAAGGGCTACGTCTAGACTACATCCCTTTTTCGTAAAAGGGATGTAAATTAGACGTATCGCAATTGCTAATGAAGCGGGGATTTAGATCTCCCCCGCTTCATTAGCATAAAAATGGCTGCCGCTTTTTTTCCTGCACATAGCTTTGTTGAAAAAAAGCGCCAGTCTAGACGCTGATCTTGCAGAAAATAAAGCCTTTTCCAAAAGATCCCTTATCCCTTATTTCGTAGAGGGATAAGGGATCTTTCAGAAAAGACTTTATTTTCCACAAGATCAGCGTCTAGACTGGCGCTTTTTTCTGACAAAGCTCCGTGCGGAAAAAAAGCGGCAGCCATTTTTATGCTAATGAAGCGGGGGAGATTTAAATCCCCGCTTCATTAGCAATTGCGATACGTCTAATTTACATCCCTTTTACGAAAAAGGGATGTAGTCTAGACGTAGCCTATTAGTAAACAATGACAACACTGATCCCCACCGCTCAATAGAAGATATGACCTGGGGAAGGTTTCTAGCATGCAATGCTGTGTCTTGATTCAAGCAGCCAGACTGGGCTGCTTTGATATTCTTCCAAGACAAGACTCCTTGCATTGCTATGGAAAATAGGGCAGGGAGGGTGGAGAGATTCAACTCCTCAGTATCCGGCCATTGGATGCAAGCCTTTGTATCAGATGCCAACAAGTGATGAAATACTCCCCTCAGAATACGTCTGAATTACCTCCTTATTGGATTAGCATAGACTCAGAAAGTAAGTCACTTCTCACTGCTGTTGCACTTTCTCCTACCAGATTCAAGGCTCCATATATCCATACCGTTTTGCTGTAGTCTATGATGCAGATTTACTTAAGGGTCTAGGTTAAAAGCTAAGTTATAGTAAAACTTCATTTTGTTTCCTCCGGTCTCCCATTGGGATGGGCTGCAACTTGCATTTATATTTTAATTCTTAATCCAAACAAATGTAGTCAATCTTGTTGGTATTACAGCTCTGTCGTCCCTGACAGCACACAAATCACAGCCAGGTTTGGGAAGATTTTCAAGTAGGCTGCGTCTAGACTGGCATGATTTTGCGCAAATACTTTTAAGGGAAAAGTTTTTCTGTTAAAAGTATTTGCGCAAGAGAGCGTCTATACTGGCATGTGCCTTTGCACAAAAGAGTGCTTGTGCAAGAGGGCTTATCCCTGAACGGGAGCGTCGGAGTATTTGCGCAAGAACCCCTGATTTTGTACAGTACAAAGTCATTGTTCTTGCTCAAATACTCGCGGCCAGGGTAGCCAGGAGGCAAGACTTTGTGCAAAAACAGTCGCTTTTGCGCAAAATCTTGCCAGTCTAGATCCACCCATAGGCTGTGTCTAGACTGGCAAGTTTTTTTGCCAAAATGGCGATCGGGGCTTTTTGCGCCAAAGCGCGTCTAGATTGGCATGGACGCTTTTCCACAAAAAGTGCTTTTGCGTCTAGATTGCTTTTGCATCCGTGCCAATCTAGACGCTCAATGGAAAACTTTTCCGTTAAAAGCATTTGCGGAAAATCATGCCAGTCTAGACGTAGCCATAGTGTTTACTTTGCTCTTTAGGTCCCCGTGCCAATCTTAAGGCTGGGGTTTGGTTGGGAGTCAAATTGTTGAGCCTGTTGAACAGTGGTGTTGGGCCACCTACTCACTATAAGATTTCCATTTGAAATTAGTAAGCCCCGACAACTGGAAAAAAAGATTGAAAAACCACAGCTATAGTCTGAACATGCCACTTTGTAGATCCCTTGTATACTCATAATCTTCTTACTCACTGCACGTTGTGTGACGCTAGCCACGCCTGGTGTCACGCTGGCCACACGTGTTTGCCTTTGAAGTGAAATTTTTACAGAACTGTTTTTGAACCCTGCAGTTCTACTGTAGCCCCAAGAGAGCTTGTATTTCCAGCCCCAACCAGCCTGGTGTTATGTTTTCAGCACATGGGGTGAAGGCCTGCCCGTATTACCGCCACTGACAAAACTCCCATTGACCTTAATGGAACGAGCACCCCCTGTGGTAAGCTAGTGCACCAGGCCCTGGCAATGGTCCTGCTCTGGGCCACCTGAAGCTGGCCAGCAAAGGACATGCCTCTTCTGATAGGAAGAAAGCCTCAGAGGCTCATTGTTTAGTGGCTCGTGCTGCACAAGACAGAGCCAGCCCCTCCGGATGCAAGACCTTGTGGGGAAGCCAGAGAAGATCAGCTGATGTAAATCAGCATAGTTCTGTTGAAATGAAGGGAGCTAGCCTGACTCAGAGCGGACCTGCCTCTTTTTCAAGCCAGTTGTCATTCTCCCCTTGAAGGAATGGAAAGGGCATCTCTGTGGCTGGGATTAGTGTTTGCCAGGCACCCTCCCTCTCTCCACTTTGGGAACATCTAGTGAGTCCATGCATGGGAGGGTGGGAGAAGGTATGAGGCTGGCACCCTGCCTGGAGTGAAGGGGACATCAGGTAACACAGTGGTCTGACATTGATGTAGCAGTTGGAAAGGGAGGGTGAGGGTTGTAAATGGTGGGGATGATGATTTAGAGACAGCAGGGCAAAAGTGATCCTTTTAGCAGCTGTGCCTGAGCTTGAGGCCGTAATTCTTTCAGCACCTAGTCTTTCAGGTCACACAGTTTCTGCTTGGCACATGTCAGCTCTCTCTGCACTGCTCGGGAAGGATGTCCGGGGCCTTGTCAGCAGCCCTCAGATGTCCCACTTGCAAAGCCCCTTTGGGGAGTGGGTATAGGAAGTCCATCAGGCTGGGCTCAGGCTGTAGCCTGAGAGGTAGGAGCAAAGAGCACTGGTGGACATGAGGCAGCTACATTGTACCTGCTGCTTAGATGTCATGGTCAGGGCTCACTAGTAAATCTTTAGCTTTGCCATTCAGTCACAGCCCCCTTGCAGCTGCCTCAGAGCGGTATGAGGAAGTGCTGCCTCCGTATTTTGGAGTTCAGCCCCAGCTGTTACTGCTGCCCGTTGTTGTTGACTTGGTGAGCGTGTTTGCTTGAAGCTAAAGCCATTTTGGTAATTGCTACTTCCTGTGAAAAACAACCTGTCAGCAGAGTTCAGGAAACTCATGACAGAGAGTGGAAAACAAGCCCTATTTTAACACAAAATGTGCCAGGAAGGGCCTGGAGGTGTTGTTAGCTGCCCAAGTCTGACACTTCCACTGTAACTTAACTCAAAAGCACCAGCAGAGGAACGTTGCTGCTGGCAAGCAACCAACCACCACTTAGATAATTTCCAAAAGGGCAACTTCCCTGTTGCCCTTAGCCTTAATTTTGCTCCCCTTGAGCTAATGATTTCATGGGACACAGACTTAGATGAAGCCTATGTTGGATGCTTTTGAAAAGCATCCTGGGCAGGCCTCAGCCTGGGGTAGATTATTTTGCCTTTCATTTGGAGAAGGCAACGCCTCTCCGACTGTTGTGCCCTGGCCCACCAGCAGTCTGGGAGAAGGGGAACCGTACATTATCTCAGGTCCAAATGCCCTTTGTAAAGCAACTGCCAGCTTCCACCCTAGAGCTGGCTACATTCCCTTTTTAGAGGGGGAAGGAAGCGTGAAGTTGGTGTAGGCTCCTCAGCCATAACCCCAGCACCTAACTTGATGGAGAGCAGCCTCCACCAAAGGTAACTGGCTTGAGTGGGTATTCCTCTGCCCCCCGTAAAGGGGCAGCATCTACCCTTTGTTGGGACCACTGTAGCATACAGCTTCCTCCCCTCCCTTTCCTTCCCTGTCAAATATACACTAATAACTGGGATTGTGCCTTACGTGCAGTGCTTTCCCTGTGGAGGGTCCTGGTTACAGCACTGCCCTTTTCTTGACCAACTTGGGTTCACATAACACCCCCCCAACCGTGGCAGGCCTGCTTGTACTCCAGTGCTGTGGCTGGTAGGTGGAAGACTAAGCCAACCCCAGCATTGCAAAGCTGAGTAATAGGAGGAGATGTGAAAATTACTGCCATGCAAGTTCCAGGACTTCCATAAAAATTTCCAGTTTCCCTGGGCCAGCTGCCTGTAAGGGTGATACACTGAGTCAGCTGAACAGCTGTCTGCTGTCTCATCCGGTAATGATGGCAGAGGAAGAAGGTTAACTATAGCTCAGTTACAGTGGGGCTGTGTCTAGACTGGCCGTTTTTTCCGGAAAATCAGCCGCTTTTCCGGAAAAACTTGCCAGCTGTCTACACTGGCCGCTTGAATTTCCGCAAAAGCACTGACTTCATACTGTAAGAAATCAGTGCTTTTTGTGGAAATACTATGCTGATCCCGTTCAGGCAAAAGTCCCTTTTGCACAAAAGGTCCGGTGCAGACAGCTGAGATTTGTTTTCCGCAAAAAAGCCCCAATCGCAAAAATGGCAATCGGGGCTTTTTTGTGGAAAAGCACATCTAGATTGGCCACAGACCTTTTCCACAAAAAGTGCTTTTGCGGAAAAGCATCCGTGCCAATCTAGTCGCTCTGTTCCGAAAATGCTTTTAACGGAAAACTTTTCCGTTAAAAGCATTTCCGGAAAATCATGCCAGTCTAGACGTAGCCTGGGTGATCTGGGCTCAGCCCAAGTCCCTACATTAAAAGAAAAACCATTCGCCACCCAGCTAAAATAATAGCTTGAATGCCTTCAGGTAGACGGGGAAGTGCTGTGTCTCCCGCCACTAGTAGAAGAGCTACAGGATTTGGCTAAAACAATCAGGCTACGTCTACACTGCAGGCTTCTTGTGCAAGAACTGTTTTGTCAACGAGTTCTTGTACAAAAGGTCTTCCACAAGAGCGTGTCCACACTGCCATGTGCTTTTGTAGAAGAAATGTGCTTTTATGCAAGAAAGCTCTAATAGCCATAGGGCTTTCTTGCACAAGAAACCTCTGCTGCCTGTTTACGCTGCCCTCTTGTGGAAGAGCTCGTGCACAGAGGGCTTATTCCTTGCGGGGAGAGGAATAACTCTTGGGCAAGAAGCCTTGTCTTGTGATGCCTTACTGTAACTTTACTTGCACAAGAACACTGTAGATGCTCTGCAAGTTTTCATGCAAGAACAATTGTTCTTGCACAAAAAGCCTGCAATGAAAACATAGCCTCAGAGGATTTCCTGGTGTTGTTACGATCAGTAGGCTTAGGAGTATTAGCACGTAGTTGCGAACTGCCTGGCTGGTAGACACGCCCACACTGTGTGAGCATGTCTACCAGCCAGGCAGTATGCAGTAGAGAGGAGGGGGCGGGATGGAATCCCCGGGGCCAGACTCTCCCATGGGCTCCACCATGTGCGGGACAGGCAGCGCCCCGGGATCTGCATGCGCGCAGGCCAGCCCCACTCCATCAACTGGTTTTCCCTACTCTCCCTCCCCACCGGCCAGCCCCACTCCCCCCAACCCCTCCCGGCCAGCCCCACTCTTCAGCAGCCAGGTCCCCATCAGCCAGCCCCCCCCCCCCAATTCTCTCCTGGCATGCCCCGTTTGCCAGTGGCTGGTTCCCCCCCAGCCAGCCCTGCTCCCCCCTTCCAGCCAGCCCCCTCCAATCTGAGATCAAGTGTCGGTTTTAAAAGAATACCAATCTGGTAACCCTATACCCTCTACATGTTGACTTGAGAAGATGTGGCACCAAAAACTAGGAGAGGCAAGTCCATCACGGGGGCCTAGCCAGGCATGGAGGGTGGAGAGCACGGGGCAGGGATGTTTAGGTCAGGTCAGGCACTCTCCTACCTTTTCCTGTGAGGAAATTGATGTGTCACCTCTGTGCAAACCTTAACAATAAGAAGGTAAATAAAGACTCCAGCTACACAGTATATTTCTTTTGAAAGGGCTCAGTCAACTCAATGTTAATTTTAATATTTATACTGCATAGTTCTGATTGATTGCTGTTGAACTTGCCTGTGAGTAATTTTACCAGGTGTCCCATGTTCAGCATATGGAACTAGGGTCACCCTGTTCAAACCTCTGTAGAACCTGAAAGGTTTGTGTTAAGACAGCCTAGAGAAGATGGACTTCATGTAAGGGCTGGAGTGATGCTGCCCTCTGCAGGCAGCCGTGTTTCCTGCAACTGAACAACTAACAGAGCAACAGGAGTACATAGAGGCAAGCTTTGCCTCGGTGTTTTAACCCTAATTAAAATGGCATAATGGCCCATCAATAGTCTGGCATTAAAAAGCAACAGCAGTTGAAGTGCTAATTCCTCCCCTGCTGAAAGAAGCTCATCCCCTACAGTATGTCATCCACAGGCACAACAGCATGCCTGTTCCCTACTGTCACATACCCATAGGAGTGGCATTACAGCCATAGGAGTGGCTGGACCCTTTAAATAGCTGCCAGAGTGGTGCACAGAGCTCTCCGAGCAGCTCTGAAAGCTAGGGGGAAGCATGCCATGGTCTGGACAGAAAGGAAGGCTGGGCTGGTTCCAGCCCTTCCCCTTCTTCCTGAAGCATCCCAACCCCACATTTTGCCCTGGTACTCATTGACACTGTTAGCGCCCCTTCCAATTGCTGTGTAGCAATACCTTCAGGGTGCAGGTATGGCACCAGGGGTGTAAGCTGGCCAAAAGAATTGAATCTCACAAGCATGGAAGGCATATGAACCAAGACTGGGATCCATTGGATAGATCAAACAAGTAGCTTTAGTGGGAGGTGCTAATGGAAGAAACCAAGCTTGATTTTCAGAGCCTAGGTTGATGTTAGGCTAGTGTTTTGAAGAGATTTGTTTTACTTCCACACTGAGTATATTTGCTCTGGAGTGAGACACGCCAACATCAAACCTTCTGATGCCTCCTTTCTTCCCCCTTCCCCCCGCAAATAACCCACTCTTCAGAGCAGAACTGCACTTTATGGGACATCTAACTATAGACGGTGTGCCCTAACACTGGTAGGGATGCAGCTAACAGAGGGCTGGGCCCCCCGGAATCAGCCAAGGACTCTGTTTCCAGCCCTGCCATTGACTCAGTTTGCGATCTTGGACAGTCACTTCTCTGTACTGACAGAGAAATGGAGGCATAAACCATATACACACATTACCTTCCTATGCAAAATAGGAGATCCTTGGGTAGAAAGTGCTGAGTAAGTATTAACAGATGCAAAATTTTTATTCCGAAAAGTGCCCAAAAGCAGGGACAACGAATACTACACATGATCCCTACAGCCCAAACATTAGAAGTTGCAGTAGATGCAACACGGAAAAAGTGTGCAGAGTTCTGGTCCATAATTAAGTAGCTATTAACTCTTTGCTGGACAATTGAAAGAGAAAGATAGAAATTCAGGGGTTTGAATGGCAGACTTCAAGGATAGTTTAGATCGGAAACTTCTGCTGAATGAATCATATTGTTTGCTTATGTTTAAGAATTACATTGATACTAAAACCATCAGAAAGCCTTATGTAATATCCATGTTTTCAAGAGGATATAAAATCCCAGGAGTGCTGCTCTGGTTTTAAGGAAAGAGCGGTTTGCCTGACCTATTTCTCTGAGGTAGAAGTGTTTAATAGGGAAAAAAAAACCTTATTGTTAAGTGGAACACACACCAGCAAGCAGGAAAGAAAACAGCCAACAAAAGTATTTGGCGCACATCTACTTTTTCAGGGTTGAAAGTACCCACTCCTCTGAGATGGGCAATGGGATTTATTTGAGGAAGGCCAGTGGATGAATGCAACAATTTGAATGTACAGCATGGTTGCCGGGTGACCTGTGTCATACATTTTTGGTCACTTGAGCTCACCATCCTGTGCCTCACTGTGGAGGGGACACACGCACTCACCATTCAGATTAGCTATCTGGGTTGCTGCCCCTTGTTTCTGCAACCATGTTATTCCAACAGGCCAAACTGTAACAGCAGCTGACTCAAGGGACTCAAATAGCATCGTCAACATTTAGTCATTGTGCATTGCCCAAGGAAATATAGCATTTAAAATGATGATTTAACAGAGTCCTATACACATTTCCTTACCTAAGCTGGATTTCTCACTCCATAGATCAAGCAAAATACAGGACTATGTAGCACTTTAAAGACTAACAAGATGGTTTATTAGATGATGAGCTTTCGTGGGCCAGACCCACTTCCTCAGATCAAGTAGTGGAAGAAAATAGTCACAACCATATATACCAAAGGATACAATTAAAAAAATGAACACATATGAAAAGGACAAATCACATTGCAGAACAGGAGGGGGATGCAGGGGAGGGGGGGAAGGAAGGAAGGTAATAGATCAAGTAAGCTCAGCTTACACCCATCTCTGGCTAAGAGAAACACTCTCCTGCCACAATATGATGTGTCTTTCTGCAAGCCTGAGAACAGTCACTCACTCACTTAGCAATCCCCACTCTTTCAAGGCCAACATCTTTAAATGGTTTATAATTCCATTTGATGCTAGACTGTCAAGCTTTGGCAAGTAAACTATACTAGCCTGGTGGGAGCAAAGCAGGTAGTTTCTTCCCATGCAATGGTCCAGCTTTTGTTAGTTATCTTAATTCTTTTGTAACTGTTCATGCCAGGCGCCTTATCTTTGCCAGTTTTTAGTTTCCTGTTTTCTTTCCCCATTGACTGAATGCTGGCAATCAGGAAGGATAATAGATAAAGGTTTAAGCATATTAGACAATCACATAACTCCTTCCTCCACACTTTGCTAGCATCCACAAAGAAGGGTATCTAGTTTTCATGGTAGTAAAGAAGTTAAGAACATAAGAACGTCTTTTGATCATGCCCATTCTTTCAAAATATAATGGGTTCACCATTCTAACGTCCCCGTAAATCTCATTCCAGGAGGAGTAAGGGACATTTTGGAATAGCAATTGCTTATCTTATTTTGACCTACACTGCAGTGTAGATACAACCTTAAAGTCGTAGTCTTCACAACAGCCTCTGGCAAGGAGTTCCATAGGTTGACTGTGAAAAACAGTTTTGCTTCAGTGTCAGAACTTGTAGTCTGCATACACCACCACTGTTTCAGCCCATGGCCTGTCCATGCATCACTTCATGAAGTTAAGATTCTTGTCCATTTCTTTTTCATCCATTGAGAAAGCAATAGATCAGTGGTTCTCAACCTTTTTACATTTGTGGCCCCTAAAAAATTTGAAATGGCGGCGCAGACCCCCTTGGGAATCTATTAGTCTGTTCAAACAGCTAATTTGTTTAGTTTTCAGTCTAAATTTCTTGCAGAACCCTTAGTTTGTGGACCGCCAGTTAACAATGAAATGATAGAAGTCAGCTTCACTCTGCTGGGGAAAGCAGAGCAGCAGCAGTTGTAGGCACTGGAGAGCCATATTTTGGGAGCTAATGCATCCTCACAGCAGGGCTTCATTCTTTTTTGAACAAGCAGAAAGTAGGGGAAATGTAATGGATTGGCTGCAGCTGTGAGTGCCCTGTAACAAATGAATCAGGAGAGAACATGTGCATATTACTGCTCCAAGCTTTCGAGGGAGAATAGACTATCATGGCAAGCTACCAAAAAAGTGTTCAAGTGGAGCCTATATCCATCTCATCACGGGCTATCACCTAGTCAGGTCTCAATCTAAGCAGGGTGAAACTGGCTAATCCTCAGATGAGAAACTCACATGAGTAACTTAAAGATGTACAGGGACAGATGTCAAAAGCAGTAGGTGGCGCTTTTTCCCTTTACATAAGCCAGTACTGAATTGGTCGATGCAGTTCATACATTAAAATCATAGAGCTGGAAGAGACTTTAGGAGGTCATTGAGCCCAGCCCCCTGCCCTAAACAGGACTAGGATTAGGTGACACTTTGCTGAAAATGTTCATTCAGATATGATGGAAGCTCCCATCCTCCCACACAAGCCCATTGCTTTTCAGCCTTCCATCAGCCTTCCAACACACTTCTTCTGTGAAAGTCACAAACTGAGCCTATAAAAGTAACAACAATCTAAGGCAGAATCTGCTGGGTCTCCAAAGTGAGTGTTATTCTATTAGCTATGTGCTGCAGGATAAGAATGGATGTTGTACAAGAGACAAGTGCACTGATGGTACTTCCTGACCTCTGTAAACTGCTCACAGGTTAATAGGTTAAAGAACCCTTTATAAGATCTAAGCAGTTTAGCAATTATGTACTTCCTTCCATTCAACCCATCTGACAGCTATATAGCCAAGTGGGTCACAAAACAAAGAGCAGAAACCCCACACTGCATCAAACTCCTTGCTATGCGGTAACCTAATAACTAGGTAACACTATACCAAGAGTGGGTAGCCCCAAGGCTGCAATTAAAAACACCTTATTTTGGACACAAAGCAAGTGGGCACCAGCTCCAGTCTCTCCACGACTGAGCTGAAGTTACCAGACAACACCTCATACATTTTATGACGCTGCATGTTATATTGATTTATGGATTAGCAAGTGTCGCAACTTGGGCTGGGGATGACTCATAATTCAAAGTATGGACAGTAAAAAACAAACAAACAAATGTCATCTTTAGAGAAGACCTTTGGGCCCAAGACTGAGGGCAGAGGCCTGCATATATGCACAATAATGTTTATGCACCCACATTTGCACACAGATTGGGGAACATACGCAGATTAGCTAGATACCTTGCAAGTGCCTGTTTCTTTACCTGCAAAATGGCTGGCTAACAGGTGCACACATCATGTTTTACCGCAAAAAGGGATCACATTTCTCTTCCATCTATCCAAAAGGTACATTATTACATAGTTTCAAGTATGCACAAAGGAAATAATGTGATAGATGAAGATTATCTGGGACCTCATTTCTGCAATAAGCCTATCTGACCGTCCCAGCCTTTTTATTAGTTGGTCGGTGACTGGTTTTTTAGCTATATAATCATTTGCAAATTACATAGACAATGCCACACCAAATACACGCAGAGTAATTAGTATCACATTTCTTGCTGCTTCTACGACTCTTCAAGACATGCATTCTTCTAAAGAGGACAGACATTTTAATACAGTCTTTGTATTCATAAATGTGGAAAGCAGAACGCTTTCCTTTCCCTCCCCCGCACAATCGTTTCCACATAAAGCTGAGGAAATTTCGCATGGAGAGATTCCGAACAGGCCAGTCAACAGGAGGAGACAACTGCCTTGAGGCCTAGCAATTCAGAAGGGCCCAAAGCCCCAGCTGCTAGGGTTGCTAGCTGGTTTTAACAAAAATACCAGACACGACATTACATCACAATCTACATTACATCTTATTTAGAAAATACTGGACATTTCTGTTTTCTCATTTCTATTTTCTCAATTTGTTTCCCGAACAGAAAACTCAAATACTGGACTGTTCAGTTAAAAACCGGACACCTGGCAACCCACACCAGCTGCTGCTACTACTGCAGCAGGGGCTGAACCATAGATCCTTTAGATCACTGCTGGAGCGCCAGACGGCACGGAGGGCTGGATTGCGGGAGCGGGAACGGCATATTCCCAGCAGCCCTGTGGGCTAGCTGTCCCAGCCTGGCCCCCTCTGCCCAAGGCCCCACCCCTTCCAGTAGCACACAGTCATTCCCCCACCTTGCCCAGGGACCCAGCAACTCTGTTGGCCCTCCTGATTCTGAGCACTCATCTGACAATGTAGAAAGCAAACAGCCTGTGTTCACTGTGAAGTCTGGTGTCCACTGTCCAGGCTCCTCACAAGGAGCCTAACTCCATGATCTCAGAGCTAGGCCTCTGCTGTTGAAAGCCTTCCAGCTTTTTATCAGTTTACTGAAGAGCACAAGAAAGGGAGCGAGATAAGGCCAAACTCACATTTTTAACCCTAAATTTTCTGCCTAGTGAGAAAAGATTAATATCCTAAACCAGGGGTTATCATACATTTTTTCATAGGTCAACCCACAACAGATCTAGGGTGTCTAAGGCAAGAGAAAAAAATACACAATTAGTACTGGAAAAGTTGAATGAGTTTATTTAAAAAAAAGATGTCAATGAAATAAGCCTGTGCATTCGTTACAAAAATATATTAATCTATTCGGATTTCAGTGAAACCAGCAAAGTGTGTATGGTGTTCAAATGCAGATCATTAACACTGACTAGAGTACTTGTTTAGCATTAGTGCATATTTGAGGAGAAAAAGAATGTCTTCTAGTAAGGAAAGGGCTATCCAGTTTGTTTACTACCGGATTTACTGAGGAACACTGGCTATACTGCTAGCCCATAGAATGCTTTTTGCCATGTCACAAATATAATCACCTGCATATAAATCATGTACTTACAATTTTAAAGAATTATTCCCCCTGTCCTGCAGGGAGAGACTGAGCTAAAAAGAGTACTATGTGCATTATAGTATACTCAGAAAATTCTCGAAGCAGCAACCTTGCAAGTACGCTCATTAGGAATACATAGGATAAGGGAAAGACAAGCAAGAACATGGGGGAAATCAAGTAAGTATCTTAGATGTTTGTACACTAATGTGAGAAGTAGGGGGAATAAGCAAGAAGAACTAGAACTGCTAGTTACTGAACACAGCATGATTTAGCTGGCATTACAAGTGACCTGATGGGATGATATGCATGACAGGAATATTGGTATAAAAGGGTACAGGATACTCAGGAAAAAAAGGCAGGAGATGTTGCCCTATAAATTGAATGTATACACTTGGAAAAAAAAGTCAGATTTGTTGAAAGTCTCCTGGAAATGATAACAGAGAAAATAATTAGGGTGATGTTATGGCAAGGGTCTACTACAGACCACCTAAGTATGAAGAAGAGGTGGATACTTTTTTTTAAAAAAAAAAACAAAATCATCCAAAATAGTGATGATGGGGGACTTCAACTATTCATACATCTGCTGGGAAAAACAACACAGCAGGGCACAGATTATCCAACAAGTTCTTGGAATGTACTGGACATTTTTTTTGTAAGGTAGAGAAAGCTACCAGGGAGAGGCTGTTCTAGATTTTATTTTGAGAAATAAAAATGTGTAGCAGGTTTAAAACTAATAAAAGAAAGTTCTTCTTCACACAGCGTGTAGTCAATCTGTGGAACTCCTTGCCAGAGGAGGCTGTGACGGCTAGGACTATAACAGAGTTTAAAGAGAAGCTAGATAAGTTCATGGAGGTTAGGTCCATAAAAGGCTACTAGCCAGGGGATAAAATTGGTGTCCCTGGCCTCTGTTTGTCAGAGGTTGGATAGGGATGGCAGGAGACAAATCACTTGATCATTGTCTTCGGTCCACCTGGTGCTGGCCACTGTCAGCAGACAGGCTACTGGGCTAAATGGACCTTTGGTCTGACCCAGTACGGCCGTTCTTATGTTAAGTAGGGAGGAACTGGTTGAGAATTTGAAAGTGGAAAGCAGCTTGGGTGAAAGTGATCATGAAACAGTGGAGTTCATGATTCTAAGGATGGCCTAGGAGACAAAACATCACAATAAAGATAATGAGCTTCAGGCCATAGCCGAGTTAGTTGGTTACAGAAAAACACAACAAATGGTCTGGTAGCACTTTATAGACTAACAAAACACGTAAATGGTATCATGAGCTTTCATGGGCACAGCCCATTTCTTCAGATGACCAGAGTTATGAGTTTGGGATATGAAAACTCAAAATAAATAGGAGAGGGGAAGGGAAGAAGGGAGAGAAAGAAAAGGGACAAGGGTGGGAGACAGAGCATCATTAAATATCTGGAGAATGGGTACTTAAACCTAAGCAGATAAAAATCAAAGTCAATAGATAGATTCCCAAGACAGGAAGGATACCATTCAGAGAGCTGTTAGCACCTTCAGTGGATATTAAGTAGGAGGTGTCCCAACCAACCCATATCAAGACTGAATCCATTAGCATGTAAATTGAATTTGCAGATGAACTGTGATTCCAGGGCCACCCTGTGGAGCTGGTTTGTGACAAGACAGCTACTTAAGGTAGGCTTTAGCAAACACAGAGAATTGGTAGGTAAGATCTCATAAGAAGCAAACCTACAGGGGAAAACAGGAGACTGGACTACCGTTGGACCTCTCTGATCTGGCACCCTCGGGACTAAGGATGTTAAGAGGAGGGTAATTCACTAATTGTGTAATTGATAACATTGTATTGACTACCCGATTAGTTGTTAAGGGAAGGCTTGCTCAGTCCCAGCTCACCCCAGGAGCTACCTCTGCTGTAGTTCTGCAGTTTAAGTGTAGTGAGCACCATATATGTAGTAAGAGGTGGGGCTGGGACCCCACAGGGAGCAGCCTCTGCCTGTGGCAAGGCAGCAGTGCAGGGAGAAGTGGGAGGCGGCTCCGCAGAGACGATTGTGAAGGGAAATCGACTTTTAAGCTGGCTCCCGCTCCCCTCCTCACTGCCTCTGATACAGAGGCAGCAAGGGGGAAGAAATACAAGCAGTTGAGTAGTCAACTCAACTACCCGATAAGCCTAGGCTTATAGACTACTTGCTTACACCCCTACTCCGGACCTGAGTGATCCCGAAGGAGGGAGTTGGCCAGACCAGGGAAGGTCAGGCACAAGACCTTCATGTCCACTGGCCCATGTGCTGCCCCTGGATGGTGGCGGGACTCCAGTCCCAAATGCAGCTCCAGACAATAGGGCTCCCTGCCCCTGGTCCATGGAGGCGCTGAGCTCCTAGCCACTGGAGGTTTCCCTCCTCCCAGCTGGCAGCAGCTCTGCATTCCAGGCTAATGGGGGCTTCCTTGCCCCTGACTGGCAGAGGCTCAATTTCCCTGGCCGATGGGGTGCTTCCTAGCTGGCAGTAGCTCCAGTACCACAACCAGCAGTGGATCCATGCCCCTGGCTAGCAGGGGCTCCGTGACCCTGTAGGTGGAGTTCCACTCTTGGCTGGCAGGACTCCCTGCCCCCAGCTCACTGGTCCTCCAGGCTGCCTGCCAGCTGAGCTCCCAGCCACTGACAACCTCTATGGCTGGGGTTCTCTGGTCAATCATCATCTGTGGTCCTGTTGGTGCAGAGAGTCCTGGACCACAGGTTTAACCTCTAGAAGATCTCTTGAGGTACCTTTAAGTCATACAGTTCTATGAATAAGGCTGTTTTACACAGATAACAGAAATTGGAATGAAAAAATAGAAGGGAAAAGTTATCTAGCTTCTAGACACCTAAAATCCAATATATATAAATCACACCCCCCCCACGCACAATATTTCAAAACACTAAAAGTTACAGGGACAGAACTACACACAAAATCTAAATTCAGCACTTCCCTCAAAATTTTAAAAGTTGGAAACAAGGCTAATCATCGCAACTTCATGGTTGTTTTAGATAACTTTATTCCAGATTTTTTGTTTTGTAATTCTGTGTCAATTGTGATCCACAATCTATTTATTCTGCTTTGAAGTACTGTTCAAGAGCATTCTTCAACCACCATAGCACAATGATTTCTTAAAAGAGACAGGTGATGCAAACACACTACAAAGATATATTTTATCACAGAAACTGAACTCTCAAACAATGCCAGCTTCAAAAGAGATTAAATGATATTAACAACTAAGACCGTACATATCTGGATGGCAACTCAACTGTCTAGCATTTAAGCTCTACCGATTTCTTCCCACCAGCTGAAATTACATTCTCACATGTGTGATGTGACAGACAGTTCTGGAACTGCACTGGTGGCAAAGATAATTTGGAAAAAAAAAATAGTTGAGTTAGTTCTGCATAGATAAGGTCATAAAGTTAGTAAAATAGAATATATGTGGCTGATATTTCACATATTGGCTCAAAGTCTCCCATGAAAGCTCTGTGGTTAAATCAGCTTGGCATTGGGTTAGAATTCCATAGTGCAACCTTTAATGAGTACATGATAGATACATCAGCTAAAATTGTTAATGTTATACTGGAAAAAATTCAAAAAACCATTTTTTCCTAATTCCTCTTAGACTGTGCTCTTACATTACCCCCGTTTAAATAATAAAATATCCCGTTCTAAAGGGCAGCCCGCATATTGAATTTAGTTTCAAGTCAAAAGTACATTTTTAAAAAGCAGATTACTGTGCCTGGCCCGAGATGGGTTTTGGAAAAACAAATTTTAAGGATTTTGAAAGAGTAATAAAAATGGAACTCCTAGAAGTGTGAAGTTGGTACATCAGAGACCCATACATAGACTGGCAGGTAGTTGTTTAAAATGATGCGCTAAACACCTTAGTGAAGAGAGAGAGAGAAGAAATAAGAGATACCTGAATAAGTTTGAAATTTACCTCTCCTTTCTCCCTCTGTCCCCAGGAAGATGATCTGATTTTATTTCCTACACAATAAAAAGAGAAGGAAAGCAAGAAACAAGTATGTACTTGGAAAAGAATGGTTTTCTGGAAAGGAAGCAGAGAACTGATATCACACAAAATACAGTGCAAGTCAGAATGCAACCCCAACAAATGCTTTATAGATGTATGAGACAGGCACCGTTAAGTACAATCAAAGCCTAGCATTAAGAATGCTTCAACTTTATCTAAATATGGTCCCAGCTAAACTGCTGGAAGCATCTTGGGTAAGAACAGATTTTGGCCCATTGACTGTCCAGACCCACTATGTAAAAACAGGATTTAGCTGGAAGTACACAGCTCTGAAAATAATAAAGCCTCCCTAATGTTATAGATGCTTAAGCAGCAAAACCCAGACATGCAGACACCCAATTCAAACGAACCTGCTGCTCACATTTGTATTTTCTAGGGATGTAAGCGACTAGTCAACTATCCAATAAGTAAACACTTATCAGATAGTCGACTAGGCCCTCAACTAGTTGCTTTCTCTCTCCCCTCCCCCGCTTCTGTCAGAGGCAGCAAGGGGAAGGGGCAGGAGCCAGTGCTGGGGACAGCTGAGTTAAAAGTCCCCCCCATCATCTCCACAGGGGGCAGGAGAGTAGCAGAGACCAGGCACAAGCTGGAAATCAGCAGTCCCAGACACTGTGACTCTGCTTTTTAAATATACTGTATTAAGAGCCTATCAGCTCTTAATATATTTAAAAAAAAAAAAAAATGCAGCAGGGGGGAACCGAGTGCGAGCTGGGCCTGCTGATTCCCGGCTTGTGCTGTGTCCTCCCTGCTGCGCTGTAAGGCTCTTAATACATTTAAAAGGCAGCGCTGCAGCAGGGTTAGCTCCTGAGGCCAGGGAGCTAACTCTGCTGTGGCTCCCCCACTTATCGAAAATCCATTGACTAGTCAATTAGTTAATTAACCTATATTTAACATCCCTAGTATTTTCCATGGAAGAGGTGGTCTATAAGTGCAGAGACGAGCCACTCAGACTGCAAAACAACATTCCCTCCTACACGCCACCCACATTACAGATTAAGAGGCTGGGATGCTATGAAAACAGCTTTTCCAGGGCATAGAACAGGCAAAAAACAAGCGTCATTATAACACGGTGCCCTGACAATGTAGTTTGTAACAGACTGGACCTTTCTGCATTAACTGTCCTCCCTTGCAGTCGTTGGCCTTTGTTGGGGCTACTTGGAAGAGGACCAACACTGGGGCTGTTCTGTAACAATATTAACACTACATGCCAGCTTCCTCAAATCAGAAAACTATCCCATGCTGATTGGGAGATATTCATTCATTTATGCATGGCCCACTTCCCTATTTTCTGTATTAAACTATCTATATGTTTATCCTGATAGCAGGACAAATAAGGCATATTTTGTGCTTTAAAATGTACTCTTTATATACAAGTCTTAAGATACTGTAAAGTTAAAAATAATTTTATACATTAAAATCCATTATTCTTCTATTAGCAGCAGTGAGTTTGGGCTAACCAGCTTCTAATGCAGAAGACTACAAAATTAATATGGGATGCAGACTGTTTAGAACAGGGGCTGTGCAGTAATATTTGATGAAGGGTGACTCCAAGACTTTGGTAAGTGATCAAGGGCTGCACTTTTCTATAAGGGAGGTGTGGGGCCTGTGATGGAGGCTGGATGCAGAAGGGAGCTCGGGGTAGGGAAGTAGGGTGCATGAGAGAGTGTGGCATCTGAGAGGGGGAAGAAGGGGATTATGACTTGGGGCAGGAGACTGAGGTGCAGGGTCAGAGAAGGGTTATGGGTATAGGGCAGGTGGCTGTCCTGGAGGAGGGGGTATAGGAGAGGGTGCAAAATCTGGGAAGGAATTGTGACCTGAGGGAAGATGAGTGCAGAAGGTTTGAGTGGTGACCTGGGACAGGGAATTGGGATGTGGGAGAAGGTGGGTGCTAGAGATAGGCTCTGGCTAGGAAGCACTTACCTAGAAGGCTCTCGGCCAGCTGCCCAGCGGGATACAGAGGCAGGCTATTTACCTGCTGCTGTCCCAGGTTGCTCAAAATGGCTGCCTGCTCCCTCCGTTTCTCTCTCTGCTCCATGTGTGGGGGAGTGGAGAGGGGAAAGGCGGAAAAGACTTTTTAGTCTATGGGAGCTGCAATGATTGGGGCAGAGGCAGCACTTGAAGTCTCGTTCCTGCAAAGGGAGCAGCCAGCCATTATGAGCAGCAGAGAGCCTGCATCGGGGCATTGACGGGGGCCAGATCAAAAGGCCTGGCAGCACAAATCTGGCCTGTGGGCCGTAACTTGCCCACCCTAGTCTAGAAAACCAAGAAATAGGTACACCAGGAATCTCCCTTTTCTTTTAAAGTGAATGTAGTGTTTGTGAAAGGTGCCACTACAGAAACTAGAATGTGCTTGTTTATGATAAGAACAGATGGCAACGCCAGTTCACCCACATTGTTCCACTAGCAAGCTACCATCCTGTTCTCTTCTAGGTCATGAGGGTGGCTAATCTACTATGCTGGAGCTATCCAGTTCAGCAAGCCACTGTCACTTGTTCAGCAAGCTACTGTCACAGTTCAGCAAGCCACTCAACTGCCATTTGACAGAAATGAGGTTAGCTCTCTGGTAAGCTTGGAACAAGTCAGGTGTGACAAGAGGTAAAAGTTTCCATGATCCTCAAGCCATCTAGTTTAGTAGTTCTTCCTCTGTTGAACATCTGACAAATACGATCTACCACTACAGAAAGCAGTCCTACCAGTACAGAACTTTAACCCCCTTCAGCACCACCTTAGTTATAGTTAAGTGTGTCAGCCATGTTTCTACACAATTGCAAACAACGTGAAACAAACATTTTGGGAGGAGGGACAAAGAATAAATAAGTTACAAGGAGGTCTAAAAGCCCACTTCTATTAGCATTTCTTCAGTGGACTCAGTACATTCATGGGAAACATTTGGTTAGCTTGTCTGGGTCTGTATTGCATAGATTTTGCAGAATGCTTTTCAGAAGTCTAAGATTGGATCAATACCATCATGAGGGTTCCTGTTTGAATGTTCATGAACATAATTCTCTGGGAGGTAAAAAGGTAGAAACCTCTACAGATTCCTAAAGAGTGTGGACTGAGTCCTAAACCTCACTCCATATTGCAAAAGGTGCGTGGTAAATTCAAAGTGCTAGAGAGTTTCCCCTTCTGTGCATTCCCTTGCTAAGCTATAAAGAGCCTCAAATAGTCTGTGCTTTTGTTTTCTTCCTCTTTTCTTCCCATTTAGATTTAAGTCAAATTAGAAACTCCAAAGTGACTATCTCCTCAGAAATGGTCTGAGGTAAATAGGATGAAGTTTAATAAGGACATATGCAAAGTACTCCACTTAGGATGGAGCAATCCGTTTCCCACATACAGAACGGGAAGTAGCTGTCTAGGAAGGAGTCCTGCTGAAAGGGATTTAGGGGGTCATACTGGACCACAAAGTTAAACATGAGTCAACAGCGTGACACTTGCCAAAAAAGCAAACATGGTTCTGGGATGCATTAACAGGAGTGTTGTGAGCAAGACACGGTAAGTCATTCTTCTGCTCTACTCTGCACTGATTAGGCCTCAGTTAGAGTACTGTGTCCAATTCTGGGCATGTTTTAAGAAAAATGTGGAAAAATCGGAGAAAGTCCAGAGAAAATCAACAAGAATGACTGAAGGTCTAGAAAACATGACTGAAAGAAGGCTGAAAAAATTGGGTTTGTTTAGTTCAGAAAAGAGAAAACTGAGAGGGGACTGGATAGTGGTGTTCAGGTATCTAAAAGGGTGTTACAAGGAGGGAGGGAGAAAAAAATATTCTCCTTGGCCTCTGAGGATAGAACAAGAAGCAATGGGCTTAAATTGCAGCAATGGAGGTTTAGGTTGGACATTAGGAAAAACTTCCTGTCAGGGTTGTTAACTTCCCCTTGGGTAGTGGTGGTCCTACAGGAACACCATTCCACTCAGCATCAGCTGTGACAATGTTGTATTCACCCTCACTCTGAATTGTCCAACCTGTGAGCAGCCCTACAACACGGGTGGGTCCAGTCTGCTCACCAGCCTTGCCCTGGTCAGCCCCTCCTCCACGTCACATGGCTGCTTCTCTCAATGTTTGCACTGCCTGGCAGAAGCTGGTCACAATGGGAAGTGCTTGTGCACTGCAGCCACTTGGTGCATGTCCCAGCATTTGCAGCACCAGCAGCCTCCTGGTGACTGTGTCCATTTTAGTTAAAGTAGATGCTTGACAGTGAGGGTGGCAGTGGGTGCGGCAGTGGGTGCAGGGTAGCTCCGATTCTCCCAGGTATAGGAAGTTACTGTGCCTGGTTGTGAGCAGCAGCAGTGTTTTGGGCCTTGGTGCTTCAAGCCTGTGGCTCAGAAAAGGGAGAGGAACACACAAAGGGACAAACCAGCTGAGATTGAAGGGCAGACAGGGAGACAGCTGGACGAGCAGGGGTGACGTCTAGTTGGGTAGGAGCACAAAAGGTCAGTCAAGAGCACAGAGGCACTGAGGCAGGTGTGCAGGCACAGAAAAAATCCCACAGGTCAGAGGAGCAGACAGGCATACACAAAGCACTCATTGAGGACAACTGCTCTATAGCCCTCAAGGAAGGGCAGAAAAGGGGATGGTCTCAGAGCACCTGCTGAAATTGGAGCCAGAAAGCTGGAGGTGCCATAGCCCCGGAGCAAACAGGAGCAACTTCTTTGGGATTCTGGGTCTTGCTTGGTAGGGAGATGTGATGTGGAGCAGCCCCCCTCTCTCTCTCATCCTGCCTGTCCCCTGGCTCTTAGCTCTCCTATGCTAAGCACTGCTAGCCTGAGCCCTAGATAATCCCACTGCTTTACCCTTTACTACCCTCACATGACCCTATAAAATCCCTCGTTTCCATCTGCTTCCCCCATCTTCATCCCCTGAACTCTGCCCCTTTTGGTGGCTTTCTAGTACTTTCAGATTTAGAACACCTGGGGCATTTAGCTTCAATGCACAGGCTTCCAGAAGTGTAATTTGACCCAATTTCCCACAGTGTAGAAAGAGAGGTGCTTCAATAAATTCTCATGGAAGAATTTCACCTTTTATGATACACCAATACTTCCCTAGGTTAGCTTAATATGTGAGCAAAGAACAAGAAGTAGTATTTAAAACATGACCCACACCAATACTTCCCTAGGTTAGCTTAATATGTGAGCAAAGAACAAGAAGTAGTATTTAAAACATGACCCACACACAAGAGGAGAAAGCCTGTGTATCAAAAGAGGTAAATTCTATTTCAGTGTAATCAACAGTAATAACCTGCAAAACGGCATTGTTCAACCCAGGTAACCACTCTTATGAAGCTTTTTCCCTCTGGGAAACCCCTCTGTTCAGTCTTTGTCCTTCCATTCTGTTGTGCAAGAACAGCAGGGGACGGCTCTCTTAGTTAGGGCACAAGAGACTATACAGCCCCATTAGTACTGCGAGGCTGAAAGCCCTCTCGCCGTACACTGTTCAAGTCTAAGCGAGTTACAATCTCACAGCGCACCAGGAGAGTGTCATCTTTTACATAGGTTCTTTGCTTCAAAGTTTGCAGGTGCATGAATGTCACATAACCAAAACCTTTTGGGTTGCGGTGGGCTGTTGGTCTCTGGAAGGCCAGAAGCTCAGGTTTGGTTTCCATGACTTCTTCATGATTCTGTCTTTCAAGTCCTTCTGACTGATCCAAAATAGAAAGTCGTATGGTCCCCTGAAATGGCCAAGGCAGATGACTGTCATATTTTCCTTGCATAGTATGGACAAAGAGGGATATAAAGTTAGCACAGCGTTGAGAATTTGGTAACTGGATATGCAGGCGCAAACACAGTTTGTAGCCTGGTTTCCCAGTGTAGAAGCCAGGGCTGTGGATCACAACAGGTTTTTCTTCTTCTTGGGCTTTCAGATGTGTGCTGAAGTTCTCAATCCTCCAGATGTAAATGCCATTACATTGCTGCGCCTCCATTTCGGTGAGTTTTTCCTCTAGATTTTGGATAGTGCGTTTGAGGTCTGTGACATGAACGCTCTGAGTCTCCATCTTAGCAATGAGCTCTCTGATTTGGTGATCTTGTCTTACCAGGCGACCTTCCAACTGCTGAATGGTTTCCTTGAAGTTCTCAACATCTGGGTTGCAGTCATATGGGGCAGGTGGGACATGCGAGAAGAGAGATGACTCAAAGGCTACGCCACTGAGGAAGGTCATGGGAGTTGTGGCAGTAATACTAAGACTCCGGAGACTCTGAGCCATCATTCTCATGTGAACCTGAGTAAACTCTTGCATATGATGTGCCAATTCATTCCTCTGCATCTAAAATTTAAAAAGACATGGCATCAGAAACACATCAAGCAGCAAAAACATTTCCTGCAACTAAGCTGCAAAGTAGCAGGCTTCAAAGATAAACTGTAGTACATAATAGAAGAGGCTTTAGCTAACACAGATCAACTGGAACAAGAACTAACACAAACTTAGTGATTTGACAAAGCGAAGTCAAGTCCAACAGAAAGGACTTATTTTGGACCAGCCTTAAGATCAGACAACTCAGAAAAATGACCAGTTCAGGTGCCTACAGACACAAATAGCATTAATGCAAAACAATTTGTTAAAATCATGATGAAAAAGGCAGCAATTCCTCCAATGCCTTGCATAAATTTAATACTGCCATTATAGTGTTAGCTATTAGTAATGGCTACATTGCGGTAGTGGCATCAGAGCTCTGAATATGACAGTGTATTCAGGAAAGGCCAGGAGAGCTACCCATTAGAGAGAAATATATTAAAAGGAAATACTGTAATTAGAAAACTTGGAACTTTTCCCATTAGCACAATTTCACCAAAATCATGAGTGAGGATCATAGAGAATATTTCAAATCTATATTACCTTTCTCTAAACTATAAGAGTTACGTAAATAAGGCAATGTTACAGAACATAATTGGTATTCAAGCTAAATATATACTCTTGAACCACCAGGTAAGAACAGCAAAATAAAACCACCCAATAAATAAAACAGATTTAGGGCGGACTTTGCTAAAGGATGCAAGCACTGGTCCAATCAAGCTTTCACTGCCTTCAACAGGAGCTGAATCAGGTCAATGCTGACAGCTTTGGAAAGTTGCTCTATAAAAATCAAGCCCAGAAAGTGAGAGAGACTAGATGAGAGAAACTGAGGAGATCCTTGTATTGACAATGTGCCTAAAACAAAGAATTACCTTTTCGGGACATCCAAAGGCACTGTATGTACATGGTACTGGAACAGTCGGGCAGTCATTATCATAATGATTAGGCATCTAAAACCAAAATGAAAGTTACGATAAATTTTTCATTAAGAGGAATAATTTACATTCTTCTCTTCAGACCAACGTGTTCTTGCTTTAGAAATGAAATGACGCTATTCAGAGAACTTGATGAAAAGGTTAGCTACAGCGTGTGCCAAGCACACACCAATGATCCAGTCTAAACATGTGGCTATCCTTAAATACAATAAATTCCAAGATTTTAATGCCATCATGAGAAATCACACCCCACCAATTTGCATTTGAATAGACACTAAGTATTAAAGACCATTTAGTAAATTGGAAAGTAAATGCAATGACATCACTGTAAGTCATCCCAGTGTAATATTCCTTAATAACTATTACATGCCGTAAAAAGACTCCTGAAAAAGGATTATAGTTATGTTGACCTAGACGGTGACAGATGTCTCCAAAGGCAATTACCTCATTGCACATTTTTATAGACAGTATGTTTACATTTTACTTTAGAACTGATCAGAGCCTTGAACAAATTCGCTTTCCAGGATCAGCCACAAGTACATGCAGTTGTTGAAATCTTATTTGACTCCATGCAAGATCACCATCATAGCCAGGCACTTTGCGATATACTCCATGGCTCCTATCCAGAAGATTTCCTGCACAGTAGTTTGCTACCAACAATCCATGTGTTTCAATTTCACTAGAACTGCAACTTCAGACTGGAACACCATTTAGAGCAGTAGTTCTCAACCAAGTGTCTTCAAGTAGGTTTCAGGAGGTCTGACAAGCATGACTGACATTAAGACTTGCTAGAGACCAAGGCAGAAAGCTGGAGCCCCACTGTGAAGGACTGCAGTTCAGGGCCCCGAGCTCCCGCCACGAGGGCTGAAGTCAAAGCCCGAGTAACTTAGTTTTGCAGTGCCTCTGGTAGAGTGGAGCTCGAGGCAACTGACCTGCATCCTACTCCTTAATGCCAACCAAGGCTTTTTTATGAAGAAACACTTGTTGTGACAAATGGGCATCAGAGAAAAAGATTAAGAACCCCAGGACAGTTTGACATGTGAGGGATCAGATGAGTTACCATAAAATTTTAAATTATTTGCAGCTAGATGCGTTAAATATTATTATTTATAAAATAATATTATTATTTAGGATGTACTCCAACCCAACACATGGACATATGAAGAAGTAGATTCTTACCTGCTCTCTAATAAGCACTGTATTGCAGTATTCACAGCACACATTTGCAAGTGGGCAGTTCTGGTCATGAAGCTTTGATTTTTGAAAAGGTGAGAAAGAAAAAGAAAACTATTAGAAACAAATAAATGATTATTAAAAGAGAAGGAAGCATTGATTAGCCTGTGTTCTCAATGTTTATGTAAAATTCTTGATCATTTATTTAAGACTCGAGCTTTTTATCTTGCAAATTGGGAAACAGGAAAGTAACCTCCTTTTGATGCCTGAATATTTGAGTCTCTCAACTTACCTGAATTTTTTAACATTTTGACCAAAAAAAAAAAAAAAAAAGGTGAAAACGGCCACAAATATAATGTACATTAAAATGGAAAGTTTCAATGGCAAATTTGCAAGTTCTTTTCAGATAAGCCTAATATCCTCCTAAGATAGATTAGGTGTATATAGAAGATAATGAAATGAAAGCTCAAAACACTGACACTAGATGCTCAAGGTCATCCAGGAGTCAGAATCAGAGTTAAGAAGAAAATCCAGAAGTTTTGTTCTTATTCTCTTGTTCTAAGGTATTGGAGCACATCCTTGTTTCCAGCAGGTAACATATTTCTTGCTCTGAATACAAAGCCCACCACACAATGTTCCCTCTAATTTTGTATTTCCATTTGTGAAATGACATAGGTTATGTTCATCAATATAGAGGGGTTAGTTATTCGATACATGGATAGTGTGTGTCGGGGGTGGCACTGAGGGGTTGGGGTGAAGGAGGGACTCAGAGCTGGGGCAGAGGGCTCTGGCTGGGGGGGAGTGGGTGTGCAGACTTTGGGGTTGGCTAGGATGTAGGCTGCTCCAGGGAGAGAGAACTATTCCCAGCCCTCTCTCACCGCTGCAGCTTGGGACCAGGTGAGAGGCGCCTCTCCACGGCCACCACAGCTTTGGGTGGAGGCCAGGGAAGGGGTGCCTGTCCCCCAGAAGCAACAGCTCTGGGAAAGCTCCAGGTTGAGTGATATGGCCAAGGAAGAGATTCCCCTCCCCACAAAAACAGAGTTGCTGTGGCCAGGTGAGAGGTGCCCCCTCCCTGCCAGCTCCCACACACAAAGTTGTCAGAGGCTGGCAGACAGAGATAGTGTGCTGAAGCTGCTCTGAGCCCTTCTGTGGGGCTTGTTAGAGGGAACCACATACCAGTAGTTTTGTCCTATCCTGTTATTCTCTTCCCTCCCCTACTCTTTTTTAAATCCACTGTGGACAGCTAATGCTGCTTTCTCTTTGTAAGGCCAAATTAAAAGGTCCCATGTTATGAAAACCCTTTCATGTCTCCATGCACCATACGATCTCTAAGAAAGGTTTAATCAAGCAGGACCCCAGCTTGGAACAAAAAGGGGGGGTAGGTAGGCTAGTCTTCACCAACCACAAGAGGACAAAGCAGAGGTCACAACCTCCTAATGCCCACCAGAAAGTGGTTTCTAGGTCAATTTACTATTCTGACGAAAGTAAATGTTCTCTATTAATACTGCACTAACAATTGAGAACAAATATTAGAGTGGATGAAAAATACTGTTGAATGTTTCAGTACATGCCTCTTGATCTTCATAACTCATAGATGTGGCACAATTTGGACAAGAGACTTGCCGCCGAGGGCATTCCAGCATCATGTGGTTTTGCAGCTGGTTCTTTTGGAAGGAGCCCTGACATTGCAGGCATTCCACACAAGAGAAGTCGCAATTTAGCTCATGTTCCTGCATAAGGATAACAAGACGACATAGTATTAGAAACCTCAAAAAGTGCTCCAGGTACCAGCACAATAAAGCAAAATGGCTTCCAAATCCTGTAATATTCTTTTACGCCCTAATCCTTCAAAAAGATTTGCCCTTCAACCCAATGCCTCAATGATTTTAATCACAGTTCATAAGGGAGGGCTCCATAGCAGAATCAGAGTTTGAACAGAACTATAAATTCAAAGCACTATATAAATACTAAGATTTGAAGATTTGTCATATGGTTACTTTTTTAAGTTTAAACACATTGTTTAATTGGACACAGCTACCAGGATTATTAAAAAAAAAGTTTATTCAGATTGTTTGAGCAGGTATTAAATGGAATTTTGGACACTAGACATAAAAAGTGCTAACTTATATAACATAATTGCTTAAAATTGTAAATGGCAAAGACAGTCCAAAAGGAAATTTAACATGATAGGCACTCTCTTTTGCTGTATGCAAGCTGTGACATACAGCCTCAGGTAAGATAACCACGATCAGCCACTTATTTCTTTCCATTCAAGCAAGAGAACCCGTCTTGGTGCTTGACCAAACTAACGGTGGATTTGAAACCCAATCACTACATTGAATCATTTGCAAGATTTTTTTTTTAAATTTCAAAATGTGAAATGTTCCGTTTTTCAAATAATTTTTACCTCTAGATGTCTCAGCTCCATCTTCTGAAGGCAGCCCTTGTTGGGACATCTCACACTCAGTGAAAGGATTTCCCGTTTGGCAAAGTTGTCAGGGAATAGCTGGTTTTCAAGTAGAATTTCATTGTCTACTGGACATTTGTGACCTGCATCTCTACCACGAGAAAAAAAAAAAAAAAAAAGAGGATGAGGGTATATGTATGCACAAGAAGAAAAAATATCTAGCAGATCTCAGACTTCTTTTCTTATCATTTTAAAATCTTCTCTTGGATCACTAATGACACCTATGAAAAAAGTCTGTCATATTGTCATGATAAAGTTTTAAAGCAGTAACTGGAAATAATGTCAATACCTAACCAACTAGCAGGAATTATGGCATACAATATCCTGGTAACTAATGTGAACACAAAGCTAAATGTATGTAATTTCAAAATAATTCCATTTGTAGCAACATTCCTTTGGGTTAAAATAGTGTTAAGTTTTCTCAGTTCTAGCTGGACGGGTGCACTGGTAATCATTCTTGGAATAAATCTGCCAAGAGGCTGCAGAAAGGCTAATTATTTTAGGGTCCCATTTATGTAGTCATTTCCTGAACAATTCCTATTAAAGTCAATAGGAACACAAGGAATTTGGAAGCAGCCATTTAAAAAAGTTCTTCACCTTCACCCTTCTCTTATTAACACCCATGACTGAAGTTGAGAAGCAAGTAATTCTATTTTTTCCAGTTTGTTACTTTATATTTGATAGAACTTTTGTCTGATCAGTTTCCTTGTTAACCTCTGTGAAATCAGTTAGAATCTTTTGTTTGGTGTCTTCCATGCAACATGGAAAGGAGAAAAGCTACTGGGGAGAAGTCTTAAGAATGTAATGCTCAAGACACGAATATGACAGGGATTGGGGCAGATATATTTAAAGCAATTTTAAGAAAATTGAAATTGACTAGTTTTCAAGTGGTGCCCCTTAAAAAGCTTAATGTACCATTTTTACAATTCATAGATGAACAAGGCACTTTAAATTATATAAAAAAAGAGCAATTCAAATAGCAATTTGCCCATACTGTCCCCCACCTCCCAACTTTTGTCTGAAACAGCAGAGATTACCTGAAACCTGCTGCCTTCAAGTATGAACTAAACTCAATGCACATGGAAAAATACAAAGTTAATACAGTTAAACAGAAGAGTAAGATCAAAGCTTGAGAGGTGTGGTGCTAATGGACAATATTGCTAGTGTGAAAAAACGGTGGATTTAACAATGCTCTAAGTGAGCTGGGAAACAGAGGGCATTTGCCCTTCAAAGTTCATTAGATTTGAGGGCCAGAGAGATAGATAAATTGGGTGGGGATAGTGGTATTTGTCTGATAAGGAACTGATTAGCCAGCACCTACTTTTGTTAGCATTACTGTTACAGAAAAAGGAGGTAAGTTTAGACTTTAGAAAGAGACAATAAACTTCCTTTATGGTTTTACTTTTAGGAGATGGTTTGCCACAAGTTAGCATTTCACTCCTAAACAAACGGAAAAAACAATGCAGTAGCAAGGCAGTTTCAAACCTCACAGCTCCCCAGCCCTAACTCTGCTTTCGGTGTCACAATTCACATTCACTCTGACAGCCTACAACCGGAAGCTGGCTGTTACAAGTATAATGTGGTGCAACATATTACAAACTTCCTGATTCTAATTAAGCTTATAGGTAGCAGCTGAACCACATTAAATAAAAATCAGCATTTTTTTCCCACAGCCAGGGAAATGGGAATTGCCTCAGCACTACAATGGGACTCCCACCCACCCACACCTTGACAGCATTTGGGATACTCAATGATTGTAGAGTACTATCTAAATGCCAATTACTTACAACATATTTTTAGTAACGTGTTTGTGAATTTGAAGCATGTAACCATTTGCGAATGTGACATCAAGACTGGGTTAGAGCCAAACTAGGTGTGGGAAGATCTTATACACACGTCTCTCACACAGTTCAATATATGCACCTCAGTATCAATTTGCATTGCTTGTTATTCCCAATTGGGAGCTTTCCCACAGAAGTGCTCATTTGCTCTGCTCCAGGCTCTGCCCTCACGCCTCTCCTTCCCCAACTCCCACCACCCCTTTCTAGCTCAGCGCCCTGTTTCCCCAAGTGCCTCCTGCATGCGGATGATCAACTGATCACTGGAAGTGGGAGGTGCTGGGAGGGAAAGGGAAGAGCTGACCATCAGGCCTGCCAGGCCACTATTTTTAACCCATGGGTGCTCTAGTCCCAGACCACCCAAAGAGTCAGTGCCTATACTTTCTTGAGAATCATGAACTTCAGAGGGGGTAGCTGAGTTAGTCTGCATCAGGGAAAACTTAAAAAACAACAAATAGTCTAGTAGCAATTTAAAGACTAACAAAACATGTAGATGGTGGTATGAGCTTTCATAGGCACAACCCACTTCTTTAGATGACCGAAGTGTTGGAAGTCCAGATCCAAGAATAAATAAGGGAGGAGGTGGGGAGAAGAAGGAAAAAAAATTGAAGGGGAGGTAGGTTCTTTCCGGTAACCATGCCACACAATCACATCATAAGCATCCAGGAACCCAGCCCTGCAACCAACTGCGGTGACAACTCTGCCCACATATCTATACAAGCGAATTCATCACTGGAGCCAACAACATAACCTACAAAATCAAAAGGTCATTTGACTGCACATCCAGTAATTTGATCTATGACATCAAATGCCAGCAATGCCCCACTGCTAGCTATATTATATATGAGAAACTAGACAGTCTCTACAGGAAAGAATCAATGGACACAAATCAGATATACGTAAAGGGAACATACAGAAGCCTGTTGGGAAACACTTTAATCTTCCTAATCACTGTTTAAAAGATCTTCAAGTCTCCCTAGTTTGAGCTAGGGATGCAAATGTAGGCGACCAAAATTGCTAATGAAGCGGGGATTTAAATATCCCGTACTTCATTAGCATGATCTCGCCGGCGTGTTACTCCGCTTAACAGCTGATTTGAATCAGGAAGTGCGCGCCAGGATGCATTAGTTCGAACCTAACCCCTTGGTTCGAACTAACATTACTCCTCATTTTTTGGTTCAAACTAACGCGTCCCGGCATGCACTTCCTGGTTCGAAATCAGCTGTCGAGCGGAGTAACGTACCGGCGAAATCATGCTAATGAAGCGGGGATATTTAAATCCCCATTTCATTAGCAATTTCTATCACCTACATTTGCATCCCTAGCTCAAACGAGGGAGCAAGTGTAGACGTACCCTAACTTGGCTACTGCCTGAAGCTTAAGAAACAACAATTAGTCTAGTAGCATCTCAAAGACTAAATAGTTACAAGAGGCTGATAAGAACCATTAGTTTGCACTTGGAAAGGAAGATGACCGGACACCAGATTCTACACAGACATCAAGAACCATTATCACATTCATTGTTTGGTTGGTTGATAATATGCAAGCCATCCAATATCACATTCAAACCATCAGCATAAGAATTAAATTTGTGAATAAAGTTAAGCTCCAATCCTTTCTCTGTGTATGTGGCTTGTGGAATTGGTCTGAAACAAAACAGTGACTTGGAGATCCATTAATGAGTGTCCATGGTAAGTTCTGCTGTGAGCTGGTGTTTCTGACAGGGACAAGAATTACGAGCAAGTAACATGAGAATATTGTTTTTGCTGGTGATCTAAATCCATCCATTAAAGACAAAGCCACTACATATATAACCTCTAACAATTGCTAGACAAACTTCTGGCAGACTGAGTGGGTTAACTGAAAAACGTAATAATGACTCTATAACAGGATTGCTTTGCTCTGGTTGTATCTTCCATACACCTATCAATGAATACTTAGATTGGGGAAGACACAGGAAGCATAAAGGAGGAAAATCAAAAGTGAACTAGCTTAGTCAGGTTATAAATGACAATTGCTACTAGAGAAAGCTCAATGGAAAAAAGTTAATTGGAGAAACCCGAAAAAAAGAGATAAAGGTAACATCTATCCTATTCCCAGCCTGACAGGGAACATAAGAACGGCCGTACTGGGTCAGACCAAAGGCCCATCTAGCCCAATATCCTGTCTGCTGACTGTGGCCAGCACCAGGTGCCCCAGAGAGGGTGGACTGAAGACAATGATCAAGCGATTTGTCTCCTGCCATCCTTCTCCAGCCTCTGACAAACAGAGGCCAGGGACACCAATTCTATCCCCTGGCTAATAGCCTTTTATGGACCTAACCTCCATGAAATTATCTAGCTTCTCTTTAAACTCTGTTATAGTCCTAGCCTTCACAGCCTCCTCTGGCAAGGAGTTCCACAGGTTGACTACACGCTGTGTGAAGAAGAACTTTCTTTTATTAGTTTTAAACCTGCTATCCATTAATTTCATTTGGTGTCCTCTAGTTCTTCTATTATGGGAACTAATAAATAACTTTTCTTTATCCACCCTTTCCACACCACTCATGATTTTATATACCTCTATCATATACCTCCTCAGTCTCCTCTTTTCTAAACTGAAGAGTCCCAGTTGCTTTAACCTCTCCTCATATGGGACCCATTCCAAACCCCTAATCATTTTTGTTGCCCTTTTCTGAATCCTTTCCAAGGACAAAATATCTTATTTGAGGTGAGGAGACCACATCTGTACACAGTATTCAAGATGTGGGCGTACCATAGTTTTATACAGAGGCAGTAAGATATTCTGGGTCTTATTTTCTATCCCTTTCTTAATAATTCCTAGCATCCTATTTGCCTTTTTGACCGCCACTGCACACTGTGTGGAAGTTTTCAGAGAACTATCCACGATAACTCCAAGATTTCTTTCCTGATTTGTCATAGCCAAATTAGCCCCCATCATACTGTACGTATAGTTGGGGTTATTTTTCCCCGATGTGCATTACTTTATACATATCCACATTAAATTTCATTTGCCATTTTGTTGCCCAATCACTCAGTTTGGTGAGATCTTTTTGGAGTCCCTCACAGTCTGCTTCTGTCTTGACTATCCTAAACAGTTTGGTATCATCCGCAAACTTTACCACTTCACTGCTTACCCCTTTCTCCAGATCATTCATGAATAAGTTGAAAAGGATTGGTCCCAGGACTGACCCTTGGGGTACACCTCTAGTTACCCCTCTCCATTCTGAAAATTTACCATTTATTCCTACCCTTTGTTTCCTGTCTTTTAACCAGTTCTCAATCCAAGAAAGGACCCTCCCTCTTATCCCATGGCCATGTAATTTACACAAGAGCCTTTGGAGAGGGACCTTGTCAAAGGCTTTCTGAAAACCTAAGTATACTATATCTACTGGATCCCCCTTGTCTGCATGTTTGTTAACTCCTTCAAAGAGTTTTGTCCAACAAATTATGTTCTTCTACATGCCTCACAATTTTATTCTTTACTATTGTTTTGACTAATTTGCCCGGTACTGAGGCTTACCCGTCTGTAATTGCCAGGATTGCCTCTAGAGCCCTTTTTAAATATTGGTGTCACGTTGGCTACCTTCCAGTCATTAGGTACGGAAGCCGATTTAAAGGATAGGTTACAAACCACAGATATTAGTTCAGCAATTTCCCATTTGAGTTCTTTTAGACCCCTTGGATGAATGCCATCCAGTCCCGGAGATTTGTTAACATTAAGTTTTTCTATTTGTTCCAAACCATCTCTAATGACACTTCAATTCGGGACAGTTCCTCAGATTAATCACCCACAAAGGACAGTGCAGAATTGGGAATCTCCCCAATGGCTTTATCGTCCTCGATTGCTCCTTTTATATCTCGATCATCTAGGGGACCCACAGGTTTTTTTAGCAGGCTTCCTGCTTCTAATGTACTTTAAAACGTTGTTATTTCTTTTTGAGTTTTTGGCTAGCTGTTCCTCAAAATCTTTTTTTGCTTTTATTACATTTTTACACTTGATTTGACCGTATTTATGTTCCTTTCCATTTATCTCACTAGGACTGGACTTCCACTTCTTAAAAGATGCCTTTTTGTCCCTTACTGCTTCTTTTACATGGTGGTTAAGCCACGGTGACTCTTTTTTAGGTCTCTTGCTATGTTTTTTAATTTGGGCCTCTATTATGGTGTCTTTAAAAAATTTCCATGCAGCTTTCAGGGATTAGGCTCTAGTCATTGTGCCTTTTAATTTCTGTTTAACTAACCTCCTCATTTTTGCGTAATTCCCCTTTTTGAAATTAAATGCCAGGGTGCTGGACTGCTGAGGTGTTCTTCTCACCACAGGAATGTTAAATGTTATTATATTATGGTCACTATTCCCAAGCGGTCCTGTAACGGTTATCTCCTGGACCTGATCCTGTGCTCCACTCAGGACTAAATCGAAAATTGCCTCTCCCCTTGTGGGTTCCTGCACCAGCTGCTCTAAGCAGTCATTTAAGCCATTGAGAAATTTTATCTCTGGTTCTCTTCTTGAGGTGACATGTATCCAGTCAATATGGGGATCATTAAAATCTCCCATTATTATGGAGTTCTTTATTTTGGTAGCCTCTCTAATCTCCCTCAGCATTTCAATGTCAGTGTCGCTGTCCTGGTCAGGTAGCCGGTAATATATCCCTACTGCTAATTTCTTATTATTGGAGCATGGAATTACTATCCATAGAGATTCTACGGAACATGTTGATTCATTTAATATTTTTATTTCATTTGATTCTACATTATCTTTCACATACAGTGCCACCCCACCACCCACTTGGCCTGCTCTATCCTTTAGATATATTTTATATCACGGTATGATTGTATCCCACAGATTTTCCTCATTCCACCAGGTTTCAGTGATGCCTATTATGTCAATCTCCTCCTTTAATAAATATGAGGTACTCTAGTTCACCCATCTTATTAGTCAGACTCCTAGCATTTGTGTAGCAGCACTTTAAAAATTTTCCACTGCTTATTTGTCTGCCCTTCCCTGATGCATTGGATTCCTTTATATGCGGTTGTTTGTCTGCTCTGGCCCACGGTTTGTCCTCTCCCCTCCTCTCTTTCTGCTTACATTTTTTTCCTTTTAAGCCCCAGCCACATTCTGGTTAGGTCACAGACTTTCTTGGCAACGGTTCTCTTAACATCTCATGTGGGCAGGCCCTTTTCCTATAGAAGTAATTGAAATGGCAGGATTTTCAGTGAAGTTATTGAGTTAAAAATATTTAATTCTTCAGTGTTTAACTACTCTAATGAAAAGTAGCAGAGTTGTGTGCATTACACATTTAGATTCCTTGAGGAATTTTAGATTTGCTTTTAAAGATTGTTATGATTATTGCTACTGTAACTTCAGACTGGACAATATGCACTTTCCAAGGAAGGCATGTCGAAAAACATTTTAATCCTATGTTCCAGATGCTTTGTGGATAGGCTCTTTGGCAATGATGCTGCGATGGAATAGCTCCCACCGTTGGCAACCTTGAATCCCCTTTGCCATTTTGCCCTATAAATAAAAACTGTATTGCATGTTCCCTGGCTTCTACCACTAGTCAAATATTTGCAAGTCATTTGATTAGCTTTTCCTTTCAGCTGCTCAGTGCATTATTTGCCAGTGTCTGGGTGACAGGGGAGGGATCACGTGAGGATTACCTGTTGTGTTCCCTCCCTCTGGGGCATGTGGTATTGGCCACTGTCAGGAGACAGGATACTGGGCTAGATCGACCATTGATCTGACTCAGTATGGCTGGTCTTATGTGATTTTTTTTTCCCTATTGTGCAGCTCTACCGACTGTTGGAAACTATTAGTCATTTGCTGCTGCTTCTGGCAGGTTTTTAACCAGTCTAGGGGTGGTTTTAGAGATAACCTCTCTTTTCCTGCACTATTACAGCATGTGTAATCTGTCAGAGTGCTTTGCTTGTGCCCCAATGCCCGCCCCAAACTGAAATGGGAGGGAAAGTGGAGGCAGAGTGTTTTTTCAGAGAGAGCATTTGACTGCAGAACTCAAGCCACTTATTTCTGCTAGTCCATTAGATGTATCATTAAGTATCAGAAAAATGCTCAAGCATTACATATGTTTTGGCCTGATGAGACTGTAGGGGACAGAAAACTTGAGTCACATTTTATTTTTAATTATTAAATGAGTGCTTGGAGATTGGTTTAGGGTAGCAAATTTTAGAAGTAAGCACCTGTGAATGACAGTCTGCAACTGTAGACAAAGCCTCAGAAGACATGGAAAAGCTGAAGTACTCAATGCTTTCTTTGCCTCTGTATTCACGGACAAGGTCGGCTCCTGGACTTCTGTGCTAAATGACGCAAGATGGGATGAAGATGGACAGTCCGTGGTGGAAAGAACAGGATAGGAACTATTTAGAAAAGCTAAACGTACACAAATCCATGGGTCCGGACTTAATGCATCTGAGAGAACTGAGGGAGTTGGCAAATGTCATTGAGGAGTCTTTGGCTATTATCTTTGAAAAGTCGTGGAGATCGGGAGAAATCCTGGATGACTGGAAAAAGGCAAATGTAGTGCCCATCTTCAAAAAAGGGAAGAAGGACGATCCAGGGACCTATAGGCTGGTCAGTCTTACCTCAGTTCCTGGAAAAATCATGGAAGGGATTCTTAAGGAATCCATTTTGAGGCACTTGAATGAGAGGAAAGTGATTAGGAATAGTCAGCATGGATTCACAAAGGGCAAGTCGTGCCTGACCAATCTGATTAGCTTCTATGATGAGGTAACTAGCTTGGTGGACATGGGAAAGTCAGTGGATGTTATATACCTTGACTTTAGCAAGGCTTTTGATACGGTCTTCCACAATATTCTTGCCAGCAAGTTAGGGGAATGTGGATTGGATAAATGGACAGCAAGATGGCTAGAAAGATGGCTAGAAGGCCGGGCCCAGCGGGTAGTGATCAATGGCTCAATGTCAGGATGGCGGTCGGTTTCTAGTGGAGTCCCCAAGGTTCAGTTCTAGGACCGGTTTTGTTCAATATCTTTATTAATGATCTGGATGAGGGGATGGATTGCACCCTCAGCAAGTTTGCAGATGACACTAAGCTGGGGGGAGAGGTAGATACACTTAAGGGAAGAAATAGGGTCCAGAGTGACTTACACAAATTGGAGGATTGGGCCACAAGAAATCTGATGAGGTTCAACAAGGACAAGTGTAGAGTCCTGCACTTGCGACAGAAGAATCCCAAGCATAGTTACAAGCTGGGGTCCAACCAGTTAAGTAGTAGTTCTGCAGAAAAGGACCTGGGGGTTACAGTGGATGAGAAGCTGGAAATGAGTCAACAGTGTGCCCTTGTAGCCAAGAAGGCTAATGGCATATTAGATTGCATTAAGAGGAGCATTGCCAGCAAATCCAGAGATGTCATTATTCCCCTTTATTCGGCTTTGGTGAGGCCACATCTGGAGTATTATGTCCAGTTCTGGGCCCCCCCCCCTACAAAAAGGATGTGGACACATTGTAGAGGGTCCAGTGGAGGGCAACCAAAATGATTAGGGGGCTGAAGCATATGACTTATGAGGAGAGGCTGAGGGACTTGGGTCTGTTTAGTCTGCAGAAGCGAAGAGTGAGGGGGCATTTGATAGCAGCCTTCAACTTCCTGAAGGGAGGATCCAAAGAGGATGGAGAGAGGCTGTTCTCAGTAGTGACAGACGGCGGAACAAGGAACAATGGTCTCAAGTTGTGGTGGGAGAGGTCCAGGTTGGATATTAGGACAAACTATTTCACTAGGAGGGTGGTGAAGCAGTGGAAGGGTTACCTAGGGAAGTAGTGGAGTCTCCATCCCTAGAGGTGTTTAAGTCTCGGCTTGACAAAGCCCTGGCCGGGTTGATTTAGTTGGAATTAGTCCTGCGTAGAGCAAGGGGCTGGACTTGATGACCTTCTGAGGTCTCTTCCAGTTCTATGAACAGAGATGGGGAAGGACAAGAAACAAGTGGCAGAAGTAGTAATGGCTTAAAGGGAACAGATTTTTCATTTGAGTGATGACTGACAATTATATTGAACAGATAACTAAACATTTAAAAATCTCAGAGGGGTAGCCATGTTACTCTGTAACTAAAAAAAACCAACAATGGTCCTGTAGCACCTTAAAGACTAATAAAAATATATAAATAGTATCATAAGCTTTAGTGGGCACAACCCACTTCTTCAGTTGACAAATATGGAGCAAGTGGCACAGAGTTTGAAATATAAAACAGAAAAAAAGGGAGAGGGAGAGGAGAAAGAAAGGGAAAAAAATCTGTCAATTAAAGTGTCTGTGTTAAATGAGGCTAAAAGAGTAGGCTTTAAGTGCCTGATAATTAGCCTTTGATGTCATTTGGGTGTTGAATATAATAGCCCATCCAGTTCATATCTTTATTCAGGCCATGCGAGATAGTATCTAATTTGCATACGAAGGCTAGTTCAGCAGATTCTCTCTCTAGTTCAGTGTTTCCCAATTTTATTTGGCCATGGAACCTCTAGGGTTTCCTTAAAAAAAGGCCCCCAGCACAATTTGTCAAGGGAAAAAAGCCCCAACGCAAAAAAGCTCTGTCTCTAAGAGGAGGCGGAGGAGTGCCAGCTCCTCACGGAACCCTTACTTTTGCTTCACGGAACCTTGCGGTTCACAATTGGGAAATACTGCTCTAGTTGACTCCTGAAATTGCGTTGTAAGAGAATAGCCACCTTTAAATCCATTATGACTACCCGGGCAAGTTGAAATGTTCTCAGGTTTCTGTGTGCTACTATTTTGAGTATCTGATTCACGTCCATTAATTCTTTGTCATAGAGACTGTTCAGTTTGGTCAGTATCCATGGCAGAGGGGCATTGTTGGCACTTGATGGCATAAATAATATTAGTGGATGTACAGTTGTATGAATCTCTGATGTGGTGACTTATGTGATTAGATCCTGTGATGTCACTTGTGTAGATTGGCACCGGGGTTTAGTGTAAGGGTGGTGTGACATGAAATAGCTGGAAAGAATTTGTTTCAAGTTAGGGGGTTGTCTGTAGGTGAGGATTGGCCTTTTCCCCCATGGCCTGTGAGAGAGAGGGATCATTTTCCAGGATAGGCTGTAGATTGTTAACGATGTGCTGGTGGGGTTCAAGTTGGGGGCTGAAGGTGATGACCATTGATGTTCAGTTATTTTGTTTGTTGGGTGTATCTTGAAAAAGCTGATGCCTGGGTACTCGTCTGGCTCTGTCAGTGTGTTTTTTCACTTCCCTGGGTGAGAATTTAAGTTTTTAGGAATACCTGATAGAGAGCCTGTAGGTGTTTGTCTCTGTGGAACTGAAGCAAATGCAGTTATAGCCTGGGGCCTGGCTGCAAGCAATGGATCGAGTAACGTGTCCTGGATGAAAGCTAGAGGTATATAGCTACTGACCATTATTCTCACCTACATGCCTCTAGCTTTCGTATAGGAAATACATTAAGAAAATTGAGATAAAAGTCAGGTGCCCAAGGAAAGTAAGGAGCAAATTTGTCAGTGAAGATAATTAACTACTGGAACAATTTACCAAAAGTCATGGTGGAATCCCCACTCATCACTGGCAATTTTAAAATCAAGCATGGATGTTTTCCTAAAATATATGCTCTGGAAACTATTTTGGGGGAAGTTCTATGGCCTGTATTATGCAGGAAGTCAGACTAGATGATCACAATGGTCCCTTCTGGCCTTTGGATCTATGAAAAAAAGGCAAGTGTTAGAATTAAGATTAGCTGTGCATTATAAAACAGTCTTTAATTACATGGTCATATATTCCCTGCTTTTGCATATCCATAAGTCCCTGCCTTATTCAGTACACAGGACTGATTGTGCTCACTTAATGAGAAGCTACTCTATATTTCATGTTGTACGTATTTGCTGCTCCTCATTCAAGTTCTTTTCTGAATACAGAATTAACTTCATGGCTTTTATATGAATATCATCTCTAGTCTGAGTACTTCACAAACACTAATGCAGGGGTGGCCAACCATGTGGCTCTTCACTTAAAGAAATGCGGCTCTTGGTAGCTCTGCACATGCGCCCCAGCACCTGAAGGGAGAAGTGTACGGCGGTGGCAGAGGCTCCAGGCATTGGGTTAGAGCGGGGAGGTGAGATGGGGGAGGAGGGAGTGGAGAGAAGCTGGGAGTGCCTGGCTCTGGGGGAGGAGTGGGTGCATTGGGTTAGAGCCAGGGGGCTGGGAGTGCCTGGTTCTGGGGGAGAGGAGGCTGAAGCACCTTAAACTCAAAGTCTTCATGGACGCAGAAAAAGGCAGCCAACACAGATGTCGTATTTAAATTCCAGGGCAAAAAAAGAATCAGCATGTACCTCGTTTACACTTTGTTTCTTTAAAGAAAATGCGGGGGCTACGTCTTCACTGGCACGTTCTCACACAAAAACTCTTTTGCAGAAGAGTTCTTCTGCAATACCTCTCCCCAGAAGAGAGCGTCTACACTGGCATGTGCTTTTGTGCAAGAGCATCCATGCCAGTGTAGACGCTCTCTTGTGCAAGAAAGCTCTGATGGCCACTTTAACCATAGGGCTTTCTTGTGCAAGAAATTCATGTTGCCTGTCTCTACTGGCCTCTTCTGGAAGAGCTTTTGTGCAAGAGGGCTTATTCCTGAGTGGGAGCGTCAGAGTTCTTGCGCAAGAAGCCCTGATTTTATACATCAGAACGTCAGTTTCCTTGCGCAAGAACACACGGCCACTGTAGACAGGCAGCAAGATTTTGCTCAAGAGCGGCTGCTTTTGTGCAAGATTGCATCAGTGTAGACACAGCCAAAGGCTATTGTTTGCCAGGCTGAAGCAATTATTCTGAGATGCGAGTCTCTCCCCTTATCGTTTTTGAACCTGTCATATTTGCAGTCTGGGACAGACCTGAATTTTTAGAACTGTAAAAAAGCCAAAATCTTCATAAGTAAATAAATAAATAAACGAGGAAACCATACCAGAGATCAACAAGATGGACTGAAACAGGCACTTCAGATTGTGCTAGTTTACATCTTAGTTCAGTTTAATTTTAAAAAACTCACAGGATGCAATAGGGCAGTAGTGTTGAATTTAAAATACATGATGGAGATGCTTTTTTTTTTTTTTTTTTTTTTTAAAGTGTGAGAATATTACTGTATTTGTAAAGGATTTTTTTTTAATTTGATGTTTTTGTTCCTTGTCAAGTTCTCTGAAGATCTATGGACTGGCTGCGAATTTAAGTGACTAGAGACATTTTTATTGGTTTGTGTCTGAAATGTCCTGTAATGTTATTTTTATCACTACATTTTGTGTATTCTGTCTATATATAGAAATATAATACATGGCTCTTCACAATCTATCTACAGCTATTTTGGCTCTTCATCTCTGACTGATTGGTCACCCCTGCACTAAAGCATCGATCGTCACAACAGATCAAGAGTATTCACTAATTTTGGATGCCAAGTTTGAAAAGTGATTAGGATCTGGTTTTTTCAGAGTATTTAGCTGTTTATACTTTCAAATACATGCCCACTGACTTCAGTTGCAACTGTGAGTATTCAAAATTCTGAAAATCAGATCCCAGGGTTTCAAATCAGGCATCCAGAAAATAAGGAAAACACAATCAGTGGCCACCTATGAAAAGTTTAAGTGACTTGCCCAGTCTCACACAGGAACTCAGACAGAGATAGGGACAGAATCCAAGTCTTTAAGACAGCATTCAACTAACTGCCTAAGCCATAAGATCTTCCTTTTTCTCCCTGTAATCCCCCTGTCCCCCTCCATTCACTATACACCTTCCAATGTCTACAAGGAGTGACTTAAATGACAAATAGTCTGGTAGCACTTTAAAGACTAACAAAACACATAGATGGTAGCATGAGCTTTCGTGGGCACAGCCCACTTCTTCAGATAACCGGAGTGTTGGATGTCCATAACAAAAAATAAATGCCTGTAGCTTTCATCGCAGATACATTTCTCAATCTACTGTATACAGCCAAGCCCTAAAATACAACTGGATTTGCTCTAATCCCACAGACAGAGACAAACACCTACAGGATCTATACAGAGCAGTGTTTCCCAAATGGTGTTCTGCGGAACCTAGGGGTTCTTCGAAGCGAACATAAGGGTTCTGTGAGAAAATTCTATTATAACAACATTTTATGATTTAAAAAATAATATTTTTGTACACATTAAATGTGATTTTTGTTTTTAATTATGTGCAATTAAACTAATCGTAGATCTCATGACCTTGTTTAGCATTTGTTTATTATCCTTACTTATTTGTGGTCTACTTATTCAGCTCCATATCTAAGACTGTTATTAGGGGTTCCACAAAATTATTTCAAGTTTAAAAGGGTTCCGTGGCCAAATGAAACTGTGAAACACTGATACAGAGCATTCCTAAAACTGAAATACCCACCAGGAAAAGTGAAAAAACAGATTGACAGAGCCAGAAAAATACCCAGACATGAACTGCTTCAAGACAGACCCAAAAGAGAAAACACAGAATTCCACTTGTCATTATCTACAGTCCACAACTTAAACCCCTCCAACACATTATCCACAATCTATAACCTATCTTGGAAAATGATCCCTCACTCTCAAAGGCCTTAGGGGAAAAAGGCCTATTCTCACGTCAGACAACCCCCTAATCTGAAAATCCTTTCCAGTAACCACACTACACAGCTACATCATAAGCATCCAAGAACCAACCTCTGCAATCAACCGTGATGCCAACTCTGCCCACACATCTATACAAGCAATTTCATCACTGGATCCAACCACATCAGCCACCAAATCAGAGGCTCATTTAACTGCACATCCAGTAATGTGATCTATGCCATCAAAGCCCCACTGCGATATATACTGGACAACTGGACAGTCCCTATGGGAAAAAAATAATGGACACGAATCAGATATCTGAAAAGGCAACACAAAAACCTGTTGAGGAACAGTTTAACCTCCCTAGATACTCATTAAGGGATCTCTAAGTTGCTGTTTTGTTTCAGACCAATTCCACAAGCCATGAGAACATAACATAAGAACGGCCGTACTGGGTCAGACCAAAGGTCCATCTAGCCCAGTAGCCTGTCTGCCAACAGTGGCCAGCACCAGGTGCCCCAGAAGGGGTGGACAACGATCAAGCAATTTGTCTCCTGCCATCCTTCTCCAGCCTCTGACAAACAGAGGCCAGGGACACCATTTCTACCCCCTGGCTAATAGCCTTTTATGGACCTAACCTCCATGAAATTATCTAGCTTCTCTTTAAATTCTGTTATAGTCCTAGCCTTCACAGCCTCCTCTGGTAAGGAGTTCCACAGGTTGGCTATGCGCTGTGTGAAGAACTACTTTCTTTTATTAGTTTTAAATACACAGGGAAGTATTGGAACTCCACTTCATTCTCAAGTTTAACTCTCATGCTAATGGTTTAAATTGCTAAATTGGTTGGCTTGCACATTATCAACCAACCAACGGACAAAGGTGCCAATGGTTCTTGATGTCGCTGTAGAATCTGGTGTTAGTACTCTTCCTTTCCTAGTGCAAACTAATGGTTCTTATCAGTCTCTTAACGATTTAGTCTTTTAGATGCTAATAGACTATTTATTGTTTTTTAAGTTTTTCCTGTTACAGGCTGGCTCAGCTAACCCTTTGAAATGTATCTACCCAATGTCCTCCTCCCCCCGCCAATTTTTTTCCTCTCCCCTCTCCCTCCTTTATTCTTGGTTCTGGACTTCCAACACTCCGGTCATCTGAAGAAATGGGCTGTGCCCACGAAAGCTCATGATACCATCTACATGTTTTGTTAGTCTATAAAGTGCTACCAGACCATTTGTTGTTTAAGTTTTTCGTGTTACAGACTAACTCAGCTGTCCCTCTTAAACTACAAGAATCAAGACAACGGTCCTATAGACAACAGCCTCTTAATGCGACACTGATTAACTCCATGAGTATTGTCCATCCCATGCACAGAATAGGGCAGGAAACCTAAGGAAAAGACAGTATGTGATCGTGTAATTAAAGACTATCATAATGCCCACACAAGGGTGACAAATTAAAGTTGTACAGGCAGTTCTTAATTCCAGTATTTACTAAGTTCTGAGTGCTTGACTTTACAACCATAACGTTTTAATGTAGTTTTTATGGATGTTATTTCCTAGGTTTTTAAAAAGTAAACCAACCCCCACCCACCAAATTCTGTCTTGTGGAAACATACTGATTTTTACATGAGTCAACTAAAAAGGTACTAACCCTGCTGATCCACAACACAGAACTCAGCTTCTCACTTTGCTCAACAGCACATAGTAGTAGTATGTTGCTGTCCTCTATGTAGGAATGTAGGCTAGGCATGTTTTACCATTGGATTCCTGTGAACAAAAGTATCTCTGTATTCGCGCCCTACACCACAGGCAGAGAACCATTGGTGGGAAGCCACACACAACTTGGCTTTAAGTTGTCTGAGTGGGAGGGGCCAGGGGATTGGAGCACTTTCCTGGCGCAGCTCCCATGGGGGGGGGGGGGGAGGGGAGAAAGCGGGTGCACTCATTAGCCACAATTTCCGGCCAGTGGGAGTGATGGAGGTGGAGCCTGCAAGAGCTTCCCTATACGACTGTCCCCCCAGCAGGGGTGGAGGAGACGGAGGGGCGAGGAACGGTAGCACGCAGAGCAGCTTCCTTCTCCTTGCTAGGCAAAGTCTGCCTTACATACTATCATCATAATCTTGATACAAAATATGTCTTGTCAGTCATTATTTGGAAACTAACAGCTTGCTGCTCAATATTATGCACATAAAGTTATAAACTCCTTCTGCATGATGAAGTGTTAGCACATGTTCAAAACCACGCAGCCCTGACCCGTCAAAACTTGGTACACAGTTCTATCCTAAACAAAGACATGCAAATTCAAGTAAATACACATTCAAGTAGTAAACATCCCATGAGCCAACTAGAGGGGGAAGTGGCAGGACCCAGGTATACTTGGGAAGAAGAGCATGCAGCCATCTTCAGACTCCATGTTGCCTTCGTTAGTGCTCAAACTTTGCTTTAATGGGTAATCCTTGAAAGAATCTAATTAAAAATGGTGGCTCGATTACAAAACTGAAGGACAAAAACACTCCAAGGCCGTGGTCACCAACAGGTTAATCGCAATCGACTGGTCGATCGCGAGGCCTCGATCGGTCGATCATGAGGCATCCTGTCCCTCCCATCCCCGAGAAGCCCCACTACCTACCTCAAGTGAAAATGGAGGTAGTGTAGGCTTCCCGGGGATGGACAGAAGTCCCGCAGCTTAGCGCCACTTCCAGAAGTAGCACTAGCTGCTCTGCTGGGTGTACTGCGGGAGGGAGCATCGGCTCTCTGCACTGTACAGGAGGGGTAAGTCAGCTCCAGGGGAGGCGCGCGCACGTGCGTGGGGCGGTCGGCCCTGGGGCAGGCGCGCGCGGGGTTTCCCTGCACCAGGGGGTGGGGGTGGGGGGTGTCGGCCATCGGCCCCGGAGCAGGCACGCGCTTGTTTCCCTCTTGGGGGATGGGGAGGGAATCCTGGGAGGAGGCAGATACAGGGGACTCTCTGCCTCCACTGGCACCCCACTCCCCAGCCACAGAACTCTGTCCCCACTCCCCTGTCTCCAGCCACAGAATTCTGTCCCCACTCCCCGAACTGTCCCCACTCCCCTGTTCCCAGCTACAGAACTCTGTCCTTATTCCTGTCACCCTATTCCTGGCACCTTGTCCCCTGCTGCAGAACCCCATCCTCTGCCCTCCCAGCACCCTGTTCCCTCTTCCCTGCCCCCTGCCACAGAACTCTGTCCCCACAAAAGGTATAATTATAAATGCTTCATTTTAGATTTAAATAGCATGAATAAAAAACAGACCATTTATTTCATAACTATAAACACGTAATTTTAATTTTATAAATCGCATAATTTAAAAATAAACTGTTTATCAGAGTGTGTAAGTAAGCGCTGGGGATAGCAAGTGATGGACAGGAGGAGACTAGAGAGGGTGGGGGTTCAAGGAAGGGGCGGGGTGATAGATCTTCGCCTGTTTGGAGATTTAAAAAGTGATCTTGGGAGTAAAAAGGTTGGCGATCACTGCTCCAAAGCTTCCTTTGCTCTCACCTAAGGAGACAAAGGAACCAACCCCTGGACTCTGGGGGAGATCCTGATCTGAGAACTTGGTCAGCCATGTTACTGGGAACATGTAGCAAGGATTTTACTGTAAACCAAGTCTACCTTTAAGTTTTAGCTCACAAAAAGCATTTTATCTCTATTTCTCTTGTAATTATTTCTGACTTTGATACCTCATATTTGTACTCACTTGAAATCTCTTGAAAAATAAAAAAGTTTGTTTAGTTACCATCTAAACAAATCCAATGTCATGTTTCAGCTGAGCAGTCTGGTAACTCCAGTTATAAGTAGTAAACTGTTGACTATTGAGCCCTCAACAAAGGAAACAGACATGTAATATCTGAAAAGAGGGCTGTACAATGCAGAACACAGATTTTTGGAGAAAACTTGGGAAGAGGAGCATGTTGGGGTCACCTGCAAATAGTAACCAAGGCTTCTAGAATCCTGTAGGGATGTGAATAGGTAACCAGTCAACTGGCAGCCCTCCTGGGGCTGGAAATTAAACATGTTTAACCAGTTCACTGATTAAATGGGATTTTACATCGCTAGGAGCTTGTTGCTAACTAGCTGCTGGGGTCAGAACTGCTGGGCCAAGGCTGTTCCTACACAAAAGGTGGGCAATAATTTTTGATGGGGCACACTCCAAGAATTTGGGAAGTGGTCAAAGGCTGCACTCTTCCATGATATTAATGGAACTCTGGGTAGAGGACTGGGGTGGAGGAGGAAGTTTAGGGTCTGGGAAAGTGTATGGGTGGAAGAGGAGCTTATGACCTGGGGCACGGGTGCACGAGAGGCTGAAGGGGTTTGGGTTGTGACCTGGGGAAGGGATTAGGAAGTGGGGATGCAGAGTTTGGGTTACATGGGGTAGGGGTGCAAGAGGGAGGGCAGAGAGTTGTGGAGAGTGAATGGCCCAGGTGTCAGAAGCAGACTGTGGCTGGGAGGTGCTTATCTAGGAGTCTCCCGACCAGCAGTCCAGTGGGACCCTTAAGTTGCCTCCCTACCTTCTACACTCCTGCATGCTGCTCAGAGTGGCCAGCTGCAGGGGCCATGTGCCTCTCTGAGTGGCATGAGCCCCAGAGGGGTGGGGAGACCTTTGCATGTTGCCTGACCTGCAAACACTGCCCAGGCAACTCCTATTGCCTGGTTTCTGGCCAACAGGAGCTACGAGATTGTGCTGAGGGCTACGATAGCACATGAAACCTCCACCCTGCTGAGCTCACAGCCCCCTCAGCTAGCTGCTCTGGGCAGTTTGCAGAGGGAGGGAGCTGCTTGAGGCTCCTGCTGAGCAGCGGGTCGATTGAACTTTACCAGCCCCCTACACTCAGCGTGTGGCCTGCACAGTGGTGGGATGTTTCTGAGTAGCCCCGGTTGTGATGGAATCTACAACAGCAAAACACTGTAAGGCACCTAAGGGTGTGTCTAGACTACAGGGTTTTGTTGATAAAAGTGGACTTTTGTCAATAAAACTATACCTGCGTCTACACTGCCGCTGAGTTCTGTCAACATGTCGACAGAACTCAGCAGTTTTGTCAACGGCTCTAAACCTCATTCTACAAGGAATAATGCCTTTTGTTGACAGAGTTCTGTCGACAGAAGGCGTTATTGCATCTATGCTGTCCTTTGTGTCTACACTCATGTTGACAGAGCGGCTTGCTTTGTCGACAGAACTGGGTGTAGTCTAGACTCTCTTTGTTGACAGAAGCTTTGTCAACAGTATCTGTTGACAAAACTTCTGTCAACAAAAGCCTGTAGTCTAGACATATCCTAAGATTGCAGGACAGGCAGAAAGAACTGCTCATTGTTCTGGACTGTACGTCGGAATGGGACAGTTCCACAGTTACTTGCTGACAGAGGAACACCAAGACCCAGGAATCCTGGGTTCTATTTCAGGTTTTGAGAGAGACAGACAAAGACAGACTGACTCACTGTTCTGTCCTGTTCCCTGCCCCAGGCTTGCTTTTCTTCCAGTACTTCTCACTCCCTGGCTTGTCATTTAAGTCCCCCAAATGCTTTCTCCCCGCTTCTCAACACCCCTATTCCCAATCCTCTGCATTCTAGGCAGGCAGCATCCTTCTCCTCATTGCCTGGGTAACCGTGGGGAAGAGGTTGGGTAGTGAAAGCAAGTAATCCTCCTGCTCAGTTCCTGTACCTCATGCCAGCAGCCCTTTGCTATAGGAATGAACAGCAAGGTAAGTCCCACTCAGCCTTACACAGCATACCTAATGCAGATGAAATCAGAATTTAGTTCCCAAATACATTTCTACTGAACTTGTACAAACTGATTTTTAGAGGCTCATTACTTGATCAAAGATGGGCAAATATTCACAGGGAAGGCAAAAGGCACATGGATGACTCCAGGGTGATCTGTGCGCCAACTTTCAAGTCCTTGCTAGAAAGCAGGGAATTTTGAGGCCATGGCCTAAAGATTAAGAAACTGAAAACAGAATCCTATAATGGGACAACATTAACTACAGGTTGAACCTCTCTAATCCAAAATTCTCTCATTGAGAAATGTCATCCAGCACAATTTTAGTTAGCTGGATGTCCACTTTTCATGGGTGTGGCCAAGTTTCCTGAGGTCCCATAAAGTTTGTTTACAGCCATCTATCCTAGCTCTCAGTGTTCTGTTATTTAGCTCTTATTTACCCTAATTTATCCCTTACTGTACTGTTAGAGGACATTTATCAGTGGAAGTGATGCTAGACAATATTGACCTCCCATGGTCCAGAAAATTCTCTCGTTTGGAACCGGTGAGGTCGTTTGGAACCTGCAGAGGCTCCAGGTGCAGCTCCCATGGATCCACAGGCCCGAACCCTGCAGCCTCCACTGGCCACAGTTCTTCATTACTGATCAATGGGAGCTGCAAGAGCAGCGACTGAAGGCAAGGAGAGCCCTGTAGGGAGAGGACCTGGCAGGAATTTGCCTTCCTCCTACTTATTTCCTGTGGTTCCCTCCACCCGGATTACAGAGGTTCAACCTGTTTAAGCATTGCTAACTAGGCCACCTATAATACAGCATCTTTAAAGATCAGAGGGGTAGCCGTGTTAGTCTGAATCTGCAAAAGCAGCAAGGAGTCTTGTGGCACCTTATAGACTAACTGAAGTGTTGGAGCATAAGCTTTCGTGGGCAAAGACCCACTTGGAGCATAAGCTTTCGTGGGCAAAGACCCACTTTGTCAGATGCATGCATCTGTCCAAGTGGGTCTTTGCCCATGAAAGCTTATGCTCCAACACTTCAGTTAGTCTATAAAGGTGCCACAGGACTCCTCGCTGCTTTTGCATCTTTAAAGAGATACTCAGTTAACACATTGAAAATTCAAACAAGACATATATAATGTGTCCTCACAAGTTGCATTTAATTATGTTGCCACTGAGCTGCCACATTCAAGTCAATATTTTCCTTAAATTCAATTATCATGCACACCTTTACCTTATTGATTTGACAATGCAGGCTTTGCAAAATCGGTGTCCACATGGTGTCTGCACTGCTTCACGTAGAGCCATCAAACAGATGGGACATTCATATTTATTTTCCAAGGGGGGATCAAAGTCCACATCATATCCTTGAATCTCCTCTGTGAAGGAGTTTGGAAGGTTTCCAGTTCCACTGCTGACAGAGACACTTATGCTGTCTTCTTTAGCTCCAGCACAGCATGCACTAGCCATGGCTGCACAGCAGCCAGACTCTAGTTCTTTGGCTCTATAGCTGTTGTCACTGTGTAGCAAGCTCATAGTAATGAGCTGAATATTCAGCTGATGCTCTGAAAGAACAAAGAATTATATGTTAAATCAAGTATTTTAATAACTGGGTTTCCAAGTCCATTCTCCCTCCCACACTCAGCCCTCATCTTGAACATAAGGAGGTGGAGATGGCTCCTGAAAAGTAAAACCTTCAGCAAAGGACTACTTTTTCCACAGACTTAACGTCCCTTCTATTCCACATTGAAATCTTGCAGCCTGGAGGGGAGAAGCAGCCTTAAGATCTATTAACCACTCTTGCAGTATGCGCCATCTCTGATTTGTCATCGTATTTCCATCTCACAAGAAAACATCTTCTATTAGAAAGATTCTCCAATATTATTTACCCACCAGAACACCTGCTGAGATAGTCTGTATGAAAAACGTTGTACAAAACATTTATTGTACAAAACAAACTCAGCTTCACATTTTGTGCCACTAAGTCATATTTGACATTTTTAGGAAAGTAGGTCTTGTGGTTTAGGTTTCAAATAATTTGATACAAGTATTCTGGATGAACATCAGTGAATAAAATTGGAGTACAAGAAACTTAAAGTAGATGCTCAGCTGCAAATGCGAGTCAAATACTGTTGCTGATATAAAAATCTTATCAGCACTGCAACATTTTCAATTTAGTCAGACTCTACAAAACATGAGATAAGGGTCAAATTTCTGCAGTACCATCTGTAAAGGTTAGACACAAACTAATAGTACTCTAAAATGTTTTCCTGATCTCCTGTACCTCCTCCAATATAGCTGGAAAAGACAGCATCAAAACAGGAAATTAATCCCATTTACCTGCAGAAGGGAGAATGTTGTTAGCAAAATTAGTTTTTCAAATGCTGCTCTCAGACACATTGAACTCATATCAATAAAGCTGATAAAGGCTAGTTTCTAGTGTTCAAAGCTTTAGGAACACTGCCAACTCTTCTCTGTATTCATCATTGAATTCTATTTCTTTAAAGCCCTCCTGTCCTTTTTAACAATACTTTTGCAAGCCTGGTGCAAAGAGACTCTTTCCAATTTTGTCATTTATTATTTCTCAAAGATAGATTTTCTTCTTGTACATGAAACCGATGCTGGTTGGGTCACTGTGAAGTTAGTTTTGTTATTTTTTTTATTGTCACTTTGCCTAAGGATATAAAATCCACAGAAGCATGGCATAGTGAGTGTAGCTAGACATTTTTTAAAAAAATAAATAAATTGAGAAGTCAAGCATTCAAAGGCTAGGGCATGCCAGAATTAATGTTGCCTGTGTGACCTTAATTTAGCTTCAGTTACACATTTATTTATTTATTTGGACCCCTGCCTCAGTCAACACAAAAGACTGACGTGCTGGAAGTTAATCGGAGTAGCATACAGAGTGAGGCTGTTGTCTGTATGGTCCCTGTCTCACTGACTGCAGAAGCTGGAAGGTTAATGATGAACACAGCAAGGGACTGCAGAAAAAGACAGGATGATTTTATGATTAAGGAAGTTAAATGCCATCCTAGAGGACATCCCTGCCTCTATCAACATTCCTATGCAAAAGACACTTAAACCAAAATGTTAAGAAGTGGCCACTGATTGTGTGTCCATTTTTGAGAGGCCAATATGAGACACCTGGGGAAGTAGAGAGGGCTCACAAATCTAACTGAGGCAGATTGGAACTGTGCATTGAACACAAAAGTACTACAGAAATGCTACCAAAAAAGGCATCTATTAATGACAAATGTTAGGCAAGCTAAAACACAGCAATCGATGACATTACAAACACCATCTTTAACAGGATCAGAAGCATAATTTTGGCCAACTTAAAAGTTTCTAAAGGTCAAATCTATTATATTATGAAAGAGTCAAGTTCCCATGGTTGGGTCACTTAGGAATAGACTGGAAATGGCTTCATGGGATACATTTTATGAAATAATCAGTCTCTGGCATAGGGAATGCATAGAAAAAATTAATAGGGCTGTCCATTCCTCATAGCTAATTTCTAGTCACTCTACTTATACTATTTAGTTGTCAGCAGGAGGACTGAAGGGGATCAACCACCTTCTCAGTGTAGTTTGAGTGGTAGAATTTTAACATCAATTAATTCTGAGATGCATCATTTTTAGGATAGACTACATGGAATATTATATCACAGTAAATGGTTTACAGATTTAATTAATAAACTGCACAATGATTTTGGGTTCAGGCTGCTAGAAAACTGCAACCTCTCTCCCCCTCAGTCATATATACACACTCACACATATACATACTTCAACTTAGCATGTAGGATCTACTGGGATGCTCAAGTTAAGAGCCACTGGATTTGTAAGATTAGGGTTGGGGGTTCACAGAAGGCCTTTCTCTGGAATTTTCCATCACTGCTTTGACAGTTGGAATTTGCTGAACCCAAAGGCACCAAGTTTAATCTAGCCACTCAGTCAGTTGCCTGAAAAGCTAGGCAAGGCCAAGTTGTCAGGATGGGGTATGTAGTTCTTAAGTTTGAGACTGTCTGTTTTGTATGCTTTATATTTTGTACAGGTGTGCTGAGGTGCTGACAGGCAGATTCCTCTAAAAGGGACTACAGGCAGTCCCCGGGTTACGTACAAGATAGGGACTGTAGGTTTGTTCTTAAGTTGAATCTGTATGTAAGTCGGAACTGGCATCCAGGTTCAGCCACTGCTGAAACTGATCAGCGGCTGATTCCAGGAAGCCCGGGGCAGGGGCTTCCTGTAGTCAGCCACTGGTCAGTTTCAGCAGTGGCTGACTTGGGGACGCCTGGGGCAGAGCAGCTGGGGTGCTGCTGGGTTGGTCCAGTAGCGCCGCCGCTCCTCGGTGCTACTGAACCACCCAGCAGCACCCAAGCTGCTCTGCTCCAGGCGCCCTGATTGAGCCGCTGCTGAAACTGACCAGCAGTGGCTGAATCAGGACGCCTGGGGCAGAGCAGCTGGGGCGCTGCCGGTTGGTCCTGTAGCGCCGCTCTGGGCTGTACCACAGGCGTCCGGAGCAAAGCCGCGAAGCACGGGGGCAGCGGGACAGCCCAGACGCGCCATGGCTGTCCTGCTGCCCTCGGACTCCGCGGCTTTGCTCTGCTTTGCTCCCCCTCTCCCTGGTCTGCAGGGGACGGGGAGAAAAGCCGCGGAACACGCGTGCAGCCCAGACGCGTCTGGGCTGCCCGCGTGTTCCGCCGCTTTGCTCCCCGTCTCCCTGGTCTGCAGACCAGGGAGACGGGGAGCAAAGCAGAGCAAAGCGGCGGAGCACGCGGGCAGCGGACAGCCCAGACGCGTCTGGGCTGTCCGCTGCCCGCGTGCTCCGCCACTTTGCTTCCTCTCCCTGGTCTGCTGGAGACCAGGGAGACGGGCCCCGTTCGTAACTGCGGATCCGACATAAGTCGGATCCGTGTAACTCGGGGACTGCCTGTAGTACCAAACCCCTGGCTTCAGATACAGATAAGACCAATGGTGAGATGGATCTGTTTACAAAGATTTGTCAGTACATATTTGCAAGAGTGCAAGAGCCATTCACCTCCATGCCCCAATGAGACCTCTGTGGACTGGTCAGACATGTTTTTCTGGTACAAATCAGTACTTGTGAAGGTAGAAGGGAAAAAAAATCAGAAAACTCAAAAGGGTTTAAATTTCAGGGCTTGTCTACACTGGCAAGTTTTGCTGCCCAAACCCCCTTTTTGGCAACAAAAACCAGACAGCATTCACAATGCAACGGAACAGAAGTCGCAAAAAAACGCCCAGTTTCAGCAACAAAAAAATTCCACCTCTGAGAGGGACTTTTGTCACTTCCCCTCCCTTTACTGTTGACAATCATACAGTGTGTAGGACAGTTAGTGATGGTGGGTATAGCCGTTAAACAATTAACTGATAAGCCTAGAGTTATCAGTTAATCCAAAGAACTAGACCCAACCCCTCCCACACTTGCCTCTGATACAGGAATTCAAGAAGTCAAGCTGAAAGTAGGAAAAGAAATTGAGTAGGCTTTGTATTTTCATCACAAGTATGAGTATTCCTTCTATTTCATAGAATAGCATCTGTTAAAGACAGATCTCTTCCTTGTGATCATCATTTTATCATTCTGGAAAATCCTGTTAAAGTAGTACTTAAGGAGAGGAGGATTTTACCCAGTATAATATGAACAGTTTATTATGTACAGCACTTTACAGTTTCTACAGGAGTTTAAAGCATTACCCTTACTCCTTCTCCAACATGAATTGCTTTCCTGTGAATGAAAGCAGCTATGAATAGCTATGAACCATTCAGTCTATGGGGAAAAAAGTCATCTTAATGGATGAGTCAATGCAACCAATCAGCATCCTATTATTGCATAAAAATCCCTCATTTAAATTATACACTATTACTCCATTCTTATATATAGCCTTCCATCTGCACACCTCCAGGAGATTTATAAAAGGTGGCCATCTGTTTTTACTGTACTCTGTTTTTTATAGAGGGGAAAAATTCAGGCACACAAAGATAATCCTTTTCACAAATTAATCAAATCAGATTTTAAGTGAGTTGTGGTGCAGTTTCTTCCATCACCCAGGCTATGTTTACACCACAAGGTTTCTGCGCAAAACCTAGCAGAGCATCCACACGTCAAGCGCGTTTTTGCACCAAAAAAACCCCAGTAAATCGACAGGACAGAGGGCTTTTGCCGGTAGTGTTATTCCTCTCCCCACGAGGAATAACTCCTTTTTCCGCTACAGCTCTTGTGCAAAAAGGCATGTGTGTATGCTCCTCAGGGGTTTCTGTGCAAAAAGAGCTCATCAGAAAAAGCACAGGTGCTCTGATGGCCATTTTGTTAATGGCAATCAGAGCTTTCTTGCGCAAGAGCGTCCATGCAGTGTGGACACTCTCTTGCGCAAAAGCACATTGCTTTTGTGATGTGCTTTTGAGGTGTGGATGTGCTTTTGCGCAAGATCTCTTCCACAAAAAGCTTCTTGCGCAAAAACCCTTTGCAGTACAGACAAAGCCTCAGTGACCTTCTTTTTAGACAAAACAAAATTAAGTCCCTCCCACATGTCCTTACAAAGGAGAGCGGAGGTTTCTAATTCTTAAAATGTACAGTGTTGCTGATTAGACAGTTGAAATAAAAAAAATACATGAAAGACTTGTTTAAAATTAGGGTGAAGTAGTTTGTGTTTAAGTGAGTTTCTTTATTCTTTGCGTTTGAGTCGGTTTCCTCCTCCAAAATGGCACCTGTGCTCCTACTCCTGCACAATAGTACTGGAATGGTGCACAAAAAGGAGACATATCAACCTAGTATTGTTCACTATAGGATTGAACACTTCTCTCTTGGCTGACCTGGGGCAGATAATAAATTGAACAGTGACATTACAAAAGCAGTGTATGTGCGCCAACATGGTCCTCTCCTGAGGAATTTCCCTTCGAGGGGAATTTTACATTGTTTGTAGGCCAGGTGAAGAGGGTAGATTTGAAAATGTAGGATATTCCAACCCTACACCAAATATAACCCTTTCTTTTCCACTTCTAGACTGGAGAATAAATTCCCAGTGAAGTCTTAGGAATCCTTCCCTGATATTCCGCTCATATTTTTACCCCCTTCCCTCCTGAACAATACTTCTGTGGTCACATATTAGCACTATCATATCATACAGCTTAAGTCTAGAAAAATGATGATTTCTTAGCCATGGTATTCCTTTAGTTATCAGCGGGACTTGACAAACCATGGCGAAATCTGCTTGCCAGCACCGCACTGCGCATGCGCGCCAGACCCACATTGCACATGTGCGTGCCACCGATGAACAGGGTGACCGGCAGAAATCTACGCGTCAGAGGCGAGTAGATTCACTGATTTGTCAAGCCCTGGTCATTAGAATAACTTTGAAAGGAGGTGGTACAACCTCCCCAGTGACAAGGCCATAGAATTTAACAGGAACAACTGTTCTCTCCAAGCATACCTTATCAATATGCATGTTCATAGATCTCCGCAACCAGAATTTGCCTGCAATTTAGAAGCCTGGACAAGTTACATGGAATGTATTATATGTACAGTATGGCCTAAACTTGGGCTATTTATTCTTGGAAGAGTAAAGGCAATACCAAGTTAAGCAGTTCAGACTATATTCTGTTCCCTTAAACATCTGAAACAAAATTGGAGTGCATACACATGTCTACAAACACACACAGTAACTCTTCCAAAAAAAGGGAACAAGCTGAGAATTAAACTCAGTAATGCTTCTCTTTTTAAGGAGCTAAGAAGGCTGGCTGTGTAGAATTCTTAGCCTGTGTGCAAAATAAGATGCACTCAGATTTGTCCTACAGATGATCATTTTGACCATTTGACAGAGAGCCTGAGGAATTCACCTTTAAGGGAGCAGGCAGCTTGTTCAACAGTAGCTAGAGAGATGCTTTCTGAGCTGAGTAATCAGGTATGCCTTTCCTGATATAGCAGCTGACTGCTGGTGCTGGTTGACACAATTTGCGAGTTTACTCAAACTGCAAGCATCAGGGAAAACTACTCTGATAAAAATAGAGAATGCAACGCTGAACATTTCTCTGTCAGTCCCCTCCATAGGTCCAGAGCACAGATCCAGAGTAAATTTTAGGACTCCAAAAGCCCATCAGTATTGGCTCTTCTGCTTTCAAATAAAACTGCAATTGAATTTTTAACCAGCAGGTAACTTGATGCTGTGAAGCTACTTGCACTCCTGCACTATGAAGCAATGAGGCTAAACAGGAGATGGGTGTCAGACCAGAAGTCCTGGCTGTTGCGTGAACGTGCCTCATGATTCACAAAAAAAAAGAAAAAAAAAAAAAAGAAAAGAAAAGTTTCAAAATTCATATGGCCATTTCTTTAGCTGTGCAAGATAAAAGTCTATATATTAACTTAATTTCATAACACGGCAAAGATTTAAGTATTTAAAACAAAATCCTCCTAGTTCAGGTAAAACAATAATTTAAATGCCCAATCTATAAGTCACACAACTAGTCTCTCTTTTGCACTCACAATACCTACTGAAGCAGGTGTTTTGTATATACAGGGAGGGCACAAAAAAACCACAACAAAAACCACCACATTAAATAATTACACTTAATTACACTGAGAGAGAAAAAGATAAAGGGAGTAACAAATCCTATTGTTATTCTCCACACATTGTATAGGACATGTGTTTCCTTATACTCCATGTTTGGTATGTAGCTTACCAGCAGCTCTCTAAAAATCAATATAAAAGAGATTTATTAGAAATTATAAAAATCTAAAGTCACATATACTAGACACTAGGAATTTTCTATAAATGTTTATTATTTCTCTGCCTCAGGTACAGGGCTGAAGAAGAAAAATACATATTGACTAGTCATCATACAAGGAAAAAAAAAATCAATAAATATGGAAAATATTCTTCCAATACATATAAGGAGTATGGAAGTTACTAAACAAAAATCTGTGCTTTCCCTACTGATGTCAGTAGAGGTGATTACTTCAGTGTCAGGAAGGAGATGGTTTTGTGCCAGATACGGGTTTGGGAGTTTAGATTGACATTCTAATTCCAATCTCTCCCACAAATTTGCTGTGTTACTTTGGGCACCTTAGAATTCAATCCTATGAACGCTATTAAAAGGCATATTAGTCAGTGGGAATGTTACCTGAATGAGCACTATATGCAGAAGAAAATGCACAATCAGGTCCTTATTCTTTGTACTTCACTTTCACCCTATTTGGTTATAGCAATGCAAAACGTGTTGCAAATTTATACTAATATTTGTAAAACACATTGAGAGCCTAACAGGGAAGGTGCCAGAAGCACGAAATGTAACATTACATTCAAACAGAGCATATGAAGAGCAAAAAGCAGAATTTCTGTTCTCTTGCTAACACTTTAGTAAAGTTTTTCCATTTCAAATTTTTCCTTGAGGCATCAGTTCTTTACTCGTGACAGTTAAAATTCCCTAATCTCTCTGCCAGTAACAACTGTGTTTAAATATTATTTAACTGTCAACCTGGGACTACGAAAAGGAGAAAATGTTCTTGCTCGAGCAGAAAAAAAATCAAACAGCAATAACTGATGTCTGTAACACTTCATTTCGATCCCAGTCATTGGTGCTGGGTATAACTGCTCTCTCTCTAGGCTTCTGGGAATTTCTAAAAGCTTTCTAGCTAGTTTCTCTTTGCTTGCAGAGATGTTGACCATAGTTTATGATTAAGTAATTGCATACTGAGTGTTACTTAGGAGATTAGATATGAGCCACTCAGTTATGCATGTAGCTTGGGAGAGGGGCCAGATCTGGCCTCCCAATCCTTTTGATCCAGCTTGTGCCCACCCTTGTGGCAGGGAGCATCATCGATCAAAGCAGCTGGCTGCTCCTTGTGGCTTGTGCGCTGCATGGAGGGGACTTCAGCACGCTGCCCCTGCTGCCAGCAAAATCTCTGAGTTTCTAGAGAGCTAAGGAAGTTTGCTGGGGTGAGGCAATGCAGCACAATTTCACAGCTCCCATTAGCTGGTTTCTGGCCAATAGGTGTTAGAGATTTTTCTGGTGGTGGGAGTAGCATGGAAAGCCTCTCCTTCCCTTCTTCCTCCCCTGCAGACCCTCACATGCACAGCCAGCCAGCAGTCTGGGGCAGTCTGAGTGGGCTGCTGGCTGGGAACTGCTTAGTTAAGTGCCTCTAGGCCACAGCCTGCCTCTAGCACCCCAACCCCTCCTTCTCCCAACTCCATAAGAAAGTGTGGCCCTTGACCACTTTACCAAAACCTTAGCATGCACCTCCCCACCTCAAAAATTATTGCCCATCCCTGATGTAGCCTCTCCCTGGAGCATGCATGTCCTGGTTAATTAAAAAAAGTTTGTGTTTCACTTTTCTTGCTTTAATAAAATTTCTTGAACAGGAGGCAAGTGATGTACAAAAATGCACTCACAGTCCAAGGCAGACTACTAAGAAAAGGATCTTGTTTCTATTAAGTATTCTGTAAATGGCCCTGGAGTGACTGCCCATCAATATCTGATGGCAAATACAGTGAATGAATGCAATTAAGAAAAATGTTAAATAAAGAGCCATGACATCCATTTACACTATTTTTTAATTTGGTTGAAATACTTCAGCTATATTCAGTTCCTCAAAATAATACTTTTCTATTGCACTGATAAATAAATACAGAGCAAGTGTAATTAATGACACACAAAGGATGGTTCATAGAATAGGGTGCCAGCCTGGGATGTAAAAAACCAGGTTTAATTTTCTGCTCTGCTACAGACTTGTGTGATCCAGTCTCTCTATTCCATAGTTCACCATACTAAAATGGTTCTGTAAGGATTTATATTAAAGATTACAAGGTGATCAGACGCTGTGGTAATGGGACTGATACAATTACGTAAGGCAGGTTGTGCTTAATGCAGACACAAACTCTTCTGATCCTGAAAACACTTATGTGCAGGAATAGTTTTATTTATACAGCTAGCCCTACTGACTTCACTAGGAGTGGCAACGTACTTTAAAGTTAAAAATATGCACATTTGCAAGATCAGGACCAAACTCCAAGGTTCTACCATTGATCTGCAGAGTGACCCTTGTCAAGTCTTAGTGCCTTATTTAAGGCATCTTCTAACCTCATAAGATGGTTGTGAAAATTAGTGTTTGTAGAAATGCTATGAGACCTTTGGATATGAATACATTATTAAACAACTGAAATATTCCTCCTCTATTCACTCTTTACTTTTATATCCCCTTTGGCAGGTTAATTATAAGAGCAATAGATCACTTGTGTTGCACTATATGTTTGTACGGCCACTAACACAATGGAGTGCTGAATTAACTTGGGTTTCTAGGCACTATTGTGATCAGAAAAATAATTAATCCAGCACCTCACAAATAGAGTTAAGATCATTAAAAAACAAAAGAGAATATCCCCAAAGATTTTTCACAAAATTAATTCTAGTAGTAAATTTATTTCCAGTATGACTTTAAAAAAATCCACATTGTTTTACATTATTAAAACCTGAAACCTAGCTGGGTGTTTCTCTTCTCATTCACTAGTGTCTGGGGGAATACCAGAAAAGTTTAATTGTGATGAAAAACTGGATAAAAACATGGAAGGAGCATCAGACTGATATGTACATAATTTGGGCAAGGAGACTTATTTCCTGGCCATCACCAAAATAGTTGTACCGCTTTCTTAAATATGCTTAATAAGTGAATAAGCTTTCTCCATACTATTGAGATTAACTCTGTGGTCCTTTCATGCTAAAAGTGAAATAACATGAATGAAGTTCATGGACTACATTGCTATGATTCTTAATATTAAAATTTATTCACAGGATCTGTAGAAAGATGTTGCTTGCTAGAATTCTTCACAACATGTGTACATTTGTCTTCTCATATGGAAACAAAATCCTATAACTTGAATGCAATTGTAAACCATAAAAATGACTTAAAGGGGTACCAAGTTTAGGACAAATCAAAAGGTGATATTCTAATGACAAGCACTGCTATAAGCACTGTGTTTAATTATGTAATGTAACTGCTGAAAATACAGTGTTTACAATGGGGGGAGCTGGTGTGCACGGGGAGCTGGCTTAAAGTTAGCTCCCTGGGGCCCAAACTGTAGTCTCCGCAGGGCATGGGAGTGGAGAGCAGATGGCTCTGTAGGAAGTGGCGTGCCAAGAAAGCCAGCTTTGCTTCCTGGGCACATGGAGTCCCACAGAGCCACCTCCCTCCTCACTCCCACTGTTGTCTCCGATAGAGACAGAGGAGGGGTGCATATAACCATGCATATAACCATGCACATTAACTGATGAGCCCATATAAATGGTTACACTTTCACATTCTTAGCTGCTACTAAGCTAGACTGCTTCCCAAACCTATATATTTTTAAATCTTTACCACTGAGGACAGCATTCAGAACGTTAGTATTCTGTTGATGAGACAGACAGAATTCACATTGCTCATGAATTAGCAGATTGGCTGTTGTAGCCAGACACGAACCCCAACTTGGTTTCGCCCCCCCCCCCCCAGAGAGCAAGAGAAAGGCAGTCAGCCTTTGATGCCCTGGGAACACAGGTGTGCTGCCTGTCCCTGACTCTACCATAAACAGAAACCAGACAGTAAATGGGCTAGCTGACGACCCAGGGCCTCCCGCCGTCCTCATGGCTAGTACCAGTAATTGACACGCCTGCATTGTCCCAGGAGAGGAATCTTCGCCCATCACATACCAGAGGTGCCCATTGTCTGCATTTTCCCAGGTGTGAATTATGTTTTGCACCCTTAGTGGGAAACTTGGCATTCAAAGCCATTTTTCCTAATTGGCCACTTGAGACCAGGAAGAAGCCTACATGACCCAAGGGGTATAAAGAGGGATATAGTAGCCCACCCCATTTGAGCTCCAATTATCTATAGCTGCTGGCAGGTATTGATTGTCTCCCGAGGTCTGTGGGACGCCCAACATCGCCCTACTTCTTCCCGAGGGATTGAGAGAAAGACGCTGGCCACGCCAAGTCTGGAACGCAGGGGTGAGAATATATACTTGCTAGGTATCTATTTGCATGCATTTAATAAGAGCTCAGAGAACCAAAAGGGTTTCATGGTACCTATAAGTGACTTCTTAGTGTAATTTCTGTCCTGTCCTTTGTAGTGGCTGTGTTATCTGTAACACAGCAGCAGCATTTAACAACTAAGTTTACCCTGTAACAATAAAATAGTAACTGTTTAAGCTTTAACCTGACTCCTTCAGTTGCTGTAACAGAACCAAGCACAATTTAAAAGAACTTCAGCCGGTCACAAGGGACTCACTGCCCTGACTGTTGGCTGACAGCTGTGAAGCGCTAAACATTTGTCAGAGACATACCTAGCCTCTGACAAGGTGGCTTCATTCTTAATCACTTTTAATATGTGTTATGAACACCTTACGTGTCTATGAATTACAGACTATCACTTAATAGGGGGAAGGTGTCCAGTCATCTTAAACAGTGACTGTCAAATCAGGTTAGATTGCAATCTGATCAGGTTTTCAGCTTTCTTGCCTCAAATCTAGAGTCATAATTACCTTGTTTAAAGCAGACTATATTAAATGAAACTAGAGTTATTGCACCCATACCTCTTATTCCTCTCCATCTGTGTAATAAGTTAAGACATTTATACTAGGTAGTGTTTCCTTTCCCCTCCCCACACCACCAATATTAATCCTCGCATCAAACACTGAGAACTGCAAACTCGCATGTGGTCAGACTCTTTTTGAATACTGATCCCATGAATGTCAGAAAAATACTAACCCTGTATTAAAGCCTGGTCATAGTTTAACAGATGAAAAGATAGAGAGAAAGCTCAAAAGAGAATCTACCACCAGTTTCTATTCTCAAAGCACCAAACAAGTGCAGAATACTCATTTTAAAAGCCAACATTGGCATTAGAAAACTAATAGAAGGCAACAGTGATCAGGTTCAAGTGAGAAAATACACAGTATCTATCCCATGAATTTACCCCAAATAAAAACCCTTCAAGCTACTGTATTTAGTAAGGAAAGTAAATACATTTTGATACAATTATCAAATACCGTGTAATCAAGCAACTACCATTCTTGAAAGCAAGTTACATGCTCCCTCAGATCTCATTTCTAAAAGCACTTAAAGCAGCTATTATCTCCATTTCACTGACAGGAAAATGGAAACAGATGGAGATCAAGTGATCTGTCCAAGACTATACAAGGATTCTGACAGAATTCGATTTAGAACTCAAGGATTTTTACAGCTAGTTCTTCACTCAAGCCATTAGAGTGCATGAAAAGAAGTCCATCTGGATATCTGGGAAAAGGATCTACTAATCAGAAATATTCCTCTCAGGCAGAGCAATACAATCTTAATCTCATTGGGGCTTGCTCTGAAGTGCGAGAGAAGACTCTGGCTCACCACGTCTATAAACACAGATCAGACTAAGGCCTGGGTCACCATTCAAGGGAGAAAAAAAATCATATTGTTTCAGAGAAGCCAAGACCGGAGAAAGGGCCATTGGCGGTCCTCTAGTCTGACCATCTAGAGAACACAGGAGTTCCTCAAAATAATTCCTAGGGACGATCTTTCTAAACATCAAATTGTAGTTTACAGGCTGCCAGCGTGGGAGCAGGCATCCTCCCCGCGGCTGCTCATTTGTGCCCGACGATAACGAAAAGTGATGACAACTCCAGACGGGAAGGAAGTTCCGGCTGCAGCAAGTGCCAAGCTGCCGTAGCCACTGGCCCGGGGTGTCCCTGTCCCTGCCTGGCCCCCACGCTCACCCCGGCCCCGCGCACAGGGACTCACTGGCTGCGACCGAGGCACCCGACGGCGTCTCTTCTCCAAGTTAACCAGAGCGGGCGGCTTCTCAGTGTTCATCCCCGCGGCTCGTCACCGGCCGGGATTCCCCCCGCGCCCCGCCCAAGAGGAACCCCGAGCTGCGGGCCGCCCGGGCCGCGCTTAAGGACAAGCCAGCCCGGGCGAGCTCCAGCTCTCCCTCCCGCCGGCGCCCCGCGCAGGGCTCCAGCCCGGAACCCAGGCCCCCGCTCGGGAGACGCCGCGGCCCCTTTCCTAGCCGGGGAGCCCAGGCCCACACACCGCAGCGGGCGCCGGAGCTGGGAACCGAACCCGCGTCAGGGCGGGGAGCCGCCCAGGTCGCTGGGGTTGGGGGAGGCGCGGGTGGGTTCCAGGGCCCCCGCCCGAACACTCACCCTCCAGCCGAGCCGCCACCTCCAGCTGCTGCCCCAGCCACTTCCGGAGGAGGAGCGGGCGCCGCGGCCAAGAGGGACCCGGAGGGAAGAGACGTCACCACACAGCGCTCCCTGCGGCTTCCGCCGGCTCTTACCAGCCCGCGCAGTAGCAGCGCCCCGCTTGGGGCGCTAGAGGCTGCTGTGCAGGAGTCCCTGCTCTGCCTGAGCCTCCGCTTGCAGCCGGCTGCTGCCCGCCACCTGCAGCCTCTAGCGATCCCTTGTCGTTTCAGTCTAGCCAGTATAGTTGGTTTCCGGCCGGCCCATCTGCAGCTCTCTTGCCTCATTCTCCCCGTGCATCGAGGCTGAGGAGTGCAGCAGCTGGCAGGGCGCCTGCAAGGAGGTGTTTCAACCCTCATTGGAATGACACTTCACTCCCCTTTGGGCACCTGGGCCTCCCCCACTCTGTATCTCCTTTCCTCGTGCTGTAGCAGGGGGATATAAAACACTTTCTGATGAACGAATTAGCTCCTATTTTCTTTTTTAAAGGGTCGTGTGACACAAAAATACCTATGCCGCTGCATGCTTACATTTCTACATGGAGTCACACAGCTGTAGGTTGCAAAAGAGACACCTGTACAAACACTTGGTTATTTTTGGCCCAATTACTTCAAACACATATATGCTTTATTTTAAGCAGATGTGCAATTCCATTGGTTTCCAAGTAATTCTTTGTAGAATGGGGCCTTTGGTGCACAACGATGGTCATTGTGCACAGGAATCTGAATAGAAAAGTGCTCCTGCTTTTTATAGTAATGTTCTAAAAGTGTGTTGTGTCCTTAGTATGAAATATTCTATGTAAAGGTATGTGTTACAGTGGTCAGTGCTTCTATTCTCATCCGACCACATAGCTAACATATTCCAATGTGATTAACTGCCCTCTGTATTAGGTATCCCCACTGACCAAAATGTTGACAGCAATTATCTCAAGAATTTGTGAACACTTCCTTTTGAAAGTACTTTTTTGCAGCTATATTTTTTGGGTGGGCAACTGGGAAATTCCTTTTCACTGTAGTTTTTGTGAGTAGGCTCCCCTTTCCCGCCCCCAGACTTTCACTCCTGCAGTACAAATGGTTCAGCTCCACCAGTACTAGGAAGAGTCTTCCAAGAAATTAAGAAATCACCTGATAAGTATTTTATACTAGGAAGAGGAAAGTGATACCATAGACAAGGCGCTTGTTGGTTCACCACAGTATTATCTAACCTTGTTTAAGAGTGCTTGGTTGAATGAAAATGTTCTGTTTAGAATTACTCCCGCGTCTTGTTTATATGTCAACAGTGCCATCTTGCGGTAGATTCATAAAGTTGCCTTGCCACTTCAGGAAGGGGGAATGCAAGTGAGAATTAGTAATAGCTCTGCTTAGGAAACCCTAAATTATCTTTTATGGTTGCAAAACCAGAGGAGTATATTCAGTTTTCTAGGCGGAGAGGTTATTTTTAGAAGCTATCATTTTTCATTAATCTCCTCTTGCTTTGGAATTAATATCATGTGCATTTTATATATTGCCTCAAACTGTGTATAGGATGCAAACGCTACAACAGTTCAGGACAAGAAGTAGAGAAGAATAGAGTGTTCAGTTGAAATTGCAGGGGGCAGTTAGGGAGCCAGAAAGGAATTAGTAGGGAGGGGAGCTCTCCATTTTCTCTCTCTCTGATCAAATACCGAACAGTAGCCATCAATATTTGTTAAATAGGGACTCCACGTCCAAAGAGTTACCAGCCTTTGGACTTCATGGGATCATCAAGATTTAGACTTTGTTATTAGCATGCACCCAAGAGGCATGTAAGGTTTCTGCATATTTCTGCCCCATTAAGGGTATCTGGTAAAACTGAAGACTGGAAAGTCTTAATCTTCCAAACAGGAGAATAAAATTTGCAAAAATGACCAAAAAGCTGCTATACATTTCAATTTCCAGCTTTCCCTTAAGAAGTTTGGCCTTGAGGAAAGGAGTTGGCTTTGTAGGTCCATAGCATAGAGGTGATCAACATTGGCAGTAAACACAAATTTCCATCCAACAGTTGTCCTTTTTGTTAACATTTGAAATTTCACTTGCATCTTTTTTGAAAATTCAAATATGGTAACGCTAGTTAAAATTTTGGATTTCAAAAATCTGCAACCAATTCAGAGATACTTTTACAACTGTGTAATTGAGTCGGAATGATTTTTTTCTCCTACTCCTTCCACTGTCAGTGGTCACAGGAGTTTAAAAATATATAAGGTAGCATCATCTATGCCCAACTTCTGGCCCTGGACCTATGAGAAGTCAATGCTTCTTTCTGATTCTGGCTCCAACTTTGGATCTGTTTGAAATTTTATGAAGTCTATATCATGAAATTTTCAGAAATATCAGCTTTGATTCTAAGGCTCAGTACAGACCCATTTTCCCAAACATGTTAGTGACTTTTTATTAAAATGGTTATTGACGTTTTACACTCCCAAACCTGGGTTTCAGGGTATGCAACATTTTGAATACTATTTCAATGAAGTTTTTTATACATATTTCAACTGAAAAATGTTTGAGGAAAGTTTTGGAAAAAACAATTTAAAAAAACATTCTTTTGGATATTTTTTTAAAGAACAAGGCCGTTTTTTCAATGAAAAAAATCAATCTGAAAAACTTCTATCCAATCTACATTAAATTTGAAAAACAGGATTCACGTGAGTATCAAGTAAGCATGTGCATGGAAGTTAAAGGGAGCTCTTTTTGAAGCTTGAGATCACAATATGCAGTAGGAACCAGGCCACAGAACAGTTCAGAAGGGACACATTTGCCGTATGTTGTGAACTTCACCTTGCCTGATTCCAAAAAGAGATGACTCTGAATCAGAACAACAATCCAGACCTGAAAATGCACACATTGGCTATGTCTACACTCGCGGCTTCTTGCGCGAGTAATATGCAAATGAGGCTAAGCGTGGAATATTGCCAAGCCTCATTTGCATACCTAATGAGCCACCATTTTTTTCAGAAGAGGCTCTTGCTCAAGAAGGAGCGTCTACACTGCCCCTTCTTGCGCAAGAAAAACCCTCTTGCGCAATGCCGTTACACCTATTATTTTTCAGGAAGAATGGCATTGTGCAACAGGGTTTTTCTTGCACAAGAAGGGGCAGTGTAGATGCTCCTTCTTGCGCAAGAGCCTCTTCTGAAAAAAATGGTGGCTCATTAGGTATGCAAATAAGGCGTGGTGATATTCCACACTTAGCCTCATTTGCATATTACTCGCACAAGAAGCCGTGAGTGTAGACATAGCCATTCTGTGTGACTCAAGAATCCAAACCCAGATACAAATCAGACAGATGGACAGTCAGTTCCATTCTATAAGCTGAGGAATGCAAAGTGATGGCCTTATCTCAGTGATTTTCAGCCTGCGGTTTCAGAGCCAGTGTGGTTTATCAGGGCATTGCAGGTGTTCCTTCAAGAAACCACGTTGGAGTTATATTTCAGGCAGAGCAAACAGACTGCTGATTACTGGAATACTCTTCCATGATAACTGATGCACACAAGGTGCTCTAGGTAGCACTGAGCTAACAAACTGGAGCTGACAGCATCCCTTTCAGTCAGCAAGGAAGGGAGGAGAGGAACAAACATCACATTCCTTCATAGACACTTAAAGAAGATGAGTGGGAGGACAACGCTTGTCCAAAAAAAAAAAAAAAAAAAAAAAAGCCACTGAGACACAAAATAATTCTCTGAGGGATAGGGTGATGATATTTCTGTATGCTAAATATGGAACACCTGGTAAAATTAGTTGTATTCAAGTGAGTTCAATGTCAATCAATCAGAACTATGCAGTACCAACGTTCAAACTAATGTTGGCTGAGCCCCTGTTAAAAAGAAATGCTGCATAATTGGATTCTTTTTATTTACTCTCTTATCTTTAAGGCTTTAGAGTTCACACAGGGAGGGGTGACAATGCACACGCCTGTGTGATTTTCTCATATGGGGGTGAAGACTCACTGACCTTCCCTACCCAACTCTCTGCTTTCCATGCCTGGCTGGGCCTTCAGGATGGAACTGTCTCTCCCAGTACCTGGCACCACTTTTTCCTGAGGCAATACATGGAGGCAGGGACACACAGAGTGCTCTGTCTCCCAATTTCTGCCAGGACTCACACCAGAATGTAGACAGCAGCAGCCTTGTGGCAGGGTGCAGGGACTGAAACTGCTTCCAGCTGCAGGGGAGATGGAAAAGGGGAAAGGATGACCTGACTCATATCTTTGCAGGGCTCGTCCCTCCTTCCCATCCCCAGCATCTGTGCCTGTGAGCAGCTTGTCCCTTCTCGCCCACACAGTGCTGAAAGGCAGTTCATGCTTCCAGGCTGGTGCTAGTTATTGATATACACTAGCTGCCTCCTGTCCCTTGGCTACAGCGCGGGCAGGACGGGGTTAAGCCCTAAAAATGCATTGTGCACCGGAGGCCCAGGGAACCTGACAGGAGGGGTTTCAGTGAACCCAAGCAGAGATGTGGCTCAGCAAGGGAGGGTGCCCTAGGGTTGGAGCAGCCCCATGCTCCCTGTGGGGCAGGATGCAGGCTAGGGATAGGGAGAGTTTGTGATAAGCCCCTGTCTGGGGGGTGGCTGTGGAGCCTGTAGGACTGGGGTGTGAATATGCTGGAAATCTCTTCTCCCCCATCTCCCTCCACACGCCAGAGCTTAGGGCTATGTCTAGACTGCCGCTTTTTATCAGAAAAAGGTACACAAATTGCGAAGCACAATTTTTTCCTTTTTCCAATAGTTTTTCCCTTTTTCTGATAGTTTTTTCGGAAGAGGCTTTTCAGAAGAGCCCTTCTTCCTAGTGGGAGGAGGAAAACAGGGCTTCCAAAAAAGCACATCTACTCTTCTGCAAAAAAAAGTAGAAGAGTAGACGTGTTCCCTGGACAGCATCCCAGAAAAAACTCCATAGTCTAGACCAGTGGTCCCCAACACGGTGCCCACGGGCGCCATGGCGCCCGTGGGGGCATTCGTGTGCACCCACCAAGTGCTCGGGGCTGGCCTGGCCCTGGGCACGTGGCGCACGCATGGTGCCAGAGCCGGCCCCGAGCGCGTGGCACTTGGGAGGGAGCTCCGGCCCCGGGCGTGCGGTGCTTGGAGGCGGGGGGCGCCGGCCCCGGGCGCGTGACACTTGGGGGGGCGCCGGCCCTGGGCGCGCGGTGCTTGGGGGGGGGAGGGACACCGGCCCCGGGCGCGCGGCTCTTGGAGGTGGCCCCGCCCCCAGGCATGCGGCAACCTCCAAAGGTTGGGGACCACTGGTCTAGACATAGCTTAGATGACGGGCAGAGAAGCTGTTGTACCAAATAAAAGCAAGCAGGATCTTATGAGGGGGGATAAGGCAAAAAGCCACATTTATTGTAAAGATAATAAAAAAATAAAGAAAAGATAGAAGCAAACAACGTTGTTTAACTACTTATTCCTAACACTACTTAACCCTTATACACTTATATATATATATAAACCATTCATTCATACATCCATTCATTCAAGTTCTGTGTATAGTTACCAGCCTGGAAGTTGCTTGTGACAGGATACTGGCCAGGTACTCTGTACACAAGTGATGGTAGTGGGGAGCGGAAGTCCTGATCAGATGTGCATCTGAAGCTCCTGGTGGGCTGGCAGCAGAACCTTGGACTCTGATTCCATAGTTTTTTAGTCCAGTTCTTATAGGAATTTCTTCCTATGCCAGTCTATGGAAATTGCTGCATCATGCTGATGTCTCCAGGGTGGCTGCCAGGTGCTCATCAGTGATCTCATCGGGTGGACCTCCAGTTTCTCCACTTGACACCTTTTGGTTGCACTGGCACCTGACGCCTTCTTCAGCCCTTTGTTGCTGTATTCTCAGGCTGGCACCTCTTAGAACCATTCATTCATCATCCAAGCACTCTCTCATACATTCATACAGTATTTTGTATAATAATAAAAGTTGTAGTTACAGAAAGTTTCTGGGTGGTGTTGCTTAAAACATTCTCTGAGTGCTGAGTAAAGTTACAATGTTTTAAAGAGAACAGGCGTCAATTAGCAGAGTTAGTGGCTTGACAATGCATTGTTACAATGTATCTCTGCAATGTCAATTTCAAGCAGCCCCTTGCACAAGCTTGAGCATGCCCTGGAGCACAGAGGGGGGGGCTGTTTCTGGTTACATAGGATTATATTTTTAACAGTTCTAAGTTACATTACCTAATACATTATATTCTAAAGGGACAATAATAATAATAAATCTAAACATTTAACAATCTTAACAAATAATAATAATAATAAGAAGAAGAATTAATAATAAATCTAAACACTAAGTTGTGGGGAACAAATTATGGGGAGTCACTTCCATTTGGAGGAATCATTTTCAATACATTAATATGTTATCCCTACATACTCCCCCTTTTGACACTACGATATCTGGTATACTCGTAGTGTCACTTTGTATTTAATCTGTTTAAGAGAAGGTATCGTGAGGCAACATGTGTTTGTGATTGTAATGTAACAAATATTCTCTTTATCCAGGTCAGGTGACTTGCCCAGAGCGAGAGAAAATAGTGATTTTATCCAGGGCAGCTTGGGCAACAGTTTGAAACCCAATTAACAGTGCATGAATGTATGTGCTCTTATCCCACATAGTGTAGGCATCTTTGCATTTAGCCCTGAAAACAAAATTGGTGGTGTGCCTCAGTTTCCCTTTTTACATCACACACCAATTTTGGAATTCCCCTTTCTCAGGTGAGAAGCTTCAACACTAATTACAAGTACGAACAGTAAAATACCAGTGTTACAAGGCTTTTGAACATACAATGTGCTCTTGGGTACATTTTTTTTTTTTTTAACCATTTCCAGGGTTTTGGTATAAAATCCTGCACATTGAACATTGTTACATTCTTAGTAACTGCAGTACAGTGGTCATGAAAGTTAGCATAAGTAGCAGGAACAAATCCATCCCAAATGTACGCTGACAATTTTGGGTTTTTAGGTTGAAAAATCTGCAGCCTTCCTTGGCCACATAGGTTTTGCCCCATTGCCCTGTTGTTTTAAATGCAAAGCTCCCTCTTTCAAAGACAAAAGGCCTGACTGGGTGTGCCTCCCCTGGGAATACTTCTGTCCCAAACACACTGACTTCCCAGCAAGCTGGTCATACCCAGTCACTTGGTTGCCAGACTGCTCCAATTCCCTGGCTGATTCTGCCTCTTCTGAAACAACCCTCAGTCCCTCTGAGATCTTTCCACAGCCATCTACACTGGGTTTCTTTAAATGCAGTTAACATGTTTAATGCTTATTGAACCTTTCCTGCCTAGTGCAGATTATCTTTAACACAGTATACTAGCTAGTTAGACAGACAGACATGAGACAAACACAAAACATAAAACAATCTTTGTTGCAACAATACATCCATGGTGTTGTAGGGTATTTAGTTGGTACCAGCTTGTCCTGATTTTCTGAAAGACAAAACAAGAACATACTTCTACCCCTTTGGGGGTGGCATTATTATTTACATACTTTCTCTTTTTATTTTACAAATATGCTTTCATGTCTCTTTGCTTACAATTACTCCTATAGTTAAATATTTTTGTTTTGTAGGCAAAACAGGTTTCTATGTTTTTTACCCCTTCTTGTGGGTGAATTACCCCACTGTGTAATTATTAAATTTAGGAGGTGTACTTTAGTTTTTCTCTTATACAGCAGACTAAGTTAGTAAGTTTCTGCTGTGTTAGGTTTATGAATAGAGAGTAGCCAAGAAGCATTATTACTATAATGCTGGGAGGGTTTTAAGTGTGAGATGTGTTTCCAATGATTATTTTAACATTTTAAAGGTTTTTTCTTTTTTTAAAAAAAAGAAAATCATGTACATATTACAGGGTTAATTATGAACATTAGCATTAAATAACAAGTAGCCCTGTAGATCTTACCAATAGGTGTTAAGTATCCTGTGATAGCATGCCTTTTATTTAGACAACTTAGCTTTGAGACCAGTGTGTTTAAAACCATCTTGAAATTTTTCCATATGCTTTCCAATCCTTTTTGTTCTGATCTCAGGTAGTTTGCTAATCAAACTATTTATTTACCTGCAAACATTTTTTTTTTTTGTTTTGTTTTTTTTTTTTTGTGCTGCCAGCTAGGGCATTTGCACCACAGACACTTTCTGGCTTGCTTTTAGATTAAAAGCTGTTTGTAGCTTTGTTTTAAAAAGGGACACAATAACTTTTGCCAGAGATTTACAGTTTTGAGTTTTTACTTTAAGTTCTGCTTTCTCACACAGCAACCTGAAAAGGAAATTACAACCTGTTGTGGCTCCTGGAGCCTTCACAGGATTTTGATTTGTTTCCAGTTTTTACCTCCTTCTACAATATACATTGCATGTCACAGGAAAATGTGCATTCTTTGTTTATAATGTTATTTAGCCATATTAATTTTTGCATCGGGTGTAACTATTTCTTTTATGCTCACTGAGTTTTAACAAACCAATTTGTTTTAAGCATACAAAACAGTTTACTAACCTACAAAACAGGAGTTTTGGATCTTGAAAACTTTACCTACTATTTACACTATATTTACACACAGATACATGCATATATTCTCTGAATATTTCTAACACTATTTTTACATACCTGTACAAAGATTACATTCACTTTTATTTATTTGGGGGTAGTTAAGTTCCCAATAGAACCCCCTTGAAGTTCTTTAGTTAAATTTGCCTGGATTATTTACAGACACTCTTTTGGAAAAGGGCCCCTTTTTCCTTTAGAATGGCTGCAAAGAAACTAAGAATTCTTTTCCTATAACATTTTAGCATTTTTACAACTGCTCAATTCCTTCCATACTCTGTAGAGTTAACTTTTTTTGTGTGGTTTTTTTTTTCTTAAAACACTTTATTTCTTAAAATGAAAACTGGCCTTGCTTTAGATATTACTTCTTGTAAGTATTGTTTTAAGAATTTAGATTTACAGTACCTGTACTTACTGCTTTTTCCCAGTTTTACCACAAGGCCTTTAATTTATCTTTTGCCTGCCTGCTTGTTTGGGCCTGATCCTGTTTTTTGTTGTTGAATGGCCCTTTTCCATGGACACAGGCTTTGTCCCATTACCAGTTTAGCAAGGAGGGTGGCCTTGTTCACTAAACCCCACACCTCCTGGTCCTTTTTTATTAAAGCATATTAATGAAAACTTTGAGAGTGCTACTTTAACTCTCAGTACCCATCCTTAAGGGAATCTAGCTGTGTCTGGGTACTGAGGGACAGACATTTCCAACTTTTTGCTTTTGCAGCAGAGGCTTTTACATTTTGCAGTTTCCTATTTGAATTTTTATAATTAGTTAATTTGAGGAACACCTTATTACAGGTTTCATAGGAGCCAAATTGAAGTTGTGGGGTTTTTTTTTCCTTTTTCTTTTGGGTTTAGCTTTTTCTGCAGAGAGAGATTTTTTTTTCTTTGCAGGTAGCTAAGTGGAGGTAACTGTTATTACATGCCTCCCATAATCGTTAAATTGCTGCTGCATATCCTTTGGCAGCATTAGAAGGTTTGTACATGAGGATATACTGTGCCAATCTATCCTCTAGGTCCAAAACATTACAAACATTTTCGAGGGCTTGTCCAGTCCAGGGACTTGTGCCCATATCTCTGAAGGATTTGTTTAAAGAGTGTTATTTCTTTATAAAAGGTGAGGTTTGAGCTCCTTCAAACTTTATTCCTCCCTCTGAGACCGCTTTCCCTGGACTTTTCTTAAACATCTTTAATACTTGTGTAGTTTCCTTTATCACCCCTGAACCCTTGCAGCGAGTGACACAGCCTAGACTATTAATTAATAATCGTAGCTTCTTTTTACAGCCTAAATTATTTTAATAATTGTAGCTTCTAGTTACACAGCCTAGATTATTCCAATGAATAATCGTAGCTTCTTACACAGCCTAGATTATTCCAACAATAGTCGTAGCTTCTATTTACAGCCTAAATTATTTCAACAATTGTAGCTTCTAGTTACACAGCCTAGATTATTCCAATGAATAATCGTAGCTTCTTACACAGCCTAGATTATTTCAATGAATAACCATAGCTTCTATTTACAGCCTAAATTATTTCAATAATTGTAGCTTCTTTTTACTATGAGCTCTTTTGTGAAGCCTCTACCCTCTGGAGGTCAGCAGGCTTTGGTTAACCAAAATAAAAAGAAAGAAAAAGAAAAAAAAAATAGAACTGCTCTTTGTAGAGTCCGCTGTGTGCACACTAATGTTCACAATACCTGAGGCTTTTTACCAATATTCCCCCTTTCGCATTCTCCACCAAAATGTTGTACCAAATAAAAGCAAGCAGGATCTTATGAGGGGGGATAAGGCAAAAAGCCACATTTATTGTAAAGATAATAAAAAAATAAAGAAAAGATAGAAGCAAACAACGTTGTTTAACTACTTATTCCTAACACTACTTAACCCTTATACACTTATATATATATATAAACCATTCATTCATACATCCATTCATTCAAGTTCTGTGTATAGTTACCAGCCTGGAAGTTGCTTGTGACAGGATACTGGCCAGGTACTCTGTACACAAGTGATGGTAGTGGGGAGCGGAAGTCCTGATCAGATGTGCATCTGAAGCTCCTGGTGGGCTGGCAGCAGAACCTTGGACTCTGATTCCATAGTTTTTTAGTCCAGTTCTTATAGGAATTTCTTCCTATGCCAGTCTATGGAAATTGCTGCATCATGCTGATGTCTCCAGGGTGGCTGCCAGGTGCTCATCAGTGATCTCATCGGGTGGACCTCCAGTTTCTCCACTTGACACCTTTTGGTTGCACTGGCACCTGACGCCTTCTTCAGCCCTTTGTTGCTGTATTCTCAGGCTGGCACCTCTTAGAACCATTCATTCATCATCCAAGCACTCTCTCATACATTCATACAGTATTTTGTATAATAATAAAAGTTGTAGTTACAGAAAGTTTCTGGGTGGTGTTGCTTAAAACATTCTCTGAGTGCTGAGTAAAGTTACAATGTTTTAAAGAGAACAGGCGTCAATTAGCAGAGTTAGTGGCTTGACAATGCATTGTTACAATGTATCTCTGCAATGTCAATTTCAAGCAGCCCCTTGCACAAGCTTGAGCATGCCCTGGAGCACAGAGGGGGGGGCTGTTTCTGGTTACATAGGATTATATTTTTAACAGTTCTAAGTTACATTACCTAATACATTATATTCTAAAGGGACAATAATAATAATAAATCTAAACATTTAACAATCTTAACAAATAATAATAATAATAAGAAGAAGAATTAATAATAAATCTAAACACTAAGTTGTGGGGAACAAATTATGGGGAGTCACTTCCATTTGGAGGAATCATTTTCAATACATTAATATGTTATCCCTACAAAGCTTCCCATGTCAGCACTGTGTGGGACTTTTGCATATGCAGGGCTTGGTCCTCTTGGCCAGTGCCCTGGGCTGGAGGGTAGGGCTTTCCTAGGGCACTGGCCCAGCTGGAGGCAATGGGGGAAGGAAGGAACCTGTTGGCTAGGCTGATGCTGAGCTGAGGACTCTGACCAGGGGCTGATTCTCTGCACAGTGCTGGGAACAGGATGTGCTCTGCCAGGGGAATATGGAGCAGTAGCAGGGAGCAGGGTGCGTGGGGATGAAGGGCCAAAGCAGGAAGTGAGAGGAGGAGCATCTAAAAGGCCAATGGTGGGCAGCAGAGGTGACACATAGCTGGCTGCTGCCTAGCAGGCACCAGCTGCCACAGAGTGCAGCAAGTGCTGTCTGGAAATGGGACAAGGGATGCACACAGCAGGGATTATGCTGACAGATCAGCAAGGGGAGCGTACAGCCCCGCATGCTGCAGCATTTACCAGCCACCAGCCTTGCATACCTACCCCTATCGTTGGCCACTGACTCCTCCCACTCACTGCTGATGAATGGGTGGCTGGCAAGAGGGTATCTAGCCAACAGTAGGACCCAGCAGTACTGAGGGGCAGGAGGGGAGACAGAAAATACAGGACAAATTGCCCATTTTAAAGAAAAGAACACTTGGAGGGCTTAAATATGGGCTGTTCCTTTACATATGGGATGTCTGATCACCCTACCCTGGGAGGTATCATTGGTCAGTAGTTGGAGCAGGAGAGTTAGGCTATGTTTCTGTAGTTATGTCTTTAAATTGGGGCAGGGAACTGTGGGCCAGATCTATAGAGCACTGCAGATCCACAGATATCCACTTCGTAGTCGTGATTATCCACATCTGTGGATGTTAGTGCAGAGACCCACAGCTCTTTTTTGTGGCTACAGATTTTGTATCCATGCAGGACTCTACAGATCCAGTCTGGCTTCCCGTAATCTGGCCTACGGTGAATCACTGGGCTACCCTTCCTTCTCTGCAGTGGGCGAACTGGTGCTAGCACTCAAGTCCTACTGCAAGTCTTTCTGCTTTGATGCTCCCCCTCTTCTACTGTGAGGCCAGAGGACTAGCTCCAGCTTGTCCGGCTGTGAGTAGGGTTGCCAGGTGTCTGGTATTGAACTGGACAGTTTGGTATTTTTGCCTCCTGTCCAGTAAAAAAATTCAGAAAATACCAGAAACCTAAAATGAAAATCCTGAGCTGTCCAGCTCAATAAAGAGGCATCCTGGAAACTCTAGTGCTTACCCGGTTCTGCAGGGGAGCTGTCCGGCCCCGCACAGGGAGGCAAGATGGCAGGCAGCTGCTAGCAGCCTGTTAGAACCAAAAACCTCAAAAGCATTTCTTAAAGAGGCTATGCTCTTCTCTCTCTCTCTCTCTCTCTCTTTTTCCAGAAACCATCTGGCAACCCTAGCTGTGAGGGGCAGGTGGAACAGAAACCCAGAATCTCACCAAGGGCCAGATCAAGGGAAGATGGGGCCTGGAGCAGGCCCTGTGGAGCTAGAGTGCAAGGGTGCCCCTTGTCCTGAGTGTGTTTGTATGCCTTTATTTTGGTTTCTTGGGGGCCAGGACAGTGAGGATTTTTTTGTTTGTTTTTGTTTGTTTCTTGGGAGAGGGGCACGTCAGTGAGGTTTGTTTCTTTTTGGTTTTTGTTTTGTTTTGTTTCTCTAGGGCTGGGCCAGCGAGGTTTTTTGTTTGTTTGGTTTCTTTTTGCTTCTCACTAGTGCGTGGCCCTCGAATTTTTAGGGGGGGTCAGTTGTCTCTTACTATAAAAAGATTCCCCATCCCTGCTTTAAATAATTTGGGGGACCTCTAATGGTCTTGTCTGTCTATCATGTTTCAAAAGGCACAAGAACCGGGCAAGGGCAGCAATGAGTATAGGTAGCTGGCAGGAGGTCACCTTCTAAGTGATCAGACCTACAGGTCAGAATCCAAATCCTAGAGGGAAAGCAAAGCTGCTACAGTTTTTGCTCTGGTTGCCCTGCTTCCTCAGACACCACAGCAGTTTATTTTCAGGTTTGTTTTTTTGCTTTGCACTGTGTTTTTGGCCATGGAGCCTGAGTTTCCCTGGGCAGGCAATGGCCCCACACTGTGATGATGGAAGTTCTGCTGCATCTGCATGAGAGTATCATGACGTTTGCAGCAGAGCTAGATTCAGAGCCCAGCTTTGAGCCCCTCACTTAGGCTTCAGCCCTACTGCCCTTGCCCCCGAACTTATTCCTGGAGAGGCAAGTTTGGAGGCTGGACACCAGTTCTTACTGGTGGGACTAGCTTGTTATGCAGCAGTGGGACGACGACCAGTGGCTCCAAAACTTCCGGATGCGGAAGTCCACCTTCCAGGAGCTCTGAGCCTGGCTTGCCCCTGCCCTACAATGCCAGGACACCTGCTTGTGGGCAGTCATCCCCCTGGAGAAGCGCGTTGCTATTGCTCTGTAGAAGCTGGCCGCCCCCGACAGCTACCACTCAGTGGGACATCAGTTTGGTGTGGGGAGGTCTACTGTTGGGGCCGTCTTGATGGAGGTAAGTCACTCTTGGGGGATAGTTCATGGGGGCAGGAGGAGGGTGGATAAGGGGGACGGTCAGGACCGGGCACAGGGAATAGGGTGGGAGTGGTAGAAGCCTGCCTGGCCTCACCCTGCGGTGGTGCGGGAGGCACAGGGGGTTTGCCTGAGGGGGAGCTCTTGGGGTCCGGGAAGGGAGAGGTAAGGGAGCACCTTTCACCAGCTCACGCAACTCCACTCATGTCCTGTTATGTGTGTTTGTATTTGTCCCTTTCTGAAGGTGGTGACGGCCATCAATTAGGAACTGCTTCACAGGACTGTCTGCCTCGGAGACCTACATACCATCTTGGCCGAATTTGCGGGACTGGGTTTTCCGAACTGTGGTGGAGCACTCGATGGGACTCACATTCCAATTCGCGCACTACCCCATCGAGCAGCACAGTATTTTAATAGAAAGGGCTACTTTTCCATGGTGCTGTAGGCCCTGATCGACCACCGGGATAATTCACAGACATTTGTGTTGAGTGGTCAGGCTCGGCACACGATGCCCGCATATTCCAGAACTCCTACCTGTACTGCAGGCTGCAGACTGGGCATTCTTTCCAGAGAGGAACTATGCAGTCGGCAATGTGCAGATGCCTACATGCATTGTGATCGATGCGGCGTACCCCCTTATGCCCTGGCTCATGAAGCCCTCTACTGGTCACCTGAATGTGAGCAGGGAACTGTTTAACTCCTGCCTGAATCGGGCTCACTTCCAGGTGGAGTGCGCCTTTGGCTGTCTGAAGGGCAGATTTAGATGCCTGCTCACTTGGCTGGACATGGGGGAACACAACATCCCCGATGTGGTTGCAGAATGCTGTGTGCTGCACAACCTCGTGGAGAGGAAAGGGGAGGCCTTCCTCCCTGCATGGGGGACATAGGCTGATGTGGAGGGGAAGCATTTTGAGCAGCCCTGGACAGCTGCCATCTGGCAAGCCCACCAGCTGGGCTTGTGCATTCGAGAAGCCCTGAGGGAGCAATTCTCCTAAGGAGGTCGATGATTTTCCCCAAGGCCTTCCAAATGTGGGATTGCCCCATGCCACCGATGCCTCCCTCCTCAAAATCCCTCCCAGCCCCATATTCACACATTGTACTCATTCATCACACACTGAGAACAGAGACAGGTGTTGGTGAAAAAATGTTTACAGTTTATTTCACTGTTGTTTTTTTGAAAAACTAAAATACTCTTTTGTTCAGAAAAATAAAGTCTGAAGGACAGACTTTTATTTAAACAAAATAAAGTGCTTCCCTCAGGCTGTGTCTAGACTGCAGGGTTTTTTCGAAAAAAGTAGCCTTTTTTCGAACAAACGCCACCTGCGTCTAGACTACAGCCACATTCTTTCGAAATTAAATCGAAAGAACGCGGCTTTTCTTTCGACGGCGGTACTCCTCATTTCACGAGGAAGAACGCCTTTTTTCAAAAGTGCTCTTTCGAAAAAAGGCGTTCTTGAATGCAAACAGGGCTTTTTCGAAAGAGAGCATCCAGACTGCCTGGGTGCTCTCTTTCGAAAAAGCGACTTGCTGTTTCAAAAGTACTGCTTGCAGTCTAGACGCTCTTTTTCAAAAGAGGCTTGCAGTCTAGACGTAGCCTCAGTGACTCTCACAGGTGGGAAGGGGGAATGTCAACCTAGAAGGGGGGAGGGAGGCTCAGAGGTGAGGGCACTGCCTTGATGAATATCCCCTGGCACTTTGGCTGCGGAGGCATTTTCGCACACAGCCACGCATGTGGGCTGGGACAGTAGGGGGCTAGGCAGGGGGTGGGGCTGTACCTGGGTTTGGGATGGCAGGGACTGAGCGGGGGCACGGGCTGAAGGGGGGGCAGGCTGAGCAGGAGGAGCATGACCAGGCACAGGACCAGGGAAGGCCATGGCCTCCTGGATCGCAGCGCAAATTTTAGTGTGCTTCTGGACAAACTCGTCCAGCAAGTGCCTGTGCCACTCTGCCTCTGCCTCCATCCTCCAGTTCATTGCGTCCTGCATCCCTTTCAGGATCGAGATGTGCTAGCGCACCAGGTCCAAATACGTGCGCTAGTGCTGACGGATTCTCTGCAACCATCTGGGTTGTGGGGCAGGTGTGACACCCCCCTCCTGGTCAGCTGGTCTGACTGTGGAGGACAAGAGGGAAAAGTCTTCAGTCATGCATGCTCACACTTTCCCTGAGAGGGCATGCCCTCCTTCTTCTCAGCAGTCAGTGCCTGTCCTAGGGTCAGAAGATGCATATGTGCATCTCAGGAAGGCATGGTGTGGCCTGGCCAGTAGTCATGGCCTCCCTGGAGCCCAGAAGGTGTGCAGGCCACCATCCAGCCCCCTGTTATGCACATCCCATGGCAAGCAGCACAGACAAGTGTCAGGCCACTGTTGGGATGCGTCTAAACTACATGGCTCCGTCAACGGAACCATGTAAATTAGGTAGGACAGCAAAGGGAAATGAAGTGGCAATTTGAAGAATTGTGTCTTCATTTAAATCAAAATGACCACCGTGCTGTGCCGCTCAGCTGATTGTCGGCACAGCGTGGCAGTCTAGATGGGGATCTGCCGACCCCAGAACCCTTAGTTGGCAGATCCTTTATGCCTCATGAAACAAGGCTTACAGGATCTGCCGATGAAGGGTTCTGGGGTCGGCAGATCCCCATCTAGACTGCCGCGCTGTGCCAACAATCATCTGATCGGCACAGCGTGGTGGCCATTTTGATTTAAATGAAGACGCAATTATTCAGATCGCTGCTTCATTTCTCTTTTTTGAGTAAACTAATCTACATGGCTCCATCGACGGAGCCATGTAGTTTAGACGTACCCTTGGAGTTCCCGCAGGTTGCTATGTGGCAATCCCAGTGTCCCCAACCCATGCCTGCCCCTGGCATCAGTGCCTCGCAGCCATGTGGTTGCAGGGGTAGGATGGCCCTTCCTGAGGTTGGCCATGTGTGTGCCCCCTCCCCCAGGCTGTGATCAGCATGACATCAGCAGTGCACTTTGCTCCCACCTGCCCTGCCCTGTGTGTGTTGGACCTTCACAGCACTTACCTGATGTTCCCTTCCTGGTGTCTGATGTTGTCTGGGAGGCCTGAGTGTGGGCGTCTGGTTCCTGGGTGCTCCTGGTGCTGTCTTCCTCCTCCTCCTCACGGGTCTCACCCTGGAGTGGCCACTGCTGCACAGTAGTCTTTCCTTGCCAGGCCATCAGCCAGTCAGGTGTAGATGTCCACGTTCCTCTGCCTGGACTGTGGGTCCTGAAGAGCCTCCTCCTGAGACCAGAGCTCCAAGGGAGGTCTTGGGGGACTTGTCCCTGGGACTTGGCTCTGAGTTGCGTGACCAGAAAGAGCAGCACAGTCTCAGGGTCCTGGCTGGAGCTGGCTTGCTGCCAGAATGCTAATCCTGGGTGCCTGTGACGTTTAAAGATGGCTGCAGGCAGGAACAATAGTGGTGATTTTTTTGAGATCCTCCCCTTGTAACACTTAGTAACATGGTAACAAAATGGGCAAAATTAAGGGCCTATCCACTCTGTCCTGCATTAGGTAATTTATAGACTATGTCTACACATAGAGCTGGAGGTGTAAATTCCAGCTCAAGGAATATACCTCTCTTCTGACTGTGCTAGTCTTCTAAAAACAGTGTATAGTCCTGGCAGGAAGAGTTAGCTACCCCCTAAATGCGACTAGTTCTTGGATAGGTATGTATTTGGGGAGGTGATGCTCCTCAGCATCTACACTTTATTTTTAGCATGCTAACTTGATCAGAGCTAGCACAGACATGTCATCTCAAGAGGGAATTTACACCTCCTTCTCCAACGTAGAATTGCTATTGCTGTCAGATGCCTACCTTGTGACATAAAGTGATGCAGAAATACTGTTCACCACTTGGTGGTGCTAGCTGCCTGGGGAAAACAAATACCCATCTGGCTCAATGCCGCTCACTGGATTGCAGCAATTAGGTTTTGGCTGGGAATTAACCACAGCAGAAGCTACTGCAATTCAGGATGAATTTATAAGCTGCCTTCTCTACAAGACAGTCCCACATATTCTTGAGAAGCAAAGTATTATGCATACAGCTTAATAACTCAAATGGTTACTGCAATAATTGAGCTATTTAGAGTACCTGATGGCTTGGGCTGAAATCCCTGTTTCAGGGAGACAGAACAGGCATCCAGCCATCTAGGTGAAGTTCTTAGTAAACACCTCAGAGAGGGCTTTGCTAAACTACTTGCCAAACTACCCCTCCAACAATCCACATAGTTAGTAAACTGCATCTGCTGCTTCATGTAAGGAAGGAAAACATAGCCTGTGTCAGTGGAGAGGGATTTTGATTGGTATTTGCTATTGTGCCCAGATTTCGAGGACGTTTAAACATTTTTCCAAGAGCTAGTGGGTGAATAGTTCCACTCATGTTCCAAGGAAGTCTTTGCAGAAGGGGGATCTAAGAGGAAGCAGAATCCAGAAGAAGCACTCTTGTTAAGGGTCCAACATTTACAGAAATTCACAGTTCAACTGCGAGATCCTGCTGACACATGGCAGGGACTGTCTTAGTCCAGGAATAACCTCCATGTTTTCTTTTTCACTATATACTAGGGATGTAAAATCCTGTTCATTGGTTAAACAGGTAAACATAGCGCTGACACGGTGTTTAACCGTTTAACTGATTAAAGGGGTATGTGGGCAGGGGCTGGTCCAGCGGCCTTCCCCCCGCCGCCTTCTGGAGTTGGGCTTAGGGTTGCCAGATGGTTTCAACAAAAATACTGGACACACTTGACATTACATCACAATCTACATTACATCTTATTTAGAAAATACTGGACATTTCTATTTTCTCAATTTGTTTCCCCAACAGAAAGCTCAAATACTGGACTGTCTGGTTCAAAACCAGACACCTGGCAACCCTAGTTGGGCTAGAGTGGTCCCCGCTGTAGGGGAGTGGCCATGCTGTGGTTCCTCACCGTCCGCTCCCCCCGCCCGCCGCTGGCTGACACCTTTGCTACCGCTTCCTTTGCAGGGGCTGCCACTGCTGCTGTGGCTACCTCTTCCAGCCTTCACACGGGGGGGGGGGGGGGGGGGGGGCCTGGCGGGGCTGGAAAAGCCCTCTGCCCATGTACTGGGTACTGGTTAACCATTACCTGGTAAGCATCACCTGCTAAGGGTGATACTTACTAATAGCTGTTTAATTGACTGCCCATTAACATCCCTATTATGGACCCAACCCTGATATCCCTGCTTATTTGTTACTCAAGCAAAAATCTTAAAAGTTCTACTCCTTTTAAGTGAGAATTTTGCCTGGGTCCAAATTTGAGTCAGGATCTTGCTCTGCATTTGGTCTGGATCATTGTGAACACTTTGCTCATTAAACCCATTTACTGGGGCACTGTTAGCACCCAGTGTAGTAGGTGGTACAATATAAATCACTTACTCAAGAGTAGCTGCACTTCTAGGGTGCGTTGACATAGCACCCTTAGCTTAAAATAAGCTACGCAGTTTGCACTATGCTATTAGCCAGGATGAGTAGGAATGGTGTCCTTAGCCTCTGTTTGTCTGGAAATGGGTGACAGGAGAGGGATCACATGAGGATTACCTGTTGTGTTCCCTCACTCTGGGGCATCTAATATTGACCACTATTGGCAAACCGGATACTGGGCTGGATGGACCTTTGGTCTGACCCAGTATGGCCATTCTTATGTTCTTATTTCGAGTGTGTTTTGAAATAGCTTATTTCATAAGACAGCACCAAATTTCGAAATAACTCGCTATTCTGAAATGCCTCTTTGCCCTCATGGAACGAGGGTTACCGGGACATCAGAATAAGCTGCCTGTTATTTTGAAATCTATTTCAAAACAATGGACTGCTTCAATAGACACAGAATAGCTATTTCGGGATACTTCCAGTATCCTGAAATAGCTCTGCAGTGTAGACGTAGCCCTGTAGGCCTCACCTCACCTTTAAAGCAAGTATTCTTAAGGGACACTGGAGGGGAAGTATGGACCCCTCCCACCTTTTTCCCCAGTAGCAAGCTACCTGTGCCTCATATGAGAAGATTTAAATAAATAACATTTTAGGGAGCACAGTCTAATGAGAGGGAGGCAGTGTGAGCCAGAGGAGAAGACACCGGACTACGACTCAGGAAACCTAGGTCTTCCCTGGGCTCTCCCTGCTCTGTGACCTGGACAAGCTACTTGTCCTCTTATTGCCCCATTTTCCCCATCTGTAAAATGAAAATAGTGATATTTGCTCTTTTAGCTCTCTGGATGACAAGTGCTATGGAAAAGCTAAGTGTTAGTAATAGTTAGAGAAGGAAGCTGAGGCTCCTGAAACCTAATGGCAGTTGTGACACTTTCTTACTATTTGATCTAGAATACTTTTTTTAAGGCTCAGTTCCCAAAAGTGTGTGCCTAAGAAGATGTCCAAATTCCTTGTTTGCATATACTGTCATTTAATCAGGACTTAGATGAACAAAGTATGGGATCTGGGGAACAGCTATAACTTTTGCTGCATCTTCTGACCACTTTCCTCAGTCTTTCAGCATCACTGCAATCTCGTCTTGATTCAACCTCAGCCAGCTTGCCCTCATCCCTGCCCCAGACATCACATAAGGCTCTTGAATGCATTACAAGTTGAACCTCTCTAGTCCAGCACCCTCGGGACCTGACCAGTGCTGAATCAGAGAATTTGCCAAACTACAGGAGGTTATTTTGTCTAGCAGCATTGCCAATGCTCTCACTGCTTACTGGGCTCATAGAAGACATTTAGGGGTAAATTAGAGTAGGGATGTAAGCGAATAGTTAAGTACTTGACTACTTGCTTCTCCCCCACCCTTTTTGCCTCTGTATCAGAGGCAGTAAAGGGGGGCGGGAGCAGGAGCAGGTAATGGGGGAGCTGGCTTAAAACCTGGTTCTGCCCAGCACCATCTTTGTAGTGCTGCCTGCCTCCCCTGCTTTTGCCTCTATCAAAGGCAGCAGCGGGTGAGAGATAGGGGAGGCTGCTGTGAGGCAGCCTCTGCCTGCAACAAGCTGAGGCTTACCGCAGGCAGAGGCTGCTTTGGCAACAGCCCCTGTTTGCAGTGGCCCAGGTTGGCCATGGACAGGGATTGCTGCTGGAGCAGCCTCTGCCCACAGCCCAACTGGGCTGCTGCAGACAGGGGCTGCTGGACCCAGGGCAAGCTGGGACCAAGCAGTCCTGGCTCACATGGTCCTGGACTGCTGCGGCTCTGCCTTTTAAATGTAGTAAGAGCTCAGTTCCAGTTCAGCCACCCGCGCTGCAGCTCTGCCTTTTAAATGTAGTAAGTGCCCGGTGGCTCTTACTACATTTAATATACAGAGCCACAACAGTCCTGGAACTGGCATGAGCTGGGACTGCTTAGTCCCCGCTTGCGCCAGCTTTGGGAACTACCTCCGCTATGGCTCTGCAGAGTGCCTCTGTTTATCGACTTATCGTGTTGTTGATAGAAATTGTATTGACTACATGATTAGCCAAATACCCACTTCTTAATATCCTTAAATTAGAGCTAATAACAGCACAGAACACCAGGACTGGTGGCTGTAAAAAAAAACTTTCTAGGACCACAGGAAATTTGGCCACACCCATGAAAAGTGGACAACCAGCTAATTAAAATCATGCCAGACCATGGATGTTGTCAGACTAGAGAGTGTTGGACTAGAGAGGGTTAACCTGTACTGAGATGAGTAGATATGGGGACATGGGGCTGCCACTCTTCAGCATAGCCCATGTTTCCTTACTAATCCTCAGACTGGCCCACATTCCTGCTGAATAAGGGTACGTGCAAGGAGTAGGGGGAATAAGTAAGACAACCTGGAATCTTCTGGAAACACGTTGAGAATACCCTATGAAAGAAGAGCCGTTTGCGTGTGCAGTCAGAGATGTAAGTATTTATGTAGTTACAGCAGGTATCACAACGTCTACACGTGGAGCTCGGGATTTCACTCTTAATTTGCACAGACATAAATGCACTAGATCTGCTCTATGTAGCATGTAAAAAATAGCTGTGTAGCAGAGCCAGTAGTGAGTAGGTGGGTTTGCATTCACATGACTAGCTTGTGCCATTGCTTGCCACTGTCCATGCTGTTGCAGCTACACTACAATTTTTAGCATGCTAGCTCGAGCACAGGTACCACGGGTATGTTTGCATAAGGTGGGAATCACCAGCCCCAAGTATAGATGTAGTTTTAGTCTGTCAATAGCCTATTTTTAGCATGTAAGCAAATGTTCAGTTTTGGGGAGACTTACTGGGTAGTTAGATTTTGTTGTGCAAGGTTCTGTGTAGGGGAATGGCCCTTGAAGAGGCCACTGCGTAAGCAACACTACAGTTTTCTCTCCTCTTTATACTCTGATCGGAGTCAATTTCTGAGGCAAACTTTCTTTGTGGGAACTAGTTATTGTTGTTGGAGCTGAGATTCCAAAAAAGGGGGGTTATCTGCATGATTTTTGTGACTACTTCTGTTCCAGGCCTCATGTATATCAGAATCATACTATAGGGAAGCAAGGGATCTTCAGAAGTTTTCACGTCCAGATCCCTGCACTATTGCAGGAGCATATAAATCTAGACCATTCATGACAGGAGTTTATCCAACTTGTTTTTAAAAGCTTCCAATCATGGGGACTCCATGACCGCCCTCAGATGCCTATTCCAGAGCTAAACAAGTGAAACAAGTTACACACAGACTTTATCTAGACTCTACATCACTGATTTCTCTTCCAGTGGGTACCTGACTGCAAGAGCCTGGCCATCTGTATTCATCAGAGGGGTAGCACTATTATCAGAATGGGACTCTAAAGTCAGAAGAAAGGGCAAAAATATGAGTAATATTGTCAGCACAAAATTGCACCCACAATAATGGAAGCTTGGCTATGATAATGTAGGCTTAAATGTCAGGGACCTTTGAAAGGATTAATCCTGTGAGCAAGGCTGGCATGACTGGGTCCCACATTCTTCCCACTGTGTAACTTAGTGGAGAAATTAGCTCTGGAGCAATTGGCATAAAAAAAGCAAATATAAAAGTTTAGTCACATAAAGGTGCAGACACGCTCCTGCGGTGACTCTGCAGGGAATTAAAACGCATTTTCGAGGCTAGAGGTCTCTTAGAGAAAGACCTTGTTTTTATTAACGTCGAAGTTAAGCCTCATAAATTATCAGGTGGCACCTGGAGTAGAGACTTCTGTATTGTGTGTGGTTGATGTTAAGTTGTGGTTAGCACCAGAGCGGTACCGGGAGATGGGAGGGTCAGGGATAGGGTGACACAAACAGCACTGCAGTGAGCTTTAAAAATCAGAAGGGAGAGGGAGGGAGAGAGAGGGAGACAGAGATCTTGACGTTTGCAACCAACTGAACAGACATACAAACAACTCTACACTCTGGCAGTGAGAGAAGGTAGGCTGACAGTCTTAACTCCAATAACCCAGCTGCTTGCGAGACATACAAGTATTGATCCAACTATTTTCCTCTATTCATGTACATGTCATTAGTCTGATTTTATAACCTCTTTTTTCCAACAAGTAGCATCTCACTCCACAAACAGTCCCTTTCATTTCAGTGGGGCTACTCACAGAATAAGGGATTGCTCTGTCATGCTCTTATTCACACTGTCTGATCCCCTTTCAGAAGGACTTTGCCTGAGGTATTCTGGGGTGGCCAGAAAAGGAATTTTCTTTTTCTTTCCAAGCTAAAAAGAGGTGAAATTAAATACAGCTATCAGATCCCGTTAAATTACCAGTGTATTAGATGATGGGGTGTGGGCGTGTTTCATGACCGAGGATTGTTCAACACTGCCCAATTAGAACAACAGAGCAGAGGCAAATGTCTAATGGATGTCAGCAAAATGTTCCTAGCATTGAGATCTTTAGGATAGTCTTCCAAGGGACTGGATGGAAGCTCTATTGCTTAGGAGCTAGAGAATTAGGCTAGATAAAGTATTTGATGCATAGACTGTAGGGAACAATCCTGGACCAACAGAGTGGATGATTAGGTGACTTAATAGGTTTTCTTTGTCTCTTCTCTTTTTGGGACATATTGCTGAAAGGAAGCAAATGCATTTTTGAACTTTTTCCCAGTAGGGGGTAAGAGCCATCTGCTATATTTGAGTTGCAGTTTGCCAGCAAGGCCCGGGGCATGGAATCAGGTGTGGTACTAAGGGTGTGTCTACACTGCATCACTATTGCAGAATAATAGCTGTTATTCTGGAAAAACAATAACTACAGCAAAGAAAATTGAAATAATGGAGGGTTTTTTCTGACGTTGGTAAACCTCATTCTACAAGGAATAACAACTCTTCTGAAAAAGCTCTTTTGGAAGAGGGTGTGTGTGGATGCTCCACTGCTACTATGTCGAAATAGCTCTTCACCAGAGCTGTTCTAAGTTATTCCTCCCCAGTGCCTGCTAGGGCTTTAAATTGAGATAGTGCGTCTGCATTAGAGGAGCTTGCTTTGGACTAATTCTGAAGCTTCCCTGTAGTGTGGACACTCTTATTTTGAAATGAGCTATTCCAGAAGATATCTTCCAGAATAGCTTTTTCCGAAATAAGCTTGCAGTGTAGACATACCCTTAGATGACACACCATGCAAGGGTAGGACAAGGAAAGAAGGTATTAGCTATTTTGGTCTAATCATACCTATTGCTGGCTGGTTTATCTCAATAACTAGTGAACAAACTCAGGGATGTCATTTAAAAAAAATTATGGCAGAGGGGAGGAGAAGAAGGCCAAAGTTGTGTTGGCATATAGAACATTTGATGTGATTATATTATATCCTGCAAAGTTTGGGGGAGGGGAGAGTGGAAGAAATAATGGGGCATAAAGAGCCAAGAAAAAGTTTTTAGGGGCAACCTAAGATCAGAGGAGGCAACTCTCCTTGCTGGACCCCTAGCAAATGATAGCCCTGAGCAAACCTTAGGGGGCATAGCTTGCTAGCTGCTCTCCAAAGATGAAGAGGTGCTGATGATGCAGTTAGAGACAATGGTAATCTTGATGCAAGTCCCTGTGAACATGTTCTGCTTTGGCTGCAAAATCATAAGATCTAAGGTCTCTTCTAGTATGTGTGTGATCAGTAAAATGGGAATATTAAAATGGGACTTCCTTATGTCACAGGTATGCTGCAAAGATAAACTGACTAATGCACATGAGGTGCTCAGATATTCCATTGACAAATGTTTTGGAAAAGGCTATAGGCAAACAACAGTTTTATATGTTACTTGCAGAATAAATATTGACCGTCTAACTGATGAATATGTACTATGCTGTATCAGGAGAATTAAACAGAAAAGTCCTGTGTGGTTACAAATTCACTGCATGCTTATGTCAGTATTTTATAGCACAGACAAGATGAGCGAGGTAATAGGTTTTACTGCACGAACTTCTGTTGGTGAGAGAGACAAGATATCCAGCCACACAAAATTCCTGATAAGGACTCAGTGTCACCTGAAATCTTGTTTCGCTCACTATCAAAAGTTGGAAACTAAAAGCTATTACCTCACCTATCTTCTTTTTCTCATATACGGTGTACAACACAACTACAACTACAATTTAATAGCACAGCTAAGACACCAAATTGTTCACTGGTTAGAGGGCTAAATCCTTTCTCATGCAAAAGTCCCAGTTTCTGCATCTGATTTTATCAACGTAGATATTTCAGTATTCCCATGTAAAACTGTTGGCAGTAACACACAAATAACTCCATATTTAGCTCACTGCAAAGTGCTCTAGAGGCTTTATCTCTGTATTGACAATCCCCTGAGGAAAATATAGTTTGTAATATTTATTTTTGTCCTGATGATCTGACCTTTTTCCCTCCCATTTGAATTCTAGTAAGGCAGCAGAACAGCGCAAGAAACTGTAGGAGAATAGGGTAAAACAATGAAGGACAACAAGCCATTCAGTCCCTCTGCAGGCAGCAGAGTATAGCTCAGTAGTCAAGCAGGACTTACGTGGGGCAAGCAGGACTCAGCTCTGCTGGTAGAAGGTTTGACAATTAGGTCAGCAGGGTCCACAGCAGGGTCAAGCTAAGCAAAACAGTGGGTAAAATAGTCATGCACCTGGGTACAGCTGCAGCGGATAGTAGGTTACCATTTTATAGATAGCAGGGTACAAACAAACAGGACAGCAGGCCATAGCCAAAAGGGACAGCCGGTGATGGCAATGCAGACACTTGTATTCAGCACTGCCGGCAGCGGGCTACAGCAGTGCAGGCAGATGGATATAGCAGTGTAGGCAACTTGTTCTCAGTGGGATGGAATTAAGAGAAGCTGGCAAGAAAACAAACCTTTCATTTTTTGCCAAGGTCCACTTGAAGGATTTTGAAGTAAAACTCTTAAGGCGAGAGCTGAGCAGGTTGACATGTCACTCTGGATTTGGAACTTAATCAGAGCCAGTAATCCTTTCCAGCTGGACTTTGGAAGATTGTATTGAAATATTGCTCTATTGAAAGGTTATATTTTTAAAGAGATAATCTCAGAGGCATAATGCAGGAAAGGCAGATCAAAATTTCAGACACTGAAAAGAATGTGTTCTTGTGTAAGGCATCCTCAGAATAGATACAGGCGCAGTCTAGAGTTTTAGCGAACACTACCGCAAAGTGAAGCTACAGCCTTTATTTGAAACAAATACTATAAAATCACATATTCTTAAAGTACAATTTTCTTCATTTCTGTTACTACCTGCCACTTAAATATTAAAAGCACAATTCTAAATACTTTACAATATTGCCACTGGCTTACTTTCTGCACTTCTCCCACCTGGGCATAGAGAAATAGGCTGGTCAGTTTCACTTTTGTCTTTTAGCCAATTTTATTTTCAGGCTCTCATCCTCTAGCACAATGTTGCAATGTTTGAATTGCAACCCCCTCCAGGGGATATTTATTTGTATATTGTGTCAGGTTTCCACGGCAACTACATCAGTGCTGTGTTTGATAAAAGATTGTTTTTGCAAAATCTAAAATTTGGCCCAAATTTGGCTGGACGTTTTCAATCCTTCAAACCATCTAACCCTTCCAAGTAAGGTTGCAGTTCAGAGAGGCACTTAAAATTTGACAAATGCTTAATCTCATGAGTTGAGCCTGTGGGGCAGATCCTCAGCTGGAGTAAGTTGTATGGCTCCAGTGATGTCTACTGAGGTTCTGCTTCTGCTCTATGAAATTGAAGTCTTTATGTGCTGAACTGGGGCCTAAATGAGGTCATTATTCCACACAGGGATAGGCTAGCATGGAATGTCTTTACAGGAATCACCCACTAGTGATCCCATTTGAGGATCAGGGCCTAAAAAAAAAAAGAATCAGTGGTTGTGGCCTCAATGACTTAAAATATGGTAGGAGAAATATAGATTTCCACGTCTCAGCCTTCAGTGTAACTCTATTTCATGTAAGCACTGATCATAAGTCATCAGATATCCTAGTCCTTATTCACTCATGTAGTTCCAGGGTGCGTCTAGACCTGGACTTTTGTCGACAAAACTATACCTACGTCTACACTACCGCCGAGTTCTGTCAACATAACGTCGACAGAACTCGGCAGTTTTGTTGATGGCAGTAAACCTCATTCTACGAGGAATAACGCCTTTTGTCAACAGAGTTCTGTCAACAGAAGGCGTTATTGCATCTACACTGTCCTTTGCGTCTACACTCTCATGTCGACAAAGCGGCTTGCTTTGTTGACAGAACTGGATGTAGTCTAGACACTCTTTGTCGACAGAGGCTTTGTCGACAGTATCTGTCGACAAAGCCTCTGTCGACAAAAGCCTGTAGTCTAGACATACTTCCATTGACTTCTGTAGAGCTCCTTATGTGAATGTGGAGTAATAAAGATTGGAGAGTTAGGTACTGCTGTTTGTTAGTCATTAGCTGTCCTATGGTATGTGAAGTGAGCTGGCGATCTCAATGCATGTACCAGTGGCCATTTGTCCACATCAGGATCAGGGCAGAGGCACATTGGGGCTGCGTGGGGAATTATACAGTGTCCCTATCTATGCTGGCCCCGTCCTGTAGATAAACAGGGTGAACTGCTATTTGCAGGGATCTCTATCCAGTACTTGTCATGCACACTCAGTACCTTAATCCCATCCCCTTCTGGATAAAATCAGAGCATGCATGATAATCATTTTCATTGTGTATTCTTATTGCATCTTAAATGTGTTGTGATGCTTTACTGACATATATGTAGATGGACCCCCCTCCACCTCAGAAGAGTTTATAATCTCAGTAGACAACATGCAGCAAAAGAAGTGTTTGGGGTTGGGAGTGCAGAAAGCACAGTGCAGGTGCTCTTCCTGAGCAAACATCCTTTACACAGGCCTGCCAGTGTACCTTTCTACCTTTCTTCTCAGTACCCACAGCCCTGATTCCCCTGCAAGCCTAGGCAAAGGTTACCAATTGTACAGTGTTATATGGCAACTTTGCAGTGTGGGTAAATATCCTCATGATACACTGAGGTCATCAAACTGATTTTACTTGTAACTTGTGGTACTTGAAAACTGATGAAAATCTATTGCATTCCCACACAGTCCCATCCATCCCATAACATCTCCCCTAGTAGCTTTAGTGGCTCTCTAAGGTTTAACAGCTGTCACTGTACTGTAACTTTAAAGCAAAGTTGGCAATAGAATTAAATATTTTTCATCCAAAAGCTTAGGCTTCTACCATTTGAACTAAAGAAACATCTCCTTTGGTTGTTAGCAGTATGGAGCCTATGACACACAGCAGATCAGTTCCAATTCTGTCCAGTAGAAGGCAATGACATACATAGGCTATCCATTTCATTATACTTTTGTTCCTCCCAATTTAAAATGGAATTATATTGTATCCTGTGTTTGTTTAACTCAGTCATGGAATTCCTTTCATGGAATCATTTTCTTATTTTGCAAGATGGGTGAAATAGTGGCAACAAAAGCCTATATAGCACAAAAGCCTCACTTAAACCATGATCTGAGGATCTAAATGGGGCTGAAGTGGCACACACAGATCTTTTTGCTGGCCTTATGCACAAAGGTGATTTTATTCTTTGTGATTGTCTAGATTGGGATGGGGACCCTAAGGCCCAAGGGCTGGATGCAGCCCCTGGCTTGCCCCCAGAATTGGGGAGTCCATACTGGCACTCCAACCCCCCAGCTGCCTTATTTCAGGGATGGAGTACACAAAACCTACCAGGCTGTGCCTCTGTAGGCTCTGTTGTGTGAGGGGAATGTCGGGAGTGTCTTTCTCCCTCTCAGTTGGGGGCCACATCAATGAGGGTTTGCTTTGGATTTTTTTTCCCCTTGCTTCTCACTTGGGTGTGTGGCCCCTGATTGATTTTTACATGGGCCAGCAGCTTCCAACCCAAAAGAGTCCCCTACCCCAGCCTAGACGTTTTATCGGCATGACAATTTATATCTATAATGGTATTTCATATTTTGGGAAACAGCTTCCTGTCAAAGCATTTACCAGCCATTAACGACTGCATATTTATGCCATTTAAAGCCCACACTTCCTACATTTGTATCATTGTTCATTTTGGAGTATTTCATTTCCTTACCATGCACTCTCTCTCTCTCTTTCTCTCAGGAGATTCAGTTCCTGCCAGAAGGGATATACTGACATCACCAAGCATGAGCCTGCACACCATGCCAGAAGAAATCCAACATCCATATACTAAATTTTCTGAATGGAAGTTCAAGCTGTTTAAAGTGAGATCCTTTGAAAAAACACCTTCTGGAGACAGCCAAGTGGCAAATAAAGAGAAAGCAGAGGAGGTGGTCTCTTTGGACAAAGGCACTGTGGTGCAGAAGGATGCAGCTGTCCCACAGGCAGAAAAGCCACTTCTGGCAGATGCAGAATTAAAGCACAGTAAGCAGGCTCTTGAAAAAGATGCTGACAACCTGAAAATGAAAGAGAATGCAGCTCACCAAGCAAACCTGCAGCAACTTTGCCGCGTCTGCGGAGTTTCATTTAAAACTGATCGTTACAAGAGAAGTCATCCAGTGCATGGACCAGTAGACAGTGAAACTCAGGGAGTTCTGCGAAAGAAAGAGAAAAAGGCAACATCTTGGCCAGATCTTATTGCCAAGGTTTTTAAGATTGATGTGCGAGCAGATATCGACACAATCCATCCCACTCGGTTTTGTCACAACTGTTGGAGTATCATCCACAGAAAGTTCAGCAATGCCCCGTGTGAAGTGTATTTCCCAAGGAACAGCACCATGGAGTGGAAGTCCCACTCCCCAAACTGCACTGTTTGTTGCACTGCTCCTCGTGGGGTGAAGAGGAAGAACCAGCCATCCAACTTACAGCTGGGCAAAAAGCTCAAGATCATGGCAGAACGTGCCCGAAAAACCAAGGGTGTAAAAAAACAATCACAGATTAACAGCAAAAACCTTATGAAAAAGATTGCCAACTGCAAGAAGATACATCTTAGCACCAAACTTCTTGCAGTTGATTACCCTGCAGATTTTGTTAAGTCCATCTCTTGCCAGGTCTGTGAGCATATTCTGGCAGACCCAGTGGAAACAACATGTAGCCACTTATTCTGCAGAACCTGCATCCTTAAGTGCCTCAAAGTTATGGGAAGCTATTGCCCCTCTTGCCGATACCCTTGCTTCCCTACCGACCTGATGAGTCCAGTGAAATCCTTCCTGAACATCCTCAATTCCCTGGCTGTGCGATGCCCAGTGAAAGAATGTGATGAGGAGGTTTTGCTGGGTAAATATTGCCATCATCTGTCCAGTCACAAAGAATTGAAAAGGAAAGAGATTTACACGCACGTAAATAAAGGGGGCCGACCGAGACAACACTTGCTGTCATTGACCAGGAGAGCGCAAAAGCATCGTCTGAGAGAACTCAAGCTTCAAGTCAAAGCTTTTGCTGAGAAAGAAGAAGGAGGGGATATAAAGGCTGTGTGCCTAACTTTGTTCCTTCTGGCTCTGAGAGCAAGAAATGAACACAGACAAGCAGATGAGTTGGAAGCTATGATGCAAGGGAAGGGGTCAGGGCTTCACCCAGCGGTCTGCTTGGCAATCCGAGTCAACACCTTTCTCAGCTGTAGCCAGTACCATAAAATGTACCGAACTGTAAAAGCTATAACTGGGAGGCAGATCTTCCAGCCACTGCACGCTCTCCGCACTGCGGAGAAGGCCCTCTTGCCAGGCTATCATCCATTTGAGTGGAAACCCCCTTTGAAAAATGTGTCCACTAATACAGAAGTGGGAATTATAGATGGGCTGTCCGGGCTGCCACTCTCAGTTGATGACTACCCAGTAGATACAATTGCCAAGAGGTTTCGATATGATGCAGCCTTGGTTTCTGCCTTAATGGACATGGAGGAAGACATCTTGGAAGGCATGAAAGCAAAAGATCTGGATGACTACTTGAATGGCCCCTTCACTGTAGTGGTGAAGGAGTCTTGTGATGGGATGGGAGATGTCAGCGAGAAGCATGGAAGTGGACCAGCTGTTCCGGAGAAGGCAGTTCGATTTTCTTTCACACTCATGAGTATCAGCATAGCTCATGGGAATGAAAACGTAAGGGTCTTTGAAGAAGTCAAGCCCAATTCAGAGCTGTGTTGCAAGCCCTTGTGCCTTATGCTGGCTGATGAATCTGACCATGAGACTCTAACTGCCATTCTGAGCCCTCTGATAGCAGAAAGGGAGACCATGAAAACCAGTGTCCTGCTTCTTGAAATGGGAGGCATCCTCAGAACATTCAAATTCATCTTTAGGGGTACAGGGTATGATGAGAAACTTGTCCGTGAAGTGGAAGGCCTTGAAGCCTCAGGCTCTACTTACATCTGCACCCTTTGTGATGCAACCCGCCTGGAAGCCTCTCAGAACCTGGTCCTCCACTCCATAACAAGAAGTCATGCTGAAAATCTGGAGCGGTATGAGGTATGGAGGTCCAACCCATATCATGAATCAGTTGATGAGTTACGTGACAGAGTGAAGGGTGTTTCTGCCAAACCTTTTATTGAGACTGTTCCTTCCATAGATGCATTGCACTGTGATATTGGCAATGCAGCTGAGTTCTACAAGATATTCCAGTTTGAGATAGGTGAGGTGTACAAGAACCCCAACGCATCTAAAGAAGAGAGGAAGAGGTGGCAGTCAACTCTTGACAAGCATCTCAGGAAGAAGATGAACCTGAAACCCATAATGAGGATGAATGGAAACTTTGCTAGAAAGCTTATGACCAAAGAGACAGTGGAAGCCATATGTGAATTAATAAAGTGTGAGGAAAGGCATGAAGCCCTAAGAGAACTGATGGACCTTTACCTTAAGATGAAACCAGTGTGGAGGTCTTCATGCCCAGCTAAAGAATGCCCAGAATTGCTGTGTCAGTATAGCTTTAACTCACAACGTTTTGCTGAGCTCTTGTCCACAAAGTTCAAGTACAGATATGAGGGCAAGATTACAAATTATTTTCACAAAACTCTTGCTCACGTTCCTGAAATCATTGAAAGAGATGGTTCCATTGGTGCCTGGGCAAGTGAAGGGAATGAGTCCGGGAATAAATTATTTAGGCGTTTCCGAAAAATGAATGCCAGGCAGTCAAAATGCTATGAAATGGAGGATGTTTTGAAGCATCACTGGCTATATACCTCTAAGTACCTGCAGAAGTTCATGAATGCTCATAATACATTGAAAGGACAGGGCTTCACAATCGATCCAGGGCAGAGTTTAGAAGACTCCCTAGCATTGGAAGGCACTTTAGATATTACTGATTCTATGGAATTCTAAGCATAATGGTCTTTGAATTGGGCTTGCAATTAAGTTTTCCTACATGGGGTGCATTAATGCTGTAAACATCACTTTTACACTGGCCATTAAAGGGAATCTGTCCCTGCTCAGAGGAGTTTGGTTAACATCTATTCTGGATGATAGTTTCCAGAAAATGGTAATGCAGAGTAACTGGTTGGTGTCATTTTCCAGCCATTTTGTGAGGTAAAAGTGGAAAGAAAGGTGATCAACTTTGGTCTTGGGTTTATTGTTTAATAAATAGCCAAAGTGAGCCAAAGTTTTTAGACTATGTGATATCTGTGAAATGAAGTGGATTCAGAAGTGTTATGGCAGTTACAAAAAAGTAAGGATGGCTATTTTTGCATTTTACTTACTATTTAGTACTAGTCTTCCTTTTTTAATTGATGGCCTCTTGTTTCTTATAAGTAAAAATTAAACATAGAATTTTGTAGACAATCATTTTGAAGTACAGAGTCAGTATTTTTAATATAACACACTGATTCAAGCTTCAGAGGTTGACTTCATCAACAGTTTACAATATTATTTTATTTAACATTTATATTGTGATAGGTCCTAGAGACCAATCAGTTTTAGGGCCCATTGTGCTAGTTACTGTACAAGCACAGAGAATCGGGTTGCTAACCCTCCAGGACTGGTCTGGAGTCTTCTGGAATCCATCTCCCTATTGAAAGCAATTCTGGAGATTGTAATAGGATATTTTAAGAAAATGACATTATGTCATATTGAGGTGGAGGGGAAGCTCCCGGAATAGTTTTAGACAGAGTTAGCAAGCCTAATAGAGAACATGTACTGGGCATTTAATAATTAATAATAATAATAATAATTGTAACCTAGTCAATTTGTTCTAAAATGCAAGCTTGTGCATTACTTTGAAATCAGACCCTAGAATGCAATATATTTTTTCTTTGTACCTTGTATACTTTGAAGCTTTGCTGTAAATCTTGCTAACAGCTGGAACCAACAAGGAATTGTGTTCAATAGGCAATCTGTACTTCCAAGATTAGATCCTAACTGGTGTATATCATCTTAGCTTCAGTGGGTGAAATCCAAAGAGGACACTGGCACAGCTCATAATGACTTCAACAGAGCCAGAAATTCCCCTATTGACCTTAATGGAACTACAGTTAGATACAGAAGCCAAGCATCTGGCTTAGATTTGTTCTTCATTTCTATATATTGCTATTATGCTCTTCTGTAGGGTATATTTTACAGACTAAGGGAACCTTTCATTGTGTTCTAGCCCTGTCTCCAATATTGACACCGCTCTCTGGGGCATGTCATTTAACTTCTCTGCCTCACTTTCTACATCTATAGAATGCAAATAGTTTTTACCTATCTCACAGGCATGTTGTGAAAACTATTTAGTTAGCATGGGTGAACTGATTTGAAAATGAAATTGCTATTTAAGTGCTAAGCATTATTATTTCAATATTTAGACAGCTCATATGAGCAGTTTTCATTTTACTAAGGGCATTAAAATGATAACATTTTTCTTTTATACAGATGTTACTATATGCCTTATCTACAGAATAGGAAATAGATCGTATGCCACAGCAAACTTGACTCTTACAAGTGATAAATAATCAGCCTTTAAAAGTGACCATCAGTAAAATTATTTTAAAATATTGTGAAATTTTACAACTAAATTATTTCTGAACATACTTGTTTAATTAATAGCACAGTTCTGTGACCCTGATGTGGCAAAGCACCGAAGCACACACTAAAATGTAAGCAAGGGAATTGTCAGTATGACCACTCAGATGCTTAATGTTAAACATGTGCTTAAGTGACTTGCTGACTGGGGTCCAAATTTGGGAGACCTTTTTAAATTCATCAAATAACTTTTTTCAGCAAAAAGTCACAACATTCATTAAATAATTTTTTTTAGGAAATATAATTCAGAAATACCTGTATGACACGGACTTGTGCTCCTAAAACACATATGCACTTTTGAAAATCCCACAATGAGTGCTCACTAGCTGAGGCATTTTGATATTTGTAGAATCATAAATGAAACAGGATTAAATGCACATACTTTTTAAAATAATTCAATTTTATTGTGTTTTGATACTACATTTGGCTCATCAGTAGATAAGAACAATTAAACAGTAAAATATAGTTTTTATTCTTTTGTAGTTGTTTTTCGTTGTGATTATATACCATAATTTCGTATTTACCATTTATAGAGAATTTATAGGGAGAACTAAATGCTAGTGATTTATATATAAGTGTTATTTGGGCTTCATCTTTTGATTTTATTGGAAGCAATATCCACTTCTCATAAAGTTTTATAATTTATATTTAATACTTCATATAATATCCTTAAACAACTTTTAAGCGTTGCATCAGAACTTACATGCTTCCAAATATTTGTCAGAAGCATTGCAAAAAAAAGGTGCTTTTAAAATATGTTTTAATGGTGCCTTTGCAGTATAATTTTCCATTTATACTACATAAGGATTTTGATTATTTTAAATATTTTTCTTCTTAGATTAATTTTTTAACTCTTTAGGGACTATAACAGTTATTTTCCGTAATGTATAAATGTGAGTTTTACATAAAGTAGCGTTCTTTCCCAATAAATTCAGAAACCAACTCAAAGAATATTCCTTCGTTTGGTTGGGAAATATTTCATCATGCAAAAAATGTCGTATCCATTTTTCTTTGCATATTTATTTTCTGTGATTGTAATATACAGATTTTATACTTGAACGATTTCATTTCCACGGGGCCCAAACTAGCAACCCTTACTCACTTGTAGTGAAATTCATTCCTGTGCTGAAGGTTGGCATAAGGCAAATGCATCATTTATGTCAATGGCTCTCAACCTTTCCAGACTACTATACCTATTTCAAGAGGCTGGTTTGTCTTGCATACCCCCAAGTTTCACTTCACTTAAGAACTACTTGCTTATAAAATCAGACATTAAAATACAAATTTGTCACAGCACCCTATTACTGAAAAATGACTTATTTTCTCAATTGGAATATAAATAATGTACTTACATTTCAGGGTATAATATACAGAGGAGTATAAACCAGTAATTGTATGAAATTTTAGTTTGTCAGAAGCACTTTGCTAGTGCTTTTTATGTAGGCTGTTGTAAAACCAGGCAAATACCTAAATGTGTTGACCCACCCCCTGGAAGACTCCACCTATGCCAACAGGTACATGTACTTCTGGTTGAGAATCATTGATTCAAGTGCTTAAATAAGGGTTTAAATGAGATTTAAGTAGTGTACGCTAACCCTCTGCTCAGGAGCGAATTTCACCTACAAGTTCTCCTTACTCGCATATTGTTCCAGCCAAATCAATGGGCCATATTCTTTTTTTGCACAAATTATCTCAGTGATTTTACTGAAATTCTCAAATAAAAAAAGTGACTTCAACAGACTGCTTAGGTAAAAGCAATTGGATTTTGACTCATTGATTTCAACAGGACTAATTAAGGATTACTCGTGTAGGTAAGGATTAACAAGACTGGGCACATACTCTGGAGAAGTTCAGTACACTGAACAGTACATGGACTGGGACTTAGGTGTGCAATGGAATTAAAAATATTCTTTTGTGAAATAACAGTATGGAAATTACACTATTAAGCCGGCAAGACGTATTATAAGTGCTAGCAACTATGTATTGTTTGGCTGGCATTCATCTAAAAGGCAATTGTTATTTTTTTAACAAACTTGAATTTTGATTCATCTCTTTTTCCGTTGTTGGCACAGTATTTAAATCAGGAGACTTTCTGCTTGAGAGTTTGGAACTCATTAAACCAAACAATTCAAATACTAAACACCTGCAAGTGAAGCTTTTGTAAACAGAGACCAGAAAAACAATACTACAAACACACAGGCATGAATCTGCACGCAAGGGATTCTTGATTGCTAAAAGTACATTGTGTTTTCACTTCATATTTGAAAAATGGTCTATCATTAAGCTGTTTGATTTTGAAGAGTCTTTAAATAAGTGGAGACACTTGTATTCGTTTTATGCTTTCAAAAATCACATTTTTTTCTACTCTAATAATTAATTTAAATACCTCAGATGATTGTGGGCAATGGTTTTCCAGTTGTGAAAATTGTACTAAACTCTTGCTAGGTTTATACAATCACATTCTGTATCTTCCTTTGTTTAATGTTTTTGTAAGAACTTATTAAAGGTGTATTCAATTGTTGTACTATGAAATGTGTAGCAAGCTAGGGTCCTGATTCTGGTCTCATACCATTTTTTTCATAATGATAGCTCCATTGACATTAATGGAATCATTCCTGATGTATGTGGAGTAAACAAGTTCAGAACCAGACCCTAGATATTTACAATACCATAATATTTTACTTGAATAAGATGTTTTCAGTGCATTGTAATACAGCACTTGCCTAATGTTTTTATTGCTACTTATTGTATTCCAGTTTCTTTATGTTTAAAATGTGTTTTAAATAAAGTTATTAGAAATAGACATTGGATTTGGATTTGGGTGTCTTGAACAGTATTGTAACTGTGCAAACAAGTTAATGATAATCAGCTTGCATTTATTCAGTATTTTCCGAACAAATCATCAGTATTCGCCAACATTTACATTATAATAAAACCAAGGGCCCCAGGCAAGACCAAAAACCTTCTGTGGTAGCCATTGTACAAACACCTAGGAAGATTCCCTCTGAAGCCCAAAAGCCCAATCCAGCATCTTACTTCACAGGGTACGGTTTGACCATGCATTATACCTTCCTTGGACTCTCCTACTGCTTCATTTAGAAATGATATCTGGTCTCTTTAACTTCATCTACCTTGTCCAGCCCTTCTTCAAATCTCTTCGCTTGCTTCTTCACATCCTCTGCATCAAATTCTAGATTCCTGTTCTTGAGTTCAAAGCCAAATGCAGAAATTAACTCTCACTTGCATAGGGTGACCATATTTTCTTTTGTTGAATACAGGACACCTGGTAAAATTACTCAGATTCAAGTGAGTTCAATGGCAATCAATCAGAAACAAGCAGTACATATCAAGTTCATTAACCTCCTGTTAAAAAGAAATACTGTGCAACTGGTCTTTTTATTTACCTTCTTATCTTTAAGGTTTGCACAGGGAGAGGGACACACACATTCCAACAGCTGTCCCACAGGCTTGGGGCGGATTGATCGACCTGACCAAAAAATATCCCTGCCTAATGTTCTCTACCCTCCATGCCTTGTTGGGACCACAGGATGGACCGCTGCTTCTCGTGGGATCCTCCATGGCCAGGAGCTTGGATTTTATAACCCTTCTGTGAAAGGGCACCACCAAAAGCTTTGTGCCCCTTATTGCCCTGCTGCCACATTGCCTGAATGCACTAGCTCAGGGTACGTCTACACTACAAAGTTAATTCGAACTAACAGACGTTAGTTTGAATTAACTTTGATAGGCGCTACACTAGCGCTCCGCTAGTTCGAACTTAATTCGAACTAGCGGAGCGCTTAGTTCGAACTAGGTAAACCTCATTGTACGAGGACTAAGCCTAGTTCAAACTTACTAGTTCGAATTAAGGGGTGTGTAGCCCCTTAATTCGAACTAGTGGGAGGCTAGCCCTCCCCAGCTTTCCCTGGTGGCCACTCTGGCCAACACCAGGGAAACTCTATTGCCCCTTAAAGGGGCACGGGTTGGCTACGGTGCCCGTGCCAGGTGCAAGCCTGCCAGCACCCAGCCAGCAGAACCTGCACCTGGCACGGCTCAAGCCGGCCATCTGATGCCCCCCAGTCCTCCCCCTCTTCCCGGGACCAGGCTGGCGGCTCCCGGGAGCTTGCCCGGTACCGCAAGAGGCGGGCACCCGCCTGGTCTAGTGCGGACATCGTGGACCTCGTCCATGACCTCCGCATTAGGCACAGGAAAGTGGCCGTCTAGGGCAGGAGAGCTGCCAGCCTGGCCACCCAGGAGCAGGTGTGCATGAAAATCAAGGGGGTCCACTGAGACCCCCAACCCTGAGTCCTGAGCTTAGAATGGCCGTCCTGGGTCAGACCAAAGGTCCATCTAGCCCAGTAGCCTGTCTGCCGACAGCGGCCAACCCTAGGGACCCTTGAGGGGATGGACCGAAGACAGTGACCAAGCCATTTGTCTCGTGCCATCCCTCTCCAGCCTTCCACAAACTTTGGGCAGGGGCACCATTCCTACCCCCTGGCTAATACCACTCCAGGGACCCAACCTCCATGACTTTATCTCACTTCTCTTTAAACTCTGTTCTAGTTGTAGCCTTCACAGCCTCCTGCAGCAAGGAGTTCCACAGGTTGACTCTTTGCTTTGTGAAGAACAACTTTCTGTTACTAGTTTGAAGCCTGCTACCCATTCATTTCCTTTGGTGTCCTCTAGTCCTTCTATTATGGGAACTAATGAAGAACTTTTCTTTATGCACCCTCTCCACCCCACTCATGCTTTTATAGACCTCTATCCTATCCCCCCTCAGTCTCCTCTTTTCTAAACTGAAAAGTCCCAGTCTCTTTAGCCTCTCTTCATATGGGACCTGTTCCAAACCCCTGATCATTTTAGTTGCCCTCCCCTCTCCCACCTCCTTTTCCCAGTCTCCCCCAGTTTTGTTCAATAAAGAGAGATTCTATTTTTGACCACACGTTTTCTTTATTTTGTACATCAGGAAGGGGGCTAGGGAAGGGTAAGTGGAAGGAGGTGAGGGAGGAATGGGGTACGAGCCCCCGATGGGGAGGACTGGGCTGGCTCTGCGGGCTTCTGGGGGTGGAAGCTCTCCTGCAGCACCCCAATTGCCCCCTCTCCCCAGATGGCAGCCTGCGGCAAGTGCAGCCAGTATGATGGCCGAGTGCTGTGATGTGCCCAGTGTGGGCACTCAGGGCTCTCCAAGACAGGACTGCTTTGCAAGCGGGGCACCCCTGAGAACTGTCTGTCCGGGGTGGGGGTCGGGTCCCTTTAAGCACAGCCCTCGGCTAGCCTGAGGCAGCAGCTCCACGCTCTAAGTCCACATCTGATGCCCTGCCGGCACTGCTTCCAGCCATCCTTAACCCTGGTTCAGGGTCCACTTAATGTGGACATGCTAGTTCGAATTAGCAAAACGTTAATTCGAACTAGTTTTTTAGTCTGGATGCGTTAGTTTGAATTAGCTTAGTTCGAATTAACTAAGTTAGTTCGAATTAGCGCTGTAGTGTAGACATACCCTCAGAGAGAGTAATGCCATTAAAATCATCGGTACCTTGGTTTTCCTTCCTCTGGGTGCCAGCCTTGTTCAGCTTGTAGGAAATCACCAGATCACCAGCCACATTGTATAAGGCACACTACAGTGCTGACTAGGCCTTGTGGGTGACTTCCCCCTGACAGAACAGGAAAGGGACCTTTCCTTAGCAGACGGTTTGGCTGAGTTGACTTTGGACCTGCATTTCCAAATGAAAAGCATAATCACCACATCCTCTTGCCTTTCTCTCTTTGTGTCCACGTGCCAATACCTGCCTGCTTGCAAGACAACAATGTCTGATTTTGGAGCCTGCAGGTGCAAAAGCATTACTGTGTGGCACTGGGACCTTAGCTCTTGAGAACAAAGGCTTGGATGGTGGATTTTGTGCGGTTTGTGGGGTTCAAAAGAATGGTGGAGGGTACAAAACAGGTGCATGGGGGGAGCTTTAATAGCCACAACAGGGCATTGCTGAGGGAACAAACAAGTTTTCCAGTAATTCCGAGCTAAAGGAAAATCCCTGAAAGAGACTGGCTGATTATATAGAAAGTTATTAAGCCCAAGTTTTGGTGCTCCAGGATCTCTGTCCATCTGTCTCAAATATCACTGCTGCTCAAGTTATCCTTGTGCTCTTTAAAGAGCCCCTCGCTCTGGCACAGACGGATGGCAGGTGGACTATGGTTCACAGGAGCTCCCAAAGGAGGGAGGTGACCAGTGGGTTCCTGAAATGATCTATACTAGGCAGGGCCATTCCTAGGGGGGAGCAATGCCCAAGACAACCCCCTTTCCACCCCAAGTCCCACTCCACAGTGCCCCTGTTCTGTCCTAGGCCCGCCCTTCCCCAAATGCTGGCCAAGTGGCAAGGACCATTCAAGGTTATAAGTAGGGCAAGGGCAGCTGATGATGAAATCTGTCATCCAGGAAGGAGAAATGAGGTAGAGGCTATGTCACGTGGACCTAGTGAAGACTTGAAAAGACTAAAAGGGCCTCCTCATCATGCCTTTTTCACCAGAACCAGAGTTTAGGCTGCCAGCATCATTAATGAATGATGCTAGAAAGAAAAGAAATAGCAAAGACAATGAATTGTAGACCTCCCCTTGGCGTTTGTAGCATTGCCAGAACATTCCAATAAAGACTACTATACAGTGCAGACCACTAAAGGGAAAAGGTCCCTGAGAATTTGACTAGGGCCCTATCATTTTCACAGCCATAAAAAATGTGTCACAGTCTATGAAATCTTCCCTGTATTCTGAAATCTGATCTCCCCATGCTCATTGGAACCTGGGGGACCCAGCTGCTTGTCCGGCCAGGCTGGGGAGGGACAGGAGTTGTCTTTCCCCTACACAGTCATTCTTGGTGGGGAGGTCAGAACCGCCTTGAGAGGCAGTGCAGAAATGAAGGGGGAACCTACTGTAGCCCTGCCAGGAAGGCTGCAAAGAACTGAAGGTGGCAATCTCGGGACCTCCTATCCTACAATAACTTTGCAAACTTCCCCTCCCCCCACAATCTTATTTTGGGCTAGGATCTGCATGGTTAGAACACCATGAATTTTCAGATGTAAACATCCGAAATTGTGAAATTGACCAATTTGGAAAACATTTGGCTGTGAAATTGACAATAATGCATGGTGAATTTAGCAGAGCCTTATCTATGAACTATTCAGTGGAAGTTGTGAGAAAGAGTCTGCCAGAACCTTTTGCAGTGTTGGACCTCGGGATTCATTGGGGAACCCCCAAAGTGCAGCCTTTCTTCAACTGGGGCTCCCATATCAAAAGAGAATCACAAGGCTAGTGTAGGGGGGTTGTGAGTAGAGTCACTAGCCATCCAGATTTTTCCAAATATGACCTCTTTCTTGGTTCTCAACTCTTCCTCTGGGCACATTTTGGAAATATTAAAAAATGTCTGCGATCTTTTCCTGGCCTTCCAGGCTGGCTGTCTGGAGAGCAGTGGTCCTTGTCTGGAAACCCAGTTCAGATGGCAGTACTGCTGCTAGCAGCAGCGCAAAAGGAAGGGTGGCATATTATGGTATTGTCACTCTTTCCTCTATACTGCCTTCCAGACTGGGGGAGGCCAGAAAGCAGGTGCCACTGGCCAAGTACTTACCTCAGAAGGCAGTGCCACTACCCACAACAGTGCAAAAGGAAGGGTGGCAGTGTATAGTATTGCCACTCTTCCATCTCTGCCATTGCTAGTGGTGACTCTGTCTTTCTAGCTGGGCAGACAGAAAGTCAGTGCTATCATCAGTAGCAGCAAAGAAGAAAGGGTGGCATAGCATGGTATTGTTTCCCTTCCTTCTGTGCCACTGCTGATGGCAGCACTGAATTCAAAACAGGGTGGCTTCAGAGCGAGAGCTTCTGGCCAAGCACCTAGCTTGGAAGGCAGCAGCACATCACAAAGGGTAGCATGTTATGGTATTGCTGTCCTTCCTTCTGCGCTACTGCTGGTAGCAGCTTTCTCTTCTAATCTGGGCAGCTGGAAAGGCAGTGCCACCACAGCAGCGGCAGAGAGGAAGGGTGGCATGGTATGCTATTGCCTCCCTTTCTTATGTGCCACATGGCAGCAGCCATACCTTCTAAGGGGGGTTGCTGGGAATTGGTAGCAACTGGTCTGCCTTCCAGCCTTGATGGCAACCTTCCACCAGCTGCAGTGCAGAAGGAAGGTGGCATTGTCTGTGCAGATGGAAGTGTGACAATACCATACCATGTCGCCCTTCCTTCTATGCCACTGCTTGGGGCAGCACTGCTTTACATGCTGAGGGACTGGAGAGCGGAGGTTACACCCAGCATGGAAGTCAATGCCACTGCCAACAATAGCACAAAAGGAAGGGTAGGGTGGTATCTTATTGCCATGTTTTCCTCTTCACTGCTGCTAGTGGCAGTGCTGCCTTCTGTGCTAGGCAACCACAGAGAAATGATCTCTGATCACATGCCCAGCTCAGATGACAGCGCCACTGCCAGTAGCAGCACACAAGGAAGGGTGGCCTGGTATGGTATTGCCACCCTTCCATCTGCACTGCTGCTGGTGATGCCACTGCCTTTGGATCTGGGCAGCAGCGGAGCTGTGGCTGCTGGCAGGTCACCCAGCTCAGAAGTCAGTGCCACCACTAGCAACAGTGCAGAAGGAAGTTTGGAATGATATGGTATTGCCTCCCTTCCTGCTGCACTGCTGCTGGTGGCAGGGCTGCCTTCTGAGCTGGGTAGCTGGAGAAAAGTGGTGCTACTGGCCAGGTGCTGATCTCAGAATCTAAAGCAAAATTCCAATAGGCTCCATTTTGGGCACAGACGCCATCTTGGAGTTCTGAAACAACAACCAGACTCCAACTTGGTCGCCCTTCGTCTTCTCATTTTTCCCGCCTTTCCCACGCTGTGGCTGGAAAACCCTGTGGTCACATGGCTATAGTCTGCCCAGAGGCAGCAGACATGTAACTGCAGTCTGCCCGATGACAGCTTACTATATAAGGGTTACCTCTAGCTTAGCTTGGGGCTGCCCATCTGTGTGGCGGTGTATGCAGTCACTCAAAACTTGGGGCCATGCCATACATCCTCCTCCCTCTCCAGTGCTCTGTCGGTATCACGTCATAGGATTTCTGGGTTGGGTAGCATGCCTCACAAGCAAGGAGTATGCAGCCACATGCCATTCCTCTTTGCGTTCGTTCACACTTGCCGCCGCGATGACGCAAGGAAGGGAATAATTGGGGAGAAGTCTGTCATCGCTGCTATCCAGTTGCTGTTCCTACTTTTCCTGAGACGAGATCAGAATCGGGTGGCTGGGGCAAGACATGCTGTGAAAGATGGTACTGTGCCAGTGATCACTCTTCTGATCACCTTTTTACCTTGGCTATCTTAGGTCGCAGTCTAGCTTTTATTTGTTTTTGCTATATTCTTGTGTAGTGGGGTCCTTAAAATCCTGTTAAATAGTTACTTGCCTGTTTATCTTTCCCTGTTATACTGTTATAATAAAAACCTGTTAGTTTACCTCATCTGTTTATCTTAATTATTTGAGAAATTGTGACCCCCCCTCTGATATAGATGCAAGTGTGGGGATGGACCTAATAGTTCTGATAGTTGGTGTTCTTTAGGCCAAGGGATTTCCAGCTAACAAGAAGGCAGTGCCTTTGCCAGCAGTAGTGCAAAAGGAAGGGTGTCATTGAATTTTATTGCTACTCTTCCTTCTGGACCATTGCTGGTGGCAGCTCTACCTTTCAGGCTGGGCAGATGGAAAGGCAGTCCCATCACCGGTAGTGGTGGAGATGGAAAGGTGGCATGGCATGGTATTGCCACCCTTCTTTCTGTGTCACTACTGATGGCAGTGTTGAATTCCAAACTGGGAGGCCACAGAACTGCAGCCTCTGGCCAGGCACCTCTGGAAGGCAGCACTGCCACCAGCAGCAGCACATAACAAAGGGAAGCGTTTTATGGTGTTGCTACCTTTCCTTCTGCACCATTTCTGCTAGCAGCTCTATCTTCTAGTCTGGGCAGCCGGTGGAGAGGGAAGGCTGGCTCGGTAAGGTATTGCCTCCTTTCCTGATGGCAGTGGCACTGCCTTATAAGGGGATGTTGGCAGCAACTGGTTAGGTGCCCAACCTAGATGGCTACCCATAAGGAAGGGTAATATGTTACAGTATTGCTGTGCTGCTGCTGCCAGTGGCTCTGACTTCTAAGCTGGGCAGCAAGAGTGTGCGGTAGCCAAGCACACAAGGAAGTCTGCCACCAGCAGCAGTACAGAAGGTCTGCTGCTGCCACCCTGACAATGGACCATTGAGACACTATAAGCTGCTACAGCCTACACTTCAATGCTTGCACACGCTGCAGAGTGATGCAGGGAGAGTAAAGGAATGACAGTGGACCCAAAGGAAATGATTAAAGTCCTGTTCACAACTCCTTTTGAAATTAATGGGAATTCTGGGCATGGAGCAGCTGCAGAATCAGGCTCTTCATCAGACTTCACATAGGCATCTCAGGCATATATATCGTAGCCATATGAGTCACTGTTTGCAAATGACAATGGAGCTATTTAGCTATTTCCAGTCTGACACTCACAATACTTAGGTACCCAGACAATAGGTGGAAACAAAAGTAAAGGCAATTTTCTTATAAACTTTATTAGTTCACTGTACATTTAAAAACACACATAGAAATGGGAGGCTGAACAAATTGATACCTCTTACGTGCGGAGTACCTGGCCATGGGACCCACTTTGAAAAATAAAAACAAAACAAATATTTTGGCACCTAAACAAGGAGCCTGATTTTCCAGTGAGCTGAGCTTCCACAACTCCAGCTGGTGCTTTCCAAATCAAAATAGGGTCCAAAATTAGGCACACCAAAATAGAGGCTTCCCAAATTAGAGATGGCCTTTGATGCCTTCATATTTTTGATACAATGGGCTTAAACTACCCACCCCAATTTAACATCACTTGAAGTCCCCTGATTTTAATTAATTATACCAGTGTAAAACTGGAGTAATGCAGTCATGAATTAGACCTGGTATTTCTAGTTCTACTGATTGAATAGATTGATTTGCACTGTGCATCCTGTGGGACAGAGTCTATATCAGTATTCACACAGGGTATTGCCTTACTCTTCAAATAATTTCTTTAAAGTCAGTGGGGATATGGATGGAGTAATGGTACTATTCAATTTGAGGAAGGCTAAATAACCATAATCCTATGTGTGTGTATAGAGCCCATCCCACTGGGGCACTAATCTTGACTGGGGCCACTGGATGCTATCAAAATACAAACAATAAATGTTGATTTGTGAGCTATGTTAAACTGAATCTAATTAAAATTAAAAAATAGAACATCACTAAGAGCACTAATATTAAATTTTGTTGCAACCATTATTAACTATCTTTGGTTTGTGATTTCTTCATTTACTCCTAGCTGAACCTTAATCCTTAGCTCAAATCTACTCAAATAACCTCCGAAGAAAAGATTTTTTCAATGGAGTTGCTATCTTCATGGATGTTTTTCTGTGCAATGGTTTCATAGGTTGTTTTTTCACCGGCAGAACCTTCTTTGGTGTTTGCAGCCCTCTAGCAAGATCAACATGCTCATTACAGAAGTACTTGACATTTGCTTCTGAAAGGTGTATGAGCATGCCCTCAGACAGGTCCATGCACTGAGCATGGACCCAATGGCCATCTCCATTGGAACAGTAGATCATAGCTGGCTTGTTGAGTTCAGTTGAATAGAAAGGAACCCAAGTGTTGATGTCAATGTCACAGTTAGCCGAACAGGTGATCCAGTAGCCTGTTTCTGATTCATCTTCTTCATCATCTTCATTATAGGTGTCAATATCATCATCATCAAATCTATTGGCTTCAGCACTAAAACAGAACTCCTCTGAATCTTCAAATGGAGTGGAGTCCCCTGGGTCTTCTGTAGATGTCTGACTGCAAATTTGTGCTGCCTCCTCCTCATCTTCTTTTTCTCCTCCACATCTCAAAATGTAAAAGTAGTTTGCATCTGAAATTAGTTGCCTGTTGTCTCCTGGTATACCAAGCAAGATGGACCCATTGCTCATATCACTACCAAACCATATCTTGCAGTGTTTAATATCTGGTGTCCAGTCTGGGGTCTCCCTTTCTATAATCTTTATGTTGTTATCTTCTAAAGTGACTGTGTTACAAACCAGCCTCTTCTGGTTGTCACACTGGTAGCCCCCAACAATGACAAACTCTTTATCGCCAGTCTGAGTCACAAGCGCACTGGAGACAGAGATCCCCCCAGGCAAGACGGTGCAGCTCACAGCTGGGCTGCCTAGTGGCAGATCAATTTTCAGTCTGTACAGGTTGGGAGGTCTGATGTTATTTTCAAGGGAATGACCCCCTAGGATGTAGATGGTATCATTTCTGGCAATGGAGACATGGAAAGAAAGTCCATCCTGAAGCTCTGGAAGGATGTAAGATGTACAGCATCCAAACTCAAAATCAACCAAAAACACATGGGGCATACAGTCTACTACACTATTCCATTTTTCTGTGGTTCTTTGCCCAAGAGGGATATATGACCTTCCCCCAAATATAACACTCATACTTTTACCTCGGCTATGAACTATATTAATGGTATGGCCATATCTGGCTTCAGGAACATCCCCCACTAACTCTTTTTCAGTGCAAATAAAGGTGATTTTCTTGCTAGTCTTGCATACCATATCCAAAACATAAATCTTATCAGATAGTTCATTGTTTGGTGTTTTCCCACCGTGGATGACATACTGGCATTTTTCAGACTCTGTTTTGCCATTGAGAACACAGAGAGCAGGGTAACGGAGAGGGGGAAGATAGCAGGACTCCTTAGAGAAAAACGCAGGCTTCAATTTGAGCTCGTTTTTTTTTAAATCAAGGAGAAAAACTCCAGTGGGGCAGGATCTCTTTGGCCAGCCTTTTTGTCCAAAAAAGAAAACCCGCCCACCAAAATTCAGCAGAGAAAAGCCTGGCTGAATCAAGGATGAATTATTAATGACTGATATCATCTGCAGGGACATTATGTCTGATGTTTGCGTCATGGTACTGACAGTATCTGAAGAAAAAAAAAGACACAGAAAACCACATAAGACACACTTTAAACAATGTCAAGGTGATCAGCTCAGCAAATGACTGTTACCTTGGACAAGCCAGGCTAAATCTGTATCTCTCTTTCCCCACCTGTCAAATGGAGTGATGGTATTTACTCAGCCTTAAAACATATTCATACGGTGAATTTTATGTTTAGATAGGAACTCTGGGTTGGATTCCATGCTAAGACATGTAGCATATATGAAGTACCATTTACTCCATTAATTGGCACTACTCGTTTTAGCAAATACCCCTGGTGTGGATAAAGGGTCAGAACCAGGCCCTCTCTGAGCTCTTAGTATATATGTCGTCCATTTAAAGATCAAACTAAGAAACTAAGCTCAGCCTGATGGTTGCTGAAGGCTGGTTTTGTTGTATGTAATTGCTGCTGGTATTTCAAATGTTATTACAGGAGTTTCAAGGAGTCCTGTGGCACCTTATAGACTAACCGAAGCGTTGGAGCATAAGCTTTCGTGGGCAAAGACCCACTTTGTCAGATAGACCCACTTTGTCAGATGACATACATCTGATGAAGTGGGTCTTTGCCCACGAAAGCTTATGCTCCAACGCTTCGGTTAGTCTATAAGGTGCCACAGGACTCCTTGCCGCTTTTGCAGATTCAGACTAACACGGCTACCTCTCTGATACAGGTGTGTGTGTGTGTGTGTGTGTGTGTGTGTGGGGGGGGGGGGTTCCCACTCATGCACATCCTTAACAGGCCTATAACAGAACCATTCTGCCCCACCACTGCCTGCCAGCCGGATGGCTTTTAAGGCGGCGCTGGGAATCACGCCCCTTCTGGGAAGTGGAGTCCGTCTTCTCCCTCCAGCTTCCATCTCCCAATAGGAACTGCCCAGCGGCGGGAACTACATTTCCCAGCAGGCACCTGAGCCCCAGTACTGTGCCCTGGCATCCGCAGAGTGGGTTTCAGGTAGGGGAGTTGCCAGGGCCGGGCGGTGAAGGGTTAAACTGCAGGCTCATGAGGTGGGAGCGGGGAGGAAGGAGGCTGCCGCGCGGGCTGGGCTCGGGAGATGCGCTAGGGCAGGCGGGGGAAATCTTCCTTGTGCCTGCCAGGAGCGGAGCCGCCGCCGCCCAGCTTGGGGGCGGGGCTGCCCGCTCGGGCGCTGGCGCTGCCTTTGCGCCTTGATTTGCCCAGGGCAGGGTGGGGGCGGGTACCACCTGCCGATGCTGCGCGCGCTCCTGGGCAGGCGGAGGGGGCATCGCCCTGAAGCGCCTAGGATGCGCGGGTGCCCCAGAGCCGGGTTTTGTCCTTGCGGTGTGTGGCACTGAAGAGTGTCGTGGGTGTGAGCAGGGAAGGGGGCAGAGCACAAGGAACCTCCATGCAAACTGGCTCAAGCAGTTCTCAGGATCTGGGGATCCTCCCCCCCCCCTCCGGGAAGCCTATGGTCCGATTTCAGGGGTTCTGCCAAGCAGGGCCAGTGTTAGAGTCAGTGCGGCCCAGGGCAGAAAAGAAAGACCAAGTTCCACCACACAGAGTGGAAGCCCTTTACCGTCAGCCCCGCCACCTGAGGTTTAAGCCAAAGCCCGATCAGTTTAGTTTTGCAGGGCCCACCTATGTTGTGGAGCCCTAAGAGGCTACCCCCACGGGGTACGTCTATACTACAGGGTTTTGTCGACAGAAGCTTTGTCGACAGATACTGTCGACAAAGCTTCTGTCGAAAAGAGCGTCTAGACTACATTCAGTTCTGTCGACAAAGCAAGTTGCTTTGTCGACATAACAGTGTGGGCGCAAAGGACAGTTTAGATGCAATAATGCCTTCTGTCGACAGAACTCTGTCGACAAAAGGCGTTATTCCTCGTAAAATGAGGTTTACCAGCGTCGACAAAACTGCTGAGTTCTGTCGATGTTATGTCGACAGAACTCAGCGGTAGTGTAGACGCAGGTTTAGTTTTGTCGACAAAAGTCCACTTTTGTCGACAAAACCCTGTAGTCTAGACACACCCACAGAGGCCTTGACTTTTATATGCAGAAAAACAGTTGCTATGACTGTGGAGTTTTTATAGCATGGGGGTGGGAGGTAAATCAAGAAAAAGGCTGAGACTGCTTGGTCTGGGTTACAGAAACTGAAAGACCAATACGCTGGTGGGAAAATCCAGTTTTGTAGGTTTTTCCTTCTTTCCCTGGGCCAGTGAGTTTATGAACAGAGCATGGCATAAACATGATACAGGCCTATCCAGGCATCAGAAATATATCTCTTGCTTGCTTGTGGATTACAATTCATAACTCCCTATTCAATAATTTGTAGTGTGTGGGTGAAGGAACATTTCAATTTAGGCAATAAAAAAGGACTTTTTTCTCCATACACAAGACCAGATGTACTGTAATTTTCTCAGTGAAAATTCATTTGAACTTTGAGAAATGTGAATTCACAATAAAAATACTGTAATGTGCATTTAAATGTGTGGGGTAAATTAATGTAGATTTAATTACACCTTGTAGGTACTATGAAGGCCATAGAGGGTGGTGGCCATAATATTTCAGGGAGGGAGGAATTTGACCCATTTCCAGCCCATGAAAGCTTATGCCCATATATATGTTAGTCTTTAAGATGCCACAGGACTCCTCATTATTTGTATCAAACTTCTTGTGTTGAGTAGCTAATCACCTTCTGTTTGGTTTGAAAATCCTGTTATTTTTTGTTTGTTGTTATTTTATGTCCAATTTCTTTGTTGTTTGTTATTTGCCTTTGTCATTCACCGCCTGCTTATTTGAGACAGGTTGTACTGGAATGTTTCACATTTGCTTTCTTTATTCTAAAACTTGACTTTAAAATAGTGTGTTAATATACAAAACATGTTGGAAAATAACACTGAATGGTCCATTCTTCCATTCACCTCTGGGGATGAGAGAAATTTGAAATGAAAAAGACTGAGTAGTTTATTTGTAGCATCCGTTTTGTCATAACAGGATTGTGCCAACACAATTCAATTACAGAATCATAGAAATGTACAGCTGGGAGGGACCCTGAGAAATCAATCAAGGCCTGACCCCTGCATTGAGGCAGGATCAGTATATGTAGACTATCCCTCGCAGGTGTTTGTTTAACCTGTTCTTAAAAAGCTCCAGTGATGGGAATTCCATAAGCTCCCTTGGAAGACTATTTCAGAGCTTAGCTATTCCTCTAAATAGAAAGCTTTTCTCAACATCTAACCTAAATTTCCCTTGCTGCAGATTAAGCCCATTCTTGTCCTACTTTCAGTAGACATGGAGAGCACAGGTAGTTTGATTGAGGTGATGATAGACACAAACCCCTTGGCAGAAACAAAGCTTATTGGGTACAAAAATGTCTTTTGTTTTTCAGAAATATCCGCTGAAAAGTTTGGGATGTATAGTTTTTAGATAACAGCTTTTTTTTTCTTAACTGTCCTCTTTGACAATAAATACTGTTTGACTGGTCATGTAAATCACATGATAATGTTTCTGCTCCCAATTGGATGATTGAAGCAATTTAAACAGGAGAATAATTAATAACAAATGTTTCTAATTAATATGATTATCAAATAAATAATAATTTGGACTAAAATTCTTAAAAGTTTACTGCCCACGTCTGTTTTCATAAATACCTGGTATATGTCTGGACACTAGCAAGTAATGACTTATATGACCCCATGAATCCTAGTGAACCAACTCAGCTTCTGGTCACAAACAGATTTGCAAAGCACTGTATTTGCAATTTGAACAGCTTTGATTAGAATGTTAGACTGCTGACTCTCTCAGAGATCAGATCCCAGGGGAACATTGAGATTTAATTGGTAAATGCTCCCTTTGCTGTTTCCCAAATTCTCCCATCAGTCTGAAATCATTGGTCTCTTGGCAGGAACACAGGTGCTTAATACAGGGATTGAAAGCTACTTTGCAAGATTATATTTGTTTTCCTCTTTGATGATCCTGCCATTGCAGCATTTTGTTCAATAAGATTAATCCAGGACCTTCTGAGAGAGCTGGGGCTAATTCCCCACAGCACCCCCCCCGAGACTTGTAGACTGAGCAAATGTGGCTCCTAAATTCTTTATGATCAGATTCCCATCTGGACACCCTTCATCCTCCAGGCAACTCTAGTCTAAACTAGCCATCTACTGAAGCACATAAATAGCATTTATCAAAGCTTTCTCTAACTTTGGCTCCCAGAGTTTGCTTGGGTAAGACAATAAACATATTAGACGTACCTGGCTGACGGAGGGATTTTGCTTCCTCCTGAAACCTTTGTTTGTAGCTGGGATTCAAAAGTCAGCACTTATGGAATCTTCTGTGACTGCACACGGGGGCTGTGGCATGGGCCAGTAAGCAGGCAGAGGGTATGTATGCTTAGATTGCAGATGTGCTCCTTAGTGCTCCTCTGATGTGGCTAACTGCCTGTGACCGTTTTTTTTTTTCTTCAGATGGTTCAAAAAGAAATCCATCTTGCATCTTTAGAAGTTTAACCTATTCATGCCTAGCCAACTCAGAGTGGCAGTGGACAGCTGTTATTTAGATTGTAAATGCATCATGGGGAGTGGAGGGGTGGGAAAGGATTGATGCTGTATTTTACTTGATGTTTGTACGGTGATGACCAGCTTGATCTGCTTTTGGATACTACTGTGTTACAAAGTCACTGCTAAATTCAAAGACAACATTTGGAATTTTAATTTATATAAACTTAAAATACCCCAACCCTACACTTTGACTGGGATCATTTTTTCCCCTTTGGAATTCTTAGGCTATAACTAGATTGTGACATTGAAACTGAATAAAGGAAGTGTTAAGTGCATGCAGCCCAATAAGTGAAGGCTGACTAAAGCTCTGATTCAAAGCCCATTGAAATCAATAGAAGACTTTAAAGGCTTTGGACCAGTCTCTTGAAAAAATATGAGTGCTCTGCAAACTTCGGTGGCACTTTTCACCAGAGTTCCTCAGAACATTTTTCATACAAACCATAATTAAGCCTCCCAACTCCTCTGAGGATACATCCCTCTTACAGATGGAGCAATTGGGGCAGAGAGAGAGAGTAAGGGTAAGATAATTCGAATTAGCGCATCTAGATTTAAAAACTAGTTCAAATTAGCATTTTGCTAATTTGAACTAGCGCATCCACACCGATTGGACGTTGGGGTGCATTTAAGGGCAGCTGAAACCGGTTCCGGCAGGGCATCAGGTCAGTAGTTGCTTTGTGTGGCTGCTGTCTGAGGCTATCTGAGCCTTGTGCTTAAAGGGACCCCTTGTATAGCCGGTTCTCAGCTTTTCCGCTTGCTTGCCCACCTCGCCGAGGGACAGCAAAGCGTTTTTCTCTGCGCCTGCCTGTGTCGGTGGTTCCCACTGGGGACGCCGCCGCAGTTGGCAGTATGGAGCCAGAACTCGCCCTGGGCATTCTGCTCCAGTTCTTGGACTTCCTGCTGCAAGCCTGCCAGCAATGGCTGAAGGCTGCCTGGCACCACCTGGTGCATGTCAGCCCCCTGCCTCTCCACCTGGCCTCCCTGGGAGCTGTGGAAGAACTGCAGTAGCGCCCGGATGCCAGCGTGCCCCACCGCATCTGGCGTCTGGACACCAGCAGCGACTGGTGGGACCGCATCGTCCTGGAGCGCTGGAGAGACAGACAGTGGACTCAGAACTTCAGGATGAAGAGGGACACCTTCCTGTAGCTCTGCGAGTGGCTTGCCCCTGCTCTGCAGCGACGGGACACTCGCATGAGGCCCACCATCCCCCTCCAGAAGTGTGTGGCCATCGCCCTCTGGAAGCTCTCCATGCCGGACAGCTACCAGTTCGGCGTGGGGAGATCCACCGTCGGAGCAGTGCTCATGTAGGTACGGCACTCACCAGCCACTGGGCCGGGGGGGAGGGGCACTATAAGGAGGGAATGGGCCGCCCCAGGAAAAACGAGGGCGGGAGAGGAGGCGACAGTGCCCCGCACAGGAGGGTTCGATCTATCCCAGCTGTACTACACGCCGCCTGTGGTGGCCAGGATCACACCAGGGGTCGCTTCTGGGAGTCGGGCACGAGGCAGTGCCAGGGAACAAACACTCCCAGCCACCCGGGCGCCCCAGTGATTCACGGTTTGCTGTGTCTCTGCAGGTGGTCAAGGCCATCAACCGGGTGCTGCTCTGCAGGGTGGTCCGCCTTGCCGACCCAGATGCTGTCATCTGGGGGTTCTGCGCCTTCGGCTTCCCCAACTGCGGGGGGGCCATCGACGGGATGCACATCCCCATCCACGCCCCGGAACACCAGGCCTCCCAATACATTAACTGCAAAGGATACTTCTCTGTGCTCCAACAGGCCGTGTGTGACCACCGGGGCCAGTTCACGGACATTAATGTGGGCTGGTCCGGCAAGGCACATGACGCCAGGGTGTTCCACAATTCCTCCGTGTGCCAGAGGATGCAGGCTGGGACCTTCTTTCCCGACTGCCACATCAGGGTCGGGGACATGGACATGCCCGTCTGCCTGGTGGGGGATGCGGCCTACCCCCTACAGCCCTGGCTGATGAAGCAGTACACGGGGCACCTCAACCCCTCCCGCTAGGCCTTCAATGCCAGGCTCACCAGGGCCCGCATCTGATCGAGGGGGGCCTTTGGATGCCTGAAAGCCAGATTTAGGTGCCTCCTCACCCGCCTTGACCTCGCCGAGCACAATATCCCTCCCGTGGTGGCAGCATGTTGCGTGCTGCACAATTTGTTCAAGCGGAAGGGGGAGGCATTCCTGCCAGCTTGGATGGCTGAGGCTGACCGCATGGCTGGCCACTACGCTCAGCCCCGCACCGCCACCGTCCGGGAGGCCCAGCGGGGGGCTGTCCGGATTCGGGAAGCCCTTCGGGAGAGCTTCCAGGTGGAGGAGGAGGACTGAACTCTCCCTGCATGCACCATTGGGGCCTTCTTCCACCCTCCCCTCCTTCTCCTTTCCCCTCCCTAACCCCCCTTCCTAATGTTAAATAAAGACACTTGTTTTGAAAACAACAATCTCTTTACATTTTACAGAACTGGGGTGGGGGGGAGGGAGGAATGAGGGTGGGAGAGAGGAGGAGGAAACCTGGGAGGAGGGAGCTAGAAGGGGGAGGAAGGGAAGGGAAAGCTCAGGGTTGGGGGTCCTGCTGGCTCTCCCGTCTCATAGCACTGCGGGTGCGAGGGTGTCGGGGGGGAGTGGGTGTGGAGGGTGGGGCAGGAGGGACGGGGGCGCAGAGGAAGCGGGAGGGGGAGCGAGAGCTGGGACGGCTGCAGGGGCCGGAGCAGGAGGAGGCAGGAACCTGTCGACCAAGGTCTGGAGGTGGCCTCCAAGGGCACGGCCCTGCTCCTCCAGTGCCTTCAAACTCCGCTAATGCAGCTGCAGGTCCTTCCAGACCCAGTGGTCCTGGGTTTGGAGCTGGTGCTCAGGTAGCCGCAGGTGCCGCTGGTGGTTGTCCTCCAGGTTCCTGGTGCGCCTGCTGGCCTGGGTGCAGGTGGCTGTTGCAGGTGGGGTGGTGGGCCCTGCAGTCCCAGGTGCTGCAGCTGTGGTGAAACAAAAGTAGTGGTCAGTTCTCCCTAGGGACACTGTGGGTGAAACCCAGCCCCCCTCTGCAAGGCGAGGTCGGCGTGTGGGGAACGGGCCAGGGCCCCCGCATGGCACCCAGCTGCTGCTCCATGGTGGGCAAGGCCCAGGTGCACGGTCCCTGGGCTCCCTCTCTCCCCACCCCATACACATAAGGGGAGCAAGATGGCACTCACATGTGGAGCCCTCCCCGGCCTCGGATGACACAGCCGATGTGCTCTGTGGGGTGCCTCGGGGATCCTGGGAAGGCTCCCTGCAGGCTCCTGGCTCTCAGCGTCCTCCTCCTCTTCCTCGGTGTCAGGGACGGGTCCCTCTGCCCTGGGGTCGATCACCCCCCAGGGGGCATGGACGGTGTGAGCCCCCAGGATGCGGTCCAGGGACTCAAATTGGGGGCAGGCCTCTGGATCGGCCCCTGGCTGGCAGGCCCTGGAGTAGGACTGCCGCAGGTCCTTGACCTTGCAGCGAACCTGCTCCCGTGTCCTCATGTGGCCTCGGGTGGCCAGGCTGGCAGCCATGCGGCTGTAGATGGCCGCATTCCTGTGGCTAGTGCGGAGATCGTGGACGTTGGAGGCTGTGTCCAACCTCGATTAAGTCCACAATCTCCGCACTAGACCAGCTGGGCGCCCACCTCTTGTGGCCCCGGGCAGGCTCCTGTGAACCGCCAGCCTAGTCCTGGGAAGAGGGAGAGGGCTGGGTGGCAGCGGATGGCTGGCTCATGCCATGGTAGGTACAGGGTCTGTTGGCTGGGTGCTGGCAGACTTGCAACTGGCACAAGCAGTGTAGCCAGACCGGGGCCGGGAGGGGGGCAGAAAAGTTTTTCTGGTTTGGCCCAGAGTGGCCACCAGGGCAAGCTGGGAACGGCTAGCCTCCAACTAGTTCGAATTAAGTGGCTACGTAGCCCTTAATTCGAACTACTTAATTCGAACTAGGTGTTAGGTTACCTAGTTCGAATTAAGTGCTCCGCTAGTTCGAATTAAGTTTGAACTAGCGGTTTGCACGTGTAGCACCTATGAAAGTTAATTCGAACTAATGGCTGTTAGTTCAAATTAACTTTGTAGTGTAGACATACCCTTAGTGACTTGCCTAGGTGATCACTCAGCAATTTAAGTGGAAGAAGCAGGAATGGAGTTCACATCTGCCTCACCAGCTCCCTTCTGTGGCTACTGTGCCTTCTGTGGGGAGGAGGAGGTGCTGGGAGAAGGCTTGAAAGAAGGGGTGGGCATGAGAAAGGTGGAAACGGAGCAAGTCATGTGTGAGGGCACCGGGGCATGAGGGGAATGGGGACAGAGAGTGGTGAGGGGGTGGGCTTCAGGGAAAAAGAGGGCAAAGGGGCAGTGAGGGAAGAGGAAGGTACCAGGAGGGTGCAGGGCTAAGGGAAGGTGCAGGTGCCAGGGGGTTCTGGGGTGAAGCAGAAGGGCAGACACCTGCAGGGGAGGGACCAGCACCAGAGGAGAGAGGCAGGGCAGGTGTGTAGAGGGAGGTGTTAGAAGAGGGGAGGAGGAGGGGTAGCTCACATGATCAGAATGGGGCTACTGGAGGAGTGGGCACAAGGGGGAGAGAAGGGCTGGTGGAGGGGGCAGGTCGCAGGAGGGCTGAGGGCAGTGAGAAGGGCAGGAGTCAGGACAGCAGAGGAGGGTGAGGAGTTGGGGGGCAGCAGACACCAGGGGAGATGATGGAGCAAGGGGAGGAGACATGGCAGCAGAGAGAAAAGGTAAAGGTTTAAAAATATTTATTAATAACTTGGGTGCCACAGTGGCACATCCAAACAAGCCCCATGAACTCAGTACTGGTGCACAACACAAAATTCATTCTGCCCATGGGAAGATGCGGTACAAGTTCCCCTCATCTGTGCACCAGGTTTGGGGCCGTTTGGTGGCGGCGGGGAGGACGCAAATTTTTCCTTTGCCCCTGGGCGCATAACACCCTCACTACGCCTCTGCTAGGACAGTAGGGTGAATACACTGAACTCTTGTAAAAAGTTGCCAAGAAACCTTCAATGACTGTAATGCAGATGTGAGGATGGCATTATGTCTCATTTGCAATATGACATCTTAGTACAGCATCCTCTGACACCCATGTTGGTATATTGTTTCAGTGTTGACACTCAGAGGCAATCACATTGATATATATAGTCTTGAACCACAATGATCAGATCCAAAATTAAAATTCCCCAGTGCTCTGGGCTGTTCAGTTCAGGTTCATCCCTATTTCCAGTAGCACCTAGATGATATTTGTCAAGTTTCCATCCAGTACTTGACCCACCATGACCCCCTTTAGTTCCTGTGAACAGAGGGAAAGGCAGTCTTACTGCAGAAGTTGTGCACAGATTCCAAAAGAAAATAGACAATTTTTCCCTAGTGTCTCACCTCATATTTTAGGTTTATTTTACTCTTCCTGGGTCAGTTAGTGTGTCTTGTCCTTAGAAAATGCTTGTCTTTGTGACATGATTAATTTAGTTCAGGAGAAAGGGAGGTTAAATTTTTCCTGCAACAAAATGCTAATCACAAGAACTGTCCTACAGAATGAGAACAATGGTCTTCCTAGTCCAGTTTCCTTTCCCCGAAAAATGATCAGCTCCTTCAGAGGAAGGAGCCTGAAATCCTGAAGGAGGTAGTTTTAGAGTCACCTGTCCAGAAATCAGAAGACTTCTGTGCATTCAGAATACTAAGATTTTTTACATGAAAATGTCAGATTCTCTTCCTAAATTTGTTTGGCAGTTAAAGTCATAGCACCAAACAGAAACAGTATCCATGTGACAGACCCATTTCTTTAAATACAGTATTTTAATAACATGAATTTAGGTAGCAGTAAACTTTTAACTGGTCACTTGCTAGTCTGGAAATAATGTTTATTTATAACCGGTTTATTTCTTCTACGGGTATTATTTTGAAATATGTCTCTTACATTTAATACAGGATCCTTCATTCCAAATGATTCCAGATTGCCTGTCCTTGACAGATTTTTGTTTATATTTGTAAAGCATTCTCCTTTGTGGTAGAACTCATCAATTGGCTAACCATGCAGTAATATAAGCAGTTTGCTATGGAGAGTGAAGGATGTCTTGTTCAATTGTGAGGGTGTAGGCAGGCAAAATGTAGATTCCACAGTCTGGAATTTGGGTTGTAGGGCTAACACTGGCTTTGATGAAAAGTAACACAAAGTCCTTAATGACCTCTAGTGATCAAGACCAGAGCTTTGTGTGTCATCTGAAGACAGAGCAGTGCCCTTTAACACTAAACCTTATTGGGCATTCATCAGTGACATGGACTTCTATGTCTACACTGCCTGCAGCAGCGAGACTCAGATCTCGAGGGGACAGACTCAGGCTGTGCCACAGCACTAAAAACAGCCATGTAAACATTTGGGCTCAGGCTCTGAAGTCCAGGGCGGGGGTTGGCTTCAGAACCCAAGCTCCAGCCCAAGCTGCAATGTCTGTATACCTATTTTTAGCTCAGTAACGTGAACCCTGCGAGCCCATATCTGTTGATCCGGGCTCTGAAACTCACTGCAGTGATGTTGCTCACTATGGAGATGTACCCAGATAGGAATGAATGCCCAGCCATATTCCCAATATCGCCTTTTGAAGCAAATGGGATATCTTTGGAAGCCTCTCATGCCAGATCTGTTGAAACCCACCAGTGCTTAGTCCATGAAATCTGAAAAGATCATACCTCTTGGGATTGGGGCTGCTGGTTTTAGAAAAAACAAATTTGGCACACAAAAAATGTACCCTTGTACCTAATCCAATTCTTTTCTTTCCCTAAAGCACTGTCAGAGCCATTTGGAATGCATAACTACTATCTACTTTGGCACTGAACTCAGGTAATATTTCCACAGAGGAACAAGAGCATTATGGTAGCTTACAGGGTATCTGCAAAGATGAGATTTAGGGTCAACTATTGTAAAAGCACAAACAGATGAGTGCTGTCCATCTGTGTATCTAAAGGCCAGATCCCGCTCCTACTAAACTCAGCAGGAAACTTCCAATTGACTTCAGTGGGATCAGGCCCTTAACTCTTTAAAACAGTTTCAATCGAAACAAGAAACATCCAAGAATTGTTTGAAAGGTTGAAAGTCGTAACTGAAACAACCATGCTTGGAATTCGTTCATGTAGTTCTGCACCTGCTCATAACCAGAGATTTAGGTTCTTCTTTAATGTTCATTTCAGGAGCTGCTGTCTAGTTGCAGGTGGCTGGGTGTGGGGAGAGAAGGTAGGTAGGGCAAGACTGCAGCACACGTAGGGGAGGGAGCTTTTTAGCACAGCTGCATTGTTGAAATCCAACGAACATGTTGAACTGTTATAGGGGAATATAGTTTTAAAAAAGGCTGTTGCTGCTGTCTCAAAAAAGTTGAGGATTCCCAAGTATCACCCCTCTTATCCCTCTTTTACTCTCTATACCAGTGTTTCCCAATTAGTGCTCCACGGAACCCCGGGGTTCCATGAAACAAAAGTAAGGGTTCCTTGACAACTTGGCACCTCCCCTATCCCCTTCTTTGTGGCAGGACTTGGCAGGTCTTTTTTTTTTTGCTTGACAAATTTTACCCTGGCAACCCTCATAGAATCATAGAATACTAGGACTGGAAGGGACCTCGAGAGGTTATCGAGTCCAGTCCTCTGCCCTCATGGCAGGACCCAGTATTGTCTAGACCACCCCGATAGACATTTATGTAACCTGCTCTTAAATATCTCCAGAGATGGAGATTCCACAACCTCCCTGGGCAATTTATTCCAGTGTTTAACCACCCTGACAGGCAGGAAGTTTTTCCTAATGTCCAACCTAAACCTCCCTTGCTGTCGTTTAAGCCCATTGCTTCTTGTTCTACCCTCAGAGGCCAGGAAGAACAATGTTTCTCCCTAGAGATTCCTTAAAATTCTTTCAAGCTGAAAAGGGTTCTGTGGCCAAATAAAATTGGGAAACACTGCTCTATACTCTTGAGGTACCATGTTGTACTGACTATTGTGATATGTGGAATCAATGTAAACTCTTCTTAAACAGGAAGAAAAAAGTATAACTACAGACAAACAGGCTAATTCAACTTGAGTTCTACCATTGTCTCTACTGTTTACAAGGAACCACACCTGTCTGGATCCATACAGCATACAGGGCCATCTAGTGGCTAAATGATATACTATGAGTAAATATATTACAGCAGGGGTCTCCAACCTTTTAAAGGATGAGATCAATTTTTGAATTTAAGTACAAACCAGGATCTACCTCAAACTCAAATACCTTTGCCCCACCTCCTTAGTGCCCCTTCCGCAAGGCCCTGTCCCTGCTCACTTCATCCTCCCTCCCTCCCCCATTCTCCCTCCCTTTCATCAGGCAGGGGCAGAGGGTTGGGGTGCAGGTTTTGGTCTTGGGCTAAGGGATTTGGAGTGTGAGAAGGGCTCTGAGCTTAGCCTGGGGCAGCGGTTGAGTTCAGGAGGGGGCACATGACCATGACAGTGATACAGGTTGCAGGCTCCAGCTAGACACTGCTTACCATAGGTGGCTCCTGTGTGGTAGTGCAGTGGTGCTAAAGGCAGGCTCACTCCTGCACTGGCCCTGCACCACTCTCATAAGCAGCCAGCAAACTCTCTCCATCCTAAACCCTGTTGTGTCCTTCACCCCCCCCCTCCACTTCTGTGGAAGCAGAATACAGGGTGGGAGAGGGAAACAGCTCCAAGGCAAAGGGAGATGCGCAGCAGTGGGGCAAGGGGCAGCTGAAGTGCTGCACTTGACAGCCTCTTGGCCAAACCAGTCAAGATCGCCTATCAGAGGCTCCAAGATCTACCAGTAGATCCCAATCTACTGGTTGGTGACCACTGTATTACAGGGACTGCCATTCTGGCTATGGTGCATGGACACTGCAGCTTTCTGAGGAGTTTGTCACTGACGGTCTAGAGCTGTCCAGCAAATAGAGGATAGTACTGTGAAATGCATGGTACTTATGCCCCATCTGCCAATTGCACCATGTTACAAAGTACTCTTGCTTAATTTAGACTAGCGTTTACTTCTGCCCTACAGATGCTGGCTCGCTAATTGCAATAATTATTAATAATAAATTAATAATGTTGTAGCAAATCCACAGCCACCTAAGAGTTCATGGTGACCTCCATGCTGATCACCACTGTGACAGCGGGGACGGATCGCAGACACTCCTGCTTCAGCAACATAGTTGCCTACTACTAAGGCTAAGTGAGATATGTCTTTAGGAGTTAGCAGGATAGGCTTTAGAAGGCACAGGTCAGCCATCCTGATTCTATGCAGTAGGTGATTGTGGTACATTATCCTTACTTGTGAGGTTATAGAAATATGTATATCTATCTCTCTATTTAATAACCTATTGGATTTCTATGGCATTGACATCAAAGGGGTAAATTGTGACATTATAGTCTGCCCTGAGTAAGGGAGAGCATATTGTACACTCTAGGAGCCTGAAAGGGACAGTGTGACTCAGGGAGGTACTATCTCCCTTCTAGTCAGTCTGCTGCTCTGTGGAGGGAGTAAACGGCATTGAGTCTATACCTGCTACAGTGATGTGTTTTGGTCCCAATTTGCCAGTGTAGCTAAGGCGTCATCTATCCTCCCCTCTGTCCTGCCCAAAGGCATGAGGAAGGAAGGTAACAGACCTTTAGAGCCTGCTTCCCCTCTTACACTGCTGCATGTCTTGCTCTCCCTCAGCCCCTGTGTTGTCACACTACCCAGACTCAATTCAGCCCAAAGGGAGTTCCTTGCAGGGTGCCATAGAAAAATATGTTGATTATCACTGTCATCTAGGCTGAAAGAGAACAGACTTTGGTTTTATAATCTGGGTATCTCAAGGAGCTTTGGAAAACAATGTTTGAGGTAATGGGGTGACTGTAGAGGAAATTGATCCGGCACAATACAAGGAAAACAGAGTGTCAGATATTAAATTAATACAATTGTGAGCCTGAGACACGGAGATTTAAATTATTAACCCTTCAAAACAGTGACTGTCTTTCTATATCTCTCCATGCATTTAAATAGTACTCTATAAATAAATGTACTGATGACTTACCTGTTTTTATTGAGCATGATTGTTGATAGATCCAAATTACCAGTGTTGGAATGTGATTTCCCCCCTTGTGTGATAATCAGAAAGGTTACACTGCATAATGTAGTAGTAGAATTATGTAGGATTTTTCTGTGTGTAGTTAGGCACTCCTGCTTTTTGAGTTTATAAGTTTGTAAGTTCATTTTGATTTCACTGGTTTAAAAAAATAAAAAGGCTTTAAGAATCATAATGCAGTGTCAAAATGCAGTATAAAACAAGAAATCCATGTTTTGTAGCTATTACATTTTTCATTCTTTAATGGAATTAATAACTGTGTAATTGAAATCATGCTAATACTCAGCCAGCTTGCCTCTGGGATTTACTGCAGACATTTCTGGTTTGGTTTAAACAGCTGGGAGGAAGACTACATTTTGGGAAATAAAATTGATTCTGCACAATCTGCTGATGATCAGCAAAGCTTAATGAATGATCGCCTGAAGTAACCTCATTACTGTAACTTGGATGGATGAGCAGGAAAGGAATGCAAATTTTTCTAAAAGAAAAAAAATTGGTTTCCGCTTAAACACATCATTTGCAGAAACTCTTATTCTGTTCTATTCATCAGAATGTAAAAACAACTGTACTGGGTCAGACCAATAGTCAATCTAGCCCTGTATCCTGTCTTTTGACAGTTGCCCAGGCCAATGCATTAAAGGGAATGAACAAAACAGGGCAATTATCAAGTGATCCATCTCCCATATCTGGACCCCGCTTCTGGCAGTTGGCAGTTTAGGGACACCAGAGCATTGATTTGCATCCTTGGTCACGTTGGCTAATAGCTATTGCTGGACCTATCCTTCATGAACTTATTCAATTATTTTTTGACTCTAGATACAGCTTCTAACAAGGCGAGAAGATTCAGTAGTCTTTGACGTGCTCTTCCCCCAAAGAGAAACTCCTTTGATGTATTGGAGGGACCACCTCTGAGGAGAAAGAGGGTGGTATCAGTCTCCATGATCCACTCAGGCATTGTTCTCATTACTGAGAGACTGTCAGCAACAACAGACATCATATCTAGTAGGATCAACACGTTTTATATAGTTAGCCAACCAGCTGCCATGCAGCACTGCCTTTTGGCTGATATCAACCTGAGTTGGATTTGAACTGGTGAACTAGTAGTCCAAAGTTCCTCCTGAGCCAAGGGCTTATCAGGCTGATGGGGTTAAGGCACATCCATGTCATAGGTAACAGTATATAAAGGACAGGCCCAAAAAAGAAAACAGAATTCCATTTGTCATCACCTACAGTCCACAACTTAAACCCCTCCAACGCATTATCAACAATCTACAACCTGTCCTGGAAAATGACTCCTCACTCTCAGATCTTGTGGGAAAGGCCAATTCTCACTTACAGACATCTCCCTAACCTCAAACAAATTCTTTCCAGTAACCACGCAACACACCTAACCAACCAACCAAACAATGGAGGTACTTGAACCATCTATTCACTGTCTCTCTCTTTTTTCCCCTCTTTCTCCTTTCCTCCTCCTTTTTTCCTCTCCCCACCTCTCCTTCCCTTATTTATTCTTGGATCTGGACTTCTAATACTCTGGTCATCTGAAGAAGTAGGTTGTGCCCACGAAAGCTCATGATGCCATCTGCATCTTTTAGTCTTTAATGTGCTAACCGTCTATTGATTGTTTTTTAAGTTTTTCCTGTTACAGACTAACTCGGCTACCCCTCTGAAGTATATTTAGAAATTATGTAGGTAGCATGATCATGATCAATTGCCTTTGAGTGCCCCAGCCACGTAGATCAGATATCTGATTTGCAGCTGAATGAACGGGAGGTTGCCTTTCACTGTGAAACTGAGCAAGACTCAAAGCCAGATCTTTCAGGACTATGATTGAGCACCTTGCCACTCAGCCATCATACCTTGGAAAGGCTATATATGCCCCTGTTCATCTTGCAAGACAAGGAGAACTGACTTCAGGCCCTGCCAACTTTCTGGTTCTATATTGTCTTTTTTCCTTTAGATTGCTTGGCAACTCCACAGTATAATGAATCCTTACAAAGTAGCATCGTGAGAAATATGACCATGTCAAACAAACTCAGTTGTTTTATTCATATGTGTTCAGCAAGGGTGCCTCTTGTATACTGTGAATTGCATGAATGCACTAGCCTTTCGCTTCTGGAGAGCAGTGTTCAGATATGGGCTTGCTCAAAAATGAAAATGAGAGTTTGCTGGTCAGCCTGGTTTCCCTTATTTGCACCACAAAACTTCTGCACAGAGTTGATAGTCTGAAACAGCTGCTGGTCTTTATGAAAAAAGGGACACAGGTCTGGTATAAAAGGGATGCAGCAGGAGGCCACAACAGAATAAAAGCGTGCCAGTATAAGACCACAGGTAGATAGTGTTGGGACAATTTTCCTAACATATTTCCAGTCAGGTACTGCCTGTCAATTACAAGAATTCTAATAAGCACCAACTCTCAATTCTTATCGTCCAGATCCATGCAACACAGAAACCAAAACTTCTCCAGAGTGCCTAGAATTAGAATGAACAGAAAATTGGAGTGCGTAAAGCAATATTTCATAGTGTGGAAAATGTTAGGGTATGTCTATACTAGCTCGGTAGTTCGAGCTAGGTAGGCAACTGAGGGCAACTGGAGTTGCAAATGAAGCCCGGGATTAGGATCTCTAATTCGAACTACCGTTACTCCTCGTGGAACGAGGTATACTGGTAGTTCGAATGAGAGATCCTAATTCGAACTACCTACTCAGTGCCGCGTGTAGCCGCGGGCATGGAGTTCGGACTAAGGGGGATTTAAAAATGGCGGCGCCCGGGAAGATGCAAATGAAGCCTGAGATATTTAAATCCCGGGCTTCATTTGCAACTCCGGTTGCCCTCATTTGCCTACCTAGCTCGAACTACCGAGCTAGTGTAGACACCCTTATTTATGATTGATAGAACCTTATGCTTCTCTAAATAAACTGCTGGAAATTTAGGGAAAGTTTGTATCCAAACTGAAACACTACATCTTGGGCCTATATAGTTGGATTTCTTACTCTTGTTTTTTAAAAGAGCAAAACTCTAATACACATCAACATGGGAAAAATATACATATGGGTGATAAAAAACCTACCTCCATGTAATTTATTATCTCTCATGTCAGGATTTATCAAATTAATGACTAATTATTTTGTTCTGTAATGCACTTTTGTGGTTTTCAAAAATAAAGGAAATGCACCCTATGAATTCTACAAATTACAGTACTTATTTTATTTCTTTAGCAATGATGAATTATTTTTCACCCATCAGCATAGGTTAAGAACAAACTCTGGTCTCATTTACACTGGTGTTAATCTAGAGCAGCTCCACTGATTCCACAGTTACATTTGCTGTAACTGAGAGCAGAAGTTGGTCCACTCTTTTGCATAGAAACTTTCAAAACTTGAGAAAGCAACCTTTGGCAAGCCTGGAAAACCAGTGAGAAAATTTCTCTCTTGAAACAGAAGCAATAGAACCAGTGGGTTTTCTCCCTATAATGCATGTATGTAATATACTCTTGGGTTGATGGGAAATCTATAGGCTCAGTGAAATGAAACTAGGAATGCAGCGTGGTTAGTAATTTGGGATTACTACTCTTTGGAGGAAAATGGAAAGATTTAAGACACAATATGGTAGATGGCCCCCTCTCCCCACAATATCCAGGAGTTGTTCTTGAAGAGGATAGGGGTGCAGACTTTACCCCTGGTATTTTACTGGACATTCTCACCTAGGCTACGTCTAGACTGCAAGCCTCTTTTGAAAGAGGCTATTTCAAAAGATACTTTCGAAAAAGCCTCTTTCGAAAAAGAATGTCTAGACTACAATCAGTACTTTTGAAAAAGCAAGCCGCTTTTTCGAAAGAGAGCACTCAGGCAGCCTGGATGCTCTCTTTCGAAAAAGCACACTTTACATTACCCAGCGCCTTTTTTTGAAAGAGCACTTTCAAAAAAAGGCATTCTTCCTCATAAAACTGGTTTTCCGTGGTTGAAAAAACTGCCACATTCTTTTGATTTACTTTCGAAAGAACGCGGCAGCAGTCTAGACACAGGTAAAGATTTTTCGAAAAAAGGCCACGTTTTTTTGAAAAATCCCTGTAGTCTAGACATACCCCTAGAGGCCAACATTGCTTCTTCCCTTCAACCTTAATGATAAAACTAAGTCTTGGCTTTTTGTGGCAAATCCTGGTGTGTCACCTGGTGTTGCCCTGTCTGTATTCATCACGAGATGTCTGCACCTACAGTGAGCTGAGACTGCTCCAGTTTCAGGATTTAGAGCCTTTCAAAGTTTGTTAAAAGCTAGGTAGTACACAAGTTAGCAAGATGGGGAATGGCCTTGATCAAAGAGCCAGCACAAAGGTTGGGACTCAAGCTGATCATTAAGGAAGGGTGGTTGTAGAACCTGTGGGATGGGGAAGTCACTGATAGACACTGATTTAACTTTTTACCAAACTAAGAGGGCTATAGTTGCCCCCTTTTGGGAACCACTGGTGTAAAATACTTAGCACATCACAGAGGAAAGGATCATTAGGAGATCTTGGCTGCATTCCCAGCACTGCCACTAACTCCCTGGCAAATCACTTTAACTCTCTGTGCCTCAGTTATATCATTTGTAAAGGGGAAATATATGTTTTGGCACCTACCATCCAGGAGGATCGTGAGCTGAATTCATTCATGTTTGTAAAGCACTTCAAAATCCTTAGCTAACAGATTCTGCAGAAGGGCATTGTTGTCATTCTTATTTAGATCTTAAATTAACAAATGAGGTTCTTTCATAAATCCTTATAAGTCTTAGTTTTACTCACAGTGAAATTCACTGTTGTTTTGACTCTAATAACTGAACAGCGATGAAAAAATTAAAAAAAACCCATTGCTTCCTCCTGAAAACCACTAGTATTTGCATAAACCACGTTGTCCGTCTGGTAAATAATTATCTACTGGTCCCTAGAGTGGTTAATATTAGCTTGTTTTTAATGAAACTTAAAGTTCTGTGTTTTGGGCTGAATGTGTTTTGGTTTATTTTAAACTTCAGAACAATCACCTCCTGTGACAAGCAACAGCAGGACAGAATTAGCATTCATGGTTTATTTTGATGCTGTGGTTTGGACGTCCTGAGTTCATTCTGCTTTAACTGCAATCCAAAATAAAGGGATAACTAAGCTTTGCCCCACTGAAATCACTAGTAATGTTGCTATTGACTTCAGTGGAACAGAATTTTACCTCTAATGTACTTCTAATGAGTTATTTCCTTTCAATTAAAGATTGCATTTCCAAAAGGTGAGAAACTGTGGGCAGCGTGAATTTTTGTGTGCATAATTGCATCCTTAATATGCATACACAATTATAAAGTTGTGTATGCATTGTGTAGTCCCACATGACCAACTGAGTGTGAGACTGCAGTGATGCACACAAATTATGCATGTCTGTGTGCATGCTAGCCTGGAGTTTCTCTTTTAGATAATCTGATTGTACCTGTACAGAATCCCCATACTAATAATGCATAGTACTTTGAAGCACAGTACAGCATTAACTTTGATGTAGTTGATTGCAAATATCTCAGGGGCCACCATTTTCCCTGTGCCCTCTTGAAAGAATCAGGCTCAGCTGAAATACTGTAGCTGAGTAGCCACTGTGTTAAAATCCTGGAGACAAGGCAGAACATTCTCAGTAGCGGTGAGCTCTTGGCACTTTTTTGATGCCTTCTTCTATGCCTCTATGCCTGGCACAGTGTCTCTTGAGCTGATTGGGGCCTTTGTGTTCCACTTGAATATAAAAAATAATACTGCAAGATCACATTCTCCCAAATAGGGTTGCCAGATGGTTTAACCAAAAGTACCAACCCCCCCCCCCCCCGTCCTCCCGCCCCTCCAAGAAAAAACCACTGGGAAAAAATTCTGTTGAGGGAAAAAAAAGGGGGAGACCAAAGTTGTTGAGCAAAAAAAAAAAAAACACAAAAAACAAAAGGAACCCAAGAGTTGTAAGCACCCAGGATTTTCGCCTCCAAAAATCAGAAAATACTGGACATTTTAGGTGTCCGGTATTTTCTGAATTTTTTTACCAGACAGGAGGCAAAAATACCAGACTGTCCGGGTCAATACCGGACACCTGGCAACACTACTCCCAAAGCTTGGGTTTTAGTGGACTTGAGAATATAGCACACAATGCACCTGTGAAATTAGCTGGTGGATTCAGCCCAAGTTCCCTGTGTACAGGAAACGCTATTATAAAATCCAGTACCCACAAAGTAGTGCTAAGTGGCACCCCCTCAGCAAAGAAAGCAAAGCTGGGTCAGTCATTGTGACTGAACTGAACTACTTAGACATAGTCCACCCTGAACAGGGTGCAAGTAGTTTGATAGGATATTCTGGGGGGCACAAGAACTGTTGTGCTGCTCACTTAGTGCCTGTTCTGTGGATACAACCTTTCTCCTAGGATTCAAATAGGTCACTATTTTTCACCTAAATGTATCTGAAATAACTATGGCCCTAATTCTACAAATGCCTTCCCTTATTCCTCCTAAGAGCCCCAGTGAAGGAATCACTACTTATAGGAGAAAAATAGCTGATTTTCTGAATTCCAGCACTCAGTTGCCCTATGCTAACCGCAGAAACTCCCTCTGAAGTTAAAAGACCCTCGGATTTGTTTTCTGCCTTTGTTATTATATAGGGTTCTTTCTTTTTTCATTGCAGAGGAATACTGTTAGAACAGATATGCCTGTTTGACCATCGTGGATGATGGAAAAGCAACCGTCAAACAACAGTGTCCTCGATCAGTTTATTAATAGCCAGGAGCAAACGTATGAAGAATTTCTCAGCACATTCAGTTACCTTTCTAAAGGTATGTCAGTTTCTAGAATTTCTTATAGTAAATTACATTGAAAAAGGAAGAGTGCATAAAGAGAGGCAGTGTTGTCTTGTGAATAGAACTCTTTTGGGAGATGGGATACTTGGGGGGGGGAGGCTTTCCTGGTTCTGCTACTGACCTGCTTTGTGACCTTGGGCAAGTCACTTCAACTCTCTGTGCATTTATTTCCTGTGCCTTCTTTTGTTTGTCTTGTCTATTTAGATTACACTCTCTGTATGTACAGTGCCTAGAGCAATGAGGTCTCAGTCTTGGCAGGGGTCTCCAGGTACGAGTGGAATGAAAATAGGTTGGCAAGGTTTTTGTGTTCTTAAGATACAGTAGTTGGAGCCAGCGCACTGGAATTCACTGCTATCCACAATTGTACTTCCCTTGAACTTGACGTAATGTTATGTGTACATTATATATGAAGTTCTGAATCTTTGTTGAGTATGCAGTTCAGTGGAAGGTGGAAGATTGCAGGGTACATTTGGATGCGTGCAGGCTAGAATTTTCATCCCTGGCTGATGTTATTGGCAGTGGGGTTTCAGCATCTCTGAAATCAGACCATTATTATTTAGGTGCTTGAATGTGGATTTAGTTTCCCCTTGCTTGAAAAATTTGACTGCACAGTAGAGCACATTTCACTGAATTCAATTGCTGGTTGTTTAGACTGACTGATTTGATCAGCGCCTCAGGAACAATGCTAATAAAAATAGTCAACCATTTGTGATTGATGGGAGAGATACTATCCTTTTCTAGACGGCTCAGCCATTTAGTTAATTACATTGCCTGGAAAGGGTTAACCCCAGAGACATGACAACTTTGTTCTTACCACCTTAATTTGATTTGATAGGGTGATTTAATACCTGTCTTGAGTTTATCACTTTAATAAGAAGGGGACCAAAAGTTTGAATCCAAGAAAGAAAGGAAGATATGATGCCTTGTGGCTCATGGTTATGGATGTTAAATATTAGTTAACTGAAAAGTTGATTAACCTCATGAGTTCTTATTAGTTATTCAACTATTCTATAGTCCCCAGGTGGGGCTGGCAGCCAGTGCAATCTGGCCCCACTTCCGAGGAGCCCTTTGCCACTTTGCACTGCTGCCTCTGTGTCAGAGGCAGCAGCATGGGGTGCCAGGTGGGAGCTGGTCCGTGAGGGAAGCTAGTTTAAAAACCAGCTCCCCTCATGGACTGGATGCTTGTTGCCCTGTGCTGTTGCCACGGGTACAGAGGCAGCAGAGTGGGGTGGCAGCAGGCTCTGTCCGGAGTGAGTGTCTGAGCTCCCGGACCAGGCGTGAGCCGGAACTGAGCCAGGCTGCTTGCCCGCCCAGCTCCTGATACACTTTAAATCCAGAGCTGCAGCAGGGGGTAGGTCCTGGACCCAGTCAAGCTGGAACTGAGCCAGGTCTGCTGGCCAGCCTGCTAAAAAAATTAGTCGAAAGGGGTAGGGGGAAATGCATGTAGTCTATAGCATTAACCTATAAGCTTTTGCTTATTGGTTAATCAGTTAATCAACTGTACTATTGCACCCCTACTCACAGTTAGGGCTTTGGTTTTGTCACAGAGATTAGAGGCCATGGAAACCACGATTTTGAATAAAGTTTGTGAAATCTTGGAACTGGCTGTTAAAAACACATTTGATTAGGCCCCAAAATCAAATTGCATTGCAAAGTGGTGTACGGAGTTGCAAGTTCAGCCTTTATGCTGCTCCATCTCCATGTATGGTAGGGTATGTGTGTGTGGGAAACTGAGTTGTACCATGACCCCGAGAGACAAGTTGCAGTTCCAGGAGTGGGGAAGTGGGCCAGCTTTGCGGTACAAGAACTGCTGCTGTAATGTGAATGCGTGATGGACTCTCTGTTCAAACCCTCACCCACTGGCTCTCACCTTTCAGCACTTTCACTATGCTCTTGTGTATGTTGTAGAACAAACTATATTATTTGGTGACCTTTCTGGGACTTACTGTTTTTTCTACTAAAAATTTCCTTACTCAGGCTTGTGTTATTCATACATTCTAATTGGCGTGTTATATAAGTGCTGTTTACAGGTGCTCTGCAATCTATATAATGCATTGTGCTGGACACATGGATAACTTAGCTCAACAATTGCAAAGGAAGGATTTGATGAAAGTGAAGGAAGGCCCTGTCGCAAATTATAGACTAAATTGTTTCTTTCGGACAGCCATGCTTTCTGAACAAAGTAAGCCTAGCAAGTGAAGCTGAAACAGTCTCTGAGATCCAAACTTCCACAGACTCTAGCAAAGATCAGATCTGGATTCAAACTATTGTTCAGGTTCATCACTGGTAAAAAGTGCACCCAGGGGTTCTTTAAACCAGCCTTACAAAATGAGCATGACAATTTAATATTCTCCAATTACATTGCTCTTGGCCACAGCTTTTTATTAAGAATGATATCTTCATCTTATTCCAGAAGCAGAGTATTTTCCAATTACACCATGGGGCATGCTCCATTGATTGGCACTCCTGCTCTGTCCTTGTCTGTCAGGCAGAACTGAGTGTTATTCATAGGCACTGGAGCAGAAAAGCAGTCGGGGGAGTGGAAACTGTTTCAGCAGTGCTCCCATGACAGCTTTCACCCTCCTAGAAAACCAGAGAGAAGGTGAGACATTGGAAGATCAAATAGAGGGTTAATACTAGGATCTGGTCTGAAACAAACTTCTTGATGTACAGCTGTTGTTCTGGAGAGAGCTCAGATCCAGATGCAGGGTGCATATCGTTATACAGCTTGCAGAAAACCACAGTATGTTCTTCATTCACCTTGACTCTCAACATAACATTTGGCTCCAAATGCGTATATAAAACATATTTGAAGTTCTAGCTGAAATAAATGATTATACCAGCATAGGAAAGTGCACTTCTAAATAAAATAACTTGGGTTGCTTTTTTTTTCTTTCCCTTTTCAGAATACCCAAAGGCACTGGTTCACATTATAAACTAATGACCTGCAAAAAATCCACTTAAAGCACAAAAGCCTTAAGAGCTGGAACAGTGCAAAAATGCATTTTAAACTATTGCATTTCTGTTTTCTTTCTTTGGCACTCAAATATCAAGAAAAAAAGAACCATTTGGATTTTAATGAAAATAATTTTAAAGGGCAAGCTCAAGGTCTATCTGGATAGACAGAGATTTTCACTTCTAGGTCAGCACAAATTCAAGATCCTTGTAGGGACAGAGTTGAAAAAAAAAGACTGCTAACGTTTTGCACATTAGTTTGCATGATTAAATGTACATGCATTGTAAACAAGATTATACTTTTACACACCAGGCATATATGCATGCAAATGCCAAGCTTTGTCTGTGACGCAGTAATTTCAGATACATTTTTAGACCTCTAAATACCTATATGCATACTCAGCCAATATATATATGCCCTTATGTGTGCAAACTCAGATCTGTAGGCATACCCACGTTTTTAATGTGGACTATGGGTCTCTGTTAAAACACAGTTCGGTAAATGAAACAATAACTAATCACCACGACCAGATGGCATTCACCCAAGAATTCTGAAAGAACTCAAATGTGAAATTGCAGATCTACTAACTGTGGTTTCTAACCTATCCTTTAAATCATCTTCTGTACCATATGGCTGGAAGATAGTTAATGTGACAGCAGTTTTTAAAAAGGGTTCTGATGGTGATCCTATTGGCAATTATATGCCAGTAAGTCTAACTTTAATACTGGGCAAACCGGTGGAAACTGTAGCAAAGAGCAGAATTGTCAGACACCTATTTGAATGTGGTGTGTTGGGGGAAGAGCCAACATGGTTTTTATAAAGGGAAATCATTTCTGACCAATCTACTACAGGTTGGATCTCCCTAGCCTGGCAGCCGTGGGACCTGACCTGTCCCAGATAAGGGATTTTGCTGGACTAGAGGAGGTAATTTCTGGCCCTCCAGGTACTGACCTTCCCCAGCCTTGGCTGGCTGCTGGTCTCCCAGCCAAGTCCCCCTCCTCACACCAGCCCTCCCTTTGTGCCAGTCCACTGGGCTTCCTGGTCCTGCAGGGCAGCCCCTCTGCCGCATACTGAGCTTCTGGTCCCGTGGGACAACCCTACTGCTGTGCACCAGGCTCTTGGCTGGGTAGCCCTATTGTTGGCTGCCCACTGCCCTGCCAACCCTTAGCTGCCAGCCCTCCCCTGGGACTCTCTGATCCTGGAACATCTATGGTCCTGTTGGACCACGGATATTGCTGAACCAGAGAGTTCTATTTTAGAGAGGTGCAACCTGAAGAACAATTTGATGGGATCAAAAAGCATGTGGACAAGGGGAATCTAGAGGATACAGTGTGCTTAGATTTCCAGAAAGCCTTGGACAAGATCCCTCAGCAAAGGCTCTTAAGCAAAGTAAGCTGTCATGGGATAAGAGAGAAGATCCTCTCATGGATTTGTAACTGCTTAAAAAGATAGGAAACAAAGAAAAGGAATAAATGGTCAGTTTTCAGAATGGAGAGGATATCTCCCAGGCAGCTGTACCGGAACCAGTCTTATTCAACATATTCATAAATGATCTGGAAGAAAGGATAAACGGTGAATTGGCAAAATTTGCAGATTATACAAAACTGCTCAAGATAGTTAAGTCCAAAGCAGACTGTGAAGAGCTTCAGAAGAATATCATAAAACTAGTTGACTGGGCAACAAAATGGCAGATAAAATTAAATGTTGATGAATGCATAGTACTGCATCTTGGAAAACATAATCTCGTACTATAAGTATAAAATGATGTGGACTAAATTAGCTGTTACCACTCATGAGAGATTTTGGAGTCATTGTGCTCAGTTCTCTGAAAACATCCGCTCTGTGTGCAACAGCAATAAAAAAAGCAAACAAAATGCTAGGAATCATTTAAAAAAGGGATAGAGAATAAGACAGAGAATATCTTATTGCCTCTATATAAATCCATGGTCTGCCCACATCTTGAATAATGCATGCAGATGTGGTCAGCTTATCTCAAAAAAGATACCTTGGTACTGGAAAAAGTTCAGAAAAGGGCAACAAAATGATCACATCAATGGAATGGCTTTCATATGAGGAGAGATTAATAATAGTGGGACTTTTCATCTTGGAAAAGAGACCACTAAGGGGGATATAATAGAAGGCTCTAACACCGTGACTAGTATCGAGAATGTGACTAAAGAAGAGTTATTTACTCCTTTCCATAACACTAGAACTAAGGGTCACCAAAATGAACTCACTAGGTAGCAGGTTCAAAACAAAGTATTTCTTCACATAACACATATTTACTGTGTGGAACTCCTTGCCAGAAGATGTTCTGACTTTAACAGGGTTCAAAAAAGAACTAGATAAATTCATGGTAGGAATTATTCTTCAAAGTAGGAATAAGAGATCCTCCGGAAAAGGGCTTTATTCCGGAGGATCGCGCCAGTCTAGACGCTTTTTTTCGGCTTTTCCCCAAGCCAGAAAAAAAGCGGCGGCCATGTTTATTTAAATCCCCCGCGGATTTCCCTATTCCCAAGTTCAAAATTAGCATGCCCCTTCCGAAGAAGGGGCCAGTGTAGACGTAGCCATGATGATTACCTTTCTGTTAATTTCCTCTGGGGCACCTGGCATTGACCACTGTCAGAAGACATAATACTGGGCTAGATGGACCTTTGATCTGATCCAGTGCGGCTGTTCTTATGCCCTTATGAGTCCAATCACTGAAGTTTGCTTACTACCTATGACAGGGTTCAAGAAATTAATTTATTAGTAAGGATTATGCCTCTTGTCTACCAACTCTGAAAAAAGAGTGAACTCAGTACTTTAAAAGTGTACACGCCTGCAAAAGAAGACCCAGATGTTTTTAATATATTATCATTGAAAAAATTGACAAAACGTGGCAACACTCCAGGCATAATTGGTAGAGATTGTAATAATTTTTATTGACCCTGTAGTGGGTGGACACTTGAGGGCTAAATTTTAACCCCAGTAAGTCCTATAGTTTCCCTTTCAATACTGTCCTTGGAGTCTCCTTCATCTACAGGAAAGCATGGGCAATGATGGACCATCAGGCAGGCAATGCAGTCTAGTGGTTATAATTTGTTTCTGGAAGAAAGAAACTCTTGCATTTTCCTTGTAGGGTATTCAGAACTTCAGCTTGGGCAGAATCAGACTGCTGGTTTATTTAATAGGATTTGGATAAAGCTGTAATAAAAACAGTGGAAAGAAGCATTCTTTTATAGATCTTATTTCTTTTAACATATGTGTTTATATTTTTCCCAGTTTCATTGTAACTTATTGTGCTAGGGTTTGCTTTTGGTTCGTATGCTCCTTTAAATTTTTAATATAAAAAGGATGAAATAGACACAAATAACAAACATTTACTTTCAGGCTGCATTACCTTTCTAGGTTAAGTTTCAGTGAATAGCAAATATTAACAATATGCTGATTGTAAGATTGGACCCATTTTGATGGACCTTCATGGCTCGGTGAAATCCCCTTGATGTCTGTGGAACTCTGCATGGTACAGAAATCCAGTTGCAGGATAAGGGCCTGAGTTAGAAGCCTGAGGAAAGTGGGTTTACAATAGAACTGATGGCACAGCTTTATTGAGGTTGGGAAGATGAATGATATTTGCAGTACTGACCATTCAATAGAGCTGATTTATGCTTCAGATCTTTTTGAATTTCAGCAAAAAAGTCACATATTTTAACTGTCTCTTCCAGCTCTAAAAACATGTTTTGAAATTTGCTAGTACAAAATAATAAGACAGCATCTGCTTGTTTTTCTAACTTCAGAGTGGAATGGGAAGTTCACTAGAGCATAAAATATCTTCTTCCTCCCTTCCACAGAAATGTAGAGAAAAATTAGAAATGGTCCAAGCTGCAAAATTTGCATCTGGATTTTAAATCACCCTTCTAAAAATGTGGAGATGTTTTGATCTAGCATCTGGATTGGCCTGTTACATAGAAAAGACTGTCAGTAGTAAAAGTATGGTCTGAATTTTCTTTGAGGTTTTTTGGGTCCTGTGTTTAAATTCACTGCATTACAGCTATTATATCAGGGATAGCCAATAAGCAGCTGATGGGTCAGATGCAGTTTGCCAGGATTAGCCCTCCTCTCGGGCTGCTGTACATTTTATTTACCTGTACATCTGTAGGTACAGTAATTTGCATGTCCTGTTGACTGCAGTTCGCTGTTCCTGGCCAGCGGGAGCTGCAGAAAGTGGTTGTGTGGACTGCAGTACTTCACGGCGCTCCCACTGGCCGGGAAGAGTGAATTGGGGCCATTTGGAGCTGCAAACGGCTGTACCAGTGGACGTGCAGGTAAATAAAATCTCTGGCAGGCCGCCGGGACTAACCCTGGTGGACTAGATCTGGTCTGCGGGCTGCTTATCCCCTACTCTTATATTATATAGTCTATATTATATAGTCTGTAGTTCACATCTCAGAGCTTAGTTTGGATCTTGGATATTTGATCAGACACATTAAGAAAATTGTCTTTTTTGTGTGTCTAGTTACATTGTCAATGCTGTATTCAGAGGTGTTGTAGCCAGTGAGGTAATATCTTTTGGTCTAAATTCTGTTGGTGACAGAGACGTTTGTCTCCCTTTTTATCAGTAGAAGTTGGTCCAATAAAAATATTACCTCATTCACCTTGACCCTCAACACTATTATTTTGATACTGTTTCACCCAGCAGCAGGCTGGCTGGCCAGCAGAGGAAATTGGAAACTGACTGACCAGTTTTGTGCTTCCAGGTGGCATTTAAAAGGCATTTTCTTTGTTGTTGTGATCAGGTTAATTTAATTCCCCAGGGAACGTTGAGTGGTGTAGTTAGTTCACACTCCATTTAGCAATAGCTGTCTGCTTCCTTTTTTTCGTTAACCACGTTTAAGAAAACACAACAAATTTAAACTTCAGCATAAGTGGATATGAAGGCATTTTACACATGTGAGTTTAACAGCATGAAGCACAGCTGAAAATAACACAAGGGATAGCAATAAATTTACTTTAATTTAAAAAATGGACCAATAGGATGGTGTTAACCCCAAGAGAAATTTGTAGTAGGCCTCGTATGAGTGGATTTGCCAATAAAAGCAACTAGGCAGTTCAATAAAACTAATTAAATTAATCTGTCATCCCCAGGGAGCTTAAGCAGGGCATGAAATAGGGAAACAACCTCAATTCAGTTTTTTATTGGTGTGTTTTGCTGGATCACTGGAAAATAATTGGTGGAGAGAAAAAAGGTTTGCAATTTCCTATTGATTATAAATTCACTGCCCATCTCTATGTAACTTCCTTTCATCATGGTGCAAAAATCAGCTAGAGCTCTGAAGTTAAAAAACAGCTATATGGATACAATGGGCTGTTACAGATTCATATTACAGTAGAATAATAACAGCTCATCCATTCTCTGAATGATTTTCATCCATAGATGGCAAATATTTACCAAGGGAAGGTGTATATCATTATCTCTACTTTACAAAAAGGGAAACTGAGACTCATAGTGGGGAAGTTAGCAGCCCAAATTTGGAAAGGGGGTTGGGGCAGATTTAGTGTGGTGACTGTTGCCTCTAAAAGGTGCTATGCTAGCAATTGTTTCTTGCAGTTGTTTGGATTTCTAATCAAGCACATTAAAAGAAGTTATTATTTTGTTTTAAATTGTAAAAGATAAAATGTTACTATCTTGGTTGTATAACTGAGGTTTTCCTATTTCCAGAAAGAAGATTTTGGGTTTGAATATTTTGTTCTAAATCTCTTTCTAATGTTTTATACATTGTATGATAGTGTAGTATGCCTATTTATGAAATAGTAATACGCAGTATGTAACAATGATTTGGTCTGATAGTGCACTCTTCCACCAGTGATACCAAAATACTTCATACACATCAATTAACTAAGCCTCAAAACACCCTGCTGAGGTAGGGAAATATTATAGTTCCCTTTTACACATGGTAAACAGATTTGTTCAAAATCATATAGTAGTTCAGTGGATTATGAACCAAGAACATAATACAAGAAGTCTACATCCCCATCTTGTGCAGAAGTAATCAACAGACACAGAAGCCAGGGTGTCTCAAATTGGACACCTCAGAATTGATGAATTCCACATCACTAATCACTTCTGAAAATCTTTTTTATCCTGTTCCCCATTTGTATCATATTTTCTATTACAGTAAAGAAATAAAATGGGAGAAATAAAATGTATGGAACAATTAATATCAGGTGATTGGGCCATTTAAACAACAATAGTTGCCAATTTCAATAATACTTGCCCTGCTTAATGAAACCAACTGAGATATCTGCCAGTTTATTGAATTCCACCTTTATGAGCATTACATACAACTTTTCAACCCGTCTCTGTTCTTATTTGAATATTATTAGGGTCACATCCAGCCATTTATATTGTATCTCTCTCTCTCTCCTTGGAATTTCCCAGCATATATAAATGTAGTAGCTAGGAATTGTGTTGGGGAAGTAAGGAAGTATTTTTACTTTCCAGGTAGAGCTTAAAAGCTTATGGTAGGCTTTGTTATAAAACCAAAAAGTTAATGTAATGAATGCCTTTATGAGCCAGAGACAAATACACCAGGCTTTCCCTCAGTCAAGATAGAATCATAGAACACTAGAACTGGAAGGGACCTCGAGAGGTCATCAAGTCCAGTCCCCTGCCCTCATGGCAGGACCAAGCATCTTCTAGACCATCCCTGATAGATGTCTATCTAACCTGCTCTTAAATATCTCCAGTGATGGAGATTCCATAGCCTCCCTAGGCAATTTATTCCAGTGTTTAACCAACCTGACAGTTAGGAAGTTAGAAATAAAGGTCTAAAGTGTAGCTCACTTCAGTCGAGTTCATGAGAATTAATTACCCATGGGTGTCTGCCATCCTCTTCTGAGAGCCTCCTTGATGCTCACTGCCAGATTTGTCCAGTTTTCCCTACAGAATGCCCCTCTTATTGTGTGTTTTTAGAAGGAATTAATTAATTACCCATAGCTTGTCCACTCCTGATATGTTGTAGTTCCTGTGATCAGGTCAAGCAATGGTAAGATCACACTATATGGGAACCAGGCAATCAAGTCTAGTGCAAATCGTACAAAATATGCCTTTAGGAAGTTGCTCCTGTTTTGTTTTGTTTTTTCCCACATGGTCACTCAACATTTTAGCCAGAATTACATAATGTAATCTACTGCTTTTACTCTGTATAGGTCAGTTCTTTAACTGACATAAATTGATTTAATCCCATCCATAGAGGACCTAGACTGATGTACATCAGCTGGGGTTCTGACCTTATATTTTTGTCTTGGATGTTTTGACTCTTTATAGAATTATTTTTGGCCATTGTTGTGGCACAGATGTTTCTTTCTGTGTTGGAAAAGGTAGGATCTTGCACATTGAGGAAGCTGAAATGGTCAGGTGATCGTGTGCCTTGTGTTTCAACTGAATGGGTGCATATTCAAATATGGAAAGTTTTTAGCAACATCATTGCTGAACCGTGGAAGAAAAATATATATTTTTTTAAAAATGGTCAGATGGGCAAAAAAGTGGCCCAAACAGGAAATGTTAATCTCCAGACATTGAGAACATGTAAAGCAAAGCATAGGCAAAGAATAACTTTTTAACTATTGTATTTAGCTTACAACAAGGACAAAGGAGAAACACTGTTACAGTAAGAGAATAGTTAGGCTTCTGCAAATTTAGAGCAGGGAAGTAAAAGTACACTAAAATAAGGTATGCCAGTAGTTGTTGAATTGTACCTGCCAGCAGCAATCATTTTGTTATTGCAGGATGATAAACAAATAAGACAAAGATTCTCAAAAGGAAAGAACTAAATATAAACAATCAGAACAATCAAAATGTAATAATTAAGATTTGATTCTTTATTCACACCAATGTAAATCAGAGGTAATTCCAATTAAATCAATTGCCCAGATTCATGGAGCACTGATTAGCTAAGGGACTGGGACAGTGGAGTTACACCAATGTAAAACTAGCATAAGTGAACGGAGAATCGGCCCCTTCTCAGCTATAGTAGAACTTTTAATGAAAAACTATAGCTAACCTATCTTTGCTGTTTATCAGGATCTAGTGCAGGGCTACTCAACTTTGGAAGGCCCAGGGGCCACAATGATACTCACAGCACATGCCAAGGACCGCAACTTAAGTGTGGTTGCATGTACATGCAAATATATATGCAAATAACTTCTTTCACACAGGTGGGCATGAATACAAAGATTAAGGCAAGACTACACAACACGCAGACCCCATTTAAGTCAGTTCTGCTGATATTAGTAAAATGCAATATTTCCCCAATTTCCACCCATATGACAGCACATTTAATAAGCAATGACAGTCCAGGAATTTAACTACTAAAACGCATATTAATAGAAGACTGTTATATTGACTCTACATTGTGGAGCGTGTTCCTAGTGGTGGCTACGTTCAAAGGATCCCACCCGCGAGCCATATGTTGAGCCCCGTGTAAAACCGAACTGCACTGTGGGCCACAAACAAATGGGCGGCGTGTCGAATAGCCCTGGGCTAGTGGATAAGACTGCAGGAAAGTGAGGGAGAGAACTATAAGACCCGATTCTCCTCTCACTCTGAACAGTATAAATTGGGAATAACTCCACTGAAATCAGAGGAGGCACACTGTTGTAAAATTGATATGTGAGAGAAGAATCAGACCCATAAATATCCTTGTGATAGAAGACATAATATATGATACAGAGAGGAATAGTCTAGGAATTTAGAATGTTAAACAACGGTGAACATAACGTAACATTTCTTACAGGTACTGTCCTATTGCAACCCAGGTTCCTGCTATCTTTTTAAATAGCTCCCTGCTGGCTTTTGCTGCAGCTCAGCCAGCTCTTGCCAGCTCTGTGCACCATGGTGCACGTACTTACTTTCACCTCTGATCTTAACATTTCATAACTTCAGTTGTGTTGCCGTCATTAACTTTTACATGTCAACCAGTGCGTACTCTTATCCCTCTGTTAGAAATGGGGAAACTGTGTTAGAGAAGTTTCTCTGATTTTCTCAAGGTCACAGTGGGAGTCAGTGTCATTGAAATCAATGAGAGTTTTGCTTGAATAAGGCCTTCAATATTTGGCCATTTAATTACTATTGAGTATTAACCTTTCTGAATCCCTAATATCAAATTCAGACTGGTGGGAACATTTGGTCCTTTTCTTTGAAACACAAAGTTGTCCAAACCCTACATTAACTTTCAACCCCATGAAAACCTTCTGAAAGCCAGGAAATTGTGCAAGGATATAAATTGGAGCAGAACTTTCTTCTTCAAAAAAACAAAAACAAACCCCAAACAAAAAACAAACAAACAAAAACAACAAAATAAAATTGTAAAATAAAGCACCAAATTCTGCTCTCAATTAAATCCAGAGTGTCTCCTCTGACTTTGGTGGAGACATTTCAGAATATTGACTGTTGCACCAGAGAGCAGTTTGACCTCATTAATTGAAAAATGAAGAATATGGTGAACTGAAGATGAAAGGTGGAGATGAAAAATGATTATCTGAGGGGCCTGTGCCAATTTCTCCAGGTTATCTTCTGGACTGCCCTCAGCCCCGTGGGTCCCATCCATAGGATGGTTAAGGCAGCTGCCATGGGATCCCCCAAAGCTTGGGGCCTGGGCAGCAACCCCAAACTGTCCTATGGGTAGGACAGCTCTGGACAGCACATCAAATGGGATACACTTCTCTGATACTGATGTGTAGACAAAGCCTGGTACTACTTCTCAGAGGCTCTTCCTAAGAGTCCTATTGACTCCAAGGCCAGACAGGATCATCATAGTCTAACTTCTGATCATCTCCGGCCACAGAACCTCATCTACCCACTCCTATTGGTCATAACATCTGCTGAGTTACTTATATCCTCAATGTAAAGACTTCATGAAATAGAGAATTTACCATTTACTCTGGGCCAAACTAGCAAGTGACCCATGCCCTATGGTGCAGGAATCCCACAGGGTCTCTCTCTACCTGTGTGACCTGGGGAAAATTCTGACCCAGCCCAAAATATGGCCATCAGTTAGACTTGAGCATGTGGGCAAGACCCAAAAGCCAATCACCTGCCCAAAAATTTTCTATAGTAAACTAACCTCGCGTCCGATCTCTGGCTGTTGGAGATATTTACTAATAGCAGTCCTATCTGGGCCATGTGCTACTGTAGGCAATTTCATACCTTCCCCCATAGACTTATCAGGACCTCCTTAGAGGTTCCTATTCACTTTCTCACTCACCCATGCCTGTTTGTTGTTTCATTATTAGTTGCTTTAAGATGTTGACAGTGAAAATTCTGAAAAGTAAAATTGAGGTTAGAAAACTTTGTGTAAGTCAAATAACTGAATCCCCGTATAATTTCAGGCATCCTGCTCTGCTACTTTTTATTGTGTTTGTGTCCTATATTTTGGGCCTCTGTGACATGCTAATAAAGGCCAGTGTTGCACATTTGGGTCTTGGCAGGTCAAGAAATGTGGCTGTGAATAATGAGTCAATTACTGCTTTGCCGGCGGGAAGGCAGACCTATCCACCCACTGGCTGGACTGTGGTCCGTCCTCCTTCCACCCAACCCCCCACCTTCATCTCCTTTACAAAGGACAAACAGTTTGATTTCAGATCACTGACAAAGGAATTTAGCCAAAAGATTTGTCTACAAAATGTAGTTTCTTTGGGCTTTATCCAATTTATGATGGAGTGTTTTTAAATGACTTATTTATAATCTCTACTGCAAATGCTTCAGGAGAGGCTAGTTACTGAGATGCATGTGGTAAGGAAGCTATGCACAGCTCTAGCTAGTATATACAAATCAAGAGTAAATCTCACTTACCTGGAGGGAGTATGCCCCAGGCTACTTCTGTAATGTTAAAATCAATCCCCAATGTATATGGTATAGCCTCATTACAGATATGATAGCATATCTTGTAGTCTGTTTGCAGCATGCATTATCTACTGACCTGGGTTGCTTGGGTTTTTTTCTTCCCTGTGACTTTTGCTTCCTTTCCAATTATGAATCTAGCATCTCATGGCTTTTGTGAACATTTCATCAAATGAAATGCTTAGTATTATATATTCCAAAAGCCCTGGAAAGGCTTTGGCAACAAAAACGTTTCTGATCTTCACAACTGACCCAAATGCCTCACCTTTGGTTTGTGGAAGGAAAGAGTGCTACTGGTTGGCTATTTTGGGCTGGAGAATACTACCTGTAGAGATGGAAGGTCTGTATCTGTTGAAATTACACTTGATTGCTTATTTGTTCATTTGAGCTGAATAGCTTTTCGTCTTGAAATCAAGGGGCTAACAGTGGCCCCCAGAAAATATCAGTGAACAAACTTGTGTGCATATTTGTGTGGATAGGGTTGAATTGGAACTGCTTGTTTGTGTGTCATAGGGCTAGGCCATCTTCATTGCTTCCACGGAGTTCTGAGTTGCTGTGCTCTACAGTATAGCAAGAATACCTAGCTCTCATAGTACTTTTAATCAGCACATCTCAAAGTGCTTCACAAAGAGAGGTCGGTATCATTACCCCCATTTTACAGATGAGAAAACGGAGGTATGGAATGGCAAAGTGACTTGCCCAGGGTCACCTAGGAGACCAGTGACAGAGCCAGGAATAGATTCCAGGTCTCCTGAGTTACAATGCAGTTCTCTATCCATGCCACTTAGCATTGTCCTTCATTGGTATGGATTGGTACCAGCAGGATCATGGAGCATCAGCCTTACATAGCATGGGCTTGATCCTTCTTCTACTGAAGTAATTGAGATTCTTCCCCACTGATTTAATTGAGAATAGGATTGGGCCCCTTTAAACTATTTTCCAGAGTTATATTTGTGAAAAAGATATTGGTTGTCTGGTGGCCTGGCAAGAACAATCAGCTCAAAGTTTGCCTGGTATCAAAATAAACTGATATCAGTTCTTCAGAATAATGAAACATTTAAATACCTTTGGAAAAGCTTTTGTTTCATATGTATTAAAGTTGTGACACAGGCTTTCAGGCTGCTGGAGCTTTCTTGTTCCATGAAACAGATTTTGTAAGACACGTGGCTGACAGTTCTTGCTAAGCATGAAATATTAGGGATGAGATGAAAGAGTGGCAGAAGGCTCTAATGAAAAATAGAAACAGAAACCAAATTGAGGCCAACATTTATGTATCAAATTTATGTTGCCAAAGGCACAGACATGGGAAGGCATCTGGCTAACAAAATAATTGGAACTTTAGGGCAAGCCGCATTTTAGGGCTCACCACCACCCATTTGAAAAGGATCTATATCTTTTAGTCCTTAACACAGGCTGTTAACTTTTTATCTTAAAAAAATAAAGCGTTTCCAATTATTCAGTTTGCTGTTTCTGTTATTTTGTGGGGCAAGGTGAATGTCTTCAGATAGAAGCCAGTCATCTCAGCTGTAAGACATTTAGGAAAGGTCTTCTAGGCCTGGTTTATACTAGACTAGGAAGGTGGGCTTAAGGTACATACCTCCAGCTATGCAAAATGTGTAGCTGGAGTCGGCTTACCTTAAACCAAGTGTTGGTGGCATCCTCACAGCGGGAGGCTGACGGGACAAATGCTCCTGTCAACTTTCCCTACTCCTCACAAAAAGAGGAGTATCTTACGCCAGTGGGGACTGCCCTCAGTGTTCCATACTAGATCCGCTACATCAAATGCTTGGGAGCATCAATCTTGCACTAAGTATAAAGGTGCCCCATGAGAGTTACAAAGTTGTTTCATTGGTTTGAAAAAAGAGACAGTGGGGAGGAGAGTAAGTGGGGAATGCCCTTGTGTCATTTTTTCTTCAAACACTGTTTAAAAAAAGAAGCCTGTGTAGTTATAAAAGAACAGTGCAAAGACCAGTGTCAAAAGGGGATATTTAGGGGGCAAGAAATGCTCAGAGAATCTTGAGCCATACATCAGAGAGAATGTTTCTGTTGTGCTCCTGGGGCTCCACATCCACCCTGACTCCCCCCAAGCACTTCTTCCTATGGTGCCAGCTGAGGGGCTGACATTGACCGGGCAGGGCCTGGGGCGGGGCGGGGTGGGGCGTGTATTCAGGGAAGAGGCAAGGTGGCTGTGGAGTCTTGTGGTCGGCGGTAGGGTGGGGAGTGCATCCTGGCGGCCACAGGGGTCAGTGGTAGAAGAGAGGCTAACATTGACCTCCTCTGGTCTGGCCGATTCCCTGGTTCAGGCCCAGTCAGGTCCTCAGGGTGCCTGTTCAGGGAGGTACAACCTATATTTTTGCAGCCTTTACTTATATGAGCGAGGACTGCAGGGTTGGCCATAGTATTGTCATGATTTGTACACAATAATGACTGGAGCACAGAGGTGCCTCTAGGGATTAATAAATAACTGGGAGAGTTGATTGCTGTGAATATTAACTGTAAGGCTGTCATTAAGTTCTTGGAAAATGCTCCATTCACACTGCGCATTGAGTGGTGTTATTATGTATGAGTGACTTTAAATGCATGAGACATTTAATCATGCCTTAGAAATACATTGTGGACAGCTTCTTTTTATTAGAAAATATAATTTTCCAATTAAAAATAAGGTAGAGCGTTAGATTGTGCATTATGAGCATGGGCTGGCTCTTGGCATGAAGTGAGACATGCATTTATGCCTGTTGTTCTCAAAGCCATTTAATAACTTATAATGTAACTTTTTATAGGAAAAGAGAATAGTTACACTTCACGATTTTCCCCCTAGAAGCCTCCAAAATATTTTTTGTAGTGGTGCAAAAAGAAAACCCTCTCTTTGTTCAGTGCATGGTCAGCAGTCAGTAAGCTGGTTATTAAACATGCTCTGATTTCCAGGAAAGCCTAGGCTGCGCTTTCATGGCTGAAATCTGGTCAGTCCTACCTCAGCAGATGCACCATAGAAGCATTCCCAGTTTCCTAACTCCTGTTGAAGTTGGGGAAATTTTCACAGGCACAAAAGGCCTGAGGTGTCACCCATCTACTAATTAAAGTCAAATGAAAGTCATTGGTGTCTTTTCAAAATCCTCATCATTAATGTGAAAACTTCATTGGGATGCAGACTGAGGCCAGTGGTGAGTACTTAAGAATCCCACTCAGAAGTCAGAGTAGTCCCACTATTCTAATTTAATCTTCAGTACCAGAGAAGTCCTTCAAGAGAACCTACTTAATCTTTGCACTCACGAACAAGATCAGTAGAGGCATCCTGTCTGACTGTTGTCTACCAAGCAGCAAGTAACCAAATGGGGTTTCAGGAATGCCGTGGAAAACCAAATTAGGACCATGCTAATGCAGAGTGCGATCTGCATTCATTCATTCTATATTGGAGAGGTCCCAATAAGCACTCTCACGCACAGTTCAGATGAATGATGGAGATGCAGCCATGTTAGTCTGGTCTGGCTGAAACAAAAGACAGGACTATGCAGCACTTTAATGACTAACAAGATGGTTTATTAGGTGATGAGCTTTCGTGGGCCAGACCCACTTCCTCAGATCAATATGTGGAAGAAAATTGGCACAACCATATATACCAAAGTGATACAATAAAAAAAAGTGAACCAATACCTAAGAAACCATCTTGTTAGTCTTTAAAGTGCTGCATAGTCCTGTCTTTTGTTTCAGTTCAGATGAAAGCATTCTTTACTTGGGCTGCAAAGAAGAAAAGGAAGCAAATAAATTAGGTACAGCAACTTAGTTACAGACAAGGGTGAACATAGTAATTCCCAATGTAGCCTCTATGTGGGTGTACCAATACAGGATAGAATATTAACCTTGTCCCATGGGGTTCCTCAATCATAATACTTGCAGGTCGTTTGTCATCTAGTTTGTTCCTCCATTGGGGCCCCTCCACATTTCCCTCCTATTATCTAGTTATAGCATTTGTCCCCCCACACCTTCTTCCTGATAGCCATTGCACTGTGGGTAACAGTAGGCTACAAGCCCACACTAGAATCTCTTGTCCTAGACAGGCAGAGATAACAGAACCATTGTCCATGAAGGGGCTTGAATTCTGCAATGAGACTTCAGACACCCACAGTAGCAATGATGCTGACAAGAAACTTCAGAGCTGTATTTCTTCTCTAGACACCAATGGATTTTCCTAGATTGTCTCCAGAGCCACATATGTGAGAGCAGATGCTTGACCTGGCCTTCACTTTAGAGGAGAAGATAGGAAGTAAAAGAATTACTCCTCTCTCCTGGTCATCACTTTATCCAGGTCAAAGTTAGAGTTTTCCCATTTGCACAGCAAGAAGATGCTCCAACATTTTAGTGGTATGAAGGAAGAGATGGAAATTACTTAGCATATTGGGAGGAGGATGGCCGTCTTGGTGCAGGAGGCAGCATGAGAAATGGCCAGTGGGGTTTTGGAAATGCAGCTTTTACATGTGTTAAATTATTGAAAGAAGACTGATAATTGCTGGAGTTTGCACCAGTGTTTAGGAGCAGGATTCATATCCTGGTCTGAGTTATATTGGTATAAATCGGATGAAATTCTTTTGAATTACATGCAGTTAATTCATGTATTTCATTGGTATCACAGAACGTTCTGATTCTTTGTGTTCACTTGCCAAGTGAGGTTATGCATACAAGTATGTGTCATTTTGTACAGCATATACATGGTGACCACCCTCTGAACAGAAGTGTTTAAATGAAGAACAAAGTAGCATCCTTCAACATGAACTGGGCTTTTGTTTTTCTGTTTTCCATTCACTGTGTTATTGTCATCTGGTTTTCTGTACAGAAAATGAGACACAATAACAGTGAGTACTTGGAGAACAAGAGTAAAGGGGAATTTGTGTTTTTTATATACAAAATATTTATTCAGTTTCATGAAAAAGATCACACAGTTCATGTCATAACACACGCACGTATCAAAAGCTCCAAGTATGAATGGAAAATGATATTGAATAGACAAAAGAAGCAGTTACAGTAATAATGTGTGTTCCAACAAGATACAATGTGCATTTGTTATGGACCTCTTTTTTTTTCTTGGAGTGTATATTATGTTTTCTAATGCGCTATGATTTCTCTCTGCAGAAGAATTGGAAATGAAAAGCCAAGTATCTCAAATGGAGTCCATAGAAAATAAATTTTCATTGCTGGAGTTGTCAAACAGAAATAAACAGAATGTCTCTCCTATAAGGAACAAAGAGCCATCAGTGTCTCTCTCATCACAATCTCTGGATGAAGACCAGGTAATGAGACTGGCATCAGTCCACAGAGGCAAACATTAAGTTAAAGTGAAGAAAGGCAAAAATATTCATGCACGGAGAGAAAGGTTCCCTCTAAGCTGCACGACAGTACAGCCCCACAGCTGCTTAATCAGCCCCGCCCTGCTGAGGGAGCTGCTGTTGTAGCTGAAGGAGAAGTGCCTCTCCCCCAGCCAGACAGCTCCGTGTGCGGCAGCCCTGTGCCCAGTCCTGTGCTACAAGCAGCTATGGGGCTGTGCTGCCGCGGAGCTTATAGGGAACCTTGATGGAGAAGAGGCGGCACTCTTCTGACTCGAAAGGCACTCAGAATGTGAAGCTGAGGAGATGTACTAGCTGAGTGGTAGTGACTGAAGGGAATATCTGATCTGAAGCAGATTCCATAGAATCCTGTGTAAGGTGTGATGCCCTCAGAGGTACTGGGAGGGGAACACACCAGCTGTTTGATTTACTTGTAGAGCTGCTGTAGTATACAACACAGGCTAGGCTCCTGCAGGGACAATAGACTTGTGTGAATGAAACTCAGGCAGGGGTTTTAAAAGAATCACAATCTTTCAGACCCTTTGTATAATATGACTGAAAACAGAAGCTTTGTGCTACTTTTCTCATTGAGAATATGGTTCCATCTTTGGATAAACTGTCTTTTGGCCTCTTGTCTTAGTCACTTGGGAACTGGTTTTCTGCCTTGTAAAGCACCATGCGACTTCTATTATTCCTTAGTTAATAGAACATCCTCATATTTATTTTTGTTGCCCCAGAACAAAAGTTCCAGGCATGATTTCAAATTTTTGTCCCATTGGTCGTTTAATACACAAATTCAGTAATAACTGGACGCACTAGAAACATTGCTACAGTAATAGCACAGAGCATTCCTAATGCAATGAATTGGCTGCTGTAGCCTTTATACCTGCCTTGGGAAAAGAACAGAGAGAACAACTGCCATTGAAAACATTGTTTCTGTTCGAAGTACTGCTGTTGTGCTTATTTTGGTTGCCCCTTGTGTTTCTCCATTAGATCTCATTTGGATATATTTAGGATGATAGTTTCCCTATTCCCTGTTCAGAAACACATTTCATTCACTCTTTATGTTTATTTTACATACATTTTAAAGAACCCAAACTTTTGCTAGTGTAACACAGTGGATGTTTTGAATGTGATCTACATTCTTGTTTCATTTTAATGCATGTAAATATTTCTGCGTGCCTACTTACAGATAATGATGGGCAAAGGCTGGAAAGTGGGCTGCTGTGTACAAGGTGACCTGAGTCTGGCAAGAAGAGTGAAGGTAAGATTTGCTTCAATGCTTTTCGAGGTAGGAATTATAAGCAGAACACATCTAATCTCTGTCTCATGCATTAATTTACACATTATTTTACTTGGGGTGGGGACAGTGCTTGGAAATACAGTGTTTGCTTCCATGATCCTTCTGAGGGAATGAAAAACTCAAGCAGCACTATCTACCCAGCTTTTTTCTGTTAAGTTTTTATTTATACTTTTAATATCTTACAGGAGTGTGCTCTTAGCAGTGGCTTAAATTGCCAGAGACTGGATGGAGGGAGGGGTCTTGAACTGGATGAGATTATTAGACCCTATGCATCTCTCGTTTCTCTGTGGTTCTGTGCTACAAGCACAGTGCAATATAGGGCAACTCTCCAACTCATCAGTGCCACTTCAAAGAAGCACAGTACAGCTGTGCTCTAGTGTCTGCTCTCGCTTCCAGTTCATTTACAGGGGTAGCTCAAGATGCTTATTTTGACCTATAAATCCCATTCTGGATTGTGTCTCTTCCCTTCTTTTAATCTAAGACCTGAGGTCAGTTGAGATGCGCTATCTGGCAGTTCCTCGATATGTTTGTCTGGGAATTGGAGGAAAGGATTTTTTCTACTGTGAAAATGACTCCCCACTTTGCTCTTACTGAGCTTAGATTCATTGACCTTCAGCCTCTGTTGCCAGGCTAATCCATTTTCCCAGGCTTTTTCTAAGGAGCTTCATTGAGGGTAATGAGTGGGCAAGGTCTCAGTTTTTTAGCATGACATTGGGTCATTTTAATATTTTTGTAATAATGTATCTATAGAGACCAGACTATTCATATGTTCAGAGTTGCAGACAGGTATACTGTAGAGAAAGTGTGCTAATAAACGTTTCCCTTCTAAGAAAAGCAAGTTCTGAGCCCAAGGAAGAAAAGTTTCTAGTCCCTTCTCTTGTACTTTGATACATGCTGTATATTTAATCTGAAAACTCATTTTATTTTTTATAGGTACTTAGGAGGGAATTTATTTTTAATGTTTAGAAAGGGCTCAGGTGGGTCATAACATTTCTTCTGATCCTCTGCATCCCTCAGCCCAGGGGGTGAACTTAGTAATGTTTTGTCAGGTTTGAATATTTATAAAGTTGTGCCTAACCCTTATGTGAACAATTTTGGTGGGGAGAATCATTGTTACCCTCCCATTATTCACCCATGGGAAATCTTAATGATAAAGCAACGTTATTGCAAAGCATATTAAATACGCCTAAGACATTTTTAAATGGCCACTGTCAAGGCTAAATAAAATAATTAAAAAGTCCCGATTTAAGTCTGAAAACAATTAATGTAAGATTTTTCCTTTTTTTCACTTTAGCCAGTTTGAACAATGAAACTAGAATTGCAAGTTTTTCTTTTGTTTTGGGTCGGTTTCACTTTCTTGGTCTCAAGCAGGGGATTTCCAAGACTGCATAGTAACATTTGTCTCCTGCTCCTGTTTTTGCAATCTTGTAAGTTAAGGAAAACATTGCTATATAAATTTTGCAATATTTCTTTTTAAATTACTTTTTACAGAAACTATACCCAAACATTTCTTTCTTTCAAATAATATCCAAATAAATTTTCAAACTCTTGTAAAAGCTCCAGAGGAGAATGGAGAAACTGATGTAGACAGATACAACTTTTGCTTTGCTCTAAGGTGCAGTGAGTGAGAACAATGGAAAGAATAGACTTAATTTTATATGTCCAGTCTTTTGATTTTGGGCCTTTTCACAGGTGGACAATTACTTGGAGTTGGAAGATTTTGACACAGATGACGAATTTGGTCAAGAGACATGCAGTGGTATGTTTCTTTTCCTCCACTCTTGTAATTGCTCTCTCTCCCTAGCTCCAAATGTGGGACTTTTCCTTCCTCTTTAGATTCTGAGTCAAGCTGTAGTTAGGAACAGTAACTCACACTCTGCAAGAGAATATTGAAGTAATTTCCTTATTCAGTGTTGTAAGAGGTTTAGTACAAGTAACAAATTAAGATGTATTATTCTGAGTACTGGTGAATGGTATTTTTGATAACTGTTCCTGAATTTTTGCTCATAGTTTTATTTTATCCATAAATCATTTTGATTTTGCAAAATATCTCAACAAGGCTACCAAGAGATGCAGAATACTAAAGTTCTGTTTATTTGTACTGCGGAGAAACAGTTTAACTCAAACATGGAAATATGTTTGCTACAAATATTTCATTAGTGTTAAAATCTCACAAAGTTGGAAATTTGTATGGACATACCTCACAAATTTGCAGATTTTTCAAAGTTTAATTTGAGATATTTCATACACCTAAGGTCATTTTAATTCACACCCCAAAAATCGTACATGTGCAATTTTGCTAGAGTCTATTCTGTAGCTACTTGTGTGACCCCTGTCACCCATCATTACCACTGAAAACAACAAGTTCTTGTTGTGGCACCTTAAACAACCATTTTATTAGGTCATAAGAATTTGGGTGTTGCAACTCACTTCGCCAAATACATGAACTGAAAAAAAAAATTAACTGATGGTAGGCATACAGAGATAGATAGGAGTGTTATATCAGAGCTAATTAAATCAGGGTGGACGTGGATAAGAAAGTGAGAATATCTAACAGGGAAAATTATTTATTGTAATTAGAGAGCCATTTCCAGTCCCTGTTCAGACCCATTCTGAGGGTGTCAAATTGGCATATGAAATCCAGCTCCACAGTTTCATGTTGCAGTTTGTTTCTGAAAATTTTTTTGCAACTTTCAAGTCTGTAATTGTGTATCCAAGGAGGTTAAAATGTTCTCCCACTGTTTTTTTGTATGTTACCGAGGAGTTCCAAAATAAACTACATCATCTACTCAAGAAATAATCCATATCCACCCAGAGCCCATGTGCCCATATAAGCCCAAACATGTACAATTTTTTGGCCTCACAGCCTAAGCCCTGTGAGCCTGAGTCAGCTGATCCCAAAGCAGCTATGTCTGTGCCATGAGTCTTTATTCCAGTGTAGGTGTGCCTTACAAGTATTGCCTAAGATCACACACAAAATCTGTGGCAGCATATGGAATTGAGTGGAGGGTTATGAGTTGACTGTTCTTCACTTCTCTGTGCATGGAGAGTTTCCATTCAGATAGGAGAATATTCAAGGTCTGGTTTTAAATCGCAGAAGAAAACAAATGCAGAGTTAATTTTTTTTCTTTACCCCGGGCATTTCAAAACACAGGCTTTGAGACTGCACTCCTATATTAGATCTGAACGGCAAAGGTGTCTAATCATGGTGATGGTCCTTAGTGCCCTCATTTTTCCCTTTATACATTTTTAGGACTTAGGTCAAAATCTAAGTCTATCTGTTAAAGAACTAAGGGTTCCATGGATGCAGTGAGTATACTCTCACGGCTGCCTTTTCTCTGGAAACCTGAATTCAGATCTGGTTTATATCACTAATGAAATGAATTAAATGATCTTAATCTAATCCAGAGTGAATGTATGTCCCTATTTCAAAACAGGCTACATGGTGATAAGTCTGAAATGACTGGCATTTCCCATTCATGGCAGGGCCAGCACTAGAATAGCACAGATGATGGTCAGTAGCACAGAGAAATGGTCAGTAGCACAGAGAATTGGCAAAGGTGGAAATAATAGCTTACGCTGAAGCTTCCCATACTTGCCTAGCTGTTTCATGCACTACCAGTCATTTGTTGAGAGAATCAGTATTAAACACATACATTTAAAAACACCAACTTAATTAGGTTGCATTTAAAATGGTGGAAACTACAAAAATGATTATCTGTTTGCCCTGCATAAATACTGATTTAGAGTAGGAATGCAAATCATGTTGGGTTGATCTTGCAATTGCTGCTTTTATGGATGATTATAAAATAATCATAATGTTCTACCTTTACTATTGCAGATTATCACTGAGTTAACTACTGTCCCTTTATGTGACACTTGATTTGGTTTGTTCTCCTCAGCTTGTCCCATGAGAAAACTTTCACTGCACAAAACCTCTATAAACACAGGAGTAATCCTTATGAACTCTCAGCCATCTACAATGCACATTACAACACTGAGGATGTGTATAGTGTATTAGAGCCCTGAAAGCTCTTCAGACATGAACTAATTCCTCACAATCTCCCTGTGAATAGGATACATAGAATCTAAATTTACAGATAGGAAAACTGAGGCACTGGAGTTAACTATATATTGCATTGGGCAACAAAGGAGACAGCTGCAGAGCTGAGATAGAATTCAGGAGTTCTGGGCTTCCAGTCCTGTACTCTGATTTCTAGAACTTACAGACTGGTTTGTATCTTGTATGGAAAAACCATCATAATGGGCCTAACGAGAATGAAGGTATTGCTGGCTATTCTGTAGTATACACACCTGTAAAATGTGTACATCTTTAAAAATTATGGCTCAACACAAGACTGTGCAAAAAGCATACTAGATTGTAGGTGTTAAAGTGTCCCAGCTGGATTAATCACTCTCTTTTTTTCCTCGTTTTAATTCTATGTTCAACTAACCTGCCCTATCAGGGCCAGATGTAACTGCTGCTTGGGAACAAAAGAATTCTTAGAAATACAGTGGCCTCTAGAAATCAGCTGGCCAAAGTACAGATAAATTGTAGTTATTTTCATTAGACAGCAACTGAAAGTCTGGAACTAGTACTTTGAATTGTGGGAATTTGGCATAAAAACCTCTAGTTAGCCATGCAAATCTATCTGAGTCCCCAAACCACAGCTTTAACCCACAGTGTACAGACAGCACGTGCATGTGGGCCATTTAATCTCTCTCTCTCATTAAATTTAATCTCTGACTGTAAGTAGCTTAAGGCAACAATACAGAGGATCAGGAATTCTCAGGAGATAGACGGAGAAATGCCTGGTTTCCGCACTTCGGCAGTATGATTCATTTTACAGCTAACCTTTTTCAGGAGTGTTGACAAACCATTTTCTGCACTGCTCCAAGAATGGCTCAATTACTGAGTCATCTCTAAATAAAATGAAACAATTTTAAAAAATGCCAATAAACATAACATCATAAAGATCTCAAAACTTGTAAAGGACACATGAAAATATAAATACAAAATTATTCTGAATGCCACATGAGGAGAAGAGCATGAGAAATAACCCCACTTAGCACTTGTATTGCACTTTTAATCTGCAGATCTCAAATGCGTAACCACTGTCTCCATTTTACTGAAACACAAAGAGGGGATTAAGTGATTTGTCCAAAGTCATTGGCAGAGCTGCAAACGAGAACCCTCTTGATTTCCAGTTTTAGGGCCTTTTTCATAGACCACACCATCTCCTAGTTAAGCTTTGAATATACAATCTCCTGTTTTTAAGGGTTCATAACTTCATGGGAAAAATGCCCTCCTACTATGAACTCATTGGGTGCGTCTAGACTGACAAGATTTTGCACAAAAGCAGCCGCTTTTGCACGAAAACTTGCCGCCTGTCTACACTGGCCGTGAGAATTTTCACAAGAACGCTGACTTTGCAATGTACAAAATCAGTGCTTCTTGCGCAAATACTTTGATGCTCCCGCTCAGGCATAAGACTTTGTACAAGAATACTTGCACAAGAGGGCCAGTGTAGACAGGAACATTAATTTCTTGCGCAAGAAAGCCCGATGGCTAAAATGGCCATCGGAGCTTTCTTGCGCAAGAGAGCATCTACACTAGCACGGACGCTTTTGCGCAAAAGCAAATATTTTGCTCAAAGGCACATACCAGTATAAATGCTTTCTTGCGCAAATACTTTTAACGGAAAAACTTTTCTGTTAAAAGTATTTGCACAAAATCATGCCAGTCTAGATGCAGCCATTGGGTATGGCATTCTTGTAAAAGAGTCATTGTAACATTCAAATCCTCTCTTTTAAATGTGACGTGTAAGAGAGCTAAAGTAAAATGATGCCTACTCATGGAGATACACTCAAATAATTACAGGAGTTAATAAAAGAGCTGTCTAGTTACTAATAGATAAGATTTGAGTTTAAAGATATTTTATTGTATGTTCTGATGGTCCACTCCCAGGCTTAACTGCCTTTTAAAATCTTTATGGAAAATTAATGACTAAGATAAATAGATTTCCTTGTGATAAGCGAATCAGGACACATACACAGAAATATTTTTTCATTGCTAGGGGCCACTCCCAGGTTATACCTATCTCATAGAGCTGGAAAGGATCTTGAGAGGTCATAGAGTCCAGTGCCCTGCCATCACGGCACGACCAAGTACCATCCCTGATAGATTTGCCCCAAATCCCTAAACAGCCTCCTCAAGGATTGAGCTCACAATCATGGGTTTAGCAGACCAATGCTTAAACCACGGAGCTATCCCTCCTCCATCATAGGTTATGGTGCATGAGCTACTGTTGCTTCAAATAATTCTTGGCAGTGCAGATTGTAATGACTCTGAGAAACCATTTCAGTTTACTGAGGGGAACCTAGGGTGTGTCTTCACTGCACCTGTAGCTCAAAATAAGCTATGCAGTTTGAGCTATGCAATTGTGTAGCTTATTTTGAGTTAATTTCGAAATAGCTTATTTCAAAATTTGGCACTGTCTACACAATGCCAAATTTCAAAACAGAGCGGTATTCCAAAACGTCCCTTAATTCTTGTGGAACGAGGTTTACTGGCATGTTGGAATAGTGCTCCCGTTATTTTTTTTGAAAGCTATTTTGAAATAACAGGCGTGCTGTCAAGATGTGGAAAATGCTATTTTGGGATACAGGAAGTATTTTAAACAGGAGTTTTATCGTTGACTAAAGAGAAGGATCAGGCCTTAAATACAATGATACTGGTATGTGAGGCCTTTCAATGGGACTGCGTGTGTGAGTTTGAAGTATTGGGCCTTAGGATCAGCTGTGCATAATAACACAGTATCCTATTGAAACTGCAGGCTAAATGCTGAAATGAAGAAGGGAATAATTTTCTAATGCCCAATTCAGCAAACCATCTCTATTCAGCAAGTCCTCTACGTATGTGCTAGGTAAGGAATTTGCTGGATGTAAGGATTTTACAGAATGGGACTTAATGGGCTAATTGTGATATTCTCATATTGAGTAGTACCTTCCTCCACAAATAATCCCACTGGAATCAATGTAATTGAAGAGTAACAAACTATTCCATATGAGTAAGTGTATCACAATCTAGCCCTGAGATAGTTTAGGCCACAGGCCACTATGGACCTGATTTACAAAGATGCGGAGTACCCACAACTTCAGCTGAAGACACTGTGAGCTATGGGTGCTCAGTACCTCTGAAAAATCAGGCCAGATATTATCAGCTAACAACACTTTACTGCGTGTTTTTCTGTTACCCATTATTTTCCATAATCCATGCTTCCTTAAATTTGAACCTATATGTGCATGCAGGTAAAACAGCTTGGGCAAACAGATTCAGATAAATACTGTGAGGCTTTATTAATGCTGGAAAAAAATCCATAAATAGCTTCTTCCCAGCCTCTGCATCCCAGTTTTAGCACCGCTTCAAGACAGTTTCACACGAGACAGCTCTTTGGGGCTGACAACCTGATGCTTGAGAATCGGAAGAGATAGGAGGGGTGGTAAATAAATAGAAAGCTCAAAGGCTCAGTTTTCTGACACCTCTTAGCAACAATTTTTTTGTCAGATGCATTCTGAAAGTGAGTTTGGGACCATTTATAGTTAGACATGGTGGGCTGTAATGAAGATATACACTCAAGAGTTTAAAACAATGATTATTTGGGCTTACGCTTTTGTGAGAAAACCCCCTGGAAAGTGTATGTCCCAATAACTCTGTTAGGGTATGTCTATACTACCACCCTAGTTCGAACTAGGGTGGTAATGTAGGCAACCGGAGTTGCAAATGAAGCTCGGGATTTGAATTTCCCGGGCTTCATTTGCATAAAGCCAGGCGCCGCCATTTTTAAATGTCCGCTAGTGCCTGGTCCGAACTACCTAGTCCGTGCCGCGTGTAGCCGCGCAGCACGGAGTCCGCACTAGTGGACATTTAAAAATGGCGGCGCCCGGCTTTATGCAAATGAAGCCCGGGAAATTCAAATCCCGGGCTTCATTTGCCACTCCGGTTGCCTACATTACCACCCTAGTTCAAACTAGGGTGGTAGTGTAGACATACCCTCAGTCTTTAAGGTGCCACAGTCCTCCTAGTTGTTTTTGCAGATACAAATTGTGAAGAAATTCAAAGGCTTGACTAGTATCAAGGGGTAGCCGTGTTAGTGTGTGAGTTCAGATCAGATCCATAACATTAATATAGTTTTTTAGGTTTAATTAATACATCAGTTCTTCAAAACTACCTAAGAATCTGGCTCAATTAACAGTATTCACTGATTTAGTAACCACTTCTTGCAGATCCCTCATAACGCTGAACATAAGACAATTGCTCAGCTTCCAAATCTGCCGTGCTGTGTTGTATATTACTAGAATCCCAGCTTTCAAAACCACTTCATCTAGAAAGGTGATTCTCCATAGTGTTAAGCACAGTACATTCCAAATCCTTCCTTTTATAGTATCAGTACCTGTTCAATTATGTCTAGCTATATGATGCCATTGGCAGCATCCAAGGCTGTCCTGTTGCTTATTAATCACCTCCAGTGACAATGTAATTAGCAGCTTAATTAGGATCATCATCTTCCACTAGTCCTGCAGAAGCATTGGGCTAAGCCAGCTGTGAGGTATTGGCTATATCTTACAGAACCCTACAGCTCATGTGGAACCTCCTACTGAGTAGGAAGGCTGTCAAGACTCTCTAATTTTTCTCTCTGAAGGAGTTTCTTGATTAAACGTTACCAAAGAAAGCAACATTTACTGATTAGGCTCTCATTTGCTGTTGCACAGCCAGGGTACAGAGAAAATGCTCATTTCTCATATGTCTACAGGCATCCAAAAGTTGATTACCACATTCTTATGGCAGTGATTGAAAGAAATCTGAAACATTGTTTGCATTACTAACAAGCTTTAAAAAATTAGGACTGACATCCTGAGTGTGACAAAGCACTTCTAGCTGAAAGCAAAAATAAATTTCCTTCTGTTGTCCTCATTTTTAAGCCTTGTCTTTTTGAGCTCTTGCCAGATGGTTTCATTGGGGGGTTCCTCCCTTTTCTCTCCCCAAATGAGTCTCTTGGGAATAAACAGTGACATATTTGTTCTTTGTACAGTAATGACCAAAGATTTACATCACCAGGTGGGGATGCTCAGACCTGCCTCTTGCAATAAGTATATTGAGCAGTGAATTTGAAACAATTTAGGGAGATCACACCATGGTTAGCTGTTGAACATGTCAAGGCTTAGCACATGCTTATTAGCAACTTTATACAGGCTCCTTTTACTTGGCTTTGCCAGTCTAGTTGGTCGGGAAAGTGCTCAAATATTATGGAAATGAGTGCCAATGCAATTATTTATGGTGTAAACTACAAATAAATAAGGCTGAAAGGTAAAACTTTTATTTCTGGACTTTCATCTTCTGACTTGTGATTTGAACCTGATTTGAGATCCTAAGGGGAATGATCTTCAGCTCTTTAATAAAGAAGGGTCCCCTTTACAAAACCACTGGCTACGTCTAGACTGGCATGATTTTCCGCAAATGCTTTTAACTGAAAAGTTTTTCCGTTAAAAGCATTTGCGGAAAAGAGTGTCTAGATTGGCACTTTTTGCAAAAAGCACTTTTTGCGGAAAAGTGTCCGTTCCAATCTAGATGTGGTTTTGCGCAAGAAAGCCCCGATTGCCATTTTCACCATCGGGGCTTTTTTGCGCAAAACAATACCGCGTTTTCTACACTGGCCCTCTTGTGCAAAAGCTTTTGCGCAAGAGGGCTTTTGCCTGAACAGGAGCAGCATAGCATTTCCGCAAGAACACTGACAATCTTACATGAGATCATCAGTGTTCTTGCGGAAATTCAAGCGGCCAGTGTAGACAGCTGGCAAGTTTTTTCTGCAAAAGCAGCTGTCAGTCTAGACGCAGCCACTGTGTTTAATCTTGCTGACTGTAATTCAATAAACAATCTTCAGAGGAGAAGCTAGATGAAACTAGGCCTCCTTGGGATATCCATAGCCTAACTGGGACTATGAGCAAAAATGAGAAGTGAAGACATGTGGCTGGAGCACTGCTCTCTTGTAAACTTCCCAGGTGCCCCAGCACACTCACAAATCCCTCGGGGAGAGAAAAGAAGTCTCTGTCTCCAGGATCCTCTAAGAGAGGCTCCATCCTCTCCAGTTTACAAATAGAGGAACTGAAGTGATTTGCCACAGGTCATTCAGCAGGCTAGCATTCAGGCTAGAACTCCTGTTTCCTGGCTCCCAGTTCACTGACCTCTGCACTGGCCACTACCTCCGTTTTTGAATAGAGGCGAAACGATGCCCAAACTTCCTGAGAATATGGGGGGTCTCCACAATCTATGGTTTTGATTTAGCTTATTTGAAAAATTGGGACCAGCCATGAAGTTTAAAGCCTGTTTGAGTTCCCAAAGTACAGGCGTTTTTTGGATCTGGCTTTAGCTTCAGTAGTGCTTTAAAGATAAATACAGGCAGTCCCCGAGTTACGCGGATCCGACTTATGTCGGATCCGCAGTTATGAACGGGGCTTTTCTCGCCCCGGAGGACGGGAGTGGCGGGACGCCCAGATGAGCCGCGGTCCTGCGGCCCACGTCCTCCGGGGTGAGAAAAGCTGCTCCCCATGTCTCTGGTCTGCTGGGGGGGGGGGCAGCTAGTGCCCCCTCCCCCACAGCAGACCAGGCTTTTCTGCCCACGACGCCTGGGGTAGAGCAGCTGGGGCGCTGCTGGTTTGGTCCCGCAGCGCCGCTCCTCGGCGCTACTGGACCAACCCGGCAGCACCCCAGCTGCTCTGCCCCAGGCATCCTTATTCAGCTGCTGCTGGTCAGTTTCAGCAGCGGCTGAATCAGGACACCTGGGGCAGAGCAGCTGGGGTGCTGCTGGGTTGCTCCAGTAGCGCCGAGGAGCCGCGCTACTTGAGCAACCCAGCAGCACCCCAGCTGCTCTTCCCCAGGCGTCCCCAAGTCAGCCGCTGCTAAAACTGACCAGCGGCTGACTACAGGAAGCCCGAGGCAGAGTTGCTGTGCCCCCGGCTTCCTGGAATCAGCCGCTGATCAGTTTCAGCAGCAGCTGACTTGGGGACGCCTGGGGTTCTTAAGTTGAATCTGTATGTAAGTCAGAACTGGCATCCAGATTCAGCCGCTGTTGAAACTGATCAGTTTCAGCTGTGGCTGATTCTGGACGCCAGTTCCGACTTACATACAGATTCAACTTAAGAACAAACCTACAGTCCCTATCTTGTACATAACCCGGGGATTGCCTGTACACCTATTATATTTTGTGCAACAGGAAAAGTATAATGCAAGTGCTACCAAGCTTCTGAGCTCTGCAAGATTTTAGAATATGATTTTGCTAAATCATATATTGAGTGGAAGTATTTTGTATTCAGCAGGGTCATTAGTGCTTCCAGGAGAGGTGGAAGAGACAGCAACTTGCTATAGACCTTCCTTTAATCAGCCTACTAATCTGGAGTTCGGGACCTTGTCAGATGCACAATCATCAAACAGCAAAACTCAAGAGGTATGATGTCAGATGTATTTAAACATAGTTTTCTTTTTTATTCCAAGTGGATTTTTAAAGCTATTTCCATACAAGAACAGAGTGGTGTAGAGGGAGCTGTGTGGAATTGCCTTGGACTGAGTTAGCAATTCATTTTAAAATATATTTAAAAAAATCACAGACAAGTTAAAGTAATTATGCTCTTTGATGGAACAGGTCCTACTTTGTGTAATGTATAGTTCTTCTATATAATAAATGATCCAGTGAAATAGATCACTTTTTTGCTTTTTGTACTTTTAGCCAATACATTTTGTATAACTGGTAAAACTCACAAGCTATTCAAACAAACCCTTTGATGCTCCCTGAACTTTTAACAAATCATTAGGGTACATAGAATGAGAGAATATTTAATTTCCTGATGGCTTTGGTAGTATTACATTACACTTACACTCTTGCTGAGTGAGTTCCCAAATTGCAGTGAGTGAACAATTTCTTTAATGCCACATTATACACAAGACAAAACAAAAAAGAATCCCTAGAACGTATCTTAAGCACAGAATTGGGATTTATCTTTTGGAAATTATTGTCAGCAAGATGCAATTCAGTTTTAGTACTATTTACGACAGCACCATAGCTTGTCAGAAAACAGCAATCAATACATGTTTTAATTTAAATTGCCCTTTTCCCTTAGAATTTCAGCCCCACTAAAATCAGAAATGTAGGTCTAGAATGCTTGCAGGCTTATTGGAAGTCTTTAACTCTCTGACAAATCAGCCAGTGTGAACATTAAATTTAGGATAAGGAATTTTTCTGTTGCAGAGGTGATGTGTTGTTGAGCTTTTTTTTTTTTTTTTGGGTTAATCATGATGATAGACTCTGAAATGTTAAGATTTCTTCTAGCTAAAATCAGGCAGTTTTGATAGTTTCATTTGGTTATCATTGTTCTATGAGGTTTAAATCAAGATTATAAAGATGTGTGACCAATGAAGGATTGATGCTACTTCATTGAGCTCAGCAGCAAAACTGCATGTGCAAATATATTTGATTCTTTGCAATCAACACTAGAAAATATACCAAAAAGAACAATTTGGCATTGGCAGGGAGATGGACTAGATGCTTTAATAAATCTTTTCCAGCTCTAACCCATATGTTTCTCCAATTAAAATAAAAGCCTCTGAATGGCCTGTAACATGGCAGTTAACGTGCACATTTATACCTTTAGAAACAGACATTTTTATACAAATCTATTATGACATACTGAAACACATATCCCAGGAGGTTAGCATATGTTGACATAAAGAAGAAGGGAATCTGCGAAAATCTTAAGTGTTAATAAATGAATGTATAGGTTGGACCTCCCCCGTCCAGCACCCTCAGCACCGGAGCAGTCCCGAATAAGGGGAGTTGCCATACCAGGGGAGGTCCCTCCCAACTTGTCCCGTGCTTAACTGCTGCCTAGCTACCGTGGAAGCCAGAGCTCTGTGGCTGCCGGACCCCAAGCTCCGTGGCCGGGGCTGGAGCTCTGCAGCCACTGCTGGACCCCAAGCTCCGTTGCTGCTGCCAATCTCTGATACCTCCCGGCTGCAGGGACAGAACTCTTCGCTGCACCACTTACCCCTCTGCGTCCCCCCATGGCAGTCCCAACTGAGTCGCCAGCCTCTCCCCCCCTCATGCCACTACGCTGCTGCCCCACAGCCCAACCTTCCTATACTTGGGCTCTGTGGTCCAGGATGTTGCCGGACCAGAGAGTCCCGGTTAAGGGAGGTCCAGCCTGTACATGACACTAGAAGTTACAACTTATCAGAAGAAGATGAAAATCCAATTTGTGACAGCATTTATTTCTATTGGAGGAACAGTTTGGTCATAATAGAATCCAAGAATTATGAATACCAGAGTTACAAACTGACCCCTCATTTTGAAATGAAAATATACAGTCAGGCAAGACAATCTCCCCAAAACTAGTGCAATGTACAGCACTGTGTTAAACATAAGCTATATTTTAAGAAAAGGAAAAGCAGCATTTTTCTTCTGCATAGTAAAGTTTCAAAGCTGTACGTAGCCAATGTTCAACTGTGAACTTTTGAATGAACAACCATAACATTTCAGAATTATGAACAGTCTCCATTCACGAGGCGTTCTAACTGCTAGGTTCTACTGTACCTGAAATAAACTGAGTGTTAATAGGCAGATCCATTGGATGGATCTGGGCAGCCACCCTGGGCCCTTCATAATTGGGGGGCCCCAGAGCAGCCTGGAGGATTACTGAGGAGGTTGGGGGCTGGCAGCAGTGATCAGGGCCACTCTCGTACTCACCAGCAGTGGTGGGAACTGTGGAAAGTGGAGCAACCCAGTAGCCTGCTCTGCTGTGCCCTTGCAGCTGGGCCCTGGCAAGGGCATAGCAGAGCAGGCTGCTGGCTCCTCACTTCACTGCCCTGACCTCAGCTGCTCTGCTCCCTCATGTGATGTGGCTAGGAGCCGGGCTTGGGGGAGCGGGCTGACTGAGCCTGAGGTGCTCCATTTCCTGCTGCTGTGGGTGATTGCAGGGGGTCAGTGCCGGCCCCTCCATGATCCCCAGGTCATGTTGTTCAGGGTGGGGACCTGGAAGAAGGCGTGCAGTGGAGGTGGGAGGGGATGGGGCAGGGGTTGGAAGAGGCGGGGTGGATGCAGAGCAGTGGTGGTGCTTTAGGGGAAAGGAGTGGAGTGAGGGCGGGGCAGGCACAGAGCAGGGGAGGAAGAGGCAGAGTGAGGGTGGGGCCTGCAGCAGAGGGAGAGTTGTCCCAGGCTCCACACCTCTCTAGGGATGGCACTGCTTACAGGGGACAGTGGGGAAAGGTTCATGCATTTTGGAAGGATGTGAAAGTGAGCCAACATGCTTAGTGCTTTACCAGCTACAAAATGAAGCTGCTCCTGCCTCAAATGATACACAAGCCTATGTCTTTCCATTTAGACAATACAATTGGGGCTTCATTTTCAGAGTTGCTGAGCTTCTACAATTGCAGTTGAAGTCAGTGGGTGCTGCAAGTACTCAGTCCCTTGGTAAACATGTCCTAATCTTATCAGAGCAAGGAACCTGCCATGGGACAAGGGGGAAGATTATTTCTAGAGGTTCAAATTAGCACAATCACCTCCAGCTCTTCTTCCAACCCAAACACATCCCAGCCCATCGAAACTGCTGTTGGAGGAGAGCAGTACCTTATTCTGTGCTATGTTATTGGGATCTGGCTTTTCCATTCCCCACCCCTGAAAATACACCCAACTACTAATAGGATGCTGAAGGGGAGTTGGTGTCCCTGACATAAAGTGTGAAGGACTTGGAAGAATGTGTAGTTTTCAGCAAATGGCTACAGTTAATGTGTTTAATGAGGTGAAGTACATGTAAGCATGTCTAATTGTTAAAGGGATGTTCATCACCCTGAAAATTATCCTTCTCTAAATGCAGTGAGAACAAGGATGAATGACTTTTGGCTACAACTTGCTTCCACTTTCTTCAGTGGTTTTAGGCACATGAACTTCCCCTTATAATTATATATGTTGAACCTCTCTAGTCTGGCAACTTCGGGACCTGTCTCGAAACCCCAAGCTTCCTTGGCCCATGCCAGATCACAGATTGGAGGGTGGGTGGTACAGGGACCCACCCTTCTGCATCTCAGCAACCCGGGAGAGGGAGGATGGGCGGCATGCGGCCCCAGCCTTACTCAGTCCCGGCTGGAGCATGGGAGAGAGCGAGAGCCTGGGTGTGTGGGCCCAGCCTTTCCTGTCCCTGGCGACCACGGTGGGGAGGGTTGAGGAAGGGGGAGACAGCAGGCCCAGCCTTCCCCAGCTGGAGAATGGGGAGAGGGCAGGTGGTGTGTGGCTCCAGTCTTACCTGTGGGTGGCCACAGCCTTACTTGGATATGGGTGGGCTCCCGGCCCTGGAGGGAATGTAGGCCCCAGAGCATGGTTGGTTCCCAGCCCCAGGAGAGCTGGTGGCCCAGTCCAAGCCTTGGTGGACAACAGATTAAACAATTTGTCCAAGGTCACACAGGAAATCTGTGACAAAAAGCACGAATTGAAGCTGGGTTTTCTGAGTCTCACCCCAGTGCCTTACCCTCTAGCCAATCCTTTCTATGAGTATTTTAGCTCATTATATTCATGTGTACTTTACCTACACACATTTTTTTTCTATCTTTTCCACATGGCTATTGAGCTGGTCTGTTTACCCTTGAACATACAATACATTCAGCAGTATTTATTTATGGGGAAAACCCTTTATGTCATTTAAACAAGGGAAGTGTAGGTTACTCTGAGTTATGTAAAAATAGATGTTAGGAAGGACAGAATCGAGGCTTTTAAATCAATGTATCTGCACAGAGATTAAATAAAAAGGAACAGAATTGCCAACTATTAATATACTTTTGAAACTCTCAATTTAGGGTGTTTAATTTACAAAGTTACTTTGCAAAGTGGCCTCCAGCAAAATGCTCCAGTTATTAATCTGAACAGTGCGCTCTTTCCTCTTTAATTTGGACTTGTGGTAGATGTGAATGAAATGATTTTTCCTTCAGAGGTGTCTCTGAGTAAATCACATGGGCAATCTTAAGAAAACTGGCAGTTTTCTAATAGAGCACAAATTCTATTCCCAGAGAGCTTCCAGAAAAGATTTCAATTAGATGTTAAATTAGACACCTGAAATACACATATTTCTCTATGCTCCTTAGGCAAAAATAACAAGATAACTTGATTCACTGTTGTTTTTGTTCAGCTGCAAGGGATTCAGTATTCCATAGTTGAATTTCTTCCTTTTGAAATAAATCAGAATTTCAGTTTCCAATCTAATGGCCTTTGGACTGATTTCCTTCAGAGGATGCTGAAATGAACTAATACTTGGGAGAAGAAGATAAAAACCAAACCTACTAGTTCCAGTACTTGCCTGAGAAATGAAGCACACAAATAGACATACAGCTGTACTAGACTTTTTGAAACTTGCAATGAGGAGATAGCAGAGTGAAGTCTGGTTTGTTCTACTCTTACATCCAATTTAATTTGGAATTACATGTGCATTTTCCTTTCATACAGACACTTTCTCATTACTCATCTACATGATCATAAAATGCTTTAGTCAAATACAAATCAAGACAAGGCCATAGAGTCTGAATGTGTATTCTCAGTTCTTGTAATAGCTTTGGTACAGAGGTGACAGATTTGATTTTGTAGAAGTGCTACAAAGGTGTACTGCAATCTGAAGTTTTCTTAATTTAAATACTTGTAAGCATGGTATCAGTCACAGTTATAGCCACAGTAATTGGAAAACATTTTGGGTATGTCTACACTACCACCCTAGTTCGAACTAGGGTGGTAATGTAGGCATACTGCACTTGCAAATGAAGCCCGGGATTTGAATTTCCCGGGCTTCATTTGCATAAGCCGGCCGGCGCCATTTTTAAATGCCGTCTCGTTCGAACCCCATGCCGCACGGCTACACGCGGCACGGGCTAGATAGTGCGGAATGGCTTGCTAGTTCAAACTATCTAGCCCGTGCCGCGTGTAGCTGCGCGGCACGGGGTTCGAACGAGCCGGCATTTAAAAATGGCGCCGTCCGGCTTATGCAAATGAAGCCCGGGAAATTCAAATCCCGGGCTTCATTTGCAAGTGCGGTATGCCTACATTACCCCGCTAGTTCGAACTAGCGGGGTAGTGTAGACATACCCTTTGAGATTAAATAATACTTTAAAGGGGTTGCTTTTGGATTTTTCTCTGAGCACTTAGAACATTAAAATAGATCTTATGGGCATCCTCCAGGGTGTGGTATTTTAATAGGCTTCTCTTGGGAGAACTAGTGGAATGCGTACTGAAGGGATAGAACTTTAGTTTTGGGGGGGTCAAGAGAACTTGTTTGTGGATATTGACCCAACAGAGCTTTATTTGAATGTTATTTATTTAAAAAAAAAAATCACGGATATACCATTCTGCACCTAAGGTTTGACCCAAGGCACACTGAAATCAATAGCAAGTGTTTCAGGCATTAGACAGGTATAACTGATAAATGGAAATTAAAGAAATAAAGACACAAATAGCATTTGTATAGTCTGCTCATTCCTAGAATCACAGTCTTGACCTTTTGCAGAGCACAAGCTTTTGGGCTACAACACTAACCCTGTAGTGGAGCCACAGTTCCTGATTTCCTTCAGACCTGAAATTAGATCCTGAAAACCCTTACTCATGTGAAGCCAGTGAGACCGCTCCTACTGGAGCAGACTCTTAGCCTTCGTCTACACTAGGGACTTAGTTCAAAAGAGCTCCCCTTATTTCAAAATAACAGGCAGAGCGTCCACACTACCAAGCCTGTTATTTCAAAATAAGGGGCTGGTTATTTTGAAATAATAGTTCCTGCTTTCCATGAGGAATAATGCTTATTTCAAAATAGTTATTTCAAAATAGTGTAGTGTGGACTTTCCAGCACTTACCAGTGATTTCTAGGGTTCTAAGTTAAGGTAGTGCATCCATATTAAGGGAGCCTGCCTGGGAGTGATTTTAGGCTTTCCTTTAGTGTGGACACATTATTTCAAAATAGTCATTTTGGGAGTTATTATTTCAAAATAAGTAATTTTGAAATAATTTCCTAGTGTAGACATGCCTTTATTTCCTAACCTTGAGTTGTTCAGCAACTAGAATGTTGGTAACATTTAAGCAGTTTTCAAAGAACAGAACTATAGAAATTGAATGTCTGAAAGTGCATCTGAAAAGAAAAGATTCCAATTCTTCCAAAGAAACTTAAAGCTAAATTTAATACTAGTCAGATTCATTGAGACCTGCACTATTCTGCTCCCGCATATTTAATATGCCATGCTTCCTTTGGCTTCTTTCCTGAAGGTTTTGCAAACTGAAGGGTAAATATTTTTTATTGTAAGTCATTTCCTCTTCCCTCTACCCCAGGAAAAGCAAATCAAGTTTCCAGCCTAATGAGGGAACACACACTGCAGCATTGCTAGCTCTGCACCATCATTAAAATTATCATGATTGCTTCTTAGCCCTGTGACTAAAATCAGGTGTAGAGTATGATCAATTTCATATCTACTGTCTGATCAACACCTGCTGTTGCAGGAGATGCATCTGGTGATCTTACTGTTCTTAATCCTAGATCACTGATGTGTGTTTGTAAACACTGTTGAACTATGACCCAGTGACATTTTGACACAGCAACGTGATGCACTACTTCATCATTGTACGGTGATCTAAATGTCACTTTCCCCTGGTGCTCAATTCTGTTTCATTGTATAGTCCTGATTGGAATTTCCAGTTAGCCCCATTAGGATCCTTCTATAGGTCTTGGTAGAATTCTGCTGGGCTGTGTCTACACTGGCATGAATTTTCGGAAATGCTTAAAACGGAATAGTTTTCGTTATAAGTATTTCCGGAAAAAGAGCGTCTACATTGGCAGACTTCTTTTCTGGAAAAGCCCTTTTTCCGGAAAAGCATCTGTGGCCAATGTAGACGCTCTTTTCCGGAAAAGAGCCCCGATCGTCATTTTCGCGATCGGGGCTTTTTTCCGGAAAAGACTACTGGGTTGTCTACACTGGCCCTTTTCCGGAACAGTGTTCCGGAATAAGGACTTATGCCGAGCGGAAGCAGCGTAGCTTTTCCGGAATAGCAGCTGATTTTGTACAGTAGAGCATCGTTGCTTTTCCGGAAATTCAAGGGCCAGTGTAGACAGCTCGCAGCTTATTCCGGAAAAACAGCTGATTTTCCGGAATAAGGGGCCCAATGTAGACACTCTGTGGATTTCAGGTAAACAGTCAGTTTGTACTGTAACTAGTAGTTTAATAGACATGTTACTGTGTTTCAAAACTTGAATGTCAACTAGAATTAATAGGAAGCAGGAGCATTCTGAACAGGAATTTCCACTAGGTGACAATTCTGAATTAGACTTTGGGGATTTTATAGCTTTCATCCGAAACAAGAAAAAGGTGAGATTTATTTTTCACGCTGTGACATGGAATTCTTTGGGCAGTGTTCTCGTACCAGCTTCCTCTCCTGCTTTCTTTTCTACAATCTGAAAAGCTGCTCATCATGGGCGGCCAGTAACCCTGCTGCCTGGGGATGCTAGCTCCGACCCCTCGCCTCTTTCATTCCCCTCACCCTTGTAGGAGCCCAAAGCAAACCCACCAGGGCCCATGACCCCAGCACTGCTCGCCTGGGGGCAGAGAGGCAAGGTCTCAGCCCTGGTGTGCCGCAGCTTCAGTACACACAGCTCCTGGGTGGTGTGGCCACTGCCCCTACAGCCACAGGGCTCCAGGCCTCAGAGGACTGGCCAAGCAATGAGTCCAACCCTGACTCCCTGTGGGAAGTACATTGGCCTGGGGAAGGGGCACAATAGGCTGTTTGGGGATGCTCAGACTCCCCCTGACTCCAATATCCACTGCCCATGCTATTATCTCAATACTGCATTAAATAAGCCACACATATTCCAGGTAGGTGTCTGTTAGCGTCCCGCCGAGACACAGAGACCTTGGCATGAGCTGGTGACTAGTCTGCCAGCATCACAGTATGTACATAAGGAGAGATTACCAGCTTACATAAATAAGGTAAAACATTGTTCAAACATACATGGAGGAGCACTATAGGAGTTACTGTAATCTATGATTTCATTGTATGAGAGACTTCAACACAGGCCAGAACTAGAGCCAACACTTGTTCAGTATGGAACATAAGAAGGGCTCGACAGTCTATGTACTCTACTTGCCCGTGGTGAGTAGATTACATCCCAGAAGAGCCGGGTTTGGGCGGTCTGCGCGTGCGCAGAACACCGGACAGCACGGCTGGCGAGCGGGGTTCGCCACGGTTCGGCGAGCCCTGAACATAAGAATGACTGTACTAGGTCAGACCAAAAGTCCATCTAGCCCAGTATCCTGTCTGCTGACAGTGGCCGATGCTGGGTACCCCAGAGGGAATGATCAGAACAGGTAATCATCAAGTGATCCATTTCTACCCTCTGACAAACAGAGGCTAGGGACACCATTCCTACTCATCCTGGCTAATAAATATTGATGGACCTAACCTCCAGAAATGTATCTAGTTCTTTTTTGGACCCTGTAATGTCCTGGTCTTCAAAAAAAAAATCTATCAAAAAAAGGCTTAGAAGGTCGCCATGCCCAACTCCCCCTGCCAAGCGGCATGAAAAGGACTACCAGGAGTGGGATTTGAATTCATGGCTCTGTGGGAGGCTGCAATCTGAACACACTGTCTTGAACGACTCAGCCCTCTTGACAACCAGTTGGAAAGGAGTATACACACACACCCATTAAGGTTGCCAGGTGTCTGGTTTTCTACTGGGCAGTCCGGTATTTGCACAGTCTGTTCGGTAGAAAAATTCAGAAAATACTGGACATGTGCAATGACCGGTATTTTGTGAATTTCTGGCAGGGCGCTGGAGGGAAGCCTGGCAGGGGGAGCGACTGGAAAGTGGAGCGAGATTGGCTTTGGGAGCCCTGTGGTCGTGCGCAAAAGCTGGGTTGGGTTGCGGGTGGGACCGGGGGGGAGGGGCCCACCGGGACTCCCAGCTATCTTCCTCCTCCTGCCCAGCTTTTGCATGGGACCAGAGGCTCCCAGCGCCAATCGCAGCCCCGCCTCCCAGCTGGGAGCCTCTGGTTGCTTGCAGAAGCCGGGCGGGGGGACTGGCTCCCATCCCCGCCCTCGTCCGTCTTCTGCTGGCAAGTAAATGGAGCGCCTGCCGGGGGCGTGGCCAGAAGGACTCTGGCTGCAGCCAGTGGCTGCACCCCCCCGCCCCCGGTCTGCTTCCCGCTCCCCTTCCTCTGTCCCCCCCATCCTCCCCTCCAGACCCATGGCTCCCGATCCCCCGCCAGCTCTGCTTCCCGCCCCCCCCCTCCCATCTAGCCCCGCGGCCCCTGCCCCTCTCCCAGCCAGCCCCGCCCCCGCCCCCCCCCCGGACAAGCGTGTCCAGTTTTTTAGCGGGGTCTACCTGGCAACCTTAGCACCCATGCAGACGCACACATACACACACATTTTACCTTCCATTTCATGTCAATCCACAATATCAAACCAAAACAGACAGAAGTTTGAAACTGTCTGGAAATGGGGGATTTTACTTGTTTCTCTTGGAAAGCCTTAAACCAGCTCAGGCTTGCTTGAAAGTTCTATGAATCTTCCAGTGTACCTGGGGGTTCTTTCATAACAACAACAATATGCTTGGCAAGGTGGGTCCATAGCACTGAATGCCCATGGCCACATTGTATGGCCTTATTTCAGGTGTTTAATTTGGCTGTATCAAATCAGTAACAACTTTGTTTTAAATCAGGGATGAGCACAAGGCTGCCATTTGTCCATGGCTGGGCAACGTCTCCCCCGACCTTAAGTCCAATCTTCAGGGCTCAATGTGCAGGGACTTTATCCCTGAGGCAGGCACAGGCTATATGACCAAAAAGTTCCAGCTAGCAGTGAGCAATGAAGACTTCATCCTCTTGAGGCTAGTTCTCAGTAATACATCCCTATTACTGATAAAAATCACATACGCCCAGTTGCTGTTCACAATGCATATGAAATGCCTCAAGTCTCCTGCTGTCTTATTTAAGCAACTGGACTAGAGTGTGATGGTAGCTGTGAGCCTGGCTCAAAGCACATTTAGCTCAACCAAAACAGATTCAACAGACAAGGGAGCAGCAAGCTCAGGGCTCTTACAGAACATGGGTAAGCATAGGTCCCAGGATAGCCTCAAACACACACCTGCCAGTCCAAGCCCACAACCAACCCTCTGGGCTACAGAAGAAGCTAGAAGCAATGCCTGGCCTGACCAACTTTTAATTAAACAGCTTCCACAGGCAAGAAATCCTTAGTCTTTTACCTCTTAAGTGACTGGCCTAATACCTAGGTGCTATTCTGACCTGGGGCTTCCCTAGGGATGAGTCTACACAGCACTCTAAACTCGAAATAAGATACACAATTTGCACAAGCAAATTGCATATCTTATGTTCAATCTATTTCAAAATAGCTTATTTTGAAGTTTGGAGCATCCACATAGTGCCAAATTTCAAAATAACATGCTATTTTGAACCATCCCTTATCCCTCGTGCAACAAGGTTTACTGGGATGGCAAAATAGCATGCCTGTTATTTCGAAAAATATTTCAAAATAATGGACGCCTTGTGTAGACACAGGTGATACCCTGCAGTGTAGACTTACTCTTGCTCTTTTCTGCTGAAGCTGCCCCACTTTCAGTACATATTTGTTGGGCCAAAGCCCTAACAAACAGCCCTGTGTAACTTACTGATTGGGTGTGTGCTCAGCAGGTTGGGAGAACATTTGTGTACCAGGATCTTGTACTGTAAGCAATCTAAGGAAAAGTTAGACATTTCCTTCCATCGACTACAATTTAATGAACTCGCTTGAGGAGAAATAGGTGGATTATAATAGAAACCCTATGTGTGCCTGCTTCAAGTTACATTTTACTTCTGCTGCCAAAGTCATTGTTGATACCAAAGTTTCTGTCATGAAAGTGCTAGTGGAAAAAGTTAATAGTAACACAGGAACTAGGAATAGGAAAGATCAATTATTATGGGGTCATCTGGTCCACCCTACTGCCAATACAAAATTGTTCTGCAGTGCTTTAAATAAGAGTGGGCAAACTTACTCAAGAGATGGGACAGTGCCCAGGAGAGGCTAGTGTTCAATATAACCAAGCTCATGCTCAGGAAATTGTTCCTCATATTCTGCTCACATTTTCCCCTTAATTGTATCCTATTGCCCTCAGTTACACCATCTGACCTCCCCTCCCTTGAACAATCTGAGGTGCTACTATCTGATGAAAAACACCTCAATCCCAGTGTTCAAATAGTGCCATGCACGAAGCTGCATGTGACACAAACTCAGATGAAAAACAGAAAACTGAAAATCTCAGCCTAGACTTGTTTTGCTCATCATTCCTCTCTTTTGCCGTCAGGCTGCTGTAGCATGCTGGTTGATGCCACACCTTCACTATTTTCATCTTGTGAATTCTGAAGCGTCTCATCACATGCAGAGCATTTGGGGCTCAATCTTGCAAGATGATTGCACAGCACCTAAGCATGTGTTTCATTTGAAGCACATGAGTAGTGTCATTGTTTTATTGGGATTAATCACATGCTTGACATGAAGTATGTTTAAGATTTGCTGGGGTGGGGCAGGAGTACTCAGCACTTTGTAGCATTGATTTCTTGATGCTCAAGAAAATGATGATTGTCTATTGCTATTGAAGTCCAGAGGGTGCATCTACACCAGGGATGGGCAAAAGGGCCTCCCTGGGCCGGATCCGGCCCACGGGGGCCCTGCTGCTCCCACACCCCCAGGCCAATCAGGAAGCCTACTCCTGCCTTTCCAGGAGAAGCACTGCTCGCAGGGCAGGGGCAGAACGGAGAAGGCTTCACGCGTTCCTCTGCCCCGGGCCCTAATTGGTCTAGGGACAGGGGAGTACGTGAAGCCTCGTCCCGCCCTGCCAGGAGCATGTGGTGCTTTGAAGCATTGCATGCTGATTTGGCCTAGGGGCAGGGGAGCGGGCAAGTCTCCTCCCATGCCAGGGGCATGGGCACCTAAGGGAACAGGAGGGGGGTCAAGGCACTCCCTCACCCCAGACCAATCATTATCTTCTGCTTGATACCCCACGCCCCTTCCGCTTGATGCCCCACCCCTTCCTGGGCGGCCTGGGGCCTCTTCAAAAATTTCCAAAGTGGCCCCCAGCAAAAAATTATTGCCCACCCGTGATCTACACTGTGCACTGAGCTCAGACTCTGGTTGAGGTTTGAGCCCAAGCCCCACTTCTGTGCGCCCACAAATTAGTCTGATTTGGATCAGCAAGCACTGAAATCCTGAGTGCTAAGGCCCTGCTAGTTGGGAGGGTCAGAGCCTGAGTCCCATGGTGACTTGGGCCCAAACCTGTCATTTAGCAGTGTGGATTCAGATTGAACCACAGATTTGAGTCCAAAGCTCTTTGTAGTGCAGCATGGACGTGTTAGCACAGCTGAGACCCAGGTTACTATGAACTATAAACTCAGGCTTGGAAACCAGAAGTCTACAAACCTAGGTCCCACCTCCCTGGGTGACAGTGCAATGTAGACATAGACATATTATGCTAAATTGGGCAAAACACAGGGAACAATCCTGCACTGGTGGATAGATGTGCTAATAAAATGAATCCTCGAAATTACAGACGGGCACGTCTTATCTCGGGTCTTATCTAAAACATTTTATGTTATGGTCCCTTTGCTTGTCCTTATGCAGCCTTTAAACTGTTATTATTTATTTATTGATCCTATGTATAAATTGTGCCCAACTGAATTTTTTTCAAAACACATTTGTGATTAAAAATATTCCATGCGACATGTCAGCAGAGCCAATAGTAATTTTGCAATACGGTACCTTTCCTCAACCAAAATAACCCACTGCACACCCTTGCATACAGGTTCTCTGCATGCTTCTTTTTTTCTTTCTTATACACATTCACAATGCTGCAAAATGTAGTAGCAGTTGAGCAAACAACACTTAAATCTAGCCAAATTTTAAAGTTGCAGGATCTATCCTTGCTACTTAATGTTGCTCTACATATTTTTTCTATATCATCACAGCCCTGCTGCTACAAGTGGTGTAAATGTAATAGATGTATGCAAGGGAGGTTTTTTGATTCCTTGCCTTGAGCAAAAATTAGTTAATGATATTCATTCAGATACAGTATGGTACAAATGGGGCACATTAAATGGCTTAAATTAGGTCAAATTGAATAATTGAATTTATTCTTTTACTTAAAAACAACTTAATCAGCTGAGAGTGCTGGAGTCTAAAAAATAGGTTAATTAAATATTAATCGGAAGTTTCCGTTGTAAGCTTCTTTATCGTTACTTGCTGCTGTTTTATTTATATTTCTGTGTTTGTCCCTGTTGCAGCCATGTGGGGATGAGGTTCAGCTATTCTCCCTTGATAAAGAATTTGACTATGATAGCGTGGCATTGACCCCCAAGTTCTCTGAGGCTGAGATGAAGGCCATTATGAACTCGTCTGAACAGAAGAAAGTATGGATCGGCCTCAAGTCAACAGGATCTGAAGAGGGAAGCTGACGTACCTTGTGGGGCATTCGCTGTTAATCAGCTGGGAAAATATTTTTAAGGGGAAAAATCCAGCTCCTATTCTGCAATTGTAGCTCCCTCTTTTGCAATGGGGCCAGTTTGGGCCTCTCATAGAACCTATGGGATGTTCAGATATTCCTACCCTGTGCAGCACTGGGCTGCAATGCTCACTGCATAGCATTCATATTACTATAGTGTCTAGGAGTCCTAGTCATAGAGCAGGACCCCACTGTGGTAGGTGCTGTTCAAACCCAACAAAAGAGTGCCCCCTGCTCCAGTGAACTCACAGTCTAAGCATGGTAGCTCCAGCCTGTGAGGGTAGATTCCTCTCTCTCTGCCCCTTTTCCATATCCCTAGAGCAGGGGCCAGATGCGGTCATGAGGTATGGCTGCTTGCAGCTCCAGTTGACCACGGATCACTGTTCTTGGCCAACCGGAGCTGTGGGAAGTGGTGCAGACTGGGATACCACATCCTGAAGCTCCCAGTGTCTGGGAATGATGATCCATTGCCAACAGGAGCGGCAAGCAGCCATACCTGAGTACATGCAGATAAATTAAAGCATTTGACAGCCCACCAGACTATATGGTTTCTATAAGCATCATATCATATATCACTGGTTTTGGTTCTCAGCTCCTCTTCCAGTTGCTTTGTCGTTCTCTGGCATCACAAACCAAAAGGAATGGTGCCTTAAAAGGCAACTAGGAATTCCCATGGTGAAGAAAAAGCGAGTGTCATATAATGCCTGCAGTGCTATAGACTATCCTTGCTGGAATAATGATTCTTAGAGGTCAGTATAAACTAGTGTAAATTAGAGTAGCTCCATGACTGCTCTGACTATATTCTGTGCTGGCTTCAGCCTTCAACCAGCCCCGTGTTGCCTCAGAGCTGTTTTTGCCTGGCTCCCTCAGGAGTGTAACATGAGCTTGTTGCAACTGAGCATTCAGCCTTTAGTCTTATAAGATGTAAAGATACAGATCTGTGGACCAATGATGAAAAGAAAAATTTTGATGCCTTCTGTGTGATTTCAGTTTTTCAGACAAGTAATAGTTCTATTTTTCAGTGTTTTCTCCTTATGGTGATTTAAATTAAATGTGTATAATTCCTGAAAAATCATGGTTTTTTTTTTTTTTTTGGGTCACAAAATAGTTTGGTCACAAAGTGACAGGAGACGCAGAACAGCAGTGATTTAACCCAGTATATAGCTTGCCAAGCAAAATTTAGACCATGAATGTGGACATTTCACACATTTCTATGGGAAATGGTTCCAAGGTTTTTCACCACATGACATACATTCTATACCAGTGGAAATGCATTCAATGTGCTGCATAACATGTAAGGAAAGGAGAACATGTGACCAAAAGCACTGAGGAGAATGCTGATCCATACACTGAAGGTATGTCTACACTTGCAGCCTCATTCGAAATAGGGCTGCAAATGTAGGCATTCGAAATTGCAAATCAAGCCCGGGATTTAAATATCCTGCGCTTGATTTGCATCTTCCCGGCCGGGCGCCATTTTTGAAATTGACAAGCCCGGAATAACTGCCTGCGTCTACACATGGCAGTGAAATGGGTGTTCAAAATAAAGCCCTAGTTCGAAATACCTGTTATTCTTCCTGCAATGAGGTTTAACAGGTAGTTTGAACTATGGCTTTATTTCGAATGCCCGTTTCACTGCCGCATGTAGTTATTCCGGGCTTGTCAATTTAAAAAAAAAAAAAAAAAAGGCGCCCGACCGGGAAGATGCAAATCAAGCACGGGATATTTAAATCCTGGCCTTGATTTGCAATTTCGAATGCCTATATTTGCAGCCCTATTTCGAATTAGGCTGCAAGTGTAGACATACCCTCAGTGTATGGATCAGCATTCTCCTGAGAGTCATGAGGTATGTAGGACTCAATTCTTCTTGATTTCCTCAGCCACTGGGGCTGTTTGCTAAATTGAAGTAGCACGTCCACATTAGGGCAGTCTGCCTTGGACTAATTTTGATGCTTCTCTGTAGTATAGATGTGCTATTTCGATTTTTTTTTCCAAAATAGCTTATTTCGAAATAAGCGTGTTGTGTAGATATACCCTCAGATTGATCATTACATGGCTCAGTTTGAGATAAAGAAATTAACTAATGTTCAACATTAAACAATGAGGTTTAACTCTGCACAAGATGAATATTGCACCAGAGAGATGGGTTACTTCACTTAGGCCTCTCATGAGTTATCCTTTTCCCCTTTGCTTCTAAAGATAAATAGGATACTGGTGATCAGGCACAGTAAGTTAGATGTGCTGATCAGCTCATTTTATTGACCTCCTTAGATGTGATCGAGTTGTTAACTTCCCATTTCCTTGCTTCTGCTGCTGGGAAACCATATTTCTTGTCCTCTAATTATTCATAAAGTCTTCCTTCAGCTGATACAAATGGATAACTATCTGGTATTGTTTAATTGCAGGGGTCAGCAGTCTGCAGCATGCAGCCCATCAAGGTCTATGGCAGGCCGGGAGACTTTTTTAAAATATTTTTTTATATTGGCCATTTGCAGGCACACACACCCCAGCTCCCAGTGGCTGCAGTTCACAGGAGCTGTGGGAAGCAGCATGGGGGTGAACTGCGGCCACTGTGACCTGCGAAGAGATGTGTCTGTAGACGGTAAATGTACACAAAGTGTCTTGTAGCCTGCCAGTGGATTACCCTGATGAGCCATGTGCTGAAGGTTGCTGACCCCTAGATTCCCTTCCTCTCCACTCAAGAATTAGCAAACCTTTGTGATGTAGAACTCAACATAAAACTCAATTCTAAGGCCCAATATATGGCACAAATCCAACACCACCATGTATTGCAGTTTGACTAACCAACAGCCTGGATGTAAAAATATCCACCTACCTACTAGGATGAAATGTGCCTTCCATGCTTTTTACCACTCATTTTTAATAACACCAGTGATAGCTTGATTTTCACTTTGGCCCAGATTCCGCTGTCCAAATGAGGACAGGAAAGGCCATGCAGACAGTGAAACCTGTTCAGTTTCAGTTCACCAGGAGCCTGCATCTTCAGACCACACCAGGAAGGGTCCTGAGCCCTAGTTTAGTTGCATGCAGGTATGCACTTCTGCTGGTCAAAACTCCCTGACTAAAGCATTGTGGAGCAGCTGTGAGTGCTATGCATCTCTGAAGCTATAGTAGTGGATGCAAAATGGCAACTGAAAATATCGGGGCAAGATTCATTTGTCCTGATCCCAACAGACCTCTTCAGCACATCGTTCATCTACTCAGCCTGAGTCCTGATGAGAGGGCTTTAAAATGTCAGCTTCACAAACCAGAAAAGTTCAGCTCACAATAGTTGAAGTGACACATGAAAGATGAGGAAACCCTTGATAATGATTCTTGGCAGCCTCACGAGATGAGTTCCCTGCACCACAGAGATGAGAACTTGTGATAAGTAAGGGCATTCCCACCGCTGTGAACTTTCTTGTGGTGAACTGGCAGTTAGCACAGGTGGGCGTGAGGTGCCACATGTGTCTTGGGGGTTCTCTTGAAGGGAATGTATCCTTTTTACCGATTGGTTGGTTGCTTTGGCCAGTCCCTGGCATCTGAAATTCTGCCAGGTGTTAAATGTCTGCCTGTCCTTTCTGAAAACAAAAAGGTGTTTTTCTCTTAAAGGGCTTTAACTAAACTCCTTAAATGATTAGGAGTTTGGAAAAGCTGCTTGAAGAGACATCTTGTTCTCTGTTGGCAGGATGATTGTATAGCCATGTCACACGTTTGTAATACTGTCAGGTATAAAGAAGCAAATTGGAGATATTTTGTCTTTACTACTTGTTATGAAATGTTTTCAAGAATAAAAGCCATGGTTAAGACCATTCTCAGAGTCAAGCTAATTTATCTAAGATCACATGGACCCACACCTTAATGGAAATCAGTAGTACTAAATTGTGAGCATACAAAAGAGCTGTCTTATTTACATAATTTCTGAAAAAAATAATAGCAATGAAAATTCCCCAGAGTAGTTAATTGTGACTTTATATAGGATATTGTATATCTTCTTCAGAACAATTATTCACATAATCATGTTCCAAAATAGCAAGTAAGTATGGACATAAACCAAATTGTTGGGTCTGATTTCGATCTGAGCTTCAGGGGCTGTCCCCACTCATTCTATTAAGGGACAAGTCAGACTCCCACATCTGAACACCACAAACTTGGGGTAAGTTGACACTTGGACCAGTATGCAGTGTTTCTCAGTTCTGTTTCTAGGGGTATATCTATACTTTCACCCTCTTTCAAGAGAGGGATGCAAATGAAGATAGTTTGCAATTGCAAATGAACCCCAGGATTTAAATATCCCATGCTTCATTTGCGTATTTGAGTTATGGCGCTATTTTGAAATAACAGTTGCTGTTAAGACGCGGTTATTTCGAGAGAAAACCCTTCTCTCGAAATAACCCTTATTTCTCATACAATGAAGTTTACCAGTTATTTCAAGAGAAGGGGTTTCTCTTTAAATAACCACTTCTTAACAGCGTCTGTTATTTCGAAATAGCGCTATTTCGAAATAGCACCATAATGCGAATATGCAAATGAAGCGCGAAATATTTAAATCCCGGCTTCATTTGCAATTTCGAATGACTTCATTTGCATCCCTCTCTCAAAAGAGGGTGCAAGTGTAGAAATACCCTAAGAGTCCATCTGTACTAGAAAAATAATGGAGTAAAAGGATCTGCCTGCATGGAAAATTCCCATGGAATGTAATAATAATGAAACCAATTGGGATCTATAGAAAATATTGTAAAAACATTAAAATTAAGTAGAAAATTATGTTTTCTATAGATTGACTCATCCTATAAGAATTCTATAGCAGAGACACAATTCTATAGCTAATTTTATAGAATGGTTCAAAAACCCATGGGAAGTTTATTAATATCTATTACATTCTGTAGATGGTAGGGGATTACAACACACCTGTCCTTTAACCTCATTACATTAAGGTTAAAGTTTGTAGGTAGAACTTGATTATGTTTCATAACCATGCTACAGCCTTTAGCTAAAATCCAAGGCTTTTCCTTGGTTGCATGCAATGGTTACAACAGAGTTAGAACCCAATAGCACAACAGTTTTCAACAATGTTGTAACTGGGTGTTCAGACATGGTTGCTTTTGTTGTGCAGATAGGTCCTGGCAGTAAATACACTTCAAGATTCATAGGTGTTGTAGAACACATCTGCTCTCCTGTTCCTATGAATAAAACCTTAGAAAATTTAATATGCATAACTTTCAGAAAGATGCAAGTGTCATCCATCATATTGCTTCTATTTTTCTGAATAACTCAGCTAGAGGACAAATTCCACCCATTACTTAGAAGTGTTGACTCTGCCATTTAGATTCGCTGCAAATTGCACATTCACTCTTTAAAAGATGGAAGCTGAGATGCACTTTTTTTGTGTGCATCAGATTTACAACCACCTTCCCTAAACATGACAAGACAATACATTTATCTAAATGAGCTACTTTCCTGCTTGGATATATTTTTACAGTAAAAGAAGATGGAAGGCTAGTAGTATCTGTCCCAGGCTGTGTTAGTATTTTTATGCTTATGCTTTTATTGATGCTGTGTTAGTGTTTTTATGCATAAGCTTAATATTTACAAAGCTTTCAAAAACAAAGGATTAGAAAAGTCCAAATTAAGGTCAGACTGCTTCTTGAGTGAAAATTGAATGCAGGATTAAGCATCTGACTTAAACAGAGGACAAACTTACTTCCCAACCCACCAAAGGTTCTGTTAACTCAGGGGTGGGAAATAATTTCTTCCTGGGGGCCACTTCCAAAATTTTTGAAGTAGCCCTTGGGCACCCCGGAATGGGCGGGGCCTAAACAGGAAGGGGTGGGGCTACCCCACCCCCAGACTATGATTGTTCTGGGGGTGGAGGAGCCCCTTTGCCCCCCTTTCCCACTATGCATCCATGCCCTGGAAAAGGTTGGCCTGTTCCCCTCCCCCCAGGCCAATCAGGGCCCGGGGACGGGGAAGCGTGGGAAGCCTCCTCCCTCCCTGCGAGGAGCACATGGCACTTTGAAGAGTCACAGGCTCCTCGCAGGGCTGGAGCAGGGCGAAGGAAGCTTCATGCAGTTCCCCCGCCCCCAGACCCTGATTGCCAAAGCCACCTCCACTCTCCCCCCCAAGTCCTGAGAGCACCACATGCTCCTGGCAGGGCCGGAGGAGGCTTTGCACGCTCCCCCGTCCCCAGGCCAATTAAGACATGGGGGTAGGGAAGCACACAAAGCCTTCTCTGTTCTGCTCCCGCCGCATGCTGCTCACAGAGTGGGGGCAGAGCGGAGAAGGCTTTGGGCGCTTCCTTGCCCCCAGGCCCTAATTGGCCTTGGGGCGGGGGAGCAGCAGGGCCTATGTGGGCCTGATTCACCCGCTTGGCGAACCGGATCCGGCCTGCGGAGGCCCTTTTGCCCACTCCTTTGTTAACTAGTCTAGTTCAAAATCCAGATTGTCAAAACACTGCCAGCTAGTACTTGGTGAATTGTATTCACTGAATCAAAATATGGACCAATTTAAGGCCTCTTTGTTTTGTTTATGCAGCACTTGAAAACAGTTCCTGCAGATGTCTGTCACTCAGTCATAAGCATTCATCAGACAGACTGGACTTTTCCTGACTTGGGCTTTTATATGGACTGGATGCAGAAAGATTTACCTTTACTGTTTTCAATTTAAAAAAAAAAACCCACACACTTAAAAATCTGTGAGTGATCCTGTGACACCTAGAGACTATTAGTCTCTAGATTACATATAGTATTTTTTGTTGGTCTCTAAGGTGTAACAGGGACACTAGTTTTTTAAGGCTGTTTTTTTTAAAAGTTCCTGACTAACACGGCTATCCTGCTGAGACTGTTTGCTATTTGTGGCATGTGATTTGGCACATGGCATATTTTCGCTCAGTGAGTCACTGGCTGACTTAAGCTTTTTAATCAGGAGACTATGAATGACAGTGAATAATAAACAGATTATAATGGAAATGAGATATGAATAGTGAATAATGCCTCTCTGGTGCAAGTTTGTGGAAAGTTTGCAGTCATTAACATCACCATGAACACTTACAATGATATGAAAATTCACAGAGAGGGCCTAATTCTACAAGATATTGAATACTCTCAGCTTCCATTGTCTTTAATATGAGCACCTTGTAGAGCAGTACCCATAATGACTGATCACATGAATAGCTGCAAATTGAAGTGCTTGCAGATATATTCATATATCTATTTTTTTTTCTTACACATCCAGTTGCACCGACACCAAAGACTCTGATAGTAATACTCTAAGGGATCAAAAAACTGGACATCAGACTCCTGCAACTCACATTTTCAACTCACATCAGTATTGTGCTTTGCAACCCACTCTATGTGTTCCCTTTTCCTAAGCCTCAGCTGCAAGGTAAATATCAACCAGGTGGTTAGTTTTTTATGAATAGATATTTGGAGTAGTTCAACAAGAATCAGATCAAATGGCCACATAGCTTGAATAATTTCAGGTGGCTTCACTGGAAGTAATGGATGAAATTAAACAAAGTTAAATTTAGAATGACCATCAAAAATATTTCCTGAAACTGATCTGTCGATGCTGGAAGTCTCCCAAGGGTAGTAATAGAAACTGATTTGCTGGTGTTATTAATGCTAGCCTAGCCAACACTGGAAATACACTATAGAGATCAATGCTTACTCTAGCCAGGAAATGGACTGAATAACCTGATGGTGCTTCCCATCTCTAATTTACAATACTATGAGGCTACGTCTACACTGGCCACAATTTCCGGAAAAGCCATGCAAATCAGGTAAGTCAGGATAGGGAAATCAGCGGGGGATTTAAATAAACATGTCCGCCGCTTTTTTTCCGGCTTGGGGAAAAGCCGGAAAAAAAGCGTCTAGACTGGCGTGATCTTCCGGAATAAAGCCCTTTTCCGGAGGATCTCTTATTCCTACTTCAAAGTAGGCTTTATTCCGGAGGATCACACTAGTCTAGACGCTTTTTTTCCAGCTTTTCCCCAAGCCGGAAAAAAAGCGGCGGACATGTTTATTTAAATCCGCAGGGGATATTTAAATGCCCCGCTGATTTCCCTATCCTGACACCTGATTTGCATGGCTTTTCCGGAAATTGTGGTCAGTGTAGACGTAGAGTCGGAGTAGTTTTAAGTGAGAGATTTTACTTGTTGAGATTTTCATCACCAGGAGATTTTAATTTAAATAGCAGGATTTTGATCTTTTCTTGTGCTCCCAAACCCAAAGGATTATCTGCTAGCTGCTGATTTGTACACAGATAAGACATTCTGTGACATACAACATTTTTGGTATATTTGCAACAAAGACATAACAATGTTGAGCTATATGAATAATCTCTTTGATCAGTAATTTGAACAGTACTGAAGGCACGAGGAAGGCTTCATTTTTACCTTTACAACAACTATAGTGCTTCATTTTCAGGCAGGCTGGAATTAGATCAGACCCTCCCAGAACTTTTGGAAAACTCACATCTGGAACTGGATCCCCTTATGAACTTCATTGCTCAGGCGCACAACTTGGATCCGAACAGGAACCCTGGGGCCACTCCAAATCCAGCTGAACTTTGTGATTCAGCTTTGTCTTGAGTTTAATTCATGATTAGCCTGACTTTGAGATGCCTCAAAGCAGAAGTCGTCCAGAATTGATAAATTGTAGGTGTGAATCAGCTTCAGATTTAGAAATCAGCTTCTTCTGTTGTTTATTTCAGTACTTACTTATCACTGTATCTATCATAGGTGTATATTTGACACCAAATGGATCAGTGTGAAGAGATTATATCACTACCTTTGCAGAAATGGATTTAGCAAGAAATATTTTCTAAGGGAAACAAAAAACATGTCCCTTAGTTGGAAGTCCTTTTCCTCCAGTGCTTTCCTTTTTTACAAAGAGAACCGAAAGGTGGGCTGTAAATTAAGACAATGAGAGTCTAGTTAAAATCAGTTCAATCCATTTTCTGCTGAATAGTTGATGCCAACCAGGTAGTGGTGGTGGTAGTGGTAATGGTAATGGTACATCAGTATAGAAATAAATTCAATTAACCTTTTAGAAATAATTTCTCCAACCCCCTGTGAAATCCTCTTGCCCTTCCTGCTTCACTGAAGGTGACCCAGAACTGGTATATGAAATCACAGAAATCTAAATTCAATCCATGGTATTTATGATCTCATATAATGAGCCATTCTTTCTGGAATAACTTCAATTATGTACCAAGGAGGTTTCACAGAGAAGAAAAGACTTTTAAAAAGGTGAATCTGATTTTTGTGCCACATGTACACGTCTATGTCTACCCTTTACAAAGAAAAGCATAGTTAGAGAGTGCTCACCATTGCTATGGTAATGGGCATATCCCAAATACTTTAGACTGCTCATTCGGCATATGCACCTGCTTTTTAGCTCACTTTTCAATTTTGTTTTGCAGATCACCTTTCCTAACCTTTTGTTCCTACATGGAATTTACATAACCCACAAGCACAGATGAAACAAAGCTGTGGGTCTTTCAAACCAACACCATCTTATTAGCACTCCGAAAGATGTTTGCTGAAGAATTCAGTAAAAGAAAGTGCTGATTGCTATCTCATGTTAAGGTTTCAGCATTTTAAATTGTTGTATGCACTTGGGTTTACAGTGGCTTCTAAATCACATTTTTATGATGGTCAATGCAATCTGTCACAAGATGTGAAGAAAAAAAATAGCTTGCCAGTCTAATTTGAAGTAATCTCAAAGATCTCAAGAGGCTTAATTACACATAAAAGCACCACAACTTTTATAGAGCTTCATTTGAATCCCACAGGAAAAAATGTTAGAAAATCAATTAAATTTTCAGCATGAAAAAAATGCCTCATATGGCTAAGATCACCTTACATAATTTCTTGATGATGTTTGAAGCAAAGAGCCTTGATTATACCTTTGACGGGAAGGGAAGCCTGTTAATTAATTTGATACATGTTATGGTGGTGCTAAATGGTATCATGGAATGATTAAATTAGCTGACACCAATATTTGTCTCCTGTAGAAAATAAATATTGCTCATTCATTCAGTCTCACTTTTGCTGAGTTGGCACCATTAGCTGTTCATTACCATGCATGGAAAAACAAAAATTATTACTGTGTTATATTCTAGAAGGTAGAAGTAGTAAACAAATTGCCTACATAGTTGAAATGATATTGACACAAATCTCCCTAGTTCAGGGCACCTCTGAATTTTAGAGAAGTTTGGGATTTGAACTTCACAGCTGGCTAACATTATTGCATGTTCTGAGCCCAGATTCAAATACACCAGATTTTTGGAAAAGTTCAGCTCTGGATCCAAATTCTTATTTCTGCTGCTCAGTGGCTGAACATGGTTCAAATGAGAAGTCAAACTGGTTTATAAATTTGTCCAATCACGATAGGGGAGGTTTAGGTTGGACTTTAGGAAAAACTTCCTGTCAGAATAGTTAAGCACTAGAATTAATTGCCTAGGAAAGCTGTGGAATCTCCATCATTAGAGATACTTAAGAGCAGGTTACATAAACACCTGTCAGGGATGTTCTATGGTGCTTGGTCCTGCCATGAGGTTAGGGGACTGGATTTGATGACCTCTCGAGGTGCTTTCTGGTTCTAGGATTCTATGATTCCATGATAAGCAAAAAAATTCCAAATAATCACACAATTATTATTTTTAAAAATTGGATTAATACTATTCTTATTTTATTAGTTTCTGGTAGCATATACAGTATCGAGATATTTACCAAACACAACAGAAAATACAGTCAGTGCCCCAACATGTTAATAGTTCGAAAGATTTACATATTTCCAGTTCCTTATGCTCTAAATGGAACATACCTATAGAGACACTGTATTTACGAAAATATGGCCTTGTGTTATTAATATCATAGTAGATTATTTAACAAAAAGAAAGTAAAAAAATCTCCTTTACGTATCTCCACTGTTTGTTTGTTTTCACACTTTGTTCAGTTAGACCAGTGAAATTAGACTGGTTGTTTCTCTTTCTGGTCCTTATGAATTGGTTCTGTAATTATCTGCACAAACTCAAATTACAGTTGTGGCTTTCTTGATGTATTATGCAATGAAATATTCTGAAAATCTTGTAGTGGGATTAAATGTTTGGAAGGGAAGATGCCCCACTGGAACATTCCTCTGTTTTATGTAATTGTCCACAGAAATCAAAGCGAGGTGAACTCACTATCACAGCAATATCCCAGAGCAGGCACCTTTCATATAATCTAGCTGGAAAAAAGCTTCATGATTAGGGAACAATACTCTCACTGTAGCCCACTCTTATCATCCATTTCTTCTTTCTTAGAGATGAGCAAACCAAAGTCAGGGTACATCTACATAGCAGCGTTATTTTGGAATAACTGACATTATTCCAAAATAACATAGTCCGCATCTACACTACAAGCGGTTATTTTGACATAATGTCAACATAATGTCGAGCTGGAGGACTTCTTACTCCGACTCTAGTAACCCTCATTTTATGAGGAATAGGGGAAATTGGAGAAAGAGTGCTCTAACTCAGACTTCCTGCTGTGTAGACAGCACCAACAGCCAAAATAAGCTACATAAGTTGTGTAGCTTATTTTGGCTTTAGCCCTGCTGTGCAGATGTGCCCTCAGAGACTAAGTCTGAAAGGGAAGCTAACATTCATAGCTAGGGAAAAATCCTGAAAAGAGAAATGTTTCTTGCAGCATGCCCTCAAGGTAAATTTTTGGCAGACACGAACTCTAGAGCTGAAGAACCACAACTGCAAAGGCCTTACCTGTGGTCCCTAACACAGTCACTAAAGGCCAAATTCATTCCTAATGTAACTCAAATGTAATTTCAACAGAGTGACACTAGGGATGAATTTGGCTCAGAGTTTCAGCAACTATATTATTGGTAGTGTCCTTTTGTATCTTTTGGGAATTCAGGGCGTAGTATATTTTGATTTCTGAGTCTCCCACTCGCATCAGGGATCATTAATTAACAGCTCAAATTTTGCCCTGAGAATAGAGGAAACCAGAAGGAGAATATGAAGTGTGATTCTAGTGTTGTTGAGCTGCCATAAGAGGTTAGAGGATGATAGTCAGGCTTTCAGGGAAGCTTGATGACAAGAGGGTAGAACAAGGGCTACTAACTAGGAAGCTATTGTCTGTGGAGGAAGAAAGATTAAATGAATGAGAGCAAAAATGTGAGTGTGGAAAACTTGATTACAACATTAATATTGGGCTCCTTTGGTTGGCATCATTTCACAGTCCTAGCACATTACTTTGATATTTCTATGTACGGATTTCCTGCTTCTAAGTTCAAAATAAACATCCAAGTTGTAATGGAAAAATACATCCTTTGGAAGCACTTATTTTTTTAGAACTGCTTAAGATAGAAAACAGGAAAATGGCATTGACATCTCAAAAAAATTCTCATTTGAGAACTCTTGGTGGCAATATTGCACCATCTCTGAGTACACAGTAGTTCAGAGTACTTACTCAACCAATATTAATTTACTAAGCAATAAATAGGCAGATGTAGTACAGTGGTGTTTTAACCAGAGAACATTATACTTGTGCTTGGTAGCACTGACTATGTTTTCTTATTAAAATATACAGTATGGTATGGGAAAAATACATTTTTGTTTTTTATTGCACTTGTATAATTCAAATGCATAATAAACTCAGATACAGCTTGAATTCTGTAGCAATAACATCCCAAGTTTTGCAAAAAAAATCTAACTAATTAGTTTTATAGCATCAAACCAACAGTACCTGCCTGAGAGGAACACGTAATGTAATAAAACAAACCACCCACCAAGGACACAAAGAAAGCAGCAGCCCATCACACCAATGTTACAAGACATAGGTCTTTCTGCTTCTCAGAAGGTGTTCTAATGTGCTTACCATGAACTCTCTCTCTCTCTCTCTCTCTCTCTCTCTATATATATATATATATATCAGAAAGCTCTCTTCTAAATGTAAACTTTCCCTTCTCTAGAACTGAATGCCCAAACATGTCTTTTCAAAAATGGTGCCAATGCAAAATGTTTCATGTAGCTCAACAGGAAAAGCTTCAAGAGGGATATTAGCATGCGTTTGCTGAACCAGTTGCCAGCAAGTAACTGTCCATATCACAAAACCCACCTATTTTGGCATGAAAATTAACCCTCATTGAAAAAGTCCATATAGCAATCCAAGAATTGATGGGCCATAGATCTTCAATTTCCTCTCAGCCTGGCAGGAGTTTTCTCCAAAGCCACAACTGATGCACATTCAAGTAGTTTGGGAGAAGCATGCACTGTCATTTCATTTTCCAGGACTATCAGTCTAACACCTTTCATGATATTCTGCTCTGTTATTGTACCTTTGACTTTACACCTGTGCCTGCCCTTGTTCGGTTGTCTCCCCCACACTAGCTGACTCTATGTTTGTGGCCACAAAGAGGAGGCCATTGCTTTTCCTGTAGCTATATGCCCTGCTTAGATGTCAAATACATCAGTACCTTTCACCTCCACTAAAGTAACATTTTAAGAGGACTTTTTTTAAGATAGGTAGGTTTTAAGGGAGTGCTACAACCTGTCACCCTTGAATTGTTAAAATAGCCATTCATATCTACCTGAATTCAAATCCTGATTTTGGTGAAAAGAGAAACTGTTTGGTTAGTGTCGTTCTATTTTCCTCAAAACAGTCCCACTGCTTGATCAGGGGAGGCCCAGGGCTGGAATATCAGACTTGCTCTGGGTTAAAATGGAGATAGGTTGAGAGAGCTCATGAGAGGGACAATTCTGATTTCTAGGGTTCAAAACTAATGCTTTGCTAAACTCCATTAAAAATAAAAATAAATAAAAGCAGGCAAGGGCACAAGTTTTGCACTGAAAGACAATCCATAGCAGGGGAACTACGTACCTCTCATTAAAGACGACGATACAGTACCTACAAATTGATCTGTACAGGTTGGTCTTCATGAATAATCCATCTCCATACATAAGAGAGGAAAATAAGTTTGGGAAGCAGGCAAACAAGCATCCCCTTCTGTCACACATCTAAGAGGATAGCTGGCTAGAGTCATCCCTGGGGAATTCTATTGAAGTCACTGGAGTTACACAAGGGATGATTTTGAACCTATTGGCTTATAAAAGTAATGTAAAAGGTACTTTGCCTATGCCTGTTTAAGGTGAAGATTGGCAATCCTAGAACTGTTACATTCTCTTTTTATCTACAGAACAAGCACAGTATTAGTAGTAATAGAGCAATGCTCCTCATTTATCACTGTCTCAAATTGTAGATGGAGAGGCCACTTTGACTGCTAATCAGGAGTTCAGTATCCATACAGTCATTGGTCTCAGAATTGAGACAGAGAACTAGAAATATGTGTCTGAACTTACCAAGTCCCAGAACATTTCTTCATGCAGGAAACTTGAAATGTCATTCCTTATGGTGCAGGTGTAGCTACCAATGTATTTAACCTGAGTTTTAGGATTCTTTATTTCTGACATTAGTAAGTTTCAACAAGACAAGTGAGAAGCCAAATTTGTGTGGAATGGTGGTAACTTTGGGACTAAAATGAGTGGCCTACCTTGAAATGAGCTCTATCTTAGAGGTCTGATTAGAAATGGGACAGAGACCATCACATTCATTTCACACAAGCCAACAAATAACCTTCAGATGGCACTATATACCAGAGTTGATTGATACAGGTTACTACCTTTGCCTCCTGCTATCAGTCCCAACATATATCTTGTTCTTTGAAACTTGCTTTCTCACCTCCTTTTAAAAACCCCAACAACAACAATAACAACAAAACAAATAACAAACACCTCTTATGGTCCTTAATCAAAGGGTTTTTTAAAATTTTTCCCTATTCTGCCTCTTCCAAGTTCACATCTGCATTATATCTTCTTAAATACTACTTTGCAATTGCACTATACTGTGCAATTTTCAACATCTGTTGCCTCTCAGGCTGTTCTTTTTGTCTTGTGAGGATTACAAAGGAGTAGGATTTTCATTATGTGCCCTTGACCCTAATCTGGACAGGCACAAGGAATATGCAACCTCTGTACCTCCAAACAATTTGAGTTACATGCTTTCTTTTTTTTCTGAATTGATTCAGAAAATGAAATGGAACACATTTATTCCTATTATTAAGAAAATCATTTCCCTTTTGTAAAAACTACTACCTGTGATCTACAGAGATGTGAGGCCCAATATATTTTTTTTGTTTTAAAAAAGGACATTAAGATTCATTCCTTACTATTTCCACTCTTCTTCTTTTCCTTTTTTTTAAAAAAAGCTTTGGACTGTTTCTGTCCTCCTCCCCAGCCCCCCGTACATTGGTAAAATATATTAGGTCTGTGGTCTCAAACAAGCACTATGAAGAATAGGTTTGATATTGATTAAGAAAACAAATTATGCCCTCGGAGCTTTATATTAAAGCTGGCTTGAATATTTTAAATAGAAAGGTGGGGTAAAAATATTTAAATAAATAAATATTAAAGTCACAATGATCCTCTGCAAGTGGTCTGTGCCAATCTAGCTTAAAGGATGGTGTGAGGAATATTAGGAAACACATTCCCAGAATCATTTGCAAGGATTCCTGAGCATGCAGATTTATTTCCACTATGCAGCTGGAAATACATCAGTAGGTGAACTATAGGGTAGAGAAATAGTTACAGATAGTCCAACTTTGAGGGCAGGTTCTAAAAAGGATTGCCTGAGGGACAGAAAATTTGTGTGATTTTTCTTTTAGAGACTAATACATAGTAGAAAGAAGAGTATGATGCTTACTTGAGTCTTATGGATCTATCATCTTGTTTTTGTGGAAGCAAAGACTATCTGTGAGTATATGGGCATTACCAGTTTTTGAAAACTTTGATTTTCCAGAGAGTCATACCGATGGTTTTTGAAACCTAGGGCCAAATTCCTTCTGAGAAGATAGAGGGGATGAAAACCTAGTAAATTCCTAATTGGGAACTGGAGTCAGAGAAACGGAGTCAGCCACCTGTGCACAAACATAATCCTCTTAGCCAGAATGGGTAGGACTGGTGTCGCTTGGCTCTGTTTGTCAGGGGCTGGAAATTGGTGACAGGAGAGGGATCACGTGATGATTACCTGTTTCTGTTCACTCCCTCTGGGGCATCTGGCATTGTCCATTGTCGGCAGACAAGATACTGGGCTAGATGGACCTTTTGTCTGACCCAGTATGGCTGTTCTTTTATTCTTATGTTCTTATGTCTGTTCCCATATACTAAGGAGATCCAGACGTAGGAAGGAATGGAGCCAGGAGGGAAAAAGCTGGTGGAGGTATGGCTGTGCTATATGAATTATCCCTCCCCTCATTCTCCCACCCTCTGAAACCACTAGACCATCCACTTTGAGGCTGATATGAGTTGAGGCTGTATTAACTCTTGTGCACCTCCGTTCTGCACTGAGCCCTGGGGTGTCCATACTACCAAGCCCATTATTTCAAAATAAGGGGCTGGTTATTTTGAAATAATAATTCCTGCTTTCCACAAGGAATAATGCTGATTTTTAAATGCTTATTTTGAAATAGTGGTAGTGTGGACAGTCTGGTGCTGCTATTTCGAAATAACTACTCCCCAGAGTAATTCAAACTAATTACTCCCCAGTGCTCGTTAGGCCTCTAAGTTGAGATAGTGTGTCCACATTAACGGAGCCTGCCTTGGACTAATTTTGAGGCTTCTCCATAGTGTGGACATGCTATTTCAAAATTGTTATTTTGGGAGTTATTATTTTGAAATAAGTTATTTTAGTATAATGTCCTAGTGTAGACATGCCCTAAGAAGGTTCCGGAGATAGCTATCTGCACAGGAAGCCCTGTCAGTGTGGCTCCATGGAAATCATGCTGACAGGGAGCAGAAGAGAGCTGGAGTAGATATTTGGGCAGTGTGGACAGGCCTGACCTTCCCCATACCTGCAAATTTGGGGTGGTTAGATTCCTTCCACCCTCTCCCATTCTGCAAGGGGAAAGCTTCTTTTCCTGATGCAATGATCAGACAGAAATTCGGAGAGGGGATCCTCATAGCATATCTTGATTCCTATTACAGGGCCAGAGGAACAAAGAACATAATAATGAATAGGTCAATAAGCTAAGTCCTATTTTGGGGTAGGAGAACAAAGAACATAAAGACGAACAGGGTAACGAGTGATAACAGATGCCTTATTACATCATGAACAAGTCCCATCAGTTGATCAGTATGCTATCTTCTGGACACTGTTTCCTAGACACTTTTGATTAGCCCTTTCCCTCAACTCCCCTGCCCCTGCCCCCCCAGGAAGGGAAAGGACATCTCATGCCATCAGGTAATTTCAGAAGCAACAGGTGGGAGCTATCAGGGTACAACCAGGGAAACAAAGAGATGATTTGTTTGACTTAGGTGTCATGGTCCCATATGAAGCAATGCTAAGAGGAAATTCACCACCTCGCTAAAGAAGATTCCACTGCAGCAAGCTCTGCCACCTGCACTACACATTAGCATGACCTTTCCCGAAGATATAATATGGGGAAGCGACATTTGAAGGTGGCCGTGATACAAACAACAGTGCACACGTGCACCTAAAGTTGAGACTGGGCATGTGCTATCTCGCAGTGACCCCAGAGTCCAGTGCTAGCATCAGTGCTATCATATCATAAGAACTAGTCTCTTTGCCTTTCCCTCATTGATCTTGGGTTGTTTAAGTCTGTGGACTTAACACTTGGATTTCCTTTTACTTTTTTAACCAAATGTCTGAAAGTTTTAACCATTTGCCCAAATGACATGGAGATTTTTGACCAAATCACTTAAAGTCTTGATTGAGTGACCAAGTGTAACAGAAATACACCATTGGTACAGCCCTCTCAGTGTCCTGATCCTTTCACATGTCGTGTGGTATCTTAGCAGACAAGGTCCTGGGGTATGCCCCATCCATGATGGAATGACGGTCGTTTTAGTTTCTGTGATGGATACATGATGGCATTGCTATAAAGGATTTTTTGCTGTTCTAGACATTTGTAGGAGCGAAATGGAAAGAAAGAGCTATCTTCACTATGGAAAAACCCTCCTTTCCCAACTTTTGTTTAATTTAAATGTTATTGCTTGAGGTAACTGAGGTTGTTTGAAAAAATAATTAACAAAAGGTCACTACACTGGTTTCAGCTTTTATGCTGCTGGATTTCAGGAATAAAGGCACTAATGTCGCTAGTAAACTTTGGCCTAGAAATACTCTGTCCTTTTCAGTTTCTAACACATCATTACATAAGGAGCATTTCTTTCTAGCCTGAAGCAGCAAGACTTGACATTTATTTATTGCACCCCACTTATAACCTATGAAGTCTTCAGATGCTTTACGATTAACTACTGTAATTGGCTTCTAAAAAGCAAAGAATTCACATGAAAAAAATTCCTGTAATAAAATAAAGCCTGGATTTTATCCAGATTTCACATAGGAAAAGGAAGAAATAGGCCTCTAATAACGCTAATAGAGACAATCAGTGACAAAAAAGGCATCCTGAGTTGCTGAACAAGGAGACACAGGAGTCTAATATCACTATACAGTATGGAGAATGTAAGTAAACATGGAGTGATCAAGTCATCTATGAAATCTAGGAACTGGGCTAGATAATGCAATGTTGTTAAAATAACCAATAAGACTGCTGTATTCGGAAAATACACAATAACTGTTGGGAGTCATTTGCACCACCTTTTGCTGCTCAAGACTTAAGCTTACTGATAAGAACTCATTCCACACTGGAAATTTGTCTTCCTCATAAATCCACCTCACAGTTGGCTACAATGCTGCATAGCTGGAAGTCTTTGTTTAGAAAAAGCCCAAGAGTAGTCACCATAGGTACGGAATGTGCCACATTCCCAAACTTGAGCCTGAAATTGTACAGGGACACTGTGCCTTATCCCCAACCAGTGCTCTGAGTCACTATAATTAATTAATAGTAAAATGCAAGATACAACCATGATTAGTCAGTCACTCTCTACACCAGCATTAACAATATGGCTCAGAACCACTTTCAAATACGCAGGCGCTTGACAGCTGCAGTTTTGCATTAGCCATTTTCATGTAAAGTATTTTCATGGGAATCTAACATGGTGGAAAGCATCAGCCTCCAGATAACAGTATAACTGCAGTAGATAAGCTGTCAAATGATAATGGCTTAGTAATTTAAACATCTTCTTTGAAACACCTAAAATTCCTGGAATCACAGCTTCAGAACCTTCTAAAAACAGTTAAATAGAGTGCAGTTTACTCTGGGTTGTATTTTATGTTTTGGTTTGTTCTTAAAAATCGTACCCTGTCTGCTCTGCTTGGATGTTTAACATCCTGCATCAGTTTTGTCAGAGTAGAGGTTCTCCCTAGTGTCCAGACTAGAAGTCCTCCCCTTCCATTCTCCAGCTACTATGTTATATACCTCTCTGCCTCCCTTTCCAATACCACCACTGCAGAATTGGGTAGATTTTCTAATTGTTTAGTAACCAAAGACCTTAACATAAATCCTGGCCTTCAGCAATGCAAAGTTTTTTAAACGTTTTTGTTACAGGAACTCAATATTATTCAATGACATTCACCCACAGAAGAAAAGAAATTTTAAGATTTTTGGAATGTATGCAGGAGTCAAATAAGTGAGATTTGTGTGGGTGTGTGGCGGCTTCACCAGCCCTGCCCTCTTCTCCTCAAGGTCCGGTCCCTTTAAATGCAGGCCCAGAGGCCTAGTCCTTTAGATGCAGGCCCAGAGGCCTAGTCTTTTCGAATGCAGGCCCAGCAGCCTAGTCGTTTCAATGCAGGCCCGGGGGCCTACTCCTTCAAATGGATCCCCTCATCATCCGGGATCTGGGAGGAAGGGATGGGGGGCCCGGGCCCTCCCTTTCCACCGGGCCCCAACCCAGGGCCCTATCAGTGGCGGGTGGTTCCCACCACTGGCTCAGCGGGGCGTCCTCCCCGAAACTTGCTGAGCCCGTGGGGCCCTTTTCTGGACCCCGCCCTGAGTTGCTTCCTACCCCCTCGCTCGGTCTGATGGTGGTCCCACCTGTAGGTGCGGGTCTGGCAACTGCTGCGACGTCGGCAGGCGTGGCTTGGGAGACAGCTGGAGGCTGCACAGCACGGCCGGCGGTGCGGTCTGGCTCGTCCCGGAGACAACAGCAGCAGGGGTAACTGGTCTAGCGCCTCTTGGTCCAGCTGCTGCAGCTGTGGCTCTGGTGCCTGGAGAGGAACTCCTTCCCCTCCCATGGCCACCCCAAACTGAGCAGCCCGGCAACCTTTTATACCGAGGCTGCACTGCGAGCATGCCCAGCAGGGCTGCGGGGGAGGGGCATATTCTGCTCAGTAGGTGGGCTCTCCACCCCCATGGCAATGCGGGGCTGGCCAGCCCCGTCACAGGGTAGTACAGCTCCTCCTTCTCTGCTTCAAGTATAGGTTATATCTACATTGCAGTTATGTGTTTCTCAGTGTGGCTAGAGAGATGTGGGCTAGCTCTGTTTGAGCTGGTAAGCTGAAAATAGCAGCATAGCCATGCATAGCATAGGCAGCAAGTTAGGCTACCTGCCTGAGTTCAAACCTGTTTGGACTATCCCAGCTATGCTGCTATTTAGCTCAAGCAGAGATAGCCTATGTCCATTTGCCCAGGCCTGGTCCACACTAAGAATTTAGATTGAACTTAGCTGCATTAGATCAATTTTTTAAATTATGAGTTTAAACCACCAAGTTCTGCCAACTGTAAGGACCAAAAACGTTGATTTTGGTACTCCTACTTTCCACAAGGAGTAATGGTAAATTCAGCCTTGCATGCTCGACTTTAGGGGAGTGCAGATGCAGCACTGTGAAAGTCAACATTCTTGGCCTCCCGGAGGTGTCCCACAGTGCCTCAGTCTGACCGCTCTGGCCCACACTTTCAACTCTGCTGCACTCCAAGAGCATAGGAAAAGCCCCAGGAAAATCTGAATTTCATTTTCTGTTTGGCCAGCATGGTGAGCAGACCTCAGAGCAGGCATCACACTCCAGCAGCACACCAGATTACGAATGACCTTTTCGTAACTTTGGAGCCAATCCCCTGCTCTCAGAATGTATCGATGCCAGGTCTTCCGGGTGGGGAGGGCACTTCTGGCGAATTCATATTTTAAATCATGCTTTAAGTAAGTTAATGGGGTGTGATCTGTGGTGGCCACTCTGCCTATACAGTGGGGACTCCCCACAGGGTTTCTGGAGAGGCTTGCCTTATTCTATCCTCCATGGTAGGGCACCTTTCCACCCCAAGCCAGCAGTCAGTGGTCTGGAATCCTTGCAGTACAAGGCATTGCAGAATAAGGTCCAGGTTTCTGGCCACATTCACTCAGCATCTGCTCCCTATCACTTTGTGTGATTCAGAGAAGACTGATATCTCACATGGCAACCTAGATGATGAAGCAGGGAAAGCTACATATGTAACTCATACCACTGGCAGTGCACCTCCATTTGCTCATGCCCAGTAAAGCCTGGTTTGAGCACCTGCCCTGCCACCATGCCTGGACCCCCTTTCTTACCTGTAGGCTCCTGTGGGAAGGGAAAGTTGCACTCTCCTGGCAAATGGGGGGTGCTAAACATATGGTCACTACATGAGCCTCTGTCCTGTCCTACTGCCATGCCACCATGGCCCCCCATTTGCAAACACAGATACTCTCCCCCAAATTCCTTTTCTGTCACTGATTCCTTATGTTCCCTAAATAAAAACACATGATTTTTCAAGTTCAAGAACAGGTACTTTATTGCTTATGTTGCACGGGAGGGAAAGGTACACAGGGTTTCGCTGAGGTCTAACCTAGTCAATAAACTGTGAAACTGTTCCTTACTGCGGTCCAAGCTGCTGGGGAATAGTTTCATGAGCCGCAGGAGCAAGAGGTAGGCTGTGTTTCCAAGGATCGCTATTGACATTTCAAAGCCTTTGATGGCAATTTTTCAGTCTGGGAAGAATGTTCCATCTTGCAGATTGCTGAAGAGACCAGAATTCCTAAAGATGCGTGCATCATGCACCTTCCATCCCAGATGATGTTGGTGAAACAGCCTTTGTGATCCACGAGTGCCTGCACCACCATTGAGAAGTACCCGTTGCAGTTGATGTACTCTTTGGCAAGGTGGCTGTGTGCCAGAATAGGAGTGTGCATCCCATCTGTCACCCCACCACAGTTAGGGAACCCATCACAGCAAAGCCATCTACTTTGTCCTGCAGTTTCCCAGAGTTACTTCTCTCTGTAGCTGAGTATTGATTGCATTGGCTGCTTAGATCACAGCAGCACCCCCTGTAGATTTACCCACGCGAACTCTTGTGCACAGTGGGGACATGCACCGTTGACTTTACAAAATCTGGTGCCAAAAAATCAACCTTAATAAATTCTATCTTATGTCATAGTGTAGACAAGGCTCCAGCTGCAGTGTAGCATTATCCATACGGAAAGGACTTCTCTCTCTTGATGTGGAGGCAAGCATTCCCCCTCCTGCTTCAATGCATTCTAACCAGTAATATGGAACAATGGATTTTGGTGAACTCCAGCCAAGGTTTTTTTGTTTTTTTTTTTTTAAATTTTAATACAGAACTGCATTTTACAGATGGGAAATAAATAATATCATCACAGGGTCTGGAGAAACCTAATGGCATTCTCTTGTTAGTAATAGAAAATTGAATAGAGGAAGGGATAAGACAGAAGAGATTAAATGACTCCTTACTTCATAGTGCACTGACATTTTCCCATCCTGATTAGAATTCTAAACCACATCTAAGAACTATATTAGTAAATGTGTATATTAAAATTCAAAACTACTTGCTGAACTTTAAAATATTTTCCCTAATGCTCATTAGATTGAACATTGAAAAAAAAAAAAAACTTCATTGCTTCTATATTTGTGAATAAAGCTCCCTTCAGCTGGTTTTATTTTGTGAGGTTCTAGTTGAAGTCTTACTTTACCTATATTTAGAATGACTAGAATTACATAGATTCATAACATATTATGAATTAAGTAATAATTTGTGACTAGGTGAACAGCAGGCAGAAATGTCAGGGAGTTTGCAGAGATTAACATATGAACGAAGTGCAAATATATTAACCAACTATCTGGAAAGCAAGCTTCATGAAAACTGGAAATGAATGCAACTGAGGGAGAAAAAGCATTATGGTGGTGGAATATTTTGTGTAAAACATAGCTCCTAAAACGGAGACAAGTATGGCATAAGGGCTCATCTGTGACCTCAAGTATGCAGACATGTATCACGAGCAGGAGTGGGCATATTGTCCATAATGAGCCAGCTGCATTTGACTCTGACAAATGCAACTCTAATGCTGGAGATTTGGTTCAGAAAATCATTTAAAAGTTTGTACTGTGGCAACGAAGATGTTAAGAGGCAGGTAACTGACTAATCATGTAGTCGATACAACTTGTATTGACTACACAATTAGCTGATAAGGGAAGGCGCTCTGTCTTGGCTCGCGCCAGTCCAGGAGCTACCCCCACTGCGGCTTTGCAGTTTCAATGTTGTAGGAGCTGGACATGCAGGCAGCCTGGCTGCTACTACATTTAAATTACAGAACTGCAGCTGGGGTAGGTTCCTGACCCTGACAGCTGGGACAGCCAGGACTGCTGCAGCTCTGCCTTTTAAATGTAGTAAGTGCCAGGAGGAGCCTCCTGGCTCTTACTACTTTTAAAAGGCAGAGCTGCAGTGGTCCTGGACCCTCCCCATGGATAGGGGCTGCTGCCGGACAGTGCTTGGGGGAACCAGATTTTAAGCCGGCTGTCCCCAGCACCAGCTCCTGTCTCCCCGCCTCGCTCTCTCTGATACAGAGGCAGTGAGGGGATGGGGAAGCAAGTAGTCGACTACTCAACCATTCCCTTACATCACTAGTGGCAACATGATGTCACATCTCAAATACTGATGAATTGTTGTGCAACGTTTTCAAGCAGATGCTCATGTCTCATACCATCAGCTCCAACTCCACAATGCCAATAAGCTTAAAAGGCTGGACCACATGTGAATGTCTCCAGATCAGAATATCTCTATTAAATGACTTCATGCTGAAAGATCTATCTGTCTTCTCATGCAGATAGGTGCAGAAGCAATGGCATTTTTTTTTGGTTAGTGGCAACCTGAGATTGCACGTATGAGGTCACCATTGAAGCCAATTGCAAGGTTTTTGGGTGTCTGGGTTACTGTCTAACACATGGAAGTTATTTGCATCATAGTTTTCTCCATTCTGGTGGAATTTGCCATGCAAATTTCCTGAACTAGTTACCTGATGTCAGAAAGTTGGTTTGTGTGGGCTATCTTGTGCCCGCTCATGGCATGGAATGACGCACTGTGATTGTAACCTTTCCCAATAATAGAAGATAGTTATGCTTAGGTTTCATGAAGACTACAGCTACGTGGGAACAAAGTCCTGACTCAGCATCTCACATTGTTTTTTTCCTGACTAACTAGGCTACTTCGTCTAGTTTTCTCTAATACTTTTTGATTTCAGGTATTACAAATGGCTGTGCTACAGGGAAGACCAAGCTACTCTTCAGTGTCTTACCACAGCTATAGACCCAGTGCTCCCCTTCCCTTATGCCCATATAAGAAAGACATGCAAGAAGGTGGACTGGGGGGCAGGAGGGCAGGCAATGACTCTGGCTGATGTTCTTCTTCACCGCAAAGGGGAAGAGAAGCTGGGGAGCAGCATTCAATCTGAAATGGTTTTCTAAGTTTACAACAAATTGCTCTGGATGATAATATTCTTAGAAATATATCAATGCCCACATTGTGGTATTAACTTCCTGTGAAGATGGTGGGTGCACAGAACTACATTGGAGCCTAATGTTGCCTGGAACAAGAATTAGCTGTGTTGTCAGAGGGAAAGGAATTTTCTGATTTTTTAGGGGCTGCCATCCTCACATACGTAAGGGAATAATGCAGCAAAGAAACCATGCCATGGTACTCACGTTGATTTATTTAACTAAATAAGTGTAACAATCCTGTTTTCTGCTGATGGCTCCATTACATTTCTGAGAACTGCCGTGTCCACAGCCAGCTCCATTTTGTGAAGTAGAACAGATGCCGCATGCTAGAGGGACACACTGTACTTTGTTATGTTGACTTTTTTTATTTTTCCTTGTTTGGCTGTTTACAACAATCTAACATAAATCATCCAGATGGGATTAGAATTTGCGACATGGAAAAATGTAACACCCACATTCTTGCTAAACAAACTCTTTATAAAGGAGTCCTATTCGGAACTCAGAAATTATGGGTTCATATTGATCACAAATCAAAAGGATTCCCACATGACATTTTGTCTCTATCTACAATTTTATTCCCAGCTTTTCATTTAAGAAAAAATCTCATCCTTCTCCATTTACATATAACCTGCATTTTCTGATAATATTTTCCCTAAGACCCTGTATGTAAGAAGGCTGCTACCAATTTGCCATAATAATATTAAGATATTGTTAACTCATAATATGCACATTACCAAGTAAACATAGCACACAGAAATTGCCCAGATGTTGCAAGAAAACAGAGTTTTACACTTTGGCGTGTATGATTTCTTAAAATGATACTAAGGAAATCAAACACCATCTATTTTTGTTGCCATTTTTTTATTGATGATAAAACAGAACTGTTGACAGTAAAAGATATTTTCAAAATAAGCAGCCTAGGCTTGGCTGTAGCTAAGGGCATACTGTAGAGTTGAATATATATGGGTTATAGTAAACAAGGCTGCTTTGAAAAAAGTTTATTATTATTTATTATTTGCCACACACAAAAATGTGATTGGTTTATTTTTTTAATCATCTCTCCTGTCTTGGTCCACTGCTTTCTCCAATAGTGCCAATAAGAGAATGAAGCCATTCCATTTTGTTTAATTCTTTTATTCTTGCCCACCACATTTCTATAGTAGGTGTTATGTATGTGAAGCCAACAGACAAAATTGCCCCTTTATTTCCAGCCATAATTAAAGGGTGATTGTACGCAGACCACTTTTGGAGTTTCTATTAAGGCTCCTTTTATTGTGATCGCCCCATCACCATTTGTACCCCCTCGGCACCATACGTCCCGAAATCTGTCAAGTTTTTATCAGCATTTACAGTGTCCCTATTAGAGACACCCGACCACAAATGGTGGGGTAGGGGGCCCCGGGCCCACTCCCTCTCCCGGGTCCCAGCCCAGGGCCCTAAGGCAGGGATCGTTCCTTCCTGGCCTGGCTGACGGGGGAGTTGCCCCTAAACATATCAGCCTGCAGGCTCCACAACCCCACCCTGGGCTACTTCCTACCTCCATGTTGGCACCTGTTTGTTTTCCCTCTCCCCCGCTGGAGCAAAGGGTGCTCCCTTTTAACCCCGACCGTAGTGGCTGCACCTTCCTCAGCACGCCCCTATCCGTTCGTCCTGTTGGCAAATCCTCGGCCTTTTTAACCCCTCCCCGATCAGATCCAGGGCCTTTCCTCCCCTCCCGTGGCGTTCCCGGCGCTCTCCTGATGTCACCACCTCACTGCTGGGTGACTTCATCAGCCGGCGCCCAGCACCCCAGCGCCTGTTGCGCTCTCTGTGCCTGCGCCAGCGTTTGGCCTGACCCCAGCCAGTCCCCCAATGGGACAGGAATATCGTCCCCAACTGCTTTCCGGCGGGGATCCCTGCTGGGGTGTCTCTTGTCCCGGCCCTCACAGCATCCCAGGTCAGTGTAGAGTTGCCTCACCCCATCACAGTGATGAGTAATACTTTAGAAGCAACACATAAAAAAAACTGTGCCTCCTGGTTCTGCTGTGCCCTTGCTCCGGGGTGATAGCAAAATACTACTGGTTCGGATCACAAGTATATTACTATTCCATCATGTACGGGTTCAATTGCACTGGCTGGTGTGTTGCAGGAGCAGAACCCAGGTTTTCCATATTCCCCACCCAACAGCTCACAGAAGTAGTGAGTACACAGTCAGGCCCACTGACTTCTGTGCACCTGGACCCAAGGTTTGACTCCCTCTTACACATGCAGCGAGGGCCACGTTCTGGCCAAAGGTTACATGAATTGGCTTCCCAGTATTATCAGGCTCCTTTGAGCATTTTGCTCTGAATTCCATGTCTAAGACTGATGTGCCATGTCTAAGACTGATGTATCTAATGAAAATTTTCTACTGGTATTTACTCTGCGAGGGATCATAGTACAACGCATTATATTCTTCCAACACTCCAGAGAGATTGTTGGTTCATTTTCTTCCCCCAACATAGCTGCATGATATCAATATGACCTTATAGTTCTGTAGAGAAATCTGAAAACAATGTGTCTACTTTTTAAAAAAATTGTCACTAGTGACCGTCTCTTAAAATTTCTGCACATAGCTCTCTACTGAGGATTAATCGGATTTAAATAGCCTCCAGGTCTTACGATTTTTGTAAATACAGGGTATAATTCTGATTTTACCCCAGCAAAAGTCCACAGACTTCAGTGGAATTGCTTCTGATTTACACTGGTGTGTGGGGAGAAGCAGTCACTATAATAAGATGGAAAAGCCCTGTTTTAGGAACATATTTCTCGTGCCATTCAATACGTTTCCTAGGACTAGATTCTATCACCAAGAATCACTGGTTTTAATGGGAGAGATTGTCATTTCCACTAAAGTCCATTAATACTACCCTGGCAACATAGCTGACTCTTGTAATAAGATCTCTTTACAGGGCTAGACCGGGACCTTAGAGTAAATGTGAATCTGGTCCAACATACACAGTCACTGATACTACAGAATGAATTAATGGATCCAAAGGCCATTGAAATTTATGAAGCAAAATGCAGGACAATGTAGCACTTTAAAGACTAACAAGATGGTTTATTAGATGATGAGCTTTCGTGGGCCAGACCCACTTCCTCAGATTGAAATTTATGACAGTCTGTCCATTGATGTAAATAAACTAAGGACCAGCCCCCATATAAGAGTGGCAGGGTCTGACTACTATATATTCTAATCATTCTATAATTACATCTTTTGTGAAATTAAGTCTCAGCCATATGGGACATTATAAACACATTAGTGTGTCTTATATTGTCTGTACCCTGGAAATCCACAAATTATTTGCCGTATTTTTTTTGTTTCTTTCTGATTTATTTGACTAATATGTACATCTTTCAATGTTATTAATTATGTTTCACCTTTTCCAATCTGGTAACCATGTTGATCTCATTATCTTTGATTGAGTCTATCATAAACTTGATGTATACACTAGCATAGTCATAGATTTGGCCAAGACACTCTTCCATAGTTTTTGGTTCATATGAATCTTTTGATGTGTTTATCAGGTATTGTTGGGTAGAAAATATCGGAAGAAATGCAGTATTCCTAGGACCTTTGATTATTTCTATTAGCCTGACTTATCTTTACTAGAGTTATCTCATCAATTTAAATAATCTTTTATTCTTTGGAATCATTCACTTTAATGTTCTGTAAATGAATCATTGAAAGCTGGCATTAGTTGTGTTTCCTATGTATTTCAATCCCCTTTCGTTCTATTTAACTATATCTATAATACTAGTATTATCTGTTTACCTGTTGTTTAGCACCATCGCTGCTGGTTTTTTGTCATCTATCTTACAGCAAGAAATTGAGTCATATTCCTTTATTGTTCTGAATAGTTCTGGAATTGATTTTGAAGGGTTTGAAATATTCTATAAATCATCTTCCATGTAAAAAGGAATTTTTATGTCAGACTTCTCTTTTTATCCCCTTTTTTCTCTAATATTTGTCACAGTTAAGGGCAACTGTGCCTGTATTCGCTCCCCATAGTTGAGCAAGGACACCCATTCTAAGGCTACGTCTAGACTACATGCCTCTGGCGACAGAGGCATGTAGATGAGGCTACCAGGCATAAGAAAATGAAGCGGCGATTTAAATAATCACCGCTTCATTTAAATTTACATGGCTGCCGTGGTGAGCCGATCAGCTGTTTGTTGGCTCAGTGCGGTAGTCTGGACGCGCAGGTGTCGACATCAAAGGCATTTGTCGACCACCCAGGTAAGCCTCCTGGGATGAGGTTTACCTGGGTGGTCGACAAATGCCTTTGATGTCGACACCCGCGCGTCCAGACTACCGCGCTGAGCCGACAAACAGCTGATCGGCTCAGCGTGGCAGCCATGTAAATTTAAATAAAGCAGCGATTATTTAAATCGCCGCTTCATTTTCTTATGCCTGGTAGCCTCATCTACATGCCTCTGTCGCCAGAGGCATGTAGTCTAGATGTAGCCTAAGCTTCCACATCCTCAGCTATCACTTCTTTTGGGCAGAGGCCCAGCTCTTTCTTTCTCTTGGAGGGGGATTTTTCCAGGCTGCTGAGTTCTTAGCCTACACTCTGTTATTCCCAATCCAGATTGCCTAAATCTGTTCTTTGCTCTCTTTCCTGAGGATATAGACAGTATAATTGCCCACAGTTTTCAGTTACCACACAGCTCTTTCTAAGCAAGCACATTTAGGCTACGTCTAGACTGGTATGATTTTCCGGAAATGCTTTTAACGGAAAAGTTTTCCGTTAAAAGCATTTTCAGAAAAGAGTGTCTAGATTGGCACGGATGCTTTTCCGCAAAAGCACTTTTTGCGGAAAAGCGTCCGTGGCCAATCTAGATGCGCTTTTGCGCAAAAAAGCCTCGATCGCCATTTTCGCGATTGGGGCTTTTTTGTGCAAAACAAATCTCAGCTGTCTACACTGGCCCTTTTGCACAAAAAGTTTGGCGCAACAGGGACTTTTGCCCGAACAGGAGCAGCATAGTATTTCCGCAAAAAGCACTGATTTCTTACAGTAGGAAGTCAGTGCTTTTGCGGAAATTCAAGCGGCCAGTGTAGACAGCTGGCAACTTTTTCCGGAAAAGCGGTTGATTTTGAGTTTCAAATTCTGGGAACATGTAATCAGTACACAATGGTCCCTTCCTCTGTGCATAGTTTAAAAAACCTCGGGCTTTTGTTTTTGAACTTGGAAATTTGCATCCCCCTCCCGCTAGATACTTCCTTGGCAAACATTGTTGGTCCAAAAGTCCATCATTGTCTGGCCTTTGTTCAAGATAATAAAATGGAAGAAAAAAAAAAAAGAGCTGGTATGTACCCATGGTGGATGGCACTCAAAATACATGAAACATTGCAGGTGGCCTGCTCCCCTCCTCCATTCCTAGCCTCCTTCCTTCTGCTGTAAGTGGCTCAGGCTGTGGTGGGAAATAAAGGGGGCTGTGTCAAAGTGGGCAATAATGGAGGTGAATAGGGAAGTAGACAGGAAATGGGTTCCCTTTCCTCTTGGCCCCTGCTCTTCCACTTTCAGAATGAAAAACTGGAACACCCGAGAGAAATCCGCAGCTCAGAGAGTCTCCTGGTTATGAATCTAATATGCTTCTGCTACACAAACAGGTGGAGGGGATCAGGGCTGGCTCTAGGTTTTTTGCTGCCCCAAGCAAACAATTTTTGGCTGCCCCCCCCTTTTTTGTTGGCTTTTACACGTTTGCACTTTGCAATGTTTTTTTTCTTTTGTGTTTTTGACTGTTTAAAATTTAAAAAAAAATGAAAACTGAAAATTTTTAGTTAGTGAAATAAACCAATTTCCTACTAGTGTAACTCATTTAATTTTAACACAATCACAATTAAAAACAATTTGGGTTCAACTATACATTGTAATGAAAAATGTTAGTGTCTTCCAGTGCACCCAGTTTCTCATAAATTAAAAGAATTTATATGAACTGAACTTTTTTGGGTTTTATACTTGCGTAGCCCTTTTAATAATTCTGTAAAATCTAAATTTTCTGCAATGGTACTTTCAATTGAAATTAATGGGAGTCCTGACAAATGATTTTGAGATATGGTAGACCTCAAATAATTTTTTAGTAATTTCAGTTTTGAGAAACTGCGCTCACCAGAAGCCACTGATACTGGTAATGTTAAAATAATGTGTAATGTTATAGCAGCCGCCATGGGCCTGGCCGGAGGGGAGACTGCGCTTCCTGCACCAGGGCCATCCCCCCGTGAACTCGCCCCAGCTCCCTGTGGGCAGGGCTGACCTGAAGTAGGCAGTGGAGCCGGGCAGCAGCAGGAGGCAGAGAGCAGCCAGCAGGCTCTGGGTGCGCATGGTGCCAGCGCTGCACAGTGGATAGTGGAGTCTCACGCAGCCGTGTAAAATTGGTGGGGTGGGGCCGGGCATTGCCAGGGGCAGCTGCTTACATGGAAATGCCGCCCCTGGAAATGTGCTCCCCCAAGCACGTGCTTGATTTGCTGGTGCCTAGAAGGGGACACATAGGTGGAGGGGACACATAGGTGCAAAATGCTTGTCTGGTGTTAAGTTCTCTATGCAGTAGGGGCACTGATGCTGGTGAGCCCTGCTCTGCCAGTGGCTCAATCCTTCACCTTATGGAAATAGAGAATAGACTGAAGGAGATTGCATGGAGGAGGGCTCTGTTAATTTCAACAGGAATTCTAAATGTAGAGCAATTGCAGGATCAGACACAGCTGAAAGGGTGGAATAGATATCACTGTTTTATTTATATCTATGCTTCATTATATTTCCCTCTTACATTTGTAATGTAAAAAAGAAAAAAAGAGAGACAGGCACTTAAATAATAAATAATAATAATAATAGCAAATTTTGTTCTAACCAGGTGCCAAGCCAGCTGGTGTTCTTGCATGTTTCATAGTATATTAGGGTATGTCTACACTATCCCCCTAGTTCGAACTAGGGGGGTAGTGTAGACATACCCTTACAGTCTAGTATACTTTAATGTTAGAAAGCAAACAAGTCTCTATGGCTATGTCTAGACTGCAGGCTTCTTTCGAAAGAGCCTCTTTCGAAAGATCACGTCTAGACTGCAGGCGGATCTTTCGAAAGAGAAATCCGCTTTTTCGAAAGAGAGCACCCAGCGAGTATGGATGCTCTCTTTCGAAGACGGCCTCTTTACATTGAAGAACGCCTTCTTTCGAAAGAGGAGCTTTCGAAAGAAGGCGTTCTTCCTCGTGAAACGAGGTTTACCGCCATCGAAAGAAAAGCCGCGTTCTTTCGAAATTATTTCAAAAGAACGCGGCTTGAGTCTGGACGCAGGGGAAGTTCTTTCGAAAAAAGGCTACTTTTTTCGAAAGAACCCCTGAGTCTGGACACGGCCTTTATGATGTCCATTAAACACTGTGGTTTTTTTCTCAGCATATCACAGTTACAGATAAAGTTACCTTCACTAAATAATCATGTTCAATGTCCTCTAACATTTTTCATTTCATACTTGTGGTGTGATGGTCTAATTGGTCCACTGGTTGGATGTATACATAATGAACAGAGGTGGAAATTACTAAAATTATGTACTTATGCTGCTTACAGGTTAGACCAGACATTTCTCTCTCTCTCTCTCTCTCTCTCTCTCTCTCTCTCTCTATTTCTATTTCTCTATCTGCCCCTTTCTTTGTACACTCTCTAGTACAGATGGCTCAACCCAGGCCTAAATTTATAATGCATCTCTCTGGATGCACATTTGATTACTGCTCCCTTGATCCATCTCTAAAATGATCTTTTGCTGGACATTACCAGGTAATTTGTGAATATCTATTCACAGCTTTGTAATCCTGCCTGAATAATCATTAAGGAAGTCCTCAATTGTATTTGTAGTATAATGGCTACGTGTATATGATTATGATTTAGTATAATAGCTACGTGTGCATTCCCCTACTGCGTGCTCAATGTATAGAGGATAACAGTTTACTATTTCTACCAGTTAATGGATTTGTTCCTTTAGTTCAAGTGACAGAGGCCTACGCTGGAAGCTGAATGTTCAATACCAACTTACAATCAATAGAGTCATTTCATGTGGGAAATTAATATGAAGTTGGAGTTTACCATTTGGTATTTGAAAAATAATTATGGACAACAAACAGTCCTACTTATTACTTACAGTTGGATAGAAACTCAGGGTTTTATTGTTTAGAAATGGTTTATTTCCCAAATTCTACAGCAGATGTAACAGACTATTACAAATATATTGATGTTTAGAAACCAGACTAGTTTTCTGTCAGTACTTTTGGGAATGTAAAATCTAGACAATTTAGGTAAAAATATAGGAGGATCTGTCAGCCATGATTCAAGTCATCACCCTACTTTATCTCTAATGGCCCATTATGGAGGAAAACACTAATAATATGGATACATATACTATTTGGATGGTCTAGACAGCTGAAAAGAAATCCAAATTTCATCATAGGGGGTTACATTAGGAGCGGATGGATCGTGGGCATGCTGGTACTTAGGTTGAGAGGTGCTGAAGATTCTGAGGAAGGGCATGGAGAATGGATGACAGCTGGTGCTGGAAAGGATTGGCAGCTGCTTGGGGAGGGCATGATGTTGGTGGAGCAAGATGGTGGTGGAGCTGCCTGGAGGTGATGTGAATGAAGAAAGCATCCTTTAAAACATGGTGATAAACTGACTGAGCACTGAGAGCAATAGAGATTGGAGTCAGTGAAGTGACTAAAGGGATATATTTGGACCTAAGATGTGAAATAATTTCCAGCCATGTTTGTAACATAACTGTAGTGATCAGAAGGTAACTTAGGGTATGTCTACACTGCAACACTATTTCAAAATAACTAGCGCTATTCCGAAATAACTTCAGCTGTGTCTACACAGCAGGCAGTTATTTTGAAATAGTGTCAAAATACTGTCAAGCTGGAGGACTTCTGACTCCGACTCCTGTAACCCACATTGTACGAGGAATAAGGGAAGTCGGAGGAAGAGTGCTCTGTTTCAAAATAAGTGCTATTTAGACACTCCCTATTTAGAAATAAGCTAATTCGAAATAAGATATTGACATATCTCAGTTTGCGTAGTTTATTTCAAGTTAAGCCCTGCTGTGTAGACACACCATTTGGCTAGTAACATGGCTGCTCCTTATAAGACAAAAATCCCTTTTTATGTAGGTATGGAGATCTGTATTTTTTGTTAATATACATGCCTCAATTTACTCGCTTGATACTATGCTTCTGAATACATGGAATTGAATTAGAAAGAGCAAACAGGAAAGAAAAAAACAGTTAGAGACAGAATAGAAGAGCTAAGGGAACAATAGCTGAGCCATTAATTAGGAAGGTACTCTTTCTAGCATCAGCCAAAGAAATGCTTGGTCTTTTATTCTTCCTCCTCACAGCATAGTACCTGGAGATTTTGAATGAGTTGTTTAGGTCAGCTTGAAATTTTCACATAGGGCCATTAATACCCTTTCTGTAGCCTTCACATCAATATACCCTGCTGAGTTAATATTTTGGATTCATTCATAGGCTCTCAAGGGCACATGTACACACATAAGAAGCTAACAGGCAGTGAAGTAGTGAATCTAAGAGAAGATGCAGTGAACATTAGCCAGTAAATGTGCTTCACTTTTAGTTTCCTGGATAATCACAGCTTGGAACAGAGCTGTTGAAATATTTTAAAATGTTCTGTAGATTGAAAGTATAGCTCATGAAGCGTAGACAATTGTATTTACAGAAGTTGGCTGAGATCTGGCATATTTTGGAGCAAACCAATGAAGGTAGGTTACAAATAGAACCTTTATGCTACCTTAAGGGGAGCAATGCAAAGGTAACACCCTGGATTTCTGCTTAAGGTTTCTCTAGAAAAGATACACTTGGCATTGGATTATTATTGTGTGTAAGTCATATGCAAAAGAAGCCGCTGAACACGGGACTTTCTATTACTCACCGGCACGAAAAACAAGAGCATACAAGCAACACATTGGGCTGCGTGTGCAACCAGCAGGATTCATTCATCCAGGACATTCATTTCGGGAGGTCATGCATTTTTATTTCCAATTTGATGAACTCACTCTCCCTCATGCAAATGGAACTGAAAGTGTTAGGGAATGCAATAGTATTTTAGCATGCAGTAAGCACACCCATATTAATAATAGGCTCATAGTCCAAGGCAGATTTACTATTTTTAATTTTGTTTGTTGCAAAGGAGAGGCTAAATCTAGATACATTATTAAGAAAATAAAGAAAATTTTTATATATCTATGTACAGGAGCAACATCAGTTCCTAGGAGTTCTGTCATACAGCATAAGAAAATTACATGTATAAGAAACAGCTCTTGAACTACCTTGTTTACATCTAGGGCCAGATCTGGCTACTTTGCACTGTTCAGGCAATGCAAAGACACAGGAAAGTTGTCAGAGACTCATACGCTTTAAGGCCAACAGGGACCACTGGATTATTTAGACTGACCCCTTTATCACAGGCCACCAATATCATGAAATATCTGCACTCTAAACCCAGTGACAGAAATAAGATCAAAGTATTACAGCCCACAGAAGACTGGACTATTATATGCCACAGGCTGCTAATAGTAGAGAAAGAGGTGCACTGGAGTCTGAAACTGATTGAATGAGATATATAGAGATAATAATTTGAGCTGAGAGGTGTGATTCCCAGCCTGTACTCTGGCAGGGGAGCTGGCATATTCGCTGGGCCCTGGGCAAGTTGGGGAGGTAGTTCCACATTCTCCGAAGGGTTGTGGCCTCAGGCAGAAGGGGCAGGGTGGGCTACCAGCCCTCAGAGCCACCTGGACCATCCCTCCTCCAGTGCTGTCTGGAGTGCAGTGTGCACCACCCGGGGCTCTCAGTGCACCATGCATTGCTCCCGCAGCAATTTAAAGGGACCAGATCATTGCTGCTGCCAGGAGCCTTGGGCCCCTTTTTGCCCCCTTGGCCCTCCACCTCTGTGGGCCTCATATTTTCAGGAAGAACGGCTCTTGCGCAAGAGAGGGGGTTTTGTGCAAAAAGGCGCTGTGTAGACGGTGCCTTTTTGCGCAAAACTGGCTCGTAATTAATTCTGCAAATGAAGCACGGCAATATGCTAATCTGTGCTTCATTTGCATAGGCTTTTGTGGAAGAGGGAAGCTGTGTAGATGTAGCCTTAGTGTGGGTATAGCCATGCAAGCTGGGAATCACATCGCTAAGCTCAATGTAGCTATACCTTGAGTTGGTATTGAAACAGTGCTCCAGGCTTGGTTTTCGGCATAAGAGTTGATTAATGCAGTGATGTACAAAACCCAGAAGAGAACTGGGCTCTTCTTGGCTTTACTGTTCATTTTTTAGGCCAAATTTTGATACAGAAGTGAAGATTTGAATGCCTGGTGTTGAAAGAAGTTGGACCTAATTCTCATTTAAATGGACATTACTCGTGATTTAGATCCGTGTCAGCATTAAAAATAAATAAACACATAAATAAATAAAGATTAAGAACATTTCAGCCTCCAAAACAGGCTCTGATACTGAACCTGTGCAGTTTTGGTGCGATCAGTAAGACCTTGGATTATTTGTTCTGGAAGTTAGAATTGTGCAGACTTCTTTGAAAAGATCAGGGTGTTGTTTGTGCACTGTGAATAGCGAGATAGTAAGCATGTGACTTGTGAAATAGTATATGAAATACACTTCCGTACAGCACTGTAGTCCATTGTTGGGGCAATTTGGGGATGAGACACATAATGCTGTCTCAGCCTATTGTTTCCCAAAAAATAGCTGTACAGTTTATTGAGCCTGATCTTTACCATGATAAAGTTCACTTTCAACCATTTTACTTGGGAGCTGAGCTCCTCTAGAGGCTTTTACAGATCAAATTTACTGTCTAGAAGCAGGAACATTTTCTGTGCAAACACAGAGAATGGTATTTCATATCTTTCCATTGATACTGAGGCCTTTTTCTTCCTCGCATAATTTTTAAAAAATGGTGTTAGTTCATCCTTCTCCTTCCTCTTGACTTCTTTCAGATTTTTTAGTTATTCCGCAGTTTGCAGATAAGGAGGGTTATTCTATTTTTCTGTTTGTTTTCATGAAGATGAAAGATTAATGCTACCTGTGGCTTCATAAAGTCCATGTTAGATTGTTGTTATGCTTTATTTGTCAAAACTGTACAGCTAGTGACAGGCAAGATTCATAATATACATTACATGACCTGGGAATCTGAGCGACAAATATTCCAAAATTAGGAACCTTCAGTATGAATATTTCATTTCTCTTTGACTAATTGGAGCTGAAACAAAAGATCAAAGTGGTGACTAGACTCCCTAAGATTTTGCAAGGCCTGGGGTCAAAGACAAAATGATAGCAGCACAGCACAAGTATTGCCAACCCTCATGATTTTGTCAGAAATCTTGTGCTGATTAAAGTAGCTTTAGAAACCGGAAGTCATGGGGTTACACGAGAAAACCAATCTTCACTTTTAAAGTCATTTTCTTACCCTCACAGTTGTAAAGAACAGCTTGAAAATATTAACCTTAAAGGCTCCAGAGCCCCAAATGAAGTAATTTATTTATTTATGAACACATCGTGATTTTAAGTTTTTCCATGATTTTAAAGTCATTTTCATGATTTTTGAGGGCCTGACTCATGATTTTATAATTCTTTGGGTTGGGAACACTGTGGAATTCTTTACCCACAGAACACTCAGACGTCCAGTTATCCCATATATCAGTCTTTGCACCATTTCTCGGATCTTGCCTTCCATTCCAAAGCTTGCCTGTTCTCCTAACTGATCCCTCTCTTTCAGATTCCTACTGAAAACTTCATTCTAACTACCATGCAAGATCTCTAACTCCAAGAGGACCCCTTCCCTACCTCTCATGCATTTTTCCTCTCCAGCACTTGACAGCTGCTCTTCCAGTTGCTTTTTTACAATCTGGTTTAATTACCTTATGTATTAGAGCCATCATTTTGCTAGATCTGGTATAAGGCTTGCTGTAATCCGTTCTTCAATTTTTTAACTGTTGGTTTACGGGTATGTCTACACTTGCATCCTCTTTTGAGAGAGGGATGAAAATGAAGACATTCGAAATTGCAAATGAAGTCAGGATTTAAATATCCTGTGTTTCATTTGCATATTCGCTTTATGGTGCTAGTTTGAAATAGCACTTTTTCGAAATAACAGACGCTGTTAAGATGCGGTTATTTTGGAACTGTTTACATAGGGTGTAAAATACTATGTAATGCTGCAGAGTGGATCAGAAAGGATTTGGCTGATAAATATTATCCTGAAGCTGAGCAATTTGCTACTTAACATATTTCCTTTCCAAGTAACTTTTGTGTCTCCGCATTAATTCTTTACTTTGCTCCTTTCCTTTCCAAAATAAATGTAATAATACTAGTTGGACAGTTCAGAAAATTCAGCTCCTTGGGTGTACTGAAAAACAGCTCAGATAGCTTGGAAGAAATCAATGTTATGATCAATGGTATGTTTCTTCACCAAAATGTATTGGTTTGGGTCAATTTTTACCATCAGCGTGAGACCTGGTGGCGACTTCTGGGGAATGTGGGGAAATACTGGATGGCTGCATCCCTTCTAGAATGCTTCTGACACCGCATAGGAGCACTTGGGATTTGATTTTTCAGATGTGCTGAGCACCATAGCTCCCATTGGAAAGCTATAGGAACTCAGTACTTAGGAAACACAAGCTCAAGATATCACATAAGTGCCCTAAAACTGAGTGAAAATGTTGGCCTTAATTTTCCAGTGACTAAGGACTTTGGGTTCCTCATTTTTGCATTCCAGTGAGGAATTCTGGCTTTCAGAGGGCTGATGCTCAGCACTCTGTGGAAACAGCCTCTTTCAATCTCAAAATGTATACCAAATACCTGGAACATCCAAAATTTCTAGTCACTTTGGGAAATGTAAGCCTTTTGGCCTTCCCTGCAACTGTCTCAGCTTTCTCTTGACATGCTGTTGAACAAAATTATACCTTTTTTATATTTGTCTTTCTTGCCATCAATCAATTTAATCAGATGCAAAGCATGCAAGAGTTTTCTTTGCTTCTGCCTCATTTATGACATTTCTTTTATAGTAGGTAGTTTACAGTAGTGTCACCATTACTTATAGCTGTTACAGATAGCCCACATTATTTATGTACTGTGTCTCATTCATTAGTTTAAGGCCCCTTAAAGCTTATTGTGGCTTTCTTTCCCAGTGAGACTATTGAGATTTTAAGTTAAAAAAAAACCCCCCAAAACCCAAGAGCAGGAAATATTTGGAAGTTCTACCAAACCTTCTGGTTGTCATAAAACAGTTAATGAAGAATTTAATTTCAATAGTCCTTAGGGAAAAACTACCAGGAGTAAATCGCACAATACTATTCATTTGATGGCGTGTTTCTCAAAAGCTATAAAAAATCTAAGTGAGATGGGGACGGGAATGCAAGGAAATGGGAAGGAGTTGGCAGCATTAAATTAAATGTCAGAAAAGAGCAATATTAACTGCAGAGCAGCAGACTCATTCAGGAGCTGTATTTCATAGCCTTAAAACCAGAAATTTGTTTTAGGGGAAAAATAAGAATGGATGGGAACTTAACACAAGTATGTGAGCATCACATAGGCATGTAGCAAGCTTCATGAAAGATTTGCTTATTTTTGCACGGATTCATGTTTTACAGCAAGAGATTAAAAGCTAACAGAGAAGCAGAAATATAAAGGGTCTAATTTTTCTAGAAATATCCATCATTCAGTAACCTTATGGACTTCCATGGGAATATTCCCTGAATATGAATTGCTGGGCTGCACCCTATCAATTTAATTTCACAATTATTAATTAACATATAGGGTTTATTTCACAGAGGGGCAAAAAAAGCAAAATAAAAACATTCAAAAGATGTTTGTTCCTTTCCCCTCTAGATTTCATGTACTGACTTTTCTAGAACAAAGACCAACCATCTGTAACATACAAAGAATGATTTTTGAAGGCTGACAATTTTTAGAAATTAATGGGAGGTGTGTGACGGGGGGGGGGGGGGAGAATTGCATTGCTCTAAGACTTTCAGCTATTTCATGAGAATGACTTTTTGGCTATTCTAGGCAGACACTGGATCTGTGCCAAATTCTTCACAAGAAATTCCAGTAATTAATCCACAGAGACACCTTTGCGACTAATCAAATTTAAAACTGGACATTTCTTGGCACAGACAACATTTTATCGTTGCTTAAGTCTTGTATAAATTGGCATCACAGACCTACTAGTTTGACTGTAGCCAACACCTGTACTGAACCCTAACTTGTCAATAAATCTGTCTCAATCTTTCTAATAAGAGAAGGAAAGAGGAGTATGCAATGAGGATCTGGGAAGCTCCGAAGCCTTAGCCCTATTGCTAAGAGCTGGGGACATTTAAGAGTCTATTCTATACTTCTTGTATTAAAAAATGTCCAGTCATATTATTTTAGTGCCAACTCTTAGCATTAAGGAGAGAAAGCAAAGGTGATACAAAATGTTCCTGTTGTGGAGACATAGGGATGAGGCGATTGGAGGTCACATCTTGCAGTGCCTACCACTCTAATCACCGGAATTGTATCTTGATATGTATCTGAACCAAACGGCTGCCCTGTGCTCACTGATGAAAAACCTTCGCGATTCCTATCAAAGTGTCTTTGGGGAAAATTCTCACTTCTCTAAATTGAGTGATCAGTATTCACCCTCAAACTCAGGAGTAAGAGTCACCACCAGGGTTAAATATCTAATAGTAGCAAGGATATTAAAATATCTTTGGTATCTAAGAAAATATCTTATTTTTCCTTTTAAACTCCAGCAATCTGGATTCTGCTTTTGCCTCCTGAAACAGATGTACAGCAGCATTAGTGGAACATCAGAGTCAGAGTGATCAGACCAGTGGCATATATCTTGGGCAGTGCCACATGATGTACTGCAATTTGATGGCAGTCAGAGAGCACAGATACTGTTCTGTCCTGTCGAGTTTTGAATGAGGGATGGGAGAGAGCCTTGCTGACATGCCAGGGAGGCTATTAGCTGTGCTGCTTTGCTAGTCCCAATCCAATAAGGTAATATAAATTAAAGAGAGCAGGTACTGGATTTATTATTATTATGCTCCAGCCAAGATGAGATTGAGGCCCCATTGTGCTACACACTGTGTAAAATACAGTTCTTGCCCCCCATTGAGTTTACAGTCTAAATAGAAAAGATTGAGTTTGAGAAAGGAAGCTTAATTGTTCTTCCTGGCCTTTGAGGATAAAACAAGAAGCAATGGGCTTAAATTGCAAGAAGGTTTAGGTTGGACATTAGGAAAAAGTTCCTAACTGTCAGGGGGTATGTCTACACTACCCCGCTAGTTCGAACTAGCGGGGTAATGTATGCATACCGAACTTGCTAATGAAGCCCGGGATTTGAATTTCCCGGGCTTCATTAGCATAAAGCCGGCGCCGCCATTTTTAAAAGCCGGCTAGTGCAAACCCCATGCCGTGCGGCTACACGCGGCACGGGCTAGATAGTTCGAACTACGTAGCCATTCCGAACTATCTGTACTCCTCGTGGAACTCTTCGTGGAGTATGGATCACATTCATGCTTGTGCATGCTGTGTATCTGAATCCACTGCCACACTCCAGTATGTGAGGTTACTGCTATCATTTCAGGGGTTGTATCCCAAGGTCCTTTGTGTCCTAGGGAGGCACTCTAGGGACTGCATTTATCATGTGTTTTCAGTACCTTTCCCTGCCTTCACAGATGTGCCAATGGCATTTCGGGATCACACTGTCCCTTATTTTTTCCCATGAACAATTAAGTTGAAGTCATGGGTCAACTGGTTGATAATGTTCTGCTCTTGCTCATCATTATGGGAAAAATCTTTATGTGGTCTAGGATGTACTCTGGGAAATTTCAGATGGCTTGTCAGCAGCAATTTCTGACATTAAAAATGTCTGGCCTTGAGGGTCAATGAAAATACAGTTATGTCACAGTTGACTAATATTGATTGCTGTTACAGGTTGAACCTCTTTGGTCTTGCACTCTCTAATCTGGCAACATGCATGATCCAGAAAGATTTTAGTTAACCAGACATCCATTATCATGGGTGTGGTCAAGTTTGTCGTAGTCCTGGAAAGTTTGTTTACAGCCACCAGTCCTAGTTCTCAGTGTTCTGTGCTGTTATTTAGCTCTAATTTATCCCTGGGATGTAGGGAGCTCTGGGTAGAGGTGGTACCTTTGTTTTCTGGTAGCTGCACTCAATTTTTGAGTGGACGGAAGCACTGGTCCTCATCCATCTCCTAAATCTCTCATGTTTGGCTCCTAGTGCCACACCCCGGTAAACTGCTTCAGCTGGCGGGCTAAACGACGTGAGGGGGTGATGTTTACACTGCATCACTGGGTGAATGAACTCCCACGACGGAATCACCGGCCAGGGCGGAAGGGTCTCGTTAGGACCCAACGGCCAAGTGTTCGGGACCAAGGTGCGCCACTTCGTTATTGTGGATTACGGCTGTGGCCTACCAGCTATGGTTTGAAATAGCAGGGAAGGTGGATCTCTTCAGCCCTGGAAGGCCGTCTGCCTAGGAGAAGGAAACTCTGATGTAAAACCTACGACCTGAGGACCTCGCTGTCACTGTCCCAGCTTGCTAGGACATGGCAGCTGAACCCCGGATTCAAAGGGTGGAGCCAGTTCTGCGCTCACTGCACTCCACTTGAAAGCTCCTTTGCGCAGGCAAGAAGGAAATACTCATGTCTACTCCCCCTGGTCTCACTAAGTCCTGTAGCGATGGGAAAGGGGCGAACTCGGCAGGTGTAAGATGACACTGGCAGCCACAGTCTCAATCCTGCATGCAGGCGGCTCAGGCGTTAGTGGTCGTCTGATGATGACCTGGAGACAACATCATCACTCGGCAGCACCCTGAGTGACCAAGCAGCCTTTTTTAGGGACAGCACTGCTTGCTCCACACGGAGAGGGGCCTAGAAAAGGTGGCCTAAACAAAGCTAGTCTCTTTCTCCCCCAGTTGGCTTACCGCGGCCAATGGGCATCTCCATATGCGGTCGAACTATATCAAAGAATCAACTGTGCATCCCACTCGCCTTAAAAGGTGGGAAAGGACTTAAACTCGCATGCTGGAACATCAGAACCATGTTAGACTCAGCCGACAGCACTCGACCTGAGCCACGATCCGCTTTAATTGCACATGAACTCAATAGGCTGGATTTTGACATCACCGCACTCAGCGAAATCTGCTTTTCAGAGGAAGGCAGTCAGGGGGTACGTCTACACTACAACGTAGTTAATTCGAACTAAGCTAATTCGAACTAACGAATCCAGACTAAAAAACTAGTTCGAATTAGCGTTTTGCTAATTCGAACTAGCATGTCCACATTAAGTGGACCCTGAACCGGGGTTAAGGATGGCCGGAAGCAGTGCCGGCAGGGCATCAGAGGAGGACTTAGAGCGTGGAGATGCTGTCTCAGGCTAGCCGAGGGCTGTGCTTAAAGGGTCCCGACCTCCACCCCGGACAGACAGTTCTCAGGGGTGCCCCGCTTGCAAAGCAGTCCTGTCTTGGAGTGCCCTGAGTGCCCACACTGGGCACATCACAGCACTCGGCCATCACCCCGGCTGCACTTGCCGCAGGCTGCCATCTGGGGTTAGGGGGCAATTGGGGGGGCTGCAGGAGAGCTTCCACCCCCAGAAGCCCGCAGAGCCAGCCCAGTCCTCCCCATTGGGGGCTCGTACCCCATTCCTCCCTCACCTCCTTCCACGTATCCTTCCCTAGCCCCTCTTCTTGATGTACAAAATAAAGAAAACGTGTCTTCCAAAATGGAATCTGTCTTTATTGAACAAAACTGGGGGAGACTGGGAAAAGGAGGTAGGAGAGGGGAAGAGAGAGGCTGGGAGAGGGGAGGGCAACTAAAATGATCAGGGGTTGGGAACAGGTCCTATATGAAGAGAGGCTAAAGAGACTGGGACTTTTCAGCTTAGAAAAGAGGAGACGGAGGGGGGACAGGATAGAGGTCTCTAAAAGCAGGAGTTGGGTGGAGAGGGTGCATACAGAAAAGTTCTTCATTAGTTCCCATATAGAAGGACTAGAGGACACCAAAGGAAAGGAATGGGTAGCAGGCTTCAAACTAGTAACAGAAAGTTGTTCTTCCCAAAGCAAAGAGTCAACCTGTGGAACTCCTTGCTGCAGGAGGCTGTGAAGGCTAGAACTGGAACAGTTTAAAGGGAAGTGAGATCAAGTCATGGAGGTTGGGTCCATGGAGTGGTATTAGCCAGGGGGTAGGAGTGGTGTCCCTGCCCAAGGTTTGCGGAAGGCTGGAGAGGGATGGCACGAGACAAATGGCTTGGTCACTGTCTTCGGTCCATCTCCTCCAGGGTCCCTAGGGTTGGCCGCTGTCGGCAGACAGGCTACTGAGCTAGATGGACCTTTGGTCTGACCCAGGACGGCCATTGTAAGCTCAGGGCTCAGGGTCAGGGGTCTTAGTGGACCCCCTTGATTCTCTTGCACACCTGCTTCTGGGTGCCCAGGCTGGCAGCCCTCCTGCCCAACCCGGCCACTTTCCTGTGCCTAGTGTGGAGATCGTGGACGAGGTCCACGATGTCCGCATTAGCCCAGGCGGGTGCCCGCCTCTTGCGGTCCCGGGCAAGCTCCCGGGAGCTGCCAGCCTGGTCCCGGGAAGAGGGGGAGGGCTGGGGGGCATCAGGTGGGTGGCTCAATCCGTGCCAGGTGCAGGGTCTGCTGGCTGGGTGCTGGCAGGCTAGCACCTGGCACGGGCACCGTAGCCAGCCCGTGCCCCTTTAAGGGGTCCGGGGCCGGGAGGGGGGCAGTAGAGTTTCCCTGGTGTTGGCCAGAGTGGCCACCAGGGAAAGCTGGGGAGGGCTAGCCTCCCACTAGTTCGAATTAAGGGGCTACACACCCCTTAATTCGAACTAGCTAGTTCGAACTAGGCTTAATCCTCGGGGAATGAGGATTACCTAGTTCGAACTAAGCGCTCTGTTAGTTCGAATTAAGTTCGAACTAACGGAGCGCTAGTGTAGCGCCTATGAAAGTTAGTTCGAACTAATGTCTGTTAGTTCGAACTAACTTTGTAGTGTAGACATACCCTAGGAGAGCATGGCGCAGGTTAAATCCTCTACTGGTCAGGCAAACCAGCGACAGAGAGACGCCTTTCAGGTGTTGGCTTCATGATCAGGGACTCCATCGCTATCAAGCTAGCAAGCCTGCCAACCAGCCACTCTGACCGCATCATCTCAATGCGTCTACCACTTCGTGACCAGCAACACGCCACACTGTTTAGTGTGTATGCTTCAACTCTCCAGGCAGACCCTGCTGACAAAGACAAGTTTTATTCCGACGGATGTTCCAGCTGATGACAAGATTGTCATCCTGGGCGACTTCAACGCCAGAGTGGGCAGAGACTCGGAAACCTGGAAAGGCGTACTTGGAAGGCATGGTGGGGGCAGCTGCAATGATAATGGACGCTTGTTACTCGAACTCTGCACGGAACAGCAGCTTTCCATTACCAACACTATGTTCCAGCATAAAGACAGTCTGAAGACAACCTGTATGCACCCTCGGTCAAAACACTGGCATCTCATAGACTACATCCTAGTGCGCCAGAGTCATCTAAAAGATGCCTTTCACACCAGGGTAATGCCCAGCGCCGAGTGTCACACAGACCACCGCCTTGTCCGCTGCAAACTCAGCTTCCACTTTGAGCCCAAACCAAGGAAAGGTGGTGCCCCGAGGAAGAAGCTCAAGGTCTGCAGCCTTCAGTCTGCTGCGGTCAAGGCGGTTTTCCAGGAGAGCCTACGATCTAGGCTAGAGGAACCGAGCTGCCTAGCAGACTCGCCTCCGGCTCCAGAAGTGCTGTGGGATCGTATCAAAACCATTGTTCTGCAAACATCTGAAGATATCCTCAGATTCTCCACGAAGAAGAACAGGGATTGGTTCGATGAGAACAACTTAGAAGTCCAAGAGCTGCTGTCAAAGAAGAGGTCAGCACACCAGGCCCACCTGGCCCAACCATCCTGCCCGCACAAAAAAGCAGCCTTCCGCCTTGAATGCAGCACTTTCCAGTGCAAGCTTTGAGAGATTCAGAACGAGTGGTGGACCAACCTCGCAGTAAGAACTCAGCTTTGTGCTGATACTGGCGACTACAGGGGATTCTATGAAGCTCTAAAAGTGGTATATGGCCCCTCGTACCAAATCCTGAGCCCCTTGCGGAGTGCAGACGGGAAAGAACTGCTCACTGAATAGGACTCTATCCTGAACCGCTGATCTGAGCACTTCTACACCCTCTTCAATGCTAGCCGCTCAGTCCAAGAACCAGCGATTGACCGCATCCCACAACAACCAGTGAAAACTGAACTGGATGTGGCACCAACATTACAAGAGATTGAGGAAGCCATTGAACAGCTGAAGAGTGGTAAAGCTGCAGGAGTTGATGGCATCCCTCCTGAGGTATGGAAGAACGGAGGCCCAGCACTGTACACCAAACTCCATGAATTCTTCGTCTGCTGCTGGGAGCAGGGTAAACTCCCTCATGACCTCAAGGACGCAGTCATCATCACCCTGTGCAAGAACAAAGGGGAGAAGTCAGACTGTTCCAATTATCGCGGCATAACACTTCTATCCGTCGCCGGCAAAATCTTCGCAAGAGTACTACTGAATAGACTGGTACCCGCGATAGCAGAAGATCACTTCCCAGAAACACAGTGTGGCTTCAGAGCCAACCGAAGAACCACAAATATGGTGTTTGTCCTGAGGCAGATTCAGGAGAAGTGCTGGGAGCAAAACAAAGTGTTGTACGTCACCTTTGTGGACCTGACAAAAGCGTTTGACACCGTGAGCAGGCAGGGACTTTGGAAAATCCTGGAAAAACTAGGCTGCCCACTGAAGTTCCTCACCATGATCATCCAGCTTCATGAATACCAGCTTGGACAAGTCAGACATAGCAGCGACCTCTCGCAGCCTTTCCCTATTGCAAACGATGTGAAACAGGGCTGTGTTCTTGCTCCCACACTGTTCACCATTTTGTTCAGCATTATGCTCCAGCAGGTCACAGAGGACCTCGACGACACTGATGGTGTATACATCCATTTTCGTCTCAGCGGAGGCCTCAACCTGAGGCGTTTGCAGGCCCACACAAAGACCATGGAGAAACTGATCAGGGAGCTGCTGTTTGCTGACGATGCTGCCCTTCTTGCGGCTATGCAGCGAATTATGTCTTGTTTCGCAAAAACTGCTCAGATCTTTGGTCTTGAAGTCAGCCTGAAGAAGACTGAAGTTCTTCATCAGCCCGCACCCCATGAGGAGCACCATCCACCAAGCATCTTCATTGAACAAACAGAACTGAAAGTTGTCCACCAGTTCAGCTACTTGGGGTGCGTGATCTTGTCTGACGCCAAGATCGACAAAGAAGTCGATAACAGGCTGGCCAAGGCAAACAGTGCATTTGGCAGACTATACAAATGTGTCTGGAACAACAGCAACCTCAAAAGAGACACGAAGGTCAGCGTCTACAAAGCTGTTGTGCTGACCACTCTCTTGTATGGCGCTGAGTCCTGGGTCACGTACCATCGTCACCTGAGTCTCCTTGAGAGTTTCCATCAGCGCTGCCTCCGCACAATCCTCAATATTCATTGGAGTGACTTCGTTGCCAACACTGAAGTCCTCGAGGGTATGTCTACACTACCCTCCTAATTCTAACTAGGAGGGTAATGTAGGCATACCGCACTTGCAAATGAAGCCCGGGATTTGAATTTCCCGTGCTTCATTTGCATAAACCGGGCGCCGCCATTTTTAAATCCCGGCTAGTTCGAACCCCGTGCCGCGCGGCTACACACAGCACGGAGTAGCTAGTTTGGATTAGGCTTCTAATACGAACTAGCTGTACTCCTCGTGGAACTAGTGGGGTAGTGTAGACATACCCCGAGTTAGCGGAGGTTACCAGCATTGAGGCCATGGTCCTCAAGATACAGCTTCGCTGGGCAGGGCACATTGCCAGGATGGAGAACCACCGCCTCCCCAATATCGTGCTGTATGGGGAACTGTCCTCTGTCTACCTCGACATAGGGGCACCACGAAAGCAGTACAAAGACTCCCTGAAGAAGTCCCTCACTGCTTGTTGTATCAATCACCGTCAGTGGGCAACACAAGCAGCTGATTGCAACTTCTGGTGGCATACAGTCCACCAGGCCACCTCCTTCTTCGAAGATACCCGCAGGGCCTTTATGGAGGACAAAAGGAGAAGGAAGAAGAACTGTGACCCCTCAGCACCTATCCTGGATCAGACCTATATTTGCAGCTGTTGTGGCAGGACCTGCCTGTCCCGCATAGGCCTCGTCAGCCACCAGTGTGCCTGCAGAAGAAGTGGATTTCTTTCCTAGATCTTCGTTCGCGAAGTCAAGCCATGATCCCTAAACCCACTACCCTGTGCTCCCTAGAGAAATTAAGGGGAAATTAAGGATACCATTTGTGTTCACATTCTGACACAACAGAGGCAGAGGTTAACATCCACCTTGTACTTGTGGCAAAGACACTTTCACATCTCTTTGTGAAGCTGCTTTATAACAGGGAATACAGGTTGAAGCTCTCTTAACCAGGATCCTTTGGTCAGGCAACCTCCATGGTCCAACTGGGATGTTGCAGTTCAAGAGAATCCCGATGGAGGGCCAACAGCCAGGTTCCCTTAGGGGCTGGCAGGGCAGTGGGCTGGGTCAGGGGAGCTGGTAGCAGGAGTCTAGAAATGACCTCCCATCATCCGGGCAAAATCTCTCATCTGGGACCAGTCAGGTCCCAAGGGTGCCGGACCAGGGAGGTCCAACCTGTATACCTATATTCTTACAGGGCTACATATCTTCTTGAGTATGAGAGGGGTAGCCATGTTAGTTTGTATCTGCAAAACTAAAAAAGAGTCGTGTAGCACCTTAGAGTATATCTATACTATGGTATAAAGTTGAATTAAGATATGCAACTTCAGCTACCTTAATTGCGTTGCTGAAGTCAAGGTATCGTCACTCAAATTTTGGTGCTGTCTACACTGCAGGAAGTCGAAGGGAGCATACGCTCCTTTCAACTTCCATTACTCCTCGAGGAAGCAGGACTAGCAGCATCGACCAGAGTGCCCCTCTCACTTTGGATTAGCGTGTCTTCACTAGACCTGCTAATTTGAACTCTGGAAGATCTTAAGGTTTTTTTCCACCACCTTATCTGCTGTTGCTGAAGTTTGTTAGCCACGCCTGCAGGCTACAATGCAAACATTTACAAACCCAGTTATTACAGGGCTCCTACATTATGTTAACAGCTTTGGTCTGGGATTCTGCTGTTGAGGATGATGGCTGGGTAGTTATGCACTCATTGTTCAATATATTTGTTCTTCTCACTATTGATGTCTGAAAGCAAGTCATTTCCTCAGTTATTCATTGTAAAAAATCTAGTGGGGGTAGAACTGATGATGGCGACTCATCTATTTGTACAGATGACTTTTTTAAAAAAAACTTCTCATCTTCCTGACTGAATTTATAACTGTATGAGGAGTCACACTTAACCCAATTCACACAGTGTGTGTGTGATTTATTTTTGTTTTCACCTGGAGAAGTGAAGGACCCATCTGCACTTCTTTTTGTGAAATACTGAATTTCCAAGTACTTTAATCAATAAAACATTTCTTTGATGAATGCAACCCCTAATTTCAGCCTTTCAAGAGCTGTTGAAGGTGTGGGATTTTCCTAGTGATGGAGGCAAATGCTATCATTGTGTGTCTGAATAACTTTCCAGGGCCTCAAGTGCCTGCCACACTTCATATCTCTTTAGAAACCCCTGCTATTTGTGAGTATTTAAACTTTCCTGAGGCATTGTTGATTACTGTTGGTGGCAGAGGCAGCTATGAGCTCCCAATTCCATAGGGTGGGCAGCGAAGCTAACAGCCTGACAGGGCCTCTGTGCAAAGTTTGAGGGGGGGGGGGGCATGTATACACTCTCAGGGTATGTCTACACTAGCTCGTTAATTCAAGCTAGGTAAGCAAATGAGGCGACCGGAGTTGCATGTTCCCGTCCGGTTGACATTTTGAAATTTCACAAGCCCGAACTAGTTCGAATTAACATTTCACTGCCGCGTGTAGCCACACAGCAGTGAGTTCGGGCTAGTGAAATTTCAAAATGGCGACTGGATGGAAACATGCTTCATTTGAAATTCCAGTCACCTCATTTGCCTACCTAGCTCGAATTAACGAGCTAGTGTAGACATACCCCCAGAGGGGGCAGGGCCTCAAGCAGAAGGGGCAGGGCTGGGGGCAGCCTGTCCTCAACACTGCCTGGACCACAGTGTGTCCCTCAGCTCTCAGAGCTACCCCGGAGCATGCTGTGTAGGACTCCAGTGGCAATTTAAAGGGCTCGGGGCTCCAGGAGTTGCTACTGCCATGGTAGCAGAACCCCCAGGAGCTCCAAGCCCTTTTGAATTGTCAGGCCCCAGCTCAATTGTCCCGTTTGCCCCCTATCAGTGGGTCTGCATGTGGGGACAGAGCGTGCCCAGGCATCTAGGCCTGTGTGTATGTGTCTTGGTGGTGGTGTGGGGGTGGGGAGGTAGCTGCATGGGCTCTGCCCTGCCTTCTGCCAGGTACCTCTCCTCAAACCCAGTCCCTCTGCAGGTAGAAGTGGTATCACTAACACCTTATCCGAGGTGTTGATCTGGTGGGTTGCTTTGGGCCTGGCACAATGACATTACAGAGACAAGGTGGGTGAGTTAATATCTTTTATTGGAGCAACTTCTGTTGGTGACAGAAACAAGCTTTCAGGCTACATGGAGCTCTTTTTCAGATCTGAGAAACTAACTCAAAGCGTCGCTGCTAAATACAAAGTTTGAACAGACTGTTTAGCATAAATTCTCGACAGTGAGAGCAGATCTTGCTGGTGCAGGTGAGTTGCTCCCCGTTCTATCAATGACAGACATTAAACTTGAATGATGATACCATCTCATGCACCAGGTTGCAACAGCACTCACTCAAATTTGACCCAGCCTCCATGAAAAGGGGCCAATTTTGAGTGAGAAAGTATGATCTGGCCTGATTTCTGTGGGTGCAAATTCACCATGGACCTCAGCTAATGCCACCTCAAGGGAGAAATAGGTCCTGTGTGTTAATGTATTGATTAAGAATGGCCACCAGTTCTAACTACAATTCACAGCTGTTTGATACTCTGGCCTTAATCCAAGGTTGGCTTAAAGTTCAGGCGAGGGTGGTGAATGCAGTATAGAGTACTGACAGATGCTGTGTGATTGCAAGTACTTTTTTTTATTTTTGAATTTCAACATGTTTAATAAAGTCATTAAAAAGCCATCAATTCACCCTTAGTGCCTTTTTATAAGACCTCTGCTGTGGTGAGAATTAATAGAAACTTTTTATAGCACAAAAAACATACACTCCACTTTTCCCATTCCGCCTGTGTATCCCCAAGACTTCACATATTTGTGAACCTTGGGAGAAGTCTCAAAATTGCTGCTGTAATGACACCAAAATTTTACTATTACATTACTCACAAAGCTTAGGGATTATTCCTGAACCAAACAAAAACACACAAAAAAACCCAACCAACCTCGTGCCCCCAAACAATCCCTGTCAAAACTCTCCACCGTCTTAAGTTTGCCACGCCAAGGACAGAGGAGACATGGAGTTAAACACATTATAAAATTTATTAAAACTCTGAGGTAGAAGGTTTATTTTCTAGAGAAATGTAAAAAGAACATGAAGGCAAGATATGCAACCTATACATTACTGAAATGGTTTCACAAGTGAAATTGTCTCTGGAATGTTTTTAAGGACCTATTTTAAAAGTACAACAAGCAGCTCTTTTTAAACATGCAGTGATGACAGCACAGGAGAATTTTATTGCCATGTTTTTGTTCCTTTGGCCATATAGACGTACCCTCTGTCTCAGGAGAGGACCATTTTGGGGGTGGAGCAGAACAGGAACTAAGAAAGTTGGAGGATTTTGGTGTGGGTGTGGAGCATCACAGTGAAATGGTTTGAGGTAAAGCTCTGGGTGAAGGTGCAGAATAACCTCATGCTCACTCTCTAAGATTTTTTGGGCGACCATCACAGTCCTTGCTGCCTCCTCAGTCTGGCCCTTATCACTGTCTTGTCAGACAATGAGGCTGCTGGGTTGAGGAGGGAATCATGAGCCATGTTGGGCTGAATACTGGGGGTCTTGACAATTCCTGTTCAAGCTCCTTATAGAAAGGTCTTCTATAAGAAGCCCTCCTGAAACTGTACAGGAAACTCAAGTGTTGCACAATCCAGTGAATGCCAGTTTATCCCAGCCTTCTTGAGATTTGCCACTGAAAATCAAAGTTTCTGCCACTGTGGCCAGAATCAGGGAGGGTGCTGCACTCCACTCAGAGAGTACTCGAGGATCCTTGGCAGGCCAAAAGGCTGCTCTTGGAGCTGGATCCATTGTCACCTGTAGTAATCTATAAAGGGTAAAAGAGAAAGCTATTCTGGCGTGGTCTTTGCAGCATGCCTTTACCTGCATACATGTGTGTTGGTCAGAATGGGGGGGAGGGGGAAGGGGCACATAGCCTGATCATTTTTAATTGATCATAATGGCAAGTGAAGAGGGGAGGTGCAGAAAAGAGCAAGAAGGGGATGATGTGTTGGGAGCAGAAGCAGTGTGGGGGCATGGCCTCCATTAAGAGGCAATGTGAGCTGGGGCTTTGGGGGGAATGGGCATCATGAGGATGGGGTCTCAGGGCAAAGGGGTCATGTGGGAGGGTGGGGCCATGGTTGAAGCACTGGTTCCCTCTCACTTTTAGGGAGTTTCCACCATTCCTGCCTGCATAAGGGGTTCATACAGGGGAACAGGCACCTTTCTACTTTTTCTTATGTGGCATCTCCATCACTTCACAATTGCAACCATAGGAGTCCATTCTATGTGGTTGTCTTCTAGTTGCTTTGTGGATGAATAGTCCTTTTGATCCACATAGAATACCATATCTTCCATCCAGATCTTTTTTTTCTGCCCTGGGGTCTTCTGTCATCAACTTTCCCTTCCTGTGCCCATAAACATGCATTGCCTACCGAGCTTCTTAAAATGTGTCCTGCAAATCAAATGATCTTTTCATATGATCTCTGACTAGCATTTTCTGAGTTCCAATAATCTGCAATACCCTTTCACTGGTTATTCTGTCTTCTATAACGCCATAATTTGAAGGAGCGTAATTTCGTATTTATTGATTCTTTGAATGCCCAAGTTTCACAGTCATAATTTAACACAGACCAAATGTAAGTTTTTCAGAGTTGGAATTCAGTTCTTCAGATTTATGTTCTCTCTCATCAGATGTTTATTCTTCCAGAATGTCTCTTTTTCTCTTGCTATTCTGGTGTTGACGTCCATATCTGATCTTCCGTCTTCCGTAATGATGCTTCCTAAGCAGCAATAATTTCTCACTTGCTGTATGGCTGTGTCATTCATTGGAATCTAGCATGTTTTCCAAGCATCAGTTTATATCACCATAGTTTCCATCTACTCCACATTCATCTCTAGACCATATTTGCCATATTCAGAGATAATCTCCACCAAATTCGCTGGACTTTACTCTGAATCAGCCAACTGCACTGTGCCATTGTATAGCAAAAGTTATTCACCCATTTTTTATTCATCTTAATTCCTTCTTCTCTTTCTTGCATTAATTTAATCAAACACTTGTTATAAACATTGAACAAAGTTGGTGACATTATACAACCTTGTCTCACTCCTCTCCAGATCTCTATTAGATTTTCATTTTCAATTCCCATTATAATCACCTGCTGATTCCAATATAATTTTGTTTTATTACTCAGAGTTCATATCCATCAATCCCTACTGATCTTAATACGCTGAGCAATTTGTAGTGGTAGATTCTGTCAAATGCTTTTTGGAAGTCAATAAAGCACAACTGTTTTTTCCCCATTGCAAGCATCTTGCTCTGTGTGTGAAGGTCAGGAAGAAAAAGGTTTAGGGCATTGTGGGAATGGATGAGGAAGACTACTGAAACTCAAGTATCAGAGGGGTAGCCGTGTTAGTCTGAATCTGCAAAAGCGACGAGGAGTCCTGTGGCACCTTATAGACTAACTGAAGTGTAGGAGCATAAGCTTTCGTGGGCAAAGACCCACTTCGTCAGTTGCATCTGACGAAGTGGGTCTTTGCCCACGAAAGCTTATGCTCCTACACTTCAGTTAGTCTATAAGGTGCCACAGGACTCCTCGTCGCTTTTACTGAAACTCAATGTCATGAGCGCATGGCAAGCTGAAAGTTACTTGAAGCTGAAAGTTCCCATGTAACTGATGCCATCCTGCTCTCGCTACCAAGTAACGTGGGGTGAGGAGACCATGAAACCTAAAGCCACATTTGGGAGGCTTCCCTTGTGCCTGGACTGGAGGAACACTGGGGCCTCTGATTGGTCAGGGCTTCCTTTTTAAGCACAAAGAGGGGCATAGGCACTAGCTGGCCACTGCTCAGGTCCCTCACCAAATGCTACAGAGGCTATGACGACATTACACTGATGAATCGGAAAAAGGTATGCAAATTGCTTTTTTCCGATAGTTTTTTCCGAAGAGGCTTTTCCGAAGTTTGGCCCATCTACACTGGGCCAAATTTCAGAAAAGCCTCCTCTTTCGGAAGAGCCCTTCATCCTTGTGGGAGGAGAAAGACAGGGCTTCCGAAAGAGCGCGTCTGCTCTTCTGCAAAAAAAAGTGGAAGAGCAGACGAGTTCCCTAGACACAGTGGAGTTTTTCTGGGATACCAGAGGTATCCCGGAAAACCCCCATAGTGTAGACATACCCAGGCCTGATGATCTGACAGGCCTGATACCCAATTATCCTGACCTGACTTCTGGTGACTCAAACAGTACCTACCCCATATGGATTAGTTTGGCTGACTCCCGCCTGATGACTGGTAGCCTGAACATAACTCTGCTGAACTACGTCACTAACCACTAGGTCCAGCTGCCTACATCCTGATCCCGAATGTGTGGACTGCTACCACAAGAGGTGGACCCAGCAAAAGAATGTCAGTGGAGCCTGTTTGTCAACCTCAGCTTCAGGAAGAACCGGGCTTGCCTGAGTGGATCACCTGCCTCCAGGCAGACAATCAAGCACTGCAGAATTGAGCTGAACAATTGACCTCTGAGACTGTTGCCAAAGCAGGTGAGCTAACTCTGCAATGAGAACACAATGTTGTGAGTGTGACCTGTGATATCAGCCCCTGAGCATAGTGCCTCAAAATTCCCGCTGGGACAATTTGATTGTAATAGTCATTGGTTCCAGGATTTCATAGATCAGGGCTGCCTCCAGTTCTTACACTGTCATCAGGCCTATGTCTCTAAAACAGGATAAAGTATGCCCGGCAGCTATTTTGCTCTCTGGGAGAAGCTTTCAATTGGGTTTTCTTCCTTGCTGGAGAGCCATAGCTAAGTATTGACAAACTGGGACATTTTACTTCAGGAAATACAGTTTATGATAATCCTCATTGTGCCCACTCGGCAGAAAGCTCTTTACAGAAGCTTCAGCAGATACAGGCATCAATAGGTCTTACCCAATTCACATCCACTGGCTTATCATGGACACTGAATGGAGTGAGGCAGTACAATGATACCAGTTCCCATGGGGTCTGCGGGAGGAAGTTAATGATAAGTCAGTCCAGGTAAAGAGTCCTGCAGCCCAGAATGCTTTTATCAGCTGTGATATGCAAACTGATGACTCACTGTGAGAATGGAGAGAGATAAAGAAGAGGTCCCCTCAACCATTGTCCATTGTCCCCCTTGTCCATTGATACTGCATACTCAACCAAAGCAGAGAAATCTAGCGCACCAGTGGCGTGCTCTTGAACTGGAGGAAGGCACTGAAAATATCATCTACAGTTCTATTTTAGCAGTTTCTTCAGTATAAATTAGAGACAGGCCTTGTAAAAGTAGCCACTGGAAACTGATTCTAGTCATGAGACGGGGTAGTCACCTTTGCCATTTTGTCCAAGAAATGCAGGTTAGCAGCAAAACCCCAGATTCAAATATCACTCTCTCCATCCCTGAACTTTGGTGAGAATTTAAAATGAAGATCTAGACTTTGCTGTTAGGGCCCATCTACAACAAAATTAAAACACAAGACCCAGTAACTATAGTCTCTGCCTAATTATTTCAAACCTACTATGTTCATGATGGATATTTATGGAACATACACCACAATTAAAGTTATAAACTCACTTGGATTAAGCGAGCAGAGAAATTGGATGTTGATCATTCTCTTAACTGAACTGAATGATTCATACGGTCTAATATGGATTAATCTATATGTAAATCATCTTGGTTCAATTACAACTTCTGCTTGACAATCTGTCTTTCAAGGAAGAAACATATTTTTTGTTATTACTAGGGTTTTGTATAATATAAGATTTTATCACTTCTGCCATAGAAACTCGATACAAAAAGCCAGAAGCCTACTCTTTAATTAATCGTAGTTGTGAAAATCATATATAATACCAGTTTTAGTCTATTATTTTGTTCAGTTGCTTGATCTGTATCTTTATATGGAGACAGGAAACAACAAGCTATCAATCAACAAAACAAATTCATTCTTTGGCTTCTAGTGACAGGATAGTTTGGTCACTGTGAACATTTCCTACTTATTCACACTAGTGGTCAATCATCCAAGTTACATGATATTCATTTTGTTTCCTGATTGATTGATTGACATAAGCTTTATAAACAGGATTCCTTTCTTTTTGTTCACAAATTACCCTTGATTATCTTCAGTTGTTCAGTAAAACCAATGTGTGAATAATAAAACATTGCATTCAAAATAGCTGAGAGAGCATTTCTAATGTAAGTACCTTGATGAATATTTTACACACATTAGTCTTTGTGAATACTCATGGACAGGTGAAGAAAGAGGTCAGAAATATCACGAACGTGGATGTCACTTTAGTGACAGCCTGCATAGCACCTTCCAAAGACGTGTGGAAATTTAAATCCGTAACTCTGATACACACTAAAAAACATGGGCTCACGCCTGATCCACATTATAGAGTTAGGTTGACATAAGACAGCTTTCATTGACCTAATTCTGTAAGGGCATGTTTACACAGCAGGACTAATGCCTAAATAAGCTATGCAACTTGAGCTACGTCAATTGTGTAGCTTAATTCGAAATAGCTTATTTCAGCTTTTGGAGCTGTCTACACAGCAGGAAATCTGAGTTAGAGCACTCTTCCTCCAATTTCCCTTACTCCTTGTAAAATGAGGGTTACAGGAGTCAGAGTAAGCAATCCTCCATTCACCATTATTTCGACATTATGTCAAAATAACTGCTTGCTGTGTAGATGCAGATATAGCCTAAGTGTCTACACCACAATGTAGCTTCCACTGATGTAATTCATCCACTAAACTGACTTAGGATGTGCCTAGACTACAGGGGTTTTTTGAAAAAAGTGGCCTTTTTCCAAAAACACTTCTTTTGCATATAGACTGCTGCTGCATTTTTTTGAAAGTAAATTGAAAGAACGCGGCAGAAAACCTCATTTTACGAGGAAGAACGCCTTTTTTTGAAAGTGCTTTAAAAAAAAGGTGTTCTATAATGCAAACTGTGCTTTTTCGAAAGAGAGCATCCAGACTGCCTGGGTGCTCTCTTTCGAAAAAGCAGCTTTCAAAAAAGCCTCTTTTGAAAGATGCTTGCAGTCTAGATGTAGGTAGCCTTAAAAACTCTGTAAGATGTGTAGCACTGAGGTTGATACCATGTCAGTGCAACCTTTGCATTAATAATATCATTTTCATTATTGTTGAGAAGGACAAAGTCACTGCTTACAAGTCCCAGCTGCAGTTGCTATACACAAAGATACAGGATGCTATAAATAAACACATGCAAAAGCAGACACTGAATGATAGTCTAGCACAGTATTTCTCAACCTTTTTTTTATAAAGTACCCCTTTTAGAAAAAAATAAAATTATAAGTACTCCCAGTACATACAGTTTTCAAACACACACAATTTTTTTCTACCATTGCAACACATTTGTTTAAACAACTTAATCATAGCTGGATGGGCAATTACATTTTGGGGTATAAAAAGTACAAAAATAATAAAGCGCTGAAAAACTTAAAACAAAAATTCAGTTTTCTCCACATTTCAGTTGTGTTGACGTACCTCCCCCCAGACTTCTCTCAAGTACCCCTAAGGGTACTCATACCACTGGTTGAGAAACTCTGATGTAGACAACAAAAATGACCCGAAGATTTATATGCCAGAGACTCAGTGGGCTATCAGTCCAGCTATGCTCATTCATCCCATCTGAGGATCTGGCCATCACTTTTAAGTGCCATCTTCTGTGTGCTATCTTCATTAAAAACCAGACCAGAATTGTACCACTAACATGATATAAAAGCTATAAAACACCACAGATCACTTTTGATAACCTTACAATGACTTCTGAGAGACTCAAAGACTTAAATAATCCTGTTAGTACATATTATATTTAACCTGCAGAACCCTTATTTCACTTTTGTTTTCCCAGGCTGACACAATAATGTCCTGCTAAATTTATATAAGTGCTAAGTCCTGCATATTTTTATGAATTTTTTATTTGCATTGACATACCCCCCAGACGTCTCTTGAGTACCCCTAAGGGTACTCGTACCACTGGTTAAGAAACACTGGTCTAACACACATCGCTCAAGGCTTGTCAGCAGCCTGTTTGGACCTCAACATATTACTGCAGCCTCTTGATGATCTCCTCCATGCCCAGTTACTGAAGACCTGAAGCTTTCACTCAAAATAATATTAAACTTCCTGCTTTTATGGACATCCATTGATACAGAAATGTGTTAGAATTTTCCAAGGGTACATCTTCACCAGCAACTATATATATATGTCTTTGAGTGGTTCATGTCATAACCCCCCTTTTGTCCTCATTTACATTCCTGAAGGATGGAAGGTGAAAAGAAGGTGAAAAGGTTAGCATGCATGAGGGTGTGTGTGTGTGTGTGATAAAGTACATGTGTTAGCTGCAGTGCAGCATTGTACCCTTGTTGGTTTGCAGTGCAAACAAGAATCACGGTTGGGTAGCAGGTTCCAAGTATAAGGGCTGGGATGTGGGTGGCCAGCTTGAGTGATCAGCAAACCTAGTTGAAAAGAGTCATGTTCAAGCTACTAGGAATCAGGTAGGAGCCAGTCAGACTAATCCAAATGGGACTGAGTGCAATCAGATCCCTAGAAGTCAGGCCAAGGTGATGATATGGGAACCAAGATAGGAGCTAATGAAATTAAACTTACTGGGTCACCATCAGGCATTAGTTGAGTCACTAGGATTCAGGCCAAAGTTAAGATACCAGAAATTGGAAGGGTTGGAGTCTGTAGTTGCAGACAGGAAAGGGGTCCAAGCAGCAGTCAGGTCACGCTCAGTTGTGCAGACAACTTCTTGTGCCTGTCTTTGGGTTTAAAGAGGCCATAACATTCCTCCAAGCAGGAACCAAAGGGAGCATCCTTGATATAGCTTCAGGTTTAATAGCTTTTCCACCCAGATGTTTGGTAGTGAGTCACTGGGTGAGAGTAGGGAAACATGAGAAAATGGGGAACTCTTTGGTTCCAGATTTGAGACCTGTGGGGCTGAGATCTTTCCCCATGGGGTATCTTTGGAGAAGTGCTAAACCAGGTTTCTGAGCTGCTTTTGTGGAACACCTTCAGCAGAGAGGAGGCGTGAATGTTTTCTGGCAGCTCCCAAGTTTAACTTTTTTGGGCAATATCCTCCCCAGTTGATTAGATATCAGAATTTGCCTGGCTAAATTTTGGATTCTTGTATGTATGATGTATTCTTCAAGCTCGTGTATGAATACTGCTGGAGGAGGTGACTGATCCCAATGTGGGATAGCTGTTTTCTGTGCAAGGTTTTAATAATGAGACAAGAAATTTGGATGGCTAATGAGGAACTCAGGCAGGTAGAGCTCAAAGGTGACTAAGCTGATCTGTCATCAGATTTGATAGGGGCTCAGGAATGGATGGCCCAGCTTGTGGGAAGCTTTATTTGTACAAAGATGTTCTGATAAGAACCACACTTTATTGACGTCTGCCAAGTGAGGGGAAATCTGGTTCATGCTGTGACTCTGCATGCTTTTGATAGCTGCTGCAACAAGGCCTGTCTGTAATTTATATTAAAGACACTGCTACATTACTGTCTTGGCATTGGAAGCTTAATTTTTCTGATGCAGACCCCTTTCCTGAGGTGGAAGTGTCTAACTTAAAAGCGGGAAGGTGTTTAGAGAAACAGAGAATGCTAACAACTATAAAGAGATGTGCCTGACAATTCACAAGTTCCCTTCAACCATTGGGACTACCATGCCAATTTCAATGATATAGGATTCTGGCATTTCAGAGTCACAAATGACCATGATCCATCTTTACTAATCTGCTGCTCTAGATGCAATATGAAAAATGCATAGCAATAAGGAAGGAGCTTCCCTTTTCTTTTATTCTCTCTCTCGAGTCAAGTTAAAATGGAATACAGTCATTAAAAGGTTATCTAGTGTAACAACCTAGCCAGTAAAAGGCAAAAGCAGAAGGCTATATTCCTCTGTGAGTTGTTTTATGAAGTATCTCATGGCTGACAATCAGTGAACTAAATCCTTCGACAAGAAGAGATTTACAAGGACTTGTCTACAGAGACAAAGTGTTTCTACAGACTGCAGGCAGCTCTGGGACTAGGGATTAGTAGAACTGCACATAAATACAGCTCACAGCTATAGAATGCCACAACTGGGAGCTTTCAGTGGGAAGCTATGTGTAAATATGCCTATGGAAATGGGCTTTAAATAACAGAATGTATAGGTTTTTAATAGCTCTACAGGTCTTTCGATGGGACCTGATGGTTTTATTTCTTAATTAATTCACAATATTTAATGTATGCCCCCAGAGTTTTGAAAGAGTTTTGAAATCAGGCATCTCCTGGGTATCAGCCCTTTGCAGAGGCCACCCTTTTACATAATGGTATAGATGGTACTGGGTTCTGTCATGATGGCAGGGGACTGGACTTGATGACCTCTCAAAGTCCCTTCCAGTTCTATTATTCTATGATTCTATAATCTCCTACTTAGGAAATTCTAGGACACCATATGGCTTTTTGTTTAATAGCTGCTCTTTGTCCCGTGCACTGATATATTGCTAACTTTCTGTACTTTTATCCATGGTGGACATTAGAACATGAATAAAGCTCTTAAATATTACAAGCTGTTTAAGATTTAACACTCAAACAATACTTAATTAAGCAATAAGGCTCGGCAGGTAGTCTGTTTCTGAATGGTTATTACACGCCTTGGGTGGTACTATACAGGAAAAGCCTGAAGTCTGATTACCTTTATTGAGCACCTCAGATGTGTAGTAATCTGAGTACATTACTATCAATGAAATGAAGGAAAACACCACATTGTCTGGGCATTACTGCCATGCACAAAACAGCATGGAGAGAATGTTAAATATCTCACTTGAAAACACACCATTCTACAGCAGTTGCATAATGCTGAGTCCAAGAAGGGTTCAGTTGGGCCAATAACTGGAAGGGAGCCTCCTGCTCCTGAACATTTAATTGCTACAGAAAGTGGTGTAGGTGAAGCTGTAATGGATAAATTCTCAAAGACTAGGGGTATGTCTAGACTACATCCCTCTGTCATCACAGGGATGTAAATTAGACATACCAAAATTGCTAATGAAGTGGGGATTTAAATATCTCACGCTTCATTAGAATAAAAATGGCTGCCGCTTTTTGCCGACGTGGCACTTTACCGGCAACAAGTGACAGTCTAGACAGTGATCAGTCGACAAGGAAAGCCTTTTCCAACCGATCCCTTATGCCTCATACAACAATTTAAATAACAGATTTAAAGTGATGATCCTGCTAATGCATAGAAAGTTATTTGGGTACTTTAAAAGGATTTTAGAAGGATCCAGTTTAAATCAAGATTGGATTTCTTTTCCCTAAAATTTATACTCTAGAAATTATCTGGGAGAAGTTCTATGACCAGTGCTTGCTATACAGAAGGTCAGAGTAGATAATAAAAAACAGGACTATGTAGCACTTTAAAGACTAACAGGATGGTTTATTAGGTGATGAGCTTTCGTGGGCCAGACCCACTTCCTCAGATCAAATTGTGGAAGAAAATTGGCACAACCATATATACCAAAGGGATACAATCAAAAAAAGTGAACACATATAAAAAGGACAAATCAAATTTCAGAACAGAGGGGGAATGAGGGGAGGGAGGTTAATGTCTTTGAGCTGATGATATTAGAGGTTCTGAAATTTAATTTGTCCTTTTTATATGTGTTCACTTTTTTTGATTGTATCCCTTTGGAATATATGGTCATGCCAATTTTCTTCCACAATTTGATCTGAGGAAGTGGATCTGGCCCACGAAAGCCCATCACCTAATAAACCATCTTTTTAGTCTTTAAAGTGCTACATAGTCCTGTTTTTTGTTTCAGCTACACCAGACTAACACGGCTACATCTCTATTACTAGAGTAGATAATGATAGTGGTCCTTTCTGGCCTTGGAATTTATGACTTCTACTGAGCCCTCTGAAGTTGGACCCAAGGGTATGTCTACACTGTGATTAACCACTTCTCAACTATCGTGGACTTGTGAGGCTAGGGCACAGGGCTGTTCAATTGTGATGTAGGCATATGGGCTCAAGCTGATACCTGAGTTTTGAGATCCTCCCACCTCAAGGATACTGGAAGATGGTTTTATTGCAACTCATTTGTGTTGTATCCATTTCAGACAAGACCCTTCATGCCATAACACATGATAACCTATTCCCTATGTACCAGATAGATAGATTTATACAAAACTTTGGGGTCCTTCAGCATGAAAGGCATTTCATCAAGGTAAGGTATCATTATTTAATCATATCTTTAATATGTTTACTATTCAGTAAGGTGATGCTGTTAATAATACCCAATTTCCACATGATTCATGCTTCCTTGCAATAAAACATCAGTTTGTTTACATATACAGGACTATGTAGCACTTTAAAGACTAAAAAGATGGTTTATTAGGTGATGAGCTTTCATGGGCCAGACCTACTTCCTCAGATCAAATAGTGGAAGAAAATAGTCACAACCAAAGGATACAATTAAAAAAAAAAAGAACACATATGAAAAGGACAAATCACATTTCAGAACAGAAGGGAGATGCAGGGGGGGAGGAAGGTAAATGTCTGTGAGTTAATGATATTAGAGGTGGGGAAAGGTAAATGTCTGTGAGCTAATGGTAGTAGAGGTGATAATTGGGGAAGCTATCTTTGTAATCGGTAAGGTAGTTGGGGTCTTTGTTGAGCCTCCCTTGAAGAGTGTTGAATTTTAGCATGAATGACTGTTCAGAGGATTCGCTTTCAAGTGCAGATTTGATAGTCTTCTGGTGTAGGATGCAGGTAATTAGGTCGTTGAGACAGTGTCCTTTCTGGTTGAAATGGCAAGAAACTGTTTTTTCTTTGTGATTGTCACCGGGTGGGGTGGTGGTCAGACACCCCGACCTGCTGATATTCAGAGCTGCGCCAGTCACCGCACGGTTCAGTGCCTCCCAGGAGGAGTGGGGGGTCCGGGCCCACCCTCTCTCCGGACCCCGACCCAGGGCCCTAACACTGAGAGTGTGACTCTCAGTGGTAGCAGGGGGGTTATTAACCCCAAACACACCTGCTCCCGGGTTCCACGGCCCGCCCTGGGTCCTATTCCACTCCGCCGGCCATTGGCTGCGACAATTACCCTCCAGACCCAGTGGTGTCCTTGCCTTCCCCCTTGTCCAGGCCTCTCATTCACCTCCGCCTTGCCCTTGCCACCGGGTTCCTCTGGCTCCGGCCGCCCCCCTCTGGCCGCTCCGGCTCCCTTTGTACCCCGCTCACTCTCTGTCCCGCACTTCCGGGTTTCCCCCTCCCCCTCTGGTGTCGCGCCCGTGACGTCATCAACGGCACGCCCGGGCGCCCCATGATGACGCGCCGCTTCCTCATCATTCAGGCGTCCCGGGGCTGGACGGCCCGTAGCATTCGTTTCCTGCCGCCGGCCGATTCTGGTGGCGCTGGCGAGTGGCGGGGTTGCTCCACCCCATCACAGTGATCCTGTCTAATATCTGTTTTGTGGGCATTGATCCTTTGGCAAAGTGTCTGAGACGTTTGTCCAATGTACATAGCAGACGGACACTTTCAGCACATGATAGCATAAATTATATTTCTGGATGCACAGGAATATGTGTTCTTGATCTTATAACTCACTTGGTTAGGCGCAATAATGGTATCAGCAGAGTGAATATGTGGACAAAGCTGGCAACGGGGTTTGTTGCAAGGGAAAGTACCAGGGCTGGTATTAGTGTGGTATGTCCTGTGGTTGTTGGTAAGAATCATCTTAGGTTAAGTGGTTGTCTACAGGAGACTATGGGTCTGTCTCCCAGAGCTTCTTGGAGTGTGGTATCCTGTTCCAGTATAGGCTGTAATTTATTGATAATGTGTTGGACAGGTTTAAGTTGGGGGCTGTAGGTGATGACAAGTGGTGTTCTATTGTTGGTTTTCTTGGGTCTGTCTTGTAGTAGATGGTTTCTAGGTATTCGTTTGGCTCTTTCAATTTGCTTTTTTATTTCTCCAGGTGGGTAGTTGAGGTTTATAAATGCTTGGTAGAGATCCTGAAGTTTCTGGTCTCTGTCAGTGGGATTAGAGCAGATGCGGTTGTATCGAAGGGCTTGGCTATAGATGATGGATCATATGGTGTGTGCTGGATGGGAGCAGTAAGCATGTAGGTAACTGTATGAGTCAGTGGGTTTTCTGTAGAGGGTGGTGTCTAATTTTCCATTGTTGATTTGTACTGTGGTGTCCAGGAAATGGATCTCTCGTGTAGAATGGTCCAGGCTGAGGTTAATGGTGGGGTGTAGGTTATTGAAATCTCTGTGGAATGACTCCAGTGTTTCTTGGCCATGTGTCCAGATCATAAAGATGTCATCGATGTAGCGTAAGTAGAGAAGGGGTAAAAGGGGACGGGAGTTGAGGAAATGTTGTTCTAGGTCAGCCATAAAGATATTAGCATACTGTGGGGCCATGTGTGTACCTATGGCTGTGCCGCTGATCTGGAGGTATAAGTTGTTCTCAAACTGGAAATAATTGTGGGTGAGAACAAAGTTACATAGGTCTGCTATTAGGTTGGCAGTGATGTCCTCTGGGATAGTGTTTCTAATTGCTTGTAATCCGTCTTCATGTGGGATGTTGGTGTATAGTGCTTCTACATCCATGGTGGCAAGGATGGTGTTATTGGAGAGGTTATCGATGTTTTGTAGTTTCCTTAGGAAGTCAGTAGTGTCTCAGAGATAGCTGGGGGTGTTGGTTGCGTAGGGTTTGAGGAGAGAGTCTACATAGCTGGATAGACCAGTAGTGAGTGTGCCAATACCAGAGATGATGGGGCGTCCGGGCTTTATGGCTCTTGGGAAGCAGATAGAACAATCCTGGTCGGGGGTCAGAAGGTGTTTCTGTGTGGATTTGTTACCGAATAGCTGTAGGGAGACTTTTAAGGAGACAGAGTAATTTCTTTTGGTATTCCGAGGTGGGATCAGAGGAGAAAGGTTTGTAAAATGTGGTGTTGGAGAGTTGTCTGGTCGGCTTTATTCATAATGACCACAGCACCACCTTTGTCAGCTTGTTTGATTATAATGTCCAGGTTGTTTTTGAAACTCTGGATGGCATGGTGTTCAGCGTGGCTGAGATTGTGTGTCGCTTGTTGTTGTTTGCAAATAATGTCAGTCTGTGCGTTGTTGCGGAAGCTGTGTATATAGAAATCCAGATTGTAATTCCGACTGTCAGGGGGAGTCCATATAGAATTATTTTTCCTTTTGTGTTGATAGGGGGGATCTAGTAGGTCAGATTGGTGTTCATTGGTGGTTTGGAAATATTCTCGGAGGCGGAGGTGGCGAAAAAAAGCTTCAAGGTCACCACAAAATTGTATCCAGTTTGTGGGGGAGAAAAAGAGACCCCTGGACAAGACAGACTCTTCTGCTGGATTGAGTTTGTAGCTGGAGAGGTTAACAATATTATCCGGTGGGTTGAGGTTGTTGCTGTTGTAGCCTGTGGTGTGGAGCAATTTGGAAAGTTTATTGTCTTTTCTTTGTTGTAGGGAATAGAAGTGTGTATAGTAGATTTCTTGTCTGGTGGAACAAAAGTCTTGCAAGGTGTCAGTCGGTGTGGATGTTTGTCTTGAGATGAGACTCTCTAAGTTAGAAATGTCATTCTTGATGTTTTTCTGTTTCTTGTATAAAATACTTATCAGGTAATTCCTTAATTTCTTGGATAGTGTGAGGCAGAGTCTTTGTTTACATATGTGAGCGGTGTGAAACAGGCAAAAAGCAAAGATGGTAGCTTGGGATCAGTGATATGCTACTTTAAAATGTCTCTAAATAATATTGCTATTTCTTTATCTTTTGCCTTTGGCAACCTTTCCTCCCTCACATGCTTACTGATGAAGACATTATGTGTGTTTGAAGGGGATGTAAGATACTCTTGAAAAGACTTGATTAAAAGAGAGACTGTGAGCATTTTCATTCCCAAAAGTACAATGAAAACACATCATAGAAAAAAAAAGCAACAAAATTTCTGGGACCAAGCTTCCAATGCATGAAAAAAAATCTCTTTCTTCTCTAATAATTTCTTCTATGCTTTTGTACTGTTTGTTTCTCACTTTATTGTAAGGAAAAATATTGTGTCCCTGAGCTGGGACAGTTTAGCTATTCTAACAGTCAAGAGTGATTATAAAAATAGAAAAGCACAATGGACAACTTGAAATTCATCTTAGAACAGAAAGTGCTGCACCACAGGCTTGCTGTGTGTATAGGGTGGTTTTTCTTTCATTTCACCTATGTTGTTGTTATTTTCAGCCGATTTATTGAATAACAATACTAATTAAGAATGAAAACATACATTCTGAGATGCATGCAATTGTGGTTGAAGCAACCAGGAAAGAGAGTTCTACTCTTTTTGGATGCTGCTAAAATGTCTTTTTACCGTAATATCACTTTTCAATTTGAGGTCTCTTGAATCTTTTGTGCAAAAAGTTTTGAGCCTGTAGTTCTGGAATACAATTTTCAAACACACTTTAGAGAGATGCTTAATCCCCCTTTTCAGAAGTGAGTTAGACAATAAAGAGCTAATATCTTACTGAAGGTCATAAGAACATAAGCATGGCCATATTGGGTCAGACCAAAGGTCCGTCTAGCCCAGTATCCTGTCTGCTGACAGTGGCCAGATGCCCCGGAGGGAGGGATCACAACAGGTAATCCTCACATGATCCCTCCCCTGTCACCCACCTCCAGAGAAACAGAGGCTAGGGACACCATTCCTACCCATCCTGGCTAATAGCCATTGATGGACCTAACCTCCATGAATCTATCTAGCTCAATGGGACTTAGGCATTTGCAGTGCTTCTGCACAGCAGGGCTTAACTCGAAATAAGCTACTCAGATTGAGCTATGTCAATTGCGTATCTTATTTAGAAAAACTTATTTCAAATAGGGAACCACTACACACCACTTATAAGATGTGACTTCCTAAGTCACTTACAGATGTTTTGGGGGAATTTTATCTTTTTTTTAGAGCCATGGTGAGCCTAAAAAGTATTTTCTGAAATTTTGCCTTTGAAGGATAATAGCGGTAGCAGGACCATGTCTAAAAGTAGAAGTTTCATGTTGGTATGACATGAAGAAATAGAATTTTAAAGTGAGGCATTGCTGGCAAAGAGGACTTAAAACAGAAAAGGGTCTCTTCTTTCATTAGCACTAAATAATGCCTTAAGAGTTATTAGAAAAAGAGCTTCATTAAGCATGCCACATGTTGAGGTACTATTGCTGACTCATTAGCAGGCAGCCTCTGGCTTGCATTTCTGTGTTCCTGATCCTTCACAACTTTTAAATCGGATCTTTGCTCCAATAGAAGTCCACTCTTAAATCGGATCTTTGCTCTAGTTCCATTCATCATACCATAGTCAGGGGAGAACTTGGTGGCTCAGAGGACTGGGAATAAGCTACCATATTAAAGAATAAATGAAAATATTCAAAGCCAGTAGTTCTCTGAGAGATCTTATACATGTCAAAATGCAGCAGTTCTTAGTAAAACCATTTTCTAAGTTCTCTTTAAATCAATGATACAATTGAAAAATCACTCCATACTGTATCTTGAAAATTGACTCCATTGCAGTATATACTTAAAGTTGTAAGGTATTTCTCTCTCATACCTAACCCCTAATTCACAAAACATTGAAATCCCCATCCTTTTAATTCTTCCTTATTCTCTATATGAAATTATCATTAGATACAGATAAATGCCTTTGGATTCTGTGTCAAGGCTGCTTATTGACTACAACTTCCAGTGAAGTCATTGGGAGTTTTTCCACTTCAATACAGAGTTAGATCTACTGTGATTGACTTATTTAATGACCATAAATGTACTGCTATAAAACTAAATGTCATGACACTGATGCTGCATGCTTAATAGGCAGTTTCACTGGTCAGCCTGTGAGGAAGTGATGACTGCTTTAGGCTAGGGAAAACAAAATTGGCACTAAGTCATGGTAAACAGATTTGAGAAAAAAAAATCCCAGGATTAGAACCACCCTTCTAGAGGAGATAAGAATAGATACTGAGTAGCAACTTCAAAAAAAGTGAGTGAATGTTTCCCTCCTCCATTCTCGTATGATTTATATGCACTCGTACTGAGAGAAGAAATGGGGGGAAAGGTTTGGATGTAAGCAGTGCTTCTTTTTTGTGATGGTACTACCCGGTACGCAGTACCAGTACCTACAGACGTAGTACCGGCACCTCTAGTCAGAACTCCACTTTTTTTTTAAACAAAAAAGCACTGGATGTATCTGTAAGTGATAAAAAGGTGAGCAACCAGGTTTCCGCTGACCACCAGTCATCTGTAGAACACAGTTTGGAAACCACTGATTTACTGGAAAACCAATGGCTCTAATCTTGCATTCTTTAAGCAGATCAGTGTTCTGCTAAACAAAAGGCTGTGCTGTAGGCAAGCTCCTTTCTTGTGTACCTCACCAGACTAAGAGAAGAGACAGGAGAAGATTAGTCTTGGAGCATCAACACTTGGACTGTCCTCACTATAGCATAGTGATAGAAATGTAGCCGTGTTAGTCTGGCATGGCTGAAGCAAAATACAGGACCATGTAGCACTTCAAAGACTAATAAACCATCTTGCTAGTCTTTAAAGTGCTATGTAATCCTGCATTTTGCCTCACTATAGCAGTTAGTCCTGATAACGGGGCCCCTTGTGTCAGCCTAGGTTTAGGGGATTGTTCTACTCTTAGTACAAGCCACAGGCTTCCATTTAATTAAAGAAACAATTTTAAAGCTAGATCTCTCTTGGCAAAGGCATTGGGTTAAAGTGCAGGAAAGGGCAGGGATATTAATAAATTAAAAGTAGTTTTATGAGCGCTGTGAACCCATGATACCATTGGAATGTTTTACATTGGACTTGTCTGCCCATCCTTTATAATTATTTATTTACTTTTAGACTTTCTCTCAGTTTTAGGCTACTGCTCCCTATCCTACCAACTTGAGATAATTCTAGTAATCCCCTTCCTTCATTTATATTATCTTCTTGGAAATGTTTATAGATCCTGATCATGTTCCATCTGAGTCTTCCTTTTTTTTAACAGAATATATACATTTTGTTTCCTTTTTCTCCCACCACAATTTTTTGTTCTATCATTAGGTTATGCCAAACCAGTAATAAAAGTAAACTTCTTTCCCACCACATTGGTTAACAAGAAGCCCCCCCACCCAACAAAAAAGTTTCCCTAAGCATTCCAGCTCTTATCTCAGCACCAAGACACTAGACTTTATGATGAGAGATTAATGAAAGAAAATTATGGGCCAAATATGGGGACTTTCTAATCACAAGTGATCAGCTACTTAGCCAGGTCAATATAACTCAGATCTTATCCAATAATCATATGATGGCAATAATTTACTAACTAAAAACAAAAGGTTTAATAATAAAAGGGAAGAAGAACAGAGTTAATAATTGTTAATGGATCATATGGCTACAAATAATTGCAAAGTTCTTAGATTGTAGCTTGTAAAGTCTTTCTGAAAGTTTCAAAAGAGGGGAAGCTCTTCAGTCTATAGTTAAAAATGCTCTTTAATTTGTAAATACATAATCCATACATTAGAGCAGAAAAGAGGCAAAATAGAGATATCTTTGAGGCTTTTTAAAAATGATCTTTGCCATGTGCCTGCAAATTTATTGTCTGAAACAAAGCTTACAGCTCCATTTGTGGAAAGTTACTGGTTCTAGGATCACATGAGCATATCACAGATCCTTATATGGCTTCATGACTCACAGGAGGTAGCCATTGCCCATATCCCTGGTGAGACATTTCCAATGAGGCTTAGATACAGCGATGATAGATGGATTTAACCTGGAAAATCATATTTGATAGCCTGTAACTTTCCATTGACACTTTAGATGATATACTTTGTACAAGATGTGTTGCAATTGTATAACTGTGGGAACAGTAATGATATAAATGGTCATCTTTTTATACACAGGGTCACACATCCTTGCTGGCAGTCCTACTACTCAAATGTTAAACTTTTGAGACCTGCAAATCCGCAGAGATATGCTTTATATCTGCGGGTATCTGCAGCTGCAGATATGGATGTGGGCCTCCAGGGCTCATTTTGGCAGATATGGATGCGGATGTGGATACAAATTTTGTATCCATGCAAGGCTCTATTGAACTATCCTCTTGCCACCATAAATAGCAGGGTTGGTGACAATGGTAGAGCAGCATTAGGAACCCTCATGTTGCTGCTGACTGTGCTTTCTCTCCAAGACCTTTCACAAGCATCACATTAAAAAGGACAAGAGAATAATATATTATTTTCATTTTTGGCTCAGCATTACAAAAGAGAAAAAAAATTAAATAGCTCTTTGGAAAAATCATGAATAAGCGTTCAGTAGGGCAGATCACTTTTTGTTGTTGCATCATTTGCTTTCTACAGTCTATTAACCAGCAATTAAAGAGAGCAGTGGGAAGTGATTATTGGCTTAGATGTCAAACATGATTGTTTTTCTAGGCAAGGTGTGACGAGGTGGAGCAACCCCATCACCCCCTACTAGCGCAGGATGAGGAAGGGGAGGAGGAAAACGGCGTGGCGGGCCAAGCCCCGCCAGGTGCACTGCCGCGCGGCAGTGCACTGCAGCATCAACCGGCGCCCGAGGGAGGCACCTACGTCACAGACGCGTCCGGGGCGGCCGCTGACGTCACGGCCATGCCCGGGCACGTCACGGGGGAGGGCAACCCGGAAGCACGGCACTTAAGAGCCGCCGGATGCCGGAAGGGGGGGGAACCGCCTGGAGCAGGAAGGTAGGGGCGAGCCCACCAGGCAGGAGGGGGAGGGTTCAGGCGCGGCCACCGAACGGGGGCTGGCGGAAGGGGTGAGGAGCGGGTGTGCCGAATGGACGGCAAGCGGGGGGGGGGGGTGCAGAGAGGTCCGTGACCGGCCCGTGAGTTGCGGCGGAGTGTCCCGGGCCCAGGGCGGGCCGTGGTACCCGAGAGCAGACGCGTTTGGGGGACATACCCCGTCTGCTACCGCCGAGAGCATTGCACTCAGCGTTAGGGCCCTGGGCCGGGGTCCGGAGAGAGGGTGGGCCCGGACCCCCACTCCGCCCACGGGCATACAGTGACGAGCACATTGGCCACCAGCGGCGTGGCCTATGACACAAGGTCTGTTATGGGAGGAACAGAGAAATCTTGCTGTTGGTAGCAAATGGCATTCCCTTGAGAACAATATTGGGGAGCACCTCTCACTGGATGAAATTGTCTCTACAAGATGAAGGCAAAATTTAACATTTTCTTTGATGTGCTGGGTGCATCACTGCTGGTTTCAAAACTCACCTTTATATACAGAGCATAGTAAGGTGTCAATGGATTTCAGCCACAAAAATGGTCTTTGTTTTCTTCATTTATTCCAACAAACTAACAAGAAAGATGGAACTGATGTTGGCTTTTAACTGAAACGTGAAAATGAAGTCAGAAAGAAAGTAATTGATAATATTCTTATTGGCATCTTTTCAAGGAGTGGCAGCTGTCTGAGACTGCACTCAGAGGATTCAATTTATTTATTCTTTCCTTCCATAGCTGTTGTGTCCAACTTTTGTCCTTAAACACTATAATTTAATATCTAAAGTAGCACATCATGTTTCATTTAGACAAATGTTCAATACAGAAGTAATGTCGTGGTTTAGATCAGAACAAATTATTAAGATTGCACTCTGTTTTGGTGATTCATACATCTATTCATTTGTTCCTATAATAATACCCCATCTACCAGCCTCATTAACTATAATAGACCTTTCAGCTCTTGTTGGGTTATAGGGTTCTAAAGTATTACAAAGTAATTCATGTCACTATAATTTAAACATGATGTTGTTGTTATTACAGAGTCTGTTTTATAAACTTTTCTCTCCTTGCTGAGTATATGCAGAAATGCATAATTGTATATTCCAGTTGGCTGCAGTGCTAACAACAACAATAAAAAAATCTGGGTAATTACAGCTGATGAATGCTGGATACCTAGAAGTATCTTCCTCTCTAATACCCATCAAAATGGAAATGCGACAGTATAATACTAATTGAGTATATTACATGTCTGGCTTTGAAAAAGAATCCAAACTGAGATTATCATGCATGAAAATGCTTAAATCCACTGTGAGGAACTTCATCAATCAACACTGTCAATACAATGGAATGACAGAGCATCCTCAATTGTTTGTAATGTTTTCGTACCCTGCTGGTCCCAGGATATTAACGAGACAAAGGGGGTGAGGTAATATCTTTTATTAGAACCACTTCCATTAGCGAAAGTTGGTCCAATGAAGGATATTACTCTTCCACCTTGTCTTTCAGAGCATCCTAAGGCTGTTCTCTGATCCATATTGAGATCTTGAAATCTTTGTGCCTATACAAAATAAGATTACTTGAATCATTAATGAATAGCAGTCATAGGTGAGTGCCCTCTTATCACAGGAGCGATGCTCCTGTCAAGCATTGGATCAAGATAAGTCACCGCTTTATATTCTGCTTCACACTTACTCCTGAGAGAGGAACAAGAAGAATTTATTTTGCTTTCATAACAACAGTATTTCTTTTGACAAGTATGATCAGTAATAATATTTTGCAGTTATTCACTGCCTTTCATCCACGAATTTCAGCTTTAATTAATAAAATCGAAGTATTACTATTTTAATTATATTCATTTTGCAGGTGGCATTCCTATACTGCTCAGGCCAATACACTTGAATGAGCTGGTTAAATCTCCATGAGTTGCAAATGTAGGATCCCACAATGCTTGGAGTTGCCGCAGAGCCTCGCTAAGTTACTCCACTTGTGATGGATCAGACCCTATACCAACAAAAGATAGATACAGCATAGCAGAGCCATACCTCCTTTCCATAACCTTCCACCCCCAGTATAATCCTTACACTGGCAGCAGGTGGATAGAGGTGCAGAGCCCAAATCCAACACAGATGACTAAGCAAGGAGTTCCTCGTTGATAGGGGAATTTCTCTGCTATTGATTTGTGGTTAGAATTTGGCCACTTTCTACCAACTGTATGGCACAAAAGGGTCAGGTGTCAGGAGAGACTCTAGACCAATATGCTTAGTCTAAACTTAGCCACTTCCTGAGAGTGGCTTTGTTGGTTCCTCAGCTAGCAAGAACAAATTATTATGTTAACAACAACTATTTGTTTGTATTGCTAGAGCTCTGAGACGTCCCAGTCTGAGAGTAGGGCCTCATTGTGCTGGCATAAAAAGACACTGCTTGCTCCAAAGAGTTTATGATTGTGACAAGAGACAAAAGGTAGAGAAAAACAAAGGGTGCATTATATACATTTTACAGGTGGGGAAATACAAACAGGTTAAATGATGTGCTCATGGTCATTAAGTAAGTCAGTGTCACAATTTGGAATAGATGCCAAGAGTTTTGACTCTGAGGGTGCATCTGCACTGCATCCTTAGCTCAAAATAAGATATGCAATTTGTGCTTTGCAAATTGTGTACTGTATTTCGATTCTTTTTCAAAATAGGCTATTTCGAAATTTGGTGCATCTACACAGCACCGAAGTTCGAACCCCTCCCCCACTATTTTGAGACATTCCTTATCCCTTGTGCAACGAGGTTTACAGGGGTGCCGAAATAGCGTGTGCACTATATTTCGCAATAGCGGACGTGTTCAAAAGATGTGGGGTAGCTATTTTGGGATATCTCTGCTATCTCAAAATAGCATTGCAGTGTAGCCATACCCCCAGTCTTTTTCTCCTGTATGCATTGGGGCTTGTATTCCTTCTTGTATTCTCAAATGTATTACAAAGTTTTGTTTTCTCTTTGTGCGTGTAATAGTTCCTGCTCATAACCATGCAATTTTCTTCATTGCCTTAAATTTAGTTGGGCCAAACTTCAAATGGAATTATCCCAAGGATGTTTTTGGCCCACTGTCTTCTTTATAAATGTATTATTAAACACAGAGCAAGGGGGAAATATTCAGTCGGACTCTAATTCGACACGAACTTGTAGCTGCCAAACCTGCAATTCCCCTGTAGTTATAATATTTGTTTATGAGGTCTGACACTCTCTGGATGAAGTTGACTATGTGATAAAGATGGAAATCTTCATTTCCCTATTTTTTGCCTCTTTTGTGAAATAACAATATCCCAGATGACTAGGGTTCAGAGCAGAGCATAATTATACCAGTGTGTTAGCTTTCCTGGACTCTTTCTCTCTCTGTGTCTTGTTTTTAAACATGGGAGAGAGAGAAGGAAATATTTGCTCAACCTGTGCTATTGCAGATGTGTCAAAATACTCACGATAACAAGTGGATTATTAATAATTTGAAAGGAGCAAGATGACAATCCCTAAAAGATGAATGGCTTCTACTTGTAAAAAAGATCTGTTCCTTCAAGTTGGTAACCCATGGCAGACTTGACAACTGTGGGTCAATAATTACTGCAATAGCGGAAGCTGATTTTGAAAAGCTAAACTGAATTCACGAGAGCTCTGTAGATATAATTATGGATTTTCTTAGTGCTTTGTAATATTAAACAGATCATATGTACTGCTATGGTTTGATTTACATGGGTAAAACCCAGTGAAGTGTCTTAGTCAATGGCTTTATGGGAGGCATTAGAACAATACTATTAATTATGGCTGTGTCCAGACTCCATGCCTCCGTCGACGGAGGCATGTAGATTAGCCAGCTCGGAAGAGGGAAATGAAGCCGCGATTAAAATAATCGCGGCTTCATTTAAATTTAAATGGCTGCCCCGATCTGCCGATCAGCTGTTTGTCGGCAGATCGGGGGAGTCTGGACGCGATGCCCCGACAAAGAAGCCTTTCTTCATCGACACAGGTAAACCTGGTTTCACGAGGCTTACCTGTGTCGATGAAGAAAGGCTTCTTTGTCGGGGCATCGCGTCCAGACTCTCCCGATCTGCCGACAAACAGCTGATCGGCAGATCGGGGCAGCCATTTAAATTTAAATGAAGCCGCGATTATTTTAATCGCGGCTTCATTTCCCTCTTCCGAGCTGGCTAATCTACATGCCTCCGTCGACGGAGGCATGGAGTCTGGACACAGCCTATGTGATTATCAGGAATTGGAACATAGCAAATTGCTCCACTGACATATGGAACTCGCCAGATATGTCTGTTGGTATTATATTTCAGCACACTCTTTTCTGGCTAAGATTTACAACCTGTCTCTAGGGATTACTCATGTTCTCATGGAGTTGCCTGTGTTGTAAGTGTTACCTTGGGGTTCAGGAGGGAGTACAGGATTAGGGAACGGTTTGGGTGCAGAAGAGGATTCTCACCTGGGGGAGAGATGCAAGAGGCGGGTGCAGTGAGCTGGTTGTGATCTGGGGCAAGGGGTAAGGGTGTGGGAGGAGACTGTGACCTGGGGCAGAGATTGGGGTATGGGAGGGAGTGGGGTGCCAAGTCTAGGCTCTGACCTTAGGCAGCTCTTGGCCAGCAGCCCAGTAGGAACCTCAGACATGCTCCTGTCTGTCATGCCCTCACATGCTCCTCAAAGCGGCTACCTGCTGGGGGCTAGTATAGGCATCTCTGCTCAGTGAGCCTCTTGGGAGAAGGGGGCAGCAGGTTTCTGCTTTCTGCACACACTGGTAAGCACAGGCCAGGCAGCTCTCATTGGCTGGGAACCGGCCAGTGGGAGTTTTGAGGATTGTTCTGGGAGTGGGGTCAGTGGCCCAGAGTTTCATGGCTGGTCAGATGCAGCTTGTGGGCCATATTTTGCCTGCCCTTTGGATAGATAAGACAGTAAATATCCTAATGCTATTTTATAAATCCCTGGTACATCTACACCTTGAATACTGTGTGCAGTTCTCGTCACCCCATATCAAAAAAGATGTATTAGAAATGCAAAAGGTACAGAGAAGAGTACAAGAATTATTAAGGGTAGGGAGGAAAGGAGAGATTAAAACAAATGGGACTGTTCAGTTTGGAAAACGGATGACAAGGGGGGAGGGGAGGGAAATGATACAAGTCTATAAAATCATGAATGGTGTGGAGAAAGTAAATAAGAGAGTGTTATTTACCCCTTCACAGGATGCAAAAAAACAGTGTTCACCTGATGACATTAATAGGCAGCAGGTTAAAAATAAATATGAAAAGTGATAGAGAAGTGCTTCACACAATTTACAGTCAATCTACTGAATGAGGGGATGTTGCGAGGGCCAAAAGTATAACGGGGGGAGGGAGGAGGAGAGGAATTAGATATATTCATGGAGGATAGGTCCATCAATGGTTATTAGCTAACACTGTCAGTGATTTAACCCCACTCTCTGTCTGTTCCTGGGCCTCTGACTGCCACATGCTAGGACTGGATGACAGGGAATGGATCACTTGACAATTGTCCTGTTCATCATCTTTCTAGCACCTGTCATTTGCCACTGTTGTAAGACAGTATACGGGCTAGATGGTCTGACCCAGTATGGCCATTCTTATATTCTTATGGACCGATTAGCTGAGAAGCAGTAATGAAACCTGTGTCCATCTCGATGCAGCTAAAAATACCATTATGCCACTTAATTAGACCTTCTCTCTGTCTATTAAGTACTTTTAATAAAACATTGTTCCCACAATAGGTTATCTGAAATCCAGACATAAAATTAATGAGATTCCCAAAATAACTTTGTTCAGAAAAGCCTGGGTGACTCAGAGATGGAAGCACTCGTGGGCCATGCATTATCCCTGAGGCTGTGTAGCATAGATCATCCTACTAGCCAGACCTAAATGAATGCATGACTCTAAGAAAATCATCATTTATGCAGTGGATGAGTGTTCATGATTTTTTTTGACTAATGTAAAAAAAAAATCAATGATGAATAGTGACCTGCAACTTAAATCAATTTTAAGTAATTTCTTCAAACTAAAAAGAGAGGAGCTTGTTGATTCTTCCTTTTCTCCTGCAATATATGTGTATGTGCACTTGAAAGAGAGAGAAAGACACACACACACACACACACACACACACACACACACGGGCACGGGCACGGGCATGGGCATGGGCATGGGTGGGGGAAGGGAAGCGAGTGCCTAATGGAAATGGACAAAAACCAGGGAAAGAAAGCAATAGCTGTTCTGCGTCTCTTGTCAACACCTGGAAAGCCCTCAGCTTCACAAACAGGAATGCCTATATAATCCCCTTAGTGAACGTGGCTGAAGCAAGTGAAAAAATAAACATTCCCACTTGGTTTCGGTGAGATTAAAACTGGTAAGCAACTTTGCTTCTTAGTCTCCTGAGCCCGGCAGGAACAACAGGGAGAGCAATAAGGCTGGCAAGGCAATCTTGCTGTAGGGCAAACTGACTTGTCCAAGTTGACAAGGTTATTAAAAGATTCTGAGTAGCACTGGTACTGGATTTCAGCAAAATGTTGAATTGTGCATTACCCCCACCGCTACCCAGATGCTGCCTTCGTCTGAAGAAAGCCATAGAAACTCCCACTTTCAAAGTACAAGAGATAGTCTTGATTTACACCAAATGAGGATTAGGCACTCAGAGTTTGAAACACACATACAAATGGACAGAAATTATCTCTCTCTTCCAGGTTGGTAAATAAATAGACTTTCTAGCACAACAGACTTCATATTATAAATTCATATAACTAAATATCTTGGATGTACATCATGAAGCTTTCATTCCACAGGAATTTAAAAAATTGCTTTCCCATTTTCTGTGCCATCACAGTAGAATTGAGGGTATGGGGGCAGAAGGGAGAAGAGGGATGGTGGGGAAGGAGGAAGATCCTCAACTTGTGTATATGTCAAAGCTCCATTGACTTCAGCGGAGGATTTACATCAAATAAGGGTCTGGCCCTGAGACATCTGAAATGAGTTGTTTTATCCATGGGAGAATGTCAGCCGACAGTCAGGGCAGTGTGTGTGTGTGTGTGTGTGTGTGTGACCGTGAAAAGGTTTAACGTCCATGACTTTACCGCTAGGACCGGGGTCCAGTCGTGGAAGGCATCCAACAGGCTGACAGACACCCCAGAGTTTACAAGGAAGAGCTTATTACATCTCAGATTTCAGCTGCTAGGATACAGGATCCCTTCACAGCGGGCAGTCTAGGGAACACTGAGAGATGCCCCAATGGATCTGTCACCTGGGAGTGACACGATCCAAAATGCGCAAGCTCTCCCTATACCTGTCCCTTATGACCATCTGGAGTTCTTTTAAATTGTGCTTGGTTCTGTTATAGCAACTGAAGGAGTCAGGTTAAAACTTAACCAGTTACAGGTTTATTAAAAAGTCTTATAAATCATATGGTTACAATGGCTATTGCTCTATTTCTTAACTGCTAGCAAACATAGATCTTAAAAATGTTTACAAAGAAAATAAAGATAGAAAATAGAAATAATGGTACCAAGTGACAGCTTAATCTTTAAAGAGCTCTAAGTCTATGTGTACACTTAAGACAAAGGACCACATCTAGGTACAATTTTTACCCCTTTCTGTGCCTCTCGACTCCAGCGGGTCAAGCCAGGGCTGGTCCCTCAATTCCTAGGAAAGATGAATACGAGGTGGGTGTCCCCGTGGAACCTTGGGAGGTCAAACACCTAACCTGACCAGCAGATAGATGGTAGATTGAACTCAGAGTAAATGTGCTGCTGGACCCATCTTTATACCCATAGGGGCCCGTATCCTCTTTCTTATCTAAGATGCCAAATTGTACTGGTCCGTTTTGTGGTGCCAGTTCTTACAAGCAAGTTTCAACTTAATTTACACTTGCAAGAGAGATAAATAAATTGTGAGTATTAGACATTTTTTACTGGGCGAGAGATTCCTCCCCCCGCTGACGGCTGTGTGTTCGTATCAATATGGGTTTCAGTCAAGGGCACTCCTCAGCAGCCTCTTGGTCAGCGATTGGCGTATCTCTGTTTACAGCCATTCAGGGTCACAGCAGCCTGCCATATCTGGGACTTCTGTTCAAGGCTTTTACTGTTCTGTGTGCCCTGTATGCTCCAGGAAAGCAAAAATGGATGTTATGGGGGGTTCTTGTCTGGCCACAGAGAGGAATGAGTGATGCTGAGATTCAAGGTGTTTCTCCTAGTCTGGTCCATAGACAATATGTATGTAAGTTCTTATTCACCACTGCTCATGTAAGCACTGTATCAATCATATAACCCTGCTCCAGAAAAAAATCTACTTCACGTGGAACATAAAATGGTAACACCAGCAGGTGGCCCATCCTTACTACGACTGCCAGTATTGCTAACATCCTTGGGACTGAATGAAGTGTTGTTAGAAATGGTAGGATATTTTCTAGAAAATTTTCTTAGTCTTGGACACACATTTGAGATACTTTAGTTTTGGCTGCAACGGTCCCTCAGGTCCCCGAGCTAGCAGCTTCAGCTTCAGTAAAAAAATACCATGGGACAGCAAATGATCATAAAACAGTCAAGCTATTTGGGCTTTTTCTCTCATACAGTACGTTAGCAAGCATTTTAGAACGGCTGAGATGTTGGGTGCAGGGATTTGCATCAGAAAAGGACAGAAAGTTTCATCCTTCCATTCCAACAGTCCAGTAACACAAAATGTTAGTGACATTTTCTGTTCAAGCAGATGCCTGGTTCTTTTCTGAGCTAGCAGGGTTGGGCAGGAGTCAGTGAGAGCTTCTAGACTAGAAATAATGTAAGAAACCCCATTATGCACCTACGGGGCATATCAGTAGCAAATGATTTATTTTTTGCTTCTCAAAGGGTAATGTACAATGGTACAAAAGAATGTAAATGCCTTAACAACATTAAGGCAATAAAATACCATTTAGATATATGTAATAAGTTAATATTGAACTATCATCCAAAATGAGATCTGATGGGTTATTAAAATTAACAGCTTCCTACTGGAATTTCATGCTGATTATCCATGAAAGTTTCAGATCATATTTCTGTTATTTTAATTTGTACTCCTTTCCCCCCAAAAAAACTGCTTCAGGCAGATTTTTTAGTAGTACCCAATGCTGTTCTGGAGAAACAAAAGATGACAAACTCCATATTAAATGTACTGTGTTTGAGAAGAAGGTTCAAAATAATGATCATAACTATTTTTCATTGTCTGATGCTGCATGTATTTGATCTTCCCCGTTAAAGTTATTATAATGTCAAAATAGATCTAGTCCAACAATTTATCACATAGGCTCTGTCTAGACTGGCATGATTTTCCGCAAATGCTTTTAACAGAAAAGTTTTTCCGTTAAAAGCATTTGCGGAAAAGAGCGTCTAGATTGGCACGGACGCTTTTCCGCAAAAGCACTTTTTGCAGAAAAGCGTTTGTGCCAATCTAGATGCGGTTTTGCGCAAGAAAGCCCCGATTGCCATTTTCGCCATCGGGGCTTTTTTGCACAAAACAATACCGCGTTTGCGCAAGAGGGATTTTGCCCAAATGGGAGCAGCATAGTATTTCCGCAAGAACACTGACAATCTTACATGAGATCGTCAGTATTCTTGCGGAAATTCAAGCGGCCAGTGTAAACAGCTGGCAAGTTTCTCCGCAAAAGCAGGTGCTTTTGCGGAAAAACTTGTTAGTCTAGACTCAGCCATAGTGTTAACTCTACATCAGGAGTGGGAACTCTTTTTTGGGTTGGGGGCCACCCACAGAAAAATTAGTTACGCACAAGTGAGAAGCAAATAAAACCCTAACAACCAAACTCCCAACACTCCCCTTACACACCAGGTTAGTAGATTCTGTACTCCAGCCCCGCAGGGGGATGATTGGGGGGGAAGGAGAGGAGGGGCTGGAGCACCAGCGCAGGCATCCCAATGATGAGGGGAGCCCTGAGCCTCAGGGGCCAGATTCAGGCAAGTCAGAGGCCTTAGTTTCCCCAGCCCTACTCTACATAATAATATTATCAGTTTACAGTTAGGTGATATCCAAGGCTTGCTACATAGTACAGAGTCTTAAAGAAACAATTAGTCACTATGCTTTACGAAACACCCTAACCTGCATCAAAGCTTAATTGTCTGAGTGCTCTCATGACTTTTGTTTCATAAATCTGATGACATAGAGCTTAGCTTCAGTAAGGCTGTAATTTTGCTTTTAATTACATTAATATAAATCCGAGTAACTTCACTGAAATGACGAGAGTTACTTTGGATTTACACTGAATTTGGCATGGTATAAAGTGAGAAAGGATGTCCTTGTTAAGACATTAGTCTGTGACTTAGATCTTTCTCCCCACTTCCGTTGTAGTCTCTATGCCTTTGTTTCCCCGGGTATAAGATGGAGATAATATTTCTCTCTCTCACAGAAGCGTTAAGAGAACTAATCTATAAAAACCTGGGAGTTATTCACATCATGCAATCATGGATCCATATTACATAGATAGGTATGATTAAATCTGACAGTCTCAAAAAATGCAGCTTACCCTCTTTTACTATTACATGGAAACTGCTGGGTAATGCACAGGCTGGCCTAAGAAAATGAAATACTAAAAAGACTGTTATGTGTTTGTTGAAATTCAATAAGACAAATTGAAGTAAAACAAATTTAAAATAAGAAAAAGATGTGGCATAAGAAAACAAAATTAGCAACCTATTTAACACCCCTCCCAAATTCCCCTTTTTTGAAATAAATGAAAAATGGACTGTCAGATTGGTGCTAGTTGAATGCTGTTTCTGCAGCAAGGCATGCATTAAGTGAGTTGAGAGCAACAAGCTGAAATTATTTTGAGATACTATGTATCATTTCTTTAGAATAACACAATCAACTGTTCTATCTGGCAAATCGGTCCCTTAAGCAATAAATGTCTTCTGATTATTTATCTCATAAGCAGTCAACTAGAACGGGGGAGAAAAAAAAAAAACGAGTTGTACTTTCCTACTGAATTTCTCCTCTGTGGCAAACATGCTTGCAGAAACAATTAAGTGTCTTCAAAAGAACATCTCTCATTTCCTATGATGCATAGCTGAATTTGAGAACTAGCATCTGTGAACACAGGAAGATTGCTTGACTACCTGGTTAATCTCTATATCCTGACATAGTTACAAAGGCATGCCCCCCACTAGGTCAGGGGTGGGCAATGAAAAAATGGTGGCCTGCCATGGTTAGTCCCTAGCGGGCTGCTGCCACTATATTTACCTGTGCCTCCACAGGTATCTGGCTACTGCAGCTCCCGTTGGCTGCGATTAATGATTTGTGGCTAATGGGAATGGCAGGAAGGGTGTCTCAGTCCATGCTGCTTCCATTGGCCATGAATGACAATTCCCGGCCATCAAGAGATGATATTGTTTGATACCTGTGGAGGTGCAGGTAAAGGTAGCCACGGCAGCCTGCCAGGGACTAACCCTGCAGACCACATCTGGCCCATGAACCAAAATTAATCATCCCTGTACTAGGTAGTTCATTTCATATAAATATGACCAACAGACTTGGGTCTAATTAAACATTTTACTTCACCCATCTTTACTCTCTAGTATCTGGAGTCCAACATGGGTACAACAACACTGAAAACACATCTAGTCATTTTTGTCTTCTCTCTTTTAAATGAGTATAAATACTTGAAATATATAGTGCAATATATCTATCTTCTCCTGGCATGTTTCTTGGCTGGGCCCAACCCTGCTAGCCTATTCACACCAGTGGCCTCATTGAAGTCAATGGAAATGTTCATGTGATACGTAGCAGGAATTATCCCATTATAGATGCACTATTTTCCTCTCTGCAAGAAACCCTCCAATGCAGAAGGTAATTGAGAGGTCTCAGTTCCACTTTTAGGGTATGTCTAGACATCAGCGCTATTTCAGAATATTTCCGGTATCCCAAAATAGCGTTTTCCGCATCTAAACAGCATACCCATTATTTTGAAATGCAATCAAAATAATGGGCCTGCTATTCTGACGTCCTGGTAAACCTTATTCCATGAGGATTAAGGGACTTGTCAGAATAGCTGTCTATTTAGAAATTTAGCACTGAGTAGACAGTGCCATATTTTGAAATACACTCAAAATAAGCTATGCAATTTGCATAGTTCAAATTGTGTAGCTTATTTCAAGCTATGAGTACAGTGTGGATGCACCCTTAGTGCTGAATTCTGATAAATGTAAAAAAAAACAAAACGTTCCCAGTGTGGGTTTTTTTCAGAGAGTACAACAGCAGTTCCTTGATATAATGCGTGAGAGATGCACGCAACACAATTGGAAAGCAAGTTTTTCCTTTCACTGCTGTATCCTTTTACAATTTGCCTTCAAAAGAAGGGTTGGAATTAAAAACCAGGCATGGCACTCTTGACATGAGAGTAAAACCTTTCTGCCCATAATAAATTGCAGAAATCACTCACAATAGTTCATCTGAATGAAAACCAACCCTCTGTGGTCCTTGCAATGTTCTGTAAGTATCAACTGGAGGGTTATCTTGTGATTGACTAATTAATTAGTTAATTAGCACTTTGAAGATAAGTATTATTCCTATCTACCTCAATTAATGCTTTTGCCTAAAGTTAGGGCACCCTGGGAGTTAGTCTCACTTGTACTTGCATTCCCAGCTACTTTTTGAAATGTTGCCTATATGCAGCAGTGTGGTGGCTCAGAACTATTGTGGTGCAAAGGCTACTTCTAGCACTGACTATAACTGTCTCACTTTTATCTGAAGCTCCTCACTCATAAGAGTAAGGTTTCTCTTACTTGTTCTCTCATGTGTTGTACTTAGGGTATAAGCAATTTGTGGCAGAAACTCTCTTTCTGTTTCACATGTGTATACAATGAGCCTAAGGTGCTTGAGTGGGAGTAATAAGCACTACTACCATAGAAATAAATATTACATAAAGCTGGTTGAAAAACTAGACACTGAGGGTGTGTCTAGTGGCCTTTTTTTGAAAAAACTTCCCCTGCATATAGACTGCTGCCGCATTCTTTTGAAAGTAAATGGAAAGAATGCAGGAATTGTTTTGACCGCAGAAAAGTTTGTTTTACAAGGAAGAATGCCTTTTTTCGAAAGTGCTCTTTCAAAAAAAGGAGCTATGTAATGCAAACTGTGCTTTTTCGAAAGAGAGCATCCAGACTGCCGGGGTGCTCTCTTTCGAAAAAGTGGCTTGCTTTTTCGAAAGTACTGGTTGTAGTCTAAACACTCTTTTTCAAAAGAGGCTTTTTTGAAAGTATCTTTTGAAAAAGCCTCTTTTGAAAGAGGCTTGCAGTGTAGATATAGCCAGGGGTTTGTCTACACTACAGAGTTTTGTCGGAAAAATGACTGTTTTTCTGACAAAACCTGAGTTACATCCACACTGCAATCACATTCTACTGAAAGTAAATCAAACAGAGGGTGCAGAGGGTTTTTTCCAGCATTGGTAATCCTTTTTCTGCAAGGAAGAAGCCTTTTTTCTGAAAGAGATCTTTCGCAAAAAGGCATGTGTGGATGGGGAAGAAGGAGTTCTTTCAAAAGAAAAGGAAAGAGGAAAAAGCACAGGTGTTCTGGTGGCCACTCCATCCATAGTAATCACAGCTTACATGTGAGATAGCGTCCATTCAGTGTGGATGCTATCTTTCGAAAAAGCAGATCACTTTTTTTAAGTGCTTTTGTGTGTGGATGCTCTCTTTCGGAAGAAGTTTTTTCAGAAGATCTCTTCCAAAAAAAGATTTTTCTGAAAGAAGCCTGAGGTCTAGACATAGCCTGACTCATTCTGTGATTCATTTAATCTCTCTTTCTCTCTTCATCTTACTCATCTGCAGCATGGGGATAATGCTACCTACCTCACTTTTAGGAGAGCTGTTGATAAAGGAGACTATAGAGAAAGCTACAGGACTTTGGAGCACTGTTCTCAGTCATGTAGAATAGTGATAGAAATGTAGCCGTGTTAGTCTGGTGTAGCTGAAACAAAATACAGGACTAGGTAGCACTTTAAAGACTAACAAGATGGTTTATTAGATGATGAGCTTTCGTGGGCCAGACCCACTTCCTCAGATCAAATAGTATATATGGTACATATATATATATATATACCATATGGTATATATGATTGTGACTATTTTCTTCCACTATTTGATCTGAGGAAGTGGGTCTGGCCCACAAAAGCTCATCATGCAATAAACCATCTTGTTAGTCTTTAAAGTGCTACATAGTCCTGTTTTTTGTTTCTGTTCTCAGTCAGAGCACCTCCTTAGCCCTTGGCTGGTATTATGTAATCTCCCACTCCTGTTACAATCTACATTAGCACATCAGTGAGTCGTTATAGATGGGATTTTCAGAAATACTCAGCATTGGCTAATTGGTTCTAAGAGGTGCAGAGTTAGGCCAATTTGTATCTCTCACTTGCGAAGTAAAACTTCAGTGTATTAGATCTAGAAACATTTGAGAGCAACACTGTCAACATAAAGATCAGCTTTCTAATAAATAAGTCCCTGTGCTATTTACTACTAATGCCGTAAATTAAAACAACCAGCATTTTAGAAACCTGATTTCTTTTTCACTAGCATCAATGCCACTCATTTGCTTTTTGCAGTTCACTCAAGTTGAACTGTGACACTAACGTGATCAGTTTCACTTTAAGTTTATAGTTTCTGTCACCTTCTCCTTTTCACACACACTGACCCTTGATTAACCCATTTGTGTTTCATTGACTAGAAAGGTGTTTTTAATAAAAGAAAGCAAATCCCTTGTTTTCCTGCATTATATAACACACCATGAAAATGTTTATTTTCACAAAACAGTCTGCAAATGTCTCCTTTATTGTTTTAAAGGGTCCTAATTTCTTGGCAGTGTTCCTTGAAATAAAAGGCATTAGGACTTGAAGATGACAATTGTGGATAATAGTTGAAGGATTTGGTATGTGGCATTTGTGGAAGATGGGAAGAGGGTATAAGTCTGACCCCTCTGATCACTGGATAACTCTACTGTCATCACCTATATCAGTGTAGAACCAATATGAAATCAGACTCAGGCCCAGGATATAAATGAAGATTGTGGCCCAGATACTCAGAAGTATTTTGGTACTTAACTCCTATTGATTTCAATGAGCTAGGTTCCTAAATACCTTTGAAGATCTGGGCCTGAGAACATTTAGATACACATTAAAGAGTGCACACATTCATCTGGCTGTGCTAATGTGTTCTCATTAACAATAGCAATAGGTTCAAACAGCTAAATCACTACCCCTTATGCTGAACATGGCAGTACCAGGGAGAAATTTACCCTGATACCTAACTGTGAGTAGGAGGTGGTGAAAAGAAAGAATAAAAATCACGTTACCCCCTTTGTAGAGAATCATCTTATACTTACAGAGTGACAATGGTTATTCTCTTTGGAGTTAGATTTTTCAGGAGTGGCTTCTTTTCCTTTCCTGGGAGGGGGAGAGTGGGGAGAAGAAGAAGATTACAGTGGAGAGAAGAGGAATGAGACCTGAATCTGGATGGCTTAAAACTCAAGATAATCCTAGCAAGTTGTGAGCAGTGCAATGGGATAATTTGAAATGTAAATGTGACATTTTCCTCCACAGTGAATTAACAAGACATGACTGCAGGCTCTCCTTGTCACTGCAGTCACATTCATAGAGTTGCTGCTCTCTCTCTCTCCTCTCATCTAATGCTATGACAATAGACAATCACCAGGAGCCTTCTTCAAATAAATATCAAATCAAGTCTTTCCCATACCAGAAGTGACATATGCACTGAATTATCTTTTATTCATTTTGCTCAGAATCATGTTGCTAAAAACACCATATTACAGGGTTAGGCGACAGGAATGTACTCCCCCCACCCTCCCGACAACACTAGAGAACAACAGAGAAAATTGTCTCCCCCAAATTTTGCGTTATTTAACAGAATGTAAATGAGGCAGCAATTGATCTTTTCCCCCAATCACTTTGCAATGTTACAAATACTAAATAAGGTGTTCCGCAAATGGAGGGAGATGGACTGGAAGTTTATATTTAAATTTAGATGGTGCCATACTTATTACTTTTGGCAGGTTCTGTGATGTGCCCAGTTTTCTCTGTTCAGGGCAGGGAGAGGGGATGACAGGGAGATGGCTGAGGCTCTCTGATTTTCTGCCCAGCTCCCTCACAGAGCAATTTCTTAGGTGATGGTCTCAAAGGGACTGTCTGCCAGCAGTGGGTAGTTGAAGTGTAGCATATGTGAACTAGTTCCTACTCCTCATCCCTGTTTGCCCTCACCATGTCCCTCCTCTTTGCCAACACTGCCTTGAACCATGTACCGCAGGAAGAGTAAGAAGCTGTACCATGCTAAGGATCCCCCTGGGCAAGAGTATCCACTACAAGGATTTGCAGAAGGTTTTCCCTTTCTTTGTGCTGTCTACGTCTTGTGAGAAGAGCAGCTTGTGGCACAAAATCTGCCCCCAGAAACCTCAGTGTAATAGTTTCACACTAGCTAGAACACAGGACTGAAAACCAAGGCTCTCTTTAGTATCAAATAAGAAGGCACCTTTCTTGTGGCTCCACCTTAGGATCATGCATGTCTTGCCAGGAGGCAAAGGTTTACAAGTGGGGTTCAGTAGATGGCTGAATTGGCATAGTCCTGAAATGAGCAGTGCCAGAACCAAGGGGAGGAGGTCAGCCAGTGAAAGAGCACAACAGAGCCACTGCGAACTCCAGCCTAGCTTGAACCTTAATTTAGATGAACGCGATAGGCTCTTCTTTTCAAAGAATCCATGTTGATAGCTGCCTCTGTGCTGTACTCTCTTCCTTGGAAAAGTGCCTTGTTTAGGAGAGAGAGGAATGAGAGCGTACAGCCTGTTGTGTTCCTAGTTGGATACTGCATCGCTGCATTCATTGACTTGGTGCAAATCATCTAGCCACTTTGTGCTTCACTTTACCCCATTGAAAAATGACACCAATAATATTGACAGTACCAGGGAAAAAATGTGCTGCAAGGGTGAATTAATTCACATTTGCAAAAACTACAGTGACCTCTTCAGATGAAAAGTGCTGATAGAAGGGCAATACATGATAGCAGTCCCCTGGCAGTGACCATGAACTATAATTTCATGAATGACTTCCACCACTGAAATTTTATTTTATGATTGTGTTTTATTTTATGCTGTTCGACAGGAAATGGGCCTCATCAGGGAGAACAATGAAGTAACTGAGCATGTGTCCTACTGTCGCATCTGTATTGACAAGTGTGTTCAGAAAAAGAATTTCTAATTTGATGTCTCAGCACAGCAGCCAAAACATATAGAATAGTTTGTGATCTGTAAGTTAAAAATGCTGATTAATTGTAATGCATGAATACATTAAAGTGGGGCCTTTTGATTTTCCTGTTTCCTGGCAGAGATAAACTAGTTATTGAATAACATTTGCATGATATCTCTCTTTTATCTCCTTAATCAAATTAAAAGATTTAAGGGAAAATGCATTATTTATAATAGTTTTATGTAACATGGTTTCATCTTAGACTGTTGAGTATTATGTTATCTACAGTTATGTTGACAGATGTTGACACTGCCCAAAACCGAAAAGAAAAGAAAAATACAGTCATGAGTAGTAAATAGCATCCCCCCTGACACAGTTGGAATATGAAACAGCAGAGAATGCACACTGCCAGGGCTTTAAATTTGATAGCTATTTTATCTTCTGTATTGTTCTTATGTACACTCTCTGTAACCATTCTGCTGTTGCATTACGGATCAGGATTTCCAAGATTGCTCTTTAGAAAAGGGTGTGTCAACTCACAATACAATCCATTTTTGTCTGACAAGAGACAAGGTAATAATACAAAGACATTCGGGCCAGGATAGCTTAAAGTAAAAGGGATAGAGAATTTAGTAAATACAGAAATGCATGAAAAAAGCTTCATTAGATGATTGGCTTGCAGAGAGATTCACTAACTCCTAAGAGGCTGTGTGTAAATGGCCATATTGTGAAATCAGGAATAAATGATCTTTTTTGTCATTAAAAAGATGGTACTAATAGTAAAATTAGAAATTCATTAACTTTGCTCAGCAAGGTCTGCAGTAGCCTCATTTACTTAGCTTTCAATAGTCCATTGTGCATGCCAAGATAGACTTTCAGACAGCTATATGATTTTATTTTTTCATAAAATAGTTATCTTGCATTCATTCCAATATTATACGTCACACAGTTCATAAATTGATTTACAAATCCCATAATATCAAATGTCTATTCTCATCAGCTCCTACAGAACTCTAATATTTATATGATTTAATTCAATTTTGTTAAGCTTGGACCTTTTTTATAATGCATAAAGACAGATTTAGTGACCATTGGGCAAAACAATTGATTTGATTTGACATCTGTGTTCCAATAAAATGTAATGCTGTCATTAGTTTTTTTCCTTTTGACAGCTGAGAAGAAAGATATTTAATCTTAAGATAAAATGTCACTGCGGTGATTTAAGAATCACAAGGACATATTAGCCAGTTAGAATAGTATCCAGGGCAGACAAAATGGGAACGTATGCATGTTAAAAAAAAATACAAGGTCACCTACGGTGCAGCATAACAGACACATCAGAGATGAGAGAGCATCAGGCCCGATATTACCTCTAACTAACAATTGGGGGAACTCATTTTAACTCCTTTCATACAAGTGTTCGGTAAAATTCAACCTTTTATTTGATTCTAATCTCCGTTACACATTGATTTATAGCATAGGTGCTGGAACTAGTAGTGCTAAGGGTTCTATCTCACCCCCTGGCTTGAAGTGGTTTTCATTATAGACAAGGTTTACAGTTCGGTTCAATGGCTGTCAGCACCCTGTCTATACACATTCTTTCATCATGCCTGATTTATAGGCAAGTTGTTCCAAATTTACAGTGGAGTAGTTTAGATCAGAAGCAGGCCCCTTGATTCTGCTGTGGTGCTTTAAAAGTACAACATCGGGTAATACCTAAGGATTATGGTCTGAATGCACAAAAGGCATTAGTTGTTGTGATGGTGAGCTTCACAAAGCCTAACTTCTAGAGATGGAGATAATCACTGTGATTCATCTACCCTAAGTCAGGTGTTTAAGCTACAATACAATGAATGGGGGTAAGAGATCGGTGCCTTCGACTGAGATCCACAAAACCAGCATGCTAGGCAGGGGCCTTCCCAAGCTAGCCAGTAGGATATGCCCACAAGAGCAGTGTTTCTTAAACGCAACCCCACTCATAAAGATAAGAGATTGCAGATATTTCTGCCAGTGATCCATCACTGGATATCGTCTTTGGAGATAAGCTTCCATGCAGTTTTTGAAAAAAAGTGAGGGAAGGGGGAGGAAGTGTTCCCTCACAACTTTTAGCCCAGTGGTTAGGGTATTCACATGGAAGGTAAGAGACCCACCCCCGTTGCAGTCCTGTGTCATCCATCTGAGAAGGATTTGTACAAGAATCTGCCACCAAGCAGGGTTTTGTGCTAAACACTGGGCTATGGGAAATTCTGATATGGCATTCCCACAGCCTCTCCTATTTGGGGCTATTGTATTTTGGATAGATAATTAAATAGTTGTTAGACATGAGGGCTGGCTAATGGGTCTTCCATGTTGTGGGCTAGTGCTTGAACTACCAGGCTAGAGAGTCATTCTCTCTCTGTCACTCAAAGGACTCTAAGGCTGTGTCCAGACTCCATGCCTCCTTCGACAGAGGCATGTAGATTAGCCACATCGGAAGAGGGAAATGAAGCCGCGATTAAAATAATCGCGGCTTCATTTAAATTTAAATGGCTGCCCCGATCTGCCGATCAGCTGTTTGTCGGCAGATCGGGGGAGTCTGGACGCGATGCCCCGACAAAGAAGCCTTTCTTCATCGACACAGGTAAGCCTCGTGAAACCAGGTTTACCTGTGTCGATGAAGAAAGGCTTCTTTGTCGGGGCATCGCGTCCAGACTCCCCCGATCTGCCGACAAACAGCTGATCGGCAGATCGGGGCAGCTATTTAAATTTAAATGAAGCCGCGATTATTTTAATCGCGGCTTCATTTCCCTCTTCCGATGTGGCTAATCTACATGCCTCCGTCGACGGAGGCATGGAGTCTGGACACAGCCTTAATGAGAGAAACAAAAAACAGGACTATGTAGCACTTTAAAGACTAATAAGATGGTTTATTAGGTGATGAGCTTTTGTGGGCCAGACCCACTTTCTCAGATCAAATAGTGGAAGAAAATTATATGGTTGTCCTGTTTTTTTGTTTCAGCTACACCAGGCTAACACGGCTACATTTCTATCACTATTCTTAATGAGAGAGAGAGAGCGTGAGCGCATAAGCATAAGAATGATTCTGTAGCAGTGTATACCTAAAATGGACAACAAAGGCCACAAACAGCAGTGGTGTCACAAGAGGCTATCCTGCAGTTGCATGAGGTTGTCACCCTCGACAGACACATGCTGTATAGGAATATATGATGCCATCTCCAAATCCAAAAGAGAGGGAGCTTTGGGGACACTAAGTTGTCCAAGATGCTTGAGAAGGTACCCTTTAGGCAACAACTTCAGCAGGTTGAGACATTGTACCCAGGACATGGTACAATTGGAATTAATAGATTTAATGTCTTCTCTCTCTTCCTCCCACCTCTCCCAACAACAATAGTACTGAAGTCTCAAGAGACACTCACAAGTCCACATGACAATACACGCCACCTCAGAGACTAACTGAACATTATCACTTAATTAAGTTAGCAGGTTCATTATAAGTATTTTATATTCTGTGTCAGGCTAATGTTGGTTGCCAGTGGTGATTATTGTTATATTTGGCTGGGAAAGGAAGATTTGGGAAACTGTACCTTTAAGAGAGACTGGCAAAAACTAGCTGGCATTGGTTGTTATGTAATGCAGAGGCTCTTAATGCAGATCAGTTAGGCCTTGGCCACTGAATGCAGCAGATCTCTGTGAGCCTCCTTGGCTCTCTGTGAGCACTGAGCACCACACATGAAGCAGTAGGAATATATTCATAAGGAATTTGTTGTGGGACAGTTCTGTGGAGAACAGAAAGCAAACCAGGCCCTGGTTCAGTTGATAGAATATGAAGTCAAGAAACTTAGGTTCTGGTCTGGGCTTTGGTTTGTGAGGTGACTTTGGGAAGTCACTTAATCTTGCTGAGTCTCAGGTTCTCCACCTGATAGCTTTATAAAATGCTTTGAGATCTATGGCTGCAGAAGCCTTATATCTGCCAGGTATCATTAGCTTAGGAATTTCCTTACCAGAAAAGATCAATGATCTATTTTAGTTCCTGTCTCTAACAGTAGTCAGTGACCGATTTATCAAAAACTGAACTCCTCTTGTAATGCATATAACTGCAATCGGAAGGAAAATAATTCTCAAAGAGAAAAATTTCTTCTTGACTCAAGCTGATGATTGGCGTATGCCTTGAACCATGAGGACTGATAGACCTTGTAATTTTATCCTACCTAGTGTAACTGCAGATGCTTTTCTCATGGTATTCAGATGTGTCTAATTCTTTTTTTGGAATCTTGCTAAGCTAGCTGTCTCAATAATTCACTTTACATTGCTCTCGTGCTGATGTAGGGGAAGATTTGTAATATTCAGGACTCGTTCCAAAGCTGAGCTTTTTGGTCCTTCAAAATTCATAAAGAATCGTGCCTCAAGGTTATTAGTCATGGGTTCCTGGAAATGTTGCGATTTTACATAATAATACTGAGGACATTAAACAGCTTTCGAAGTTTAGCTATATGACTACTGTGTAATACGGTGTGCCTTGTTTACAAGGTAATACAAATGAACAAACATCTATTAACAAAATTAATGATGAACAATTGCTGTAATTTCACTTTGCTTGGAAAACACTTCTTGTAAATGAATTGTGTTAATAGTAGCTTGCTGATTGGCTTTATCTTACAAACAAGACAATAAACTATGTAAACAAATTCACTTCAGCAACATTAAGGTTGTGGTACAAAAAAGCCAAGATATGGAAATTTATGGGATCTTGTGAAGAGCAGATATAATTAAATCTGTCAGTACAATTCTCTGTAAGACACTGTGCATTGATCAGAGACCTCTGCAATAAACTAGTGTAATGGAGGGAGCTACCGCTATACTGTGGAGGAATTTGTAAAGCACCTGAACCATCATGACTAAGGTTATGTCTACACTACAGGGTTTTTGTGAAAAACCCACGAAACATCCACACTTGAAGTGAGTTTTTGTGCCAGTAAATTTACAGTAAATAAAAATAGTAATAAAAAAGAGAGGTTTTTTTGCAGTGTAGGTATTCTTTCTATGAGGAATAACTCCTTTTTGCGCAAGACTTCTTGTGCAAAAAGGTGTGTGTGGATGGGCAACAGGGGGGTTTTGCTCAAAAAGAGCCAATCGAAAATAGCACAGGTGCTCCGGTGGCTATTCTGTCAATAGCAATCAGCGCTTTCTTTCGAGAGAGCATCCATGCAGTCTGGATGCTCTCTTGCACAAAAGCACATTGCTTTTGCAACGCACTTTTGAAGTGTGGATGTACTTTTACGCAAGAAGTTTTTACGGAAGATCTCTACTGCAAAAAGCTTCTTGTGCAAGAAGCCTGCCGTATAGACATAGCCTGAGTGTCAAATGCAACAATGGCAGGAATTATTTTTTCATGAACAGATCAATTTCTTCACTCTTTGCATGGGTAGTAATACTTCTTATGGGACATATTTGGAGCAGGAATTTAGAAGGGAAATTCTTGTCTGCTCCATGAGTTTGGTCATGTGGCCTGCTCTGTTGAGAGTAACATTGATTTTACAGTAAAAAAGGAGAACATGGGCTTGTTCTGATCATCAGTATGACGATATTTCCCAGTGGAGGATCTTCTGCTTAAAATACTCCTCCCCAAGCTCCAAAAAATTTGCTTTGGTTTCCACCTGTTGTAAATGGATTGTTTGGCAGAGGTAGTTTCATACTTTGAAATTAAACTCTGCATTGAAAAATGGTAACCAGGGTCTGCTTTCCTCAATGGCCCCCAGAAGGGCCACTGACAGTGATTTTACCCACACAGGCTATTGTGTGGATGGGCAACAGGGGAGTTTTGTGCAAAAAGAGCCAATCAAAAAAGCACAGGTACTCTGGTGGCTATTCTGTCAATAGCAATCAGAGCTTTCTTTCCATGCAGTCTGGATGCTCTCCTGCGCAAAAGCACATTGCTTTTGCTATGCGCTTTTGTAGTGTGGATGCGCTTTTGCGCAAGAAGTTCCAAGGATCAAAGGGAGGTACCCAGAAAAGCCATTTCTAGTGGATCTTGGCTGTAGCTGGGCTGTATGAAGAGCGTCTTTGCTGAAAAGATCAACCTGAATTAGCTCATACATTGTATTGAGACAATGGGCTCCAAGCAGTTCAAGAACCCTGTGGTGTTAGACTGAGACATTTTCCAGGTCTGAATGCTGAAAGTAGGCAAACCACAGGGAGAAATGGTGTGTTACTGTGTACAAGGCAAAGAAAGGAAGTGTGTTGAGAGTTTCAGATAGGCTGCTTCTTTCTGGCTATGAAGCTGTCTGATACGGTGCTCTTGCAAGTGAGAATTGCCAGTGTATAGTTTGATTTTTTATTTGCCATTTCTCTTCAAAGGAAGCAAGTCTGGTGGATAAAAAAACCGATCATGGGAAATATCTTAAATCTCTGCCCCACCAATTTATTTCCCAACTGGAAAATGACCCAGTCCAAACGCTCCCCAAACTGCTACTGCTCAGCAAGGGAGAAGAACATTCTTACGGGGTTGCATAATAAGAGACATCCCTTTTATGTAACCAATCTCTGGTCCATGGAAAATTTTTATTCATTAGTAATGCACAATTACTGTTAAATCAGCTATAAACAAACACTTTATTTAAAATCTGTTGTACTCCTGCAAGGTGATTGACACTTGTTATAATTAAAACAACAGAGAAAAATCACTTAATGAAAAAACAAACTCTTCATTTTAGTCTTCAAAGAAGTTGCTTTATTCTAAAGACCCCTCCCCCCCCTCAACTGGCTTAAACAGGTGTCAAGAGGTCTCTACTAAGGGGGTTAAGTAATGGTTAATTGACTAGTTGAATAGTCAATGGAATTTCCATTGCCTACCCGACTAGTCAATAGGCACTTCTGCATTCCTCCTTTGAAATGCACAAGAGCCCCAAGAGGGGCTCTTGTGCATTTCAAAGGAGGAATGCAGAACTCCATGTGCAACCCAGGGCCAGCGGGAAGTCCCGCTGACTCTGGGCTGCAGGTGGCGTGCCAGCTTTGAAATGCGCAAGGGTCCCCATGTGCATTTCAAAGCTGCTGTGCAGCATGGAGCCTGGGGTCAGACCGTCCCCCCGACTCTGGGCTCCATGCTGCACTGCCGATTTGAAATGCCATGCAAAGCCGGGGTTAGCTGGGGACTCCCCTGCTGATCCCAGGCTCTGCGTGGCATTTCAGTGGAACCCAGGATCAGCAGGGGACTCCACAGCTGACTGCGGGTTCTGCGTGGCATTTCAGTGAACCTTGGGTTCAGCTGGGGAGCCCGGGATCAGCTGAACTAGTCCCTTGGGCTGGAGTAGCTGACCTGGGCTCAGCTGTGCGGTGCTGCCATTTTGAAGTATTCCCTCTTCATCCCCCTTTGCTGCCTCTATTTGATGGAGGCAGCAAGAGGGGGTGAGGAATCTATTAGTCCTTAACTTCCGCAGTCTCTACCATGATGCAGTTCCTATACTGGTGAGTGAGAGAGGGTCTCACCCCAACTAGAGGTGGGGAGGGGGAAAGCTTGAGAAAGTGTCTTGCAATAAAAAGGGGAGTCCAATGTGGACAAAGCACAATGACTAGTGGTCTAATAATCTTCCTTACCATCTCTCTGTAATCTGTCCATCTATCTCTAAGGCCCTGATTCTAATTGACTTCATATATTCACGTGCAAGAGGACAACTGGAGTGAATGAGAATTAGACAAGATTGGCTTTTCCAGCATACCCCTCCCTATGATATCTAGTGGCCACTAAATATCATTCTATCCATACAAAGGAACACTTTTTGTACCTTGGGATGAATTAATAACATTCGTTTTAGTAATGATTATGGGGCTATCCCCTCCAAACCAGGTTCCTCCCTTTTTAAAGACTATTTTCTTAATCATTTACTTCTGCAGTGAAACTGTTTTCTCTGGGTAACATTCATAGAGAAAAAAGGAAAATATTTCTTAATGAAGCTGTTTACTGTTAAAAGCACTTGGGATTAGAAATAAATCAGCTTTAAACTTCCAAAGGAAAAAGTGAAGAGAAAAAAAGTGAAACGCAAAATAGTCTCTTAAAAAGGAGGAATTATATGTATGAAATCCTTTGATCAATATCTTCACAATTATTGCTTTACTGCAAAAATGTATCAATTTATCATCTTTATATTATTAAGAACATGTTTTTCGCATGTGTGCTTGGTTATTTGCTATCCAGTTATTTTGTTGGCAGAGTAATAATAACGAATCCTATTTTTATCAATGTTCTCTCAAAACAATTCTATCAGGAGATCAATGGGAACTCAAACCTAGTGACCTTAGTTATCTGCTTTTCAGCAATCATACTAGAAATAGATACTTTTTTTTTTATCCTGGCTGCATAGGAGAGCAATGTGGAGAAGTCTCCCTCTCCTCTGATTTACTCCACTGAGCAAGCTCAGAGTGTGGTTCTGGTCATGATGGGTGAGCAGTAGCTGGTTCTCTAATATTCTGCCTTATGAGCAAGCATGCAGGGAGTGGGTCACAGATTTGGCTTTACTCCTCTATTTGCTGACTAGAATAGCTGCGGTGTATTGGGTAGTAAGCTGCCTGCTGTAAAAAGGTGAGGCACTCTACTCCTGAGAGCAAATGGCATGTTTTCTAAGGGTGTCTACACTGCTAAATTAATTCGGAATAACAGCCGTTATTCTGAATTAACTTCCATAGTGTCTACACAAGCAAACCACTATTTCAAATTAAATTCAAAATAGGGGGGCTCTTAATTCGAGTTTGGTAAACCTCATTCTACGAGGAGTAACGCCAAACTTGAATTAGCTCATTCAGAATAAGCGCTGTGTAGATGCTTAGTCTGAATTAGCTGGCCTCCAGCCTTCCCAGTTTCCTGTGGTGGCCATTCTGGGCCAAACCAGGAAAACTTTTATCCCTCCCCCCAGCCCAGAGCCCTTAAAGGGGTTGATTCTGGTCACAGTGCCTGTGCCAGCTCCAAGTCTGCTGGCCCAGAAGTCACTGCCCCGACCAGTGGCTCCAAAACATGAGCCAGCAAGCCACTGGCAGCCAGCCCTCCACCGCTCTCCAGGAGCAGTCTGCCTGCTCCCAGGAGCCTGGCAGGGCCCGGAGAAGATGGCACCTTCCTGGTCCAGGGTGGAGATTGTGGACCTTATTCAGGTTTGGGGGGGATGCCCCCAATGTCCATGATCTCTGCACTAGACAGAGGAATGCAGCCATCCATGGCAGGAAAGCTGCCAGCCTGGCCACCAAAGGGGGAAACCTGGGAAGAGGGAGCTGGAAGGGTGAAGCAAGAGGAAGAACGGGGAGGGGAAGCTCAGGGCTCAGGGTTGGGGTGGGGGCTCGCTGGACTAACTTGATTTTCATGCTTACTCCTGGGTTTGCATGTGGCCTTTGGTGGCCAGGCTGACTGCTATCCTGCCATAGATGGCTGTGTTCCTCCATCTAGTGCAGAGATCATGGACATTGGGGACATCCTCAGCCTTTAAGGGCTCCGGGGATGGGGAAGGGAGAGGAGTGATCTTGGTTACGGCTGGAATGGCCGCCAGGGCACCCTGGGAAGGCTGGAGGCCCCCTATTTCAATATAAATGTCTACATAGCACTTATTTTGAAATAGCTATTTCGAATTTGGCTTTATTCCTCGTGGAACGAGGTTTACCAAATTCGAAATAAGTGCTCCGCTATTTTGAATTAATTTCAAAATAGCGGTTTGGCTGTGTAGACGCTAGGAAATAATGGCTGTTATTTCGAAATAACTTTGCTGTGTAGATATACCCTTACAATACTAGGTTTTTTTGTCTCAGTGTTAGAATGGACAGGGATGGGCAATTAGCCAGGATGGGCGTGGTGGCGTTCCTGGCTTTTGTTTGCCAAAACTGGGAATGAGCGACAGGGAATGGATCACTTGATGAATACCTCTTCTGTTCATTCTTTCTGGGGCATTGAACATTGACCACTATTGATACTGGACATAGAAGTGTCTCAAATTTAAGTCCTGATAGGTTGAAACATATTAATCCACTTAGTGGCAATAACAGGGCTTACTATAAAAGTCCCAGATATGGAAGATGCTGGAGATTTTTCTAGGATAAAGGGATCACGTGATCAAATTGGGTAACATTAGAAAGGCTCAGAGACATTATATCTTCCAATAACTTTGCAGGGGCACTTTACAGTAAATTTAGCAAGGCAGTCTCTCGAGAAGATTTTACTGTTTCAAAAGGAATATGCAAAAAGAAAGGCAAGAGATACATTTAGCAAAGTACAACTAAATCAGAACAGAAAATGAGAAAAGTTGATCAAAGAACAAAGAAAGAATTGCATTAAAATTAACCACAGTAGAGCCATAAAATCAGCTATAAACCCTTAGCAATCGAAAATTAAATGAAGAGGAAGGTTATATTTTAAATGGGTTTAAATTTTCCAATATAGAACTTGATAGTTTCAACCTATTTGGCCTCTCAGAAGATTTACTACTGGCTCAGGCAAGTCTCGTTGAACCTAGGTATCTGAGAGCATAAATCAGTCATCAGATAAAAATCATATGTATTTTAGTATTGTAGTACAAAAACACTGTGGGGGTTTTTTTTTGACTGACTGAAAAAATATTCTATTCAAAGAAGTTTGAGGACAAAAACAACAACAAAAAAGATTAGGGGAACGGAACAGGGGAGGGATCATGTGAGGATTACTTCTTGTGTTCCCTCCCTCTGGGGCATGTGGTATTGGTCACTGTCGGCAGACAGGATACTGGGCTAGATGGACCATTGGTCTAACCCAGTATGGCAGTTTTTATGTTCTTATGAACAACTTCTGTATGATGTGAGATTAATGAGGCTGGGACTTTTCAGCATGAAAAAAAAAAAGAGATGACTTAAGGGGGATATGATAGAGGTCTCTAAAATCATGACTGATGTAGAGAAAAGAGATGAAGAAATGCTGTTTAATTCTTCTCATAACCCAAAAACTAGAGGTCACCAAAAGAAACTAGTATGCAGCAGATTTAAAATAAACTAAAGGAAGTATTTCTTCACACAATGTACAGTCAACCTGTGGAACTCCTTCCCGGAGGACATTGTGAAGGCCAAGACTATAACAAGGTTAAAAAAAGAACTAGATAAATTCCTGGAGGAATAGGTCCATCAAAAGTAATTATCCAGGATGGGCAGTGATGGTGTCCATAGCCTCTGTTTGCCACAACTGGGAATGAACAACAGAGACTGGATCATTCCTTCTGGGCATCTGGCATTGACCACTGTTGGAAGACAGGATACTGAGCTAGATGGACTGTTGGTCTGAATCTGTATGGCCAGTCTTATGATCCTAAAAGGACCTTATCCTATGTCCACCGAAGTCTCTGAATGGATTGGTTTGTTTAGTAATAGTATAATGGATAGATACCTCACCCCTCACCTTTATGGCTGATCTGTCCTGTAGAAGATTATCAGGCCCACTTCTTGAATGACAATGAACACAAAACAGAGATGTTATGAAAGCAATTACTATTTGTCATATTGATCTGTGATATGCAACACTACTCAAATTCAAATGAACTTGACAGTTCCCAAAATTTTGCACGGAATGTGATTTCAAAAGTATGCTGAAAAGTTCTTGAAGTAAAAAAAAAAAAAAAGTAAACTATGTACTTTTCAGGGTGAAATTATGTTTGTAGTATTGTCTATGTCATTCAAGATTCCTGTGTCATGAAAGAACATAACTTTGCCAGTATATGGGCTCTGCTGCGTGTTTTCCCTTAAGCATTTGGAAATAGACATTTCTGAAGATGGGATGAGAAATTAAATGGTTCAGTGGTCTATTCCAGTATGGAAAATCCTGGCATTTCTATTTATTTTTAGTAGGTAGCATTTTTTAATAGTCACAGGTTTATTTCCTCCCTTCAAAACTATGGATGAGAACCCAGTAGATAGAACCCTTTAAAATTAAAACATTGTGATAAGAAAGTGATTTCAGCCATAGCTATGTGGTACATCTAGCTTTATTTTTATAGGATCCAGTTATAAATTTCATATTTAGAAAAATTCTCACTGAATGTAATGCTTAGTGTGTAATTAAGTCCAAGGTTTGGATTTGATCCTGAGAATTCTTGCAGAAACTGTATATATATATGGGTGAGTGTGTGTGTGTGGGGGGAGGGGGGAGGGAAGTGGGGAGAGCACATAGATATCATGGCAGAGTTCTTTTGAGAATCACAATGGATAAAATTGAGCTCTTTGGAGAGGCTTAATAGAGAATCCTATGCACCACTTAAAAAACACTTTTGAAGTATGGGCAAAAGTGGGCCTTATGTTGTGTGCTCTCCTCTCCTCAAAAGTCCTTTGCTCTCCTCTCCACAATGAGACGTCTTTCTGATGACTGCTCCCACCAGTGTTTTGCATCCTAGCAGAAGAAGAACAGTCACTAAAACAGATGCTTTATGTGCAAAAATCAAAGGCTAGAACAAGCCAACAATTTTTGAGTAGAACTCTCCATTGAAATCAATGTGGGAATCTTGTGTAAATAAATCTGAGAAAATGATACAGCACAAGAAATTGAAGTACTTAAAAACTATGAGCCAGATCCCCAGTTGGTAAAACTGCTGTAACTTCACTGAAGCCAATGGACCTAAAGAAAAGTGCACAAGCAGAGGATTGGTCCCTTCAGTTATTGAAAAATCTTGATTTCAGGAGTTTGACTCATGCAAAATAACTTCCCCCCCTTTTTGATAGTTGTTATGTATAACAATTATTTTAAAGTAAGAATAATCAATACAAAAATAATATGCATAAATGCTTCTTTGCATGTTTATGGAAATCCCACCTGCAGTGTGTAACATAATAATTATAAATATATAATTAAAATAATGTATTATTATTTTAATTATGCACGTGGCCAAATTCCTCTGGATAACTTAAAGAATAACTAACTGCATCCCAGTACCTGAATACATTTACTAAGAAAAATAAAACAAACACCTATTATTCCACCTCTTGATACCCCACATACTCTATGTCAAACTATAAAAGCAACAAAGGAGTCTTCACTCTACCTTCACAGATTCTTTGTATGAACTTTACAACTGAACTGGTTTATCTTGTGCTTAAATTAATTTCTGCTAAAAGACTGTAAGGAGAGAACTTCCAGGAAAAAAAGCAAACACTGACCATGAATTGAAAGTGCCTGGTAAAATAACTTATGCAAATATAATCTATAATAAATCATGTTATATTATATATGAATGGAAGTTGTGGAGGGGACAGGCTAGAAGATAAAACCATATGACACTACCAGAAGGGAATGCAAATAAAATGTTTATTTTTAATATGACACAGCTGGCTGTGAAGGGGGCCTTTTTAATTTACAAGGCTTCTGCATCTGGTTCTTTGTTGAATAGTGATAGAAATGTAGCCGTGTTAGTCTGGGGTAGCTGAAGCAAAATGCAGGACAATGTAGCACTTTAAAGACTAACAAGATGGTTTATTAGATGATGAGCTTTCGTGGGCCATACCCACTTCCTCAGATCAAATAGTGGAAGAAAGTAGTCACAACCATATATACCAAAGGATACAATTAAAAAAAATGAACAAATATGAAAAGGACAAATCACATTGCAGAACAGAAGGGGGATGCGGGGGGGGGGGGGTGGTGGGAAGGGGGAGGAAGGAAGGTAAGTGTCTGTGAATTGCTGATATTAAAGGTAGGGAGAGTGGGATGTTTGTGAGTTAATGGTATTACAGGTGATAATTGGGGACACTGTCTTGGTAATGGGTGAGAAAGTTCAAAGTCTTGTTAAGTCCTTGTTGGTAAGTGTCGAATTTTAACATGAATGACAGTTCAGAGGATTCCCTTTCAAGTGCAGATGTAAAAGGTCTTTGTAGCAGAATGCAGGTGGCTAAGTCATTTAGAGAGTGTCCTTTCTGGTTAAAGTGGCCAACCACCACAGGACATACCACACTAATACCAACCCTGGTACCTTCCCTTGCAACAAACCCCGTTGCCAGCTTTGTCCACATATTCATTCTGCTGATACCATTATTGGACCTAACCAAGTGAGTTATAAGATCAAGAACACATATTCCTGCGCATCCAGAAATATAATCTGTGCTATCATGTGCCGAAAGTGTCCGTCTGCTATGTACATTGGACAAACATCTCAGACACTTCGCCAAAGGATTAATGCCCACAAAACAGATATCAGACAAGATCACAAAGAGAAAACAGTTTCTTGCCACTTTAACCAGAAAGGACACTCTCTAAATGACTTAGCCACCTGCATTCTGCTACAAAGACCTTTTACATCTGCACTTGAAAGGGAATCCTCTGAACTGTCATTCATGTTAAAATTCGACACTTACCAACAAAGACTTAACAAGACTTTGAACTTTCTCACCCATTACCAAGACAGTTTCCCCAATTATCACCTGTAATACCATTAACTCACAAACATCCCACTCTCCCTACCTTTAATATCAGCAATTCACAGACACTTACCTTCCTTCCTCCCCCTTCCCACCCCCCCGCATCCCCCTTCTGTTCTGCAATGTGATTTGTCCTTTTCATATTTGTTCATTTTTTTTAATTGTATCCTTTGGTATATATGGTTGTGACTACTTTCTTCCACTATTTGATCTGAGGAAGTGGGTCTGGCCCACGAAAGCTCATCATCTAATAAACCATCTTGTTAGTCTTTAAAGTGCTACATTGTCCTGCATTTTGGTTCTTTGTTATGAGCTTCTCAGAATTTCATATAGACCTAATCCTGAGATCCTTGCTTGAAAGAGCAGGCTTGTCTGATTGAGAAGGAACTGAACATGTAATGCAGAATGACAATCACCTATTACTCTTCTTCAGATGGTAACAGGAAAGAGTCCAGAAAAGATATGCGGCGACTTGAAAAAACAAACAAATCATCTGGGCTATCTGCTATTGTTGCCTAAAGTTGGTCCAAATGGAGGAGAGCTTTTAGAAGGAACCTGTCTAGCTCCAATGGAACGTGGTGGGAGGAATGGTATGCAAAAATCCTTTCAGTGCTTAATTTTCCTTTTACATACCTAATGAAGAGCTTTAGTACATTAAGATGCAGTTTGCAACTTCCCCACAAGCAAAATGAAGAAGTCCTTGTGCTTGAAAAGTGCCCCACATTTTAAGTTATTTTCATATTGTATATGTCAGGATCGGACATGCACATTGCATGCCAGTCATTTAAAGGACAAGCTGACAAAATCAGGAAGAAGCACATAGAAATGCGATATATTGAGAAAAGCACATTCAACAAGTTTGGGTATAAAGGACTTGAAGGTAAAATAGGCATTCTAGAAGTTCGGCATTCAAAGAGTTAAGGCTTGGGGTAAACTGCTCCTCTGGCTAAGGTAATGTAACTGTAGTAGAAACATCTGACACTTGGGAAATCATGGTAGCTAATTAACCAAATAAAGAAATCCAGTCAAGCAGGAAGCAGAGACCAGCTAGTAAATGGATGAAGTATGGCACATTGAAAAAGGCTTACTTGCCATGGCTTGGGGTCAGCCAATATCCTTTCCCATGATATTGGGGATCGATCCAAAGTCCACTGAAGTCGACGGGAATCCATACTGGATGCAACTGGCTTTCAATCAGGCCCTGATAGACTATGTCTACACTACAAGGGTATTTTGAAATAAGTTATTTCAGAATAATAACTCTCAAAATAACTATTTCGAAATAGCAGGTCCATACTACAGGGAAGCCTCAAAATTAGTTCAAGGTAGGCTCCCCTAATGTGGATGCACTACCTCGACTAAGAGCCCTAGCAAACACTGGGGAGTAATTACTTTGTATGGCTCTGGTGAGGAGCTACTTCAAATAGCAGCAGTGGAGCATCCATACTACCATTATTTTGAAATAGTTATTTTGAAATAGGTATTATTCCTCCTAAAATGGGGGTTTATTATTCTGGAACAAGAAGCCCGTTATTTTGAAATAACATGAATTATTTTGAAATAACGCTGTAATGTAGGCATGCCCATATAGTGTGCAAGATACATTGATGGGAATAGAGCTTAACAATTGGTGTGTTAACATAATTAAATACATCAATGGTCAGACCCAGTGTCACAAAGACTCTGTGTTACTATTTGAATACCACCACAAGAATTTTGGATATTTCAGTGGTTTCCTGTAAATTCAATACATTCAATAACTTAATCTGTTACTTTACTGAAATTGCAATATAGATTTGAATTAGGTATTTTGATATCTCAAGTATTTTTTTCTCTTTCAAAAGTTACTAAATCCAGGGCCACAAACCTGCCTTTTTTTAAAGTCCCCTAGTCTATTTAATTTATTTTTGTATTAAGAGCGAAATGTGATCATCCAGGAATAAAAGTTTATTTTTTACTCTTTTCAGACATATACCCAACACCTTAAATTAATTGATTTATTTTCAGTTCAACCATATAAATTCAATCCACTATGAGAGCTGGTCCCCCCATTCTCATTCCCAAATGTATAGATGTATTTTTAGCTATAAAAACTGGAGAATTGTACTCTCCAATGAAAAATTCCTTCATCTATATCACTCCCATTTATATCAATGGAAGTTGCATATAGGAATATAAAGGATGTTATATGACTCAGGGTATATTATCACCTGATGCCTTAGCTAAATGCCATCAGTGGAACAAATCCAACAGAAATAAAAACAATTATGAACTGCTTCTCAGAAGTCTAAAGTCCATTGAAACGAATTGTAGTCATTTCTAAAAGATTAAACTGAAATCATGTCAGCACCTATCTATGAATATACAGTACATCCTTTTGTAAAAATACTGCAGTATTTACATTAATAGCACAGAATATTGTAGTGGATCGATTGAAAGGTGCAGTGTTTTGCTTTATTACAAAAATTATACCAGATTTCTTGGATAAAACTGTAATAAAACTGTAATAAATATTTGTTCCATTTATCAACTCCACCTTCCTTTGTTTATCAAAGCTGGCTTCTTAGATAAAAGAGGGAAGAAAATAAGCATTTTATTAGCAGTGCAAAAGACAAAAGGAAGGTTCCATTGTTTTTAATAAATACATTGTCATACAAATGTCTTGCTGATTTCCCCTTCACCATCTTCAGGATCCTGAAAACAAGGATTTGAATAAACAGTTTTTTATTTTAATGAAGTAATAAATGCAGAAAGACAAGAGCTGAAGTCCTTATCTGATGTCATGAAAATAAACAAGAGTAAAATACCAACCCAAAACAAGTGTGTGGGGTGGCTGGGAAAAAACTTTAGAGTGGAAAGAAATATTCAGGAGTAATATAATGCAATTCTAGGCTTGGCTCTTACAACAAACCATCAAGTTAATTTAATTCCTCAAACCCCATTGCTCCAACAAAATGTTGTTTAAATCAATTCATTCTTTCATTACTCTGCTTAAGAGCACCGTGGAGTGATGAGAAATTACTGAGAAGACTTTCATGTATCAGAATTCCTTCAGTTTCACTTCATTTTCCATCCTGACATGGGATTAATGTGCTGCATTTGCATGCTAAAACAGAACATTTAATTGTAAAAGTGGTGTTGTCAAATTACCTTTCAATGAGTTTGTTTCAAATGGTTCATTAAAGTTTTCAGAATTGCTCACTGTACGATTGCATCTCTGCTATGGTTTGATATATTATTTTTCTCATCAGTAGCTGGTACTGAGAAAACCTTTACTTGATACACTATTTGCTAGTCTAGCATATTTTGAACAAAAAGCTGTCACCAAGTCAGTTAATCGTGTAAGTGTGTTTTTAAGTTTATCCCTATACAGAAGTACAAAACTTACTTCCTCATCACTAGTCCAAAAAGAGGGTAATGAGTTTGCTAAATATGATACCTAAGGGATTTATGGCTAGATTTTTAAAGGTATTTAAGTGTCTCACAGGTTTTCAAAAGCAACTAGGCACCAAACATCTTTGATTTCAATGGATGTTAGGCATCTTTTGATGCTTTTGAAAGTCCTACTATAGGCACCTAAATGGCTTTAAAAATCTGGCTTTTAGTCTTCCCCTTTGGTCTTTAACATTAGAAGTCTGGGCTTCAAACTCTGCTGACAGCCCAAGACAGATCGCTTATATTATGGCACCCAATTTGGGATTTGAACTCTCAAAAGCCTGAGACACTTGGGATTAGTGCATTGCTCCCAGATATAGGAAGGATATATAACTTGTTAGCCACATGTGGGTCTGCAGCCCAGGGCTGGACCGAGCCATTCCGGTGCCCCCGGACAGTTTAATTGAGCCCCGGATTGGGGAGGCGCATGTGCGGCCCTACCCCCGCCCAGCATGCGGAGGAGGGCGCGCGGAGCTGGCGGCGGCACGATGCATGTTCCCAGCCTGGCCCAGCCCAGCCCGGCTACCACTTCTGGTGCACAGCCCGTGGCTGCCCGGGGTGTGCCTGAACCTGGCTGTGCAGGGCCCCACGGCAGCGGGGGGGAAAGGCACTGCTGGCCGACGCTGAGGGGGTTAATGCGACCCCTGCCCCGGGCACGCAGCGCCTGATGGCAGCTATAAGGGGCGCTGTGCGTCCCTTACAGCTACCATCAGGTGCCCCCCCATAGGTTGGTGTCCCAGGCAGCTGCCCGGCTAGCCCATGCCTTAATCCGGCCCTGCTGCAGCCTCTGCTAGTAGCTGGACCACACAAAAAATTAATGGGTCTTCTCAATCAAACAGCTAAGCTTTATTTTACTCCATTCAGCTTTTTATGCTTGATGGCCACAGCCATAATATCTGGGCACCTCTCAATAATGCAGCAAATGACAAGACTAGCATCAATCATAGATAGTGCATTCAGAGCTGAAGATCCTGGTTAGAAACCCAGCTTTTACTCCTTAAGGTATGGGTCTTCTGCATTTGGGCATCCCTTTTCATCCAGAGCTGTCAGAGTACTTTATAAACCTGAATTCATCCTCCCTGCAATGTGAGTTTTTTCTCTCTATTACCATATCTGTAAGGCACTCTTTCAAATTAAAAATGAGAAATGGAAACTATTTATATTTAGACACCTGGACAGGTCAATCAAACCTTGACTGTCGTGTCAAACCACCCTTGTTACTGATTCACTGTGCTTTTCGCTGTCAATCATTGTTTCTTTTTTATTAGCACATCCTGTGATTGATGATTTATTGACATAACACTGTCACTCTGCTTCTAGGAGGTTTGCAAAGTAGGGAATGTAAAGGACATTTATTTCTGTGGTAAAACTACACCTTCATCAAGGGCCTCTCATACACTGTCAGACTCAGAGGGATTAGTGAACATTGTGGTTAAACATCTTGGCCTTGGTGATTTCCTTAATGGACATGTAGCCCTGAGACACAACACAGAGCATCTGTTGTAATCTCCTTACCAAAAATGACCAGATGTTTCATAGCCTAGTCTGGGTCAGTAGCACTTAGATGAAAATCCAGTTTAATGAAGTGTCTTCCAGAGTGATTTAATGGCTTTAGAGTTGGAGACTGGGTTTACCGATCTTTTGTTGATTAGCCCTCAGAGAATATATATCAAGAGAAGGAGAAAACTCCTTGGGCTACATTACAGGTAATGTGTGCTGGAGGACATTGATTGAGTTTGTAAGGCACAACTCTGCATTGGACTTGTCCAGGAGGAGCTCAGGCTAAGTCTGTCATTCAGGCAGACGTAGTTAGTTCCTGAGCTCTTTTCTGTGCATGGTGTTCTTTCAGGTGTGCAGCATTTTCTGTGGGTGAGTGGAAAGAAAGAGCCAGTACCAGCTCTCATCCTTTCTGCACTTTTTTTTTTTTTTTTGCTTCATTGGGCTGGTGTGCGGGAGCACAGAGATTAATGCAAGGGAATACAACAGGAGGCAACCTTCACCTTCCCAGACTGTGTTGTGCCAAGGACTAGAGATGTATGGTCTTGGGGGCAAGGATCAAGTTTTCATCTACATGCAATTTTCTTCAAATGGTTTATTTTGTAGTTTTTTGGGGGCCTTCAAGTTAAGTCTGAAGACTGCATACACTGTACTGTAGCATTTATTTATTTCAGTGCTTAAAGAAAGCACCAGGGACTATATGTAAGCTGGGATAAGAAAAACTCAATTGTGTGTCATATTGAATTAGCAGTATAAAGAGACCATATTTTAAAGAAGAGGCTGGAGTTACAGTTGAGATTCCAGTCTTATCCAGGAGCTGTCTTGACTTTAGAGAGCTTGATTTCAACCCTAATGTTGCATTAACACTATTTTTTAGTTTACTCTCTGTCTGTGTTTCTGGGCATGCTGCCCAGGCATATACTTGATGTAGGATAGAGAAAGTTAAGCTTTGTTTTAATCAATGATGAGTCCAAAATGAAATCACATGTGAGCTGTACTTAGTCATCATCTGAATGGAAATTGCACGGTGTTGATCATTGCTATATGTAATACCAATTCTAGGAGAAACTGTATTGCAATATAATGGAATAATCTGAATAAGCACCACTGTCCTCATATGGAGTCAACCTGCTAAACTGTTTGTGACTGTCAAATCTCATTGTTGGCTCTCAAAAGGATAAACACCCCTATTCTGCTGACAACTGAGTTTCTCCTATAGTCCTAGTGGTAGAAATTAAGGACATGGTTCTATTTTCATTTAGACTCAGCTGTAAATCCTCTGGGGTAAATGGCGGTACACTAATATAAATCAGAACAGAATTCCAGTACTTTTGGTTTTTTAGAGATAATCCTGAATGCTAAATCTCAACTGCAGTTGATCTGTACTACATGTACTATCTGCAGAAAGGCTTCCAACATGTCTCATGACCTATCCACAAAGCAACTGCTAGGTAAAGTATTTGATTTTACATAGAGTTACACCTGTTATTAGTATATGTTGCAGACGTAATATGATTTACTAGTGTTGCTTGTTTCCTGCTGCTATGTCAGCAATTGTTTTAATCCAAGTCTCTTTAATAGACTCTGTTTATGTCTCCTCCTCATGTAAAAACTCAGCAACAACCAGAAAGGGAAATTAAAAATAAAATCAAGTACCTACTATGCTAATTTAATGAATACAAGGAACATTTCCCTCAAATGTCTTTTTCCCCTCATCTTTAACAACAAGGGCACTGTAACAGTGTGGAAGCTTTGTGGTAATTATTTCCATTACATAGTGTCTATTAAGTTTTTCTCTTTACATAAAAATATGCTGGACTTAGCACTTATATAAATTTAGCAGGACATTATTGTGTCAGCCTGGGAAAACAAAAGTGAAATAAGGGTTCTGCAGGTTAAATATAATATGTATTAACAGGATTATTTAAGTCTTTGAGTCTCTCAGAAGTCATTATGAGGTTACCAAAGGTGATCTGAGGTGTTCTTAGCTCTTATATCATGTTAGTGGTACAATTCTGGTCTGGTTTTTAATGAAGATAGCACACAGAAGATGGCACTTAAAAGTGATGGCCAGATCCTCAGATGGTATGTATGAGCATAGCTGGACTGATAGCCAACTGAATCTCTGGCATATAAGTCTTCAGGTCATTTTTGTCGTCTACATCAGTGTTTTTAACCAGCGGTACGAGTACCCTTAGGGGTACTTGTGAGAAGTCTGGAGAGGGAGGGTACATCGACACAACTGAAATTTGGAGAAAACTGAACTTTTGTTTTAAGTTTTTCAGCACTTTATTATTTTTGTATTTTTACACCCAAAAATTTCATTGCCCACCTGGCTACAATTAAGTTGTTTAAACAAATGTGTTGCAATGGTAGAAAAAAATTGTGTGGTCTGAAAACAGTAGGTCCTGGTGGTACTTATAATTTTTTTTTTAAAAAGTACTTTATATAAAAAAAGGTTGAGAAACACTGGTCTAAATTATAGAAATGCTGGATGTAAAGGGCTGTATTTCCTCTACATCACTGGTTCAGTTCTGAGGCATCTCCTACAATGTTTCCCTTCCTGCCATCTTAAAGACCTTAAATCACAATCACCATTCTTCTGATGGAGGACAACTGGAGGGGACTTTGTTACCTAACAGTACTGCACCTTCATCTGAAAGAGTCATTATTGAGCAATACTGCAGCACTATAACTACACTGACTGTCTCCTGCTTGATAGGGCAGTAAACCAGCCCAATTCAGACTAAAAGCTGCTTGTCACTTGGCAGATCTTTTACATTCCTCTTATTTTCAGTAACTGGGGGAGGGGAGGGCACATTCTGTTTTCATATACACCAGTGCAAGGCAGGAGTAATACTGTTGACCCCAGTGGAGTTACTCTGGGTTTACACTGAAAGCAGAATTTGGCTCAAGATTTATACTTTCAGTATCCAGTGGACAAATGCAAAGTGGAGAGGTGGATATCAGCAACAGGCTGTTGGTGAGACAGCTCCATTGGCTGGCTAAAAGGGTTCTGTTCTTAATCACATCACAGAGGACAATAGCTGCCCAGAGTTCTGTGGACAGGGGCTGTGACTTCATTTCTGCCTTGAAAGGATGTTGCACAAAAAACAGGGTACAAATGGTAGCAATATCTCAGGCTGCTGCTCTCAGTACAGAACAGGTGCATCCCCCCCACCATCTGCTGTGCCATACTGCAGCCCAGAACTCCTTTCCAGTTTCAGCAGCCTTACTGCAGGATCTCTCCCCAGCCCACCTGACAAGCATAGGTGGAGCAAATCAAGGAGACATAGGCGTTGCATAAAGCCTCTGCCTGAGCAATTACTTGATTTTACATGTGGATTTTCTGGAAATGCACTAAACTGTAAGGTCCTGCCAACACATGACCCAGAGACTAACAAAAACCTCCTGCTGACTGCATTGCTCTGTGTGTGTGTGTATGTGTGTGTGTGTTGGCGGGGGGAGGCAGGGCAGTGGTCTTCTAAATCACTTCATTACTGAGGATTTGTACATGATTCTCTGAAGCTTTGTAATTGTTTCAGCTGCCTTGCCTTTTAAACTCTGCAACTTGTTGTAACCTTTGTAAAACCTTGCAACTTTGTAACTTTTCGTAACTTTCATCCACTCTGCTTGTAACTTGCTCTAACCTGTATTCTCCCCTGAGATATGAATGTGGGTGTGAGTAGAGACTATTGTGTGTTTGGAATTAGAAACTGCAAGGCTGAGCATGTGGAGCCAGATGATGAGTCATCAGACCAATCAAGAAGTCAGGGCTGCTCTGCTGGATCAAGGGAAGTCTGGGCACCCTCCCTGAAGACAAATGTGAATGAGTCACAAGAGTCACAAGAGTTGTACAGAGGCAATAAGAGGAGAGAGCATGTGGCAGAAGCTCCCTTTTCTTAGAAGCTCTCTTTCTTTTCTGACCAGCTCCCCAGCTATGATCAGCAGATAGACCCTCTAGAATCAGCTCCTTCTGCAACCCATATGCCTGATGGCAGGAATGTGTGTGTGTGTGTGTGTGTGTGTGTGTGTGTGTGTGTTCCCTTTTAGTTTAAACCTTTAGTGGCAACTCTGTCCTCTTTAGTTTAACCATATAGTACATATAATGGAGTGTTAATTCCTCAATCAATAAATCCATACTAGTGTAACCCTGGTTGGTTTCCAGCGGGAATTTTGGGGTAACAATAGGCAGGTTCCACCCCCACCTTCTGCTATGAGTTCTCAGCCCCAGGAACCCTAAACATCTACCCTGCTTCTTTCTTCCTAGGACTTCTTCCTATGTCTCCCACTTTTTATAGGGTGCTGACCCCATACGCTCATCTCCCTGTAGTATCCTGTTGTGCCAGGGCTGTTCTCCTCAGGGAGATGGTTTCTGTTCAGAACCCCTTACTGAGGCATAGACTGTCCTTATTTCCACCTTGCAGACCTATGCTTAGTCATCTGACCTTTTATCACTCATTAGCTCCCCCTGGGGAGCTGAGCTAAGAGTGGCACTGATGAACCTGAGTTCAATCCTCTTAAAGGACCATTTCTGTGCCATATCTACTTCACAAGGGGTTGGGAATCTGACTCATAAAAATACCCCCACAGCAATCTCAGAGGGCGTTATTCTTCCCCTCTAGACATCTCTCTTTTCTCTCTGCAGTGAATGTATCTCGCCTGTGATGGAGTGAAGCAACCCCGTCACTTACCAGCGCCGCGAGCCACGGGCACCGGTGAGGTAACCGCCGCCGTGACCATGATTGCCATGGCACAACAGGAAGCCGGAGGCATGGCGTGTCATCAGGACGCGCCCGGGGGCAGCAAGGATGTCATAGATGCGCACGGGCAGAATAGGGAGGGGCGCCCAGAAGTGAAGGGTAAAAGCGGTGCCGAGAAGGGGCTTGGAAATAAAAGGGAGAGTGGGGAAAGGAGCTGGGGAGAAGGTACGGAAGGAGGGGAATTGGCTGGAGCGTGAGGGGGGAGGGCAGTCACTGCCCGGCAGAGTGGAAGAGACCCAGGGTGGGCCGTGGAACCCTGAGAGCAGGTGCGTTTGGGGTAGACACCCCACCTGCTACCGTCAGGAGACACACTCCTGATGTTAGGGCCCTGGGTCGGGGTCCGGAGAGAGGGTGGGCCCAGACCCCCCACTCTGCCCGGGCGGGCCTGGATCACCGACCAAGTTATCACAAAGGGGGGGGGGGGGAGAGAGGGACCGAATCATGACAGAGGGGACAAAGTGTGACACGTGGTGGAGAACATGGGTATCAATCGGGGTCCTGCTCTAAGGACATACGACAGGGAGTAGCTGTATTTGTTGTTTAAAGGGACAAGCGCGATGGAGGTGGATAAAATCGTGGAATGGCTGGTGGAAAGTCAGCGCCAGTTGCAGCAGCAACAGACCGAAGCATTGCAGCAGCTGACGTCTGAATTTCGGGAGCAGCAGCGACAGCTGGTCCGTGAGTTGAGGGACGGAGGGAGTGTGACAGGACCCGTGGGCGGAGACGATGATGGGACAATAAGCTCTCGCCTCCCAATTAGGTTAGCTAAATTGGGGCCCGAGGATGACGCAGAGGCATTTTTGGTAACATTCGAATGAGTAGCGACGGTGGCCCGATGGCCCCAGGAACACTGGGCCACGATACTCGCCCTGTACCTCTCCGGCCCAGCACAGTTAGCCTACAGGGGCATGTCAGACCGGGACGCTCTCTGTTACTATAAGTTAAAAGAGGCGATACTCGATCAGCTGGGCATCTTGCCGGAGACCTACAGACAAAGGTTCTGGGCGGCCAAGTACTCACCAGGAGAACGACCCCGGGCGGTGGCTCAGTGGATCAGGGAGGCAGGGCTATGGTGGCTGGAACCTGCCACCAGGACGGCGGCTCAGGTGGCCGATCTGGTGGTGTTGGAGCAATACTTGCAGGTGCTCCCCCCAGAAGGGCAACGTTGGGTACACCGCCATTTGCCGGGGACCCTGGAAGAGGCGGTAACATTATTGGAACATTTCATGGCGGCAGAAGGCTCAGAGGAACGTAGCAGGGCGGGGAGGCCCTAGCCTGTGAGGGAAGGAGGGACAGAGCAATGAAGGGGCAGGCCCAAAGAGTACACCAGGGCGAGGCCCAGAGCGGCGGCTAGCCCCGGTATGGCACAGCCCAGAGAGAAAGGAGAAAGGGGAGGCACGAAACAATGAGGAAAAAGGCCTAGAGGTCAAGACGGTCCCGCTGCCGAGGCCAACCTGCTTCCAGTGTGGACAGGAGGGCCACTTCCACAGAGAATGCCCCATGATGGACTGTACGTATGGGCAACCCACTCCTCGGAGGGTACCGCGACAGGAGGTAAGCCGGGCCCGGATTACGCAGAGGGTGAGCCTGAACAGGGAAACAGTGGAGGCCGTGTTAGACTCAGGGTGCGGGCAGACATTAGTAAGAGAAGACGTTCTAAAAGGGGGAACGCCCAAACACCCCCAGGTGTGGATTAAATGTGTGCATGGGGACACTCGATCCTATCTGACAGTTCGAGTAGTCCTACAGGATGGACAACGAGGGGGGCCGCTGCGGGTGGTGGTAACATGACGGTTACCTTGCCCGGTATTGTTGGGCCGAGACTGGCCTGGATTTAGACAACTCCTACTAGGAGGGGACCACACCCGGAGAGGAGATGTAAAAGCCGTTTGGGTGGCCCAGAAAGAGGGAGGCATGCGCCAAGCTCAGCAGGAGGGGGGAGCAGCGGCAGCCTTAGTAGTGGACGCGGGAGACTTTCTGGTCTTACAGCGAGAGGACACAACACTCCGGCATGCTTGGGAGAACGTGCGGACGCCCGCAGTAGGAACTGGGGGAACAGGTGAGGAACGCGGGCAAGGACCGTACTTCAAGATCCAGGGAGATAAGTTGTATCGAATCCCGGGGAGCGCGGAGCGAGAAGAGGAGGAAGCCCAGTTGGTCGTGCCTAGAGCTTACAGGTGGCGAGTTATGGAACTGGCGCACGACAACCCGTGGGCCGGGCACCTAGGGACGGAGAAGACCCAGCAACGGGTACTCCAACGATTTTATTGGCCCGGCCTTTACCAGGATATTAAGAATTTTTGTGCCTCCTGCCCCCAATGTCAACGGATGTCGGGGGCGAGGGTGCCCCGAGCCGCGCTGGTACCCATGCCGCTGGTGGCGGAACCTTTTGCGCGCGTGGGTATGGACCTCATAGGGTCCCTTGAGCACACATGGAGGGGATACCAGTACATATTAGTGGTGGTAGATTATGCCACGCACTACCCAGAAGCCGTTCCCCTGCGTAAGACTAACGCGGCGGCGATAGCCGACGAGCTAATGAAAATGTTTGCACGGGTCGGCCTCCCCAAAGAAATCCTGACCGACCAGGGTCCAAATTTGGTATCATGCCTAGTGTCAGAATTGTGCAAGTGGTTACAGGTTAAGAAGATCCACACAGCGGCATACCACCCCCAGACGGACGGGCTGGTTGAACGCTTTAATCAAACACTGAAAGCGATGTTGCGAAGGCTGGCACAGGACGACCCTCGAGAGTGGGATAAATTATTACCGCCCCTGCTCTTTGCAATACGCGAGGTACCTCAGGCCTCGGTGGGGTATTCCCCATTCGAGTTGCTGTACAGGAGGCGGCCCCGGGGAATATTAGACCTGGTGCGAGAGGGGTGGGAAGAACAAACCTCAATGGCACTAGGGGCCATCCAATACGTGGTCAAATTGCAAAATAAGATGTGGACGATAGGGCGATGGGCCCAAGAGAATTTGCAGCAGGCGCAGGAAACGCAAGCCCGCCATTATGATAAATGGACGTGGACGAGAACCTTTAACCTGGGTGACCTGGTGCTGGTATTGTTGCCAGCGGGGGATTCCAAACTGTTAGCCAAATGGCAAGGACCCTACCGGGTGACGAGAAGAATCGGGGAGGTGGATTATGAGGTACAAGTAGGGGGTAGGCGTTGCAAGACCCAGGTCTATCACATAAACCTACTGAAGTGCTGGGTACCCAGGGAGGCCCCCCCGGTAGAAGCTCTTAATGCTGACATCGAGTTTGGGCCATGGGGGGAGGAGGAGGTGACTTGGACGGCTAGCCCCATGGAGGCAGGGTTGAATTGCACCCAACAGGATCAACTATGGGAGGTATTACAACAAGCGGCGGCTAGCCTAACAAGCAGACCTGGAAAGACGACCATGGCGTGCCATGAGATCGACACAAACCCCGGCCAGAAAGTAAGAGACCCCATGCGCCCCATACCCCGAAAGTTATGGGCAACTGTACAGCGGGAGCTGCAGGATATGGTCCGGTGGGGGGTAGTGGAGAAGTCGCGAAGTGATTGGTGTAGCCCAATCATGCTAGTCCCAAAAAAGGACGGGACCATGCAGTTTTGTATTGACTTCCGTAAAGTAAACGCAATGTAAAAGTTCGACGCATACCCCATGCCTAGAGTTGACGAGCTCTTGGAGCGGCTAGGACAGGCCAAGTACCTGTCAACTGATTGGCAGATCCCACTGTTGCCCTCAGCGAAGGAAAAGACGCCGTTCGCCACCCCCTTCAGCCTATTCCAGTTCGTCACCATGCCGTTCGGACTGCATGGCGCGGCAGCCACCTTCCAACGACTAATGGACCAAGTCCTAGAGGCTCACCGGGACTATGCGACTGCCTATATCGATGACATAGTCATCTTCAGCAGTTCCTGGGAAGACCACCTCCGGCAACTGGAAGCCATACTACTAACGCTCCAATGGGCTGGACTCACCGCGAACCCGAAGAAGTGCAGTTCGGTAAGAGGGAGGTATCTTATTTAGGATACACAGTGGGGAACGGGCAGCTGAAACCTCTACTGGATAAGGTACAAGCGATCCGGGATTACCCCCGCCCTCACACAAAGAGACAAATTCGCCAGTTTTTAGGCCTGGCGGGATATTACTGGTGTTTTATAGCACATTTCGCCTTGTTGGCTGCCCCCTTGACGGACCTCACCAAAAAAAATCAACCCCCAAAGGTATTGTGGACACCCCAAGAGGCGCGGGTGTTTGAGACATTACGTAAATGTCTGACATCGGAGCCGGTGTTACGACCACCAGACTTTGAGAGACCGTTTATGTTACAGACGGATGCGTCAGAGGTGGGACTTGGGGCGGTACTAGCGCAAGAGGAGGGCAGGGTAGAATACCCCGTGGTATACTTAAGCAGGAAGCTATTCCCCCACGAGAAAAATTACGCCACAATAGAAAAAGAGGCGCTAGCCATCAAGTGGGCGGTAGACTCTTTACGGTATTTTCTCATAGGAAACCACTTCACGTTGGTGACCAATCACGCGACACTGACGTGGATACGAACCATGAAGGACACAAATGTGAGGATACTCCGCTGGTATTTAAGTATGCAACCATACCATTTCGAAGTAAGGCATAGACCAGGTAAAGACAATCAGAACGCCGATTGCCTCTCTCGACTGCCGGGAGACGAGCAGGAGAGAATGGTGAGTACAGAGATACGGGTCAAGAAGAAACGAGGGAGAGGGAGAGGCAAACCCCTCGCCAACAACTTCCTGAAAGAGAGACGGGGGGGGGGAGATGTGTGATGGGGTGAAGCAACCCAGTCACTTACCAGCGCCGCGAGCCGCAGGTGCCGGTGAGGTAACCGCCGCTGCGACCATGATTGCCACGGCACAACAGGAAGCCGGAGGCTTGGCGTGTCATCAGGACACGCCCGGGGGTGGCAAGGATGTCATAGGCGTGCACAGGCAGAATAGGGAGGGGCGCCCAGAAGTGAGGGGTAAAAGCGGCGCCGAGAAGGGGCTCGGAAATAAAAGGGAGAGTGGGGAAAGGAGCTGGGGAGAAGGTACGGAAGGAAGGGAATTGGCTGGAGCGCGAGCGGGGAGGGCAGTCACTGCCCGGCAGAGTGGAAGAGACCCAGGGCGGGCCGTGGAACCCCGAGAGCAGGTGCGTTTGGGGTAGACACCCCACCTGCTACTGTCAGGAGACACACTTCTGACGTTAGGGCCCTGGGTCGGGGTCCGGAGAGAGGGTGGGCCCGGACCCCCCACTCTGCCTGGGCAGGCCTGGATCACTGACCAAGCTTTCACAAAGGGGGGGGGGGGAAGGAACGAATCGTGACAGAGGGGACAAAGCGTGACATCCCCTCTTGCCCATGTTTTCAAGCTGCTCACTATCTAATGGGCTGATTATCATATAAGCAGCTTTGCACTTGCCAGTCCAACTGTAGAACACTCACAGTCTGAGCACTTCACCCCATTCCCACCCCCCCCCCCCGGCTTGGCACACTGTGTGGGCAATGGATCACTTCTAAAGAGCTACCACTATTATGTAATTCCAAGGCTCATTTTCTAGTATCAATATCAAAACCTGACAGATGGCTGTCAGTGAGACCATTCGTAACAATGACAGTGGAGGAGAGAGCTGCTCTTCTTATTAATTCACTGATTTGACAGCAGTGTCCCAAATCTCTGCACAACCGCCACTGTTGCTGTACATATCAAAGGTAAAAATATGCTGGAACCATTTTGGGGGCCTCTCTGTAAATGGTTTATTAGGACAGCTGTACAAGGTACCAGAAACATCATTGCTTGTTAGGATTTGTGACAGTCCCTTTGGGCAGATTGGTCAGGTGCTGTTTGTCTCAGTAATGTTACCGCTCATGCACGTTTTGTTCACAAGACCATGGCCAAATTCAGTCCTGTTGTAACTCCATTGATTTCAGACTTGGAAAGCATTTTACTTGGTAAGGACTCTTGAAAGTGGTGACATGAAAGTCAGCTCACCCATTGCCAAAGGGTAAAGAGAGAAATTGAGCTTGCTGGTGGTTCTTGGGAATTTAAATACTACAAAGACCAGTTTTCATGCCCAAATCTCTATTTGAATGTGCACATGAATACATTAGCAAAAGGGACACTCAAATACAGACTTTAAAGACCCACAACACTTTTCATATAACAAGCAGGGGTTTGAGATGGCATCCGTGCTTTATTGCAGTTTGTTGTGTGTTTGACTGTGTTGTCTTGAACTTGAGGGGCGAATATACCCCAGAATATGATCAAGCTAATTGCACCCATATTATGTGCACTCAGCCACTCTGAAATGTCACTTACAGTTAAGTGTTAATTTGGAGGCAGGCTTTCAGAAGCAAGGTCATACCTGCTGGCAGTTTCGCTAGTTAGTACAGGCGGTCTGAGAAGGGGAGGAAAAAGTAAATAATTGAGAATAAAATATATGTGGGTGAACAGCCTGGAGTCTAGACTCTTTGGATAATAAACGTTTATTGAAGATAGGAAAAGTAGTAATTTAGAAGGGGCCATTATAATTTATGTGTTTTTGTAGAAGATAGCTATAAAAAGTTTAGATAATAGAATGTATTTAGAAGCAGTCCTTGATGCTGTTCTGGGAGAAACTTTTTCCTCACATCTTTAGTTTCTGGCAGGGAGTATTTGACCAGCTCTGACCTACTGCTGATTACTCAGTACCATCTCATAATGAAGGTAAATATCTGGGATGTTCTTAACATATTGCTTATGTTTGTGGGTGCTTAACACTAATAAACTTCAGTGTCAGAGAAGAGCATTCTTATTTGCAATATTCCTTGATCAAAGAGAATCTCTGAATTCCTATTAATTTATTCATTACACTGTTTGGAGTGCTAAGTTGTCACTGTTGGAGAGTTTGACAACCCTGGGGTAACAGTTACTGCCTTTCACATCAGAGGAAGTAGACCAAATAAGACATTCTTGTGTCTTTGACTTTTATTGGAAGAGGATCTTAGAATGCAGTGGCGGGAGAGATGTACTGGCTGAACAGAGATAGTTTAGGTTGGGCGAAGGCAGGGTTCCTGTACACATGCACAAGTGGTCCAGAGGGTGGTTTGCAGTGTGTTTCCTCTCCCCCCCCCCACCCAATGTACCTATGTGGGTCAGCCAGAATGTCACCCATAAGTTATAAAAGGTAGAGTCTCCAGCTTGCTAGGAACATAAGAGTGGGTATTAGTGAAGCTGAATTGGCCAAAAACAGTGAAGAGGATATATAATGCATTAAACTGGTGAATTTAACAAGAATTATCCCACACGAGGATCTGGTAACTATAGCTAAGAGAGAGATTCAGAAATAAAGATGAAAAAAGCCAAAGCTAAGAGAGCTGGTGGGCACAGGGAGCTTGCACCTTTCACTTAGTACTTTAAGCATGCGGTGCTCAGTTTCTTATCAGAAACTGAAGAGACACTTCTGGTCCACCATCAGAATAAGAGATGTAATCCAAAATGTATCTGATGCAAATGTAATTGCTTGGTTCTGAGGAAGGCGGTAAGTGTCCAGAACATCAACTTTTCTGCTTGTCCTTGCCTTTTGTTTAAGGAAAAGTAATTAAGTTTGCATCAGATTAAGCATTGGATTTGTCCTTGTGCAGCATATTGGAGACAATTCTTTTCCTCACCATTACTATTTAATTCTTGTTCCATTATCCAGCATATTCTACCAAATTGATATATACTCACATGCGTATGCAAACACTCACACAGAGTTAATGATGTGATGATGGTTAAAGGTGCTGCATTGGCAGGTCTGGAGATTCTTCACTCATAGCATCAGTGGTGGATTAGCCACTGGGCTGATGGATTCCAGCTCAAGGACCCTAACCAACTGAGAGGCTCCAAAAAATGGGCACCCCTGCACCCCAACTCCATTCCCCAGAATGCTTTAGCTCATGGGGAGTGGATGGAACAAGACAGAGTGTCTTTGCTGCTACACTCTGTGTCCTGCCTCAGAGGCTGGATGCTGCCCACTAGGTCCTACTGCCTCCTAGGTCCTTGTGCCTACAACTGAGTCCCTGAAGGGGGAGAGGGCAGAGCAAAGGAGGTAGGATGAGGAGAAGAGAAGGGGAGAGAATAGGGTTGCCAACTGTCTAATCTCACAAACTCAAACACCCTTGCCCTGATCCTTTTCTTCAAGGCCCTGCCCTGCTCATTCTTCTCCCTCCCTGCCCCTTTGCTCGCTCTCTCCCATCCTCATTCACTGTCACCAGGCTGGGACAAGAGATTGGGGTGCAGGAGGGAGTGCAGGCTCTGAGCTAGGACCCAGGGTTTCAGAGTAAGGGAGGGAGCTTTGGAATGAGCCTAGGGGAGGGAGTTGGTGTGCAAAAGGGGATGTGAAATACAAGCTCCAGAAGGGAGTTTGAGTGCTTGAGAGGGGCTCAGGACTGGGGCACAATGTTTGGGTATGGAAGGGGGTTAAAGCTTTAGCTGGGTAGCTCCTACCTTTGCAAGCTTCACTCCTCACCTTGACCTCTGGTGTGTCTGGCACATGACTGAATGGGCTATACTTCTGGGAGTCAGGCAAGGCAAAGCTATTACTGAATATCAGCCAGGGCTGGCTCGAGTCATTCCTGCACCCCAGGCAGTGGGCACGCGACACATGCGCGGCCCCGCCCCCCGGTGCGCTGTGCACCTTACAGCTGCAATCAAGTGCGCGGTGCCTGATTGCAGCTCTAAGGGGCGCCACGTGGCCGGGTGCAAGGCAGTCATCAGGTGCCCCCCATAGGTTGGCGCCCCGAGCAGCTGCCTGGCTAAGTCCCCCCGTAATCCAGCTTTGATCAGCCCAGAGAGAGGCTGTCAGACATTGTAGTGATGGGTGGTATAAACAAGAATTAAATAGACAGACTGGCCAAATGATGTTACTGCTAGCTGGAATGATGGATCTGTGGCATGGACACATGCTCAGTAGGAAGTGAAGCAAGACCCCCAAATCCATTTCACACTGACCATTAAGCAACAAGTGGATGGGATTAACTTTCAGACACTAATGAATTGGGCTAGACTAGAACTAGCAATTTAAAGGTGAAAGGTTCTGTGTCCCATTGCCTTTCAGTCATCAGCCCTCCCACCTCCATCTTAGGAAACTGGTAGGTCAGTAGCATTGATGGTTTGCTTGGCTAAACCCAAGGCAGAAAGCTGCAAGCCATGCTGGGGAGTGTGTTGTTTAGGGTGTTAACATTTACTTCAATCAGATAGAAAACTTGCTTTGATCTAGTGATTGTTTTATACACATTTTGTTTTATATTTCCTTCCATGGGAGGTCACCTTCATGCATTCCGATAAGATTTCATTAGCAGCTCAACAACTCTGAATATCATTTGCTATGATGGGAAATCTTACATCGTTTGTGAGACCCAGGCATCCATCTCTGTTCATTATACTGCTTTTTAAGCAGAGCCCGTCTTACTTATTTGTGTTTTCAGCATTTTCCCCAGACAGACCAATGGCCTTCTCCCCACTTTCTTTTCTCATGTAGCGGCTCTTAGTTCTGATTATCTAGCCGTCACACAAGGTGTACTGTATTGCACTTAAAAAGAAACCCACCAACTGCAAATCATCAGAAAAGCAGAGGATGAAATTCTGTCTCCTGAGTCAATATGACTATAGGAAGTTGTGAAGGGGAGGGGGAGAGGAGTTCCACCATTTTCAGTACTTGTCTGCCCCCTACTAGCTGATAAAAGGAAGGCAATGGAGGCTGCATCCATTTTTTTGCACAGTACATTCTCAGGAAAACTCAGTTACATTGTTTCTTGATAGAAGACAAACTGGAGCTTAATCCTAGCAACTAGCTAACAGGCATACCAATATGTGATACAGCATCAGAGCAGGAGAGGACTGGGTGAACCAAAAAGTGAGTGCAGCTGAACAAAATATACCCTTAGTACATCTACAAGAAGTTTTCATATTCCTGTGAAACACATACATAGGTGAGACACTCTTGAGCAACTGGAGATAAAAATAAAGGGAATGACAATGGCAATCATCCAGGGCCTGCACTGTGGGATAAGAAGGGAGTAACTCAGCTGCAGCTGGTCCTAGACAGAGACAGTGTGCTGGACGCAGACACAGTATCTCTGGGTATGTCTACACTACAAAGTTGATTCGAACTAACAGACGTTAGTTCGAATTAACTTTGATAGGCTCTACACATGCAAACCGCTAGTTCGAACTTAATTCCAACTAGCGGAGCGCTTAATTCAAACTAGGTAAACCTCATTCTACGAGGACTAATGCCTAGTTCGAATTAACTAGTTCAAATTAAGGGCTGTGTAGCCACTTAATTTGAACTAGTGGGAGGCTAGCCCTCCCCAGCTTGCCCTGGTGGCCACTCTGGGCACCACCAGGGAAACTCTTCTGCCCCCCTCCCGGCCCCGGAGCCCTTAAAGGGGCACAGGCTGGCTACGGTGCCCGTGCCAGTTGCAAGCCTGCCAGCACCCAGCCAGCAGACCCTGCACCTGGCACGGCTCGAGCCAGCCACCCGCTGCCACCCAGCCTTCTGCCTCTTCCCGGGACCAGGCTGGCGGCGCCCAGGAGCCTGCCCAGGTCTGCAAGAGGCGAGCGCCCGCCTGGTCTAGTGCAGACATCATGGACCTCATCCACGACCTCCGCACTAGGCACAGGAAAGTGGCCATCTAGGGCAGGATAGCTGCCAGCCTGGCCACCCAGGAGCAAGTTGCATGAAAATCGAGGTGGTCCAGTGAGACCCCCGACCCTGAGCCCCGAGCTTAGAAGGGCTGTACTGGGTCAGACCAAAGGTCCATCTAGCCCAGTAGCCTGTCTGCCGACAGCAGTTAACACTAGGGACCCTGGAGGGGATGGACCGAAGACAATGACCAAGCCATTTGTCTCATGCCATCCATCTCCAGCCTTCCACAAACAGAGGACAGGGACACCATTTCTACCTCCTGGCTAATACCACTCCATGGACCCAACCTCCATGACTTTATCTCACTTCTCTTTAAACTCTGTTCTAGTTCTAGCCTTCACAGCCTCCTGCAGCAAGGAGTTCCACAGGTTGACTATTTGCTTTGTGAAGAACAACTTTCTGTTATTAGTTTGAAGTCTGCTACCCATTCATTTCATTTGGTATCCTCTAGTCCTTCTATTATGGGAACTAATGAAGAACTTTTCTTTATGCACCCTCTCCACACCACTCATGCTTTTATAGACCTCTATCATATCCCCCCTCAGTCTCCTCTTTTCTAAGCTGAGAAGTCCCATTCTCTTTAGCCTCTCTTCATATGGGACCTGTTCCAAACCCCTGATCATTTTAGTTGCCCTCCCCTCTCCCACCCTCTCTCTTCCCCTCTCCCACCTCCTTTTCCCAGTCTCCCCCAGTTTTGTTCAATAAAGAGAGTTTCTATTTTTGAGTACACATGTCCTTTATTTTGTACATCAGGAAGGGGGGTTAGGGAAGGGTAAGTGGAAGGAGGTGAGGGAGGAATGGGGTACGAACCCCCGATAGGGAGGACTGGGCTGGCTCTGTGGGCTCCTCAGGGTGGAAGCTCTCCTGAAGCCCCTTGATTGACCCCCCCCTCCGGATGGCAGCCTGCGGCAAGTGCAGCCGGTCTGATGGCCGAGTGCTGTGATGTGCTAAGTGTGGGCACTCAGGGCACTCCAAGCCAGGACTGCTTTGCAAGCGGGGCACCCCTGAGAACTATCTGTCCGGGGTGGGAGTCGGGTCCCTTTAAGCACAGCCCTCGGCTAGCCTGAGGCAGCAGCTCCACACTCTAAGTCCTAATCTGATGCCCTGCCGGCACTGCTTCCGGCCATCCTTAACCTCAGTTCAGGGTCCACTCAGTGTGGACATGCTAGTTCGAATTAACAAAATGCTAATTCGAACTAGTTTTTAAGTCTAGATGTGCTAATTCGAATTAGCTTAGTTTGAATTAACTAATTCAAACTAAATTAGTTCGAATTAGTGCTGTAGTGTAGACATACCCTTCGAGAGTTGATAGTCTGTTGCCCCCTGGTGCACTCCTGTAAAATCCTCCCTATGACAGACCTGCTTTCCTGAGGGAAGAAAAGCCTTGTGACCTGATAGTTCCATCCAAGCATCTTCTTTGTCTTCCACCTCCTCTCACTTCTGTCATCTCCTACTTACGATGTCCTAACATATGTCTACATTGCACATTTAACCAAAATCTGGGCACTCAGATTAGCCTAGCCCAAGTATTAGTGTTTTACTTTGCTTCTGCACCCTTCTCTCTCTCTATCTTTGAAGGGGCTATGCTATGATTCTTTGCCCTGAGATTCCTTGTAAATGGGGATGACTTGTCTGTCCCTTTGTGGGTATTGTGGGAAGGGCACTAGAGGACTGTCGCTGATCTTGCCTGTATCCTCAGTATAAAGTGCATAGATTCCAAGCTGAGCTAAAGCACAGCTCACACTTTTATCAATACCACAGATGTTCAGGCAAGCATCAGTCCGAGTGCAAACAATTATATGATTGAGGGTGTGTGACTGGTACAGGGAACTGGGGAAAAACTTGTAGTAGGGGCTGAGACTACAATCTAGCGATAGCCAAAGTTTTGGAGCAGCTTCCAAACATCCTGACTCGTCTTTTTCCAGTGTCTTCTGAAGATCTCTGCGGTCTATGAAGATTTCCAGCACTGTTTTGTTGTTTTCAGATTGTAAACTCTTCCAGCCAGGGAATCTGTGATTGTTTTTGTGCCCTTTACCTGCTGCATAGTGCTTTATAAACCCAAATAATGACTATTCTTATTGAAATTATTGAATTTCTGCCTTCTGCATGGAGCAGGAAAGCTCATGAAGGACTGGGCTTTCTTGTGAGATTATATTTACTTTTTGCTGTCATTCAAGCCCCAAATACCATGGGAACAACTCTCTGCTTCAGCACTTCCATTCCCAGCTGGAACCCAGAAATGCAGTGAAAATTGGTGGAGATAAGAGTTCTGAATGCTTATCACTACCGGCAATCAAAACTGATTTGATCTGGAGATTTGTGACTCTTTATCCCATTATAAGTCCTCTAAATCCATGCAGTGGAGTTAGAGAAGATTCATGCTAATGGAAAGTACTTATAAAATGGATCATTCGCTTTGATACCATGATGTAGTCTAGCATTTTATGTCCATTTCCTGTTAAACTGTCACAGAGTACTGAGATTACCCCTATTTTAGAACCAGATTGGGGATTCAAGAAGAGAAAACATCCATAAGATGCCTTACTGCTGATCTTGAAACATTACTTCAGTCTCCATGACTCTGTTACACCTTTGGCCTTTCTGAGGACACTTGCTCATCAGACACTATATAGAGGGGAAACCAGAGCTCATTCCTCAACAATGCTCAAATGGAAATAGTTTTCAGATGCTCTCAGTTTGCCCTAGATTGAATGACAGAAAGATCTAGAATTGAGAGGCTGTGTTATCCCTTTGCTAATTCTGTAAGACATCCACTCCTCCCAAGCATGTCAGTAGATTTATTTCCTTCCAGTGTGTAGACACTCAGATAATTAGCATAGCTGGAAGAATAACATGGCTTGTACATATGTAGGTGCATAGATTGAAAGACACAATTTAGTTTTATTTATATACATGTGGACATAGATGGTGTCCCTCTTTGTCATTGTCCTTTGAAAACTGTTCAGGATTATGAGGCTTTTGCATTAAAAAATTAACAGTGTAGTCTTGGATAGCTGCACAAGCACTTTATTTAGTAAATTACCATGTGTCCTGTGCACACAGGATTCACTCAAGATCAAAAAATTTGTGCATTGAATTTGTATAATGGACCAAATTATGATAATTTCTCCACACTGACAAGGTCCCATTAACCACGTGTACACATAACTATTCTTCTTTAAAATAGGGGTAATTGCAAGTCAGCTAACTAGGAAAAGGATAAAGATTCCAAAAAGCCACATCTGATTGATGTACTTGACAAGCTGAAGTTTTACTCAGAACAATTTGGGATAATTGATTTGGTTTATGACTTTGATAAGAATGTCAACACATACAGCATTGCTTCACAATGTCATTCTAATTGTTCAAATTGCCAAGAGAAAGAGAGAATGGAAAAAATAGTTATGAAAATGGTTAATTAGAAAATTCAAATAGAACAGATGAAATATCGCTGTCATTTTCTGTGGTGCAATCCAGACCAGCAAGGGGTTGTTTTACCATCTGCTCTGAAACCTGGGGTGCCTCACAATGCATTACTATTGTTGCTCCCAATCTGGGTCACCTCCAAACAGCCTACCAGCATTTAGAACACATCCTGAGGGTGGGTGTGTTTGTGTGTGCTAAACAACCCTGGTTCAGCAGTTCTGACCTTCACAGTGTTAGTTACTGCTTGCAAGGTGATCCCAACACACTCCCAGCCCTGAATTCCCCCCAAACTACATGCTTTGCAATGCCCAGTCCACTCCTGGACAGTTCAGAGAAATATTATGGTTCATTTGCTCCTTTGTATCTCTGACTTCCTGATCAGTGCACACCTCTGTTTCTGTGCAACACCTAGGCTATTTTGACAAGAAGTTATGCTTGAATGGATAGTCCCCAGAGTTGTGTGTCTGGAGACAGGAAGACCAAGATAATTTGATTCACAGGAGCAGATTGTGGCTAACTGTGGCATGAACGTGCAAAGCAGGAAGTACAAAGGGTTTGGCTGAGCACAAATGTGACTTCCTGCTATCATCTCCTGAGGTACAAGCCACCAAAATAGGGAGAGGGAGTGGTCAGACCTACAGCTATGAATCCTTTCCATATATGACCAGAGAAGAGAGTGTAAAACTGTGCCTTCTTAAGGGATGGTAAAAACAAGTGAAATGGGGAGCTGTAATTAACTTTGACCTCAGAAGTTTGGTGGCTGGGGATATTTGGGTTAGTGGATTGTTTCTGAGAGGGAGAAAATTGAGTCTATGTTTAGTTAACACCAGACAAATAAATTTTGTTGTATTTAAAATAAAATTGTGTTTCTGTGTCGGAGAGGTGATTGCACTGGACACTTTCTGTGAAAATCAATGAAAAAAGTACTTGAGCAGTGTTGTCTAGCAGCAGTTCTGATGTGTTTCAAGACCTGAGGTACAAGTGTGAATGAAGAAGGTAGTGGATTTGCTGTGTTATATGTGCTGATTTTTAATGCAAACTGAGGGGTTTGTGGACAAGTTAGATTCTGATGTATTTGTGTGAGTATTGTTAGACCCAGTCAAGTACTGGACGTGGTGAAGTGATATCATATGGTGCATGGATAAGCACAAACAATCTTAGTTTTAGCTCATTACACTTGTTATTTGACTTTCTAACTTTTCGGCTATGACCCGCTCATTAACAGGAGCCTAATGCTTCTCTAGTAGTTTTCAGGAGTGTCTGCTTTATGCCAGATTATGAAAAGCTCAGTATAATGAATAGACACGGTCATACTGTTAGAAACAGTTTATGACCGAGAGCCAGTGTCAGGGCAGAGACCCCAGACTGGTTGAATGTTCTGTAAGAAGATTTCACCAGCCCAGCAACAAATGTGAACTATAACAGTCTTATCAAGGAGTTACTGACATTCCCTGGGGTACTCCAGTCTATCTTGCTACCCAGGCAAGCTGGACTTAGTGATAACTGGCTGCTATGCTTTGAAGATCACAAAAGGTTCATGTTGCATCAGGTCCCAAGAGACCAGTGCCTCACCTCAGGCCAATTTGTACTCAGATCTCACACCAAACATAGCATTTGTAGACAATCCTACTAACTGAGGATTTATCAACTAAGAAAAGAAATGAGTTATTTACTAGTGAAAACAGACAAGCATACACACACACACACACACACACACACACACATATGCACAAATGAGTTAAGCCAGGTCTACACTAAACCAGCTATGTAACTCCAGCTATGTAACTAGACTTGCTAAATCGAACACTGGAAGTGTTCACAGCACAGCAAGTGAAGATGTGGACTTACAGGCTTTGGTTCCAAGAGGTGATAGAGTTGCAGCAATCTGTCAGCACTGGATGTCTTTTATGACTAATCCAGCTTGTCACTGGAGCTCTCTGATTCTGTTTTTTAGCTCTAGTCCTAGAACATCCAAAAAGCCAAAGAAATGAAAAAAAATCTTTTTCATTTATCTTTATTTCCTTCTTCCGGAATGTAAGCTGATGGGGTTGAGCCTTTTTTTTTCACGTAGCCTCTGCATGAGTGTGAAGGTGTAATTAACAATTTTATCTATTGTGATGTCCCACAATAACCCATGTAGCCTTAATGAACAGGAGACCATCCCTTCTGACAGACTGACAGTTTTAGGGTAAGCACATAGGCTTTGTCTACACTGCGAGATCTTCTGGAAAAAAATATGCTAATGCAGGACTCATTTTTATGAGTCATGAGCTCATTCGCATATTTTTGACATTTCTTTTTGCGCAAAAACTCCTTGTGCAAAAAGAAATGTTAAAAATATGCTAATGAGATCGTGATTCATGTAAATGAGTTCCGAATTAGCATATTTTTTTGCCGGAAGATCTCGCAGTGTAGACGTAGCCATATTTACTGTTATAAAACCCAAAACTTAAAATTTACCTTATAACATAACAATGGCCACACTGGTCAGACCAAAGGCCCATCTAGCCCAATATTCTGTCTTTCAACAGTAGCCAATGCCCAGTGCTCCAAAGGGTAATCATCAAATGATCCATTCCTTGTTGCCTATTCCCAGCTTCAGGCGAAGAAGCTAGGGACACAGTCCCTGTCCATCCTGACTAATTGCCATCAATGATCTGTCTTCCATGTATTTCTAGTTCCTTTTGAATCCTGTTATAGTATTCTTCTTCACATTCACTCTGGCATGGAGTTCCACAGGTTGACTGTGTGTTATGTGAAGAAATACTTCCTTGTGTTTTAAACCTACCGCCTTTTAATTTAATTTGGTGATTCCTAGTTCTTTCATTATGAGAAGGAATAAATAATACTTCCTTATTTACTTTCTCCATATCAGTCATGATTTTATAGACCTCTATCATATGCTTCTTTAGTCATCTGTTTTCCATGCTGAAAAGTCCCAATCTTATTAATCTTTCTTAATACAGAAGATGTTCTATAATTTTTGTTGGCCTTTTCTGAACTTTTTCCAGTTTTAATATTTATTTTTGAGATATGGCAACCACATCTACATGTAGTATTCAAGCGGTGGGAGTACCATGGATTTATAGAGAAGCACCATGATATTTTCTATAGTATCTATCTCTTTATTTATAATTCTCAACATTCTGTTAGCTTTTTTGACTGCTGCTGCACACTGAATGGATGATTTCAGAGAATAATCCGTAATGACTCCAAGATCTCTTTTTTGAGCTGTAACTTCTAAATTAGACCCCCTCCTTTTATATGCATAGTTGGGATTATGTTCTCTAACGTGAACGCGATAAAGGTACTACAAGTGAGAATAATGCACTTGGAATTTAGAAGTGTTCCAAAATATGTAAATGCCAAACACATTATTATAAGTCTAATATCATCTTAACTATATCAACACACTGGTTTCCAGCAATGAATTCATCAGTGCTCAGCTGAAGCCTAAAGACTTGACAAGAGCTGGCCCCACATTTGCCAGCATCACAGACACAAGCTCATTTCAGCAAAGACTTAGTTATTAAATGCTTTGATTGTGGCATCCAGATTCAAAACAGAAAATTACACAGTCATCATCAATTTCCTAGTACGGAAAGTGAAAATTTGAGAAAGCACTGAGAAACTTAGAGACATCATAAAGGCTAGGAAATCCAACACAACCTTTTTACATTTGAAGTGTGAGATTTATTTTGGAAGAAAAAAATACCAAGGTTTGAAGAGTACTTTCCTTTCTTTAACAATGATTTATGTAGAAAGAATCCGATTAACTATTTTTATGGAAGCTGGAAAGCTGAGTCTGTTCAAAGTGTATGATTTATTTTGTAAAAACATTTGGATTTTGGACAGCAATAGATTCTATGAATGTGCTAGAATGAGAAAGACAGCATCTTGTTCTGTTTCATGTAACTGAAAATTAATAAATAGCTATTTTGATGTACCATCTTTTATCAGCCACTTGCTAAGTAGTCATTAAATATCAGCTTTATTTACTAATTTTCTTTGTCAGACTAAAGTATTAGTTTCGCTGTAGAAACCTTAAATCACGGATTATAAATGAAAAGTGGCATAAGGAGATTATTTCTATGCTTTTTGGAAATAAACTAGTGTAGTGTGCTACTCTGCATGCTGGTTTGAAAGATGCTGGAAAGGAGGAGGTGGAACGGTGTAGCTTATTACATAACACACACACACACACACACACACACCCACACACACACACTCTCTCACCTCCATGATACCACATCCTCATTTCTTACTGCAGCTGAACAGTAAGACTGCAAGATTTGGCCCACTTAGCAAGCAATCACATTTCTTGGTCTAGACTTACCCACTTTACAAATGATACTAAATGTCAATCCGCAGCATATCTTTTCCTCTGATTGCAGTTAGATCTCATAGTTTCTTTCAGGGAAATGGGGTAAAAAATGTGAAGAACTTAAATGGTGTAGAAGCCTAAGTCCCATTTTTAAAAGTGAGTTGGATACTGAAGAGCCTAAATCTCATGGAAAACCAATGAGAATTAGTCACTTTCATAATTTCTATTTTTACTAAACTGTGTAAGAAAAGGAGACACTGTGGGACCAATCCAGGAACCCTTCTATAAAGGAAGGACACAGTGCCATCATATCTGCTACTTACAGGGAGGTGAAAGACTGGGTGTGCTGAACACTGAAATCACCTTAATGAACATGAGCGGATTAAACAACGAGCACTGGTGCACAACCCCTTTAATGCCTTGATCAGGCAAAGCAATTAAGCACTTGCTTAATTTTATGCATGAGTAATTCCATTGAAGTCAGTGGTGCTATATTTAAAGATAATTAGGTGCTCAAGAACTTTGCTGGCTTAGAGTGTGATTCTTTGATTTGAATGGTTGCGGCAAAGACTTATGGAGGAGAGGAAAGATTCTTGGTGAATTTGGCTATGTCTATCACAAAATCTCTTTCTGTGGAAAGTCTTTTCTCACAATCACTCCCCCTTGCAAACACTGGGCTCTAAAGATGTTATTAGCTTGTATTGGTCTCTCCAAAAGGCAGAAAAATGACCATATCCTGCAATCTCTGCTGATCTTTCCCCTTAATTAAACCATTAGAATCATTAAATCATCCGAAGAAATGGGTTGTACCCACGAAAGCTCATGGTACCATCTACATGTTTTGTTAGTCTTTAAGGTGCTGCTAGACCAGCGGTTCCCAACCTTTTCCATATGGGGACCCATTTTGACAATTCAGGAAGACTTTGTGACTCAGGGTAATTCAAAAAATGTGTGAATGGCTCCTTAAGAGCCACCTTAGGAGACATCTGGTGACCCTTTTGAAATGTAATGGTGACCCATATTTGGGTCCCAACCCATAAGTTGCGTGACCCTGTGCTAGACTATTTGTTGTTTTTTAAGTTTTTCCAGATACAGACTAACTCATCTACCCCTCTGAACCATTAGAATAGGTAAAACCTGTGAACTTTTGTGAAGGGGGCTGTTGAAATAGAAGTAGTGGGATACTACAACTTTTATTTTTCTGAGTTGGCAGTGCTGAAGGCTCTCCAGGGTTGTTCAGAGGGAGAAATATGTCAAAGTGCATGTACAGTATCTGTGTATCTTCTACCTATAGGCCTAATCCCCTGTTCCTGTTGAAAACAATGATAACCCTTTCACTGACTTTAATAGGAGCAGGATCAGTGAAAGATTTACCATGTTGTTTTAGGAAGCTTGTTTCTAATCATGTAGCCCTGGGTGACATGAAATGATGCCTCAGAAAGTTATATTTGTAATAAAAGAATTTTGTTGAACCACAATGGATAGGCTTAGGGTGCATGATGTCCATCTCTTTAAAAGACTGTATACAGTATTTTAAATATAAAGTGAATTATAGAGCATTTTCTGTGACACCTGAGGGTAGAAGAAGCAGCAGGATCACAGCAAGAAAAAGTACTGAAGTGGACTCTTGAACAGTTAATTAGAGTAATATGAGCACTTCTAGTCTGCATAACAAGAGGCACCATGTCATGGTGCAGGCATGTAACAATTCTCTCTATAGCTCATGTGCAACTATACCTGGAATGCTGCATTAATTTCTCGGCATCTCTGAATCAGACAGCTACGGACAAATGAGAAGGTATTTAGACAGACATAACAATGAAATGTTATGGTGCTACAGGAATCAGCATATTAGGAAAAACTAAATGAGTCTAAAAGAGATAATTACAAGTTGATGGAGACATAATCTAAAAACCAGGAATGTCTTAACTTACCTGCCTCATTTTGAATCTATTTCAATATTGGGGTTCAAAAGTTCATCTTATCCCCAACTGCATCTCCCTCTCCCCACATATTTGGACCATTCTAGTTTTTAAGAAGTTCTTCAATCCCTTTGCACATGGTTCCCTATCACTGCAAAGACATGACTTTCTTTTTTCCCCAGGAGAATCATACTTGAATAAAATTAAAAAAGACAATAAGGATTTCAATTGCATGACAGACTCCCCATTGTTTTGTGAATTCAAGAGAGGGACTTGCAAATAATCTCCATCAATCCGCATTTGACAGTGGCTCCTTATTTCAATGGGAATGGTGACAGAAGACAAAGGAGCTTGCCAGTTCACACCAGCTGACTATTTGGCTCTCCATTCTCTCTCAGCTCTCCAGGGACTCTTACAAGAGAAGGTCGTGACACATTTGTGAGGCAGGATGGGTGAAGCTTGCTGTGCAAGTCTCTGGTGGTGTCAATCTAACACCTTCCACCAGCTCTAAATAAACTTTAAAAAGAAGAAAAACCTTCTCAGTGGTATAGTGATAGAAATGTAGCCGTGTTAGTCTGGGGTAGTTGAAGCAAAATGCAGGACAATGTAGCACTTTAAAGACTAACAAGATGGTTTATTAGATGATGAGCTTTCGTGGGCCAGACCCACTTCCTTTTTTGATCTGAAGAAGTGGGTCTGGCCCACGAAAGCTCATCATCTAATAAACCATCTTGTTAGTCTTTAAAGTGCTACATTGTCCTGCATTTTGCTTCTCAGTGGTGTTCCTTTTAAACAGAAAGAGTTACAATATTATGTTCTCTAGTATTAGACCCTAAACAATGCAGTAGATTACAATAATAAAATGGTAAAGAAAGGCACACTTTCCACTTTGCAGTCATAAAAGCATTCATCAAATGTAATACACACAGCAGAACAGAGTCAGGGTCTCTTTCTTAAGATAAAGATTAGCCTAAAAACAGTTAAAAAGCTTTATAAATATATATCTCCACAGGGTGGGCTCTCTGAATAAAGATTTAAAACATTAGAACAATAGAATAAGATTCATTATTATGGTTTTTATCAAAGATGAATTCGTATACCACTTTCTAAATGAAGTCAACCTTGGGAAGTCATTCTCCTGCTGGTTAGTTAGCGCTGATGATATTTGCATCTCAGTCCTGAGTCTGAATGATCACTCTTCTGTCAAGATGCCTTGGGACAAATCAAGCCCTGATTTATACCTAAAGGCACTGGGACAGAGCTTTTCTGGTCTTGCTGCTGTAGTGAGGGGAGAGTTGAAAGTGGGGCAAATGGAATGGGGAAGGACCATGGTGGAATAGGGGCTGGATCCTGGGGAAGGTGTAGAAAGTAATGGGGTTGGGGCTGGGGCCACAGATGGAAGGGGTGTAATCAGGGCAGGACCTCAGGCAGAAGCATTGGGGCCAACAGATTCACTGGGTCCTTGGGTAAGGCAGGAGTGGGTCTGGTCTGTGCCCCCATAAGGGTTGTAGCCTCAGGGCAGCATGGGTGGGGCTGGGGCTAAGCAGCCCTCAGTGCTTCCTGGACAGTGCAGAGCAAAACTTTTGCAGCATTTTAAAGGGTGGCAGCTAGGAGTTCCGGGCCTTTTGTATTGCTGAGTCCTGGTGGGAGGTTGGTCACATTGTGCCCCCCCATCAGTGGTCCTGGGCAGAATGTGTTGAAAGGGACCCCCTGCTTGCTTTGGGCCAGGGCCTCAGGAAACCATAATCTGCCTCTGCTTGACACATTAACTGTAGAGGTGGTCCTGAAATCAGAACTTTGGATACAGTTCAAAAGTTCAAAAGATTTTAAATCTTATGTTCCAGGTTGGATCCCTCTTTAATTGCCTCAGACTGAGGCTACTTCTAGACTGCAGCCTTTTGTCAGCAGAGAGTATGCTAATGAAGCACTCATTAGCATTTGTCGCACTGTTATTTGCATATTCTCTGTGTAGGCTTTTTGTGCAAGAGGTTTTTGCGCAAAATGGACCCATTTACACTGTTTGTTTTTGCGCAAAAACGTCTTGCGCAAAAAGCCTCGGCAGAGACGTAGTCTGAGTGATTAATGATGATCTCATACTTCTTTCATCCCAGAGCAATCCCACTGAATCTTGATGTACACCAATGTAATAATATAAATGAAATAAAGATTTGCTTCTAAGGCAGGGGCCGGCAATAATCTTTGAAGGGGGGGCACTTCATACATTTCTGAAGTGGTCCCAGTCTGCCCTGAAAGGCGGAAGGGATGGAGCCAGGAGGCTTCCTATGCTCTCCCACCCACAGACTCTTATTGGCCTGGGGGTGGGAGAGCGTGTGAAGGCTTTGTTCCCTGTCTCCTAGCACCTAGAGAGAACTGCCAGCTGTTTTGAACAGCTAGCAGTTCCCTCTAGGTGTCGTGTTCCCCTCGTGGTGGGAGGAGACTTCGTGCGCTCCCTCCACTCCCAGGCCAATCAGGGACCTGTGGGTGTGGGAGTGCGCCAAGTCTCTCACTTCCTATCCCCACCCTGCCAGGGGCACACAGTGCCTAGAGGGAACCTCCCGCTGTTTTGAACAGCTCCCTTTGGTTCCCTTTGGTGCCACACGCCCCTGCCGGGGTGAGGAAACTTCATGTGCTCAACCATCCCCAGGTCTCAATTAGCCTGGGTGTGGAGGAGCAGCAGGGTGGCTGTGGGCCGGATGGACCCTTTTGTTAATCTTGTTCAAGTGAGAGCAGCCACAATATGAAATAATGGTTGGGCTGCTTAGAGTGATTGTATTAGCAACTGACAAATGGTGTTAACCGCCTGTTAGTCTGGCGGGCTAAAAGTTAAAACACCATCACACTTGAGTAAAGGGGTTTTTCTGCATGGACGGGATTCAACTTAGGGACAACATTTGAGCTAACTCTTATGCTCTAATAAAACTGTAAGTCTCTAGGTGCATCTACACTGCACCGTTATTTCGAGATAACTGACGTTATTTCGAAATAACAATGTGAGTGTCTACACAGCCATTCCGTTATTTCAAAATAATTTTGAAATAGCCGATGACTTATTCCAAAATCTGTAAACCTCATTCTACAAAGAATAACGCCTATTCTGAAGTAGCTATTTTGAAAGAAGGCGCGTGTAGATGCTCCACTGCTGCTATTTCAAAATAGCCCCTCTCCAGGGCCGTTCTAAGTTATTCCTCCCCAGTGCCACCTGGGGCTCTAAATCGAGATAACATGTCTACAATAGAGAAGCCTGCCTCAGACTAATTTTGAGGTTTCCCTAGTGCAGACATGCTATTTTGAAAGAAGCTATTTTGGAATAACTATTTTGGAATAAACAAAATACAGGACTATGTAGCACTTTAAAGACTAACAAGATGGTTTATTAGATCACTAATAAATCACTAATAAACCATCTTGTTAGTCTTTAAAGTGCTACATAGTCCTGTATTTTGTTTTAGCTACACCAGACTAACACGGCTACATTTCTATCACTATTTTGGAATAGTTTATTTTGAAATAAGCGTGTAGCGTAGACGTACCCTAAGGTTGCAATGGACTCCTTATTGTTTTTGCAGAGACAAATGCTATTCTTCTGAGACCTTTCTCCAGTGAGAGCATGTCCTAAAACTGATCTGACACCCTTGTATTTGTGACACTGAGTTGGAAATCCTGTGTGAACAGTCTCCCTTATCAGTTTTCTAGTATTTATTTTGTTTAGGCTATTTTTGGCAGCTTCATTTTGAGCTGGGACTGTGTAGTAGTGTCTGGGAGAATTTAAAAAAGCATTAAAAATATTTGGATGATAAAAAAAGCATTATTTGCTCTTTTCCCAATCTCAAATGTTTAGGTGAAGGCTCACAAAGGTGGTTGTTTTATCTAGACCTCGTTTCTTATCCTCAATTGGGATGAAGAAATAATCTTTTGCTCTTTTCTAGCACCTTCTATCCAGATAGTATATACCATAGTATCCCTAATACAGTAAATATCATTTCTCTCCATATTACAGATGGGGAAACTGAGGCACATAGCAGTTGGGTAACTTGTCCAAGGCCAAAGAATGAGATATTGGTACAGATGGAAATTGAACCTGGAACTTCTAACTCACAGTATTGGTTTCAAACGGCTAGACATTTGCCATCTCTAGAAAATGATTCATTGGAAATTATAATAGTTATTAGGTGATTCATGTTTCTTTCTGGTACATAGCTTTGGTGATTTCACTCTTCCTCTTCTGTACTCTTCCTCCTAAAAAGAATCTTTTTCTAGCTGTGGATGAAATGTAAAAAATGCTCCAGACCTACTGTTCTAAGTTGTCTGATATACCCTCAGTGATTGTTCCACCCTGAGAACTATCACAAAAATTCCTGTTCTCTATGAAGTTTTATTAGATGATCCACTCCTGTGACATATCCTTATTAGTAATATGCCATTATGTTATTTATGTAGCATTGTAAAAATGCACCCATCCAATGTTTTGGGTGCATGCAAAAGTCATGACTTCAAATAAGCAGAGTCTTCCATTGTAGTTATTTGCCTCTGGAATGCCGACTCATGAAATTGATGTAAAAGAACATGTTACTTATGCTAAAATAATGAACCCTGCTATTATTTTCAGCTTCCTGCACTGTTATTGTACTTGTGTTTTGAAGGCTGGGTTTTTATTGTGCCACACTTGAGCCTGAACAGGCTGAGAATTACAGCCATCCCATCCAGGACTCTAACAGCTGTGTCTAATATGCAAATGTGAAAGCAGCATTGTTGGATTGTAGCAGCAGGGGTAAAAATAAACATGGTTGTTCTCTGCATGCATGGAAAGAGCCAAGGTGTTGTTGCTGTACTGTGTGTGTAGTCTACAGCACAGTGCATATCCAGAGGGGAAATCATTTAATTAATGGTGTGTGTCTGAGCACAGAGGAAAGGGGAAATATGTTTTTGTTTCTTCAGCATCCTTTACAATCACAAGTTTTATTGGGTGGATTGATAATTGCAGAAGAAAACGAAATAATTTCTTCAGCAACTGGAAATGCTTCAGAACCTTCTATAGCCAAGAAGTGACATATTATATGCAGCATAATGACAACAATTTATGAAAGTCAGTTACAAACTATTTTACCTAGCAAACACCAGAGAGATCATATCAATGCAACAAATATGCATTTCCATCATATTCTTGGGTGATTTCTAGGATAGAACGTGGCAGAAGAACTTTACAGAGCATTTGGAAAATACTTGCATGGAGTGAATGGTCGCTACTTGTTTCTACAGCCATATAGCCTGGAAATTACATGGGCCACATTGACTAAAGTCCTCTATTTTTTCCATAGATCTAGTACAACCCAGCTTCCCTTCTACCCTATTAATGTGATTCAACAGCTCAGCAGGGTCCTGCAGGGACCATTTCAAAAAGTGAGAAGGTAGTAGTCTAGACTCCGTGCCCATTCACGTACATGATCTCCTGATACTGTCAAACCAGTTGCCAGAGCTGTTTAGAAAAATATGTTATCTCACCCACCTTGTGTCTCTAATTTCATGGGACCCAGATGAGTAGGACAACACTGCATGCAAACCAAACATCAGTCAGTGCCAAATTTGATAGTAGTTTGACTGACATTTTCATTAGGAACTAAACTTAAACAAGCACTGGTTGGCTTAAGTCCACATCACACATGTTTTTCAGATACACAGTCATGCAGAGGTCAAGTTGGTACTCTTCTTTAGTCTTTGTTGAATCGGGCTGAGCTTCAAACAGTGCAGAAGGTCACAAATCCCCTTGTTAAAAGTTCTCCATTTGAGCTCTTTGTATGCTAGTAATTCATAATGATGCTATGAGTGTTGACATCCTCACACAGAGCAAAGACTCTGCCACTATTAATTCTGCTTACAAATCCCGTTAGCAAATACACAGACACACTGTTTATGAAAAACAGTTTAAGGCAGCAAAAATATCTCATTAACCTCTTCCTCCCAGGCAATATAATGGTGTTTTATGAGACTTGTCTGGTCAAAATTAATATTTCTGAAATGTCAACACGATAGGCTCCTTCAGGTGTGATTTGCAAACAAGCATTATTCCTTCTCCATTGTCACTAGCCATCACCCATCTAGAATCAAGGAATCTAGAATCAAAACGTTATCTGTCAATTTTGTTAATGATTCCTGAAACACAAGCAATGCTGAGGTGCGACAAATACATTCCAGTTGAATTGATATCTCATGTGTCCCTGGGATGGGGTGCAAAGGCTTTGTCCTTGGTGAATCTCTGCTGAGCTTCATCCTCCACTCACATAGATACCCAAGAAAGACTAAATTGGCTGCACGGACAGGAATGTGAGGAGAACGTCACTGGAAACATGAGCTGAACTTACGGGAGTTGAAGCCAAATATTGAACACCAAGGGTACGTTTAGACTACAAGCCTCTTTCAAAAGAGAGCGTCTAGACTGCAACCTCTTCTTTCGAAAAAGTGAGCCGCTTTTTTGAAAGAGAGCATCCAGGCAGTCTGGATGCTCTCTTTCGAAAAAGCCCTGTTTGCATTCTAGAATGCCTTTTTTCGAAAGAGCACTTTCGAAAAAAGGCGTTCTTCCTTGTGAAATCGAAAGCCACGTTCTTTCGATTTAATTTTGAAAGAACGTGGCTGTAGTCTAGATGCAGGTGAAGTTTTTTCGAAAAAACCCTGTAGTTTAGACACAGCCTAAGATGGGGGCATTTCCTGTTTCCTTTTATGCTTGTGTTAACCGATTTTACATTTTTATTATTAAAGCAGACTGAATCATTTCAAAAACTTTAAAATTTCATTGAAAAGGGAAGATATTTCTCATTAAATTTTGTTGAGTTTTTTTGAACTATTTGGTTTTTTTGTATATATTATTCCTTAAGGAAAAGCCATTCCTAACTGCATTTTTTCTGCTGAGTCATTTGGTCAGCATAGCTATCACATTCGTGGTGGGGGCACCGGGGGGAGGGGAGATAGAGGAAGAAGTAATACAGACCACTCAAGGGTTGTATCACCATCTGCCCTGCTAAATGGGGTGCCTCACAATGCTTTGCCATGGCAGGTTCCAACCTGGGTTCCTCACAAATAGCCAAAAAGTAGGCAGGTTGTGTCTGTGTGTAATTGAAGCTCTGGTTCAACAACTCTGATCCCAGCAGTCTGTGAGAAACACACCAGTCACACCATCTTCCAACCACACTGTTTTCCATGGGCCTAGAGGGGTTGCCTCATTCTCAACTAGTTCAAATGGTTTCTCCAGGACAGTCTAGCTATATTATGTCAATTTCAACTATCACAGGATCAAGACGCAATAATTTGTCACCTTAAATGGAGTTATCCACCCAGTTCACCAGACTGGGTGAATTTTGGTTAAAGAATAAAGCAAGTTTATTTGATTACAAAGAAATATGTTTTTGGTGAGTTCAAGTATAAAATACTTACAAAATAATTTTACAGGCATAATAAAGATAAAATACTTCCTAGTATTAAACTTAACAAACTAGACTTCATCAAAGAGAAATTCTTATGGCAGATTTTCAGTAGCATTGATGGCTAAGTTTCAGGCCAGTTTGCTCAAAGTTTGAATGCCTGTTTCTTTTGTCGTCTTCGATGAAAAGAAAGATGGACAGGGAGATATAACTTGGGGTGTTTTTTGCTCCTCGTTATAAGAGTTCAGTCACTCTTTGAAAAGAATTTTCTTGAGGGCACTCCAAGTTAAAGTTCTGTCCAGCTGAGAGGAAGGACAGATGGAGTCTGATGGATGAAAGAGGCATCTTGCTTTTCCTTTTTATCTATGTATGTTGAAATTTCCTGGGTTTTTTTCTTTCCCCTTTCTCAAGAGAAGGACTCTGTTTACAGCTTACATGCAAACTGAGGTAAACACATGTCCCTTTGTTTAGGACTGTTTTGTTTGACCAGTTCTGTTTAATTGAGGTTACCTGAGTCTGAACACGCACCTTTAATATCATAGAGGGAAAGGGGTATTTCATAACTTTACACATAAAGTTGCTACATGTTTCACTATATCATTGACCAGTGAATTATTATGATACCTCACAAGGCATATTTTATACAAAGATTATCAGAATCGTGTGTAGTGTATGAATACAGGGTTGCATTCAGTCACATTTTACTAGCTGCATTTGTGGTACTTATTATTCCTTAAAGAAAAGACTTTGCTAATTGCCTCATTGTTTTTTTCTTCTGAGCATCTTATCAGAGTAAAGTAATTTTAGAACAATAAGTAATGAAGGATCATGTTGTGGCTAAGCCCTGCTTTGGGACTGAAAAAACCTGGTTCAGTTTCTGACTTTACAACAGACTTTCTGAATAACCTACAACATATCACTTTATCTCTCTGAGCCTTGATTTCATACCTGTAAAATGAGAATAATAGCGTTTCTTTTGTCTATTTAGATTATCAGCTTTCGGACTATCACTTAGGACTATCACTTAGGGCATGTCTAAACTACATCCCTCTTTCGAAAGAGGGATGTAAATTAGACATATTGAAATTGCAAATGAAGCTGGGATTTGAATTTCCCGCACTTCATTTGCCTAATGGCGGCTGTGCGTTCTTTCGAAAATGGTATTTCAAAAGTGAAACCGCTATCTAGATGCAGTTCTTTCAGAAAAAAAAACCCTTTTTCGAAAGATCCTGTACTCCTCAAAAAATGAGGTTTAAAGGATCTTTCAAAAAAGGTTTTTTTTTCTAAAGAACCATGTCTAGATGGCAGTTTCACTTTCAAAATACCCATTTTCAAAAGACTGCACGGCCACCATTATGCAAATGAAGCGCAGGAAATTCAAATCCTGGCTTCATTTGCAATTTCGATATGTCTAATTCACGTCCCTCTTCAAAAGAGGGATGTAGTCTAGACATAGCCTTAGGGTGCTTAAAAGTCTTAGAGGGGTAGCTGCGTTATTCTGTAAATATAACACACACACACACACACACACACACACACAGATGACAAATAGATATAGATATATAAAACAAATCATATATATTGTAGCCCAGTGTCTGAGAGTCTGTAACGCCGAAATGCTGGCTGTTCCCTCTGGGGGGCGCTGTTGCCTGAAATGCTGGCTGTTCCCTCTGGGCAGCCCATGCTGCATGGGGAGTGCAGGGCCCAACGGCCGCTTGCGCTGCTTGCTCCCCCGTGACGGCCCGGCTGAGCGGTGCAGAAGTCAGCCGAGTGCCACAGTGGGAGACGAAGGGGGGCAGGGTGGTGACGTGCGGCATGACAGTGGCTCCAGGCCCCGCCCCCTGGCTGTGAACATCATCACCCTGCTCCCCTTCGCCTCCCGCCGTGGCACTCAGCTGACTTCTGCACTGCTCAACCAGGCCACCGCAAGCGACCGTTTGGGCTCTGCGCCCCCCCCCCCATGCAGCACGGGGAGTGCAGAGCCCAAACGGCCATTTGGGCTCTGCGGTCACCTGAGTGAGAGGCAGGAGGGGGAGGAGAAGTGAAAGAGAGAGACAGAGAGAGGGGCAGGAGGCGGAGGAGAGCTGAGAGAGAGAGAGACGGAACGAAAGACCGGAGGCTCAGGAGAGAAGACCGACGTGGAGGAGAGACCTGAAAATCCTGTCTTATGACTGGCTAATTGGCTAGTATATATATATTTAACAAATAGATATAGATATAGATTATAGATAGATAGTATCATGAGCTTTCATGGGCAAAGCCCACTACTTATTTGTACAGCACTTTGTATAACATGATCTTGATCTCAGTTGAGACTCCTAGGTATTTATGCAATACAAATAATTACATAATCCATCAATTTATTGTTAAGAATCACTTTCCAGTAGTGGCTGGACTATGGAAGCGAAGATTTCACATAGACAGTATATATAATAGGAAAAGGTCTTAGCCATATTAATATGAATCACTTAAAAGATTCTCTCATGGGTGATGATTAAAGCTAGCTCTTATTTTATCAAATCTTGGCCATCCATACCTTAGAGGCAAGGTGGTGAAAACTTCTGGTTGAGTGCCCTCAAATCCCACTGACTTCAGTAAGTGCAATTAGCAAAAACATCAAGACCAGCCCCTAGTTTGCATGTCTTGCATAGAACAGAACCAGCTTTATCGATATTAACAGAATTACTGAAAACTCCTGCTTCGCTGTGCAGCCCCAAGGACCACTACATGACAGCTGACTGCCAGTCTCATGGGATCAGCTGGGGAATAGTTATTTCACTCAGATAAGCATTAGGAAAGCTCAGATCACTGTCCTCCAAGTTATACTGTAGCTGATTAGGAAATTATTAAATCAATGAGGATCCATTAAGAGACATATCAGCTATAAGCTTTAGCATGCCTTATTATAAGTTTTATCAATACACTACTATAATGAGATTTTGTAAAAAGTTATCCCCAAGCTTCCATTTGCTTTTGTACTTCTATGTGGGAAATGGAAACAAATCAGCATGATTACAGCAGGCAAAATTAGTGCCTGAGCAAAAATGCACACATGCAAGAGAGGGAGGTCACAGATGCTTTCCATATAGCTAATAAGGTGTGATCACATTTAGAATATTGCCTTAGATTTCTGGCTGCATCCATCAGAGAGAAAACCACAGGGGAGCCTGGGGGCTGTTATAAGTGCCATCAACTAACAACAGCTCTAAAGAAACTTTCTGCCAGCTGGGGATAACCAGAATGCAGAATGCCCTGAGAACACCTCCCTGTTCTATATGCTGAAGCTGCCTAGACTGTGGGGTAGTAGAGGGAGGTCTGCTGGCTTTATTCCCAATGGGAACTTCTCTACCTTGGAGGAATCCCCAGCAAAAGAGATAACTGCAGATTCTTGTTTTATTGTGTCATTTGGGAGTAGAAAAGGACAGGGAATCGGGCTATGTCTATTTTTTCCTGGTATCAGAGAGAGAGAGAGAGAGAGAGAGAGAGAGAGAGAGAGGCTGGAACTAAACAGGCACTATGGAGAAAGTTTAAAGAAGACCATCATGTCTGATTAAACTCTGAGAGATCACTAATGTCTTATTTGTTTTACAGCTGGAAGAGGCTATAGCCTAATGAGGACTTTAAGCATTTTTAAAAATGAGAAATTATTGGAAACATCTGATCTTCCTTTTGTTTATCTGTCATTGCTTTCAAGTCTAGTTTCATGCCTCTTGCTGAACAACAGTAGCTCAGGATACCCTGAAATATACAAGAACAATTTTGTTCCATTATGATCATGCAAGACCAGATCCTCTGTGCTTCTGGAAAAAGAAATTTTAAATCAGTATAGACACTGAAACATTTCGCTGTGGAAATGAAATGAGAACTTAGAATATATTAAGAATTGAAGCCTGCAGCCCTGTGAAGCCGATGTAACAGGATTTTCCATACTCCTGTAACAGCTCAGCTTTGGCCCTTATCCGGAGAAATTGCTAACACTCTGTTTTTATGGTGTCTTTTGTAATGGAGGATTAGGACATGGATACAGAAGCTCGTAGCCTACTCCGTATTTTATAGAAATGCCTTTTCCCATGTTATCTACCATACCGTGGATTCTGTAACTTTGTCCATTCTAAGGTTAATAAAAATCATCTGCTTTAATGCACATATGCTTTATGCCTCCTTGTCAGGAATAATAGTGTGAATACAAACATACTTTCAAAAAAGCATATATGTTGCCTGCATTGGACATGTGTGCAGAATAGAAAATGAATAGATGTGAAGATCTCTCATAGGGTATGTCTAGACTACATGGCTCCATCAATGGAGCCATGCAAACTAGTTTACCCGGCATAGTCAATGAAGCGGGGATTTAAATAATCCCAGCTTCATTACAATAAAAATGGCCACCGCGCTGTGCCGACAATCAGCAGATTCGGCACGGTGTGGCAGTCAAGATGCGGATTGGTCGACAAGGGAAGCCTTTGTCGACCGCTCCTGTAAACCTCGTTTCATGAGGCATCTATAAACTTTAATCTTGGTTCATATGCCTGTCTAGTTTTCAGGAGATATCAGTGAGCCAGAGGAGACTTTCTGAGGTTCAACAGGAATATCCGTGAGGAGATGGGGTTGTTCTTTGAGGTATGGTCCCTGTCATAGGTGCCTCATCACTAATGTTCATACTCTTCTTGTTGGTTATAGAGCCCATTGCTATACAAAGCTACTATGGAGCCAGATTTTATTTAAAACACATTATCATGTTGCATTATGAATTTTTAAAACTTATTATGCAAGCAAGTGGGAGGATATGTTATTAACAGCAGCAACCACAACAACTAATTAAGAGTAACATATGTTTTTTTAATAAGATACAATATGTTAAACTGCCAGGACCTTTTGTTCTAAAAGTAAAAGGATAGATAATACAAATACAATATGATGCAAACTGTGATATGTTTTCATGCTGTTACCTATTAAACCATTGCCATCAGTTACTTCAAATGAATTATCTGAACTCATTTATAGAAAACACTCTATCTGTAGCTCCTCAGAGTCTAAAATACCAGCTGGCACTGAAAAGAAATCCACAACAGAAAATAATATTTTGCACATGGTCACAGTCAGCTTTTACTCTGCATAGATATTAACTCTTTGGACATTGGCTAGACAGATTTTGACTTTGTACTTCCATGTACTTTATGCATATGCCTAACTCTAATATGTGCTTTATGGAAAATTGGAATGTAACCTGCCTTTGAAAAGTTTGTAATCTGCTGAATGTGCACATTCTATGTGTGTACCTGCATCATTTTTGTATTTGAAGTGAGAAATATGAAGTACAAACCTGTTTATATATCTAGATGTGCTAATGAAGGCCATTATTAGTACTAAAGGAATAAAATGACCAAGTACTGAAGACTACCATCTGTGAATAGTCTTGGTCTTCCTGTAAACCTGGACATAGTTGGCCCTTCTGAAATATGTGGCCAGGTCACTTGATGCTGGAATCCATTTTGAATGTGATACTTTCCCATGTGTGTGTGAAAGGGTTGAAATTGACCAGAAAGGATTCCTGCTTTGAGTAAAATCTATTTATAGACCGGAAACCGAACAATAGGGGCAGTTGCTGGACACCAGGACACTGTCTGCTTACCACCCAGGTAAGGCTGAACAGAGGGGATTGGCCAAAGCTAGGAGATTACTTAGCTTGTGAGAAAAGGTGATTAGAAATACTTCTGGGCTATGACATTGCATGTAACAAGTTTTTTAGAGTATTAAGCTTAGCTGGCATGCTGTGTTTGATTTAGCTTAGTAACTTATTTTGATTTGATTTGTCTGTTATCACTTACAACCACTTAAAGCCTACTTTTTATATTTAATAAAATCACATTTCTTTATCATTAAACACAGTGTAAATACTAGTTACTGGCGGGGGAACCACAGCTGTACATCACACTCATTTATAAAGGGACAAACAAGTATAAAACTTTCATGCAGAGTAAGATTGATTCATCTGGGATTCTGGCCCAACTGGGGCTTTGCACTTGTGTGCTGTGCTAAAGTCCCTGTGACTGAGCCTTCCCAGAACTGGGCTGTTCTTAGTGTCTGTGTTGCTCTGCTGTGGGTTATGACCCCAGCTCTGTGCCTTTGCTGGGGGAGGCCAGAGGTTCTGGCCCACCAAGACAATGGGGTGAAGTGCCTAAAAGGGCAGGTAGGTGGGCTCAGTGCATGATGAGCCAATTGAGTGACAGTCTCAAGGGGATCTCCGTGACAAAACTCATCACACAGATAACAACTGTGTTACAATTATAACACAAATATAATTGTGTTACAAATATAACAGCTGTTTTACAATTATAGTTTTATTCTAAAACATGACTTACACAAATTACATCTTTTCTTAAAGAGATCTACTTTCAATATGCATTTAGAATTATATTTGTTTAATGTATGAGTTATGAGTCCAGTTCAGAATAGTGATAGAAATGTAGCCATGTTAGTCTGGTGTAGCTGAAACAAAATACAGGACTATGTAGCACTTTAAAGACTAACTAAAAAAACCATCTTAATAAACCATCTTGTTAGTCTTTAAAGTGCTACATAGTCCTGTATTTTGTTTCAGTTCAGAATAGTTCTTAAAAATCAGCCTGATCCTGAGTAGCACCATGCAGCTGGCTCCCACTGACTTCAGTAGGTGCTCAGCATTTTGCAAGATGGGACTAATTTTATGAGTGTGAGCAGTTTCACTGCAGACATTGGGACAATTTCTGTACTTAAATCTATATTCATGCTTTTAAACTTTGCTGAATCAGGACTAAAGTCAGTTTTTTCTCTATTTTACACTTTCTAGCAAAGGTATTAGCTGGTTTAATCTGGTTTGCGCATCATCAACAGAACTGTTAGTCTGCAGAAGAGAAGAGTAAGGGGGGATTTGATAGCAGCCTTCAACTTCCTGAAGGGAGGTTCCAAAGAGGATGGAGAGAGGCTGTTCTCAGTAGTGACAGATGGCAGAACAGCAATGGTCTCAAGTTACAGGGGAGAGGTCTAGGTTGGATATTAGGAAAAAATATTTCACTAGGTGGGTGGTGAAGCAGTGGAATGGGTTACCTAGGGAGGTGGTGGAATCTCCATCCCTAGAGGTTTTTAAGTCCTGGCTTGACAAAGCCCAGGCTGGAATGATTTAGTTGGGGTTGGTCCTGCTATAGGCAGGAAGCTGGACTCGATGCCCTCCTGAGGTCTCTCCCAGCCCTAGGATTCTATGATTCTACGTAAGATAGAAAGATCTTAGACCTTGATTTTCAGATTCAGGGTTAAGCTTGGTGCAGTGACAGTGACCAATCCTCTTTTTACTTGTAAACATTGGATTTGATACAGAAATAGTTGAAGTACAGAACTTCTGCAACACCAGCCTGACAATGCTACTTTTCCTAGCACAATCTCACTTGAAAGGATTTTGAGTGCGGACTCATTGGGTGACTCCTCCCTTGTCTTTTTTGGTACTGAAAACCCTCTTGATCTCCACCATGTTCTTTTAGATGCTGACTTTCAGAGTCAAACTGAAAATCAGCGTGGTTGAGAAGAGAGCATTCAGAATAAGGGGAGCTCTTGGGTGCTGCTGAAGACTTCTTAAAACCTAGTCCCTTCATTTATTATAAGTTTTATCTAGCTGTGGTGCCTAGAGGCTGAACAAGTCTGTGCCTAGAGGCCGAACAAGTTGTGCGAGGTGCACTACAGCCATCGAGTGCAAAGGTCCCAGCCCCAGAAATGTTATTAAGATGCCTGAATGGAAGCTGTTGGATGTTGAGACCTTTGAAAAAATCTAGCACTTAATGTTCTCCCAAGGCAATCAGGGTACGTCTAAACTACATGGCTCCGTCGACGGAGCCGTGTAGATTTGTTGTTTTGGCAAAGTCAAATGAAGCCGCGATTTAAATGATCGCGGCTTCATTTAAATTGACATGGCTGCCGCTGAGCCAACAAACAGCTGATCAGCTGTTTGTCCGCTCAGCGCGCTAGTCTGGACGCTCCCCTGCCGACATCAAAGCCCTTTGTCGGCAGCCCAGGTAAACCTCATCCCACGAGGAATAACGGGGCTGCCGACAAAGGGCTTTGATGTTGGCAGGGGAGCGTCCAGACTAGCGCGCTGAGTGGACAAACAGCTGATCAGCTGTTTGTTGGCTCAGCGCGGCAGCCATGTAAATTTAAATGAAGCCACGATCATTTAAATTGCGGCTTCATTTGACTTTGCCTATGTGTCTAATCTACATGCCTCTGCCGACAGAGGCATGTAGTCTAGACACAGCCTCACTGTACACATGGTGCTGCATCTTAGTTTGCTTGAATTGCCCTGTTAATAATCAAAAAGATAAGCTAACTCAAACACAGCAAGAATGATGCCTTTTATTTATAGACTTTACATGCACATAATGTTAGTTATTTAATTTTACCTAACCTAATTGATTTCCTATTTGAAGGGAACATTTACAGGTGATATATATCCAATTATCTCAAAACTTAACATGACTACTTTTAGTAGCAATATTTATTTAGGACAACAGGAAGCAATGTTGGCTGCTTAACAGCGCATGTATCACTAAGAGAATGATATCGCAAAAGATCATTCTTTTCTAATATAAAAAATGGGATAGAAATCTATGCACCCAACTACAAAAGATTAATCATTCAGTCATTCAGTTATTGGGGGGGACGGGGGAGGGGAGGGAGAGGGAATATGCAGTCAGGTTAATTGCTGGAATCTGAAAGTCAGAGGACTAATCTGATTAAAGTAGAAAATAGAGTAACAATGTTGTTCATTTCCAATGTCTTTAGAGCTAATAATTAAATGATGGATTTTAATACTAACTGCTAGGTAAAGTCAGCTGTTAGCCTAAAATGTGCAGTACTTTTAAACTACGGGTATCAAAATAGCAATCCTTGAATCACAAAATCATCTCATTTACTTATTTCCTGCACCACCCCCTACTTTGAACTAGTGATATTAGGAAGTTAAAATCCAGGAGCAAAATTTCTTTCCAGCATGAGAAAATAATTGCTTTCACACTGTCATGAGCACTAAATAATGCACAGGCCTGCTGACAGGAATTCCAGGCTCCAGGACAACACATCAATGGGCCCTTTACTCCACTCCCTCAGAGGGAACCTCAAGCCACCCCCTTCTGTTCAGAGAAACCCTGAGTAACACCCCACAATTAGAGAACCCTCTGCTCCCCCACCTGCCTGGATGTGCCCCTCCCACCCTCCTTTCCCTCCCTGCCCCAAGCCACTGTAGCCCAGCTGTGCGCTCCACCATTCTGTGCCTTCCCTTAGCTACTTTTCCCAACCATTCCTGTCTACCCCTCCTGCACCCCTCTGCTCTTTTACCTTCCTGGCTTCCTCTGCCCCTCTTGGGCCTCACTCCCTGCAATCCCATGCCTGGCTCTGCCCCCAGAGCAGGTCCGGCCTTAGGGAAAGGTGAGCAAGGCGGTAGTCTTTGGCCCCAATCCTTCAGGGCCCCACACTGCAATTGACAATAATATCTGGGATACTATCTGCCAGTCAGATTTCTTGTGATGCACAGGTATCGAATTGTGTTAATAGTAGTTTTAGCATTGTTTCGCAATTAAACTGAATAGCTACAAGCATCTTCAATGCATAAAAAGGGCTTGATAAGATTTCTTATTATTTCACACTTCACAAACTCTGTAATTTAGCACAGATATGAAAACTTAATCATTTCAGTTATGTGGCTGTTTTATTTTGCCACATCCTGACCCTATGTACTGTTAAACTTTCAGTAGAAGCAGGGTCTCTAATACAAGCTGGGGGTCTCAGATGGTTTGCACTAATAGATGCTGAGGGCTTCTATTGGAAGTTTTATGGTAGTATATAATGTCATAGTGAACAGTAAAAAAGATGACATTGAAATAGACTCCCGTTGAAATTTTTCTTAAATCTAGAGGTGTTGTGGAATATATTCAGCGAGTGAATTGTGCAGTAAAGTATGCAACATAAATTATAGTCTGGAGCAGACTTGCAAGTGGTTGAAATCTTACAGAGAAGATGGTTTTCAAGGAACAATAGCTACTGCAAAAAAAATTGCAAAGGATTTGGAAATGGAACCAGTATTCAAAGTGAGGAGGGGCTGCAAAAGAAAGAAAATGTTTCAATATGAAGCTCATAATTAAATTTTGGTAAACAAAAATAATCAAAGTGTGCTCCAAGTTGTTCTCCATTGCAAGCGATAGTTGGGACTGCCCCGGTTGTGCTCTATAACCCCTCAACTGGGTTTGACTTAAACTAGAGCATCCACCAGCTAAGCCCTGCTGTCAATGGGCCACCTTGAGCCCCACAAATTCTTTAGCTGGTGCCGCCCCATAGCTCTGGTCCCCTTTCCCACCCTGCTGCTCCATGGATATGAGCTCTAGGGTTCCACACAGCTGCTGCCACGCAGCACCAGAAGCGCTATTTAAACGGACTGGGTGGGTCAGGGCTGCCACTAATTCCACAACTGTCCCTTTTACCTCCCCTCCAGATGGCGGGCATGGTGATGCCACAATAAGCTAGATTGATAAGAAGCAGAGCTTTATTAGCCATGCTGAGAGTTTAGTCTTACAAGCAGAGAACCTGCCATTTGTCATTTTATTGCCAGTCTAGACCCCAAGTATCTCACAATTGAGTTCCACTCATCATACTGTAACATGGGGTTAGATTTTTGCCACCTGTTCACATGAGTTTACACTGGTGTAACTCCATTTCCTTCACTGAAATTACCCAGGATTTATATTGGTGCAAGTGAAACTGGAATCTGATTCTCAAAGTCTGGGATCCTTGCCATATGCAGGGTGTTTAAAAGCTTCAGGGGGGTAGCCGAGTTAGTTTGTACAAGATAAACTTAAAAAACAACAAATGGTCTGGTAGCACTTTATAGACTAACAAAACATGTAGATGGTATCATGAGCTTTCATGGACACAGCCCATTTCTTCAGATCACTGGAGTTTTGAGTTTAGGATGTGCAGACCCAAAATAAATAGGGAAGAAGAGAGAGAGGGAAGGACTAGACAAAGAATGCATAGGCCAGGGAGTGGTAAGCCAACAGGTCTTTTCTAGGGTTGGGTGAACTATTTCCAGTTACCTATTCATTTAATGAACTTAGGGTATGGCTACACTACCACCCTAGTTCGAACTAGGGTGGTAATGTAGGCAACTGGAGTTGCAAATGAAGCCCGGGATTTGAATTTCCCGGGCTTCATTTGCATAAAGCCGGGCGCCGCCATTTTTAAATGTCCGCTAGTGCGGACTCCGTGCTGCGCGGCTACATGCGGAGTAACGAGGAGTAACGGTAGTTCGGACTAGGCTTCCTAGTCCAAATCTGTACCTAATCTGTACCGCATGTAGCCGTGTGGCACGGAGTCCGCACTAGCGGACATTTAAAAATGGCGGCGCCCGGCTTTATGCAAATGAAGCCCGGGAAATTCAAATCCCAGGCTTCATTTGCAACTCCAGTTGCCTACATTACCACCCTAGTTCGAACTAGGGTGGTAGTGTAGACATACCCCCAGTTCCCTCCTTGAGTCACATTTCATATTGGTTACTATGGTTTTTGCTATTCACTCTTCAGGTATGTCTATACTACAGAGAAGACTGAAGCTGCTGCTGTCGATTTTCCAGGGTTTGAATTAGCAGGTCTAGTGAAGAAACGTTAATTCAAACTGAGAGGGGTGTTCCAGTCAATGCCAGTAGTTCTGCTTCCAAGAGGAGTAAGGGAAGCCGAAGGAAGAGTGTTCTCCCTTTGACTTCCTTCATTGTTCACAGCACCAAAAGTTGAGTTAAGCTACTTCAGCTATGCAATTAACATCGCTGAAGTTGCATATCTTAATTTGGCTTTGTCCCATAGTGTAGACATACCTTCTGTGATTGTTCATCTACTTGGCTTTGGTCTTGTTTCTTTACTGGTTGACCTAAATTTGTGTTGCCAAGGACTTAAAAATCATGAGACTAAAAAATAAAAACCTCTTGGAGTTCTTCTTAACAGCAATGGGGGTTTGAGCTTTAAAGGGTCATTATTTTCTCTGTAATCATCAGGACTGGAGATATACTTTCTTTAAAAAGTGAAAGCTGACATTTCATGTAATCAGTTTAGTTCAGGAGCTCAGGGTTTTAAGAAAAATACAGTTAATATTGTAACCTTCATAATAAGATCACAATAGTTAGCAACTTTGAAACAAGTTAACTAGATTTTTAAAAAGAATTCGATAAATTTATGGAGGTCTGGTCCGTCAATGGATATTTGCCAAGATGGTCAGGACCATCATTTCTTGCTCTGAGTGGCCCTACACCTCTGACTTCTGGCACTAGACAATAGGGAACAGAATACTTCATAATTTGTCCTGTTCTATTCAACCCCTCTAAGCATCTGGCACCAGCTGTTGTCTGAAGACAAGAGATTGGGTTAGATGGTCTGTGGGTCTGACCCAGTACAGCTGTTCTTATGTTTGTGCCAATATCATTGTCTTCAGTGGAGGCTTGGATTCTTCAAATTCATCACAAGCTATTGCAAAGCTGCTGGAACTCCTCCCTATGGAATGCAATGATCACTGCTTCATCAGTGAAAAGAAGTTATTTCTATCAGCAGGTGTTTGACTTTGCTTTTGGCTCTTAGATGTGCAATGCTGATGAGTTTTCTATCTGATCCTTTACACTGGAATATACCACTTCTGGTGAAGTGTACTGATACTTTTTATTCACAGATATATTTGGGTGGTTTTTTTTGTTCTATTCACTCAGTTCTAGCTGTTTTCCACTGGCAGTTTCTCTGATTCCCACACAGCTGTTTTAGTTGAACAGCTTAAGCTGCTGAGACTTTGGAGGATAAATGCATTTGAAGTGGGCAGGGCAGTCAACTTCTGCACCTTCAACCGGATCTTCGGCTGTTGAAAATCAACACATTATCAAAATCAGTGGAGCTGTGGCACTTTAAACCAGCTATGGATCTAGCCCTTTGAAGTTTTTCTGCCTCTAACAAAAGTGACTCTATAGCCATTCATATCTTCCTGGCATGGGTCTGCAAGAGATAAGGAACATCAATGAGACTCACTGGCTTGGAAGACAAAAGCAGTGACTAAGATGCGCTTTTACCAGAGATGACAAAAATAAGTAGGGAAAATAGAAATACCTTCTCTGTGATCTGTGAGGTCAAATAGGCAGCATTTGAAGGGTAATGGTGTTTCATATAATCACTTGGGCTTTGAATGTATAATATGGAAAGAAAGTTATTTCCTTTTGAGGGATTAAAAATTGCTAGAAGATTCACTGTCAATGTGTGCTTAACATTTGTTGACAATTCATGTTCTTAAATTCTCCGACATGTATGCAAGTTGCAATTAAAGTCCATTTATTGTCATTTCTTCCACACAATACAGTACTCTAGATCTCATAAACCTAACAAAGCCTGTCTAACCTTTACATTTTCTGTCCTTTGGGAATGCTAATGATGCAACAGCATGGGAACATTTCATCTTTTTGCTATCATGAAAACTGCAGCTGGCCCCTGCTGCTTTCTGGCATAAATAAGTTTGAAAAAATACAGTGAAAAAGGAAGTACTGATCACAGGCAATGGCATCTCATTAACAACAAATCTACCTGAAAGTCTTTCTCCTGCATCCTCAAAAGAGTGGGTTTTAGATGGCTTGCTTAGAAAATAGGCTATGTGACACACAGCCTTTCAGTTCCAAGTCTGTCATGGCAGGCCATTGCTTGTAGTAACAAGATGCTATCGCCCCATGTCATACTGTGGTCACAGATTCAACCCTTCCTGTAGACTGGTGCTTCCAAATCTGAGCTTTCCTTTAAAAAATCTTATTAGCCCTTATGGTTGCAGCAACAGCAGTGAAAATATAAATAGAGTCTGTGGTGATCACCTAAGTCTGCAGAGAGAATGAAGCAACAGCTCCCCATTATCTCTGTCAGGTTCCTGAGGACTCTACCATTCTTCAACCACAAACTTTGGTGTCTTCTCCAAATCATAATAGTTTCTGCTAGGCACAGTGTAAACACATAACAAAAAAGATGGTCCCTGCCATGAGACTCAGTATTTTTATCATGAAAGCTGCTATTTTGCTGCAGCTAGGACCTAGAAGCTGCCCTTCCAATATAGCTTTCTCCCCAGGGAATTAATTCATGTTCAGGGCATGTCCCCAGCAGTTATTTAGAGCTTGGCCATTGTCAGGCTGGGGAACCAGCAAGGGAGTGCTTTTTGTGCCAAAGAAGGGGTTGGGGATCAGAAGTTTATGTGGGTGAGCTCATTGGCCTGTAGAACAACACAGCAGAGAGGGCACAAGGAGTTGTGGGGGTGTGCTGATCTAGCTAGCTATACAAGCACCATCCCAGGCATACATTGTGGAAGAAAGGTCTGAATCTGGGCCACCTGGAGAACATTTTAAGGGATGGGAAATGGGAACAGAGTCTGCTGCCTGGTAAGAACAGCAGAAACACCCCCTCAAAATAACCCCTCAAAAAGTGATGTTACATGAATGGATATTTTCAGTAAGGAGCCATGGTGTTGTATGTATGGAAGAGGTGATGGCGGAGGAGAAGAAAGGAAATAGGCTTAAAACGGCAGCAAAATGTAAGGGCTGCTATCATGGAAGTTGGCTCTATTATGGGTTATGGGGGTTTTATCCTGGCCTTATGTGGGTTTTGATCCTAGCTTAGTGACCTAGTTTAGTGGCCTGTGTGAAGTACATTGAAGTCCAGTGTTTAGTGTTTTGGGCTGAGATGTCCCACATCAGTCTGCAGGGAATGGACACCGTTAGTGACACTTTTTATGCTTTAGTTCAGTTTGGTGTGTTGGGTAGTGTCATTGCCAACAAAATGCACCAGCTCACATAGCATGAAAAGAAACATTGTTAATCAATTGTTTAGATGTTTCTTCCCCAAATGTTTAACATTTGTAGAAAGGCAAAGGCAAGTGTCATGAGGAGTTGACTAGTTTCACTGCTGAATGGCTCACAGAGTCGGCAGAAGGCCAGCAGGTGCATTTAATGTCCAAAGGTGCAGCAAGTGACTCTGCCCGCCAGTTTCCCTTCTCTCCTGCTGACTTACCTGCCACTTCTGTAGCAATCATTTGCCTCTCCTGCATGGTTGATGCTGATCTTCCCATTGCCCTGTGCAGCTGCTTGATTGACTGATGTTGCCCTTATGCTGTCCTGTCCCCTTGGCTGTCTGATGTCACTCATCACCTGTTCAGTGTCTGGTGGTGCTTGCCTCCTGCCCCATCTACCTGTTTGAAATTCATTTCCCAAATGAATCATTTCTCTTTTGAGCCACCATTTGAAAGAAAGCTAACTCTCATTCTGAATTCTTGTCATGTGCCTGCTTTCCTTTTGCTTTGCAATATGAAATATCTCATTAGCGGGTGGGATAATCATTAGCTAATGTTTGAAAATTATTTGTAGATATGTAGGTTAAATTGTCCTCAAATGTGGTTTGTGGGCAGAACAGGGGACTGGAAACAGGACTCCTGTGTGGCCTTTAGCAAGCATTTACCCTCTGGGCTTCATTTTGCACATCTGTGAAACAGATCTAACAATACCTAATGTCACAGATTGTTGCTGATTTCCAATTAATTCTGTTTGTAAACAACTTTGGTATGCTTGGGTGAAATGTGCTCTGCACATAAAATATTTGTTAACTGAGCGGAATTGAAATATTTGGCCAGAAATTCAATTCAGTCTTATTTTCAAGCTGCACCAAACAAAACAAAACAAATCAAAACAAAGCAAACAAAGAATTCTTTCTGGCAAAGGCCAAATTAGGACATCGGCATGGTAGAAACAGGCCTATGACCCTAGCTCCTGGAATCACATGATTGCATCAGAATCTCAGATGCTTTTTTTTTAAACCATTTGATCTTCCGTACTTCAGCATCCTCGGGACCTAACACCAAGGCTGGACCAGAGAATTTTCTGAACCACAGGAGGGGACACTATTGTCTAGCAGCATTGCCAAAACTTCTACAGCTGACTGGGCTCTTAGAAGACATTTAGGGGTAAATTTTAGAGCTAAACAGCACAGAACACTGAGAATCAGGACTGGTGGCTGTATACAAACTTTATGGGACAGCAGGAAACTTGACCACACCCATTATAAGTGGACATCTAGCTAACTGAAATCATGCTGGACCACGGATGTTGCCGGACCAGAGAGTGTCGAACTAGAGAGGTTCAACTTGTATGTCTCTAATTCTCATAATTGCAGTGAAATACTTGAAAACACAACTGAGTGCAAACCGAGGTGGAGATCTCTGCCTGGGTCTGTAGGGAGCCTGAGACTATAGCTGTGAATGTGTGACTTGCCCCAAAGGATTAATGCCCCAAAGGATTACTGTGTGACTTCGCCAAAGGATTAATGCCCACAAAACAGATATCAGACAAGATCACAAAGAGAAAACAGTTTCTTGCCATTTTAACCAGAAAGGACACTCTCTCAATGACTTAACCACCTGCATTCTGCTACAAAGACCTTTTACATCTGCACTTGAAAGGGAATCCTCTGAACTGTCATTCATGTTAAAATTCGACACTTTCCAAAAAGGACTCAACAAACATTTGAACTATCTCACCCATTACCAAGATAGTTTCCCCAATTTTCACCTCTAATACCATTAACTCACAAACATCCCACTCTCCCTACCTCTAATATCATCAATTCACAGACACTTACCTTCCTTCCTCCCCCCCCCCCCTGCATCCCTCTCCTGTTCTGCAATGTGATTTGTCCTTTTCATATTTGTTCATTTTTTTAAATTGTATCCTTTGGTATATATGGTTGTGACTACTTTCTTCCACTATTTGATCTGAGGAAGTGGATCTGGCCCACGAAAGCTCATCATCTAATAAACCATCTTGTTAGTCTTTAAAGTGCTACATTGTCCTGCATTTGACTTGCCCCAGGCACTTGAATGGGCTGTTAACATATGACCCATTCTCAGAGGGACTCCCACCTCCCTCACCAATCCCACCCTCAGAGAGGACTCTTGTAAGAGAAGCAGGCTCAGCTCACTGACGTGATGTATATACTACTCCAACATAAACCTGTTGTGTGCATGTAGGATTTTCACACCTTGAGTGGTGTAGCTTTGCTGACCTAATTTTTAAGAGTAGACCTGGTCCTACTCCAGTACACATTCCCTGGAGGATGATACATGTAATGAGGTAGGTGGATTGTTGCTGCTCTAGCCTTTAAGGAAGGAGGGGATGAGGCCACATTGCAGGGGTGAGGCCAAGAAGGGCGTAGCTCTATTTTATGGTGTGTCTAGTATAATAGATTACCCTTAATCTAGCCATGTCCCTATGTGGTGGGATCCTCAATTGGCATGGGGTTTATGTCTCCTATGACTTAGCCTCAGATGTTCTGGGGACAGGGCTGTAGAGCACAAAGCTCAGGCTGTTATGAGGAGATTTTGGTGGTCCAAGCACTGGAGAAGTAGAAAATGGGCCAGAGCTACCTCTTCCCCATGCAGATACACTGATGCAAATTCAAGATCTCTGTTTGCTGGCTGGGGTAGTACAATCCTCTCTCATCTTTCCAGCGATGAACAATGCAGTTATTTGAATGGCTTTATAATGAACACCCTTGAGATCTTTGAAAACCAACTCCTAGAAGCCAATGGTTGTCCAGAGTTTTCTCGGAGCAGGAAAACTGTGCTAAGCCTTCTCTGCTTGATATAATATTCTATAGCTACATTGGGAATAGAGAGCTTATAAAAAAGAAAAACAAAACTAGACTGGCCGAGGAGCCTCATGCCAGTTGATAATCAGAAAAATCATGTTGTAAATAATTAGCATACTGGAGTGGAACAAATGCTGTTGAAGCTACTAATGGAGCCACATGTTTTAGGAATTTAGTTTGTCAAAAAGTCTTTGAAAGGAATCAATGGCTTGAATGACATTAGTACTAAGTTGTTAGATATTCCCTTGGGTCAAATAGACTGTAGATAGAGAGATTCTATTGCTTTTGTGGTTGGACTGCAGATAAAGCAGGGCTTCTACTATAGTTACCAAAGGTAACATACCTAAATATTTACTTGCTTTTCTGATTTGGTATTTTATTTTAAAATAATGGTATTCATGCCATATGACAGCCATAGGAATATGTAGGAACTCTGCTCTCTCCACTGCCTATCTTTCCACTGTAAAGGGCAGTGTGTTCTCCAGTTTAATATTTTTCTTCATTTTGTTAGCCTGTTGTTACTGGAAGATCTCAAATATCTTTATAATTAATTAGTCAATTAAGCTTCAACCCATCCCAATGAGTTAGGTACATATTATGCCCATTTAACACATGGATACACTTGAGACACAGGGATCACACAACAGCAGTGGAGTCAAGAACAGGGCCCACAAACAGATTTGTCCAGTCCTTTATTTTAGCTATCGGACTATATGATTCCTCACAAATGACATTTCTGAGCAGGGATTATAGAGTTGAAATTGAGATCTGCCACTCAAGGAGAGGAATTTTCACCAGAAGTCTCAAAAGTGAGTAGTCTTTCAGCTCCCTCAATTTTTGAGTGCAGTTTGAGGCACTTTAAGAGGCCTGAGTTTTAGTATGTGGGTGCTAAATGTTTTCTGAAAATCATTCTGAAGTCTCATGTTTGCCATTCAAATTTAAGGCATCCACAGTCTTTAATCACTTTTCAAATTCATTGTCCCCAGTTGTGTGTTCAGCTTGCTTCCCATGGCAGGAAATCAACAAGTCTGTTGCAATCAGGAAACATCTGCTAAACAAACATCTTCTTTTACCTTGCAAAGTAAAAGGAAATAAATATGAGTTATGAGTTGTCTTATCTCACTTTATTTTTTTAAAATACTCACACACTTAAACACAGAGATTGATTTTTGTTATATATATGCCTCGCAAGCAGCCTGTTCCCAGAAGTGCCTAATTCAAACGCATTGATGGGGTATTAAAATATATATATACTTGGCTCTCCAGACATCCCTCCATTAAAGAGACTGTGCACTTGAATAAGTGCCAGTTTTCTGCTTTTGTTCCTTTCCCCAGATAAATGCAAAGTAGCAGCTTTTTAAGTTAGATGCTTTCAGTGCATCAACCAAATAGCCACCACAATTTGCATCCTTAAGGTGGCAGCAACAATCAAAGACGCATTTAAAGGGAAATAAAACCTCTTAAAATTGGAAAAATGTGAGAACTAATTCTTCTAGAGCTCCTTCTTTAATCCTCCATTTTCTGCTTTGCAGAATCATAGTCATAGCCCGATTATTCATTATTAAAAGCTTATTTCAGATCAAACCCTGTATGTCAGTAGATTAGGACATGGAGGAAGATTAGCTTCTCACTGTAGGTGGTGGGAATAAGTTCTTTATCTTATCATTAACATGGACTTTCATGGTTTTTGATCATAATTATTAATTCTGCAAGCAGACTTTACACAAGGCTTTAAATTCAAATAGGTGTCATGTAAACAACATAATCAATCTGAAAGTTAGGTTTAGTGGCAGGCAAATCCTCTGTTTTATAAAAAGAAATTTCATATTTGGAATCTTTTTAACCTATTTTGTTTGTTTTTATTAAATTAAAAATTATTTTCCTTTCCAATACTTGTGGGAGAATGTTATTAGTATTTTGTTTTTGCAAAGGAAAATAGTTTAGTATTCAAGTGAACTTTTGTTCCCATTAGTATAAATGGCACGTACAATGCTTAGGCAATATTTCTGCACATCTTTGCATTCTCATAAATGGAAGCCAAGCATATAGATGAAGAATTACTGAATAAATTCAGATTATTTTTTCTCTCTCTCTTTTTGTCTTTTCTTGATCTCTTTGGGCTTTAGTCTTGTGATTGGGGATTGGTGTGATGATTTCCAGTAGAAAAGAACCTGTATCTTTGCCCTGATCTCAAGGAGAACATTTTTAGAATCTCAGAAGCATTCAAATCACTTTCCCCAGTTCTTTTCTGAGTATGAATGAACTGACAAAATCTGATATGAAAAGGCATTTCAGTTAGACTTGAAATCAAAATTTTACAGAGCCCGAGGGTTTGTGTAATATGCCAAAGCACCCAAATGGTTGGATGCTTAATCAAACTGAAACTTTTTACCTTCTCGTTTTGTCAGGGCATATAATTCTCCTTTACTTAACAGATATGTGCAGGTAGAAGGAGAACAGATGCTCACGCATTTGTAAAGGTATTTTATAGAGCTGCCATTTGTACAGCAAATATTAGGGTAGTCAATTGGCATTTTTAGCCATTCTAAATTTAACATTCATTAGGCAGCTGGTATTATGTGACCACTACTTATCACCCATAATCACAAGCACCTTGTTCTTACATGGCAATTCCCCCTTCCCACTGGTTTGTCATATCCATGTATTATTTCTCAACTTAAATTATACTGTTTGTTCTGTATATTGTTTGCTCTGTAAACCTTCTTTTGTTATGCCAATACAGCACCTCGCCCAAAGAGAATGGGCCTCTAGCTGTTACTGTGGTATACGTAGTATATAGACGCCATAATCTTCTTCAATGATGTAATAACATTTGGTGTTACAGGGGCTGTTTACTAGTCAAATTCCACTTGAAGATTAAAACTAGTGAGGTTTGTTTAAAGTTTAATTCAGAATGAAAAGTCACACTTGTTTCCAGACAGACACTGCACACAAAATATCTATAAATCCCCCACCACAACTAGAAAATAGGGGCCAGGAACCTGAACATACTTTTTTCCTACATAGCCACCAGTGTTTGGGCTGGGGTGATTAGATAGCAAATATGAAAAATCAGGACAGTGTGTGTTTGGAGGGGTGGGGCGAAGGGGGAGAATAGACACCCATATAAGAAAAAAAACCTAGTATTTGGACTACCCTATAAAAACGGGGCATCTGGTCACCCTAGTTTGAGCTCACACAGCACTTTAATGCATTCTAATCTCAGACATATTGTGTGTTTACACAAAAAGTACATCTAAAATGAGAACATGACTTGGAGAAGGAGAGGACGAAATGTTTATCTGTCTCATTTTGACTAATTAGGGAAAGAATGGATAGAACATCAGCACAGGTATTTTGTGGCTATTCTCAGAAGGGCTAGAAGTTTGAGACTTTTCTTCTGTGACAAAATAGCATCATATCAATTCTGATCAGTAAATTTACTCTCTTATTCAACAAGGTATCATAAATCAACAAAAAATGAGAGCATTAGTTGCTGCTGTGCATGTCTGAAAAATTCAGCTGTATCTCTGAGTTATATTGGGATAGGAAAATGTTCTGTGCTGTTCACTCAGTCTGAGGTCCAGTTTATTTCTCATCTCCTGTATTAATGAGCTAATTTTATGCGGCCAGCTCACACAAAATTTGCTTTGAACTCTCTGGGCTAAATTCTGCTTCCATGTACACTGGAATAAATCTAGAATACCTATTGACTTTAGTGAAGTTTACAGATTTACAGAAGTGTAAATGCAAGCAAAATTTATTTCAGAAGTTGTGAGTAATTAAAAATGTAGTCAGCCCTGGGGAACTGGCCCATTATTGTACAGATGTGTACTTGATACTATACGAAACATCGAGGAAGACCCAGTTATGTTTTGGTATTTATTTTATTGTTAAGCACTACAATATAGTGCTATAAGGCCTGACTGATCTCACTTACTGGAATGTGCATGAAAGAGAAAGTGGTAACTTGCCTGGTGCACTAGGGAACATACTGACTTCAGACCCTAAGTGGTGAGCTAGACGAAGGAAAAAAGAATGAAGTGGTAGGAGAATGAACAAAGGTGGTAGCCTTGTGTGACGGACCGGGCTGGGCCTGGGCGCCGCTGAGGGTGAATTGCTCAAAACCAGGGCTTCCTTACAGCCCTAGACTGGCAACCTTTCCCAAACAGGCCACAAACGAGTCACACAGAGCGCTTCAGCTGACAATCCGGCCAGCAGGAAGCCTCACGAGCAAAACCCCTCAGACACTGCAGCTCTCCCTGTGCCACAATAAGCCCCGGGCCTAACACACAGGTGAAGGGTTATAAAATCTCACCTACCCCGAACAGGTCTTTCTGGTCCCAAAGAACCAGTCACAAATCCCCGGTCAGTTTATACTTTGGATCTTACCCACAAGAGCATACTGGGCCAATCCTTTAGAATCTAAAATCTAAGGGTTTATTAATAAAAGAAATAAAAGTATGAAAGTAAGGTTGTTAAGGAGAATACATTACATGCATCAAATCACCAAGTTCTTGATGCAGGCTCCCAGCAGAGATGTTATAAACTGCTATCTTAAAAGTCTCTGGTGTATATCGTATGTCAGGATGAGTACACGATTCTTTCTGTCTCTCGCAAGGCTGCATCTGTGATCAGTAGCAGAATTGAAGACCAAATGGAGTCCCCCTCATGGCATTTTTATATCCAAGCTAGAGTGGGTCACATGGCCAAATGACATTATCCCTGTGTCCCATGTCAGCAGCCGTGATATTGGCTGGTTTGCAGGTCTCCAGACACATTTCTCAGGTGTGTATTGGGGACCTTGACAAGGTGTCCTTGGTGCCCTGCTAGGGTATGTCTACACTACGGCACTAATTTGAACTAACTTAATTTGAATTAGTTAATTCGAACTAAGCTAATTCAAATGAGTGCATCTAGACCTAAAAACTAATTTGAATTAGCATTTTGCTAATTCAAACTAGCATGTCCACATTGAGTGGACCCTGAACCGAAGTTAAGGCTGGCCGGAAGCAGTGCCGGCAGGGCATCAGGTTAGAACTTAGAGTATGGAGCTGCTGCCGTGGGCTGTGCTTAAAGGGACCGACCCCCACCCCGGACAGACAGTTCTCAGGGTTCCCCGCTTGCTTGTCTACCTTGATGAGGGACAGCAAAGCAGTCCTGTCTTGGAGTGCCCTGCGTGCCCACACTTGGCACATCACAGCACTCAGCCATCAGCCCGGCTACTCTTGACGCAGGCTGCCATATGGGGGGGGGGGAGCAATCAGAGGGCTGTCAGGATCCAGGAGGCCCTGCAGGAGAGCTTCCACCCTGAGGAGCCCACAGAGCCACCCAGTCCTCCCCCACCTCCTTCCATTTACCCCTCCCTAGCCCCCCTTCCAGATGTAAAAAATAAAGGACACGTGTGTTCAAAAATAGAAACTCTCTTTATTTAACAAAACTGGGAGTGGTGGTGGGGATTAACCTCTGGGGAGACTGGGAAAAGGAGATGGGAGAGGGGAAGAGAGAGGGTGGGAGAGGGGAGGGGGAAACCTGGGAGGAGGGAGCTGGAAGGGGGAAGCCAGGGGAAGAAGGAGGAGGGGAAGTATAACACTATGGTACGCCATATTTTCAGAACAGTGTACAGACATGGTCTCCTCACCTCAGAAAAGATGTCTTGGCCTTGGAAAGAGTTCAGAAAAGGGCAACTAAAATGATTAGGGGTTTAGAACAGGTCCCATATGAAGAGAGACTAAAGAGACGGGGACTTTTCATCTTAGAAAAGAGGAGACTGAGGGGGGATATGATAGAGGTATATAAAATCATGAGTGGTGTGGCGAGGGTGAATAAAAAAAAGTTCTTCATTAGTTCCCATAATATAAGGACTAGAGAACACCAAATGAATTGGATGGGTAGCAGGCTTTAAACTAATAAAAGAAAGTTCTTCTTCACAAAGCAAATAGTCAACCTGTGGAACTCCTTGCCACAGGAGGCTGTGAAGGCTAGAACTATAACAGAGTTTAAAGAGAAGTTAGATAAATTCATGGAGGTTGGGTCCATGGAGTGCTATTAACCAAGGGGTAGGAATGGTGTCCCTGGCCTCTGTTTGTGGAAGGCTGGAGATGGATGGCACAAGACAAATGGCTTGGTCATTGTCTTCGGTCCATCCCCTCCGGGGTAGCTGGTGTTGGCCACTGTCGGCAGACAGGCTACTGGGCTAGATGGAACTTTGGTCTGACCCAGTACGGCCATTCTTATGTTCTTTTGTTCTAAGCTCAGGGTTGACTCAGCACTGGACCAACTGGATTTTCATGCAAACCTGCTCCTGGGTTCGCATGTGGCCTTTGGTGGCCAGGCTGGCAGCTATCCTGCCTAGATGGCCACTTTCCTGTGCCTAATGTGGAGATTGTGAACGTTGGAGGCCTCTCCCCCAAACCTGGATGAGGTCCACGATCTCCGCAGCCCCGGGCAGGCTCCTGGGAGCCATCAGCCTGGTCCCGGGAAGAGGCAGAGGGCTGGGTGGCAGCGGGTGGCTGGCTCGAGCCGTGCCAGGTGCAGGGTCTGCTGGCTGGGTGCTGGCAGGCTTGCACCTGGCACAGGCACTGTAGCCAACCTGTGCCCCTTTAAGGGCTTTGGGGCTGGGAGGGGGGGCAGAAGAGTTTCCCTGGCTTGGCCCAGAGTGGCCACCAGGGCAAGCTGGGGAGGGCTAGCCTCCCACTAGTTCGAATTAAGTGGCTACACAGCCCTTAATTTGAACTACTTAATTCGAACTAGGCGTTAGTCCTCGTAGAATGAGGTTTACCTAGTTCGAATTAAGCGCTCCGCTAGTTCAAATTAAGTTCAAACTAGCGGTTTGTATGTGTAACGCCTATCAAAGTTAATTTGAACTAACGGCTGTTAGTTCAAATTAACTTTGTAGTGTAGACATACCCCTAGTTAGCATAGTGATTCATTGCACATTCCTTCCTTTCAGCAGGCAGAGAACATCCACAGTATAAGCACAGAGTCCATATTCATAACTTCACATAGAGACATCACACAAGTTCATGAGTGGCATATATAGAATCAGTTGAACATAAGCTTTCATTTGACACCTCACATGGCCCCCTTTGTATAGACTTTTGGAAACCCCCCCTCCCCGGCGCAGCAGCGATCTGGCCACTCCCCTTAAAATCCAATAACGTGATACCTTGGGTGAGAGGTAGAGAATGAAACAGTGACTAAGGCTGTGTCTACATTTGTATTTGCTTGAAACACTTTAGTCGTTCACAGGTGCCTAAACCCCTGAGCCCCATGAACTAGGGATGTTAAATTGCATGTATTGAGGAAACTTTCAGCAGTTACATGTTTACATGCTTGGGGGTGCAGAAGGCTCCACCCTGCTGTGCTGCTGCCTCTGTAGCAAGTGGTCTCCCTCCTGCCACGCTGCTGCCCCTGCACTGGGTCCTGCCTGCCCTCTCCACACTCCGTGCTGCTGTCTCTGTACATGGGGGGCTGGGCTGCATGAAACCTGAAAAATCATCTATGAACTCAGGCTCACTGGTTAAAGATATACACTTTTACACTACACTGTCCCTTCTATGGACAATGTTTTGCAGCGTGAAAGGGGTGGAAGTGTTTTGTTGGCAAAAGTGCAGACAAACAGCATTCACAAATTCTGACTTCTAGCAACAGGGCTGTATCAACACCACCTTGGTGCTAACAGCTTCATAGTGTAGACATAGCCACAGAAGAATGGAGAAGTGTAGGCAAGAGAGAGAATGCAGAGAACCTTGAAAGGGAGGAAGAGCTGTTTGAACTTGATGTGACAGCCAAGAGGAAGACAGTGAAGGAGTGAGGATGCCAGTGAGAATTTGGACAGGGACAAGGTGAGAAGCAGGAACACAAAGAAGGAGACATCATTTCAATACTATAATACTACATCAATTCCTTATATCTCTAACAAAATCCTATTATGCTGCGTAGGATTTGGTGAGACTTCCCTCGATCTGGATTGTAAGTATTTTCAGAGCTTTCCATCTGTTTATTAAACAAGTTCTATTAGTAGCTGAAAAGTAGCAGACAATTCCTAGTATGAGAATTCGGAATTCAAGGGTTCTTTTTTGTCCTATTATTCCCATTTGCAATGAGCAGATCACAGGAGGTTAAAAGGCTTGGGTCAGTTTGTGGTTTTCATCATACACTCAGACCATGATCATTTACATATACACTCTCATGCATACATCTCACATCATGATCATATACTCTCAAGATGGCTATAGTCTCAGAATTTAAAGGGAGAGTTTATTCACAGTTTCTCCAAACTCCCTGAGCCTGAAAATCTCACACAAAAGATGCTTTCCTGACTGGGGAACAGGAGGAGGCATAAAGAGGGTTTAAACAGCCTTTTTACCTCCCAATACTGAGGTTGTGTAGTGAGCCTAGGGGCAGCTCTAAGTTACAATGACCACATGACTGCTACAGCAGAAGGGGATTGGCTGGATATATAGAGCCCTGCAAATCTGTGGATAACTGTTTTATATATGAGGGGCCCTGCCCCTGCGGATAATGGATGCAGATATCCTCAGCTCATTTTTGTGGATACAGCTGCAGATCCAAAATTTTGTATCCATACATGGCTCTATGGATAAAGTATTTCTTTGGCCATACCTCCTTTTTCTTCATTAGGCCACTAGTGCTGGAATGCCCTAGGCTGGCCTTTGTGCCAGGGAATACCATCATGTAGGTAGAAGCCACAGAAAAGCTGGGTAAGCTGGGTTTCTGCCAGCTTTTTGTTGCTGGAACAGTGCTAAATGGCTGGAATAAGGACAGGATTTTTCCTTCAGATGAACACAACTGATTCCTGGTGAATTCCTTGGCAGCCATCAACAGATTTATCTGGGCACATTTTGGCACTTAGATTCCATTGCAATGTGGGTTTTGTTTTATTTTGTGTTTTTGTCATTACTCCTTCCATCAATTTTTCAATGCAGATACATCAGTCCTGACTGCCAAAATATGTTTGAATTGATTTGAGGTAATACAACTGATAATGGACTATGCTAAAAATAGAAGATCCATGATAGAAACCTGTTCCTCTATGGCAGGATTCCAAAACCATGTCACAGAAGGGAAGGAAGCTGCAATGACAAAGATCAAATGTGTTGGAATTAGATCAGGATTGTGTTGCTCTTGAAGTGAGGTAATCATGTAATTAAGGGAGCCAAGACTGTGGTATCTAGCTGTGAGATTCAGTGTTCCAGCGACGCAAAGCCTGGCTCTTCTTGTTGATGGTATGACAGCGATATGGATGAGAATGTCAGGAAGAAGAAAAATAACTTAATCTAAACAGAGATGACATACAACAACCAAACACCAGGTAATAACAAAAAGAAAGAAATGAAATAAATGAGAGAGACTGAATCCAAATTTGAGTGTGATCTTTTGGTTTGAGTATGGTGGCTGTCAGGACTCCTGGGTCCAAATGTCTAGTTCTGCCATAGTTTTGATGTGTGACCGTGAAAATATCATTGACCTTTCATTATACAAATGTACTCATCTGTGAAAAGGACATCATAATATTTATCTTAAGAAGTGCAAAGTGGATTTTCCAGTAATTCTGCAAAACTGGTGTGATTTTTTTGACTATTTATTCACATTTTTATTGTTTTATTCATTCTTATTTTATAGGTTTGCCATCAGTGTTAAAATAATATACTATTTTAAGATTCCAGTGATTTTTGGAAATTGGAATATAAATTCATTAATTGGAGGAAAAATAAACAAAAAAGAACGTGAAAGAAATGTTTGAGTTCCACTGAGTTACATTAATTACTCCAGATTTACAGTAGTCTAATGGAGATCAAAATTTAGATCTTAGTGGTGTCTTCATATATTTGAAAAAGTTAAAGATCAAGGAGAGGTAGAAATTGCTTAGGACTATCCAAGGGATTAAATTAGTTAAGGGAAAAATTTAAAACAAGCTGAATATCAGGAAAACATTCTTAATGGAGAGATCTGTTAGAGCATGAAATAGTGTCCTCAGGAAATCATAGAAGTCTCATCCTATAAATCACTTAGAAATGGATTAGACAAAGCGTACAGAAATATATCAAAGGCATTTCCCCCATTTCTAAATTCTGTAATTCCATGATATTCTGAATGGATTCAATAATTTTAGTTGCCATGACACTCACAAAGGCCAGAAGATAGACTCCATACTTTTAAGCAGACGGCAGTAAGCCAGTGAAGAAGAACAAGAAACAAAATTAACCTGTGCCAGGAGTGTGGAAAATTTCTTCCATTTGTTAATCCGTCTGGAAAAAAGAGAAACATAATTAAAAAAAACCACCATGTCTATGGTCCCCTGAAAAGACTTTGAAGCAGCCCCTGAATTAGAAGAATCTAAATAGTAACAATTACATTAATTTCATTACTGAAGGAGCAAGGTCACAACAACAGCAATTATCTGTAATTTCCCATTCTGGCAATTATATTATTATGAAAATGATCACTTGCTAAGTGCAATAAGGCTTGTAGGGGCACTAAAGTGAATTCTTTTTTCACTTCAGCATGCTTGCTAATTGTGTTCAGGACCTTAGGGTAATGTGATTAACATTGCTTTTGTTTCATTGGCAGAACAACAAACAACAGAGAGAGTTCTACTTCCATGCCTGGTACCAGTATAACTATTTTGTTCAGGGATGTAGTGTTTGCACTGAAACATCCCCTAATGCAGTTTTATTAGTATAAACTTCAATATTGTATAAAATGTCAGAAAATGAGTCATACCAGTACAAGCATGTTTATGTTGTTAAAACTGGCTTCACACTAGAGTAGTTGTACACTCTAGTTATAATACAAGTACAATGTATCAATATACAATAAATAGAGGCCCTGTTTACTCTGCCTTTATGGAGGCAAATCCACTTAATAAAATAAAACCACAAGTAACATATGCCATCCTTCCCCTACATCAACAGGGCATGGCATGAAAACTAAAACTGTCACTTACCTAATATCTAATGTCCCAGCCCCCATATTGGAAATCATATGTTACCCAGGGTACAAACCCATGTGTTTATTATTAAGATCCATAGTGTTGCTACTTGGCTAGAGAGGCTAGCTAATCCTCAGTGGGAAGGTATTCCTTTGGTGCCATCCTGTACTTTTACAAAGAATGTACAACTATGTTTCCCTGCACAAAGTTGGAACAAAGCCAGCAGGCAGGTTTTTTGTTCAGAAGTCCAAGACTTCTTCCCTACCATTCCTGGACCTAGAATGTATAAGGTATGATAGACTTTATTTTGGTCTCATTCTAGTTTTATCTTGGAGTAACTCCGCTGAGTTATTCCCAGTTTGGACTGGTGTGAATCAGATCAGAATCAGATTCTTTAGCATTAAAAGTTTGTTAACAATGAGCATCACAGTAAGGCAGTGATAGGCAACTTGTGGCCCAGTGGGGTTCCATCTGTAGCCCATGTACCCCTTGCCTGCCCCCTCCGCCACATGCCTCTCATGCATTGGGGCATTGGAGCCTCACACTTCCTGCTACACCCCCCTTCCCTCCTAGCACTTTCGGAGCACCATGAATCCCCTCATTCATGCTCTGTTCCCACTCTTCCTCCTCCTCCCTTCCAGAGCTTGAACAGCTATGAACGGTTGAGCCTTGTTTGCTCATTGTTGCAGCGTGGTATTAACTTGTGACAACAGGCTGCATTGCTATAATCACACAAAGGCTCAGGTATCATATACTTTTGTAGCCACATTTACCTCTAGTTGGTCTCAGGCCCTGAGGGCTGGGTCTCTTTCTCATGCAGTCTCTATGGCGAGCTTCGGTTCTGCAACTTTTCCCATTCCCTTAGGGCAGGGGTGGCCAGGTGGGCAATAATTTCCACAGGGGGGCCATTTGAAGAAATTGGTAAGTGTCCATGGGCTGCACTTTTCTACTCTATTAATGGAAGGGGTACAAGGTCTGGGGTGGAATTTAGGTACAGGAGGGAGTTCTGGGCAGAGGATTGGGGTGCAGTAGGAGGTGTGGGGTCTGAGAGGGAGTTTGGGTGCAGGATGAGATTGTGACTTGGGACAGGAGGTTCGGATACGGGAAGGGGTGCCAGGAGCAGGCTCTGGCCAGAAGACACTTACCATAGGTGGCTTCCTGGCCAGTGGCCCGTTGGGTTGACAGGCAGGCTGCCTGCCTGCTGTGGCCACACATACCACTCAAAGCGGTCGGCTGCTAGGACAAGCAAGTCTCTTGGGAAACTGGCCAATGGGAGCTAGAGGGCAGTGCTTGTGGGCATAGACTGTGCACAGAGACCTGCTACCTCCTCCCGCCAAGTGGCATGCATGCCCCAGCAGCTAGACGCTTTGAGTGGTGTGTGGGGCCACAACAGGCAGTGCCCTGCTGGGTTGTGGGACATTAGCAACCTGTAGAGTCCTGGTGAGCTGGATTGAGCTCATGGGATGTATTTTTCCCACCGCTATTTTAGGCTTTGCTTTCACACATCTAAATCTTTTTTCCAGGTGCAGGAAAGGCCATTTTCTTACACTGGAGAAAGTGAAACTATCCATAAATATATAACCACTGCATACTTCAGGACTTCAGGATTGGAAAATAGCTATTCATCAAGAGCCAGGACTAAACACTACAGCCTAAACTGGATAGGAACCAAAATTATTTTCATTTTTTATTTTTCTGAACTTTTTATATTTAAGATATTGAAACAACTATTTGTATCTCTTCTGCATTTCATTATTTAACTGAAATAGTTTTTGTTCTGAACTGTGTGTTTCTTCCTCTTTGGAAAATTAATTTTTTCTTTTAAAAACAGATGTGAGGAATTTAGAAAAATATTGTGTTCTGTGTTGCTCATTAACATGGCAATGTGCAATGTTGATGTTTATGTCACAGCTATGAGGGTATGTCTAGACTACAGGCTTTTGTTGACAGAAGTTTTGTCGACAGATACTGTCAACAAAGCTTCTGTCGACAGAGTGTCTAGACTACATCCAGTTCTGTCGACAAAGCAAGCCTCATTGTTAACATGACAGTGTAGATGCAAAGGACAGTGTAGCTGCATTAATGCCTTCTGTCAACACAACTCTGTCGACAAAAGGCGTTATTCCTCATAGAATGAGGTTTACAGCCGTCAACAAAACTGCTGAGTTCTGTCGACGTTATGTCGACAGAACTCAGCGGCAGTGTATAGTTTTGTCGACAAAAGTCCACTTCTGTCGACAAAACCCTGTAGTCTAGACACACCCTAAGAGATTACTGAGAAAAATGTAGACCTTCCAGTGTCTTCAGGAAGTATCATTACGTCTGATAGTCCTTCTTAGTTGATATACTAGTATGAAGATATCGCTGTGGAATATCCATTACAGATGTAAAGCACTAATCATCATGGCACATAACAACATCAGCCATTAAAAGTGAAGTTCAAAAAAGGTATATTTTTATATCAGGATAACTAGATCTAGGTAAAAATCCTAGTGGAGGAACAGATTTTATCTTGATGTAGTACGTCAAGATAACCACAGGTGGGGGGTTATAGCCCCACCCTGAGGTAAAAACTGCCGGTGCCTTATCTCCACTAGAAATTTATATGAGAAAGTTATCTCAATGTTAAATACACATCTTTTTCTTCAGTGAATAGAAAGTACAAGAAAGAGGCTTGCACAGTTAAGGAGAATTTTAAAGTGTAGATGGCAAGTCAAAATCTCACCAGTCTTCAAAACTGCATTCTGTGAAGTCTACAGAGACAAGGAGGATGAGGTAACATCTTTTATAGACCAACTTCTATTGGTGAGAGAGACTTCTGAGCTACCCAGAGCACTTCTGAGGTCTGGGAAAGGTAGTACGAGTGTCATAGCTAAATACAAAATCAAACAGACAGTTTAGTATAAGCAGTAACTACATATTCTAAGGCACCATTCAAAGTGAAGTGGCCTGTTCTGTCAAACTGTCAAAAGAAAACTGTAAATCATGGTAGCTTTGCCTTTTTTTTTTTTTGCTTGAAAAAAAGGCTCATGCAAAATATGCTTTCTGTGTGGAATATTTCAGTTTATATTTAGTTTGAAGTGGCAGGGAGCTTGGTGTTTCCTATTTATGATTACCACCCCCTCTGGGATTTCAAAAGTGTTTGACATAAAGACTCATGTTTGTATAAGACCTATGGTAAAAATAAGGTCAATTTACATTTCTACACAACCATCAGTTTGAAATCTCCAAACACTTTGAAGTCATTAACTCACCAGCCCCTTGTATTTCAGGTGTGTATTTTTACTCTCATTTTACATATTGAGAAAGTGAGGCTTTGTCTACACTTCTAAAATTAAAGCGCAGCTGTGTGGTCATGGCAAAAGTGCTGGGAGAAAGCCCTCCTAGCATTCGAGATAAACTACCTCCACGAGAGGTGTAGATAATGGTGCTGAGAACGCAGCTTGTAGCCCTGTCCACACCGGTACTTTGCAGAGCTGTAACTTGCTGAGTTCGGGAGTGTATGTGTTTTTTCACACCCCAGAGTGAGAAAGTTACAGAGCAATACCTTACCAGTGTGGACAAGCTCTCAAGGCATAGATAACTAAAGCTTCATCTACATTGCCAAGTTTTGCTGACAAATTTTATGTTGACACCCAAAAACAAAAAACAAAACAAAAATCATCCCAAGGTGTGCAGAACTTGCTCGTTCTGTCCACAGATCATGTCCACATTTGAGGCATCATCATCCATAATATGAGCGATACACTGTGGGTATGTATCCCACTGGTGTGGGAAGGCATAACTGATCCCTGCCTGTGTTGTGATTCCCTCTGAGTTCTTCCACAGCCTCTTCAGCTGCCAGAAGCGGCATCATGAATAACTCCAGGAGCTCTCAGCGCTGAAGAATGTCAAATCAATACAGCAGCCTGTCGACCTCCCCCAGCAGCAGTCTACCTGCTGCTATGTACCTAGTGCAAAGCAGAACAAGAGCAGTCCATTGATTTGCTTTTTGTTCCCCAAATGGAGCAGCTCACTCAGCTGTCAGATACTTCCTGGAGCTTTGAAAGGGGAGGGGTGAATGCCTATAGGGCAGCAGAGGTCAAAACACTGAGCAGAGCCATCAGGGTGGGATACTGGCAGAAGTCAATTCTGTTGACAAAACGAACAGCAGGGTCTAACATTATGTCTACGCTAGGAAGGATTGGCAACAAAAGTGCTGTCGATATGATAAAGTCAGCAAAAGTGAAAATCAGTCAACCTGTTTTTCTGCTTCCCATTATTGACATTTCATGGTCACATTGTTAGCACCCCATGGACAGATAGAGCAAAACAATGTGGGTAAGTATCCCATAGTGCAGTGTTGTGGGAAGGCAGAGCTGATCCCTTCACTTATTTGGGTTCTCTCCGATTTCTCCCACAGCATTCTTAGCTGCTGGGAGCAATATCATGAGTCGCTCTATGAGCTCTCTGTGCTGAGAAATGTCAAAGCAGCACAGCAGCCTCTTCAGTCTTCCCCCTGCAGCAGCAGTCTGCCTGCTGCTGTGTTTCTAGCAGGGCAGAATGGGAGCATTTCAATTATTTGCTCTTTTTGTTTCCCCTAAAGGGAGCAGCTCACTCAGCTGTTAGATACTTCTCAGAGTTTTGAAAGGGGAAGGGTGAATGCCTGCAGGGCAGCAGAGAACACAAAACACTGAGCAGAAACATCAGGGCAGGTATTGTGGGATACTGGCGGAAGCCAGTTCTCTCGACAAAACAAACAACAGAGTCCACACTGGCTCTTTGTTGACACTTAAGGGAGGGGAAAAAACAAAATTAGGTGGAAGTTTTTAGTCGCCAAAACTGGGTATTTCTCCTGACAAAAGTTGCATTGTAGTGTGTGCACTTTCCCTATTTTGTCAACAAAAAGCAGTTTTTGGTGACAAAACATGCCAGTATAGACAAGGCCTAAACCAGCTCGTTATTGACAATAAAAGGGAGGGGATAAGAAAAAAGCCTCCTGTGGGGGTAGAAGTTTTTATTGTCAAAACCGTGTGTTTCTCCAGACAAAAGTTGCATTGCAGTGTGTATGCTCTTGATGTCACATGCATCTGATGAAGTGAATCTTTGCCCATGAAAGCTTATGCACCAATAAATCGGTTAGTCTATAAGGTGCCACAGGACTTCTCATTGTTTATATCTGTAGTGCTACATGTAAACACAAGCTCTGAAGAGAAAAGCTCAGGGACTGGGCCTGAAAGATAAGAGTTAATGTTTAAGATGGTTTGAGACCCTAGAGCAGGGGCTTTTGCAACAAATTTTTGATGGCCTCACTCTCGCTGGTGACTAATTTGACAATTTTTCCTAAAATAATTAATTTTAGGAAAAGCAAATAAATATGCAGATAGACATGATCAAATCATGTAAGGCCTGGCTTGATAAAGCCCTGTCTAGAATGATTTAACAGGAGTTGGTCCTGCTTTGAACAGGGGGTTGAACTAGATGACCTCCTGAAGTCTCTTCCAACCACATGATTCTATGATTCCATGATCATTCTAATTTCTTTAGGAAAAGTTGTTTTGCAGACTCAGTAATAAAAATTATGGAGAGTTGTCTCTATTCTTTAGTGGACCTAAACAGAATAGGAACACAAAGGAGGTATTTTGCACATTCTTCTCTTTTATTGCTTTTTTTTCTTTTGTTTTTTTCTTAAAAAAAAAAAAGACTTGCTAGCTACTCAGTCTGTTGCTGCAAAAAGTGAGTTGTATGTTTGTTAACATTACTTTTCACAGCTGACTTACTAGCTAACTGGGAGGCTGTGAAAAGTGATGTTAATAAAAATACAAATATCAATTTTCACAGCAGACTTACTCAGCCCTGGCAGGCCAGAAAACAATGTAAGCCCTGGGTGGGGAGGTGAGTAGGGAAGTAGCAGGGGCCAGAGGCAGGACAAGGTGGTAGTGGTGAGCTAAGGGCCAACACCCATTGCTATGTGGCTGGGGTCCAGGTCAGGAGCCTTAAGTCCAAAGAGGTTCACAACCCTTAGGAAGGTGGGGAACTCACTAGCTGCTTGTTCCTCAGGGCTACGTCTACACTGGCCCCTATTCCGTAATAGGGATGCAAATGTAGCACTTGGGAATAGGCAAATCCGCGGGGGATTTAAATATCCCCCGCGGCATTTGCATTTTCATGGCTGCAGCTTTTTTCTGGCTTGTAGATAAGCCGGAGAAAAGTGCCAGTCTGGACGCGATCATCCGGAAAATAAGCTCTTTTCCGGAGGATCTCTTATTCCTACTTTCAAGTAGGAATCGCGTCCAGACTGGCACTTTTCTCAGGCTTATCTACAAGCCGGAAAAAAGCGGCAGCCATGAAAATGCAAATGCCGCGGGGGATATTTAAATCCCCCGCGGATTTGCCTATTCCCAAGTGCTACATTTGCATCCCTATTACGGAATAGGGGCCAGTGTAGACGTAGCCCAGGTGTTTGTGACTCCCAACCCCTGCTGGTGGTTCCGGGGGAGGACCCACTGCTTCCTCCTCTCCCTCCTCCCCCCCAGTCACTGCCCTAGAGGCTGTGGATGCAAGAAATGTCCCTGGTGGCTGCATGTGGCCATGGTGACCACATTTGAAAACAGCTGATCTAGAGAAACACTGTCCTGGACACTGTCCAGCCCAAGCCCGGAAGTCTACACAGCAAAGAAAAAACCCATAACTATCCTGTGCCAGCTGACATAGGCTTGCAGGGCTCAGTCTGTGGGGATGTTTCATTTCTGGGCTTGGGCTGGAACCCGAGCTCTAGGATATAGCGGGGTGGGAGGATTCCAGAGCCCAGGCTCCAGACCAAGCTCCATAATCTACACAGCAATAAAACAGCCCCACAGTCTGAGCCTGAGGCTGGCATAGGTGTGTAGACACATCTTTGAACACAAGGCAGCTGTTTACTTGAGACAGGGAGGGCAGAGGTGCCTAGCCTGTGGCTGATGCAACAGTACATTTCCTGTGTGCCATTTGTTACACCACTGGTCAAGCAAACAACACTAGTGCATAATTTGCAGACAGACAAACAGAACTAAGAAAATACTTGATGATGTGCCATCAATTTCTGTTCCAAACAGGGAGTTGAACTGCAAGGCCACAAAATATGTCTTGACATGGCAACAGCTTCATGTTACATTAAGGGTGTCTAAACTTCAGAGGTTTTACAAACCAGTGGGAGTTATTTTTGTTTTGGCTCGATACAAGATGGGGTCCACTAAAAAAGTACATAGAATAAATTAGTTCAAAAAGTGGGGACTACAATACTCAGGGTCCAAGAAACCCACTTCAGGTTGGGTGAACCTGATTTTGAAATGTAAACTTATATCTAAATGTTAATGGAATTTTTTTTTTAACATGCATTTTTCTTACTAGGTGGCAGTTTGCTCTGACTTAAAGGCTATGTCTAGACTACACTGATCTATCGGAAAAAGGTACGCAAATTGTGCTCTGCAATTTGCGTACTTTTTTTCTGATAGTTTTTTTGGAAGAGGCTTTTCCGAAATTTGGCCCATCTATACTGGGCCAGATTTCGGAAAAGCCCTCTTGTCTCATGGAAGGAGGAAAACAGGGCTTCTGAAAGAGAGCGTCTGCTCTTCTGCAAAAATAAGTGGACACGTTCCCTGGACGTGTGGAGTTTTTCTGGGATACCCCCAGTATCCCGGAAAACTCCCGTAGTGTAGACATAGCCTTAATAATAGAAGAATTGCTTGCAGCACACTCTTCACAAATTAAGCTAAGCTGCTGCTTGTAGGTATCAAATTGCATCAGTGCAAACTCCGCTTTGCACCTCTGTAGGCCATCTATGTTGGGGGCTTGCAATGGTGCAAGTACATCAGTGTAGCTATGCTCGTGCAGATATCCCTGATGTAAAAACCCTAAGACTAGAATTGGGTAACTAGCCCTTTTAGGCTAGAAGTTATTCTCTGCAATATAGAGTTATCACTGTATTCCATTTGTAACACTAATCAACACTAGATAGACAGGAAATCAAACTGTTCAGTGCTCACGGGGTAAACATGAGGATTTGTATCAAACGGCAGCACTTAGCCATAGCTTATCCAGATTGTCCCCCTAGAGCTATTTTCAAAATGCATCAGCAAGAAGGAGGTTATGTAAAAAAGGCCTTAAACCATATGTTACAAGGTTGTACTCACTTACATCAAATACATTAAGACCGTTTATAGAGGCTTATAGGAGGACACTGTGTGCAGCATCTTGCATGAAATCAATTTTTACAAAACAGGGCACAATAATCTGCCACTAATTCCAAATGGTGGAAACTGATGTATAATATATACTGCTTTTGAATTTCACTAATTGAATTACCATGAAAAAGAATACCTATACATAAAACATTTCCCTGCTATGGGGAACAAGAGTTCAGTAGATTTATTCAAAATATAATCAACAGATTGCATTTGAGAGTGAAGTATGGAGAAGTGGGAACACTCATTTGAAAAGAAGATTAAAGTAAATATTAGTCTGAAATACAAAGTCAATGCTCAGCAGGGTTTATGGGAAAACTAGGCAGGATTGTAAGACAGGTGAATTAACAAAAAATCAAAAAAATCTGCCATTTCCTTTTTGATGAATAATCTGAGGCAGTAACGAAGGAGGCTCGACTTTAACTGCTGCTTTATCTGCTGTTGTCGATCATCCAGTTATGATGGGAGATGATTACCTGGGTACATTATAGAGGCAAAGTGGGTGAGATAATATCTTTTACTGCACTAACTTCTGTTGGTGAAAGAGAAGATTTCGAGCTGCTACACAGAGCTCTTCTGTGGGTCTGGGACAGATACTCAGAGTGTCACAGATAAATACAAGATGAAACAGAAAGTTTAGCATAAGAACTTACCACATATTCTAAAGGGAACATTCTAGAAGTGGCCTGATAACACCTCTGCTGTCATAGGATATAACAGGGAGTTAATGGGTTACAGATTGATGTAATAAACCATAAACCAAGTAGAGGATGAAACTGAAATCTGGGACTCCCTGGGCCAGCACCATCCTGGGTTTGGCAGGACCATGGATGTTGCTGGATGAGAGAGCCCCGCACCTGGGAGTGTGAACCAGCTGGGAGCCCTTTCCCCCAGGACTCCCTGCCAGCAGGACCAGTGAGCCCAGTCCCTGGGGAGCCCTGGCCAAGCAGAGCAGCAGCAGGGCAGCCAGAGGCAAAAAGCAGGGCAGCCAGCAAGCTGCATCCCTGGGGAACCCCATCGGAGTGGGGCAGAAGCAGAGCAGCCAGCAAGCCCCATCCCCATGGATGCCCGGTGGAGTGCAGCAAAAGCTGGGCAGCTGGCAAGCCTCCGTCCCTAGGGATCCCTGGCAGAATGGGGCAGAAGCCGAGCAGACAACAAGTCCTGTCCCTGGGGATTCCTGGGCAGGAGAGAAGTGGGGCCATGGTGGCTGGGAGGCTCCATCACCAGGGAGCCTCAGCGGGCTGGAGCCTAAGTCCAAGATCTACAGGCTGGAGCCCAGTGGCAGTGAGGCCAGAATGGAGCCAGCCACAGGGAAGGGGAGCATCCTGGGAGGCCAGTGGCAGGGGACCTCTCCTCCTCTGGCAAATTCCCTCATTTGGGATGGGTCAGGTCCCAAGGGTGCTGGACAAGGGAGGTCCAACCTGTATCCTTTATTCTATCATGATTTTTAGTCTCTAGAAAAGCTATAAATTTGAACTCCCAGCTTGTCTTTTCAAGATTTTGTGTAGATTTCCTTTGAGGATAAGGACTGAGAGCACCATTATAGACTGATCATTTTATGTAAAGTATTTGGCCATGGGTGATAAAGTGTTTTTGTCTTTTTTACTATTTTTTTGTTTGAGTGGATTCAACAGTGTAGTGATTGTCTTGTTTCACTCACATTGTTATTGGGGCATTTATTGCACGGGATGAGATAGAACACATATTGTGATAGGCATGTGTATGACCACAGATCTTAGAAGGTGTGTTATGGGGAGTATTGATCATTGTAGCAGAGGAAATATGTCTTCAGAATTTGCATGTGTTGGTCTGAAAACATCTAGTACAACTTTAAGTTGGCGAGTCCTGGATGTGGGGAGCTTGCTTCTGATAATGAGCTTGGGAAGGTGGTGGTGGTGGTGGGTTGTTTGAAGTCCAGAAGCAGTGGTACAGGAAAGATTTCTTTCAGAAGGTAACAAGTGTAGGTTGCAATTGTTTAAAGGTATCTGATATGGGTTCCAGTGTGGTGTGGTACATGAGCACGAGGGGTTTGTAATTGGAGGTGGGTCGGTTTTCTGATCAGAAGCAGGTTCTCTAATGTTGTGTGGGTGACCCATTCCATGAAAAAATCTACTTACCTCATGAAGTGTCCTTGTTTGGTGAAGGCAGCTTTAAGCCCATTAAGGTGCATGTCCCTGTCTTTCTCCTTGGAGCATGTTCTGTGGTATTTGAGTGCCTGGCTATAGAGAACAGATGTCTCAATAGGTTTAGGGTGGTTACTGGTAAGTGTGGTAATCCATGTGAGTTTCTATTGTATAGCTGTCTGTAGGGTTCCATTTCTGAAGCTTATTGTGGTGTCCGGTAATTTGAAGCTGGTGTGGGAATGTTCTAGAGAGAGTTTGATGGATGCATGGTGGCTGTTGTTGTGGTTGTACTCTTAACAGAGACTCTGGATTTATGGCTTATAATAACACCCTATAGCCCACTAACGCCCCCTCCTTCCCCTTTTCTCCTGTGACTACAGAGTAATTAACAGGCCACTTCACCATGAATGGTTCCTTAAAATATGTGGTAACGACTTATGCTAAACAATCTGTTCCATCTTACATTTAGCTGTGATACTGTGAGTACCTTTCCCAGACCTGCAGAAGAACTCTGTGTAGCTTGAAAGCTTTCCTCTCTCACCAACAGACGTTGTTTCAATAGAAGGTATTACTCCACTCCACTTTGTTTCTCTAATAACCTGGGACCAGCACAACTATGCCAACACTGGTATGTTATAGTCTTATTAGCTGTTTGGTAACCTTCATCCAATCTCATTCAACTGCCTGACTGAGTTCTTCCCAAGTCCCTGTAATGAACTTTCCTGCAACATTTTACAGTACTATTTTAAATTCTGATTGGTGCTTTTCCGCCAAATTACTCCTTATTTGTCTTTGCGTGTTAGTTACGGGAAGTAGTGCCTGATGCAGGCTCTTCAGTATTAACTGGAATATTCTTCAACTGCATATTCAAATTCATACCTGGAATAATTCCATAAGTTTTCACCATTGCTGATCCAACTGTAAATTTCACCCATAGTAGAATTCACAATAAAAAAACTGAAAGTTGAGCTGAAACTGCTTTGATATCAGTCTTCCCCTATTTTTTTCTTTCTTGCTGCCTTCCATGTATTTTCATTTCAATTTAGAATGCTGACCTTCAAATAAGTATTGAAACCTTTAGATACATAGCAGCCTTTCTCTTATTTGGATCTAATCCATTCCTGTCACTTTGACTGAAATAAGCATGTGATCACATTCATGTGATTAACTGAAGTGCATATTGCAGCTTGTGCATTACACACCACTGCTTATAAGGTCAAGAATTGTATTAGAAATTTATCGCTAACAGTGTCTGAATAACACATTGGTAATCATAAAAGCTATTTCTCCTTCTATTTCATCCATATAGATGACCCTTCTTAACTAATTAAAATATAGCCTCTTTTTCTAGCCAGTGAACAAATTACATGGTAACACCTGCTTTAAAGGATAGACATTTGTGATATATGTCATTTGAATGACTGGATCAAATTAGATAAAAGATCAATTAACCATCAGTTGAATTAAAGGCATTGTACTGCTACATTTAGACCAGATTTTGGCACATTGAGTTCTATATAATCTTATTTCTTAAGTGGGCCCTTTGACTTTAGTAGAGTCACCCATAGGTGTGGGAAATAAGGATGCGGAGGGTGGCTCCCACAAGTTTTGAGCATCCTTCCCAGCAGCCCTGCTGCTCAAGGTCCTGCTGCCAAGTCCACTTCTGTCTGTGGGCTCTGTTGCTGTCCCCAGGTCTTGTTTGGCTGCTAACCCCATGCTTGGGGCTTCACTGCCAGCCCAGGGTCCTCAGCTGTTGGGCCCAGGGGCTCTGCTGCTGGCATCAGGATCCTGCCTGGCTGCTGGCCTCACATGCAGGGTCCTGGCCAGGACCATTCTGACAGGGGTGCGGGGCCTGGAGCACCCCCGCCATGCTCCAGGCATATGGCCCAGGCAACCCACAATGTCCTGCTCTACCCCTTCCAGAAGCCCCACCCCTGCTCTGCCCCATTCTGCCTCTTCCCACCCCTCCACCAATCAATACAGCACATGTGCAGCAGCATGAGAGGGTAGCGCAGCATGGTGGAGCAGAGCAGGCTGCCGGATCGCTTCAGCTCCCACTGCCCATGAAGTGACCATGGAGGGATGACTCATGCTATTTCCTTGCACCAGGGCCCCATAAACCCCCAGTGCCTCCCATCTATAGGATGGTTGGCGTGGCTGCTGCAGGCTCCCCAAAATTGCAGAGTCTGGGGACAGCCATCCCAAACTGTCCTGTGGATGGGATGGCCTGTTCCTTGTCCTAGGGTCCTGGTTGCCAGTCTAAAGGCCCTGGCCACCAACCCCAGCTCTAGAGAGTTGTGAGGGGCTTGGATGGGGTGAAGGGGCGATATAGATCAGAAGAAAACAGTGACGGTATCTGAATAACCACAGAGGGGGAAGAATAGATGATCCTGGTGAACGTGAAACTTGCATAATTAAAATATATATGCACAGAAATTATGCCATGTCTTCATGGGAGAAGCAACTAGGTTGTTAAAAAACATAATGCAATCAACTGGCAGTTTGTGACTGTCCTCTGCTGGACAGAATCAGAACTCCATTAGCTGGAGTGTGTGCTCAGGAAGTTCTGAATTTGACGCCCTTCGCATCAAATATGAGATTCTGAATGGTGATGGTGTGTAGCCCTGGAATGCTAGATGGCCACTGATTTGTATCACTAGGAGTAATGTAATTACAACAAAGCATGCTGATGGAGAGGCAGTGTGGTACAGGATCTGGTTGGGACTGAGAAAACATGGGTAGGGATCTGGTTGGGACTGAGAAAACATGGGTAGGGATCTGGTTGGGACTGAGAAAACATGACTTCTGTTCCTACCTTGGGCAAGTCATTTTGCTTGTTTCCCTTCCCTTGCTTTGTTTGTCTTTCAGACACAAATGGCAGCTTATTATGTTTTTGTACAGTGCCTAGCACAATGGAGCGACTGCAGGGTTTAAATTTTCACAGGGTATTTCCCAGAGTCTGTCCCTCCCCAGAATTACTCCCCTCAAACTTGTGGCTTCAACTGCAGGATGTGGGGTCTTGGGGATTTAGTCCTTTGGGGCGTGCTAGAGCTTGGAGTTTTAGCTCTGGAGAGCATACAAGAGCTTTCAACTTGAGCCTTGAAATTTTAAAAACACTTATTGGAGCTCCACTTTGGACAGATCTTGCTAAATTTAAGCTCTGGGCTGCTATAATAGAAATAATTAATAATAAAACTAAGAAAAAGCAGCAGTTCAAAGTTGAGCATGGTTCAAAGCTCAGATTCTATGCTGCTTGTCAAAGCCTAGTTAAAATATCCAGATATAACACAGAGCTGTTTTACCCACACTGATTCCCATAACTCTAATATCTACTCTTTAGCTTTTTCTCTCTCTTTTTCTGTTCCTGGCATGCAGCATGATCCATTATGATGTGAGCAATTCCTAGCAAGCATTGCAGTAGTTTTATTTAATTTTTAGGACATACATTTCCAAAAGCCTTTCTTTTTCAATAATAAATTTTCCAATCTGTACTGTAAGTATATTTTCTTCTGTGGGATGTGGCTACTATATCTATATCTATAGATTGAATATTAATGAGAAGGAACACACTTCTAACCTTGGTTTCTTGGATTGAAATAAACTGTATAAATTTTGTCTGAAGTCAACATGGACTCAACATTTCTCTCTCCCTGGTATGAAACATTTCATATAATCATTTTCTTTAATGTACATATACAGTGGTAACTTATCTTGTTGCTTGACAGGTAAATTTTATTATAAAAAAATCAATTTCCTTCTTTTGATATTTCTTTTAACAAGGTTGAAAATCATATATCTTAACATGAAATGTTCCCAGCTATTGTGATTAACATGCAAAGCTGTTTCTTAACAGTATTCACGCTTAGTTTTAAAGCGCCACTGAGAGCTTTGTGGCCCTTGTTCTTAATTTTTAAACCAACTAATTTCATTGTGCCTGACACAAAGCAGAACATCTCCACCATAATTATTGTATAAGTTATTTTTTTCCCCACAAAGTAGCAATTTTCCTAAAATTAGCTGGACTGCCTCAATTATGTAAATTGTATATCTTGAGATTATAATGACTGCATAGGGAAGAGCAGAAAAGAACTTAACGGAAACTAACAGGAGAATGGGGGAGAAAAAAGAAAAAACAAACGTGAATGCTCCTTTTAATTAGAACAGCCACTAATCTTCTGCTCTGCTAGTAAGCTGGCTCTCATAGCTTCTCACTCTGCCAGACACACTCTTCCCATGGCGACTGAGTATGACCAATACAGCTGGCAAGAAGTCCAGGCAAAAGTGAAAGATAATGTGCACTTTGAGAGGTGTGTGAGATAAGGTTAAGGTTGGGTTAGCCCAGGGCTAACTTTGGAAGCCCCAGAGCCACAGTGATACTCACAGCACATGCCAAGGGCTGAAACTTAAGTATGGTTGCATGTACAAGCAAATATATATGCAGATATATGCAAACAGTTTATTTCAACTGACAAAATGCAGGACAATGTAGCACTTTAAAGACTAACAAGATGGTTTATTAGATGATGAGCTTTCGTGGGCCAGACCCACTTTGGCCCACGAAAGCTCATCATCTAATAAACCATCTTGTTAGTCTTTAAAGTGCTACATTGTCCTGCATTTTGCTTCAGCTACCCCAGACTAACACGGCTACATTTCTATCACTTTTCAACTGACAGTCATGAATACAAAGATTAAGGCTAAACTACACAACATACAGGCCCCATTTAAGTCAGTTCTGCTGATATTAATACATTTCCACCCATATGACAGCACTTTTAAATGAGCAATAACAGTTCAGGAATTTAACTATTAAAATGCATATCAACAGAAAACCATTATATTGACTCGCTGTTGTGAAGTCAAGTACAAAGGATCCCACCTGCAGGCAGCATGTTGAGCCCTGCGTAAACCCAAACCGCACTGCGGGCCGCAAACAAACAGGCCACGGGCTGCATGTAGCTCACAGGCCGTGTGTTGAGTAGCCCTGGGTTAGCCTATTAGGGTATGTCTACACTACAGCGTTATTTCGAAATATCTTATTTTGAAATAGTTAATTCGAAATAAGTTATTTTGAAATAACACGTCTACACACAAAATGTATTTCAAAATAGTGTTTTGATACTTCGAAGTAGCTCGTCCACACTGAGTGGACACTGAATAGCATTTAAGACCAGTCGGAACTGGTTCTGGCAGGGCATTAGGTCAGGCATTACCTTGTGTGGCTGCTGCCTGAGGCTATCTGAGACCTGTGCTTAAAGGGACCCCCCCCCCCCACCCTCCCCCGGTCAGCCAGTTCTCAGCTTTCCCTGCTTGCTTGCCTACCTCGCTGAGGGACAGCAAAGCATTTTTTTCTCTGCGTGCTCCAGTTGCCCTCACTCAGGACACCACAGAACTCTGCAGCATGGAGCCGGAGCCGCCCTTGGGCACTCTGGTGCTTCTCCTGGATGTGTACTGCAAGCCTGGCAGCACGTTCTGCAGGCAATAACAGTCTCCCTGGTGTGCCCCACTGGTGGTTTGTGCCTCATTCCTCCCTCACGTCCTTCCACTTACCCCTCCTTAACCCCCCTTCCTGCTGTACAATAAAAGACACGTGTTCATTACAACAAAGCTTCTTTATTGAACAAAACTGGGGTAGGGGAGAATGTAACTGAAGTGAGACTGGGGAAAGAAGGTGGGAGAGGGAAGGAGGGAGGGTAGGAGTGGCGAGGAGGAAACCTGGAAGGAGGGAGCTGGCAGTGGGAGGCAAGGGGAGTGTGATAGGGCATGGCCACCCCGCACTCCAAACCCCTCGGCATCTGCCATGTTCGCAGTGTGAGGGGTATCGGCCCTGTGCATGGTGTTCGTGTGCCACAAAACAGCCTCGTGTGCTAAGGCAGCAGTGAATGCGAGCTGCGATGTGTGAAGGGGGGAGGAGGCTGGAGACATGCAGTGTGAAACGGGGGAGTGGGAGGATTTAAAATGCAAACGGGAGCAGTAGCCGGGGAGTCGGGGGGATGAGGAAGGGGTGAGAGGTGAAAAGAGAGAGGAAGGTAGGACGGACGGTTTTGGGAAGCAAAGGGAGCCGCATCTTGGCAGAAGCATTGCTGCCAAAGTCTCTTGGTGGGAAGAGTGGTGCTGAGAGACTGTGAGAGCGGGGAGAGGAAGCATCCCCGGGCAGGAAAAATGTTTAAAGCCAGCAGGTGTTTCGGCGAGGAGCTGATGTGTTTCAGGAAGGAGCCCCATCAGCTGGACAGGACCAGAAAAAGTCTCTGTCCTTAGGGGCCTGGGCTGGGGCCCGTGAGTGTGGGCCTGGGCCCCCCTCTTCCCAGTGCCAGAAACTGCCATATACTGGTGACTGGGAATTATGAGCTGACGTTCTCAGAGCGTTGTAATCATCAATAGAGTCAGGTAATGCGGGAGAAGCTGGTGCGAGAACTTCATAAATAGGCCTAAAAAGGAGAAGTGGCCAGGGCAAGGACCTACGAGCATTCTTGTTGAGAAAAGCAATAAACGCCCCCGATAGGGTCCGGTCACAGGGAGGAAGGGGGAGGAGAAGCTCAGAGCTCAGGGTTGGGGGTCTCACTGGCCCAAATGTCTCTCAGCATCCTGGGTGCAGGGGCCTCAGCATCCCTGGAGGTGTGGGAAGGGTGGGGAGGAAGAAGCAGAAGGGAGAGAATGAGTGGGAGGAGGAGCGGGGAGGCAGCAGGGAATGGAGCAGCAGGAGGCAGCAAGCTCTGCCCCAGGGTCAATGACCACCTGGGGGGCACAGACCATCCTGCCCCCCGGGATGTGGTCCATGGCATCAAAATAGGGGCAGGGGTCTGGGTCTGCCCCTGGTTGGGAGCTACCCCCTGTGGCCCTGGCATATGCCTGCCACAGCTCCTTTATTTTCATGTAAACCTGCTCCTGGGTTCGCATGTGGCCTTTGGTGGCCAGGCTGGCAGCCATCCGCCTGTAGACGGTTGCGTTCCTCCATTTAATGCAGAGATCATGGATGTTGGAGGCATCCCTCCGAAACCTGAATTAGGTCCCTGATCTCTGCACTGGACCAGGCAGGAACCCATCTTTTCCAGCTCCTGGCATGCTCCTGGGAGCTGGCAGACTGGTCCTGGGGAGCGGCGGAGGGCTGGCTGGCACTGGCTGCCTGGCTCATGCTGTGGCCACTGGATCAGGTGCAGCGACTGCTGGCTCTGGGCTGGAAGTCTTGGAGCTGGCACAGGCACTGTGGCCAGAGTCTACCCTTTAAGGGCTCCGGGGAGAGGGGGAGGGAGAGGAATTTTTTTGGTTGTGCCCAGAGTGGCCACCAAGGAGCCCTGGAAAGGGCTGGAGGCCCCCTATTTTGAAATTGGTGCTATTTCTCATGGAATGAGATTTATCAATTTTGAAATAAGCTCTCTGCTATTTTGATTTAATTTTGAAATAGTGATTTGGCTGTGTAGATGCTGGTCAAGTTATTTCAAAATAACGGCTGATATTTTGAAATAATTTTGCTGTTTAGACATACCTTCATTTATTAATTATTATTATGTTTATTGTTGTTAATTTATTTTATTGAGATAGCTTGGCACTGTATAATGAGACAGTCATTGCCCAAAAGAGTTTATAATATAAACTTGAAGTTTAGAGGCCACACAAAGTATGATGGACAGAGGAGGGGAAGTGGCAGCCACATGGTAATAGTGAGATAATTATGAAACATATAAGAAGGTTGCCTAACTTTTGCTGAATATTTTGAAGATAGCATGGTATTTTGCCAAAATACTTTGCCAAGTATTTTGAAGGCATCAAGAAAAACAACAGAATTCTTTGCATCAGTCTTCACTGCAGATCACCATACCTGAGCCATTTGTTAGTTGCTAGATCACAGAAGCAGTACTAGAGTAAAAGTGTCAATGCAGGAGGCTTTGGGACAAGTAGATCAATTAAACAGTAAGAAGTCACCAGATGGCATTCACCAAAGAATTCTGAAAGAACTGATAGGTAAAACTGCAAAACTAATAACTGTTTAACTAATAACTTAATCAACCTCCATACCAGAATACGGAAGAAAAAGTCCCTCGCCAAAGGCTCTTGTGTAAATTACATGGCCATGGGATAAGAGGGAGGGTCCTTTCTTGGATTGAGAACTGGTTAAAAGACAGGAAACAAAGGGTAGGAATAAATGGTAAATTTTCAGATTGGAGAGGGGTAACTAGTGGTGTACCCCAAGGGTCAGTCCTGGGACCAATCCTTTTCAAAGTAATGTAATGCACATCGGGAAAAATAACCCCAACTGTACGTACAGTATGATGGGGGCAAATTTGGCTACGTCAAATCAGGAAAGAGATCTTGGAGTTATCGTGGACAGTTTTCTGAAAACTTCCACACAGTGTGCAGCGGCGGTCAAAAAGGCAAATAGGATGCTAGGAATTATTAGGAAAGGGATAGAAAATAAGACCCAGAATATCTTACTGCCCCTGTATAAAACTATGGTACGCCCACACCTTGACTACTGTGTACAGATGTGGTCTCCTCACCTCAAAAAAGATATTTTGGCCTTGGAAAGGGTTCAGTAAAGGGCAACTAAAATGATTAGGGGTTTGGAACGGGTACATATGAGGAGAGGTTAAAGCGACTGGGACTTTTCAGTTTAGAAAAGAGGAGACTGAGGGGGGATATGATAGAGGTCTATAAAATCATGAGTGGCGTGGAGAGGGCCGATAAAGAAAAGTTATTTATTAGTTCCCTAAATAAAAGAACTAGAGGACACCAAATGAAATTAATGGGGAGCAGGTTTAAAACTAATAAAAGAAAGTTCTTCTTCACACAGCCTCTAGTCAACCTGTGGAACTCCTTGCCAGAGGAGACTGTGAAGGCTAGGACTATAATAGAGTTTAAAGAGAAGCTAGATAATTTCATGGCGGTTAGGTCCATAAAAGGCTATTAGCCAGGGGATAAAATGGTGTCCTTGGACTCTGTCAGAGATTGGAGAGGGATGGCAGGAGACAAATCGCTTGATCATTGTCTTCGGTCCACCCTCTCTGGGGCACCTGGTGCTGGCCACTGTCGGTAGACAGGATACTGGGCTAGATGGACCTTTGGTCTGACCCAGTACGGCTGTTCTTATGTTCTTAAGAACAGTTAATGTAGCATGGGATTAAAAAAAAAAAAGACTCTAGAGGCAGTCCTGGCAATTACAGGCCAGTAAGCCTAACTCTGGCAAATTAGTTGAAACTATAATAGAGAAAAGAATTATTACACCCGTTAAAAGAATTATTATTGTATTATGAATACAATATGTTGGTGAAATTGTAAGTGCCTCACCACTCTACTACACTTCGGTCATCTGAAGAAGTGGCCTGTGCCCACGAAAGTTCATGATACCATCTACATATTGTGTTAGTCTTTAAAGTGCTATCAGATTATTTGTTGTTTTTTAAATTTATCCGTCTATTAGAAGTCTTTGGTCAAGTCAACAACAATGTGGACAAGGGTAATTCAGTAGATATAGTGTATTTAGACTATCAGAAAGTCTTTGACAAAGTCCCTCACCAAAGGCTCTTAAGCAAAGTAAGCTGTTATGGGGTAAACAGGAAGGTTCTTCCATGGACTAGTAGGGTCCCCTAAAATTCTGTCCTGGGACCACTGCTGTTCAACATATTCATAAATGACCTGGGAAAGGGAGTAAAACAGTGAGGTGGCAAAGTTTGCAGATGATATTAAATTAGGGTATGTCTACACTAGCCCCCTCGTTCAAACTAGGGAGACTAATGAGAGTGACCAAAATTGCTAATGAAGTGCGGGATTTAAATATCCCGTGCTTGATTAGCTTGTTCCCGGCCGGTTGCCATTTTGGAAATTGACTAGCCCAAAGTTACTGCCCGCATGTTTTAATGGCCAAAAGGATAATTGGTTTAAAAAAAATTAGATTAGTTCTTGAAGATTAGAACTATCAATGGCTATTAGCCAAGATCATCAGGGATGCGATTGTAGGGATAACATATTAATGCATTAAAAATGTAATTCCCCCAAATGGAAGTGACTCCCCATAATTTGTTCCCCACAACTTAAAGTATTTAGATTTATTATTAATTCTTCTTCTTATTATTATTATTATTTGTTAAGATTGTTAAATGTTTAGATTTATTATTATTATTGCCCCTTTAGAATATAATGTATTAGGTCATGTAACTTAGAACTGTTAAAAATATAATCCTAACTGTTAAGAATATAATCCTATGTAACCAGAAACAGCCCCCCCCCTCTGTGCTCCAGGGCATGCTCAAGCTTGTGCAAGGGGCTGCTTGCAATTGACATTGCAGAGATACATTGTAAGGATGCATTGTCAAGCCACTAACTCTGCTATGGGAGCCAAGCCCTGTAATTAACTAAGGGCATTGTTACATAATTCACGCCTGTTCTCTTTAAAACATTGTAACTTTATTCAGCACTCAGAGAATGTTTTAAGCAATACCACCCAGAAACTTTCTGTAACTACAACTTTTATTATTATACAAAATACTGTATGAATGTATGAGAGAGTGCTTGGATGATGAGTGAATGGTTCTGAGAGGTGCCAGCCTGAGAATACAGCAACAAAGGGCTGAAGAAGGCGTCAGGTGCCAGTGCAACCAAAAGGTGTCAAGTGGAGAAACTGGAGGTCCACCCGATGAGATCACTGACGAGCACCTGGCAGCCACCCTGGAGACATCAGCATGATACAGCAATTTCCATAGACTGGCATAGGAAGAAATTCCTATAAGAACTGGACTAAAAAACAATGGAATCAGAGTCCAAGGTTCTGCTGCCAGCCCACCAGGAGCTTCAGATGCGCATCTGATCAGGACTTTGCTCCCCACTACCATCACTTGTGTACAGAGTACCTGGCCAGTATTCTGTCACAAGCAACTTCCAGGCTGGTAACTATACACAGAACTTGAATGAATGGATGTATGAATGAATGGTTATATATATATACACAAGTGTATAAGGGTTAAGTAGTGATAGGAATAAGTAGTTAAACAACGTTGTTTGCTTCTATATTTTCTTTATTTTTATTATTATCTTTACAATAAATGTGGCTTTTTGCCTTATCCCCCTCATAAGATCCTGCTTGCTTTTATTTGGTACAACACGATTCTATACTCTGGGGCTGTGTCTAGACTGGCCAGTTTTTCCGGAAAATCAGCCGCTTTTCCGGAAAAACTTGCCAGCTGCTTGAATTTCCGCAAAAGCACTGACTTCCTACTGTAAGAAATCAGTGCTTCTTGCGGAAATACTATTCTGCTCCTGTTCAGGCAAAAGTTCCTTTTGCGCAAAGCTTTTGCTCAAAAGGGCTAGTATAGACAGCTCAGATTTGTTTTCTGCAAAAAAGCCTCAATCGTGAAAATGGTGATCGGGGCTTTTTTGTGGAAAAGCGCGTCTAGATTGGCACGGACGCTTTTCCGCAAAAAGTGCTTTTGCGGAAAAGCGGCCGTGCCAATCTAGATGCTCTGTTCTGAAAATGCTTTTAACGGAAAACTTTTCCGTTAAAAGCATTTCCAGAAAATCATGCCAATCTAGACGCAGCCTGGTTGTCTCTCAATTGCTCTGTTCTGTTAATTCCCTCTGAGGCATCTGGAACTGGTCATTGTAGGAAGGCAGGATTCTGGACTAGTGTTTTGACTCTATATGAAGGACCAGAATAATACAGGGGCTTTAGGGGCTGCAACCCAGGGCCTTGTGCTAAGGGGAGCCCCATAAAAAAAATCCTTAATTATATACAATCAGTGATTATCAATCATGATTGACTGGTCCTGGAGCCTCTACTAGTAGCCTCTGGGCTGCTAAAATTTCAGGGGTGCAGTAGGGCTCAGGCAGGCTGTCTGCTTGCTGTGACCCCACAGCAATCCTGGAAGGAGGCGACAGCTGGCACTTCTTTGGAGCCCCTGGCACGGGGGAAGGGTAGCTTCACTGACATCCCACACACACCCAGCACCATTCCCACAGCTTCCTTGGCTGGTTCCCAGCCAGTAGGAGCTGCAGAGGTGCACGGAGATACTTTGTCTGTCTCCCCCGGGGGCACACAGAGACATGCTAGCAGCTGACTGCTTCTGGGAGCGATGTGGGACATCACATGCAGGCAGTCTGTCAAAGCCCTGCTGCACTGCTGGCTGGGAGCCACTTGTAAGCATCTCCCAGATGTCCCATCCACCTGTCCCATCCCTTCCTGCCCCAAGTCAGAACCCCTTCCCAGAACCCGCACCCCTCAACCTCTCAAGCACCTTAATGCTGCCCAGCCTGGATCCGTCTCCTGCACACATAGTCCATCCCAGAAAGAAGCTAACGTGACAACTGTTCTACAGTAAGAAGTAAGCTGTTTTGAATTAATTATATTCTACATAGTTTAAGACTGAAATGTAACCACAGAATGGTTTCATGCTAATTAAAACACAAGCTTAGTTGAGTGTTAATATTCTCAATAATTGTGATCATTTTATTTTAAATTAGAAAAACAACTTGTATACAGGCCCCTCTCCCTCCCAAAATACAATAACTCTAATGTGGTCCCAGGGCTAATGTGTCCCTAGCTGTATGAATATTTTTATAGACTTATATATGGGGCTGGTCTTGAAAGGTGGAGAGACTGAAACTATTTTGTGTACCACTATCATGTCCCTTCTTATTCATCTCCTCTGTCAAAAATTCTTATCTTTAATTCTCCCCTCATATAGAATCTTCTCCATGCCTCTAATTATTTTATTTTCTGGCACCTTCTATTCTGTCTTTCCAGATAGAATGACCAGACTGAATGCAGATATTCAAGGTGCAGGAGTCACATCAATTTATATTATGCCAGATGCTCAGTTTTATTTTCGAACTTGTTCTTTGTTTTTCCTCATGTTTCGGCATATTCAGTAGACATTTTCACTGATCTGTTTACAGTGACTCCAATATCTATCCCCTGAGTAGTTATAGTTAATGTGGAAGCCAGAAAAGTATATGAATAGTTTAAGCTTTCCTTCCAATATGCATTAACTTTCATTTTTCAATACTGACTTTTATCTGCTAGTTCACTGCTCTTGGTTAAATTTCTCTGAAGTTCCTCACAGAGTGTATCCTAAGTTTCACTAAGAAAAATCAGTAGGTGCAAATGTTGTCCCCTCATTAAATATTATTAAACAATACTGGTTGTGGTCTGGAACCTTAGCCATTCCAGTGTTAATCTTTTGCCACTATTAATAGTGTCCATTTATTTTAATTCTTACTGGTTTCTAATTTGACTGAAATTTACCTTTCGCTTCTTTACTACTTACTTTAATAGATCTGTAAGACCAGAAAGGGCCTTTATGGTTTTCTATTCATCTGACCACACAGGCCATAGAATCTCACTCCAAAATTTCTACATCAAGCCCATAACTTCTAATTGTGCTATAGCTCCCATGAAGGACTTTGTCAAAGGCTATTTGAAAGTCCAAATAAATTCTATCATTTGACTTTCCTATATCCATCATTCTGCTGACATACTGATCTAAGGATTTGATAATTTTCTCTTTTCTTATAATTTTAACTCATTTCCCTGGTATTTCTGTGCTGCCATCTCTCATTCCTGGGATCAACTACATTGCCTTTTAGAAAGAGGTACACAATATGTGTTATATTCTAATCTTCCCCGATAGTATCTGTTTTTAATGAAATATTGCATATTTTTATCGTTGCGTTTTAGTCTGCCTCAGAATTCTTTTTCATATATCATCAGTCTTAATAGTAAGTTGCTGTTTTATTTATCAGTTTGTTCCTGTATCTCCTGTCTTTTGTCTTCTCTATTTCTGTTTACCTCTTAACTATTAGAAAAGAGAAGTTTCAGGATACCCACAGTATCCTTTCCAACATCCTTTTGTGGCGTAAACTAATTTAAATATATCTTTTAGCTTTGTTCACATCTTCCTTCTTTTCCACCTTTCCTCCATGATGGTGAACCCCTGACTCCATGGCTACATCTAGACTGCAGGCTTCTTTTGGAAGAAGCTTTTCTGGAAGAGATCTTCCTGTAAAACTTCTTTCGAAAGAAAGTGTGCACACAGCAAAAGCACAACGAAAAAGCGATCTGGGCTTTTTTGAAAGATAGTGTCCACATTCATTGGCCGCTATCTCACATTTCAGTTGTGATTACTGTGGATGGAGTGGCCACCAAGCTATCCGTGCTTTTTCCTGGAGGCCTCTTCTTTCAAAAAAACACTCTCTTCCATGTCCACACAAGCCTTTTTCCAAAAAAGCTTTTTCGGAAAAAGCCTTCTTCCTCATAGAATGAGGTTTACCGCCATCAGAAAACCCTCTCTGTTCTTTCAACTTTCTGTTGAAAGAACAAAATATCAGTATGGATGTAAGTATAGTTTTTCTGGAAAAATGGCCGTTTTTCGGAAAAACTCTGCAGTGTAGACATACCCCATTACATTTCTTGCTTATGATATTCCTAAGGAATGTATTTGTTTTTTGTCTTTGTCTCTTTGATCTTCATTTATTCCTCGAGGCAACACCTGTGTATGTTATTTAGCACTCAGTGGAGAGTTTTTTTCTTCTTGAATTAGCTTTTCCAAGAAACATTTGTTAAAGATGACAAGACAGTGTTATTTTTATAATTAGCCTGGTGTGATAAATGATCAGGTACTTGATCACACCCATTATTACTGCTATCTGGGACTTAGCTGCCTTTTTGATTTCTCTCAAAAGATCACTGTTCATCATGCGTATGCCAGTAGAAGAAGAGAGTCCCCCAGCTATGGAGGAAGAACACATCTGGTAGGGATTTGCAGTACATAGATTGCAATAATGAGAGGACCAATGGATAGCCCACTCATATAGGAACAGACAGTTGACAGGAGAATCCAAGAGTGACATTAGCAACATTAGACCTATTCCTATAACAGTCACATTTTACTTATCCAGATAAATGTTCCTCAGGTGCCATGGGTGCATTGACCAACAAAATGTAGTGTGCACTCTTTCAAATTAAATAGTTGTGGTGGTTCCACCTCATCCTCTTCTTCAGGCAGGCCAAGAGCTTCATCAAAAGAAACATTAAACTGAAATGTCAGATTGCCTAGTATTCCTATGCAGATTAAAAAATTGGCAACCCTGTCTTGACTCCAGTGACATGGTGGAGAATAAACAACAGAATCTAATTTTAAGGAGCTTACTAATATACTGAGTGACACATAGTGTATTCCTATGTGGAGCACTGTAGATCATCTCAAAGACTTTGGCAAGCATGCTATTTGGAAACTGAAGGGAGGTACAAGAGAGAGAAAGAATCAGACACAGGAACATGTGAAGATAACAAATCTAGAACTTTCAAGTGGTTTATCACATTGTAAAAATAAGTTAGTGTCACTACAATGGTCCAAAGTACATACCTGTAGCCATACAGACATCTCCCTCAATTGCCATGGACACATACAGTCACCCAGCTTCTGTGGCTGGATCAGTTGGTAGTATGTTTTTGTCACTAGCGAGTCAGCAACACAGAGTTTGCTACCCATGTGACAAGATTTTATCTCCAGGGCTTCAAAACAGACAAGGGACTGTTTCAACTGCACAGAAGAGTACAAGAAGTGTTAATAAGGGGATATAGCAGCTTATTTCACAGTGATTTCCAATGAGGCATCAATACAATCAACATTAAATGTTATTATTCAAAACATGACAGTTTAACCTCTCAGAAATCAGGATGCCCAATTATACAGGAAATTTGAGAGTGCCCAATAATCTTGGCATATAAAAATGTTGGAGCGCACACAAGAACCTGTTCTTCATATGGTAGGCATACAGCACAATTCGGATGCAAACTACAGCAGAGCAAGTTTCATGGCCAGTCTGTTGCAGCACATGAGGGCTATTAAAGTTAGGTAATGTAAGCTAATTTTTTTTTCTTCCAGATCAAATGAAGCCTTTGAGAAGATAACATTGCCTTTGAACTCTATCAAAATACAAGATTCAACTAAACAAGAACATAATTACTTCATTTACCACACACAGTTTCATCTAGTTTGCTAGGGATGTCTGTAGGAGGGATCTTCATTACAACACAGATAACAAGGTCCCATGCATTACAACTGAAGTTGAGCACCTAGGGATACATAATAAAAAATCAAGGCACACACAAAAGAAATCACTATGATGTGATTTATTCACCCAGATACATCTCATCTTTGATATGCATTGTTGGGAATCAGGTCTGCTTAATTAGAAGTGTAAGAGAGTGTTAAAGGAGATTTTGATTACCTGTATGGCCACTTCAGTTTAGGAAAGTGAAAAAGCATCTTCAAGAGTGTTTTTTTTAAATAGAGCTTCTTTGAAGAGCAGAAAGTGAATGAAATGAACCAGGGCAATACAAACCACAACAAATCGAATTGCTGATGTATCAGAGGTGCTTGTAAGTAAGGAGACAATATCTGAAGTCAGATTATACTTATGAACAATGTTCCCTCTAATCCAGCATTTCTCAAAGTTGTCTGCAGACCCGCTGTGAGAAACCATGGAGACTTGCCATGCCCATTGGCTCCAGTTCATTGTTTGCAGCCAAGGAGATCCGCGGGAAGCTGAGTGGGCCACACCGCCGCTTCCTGCAGCTCCCACTGGCTGCAAACAGCAAACCAGAGACAAAGGGACCAGGAGGCTCCTTGTCTGTGGAGCTAGTAAATAAACAAACTGGAGTGTCCAGTTAGCAGTTTTCTCAGAGTGGATCTGCAGACCACTTTGAGAAACACTGCTCTAATCTTTTCCATCTATGTTCTGAATATTTTTTTCTGCACTGAGGAATGTGAGACTGTGGACCACTAAAAATCCTAGCTGTGGGCACTCTGCTAGTCAGCTGGGAGGCATTTGAACCTCTCCTGAGAGGCCACACAAGCACACAGTTTACAAAGAACACTGCTTATGAAAATATATTTTTGTACCCAGTGTAGCTTTATTTGATAGGTTGATGAACTGCTTACTGACTAATGTCTAAGACTGCAGTGGTCCGTAAAGGTTTGATCTCCTCAGGGTTACACATTCGGAATGTTATCAGCATCATTAGAATGATCTTCCTATTATAATCTGTGGTTGTCATCCTGGCATGCATTCCTGCCAGCACTGAGGCCAGGCAATAACTTCTCCTGAGGTATACATAGACCTCCTAAGGTTCATACATATGAATAAGAATACTGACTCCCATTTTCTCTTCCATACTGACACACATTACTAATTTAGGAGTGTCTCATTTTTCATAGTTTACTTCATGTGTTCCCTTTTTACTCATTAACATTTACATCACATCGTTCCCATAGCAACTTGTGGTTGAGCTAAAATTCCCCAGCGTATTACAACCTATTCTACCAGTGGCTCTCAACCTTTCCAGGAATCTGAATTGTCTTGTGTATCCTAAGTTTCACCTCATTTAAAAACAGATTTGTTACTTTCTTACAAAGTCAAACCTAAAAATACAAAAGTGTCAGAGCACAATGAGTACAGAAAAATTGTTTACTTTCTCATGTTTACCTTATAATTGTAAAATAAACCAATTGGAATATAAATATTGTACTTACATTTCAAAGTATAGTATACAGAGCAGTGTGAACAAGTCCATGTATGAAATTTTAGTTTGTACTGACTTCCCTAACTAGTAGTTTTTATGCAACCTGTTGTAAAATGAGGCAAATGCCTATCTGAGTTGATTTAATGCTGGGACCTTGTGTACCCCCAGAGGTATGTGCGCCCTTGATTCTGAACTCTTGGGGTTATATTGCAGTATTAACTAATATATTATGACATATTTTCTAGTCTTTTGCTGGACAGTTTCTAAATCATTAGTACGTAGCACATCTTTTACTGTAATCTTACCAGTACAGGGTTATCTTTCCTTCAGTCATCCAAACTGTGTCTGGCCTGAGGCTTCCTACAGCCAAACTACATATCTTACAGATCTAAAACCTGTAGGCCTTGCATTCAGCATTATCTTAATTATAGATCTAATACACACTCATCAGTGATATAGACTTATACCTTAACCTACAACTCAACTTAATCTATTACTCACACATTGAAATAATTTCAATGTATGGGCAACAGATATTTAAAAATTAGCTACTCCTATTAACACAAGTTTTTAGGCCCAGGCATAACCAGGATGCTTGGTGAAATATTAGTCCCATTTACAATTTAGCCTGATGTCTCTTGGATAATTATAAAAACCAGTGGATAATTACAAAAACGAGTGAACTCACAGCCCTATAACCCTTCTTACAAAGCACAAGATGCCTTAAAACCTGCTTCAAATTTTCCTCACATTCATGTGTGGGATTCCCCAATACTCTGCTGCTGTGGAGGTGGCATACAGGGATTGTGAATGCCTATCAGCAGGTTGTGGAAACATTCCCTCAGATCGCCATTGCATAGGACAGCTGTAGGATGTCTCACAACGGGGAAGAAGGAGTCCTTGGGGCTATGGAGATTCTCCATTGTTGTGCACTTCGGAGCAGCCCATTGGCATCTTGGGGGAAGGTGATACAATGTGGTCATGTAGAGGAGTTCTCAGGTATTCTATTTTATGTAGGGATGGTGGGATGCTGCACTGGCTATTGGAGTCGTTCAGAAAAAGGAGGAGCTCTTTAAAGTCAACTTTACCCCTCTACCACCAGAGCTCAAGTGCAGAGAGGTATACAACCAAGGTCAATTGCAGTGTTCAGCCTGGGGCGAGGGGAGGGGGGGGGGGCATTAACACTGGCAGCTAGGGTAACATCCATTCTAAATAAAACATTCCAATAGAATATCCTCTTCAGCCCATGGTCTGATAGGCAAAGTACTCTTTTCTGTTTTACAATAGTGATAGAAATGTAGCCGTGTTAGTCTGGGGTAGCTGAAGCAAAATGCAGGACAATGTAGCACTTTAAAGACTAACAAGATGGTTTATTAGATGATGAGCTTTTGTGGGCCAGACCCACTTCCTCAGATCAAATAGTGGAAGAAAATAGTCACAACCATATATACCAAAGGATACAATTAAAAAAAATGAACACATATGAAAAGGACAAATCACATTTCTGAACAGGAGGGGAATGCAGGGGGGGTGGGGGAAAGGAAGGAAGGTAAGTGTCTGTAAATTGATGATATTAGAGGTGGGGAGAGTGGGATGTCTGTGAGCTAATGGTATTAGAGGTGATAATTGGGGAAGCTATCTTGGTAATGGGTAAGATAGTTTGAGTGTTTGTTCATTCCTTCCTTCCCGGAGAGTGTCGAATTTTAACATGAATGACAGTTCAGAGGATTCCCTTTCAAGTGCAGATGTAAAAGGTCTTTGTAGCAGAATGCAGGTGGTAAAGTCATTGAGAGAGTGTCCGTTCTGGTTAAAATGGCAAGAAACTGTTTTTTCTTTGTGATCTTGTCTGATATCTATATTGTGGGCATTAATCCTTTGGCGAAGTGTCTGAGATGTTTGTCCAATGTACATAGCAGATGGACACTTTCGGCACATGATAGCATAAATTATATTTCTGGATGTGCAGGAATATGTGTTCTTGCTCTTATAACTCACTTGGTTAGGTCCAATAATGGTATCAGCAGAATGAATATATGGACAAAGCTGGCAACGGGGTTTGTTGCAAGGGAAGGTACTGCTCTAATCTCACTGACAGAGACCAGAAGCTTCAGGATCTCTACCAAGCATTTATAAACCTCAGCTACCCACCCGGAGAAATAAAAAAGCAAATTGAAAGAGCCAGACGAATACCTAGAAACCATCTACTTCAAGACAGACCCAAGAAAACCAACAATAGAACACCACTTGTCATCACCTACAACTCCCAACTTAAACCTGTCCAACACATTATCAATAAACTACAGCCTATACTGGAACAGGATACAATACTCCAAGAGGCTCTGGGAGACAGACCCATAGTCTCCTACAGACAACCACCTAACCTCAAGATGATTCTTACCAACAACCACAGGACATACCACACTAATACCAACCCCGGTACCTTCCCTTGCAACAAACCCCGTTGCCAGCTTTGTCCATATATTCATTCTGCTGATACTGCTGTATTTCCCCTAATCTTCTTGTAGCTCCCGTTTTCTTACATAACACATAATAGTGCTGCAAGCCGAACTAAGAAACAAATCTCTACATGAAAAATACACTATTTAAAAATATTTCCCCTGCACCTTCTCTTTCCTATCTTTACTATAAAAGAATATATGCATGGAAAAAACGGGCCTTTTGCCTCCAAAACATAGGGCTATGACCTCACCCCTCCCCATCTTTTGCCAACTATTTTCTTTGCTTGTATTTTGGGTATTTGTGACTAGAGAGAGCTTGTTACTTTGCAACCTGTCATCCTTCTTCTGCTGGAATCCTGCAGTGAAGTCATAATAAAAAATCACCAGTAAAAAAATTAGCCTATTTTACTTGCTTCAGGTTTGTACCAAAGCTGAATGCTTTTAAAATTTGTGTTTACAGCCACAGCCTCAGGAAATACATATTTTGTTTCCTCAAGCATCCTGGGGGACTACGACTATAATTCTGTTCAAGTATCAGTCAGTGCAGTGTAAACAATATAGCATGAGACACTCAGCATATAATAGTAACTCTGAGCAGTCAGAAATTTAGTTCTTTTAATGCCGACAAGGATTCTTAAAACCATGGATTAAGCAATATGACTTCCTGCTTTCAGCACTGGATTAAAACAAAATAGGGCCCAGATGCACTAAAACTACAGAACTCCTTGCTTTATATAAAGAACCATGGCCTCATACCATACTAATCTCCAGGAACTTCAATGTCAAAACTGAAAGCTGTAACAAAGGAGAGCTCTTTTTTACTGTGAGATGGTAGTAAAATATACAGTCATTAAGACCAGTCTCTAAAAGGAGACATGAACATATTCTCTAGAGGTGTGTCTAGACTATATGGCTCCGTCGACAAAGCCATGTAGATTAGGGTTGTAGGCAAAGAGAAATGGAGCGGCGATTTAAATAATCGCTGCTTCATTTAAATTAAAATGGCTGCCGTGCTGTGCCGATCAGCTGTTTGGCGGCACAGTGCTGTAGTCTGGATGCTCCGCAGTCGACATCAAAGGCATTTGTCAACCTCCCCGTTATGCCTTGTGGGATGATGCTTACCGGGGAGGTTGACAAATGCCTTTGATGTCGACTGCAGAGCATCCAGACTACAGCACTGTGCCGCCAAACAGCTGATCGGCACAGCACGGCAGCCATTTTAATTTAAATGAAGCAGCGATTATTTAAATCGCCGCTTCATTTCTCTTTGCCTACAACCCTAATCTACATGGCTCTGTCGACGGAGCCATGTAGTCTAGACGTGCCCTAGAAGACTGACCCAATTCCTAGTGTAGTCAGTTCAATCAGTATCATACCATAGGCCAGTGTATTACACTAACATAAAACAATATAGAAGGATGGAGATCAGTGAATTTACCGTTAGCCTATCTGGTTTACTGAAATAACTGAGGATTCCTTTAGAGATCCATGGTTAAATTGCCCTTCCGTGTTTTAATGAATCAGGTAATTTTTTCCAGCTATTAGAGGGGAAAATCTCAAAACAAAACCACCTCAAGAAATGTTCCATTCCTCTGCCACAGTGTTTATGGTCAGAAGAAACCACCAAATAATGTAGTCTGATATCCTATTCATCATTGGCCAGCAACACTACCCAGCATGATCTTACTAACACCCAACAACTAAAATTAGACCAAAGTTTTATAGTCCACAGAAGACTAAACTAACTGTGGGCTACCAGCAGAGAAGACAGTACCAAGCTGCACTGAGGTCAAAATTCCCTCTTGATAGCAGGATTTGATTGAGATATACTCAGATAATCCCAGCAACTGTCCTGCATTCCATACTGAAGAAGGTAAAACCTCCCAAGGTGACAGCCAATCCAACCTGGGGAAAAATCCCTTCCTGATCTCACAAATGGTAATCAGTAAAACCCTGAGAAAGAACCATCCAGCTAAGCAGAGTATCCCTTCTTCAGCCATGACTACTACTGACATTTCAGAGTAGGAAGACAAAACAACCACAACAAATGAACAACAAAAACCCAACCAGAATGCCCTGGGGGTGGAAGTCCTTTCCTGACCCCTGAAGGTAACAGTTGAAGCCCTGAAAAATAATGTAACCAGTCAGACATGATCCCCCCCTCCTCTTCACTGGTGTCTAGGGGTATGTCTAGACTACATGCCTCTGCTGACAGAGGCATGTAAAATAGGCTATCGACATAGTCAATGAAGCGGGGATTTAAATATCCCCGGCTTCATTAAAATAAAAATGGCTGCTGCACTGTGCCAGCTCAGCTGATTGTTGGCACAGTGCGGCAGTCAAGACGCGGATTGGTTGACAGGGGAAGCCTTTGTCGACCGCTCCTGTAAGCCTCGTTTCACAAGGCATAAGGGAGCAGTAGACAAAGGCTTCCCCTGTCGACCGATCAACATCTTGACTGCTGCACTGTGTCAACAATCAGCTGATCTGACACAGCAGAGAGGCCATTTTTATTTTAATGAAGCCGGGGATATTTAAATCCCCGCTTCATTGTCTATGTCGGGTAGCCTATTTTACATGCCTCTGCCAACAGAGGCATGTAGTCTAGACATACCCTAGCTGACCAGACATACTCCTCTCCTTTTCCTTTCTTCTCTGACCTTTGCTTTCTTAGTTATAATTTGTTAAGCTTTTTATCATGCCTTTGGTATGTTATCTGTAGTACAATTTCTTGTACTCAAAGCTATGAGGCCCATTTGCTTAGAATGTAACATCACAGCAGAACTCTGGGACTGGCCCAGAGAAAGTAAAGCCTCCTGCAGATCTGAGGGGATCTCCCAAGGAACATCATGGTCAAGTCTCCAGGAAGCTGATGCCTGGCCAGCACTCCAGCCACCAGTGAAATCAAAAGTAATCTACAATGCACTTGCAGCCTGCCTTCAAACTGCCAGCATGAATGTGATATACGTGTGTGAGTATCACTTTACTTGTAAGAATCTGTACCAATAAAGAACCCCAAAAGCAATACTGCTCCAGCCCACCCTTTGTCCGGGTTTGTTCCTCAGCAGGTCTGAGGAAGAGCAACAAATAAGTTCCCAGGAACAGAAGACAAACTGGAAGAAACCTGCAGGACTCCCAAACCCTGCTCTCTGCCAACAGAAGCAATGTCAATACACAAGTGTTTAAAATCAAAACTTTCTACCTATAAACACTTTACAGAAGTTGAAGCCTACCCTATTCCCTCCTTTGCCTAAAGGCAGAGAGGCCATCCATGAAACAGTTGTCCCTTTGAGACCTTTTTCCTCTTTCTCTTTCACTTTCTGTCTCTACTGTCTTCCTCTCTTGGCTCCTCGAATGCCAAGTCCACAGTTCTCTCTCTCAGAGAACATGGCACAAAATGAGGAAAAAAAACCCAAAACGAGGTTGCTTTCCAAGTAAAGTCATGGCTCACTGATCTCATTAGAAACATACCTTATTCTTTCTCAGCAGATCCTTTGGCTCCAGAGGTTTGAAATTCTCTGGCAGCTCAGGGGGGAGGCTGAGTAGCGCAGTATTTGTTCGCTACTCATTGCCAGCCTGACAAGCGAACAGCAGTTCACCAGAGTTCAAACATCTGGCAAGCAGCTCACTGCAGCCCTGAGCTGTCAGACATTAATAAAGACCAATTGTGTCGTCAAGAACATGTTGAGAAGTTTCAAGCAGAAACAAAGCCAAAGGGAAATGTGCTAATTAAAAGTATCTTATATAGAGTTGTACTGGATAAAAATGATTAACTTACCGTTCTTAAAAGGCAAAGCTGTATTGCAAGATCAAACATGAATTTCCATTACTCTAATGGGGGAGGACCAGATTCTGCCAGTCCTAATCCCGGCAAGCAGTACTTTACTTTGCAAGTAGTTTTGTTGAATCCCACTGAATTATGAAGTAAAGTTCTATGGCCTGTATTAAATAGGAAGTTAGATTAAATGATGGTTATAGTCCCTCTTCTGACCTTTGTTTTGATATGTGCAGAATATCAAATGAAACTTTGTTATTTTTCAGTTGACCTTATTTTTGCCTCTCTTCTCTCAGATTTCAACCAAACTTTAATTCTCAATGAAATTCTGTTATTTATCAAAAACATGAAATTTCTATGTGAAACTTGTCCCTCTGATTGGAAAATGGGATCCATTTCATTAGACATACATTAAAAAATCATGTAGCAACATTTTTCACCAGGGTAGGTCTATATTTGTGATAAATTTGGAAGCACCCTACATTCTGTGGGCTTCTCTACGTGGTCTTGTTGTTTCACCTTAGTACGGTGTGAATTCTAAAGTGCACCAATATATGCACAATAACTGGTCCACAGACACTGCTGGCACATACTAAAAATTCCCTAATATGATGGGAAATGTGTTCAGACCTTTTTCAAGGGAGCCAATAGCACTGCTGAGCCACTGAGCAATGCGGGAGGGGGACAGCTCTGGCCTCCTGGAATGGGCAAGTCCTTGGGCAGAAGGGGCAGGGCTGGGGCAGACAGCCCCCAGAGCTTCTGGATGGGCTTGGTGTCTCTCCCCAACAGTGCAGGGCACAGGGCTCTGGAGCATTTTATGTGGCACTCCAGCAGTTATTCTAAAGGGCCCAGGACTCCAGCCGCTGCTGCAATAGCAGCAGTGGCAGCTGGGAGCTCCTGGCCCTTTAGAATCTCCAGGCCCTGAGGCAACTGTCCCCTTTTCCCTCTCCTCCCATTTGGCAGGCCTTCATGTGACTGAATCATGTAAAGCTGCAGATCTGGTATGGAAAATTGATGTGGTGTGGAGATTAGTAATGGGAAATGCAGCCTTCAACCTTTGGGTCACAGGATGGACAAATTTTATCACAGTTCAGTGGCCTGTATGTGATGACTTGACAATTTAATGTATTTCCCAGTGCACTAGTCTGCCATTCCTCACCCCATCCAGCTAATGCCATGACATCACTTAGCACTACTTCGCAATTCTAGCAGAGAGGCCAGAGGCATGGAAAGTGAATGCCTAGGTTTATACATGTTAATAGGAGGGCACATAGAAGCTTACACTACCACTACCTGTGATTTACCTGTGTTGAGGATAAAGAAAAGTGCTGTCAACCCAGAGCCTTGCATTAGCACTATTTTTTTGACAATGAAAATCAAAATGAGTTGAAGAATAAGAATTTAAGCTATTTTTATTCATTGCTTGATTTTCTCTGTCTCTTTCATAGATATAGTAAGTGGGGATCAAAGTTAACAAGACAGACTGAGATACATTAATTGGGGATCAAAGTTAACAAGACAGACTGACAGAAAACATTAACAGTCTAGAAAGACACTGCCAAAAAGGAAAAAAAATTAGATGAGGGAAAACATAGAGATATAAAAATCTGTAGCCTCTAATGTAGGGGTCCTTCTCAAACTTTTTTTGCTGTCCACCCATTTTGGCCACTCCAGCTTTTAAGATGTTTGAATTATGCACCAAGACATCCAAATACAGGTCTCAGATCTATATGGATGTAGGACAGGAATGATAACAAGAAACACAGATTGAATTTCTGAGCAAAAATGTCTCTGAGGGTATGTCTAGACTGCACCCCTCTGTTGGCAGAGGGATACAGATTAGGCTGGGTGCAATTGCTAATGAAGCAGGGATTTAAATATCCCGTACTTCATTATCATAAAAATGGCTGCTGCTTTTTTTCACCATGGAGCTTTGGCAGCGAAAAGCGGCAGTCTAGATGCAGATCTATCGCTCAATAAAGCCTTTAGCGATAGATCCCTTATGCCTCGTAAAATGAGGTATACAGGATCTATTGGCAAAGGCTTTATTTAGCGATAGATCTACGTCTAGACTGCCACTTTTCGCTGCCAAAGCTCCGTGGTGAAAAAAAGCGGCAGCCACTTAATTAGCAATTTCGCCCAGCCTAATCTGCATCCCTGTGCTGGCAGAAGGGTGCAGTCTAGACATGCCCCTACTAGTAGAACTACTCTGTAGTAGACAAGGGTTTTCTATTGCATGGGCTGTAAAAAATAAAATAATATCTAGATGGTCTAGAAGGGATCTTGAAAGGTCAACTAGTCCAGTCCCCTGGACTCATGAAAGGACTAATTATTATCTAGACCATCCCTGACAGATTACTATCTCACCAGCTCTTAAAAATCTTCAATGATGGAGATTCCTAAGCAAATTTTTCCTTACAGTTAGGATTTTTTTTCAAATGTCCAATGTAAATCACCCTGGCTGCAATTTAAGCCTGTTGCTTCTTGTCCTGCCTTTAGAGGTTAACAGTAACATTTTTCTCCCTCCTACTTGTAACAATCTTTTATGTGCTTGAAAACTATCATATCTCTCAGTCTTCTCTTCAGAATAAACAAACCTATTTTTTCAGTCTTTCCATACAGGCCATGTTTTCTATATATTCAATCATTTTTGCTACTCTTCTCTGAACATTCTCCAGTTTGTCCACATTTTTCCTGAAATATGCTGCCCAGAACAGGACACAGTACTCCCTCCAACTGAGGCCTAATGAGCACAGAGCAGTATAGAAGAGTTACTTCTCATGCCTTGCTTACATGACTGCTAATACTCCTCAGAATGATGATAACATTTTTTGTAACAGTGTTACACTATTGACTCATATTTAGTTTGCGATCCATTATGACCCCCAGATTCCTTTCTTCCTTCCTAAACTGTCATTTCTGATTTTGTCTATGTGAAACCAATTGTTCATTCCCAAGTGGAATACTTTGCATATGTCCTTACGGAATTTTATCCTATTTAGTTCAGACCATTTCTCTAGTTTATCTAGATCAGCGGTTCCCAAACTTTCCGGCATCATGCCCCTTTTTTGATTTTTGAGAAACCCTCACGTCCTCCCTCCCCAAAAAATAGCAGCAAAACTTGGGGTGGGATTGACCAGGGTGTGTGTGGCTGGGTCACCGCGCACCCACTCTGGAATTTCTTCACGCCCCCCCCCCAGGGGGCACACCCCCCAGTTTGGGAACCCATGATCTAGATCAGTGTTTCTCAACCTTTTTTTGCTCATGGCCCCCTTCTGAGCTTCATTCATCATACGCCTGGCAGTTAAGTTTGGGTGGCCCCCTCAGAAACTTACTGTGGCCCCCAATGTTCCATTTTTTTCCATGTGGCCCCCTAGAAGTAAGGTGTGGCCTCCTGGGGAGCCATATGGCCCACATTGAGAACCACTGATCTAGGTCATATCCCGAAAAGCACTTGCAGGCACTCTCAGTGTGTTGTTCTTGACAAATCCAAGTGAATGTTACTTCTCAACTTATTATCATTTAAGTGTTTGCAGATTTATTGCTTAATTATTTGCTCCATTATCTTTCCAGGTACTGAAGTGAAGCTGACTGGTCTGTAATTCCCTCGATTGTCCTTATTTCCCTTTTCATAGCTCAGACCCTCTATGTTAATAAGTGATTCAGCATGTACAGGATAACAGATTGCTGATTAGTATGGCTCCTTAGAACAAAATGAACCAACCTCAAATTGGTAAAATGAAGTGCAGCTTTGGAAGAATATGCAAATTAATATATTCAGCCATTGGAGAAGAAGGTAGCAAACATCTTGTCCAGAAAAGAGGCGGTGGGGAGAGAAGAGAAATGGCCGCGGTCATCGCTGAAACGTCAGCATCAGACACACAAGGGGTATGTGACAATAAAAATCCAGAGAGTCCAATGGGAGAACAGAGGGTCGATATCCCAAAGAATAAGCAGTTGAATCAACTGGTTGTGTGCAATATAATTGTTTAAAATATGTCAGATTAGGTATTTTATGAAAGCTTCATGGACTTTACAAACTATACATGCAGATTATGGTTATGGTTATATGCATTATATAAATCACTAGGGGTATGTCTACACTACAAAGTTAATTCGAACTAACAGACGTAAGTTCGAATTAACTTTGATAGGCGCTACACTAGCGCTCAGCTAGTCCGAACTTAATTCGAACTAGCGGAGCGCTTAGTTCGAACTAGGTAAACCTCATTCTACAAGGACTAAGCCTAGTTTGAACTTACTAGTTCGAATTAAGGGGTGTGTAGCCCCTTAATTCGAACTAGTGGGAGGCTAGCCCTCCCCAGCTTTCCCTGGTGGCCACTCTGGCCAACATCAGGGAAACTCGTCTGCCCCCCTCCCGGCCCCGGACCCCTTAAAGGGGCACGGGCTGGCTCCGGTGCCCGTGCCAGGTGCAAGCCTGCCAGCACCCAGACAGCAGACCCTGCACCTGGCACGGATTGAGCCAGCCACCCGATGCCCCCCAGCCCTCCCCCTCTTCCCGGGACCAGGCTGGCGGCTCCCGGGAGCTTGCCCGGGACCGCAAGAGGCGGGCACCCGCCTGGGCTAGTGCGGACATCGTGGACCTCAACCATGATCTCCGCACTAGGCACAGGAAAGTGGCCGTCTAGGGCAGGAGAGCTGCCAGCCTGGCCACCCAGGAGCAGGTGTGCAAGAGAATCAAGGGGGTCCACTGAGATGCCCGACTCTGAGCCCTGAGCTTACAATGGCCGTCCTGGGTCAGACCAAAGGTCCATCTAGCCCAGTAGCCTGTCTGCCGACAGCAGCCAACCCTAGGGACCCTGGAGGGGATGGACCAAAGACAGTGACCAAGCCATTTGGCTTGTGCCATCCCTCTCCAGCCTTCCACAAACCTTGGGCAGGGACACCACTCCTACCCCCTGGCTAATACCACTCCATGGACCCAACCTCCATGACTTGATCTCACTTCCCTTTAAACTCTGTTCCAGTTCTAGCCTTCACAGCCTCCTGCAGCAAGGAGTTCCACAGGTTGACTCTTTGCTTTGGGAAGAAGAACTATCTGTTACTAGTTTGAAGACTGCTACCCATTCCTTTCCTTTGGTGTCCTCTAGTCCTTCTTTATGGGAACTAATGAAGAACTTTTCTGTATGCACCGTCTCCACCCAACTCCTGCTTTTAGAGACCTCTATCCTGTCTCCCCTCCGTCTCCTCTTTTCTAAGCTGAAAAGTCCCAGTCTCGTTAGCCTGTTCCCAACCCCTGATCATTTTAGTTGCCCTTCCCTCTCCCAGCCTCTCTCTTCCCCTCTCCCACCTCCTTTTCCCAGTCTTCCCCTGTTTTGTTCAATAAAAACAGATTCCATTTTGGAAGACACGTTATCTTTATTTTGTACATCAAGAAGAGGGGCTAGGGAAGGGTAAGTGGAAGGAGGTGAGGGAGGAATGAGGCACGAGCCCCCGATGGGGAGGACTGGGCTGGCTCTGTGGGCTTCTGGGGGTGGAAGCTCTCCTGCAGCCCCCCAATGGCAGCCTCTCTTCCCAGATGGCAGCCTGCGGAAAGTGCAGCCAGGCTGATGGCCGAGTGGTGTGATGTGCCCATGTGGGTAGTCCGGGCACTCCAAGCCAGGACTGCTTTGCAAGCAGGGCACCCCTGAGAACTGTCTGTCCGGGGTGGGGGTCGGGACCCTTTAAGCACAGCCCTCGGCTAGCCTGAGACAGCATCTCCACGCTCTAAGTCCTCCTCTGATGCCCTGCCAGCACTGCTTCCGACCATCCTTAACCCCGGTTCAGGGTCCACTTAATGTGGACATGCTAGTTCGAATTAGCAAAACGCTAATTCGAACTAGTTTTTTAGTCTGGATTCGTTAGTTCGAATTAGCTTAATTCGAATGAATTAATTCGAACTAAGTTAGTTCTTATAGAATCATAGAATCATAGAATAATAGGACTGGAAGGGAACTCGAGAGGTCATCGAGTCCAGCCCCCCGCCCTCAAGGCAGGACCAAGCTCCGTCTATACCATCCCTGACAGATGTCTATCTAACCTGTTCTTATAGAATTAACGTTGTAGTGTAGACATACCCTACGTGAGAGATCTTACAGCATCGCATCTGCATCGCTACAGCTGTGGCACTGTATGAACATAAGAACATAACATAAGAACATGTGTAGTTCTGGGGAGGAACCAGTGGTCATTGTACATGTAGGTACCAATGACATATGGAAGGGTAGCAGAGATATCCTGGAGGCCAAATTTAGGCTGCTAGGAAAGAGATTGAAATCCAGGACCTCTATGGTGGCATTCTCAGAAATGCTTCCAGTTCCACGTGCAGGGCCAGGTAGGCAGGCAGAGCTTCAGAGTCTCAATGAGTGGATGCGATGATGGTGTAGGGAGTAGGGGTTTAGCTTTATAAGGAACTGGGGAAACTTTTGGGATGGGGGGATCCTATACAGGAAGGATGGGCTCCACCTAAACCAAAGTGGATCCAGCCTGCTGGCACTTAACATTAAGAAGGTCGCAGAGCAGTTTTTAAACTAAGAGATGGGGGAAAGCCGATTGGTGCAGAGGAGCACATGGGTCAGACAGAGACATCTCTTAGAGCGTCTGTTGATAGAGATTCTCTAGGTTTTAGTCAGGAGGAGAGGATGGGAGAGGATAAAGTATGGCCCTGATCAGACGAAAAACATTCACATAAAAAAGAATCTGACATAAAAAATGGGCAGACAAATAAACAGTGACAGGTTTTTAAAGTGCTTGTACACAAATGCTAGAAGTCTAAAAAATAAGATGGGTGAACTAGAGTGCCTTGTGTTAAAGGAGTATACTGATATAATAGGCATCACAGAAACCTGGTGGAGTTAGGACAATCAATGGGACACACTCATTCTGGGGTACTAAATATATCGGAAGGACAGAACAGGTTGTGCGAGTGTGAGTGGCACTATATGTGAAAGAAAATTTATAATCAAATGAAGTAAAAATCTTTAATGCATCAACATGTTCCATAGAATCGCTATGGATAGTAATTCCCTGCTCTCATAAGACTATAACAGTAGGTATCTATTGACCACCTGACCAGGATAGTAATAGTGACTATGAAATGCTAAGGAAGATTAGAGAATCTATCAAAATAAAGAACTCAATTATAGTGGGGGATTTCAACTATCCCCATATTGACTGGCTACATGTCACCTCAGGACGAGATACAGAGACAAAATTTCTTGATACCTTAAATGACTGCTTCTTAGAGCAGCTGGCACAGGAACCCACAAAGGGGAGGCAATTCTTTATTTCATCCTGAGTGGCGAGCAGGATCTGGTCCTATAGGCAACTATAACAGGACCGCTTGGAAATAGTGACCATAATATAATAACATTTAACATTCCTATGGTGGGAACAACACCTCAGCAGCCCAACACTGTGGCATTTAATTTCAAGAAGGGGAACTATGCAAAAATGAGGAGGTTAGTTAAACAGAAATTAAAAGGTACAGTGACTAAAGTAAAATCCCTGCAAGCTGCATGGACACTTTTCAAAGACACCATAATAGAGGTGTCTACCAACTTAAATGTATACCCAAAATTAAAAAAAAAAAGTAGAAGAACTGAAAAAGAGCCACTGTGGCTTAACAACCATGTAAAAGAAGCAGTGAGAGATAAAAAGACATCTTTTAAGAAATGGAAGTCAAATCATAGAGAGGTAAATAGAAAGGAGCATAAACACTTCCAAATTAAGTGTACGTTGTCATGGGATAAGAGGGAAGTTCCTTTCATGGACTGAGAACCGGTTAAAAAAGAAGAAACAAAGGGTAGGAATAAATGGTAAATTTTCAGAATGGAAAGGAGTAACTGGTGGTGTTCCCCAGGGATCAATCCTAAGACCAATCCTATTCAACTTATTCATAAATGATCTGGAGAAAGGGGTAAACAGTAAGGGTGTGTCTAGACTACATGCCTCCTTCGACGGAGGCATGTAGATTAGCCAGATCGGAAGAGGGAAATGAAGCCGCGATTAAAATAATCGCGGCTTCATTTAAATTTAAATGGCTGCCCCGATCTGCCGATCAGCTGTTTGTCGGCAGATCGGGGCAGTCTGGACGCGACGCGCCGACAAAGAAGCCTTTCTTCATCGGCACAGGTAAGCCTCGTGAAACCAGGTGGCAAAGATTGCAGGCAATACTAAATTGCTCAATGTAGTTAAGACCAAAGCAGACTGTGAAGAACTTAAAAAAGATCTCACAAAACTAAATGATTGGGCAACAAAATGACAAATGAAATTTAATGTGGATAAATGTAAAGTAATGCACATTGGAAAAAATAACCCCAACTATACATATAATATGTTGGGGGCTAATTTAGCTACAACTGGAACAGGAAAGAGATCTTGGAGTCATCGTGGATAGTTCTCTGAAGACGTCCACGCAGTGTGCAATGGCAGTCAAAAAAGCAAACAGGATGTTAGGAATCATTAAAAAAGGGATAGAGAATAAGATGGAGAGTATCTTATTGCCCTTATATAAATCCATGGTACACCCACATCTTGAATACTGTGTACAGATGTGGTCTCCTCATCTCAAAAAAGATATACTGGCATTAGAAAAGGTTCAGAGAAGGACAACTAAAATGATTAGGGGTTTGGAACGGGTCCCATATGAGGAGCGATTAGAGACTGGGACTTTTCAGCTTAGAAAAGAGGAGACTAAGGGGGGATATGATAGAGGTATATAAAATCATGAGTGGTGTGGAGAAAGTGAATAAGGAAAAGTTATTTACTTGTTCCCATAATATAAGAACTAGGGGCCACCAAATGAAACTAATGGGTAGCATGTTTAAAACAAATAAAAGGAAATTCTTGTTCATGTAGCGCATAGCCAATCTGTGGAACTCCTTGCCTGAGGAGGTTGTGAAGGCTAGGACTATAACAGGGTTTAAAGAGAACTAGATAAATTCATGGAGGTTAAGTCCATTAATGGCTGTTAGCCAGTATGGGTAAGGAATGGTGTCCCTAGCCTCTGTTTGTCAGAGAGTTGAGATGGATGGCAGGAGAGAGATCGCTTGATCATTATCTGTTTGATTCACTCCCTCTGGGACACCTGGTATTGGCCACTGTCGGCAGACAGGTTACTGGGCTGGATGGATCTTTGGTCTGACCCAGTATGGCCATTCGTATGTTCTTATGTTCTTAAATAATCATGAATCACCATGTCTGGAGAAAAAAACAAAATCGATCAAATACCGCCTTTCCCCAGATATTGAAAAGCCCTTTTAAAAGAAATCTTGAAATGGAAATATGCATGCAGAACTGCAAGATAGTCTAGAAGGCAGAGGGCTGTCTATGAATACTGGATCTCTGCTAGCTTTAAGGGGCATCCTGAAAAACTGCTGAAAGGCAATAGGTAACTTTCATCAGAAAAGGGAATTTAGCCAATATAGAAGTGTAAAGCCTGAAGTTGAGTCATTATGTTTATTTTCTGTGTAGCTTGTATGTGTAGCTTTTCCTAACTATTTTATCTTTGACTCTGTGACATTTCTATTAAATACATGTTTTATTTATTTTTGTACAGAGCATGTCTCTGGTGTGCAAACTGCATGGAGTGTGAGTGCTAGAGTGAACTGATAACTGCGGGGCACATTTCATGCCTTTGGGGATGATGTACCTACAGGAAATTCTGAGTGTAGGGTAACAACTCCCATAGATGGATTTAGGGACACTCAGGACTAGAAAGTCTGTTGGGGTCACCCTTCAAGGACTAAGCAGACTAGAGGAAGCCTGGGTGAGACCTTTTATGTTTATGAGCTGGCTACAGGTGTTAGGGCTGCAAGCCATAGCAACACAACATTAAGGCATTGAGGATTACATGGTGGGTAGTAACAGACCCCATACTGGTCTGGATGATCCCCGAAATGTCACAATTGGTAACACCTTCTCCCCTTCTAAAAAGTTTTACTGTAGAAGTTATCCTAGATACCATAGAAATTCTCTGGTAAATTACAATTCATCATAGTTTTATGGTACTATTTCCCCCCTGGGTATTCTTAAGCTTTTATGGAGTCTGACTATATATTCTGGTTGTTTACAGTGTTTATCAACAAAAGTGATGGCAAAATAGTCTTCCGACACATGATTCACAACATTATTGCTGTTAAAATAATGTATCTTTTCTTCTCTCTTTTTGATGAGTAGATTTTCTTCAATGCACATAAAAGAAAGTGTATGATCATAATATTGAGTGTAGGGTAAATGAACACTGTAGGTGAAAGTTGCTAAGTACTAGCAATCTTTTGAAATGCTGGAAGCCCAGCATTCTTTGTCTAAGGTTATAATAGTATGCAGTATCTAACATTTAGTGCTTTCATTCTGAATGATACCCACAATATACTTACATATAAAATATTTCCCTTCAACTTCTGAAGTGTAATTCAACATGCTGGAATCAATACACAAAAGAAAAAGAAAAATACAGTTTAGGATAGGATGTGAAAAAGACTAAAGTGTGGAGCCCTACAAATGTGTGGACATGTAGTCTACATCTGTGGACCATGTTTATGGATCATGGATGGATGCAGATCCACATTTTATACCTAGAACCCTGCAAATCTGTGGGTATCCACTTATATCCATGAATGTGGAAACCTGTGGACCATGTTTGCTGATCACAGATTAGATGTGCATAAATTGTCTAGGAAGGTTGTGGAATTTCCATCACTGGAGATTTTTAAAAGCAAGTTTGACAAATATCTGTCATGGATGGTCTAAATGGTGTTTGTTCTTGCCATGAGTGCAGGAGATTCAAAGGGTCCTCAAGAGGTCATCAAGTCCAGACTTATGATTCTACATTTTATATCTGCCCACCTTGAAACATGGGCAAACGCAGCAGAGCAATCAGTAATCTCTGACAAAGCTTTCAAAGGAATTCAAGCTCAGAAAAATAAGCACCTTCAGAATATGGAAAGTCAAAGAAAAAGGATGAAGGCCCAACATTATTCCAGATAATTATGTGACAGGTACCAACAGATCTGCAGATTGTAAGAGGGGACCATTTTGTTAAAGAACTACATTTTAATAATACCTTTAGTTTGAGGGATTGCACAGAGAAGGTCTGACGGCGACTTTAGTTAAGGACCCAATCCTTAGCTGGTAATTTGATATAGCTCCATTCACTTAATAACATGGGTTTTCACAGACAATGGACAGCTGATGGTCAGGCCAAAATTATTTCCAAGAATGGGAATCACCACCAGGATAAAATTACCATGGGACTGATATTTTAAGACTGTTGGGACAGTGACCTCTTTCTCTGTTTCTTTGGAGAGTTATAAACAAAAATTATAGCTGCAATCAACTAATTGGCCTCAGAAACGTAACTTAGGGTGTGTCTAGACTACTGAGTTTTGTCGACAAAACTTTTGTCGACAAAACTATACCTGCGTCTATACTACATAACGTCGACAGAACTCAGCAGTTTTGTCGACGCTGGTAAACCTCATTTTACAAGGCATAACACCTTCTGTCGACAGAGTTCTGTCGACAGAAGGTGTTATTGCCTGTAGGGTTGCGTCTAGACTACAGGGTTTTGTCGACAAAGCAGCTTGCTTTGTCGACAGAACTGAATGTGTCTAGACGCTCTATGTCGACAGAAGTTTTGTCGACAGTATCTGTCGACAAAACTTCCGTTGACAAAACCCTGTAGTCTAGATGTTCCCTAACAGTTCTTTAGACTAATATTATGTCCTCAGTCAAATAAGACCAACCCTGATGATAAAAAGCAAATGGGAAATGTGTTCAGACTAAACCGTTCCAGGAACGTTATAAAATTTGGCTTCATTCACATATAAATCCAATGTAAAGCAATATCAGTTTAATATCAGTTTGTCACAGAACTCTTTTAGATGTCTCAGCAGGGCTTCCTGCAAGTGCTGTGCTCAAGTTCCCATGAGTAATTGTATTGGTCTAATGTGGTGAAGATTACAGCAAAATTTTGCAGTGCCTTTGTAACAGTGGGGCTGCCACAAGATGCTGTATGTCTCTTGGGTGGTGCTGTGCACTACTTTAATTTCCTTGCAGCTCAATGGGAGTTGTGGGTGTTCAGCAGTTTGCATGATAGAGTCCATAATGAGGGGGAAAATTCTAATACAGCAGCATAGGCTTGAAAGGAACTGCAGATCACAAAGTATCAGTGGAAGTAAGCAAACTTCTTCTATGCTGCTGTACAGTTCTGTGGCCTAAAGCAAGCTATATGGGGATAAGGCACAGGAGTGTGTGCAGGAGTGTGCACACCAGAGAAGAAATTAAATATCTCTTTTTCTCTCATTCAGACTTTATGAACTTTAATCTCTCACTTTGTTCCGTGATTCCTTGCATACTACTTTCCTTATTCAAGCAAAGCCATCATGCTATTTTCTTTAAATTCAGAAGTATTGATACTTGATTCCTGCTGGGAATAAAAGCGATGGAGCCTGGCACTTGGAATGCTGAGTGTTGGCTCACACGTGACCGCAAGAGCTTGGGTGTATCTCTGATGTGGCTGTGATCAAATGGGTGAGTGTCCCTGACTGTGCTGTGCTATTGTTTGAAGAAAAATGGTGTAAGCATCTGAGATTTAGTGAGGGCAGGGGTATCATTTGCTTTCAGGCTAGGAAAGGAGAGGGGAGGAGCAGCATTGTGTCCTCCACTCAACCCTAACTTTGCAAGATATACTAGAATCACAAATCATATTTTATATGCTGATATAACTTTGAGTCTTCCTCTTCAAAAATAAAAAAACCCAATTCTTTTGAAACAAAGATGAAAAATTATACTCTTTTGAGAGTGAAATTATATATGTATGTGCATATGCCCAACAAACCACAAATACAAACCATTAGGGGGACCCCATGTGATGCAGAAGTAGTTACAAACTGATGTGTTGCAGTATTTTTATATTACTTTCAATAGAAATATAACCAGAGCAGTATATCTTACATTTTTAATCAATTTTCCATTTTATAGCCTCATTTTCTGAGGAGGCAGAGCTGGAATTCTGTGAAACCATCACTCCTGTAGTGCTGAATGACCTCTGGGATATTCTTTGCTGTAATAAAAGTCATAACTAGTAAATATGTCATCCTTATTTGCTATTGATTGATATGTGGCTGTTAAACATGTTTTTATAGAGATGACAATCCTGACATCATATTAAACTGCAAATAGGCAGACAAAATATAAGAAGGCCCAAAGTTAGGCTGATTCACAGGCAGATTCAGAACCAAGCACACAGTTGTCACATGCTGGGGCTCTCAGATCACCAGGTGTAGGGAGGAGAGGGCAAAGTTGCAATGATACTTGGAATTATGATGACCCTGGATTAAATTCCATGTAGAACCCAAGACTCTGAAGAGAGGAGGCTGGGAAAAAATGAATTTACACTGAATGAAATGTTTTAACTGTGTGCAAAGTGAAATCACATTAGGTTCAGATCTCACAATATAAGCTGTTTTGGACATGGTGAATAATAGCATGGAAAATGCAAGGGAAATCCACAGCACTTTGGAAAAGCATATTACTCTCACTATGTGGCACTTTTTCCTCTAAATTGGCATAAAATCAATGCCCAAGTATTGTAATATTAAACATTTTGCTGCTATATATGACAGTCTTTGGGATGAGATATAAAACTGAGGCTCAAATCCCTTACGTTCATTAACAATCTCATAGCATTTTTCACAAAATATTTAAGAGTTAACTCTAGTGTCCTGGACTAGTTATAATCTGGGGATCTGCATTCTGCAAAAAACCTTAAATTTCCACTGAAGGATTTTTTTAAAAAAAGTATTTTAGACCTGTTTATATACCTCATTACAGCAGTTTTACACTGGTGTAACTTCTCTGAAATCAAGTATATTAAACCAACTTAAAACTGACATAGCAGATCGGAGGAGTATTATGGCCTCTGTTAGGCTATGTCTACACTACAGCACTAATTCGAACTAATTTAGTTAATTCGAACTAAGCTAATTCGAACTAGTGCATCTAGACCTAAAAACTAGTTCGAATTAGCATTTTGCTAATTCGAACTAGCATGTCTACATTGAGTAGACCCTGAACCAAAGATAAGGCTGGCCGGAAGCAGTGCCGACAGGGCATCAGGTTAGGACTTACAGCATGGAGCTGCTGTCTCAGGATAGCCAAGGGGTGTGCTTAAAGAGACCCGACCCCCACCCCAGACAGACAGTTCTCAGGGTTCCCCGCTTGCTTGTCTAACTCGATGAGGGACAGCAAAGCAGTCCTGGCTTGGAGTGCCCTGAGTGCCCACACTCGGCACATCACAGCACTCGGCCATTAGCCCAGCTGCACTTGCCGCAGGCTGCCATCCAGAGGGGGTCAATCGGGGGGCTGCAGGAGAGTTTCCACCCCTAGGAGCCCACAGAGCCATCCCAGTCCTCCCCATCGTGGGCTTATACCCCATTCCTCCCTCACCTCCTTCCACTTTCTCCTCCCTAGCCCCCCTTCCTGATGTAAAAAATAAAGGACACGTGTGTTCAAAAATAGAAACTCTCTTTATTTAACAAAATTGGGGGGGGGGGATTAACCTCTGGGGAGACTGGAAAAAGGAGGTGGGAGAGGGGAAGAGAGAGGGTGGGAGAGGGGAGGGGGAAACCTGGGAGGAGGGAGCTGGAAGGGGGAAACCAGGGGAAGAAGGAGGAGAGGAAGTATAACACTATGGTACGCTATATTTTCAGAACAGTGTACAGACGTGGTCTCCTCACCTCAAAAGAGATGTCTTGGCCTTGGAAAGAGTTCAGAAAAGGGCAACTAAAATGATTAGGGGTTTGGAACAGATCCCATACGAAGAGAAGCTAAAAAGACTGGGACTTTTCAGCTAAGAAAAGAGGAGACTGAGGGGGGATATGATAGAGGTCTATAAAATCATGAGTGGTGTGGAGAGGGTGAATAAAGAATAGTTCTTCATTAGTTCCCATAATAGAAGGACTAGAGGACACCAAATGAAATGAATGGGTAGCAGGCTTCAAACTAATAAGCAAAAGTTCTTTTTCACAAAGCAAATAGTCAACCTGTGAAACTCCTTGCCACAGGAGGCTGTGAAGGATAGAACTATAACAGAGTTTAAAGAGAAGTTAGATAAATTCATGGAGGTTGGGTCCATGGAGTGGTATTAGCCAGGGGGTAGAAATGGTGTCCCTGGCCTCTGTTTGTTGAAGTCTGGAGATGGATGGCACGAGACAAATGGCTTGGTCATTGTCTTCGGTCCATCCCCTCCAGGGTATCTAGTGTTGGCCGCTGTCGGCAGACAGGCTACTGGGCTAGATGGACCTTTGTTCTGACCCAGTACGGCCATTCTTATGTTCTAAGCTCAGGGTTCAGGGTCGGGGGTCTCACTGAACCACCTTGATTTTCATGCAAACCTGCTCCTGAGTTTGCATGTGGCCTTTGGTGGCCAGGCTGGCAGCTATCCTGCCCTAGATGGCCGCTTTCCTGTGCCTAGTGTGGAGGTCATGGATGAGGTCCACAATCTCTGCACTAGACCAGGCGGGCGCCCACCTCTTGCGGCCCTGAGTGTCTCCTGGGAGCTGCCAGACTGGTCCCGGGAAGAGACGGAGGGCTGGGTGGCAGCGGGTGGCTGGCTCATGCCACCAGGGCAAGCTGGTAAGGGCTAGCCTCCCACTAGTTCGAATTAAGTGGCTACACAGCCCTTAATTCAAACTAGGCGTTAGTCCTCGTAGAATGAGGTTTACCTAGTTCGAATTAAGCTCTCCGCTAGTTCGAATTAAGTTCGAACTAGCGGTTTGTATGGGTACTGCCTATCAAAGTTAATTCGAACTAACAGCTGTTAGTTCGAATTAACTTTGTAGTGTAGACATACCCTTATTTACTTCCTATTCTAAACTGTCATAGGATAATTTAATTCGAACTAACGGAGCGCTTAGTTCGAACTAGGTAATCCTCATTCCACGAGGATTAAGCCTAGTTCGAATTTACTAGTTCGAATTAAGGGCTATGTAGACCCTTAATTCGAACTAGTGATAGGCTAGCCCTCCCCAGGTTTCCCTGGTGGCCACTCTGGCCAACACCAGGGAAACTCTACTGCCCCCCTCCCGGCCCCGGACCTCTTAAAGGGGCACGGGCTGGCTACGGTGCCCATGCAGGTGCAAGCCTGCCAGCACCCAGCCAGCAGACCCCTGCACCTGGCACGGATCAAGCCAGCCACCTGATGCCCCCCAACCCTTGCCCTCTTCCCGGGACCAGGCTGGCAGCTCCCGGGAGCTTGCCCGGGACCGCAAGAGGCGGGCACACGCCTGGGCTAGTGCGGACATCGTGGACCTCGTCCACGACCTCCGCACTAGGCACAGGTAAGTGGCCGGCTAGGGCAGGAGAGCTGCCAGCCTGGCCACCCAGGAGCAGGTGTGCATGAAAATCAAGGTGGTCCACTGAGACCCCCGACCCTGAGCCCTGAGCTTACAATGGCCGTACTGGGTCAGACCAAAGGTCCATCTAGCCCAGTAGCCTGTCTGCCGACAATGGCCAACCCTAGGAACCCTGGAGGGGATGGACCGAAGACAGTGACCAAGCCATTTGTCTCGTGCCATCCTTCTCCAGTCTTCCACAAACCTTGGGCAGGGACACCACTCCTACCCCCTGGCTAATAGCACTGCATGGACCCAACCTCCATGACTTGATCTCACTTCCCTTTAAACTCTGTTCTAGTTCTATCCTTCACAGCCTCCTGCAGCAAGGAGTTCCACAGGTTGACTCTTTGCTTTGTGAAGAACAACTTTCTGTTACTAGTTTGAAGCCTGCTACCCATTCCTTTCCTTTGGTGTCCTCTAGTCCTTCTTTATGGGAACTAATGAAGAACTTTTCTGTATGCACTCTCTCCACCCAACTCCTGCTTTTAGAGACCTCTATCCTGTCCCCCTTCCGTCTCCTCTTTTCTAAGCTGAAAAGTCCCAGTTTCTTTAGCCTCTCTTCATATGGAACCTGTTCCCAACCCCTGATCATTTTAGTTGCCCTCCCCTCTCCCAGCCTCTCTCTTCCCCTCTCCCACCTCCTTTTCCCAGTCTCCCCCAGTTTTGTTCAATAAAGACAGATTCCATTTTGGAACACAATTGTCATTTATTTTGTCCGTCAAGAAGAGGGGCTAGGGAAGGGTAAGTGGAAGGAGGTGAGGGAGAAATGGGGCACGAGCCCCCGATGGGGAGGACTGGGCTGGCTCTGCGGGCTTCTGGGGGTGGAAGCTCTCCTGCAGCCCCCCAATTGCCCCTTCTCCCCAGATGGCAGCCTGCGGCAAGTGCAGCCGGGCTGATGGCCGAGTGGTATGATGTGCCCAGTGTGGGCAGTCCGGGCAATCCAAGCCAGGACTGCTTTGCAAGCGGGGCACCCCTGAGAACTGTCTGTCCGGGGTGGGGGTCGGGACCCTTTAAGCGCAGCCCTCGGCTAGCCTGAGACAGCATCTCCACGCTCTAAGTCCTCCTCTGATGCCCTGCCGGCACTGCTTCCGGCCATCCTTAACCCCGGTTCAGGGTCCACTTAATGTGGACATGCTAGTTCGAATTAGCAAAATGCTAATTTGAACTAGTTTTTTAGTCTGGATTCATTAGTTCGAATTAGCTTAGTTCGAATTAACTAATTAACTAATTCGAACTAAGTTATTTCGAATTAACGTTGTAGTGTAGACGTACCCATAGAGAGTTGCAGTAAGCTTTTAAGCAGTCGATTATTCCCTCCACCCCACATGTACTTTCACCAGTGGAGTAGATTTCACTGACTATTCCTAATTCCATAATTCCCACTATTTTCTTTACTGTATAAAATAACTAAATTTAGTCCCAGGTATTATTGCTAGCATATGAACAATGAGATGAAGATATGCTAAAGGATTCAGCCATTACTACAGAAATACACATCATATTCTGTGTTGAATGAGCACCTGGTGGTATACAGATTAAATCAAGGCTTGTGTGCCTGCTGAACTGTGCTGTGAAACCCAAATTTTGTCCCTAGTCTTCCCATCATTTTCAAAAATGGGAACTGTGAACACACACAAATAAATAATAAATAATAATTAATAAATACTTTATTAATTAATAAGAAATCAAACAAATCTTTCTACTGTCAAAGAGGAGAATCCTATATGGACATCCAGATTTGTCTAAACTTCCGTATTTAGAAATTGGTGATGGATACTTCAGAAATATCACAGGCATATGAAAAGTCTAAATGCTTTCATTTTGAACACTGGCTAATGCCCTGGATCTTTGTCACTAGTGGGTATTCATCTCTCTCCTGTTTTTACATTATAAAACTTCAACTGCTTTGCTTCTTTGGCAATATTTTCAAAGGCACAAATGGCATTGAGGTCCCTAACTCCAGCCTGCACTCCCGCTGTAAATCAGATCAGTGGGAGTTCAACATCTAATTGCCATTTGCCTTTGAAAATTATCCCCTTAGTTATTTACATCTATGAAAAGTGAATACAAGATGCTAAAGAATGGCTGTGTTTTACACTCACTTTGCACATGTTTGAATGACTGAACAACATGCACGACAGGGGAAAATCAGGTCCTAGTCTCATATGTATTTAAATCCTTTCACTTAATGGATTTTCAAGGTTGGTATATATTGAAATTATTTTCTCTCTCCTTCTACGGGGATCATACTTGAAATACTGCATTAAAAATGAAAAAGCTTTGGCATCACTGAAATATCTTTTAAAGAGAAATGGATTTAGCAGACTCCTCAAATTACAGTGATATTTTGCCTTCCCAAAAACCTCTGTACTGCTTTTTGTGGTTGTCTAACTCCAAATGGCAGCTTTAGGAGGAATGACCTCAACACAGGAGATGCCTAGACACTGCCAATGCACTTTTTGTATTGCTTTGCAGACACAGCCCCAGCAGGTGCATAAAATACAATGTTCCAACCCATTTCACCCTGTAAGGTAGAGTGAAGTATGTTCATTTTCACACTCTGCACTCTCTGGCTGCTATAAGCCAGAGAGTCAGAGCTCATGTGGCTGTGCAATCTTGAGTCTCTTTTATGAGCTTAGCTGGAACACGGCTGGGTATCTTTCCTTGTCTGAGCTTTTTTTAATCTTGGCTTGCAAAATCGGAAGTCCTTCCCTGACTGTGAAGATGATTGCCTTACTTTAGGTAAAGTCTCAAATACCCTGAAGTATCTCATAGAGCTTTTTACAATATCCTTTTCAGCATTTCCTTTTCACTGCCACACTCATTGCACCATTTTAATGCTTCAGCCTCGGTACTGATGTATTATTTCTTGTGATTGCTTAGCAGCCAGTCAGTCTTTTGATTCAGGTTAGTCTTGTATTTCATTTTTCTGCTCTGCCATCCGAGAGGCATTTTAGGGTTTGTCACATGTTGAGCACAAGGCCAGAGCAAAAAATAACTGCACAGTCCACCACTAAAAAGAATAGGATAATTTGCACAGAGAATAATTAAAAAAAAAAAAAGAATACCTTTACCTGAAATGTGGCTTGAGTGACCAGTTTGGTTTGTATGGAGCATTTGATGCTTACTTCTATATTGTATTTTATAGCAACCTTCTTGCACCATTTCATCATCCTCTAACCTCAAAAGTAAAGATGAGACTCAACCACAATCCCTGAGTTCCCAGTGTCAAATGTTGTGGCTGTACTCAGTCTTTGTAATATAGTGAAACAAAGTCTCATGTCAAATCAGCTCCAGATTTGGAGAGAGCTAAGGAAACTTTTCACCAGTTCTTTTAAATAAACCATTTCACCCCAGTTTAGAGACCGTCTTTTCTTTCACCTAGAACACTGCAGCTCTGAAAGTAACATATATAGATAAGACTGTACCAAATTCACACCAATGCAAAATTCACACCAGATGGAAATCTGGTGTCCTCCCATGCATTCTGGCCACTTGTGTGCTTTTATCTTATACTATGCAGATTTCACAGGGGAGACCAGCATTTCTCAAACTGGGGGGATCGTGACTCAAAAGGGAGTAGCAGGAGGATCACAAGGTCACAGTATTGCCACCTTACTTCTGAGCTGCCTTTACAGCTAGGCAACTGGAGCATGGTGGTTGTAATGTTGACTCTGAAGGCAGTGCCCCACCAGGGCTGTGTCTACACTGGCCGCCTATTACAGAATAGGCATGCAAATGTAGCACTTTGGAAGAGGCAAATCCACAGGGGATTTAAATATCCCCCGCGGCATTTTCATTTTCATGGCCGACACTTTTTTCCGGCTTGGAGATAAGCCGGAGAAAAGTGTCCAGACTGGCTCGATTCTCTGGAATAAAGCCCTATTCCAGAGGATCTCTTATTCCTACTTCCGGAGGGTCGCGCCAGTCTGGATGCTTTTCTCCAGCTTATCTCCAAGCCGGAAAAAAGCGTCGCCCGTGAAAATGCAAATGCCGCGGGGGATATTTAAATCCCCGTGGATTTGCCTCTTCCAAAGTGCTACATTTGCATGCCTATTCTGTAATAGGAGCCAATGTAGACGTAGCCCAGCAGTGTAGAAGTAAGGGTGATAATACCATAGCTTAGAGTACATCTACTCTGCAATGCTATTGTGGAATACCGGAGTCTCCCGAAATAGCTATTCCTCATCTTCACAGTAAGCCCATTATATTGGGCTCGCTATTCTGACATCCCTGTAAACCTCATTCTATGAGGAATAAGGGATGTTTCAGAATAGTGCTTTATTTCGAAATTTGGTGCTGTGTAGACAGCACCAAATGACAAAATAAGCTATTTTGAAATAGCATCAAAATAAGATATGCAATTTGTGTAGCTCACATTGTGTATTGTATTCCGAGTTATGGTGCAGTGTAGATCCATCCTTAGGGTATGTCAACACTAAGTGTTATTTCAAAATATCTTATTTCGAAATAGTTATTTTGAAAATAGCTTATTTCGAAATAACGCGTCTACACACAAAATGCATTTCGAAATAGCATTTTGCTACTTCGAAATAGCGCGTCCACACTGAGTGGACTCTGAATCGCATTTAAGGCTGGCTGAAACCAGTTCCATCAGGGCACCAGATCAGGACTTACTTTGTGGGGCTGCTGCCTGAGGCTATCTGAGGTTTGTGCTTAAAGGGACCCCCCTGGACAGCCAGTTCTCAGGTTTCCCTGCTTGCTTGTCTACTTCAATGAGGGGCAGCAAAGCATTTTGTCTCTGCGTGCTCTGATTGCCCTCACTCGGGACACCACAGCACTATGCAACATGGAGCCAGAGCTTCCCCTGGGCACTCTGGTGCTTCTCTTAAATGCTTTGCTGTGAGCCTGGCTGCACCTGCCATCTGGGAGGTCCATTGGGGGGCTATCAGTATCCAGGAGGCCCTGCAGGAGAGCTTCCACCCTGAGGAGCACCAAGAGCCTCCCTGGTATGCCTCACTTGGAGCTTGTGCCTCATCTCTCCCTCACGTCTTTCCACTTACCCCTCCCTAACCTCCCTTCATGATGTCAAATAAAATACACGAATTTTCATGAACACAAACTCTCTTTATTTAACAAAACTGGGAGGGAGGGAATGAAACTCTGGTGAGACTGGGGAAAGGAGGCAGGAGAGGGAAGAAGAGAGGATGGGAGAGGGGAGGGGGAAACCTGGGAGGAGGGAGCTGGAAGCAGGAAGCAAGGGGAAGAAGGGGGATGGAAATCTCAGGGCTCAGGGTCGGGCTCTCGCCAGACCAACTTGATTGTCATACAAGCCTGCTCCTGGGTTTGCATGTGGCCTTTGGTGGCCAGGCTGGCAGCTATCCTGCCATAGATGGCCGTGTCCTCCATCTAGTGCAGAGATCATGGACGTTGGGGGCATCCTCCCCAAACCTGAATAAGGCCATGATTTCCACCCTGGACCAGGAAGGCACCCATTTTCTCCGGGTCCTGGCAGGCTCTTGGGAGCTGGCAGACTGCTCCTGGGGAGCGGTGGAAGGCTGGCTGCCAGTGGCTTGCTGGCTCATGTTTTGTGGCCACTGGGTCAGGAGCAGTGACTGCTGGCTCTGGGCTGCCAGACTTGGAGCTGGCACAGGCACTGTGGCCAGAGTCTACCCCTTTAAGGGCTCCAGGGAAGAGGGGAGGGAGAGAAGTGTTCTTGGTTGAAGCTGGAGTGGCCACCAGGGCACCCTAGGAAGGCTGGAGGCCCCCTATTTCTAAATAAGTGTCTACACAGCACTTATTTCAGAATAGCTATTTCAAATTTGGCATTATTCCTCATAGAATGAGGTTTACCGAATTCGAAATAAACGCTCTGCTATTTCGAATTTATTTCAAAATAGCGGTTTGACTGTGTAGATGCTAGGAAAGTTATTTCAAAATAAGGTCTGTTATTTTGAAATAACTTTGCTGTGTAGACATACCCTTTCTGTTCTGATGTTTATACTGCTTTTTTTCAGTGTTGGGTGGCCAAAGAGTGGTGGTTTCTGAGTAAAGGTCTAGCCTTGCAGGCAGCATCATAGATGTGAGGCTTTGTCTGCTCTGTATGCAAATAAAGTGCTGATTAGCATTTTGTCAAGCTTCATTTGCATAGTCTAGTCGAGCAGATTTTGCACAGAAACAAGTAGCGTGGACATTTCCTTTTTGCGCAAAAACCCCTTTTTGTGCAAGATCCTTGTGTCTTTCCTGGAGGCAAGATAAGGATCTTGTGCAAAAAGTGTTTTTTGCACAAAAATGAAACATCCACTCTGCTTATTTTTACACAAAAACCCCTTGCACAAAAATGGCTCGAATAGATTATACCAATGAAACACAAAAACATGCTAATCAGTGCTTCATTTGCATACTCTCTGCCAGAAAATCCAGCAGTGTAGACAGAGCCCATACCAGGCTATCCTTACTCCTGCGCTGCTGCCAGTAGCAGTGCTACCTTCAGAGTTCCATTCCTTGCCATCCACCCCTACTCTCCATATCCACCACTCTGAAGGCAATACTACTGCCAGCACCAGTGCAGAAGAAGGATAGCAATATTGCAACCCCTCCACAAAAAGTGTGCAACTCCCACATAACTCCTTTTTAAGTCAGGATCCTACAGTAGCAATACCATGAATTTTAAGATTTGAATATCTGAAATCGTGAAATTTACTATTTTAAAAATCCCATGACCATGAAGTTGACAAAAATGGGCTCTGAATTTGGAAGGGCCCTATATATATTTAATGGTCTCCATCACCATACTATTTCAAGGCCTCCAAATAATGTATGGCTGTCACCGGAGAACAATTTTGTGAGGTGGGAAAATAAAATCACCTCCCCTCTGCTGAGAGATTAACTGATTTTCCTGAGGTCATATGGGATTCCATGGCAGGCCTGGGAATTGAACTCAGGTCTCCTGAGTGACAACCCAATGCTTCAACCAAAAGACTTGCCTGTCTCTCTGTTTTTATTTGTTATATATATTTTCAGCAGAGGAACATTAAAACCCCCAATGTAATGGGTCTAGAAAATTAAATTTAAAAATAACATCTATTCCCTTACACCCAAAGACCAATCAGTTGTTCAGGGGTATGTTGAATATATTATGAATAAAGGCTAACAGGATATGATGTTTCATTAACAGCACAAAGCATCTTATCATTTTATTGCAGGCTGGTCTAGAAGTGCCTTTTTAAAAATAAACATTATTTGTAATTAAAAGGAAGTAGGGTACCTAACTTTTATCATCCAAATGCAGAAATATGATTTATACAGCTTAGAAGTTTAAAACTAACATTTTTTCAGGCTTGAAGTTAATTTTTGGAGATCTGGAATATTACCTTTTCATCTTTGGCCCCTGGTTTCAAACAAGTATTATCTCCAAAGAGCCAATCCAAATTAATGAAATAAATTAATAAAGAAAGAAGTGCAATTAGTGCTCTGTTTAATTTGGCTTAGAGATTCTGAAACACTGGGCCTAATTACAAAATGATCTGATCTTCAGTGAAACTAACCAGTGGGATGTTTATAAGGGCAAGTAAAAGAGTTAGAATCTCTTCTCAGTCCTTTGACATCATTCGAAGGATTTAGTCCTGATTTGTACCATGTAAACTGAGAAGAGAAATGGGGGAAAGGATCAGTTTTTGAAAAGAATATTTCAAGTAACATTACAGGAAAGTAAAAGTATTTCATAAAAATGTGTAGAAATGGAGTTTTATTTCTTTTCACAGAAAGTGTAAAAGAATTTGTTACTTATCCCTTTTTTATTAAGTCATGGGAGCACGTAGGTTGACAGGAACTGTTACGCCAAGAAAGCTGAAGGCCTCCCATTGACTGGACAGGCTCCCATTGACTGATCTTTGGATCTGCTCCTAAATATTCAATTTGATGAACAGAACCATTCAGCAAGCCCAACGTTTCTAAATGCCATCTGGAACTTATTGCATTTGAGAGAAAATGTGCTAAAATGTATACAGGAAAAGTTTCCAAATCTCAGGAAAGCATTCCAGCCAGTAAGTGTGTGGAGTTAGGCTGTCAGTCATGTGACTTGGGCAACTTTCCTTCACATACATCTAGTTCACTTACTAAAAAGAAAAATAGAAAGGTTTCCCCATCCCTACCCACCTTTCTGATGCTGCTGCTCTCACTCTACTGCCTCTACTATTATAATTAATCATTATTTATTATGCCAACAATACCCAAAAGAATGATAGGTGTATTTCCAATTAACTCCCATAATATTTCTTTAATCTGAATTGTCTCCTAATTAAGCAGACAACAGAACCTCCAAATCTAAATTTTGGGGTGTTTGCTATTGCTTAATCAGTACAATTATTTCCCATGTTCAAGTCAAAGACCAGCCTTCCTTCGGTATCATTATTGCTCAATAAATGACATGCCTTATTACTGAAAGCATGAGATGCATTTCTGAAGAAATGTTCACATTGTGCATAATGTCTTATGAAATAATAATTGATGGCTTTGTGCAATGTCCCAGGTGATAATTGCTTGTTTGGTGCAATATTTTCACTGAAAAATTCTTTTCATTTTCCCCTGCTAAGTATTCCTCTTATGTAATGCTTCCATAAAGATTGGGGTAATTGGACCATGAGCTATGACAGCCTTTAATTGCTGAATCATATGCTGCATTATGCTGCTATTATTTTTAGAGTACTAGGTGGGCTGGGCATGAGCTGATTTTTAAACTCCACTTCAAAGTACTTGATCTTTGTATAGCGATATAATATTTTCCATAACATAATCAGTCACTGGTTCATCCAGCAGGTACCAATACCTGACAGGTCAGAGGAAGACCATAGCCAGACTAAACCCATAATACAACTAGCTTCCTATTCCTTTCAGGCCAATGCCCTGAAGCATCTTGTGTGTGAAGTCAGAACATCCCAGATGCTGGTTGAAAAGTGGGGCACCAGTAAAAGTGGCCATGGACAATCTATTTAGGAGATACACTTATTCAGTGCCTTTTCTAGGCAGAGTCAGCTTTTAAAGCTTTGTCCTACTGGAACTTCCAGGCACTCTTCTCGGTACCTGGGTGAAAATTGAAGAGTGGGAGGGAATCTGTGTGACCTCAGTTATAATCATCGAGTGGAATAGTTGCACGTACTTTGTTTATTGACTTAGTTTTGCACATAGGGTGTTTGTCTACGAACATTAGCTACCTTCTAGCTTGTACATTCACCAGAAACATGGATTTTGAGATTGGTATTACAGTTATGTAGGCCTGATATAAAGACTATTGAAGACAACAGACATCTCTCTATTGACACTGATGGGCTTTGGAACATGCCTTATGGGCAGGGTTATATATTAACAAAAATTGTCACTATCCAGAATTTCACAGCATAAACAGGGAGAGATTCCTGCTGCATAAGTGCGGGTTTTGGTCATTTGTTGGCAGCTAAAAGAGGCTCTCCTTTGGTAGCAGCAAACTGTGGTTTTAGAAGCTCTCAGATTCCATGCAACTGAGGAGAGTAAGGACTCATACACCTTCTCCAGCCCTTTATCCTGAATTTTGGTCAAGCCTGGTGACTAAGTCTTGTGACAGCTTACATCCTAATATAAAGTAATGTGGTCCTGTTTTGCCATGGGGTAATGGATACAAGGTGAGAATTCCATTCTCTGCCCCAGCTAAAAGTACAAAGGACTGCAGGACTCAGTGGTTCAAGAAGAGAAGTCCAAGTCTGGGATTAAAATGTGGACCTTTATCTGGGTTGTGCATGTCCCAATAATAAATTGATTGGAATCCTCCAGTTCCAATGCACATCAATAACTAAGTATCTCAACAACAATAAGCAGTCCTGTGATATCTTAGGTCACACCTACACAGCAGGGCTAAACTTGAAATAAGCTATGCAACTTGAGCTATGCTAATTGTGTAGCTTAAGTCAAAATAGCTTATTTCGACTTTTGACACTGTCTACACAACAGTAATTTTGAGATAGAGCACTCTTCCCTCGACTTTCCTTACTCCTCGTACATTGAGGGTTATAGTTGGAGTAAACAGTTCTTCAGCTCAACATTATTTTGACATGATGTCAAAATAACTGCTTGTGTGTAGATGCGGACTATGTTATTTCAGAATAAAGTCAGTTATTCTGAATTACTGACTGTTTAGAGATAGTTTTAGAGCAGGCCTGGGAAAAATACAGCCTGACAGCCTGATTCAGCCCACCAAGCCACTGAATCCAGCCCGTGGATGCTGTGGGGTGCCCCAGGCAGGCGCTCTGCTTGCCTCTCCCCACCTGCACACTGCTCAGAAACGCGGCTGTGGGGCGGTTTTTCTTTAAAAGCTGTGAGTCTGGAGTGGAGGGGGGAAGCTTTAGAAGCTGCTCCCACCCCCAACACAATCCCATTGGCCAGTTTCTGGCCAGAGACTGGCCAATGGAAGCTGCTTGTTTCAATAACAGGCAGCCTCAAAGCCCTGGGATTCAATAACAGGGGCTCCAGAGCACATGGCTGCAGCCTATGAAGGGTGGGGCAAGCAGGGATGTTGATTCAGGAACCACTGCTGGCTGGTAAGTCTCCTGGCAGACCCTACCTTTGGAACCCCAGTTCCTTCCTTCCCCAACCCTCTGCCCCCCACTCCACATACCCAAATCCTCTGCCATCAGGTCTGCCTCCTGTACTGAGGAAGGATCACATCAAGCTTCTATATCAAAGAAGGATCCCTGTCACCCCTTCACCCACTGGGGATCTTCGACAGTTGTGGAAGGGCATCAGGAGCAGCACACAGGCCCTTGAACAATGTGCCCAGAGCATTTGTAGTTGGGGACTATTGTTCAAAGGTAAAATATGACTGTCCTGCGTATTTATCATCTTGGGTGGCTCTGCATGGTTCCTCCCACTGGCAGGCTGCTGGGGCTCACGCTGTCCAGGGCCACCCCACACACAGGCTGCGCACCATTTCCTCCCACTCTGAGAGCTGAGCTCCGACTCAAATATCTCCAAGCGACCTGTTTTTCCATGTCCAAACAAAGCTACAATTCAAAATTAAGCAGATTATATTTTCAATACACTTTAACAAGCTTGAATATAATTAGACACCTGATATAAAGCTGAATTCTCCTTGAATATGTTCATCGTGATGTGTGTGTGTGGGGGGGGGAAAGGGCAGGGTTTGTTCATAGCTTACTGAAAAATCTTTCTAATTGTATTTTAAACCGACAGCTGGTCTTCTGTGCTGGAAGCTGATTGTTGCATTTTAAAAAATATATACTATTATTAGTCCTTTCTGTTATTATTTCAAAGTATTACTTTGCCTTTTGTTCTCTTGCCCATAAATTAAACTTGACAGAAGTTTTTGCCTGATGATCATTTAAATAAGGGTTTCATGGGGGGGGGGGGGGGGGAAACAAACTGGTACAGTGAATGCTTTGTGCAGTTACCATGGAAGAACATTTTGTAGCTACTGTAATTACATCAGCTTCCTTCTGTGCAGGTGCTTCGCCCAGGGGAGCACCAAAGGGGGAAAGTGAACTGCAAACAGGGCTGAGTCAGATAGAAAAGCAAGATGTACAAGCCTTCAAAAACTGGGCTAAAGAAAGTAATGCAGTGACACCTCCATGAAAGATTACACCCAACTAGGTAGCCCCTCTGTTTCAAAACCCCTTTAAAGCATCTCCAAAGGCACCAGCATGGATGTGTCCAACCTAGTCAAATTATAAGCTCTTCGGTCAGGGATCATGACGTCCTCTGCTTGAACACAGATGAGGGGAGGGAGAACAGGATAACTGTGCACAGATTGTGCCCCTCCCCTTCAGACTATTTTTGCTATGTCTTCTATTCCAGCTTCCAGATCATCTGAGGAAGTGGGTCTTGCTAACAAAAGCTCATGATACGTGTTAGTCTCTAAGGTGCCGTAGGACTACCTGTTGCTTCTAACCCAGAACTTTCTAAAAAATTCTCAAAGGTACACTATTATTCTAATTTTTGGATCCTCATGTTTCCCTAACTCTATCACTGCCTTCCTGAATGAGAAGATCAGTAGCAGTTAATGCCCCAGTCACTACACTGGGGTAGTGAAGTAATGATTTGGCCCCCATCCAATTGCCAGCAAAGTTTCCCATAAACTTTTATGGCTATTAGAGCCAGTCCTTGGTATTTAGGGAGACAGAACAGCACTCAGAACATCCTTTTGGGAAAAAAGAAGACGTGGGGAAAAGAGGCAACAGATTATATTTGGGGATAAAAAGGCTGAGAGCACAAAAACAGACAAAACAAAAATAATCCCAAACTCTTTGCAGCCTGAAAAAAGATAATGACACGAGACATTCTGCTGAGGTACATACATTCTTAAATGGTTTAGACAATGTCATCACAAATTCCTATTTCCAGGCTCACAAAGTCCATCTTCTAAAGAGGATTATGAGATTACAGTTTTAAGAGCATAACAAGAATGGGTTAAATCTCAGCCAGTTCCTGTTCCCATTCCCAGCATTGTCTCAAGGCGGGATTAACATTGTGCCATTTTCTGTTTTCATTAAGCCTTGTTATGAGATTGGAATGTCATTTTAATATCCCAAAAAGTTCTTATGACTATGCTTTGTCAACCATTTATGAGAGGTTGATCCCTCGCTGTCCCCTCCTATCTAGCTATCCAGTTTAGATATGTATATGTCCCCATTTACAATAGTATCTTATTACCTCATCATCTTTAATTTACTTATGCCTACAACACGCCAGTGGGGCAGGGAAGTGCTATTATCCTCACTTACTGACTTAGAACTGAAATTTAGAAGACTCAGATTTGCAAAAGCATTTAGACATTGAAACTCTGAGTAGAGTAACAGGTAAACACCTCTAACACAGACGCATTTGTCTGTCCGTGCCTGTGTTCCCCATCTGTACTTGGGGGATAATACCACTTCTTTACCTCACGATGGGGTTGTGAGGATAAGTACTTTAAAAATTATGAGGTGTTCAGACACTATGGTAAATAGAGCAATATAAATCCTATTGATTTTCAATGAGAATTAGGCTCCTAAAGGTAAAAATCAGTTTTGGCAATGAGACTTAGGGCCACAAACGTATTTACGTGGTTAACTCCACATGATGTCAAAGGGAGTTAGCGACCTAAACCTCTGGCCTTTACACTAGTATGACAGTTAGGCATTGCGATGCCTCACAGAACACTGCCTAAATATCTTCATACCTCTGGGCCTAAGTGACTTTTCCAAGGACACAGAAGGGGTGTGAGGCAGAGCAAAGAATTGAAAGCAGTTTTTCTGAGACTCCATGTAGCACCCTACCTGCTGAACCATCCTTCTTTTCTCTCTCCTTTAAATCCCAAAACCAGCAGGGATGGGGATTGGTATTGCTAATCAATTAAACTATCAAATACTGAAACACCAGAGAAGCACAGCCCATTGCTATATTTCACCCAAGGTATAAAGGCTTTTACATTCAGATGTCTCATTTACTGACAAAGATTGCAAGGGGAATACAAAATGACTCTCATGCATTAATCCATCCTTGGGATAAGAGTTGAGAAAGGACTAATGGTATCAATTTCTCCTACTCTCATTACACTTCAAAGATTGTAATCTCAAGGCCCTTCTTGGCGGCTCATACTGTGCCCAGCTATTGTGGAGAGGACAACGAGCCCTAAATGGGAACTGAAAGACAAATGAAATCAGAACACGCTGTCAGAAGCAGTTTTTCTTACCAAAAAGAATAATATGAATGTGTGTTACAGCGTAACAGGTTACTGAGACAAAAACCACCTGAGTAATTCGAATAACTAGCAAGATGATGTCTCAAGAGAAATACAATACTTAGAACAAACTTTAAGAGGAAAAAAGATTTCACAATTCCTCTAAAAAAATCCTTCCATTAAACAACAGGAAAAAACTAAAGCCCCAAATCACTCAAAACTTGCCAAAGTCAGGCACTGGAGAATACTGGGATGATACCCAAGAGAACTTGATCCAATAGGTCTTTACTCTCTCTAATGTATTACTCTAAAGCTATAAATTGAAATTTGAAGGCTACAAAAGCTCTGCCTTCCTAGATTCACCAAAAAAGATCAGGTGTCTGGTAGACAAAGAGTTGCAGTGTATTCCTTCTCTTTGGAAAAGAAAGTAAGGAAGGGAGTGGAGGTGATTGTCTTTTGTTGGTGAGAAGCCACTATGCATTAAAAAAAAACCTAAGTGGCAAGATATTCAGGAGGGGCTGAGGTGCACTTAATACAACACTGCACATTGTGCTTCTCTGATCTTGGGCTGTCCATGCACCAGGTTAGTCCCTGGTACATATTAGAGCAGCCTGATACCTATTTTTATTCATGCAAGCAGCCTATTGAACTCTGGGGCCAGCTGAACACCTGGGGATTGGCAGGCATGGGGGACACTCAGGCATGTGCTCTTTCTCTATCAGGGATGGGAGCTAGAGAATGGCTACCTGCTCCAAGGATTCTTGTCCAAGCACCAAAACTGTGTTGCTTGATTGCCAATAGCTGCTAATCTTATCTTGGAGTAGGGGCAAATAGGGACAGAATGGAGAATGGAATGAAACATTCAGGATGGAGACAAGGGCAGACAAGTTGAGAACAGGATGGGCTTACAGTGCTGCAGCCAGAGACACAAATAAATATGATACATCCATGCATACACATGTCCCCACTAGTCAATCACTAATACAAATAAAAGAAAATACACTTACAGACAGACTCGCCCATGCATCCAGATATAATATTTCCCCTCATGAATAGGGAAAAGTTAAAAAAAAAAAAGTAATGAGAAAAAACCCAAAGGTAAGTGAGGAAAACACACACTTAACTCAGAGGCACTGTATGTCAGGATAATCTTCTGGAGTGAGATGCTGGGCTTTATTCACCACAAACATCCTCAGGCATGGCTGGAAGTGCCAGGGGAAGCAGTGGCAAGAGCAAGAATAGCTCTGAGGCAGAGTGAGAGTTTTAAACTGGGAGCCTTCTCTGAAGTATTGAGTGGGCAACAAATCCAACAGCTGGGTACTGTGTTTTCAACGGTGACTACTGCAATAGAAAAATATGGCTTTATCAGGTCTGTGGTAATGACAAACCAAGGTCCCCTGGGAGCGATTGCTGTTATTAATATATCTCTAAAGTTGCTTGGGTGCTAATTACATACCTCATTTATATTAATCTCTTATACTGTTGCCACAGAAATTCTGTCTTGCACATTTCTTTGGCATACTTATTCTGAACAACATCTTGTCTTGTTTTCTGCATGCCCCGTTTGTTTTTATTTGTGCTCGTGTCTCAATTGGAAAGAAGTTCATTTTCAGCTCTAGCCAAAGGGACTCAGTCACCTGCTGTACTCAATTGCTGTTGAGTGGCAAAAGATGAGAGCCCTAAAGAAACGAGTCGCAGGTTCCAGATCTCAGGAGCAAATTCAGAGCTGCTCCAGTACTGCACTAAGCAGTGCTTCACCTACAGCGGTGTCCCTTTGGGACTGAGATAGGGTTGGTATAGGGCAAGGGTTTTCAAATTCTGGGTCACTGCTTGTGAAGGCATGCCACTAATTGGCTTCAAAATGCTTTGATTACTTGAGCCTCTGCTGATATGGGCGATTACAGCTCCTGTTGGCAGTGGGTCACTGTTTCTGGCCAATGGGAGCTGTGGGGAGTGGTGTCTTGGTCCATACCACTTTCCACAGCTCCCATTGGCCGGGAACAGCAATCTGCGGCCAACGGAAGCTGTGATCGCCCTTACCTGTAGAAGTGCAGGAAAACAAAGGGTCTCATGGCCAGCTAGCAGCTTGCCCTGACAAGTCATGCCCAAGAGTTTGAAAACCCCTGGTATAGTGGCAGCTTTACATCAAATAGGCAAGTTCTTTTCTATATGTATGTGTTTGTATATGTGTGTGTTTGTGCGCGTGCATAGTAGCTTTATGGCAACACAAAGGAGCTGTATAGAGACTTAGGAATGAGCTTGTGGTATACAGAATATTTTAAATTTAGTGATCATATTAGAAACAATCAATCATTTTTGGATACACAGAATATTTTAACTTTTATTTGAGGATTTCCTAAACAGTACATCCATATATCTGTACATACATACATAGAGTAATGCAATAAGTTATTCTGCAAAATGCTATCAGTTGCAGAGTAATTTGAAATTACTTTTGTTTTCAGAATGTCTCTTACTGAACGATACATTAAAATAGCAGGAGGAGGGTGGCAAAGCTGGGGGGAAAAAGTCTTTGAATGATGCACAGAAATGCTGAAAAGATTGACTGGGTTCTTTTGGTTCTTTTGAAATAAGACAGTAGCCAGAGAAGATGTGGTAACAGTACAGGAATGAATGAGAAATGAAGTCACTGAGGATGAGAAAAGAGCTGAAGCATTAAATGAATACTTTACAGGCCAGAATACTCAAAGATGTGCCATCTGAAACTGTCTGTTGGATCCACTATCATGGATGACTTCAGAGCTAGTGAGGCAGAGATACTGAATAAGTTAAAGGAAGTAAAAACCAACAAATCATCTACACTGTGTGCAAATGTTCCTAACATCTTTAAGAAGACTGGATCAGAAAATGGCTTGCGGAGGCTTTTATTCATTTGTTACCCACTACATGCCAGATTCACAATAAGAATAAAAGAGAGAAGATGCCATGGATGAAATGCACATAAAAAACTTAACTATTATCTCATGACTAAAAGGAGTCCATCCGAGTCAGGTCTGAAGCTTATATTGGCTCTGTGAGTAAACAGGGGACTTCAGCCATTCTGTTTGCCCAGAATCTTACATTAGTATAAAGCTTGCATGAACAAAACAATAATCTATCTAGTAGCAATCACCTCAAGTATTTTATAAACTATAATTAACTAGCTTCAGGGGGTAGCAGAGTTAGTCTGTACAGGGTAAACTTAAAAAACAACAAATGGTCTGGTAGCACTTTATAAACTAACAAAACATGTAGCTTTCATGGGCACATCTGTAGAAGTAGGCTGTGCCCACAAAAGCTCATGATACCATCTACATGTTTTGTGAGTCTACAAAGTGCTACCCAACCATTTGTTGTTTTTTAAGTTTATAATTATCTAATCTTACAACACCTCTATGAGTAGGCAGATCAACAGTATTATCCCTATTTTTGGTCCGATGGGGTAAGTGACGTAAAATGTGTAAGTGACTTGTTCAAAGTCTAATAGTGAGGCAGCAGCAGATCAAGGAATGAACATAGGAGTTCCAAGTGCCAGGCCCATTCTCTCAGCAGTAGCCACACTGCCTTGCATTAAGTGCTGTGCATAACTGCTAGGGTAGATTCTTATCACTAGTAATACTTTACTGATAACATGTATTTTCCCTAAGGAAAGAAAAAAACCCTGCATGTTTTTGCTATTCATTAGCATTTTTCTTTGACTAAGAACAGGTGTATGACTAGTTCACCATGTGTGTAGTAAGGGTCTGTGTCCAGTGAATGGAGTTGCAAGCATGACAGTGGAGGACAGGTTGGTGCATTTCTAGTTCCCAAGGGGTTATGTCTTACTAAATACGGAAAGACCATTGTCAGTTTTTAAGGTGAGTGAACGTAAATGCAGAACCATAGCACGTCAATGGCTGAAATAGAAATAGAATGGGAAATGGGATTTTGGACAGCATAGAGAAGGACATTACATAACACCACTATATTCAGCAGGGATTTACTCTCATTTGTAATGGCTGGTGTCATATGGGTTGAATCTGCTCATAGATTTGTAATTGGAAAATATATTCTCTCTCATATGAGTCTTAATCTTGAAGCCCTTATTCGCATCCATAGTTTCATCTCTGAGTGAGAACAGTAACGTCAGGTCCATAATGACTTCTGCTTGTGATATATACTCATAGATGTATGGGGAAAAGGATTTATTTTGTGCGTGTGTGTGCATGTATGAAAATGAGTAGAGAATTTTCACACAGCAAAATAGTTTCTGTAAGTCATCAATGAACATCTGTTGTGATTTAGCAGCTGCTTCTTCTTTAGTGTCTATTGTGAAACTTCATCTTAGAAACAGATTCCTTGATAGGGAAATAGAATGGGTTGGTGCTAACCTCAGTGACTGAGGCTAAGTCTAGACTACAGGGTATACCTCCAGTATCCCACAAAAACCCTACTGCGTCCAAGGAATGTGTTTGCTCTTCTGCTTTTTTTCACGGAAGAGCAAATGCGCCTCTTCCCAATTTACGAACCAGTTACAGACCAAGCAATTGGTTGTAACTCGGTTCGTTCGTAAGTCGGACCCCTTAGAGTTACACATGACTGCACTATTTGTAAGCGCGGATTGTGTTCATAACTCGGGGTCCGCCATTTACGACAGCTTTGGTCGTAACTGCGAAGGGTCGTAAGTTGACCGTTCGCAACTCGGGGACCGGCTGTTCCTCTTTTCATGAGGCATAAGGGCTCTGCTGAAAGAGGAGGATTTTCCGCCATTTGGCCTCAACTAGACTGGGCCAAATGGTAGAAAAGCCTCTTCCACAAAAGCGGTCAGAAAAAGCTACACAAATTGCGCAGAACAATTTGTGTAGCTTTTTCAGAGAAAGCCCCGTAATCTAGACCTAGCCTGAAACTGGTCAGAATACTACTTTCTGTGTTGAAAAATTTAATCAAATATCATTTTTGTTTAAAAAGGCTGATTTTTTTGAAGTGATTAAACATTTTTTAAACCAGGTTTTGTTTTTCTCTCATCTTTTTTTTTTTGGAACCAAAAAAAATCAAACAAACTAAATGTTAAAAAAAAATCAGTGAAAAAAGTCACCCCTTTTAATTAAAAAAAGCTTCTTTTTTGGCTCTCTCTGCTGATGAATGATCCTCAGAGTTTCCAGTCAAGTTATTGGGAATTTGTACATATCTCTGACTATTCTCCAAAGCATCTGAATTTCTGCAGTTTACAAATTTGAGATGAAAATTTCAAGTGAAAAAGTTCATATGAGATATGTGAGGATACGTCTACACTAGCCCCCCTAGATTGATCTAGGGAAGCTAATGAGGGTGACTGAAATTGCAAATCAAGCTCAGGATTTAAATATCCGGTGCCTGATTTGCATGTTCCCAGCTGGTCGCCATTTTAGAAATTGTCTAGCCTGAAGTAACTGCCCGCGTCTACACGTGGCAGTGAAACGGAATTCCGATTTAAAGCCCTAACTTGAATTAGCTGCTATTCCTCCTGCAATGAGGTTTACCAGCTAATTCAATTTAGGGGCTTTAAATCGGAATCCCATTTCACTTCTGTGTGTAGACGCGGGCAGTTACTTTGGGCTAGTCAATTTCTAAAATGGCGACCGGCCAGGACCATGCAAATCAAGCACGGGATATTTAAATCCTGAGCTTGATTTTCAATTTTGGTCGCCCTCATTAGCCTCCCTAGATCGATCAAGGGGGCTAGTGTAGACGTACCCTGAGATACTTTCCTTTTCCATTTGGGCCTGTCAGGAACCACAGCTGAACCCTGACCCAGCTCATTGCTTTCTGCTGATTCAGCTAATGACCCTGGATTGGCTGAACATTCCAGAAGTTACTTTCTTAAACCCTGCAGTGGCACTAGGTTCCTGGCTGCTCAACAGTTATCCCATGCCCACAGTTCCATTTCTGCCCACATCCTATTTTCTGCTCCTATTCTCAACAACCTTTTCGTTCCTGGCCCTTGGTCCTCCTCCAACTCTTTGTTCCCATTCTTGGTCTCCTTATCCTTGCTTCTCATTCTTGATTCTTCCTGCTGGCTCCTGAGCCTTGCTCCAATTGGTACTCTTGTTTCTGACCACCTTTTCCTAACTCTTGATCCAAGCTCATTTCCTAGATTTTATATTTGGCTTTGATCCCAGCTCTGACTCTTGGTTCCCAGACCCCTACTCTAGCTTGAGTCCTAATTCATCTCATGATTTGGGTTCTGGCCACTAGACCCAGTCAGCCCAGTTCCAACCATTAGATTAACTTCCTGCCCTGCACACTGGGCAAGGTCTCCCAGAGCCCAGTCCTTAACAGGGCCATAAATCCTATGTCAGGATCTATTTTTCTGATATTTTATACTTTCTATTTACATTCCCAGCTGGAATACAAATATGCATGGTTAGAGCAAAAAGAACTTTCACAAATCCCAGAAAAGTTTCAGCCCAAGGTTAGGTAGAGGTTCAGGTTTGCTCTTATTTTACTCACCCCTATTTAGTAAAAGTCTACTTTCAAATCTTTGTGAATGAATTGAAGGAAGAATAAGGAACCACAAAGTGTTAAAGGGTGGATAGTCACATTATTGGAAAGAATTATTTGCATTACCATAGTGTTTAGAGGCCTGACATTAATGAGATCTTTATCACGATAGGTGCTGTTCAGCAAATAAATAGATGCCTAAGGTTGCAGACAGTAGCTGTCTGTCTAGTTTCAAAATAGACTAACATATACAGACCCTTCTTTTTTGTAACTTTGGTTGCAATTTGATTATTTTCTTTCTGCTCATCAAACACTGAGGCTGAATCTACACAGCAAGGCTTAATTCGAAATAAGGTACTCCTACTTGAAAGTAGGAATAAGGAATTCCTACTTGAAAGTAGGAATAAGGGATCTTCCGGAAAAGGGTTTATTTTCTGCCAGATCCCGTCTAGACTGGTGCTTTTCTCTGGCAAATCCCCGAGCTGGAAAAAAGTGGCAGCCATGTTCATGCAAATGCCGCGGGGGATATTTAAATCCTCCGCGGAATTTGCAATTCCAAAGTGTATCATTAGCATCCCTTTTACGGAAAAGGGTGCCAGTGTAGACACAGCCTGAGGGTTAGAGGAGTCGGAGAAAGAAGTCCTCCAGCTTGACAGTATTTCGACATTATTTCAAAATAACTGCCTTCTGTGTAGGTGTAGACTAAGTTATTTCAAAATAATGTTGCTGTGTAGACGTACCCTGAATAACAGTCCATTAGCAAAATTCTTTGTAAGCATGGATGAATTTTGTCCATTTCCTATATTTCCAAAGACTTATTTAGATCTCCAGCTTATTGCTCTTATACCACAGTATGTGGTCTCACTCTTTCAATGAGATGAAGTGAAAAGACTATCTTAGGTATTCATTTGCTTTGCCAGCTATTTAGAGGATTAATTCCTGGAAGCTAATGTGCTCTTTGGCCCCCCTCCTATCATTTATTATTATTATTATCTCACTATAAACAGAACAGAAGGGTTCTAGGTGGTCTTCATAAGTCCATCCCTTATAATTTCGAATCTGTAGAGGCCTTTGCTCTGCAGGTCAGTTCACTTCTAAAAGATAACTGCTGAATATTTTTATACAGCAATTTAGGGATCAAAATTAATCACACAGGATTTTATGGCCAAAATGCTGCTTCCTCCAGAAAGAACTATAACAATGTTAATCTGATTTGCTCTCTGGATTTAAAGAAATTGCACACAGAAAGAGCAATTCCATCCATTTATAATATTTTCAAAGAGAAGCAGTCCATGCTAGTAACTCTCATTTTTCATATGGCTCTTTCTAATGCTGCATACTCAGGCACTGAATCCTTTAAGTCTGTAAAATGCCAGCTGCCAGTCCTTTTATCACCCCATTCCCAGGAAAGATTTCATATATTATGGGCTTTAGTCAGTAAACTATTAGAAAAAAAAACGGAAGTGAAACAAAGGTGTTTTTGCTCTCTCTAGGAACCATATTGTAGTGTAAAGGTTTTATCCTTATGACTGAGTTATGGTTATTATCAGATTGATGGGTTTGCAATAAGCTGCATTATTCACAAATAGCAAAGCCACAAATGAGGCATGCAGGTCAGTCCAAACAAGCGTGTTGATAAACCCATTATAACACACCTCATTATTGTTATTTATTTGTATAATGGTAGCTCGTTATAAGATTCAGTAGAGGTTAAGTTTTCACTGTGCTAGGCACCATACAACATATTAAGAGTGAATTCCTGTCACAAATAGTTTATAATCTGAATAGACAAAACACACAAAGGGAAAGGAAGCATCATCTTCCTCATTTGATGGATGGGGAAACTGAGATACATTTTTAAGGGTGAATTCACAAAGATATTTAGGTGCCTAACTCCCATTAAAAGTGATTTTCCAAGGTGTGACATGCTGTGATGTCAGAACTACAGCCATAATTAAGTTATATATTTTATAGAAACCCCTTTTTATAAATATTTTTGAGAATTTAATTTGTTTTCTTTACATTTATCTTCCTCTCTCTGTAAAACAAGATGACGTGTTACCAATTATTCCACTGTATGGTTTTCAAAGAGAGAAAAAGAGAAAAAAAGGTACAATCTTAGACAAGCTCACCCAAAATACTTTTTATATAGTTTGATATCTTGGGCTATGTCTACACTAGGAAAGTTTGGCAACAAAAGTGCTGTTAGTATGCAAATGTTGGCAAAAGTGAAAACTGGTCAGACTGGTTTTTCTGCCTATCATTGTTGAAGTTTCATGGTCAGGTTGCTAACTCCCCTTTTGACAGATAGAGCAAAGCAATGTGGGTAAGCATCCCATAGTGCAATGTTGTGGGAAGACATAGCTGATCCTTGCGCTTCTTAGGGTTCTCTCTCAGTTCTCCCACAGCATTATCAGGTGCTGAGAGCAGCATCATGAGTAGCTCTGTGAGCTCTTTGTGCTGAGGAATGTCAACGCAGCACTGCAGTCTCTCCAGCCTTCCCCCTGCATTTCTAGCAGGGCAGAAAAGGAGCATTCCAGTGATCTGGTCTTTTCTGTTTGTTTCCCAAACAGAGCAGCTCATCTGTCAGACATTTCTGGGAACTTTGAAAGGGGAGGGGCATGTGGAGGAGAGATACTGAGCAGAGCCATCAGGGCTCTGTGGGATATTGGCAGAAGCCAGTTCTCTCCACAAAACAAACAAGTCCACATTGGCCAATCTTGGAATTTCAGGCGGGTGGAAGGGCAGCAGGATGCGGCTTGCTTTTCAACCAATCCCTACGTGCTAAGAGAGCTCACTAGCCAGGTATGAGAGGCATGTGTGGAATGCAAGCACTTTCCCCTCACTCCCTTAGCATCTAGGGAACAGGATGCAAAGCAAGCCGTGTCCTGGAGCACATGGCTGCTGCCCTTCCTACTTGCCTTAAACTCCACTCTTGACATTGGCTCTTTGTCGACAATAAAGGGAGGGGAAAAGACAAAAGTCTATTGCAGGGGTGGGAGGTTTTTGTCACCAAAACTGGGCGTTTTTCCCAACAAAAGTTGCATTGTAGTGTGTACGTTCCCACTGTTTTGTCAACAAAAGACAGTTTTTGGCAACAAAACATGCCCGTGTAGACAAGGCCTCAGGTTCTTCTGAGAGTTAGAAGCCTGGATATTGTACTGGAAAGCTAGGAACCCTCCTTTTCCAGTGGTCATGGTACCCATTTCCAGTCCAGTATCTTACTAGATACTGACTTTAACCTTTCAAGGGTGAGGAACAGAATAGTGGCTGTTCTTGTTCTCAGATCTGTGATTCTTTTGTGGAGACAAGTAGGTAATGGGGTTGGATGAGAGAAAAGAAGAGAATTCCACGTGTTGAAGTAAGGGGAAAGAAAACATTTATCAAAAACAGAGAAGTTTTGGAAGTTCCGTAGCCTGGAGGATATAAAATATTGGAAATAGTCCGGTCACATATGAAATAGCAGGTGAAGTGGTCAAAAATCCATGAGAAAGACAAAGAATTACACTGCTCTGCAAATGACCGTACATGGACACTACTTGTTTATACATGTGTGTCAGCATACTATACACACACACACACACACACACACACATTTTCTTTCTCAGCTCCATTTTGTCTTACTGCTTTAAACACCCACTGCATCTAATACTAACAACAGGTGGCCAGATTCTCAGCTTTGTGGAGATCCAATCAATGCAATACAGGAGACTGGGATTTTGGGGACCATCACTACAGCTCCCTTATCCTGAGGGCCAGTCTGCACTAGCTGCAAGAGACCACATGGGCCAGCTGGAAATGGCAGAATATAGTTGAACTCAGCTACTGCCCCCACAACAACCCCTACTTAGGGAGCAAGGGGAAAAAAAGGGTTGTTGACATAGACACACAGTACATCAACTTTTCACCAGCAAACATCTACCGGTAAGCATCACTGTTGTCTCCTCTCCCTGCCAGCTACAGCCAGATTCTAGCCACCTTGTGCCCTTAAGTAATACAGACTAGCTAATTAGGGCAAAGAGAATTTGGGACAGAATTTATAGCATTGAAAACTCAGCCAACCACCTCCCATCCAACTTCTTTGCACACACATATATGCATATACAATATCATTTCCCTGTCTTGGTTTGTCCTACCTTAAGGTGTATAGAAAAGACAAAGACAAATGGTGCAATAGCTAAGATTTCAATTCCCTTCCCAAGGCTTTATTATCCCAGTTTCAAAATTAGAAATATATCACACTGGTTGGGTAGATTGATTCAGGTATCAGACTCAACCCTTCTCTCAAAATGAGAGCCCTTAGCTAATGGAGAGAGGGGGTTGCTCATTTTTGTTCAAAGTAGTAATTAATGATAAAAACCCATCAGTGAAGATTTTTCTGTCTGAATGCTGCTTTCCTCAGAATTAATTCCAAAATCTGTAATCTCATTTGGTCTCTGGATTTAAAGAAATCGCACATGTAGCGAGCAACTCTATCCACTTAGGAGATTTATCAGGGAGGAGAGGATAAGGCTTTGTTTTCCATCACACAGAGGGAATGCCTGTGAATAATCAAAGTAGCCACCGAATGTCACTCTAGTAGTACACAAATGGCAGTCAGAAAATTCTCCGAAGGAAGCTGTCCAGCTGCTAACGAGCAAGAATTTTCTGAGGGTTGCTGGACACGTTAGCACCTATATACATATACAATCATTTTACAGAAATACAGAGTGGATTTAGGTGTAAAGGATGCTAAATGATTTACCGTCTGCAAAACAAAAAAATGAAACATTTTTAATGTATAATCTTAGTTATGGTTATATCGACATTGCTATTCTGAACTAATGGTCAAGAATGACCTTTGAAGCTTACTGTAGCAGGAGCTTATTGAAGCAAATTACATAATCATCATGCTTCTGAATAAGAACAGTACCCGCAATTACAGTATCCATGCTGAAATATAGGAGTTATCAGGCCTTGTGCTTCAGGGAATATTAGAGATAAAGTTATTAGAATTAGTGCCAAAAACTTAATTTTATAAAAACTATGTTAAAAAGCATTAAGTTTGCAAAATCAAGATCTAAAAAAGATAGGAAATATCAGAAGTAAGATTGTGCGTGCAACTTTAATTCATGCCTTTTGTACATATGCATTATGATACAGTCTTTAATTATATGTTGGTCTATTACATTTTCCACAAGACCCCTTCTGGTTGTAAGGTGGGAGGCAAATATTGTCATAGATTCAAAACTGGCTAAGAAATAGGATATAAAGAGTATTATTTCTTCCTATGTAAAAGGTCTAGTTAAGACAGCTAATTTGAAGTGAGAAGGGCACTCTAGTCGATACCAGTAACCCTGCTTTCATGAGGAGTAAGGAAAGTTGAAGGCAGTGTTCTTCCTTTTACTTCCTGCAGTGTAGACAGCACCAAAAGCCAAGTTAAGGTACTTCGACTTCAATTAACGTAACTTAATTTGCATATCTTAGTTCGACTTTGTCCTGTAGTGTAAATATACTCTCAGGCTACGTCTAGACTGCAAGCCTCTTTCAAAAAAGAGCATTTAGACTGCAACCAGTACTTTTAAAAAAGCAAGCTGCTTTTTCGAAAGAGAGCACCTAGGCAGTCTGGATGCTCTCTTTCGAAAAAGCACAGTTTGCATTACATACCGTCTTTTTTCAAAAGAGCACTTTTGAAAAAAGGCATTCTTCCTCGTAAAATGAGGTTTTCCATGGTCGAAAAAACTGCCACGTTCTTTCAATTTACTTTCAAGAGAATGTGGCAGCAGTCTAGACACAGGGGAAGTTTTTTTTTTTTTAAAAAAAAGGCCACTTTTTTTTTGAAAAATCCCTGTACTCTGGACACACCTTCAGGTTCTAAAGTATTTACATCAACTGAGGAAATCATTGTGAACAGCTCAGTGCAGAATTCTACAATGTGCAGTCAAAAAATCAAACAAGTGTGTAGGATGCATAAGAAATGTGATAGAGAATATTATGTAGAATATTATATAATATAATTAAATTGATTGATTAAATAAATCAATATTATGGTTTCATCTACAATACTACGTGCCAGACTGGTCACTTTATTTTAAAAAGTATATTCCAGAATTCAAGGTGATTCAGAGACTAGCATTGCAAATGATTAGGCACATGGAAAATCTCTTCCCTGAAGAAAGATATAAAAGATTGGGATTGTTTGCTTTAGAAGAGAAAGTTGAATAAGAGATGACTTGATAAGTGTTTATAAAATGAATGGTACAGAGAATGAAGAGATCTGTCCTCCCTGTCTCACAAAGAAAGAACCTAGAGAGATTCAAAGAAATTGAAAAGTAAAAAATATAAAACTGATAAAAGGAAATAATTTTCCAATCAATGCCAGCCAAGACAGACTAGCTTAGGCACATATAAAGAATGCTATTCAAAGTCCATTGAATTAAGCAGAAAGATTTCCAGTGACTTAAGGAGGCTTTGGATCAAGTCCATAATGAAGAATGCTTTGAGATCTTCTGATGAACATACAAGGTCAGAGATTCACAGGTGTATATCAAGGGAGATGATTCTCTCAGTGCATCAGTGTAAATCAGGAGTAGTTCTGTTGTGGTCAATGGAGTTACATTGGTGCAAAACAAGTAAGTGGAAGGAAAATCAGATCTGTATCGAAAAAAAGTAGCTCCAGCATCACGATGTCCCTGACTCTGTCCTGGGGCACATACTCAGTACTGACTGAGAGGGAATGTCTACTGAATCACCAGCAATATTACCTTCAGCACCTGGATTTTCAGTGGAGACTGCTTACCAAAGAACTGAGCAGATTTGACCCTGCTTAGCCTTAGAAGCAGCAACCAGTTGTGGCTGGAGGCAGGGAAGTTTTGACTTCAGAGGAAGAGCAATAATATAATTCCTTTTGTTTACAATAGTAATTTATTTTGGAAGCTGGAATATGAAGAAGAAAGCCTTATTTAGTCCCATAATAAGCAGTAGTGATCTTTTGGCACTTAACCACAGGGAAGAAGCAAAATGCAAACTGATCATAGCTAAGGTTAAAATCAATGGCACGTTGTCATGAAAGCCTGCAGGAAAGGCACATAGAAATCATCACCTTTTTCCATACAAGGTAATGGACTGTGGGGTCAAGAAAAAGGTATATTGCTGAAGTATTGCTGCTTTTTAAAATGGTTTTTTAATAAACTGCGTATATTCCCCTTATACTCTCATTATTAATAGTGCCAAAGTTTACTGCCTATGATTATTGTCATAGACAGCAGATGAAAAATCCTCTGCTTACAAACACAGCAGTGGTGTCACATCAGGGAAGTATTTGGCCCACCAAATACTATAGAAAAAGGCCCATACATAGAAAAAGGCCCAGTCTTTGTGCTCTTCTTTTTAAAAATAAAATAGCTATATTACAAACCTCTTTCCTTTACAGGTAACCTCTAACCTTCCCAGGCTCCTTGAGAGCTTTGAGCATGGTATCAGATTTCACAGGTGAGGGAATACATCACAATTAGGGAGCCATTTGCTTTCTGCGTACATTTGGCATAGTCCTGTGGCTCAGCAATGTACCTTATCCCACAATCAATTTCCCTTCCATCTTGATTGAAGGAAATGTATGATTTAGCTGCAAGCTCTGTTAAATTCCCTACCAAGATCTCTGCAGATATGTAAATGAACATTAGCTGCAGAATATCAGATTATGGAAATACTTAGAGCCTTATGGCTTGAGGAAGAGGGGGAGGGAAGTAGTCTCTTGCCAGCAAAGTCATTTTCTCTTTGAAGGAATCACTTGAGTGACATGGAGTTGAGGCTAAAATATAAATTAAAAATGAAAAGTTGGACAAGATGTAATTATTAAAATGATTTGGATTAGCCAGGGAAATTCAAGGTCTGTTCCAACAGAGAGCTTGTGTGCATGCATACCAAAAATATATGAGTTCATTGGAAGGCTGTGAATTTAGTGAAGCCTCACAGAAGAAATGACAACATATATTGTAAAACACCACTACAAAAGTATGTGGACAGAAAATACTCTAAGGCTACGTCTACACTACGGGCTTTTTGCGCAAGTACAGATGTTCTTGAGCAAAAATTTGTAGAGCGTCTACACTGCACGTGCATTCTTGCTCAAGTAAATTTACAGTAAAGCATCAGAAGAGAGGGCTTCTTGCACAAGAGTTATTCCTCACCCCACAAGGAATAAGCCCTCTTGCACAAGAACTCTTGCACAAAAAAGGCATTGTGGACGGGCAACTGTGGTTTCTTGTATAATAAACCCTTATGGCTAAAATGGCCATCAGAGCTTTCTTGCACAAGAGAGCATCCACACTGCCATGGATGCTCTTGCACAAAAGCACATCTCTTGCGCAAAAGCACATGGCAGTGTGGACATGCTCTTGCGCAAGACCTTTTGAACAAGAACTCTTGTGCAAAACAGTTCTTGCGCAAGAAACCTGCAGTGTAGATGTAGCCTAATAGAATGTCATGAACTGTATATGTGAACCAGGACCATCTGCTGGATGGAATGAGAACTGTTCACCTTGGTGTGTCTGCCCCTAGACAACTAGGGTACATCTAGACTACATCCCTCTTTTGACAGAGGGATGTAAATTAGACACTTTGAAATTGCAAATGAAGCCGGGATTTGAATTTCCCGTGCTCCATTTGCATAATCAAGTCACGGTGCTCTTTCGAAAAAGCGCTATTTCAACAGTGAAACCGCAGTCTACGATTAGGATTAGGATTACAGGATCTTTCAAAAAAGGCTTCTATTTTCGAAAGAACTGCATCTAGTCTGCGGTTTCACTTTCGAAATATTGCTTTTTTGAAAGAGTGCCATGATGCGATTATGCAAATGAAGCACGGGAAATTCAAATCCTGGCTTCATTTACAATTTCCAAGTGTCTAATTTTCATCCCTCTGTCGAAAGAGGGATGTAGTCTAGACGTACCTCTAGGGTACATCTACACAGCAGGACTAAAGTTGAATTAAGCTACGCAATTTCAGCTACATCAATTGAATAGCTGAAGTTGAAATAGATTAATTTGGCTTTTGGCACTGTCTACACAGCAGGAAGTCAAAGGAAGAACACTCTTCCTTCGACTTCCCTTATTTCTTGTGAAATGAGGGTTGCCATGAGTTGGAGTAAAAAGTCCTCCAGCTCAACATTATTTGGAAATAAAGGCTTGTAATGTAGACGTGCACTATATTATTTTGGAATAACATCAGTTATTCCAAAATACCACTGCTGTGTAGCTGTAACCTTAATGATTAACTGGGATTCTCTTTTAGGTGCTGGAATATGTATATTTGGAGCAGGTAAATTTAGGTTTCATCTGATTGCTAGAGTTGCATGAAGTTGCAAGTGAACATAAGGTCCAGAAGAAGGAAAACTATGAAGTTTTACATGGCACTGTGTTTACAAAATGTTTGCTGTTACTCTGAAATTTTCCATTTGTGTTCAATACTGCAGTTTCAAAGACTTTTTTCAGGTGGAAAAGAATTCTCAGAAAGAATGCTAGACACATTTTTTTCAAACCCCTTTTTTATTGCAACTCAAAAACATTATTAAAAGAATATTTTCTGAACAAATAAAGCAAAACAAGTGAGAATTAAAAGGGATATGTTTAATAAATTGAGGTATTTTGCCATATTCAGGAACAAAATGAAAATCAAACAATTAAGGCAGATTCCAGCCTAATGGATAGAAGATGACAAACTGCCAGATCGCAATCTTACATATGCTAGTGTAAATTCTGACTGACTCCAATAAAATGTTCAGGGGGTTATTCCAGATTTGTGCTACTGTAATTGAGACCATAATCTGGCTCACAGAATAGAATATTTGCTCCTTAGTCCTATGTTTGAAAATTTCATTTTTTTAAAGATGAAGACATATTTGGATTTTACACTCAGTACTTTCCTTGACTTTCTTAAAGCAGTTGGATGTGTTAAGGGGAATTGGGTCAGATTCTAACATGCCTGTATCTGTGTGGGATACAAGTATGAGGAGAATGAATTTTCTCTCTCTCATTGGGGTCCCAACTACCACAAGTAACAGTATCAATAGCAGATAACAGTTAGAATAATAGAATCATAGTATACTAGAACTGGAAGGGACTTTGAGAGATCATCAAGTCCAGTCCCTAATGTGCTCTTAAATATCTCCAGTGGTGGAGATTCCACAATCTCCCTAGTCAATTTATTCCAGTGTTTTAAGACTCTGACAATTAGGAAGTTTTTCCTAATGTCCAACCTAAACCTCCCTTACTGCAGTTTAAGCCCATTGCTTCTTGTTCTATCATCAGAGGCCAAGGAGAACAATTCTTCCCTCCCCCCCCCCACCCAGGTGACATCCTTTTAGATACCTGAAAACTATTATCATGCCCCCTCTCTGCCTTCTCTTTACCAAACTAAAGAAGCCCAATTCTTTCAGCTTTGCCTCATAGCTCATGTTTTTTAGACTTTTAACCATTTTTTGTTACTCTTTTCTGGACCTTCTCCAGTTTCTCCACATCTTTCTTCCCAACGAAACCCAATCAATCATTTCTTGAGTTATACCCCCAAATAATGCTGGGGAAATCTGTTAGTATTGCACAAATTTTCACAAAAGTTTCCTTCTGAACAGGTTTTGGTCAAAATTTCATTTTCACTGGAATTTTCTGACCAGCTATAGTACTGGACAGGGAGTTCCAGAGACTGAATTTCTTGGCCAGGAACAATATGGGCAGCATCAGTGCTGGTTTGCTTCCAAATATGCCTTGCTTCTTTTTCTGGAGTCATTTATTTTCCAGACTCATTCAGTCCCTAGTTTCTCTGAAGAGACTGCCAACTAGATTGTCAGGTAGACCAGTGGTAGTGGAGGTGAATTTTCTTATTGCAAAATGGGGCTGGATTAAGGTAATCCACAAAACCCTGAAGAGCCATCAAATGGTAACATATTTCAGTCATGACCAAGCTGGGTTGGATTCAGAACTGTCTTCTAAAGATGAAAGGCACCTCTTCATTTCCATTGAATGAGCTAGTCGGGTAATAAACAAGTTGAGGCTCAGCGCGAGGAGGCTGAGTTTCAGCAGCCTGAGATCAGGGCTATTAGAGTAGCACAGAGAGGAGCACTGAGGATATGTCTACACTACCCTCCTAGTTCGAACTAGGAGGGTAATGTAGGCATACCGCACTTGCAAATGAAGCCCGGGATTTGAATTTCCCGGGCTTCATTTGCATGAGCGGGGAGCCGCCATTTTTAAAACCCCGCTGGTTCGAACCCCGTGCAGCGCGGCTACACGGGGCACGAACTAGGTAGTTCGAACTAGACTTCCTAGTTCGAACTACCGTTACTCCTCGTGAAATGAGGAGTAATGGTAGTTCGAACTAGGAAGCCTAGTTCGAACTACCTAGTTCGTGCCCCGTGTAGCCGCGCTGCACGGGGTTCGAACCAGCGGGGTTTTAAAAATGGCGGCTCCCCACTTATGCAAATGAAGCCCGGGAAATTCAAATCCCAGGCTTCATTTGCAAGTGCAGTATGCCTACAGTGTAGACATACCCTGAGATAGCAAATTAGACACAGGAGTGCCATGGCTGTGATGCTTGTGGGTGACTAGATTGCTTTCAAACCCAAGAATTTTCATTTATTAAAAGCACCAGACGGAGAGGACACACATGAAGCATGACACACCTGCATTTTGGGGGTGGGAAGGGAGAACTTAGGCCCCTAGCACGTTCGCAGATTTGTATCTATCCAGGTACCATGTGCAGCTCTGACATCTGATGAGCTGTGCAATGGGTGTTGCAATTCAGCAGGGCTAAAGTGCATTGGGACCTGGGTTGAATACTTTGGGTCTCTGTGGTAGTTTGCAGGGTTGGACAGTGAATGGGCAGGTGTGGAATGCAGCAGGTGTATGGGACAGGATAGTGGCCACAATGTGTTGGTGGTGATAGGGACCCATGGAAAACAATTGTGGTATTGTGGCTGTGGGGTGGGAGAGGGAGGGGCACTGTCATGGAGCTGCTCCATTTGCAGTGCTAGCAGCCCCTGGAACATGTCATCTTGGTGCTCCATAATGTTTAAGAGCTACTCCTTGGCTTCGTTCCAGTGCTCAGTGTTCTCCTTCCATTTCCTCTCATTATCCCGCCACTCCTTCAGTTCTTTCTTTTCACTGGCAGCCTGCAGCATAACATCACAGAACAGGTCCCCTCTGCTTTTCTGAGACTGTTTCCTTGCCCTGTGCACCCATTCACCCAGTGATTACAAGGGAGGGTGGGATCCCAAGGTTCCATCTGTGAAGCTAAATTGAAACATTTTACAGAGGCACCATTGTTAAAACTAGACAGAGCACTGATATGACCCTTTTCAGACACAAGCACTGTTCACATTCATATCAACTAACTGTTCCAGGGGATACGCACATAAGGTGCAAGACCTCCCCACCCATGGTGAATTAATCATTGGGGCAGGGGACTTCATTGTTGCAGGGCCTTACTATAGTTTGGGCATATGTGTCTTGTGGAAAACCAACATGGCAGGGAGGCCCCTATAATCAAAACTGTCCACACATTTTCTAAATTTTAAAGTAGCATGACTGTACAATGTACACATGGTACTTTGTTTTCTAGTTTTTACTAATTTGATTCATGGAAGGGAGGGACTTTCTTTGTTTACTGAGTGGAATTTTTGATAGGTGCCAAGTATTATGATGCAGATTAATATTTTTGCAAAGTTGAAAGCACTTTCTCTTTTTTTATTAGCTTCCACAAGGGTTTTCCCTGTTCCCTGAGCAAATAAAACACAGAAGCAATTTGTGCTCCCATACATATTTCTTTGGTTTCCTTACTGACATGTTCTAAATAAACAGTCTTACCTAAAGTACATGCTAATCAATAATAGAGAAAAAATGTAGTACTGCAGCTGCATAAAGCACGACAAAAAAATGAGTGACCCCAGCAGAGTGGGGAAAAGGCAGCAGATAATTAGAAACAGGGTATCTGGAGACATGAGAAGAGTTATTTGCATGTATTCTCTCCCCCGGTTTCTCTACTAACAACCTGTCTGGAGCAGGTGGTGTTGGGCTTTTGTTTCTATGAGTTTTGGCCAATCTTTCCTTGAATAGATCAGCCCACTGGCTGGTCTTCTGGGACTCATCATATGCAGTAGCATGAAGAAAATGACCATAAGCTATATGCCTCATTAAATATCCTGTCGTGGTGAGCTCATTATATATTGGATAATATAAGCTTCTTTTTTTCACACCAAGGTTGTGCAATCTTGTCATAAAACTGAGAACTTTAAGAGTCAAAATCTGATTTCCACGACACTGGTATAAATCCACAGTAGCTTTGCAGAAGTCAGTAATGCCTCTTCTGTTTGTCCTTGTAATGATTATTTCATATATCTTTATTTCTAGTCCTGAATGTTGTGTAGTATAACTGTGCACTGACTAACTGCTGTTGTTTTTTACACCAGAAACTGCCTGCCAGTGACAGATGAGTTGTTCCATACACATGTCCAATTTCTTTCCTCAAATATATTTCAAGTTTGTGTTCCAGAGCAGAATTTTACCTGTAAAGGTCTAATCAGAAGACTCCCATAGACTTAAATGGGCTTTGGCTCAAGTCTTAGGTATGTAGAATGCCTTGAGATCAAAGGCAGTGCTGGGCAAGGAGCCCTATGCAAGAATATTTTTGAACCCTCTCCCCACCACATTGAAAGCTTGATGTCTGCCGTGCAGAGCTAAAGTTATGGAAGTGACATAAAATCATGGAATCTGTGACCTCCATGGCCAACTTAATAATAATCACAAATGAATATAGGGCCACCTTCAGCTACTGGGAGTTCTAAGCAATTGCTGAGTCTGCATATGCCTAGCACCAGCACTGTCTGAGATCCTTTTGGAGATAAGGTGACATATAAATGTAAGTCGTTTTCATTATCAGAGTGGAACAGTAAATTGTCAAATAATTAATATGGGAAAGAAGTTAAAGTGTGAGTGGCATAGAAACCTCAGAGAAATAAATTAAAGCATTTCTCCTTATTTTAGTGGCTCATATCCTTGTCTCCGACTCCTTGGCTGGATGGCAGTAAGATAGGCTCATTTGTAAAGGAAGCTCATAGAAACTTTGGTATAAGTTAAATATGGAAAATTAGCTGATGGCAAAATAACATTTTAAAGGGAAAGAAAAATATTTAGATGAGTCACTTGGTTCTGTTGTCTCCTTGTAAGGAAGGAAATGTAATGCCTAATACACATTCTTTTTGGATTATTACGCACTGTCAATGACTGCACTAGCTACACAATTTCTTTTAAAAGGGCTATCCTATTAATATTCTACTTCTATTCTAATTTTTGTTCTCATGCTATGGGCCCATCCCCAGGCAATTAAAGTTCTGTAAGCATGCATAAACCAGATACCTCTAAAAGCTCCCCTTGTATCTAGAACCAGTTGATTTTTTTGTTGAAAAGGTTTTTTCTAACAAAAATGTGAAACAAATACTATAAATATTTTTTGTGGGTTTTTTTCCCCAAACAACTTCTGACCTGCTCTACGGCTGTCTGGAAAATTTCTGGTGACAAATATTTTCAATAAAAACTTGACAATTTTACTTGATATTTTATTCATTTATTAGCTATCCATCCATCTGTCATCCATCTCTAACTGTGTCAGATGGGTAGCTAAGACCTTCATGGTTGAGTTGTCACTATGGTACCCACTATGGTCACTTGGAATTCCACAGCTGACAGTCCAAATTCCATTGCCTCAAAAACAATAGCTCTCTCATATTCCTTGTTGTAAAATAATTTCTACTAGCTGTTAACAGTATAGGCCATATAATACTTATTTCACCAGCTTAATTCCACACAGGGCAAGGAACTGGTGACATACAAAGAGTAGCCATTTGTTAAGAATATTATTAGAGAAATATTCCAAACTGGAACCTTGAATACAAACACCTTAATATTTGAGAGTTGCAAGGAGTAAGGTGATCCAACCCTGTCCCATCAGTTTGGTTCTGGGTCATGTCTAAACCCCAAAGGATTATATCATTGGTCTACGAAGTAGTCAGAGTTTTGTGAGAATGCATCACAAGAATATGATGCTGTCAAATCAGAACAGAAGTCCTGACCCTTGTGGAGCATCATAATCAAATTGTATATTGTTGTGTATCAAAATCAGTTTTTAATATAGAAATATATTAACCCCCAAAAGCATATTTGGCTCCAGTAAGTGACAACAGGGTTTGGAAAATTAAATTTCCTTATTGATTTGTGATCATACATTTGAATCTGTGCAAGATTAAAAGTTATCTTCTCATTATTCAATTATTTCCGGTTTGAGAACAACTTATACCTCCAGATCAGCGGCACAGCCATGGGTACACGCATGGCCCCACAGTATGCTAACATCTTTATGGCTGACCTAGAACAACGTTTCCTCAACTCCCGTCCCCTTTCACCCCTCCTCTACCTACGGTACATCGATGACATCTTTATGATCTGGACACATGGCCAAGAAACACTGGAGATATTCCACAGAGATTTCAACAACCTACACCCCACCATCAACCTCAGCCTGGACCATTCTACACGAGAGATCCACTTCCTGGACACCACCGTACAAATCAACAATGGAAAATTAGACACCACTCTCTACAGAAAACCCACTGACTCATACAGTTACCTACATGCATCCAGCTCCCATCCAGAACACACCACACGATCCATCGTCTATAGCCAAGCCCTTCGATACAACCGCATCTGCTCTAACCCCACTGACAGAGACCAGAAGCTTCAGGATCTCTACCAAGCATTTATAAATCTCAACTACCCACCCAGAGAAACAAAAAAGCAAATTGAAAGAGCCAGACGAATACCTAGAAACCATCTACTTCAAGACAGACCCAAGAAAACCAACAATAGAACACCACTTGTCATCACCTACAACCCCCAACTTAAACCTGTCCAACACATTATCAAGAAACTACAGCCTATATTGGAACAGGATACCATACTCAAAGAGGCTCTGGGAGACAGACCCATAGTCTCCTATAGACAACCACCTAACCTCAAGATGATTCTTACCAACCACCACAGGACATACCACACTAATACCAACCCTGGTACCTTCCCTTGCAACAAACCCCGTTGCCAGCTTTGTCCACATATTCATTCTGCTGATACCATTATTGGACCTAACCAAGTGAGTTATAAGATCAAGAACACATATTCCTGCGCATCCAGAAATATAATCTACGCTATCATGTGCCGAAAGTGTCCGTCTGCTATGTACATTGGACAAACATCTCAGACACTTCGCCAAAGGATTAATGCCCACAAAACAGATATTAGACAAGATCACAAAGAGAAAACAGTTTCTTGCCACTTTAACCAGAAAGGACACTCTCTAAATGACTTAGCCACCTGCATTCTGCTACAAAGACCTTTTACATCTGCACTTGAAAGGGAATCCTCTGAACTGTCATTCATGCTAAAATTCGACACTTACCAACAAGGACTTAACAAGTCTTTGAACTTTCTCACCCATTATCAAGACAGTTTCCCCAATTATCACCTGTAATACCATTAACTCACAAACATCCCACTCTCCCTACCTTTAATATCAGCAATTCACAGACACTTACCTTCCTTCCTCCCCCTTCCCACCCCCCCGCATCCTCCTTCTGTTCTGCAATGTGATTTGTCCTTTTCATATTTGTTCATTTTTTTAAATTGTATCCTTTGGTATATATGGTTGTGACTACTTTCTTCCACTATTTGATCTGAGGAAGTGGGTCTGGCCCACGAAAGCTCATCATCTAATAAACCATCTTGTTAGTCTTTAAAGTGCTACATTGTCCTGCATTTTGCTTCTCATTATAGTTTGCTTGGTAAGATGAAATTAAATGCATTTTAGTAGGCTGAACTCATTCCTTTCTCTGTAACACAAACAGACCATCACAATTGTCATGTTACTTTCCACTCTAGCAGAGAGAACAGGACTGAAAGATATGGAGACTAAATTATTCTCTGAACTCTGTAGCTGAAGGAGTAAATACATGGCCTCTGTGGTGTGGTGAACCTTGCATCTGTGCTGTTTTTCTGTGAATGTAGGACTCTGGTCATTAGGGTGTCGCAGCATTAAATTTTTACTATTTTTCCTACAGCACTGAAACTGCATGGGACACAAGCAATTGGTAGTGTGCAGAGAACACAAGCCCTATCCTGAAGAGTTGTGCAGTCTAAAGAAGAAATCTACATTCAGTGAAAATAATCTTATGGACCAGGGAAATTTGGGAGGAGAAGAATGCAGAGGCGCCAATTCCTTCCTTCCATTCTCAATGCTTCCCTTTCCCTTCCCATTCTTAATGCATTAGCAATATTACTATTAATTGCAGATCGCAAGGGCACACATTGCTTTTCCAAAAGTGCCACAAACTTTTCCATGACGCTATTTTTAGAAGTTAGGTGCTTCAAATACTCAGGTGCTCCAAATACTCAGAATTAAATGTATTTCCTTTTTTTTTGCCATCCAGGTACTTGAAAGAAAGTCATTAATTTGATTCATATATATGGAGAATTGCTTTCTTTTTCTTAATGACCTATTTTCTAGAAAAAATGAGCACAAACAACCCTAACGTTTCTTTCTGGAAGGAAATGGAGAGGGGCATGAGAGATTTCTTTTTCCATAGGAGGTTGTTGGAAGGATTTGACATTCAAATCCAAATGTAATACCTGGATTTTCCCTCCTGATTCAAACACTCCAAACTTGGTGGAGTGAGGTGCAAAAAAATGCAAGTGGGAGTTTCAATATCTTAATGTGGTTCTGAATATCTGATTGTATAATGGTTGAACCAAAGCCCCAAATTTGAACTTTCTTCCCATATTTAGTGGTGTTCTAACAGGCCTGGCTAAAGAGTGTGCGGAGCCCAAGGTGGCATGTAGTGGCTGGCTGCACCGTGTGGCTGGGCAGCTCCCAGCTAGGGCAGCAAGCGAGCAGCTGGGTGGGCGGGTGCCGGGCAGCGTGGGGTCCTGAATGTGCGAGGCCCAAGGCAACCGCCTTGCTCAACTTTCCTTAAAGCTGAGCCTGTGTTGTAAATCCACTCTGAATTACGGTGCATGGTCATTTCTGCTTCTTGGCTTAGTCAATGATACCCAGGTTTTATCAGACCAGACGATTTTCACTTTGGCCTAAATCATAAACACCTGAAAAGAGGGAGCTATAAATTTATGAAGGAAACACTAAGAGCCCCTTATCTACAGTGACAAAATTGCCACCGCCATAATCTCTATTAAGTGCTACAAAATTACAGTGTAACAGCTCTGAAATTACTTGTGACATCTGCATGAATACCAAATCGATTCATTATGTTCAGCCCTATTACAAAAAGCACTTACTGAATTTGTACTGATTACAACTCTTATAAATTAACAGTTACCCAAGCACACTCACTTCCCAATGTACATATATTATTTAAAGATTACAGTTCATCTTAACAGTGGTAACAGCAAAATAATATTGCTACTGACTGTGGAGTACCGTTTTCGTATACAGGACCCCAATTTTTGAAAGCTTCTTAAAAGAGCTTGATTTTTAGGTTGAAAAACCTTTTTTCTTTTTTCCTTTCTCTCTCTTTTCTCTCTCTTGGTTAAGTGCGACATGTCATTCTTTCACTCTCTCTCAAGAACTGAAGCCTAAAGAAAAAAAAGAAGAAAATGATAAATGTACCGCATTATGCAGAATTTGCCTTTTTGAAATCCCATTCCCCATTGAGCAAGCCAGAATTTTATAGAGATATAAATCACAAAGAAATAAGAAGCCAGTAATGAGATAGAAGTATATTTGAAATATGGATGCAAATCCTCACCACCTGCTGAACAAAAATAGTCTTTGGAGACTGTCCTGAAAACTGAACTGCCATTAACATCTTGTAAGCACTAAATTTGCAGCAGAAGAAAAGTGGAATTATATCCCTGTGAAATGCCAAAGGCCTCCCTGATTTATCTCTAAGCAGAATGTTTCAGCCACATCTACATAAATATTTTAACAGGAATTTAATTTTCATTTTAGTCACACAATAAATCTCTTTATGGAAAGACATCATTTTGTCCTAAACGAGTTGCCTTTTGTGTGCTCATTCTTTGGGTCTGACGAATACAATTTTAATACATCATATATAAAGTATCAATGGATTTATTTCCACAAGTGTCTTGCCACAGGCTGTTTAATTTTATTTTGAACTTCTATTTATTTAGACACAATTTATCTGGCAGCTACCAATTGACTTGTATCTAAACTCATATATCCTAGCTTTGGATCTCTAGGGCATAGCATAATAGAACAAAAAAAGGAAATCTATTCAATGGTGCAAGAGTATGTACTTATTGGGTTTGTGTATATATGCATTGGCAGTGGAAACATCGGAGAGGCTGACTACTTTATCTTATTGTCAGTATATTTTATAAATAGCAGTGTGAACATAGGTATTTCTTGTCTGAGTCATATATTACATACTGTGCATTTCAGATGCCGTTGCTGCTGCTTTTGATGATCATGTAACATTACAAAAAGCAAAAATGTATAGCTAGTCACTTAGAATGTCTTCAGAGGACATCAAGACAATGATGGACTATTTACTGCTATCAAGATGAAGGCTGCAAGCTCCTGATGACCAAAAGCTCACCTGGAGGGGGGTGGTGTGGTACAGATTATCTGTAAGCCCTATTCCATTGAGGAAAGTGAAGCTGATTGACACAACCCACCAAGTAGGCTGGTAAATGCATAAGAGAGATGTGCTGATACAACAGATCTCTCCTACAACCTCTGTTGTTGGAATTTACAGAGCCCTAATAAAAATGTAAAGTTGCCCCATGTGTGTAGAAAGTGGGGGTGGGGTTGCTCTCTGTGTAGAATCCTAGTCAGGTGCTTGCAGCTCCCATCTGTGCAAAGGGTACAAGTTACCCTTACCTGTGCACACAGGGATGAATTACTCCTCCCCTCCCCCCCCCCCCCACACACATATTGAAACGGAAAGTGTAACTCAGAGCACTTGCTGTGGCACTGGAGTGGGGACAGTTGAACATATAAATACAAACAATCCCTAGGCAACTGGTGCCTGCAGGAACAAGGGGTTCAGAGAGCACCAACCAGAGGAATCAGGAGGGGGCATGAAGGGGCACCTCATTTAGCAATTAAAATTTGGGTGGCAGCATAGGACTGTGGTACCTTTCCCAAGAGCTATCATGAGTCAAGTCATGATATCATGTGACACAGTTAGTGGTTAAAACTGGATATTAAGGGGGAAATGTTCAAAGGCACAAATGCCCAGCTTCCACTGGAAGTCTATTTATGTCTCCTTAAGTTTTTCACTGGGTGCTGGACACCTAACTCATACTGGTCTTTGAAATCTTCCCATAAAATTCTCCAGCTTTCTAATTATTCAGAATCAGACTCGGGCATAGTGTGGGCTGGCACAATGGATTTTGGAAACCTGGTTTAAATCTGATTGAGGTTGAAAGCAGTAATCTCAAAAGATTTAGAGATGTGAGCTCAAATAAGCAGTCAAAATTTCAGATGAGGATCTCACGCTGTGGATAACAAAACCCCCTTTTCTAAGGAGATCTGAAGACTTTTGGGCACACAGCGATTGTCTAATCTGCATCCCATTACATTGACTAATATGTAGGAAAGAATACATACAAGATTTACCTTAAACCTGGGCACTTTCAGAAACATTGTTAAATATGCTGCTAAGAAAGCACAGATGTGTAACAGTTAAATGGATGGTGTTGCAAACTACAATGACAGTCTCTATTATAGGACAGGTTAGAACAGAACACAAAGCAATTGCAGTCCAGCCCTGGCTGCCCCTCATCCTTGGCCTGAAAGATAATTTGTAATGGTCTTCAGGCTTACTCAATCTTTAGCCTCTGTATTAAGATTGCTAAAACTTTTGTTTTTTTCTTGCTTGGTTAACCTTTTATATTTCTTTCCCTTGCTATTTCCATTTCCATGCCTGTCTTGAGAACTTATAATGATCTTATCTATGTGAAGCCTATTTTATTCCACATTATATTGAAGAATCTCAACTCAAAGATTTCTGTAACATTTATTATATGGAGAAAAATAGTTTTAAAAAAGGAAAGATCAAAACAGCAGTCTACTCAAAATCATCACACCTCTCCTTTGTACATTTTAAATTGTTCTTCTGTAGGACAGTTTCTAAGAGCAATTAATAGAAACAGAAGAATGGTCAAAGTGGGTGAGACCAGTGCTTCATCTAGCCCAGTAGCCTATCATCTGACAGCAACTGGTGCAGAGGTTTTAGAGGGAATGAACAAAAATGGGCAATTATTGAGTGATCCGTCCTATGGTCCAGTCCCAGCTTCTGATAGTCAAGGTTTACAGACATCTCAAGCATGGGATTGTGCCCTGACCATCTTCCTAATAACCACTGATGGACCCTTCTTCAGGAACTTATTGAATTCTTTTTAAAATTCTGTTAGTCCTGGTCTACACTAGGACCTTAGTCTGAAATAATCTCCCCAAGTTTGAATTAGTACGTGGTGCACCCACACTACCAACCCTATTATTTCAGAATAATGGGCTGCAGAATTTGAACTCTGTACTCCTGCTTTTTATCAGGAATAATGCTAATTCTGAACTTGTAAGTTCCACATAACGTTAGTGTGGATTCTCCAGTGCTGCTAAATCAAATTGGCCTCCGAGAGGCCTCCTGCAGCTCTGAGGTAGCATGTCCACATTAATAGAGCCTGTCTTGGACTAATTTTGATGCTTCCCTGTAGTGAGAACATGCAAGTTCAAATTTGTTAAATCAGGAGTTCTTAAGTCAAATTTAGTAATTTTGAAATAGTTTCCTAGTGTAGACATGGTCTTATACTTTTGGTCTTCACGACATCCTTTGGCAATGACTTCCACAAATTGACTGTGCATTTGTTTGAAATTTGCTGCCTATTAATTTCATTTGGTGACCTCCCTGGTTCTTGTGTTAAGTGAAGTTCATAGCACTTCCTTTTTTATTTTATCCACACCATTCATGACTTTATAGGCCACTATTTTATGCTCCCCCTGTAGTAATCTCTTTTCTAAACTGAACAGCTCCAATAATTTTAATCTCTTCTCATATGGAAGTTGTTCCATATATCTAATAATTTTAGTTGCCTTCTCTGTACCTTTTCCAATTCTAATATATCTCTTTTGAGACAGGACAACCAGAATTGCTCACAGAATTCAAAGTGTGAGCAAATAATGGATTTATATAGTGACATTATGGTATTTTTGCCTTATTATCTATTCCCTTCTCAGTAATTCCTAGCATTCTGTTAGCATTTTTGACTGCCACTGTACATTGAACGGATGTTTTCAGAGAACTATACACCTTGGCTCCAAGATCTCTTTCTTGACTGGTAACAGTTAATTGACACCTATCATTTTGTACACATAGGCAATGTCTACACTACAGAGTTTTTTTCAGAAAAACGGCTGTTTTTCTGAAAAAACTCATGGACCGTCCACACCTCAAGCGCATTTTTGTGCAAAAAAATCAAAAGAACATAGGGTTTTTTCTGACATAGGTATTCCTCATTAGACGAGGAAGGAATGCCTTTTTATGAAAGACCTCTTTCGCAAAAAGGTGTGTATGGACGGGGAAGAGGGGCTTTTTGTGCAAAAAGAGGTAAGAGGAAAAAGCACATGTGCTCCGGTGGCCATTCTGTGCATAGCAATCAGAGCTTACTTTTGAGAGAGCTTCCATGCAATCTGGACACTCTCTTTTGCAAAAGTGCATCGCTTTTTGACTGCGCTTTTGCAGTGTGGATGTGCTCTTGCGCAAGAAGTTTTTGTGGAAGGTCTCTTCCAACAAAAGCTTCTTGCGCAAGAAGCCTGCAGACTAGATGTAGCTGTAGTTGGTAGTATGTTTTCTAATGCGCATTACTTCGCATTTATCAACATTGAATTTAATCTGCCAGTTTGTTGTCCAGTCACCAAGTTTTGAGATGTCTCTTTGTATCTCTCTGCAGTCAGCTTTAGACCTACCTATCTTGAGTAATTTTGTGTTATTTGCAAATTTGCCACCTCACTGTTTAGTCCCTTTCCAAATCATTTATAAATATGATAAAAAGCACTGGCCCCAGTTCAGATCCTGGGGACACCCCACTGTTTATCTTTTTTTACTGTGAAAACTGACCATTTATTCCTAACCAAGATTCCCTCTAAGCTGTGTGACATCATAGCCCTGTAGCTGCTTAATCAGCCCCACCCAGACAGAGCTAAGGGCTCCGTGCATGGAACTGCCTGGCTAGGGGAGGGGCAATTCTCCCTCTGCACCAGCAGCAGCTCCCTGCTGAGGATAGAGCAGCGAGTCTCTTCCAGCTGGTAGGGAGGCAACATGTCCCTACAGACTGAGAAAGATTCACTGCTCTGTCTTCAGCAGGGAGCTGCTGCTGTCGCTGAGGGAGAAGTGCTTCTCTCCCAGCCAGGCAGCTCCATGAAAGAGTCTTGAGCCCCTAGCTGGGTGGAGCTCATTAACCAGCTGCAGGGCCATACTGCCACACAGCTTATAGGGAAACCCTGTCCCTAACTGTTGTTTTCTGTCATTTAACTAGTTACTGAGTCCTCTTATTCCATGATTATGTACTTTGTTTAAGAGCCTTTGGTCTGAGACCTTGTTAAAGGCTTTCTGAAAGTCCAAATATACTATATTGACTGGTGTCAGGTATCAGAGGGGTAGCCATGTTAGTCTGAATCTGCAAAAGTGGTGAGGAGTCCTGTAGCACCTTATAGACTAACTGAAGTGTTGGAGCATAAGCTTTCGTGGGCAAAGACCCACTTCGTCAGATGACATGCATCTGACGAAGTGGGTCTTTGCCCACGAAAGCTTATGCTCCAACACTTCAGTTAGTCTATAAGGTGCCACAGGACTCCTCGCCACTTATATTGACTGGATCACTCTTGTTCACATGGTTGTTGACACCCTCAGAAAGTTGTGATTGGTGAGGCATGATTTCCATTTACAAATATCATGTTGATTCTTCCCCAACATACCATGTTTATATATATTTCTGGTAATTCTGTTCTTTATTATAGTTTCAATCAATTTTCTTAGGTGAGACTTACTGTCCTATAATTGCCAGGAATGCCTCTGGAACCTTTTTTTTGAAAATCCATGTGGTATTAGCTATCCCTCAGTAATCTGGTACAGAGGCTGAATTAAGCTATATGTTGCATACCACAATCAGTAGTTCTGCATTTTCACATCTGAGTTCCTTCAGAACTCTTGGGTGAATATCACCTGGCTTTGGTGACTTATTATTATTGAATTTATATAATTTATTTTAACTTATCAGTTTGTTCCAAAATCTCCTCTATTGACCATTAATTTGGGACAGTTAATCAGATTTTGTCATAGAAAAAGACATTCAAAGGGATGGCAAATACTGTTTACATATTCTTCTTGGATCAGCTCAAAGGCATGTAGTGCAGATATTTCTGTAATTGTGACATATTGGGAAAATTCAGTGTTTAATGGTCTTTACATTTTTCAGTTCACTGTATATGATATATGCATACACTACAATGAGCTATGCTATAAAATCTGTGAGAATACTGGCGAACTCTAGATAAAGAAAATAATTTTCTTTTTTTTCTTATGCATTATATATTTCTTCATTCACTTAGATGTAACTGGTTCTATATTAAGATTGAATCAAATTCACTCCAATGATTCAAGGACTTCACATAAATGAACTGTAAGGGAACTGGGTAGGTGAACCCACTCGTCCACAGCTCAGTGTCATGGTGTGGAGGAATTAGAATTGCTTATCAAGTTGAAAAACTTGCATTTGATGACAACTAAAAACTTTAAAGTTGACTATGTCTAAGATTCAGGAGGTTGAAATTTGGACAAGAGTTAAAAAACCCAGAAAGACTTTTTTAGCATTTCATGAAATGTTATCCAAAATTAAATCCCTCCTCCATTCACTTCAAATACAAACTAGTTAGGGAATCTGGTTAAAATGCACCTGGTACTTGACATGGCTAATCCACATGCCATTTGGTAGTGTACACTGGACCTAAAGCCTTCCATAGCCTCTTGAATAACAGGAAAGCTGGAAAGCGTCTATTGTCAGGGACATCTAGCTCTGCTACTGCAAGCTAATCCTACACCTTAACACAGTGAAGGGTCCATTTTTCTTACAAAATGGATGAGTGTTTTAACTGTTTCAGGAGACAACTATACTTCAATTAACCCCCCGAGGCAGTTTTATTTGTAGGGTAGATAAGGCCTTTATCCTGAGGATGTTCTTCTCCATTATTCTGCTAGGCTAATGTGTGCAGCCTTCTTCATTTCACTGCTCTGTTCTTTATGTTGCTACATGTTCAGATGGAACCTTGAAGCTCACAGTTCTCTGACTGCTTCCTGTGATTCACAGGTTCATCACTCCGAAGTTTTGGACAATGGATGATCTGACAGTCAGACAAAGGTGAGTATCATTCTTTATTTCATCACTTGTTAACAAGCTTCTCTCTACTTAGTTTCTGAATTTTGAAAAAAAAATCCCACGAGGCTGCATTTGTAACTCAGATTTCAGAATGTCCTCTTAGTTCATTTTTCCCCTTCCCCAGTGTGTTAGAAAATACTTAGATTTCCCAAAGGAAGAAAAAAAATACTTTTCAGAGGCTTCAAAACTCTTTGCCATATCTGAGTAAGTTAGTGAGTAGGTAGCAGTTAATTCTGCTGTTGTCATAATTAGTAAGCATATCAGCAACTCTACCTTTCATGCAATAGAAACAGCTGCAATCTGATAACAATAGACTGAATATTTAATTACCTTTTCTATGAACTGCAGTGGTTTTACTTCTTTCATAAGGGACAGGTGGTATGTGACATTTTCCTTCTACATTCTTTCAAGTGCAACTCATTCTGCACATTATTTGTAGACACCAAGCTGGAGTAAGATTCAAATCTCAGTTCTACTAGTGGAAAATAGGAGAAACTCCATTGAAATCAATAGTTATGTTAGTGTAAAACTGGCCTGAGCAAGATCAGAATTAGTACTTGGTTCTGTGCATGGGAAATTCTGACTACAACATATTCCTGATATACCCAATAGTGGTGAAAACTTGATTTAAAAAATAAATCAAGAAAAATTTTAGTGAACCAACACTCAGATCCAAACATGTTTAAACTTTAAGAAAGCACAGATCTTAATCCCACCCATTTGCCTAGCTTATTTGTGATTCACCACGTCTTCTTAATCCAGGTCACAGTGTTCCATATGTAGTTTATTTAGAACTCAAGAGTGGAAGAAAAAAAATATAATCACTTTGGGGTAGATCAATTTGCAATCAATGCAGCTATGACAGTTTATACCATCTGAGGATTTATGCCATTGCATTTATGTAGTGTGAGTAAAACAGTGCTCTTTTTTTCTTCAGTGTCATAGTAGAAGGGACTCAGGAGATTTTCTGTCTGGGCTGGTAATTTTGCAAAACCGAATGAACAGATGCTGATCGAGTAGTTATCAAGCCCCTTTAAATTTACAGGGCTAAATTGTAGCTGGTCCCCGACATTGCTCCATGATAATACCAGGAGTGGCACTAGCTTATCAGAGGGATGAAAGGACTGAAGGTGGGACCCATGCTTTACTCCCTTCTGCATCTGATTTGCACCACAGCACATACTGCATTTATGGGGGGGGGGGCGGGAAGAGGGGCCAAAAGACTTGCTGACCCCTGGTCAAGTTGGGAGAGGGGGGCTCAATGCCTGGAAGGGTCAGGGGCCTCTGACAGAAAGGGTGGGGTAGGGTTGGGGGCAGACAGCCCTTAGTGCTGCTCAGACTGTGCCTCCCCTCAGCCAGTCCTTAGTTCTACCTGGGGCTCCAGCCGCAATTTAAATGGTCCAGGCCTCTGGCCACCACTTCTCCTGCAGTATCATCAGTCAGGAGCCCCAGGCCCTTTTGAATGTATAGGCCCCAAGGCAGTTGTGTGCTTTCTCCTTCCCCTCCTCCTGCCATTGGCAGGCCTGTGCATCTATTTAAAGGACGGCACAGCTTCTGCATGCACTCCCCAGGAGGAATTCTCTCTGAAGGGGCAGAAGAGGATTCTCCCAGATAACACTGGGGTTGTACAAAGTCACAAGTAGTCAACCTTATGCCACCTGTTCCTCCCCTCAAATCCCAGGATAAGGAGTGCATTGGGCATGAGGAGGGATATATTTTGAGGATAGTCAGAGAAACCATAGTATCCTCCAGATCTTCATCTGGTACAGCTGCTAACTGCATTCCTAAGTCTGTTTTCAGTTATACCAGTGAGTCTTTTGGCTTCTGGCCACCGCAGAACTGGGGGGGACAGAAAGATGACTTTTAGCCATACCTCCCACCAGCTGCAATCCCAGAATTCCTCTTGGTGGCTCTTCAGATTCAACCTCTCTGCTTTTCCCATAACACATATGGCTGTGTATTTGGCCCACAGAGTAAAAGAGATGCCAAATGCTTCTATTGTTCTCTTTGAGGACTGAATAATAAGGTCTGTAGATTTAGTGTGCAACTCTGCAGTGGAAACAAACTAATAATAACAACACTAGTGTACAAGGTGAGAGGAGAATGGAAGAAATCCCTCAGATATATTTTATATGCCCGATCTAATGCTGAAATATAGGCGCTTGTATAGCACAGGAGCTCTGCTCAGCTGAACAATTGTACAAATTGTCTCTGTCTAATGACAATAAAAGGCCTAAATCTATGTAGTCCCACGGCAATCTAAAATCTGAGTTTAATATATTGTACTTTCATATCTGGGCCTAATGCAATTGTATAGAAGTCATTTTGTTTAAAGGACACTTTGCTGCATATATTGAAGTGTTACTGGCTTAGAATGTTATTGGCTACTCCTTAGAAGAAGGGTTGGCTAGAGAAATTCAAGAAAGGAAGTTCATCAACATTATTTGTATAAGTTGGAAGCAAATATATTACCACATGATCATGATTAGCCAAAATTTGAGACCTTGCCAGGTTGCTTCTATTAGGATTTGAAATTAGTGACATGACAGTAATATTCAGATATAATCAATTTTAAAAGGTTCAAAAAGTCATTTTTCTCTGTCAGTAGAAACCAACATCAACAGACAGTTCCTTGCTCACAAATCCTCAAATCAGCTACTCCTGTAAGCTTTGTACCCACACAATCTATGTACCCCAGCTTTGTCTTAGGTTCAAACTCCTGTTTTTCCTGACCTTTCCTAACTCCAATATACACAGCCTACAACCAATCTCCTAGCCGCTGTGTTTGCAAGGGAAACTTGTGAGTTCACATGGCTTAGCTCTACCTTGCCATGCCTTGGGCAGTTGTCTGCTCAATGGACCCCTGCTATTTTTACTACATACAGAGGTTTCATTACTCCTGATGAGCCTGGAAGAGTTGTGCTTGGCATAACAGCCATTAGCTTTAATGAGAGCTATGATGGTTTTTTGATCTAAGACTCATCTGCTGGTGGTCAATGGCCTCTTTCAGCATAACATCATAGTGACTATTTATATTGAAGGAGAAGCCAGAGACCCTGATCAAGAGCAGGTCTAAATACACACAAAGGTAGACCTTCTTCCCACTCCAAAGAAGGCAAGGGACATATAAAAGAAAAAAATCCAGAGGCTCTTCCAATATGCAAGAACCCTACAAAATTTCTATGGGTATGTCTACACTGCCCCACTAGTTCGAACTAGCGGGGTAATGTAGGCATACTGCACTTGCAAATAAAGCCCGGGATTTGAATTTCCCGGGCTTCATTTGCATAAGCGGGGAGCCGCCATTTTTAAAACCCCGCTGGTTCGAACCCCGTGCAGCGCGGCTACACGGGGCTCAAACTAGGTAGTTCGGACTAGGCTTCCTACTCCGAACTACTTAGTTCGAGCCCCGTGTAGCCACGCTGCATGGGGTTCGAACCAGCGGGGTTTTAAAAATGGCGGCTCCCCGCTTATGCAAAGGAAGCCCGGGAAATTCAAATCCTGGGCTTCATTTGCAAGTGCGGTATGCCTACATTACCCTCCTAGTTCAAACTAGGAGGGTAGTGTAGACATACCCTATGGAAGGTGAAGAGCACCTTCTTTAAGATGCTAAATGACATCAACTCCCAGTGAAGTCCATACCTAGAAGGATGACTTCCTCTCTTCCATATAATAATTACTAATTCCCCCGCACACATACAGCAGTGATCATTTCAGAAATACAATTATTTGCCTTGCTGTGGGAGAGGTCTAATGTAGTTGTTTCCCAATGGCAATATTACAATTACTTCATTGTAATTCACAGTGAGCTACCAGAATCTGCAGTCAATTCACTGTCAGTCCAGACTATATTTCTTCACTGCTAATGTATATCACTAGGTCTTTTCCGCTCTTCATTTCTCAATGCAGAATCTTCATAGCAAGCAATGTCAAAATGCTTTGCAAAGGTGAATTTTAAAAAACATTGTACTTGACAAGCAGGTGTTGGATTCAGATGTAAATCTTTGTAAGCTCTTCCAAGAACACCAGAAAGCAGAGATTTGGAGGTGTCATTCCAGTGGAAAATAATGTGATTAACCCATCAAGATATGTGCCACAAACAAATCTGGGCCTAAGCATGACCTTGTATAAAAGCTGCAGAATCTTGCAGTGAATTTCATATTCTTCCAATAACCAACATGACACTCTCAGTAGGGTAGCCATGTCTTAGAAATTGGTGAAAGACCAACATACCCGATACCTTGGAAGGTACTCCTCATAGAAGAAAGTGATAAGGAATGTGTGTCCCAGAGCTTCAGTATGGACAGAAAAGAATATTGTAATAATGCACTCTGACATTCCACATAGTGCCTTTCACCCTACAGTCACCCTGGGAAGGAATCTCACCCTATGATGGCACTGAAAGGTCCCCCAGAGGTCATAAAGAGAGTCATTATGCAAAGACTTACATATACTGTCTCTGGGCTCTAACCCGTAAAATGCATTTTTTCTGATGGCCACACTTTGCCCTCCATTGAAAGAGCTGAGCTTATACCTGAATTCAACATAGTGCCTAAGCATATGTGTAAAGTTTTGCATATGAGCAATCCCATACATGGCCACATGTCATGCAGAAACCTGCATTTGAAATTGCCCAAGGCTACAGATGTCCAGCTCAAACTGTTATATACATTTATTTAGAAAAAAGGATGATGATGAGAGAGAAATTGCTCTAGTTCAAACAGAAAGGTCTACTGATACCACCAGGGCTGTCCCAATGGGGGCATGGGACCTGGGGGCAACCCTTCCCCTCAGAGCCCCAGGCATGGGCCTGGAGCAAATCCCCTGGAGTTTACCTGGATGTTCTGCTTCTCATCACCACTGAGAAGCCAAACACAGTGGGTTGGGACAGGGCAGTGGCGTGGAGCGGTGCAAGCTGTTGGCTCGTTCCACTCCCATTGCTGCAGTGAATGTGGGGTAGGCAACCCATGCTGCTGCTCCAGCCCCAGGTAATCCACCCATGCCTCACCCAAAGGATGGTTGGGGTGACCACAGCAGGGCCAGGGGCAGCAGCCCCTAACCATCCTTTGGACAGGATGGCTCTGAATTCCACTTAAGACCAGAGTTGAGATCTTGACTATTAAGTAACAGGATAATTGAACTGGAAATGAATGGACCAAAATGTATAGGTTGGGAGTTAGGCCTTGAAATCTACAAATCCCTTAATTACTTTTTACACGGGTTAGGCCTATCAGAAGAGACAACTGTGATCATCTAGTACAGAGATGAACAACCTGTGGCCTGCAGACCATATACAGCTCATTGGGGTAAGCCACTGGCAGTCTGCCAGACAGATTGTTTATCTTGTGTCTACTGGTATGGCTTCCCATGGCTCCCACTGGCCATGGTTTGCTGTTCCTGGCCTATGGGAGCTGTGGGAAGTGGTGTCCAGAAAGTCTCTGCAGCCCAAGTGGCTTTCCACAGCTCCCATTGGCCAATGAGAGTGCGGGCAGCTGTACCTGTGGATGCAAGATAAACAAACTATCTGGCAGCCTGCCAGTAGCTTATCCTAACAAGCCTCATGAAGGCTCCAAGCTGTCCACCCCCACTCATCTAGTCTGACCTCCTATATAGTACAGGCCATAGAAGTGCCCAAAAATACTGCCCAGTATATATCTTTCCAGTATCTGTGCTGGAGTCTAACTATCTGGGCCTCAGGTCAATGGAGGATCCATGAAGAAAATGGCAAATCCAATCATTTGCTGCCTAGCTACTAACAACCCCTTTCTGGGAACCAGACGTGCTTGTACAGCTGGATAACAAAGGACTAAGGAGGGACCAGGTGAGATTTGCTCAGGCATTTGAGAGTGGACAGAGCAGAAGCCAAGGGTGGACATTGGCTGGGGCTCCATGTATCCAAAATAAACCATGCTGTAACTTCCTTTTCTCTGTGATACCTAGACATCTAATGAACCCTACTGCTTTTGCCGGGCTGGCTAGGAGTCATTGCAAAAGCTGAAGGTAGCAATGTTTTAATTCCTTTGGAGTGTGCAAGTTTCTCTCAAGTGTCCAACTCAGGTGGACTCACTTAAGAGAGCCCATGGTGAGAATCAGGAACTCTGAAGGTTTGGCCCAAGGGTAAGTTCCCTAGTGACAGAGTGAGACACTAAGGGTATGTCTAGACTGCATCCCTTTGTTGGCAGAGAGATGTAGATTAGGCAGGTCAACATTGCAAATGAGGCAGGGATTTAAATATCCCGTGCCTAATTTGCATTAAAATGGCTGCTGCATTTTGCTGACTCAGCACTTTGTCAGCAAAAAATGGCAGTCTAGAGGGGGATCTGTTGAGAAAGAAAGCCTTTTTAGACAGATCCCTTATGCCTCCTGCAAGGAGGTTTACAGGATTTGTTGAAAAAGGCTTTCTTTCTCAACAGATCCCCCTCTAGACTGCTGCTTTTTGCTGACAAAGTGCTGAGTCTGCAAAACACAGCAGCCATTTTTATACAAATTAAGCACGGGATATTTAAATCCCTGCCTCATTTGCAATGTTGACCGGCCTACTCTGCATCCCTCTGTTGACAAAGGGATACAGTCTAGACATACCCTGAGCGGGCTCCCAGGGACTGTTCCAGCGCACTGGACCTGTGTACCTCTGATGGCACCAGATAGAGGTTGCATTATTCCCATCTGCTGCCACACATGCCAGGGGGCTTTGCTCCTGGTCCTGCACCTGGGGTCCTGGCTGTCATATCTTAGTGTCAGGGTTTTGCTCCAGGTTTCAACTGGGGGGTAGGGAGTGGACAGAGGTAAGTGGGCTGGATTTCAGCAACCCTCACTCTTTGAAATGTTTGTACGCCACTTGGGGTAGGGATAGTAAAGTTCCAGCAGTAGGTTGGCTAGGGACCAGGATGAGAAAATGCAGGGAGCCTGATGGGAACCTCTGGTATATATTGAAGTGATTATAGAATTAATGACACTGTACACTTTTATCTGCCAGCTATTCCCAGACAGTTAATAATAAAGGGCTAATTAAACCACATCCAGTGTCACCTGTCCTTCTTCTGCTATAGCCAGACAATGCCATATTAGCCTGATCTGATGGGACTTGATTTGGATCTTCAAAAAGATCCAAAGCAGTTTTTCCTCTCTGTCCTCCACTATATCACATGTATAGTTTTTTCCATACATGCTCACATGGGAGTGTTTTTGGATATTCAGAAGTTACCCACTGGGAAATTGCTTTTTAACAAGTGGCAAGAACAGTTCCTTCCAAAGCTACTTTTTACAACTTCTGTGACTCTAATTTAACAGGAGATGCTGTGTTATCTGCCTTTAGCAAAGAATATGAAAAGAAGTAATGAGAGGGAGGAAAAGACTTTAAGTGCAATATGACAAACTCAGGGATTGCATCAATGAGATGCATGCAGATGGATCTCCTGAGATTAAAAAAATATATATATCAAATGGTTGTACCTCTGGTTATGTCATTATCTGCCACATATTCAGAAGAGTTGAAGTTTGCATTATGTCATTCAGTTCCACAATACACATTAAATCTTTACATTCAATAGACTTATTCTCCCATAGTTCTAAAAGCCCTCTCCTAGGCATTAAGTATTTACATTGCTCTGAGCACATCCTTCGTGCCAGCCTCCTTCCACAGTTACTACAGAAGGAAGTTTAGCTGCTTTAGTGGTACAGTCTATTTTGTATCTATTAATTTAACAGCTTGGCCAGTTCACTCACTTTCTAACCCTCTCCTACCCCGTTTCACCTCCTGAATCACTCCAACAAGATTTAATTTTTTTCAGAGGAAATTAATTACAAATTTCACCTGCACATTTGCCCACTCTGCCTGTTGTTACAGCCCAGCTCCTTGCTTCTTTTGATGCACTTCTAATTAGCTTGCCAGCCAGGCTCATACCTGTCCTCTTTAGATTTCAATGGGACATGACTCCTCACTGTTCTAAGCCCCTGCACCAAATCTGAAAGGTGTTTTTATATGAATGACAATGCTGCGAGAGCAGAGGGAAAGAGGAGATGGAAAGGGACACATCTGTGACTTGTTTTCAATGCCCCCCCCCCCATTTTGCATTCATGAAGAATCTTCCACTTTCTCCGCTGTGGATGAGACAAGATTTTTTCCCTTAAAAATAAATAAATCTGGGTGTAGGAAAATGGGTGCTGCAGCAGCTTAGGTTATTACTAGGAGCTGGGCTCCAGTTGCCAAGCAACTGCTGTTTGTGGAGACAGCAGGAAGTTTGTGCACTTGTACAGCACAGGTATGAACTGGATTCTCAGAGACAATGGGATTTTGTTTGTTTGGTTTTTTACGTACACTCCACCCCCCAAACTACATACATTCACCCTCTGCCCTTTGTTGAACAATGATGCATGAGTTGCTAATGTGGCAGTGAGGGTTTGGTTGGATGAATGTCTTTAGCATTTGCAAATGATCTTGCATGTTGGAAATTGTTTTGCTTTGTATTTCCTTTAGAAAAGCAGTTGCCACTTGCTGCTGCTGCTCTAATCTGATGGGGTTATTTTTATTGTTGTTGCTACACTGTGGGCTGCACACATTTTTTATTACAACTTTGTGTATAGTCCATTCTGGGTCTGAGCTTGCATTCCTAATTGAGGCAAAACTGTTGATTTCAATGGGCATTTTGCATGAGGAAAGGCCATGGGAGCAGGTACTTATAGATAAGTGTGCATAGATCTGCACTTGTGTACAGGCAGTCCCTGAGTTACGCGGATCCGACTTACGAATGGGGCTTTCTCGCCCCGGAGCTCACAGGCAGCGGGACTGCCCAGAGCGCAGCGGTCCCGCCACCTCGACCTCCAGGGCGAGAAAAGCTGCTCCGGGTGCCCCTGGTCCGCTGGGGACCGTCTCCAGCAGACCAGGGACACCTGGAGCAAAGCCGGGGAGGCGGAGGGGTCCGCCGCTGCTGCGGCTTTGCTCCTGGTGTCCCTGGTCTGCTGGAGATGGTCCCCAGCAGACCAGGGACACCCGGAGCAAAGCCGGGGAGACGGAGGGGTCCCGCACCTCTGAGGCTTTGTTGTGGCAAAGCCGGGGAGGCGCGGGACCCTGCCGCCGCTGCGGCTTTGCTCCCGGTGCCTCTGGTCTGCTGGGGACCATCTCCAGCAGACCAGGGACACCGGGAGCAAAGCCGCAGAGGCGCGGGACCCCGCCGCCGCTGCAGCTTTGCTCCCGGTGTCCCCGGTCTGCTGGGGGGGGTGCAGCTAGTGCGCCCCCCTCAGCAGACCAGGCTTTTGTTGTGGACCCTGGGGTAGAGCAGCCGGGTTGGTCCTGCAGGGACCTACCTGGCAGCCCAGCTGTTCTGTCCCAGGCTCGAGATTCAGCCGCTGTTGAAACTGATCAGTGGCTGATTCCAGGAAGCTGGGGGCAGAGCAATTCTGCCTCCAGCTTCCTGTAGTCAGCCCCTGGTCAGTTTCAGCAGCAGCGGCTGAATCTGGAGCCAGTTCCGACTTACATACAAAATTCAACTTAAGAACAAACCTATAGTCCCTATCTTGTACGTAACCCGGGGACTGCCTGTACATGGGGTTATCTTTAGAACCAAGGTTTGGCTCAGGTACTAAATCCCAGGTCCCCAGCAAAGTCATTTGAATGGGGCTCTTCTTTTGCATGATCCAAGATTCTATGTGTGGTCTGTCCCATTCTGCTTTGCCATGTGAAAGCTGGGAGAAGACAGGGACTATAATGCAACTGGAAAAAAATCCTTATTTCTAAGAAAGTCCCAGTTATCCTCATAGAGATCAAAGTCCACCACAAAACAGCTTGTTTACCACACATCATACTGGCTTTCAAACTCACTTTCATTATGTGAAAGCCTCTTACAGCAGCTAATGGTATTTCCTATTTCCTGATTTGTATTTCATAGACTTTATTTTCCATTCATTGAAACCTCATAGATTCACTTTTAGAATGTTCCACTGATAGAACCAGTCTATCTAACTGGTATAGTTCCTCTAAAAACTCCAGCTGGAGTCTCAAAGGGTACATCTACTCAGCGGAGGTATTTCAGGATACCGATGTATCCCAAAATAGCTACCCCACATCTTAGAAACACACCTGTTATTTCAAAATATTTTTTGAAATAACGTGCATACTATTTCACCATCCCTATAAACTTCATTGCTTGAGGGTTAAAGAATGGCTCAGAATAATGCACTGTTTCAAAATACATTCAAAATAAGCAATTCAATTTGCATACTGCAAATTGCGTATCTTATTTCATGTTTAGGTTGCTGTGTAGATGCACCCAAAATGTCCCATAAACTGGGACTCATCTCATAGAAGAGTTTTGGAGGTGTTCTTCCATCAGCAGGACCTCTTTACAGAAGAGAGTACAGAGGATAAATACAAGTGACTCTTTTAACGGTGGTCTAAAGATTTTATTTATCTTCAGTATTTGATCTTCATTAGATTAGCATAACAAAATCCTCCAAAGTCTTTGGCTCTTCTCCCATCCTCTGGTTACTATAGGGAGTAATACTTGAATTAGAGGATTTTTTGGAAGGTCAGGGGAAAAGAATACTTCTTGTAACTGCTATACTGGTTATGATGAAAATGTTCTGTCCAAAGGTACTGCAGCATAACTTAAATATCATAAAACATATATTCGCCTCTGGAAGTTCATTCTATTGCTTCATTCTTTGAATGCTGAGCTTTAAGTCATTAACTTTGTGTTGAACCCTTCATGTACAGTAATGGGCTGTATTATTTTGGATATACTGTTCAAAGAACTTAGGATAATAAATATATATCTGAAAAGGTAATACAAATCACCTTCAGAGAATGCTTAAGAAATTCAAGATGGATGCTAGTTGCTTTTAGGGTCTGCCTGAGGATCCGTAAACATCCAGCAACTGGGTTCAGGAATTTTTTAATATCTAAGAGACCGTTTAGATTCCAAAATAGAACTAAATGTGGGGTTCCAACCCAGCTCTAATTCTAACTGATTGTTCATAATTCCAACCTCCAAGATCAAGGAGAGAGAGCTAGTTTAAGAAATTATAAAGAATAAATGGCATTCTGTCATCATTTAGGACCAGGGATTTAGGAGTGAAATCAAGCCAAAGGGCAGCTGGGAAGAGTTGATCCTATTTCAAAATATGAAGGAAATGGGAAAAATTGGTGGTTTTTTTCAGAGTAAGAGATTTATGCATCAGAGGTTAATTAAAATGGCATAAAAAAACAGGAGAGACAATTCCAGTTCCATCTGGTTCCATAGGAATATTGTCTGGAGAGCAAGTCAAAAGCACATAAAGGAATAAACTGCCATTGGCCAATCATGGCCTCCTAAAGGATATAATGTTGCTAGCTGCTAGTGGAAGATTTAGCCTTATATGATTTAACCTTTTATTGAGTGTCATATTTACACTATAAGGGACATCCACTAGCATGGACTATTGCTTAATGAAGGCTAGATCTACATGGGAGAAGGGAGTTATTTATTTTATTGGGGGTTCAGCTGTTGTCTCTTGTGCACATGCTACTGTTCAATGTTCAACTTTGTAACCTGTGAGATGGATGCATAGAGCCTTACATAAGTGCCCCTTCTTCACAATTATATCCAAAGAGCTACTCCTAATGTGGGAACACATTCACATTTATTTTTTTCTGGGTGGGTTCAACTTTGGCTATTTCATTCATTTTAGCTTCAGCATTCACCAAAAGAAAGGAAGTGCTTTGTGAAGCTCAAAAGTATGTCTTTTGTCCCAACAGAAGGTGGTCCACTAAAAGATATTACCTCAGCCCCTTGTCTTAAGGAAAACAAATGACATTTGCAGAACCATATATTTCAAGTCTCATTATCTTTTTTCCCCCTCTCCTCATCTTCAGAGTTTTGCTCATTAAGCTCTTTACAGGATGAGACCACTAGCAGTACGATTTATAGCATGTACAGACAGGGCCTTTCTTGAGGTTTGCAGCAAAGCAATTAACAACCCTCTACTGAGATACAAATGACAGACTCATGTGACTGATGCTCACATTTACATCTTATCTTATTCTGGATCCCTTTTAAATCTTTTCTAATGTCTTTATTTTCAGTTCTCTTAGTCACAGGGCCTGGTGTGTTCGTTCAACTTCCATGTGTGAGAAGTCAGGTATTTCTAGATTCAGGAGGACTAGGGAAAGCAGTGGCTCCCGAGCATCAGCATTTATTTCCTGAATATGCTAGAAACCCCCTGCTCACAGGGGACTAACATGTTGGTTCTGCATTGGTCAGGAGAGCTTGGGCCAATGAGAAAGACTGCACTCTGCAGCCTCATTTCCCTTCAGACCCTAATATTTTAAGAGGGTTGCTCTCTCTCATAGTGACCATTCCCTATTAGGAAGCAGTGGCGTGGGAACATTTTTAATAATGGGGGTGCTGACATCTCCCCAATTCCTGTCCTCCCCCACAGCTGAGGCTGGGAGCAATGCCCTGGCATAGGGGAAGCATCCAGGACTTGGGTTATGGGGCTGACAGAAGAGGCCTCAGCGTGCAGGGCTAAAGCAGAGCCCTTTGGCACACAAGGCTGGCAGCCTGGAGCCAGCAGCAGAATCCCTAACATACAGGGCTGTCAGCAGAACCCCGGGCATGAAGTGCAACATTTGGGACCCTAGGGCGGAGCTGGTAGCAGAGCCCACAGAAAGTGGGGCAGCAGCTGGGTTGTCAGCAGAGGGCTGTCAGCAGAGCCTGCACGGTGCGAGGAGGCAGCTGGGGCCCTAGGTGCTAGGCTTGGAGCTCAGGGGTGCTGCAGCAACCTCCCTCCCCCGCAGCCCAATTCCTATGCTTATACAGCTGCTCTCCGAGTTACGAACGAGTTACAGACCAACACTTTGTCGGATCCTATAGAGTTACATGTAACTCGGATCCCATAGAGTTACATGGTGACCGCGCTGTTCGTAAGCGCGGATCACCATTCGTAACTCGGATCCGCATTTATGACCGCTTTGGTTGTAAGTGCGGATGGTCGTAAGTAGAGGTGGCCATAAGTCGGGGAGCGGCTGTATTAGGGAGTTGGAGATTTGAGAAGCAGTTACTGGTGGGGACCACAAGAGCTGTGCACTCATTGTGGGACTCTACAGGGTATAGCATGGGAAGGCTTGCTAAAAGTAAACCGCCTTTCCTGCCCCTCTGACAAAATCATTAGGAAGTAACTACAGAGTTTTTACTCACAGTTTCCTGTCCCCTACTTATAGGGAATGATTTGACTGAAGGACAAGTTCAGGTGAAGAGCAAGGTTGGGGGATAAATCACACTATACCTCAGACAGAAAACATATGTATTGTCTAATGGAGCAGCAGCATCAACTCAAATGTTTCTTGGGTGACAGGAAATTCTGGTGTCTTCTCCCAGCTTGGATCCCATTCTAGTTTCTGCTCGTCCCCTCATTTTCCCCACAGGAATCCGTGGTCTCTCTCCCCTGGGAGTCATGCCTCTCTCACCCACTCAGAGTATGAGGTGGTGCCACCAGTCATCACATTCCTGATGGACTCCCCTGTGCTCTGCCCCACAGCTGTGCCCTGTGATCCTGTCACAACACTGTGTGCATCCTGTCACACCATTTGGGACAGCTGCTCCCTACCCAAATTTGAGCAGCACTGCAATCCTGTGTGCACCATGCCAGTGCAACTCACTGAAATTTGGCCCCATAACTCTACTTTTTTTCCATCTGCATGTGGAATAAATTGTGTTATGTGCACTAAGGCATTTGGGGATGTGCACCACTAGTAGAAACACATACTGCAGGCTGTGGGTTATGTGGGCACCCTGCTAATCAGCTGGGCAACACCTGAATCTCTCCTTGGTGGCCGCCTAAATCACAGTTACAGGGAACACTGCCCACAACTCCTGAATCTGTATGGAGGGATGGCTGGATCACATATCAGTTTTATCACTCACACCCCTGACTGCTCCAGCACCAGTCTTACTGATTTGGTATGGGGCCACTGCTTAAAAGTGATCAGGCAGTCCCATCTCTCCTCTTGTCCCTGAGTTCTACAGCCTACTAAGCAACAGTAAAAAAGAACAAAAGCCAGGGGGAGGGGAAAAGGGACAAAAGGCCTTTCCTACTCACCACTAATTGGAGCCATGAAATGGGGAAAACTGTCTGTGGTGTAAGGAGAGAACATGACGCTCTCAGGTACTGCCTCTCTTAGAACCCTTTTCTCATCATATCTTCAGAGCAGCACAATGAGTTAAAAAAAACCCCAACAACCCAATTCTGATCCCCTCCCTATAATACCACAAGCTAGTGACAACAAATGAAAAGGCTGTCTCTGGTCTGGTTGACCTGAAGCCATGCCAGCTGGCTGAACTCCAAAAGATGAGAAGGAAAATAGCTCAGGTATAGCTCTTGTTTTTTTATCTTCCTGTACATATCCCTAAGAGACTTCCTTTGCCCAAATACAAATACAGCTAACATCAGCGTCATAAACTGAGTGGTAGACGAATGACCCCAAAGGTGAAGTTGAGGACCATTGACCAGTTTAGGTTTACTCAGACACAGAAATATTGTGCTGAAAGCCTTGTAAAAAGCCTATTTTCCCAAAATTTTCAATATCACCGATTTTGGCTAGGTTGAGAAATGCTGAGAAAACAACCTGCTCTTTCTTGATAAATTTGACATTTCCATTTTCTTGTGATACTGCAAAGGAGTTTGAAATCTGCACTCTCAGATCCCCAAAGCTCGAGAGGATTCAGAATCCAAACCTGTCTCCAAATTATGCAGCTGACTGCCTTTTGTTGTGGCCCTGAACCAAAACCTCAGGTCCATAGGAATTGACATATTGGATCAAATCAGATGTCCATCTAGTCCTGACTCCTTTCTCCCACTGTTTCTAGTGAAAGTCACCTCAGTGAAGCAGGGTAATCTTTCTCCCACATATATTAGGTCCTACCTTAAACAGTTATACTTAAAACAAGATTCTTAAACCTTGAAGCATGAGGTTTAATGTTCTTTCCAAAAATATTGATATTAATTACAACTCTGTCTATTCTTGTTATCTATATAAATGTCCAATTCTTTTTTTAATCTTTCTAAGTAATTGTCCTCAATGACATCATGTAGCCATGAGTTCCACAGTTTAAGTGAATATGTAAAAAATATTTCCATAGAAGTTTTGAATCTGCCACCTTTTAATTTAATTCAAGGTCCCCTTCATCTTGTGGCACAAAAGAGGTAGAACACAAGTTCCTTACCTACCTTCTTTACACTATGCCTTACTTTACTTTTATGAAGTGATCTCTTATTTGTCTGCTTTCTAAGGTAAAGAATCTCAGATTATTTCACAACACAACACTTCAACTTTGAGACTAGGTTGTGAATTTAGATCTGGATACAAATGTTACAGCACAGAACAGGAAAAGATAAGTTGCTTGTGGATATTAAAAATAAACAATCTAGAAAACTGACTGAACTCCTTTGCTTATCCTTAATCAATGTATAAGTTTTGTAGAAGCTTGTGAGACCTTTAAAGAAGCTGTTTCCATACAGAAATTGGCTCCTGTGGTATAACTATCATTGACTTCAGTGATTATTTTCAGAAAAAGCATAATTTATTTCACTTCCTACTTTAGTGGAAACTAATGACTTAGCAACTACAACTTCTTTACATTTATCTCCACTGCCAGTTTGAAGTCCATAAGAAGCTGGATCTTTTTGCTCATTATTTCCTTCAATGTGTTGACTCTTCATAAGACACTGTTAAAATGGTTTGAAAAAAAACTGAGAAATTACTTAGGAAAGATAGCTACATAAAATAAGAGGACAATAAGAAGGCAGAAAGCCAAAGAGGATATATTACAAAGATTTCTTTGCATATAAAATGGGAAATTTTCTTAGGACAAGTGTGGGAGCTTCAGTCATTATGATCTTTGAGATTGAAATGGACAAAGGATTCATTTTTTTTAAATCTTGCTCTAGGTAGGGTTCAGGGCAACTTAAGTAAGTGAAAAGATTTTTCAACTTCACATTTCTATTACACTATTATTTTAATTATTTAGGGAACAGCCTCTCTCCTTTCCAAACCTTCGCCTTTCTTTCTAGGGCTCCTTCTGTTTTCTCTCTTGTCAAAGAGCCCCATTGCTCTCTGTTTACAGCACGCACTGTTTCTCTCATCTCCACTCGCTATTTGTAACAAAGAGCTCAGGAAAATACAGTTCAGAATGGGGTTTAAGACTGCTTCTGGATCTCAACACTGCTAATTGCTCTAGTCACAGCACAAAACTTGCAGGTAGGATCTGGGCTTCCTTTATAGTCTCATTCACTTATCCAATTAGCATCTTGTTCCTTACCCATATGCAGTGTCTTTTCTCCCAGACCACTGCATATTAGTTTTTGTAACCCATTGTGACAATACACTGTCAAAGCTTGTGTTGTTACTGGAGCTCCAGCTACAGGCTTGTCACTATTTAGAAATTCAGTTTTATGTTGTCATCATTTCTAATACCAATGTATGACACCATTAGCTCCTTCGTTTTTGCTTAGCTTTTACAATTAAAAAGGGAGGTAAAAATCAATACCAGCTGACCTAGCAGCTGAAGCTGAATCAATGCACACAGGTGAGCTTAATGGGGAGCAGCAATAGAAAGGGATCCAGCAGGTGTGAACCATCAGTCAATGCAGCTGCAACTTTGCTAGCTAGCTGAAAGAGGGAGCTGCAGTTACATGCAATGGATAGATGCCAAGATGTTTTTGGACTTTTAGGAAAAGAACAGAAGTAGGTGGTAGAATTGCAGAACTGGCACTGTAAAGAGAGAAGTTTGCTCTATAGCTCTCTGACAATAGTTGTTCCTAATGTACTATTTTAATAGGATTAAAAAATGGAATCAGATGATTTTTTTTTCATGGGAGAAATATTGCCTGAACAGAGATTTCCAGAACACGTTGGCTATGTCAACACTGGTGGGTTCTTGTGCAAGAACATCTTGCACAAGAACACATCCATGCTGCCATGTGCTTTTGCGCATGAGAATCCATGGCAGTGTGGATGCTCTCTTGCACAAGAAAGCTCTGATGGCCATTTTAGCGCATCCACACTGCCCTCTTGCGCAAGAACTCTTGTGCAAGAGGGTTTAAACTTGTTAGAAGAGCATAGCTCTTGCAAAAGAAGCTTAGCATAGCTCTTCCCATGCTTTACTGTAAATCTTCTGGCGCAAGAACAGGCGGGCCGTGTGGACGCTCTGCGGGCTCTTGCGCTATAACCTGCTAGTGTAGACATAGCCCTTGAGATATAATCAGCGCATGCTTTATTCATTGGCTGCTGCTGTTGAATGTTAGTCTGAGTATTTGTAAGGGGAGGGGGAACCTAGAGTGACTAGTCCTGGTCCTGGTCTTTCCCATAACTTGACTGATTTGAGTCCATGGAATGATAGTCAATCTGAGGTGGGGGAGGGATGTGGGGTGTTTTTTTTTTTTTTTGGTCTAAATGTTTGTTAATGAAAATTGGGGTTTTCTTATCAAAAAGTGTCATTTTTTTGTGAAGTGGTGGTGAATATTCAACACCTCTCCTCCTTCCCCCCCCCCCAAAAAAAAGCTTCTAGTTTAAATTCTCTGTTGGAAAATTCCCCCCCATAAGAAGAGGAAAAAAACAAATAAAAAAATTCTTCAAAAGATGATTGGTATATTTTCAACTGTGTCCTAGTCAGCCTTCTTATCTGTCTGGAGTAGTGCCAGTGGAAGCATTGTTTCTGCTCCTGTGTAGAAAACGCATATAGATATCAATATTATAATTTGCTTTGTTTTCATGTCATGGTTGTACATTAATTGTAAAGTCCTAAAATCTAGCATTGTTTCTTTGTTATACAAAGAGTCAAGTTGGAGGGAAAAGTGACATAGTGCTACCTAAAATATGAAGAATAGGGATGGTGTGATAATTTTATGTTCATAAGATGAGAATAATGAAAGAATAAATGTGGATTCCATTCATCTGACACTTTCATCATGACTTATGTATTTCATGTTGTTGTTTCATAGATGTAAACTGGTGTCTAAATGGTGACTACCATGACTGTAATAGCTCTGCAGAAGTAATTTACGTCGCAAACTACAGACAAGAAGTTCCAATATCACATATTGGAGATTTTATGCAAAGCCCATGTTATGTGGGTAACATTTTCAATCACACTAAAGGGAATGCATAAATGGCAGATGGAGGCATAGGATAAAGGTTGAGATTTGAAAGTTTTAGAGAGAGAATCTTCAATTCATGTCAACAGTCTAGTTAACACATGACAAGACACGGGGGAGTTGCTTTATGAAAGTTCATTGATACTGAAACATATGGAAGGTTGAGTCTGCCATAATCACACTAGTGCCAGGATTTTGCTGATCATTGGACAGTTTTAGATAAACTTTAGGAAGCAAACATGATACAGATGTTAAGCCTCACCTTTTTACCATGGCTAGGGAACTTTTTAAAAGAGCAGATGGTACTAAGTTTAGAGTCATGAATCACTGTCATAGACTCTCTTCAAACTGTCTTATAATACATGAGTTGATAAACCCCAGAAGGCAATATTTTCATTACTATCTCTGTCACTCTGTTTGAGCACCTTTGCTACTGAAATGAACTTCATTACTATTATACTAAACCTTTAGAAATGAATAGAAAGCTCCAGCAAATCACTGTGGGCTTGTCTTTACTACTGTGCAATATTGGAGCAGTGGGAAGACACAGTGTAGACTCTGCTTTAAGTCAATATAACATACTCTGCTTAGCGTGGTGGATATTTTTATACCCCTGAGTGATGTAAGTTACATACATTTAAACAGCAGCATAGACAAGCCTTATGAATCAGTGTCTGATCAATTTTTTCAGAGTTTACACTTTAACATTGTTCTTGATACTCTGGAGTGATAGAGGAGGAGAAGAAACTACACCAGTTTAATTGTATTTATGCAAACTCATTAACAAAGAGTGATGTCCACATTTTCGGTAGTCTGAGGAGATGGTGATGCAATGTGCAACGTGATAGCAACAGGTACATTTTAAATAGGAAATCCCCCCTTTTACATCCTCATCCCTACCAAAGGGCTATGTCTACACTGGCGGCTTCTTGTGTAAGAACATCTTGCACAAGGGTTCTTGGGCAAGAAGTCTTGTGCAAGAAAACGTCCACACTGCCATGTGCAAGCTGTGCTTTTGCGTAAGAGCATCCATGGCAGTGTGGATGCTTGTGCAAGAAAGCTGCGAAGGTCGTTTTAGCCATAGGGCTTTCTTGTGCAAGAAATCCCTGCCGAGTGTCCACACTGCCCTCTTGTGCAAGAGTTCCTGTGCAAGAGGGCTTACACCTGTTAAAAAGAGTGTAGCTCTTGCCCAAGAAGACCTCTCTTACCACGCTATACTGTAAATTTCCTTGCACAAGAGAGGACGGGCAGTGTGGATTCTCTGTGGGTTCTTGCGCAAGAACGGCTGTACTTGTGCAAGAAGCTGCAAGTTAGACATAGCCCAGGGGTATATCTGAAGAAATACCCTAATGTGTGGCTAGTAGCCCAAGCTTTCCAGGACAACACAGCTAGGCTATGTCTAGACTGGCATGATTTTCCAGAAATGCTTTTAATGGAAAAGTTTTCTGTTAAAAGCATTTTTGGAAAAGAGCGTCTAGATTGGCACAGATGCTTTTCCGAAAAAGCACTTTTTGCGGAAAAACGTCCGTGGCCAATCTAGACGCACTTTTGTGCAAAAAAGCCCCGATCTCCATTTTCGCGATCAGGGCTTTTTTGCTCAAAACAAATCTCAGCTGTCTACACTGGCCCCTTTGCACAAAACTTGCACAAAAGGGACTTTTGCCTGAATGGGAGCAGCATAGTATTTCCACAAAAAGCACTGATTTCTTACAGTAGGTAGTCAGTGCTTTTGTGGAAATTCAAGCAGCCAGTGTAGAGAGCTGGCAAGTTTTTCCAGAAAAGCGGCTGATTTTCAAGTAAAACTGGCCAGTCTAGACACAGCCCTAGGCTAATGGAGCTAGAGGAGAAGCAAACTGAGAGATGAAGGATAAACACCAGAGAGAATGGAAGCCCCTATATCCAAATCATGAATGTGCACAGAGTTAAGCAGGATAAGAGCAAGTCTAAGGAATTTGGTGAGTCAGACAAGTTGGGAGAAAGGGAAAAATGTCTGACTGGGCTGAGAAATGTTGGGACTTCCTTTGAGACCCTTTCCACTCAGTTTATTTAGAACACCTTTTTGAGTCATGAGAGAACACTTCATCCAGTTCTCTGTGGATTTCATCACTCAGATTCCTTTATTGGCACACATAAAGCTACATAGAGCTTTGGTCAGACTCAAGCACCTGAGGTAGGTATAAGGCAAGGCTACTCAACTTTGGAAGCCCCGGAGGCCACAACGATACTCACAGCACATATTGAGGGCTGCTACTTAAGTTTGGTTGCATATACATGCAAATATATGCAAATAGCTTCTTTCACACTAACAGGCATGAATACAAAGCAATTCCCACAATGCCCCAGTGCTTCCAGCACCTCCTCCCGGGGGGCTAGAAATGCTGACACCATGTACCAGTCTGTTCCAGCCAGCCCATCTGATTGTGTTTTTCAGTGCTCACTCCACTTGGGAGACACCTCGCCATTGTGGAATGTGTTCCCAGCGGAGGCCATGTTCAAAGGATCCTACCCACAGACCGCATGTGGAGCCCCGCATAAACCCAAACTGCACCGTGGACCACAAACAAATGGGCTATGTGTTGAGTATTGCTGGCATGAGGTATTCCATGCATCCAAAGTTACGTGGAAACTTTCTCCCTTCATATACATTTATACATCTCATTGCATTTGCTCTTATTACATCACAAATTTCTGGATTTGCTTGGGATTGGCAGGAACCAATCCCTGTGCATCATGCCTCTCTCATGCTTGACCTTTACAGTACATTCCTAGCTTATCTTGTCCGTTATTAGTAAATAATTCCCTAGGGCTATGTCTACACTGGTGGGTTGTTGCAACAGAAGTATGCAAATGAGGCTAAGTGTGGACTATCGCCGAGCCTCATTTGCATATCTAATCAGCCGCCATTTTTGAGGAAGAGGCTCTTGCACTAGAAGGAGCTGTCTACAATGCCTCTTCTTGCGCAAGAAAAACCCTCTTGCGCAATGCCACTACGCTGATTATTTTCAGGAATAGCGGCATTGTGCAAGACAGTTCTTCTTGCGCAATAAGGGGCAGTGTAGACAGCTCCTTCTAGTGCAAGAGCCTCTTCTGCAAAATGGCTCCTCATTAGATATGCAAATGAGGCTCAGCAATATTCCACGCGTAGCCTCATTTGCATATCTCTGGTGCAAGATCACGCCAGTGTAGACATAGCCCATGTGTTCTCCCTCTTATGTTGTTAGCTGGCTCAGAGATTCTGTCCTTTTAGCCTATTGACCTATTTACTTCAGCCTAATTATCTATTTCCTTCTCTATCTATCTTCTAAGAAAATATGTCTTCCTTCATGTGTTAATTATTCATCTCCAGCCGGGTATTGGTGATAGGAAGAAGGGTGTAATTGCTAAGAGATTAAAAATTGTTTGGAAACACAAAAATATGTGAATATTAGAGTGACCTGAAAAATCTTGGACAAATTCAGAAATGATTCCCTTTATGTAACCATCATAGGTTACAAAGCAAAAGTTCCAATCCAACTTCATGAGCACTTCAGGACATGATCATAACTACCTTCAAGCAAATCCTTTTCCATAGAGCAGAAGAAGCACTGGCTTCCAATGGACTATATAACATGGTGACTGGTGGGTGCAGATGTGGGCACATTAAGGTGCATACCACAGAACTCTGCTCTCTCAGGGACCTCTTCTTGCCATAGCAGGAACATAGAAATGTTTGGATGATCTTGGTGAGAATGCAGCCATTGGACCCATTACTGCTGTTACACTGGTAGAACCCAACAGGGAGTGCAGTCAGAGACTATTGCAGTGGCAACCGAAGTGTGTGATGGGGATGTTGGACCTTCCCCCCATTTAAATCACTAGTCAACCTGCAGTGATAGGCCCATTTATTCATACTTGATACAGAGACCAGGAGTTGGGCCATTATAACGTTCTCTCTTGGATGATCTTCTATGAGTGTACCTATCCAGTTATGTATCAGAGGGGTAGCCCTGTTAGTCTGAATCTGCAAAAGCGGCAAGGAGTCCTGTGGCACCATACAGACTAACTGAAGTGTTGGAGCATAAGCTTTCGTGGGCAAAGACCCACTTCGTCAGATGCAAGTGGATCTTTGCCCACGAAAGCTTATGCTCCAACACTTCAGTTAGTCTATAAGGTGCCACAGGACTCCTCGCCACTTTTGCCTATCCAGTTATCTGTCTTGATTTTATTTCTTTATTTATTCTCATATCATATGCATTTGAATTATGATTGCTTCATTCATTTTTCTAAGGCTACCTGTCAGATTTGCTTTTGTGGTAAATATCCCTTCCTTCACCTGCCTCATCTGCTGCAGCTCTTTGCGTCTTAACTTACAGGAAGAGCTAGGAAAATAGTATCCCCTACTGATCCGTGACATTTCTGCCTGGTGAGTTAACAGCTACTGGAGTCTCAGTTGCTGGAAGTTGCCTGCCCTCCCACTCTAACCAGGCCCGTGCTGTCTATTTTGAGGGTTATGCTAGATGTCTGAGAACATTTCCATCAGAGAGGAGTTTATGGACGATGTGGCACTCCAGTCATCTTCTTGATGGGCTTTATTTTACCATGGGACCTATTTCTTAATTATATCTAATGTATTCGTGGGTGATCTTTAAGTCTTGGACTTGTAGTTACTTGTGCCTATATTTTCAGTCAGTGCATTATATTGGCCATGGAGCAAGCTAGACTTGACTAGTAGGCAATATTTGTGTGTTTTTTTTTCCTCTTATGGTTCAGAGTATGATTTCAAATAACTTTTTTGTTCTTCTTATGAACTCTAGTGAAGAATTCAGGAAGAAAAATATAGGTTGGTCCATTGAACACCATAACCTAATAGATCAGATACAAAAAATCTCCAGGGCTCAGAGGTATAAAAAAGCCAAACTTTGATTTCATTTCTCCACAAAGTTGTGAGATATGACATGGAAAAGTGCTAAGAAGAATTGAGCTATATCGTGTAAGCCCTGACAAAAAATGTGGAGCCTATGAAGCTGAAAAAGAAAAGGCCAAGTACCCATGTGGTTTGTATTCAGGCTACTTTCTCCAATCAAGTTTGTTGTGTACAGCACAATATGGCACTCTGTCTATATCATACGTACCATACAGCCTGGAGTGCAGTAAAAGAAAACTGCAGTTTAAGATGATACATCTGAACATTTTGCTAAGAATTCACTATATCTAATGATGGTCTCTACTGTAGTTCCTGCATAGAATGGCAGGTCCCGGGTTAGATGGAGGAATGTGTTAGAAAGGAGCAAGTTGAAAAAAAAAAAGGGCATGGATTCAACTGTAAGGTGAAAAATACCATAAAACACATGGGAAACCCTTTGCTTTCTTGACGTGAGCATATATATCTATTTAGTTTAACTGTGTTTTATTCATGTAAATGTGCCCAAAAGTCTAGGTACTGGGAGCATGATTTCATTAACTGCATCATAAAGAAGCTTGCTATTATTACATCACTACTTTCAATGGAAGGTATTTTTCTTTTCTAGGATGCTGAAAAGCATTATTATCAAAAATAAGTTTGCAAGTCAAGGCAGGCTTTTATGAATCTCAGTTGTTTCCATGTAATACAACATTTTTCATGCTAAGGAAAATTATGAAGCATCTGTTAATATGATACATATTTTGTTTTGAAAATTGCATTTAATTTGCTAGCATCCGTTATTTTTCTGTTCTGCTCATGTAGAGATGCATGCACTTACTTAATGGCATGAAAACACAGTATAAACACTAAAAATTGCAACTTTGTGACATTTTTGTGATGTGGATATTAGCCCAATATCACAGATTGGAAAACTGAAGCACATAGAGGTGAAGTGACTTGCCCAATTTTCTTCCCCTATGTTATATGTTAGTTTTCTATTAACTTGCAGTACTGTATTTCAGCTCTGAACCACAGTTGCATCAGAAACATGAATAAAAAACCTCAGTTAAAAGGAACATTCCATACCCTTAAAAGAACAATGCTATCTTTTGAGCTCAGATATTCAAATAAAAAAAGTCACATGGGTGAAGGCTGGAAGTGGCTTGGGCCTTTCTGGACCTCTGAGAGGGCCTGCTTGGAGCCATAGTAGCAGGTCATAGTAGCAAAAACCCATATTGATCTGGGTGATCCACAAACCACCACAAGTTTTGTAAATTTTTCAAAAGAAAAATACAACTCTAAACAGAGCATTAGGGCCTAGCCCCACTGACATCTATCATAAACCTTCAAAATAAGGTTAAGTGGTACACAGCTCTTCTGTTGGCTAGATGAACAGGAGTGAATGTTACCAAAAATTAATGCATGAACCTAATCCAGGAGAAAACAGCAAATCTTCTTTCAATGGAAAACAGAAAGTCACAGGAATTTTTTTTGGCTGAATAAGGACCAAGTGTAATTTGAGAAAGGAATTCAGGAACTGGCCTGTAGTTGCCCTTGATTCATGATGTGAAAGACATTTTGAATCTGGTGACAAATGTTTTGATTTTACTTTTATACTAGTAAACCTCCATTTCAGTCAATGACAATTAGGTCTAAAGAGCCTTAAACTGAGATATCATAATCAACCAGGTATAAAAGAGAAGAAGACAAAGATGGATAGCTGTATGGAAGGGTCTCTTAAATATTTTGATCATTTTTAAATATAACAATTTAGGTCTGTCACATAATTACTTAAATGTAAGAGATGTCCTAGCTATCTAAGGAAAAGGCTCTCACAGACCATGTGAATCTTCTTTTACGAAAAGGAAGGCAAACAAAATTTTGACCTAAGACCAAGTTTATAAAATATTGACTTGGATTATTCTCATTGTGGGAGTAATTTTACTTGAATCCCTCATTAAAGAGTCAATCTCTATTTAATATTAGATGATCAATCAGACAATATTGTTGAGTGGCAGGTATGAATAAGGTCAAAACTGCAATATGCTTACCTTTGGACTCGTTGAATAGCAGTTTTATAGCTCTTCAAATAGGATCACAGATCTTAATCATCAACTGATGGTCTGTCTAAATACAGTCATGTGGAAACCAGAGAACATGGTTCCCCAGTGGACCCATTTTGAGATCCCACGTTGCTAGTTAGTCATATCAAATTGTGTATATAGTTTTTACTACTTTATTTCTTTCACATTGGATCAGATTTTTAAGCACTCCATATCTACAGATGAGGCTAAATTTTCATAATTTCTTGTCACAGTGAGGTCATTTGAAAACCTGGCCACTTATTTTGGTGGGAGCTAAACTGTTAGAAAATACCATTTCAGGTGCTTAGCCCTACTGAAGATGTTAGCTGTTGTGATTATTGCAGATCTGTCTTATTACATTATATAAAATGTTTCATGATGAAATATCATGCAGCAACCCAATCCATAAGGACAAATATCTCAGTTACTGGAACAATGAAACTTAATGACAAATGAAACCAGCATACATATGACAAAAGTATTTCGTCTTTTTAATGAGAAGTTTTTCTCAACTTGCCCAAAATAATTGAAGAGGAAATTAACAGTGAAGTGGGCTTTTGAGAAAGGAAAACAATTGTTGTAGAAAAATATTAAGTAACTGACTGGTATTTGTGGGATTTGAATTTTGAATTTGGGGTGCAAGTGCACACTGCTTCATACTTTAGCCAAATAATTTGTCCATCTGTTTAAGTATTGTAAATGGGCGGTAATTATTATCAGCACACTCACATACTAAAAGCGAAGTTTAAGGCACCTGGATTTTGAATTGAAAATGGTGCATAAATGTGGGATCCGGGTAAAATTTTGGCTCCCTTGGACTCACTGGAAAAACTCCAATTCATTGACTTCAACAGTGCCAAGATTAGACCTTAATCCAGGGATGGGGAATCCAGGCTTGCTTGGGTCTGGCCCCTGAGGCACAGGGTTGCCCGCAGCATTAGGGAGTCTGCACCCTACTGCAGGACCGGAGCACACAAAATCTACTAGATTAGGCCCCATCTGATGTGCGATGGGAATGTGGGGAGTGTCTGTCTCCTTCTCAGTCAGGGGCCACGTCAGTGATGGTTCGATTTTTTTGGCTTCTCACTTGTGTGCGGACCCCCGACTGATTTTTCTGTGGGTCAGTGGCCCCTGATCCAAAAAAGGTTCTTTGCCCCTGCCTTAATCATTAGTGTTAATGCCTAAAAGCAAAATTGTGAATCTTAGATTCATAAACAAGATTAGCATTTGAACCTAGGGAACCTAATTCTCATTCACACTAAGGCAAAGATTCCCTCTCCTCCCCCAACTTTAATTAGCTTTGAATCAGGCCCTAAATCCTTGGTAGTGCAAAGAGGCCTTAAACAGACGTAAATGTAACTTACTCCAACCTAAAGGACTCCTTACACTGCCAGAGCTGGTGATTTAATTCTGGCTCGAGGAGAAATAGCTGCACTGGATATGAGCATTCTAAAAATAGAAGTGTAGCAGTGGTAGCACAAGCAGAGGGAGGGTTCATAGAATCATAGAACCATAGAACTGGAAGAGACCTCAGAAGGTCATCAAGTCCAGCCCCCTGCTCTAGGCAGGACCAATTCCAACTAAATCAACCTGGCCAGGGCTTTGTCAAGCCGAGACTTAAACACCTCGGCTGTGTCTACACTGCACCCCTTTTCCGGAAAAGGGATGCAGATTAGACACTTTGGAATAGCAAAATCTGTGGGGGATTTAAATATCCCCCGCGGTATTTGCATGAACATGGCTGCCGCTTTTTTCCGGCTTGGGGATAAGCCGGAGAAAAGCGGCAGTCTAGACATGATTCTCCAGAAAATAAACCCTTTTCCGGAGGATCTTTTATTCCTACTTGAAAGCGGCAAAAAGCGGCAGCCATGTTAATGCAAATACTGCAGGGGATACTTAAATCCCCCGCAGATTTTGCTATTCCAAAGTGTCTAATCTGCATCCCTTTTCCGGAAAAGGGGTGCAGTGTAGACACAGCCCTCTAGGGATGGAGACTCCACTACTTCCCTAGGTAACCCATTCCAGTGCTTCACCACCCTCCTAGTGAAATAGTTTTTCCTAATATCCAACCTGGACCTCTCCCACCACAACTTGAGACCATTGCTCCTTGTTCTGCCATCTGTCACTACTGAGAACAGCCTTTCTCCATCCTCTTTGGAACCTCCCTTTAGGAAGTTGAAAGCTGCTATCAAATCCCCCCCTCACTCAACGCTTCTGCAGACTAAACAGACCCAAGTCCCTCAGCCTCTCCTCATAAGTCATATGCTCCAGCCCCCTAATCATTTTTGTTGCCCTCCGCTGGACCCTCTCCAATGCGTCCATATCCTTTTTGTAGTGGGGGGCCGAGAACTGGACACAATACTCCAGATGTGGCCTCACCAAAGCCGAATAAAGGGGAATAATGACATCTCTGGATCTGCTGGCAATACTCCTCTTAATGCAACCTAATATGCCATTAGCCTTCTTGGCTACAAGGACACACTGTTGACTCATATCCATCTTCTCATCCACTGTAACCCCCAGGTCCCTTTCTGCAGAACTACTACTTAACTGGTTGGTTCCCAGCTTGTAACTATGCTTGGGATTCTTCCATCCCAAGTGCAGGCCCAATCCTCCAATTTGTCTAAGTCATTCTGGACCCTAACTCTTCCCTTAAGCGTATCTACCTCTCCCCCCAGCTTAGTGTCATCCGCAAACTTGCTGAGGGTGCAATCCATCCCCTCATCCAGGTCATTAATAAAGATATTGAACAAAAACGGTCCTAGAACCGAACCTTGGGGCACTCCACTAGAAACCGACCGCCATCCTGACATCGAGCCGTTGATCACTACCCGCTGGGCCTGGCCTTCTAGCCATCTTTCTATCCATCTTACCGTCCATTTATCCAATCCACATTCCCTTAACTTGCTGGCAAGAATATTGTGGGAGACCGTATCAAAAGCCTGGCTAAAGTCAAGGTATATAACATCCACTGACTCCCATGTCCACCAAGCCAGTTACCTCATCATAGAAGGTAATCAGATTGGTCAGGCACGACTTGCCCTTTGTGAATCCATGCTGACTATTCCTAATCACTTTCCTTTCATCCAAGTGCCTCAAAATGGATTCCTTAAGGATCCCTTCCATGATTTTTCCAGGAACCAAGGTAAGACTGACAAGCCTGTAGTTCCCTGGATCGTCCTTCTTCCCTTTTTTGAAGATGGGCACTACATTTGCCTTTTTCCAATCATCCGGGATTTCTCCCGATCGCCACGACTTTTCAAAGATAATAGCCAAAGGCTCCTCAATGACATTTGCCAACTCCCTCAGTACCCTCGGATGCACTAAGTCCGGACCCATGGATTTATGTACGTTTAGCTTTTCTAAATAGTTCCTAACCTGTTCTTTACCCACCACGGGCTGTCCATCTTCATCCCATCTTGCATCACTTAGCACAGAAGTCCAGGAGCCAACCTTGTCCGTGAATATAGAGGCAAAGAAAGCATTGAGTACTTCAGCTTTCCCTATATCATCTGTCACTAGGTTACCTCCTTCATCAATTAGGGGCCGCACACCCTCTCTGATCACCTTCTTCTTGTTAACATGCCTGTAGAAACCTTTCTTGTTATCCTTCACATTCTTAGTCAGTCACAATTCCATTTGCGCTTTCGCCTTCCTGATAACCCCCCGGCATTCTCAAGCTGTACCTTTAAACTCCTCCCTGGTCATTTGTCCAAGTTCCCACTTTTTGTAAGCTTCCTTTTTGTGCTTAAGTTCACCAAGGATTTCCCCTGTAAGCCAATCCGGTCTCCTACCTTGCTTGTCTCTCTTGCTACGCGTCGGGATGGTTTCTTTCTGTGCCTTCAATAAGGCTTCTTTAAAATACTGCCAGCTGTCCTGGACTCCTTTCCTCTTCATGTTAGCATCCCAGGGGATTCTGCCCATCAGATCTCGGAGGGAGTCAAAATCTGCTTTTTTGAAGTCCAAGGTGTGTATTTTACTACTCTCTTTTCTTCCTTTGGTCAGGATCCTGAAATCTACCATCTCATGATCACTGCTTCCCAGGTTGTCACCCACCTCCACTTACCCTATTAGTTCCTCCCAGTTTGTGAGCAGAAGGTCAAGCTTCTGGTGGGGTTAAATACAATCCCACCTGACATTATACATAGGGTGCCTACCTGTGTGCACCGCCTTGGTTACACTTCTGTGATTACTACACTAGTTCGGTCAGTGATAGTACAGGCATGTGTATATATCACAACATTCAGCTGTAGTGTGGACTACCCTTAGTGTAAATAAGAACAGTCCCAAAGATTCACAACTATAGGGCTACATAGCTCCCAGAGACTTCATCAAACGTTATCAATTCCTAGCAAAACTCAGAAGTTTCATTAAAGGCTTGGCTATAATTGGAAAGTTACTAAACAGGCTATTTCAGAATAAGAATGTCCACACAGTGTCTAACAGACAATTATTATCATGTGACCCCTCTCCTGACAGAGGCTAGAGACACCATTCCTACCCATCCTGGCTAATAATCATTGATGGACCTAACCTCCATGAATGTATCTAGTTCTTTTTTTAACCCTGTTAAAAACCTGGTCTTCAAAATATCCTCTGGAAAGGAGTTCCACATGTAGACTGTGCACAGCGTTAAGAAAAATTTCCTTTTGTTTGTTTTAAATCTGCTAGCTATTCATGTCATTTGGTGACCCCTAGTTCTTATGCTATGGGAACAAGTTAATAACTTTTCCTTATTCACTATTTCCACACCAGTCATGATATTATAGACTTCTATCATACCCCCCTTTAGTCTCCTCTTTTCTAAACTGAAAAGTCCAAGTCTTTTTAATCTCTCTTCATATGGGACCTGTTCCAAATTCCTAATAATTTTTGTTGCCCTTTTCTGAACCATTTTCAATGCCAATATATGTTTTTTGAGATGAGGCGACCATATCTATACGTAGTATTCAAGATGTGAATGTTCCATGGCTTTTATATGGAGGCAATAAGATATTCTCTGTCTTATTCTCGATCCCCTTTTTGATACTTCCTAACATTCTGTTTGTTTTTTTGACTGCCATTGCACAGTGAATGGGTGTTTTCAGAGAACTATCCACATTGACTCCAAGATCTCTCTGAGTAGCTATAGCTAAATTAGTTCCCATCATATTATATGTATAGTTGTGATTATTTTTTCCAATATGCATTACTTTGCATTTATCAACATTACTTTTCATTTGCCATGTCATTGCCCAATCATTTAGTCTTGTGAGATCTTTTTGAAGCTCTTTGCCATCTGCTTTAGGCTTAACTATCTTGAGCATCTATTTTGTTCTTTGAAACAAGGGTAGGGAACCTAAGGCTTAGATTGCCTGGATCTGGTCCCCAAGACTTAGGGCTTCCCCCAGCATTGGGGAGCCCGTGATAGCACTCTAGCCCACCTGCCTCTTTCCTCCAGACCATGGGCTCGTCTAGCCTGCATTCCTCTCTCGAAAGAGGACTTCAAATGAAGCAGACTGAAAATTCAAATGAAGCTTGGATTTAAAAATCTTGAGCTTCATTTGCATAATTGCATGCAAGCGCTTTTTCAAAAAAGGATTTTTCAACACCTCCTCTCCCTCAATGTCTAGATGGGGTTCTTTCGAAAAAAACCCCTCTTTTTCGAAAGAACCCGTACACCTCATTTTTTCAGGAGTACGGGTTCTTTTAAAAAAGGTGGGTTTTTTGAAAGAACCCTGTCTAAACTGCGGGGTTTTTTTTCCAAAAAATCCTTTTTTGAAAAAGCACTCGCGTGTGATTATGCAAATGAAGCGCAAGATTTGTAAATCCGCGCTTCATTTGAATTTTCCATCTGCTTCATTTGCATTCCTCTTTTGGGAGAGGAATGCAGTATCGATGAGTCCATATAGCCCCTAACTGGACATAACTATACCAGAATAGTTATTTTGGTAAATGTCCAAGTATAGATAAGCTGTGCAAGAGAAAGGTCATCATATGTTTCTGAAACACATCATTAAGGTCTAGTAGCTTAAACAACCATCTGAGGATGAACAACGACAAAATTCTAATCTCCATCTACTACTAAATTGTTTTACTTGTTCAGTTTTTCTTGTTCTGAAAAATGCAACTAATAAGACTTCCTGGTGTGTTGTGAAACATAATGATTTTGCAGCCTTTGAAAATTTAACGTACTATATACCTGCCAAGTACTATTATTCTTGTGCCAGTACAATAGCATCAGCCAGGTGACTGGTCCAGTTTGTAATTAAAAATATCAAGGCATAAAGGCTGCCAGAAGCTTCAAAAGCAATAGCCACCAAAGAGTAAGCTGAATGAAAAGAGTGTTTGGCAGCATTAAGAAAATTTACCAAAGGATCTGCATCTTTTCCAGCTGTAAGTGCCTTCACATAGGCTATTCATTAGACTTTCTTTTGAACAAAAGTAGAGAATCTTTTGAAACTCTTGTATGAAGTAAAGCTTTGGGATTTTCTTTAGAGAGCACACAAAAGCTTTACCCTCAAAGCCATTCATACTTTGTTTTCACATGTGGCCATCTGGGAGTTTCCCCCGCACCTTTTGTGCAGCTCCTATATGCCCTTCTAATTATTTCATTGTCATATATCAAGCTATTTTCTGTGCTACTTTTAAACCCACTAAATCCAATAGTGAAATACTGTTTGACAGTATTAAAGATGGTGCAATGCAATGTGCAGATATCAGTAACATATATTTTGTGTAGACAATAATGTCCTTTAAAAGGGTCTTCCCATACATATTTTAGGATTTATCCCTATGCACAACCTGCAAAAATCTTGTTTGTTGCACATGGTGGGGATCATTACTTACTAGAATTTAAATATAAAGTAGACAGGAAAGAAGGTTGAAATGTTTGAATGAATTAGCCAATAAATGTGAACCTCTGCCCTCTACCGGATAGCATTTGAACAACTCAATTATTTGTCATAGACCCTGTATTAACAGCTATTCAAGGGCATGTCTAAATTAGGGATGTAAATTAGACATATCAAAATTGCAAATGAAGCTGGAATTTGAATTTCCCATGCTTCATTTGCATAATCGCATCATGGCATTTTTTTAAATGCTATTTTGAAAGTAAAACCGTGGTCTAGACACAGTTCTTTCGAAAACAAAAGCATTTTTCGAAAGATCCTGTACTCCTCAAATAATGAGGTTTACAGAATCTTTCAAAAAAGGCTTTTCTTTTCAAAAGAACCGTGTCTAGACCATGGTTTCACTTTCGAAATAGCATTTTTTGAAAAAATGCTGACACACAATTATGGAAATGAAGCGTAGGAAATTCAAATCCTGGCTTCATTTGCAATTTTGATATGTCTAATTTACATCCTTCTTTCGAAAGAGAGATGTAGTCTAGGCAGCCCAAAAGTCTCTAGCTAAAATATTAAGGTTTGTATCCTTGGAATAGGTGGTTATGAATTGTATCTCTGTGGTGGTCATCAAGTTAGACATCAAGATAGACAACATATAAACCTAGTGTTATATTGAAATAATAAAACTATAAATGTGATCAATATGACCTTTCGATATTTTCCTTGAAATTATCTAATACTGAGACGAAATATAGTAAATAAAACATTCTTGTTAGTTGTGATATAATACATCAGTCTTTAAATATATTAATTCAATAATTTACATTAAAATAATATTATGTTGCAAAGTCAAGCACTTAAATGTTAGGAAATGCCAGAATTGAGGTTACTATGTAACCTTAATTTGGCTCCTGTGCATTATAATAGCTTTAATATCATGGTCACATTCTATTATTTCTGCTTTTAATGTCAATAAGAATTCAAATGAGCAGCAGAGGGAAATACAAGCTTCTGTTTTTATGACTAAGTTAAGGACAGAATTTCGCATGTTTTACTTTGAGGTGGTAACTGACATAAATGAAATATCTCGGTACATGACTGCACCTGGAAATTAGTTGTTTAGATGTTCAAATGACTTATATAGAGCTTGAAAATATGCAGGGACTACACCAAAGATTTAGTTAAAGCAGATCTGAAAATAGCGTGAGTGTGAATGTACATATGGCTGCATGTATACACAAGCAAATGTATTTTTTTTATTGTATCAATTGACATGTATGTTTCCATGGGCCTGTGCTGTTGGATTGTATTCCTGGTTGGCAACAGCACCATCAACCTCTGCATGGCCCTGGGCAAAGTGGGGTGGACCCAGCTCCATGCTCCTAGATGGGGTGGAGCCTCAGGAAGAAGGGCAACCAGTCCTCCACACCATCCGGACTGTGTCAGTGCTGTAGTGTAGTGCCCTTAATGACCAAAGTTTAGAGGTCAAAAGGGCTAGCGTAGGCTAAGCCTTAGAAAATTCCTCCCCTCCATCTCCTGATCATGAGATCCAATTTACAGAGCTTTGCCATCCTCCTTTTAAACTTCCCTTCACCCACAGCATCCAGCTTATTCCTCTTCCTAGCCACCGTGACCTACTTTCTTCGAGGAACTACTTACCACAAGGGCTGCTGCAGTCTGCACGGTCTTCTGTTCCTCATCTGCCTTAAAATGTACCCTTATTTACCACATGCTGCAATTATCCAATCTTAATGTGCCAAAGAAACAGATTATGGCAGCAGCGATGGTACCAAAGGAAATGGCTGCAAATTCCTACCCAGATGCAGATAAATAAAAAAATAAATAATAATACTGGCCGTGGCTGATATATGATCAGTATCTGAGTATCCAACTGTGACTGTAGGTTACTAATACAAGGCACTATCAGGGCACAAAGATAGACAGGTGAGGTAATATCTTTAATTGGATCAACTTCTGTTAGTGAGAGAGACAAGCTTTTGAGCAACACAGGGCTCTTCTTCAGCTCTGGAAAAGGTACTTGGAGTGTCACAGCTAAATGCAAGGTAGAAAAGTTGAACATACATGGTTAACAAGCCACTTCATATTGAATGGTCTCTTGGAATGTATGTTACCCCCTTTTTCTATGACTTTAGGGGCATTAAGTAGGTTACAGATTGTTGTAATAAGCCATGAACTCGGTGTCTTTAAGACCATGATTTTTACTGTCTAGCAAAGATATGAATTTAAGCCCTCAGATGGGTCTTTTGAAAGTGTTGTGCAGGTTTCCTCTAAAGATAAGGTCAGATATAGACTGATCATTTTGTGAAAAGTGTTTCCCCACCATTGATATGGTGTTTGTCTTACTGTCTTTTATCATTTATAAGTTCATTTGACCATTCAGTGATTTTTCTGGTCTCACCCAGCACTCTAATATCCTGGGAAACAACATAGGTACAACAACACTGCAGCATGTAGACATGGCTTGTCTACGTTTAAAAAGCTGCAGCAGTACTGCTGCTGTAAGGCTTCCAGGAAAATGTTAAGCAGGCCATATGAAGAGGTGGTAGCTAGGTGGATGGAAGGATTCTCCTGTTGACCTAGTACTGTTTGCACTGATCGATTTAACTGCATGATTCAGGGTGTGTGTGGATTTTTCATTCTCCTGAGACACATAATTATATCAGATTCTATGGCAAAGCTCCAGCTGTTCCCCATAGGTCTCTCACTACTGGCAGATAGTGTTAGACTCAGAGACTCACTGAGGCCCTCCACATGGCCTCTTTTGCTTTGCTAGGGGCAGAAGCCACAGCCTCCTGAGCCATACTCATCATAGGCTAGTTCATAAGTTTGGGGCAAACTCTCCCTCTGGAATCCTGATCTCCCTTCTTGAGGCAGAGATTGAGATGTTGTAAGGAGGTTGGGGGAAATCCAGGCCCACTCACTACTCCAGGTTCCAGCCCAGGGACCCTAAGGCTGTGGCAACAGCCAGGATTACTGCCACTCACAGTCTAGGAACTTTTACTGGTCTACTTTCCCAAACAATCCCTCCCAGTACCTTTCCTTTGGTGTACCAGCCTCCCTCCCCCTTTTAAAGCAGCACCAGAGGCCTTAATTGGCTGCAGATGTTTAATTAGCCCATGGCTTCTAGGAAGTCCCACCTGACACCAGGTGTCTGCCTGGTTATGCTAGACTTAGGCTTTGCTTTTTTTTTTAACTCAGGGAAGAGAAAGCTGTTTACTCAAGCTCCAGCATATCTTTTCTCCAGCAGGGAACAGCAGATGGCTGGTCTGGGTCTATCTTGCATCCTAATTTCTTAGTGTAGACCTGGCTTCAGGAAAGTTAAGGTTAAGTTAAATCTGTGAAGTTACACTGAATTTGGGTATGCCTACACTATAGACTGCTGCAGCTGTGCTGCTGTAAGGTTTCCTGAGTAGCTGCTCTATGCTTATATAATTAAATCACCCAGATGAGAGCAGTAGCTATGTCAGGAGGAAAGCATCTCTCACTGACACAGCACTGTCCATACTGGCATTTTTGTCAGTGTAAACTTAGTTTAATCTCATGTATGGAAGTACAGTTGACTTCACTTTGCTTTAGCTGATCCCCTTCGGGCTGGTCTACACTGCAAAGTTCTACTGACTTACCTATCTCTCTCTGGGGTGTGAAAAATCCACACACCTGAAAAATGTAGTTAAACCCTGATTTATAGGTGTAGATAGCACTAGGTTCATGGAAGAATTTTTTTTTTTAATCAGCCTAGCTGCCATCTCTTGGGGAGCTGGATTGCATGTGCCAATGGGAAATCCTATCCTGTCACTGAAGCAAGTTTCTACATATACTTAAGTATAGACATAGCCTTAGAAGGAGGCTTATGAATCTTCCCACAGCTTCCTGGCAATGTGGCAGCATTGTAGCTGCCCTACCGGGGGGTTCCTGACTGTTCAGACAACACAAGTTGATTTTCATGTGGCCCATGCTGGCAAAATGCAAAGCGGAAACAATAAAGTCAGAGACACATAGGCGAACTGTCATAAATAAACAATAAAACATTATTTGAATACACTGGAGACAAGAAATCTATGTGCAACTCAAGGAATCTGTCCACCAATAAGGGGAGTAGGGGGAATGTGGGCAATTAGAAAGAAGAGTAGAGTAGCAGACAAACTGATGCAAAAAAAAAAAATCATTTAGGCCTTACTGCAAAAGCGATTGGGGAATTCCTATTCCAAGGACACTTTTTAATGGAAATCAGAGTGTGGCCTTGACAGAGGCTGAAGTCTCTAAGGAGAATGTTATGGAGGAACTCAACAACTAGGGCAGCATAGTATTCATCTGAGGGGTCCAAAGAAAGTAAAATAGAAGAGTTAATGAGGAGGATATGCAATGTGCTGTTAAAACAGTGACCATTCTTGAGGATGGGAATGGCACTTCAGTGCTTCTGTGCACTGAAATAGAAGCCAGGGAAAATTCTGGAGTATGTATCATGGCAAGTCTCAGCTCTGCTTTGGGGGAAATGCACAGAGTTTAATTAAGGAGTGATATACGTATGTGTAGCCTGATACAATAACACCAACTTGGCTCTCTCAATGGGAAACTGGAACTCACTAAACACACTAAGATATCTGAAATCTATCAATATATTTTAGACACATGCATCTGTCTGGATCTCTGTCCGTCTGTCTGTGAGTCCATTTGTTCAAGAACACCTCCTAAATGGTAAGAGCTAAGACCACCAAATTTGCTATGCAGCTTCCTTCTTCTCCTAACTTAAAGCAAGATCAGGGGTTGGTTGAACCAGAAAAACAGGATCAGCCTGGAATGGGATTGTTTTCCATAATATGGTAAGATAGGGGGCTGATTATAAGGACAGACATACTGCAGAGTGACAACTGGGAGCCTTGAACATGGTGGAGAGTTATACTGCAGAGTGATCACTGGGGTCATCACGAAGACAGTCGCCAGCTGGGACTGGGGATTGCAATCTTGCCAGCCAATGGACCAGAAAAGTGGACCCCTGCCTCAAACCCTTACTTCTTGGCCCTTGGTCACAATGCCGCAGTGTGGGGGAAATGGAGAAAACTCTATTGCAGCAGAACTGCTCAGGTCACCTGCTCTCATGTCCAGGCTGCTGTGAGCCGCATGCGTGCTCACAGCCTGCGCCATACTGCTCACGGCCCCCCAGCGCATTGTGTCATATACTGCACATGCAGTCCGGGTCGCACACAACATCTTAGCCTGCAAATGCTAACCACCGACTGCTGAGTGAAGACAGTGGCAGCGGCAGTGGAAAGGGCTCTGGGTGTGGTGGCAGCACCAGCGGCGGCTCTGGCTCCGGGACTTGGGCATAAGGTTAGTGAGGGAGGGGAATTGGGTTAAAGAGGGGGAGATGCCTGGCTCTGGAGAAGGGGAAGGGAGGGGAAAGGAGAGGAGGCGAATCAGGTGTGTGTAGGGGTGTGCTTGGGGGAGTATATGGCTGTAGCGGTGGCAGCAGTGGCTCTGGCTCCAGGACCGGAGCATTAGGTTGGGAGGGAGGGGGATTGGATTAGCGTGGGGAGGGGAGGTGTCTGGCTTTGGGGAAGGGGAGGAGAGGGGGATTGGGTTAGAGCAAGGGGGGTGCCTGGCTCTGCGGAAGGGGAGAGGAATTGGGTTAGATGAGGTGTGTGTGTGCTTGGCTCTGGGGAAGGGGAGGAGGATTGTGTTACAGCAGGAGGGTGCCTGGGGAAGGGGAGGGGAAAAGCAGCCAGTGAGCTTCCTGAGACCCCGGATCCCCAGGTACTGGCCCCAGCTGTCTCTGTCCCCTCCTCCTGGCTAGACCCCCCCCCCCACGAGTACCCTGCCCCAGCACCCTGTCCCCTGCCCCCACCAGCTCAGGTGGGGCCACATTTAGTGAGGTTTGGGGGGTTTGGGAGAGATTGTTTTTTGCATCTCACTTGTGTGGCTCCGACTGACTTTTCTGTGGATCAGTGACCCCTGACTCAAAACAGGTTCCCTGCCCCTCTCACAAATTAAGACAACGCTGAAACATTTTGGCTACGTCTACATTGGCCCCTTTTCCGGAAGGGGCATGTTAATTTCAGAGGTCGTAATAGGGAAATCCGCGGGGGATTTAAATATCCCCCGCGGCATTTAAATAAAAATGTCCGCCGCTTTTTTCCGGCTTTTCTAAAAGCCGGAAAAAAGCGGCGGACATTTTTATTTAAATGCCGCGGGGGATATTTAAATACCCCGCGGATTTCCCTATTACGATCTCAAAAATTACCATGCCCCTTCCGGAAAAGGGGCCAATGTAGACGAGCCCTTTGTGTTTGACATAATATTTTATTTAAAAATGAAGCCTGGCCAATAAGCCCCTATTTGGCTGCAGCATCATAACATTCCTTCACCCCCCAGACCTCAAACCTGAGCCTATTATACACTGGAACCCCCCTCTCCTGAGCATCTCACATCCCCAAACTACTGCACCCCCACATCCCCTGTCTTCTGCCACAACACTCCTGCATCATCCACATACTGCACATCTGTGTCCTGAGCCCATCATACTCCCTGCCCTGAGCCCCTCATGCACCCCAGCCCAAACTCCTGCACCCTCACCGCCACAAGCCTGTGGTTTGCTCAGCACCCCAACCCTCCACCTGAACCCAACACTTCTCAGCCTTGAGCCCCCTCCCTGAGCCAGCATCCTCTTCTCTACTTCCTCCTGCATCCAAATACTCTCCCAGAGCTTGCGCCTCTCGCCCCTTTCCAGTGCTTTCTTTTTTTTTTTTTTTTGTGATGGTATGCCCTGAGACAGTGTATCGGCACCTATTTTCCCGCAGCATGTTTTTTTTTCTCTTAGCAACTCCTCCCACCCTGTCCGGCACATGGCTCTTTGCACTCTATCCACCGCTATTTTGGCTCTTCGTCTCTAACGGGTTGCCCACCCCTGCTCTAGTTTGTTTATGAGAAGGTCATGTGAGATAGTATTGGAAGCCTTGCTAAAGTCAAGATATATCGCTGCTTCTCACTTATCCACAAGACTTGTTACCCTGTCAAAGAATGCTCAGGTTAGGTTGACATGATTAGTTCTTGGCAAATCCATACTGATCATTAATTATAACCTTATTATCTTTACGTGCCGGCAAACTGATTTCTTCATTTCCTTTACTGAAGTTAAGATGGCTGATCTGTATTCCTTGGATTATCCTTATTCCCCTTTTCATAGATGGGCACTATATTTGCCCTTTTCCAGTCCCCTCGAATCTCCCTCATCTTCTATGACTTTTTGGAACTTTTTGTTAATGGCTCAAATATCTTGTCAGTCAGCTCCTGGTGACTTGACAACATCAAACATGGTCTAAATAACTTTTAATATATTCTTTTCCTATTTTAGCTTTTTATCTTACTTCATTTTATTGGCAATCACTATATTAGACATCTAATCACTATTAAACTCTTATGGGAAAACTGAAACAAAAGTCATTTAATGCTTCTGTCACGTTCATATTTTCTGTTATTATATTTCCCCCTCACTTTGTGTAGCTTGTCTATCCAGTATTTGGCCTTCCTTTTGCTTCTAAAGTATTTGTAGAATGTTTTCTTGCTACCCTTAATACTGCTAACATCATTCCTTTTACAAAATTCACTGCGGAACGTTTAGTAGTGAACTATGCCTTGCTTTAAATAGAGATAGGCCTGAGCAAGGTCACTAAATCTGAAATCCCTGAACTCATGAGGTCCAGATACAGATTTGCATTTAATAATTCAGGAGCTCATTAGTATGATGGGCTTGTACTGAAATCTCAGAGCTACACTTCAATCTTTTAGGGGAGTCCCAATTCCTATTGGATTCTAAACTCTGTGGTTTGGGTTCATCTTCAAAGATAATGAAGTAAAACTAATGTCACCCGAACAGACTATATTTTATGAAGAATTGTCTTTCTGTTGTTTACATATTTGTTTGTTAACTTGATCACAAGCCTGCAAGTCTGTACTCCCCTGCTTACATTTGAAATTCACTGCAACAGGAGGTCAACTGAGTCAAACAATGTATCTAAGGATAAATTTAAACCCATTATTAAAAAATTTGTATAAGCATGAGGTAAGAATGATCAAACCTTTCACTTCATGTTCTACGCAGGGATCAGGATATTTCCCTACAGTTACAGCATAACACTAATGTGTTTTATTGATGCTCTTCATCTTTCTCTTAATTATCAGGTAACGGGTCCTTCACTGAAGTAATTTTTTGCAGGGGGAGTGGAGGATAAAAGCAAAATGTACATGGTTTATTTAAATGACTGTATTTAAAAAAATACAATGTTATTTTTAGGAGGTGTTTTTTTATTTTTTTTAAAAGGGAGTGTTAAAATTTTTACATTTAATTTTTTTTGCAAATTATTGTAAAAGGGAAATCCATCATAGGTTTTTTTATCCCTACAAACTCTTACAATTTGCTATGTTTTAACAAAGAAGTGCTATAGCCAATGTAGTTTGCTATAACATTTTCTTCTTGTTTTCAAATTTTAAGCACTGATTTAGCTTGCCAAAACAGAGAGTCACTCCAAATTTCTCCATATTATCTCTCTTCTGTAAGGTTTATTGAAAAGTAATCCTGTTGCAGGTTCATTCTATTTTTCTGGCTCATCTTGCTTCAGTCCAGGGATGAAAGTAACTTAAAGTAACTTAAAAACCAGATTCCTGTGCTTATTGGCTCTCATAGAGCTGCCTGACCCCTCTTAAGGGCTGCTGACAGAGACAGCAGCACGGGCCAGGGCGGAAGGGGAGCAGGAGACAGGGACGTGCTATGCACAGGGAGCTGACTTAAAAGCCACTCCCTGCATGCACCAGTTACCAGTTCCTTGCACCCACATCCAAGCTGCTGCCTCTGTATCTTCAGGAGCTGGTATTCACAGGGAGCCAGCTTTTAAACTCGTTTTTTAACTGGCTATGTCTACACTACGGGTTTTGCTGGAAGATGCAATGCAAATGAAGTGCTGATTAGCATTTTCTCATGCTTCATTTGCATAATCTCTTCCATTCTGTTTTTGCGCAAGGGGTTTTTGTGCAAAAAGAAGCAGCGTGGACGTTTCCTTTTTGCGCCAAACCTCCTTTTTGCGCAAGATCCTTATGGCTCCCCCCATGAGGCCATTCTTACCATTTAGGAGGAATTCTTGAATGATCAGAGAGACAGACAAACAAACTCTCTACATTATATAATATATTGAGCATTACCGAAGGACCTGATGGACCAGTGGTCTGATCTGACCTAGTAAATCTTTTATTCTTATACTGGAGACTCTGCAGATGCAATGCACTCAGTCACTGAAAGAACAGTATCTAAGGCTGGATTCTTTGGTCTCCTAAGACCACTACATAGCACAAAGTAGCGTTAAACCAGCTGAAGATTCTCACCAGAGAAGCTGTCTCATACACAAGCTGCCCTTCTCATGTTTGGGGTGTGTGGGTCACAGGCAGAGACATGGTACATCCTGGTCCTCTGCCAATGTAAGATTCAGTACAGGATTTATGGCAGCAGCAGATTGAGAGTTGAACCCCTTTACCTCTCACTTTAGCCATGGCTGGGTAGTCAAAACTCAGGGAGCTGCAACTAGCTGCTTTTGGCCATCATTCTCCACAGATTCTGTCTAGCTGCCAGGTGAGCCAGAGTATGAAAGCTCCAAGAAGGTTATGTGATACTCCCGTTTCATGAGGGAATCTTACTGTAATGCAAAAACCTGTGGGGGATAGGAAATAATATTGAGGAAAATAAAGGAACCCTAAGGAACTTTCTTAGAAAAATGTGTTTTCTGAATAGTAACTGCAGCAGTGGGAACCTCCATAGCACCTTTCTGGGTGGGTCTGAAAAGTGATTTATAATTAACAATAAAGCCTCATAATGCACCAGCAAATAGAGCAGGTAACTACCATTTTCTGTTTGGATTTCAGATGTTATAGATTAGCTCCATTATATAGTTGGAGTAATTAAAGCACAGGCAGACACTGAAACCAGGAGTCATGGCTTTTAATGCTGTATACCAAAATCCAGACCACGATGCCTTTCTCATTAGTTCAGATGGCATCTCATTTCTTTGGACACAAATGGATGCAGCTGTCAAGCAAGTTCAGATATACGTGTGTATTTTTTTCCTGATATATCTTTTAAAACTGGAGAAAAAAAATCAGTTAATTCCCTCATTTCTTTCCCCTTTGTAGGTAGTTTCTGAGTCAATAAAGAAGGGAAAATGCACATGCAGTAGCAAAATTTCTAGCAAAACTCACTATTTAAACAAATCTGTATAGTTAACATGATTTCAATGGATTCTGAGGACAAGGAGATTTCATGTGTGTCTCTGATATTTACTAGTCCCTTCCCTCCTTCCCCAGTGATATTACAGTCCATGACCTTGAAATCATTATTGCTCACAGCATGGCAGACTGCAGCTAATTATTATTTCTGTATTCCACAGGCAACAGATTATATCTATATCTATATAGATATATATTTTAAATGTTGAAATTTGTATAGAATGTAATTTAAATTACAATGCACTTAATTTTAGTACAGTAAATGGAAGAAAAAAATAAATCCTTTTTATGCCCTGGAGCTGGAATTGTATAGCTTTCAGAAAAGACTTTGCTTATAATCATTTGCTTCTGATGTCAGAACAATTCAACTTGCAGCAGCACATGCTAACTGGTGAAAGTGGACTGCTAAAGCAGCGATAGGCAAATCTCAGAGGCTATGTCTACACTACAGAGTTTTTCCAGGATACCAGAAAATAAGGGCTCTTCCAAAAGAGGACGACTCTTTTGGAAGAAAAGCCTCTTTCAAAAAAAAAAAGAACCAGAAAAAGAACTGCAGTGTAGACATTGCCAGAGATCTCTGGTTCTGTCTACATAATCATCCAAAATTTGGGCATATTGGGGATCTGGAAAACTGGGCTGGAAGTCTTACAGAAACATGGGTTCTGGCATGTCTGCTTCTCACCATGGCTAGAGAGAGGTTTTTTGGTGTCTGCTTATCAAGAGAATTTTCTGAAAAGAAGATAGGGAAAAACATGTTGGGCCTAGAATTCCAGGGGTTGTTAGATTTTCTGCACCAGCATGCCTATGCCTAATAAGATCCTAATCTTGCAATAGGCTGAACACAAGCAGATTTTTGCACCTGTGTAGAATAATAGGGAATTATTTGAAAGAAAGGATCCACTTGCTTGGATCTGATTTCCCCTGAGATGTACTTATAACTTGCAATGTAAGTTGGATAAAATACTTACTCTGGGCACCATGAAATCCATTATCAGTCTGCAATTCATCCTAAGTGATTGTGATGGGGCTGTCCAGCCCCACACTGGCTAAGGGGAGAGCCAGATGGCCTGCTGGGCTCTGCAGACCTCGCCATTACAGCAGTGCTGGGCATGCTCCAACTGCAGGCCAGGTATAAAGGCCAGGGGACAGGTCAGTTGGGGCTGGCCTCCTGTCCAATCTCCAGAGCCACAGCCGGACTTGCCGCCGGAACAAAAGCCGCCATCGCCACTACAGTCCCTGGGCCGAGCACGAGCACAACGCCGACCCCGGTGGGCAGCCCACCCCACCGCGGTGGACAACCCCTTCGCTGCTGCCCCTGATGCCGGAGCTGCCAATGTCACGGTTGCCGCCAGCCCAGCGCCTGCAGGTGGGGTTCTCTGTTGGCCACGAGGCTGGGGCAGGAAGTAACCCAGGGCAGGGGGCAGGGAACCCCCAGGTGGGCTTGGTGCGTTTCGGGGAGAACTCCCAGCCGAGCCAGTGGTAGGAGCCACCCACCACTAACAGGGCACTGGGTTAGGGTCCAGTGGAGAGAGAGGGCCCCCCTACCTCATCCACCCAGAGCCTGGAGTAGGCCTCAGGGCCTGCATTTGCCACGGACTAGGTCCCCGGGCCTGGGAGTGTAACAGCTCGGCCCCAGGGCCGAGCAGTGCGGAGTGGGGCACCCCTGCGACAGTGATAGATAGTTCAGGAGGAAGAATTCTTGGAGTTTTTTCTGATGCCTGTTACCTCTGGACCAATGGAAGCTGAAGAACATTCTTCATTGTGTTTAGAGATCCTGGCAGTGAAGGAGAATGACAAGAAACATTTTGGGTGAGATGCTGGCTCCACTGAATTTAATGGAAAGTTTTGTTGTTGACTTGAATGGATGTAGTCTCTGGCCCTTATATCACTTTAGCACCAAAGCCTTTTTTAAGCCGGAGAGTGATTTTGTTTTGTTGTTTGTTGTTGCTGTTGTGTTTTGCCTAGTCTTTTCTCCATGGCTGGATTGCTATCAAGCATTTTGGGAATGAATTCTGCACTTTTGTTTAAAAAAGGCCTTTGGTAGTAATATAGCTGCTATGCTTTCACCTGGACATCCTAATCTCCAGATGGTCAGAGCTCTGACTTTGAAAAGTTGCTGAATAATGCATGTGTCTGACATAATCAGTCCTCTGTTATCACTGACTGCTCAGCTGTCTCCTCAGAGCTTGTCATCTCACTGCTCCACATGCCTGTCCATTTTGCTTCTTACCCGTGTTTATTGGACTGCCCAGCATGAGTCTAGGTTTTTTTGGTCTTTGTTTTTTTCTGGGTTTTTAATTCCGATGTATAAAATGTTTATGCATTTGGATGATAAAAAACTTGGTGAGTAATTTAGCATACATGCTGGCATGTTTAAAATGGCTTATTGTGTTTAGCTGCACCATCTGTGAAGGAACTCACTTGACTTTTCTACTGTGCTCTCGGGATAGTTATTTTTCAAGGACTTCTGCTAGTTCCGATGTGAAGTGTATAATAATGCCAAATAAACTTCATTTTGAAAACAATAAAAATGTTCTTAAATGTAGTTATCACTTGATCTAAGATTACTTACGAATTTCCAGTTACCACTTTACGGTTGACAGGTCTTTTGTCCCAGGATCAGGCCCAGTATTCAATTTCATAAAATAGATTGAGAATATACATCTGTATTTCCGTATCATATGCTTACACTCTAAAACAACCGGATGTGTTAGCCATTATCTTCCTCATCACTTTCACCTTTCCTATCATCATCAGTGGCCATCATTCTGGCACCTTCCAAGGATTATATCTTCTTCTTCTCCTGACCCTGGCATTCCACTCTTATGTGTTATACTGACATTATTACGTTTGATACATATTCAGTAAAGGTATATTTCCTTTCCTTCGTATTTGTGTTTCCTCACCTTGCTGATGGTGAAGTGTCTGAATATCATTGAGCTCAATTTATTATGTATCAATTTGTTACCATAGGCCTTTTGTGGTTGTCTATCACATTTGTTATTTCTGTCCTACTCAGTTATTCAGTCTGGTCTTAACTAGCTATTTTGGTTTTTTTTAAGTAATATTGTACCTCCTAAGTTTGAGGATATTCTTGGAAGCCCTTATTACAAGAAAAGTCACTTTATCTTATCACCATCTATCTAAGGCTATGTCTAGACTGCAGAGGTAACCCGGAAAAGCTCTGCCATATCCAGGGAACGCATCTGCTTTTTCAGAAGAGTTTCCAAAAAAGCGGATGTGTTCTTTCAGTGTCTCTGTATTCTTTTCGGTGAGAGGAATAAAGGATGTTCTGAAAGAGGACTTTTTTTTTCCAAATTTGGCCCCGTGTAGGTGCACCAAATTTTGGAAAAGCTTCTTTTGGGGGAAAAAAGCGGAAAAAGATACGCAAATTGTGGTTTGCAATTTGTGTATCTTTTTCCAACTTTTCTTGGCAGTCTAGATATAGCCTAGGTGAAAGGTCCTGACCATATGCAAGTCGTCTTTTTATCAGGGTGAAAAGTCCCAGGGATGTGCATACTGGCTTTGCCTTAGTTCAACATACAGGATGTGTTCTGTAAGTCCCTTGAGATACAGACAAACTGCCGGTACAGGCAGTCCCTGACTTACGAATGGGTTACATTCCGAACACCTGGTCATAACTTGATTTGGTCGTAAGTTGGAAATACCCTTAAACGTACTGCCCGCACTGTTCGAAAAACTTGACGTACATGGTTCTCAACTCGAAAATATTATAATAGGGTTAATGGTAGGTTGGTTGTAAGTACGGATGGTTGTAAGTTGGTGTATTCATAAGTTGGGGAGTGGCTGTATAAGTGGACTGAAACTTATAATAAACATATAATCCATACCATAAGGAAATAATAAATGTATATATCGACAGACAAGCAAGCAAAATAGCCCTAAAGGCTACACACTACAGCTGAGATGCAAAGTGATGGCTTAATTGTACATTAATTAATATTGAATTTTAAAGGCATTCTTCAGGATATGAATTACACCAACCCAGTCATAGGAGAATCCTTTTTATAGATAGTCAGTATGTACACAAGGAGCTACTAACAGCTCTTCTGTTAGAATTTTGAAGTAGAAGTGATTAAATATAATGGCATTGACTGGAGTTCCTCATATATCCTTTCTCACTGAGTTACCTATCTTTTCTGATAATTTTACAATCCTCATCTCTTGCCCTAATGTTGCAATGGGCTGAAGATCTGAATATGTTCCTTCTTCCTCTGTGAGGAACTCTATCAGAACAGGGAAAAAACCAGAGCTTTATCCTATTTAATAATAACCTCACAGTTCACTATTGTAATATCAATAACCACCAATATATCATATAGGGAAATCTGACATATCTTTCAAAAGCAAGATTAGAAGAATGATCTTGTGCTTAAGGCACTGGCCTAACAGAAGATCTGGGATAAATTCCCAGCTCTCCAACAGACTTTCTATGCAATCTTGGGCAAATTATTCTTTGTTTTCCCACCTACTCAATGAGGATAATAATCCTTCCTTTGTCTACCTTTCCTAGTTAGATTGTAGGCTCCTTGGAGCAGGGACTGGCTTTTCCTATGAGACTTAATTTCAGCTGGGGACCTGAGTGCTACTGCAACACAACTAATACTAAAAAAGCACTGATTGCTATTTTAATATGCCCAGGGTTCTAGATCCATTTATTTATTTCCTGTTCATTAATAGGCAGAACAAGCTGCAATAAAAACACGAGTATCATTTTTCCCCTTTGTTAAACCTTATAAAGTCATTTAAAGGCCCTTTCTTTTGGGATTCTTGTTTAAATTTCCTGAGAATTTATCAGTGCTTATTAAAATAACGAACAAAGAAAAAATGTGTGAAAATTGGTGCAAAATCATCTTTGCAGTTTTCTGGATAAATATCAGGGGAAATATCACTCTTTTCTTCTGGTTTTTTTATTGCAACTTTTTAAAAAATCCCTTATGTTATGCAACATAGTTGGATAAAATTTTACATTTTCAACTCATTTGAGAATGAAAAGTAGCTAACTTTTATTTTCTTTAAATGCTGATAGTTATCTGCATTATCTGTAAAGCTGGTAATGTGTATGTGTTGGGCATGGAATTGAAAACAGTACATATACCAGTGCTCAAATTTCTGATCCAGCTTCCCAATCTGGCAGAAGAGATGGTGGTGGAGGCAGCAGGAAGAGATAGTGCCCTTACTTCCTCTACCTTTTCTGCTTCCAGGCCTGCTGTTGATGGAGAGGTAGCAGCTCAGTAACATGCTGGGCTGCCATCTTTCCTTCTCAAGAAGGGAGCAGTGTCCAGGGAGTTCCAGCATTTCCACAATTCATGTGAAAATTGGTAAAAAAAATGAATAGTGGCTTATGTAAAGCCCAGGAAATGTTCAGTAAAAATTGATAAAAATAAAAAAAGGAAGGGCCTTGTGTTTTCTGTACCCATGCAAAGTGGGTGAAAAATGCTAGCAAAGCAGACATCTCTGCTCACATAGGATACATCTACACAGCAGATCTACAGTCAGAATAAGCTGCACAATTCCAGCTACGTCAATTGCATAGCTTAAGCTGAAACAGCTTATTTCGTCTTTTAATATGGTCTACACAGCAGGAAGTCGAAGGACGAACACTCTTCCTTCAACTTCCCTTGCTTCTCATGAAATGAGGGCTATAGGAGTCAGAGTAAGAAGTCCTCTAGTCTTTCAAAATAAAGGATTTTAGTGTAGGCACGCACTACATTATTTCAGAATAACTTTAGTTATTCTGGGATAACGCTGCTGTATAGACGTACCCTTACATGTATGGTAGGATTATACAGCTACTTACCAAAGGTGTAGACTATAACACCAGGTGCCAGGCATAAGGCCTATTATCTTTGTCATAATGGTTTCCATCTTCCCTTTGTAAATTCTGGCAGACCCCAGTCATCTGTGGGCAGAATTGAACTTCGGACCGTGAATTTAGTGCATGAGTCTCTATTGCATGAGCTAAAAGCCAGATGCCTATAAGTTAAGGCTGTAGAACAAGCTCATCATTCTCTCTGTAGGTGGTCTTGGTGCCACTAGATATGCCAGTACACTACACCTACAAGGTGTGTGGGTTACACATTCACTTCTTGAATGTGGAGGCTAGACTATTTTGGCTGTTACAGAAAAAGTTTCCAATTCTAACTAAACTGTTTAATGTGTTCCCAGTGATAACAAATACAATGTCTGGTTTACAAAACAAATGTTGGTCATGTTATGCACTAGGATTAATCTCATAGAACAGATAATGCCTAATGTGCTTGTACTCTCTCATCTTCCAATGTTGTTAGAAAATAAAAAGGAGATAAACAGGGGACAAAAATGCATCTATACAAAAAATGTAACATTAAAGTAATACAAATTGTCATTCTGCAAAGTTAGATATGTGTAGTATGTTTGCTAGAGCCAGATGCATGAATATGTCTTATCTATATATCTATACATATATGTTAGAGTACATCTGTCTGTGTCTTTGTGAGTCCATTTGATCAAGAACGCCTCCTAATCGGTAAGAGCTAAGACAACTAAATTTGGTATGCAACTTCTTCTTTTCCTTACTTAAAGCAAAGTCAGAGCTTGGTTGTGCCAGGACGACTGGAAGCCCCAGGAAAAGGACTGTTTTCCATAACATGCAAAGGGAGGAGCTGCTGTTTGGAGGGATGCAATACGAGAATAGCCACTGGGGATAGTGAGCCCACTGGAGAGAGCTATCTTGCAGAGTGTCCAGAGAGGGTCAGCCATACCACCAAGAGAGTGGCCAGCAGGGCTGGGGCTCTGCCATCTCACCTGCCAGAACACTGAGGCTGTGTCTAGACTACATCCCTCTTTCGACAGAGGGATGTAAATTAGACACTTCGAAATTGCAAATGAAGTGGGGATTTAAATATCCCACACTTCATTTGCATAATTGCATCATTGCGCTCTTTCGAACAAGCGCCATTTTGAAAGTAAAACCGCAGTCTAGATGTGGTTCTTTCAAAAACGGCGGGCTTTTTCGAAAGATCCTGTACTCCTCTGCCATTTTTGAAAGAATCGCATCTAGGCTTTACTTTTGAAATGGCGCTTGTTCGAAAGAGCACCGTGACGCAATTATGCAAATGAAGCGTAGGTTAATTAAATTGCTTCATTTGCAATTCAAAGTGTCTAATTTACATCCCTCTCTTGAAAGAGGGATGTAGTCTAGACACAGCCTAAGGGTGCATCTACACTGCACCCTTAGCTCAAAATAAGCTATGCAAATTGCGGGGCTTATTTCAAGTAAATTTCAAAATTGTTTATTTTGTAATTTGGCGCTATCTACACAGCACCAAATTTTGAGATAAACCGCTACTCTGAAACATCCCTTAATTCTCATGGAACGAGGTTTTACAGGTATGTCAGAATAGTGAGCCCACTATAATTCAAAATAAGGGGCTTGTTTCAAAGAGGAATAGCAGAAGTATTCCGAAATAGGTCTGCAGTGTAGGTGTACCCTAAGCAAGCAGCCTTCCTGCCCCAAACCCTTCCCCCCCAGCCCTTGGCCACAGTGCCAGGGGGGAAGGGTGATAAAAAAAGGGCTCTGTTGGCTAGAGGGGCTTGGGGAGAGCAAAGGCCCATCCCAGATGAAATGCCCCACCCTGAGCTTCTCCTCGCTCACCAATCCTCATTCTCACCACTCCTCATTCTCACCACCACCCCCCCAGACTCCTGCACTGTCCCCCTACATCCTCAAAGTCCTGCCCTGACTCCTGCACCCCCTTACCTCTGCCCAACACACCACCAGCCCTCTGCCCTGAAGGACCCAGGCTATATTGGATAAGCCTGCTAGTGATATATAAACTACTTCATAGAGACAGGGCATATAAAAAAGGGCTAGCCTAAAAGAGGTTTGACAAGCACATAATATAATCAAATTCTGACCAAAATGCCTTGTGCCGTAATTATATCACTTTCTTCAAAAATAGCTGCGAAAAGAAAAATTGTTTTCCAGAGCTGAACATCTGCCTCAAGGTACACTTTTTGACAAATTGACACATTTTGGTCTGTAATTTTTTTTGGAAAGAAAAAATCCTCTTGCATATTAAATATTTCATGCAGTAACTGGAAAAAAAGAAACATATTGGATGCAACAGTGCTTATTTTCAATTCAGAAGTAGCAGCCAAGGAGTTTACAGCCCGATGAAAAGGCCTGGCAGAGTTAATTATCCTTATTTGAAGTTTACTGATACAAATAATGGACAGCTTCTTAGACTGTGATACTGAAGCAACACTACAAAACTTTAAACACTATTGAATATGCTCCTGTGTGGATATGCGGTTGGGGAAAGAGCTGTCCTCACCTGCTTGAACCTTTGCACAGGAACTATGGCAGGATTCTCACCTCTGCTCTGGCAAGTGAAAGAATTTGAGCAGTATAAATGTGCCCCAACGGACTCTAGTCAGGAGATTTCCTTGGTATTGTTATTGTAGAACAGGGGTTCTCAAACTTCACTGCTAGCAACTCCCTTCTGACAACAAAAATTACTATACAACCTCAAGAGAGAGGATGGAAGCCTGTATCTATCTGAGCCTTGTTGCCCAGGGGGTGGGAAAGAGGGGCAAAACCTGAGTCCCATCACTCCAAATGGGTGGGGAGCAAAGCCAAATCCCAAGAGCTACAGACCCTAATGAGGGACCTGCATCCTGAACCCTACAGTCAAAGGCAGAAGCCCTTGGGCTTCAGCTTCTGTACCAGGCAGTGAGGCTCAGGCTTCAGCTTTGGCCTCAGGACCTGGGCAGGCTAATAACAGCCCTGGTGATCCCATTAAATGGGGTTGCAATTCACTTTGAGGTCTTGACCCGCTGCTGTAGAAGATAGGAAGCAGCCTCTGAGGCTCACATGGCTTAATTAGGATGACCAAATAGCAAGTGTGAAAACTTGGGACAGGCTTGGCCAGGGTGCTCTTCCCATTCCTACTTGATAGAGACCTAGCAACTTTGAAACATGTCTAAGTTACCACAAGGTTATATACCACCCCTCTTACATTGCAGAGAATTCAAAGGGGTGCTGGGTGCCTAAAACCCCCATGCAAACAAAAAGTACACCCTTTTGGAATAGGAAATAAAATACAGAAGAGGGTGGATTGGCGAGGGGAAAGGAACTGAGAGCTACGAAAAGGGCACCTAAAGTTGTCTCTGATTTTAATGTAATGTGGATCTTCAGGCTAGAAATCCCACCACAGGAGCAAAATGGGCTAACTTGAATTCTTTTTATTCCAGGTTAAATTCTTGCTTGAGTAAGTGGCAGATATGTAGTCATTCATGCAGCTAGGCTGCACAATCCCAAATGTTCTCCAGCTCTCTAGTTCTTCTCTCACAGAATTAGTTAAGTGTGCTATATCCCCAAGGGCTGTCATTAGCCAAATGTCATTATTGGCAGCTTTATGTTTTCTGGTTAAACTTGTCACTCTGTTAAGCAAAGGAGTAAAAATAGACAGTGCAACAGGCCTGGACCTTTCATTTCAGAAAATAGAAAATTCTCTTCAGGTGAGGAACCAGCACAAAATGTTCACATCTCTTAAATCCTGTTTTGAGCACTGAAGTAAGGCTTAGGCCATGTGCTAGTCCTTCACACAGGGATGAATTTCACCCTAATTGACTGAAGCTGTAGTTTTTATTTAGAAAATGAAGGAAGGAAACTGCATTATCCAATTGATAGGTGAGGGGATGGTCTATCATGGATTCCATACACAGTACTTATATGCCCCATCACCACCAGTATCTGATGTCTAGATGGCTATGTCTAGACTACGGGGTTTTTCCGGGATACCAGATATCACCGCGTCCAGAGAACATGTCTGCTCTTCCGCTTTTTTTTGCAGATGTGCTCTTTCAGAAACCCTGCCTTCCTCCTCCCACAAGGTAGAAGGGCTCTTTTGAAAAGTGGAGGATTTTCCTAAATTTGGCCCAGTGGAGATGGGCCAAATTTCGTAAAAGCCTCTTCTGAAAAAGGTATGCAAATCTTTTCCCAATAGATCATTGTAGTCTAGACGTAGCTTGAGCAATTCATAATCTCTAATGCTTTTACTCTCACAGCTCCCTTGGAATTGGAGACATGTTATTCCACATTTCACAGACTGGGAATTGAGACACAGGCTGGCTGTGTCTACACTGCACCCCTTTTCCGGAAAAGGGATGCAGATGAGACAAGTCGGAATTGCAAATGAAGTGGGGGATTTAAATATCCCCCGCATCATTTGTATAAACATGGTTGTCGCTTTTTTCCGGCTCGGGGCTTTGCCGGAAAAAAGCGCCAGTCCAGACGGGGATCTTTTGGAAAATAAAGCCTTTTCCGAAAGGAGCAGACATCAGGAATAAGGGACCTTTCGGAAAAGGCTTTATTTTCCGAAAGATCCCCGTCTAGACTGGCGTTTTTCTCTGGCAAAGCCCCGAGCTGGAAAAAAGCGACAACCATGTTTATACAAATGATGCGAGGGATATTTAAATCCCCCGCTTCATTTGCAATTCCATCTTGTCTCATCTGCATCCCTTTTCCGGAAAAGGGGTGCAGTGTAGACACAGCCGCTATGTCTACACTATAGGGCTCTGCAGCTGTCTCTAGTTATGGTCCCAGTCTGGGACAGTGAAGGTTTCCAACTCTCCCGGACTGGACAGACCAAACACCATTTGCAGTAATGGAGTCTGGTCCACTACCTCTGGGAGAGTTGGCAACCTGAACTCCACAGGGGTGCAGCTCAACACCCCCAAAATAGCTCCAGCACCACTGGATAAGATTGCCTACAATGGCGTGAGTCTATCTGTGACTGCTGGTTGCAAATATCTCCAATGTCTGGTGATAGGACACTAGATAGGGAGGGTTCTACTTACTACATCAAATTCTTTCCATGGTGTATGGCAAGTGGGGCTCAGGATCAAACTGTTTGCTATATTTGGGATCAGGAAGGAATTCCCCCCCCCCCAGATCACTTTTCTCTGTAGAGTGGGACACAGGTCATTTGCTGGTTTGAACTAGAATAAATGGTGATTTCTCTGTAACTTGAAGTCTTCAAGTCATGACTGAAGACTTCAGTAATTCAGCCAGAGGTTATGGGTCTATTACAGAAGTTAGTGGGTGAGGTTCTGTGACCTGCAATATGAAAGAGATCAGACTAAACGATCATGATGGTCTTTTCTGGCCTATGAGTCTAAGGCTACGTCTAGACTGCAAGCCTATTTTGAAAGAGGCTTTTTAGAAAGATACTTTTGAAAAAGCCTCTTTTAAAAAAGAGAGTCTAGACTACAACTGGTACTTTCGAAAAGCAAGCCGCTTTTTCAAAAGAGAGCACCCAGGCAGTCTGGATGCTCTCTTTTGAAAAAGCACAGTTTGCATTACATAGCACCTTTTTTCGAAAGAGCACTTTAGAAAAAAAGGTGTTCTTCCTTGTAAAATAAGGTTTTCCACGGTTGAAAAAACTGCCGCATTCTTTCGATTTACTTTCAAAAGAACACGGCAGCAGTCTAAATGCAGGGGAAGTTTTTTCTAAAAAAGGCTACTTTTTTCGAAAAAACCATGTAGCCTAGATACACCCTAAGGGGCATGTGCTAGATGTAACAAAACACACACAGAGGCAGACTTTGCACAGCATTTTAAAACACAACTGCTCTCTAACAGCATAAGATATGTATAGATCTATGCAAAACTTAGTATTCATTTCACTGCTTCAGTTGCTTGAGTTTACATGTCCCACCATTACCACCTGATTTCTTTTGCCTGCTTCTTATTATTTTCCGCTCTCCAAAAACCCAGTCCCCCAATGATACACTTGAGGAAGTGTCTTTTTCCAGCTCCAGACAACCTCCTTAGCATGTCTATCGATCAGCCAGAGTACAGTTGTTAAAGTTACCTACTCTCCATTGTACCTGGATTGGGAGAGATATGCTTATAGGTTTGTTAGGCATTCCATGATATAGAACAAGTTCACATTACCAGCTAGACTGCATAAATTGTACAGAGAGATTTCCTCAGTTGTTATCTACCCCTCCCTACTTTTGGCAAGGGCACAATCTAGATCTTAATTATTATTTTGATACTTTCTAAACAACACAGAATTAGACTCTGATCACTCTGGCACTAATTAGTAAATGGTGTGTAATTAGCTACTGAGGGTAGTAGACTGGGTAAGATAAAGGATTAATCAGCCCATCTGCTGAGGACTGATAAAAAAATACAGGAAGGACATGCAGGGGAGAAGCACAGAGCTGGCTGATAAATTGGAGAAATTTCAAGAAAGGGAGATCTAGTCTCCTTTTGGGCTCTGGGCAAAGAGCTGATAGTATATTTCAAAGGATACTGTAAGCAGTATAGCAGCATGGAACTGTAAAGGTTTTGGTTAAAGGATCTGAAATAAACAGCACAGTGGGACACCTCCACTACTCAGTGGAGACTGAGTAATTTTTATGACACTTGGGGGCAGGAACAGAGCATGCTCTGCTATAGCATCATTCCAGGATGATGAACTTTTTCAGAAGTTTTTTCTCGATTCTTCTCCAGAATCATGTAAAAGAAACTCAAGTTGGGCTCCAGTTCCCAAATACAGGAGGAGAAAAATGTTGTTTGCTCAGGAACTTTCTCTTTCCTTTTAAATAACTTTACAAAGCAAGACATTCTTCACTATGCACATTTTGTCAGGGTACGTCTATACTACAACGTTAATTCGAACTAACTTAAGTTCGAATTAGTTAATTCAAACTAAGCTAATTCGAACTAACCGATCTAGACTAAAAAACTAGTTCGAATTAGCGGTTTGCTAATTTGAACTAGCAAGTCCACACTAAGTGGCCCCTGAACCAGGCTCGTACCCCATTCCTCCTTCACCTCCTTCCACTTACCCTTCCCTAGCCCCTCTTCTTGATGTACATAATAAAGGACAATTGTGTACAAAAATGGAATCTGTCTTTATTGAACAAAACTGGGGGAGACTGGGAAAAGGAGGTGGGAGAGGAAAGAGAGAGGCTGGGAGAGGGGAGGTCAACTAAAATGATCAGGGGTTGGGAACAGGTCCCATATGAAGAGAGGCTAAAGAGAATGGGACTTTTCAGCTTAGAAAAGAGGAGATGGAGGGGGGACAGGACAGAGGTCTCTAAAAGCAGGAGTTGGGTGGAGAGGGTGCATACAGAAAAGTTCTTCATTAGTTCCCATAAAGAAGGACTAGAGGACACCAAAGGAAAGGAATGGGTAGCAGGCTTCAAACTAGTAACAGAAAGTTGTTCTTCACAAAGCAAAGAGTCAACCTGTGGAACTCTTTGCTGCAGGAGGCTGTGAAGGCTAGAACTAGAACAGAGTTAAAAGGGAAGTGAGATCAAGTCATGGAGATTAGGTCCATGGAGTGCTATTAGCCAGGGAGTAGGAGTGGTGTCCCTGCCCAAGGTTTGTGGAAGGAGGAGAGGGATGGCACGAGACAAATGGCTTGGTCACTGTCTTCGGTCCATCCCCTCCAGGGTCCCTAGGGTTGGCCGCTGTTGGCAGACAGGCTACTGGGCTAGATGGACCTTTGGTCTGACCCAGGACAGCCATTGTAAGCTCAGGGCTCAGGGTCGGGGGTCTCAGTGGACCACCTTGATTTTCATGCACACCTGCTCCTGGGTGGCCAGGCTGGCAGCTCTCCTGCTCTAGCCGGCCACTTTCCTGTGCCTAGTGTGGAGATCATGGACGAGGTCCACGATGTCCGCACTAGCCCAGGCAGGTGCCTGCCTCTTGCGGTCCAGGGCAAGCTCCCAGGAGCCGCCAGCCTGGTCCCGGGAAGAGGGGGTGGGCTGGGGGACATTGGGTGGGTGGCTCGAGCCGTGCCAGGTGCACGGTCTGCTGGCTGGGTGCTGGCAGGCTTGCACCTGGCACGGGCACTGTAGCCAGCCCGTGCCCCTTTAAGGGGTCCGGGGCCGGGAGGGGGGCATAGAGTTTCCCTGGTGTTGGCCAGAGTGGCCACCAGGGAAACCTGGGGAGGGCTAGCCTCCCACTAGTTCGAATTAAGGGGCTACACAGCCCTTAATTCGAACTAGTAAATTCGAACTAGGCTTAATCCTCGTGGAATGAGGATTACCTAGTTCGAACTAAGCGCTCCGTTAGTTCGAATTAAATTCGAACTAACGGCGCGCTAGTGTAGCACCTATGAAAGTTAGTTCGAACTAACATCTGTTAGTTCAAACTAACTTTGTAGTTGTAGACATACCCTCAGATACTAATTTAGGGTGGGTTTTTTTGGCTTTTTTAAAATAGGAAAATGAGTAGTTTTCCAGGTTACATTAGAAAAGGGATGGAGTACAGACAGACCATGAGAAGTAACATTAACAGAACATAATAATTTCTCATCTATCGATGACCTTTAAGGAGAATTGTAGTTATTACCTTACAATATTCCCTCATTTATTACCTGTCTCATCACTGAATTCTAGTGCCTTTATGTAGCAGAAATATAGATGCTTGGCTTCAAAATAGAGAAATATGATTTAACTCTTATAATGGCTCCAGGCACTAAAGTCTAATTCAATTTTTCTCATTATATGGAGATTTTTTGAAGATGATGGTTACCGGACCAGGCAGTTCATTGGAGAGAGTTAGGCGAGTTTATATCTTACGGCTAAATTAGTCATAAAAGGGTATTTTTTTTGCATCTGGTGGAAGTTCATTAAAGTTATTAGGTGTGCTTTTAGGACAGCAGTCTGAGCTATTATTGCTGGGAAAGGCCAGCCTTTCGATTGTAAGCATAATAATAGATATTGTGATGAAGAGAATTATGAGAATGTTCAGACTTTTCCTTCTAGTCACCAAAACTTATCTTTGCTGGAGCAGAACTCAGTGGCAAAATTAGTTTTGTTGTTTTATGATCCCAAGAGCTTCTGAGCACCTTTTATTTCATTATCTTGGTTTCTGTGCTCTTGCAGTAGGCAGTCAAATTCAGAAGGATTAGTAATGCTACAATCCAGCATGCTTTACACTGCAGTTAACCTGCCTTCCAACTTACCTTGCCTTACTTCTGTTATCTAGTAATATTCTATTGAGATAAAGGGAATTTTAGCCCAACCCATTGTCGTAATAACAGATATTGTCTAATTGCATGGACCATGCAACATGTAGCAGCAACTGGGGAGAAAAGATTCAATCAGCTGAAAGAGGTGCTCTGGGATTAGGTGAATTTTGAAAGGTACTTGGATAACCTAGTGCATAAGAAACAAAAAGAAGAATAAGGTATCCTATAAAAATTACAGCTATCATTAACATACCTTGTTTGACTATATCTTGAAAGAACTGAAACCTCTCAATTTAGGTATGTATACAAGGATATTGACAGACTCGCTGGGCTCTTGGGTCCGGTGTGTGTGGGCATCCACCTTCACGCTACTGGAAGGGATGGGGCCATAGGAGGAAGGGGCAGGGCTGGTGTGAAACTCCCTCCCTCCCTCCCACCCAATTCCATCAGCACCACCTAGCGTTCCAGGAGTGATATAAAGGGCCCAGAGCTCTGGATGCCGCCTCTGCTGCTGTAGCCCTTTGAATCATTGGGCTGTAGGGCAGTTGTCCCCTTTTCCCTGCATGTTGGCAGGCCTGTATGTACAGTGCTAGTCTATCTGACCCTACATTTATTCCATTTGTTACAGTCTCTTGTTGTATTTTATCTCAAATTAGATTGCTATTCTCAGTCAGGATCTCTCAAGTGCTTCATCTATGGGTCCTGGTATCAGGTGGCCTGAGCCCCTTTTATTTCTCTTTCCCCTCAGTGCAGAAGGCTTCCTCTGCTGCTATCCTAATCCTGGCTGGAGTCTTTGGCTAACACTTCTCTGCATTTTTTCTCTGAAGGCCACATTGTAGTTAGGAAGGGGAAAGGAGGGGCAATACCTGGATCATTCTCCTGCCCGCGTGGATGTTTTTCGAAAGGTTACACTTTGTATAGCAGCAAATTCTTCACACATGTCCAATTTAAAGTTAACATCTAAATTCAAAACGATTTTGAACAGGCTGGCCAGAATGATTTAAACCGCAGAGTTTTGGCTATCCTTGATCAGCACTATTTAAAGCAACCCAGAGCTAATCTGCCCAACTCCAATTCCATTACAACTTCACAGCTAATGAGGCTTGTTTAGATTCTGATGAGAATTTCCTTTCCAAGGCCAGCATAAGTTCAACAAATCATGTTAAAATCCATTTGAAGCAGCACATTTCTAGGCCTGTGCCCTTTCTCTTTTAATCAAGCTTTGTAGGAAGACAAAAACCACTTCTGTAAGGTCCAGCATTGTCGTTGGGTTTATTATTTTGACACATATTCTACATTACTTTAACAATGTGGAACACATCAAAGCCATCCTGTTCTAGTTCAACAAACATGGACCTGTTCTTAAGGACATATAAGTGTGAATCATGCATCATTTATATAACAAGCTAAAGCCAAAGCACATGAAGGGATTGGGAGCAGGGATGCATTGCCCAGATAGTAGTTTTATGTCTAAGGTAGGGGAAATTAATGGCATTATTCTCAATGGCTGCCATCTGAGGATCTAGCTCAATGCTTCCAAGAATGCAGGAGTACTGCAAAGAATTACAGAATATGCTACTCCCTTTTACAGGAAGAAGAGTGTTTCCCCCCTCACTCTGGATCAGCTCTGCTGACTGGTGCTGAGTGTTACCCCAAAAATATTCTCACTAGAGATCACCCCGGGTTACACTACAGCCAGTCCCGGAATTGTGAATGGTTGCGTTACGACCATTTACATTTACGACCAAAGCTCCCATGGAGCAGTCGTAAAGGTGGTCCCCGAGTTACAAACGTGACCCGCGCTTTCGAACAGCACGGTAGCTATGTAACTCAATGGGGTCCAAGTTATGAATAGATCAAGTTACGGCCAAGTGTTTGGTCCATAACTCGTTCATAACTCGGGGAGAGGCTGTAGCATGGGTTTATTGTTTGAGGAATTAGTACTCCACAATTTGCACTACAAGGTTAAACCAAAGAAGATAGAGCTGCCACTAAAGGTTCAAACTCGGAGCTTCCTGAGTCTGGTCTATCTATATTCAGGGAACAAGAAGAAAACAAATTTTGCATAATACTTTAAACATACTATATTGATTATTTCTTCTTAAATAGAATAGAGACTTAGTGATCTCAACATGAAATTTGGAAGGCAGAAAAAAAGGGAGCATTGCCACAGTGAGCTTTAAACTTTATGGAACCAGTTTATTTAGTTCCTAGTAGGGACTTCATGCTGAACCAACATGGTTCTAATTTACTATGTCTAACATGTTATGTGTTAACTGTAAGCATTCCAGACACACAGTTTCCAATGATTGATTGAGTATGCTAGTTGGCATACCAGAATTCCTACCACTTATCTCACTGGCTTTGAGTACCCTTTCCTATTGTGTTTTCTAAGGTCAGAGGGTGGTGGGATCTCAGAGATGAGAGGTCTTTATTCAGAAAGAGAGAAGAACAACAACAGTGATAAAGGCCCATAGGGATTATATTATGAGGAAAGATTAATGAGTTTACCTATGCCTGATGATGAACTATGGTGATCCTTCTGGTGCACAGTAACATAGTGCTGTTTGAAACAGTAGTATATCACAGCATTCTCGGGAACTTTTGATGTTCACCAGCAGGCTCTACGTGGACCAATGAATGCCCAGCACATTAGGGTGCTTTAGAAATAGGGCTAAAGACAGACTTTGCCACATCCGGGAGGTTGAGGGGGTGGAGAGTTGTGTGGAAGACTCTCACAGCCAGCCATTCAGCCCTGCCCAGCATTCACTGCCCAGAGCTTCTGTATTAATTTAAAGGACCAATGTAGTGGTGGTGGTGGCCCTAAATCGCAAGGCCCTTTACATCACAGGGGCCTGAGGCAGCAGCCCTCCTTACTCCTCCCCCCTACCCCAGTTGGCAGTCCTGTTTAGAAATCACACCTGTGATATCTCACTGTGTATACAAGCCCTACGTGTGGTACACAGAAGTACTACTAAGAATAATTAAAAAGAGGGAACTAACAATGTGTCTGATCCTGAAATTACCTCATACCAGTGGAATGTATTAGATTTCAGACTATTCTCCAGAGGCAGGGAATAGAAATTCCATTGTTTAGAATGTTTAAATCCAGACTTTTTATTTTTTTTAAATCTACTAAAAACCCAAAACAAAACAACAAACCTTTATATTGAACCTGAGAGTTAATATTGTTCATTATTTTAAGAGGCAGACTTTTAATTAGAATTAGAGCTGCATTCTTTGATTGAAAGGTGCCCAGGTTACCATAAAAATAAAATCTATTTATTGCTTAAAGTAATAGCAATCCTGTAGCATTGCTATTGACACACTGGTAATAATACAACTAATAATACTTCACACTTATATGGAGACATTCATCATAAGGATTCAAAATCACTTTGCTGTGTAAACACAACACTGCTGCAATGCAACAGTCTTTCTGGGTCAGCAGAACTATTAACAGTTTTTAGGGGGGAAGTAATTAATAACTTCTGTATTGATACTAGAAGAGGAACTTTAGGGACGTAGAATATAATGAACCAACTTGGAGTTCAGCCAGCACAGTAGGTTTAATACACCTTCGCTCTTCTTCCATTTTATATCACATGCAAAAGGCAGCACACTGATTTATAGTTATGCTTGGCAGAATTCAATTTTTATTTTTTATAGTTTAGGTGGATACTATCAATTGTCATTTTAAAGTATTTTTTAATTTTTATTTATTTAAATTTTAACAGCTATGTGACATAATGGGTTTTAGGTGTTTTTTCAATTTTCATTGATTCAAATGCTTACAACCGAGGGAAATTATGGGGGAAGGTAAAACAATAAATGAATTACAGTAGGTGTTTAAATTTAAGAAATTAAAGCTTTATAACTGTTATACTGAATATCACATGTCAAAAAATACAAAGTAAACATCCTTAAATAAAAATCTAGTTTTAAAGCAGCAATTTTCTTGCTTTCTTATTAATACATTTTAGTTATTTACTATGAACATATTTTTCATCTGTTTTATGTGTGTACATTGAAAACTAAACTTCACATCATTTATTGATAGAAATCTAATCTTCCCAAGCCTATTTATGACACATTTTCTTTCATTAGCACAATGGAACACTAGAAATTGAAGGGAGGTTGGTATGTCAGAAGCCATGGAAGTAACACAACTTCTGAGATGTATTTGATAATGCCTACTAGACTGGCAGCAGTGAATCAACCAAGTAACTTGTCTGATGAATGTATCCTTCTTGTCTATAAGTAATTCAATTTAGTATCTGTTGGCACCAGTAATTCTCGCTTTGAAATCCCATTCAAATTAGAAAGAAGAGGCCCTAATACACACCAAGAAGTTGGAATAAAATGAACAACTGTCAGCTTCTAACCAGCTTCTTGTGTTTTATTCTCTGCTCATCATCCCCAAGTTCAGCACTTTTTGTTATTTTTTGCTCAAACATTTCTGCTACTATAGTTGTCTGAGAGATAGTGTGATGTACTTCTTCCCTTGACATGCAACTGCATTGTTTGCCTGTTTGTTGACTCCTTAACGTAATATTCCAATTCTGAATTGTATTATTTTTGAGAAGACCAAAAGGGGAAGAGCTTGGCTGGCTGTGGAAGGCACAGCTAGTAGACAGATGTTTTTCATAAGCTTGGCTACGTCTAGACTGCAAGCCTCTTTCTCTTTCAAAAAAGCCTCTTTCGAAAAAGAGCATCTAGACTACAACCAGTACTTTCAAAAAATCAAGCCGCTTTTTTGAAAGAGAGCACCCAGGCAGTCTGGATGCTCTCTTTCAAAAAAGCACAGTTTGCATTACATAGCACCTTTTCTCGAAGGAGCACTTTCAAAAGAAAGTGTTCTTCCTCGTAAAATGAGGTTTTCCATGGTCGAAAAAACTGTTGTGTTCTTTCGATTTACTTTCAAAAGAATGCGGGAGCAGTCTAGATGCAGGGGAAGTTTTTCGAAAAAAGGCCACTTTTTTCGAAACCCCTCCATAGTCTAGACACACCCAAGTTGTCAAATAACCCCCTTCTTTACTCAGTAATGTTATTATCTCTGATTCTACTTGTATGGATGATGCAAGGCCTGATCCAAATCCCTGTGGCAGATTACATGTGTGTCACTGAAATGAGGATAAAAACAACAGCTACAAAGCCTTGCATCAAAGAATAAATTAAGGAATGTGCAATCACAGGGTAAAAGGAGTATGACAGAAGCCCTCACCTCCAGTTTGCTTTCCCTGTAGAGAGCCAGGCCCATCTATAGATGCTGTGGTCTCGTCCTAGCAGTTCAGGTGCATGACATCTACACCTGCGGTTAGAGCATGGATAGACATGGAGTAGGGGTTATGCTGCCTTCTCATATAGAGTAGTATAGTGGGTGTGCACTCCTTGCATGCTGGAAGTGACAGGAAGGATTGTGCCTTGTTGAAAGATAAGACTTTCAGGAAGTTATCTTCCTGATCTTAAACAACCATGTGAGAGGAGGAATAATATGATTGACCAATAGTATACATAAAGGGATGCTTATTTAGTTTAACATTTCATCAAGGGAGGAATTGATAAACCTATCCATAGTTGACTAATGATAAGATTTTTAATTCTTGTGTATGGCAGCTGGCGAGATAATGAATGAAGTCACAATGAAAAATAACCACAAAGGCACTGTAGTACATGCTTGAATTGAGTTTTTTATGAATATGTATGGACATTATCAACTGTTGGTGATTTTGGCATTCTGCTCATTTCAAGTAGTGGTGGTGATATTATGGGTGGTGTTTTTATCACCAGTCAGAACACTCTGGCTAATGGAATAAAATTGTCTACAATTCTTGTTATCCCCAAAGAGTTATTTTTATAGTGTCTGATATATTTTTAACAGTGTATAATATTCATGTAGATCTATAGAGATCTATAAAGTTCATCTCGAGTTTTAAAATAAGTTTTCACTAGGGGCATGTTTATACTAGGAAAATATTTCAAAATAACTCATTTCAAAATAACAACTCTGGAACTAATAATTTCAAAATAGTGTGTCCCACACTACAGGGAAGCCTTGAAATTAGTCTGAGGCAGGCTCCCATAATGTGGATGCACTACCTGGACTTAGAGTCCCAGGAAGCACTGGTGAGTAATTACTTTGAATGACTCTGGGGTGTAGTCATTTCAAAATAGCAGCAGTGGAGAGTCAACACCATCGCTATTTCAAAATAGCTATTTTGAAATAACTCTGTACTGTAGGCCAGGGCTAAGACAGCTAACAGTTTGGACTCTTTCTTTAATTAACTATATCTATCTCTATCCCAGATAGCAATTCTGTTTAATTCTATATAATAGTAGCAGTGCCACCCTGCAGTACATTTCTAAAATAACAATATGCTATGAATGAATCCTTGTTTATAAGAAGAATTAATTGAAAGAAATTCAGAGATGCTTGGAACCTCAAATTATCCTTATACTTTTGTTCTTGAGTGTAACTTTATTTAATTTCTTATCCTTCATGTGGCTTTTGTATATTCTCAAAGTAATTTATCAACCAATATTCAATGCAAACTTTTCATTTTTTTAGGAGTGTCCAGTATTTATATGTCTCTCTGTTTACAGTGAGCTAAGCACTGGAATATTCAGTACCAAATATAGGAACCAAAATATTCAGCATCCTATCCTAGCCAGCTGAAGACTCTGAATATTAAGATCAGCATTTAGGAATAGAACCAAAATTATCTAATTAAAAAGGGACAATTTGCAAAGAAAATGTCTTAAGCTTGTTGGTCAAATATATCACTAAGGTATCTCCACTGAAGTAAATGGAGTTATATCAGGATAAATTTGTACCACTATGCTAGAAAAATCTTCCCTTTTGATATTTCTGTTAAAAAAAAGATTAGGAAGCAAATGACCACTTGTTTGCAGAACAAGTAATTTTTCAAAGGATTTAAGGCACTGTTCATTCCCAGTCCTAATTTCCTTGTTAGCATCAAGGGGTCTTGAGTATGTTTGCATAATTGTCACTGCAAGCATATGTCCAGTTAATTTAAATCACATTAAAACTCGTTATTGTTTTCTTCAGGTCTCATTGAAATTGTTACAGGCACTTAGCTTTTAAACTATGACAGTGCAATTCACATCAGTTAGCCATTCTGCTAGGTTTCTGTGCAAGATGCCTACAGTGAGCTGAAAGGATCATCAAGTCACATCATTGGACATGAAATGAGAATGCTGCATTCTAATGATTTCATTTGTATTGCAAAACACTAGCTCCATATTTATCTACAATTTTATGAAGCAGTTATGGGGCCCTCCCACATATATTTAAATATATGTATCAAATGATCTAACTACATAGAGCGTTAGTGATACACATGACATGGTGTGTGAGGACAAAAAAATGCACGAATACAAGTCTCAGATACATTGTTAAGGAGATCAAAATATGCATAAAATGTATTCACATGCCCTTCCCATTTTTAGTGCAAATAAATTTGGAATGATTTGATTGATTAGTCTATTTTATCTGAACATTCTTCCTCCATTCATCTATCTATCTATGCAATAAGCAGAATATTTATCTATCTACCTGAATGGACCTATTAGACAGACACACAATGTCATTTCTTCCTTAAATTGCAATTTCTGGGCCTTTCTTTCTATACTAGTGAAGGGTATGCATGGAGAGGCATGCTGTGGCTCACCACCCTAGCAACAGCCTGGGGGAGGCCAAGGGGAGGGGGGTGAGCTCGGCATGTGGACTGGAGAGGTGCAGGCATGTGACAAAGCCATATGGAAAGGTTGAATCTGATTGGTTAAGAAGTTTGTGTTATGTAACCTGTAACCATGTGCTATAAAACAGCAAGGGGAGGGGCTCCTTGCTCGAGGGGCTCTGGCTGATTTTAGTACCAGGGGCTCTCCCTTTGTGCACATTGAATAAAGTATTGAATTGAATTGAATCAAATCGAATTGAATTGAATTGAAGACCCTTGATTCTGCCCAGCACCTGAGTCTCTGGGAACCACAAAATCCCAACAACTAGAAACACTTTTTTTTAAAAAAAATAAACAAATTAAAATGTATTGCAGGAGTACAAATATTACTGTACATCCTCCTAGAGGTTTATTAGCCATTGCCTCCAGATTATGACTATAGGAAAAGGACTTCTATCTCTCTTAATTTTTCTTCTTTCAGGATTTTATTGGAAGGGACAGCTTAGTTTAATTGAAAGCAACCTGAAAGTCCAGAATGAATAAACTATGTTTAGCTGTAGTGCATTCCTCTTTAAGAAGCAGAAATGACCAAAGAGTTTTTGGTTATCTCAAACAATAGACTTTTTTTTTAACTGACTGGGGATTGTGCCCACTGCTCACTATAGTCACCAACACCCCTCTCTCTGAGGGTAGGCAGCCCTGGCTCTTTCCCCGCATGGCTGTTGGGCAGGGCCGAGTCTGCGCCTGCCCCAACTCTCCCCCCATCTGCCGTGGGCTGGAGTGGTGGCTTGCCAGCCTGGGATCTAGCCTCTTGGTGGCTGGGGGAAGAGGGAGCCTAATCCGAGGCCTCGTTAGGCTCTGCACACTCCCCCCCCCCCGACTGCTCACAGGGGGGAGAGGAGCTGCTCCACGGCCTCACCAGACCCCACACTCTCCTCCCAGTCACCAGGGGGAAGTGGGCCACTCTGAGACCTTGCCAGGCCCTGTGCTCTCCTCCCAGCTGCTGAGCACCAGGGAAAGGTGGATGGGGGACACAGGAGGCTGCAGCACAGCAGCAGAGCACTGCGAAATGGAAAGGGGGACGAAGAGAGGAGGCAGGTGGGATGCCAGAGTGACGCAATGACGTCACTTTGTTGTCCTGCAGGAAAAGTTTATATATATATATATATATATATATATACACACACACAGAGAGAGAAAGGGTATGTCTACACTACCCCGCTAGTTCGAACTAGCGGGGTAATGTAGGCATACCGCACTTGCAAATGAAGCCCGGGATTTGAATTTCCCGGGCTTCATTTGCATAAACTGGGCGCCGCCATTTTCAAATCCCTGCTCGTTCGAACCCCGTGCCGCGCGGCTACACGTGGCACGAACTAGGTAGTTCGGACTAGGCTTCCTAGTCCGAACTACCATTACTCCTCGTGGAATGAGGAGTAACAGTAGTTCGGACTAGGAAGGCTAGTCCGAACTACCTAGTTCGTGCCGCGTGTAGCCGCGCGGCACGGGGTTCGAACGAGCAGGGATTTGAAAATGGCGGCGCCCAGTTTATGCAAATGAAGCCCGGGAAATTCAAATCCCGGGCTTCATTTGCAAGTGCGGTATGCCTACATTACCCCGCTAGTTCGAACTAGCGGGGTAGAGTAGACATACCCAGAGAGAGAGAGAGAGAGAGAGGATTACAACCCACAAGAAAAGGAGCAAAAACAACAAGATTATAAAGGCCCATATATTATCCTTGGTGGTTAAGAGACACCAGTGAACATCAGAAGAATTAGGTAGCATTTCTAGGCCTGGCACTGTTTCATTGTGTGAAACTGGACAAATCACTTAATCTTTCTGTTGTCCATCTTTAAAATAGAGATAATACTTGGCCAGATTAAAGGGGTGAAGCTATGAGAATTAATCAATGCTTAAGAAGTATCTTGGGGTCTTCAAATGAAAGATTTGTGCACAAAGCAGCTGATTATGTATGCATATATAAATAGGTCATGTGTTCCAGAAAGCTTGTGATTTACAAAGCTTCCAATTTGTTTTGCCTCTCTGTAGGATATGCCATAATAGGATAATTACCAATCAATATCTTCTATATAAAAATATTTTATTTGGGGCAGTTGACTAAATTCTGAGGACTGCGATCCCTTCTCAGAGGGTACGTCTACACTACAGCGCTAATTCGAACTAACTTAGTTCGAATTAGTTAATTCGAAATAAGCTAATTCGAACTAACGCGTCTAGAACTAAAAACTAGTTCGAATTGGCGTTTTCCTAATTCGAACTAGCAGGTCCACATTGAGTGGACCCTGAACAGGGCTTAAGGATGGCCGGAAGCAGTGCCGGCAGGGCATCAGAGGAGGACTTAGAGTGTGGAGCTGCTGTCTCAGGCTAGCCGAGGGCTGCGCTTAAAGGGACCCGACCCCCACCCCGGACAGACAGTTCTAAGGGGTGCCCCGCTTGAAAAGCAGTCCTGGCTTGGATTGCCCGGAGTACCCACACTGGGCACATCACACCACTCGGCCATCAGCCCGGCTGCACTTGCCGCAGGCTGCCATCTGGGGAGAGGGGGCAATCGGGGGGCTGCAGGAGAGCTTCCACCCCCAGAAGCCCGCAGAGCCATCCCAGTCCTCCCCATCGGGGGCTCGTGCCCCATTCCTCCCTCACCTCCTTCCACTTACCCCTCCCTAGCCCCCCTTCCTGATGTACAAAATAAAGATAACGTTTCTTCCAACATTGACTCTGTTTTATTGAACAAAACTGGGGGAGACTGGGAAAAGGAGGTGGGAGAGGGGAAGAGAAAGGCTGGGAGTGGGGAGGGCAACGAACATGATCAGGGGTTGGGAACAGGTCCCATATGAAGAGAGGCTACAGAGACTGGGACTGTTCAGCTTAGACAAGAGGAGACGGAGGGGGGACAGGATAGAGGTCTCTAAAAGCAGGGGTTGGGTGGAGAGGGTGCATTCAGAAAAGTTCTTCATGAGTTCCCATAAAGAAGGACTAGAGTACACCAAAGGAAAGGAATGGGTAGCAGGCTTGAAACTAGTAAGAGAAAGTTGTTGTTCTTCCCAAAGCAAATAGTTAACCTGTGGAACTCCTTGCTGCAGGAGGCTGTGAAGGCTACAACTAGAACAGCGTTTAAAGGGAAGTGAGATCAAGTCATGGAGGTTGGGTCCATGGAGTAGTCTTAGCCAGGGGGTAGGAGTGGTGTCCCTGCCCAAAGTTTGTGGAAGGCTGGAGAGGGATGGCACGAGACAAATGGCTTGGTCACTGTCTTCGGTCCATCCCCTCCAGCGTCCCTAGGGTTGGCCGCTGTCGGCAGACAGGATACTGGGCTAGATGGACCCTTGGTCTGACCCAGGACGGCCATTGTAAGCTCAGGGCTCAGGGTCGGGGGTCTCAGTGGACCCCCTTGATTTTCATGCACACCTGCTCCTGGGTGGCCAGGCTGGCAGCTCTCCTGCCCTAGACGGCCACTTTCCTGTGCCTAGTGCGGAGATCGTGGACGAGGTCCACGATGTCCGCAGTAGCCCAGGAAGGTGACCGCCTCTTGCCGTCCAGGGCAAGCTCCCAGGAGCCGCCAGCCTGGTCCCGGGAAGAGGGGGTGGGCTGGGGGACATCGGGTGGATGGCTCTGTGCCGTGCCAGGTGCAGGGTCTGCTGGCTGGGTGTTGGCAGGCTTGCACCTGGCACGGGCACCGTAGCCAGCCCGTGCCCCTTTAAGGGGTCCAGGGCTGGGAGGGGGGCATAGAGTTTCCCTGGTGTTGGCCAGAGTGGCCACCAGGGAAACCTGGGGAGGGCTAGCCTCCCACTAGTTCGAATTAAGGGGCTACACACCCCTTAATTCGAACTAGCTAGTTCGAACTAGGCTTAATCCTCGTAAAATGAGGTTTTCCTAGTTCGAACTAAGCGCTCCGCTAGTTCGATTCAAATTCGAACTAGCGGAGCGCTAGTGTAGCGGCTATGAATGTTAGTTCGAACTAACGTCTGTTAGTTCGAACTAACATTGTAGTGTAGACATACCCAGAGAGAGTATAACACTGAATATTGCTCCAATAACACAGTATGAGCACAGTTTTTCTTTAGTTTGCAATATAACCAGTCACCATCTGCTTGTGGTTGGTTGGTGGGTTTGATTCCCAGGGGCTTTTGGGACCAACCACTTCTATCTTTCCAGGCAAGAAATAAGAAATGAAACAAAATACCATCTGACTGAATCACATCAAAGCTCAGGTTTAACCTGTCATACCAGTTGCTGACTTGATGCTGACTCCCATTCAAATCAATGGGAGTTGAGAGTTCTTAGTATTTCACAGGAATCAAGCAGTACTTCATTGGATCAATGGGCTCTACACTTGTTTTACAGAATATGTTTATATTTGAAATACTGAATATAAACAAGATCGTTTTTCAAACTATTTCCTCACTCATGTTCAATTCCTGCAAATGTAGATAATTACTCTATCCAACTGAGTCCTCTTTTATGCTAGTTTCAGCTGTATCACTCTGAAAGCAAAATGATATTGCACAATTATCAACATAAACCTCAGTAAGGGTACGTCTACACTACAGCATTATTTTGAAATATCTTATTTCGAAATAGTTAATTCAAAATATGTCATTATGAAATAACGTATCTACAGACAAAATGCATTTCTAAATAGCATTTTGCTATTTCAAAATAGCTTGTCCACACTGAGTGGACTGTGAATCGCATTTAAGGCTGGCCGGAACCAGTTCTGGCAGGGCACCAGGTCAGGACTTACCTTGTGTGGCTGCTGCCAGAGGCTAACTGAGGTCTGTGCTTAAAGGGCCTCCCCAGACAGCTGGTTCTCAGGTTTCCTGGCTTGCTTTTCTACCTCCATGAGGGACAGTAAAGCATTTTTGTGTCAGCGTGTTCTGGTTGCCCTGACTCGGGACACCACAGTACTCTGCAACATGGAGCCAGAGCTGTCTCTGGGTGCTCTGGTGCTTCTCTTGGATGTGTTGCTACGAGCCTGGCTGAACTTGCTGCAGGCTGCCATCCAGGAGGTCCATTGGGGTGTTGTCAGAATCCAGGAGGCCCTGCAGGAGAGCTGCCAACCTGAGGAGCACTAGCAGTCTCCCTGGTCTGCCCCATTGGGGGCTTGTGCCTCATTCCTCCCTCACGTCCTTCCACTTACCCCCTCTCCCAGTCCCCTTCCTGATGCACAACAAAATACATGTTTTTTTTCATAAACACAAACTGTCTTTATTTAACAAAACTGGGTGGGGGGGATGAAACTGGTGAGAATGAGGAAAGGAGGAGGAAGAAGGGAAGAAGAGAGAGTGGGAGAGGGGAGGGGGAAAACTGGGAGTAGGGAGCTGGAAGGGGAAGAAGGGGGAGGAGAAGCTCAGGACTCAGGGGTGTGGGTCTCGCTGGGCCAACTGTCTCCCAGCACCACGGGTGCAGGTGCCTCGGCATCCCTGGGGGGATGGGGAGAGGTTGGAGTGTGTGGAGTGAGTGGAGGGTATGGAGGAGCTGGAGGAGGTGGAGGGAGAAGCAGGAGGAGGAGAAGGAGTCAGAGGAGGAGGAGTAGCTGGGGATACAGCAGGCGCTGGAGCGGCAGGAGGCAGCACGCTCTGCACCAGGGTCTGCAGGTGTTGGCAGATTGCACGACTCTGGGCAAACTGTTCCCGCTGGATCTCCAGGTCTTCTTGAACCCAGTTCTGGAGGTTGTGGTACAGGGCTCGCAGTGCCCCCAGGTTCTGCTGTTGGTACCGCTGCACTGCATGGTGGTCCTGCAGAGCCCTTAGGTGCAGGAGAATGTCCCGGGCGGGGTGGTGCACTCTGCACGTGCAGCTTGTGTGGCTGTGGAGAAACAGGAGAAGTGGTCAGTTATCCCTGGGGACACAGTAGGTGAAGCCCAGCCCCCCTGTGCAAGGTGAAAATGATTGTTCCCTGCACCATCAGAGCCTAAGTGCTTGTACTCAGGCCATGTTCGGAATGTCCTGCTATCCCCGGGAGTGGGAGCTGCCCCGAGACTGCACCCATGCCCCTGTGCTGTGTATAGTGTGGGTGAGGTGGGGGAAAGATGTCCCCTGCCTCTGTGTAGAATGGCCTTGTGGAGGGAGGGCATCGTCCTGTTTCCGGGGTCAGGAGCATGTCATGCCCCTTCACACACGTGTGTGGCTAACAGGCCAAGGCCCCTGAGTGGCAGCCAGCTGGGGCCATGTGCCCAGGGGTGGCATGGCACATGCCAGCTCGTGCACAGGTTACTGTGTGATCCGTGGTAAGCAAGGCCCATGCGCACGGTCCCTGGTCTCCCTCCCTGCCCCCCAATAAGGGGACAGTGATGGCACTCACATATTGTTGCCTCCGCGGATGACACTGGTAATGGGTCTGCTGTGGCAGCTTGGTAGTCCTGGCTGCACAGCACACTCCCTCCAGGCTCCTGCAGCTCCTGGCGCTCCTGCTGGTCAGGGCCCTCTTCTTCAGGACCAATGACCCCCGGGGTGGCACGGACCGTCCCGCCCCCTAGGATGCAGTCCAGGGCATCAAAATAGGGGCAGATGTCTGCTCCTCTTTGGGATCTGCCCCCTGTGGCCTTGACATAGGCCTGCCGCAGCTCCTTTATTTTCATGCTCACCTGCTCCTGGGTGCGCATGTGGTTTTTGGTGGCCAGGCTGGCAGCTATCCGTCTGTAGACGGCCACATTCCTCCATTTAGTTCGGAGATCGTGGACATTGGAGGCCTCTTCCCGCAAACGTCAATGAGGTCCACGATCTCTGCACTAGACCAGAAAGACACCCGCCTGCTCTGGCCCCTGACAGGCGCCTGGGAGCTGGGGGACTGGGCCTGAGGAGCAGTGGAGGTCTGGCTGGCACTGGCTGCTTGGCTCATGGTGGGGACTCATTCCAGGAGAAGTAACAGGTAATTCAAACTAAGGACTTAGTTCGAATTACCGTTTAACTGCTGTGTGTAGCCACGGGCAGTTAGTCTGGACTAGTGGCATTTAAAAATGGCGGCCAGATGGGAACATGCAAATAAAGCCCGGGATATTTAAATCCCGGGCTTCATTTGTAAGTTTGAATGCCTACATTAGCCTCTCTAGTTCGAACTAGGGGGCTAGTGTAGACATACCCTAAGTGCTGCAAGAGTTGAGTACTGTTGTTTTTCACCTATTATTGAAAAAAGATACAAAGAAAACCAATAGCTCTTTCCTCTGTCCCATATCTTATTCCCTGTGTATTTTAAGAGTTACAGGACCCAGGATGAGGACTCTTTTGATCACTTTTGGACAATACATTGAAAATGAAAAACCTGTTCTGTCATGTGCAATCAAGAAATCCTCCCCGTTTGCGTAGCTCTGGAAAGAGTGTTCAACAGCTCGTCTTTGGAGGTGTTTGAAATTCTATGCACAAAGTTTTCTTTGTGCTTGTTTGATTGTGTCATTTTAGCAAATAAACGGCTTGCTCTATGTGTTATACAAACATGATGATCTAATTCCAAGGGACTTGGAAATGCCTTTCAAATCTTTCTACTTTAAATGTCAGCCCAGATAGGTGCTGGTTTTGGGGCTAGATTGAGTTATCTGCAGCCTCATCCACTCTTCCCATTTTCATTCAATTTGTTTCTGAAAAGAATATGAATGGAGATGTCCTTGGCATACATACACTTTTTGTCACCATAGGACTTATGCAATGGTACAGATAGCCCCCCTACTAAATGTCCTAGAAGAAAAGGATTCCTTGTAATTTATGAGATTGCTGTTTATAATTGTATCTGTATGTCATTTGAGTTATACTGAGGTGGACATAGCTTTCCAGAACCTAATACACCATTATCCATTCCTGGTCACGTATCAGACTGACACCATTATCTCCACTGTGTTCTAGAGAAAATAACAACCAGCTGGAATGTTTCACCTATCTTTTTGTTTGTTTGTTCATTTTTTCATTAGGTTAGGTGTTCAGGTGGAAGTGGAAAGCATGAATACTAATAACTACCTCTAGTATCAGTGAATGTAGAGCTGGTCAAATAATGAAAAAATGTATTCATGAATAATTGTTCGATGACAACATGCCAACATAGACAATGAACTTCCAGTTGCCATGGAGCACCCAATCATCTCTACATTTAGGTCAGAGATACACATACTGTAGAGGGGTAAGAGTTAAAATACACAGGCCAGACTCCTGCTTAAAACTACCAGACTTGCATATTGGCCCAGATTTGGGGAGTAGCTGGATGCTCAGCATTTTTGGAAAACTAGACACTTTATAGATGCCTAAATGAGAGCAAAACTCTTGTAAAAGTCTGCCTTGCTGTACACTGATGTATATGGTTCTAGTTCAGATAAAAATTAGGGGCTGATAACATGAGCTAGACGTAACAAAGATTGGAAACACAACGGTTTCTGCAGGACAGGACAGAAATGCATTGACAGAGCAGTGCATAGGATGCTTAAATGTAATCAGCCAGTTGTCTGCTGCTGACAGTAACCTGTGCTATCAGTTCCTTATTTTCATTAGTGATAAATTTATCTCCCTGCATCTATTACATAAGAATTCATATTTTTTTTCTGCTTCTTCTCATTCAAGAATTGCAGTTAACCCATTTTCCCATTCCCAGCCAATAAAGTAATATAAAAAAAAGGAAAACCTATTTACCTGATATTTTGTCCTCGCCAGATTATAACAGCCTAGTTAGTAGCACTGGGCTACAGTGTCACAAGAGGGGGATCTTGTCCTTTGCTGCTGGGTGAATCCAGGTTTACTGATTCAATCTATACACTTGGAATAAAATACTCCTCGACTCTCCACATACTGAAGTAAATAACATGGCAACTTTTGACCCCCAAGAGATGAAAACTCATTATGTACCATTGTGAGTGCTTTGTTTTTGAAGAAAATGAGTGAAGCTTGAACAATCCAGACTTTTTCAAGTGTCGTTCTTCCTTAACAGAAACAGTTTACCTTTTGCTGGCAAAAAACCAGAACAAAACTAAACAGAAAAATCTAACTGCAGTAAAATACTTAGAGAAAATACACTCCCTGAAGTGGAGAATTGTGTCTGTAAGTTGGTTACTTAGATGAGAATGGCAAATTGCCTCTGTTGGAATGGGAGATGCTCTCCATGTTAGCTCTATGAACCAATACAATAATAACTCTTCATCCTGACATAATAGGGCACCTTTCATTAGGCAATCTCAAAGTGATTTACAAACATTATCTAATAAAATATCACAGCAGGTAAACAGGAGTATTAAACTCATTTTTAGAGCAGGTTGAAACACAGAGTTTCTATTTCATGGGAGATTCCAATATATCAACATATACATTCATCCCAAATCAGAACCAAAAGCGATTTTTCAAAATTTTGCACAAAATAAAATTTCGGAACAAAAAATGTTTCTGAAATATTGAAATAACGCAATGAAACATTGTATTTTTGTAATGTCAAAATGATATATATTGTATCAGTTCGGCTTTTGTATTCAGTTATTATTTATAAATAATATAATGATAATATAAATGTCAATGTGTAAAGCCTAAATGAGCAGCTTTCACCTTTTGTGAAACAAAACATTGTGGAAAAGCTGAAACAAAATATTTTGACCTTGTCAATATGAAACATTTATGATATTTTTTCACTTAAAATCCTCTGCTGGATTTTTTCACGGAAAATCCAAAACTGGAATATTTTGCAGAGATGAATTGATTCATCTAGGCAAAATGTTCCAGTTTTGTTGAATAAGTGGTTTCTAGTGGAAAGACAGTCTGCTAAAATGACCAGTTTTATTCATTTCACAGATGGGGAGGCTGAAGCCTGAGAGGTTAAGTGCCTCCAAAAGTCATATAGAAAGCCTATAAAAAAGCAGGGGATAAAACCCTGACTCCAAGTTAACTGTTCTGATAAATGGATGATACTCCCATTGTGGCCCTGATTCAGGAAAGCACACTGCTGAAATCCTTCTGTTTTCAGGACATGCTAAGGGGTATCCCAAAGAGAGATGCTGTACTGAATGAGGGCCAGAAAAAGGGATATTTTGTCTATTTCCTGATTTAAGTAAATGACATTTAAGAGTATTTGCCTTATTTCAAATGCTGAATGCAGAGAGATCAAAGAGAAGGGATTTTTATGGTTTTTGAATTATAACCAAGAAATAGCATTCCTATTCATCATTCAAGTATTGAGTTTGGTCAGATGATTGCATTGTAAATTAACAAACATATTTTAAAAAGTCATGCGCTTGCAAAGAATAAGATTGGAATCATGGGGGAAGGAAATAATAGATCAGGGTGAAATCCTGACCCCCATTGAAATTAATGGAAATTTTACTGCCAAATTCAATAAGTCACCCCACATATAGTACATAAAACAGTAATGAAAGCTTGTCTTGGATCACTTTACCATGTGTATGGGAGTGACCACTTCATGTGTGCAATAGGGGTAGTTCTCAAGCAACCACAATTGTGGGTTTTGAGGCCCCAGCTCATCACTAACTGGAATGATTTCTATATTTATAGAAAACCAGAGCTTCATAAATATCAAACTGAGCAGAAGTAGCTCTGCAAATCTTCCTCTTGCTACAGAAGCCCAGCTTGAACCCAAGAAAGGATGTGATTCACTCTGCTGTCTCAGGTGGATGATTCCCAATGGAAAGGACTTCTGTCTTGGAGGAGGATTCACCCCCCAGAGAAGGTTTATTTTGGTTCCCTCCTATTATACCACGTCTCTTGGATAATTCCATTGGAGGAAGTCACTTTAATTTATGGCCAGGGTTCTGTAAGTACATTCCCAAGGTGTCATGATCCCATCCCTGCTCCTCCTGCCTTCTTTGCAGCACTGGTTATCTCTGGACACTTAGCAGAATGAGGATAAGGCAGAGCAAACACCATTGTGCTCTCAACTAGGTCAAACTTCTGGATACCCAAAGTGTGCTTTCCATTTTACATAAAAATCTGAAGGAGAATGAAAGTGGTTAATATCCTGTTGACAGTTCTGAAAAACTTTTTTTGATCAGGAATGTTTTCCTGAGCCTTTAGTTTCAGTCAGCATACTAATCTGGGGAACTATATTTTTCTCTCTCTGTTTCATTGATGACTGTCAATCGATGGACTGTGCGATTAGAGTTTCTTGTGGTGAATTGTTTTGCATATATTGCAGCTAGAGGGAAGGGGAAGTATAACAGGTTCAGGTATGTTCTCTGGAAATTGTTTAGTGGACTCTTTGTATGAAAGGCACTCATCAGGGAGAGCTTGCTATATAGATAACCACAGAAAGCTTATCACACTTTTCAACACTTTTTTTTCTTTATGCATGGTTCTCAGAGAAATAGATGATGTTGTTTTGTTGTTGTTGTTGCTGGAAAGATCCACTGTTCCTTTTCCAGTCGTTCATCTACTTCACAGCAGTTCTCATCCAAATTATTCCTGTCAGTATGAGACCTAAATTACTTTACCTACCAATATTCCACTTTGTCTTTATTCTAAATATTATTCACTCCTGAGGATATTGTCTCTGCAGGTGCAGGAGCAGTAGGAATGCCATCAGAAATTAAATGACATCTTATTGGCTTGAAGATGGGATACATTCATTTTTAAAGGAGGATTGCAATTCTCCACACATATTTAATGAAATGGCATCTCTATTTCTTTCTGATGGCCTGATTCAAATTCTCTTACGGTAAATGGTAATTTTTCATGGATGTCAACTGGAGTTGGATTGGGCCCAATATGGTTAAGGGAGGGTTTTGTGAAACACAGTAAATTGAGCAATTAGTTGGCAATTCAGAGTGGCTCATTGGATAAGAAATGTCATAGATTCTTAAGGACATAATAGCTACTCAACTGTGAAAGCACTAGTGTCTCTCCTCTGGAATTCTGTTTCTGCCAGCAACCAATTGATGATTCAGAAAAGGTGAAATATTGAATACTACACTTGGTGGCAAGAGTATGGACATTTCTTTCCTGACTCATCAAATAACCCCTGAAGAATGGGATTTGCCTGCTCATGTTCTGGTTTTAGCTTTTGTAGTCACCATATAAAACTGTCTAGATTTTTTAAATTCAAGAATCACAAAATGTATAGTATTATAAAGATTATTTACACACTGCATACAGAAGTATTTCCTTTTATTATTTTAAAGGTATTACTCCAGTTTAGGTGCTCAGCCTTTCTTTCTGACTTCAGCCCCCTTCTTTGGGCTACATCTAGACTGAAGGCTTCTGTTAGAAGAAGCTTTTCTGGAAGAGATCTTCTGGAAAAACTTATTTCAAAAGGGAGTGTCCACACGGCAAAAGTGCATTGAAAAACCTATCTGCTTTTTCGAAAGATAGCGTCCACATTGATTGGACACTATCTCACATTTAAGTTGTGCTTACTGTGGATGGAGTGGTCACTAGGGTGCCTGTGCTTTTTCCTGGAGTTCTCTTCTTTTTAAAAAACCTCTTCCCCATACACACACGCTTTTTTGGAAAAAAGCTTCTTCTTCGTAGAAGGGGGTTTATCGCTGTTGGAAAAACCCCTCCGTTCTTTCCACTTTCTGTCAAAAGAGCACAATTGCAGTGTGGACATAAGTGTAGTTTTTCTGGAAAAATGTCCATTTTTCCGGAAAAACTCTGCAGTGTAGGCATTCCCTTGATGACATATTAACATTACTGATGCTGTATTATTTTGAATATGAAGGTCTCTATACAATGGCCACAGTAAATTCCATAGTGCTTTCCAGGGGGCATTTTACTTATTCATTGTTAGTGCCTGAAGACATACTAATATCATATTTATTTTGTTTTATATAAGTTCATTTTATGAGGAAGGTGCATCTTCCAGTTACACAAGGTAAAATTCAGATTACAAGAGCTGTCAGGTTTCAGAGCATAAGCCAATAACCTGTTGCAGTCAGGAATAAGTTACTCTTCCTCAAGGGACAATTAAGTGAATTATCTGGTCTGGTTCCTCCCCCTGACACAAGGTTCCCCAGCCTTGGCTCCTTAGGTCTGGTCTATACTAGAAAACTAGCTCAATTTAACTACTTTGTTCAGAGGTTTGAAAAATCCACACCCGAGTGGCTTAGTTAAGCTGACTTGTTTCCCATATAGACAACACTAGGTTGACAGAAAAATCCCTAGTCTCTGATTAAGGCATTTCCTTCCTTTTGAGATATGATCTATTCTTATATGCAGTGATAGCTCATGAGGACTGTCACATTTTCAGGGGCTCAGGCTTCTTTGCTGTCATTTCTCTTGAAGCACAGACCCACATCTCTATTCCTTCAGACTGGAGGGTTAGGTTTGCAGTCCCTTTGCTCCTCATTGTGATTTCACAGCAGATCTGACTATCATCTAGCATCTATGGTAAAATTTTTCTCTAGGGGCTAGAATAGTATATGCACCAGTGACCAATCAGTTTTCACACAGTAAACTGCTTTTATTGGGTAAAAAGATTAGAGAGACCAAACTTATAAAACAATAACCGTTCCTATATACCAGCTCCCATGGAGATGCACTTTTGCCATCTTCACCCTCTATATGGGAGTTTCCCACCACTGGATCGATGTAAATACAAGGATTCCATTGCTCCTTCCTATATTCCTCTCTGCATTCCCTATAGAGTTCGCATTCACTACACAACTTCATGGTGCACAATAGCTGCAGAACTTCCAGTGTGTCTGGTATGCAAGCCTATCCCCTATGCTGGAGTAATACTGTGATTTGCTGGCCTGCAGTGCCTTGTCTGATCCAAATAAAGGGGTGAAATATAGTCCTTATATTTATGTCTATAAACTGCCCATCCTGTTGTTTTACTGCCTCCCATCCTCCCATACTAACCATGCCTGCTGGTTAAAGGCTTTCTTGGCTCACTCTGTGCTAACTCTTTTCTAGCACTTGCAAGACATAATTTGACAATATTACAGCATGGCTTTCTCTCTTACTGCCCTATGGAGCGTAATATCAATGGGATTGTTCAATAGCATTTCTCGCTGTTTGGAAAAGTGTGAATGGTGGTGATCACCACAGTGTAATGATGGTTTGAAAGGAAACTACTTCAAGTCCTGGAAGAGAACAGCGTTAGTTTAGGAAGGACTGTCCATCCCTGCACTGAGACTTTGCAATGCAACATATTGGCTATAGAAATCTCTGGCAAGAAGCCATGCGCAGCTAGCACTAACAGTAAGTGTAGCTGAGCATGCCGTCGATGTCATCCCTGCTGCTGAATCAAAAACATGTGTTGAAGCAACATCACACTATTGATGACCTTGTGACCCCTCTGCCTTAGCAAATGAGAGATTTGCTAGAGCTCAACTAGGTGGCAGCTCCCTGTCACCCCAATCTGTTAGCCAACCAATCTCCTCCAAAACTCTGCTAGCTTTAATTTTGCCTTGCAGGTAACACTTAATACATCTTAATCCCCAAATTCCCTATCATTGGACACTCACAGAAATGATACAGTCTTCTTTCTGTAAAGAAAAAGTATGTACACCAGCCTGTTGAAATCAATAGAGGAGTCACATGTTGGTATTATAACACCAAGAATAATTTATAGTAAAATCAGTGATAAGATTATTAATGAAGAACAGAGAAGTAAGTGATGCTAAGTAAAGATAATAGGGTTACAAATAAAACAAAAAAGACATCACATTTCTATAAAACCAAACCTTAATTCTAGCAAGTTAATCTGATCTAAAATAGTTTCTCTCCAAAAGGCATTTCTGTAAAGCAGAAAATTCTGGCTTGCAGGTTGAACTTTTCCAGTCCAGCACCCTCAGGACCTGATTTGTGCAAAACCAGAGAATTTGCCAACCCATGGGAGGTCAATGTTGTCTAGCAGCATCCCCTTTTTAGTGGATTCTGAGAAGACAATTAAAGCTAAATAACAGCACAGAACACTGAGAGTTAGGACTGGTGGCTGTCAACAAACTTTATGGGGCTATAAGGTTACATGTAGACTGCAAGCCTCTTTCGAAAGAGGCTTTTTTGAAAGATACTTTCGAAAAAGCCTCTTTCGAAAAAGAGCATCTAGACTACAACCAGCACTTTTGAAAAAGCAAGCTGCTTTTTCGGAAGAGAGCACCCAGACAGTCTGGATGCTCTCTTTTGAAAAAACTGTTTGCATTACATAGCACCTTTTCTCGTAAGAACACTGTCGAAAAAAGGCGTTCTTCCTCGTAAAACAAGGTTTTCCACGGTCGAAAAAACTGCCACATTCTTTCGATTTAGTTTCGAAGGAACACGGCAGCAGTCTAGACTCAGGGGAAGTTTTTTTCTAAAAAAGGCCACTTTTTTGAAAAAATCCTGTAGTATAGACACACCCTAAGAAACTTGCCCACACCCATCTAGCTAACTAAAATCATATCGGACCACATATGTTGCCAGACCAGAGAGTGCTGGATTAGAGAGGTTCATCCTGTACCAAGATTCAGAATTTCATTCCTACACAATATAAAATATTTCCACAGTAAATAGATAAATCTCATGTCTTTCCTCCTCTTCTTGTAGCCCAGCCCATCCTTTGCAGAGTATCTGCAGACAAAATTCCTCTTCTACACCATTTATTTTTCGGGGTATAGGAAACATGCTGTCTATGTTGTTCTTCTGTTAATTTCTTTTCCTGTTCTTCAATATGCAAATATAATTCCTAATGTCTTTGGCTAACCATGATTAATTTACAAAACAGACAGGGAGATAACTACCTCTTCTCCTGTCTTGAAGAAAAACCAGTTTTTCCCATTTTGGGGTTACAGACTTTAAAGCATGTTATCAGTAAGTATCCATAATTCCTCTTATAGCAGTAGTACTTCCACTGGTCACTAATATCATTGTGAAATGTGTTATACATTTTACTTTGATACCTTACACTACATTTTTGTACAAAAGCAGTGAAAGCAATGTGCCAGGTATAGTGAGTTTGTCAGGTCTGATAGGAGTTGCTGTTACATGACAGTCAATCCTTTGTCACTAGGTGTCACCGAGCTTCTAATGTCACACAAGGGAACAGGAGAGAAAATAACAAAAGATTGCAGAACTCAGCACTTTGAGGGTTTTTCAACCTATTGTTTCTTCCTTCAGTGAATTTACTGTTTGTGAATTGTATCTAGTTGACAGCTCTGGAGACTGAAAGCTTTTATTCACAGAACAGGTAGAAGCTTTGACAGCTTCCTCACACTGCTGCACTCATATTTCTCAAGGTCAACTCTGTCCTGAAGGAACTGCCTGTCAATATGAAAAGGGGGTGAGTGTTCATGCCCTTCATCTCCATTCTTGACCAAGATGCCAATTAATGCCAACTGAGGTGGCTTTTTTGTAATATGGGAACTGGCCCACTAGGGACAAAAATGAACCTCATCTCACATGCAGCAGGCTGCTGAACAGTCATCAGACAGTGACAACCGTAGTCAGTATATATCCTGGTTAATTTTAAGAGGCATCCTAGATGTGTGCAGATTCTACTTCCAATGTTTTCAGCAAACCAGGCCCCCTTTAATTTAAATGTGCTCATGCACGAGGAGGTACTGGTTATTACTCCTGAGGTAAACATCAGTGGTATTCCTAAATCAAGGATTTATCCCCAAAACAGTAACAAAGAAAGACTGTTCTGTATATATGCAATGCTGTTGTAGCCATGTCAGTCTCAGGTTTCTCTTGTTCTGTATAAAGGATGCTGTAGGACTTGCATTGCAACACTATTCATTACATTTCCTCAGCATTTCCATAACCAGGAATCTTGATTTAGGGAAATGGTTCTTACATGAGGATATTTCTGACACATCTGAAAGCCACGATTTGTGCAATACGTTCCCTCAATATGCAGTCTTTGCCCTTTGCTTTCTCATCATGTGAAGTTAACACAGTACACTATATTAAAAAAATCACATGCACAGGAAATATTCATCCAAGATTCTCTAATCTAACATTTCTTCCACAAAGCCAACTTTCTCCTGCTGTGATAAAATGCATTTGGATGCAGGCAGATATGTCTAAAGGAAACAATACTACCAGTACCATAATTTTTGCCGCCAAACTGCCTCTCGAATCTTGTTTTCTTCCTTTCTGTCCACATAAATATCCAGTGTAACATAGCATCTAAGTCACCTTTTAATCTTTGACAGTGAGCAAGGAATAGTTTCTAAGTGTTTTAAAGGGGAAAAAAATTGTTCTGTGCAATCTAATCTAAAGGGACTTCAGACTTCCATGTCCTGTAAATGGTTTCCAGATAGTTAAGTTTGGTACCATTCTCATTTGACTGCCAGGTGGTTGTTAAATGTGGTGGATATAATATTTTAGCAAAACAGTAATTATTCTCGACACATAACTCCTGGGTAGTCACTACATGCAGAGTGTCAAGGTTGTTTCCATAATCTTGCTAACAGACCATTGTACCACAATGATTTTGTGTCTCTGTGTGACTCCTGTAAGGTGGCAAAGGTTGCATACCACAATTGTGATTTTTTTCTTTTTTATGTAATATTACAGGATAATCTCAATCTTTCCATTAGATGTGTTAAGCCTATTTTGGCCACAGCAAAGGCCATACCCATTGTTTTCTATATTTTAGAAATAAATATATACCAAAAACATTGGAAGAGGTGATGATTTGATCAGGCACTTTGTCTGATTAGTAAAAAAGATCACAGCCATTGGCAGGGGGTTGATTAGATATCTTCACTTATTCTAGATAACTGCGATGGCACTGAGTGCATATATCAGATGGTAATAATCGCATTTAATCTAATGCATCTTCAAGAACAATTACCACATTTGAACCACCAGGTTTCCAAATGAATAAAAGTGGAGGAGCTTAGATATTTTAAATAGCAAAATGCTTGCAGTAATAATTTATAATAGGGTAGCCTTATTATGCCAGAAATGAAGCTCTGTTATCTTATTTTCACTAAAGACCAATCCAGAATTACATGTATATTGCTTTTATTAAATGCCACTACTGAATTAAATGGAAAAGGAATTGAACCTGATCACACACATACATTCCTACATTCATATACAAACAAACAAACCCTGTCTTGCTTTTGCTTAAAGTTACCAGTCTGTTGCTTACATTAACTCACTGGCCAGGTGAGTTTAAAGTGAGGCGTGGAGTGGGTGCTTCTTTCTGTTCAAACTGGTGCTCCTATCTTGACAGGATGAGACCTGGAGATTTATGCAAGACATCCCATATTTTATAAGACATTAGCCCCATTCAAGTGTATACATTTTGATGTGTCAACTCTTAATTAATCACCATCCATTCTGTTTAATATCTATTTACCTGGGACAAAACACAGGACTATGTAGCACTTTAAAGACTAACAAGATGGTTTATTAGGTGATGAGCTTTCATGCGCCAGACCCACTTCCTCAATCAAATAGTGGAAAAAAATTGTCACAACCATATATACCAAAGGATACAATTAAAAAAAGAACACATGAAAAGGACAAATCATATTTCAGAACAGAAGGGAGATTGAGGGGGGTATGTTGGTGTTTTCTTCCAGGTGTTATTTCAAGGCTGTCTTGTTTGTAATGGGATGCTAGCCCTTAACACTCCAAGGCCGGGGCCGGCGTGAGCCATTCGTGTGCCCTGGGCCCCGGGAGCACGGCGCCGCCCCTGGGAGTGCAGCGCATGTACAGCCCTGCCCCTGGGCACCCGGCGCATGCATGTCCCCACCCCCGCCAGGTCCAGCAGCCCCAAGCGGTGCCCGCTACAATGGGCGCCCCAAGCAGTAGCCCAGTCAGCCCATAGCTTGAGCCGGGTCTGTGCAAGGCCATCTATAATGTCCTGCATTGGTCTGCTTTGTCTTGGTCCTCAACTTACGCCTCTGAGTCTTAAGACCTCTTCTTCAAACTCTCACATTCCAAACTCATTCACCCCTCTCCCTCCCCAGGAACTATACAATCATTTCATACATGGGAAAAGGGACACAATTGTCCACACAAAAGGTATCAATCTATTTTAATACAAATCAATCTATTAGTACAAACTTTTAATCACTCATCATATTTTTTATCAGACAATCTATATTCTATTTACTTCTAAGAGCATCAATGTGATCATACTGAATCACAAGACTCCTTCTAATCTCTTTCTCACATAACAGAAGGTTACAGAGCTCCAAAGGTTACACAACTTACATTCACATTATACTGAAACTTACATTTACATAATATTGTCTTGAGCGGAGGCTTTACACATGTTTAATTAGCTGAAATTATGTAATATGATGCTAAATGGAGCATATCACAAGGCACCCTGCAATAATTTAATGCGAAAGTAAAATTGATCATATAGACATTGTGGCTATTAAATTAAATAACTCCACCCAGCCTGTGATAGCCCCAATATATCTCTGAGAATATGTCTGTTCCAGTTGCAGGGTTTTCAAATGTCACCAAACAAAACTAAATAAATAAGGACATTGAGTCTTTCCTGAGTCTAATTTTGATATTCCTATTCTTTTGCAATTCATTATCCTCTTGGATCTCATTCCTACAGTTTCCTCAAAAAATGTCCTTATAAATTTGTAGAATGTTTGCCTTTTTGCTCATGGGAGTTAGGACCTGATTTGGCATGGAATATACAATATATCATTAGGGATCCAATACAGCTGCTGATGATATAAATGAAAAAACTCAAACAACCTCCTGTTGACTTAAATGGAAGTTGAACTGTATTTTAAAGCACCAGATTGAAATCACTGAGCCCAATAGTTAAACAAAAATAAATTATTAGCTACACCTTATATTGGGCAAAGCTTCATTGATAAATGTCTATAGAGTTTTGTAATATTCTTATTTGGAATATGCTTTATAATTGCAGTTTATTTCTTATTATCTTCCATTTTATTGAGCATCTATTCTTCTTTTTCCTGTCCTAAATGTTTTTTCAAGAAAACTGGGTTTTTCAGTTTTATGAGTAAAACAAAACTAAATTCCTCTAACATTTCTTTGGTGTTGAAACTTCTCCATCAATCGTCTTTGCAAACTGTCTCGTTATGCTTTTCAGACTCCCTAACTGACCTGCAGAATCATGAAGTATCATATTAAGTTGTGTGGTGGTACATTGTAATCCACCTCCCCATCTTAACTCACAGAAGTGAAATGCTAAAATCTTTCCCATCTCATGGCCTAAAGCGGAAAATTCTAAATAAAGGGGCTTTCTCAGGATAAAGACCTGATATTCGTATTAGAGTTTTATAGATTTTCCAAGACAAATCCATGGTACAGACCAAAGATTAGAGTCTGGCTGCAATTTCAGCCCCTTTCACCACTCAGGTGGTCCAAAGGAATTAGCCAGATGACCTACAGGGCCATAGAAACTATCCTATATGATCTGAGTGCTTTTGACACTGGGGAAATTTCAGAGGCAGGTCCATGGAAGGAGACAGAGTTAGAACACTGTTACAGTCTGGAGATTCTGGGTACTTCAATTCCCTCAAGGGAGCTAAAGTTGGAGTAATTTTAGGGCTTCCATACCAACTTTTGGCAGACAGCCACATCAGCGATGTCCAAAGCTGGAGAAGCTATCTTTGTTTCTCCTTAGTGTCAGTGTCGCTGTGCAGACCTCTAGTGCATTGAGGATTTGGCCTAGTAAGCGGAAGTGAGCTCCAAAGTGATGAGAATGGCCACATGGTCAAGAAGATTCCAGAAACTTTAAGGGCCTGGAGTGGGTACAAGTCAATTGATCTAAAGTCAGACTGGTTCACCTGTAAGCTGCTTATTGTCCTCATACCACACATTCTTTTATCTCATTCTATTTCTATTCACTGGATTGGCCTTCATGTATTAAAGTTCTGATTCTGCACAATGCTGAATATACTTTGATTTACTTTCAGGTGCAGAGCTCCCTTAACTTCAGCATCCATGGAAAATAATAGAAACCGACAAAATTCAAATCCGGTCCTGACATTTGTAAAGTTAGAACCCAGAAGCTGCAAAGTTTTGCTAACAAACAAAGCTTATTCATATAACAACTGCTTGTGTGAGTTGGTAAATGGTAAATGTTGTGTTTTCCATACAGTGTTATGTCAATAGGTACTAATGTCATGCACATTATAGGCTGTTGATGTAGGGTGAAACTCCCTATAAAAATTGTTAAGTAATCATGCATTGCCCATACCAGAGAGTCATTAAAGAGACATCTAAAGGGTATTGTGCTCTAGATGGATAGAAATCCTTTCTGTTTAGATTCCTTTGTATTGCAGAGCAGCTGCACAAAAGAGGATGAACTGCCAGGCAACAATTGGAGTGCTTGTGATCCTAGGTGAATAGTTGTTTGTTGTCAGGGGGTTTCTCAAGTGAAAAGTGAGGGGCTGAAGGAGAAAAAAGGAAACGTTTGTTCAGCAATCAGATTCTAAGAGGGCTCAAGAGAGATGTTATGGAAAAGACTAAGATTTATTCACAGACACCTTTTAACATCTATTTCCCAAATTGTACTTTTAATTAAAAATCTTACTGAATGCACTAAATTTCTAACTACTTGATCAAGAAGAACATTGTATGAGTAACCTAAAGGCACTGAGACCATTGAGAAATGGATGGTGAAGTATGCTCTAACCGCCTTAGCTATGAAGCAGTTGGTATTTTAGCTTATGCTTTAGACGCATATGATTTTAGCCTCTAAAGTCTCGAGATCTATCCCAGGTTCCATCAGCTCTACAAGTGGGAGCTCATCTGGGATGAACTCCTGGGAGGTCTCTGATGGTATGTCTACACTACTGGATAAGGTCTAATTAATATATGCAACTTCAGCTACGTTAATTGCGTAGCTGAAGTCAGAGTATCTTAACTCAGCTTTTGGCACTGTCTACACTGTAGGAAATCAAAGGAAGAACATTGTTCCTTCAGCTTCCCTTACTCCTTGTGAAAGCAGGGTTACTGACATCGACCAGAGTGCATCTCTCACTTCCAATTAGCTGTTCTTAATGAGACCTGTTGATTTGGTCCCTGGAAGATTGACAGAGGCAGCTTTCATCTTCTCTGTAGTGTAGACATACCCTGAAACTTTGGATGCACTTCCTCAGCTGAGGAAATGATGAAACTCAGAGGCACTAAGACCACTGAAAAAAGGATAGTGACTTCTCTAAGGTGCTGCTGGACTATTTTTTTTATTTATTTTTTCAATTACTATAATGACAATATTTATATCTTTGAACATATTCTTCATTTATGGAATTAACTATTCTTCACCAGAAGTAGCTATAGTTTCTCAATTGCTGGTTCTGACCATCATTCCCATCTGAATGATTGTTCACTGCTTAAACATTAGTGTACAGTGGCAAGTTCATAAAACATTGTCCCAAAACAATCTTTCATCTCAGGGCTGAAATCTTGCCCCCATGGAAGGTCATGACAAATCTCCCTTTTTACTTCAGTGGCATCAGGATTTCACCTCAGATGATAATAAGTATCACAATATGAGAGGAAAATGCTGTTATACCCATTTTCACAGAAGGGCAAACTGAAGGAAAGGGAAGTCCAGTCTAGAGTTTGAACAAGGAAATTCTTTACTGAATTGGACTATCTCACTAGACTTCTGTGACGTCTACTATCCTGTCTCTTACAGTGGCCAGGACCAGATGCTTCAGAGAAAGATGAAACAAACTTAGTTTTAGATAATTATGCAATAATCTGTCCACAGATAAAGTGTGTTGCTAGCCCCTGTCAATTACATATTGGCTTACTCAATCTTGAGGGTTTCTAACCTTTCTACGTAATGTAACTGTGGAAGTCCTTAGAAAAAATGTATAATCCTTTAAGAAAATCTTTTTTTATAATCTTAATTCAACACTCTCCTTGTGAATCTGACTCCTTATGTATTAAGTATCAGACGGGTAGCCATGTTAGTCCGGATCTGCAAAAGCGACGAGGAGTCCTGTGGCACCTTATAGACTGAGGGTACATCTACATCTGCTCCCTCGTTTGAGCTAGGAATGCAAATGTAGCCGACCGAAATTGCTAATGAAGCAGGGATTTAAATACTCCGTGCTTCATTAGCATAATCTCACCCATGCATTATTCTGCTCAACAGCTGATTCAAACCAGGAAGTGCACTCCGGGATGCATTAATTTCGAATCAAACTTCTTGGTTCGAGCTAATGTTATTCCTCAAAAAATGAGGAGTAACATTAGTTCGAACCAAGGGGTTTGATTCGAACTAACACATCCTGGAGCGTACTTCCTGGTTCAAATCAGCTGTTGAGCGGAATAATGTGCAGGTGAGATTATGCTAATGAAACATGGGGTATTTAAATCCCCGCTTCATTAACAATTTTGGTCGGCTGCATTTGCATCCCTAGCTCGAACTAGGGAGCAGGTGTAGATGTACCCTAACAGATTTATTGAAGCATAAGCTTTCGTGGGAAAAGACCCACTTTGTCACATGCATCTGACGAAGTGGGTCTTTGCCCATGAAAGCTTATGATCGAATAAATCTGTTAGTCTATAAGGTGCCACAGGACTCCTCATCGCTCCTTACGTATTGTATACAAAAGTAGTGCAACTTATTGGTTTTAAATTAGTTGCCTTTCATTTTTGTGAATGTCCTTCTATTGTTGCATTATGAGAAATATTCAGTAGAAACATCTGATCTACTTTTTCTGTATCACTGATTATTTATTATACCTTTCTCATGTTCCATCTTATTGCTCTCCACACTAATATTTCATTCTCACCTTATCCAGAAATCTTTCTCCTCCTGTAATAATCTTTGTCTCCCAATTCTGATCCCTTCCTCTGTTTCTGTCTTAAAAAAAACAAAACAAAACAAACAAACAAACAAAAAACTGGGATGCAGTAGCCCAGGTGAGGAGTTTTCTATCCATTTAGGTAATAATAATATTTTAAATATTATATTCCTTTCTGTTTCATTTGCTGTTTTCTAGGATGTATAAGGAACAGAAAACAAAAAGAAATATAAGAGAAAAGGGGAAGAAACCTAAAGGCAGAAAAGGACAGGAAAGAAAAAAAGGTGGTGGCCTTTGTGCAGCAGCATGACATGAGGCTACATAGTAGAAAAGTAATAATCGAGCAGTCCATCACAAGAGGGAGATCCATTATAAAAAAACAGCAGTGAACCTTTTTGCTACATAAACTTAGTGGAATCTTTGTGCCAAGATAAAGGACTAGCACAAACCCTCCAATAAAATTTGATCAGATAGCTTGGGAAGTCATACAAAAATTCAACCCCATTTTAGATCTTTCTGAACTAATGATATCTTTCATTTAATCAACATCTTTAAAGGACTAATTGCATCGGTTTCTTTCTGAGTTGAAAATAAGCGCCTCAGGATTGGGAGCACTTTAGGCAGAAAACGATGAAACACTTCTTGCCAGGGATTTGTTATCCCACACCTCAGCATGATTATAAGACAAGATGCAATAAATATACTTTTCCCCATTTGCATAGAAATTGCTGTCACAATATTAATTATCTGCTTCTGTAAATGGAGCAGCCGTATGGGAAGTGGATAAAGGAAGGTACTAGGACATATTTGAATTAGAAATTCTATTCATAAATCACTTTTATCCCAGCAATCTGCAAATTTCCAGTGAATTTCTTGACCACAAACTTTCGCAAGCTCAGTCTAAATGAAATGAGAGAAGTAAAGTGGAATGATACTGTCTATGGACTAGGTACTTGATATAAACTGATGTAAATCCACTGATGTCAGTGGAGTCATTCTGATTTATATGCATTGAGGATCTGGACCATCCATTTTAAACTTAAGCTTAAAAAGCTTTATCATAAAAATACTACGCTGTTTGCAAACATAACAGGGCAAACACAATTAGTTAAAAACCAAATGCATAAAAATAAAATACATAAAATGTGCAATAATATTTATATGGGGTTTTAAACAAATTGATTGTAGCTATTTTTGTGGTTAGTTTATGTTCACAAATTAAGAGGCCAGACTGCTCACTGCAACAGAGAGTTACAAGTAAAATATTGCGGAAAATTCACTGAAATTCAATTCCACTCATGAAATAATGAGTATTTGCACTAGAAACTTACTTCTAATAAAAGTAAACTGAGAACACAAATGACCAAACAGAAAAGATAAGTGATACATGATCTATGTGTCCAGTTAAAACAGCTTAAAATTTTGCAGTTCAGATATTGAATACTTACCTAGCAATAAGGGCTACAGACCAAGACACATTAGCAGCAAATATTTTAAATAATAAATAAGTTTAAATATACCGTGCCATGTTCACAGACAATTTATGAACAGCAAAAGAGGTGGCATATGTAGAATATATTATTCATGTTGAATTAATTGCCCAGTTAATTAATCGTTGCCTGTTGGAATGAGGCTGAAATATTGATATGTTATACCAGCCATAACAACAGTACTTTCACCTGAAAAGCACTTCTCATTTTTAGTAGAGATTTGGAAACAACAGGAAAGAAAAACATGGATTATTTTTACAGATTTTCTCCGTGCTTGTGGAGAAGGGCTGTTGTTTCCACTAGCACTAGGTTAGTGTAATACCTGTGGTATCCTGATTGTTTATAGTACAATAGTGCCCACAGGCTCTAACTGAGAATGAGTCTCTACTGTGGTAATTCTCGCAACACATCACTTACAAGATAGCCTTTGACCTTGAGTGCAGGGCATGCTAGCAACCGGATAAGGATCACGTACATATTAATGGGTGGGGAATGCACCCAATACTGCATGCAACATTGCTTCTGTTATTCCTCATGTTTGCATTGTTGATATGTGTGGCCACACTAAGCAATACAACTGTAGGAGTGCATGCTTCTGTATTGCTCTATGCTCTTGTAGTCTCCATTATATAGAACTGTTGGCCCTAGGTCACACAAAAAACACATGGCAGAACAAAGAATTACACACAGATTCAGACCAGGATCTTAGCCATAAGAACATCCTTCCTCCCCAGATAGGGGAGCCAAGGCAGGTGGAAGAGGGTGGCATCTGAGTCCTTTTTTTCCAGCTTATGCATCACAAAGGGATAGCCACATACTGGTCCAAACAAAATATGCTGCTTCAACATTCCTGTCCCCATCATGGTTGCTGCTATCCAAATTACCAGTGAGTACAGTTCAGTCCAATGGGCAGGCTTTTATTTTCTTTAAAAACAATATGTTACTAATATAAATCAGCCAGAAACTAAAATGACCTCTTCAGTTTGTCAAGGAGCCATCTACAGAAACTGGCAAAGACACCTAGGAATTTAAAATAAATTAAATTAAATAGGCGGTGGGGGACGGGGGGAGAGAGGGAGGGAGAGCAGATAATTGCCTCTGGAGTGGGTTTGGAGGGGGAAACAGACTCTTAAGTGAGCTTGTGGAAATCTAATTCGTATTAGAGACCCAATCTCCATTCTCACTGAGCAGTGCTGGTAGGGGGTAATGTATTAACAGAGCCAGAGTACAGCCTGCATTTAACGCACTACATAATTGAGTCTTTATTCATTTCTTTCTAGGATTACTTATAATTGCAATGGGGCTCACGGTCATTTAGTGGCAGACTGCTATAAAGAGATCATGCATCCAATTGAATTAAGGCAAATGTGCAACAGTGAGGGAATTAAATTGGAGAAATGGAACAGAAAATGGATGAAACATTGAATTAACATGGGGTATGCCCTTTCTGTGCAGGTCACTGTACATAAGTCAGACCCGCTGAATAACAATGTACACTGGGTAAGATATAGTAACTGGCTGCTGTGACACAATAATTACAAGCACAGAAGATCATATACTGCCAAAGGGATATTTATACTGCAAACAGAGGACCAAACAGAGGTTAAAGTTAAGATTTATGAGTGGTAGTCTAATGTGAATTTGGTGTTATCTGTTGTAATGAGGGAAAAACTGTAAACTTGAGTGAACTGAAGTTGATTTCTGATGCCAAGAAGAGCCACAGTAAACCAATGGGTCTTGAAAACAGCATCAGACTGATAGAGAGGGTAGCTAATTTTTTTTTTTTTTTTTTGACAAACCCACAAACACAGTTAAAATCCATATTTCCCTCCATTCTTTACTTAGTTCTTTAGGACTCAGAAGAATGTATGCATGATTTCATGAGAGAAAAATGGTAGTGCTGGTACTTTCATGAGAGACCTCTGAATAAAACCCAGATATTCCCAGGAACTGTGGTCAATAAATTAATATAAATGTCATTCCTCTCCGACACTAGGAATGAACCAACATCTTATTGTTGTACTAGGGACTTTGGAGGTACTATCTTGTACCTGATCTGAAAAAATCCTTGTGGTTAATAAAGATTATTAGAAGAAGATACTTTATACAAAAGTATACATGGAGCTCCAATGTCTTGACCAAATTTCAAATGGATAATTTATTCTGTGACACAAAATTTACATCTATTAATCAATTAGGTATTTGCCCATCTGCCGTATAATGTTGCTGTGTGCCAATAATTGGTGGCTGCCTTTCACTTGTGTATAAGATATATTCACAATCTATTGTGCTTTTAAGGGTCTTGGGAAGAAAGGAATGATATAAATGATAATTCCAATTAGCAGGTAGGATCTTCACCTGATTTAGATTTAGATTAGTTAAAGTAACTATGTTAATTTATACCATAACTTGACATAAAACAAGTTGACAGTGTAAACAAACAAAAAAAGTAATTAATTAATAAAAGCTGTCATATATTTGAGAGAGTTTGTCTATGCATCTCTGTGTGTGTGTCCTTCTGTCTTTGTCTGTTTGTTCAAGAGCTTCCCCTAAGCAGTAAGGCTGTGTCTAGACTGGCAAGTTTTTCCGCAAAAGCAACGTGCTTTTGCAGAAAAAACTTGCCATCTGTCTACACTGGCACCTTGAATTTCTGCAAGAACACTGATGATCTCATGTAAGAAATCAGTACTTCTTGCGGAAATACTATGCTGCTCCCATTCAGGCAAAAGTCCTTTTGCGCAAAAGCTTTTGTGCAAAAGGGCCAGTGTAGACAGCTCAGATTTGTTTTGCGCAAAACAGCCCCAATCGTGAAAATGGCGATCGGGGATTTTTTGTGCAAAAGTGCGTCTAGATTGGCACGGACGCTTTTCCGCAAAAAGTGCTTTTGCGGATAATTGTCCGTGCCAATCTAAACGCTCTTTTCCGCAAATGCTTTTAACAGAAAACTTTTCCGTTAAAAGCATTTGCGGAAAATCATGCCAGTCTAGACGTAGCCTAAGGGCTAGGACCACCATATTCAGTATACAGCTTCCTCTTATCAGAACTTTAAGCAAGGTTAGGATTTGGTTGTGTCAAAAATAGGACATGCACAGAATGGGAATGCTTTTCATAAAGCCATACAGAAAAAAGAATCACCAGGCAGGTGAAAGGGGTTGGATGGGGATACACCCCACATCTGGGAGTGCTCCAACCCCAAGCTTCCCAACCTCAGGTTCTTTTTAGGTAGGGTAAGGGGAAGTGAAGCTCCTCCCCTGATTCATACAGGGACATTGCTGGCTGTTGCCCTTCATCTAGGAGCGAGGGAAAAGTGCACAGTTTGCTGCATTCCTCACTGTGGCTGGGGAGAGCAAGATACAGATGAACATGGACCTACCCCAGCCAGGGGACATTCAGCCTTCACCCAGCTGTGACTGCTGGAGCTGCAGCAGCCATGAGAGGTGCTTCTCACCTGGCCCCAATCTGCTGCAGTGAGAGATGACTGGGTAGTCCTTTCTACCCAAGGTAGTCTCATAATGAATCCCGTATTCCCAACCCCAGCCCATAGCAATTATTTAAATGAAGAAAACCAAAAATTACTTGAGTTAAGCAAGCTTGACTAAATCTTCTGGTAAATAAATAAATAACAAATAAATAAGATGGATGACAAACTTTCTTATTATGATGATAGCAGTATTCCACTTTGAAAGGCCTCTTGAATCTAGCATCCCTGTTTTGGACCTAGTTCTACCTCTTTCTTTCAAGGATTCTACTTTATTCCAGTGCCAGCAATTCAAAGCCTTGGCAGCATCATTCAGAATTAATGACTCACTCATAGTCCCAGGAAGATTATGCAGGTACGGAAAGTGTCTCTGAAGTCATTAATTAACAGTCATAGATTATTTCATTTGGAAAATTATTCCAAGCAAAGATGTGTCATGTGTCACATAAATCCTTTTGTGATTTGCATATTCTTATGACCACATACAGTTAACATATATCATCTGCCTAATTTTGCAATTTGCAGATAAAATTATAAAATCTCCAATAGGATTTTTAATCAAACTGAGCAAACAAACCCTTACGCCAAAATACAATATGTCCAATCCTTTATTAAGGCTTACGGCAGCGGGAATGTTGGAATGTTTGTGTTCACTCCCTCTGGGATATCTGGCATTGGCAGCAAGGATATTGGTTTGATGGGTCTTTGTTCTGACCCAGTATGGCCATTCTTATGTTCTTATGTTATTATACCAGGCAAATAGCGTGCTTAGTGTAGCATAATTTGAATACGGTGATTATTATATATTTTTTAGAATTATAGCATAAAAAGTCCAAATATATAAATAATAAATTATATTATTGCAAGTTTAACATTCCTGTTTGCTTTCTGAGACCAAACCTGCAAGCATATGAGCCAATTTTTGGCATGTACAGTAGATAATATTTCTTTCACTAATTATCAAGTACCATAGCAAACAAAATTATCCAATCTAGAAATTGGTTAAGTCATCAGCTTGATTGTCATAGGTGTGAAGAAAAGTACTAAGAGATACTTTTTTTCAAAACGTTGTGTTTCACTGAACTGTAAACAAGAGTATTGCACAACCACCATAGGAAAGATGAAATCCATTGAGTCAATATTGAACTTTGCCCCAGTTTGATGTTAGCAAGGACTCTGCCTCTGGTGCAAAAAGATGACCCTGCCCACTTATAATTAAAGTATCTCAGAGCACTTTTCTCAACACATAATCAAGATGATGACTTGACCAATTTCTAGATTAGATAGTTTTGTTTGCTGCAGTACTTGATAATTAGTGAAAAAATATTATCTGCTATATTTGCGAAAAATTCGTGATAATTAATCATGAACATACCCCATAATCAGCCATACTTGGAGAGAACTTGAGTTTTCTAATTGACTAGAATGGAGAAACAGAGAAAGAAATGCTGAAAGAGTCATAAATGTAATTGTAAATGTTAGTTTTGACATGCATTTAAAATACAATCATTCCATTAAAAAAAAAAAGATATAACACAGTTGTAGGCTGAAATCACTTTCTCTCTAGTGTGATCTCATTTAGAATATTGTGTTCATTTTCTGAATAACTTACTGACAGAGGATATTGTCAAACTGAAAGGAGTTCACAAAAGAGCTACAAAAATGGTGATGGTGCATTCATACCCTCTTGATACTGAAACACATTAGCCTGCGGAATAGTGTCCCACATGATGGAATGCAAACTCCTTAGTAAACCAGATTTAAAACCAGACAGGTCAAAATACTGATAAGTGTATAAGGGGAAGCAATCCTACAGTGGGAGAAAGATGGGCTGGAGGCCCCACTTACTGCAATGCTTCTTTTTTCATTTTACAGTCTATGTAATAAGCCTCCCATAGGCAGGTTGACACATCCCTAAAAATAGAGGAGGAAATAGAAAGTAGTTGAGCTCAAATATTTGCTATAATTTCTCCTATTTCTATGTCTCCATGTAAACATACCACAGAATAATTAAAATCATTTCACTAAATTGAGGACCCAATGCCGACTAAAGCAGACAGACAACATTAGGTCAGATATATTGTTGTATTAGCATAGAATAGGGGAAAAGTCATCTTGAGATTTTCTTCAGAGATGATAGAAACAGTGGGAAGGAAAGGGGACATATAAACTACCCTGTCAAAGCTTCGCTTATTGGTTTGACTGCTAATCTGAAAAAATAGAGATGCTGTCTCTCTGTATCACTAAGACACTATTGCTGACATTTTTCTGTTCTCATTTAGCTGGGACAAAGCTCTAAGGGTGTGTCTAGACTACAGGGATTTTTTGAAAAAAAATGGCCTTTTTTTTTAGAAAAATCTTTACCTGCATCTAGATTACTGCCACGTTCTTTCAAAAGTAAATCGAAAACGCGACAGTTTTTTTGATCACAGAAAACCTCGTATTACAAGGCTTAATGCCTTGTTTTGAAAGTGCTCTTTCGAAAAAAGGTGCTATGTAATGCAAACTGTGCTTTTTCGAAAGGGAGCATCCAGACTGCCTGGGTGCTCTTTTGAAAAAGCGGCTTATTTTTTTGAAAATACTAGTTGTAGTCTAGATGCTCTTTTTCGAAAGTATCTTTTGAAAAAGCCTCTTTCGAAAGAGGCTTGCAGTCTAGTCATAGCCTAAGAGATTCTATCTGAGGAGTGGATATGTAAGGGGAATGAATCTGCTGAGGAACATTTTGTTTCTGGGGCTATCCCTCTACTCTAGATAAAGGAGCTTTTGTACTCCTCAGTTAATACATCACCAGTTTCTATACAGAGGGACAGTACTGGCTACAACTACTCTACCTGCAGCTTTCTATGCAGTAATTTTCCCAACTGCGTATATACTGTGTCCCAACTTCAGCTCAAAGCTTGCTGTGCGTTGATTTTCTCCTAGGGTATGTCTAGACTACATGGCTCCGTCAACGGAGCCATGTAAACTAGTTTACCCAGCATAGTCAATGAAGTGGGGATTTAAATAATCCCCATTTCATTAAAATAAACATGACCGCCACGCTGTGCTGACGATTAGCTGATCTGGCACAGCACGGCAGTCTAGACGTGAACCTGTCAGCTGGGGAACCCTTTCCCGACCAATCCTGTAAACCACGTTTCACAAGGCATAAGGCACAGGTAGGCACAGGCTTCCCCAGCTGACAGATCCACGTCTAGACTGCACGCTGTGCCGGATCAGCTGATTGTCGGCACAGCATGGCGGCCATGTTTATTTTAATGAACTGGGGATTATTTAAATCCCCATTTCATTGACTATGCCAGGTAAACTAGTTTACATGGATCTGTCGACGGAGCCATGTAGTCTAGACATACCCCTACTGCTTGCAACTTGCCTTTGAACACAAACAAGAGGATCCCAGGCTATTTCACTATTTCCATTCATTACTTGATTCTCCTCTGTCACTGCCTTGTCTATAGCTAGAACCATTCCTTCTGGGAGAAGAAGCACAGATTCCACATGGCTATCTATATAACCCAGCTGGATAGTAGATCTGTTCTACTGTGTTCCTGCTAGGATACTCTGAAAACAAGGTTGGTATAACTTTTAATGGCCACAAGTTTACTGAGAAAATGTGACTGGAACAGCACAGTGTGTCCCTTCCCTCCCAAATACAGCAAGGAATGCAGTTTAATGTGACTATTCCAATATATAGGTAAATTATACAGAAAAAAATTGATAATTAACTATACTAAAAACTCAGGGTGTGATTTTCAAAAATAATCATTGTTGGCTTAAATCTGCTCCCTGTAAAGCCAACAGTAAAGTTCCCTATTGACTCTCTGTGCTAAGTGTTTTTGACAATTCTACCCCATAGATGGACCTGAGCCACAAATTTCATATTTGGACTCACGCTTTCACTAATGTAAGGCTGTTTGCATCTGGGGCTTTCTTTTCCCCTATTATAAGATGAAAGATGGAGCTCCAGATCTGAACTGTTCCAAAAGTGTGGGTGATTGGATCTAGGGTTTTGTTCAGGCTCTTTCTACTGAAGGCTCATTCTTTTTAGTCCTTAGGCACTCTCACAATAAACATTTTTATTAATTATTGTTATATATATAGGCTGAGATTTTCAAAGCTGCTATTGGATTTGGATGCTAAGTTCCTGTTACGTTTAATAGGATTTGCATGTCCTAATCCCTTAGATGGATTTTAAAATCTCAGTCTTAGAGGTTAAGTGGATGCATGTAGGACAGTACATAGTTATGAAGGTAAGAAACAAGACACAGACATTTATGCCTGAAACAGTTTGATGATAGTTACTATAAAAGGGTGGGACCTATTTTTCCACTCAGGTTAAATCAGTATTTCATCCTCTACTATCACTGAAGTGACATCTGAGTAAAACAGTAAAAAACAGACTCAGACACTACCAGTTTGGTAGTTGTCTGAAAATGTGAATTGTGGACAAGTGTTCAGCTGGATTAAAAAGTAATAGTGGATGCTCATATGGGTACAGAAAATATTCAATAATAAGAATGGCAAGGGTTAAAAACAAAACAAATCAAACAAAAAACCAACAATGCATGCGTTCACAAAAGGATACAATCCTCAGGCTACAGGGCATACATTTATTGCAAAGTGATAGGTGTAGGAAGAAATGTGTCCCTGCATCAGACTATTCCAAAACTGTCTCCAGCAGGGTTTCCTGCACATTTCTCTGAAACTGCTGGTCAAATATAGAGGAAACTCAATGAGACAGAAGGCAAGTCAGAACTAGTATAGTTTGTTTCTAGTGATAATGAGGTAGAGCCTAATTCAAAGCCATTGAAATCAATTGAAAGACTGTCTATGGTTCAGTCCCTCAATCAACCTTCAAGTTTTACCCATAATGATATACATCAGGTTCAGTTTTGGCAGGTTGGTTTAAAACAAAAATCAAAGCACAAAATATGAGGGGAAAGAAAGCAAAAGCCTGCATATTTATTAATAATATGCTTTCATTCAGTGGAATAAGGTTGTGAATTAGCTGTCCAGTTTAGCAGTGAGCTTAAAAAGGGAAAGTTTTATAAACATCTATTTCTATCCTATTTCGCTCCTGTCCTGTTTCTGACTCTGATTATGAGTTTGACATGGCTGTTCTTTACTTCCCAGCATTTCTGAATTGAGAAGTAATCTTTTGGAAAGTACATTAGCAAAATCTTTTGAAGGCGCGTAAGCAGTATGACACTCAAACCTGTATCTCTACAGATGAAATATGGCACAGTTTAAAACCTACTGGAAACTAGAGGCTGCTACTTTGTAGTTTGTCTAAAAGTTTAATGAAAGCCAAACATCTGAAGTTAATACCTTTCTGGATAGTCTGATTTGCCACTACTTCTTCAAAAAGAATATCAGTGTTTCAAAGCTGTGTTTCTCTCCCTCTCTCTCTCATACAAACACATTCTCTCTCTCTCACTTGCTCTCTCTTACACAAACAATCCACTTAATACACATCCTGCATTATATTTAAAACTCCAAGGCTGATGTTTGCTTTGCAGACAGGAATCATAGGATTCTTCTTGTACACAGAAGCTATTTCCTTCATATTTTTTCTCTATTACATGGGATTTTTTTTTTGAAACTGCAAATTAAAAGCTGACATTTCTCTTCCTTAACATTTCTTAAGCTTCTTAATTCTGAGAAGTAATTCCAGTAAAGGTATCAAGCCAGGCTACATTAAAAGATAAGGATTACATTAATTCATCTGCAGCATCTTGATAAACAATCTTGGATGAGAGGAATTTAATTTCTACCAACCACAGCCTGACATCCTTCAGAGGCTACCAACTACTGAATGTAAGGACTGAGAAGAAATGTGTAAATTGACTCAAAGCACTAATGTATTCAAAATCAGCTTTGATTTGAGTTAAAACTGGGGATGTGAGAACCAGCTGTATTTTGCTCATTCATTGTTAGGGTTTATGAACCATCTTCAGCAGCTTTTTGAGAACTTTTGATATCTAACTGGATATCTAGGTATTTTGGGCCTTATCCTCTACAGAGATGTGAGACCTTAGTGCCTTCCAGGGTATGTCTGCACTACAGAGAACATCGAAGCTGCTGCTGTCAATCTTTCAAGATTTGAATCAGACGATATAGTGAGGACATGCTAAATTGAACTGAAAGGGCACTCTGGTCAATGCCATAGTCCTGCTTTCACAAGGAGTAAAGGAAGTCGAAGGAAGACTGTTCTCCCTTAGACTTCCTGCAGTGTGGACAGCGCTAAAAGTCGAGTTAAGTATTTTTGACTTCAGCTACACAATTAACGTACCTGAAGTTGCATATCTTAACTCGACCTTATCCCATAGTGTAGACATACCCCCAGGAAGTATTCTGGATCTCAAGGATTTGTCCATTCATCAGATGGTGGTTCAAGCTAATATCTTATTAACTAGGAGAAATGACATGGAGTAAGTCATACAATGGAAGGTTCATGCTATTTCTTCTGTGACTCAGACTGGCTAACATGATCTCATAGGATAAAAAAGAGTCATCTCAGCTCAGTGTATGTAGCCTGAGATCTGGGGAAAGGGACAGACCTTGGAGCCCAGATTTATACTGAAGCTGGAACATCTCTACTGCTGTAGCCCTATAGCATGAGCCCAGTGCAATTGAACTGGACTCTGAGACTCTTTTTTTTTTGGAAACACCCTTAGCCATTTTCATTTAGTTCCTCAGAGATACTGCCTTGTAGTAGATATCCATCATCCAGCTGGAAAAAAAATCAGCAGGACATTACAAAGCAGCCAGAGCATGCTAGTTAATCTGACTCCATAAATTTCAATTCACTGATAACTATAAAATAGGGTATAACATGAATATGTTTCATTTCTCTCTTACCTATAATGTAAAGAGAAAAAGGTCTCCAGACTCATTACTTGCATTGATTTACCATCAAATATGTCTTTGCATTATGAAATCTAGTGTGTACTATAATTTGATCAAGTAGAAGTTGGTGTTTAATAATGATGACCCACATGTTATATGTAGAGTGTATTTCTGCAGTCCAGTAGTTTAAAATAGAATTTTATCTATGACTAACACAAACATAATTCATTTCAGGCTAACAGTAGTAATTTTATTGCCCATTGTTATTCCTGATAGGCATATCTTTAAATTCATTGGAAGGATATGTAAAATATTTTCTTATTATAGTAGCAAATTTAATCTTAAATAAATATTTTTTGGCACATTTCCAATTTCCATGTATGAATATTGGTTTTCCTGATTTTCATATTTTGCACACATGGGCTGTGTCTACATTGGCACCCTTTTCCGGAAAAGGGATGCTAATGAGACACTTCGGAATTGCAAATGCCGTGGGGGATTTAAATATCCCCCGCGGCATTTGCATGAACATGGCTGCCACTTTTTTCCGGCTCGGGGTTTTGCTGGAGAAAAGCGCCAGTCTAGACGGGATCTTGCAGAAAATAAAGACTTGAAAGTAGGAATAAGGGCTTTATTTTCCGCAAGATCCTGTCAAGACTGGCGCTTTTCTCCAGCAAAACCCCGAGCCGGAAAAAAGTGGCAGCCATGTTCATGCAAATGCCACGGGGGATATTTAAATCCCCCATGGCATTTGCAATTCCGAAGTGTCTCATTAGCATCCCTTTTCCGGAAAAGGGTGCCAATGTAGACACAGCCATGTACTCTATGCATGAACAAAATCTTTGCTAAAAATAAGTTAGAGCTAGGAGTGTGTTTTGTCTAACATCCAAATTATAGTATTGTACTTTACAAAAAATTTGTACCTTAAAAAGAAACTGTAAAATCACCAAATATGAACAGTTAAGGGATCCTGCTGATCCTCTACTGCCATGTAATCCTTTATCACTCACTAGCATCCTTTCCAATTTTCTTCCCTCATCAAACTTTATGATGAGAAGCTAACTTAGCCCTGGTCTACATTAGAGAGTTATTTAGAAATAACCCCCCCCCTATTTTGAGATAATAAGAGGAGTGTCCACACTACCAAGACAGTTATTTCAAAATCCGTACTTCTGCATTTCCTTGGGGAATAATGCTTATTTCAAAATAGTTATTTCAAATTAACATTAGTGTGGACGCTCTGCTGCTGCTATTTCAAAATAACTACTCCCCAGAGCAACTCAGAGTAATTACTCCCCAGTGCTTCCTGGGGCTCTAAATTGAAATAGTACATCCACAATAAGGGTATGTCTAAACTACATGGCTCCGTCGACGGAGCCATGTGGATTTGTTGTTTTGGCAAAGGCAAATGAAGCTGTGATTTAAATGATCGCGGCTTCATTTACATTTACATGGCTGCCGCGCTGAGCCGACAAACAGCTGATTAGCTGTTTGTCCGCTCAGCGCGCTAGTCTGGACGCACCCCTGCCAACATCAAAGCCCTTTGTCGGCAGCCCCGGTAAACCTCGTCCCACGAGGAAATCGCGGCTTCATTTGCCTTTGCCTATGTGTCTAATCTACATGCCTCTGATGACAGAGGCATGTAGTCTAGACACAGCCTAAGAGAGCTTGTCTCAGACTAATTTCAAGGCTTCCGCGTGATGGGGACACACTATTTTGATTTTGTTATTTTGGGAGTTATTTCAAATATAGTTATTTTGAAATTATTTCCTAGTGTAGACATGCCCTTACATAGCTTAACTGTTTCTGAACCAGCGTCCATGTAAATAATTGCACCTCTTACATTAGTACCACTTGTGACATTATTTACAGAATCTATTGCCTTGCCCACTCTTCTCAAATCACTGGTGATTTCAGGGATTTCTTCCATCAGAAGTTAACAATCATATAATAATTCCCGTTTTCAGCACCCTGTGTTCCATTTTTTCCCAATTCTCCAGAGCTGCTTTTCCAGATAATATTATGTTAAAATGTGTGGGATGAAATATTGGCCCCATTAATGTCAATGCAAAATTTTCATTGACTTTAGTAGGGCCAGGATTTCACCAGTGCTGCTTTGAGATTAGGTTTTTGGAAGTTCATTCAAATGAGTCAGTTTAGAGCTTCACATAAAATACTTGCAAAAGAGCACAGAATTATTATTTGTATTTTAAAGATGTTTTTCTATACTCACATGCATAAAAATGTGTACTACTCTGTATTAAAAGGTAGTTATTTACCCGTTAGGTATAGAGGCCAACAGCCACACATGTATTTAGGCTCTTAACTTCCATTGAAATCAGTGGGAGCCAAAGTTGCTTATTTTGAGCCATCCCAAGCTTTGACATCCATTTTCAATTTCTTCCCATAAAAAGCAATTTCTAACATTTGCATTTGTTATTTATTATCAGTATCATTCTATCTACACTTTTGGACTAAGTGCAAAACATCTGCTTTTGAGGTTTTTCTAACACAGCAGTCACTGTGCTATTAACTAATTCTAATAAGGACTACTATAACTACATAAACCTTATTCTTTTCAGGTCAGGGTAATGTAGAATATATACATTATTTTGTAGCTTAACCTATGGCTTTTTGTATAATACATTGAAACTGTTGCCTACTGAAAATAAATGCAAACAAAGCAAGAGTTAAAATGCTGAATGCTAACCTGATAACTCATGACAACTCAGCTATACCACAGCACAGTTAATGACAATAAAGCAAAGCCAACAACTTCTTGTCTTGTCACTTTGCAAATACTGTATTGCTGAAATAGCAGTTTTGCAGAATGGGTATTATCTAAATTAACATTGTTTCACACTCAATTTGTTGTGCATAGTTTACTCTGCCTTTCATGCCAATTAAATTCCAAAAATGCTTGATGTGCAGAATGAGGGAGATCTAAATGAATTAAATGGGAGTCTAATTGTACTCTATGGTAAATGTAGCTTTGCAGTTTACACAGTGGTCTCCATTAATGCACGTATATTTTAATAACTTGTATTTTTTAATTCAGTCGCTGCAGAGCTATTTGAGGAAATCCAGTTAGGTGACTATTTCAGGGTGCTGATATTTTGTTTCACTATATAAAATATTAAATAATGCAATCTGCATTCTAATTTAATCATTTTAAGATGTGAAGAGTATGTACATGATGTGGAATGTCAACTAAGTGTCTCATGATAGTAGAATTGACTAATTTTCTTACTAATGGATCATGCCAATTAGCCATTAGAATGTTGATGTGTTTTAGGAATGTTGATATTACAATGAAATGGACTCATTTTATGTCTGTATTTTCCTTTGATGCAAACTGACTACAAATGTTGAGCAAACTGATAGAAAGCATTGTCTACTGGCCAAAGCAGAGTTCTGGGGGTCAAGTTGGCTCTGCCACAGACTTCCTATGTAACTTTGGGCAAATTAAGTTTACTCTCCCATATGGCGACTTGTCTACTTCACAGGGAGGATTGATTAAATATTTACAAAACATTCTAAGATCCTTTTAAAATATCGGTATGACAATATGTCCACAGCAAGGCAACTCATATAGCAAATGCTGCCAGTTCTTTAAGGAATGATTAAGGTCAGGCCCACCAAAGAGTTTGCAGGGTCCAAGGTAGGATGCTGGCAGCGGGGTCCAAGGCCCAGCCGGTGGATGGTGAATACTCAGCAGCATGGGATTCTGAAAGCGTGGGGCCCAAGGCATTTGCCTTTCTCATCTTGCCCAGGGCCGTGCCTGATTAAGGTTGAACTATGTGCCTTGAAATTTGTAAATAAACACAAAAGTAACTAGGTGGTTGCAGAACCTAAGCACAAGCCTTGACCCAGCTTCAGGGCTCTGGGGTAGGATGAGGAACTCCTCTTATGGCCCATCTTCACCCTCAGAAATGAAGCAAGAAAGTTTTCATCTTGCCTGCTAGCTCCTGATTGGTCATTTCTTCCCTTCTTGGAGGACCAATTTTTTTTGTGTGTGTGCGCTCTGGTCTTACAGAGGCTCAGGAAGGTGTATGGGGGCTGTCACCCACAGTAGGGGGGCAGAGAAGACCTGATAGACCCCAACACAACTAGTAATATTATTAAAACGTCAAAGTGCCCATTAGGTAGCTAATCCACACATTTTGCAAATTGCATAATTGCTAATACAAAAAGGTATCTATGCACCCAATTTGCCCTTTCAGATAATAGTTTGTGCATCATAATGGGGGATAATGTGGGTGTCACAAGAACTCCAGGACTCCTCCCTGATTCTCTTCTCCAAGCAGCCTGAAATACCTGTTTCTCATTCTGCAGACAATGTACAAGGATCTCATCCCAGATTCTCACAAGTATTTGGGTGCCTAACTGCTACTGATTTCAATAGGAGTTAGGTGCCCAAATACCTTTAAAATGTGGGCCCTTTTAGCTCTAGTGAACTTCCACATCCTAGCCTCCACTATCCTCTGTGTTTTGTTTCATCTTAAAATTATGAGAGTTCATTGTTACAGAACAGGACATCACATCTGCCTTTCAGCAAAGTACCACGGCATCACATGTATAAAATAGCTCTTCTACATATGGTGAGGATTGTCCCATATTTTTGGAACATTCCTAGCCCTCCAACTAGTCTTTTGAATGTATAATACACACAATATAGGCCAAATTCCATCACCTCCTTAGGCAACCCTTTCTGTCATCTGCCACCACTGAGAACAGCCTAGCTCCATCCCCTTTGGAACCCTGAATGAAGACTGCTATCAAATCCCCATCATTCTTCTCTTCTGCAGACTAAATAAAACCAGTTCCTTCAACTTCTCATTATAAATGATGTGCCTCAGCTCTCTAATAATTTTTGTTGACTTCCTCTTGGCTCTTTCCAGGTTTTCCACATCCTTTCTATAATGGAAAACTCAAAACTGGACACAGTACTCCAGATGTGGCCTCATCAGTGCTAAATAGAGGGGCATAATCACTTCTCTTGATCTTCTGACAGTGCTCCTACTAATGCTGCCCAATATGCTGTTGGCCTTCCTGGCAACAAAGGAACATTGTTGACTCATATCCAACTTCTTTTCCACTGTAATCCCCAACTCCTTCTCTGCAGAACAGCTGCTTACTAGTAGCAGTGCTTGTAATTCTTCTGTCCTAAGTGCAGGGCTCTGCACTTGCCCTGGTTGAACCTCATCGGATTTCTTTTGGATTAATTCTCTAATTTGTCTAGGACACACTGGAACCTAACCCACACTCCATTATATCTTTCTCTCCCCCCAGCTTAGTGTTATCTACAAACTTGTTGAGGGAGCAATCTATCCCATCATCCGGATAATTAATGACGATGTTGAACAAAACTGGTCCCAGGACTGACACTTGGGCTGACTGATGTACTCCATTTGGTACCGGTTGTTAACTAGACATCAAGCCATTTATCACTACCTATTGAGATCAATGAGCTAGCCATATTTTTATCCCCTTATAGTCTTTTCATCCAATCCATACTTCTTTGACTTGCTGAAACAATACTGTGGGAGACCATATCAAAAGCTTTGCTAAAGTCATGGGATATATCACATCCATCATTTTTCTCATATTCCCAAAGCCAGGATCTGTCCTCATAGCAGGTGCTTTTTTTTGCAGCAAAGCAGTCTGCCTGTATCTTGCAAATCTTTAGCTAAGCAACAGCAGGCCCCATGCTTGCAGGTTTTTATTTAGCTTATGGGTGGTGCCAATTTACAACACAATAGCTTTCAATATTGTATTGGTATGTTCTGACAGATGAGTGTCTAGTCCCTGTGGATGTAGTTGTATGTGCATTGCAACAGTGATTAATGCAGCATAAAGGCACAGAGATAGAATCAGACAGATGGATAGACAGATATTTCCTACCAGTTTATATTGTGATCAATCTTGAACACCATGAAACAATATAACAACCTGTCAGAAGTTGTCAGAGAAGGAATGGGATAGAGGTGTTGCTTTCTCTCTGTCTCTTTTTAAAAATTGGTTGTTGCACTGGATGTAAAGTATCAGAGGGGTAGCCGTGTTAGTCTGAATCTGCAAAAGCGACGAAGAGTCCTGTGGCACCTTATAGACTAACTGAATGTAGTTGCTACTGGATGTAGTTGCTTGCTAAGACTCTTCAGATGCTGGAATTTAAAGTAGGGACATTTGGGAATTTGCAACCTGCCAAGAGATCTCCAGTGTGTGATGATTTAGAACTTTGTAGCATAGCATAGCAATGAATAGGACAGTGGTGTCCAATGTGCTGCGTGGAAGCCACTTGTGGCCCGCAAGGTTCTAAATGATGGCCCTCAGAGCCAACTCGTTTGAGAAGAACATCTGTATTGGATTACCGATTGAAAATGAGCTCCCTAAACCTATTTCTGCCATTTTTAAATAATGTGTTTGACTCAGTTTCGTTGCTACAAGGAGGAGGTAGAGGGCACGTCTTTGCCCCAGTGCCTCTCACAGCTTCCCCAGAAGATCAAGGAGTGGCTTTGGTCTGAGTCAGGAATGCTTTGAGCAGCTGCTCCCTCCTTTCTGTCGCTCCTCATCAGCCACTCTACTAACAGCCTGCTGCAATGTTGCTTATTTGCCAGCTTCCTTGCCACAGGGCAAGAAGGATATAGGAGCTTAGGTGCCTCTGTCAGAATCCTCGCAGAAGACTGTCTGCCTTCCCCTATGCTGCCACTCAAGGCAGTCCAGCAAAAGAAGCAAAAAAAAAAAAAAAAAAAAAAAGGAATTAAGTATGTATTTAAAAGCTTTGCTGACTTAAGGCTTCTGATTGCAGAGAAGTTACCAGTGTATATCCACGTCTTGTAGTTCATTACTCTATAACCCCTGTCTTAGGCAGAGCACTCTCAGGCTACGTCTACACTGCAGGCTTCTTGCAAAAGAAGCTTTTTGTGGAAGAGATAGTCCACAAAAACTTCTTGCACAAGAGCATGTCCACACTACAAAGGTGTATCACAAAAGCAATGTGCTTTTGTGCAAGAGAGTATCCAGATAGCATGGACGCTCTCTTGAAAGAAAGCTCTGATTGCTATTCACAGAATAGCCACCAGAGCACCTGTGCTTTTTTTGATTGGCTCTTTTTGCACAACCCCCCTAGTCCCCGTTGCCCATCCACACACACTTTTTTGCCCACGAACTCTTGTGCAAAAAGGAGTTATTCCTCATAGACAGAGAAATACCTACACTGCAAAAACCCCTCTGCTCTTTTAATTTACTGTAAATTTACTTGTGCAAAAACGCACTTGAGGTGTGGATGCTCTGTGGACTCTTGCGCAAAAATGGTCATTTTTGTGCAAAAACTCTGTAGTGAAGATGTAGCCTCAGAAAAGGCAGCTTTTTCCCTTTATTTCCATACCAGCCTTTAGCCTTGCCATCTTGATGACTAGAAAAATGGGTTTAGGAGTTGAACAAAGCAATATGGGCAATGAACTTGGTTGTATGCAGGTCCCTCAAGGCCAACAGTAACAAAAACAAGGAATCTGGTGGCACTTTAAAGGCTAACAATTTTATTATGGCATAAGCTTTCAATGCTACTGGACTGTTTTTGCAGTGACAGACTAACATGGCTACCTCTGAAACTCAAGGCCAACTGTGTCTCTGTGGGTATGTCTACACTACAAAGTTAGTTCGAACTAACGGACGTTAGTTCGAACTAACTTTAATAGGCGCTACACTAGCGCTCCGCTAATTCGAATTTTACGAGGATTAAGCCTAGTTCAAACTAGCTAGTTCGAATTAAGGGGTGTGTAGCCCCTTAATTCGAACTAGTGGGAGGCTAGCCCTCCCCAGGCTTCCCTGGTGGCCACTCTGGCCAACACCAGGGAAACTCTATGCCCCCTTCCCGGCCCAGGACCCCTTAAAGGGGCACGGGCTGGCTACGGTGCCCGTGCCAGGTGCAAGCCTGCCAGCACCCAGCCAGCAGACCCTGCACCTGGCACGGCTCGAGCCACCCACCCGATGTCCCCCAGCCCACCCCCTCTTCCCGGGACCAGGCTGGCGGCTCCCGGGAGCTTGCCCTGGACCGCAAGAGGCGGGCACCTGCCTGGGCTAGTGCGGACATCGTGGACCTTGTCCACGATCTCCGCACTAGGCACAGGAAAGTGGCCGTCTAGGGCAGGAGAGCTGCCAGGCTGGCCACCCAGGAGCAGGTGTGCATGAAAATCAAGGTGGTCCACTGAGACCCCCGACCCTGAGCCCTGAGCTTACAATGACCGTCCTGGGTCAGACCAAAGGTCCATCTAGCCCAGTAGCCTGCCTGCCGACAGCGGCCAATCCTAGGAACCCTGGAGGGGATGGACCGAAGACAGTGACCAAGCCATTTGTCTCGTGCCATCCCTCTCCAGCCTTCCACAAACTTTGGGCAGGGACACCACTCCTACCCCTTGGCTAAGACTACTCCATGGACCCAACCTCCATGACTTGATCTCACTTCCCTTTCAACTCTGTTCTAGTTGTAGCCTTCACAGCCTCCTGCAGCAAGGAGTTCCGCAGGTTAACTATTTGCTTTGGGAAGAACAACAACTTTCTCTTACTAGTTTCAAGCCTGCTACCCATTCCTTTCCTTTGGTGTCCTCTAGTCCTTCTTTATGGGAACTCATGAAGAACTTTTCTGAATGCACCCTCTCCACCCAACCCCTGCTTTTAGAGACCTCTATTCTGTCCCCTCTCCATCTCCTCTTTTCTAAGCTGAACAGTCCCAGTCTCTGTAGCCTCTCTTCATCTGGGACCTGTTCCCAACCCCTGATCATGTTAGTTGCCCTCCCCTCTCCCAGCCTTTCTCTTCCCCTCTCCCACCTCCTTTTCCCAGTCTCCCCCAGTTTTGTTCAATAAAGACAGAGTCAATGTTGGAAGAAACGTTATCTTTATTTTGTACATCAATAAGAAGGGGGGCTAGGGAAGGGTAAGTGGAAGGAGGTGAGGGAGGAATGGGGTACGAGCCCCCGATGGGGAGGACTGGGCTGGCTCTGCGGGCTTCTGGGGGTGGAAGCTCTCCTGCAGCCCCCCAATTGCCTCCTCTTCCCAGATGGCAGCCTGCGGCAAGTGCAGCCGGACTGATGGCCGAGTGGTGTGATGTGCCCAGTGTAGGTACTCCGGGCAATCCAAGCCAGGACTTCTTTGCAAGCGGGGCACCCCTTAGAACTGTGTGTCCGGGGTGGGGGTCGGGACCCTTTAAGCGCAGCCCTCGGCTAGCCTGAGACAGCATCTCCATGCTCTAAGTCCTCCTCTGATGCCCTGCCGGCACTGCTTCCGGCCATCCTTAAGCCCTGTTCAGAGTCCACTCAATGTGGACTTGCTAGTTCGAATTAGCCAAACGCCAATTCGAACTAGTTTTTAGTTCTAGACGCGTTAGTTCGAATTAGCTTAGTTCGAACTAGCGCTGTAGTGTAGACGTACCCTAATTGCCTTCGGTGTGAGCCTATGTAATAGGACATTGTCAAGAATATTTAGATTGAATATATTTTTCCTCTCCATTGTTTGTAACACTCTCTAAAAGTCTTGGAAGTGAATTTTTTTTTTCCAAACCAATTTTGTCCTTTGCAATTTTGCAAACACGTATTTTTCTCCCACACCTTTATATTCGGACAGATGCCAGCCTGACAAAAGACTGTTTATTGCTTTCTCTCAGAAAAGCTTCATTAACAGAATGAAGTGTCAACTTAGAATTAGTGAAAAATGTAATGGGGGTTTGTCTGTTTTGGTTTGAAGTACTGATTTTACCAATCTCGTCTGAAAATGAGGTTTTCATTAGTGTTTTAAAAATGTGAATGGATTTAAATAATGAAGATTTCCCTTCGGTCTCTGCAACCCAAATACAACAATATGACCCAACTAATGATATCCAGAAAGTGAAGCTGACTAGGAAAAAATGCAAAACTCATTAATCTACTTTAACTGTCTAAGCTGAATAAAATGCTTTAAAGAAGCAAAACAAAACATAGTTTAAATAAGATTTTAAAACTGTTATTAATACATAAGATAAGGATATATTTCTAATATACGATTTGTACCTTTCTGCAGATGCCTTCACAAGTGATATGCTTCAGCCAAGTTATTCAGCTCAGTTCAGGAAGACTAAAAATCCATGAGCTATGTTATACAGAAGTGAGAATAGACCATTTAATGACTAGATGATGAACCTTACATCTACAAATCACCCCTTCAAATGTCATTATTAGTTCTATCAGTACATATCTGTATGTTGCACTTTTTTGGCAATTATGCTCCTTCTGTTCACTTGCTATATTACAATTCTAATGACAAAAAAATTGCAGGGTTTTATTTCTGGTTTGCAAGTGCCAGTTGTTGCTAAGTTTCAAATATTTTTAAGTGGAAAAATGGCCAATTAAAAAAGGATGTTTAAAATGCAAGAGCCATGTCTCACATAATCTTAACAGTTTATGGCCTATTTTTGCCATGCTTTACACATAATGCATGCAGTAAAGTGTAAATCAGTACAGGATTTGAGCTTTATGGTATGATAGATCAAATTTCAAGCCCAACTACTTGGCAGTATTCAATAAACATCTGAAGTAAATACTGTGTTATCTGTGTTATCTTTAGTCAGGAAAGTCATACCTGACAAGCTGTTACTTAAAACACACAAATCCAGACACATGTAAAAATTGGATAAATGAACAGTCTCAGGATTTAATGAATGTAAAAAGGAGGGGAAATATAAGGCCCACATTCTCTATTGTAGCCATTAACAGGGAAACATTTTTTTCCATTTGTAAGTAAAACCAAACAAACAACCTTGTGAAGTACTTCACAAAAGGGCTGTATCCTAATGGAATCCAGGGAAACCAAATTAGAAACATCACTACCATTTTGCAGAACTCCAAGAGGTTCGCAGCATGATACATCCACTTAACGATCTATAGTCTTGTGACAAATAGTTGATGCAATGTACTATGTGTACCTGGAGGCATGACCCATATCAGTGCTACTTTTGCAGACTGGGTAACCAAGGAATAATTAGATAAGCAGGAGTGTCATTAGAAGGTGGCACATTTCCTTTTGTTCTCATAAATTTCAGATGCAATCTGGCTGTTTATTAAAGAGAGAAGTCAGTGCTTGCTCCACTATTAAAATTCTGAATTATGTTTTGAATATCAGTAACACCATCTTTCTCAAGACAAATGACTTGAGCAAGCACCAGCTTCTAGCACTCTGTGAGGTAAACAAGATATCTTGTTATACTGACCTGTCAGCATAGGCAGAGGTTTATCTGTTCCTTTAAGAATTTGGTGAAACAAAAGAATATCTCATTTGCAGCAGCACTAATCAGCTTACCTTTAATCTTTTATTTGCTCTATTAATGACAAAGATTTATTCTTTTTGAGTTTTCTGAAACCAGAGCCAAAGATCATTTGGAAGTATTAATCTTTCTTCTCTATAACCTAATTTCTGACAACAGGAGGCAAGACAAAAGAGCAAAGAGGTTTTTAAGTGCTTAGAGAAAGCCAACTAAACAGATTTCTTTCCAGGCTATGGGTCCTATTGTTTATGAGTTTAGGTATGAGCAAAACATTTTTTCCCTAACAAGCAGCAGCATTTCAATTCAAATGTATTTGAAATAATTCCTCATTGATTCAGATTTTTTTTAAACCCAACTCCAGAGAATTTTTGGCAGTTTGCCATCCTTTATTGATACATCTAATAAACACAAAGCAAGAATTATAACAGCCAATCTGCATGGGGATTCAGACTGTCAGAATTTGGCCTGGCTGGTGAAATTAAGGTTTAAGCTCCAAACTGCACCAAAACAAATATTAACCACACATTTTTCATATGTAGTTTTACAAATAGTAATTCATCTTATTAATTTCTTGCTTGCTCTATTGGAAGGAAGGATTATTAATGCAGCTATGATTGATAAATTGGACTGCTAATAGTTATTTTTTCCTTCCACTTCTCTAAAAATGTGCATTTTGGCCAAGGATGGTAATTTGTATACATTGCTTTATTCATTTCCGAAGCACCGGCCTTACTCTAATTCCCACCCATTTTACCCACAAACATTAAAATTCGTTACAGGGCAGAAATTGTTGTGAGCGCTGGGAAATCAAAGTATGCCATATTTTCAGTGATAAATACATCATTGCATAGATTGACTTAATAATAGCTGATCGGTGTTTTTAGTGAGCTTTAGAGCTAGCAGAAATTTTCTGAATAAAATTTTAACGTAAAACAAAAATCACAATTTTCAACTCACATTACTTGGTCTGCAGGGCATAGTAATCTTTCAAATTACCACCACAACTTAATGTAGACTCAAGACCAGAAAGTGTTGGCATGATAGTCATTTATTTCATTTTATCATTCATTTATTGTGTGATGTTATTATTAATTCATATGTGATCTCATGTGTAACTACTGTGTTGAATAGGTTTAAATGGTAAGATTATTGAAGTACTGTATAACTTCAGTTGTTAAAACAAATAATTATGCATTAAATATCTTACAGGCTGAGGCCTATAAGCTTAGCCATACTAGGTCTTAAGAGATAAGAAAAGCTTGAAATAAGTAAGTGACCAAAGAATGACCTGGTCCCACAGGATGACATGAAAAGATAATAGCAAAGGGTGGTATTGTGAAAAATTAAATTAGATTACAAAATACTCAAGAGTCGCTTTATTTTTAACCACAGGGTTCAGGTAATGTCAATGTTAATGAGAATAAAAGGAACTATAAACAACCTATGAAAAATGAAGTACCTCAATATTCTTGCAGGACACGATACAAATAAAGAAAATGAAGGCAAACACCTTCCCACATGTATGCAAAGAATTAGGTGTAATCAGAAACACAAGATAAAAAAGGGCTCCCAGAATGGAAAACTCCATCAGGAACCAACCCTTTGCTGATGATCAGTTGGCAAGGCATCAGACCCTAAGAAACACATAGTGGGGCCATTGAACAATTGAGGAGCACTCAAGGATGATAAGGTCATTGCAGAGAAACTAAATGAGTTCTTTGCTTGATCATACTGGCAAGATTGCTGCAACTGGAGTGCTTCTCCCACCTTTTGGGTCTACATTGTAATCCTATTCTAAACATTATCATGATATGAATGAATCCCTCATGGTTAAAATGGATAACAGGTTTTTATTTTTTAATGCTTATGCTAATTGATTATTCAAGCAGATATTGTTCTTGCTTCTCTAAGATCTGGCAATGAGAGGAAGAGAAGGGTGACTCAAAAATTGGGGTCAGCTAGCTCTTACTCATTTTTGTTTAATGACTGGAAGATAACTAAGGTGACACCAATATTTAAAAAGGGCTCTAGAGGTGATTCTGGCAATTACAGACCAGTAAGTGTAATATCAGTACTGGGCAAATTAGTTGAAACTATAGTAAAAAATAAAATTGTCAGACACATAGATAAACATAATTTGCTGAGGGAAAGTCAGCATGGTTTCTGTAAAGGGAAACCATGCTTCACTAATCTACTAGAGTTCTTTGAGAGGGTCAACAAATGTGGACAAGTGGGATCAAGTGATTATAGTATACTTAGATTTCCAGAAAGCCTTTGACAAGGTCCCTCACCAAAGGCTCTTAAGTAAATTAAGTTGTTATGGAATAAGAGGGAAAATCGTTTCATGGATTGATAACTGGTTAAAAGACAGGAAACAAAGGGTAGGAATAAATGATAAGTTTTCAGAGTTGGAGAGAGGTAACTAGTGGGGTCCCCCAAGGGTCAGTCCTGGGACCAATCCTATTTCATTTATTTATAAATGATCTGGAGAAAGGGGTTAACAGGGAGGTGGCAAAATTTGCAGATGATACCAAACTGCTAAAGATAGTTAAGACCAAGATAGTAGACTGTGAAGAGCTTCTGAAAGATCTCACCAAACTAAGTGATTGGGCAACAAACTGGCAAATGAAATGTAATGTTGATAAATGTAAATGCACATTGAAAAAATAATTCCAACTATATATATGTAATATGATGGGGACTAATTTAGCTACAACTACTCAAGGGAGAGATCTTGCAGACATTGTGGATAGTTCTCTGAAAACATCCACTCAGTGTGCAGCAGCAGTCAAAAAAGCAAATAGAATGTCAGGAATCATTAAAAAAGGGATAGAGAATAAGACAGAGAATATTTTATTGACTACATAAAATCATGGTACACCCACATCTTGAATACTGTGTGTCACAAGTCACCCTGAAAGTCGGCTGGTGTGACTGTAGATACCGCCCTCCGGGTGGAGTGGGAGTCCGGGCCCACCTTCTCTCCGGACCCCAGCCCAGGGCCCTGACGCCGAGCACAAGGCTCTTGGCGGTAGCAGGTGGGGAGGTTTCCCCCAAACGCACCTACACTCGGGTTAAACGGCCTGCCCTGGGCCTTGGTCACTCCGCCCCCAGTCAGGGTCGGAAGCATGTTCTCTCCCCTTCTCCTCCTGCTTGCCCCGTCCACCCCCCTCTGGCTGACTCGTCGGTGGCTTTTAAACCCGGCCCTTCCGGGTCGCCCTCCCCCCGATGTACCCGGGCGCGCCCGGGACGTCAGCGACCAGCTCGGGCACGCTCGTGACGCAGGCACCCTGTTCTGGCACCTGCTGATGCCGTGTTATACCACTGTCCCGTTGCGCGCCTGGAGCGGCTTGGGCCCCGGTGCCGTTTTCTACCCCCCCTTTGTCTTGCGCTAGTGGGGGTTGACGGGGTTGCTCCACCCCGTCACACTGCGTATAGGTATGGTCACCTCATCTTGAAAAATATATATTGGCATTGGAAAAGGTTTAAAAAAAGGGCAAGAAAAGTAATTAGGGGTTTGGAATGGGTCCCATATGAAGAGAGAGTAAAAAGACTTGGACTTTTCAGCTTAGAAAAGAGGAGACTAAAGGGGTATATGATAGAAGTCTATGAAATCAGGACTGGGATGGAAAAAGTGAATAAGGAAAAGTTATTTACTTATTCCTACAATATAAGAACTAGGGGTCACCAAATGAAATTAATGGGCAGCAGATTTAAAACAAACAAAAGGAAGTTTTTCTTCACACAGCACACAGTCAACCTGTAGAACTCCTTCCCAGAGGATGTTGTAAAGATTAGAATTTTAACAGGGTTCAAAAAAGAGCTAGATAGATTCATGGAGGTTAGTTCCATCAATGAATGGTGTTCCTAGACTCTGTTTGTCCGGAAATGATGGATAACAGGAGAGAATTCACATGATGATTACCTGTTGTGTTCCCTCCCTCTGGGGATCTGGTTTTGGCCACTGTCAGCAGATAGGATACTGTGCTAGATGGACCTTTGGTCTGACACAGTTTGACAATTCTTATGTTTGTTATTGGCCCACTGTGAATCATTGAACTAGACTCACAGTTGAGTTCAATATACTATCCCTTTAAATTTGATCAGTAAAGCATAGATATATTGCTGCAGATTTCTAAAATGTTATTCTAATCTCACAGGTAAGTATATGCACTTTCAGACAGTTTTAAAGACACTTTCAAGACAATTATTCTTTTGGAAGCAACTGTATTTCACTCAATTGAGGAAATGTGCATTTATCCATTTTTACAACACTGATAAATTTCTTTGACAAGAGCTTACTGTAACTTTTAAGAAACATTGCTTTCCTCAGCAAACTCCTTTTACTAAAAACACGAAATGAATCTAATATATTTGGCAGCCAGACGATGGATTGATGTCTCATCAGGTCTCTCACGCTAAGCTTGAGCTGTTCTATCAACACTGGAAGATGGATATTTTTAAAGATAGTTTAGAGTGTTGCTTTCATTACTTATTTAGGGGGCACTGCATCCATTGACTCATTGGAGTCAATGCCCCAGTATGGCACTGGAAGGCACATTGGAGAAAATCATTTGTTCAGGTGATATTTAAAATAAAAGACCTGATTACTTGTAACTATTAAAGATCCCATATCACTTTTCATTAGTGAAGAGATTGTCAATGGCAGCATTTCTTGCCTAGTTCCAGTTCAGACTTACCTAAAATTTATTTTTCAGTTTCAAATGGATGTGGTAATTTTCAGTGCCTCTTTTAAACAGTTGCATAGTTTTCCTGTGTGCTGTTGAACAGATGATGTGTTCCACCCCAGGTGGCTATGTTTTAGCTTTGGGACTATTGGCTCACATTCTACACACACACAAACAGGCTGTCACTAAAAACTCAACATTCATCACTGCAAGTATTGGCAATAACCATCCTATAAGTAAAACTGAAACTACAGTATTACAATCTCTGATGAATGGCAAATGCTGAATTGTAATGATGCCTATTTTATTGAGCTTGTAAAGAGCTTTGGGATAGGAGTCCTTTGAGATAACAGGTGCTATAGAAATATAAGATACTGTTATGTTTTGAATTAATCACTTGCCTTCATCTCCAGAGTTGGGGAGAAAACAGGTTTCTTTGCAGCCTTGTAACTTAAAAAAAAAGCAAAGTAAAAACAACAAAGCAAAATAGCTTGAAACTCACTGATTCTGCATTCCTTGCGTGTCTAATATTCCCATTGAAGTCACTGAGTATTAATGAGGTAGAAAAGCAGCCCCCCTGCTTAATGAACATCAGCTAGGAGTGGATTCTGATGGGATAGTGTCTGTAAACCCCTTAAAGTAGGGGGATTTAGGATAGTAACTCTGACTCATGCTGAGCTCTATTGGCGTGAGCACACCACTATCAGAATGCAGAGTAATTAGACTAATCAAGATGCAGCTCCTGACTTAAACTGTAGAGCACCATGTGAAGAGTAATAAATTCATACAAAATAAAAGTGGAAAGGATTTAGTAGTTGACTGGATTGCATATTGATTCAAATGAGTAAATTGATTCAGATGATTCAGTAAAATTTATGTATATGGACACACAGGCTGTAAATCATCCAAAAGGGACTCTGTTTCAAAGATGACTAGACATACATGCTTCAAAGTACACCAGTGAGTAAATGAGGGCTTAAGTCAGAGTTTTGTTCATTTCAGTCCTGACTCAGAGCAGAAAGCCGCAATCATGGAAATTTCAAAAAGAGACTGCAGCATGAAACTGCAAAGTTGGGATTCATGTGCAAACTTTACCCTATCAAGCTGGCTCTGAATAGGGACTTGGAATGGCTAGCTTACTACAAAAAGTAATTTTTCCCTGTTGCTATTCTCACCTTCTTATCAACTGTTAGGAATGGTCCACATCTACCTGACAGAACTGGTCTCGTTAACACTGGTCCTCCATATAGGATATGTCTACACTGAAGAAGTGGGCTGTGCCCACAAAAAGTCATGATACCATCTACATGTTTTGTTAGTCTATAAAGTGCTACCAGACCATTTGCTTGAGTTTTTTTTTGGAAAAACTGCTGTTTTTCTGAAAAAACTTCACTTACAGCTACACTGCGATCATGTTCTTTCGAGAAAAAAAATCAAAAGAACAGAGGGGTTTTTCTGACATTGGTAAACCTCTTTCTATGAGGAAGAAGCCTTTTTCTGAAAGAGCTCTTTCAGAAAAAGGTATGTGTGGACTGGGAAGAGGGATTTCTTTTACAAGAAGAGGAAAGAGAAAAAAGCACAGGTGCCCTGGTGGCCACTCCGTCCATAGTAATCACAGCATAAACACGAGATAGTGTCCATTCAGTGTTGACGCTATCTTTCGAAAAAGCACATTGCTTTGGCAGTACGGACGCTCTCTTTCGAAAGAAGTTGTTTCCAAAGATCTCTTCCAGAAAAGCTTCTGAAAGAAGCCTGCAGTCTAGACATAGCCATAGTAACACTTCCATCTTTGCATATATACATATCCCTGCTAAACTGACATTTCCACTTCTTGCATTTGATAAAGTGGGCTCCAGTGCATGAAAGCTTATGCCCAACTAAAACTGTTAGTCTTTCAGGTGCCAGAGGACTCCTTGTCATTTTTGCTGAAACTAATTAACACAGATACCCCTCTGAAACTAGAAACAAACTATCATTTAATTATAATAATTATTTTATACTGTGGTAGTGACTTGGACAGCATTGTGTTAGGCACTGTATAATCACGAAATAAACAGATGGTCCCTGCCTTTCACAGAGATTACAAGTATAAAGTAAGACACAACAGGTGGCAAAGATAGACAGCTGCATCCAAACAAGGAAACAATATTAGGTCTTATCTACGCTAGAAAGTATTTGTCAGTATACTGGCAAATTCTCCTGATGGAGCTGCAGCTTATACGGCAAAAAGTTTCTTTTTTGTGTGTGTATTTCATAGAATACTAAGACTGGAAGGGACCTCGAGAGGTCATCGAGTCCAGTCCCCCGCCCTTATGGCAGGACCAAATACTATCTAGACCATCCCTGATAGACATTTATCTAACCTACTCTTAAATATCTCCAGAGATGGGGATTCTACAACCTCCCTGGGCAATTTATTCCAGTGTTTAACCACCCTGACAGTTAGGAACTTTTTCCTAATGTCCAACCTAAACCTCCCTTGCTGCAGTTTAAGCCCATTGCTTCTTGTTCTATCCTCAGAGGCCAAGATGAACAAGTTTTCTCTCTCCTCCTTATGACACCCTTTTAGATATCTGAAAACTGCTATCATGTCCCCCTTCAATCTTCTCTTTTCTAAACTAAACAAACCCAATTCCTTCAGCCTTCCCTCGTAGGTCATGTTCTCTAGACCTTTGATCATTCTCGTTGCTCTTCTCTGGACCCACTCCAATTTTTCCACATCTTTCTTGAAATGTGGTGCCCAGAACTGGACACAATACTCCAAATGAGGCCTAACCAGTGCAGAATAGAGCAGAAGAATGTCTTCTTGTGTCTTGCTCACAACACACCTGTTAATACATCCCAGAATCATGTTTGCTTTCTTTGCAACAACATCACACTGATTACTCATATTTAACTTGTGGTCCACTATCTGCTGTACTACTTCCCAGACTGTCGCTTCCCATTCTGTATGTGTGAAACTGATTGTTCCTTCCTAAATGGAGCACTTTGCATTTGTCTTTATTAAACTTCATCCTATTTATCTCAGACCATTTCTCCAATTTGGCCAAGTCATTTTGAATTACGACCCTATCCTCCAGATTAGTCGCAACCGCTCCCAGCTTGGTATCATCTGCAAACTTAATAAGCGTACTTTCTATACCAATATCTAAATCGTCGATGAAGATATTGAACAGAGCCGGTCCCAAAACAGACCCCTGCGGAACCCCTCTTCTTATGCCTTCCCAGCAGGATTGTAAACCATTAATAACTACTCTCTGAGGATGGTTATCCAGCCAGTTATGCACCCACCTTAGAGTAGCCCCATCTAAGTTGTATTTACCTAGTTTATTGATAAGAATATCATACGAGACGGTATCAAACGCCTTACTGAAGTCTAGGTATACCACATCCACTGCTTCTCCCTTATCCACAAGACTCGTTATCCTTTTAAAGAAAGCTACCAGATTGGTTTGACATGATTTGTTCTTTACAAATCCCTGCTGGCTGTTCCCTATCACCTTGCCACTTTCCAAGTGTTTACAGATGATTTCATTAATTACTTGCTCCATTATCTTCCCTGGCACAGAAGTTAAACTAACTGGTCTGTAGTTTCCTGGGTTGTTATTTCCCTTTTTATAGATGGGCACTATATTTGCCCTTTTCCAGTCCTCTGGAATCTCTCCTGTCTCTCATGATTTTCCAAAGATGATAGCTAGAGGCTCAGATACCTCCTCTATCAACTCCTTGAGTATTCTAGGATGCATTTCATCAGGCCCTGGTGACTTGCAGGCATCTAACTTTTCTAGGTGATTTTTAACTTGTTCTTTTTTTATTTTACTTTCTAAAATTACTCCCTTTCCACTAGCATTCACTGTTAGGCATTCCTACAGACTTCTCGGTAAAGACCGAAACAAAGAAGTCATTGAGCATCTCTGCCATTTCCAAGTTTCCTGTTACTGTTTCTCCCTCCTCACTGACCAGTGGGCCTAACCTCTCCTTGGTCTTCCTCTTGCTTCTAATGTATTTATAAAACGTCTTCTTGTTTCCCTTTATTCCCATAGGTAGTTTGAGCTCATTCTGTGCCTTTGCCTTTCTATTCTTGCCCCTGCATTCCTGTGCTGTTTGCCTATATTCATCTTTTGTAATTTGTCCTACTTTCCATTTTTTGTATGACTCCTTTTTTATTTTTAGATCATTCAAGATCTCATGGTTAAGCCAAGGCGGTCTTCTGCCATATTTTCTATCTTTCCGACACATCGGAATAGCTTGCTTTTGGGCCCTTAACAATATCTCTTTAAAAAACTGCCAACTCTCCACAGTTGTTTTTCCTCTCATTCTCAATTTACCTATCAGCTCTCTGAGCTTACCAAAATCCGCCTTCCTGAAATCCATTGTCTCTATTTTGCTGTTCTCCCTTCTACCTTTCCTTAGAATTGTGAACTCTATGATTTCATGATCACTTTCACCCAACCTGCCTTCCACTTTCAAATTCTCAACCAGTTCCTCCATATTTGTTAGGATCAAATCTAGAACAGCTTTCTCCCTGGTATCTTTTTTAACCTTCTGAAATAAAAAGTTGTCTCCAATGTAGTTCAAGAACTTATTGTATAGTCTGTGCCCCACAGTGTTATTTTCTCAACATATATGTGAATAGTTGAAGCCCCCATCACCACCAAATCTTGTGCTTTGGATGATTTTGTTAGTTGTTTAAAAAGAGCCTCATCCACTTCTTCCACCTGGGTAGGTGGCCTATAGTAGACTTTGTTTTTAATCCCTTTTAGCCTAACCCAGAGACTCTCAACATTTCTGTCTCCTGTGCCCATCTCCACCTCACTCCAAGTGTGTTCATTTTTAATGTATAAGGCAACACCTCCTCCCTTTTTTCCCTGTCTATCCTTCCTGAGCAAGCTGTACCCTTCTATACAAACATTCCAATCATGTGTATTATCCCACCAAGTTTCTGTGATGCCAACAATGTCATAATTGTACTTATTTATTAGTACTTCCAGTACTCCATGCTTATTTCCCATACTTCTTGCATTTGTATATAGTCATCTAAGATCCTGATTTGACCTTGCCTCCCAGTTTTGCCCTGACCCTCCTTTCTTTCTGCCATTGTAGCCCACGCTCCCTCCCATTTCCAACCCATCTCTATGTTCTCCACTTACCTATGGGCTTTGCTCACCTGTCCCCGTCGAACCTAGTTTAAAGCCCTCCTCACTAGGTTAGCCATTCTGTGTCCAAATAGGGTCTTCCCCTCCTCGAAAGGTGGACACCATCCCTGCTTAGCAGTCCTTCCTGGAATAGAACCCCATGGTCGAGGAAGCCAAAGCCCTCCTTGTGACACCATCCTTGCAGCCAGGCATTCACCTCCAGGATGCACCTGTCTCTGCTCGGGCCCCTACCTTCGACAGGAAGGATCAAAGAGAATACCACCTATGCTCCAGACTCCTTCACCCATATTCCCAGAGCCCTGTAGTCACTCTTGATCCACTCAGTGTTACACCTCGCGGTATCATTTGTGCCAACATGGATGAGTAGCATGGGGTAGTAGTCAGAGGGCCGGATAATCCTCAACAATGCCTCTGTAACATCTCGGATATGGACCCCCAGCAGACAGCATACCTCCCAAGATGAAATGTCAGGGCAACATATGGGTACCTCTGTCCCCCTCAGAAGAGAGTCTCCGACCACCACTACTCTACGTTTCCTATTCACAGTGGTGGCAGCAGACCTCCCAGCCTTGGGAGGGCATCTCCTCCCCTGCTGTAGGGGGTGATTGGTGATCTCCTGTATAAAGAAGAGCATAATGGTTTCCTAGTACCATGGTGGGAGGGTTCGGAGCAGGGGAGGAGCAGTGCCTGCTGCCAGAATTAACCAGCTGCCATTGTCCACCCTGAGCTGTCTCCACCTCCACCAGTGGTGTGTCCTCAGTCCTGTGTACCGGGACACCTACCTCAGCTGTCTCCTCATAAATGTGGTCCAGGAATTTCTCATGGATGTGGGTGCTCCTCAACCTAGCCACTTCCTCCTGTAGCTCTTCCACCTGCTGCCTGAGAGATTCCACCAGGAGGCACCTTTCGCATTGGATGATTTCCCCAGCCTGGATATCAGTAAGTGGGAATTGCAATCCACAGTCCCTGCAAAACCACACCAGGATCTGGGTAGAGGCATCCAAGCTCAGGTGCTCTGTCTGGCTACAGGAGATGGTGGAGGAGACAGAAGCAGTGCTGGCACAGGTGTTGCGGGTCTTCCTGACCATCGTAGGCCTCCCTCTGCCAAACTCCCTCTCAAATTCCCCTTTCTGAAGCTCCTGTCCGCTTTGCTGCAGACAGGGGAGTTTGAGAGGGACCGCAAGAGATTCCACCACTGAACAGGCTACTTGGTGAGAGTACTCGCTTTTGGCGTTCTTTTCCTGGTCAAGATTATACCAAATGAAATAAATTATTTCATCAAAAGGCATTTTTTCCTGTGTAACTGCAGCTATCCCAGAGCTTTTGTTCGCGTTATGTTGTTATAAGATGTGATTTTTTTTCACAGGCCTAGCAAACATAGCTATGTCACCAAACTTTTAAATGTAGCCTGGGATGGCACGATAGGGGGTGGTCGTCTTCCATCTCTCCGTTTCCCCTTGGCTAAGGCATGGCTGGGGCTGGAACTGATCAGCCTTGAATGCAAGAGATGAAAGATAATTTTGTTTCTATGTGGGAGTTATTATTTGTACTATTGTAGTGTTTAGAGCCCCACGCATGGAGTAGGACTTTCTTGAATTATGCATTGTACCAACATGCTTCCTACCCCAAACAGCTGACATACTAGTAGATATGGATACAGTATAATTTTATCCCTGTCAGACCCAGCATATTAGAGAGGCAAAGTGGGTAAAGTAATATGTTTTTATTGGACCACTTCTATTAGTGGGAAAGACAAGGTTTCAAGCCACAGAGAATTCTTCTACAAGCCGGGGAAAGATACTTCCAGTATAACAGCAGTATGCAAAGTGAAACACGTAGTTTTCTGTTTCTTGTATTACCTGTCTTCCATTTCAGATAAGCAATGCTGTACCTAACAATGGAAGATATAAAATTTGTTGAAGTGGAAACTCCATAACATGAAGAAAAAAGCAGCAAAACTTACCACTATATTTACTTCCGGAGCAACTGCAAGAAGCAAAAACCAATCTGTTCACCAACAAAGTTATTCAAAAATAACAAATAAGATCAATACTATCAAACTTGGGGACCTAAAGTTAGGAACATATTTTATCATAAAATAAAAGTAGCTCTCAGATACTCTCAGCAGGGGAGTTACAGCCACCTGATCTTCCTTTAGAATTTCCAGTAGTAAAGCAATTTTCAATTACAATAACATAGCGATTACTAAGGTGTAATTCTGCCTATCCCACATAAGTGCCATAAAAGGTGTATTTTCTTTTTTTCTTCACCCAAGCTGACTTGCCATCAAGATCTGAGTAGGCAGAAGCCAGCCTTGATGCATCTGGACCAAAGACTTCAGATTGATTCCTGGACCCCGTACTCTAGATATAACTTTCATTTTTATGTCACCAGAATAATTTGCAAGCTCTGACAGTTATTGCAGAATTAGTATTATTTATTGTCAGTGGAGATGTTTTCACACAAAAAGTGTTCCCCCTTATCCCCAAAAGCTGAGGCATTTTTTCATTTATTTACAAACTCAAAAAAATCAATAGAAACAAAATGGGACACTTTTTCTTAGTCGATTTCACACAAAACCTTTCACCAGTTATGCACAAGGGAGGCAGGGGAGAATTGTTTTCTTCCTTTTCTGGTGGTAACAACTTATGTCTCTTCTTGCAAAGGTGAGAATGCTACAGAAACAGAGAAATTCTGTAATTCCATTGGCGGTGTCTAGATTGTCCAGTTTTTCCGGAAAGTCAGCTGCTTTTCCGGAAAAACTTGCCAGCTTTTTACACTGGCCGCTTGAATTTCCGCAAAAGCACTGACTATCTCATGTAAGATTGTCAGTGTTCTTGCGGAAATACTATGCTGCTCCCGTTCGGGCAAAAGTCCTTTTGCGCAAAAGGGCCAGTATAGACAGCTCAGATTTGTTTCCGCAAAAAAGCCCCGATCGCGAACATGGCGATCGGGGTTTTTCTGCGAAAAAGTGTGTCTAGATTGGCATGGACGCTTTTCCTCAAAAAGTGCTTTTGCGGAAAAGCGTCCGTGCCAATCTAGATGCTCTGCTCCGAAAATGCTTTTAACGGAAAACTTTTCTGTTAAAAGCATTTCCGGAAAATCATGCCAGTCTAGATGTAACCATTGTGTTTGGGTAGAGGACAACATGCAGGGGCCTGGAGAGTGAATTTCCGCTATGTGTTGTGCTGAGACCTGATACTGCAAAGTGTGTAGCATCTCCTGTAAGGAGATCAACACCCAACATTCCCATTGACTTCACCCAGATTCTCAGCAACTTGCAGGATCAGCCCCCAGAATTTCATTTGCTTCAGCTGAGAGGAACGTTATAGTGTGGGAGCGGTGCTGGAGCAGGTGCAAAGGAGGCTACTCTATTAGCAGCTGAAGGAGCAATTCTGCAGCCCAGTGGGGAGGATTCCATGGCCCCTTGGAGAAACAGTGTAAGCCTGTTTATTCAAGCTAAGCACTTGGGAAAGAACTTGGCTCCATGATAAAACTATTTACAGTAGCACTGAAAATGCATTGACACATCTTGCATCTATATTAAAAAATGAAAAGTAATAACCTCAAGGAAAACAAATCCAGGAATGAAATCAACAGAGATCCAATTACCAACTGCTGTTTGAAATGATTGGCTGAAAGAAAGGGGAAAAAATCAAATTTACTTTAATATGATAACTATTTGTAATTGAATAGTATTTATGCATTGTGTATGGGACAGAGTGGAATTCAAATGGCCAAACCTTGAAGCTCAGTTGCACTGCTCTATTAATTTAATAGCAGACTTTGGCTTTATTATAGTAAATAACATATTCATTAAAACATTTAAATACTGTACTCAAATAGAGACGGAGGAAACATTAGTGAGCACTCTGCCAGCATCATTAGCAAAGCAGTGGGCTGGTGAATATTATGTGGACATTTTTGGTGTACTCTTGTACCATACCCCCATAGCATTGGAGTTGAGGTGTCAAGGCTGCCATGAATGGTGAGGGAGATGCTACCTAAATATAGTCAGGCTAAGGAGTGACTGCAATCCATTTACAAGACCACAAACAATGTCTGCTTTTCTAGGAAGGCTATACTACAGGTGAATGTTTTCTTGTCTCCCAATATGAGAATATAGATCCAATGTTGTACATTGGCACAGCTTCACCCAGCTGGTCTGTCCCTATATCTTCATTCCATCCAATTGATATAGAATCATTCGTTCCATCCAATTGATATCAGAGATCATTAAGAAATCAACCTCTTTTTTTAACAGTCCTCTACAAATATTCTGAAAATTAAAGGCTACATTCCTCTGTTCATTGGGGCAGTCTCTTGTTATGGTCCAGCTATTGCAGGAAACTTTGTGGGTAGGAGAATCCTTGGGGATTTAGATCTCTTACACTACCTCTCTTCCCTCCTTGCCCACCATAAAGAGGGTATTGTTTGGAGAAAAGTCAGGTGCTTTTATGTGCTCCAGTGACTCATAGCTGTTAGAATGAACCATGGGGCAGTTGTAGTTGGTGCATTTTAATTTAAACTCTGTGAGAGGAGACCCACCTAGACTTGAATCAGCTAAAGAACAGGAGACTACAAAGGCATACCAGAGTCACTTCTCTGATACTATGAAGGCAATCTGAGACCCTGTGCACACCATTGTACTCCTACTAGGCCATGATCCTATGTCCTTTTTGAAGCGATGGTAGCACTTCTTTAGCCTTCTTTCTCTTATCAGAGAAGCAGAGGTGGAGGCAAAGGTCCCTTTCTTCCCAGAGGAGTGAAATCAAGGGAGCTAGATCATATCTGCTTAGGTAAATGGGACAAACCTACTGCACTTTTCTCCTCCTGTCACACAGAATCCTGTGCTGGATGGTATTGGTGAAGATCCCAGTGCAATGAAACAAAATACAGGACTATGTAGCACTTTAAAGACTAAAAAGATGGTTTATTAGATGATGAGGTTCGTGGGCCAGACCCACTTCCTCAGATCAAATAGTGGAAGAAAATTGTCACAACCATATATGCCAAAGGATACAGTTAAAAAAATGAACACATATGAAAAGGACAAATCAAATTTCAGAACAGAAGAGGGATGCGGGGGTAGGGGGAAGGTAGATGTCTGTGAGCTAATGGTATTAGAGGTGATAATTGGGGAAGCTATCTTTGTAATGGGTAAGATACCCAGAGTCTTTGTTGAGACTCACACGTAGAGTGTCGAATTTTAGCATGAATGACAGTTCAGAGGATTCCCTTTCAAGTGAAGATTTAAAAGGCTTTTGGAGCAGGATGCAGGTGATTAAATCATTGAGACAGTGTCCTTTCTGGTTGAAATGGCAAGAAACTGTTTTTTCTTTGTGATCCTGTCTAATATCTGTTTTGTGGGCATTGATCCTTTGGCGAAGTGTCTGAGATGTTTGTCCAATGTACATAGCAGTCGGACACTTACGGCACATGATAGCATAAATTATATTTGTGGATGTGCAGGAATATGTATTCTTGATCTTATAACTCACTTGGTTAGGTCCAATAATGGTATCAGCAGAGTGAATATGTGGACAAAGCTGGCAACGAGGTTTGTTGCAAGGGAAGGTACCAGAGTTGGTATTAGTGTGGTATGACCTGTGGTTGTTGGTAAGAATCATCCTGAGGTTAGGTGGTTGTCTATAGGAGACTATGGGTCTGTCTCCCAGAGCCTCTTGGAGTTTTGTGTCCTGTTCCAGTATGGGCTGTAGTTTATTGATAATGTGTTGGACAGGTTTAAGTTGGGGGCTGCAGGTGATGACAAGTGGTGTTCTATTGTTGGTTTTCTTGGGTCTGTCTTGAAGTAGATGGTTTCTATGTATTCGTCTGGCTCTTTCAATTTGCTTTTTTATTTCTCTGGGTGGGTAGTTGAGGTTTATAAATGCTTGATAGAGATCCTGAAGTTTCTGGTCTCTGTCAGTGGGATTAAAACAGATGCAGTTGTATTGAAGGGCTTGGCTATAGATGATGGATTGTATGGTGTGTTCTGGATGGGAGCTGAAAGCATGTAGGTAACTGTATGAGTCAGTGGGTTTTCTGTAGAGGGTGATCTCTAATTTTCCATTGTTGATTTGTACTGTGGTATCCAGGAAATGGATCTCTCGTGTAGAATGGTCCAGGCTGAGCTGGATGGTGGGGTTTAGGTTGTTGAAATCTCTGTGGAACGTCTCTAGTGTTTCTTGGCTATGCATCCAGATCATAAAGATGTCATCGATGTAGAGAAGGGGTAAAAGGGGACGAGAGTTGAGGAAATGTTGTTCTAGGTCAGCCATAAAGATATTAGCATACTGTGGGGCCATGCGTGTACCCATTGCTGTGCCGCTGATCTGGAGGTATAAGTTGTTCTCAAACTGGAAATAATTATGGGTGAGAACAAAGTTACATAGGTCTGCTATTAGGTTGGCAGTGGTGTCCTCTGGGATAGTGTTTCTAATTGCTTGTAATCCGTCTTCATGTCAGATTTTGGTGTATAGAGCTTCTACATCCATGGTGGCAAGGATGGTGTTATTGGGGAGGTTATCGATGTTTTGTAGTTTCCTTAGAAAGTCAGTAGTGTCTCGGAGATAGCTGGGGGTGTTGGTTGCGTAGGGTTTGAGGAGAGAGTCCACATATCTGGATAGACCAGTAGTGAGTGTGCCAGTACCAGAGATGATGGGACGTCCAGGGTATCCAGCACTTTTCGATCACCAGTGTAATGAGTCTTCTTGAGCTACATGGGGTTCCTCTCAGAGCTATTGTCTCAGGCAACCGTCACTATAATGGTTACACCTGGGTCATATTTGCAGGCTTTTCTTTCCAAAGATCAGAAAGCTGGGATTAATATGTAAAATAATCACATGTTCAGAAGCTGTAGTCCTTGGAATAAACAAGCCTCGAACATTTTAATCTGGTGCTGCTTCCAAACGTGCTCTAAACATCAACTGGCCAAATAGCAGAATCTGCTCACCTAACATTTATTTATTTGATTCATAGTTCATAGACTTAGCATTGAACATTTTCCCTGTGACACCTCTTTGTCTACTTTCTTGAGTTTGTTAAATGGATTCTGATCACTCAACACTGAGCCTAAGGTTAGATAGATAATAGATACTTAGATACTATTCTACCACAATGCCTTTTTTTTTGACCCTCCAAAAATATCTTTCAGTAAAATCAACAATCCTGATTGCTGATCTGGTCTGAGGCCTATCTCCACAATACACCTCGGCTACGTCTAGACTGGCATGATTTTCCGCAAATGCTTTTAACGGAAAAGTTTTTCCATTAAAAGCATTTGCGGAAAAGAATGTCTAGATTGGCACGGACGCTTTTCCGCAAAAGCACTTTTTGCGGAAAAGCGTCCGTGTCCATCTAGACGTCGATTTCCGCAAGAAAGCCCCGATCGCCATTTTCGCCATCGGGGCTTTTATGTGCAAAACAATACCGCGTTGTCTACACTGGCCCTCTTGTGCAAAAGCATTTGCGCAAGAGGGCTTTTGCCCGAATGGGAGCAGCATAGTATTTCCGCAAGAACACTGACAATCTTACATGAGATCGTCAGTGTTCTTGCGGAAAGTCAAGTGGCCAGTGTAGACAGCTGGCAAGTTTTTCCACAAAAGCAATTGCTTTTGCGGAAAAACTTGCCAGTCTAGACGCAGCCCTCTACTGTAGCTCCCACGCTGCTTCTCCTGAAAAACAAAAGGCAGACACCCCTCAGCTCTGCTTCTTTCTCTTCCTTTCTCATCTTCTCTTCAAGTTATAGGCCTCTTTCTGCAGCCTCTCTGACTAGCTGCTCAATCCCTCTGCCTCTACTATATCCCGCCCCAGCAGGGTATCTGGGGGGATGGGGGGAGAAGGGGAGGAGGAAGAGGAGGGCTGAGCTCTGCACTGAGGCTTCTCCTGTGCTCACACCCTTTGGGGTTACCTTTCTTTAGCTCCAGGCAGCCTATGAACATGCAGCAATCTCAGACCTTGCTCTGGACTGTCAATGGGAGGAGAAAGTTTCTTATGGGGTAGAGGCTTCCTAGTTCAGTGGTTCCTTTCCTCTGCCTGCACTCTGTGGCATTGCTGTACTGAAGGTACCAAACACCCCTGTTCTCTCCCTCCCTTGACTGCACTCTCTCTGGCATCAGGGAAGAAGATAGATGTCTTGGTCCACTCACCCCTGCTGTTTTCTCATTTATGTATCTGGAAAGAAGAGGGGAAAGCAAGGCAGCTGTCACACTGAAGTTGTATTTGTTTAAAGAAGTAAAGAAAAGGGGATTTAACAAATGGGCTTAGCTTCTTTCTCTCCCCATTATTCAGGATCACTGCCTAGTCACCAGAGACACAATCTTCACATGTGGGTGTCTCAGTATATATTGGGCCCTTAAGTATCAATGGAGAGGCCTGATTTTTCAGAGATGCTGAGAACCCATAGCTCCACTTTGCTCTAATATCCTCAGCTGGTGTAAATTGCTATAGCTTTATTTACTCCAGTAGAACTACACTGATTAACACCAACGGAGGAGCTGGCTCAATGTGTGTTATTAAGTGTTTACAGGATCAAACTCTTGGCTTATACTGACAACTGCCCTTTTATTTTCAGATTTTGTTTCCCACACAAAGATGTCATATTAAAAAGAAAATCTAAATCCTTGTCTGGGAGAATTGGTAAGTGGTTTTTCGGATATTCTCTGCTATGCTGGGCTTGGCTGTTGTGTTAAACAGTGCATGAAACCAAGTGGACATGTGAACATGGTGAGTGCCAGGGAGAATTCTCATTTGGCAGCTGGTCACAAATTTCTTGCTTTCTAACACAATAAACTCCATATCTGTTAGAACAACTTCCTAAGAGCACAGCACGTAGCAGCTGCAAGAACACATGGCAACTTGGAAATCATCCTTGACTCTTCAAAAAGCAGGAATATAAGGGAAAGAAAACAACATATTTACTCCTCTTCAAAATGTTTGGCCCAGAGGAGTTACCAACAGGGGTAAATTTTGCTTATTGTCTATTGAAGCAGTTAAAACAACAATGTCACTGCATCTGTTTGCAACATGCCTCTATCCCTCACATCATTGTCTGACTATTGTATCAAGGTGCTTGTTGAGGAATCTGTCAGTCTCCTGAGATGGAATGTGGGTGTGACTCCTTTGGGAAGTGACCTAGTCATTACCTGAAAATTTGTGAAATGGAGGAAGTAAACATTATGAAGAAACCAAAGCTCACAGCCTCTAGCTGGCTTGAGTGGTTGTTGAATATCAGTGTGGCCTACTCTGGTGATTTTATCATAGATCTCCTGCTAGTTGGTATTTTTTGTAAAGCCCCAGTTCCTGGAGGCAACTAATTACATGATAATCTCAGCTTTCACTTTTAAAAGTGCATTTCTAGCCTTCCTGGGTGCAGAAACAACCCTGAAACTGTGACCCAAATGCACCTGAGGTTCCAAAAATCAGAGACATAAATCTACTATATGTTTGAGAGAGTTTGTGTGTGTATCTGTCTGTCCATGGGTCTCTTTGTTCAAGAATCAGAGGGGTAGCCATGTTAGTCTGAATCTGCAAAAACGAAGTGTTGGAGCATAAGCTTTCGTGGGCAAAGACCCACTTCATCAGATGCATGCAGTGGATCTTTGACATGCATCTGACGTGCATCTGACGAAGTGGATCTTTGCCCACGAAAGCTTATGCTCCAACACTTCGGTTAATCTATAAGGTGCCACAGGACTCCTTGCCGCTTTTGTTCAAGAACTTCTCCTAAATGGTAAGAACTAGGACAACCAAATTTACTGTGCAGCTTTCTCTTATCATAACTTAAAGCAAGGTCAGGGTTTGGTTGTGCCAGGACAATGGGATGTGCCTGGAATGTGATTGTTTCTCATAAAATGGAAAGGGAGGGGTCTGCCAGCAGGGACAGTTATACTGTATAATGACCACAGAGGGGAAACAAGGGGTCAGAGATTGGGACCAGGATAGCTATTACTCCATTGGGGCAGAGGCAGAAGACAGGGACAGCTATCTACTATATATTTGACAGAGTTTGTCCACTTGTGGATCTCTCTCTCTCTTTATGACTGCCTGTCCCCCAGCCAGGGGATGTGAACCCCTTTCCTGACCGTGCCTGCTACAGATGAAGCAGCCATGGACAGGTACTTCCCACATGGCCCCAAGCTGCTACAGTGACAGCTTCCCTCTAAGTTTTTCCATCCACGAGCCCAGTCATTTTAGTCATGTGCACCAATATCGAGGTCATGTGAACTTGTGCAGATGTGTGTCATTGCAGCGCCCATCAGTTACTAACAAAAATCCTATCTGTAATATTCATATTTTAAAACATATTATGAAAGAAGGAAGAATACTAAAATAAGGGATAATTAACAAGGTGCGTGATTTTGTTTATTTAATATGAAAGCAAATAAAAAGAAAATTAATAATGCCAATTTTTCAGTAGCCATTTGGTATCTTGTTGTCTTTGCCAGGAAAATAGAGTTGAAGGCACTGGGGCCTGACCTGGCAGGCATTGGGTTGAGCTGTTGGGAATGATGTTTTAAATTGCTTTCAACTACTGGGTAAATGTTATTTAATGGGATCACTTCTGTACACTTTTTGTGCTCATAATGCTCCCTATTACCCAAGAAACAGGATTTTTTATTATATTTCAGTTCTATTTACATATCTTAAATCTTTCCGATAATTTGCTTTGCAATTCATCAAAGCCGGTGTGATTCGGCTCTGGGGCGAGATTGAGGAATGAAATCTTTCTGCATATTTTATTTATTTATTTTTATTTCCGCACCTAAGCAATGTCTGAATAACATGGGTGGACAGCAGGCTTCAGCATTTTGCACTAAGCTGGTGCAGGTCTGATCTGCTCTCTCTGTTTTATGGGTGCTTCCTGCCTTGTACCTGAACAGCAGCCAAAGAACTGGAATTACCTGGGGAGAAGAAGAAGGGGTAGAGGGGACAGGGAGGTGCTTTACTCAAAGCAGCCCAGCACCTAGAAGGATTGCCTGAGAGGGGCGGCTGGAGAGACAGGGAGGGTTAGGGTTATTCAAAGCAGCCAAGCACATGGGGTTGCCTGGGAGGGGGAGGTTAGAGAGGGGACAGGGAGCTGCCACTGGCTTTTATTGAAAAGCACTGGCAGCCCAACACATGGGGCTGATTGGGAGGGAAAGTAGAGAAGGGCTGCTGCTTCTATTTTCAGGAACAGTCACTGATGGCAGCCCACCTACTAAGGCTGGCTGAGAAGGAGGAGATGCTGCTTCTACAGGTACAATGAGCCCAAGAGAGTTGGCCTCGCAGGACATGTCTACACTAGGAAATTATTTTGAAATAACTAAATTCGACTTAATAACGTCTGATTTTACAAAATCAAACTAGTGTGTCCACACTACAGAGAAGCCTTGAAATCACTCCGAGGCAGGTTCCGTTATTGTGGACATAATACCTCGACTTAGAAGCTCAGGGAGCACTGGGGAGCAATTAGTTCAAATGACTCTGGGGAGCAGTTATATTAAATTAGCTGCACCGGAACATCCACACTACCACCATTTTGAAATAACTGTTTTGAAATTAGCGTTATTCCCCGAGGAAAGCAGGAGGACAGATTTTGAAATAACTGGCCTATTATTTCAAAATAACAGGCATGCTAATGTGGATGCTCCACTTATAAATTTAACCTAAAGAGGGCTATTTCGAAATAATGCCCTAGTATTGACCAGCGCTTAGCGATAACTCTCCTGATGGGTAAATCTAATAATAGATAATAAACTAAAGCATGCTATTTTTAAAAACTCTTGTATTTTTTAAAATAGCTTCGAAAATGTGGAGAGGCTGATTCATGATTTTTGAATGTTTGTTATGAGATCGCCCCACTCCAGGGTAAAGTGTGAGCCTTTGGTAATGAAAAGCAAGTTTAGAGGCTTTAAACCACTCTGTCTCCCTGAAGCTATAGCACAGAAACGAGATTATGGCTGGAGAAAAGGAAGTGTGGCCAGAATGCCTGTTCACCATGCCAAACTTCATATGTGTTTTCAGTTTCTTGTGGCTTATTGTAGCAAGTGTAATTCATCTGCTTTAATTGCATAGGGAGGGGCCCAGGGAGGACAGGTTTGACTAGAGATTGCTTTGAGATCAATGACGTGCAAATGAGAATTTTACTCCAGTTTTCGCATACATCATCCCTGATCAGTGTGCTATGCAGGCCAGAATGAGGCTCATAATTTTGATATGGCTTGGCAGTACCAGTGGAAAAGACACACACACACAATTGTTATGGTTTTCATATCAAAATTTGAATCTGTTTAGTATGTTAAAGTAGAAACATTTTGAATTAAAAATGTCTGCAGAAATCTGTCATGCTTAGTTTACAATTCACTATGGGAGTTTGTTTCCATCTGAGAAGCTGAGTTTGGCCTACTCAAAGCTTTTGATGTTCTTACCTGTCATTTAGAGGAAGCAAGTCTCAATTGATTGCCTCAGCAGCTGTCAGTTACACAGCCTATCAATAATGCTGGGAAGACATTTTGCCCAAATAGAAAAAGGAACGAGAGAGAGAAAACACATAAGGAGCATGTTTCTAATTTGCTAGCAAGTAGCTCTCTCCCTGGTCTAAGTTCAGAAGTCTGTGACTCTTAGAACATGACCATGGTTCAGGTTCAGGATAATTAATTTGAAAAGACACATAGTATATAGGGCTTTTAAATAGATTTAATATGAAGAACTAGCTAATATATTTATATTTTATATATATTTAGTCATCAGTTACCTACCAAGGAGCTATCAAAGTGCATGCAGGGAAAAATCCGGTGATTCCATTTCCTTCCTTCTGTAAACAGTTGCAAAATTCCCACACTCAATGCTTATAATGTAACAATTTCTTCTGTCATTTTAAGTGATTGTATAGGTTTGTACTCCCTTGTAAATTCAGAATGCAGTGCTGTGACCCTTACAGTAGAACAAATGAGTAAAGACTCTGTCTAACAAAGGCAGCAATGTTCAATTGTGATATAAGTTTACTATTTTATATAAATATGTTTGTAGTCTGGCACCAGCATATTGTAACAAGTCCATGATCCTCTACCATTTCATTGTTGTTGCTATACTGCACATTATAGTTATTCAGAACTTCACAGTAGCAGACGGATATTTACTCAGATCTTACTGCAATGAAAGCATGGATTCTTATTGCTTTAGCTAAAGGAGAAGCTGTTAGCAACTAGCAATACAGGTTCTGTGAAACACAACCAAGAAGTTCTTTACTTTTCCAGTGGCTTTTTCCAGTTTACTTTTCCAGGGCAGTGGCTTTACGTACCAGTCAGTTTATTATAGCTAAGTTCCTTTTCTTAGCTACAGTGGAAGATAACCCGTAACTCAAATTAAACTATTATTACTAAGGAAATCAATGCTACAATTGACTATAAAAGATGGGATTTTGAGGTAACAAAAGTTGGAAATACTTATATGTGCCGTGGAAATGGGAGCCCTATTTGTTTCACTGTATGGAATTGTTATCTATCTATCTATCTAAATTGAGAGAGAGAGAGAGAGAGAGATTAGAGATTTGTACGTCTGTCTGTGAGTTCATTTGTTCAAGAACTTCTCCTAAATGGCAAAAGATAAGACCACCAAATTTTGGAAGTGCCTGGAATCAGCCTCTCTCCTGTCCCTCTCCTCCTAATAATGCTCTCTCAGTCCTTCACAGGAACTACCTGGCCCCTTTCCCAGTTGGGTCTGATAATTGAATAGGACTGACTGACGTCAGATTATAATGGGGCAAGCCATCTTGTTATACACTCTCTGTATTTTCAGTTAATAATTGAATTTACTATGATACACACATATTGACCAGGCCCTAAGATTACAACCAGAAAGAATGTTACAAAATGGAACATTTATGCATGATGATATACTCTGGGAGCCTTAAAATTCTACCAGTTCTGCAGAAAAAGCATCTCTTTGCTGCAGGAACTGAATGTCATTTGCAAGTTTTCATTTTGCAGGGCAGCAAATGGAAGTTTAAGGCTACAAAAGTGTAAGTTAAAAAATATAATTTTGAGAATTACTGCCTCATAACCCAGTATTTTTGAGATTTCTAGCCTAACCTACATATACTTGAAGAGACAAGCATATGGCAATATGGTGTGCCCTGGTCAACCAGATAATTTCCAGAGAACAATCATAATAAACATACAGTATTTTAGTCAAGTTTCTTGAGCAAACTCTTTTTGCATTCTCTTTCCTTTTCTCACTCATAGATACATTTTGAATTACCTTTAGCTGGAAACACCATTTATAAATGAAAAAATAGATACTTCTTAATATCTTTTGGGATAATATTTTAATAATTCATTTCTGTCTGGCAAGGCAAGACCCAGTACATGAGCATCACACTTTAAAACTGATCTTATAATTTAGTGCACTGGAATAAAAATGCCAGAAATTTTATGTAAGTCATTCACACAGTGATCTTGAAGAAAAAGATTTTTAACATTATTTTATGACAGGTAGGTTAGTTAATAATCTAAATACCATGGGCTCTTATGCTAGAAGCTGGTACACACTTACTGTCTTTCATCCCTGAGCCCAGCTCCCCCCTGCATCCAGCCCCCACCCCCCTGCTCATGACATACTAAGACAAATCCTCTTCTTACCATATTCCCTGTCAGGGCTTTATGAAGGCAGGACTGAAAACCCTTCCAGGAAGGGAACCTCCACCACTCTCCCCCCTTTCCCTAGGAAACCCCATTCCAGCAGTTCACCACTCACCTGGGACAATAGCAAAAGAGAGCCAAACCTGCATGATCATCACCTTGACTGTCGATCTCCCCATGCTGAACTGGCTCCCGACAAATCGGAAGAGGTCTGTCATGGCGAGCTTCCAGAGAGCGATGGCGACCTGCTTCTGGAGGGGTATGGCGTGTTGCATATGGGTGTCCTGTCATGTGAGGGCAGAGGCAAGCCACTCACAGACCTCCCTGAAGGTGTCCTTCCACATGTGGAAATTCTGGAGCCACTGCTGGTCATCCTACCATGATCAGCTGCTACCAGTCGGTGCATGGTGATGCTACCACCAGAAAGCAGCAGTGCATGGTGTACAGGGAAGAGCAGGAAAGGTCATGCTGCATGAGCAATGCAGGGAGAGAGGAGAAGAGGTGCCCCTCTTTGAGCTGGGGGTTCTGTTTCTGCAGGGCCATAAGTGCAGCCTACAGAAACTGCAGCAGGAGGTGAGGCATAGGGTCTAAGAGTCGTTGACTGCTTGGAGGCAGGTCCGACTCCGTGGCTAGCATGTTTTGGGCAACCAGAGCAGGCAATGAAAAGGCTGTCTTGTCCCTCAAGTTCATAGACTCATAGACTTTAAGGTCAGAAGGGACCATTATGATCATCTAGTCTGACCCCCTGCACAGTGCAGGCCACAGAATCTCACCCATCTGCTCCTAGAATAATAATAAGTTGATAGGCAAAGGAGAGGAGCCTGAGACATGACTGGACAGGGGGCACCCTTTAATCTCGAGCCTCAGATAGCCTTAGGATGCAGCTCCATGAAATGAGTGTTGGCCTGATGCCCTGCCTGAAGTGCTTCTGGGTAGCCTTAAATGCGATTCAGCATCCAATGAGTGTGGATGCTGCATTTTGAAATAGCTCAGTGCTATTTTGATGGGCATTTGCTGTGTAGACATGCTGTGTAGACCTGCTAACCTGCATCCTATTTCAGAAGACATTCAAATCTGCACTTGAAAGGGAATCCTCTGAACTGGCATTCATGCTAAAATTCGACACTCTCCACAGGGGACTTAACAAAGACTCCAGCTATCTTACCCATTACAAAGATAGCTTCCCCAATTATCACCTCTAATACTATTAACTCACAGACATCTACCCTTCCCCACCTCTAATATCATTAACTCACTGGCATTCACCTTCCTTCCCCCCCCCCCCCCCCGCAACCGCCTTCTGTTCTGAAATGTGATTTGTCCTTTTCATATGTGTTCATTTTTTTTAAATTGTATCCTTTGGTATATATGGCTGTGACTATTTTCTTCTACTATTTGATCTGAGGAAGTGGGTCTGGCCCACGAAAGCTCATCATCTAATAAACCATCTTGTTAGTCTTTAAAGTGCTACATAGTCCTGTATTTTGTTTCAGCTACACCAGACTAACACGGCTACATTTCTATCACTATTCTACACTTCTTCAGATGACTGTTTGTCAATAAATTCTGGGTTGGCACATGCCTCTTAAATGTCTTTATTGCTACTGGCTCTTTCACAGGTTCAATGTTATGCTAATAGTCCTGTCAAACTGGAAGGATTTTTACTTTTAAAGTAAAATATCCACTTTTGAGGAAACTTAAAAAACAACCAATAGTCTTGCAGCACCTTAGAGACTAACAAAACATGTAGATGGTATCATGAGCTTTCGTGGGCACCACCCACTTCTTCAGATGAATGGAGTTATTAAAGGTCCAGTTTTTAAATAAATAGAGGATGAGGGGCAAGGAGGAAAAAGAAGGAAAAAAAGGTTTGTGTGGGGGGGAGGGTAGAAATAGTCAATTAGAGTGTCCATGCTACATGAAGCTGATAGAGAAGGTATTAATAGTTCTTAAGTACCCATTGTTTGTTTTGTATGTCATTAGGATGTCCACTCAATCTGTTTATTCATACCTCTGTTATAGGAATCAAACTTGTAAATGAAGTTGAGTTCTAAGGCTTCCCTGTGAAAGAGTCACCAGTATGCAAGCAGCAACCGCCTGCTGTGAGAACCTTCAAGAATGGTCAGAATAGGAATTGGAAAAGGGGACAGGTTAAGCACTAAGACCCAGGGAAGGCTGTGCCTCCTTTTGCTTCTTATACCTACTTTCCATGGATAAAACACTAAGAACGAATCTCAAATTATGCTTAGTTCCAAAAAAGTTTGAATACTTGTGCTTTAGTTGGTTTGTACTGAGAGTTTCACATAAATATTTGGAATTTGAGAGAGGCTATTATGACCACATTTATGATCCAAGAGAAAACAGTAATCCTTCGGAATTTCAGCAAAGTTCCCCTTCTTCCTCAAGATTCCTAGTTCCTCTTTGTTCTATCTTTCACGCTATAGATGATGGAGTCCTCTGCACAAAAAGGGTTATTATCAAACTGCTTTAATAAGTATCCTCCTCATGTATTATTTAAAAGTGATAATTAATTAATTAATTAAAGTGAGCACCAATTGAGAGAACACAGAGGTAAGACTGAAATATTTTGTATTGCATTGTTGTTGTTTTTCTCCCTAGGAAACAGTTCATGACAGTAAATGGGAGCACACCACTTACTGAAGTTTTAATTACTTTCAGATCAGCTTATTTAGTTTACAAGTTATTATCAATAAGTTAATAGAACATTAATTAAGAAATGTACTCATTAAGTTTAGGTTCATATTCATAGAAAGTGGTTCTCACTGAGTTTTCCCACCTAACGAGGACCAACTTCAACATTTACTGTTTAGCATAATTACAAAGTTGAACAACAACCATCCACTACAGTAGCAATCTTTTTTATGATTACCAGAATATCCTGCAGTATTCAGTTGTTTACCCTACATGGATAGATGATGGGTGCAGATTTAGGAAAATAAAAGGAGAGTCTCAAAACTCTCCTCAGATCAATTATTATCACATGCAAAAATACCTTGGTTGCCAACTGTAGTCTATAGACCGCTTCCTGGCAATCCCTTCACCTCTTGCATCTGCAACCCCACATATCTATGGCCCCACCCTGGAGCCTGCACTCTAGTCAAAAGATATGATTATGATGAGTCCTGAGCATCAACAATTTTCTTCAACTGGGTCGTGAGAAAAAAAAGTTTGAAAACCACTTACTTAAAGGATAGCTAAAGTACATTTAAGGTTTTCCCAATGTAATTTTTCCATATCGGCAGTGGTGTTATTTGAGCACAATGAGATGATCTTCACAACTGTGAACGGGATTTCTTTGTTTAAGATGTGGTGCACACTATGAAAAAGTTTGAGAGCCTGTCGAATAGTAGAAATCAGTACTGTAATGGTTGTCAGCAGGGAGAGATTATTAAGCCTTATTATTTATTTAAGTGACAACAATGTGCTTTACCCTGTACGAGATTCAAGGGAGCCCCAGGTGTATAGAGCTTACTGTCTAAAAGACAGATGCAGAAAAAGACAGGACACAGTGGGAAATCCACGAGTAGTAGTAACTTAGCATTTTAAAAAAAGAACATTAACTCATTTCTTGTGGGCATTGCAAAAGAAGTTAGTCTTTAAGAAGTACTTGAAAGATGAGCTGGGGAACTGGAATGGGGATTAACTATATAAAAGCTTAGGAGCATCAACACATCTGCTTTATAAGTTACAAGCCACAGTGGAAATGCTGTGTGTCACAGCACTCCTAATTCTACTGAATCTGCTTATGATTTCTAGTGAAGGGAGAACATTTAGAAGGCATATTGGAAATATTTTCTGAACATTTTACATGCCCATCTCCTCCCACCCCAAACACATCTTTCTCCAATATCACAATCCTGTAGGTCCATGCTTGGTCTCACATTTAACTTCCCTGACCCTGATCTTCCTGAACTCTAAATCTCCTTGGCTACTGAGAGTTTAGATGACACCTTTCACCTCATTGGAATGCAGTTGCTATGGTTTAATTCTAAGTGGAGTAATATGCTAGTTTAAACAGAGAGGCTGATCAATAGTTTAATCAGTCATTTTGTTTCTAATTCTTTCTGCACTACCTGTTCCAGCTGTTAATACCTCTTTACTTTGGCCTGCTGCAGCTCCAAAGTCAAACTCAGGTCAAACAGAGACAGATAGGCATAGGAGGAAAAAAAGAGAGACAATTTGCCTGTCTGCTGAGTTTTTTTGCAGTTGCTAGAAAAAAGCGAGCAGAATATGTAAACCCACATATCTATCCTGACTGTTGGCCTCTGCCGCAGGAGCAGTTTGCTTTTACACAAAGAGCATGAAGTTGTTTTCAAAAGGAGATTTTCAGAAGAAGAAGCTAGAATAGGGACTATGTTAGGGATGATTACAATATGCAAAAAAACGATTCCCTGAAGGCCTCCACATTGGAAAACTGGACCGTGTCACTCATTCCTTTTTATTGTTCTGCATCTACAAAGACTAATTTTGGAGATGGTTGAGTATTTGTTTCTGAAGCAGCCCTTATAATTGCAGAAATATTCCTAAATATTCACTGGGTTATTTACATAAACAATATAAACATAAAGGATATTTATATTCATTTTTCAGCACTGCTTCTCATGACAGATTGACTAAGAATTAGGAGAGTATAAAACTAGATTGAATCCCCCTTTATGTCCTGATTGTGCTGAACTCTACTCAGGCATAGCAGAGTGTGTAGGCTACTCTTTTCAAGGTGATCAAAATGGACTTGGAAAATAAATAGAAAATGGTGGAGAGCTTCGGAGAGCTTACAAAACCACTGGAAATGAAATTGAACTCAGTGTTTTGAATTGCCTCTCCAGCATTCCAAATTCTTCATTCACATGTATTTTGTAAATCAAACTGTTACTCAAGGGAGAGATGGCTTTTGGCAAAGAAGAGTCAGTAATGAACTGTGCAAGGTTATTCACTTAGGCTGCGTCTACACTGCATACTTATTTTGAAATAACTCATGTTATTTCAAAACAGTGTGCATCTACACAGCAAGCCTGTTATTTTGGAATTATTTTGAAATAACAGACTTCTTACTCAGACTTCTCTAACCCTCATTTCATGAGGAGTAAGAGAAGTCAAAGGAAGAGTGTACTTCCTTCGACTTCCTACATTGTGAACACTGCCAAAAGTCGAGTTAAAGTACTTTGACTTCAGCACACAATTAACATACCTGAAATTGCATATCTTAACTCAGCTTTATTCTGCAGTGTAGATGTATCCTTAGAGATTTTATACACAAATATTTCATTGTGAAAGGAACTGGGAATTTTTGATTTGGCCTTTGGGGATAGAGCAAGCAAATTACCAGTTTTGCTTATTCTAAAAAAAAAAAATCACCATTTTGTTGAAATGGCCCAAAATTTGATATTGCTATTGGCAAACAGTAGCAATCACATACTATCTATCACTAGTCAGGTGGATTTTCTTCCACACTGTTTTCCTAGATATCTTTCTGATTCCAGTTTTAGTTAATAAATCAGACATAGCAACCAAAACCAGTAGTGAATGAATTACAAATGTGGATTTAACAGTTGCTTTAATGCTCAAATCGGGCCCACCAACAGGGGGGAAAGGAGGCAATTGTCTCGAGGCCCAGCGATTCAAGTGGTCCGGGGCTCCTGGCTGCCAGCAGTGGTGGCGGCCAGAGTTTTGGGTCCTTTAAATCACTACTGGAGCACTGCGCATTCTGAACAGTGCTATGGGCAGAGAGGGGAGGAGAGAGGAGGGGACACACCATGTTCTGGACGGTGCTGAGGGCTGCCTGAGGGTCTGGCATAGGTGTGCTCCAGGTGGTACTCATAGCTGGTTGCCCCCAGCCCTACCTCTTCCTCCCAAGACTCTTCCCTTTCTGGGAGCACGAAGCTACCCTCCCCCGTACCTTGCTTAGTGGGCAATGGAGGATGTCGGTGTCCCTGGCTAGAACTTAATATATGCCTGACAGAAATCCAGTAAAGGAGTCAACATTGTATTCCTCTAGCATAATTTGAAAAGCCTGAGAAATCTCTCCCAAACACTCCTTCTTAAACACAGGACAATTTGTAATTAACTGAACCTTATAAAGTAAGTGCTACTTCAATGCATACTTTCCTGCTCAGAGATGTCACCTAATTCTAGTTTGGCTGTAAGATCTCATTCAACCGTCAAATGAAAATCTGTGGCACTATGTCTGAATGCTGATGGTACCCAAGGATTCATAAAATATAGTACAGGTGAAAAAAATGCAGAAATAACCCAGTCTTTCATTTGGCATTTCCTCTCGGTTTAGGATTTCACAGCTCTCAGAAGACTAGAATATTACATTTCACTGGCAGAGAACCAGTGGGATTAGGCACACTGGTGCCAACATCACACAATGGCAGGGAAATGATTGAGAGTGTGGAAGAAAACAAGTCCTCACTCTGAGTTTGTAAGCAACAAGTCAGAGGTAGTTTATTCGAGCAATTGCATGGGAAGTCTGCAGTCGGACAGGGGATTCCCCTTCCTTAGGCACATCTTCAAAGTACAAGCAGTAAAAGACAAGTATATATACCTTCCCGTTATATACATCAATAGCTCATAGTTATCTCTTGTTTATACAAACTCCTTCCAGATGCTTCCTTATCTCAAGGTTCCTGCTTAAGTCAGCATTCCATCCTTATCTTCTAAGAGAGACGGAGGCAGCATCTCCTACAACTCTGTGTGGTTAGGGTTAGCATTAGCTTGTCTTTTGCTCCACTTCTAACAAACCTGAGATGGCTATGCACAAATCCCTTTTTTCCCTTTTCCTGCTTCTACAGAGAAATATACATGGATAATCTTGGTAAATCGCTTGCAGCACACAGAGCCTCACCCTTACATGGTTAGAAACCATCTTCTTGTTTCCAGCCTGTTCATGGACAGTTTATATCCATTTATTTTTGTGTCAAGATTGACCTTTAGCTTAAATATTTCTTCACCCACCCTGGTACTTTCTCCCAGTGTGTTTATAAAGAGCAATCATATTCTCTCTCAGCCTTCTTTCTGGTAGACTAAACAAGTCAAGCTCTTCCAATCTCCTCTCATAAAATAGGCTTTTCATTCCCTATCATCCTAGTAGCTCTTTGCACCTGTTCCAGTTTGAATTCATCTGAGTTGAGCATGGGTGATTAGAATTGCACATAGTATTCCAAACGAGGTCTTAGCAGTGCCTTGTACAATGTCATGAATACTTCTCTATCATTAGCAGAAATGCCTTGCCTAAAACATTTTAGAATTGCATTTGCCTTTTTCACAGCGGCACTCTTTTAGTGGCTCATGTTCACCTGTGATCAACACACACATACACACACAGAGGACCCTCTCCTGCTCTGTTGCTTCCAATTGATAAGCCCCCAGCTTATTTCTTACTACTAGACCTTAACTGCATGATCTTGCTCATTGTACTGTTGAATGTAATCCCATTTCTATCTCTGGGAGGAGATTGTCATGAAAGATTTTCTGGTGTCTTAAATGCTGCTTTGGAATTTAGTTTAGTTTCCAAGCTGCCTAAGCAGAACTTTCACAAGTCTTATTAGAGAAATGCATTTTCCTTTTTTTTCTTATAGAAACACGGTAGATTCACACTAGATCAGACCATGTAGTTCAACAGCTTTCAACAATGGCCAGTACCAGATTCCTCAAAATAGACATAACCTATTCATAGGAAATGTTCATCAACACTCTATCATTACAGGTTGGAATATGCCCTAAAACATACTTTTCCTTTGTATTTAGATAATTTATGAAAAAAAAAATCTGTTTTTCCAAGAGAAAAAAGACAGGAATATTAAAACTGAAAAACAGACCTGAACCAAACTCAGCAAGATTCAAACTTCCTCAACTCTGAGAAAACGTGGACCTGAATACATACTTCATAGCTTCTACTCATCTCTCTTAGAAACATTTGTTTTGTTTCTACCATATGAATAATTTTTTTTCAGTGCATTAAACCCACTTCATTTCCTATGATGCTCATCTCTATTGAACATGAACATCCTGAAAAGACTGACATATTAAGCCTCACAACAGCACTACTAGATAGGAAACTATTAGCTTCAGGTTCACAAAGAGATGAAATAATCTGAACAAGGTTCACACAGGCGATATGTGTGGCAGAGCCAAAGGTAGACTCCAGGTCTCCTGACTTCCTGGTCTTATGTCTAAACTAGAAGACCATCTCCTCATTTTACTTGGGTATAATAATAGATATGTAGCCATGTTAGTCTTGTCTAGCTGAAGCAAAAATCAGGACTATGTAGCACTTTAAAGACTAACAAGATGGTTTATTAGGTTTATTGTGGGTCTGGCCCACAAAAACTCATCACCTAATAAACCATCTTGTTAGTCTTTAAAGTGCTACATAGTCCTGTTTTTTTGTTTTTACTAGAATATGTTTGTGTTAGAGATTAAAGATTATCTTTGGTAAATTTTAGCTCCTAGGGTGGAAAATCATATTCAGGCATAAAGAGGGAACAATGCAAAAAGTGTGTCTATATTGCTGAAGATAATGATCAAGGAGATTGATAGCGAATGCGAATCATAGTGGTTGCTTTGACTGACTGTTGTGATATTGGTAGTGTAACAAAATGTCCTGATTTTATAGGCACAGTCCTGGTATTCAGGGTCTTATGTAGGTGCCTATTACTTCTTCCTGGTTCTTATTTTGTGCATTTGCTATCTAGTCACTCTAGATACTGGCTGTGGCAAAAAGCTCCTATTTGCACATGGATATTGTTCACCAAAGACAGCCCAGTTGCTTGATTTTGGACCTCTCCAGGTGGAGCTACAGAAATATACACCAGTTGAGCTTCTGGCCACGTATGTACCTCAGGTGAAATCCTGTCCTAGCCCCTTTCACTTTTAACAGCTCAAGATTTCATCCTCCTTTTAAAGTTTGATCACAAATATATGTGGGTATGTCTACACTACCCCGCTAGTTTGAACTAGTGGGGTAATGTAGGCATACCGCACTTGCAAATGAAGCCCGGGATTTGAATTTCCCGGGCTTCATTTGCATAAGCGGGGAGCCGCCATTTTTAAAACCCCGCTGGTTCGAACCCCATGCAGGTGTACCGGTGTTCGGAATAGGAAGCCTAGTCCGAACTACCTAGTTCGAGCCCCGTGTAGCCGCACTGCACAGGGTTCGAACCAGCGGGGTTTTAAAAATGGCGGCTCCCCGCTTATGCAAATGAAGCCCGGGAAATTCAAATCCCGGGCTTCATTTGTAAGTGTGGTATGCCTACATTACCCTCCTAGTTCGAAGTAGGAGGGTAGTGTAGACATACCCTGTCAGACATAGGAAATATAGGAAAAAAATATTTTTGTGGGCAACAAGATCAATATAATTACTCAGAAAAAAGGAAGGGAGGGAGCCATATCTGCAATAGATAAATGATTGACATCTGGAGTAGAGCAGGTTCCAAATTATGATTTTTTTTTATAAAACTTGTTTTCTTTCAGAAAATCCCAGTTTATTAAAACTGAAACTTTTTATGGAAACAAATCCATTTTGATGAAATTTTCCTTAGGAGGTGTTCTTGGGTACAGTATGGAGAGAGAAAGAGCAAGGCACACAAATGTATCTTCGGGTATGAATACACTAGCCACCCTAGTTCGGACTAGGGTGGTTAATATAGTCATTCAAACTTGCAAATGAAGCCCGGGATTTAAGTGCAGTCTTAAAAGGCTTCTGAAGCAGGATGCAGGTAATTAAGTTGTTGAGACAATGTCCTTTCTGGTTGAAATGGCAAGAAACTGTTTTTTCTTTGTGATCCTGTCTAATATCTGTTTTGTGGGCATTGATCCTTTGGCGAAGTGTCTGAGACGTTTGTCCAATGTACATAGCAGACGGACACTTTCGGCACATGATAGCATAAATTATATTTCTGGATGCGCAGGAATATGTGTTCCTATCACTTACTCCTTACTAGGCTATTCTAATCAGGTTATTTTCTCTTATCCAAAAGTTCAAAAGGTCAAATTTTAATTCTGATATGAAATAAAATCAAATGTTGACAGCTCAAAATGTTCATGATCAAAATTCTTGTTTTCTGGATAGCTCTATTCTGGAGTAGGAATTCCTTTGGATTCTGAGAACAAAGCAGGTTCCAAGGAATACACAGATTAGTGCTTTTAAACAATTTTGACTGTCAAGGCACTTGTATGCTTATGCTAGATAATGCATTTCTTGCTTTGAGGTAGCTGGTGAATTAACTGTGATGAGAGTAATAAAGGGGAAGTTTAATGAATTGTCTATTCTAAAAGGATCTGAGAAATAAATAAATAGAGGAGACCCACTTCTACTGTAGTTTATTTAGCCTACCCTAATCCCATACTGTTTCCTGTTTCACTTCTTGTTTATGCTTCTCATTATATTCTTTGCTAACTTATTAAACTCTTGTGAACAATATTAATGTTAAACATGAAGGATTGGCTCTAGGGCTTTCATAAGAGATGAATATATGTTCTGTGAAGCTGCATTCAATATTTGTTTTTGAATACTACAGCTAATTATCCTTGTGGAACTATGTGCTACTGCTCATTAGATAAGACTAGACAATCTCAGCCTCGGGAGTGTTTTAACATTACCTCTTACTTTTGCATATAGTTTGGATATAGTTGATTCTTTATTTACAAAACAGAAATATTATTAGTATTAATAATAATAATAATAATAATAATTAATAATTAATAATTTGCACCCAAAGAAGCCAAAACACTTCACATATATTAATTCTGCTTCAGAATATGTCTGTGAGGTATGGAAATTATTATACTGTCAATTTTACTGAAAGCATACATTTTCATAAGCATTTTCTAACCTGGGCTTTCTCAATATTTGGGTGTACAATATGAGGCACCTTAGGACTAACCTGCAGAATTGCTGAGCCTCTTCTAACTGCCAGTGATGTGAACTGGAGCTATTGCTATTTGCAATTATGACAATCAGCCCAGCAGAGATACACAAAGAGGAATTGATGTAGTCAGATCACCAGACTAAGAAGATTGTTTTATCAGTCACAGTTTGGATGGATTAGAGGGAATTAGAAGCAATCAAGCATTATGTGCATCAGGGAGGTCAGACAGAAAAGTGGTTGAAGTTATCTAGATTGGAGATAATCAGAGATGAGCAAGACTGTTAGAATGATGTTTTGGATCTTCAAAATGTTATGAAAGAAAACTCAAGAGAATTTGGCCATCATCTGGATGTAAACTGCCAATGTGAGGGAAGACGTGAACAAGAGCTACATGATACTCCTGTTTTTCCTCTAATTTGGATCTTCAGTAGTTAATACATAAGATTTTGTCAACACTACAGTGTTATTTCAAATAGCTTATTTCGAAATAACGTATCTAAACACAAAATGCATTTCGAAATAGCTTTTTGCTATTTTGAAATAGCGCGTCCACACTGAGTGGACTCTGAATCGCATTTAAGGCTGTCTGGACCCAGTTCTGGCAGGGCACCAGGTCAGGACTTACTATGTGGGGCTGCTGCCTGAGGCTATCTGAGGTTTGTGCTTAAAGGGACCCCCCCGGACAGCCAGTTCTCAGGTTTCTCTGCTTGCTTGTCTACCTTGATGAGGGACAGCAAAGCATTTTGTCTGTGTGTGCTCTAGTTGCCCTCACTCGGGACATCACAGCACTCTGCAACATGGAGCCAGAACTGCCCCTGGGCACTCTGGTGATTCTCTTGGATGCGTTGCTGCGAGCCTGGCTGCACTTTCTGCAGGCTGCCATCTGGGAGGTCCAGCCAGGGGCTGTCAATATCCAGGAGGCCCCGCGGGAGAGCTTCCACCCTGAGGAGCACTAACAGACTCCTTGGTCTGCCCCACTGGGGGCCTGTGCCTCATTCCTCCCTTCCACTTACCCCTTCCTAGCCCCCCTTCCTGATGTCAAATAAAATACACGTATTTTCATGAACACAAACTCTCTTTAATTAACAAAACGGGGGGGGGGGAGGGAATGAAACTCTGGTGAAACTGGAAAAAGGAGGCAAGAGAGGGGAGAAGAGAGGGTGGGAGAGGGGAGGGGGAAACCTGGGAAGAGGGATCTGGAAGGGGGAAGCAAGGGGAAGAAGGGGAGGGGAAGCTCAGAGCTCAGGGTTGGGGGTCTCATCGGACCAACTTGATTGTCATGCAAACCTGCTCATGGGTTTGTATGTGGCCCTTGATGGCCAGGCTGGCAGCTATCCTGCCATAGAAGGTTGTGTTACTCCATCTAGTGCAGAGATCATGGACGTTGGGGGCATCCCCCCCCCCCAAACCTGAATAAGGTCCATGATCTCCACCCTGGACCAGGAAGGTGCCTGCCTTCTCCGGGCCCTGGATCAGCTCCTGGGTCAGCTCCTGGGAGCTGGCAGACTGCTCCTGGGGAGCGGTGGAGGACTGGCTGCCAGTGGCTTGCTGGCTCATGTTTTGGGGCCACTGGGTCAGGGGCAGTGACAGCTGGCTCTGGGCTGGCAGGCTTGGAGCTGGCACAGGTACTGTGGACAGAGTCTACTCCTTTAAGAGCTCTCGGGGGGGGGGGGCGGGGAATGAGGGGGGAATGAGAGAGAAGGCTGGAGGCCGCCTATTTCGAAATAAGTGTCTACCCAGCACTTATTTCGAAATAGTTATTTCAAATTTGATGTTATTCCTCGTAGAATGAGGTTTATCAAATTTGAAATAAGCTCTCCACTATTTCGAATTTATTTCGAAATAGCGGTTTGGCCGTGTAGATGCTAGGAAAGTTATTTCGAAATAAGGTCTGTTATTTTGAAATAACTTTGCTGTGTAGATGTACCCTAAGACATTATATGCTAAATGACACATTTGTTTATGTGGGCCACACAGTCAAAAATGCTAAACTGCAAAAGAAAGTATTTTGCATAACATACATAAAACTAAGTCTGAGCTCTTTGAATAAATGCTTTGCATATCCCCTAGGTCAGCAACTGCATTTTTTCAATCTATAGAAAAGTAAGACAAGGATTTCTGGAATTTTCAGTAAGAAGTGAGAAATTATTTGGATTATAACACAAGACAACACATTCAAAGACAGAAAGAAAGCATCCACCTTTGTCAGTTAAAATCTCAGTAGAGACATTTGGATATAAAGTACAATTAATTATAAGTATAGTATATTCACTATAATGGCTTCATTATTTCAGCTGACTGCATTTAATAGAGCAAAATGCATAGGACAAGTTCTTCAGCATCCAATAAAATCTTTGCAGATTGATAAATCACAAAAACATATGAGTACAATAATTGTAAATAAAAAAAAAGTGACCTGGCTAATATCTTCAGTATCAAATATTAACTAATAAAGGAAAGGGCTACATTTTCTTCCAGTGTAAATTAGTGCTGCAACATTAACATCCACCCTAGGTATTTAAGAAAACAAAATCAGTCCGTCTTTAGGACTCACTTTTCATGGTTAGAGAAGATAAAATTAAGCATGATGTTGTGATGAGTTTGTTGGCAGCTAACACTGTATCTGCATTGGTGTTAGGATATGCTGTGAGCTTTCCGTACATGATAAAAGAGCATCAAACAGGCAACAAAAGTGCATTGGGAAATATCCCAGGAAATGTCCTGCAGGAACTGAGGTTTATTGCACTAGTCTAGCATCATATTCTGGACTGCATGTTTCATGCATGTTTCTAACCTATTTTTCCTTTCTCACTGATTATTCTGATGAGGAAAATATTTAAGAGTAGAACTAGGCTGATGTACTGTTCAGATTGGATTTGAAGTTCAGATGTGAAATCAAATCAGACTGAATATGGGATCAAAATCAGTTGTGCTGAAAACCCATGAACTGTGCTCATTAGATTTCAGTCCACAATGCTGTTTAGGTTATTTTTGTCATTTTTAACAATGACATTATTATTTCAACTGCCATTCTCATAAAATCCTGGCTACTTCAAACAAGAATCAGAAGTTGAACATCACCTGGATTTGGATCCATCTGGAACCAAACCACTCAGAGGTAGGGGTTGGATTTGGGATGTGGAACCAAGCAGTTTTCTGTTGCTCTAGTTACAGCTAAGCATGATTTTGTCCTTTACAAAAGTATGTAGCAGGCGATACAGTAGATCAAAAGACAAAAATACAAATCTAGACTGTATTTCACAATATACCTCAGTGAATGTATCCTAATACCACACTTGTCAGGTAACTAAACTTGTTTAATCTTATTTCATTTGAAATTAGTGTGATGACTCATGTAAGAAACAGCTCACCAGTGAGAATAATGGGTTTATAATTATGTCCTTACAATGCAAGGACATATCAGTTGAGCATTTTTTCTACCAGTCAAAATACAATGCCAACTTTTTGAGGAGGATATAAGTTTGAATGGTAACAGAATCTAGTTTCAGATGAACTCCATGGTTTATTGTAGTTACCATTATTGTGGTTTGTAGGGGTGTAGGATTCCTGTGTTTTCTCTGAACATTTAGTTGGTTCATTGTTGATGTAGCCCAGTTATTCTGAGTTATGATGGTCTTTATCCAACCTGACAGCTATAGTACTTTTGAGACTGTACTATTGTTTTCATCATCTGGCCTTTCAGCTGGATGGTGTGTTTCACTTTGAAGGATAATATTTTATTTGATGTTTTCTTTGGCCTATTCTTTCTCTAGGTTCTTACGGACCAATCACTGAACATCTCCCACTGACAGCAATAATCTCTCTCTCTCTTTCTGTTTCTACCTCCTGATGAAAAGAAGCAGGCTTGAACTTTTTTAGATAAAGCATATGTGACAGAGAGGACTCACCCCCATGGCACTTTCCCTTGGACATCCTGGGGATTAGCTCCTTCCTCATATAGGGCCCTCCTCCTCTGGTGGTATCTCACCATCATCACTTTGCTTTTGACCCTCATCTCTTCCTGAATTATGGAATCCTTTTTCTGAGCACTGCCCTCTAGTTGTACTGTGCTTTATTGTCTTGCCCCCCCTTCTGAGGAAGTAGACATCCACTCTCCATTCATTCACCTCAGTGGCCCACTGCAGTCAATCATTTAACTCCTTGCTTCAGAGATAAACTGCAATCTCACTTGGCCACTTTCTACCTTGGCAAGTGTGGAGAGAAATGGGAAGCAATCCTAACCACCACTCTGAGCAGGGCCGGCCCACAACATTTTGGCACCTGAGGTAGGGAGCTCAAATGATGTCCCCATGGCCTCTCGCTTGGCCCAAAACTTTGAAAGGTCTCTTGTGTCCTGTGACGGGGCTAACCTGCCCCGCACTGAGCAGGAGGAAGGGGAGCCCGTTTATTGGGTAGAGCATGCCCCTCCCCCACAGCCGTACTGGGCATGCTCGAAGTGCAGCCTCACTATAAAAGACTGCCGGGCTGCTCAGTTGGGGCAGACTGCCGGGGAGGAAGGAGCTCTGGCCCAAGCTGCAGGCCCGCCACCAGACCTGCCACCAGATTCAGAGCCGGAGGGAACGCCGCTGTTGCTACTACCAGCCCCGGGGCGAGCACGCTCCCAACGCCGACGCCAGGGGGCCGCCCGCCCCGCTGCAGAAGACACCCCCGACGCTGCTGCCCCAGAGACAGGACCAGCTGACGTGGCCGCCGCCACCAACCCAGCATCATCAGGAGGGACCTCCGTCGGCCACAAGGCTGGGGTAGGAAGCAACCCAGGGCAAGGGGCAAGGAAAACCCTGGTGGGCTCAGCATGTTTCGGGGAGGACCCCCTGCTGAGCCAGTGGTGGGAATCACCCACCACCATTAGGGCCCTGGGTTGGGGTCCGGTGGAGAGGGAGGGCCCGGACCCCCCTACCCCAACCCCTCAGGGCGTAGACTAGGCCTCTGGGCCTGCGGCGAGTACTGGACTAGGCCTCCGGGCTGGTGGCTAATGCTTTAATCACGGAAAGAAGGGAAAGGGGTGGGGAGGACCCCGCCACATGCCCTCCTTCCTCCAGCACAGCACTCCACCATCTCTGTGCATCTAGAGCAGAGAGAATACATATGCACTAGCAGCAGACACAATTTTCTACACTCTGGGTCCTAGTGGCATTCCCCTACAGTCTGGCACCTGAGGCGGCCGCCTCAGTTTGCCTGAGCCCCGACCAGGGGCCCATAGAAGCCTCCCTCTGATCTCCCCTGACTTTCCTCTCTATCATGCTTCCTTGGTCCACTTCCTCGTAGTAGCCCCTAGCACCTTTCTTGTCCTTGCCTCAAGGCCCTAGTCTAGCAGTCTTCTAACTACTCAGCACTACACTTTCCATGATGCTGATGGTTCCCTCCCCTACTAGGACCCAGCTCCTTTTCGCTTGGCTCCCTTGAGAGAATTTAAGTCCTCTGTTCTTCAGCTCCTTTTATACAGTGCTTGCTCAGCTCTGATTGGCTATTCTTCAATCCACTTTTCTGTAATCCTTGCAGGGAGGCAGTATGGGCCAAGTGCCCCATCACAGCATGGAAGCGTGAGTAATATTGTGGGAGCTGGATACTGTTTTTACAGTGGGCATACTTAAGAAATTAATTTCTGTGGTGAGATATATCCTATTTCAGCAATAGTTCATGTACTTCAATGAGGAATACCACTAAAACAATAGTATCTTTGCAACTGAAATAAATATTTTAAATGTGCCCACAAGGTATGTCTACACTACAGCGCTAATTCGAACTAACTTAGTTCGAATTAGTTAATTCGAACTAAGCTAATTCGAACTAACGCATCTAGAACTAAAAACTAGTTAGAATTAGCGTTTTGCTAATTCGAACTAGCGCGTCCACATTAAGTGGACCCTGAAGCGGGGTTAAGGATGGCCGGAAGCAGTGCCGGCAGGGCATCAGAGGAGGACTTAGAGCATGGAGATGCTGTCTCAGGCTAGCCAAGGGCTGTGCTTAAAGGGTCCCGAGCCCCACCCCAGACAGACAGTTCTCAGGGGTGCCCCGCTTGCAAAGCAGTCCTGTCTTGGAGTGCCCTGAGTGCCCACACTGGGCACATCACAGCACTCAGCCATCAGACTGGCTGCACTTGCCGCAGGCTGCCATCTGGGGAGAGGGGGCAATTGGGAGGCTGCAGGAGAGCTTCCACCCCCAGAAGCCCGCAGAGCCAGCCCAGTCCTCCCCATCGGGGGCTCGTGCACCATTCCTCCCTCACCTCCTTCCACTTACCCTTCCCTATCCCCTCTTCTTGATGTACAAAATAAAGATAACGTGTCTTCCAAAATGGAATCTGTCTTTATTGAACAAAACTGGGGGAGACTGGGAAAAGGAGGTGGGAGAGGGGAAGAGAAAGGCTGGGAGAGGGGAGGGCAACTAAAATGATCAGGGGTTGGGAACAGGTCCCATATGAAGAGAGGCTAAAGAGACTGGGACTTTTCAGCTTAGAAAAGAGGAGACGGAGGGGGGACAGGATAGAGGTCTCTAAAAGCAGGAGTTGGGTGGAGAGGGTGCATACAGAAAAGTTCTTCATTAGTTCCCATAAAGAAGGACTAGAGGACACCAAAGGAAAGGAATGGGTAGCAGGCTTCAAACTAGTAACAGAAAGTTGTTCGTCCCAAAGCAAAGAGTCAACCTGTGGAACTCCTTGCTGCAGGAGGCTGTGAAGGCTAGAACTGGAACAGAATTTAAAGGGAAGTGAGATAAAGTCATGGAGGTTGGGTCCATGGAGTGCTATTAGCCAGGGGGTAGGAGTGGTGTCCCTGCCCAAGGTTTGTGGAAGGCTGGAGACGGATGGCACGAGACAAATGGCTTGGTCACTGTCTTCAGTCCATCCCCTCCAGGGTTCCTAGGGTTGGGCGCTGTCGGCAGACAGGCTACTGGGCTAGATGGACCTTTGGTCTGACCCAGAATGGCCATTGTAAGCTCAGGGCTCAGGGTTGGGGGTCTCAGTGGACCCCCTTGATTCTCTTGCACACCTGCTCCTGGGTGGCCAGGCTAGCAGCTATCCTGCCCAAGCTGGCCACTTTCCGTGCCTAGTGCGGAGATCGTTGACAAGGTCCACAATGTCCGCACTAGCCCAGGCGGGTGCTCGCCTCTTGCGGTCCCGGGCAAGCTCCCGGGAGCCGCCCGCCTGGTCCCGGGAAGAGTGGGGAGGGCTGGGGGGCATCGGGTGGGTGGCTCAATCCGTGCCAGGTGCAGAGTCTGCTGGCTGGGTGCTGGCAGGCTTGCACCTGGCACGGGCACCGTAGCCAGCCTGTGCCCCTTTAAGGCCCAGAGTTGCCACCAGGGAAACCTGGGGAGGGCTAGACTCCCACTAGTTCGAATTAAGGGGCTACACACCCCTTAATTTGAACTAGCTAGTTCGAACTAGGCTTAATCCTCGTGGAATGAGGATTACCTAGTTCAAACTAAGCACTCCGTTAGTTCGAATTAAATTCGAACTAACGGAGCGCTAGTGTAGCGCCTATGAAAGTTAGTTCGAACTAACGGCTGTTAGTTCGAACTAACTTTGTAGTATAGACATACCCACAGAGATTAATGCTGGGAGAATTTCATCCATTTGAGATGCTCTGATGCAGTCTGGAGAGGTTGTAGAAATTCTATCCTTCTCTAATAACATTTTGCACTTCTATAGCACCTTTCATCTGAAGATTTCAAAGCACCTTACAAAACCTCACTCCTTTTAGATAGGTAAGAATTATATACATGTTAAAGACAGGGAAACTGAAGCAGAGAGAAATTAAGTGGACCAAGGCCTCTAAGGAAGAAAATAACAGAATCAAAGATATAACTTAATAGTCCCAACTCCTTTAGTGTTTAAAATAGAGTTTTGACACAAAAGAAGTTTGACGCTCAGGCAGTGACATAGGGCTAAAAGATGATAGATTGATTCTTTGGGTATCTCAAAACATTCTGGGTATGTCTACACTACCCTCCTAGTTCGAACTAGGAGAGTAATGTAGGCATACCGCACTTGCAAATGAAGCCTGGGATTGAATTTCCTGGGCTTCATTTGCATAAGCGGGCCGCCGCCATTTCTAGTTCGAACTACCTAGTTCGTGCCCCGTGTAGCCGCGCTGCACGGGGTTCGAACGTGCAGGGTTTTAAAAATGGCGGCGCCCCGCTTAGGCAAATGAAGCCCGGGAAATTCAAATCCCGGGCTTCATTTGCAAGTGCGGTATGCCTACACTACCCCGCTAGTTCAAACTAGCGGGGTAGTGTAGACATACCCCCACTTACTTTGAATGCTATAAATTATTTGTTGTCCAACTAAATGGTAAGTCCTATTTATAATAACTGGATTAATTTGACAACTTGCTGCATTGTCTAATTGCTAAAGATTTTCTTAAAATTATAAATCTTATAAAAATCTCTAATCCTATTTTGAAGTTACCAGATCTCCAGCTACATGTTAATCACTCTGTTTTCTTTCATTCTTTGCATTCATTTGTTGAATGTATTTGGTTTCCGAATCAGCCTTTTATTAGAAAATTGATGCAAGAATTCACTTTATCTTTGCATGGCTAATGTCTCTTGGTGGAACACAATGGGTTTTTTGAATTGTGAATCATTAACCGATAACAACACGTCTCTGAATGTTGTAAGCAAATCAGCTTTTCTTTGCTGTGTTTGAATCGAAGAATAGCAAGAGATAATCATACAAAGTCAGTCCTGGTAAGTGACATCTCTTGTAAAATTATGTCTTTACCCCAGACATCCATTAACTGATGCCAACACACCTCAACTGAAGAAATTTGGTACTTTTATAAAGCAGCAGGATTTACAGGTAATAACTCTTTTATAAAGCAGCAGGATTTACAGGTAATAACTCTTTTATAAAGCAGCAGGATTTACAGGTAATAACTCTATTGATAACAGTAACAATTAATAAAGAGTATAGTAATTAAAACTACATTCTGTGGAGAATTGAAATGTGCAAGCAAACCTCTCTTCTTTTCTCAGCCTCTTTCTGCAATCAAACAGGCCTGTATATGCACTGATGAGCTCAACATGTCTTTACCATTCCAGCACCAGGATGGATAATTCTCACTTCACATGAGTTTTGTCGCGAGAATCACAGGTCCGATGATAAATACCCAAGGGGAGACGGACAGAACCAGGTGGACAGTTTTATCAAATAAAAAATATTGATTTATGACAATGGTGAATTTATAGTATTTATTCTAAGATTTTTAATAGACCGTGTTAATAATGGATTTACAGTATTTATTATATTTATTCTATGGTTTCTAGTAAAACGTGTCAGAGATATAGGGATGGGAATGGCAAGGGGAATAGTCTCTAATCTTAAAATATCCAGCTACAGTAATAAAATAACAGTGATAACTACAAACTCTTATGTACTACCCACAAACAACTACAACACTAAGCTTATACAACAAGAAAAAATCAAATCATACATACCAACTTACACAGCACACGGAACATTTCACAGATATCGATTCGGTTGCGAAGGCCTTGGTTACGCCCAAGAGTCGGGGGAGGTGGCTGGTCGGTTGATCAGGCCGGCAGCGCTTTGAAGTATACGAGAAGGCACACGCACGGTGGTACGTGTGTTGCGAAGACCTCCTAGAGCAAACTGTGCCATGGGTATTTATCCCCAAATCTGCACATCGCTTTCCCGCGCTTGCATATTACCATATATGGCCCAATGGTCACCAAGTGGGGGGTCTGTGTTCCAGGGGTTGGGCCGAAACTGTGCAGGTTTCATGCCACCAGGTAAGCCCCGCAGTTCTCACGCCAAGGTGACGGGTGGGAGAGTCTGAGGCTATTTTCCCCTTTTCACACCTTTCCTTTTTCTAAAGGCAATGGTATGCAGGAAGGGTGCGGCCGGTTTCTCTCAAGGAGTACTGCAGAACAAGAGCAGCCTGGCCAAACTTTTTTACTGGGGGGGGGGCAGTTTCTTTTCTCTGACAAGTTTGAGCACAAGGTGCATCCTGCTAGAAGTCAGATGTGAAGAGGTGTGCATACCCTGCAACGAACCAGGAGGGGTTAAAACCCTGTGAGCAGAGAAAATCCTGCCCCTTCACCCAGAATGGGCAGGTTCCACATGCTGAAGCAGTTTAAAATGGAGTGGCTCAGCTCAGTCTGGGCTGGCTACAGGACGAGAAGGACCTCCAACATGAACTCTAGAGGTGCTCCTGCCAGAGACCCAGACTACAGGAGTCAGAGGCCTGGGAGATCTCTTCAAGGTACTAGTGCTTAAGAAACCCCAGGGCAAGGTGCTTGCAGTGAAACGGGAGGACTCGGAGACCACATGGAACAGCCCCACTGCAGCTCTGGTAGGAAGTGACCCAGGGAGGGTGCTGGAATAGTATCTCTCACCTGAGTGAGCTCAGCGTGTTGCGGTCAGATTCCCCACTGAGCAAGTGGTGGAGCACTCTGCCATTCACAGGGCTCTGGGTTATGGCCCAGTGGAGTAGGGTGGGCTGGGGTTCACCAACTGGGGCTGTTGTCCCAAACTATTGACTCTGGCCATTCGGCTGTGTGCCCTGAACTGAGAGCTAATGCTTTTGACTTTGGCCATTTGGCTATGTTGCCCTTAATGGAGGGCTACCCCTACTGATGCTAGCCATTAGGCTGTACTACCCTAGACTGAGGGTTGTTTTTACAGACTCAACGAGATTGCTGATAACCTGTTAGCTGACTAAGCAGCATCTACACCCCTGGATCCCTGCACCCCAAAGGACGGGGTGTGCATACACTGTGGTAATTTTGTCTAAAGCATAATCATATCCCTATCCATGGAATCTTGACTCCGGCCTTATTCCTATTCCTCTGACTTTTATCTCATTGAAAACACAATAGCCCTTATTGGCTACTCATCAAGCAGCTCTAGTTAAATGGACTATTGCTTGCTCACTCTCCAAAATCCACACAATTTGTCCTTTTAGAAAGTGTTTCTGAACTATTTTTATGTCTCTGAAAAGTGCTGTGAAACACATTCTGATAAGGGCACTTAACTGACAAACTCCCATGTAGAGAGGTAAATTGAGTGAAGTAATAGCTTTTATTGGACCATCTTCTGTTGGTAAGAACTTCCTCATCAACAGAAGCTGATACAATGAAAATAATACTTCACTCAGATTGTATCTGTGATATCCTGGGACTAACCCCAATACAATACTGCATCCAAACTCCCATGTAGCCTGGAATTGGCACTATTTACTCATGGATCTCTTCTACACCACTTCCTGCAGCTCCCATTGTCAACAAACGGCGATCCACAGCCAACAGGAGTTGCGATTGTCTGTACCTGCAGAGGTGCAGGTAAACAAATTATCTCATGGCCAGCTAGCAGCTTGTCGTTGCAAGCCGTGCCCCAGAATTTGCAAACTCCTGGAACAGAGTACAGGTTCCCTGGTTCACATTGCAGAGTTAACCTCTTATGTGAAGTTTTCAATATATACAACTTAAAAGATCTCTCATAAGTTCAGGAACCAAGTTCAATTGTAATAACTGCCAATTCACTGGTTTTTTACATCACTTCAGAGCTTGAAGGAAATAACACTTGATACTATTCAGATGGTGTCCTCCAATCAAAGCTGATACTAGCAACTGACATCCATTTTTAAACTTGATTACCAGCATCCAAGACTCTTGGCTTGCGTGATATGAGCCTCCGAAACAGATGCTAAAGCCCCTTTCCTTCTGTGTATGCAATATTTTGATGATGATATCCCATTGTATTACTCTGGAAACACATTCCATACCTCAAGATCTCTCACATATTCTCCTAGCAGTCACAGAAAAATAAAAAAAATGCAGTATTACAGCTCCTGCCAGCTGTTTCCATCTGCCTCAAGAAATAATCTTGCAGGCAAAATAAAAAAACAAAAACAAAACTGAAAGACAACAGCCTCAGCCAGCAGAAGGTGACCTATTTAAGTGCCATTTAATCCTCAAATAACTTCAAAAGATTGTCATGTATCAGACATTCTTTACTCAGAGAATCTCTGCTCTCCATGATTCTGAACAAAGACAGAAGGCTAATAGACACAAAGCCCAAACTGAGACTCACACAAACCAGGCTCGTAGATTTGTAGAGTTTAAGGACACAAGGAACAAATGTGATTTCTAGTCTGATCGTGTGTATATCACAAGCTAGAAAATTTTACCCAGTGACTTCTGCATTATGACTACACACTTTTGGTTGAACTTGCCATGTTTTTTGGAAAGACTTCCTTTTCTTTCATCTTCCTCTTTTAGCAATAAAAATGTGAGGTGAGAAATACAAAATATGCATTTGACATATGGGTGGGAGCAGTGAAAGCAACATTATATTCCTTAAGAGGTGACACTTGTACTGTAGGTTTCATGATTGGGTTAATGTTAAAAGGATATGGATTCTGGTTTTACAGAAGCTTTAAACTGCTGTAACTCCACTGGCTTGAAGTAAATGGAGTTACTCTCGATTTACACTAACTTGAATGAATTTACTCATAAATTCCCATGAGACCTGTGATCAAATCACTTAGGTGCTTTTATGAAATATGACCATGATACTATTTGATTTCATATAAGACTTACCTCACAATCTAGTTATCAGTGAGTTACAAGATCTCATTACCTGTAGAATAGTATGTATTAGCTTAGACTCCCCCAAAACTTGGATCATCCTAATTTTAAATGAAATTTAGAAAACAAAAGACTCATTTCATTAGGAAAATGTTGCATATGCAATATTTTACATGATAATCAAGAAATATTAAATGACAGATATGCCACTACTTTACTGCTGCATACAGGTATAAGCAAGTGCTAAATAACATTAGATTCATATCTTAATAGGGAGACTAAATTCTTCCAGCTGTGCCCGGATAAATCCATACTAAGTTAAATTAATGTTAATGGGTAAAGGTTTCCAAGGGCTACAAAGTCTAGGAGTGGATTGAGTGCTGGCTTAGGGGTCAGGTGAGTGACTTGCGTTCTGTTACTGGCTCAGTCACTGACCTGTTGTGTGACCCTGGTCAAATTACTTCACCTCTCTGTGCCTTGGTTTCCCCTCTCACCCTTTGTCTGTCTTGTTTATTTAGACTGTAAATTCTTTGTGGCAGTGTATGGTTTTACAGTCCCTAGCATAATGGATCCTTGATCTCATCTGGGACCTCTAGCTCATATGCAAATAACAATGCTAGGTCATAAGTCTCTAATTCACATCACCCTTCAGTACCTTGATATGCATTCCTACCGTTTGTGTGATTTATATGTAAGTGCCTCCTGCATTAAAAGGAAAACAATTTTCTCCTCCTAACTCAGGAAAATATTCCAAATGCAAAAGAAGATAGGTACTAGAAATAGTATAGAAATTGCTGTTTCATTATGAGGGTCACATTTGCATTACTTGACACACTTAGTATAGCAGTTTGCAGAACCTGGAATAGCAACAAAATCTCTGAGAAATAAGGGATTTTATTCAGACAGAACAGTGGTGAAGAAGAAGGTCCCACGGTTGGCATTAGTTGGGGTCACGTGCAACCTTTGTCTTAATGTGCTTGCCTCATTTAAAATTTGGAAATCTAGTCAGTCTAATTGGACAACCTGCTAATGCAGGTAGAATTTTATGTTGTCTTCCACTTTTTTAATTCTGGGGTCTGTCAGATAAGAATACGGCAGTGAATTAGCTGTTTAAAAGAAAGGGATATTTATCTGAAAAATGTTATCTATACTGTTAAAATAAGATTAAATTCCACTTAAAAAGAGATTGAAATAAGGAAAATTTAATAAACAAATATGTACTATATGTTTATCATTAATATAACTTAATCTATATTTTAGAATACTCTAAGAACATTGTAATTAAGGTTTAGCTGGCTTTTCCATTAATTAAATTAAATTGGGCTTGAGCTTGTTATTCACAATAACAACCCAAATGTGAATTATTTTTATTAGAATTTTTAAAGTATTTAATTATATTAGCTTAAAAAGAGATATTAGTATAATATGGACATATATTTGGATGACTTTAATGTTAAAGTTATACTGTAGTGACATGATCTTAACTTTAAAAAATAAAGTGAGCTAAATAAGTTTAATATATCGGGTTTGTAAAAGACATGTAAAATGTTAGCGACATTTAGACCCTGAGCCAAGAAAGTACTTAAACATATGCCTAACTTTAAGCATCTGAATAATCCAATGAGATCAATAAGACAATGTACGTGTAAAAGTTAAGCATATGCATTTATTAAAAAATCGTTTTCTTGGGCCAATTCTGATGTTCATGATTTGATTCTAAGAAGTATTTGCTGAAAAGGCATCAACCTACAATTGTGTTACAACATAAATCACCTGTATGTAAACAGAACTTGGGAGAAAATTTGGCCCCATTGAAATCAATGGGAGTTTTGTCACTGACACAAGGATTTCACCTTTTGTATCTTGCCACAATCACACAGAGAGATAATGCAGAGTTAGAAATAGAATGACAAAGTCCAGATTCCAAATCCTCTGCTCTATAGGTCCTGAAGTAAAAACAAAATAGTCAATGCTAGTGCTTTATTGTGAAAACAAACTTCTGCTATGCCACTTTGGTTACGTCTACACTGGCCCCTTTTTCGGAAGGGGCATGCTAATTTTGAAAGTGGGAATAGGGAAATCAGCGGGGGATTTAAATATCCCCCGTGGATTTAAATAAACATGTCCACCGCTTTTTTTCCGGCTTGGGGAAAAGCCGGAAAAAAAGCGTCTAGACTGGCCCGATCCTCCGGAATAAAGCCCTTCAAAGTAGGAATAAGAGATCCTCCGGAATAGGGCTTTATTCCGGAGGATCGGGCCAGTCTAGATGCTTTTTTTTCCAGCTTTTCCCGTGGATTTCCCTATTCCCACTTTCAAAATTAGCATGCCCCTTCCGAAAAAGGGGCCAGTTTAGATGTAGCCATTGTGTGCAATGGCAGAGCTATTTCCAGGCTGCATGCCTACACTAAACTTTGTTTTTCTCCTACTAGTGAAATAATTTGGAGTTACTGTAGTTGGTTTATATGTTTTTTTCTCCTGCAATCTTTCATAAAACAGAACCACTGTCATGTCTTTGGAATGTACCACCCGAGGAGCATCCTGAGGAGACATTGTTTAGTTTGTAACAGGAATGAGTTACAGATGTTTACCACAGTTTCTTGTTCTTGCTCTGATTGTTGCCAAGGACTGGATTAATGTGTGGATTTTCACTACTGCAACATCGCTGTAATTCACAATACATAAAATGTATTATCCTTCAGTTCAAGGGAGAAAAAAAAGCATTAGGTTAAAATAAATTAAATAAATACAAATTTTTAGCGTCCATGAGCCTGATTCTTCATCCCCTTGCACTTTATGACATTATTTATATCAGTATTTAGGCCAAAGAGCTACCATTCTGATAAGGTAGCTTGTGTTCTATGCAGTTTTACATCAGTATAATTGCAATAAGTGGAGTTACACTGGCATAAAACAAGTTTAATAATGGAGAAGAAGACTTTTCCACTTGAATTCTCCCAGTGTCTCTTTTCAATTGATTATTTGCCTTATCTATACTACAAAACCCACTGTAACTTTCAAAATAAATAAAGGATTTTATCTATGTGTCTCCAACTAATGTTATATATGCACACACAAAACATGAAATGGGAAACAACAGAGTGGTAACCTATTCTTTATGCAAGTCCATACAGAGACTATTTTGTCTGTAGCTGGGGATGGATCAATTTATGCTTATATCCCACACATGGTGAATCATTAAAATAAGTAAGAAATACAGGATTAGAAAAAGTAAGAAGTATAGGATTAGACCCAAGTTCAAATAAAATGAGAACCATCTTAAACTTTTTGCCCTAAACATGAAGGCTACGTCTAGACTGGCATGATTTTCCGGAAATGCTTTTAACAGAAAAGTTTTCCGTTAAAAGCATTTTCAGAAAAGAGCATCTAGATTGGCAGGATGCTTTTCCGCAAAAGCGATTTTTGCGGAAAAGTGTCAGAGGCCAATCTAGATGTGCTTTTGCGCAAAAAAGCCCCTATCGCCATTTTCGCGATCGGGGCTTTTTTGCACAAAACAAATCTCAGCTGTCTACACTGGCCCTTTTGCCCGAACGGGAGCAGCATAGTATTTCCGCAAAAAGCACTGATTTCTTACAGTAGGAAGTCAGTGCTTTTGCGGAAATTCAAGAGGCCAGTGTAGACAGCTGGCAAGTTTTTCTGGAAAAGCGGCTGATTTTCTGGAAAAACTGGCCAGTCTAGACACAGCCAAACTGAATGGAACATTTTTTGCAGTTTGAAACTTTTTTGACTTTGTTTTTCCCCAAATGTCCCACTCTTTGGTAGAAATTAGGATCATAAACAGAAGAGCAAATATTATGGTTCTCATGAGACTCCCAGTTCAATTTTGCAGTTCCAAGAAATTTGGATAGTTCAGAGTGTTTGGATTTTTGTCCCAATTGAACAGGGTCAGTATTATCATTTAGACTGCCTGCTCTACCACTGTCAAAGTCTTGCTACCAAGGAACATCCTAATGCAGACTTAATGGGAGAGGATAATGTCCTTGTCATTCAATGCCAGGGTGACTGGTGAATAAGGTCTTTTCACAAAGCATAGACTCTCCCACCCTGCAGCCCAAGCCTGGAGCATCTCTGCAGCCTAAGCCTGGAACATCTCTGCAGCCTGCGCACCTGTGAGCTCACAGGGATCAACTGCTGATTTTTCTGTGCTGTGCAGACATACCCTAGTGGACTGATCCAGAGCCTATTCAAATCAATAGAAAGTCTCCCATGAATTTCAATAGATGTGGGATCAGGCAGCAGGCCCGATAAAGCACCATATCTTGTCCCACAGGTCTGCATGCACAGACCTCCTTGATGTAGAGGTACCCCTATTCTTAGAACCATGAAGATGTATGTATAAGGAGAACTGAGTTTGATTTGGAGCAGATGCAAATCTGCATCATCCATAATGACAACCTCTGGGGATTCCTCCTACATGTCCTCCTCCCAGAGGTTTTCATGTGGTGTGAACTGACATGAGATACACCTGCTTTTAACAGACTGTGATGTATTCCAAATAATAGTTAACAATAAATTATCACATTGTATTTATTCCCACACTACAAACCCCATTTTGGTCACAAATGCACAAAGGATTGTGATTAACATATACATTTTGCAAAAAGACTTATCAGTTAAATGGCCATCCAGTAATTCTTGTAATTTACTGCAGATAATCTTGTAGTCAAGAGAAATCAGGGTGCGGAGGTTTACACAGCTTGGCAATGTCAATGGATATATTATTAGAAGATTGGGTGGAATAAAACAATATTTCGCAGAGGTGATTTACAGCAACTTGTAATTTGGATTTCCTTCTCTCTGTTCATAATTACTACAGTCCTTTAACCTCTGTTATTCCCTGCAGAGTCAAAGATATATATTGTCTAGCTTATGTTGTCATTTAATGCTGGTCCCGTAATAGCTAAAACTGAGCAACAGTGCCAGAAGGGTGTTTATTTGTAAAGTGTTTATCATCAGAGCAATAGGTAGAAATTTCTGGTTAGGCTCTTCAAATTGATTTTATCTAACATATATAGGAGAAAGAGTGAGCATGACAAGGTAGTAAAGCTATGGGGATGTTTTGTCTCTTTATGGCATAACCTTGCTTGGGAGGACAGGGCTGCTGTGTCATACCACCCCATGGAGTGTCTCAGAGGCATTAGGAGAATACAGGTGCACTAGAAAAAGGGAGACATAAAGCAGCTGTTGGTCTCCAGGAAATATCTCTTGTACAGGACAAGTGGCATGCTGGATTTGTAGAGGGCATGGAAAGGATTTTAATCTTTTTCTGCTGTTGTGCAACTGCCTATGAAGAGTTTTGCAGTTTGGGGGATAGTTAGGACAACTTTCCTGGTTCTGTTAATCTGTGCTGGTCACTAAACTAGCTTGGAATAGATAAGGGGGACTACTGTCTACCTTCTCAACACCTTAACCTTTTGATAGACTCAGCACCAGCACAGGAAAAATGCAGACCATTGTGCCTCAGGAATTCTGATCTCAGACAAGTTTTTCAGCAGTGGAATGTCACTGACTTTAGTGGAGTAGTTGAGTTTCTCCAGTACAAATGAGAAGAGTCTGGTCCAATACTTCAAGAGCCACAGGGTAAGCATGGCTATTGAGTCTATCTTTAATACAAGTCTGTATATGATCTCCCCGACTCCCAGAGAAGTGTAACACAAGCAGCAGCACCAGACAAGGACAGAAACTGTGCAGGGTGTAAGAGAGGAAGGTATTTCTTGCCCTCTTTCTTCCTCCTGAATGCTTGCAGAGGGCAAGGCTAATTAAAGTTGTTATAGTTTCAATCAGTGATTTTCAAAGTACAGGTCGAGCTCAGAAAGTCAAGCACTGGGTCACTTAGCTGTGAGAGACAAGGTGACCAGCAGAGGTGCTAAAGCCAGCTTCCTTCCTGTCCTGGTGCTGCAGATTGCACTGTGTCCTGCAAGTGTTCAGCATCAGGTCCGGCTCCTAGGTGGAGGTGAGTAACCAACTCTCACAAGACAGAAATGCAAAACAAGCCAAAACATGAATCCAAACCCATTTCAAAACAAGCACCAAATGAGCTCCATCCATTTTTGCTCAACTTTGTCTGGCAACAAACCAGGAACTGGCCAATGGGAGTGTCGAGTGAGAGCTTGGGGTGGGGGCAGCCTGTAGAGCTGGACCTGCTGCTGGCTATTTCCAGGGTGCAGTGTGGTCCATTGTCCCAGGACAGGCAGGAAGCCTTCCTTACAATCCCACTGTATCACTGACCAGGAGCTGCCTGTGTCTCAATAATCCCGTGTCCCAGTCCTGAGCTCCTCCAACCCCAGAAACCTCTCGTGCATCCTAAACACCTCATCCCCAGCCCCATCCCATAGCCTGCATTCACTGTACCTTAAGCCTTAGCCAAGAGTCTCTGCCTACGTACTGAACCCCTCTTCTCACCCCCCAGACTGCACCCCAAAACCCTCATCTCTGGCCTAACCCCAGAGCCTCAGGCAAAGCCTTCACCACTCACACCTGCAACCTCTCATCCATGAGGCCCCACCTTGGAGCCTGCACTCTAGTCAGAAGATATAATTATGTTGGGTCACAGGCATCAACAATTTTCTTCAACTGGATCACGAGAAAACAGTTTGAAAACAGTTTTCCCTTGTTTTTAAAAAAAGCACAATAAAATTTAGCAGAAACCCCCAACAGTATAACTAGCCAGGAATCTGGTTTCAGAGGTATCTGTGTTAGTCTGTTTCAGCAAAAACAAGGAGTCTAGTTTATTAGGTGATGAGCTTTCGTGGGCCAGATCCACTTCCTCTGATCAATTTGTGGAAGAAAATTGGCACAATCATATATACCAAAGTGATACAATCAAAAAAATGAATGCATGTGAAATTGACAAATCAAATTTTAGAACAGAATGGAGGTGAGGGAGGAAGGTTAGTGTCTGTGAGGTGATGACAAAGGGGTGATAATAGTGGAAGTTTCTGTGAGGTAATGACATTAGGGGTGATAACTGGGAAAGCTATCTTTGTAATGGGTGAGATAATTAGAGTCTTTGTTTAGACCCATACATAAAGTGTCAAATTTAAGCATGAATAACAATTCTGAAGCTTCTCCTTGAAGTCTGGAGTTAAAGTCTCTTTGAAGCAATATGCATGGTTTAAGGTCATTGAGAGAATGGTCAGTCTGGCTGAAATGACAAGCAACAGCTTTCTCTCTGTGAGAGAGTCTTATGTCTGTTTTGTGTGCATTGATTCTTTGGCGAAGTGTCTGAGACGTTTGTCCAATGTACATAGCAGACGGACACTTAAGGCACATGATGGCATAAATTATATTTCTGGATGAACAGGAATATTTGTTCTTGATCTTGTAATAGGCACGGTTAGGTCCAATAATGGTGTCAGCAGAGTAAATATGTGGACAAAGCTGGCACCGGGGTTTGTTGCAAGGGAAAGATCCAGGGTTGGTATTAGTGTGGTATGTCCTGTAGTTGTAGGTCTGTAGTTGTCTTTTGTTTCAGCTAGACCAGACTAACACAGCTGCATCTCTATCACAAGGAGTCTAGTGGCACCTTAAAGACTAGCAATTTTATGCCATAATAAAATTGTTAGTCCTTAAGGTGCCACTGGATTTCTTGTTGTTTTAATCAGGAGTCTGATGACCTCGAAAAATGACTTCCTGTTGCACTAGTTAGTGAGAAATGGAAAGCAAACACGTGGGCGTATTTAACATAAATAATGTCATGACAATTAGCAGAGAAGAAAAACAAAATAAAACAAATGGATAAACAAATAAAATGCTTTATATAACTGACTTTATTTCTTAGTGTGAAAATACATAGCATCCTGATCCACAAACTCTAAGTACTGACTCATTTGCATAATCCAATATTTGTTACTTATTCTAAAAATATTCAGTTAATGGGGAATTTAAGCATACATATTAACACAAAAAGTTGCATTTAAAGATGCACATTGAACAAGGGATTGATGCACCTTTAATATATATATTATAATGTGTATTGTGGTTGTGCAATACAATGGGAGACAAGGACCTCATTTCACTGGGTGCTATATGAACACCTAGGTAATCATGGTAAACATTTTACTAAGGAAACCATAAACAAAAAGTAATTTTCCTAACAATGATCTCTGTACCTAAATATATGCATTTCAGGTACCCAGTAATCTGAAGTGTTGCCTTAGAAGACATTGTATTGCCAAGTACTTATCAGATTTCCTATGCTAAGTGGGAAGTAGTCAGGTGGTAGATCTTCAAGGAAAACATAGGTGCTGCAGAAGCAAAATGCAGGACAATGTAGCACTTTAAAGACTAACAAGATGGTTTATTAGATGATGAGCTTTCCTGGGCCAGACCCACTTCCTCAGATTTGATCTGAGGAACTGGGTCTGGCCCAGGAAAGCTCATCATCTAATAAACCATCTTGTTAGTCTTTAAAGTGCTACATTGTCCTGCATTTTGCTTCAGCTACCCCAGACTAACACGGCTACATTTCTATCACTATAGGTGCTGCAGAAAGTGGTATTGTGGTTGAGTTCACGAAGCTCCCCCCTTTGAGTCAATGCTTAGCCAGTGATCAAAGTAGTCTTGTTAAAACAGTGCACAGAAATGTGTTATTGTTGAAGATTATCATTATTCTTTATTATATCTGCATCTATAAACCAGGTGCCTGTTGCATAAATCTCAGGCATATTTACAATTGTTTTTAAAATAATTAATAATGAACATTTATAATTGGTTTAAAAACAATTGATAATGAACTGTTAAGAATTTGCAGCAAGAAGACAGTCCACATATTAAGCACCAACAGCCATAATACTGGCTATTACCCAAATGCTGTACATTGATTTAGCAAATGCAGGGACTAAAAAAAGCCTAAAAAATGGATCTGAGGGAAGGTTTTTTTTCTTACTCTTCTGATGTGCTTGGGTTAACAGATCTTACACTTGGTCTTTTTATAATTATTGAAGATTTACATCTGCTAATCAGAAATTCAGAAATGCCCTTTACTTGCATATGGGTCTGTGCCTTATATTTCCTCCCTTTAGGATATGACAATGCTGTCTAAAGGGGAAAACATTTACATGTTAGGCCATCTTTAATTTCATTCTATAGCTATCTCACCTTGCACATGCATGATGGATGACTGTTTTTTTCTTTGATTAGAAATTGTCTTTTATTCAAGAAATATGAAAAGAATTACTTTTTGATGCCTGCTTTGGCTGAAATTTATTTCTTAGGCTACGGCCATTTTTCTGCAAAAACTTGCAGAGCGTCCACACTGCAAGCACATTCTTGCACAAGAAAAAGTACAGTAAATTGTAAGAAGACAAGGCTTTTTGCGCAAGAGTTATTCCTCTTTCTACGAGGAATAAGCCTTTTTGTACAAGCGCTCCTGTGCAAAAAGTTATTGGGCTAGAATCTTGCAGTGTAGATGTAGTCCTAGTGTGGAATAAATAAGGAGATTTGCATTGTGCTGAACTTTATCAGCCTGAATAAGAAAAGACAGTGATTCCTAGGATACTAGGTAAAGAGACAGATTTATCACATGTTGAACCCTTGCTAACTATTTTAACATGAAGTTTGACACTGAAGACATCCATGAAGTCTATGGCAAGACTCCCATTGACTCCAGTGGAAGAGGGATTATGCTCAGACTTCTGTCCTATAAATTAAACAAATAAGGCAATTAAATATTCGAAAACAAATTTTGAATAAATGGGCCTGATTATTTTGTACACTGGAGTAGCTTTGTGTCATTCCAAAAAGCTTCCTTAAAGGTTTTATAGCTGGTCCCTGGAATATTAACATACCAGAGAAGAATCCTTGAATGGCATTGACCTATCATAGTGGCTCCTATGTCATCCCTCCTTCCAACAGCTAATGTATGGGTATGGTTGGGGCATCTGAACCTCAATGCACTGTAATGGTTGCTTTAAGTACTATTGGGAGCTAGTGTAAATTAACACATTGTAACCCTGAGTATGTCACCAAATCACCCTTATTAATCACATGGGTTTAGTTTCAGGAAGGGACAAAAGACTTGTAAGTAAAAATGACTTTTTGTATCCTATAGAAAGGTTGCAGAACCTAAAGCTTAATTTTATCCATTTGTTACATAATATTTTTGTTTCACCATCTTCCTGGGGTAGCATACACAAATAATTACTTATTAGTGGCTCTAAGCAGTTAATCTACTGCCAACTGAAGCAAAAAATGTCCTTGCTTTCCTACATGTTGAAATAAAGGAGCATACAGAATTAGTCTCTGGAGAGTCCCTAGAAGGTGGCTGATCAGTGCTGATACACATGGTTTCACTTGTTTCTGTTAACCAACTCTGACAATCCAATATATTATAACATTATGTGAGCTCTCAAAGTTTTGAGCTATAATATTTCCCCCTGTTAGAACAGAATGAATAAACAGAAACAACTGAAGTTATTATCAAGTGGCTAGAAAAGCTAACTGAATGGTCCAGAAGAAGGCCCGGCAAGATCTCTCTTGAGTATAGAATAACTCTTGTCTATGAATATCAGCTAATCCTGATGAAATGATCAAAGAGAGCATGAACAATTGTCAGTTCATTGCATATGTTCACAAGATCTGAAAAGTTACAACTGCAGTATCATGTGACTTAAACTAATTTATCTGTATTAATAGCTCCACCTAACTATCTACAAAAACTATTTTTGCCGGACACAAAAGCAGGAACAAATGCCACATGTTCTTGAATACCATCCACTAACACCTTATTTTATTATCTAACTGTTTATACATAGCTGCATCTCTAATGTATACAGTTTGATAACATTGCACTGGCCTGTCAAGGAAGAATGCAGGGCTCATTAGAAAATAATTCAGTTTAGTGAAAAAATTCAAGTTTCAAAATTTGGGTTCATTCTGGCTCAGGCAATGTTTAGACTACAGGCCTCTTTTGGAAGAACCTTTTTTCGGAGAGATCTTCCGAGAAAACTTCTTACAAAAGAGAGCATCCACACACAAAAGTGCATCGAAAAAGTGATCTGCTTTTTTGAAAAATACCATCCATGTTGATTGGACGCTATCTTGCATTTAAGCTGTGATTGCTATGGATGGAGTGACCACCAGGGCATCTGTGCTTTTTCTTCTTTCCTTTTCTTTCGAAAGAACTCCCTCTTCCCCATCCACTCATACCTTTTTCTGAAAGAGCTTTCACAAAAGGTCTTCTTCCTCATAGAAAGAGAATTACCAATGCCAGAAAAACTCCTCTGTTCTTTCGCTTTACTTTAGGAAGAATACGATTGCAGTGTGGACATTACTCAGGTTTTGTCGGAAAAACAGCTGTTTTTCAGACAAAACTCTGTACTGTAGACATGCCTTGTGAAGGAAACCAATATCTTTTGAAACTTCTTGTAAAACCAGGGATGGAGAGAAAAAGAAACTCCACATTTGAGAATAGCTATTGCTCTGCTGGTTGGAGTGCTAGTCTGCCAGGTTCACGGATTTGAAGAAGGGACTGTCTCTCATATATTCCATCCCAGATCTGAATAATTGTTCTGAGGAAAATTCCATTGAACCTGCCATATTTCTATGAAACATTTCAGTTCCAATGGAAAAAAAAAGTTCAGTATATGATTTTTCAATTCTACTCTCAATCTAGTATGGCATTTTCCCTGGGGAAAAGGGTAAGGATAAATGTATTTAGGACTGACATAGAATACACTAGTGATAGAAATGTTAAAATTCGACACTTGCCAACAAGGACTTAACAAACATTTGGACTATCTCACCCATTACCAATACAGTTTCCCCAATTATCACCTCTAATACCATTAACTCACAAACATCCCACTCTCCCTACCTCTAATATCATCAATTCACAGACACTTACCTTCCTTCCTTCCCCCCCCCCCCCCCGCACCCCCCTCATGTTCTGCAATGTGATTTGTCCTTTTCATATTTGTTCATTTTTTTAATTGTATCCTTTGGTATATATGGTTGTGACTACTTTCTTCCACTATTTGATCTGAGGAAGTGGGTCTGGCCCACGAAAGCTCATCATCTAATAAACCATCTTGTTAGTCTTTAAAGTGCTACATTGTCCTGCATTTTGCTATAGAATACACTGTGATTAGAAGAGGTGCAGATATTATTCGTGTCTATATATTTTTTGAAAGTTATCAGTTAAATGAACATCCTAGTTGTGATGATGTATTCCATATGCCTTATGAAAATGTTTATGATATGAATATGTCATAACCCAGATAAGCTTGATGCAAGATGGTTCATGTAACATGTCATGGGAAAGGTTGTAATTTACTGAATATGACTATCCTATTTGTATGCATGTATTAATTTTAAATGAAGTTAGGAATATTGACTTGTGTATCTGTAATTTCATATTTGCTGTTTGGGGACACACCCAATGCTGACACTTCGGGTATAACAATAAAAGAGGACACAATGCTGATGGCCAATCAGCAAGAGAGAATGAACTGTAAAAGGGTATGTCTATACTACCCTCCTAGTTCGAACTAGGAGGGTAATGTAGGCATACCGCACTTGCAAATGAAGCCCGGGATTTGAATTTCCCGGGCTTCATTTGCATAAGCGGGGCGCCGCCATTTTTAAAACCCCGCTGGTTCGAACCTCGTGCAGCGCGGCTACACGGGGCTCGAACTAGATAGTTCGAACTAGGATTCCTATTCCGAACTACCGAGGTGTACCGGTAGTTCGGAATAGGAATCCTAGTTCGAACTACCTAGTTCGAGCCCCGTGTAGCCGCGCTGCATGGGGTTCGAACCAGTGGGGTTTTAAAAATGGCGGCGCCCCGCTTATGCAAATGAAGCCCGGGAAATTCAAATCCCGGGCTTCATTTGCAAGTGCGGTATGCCTACATTACCCCGCTAGTTCGAACTAGTGGGGTAGTGTAGACATTGCCAAAAAGAGTAACCTTTCTGGGAACATGCAGGCCAGCCAGTGAAGAATGTCACCTGATACTGGAACTCATCTTGAATTCTGTAATTTTCCATGAGATGTTGGGAGGGAGTCAAACTATGGAACAAACTCCTGCCTTATGCAAATCCTATTTAATGGTCATCAGTTCTCCATGGCTACCCCAACCATGATGGCTGCTGGAAACATCTAAGACTGAACTGGGAAAAGGACATAGGCCCAGGATGGAAAGGTGTCTGGCCTGTGAAGATTATTTGAACTACATTTAGGGTGAGATCTTACACATAAATTGCTTCTATAGTGCACTAAACTTAGCTGGCATGCATGTTTATTTTGCTCATTTTCATTCTTTGTACAGTCTGCTGCCTCTTATGACCACTTAAATCCTATCTTTTTATATTTAATGAAATCACTTTTGTTTAGTAATAAACCAGTGGAAGTAATTGCTCCTTGGGGGAGTAGGAAACCTGTTCACATCTCTCTTTATATTGAGAAATAGGGCACATTTCATGAGCTTACACTGCATAGGTCTCTCTACAGAGTGAGATGGATTTATCTAGGGTTCAGCTTCCAAATGGGCTCTGTACTTGAGTGCTGGGAAAAAGTCTCACACTGCACTGCTTTTAGTCTGTTTCTGCAGCCTCCAGGATGTGGCTTTGTCCCTGTGTCTCAGCTATAGCAGGCTGGAGAGCTAAGCACAAGGCAACAGGGTTACAGGGTACCTGGGCTGTCAGGGGATGCAAATTCTGTGGTGTCTCAGCACGTCAGATGACAGTCTGAAGAGTGTCCTGAGCCATCACATGAATTTTGTTCCATATTATATTGCAGATGATAAACAATAAGTCATCAATAAGTAAAAGCTCATAATACTAAATTTAGGAAGGAAAAATTAAATGCTCTCATACAAAAGTGGGGGAGGGAGGGAATTTAGGCTGAAAAAAAATCTGTGGATTATAGCTATCACAAATTAGATATTAGGAAACTATGTGATGCAGTTGTGAAAACAGCCAATATTCTGGAGGGAATTAAAGGACTGTCACATGTAAAGCACAGGATGTTATTGTCCCACTGTATTTACCAGTGGTAAGGGCTCAGATGTTGTACTGTGTCCAGGCTGAGTCACCATACTTTAAGGGAGACATGGATTAATTGGAGAAAGTTCAGAGGAGAGCAACCAGAATGATAAAACGTTTAGACAACCTGACCTCTGAACAAAGGTTAAAATGAAATAGGCATGTTTAATCTTTAAAAAAGAAGATGGTGGGAGGGCCTGATTACAATCTTCAGATATATTTATGGCTGTCATAGAACAGTGATGAGTTGTTCTCCATGTTTCTTGAAGGTAGGACAAGAAGTAATTGACTTAATCTGCAGCAAAGGGATTTACATGAGATACTAACATAAACTTTCTAATCACAAGGAGAGTTAAGTACTGAAATAGGCTTCCAAGGGAGGTTGTAGAATCCCCCTCACTAGAGTTTCTAAAGAGCAGGTTAGATAAACATTTAGTCAGAGATGGTCAGACTGGGAAGCTGGACTAGATGACCTCTGAAGGTCTCTTCTCCATGATTCTATAAACTTTGTTCTTTAAGCAACACATTGCATGCTGGAATTGGGGATGAGGAAAAGATGTCTCTGCTTGTATAAGCACATGCTGACTCATATGGCAAATCAAAGTAGTACAGACTAATAAAAACTCAGGAAAAGTGACTCATACACAGCACTGGCCCTCAATGATTGAAAAAGGAATTCTAAATGTACCATGAAAGAACACAGTACGAGAATAAATAGCAAAACATTGTCTACTTATGTTCTTTGTAACCGGCTCAGCAATCTCCCATGCCTGGGATCAAGCACAGGCAGCCTGCATCAGTTTCCCCTCTTGGACCATTCAAATAAGTTTCATTTCAGGTTTTTTCAAAAATACCTCTCCTTAGGGACTTGTTTATTAATATGAATGAACTTTACTTTGGGCTTTAATTACAGTTTAATTTATATGTCCATAAAACTCAATTTTTTCTTCCTCCTCCTCCTCTTGTCCCCCTGGGCCATCCTGTCAGCAGCTCTTGAAGCCCCTCTGCTACTTGGCCAGGCTCTTTCCCAGGTTTCTCTATTTATAAAGTTTTCCATGCAGTCTGCACACTGCAACCTCCTACTCCTTTTCACACTGGAATCACCTGCCTCTTCTCAGGCGGGGCTCACCCTGTAATCAGGCTTGTCTAAGTTCCAAGATCTCCAACTCACAGGATGTGCCAGCTTGTTATAGTCTTCTATGGGGAACAGAACTGCATTTTTATTTTTATCTTACAATTATACTCGGCAGGGGAAAAACGGTGGTTTTGAATCTTGCCAACTGCAGCCATTCAGAAATCAGTAAGCCTCATGGAATAAAATTATTTTAAAACTTGTGAGCTCTCTAAAAAACTAGAAGATTTACATGGCATTGCTCAGGTCCTTCAGGAGAGAGGGCTGGCATTATGTGTGTGGAGTATGTGCAGGAGCTAGGGTTTGGGAGTGTGGAGAGGCTCAGGGCAGGAACTGGGGCTGCATGTGGAGTGCAGGAATCATAGTTTGGGGGTGAGGAGGTAGGACAGAGGTTGTGGGGTGCTGGAGTCTGGGTTGGGGAGTCAAGAGGGCTCAGTGCAAGGGCCTGGGTGTGAATGTGGGTGATGATAAGGTCCCTCACCAAAGGCTCTTGTGTAAATTACATGGCCATGGGATAAGAGGGAGGGTCCTTTCTTGGACTGAGAACTGGTTAAAAGATAGGAAACAAAGGGTAGGAATAAATGGTAAATTTTTAGAATGGAGAGGGGTAACTAGTGGTGTCCCCCAAGGGTCAGTCCTGGGACCAATCCTTTTCAACTTATTCATAAGTGATCTGGAGAAAGGGGTAAGCAGTGAGGTAGTAAAGTTTGCAGATGATATCAAACTGTTTAGGATAGTCAAGACAGAAGCAGACTGTGAGGGACTCCAAGAAGATCTCACCAAACTGAGTGATTGGGCAACAAAATGGCAAATGAAATTTAATGTGGATAAGTGTAAAGTAATGCACATTGGGAAAAATAACCCCAACTATACGTACAGTATGATGGGGACTAATTTGGCTACGACAAATCAGGAAAGAGATCTTGCAGTTATTGTGGACAGTTCTCTGAAAACTTCCACACAGTGTGCAGCGGCGGTCAAAAAGGCAAATAGGATGCTAGGAATTATTAGGAAAGGGATAGAAAATAAGACACAGAATATCTTACTGCCCCTGTATAAAACTATGGTACACCCATATCTCGAATACTGTGTACAGATGTGGTCTCCTCACCTCAAAAAAGATATTTTGGCCTTGGAAAGGGTTCAGAAAAGGGCAACTAAAATGATTAGGGGTTTGGAACGGGTCCCATATAAGGAGAGGTTAAAGAGACTGGGACTTTTCAGTTTAGAAAAGAGGAGACTGAGGGGGGATATGATAGAGGTATATAAAATCATGAGTTGTGTGGAAAGGGCCGATAAAGAAAAGTTATTTATTAGTTCCCTAAATAGAAGAACTAGAGGACACCAAATGAAATTAATGGGGAGCAGGTTTAAAACTAATAAAAGAAAGTTCTTCTTCACATAGCGTGTAGTCAACCTGTGGAACTCCTTACCAGAGGAGGCTGTGAAGGCGAGGACTATACAGGCAGTCCCCGGGTTATGTACAAGATAGGGACTGTAGGTTTGTTCTTAAGTTGAAGCTGTATGTAAGTCGGAACTGGCGTCCAGATTCAGCCGCTGCTGAAACTGACCAGAGGCTGACTACAGGAAGCCCGAGGAAGTGTTGCTCTGCCCCGGGCTTCCTGGAATCAGCTGCTGATCAGTTTCAACAGCGGCTGAATCTGGACGCCTGGGACAGAGCAGCTGGGGCGCTGCTGGGTAGGTCCCCGCAGCGCTGCACCTCAGCGCTGCGGGGACCAACCGGCAGCACCCCAGCTTCTCTACCCCAGGCGTCCCCAAGTCAGCTGCTGCTGAAAATGATCAGCGGCTGATTCCAGGAAGCCCGGGGCAGAGCAACTCTCCCTCGGGCTTCCTGTAGTCAGCTGCTGGTCAGTTTCAGCAGCGGCTGACTTGGGGACGCCTGGGGAAGAGTAGCTGGGGTGCTGCCGGGTTGCTCCAGTAGCGCCGCTCCTCGGCGCTACTGGACCAAGCCAGCAGCACCCCAGGTGCTCTGCCCCAGGTGTCCTGATTCAGCCACTGCTGAAACTGACCAGCAGCGGCTGAATCAGGAAGCCTGGGGCAGAGCAGCTGGGGTGCTGCCGGGTTGGTCCATTAGCGCCGAGAGCGGCACTGCGGGACCAACCGGCAGTGCCCCAGCTGCTCTACCACAGGCGTCCCAAGAAAAGCCTGGTCTGCCGGGGGGGAGGGGGTTAGGGTCGCCCGGGTCCTCTGCATCTCCCTAGTCTGCTGGGGGCCCCCAGCAGACCAACGAGCCGCAGAGAAAAGCTGCGGAGGACCCGGGCTGGGGGACCGCAGCGCGTCTGGGCAATCCCTCCGCCCGGGTCCTCTGCGGCTTTGCTCCGCGTCTCCCTGGTCTGCTGGGGGGGGGGAGGGGGGAGCAGCAGACCAGGGAGATGCGTAGCAGCTTTTCTCACCCCAGAGGATGCGGGTGCCGGACCGCAGTGCAGCTGGGCGGTCCCGCCTCCCGCGTCCTCCGGGGCGAGAAAAGCCCCGTTCGTAAGTACGGATCCGATGTAAGTCGGATCCGCGTAACCCGGGGACTGCCTCTAATAGAGTTTAAAGAGAAGCTAGATAATTTCATGGAAGTTAGGTCCATAAAAGGCTATTAGCCAGGGGATAAAATGGTGTCCTTGGCCTCTGTTTGTCAGAGGCTGGAGAGGGATGCCAGGAGACAAATTGCTTGATCATTGTCTTCGGTCCACCCTCTCTGGGGCACCTGGTGCTGGCCACTGTTGGTAGACAGTATACTGGGCTAGATGGACCTTTGGTCTGACCCAGTATGGCCGTTCTTATGTTCTTATGCAGGATTCATGTTTGGGCAGTGAGGAGAGACTCGGCAGGTGGCTATGGATGTGAGGGGTGCCGGAGCTGGCAGGGGTAAGGTGGAAGATTCATAGGACTGACTGTGGGGGGCTGCACTTTCTGGGTAGTGGCTTCCCCGGATTGGCTCTGGCGGTGGCAGTAGGCAGCAGCTCTCCAGGTCTGGCTACAGGGTGGGGCGGGGGGGAACCGGGCATGCTTCCCAGGCAGTGTGCGGAAGCTTATCTCAACCTCTGCCCCTTGCCCCCTGCTGCCCCAATGAACTAAGCACTAACCTGGTCCCCATCTCTGGCCCCTTGATGCCCCTCTGTAGTCATTACACAGTATAACTGTCCCTGCTGGCAAACCTCTCCCTTTTGGTATTATGAAAAAAATCACATTCCAGGAACATCCCATTGTCTTAGCATAGCCAAACCCTGACCTTGCTTTAAGTTATAAGAGGAAGCTGTATAACAAATTTGGTGATCCTTGTTTTTATTGTTTAGGAGGAGTTCTTGATGAAATAGACAGATGGACAGACAGATTTGCTCACTCACAAACTCTTCAGTTGGTGTTATCTGTCACGAAGTAAGAGAGGGAATGACCCACAAGGATGAATACCTTACTCCTACTGGCAGGATGGTATTGTCACCTAGAGTGACAATATTTTCAGCGCTACACTAAAGTGTTCCAATGCTACAGGGTAGTGGACTAGATTTTCAGAAGATGGTTGATCAGCACTTTCTGAAAATCAGATATCTCAGTCTGAACATTCAAATTTACTACTGAGTATTGAAAATATTGGCCCTTTCTTTTAAGAACCGTTATCCTGATATTTGATGTCCCCATTTTTTTAAGTATTCTTCCCTATGGCAAAGAATGAGATTCTAATTCTAAAGCAGATATTCCTACAGTATGGAGTAGACGCATGTAAAGAAAACCCAACAGCGGAAGCAGACCTTGGTGTGGTTTTTTTCATCCCATCAGGGGATATCATTAAACTAGAGCAATTCAATTAACATACTCTTTACCTAAACAAGAACTCAGAAGTAGGTTAAATTGGAAACTTTATCTGAAGAAATAGTGCACAATATGCTACAGTTAATCAGACCCTTCAGCAAAATAATATTATCTCCCCCAGCTCACGAGAGGACACTAGGTTTGGAAGGGGTGGGGAAAAGGAAGGGATAAATAAATAAATAAATAAATAAACCTCTCTTCCAAGGACAGAATACAGGTTGAACTGCTTAAATCCGGGACTCTCTTGTCCGGCAACATCTGTGGTCCAGTGGGATCACAGATGTTGCTGGACCAGAAAGCCCGAGTACCTGGGAGTGCAAGCTGGTTAGGAATCCAGCGGTGAAAGAGCCTCGCCATCGGGACTGGTGAGCCCTGTTCCGGGGAGCTCTAGCTGGATGTGGCACAGTAGGGCATCTGCAGAGCCCTGACCTGCTGTGGTGGCAGTGGGGCAGCCATGGAGCCTCATCCATGGGAAGCCCCAGTTGGGTGCAGCAACATTGGGGTAGCCGCGGAACCCCAGCTGGGAATTCCGACCAACTAGAGCAGCCAGGGAGTCCCATCCCAAGGAAGCCTGGATGGTGCTCCTCTTATCTGGCAAATTCCCTCATTTGGACCAGTAGGTCCTGAGGCTGTTGGACCAGGGCGGTCCAAACTGTACTAATAATTAAAAACAATGAACTCCCCTGTTAAAGTGAAAAATATTCCTAATAGTTAACTTCAAATGTTTAGTATAAAAATTAAACATTTCTCTTGATGTAATATAATTTTCAAATTTCAACCTTGAAATTTCTTGGCTAATATAAGCCTATTCTGTTCAGGTTGCCAATCCTTCATTGTAAGCTTTTCATCAATCATCATCATCATCATCATCATTTTTACTGAAAATTAAAAAAAAAAAAAAACATGTAAACATTTCTATTTGTATTTTGTGAAAATTATGTAAATTATGTTATTAGTGATGGCACTGAATGATGCATTTGGGGATATTTGTAAGGCATATGACTTGGGTTGCATCACTAAGAACTCTCTTTATGCCCTGGAATAGGCCATAAATTTTGCTTTCCTCGAATGCTATGATTCATCTCCTTGCCATGCCATCAAATAGTCAATGCACAAATACCAATATATCTCTACCCATCCATTTGGTTCATTTAGTAAGAGAAAGTGGGCATCAAATATGGAAAGTATAAAGCATTGGCAAGCAACTGATATTCCAAATGACTACATTCTCAAAAGGAATGGCATGTACACATTTGTAAGTGTGACATTGACTAAGATCAGCTAGTGGAATCTGCAAAAGAATAGAGAGGAACCAAAGGGAAATTTTCTATTTCTGGGTATCAGATGGCTAACTAATTGCTTATCTGTAAAACAACCAACAATAGCAGCAAACATGACAAGTTCATGGTATGAATGACAAAGCAGCTGAACCTAGAGGAAACAAGGTAAAAAGAGAGGAAAAATCAACCATAACAGATATTTAAGCTACCTGTTAAAGGAATATCTTCTAGAACAAAACTAGGTTACACAAGATCACTGGAAGCCTATGCAGTACTTTATGTGCAGTGCCGGTAGTCTCAGAATGCTTCCACAATTCAGATTGAACTACAAGGTCCCAGTTCCTCCCTGACTTACATTATGCAACACACTGATGTCAACAGGCTTGATTCCTTCCAGTAAAGCAATGGAGTTACATCAGTGTAAATGCTAGAGATTCAGACCAAGTGTGAGTGACACCTTTGTAACTGTCCCCGAAGTAGGTGCACCAGGATTGTTTTAACTTACACTCCCTTGTTTTGCATAACTAGAATTCCATTGATAAGCCAATGGTATGACACCTTTTTTTATCAAGTGCACCATTATTTCCAGCTTTTGAGCACCTAACTAGGGGTACGTCTACACTACCCCGCTAGTTCGAACTAGCGGGTAATGTAGGCATACCGCACTTGCAAATGAAGCCCGGGATTTGAAATGAAGCCCGGTGTACCGGTAGTTCAGAATAGGAATCCTAGTCCGAACTACCTAGTTCGAGCCCCGTGTAGCCTGCACGGGGTTCGAACCAGCGGGGTTTTAAAAATGGCGGCTCCCCGCTTATGCAAATGAAGCCCAGGAAATTCAAATCCCGGGCTTCATTTGCAAGTGCGGTATGCCTACATTACCCTCCTAGTTCGAACTAGGAGGGTAGTGTAGACATACCCTAGAGTAGATACTACTGTACCATTCTGAATCAGTGTGCCTATTTTGGAACTCAATCCTATTTTCTAATTTACACTAAACATGTACAGTACATTACATCACTATTTATATCACAGCATAATTTGGTGTATGCAGCTAAATTCTACACATGGTTACTTCAGAGTACAGCTAAAGTAACTCCTTTTAAGCCTGGAATAGAGTTTGTAAAGGGGAGTGGGCCAAGGTAGTTACTCTTGATTTACATTGGTATAAGTGGAAGCAGAATTTGGCCCAAAGTCTGTGGGCAAGGCCACCTTTAAGTAAGAATGCAATGTGAATTGTTACTGTTAGCTGCAGCCTTAATAAAAAAATAAAATATGGAGAGTTTAATGAGTAGGAAAAACAGCACACAACTGACAATAGTTCATTTCTATTTTATACATCACTGTTGCCATGTCAAGTTGATAAGACTATAAAGCTCAAGGATGAACATGGTGTTCCAAAACCCCGTCAGTCAGAAGTAAATCTCAGTGATGAACTAGCATATGAAAGACCAAATGCCATGTAATAACCCATTCCAAATGCTGCACATGTAATAGAATCAATAGACTATTAGCTAAGCCTTAGCCACATACCACAGTAACAAAATTAACAGATCACAATCTTCAAGTTAGGTCTGAAGTAAGCAAAACATAGTCTATGATTTATACACTGTCAGTAATGATTCAGGGCTCTCTTCCTCCACAGAGTGTTGGCCTGGCTTAAAATCATAAATTGTGTAAAATTCAAGAGTTATTTATTTCAGTGTGGAATATTCTGAAGATCTATAAAATGCTGCATTGCTGGGGAAAAAATGCTGGGCAGTGTTTTCTGCCTTGTTAACTTGAACTTATTAAGCTGCCTGAATTTATTTCAGATGGTAATGGTGGTAAAATATGACAGCACTGTTAGTTTATCAGCATACATAATATATCAGGTAAGATGGATTTGGGAGCAGCTACTTAGCTCATTGTGGTTTGGAGCACAACTGCCCAAAATTCCATCATCCAGAGCGTCTTCCTATCTGAGCAACATCACATAAATAGCTAGTACCAGTAGGTGCCTGGCACTTGAAAAAATGCCACCCAAATGCCAGCTGCAGACATGCTGTTTGTTCTTTAGTTTACGATAGGCACACCTGGATGGAAATTGATTTTTTTTTCCAATTTCCATTTACATTCTGGTCTGAAACAGTTGGGAACCTGTTAGCACTATAGTCATCAACCAAAGCACAGTCCTCACCCTCCCTTACTGCTTATTTTCTCAGGATGGTTCTTTTGAGTTGTGTGTCAAATAAATATTGAGACTATATCCAATCTTGCTTTTCCTAGTTTCTATAGCTCCATGCCATCAAATGGACCATGAACAAATATCAATACATTTATAAAAGTTAATTCATTCTGGAAACAGACATGTCTCAATTATTGATAGATAGTGGGTGGTAAACATCAAGACTGAAAGAGCAACAAATTTAACTGACATTCCAGATAACTACATAGTTCAAAGAAGAAAGATGCACAATTTGTACACATCGGGTAACAATGATTCTATCTCATTTCAATTAATAGAATTCATACAAGAATGTAGAAGAAGCAAATATGATTTTTTTATGGGTGTAAAACAGCTGAATATTTTCATATTGGAAAGCCCACGTGAATAACTGATTTCTTATCAATTCACTGCAATGATTTGGGCTCCAATTCCATACTTATTATGAAAGCTGGGTGATTATAGGAAACAATATTTCTCTATGGTTCAGATTTTAAAATGAATTCACTTTTTCTAGGTCTTCAACCTTTCTGTGTTCATTGTCTGCGTGTATGTTAGTGAATGAGATTGCTGGTTGTAATGTTTGTTGAAATGCTGAATTTTAAGCAAGCACTGCAGAACATGAACAGAAAGCAAATACAGAACATGTAAAGTTGAATATTTGCTTCAGAAACCTGATTCTAATAATGCTCATACAACCAGGGAAGTGATATGCATCATTTGACCAGTATATTAAACGCTGCTTAAATTTCAAATGTCAAATTATTCAGTAAACTGCTTACAAACAAGATGCTAACTAAGAATTGCTCAGAAAATAATTGGCAAATAATTTTGAAGCATTCATAAATTAAAACAGTTATATTTGGAAAGAATTTATAAACAGAAAAAGAGTTTAAACTCGTTGAATAAATTATTTGTCAAATATGATTTGCCCCGCTTTATGCCTTCTACAGGCTAAACTATAGTTGAATTTATGAAGAGATTTGATTACATATAGATTCTAGGATTGGGAGCTTTGATTCTATCTGGGTATTTTAAGGCTCTAAGCACTGTAATGGCCATGTCTACATTGGGAAGGTTTGGTGATAATAATGATGTCGATGTGCAAAAATTGCCAAAAGTGAAAACTGGTCAAACCAGCTTTTCTGCCTCCCATAGTTGATATTTCATGGCCACATTGCTAGCTCTCCTGTCAACAGATATAGAAAAGCAATGTGGGTAAACAACCCACAGCACAGTATCGTGGGAAGGAGAGCCGATCCCTGCACTTCTTGGGATTCCCTCATAGCCCTGTGAGCTCTCTTTGTTAAGGAATGTCAAACCAATACAGCAATCTTTCCGCCCCCCACCCCCTCGCAGCAGCACAACAGAAGCATTTTAGTGATTTGGTTTTTGTTTGTTTCTCAAACAGAGCAGCTCACTCAGCTGTCAGATACCTCCTGGAGCTTTAAAAGGGGAGGGGTGCATGCGTTCAGGGCAGCAGAGATTACAAAACACTGAGAAGATCCCTCAGGGCAGACATTGTGGGATACTGGTGGAAGCTAGTTCTCTTAACAAAACAAACAGCAAAGTTCACACTGGCTCTGCTCTGTGTCGATAATAAAGGGAGGGGGAAAGACAAAAGACTCTCACAGGAGTGGAAGTTTTTTGTTGCCAAAAGTGTGTTTTTCCCTACAAAAGGAAGAGAATGGCTACATAAATGTGCCATGGTCCCATTCATTCCCTAGAATTTTCCATTCCGTGGAACTTGCTTGCAGGATAGGTTATTAGATAGGAAGTCTCTATATGCTCCCCTGTGCCTGATGACACACACCAGACACAGCTAATACAGCCATGGCCACTGTCTTCCACTCTTGCATGGCTGCAGAGCCAGAGACTGTCTTGCCAAATCTTGCCAACTCTATCTTCATTTCCTTATCTGTAAAATATCTACCCTCTCTTAGAAGTATTGTGAAACAAAATTAATTATTGATTGTAAAAGACATGAAGATCCTTGGATAGATGGCCTTAGAAGGGTAGAAATATCACTTATAAATATTAGTATTACTATTTGTATCTTGAACTTTCCTTTTTAATAATATTCATAATCTAGAGAGGAAACATGGGCGCTCTATGGTTAAGTGCTGTTTAGATTAATCTACAGTTTTAAATGGGTTTTAAAACAAAACTTATCAATGCCTACTTACATTTCACATGCATTCAGTAGAACATATCGCTAATATCAAATAAGGAATTGCAGTCCATAAATTCTGATTGTTTTTGCAAAAAGTGGATACTAAGGGCAAACACAGAGAATGACACACTGACAGACTGACATGCAATCCAGCATGGTGCAAAATATTTCATGAATTGTGGGGCTGTGCAGGATATTCTTGGTAGTCAGTGGATTTAACTTGACTTTAAACCATTGTCAAAACAGACTATAGGGAATAAAGAGGTCTCGTTCTGATCATAGTAGGTTAGTGCGACAGACTGTGCCTCTGTATTCACATCCTACATGCTACTGTAATAATCTGTGTACAAAATATGCCTTGTGAGGTATCATTTGAAAAGTAATAACTCTCTGGTCAATAATATCATTGTGAAATGTATATAGCAACATTTTGGACAAAAATATGAATTTCCTTTGAATGGTGTTTGTAGTATATTTTCAAACCCACATAGTCCTGATTAGGCAGAAGTGGTCAAGCTGGTCCTTGACATAGTAAGAGGAGACAAGGCAAATCCACTTTCCAGTATATGCAGAGAAGAAGAAAGGCCATGGAGGCATCTTCAGTCCCTGATTAAATAATGCTGCCTTTACAGAATGAATAAACTTTGCTGTTATAGGTAGGCCTTTTGAGAATCCTTTTCAAATGGAGACTGTGGATTAAAATAGTGAAACATAGACTTATCCTTCCCTCTCTCTTTCACCTAAAAAAAGAAACAGACTTCTGACTTTGGGAACAGATCCTGGCCTGAAAATTTGGTCAGCAATGATACTGGGAAAAACTCACCTTGAACAAAGTTTAGCTTGTTAAGTTTGAACACTAAGACGTGTTTATCTTTATTTTTCTTGTAACTATTTCTTGTTTTGATGTCCTATTCTTGTATTCACTTATCTCTCTCTCTCTTTGTAGTTACAGAAACTTGTTCTGGTTAAACTGGGCAGTATAGAAATTCCATTTAAAGTAGCAAGCAGTTGTTTATTTACAGGACAGTAGATTTAAAATACCCGAATTGTCCAGGAGATGGCTGGACAGCACAGGACACATATTTTCTGGGGAAATTTCTATGACTGGGAGTATGTTGGGATTGCCCAGCGAGTGGTAACCAATGCTGCTGGAAGCTGGTGTTTGCTGACATGATGCTGGAGTCAGGGTGGCTGGAGCAGGGGTTTAGTATACACAGATGTGCATCGTGTGACCTGCATGCTGGCAGTTTGTTTGTAAGCAGCCCAGGTAGGAGCTACAGGAGCAAAGCATTATGAGGCACCAGGGTTGCAAGATGGGGGTGAAACAATCCCTCACTTATCTGGATTGCACACTAGAATATCATAGTTAGATGCTCATCTGACATAAATAAATTCAGTTACATTGATTTCAGTGGAGCTAGGCTGATTTACATAAGCTGAGGAACTGGTTTAGTGTCTAATAAGAGCCATCAAATGTTTCCAGATGTGTTTTCTTCCTCTTTAATTATATATATAAAAAAGTCAAGAGCAGATGATATCAATTTAGTACAGTTAGAATTTATGACAATAACTTGTAAGATAGCTTCTGGAGGCTACCATAAACATATTTTACTGTAAATTATAAAGATTTTAAGCTTGAACACTCTTGTTAATCCCCTCTTTTCAGACTGGAAAACACTTGCAAATATACAGTAGAAATCTCATATCATTATCTGACCTATGAGGAAAGGTGAAAAAACCTGGGCATGAAGGAAAGCTTGAGTGAGGGGTGGGGATGAGTCCTGGTAATAGTCTTCAAACTTGTAAAGACCTCACCCTCTAGCTTAGTGTCATCTGCGAACTTGCTGAGGGTGCAATCCATCCCCTCATCCAGGTCATTAATAAAGATGTTGAACAAAACTGGTCCTAGAACAGATCCTTGGGGCACTCCGCTAGAAATCGACTGTCAACCTGACATTGAACCGTTGATCACGACCCGTTGGACCTGACAGTCTAGGCAGCTTTCTATCCATCTTACAGTCCATTTATCCAGTCCATATTCCCTTAATTTGCTGGCAAGAATATTGAGGGAGACCGTATCAAAAGCTTTGCTAAAGTCTAGCTATATCATATCCACTGATTTTCCCATATTTCCAGAGCCAGTTACCTCATCATAGAAGCTAATCCGATTGGTCAGGCATGACTTGCCCTTCGTGAATCCATGTTGACTATTCTAATCACTTTCCCCTCTTCCAAGTGCTTCAAAATGGATCACTTTCCCCTCTTCCAAGTGCTTCCTTGAGGATCCCCTCCATGATTTTTCCAGGGACTAAGGTAAGGCTGACTGGTCTGTTGTTCCCTGGATTGTCCTTCTTCCCTTTTTTAAGGATGGGCAGTACATTTGCCTTTTTCCAATCATCCGGGATCTCTCCCGATTTCCACGAGTTTTCAAAGATAATGGCCAAAGGCTCCACGATGACATTTGCCAACTCCCTCAGTACCCATGGCTGCATTAAATCTGGGCCCATGGATTTGTGTATGTTTAGCTTTTCTAAATAGTTCCTAATTTGTTCTGTCCTCAGCAAGGGCTGCCTCCTTCCCATACTGTGTTGCCTAGTGCATTTGTCTGGGAGCTGACCTTGTCCATGAAGACAGAAGCAAAGAAAGCATTGAGTACTTCAGCTTTTCCCACATCATCTGTCACTAGGTTACCTCCCTCATCCAATAAGGGCTCCACACACTCTCTGATCACCTTCTTATTGCTAACATGCCTGTAGAAACCTTTCTTGTTATCTTTCACATCCCTTGCTAGCTTCAATTCCAACTGCACTTTTGCCTTCCTGATAAGTTCCCTGCAACATAAAAATCTTGAGCAATATATTTATACTCATTTCTAGTCATCTTGCCAAGTTTCCAATTCTTATAAGCTTCCTTTTGTGTTTAAGCTCACCAAGGATGTCCTCGGTAAGCCAATCTGGTTGCCTACCGTATTTGCTTTTCTTGCTGTGCATCGGGATGGTTTCTTCCTGTGCCTATAATAAGGCTTCTTTAAAATACTGCCAGGTCTCCTGGACTTCTTTCCCCTTCATGTAAACATCCTAGGGAATCCTGCCCATCAGTTCTCTGAGGGAGTCAAAGTCTGCTTTTCTGAAGTCCAGGGAGTGTATTTTGCTACTCCCCTTTCTTCCTTTGGTCAGGATCCTGAAATCTATCATCTCATGATCACTGCTTCCCAGGTTGTCACCCACCTTTACTTCCCCTTCCTCCCTGTTTGTGAGCAGCAGGTCAAGCTACGCATGGCTACTGGCCAGTTCCTTCAGCACTTGTATCAAGAAGTTATCCCCAACATTCTCCAAAAACATCCTGGATTGTCTGTGTACTGCTCTATTGGTCTCTCAACAGATGTCAGGGTGATTAAAATCCCCCATGAGAACCAGGGCCTGTGATCTGGAAGCTTCTTTCAGTTGTCCGAAGAAAGTCTCATCTACCGCATCCACCTGATCTGGTGGTCTATAGCAGACACCAACCACAACATCACACCTGTTGCTTCCACATCTAAACTTAACCCATAGACTGTCAACAGTCTTTTCTCCCTCTAAATACTGGAGCTCCGAGCAATCATATTGCTCTCTTACATACACTGCAACTCATCCTCCTTTTCTCCCCTGTCAGTTCTTCCTGAACAGATTATACACTTCCATAACAATGCTCTAGTTATCTGAGTCATCCCACCAAGTCTCTGTTATTCCAATCTAACCATAGTTCTTTGACTGATCCAGGGCTTCTAATTCTTCCTGTTTGTTTCCCAGGCTTCTTGCATCTGTGTACAAAGGCCTTAGGGTGTGTCTAGACTACAGGGTTTTGTTTATACAAGTGGACTTTTGTTGACAAAACTATACCTGCGTCTACACTACCGCCGAGTTCTGTCAACATAACGTCAACAGAACTCGGCAGTTTTGTCAATGGTGGTAAACCTCATTCTACAAGGAATAACACCTTTTGTCGACAGAGTTCTGTCAACAGAAGGCATTATTGCATCTACACTGTCCTTTGCGTCTACACTCTCATGTCAACAAAGCGACTTTCTTTGTCATCAGAACTGGATGTAGTCTAGACGCTGTTTGTCGACAGTGTCTGTCGACAAAGCCTCTGTCGACAAAAGCCTGTAGTTAGATGTACAATAGCAGTTCATTGCCCTATCTTTTCCATTCGAGTCAGGGGTCTTCCTTTGCTGCTCATTCCTCCTTTTGTTTCTTCCCTGTATCCGACTTCCTCACTTACCTCAGGGCTTTGGTCACCGTTCCCCAATGAACCTAGTTTAAAGCCCTCCTCACTAGGCTTGTGCCCGGAACAGAGTCCCATGGTCAAAGAAACCAAAATAACATGTTAATAATTATGGAACTAAATTAAGTGTGCCTTAATAAGATAGTCACAATGATAAAGTATCCAAAACAGAAAGTGTGTCTCTGAAGAAGGACCATTTTTGAATACTCAGAGTAGTTAATCAAATATATTACCTATTTTCTGATTGTTCAAAAATCATCTTTAGCAACCATAAAGTTAACAGCATCAGTACTTCTACATATCTGGCAATTGCATTCAAAGTGATGTGATGTAGAGTCTGGTTTAATATTGCTCTAGAGGCCTGATCCAAAGCTTGCCAAAAAGCAATGGTATCAGATTCCTAATACATTCCTTCTTTGCACAGAGGATATTGATTTTTTTTTTGCATTATATGGGGTTCTTTCTCCTTGCTGCCTTTCTTGCATACAATGTGATACTAGGATAATATTAAGGATATTTAGATTAGACTTTGGGCTGTCTTTGAAGCATTTTCCCTAGCCCTCTTGGGAGTATTTTGCTTGGTTCATTTGGCCACACAGTATTTCTTTAGGTAATTTCCCATTAACCCCACAAATTTTGCAGTTCATCTCACTGTCAATAGAACACTTCTGGGTAGCAAGAAAAGCTCATACTTTCCTCACATGGCCAATATGCTTGGGATTTTATTAGCAAATTCCATTATAAAGAGGACATGCCTCACAATATATGAAGCAGTAATCCAAAAGTAAATATAGAAATCCAGCGTTCAACTAACACCCAACCTTTCCTAAGACATCCAAGACAGAGAGACTAAGATGACAACATCACAAGTCTACTGTAGGTATTCTTAGGTGGAGATTAGTCAGAGTACAGTTTAAAAAAAAAGTTTAACAGATTCCTTGTTGCTTCAATGTTTGTATTACTTCCAATTCTCCTATATTCTGCCTAGGCATGAAGTGACGTTGTCCAAACACAGTAAGAAAGGTTATTTTCATATCTCATCTGTCCTAGCCATAGATCAGAAGTGTAAGGCAAAGGAGGAGAGAATCTGTTCTCATGAGATTCCCAGAACTGTATTGTTCTAATATGGTTCAAGTTCAACATATTGAATGTTTAATGGAAACAAACTCGCTAACATTTGAGCAGAGAATAGCATAGGTAGCTAGCAGTTATAACAGCTTGTGGTCTGAATACCTATTCAGGTCTGAAATTGTTTAGTAAAATTCCCCAAAGAAGAATTAGATGTTCACTAGAATATCTATAATATCTTGTGTGTGTACTAAGATCCTTAACAGAAGCTATGCCTACATGGCCCCACAGGTCAGTTTATGGGGCTGTGACTCACAGATGTACAAACTAGCATGTTGTATTGTTATCCCCCAAATGGATTCTGCATGCACAAACTAAAAGGTACCTAGTTCAGGTTAACAACAGAATTGTGTTAGTGCAAAGTACGTACTTTTTAGTTAGCATCTGTAGAGCCCAAACAGAGGAGTTACAGATCAGCACACCCATGTGGAGACTGCAATTCACACCTGTAGTCCAAACTGCAAAGCTGGGTAGACAAGCCCTGGGAATACCAAGGAAATATAAGTAAGTGTCCAGGCAGACCTTTTAGCAATCATATAAGTTTATTAGGCTGGTGCCACTTCTGAAATCACCCACCTCTTTCTCCGCCTGGGAAAAGGGCTGATGAGCAGACACAGTAGTGATTCAAAGCTGAGGAATCAAACTCCCCCTTAACATTCATTCATATGAATTCAGGTTCACCATACAGAATATCTGATTGTTAAAATGTGCACTCCGTGGGCTTAGACTATCCAGTGTGCCTGATGCAGGGGGCAGGGAAAGGTGGGCTTCCTGCCACCATTTGCCCCAATGATCAAAGGAGGCAGGCAGCCCTCATGATAAGTTAGAGTAGATTCAGCACTGTTAGCCTAGTCCTAGGGTAACCAGAGTGCAGTACTACCCCTCTCAACCAGGCACGCTCCATAATACCCTCTAGGCTGAGCGTGCCAGAAGAGGGTAGCATAGAGCCATCTATATTAGCTTTCAGTGACCCTTGGAATCCCTTATACGAGGGGAATTACCAAAGGTGTGTCTAGGCTACAGGGTTTTGTTGACAAAAGTGGCCTTTTGTTGACAAAACTATACCTGTGTCTACACTACCCACGAGTTCTGTCGACAGTGAGTCAACAGAATGCGTCAGTTTTGTCGACGGCAGTAAACCTCATTCTATGAGGAATAACGCCTTTGTCAACAGAGTTATGTCGACAAAAGGTAAGTGTGGACGTGAAGGAGAATTGATATCGACAATAAAGGCCCCCAGGAAGAAGCCCTGGTGGACACTCCTGCCACAGCTTTCAACTCTATTGTTCCTGCCTGCGGCCATCTTTAAAAGGCACAGGCACCCAGGATTACCATTCTGGCAGCAAGCCACCTCCAGCCAGGATCCTGACTGCACAGCTCTTCCTGGTAGGGACACTCCGGAGACATGTCTCCGGGACAAGCCCACCAAGAACCCCCTGCCCCCTCCAGGGACACATCCCCCCCAGCAAGCCAGAGGCACCAAATGCAGGCACCCTCCTGGTCTGGGCCAGAGATCAGAGCCCTGTTGGAGCTGTGGTCCAAGGAGGCAGCCCTTCAGGTCCCACAGTCCAGTTGCAGGAACGTGGACATTTACAGCCGAATGGCTGATGACCTGGCAAGGCAAGGCCACCACCCCCACACCGTACCACAGGTCAGAGCCAAGGTCAAGGAGCTGCAGCAGGGGTATATCAGGGCCCGTGAGCACAGCTCCTGCTCCGGGGAAATGGCATACCGCTGTGCCTATTACGAGGACATGGACCAGATCCCTAGAGGCTTGTGGAGTCAGGTTTGGAGACCCCTGTGCAGCAGCAGCCACAACTCCAGGCAGATGACTAGGAGCTCCAAGAGGAGGAGAAGGAGGACGACGATGAAGACAGCACCAGGAGCACCCAAGAGTCAGATGCCCACGGTCAGGAGGCCTCCCAGACAACTGCGGACACTGGGGAGGGAACATCAGGTGAGTGCTGTGAGGGTCCAACACACACAGGGCAGGGCAGGCGGGAGCTAAGTGGATGGTGCACTGCTGTGACATGTCATGCTGATCACAGCCTGGGGGGGCACACCCACGGCCGCCCTTAGGGAGGGCTGTCCTACCCCTGCACCCGCACGGCTGTGAGGCACCCCCTGCTCCTGCAGGCAGTGATGCCAGGGGCAGGCATGGTTTGGGGATGCTGGGATTGCCTCACAGCTTCAGACTTCTCAGCAAACTGTGGGAACCCTAACCATGGCCTGACACTTGTCTGTGCGGCTTGGCCATGGAGTGTGTGTGAGGGGGGCACGATGGTGGCCTGCATACCTTATGGGCTCCAGGGAGGCTGTGGCTGCTGGCCAGGCCACACCATGCCTTACTGAGATGCACATGAGCATCCTCTGATCCTAGGACAGACACTGCCTGCTGAGAAGGAGGGCATGCCCTCTCAGGGAAAGTGTGGGCATGCATGACTGACAACTTTTCCCTCTTGTCCTCCACAGCCAGACCAGCTGACCAGGAGGGGGATGCCACACCTGCCCCACAACCCAGATGGCTGCAGGGAGCCCATCGGCACTGGCGCACATACTTGGACCTGGTGCGCCAGCACATCTCGGTCCTGTAAGGGATGCAGGACTCAATGAACCACAGGATGGAGGCAGAGGCAGAGTGGCACAGGCACTTGCTGGAGGAATTTGCCCAGCAGCGCACTGATATTTGCACTGTGATCAGGGAGGCCATAGCCTTCCCCGGTCCTGTGCCTGATCATGCTCCTCCTGCTCAGACTTCCATCCCGAGCCCTTGCCCTCCACCAACTGTACCTCCCCCCTCAGCCCCTGCCATCCCAGACTCAGCTACCTCACTTCCTGCTGAGCCCCCTACTGTCCCAGCCCGCAGGAGCACCTGTCTCCGATCTGGCCTCCACAGCCAAGGTGGCAGGGGCTCCTCATGCTAGGCCTGACCCTCATCTGTGGGCCTCCCTCCCCCATTCCAGGTTGACATCCCCACTCCCCCCTGTGAAAGTCATTAAGTGGAGCACTTGTTAACAAAAACAATTTATTTTTCTGAATACAAGAGTTTTATAGTTTTGTAACAAATCCACAGTGAAGTAAACTATACACTTTTTTTTCAACAACACCACCTGTCTCTGTTCTCAGTGTGATTGGCTACGTCTACATTGGCCCCTTTTCCGGAAGGGGCATGTTAATTTCAGAGTAGGAATAAGATCCTCCGGAAAAGGGCGCTTTTTCCGGAGGATCGGGGCCAGTGTAGACCCTCATTTCCGGCTTTTCTAAAAGCCGGAAAAAAGCGGCGGACATTTTTATTTAAATGCCGCGGGGGATATTTAAATCCCCCGCGGCTTTCCCTATTACGACCTCTGAAATTAACATGCCCCTTCCGGAAAAGGGGCCAATGTAGACGAGCCCCTTGTGTGCAATGTGAATGTGGGGCCAGAAGGGGTTTTGGGGAGGAAGGCACCAGGGCGTGGGGCAATCCCACATTTGGAAGGCCCTGGGGAAAATCATTGGTCTCCTTGGGAGAATTGCTCCCTCAGGGCTTCCCAAATGCACAAGCCCGGCTAGTGGGCTTGCCGGATGGCAGCTGTCTGGGGCTGCTCAAAGTGCCTCTCCTCCACACCAGCCCGTGTCCCCCACGCAGGGAGGAAGGCCTCCCCTTTCCTCTCCACCTGGTTATGCAGCACACAGCATGCTGCAACCACATTGGGGATGTTGTGTTCCCCCATGTCTAGCAGAGTGAGCAGGCATCTAAATCTGCCCTTCAGACAGCCAAAGGCGCACTCCACCTGGAAGTGAGCCCGATTCAGGCGGAAGTTTTATAGAGTTCCCTGCTCGCATCCACATGGCCGGTGTAGGGCTTCATGAACCAGGGAATAAGGGGGTATGCCGTGTCGGCCACAATGCATGTAGGCATCTGCACATCCCCGACTGCATAGTTCCTCTCTGAAAAGAATGCCCCAGCCTGCAGTACAGGTAGGAGTTCTGAAATCTGTGGGCATAATGTGCCTGGCCTGGCCACCCGACACAAATGTCTGTGAATTGTCCCCGGTGGTCAACCAGGACCTGCAGTACCATGGAAAAGTAGCCCTTTCTATTAATATACTGTGCTGTTTGATGGGGTTGTGCGCGGATCAGGATGTGAGTCCCCTCGAGTGCTCCACTGCAGTTTGGAAAACCCAGCCCCACAAATCTGGCCAAGATGGTATGCAGGTCTCTGAGGTGGACAGTCCTGTGAAGCAGTTCCGAATTGATGGCCGTCACCACCTGCAAAAAGGGACAAATTCAAACACACATAAGAGGACATGAGAGGAGTTGAGTGAGCTGATGAGAGGTGTTCCCCCATTCCTCCCCTCCCAGACCCAGAGAGCCTCCCCTCAGGCAACCCATCCGTGGCCCCTGCACCCTCACAGGGTGAGGCCAACCAGGCTTCCACCACTCCCACCCCATCCCCAGTGCCCGGTCCTGACCGTCCCCCGAGAGTGACTTACTTCCATCAAGACAGCCCTGACAGTAGACCTCCCCACACTGAACTGATGCCCCACAGAGCAGTAGCTGTTGGGAGTGGCCAATTTCCAGAGAGCAATAGTGACACGCTTCTCCAGGGGGATGGCAGCCTGCAAGTGGGTGTCCTGGCATTGCAGGGCAGGGGCAAGCCAGGCTCAGAGCTTCTGGAAGGTGGCCTTCCACATCCAGAAGTTTTGGAGCCACTGGTCGTCATCCCACTGCTGCATAACAAGCCGGTCCCACCAGTCAGAACTGGTGTCCAGCCTCCAAACTTGCCTCTCCATGAATAAGTTCCGGGGGCAAGGACAGTAGGGCTGAGTGGGGGGCTCAAAGCTGGGCTCTGAATCTAGCTCTGCTGCAAACGTCATGATGCTTTCATGAGCATGCAGCAGAACTTCCAGCATGACAGTGTAGGGCCATCGCCTGCCCAGGGGCAGCTCAGGCTCCATGGCCAAAAAGCACAAAAGTGAAAAGCAAAAAACCAAACCTGGAAATAAACTGCTGTGGTGTCCGAGGAAGCAGGGCAACCAGAGCAAACACTGCAGCAGCTTTGCTTTCCCTCTAGGAGGTAGGCAAGCCAGAAGCAGGAGTAGAGCAACAGCTGTTCAGGAGGATCCCTTTAAGCACGCGTCTCTGCAGAGAGCATGCAGTAGTGCCTGAGCTTTAAGACTGTCCCTGTGACCTTCCAGAAGCACTTCCAGGTGCCTTCTTTTGTCACAGAGCGTACGGCAGTCTGGACACTCCTTGTCGACAAAGTGGATCGCTTTTTCGATCTGCGTTATGCAGTCTAGATACTCTTTGTCGACAGAGGCTTTGTCGAGAGTTTTTTTTCGACAAAGTCTCTGTCGACAAAAGCCTGTAGTCTAGACGTACTACAGCAGTCAGTGCTCCAGCTACTACTGAGACTTGAAAGGAAGGGCACAGAGAATTTATGTCTAGTTTGGTGAAGGATTATAGACTCATAAATGGACACCTTAGGCTGGGTCACAGGTGGTGAGAAATAGCCAGCAGAGCTTTGATGTGTTTAATAAAATGATGTATTTTGTGACAGTCTGCTTGTCTGACTCTTGACTTCATGCCTCAGGGATTGGTAATGAAATAGCAGTAACCTCTGGGTTATCCAAGTTTCAGTTTGGCCTATAACAGAATATTTTTATAACATCTAAAGTGTGCCATTTTACATCTTAATTGAATTCATGTAATGTAAACACTTCAATGGCTATCGCAGAACGGTCTCTGTATTATACATGGTTCTGATTGATCTTCATGTAGCACTTGAAATCAGGAAACACTTGCTTTCTCATAGTATTAAGGAATTGTATCTGATTATGTGATTTCTGTGCTTTATCTCTAAGACTGGACAGTTCCAAATCAGTAATTAGACCAGTGATTGCAGCTGACAGAGACCAAATGAGTATAAATTAAACAATGGAGCAGACCTCCTGTGAGCATTTTCCAGGATAGGACCCTATCCTAAGGAAAAAACCAAAACTCTTCTGTTCTGGAAGACATCACAGGTGGGGCCTGGAACAAAGAAACTATAGAGGAACTTGGTAATTATGTCTAGATAAGCATAGGAATGAAGGGGATGGGGAGATTCCTTAAATCCAACTTCTCAGAGAGAGAGAGAGAGACAGACAGATAGCTGGCTTGGACTGTTAGGAGAATAGAAAAAGCCTCTGTTCTGTTCCTGTAGTTGAAAGAGAAAATCTGTCAAATTCAGCTTGTAGTTAAGTTAAGACTCAGGTCAGGACTACACTACAACATTTTCCCAGCATAACTGTGCATACAGAAGGTCATCAAAGCACCAGTCTTTATCATTCATCAATTTCCTGTGTAAGAAACACATAAACAGGGAAATTAGATTTAAAAGAAGAATAAGCTTGCAAGGAACTGTTCATCTTTATCAGAATTCATTATTATCTATGCTATTATAATCTGAAATATTTATTTCAATTGGTTGTGAGTTTTTTTATTCTCTCACTGAAGCAACATACAAACATTAAAGAGGGAACAAAATTAGAAAAGTTTGAATCCAGATAGAAAATTATACCCAAATTTGAGGATACTCACATCTCTAATGTGGTTGGGATTGTATGGCCAAGATATACAAAGCAATATTTACAATGCAATATTGATCAGAATGTAATCCACTTGGAGGAAACAATTTGTTCTTTAGCTGAAAAAACAAAACACTCTTGATGTCGATATATAATAGCTCCTGGTTAGAAGGCAGGCAATGCTTAGTACTCCTAAAGTTCTTCTGGGCTTATTTAGTTATTAAACACAAGAAATAATGTTTTCAGTGTCTGTTATTCAGAATTCTAATAATAGTTGCCCGTATTTCTAAAGTGTTTTGAAATCTATAGTTGAAAAGTGGTGAGTACCATTAACCCTATTTTGTAAATGGAGTCTAGGGAGGAAAGTGCCTTACAGAGAGCCATGAAGCATGTCACTGGTAGAGTGACGGTTTGATTCCAGTCTCATGACTCCTAGTGTTATATACTGACACCTGTGCCCAATGGCTGCTCAGCAAACACTTGACTTTTATTTCCTGATATTCAAATTATCTGTAGAAAAACAAATACATGTCAACTTTGAAAGACACTGTACAAACATTCCTGGGCTGTGATGGCTCCCTGACATTGCAGGGGGCCAAAGTAGATGATCTGTACTTTGCTCTGGCCTTGGAATCAGTATGGAAGCTGTTTAACTCTAATGGAAACAAGAACCCCAAACTGCACAAAATCAAGAAATCCATTCAGCCACTTGTAAAACTAGTCATTTTGTGGAGTTCTGTAAATGCAGCCTCATCATAACTGGTTAGGTAATACAGCACCTGGTGGTGATGATTTGCTAATTATATTTCAGTTGTGAAAAATTACATATAATTAGTAGGAAACTATTCACCATAATTGCAGTGTCAGCTTCCTAGTCTTGATGCCTGTCCCAGAAAAGCTAAATGTAGTGATGAATTTTCACAGAACAGATTTCTGCAACAAGCCATCTAACATGCTTACAGGTGTAATGAGCAACCAAATAATTAGAATGATTTGAAATTTGTTAACACAGCATCTGTTGATATCACTCTCTGCTTCTAATTGCAATTAGCAAGCCTTTTTTGACTTAGTCAGTTTCCATTTCCAATGGGTTACTTGCTCTAATCTTTCATTGTTCTTGCACTTCCTTTCTCAGATTCATCCCTTTTGACTTTGATCCTAGAATAATTGATTGAGGACATCCACTAACTTGAAAGATGGTTAATTTTAAAGACTGCTAGGTAGCATGTCTGGAGGAAATCTGGGAATCTAGATTTAAAGCCTCTTTTCCTAACATCACTACTGATTCACTGGGTCATGTTGGGCTACCTATTGCACCTCTGTTTCTCAGTTCACCAATCTCTAAAAGGTGTTAATACTTCCTTGTCTCACAGGGGCTCTGAGTTTTATTGGTTGTCTAATTTCTTTATGGCACCTGCATGACATAGAAAGTATTATCATGCTTGTTGACTGACAGGAGTGTGTTTCATACCTCTTATTTGTGTTCACCTCTGAACATTATTAAACACTGAAGATTGGTATAGTGAGGTACACTAGGAATTTTACCAGTAGTAAATTAAGTGACACATAGCTGCCAGCACTGCAGTGTCACTAAAGCATATACACAGTTGGCCACCTTTTCTATGTTTCTTTGCCACAAAGGGTTCTATCAGTGAAAAGGACACTGATAGAAATGTAAGCAGGTTGGGGGTTGGCATCCTACTATACCTCTTTGCCTTTTGGGATATTTTAGAAGTGCATTACAGGATTCAGCACTCCTCACGGGGAATGGTGGGAGCTTAATTCTCTCCTCCATCCCTTAAATCTTTATTTTTAGTGCTTTTATTTAATTACCATGGTTCTTAGCATGACATAGTTCCTAGAATGTTATAGGCTATGTCTAGACTACGTGCCTCTGCCGAAAGAGGATTGTAAAATAGACTACCCGACATAGTCAATGAAGCAGGGATTTAAATTAAAATAAAAATGGCTGCCACGCTGTGCCGGCTCAGGTGGTCATTGGCACAGCACACGAGTCAAGACGTGGATCGGTCGACAAGGGAAGCCTTTGTCGACCGCTCCCTTATGCCTCATGAAATGAGTTTACAGGAGCGGTCGACAAAGACTTCTCTTGTCGACCGATCTGCATCTTGACTCATGCGCTGCGCCGACGATCAGCTGAGCTGGCACAGCGCGGTGGCCATTTTTATTTTAATGAAGCTGGGGATATTTAAATCCCTGCTTCATTGACTATGTCGGGTAGCCTATTTTACACACCTCTGTCAGCAGAGGCATGTGATGTAGATGTACCAATAGTAACGATGGCATTCACTGACCAGCTCCATGTGGTAGAATGGCATTGCTTGGCCAAAGAAACTAGCAGGGAGTGGTGCAATCAGATTGTGATGCAAATTTAGAATGACCTGCAGTAGCTGCAGAATGTTTGGATCCGGAAGACGATATTCCTTAAATTTTGTGCTGAACTCATCTCACTGTAGAAATACCAAATGGAGACAGTGAAGGAATAGGTGGCTGCTGCACTGTGATATCTTACAAACATAGACTGCAATCTATCAGTAGTAACCTGTTTGGTGTTTTGAAGTCTCCAGAAGGGGTTGTTATCATCCTTGTGTAGAAGGCTAGGAAGTATGTTCTGCTGCTGAAGCATGTAATTCTCAGCACTCTGTAGGAAATAACTGATATGTTAGATGCAATGGGCTTCTAGAATTGTGGTGTGGCAACAGATAAGCCATACATTTTGATTCTGGTTTCCTTTCCACCAATCATCCCCCTCAAACTCTTTGGAGTATATAAACAAAAATGGATACTTTCGCCTCATTATGCAAGTATTTGTGTATCACCAGGGATGTGATGCTTATTTTCTCCCTCAAAACAGTGGGGGTTGATAATAGGAGAATGGCTTGGAGATCAATCTCAGCATCATGTTGCTGTCTTTGAAATGAAAGGTAATTGTTGTGCCTCATGTATTTTCATTCTGTAAATGTCACTTTTGGAGTGTATAGGAAGCAAAGCTTTGAGCAAACTCACCAATAAGTACTTTGCTTCTGTATTTGCATTTAATATAACAACATAAAGAGAGCTTGATTGCTAATGAAAACAAGCTGATTAAAAACTCAGAATTCATTTTTAGGCAGTTGATGACAGTGTGACTAGATATCACTAATCTAGGGCACTGAGTACCTGCAAAGTTCTTTAGGCTAATTATTCACTTATTAATGAAAGACACAGCTTACTTTGTAAGAAGTAACTTGATTCAAATCCAACAGCTCCTAATCATTTGAGTAGCAGCAAAAGCAACATCACAAAGCATTTCCACAAGAAATCCATTTGGATCTCAATAACGTAATAAAGAGACTATTTTACAGAAAAGCAAAGCTGTTCCTGCTAGAACAAACCAGTTTCTTCGCACAAAGGGTACCCTTCAGTTTTATTTAAAACTATTTCTACTTACATTAGCAAAGTACACACAATACCTACATTAAGTATTCCAAAGCCATATTTACATTGTATGTAGAAATAAATGGGGTGTTTTTCTTCTTTTTTTACATTACATATTCAGATCCTATCCAGCCTGGTAGCCCCTATGATGGCTCAAGTACTAGTAAAATTATACTATCATAAGTATCCAGAGTGAAAGCTGAGCAGTTGAAAGGGGAAACAAGTTTTAGTCATGCAATTTAAATTTCAGTATTTTAATTTGGGTTTTTTTGGTTAACAGTTATTAATTTAAATAACTAATTAAGTCTTTAGCAAATGGAAGTGTTTGTTAACAACCTCACACTTCAATTGGGCTGTGAAAGTTTATAATATATATTCTCTGAGATCTCTGAACAAGTCTTATAGCAAAACCAGGAAATATCAGCACTGGTATTCCTGGTATTTCAGTGATAGAATCAAGAAAGAAAAACCTTTGCAGAAACTTCTTTCTTTATTATGTAAAGTTAAGTTGAAAGTAGCTAATAGCTTCCAGTAAGGGCAAGGGAGTGGATTTTAGATTACCAATCAATCAGTTCTCATAAGAGACAATGGGTGTGCCAACCACTCTTTCCAGATCAACAAGAAGTGCAGTTAAACCCCCATAGGCAATAAAGTTGACAGCAAAAAAAGTTGGAAATGACTGCTCAAGACATTAGATTTCATGGCAGACCAGGGCAAGGCTGTGTGGACTGAGAGTATTTCCTAGTTGCACATGTGGAGCTACAAAAATGGATTTCAGATTCTGCATGTTGAGGGGGAAAGCCTATAAAAGGAGTTTTTCATGTAATCCAGAAAGGAAGCAAAAAGATAATACTTGATTGGGTACACAGCTCATTGTAGTGGCAAATGTGGTGATTTCTGAGCCAGGAAACTGCCTGGTGGTATTTGTTTCTCCTATGTTAAGGGAAACAGATCTTCATGACATGCTTGTTAATAAACAAGATTATACCAAGGGTTTTCTTAATTTGTATCACTAATTTCTCCTACTAGTGGAAAACACATAAGAACATAAGAAAGGCTGTACTGGGTCAGACCAAAGATCTATCTAGTCCAATAGCCTGTCTGCTGACAGTGGCCAGCACCAGGTGCCCCAGAGGGGATGGACCGAAGGCGATGATCAAATGATTTGTCTCCTGCCATCCTTCTCCAGCCTCTGACAAACAGAGGCCAGGGACACCATTTCTATCCCCTGCCTAATAGCCTTTTACAAAGCAATGCATCTATAAAAGTTTAAGAGCACATTAATGTACAGCCGATCCCTGAGTTGCAAATGGTCGACTTACGACTGTTCGCAGTGATGACCAAAGCTGTTGTAAATGGCGGACCCTGACCCTAACCCTAACCCTAACCCTAACCCTAACCTCCATGAAATTATAGCTTCTCTTTAAACTCTGTTAGTCCTAGCCTTCACAGCCTCCTCTGGCAAGTAGTTCCACAGGTTGGCTACACGCTGTGTGAAGAACTTTCTTTCATTAGTCTTAAACCTGCTACCCATTAACTTCATTTGGTGTCCTCTAGTTCTTCTATTATGGGAACTAATAAATAAATTTTCTTTATTTGCCCTCTACACCACTCATGCTTTTACATACCTCTACCATATCATATCTATAATAACACCCTGCAAGACTGCAAATATTGGGTCAACCACATAGGCCAAAGGGAAAAAGTCACAAGCCCAATGTTTTTAGAAATACTTTGAAGGCAACTGTTAAGGTCAAAGAAATTGCCATAACATAATCAGACCAATGGCCCAATCTTGTGCTAATTCTTGGTCTAGAAGGGATCTAGGTATCATGTGTCAGTGAAAGACCACTCTCATGATGTAGGGGAAATATTTTCCTGACCTCCACTAGAGAGCAGTAAGAGGATAAATAGACTTTCTGGTTTTGTTCTTGTATGGGTAACTCCATCACTCCTTTTGCACAGAGGTGCTTAATGAAGCAATGATTAAAAAATGCTAAATAAAAAGGAATGCTTTCTGATCGTGAAATATATTTGCCAATAGAACTGCATCTTTAGGGACTTTTAAAACTGGAACTTCAGGGGGTAGCCAAGTTAGTCTCTACAGGATAAACTTAAAAAACAACAAATGGTCTAGTAGCACTTTATAGACTAAAAAAGTATGTAGATGGTATCAAGAGCTTTTGTGGGCACAGCCCACTTCTTCAGATGTGGACTAAAACTGGATTAGAGATAACATCGGAATGTGTGCTGTGGGGGATATTTCGGCATTGGCAAAGGCATTGACTGGGTGATCTAGATTTTGACGCAGTATGTGTCAATAATGGAAAAAGTCAATTTGACCATCGTCGTGGCACAGAATTAAACATAGGAAATGATGATGTCTTTAGGCTTTAAGACTCCCACACATATATTGATTCTTTGTGACAGTAAACACAGTTGTGTTTATTGCCAGCTGAGACTGTCTCTTACCATCCCATTGAACTGCACTGATTCATGCAGAAATTCTGTATGCATGCCAAGATTTAAGTGGTCCTGAGTGGTTCCTGGAAAACTGCAAAATATTCTGCTTGTGATTTTCAAAGGGGTTTAAGGAGAGGTAGGTATCCAACTCCTATCAACTTTTAATGGAAATTGGGCATCTATCCCTAGAATGGGGTTCCTCAGGAAGCAACCTGGATTCTGGGACTGTTGGGGCCCCGGCCCACTAGTCTGGGCATCCCTCTCACTTTGTGATGCTGCAACTAGTCACAAACCTCTGGCATGTACTGCACTTAAGCAGATATCCACCGGCAGGAACACACCCGAGTCCAGGAATGATTTCCTAGCCATTCATGAACGAACAATAGAGAGGCTCCAACCAATTTTTCTCAGTCTTGCAGCCCAGAACTATACTACCTTGCATCACTCAGAAGCCTGGAAGCCTGACCATTGTTTAAATTCATTATCCAGTCTTCCCCTCTCCTAGTGTGAACACACACACGCACTTTTGTAAATCGAGCTGAGATTTTCCAAGTAGTTCAACAAAAACACTCTGTTTTAAGTAAAATATAAAACAGATTTATTGACTACAGAAGGAGATTTTAATTTATTATAATTAGCAGGCATGGAAATCAGAGTTGACTACTAAAGAAACAAAAATAAATATGCAGTCTGAATTCTACAAACAAAAGAGGATTTGAATCAAGCAGTGTCTCATCCGGACAGATGGAACAAACCAATCACAGACCCTCAAAACACAGGCTGGAACTGCCTGTCAGTCTCATACCACCCTTCGCAAATTCAAAGTCTTTGTCATCCAGACGTGTTTCCTTGCTGGAAAGATCTTTGCTATGTGTAGAGTTAATTAATCCCTGTTGGTCAAGCACTCTTCAGGCAGGGGTCTACACACAAGTAAAATGCAAACACACACACACACTCACTGTTCTGGCCCCTACGGTTGTGTCTAGACCACACCTGTAGCTTGAAATAAGCTACACAATTTGAGCTATGCAAATTGTGTAGCTTATTTCAAGCGTATTTTGAAATACCTTATTTCAAAATTTGGCGCTGTCTAAATAGCACCAAATTTTGAAATAAACCGATATTCCAAAACATCCCTTAGTCCTCATGGAACAAGGTTTACAGTGATGTCAGAATAGCTATTTCTAAATAGCAGGCTTGTTTAAAAGACATGGAATAATTATTTCAAGATACCAGAAATATCCTGAAATAGCACCGCAGCGAAGACGTACTCTAAGTGAAAAGAAGAGGGGGAAAAAAGCCTCACAAATGTGGACCTCAACTGAGAAGCAGGAAAAAATACAATTTCCTCATTTGCCTCAAGCTCCAGCCCTGAGCAGGGGGAAGGTACTGGGGTTCAGGGTTTACCCCAAGAGATGGATTAACTCCTCTGGGGGCCCAGAGCTAGTGGATTTTGTGGAGCTCCCATGCTCTCAGAGGGTTTCAGTATGAGGAAAGGGGCTGCTGCTTAGCAGGATGGGGGGAAGGCTGTGAGATCTGGGAGGGAACTAGGAGTAGGTTGCAGGAGTAGAGTAGAGGTGGAAGTGCAGGGTCTGGGTGGGAAAGAGGGTGCAGGAGTGGGGTTCAGGTGGGGGGTTCAGGTGGGGATTCAAGGTGGGGATTCAATGCCTTGTATAATGGCACTAACACCTCCTTATCCCTACTGGAAATACCTCGCCTAATACATCCCAAGATCGTATTAGCCTTTTTCACGGTCATGTCACAATGGCAGCTCATAGTCATCCTATAATCAACCAGGACTCCGAGGTCCTTCTCCTCCTCCGTTACTTCCAACTGATGTGTCCCCAGCTTATAACTAAAATTCTTGTTATTAATCCCTAAATGCATAACCTTACACTTCTCACTATTAAATTTCATCCTATTGCTATCACTCCAATTTACAAGATCATCCAGATCTTCCTGTATGATATCCCGATCCTTTTCTGAATTGGCAATAGCTCCCAACTTTGTGTCATCCACAAATTTTATTAGGACACTTCCACTTTTGGTGCCAAGATTAGCAATAAAAAGATTAAATAAAATTGGCCCCAAAACTGATCTCTGAGGAACTCTGCTAGTAACCTTTCTCCAACCTGACAGTTCACCTTTCAATATGACCCGCTGTAGTCTCCCCTTTACCCGTTGCTTATCCACTTCTCAACTTTCATATTCATCCCTATCATTTCCAATTTAACCAATAATTCCCCATGTGGTACTGTATCAAATGCCTTACTAAAGTCGAGGTAGATTAGATCCACTGAATTTCCTTTATCTAAAAAATCTGTTACTTTCTCAAAAAAGGATATCAGGTTGGTTTGGCACGATCTACCTTTTGTAAAACCATGTTGTAATTTGTTCCAATTGCCATTAGCCTCAATGTCTCTAACTACTTCCTCCTTCAAAATTTTTTCCAGGATCTTACATACTACATATGTCAAACTAACAGGTCTATAGTTACCCGGGTCGCTTTTTTTCCCTTTCTTAAAAATCGGAACTATATTAGCAATTCTCCAGTCAAATGGTACAACCCCTGAGTTTAGAGATTTATAAAAAATTTTGCTAATGGACTTGCAAGTTCATGTGCCAGTTCCTTTAATATTCTTGGATGAAGATTATCTGGGCCCCCCGATTTACTCCCATTAAGCTGTTCAAGTTTGGCTTTTACCTCAGATATGGTAATATCTACCTCCATATCTTTAGTCCCATTTATTAAGTTACCATTATCCCTAAGCTCTTCATTAGCCTCATTAAAGACTGAAGCAAAGTATTTGTTCAAATATTGGGCCATTCCTAGATTATCCTTAACCTCCACTCCATCCTTAGTAATTAGTGGTCCTACTTCTTCTTTTTTTGTTTTTTTTCCCCTATTTATATGGCTATAAAACCTTTTACTATTGGTTTTAATTCCCTTTGCAAGGTCCAACTCTACCTGACTTTTGGACTTTCTCACTTTGTCCCTACATGCTCTAACCTCAATAAGGTAGCTTTCTTTACTGATCCCTCCCATTTTCCACTCCTTATACGCTTTCTGCTTTTTCTTAATCACCTCTCTGAAATGCTTGCTCATCCAGCTTGGTCTAACACACCTGCCTATAAATTTTTTCCCTTTTCTAGGGATACAGGCTTCTGACAGCTTCTGCAACTTTAACTTAAAATAATCCCAGGCCTCCTCCACTTTAAGGTCCATAATTTCTTTAGTCCAATCAACTTCCCTAACTAATTTCCTTAATTTATTAAAGTTAGCCCTTTTGAAATCAAAAACCCTAGTCTCAGATTTATTTTTGTTTATCCTTCCATTTAATTTGAACTGAATTAGCTCATGATCACTCGAGCCAAGGTTGTCTCCTACAACCATTTCATCTATGAGGTCCTTGCTACTCACCAAAACCAAATCGAAAATAGCATCCCCCCTTGTTGGTTCAGCAACTACTTGATGAAGGAATTCATCAGCTATCACATCTAGGAAAATCTGAGCCCTATTATTATTACTAGCACTTGTTCTCCAGTCTATATCTGGAAAGTTAAAATCTCCCATGATTACGCAGTTTCCATGAGCATTTACTTCATTAAAAACATTAAAGAGGTCTCTATCCATATTCAGATTGGATCCTGGTGGTCTATAACATACCCCAAGCACTATCCCAGGGGAGGATCTGATAGTTTTCTTTCCCAATGTGATTTTTGCCCAAACAGACTCTGTCTTCTCAATTCCATCACTTTTTATTTCTTTACAATCTACCTCATCTTTGATATACAATGCGACTCCACCATCTTTACCCTTATTTCTGTCTTTCCTAAACAGCACATACCCTTCAATATCTGTACTCCAGTCATGCCTAGTATTCCACCATGTTTCTGTTATTCCTATAATATCTGGTTTCACTTCCTGGACCAATAGCTCTAGTTCCTCCTTTTTGTTACCCAGGCTCCTCGCATTGGTGTACAAACATCTTAATTTTTGCTGTTTGGCCTCGTTCACATTCTTTACCCAATTTGGCACGGACGTTATACCTCCAATATGACCTATTAGACTAATATCCACCCCACCCTTCCTCATGTTCATTCTCCTACCCCCAGCTATATCCTTTCTTACTTCGTTTTCCTCCCTCTCAGTGTTAAAATCTGGCGTAGAGATTACCTGGGCATCTCCCAACCATCTCCCCCAAATTCCTAGTTTAAAGCTCTCTTAATCAATTGAGCCAGCCTCCATCCTAGAAGTCTATTTCCCTCCCTACTTAGGTGAAGTCCATCCCTAGAGAACAGTCCTCTGTCCATAAATGCCTCCCAGTGACCATACATCCCAAAGCCTTCCTTATAGCACCACTGCCTAAGCCATCTATTGATCATCATAATCATGTCACATCTTAGTTGCCCTTCTCTAGGAAGAGACAGAATCCCACTAAAAATCACCTGAGCCTCAATTTCCTTGAGCATTCTCCCCAGCCTATCATAGTCTCCCTTAATTCGTTTCAGCGAGAATATAGCCATATCATTTATTCCTACATGAAGGATGATCAATGGATTCCTTCCTGCTCCCTTAATAATCCTCTTCAACCTCAGTTCCACATCTCGTATCTTAGCACCTGGCAGACAGCACACCCTTCTATTCTCTGGATCAGCTCTGGTTACAGGCCTATCTATTCTTCTCAATAGAGTCCCCAATCACATAGATCTGCCTTTTCCTAGTGACAGTGACATTCTCTAGTCTATCTCTAGCTTCCTCTGGCTGCAAGTCCTTGCCATTCCTATTTTCCCTTGTAATCCTCTTTAACCCATCCTGTATCCTCCTAATGCTCATTATTGGTGTTGTCTCCATTAAGTCTTCCCCTTTATCTATGGGACTAGCCACTCTTCTCTTCTTCCTTACCCTTCCATCTTCATTATCTACCTGCTGTACCTCTTCTTCATTCTCCAACTCCACATACCTGTTCTTGAGCTCTATTTTTCCTTCACTGACCCATCTTTTCCTCTGCCTGGTTCTCTGAGTCACATGCTTCCACTGTCCATTTTCTTCGCCCCGCAGTCCCCCCTCTGAGGCCCTTGATCCTGCTTCCATCTGCATATCTAAGCTTTCCCCTTCAGCCATGTCATGCCTTTGCCTCATCATCCGCTCAAACCCCCTTCTAAACTCGACCAGAGTTTCCACCTGCATCTCCAGTCCTCAGATCTTTTCTTCCATCAACTCGATCAGGCGGCACTTCATGCAAACAAAACTCGTTTCAGGTACCCCCTCCAGAATCATGTACATACCACAGCTACCACATCCAATCATCCTCCTTCTGTTCTCTACTACTTCGGTCATGGCCACTAATGCCTCTGTGTTTTATCTACTTTCTCACCAAAATCCTATTAGTCCGGTGAACACAAAAACAAACCAAAACACCCCCTCCACAGCAAAAACAAACTCCAAACAAGTTCCAATATCAAACTCCCCTTACAAACTCCCACTCAAACTCCCCTGTTTACAGCTCTGTTTGCTTGGCTCCTGTGCCGCTGTAGCTATCTGTCTGGAAAAACTTCTTCCGAAAGACGCTTGCTGTCTAGATGTAGCCATAGATGCCTTCTGAGCATGGTTACCAGGTCAGGCTCCACAAATGACAGACAACTACACAGCTGACTTCTCTGGTTTGTGGATTGCTATGGGGCTTAGGAGAGCGATAGACATCCTGGAGTTAGAGGGAGCCGGTAGTGTTCGTGCCCAGATGCAGAAACATAGATGGCTACCAAACGTTTACCCTAAAAATCCTAGGCTCCTAAAGAATTTGGTGGGAGTTTTGTGGAATACTGTCGAGTCAAACTGGGATTTAGATGCCTAAATCTGAGATTTAGGTGGCTATATATTTTTGTGGATCCACCCAGAGTCCCTGCCTAAACTTCTCAGGGAAAAAGGAAAGCAAGAGTCTGGAGAGGGGAAAGGACCGTTCTACCCCAGCTTGCCCCAATACAGACTAGGTCATAATTCCCAAATTCAGTTACAATTTAATCCATTATCATTGTTGCAATTATTTCAGGCCATCCACTGAAATATGAATTTAAGACAGCCTACCTCTCTCTAGGGCTCCACAACTGTTGTCCAGATTAAGGTTTCATTGTTCCCTGAGTAGCTCCAGGAGCACCCCTTTTCTTCTCTGTCCTTCTCCACACAGGTATTCAGACAGGAAGCTCAGATGCCCAGGAAGTGACTTGCTCCCAGGGCAACAGAAGAGGGAGGTAGAGTCAGCACTAATGCAAACTGCATCGTGCAGAACATAACAGTCTGTTGAATTAGTGTAAACCTGTGTATATTGGTGTGCTTCATGCCACAGGGCTGGATTAATTTCTTGTCCAAAGCTGAGTTTGGAACAGGGATTTGAGGCACAAGATAGGTTTGGCTGTTAACAGCCCCATTGAGCCATTTAGAAATATCTGTCAGAAATATATGAAGCATAGAAATAATCCAACATTGATCAAAATCAGCCCTGCCATGTTCTCTGTGCCTGAGGGTGTGGCACTTGATGCCTGTCAAGTCCTTCCCTTATGTCAGGAGAATTTCTTGGTGGTCTGTTATGGCATTTTTATGCTGGCTCAGGAAAGTAATCCTGGAACATTGATAATCAACCTCAAAACACTCAATTCACTTTTCACTCATACTGGGCTTTAATGTGTATCATGTCTTCAACTTCTGCAGAGCTACTCCCACTTCTAAGTGAGATTAATGGGCACCACGGAAGAAGACTGGGTTATAACAAGAAAATCAGCAGGAGGATGTATGATAAAGCAGCCCCACTGTCCCAACATCTCACACCTTGCATTCTCCTTTTGGGTGGTTTTTTGTGTTATATGTTAGTTTTTTGACCCCTCAGCATTTACATTTATAGAAGCTAACATTAATTACCAGTAGCTTACTGATATGTAATGTACATCGCCTCAGAACTTAGAAACTGAAAGACAGCAGCAACTTTTTAATATTATTTAGACTGTCTGCTCTTCTCAGGAAGGACAGTCTTTGTGATGAGTTTGTACAGTCTCTTAACTCAATTGGGCCCCGAGCCTTGACTGGGGTTCCTAGGTGCTATACGAAACCAAATAATAAATATATCAGCAATAAAAAAAAATCCTCATTTTTCTGCTTTGAAGATTTAGCTTAAGGGAAGGCTGCAGCCTGCCTGTTACAAATCCCAGCTTTGCCTCATTCAAGATGCACTCTTAGCTGAAATTTCAGTGTGACTTGTCCCTTGCAATGTTTATTTTTACTCATCATCTCCCTGCAATGATTTTGGCATATGCAAGCAACTCCTACAAAAAAACAGGTGCATGCACTGGCGGCTTTCCTGCTAAAAGGGATTCAGTCAGATGTTTCTCCCACCTGTGAATTGACTGCCCAGTCTCAGCCAGCTCATATGAATGCAATTATCATGCTCTATTTCAAAAAGCCAAAACAAAATAGTTTGAGTAGTGTCTAAAAATGCCAATGCCATCATTTTTCTTCTCCCAGGGGGCATCATTATGAATGAAATGATGTCTCTGGTTCTCCATTTTGTATTGACTTAAAGGAATGAGTCAATCTTAGTTACAGTAAAATAAGATTAAAGGAGTTACCCCAAATTTACATCAAAGTAAAATGAGATGAACATGTACCACAAAGTCTGAAATGCAAATAGGTAACTATTAATTTATATCTATGCTCTGTTTTCTACACACTGAAGTTCTCCTCCTACTCCCTGAAGTGTGATTCTGAGGCAGCCACAGATGTGGCCATGAGAGAAGGCTGCCAGGATGAACTGACCTGGTCCTCCAGGGATCAGTCTGAGAAGCCCTGCTCAATTCTGAGGAGAGTAAACATTTCCTGAAAGGACTGTAAATACAAATCCTTGTCCCTAGGATGAACCATTGTGCCCAGATCTTCCATTGCAGAGCACTTTTGCCTCTAACTCACTTTGGTGGCTACTTCTTCAGCTGCAATGGTCAGTTCTAGCCAGTCCCTTCTCTTGTGTGCCTTACTGGACCTTTTGTTCTTCATCTCCCTGGCTAAATCAGGCACAAAAGGGACTGCTGCCTGAAAGGGAGCAGAATAGTATTTCTGCAAGAAGCACTGATTTTTTACAGTAGGAAGTCAGTGCTTTTGTGGAAATTCAAGCAGCCAGTGTAGACAGCTGGCAAGTTTTTCCGGAAAAGCGGTTGATTTTTCCAGAAAAAATGGCCAGTCTAGACACAGCCTTAGGGTGTGTTTAGACTACAGAGTTTTTTCAAAAAAGTAGCCTTTTTTTAAAAAAAACTTCCCCTGCATCTAGACTGCTGCTGCATTGTTTTGAAAGTAAATCAAAAGAATGTGGCAGTTTTTTTGATCGTGGAAAACCTCGTTTTACGAGGAATAACTCTTTTTTGAAAGTGCTCTTTCGAAAAAAGGTGCTTTGTAATGCAAACTGCTTTTTCAAAAAAGAGCATCCAGACTGCTTGGGTGCTCTTTTTCGAAAAAGCGGCTTGCTTTTTCAAAAGTACTGGTTGTAGTCTAGATGCTCTTTTTCAAAAGAGGCTTTTTCAAAAGTATCTTTCGAAAAAGCCTGTTTTGAAAGAGGCTTGCAGTCTAGACGTAGCCCAAATGTGCCTAAGATTGATCTCAGAATGACTGGCTAATAGTTACTTGGATCATTTTTTCCCCCTTTTTAAATAGTGGCACAATCTTAGATTTTTCCAATCTACTGAAACTTCCTCGATGTTCCACCACTTATTGAAAATCAACTTTAACAGTCCAGTGAGTTTCTTAGCCATCTCTGTTAAAACTTTTGTGTTCAAATTAACTAGACCTGCTGATTTTAAAATGACTGCAGGTGGAATGAAAAGGGTGGTATTTGCAAAACATGAAATAACTATAGGTTGCACCTCCAAAAATCAATACACTCTGGTTCAGCAACATCCACGATCCTGTAAGATATTCCTGAAGCAGAGAGCCCAGGAGCCTAAAGGATGGAGGGCCAGCTTGGGCTGGAGGCAGGAGGGTCAGCAGCCTGGGACTGGGGCTAGAGTCTCCTGGCAGTTCATGGGAGTGCAAGGCCACAGCCCCTCGGCAGTCTCATTGAGCACAGGTCTGAGGCCAGAGCTGGAGCCTCACAACAGCCCCACGGAGCGCAGCACCAGAGTCAGAGCCTGTGGCAGCCCACAGCAGCCGGAGCTGGGGCCCTGTTGCAGGAGCTGGAGCCTGGGCTACCCAGGGAGCCATCAGCAGCTGGGTGAGCAGCCCAGTCAGGTCGGTGGGGGGCAAGACAGGGTGTCTACTAGGGCAGCTTGCCAGCAGCAGGAGATAAGCGTGGTGACTGGTAGCAGGGGACCTCTCCTGGTTCAGCAAATTCTCTCATTCGGGACCAATCAGGTCCCAATGGTGCCAGACCATGGAGGTCCAACCTGTACATTATATCTCCCCCCCCCCATACAGATCCAAAATATTTCTAGAAGACTTCTGCCATTTCTGTATTACTGATAATTCTACAATTCCCATCTAATAATAGACAAATACAATTGTTGGCATCCCTTTAGTTCCTAATATATTTTAAAACATTCGCATAGTCCTTAACTCTACTGTCTATAGATTTTTTCTTCTGTCCCTTTGTTTCCCTGATACATTTTCTACAACTCTTAGCTTCATTACCATAATTGCTTTAGATATGATATCATGTTATAGCTGCCCCTCTAAATCAGGTCATTCTTTCAACCAAGATAGCCTTTGTCTTTGATTGTGAGATTGTGACTTTGGGGGTATCTGATAAGCATTCTTAAATCATTCTCATTATCATTGTGTATGGGGGGAGGAGGCCACAGCGAAGCTCCTTAGCCCCAGTGGCCAGGGAAGCTCTAACCTAGCCATGACAGTAGACCTCTGCCCCCAGCCAGAGAGCTCCAACCTCAGGGGCAGCCAGGGAGCTCTGGCCCCATCCCTGGCTGTGTAGCTCCAGCTGTGTTCTGGCTTCAGAGGCCAGAGAACTCCAGCCCCAGCTCCTGTGGCAGCCAGGAGCCTCTGGCCTGGACACTAGAGCTCCAGCTCTGTCCTCCTGCCCCATCTGCCCCAGCTATGCAGCTTTGGTCATGGCACTCCGGCCCCGGCAGTAGTAGGGCCGGGGAGAGCTCTGTGGGGGCTGAGGAGCCCCAGCCTGGTGGCAGCAAAGCTATGAGGAAAGGAACCTTCCCTGATCTGGCAAATCCCCTCGTTCAGGACCAGTTAGGTCCTGAGGGTTCCAGACCACCAAGGTCCAACCTGTACTGGGAAACAATCTTTTCTTGTGCCCTGTTTACCAAGCAATCCAGATTGCCCTCTTTGTTCTCTACATTATTTACATCTCTCCATAGATTGTGTGTCAAATGTATGCTTTATCAGTGATGTTATGTTTCATTCCAGATGACTGATAAAATATTAATGTACATATTGCCAAGAATACATTCCTATGTGGGATCCCCCTACACAGTGTTTCTCAACCAGTGGTATGAGTACCCTTAGGGGTACTCGAGAGAAGTCTGGGAGGTACATCAACACAACTGAAATGTGGAGAACCCTGAATTTTTGTTTTAAGTTTTACAGCATTTTTTTGTTTTTGTACTTTTTACACCCAAAAATTTCATCGCCCACCCGGCTACGATTAAGTTGTTTAAACAAATGTATTGAAATGGTAGAAAAAAATGTGTGTGTGTGAAAACAGTAAGTACTTGGGATACTTATTTTGTTTATTTATTTATTTATTTATTTTAAAAGGGGTATTTTATTAAAAAAAAAAAAAAAAGGCTGGGAAACACTGCTGTAGAAGCATACTCCCTTGATGACAATTCCCTGTTTACCATTATATTTTGAGACCTATCTCATCCTTTTAATGTATTCTATGGCTGTCTACACACTGGCATGAATTTCCGGAACTGCTTAAAACGGAATACTATTCCGTTTTCAGTTTTTCCGGAAAAGGAGCGTCTACATTGGCAGGCTGCTTTTCTGGAAAAGCCCTTTTTCTGGAAAAGCGTCTGTCGCCAATGTAGACGCGCTTTTCCGGAAAAGAGCCCCGATCGCCATTTTCGCGATTGGGGCTTTTTTCCGGAAAAAACTACTGGGCTGTCTACACTGGCCCTTTTCCGGAACAGTGTTCCGGAATAAGGACTTATGCCCGAGCGGGAGCAGAATAGTTTTTCCAGAATAGAGGCTGATTTTGTACAGTAGAGCGTCATTGCTTTTCCGGAAATTCAAGGGCCAGTGTAGACAGCTCGCAGCTTATTCTGGAAAAGTGGCTGATTTTCCGGAATAAGTGGCCCAGTGTAGACACAGCCTATATGTTTTTATTGTTCTAGTTTCTTAATCTAAATTTCATATGGTATCAAGTCAAATGTGTTACAGAAGTTGAAGTACATTACATTACCACTATTACTGGAACTTGTATTCTCACCAGAAAATCAAGTCCGTTTGACAAGATCTATTTTCTATAAGCCCATATTGATTGTACCTTGATTACAGGCTGTGCAGACATCACTAACAGAGCTACACAGAAGCAGTCCATGTGGAGAAAAGCAAAATATATAATTATCACATGTGTAGCATACATTTTATGAGGTAGCTGTGGCAAAGTAATACAGTCCTAGGTGAGCAAAGGAGAAAAAGGGACGTTAGTGCCAAATGAAGTCACTTGAGAAATAGTATTTGCCTGCCCCCCCCAATCAGAAAGGTCATTTTGTCAAAGTAGGAAATTGGCAGTCCAGAATGTGTAGACAATAGTGTTTGGATAGCTTCATTTGCCCATGTGAAGGAGTGCAATAACTAAATATATCACATGCCCACAAAAGCTAATGCTCCAACACTTCAGTTAGTCTATAAGGTGCCACAGGACTCCTCGCCGCTTTTAAATATATCACAAAAATGATATGCGATTGGCAAATATCTTTTGATATATCACTTGTAGACTGAAATAGACCTTGTTAACCATCTGACTGGTTTATGGAACCATCACAAAACTCTTGAATACCTATGTTACTCTAAGCTCCATATTTGAGGACAAACAAGAAGATTCTTAAGTCACAAAGTTAGGTAATGTGAATATGAATATATCACTAGCAAGAGACTTATTAGTCTGTTATCCTTTTAATTCTGCTATGGGTAGATTCTTTTTTACTAGTGTTACCACCAACTAAAGATCAAGGTCAGACTTGCTCTGTGAATGGTATGGCAAAATATAATATATTTCTTATTATACTTTGGGGCTGTGTCTACGTTGGCAAAATCTTGCCACCTGTCTACACTGGCCACGAGTACTTGAGCAAGAACACCGACATTCTAATGTATAAAATCAGTGCTTCTTGTGCAAATACTTTGACGCTCCCACTCAGGGATAAGCCCTCTTGTGCAACTGTTCTTGTGCAAGAGGCCATTGTAGACAGGCAACGTTAATTTCTTGCACAAGAAAGCCCAATGGTTAAAATGGCCATCGGAGCTTTCTTGCGCAGGAGAGCGTCTACACTGGCACGAATGCTTTTGTGCAAAAGCACATCTCTTGTGCAAAGGCAAATGCCAGTGTAGATGCTCTCTTGCACAAATACTTTAACGTAAAAACTCTTGCGTTAAAATTATTTGCGCAAAACCTTGCCAATTTAGACGTAGCCCAAGAGAACATAATACTTTCTCTTGCTTAGTAGGAAACAATTTGAACAATGATATATTGGAACTCGTCTTACACCATGAAGTAAATTCTGTCTTTGGAAGATGAGCTTTGTCTCATAAGGTTCCATTGTGGGCAGTTCTTTGTGCAGTTTGTTCAGCTCTTCTGCTTTTTGAGGGCAATTTTATCGAAGTCTAATCAGACTGACAATTTGGTAAAACTAATTTTATGCCATGGCCCCCATAGGCCAAACAAGAGAAAATGCTTGTGAAGGGAAATGTAAAAAGGCTTGAGGTATTCTGAAATGAATCTGATATTCAGTCCACTGCCATACTATTTTCAAATAAATTTCAAACTATTGTGTTTTGGGTGTTGGCTTACTCAAAGAGCAAAAATCAAAGCCATCTTGTGACAATGATTTTTATATTAAATTTGCTATTTTAAAATATGCTTAATTTAATTGGTCTATGTGGGATGACAATATATATTTCCAATATAAACTCACTGATTAATGGACTATTATCCTGAAAAGGAGAACAATAAGTCCACAAATCATACTGTTAGTGGTAGATTTTTTTTTCCTGAGGAGTAGTTACTACCATTGCCTCTGGAGACAATCAATGTTTGTTTGATTGTTCCCCTTAATTTTCATTTCCTCTACCATGATTTCTCAGTAATTTATCTTGGTGACATGGTATAGTGAGATTAGGCTCGCAACATGGCCTCCTTCTGACCCGGAAGGGGAAACTTCCTAAGACCCTTTGGTAGGTGTGGTCGGGCTCACCCAGCCCCACCCACAGGAACAGGAAGGCGGGGCCAAAAAGTATAAGAACCGGAGCTCAGAGCTCACTTGAAACCTGGCTGCTATGCAGGCCAGATGTTTGCAGGCCCGGCAAAGAGTTTGCAGGGTCCAAGGCAGTGTGGCTCCCAGTCAGGGCAGCGAGTGAGCAGCTGGATGGGTGGAACCAGGAACTGGGCAGCACGGGGCCCTGAATGTGCAGGGCCCAAGGTAACTGCCTCACTCGCCTTGCCCAAAGGCTGGGTCTGGATGTTTGGCCCAACCGCGCTGCCCTGAAAGGGAGAACTGGGTTGCATGGCCAGGGCTGCTGCAAGGCTCAGAAGACTGGCCAAAGCCACTGCTGGGCCTAGGAGGCTGGCCCAGGCCACCAAGTCTGCTTCAGGGCCCCAGAGTTTGGCCAGGACCCCTGCTGGACCCTGAAGCCAAAGCCCATGGACATGCTGCTAGCACCTTTGTCCCTGGCAGACTCCACTGAGCCTAAGTGGAGCCAGGTAGGCCCCTGGGGGAATCATGAAGCATCCCAGGGTTTGCCAACATAGGGCTGGCTGAGGAGATGGAGGTCAACTGGACAGCTTGTTGTGACCTGGATCCCTGCTGACCCCTTGACCTGGTTGACATTTGGCCAGGATTCCTGCTACCCCCAACTAGAGTTGCCAGGTATCTGGTATTCACCTGGACAGTCTGGTATTTTCATCTCCTGTCTTGTAAAAAAATTCAGAGAATGCCGGACACCTGCGATGTCCAGTATTTTCTGAATTTTTCCCCAGCCAGGAGGCAAAAATGCCAGGCACCTGGCAACCCTACAAACACTCAGCGCCCGGCCTCTCCCGCCCCCCCCTCCGGCTCCCAACACCCCCACCCCTCTAAACCCAGGCCCCATGCTTACCTGGTTCCCCAAGTCTGCCAGCACAAAATGGCTGCTGGCCAAAAGACTTGGGGCAGCTTCCCCTGGGTCTTAGTGCTCAACCTCTCCCCTGTTTCTATCCCTGCACTCACTCTTAAAAGGGACATGCTGTTTTAATGCTGTTATATTTAAAACCATTTTTTTGGTTTAATAAATCCTTTTTTTCCTGGTGTTTTTTTTTTTTTTTTTTTTTGAGGGGGGAGGGGTGTTCGGTATTTTTGTTTCAACCGTCTGGCAACCCTACGCCCAACCCAGTGTCAGTACTTGCTACTACTGTTAGGGCCCTGGGCTGTGACACGGTGGAGCACATGGGCCTACTTCCCTCCCACCCCACCACTCCTCTTCTTGGGTGGCAGGTTCTCCTGATAGTGATAAAAACCCTTGTGCTTATTGGATCGCCACCAGTGAGGAGATCCAACCCGTGCTCAGCCTGTAGATAGGCCTGAGCTTTAAACTGCTTAACTATTTGTACTGTTTGTTTGCTGCCCCATCCTGACTAAAAACATGTCTCGAAACTGTTTACTCAGTCTGCATCCAATGCCTGAGCCTTTAAACTGCTGTTTGTGTGTGCCTGCCCTGCCATGAGTCAGAGCTTGGGCCAGTATAAAGACTGCTAAATTGCTTTTGGGTATCTGTCCAGCCCTGGACTTGAGGCCCAGGCTTAAAGGGGACTTCCAATTGTTTATTTACAGTTCCGACCACAGATATATGGCCCAGGACTAAGCTAGCTGGGCCTACATAGGGCTAAGGTCTGTTTGAAGCAAAACTTCAAGCAGAAATATCCTCTATAGGGTTTTAGGCTTCTTTTAAATTATTCCAATGCAACTAAAATGACTCAGACCCCAGGATTGCTTCTGACCCATCCCTCAAACATTAATGTGAAATAAAATAATCAACTCCTACCCAGTATCTATCAATACAAATCAAGAAACAGAACACTTTTTTCTGTCTCCTTATTCTGGCTTGTAGACAGCCAATGCACTCTCCTTTGAGTGCTTAAATCCTTAAAAGCTCACACTTTGAAAGGTTCTGAGCTCCTTGTAACTGCCTCCCAGTTTTGCATGGCACCCTGCTCTGATTCTGATAACTTCTGATTGTCTCCTCACACTATCTGGCTTTGTGGTGACATGCCTAATTATATGGGTGGGGGTGAGGGGAGGGCACCTCCCCTGCAGGTGTTAATTAAAAAACAACAACCACTTGTAAATATGTCTTGTAAGCAGCAGCCCTAGCTATTTTGCCTCAGCCTTGAGCTGTACTGTTGAAGTACTAGCAGGCTTATTATGGCAGCTACATTTGATAAATGGTGGGGAGGGAAGGCACCCTGCGTTCCCTATGTCATGAACTATCACGTTTGTCTGTTCACAGTGTATATTAGAACTTGGAAAATGTATCCCTTTGAATTTTACAGTTTATTTCACAAGCAACCTATAGAGTGTTGTTGGTTTTTGCTGGGTTTGTTTTTCTTAATGCCTTACTTTTGGAAAATGAGCAGGGAAAATGACAGAAATGGGACACTCCCACAGGTAGATCAGTGCAGTGGGCCTCAGGAAGGCAACACAGACGGTGTGCATGAGCTGCTAAGATTTACGAGGAACCCCTAAATAATCCAACTAGCTTTAAATCAGAAAAAGAAGGGGGAAAATAAATTAGTACTTTGAAAACTTCCTTTTCAACAGCTGCTCCACTGTATAAATGACCTAGCTTTTAACCATTGTGAAGTGTCATGCCACACCATGTCAGTTAGTTCAATAGCATAATGGAAAAATAAAGTGTTTATCTATCTGCAAAGAGATGATGTTTTCTTGATTTGTGTCATAATTTGTTACTCGGCATGTGAGAAGCAAACAGGGAGCTGGACTACGGGGCCCTATATTAACAACTATGGGTTTATCCCATTTTATGCAGGAACCGATAATTAATTGTGGGGCTAACCATTTTATTTCCAGCTTGTTTTACTTCATGCAAATTAAATGTAAGTTCTCTTAGCACCAGAGGGCATTAACCTGAAGATTTTTCTACATGCAGTTTAAAAGGGACTTTCTATTATTAATAATAAGCTTTCCCCGTGGAAGTGAACAGTCGCTTCTCTAATGATATTTATTATAGGACAATATATACTTTGATAAGCGCAAAATCCCACTGATATTTCCAGCTGTGTTATTCTAACTAATTAGCATTATGTAGCAACTATTTGAAGCTACAGTACAGGATGTACTCCCCTTTTTCAACTCAAATTCATAGAAATGAGACAATTGCTTTAAATTGCATTTTTCTCTCATAAGTGGTTGCTAAAACACCTATTCTTACAAATACATTCCAAATGCCTGCTAGTATGGAGATATTGTATTTTTACCACTTTCTATTTCTTCCTGTCTTGTAAGGACCAGATTTTCCTGTTCATAATAAGCACGGTTCTCAAAAATAGCATTAAAAGTACACAGACTTTCCCATTAGTATAAGTTGGTACAATGAGCACATTTTTAGTATGTGTTGCTCCTAGCACCCTTGCAAAATGGAAAGAAATATAGTTTGCATTATGTCCATAAAACCACCATTTTCTGAGATTTCACCACCATGAAAGCAAGTGATTGGACTTTTCATCCAGTTTTGGTGTTATTTCAGAAATAGGAATGAATTACTTAATGTTAGGAGCTCTGATTTTGCAATACTAGACAACACTGTTAGTTTAAACAACAAGGAGTCCAGTGGCATCTTAATAGCTAACAATTTTATTATGGCACTAGAAGATTACCCAGCATTGCTTGGATCCTTCAGGATAGGGGGCTGAGGATGCGGAGTACAAGAGTCAGGGCAGGAGCTTGAGAATGTGCAGAGATCAGGGCTGGGGCTTGTGGGTATGGGAGATGCAGGAGTCAGGGTTGGGGGTGTGTGGAGGGGTAGAGGGCAGGGGGCTGAGGGTGTGTGGGGGTTCAGGAGTCAGGGTTTGCATGTGAGGAAAGGCTCAGGCAAGGAGATTGAGGTGGGGGGGAGAGGGTGCAGGAGGTAGTGGGAGCCACACAGGCTGGGCAGTGGCTCCCCAGAGACTGGCTATAGTAGGGGCTGCATTGCCAAGGTGTTGGTTCCCCAGGACTGGCTGTGGTGGAGGCTACACTGCCTAGGGAGCAGATCCCTGGGGATGGCTGCGGTGGGAGCTGTGTTGGCCAAGCAGTGGTCAGGAAACTTATCTGCTTCTTACTGGCTCAATGGGTTTATAGCTCTCCTTGTCCCCATCTCTCGTCCCTTGCTACACCCCTGTGATCATTACATGGTATAACTCTCCCTGCTAGCAGCTCCCTCCCTTTCCATGTTGTGAAAAGCAATTACATTCCAGACACATCCCATTGTCTTGCCACAGTCAAACCCTTACCTTGCTTTAAGTTATGGTAATAGAAAACTGCATACCAAATTTGGTGGTCCTAGCTCTTGAGGAGTTTTGAGCAGACAGAGAGGCAGGCAGACTTACGGACAAACAAACTCTCTCAAATACATAGTAGATAAGCTTTTATCTGATGCTCACTTCATCAGCTGCATGAAGAGAAAGAAAAAGAACCAGATAATAAGGATATAGAGATGGGAGTGTTACATCCAAGCTAATTTAATTAGGGTGGATGTGTAGGGATAACACATTCCCCCAAATGGAAGTGACTTCCCATAATTTGTTCTCCACAACTAAAAGTCTAAGTAGTATAAGTTTGTTAAGTAGAAGGATATAAGTGTTTAGATTTGTTCTTGTTAAAGTGTTTAGATTGTGTTATCAAGCTTGATAAGTGTTTGGATTTATTATTATTATTATTTGTTAAGCTTGTTAAATGTTTAGATTTATTACTATGTAGCCAGAAACAGCTCCCCTCTGTGTCCCAGGGCACACTCAAGCTTTTGCAAGGGGCTGCTTGAAATTGACATTGCAGTGATTCATTGTAACAAAGCATTGTCTAGCCACTAACTCTGCTCTGGGAGCCAAGCCCTGTAATTGACTAAGGGCATTGTTGTAACTATAATAGTAACTAACTCAGCACTCAGAGAGAGAATGTTTTAAGAAATGACACCCAGAAACTTTTGTGACTTTTTGTAACTACAACTCTTCTATATGTAAAGTTATTATACAAAATACTGTATGTGAAACATTAATTAGGGAATGTATGTAAGAGAGAGAGTGCTTGGACGATGAATGAATGGTTTTGAGAGGTGCCGGCCTGAGAATGCAGCAACAAAGGGCTGAAGAAGGTGTCAGGTGCCAGTGCAACCAAAAGGTGTCAAGTGGAGAAAACCAAGTACTGGAAGTCCACCCTATGAGATCACTGATGAGCACCTGACAGCCACCCTGGACATTAGCATGATGCAGCAATTCCCATAGACTGGCATAGGAAGAAGTTCCTATAAGACCTGGACTAAAAGGCTATGGAGTCAGAGTCCAAGGTTCTGCTGTCAGCCCACCAGGAGCTTCAGATGCACATCTGATCAGGACTTCGCTCCCCACTACTATCACTTGTGTACAGAATACCTGGCCGGTATTCTGTGACAAGCAGCTTCCAGGCTGGTAACTATAATAAATACACAGAACTTGAATGAATGAATGGATGCATGATTGAATGAATGTTTATATATATAAGTGCATAAGAGTAAAGTAGTGATAGGAATAAGTAGTTAAACAATGTTGTTTGCTTCTATCTTTTCTTTATTCTTTATTATTATCTTTACAATAAATGTGGCTTTTTGCCTTATCCCCCTCATAAGATCCAGCTTGCTTTTATTGGTACGACAGATGTAGATAAGAAGGTGAGAATACCTAGTGGAAAGTTACTTATGATAATGAGTAAGCCATTCCCAATCCCTATTCAGACCCATTCTGATGGTGTCAAATTTGTATATGAATACCAACTCAGCAGTTTCACATTGCTGCCTGGTTTTGAAGGGTTTTTTTCTTGAGGATGGAAACTTTGAAGTCTGTAACTGTGTATCCCAGGAGCTTAAAATGTTCTCCCCCTGGGGTTTTTGTTGTTGTTACCATTCTTGATGTTTGATTTGTGTCCATTTACTGGAGATTTGATCACCAAGGTATAATGAAGAAACACCAAAATGGTTCCTTTTGTGGACTTAGCCATGCTTTGAGTTCCAGACTTCAGTGATCTCATATGTCATAGATTCTCTTTTAAGAATTAAAAGGTTTGCAGAATGACAGATTTTACTTTTGTCAGAAAGGACTTTTCTTCAAAACTTAGATGATTAATCAAATACAAGGATGGCCAACAGATAATTGCATTTCATAATGAAATGCAAGAAAGACAGAGAACAAATAAGCTCTTGGATCAGACTAAGTCTAATATGTTCACAATCAAATGTACTCTGTTAATTCTCAGCTTTCTTTTATTTTTTCTACAGAGGAATATAATTATCTTAGTCGCATTAAGATTTAATCAAAGCCAAAAAGCCTATAGTTTTATAATGATGATTTTCTATTGAAAATCATATCACTTTTTATCTTCAATGTTTTTAGTCTTTGTCAAACACTTCATGTGCCCTTCTGTAGTGCCATTTAGATTTGGTGCTGCCCAGTACGTAGTACAATTTAAATCCATTTGGAGTATATTGTGTATTGTCTTTGATGCATGGAGATTTCTAGGCATATTTTCCAATAGATCTTTTGAATGAAAACACTTGGTAGTGTAGGAGGTAAAAGGATGTTGTAGGATGAGGTCTTGTTAGAAAGAGTATGAGGACTCAACAGTCGGGTTACTTTTGTGGGGAGAGGGAGGTGTTCAGAGAGGGACAGATTGCTCTTCATTCTCAAGTTTTAGGTCCAGGTTATCAGAATAGTTGGGCATCAAAAGGCTCTTCTAATGTGCACACAGATAGTCACAGTTACTTATTGTTTTTTTTATTTGATTCTAGTATCTCAGAGATATAGTCATGGGCAATTGCGGCTAGGCGTATGACCCAATTATGCTGGGTGAGATATAAGCATAGAACAAAGAACAACCCTGCTCCCAAAGAACTTCCAGTTTAAGTATATGTGCCATTACAAAAATCACAAATAGGTGCATCCATTGCAACCCTTGTTGGAGAAAGTTAAAGAGAAAATACATTCTTCCAAAACCATTTCTCTTTCATAGTCAACTCTTTATACCCTTTCTACATTATGTGGCCCCTTGAGATGTGCATTCATGTTGGTTTTAGTCATCATGGTTTCTACTTCTTTCCCCAATAAGGACCAGGAGCCACATTAGTCAAACAAGAAATCCCTTCAGTAGATTAATTTTGTTAAAAGGAAAATAAAAAGTCTACAAGTTCTACTTCTACTTCAGGAAATTAGTTTTACTTTTATTTCTGAGACAGTTGTGTCTTTAAAAAGCATGTAGGTAGGTAGGACAAAGTAATTAATTACTACTCCTGGCTGTAACAAAGAAAAAGCTAAATTAATTGAGAACTTTATTATCATTTTCTTAGATGTGATTACCACTCTGCATCCTACTATGTAGACTGCACAGTTTGATGCCAAAATATGTAACTGGCAATCAGCTCCACAAACTTGACAGTGATTCAAACTTGACACTGATGCAATATGCTTCTTCACTGTGTCATCAAGAGAAACACCACAGAAAATAAATAACAAAAGGAGAGATAAGATGAGTCAGAGGTACTAGAGGCTGAAACTTGAAACCAGATGTCATAAGGAACAATGACATAGCAGTTAGCATCTTCATAGTGTGTAGGTATGTGTGGAAATTGTTTCCATACTAGCCTGTGACCACTGTATTGTTCCAAGTTCCAAAAAGTCCAAGACAGCTGGACTTCTGATGTGGGTTGGTTCTTCAAGGAAGAAAAGTGGGAACTGAGAAGCAGAGTAGAAATGTTTAGTCCATTTTATTGCAACCATTTATACTTTTGAATAAAGGCAGCAAATCCTCAGCAAAGCTCCACCAGTATACAGAGACAAGCCCTTAGTTTCAAAAGGTATGTCTATACTACAGGATAAGGTTAAATTAAGATATGCAACTTCAGCTACGTTAATTGCATAGTCGAAGTAGCTTAACTCACCTTTTGGCATGGTCTATACTGCAGGAAGTAGAAGGAAGTACATTCTTCCTTCGACTTCCCTTACTCCTTATGAAAGCAGGGTTACCAGCATCGATTGGAGTTAGCTCACTTTGAATTAGATATCTTAACTAGATTGTTAATTCAAACCCTGGGGCTACGTCTACACTGGCCCCTTTTCCGGAAGGGGCATGTAAATTTCACTAGTCGTCGTAGGGAAATCCGCGGGGGATTTAAATATCCCCCGCGGCATTTAAATAAAAATGTCCACCGCTTTTTTCCGGCTTTTAAAAAAGCCGGAAAAGAGCATCTACACTGGCCCCGATCCTCCGGAAAAAGCGCCCTTTTCCGGAGGCTCTTATTCCTACTTCAAAGGGCACTTTTTCTGGAGGATCGGGGCCAGTCTAGACGCTCTTTTCCGGCTTTTTTAAAAGCCGGAAAAAAGCGGCGGACATTTTTATTTAAATGCCGCGGGGGATATTTAAATCCCCCGCGGATTTCCCTACGACGACTAGTGAAATTTACATGCCCCTTCCGGAAAAGGGGCCAGTGTAGACGTAGCCTGGAAGATTAATAACAGCAGCTTCAATCTTCCTCTGTAGTGTAGATGTACTCAAAGAGTCTCATCTTAATTAAGTCATGAAACACAAAGGATAGTTCTAAGCACTGTATATGATGCGATATGACTTGTATGATTTTGACATCTTCCAGTGTTAACTGCCAAGATATTTATTTAAAAGCATGATGTAATCACCTTCCCCTGAAACTGTAGCCCAGAGATGATTGAGTATTGGAAATTTAGGAAAAAAATAGAATGTGTCTCAAGGGTTAAATATTCAAGACTTCATTGGAAATTAAAGTCAAATTAGCAATACTGAATGAATAAGATCTATTCCCAGTTAAGAGTTAGTATCATAGATCTGGCCATATATATAAAAAAGAGAACAAAGTGCAGAGAATGCAGATGTAAGTTGTACATCATCAAACTGTGCAGTAAGGGCAAAGGAGGCACACAGCATAGGAAAATAAAAGCTCAGCAAAGAAGCATCCTCCTTTCTGATAGTATAACAAAGTATCACACCCCAACATCTTCCTGCAGTTTAAGAGATGAAACAAAGTAAGCTGAGAAATATTGCAAAATAGAAACAGCAGTGGAGTAAGCTGGGTATGGTAGATCTGGAAGCTACCAAAGCAGCACCCAGGGCTGAAGTCAATATGGCACACAAAAGAAAAATACGAAACATGGTAGCTGCAGCAATAGAAAATGAAGCAGGTACAGCAGTCAGAGACATAGAACTGAGGAACATGGAGGAAGACAGGGGATCATAAGTAGCAGTAAAGATAAGAATAGCTTCAGGAGTCATGGAAGCAGTCTTGGCAGCTTACATTTATGGCAGCAGCACACACAAAACTTAAATGGCACCCAATGAAACAGCAGCTGTAGTTGATGCAGCATTTTCCTTTTCCATTAAAAAGTGCCACCAGCATAACCTAACTGCTACCCCAGCTGCAGAAACATGTAATCTCAATCAAGTTCTCATTTCATTCTTCCTCAGCCATCAGCTGCTACATTTTGATCCTTTGCCCATCTGAAGCACCCAATTTTATTTTGCAGAAGACACAAAGAGCAGAGTGAAACTTCTCTGTGCTTGATGCTGCATTTATTCATCTGGCAGTATGTCACATACCGTTTGCTTTCCTTAGGATGAGTTGGGAGGTAGATACTTTTAAAGATAGACGTAGAAACAATGTGAATGGGGTGGTTAAAAGTAAAGAAGCATTTAGCCAGTATATATTTGAGGGTCCAGATCCTCAAAGGTATTTAGATGCTCATTTATTTCAATGAGAGATGGGTACCTAAATATATTTGCGGATCTGGATTTAGGCCTTTGTCTGTTAGTACACTCCCTAAGACTGATTCTGCAGTATTCCCTACCATTCCATTCCATTTTCTTGGCAAAATAAAGTCTGTGGATTATACAAGAGCTAGATAGATTCATGAAGATTAGGTCCATCAATGGCTATTAGCCGGGATGGGTCAGAATGGTGTTCCTAGCCTCTGTTTCTCTGGAAGTGGGTAACAGGAGAGCAATCACATGAGGATTAACTGTTGTGTTCCCTCCCTCCGGGGCATCTGGTATTGGCCACTGTCAGCAGGCAGGATACTGGGCTAGATGGACCTTTGGTCTGACCCAGTGTGACCATTCTTATGTTTTTTATAAGTTAGAGTAATGTTTTTTGTGATATGCAGAAGGTCATGGAAGGGATCATTCTAAATGTAACAAAGCACTTTCTAGATACAATGCCCAGTCAAAATACCACATCCAAATCTTCTGTAAATTTTGGATTGAAATCCAGTTCTTTGTTCATAATTGCAGTAGGATCCCAACTCTGTGAGCTGAATAGACTTCAATTTTGGAAAAGTTTGGTAAGATCCAGTTCTGAACTTTGTAGTGTGAGCCTATCTCTAATATTTTCATACGTGAGTTGTAACACATGAAGTATTAATTTATTAGCTCATTGGGGCTTTTATCCCATTTTTCCCTCTCTGAATTCTCTAAGTATTTATGGCTATCAATAGTCAGGACATTTAGGTTCTATGCTTGGCTCTGCCTCTCAACTGCTTTTTCACCTTTGGCCAGTTACTTAATTGATCTAATCCTCAGTTTCCCCAGCTTCAAAATAGAAGCAATAATATTAATCTACACCGGGTGTTCTCTATCTTGTTTATTTCTGAGTCCACCCTCCCCCCCCACGCTATAAAAACTCCATGGCTCAGCTGTGTCACAACAGCTGTTTTTCTGCATATTCAGTAGATTAAGAGCCTGGCCTGATGTCTGGGAGTAGCAAGCAGGCCAGGCAGGGTCACATGACACAGCTAAGTCAAGTTGAATCTTATGTTGAAACTAAGTTGCTGAAGCTTTTGCCTTCGTCCCAAACAGTTTTCTGCTCCCCAGGGACTCTAATATTGGCCCTGCTCTCCAGTTTATTTTTGGGGGACCCTCTGCAAACTGAAGCCCCATGAAGCCACATTGGTCAGGCTTCAGCTTCAGCCCTGGGTCATGGGGACAGGATCTTGGCCCTGCTCGCTGGACCCTTCTGAAACCTGCTCATGGCCCACTAGGGGGCTCCAGAGCCCTGGTTGAGAAATCTGTGCTACAGGAATGAGACTAAATTTCCTATGCTAGTGTGGTTCAGACTGTATTCCAAATAGTTCTGTTGTCAGTTTTGAATCCAATGAAGAGTAATTAATCAGGATCATCTTGATTTTCCTGGTCTGAAAACTAAGTTGAAATTATTCTCTCATTAAAATTGATAAAATCAGATACAGCATAAGTGAGAGTCAGCCATTTAAAAAAATATTTAAAATAGGTGTTAACATTAATTCCATGCAAGCAAAATCACTGGAGGTATCTCATCTGTGGAGATTACCTTGTAATGCTACCATGCTCATTCTCCAAACACTACTAGGGAAAAATCTTATAAGGTTCTGTACATGGGGCTCCTCATTCCTTCTGCAAATAACAGGCAGTGAATCAGTGGAGAGCACATGAGACTGATTATATCAAAATCAGTAGCAAAAATGAGCTCTTTTCTATTTAAATACCTATTTAAATTAATTTATTTTATTGATTTTTGTACTGACTATTGGGGCTAGAATAATAAATAACAGGAATTTCTATCATACAGTAGTGCATCTGATCTCATATTTTGTCCCTGACACATGCCAGAATTATTGAGGGGTAACTATCCTCATAATATAGAATTATCTATCCAACTGGGAAATGTTTCCCTAACCCCAGGAAACTGGTGGTTTCTTTATGCACTAAAGAATGAGAATTTAGCACATCTCATATAGTTTGCTCTTTCCTGCTTATTGTAAATGTCAAAGTTTAAGTACCTAAAGTTTTAAAGAATACTTTGCATTCCATTGAAAGTCATCAAAATGCTTTACAATTTTAACTAAGCATCATGTTACCTCTTACCTAAATAGAGTCTTTGATACAAGCAGGTGCAATTTCAAAACAGAAAATTTCATCTCCTTATATCAGGGCTGATTTTGGTGTTAGGAGTAGAAACAGGTGGAGAAATTCTGCCATTTAACTGCAACTGTGCCTTCCCAGAAAGCTTGTAAGGAGCTTTATTTGGCTTTAAACATCAGTTTCAATGCATTAATGCGGGCATTAGGATTATGCAATAAGTACCAGTTGAGTCTCTTTGGTTTGCTGATTGGATCTAGTATTTGAATACCAGCTCTTCTTCTTCATTAAATGACTCAGTACTACATACATTGGTGTCATAGTAACAAATTCTTTTTCACCATTGACAAATGAATTTAATTCAAAATACACCAATACATATCTCTCTCCACAACCTCCCTTTGCTGTCTTCAGCAAACATGGTGCGGAGAAGAAGGGAGAGGGTTAGCTTTCCAAATCTAGCCACTGATGAGGGAGGGTTGGCAGCTTAGGCAGATCATTTCAAAGTCATTAGTGAGATTCAAGCTCATTACCAACCCTAATAAGGATTATAATTACAGATGTGCCAAAGGAACCTGAAAAGATATGAATATCACTGCATATGCTGCAGCTGAAAGGACAAATGATGCTAACCCAGTGACAATAGGAAAGCCTTGTGCACATTCTGAGAAAGGCTACATCAGTGATAACTTCCACTCTCAAGCTTCTCAAGAATTTGGGGGAACATATTATACTATTCAAATTGCTTTCAGAGACAAGGTGTCTTGACCTGGTTCCTATTTTTAATTATAAATGCACACTCACACATTCCCTTGCATAAGCTTTTTCTAATCTCAATTCTAATTCTTTCATGTTATAGCATTTCTTTTACATTTTAAAATAAATGTGAACTGCTTTTTTCTTTGATCTCCCTACTGTTAGTTTTACAAACTACAGAAAAGAAACATCTTCTTCTTCTGGTATCTTAATTTGGAATGAAGCAGAAGAGCTAGTCTTTAAAAAATGAAATAATTTCTAGGCAGTAGCATAAAGATGCAAGTATTAAAATATTTCAGTGCACACAAAATGAAGATATAATTGGAGTATCAATAAAACGGGGTGAAATTCTGATTCCAGAGAAGTCAATGGGAGTTTTGACACTAGTGAAGTCAGGATTTTATCCAGGGTGTACAAGACACATTCAAATATATTTTTTAATAAAAATTAGCATGGGTCCTAATAAAAGCAAGTGACTGATGTCATTTAGAAATTATGGACTCTTCATCTGGACCAGACTTCAGCTATGCCTAAACTAGAGAGTTTACAGCACCACAGCTATACCGATGCAGGTGTGTCACTATTAGATCTCCCATGTGTTTGCTCTGATGTAAGAAAGCTCTTCTGTCTACATAATTAAACCACCTTCAAGGAGAGGCAGGTGCCACATTGGTAGAAGTAGTTCTCCAGCCAACATAGCCCTGTCCACACTGGTGCTTATGGGTATGTCTACACTACAGCACTAATTCGAACTAACTTAATTTGAATTAGTTAATTCGAACTAGTGCATCTAGACCTAAAAACTAATTCGAATTAGCGTTTTGCTAATTTGAAATAGCATGTCCACATTGAGAGGACCCTGAACCGAAGTTAAGCCTGGCCGGAACCAGTGCCGGCAGGGCATCAGGTTAGGACGTAGAGTGTGGAGCTGCTGCCTCAGGCTAGCTGAGGGCTGTGCTTAAAGGGACCCAACCCCCACCCCAGACAGACAGTTCTCAGGGTTCCCCGCTTGCTTGTCTAACTTGATGAGGGACAGCAAAGCAGTCCTGTCTTGGAGTGCCCTGAGTGCCCACATTAAGCACATCACAGCACTCGGCCATCAGCCAGGCTGCACTTACCGCAGGCTGCCATTCAGGGGGGTCAATCGTGGGGCTGTCAGGATCCAGGAGGCTTTGCAGGAGATCTTCCACCCTGAGGAGCCCGCAGAGCCACCCCAGTCCTCCCCATTGGGGGCTCGTGCCCCATTCTTCCCTCACCTCCTTCCACTCTACCCCTCCTTAACTCCCCCTTCCTGATGTAAAAAATAAAGGACACGTGTGTTCAAAAATAGAAACTCTCTTTATTTAATAAAACTGCGGGGGGGGGGGGGGAGGTGAGGTGGCGGGCAGGGATTAACCTCTGGGGAGACTGGGGAAAGGAGGTGGGAGAGGGGAAGAGAGAGGGTGGACTAGGGGAGGGGTAAACCTGGGAGGAGGGAGCTGGAAGGGGGAAGCCAGGGGAAGAAGGAGGAGGGGAAGCATAAAACTATGGTACGCCATATCTTCAGTACTGTGTACAGATGTGGTCTCCTCACCTCAAAAAAGATATTTTGGCCTTGGAAAGGGTTCAGAAAAGGGCAACTAAAATGATTAGGGGTTTGGAACAGGTCCCATATGAAGAGAGGCTAAAGAGATGGGGACTTTTCAGCTTAGAAAAGAGGAGGGGGATATGATAGAGGTATATAAAATCATGAGTGTTGTGGAGAGGGTGAATAAAGAAAAGTTCTTTATTAGTTCCTATAATATAAGGACTAGAAGACACCAAATGAAATTAATGGACAGCAGGTTTAAAACAAATAAGCGAAAGTTCTTTTTCACACAGCACATAGTCAACCTGTGGAACTCCTTTCCACAGGAGGCTGTGAAGGCTAGAACTATAACAGAGTTTAAAGAGAAATTAGATAAATTCATGGAGGTTGGGTCCATAAAAGGCTATTAGCCAGGGGTTTGGAATGGTGTCCCTCACCTGTTTGTGGAAGGCTGGAGATGGATGGCATGAGATAAATTCCTTGGTCATTGTCTTCGGTCCATCCCCTCTGGGGTACTTGGTGCTGGCTACTGTTGGCAGACAGGCTACTGGGCTAGATAGACCTTTGGTCTGACCCAGTACAGCCATTCTTATGTTCTTGCAGGGTCTGCTGGCTGGGTGCTGGCAGGCTTGCAACTGGCGCAAGCACTGTAGCCAGACCGTGCCCCTTTAAGGGCTCCAGAGTCAACAGGGGGGCAGAAGAGTTTCCCTGGTTTGACCCAGAGTGGCCATTAGGGCAAACTGGGAAGGGCTAGCCTCCAGCTAGTTCAAAATAAGTGGCTACACAGCCCTTAATTTGAACTACTTAATTCGAACTAGGTGTTAGTCGTCATAGAATGAGGTTTACCTAGTTCGAATTAAGTGCTCCACTAGTTCGATTTAAATTCGAACTAGTAGTTTGCATGTGTAGCACCTATTAAAGTTAATTCGAACTAACAGCTGTTAGTTCGAATTAACTTTGTATAGTAGATATACCCTACACTATATAGCTCAGGGTGTGGTTTTATGTCACTTACGGGTGTGAAAAGTTTTGCTGACATAAGTGGTAGTGTAGACCTAGCCTTAGAGTGATTTGCCAGAATTCAAGCAGCCTTAGGTAGTTATATCTTTTCAATAGCACTTTATATTTCAATAGCACTTCATCAATTGTTATAATTTCAAACAAGCAGAGTTGTGCTTTTTTTTCATATCACCCCTCAGTCTTTGAAAGACCCACAAAACCACCTCTTTGTTTTAAATTCCCTCCTGAAATCTCTCCTATGCCTCCATGCCTACATAACCTTGACAATGGTGATAGTGTGTCCATCGTCTTTCATGTTGACCAGCAGTACCTCATTGTTACTTCGTATTTCCCTCCCCATCTGTTTGTTGTAATACAAGATACAGCTCATGGATACAATTAAATTTGGAAGCTTACCTTCCTTCCTTTCCTCCCCCCCCCCCCCCCGCATCCCCCTCCTGTTCTGAAATGTGATTTGTCCTTTTCATATGTGTTCATTTTTTTTAATTGTATCCTTTGGTATATATGGTTGTGACTATTTTCTTCCACTATTTGATCTGAGGAACTGGGTCTGGCCCACGAAAGCTCATCATCTAGTAAACCATCTTGTTAGTCTTTAAAGTGCTACATTGTCCTGCATTTTGCTTCAGCAGCAGGGACTGTCTTTTTGTTATGTTTGCACAACACCTGGCGTGACAGGACTGTGATCTTTTGCTACCCCAATATAAATGCATGTTGGACCTCCCTGATCCGGCATCCTCGGGACCTGACCAATCCAAAACAAAGGAGTTTGCCAGACCAGGGGGGGATATGTCTCTCTGCTGACAGACTCTACGCTCTCCCAGAGTCTGTCAGCAGATCACCAGGCTCCCCTGCCCCCAGCCACTAGACTCCTGGCTCCATGGCAAGGCTTAGGCTGCCAGACTCTGTTGACCCAGGGCTGCTGGGGCTCCACAGCCGGCTGCTCCCTGCCTCTGAGTCCAGGGGCTCTGTCATCCAGCAACATCCTTGGCCATGGATGTTGCCAGCCCGAAGAATCCAACCTAGAGAGTTTCAACCTATAATTAAAAATAATTCTGAAGCACTTTACAAACATGAATAGGACTTACATGTGTGATATGTATGGTTATCTCTATTTTACAAATACACAGCTGAAAGAGAGCCGATTACTAGTCCCCTGTGGACACTACACCACATATTCCTCACCCTTCTATTTTGCTAGTCTGAAATTGATATTATTGGAGAGTCATGTATCTCATCTTGAATGTGTCTAATTCAAAAAGATTACTTAGGCTGAGGTTTATTAAACCTAGACAGTTACCTGAATAATTCTTTGCTATCTTTAACAAGATTTGTTTAGACATCCCATTTGGAGATGTAGGTGACTTAACTGTTAAAGAGAAGGCAGGAAGGTGGAAAACAATGACATTTTTGAACAAAAAGAAACCACAAATTAAGGTCTAACTGCCAGTGCCATCAGCATAGGGAGGAGTGACAAAACATGCTTGGAATGCCTTATTATAAAAGGATGCAAATCAAAACTTATTTCTGTTTATTTTTCATTGGTGACAACAGATGTTTTGAACATTAAAGGCAGTGAGCGAGTGTGCAGGGAGACGTGTTAAATGAGTCTGGGAAGATTGACATTTCTGAGTTGCAGTGAATGGACTGATGAAGAGACAATCAAGTTTGTTGACCTTGAGGCTGTCATAGAGCTGTCCTCGTGGAGTTTGCAATATGGAAGAGTTGCTGACTCAGAGTTCAATTATTAGTTTTATCCCAGAATTAAATTATTCAATAATTTAAGGAACCAAAAAGTAACACTTCTTAAAAAAGAAGAAGTTTATCCTTAGGATGATACTTGGTGCTTTTTAATGTGCTTTAACTGCACATTTGTCTTGTCATCGCAGAATAATCAGCTTGGTTTTTTTTTTAAATAACATTCCATGTGAAATGAAGCATACAATAACACTAAAACAAAATAATTCTTCTCTCAGTGGTCTATTCCACCTCCAGTCACTTACTAACCTAGCTTTCAAAAACTTCACTTGTTCTGTTGTTTTCACAATTGATAGTTGCACATTACATTTATGTGAACATTTATTTAAGGCAGAAGAACAGAATTATTTCATCTTTAACAGATGTCAGCGTGTCAACACTAAATCCAGTATATTTACAGGAGTTAATAGTTTCCCACAGGCTATCCTCAACTGATGATCTATGTTTGTGCTTTCCACTGTCTGTTGCATACATAACCTTGTCTTTGCTGGTCCCAGTCAATGACGTTGAATTCTCTGCCAAAGAAATTCTACTGGCTATCTCAATCCCTGCTCTTAAAAGCAAATGTAAACTTTTCTGTCAGTTACCAGAACAGGAAGCATAGCAGTCTCAACGACATTCCCATGCAAGTATTTGAAATATATTATCATACAATTGGGGCACAAAATTCACATGAAGTTGATCAGGATTACAGAGCTGATGTTGCAACACTAATTCACAAGAGTAGTCCCATTGCCTTCAAGGGAACTATTATCATGGACAAGGGATTTCTCATGGACAGAGTACAATCCCACTGCCTGACATGAAGCCCATATTAGGAACATGAGGGTATGTCTACACTACCCCGCTAGTTCGAACTAGCGGGGTAATGTAGGCATACCGCACTTGCAAATGAAGCCCGGGATTTGAATTTCCCGGGCTTCATTTGCATAAGCGGGGAGCCGCCATTTTTAAAACCCCGCTGGTTCGAACCCCGTGCAGCGCGGCTACACGGGGCTCGAACTAGGTAGTTCGGACTAGGATTCCTACTCCAAACTACTGGTACACCTCGTTCCACAAGGAATCCTAGTCCGAACTACCTAGTTCGAGCCCCGTGTAGCCACGCTGCACGGGGTTCGAACCAGCGGGGTTTTAAAAATGGCGGCTCCCCGCTTATGCAAATGAAGCCCGGGAAATTCAAATCCCGGGCTCATTTGCAAGTGCGGTATGCCTACATTACCCTCCTAGACATACCCATACTGTTTTTTGACAAAGCTATAAATAAATTCATTGGTATACAACAAAGTTCAATGAGGTGTAGGTTATTAAAATTCATGGTTACAGATTGCTATAATGTAGGTACGTTTATGCTGGGTTATTAGATTCCGAAGTAATTTACTAATGTTGTTGTTTGAGTCCTGACACCAGCCTTTGGATTACAAATCAATCAGTGCAGAGCAGAGGTCACAACAATTCAAATGAGATACCTCTGACTCACAACATTCATTGAGGTATCTGCAGCATTCTAATTTAGAATGGTCTCAATGGGGTAGCCATGTTAGTCCGTATCTGCAAAAATAATGAGATGTCCTGTGGCACCTTAGAAACTAACAGATTATTTAGGGCATAAACTTTTGTGGGTGAAACCCACTTCATCAGATGAATTGGAGTGGAAATTACAGGGATGTGTATATACAAGGAAGAAGGAAGAAGTCACTGGTGTTAATGAAACTAATGAAGTCAGGATGGAAGTGGGTCATTTGCAGTATGTGGTGTGGAGATGAGTATCCAGAGAAGGGGAAATTGCCTTTGCAATGCATTAACCAGTTGAGATCCTTATTCAATCCTAAATTGAAAGTGTTGAATTTGCAAATGAATTCCAGTTCAGCTGACTCACTTTGTAATTGGGTTTTGAAATTCTTTTGTAAAAGGATAGCTTCTTTCAAATCCATTACCTCCATGGACATTTAGTAATGGATTTGAAAGTAGACAGCCTTCGGCATTTTACTTGTGAAATCTTATGCCCCCAAAAAACTGTTAGTCCCTAAGGTGCTGCAGGACTCCTCATTTTATAATTTAGGATGGTGCGTCACCACTTGGATAGCGGTAGTAGCAATTTTCACACAAACAGTAAAAGAAAATGGAATAGAATCAGGAATGGAAGTAATTTAAAATTTCTTACAGGTACTGTCCTATTGCAACCCAGGTTTCTTTCGGTTCTTTAAATAGCTCCCTGCTGGCTTTTGCCGCGGTTCAGCCAGCTCTTGCTGGAACTGCACATCAGGGTGCACCTGCTTACTTTCACCTCTGAATAGAATTTTATTTTGTGCAATGCTTTTTATAGTCTAGGTATTCCAGGACACTTCACAAATTTGTGAATAGAATATGGTCCATGCAGGTGAACAAAGCATCTACTCTTTATGTTACAGTGGTATGGGTACATTCTTGTATAATGCAACCAGTTTCCCTGAGAGTGCATTCTGTCCGGGCACTAGGACTATCCCTGTGTTTTTATTTTATTTTATTTTATTTTATTTTATTTTATTTTATTTTAAAGTGCCATCAAATTTTAAATTTCACCATGAAAATCCCAAGAGATGGATTGGCTTAATAAAAGATGAAGCTTTCAACAATGTTTCAACAATTATATGTTTTCCCATCCAGAACCACATGGCAGGGAAATACTCAGAGGAGACCCAGGATAGGATATAGAAATCTCCTTTATGCTCATGAACATCCCAAGTAACAGTTTTGAAGTGAATACATGACATTTTTTCAACCCTTATAGTCCTTTGCTCTCTGAGGTGCAATGCATTTCCAAATTTAATGATTATCTAACCTGGCCAAAGATTTTTTCAAATATTTAAATATGAAAATGTCATATGCTAATGATACTGATGCTCACATCCCTGCCAGGACCCAAAGATAGATAATACAATTGCAAATAAGACACTAGTATCTTCTGAGATTTTTCCCATCACCAAACCACATACTAAACAAAGCATATGCAAAAAGCAGATGGAGTATTTCAGTGCCTTCACAGCTCTACGTACCTAGGGGAGAGACAAGCTCATTGCTGTTACATTTTGAGCAAGTCTAATAATTTCTATTAAAGTTATCACAGAATAAACTGTTTTTTGGAGCGAGGTGGGATTGGTATAGTGCATTTTGAGAAGAAAAGCATAGTTCTTTGAGAAGAGAAGCTTCAGTTTTCTTATTTTTCCTTGTAAGCATCTATTTTAGATTAATTGTCAAAATATGTCAGTGTCTTGGCAGCCAGAAATTATGTGGGTGTCTCGTTATAACAAAAACTTTTTTGTTTATAATTGTGGCAGCAACTGAAGGAATGTCCGATCATATAAGTAGTTCATGCCTAGCTAATTTAAAGAATTCCCAGCTGGTTCACACTATCCATCTGAGTTTCTTTCTTTTCTTTTCTTTTCTTTTCTTTTCTTTTCTTTTCTTTTCTTTTCTTTTCTTTTCTTTTCTTTTCTTTTACTGCAGGAAACTGAAGAATTTCACTGGAGCAAGTCATGTCTGAACAGCATTTAGTGTAATTCACTGGGGAATAGTGACAGCTTCATGGTGCTATAATATGATGCATTTCTCTGAAAGCTCTGATTAATAATACTAGACTGATTTTTTGAAGGTATTTGACCAGGCAGCTGTTGCCTCATGTATTCAAATCAGTCTTTCAGAAAATCAAGAGCAGAATTAGCATTGTTGCCTCACTGCATGTGTTATTCATCCTAAACTCTTTCATTATAAATGCTGAATACTTGTAATTTATGTTATCAATATGTTTCAGTCCTTTGCCTAATGTAGAAAAGAGCTCATTATTATTCTCTGTAGATTCCCTTGCCATGGTAAGACTAAACCACAGTCATTTTGAAAAGCAGTGAAGCACTTAAGAAACCACCCACAGGCCAAAGCCTGCCAGTGAAGGAGCAAGCAATAAATGGAAGGTTTTACATTTGTAAACCTTAATACAGAAAGTTAGTGAAGAAGAAAAAGAGATTTTAAATGTATACACCAAGTCTGTGTCAAGGACTGATGAAAACAGCCATCAATTTGCAGAGGTGCAAGTGACAGCATATAGCACTCAGTGATGCTGTCCTTAGCTTAGCTACACTGATTTTCTCAGACAAATGGGGGTATATCTTCACTTAAAAAGCAATAGCGCAGAAGTGTTGCTGTAGCATTTTAAGAGTAAACACTACCTATAGCAACAGGAGGGGTTATTCTATTAGCATGGGTAATCTACCTCATTCAGAAGTGGTCGTTAGGTGGACAGAAGAATTCTTCCTTTGACCTAGAACTCTCTACTTGTGTACAGTACTACTATCAGATTAACAATGTTGCTTAGGGGTATGGAATGTTCATACCCCAAACCAACACAGCAAAATGGACCTAATTTTTTACTGTAGGCTTGGTGAAAGAATTAGCAGCTGCCTAAATTTGAAAAGTAGTGATGGTCAAAATACATCCGAGCAAATAGTTTTTTTATCAGAAAATGATTCTGTGGGAGCATGTTGATTTGACAAATTAATCTGAATGAAGCATTACAATAATTATAATTTCTGATTTGTATTATTGTCATGGTTGAAAGGACCAGAGTAGACTTGCAGAGAGTGATGGGTTTTTTTACATGGTTGGAAATTGAACATTTTAATTTTTATTTTTTTTCTATTACAGAATGGTTTTATATTTGGAAAAATATATTTTAGATTATAAAATAAAAAAAGGTAAAATTGAAATGAGTTTGATTATCTCAAATGATTTTTTAAAATTTTGCTTCACAGGATATTTTAACTTTCTTGGTTTTTTGTTTTTTTCTGATTCAGCCTAATTTTTTTTAAGTAAGAAATTTCCACAAAACAAAATTTTGACTATTGACCAGCTCTAATCAAAGGATTTAGATGTCGGGGATGGATAACCATTCAAAAGTTTGAATCCTTATGAAAACTTCTCTCTATGCCCAAACAGACAGAAAAAGATTTGTTAGATCCTTTAGTCCATTTTTTCCTTCCTGCAAATAATTTTCTAGTGTTTTGTCCTGCAGACAATAATAGTCCAGTGTCACAGAAGATGGTTTTGTAAGCTCTGGAAATATTGAACCACTATAAAAAATTAACTTGTGCTATGCTCCTTAACTACCATATCCACTCAAGTCTCAAATCAAGATATATTCAAGTGGTTATTATTTAAAGGTACTGTAAAATTTCTGATTTATATTTTGACTTTTTTGTTCACCATAAAATATAACATTATGTAGTATATATTTGAGAGTGTATTTCTGTGAGTGAATGATCGAGTATGCCTGCTCATCTGTTTGTTCAAGAACTCCTAATCTGTAAGAGCTAGGATGATCAAATTTGGTATTCAGATTCCTCTTACCATAACTTAAAGTTAGATAAGGGGTTGGTTGTACCAGGACAATGGAATGTGTCTGAAATGTGTCTGGAATGTGTCTTCCACCCACACCCTTCACTGAGTCCCTTCTCCCCACAACTCTGACTACAGCACCCCTCCATGCCCCCAATCCTCTGCCCTGAGCCCCTCATTACCATCCAGCCCCCACTTTTACACTCCCCATGTTCCCAATCCCCTGCTCTGAAAGACCCTAGCAACACAGGGGGCACCTCCCATCTGGGACTGCCCCCACCCTGAGCATCTCACCCCCCCAGCTTCCCTCTAGGGAGGGCGAGGGAGCCTGAAATTCCTCCTGATTCAAAGATTGTTGAACAGGGGAATATTATTGGCTGTTCTCCTTCATCAGGGAGTGATGGGAAAGTACCTAGTTTGCTGCCTTGCTCACTCTGTCTGAGGAGAGCAGGGGGCAGATGAACCTGGACCTATCCCAGCTGGGAAACATGTACCCCTCCCCCAGCTATACTCACTGGAGCTGCAGCAGTCAGGGACAGGTTCTTCTCATCTGGTCCCAAGCTGCTGCAATGAGAGACGGCTGCTTTGGCGCAGCCTGCATACTGAATCCCTCAGCACAAGCCCCACCCCAGAGCAATGATTCAAATGAAGGATGCACATTTTCATTTCATTTTCAAAAAAAACCCTCAAACCCAGTAATAATTAATTGAATTAGGGACCCAAACAACACCAGGAAAATCTTCTAGTAAACTACATTTCAGCTGATACAAGTTTCCAATGAGCAGCAAAATAAATCATATCTAATTTTTGCTGCAAGAAATAAATTAATGCAAATACCAAACATACAATAGATGTATGTAAACTTTTCCATCATGTAATAACAAGATGTTCACTCTCATTGTACTTGACTGATCACAATTTCATACTGTGAGAAATATATTTTATACCCATATGAAGAAACATTCCCTGCAAACATATGCAATAATATATATATTTAATAATTAGTATCTTCCCAATATATTGCTTTTATTTTTTCATATTACTGGCACTCATTATAACATGAAGTGTGCTTGCAATGCATTACGTTCATATGGAGTCTCATTAAATGGGCTTTGCATGGGGCATCAAGAAACAAGAGGATACTAACTTCAACTATATTGCCAAGCTGCTGTCACCATGAGATCTAATCAAGTACAATGCAATAGACCAGATATGAGTGTTGCATAAACAATACTGGCAAACTGGAAAACTCATTGACAGAACACATGACACTGACAATAGGTAAATCCAGAGGCACCAAGGTAGAAAGGGAAAAGGCAACCTTTCTGGTTGTTAAAGCCATCATATGAAGGAAACCCCTGCAGGGTCATATGGAATACTTTAGGGTACGTCTAGACTACAGACTTTTGTCGACAGAAGCTTTGTCAACAGATACAAGCTGCTTTGTTGACATGACAGTGTAGACGCAAAGGACAGTGTAGATGCAAAAACACCTTCTGTCAACAGAACTCTGTCGACAAAAGGCGTTATTCCTCATATATGAGGTTTACAGCCATCGACAAAACTGCTGAGTTCTGTCAACTTTATGTCAACAGTGTAGACTCAGGTATAGTTTTGTCGACAAAAGTTCACTTTTGTTAACAAAACCCTGTAGTCTAGACACACCCTTAGTGTTGCAATCAACATCTACCCCCAGAGAAATGTACTATATATTTGTACTTAAAAGCAAATGCCTGAAGCTCAAAGTTAAGATCTGTATTTGGATCCCAAGATCAGATGAGGGGAATCTATCTTACTAAAATAAAATACAATATCTGAACCCTGGAAAGTCTTGGACCAGATTTTTTTGGCTTGTTCTGTTATTTTTGTGCTGCTTAGTTGACTGCCTAACTTACTAGTTGGGGACATCACCAGGGTGGCTTAGAGCTGGTAATGCTGGTTCCCTATGTCTCCCTGCTTATAATCCCTGTCCACAAAGCCTGTTTGGGGTGGAGAGTAGAAGTGGCTGAAGTATAGTGAGGATTTAGTTCTTGGAAGTACTTTGTCTATCCTGCAGACTCAAACTTGTCTGCACTGCCTCCAAACATGGCAGCAAGGCTCTAATGGTTAATTGACCCATGATCAAGGGCTTATGTTATGGCACTAAAAATAGCCATGTAGAGTTTGAGCTTGTGTTCTGCAGAGTGGGGAGAAGAGTGGGCTCAAGAGCCCAAGCGTCAGCCTTCTGAGTTTGTCTGTAGACCCAGACTCTGAAATTCACAACAGATGGTTGGTTTGTTTTTGCATGTGTGCATGTTTCTTTTTGTTTGTTTGTCTTTGCAGTGCCTACATACAGTAAAAAACCTGATGGTAATGTACATGACTGTGAACTTTACTGGCTGAATGATAGAACCATGAACCAAGTCCAGAATACAGCCCTCTGCCTCAGAAGTCAGATGCAGAATGGGCTAGCAAGAAGAAGCAATCAGATTGGGAAGCAGCTGCAGAATTTATAGGACACATATTGAGACAGGAGGATCCTCATGGTAGTTTATTCGCCTGAGGTATGGTTTTTTTCAGAGCAAAAAATAATGGTTTTTTTTGCGGAGCATAGCAAGTGTTTCCTGACCCATCCGTTGTTGTCCACCTTTGTAATAAACTTGAGGGATAACAGGTGTTGGAAAGATCAAGGCATTGGCAATAGACATGCATTCTCTGTTGCGTTCCTTCAAAGGGCATGGATTCAACATTTATTCTAACATGAAGTTAAACGATGAAACAGTTTCCTCCAAACATCTGTCTTTTATATGCTTTAACATTTCATAAGAAATAACTCATGTCAAAAGGAAGAAATCCTAAAACCAGGTTGTACCTCATTAGGTTAATTAACTGTGAATCTAACATTATAATATAAATCACCCTCATCCCAATTTTCCAGAACAGAATTAAACATTTAAAAAATTAATCCTGATGCTGTGAAAAACAGCTCCATAGTCAGAATCACAGCTATTATTAGCAGACCTCATATATCTTCCATGTATTCAAAGTACCTTTAATTAATCTTGATATTTCAAGATAAATCCCATTAAAACAGATCCTTTCTATCTTATCCCACATCTTATCTACAGAAGTACCCTTACTAATAGTGCTATAGACATTTTGGGAATGTGCTTTCTCTTGCAATGATCCAAATCTTCACATTTTAAGGAACCTTACACTTTTTATAAAATCTTACTTTCAGGAGCCCACACCAGGGGAGGGGGCAAGTAAGGCCCCAATAAAAGGCAGGGAGGGGCCCCACTAAGTGTCAGGGTCAGCGTGCTTTTCTGGTCCTTGAGCTGGAGGTGGGACAGCAATCTCCTCTAACTCCAGGGCTGTGGCAGAAACTGACAGCTCCTCTGCTCCCAGTGTTGTAGCAAGAAGATGACTTAAGCGAAAGGGTTACAGTGGAAGCACAGAACCCGCCCATCCAAAACTGCTCAAATTTAAATTCCTGCACGTGCCCCTGCCTACCTTCATTGCCACATTATGATTTTGGAAGACTGATCAGGAATTTTTTTTAATGTTTGGAGTTGATTGTAATACTTAAGGAAACTTCTTATAGGAGTAACCAAATCACATACTGCCAGAACAACTACTACTACAGGCATGTCCAAAGTCCGGCCCGCGGGCCAATTGCGGCCCGTGTTCCGGTTTAATACGGCCCCACAGGTAATTTGGCAATATCTATCTTTTATGGCCCCCAACGAATCCATATGTATTGAGATGAATACATTGTAAAATCTCAGTTAATGTCAGTTGGTCTAAATCAGTTATAAATATATTTGGACACAACATATATACTTGGTGTTATGTTCCTGTTCATATTTTTTGAACTTAAAAGTTGACAGACAACCTTTATTACCAATAATATGTAATGTACTTTACAATGTTCCTGACATATATTTCAGCTTCTTGGATTTTTTTTCATCTGGCCTTCAGATATGAAAGGCAGAGTGATTTAATACCTGTTTAGATTTGTCATCCATGTGACGAAATGAAAAGTATGCTGTTTGCAATAAACTTTGCATAAAATAGTTAATTTGCATTTAATTTTAATGGTTCAAAGAATGTCAGGCAAAATGGTCGGCCCTCACGCATGTTCACTTAATCAAATCTGGCCCTCTTTGAAAAAAGTTTGGACACCCCTGTACTACTACTACTACTAACTGCAGCAATGTTTATCTTGTGGTCCGTGAGAAAAATAAGGCATCCAGAAAAATCTAAGCTTAGTTTCATCTCTGGCAATGAATCCTCTCTCTGGTCTTGGACAATTCACTTACATTTTCTTCCTCATTTTTAACATCTATATAACTGAAATAGTGGGCCAGGATATATTTGCTGGTATATACCCATTGGTATTGACATCACAGCTGGTTTTAAGACAATAAAAACTTGCATATATAAAATTTTAGGACCATAGCAATTTGTGAGCATAAATTACACCATGCTCGCTTGTACAGTGCTTTGAAGATACAAATGATAGAGATGACCCTGACTCAAAACACTCGATCAGTATTACCTAGAACGTTGAAAAAAGTACAGAGTCCAGTCAGAACATTGAAGATAGGTCCCAGCCCTAGTAATACACAATATACATTCATACTAAAGGCTTTTGAACAAAATAAGCAGTCATACGATAAGAGGAAAGGAAGGTCCTCTCATGGTTAAAAGATAGAAAACAAAGGACAGGAATAAATGGTTAGTTTTCACAATGGGACTAGGTAAATAGTGAGCACCCTAAAGAATCTGTATTGGGACATATGATGCTCAACAGATTATAAATGATATGGCAAAAGGGATGAAAAATGAGTTGTTCAGAATATACAGAATTAGCTAAAATAATTAAGTCTGATTCCGACTGCCAAGTTTACAAAGGGATCTCAGAAACTGGGTGATTGGGCACCAAATGGCTGATTAAATCCAATGTTGACAAGTGAAAAGTAATGCACAATGGAAAACATCATCCCATCCTTATTTAGACAGTGTGCGCGCATATATATATATATATATATATATATATATATATATATATATATATATAATTATGCTGTCTAAATAAGATGTTACCACTGAAGAAAGATATACTGAAGTCATCATTGATCGTTCTCTGAAAAAAATATACTCAGTACAGCAGCAGTTAAAAAACTACCAGAATATTAGGAACCATTAGGAAAGGAATAAATAGGAACAGAAAATATAATGCCACTATATATAAATCCATTGTACACCCATACCTTGAATATTGCTAGCAGTTCTGGTCTCCTTATCTCAGAAAATTACTAGAATTGGAAAAAGGTGCGGAGTAGGACAACAAAAATACTTAGGGGTACGGCAGACTTAAATATGAGGAGAGATTAGATGACTGGGATTGTTCAGATTAGAAAAGCAACGACTGAGGTGACACATGATCGAGGTCTATAAAATCATTAATGGAGTGAAGAAAATGAATAGGTAAGTGTTAGTTACCCCTTCACATAACACAAAAAACAGGGGTCACCCAATCAAATTAGTAGGAAGCAAGTTTAAAAGGAAATACTTCTCCATGCACATACAGTCAACCTGCGAAACTTGTTGCCAGGACATGCTGGGAAGGCCAAAAGTATAAATAGGTTAAAAAATAATTAGATAATTTAATGGAAGCGAGATCCCTCAATGGCTAGGAGAATTGCAATCTCATGCTCTTTGTGTCCCTAATACTCTAAGGGTGCATCTAGACTGGCAAGATTTTGCGCAAAAGCAAGTGCTTTTGTGCAAAAACTTGCCAGCTGTCTACACTGGCCGCTTGAATTTGCGCAAGAGCACTGACTTTGTAATGTACAAAATCAGTGCTTCTTGTGCAAATACTTTCACACTCCCGCTCGGGAAAAAGCCCTCTTGCGCAAGGATACTTGCGCAAGAGGGCCAGTGTAGACAGGGAAGAACTGTTTTGCGCAAAAAAGCCCCAATGGCTAAAATGACGATTGGGGCTTTCTTGCGCAAAATTGCGTCTAGAATGGCCAGGGATGCTTTTGCACAAAAGCACTTTTTGAGCAAAAGCATCCGTGCCAATCTAGACGCACTTTTGCGAAAATACTTTTAATGGGAAAACTTTTCCGTTAAAAGTATTTCCGCAAATCATGCCAGTCTAGACGCAGCATAACTGTCATGAGCTTGGGATGTGTCATTAGATAATTGTCCAGCTCTGTTCATTCCCTCTGAAGAATTAGGTACTGGCCACAGTAGGAAGAATGAATACTGAGATAGATGAACCATTGGTCTGACTCATCATGGCCCAGTCTTATGTTTATGTTATATACAGCAGACCAGTGAACAAAGAGTATTTTCCTTTATTATTTACCATTAACTTCAATGTCACTGGTTGTAGGTGTATTCCCACTGGGGTAGGGAGTGCTCTTCGCACCAGTGATGCTATGACTAATATATTGAGCTTGGTTTTTCAAAGGAGCATTTGGAAAATATCCAGTGGGATTTGATCACATAACAGCTTTGGGCTCCTTATGAAATCTGAGCCTTAATTTAGAAATTTCCATGCTTTACACAACTTAATATAAACATGAGTTACACAAATAAACAATTCTTGAAGATTTCTTTAAAAGATGTAGGGATATATTTTAGCAAAAATAACATTTCTGTAATAACTGTTTCACAATGCAGATTTTTTTTATGACAGTACTTTACTAAAACAAGGTTAAAATAGCGTGGGATGGGGGTCAAATTGGATTAAAAAGGAAGGGTAATCTCCTGTAATCAGGGAAAGCTGAGAACTATATTTGAAAGCCTTCGTTGTTAGCTATGAGTAATAATCAACCAACTGCTTTCATTGGAACCTCAGAAATACCCTGATGTCCCCATAATTTCAAAGGCAGAGGTAGAACTAAAACTTTAGATAATTTTTTAAAAAGATTAAAATTGGTCAGGAGAGTGAATCATCAACATTGTGTGCTGTCATTTCATCTGCATACTAAACAGTCATTGCACTTACAAGCAATGTGATTTTAAAATATGTTTTGCTGGCTGATTAATCTTTATTTATGTTAATGGGGATCTGCTTAATATCCACTGATTCATTGCAAATTACTCTAATAATTATGGTTAAGACAGAGGTTGGAGCAATGTTATTTAATAGAAGAAAATGATAGAGATAGGCGGAGATTCATATTTTGGCTGGACCTTAGGAGAAGAGGATGAAGATAGAGCTGCTTCTACTTTTCACAGTCCATCAGAGATGGCCAAATTATGGCTCAGAAGTCATGTGCATATCTTGTACTATTAAGGTGTGGATCACAACTCCACTTAGCCCCTCCATTCTCTGCCTGTCAACTGGAGAAAAAACTGGGTACCACTGTTTTACAGTAGGGTGTTGAAATAGGAGCTTTTGCCCAAGGGAGGAGAGTTTCAAGCTTCAGCCCTGCGGGAAGCACTTGCTGGTGTTTGGGATTTCAACAGGAGTGGGGCTGAAGCCCTGAACCTTGGCTCCAGGCAGATGTGCTCTGGCTCTTGAACTTCTGAACAATGCCGTATGCAGCTCAGAGGGCCAGTAAGTATGGCCACCCCTGCTCTATGTAAAGGTCTAACATCCTTTCACCCAATGACTTCAATAGGGCCTAAGTATATATTTTAAATTATACACTGAGGGTATGTCTAGACTACATGGCTCTGTCAGCAGAGCCATGTAGATTAGTTCACTAGACATACCCAAATGAAGCGGCAATTTAAATAATCGTCGCTTCATTTAAATTAAAATGACTGCTGCGCTGAGCCAAACAGCTGTTTGTCGGCTCAGTGCACTAGTCTGGATGCTCTGCAGTCGACATCAAAGGCATTTGTCGACCACCCCATTATGCCTCGTGGGATGAGGTTTACCGGGGCGGTCGACAAACACCTTTGATTTCGACCACGGAGCATCCAGACTAGTGCCCTGAGCCAACAAACAGCTGATTGTATCAGCGCAGCAGCCATTTTAATTTAAATGAAGTGGCGATTATTTAAATCGCCGCTTTATTTGGGAATGTCTAGTAAACTAATCTACATGGCTCTGCCGACAGAGTCAGGTAGTCTAGACATACCCTGAATGACTGAGTTGGGGTCTGCAGGTCATGATTTGTTCTCCAGTGACAGAGTTGCAATTTTTGGCTATAGTCCAACATTATTTATAAAAATTGATGATCAGAGCAGTGTGCACAAATGTGTTTCAAATACGTATTGGATGCAAATGTGTTATCAGCTAGTCAACAGGATAGTGGACTAGCTGTTTCTCCCCCTTCGCCCCTTGCTGCCTCTATCTTGGATTGAGAACTGGTTAAAAGACAGGAAACAAAGGGTAGGAATAAATGGTAAATTTTCAGATTGGAGAGGGTAACTAGTGGTGTACCCCAAGGGTCAGTCCTGGGACCAATCTTTTTCAACTTATTCATAAATGATCTGGAGAAAGGGGTAAGCAGTGACGCAGTAAAGTTTGCGGATGATACCAAACTGTTTATGAAAGTCAAGACAGAAGCAGATTGTGAGGGACCCCAAAAAGATCTCACCGAACTGAGTGATTGGGCTACAAAATGGTAAATGAAATTTAATGTGGATAAGTGTAAAGTAATGCACATCGGGAAAAATAACCCCAACTATACGTACAGTATGATGGGGGCTAATATGGCTATGACAAATCAGGAAAGAGATCTTGGAGTTATCATGGATAGTTCTCTGAAAACTTCCACACAGTGTGAAGTGGCGGACAAAAAGGCAAATAGGATGCTAAGAATGATTAAGAAAGGGATAGAAAATAAGACACAGACTATTTTACTGCCCCTGTATGAAACTATGATACGCCCACATCTTGAATACTGTGTACAGATGTGGTCTCCTCACCTCAAAAAAGGTATTTTGGCCTTGGAAAGGGTTCAGAAAAGGGAAACTAAAATGATTAGGGGTTTGGAATGGGTCCCTTATGAGGAGAGGTTAAAGCAACTGGGACTTTTCAGTTTAGAAAAGAGGAGACTGAGGGGGGATATGATAGAGGTCTATAAAATCATGAGTGGTGTGGAGAGGGCAGATAAAGAAAAGTTATTTATTAGTTCCCATAATAGAAGAACTAGAGGACACCAAATGAAATTAATGGGGAGCAGGTTTAGAACTAATAAAAGAAAGTTCTTCTTCACACAGCGTGTAGTCAACCTGTGGAACTCCTTGCCAGAGGAGGCTGTGAAGGCTAGGAATATAACAGAGTTTAAAGAGAAGCTAGATAATTTCATGGAGATTAGGTCCATACAAGGCTATTAGCCAGGGGATAGAATTGGTGTCCCTGGCCTCTGTTTGTCAGAGGCTGGAGAAGAATGGCAGGAGACAAATCACTGATCATTGTCTTCGGTCCATCCTCTTTTGGGCACCTGGTGCTGGCCACTGTCGGCAGACAGGCTACTGGGCTAAATGTACCTTTGGTCTGACCCAGTATAGCCGTTCTTATGTTCTTATCAGCTAGAGGCAGCAAGGGGGGAGAAGATGAAGGGTTACTTCAAAGCCTCATTGTGGGCTCTATGCGGCGCTGCCACTTTGAAAAGCTGCGTACAGCCTGGGGCCAGCTAGGGTGTTCCCAGGCTGCACACAGCATTTCAAAGCAGGCCCAGCGTCAGGCTCCTTGCAGCATTTCAAAACCGTAGCACCATGTGGAGCCCGGGAGTGAGTAGGGGAAGTCTCCAGTTGACCCCAGGCTCCACATGGCACTTTCGCCTTTGAAGTGCTGCATTTCAAAGGCAGAGGCACCCTATCGACTAATCAAATAGTCGATGGAAAATGCATCGACTATTTGATTAATCAGCTACCTGATTCTTAACAACCTTAATTTGAATGACTCTTTAGGCTCTTCTGTTATTTTGTACTTCATTAGTAGAGTAAAATACAGGCAAGTAAAACAAAGTTAAAAGTATGTGACATGTTTGGCCCAAAAATTCTACCAGTGTTAAAAGGTGGATTAAGGCTCTCCTTACGGAACTTCATGGTGCTACTACAATACAAATAAGAAAAAGAAATGAGGGACAGGGCAAATATTCCATCATCTCTTTCAATCAGCTCCTCATAAAATTCTTTCTCTCTGTCACTTGCGATGGGTTTCTTCTCCTGAATCCTTTCCAAACAAAGATAACCCATCATACCCTCCCTATCACCTCCAGCTATCATCTGCTGGTTGAGCTGTTAGGTCGACGGAGCCATATAGATTTGTTGTTTTGGCAAAGGCAAATGAAGCCGCAATTTAAATGATCGCAGCTTCATTTACATTTACATGGCTGCCATGCTGAGCCGACAAACAGCTGATCAGCTGTTTGTCCGCTCAGTGCGCTAGTTTGGACGCTCCCCTGCCGACATCAAAGCCCTTTGTTGGCAGCCCCGGTAAACCTCATCCCACGAGGAATAACGGGGCTGCCGACAAAGGGCTTTGATGTCGGCAGGGGAGCGTCCAGACTAGCATGCTGAGCGGACAGACAGCTGATCAGCTGTTTGTTGGCTCAGCGCGGCAGCCATGTAAATGTAAATGAAGCTGCGATCATTTAAATCGCGGCTTCATTTGCCTTTGCCTATGTGTCTAATCTACATGCCTCTGACAACAGAGGCATGTAGTCTAGACACAGCCCTACTGTCCCCGAGGGCATGCCGTGGCTGTCAGGGGTTCTCCTTTGGACAGGAGACTCAGGGGTGTTCCATGTGACACTGCGTGTGAGTTGGGAAGCAGCCTGAAAGCCTCACAGGTGCCCTACAGTGGCAATGGGGCTAGCAGGCCCCCTACACTGCCAACCCACCCGTGTGTGGTGACCCCTCAAAGTACTCACATGATGTTCCCTCTCTGATGTCCACGGACGCCTGGGAGGCCTCTGAGGTCTGGGTCCCTGCTGCCTCCTCTTCCTCCTCCTCCTCCTGGTGCAGCTCTCCCGCCTCTCCTGCCTGGTCTTCCTCCCTCAGGAGGGGTTGGTCCACAATGTGGTGGGGTAACCCGTACTCCACAAGGCGCAGTGGAGTCTGGGCTTCCCCATCAGCCAGGATCTGCTCCAACTCTTCATAATAAGGGCAGGTCTTGGGGGCTTCCGCAGAGTGGGAGCTCTGGTCCCAGGCCCTGGCATATACCTGCTGCAGCTCCTTTACCTTGGCCCTGACTTGTGCCATGGTGTGGGGGTGACGCCCTTTGGTGACCAGTCCCTGGGCCAGGTGCTCATAATTGTCCACATTCCTGCAGCGTGTTTGCAGGGCTTCTTCCTGGGACCAGAGCTCCAGGAGGTTTTTGATTTCTGGCCCTGACCAGGCTGGTGCCCACCTTTTGGTGCCCCTGAGTGAGTCCTCATCTCTGTCTTGAGAAGGGCTAGGCGGGCTTTGAGGGTGGGACATGGCTGTCACAGCTGGCATGGGTGCTCTGGCTAGCTGCCAGACAGCAAGGCCTGTCTGGGTGCCTGCGCCTTTAAGAGGCTGCAGCCAGGAACCACAGAGGAGTTGTGCCTTAAAGGCTAGTCCACCAGGGCTTCTTCCTGGAGGCCTTTTTTATCAACAGAACTGGCTCCCTGAGTCCACACACACCTTTTGTCGACAGATCTCTGTCAACAAAGGCATTCTTCCTCGTAAAAGGAGGTTTACCGCTGTCGTCAAAACTGCTGCATTCTGTTGACTTACTGTCAACAGAATGCGGTGGTAGTATAGACACAGGTCTAGTTTTGTTGACAAAAGTCCACTTTTGTCGACAAAACCCTGTAGTCTCAACACATCCTTGGTGTTCTACCTTTCTGACAATACATCACCCTCGAACTTCAAGATGTAGACGCCAATGGTCCTGTATTAATTTGTCCCTGGAAATCTTTTTGAACAACCTTTTAATAATAGATCAGTCATCTTTTTATTCACTGCTATTATTTATTTATTCATTGGTAGTTAAATGGCAGACATTGAGCTTGCAGACACGTATAAATACAGGATGCCTAGTTTGAGAAGGTTGCATTGTAAAATGAAGACAAAGATGATTGAAGCAAGATATGGGGGAGGGAGGGAAGAGAGACAAGGAGAGAGATGGGAAGGGGAGGGACGAGAAGGGGAGAATGAGGACATATGGTGATAAATTAGAACTTGTGCATGTGATTAATGATCTATGGTTCGTCTCATTAAAGCAAGAGCTTATATTTAACAATTAAATCCCTTTAGTTAAATACCACATGTTTCCAACCCAACAGTAAGCAGAGCATGGCACAGATTGTGCCCTGAAGCTCCCTGGTGCTTGCAGTCCAGCGCACTGGTGGAGGATAGAGATTGCCCTTGACAGCCACCCCTCTATTACATAGCAATAACAGCTGCTCCACACAGCTGGGAAAGTGTTGGTGTAATATCAAGACGGTTTAGTGTCTCTGAGATTTGAGGAAAAATGTGTTGGCCGTGATTGAATGAAGAGAAGATAGGCATAGGTACTGTGGGCTAGGAAGGCCATGTGAGTCATGCAATAAAAAGCAAAGCAAATAAAGGGGGTGATGAGGCTCAGATCATTTGTTGAGCTAAGCTGGGAATGAAGGCCATAACAAGGGTGTGTCTTCACTGTAGAATTAACTGAGGCTCTTACTTGTTTATTGTCTCCAACACCCCTTCTGTCCTCACACACAAACCTTTTACTCAGAATGGGTGGCACTTTAAACCCAGGCTGGCTATACCAACCTAGAAGTATAGTCTATAAGGGTATGTCTACACTACAAAGTTAGTTCGAACTAACGAACGTTAGTTCGAACTAACTTTCATAGGCGCTACACTAGCGCTCCGTTAGTTCGAATTTAATTCGAACTAACGGAGCGCTTAGTTCGAACTAGGAAAACCTCATTTTACGAGGATTAAGCCTAGTTCGAACTAGCTAGTTCGAATTAAGGGGTGTGTAGCCCCTTAATTCGAACTAGTGGGAGGCTAGCCCTCCCCAGGTTTCCCTGGTGGACACTCTGGCCAACACCAGGGAAACTCTTCTGCCCCCCTCCTGGCCCCGGACCCCTTAAAGGGGCACGGGCTGGCTACGGTGCCCGTGCCAGGTGCAAGCCTGCCAGCACCCAGCCAGCAGACCCTGCACCTGGCACAGATCGAGCCACCCACCCGATGCCCCCCAGCCCTCCCCCTCTTCCCGGGACCAGGCTGGCGGCTCCCGGGAGCTTGCCCGGGACCGCAAGAGGCGGGCACCTGCCTGGGCTAGTGCGGACATCGTGGACCTTGTCCACGATCTCCGAACTAGACACAGGAAAGTGGCCGTCTAGGGCAGGAGAGCTGCCAGCCTGGCCACCCAGGAGCAGGTGTGCAAGAGAATCAAGGGGGTCCAGTGAGACCCCCGACCTTGAGCCCTGAGCTTACAATGGCCGTCCTGGGTCAGACCAAAGATCCATCTAGCCCAGTAGCCTGTCTGCCGACAGCGGCCAATCCTAGGGACCCTGGAGGGGATGGACCGAAGACAGTGACCAAGCCATTTGTCTCGTGCCATCCCTCTTCAGCCTTCCACAAACCTTGGGCAGGGACACCACTCCTACCCCCTGGCTAATACCACTCCATGGACCCAACCTCCATGACTTGATCTCACTTCCCTTTAAACTCTGTTCTAGTTGTAGCCTTCACAGCCTCCTGCAGCAAGGAGTTCCACAGGTTGACTCTTTGCTTTGTGAAGAACAACTTTCTGTTACTAGTTTGAAGCCTGCTACCCATTTCTTTCCTTTGGTGTCCTTTAGTCCTTCTTTATGGGAACTAATGAAGAACTTTTCTGTATGCACCCACTCCACCCCACTCATGCTTTTAGAGACCTCTATCCTGTCCCCTCTCTGTCTCCTCTTTTCTAAGCTGAAAAGTCCCAGTCTCTTTAGCCTCTCTTCATATGGGACCTGTTCCCAACCCCTGATCATTTTAATTGCCCTCCCCTCTCCCAGCCTCTCTCTTCCCCTCTCCCACCTCCTTTTCCCAGTCTCCCCCAGTTTTGTTCAATAAATACAGATTCCATTTTGGAAGACATGTTATCTTTATTTTGTACATCAAGAAGAGGGGCTAGGGAAGGGTAAGTGGAAGGAGGTGAGGGAGGAATGGGGCACGAGCCCCCGATGGGGAGAACTGGGCTGGCTCTGCAGGCTTCTGGGGGTGGAAGCTCTCCTGCAGCCCCCCGATTGCCCCCTCTCCCCAGATGGCAGCCTGCGGCAAGTGCAGCCGGGTTGATGGCCGAGTGGTATGATGTGCCCAGTGTGGGTAGTCCGGGTAATCCAAGCCAGGACTGCTTTGCAAGCGGGGCACCCCTGAGAACTGTCTGTCCAGAGTGGGGGTCGGGACCCTTTAAGCATAGCCCTCGGCTAGCCTGAGAGCAGCTCCACGCTCTAAGTTCTCCTCTGATGCCCTGCCGGCACTGCTTCTGGCCATCCTTAAGCCCGGTTCAGGGTCCACTTAATGTAGACATGCTAGTTCGAATTAGCAAAACGCTAATTCGAACTAGTTTTTTAGTCTGGATCCATTTGTTCGAATTAGCTTAGTTCGAATTAACTAATTCAAGCTAAGTTAGTTCGAATTAACGTTGTAGTGTAGACATACCCTAACTCAGGTAATACTTTCATTCAAGCTGGAAACACCCATTTTGCGGTAAGGACACATGGTAAACTACTTGAGTGCTAATGGTCCTCTAGGGTACGTCTAGACTACAGGCTTTTGTCGACAAAGGCTTTGTCAACAGTATCTGTTGACAAAGCTTCTGTTGACAAAGAGTCTAGAATACACCCAAGTTCTGTCAACAAACAAGCCACTTTGTCGACATGAGAGTGTAGACGCAAAGGACAGTGTAAATGCAATAACACCTTCTGTCGACAAAAATCTGTCGACAAAGGCATTATTCCTCATAGAATTAGGTTTACCGCTGTCAACAAAATGTTATGTCGACAGAACTCGGTGGTAGTGTAGACACAGGCATAGTTTTATTGACAAAAGTCCACTTTTGTCAACAAAACCCTGTAGTCTAGACACATTAGTGTCTTCACACAATTTTCCCCATGTGCCTAAAAGGACAGTCAATTTCTCCCACATTTCACTGGGAAAAAATCATAGAGCTGTTCAGCTTACTGCAGCACAAAGAACTATGGAATATAGCTCCAGGATTCCTAGGGTGTGTCTACACAGTACCCTAAACTCCAAACAAGATATGCAATTGCGCTATGTAAATTGCATATCTTATTTATAATCTATTTTGAATAGTGTACTTTGAAATTTAGTGCATCTACACAGCACCAAATTTTGAACTAACACACTATTTCAAGCCATTCTTTAACCCTCATGCAATGAGCTTTACCAGGATGGCGAAATAGCACGCCTGTATTTCAAAAAATATTTCAAAATAACGGGTGGCTTGTGTAGATGTGGGGTAGCTATTTTGGGATACCTCTGGGATATTGTGTAGTGTACACGTACCCCTAGTAACACATGAAGGAAGAGCTGCAGCAGTGAAGACTCAGTATCTTGGGTATGGCTTTGCCATGTGGCTGCTTGCAGGCAAACCTGGGTGCTTAGATATAGGTGCTTATTACCTGGGTTAAATGCTGCCTAAAAGCAAAGACAGAAAAGTAGGTGGGGGCTGAGTTGTACTGAGCATTGAAGGTAAGGTTCTACTAGAATCTACTACTTTATTCATGGAGGGATTTGTTTGAATGGCTGCTGCTGTGTTCTGAATGGATAGAAAGGGAATAAGAAGAGCTGTTGGAAAGCTAAGAAGAAGGGAAGTGCAGTAGTCTATCCTTTTCTATCAGAAAAATTTGGTTTTCAATTTCAAATAACTACTGATAATGTTATATTGATAGGTGATTGTGCTGTGCCCACAGAAATATTTTTTTTCACCTGAATATTCAAAACATGTTTACCAAATAAAATGTGTGTAATTAATTAGAGCAAAAGATAGACTGGACTGTTGCCAAGTCTTTGGATAGTAAGAATAATAGTTTTCCTGTGCAGGAGTCAATAAAAAACTTTCAGTTGCTGGCCATCATTCAATAAACTATGCACGTTGCACTGAAAACTGAATGACTCATTAAAAACTCCAGTAGCAAATTATATTTGACTATACAGATTACCACACAATTTATCAAGTGACAAATCTTAGTAGAGGACAAGCACATTACATTATTGAGCAACTGAAAAAAATAATTAATTCTGAATGTTCTTTGAATGATACCATATGCCAAGTACTGTGTATTGGAAACATTTTTTAACCAAATTCTAATTTCTTTAGGGAACTTTACGTCTGGTCCTCAAATGCAAGATTTATAAAAAATGTTTGCACTGAAATCCCCTGACGTCTTCACTTCATTCACAGGTCACACAGAGTGGACAATGGCTGTGCGGGTTTTTTGTAACTACTTCCTGCCAATATTCTTCAGACATGATCTTGAATAACCACTGTTTGGGTTGCCAGGATAAATTAGTTTCTCTATGTCATTCCATCATTGAGCCAATAAGTCAGAATTCACAAAGTTGCCAAATGTGGTAGTGGCTTTTGTGGTGTGAATTCTTAGGGTGGTCTCATTAGCACATTTCATGTAGACCAGAAAATAACATCTGATGCTAATTTTAGTCACTATCTATTTGGACTGCATTCAGCAACAGAACATCATACAAGACAAAATGCATTTACCCAAGGAGAATTTATGAGGATGCGGTGACACATGATAAATTATGGAGATTGCATTCTATGATTTAAGCTAATCCAATTACTGTGATAGAGTATTCTTGAGAAGAGAGAGAATTACAGAGAAGAGTCACATTTTGCCACCTTCTGTTTGCTTCATGAAACTTTGTTTTACCAAAGAGCTAGATTTTGTGCTCAGAAATGGAAGTTCTCATTTTAAAAGCGAGAGAAAGATTTTCTAAGTTCGTAGGGGATTTCAGTGCACAAGTCCTAGTACCAATCAATGGGACATGTGCTCCAACACTTCTTAGATACTTTAGAAAAATTCACCTTTAAAATCTCCTACTGTTATGGCATTTTAAAAACATGTTTGTGTCAGTGTTTCAGATGGATATAAACCAGTATGCTCCTATCAGTTTGGGCACTTCTACGCTAGGAAATTATTTTGAAATAATAACTCCCAAAATAACTATTTCCAAATAGTGTACCCTCTTTGCAGGGAAGCCTTGAAATTAGTCCGAGGCAGGCTCCCTTAATGTGGATATGCTACCTTGACTTAGAGCCCCAGGAAGCACTGGGGCGTAATTACTTTGAATGACTCAAGGGAGTAGTTATTTTGAAATAGCAGCAGTGGAGCATCCACACTATCAGTATTTTGAAGTAACTATTTCAAAATAAGTGTTTTTCCTCATGAAAAGCAGGAATTATTTCAAAATAACCAGCCTCTTATTTCAAAATAATGGGCTTAGTGGTGTGGATGCTCCACTTATTTCAGAATAAGGGGAGTTGTTTCAAAATAACTCCTTAGTGTAGACCAGGGCTTTGAGTCTACGGATGGTCTGAAAAAGTAGTGTGAAGGACTCAGGTTTGTACTGTAATACTTTATGAATAATATATGCTGTATACATTTTTTGATTATTTCTCAGGGCATGTCTATGCTGGAATGTAAACCTAGGCTCAGGTTCAAACCTAATCCCCTCTTCTATCAACACACAAATCTTCTAAAACTGCACATCTTAAACTCAAAACTCCGGTCATCTGAAGGAGAGAGCTGTGCCCATGAAAGCTCAGATACCATCTACATGTTTTGTTACTTTGTACAGGTTAAACTTAAAAAACAACAAATGATCTGCTGGCACTTTTAGACTAACTCGGCTATCCCCTGAAGAACCCTATGATTAATCAAGCTGTGTCCAGAGGGATTCTCTTCACAACTATATTTTAGTGGAATTTTGAAGTGTAATTTTTTATGTCCTTGAAATTCCAGAAGAATTAATTCTGTGCTCCTTCACTGAGTTATATTAGAAAGTAACCCTCTTTTCCTATTTCAGGTCTCTTCCTTCCTTTATGGACTGAAAACAATGTGTAGTTCTGTGGCACCTAAGGATACATCTACGCAGCAGTGTGATTTCAAAATAATTTCAGAATGGCAGATGTCTTACTCTGACTATTGTAACCCTCATTTCATGAGGAGTAAGGGAAGGTGTTCTTCCTTTGACTTTCTGCTGTGTAGACAGTGCCAAAAGCCAATTTAAGCTATTTCAACTTTAGCTATGAAATTGACACAGCAGAAATTGCATATCTTAATTTGATTTTTGCCCAACAGTGTAGACGTGCCCTAAGAGACTAACAAAAATATACACAGTATCATGAGCTTGCATGGGCACTTCAGCAGATGATGAACTGAGGAAGTGAATAAATAGATTGAGAGAGCCAGACAAGTATCCAGGAATGCACTTTTCAAGACAGGCTCAACAAAGAAAATAACAGCCCCCCCCCCCATTTAAAAAAGGGTTTTGCCCATGAAAGCTCACGATACTATATATTTTTGTTAGCATCTAAGGTGCCAAAAGGACTACCCATTGTTTTTAAAGTTACATACTAATATGGCTAACCCTCAGACTTTTATTCCATGATAAAGTTATGGCACAGGTGCTAGAACTAGGGGTACTGGGAGTGATTGAAGTCGTTTCCATTATATACAGGGCTTAGAGTTTGGTTCAATGGCTCTGAGCACCCCACTATAAAAATTGTTTCAGCACCCCTGAGTTATGATCGAAGTTCTTGGCAGGCTGACCAGCAAATCCAGTATCAGAGCACAGAAGTACATCAGAGTGTGTCGGATGCAGTGATGACCAGAAGCAGGATCAAAGGCTGAAGTTTGCTGTGCCACTGGAGGACAAGGCTTCAGGCAAGGAACAGGAACTCGCAATACAGTTCTTAGAACATGAACTACAGGTAAAGGAGGCTGACAGAGCTCAACAGGGAAAACTGTTTGAGTCACTCATGTTCATAATGGATGGAAGAGCACTGGCTCCTCCTGCCTCTCCCATACTACAGCTTTATTTCCATGCAGTGTATCCTCAATCCAGGAGCAGCTTGGACAACTCCATGTTGGAATGGCTCATGCATGCAAGCCCTGTGAGTGGCTGGGAAGTGCAACAAACCCCATGCAGCCTTTCTTCATTAGCCCCTCTTCTGTGGCACGGGGGATTGTATTATATTGAGCCAGAAGTAATGGTCTTGGTAGAAGGCATCAGGAGCTATGCTAATTGTACTGAGCAGTATCTATGATGCAAATCTTTCTCCTCTGCCTTCTCCTCCTTTTGAAATCTGTGCAGTATCTTTGGTGGGTCTGACCACATCAGCAAAATGTCCACCAATCTCTCATGGAATCTCTGCCCATTTGGCAAGCAAGAGAAGTTCTTCAAAAGGTACCTTCTTCATGTGGCTGGCATAGGTCCCTGGGAGTGGTCGGACCAAAACAACTCCCCGGAAGACTGTGTTCATGGGGTATTCAAACTTCCTACAATGTACAGGGTGAGGATTTCCCACAGTGCATCACAGCCAGAGTGTTATAGCAGCCACATTTCAGAAGGTGCTGAGGATTCCGGGATATGGCTGATCTGAATTGGGTCAGCATGCTGCAGTGTGAATGCCAGGGGTCAGGTTTGAGCCCAGGTTAAAAATAGTCTTAACATACGGTTAAGAATCAATGTAGATACTCAAGTCCAGGGTTCTCTAACCCAGATCAGAGACATGAATCTCACTAACCCTGGGCTTACCTTCCAATGTAGACAAACTCTAAGGTAGTGTGTATATTCCAGTTTATAAATATAGGAGAAGCAAAAAAGACTGGAGAAGTGACACAAAGCAACCACGAGGACATACAAATGAAAGAGGGGCCAATTGTTGGGAGAGACAGGAAAAAGAGATTTATCTAGAGTTGCTGACAAGATAAGACAAGCTTTTAGGCAGGAGAGATGTGCTTATAGACCTTTTGTTATTTTATTTTTTTTCTTTTATATTATGCTGTTTTCCTGCTGTTAAGATTATACAATACTTTGGTTTGAGAAGATTGTCTGCTCACTGTATTTACAAGCTCTCAAGGGGAAGAACTGCAGGTATTGAATCCTGTCAAATCTGGTGGGTTAAGTACAGTCAATACAGAAGGAACTGTCACTCTGGGCCACATGTAAAAGTGGGAGAACTGTGTGATTCCACCCCAAGACAGGTGAAGGCATAAGAAACCTCACATCTGAAGGGGTGTGTACTCAGGGAAACCAGAGAAAAAGTCAGAGGTGCAGATAACCCTGAACCATCACAACTAATCCTTAGAAAGACATGAATGGTCTCTCTCTTCACCTCAAAAACCTAACTCTGATACTTTTAGAAGTAATGGTTAGCTATCTCTCTATGGACCAAAGAATAAAAGTGAGAGGTATAATGCTCCAACCTTCTCTCTTCTCTCCTTCATAATCATTTCATCAGAGCTTCACTTAACTCCTGTTCCCTTGCCCTTTTCTCTCCTGCTCTTTCCCTTCTCCTACTTTACATCCCCTTTCTTTCCAATTAGCTCTTCTCCCTACATAACCTCACCCCTTCCCTCCAAAAAAAGGTGGAACTAACATGACATTTTTCTGCCAGCCCATTATTCACTCTGCTTGTGTATTCTATCCAATCCCTTAACCTGAGTCTGTCTTGTCTATTTGGATTGTAAACAGGGATCACTCACCACTCTGTGTCTGTACAGTGCCTGGCACAATAATATCCCATTCATGGTTGGTTCTCAGGCACTTCCATTATTAACATGATAAATGAATCAATAAATAAATATGATGGGGACTGATTTGGCTACAACAACTCAAGAGAGAGATCTTGGAGTCATTGTGGATAGTTCTCTGAAAACATCCACTGAGGGTGCATCTAGACTACATTGCTCTTTCGAAAGAGGAATGCAAATGAGGGAAATCGAAAATGCAAATGAAGTACAGATTTACAAATCTCATGCTTCATTTGCATAATCGCATCCGATCATTTTTTTGAAAAAGGTTTTTGAAAAAAAAAAAAAGCAGTCAAGACACGGTTCTTTTGGGAAAAAAAAACCTTTTTCAAAAGAACCCTGTAAACCTCATTTTTTCAGGAATAAGAGTTCTTTCAAAAAAGTTTTTTTTTCTTCAAAAGAACCGCATATAGACTGCTTTTTTCTTTTCTCTCTTTTTTTAAAACCTTTCTCAAAAAAGTGATTGGCTGTGATTGTGTAAATGAAACGCAAGATTTGTAAATCTGTGCTTCATATGCATTTTTTATTTCCCTCATCAAAAGGGTAGGAATGGTGTCCCTAGCCTCTGTGTGTCTGGAAATGGGTTGCAGGAGAAGGATCATGTGAGGATTACCTCCTGTGTTCCCTTCCTCTAGGGGAATCTGATATTGGCTACAGAATACTGGGCCAGATAGACCATTAGTCTGACCCAGCATTGCTGTTCTTATGTTCCTAGACAGATACATAGATAAATAGTTATTTTATTATAAAATCATATGCATCATGCAGATCTGAACAGTTTACTGTAAGTGGCACCACAATTTAGCGTCACAAATATGTGGCTTTTGGATTGTGGAGGTTTGAGAGTATCAACTACTTGTTTCCTTTTTTCCCTAGACCGACATGTAAGAGACCTCAGGAGGTCATCTAGTCCAGCCCCCAGCAGGACCAATCCCAACGAAATCATCCCAGGTAGGGCTTTGTCAAGCCAGGACTTAAAAACTTCTAAGGATGGAGATTCCACCACCCATTCCAGTATTTCACCACCCTACTAGTGAATGTTTTTTTCTAATATACAACTTACACCTCCCCCACTGCAACCTGAGAGCCTTGTTCCTCATTCTGTTATCTGTCACTACTGAGAACAGCCTCTCTCCATCCTCTTTGGAACCTCCCTTCTGGATATTGAAGGGTACTATCAAATCCCTCCTCACTCTTCTCTTCTTCAGACTAAACAAACCCAAAACCCTCCGCCTCTCTTCATAGGTCATGTGCTCCAGCCCCCTAATCATTTCGGTTGCCCTCCGCTGGACTCTCTCCAATGTGTCCACATCCTTTCTGTAATGAAAAGCCCAGAATTGGACACAGTACTCCAAATGTGGCCTAGCCAGTATTGAATAAAGGGAAATAATCACTTCTCTACATCTGCTGGCAATGTTCCTTCTAATGCACCCTAATATGCCATTAGCCTTCCTGGCTACAAGACACACTGTTGACTCATATCCAGCTTCTCAACCACTGTAATCTGCAGGTCCTTTTCTGCTGAACTGCTGCTTAGCCAGTTGGTCCTCAGCCTGTAACAATGCTTGGGATTCTCCTGCCCTAGATGCAAGACTCTGCAGTTGTCCTTGTTGAACCTCATCAGATTTATTTTGGCCCAATCCTCCAATTTGTATGGGTCACTCTGGACTCTGTTCCTACCCTACAATGCATCTACCTCTCCCCCTAGTTTAGTGTCATCTGCAAAATTGCTCAGGGTACAATCCATTCTCTCCTCTAAGTCATTAATAAAGATGTTGAATAAACCAGCCCTTCGAGCACTCTGCTTGAAACTTACTACCGATAAGACATCTGGCCACTGATTGATACCTGTTGAGCCCAACAATCTAGCCAGCTTTCTATCCAGCTTACAGTCCATTTATCCAATCTATACTTCCTTAACTTGCTGGCAAGAATATCGGAAAAAGGCATGTGTGGACAGGGAAGAGGGAGTTCTTTTGAAAGAAGAGGAAAGAAGAAAAAGCACAGGTGCTCTGGTGGCCATTCCGTCCATAGAAATCACAGCTTACATGCAAGATAACGTCCATTCAGTGTAGAAGCTATCTTTCAAAAAAGCAGAGCGCTTTTTGTGTGTGTGTGTGTGTCTCTTCTGAAAGAAGTGTGCAGTCTAGACGTAGCCTTACTGTACATCAGGATGGTTTTTCTTGTGCCTTCAATAAGGCTTCTTTAAAATACTGCCGGCTCTCCTGGACTCCTTTCTCCTTCATGTTAACATCCCAGGGGATCCTGTCCATCAGTTCCCTGAGGGAGTCAAAGACTGTTTTTCTGGAGTTCTGGGTATGTATTTTGCTGCTCTTCTTTCTTTCTTTCATCAGGATCCTGAAATCAACCATCTCACTATCACTGCTTCCCAGGTTGCTACCCAAATCTACTTCCCCCACTAATTCCTTTCTGTTTATGAACAGCAAGTCAAGCTGTGCATGGACCCTGGTTGGTTCCTTTAGCACTTGTACCAGGAAGTTATCCCCAACATTCTCCAAAAACTTCCTGGATTGTCTGTGTACTATTGTATTGGTCTCCCAACAGATGTCAGGGTGATTAAAGTCCCTCATGAGAACAAGGGCCTGTGATCTGGAAGGTTCTGTGTGTTGTCTGAAGAAATCCTCGTCTACCTAACCCACCTGATTTGAAGGTCTGTAGCACACACTGACCACAACTTCACCTTTGTTGCTCCTGCCTCTAAACTTAACCCATAGACTCTCAACAGGCTTTTCTCCCTCTGTATACTGGAGCTCTGAGCAATTGTACTGATCTTTTACATACAGTAGAATTCCTCCTCCTTTTCTCCTTTTCTCCTCTGGGTAATTTTTCAAAGCTGGGTAAAGTCAATGTTCAATTGTAAACTTTTGAAACAACAATCATAAAGTTTTGTTCAGAATCACAATCTCCATTCCTGCAGTGTTCGTAACTCTGAGGTTCTACTGTATATAAACTGATATGACACTTCAACCTACTCTTAAGATTCTGTTTTCATCTTATCTGATTAATCATGCAATTACAATATGTTATGTACAACTGGCACTAATATTTTTTTCATTGTTTGATGATATAATTTTGTAATCTGAATCTAAATAAAAATATGGATGTGTACACAACTCCAATTAATATCCATGGGAATTCCAGCATGGGTTGATGGAAGTGATGACTTTAATGGCTTTCAGATGAAGAAAGAAAGAAAGAAAGAAAGAAAGAAAGAAAGAAAGAAAGAAAGAAAGAAAGAAAGAAAGAAAGAAAGAAATTAGGGTCTTAGTTTTACAACTTTATCCTCCAAGGTAGGTTCTTGAACAGCCCCATTGAAGAAATTGGGCCCTGTGGAGACAGAAGGATCTACTTGCATAAATATGCATTCAGAAAAGTATTGTGTCCCAGATTTCTTGCCCCACAAACATTGTTTATGAAGCTTGTTTTTAAATTAAGATTATAATCTAGCTCTACTAAGTCTTGCTTTTGCAATTCAGGTATTCTCACCTTCTAATCCACATCTACCCTGCTCTGATGTAACACTCCCATCTCTGTATCCCTACTGTTTGTTTCTTTTTCTTTTGTTTCATGCATCTGATGAAGTGAGTTGCAGCTTGTGAAAGCTTGTGTCATAATAAAATTGTTAGTCTTTAAGTCCCACTGGACTCCTTGTCATTTTTTCCTGAAACAGACTAGTACGGCTACCTCTGAAACCTGAATCTTGCTCTTGTGCTTTAATTACCATATTTGCTCATCAATGCCTTGTGCTTCTCAGTGCAACTAAGACAGGTGATAAAGAAAGAGAGTGGAATACCACATCAAATGGGCAATAATTTTTTGAATAATATGTTAGATACTATTGATCCTCTGTTATCGGTCTGCATAGCAAAACTGCAGTTGACTAAAATGGATAGACCATCACTCAGCAGGAGATAGCAAGAACCAGAGTTATACTGTGACTGATGAATATTCTTTCCCAACTACCCCTATAGTGGGTAAAAATTGTGACATCTGCTTGGATCCATTAGTGACAGCTATATTTTATTATAGAGCTCAATCATATAATAAAGATCAATCATTTGTTCTCTTCCATTGTTTAAATCAGTGAGGCTTGAATAACTTGTTAAAATTCAGGGAGAAAGGGAGTCATTTATGTCAGTAATTCAATATCTCATATTTTCCAAATGGGGATAAATGCAGCATTTATTGTTGAAAAGTAGATGCAAAGCCCAGATGGCTCCAACTATGTGTCAGTCTTATTTCTTTTCCATCACCCAATTCTGGTTTCACTATGCTTTATAGAGTCATTGAGGAGCCTGGTGATTTTCATTCTATCATGTTAGCTACATATAGTTATATTATCAGTGTGTCCTTGTATATTTGACCTTGAGACATGTACATCAACATCCATAATTTTTTTTAGTTTGACAATCCACATCCAAGATACTAAAGATTTTGCTATAGAGCTGTGAGTTCTTTGATATAACTGGATTTACAGCTTCACCTAGTGACATCATGTGAAGAGATCCAACAACAGTAATAGAATTATGCTGTCACATGATAACCTCCCAAAGCAGATTGAGACATTTTTGATTCACTTTCTCTCAGAGGACAGAAAATTAGATGTCAAAATGATGATATCCTTTAGAGGTTTTTTTTCTCCGCACCTGGGTGGATTAGTAATGCATTTTAAAAAGAGCAAAGTGACTTTGATTTACATCTTGCAGTGATACTGGGAGTGAGAGAGACACATAGTTTCTCTCTCACTTCCTAGGAGGATAAAATCAGCTAGGAGAGACAGAAGACATAAAGCAAAAACAAACAGTAGGTTGTAAGATGTACATTGCTTTTGAATTTTGTTTCTTAAACTCTTCATCATAATGGATAAATTGTTGACTTAATCTATGCTAAGGTTTTCCTTCTTTTCCCATTCAAAAAAAGGTAGTTAAAGTAGGTAGCATTCTCTTTTTTTTTTCTTGAGAGTTAGGAAAAACAGCCTGATAAGGTAATACTTTCAATTTTAGTGCACAAAACAATAATAAGAATTACAGCTGAGCAAAACAAGTCAAAATGTACAATTTCTTCTCAGGACTTATAATGAGATTTAGGGTGGCATATAGTATGGGAAAGGAAGGTGAATGCCAGTGAGTTAATGATATTAGAAGTGGGGAAGGGTAGATGTCTGTGAGTTAATAGTATTAGAGGTGATAATTGGGAAAGCTATCTTTGTAATGGCTAAGATAGTTGGAGTCTTTGTTAAGTCCCCTGCGGAGAGTGTCGAATTTTAGCATGAATGCCAGTTCAGAGGATTCCCTTTCAAGTGCAGATTTGAAAGTCTTCTGTCCTTCCCCCCCACCCTGCATCCCCCTTCTGTTCTGAAATGTGATTTGTCCTTTCCATATGTGTTCATTTTTTTAAAATTGTATCCTTTGGTATATATGGTTGTGACTATTTTCTTCCACTATTTGATCTGAGGAAGTGGGTCTGGCCCACGAAAGCTCATCATCTAATAAACCATCTTGTTAATCTTTAAAGTGCTACATAGTCCTGTATTTTGTTTCAGCTACACCAGACTAACACGGCTACATTTCTATCATGTGAATAAAGGCTTTGCAAGAGCCTTTGATGTCAAAGGATAGATTACGTTATTACAGAAGGAGAATGGACAGGAAGAAACAAGGTGAAATAGAATGGTGGATTGAAAGAAACCACGTATTTAAATCCATGGACATTGGCCCCAATTGACTTCAAAATGACTAAAAAAATGCTTGAAGTTAAGAACACACTTGTTCTTTCCTGAATATATTTTCCTGAATCAGGGCCTAAATATTTTGCTGAACAGGGACCTACGTAAGCACGTGCTTACGTACTCTACTGAATTAAGGCTTAAATTTTATTCCATTCATCCATTCTACCACAACATGAAGCAAAAAATTTCTCTGGTAGAGGTCATAGAATGCTGCTAAATGAGGATTTATATAAGGTTTTTAAGAACTGGATTTTATTAATGTTAATGTGGCAGTAAGCAAATGTCAAAAGTGAAGAGAGAGAGCAGTGAAAGTTATGCTTTATTTTACAATCATCTTCTGGGTAAAGATTTCCTTATCAAATGTTGACTGCCTCTGAGTATTGTCAGAGAGGTGTTCACATTCTGAAGAGACTCTAATTTACACAACAGATAGAAGGACATTCATTTCTTCCATGCAAAAAATATTATTGTCTTTTGTTTCTTATCAGTGCTAATATCGCAGGACATGGTTTATTATATTTCCATTTTTGGTATATATTTTCTCCAATGTCACTTTTTTTATTCTAGGGCAGCTATTTGTTCTGTTATTCAATGTTAAAGGAAAAAAAAATCTTAGTTTGTTACACTTTTAATATCATGGGTAAAATGTTGGATGTAAAATGTGATAATTATTTTGCTGAAGTGGCTGGCGTGCATGTTTAACCTTGCTGTTTTCTGGATGGAATCAGAATTGCTCTGCTGTGTGACATAGACCCTACAATACTAATGGGAAATAGAGAATTTCCTTTACCGTGAGTGGGAGGGGCCTTTACTTTACTTTTGAAGCAGCAGAAGCTGCAATGAGCCCCAGCTGTCACTCTGAAATCTTAAGTGGTCATGGGATATAGACTAGTGCCAACTGTAAAGTTCTAGGTGGCTAATTATTTGATACACTATTTACCTCAGATAAATAAACAAACCAGGTGCATCATGGGAGATTTTAGTTTTCCTCTGCATTGCATGGTGTGCATTATTGCTATGGGTAAGCAAAAGAAGTCTGTTTTCATGTTGCAATTTCTATTAACATGTGCTACTGGATGTGTTTATTTATCAAAGCATCCAGGCATCATTTCTGGAAATCTGGATCCTATCTGCACTTAATTACACTAGCATTGATGTTAATAGAGCTAATCCCGATTTACAGTCACATGAAAGGAAAATCAGGCCTTAGGTTTATAACCAGATATCGGGTTGAACCGAAACTCCAGTTCAAAACACTCTTCAGTCTGAATCCAGGTCTTGATTTTATAGATGACCCTGATCTTAGTAACCACAAACTAGAAATATAGATCCAGTTGTATAGTTCTGGCCCATCTCTGAGTCTTATAAAGTTCCAGTCAAGACTTAACCCTAAAAAGCCCCTATCCCTTAACCTATATATGATGTGACTCTTTTAAAGTAAGCTATCCCCTAGGCCTGAGTGGAGGAAGCAGAATGGGAGCCATCTCATTTGGCTTTCAGATGAGGTATGAGAGGGAGAAGAGAGAACCCTGGTGAAGGATTCAGAGTGTCATGCTAGGTCTACACTGCAGTGTTATTTTGGGATGCCAGAGGTATCCCAAAATAGCTATTCCGCATCTTTTGAGCGCATCTATTATTTTGAAGTATAATGGGCTCGCTATTCTGAAGTTCCTGTAAATCTCATTGCACAAGGAGTAAGGGACATATTGGATTAGAGATTTATTTTGAAATAAGTGCTGTATAGACAGTGGCAAATTTCAAAATAAGCCACTTTGAAATAACATTGAAATAAGCGACACCATTTGTATAGCTCAAATTGAGTATCTTATTTTGACCTAAAATGCAGTGTAGACGCATCCTTATAGAACATTAGGGAAGGAGGAGACACACAGAGAGCTCCTGGAGAAGATGGGGACACAGTTTCCTGGAGGACTCAGAACGTGAGACACAGAAGACGCAGAGTCTTGGGTGACACAGCACTGTGGGTAGAAAGAGAGGGGTACCTAATCCTCTGAGATGAAGAGCTGTCAACCACTAGGACACAAAACTATGGAGGGAATACAGAATTGCACACACAGACACATGTACTGTATGCTGCTAATGTGCTTTTGGGAGGTGAAGAACTGAGTTCATAGGTACATCCTGTTCCTACACCATGTGGGTAAAAAATCACTTGACTGATTACCCCACATTTTTTGTGGCCATACCTTTTCTGTAGAGACGCCTTGGAAAATGACTTACAGTAATGATGATAACAAATACTGATTTAAAGGGCATCTTTGCCTGAAGGGTTTGGCTTGCTTAACATGACAGAGTAAATAAAGCAGCACATATTCAAAGGTAACGTGGCCCAGAAGTAACAAAGGAGAGGGTGAAAGAGAAAGCCAAAATTCACAGCTCCCAGAGCCTACAATCATAAAAGAAAACAACTGGCTTCTCAGGTTTTTTTTCCTCATGAACAAATATAGTTAAAGGGGTGGTGGGTAGAGAAGAAATAGCATGAGCCAGACAATACTCATATAAGAAGAGATTGATTCAGCAATGCATGGGATTACTTTTCTTTCATGAATGACAATGTAGCCATCATGCCTGACTGGACTGTAATATACTTGTCTGTCGAGCTATAGTGAAATGGTTCATTTGAAGGTTTTAGGTAGGCTTACCTCCCCAAGGCAAACATATCTTTATTTTCTTTCTTCAGCTTACAAAGGAAACCAAGAGACATTTTAAAAGTGTCAAGTAAAGAATTTATTACTATGGGTTAAAATAACACACTGTGTTCCCTATTTTTTAAAAGGAATTTGGTCCCCTTTATAGGCACCTAAATGAAGCTGCCATGTTTTCATTGTTCTCAGTGATGCTGCTGGGTTCTGAGCTCTTGTGAAGATTTCGCTCCTCTTATGTTACTGTTTTTTTCTAAGAAGTGTGGTGGTGTTTTTTCCCCCAAATCAAAATATGTTGTAAATAGTACAAAAATTTAGCAACAACCGAAGCTTGTGTGAAACTTCTCTGGCTTTTTGGTCTGTTAAAAATACCAAATGTGTATGAGGCTCAGTAAGAAGATCAAAAATATGTGACGCTTTCTAGTAAGCCTGAAATGAGTTTGTTGTTTTGCATCAAAACTATGTGAAGTGTCCAACGTTTGATGGTTCTCACACAAAACCAGGTGTAGCTTGGAGGTTTCAGATAGGTTTTGCTTTGAGAGCTTATGTTTTTCTGTGACTCACAGTTAAATTTTAGGGCCATGAAGCCTTGTGAAGTTAAATGTTTGCATGATGCTCTGTTCATGAAAGTGTTGAAAGTCACATGTTTGTACTCACCAAAGGGATATAATATGTCATATACATTACCAATGTATTGCACTATGGTATCATACGTAATCTCTTAGGTTATTAATAAACACAAAGGAAATAGATAATCTTGTCGGCTTTCAGATGAGGTATGAAATCGTCCATTAACCTCATTGAGCTTTTGTTTTCACTCTTTTGAGCCTGTTGTTTTATTTAATATAATTGTGTATTATATATTTACCAGGATTCTTCTGCCTCTTTATCTCTACAAATAGAAAAGGGATCTTGGAATTATCCATACAGTTGCAAATGCAACGAATGACAAGGCAACCACAGCTCTTGAGATTGTTCAGATAAATAGCATGCAATATCGTTATTCAGGGCTGCACAATGTTCTGCTGAGTTCTAAGTTAAGGGGCCTGATTCGGACCAGATGTTACTTTCTTGATTTCAATAGAATTACATCCTCTTATACTAGCTTTGAATTTAGCAAGAAAGTGGTACAGCATTAGACAATATTTCTTTTAGAGTTTTCTTATAATGTGTTTAGAGTTTTGGGGTGTGCATTGCTCAGGTTTGTTTGAGGGTTTCTGTGCTTTATGATGAAGGTAATTGTGTTGAACAGACTAAAGTCTGATTTTCCTTTCTCTTGTATTAGTTTTACATTAGTGTGACTTCACTGAAGGCATTATGAGGCAACTGAGAATAAACTGACTGACATCCTTTCAAATTAGAGATATTTGAGGGGTACATTTTGCAGCAAACCTAACCCCCTAATATTCTGGAAATAGGAAGATACTTCCTGTATAAAGTAGTTATTACATGCTTGCCTACTGAAGTATTTCTTGAACTTTCATCTGAAGCAACATTATTGGTCTATCTCATGAACAGAATATTGGACTAGACAGATTATTAATCTGATTTGCTTCAGAATTCTTTATCATCCTAATAATTTGTTCAATGAAAGGAATTAAACTTGATTTAATACCTGTAGAGCCTTTATACATTAAGAAAAGAAACTATATTTATTTTCTCTTTAATGCACAGTTTCCCATAACGTGTACAATACTTTAATAAAGGCCTACGTTTTGATCATATTTACTTGTGTATAAGAATGATATAACATTGTGAAATATATAATCTAGAAAAATACACTTTTTAATTTCTTTTTATATCCAACATACACATTCAAAACATTCCCTGTACTTGAGAAGATGCCACTCTAACAATGAATTAGTCATCAATAGATTGTATAGCTCACGTGATTTGTACAGGCTTCTAAATAGAGCTAATTGGGATTTTTTTCACAAAAAGATTTTTCATTAGAAAATGCCAGTTTGTCAAAAACAAAACTTTTTGAGGTAATATATTGGTTTGAAGTAAATTTACATTAAGAGAAAAATCTCCAATCAAATCGTATAAAATATGACACAAAAATTAGGACAGTTGTAAATAATGAAGAGAACAGATCTGATCAGTTGTTAAGCAGAGTGCAATGAAACATTATGTTATCTTAAATGATGTAATATATACATCTAAAACCAAAGAATATTAGTTATACTTGCAAGAAGGGGCACTCTCTTTCTCTTCTCCTATATTTTCTTCCAGGCTTCATCTTGACCTTGTTTCTAAAACTCTCTGAAAGATTTTAAGGGGCTGACTTAAAAGAGTGATTCTTCATAAGTGTTTGGATCACTTACATCATTCTTACTCTTCCAAAGAGGCACAATCAATGCCATTCTCCAGTCATCTGGCATCCTGCCCTGATCCCAGCAAATACACAGTAACCTGTATAATCCAACTGCATTGATTGTATCCATTATTATCTCATCTTCACCAGCAGTTTTACCATTACACATCTTATTCAATATGTCTCTGACCCTCCTCTATGGAGAGTGATACCTCGTGTGACTACCCCATAATTTTTATCACCTCTAACGCTATTAACTCACAGACATCTACCCTTCCCCACCTCTAATATCATTCACTCACAGGCATTCAACCTTCCTCCCCCCCCCCCCCCGCATCCCCTTCTGTTTTGAAATGTGATTTGTCCTTTTCATATGTGTTCACTTTTTTAAAAAATTGTATCCTTTGGTATATATGGCTGTATCTTCTTCCACTATTTGATCTGAGAAAGTGGGTCTGGCCCACGAAAGCTCATCATTTAATAAACCATCTTGTTAGTCTTTAAAGTGCTACATAGTCCTGTATTTTGCCATAATTTTTGGTGATGCTTGTACCGATGGCTGGAAGTTGAAGTCAGATAAATAAAGACTGAAAATAAGGCCTACATTTTAAACAGTGATGGCAATTAACAATAAGACTTATTCTGGAGGAAGTTCTATGGCCTTCATTTACAATAGATCAGATTAGATTATCATAATGATCTCTTGTGGCCTTGGAATCTATGAAACTACAAGCCCTTTGTTCATACAAGATGAATACTCTAGGTTCCAGGATTCTGGGCTGGATATCGATCTCTCTCTCTCTCTCTCTCTCTCTCTCTCACACACACACACACACCTGCATTTTTTCAAAAGGTCTCAATTTCATTACATATTGGAATAAAAACAAGTTATAAAACCTCAAATTTTTGCTAAATATAATTCTTCTTTTCTAGCTAGACTTATTTCTGACAATTTCATTGGTGGTGCATCAATCCTCATGCAGTAATAAACCATGGTGATGGTATGTACTGAATATATTGATTCAATTTATTGTGGATATTTATAACTATGACATTGTAACATTAGCTATTGAGTTCTGGAGGTATTAAACCCTGCTTATGTGACAGATATAACTTTTTTTTGTCACTTTGACCTATGTAATGTGATTAGAGTGAGGAAATAATCAGCAGTCTCTTACTAGCAATCCTGAGTGTCATATCATTATAATTTAAAGTATGCAACTTTATTTAAGGGTCACATTTTGCAGCAAATCTACCTGCTAATATCCTGGAGATACTGGGATCACATCAGATTTCAACACTATTTTGAATCAGACCTGATTACTGTTTGAATGTGAGACCCAGATTTCAAGAAGAAAACAGAGCACCAATGAAATTAGTTTAAATAGCTCTCTGACTCAACTGCGAGACATAGCCACAGGTGCTATGGGATACTGCCATGATCAAGACATTGTTTTTAACATGTGATGTAAAACAGGTCTGACATTACAAAGTAAGCAGAACCTAATTAACTTAACTAGAATTTAACCAAAAGACTACATAGTGCTGTTTTTGCTTTTGTGTAATGAGATTTTTAATGAATGCCAGTGGTCGATAGAATATCAGATTTTTATCTTGTTCCAAAGTAAGACCTTCTCCAGTGTGGATTTCTACCATCCAGATATGGTAGTTGAGGTATAGTAGAACTCTCACTTTTGATTTGGATTTGTGTCTGGTGATTTGCAAAAGCTCAGCCAGCAGCTGGTGTGGAATCAAAGCAGTGTGGTTTTAATGAAAGGGGATTAGAGCTTCTGGGTCAGACTATCATTGCAGAAAAGGAGCCCCTCCTGGTTTTGATGAAGTTTCTGGTAGCAAAGTGGTGCATTTAAGAATGACTTACACAATTGCCTTTCTCTCTTATCATTAGAGCTGGAAACCTGAGATTAATGTTGAAAAAAGTGACACATTAAAAGGTTTAGTGCTGTGCTTAACACAGTAGGCTAGTACAGCTGCTAAGTGGGTGCTTTTCTAACTGAAAGAGCATGTAACAAGGACTCCCAGGATGCCATTTTACTAAATTGCTCTCATATACTGATCTATCCACACAATTCTAGGCCTTTATTAGGAAGACAGAATTTTAATTTTTTTTAAGCTTTCAGAATTTTAGTGAATTTCATGCCAATGATATTTGTGAAGAATGAAGTCCCTCTAGTATACCTGAATTCTCCCACCACTGGAATGAACCTGGCTTTGAATTTTAATTGGTTGACGACTGATCATTCTTCACAACCTTTTCTTTCCTTGTCCCCCACCTGAAGCACCTAAATTCTCTGTGACTGGCAGTTTTTCCAAACCCTTTGCCAGGACTAAGTTTAAGTTTCAGACCATATTTTTAAGTGAAAAAATGTTTTCATTGGCAAATAATGTCAGAGGATGGGTGGGAAGAATTTTAATCCAAAGTCCGTGAAGTAAAACTGTAACTACAGTTTATGATTCTCCAATGTTACCAGTAGCATCTTACTACTAATGATAACCAGCATGTCCTTTGAAAATAGAGTACTGTCATGCATTACAGTGGGACTACTCCCTCTCTGAGTCCCTGGAGAGCCAGCCTACCTTGTTAAGTCTGTGACAGGGTGTGAATACCCCACACTAGGCCAGAAAGGGTTAATACCCTGTAGGTGGCGGAAATCTCACCCCCCCCCCCCCCAGTCCTTTAGGGCATGCTCCAAGCACTGGGGTAGTAGAAAAGGGAGCTCAGCTCAGTATGGGGTGGACACTGGAGAAGAAGGACATACTGCCCTGAAATCTAGGTGTGATCTCCTGGACTCTTGCCATTAGGCTGTGCTGATCTGCAACCTAGAGCCGAGCTCATAAACTCTGGCCTCTAGCCCATACTGCCCTGCAAGGAAAGGCTTCTTTACAGACTCTGGCTGCTGGGCCACACTGACTTGGAGTGACAGACTAAGGACATCAACAGACCAGTAGCGGTGCAAGCAGTGTCCACATACCTCCCAATGACCACCTTCTTTCAAGATGGGGTGTGTGGAAGAAAACATTGCCCTCACTCTGAGTTTGTAAGCAACAAGTAGCCAGAGGCAGTTTTATTACGAGCTGCAGCAAGGGAAAAACTGCTTCGGACAGGGGGGAAGTCCCACCCCTCACCGAGGCAGATCTTCGAATACAAGCAATTATGAAGCAGTTTATATACTGTCTATTAAATATAATAACAATAACAATTAGTCTCCTTCCCATTACAAACACCAATGGCTAACAGCTATTTAGTTCTACCCAGATGCTCCTTATCTCAAGGTCCCTGCCAGAGTCAGCATTCTATCCTTATCTCCGTATGGAGGCAAGAGGCGAAGGCAGCATCTAATTACAGATCTCGCATTGTCAGGCCACAGACTTAGCCTGACTCTTGCTCTCTTGTTAACAAGACCAAGATGGCTGCACACAAATTCCCTTATTCCCTTTTCCTGCCTCCACAGGTGTTCAACAGTGTCTCTGGACATCAGTCTTATTGGGGAGGGTTAGTAAGGCCTTGTCTGGGCCCTATCTCGGGTTAAGAGGGTGGCAGCACCAAGAATCTATCAGCTCCAGCCTCCACTCGGGGGAGCTGTAATTAGTCCAACAGTCCAGGTTCCTGGTTCAGAGGAGGGCAGCGCTGAGTGTTAATTTGTTCCGACTCACACCCCAGCAGCATGTTCTGGGGTCTGAGAGGCTGCCACTCAGGTGTTAGGTGGCAGGGGGTGTCACAGGACTGGCCACTTCACTGCATCCTGGCTCAAATCCATAAAAGTGGGAGAGGGTCTGCTGCTTAGTCAGCGGTGTTTAGGGTTTAACATGCTGATTCACTCTCCTGTCAGGGTTGCTGCCAGACAGGTCTTCACAATCCCTTGGCCACTACCTCCCCTCCCTGTTAGTCCAGAGAGGAAAACTGGTTGTTGTAAGCTTCCATCCCTAATAGCTGCTCTTTGGGCAGGCAGTGGGCCAGGCAGTCTGGGCCAGTCATCTGCTTTGTATGGGTCCACTACAACCTTCCAGTGTGGGAGCTCAGGGGAAGCATCTCTCCCCTCCCAACTGAGCTAGCTCCAATCTGTTCATTCAACTCTTTATTTTATACTTCCAGTCTCACCCGTTGGCTTTCCAGGGGTGGGGTGAGAGTGGAGGGGTTCCATCCCCCAGGGTATAGAGATGCACTCTTGTACTGAGGTAAGCTACTTCCCCAGGGACCCAGAAAAAGTACTGCCTTAGAGAAAGGATATCAGGCATTTCCTAGCCACAAAACCATGAAATCCAAGGCCAAAGCTTGAATATGGAGCTCTGTACATTCTGTAATATAGTGAAATAATAAATCCAAAGTAAGCAATCATTCAGTCCAGCTTAACTGAGAAAGCTATTGGACACTAGGCACTGTCATGGCTGCATTAGACTTGTTAACTCTAGTACCTCCTACAATGGTTATTAATGATGTATTCTTAAAGGAATGGAGAATTCTCTGCTTTTTTCACTTGTCCATGTACTTTTTAAAACTAGTGCCTGTATTTGCCAAAACTCAGTACAGTAAAACTCTAATAGTCCGGCATCCAAAATTGTACGGCACTCCCGATAGTCTGGCATCAAAATGGCAAGAGTCTAGTGAGTGAGCTTCAGCAAAAAATGAGTCACAAGGCAGCAGCAGCAGCAGCAGCTGAACCAAGCAAAACCAGACGGGACTGAGTCAGTCTGCCACTGACAGTGATGCTGGACAGTGCTTGTGCTACAATAAAAAGGGTTAAAAACACTTTATATACAGTATATGCTGTATATATATGTATAACCATCTTATAGTACCTCTTGATAATCCGGCACCTCCTAGGTCCCAAAGGTTCTGGATTATCGGAAGTCTACTGTATATAGTGTCTCTGACCAAGAGAGGCCTGTGTTTAAGAAAAAATACATCATGAGTAGTATACTGCACAAACGAAACAACAGTGTGTTTTCCACTGTTTTCAGTGAAATTTAGTTTGGACCCTAGAGTGTCTCTGTGTGAGCATGCAAATATGGAACTTTACTTCTGATTAATTTGTTGTTTTAAGTTTTATATTATCTCATATCCAAATGCAAACCTGTATTTTTCTAACTAGGTGATTTTTCTTTTGGATTAAGGAAAACAAGAAACAAAGAAAGAACCATATAAAGTTCCCGTAAAGGAGAACACAATTATGAATATGAAAGGAAATACAAAACAGCAGCTGTGTGCCTGCTACCTCAGTAAACGTGTAGGCTGTGTCTACATTGGCACCCTTTTCTGTAAAAGGGATGCGAATGAGACACTTCGGAATTGCAAATGCCGTGGGGGATTTAAATATCCCCCGCGGCATTTGCATGAACATGGCTGCCGCTTTTTTCCGACTCGGGGTTTAGCCGGAGAAAAGCGCCAGTTTAGATGGGATCTTGTGGAAAATAAAGTCTTTTCCGCAAGATCCCTTTTTCCTACTTTCAAGTAGGAATAAGGGATCTTCCAGAAAAGGATTTATTTTCCGCAAGATCCCGTCTAGACTGGCGCTTTTCTCCGGCTAAACCCCGAGCCGGAAAAAAGCGGCAGCCATGTTCATGCAAATGCCGCAGAGGATATTTAAATCCCCCACAGCATTTGCAATTCCTAAGTGTCTCATTCGCATCCCTTTTACGGAAAAGGGTGCCAATGTAGACACAGCCATAGGGAGGAGCCTTTACATCAGGAATGGGCAATAAAATGGTGGTAGTTCATCAGGGTTAGCCCTTATCCGGACTTTATTGTTATATTTACCTGCACTTCTGCAGATATGCGTGATTAAAGCTCCTGTTGGCCGCAGATCACCGTTCCCGGCCAATGGGAGCTGACAGAAGGGGAGCGGACCAACAGGAGCTGCAATCACCTATACCTGCAGGCTGTGTCTATACTGGGCCACTTATTCCGGAAAATCAGCTGCTTTTCTGGAATAAGCTGCGAACTGTCTACACTGGCCCTTGAATTTCTGGAATAGCAACGATGCTCTACTGTACAAAATCAGCCGCTATTCCGGAAAAACTATTCTGCTCCTGCTTGGGCATAAGTCCTTATTCCAAAACACTGTTCCGGAAAAGGGCCAGTGTAGACAGCCCAGTAGTCTTTTCCGGAAAAGCGCGTCTACATTGGCCACAGATGCTTTTCCGGAAAAAGGGCTTTTCCGGAAAAGCAGCCTGCCAATGTAGATGCTCCTTTTCCGGAAAAACTGAAAATGGAATAGTATTCCGTTTTAAGCATTTCCGGAAATTCATGCCAGTGTGTAGACACAGCCACAGAGTTGTAGATAAATATAGCAGCAGAGACTCAAGTAAATAATAGCAGTGGCAATCCACTAGGGGCTAGCCCTGGCAAATAAGATCTGGCCCACAGGCCAATATTTGTCCAGTACAGCTCTACATATAAAGGGTTAGTATACATAAGACAAAATGAATATGTCTTCTTTTACTTCTATGGTATTAACTAAAGGAATTGTATGAAGGAAAGTGAAGTAAAATAATGATACAATAATAATGGGGGCTTTCCAGTCTTATTCTGCTCCTCTGCATAGGAAGAGGTAACTTGTGGTTGCTGAAACTATATTTAACTGGCATAAACATACAGCATAATGCCCCCAGAATGTCTACAGATTCATTGCAGACAAAAGAAAGCTGTTGAAACAGGTGTCTGGACCTGTAATTCAATTTTATTCCTCTGTAGAATCCATTGATTTCACTCAGAAATATAAACAATAAAAATGGCATGTATTGTGATTTATGTATTGAGTATATCCTCAAGTTTTCAGTGGGGTCATCAGAGAACACATCAAACAGTATAAGATAGGACCTTGTGCTCCTTTGCTAAGGAATCAGGCTGGTTTCATCCATTACTCAGCACTTGTACTTTGCATTATACTTTATTAAATACCAAGAAAACCTTGCACAATTCTGATTCATTAGATGAATGAAACCATCACCAAAACATTTATTTTCATTATGCTGGACACAAAAGAGTGATTAAAAATTCTGAAAATATTTTTTGAGAGAAAAAAGAGAAAGTGTTTAATTTTTTAGTGCTTGGCATTACTAAAATAAAATAATCTATTAAAATACAAAGCATTGAACCCAACCAATTTAATTAGAAAAGAAATATTTTCTGATAAAATATCAATTGAAGTCAATGGAAAGTTTTTTTCCAAGTAACTAGAGGAAAAAAACCCCCCAGATCTGAGTAGTAACACAAGAGGCCTAATTCATTCTGGGCCTGAAATAGCAGAACTACTATTGATTACATTACAGCAGGAGTTGTGATGAATTCAGACCTATATGTCAGTTTTCAAAGAGAAACAGGATGGTTCAGTGGAAGGAAAGAGGACGAGGACTCAGATACCTGGTTCTGCCACATACTTGCTATATGACATTGGATGAGTCATTTACCTGGTGCCTCTGTTGCCCATCTCTATACTGGGGATACTATTCTACCTACCAGAAGGGGTTACCGTGAGGAAAAAAAGACCACAGTAGTATATGACACACTCAGACACTATGGTGATGAGGGTCAGTTAAATGACGAGATACAAGAAAATATTTTATCCCTTTTTTTTTTAAACTAGGAGGAATAAAATAGCAGGATGTTAGATTCCAGTTCCTATCGATTCCAGAGAAATTTTCACTCATATAATTGAAAGTAGAATTTGATTCTGTGACCTACGGGGGAAAGTAAGCAGCAAAATAAGATGGACACTAAACAATGATGGTTAAATATTCATGCAAAAAGGAAATTCACATGGAGAGTCACATTTATTCATGGAAAACAGGTAACTGGGGATGTAACACCTGCTTGTATTCATTCTGATGTATTAAAACTATGTTAAAATTGTAGGCTGTCACTTTTACATTGCAGGAACTTTTCCTGGTCCTGTTTTACAGCCTAGTGGACTCTGTAGGAAAACATGTGTTCAAATTCTGAAGACAGGCAGTTTTTCTAGAGCAGAGAGAGAGTAAGGGGAGTGATCACCCAAACTCCTACCTCATGTCTCAGCCCAAATATAAGTTCTGTGGCATATGTTCCATCATTCCCAGACCCTGCTATCACCTTTGCTCTCCCAAGTAGTGCTTGCAGTTACTGCGTCACAATTGTTGGGAGTGTGTAATTCCCTGCTCTCCACTGATTGGGGACTGTCCAGAATCTGCTCTGCTCTTAGGTCTCAATTAGTCAGCCCACCGGAAGGTAGCAACTGTGGCTTGGTGACTTGGGGCCTAGTCAGAGGCAAAGCAAATCTAAATGGGGATTGAAGCATAGATCAGTACCCATAATATTTTCATTGTGGAGGTGTTATTTCCCCTGCAGTCCGGGTTCCACTCCTCTGGCATAGAGTAAGATGGAGGGAGTTGTTCTTGTTTGTTTTAGAAAGCAGTCTGCTTTGTCTCTTTTTGTTTCTGATTCTTGTGAATTATCAATTTGAATTCTAAAAAATAAAATAGTATTACAATGCAACCAGCCATCAAGAGCTTTTGATAGTTTAATGTAATTTCTCTCTATGTCTGCTGTGGATATATCTTTGCATGTTCATATGTAATATTTTATAAAAACTCATGTTTAGCAGGTGCAATGTAAGGCCAACAGTTTACAAATTGGATCCTTCAAACTTAGAAAGCCAGAATTGACAGTTTAAGGCACAATGATATTTTTAATTTATCAATTAAATGTTAATGTATTTTCATGCTGAGGTCCTTATGTTAACACAGAATAGAAGACACACAGCATTATTATATTGCGCTAGCACCTAGGACCCCAATTATGGACCAAGACACTGTTGTGTTTGTCCCTCAGATTATGTTTTATAATTTCTCCCATGTAGCATATGTAAGTCTTTAATGAATAAACGCTGCATGACTGTTTAACAATGAAACAATTCTAATATGCTGCTATAAGGAAGAGGAAGGCATGATTGCTCTGCAAGTACTTACTTGGCAGACACAGCTCTCAATATAAGGTTAGTACAAGGAGTAATTACCTGCCTGAAAGAATTTCTGAAATCAGGTTTCCAGCAAACCAATTTTATCTTATTATTTCCTCCAGTGCCCTGTGGACATATGTTATGTCAGTGCATCCTGTTCAAGCAAGTGAGATCACACCAAAGCAAGTGTCCTCACTCAAAGGGTTAAGAGCTCAGTCCTGCAACGTGTTGAACAAAGCATGCAGATTTTGCATGCCATAACTTCCATTGAATTCAACGTGGGTGCTCAATAGCTTGCAGGATTGAGTCCTAAGACCCCTTTGATTTTAAGGGCTTTGGCTCAAGCCCTAAGGACTTGACTGCAGCACAACTCAGGACATTTCTTGTTACAGACAAGATTCATTTAACTGCTTTTTAATTTGCTAGGTAAAAGGAACAGATATTCCCTCCATTGTTTACACAGGCACTTGGTGCAGCTCTAGCGGATATAAACCTTCTTTTACAACAGATGGTTTTAAAGTTTAAAAAAAGCAAATTCAGGAAGATGACAGACAAAAAATATCAATAACAAGAAATGATCATAAAATATGGCAGAGAAATATAACAGGTGGAAAGTAAAATCATCAATAAATATTTCAACAACAAACATAACCCAATAACATTTCAACAGGAAAGCATTAACAAGAATTCTATAATGAATGACTAAGTGGAAAAATAAGTACAATTATAACATAAATAAAACAACAAACTGTTCTTCAAGGACATCTAAGTGTCTTGGAAAGATGTGCAAGTTTTATTATGTCTATTTACGCTGATTTATCCAAGAAATCATAGCAGGACAATGGCATAGCTGGGATCCAAGGCAAAATTCTTCAAAATCAACCCCAGTTATTTTTGGGTATCCAGTTTAAGGTACCCCTCTGGAACCTGAGTGGTATGTGGTTGGCAACAAAAGCCATATGATATTTTTCTGCTTCCTGATTGGATATTTCTAAAGAGATTTCTAGATGGCCACACAAAAACACTTTCTATAAACAATCTGGTAAACAAAATCAGTTGCATGAATATTTGCAGGAAACAAATGAAAAGGGTCATGAATGCCACTGGAGCAAATTAATGGGTTTTATTTGGCGGTAATGGAACCTCCAAAACTGGACAGATGTGTCTAACTGTAAACACACTAGTTTGAAAATTTGTGATCCATGGAATGCTTTACTAAATCAATAGACTTCAATTAGCTCTGTATCAGATCTGGAGTGATTTGTCCAAAGTTACACTTTAAGTATGTGGCAGAAATAGGAATAAAACCCAAATCTCCTACCTTATGACCTTATCTGCAGGTCCAACTTTCCTCTCAAATCCTCCGGGGCGAGAAAATCCCCGTTCGTAACTGCAGATCCGACGTAAGTCGGATCTGCGTAACTCGGGGACTACCTGTACTCAGTTTACAATAGATATATTCTGTATTGGAAGAGGTACATTACTTCATCTTTCAATGTACCTAGTGCATTTTTTCACTTCTTAAAAAATAAAATGCAATGACAAGAATACACTATAACTGTAAAATAGGCTGAAATTCAGAAATTTCATATGAACGTTAGTTTCATCATTCAGAATTCGGTCAGCAATCTGGCGAAATAGTCTTATGATGACCAAACTGGAGAGAGTCTAATTTGTACGTTACATTTAAAGTTTTCATACCACTTTTTATTTCAAGAGCAGGTGTATTAACTCTGCAATCTTGTCTTCAGCTTTTGTCAATCAAGAATACCTCCTGTAGTTTCAGTTGGGGAAGTTATTCTTCATTATCCCTCCTAAACAAGAAAAAAAATCATGCTTGTATAATGTTGATTACACTAAATAGCTATCAAGTTACATCGGTGAAGTGGCTGAATTTCAGTGGCAGATGACAGATCCTTAAGTAGATACAATGTGAAAGGCAATTCTGATCTCTCTGTGTATTTCCAATATTTTTGCTTGCCTAGCAATAGTTCCTTGCTACACTGTACTTATTTTCAACTGTTCTAAATGTAAATTGTTATTTTAATACCTTTTCTTCAAAATGGGAAAAAACAAAGACATGCTAACTGTCCCTTTGAGAGGATACACTTGTGCTTAAACTTGTCCGATTAGTTCATGATGAGCCTGAGAAGGTGGTGAGTGTGAGTTGCTCCCAGTAATAATCAGCAAACCTTTGCTGAGATATGATACCACAATAGGGCTTTGGTTGAAATTTAGCAGTAGCATAGAAGACCAACACAAATCTAAGGGTACGTCTAGACTACATGCCTCTGTCGCCAGAGGCATGTAGATTAGGCTACCCGCCATAGTAAAATGAAGTGGTGATTTAAATAATCGCCGCTTCCTTTAAATTTACATGGCTGCCGCGCTGAGCTGACAAACAGCTAATCAGCTGTTTGTCGGCTCAGCGCGATAGTCTGGACGCTCCCCTGCTGACATCAGAGGTATTTGTCGACCACCCAGGTAAACCTCCTGGGATGAAGTTTACAGAGGCATGTAGTCTAGACGTACCCTGAGTTACCACAAAGGAAGCTTTCTGGAGACTCTCTACAGAGTGCTTCAACTGGGTAAGTCAAGCAGCAGGGATCATGAGAAACAAATGTAGGTAGATCCAGCCACCTCAATACATTGCACAAAAAGTTTGAGTTGTAGCTATGAGGAAAGATGAGACGAGCTATTGTGGCCCTGAGCTATAGCCCCATATAAACTATTCTTAGGAAGGAGGGAATCCTAAAGTTTTTTTTTTTTTTTGGTGCATTCATGGGCACATCTACTCTGCAGGGCAAAAGTCAAGTTAAGATACGTAACATCAGTTATATCAATTGCATAGCTGAAGTTGAAATAGCTTAATTCAGCTTTTGGCTCTGTCTACACACCAGGAAGTTGAAGGAAGAACAATCTTACTTCAACTTCCCTTACTCCTCATGAAATCAGAGTTACCGGAGACGGAGTAAGAAGTCCTCTAGCTTGAAATTAATTCAAAATAACAGCTTGCTGTGTACACACACACTATGCTATTTTGAAATAATGTCAGTTATTCTGAAATAATGTCACTGCAGACATACCCTATGTGTGTGATGTATCTGTGAACCTGTAGAATGTCATAGTGTGGAAATGCATCTTTATGTATAAGGACAGAAAAAGATTGACAGGCTCTTTGCTGGTGTGAAAATCTTTTCTTTGATCTCTCTCCCCATAAAGGGTGACAAAAAAACAACACTAATTTCCCTTTTGTACTTTCTGGTTGATGAAACATTACCAGTTGTCAGTGGATTTTTAAGTATTCATGAATACCAGGGCTCTACAACAAGGATAATACAAGGGCCCTCGATTATTTATAACCTTAGATGTCAAACTGAAAGCTGTGAGCCAGCCATGTGTTTAGATTACATTCCAGTTCTTTATTCTATTTTGCTTTTTGCTTATTTGTTTCTCTAAAAGAGATTGCCTTCTGTTCATGAAACAAATTCATTGCAGAGAAGCATTTGTAAATCAAAGAGCGGTCTTGTTTCCTCTCTGTCTTTCTCATAGTGTGTCTTTTTATGACCAATGCGGAGGCTGCCTTTTGGGGATTTTGGCACTGGGGGTGGGGGGAGTGGCAACTTGGAGTTTTTCTTTAGTGTACCAAATGGAGGTTATATAATTTTCTACACTACACTTTTAAACAACATCAACATAATTAATAAAGGGATATGGGCCCAATCTCCACCAATTTGTATCTCACTTAGTCATCAGTAATTCTGATCATTACTAGCTTATCTGATGAGTGGTATTTTGGTCTACGTGAAATGACTTTCATGGTTTTAGTTTAGTTGCCTATGTCAAAAAGACATTATCATTAGAAATCTGTACACAGAGAATGCACTTACATGTGTCAACAGCAATTAAGGTATTTTCACAATTCCCTCTGTAAAATGTTATCTCATTCCCAATCTCTCCACCTTTCTGTAGGGTTACACCTTCAAGTGTACATTTTATAGTATGTCTACACAGCAACTGAAAAGTGTGCATCCCCACTTGGGCAGACATACACAAGCAAGCGATGGTCGCTAAAAAGAGCAACATGGCCACTAAAAAGAGCAACATAGCCACAGCAGCATGGGAAGTGGCTTGGGCTAGTCACACAAGTATGTACCCAGAGTCCGATGGAATAGTGTTTGGGTGGCTATCCAGAGCTTCTGCCCATGGCTGAACTGCTATTTAAAGCACTAGCCTAAGTAGATCTGTTGGCTGGTCATCTGGGAAGAGGAGCTGTAGTTGTGTAACACTTCCATCTGAAGGCTGTCATAAGAAGAGATGGGCCGTGGAAAGGGAACCAGTGTGAAGTGGTGCAGAGTCAGTTCAGGAGAACCTCAGTTAGTCCTAATGCATGTGTGTCTCGCCATTCTAGGAATTACATCTCCCAGTTACTGTTTAACTTTAGACTACTGCTTTTGGATGTCCCCTTTAAAATGGAACTTCTTTTTCCTCTTATCTCTATCCACTGCATCCAATCTCATCCTTTCTGTCCTATTATTCCCATTGCTTAAACCCTTCTGTATTTCTTGACTAGTTTTTATCTTGACTATTGTAAACTTCTTTCTTTGCCTCTTCCCTCTTTTTATTCCATTGCTCTGTGACACTGCTAAAGTTCTCTTTCATACCCACTGCTTCATCCACCCCCACTGGCAACATCAACTTTATATTCCTCCTCTTCATTTCCAATCCCCAAAGAATCTTTTCCACCTCATCATCTTCTCTCATTTTCATCACTGTCCCTCCCAGGCTGTAGACTCTCCTCCATTCTTCTTCTTATGCTTCCCTTGTCTCTTTCTATCTTCACAGATGCCCCCCTCTCTGCTTAGAATGACATCCATCTCGTTTGCCAACAGTCTTTTTTTCTTCTCAACAAAATATTTTCTCCTATTGTAGGAATTCAGAATTCCTTTGAAGTCCCCAAGCTATTCCGAAGCACTATTTCAGTGGTTCACCACGGCAAATGGAGAGGATTGTCCAGTAAATAACACCTTGCCGCAAGATTTAGAAGACCAGGAGTAAAATTTTCTGCTCTGCCAAAGATTTCTGTGAACTTAAACAAGATACTAAGCTTCTCTGTGTCTCAATTTCCCATCAGAAATGTGAAGATAATTATACTTCTGTACAGAACATGATGTCGTGAAGATAAATATTTTGAGACTGGAAAGTGCCTTGATAGGGTATTGATAGAAATGTAGCCGTGTTAGTCTGGTGTAGCTGAAACAAAATACAGGACTATGTAGCACTTTAAAGACTAACAAAATGATTTATTAGGTGATGAGCTTTCGTGGGCCAGACCCACTTCCTCAGATCAAATAGTTGAAGAAATTAGTCACAACCATATATACCAAAGAATACAATTTAAAAAAATGAACACATATGAAAAGGACAAATCATATTTCAGAACAGAAGCGGGATGCCGGGGGGGGGCGGGGGAGGAAGGTAAATGTCTGTGAGTTAATGATATTAGAGGTGGGGAAAGGTAGATGTCTGTGAGCTAATAGTATTAGAGGTGATAATTGGGGAAGCTATCTTTGAAATGGGTAAGGTAGTTGGGGTCTTTGTTCAGCCCCCCCTCCCCCCCCCACGGAGAGTGTTGAATTTTAGCATGAATGACAGTTCAGAGGATTCCCTTTCAAGTGCAGATTTGAAAGTCTTCTGGAGTAGGATGCATGTGATTAGGTCATTGAGACAATGTCCTTTCTGGTTGAAATGGCAAGAAACTGTTTTTTTCTTTGTGATCCTGTCTAATATCTGTTTTGTGGGCATTGATCCTTTGGCGAAATGTCTGAGACGTTTGTCCAATGTACATAGCAGACGGACACTTTCAGCACATGATAGCATAAATTATATTTCTAGATGCGCAGGAATACGTATTCTTGATCTTATAACTCACTTGGTTAGGCCCAATAATGGTATCAGCAGAGTGAATATGTGGACAAAGCTGGCAACGGGGTTTGTTGCAAGGGAAAGTACCAGGGTTGGTATTAGTGTGGTATGTCCTGTGGTTGTTGGTAAGAATCATCTTGAGGTTAGGTGGTTGTCTATAGGAGACTATGGATCTGTCTCCCAGAGCTTCTTGGAGTATGGTATCTTGTTCCAGTATAGGCTGTAATTTATTGATAATGTGTTGGACAGGTTTAAGTTGGGGGTTGTAGGTGATGACAAGTGGTGTTCTATTGTTGGTTTTCTTGGGTCTGTTTTATTGTAGATGGTTTCTAGGTATTCGTTTGGCTCTTTCAATTTGCTTTTTTATTTCTCCGGGTGGGTAGTTGAGGTTTATAAATGCTTGGCAGAGATCCTGAAGTTTCCACGAGGAGTAACGGTAGTTCGGAATAGGAAGCCTAATCCGAACTACCTACTCCGTGCCGCGTGTAGCCAGGGGCACAGAGTCCGAACTAGCGGGGCTTTAAAAATGGTGGCGCCCGGCAAGATGCAAATGAAGCCCAGAAAATTCAAATCCCGGGCTTCATTTGCAACTACGGTTGCCTACATTAACCGCCCTAGTTCGAACTAGGGTGGTAGTATAGACATACCCGATGGTTGTGACTATTTTCTTCCCCTATTTGATCTGAGGAAGTGGGTCTGGCCCACGAAAGCTTCTACCCTGAGGAGCCCGCAGAGCCACCCCAGTCCTCCGAATTGGGGGCTCGTACCCCATTCCTCCCTCACCTCCTTCCACTTACCCCTCCTTTGCCCCCCTTCCTGATGTACAAAATAAAGGACACGTGTGTTCAAAAATAGAAACTCTCTTTATTGAACAAAACTCAGGGAGACTGGGAAAAGGACGTGGGAGAGGGGAAGAGAGAGGGTGGGAGAGGGGAAGGCAACTAAAATCATCAGGGGTTTGGAACAGGTCCCATATGAAGAGAGGCTAAAGAGACTGGGACTTTTCAGCTTAGAAAAGAGGAGACTGAGGGGGGATATGATAGAGGTCTATAAAAGCATGAGTGGTGTGGAGAGGGTGCATAAAGAAAAGTTCTTCATTAGTTCCCATAATAGAAGGACTAGAGGACACCAAAGGAAAGGAATGGGTAGCAGGCTTCAAACTAACAACAGAAAGTTCTCTTCACAAAGCAAATAGTCAACCTGTGGAACTCCTTCCTGCAGGAGGCAGTGAAGGCTAGAACTATAACAGAGTTTAAAGAGAAGTTAGATAAATCCATGGAGGTTGGGTCCATGGAGTGGTATTAGCCAGGAGGTAGAAATGGTGTCCCTGGCCTCTGTTTGTGGAAGGCTGGAGATGGATGGCATGAGACAAATGGCTTGGTCATTGTCTTCGGTCCATCCTCTCCAGGGTCCCTAGTGTTGGCCGCTGTCGGCAGACAGGCTACTGGGCTAGATGGACCTTTGGTCTGACCCAGGACAGCCATTCTAAGCTCAGGGCTCAGGGTCAGGGGTCTCACTGGACCACTCTGATTTTCATGCAAACCTGCTCCTGGGTGGCCAGGCTGGCAGCTATCCTTCCCTAGACAGCCACTTTCCTGTGCCTAGTGCGGAGGTCGTGGATGAGGTCCACGATCTCCGCACTAGATGAGGTGGGCGCCCGCCTGTTGCACACCTGGGCAGGCTCCCAGGAGCCGCTAGTCTGGTCCCGGGAAGAGGCGGAGGGCTGGGTGGCATCAGGTGGCCGGTTCGTGCCATGCCACGTGCAGGATCTGTTGGCTAGATGCTGGCAGGCTTGCACCTGGCACGGGCACCGTAGCCAGACCGTGGCCCTTTAAGGGCTCCGGGGCTGGGTGGGGGGCAGACAAGTTTCCCTGGTGGTGCCCAGAGTGGCCACTAGGGAAAGCTGGGGAGGGCTAGCCTCCCACTAGTTCAAATTAAGTGGCTACACAGCCCTTAATTTGAACTACTTAATTCGAATTAGGCGTTAGTCCTCGGGGAATGAGGTTTACCTAGTTCGAATTAAGTGCTCCGCTAGTTCGAATTAAGTTCGAACTAGCGGTTTGCCTGTGTAGCGCCTATCAAAGTTAATTCGAACTAACATCTGTTAGTTCGAATTAACTTTGTAGTGTAGACATACCCATAGCTACAGATGAAAAAAGAGCTATATAGAAGGTAGGTATTTATTAAGTGATTAACAACAAACTATGTCCTGCATGGATTGCCATTTAACTTTCATAGTTAGAAAGAAGTCGTTGGAACCATGTAATGGTTGCATGCATGTCAAACTCATGAGTTAGGGTCCAAGGTGTGATTAGACAAGCGTGTTAACTATAAATCCTCAATAACACAGATCCACAAGCAAAAATTACCTGCATAGGGAAGACTGCAATGGAAGTGGCTCCTGTAGACAAAAGCTATAGAAACATCTTTGGGGCAGTTCTTCACTGCTTCCATGGTTGTCTTTGATTCTTATATACCAGTGTACTGGGAGGGGAGGGGGGCCCTTAAATCAGAGCACAGACTCTCAATAGTGAGGTATGGGACTATGAGTTTCACTGATCCTATCTTCTCCCTGTGAGTGTCCACAGAGCATACGCTTCATTACAAAAGTCCTATCCAAGCATGAAGTGGGCTCAGTGTAACAGTTGTAATGTATTTTCAGGCCGTCTCTTTTTGGTAAGGAATCTAGAAAGGATGCTCACCCAGATACATTGACAAGTGGCTCTACATAGTCATGGAGCCACCAGACATACCTTTGGTCTGGCCCTACCCTTGGTCCCTCTTTGTTGCTGCACACTGTATTAATATCAGCTGAGTCATTGTCCTGGCTGATGCTCTCTTTTTCATATTTATACAATGTCCAATATTATTCTTTTGTATTTGAGCACCTCTTCATCCTGGACATTTGAGGGGGCGGGGGAAGGAGGAGGGGAGAAAGAGGGCAGAGAGAATGCTATTCTGCTACTCATTCATCAACTGAGATACCAAGTAAACGCCTATGTATTTGAGCTTTGCACGAGTGATGAATATTTACCCTTGTGAGTTTTCATTTTAGAGAGAAGGGGTTTCATAGCAGCTTACTGAAGATTTGTTTGTAAGAAAACATGCTTTACACCAAGATCACCGTCTAAACTAAAAAAAGAGAAAGAACATATCAACATTTCCTTATTTTCATCCCAGTGTTGCTAAATTTCCCAGAAGTATTAATTGATCTTAATAAAAGATGTAGCAGAGAGGTATTTATGACTACTACCAGATACACTAATGTGTTTACCACAATCAAATATATCTCCTCACTAGAACATTGCTGTAAAACTAAGCAAAAATATGACAGAGGAATCATATATTTGGGTTTATTAAACTGCAAATATTCCATACCAGAAGCTTACATTTGTCATAGGTGCACGATTTTTCCTTTTGTATTGAACTACAGTTGTAGAGCATTATATTTTATTTCAAGGGTTCTCTTCTTTTTTTATGTACTAAATGAACCACCAGAGTAAGAAACTCATATAATGGAATTAACAGCTTTCTTTTTTCTATAGGTCATGGCAAACATAACTAGAGATCTTCTAAGTATTCTTCCCAGTTATGATACTTGATTTAACTTAGTCTGAAAGAGACATTTAATCATTGGGGAGGAAGAGAGCTGTTTTATGTAGCCTGTAATTTCATGATGCTTACAATTTCAACCTCTAATGATTATAAACATGTTATTAAATATACACATAAACCAAGATGACATATTAGAGCCTTGTGATTTTAATGTATCGCCTTTTTTATTCTAGTTAAATATAAAAAATGCTCAATTTTAAAAACTATATATAAAAATTATTAACACAGGCTATTTCAACACTGTTACTCATCCCTCTATGCAAAGTGATATTTAGGACCAATTTATGACCTATTGCAAGTGGGTTCCAACTGCAATAGTAAATGGTAGGGTTACCATATTTGAACTTTCAAAAAAGAGGACACTCCTGAGAGGGACTGTATCTGTATCTGTATCTACCAACTCACGTTGTATTCATGTGTTATATATATTATATATAACACATGAATATAACATAAGCATATACAACAAGTAACACTGAGTATACAAGGTGAGTATATAATTTACTGAGTACTACTTACCCCTAACCCTGGTAACCCATCCTGAACCCCTGGCAACCTACTCTCACTCTGGAGGGAGATGCAGGATTACAGAGCTACAGAGGCATTTTAGGGCTTTGTGCAGTCCTTGTGAATGGAGAAGCACATAGGGCTCAGGAGAAATGTGGGGTTTGAACTATGCAGATATTTGCACAGCTCTGAGGAGGATGGGGGGACAGGGTTCTGGTGTCTGGGAATGTTTAAAGATGCTCTACAACATTTGGGTCCATGCGAGTATTTACAGGGCTCTGGGGGCTGCAGGGATCAAGACCCTGGGGGTGTCAGAAGGTCTATTGGGGGGGGGAGAAGGTTAGTGGAGGGTGGTAGGAGGTGTCTGAGGTGCTGCTAGGAGCCTGGAGCTCTCTTCTATGTGGATGTTTGCAGGCTCCGGGACCGTAACTCTGGTGAGTGCAGAAGTGATGCTCAGCCCACCGGAGAAGTACCACATCCTTCCCAGCCCCTGCTGGCTACATGCTTCCTTTCTCTCCAGGCCTGCCACATGCTGGGGCTGTGGGGCAGCTCAGTCACAGCAACCCCTTCTGCTATCCCGCTGGTTGCTAAGGAAGCTCTGCTGTGTCTACGGGCTGCCAAACTTCCTTCAGGGAGGCTGCAGGCAGGACTAGGGAGGATGCACAGATGAGGATGGACTCAGCGGAGTGGGGCAGCATCTGGTCTGTTACTGAATGAGCAGTGCAAAATCCTGGACATTTTTATATATTTTAAAAACCCAGCTGGAGAGAAATTTAAAGACTGAAAAGAAGGACATGTCTGGGAAAACCAGATGTATGGAAATGCTAGTAAACTGGTCCTGCAAAAGGGATGCTGGGTCAAAATGCAGATAAAAACATATCACTGAAAGGGAACATCATTTCAACAGACTCAAACTGAATCTGAAACACCAAGTAGAAAATAGCAATGGGAAATCTTTTAGAACATTGGTTTTCAAACTGCGAGGGATGCCCCCCATGGGACATAATGAAGTTATCTGGGTGAGGCATGAGGACCTGACTGGTTAAGAACTATTTCTTGTTTCTTTAAAATATAAAAACATAGTAATTTAACACACACAAATTCCTCTTCAGAAAGATTCTACAAAAGCCATCACACGTGGATTTTGTCCCTCAATTCCTCAGACCACCGGTGCTTCATACCAAACCTTTATTGACCAATGTGTTCATATGACACATTGCCCCCACATGTATCTGTTGTCAGCATGACATTTCACTCTGATTTCCTTTCTATACTCATTACTTTGATGTTTGATAATTTTGAATGAATGGAACATTTGTGAAGCATAAAGTTGAGAATGCTGATCTGGAGAAAAGAACAAGTAAAACTGGGGAAAAGAAAAACAGAAATTCATGGACTTAGAATTCACAGTTACCTATTCAGATGAAAGTTCACAACCCCAATGTGTTGTTTGTGCTACAGTTCTTGCTCAAGCTAATATGAAACAACAGCCCCTCTCCCCTTAAAACATAACTTGGAGACCAAATACTCTTAGGCTACTTCTACATTGCATCTCTCTTGTGCAAAAGCCTATGCAAATGAAGCGTGGCAATATGCTAATCCGCGCTTCATTTACATAGGCTTTTGCGCAAGATGAATGCAATGTAGACATAGCCTTAGAGATAAACTACAGATGTTTTTGAATGAAAACTTTTTCAACTGAAGAGATAGACTAAGGTAACTGAATAACACAGTGCTACTTTTAAAGCATTTGACACATCCTATACTATCTCATACCAAATAGCAAGAAGTGGAAAATCTCATGTAACTGCTAGCTGTCTTGTACTGCCAGCAGGGATTGAAATGGCATTGACAGTATGTGGAAGGGAAGTTGCTGATCAGCTAAGCCTCATCCCACTATCTCACAACATAATTAGTCACATAATGGCTGATATGGTAGGAGGTGTCAATGAGCAGTTAGTTGAAGCAGACAAGTAAAGCCCTTTTTTCTCTCTCTCTAATTTTTTTTTATTATTGAGGAGACTTTTTTCTTTATTCTGCTCTGAGGACTTATTCAAAATTTAGAGTGGTCCATAATAAAAACAGAGTAGAATAGCTGAGATTTGTGCAGATGGGACAAAATCCATAACTGGAAGTAGCCAGGGGCTTGCTGATTGTGTAAAAGTTGTACTATGTTTTGTTTGGTGCCACCATTCTACCCAGAAGGAGGTGCCAGTTGCAAAAGTGATGCTAAAAGCTGCCTGATGTACTAACTGCTACTGTAAGGTTGCAAACTTCATAAAAGCTTGACCACTGAACGCATGCTTCTGCAATTTCTGCTTCATTATCTTTATTAATTCTGTCCAATAATAAAGATAAGGCAAGTATCCATAATGGAAGAAGGAGTGCTGTATGCTTTTGATTGACTGAATCTTCACTTCACCATCACTTCCTTGACCTGTGAACTTAAACTTTCTTTGCATGATAAGAACTATAACATGTAAATTATGCATGACAAATACAGAGTTTTGCCAAAAATGTTTGCTACAGGGTAGCTATGCAGGTGCTGCAAGACAGTATAACTATGTTCTCGACACGGCTTTTTATCCTTATAGATTGTGAAATATTGGTTCTACTTAAAGATGTAACTCTGGAGCATTTGTCTCAGCTTTGCACTGAATTCAGTGACTATGTTCCCCAAGGAGACACAAATTAATTGCAGGATTTCACCTGAGTTCAACATCCATTTTCACAGGAGTTTGTAGCAAAGGCCAAGATTTTTGCAAGATTAAAAGATAATTTGATCAATGTTGCTAGGGCCTCTGTTTTGAGAAATACGTTTAAAGACCCTTGATCAGTTCTGGTTCTTAGTTCCAGAAGTGTTGCCTGTCCCAAATACTTATCAAAATCTTTGCTCATTCTGTTTTTATGTTTGTATGTGCAGTGAGTATTTCTTTGCTTGCTTTCATCAAAAGCAAATATATAAGCCACTTGAATGTAGAAGCAAATTTGTGGTTGGAACTGTCTTAAATCAAACCAAGAGTTTGCAAATTGTGCATCATATTGCTCATTCTCCGCCCTGAAACAAAACCAGGCTCATTCTACTCCCTGAAAAAAAAGTGAGTCATCAAGAGTTCTTTTATGTACATGTTTATTCAGTAGTAGAATAGTGATACTGTTCCATTTATGCTTTCTTTCTTAAGCAATATGGCATGATAGGCAAGAAAAAAAATCCTCTTGTCCATGCAAACATTCTGCTTCTTAGAAAGAGGAGAGGGGGGAAGTATGCAACATGAATGTACAAAAGAGGTTACAGAAAAAAAAGTTTTGGGAATCTCTGCTTTAAAGAGCACATGATTTTTTTTTTAAATAAAAAAAGCCACAAGAGGCAAATGAAGGAAAAGCTATGAGGATTTTCTGTATTCATTATAGCTAGAACATTGTCTTTGAGGTAATTGTCCTTGACTTACAGGTCTTTGAATCTGACAAGGAAAGAGACTGGCTTAGAATTCTGATTATTCAGAATTCCATTATCCTAACATCATAGTCTAAGAGACACAGTTCTGCTTCTTCAAGTCAGCATCAAGACTAATAATATGTACAACTCATTATGCTGCCCCACTAATGAGGGGTAGAGAAGGGAGGGACAATATTTACTGGAAATTTTTATAATGCTTTTAAATGATGGGCTAATACAGGGAAAACACAGGAAAAAAAGTTTATACATGATAAAATGAGAAGCTGATCCTATAGCTGAATCTTTTAGGTTGATGATAATTATTTTGTGTAGTGAAGGAAGAATGGATTGCTACCACCCTTCTCACTGCTGTCACCAGTCTTTGTTTTACACTGTGAAGAAATTACAGAGTGGAGAATATTGGGAGTATAGCAATTTATAGTATATACAGTTCATAAGGCCACTTCTGGGCATAGAACTAGAAGATACATACTTCTGTATTATTCCAATCTTTTGGTCGCCTTTAGATGTATAGATAGACAGACAGACAGACAGATAGATATAAATAAATGTGTCTATGTTATATATAGGCACTCATATATAAATACATGTGTCTTTGTGTTCTTTCTTTTACTTTATTCTCATCACAACCCACAGTAGCCTAAGATGGCACCATCTTAATTTTGGACAAACTTTTGTGCTAAAAGAAGACATATTTCACCAGATGATTGGAACACGAAATAGTATCCTTCAAAATTCCATGAAAAGATAAAATTTCAGGATTGTATAGCTGTATGAAGTGATTTGTTTAAAACATCATACTTTTTGACCAGTTTTTCCAGGTGTCCTGGATTGTTTGAACACCAGTCATTTAGGACTCATCTACATAAGAACATTACACTGTTTTAAATGAAGTTATCATTTTAAAGCAGTTTAATTGAATTGGCATAGAAGTCAGTGTGGACACTTTCTTTTGGTTTGAACTATATTTATATTTGTTTAGTTTATGTTAATTCATAGAATCACAGAATCATAGAACCATAGAGCTGGAAGAGACCTTAGAAGGCCATCAAATTCAGCCCCCTGCGCAAGGAAGGACCAATCCCAATTAAATCAACCCAGCTAGGGCTTTGTCAAGCCGAGACTTAAACACCTCTAGGGATGGAGACTCCACTACTTCCCTAGGTAACACATTCCAGTGCTTCACCACCCTCCTAAGCTACGTCTACACTGGCCCCTTTTCCGGAAGGGGCATGTAAATTTCATGAGTCGTAGTAGGGAAATGTGCGGGGGATTTAAATATCCCCCGCGGCATTTAAATAAAAATGTACTTCAAAGTAGGAATAAGAGCCTCCAGAAAAGGGCGCTTTTTCCGGAGGATCGGGGCCAGTGTAGGCTTTTTTTAAAAGCCGGAAAAGAGCGGCGGACATTTTTATTTAAATGCCGCGGGGGATATTTAAATCCCCCGCGCATTTCCCTACTACGACTCATGAAATTTACATGCCCCTTCCGGAAAAGGGGCCAGTGTAGATGTAGCCCTAGTGAAACAGTTTTCCCTAATATCCAACCTGGACCTAACCACTGCAACTTGAGACCATTGTTCCTTGTTCTGCCATCCATCACTATTGTGAATAGCCTTTCTTCATCCTCTTTGGAACCTCCCTTCAGGAAGTTGAAGGCTGCTATCAGATCCCCCCTCACTCTTCTCTTCTGCAGAGTAAACAAACCCAAATCCCTCAGCCTCTCCTCATAGGTTGTATGTTCTAACACCCTAATAATTTTGGTTGCCCTCCTCAGGACCCTCTCCAATGCATCCACATCCTTCCTGTAATTGGGGGCCCAGAATTGGACACAATACAGAATTGGTTTAAGCTAAACCGAAGTAAGCATGTAAACAAAGAAGCTAACATCAGCTAAATTCAATCGGTTCATATACAAACAGTACAAGTTTCTCATTTGCCAGACATGATGTGTAGTAACCACATAACCAAATCTATCTGCATTGGGAGGAAGGGGGAGTGGGAAGGAAGGAGGGAAGAGCTCTTTTCTGTCATGGATATAAGGGAATAATTTGAGAAACATGAATTAAAATTCAGATCAAGAAAGGTAGGTATAAACATATAGGGCTTATCTTCTTAATGAAAAGATCCCCATGTTCTGACCACATGCTAGCTAACAGGAAGTAAAAATCCCAAGGAAGACAAGGTGGCTTGTAATTTTAATACAAATTACAGGTAAAGGTAAAAGCGTGGCTCCCCCACAGTCTTTGTTGCCACCTGCTAGTTCATGTGAAAGCTACAAATTGTCCCACCTTCACTAGGATTCCTAATAGTTACCACGTTAGCTAACATAAGTTGAGAAAACATAGTCTTGCCTAATTTTTTTTATCAAGTGTATGCACATTATGTAGTGAAGAAGGGGGAATAGCTGTGGGATTCACAATAAATATAGAGATACTGTTTTCTAACAGTCTGCGTTCCAGTCATGAAATGGTTTGTGGCTTAGTATACTGATTGTACTGAATCAAAGTTTTATCAAAACAGAAAACAGTATGAGGGAAGACAGAAGACCAGAGCGCAAAGTCATTCAGCCCACTGGAAGCCTTTTATATGACAATCTGCAGTTGTTGAAGCCACCACAGGTGGGACACTCCAAGCAGACATATGTTACCTGTAGAACAGTACCTTTCACAGCTGGATCTTTCCACCCTGCTCAGAAAATTATGTGCTGTGGTAGGGCCATGCATGTTGATTCCACTGCTAGAAGAGACTCGTTACAAGGGAGAGGATAAAATTATCTTTGGTATGTGACAAGCTGAGAGTCATTCTGTCATACTTTCATGTGAACAACAGTGGAGAAGCATTCAGTCATGTTGCATCCTTTAGGTAAAGATTCAGCATTCAATGCAATATACTAGACTTAAATTGTAAAGCCAGGCCATTGTTTTATAAGGTTCTAGTGCCACAGAATTCAACAGCAGTATAGTAATTTGGTGGCAATATGAAGGGATTCTGAAATTATTCCAATTGCATTTGAAAAGACTGTGAAAATGGAGCAAGAAGCAAGAAGAGAAAACTAAAGCCTATTGTTTTATTGCAACACAGCTAAAGAGTACAGTTCCTGCATGGTTTAAAAGCTCCAAAGGAGGAGAACTGTTCTTTGGATTGTGTTTGTGTATGGGGCTAGGTCTACACTATGGTTTTCTGCTGGAAGAGGCAATGCAAATGAAGCACCAATTAGCATTTTGTCATGCTTCATTTGCATAATCTCCTCTGATGCCTGTGACAGGGTGAAGCAACCCCGCACTGGCTGGAGGTGCCGAGAGTCCAGGGAGGAGGGGCAGGCCACTGGAGACCGCCCCATGGAGGCAACTGGTGAGGTTACTCAGACCCCAGTCAGGAGACTGTCCGGGGCCGAGTGGAATACTGGCGCAGGCATGGAAAGCATGGGACACGCCGGCGAGATGGGTGCTGGATGATGACATCACCTACTGGTTTGGCAGGGACATCATAAGCACGCCGGCACAGAAAAAGAAGGAAAAGAAGGTCCCAGAGGTTTGCCATTGAGGCGGGTGGGTGGGAACATGCCAAGAGGGGCACCTTATCCTTTTGATTAAGAGGGCGTCCTTTGCCCTAGAAGCGAGAGAAGGGAGTACCCAGACGCAGAGTTAGGAAGTGGCCCAAGGCGGGGTCATGGAGCCTGCAGGCTGATGGGTTTAGGGGTGACTCCCCTATCAGCCAGGCCAGGGAGAGGCCATCCCTGCCTTAGGGCCCTGAGCTGGGACCCAGGAGAGTGGGTGGGCCTGGGTCTCCCGACCCCATCGTCTGTGGTCAAGTGCCAATTACAGGGATGCTACAATGCGAGTAAAGTTGACTTTTTCGGTGCAGATGGTACCAGGTGTGTAAAAGGGTGATGGTGGTGACAGGAGACCACAATAAAATGGGTCAATAGTGCAGACTCCAAGGTGGACCTTCTACAATGCCTTTTGCACAAGAGGCTTTTGCACATAGACAGTGTGGATGTGTCTGTTTTGTGCAAAAACCCCTTTGTGCACAAGATCCTTATCCAAAACAGACAAGTCCACACTGACAGTTTTTGTGCAAAAACCTCTTGCGCAAAAGGCATTGGAGGAGATTATGCAAATGAAGCATGGCAAAATGCTAATCAGCACTTCATTTGCCTTGCCTCTTCTGGCAGAAAACTGTAGTGTAGATATAGCCTGAAGGGAATGGAAATGGAGTAGCATACAGAAAGAAAGGTCAGCCTGAAATATTGTTTTTTGGGATCATAGGATTGTAAAAGGAGGTGGCTACTATCTGTAGGTCCTAAACTGCCCAGAAGTGAAGTTGTATTCCTATTCACTTTGGGAACTCTTCATGGCAGCCACCTTCCCTCACTTATTGCACAATTCCTAAACTATTTATCCTTTTCAGCCTCTGAAACTGATATAGGATGGGATGGTATTCTCCTAAGAGCTTCTGTCCTTATTGTCACAAATTCCAGTGTTCCTTTCTCAGGGTAGTCGTTGTAAGGTCAACAGCTTGAAAGTTGGCTCCCCATGTGTGGAAACACAATAAAAATAACATATATCAAGAGAAATTGAAAGATGGAAGGAAGCTAGGTTTTTGATGGGTTTGTGTGTCAACTTGTCTAAAAAGTAAATCCTCAAACTTTCACATAAATCATTTTCTAAATACTGGGTATTAGGAATAAATCTTTATGAGTATTTTATCCCATAATTGCCTACCAGATAGTTTGTTCTCCTGAAACTGATGGGTATCGGGGACAGTAAGGCTTTTTGTATTCTCAAAAAGATTTTAGTTCAGGATTAGTCAAGATGGGTAAGAATGGTGTCCCTAGACTCTGTCAGAGCCTGGAAATGGAGAGGGATCATTTGATGATTATCTGTTCTGTTCACTCCCTCTGGGCATCTGGCATTGGCCACTGTTGGAAGACAGGGTACTGGCTAGATGGACCTTTGGTTTGACCCAGTACAAATGTTTTTATGTTCTTATTGGTTCTTCAAGTGATAATAAATGGAATACTCCAAATAAGAAATACTGTACATACCCATACACTGTCCATGATGATGGTCTGAATTGGACCATTTACATTCATAATAGTTGAAGCCAAAAAAGAAATAACTCTAATGTAATTCTAGAAGTCACATTATTTAGAGCTGAATCAATACTGTAACAGATTTTTAATGATTGAACTGAACAATCCCCCAAAACACACCATGCCAGATTTTTTAGGATGTGTGTATGTCAAAATAAAATGGATTTTCTTCTTTTTTTTCTCTACACAACAAACAAAACACAATAACTCTGGGTCAAAAATGTTAACTCTGATTTTTCCTGTTTTTGAATTTCATGTAGTTTTTGGATGTTTATCTTCTTTGTTTTTTTAATTGAAACAAGATAACATTTGAAACCAAACATCATTCTGAAATGAAATCTCAAAACATTTTGACATATTTTCACCTTAATTTTTGGAGTGGGGCTGAAACTATGTAATTCAACTTAAACTCACAAATAGTTTCAATTGTCTCAAAATGCAAAAGAATTATTTGTCCAGAAACTTTCGCCCCAATCTAACATTATTTGCTGGAGAAGAGGAGAAAAAATAATATTGATTGTAACATAGAAGTGTTAGGAAATAACATGGACTTCATTACTAATGGAATTTTCAATATAGCGTTGATGAGGCTTTCAGCAAAACTAATATGACAGGATATGAAAATATGTGATGGGAAAATGATGAAGAATCTATTTATTAAATAATCTTGGCACATAGTTGGAGATTTAATTTAAGAATATTTGAAGACTCTTTCTACTTGTATATTTTTCATATGGTTAAAAAATTTATAGTACTAACCCTCTCAAGCATTGCTAGAAGAATTTTATTAGCAGCCGAAATGCACATTGGGCTAGTCATGAAGAGCTCCCACATCGCTTACCTTTGTTTATCTCATAATTATCACTCTTCCTTCAGAGCCACTTATCCTCAGAAGAATAATCTGACTATACTGTTGAAAAATGCATTATCATCTCTAGGAAAATCATTAGACAATTATGCCTATTTCAGACCTCAAGATCAGGGAGCATTTACTGATTTTGATATCATAGGTGATTTAATAATCTGTCAGATGGTGAAATATGTTGTGGTAGGGAGCTTGTTCCATCTGCAAATCTCTGCTATTTACAGCTATCAAAACACATAATTAGAAGCAAAAGATCTGAGATGCAAGCCAACAAATATATCCATTATTCATCAACTTGTTTTTTGTTTTGATACCTCCTTTTCTTTGGAAGCTGCCCAGAAGCATGCATTTAGATTAGTTTATTAACAAGATCATTAATCAGGTATCAGTGTTTCAAGACCCTGTGTTGATCAGCATATTTTTTTAAATTAACATGCCTATGGGATGATTTTGAACAGAATTTAAAACATGTGATGTATTAATCCATTTCCTTGGTTACATCAGTTTAATCAGTTATATAGAATATGTGACTCCATCTAGATTTCACAGGAGTTTGAACATTCCCAATAGATTTTGCAACAAATGGCTTTCTTTATTGATCATTTCATTGACATTTCATAAGAGAATAATGAAAACAAATCTACTCAGTGTGGAAAATGGGGGTTGAGAGCTTATAGGCCCAACTCAGTAGTTCTTAAACAGGAAAATCTTCAACTGATGTAACTGGCCTCTATGCAGATGTGAATATCATAATAAAGCTTAATATATCATTAAACTACTTGGTAAAGTGAAAGAGAAAAATAATGAAGAGAGTGAAAGCAGGATGATCCATTGGGCAGAGTCTGACATCCAACTTGTTTAAGTTTCTGATTCAAAATGTGCAATTTGCTGACAGTACTGAATTGTGACTCTGTGGTTATCCTTCTCCCATGAAATGTTTCTAGATGCAATCTAGTATCTTCCCAAGGCACTTTTTTTCCTAAGACAGTTTTTGATCTCAGGATAAAAACATTTCTGATAGGGGTGACTTTACTACAGAGAGTTTTAAATAGAGAGAAAGAGTTACTAAGCCTGGTTATAGTTTTTAATAAAAATAGTGTCTTTGAGAACAACAAGAAGTCCTGTGGCACGTTATAGACTAACAGATTTATTGGAGCATAAGCTTTTGTGGGCAAAGACCCACTTCATCAGATGCATCTGACAAAGTGGGTCTTTGCCCACAAAAGCTTATGCTCCAATAAGTCTGGGTATGTCTACAGTACCCCCCTAGTTCGAACTAGGGGGGTAATGTATGCATACCGAACTTGCTAATGAAGCCCGGGATTTGAATTTCCCGGGCTTCATTAGCATAAAGCCGTCGCCGCCATTTTTAAAAGCCGGCTAGTGCGAACACCGTGCCGCGTGTAGCCACGCGGCACGGACTAGATAGTTCGGATTAGGCTTCCTAATCCGAACTATCTGTACACCTTGTTCCACGTGCCGCGTGTAGCCGCGCGGCACGGGGTTCGCACTAGCCGGCTTTTAAAAATGGCGGCGACGGCTTTATGCTAATGACGCCCGGGAAATTCAAATCCCGGGCTTCATTAGCAAGTTCGGTATGCATACATTACCCCCCTAGTTCGAACTAGGGGGGTAGTGTAGACATACCCTCTGTTAATCTATAAGGTGCCACAGGACTTCTCATTGTTCTTCAGACTAACACGGCTACCCTCTGATAATGTCTTTGAGCAAAACAATTTCAACGGTATAAAAGTGTTCCACTATATCATATACTAATATCATGTTAAACTAATCAGTCTAAGTCAATGGTGGCTTTGCCCATTCACCTGAGGAAAGAATGTAGCCTGGAGTTCATTTCAGAATTCTCATTAACTCATTTTTGATCTGCACTGACAGGTACTGAAAAGATAATAGGCTACTTGAAAGATTATTGACTTCTAAATAGTGTGCTCTTGACCTGAAACAAAATCAATACCTGATAACATTCACCAGGTCTCCAAGGCCTGCTGCAACCTTATCAATAAGGAAGAACATGTATGGACAAAAATAGTCTCCTTGAATTTCAAAAGGATTATTTGAGTGAGCAAAATACATCTCCATTGATTAACTGTTGTAAAGTCAGATCCAGAAGCATAGATCTTCTGATTTTTTCCTACTGTGGATTAACAAAAAGGTCCCTTCATGGACATTTCTCCTCCCAGCCTACCAATTCTGCATCGTACATATCTGTGGAAACTACAGTGCTTGATAAAATGAAAAAGTACTATTAGATAAGTAGAAATGAAACAGATGAGATGTGCCCAGCTGCTTGATTGTGTCCCCTTCACATTTTACATAGGGGATATTTATCTTATTTCCATGGGGCTTATGGCTTTACATTTCTTAGTGGTAAAACTCCCTTCATTGCCTGCAGTCCCTACTGCTCTCATCTCTACAGATCACTTGGCATTTGGTTCTGTCTTTCTGGCTGTTTGACTCTTTGCAATGTTGATATAATTTGAACCATGCTGAATCCATACCAAAGGAACATGATTTTAAATATACTTAGTTGGTTAAACAACCCCAGTAAATCCTCATCTAGATCAGGAAGAATGAAGACTGACAGATTCTCAGCATTACTCAGTGGGCCACCTATGGAGTTTAAGAACCACTCATCTAGATGATATCAATGCTGAAGGAGATAGTGATATGACGAAAGACATTACTTTGTACCAGTTACACTAGAAACCCAAGTTTGCAATCATTATGACAGAGGGAAAATTTCCACTTGACAGTTTCCACTTCATTATGCAAAGTAGTATGAAACAGATGTGTCATCAAACTCTGAGGAATAATAGGGAACTATATGCTGAAAAATGAGAAAGAAAAATTCTATATCACTTTGTGACAAGCGGGGGTCGTGGGTGGGGGGAGAGACTGGAGGAGTAGCATCACAATGTGTAGCCATTAGAAATGGACAGTAATATAAAATGAACCTTGTTTGTCACTACAAAACTAGGCCTTACACACAGGTACTTGAGATTTCAAATTCACCAGCACTTGTACATATTGTCATGACAATAAAACTATTGAAATGGAAAACTGAAAATGTGTGAAGTTGCATAAAAGAGAAATAACACTTGCCATCAAAGAGTTAAGGAGAATGGAATATTCCTCCAAGATCAGTTAAAAGATCTATCACTGATTGTTAGAAGCAGGCTGGATAAACACTTATTCAATAGAGTAGGAATGTTTTAATATGCAATTGGTCTGTGTGACTTGATAAATTGCTTGTATTATCTGGAGTAAATAAACAATAAATATGTAAATCTTATACAATATTTTTTATCTTTAACTCTAAAAGCAGTATTGTATTATTATCCTCACTTTACAGGTGGAGGAATAGAGGAGCAAAGAGTTGAAATTGCTTACTCAAGACTCTTGAGATGGTCAAGATTAGAATTCAGGTGTCACAAATCCTAATCCAGTGCATTATAAAAAAGAAAGACATAGAAGAGCAACTGTCTTGACAAGATGGCCAAATATTTCTTATATAGTTCATTTTGTCTGAGAAACAATTTTCTATAAAGTTTGTCTTATAAATCACAGGATGCAGATAAAAGTAAAACGGAAAACTAATTCATAAAGGCAAACATTATGTTTAATATATGAATGTGCCAGATTAAATTATTTCCCATGCAGAGGTCCAGCACAAAGCCCATATAACACCAGAGTTGTACTTAACTCTTTAAAAGAAGCTAAGTGTGGGAGTGAATTTCACCAGTTCTGAAGTTTGCTTAGTGTTAATAAAAATAAAACAATGTCCAAACCCCTCTGAATTTCTAAAGTAATAAAATACACATTATGGTATTTTAATGATGTAGTTTAAATCTGTCTCTTGGCAAGAATATGACTGCTGAAATAATCTTACTCTAACTCATCCTTAAATATTGATTGAAATAACTACCTTTGGTGGACAATAGGGCCTGTTCTACATTAGAATTTTATATCGACCTTAGCCTCCTACGGTCAATTTTCTAAGTGATGTGTCCACCCCACCAAGACTGTTGTATCGCCCTTAGGGGTTGCTGAAGTGTATTTCTGTACTCCTGCTGTTTACCAGGAGTAACATTATTCCTAGAAATTGACTATAGTAGATTCGACCTTATCTCTACATCTGCACAGCAGAGTTACAGGCAGTCATACAGACAGATAAGGTTACATACAAGATAGGGACTGTAGGTTTGTTCTTAAGTTGAATTTGTACATAAGTTGGAACTGGCGTCCAGATTCAGCCGCTGCTGAAACTGACCAGCGGCTGACTACAGGAAGCCCGAGGCAGAGTTTCTCTGCCCTGGGCTTCCTGGAATCAGCCGCTGATCAGTTTCAACAGCAGCTGAATCTGGACCCAGTGCAGAGCAACTCTGCATCCGGCTTCCTGTAATCAGCCGCTGGTCAGTTTCAGCAGCGGCTGACTTGGGGACGCCTGGGGAAGAGCAGCTGGGGTGCTGCTGGGTTGGTCAAGTAGCGCCGCTCCTCGGTACTACTGGACCAACCCAGCAGCACCCCAGCTGCTCTGCCCCAGGCGTCCTGATTCAGCCACTGCTGAAACTGACTAGCAGTGGCTGAATCAGGACGCCTGGGGCAGAGCAGCTGGGGTGCTGCCGGGTTGGTCCAGTAGCGCCGAGGAGTGGCGCTGTGGGACCAACCAGGCAGTGCACCAGCTACTCTACCCCAGGCGTCCATGAGAAAAGCCTGGTCTGCTGGGGGGGGGGGGACGCAGCTAGTGCGCCCCCCCAGCAGACCAGGGAGACGTGGGCGGCAGGACCGCCCAGACGCGCCGCGGTCCCGCCTCCCGCATCCTCTGTGACTTTGCTCTGCGTCTCCCTGGTCTGCGGGGGGGGCCCCCAGCAGACCAGGGAGATGCTTTTCTCACCCCGGGGGATGCGGGCGGCGGGACTGCGGTGCGTCTGGGCGGTCCCGCCGCCCGCATCCTCCAGGGCGAGAAAAGCTCCGTTCGTAAGTATGGATCCGACATAAGTCGGATCCGCGTAACTCGGGGACTGCCTGTATTCTGAAATAACATTATGCGCTGTCTACACAAGTAGCCCGCTATTTTGAAATAAGTTTGAAATAACAGGCTTCTTACTCTGACTTCCTGTAAACCTCATTGTATGAGGATTAAGGAAGTCAGTGGAATAGCGATTTATTTAGAAATAAGTGCTGTATAGACAGTGCCAAATATCAAAATAAGCTATTTCGAAATGCACTACACAATTTGCGTAGCTCAAATTGCATAGCTTATTTCGAGGTATGCAGTACTGTGTAGATACACTCATAATGTAGATGTGCACAAGGAGTCCAGACTGCAGATCCCAATGAAGCGCCACTAAATAATATATATGCAATCTTCCTTTGCTACTAGAGATCCTTTGTGACTGAGCTATTCTTCAATGCAAGCAAGCAGGGAAATAATGCAATAATTAAGAATGAATGGAAGTGTTCGTCTACGAGCTTTATTATCATTTTTAAGCACAAGTGAAAAATACATTTTATTACATTTGTCAGTTTAATAATTGACTGCATTTGACAATCTGTTGATACTTGTAGAAAAAAGAAGGGATTAACGTTGATGCCTGAAAAAAATAAAAGACATTGCATGTACAATCTATCATTGAAGGTGCAACTGCTGCAAAGATGGTGGAGCAGAGAACTTTAAGAGGCAGCATGGTGCAACCTCTAAAAGATGATAGTACCCATATTAGATTCTGATGAGAATCATTAGTCATGGGGAGACATGAGAATTTCAATAATGTCTTCATTAGAATAGATAATGATGTGTCAGAGCCTGGGTAATTAGTGTTGGTTCTTTTCTTTGCAGTTACAAAGAGATATATTATCACACTAATGCCAGAGGATATATTGGGAGAAGAAAGGGGAAAGAGAAAAATGGATTAACAAGCATAACAGCTATTAGTGTATGTAACACCCACTTGAAGTTTGCCAGTTCCTGGAACTGCAGACTGAGCCAGTAGGTGAGGTTGTAACCTATGCATTATGACATACAAAGGCTTATCAGAGCCCTCTGATGCCATTTCCCAGCATGCTTTGAGTCAGGAGTGAGAACAGAATGGGCTAGAAGTTGCTGCTGAGACCAAGAGGGAGGGCTTCTGCATGGGATGATCTGGAAGACCAACAGTTTACTAGACCAATGATATGCCAGATCTGCTTATGCCTTCAGTGAAAGCCTGACTCAGGCTACGTCTCAACCGCACAGAAAAGTCGGAAAAAGATACGTAAATTGCATACCACAATTTGCATATATTTTTCCGCTTTTTTTTGGGAAGAGGCTTTTCTGAAATTTGGCCTCTATACCCAGGGCCAAATTTTGGAAAGCCCTTCTCTTTCAGAACATCCATTCCTCCGTATACAATAAGGAATACAGGGATGCCGAAAGAACGTGTCCGCTTTTTCGGACAGTGTTCCAAAAAAGTGGACACGTTCCTTGGATGCAGCATAACTTTTCTGGGATACCAGAGGTATCCTGGAAAAGCTCTGCAGTGTAGACATAGCCTTAGAGACCAAGAGACCAGTTTTACTTTACTTTTGAATTTTTAGGAGGGGGAGAGAGAAGCAGAACAGTTCAGGAAGCCTCTGATTAATTCCCACTCTTCACAAAAGGAATCTTTAAAGTGTGAAGGATGTGGTACATTGGTAAGGCAATTCTATCAAGCAGAAAACAAAGACCAGCTAGAGTGTGAGAAATCCAACTCAGCACCAGCTACTGAAAACTAGCTGAGACCTACACAGGATTTCACACCAGAAGGCAGGAAAGGACTATTCTCGACCCAAGGTGAAAACATAGTAAGGGGATCCTTTGTGTTTAAGCTGAGCAACATTCACAGCACTTAAACACTCACTTCTGGATTCATCCTCAGCATACCACCTGTCTGGAAATGTGCCAGGAAGGCAGCTGAGGGCTGGGAGAAATTGTGGGTGTTGAAAGATGGGGAAGTTATTGATTTATTAATGTTTAATACTTATTAACCATAACCATTTCCTCCCCCAGACCCCATTTTGTAATATTGTTATTTCAAGATGTTCTTTATGGTTGTGTACTGGGTTTTATGCTCCTTGCTAGCAGTGTTAACATTATTCATTTTTGCAAGGGATAGCATCCCTTTTGTCTCAGGCATAGTGAGGAGCCCCTGTGGGTGGAGGCACCAGGCATCATAAAAAGAACCTAGAACTCTGCTTATGCAATAGGAGGAGATAAATCATGGCATGTAGCAAGCACGAGGAAGGAGGTTAAGTCATGCTCAGAGGAAGAGCTACATGTTAATGCAATTTATCTAAGCAAATTTCCTGTGGTAGTAGTTAGTGAATGAATCATGAAAGTTTCTCTTGTTCAATACTTCTTCCCATTTTGGTACCTCAGGGCATGTCCACACTATCAAGTTTAATTGAACAAGCTCATGTCAGCATACAGTCACCACAGTAATTACATTGCTTGGCGTGTCTACACTTTGCTCCTTGTGATGGTGGTGTTCATTCTCACCAGGAGCACTTGTACCAATTGTATTGTCATTGTGGGGCATTGTGGGATGGCTTCTGAAAGTCAGGAACAGAAAGCAATGCCGTGTCTACACTGAAACTATGTTGAGCTGACTACATCAACCTTGACTCTATGACTCTTGTGGAGATGGAGTTCTTAAGTCAGCACAGAGGGTAGTTAGGTTAGCCAGGAAGAATAGTCAGTAGGTTAGCCAGGAAGAATAATCTGAGCTGCTCATGTTGTCAAAATATCTTTGTTTAGGGCCAGGAATACATGCCCTTTTCTTCCATCAACAGTTACACATCACTTTTTTCTTAAGATTTAAGAATGTGTTATACAGTATTTGTTAGGAATCAAACCTATTTTATAGGTTTCTGCAGGAATAACTCAAAAAATCTATAGAATTTTATAGAATTGACTATTCTTTCCATGTTTTAATTACCTTATATGATTTTATAGCACAGATATAATTCTTTATCATATTTGATGGTTCACCCAAGAAGCCTATAATTATCATATTCTATTAAATTGTAAGGGAGTTTCCATAAGGAAAGAGATACTGTCATCTTGCCTTAATGTATGGCCAGAATGAAGGTTTAAAAAAAGATTTTATAAAGCCTAATTTAAATATAAACCTAATATAAAAGTTTACCCATTTAAACACAATTTAACATTCCCCTTTAATATTATGCACTCAGAGACAACAGCATTTTGCAAAGTAAAATGAGCTCGAAACAAAATTAAAACTGACAGGACTATTTTTATTTCCCAGAGGGACTAAAATATTCAGAAGAAATTTAATACAGTGTTGTTAAACCTAAGCATTTTACAAAATTCTGATTCTAAAAGAGTGGCTTAAAAATCCTGTGTTTCAAGAAATATTTATTTTGGGTGCCTCTGGTTTATGAGACTTTCCGGCAGAAGTTAAAGAAACTTAAATTTCTTATATGCACTGTCCTATCACAGCCAGGGTCCCTGCCAGACTTGTTCCCTGCTGGCTTTTGCCACAGCTCAGCCAGTTCTTGCTGGAGCTGTGCACTGAGGCACACCCGCTTATTTTCACTGTGCTTTCAGTATACCTGAGTTGTGTTTTCAAACTTATTTCCACAACCTAATGGCTAGAAATTAAGTTAAAAAAAAAAAAAGAAAACAAGTAAGCTGAGATTCCCACGGAATAACCTAATGCCAAAGGCTGAGTACTATGATAAACAGCATCCAGAGACTCAATACAATTGGCAGAGTTTGCAACAGGGACAGGACTAAAACTACAATAGATTTTGTCCCAATTTTGATAACCAGTAATCAATGATAAAATTATATACGACCAAATCTTCAGGCCCAGCTAATAGACTCACTAGCTTGTTACCCACATATCAGGTTAATCTGCACTGTCAAGCTGACCTTGAACATGAGTGAGACAAGGGCATAAGGAGGTGAAGAGTTCCACACCTGCTCTATTGTTTAGAATTCAGAGAGTGAAGAGATCAGGGATCTCATGCAAAATAATTACCAGTTTTTACTTATCATGGCTAATGTCTGCTTGTTTCAACCCCACTACAAAAGGCCCATGCAGAACAGGAGAAAAGCAACTACTGTGCCATTCACTGAGTGCAGCATATGCCTCTTCCTCTGTAAACCAACAGTCCCTTCCTGCCCTCCCCAGTCTTTTGGAAGAGGCAAGTGCTGGCCTTCTGAAGCAGTCCTCGTGCTCATAGAAGTATAAAGACTATGGATGAAATGACCCCTCTGAAGTTAGTTAATGACTTCCCCAGCGTCTTCAGTGAGGCCAATGTTTCTGGTGGTAGGAATGTCCTCAAAAGTATTTAAGCACCTAACTCACACTGATCTCTGTAGGGGTTAGAAACCTAAATATCTTTGAGGGTCTGTGTCCTTGTGTCTCTCTCTGCCTTCCCTACCAAGTTGTGAAGAAGCCAGGAACAGTTGAATCCGTAATATTCCATCAAAAGCCATTTAACCAAAATTAAGATTTCTTTATGTTCTCTGTCATATGGTCACTCCCCACCAAAGAAAAGGTCTCTCTCTTATCTTTATGCCTGAGCTCTTATCATTTTCAGGATAATGCATCACTGTGTTTCTGAGGTGACAGTTTTCACCTTTGTTTGTGGTGAACACAAAAATCTCAACACTGGATCTACATTATCACCAAGTGAATCAGACAGAAAGAGGAGGAATATTAAGTGAGAGCTTCTGTTTACACACAAACACACTGGTAATGAGGGAATAGGCAAAGCAGAAATATATGACAATTTAACAGGGTTTTAGCAAATGGCTATAATTTTTAAAGTTTGCTCAAGCATGACAGTGCTTATTTGAACATTTTTGTTAAAATGACGGTGTACATTTAATTTGAGAAAGGAATATTAGATCTTGTGTGCATTGTACCAAGTACCATATAATACAGCTACAAAATCACATTTTTTCTGCTGCCTCAGCATATGCCTGTTAGTAGCTAAAACTTTGTCAAAAGTCAATAAAGCAAAAAGCTTATTTATGTGAGTTCTAGTTATTTAAAATCAAGTTCTAAGACAGGCTTCTTCAGTTTTTGCATGAACAATGTATCACGTTCATTTAGAAGCAGTGAGTCTTCACCCTCAGTGAAACTGCCTTGCAGAGAAAAATATGATGTTTACTTAGAGATAAACAAATTTCAGATGAGAGGGAATGTTAGCTAAGAGATGAATTATATGAAATTTGAAAATTAAAAAGTACAGGCATCATGTTTATTTTAGAGATGTTCCTATTTAATAAAACAGTGGGGATAAGTCTGTGGGCCATGAATGCTTCATAACATAATGAGCAAATCTCTTGCTACCAAACTGTCTTTTCAACTACAAATAGACAAAACAATTCCAATAAAATATCAGCTAACCCGAACCTCCACTTAAAACTCAAGGTATTCCATTGTAGAGCTATAAAACATTGACTGAGGCTTGTGAGTAGAGAGGTGTGACAATCTGGGAAATACCTGTGTTATATTTTATGAATATAGTGCATTCCTCTTTGTGTGTGTTTGCGAGGGGTTACTTGTTATGGAGTCATATCCATAGGACATGTCTACACTGCAGTGTAATTTCAAAATAAATAATGTTATTTCAAAATAACAAGGTGAACATCTACACAGCAAGCCTGTTACTTCAAAATAATTTTGAAATAATGGGCTACTTATTCCAAAATCTGTATCCATCAGGAATAATGCCTATTTCAAAATAGAGTGTGTAGAGACAGCGCAGCTGTGCTTATTTTGATATAAGTGGCCTCCAGGGATTCTCACAGCTGCCCTGGTGGCCATTTGTTCCACACTCATAATACTCTATATTATGAGTATTCCCCTGCAGCCTCTTCCCCTGCAGCCCTTAAAGTTGCAACCACAGGGGAAAGGGCTTGTGGCACAAGGAAAACCCTGTTAGCCCCATGCCACACACCAGCAGCCTTCACTGCTTCAGCTTTCGCTACTGCCATGAGTGACACCCGTAATCCCGCCAAGCCCTCCACGGCTGCAAGGGAGCCAGCAGCCAACTCCAAGCCCTTGCCTGGGGGGCAAAAAAAGAGGGCCCCTTCCTGATTTGGTGCAGAGATTCTGGACCTCACTGAGATCTGGGGAGAGGAGGCAGATCTCCAGGATCTCTGCACCAGATGCAGGAATGCAGACATTTATGGCTGAATGGCAGGCAACCTGGGCCGGAAGGGACACAGCCGCATCCAGGAGCAGAGGCGGATGAAGGTCAAGGAGCTGATGCAAGCCTATACAAAGGGCAGGGAGCAGAGCTCCTGCTCAGGAGCAGCACCCCAGATCAGTCTCTATTTCAAGAAGCTCTACCACATCCTGGAAAGAGAATCAGACCTTCCCGTCCCCCACTTGTTGCAGACTCTGGGCTGGAGACACCTGTCGTCAGCCTCCTTGAATGCATGACTGTGGATGAGGAGGTGGAGCAGGGTGCAGGAGGAGGAGAAGGAAGATGAGGAGACCTGCTTGGACAAGATGTCCACCAGCCAGGAGGTCATCCTGGCCCTAGAGCCAGTACTCCCCTCCCAGGATGTCACCCAGGGATCGGATGAAGCTGGGGAAGGCCCATTAGGTGAGTTCCATTACTTTCCCTAGACACACACAGGCGAAAGCTGTGGGCTGTGAGAAACTGCGCACTCCTCAGTTAGCCTTCTCAGCCTGGGGGTGGCACAGCAGCCTGTGCATGCAGGTGCACGTGAAGTGCCACAATGAGGCTACCACAAAGGAACCTTGTGTTTCTGCTCACAGGCTTCCTGCACAGGTCTGTCTTACTCCCAACCCCGTGATGGGACGCCTTCCCATCACAAGCCACCACTAAGGAGGTTGGGGTCAGGGGCACACACAGTGCTGGACATGGAACACAGTCACACCTATACTCTCGGGACAGCTCCTGGGCAAGGGTGGGGAGGCAGAGGACACTGGTTCCCTCCAGGGGAGCTTGCTGGGAGTGGAAGGAAGTGGTGGGGACCCCAGTAGCACCCTCCCTGGCAAGCGGCGTCTGCTGCTCACATACATCTCCTCCAATACCCTCCCTCATCTGCCTCAGAAGGCAGGGATACAAGTCCTTTCCCTGTGGGATGCCATCATTGCTGGACCTATCCTGTGCATGGCTCAGAGGGAAGCCAAGCCCTCCCATTGCTCCCCTCCTGCATGCAGGCCCCTGGCCTGGCCAGCATTTTCCCAAACCTGCTTGCGCCCGGGGAATAGAGGTAGCAATGCTCTCACTGGCACATCTGTTCCCTTAGAGGAAAGGTCCCACTGTCTCAGCCTCACATGGCCTTGCTTGAAGCACATCACCTTCGTCTGACCCAAGATCTTTCTGTGTTGGCTTAGAGATGAGGGCTCGGCTTTGTTGGTATATGTAAAAATTAATAGAGGTCTGGGATAGTGATAAGGAGTCAGCCACAACAGGCATTGCCTTTAAACATGTCCCCCCCGCCCTTTGTTTCTGCAGTGTGAAAAGATAGATTAAGAGTCTGGCCAAAGCAGGCATTATCCTTTTTGATGTATAAATATGCTCTTTTCCTTTGTTTTTGCAACCTTGAAAGATAGCCAAGCATGCAGCTGCTCTTCTTGTGTCTTTTACTTACCCTGACTGGCTCTGTATAAAATATTTCAGGGTTACTTTTCTTGTAATCTCTGTAACCTGCTGATTCGGAAAGTTTGTAGCATAGAAAAGTCTGGATTTAATTAGAAATTTTGTAAATAGTAATTAGGGGCAGGTATAATAATATTCATCACCTGCCTCTTAATATTCATTGTATTGGAGTTAATATACTAAATAAGATTTTATGGAAAGTAGTGATAGACAGGTGAATGAACACAGTAGAATAGATAAAAGGGTGTAATTGATGCCAAATAGTTGCCACTCAGAACAATGTTTTGGAGGTTATTGCATGGGCAATAAAGAAGTTCCTTTTACCCCATCTGCTCCTGGGTCACCTGTTTCTTCTCTTCATGTATAGTGTCTCTTGGAATGATTGGCCTTCTCTGGACCAGGCGCGAGTGGGGTGTCAGCTACATCTCCTGTGCCAGCCTCCAGACCCCACGAGGCCTGCAAGCATTGCCAATCTTGTGAGGACCTTGAGTGGGAACACATAGCCTGCCTCCATTCCCTACTATGGTCTCTGGGGCAGCAGGATCATAGGTTGGATATGGACCTGGAGGAGCATCATGCTGACTGGGAGCTGTGCCACTCCACCTGGCAGGAGCTGTCCCATGGAGCCCAGAGCATGTGTGTGGCATGCAGCGCCACTGTCAACCACCTTGTTGCTGCGATTGAGCGGTCCAGCTGCCACGCTCCCACACTCACTCCTTCCCAAACCGCTGCATGAGCAGCACATGGAGAGGTAAGAGGAGGTGCCTTGCAGGGAACGGCGCATCCTGGTCCTGCAGAGCCACAAGGGCAGTCTGCAGCAACTGCACCAGGAGGTGCGACAACAGGTCTAAGAGCCAGCAACTATTTTCCAGCGGGTCTGGCTCCAGGGCTATGAGTGCTGTGGCATCTGCAAGGGCAACCAGAGCACATAGTGAGATGAATTTGCTGTCCCTCAAAGAGAAGAGCCTGAGACACGATTTTACAGGTGGGTTCCTTTAAGCATGAGCTTCAGGCAGCCTCAGGCAGCTCCAGGAAATGAGTGCTGTCCTGATGCCCTGCCTGAGGTGCTTCCAGGGGATCTTAAATACAATTCAGGTTCCAATCAGTGTGCACACACTATTTCGAAATAGTTCTATGCTATTTTGATAGGCATTTGTAGTGTGGACGCGCTATTTCAAAATAAGTTATTTTGGAGTTTTTATTCTGAAATAGCTTATTTTGAAATAAGTGCATAGTGGAGACATACCCATAGGGGTTAATAGTGAAAACCAATCAGGAAAGATAAAGCAATAGCCTAGATAAGGTGTAACCCAATAATCAATCAGTCTAGCCAAGTTTATAGCCAGAAATAGGCAGTTCCTTCACCCAACCCAAGTGATGCAACTATTTTGCCAAGGCCAAAAGGGAGAGATCAAAGAAACTCTAAACCAATCAAGGACCCTGGGACCTAGTGAAGGGCAGTATTTGAGACATAGAAAGCCTGTTGTGAGCAGGACAGTCTGTTTATCCAGCCAGAGACTGAGATTAATTTGGCTGAGGGGAATTTACAAAATTTTGCAATGAAAGATTCGTACATATAAGTATTTTATTTATTTTACCCTTTGCTCCACCTGCTGTATATGTTTTGGGGAAAAAATAAACAATTTGGTCAGGGTAGTGAAAGGGCTACAGGTGCCAAATGTAGCCAGACCTATCAGGTTATCACAGTTGGGTTCCAGCGTAAGGATGGATGGACTTTGTGGTTCCAACCCACATTACATACGAGAAGCCAGACCTATTGCCTAGGCGGTACATTCAAGAGGGACTCACCAGGTAACCATGACAACAGGTAAAATATTACATTGGGTAGAATTTCACTGACATAGCCTATCATTTATTTTCCTAGAAACAACAGGCCAAATTCAGATCTGGTATTATCAGGAACCTTGCCCATCAAAGACCTGCTGTTTGCCCTCCTGCTTATTCCTTTTCCAGTAATACTATCTTTCCAGCAAGTTGGCATTTAAGTTTCACTCACTTGTGACCATTTGATTCCAGATATAACACACATGTCTACTACATTATCGGCTAATTTGATCTAATACATTCCACTTTTTTTTTTCCTTTTTGGTATAAATTTACTTTCTACCTAAATAGTTATCTTTTGGCTGTCTTATTAAGATTCTCAAGTTTCCTCCTCAAGAATCTTTATTAATGTTTAATGTATTCAGTTTAACCATCAATATCAATGGTACCAAAACTAATGAACTTTAATAAACCAATCTGAGATGAATTGGAGTCAAAGTGTAAGACTCTTTTGAGCAAGGCCTCCTTTTGAACGATTTCCTCTGTTTTTAATTTGAAATTACTTGGAACACAATGGACGCAATTTCTTGGGTTTATTTGAACCCAAATTCCAAAGCAAAATTCAAGATTTGAGAACCCACAAAGTTCAAAACCAAAATCCAATCCAATTTATTTTTAATAGCTCTAAGCAAAACCTGTTTTAAAGTCAAGTTTAATTTCAACACACTTTATCTGTCCTCTGTGGTTTTCCTTTCTGAGACCGAGTATAGATGGTATATTTATCCTCCTAAGCATCTGTTTGGTCAGCAAACAGGAAAATGCCAAAGCGAACTCACAAATAATATGAAAAAGAGACCAGAAGCTTCAGGATCTCTACCAAGCATTTATAAATCTCAACTACCCACCTGGAGAAATAAAAAAGCAAATTGAAAGAGCCAGGCGAATACCTAGAAACCATCTACTTCAAGACAGACCCAAGAAAACCAACAATAGAACACCACTTGTCATCACCTACAACCCGCAACTTAAACCTGTCCAACACATTATCAATAAACTACAGCCTATACTGGAACAGGATACCATACTCCAAGAGGCTCTGAGAGACAGACCCATAGTCTCCTATTGACAACCACCTAACCTCAAGATGATTCTTACCAACAACCACAGGACATACCACACTAATACCAACCCTGGTACCTTCCCTTGTAACAAACCCTGTTGCCAGCTTTGTCCACATATTCATTCTGCTGATACCATTATTGGACCTAACCAAGTGAGTTATAAGATCAAGAACACATATTCCTGCGCATCCAGAAATATAATTTATGCTATCATGTGCTGAAAGTGTCCGTCTGCTATGTACATTGGACAAACGTGTCAGACACTTCGCCAAAGGATTAATGCCCACAAAACAGATATCAGACAGGATCACAAAGAAAAAACAATTTCTTGCCATTTCAACCAGAAAGGACACTGTCTCAACGACAGTGCATTCTACCTGCATTCTGCTACAAAGACCTTTTACATCTGCACTTGAAAGGGAATCCTCTGAACTGTCATTCTTGCTAAAATTCGACACTCTCCAGGCGGAGATTGAACAAAGACCCCCAACTACCTTACCCATTACAAAGATAGCTTCCCCAATTATCACCTCTAATACCATTAACTCACAGACATCTACCTCTCCCCACCTCTAATATCATTAACTCACAGACACTTACCTTCTTTCCCCCCCCCCCGCATCCCCCTTCTGTTCTGAAATGTGATTTGTCCTTTTCATATGTGTTCATTTTTTTAAATTGTATCCTTTGGTATATATGGTTGTGACTATTTTCTTCCACTATGTGATCTGAGGAAGTGGGTCTGGCCCACGAAAGCTCATCATCTAATAAACCATCTTGTTAGTCTTTAAAGTGCTACATAGTCCTGCATTTTGCTTCAGCTACACCAGACTAACACGGCTACATTTCTATTACTATGAAAAATAGAATTCTTGTTCCTCTCTTACTATGTTTTCATGTGACAATGGAAACAATAGCTCAGGTAACTGACATTGTGCCTATGTGAGCATTAGTATTCATTAAGTTTCAGTCAGCAAGTTTTCATTCACCAAGTTTCATAATTAAAAAAATATAAAGATCGCAAGACTCCTTGGTGTAAAAGAGGTCACAGAGTCTCCAAGACTGAATACATCAGCTAATGTTCTGTATTCTGCAAAATAATGAACTTTTGTAAGCTTCTTCTTTGAGAAATAACAGGCAATTATGAAGAAATGTGCAGTATCAGGTTTTCCTTTTATCTTTGCTCAACCTGGGTGAACATTTGTTTTAGCAATATTTATTTGATTTTTATACATATTCCAGGAAAATATCTTACTGAATGCAATATTTCCAGCAAGAATTCACAACTTTTATATCTGACATAATGATATTAAATGTAAAAACTGTCAACCCAGTAAAGCAGTTCTGATTACTTAAAAGCCATTGGGCAGATCTGCTCCATGTGCATATACAGAACTACTTAAGCTGAGTTCAGTTCCTAAAGTAAATGTTACTGGGTTTACATCTGTTTGCCTTGAAGAGTCACCACCTTTGAGGGAGAGTGAGTTCCCTCTGAAATTCATCCATGGGTTTCTGGCACCTGTAGGTCCTTCAGTGCTGTAAGCTGCCCTGGGTGATTTCGACCATCCCCCTATAGCAGGTGGTTCAGTTGTGGAGAATAAAGAGAGATGGTCAGTCATCCCAGGAGACACTATGCCTGAAGCCTAGCTCTCATCTCAGAGCTGAGAATGAGAGTTCTCAACTCAGACGAAGGTGATGTGCTTGGAGCAAGACCATGAGCACTCTAGCCAGTGAGCTCTTGCCTGCAGGGGCCCAGATATCTCCCAGGGGTGAAGGGGGAGAACTTCACTGTGGAGAAGCAGGCATGGGAAGGTGCCAGTCAGACTGGTGTCCTGTGGATGGGAGGGGAGGCCACAGGGTGGGTAGGTTCCCTTCAGGCCACACACCCACTGGATCCACCAGTGGTGGCATCCCATGGGGAGAAAACTTCTATCCCTGCCTGCTGGAGAAGACAGGGTATTGGGGTGGGGGGGAGGAGCAGGTGTCACTGAGAGTGGATGCTGTCCTGAGAGTGCAGGTGTGCCGTATGCAGCACTGTTGAGTGTGTGTGTGTGTGTCTCCATGTCCCCAGCCCCCTTCTAATGGTGGCTGGTAGAGGGAAAGTGTCCCTCCACCCCCCTCCCCCCCCGTGTTATGAGTATCACTGAGTGCCCTGGACGGTTGCTCCATGTACTCCCACATTACAGGCTACTACGTAATCCTCAGGCCACAAAGGCTGAGCGAGGAGTGTGCTCCATCCCCTTGCCGCCTGCCCCCTCCACTCTTGTGTGTAGAGAATGTGATGGCACTCACCTGATGAGGCTTCCCCAGACTCAGATGATGCCTGGGACATGTCCAGAGCATGTGGGACCGGTTCCAGAGTCAGGAGGGTGACAGTGCTGGCTTCATCCATCTCCTCCTCCTCCTCCGTATCTCTGTCCCCAAGGAGGGTGACAACGAGCATCTCGAGTCCAGTACCGGGAATGGGAGGGAAGGAACTGCCCCGCTCCCCAAGATGCAGTCCAGGTCCTCATAGTAGGGGCAGGTGCAGGGTTCTGCCCCAGAGTGGGAGCTGCACTCTTGGGCCCTAGCATATGCCTGGCAGAGATCCTTTACTTTCATCCACACCTGCTTCTGTGTTTGGATGTGCCCCCTGTTGGTTAGGCTTTCGGTCATCCGGCCGTAGACATCCACATACCTGAATCTGGTGTGGAGATCCTGGAGATCTGCCTCCTTTCCCCAGACCTCAATGAGGTTCAGGATCTCTGCACCAGACCAGGAAGGTGCACTCCTTTTGGGCCCAGGCAGGCTTCTGGGAGCAGTGGAGTGCTGGGTGGAAGCTGCAGACTGGCTCATTGTAGCCAAATTCTGAGGCAGTGGCAGCTTCTGGGTGGCTCAGGACTGTCAGGGCCTCCTGTGTGTCACAAGCCCTTTCCCCTAAGGCTGCAGCTTTAAGGGCTGCTATAGAGTTTGCCTGAGTGTAGACAGAGCGGCCAGCAGGGCACCTTGGTAAGGGCTGGAAGCCCCTTATTTCAAAATAACTGCAGCTGCCCTGTCTATACAGCTCCTAACATTCAAAATAGCTATTTCAGAAAAGGCATTATTCTTTGTACAATGAGATTCACCAACACCGAAATAAGCTGCCTTTTATTTTGAAATAATTTCGAAATAGTTTTGAAATAATGCAATTTCTGTGTAGACTCTCACATAGTTCTTTCGGAAAAACAGCCACTGTTCCAAAATAATGTTGCTGTGTAGACATACCGTTGGTTATTACCTTTCTGTTCATTTTCTCAGGGGCACCTGACATTGGCCTCTGTCTCTGGGCTAACTGAAATTTTGGTCTAACCATGTAAAATGGCCATTCAAATATTCCTTTGAATTCTGTGCTATCACATCACTGGTATAAATGGGAAGGAAAAACATTCCTTTAGAAATTGGAAAAGGAAAAATACACTGTCCTGATATCACAGAGTCTTTTTTCTTTCTTGCTAAGGCCAAAGAGGTGACAACATGGACTTTATCATTAATTAATCCAGTAACTCTTGCACAAATCTTCATCCATGGAGCATCTGCAGTGTGGCACTTGCTACAGCTGGGTGGTCTGGCCAGACTGCAGAAGCAGAGATCCAGAACAACAGACTCTCTGATAGACACCCTCATAGCATATATGCTGCCTACAATCACTGTTCAGGACTGTTTCTACCTCACAATATTATATCTTGTAGATAATAAACATAGGTAGCAGATTCCTGACTCTTATGTGCGGGGACACATTCCCTTTCCCCAGCTGAATCACAGAATGGAAACATTTCTAATAGCGTCTGACAGTATCCCAAGCCTTTTGTCCAAAAGAAGCATTACAACCAGGGAGGGTGAAGTCTTCCATTGATCTACAGAACTTGCACAGCATGAGATGCAGCCACCAGTGTGATAAATAGACATCACCTTTCGGGGGAGAGACGGGTGTCAATATCCCAGGTAAGTCTCTGATCCCCCTCTGCTTAGTTTGCCACATCAGCACTTATTCAAAGGTTTTTGCTGCAGTTTATCCAAAGTTCTAAAATAATGCTCTCCCAGCTCAAGATGTAATTGACAGTGAATACATCTGTCCTATAGATACAAGCAAGAAGAATAAGTGCCATCTCTCAGTTGTTAGTGTGGATCCCCCATCAAGAACACCTAGCTACTCTGCCCTATGTCCATTTGTTGCCATATGCCCTTTTAAAGTTTTAATTTACAGCCTGTGCCTCTTGGTCCTGTCATTTGGCCTGTTGTTATTATAACATTTGTCTAACATCACTGCTGTTTCTGTCACAGGTATTGCTTTACAAGGATCACTGCATGCAGTGTTGCAGATGTTGCCTGTAGTTTGCTGGAGGTGGATAATTTTTTTTCCCCAGCACTGAAACATAGTCAGTCATCGTTAATTGCTATGGAACAGAGTGTAGCTAATTTCAAATTCAGCAGAAGTTTACTCTTGGCTTGAATGTGTTGTCCTACCCAATCGTAATGTTTTTTACTGGAAGTGAATAAAAAACTTTTTCTTGTGACATCTGAGATATTTTGGATTCTGGCTATGTTCCTTTTATCATTCACTGTAGCACACGAGATCTCTTGATGGATTTACATGTAACGCAGGGTGTCTAATGCCATTCAATTCTTTTCTAGTTTTGTTGAAGTATTCAGCCTTTACAAGCTCTCATGTTATATATGTCTAGGTGTTTTATTGGTCAGACTGCCTGCTAACAATGGACTTTTACTGTTTGGAATCATGATCTAGGAGATGAAGTTTAGCTGTCCAGGCAGTGGTAAACCAGTGTACATTTCTCATAGTGACTTCTTCATTGCATCAGCTGTATTTGACAATGCAGAAAGATTAGAAAGATTAGGCTATATACTTAAGAAAAATCTGTGAGCCTCCTGGTAGTACCTTCTCAAAGTATACCCTGTTTCCTGCCCACAGGGTGGAGCTAGAGGAAAAGCTGTTGGCTACATCTTCAAGGGACAAAATTTAAACATTTTTTAGAAATAGTTTTATCAAGACTGTCCCAAAGTATCTTCAGTTTCCACTGACTGTTGTTAAATTCCACCTTTTTTAGAAGACCCTGCTTTATTAAGAAACTGGATTTGGGGGATCTCTTGACTGGTCACTTGGGAGAGGTTTAAATGTTAATATAATAAAGAGGTTTTGCTTCTTCCCAACCCATCAACTCCTCTGAAGTTTTCAGGAAAGTTATAATAATAATGTCAAATAAAAAAGTGAACTGAAATTTTCTTCCTACCTTCAAGCACATCCAAACTGTAGACATTTTTGAGATTCAGGGGGAAAAAAAACCCTGTAACATCAATCTCCTTTTCTCTTCTTTCTGTATTACTCATAAGAGTTATTTCTGATTCTGAGGAGAGGAAATATAAATGGTGAAACAAGGTTTTTCTCATATATTAGACACAATTAAGGGCAAAGGGGAATCGAAAATGATGTGAGAAACACTACTCCTGTGAGCTTTACAGCACCATCTCTATATATACATCTGTCAGGATTATGAGGGTTAGCCTGCAGCCTGGGGATTAAGGGGTTAACTACACCTAGCCAGGTGGAGTGACCAGTAGGAATGTAGGTGGGACTTTCAAACTGGGACAAAGGAATTTGGGTTTTTTTCTTCTCTCCCTTTTGTCTGTCTGAAGGAGTTCTCTGCAGTTACAGAGACGGACAAGCATGTCTCTCTCTCTCCAAGACACCATTCTTCATTTTCTGTAAGTAGGGTAAAGTTTAAGTAGTTTCGTTAGGTTTTATTGTTTTAAGGATTGGGTATGGGATCTGAGATCAGGCACTGTTTAAAAGATGTTTTGGCTTTTCTTTGTAACTAAGTTCTAGGCCCATGGAGTTTCTCCATGAGTATATTTTGTTACCTTCCTAGCTAGTCATTATGCTTGAAAAAGGAATATTGTTGTAATAATAAAAGTTCTTTCTTTTCTTTTTATTAACCTGGCAGTGGTTAATTGTGTGCCCTGATTTTTATTTTAGGGGTGAGATATCCCAAATGATCTTTCCCCTGGTTTCTTTAGCAACATTTGGATGGTGGCAGCGGAAGTTTTTTTCCCAAGAGCTAGGTTTTTAAGATTTTGGGGAAGTTTTATACCAAAGCCTGGTAGGTAAGGCTTTGGGGTACACTTGCTGGCCCCCACTTCTGCATTTATCATGCCAGAGTGGGGAAGGAGCCATGACAACATCAATAAATACTGAAAGTGTTTGGGGGGTGGGGTTGAAATGTATATAACGCAATATAGTTGATGTTTGTTGAAAACCTAGCAGAAGCTCTTCAATAGGATATGACCAGAAATATTTGTATATACTAACTGGCCATCGGGTGAAGGTATAAAATTCAAGACCCAGGATTAGATATGAAACATCCCTCAAAATTTGACAGTATTTGGATCAAACGTTTTAGGTGTCCCCATGTGTAGTGCTAACTATACCAATAACATTTTTGCACATCAGTTCTGTAGTTGGATTGTGAGATAAGATGGGGTTATGTAATATGAAAGCACTGGAGTAGCTACTCTGAATGATAATTCTCCCCTTTAGTAGATTAAGTATTATTTATGAGCCAGGTTCTCAGCTAGTGTAAACTCTATTTACTTCAACAGACTTAAAAGCCCATTTAACATCAGGCATATATATCAATAGAGGTATTCTTTTTTCATTTTCTTGTGGAAATTATTGCACCATGAATAGACCTATAGCATTCCTGCAAGTAAGAATGTTAGTTAATGTATTTTAGGTGTTGTGTGCACTGGAAAACACAGACTTTTGCAGTATATGCACCTTGTCCTTTTTAAACCCGCAGTGTCATGAAGAGGCAGCTCAGTGTTTGAAAAGTTTATATTCACAGCATGAGACATATTGCACTTTTCAGTGTAAATCAGGCAAGCATTTCCAGCCATAGGTCTGGCACTGTTAGCACCCTGTATTCCCAGTGCTAGAGAGTTCCATAAGCCTGGTGATGGGAGAAAGACTTTGGAAAATTCTGCTTAGTAAGTGGGAGGTACTTTCAGACCAGACTCCCTTCCCCCGTAAACTCATTTTTCTTCTTCTTCACTCATCTTCAACACTTGCTGCACATTTCCACCTTTCCCTGCCATGCCCCTGTAGGCTAAGCGACCAAATTCACATAGGCACAGTCAGCAATTCCTGAAAACCATTCCTCATCCCCACTCAGTGTAGCACTCTGTCACCCTCTAGCGGTGACTAAACCATCCAGAGATTGATGAGTCTGCTATGGCCTTGGCTATCATTTAGCTTAGGCAGTAGAGGCTCATGAATTAAGTTCAAGAGGCACCCCTTTGATCCCAGCTGATGACAGTCAGGATCTGTTGCAGTTATACCTATCAGAAAAATTCAAATGGGCCAACAGCCTTACAGAGAGTTGTACATATTATACAGATCAGCTATGAATTTGACCTACTGCATTTTACAAATAAAAGGGTTACATTCAATAAAAAGAGGCAAATGAGGTTTCTGCTGCATGTCCCTGGCAATGGTCACTCTGATAATTGACTGAGGGTCAAAGGTCTTTATCAAAGACTCACCTTAAGCTCATTCACCTGTCTGTGCAGCTTCCAGCAAACAGATCTGACTGCAGCACTATGCTTTCCTGACAGCACATTTAGGGACAAAATTCCTATTCAAACACTGATTGTTGTCCTTACGGTACGTGCCTTTATGGTTCAAATTAGCCAGGGAGGTTTCCCAAAAGTCTTGCAAATGCTTGACACAAAGAGAACGCATCAAGGATGGGCAGTATTATCCGTGAATAACCACGCTACACAACGAATGAGGAGAAAGTCCAGACTTAGACTACACTTTCCCACTGTGCACTGGTGGCAGGGGAATTTACATTGTAATGGTTTAAAACAGGATTGGGGGACCATTTTTGGGTAGGAGCCCACTGACCGACAGAAAAATCAGGGCCACACACAAGTGAAAAGTGAAAAAATAAACCCACCTCACTGACATGACTCCTGACTGAGAAGGAGAAAGACACTCCCCACATTCTCCTCTCACACCAGCACCCCGAGTAGATTTTGTGTGCTCCAGCACAGCCTCCCCAATGGTGGGGGGGCCCTGAGGCTTGGGCCCAGGTAAGCCAGAGGACACATCCAGCCTCTGGACCTGAGGTTCCCCACCCGTGATTTAAAACATATTCTCAAACCAATTTATTATTGTATCAATGAATGATGTCATCATTTCTTTTATAAAACAAGAACTAACAAGATCATTACAAAAACACCATATCACAGCCAATTTAGGAGTCTCTTGTACCCTATGTGAAATGCTGATCACATTTGGAAAGCCATCCAGATGGGGTACATCCAGAGCAGACATCGAAGGAAATAAAAAAGACTATAAAGGAACCTGCAGAAGCAAACAGGGCTGGCTGTTTACTGCTAAAAACTACGCATGTTCTTCTACAATGACACACATTTACCATGTGGGATGTGTCCAATATAATATTTAAACTTCTGGCAGCTGGGTTGGGAGAGAATTCACATGGAGCAAAAAGAAGCCATAGGCACCTGTTAAAAAACTCCAGTCGAGGCAACCCTTTTGCAAATGTGCAGCACTGTGAATAATTCCATGGAAGCAAACCACCAGCGCAAGCAAGCAAGCAAGCAAACAAGCAAGCAAGCAAGCAAGCAAAGAATTCAGTACCAGGTAGCACGGTGCTCTTATGAGCGTGGAAAGCAGAAAGAGCCATGGCGGGAAAGACTAGAAGCATATAACGAACACTTAACAAAGCAGTCCATGTTGAAATGACTGGCGTATATAGCTGCGTGGTCTCAATTTTATATATATTCAAAACGTTCACATCCGCAATGAGAGAGGATGAGATTTGAGTGATCATTATATTGTACAGAGGACAGCATCTGCTGGCTGCAAGCAGGGCCATTTGTTTGGCTGAACAAATCTACGACTGCAGGGAATTCATCCCGGCAAATTTACTGCCACTGCCACTGTATTACGGTAGCAAAACTGAGGATCAACTTATCACATGATACAGATGGCTGCTGAAGGAATATGCCAAAATAGGTTATTTGAGATGAATTACCCAAACCACTAGTGTGGGCTCTAAAGTGACACTGTCTACAGCAGCAACAGATGAACTGAACTTTCTAAAGAGCAAACTCCCACATTATGCATTAAATAACACAGTTTTGAAAATAGATCAAAAATAATTCAAGGCTCCGACTTAATTACTTACACTGTCTCTTAGGCCAGTCGAAAAGATAATGTTTGATTATTTTGGGATACTATATAATAGTTGGATCTGTTTTCCAGCAACTCTCATGTGGAAATTTATGTGCAATGGCAAAAGACATCAGGTTATTTACTGCTATTTAATTTCATTAATAAACTCTGTAAGAGAGATTGAGCTTCACATCTCTCCTTTTAAGGACAAAAAAACCTCCTGGGTGACATATTGCACAAAATCTAATTACTGTACATAATAAACTGTCACCACAAATAAAAACAAATGTCCTAATTCAGTTACATTCAAAGACAAACACTTTGTAAACAGGCATTTGGCACTGACTCAGCAATCAGCACCAACTGACTGCTTACAATAATAACCTAAAACATGGTCATTATTGGTGTCAGGTGAACAAGGCTACAGAATCCAGGGTGACCCATGATTTCTCGCTTCCATTGCATTGGTTCTCATGCAGGGTGATAGGGCTGCTTTTTTCATCAGGCTCCCAGTGGGCTCCACATGACAGAGCTGGCTCTGTATTGGCTCCCAATGGGGTTGATATTTCAATGTCTCTCTAAAATCTAAGCTGACACATTTGTGAATCTATCTGGTTTGGACATGGCAACTCAGGCTTTGCATCCGTAAAACAAATATGCTTTCAGTTATTGGTAGCACTTGTAATTTCTTTTACAGGGGAGGCTAGGTTAGCTCTGTGCATTCTGTGCAAGTATAATCAGGGATAATTCCTTCTCAAAAAGAGTTTACAAATCTATATCTTGCAGGTTCATTGTTAGAGGCCCATTGAAATTCAGACCTCTGGAGATAAATGGCTGTAACAGCTGTGAAAGGCCCCTAGTAAGTAGCCCAGTATGTAAAGGAGAATTTTGGATGGGACAGGAGAAGGAAGGGACATGACCACCATTGGATCCTGGATTAAACAGACCAAATGGGCACAACTCCCAAAATATAGGGGGATGAAAGGGTATTGGACCTGAATCCTATTCACATGGTAACATGGTTGGAATCTATTCCTTCACAGTTCCATCTTAATGTTCAACTCTGGCCTTTTAGTCTAATTTCACCTTTGATACATCTATGCCAATGTAGTGTTGCTGTTTCTGCATGGACTGGAATTAGCCAATGTGAAAGAAACCTGATTAAAAATGTATTGCAGGTCTTCCAGTCTTTTACAGTTTCTGAGGAGCATCTCATAATTCTTTGCCTAAATGTTACTAAGATACCAGAAACAATTAAATCAAATTTTATGAGAAAAGGACAGTTTAAGAGCAAGACAGGAGGACTTGATTTATTTTCTCTGTTTTCAATTCCCTCCCCTCACACTGGCCATAAACAATAGTTCCCTCAGGTGTGTGATTTCAGAGGCATCTGCTTCCCTTTAGATGCATTAAAAAATTCCAATCTAAACATAAATGTATGAATTCATTATTTTTTATTTTTTTTATTCCTTTGCTTCACAGTGCTTCTTTGGAAAATTTCATTTGCGCCACTGACATTTTAAAAAATCCAGCTCCTGACACTAAGGAGTTAATAATCAGAAAAAGAATACCCCAAACCTTCTCTGTACGCCTATGCTTGCTATTCCGGTCACTGCTGCAGAATGCGATGATTTCACAATCTTATATATAGCCCCCAAATAAATACATTCCCCTCTATGAAAGCAGGACCATTTATCAACCCTGAGGACACTGTCAAGAGAAAATAAGGAAAGTCAACTGCAGTAATACTCTTGATATACTGGTTGATGACACAACAAGATGTAAAACACAGCTTAGAAAAAAAAGAGATACAACTCAAAGGTCACCACTCCTCCAGGCTGGGACCCCCCTCAGGAAACAGCGTGCAAGTAACCTTTGAGAACACTAGAAGGGAGAAAACAAAATAACAAAGACATAACTATGGTACATTTCCCTCACTCTTTTCTCTAAAATGTTTCATGGGCCAAAACACTTTCCACTGCAGGAAATGCCAAGTAATTATTTTGTGAGTAAACCAGTCACATATACTGCTTTTGGGGCCACCCTCAAAAGATTTATGGATTTGGTTTGGGGAAATAGTAAAAAATGTGGGTGCTTAATGGCAGATTTTACTTTTCAGGTAAGGACAAGAATATCAGACCTCCCTTGGGGTACGTCTAAACTACATGGCTCTGTCGACGGAGCCATGTAGATTTGTTGTTTTGGCAAAGGCAAATGAAGCCGCGATTTAAATGATTGCGACTTCATTTAAATTTACATGGCTGCCGCGCTGAGCCGACAAACAGCTGATCAGCTGTTTGTCCGCTCAGTGTGCTAGTCTGGACGCTCCTCTGCCAACATCAAAGCCCTTTGTCGGCAGCCCCAGTAGACCTCATCCCACGAGGAATAATGGGGTTGCCGACAAAGGGCTTTGATGTTGGCAGGGGAGCGTCCAGACTAGTGCTCTGAGTGGACAAACAGCTAATCAGCTGTTTGTCGGCTCAGCGCAGCAGCCATGTAAATTTAAATGAAGCCGCGATCATTTAAATCGCGGCTTCATTTGCCTTTGCCTATGTGTCTAATCTACATGCCTCTAGTGAGGCATGTAGTCTAGACACAGCCTTGGAGACTACAATTTGCACGCACAATGGGATGAATTTGATTATCTTTCGGGGCAGGGGACTGATTCCCATGCACTGGCATAAGAACTGATTCAGTGATCTAAAGGAATCTTTTTCATCTTAACTACTGTGGTTCAGTCATAACTGTGATTCTTATGCATATGGTTCAAATGTGCACTGTGCACAAAACTGGGCATAACTGATAACTGATTTTGATGAATGTTACTGCTTTCATTCTTGTCAGGAAATATGCAACAATAGCTTTTCTTGTGGCTGGTCCTTAATAGAAAATTATGTCTATTTAGCTATGTTGGTCAGGGGTGTGAAAAATCCACATTCCTGAATGGCAAAGTTATACCAGCCTGAGTGCCAATATGGACTGCACTAGGTTGATGGGAAAATTCTTCTGTGGACCAAGTTATAACCTCTTGGAGAGGTGGATTATCTATGCCGATGGTTGAATCCCTCCAGTTGGTGTAATTAGTGTCTACATTGAAGCATTACATAAGCACAGTTTTGCTGCTGCAGTTGTGCCATTGTGTGTATTAAGAGTGGACAAGCCCTGATATTTCTGATTCTAGATCTTGCAATTATTTTCAAATTCCCCCTTCCCCAAAAAGAAGTCTGAATTGAGCTGCTGCTATACATTTAGTATTAACACAAGTTTATACACGTTTGCATCCTCTTTATAAATAGGGATCATCATCACTATGCATAAACATATTGGCCCCCAATAAGTGATGATTAAAATATATAAACTTGCAAGACATGGGAGCAAAATGGAAGCCAGCAACATGCTACCCTAGTTTAAGTATGCATTTTTCATTCAGTGTTGGAAAAATGAGATTTGTATAAAATGGACAGTGTCCGGCAAAGTGACTCATATCGAATTGGCATAGCTACAATTCAGATAAAAGGTTGTTGGATGAATAGGATTGTGGTTCAAAAGGAACTGAACTGACAAGTAGTAAAGTGGATCAACTGGCTCAACAATGTTTCAGGCCGCAAGTTTCCTCCCTCAAATTTTCATGGTTCAGGGTTGTAGAGGCCATTGATTACAGAAAAAATAGTCCTAGGCTAGTTTTATGTCATCATCCCTGCATTAGATAGGAGTGCTTCCTCCCATCTTCTTTTCAGCACTGTTTCAGACAGTTTGATTGGTCTTTTAAGTTATGTATACACTGCACTGTAAGACCAGGGTTCAAACTCAGGCTCAAACCTAACCTCTTTTCTATCTACACTTAATTCATGGTAACCCAAGGCTTGGACCAGGGTCTAAGGCTATGTCTAGAATGCAGGCTTCGGAAGAGATCTTCTGAAAACACTTTTTCCAAAAGAAAGTGTCCACACACAAAAGCACATTGAAAAAGCGATCTTCCTTTTCGAAAGATCCACACTGAATGGATGCTATCTTGAATTTCAGCTGTGATAACTATGGACAGAATGGCCACCAGGGCACCTGAGCTTTTTCCTCTTTCCTCTTCTTTCAAAAGAACTCCCTTTTCCCTGTCCACACCTGGGCTGTGTCTAGACTGCAGGGCTTTTTTGAAAAAAGTAGCCTTTTTTCGAAAAAACTTCACCTGTATCTAGACTACAGCCGTGTTTTTTCAAAATTAAATCGAAAGAACGCGGCTTTTCTTTTGACAGTGGTACTCCTCATTTCACAAGGAAGAATGCCTTTTTTCGAAAGTGCTCTTTCGAAAAAAGGCGTTCTTGAATGCAAACAGGGCTTTTTCGAAAGAGAACATCCAGACTGCCGGGTGCTCTCTTTCGAAAAATCAGCTTGCTTTTTCGAAAGTACTGCTTGCAGTCTAGACGCTCTTTTTCGAAAGAGGCTTTTTTGAAAGTATCTTTCGAAAAAGCCTCTTTCAAAAGAGGCTTGCAGTCTAGACATAGCCCTGCCTTTTTCTGAAAGAGCTCTTTTGGAAAAAGGCTTTTTCCTCGTAGAAAGAGAATTACCAATGCTGGAAAAACCCCTCTGGTCTTTCTATTTACTTTTGGAAGAATGCAATTGCAGTATGCACATAACTCAGGTTTTGTGGGAAAAATGGTTGTTTTTCCCGACAACACTCTGTAGTGTAGACATACCCTGAGACCCACATAAGGTCAGGCCAGGGTAAAGAGTTAGAAACCTATGGTTTTGTACATAGAGGCAGCTTCACTGGATTTGTGTTCTGGGAATCTGCCAAAAGCATTCTAGTCTCACAGAGTAACTTTCTTTGTGATCTGGGCAAGCAAGTCTGGTAGACAAGTTTTCCCACACCACAAACAAAGGGTTAGAATGGCCACATTTTGGGAAGGCACTAGGAAGGGTGGGATATGAGTAGTGAGCCTGCATAATTCAGTATAGACACTGGAAGCCCAGTTTGGGACACAGCATTTAACAGTGCCTAACCTAGACTTACTCTGTTTGTTAACGTAAGGCTTGGACATCTACACTCATTTGTATCTGCTCACATGAGTTCTGCTAAGCCTGGGCTTACCTTGCAGCATGAATATACCATCTGTCCCCAGGCTTCCTTCATTGTTCACTCTAAACAGCTGAATTAATCTCCTGTATGCTGCTGAGCAGTTACATCCACTATGCAGAAAACAAATTATTTTAAAATAAGAATTCATGGAACTAAAGCAAAGTTTATTTAACAACTAAGAAGTAGAAATCAAATTATAGTGAAATTCCTTCAACAACACTTTACAAAGAGACTGTATCAATCTAATAAGTCATACTCCTTTTGCTGACAGTTCTTTTGAATCCTTAATGTTCTTGTCAATGGAAAGCTTTTTGATTTCTGAATCCTTTTTCCTCATGGGAAAAGGCCTCCTCTCTGGGTAAATGACCATTTCCCAGTTGTAAGAATCCAAATTATTATATGGGACATGAACAGATGTTTAAGCATCATGGCAAAAATCTGTTCCACCAACAAACAGCTTCTGGATTTTCAAAGATTAACACTGACTGATTCATGCTGCTTTTTTTAAAAAAAATGTGTATAATGAACAAAGGATGGTGAAATAGGAACACAGCATAATTACCTTAGTGAGCAGAAATGATAGATTAGAGTGCCCCCCCTATAAAGTGTTTGGGTGTTTTGTTTGGGCCCATTTCTTGAGCAAAATTGTGTAATTTCTTTATAAAGAGCTTTATATATAAAATCTTCTTCCCTCAAAATGAAAGAATAGCTTGATTACTCTGAAGAGGAAGTGTTTAGAGTAATGGTCTTGGAAATAAAACATCCCTTCATTTTAATCTTGAATCTGCCAAGTTGTAGCTGTGGTGCACATATTGCTTACAACCAGATTTTCAAAACAACTGGTGATCATGGTTTTGAATCACCCATCATGAAACACCTATGTCTTTGTTTCCAGAGATACAGAGAACCATTGACTACAAATGAAGCCAGTGGGAGACCTGATACTGAGCTCAAGGTTTCTCAAATTGGTTATTACCACACACACAAAAAAAACCCCACCCAAAACTTGTGATCTTAACTTCTCAGCCTAACTTGAATTATGGATATAATAATATGTATCAGGCCAACTTTTCAAAAGCATGTAAAATGATTAGGAGCCTTAGTCCCATTATTTACAATGGGACCAAAGATCCTCAGTCCTACAGGTACTTTAGAATATTTTTCTCATCCACCTTTGCAAAGTGCCTGGGTAGTTGTGGCTAAAAAGTAATGTCTGCTAATTCATGCCAGCTGTCTACAAATGTGTGTGTATGTGGTGGTGGCGAGGGACAGGCAGGGGATTCCCGAATCTCTAAATGTAACACCCTTATGCATAGGTTCCATTGTTTGAGAACAAATAACTGTTCTTACTAATTTTGGGGTGCTGAGTTCAAAAATTATATCCATTTTTGCCCATGATGTACAGATTTTCAGAAAACTGGACTCTACTTCTTCACAAAAATACTATTATAATGTGTTATACATTATATGCTGTGACATTTTCAAGAACTTAAAATTATATGCAGCAAATATTCAAGTACTTGCATGTAAAAAATACCTCAAATTGATTGAATTTATCAAAATGAATGCCATCTAGCTTAATTCAATTGACACCAATGCTGATAATGTTGGAGGCGATACTGAGTATTGACCAGAACATGCCAGTAATGAGCCACAACTTTTCACCCAAAGTGAATTGAATGACTTGGTGAGAGACCTGGATCTGCCTAAAGATTTTGCTGAGGTTTTGCGATTCAGACTTCAAGCGAAGAATTTGCTTTCCCTTGGGACAAGTTTTGCTTTATACAGGAACCGCGAGAAAGAGTTTGTTCCATATTTTTCTATGGATGGTCTGTTGGTATACTGCAATAACATTGCCGGATTAATAGAAAGCTTGAGGACAGCTTACCAACCAGGTGAGTGGAGGCTATTTATTGACTCTTCAAAGACAAGCCTAAAAGGTATTCTACTTCATAATGGCAACCAATATGCCTCTGTGCCTATTGCCCATTCTGTCCACTTAAGAGAAACCTATGAAAATCTTGAGCTTCTCCTTGAAAAGGTGCGTTATCAAGAGATGAATGGACAGTATGTGTAGTTATAAAGGTGCTGCTTGGTCAGCAGGCTGGTTACACAAAAATGTCATGCTTGTTATGCGAATGGGATAGCAGAGCAAGAGATCTTCATTGGGTAAGAAAACAGTGGCCACCAAGGGAGAGTCTCTCAGCTCCAAGAATATAATTAATAAAAAACTGATTGAACCCAACAAGGTACTGCTACCTCCACTCCACATCAAGCTAGGTTAGATGAAACAATTTGTTAAAGCATTGAACACAAATGGTGACTCTTTCAAGTACGCTTGCAACAAGTTCCCAGCTTTGAGCTACCAAAAAGTTAAGGAGGGTGTCTTTGTGGTTCCTTTCTAGATCAGGAAATTACTTCTTGACACTAACTTTGAAGAAACCATGAGTGACACAGAGAAAGACACTTGGATGGTCTTCAGAAATGTCATACAAAACTTCTTTGGGAATAACAAAGATCCTGATTATAATAACATTGTTGGCAACATGCTAAACAAATTTGAAAGATTTGGATGTAACATGAGCTTGAAAGTTCATTTTTGCACTACCATCTGGATTATTTTCCTGAAAATCTTGGAAGTGTTAGTGAAGAGCAGGGGGAAAGATTTCATCAGGATATCAAGATGAAGGAAAAGAGATATCTAGGGCTCTGGGATGTCAACATGATGGCTGATTACTGCTGATCCCTAAAAAAGAGAGACTGATGGTGAAATGCATAAAAAGTTGTCAAAAAAGCATTGATTCAGTCACATCTAATCATTTAAAATTACTCATTTGTTAAATTTCACACTTTGCTCATTTGTTCTTTAAACAAGGACTTACAGAAGACCTTCTAAAAGAAGTATAACTTACTATTTACCAAGTTTTTAATTCATAGGATGGAATAAAAAGCATGAAAAATGTCCATTTTTTTCTTTTTGATTTGTGAAAAATTCTTACGTAATAGAGCAAAATGAATGCCATTTTTTAAAATCAGCATAGCAAAATTATGTAAAGTCATCAATTTTTATAAAAACAACTGAAACTTTGTTTCAATTTGCAGACCAGTGAAATTATTCCCTTCATCTATGAACAGTTACTGGAACAGGAATTGTCTTTACATACTCTCTTGTACAGCATAAATACACTACCGACAGTTACCAGATAAGAATAATTTAAGTGCAAAGTATCATTACTATTATATGAGGATTTCCATTTTGTTGTTGTTACTGATATAGCCTCTTCACGAGCTTGATCTTTTAGATTTGCATTTTTAGAAGTGTTGGGTCTGAAATCGCTCTCCAACAGCTTTTGCATTCTCAAACCTTTTTTATTACAAAGTGAGCGTAATTCAGTGGAGACCAGGTTTCCATCCTGAGCTCTGTTGTCATATCTGCTGCTGAGCTGGGAAAAGTCATTTCAACTACCTATCCATTAATTTCCCATTCTATCAAAGGTTCCTTGAGACCTAACTTACATAGCATAATGGAGAGAACTAATTAATATTGAGGGTTTTGAAACCTTTGGTTGAAAGCTGTTAGGGAAATTGCAAAGTATTGTTATTAAGAAATCATTTGTGCTGTATTGTGTATGTTATAATTCTAAAAGGACTATTTATCAGGTGACAGATAGATTTCTTGTGTCAGAATGATGATTTAAAATGGCTTGTAGGACGTGATTGGCCATTGCCACCAAGATAACTGAAGGTAGTTTACAATTATTTGATTATATGTAATTATTTATTCCATTCCTAACTTATTGTATATCAGATAATTATTGTATCAATGAATTGCATTAGCAGTGAAGCAAAATTAATAGAACTTACCTGATATGTATCCAATGCCCTCAGAACTGTTCAATAAGGTGTGCACAACATACTTAACTACATGGCAGTATTTGGTAGTTAGTGTAAAGTGCTATGTATTCCCTTATCAATATGAATACATTAGGGTATGTCTACACTACAGCGCTAATTCGAACTAAATTAGTTCGAATTAGTTAATTCGAACTAAGCTATTCGAACTAATGCATCCAGACTAAAAAACTAGTTCAAATTAGCGTTTTGCTAATACGAACTAGCATGTCCACATTAAGTGGACCCTTAGCCGGGGTTAAGGATGGCAAGAAGCAGTGCCGGCAGGGCATCAGATGAGGATTGAGAGCGTGGAGCTGCTGTCTCAGGCTAGCCGAGGGCTGTGCTTAAAGGGTCCCGACCCCACCCCGGACAGACAGTTCTCAGGGGTGCCCCGCTTGCAAAGCAGTCCTGGCTTGGATTGTCCGAAGTACCCACACTGGGCACATCACAGCACTCAGCCATCAGACCGGCTGCACTTGCCGCAGACTGCCATCTGGGAGAGGAGGCAATTGGGGGGCTGCAGGAGAGCTTCCACCCCAAAAGCCCGCAGAGCCAGCCCAGTCCTCCCCATCGGGGGCTTGTACCCCATTCCTCCCTCACCTCCTTCCACTTACCCTTCCCCAGCCCCCCTTCCTGATGTACAAAATAAAGGACAATTGTGTTCAAAAATAGAATCTCTCTTTATTGAACAAAACTCAGGGCTCAGGGCTCAGGGTCGGGGGTCTCAGTGGACCACCTTGATTTTCATGCCAACCTGCTCCTGGGTGGCCAGGCTGGCAGCTCTCCTGCCCTTGATGGCCGCTTTCCTGTGCCTAGTTTCCGCACTAGCCCAGGCAGGTGCCCGCCTCTTGCGGTCCCGGGCAAGCTCCCGGGATCCACCAGCCTGGTCCCGGGAAGAGGGGGAGGGCTGGGGGGCATCGGGTGGCTGGCTCAAGCCGTGCCAGGTGCAGGGTCTGCTAGCTGGGTGCTGGCAGGCTTGCACCTGGCATGGGCACTGTAGTCAGCCCGTGCCCCTTTAAGGGCTCCGGGGCCGTGAGGGGGGCATACGAGTTTCCCTGGTGTTGGCCAGAGTGGCCACCAGGGAAAGCTGGGGAGGGCTAGCCTCCCACAAGTTCGAATTAAGGGGCTACACACCCCTTAATTCGAACTAGTAAGTTCGAACTAGGCTTAGTCCTCGTAGAATGAGGTTTACCTAGTTCGAACTAAGCGCTCCGCTAGTTCGAATTAAGTTCGAACTAGCGGAGCGCTTGTGTAGTGCCTATCAAAGTTAATTCAAACTAACATCCGTTAGTTCGAATTAACTTTGTAGTGTAGACATACCCTAAGAAATTGTGCAAGCTTGCTTGTCTTTCAGAAGTCTAAACTGTCAAGGCGTCTAACTTTCACCTCACCCAATTCTGTTTCAAAAGGTAGAACTTACTTTGCTAAAACACCTAGTTTTTTTGGTGACTTTGTTTTTCGTTTTGATCCTTCACTGGGTTTTTTCCTCTCATTTCTGGGGTAGAAAGACCAAATCCTTTCAATTTTTAATTTAGGAGGGACAGGGAAGGGACAATTCAAAACGAAATCCAGATCTAAATTTTACATGTGACTTTAAAATTATTGGATCAAAATGCCCTGAACACTGAACTAAAGGGGTGGAGCTCAAAACTTCACATTCATATTTTCCACCTACACCCAAACGCCTTTCCAGAGCTTGCACACTGAAACCCAGAATCCCAATCTTCTGCCCTGAGCTATGCCCGGAGCCCCTCCTTTATTCCAAACTCCTTGGCTCAAGACCATAGCCTGCACCCTGACCCCCAGTCCAGCCTGCTGAAAGTACGTGAGGATGGGGGACAAAGAGGGATGGAGTGAGCAGGTGAGGCCTCGGAGAAAGGGTGGAGCAGGGGCAGGGCCTCCAAAAAGGAGCGGGAAAGAAGTGGTGCAAGGTATTTGGGTTTGAGGTAGATCTTACATTGCACTTGAATTGAAAAATAATCTTGTGGTTAAAAACATTAGAGACAGCTAGTTTAGACTCTACAGAACGTTCATATATTGCTGTATGCATTATTTGAAATGTCTATATTTCATGTTGCAAAGAAATATTTAAGTTTTAGCTTGTAACTGTGAAAATGTTTGCTCTCATCTTGTGAATTCATATGAGACAAGTGTTTCCCCCATGCCCATCCAGAAGAACTATCAGAATCAGATGGGCCATCAAGAAACATGACAATACAAAAGGATTGGTCAATGCCCCATCACACCTTGGATATATTATGGAGTTCAAGGCTGACTAAAGGAAATTAAAAAATAAAAACAGGAAAATTTTCCCTCTGTTTAAGGTTTAGATTCTCACAAGGCCCAAGACACCAAATTGAAGCCAGAAATCCTCAGCAGTACATTTGGTTCTATCCTGAAGGACACTGTGAATTGACAGATCACCTCAACTCTGTCACTCTCAGGATTCACATTAAAATTTATTTGTGCATATGTTTGCTACTTGTAATCTGCAAATATCTGTCAGTTCTTTTTCCTAGATAATTAACCCTGAAATTGATTTATATCAGGGTTGGCAACTGGTTGTTTTTTTTCTGAGATCTAAAATAAAAATTATTCTGTAGTAAGTGACTGGAGGCAACCTGAATATTGTGTGTGGGGGGGGTGGGGGAATGGGACGGGGAGAGTTGTTTTTGTGCGTGTGACCATTTATGACTAAATCCAGCTTTCCTGGCTGGTAGGATAAGGCATTGTCTGTGGCTCTATGGTGAGACTGTTACACAGCACACTTATTTTGAAATAAGCTATTTTGTATTTTTTTTTCCGAAATAGCATATTTCAAAATAGCACGTCTACACTACACGGAAGCCTCAAAACTAATCTGAGGCAGGTTTCCCTAAACTGGATGTGCTACCTTAGTTTAGAGCAGTGTTTCCCAATTTTATTGGGCCATAGATCCCTTTTCAGAATTTCAAGGAACCCCTAGGTTTGTCAAGAAAAAAAAAAGTGGAGAACCCACCAATGCATTAAAATCACATTCCTTCCCAAAGACCCCACCCCTTTGAAGTCCCATCTTCTCTGTTCCCCTCCTCTCCATCACTTGCTTTCCCCAGCCCTAATACCCGTGGTCACCAACCAGTAGATCGCGATCTACTGGTAGATCTCAGGGGCTCTAAGAGTAGCTCTTGAGCCCTCTCTGAACTGTGCGCCTGCACAGTACATTTACATTAGATTTCCTCATTTGAGGAGCAGCTACTCACCGAGCAACAACACAGGTGAGTAGCTGCGAGGAATGGTGGGAGCTGGGAGGTTGGGAGGGCTGAAACACCCCAGCCAGCTGACTGTGGCTTTCAGCTGAAAGAGGCTGCCCCGTGCTCCAGCTGATCGGCGGCTTCTTCTCTGCGTCTGCCCACATGGAACTTGGTGCACCCTGGCTGAGCGCCATGGCCAGCTGGCCGGGCAGCCACTTCTCTTCCTTCCAGCCTGGCTGCCCTGCGCTCAGCCCAGGGAGGCTGCATCTAGCTCCAGCTGTGCTGGAGCAAGCTTCCCAGGTTGAGAGCAGGATCACAGATGCCCATCTGATGGACTGTATACGACTAGCAATCTCAGACTACAACCCAGACTTCAAGACACTGGCAGATACTGTTCAGTCACAGGTGTCACACTGAGACTTTTTTATTGGAAGAAAAAATGTATAATTATCAATACTTGATTTTAGATTTACAAAATATGGAGAACAAAATGTATAATTGTAAATGCTTCATTTGACATTTAAATAGCATGAATTAAAAACAGACCATTTATTTCATAACTATAAACATGTGATTTTAATTTTAAATATTGCTTAATTCAAAAATAAACTGTTTAACAGAGTGTATAAGGGCTGGGGATAGCAAGTGATGGACAGGAGAATAGAGAGGGCGGGGCTTTAAGGAAGGGGCGGGACTTCAAGGAAGGGGTGGGGCGGTAGATCTTCACCTGTTCTGAGACTTAAAAAGTGATCTTGGGTGTAAAAAGGTTGGAGACCACTGCCTTATACACTCTCACTGGGTTGAGACAGGAGGTGTGGGCTCTGGGCTGGGAATGAAGGATTTTGGTGTGGGAAGGGGTGAGAAGTGCAAGCTCTGGGAGGGAATTTGGATGCAGGACAAGGGGATGCTGGTTCATGAAGGGGGATCCAGGATGGGGAGTGTTGGGCTCAAAATGTTTCAGTATTGTCTTTATTTATGAGGGGAGGGAACCTGTTTTGAGTCAAGGGTCACTGACGCACAGAAAAGTCAGTTGGGGCCACACAAGTGAGATGCAAAAAAACCCCTCTAAAACCCCCACGCCTCACTAATGTGGTTACAACTGTGCTGGTGGGGATAGGGGATAGGGTGCTAGTGGGTGCTGGGGCCAGGGAGAGGGTGCTGCTGGGTAGCAGGATGCTGGCACAGGTGGCAGGGTGCTGGGGCAGGATACTGGGGTCAGGGACATGGTCCTGCTGGGCACTGGGGTGGGTGGCAGGGTACTGGGGCCAGGGCCAGGGTCCTGGGGTGGGTGGCAGGGTGCTTCTGGGTGCTGGGGACAGTGCTGGTGGGGGCAGGGGACAGGGTACTCGTGCAGGGTCTGAGCAGGGAACAGGGGCAGCTGAGACCAGTACTTGGCAATCCTGAAACACCTCTGGGTTCCAGGAAGTGTGCGACTGCACTTCCCCTCCCCAAACAGCTGGTGTGAGCACTGCCTGAACAGCAGGAGCTGTTGCACTCCAGCAACTTACTTTCACAATGCTGTCCTGCAGGGGTGGGGAGGAGTCCCAGGGCAGAGAGCGCTGCCTGCACAGTCGGAGCTGCACAGACTCGGGTCTCCTGACCTCCCCCCACCACACAGAAAGGCTGTGGAACTAAGTTACGAGGTGCCACAGCCCCAGATGTTCAGGCAGCACGTACTGGCTCCTTTGGGGAAGGGAAGTGCTCCCTTCCCCGCTGTGGGTCACGTGGGGTCACCCTTGTCCGGCACCCCTAGTGTGTCGGCCAGGAGCAATTGTTCCCCTCTGCCCCTGCCTCGCTATGCCTCTGCATCACCAGTGAGGAAGGGGAAACAAGTGTCCTGCTTCTTTCAGAAGCTGGTTAGCTGGTGTTCTCTATTTCTGAGGTGGTGGGGAAGTGCTGGCTCCTCGCGGAACCCCTACTTTTGCTGCGCGGAACCCCAGGGTTCCCCGGAGCACCAATTGGGAAACACTGGTTTAGAGCCCCAGGAGGCACTTGGGAGGAGCTATTTCAAAATAGCAGTGGAGCGTCCACACTACTGCTATTCCAAAATAGCTATTTTGGAATAAGCATTATTCCTCATGGAATAAGGTTTACTGATTCTGAAATAAACCATCCATTATTTAGAAATTATTTCAAAGTAATGGACTTGCTGTGCAGACTCTCGCATTGTTATTTCGAAATAAATACTGTGTAGACACACCCTTATAGTGATCCAGGAGCGCATATTTGTTACCAGCTTTTGGCTTGGTGAAAACTACTTATAGAATATACCATCAGTTTGGAGTATTGGGCCTGTGGTAATCTCTCATAGTTGTGAGACACTCCACACACCATGATATCTCCTATTAGGTTTCTTGTAATTATACTTGACTGGAAAGAGACTGTTGAGATCCTTATATTCCCTCACTGTACTGGGGAATGTCACAAGCCCCAAAACCAATATGAAAATGTTCCTCTTTGCAATATGTTTGCAAAGCATAAGGCACAGTTGAGACCAAACTAGATTGGGACATTTAGATGCTACTGTAATAGAAATCAATAATATTATAATAGTATATTAAAATGGAGGATACAGGTGGTAAATAGATCCAGGGTATTCAATTCAATTCTGATCCTAGCAAATATTCAAAAATGTTATTTTCATTGAACTGTAGGTGCTAGAAACGGAGGCAAAACCTATCACTGGCCTATCAGTCAGTCTCCCAGCCTATATAGGCTTTGTCCTTATAGTATATTTCTTAATGGTTTTAGTACAGATTTTCTGACAGCTTATCCTCTCCCTCATCAATACTAATTATGTTTTTAAAACTACCTGTGTACCTCAGTAGGAGCTGCATAATATATTGCATTATGAGGGAGATTTCTCTTTTCTGGCTTTGTAATTAAATAAATAAATAAGTGACTAGTCTTCTCTTTTTCTCTTTTGACTGTTGAATATTTTCTTTTCCCACACCAGGCATAAAGAAAAACAATGTAAATTTGATATAATTAAAAAGAAAGATCCCAAACATGCTAGTACAGGTTGGATCTCTCTGGTCCAGCACCCTCAGGACGTGAACAGTCCTGGATGAAGGATTTTGCTGGACCAGGGGAGGTCATTTCTGGCCCTCCTGCAACAAGCCCCCTCCAGCCCTCAGCCTCAGCTGTTACCCCCACCCCTTCTCACTGGCCCCTGCTGCTCTGTTGGGCAGCCCCACCACTTCTGCATGTGTTGAGCTCCAGCTGCCTCTGAGATCCAGGCTCCTGCTGCCCTACTGGGCAGCCCCACTAACATGCGTGGGGTTTCTACTGCCCTGCTGGGAAGCCCTGCTGCCAGGGATCAGGTTCCTGCTGCCCTATCAGCCTGCCTGGCTCCCAGGCACTAGCTCTCTACTGTGACTTTCTGATCCTGGAACATCTGTTGTCAGACCAGAGAATCCTGCCTAAGAGACTATTGAGCTAGTAGTTTTCAGTTCAGTTCCCATGACTTATACCTAAGAGGTATTCAGCACTCACAGATCTTTTTGCCTTCAAAAGGATTTGTGGGTGCTCAGCACCCCTTATAATTAGGTTTGAGAGAAAAAAAAGTCCCCATCACAAAAACACCCAGCAATACTGCTCTTCATAATAATGAACTTGGCCTGCAGAGCTTTCAAATTAATGATAGTCTTTTTACTACCATCTCAGTACAGACTCCTCAGCCTGAGTGTGGGTAGGTTCTGATCCAGCAAAGAACTTAAGCAGAGGCTTAAATTACATTCATGCTCTAAGGCTACAATTTGATACTGAAAACCTTGAGTCCACCCCTATTCCTCAGAGTATTTAAGCACATATGGCCATATTTTAAAGTTATTTAAGTGCCTGAAGATGTAGATAGGTGGCTAGTGGGATTTTCAAAAGTGCCTAGGTACCTAACTTTCATGGGCATGTATTCTTTTGTACAGTGTGATAGCTGAATGGAAATATACAATCAGCACTTAAGTGGATCACAATGGAATTGTCTTTATGCATGAATAAATCTATATGCAAATACACACTCTATGGGTACGTCTACACTACAACGTTAATTCGAACTAACAGTTCAAATTAGTTAATTCGAACTAAGCTAATTCGAACTAACGGATCTAGACTAAAAAACTAGTTCGAATTAGCGTTTTGCTAATTTGAACTAGCATGTCAACATTAAGTGGACCCTGAACCGGGCTTAAGGATGGCCGGAAGCAGTGCCGGCAGGGCATCAGAGGAGGACTTAGAGCGTGGAGATGCTGTCTCAGGCTAGCCGAGGGCTGTGCTTAAAGGGTCCTGACCCCCACCCCGGACAAGACAGTTCTCAGGGGTGTCCCGCTTGCAAAGCAGTCCTGGCTTGCAGTGCCCGGACTACCCACACTGGGCACATCACAGCACTCGGCCATCAGACCAGCTGCACTTGCCGCAGGCTGCCATCTGGGGAGAGGAGGCAATCGGGGGGCTGCAGGAGAGGTTCTACCCCAAAAGCTTGCAGAGCCAGCCCAGTCCTCCCCATCGGGGGCACGTACCCCATTCCTCCCTCACCTCCTTCCACTTACCCTTCCCTAGCCCCTTTTCTTGATGTACAAAATAAAGAACAATTGTGTTCAAAAATGGAATCTGTCTTTATTGAACAAAACTGGGGGAGACTGGGAAAAGGAGGTGGGAGAGGGGAAGAGAGAGGCTGGGAGAGGGGAGGGCAACTAAAATGATCAGGGGTTGGGAACAGGTCCCATATGAAGAGAGGCTAAAGAGACTGGGACTTCTCAGCTTAGAAAAGAGGAGACGGAGGGGGGACAGGATAGAGGTCTCTAAAAGCATGAGTTGGGTGGAGAGGGTGCATACAGAAAAGTTCTTCATTAGTTCCCATAAAGAAGGACTAGAGGACACCAAAGGAATGGAATGGGTAACAGGCTTCAAACTAGTAACGGAAAGTTGTTCTTCACAAAGCACAGAGTCAACCTGTGGAACTCCTTGCTGCAAGAGGCTGTGAAGGCTAGAACTAGAACAGAGTTTAAAGGGAAGTGAGATCAAGTCATGGAGGTTGGGTCCATGGAGTGGTATTAGTCAGGGGGTAGGAGTGGTGTCCCTGCCCAAGGTTTGTGTAAGGCTGGAGAGGGATGGCACAAGACAAATGGCTTGGTCACTGTCTTCGGTCCATCCCCTCCAGGGTCCCTAGGGTTGGCCGCTGTTGGCAGACAGGCTACTGGGCTAGATGGACCTTTGGTCTGACCCAGGACGGCCATTCTAAGCTCAGGGTTCAGGGTCGGGGGTCTTAGTGGACCCCCTTGATTTTCATGCACTCCTGCTCCTGGGTGGCCAGGCTGGCAGCGCTCCTGCCCTAGCCGGCCATGTTCCTGTGCCTAGTACGGAGATCGTGGACGAGGTCCACAATGTCCGCACTAGCCCAGGCGGGTGCCCGCCTCTTGCGGTCCTGGGCAAGCTCCCAGGAGCCGCCAGCCTGGTCCCGGGAAGAGGGGGAGGGCTGGGGGGCATCGGGTGGGAGGCTCGATCTGTGCCAGGTGCAGGGTCTGCTGGCTGGGTGCTGGCAGGCTTGCACCTGGCACGGGCACTGTAGCCAGCCCGTGCCCCTTTAAGGGGTCCGTGGCCGGGAGCGGGGCAGACGAGTTTCCCTGGTGTTGGCCAGAGTGGCCACCAGGGAAAGCTGGGGAGGGCTAGCCTCCCACTAGTTCGAATTAAGGGTCTACACAGCCCTTAATTCGAACTAGTAAGTTCGAACTAGGCTTAATCCTCGTGGAATGAGGATTACCTAGTTCAAACTAAGCGCTCCGTTAGTTCGAACTAACTTTGTAGTGTAGACATACCCACTGATACTTCCTCTACTGGCTTTCCAGGAATTGCAACTTGACTCTTCTGGAAGTTAGGATCCTAAGTGTTTTTGAAAATTCCACTAGGTCCCTATACCTTCAAAAATCTGGCCCATAATTCAACTTGCCACTCATGCCATTCATTTCAGATATCTGCTTAACTGTTGTATTGAAGAGGGAGAGAGAGATTGCTTTACTGGGGCCTTGCTGGACTGGAACTAGTCCCTTCTGAAGTAGTTCTAGCAGTTCCAAACTAGTCAGAAGCGTAATGAAGCTTGAATTGCTGCTGCTCTGCTGTTCAGTGCATACATAGAGGATTTTTTACAGAGGAGAGGTCTCAGAGTCAAAGCAGGGAACCGTGAGAAATATTTCAACCACATGCAGTATTTCTGGGGTCCATGTTGTATTTTATGTTGTAAGTAAGAAAACCACAAAAACAAAACAAACCAACCAACCAACCAACCAACAAAAAGAATACTGTGAAAGGTTACACCATATGAGCTGTGGAATATGCATAGCCCGTTATACCAGTATAGGTGAGGTGATTTCCTGGATCCTTGGGGGTGAGTTTCCTATGGAATCTGGAATCACTAATGGGTGATTAATGCAAATTCATCAACTTCAGTTGTAAAAAAATCCAGCCTTTTGAAGCTTCATCCTGAGGAAAGGGACATTGACTTATGATTAACTGTTATAGGAGATGAAACTTTTATAAAGAAATGGCAGGTCTGTTTGAAGGTTATTCTTATTCTTGATCTGACACTTGCCATGTACTACTAGTCAAGAAAGCAAACCCTAGTTTGAAAGACTAATAACTTATCAGAACCCAGTGTTGGAACTCGGGGTGACCAATGGTAAGCATTTTACATGTGTGTAGGTTTGTTTATTGCTTTTATGTGTTGTTTTTCCTCTATAATGCTCTTGCCCTAATAAGAAATTAACTTGGCTTTGGGAAGGCTGATGGGTAATTGGTGTACCCTGAGGAAAGCTTAACAAATACTCCGACTTTCTGGAGAAGTCACAGTGAGATGCAGAGGGACTGCGAACCTATAACCTTGCTCTGTGAAGAAACACACACTGGTCACCACCCAAGATAAGGTTTCAGATTTTAGGCATCCTGGGTACGTCTACACTACAGCGCTAGTTCGAACTAACTTAGTTCGAATTAGTTAATTCGAACTAAGCTAATTCGAACTAACGCGTCTAGAACTAAAAACTAGTTCGAATTAGCGTTTTGCTAATTCGAACTAGCAAGTCCACATTGAGTGGACTCTGAACAGGGCTTAAGGATGGCCGGAAGCAGTGCCGGCAGGGCATAAGAGGAGGACTTAGAGCATGGAGATGCTGTCTCAGGCTAGCCGAGGGCTGTGCTTAAAGGGTCCCGACCCCCACCCCGGACACACAGTTCTAAGGGGTGCCCTGCTTGCAAAGAAGTTCTGGCTTGGAGTGCCCGGAGTACCCACACTGGGCACATCACACCACTCGGCCATCAGCCCGGCTGCACTTGCCGCAGGCTGCCATCTGGGGAGAGGAGGTAATTGGGGGGCTGCAGGAGAGCTTCCACCCCCAGAAGCCCGCAGAGCCAGCCCAATCCTCCCCATCGGGGGTTCGTACCCCATTCCTCCCTCACCTCCTTCCACTTACCCTTCCCTAGCCCCCCTTCTTATTGATGTACAAAATAAAGATAACGTTTCTTCCAACATTGACTCTGTCTTTATTGAACAAAACTGGGGGAGACTGGGAAAAGGAGGTGGGAGAGGGGAAGAGAAAGGCTGGGAGAAGGGAGGGCAACTAACATGATCAGGGGTTGGGAACAGGTCCCAGATGAAGAAAGGCTACAGAGACTGGGACTGTTCAGCTTAGAAAAGAGGAGACGGAGGGGGGACAGGATAGAGGTCTCTAAAAGCATGAGTTGGGTGGAGAGGGTGCATACAGAAAAGTTCTTCCTGAGTTCCCATAAAGAAGGACTAGAGGACACCAAAGGAAAGGAATGGGTAGCAGGCTTCAAACTAGTAAGAGAAAGTTGTTGTTCTTCCCAAAGCAAATAGTTAACCTGCGGAACTCCTTGCTGCAGGAGGCTGTGAAGGCTAGAACTAGAACAGAGTTTACAGGGGAGTGAGATCAAGTCATGGAGGTTGGGTCCATGGAGTGGTCTTAGCCAGGGGGTAGGAGTGGTGTCCCTGCCCAAAGTTTGTGGAAGGCTGGAGAGGGATGGCATGAGACAAATGGCTTGGTCACTGTCTTCGGTCCATCCCCTCCAGGGTCCCTAGGGTTGGCAGCTGTCAGCAGACAGGCTACTGGGCTAGATGGACCTTTGGTCTGACCCAGGATGGCCATTGTAAGCTCAGGGCTCAGGGTTGGGGGTCTCAGTGGACCCGCTTGATTTTCATGCACACCTGCTCCTGGGTGGCCAGGCTGGCAGCTCTCCTGCCCTAGACGGCCACTTTCCTGTGCCTAGTGCGGAGATCGTGGACAAGGTCCACGATGTCCGCACTAGCCCAGGAAGGTGCCCGCCTCTTGCAGTCCAGGGCAAGCTCCTGGGAGCCGCTAGCCTGGTCCCGGGAAGAGGGGGTGGGCTGGGGGACATCGGGTGGGTGGCTCTGTGCTGTGCCAGGTGCAGGGTCTGCTGGCTGGGTGCTGGCAGGCTTGCACCTGGCACGGGCACCGTAGCCAGCCCGTGCCCCTTTAAGGGGTCCGTGGCCGGGAGGGGGGCATAGAGTTTCCCTGGTGTTGGCCAGAGTGGCCACCAGGGAAACCTGGGGAGGGCTAGCCTCCCACTAGTTCGAACTAGGCTTAATCCTCGTAAAATGAGGTTTACCTAGTTCGAACTAAGCGCTCTGCTAGTTCGATTCAAATTCGAACTAGCGGAGCGCTAGTGTAGCGCCTATTAAAGTTAGTTCGAACTAACGTCCGTTAGTTCAAACTAACTTTGTAGTGTAGAAATACCCCCTAAGTAGGTGCCCTCAACAAAGACCAGGAGTGGGAGGTGTGGGGCAAAGGAGCAGTTAATCCTGAAACTGTTACACTGCCCTTTTGGCAATTTTCTTCACATATGGCACATATTTACCAGTGACTTTTGCAAAATGTATTTCAGGAAAAAAATTGTTTTGGAATGAATAAGGTACAAAGCTGTGTGTGTGTGTGTGGGGAGGGGGGTTTCATGGTTTCAAAGTCCAAAATCAGAACACTTTGGCCAAATGACATCATGTCTGTGCCTCCATCCATTTGCCTTTCCCTGGTTATAACATCTTAAAGTATCTTAAAGAAACTTCAGGATCTCTACCAAGCATTTATAAACCTCAACTACCCACCCGGAGAAATAAAAAAACAAATTGAAAGAGCCAGACGAATACCTAGAAACCATCTACTTCAAGACAGACCCAAGAAAACCAACAATAGAACACCACTTATCATCACCTACAGCCCCTAACTTAAACCTGTCCTACACATTATCAATAAACTACAGCCTATACTGGATCAGGATATTAAACTCCAAGAGGCTCTGGGAGACAGACCTATAGTCTCCTATAGACAACCACCTAACCTCAAGATGATTCTTACCAACAACCACAGGACATACCACACTAATACCAACCCTGGTACTTTCCCTTGCAACAAACTCCGTTGCCAGCTTTGTCCACATATTCACTCTGCTGATACCATTATTAGACCTAACCAAGTGAGTTATAAGATATATACATATTCCTGAGCATCCAGAAATATAATTTATGCTATCATGTGCCGAAAGTGTCCGTCTGATTTGTACATTGGACAAACGTCTCAGACATTTCGTCAAAGGACCAATGCCCACAAAACAGATATTAGACAGGATCACAAAGAAAAAACAGTTTCTTGCCATTTCAACCAGAAAGGCCACTGTCTAAATGACTTAATTACCTTCATCCTGCTACAGAAGCCTTTTAAATCTGCACTTGAAAGGGAATCCTCTGAAATGTCATTCATGCTAAAATTCAACACTCTACACGTGGGTCTCAACAAAGACCCTAGCTATCTTACCTATTACAAAGATAGCTTCCCCAGTTATCACCTCTAATATCATTAGCTCACAGACGTTTACCTTCACCCCTCCCCCCGCATCCCCCTTCTGATCTGAAATTTGATTTGTCCTTTTCATATGTGTTCATTTTTTTTAATTGTATCCTTTGGTATATATGGTTGTGACTATTTTCTTCCACTATTTGATCTGAGGAAGTGGGTCTGGCCCACGAAAACTCATCATCTATAAATCATATTGTTAGTCTTTAAAGTGCTACATAGTCCTGTATTTTGTTTCAGCTACACCAGACTAACACGGCTACATTTCTATCCCAAATCCTTGCAAACTCCTTATAGTGCTTTTGTGCTGCTACAGGATTGGGCCTGGCTCCTGAAAGGTGCTAAACATTAGCTGAATGGTGCTGAGTGCCCTCAATTCCCACTGTCTTCAGTAGAACTTGAAGACCATCATCAACTTGCTGCAAGTGCTCAGTATTTGGGGAGGTAGGCCTGTAGGACTCAGAACCTCACAGGATTGACCCTCTAGTCCCCAAAAGTAGGCCTAAATAGGGTTATTGCCTGAGCAGTCTTGGACAAGGGAGTTTACCAGACCTGGGGAGGTCAATAACAACCCTTGTGCTGATGGACTCCGGGCTTTCCTGGGTCTGTCAGCCGACCCCATTGGTCTTACTTCCTGGCTCCTGGGCTCTACTGCTGGCCACAGGTGCTGGCCCCACCCATTGGGATCCCTGTCCCCAGCTGGGCCCTATACCCCCACCTGCTTAACTCTCTGTACCAGCCAGGGTCTGTGGGAAAAGCAGCTCTTGGGACGTAAAACCCTTGATGTACTAATAGTTTTCACTCTGAAAGAGTTTTCTCCATATCAACAACATTCAAGTTCCTTTGTTCAATTCCACATTCTCTATAATGGAATTCTCTGTCTTCTATTATAGGCCTCAGTGTCACCTGTACTTTGGCTTACATATCTGCTATTGTTTCTAATTAACCTCTAATGCACTCAAAGATGTTTGCATGGATGAGTGGGTCAGAGGGGGAAAAATGCTTCTAAATGTGGATGGGTGAAACAGTTGTGATGCCTTCTCCCCAAAATAACAAATCTTAACTGAAGAACCAAACTCTGTATTCAAACTTGGGACTTTCTAAACTATTGAAATGATGGAGAGGGTGCTCATGTTGTCTTCGCAGCTACCTTGATTCTGACACCAGAACAAGTTGGAGCAGCCTTATAACACAGTTTGGTTTGTCATAGCTTCCCAAGACATCATTTCATTAGCAGGCTTTGATTATAACAATATGTTCTGGCTCCACCTACAATTAGGCCTATATCTGTAATGGAGATATAGATAATGAGTGGCACAGAGCATACTGACCAGCTTCATACAACCAGGGATTTCCCCCAGTCTATGAAAATCTTAGCTGCCCAGTTAGGACAACTTTTCAGCTGTTTTTGACAGTTCAGGAAACATAAAGCAATTTGCTGGGGGGCCAAAAATCTGGCCTTATGGATTTGCAAGTGCTGCTGAGGATGACCAGTCGCTAAAGAAAGCCAGGCTAATATACCCTATTGTAATAACAGGAAGTACATAAATGTGTCTATATGATAACAGGAGAAATTGCATGCATTGATTTTCATAATATGCTATAGCATACATTTGTGAGGAGCAGAAAGCTTACAGAAACTTAAAAAAAAAGAAAAAGAAAACAAAAGACAAAGCACCACAAACTAGTATATAATATAAAGGGATAGCATATAGATAAGGCTTGTAAGAACCTTTATGATACTGAAACAAATCAGTAAAACCTAAGCCATTTTATGGTATCCAGGAAGGGCCACTCAATTATAAGCAATCTGAAGATTGTCATGAGAATGGCCAAAGTTTCTACAGTTTCACATTTTCCTTATTATCATTGTCACCAGAATAGATTCAAGCTGTGCCCTTATCTGTTCTTATTATGATCTTTGTCACTGGAAGGAGGCCTCTGAATGTTAATATCCAATAGAGTCTGAGAAAGACAATAGACTGTGTCTTAGCTTTAACCTTTTCCATATTCTGTATTTGATTCTGTCAAGCCTCTGCTTTCTCACACCTGGAGCTGAGGTTTTAAAAGGTGATAAGAGAGGCAGCTGCCCAATCAAACTATAGAGCTGCAAAAAGGTCAGAGACATGGATTTCTAAGAATGCACCAGAGATTGAAATAACAATTCCCATTCCAGTGGTGAACATGGAAACAGACATAGGTAGAAGCACAATTGCAGACAGAGCAACAAGAGAAGACATTTTGGTGAACGTGAGTATGTTATGGACATTTGACACATCAGATAGCACTAATTATGTTAGAAGAACATTCATGCTTAATAGCATTTAATTATGATTGACAATGGTACAAAGAACCACAGTAAATACATCTTTCTCTGCCCAATAATCCCTTTTCAGAGAACTAGATTGTCACAGTCTATACAAGGTTGCACAGGGGAGAAAGACAAATTAGAAAGCCCCTTATATTTCCATGGTTGGCTGTACTCCAGTCACAGTTAGGAAATACTCATCCCATAGTTTCCACTGGTGGGGAGGGAGGAAAGAAGGGCAGGAAATGGGAGGTTTCACCTCCCCAGAACTCCCTGGGCATAGTTGCTGGCTGGACTCTCTGGCTATTTCTCATAACGCGTATCTACTTCAGAGGTTATACATTCAGCCATCAGTCTTCACTGAAAACTGCCAAAATATTTGGAAATGTTCTTGTGTGGCAGACAGCAGATAGACATCCTTAAATACACTCAGTTCTGCTATTACATATATAAATATTTGATTCCTGTGCACTTCATAAGGAACTCTGAATTGCTGAGTAAGTTGCCCTGAGGAGACTAAATTGGATGGATACAGTTCAAACAAAGGAGGAGGATGAGAGCAGACATACTTATAGTCTATCAGCAATGCTAGATGAGGTGAAAAAAGGGAGCTTTAAGATGACAACTGAAGGTGAAAATAGATGACTCTAAGTACATGGAGGAAAAAAAATCTTGTCGAGCACATGAAGCAGCCTGAAGAATTACAGGGACATGAAACTTCAGAGAAGATGAGGAGGGAATGTGATGGGCAGAGGCCTTAGCAGAGCAGAGATGAGGTGAGGAGAAATGAAGGAAGAGATGTCTTCTGGGCCAAATCAGTGCAGGGACTTCAAAGATATAATATGGAACTTGACACTTCAGAAATCATTTATTTTCTAAAGGAAAAAAAAAGATCTTTTCAAAAGCCATTCAAACTGTGGAACTCCACAAGAATACACAGATTCAACTGAAATCACAAAACAAAGACAAATGTAAAAATGAGTTGCTATTCTTATTATCCATCTATGTGCATTTTATTCTCTTTCCATAGTATTTCACCTCCCTAATAACAGGGCCAAATCATCCCTTTGGTGAAAAAAAAAAACCTGTGAAAGGCCCAGAATTGTGAGTTTCAAAATGGAGAATTTCCATGGGATAGTTCCAAGGGCTGATAATCAAAGTTCATGCCCCTGTGTTGGGCCATCTGAAAGTATGGACTTCTGAATCCACTGGTATACTAAAATACTTAGACATTTTCAGAGGAGAGAGACAATTTGCAGTGAGACTCGGGCTACGTGTAGACTGCAAGCCTCTTTCGAAAGAGGTGTTTACTTTTGAAAAAGCCTCTTTCAAAAAACAGCGTCTAGACTACAACCAGTACTTTCAAAAAAGCGAGACGCTTTTTCAAAAGAGAGCACCCAGGCAGTCTGGATGCTCACCTTTGAAAAAGCACCGTTTACATTACATAGCACCTGTTTTCAAAAAAACACTTTACAAAAAAAGGCGTTCTTCATAAAATGAGATTTTCCATGGTCGAAAAAACTGCCACGTTCTTTCAATTTACTTTCGAAAGAACGCAGTAGTAGTCTAGACGCAGGGGAAATTTTTCTGAAAAAAGGCCACTTTATTAAAAAAATACCATGTAGTCTAGAGACACCCTCAGTGAACCTCTTCAATACTCTCATCAAAGCTTGATAGAGGCACAACAATCCCTTGCAGAAACACATCTGATGCTGCCTCAAACTACAGGTTATAGGGGTCTATTTGTTTACTCCACATGAGCAAACGAATCAGAGTAAATAATGTTGCAAAATATCTTACATTGGAATATTCATATAGAGTGAGCACGCCCACCGACAAGTGGGGGGACACAGAGGACAATTCAATAGGCACAGGGAGCTCCTGGCTACTGGAGCAGTTGAGGTAGTTGGAGCCCCAGGCCCTTTAAATTAGTTCTGGAGCTCCACATGGCTCTGAGGGGAGGTGTGGTCCGGGCAGCACTGAGGGCAAGCTGCCCTAGCTCCATTCCTTTTGCCCCGCCCCTTCCAGGAGCGTGGAACCCCTTTACCACCTTGCTCAGGGCCTCACAAGTCTATTGACTTGCCTGGGAGTGAGAAAGGAGGAATGGTGTTGGTAATAATTGTGTGGGGTTTTTTTTGAATAGTCCTAATGAGTTTTAATCCACCATGCAGTAAATCTGAGGGTGGGTGTGAATGGACTAGGAATCTTAGTTCAGATTTTACTAATTTGTTACATGTGAGCCTGATCCTATTGAAGTAAATAGAAATGTCATTGGCTTCCACAGGCTTTAGATGAAGTCCTGGGTCTTATAAATGTTAATATTATTTTCATACTTAAAATCTCAAACATGAGTACTTTTTTTCTTTTGTTAGAAATTGGAAACATGATGTTCTGTGACGATTGTCTTTTTTTCTGTTAGATGGATATTATATTGTTTCCTGTTGTAAGCCTGTGCCTATATTTGTGGTTTTGCTGGTTTTTTCCATTAGACATAGAAATATCTTGAATGTGATCCTTTTTATACAAGGAATGTCCATAAAGTTCTGTTTCACTGAGCACATGAGGATCAAACAAGAGAGGCAATTTCCTTTATCATAATTCCAAGACTACCTTTCCAGCCAGAATTCTCTGTCTCTCCCTCATCCAATGTCTTTCTGTAGACTTCCTCTAAAGGCCATGATACAAGTGCATTCCTTCTTGTCTCCTAGTTTCCCTGCTTTTGTTTTCTACTCTCTGGTTCTGTTGCACTATTCCTAGTAGAGCCAAACCAGCCTCCAGTCTTTGCAGTACATTCAGTCCTGTCTTTGAGAAGTGGCTTCCATTGTTTCAGCTGCCTCTAAAGCCGTGGTCACCAACCAGTAGATCGCGATCTACTGGTAGATCTCAGGGGCTCTAAGAGTAGCTCTTGAGCCCTCTCTAAACTGTGCACCTGCACAGTACATTTACATTAGATTTCCTCATTTAAGGAGCAGCTACTCACCGAGCAACAACACAGGTGAGTAGCTGCGAGGAATGGTGGGAGCTGGGAGGTTGGGAGGGCTGAAACTGTGGCTTTAAGCTGAAAGAGGCTGCCCTGCGCTCCAACTGATCGGTGGCTTCTCCTCTGCATCTGCCCACGTGGAACTTGGTGCACCCTGGCTGAGCGTCATGGCCAGCTGGCCGGGCAGCCACTTCTCTTCCTTCCAGCCCGGCTGCCCTGCGCTCAGCCCAAGGAGGCTGCATCTAGTTCCAGCTGTGCTGGAGCAAGCTTCCCAGGCTGAGAGCAGGATCACAGATGCCCATCTGATGGACTGTATACGACTAGCAATCTCAGACTACAACCCAGACTTCAAGACACTGGCAGATACTGTTCAGTCACAGGTGTCACACTGAGACTTTGTTATTGGAAGAAAAAATGTATAATTATCAATACTTGATTTTAGATTTACAAAATACGGAGAACAAAATGTATAATTGTAAATGCTTCATTTGACATTTAAATAGCATGAATTAAAAACAGACCATTTATTTCATAACTATAAACATGTGATTTTAATTTTAAATACTGCTTAATTTAAAAATAAACTGTTTAACAGAGTGTATAAGGGCTGGGGATAGCAAGTGATGGACAGGAGAATAGAGAGGGCGGGGCTTCAAGGAAGGGGTGGGGCGGTAGATCTTCTCCTGTTCTGAGACTTAAAAAGTGATCTTGGGTGTAAAAAGGTTGGAGACCACTGCTCTAAAGAAAGTGACATTGAATTGTTCTCCCAGTTCGCCTGAATGACTAGTACAGTATACCTATCAGTTTCAATGAGGTCTGCGATTGCCCATTGACCAAAGAAGGTGAAGCAGAATCTTTTATTGGACCAAATTCTGTTGGTGAGAGGGACAGGATTGCTGAGGAAGACCTCTGTACAATTTAAAAACTTGTCTCTTGTCTCTTTTACCAACAGAAGCAGGTCCAATAAAATGTATTACTTCAACCACTTTTTCTCTTTAATATCATGGGATCGACACAACTACAATATATACATAGATCAAAGACACATCCCTGCTTAGAGCCACCCAACCTCCTACAAAGCAATATGTTACATGACACTTGAGAGAAAAAGAAATCAGTAGAATGTATGCAGTTCTAATGATTTTCATTCCCCTCTCCACTCCAATACCAATAACACTCTGAAAAGCAAAACCCTGGCTAAATGACAAAGGGCTGTAGGAACTCAATAAGTTGTGCCCTGTTATGCCATCAAGGGCACTTGGCCCAGTGACCATAATTATAGGTAGAGGTACACTATAATTATAGGTAGAGGTATCCTATAAGAACTGCAGAATATTTGGAAATTTATGTAAACCTGATTAAATGCTGTATAATACCAAATAATAGGAAAATAACTCTCAGGAGTAACACAAGTATAAACCATATAAACAGAATGCAGTAATTTACAGTGGAAAACAGCTTTCTCCTGAACAGCACACGACACAAGATCTCTTTAATAGTAAATTTAGCACAGACTGACTGATTTCCAGATTCTTATCTACTATTATGGGGGAAAGATTAGTGCAGTGGTCTCCAACCTTTTTAAGCATGAGATCACTTTTTGAATTTAAGTGAAATCCAGGATCTACCTCTAACCCAAATACTCTTGCCCCGCCTTCTTTGTGCTCCTTCCCAGAGGCCCCTCCCCTGCTCACTCCATCCTCCCTCATCCTCCCTCACTTTTATCAGGCTGGGGGCAAAGGGTTGGAAGTAGGGTGATGTGGACTCTGATCTTGGGCTAAAGTATTTGAAGTGTGGGAGGGGTTCCTAGCTGAGCCTGAGGCAGAGAGTTGAGGTGCAGAAGGAGGTTCAGAGTGCAAGTGCTGGGAGGGAGTTTGGGCACAAGGGGACTCAGGGCTAGGGTAGGGTTTGGGGTGCAGGAGGGTTCAGGTTTGGGTCCAGGGTTTGGAATGCAGACTCCAGCTGGGCACAATTTATCACAGGTGGATTCTGGGTGGTGGTGCAGGGGACTAATGTAGGCTTAACCCCTGTTTTGGCCCTGGTACCACTCCCAAAAGCAGCCAGCAATCTCTCTCCATCCATGCCCCATCCCTGCTCTGTGGAGATAAGGTATAGGGTGAGGGAGGAGCACCTTGACATCAGCACCCCCTCCTCTTCTTCCTGTACCCTGCACAGCAAGCAAGAGGCTCCTGGGGGGCAGGGGGCTTCTCCAAGTAAGAGGGCAGGAGCACCACAGCAGTGCTGAGACAGGCAAATAAAAGTGACAGCACTTGATAGCCTCCCCAGCCAAATTTGTCAGGATCACTTGTCAAAGGCTCCAAGATCAACCAATGGATCCCAACCTACTGGTTGGTGACCACTGGATTAGTGGACACTGCAGATTTAGGCATATGTCTCTGTTTTAATGCTATATTACACAATCCCTTTCACCTCTGTCCCTTTTTCCTATTTTTCAACAGTGATAGTATCTTGAACAAGAAAGTCTGCTACATCATAGATTTTATCATATTCTATGTCTATCTGATGTCATATGTAATTTCTTGAGCAGTAACATGGCAGTCATTCATGGGAAAAAAAGGGTAGTCATGAATTGTACTGTTGCCAACTCACCAGTTTTGTTGCAGGCTTGATAATATTTGGTGCTTTTCTTCAATTCCCAGTTTCTGGAACTGGGAACCTTGCATGAGTACCTCAGTTTTCAAGAAAAGGTGTGAAAGAGAAGTTTCTTATTCCTTGTGGTTGTGGAGAAAAGCTTGAAAACATGACTTGAATGTATATGAAAGTCTCAGAAACCAAACATCACATTAATAAAAGCTAACCTTTAAGACTCCTATTAAAAAAAAAACTGGTGATTTTCAGTTAGGGATATACTTTTGGGGCCAGACTCATTAATTCTGAATGCTTATGGTTGGCAATACTGAGGATGAAAATACAAGTGAGAGATAGCAGAGCATGCTGTCTCTTTCTTTAGTGCAAACATCTGTCTTTCATTTGCAAGTTAGACTACTGTCTGGTGGGCTCCTGGAACACATAGCTCACAGTTGCCCTAGCTGAGAGCAGTGCATATCTGTGTTTAGTAGCTGCTGACAGCAGATGTTCCACTGGAGAACTAGGCATGGGAGATCTTTAGCTGTCAGATCACTCCCCTTCATTCTGCAGAACATCTCCTAGAGGCCATGTAGCCAGACGTGAACCCCCATTTTAACATCCATCTTTGTCTGCCTGAAACCATGCAGGGCACATCAGAGCAGGAAAACAGCATATTCTTTGAAAACCTTGGAGCAGGAGGTTTAGATATGCTGGCTCAGTGACCGGGACCAACTGTAAGCAGAGATAGGAGGGTGGTCAAACTAATTGTTGACCAAGAGGCTGTACATCATGCCCTTGACTTAACCCATATTGATACGAACACACAACCGTCCGCGGGGGGAGGAATCTCCCGCCCAACAAGAACATCCAGCAGTCCTAATTTAGCTATCTTCCTCTCTTACAAGTATAAATTAACTTGAAACTTGCTTGTAAGAACTGGCGCCACAAAACGGACCAGTAAAATTTGGCCTCTTAAGATAAGAAAGAGAATACGGGCCCCCAGGGGTATAAAGATGGGTACAGCAGCACACTTGCTTTATGTATCAATCTACCACCTATCTGCTGGTCAGGTTTGGTGTTTGACCTCCCGAGGTTCCAGAGGGGGTGCCCACCTCGTATTCGTCTTTCTGAGGAATTGAGAGACCAGCCCTGGCCTGACACACTGGAGTCGAGAGGCATAGAAGGGGGTAAAAATTGTACCTGGATGTGGTCCTTTGTTTAAGTATATATACATAGTGTTAGAGCTCTTTAAAGATTAAGCTGTCATTTGGTACCATTATTTCTATTTTCTATCTTTACCTTTTTCCTGTAACCACTTTTTAAGATCTATATATATATTTTGCTAGCATTTAAGAAATAGAGCAATAGCCATTGTAACCATATGATTTATAAGTTCCTCTAATAAACCTGTAACTGTTTAAGTTTTAACCTGACTCCTTCAGTTGCTGTAATAGAACCAAGCACAATTTAAAAGAACTTCAGCCGGTCATAAAGGGACAGACATAGGGAGAGCTTAGGCGTTTGGATCTGTGTCACTCCCAGGTGACAAGATCCGTTGGGGCACCTTTCCAGCCTTTCCCAGGCTGCCCGCTGCGAAGGAACTTTGTGTTCTAGCAGCTAAAATCTAAGATGTAATAAGCTCTTCCTACACACTGGGGCGTCTGTTAGCCTGTTTGGCTACCCTCTGCGATGGGACCTCGGTCCTAGCAGTAAAGTCACGGACGTTAAACTCTCGGGGCTCCTTGCAGCCTTCTGGCTGCCCGCTGCGATGAGACTTCGTGTCTTAGCAGTCAAAGACTTAGGAGACACACACACACACATTGCTCTGACCGTCGGCTGACAGAATTGGCGTAGTCGGCAGGATTGTGCTATTGGTTCAGATACAGCAGCATGAAGCCAGTCACGATTGACATGGATTTTAGCTGTATAGAGAAAGAGTTTGCCCGAGAGGGATGAGGCAACCCTAAGTGTGATAAAGAGATGTTAGAGAAAGATTGGGGACAATCAAAGGAAATTTGGCAGGAGTTCTGTAACTGGCGAACCGCCTGCAAAATGAGGAAGGGAAAAGGGAAAAACGCTTGCATCTGGCTATTAAAGGCTGCTTTACAAGCAGCTTGCACAGGCTACTGGAATTTAGAAACAGAGCTTATCAGAGTACAGAAAGAGAAGGATGAACTTCAAAAGCAATGTCAGAACTTAGGTACTCAGGTGCGAACATTAACCAAGGATAATGAGCACTTACAGGGGCGACTCCTCCCAATGTTAGAAAAGGAAGGAATTGAACGCAGAGAGAAATTAGAAACTAAACCACGGAGCATTAATAGAGCCAAAGTGGAAACTGCTCTGTGGCTGGACCCAGATGATTGGGATGGGGACATTTTGAACTCTGACAATGATGATTTAGCTTCCCACTCACCTGACAAACGGATGGAGGTACCCCCAGTCCAGATGAGACCAGTTATCACTTACCGAATATCAGGCAATGAAAAATCAGACAGTGATGGGGATGGCTCAATGCAGAGAGGCAGGAGGACTAGAGGCAGAGCTACTGGAAGGACAGAAGAGAGAAAGAAATCCTCAACCCAAGTTACTACACGGTCCTACAGGCCCACAGAACTACGGGCAATACAGGAAGACTTTGCCAAAAAGCCCCAGGAAAGAATAATAGATTGGTTAGTTCGCATATGGGATACTGGAGCTGGTCTTACACCCTTATCCGCCCTGGAGTGTAGCAGGCTTAGCCTGGGTGCTGGAGTATTTCTTAGCCTCCCAGAGGATGAGAGCCCAAAGACCCTTTGGACCCTAGCCTGTAGGTGGGCTGCAGGGATCCATCGGGCAGACCGAGGTGAACCCACTATTAGCCCATGGACAAACATAGATGAAGTTAAACGAGCCCTGCAAATAGCAGCCACCATCACCCTGTTAAACCAGGTTGACCCCTTTTCAGGAAGGGAGGAAGGAAGCCCATGGGAACAAGCAATTCAACTAGATGAGCTCAGACCACTTATGAAGGGAGCACCCGGTGCCCATAAGGCTATCTCCCTGAAACTCTAGGACATTGCTCAGAATCGTCCTGAGGACAATTATGAGAGCCTATTAACAGCTATGAATGCCTAGGAGCTATCCTTTCTATGCTACGTATGCAAGGTTTGTAGTGAAGATGAAAAGGCATCTCAATCACATTCCCCCTTTGTTGTCCTGTGTTGTAGAGAACATAAACCAGTCTTATATTTTTGTTTTGTTTAAAAAAGACATTCTTGGAGGTCCCTCTGGTATTAACCACAATCACTAATACATTTCAAATCACCATTTTTTAAAGAATCCCAGACTATTTATCTTATGTCAGTTTAATTTAATGCCATTTGTTCTGCTCACTAATTGACTTGGTCGTCATTTACTTGAGGTGACACCTTATTGGCATGGCATGGTTATTTATAATTGTAGAGCTAGGTCAGATCATTCACAGCATCTCAAGTTAGCTTCTTAGGGGATGTGACAAGCAGGATTTATGGTGGGAGCTGACAAGTGCACTTTAGAATAGATTTAAAAGGGAGTTTTGAGTCCCATTTTATAACAAAATGGTCAGCAATAGAGGACAAGGGTTAAAAAGGTGGAAGCAATAAAACTGACATAAGTGGAGTGCTCTCTGTGCTTTTCTTGGTATCATATTTTAATTTATCATACAGTTTTTCATGCCACTCTTTGGAATCATTCCTTCTTTTGAATTAGTCCTTTGAATAAATATGTGGGAAGAATAATCCAGCCATTAAATTTTGCATAATAGAAAACTGAATTGTAGTTTTTTATCATCTATTTTCAAAGCATCTGGAGATATTCTATCACTTTAAAGATAAAGGTGTGAGACTCATAGTTACTCTGACATAAAGATGGACCCTTAAAAACAAACATTAATGTGTGGTTCTCCAAAGTTTCTGAAGTGTTTACAGTAAGTCTGCCACAAAATAGTGATAGGAGAATTTCAAACAGTTCAGAGCCTCAACACGGACAAGCTCATTCAAAGTTAGAATTTTTGAGAGAACAAGCTTGTGAGATTTTTCAGTGATTTTTGCTTTCTGTCAGTCAGAAAAAAACTGAGCCTGATTCTGAACTCACTTTCATTAGTGTAAACCAAGAATCACTTCATTGGAGGCAATTGACTGACATTGCTTGAAATGAGATCAGATTCCACCACAAGCATTTTAGAGTATACTGTTTTATTTAAGGAAGAAAACAGGAAGCAACCAGAATAACCAAACCAACAGGCTAGATTTCTGAAGCTGAAGAGGATTGGGTTTGTGCTGTGTATGAAGTATGGTTCCTATTTAATTAGAACTTGTGAATTTCTGGCTTGTGTATGCACAGATGGGAGCATATGCAGTTTTAGTGGATGTTTTAGCAGAAATCTGCCAAAAAGTTAGTCTACTGTGATTTTACTTGCAATCCATTCTTATGTTTTCATATGGTCTCAGTTTGAAAAGCTTAATAGTTTTCATCAACTCTCTTAGAATGAAACAATATTATAATTATAACTAATAATTAATGCCAAGCAGGAAAATTCCTGTTGTTTTTTTTAAAACAGGTTAACTAAAAAAAGACAAGTGAGAAAAAGAGAGAGGAGAAATAAACAGCAACAGCAATAAAAACTTTGAATTCTGAGCAGAAAAAAAGTAAATAGATACTGGCTGAACAACATAAACGAAGTGAACTAGATACTGGAATATTTTGAGTGTCTCTTGTCTATTATCACAAGATGAAGAAAACAAAGAGTTTCCCATAAAACTATGTCAAAGTTAAGCCAGCGTGAATTTTGTCAGCACTATTGTACTACATAACCCTGGTCATTCTAAACTTGCAACAGCAGCAGGTTGAATTCAGATTTATTTTACTTTAAACCAGCGTCCTTTCCATTTGAGGCAAAGGAGAATCTCCATTAACTAGTACCCCTATAGGACTGATGATGCACATTTGAGAAGTTCTGATTCTGACTAGTAGAGAACAAGGCTTTTCTGTCTCTCTCTCTCCTCCACCCCACATAGTCGACAGATTACAGTATCTAAACTACAAATGGTTACAGAACACCATTTTTAGACAGTTTTTGTAACGTGTCTGTTAGAGAATTTCTCTGCTTTATCTATCTCAGTCACTCTGATGTGTTGGAAAAGTAGTTATTTCTCTGCTTTTCAGTATAATCCTCTTGGCTATAATTAAAATAGTAGAGACTCACTTTAAGGTGAGATGGCAATTAAAATCAACAAGGCTAAGAAGGCACAATTTAGTGGATGGTGCAAAGAAGTAAAAAAATGAGGCTAGCTGTTCCAAACATCATTCTAAAATGTCTTCACCTCAAGATATTAAAACATTGTGTGTGATAGATGGGCAGGTTGCCTTGGAGCCTGACATATCCAATATTGTTCCCTAATTATATAGTCCATAATGTAGCCCTCACTGTTCTACCTATACATAAAAATGATATTCTTTGATGATAGATACTCTTTTCCTATTAAGCACTCAGAAACTGATTGCAGCTCAGGGTTTAGATATAAAGCTAGAAACTTTCCTTGGCACTATGGCTTTGTCTACATTGGCACCCTTTTCCGGAAAAGGGATGCTAATGAGACCAGTCGGAATTGCAAATGCCGTGGGGGATTTAAATATCCCCCGCGGCATTTGCATGAACATGGCTGCTGCTTTTTTCCGGCTCGGGGTTTTGCCGGAGAAAAGCGCCAGTCTAGACGGGATCTTGCGGAAAAGAAAGCCTTACTTGAAAGTAGGAATAAGGGATCTTCCAGAAAAGGCTTTATTTTCTGCAAGATCCCATCTAGACTGGCACTTTTCTCCGGCAAAGCCCCGAGCCGGAAAAAAGCGGCAGCCTTGTTCATGCAAATGCCGCGGGGGATATTTAAATCCCCCGCGGCATTTGCGATTCCAACTGGTCTGGAAAAGGGTGCCAATGTAGACACAGCCCCAGTGTATATCCTCAAATTCATAGATTATTTAATTTTTTTTGGCAGTCAGCTCTTCAAAGCATCATCCTCCCCCCTTCTAAATCTGCAAAAATGAAAATTAAAAACTTTTAAAAGAAACTCATTTTTGTCTTTGGGAATACTTTACTAATGTGAGCTATTCTTTCTGGCATCCTTTGATAAATGGATTTATTTACTTCCAGGAGACTCGGAGTCATAATATTTCTCAAGGCCATTTCTGCTTGCCGAGTAGACTGTAATCTCCCTCTCTTCCCCTTACAAACCTCTCTCCCAGCCATTTTTTTTGCTATAGCTTTTTGTTGCTGTTTTTGAGGCTAACATCAAAAGCATTTTGAAGGAATAATACCAACAAGTAATGTCAGAGCCTCTGTGTAAAGATAAAAGACAGGCTATCAATTGATAGCCCGATGAGTGCTCAAGAATTCAAAAACTGTGACTATTGCTTTGTGGAACAAGAACTGCAGTCAAGGCTTTTAACTTGTCATAAAAAAAATGAAACAGAACAAAAGCATTTCCAAAGCCATTTCTAGTGTGTAGATTTATATTGTTTTTATTGAAAGAGGCACTTCCTTTTGTAAGCTAAAAATCATAGTCCAAATTTCTCCCCATATTGTATATGGGTAACAATCTCTACATAGTGAATAAACAAACAATACTTTGGTAATAAAACTAAAACTACCAAAAGCAAAACATTATTTGCTTGAATTTAAAAGTGAATGTAGGGGTATGTCTATACTAGCCCCCTAGTTCGAACTAGGGAGGCTAATGTAGGCATTCGAACTTGCAAATGAAGCCCGTGATTTAAATATCCTGGGCTTTATTTGCATGTTCCTGTCCGGTCGCCATTTTTAAATGCCACTAGTCTGGACTAACTGCCTGCGGCTACGCACGGCAGTTAAACGGTAATTCGAACTAAGTCCTGTTCGAATGACCTGTTATTCCTCCTGGAATAAGATGTAACAGGTAATTCAAACTAAGGACTTAGTTCGAATTACCATTTAACTGTCTCGTGTAGCCACAGTCAGTTAGTCCGGACTAGTAGCATTTAAAAATGGCGACCGGATGGGAACATGCAAATAAAGCCCAGAATATTTAAATCCCGGACTTCATTTGCAAATTCAAATGCCTATGTTAGACTCCCTAGTTCGAACTAGGGGGTTAGTGTAGATATACCCTTGGTTGTACATGTTTTGGAGTTTTCTGTGAACTTACAACTGATAGAAATTTACACATATGTATGAACATATAAAACCCATCGTTACCTCCCATGGTTGAGTATTTGGAAATATAAATACATTTTATATGGGATAGAACATGATATGATGGGGGAGGAGGGGGGAAGAGAGAGAGAGGGCAGTATTTCCCAAACCTACCAAAGCTCCGGCACAATAGCAATTAAATGAACTATACTGTGTTCGAATCTGACTGCAAATTGAACAAAACAATTAATTACTTTCTGTGAATAAGATGGGAGGAAAATCATTATAAATCTGTACTTTAGACAATATAGCACATAGTAGCCAATTCTGTAAGCTTGATGCATGTGTGGCACAGAAAGGTCAAAATATAATAGATTTTTTTTAATTTCCTTTCTCTAGCATATCTGCAACTTCTCCTCCAATACCAATTTCTTCTTGAGAGATTCAAAGCCTCACTGGCTATTCCATCTCTCCTGATTATAGATCCAAGCTTATTAAATGTGAGCGCCTGACATCTGCTTCAATGGGAGCCCAGGAAATGCTTTACTTCAGGGGATAAGCTTATTGTTTCTTAGGAGCAACTCCTAAGAGAGTCATGCTCAGCCAGTCAGAGAACAGAAAAAATATCATATGGCTTTGTGATGCTGACAGCTCCTGGTCATCTACAGATGGAATTGAGCCTGGGACCTCTGGCACTTAGTTCTGGATGTGATATACTAATGCATTTAGTGCCACCCAGATGCTTAATTCACTAATGAGTATGTTGCACTAACCAACACATGCTAGATTTCAGCTTGAATTATCCCCACCTCACCAATTGAGGTAGAGAGAGATTAGATGATTTGTCTGCAGAAGAACAGGAAATTAGACCCTAGTTTCCTGATCCCAGGCTCACATGCTAAGCACTAAACTAATTTAAAAACAAAACAAAACAAAACAAAACAAATCTGCTAATTGTGGTTTTAGAATATATTTATGAGTGAGTTCAGAGATGAGTGGGAGCGAATAAGAAATATCAGGTAAACACTACGGAAGAGAAATATATTTTTGAGGGTTCCATATTGTCTTTAAGAAAATAAAACAAAAGGGAATACAGGAGAGTTCCCAAGAGAAGTGTTGTATATGAGACCCACGACTTGTTTAGTTCCCTTTATTTTCTGTAATTTCTAAGGGCTTCTTGGAATTTTTGTACAATCTCATTTGATCAGATACTAATCTGAAAAAGTGCGTAATGGCTTAACCTGAGAAGCATTTACTATCTAATATTTAAGAATGTGAGAAGTTCTCACTGACATTAATGAGACTATTCAGTAGTATAAGCCATTGTGGCCCTGATTCAGGAAATGCTTAACATCCAGGACTGGTCTCCACTGTCACTTTACAGAGCTGTAATTTGCTGCGATCGGGGCAGCAGTGTTTTTTCACACCCTGGGCAAGAAAGATATGGCGCTGTAAAGTGTCAGTGTAAACAGTCTCTCAGCACTGTCAACTCTCCTCATAGAGTTGATTTGTGTACAGAACTGGGAGAGCTCTGCTATTGGATAGTAAACTGGGGAGTTCTCTCCCAGTTCTGGTGCTGTGACCACACTGCTGCAGCTGTACTTTAAACTTATACATGTAGACAAAGCCTGAATCTTAATAACTATACATGCTTTCTTGTTGCAATCTATGTTCACTATATAGTGTTTGCAGCATCAGGCTCTAATGTAGAAGGGTGCTTAAAATGCCAGAATGGGTGATGTAAGATCTTTTACTGGACCAACTTCTGATGGTGAGAACCAGCTGTTGAGCTTACACGGAGCTCTTCTTCAGGTCTAGGAAACTTACTCAGAGGATTGTTTATACCTAGAAAATTAAAGTGCAGCCTCCTGTCTGGGGTCATAGAGCTCCACTGGTGGTGGGACTGGGGAGGTACAGCCACACAGCCAGGAGGAGCCGCTTCTGCAGGTTGCTGACTCTTGGAAGTAGTGTCACCACATTCCTCTTGTTTGGCTGCAGAGTCTTCTGGGAGTAAAGCCCTATGGATCAGTGGATACTGATTTCTATCCCCAGATACCTTGATCCTTGATAGCAATTTGTATCCATGCAGGACTCTCTGGATGAGGTACATCACATGTGGTAGGCACGCATAGGTATGTTGTGGGGTTATTGATTACTGTAGCAGTTGAAATATGTCTGCAGGTTTGTCTTTGTTGTTCTGGCAGAGTCTGGTATCTTTTGAGTTGGTTTGTCCTGATCTATGGGAGCTTGTTTCTGATAATGGACTAAGAGAGGCTAGCAGGTAGATTGAAGGCCAGAAGAGGAAGTTCAGAAAAAAATGTATTTCTGGGTAGGATCCCCATTTGATAAGGGTTACACTTATTTACAACATGCAATGGCAGGTAACATCGAGGGTTGTGCAGTTGGAGGAGGCTTTATTTCTATACTGAAGCAGGTTCTCGCGATGTGTTTGGGTGGCCTGTACTATGATATGATCATCTTCTCTGGCACAGTGTCCTTGTTTGTGAAGGTGGTTTTGAATGCGTTAAGGCGTATGTTCCAGGTTTTCCTCGTGGCACATACTCTGTGGCATCTGAGTGCCTTGCTGTAGATAATAGATTTCTTGGTGTTTCTGGGGTAATTACAGGTTCTACCAAGGTAGATTGTCTGTAGATTCATTGCTGAAGCTGATGGTAGTGTCCAGGAAGTTTATGCTAATGTGGTTGTCTTCCCAGAGAAATAAAACTCATGGACTAAAAAGAGATACTGTATTTGCAGTTTATTACAACAGTCTGACCAAATAACAGCACATCATTATCTGCCTTCACGGTTCTTCCTTTTCCCTCTATGACTGGAAGGGTGTTAATGGGCCACTAGAAGGATCCCTTGAAATACATGTTAACTACTTACGCTAAACTAACTTTTCACCTTGTGTTCAGAATGTCACAGCTAAATGCATGCCCCGGACCTGAAGAAGAGCTCTGTGTAAGCTTAAAAACTTGTCGCTCTCAATAATAGAAGTTAGTCCAATAAAAGATATTGTCTCACCTATCTTGCTTCTCTAATACCTGGCAATGACATGGCTCCAGCCACCTAGCATAGAAAAAAAGGTATCAAGCAGTAGTCCTTGCCCCCCCCCCCGCTTCAATTCAGGCTACTGCCCTGCAAAAATGTTACTAGAATTCTGCTCCATTGGAGAAACTGCAACAAAGATTCTGAATTTAAAAGATTATAACACCCGATAATTTACAGCAAGGTAGCTGTTAATAAAGTACTCAATTCCCCATGAGGAGTTATTACTGTGAAAAATAATAACTTTACACAGATCTGGTTGTTAACATTTCTGGTATGGACAGTAAAATTGCTACTCTCAAGGCCATCCCAAAGGGTCATGAATCACCGTTTACTCAATTTATTCAGGAACACACAGGACTCAAGGGCAAACTTAAATCAAATTGAGAACAGATTACAAGTCAAAAATATAATAGCAGCTGAGATTCTGGAGTCTGTAAATACTGTAAAACCTGATGATGTTTTTCTTAAAGGGACATAGTCAACTTAGTTTAGGCTTTTGGTTTTCTAAGCAAAAGTAAGATGAAATGAATAGACTTGAGAAATATCTGAAATATATTGTTTGGAATTATGTTTGCTGTATAGGTAAATATTATATTGTGATTACATTATAATTAACCTATCTATAAAGGAGGCCTCCAGCTCAAAGGATTGCCCTGTAATTAGCTATTGAGGAGGAGTGGAACATGTCCTTTTCGGGAAATTTTATACGCATATGTATTTTACTTGAGTAATTTGTACAAACAAAGCAAAATTTTGAATTTTGTCTATGAAGCACATATACAAAAGGGAGCAATGTTTAATTGCTACTGATTTGGTCTTGATTTAAATAGCTGATCTTTAGATGAAAGTCTTCTTCATTTCCCTTGTGCCAATCAGTTTTCTCAGTAAAGAAGTATTTTAAGGGGATTTAGGAACCAATCAGAAATTCCTGTTACTGAGAATTTATTGTAATGAACATTTTAAAAGAAAATCATCAAGGCATTTTATCGTCTGATCAACATGGAGAATGCATATCGGATAGATGGTTTGAAAAGCGAGGCTACAATATAGTCAAATTTTGTTTGTAGAGTGAATTCTATGACAGCAAATACAGGATAAATTATGCTCTTAGATTTAAGTAGAATTAACATCAGTGGGAGCTGCTTGTGCACCCATAGGAATAATTTGGTCTGAAAACTTGAATATAAAATGAGATTAGTACATTTTGGCTTTTTCTTCCATTTGCGTAAAGGTGTTCCCAATTTTATCAGAAGGTTTTTTTATGAAAAAACACACAGAAATATTTCATGAAAAATATAATTTTCAACCAGTTCTAATAAATAAATTAAAATAACAAACTTAATGGAAATAAAAGTAAAAGTTAATGACATAACGAACTGGAAACAGTCAATGATATGAGGCATGGTTTAACATTGTTGCAAAGCATTGATGCCTGGCTAATATGTCTTGTTCACATGTTCAGTGTCATACTTCTCACTAGATTTGCGGTGACATTGACTGGCATCGTGGATGTTTTCACTTTCCTCTGCAGCATGGGGCATGGATTGCTTTCTGGAATCATCTGGGTATATCTCACCTAACCAATTCCCAGCCATTTCAGAGGTCTTGGGTATTGTACATGTTATATATTCTTCTGAGAATTAAAAAGAATTAGTTGAAATAAATCTTTGGCTAGGTTGAGGGGTATATGGGTGAATATTAATTGACCTGTTATATGAAGAACATGACAATAGATAGTCTAATGGTTCCTTCTGGTTTTAAATTCTACAAATCTATGAACATTCATGGTTTAGTTCTGCTGTAGACATTTTTGTGATATTTAATCTTCAAATTTCAGCCAACTTCATTTTACAATTTTGACTTTCCTAATGGGCAGAAATTATTGAAATACATGTTCGTTAAAAGGTTTTTCTCCTTAGGGAATCTAGAAAGAATAGAAGTTACTCGGTAACTTCAGGGTAGTATCAGAGGTAGTAACTCATGTGGTAGATAGTCCCCAAACTGGTATCTGGAGGACTGTCTACAATGTCTAGTCTTTCATCATTCAGAAGGCATTCTTTGGTAATGGAGCCTAGACTTTGAATTTTGATATCTGAATAGTAGAATCAAAGAGACTTAATGGGTTATCACATTTGACAATGATTTTGTAAAAAATGTAATGTAATTAAGTCTGAATTAGAGCCAGATATAGTGCACACTCCTCGTGATCAATTATTATTCTGGAAAAACAATTTGTCAAGTGATTTTCCATTCTTCCTAGTGGAAATTTCAGGAGGCTCAATAGGATCTTATTGAAATATTGGTTTCAGTGATGAGGCCAGTAGATTCCAAGAAACAGTCTAAAAAACCAGCAGATCAATTATTCCCGATCACAACATAGCTAACAACCTTGTACCAATTTTGACATGTTTAGTCCATTTGACTCAATTACATTTCTAAAACTTACATCATTATGTTCAGCTGCCCACCTTTATTTTCATGGTGTAATTAACCCATTGTTTTATCTATGTAAAGTTAACTAATGCAATCTTGGAGAATATTATGTTCTCAAGAGAGAGAGAGATTGTTCATTAGGCGTGTTTACCCATGTTGCATAGTTCCAATAATTTGCTATAAGACCTTGAAATTCCCTGTTTGCCTTTTATCCTTCAAGGGTCAGAAACTACAGCTGTGATAGATGAATTGCAAATGTTTTAGTGTCTGCCTGCTTGCTTGCCTCAGGATCTCATTCATACCCGAAGTAAAATAAAAAGAAAAGGAACCTTTTCCTAACAATATTTGTTTTATTGTTGCGAGATCTCTAGTCAGTGGGTTTGGAACAGTTGGCTTATAAATAACAGTAATTAATACATCTTGTAAGTAGTTTTAGGCTGTTTCTCCATCTTTAATGCTGCAAGAAGCTCCTGTGAGCATTCACAACTCATCTGCCTTTTGATTGTTAGGAAAGAAAAGAAATTAAGTATAAACCTGGATACATTTATTCCTGGAGCATGGAGCCCATTTGTATGATAAATCCTATATTCAGTTTTTGGTTTCAGTCCAACAGGGTGAGAAATAACATAAGTAATAAAAGTTTCAAACATTTAAACAATTGTGGAGCATTTTTGTTCAGTAAAAAAGAAAGTAATGGCAGGAGGAGAAAAGGGAAGATACTGAAAACTACCAGCAGCAATGCCTGGTTCTGCATAAATGAGTTTTATTAACCACTTTCTTCTTAAAAAGAGAGAAATGTCTCCAGATAACCTTTAATTTGTATGTGGAATAGGAAATATCAACGATGGACCTGTATAAAAACATTGCTGAAAAATAGATTCTGCTGCTGCTATGCACATTCATTATTTGATAATAGCAAAATAGAATGAGACACTGAAAGATCAAATGGAAAAGCTTGGTCTCCAAAAAGCACCTTTATTTTTCCATCTCTATTCTCAAGTACTGGAGCAAAACCCACATTTTTGGTAAGATATATATTTTCAAATATATTTTCAAATAATCCAAGTGCTTGCAATTTTGAAATAAAACAGAGGCTTGTAGCACAGTGTTATTGCTACAATAAGGATCACACCAACAAGCAGTGCATCTTTGCAAGCTGTCTTGAGAACCTGGAATCTTCTCAGATCAATCTGATTCTTTTCCCCTATACACAGTTCAACAGTGATAGATGACTTTGTATGACAGATTTCCCATAGCGTTGTTATTGTACCAAATACACTAGAAAAATTATGCTACTGTAACTATGTAACTTTTCCTGACTGCTCACTATCATAATTGTTTGTTTTGTGTTTTCACGTAGATTTACGGAGTAAGGACTCCAGCCTGAGATGAGGTACACAAGTGCTAACATCCTGCATCTATATGGTATGGAATGAGGAATATTGGCCTTTACCCAAAATCTGAACCTTGATTGATTCATGTTGTAGCAGGGTTTTAAAATATCTGAACCCCTTCAAAGACAACACTTTTTATGAACAGTAGAGACCCAGAACTGTAGAATCCAAGGCCATAAATAATTTTAACAGTTTGTCTATGTCCATGTTTTAAAATAGTGTGTTTTTCCATTACAAACCATCCTTTGTTTTTCAGAAATCATATGTAATTTGTATAAGGTCATCATTTGTTCTTATTAAATTAGTAAATTAAGTACATGGAGGAATGTGCATCCTTGGAATACTGTCTCGCATAACTAAGAGGTATACTTAATCTGTGCTTCAGCGGTTGTGTCAAATCTTTTATTTTTTATTTTTTAATGTCTAAGTAGTGTAAATTCAGCTACGTTTTATGTGCCTGAGAGTGAAATATTTATGTCTTGATTCTGCTTCCCTTTTTGAGGTTCTAATACTTTAAAGCTACATCTATACTGCACTCTCTTGTGCAAGAAAATATGCAAATGAGGCAAAGCAGTGATTATCGCTGTCCCTCATTTGTATATTTAATGAGCCACCATTTTGTGCAAAAGCCATCTACACAGCTCCTTTTTGTGCAACCCCCCCCATTGCACAAGAGAGGTTTACCTGAAAAAAAGTGGCACAATGGCTCTTGCGCAAGTGGGGGATTTGGCGCAAAAAGAAGCTGTGTAGACGGCTCCTTTCTGCGCATAAGCCCTTACGCAAAATGGCATCTCATTAAGTATGCAAATGAGGCCTGGTGATATTCACCACTTTGCCTCATTTGCATATTTTCTTGTGCAAGAGAGAGCTGTGTAGATGTAGCCATAGTGCTCTGATCCTAGCTGATCAAAACCATTTAATTTTAAGCATGAAAAGTAAGTCAATTACTTACATGCTTAAAGTTAAGCATTTGCTTAAGTATTTTTCAGAATCAAGCCCATTGCTTTCATATTTCTTCATGTCCAATGGCCAGGCAAAGGAAAGTTTTTTCTTTTTTATATTGTCAAAGTCTGCAACTTCACTCGGAAAATGTCTGTTTCAGACCTGTTTTCCAAAATGAGCTCTATCAGATGACCATCCAGTATGAAAGCATCAGATTTTTCAGAGTTTCTAATAAACCATTGGGCCAGTGAGCAAGAAACAAAAGTATTACAATGAAACTTACAACTAAATGTAAATTTATAAAATGTTAAAATACTTATAAAGATTAAAAAGGACATATGCCATTAAAATGTATATGATTACTATGTTGTGTCTTCCTTGAGTGCTTTGTTTAGCACCTCAGTCATCTAGCCTTGTAGATTGTTCAGCAGACTTCTTGCTTCTGATGTACATTAAAAAATACTGTTGGCTTTTGTGTTATTTGCTAGTTGCTCGTCAAATACTTTTGTAGCCTATCTAATTACATTTTTATACTTTACTTGTCAGAACTATGCCATTTTCTATTCTCCTGAGTATCATTTGACTTCCAATTTTTAACAAAGTCCTTTTTGTCTCCTATCTGGAACAGAATCTGGGGAATTATATGGAAAGATCTTCTTAAGAAATGTCCCATGGATTATTCCATCCCCATATTTATGTATCATATAGAATTTGAGCTCATATTTTGCTTTTTCCTAAAAAGACTAGTGCAATTAAGTGGCAGCCATGAATCTAGGTAAAATATAACAGAACTTGCTTTGAATTAGATGTTTCTCAATTGTTACTTGAATATGCTTATCCCACATAAAATTCTGGAGGAATCAAATTCTTAGGGAGTGGGAAAGAGCTAACTTGTTAAATATATTGATCATTTATCCTTCATTTATTCAACATTTGACTAACTACAATTACTCTAATTCTTTAATAATTTATCAAAATGCCCTCTCATGAACAGTATCAACAAAACACATGTAATACTTTTTTTTCAATCCCAATGGTGTTTGTGCTAATAGAATAAAGTCATCTGCAATTACCAAGACAGACAAAGGGTGATTTATGATTTTAGGGGGAAAATACTGATCCCTTATTAATATTAAAAGTTAAAAAGAAAAGGGGCTAAAAGACAGCTCTGGTGGATCCCTTTTGTAATTGGGATGGAATCAGTTAATTCCCCATCCAGGCTTATCCAGACTTTAGCTATTGTTTGTCTGTGAAGAGTTCTTAAAAAATATCTTAAGATCTATTACAGCAATCTCCAATTTGCCCCATGGACAGACCTTATCAATAGAATCAAAGAATGATTTTAGGTCAACAAAAGCTGCATAAAGTTGTCCCCCCTTTGGAGGCATATATTTTTGGATCAGATAAGAGAGACTAAAACAATTACCTAAAGTGGAACAGCCATTTCAGAAACCATCCTGCTTATCTGCAAATAAATTACCTTTTTTTCTGCTCAACCTTCTAATCTTCCAAGAAAATATTGAAGGTAAAATTTTAAAGCAACATCCAACAACTTGGGTGGTAATTCTCTGTGTCTTTGCTATTCCCATTTTTATAAAGATCTAAAATCTCATTTTTTAAACTCTTTCAAAGGATGATTCTCTTTAATTTTAGATTTAACCAATTCCCCTTAATTTCCTGACATAGAAAGCTTCATAATTAACAGTTAAATATGGTTCAACAGTGATCAACTGCTATAATGGCACCTGGAGGAAAACATCAACCTGGAAGGGTTGATGGTCACTATCAGATTTAACAGTCACAGAAAATTTAGAAAAACAACTTAACATAATTACTACAATACAGTCAATCATTCTCCCCCTTCTAGGATGGGTATAGATGTCATGACTGCCCCTACCATTTAGATGTCCGAGCCTAAATTTGTCCACAATCACCAAAAAAATCTAACACCTGGACTTTATTACTTCATCTTTAGAATTTCATGGGGCAAGAGAAAACAACCCTCATTAAATGCACTATTTGATAAAGTTAGCAATTCCAGGTTTATTATTAAATGCCTAGGACTACCTGACAGATAACAGTATAAAGTGCAGGTAACCCCCTGTTTATTCTGTAGTTACCTAGGGGGCTTTACCAGCAACCCCTCATTTTCTATCCAGCACATTTATTGTAAGTACCTTTACATACCAGGGGGCTTTTACCAATTCTTCTCTCTTTCCATCCAGGCCCCTTCAGAAAATCCAATGGCAGGACCTTACCATCAACTACCCCCTTGAAGGAATGGGTAAGGTGGGCTATAAGAAAGAGGGGAGGGTTGGCTTCCAGATGTTATAATCATAGGAACCCCAAAGCTCACACCATTCTGATCCTTTAACCAAACACCTCCTTTTTACATCTTTTACCAGGCCATTTATCTGGACACCAGATATCTTTCCTCTGGAGTACCTGCACTGGACACCTACCACAGAAACCACAAGCTTGGCTTCCTCCTCCCAAAACCCAGTCAGGTTCCCAGACATCTTCTAATGACCTTTCGTATAGCAGCCCAAAACCACATCATAGCCCAAGTTTGACAGGGGAACCACCATTCTCCCAAATGAAGTTGATCACTCCCTGCACCATGCTGGATTGCCAATGCCTACAACACCTGCCCTTCCTGTTGGGCCCCTTGCTTTCAATTTAGGGTTGGGCATTAAAATCACATATAACAACTAAATTGTTGCGGGATAATTTCCAGTCAGTGGTCTCAAGATGAGATCCTAACTCTGCCCATATATAGATTCCGTATAATATGGAGATCCAGATGGAAGCAAACAATCATCCAAAACAAGTGAAATATTCTTGTCCAGCAAGGTGATACTGTAAGCTTGAATGCAGGGAGCTAGTAAATTAACTATTGCACTTCATTTAACTGAAATAAAAAGGGCTAGACTACTAAATGGTCTGCTGTTGATTTAGGAATAGACTTGAGTATTATGCCTATTATGTTAGAGCTGAGTGACCTATGTCACTCACAGTCAGCAAATAATTCATTCAAAATCTCACCCTTTTTGCAGTCTACAAATTGTTAGTGAAATTACCTGATTAATATTTCATGTGACTGTTTCAGCCTTTAGACTAATAATGAGCTGAATTTGTATGTATTCTCTGCTTGTGCTTACTTCTCTGTGTACAGTAATTTTAATAAAAAAGGGGAGAGCATGATCAATATAATGAGCCTTTGATTTTGTCTCTCCATGAGCTCCATAAAAAAGAAATTTACACAACACTCCCACAAAAGTGATATTATTAAACCTCTTTTTCAGACAGGTAAAAGTGATTCCATCATCTAAACTGATTTGGTTTTATATGATTCCCTTTAACAAATATGGGGATATATAAGGCCCATGAACAGGTCCTCATAATGGCCCTGATTCAGGAACAGATCTTATTCAGGAAAGTACTTAAGCATATGTCTAAATCCATTTAAAAATCAACCGAGCCCCAAAGAACGAAATGTAATAGCCTAGCACAAATGAACTTGGAAAAATGCATTCAAAGCCCAATCCTGAATGTCTTACTTATGTAAAACTCCCTTGGATGTTATTTTTTTCCAAAAGATTTTTGGACAGGAAAATAAAACGTAGTATCAAGCTCTTGGATGGAGGAAGGGTATTTTGTTTTTTTATGGAATTACCCTTATTAGCCAAGATGTGAGTATCAACAGAAAAAAACATGAAAGACGCAAGAAATTAAGGAAAATATACTGGAAATTAAATATTTTTCTACAATGCATTTAAATATGAAATCTCTTTTTTCCTTTTGTATGCAACAAGAAACAGCTCTTATATCTTTGAAAATAAAAGCATGTACCACATACATTTGCTCTTTTTTATTTGCTTGTTTGTATTATTTTTAATCTTGTCTTCTGAAAAAACCTCTCATAACTCTAATTAGTCACAGCTGTATGGTGGTGTTATTGGTTAAGTAGATAATACTCTTCCGAATGAGACAGTAGGAACCAATACTCCAGCAAAGCATTAGGATGTATTGTACAACTGGAAATATGGACTTCTGTTTATATAATTATATATAATGCAGAAATACTGATGATTTGTGACCAGTAAAGATTCCTTGGAGCTTTTCATAAAAGCAATGGCATTTATGACGCAATAATATTCTGCCACCCTAAATTCCCTGTGCAATTTCTGTTGGAGACAGTGTTTTTCTTTACTTCATGTACAGAAGTCTTGTAGCTATGCACTGGTAAACAACTGTGTTTAATCCCCAAAGTAAGAAAACATCCCTATATTTTGTTCTGTATATGTAGAGTGCCTAGCATAATTGATAACTTGTTGTAGCCAGACAGGAACCCTCCCTTGTAACATCCATTTTTGCTTGCCTGGAGCATACAGGGCACACAGAGCAGAAGGCCCAGGCTGTGTGACCGTGAATGGCTGTAAACAGAGATACGCTAATTGCTGACCAAGAGGCTGCCAAGGAGTGCCCTTGACTCAAACCCATATTGATACGAACACACATCCATCCGTGGGGGGAGGAATCTCTCGCCCAGTAAAAAATGTCTAGTGCTCACAATTTAGTTCTCTCTCTTGCAAGTGTAAATTAACTTGAAACTTGCATGTAAGAACTGGCGCCACAAAACGGACCAGTACAATTCGGCATCTTAGATAAGAAAGAGAATACGGGCCCCCAGGGGTATAAAGATAGGTCCAGCAGCGCATTTTCTCTGAGTGTCAATCTACCATCTATCTGCTGGTCGGGTTAGGTGTTTGATCTCCCGAGGTTCCAGAGGGGACGCCCACCTCGTATTCGTCTTTCCTAGGAATTGAGAGACCGGCCCTGGCCTGACACGCTGGAGTCGAGAGGCACAGAAAGGGGTAAAAATTGTACCTGGATGTGGTCCCCTGCTTAAGTATATATATACATAGACTTAGAGCTCTTTAAAGATTAAGCTGTCACTTGGTACCATTATTTCTATTTTCTATCTTTACCTTTTTCCTGTGATCATTTTTAAGACATATATATATATATATATGTGTGTATATATATATATATATATATATATATATTTGCTAGCATTTAAGAAATAGAGCAATAGCCATCGTAACCATATGCTTTTATAAGTCTTTTAATAAACCTGTAACTGTTTAAGCTTTAACCTGACTCCTCCAGTTGCTGTAACAGAACCAAGCACAATTTAAAAGAACTTCAGCCGGTCATAAAGGGACAGACATAGGGAGAGCTTGGGCGTTTGGATCTGTGTCACTCCCAGGTGACAAGATCCGTTGGGGCACCTTTCCAGCCTTTCCCAGGCTGCCCTCTGCGAAAGAACTTTGTGTTCTAGCAGTTAAAATCTAAGGTGTAATAAGCTCTTCCTATATAACGGGGCGTCTGTTGGCCTTCTGGCCACCCTCTGCGATGGGACCCCAGTCCTAGCAGTAAAGACATGGACGTTAAACCTTTTCTCAGAAGCATACACACACACACTGCCTTGACCGTCGGCTGTCACTTGTCTAGTTATAGGACTCCTAGCTGCTACATATATAATATAATATAATATAATATAATATAATATAATATAATATAATATAATATAATATAATATAATATGAGAAGGACTTGAACCAAAACCTTAGATCTGGCTTCAGATTTATGTTTGGATCCAAGTTCACTATTCTAATCTGTGGCTAGACTGGACCAAATCTTAACAAAGAATCCTGATGTCTGGAAAAGTTTAAGTTTGGATCCAGTGTTTAATACCTTTTGTTTCATAGTGTTCAGAATTGAAGCATTGTCTCAGTCCATTATGAAGATAGAAAATCTGGATTCAGAATTTCTGCTTCAGATGATACATAGTGGGTTTTTATTCATTTATGAAGTGCGGTTTTAAGGTAACAGCATTATGTTTACAACAGAAAACTGCTATGGAATACTGAAATCATGCTGATGTGATACTTGTATCTGCCTCTGGAACTCAGTCTCATTTCTGTGTACAATGCTGATTTCTGCATGGTAACTCAGACATTGGGATTTGTGACCCCAACACGATTGAAAAAGAAACATTTTCAGTACATATGCAGATAAACCCACTTGGATGTTTGTTTAGATGTATGTTCTTTAGTGGATAATGCAGGATGATCACATTAGCCACATAAATTGTGCTGTGGATACAATTTCATGTGCACAATTTATATGCTGTTTTTTTATAAATATCCCAATGCTAGTCTGTCTTGGGGAAGCTGCCAGAAGAGCTATGGATTACCCAGGCAAGTGGTGAGAGAATAACTAATTATGTCTAATGTCAATCATACACATTGGGCCCACTTGAAATATATATTCTCTGGAGGTTTGGCAGCTATTCACATTGCCCCCTGCAACAGAATGTAGTCAGAGTAATCCATCTGCCTTTTAGAAACACTAGTGCCATTAAATGCATGCAGTGCCAAAGAGTGGTATAGTATACAATAAACAAAACTATGCGTTCTTACAAAATATGGAGGAATGTGCCCTCTAGTGAGTCAAAGTCACGTGCAGTCTAGGAGTCCTGCTCTATTTATTGCTACTGTGAAACATCCATAGAGGAACATTTGGAGGTGAGCATTTCTGACATTTTCAGCAAGTCAGCAGACTCAGCTCATTTCCTCCAGGTGCAGACCTATCCATGTCAATTCATGCTTTTATCATCCTCAGGCTGCACTCCTGCAATCGGCTGCACTTGGAGGTAGATCTCAAAGGAAGCTGTATTTGGTTCATCATGGAAGCAATACAGAGTAGCTTAGGAAAGCAATTAAGAAATAGAGCACATATTAACAGAGAAATAGAGATAGATACTTAACTGATGAGATACTTAACCATTGAACTAGGATCATTGCTGTGGCCTCTCCCATTGGGTTCAGTGCATTTCTGAAACACTGAAAACTAGAGAACCTGTGCTGCCAGTAGCCCAGTCACAGGAGTTATAAGGTGTGGATTGGTGTGCTGTGGCATTAACTATGCAATGTAAACCCCTCTGTTCACTGGCTGTTTCCCTACCCCTCTTGTGGGCTCTCAATGAATTGATCTTATGGTATACATGTAGGCTGTGTCTACACTGGCACCCTTTTCCGTAGAAAGGATGCTAATGAGACACTTCAGAATTGCAAATGCCGCGGGGGATTTAATATCCCCCGTGGTATTTGCATGAACATGGCTGCCGCTTTTTTCCGGCTCGGGGCTTTGCCGGAGAAAAGCACCAGTCTAGATGGGATCTTGCAGAAAATAAGCCCTTTTCCGGAAGATCCCTTATTTCTACTTGAAATATTCCTTGAAAGTAGTAATAAGGGATCTTCCGGAAAAGGGCTTATTTTCTGCAAGATCCTGTCTAGACTGGCGCTTTTCTCCGGCAAAGCCCCGAGCCGGAAAAAAGCGGCAGCCATGTTCATGCAAATGCCGCGGAGGATATTTAAATCCCCTGCGGAATTTGCAATTCCGAAGTGTCTCATTAGCATCCCTTTTACGGAAAAGGGTGCCAGTGTAGACACAGTCGTAAGGTTTAAGACTGGATTGAGACTTTAGATTCAGCCCAATGTACTAGGTAGCATGTAGCTTCCAAGAAGAGCTCAGAAAAGAATTCTAACTTAGAGACATCATTCCAGGCACAATTTCTTTGAAGCGCCTGTTTTCTAGAGAGAGAAGGATGGGCCACCTCACTCCATTACCTGATATAGATAACTCCTTCCCATCATGCTACCATCTTTACTACTGAACATGAGGTGGATGCTAAACATAACGCCATCGCTGCATACTCTTGTCTCCTACTTGTCTGTGCACTTGAGGAGGGTAAAAAGCATATGAAATATCCCTGATTTCTCACATGCATCTGGACCCAGCTCAGCAAATCCGTATGGCCACTTAGCAACAGGTGAGAGTGTTTACTTTTTTATGAAACTGTGTAGGACCAGGACACAAAGTTTCTCTTAATAATTTTTTTGAGGCTGCGTATTAAAAACAGTTAAAGGAATTAAAAATCTGCCAGCACAACATATTCTTAATTTGCTATGAGGCTCTGATAATCAAGATGATGGCTTAATTGGCACACTTCTTTTTCTGATAGAGTACATGCCACATTAGAGAGTAAGTATGCTGTGGATAACTGTGCATCCAATGTTACAGAGCAATAGGACAAAGGTTCACTTAGAAATCAGATCATCAAGAAAAAGGAAATGAGTAATTTCAATAATTTTTAAATAGTGATTATCAGAAGAGCTGAGATGTTTGAAATGCAGAATGCACAGGGCCAAGACAATCAAAATCCAGGAAGAAAAATGTTTCATAACAGACTTGGGGGGAAAGAAAATACAACAGAGTACAGATTGTTTATGAGGCAAGTGATTTATTGACTGATATAATGTTATGCAATCTATTCCAAATCACTGATGTGCCTAGGTTTGGAAGGGTGTGATTTCTGTCCAAGGCTATATCTATACTGCAATCCTCTTGCGGAAAAGCAAATGCAAATTTAGTGCTCATTTGCATATGCAGCACTCTCATTTGCATTTCCTCTTCCTTTCCCCTTTGCACAAGAGGTTTTTGCACAAGAGGTTTTTGCACAAAAAAGTGCTGTGTAGATGGCGCCATTTTGCATTAAAAAAACCTTTTGCACAAGAGCCGTTTTTCCTCTAGAACCACCATAATCGGAGTTTGAGAAAGACCCCCCAACTAAGTGGCATTTCAGCCTGGTGCACAGGGTCACAGCACCACTCAGGGCACCACACCCAGGGTGTCTCGATTACATCCCTCTTTCGACAGAGGGATGTAAATTAGACACTTCAAAATTGCAAATGAAGCTGGGATTTGAATTTCCCATGCTTCATTTGCATAATCGCATTATGGTGCTCTTTCGAAAAAGCACTTTTTCAAAAGTGAAACACAGTCTAGACGTGGTTCTTTTGAAAATAGAAGCCTTTTTCAAAAGATGCCGTAAACCTCATTTTTTGAGGAGTACAGGATCTTTCAAAAAAGGGTTTTATTTTTGAATGATCCCCATCTAAACTGCCGTTTTTCTATCGAAAAGCCCCGTTTCAAAAAAAAAGTGGCTGCCATTATGCAAATGAAGAATGGGAAATTCAAATCCCCATTTCATTTGCAATTTCAAAGTGTCTGATTTACATCCCTCTGTTGAAAGAGGGATGTAGTCTAGACACACCCCCAGAGTGGGGAGCCAGTCCCAAGACAAAAACCACAGCTGAGACATGAGTGTGTAATCCACACACCTAGTGGGTGTGGTTCACTGTTATATGTACTGGCACTTAGCTTAGTGGCACTTAGGTTGTAGAGCTCACTCTTTCTTATCCCTTGCCGTAAGTGGTCTAAGAGCCAGCTTGCTTTACAGCTCAAGTGGAAGCAGCTCCTACCCAAGCTCCTGAAGTCTCAGGTTTGAATCTGCCTGCAGGCAGTTATAAGTGCAGGGTGACCTCACATTCCAATTACACACACACTTACACCTGCTGACCCTCCTCTTAGAGCTTTTGCACCATAAGTCATTTTTGGAAGGGTGGAGGTGGGGGAGAGGTTCAGTTTTGAGATTGTCCAGGGCCCCTATTTTTCCATAGTCTCTTTGCAGTTCCAAGTGGCAGAGAGCCAAAAGTCTGTAGAGGCAGCAGTTCTCATTTTGCTTTGCTGTTTAAAATGTATTGTATAGATAGCTTAAATGGAAACTAATGGAAGTCTCTCAGAGATATTGGTCAGCCTAGCTTTCTAACAGGGTAAAAGGAATTTCTAATTATGGATGTGAACTTTTCTACTGCACTAACTCTCAAATTAAAGAAAGTGTTTAATTAATTATATTCTATAATCTCTGTCATTCCAAAAGATTTCAGAGCACTTTACAAATTGTGTAGATTGAAGTAGGAGAAGCCATCATGGCTATATATGCTCTAAGGGCAACATAGCTATATCTTTGACAGTGCTTTAGATTATGCTTCCCTCAGCACAACCCTCCAACCACAAGCTAGTTTATAGGAGTGTCGGGAATTGGCTACTTTCTTACTCCACCCAATTATGTTCTCACTGAGTACTGAGATCTTCAGGCAATTCTAATACATTTAACTCGTAACCTATGACCTTTCCATTGCTTCCTCTGCATTCGCTGTTTGCAGTAATTACAATGATGCTATAAGCAGTGTGTGACTAACATTAATATTCTGCTTATTACTGTGAAATGTGCATGAGGGACAAGTAGGGGAGCATAAATAATTGGGTTATCCAACTTGCTATGTTAAGGATTTATTGTAATAGAATGAGGTTTATTTGAATAGGGTTATGCTGTTTAATAATTAAATGTGGTGCAATTATATGGTTTCTTTGGAAGGCTATAGTTGAGTCTGTTCTACTGTATTGACAGTCACTTAAATCCCAGAGAGAAAATTAGTTTCTAAGGGAAATAATCTGTTCTTGATTATTCATAATGCAAATTGTATGTGTAGTAAATCAGTTGTGTCATTTTTTGTAAGGGCTAATAACCAATCAATTGATGGGCATTGATATCTACAGGTTTGAGTCATTCACTAATCAGAGAGGCCTCAAATAAGTCCATTGGAATGGCCATATTAGACAATCAGTAAAAGCACCTAACAGAAAGGAATAGTTACCAAAACCTGTGGAACTGGGCCCTGCAGTCATGGCAGTGATTTCAGTCCTGTCTGGCTCTGATTGTCCACTCCAGCCTGGTACAATTATACTTCAGGTTACTTGCAGTTTCAGATTTTGTTAGTTCCTGTTTTTCTTATGTGGTCATATAATTATTTTAGTATATTTCCAACTATTTTCACACATTTGTTTATTATTTTTACTGTTAATGCATAATATGTATATATTTCTCTGCCTATTATGCTTTGTACGTTGCTTATTAAATCAAAAGAGCACTGTATCTTTCTCCTGATACTGTCTTCAAGCTGGTATTGTTTTCCATTCCTTAGCGTAATTGCAAAACATTGTGATATTTTGTTTCTTAGGTTAGCTAAAAAGCCTAGCAATATAACACCACCCCTCAGGACAACATATCAACAACACACATTCCACCATTATGCTCAAGGAGCAAAAAGCAGTTACATGACAGCTTCTAGAGGAAAAAGGGGTTTCTTGTAGCCTTCACACTAACTTGCACCCATTCAGAGATAGCCCTAATTTAGCTACAGATTTCTTCACTAAGCCCTGAAATGCATCCAGTAGCCAGTGGAACATGACAGCTGTTTAAGATCACCAATTAAGTATAGGTCTGTGAAAACTCAGAAATTTGCCTCTCTCACCACAGAAGTGGATCCAGGAAAACATATATCACACACCTTGTATCAACTATAATCAAGACTGTTGGAGAGAAAATGAAGGCAGATATTGCTTTCAGTTGAAACTTCAGTGAGAATTTACACTGAAATTTTGTCACACTCTCTAATGTCTCTTTCTTTCTTGTGAAGGGTGCCATTTTTCTCATGTTTTGTCATGACTTTTTAAGAGGGAGTTGGTGCTTTGGGATTGAAGGTTCTGTGCTTTGATTTATTACATGTGCAATGAAGATGAGCGAATGAAGCAAATAACCATATCATCCCATAACAAAAATAAATTAACTACCCCCTCACTTTTTCACCTACATCACAACCCCCAACCCCAAAACAATTAGGCTATGTCTACACTGCAGCACTATTTCGGGATACCAGAGGCATCCTGAAATAGCTATTCCATGTCTTTTGAGCACGACTATTATTTTAGAATATAACGGGTTCACTATTCCGATGTCCCTGTAAACCTCATTCCAGGAGGAGTAAGGGTGGTTTCCGAATAGTGATTTATTTCAAAATAAGTTCTGGGTAGACAGCGCCAAATTTCAAATTTCAAAATAAGATTGAAATAAGTTATGCAATTTGTGTAGCTCAAATTGCACAACTTATTTTGACCTATGGTGCAGTGTAGATGCACCCCTGCAAAAAAGCTCTGAAGTTTTACTAATTTTCATAAATTTCTTGATATACAACTGTTGAATCATCTTGAGACAATGCACAAATGTTATCTTCTTTCTGTGTTAATATTAAAATACATACTATATATAAAATATAAAATAATTTGAAGTTATTGGAGGTTTGATTAGGATACTTTCTGCAAAAAAGTATCAAAATACAGTGGTTATCACTAAAATGTAAGCATTTGCCAATAATTGCCACACTGATAGGTCAACATTTTTTTGCTTAGAATAGGAATTATATTTGGAGTTTCTCTGGAACCAGTTGTCAAATGTTGATTTTGAAATGGCTGCTGATTCTCCAGGATCTGCCAAAGTAGACAGGAAATCTCACACAGAGAATTTTTCTGAGGCTATTTCAGCACTGCCGTTTGCAAGAGGGACAAGAAAGATAATAACATAGAAAATAAGAAAAACAACATTTTTTTTCAAAGCTTCTAAAAAGTATTGCTGGGTATTATCTTATATTTTGGGTAGCATTTCAATGTAGAAGGGAAGCAAGCCATGTTGCCAGTTCTAAAAAAATCACTTATTTTTCAGCAGTCTGTTCTGAAGATATTTTTTTCCTTAGAATTTGCCCTTGTGATTTTTTCTGTTTTTCTATTTCTTTCTTTATGAGAGCTTACTATCTCCCTCTTCTTGTTCCTTTATATATTTTGTCTTATTTATAGGTACATATTAGTGCCAAGTTCTGAATAATCCAATATTTTATTTTAATAAGTAACAACAATTGCTCATGTAAATCACTTTGCATATTTGAAGTGCAATATCAACACTAACAAACACTACTTAAAGAAATTAGAAATTGAAGAGACACAGTCAGGTTGATTGCATATTCTTCAGTAAGGTACCATTTTAACTTATTTAGAAAATGTTATCTCTTTCTGACAATCAGTCTCGGTAAGACAATATGGTATATAATGAGAATCCATTGAATGCTTAACCTTGTTTCATGGACACAGAATGTACTCTTTCAGCACATCTATTCCTTTAAGAGACATTTACTGAGGACATTATGAAACATACTTGGATTTGGTAGACAAGAAAATGTGTGTTTATTTAGCAATTCTATTTTTTTCAACGAGTCAACTGTTAATTGAGTTTTATTTTAGCCCAATGAAAACTAATTCTCTGAATGAGGATAATAGCTGGGAAAGTATTAAAAGGACTTTTTGTAAGATTTTGTAAAGAGAAGGATTTATTTGCCTTGGTGAATTAACAGTTTTTATACTACTTTTTGGGTTGTTGAAAGGTGGAAATAAACAAACCTGGAGATAAAGGCTTCGTTTTACCCACAGAACCAATACAACACAATAAATGACAGTGATTGCTCCTACACTCTCCAACCAATGTTCCTTAAACCTATATTCTGGAGTTTTCATCCTCAGGGTGGGAAGATCTATTCAGTCCTTTATTTGTTTTTTTGAAGATCACTAACAAGGATGCCAGTTAGTATCAATTTTAATGTAGAGACTCGTCTACCAAAAATTAGACGTTACTCAGATAACACAGTGAGAGATGTTCTATAAAGTCCTATAAAGTCCTTAGGATGTCTACCTGTCTGTCTTTCACACAAATTTTTTTGATTCTTTTGCTCAGCGGGAAATGTTTTTCAAGAGCAGGACTGAAGCTATAAAAAGGGGGGACAAACACCCCAAGATGCCCTCGCTTTCTCTTTCCTTGCTCATCTCATTCACAGTACCTGCAGCAACAAAATAAGACTATGTTGAAATCTGGGAGAAGGGATTCTGACCAGAGAAGTTTGGTCAGTAAGGGTATGTCTACACAGCAGTGTTATTTCAGAATAACTGACATTATTCCAAAATAATATAGTCTGCATCTACACTACAAGCAGTTATTTCAACATAATGTTAAAAGAATATCAAGCTGGAGCACTTTTTACTCCAATTCTTGTAACCCTCATTTTACAAGGAGTAAGAGAAGTTGGAGGAAGAGTGCTTTTTCTTGGACTACCTGCTTTGTAGACAGTGTCAAAACCTGAAATAAGCTATTTTGACTTAAGCTACACAATTAATGTAGATCAGATTACGTAGCTTATTTTGGATTTAGCTCTGCTGTGCAAATGTGCTCTTTGACTGTTAAAAGTATGTGGTGTGAAAACTTAAACTATGATAAATTCAAAGCTAAGTTAGACACCGGTAACATTTTCGCTTTGCTTTTCTTGTAACTATTTCTGACTTTTTTGCCTCAAAATCTAACTTTATTTTTCATCTAATCTAGGGTGTTTAAGTTGAAGTGTCTGGGTAACTCCATTTGGATTGCCAAATTGGGTGGATATTATTTCTTTTAGAGAAATAGCAGACCTAACATATCTCATTGTCCAGTAGAAGTCAGGACAGAACAGGGCATACATTTCTTGGGTGAAATCTAAGTATGGGGGTCTGTCAGGGTCACCTTTCAGTGAAACAAAGATTGGTGAGAGCCAAAGTGTAATACAAGTGTGACTGGCAGGCTGCAGTTGTACACAAACACTCTGGATGTGGCTTGCATACTAAAAAGCTGTTTGTGAGCAGAACAGGGTAGGAGTTCAGCAAGGCATAGTAAAGCACCCAATGCTGTAGGTCACAAGAGGTACTGCTGCTCATTAGTCTGGGTTAAACCATTGTATATTACAGGGGCAATCAGCAGGACTCCTTGAGCAATACTCCAGATAAAATGAACATCAATAAGCATCTGGCTTTATCTTTACTCTGGCATGGATTCCTTATTGTAATGGAATCACACCTGCTCCCATCTTCTGATGCCCCAGGAATTGCTCAATCCCATATTCTTTTAACATCCAGGCTGTACTTCATGCTACACTCTTTCAACCACAATTGTACACTGCATCATCACAGTTTTTAGACATCTACTTCTTTCAGCCTTTCTTTAATAGGGTACTAGAAGGAGAAGAGAGCTTCCTTTCTAAGAAATTTTCAGTTTACATTTTCCTACCCCGTCCGACTCCTCCTATAACACTACCTTTCTGGCTTTTGTTAGATTGGTCAGCTGAGGGCTAATTAATTCCTTGTGTCTCAGCCTTCCTTTCTGATTAGCTAGTTATTCAATCAGACATCACTGGGGGAACTAATTGAGGCTACAATACTGACCCACCTGTCAGCTCTTTCTTTGTCACACTTCCGCCCACTTTAGTGCTGGTCTACCAAATTTCAATTGAGGGGGGAGAGTCTTCTTGCTGACAGATTCTTTAGCTGTTCCAGATGATTTCAGGTTAGATACAAAGCCAGCACACATGCAAGCATGGCTGCCATTTCTAAACCCTAAATTCTCAGCAACACCACTTGTCATTCTAGCAGACATAGCTAAGTATAAAATAAAGGGTTTCATCTAAAAGAGGCAGTACATGGATTAACACTTTCCATTTCCCACTCAGATAAATAGCCAGGTGGGTGAATTTGCTTGCTGATACTTGTTATAAGTCCAGACCATTATTATACTATTTAAATGGTAACATACTTCTTCCAGCCCTGGTAGGCTAGAACAGCAGTCTTTAGCTGTAGCTCAGACCAGATTGTTTGTCAAAGGTGAAGACTTCAAAAAAAGAAAAAATGGTATTTTTAGAAATCAGGTCGGTGGATAAATTTAGAGGGGGCAAAAAAAAAAAAGTCTTATCCCTGTTAGTTCACTTCAGATGTTTTCCTCCAGCTGTCTACAAAAATCTTTAAAACTTTAATAGAAATGCAACACTTCAATAAATAAATAAAATGAGAAAGTGAAATATCAAAGGAAAGGAAGAGTGAGATCTTTTGCTTCAGGGGATTTTACACTTTAGCCCTTTTCATTGTGAAAAGACATTTTCTAATGTTTTGTACCAGAGGCTAAATTGCATTTCTTACATACTCATAGATTTTAATACTACAAGGAAACAATGATAATGAACTTCACTTAATTGAGAGGAGATTTCCAGATATGACTAAGTGCTTCACTGAAAAAAACAATGCTTTATTTTATTCATTGAGGGATAGATTAATATTTTGATCCAGATTCTGAGCTGGTCTCAATTAATATTGCTCCATTTACCATGGCAGCTGAGTTTCTGGCATAGAAATGTACTGCTGAGTATTGTGGGGGTGCATATGTGCACCATGTCATGGTTTCTTGTGAAGAAATTGTGCCTCAGATGCAAGCATTACAATTGTTCCGGGCTACTCCAGCAACATAGAACAGTTTCTCCCTCTCACTGGTAGGCCCACTGGCAGATCCACCAGCTCAGACAAACTTATTGAGAGAAGCTGAAACTGTTTCAATAGCATTAGAACTCATTGTTAGCAGATCGCTGGATCTGTTGCATGGAGAGAAGTAGTAAAGCAGGTGGCTGTGTATCCAAATAGAACTCTTCATAGCACACCGATGTTGTAAGCTTTTCCATGCAGTTGGAGCCCTGTGTTGTGTGTGACTATATTCACTTCATTGGGGTTGTGGAGAGGAGTGTTTTCACAAACCGTCACCTCCCAGGATTTCCAATAAGTCCAGCTATTGGACTAAATAAGTCCACCAATTATTTTATTTATTGAAATAATTATTTATATATCTGTGTAGTAACTTAGCTTAATTAGTGCAAAACCAGAATGGAGGAGGGCTAAACCTGATTCTCTGTCCCCTTTTCTTGATATATGGAGGAGACCATCTATGAAAAACAATCTATAAGTATTTGCAGCTGCCAGACTAATTGCTAAAAAACCTCAAAAGGGCAACCTGCTTTGGCTTTCTTTGTAACCAGCAATTGATTCCATTTGTTCAACTATGAAATACCTTTCATTGACATGCATTTATAATTTTGGGATATAAAAGTGGATCTATGGGTCTACATCAAGCAAATTGAGGAGACATTGAGAAGATCCTCAGCTGCAGATTGAAAGCTGGCCACTGGAAATCTGTGACTAAATCACCAGACCCAGGCAGGTTCCCCTGCTTGCCTGCACGCTGCTCAAATGCAGCTGCCTGGCCCTGTTTCTCTTTCAAAACTGTAATCCTGGAGGGGAGGGAGAAAAGCTTCAGGCCTGCCCCCACCTACAGCACAATCCCATTGGCTGGCTTTGGGCACAATCCCAATGGATCCCCCACCCCTCTGGCTCAGTTATTCACATAAGCACATGGCTGGGGCTGGCAGGCTGAGAAACATTTCAAGCTCTGCAAGCCTTTACCTCCACAGGCGGGTAAGCTGGTTTGGTTGCTGGCTGGTAAGTCTCCTGACCAAAGCTTGCCTCTGGCACCTCAACCCCTCACTTCCCCAACCCTCTGTCCCCCTCCTGCACCCATACTCCCTCGTAGATCTGGCACCCCAATCTCCTGCCCCAGATCACAATCCCCTACTATCCTAAATCACATTTCAAAATCCTGCACCCTAGTCCCCTGTCCTGTCACAACTGCCTCCTTCACCTAGACTCCCTCCAAAACTCCATTCTGCCTTTTGTGCCCCAATCTCTTACCCTAAGTGCTGTTCTGCACCCAACCTCCATGCCAGACCCCGCATCTCCTCCATTCATACCATGAAAGAGTGTGGCCCTCAACCACTTTCCAAAATATTGGAGTCCCCCCTCCCCCCTTCTCAAAAATTATTGACCACTCCTGCTCTATAATCTACTGTATGCATTGTCTGCAGTTTCATATCTCCCAGATAATAGGTGTAAAAACCTGAAGGTAGTTACTGTTATGGATAGGTCCTATATTACATCGTAGCAATAGCTACATTGCAGGATTATGTCTATACTGCTAAGTAAGTTTGTGGATGTACTGTTCATATAGGAATACTTGTGCTAGCCCTCATGGAGCACTCTAAACACAGTAATATAGTCACAGTAACTCATGCAGTGGTGACATGTCTATCTGCTCTGAGTATATACCCAATGAGTTCCTGCAGGTTTCTATTCAAGTTGGCTAAGAGAATCACACCCCTAACTCCACACCCAGGACAATTGTCCAGCCACTCGCAGGGTGGGACTTGAACCCACAACCCTACCTTCCCTAGGCAAATGTCCTATCTTCACAGCCTTGCCCAGGAAAATGCCTAATCCACTAGACTACTCCAGAGGCTCCCAAGGGTCCCTTGTCCAGCTTCATCCCTGTGGCAGCAGGTGTTGGTTTCCCAGCTGCTGCCTGGGTGGGCAGTGGGAGGTCTGGCCCTCAGGTCACACGAGAGCCCACCCCACTGCCACACCTTTAGAGGGTCCCTTATGCTGCCTTCTGAATGTGAGAGTGAGGACCAACCCTGGTGTGGTTCATGTGATTCTGTTGATTCAGGCAAAGTTAATGGCAAGTTACAGAATCCAATGTTGACAGAAGCTTTAAACCTTTATTTTGCCAAAAACCTCTTTCAAGTGGCATACAAAAGACTTTTGAGCTTGATTTGAATTGTTCATTGTGCTCTGATGAAAAATGAATTGATACTGAAAGAATACTGTAATATAAGTGTAAAAATGATCCCCTTTGTTTTTTCACCAGAGCATCTCAATGCACTCTGTATCACAAAACATACAGGCTATGTCTAGACTGTAGGCTTCTTTCAGAAGAAGCTTTTCTGGAAAAGATCTTCTGAAAAAGAGTGTCCACACTGCCAAAGAACATTGAAAAAGCGATCTGATTTTTTGAAAGATAGTGTCCACATTGAATGGATGCTATCTCATATTTAAGCTGTGATTACTATGGGCGGAGTGGCCACCAGGGCACCTGTGCTTTTTTCCTCTTTCCTTTTCTTTCTTCTCTCTTCCCTGTCCACACACGTCCAAAAGAGCTCTTTCAGAAAAAGGCCTCTTCCTCATAGAAAGAGTTTTATCAATGTCAGAAAAAAAACCTCTGTTCTTTCGATTTACTTTCGAAAGAAGACGATTGTAGTTTGGACGTAATTGAAGTTTTTTTGGAAAAATAGCTGTTTTTCTGAAAAAATCTCTATAGAGTAGACATACCTAAAGAATCACCTTAGCAATGTTAATGCAAAGCTACTTCCCAAATGCATGTACTGTGTGATGATCACATATGCTGTCCTATTGATATTAAAGCATGAGAGTTCTCTGTTAATGTTCTCCCTCAGATGCAAATGGAATGAAACTGCGGTACATAGTATGCTGTTTGATTGCTGGAGATAGAAATGAAAGACATAGGGGGCATTCAAGTATGTTATTGACTGAGTTGTAGACAATGTAAAGGTGAAAAGGAAAGCAGAAGTCTTCACTTTAACTTATTTACACCATTTTAAAGTATATATGATGTAATCTGTGCCACAACCTTAATTGTCATTAAATGCCATTTTCTTTGCTAATACCCAGGGGACGGAGGAGCAACTAAAACTATTTAGCCTCTTGCCTTCAGTTTACCCCTAACCTTACCTCAATGTTTTATGTCATCAATATCCTTATAACGTCTGAGGAAATTAATTAACAATTTGGGCCCAGGAGAACTGGGAGTACAAGTTACTTTTAAAAATAATATATTCAGAGAGTCTATTTTGACATGGCCTAAAATTAACAATTGTGAAATGGGTGGATATGGGTAGATTGGGATTTAGTTGTTCATTTGCAATTCTACATAAAAATAAAATGTGTGGGCAGGCAAATATTTGCTTAGACAAAATTAGAAGAATTAAATAGTTGAATAATTATTTACAATAGATAAGGGAAGTGCTATAGGGCCAACATTATCTTGTCATCTTTTTTCCCCCTTACAAAGGGTTTATGGTACATGATTAAAAAAAGAGAGTGGGAAGGAGAGAATATACAAAAATAAAAAACAAAAACAAAACAAAATAAAACAAAAACAAAAAAACCTTTCCAATACACACAATGTAGGGAGTAAGACTCCTTTTCTTGATTTTGCAAATGAACTTACTTGCTAAAGATCTAGATTTGATATATATTTAATAAACAATTTTAAATCTCTTCAAGAGGTTAAAGAGATTTACAGACTCTAACCAAAAGGATCTGTGGTTTTCTTGCATTGATTAAAAAAACCAATCACTTTAGGCTCTCTCAGTACAGGCATATTTGAAATAACTTTCAAATGACTGTAATCATAAGGCTGTTTGCCTAGTCAGTACACTGATATATTTATAGACATTCTGCTAAAGACAACTAATCAATAGGGACCAAATCCTGGGTTTCTTACTTGGACAAAGCTTTCATTGGCCATTTGCTCTAAATTGGTTTTCTGACAGATAGCTGGCCTCAGGACCAAACAATAACGTGAGTTATATGGCATCAACAGTTGCCTATCATTCCTGGAGATATAAAGAAAAGACATATTGCTGTTCATGTTCCATCAGATAATGAAGTAATCTAGAAATAGAAAACAATAGCCAGTAGGATTAAGATATATGCTGCTGAATAAAAGTTCAAGGTTTGAAATTTGTATTTAAGTTCTCTCTTTCAAAGCTTGCAGATACTGGAAATGCTGCCAAGTAGGTGATCAAAATAGTGTATTGTTTTCAATTTGCAAAACTGTTTATGGTGACTTCTTTCCAAAATGTGGTGCCATTATGTGTCTACACCTTCCCCACACAGAAGCAGAGTGAGTCATCATGGTCTCAGAAAATCAAGTCTGAAGGTTAGTTTTTAAAAGTTTTCCCTGGAGGGTATATGAGGAGATGGCTTTCACTGTTACTATGCCAAATACTGTCTTGTGTGTTGTTTAGGTCTCACTGCCTGCTGTTTGTTATTCAGTAGATTTTTAGAAATTAAAAGCACTTGTACTCAATAGTGATGTATAAACCCATGAACCTGTTTAATTATATGAGCACTGACTAAGCCTCTGAAGTCCCTTTCTTTCCTTTATAGTCCATTCCATGGGATCTTCACAGCTTAGAGGGATCGGTTCCTCCCACTGATTGGAAAGGGTTATTTATGTCTGAGTGGGGAAAAAAAACACAGTGGGGGTTACTCCATTTGTGAAAACTCCTTTTCACTCCCAGCTGGATTTGTTAAAGAGCAATAAGGAAAAAAAGTGTCAGTTTTGGTCTGAAGAAATTCTCATCACACTTGACAGGGGCATCAGCCTCCAAGGAGTTAGACTTGCATCTTCTCACAGCACTGGCTGATACAGTGACTTTAACCCAACTTCAATGGAAGCTCAGCTCTCTCTGCAAACAGAGAGCCACAGTGATATGGTATATATGAATAGTACAACAATGGAGAGATTTCATAAAGGGAAACACTAGACCTTGAATGAGGCCTCAGGTCACAATACAGAGATAGTTTGCAATGCTGTGGTTAATATGCTGTCAACGTGCCTGAACTTACTCCCTGTAATGTCAACATTCTAACAGAATGATTTTGATATTTTTGTATCAGAATGACTTTTCCCTTAAAAATCATTCTGTAAAAAATAATTTTAAATGAAAATAATTTTATTTATTTTTATTTCAATTGCCCACAGATGTCTGTTGCTTTTTTAAAATAACGTATCACAGAACATTCAGAATTCTTTGCTTTTCATCTGATTTGAACTTAAAAAAAATTGCAGAAAATTCCCCACAAAAAGGAAATTCTAATTCCCAGAACTATGTAGGTCTCAGCAGAACCACCAGAGCAAGAGAAATGTCTGAACAGAGATGAGAACTGATATACATATTCGAATGTATGGATTTTTTTAAAAAATGAAGAGAAATGGTGCTGAAAAAGAGAAAATAATTCATAAAATAAGAAATGTCTGCAAATCTGGAATGTTGAAACAAAGTTTAGAGTGGCAAGGTAGTGGGCAGTGGGTTGATGAGTTGCCCAGAGGTGAGTCAAAACTTCATTTATTACATGATTCTGTAATTCATTGCTTTAGCTTTTCAATTTATTTTGTAGGACTCAATATGTGATATAGATAGATCTAGGTATATTCACTCTTTGTATCCTAATTATTTAATTCACTTTATCCTTTTATTTTCTTTTGTTGTTTAATTTAGTATTTTTCCTATGGTGTCATTTCATCTGGCAAATTGTCTTTATATTGAATCCTTTGGCAAGGGCAACAGGTTGCAATGCATGGAATAAGCGGCAGATAAAGAACCTCTTGCTTGATCTTTAATGAGATAAAGTTTCCGTTTCATTACATTAAAGATGAGTGGTAGCACAGATAATGAACTGACTCTGTTAATGCTCTTAACTCATGAATAACATTTGTTTCAGCTTTTACTAATTCCTCTTTTAATCCTCTCTCTTCATTACACAACTTTGAATAAACTTTGCATGTCTCTTTACCAAGTCTATTAATAATGTCTTTATATATTTCCTTCTTGTCAGAGAATTCTCCCTCTTTCATTTCTAGAAGTAATTACAGACTCATTACAGCCATTGCCCTCTCTCTGCTTTCCTTCACCAGCCATTTGCTGAATTTCATTAGTATTAATAAACACCGGACCCAGCTTAAGAGTTTCTGTTACCCTGAGTGAGACTAACATATTACACTCCAGAGGGGGTTAGGGAGGGTGCCTATCTATAGCAAGATTTTTATTAACAAAATGAATGGTATAATTCACTTTTTAACAAGATGCTGTTAAAAGCCTATTCTGCAAATGTTGCATTAGCAACAGATATAAGATCATGGAAATGTGCAGAAGTATTGCTCTTCCTCTTTGTGCTTAGCATCTCTAAAAATGAGACTTTGACCAAACAACTCCCATGGAATTTCAGTGAGCATTGTGGATAATCATCACTCTTAAAATCAAATCAAAATATTGTTGCTATCAGTATTAGAGGGTTGTGATTATTTTACATTTAACAAACAAGAAGTGAGACACCAGTGAGTTTATAGAATCACAGAATAATGGAATACTAGAACTGGAAGGGACCTCCTTCGCAGCAGGACCAAGCACCATCTAGATCATCCCTGATAGATGTCAATCTAACCTGCTCAAGTTCCTTTGAGTCACTGTTCACCAATGTGTTCAAGGTTGACTTTTGTACCAGTCATAAGAGGTACTTACTCTCATGCTCTGAGACTGTTTCATTAAGTAACAAAGCTTGAGAAGCTAAATCTCTTTTGGTCTGGAAATGTGAAAAGAGTATTTATCATATGCTTGGAATAAAAGCAAGAATAGCTTCTATTGATTAATTTCTGGCCAAAACTAAGAAGTCTTGGGGGAAGCAAAAATATATATCTTCTTTCCATTTTTTTCCTTTCCCAAATCTCTCACAAGTCTGGACTTTAATTTGAGGTTTGGGAGAAGCTTTGAGTAAGTTCATATTGCATCTTAAATGCATCAACCATTCCTAGGGAACTTTTAATTTGGTTTATTTTCCTCCAGCTATCCATTAATTCTTGTTTACTTCCTTTACCACTAGTAATAATGTACACAGAAAAAATACATAATTTAACTACATTTGTGTAGGGATTATTTCTCAAAGAATATTCCCAAAATACATAACTGCACTTTTCATACTGTAGTGTTTTATTAATCAAAATGTCAATTTCTACAGTATGAAGATGGCTATAGAGGGATTGTTAATTTTAAATTGGGCATAATAAATGATGATACAAATATACCTGTTCTTGTGGTGAGGGCTTTCTTTCTTACATACTAATTTAGCATTATAGGATGAATTCCCATAAAATTAATAAAAAATGAACACAAAAATATGAGCTCTGCACATGCCTGTCTAAATTGAGTGATGAGTGAACTGAGGCAAAACACAGTTGCATTCTAGACCAGCTGATCAGTGAAGAATCTTTGAAGGTATGTGAGGAGGACCTACTGAAATCAATGGGAAAATTGCCCTATATATCAGTAGGAAGAGGATTGCACCCTGAATGAGACAGACTTCTTTATGATGTAGAAAAGCATTCACTGGCCTCTTAGTTAGGTGAAATTTGTCGCTCTCTCTCCCTTTCTAACCATGATTTTACTTCAGAAAATTTGTACAGTGAGATGCTACTTTGTGTGTGTGTGGGAGGCAGATGACACTTTCTTGGCATTGAGAAATAAATGAAGAATGAATTTAGAATGAAGTAGAATGAATGCAGAAACAAATTTGACAGGTTAAAAACAAGACATGTTTTATAGTTATGCTTTCATCCGGCCCATATGCTGCAGCTTTCAGTCAATTTGACACTGACAAAAATCCACAAAAGACTCCTATCTGAAACAGATTAGCAGGATTGGCAATAAAATGAAAAGATTTCACCTGTATCTGCATTCAGATTAGCAGTGATCTATCTACCAATTTAGCAAACATATGTGGTGCCGATCCCCACTGCATACAGGCAAAGATTACGGATCTCAAATAGGCAAATATTGAAATAATGGCTTTTCTCTTGAAACCTTTCTGTTAATCTCTTTAAGATTGAAGGGTTTTGAAGGGTTTTCTCCCTTTCTCTTTTCTTCTCCTGACCCTATACCCATCCTTCTCATTTTACATCAGGATTTGAAATTGTATGAGGGCTCACTGTAGTTTCTACTGGTAGGCTGACCAGGCATTAAGGATGAAATAACAAGAATCCTGTAGGTCCGTGATTCCCACAAATTTAAACCTGGGTCCTTCTAATATTCTGTGTCATTGGTGAGCACAATTGCTTAGTGGGCCATGATGGATGAAAAGAATCTCTAAAGTAGCCTGATCCCAAGACATTAAAAGATAAAGCCCAGGCCTTGAACTGGAGCCATAGTCAAATAGGGAGCCAGTGGTGGTTGTGAGCACTGTGTGATGCACCCTCAGTGACAAGACTGTTCAAAAGGCAGGCTGCTGAGTTGAGTAATAGTTAAAGTTGTGCATTGGCCTTTACTGAAAGTCCTAGTTAGAAAAAGTTACAATAGTTCAGACTTGAGGTGTTGCTAGGTCCTACCTAAAAGGAATACATGGCCTACTTGTTCTCCAAAGGTGGAAAAGGGAGTTCTTACTGCTGCTGCACCTTCATTTGCAATGAACCAATGGAAATCTAGAAATACCCAGAGGCCATGCACTACTCTGATTATCAAACAGAAGATATCTTCCCTTTGTACCAGGTACAATCAAAGTGTTAGCCAGTTCCTATAAATGTTTTCCTCTTCTAGTTGGCAACATTTTGCCTTCTGTTATAGGATAGAGCCAGATGATTTTCACATGTGGAAGACACTCCATCTGTGAAACGCATTGGTTAAGTACATCTTGTCTCCTCATATGTTGGAAGGGAGATGGAAAAAGACTGATATTTGTGGCACTCCACAAGAGCTCATGTTAGGAGGAAGAACAGCTTCCCACCAATACTTTTTGGAATCTGTGTGTCAGGAACAAAAAGGAATCATTGAGAACTTATAGACACCTGATGGCTGTTTGGTGATCTGAGTGAAATGAATTGGTGATCTCATTAGTGAACTTCCACACCACAAAATCCCTGACAACTGTCACTGATTTGAGATCTCTGCAGAGAAACCAAGGAATGAATGAACACATACTAAAAGCTATTGTCTCAGCCTTCATGATGCCCCTTCAGGTCCAATCTGAACTACAGTGATGGGGATTGATGTAAATGGATGTGGGGAACAGTGTCCTCTGCTCCTACATGCATTGCAGCTACTCTGTGAATAAATCAAGAACTTCAGACGTCAAACCCACACCTGTCACCAGTATAAAAACTCATGCAAAGAGGGAATGAATACATTAAAGAAGTTAAAATATGTATATTCTTGACCTAAATTGATGCCAAGAAAAACTTCTTTATTCAAATATTCATGGACTTGGCTGCTACAGGTGAACTTTCCTTTCAGGCTTTAACCTTAATTCAAATTAGAGTATCAAGCTGCAAACATCACCTCTGGAATTCCTGCATCCCTAATGCTAGGGATATTATTATTATTATCAACTATATATTTGAGAGAGAGAGCGTGTGTGTGTGTGTGTGTGTGTGTGTGTGTCTGTTTCTTCAAGAACGCTTCCTAAATGGTAAAATTGGTATATAGTTTCCGCTTATAACTTAAAGCAAGGTCAGGGTTTGGTTGTGCCAGGAAAATGGGATGTGCCTGGAAAGGCATTACTTCTCATAAAACCAGGCAGCTGAAAGCAGCTGGCTAGGGGCAGGCCCCCTTTCCACTCAGGACTGCCCTCAGCCCCAAATCTTAGGGAGGGTGGAGAGTCTGAAACTCCTTGCCCCGACTTGTACAGCAATGTATAAAATCATACGGAAAAGAGACAGAATCACCGGGCAGGTGAAAGATGATAGCTATGGGTGCACTCCCCGTCACCATCCAGGAGTGCCGCAGCCCTGACCCTCCCACCCACCCAGGCATCTTTAGGGGCAGGGGGAATCTGAAACTCCCTCCCCCCCATTAGTACAGGAATATTGCTGGCTGTTCCCCTTCATGGAGTGAGGAGAAACTACACTCTTTGCTACATTCCTCACTCTGGCTGGGGGGGGGGGGGGGGGGGACCCAAGGAGCAGGTGAACCTGGATCCGCCCCAGCCAGGGGACATGCACCTCTCCCCAGGCTGTGACTGCTGGAGCTGCAGTAACCCTGGAGAGGCACTTCTTACCAGACCCCAAGCTGCTGCTGTGAGAGAGGGCTGGGGTAGTCCTCTCTCTCTGGGGCAGCCACTGTTCTGAACTCCTCGTCCTCAGCCTCACCCCAGAGCAATGATTTCAATGAAGAAAAACAAAATTGAATTGAGTTAAGGATCCAAGCAACGCTGGGTAAATCTTCTAGTTATTATTATAAGCAGAAGGCCATTTGTAAAACTGATCCAAAATCCGTCTTTGAAAAAACTCAGCATTTAGGGAGCCCACATCTGCCATTTTGGTGTGGGCCCATCTGTGTTTCACACCTAAAATTATAAGCAAAGCTCAAGTGTTGTTAAGACATGTACATAAACAAGAATTCTTTATGACGGATCCCTATAACCATACAATCTGTGCCATACTGTGTGGAGAAATTAATCTTCTTATATTCTGGAAATCATATAGCAATGTTTGTAAAGATTAGAAGCATTTCTCAGTGTAAACTTGAACATTTCTGCCAAAACAGTGACTTTTATTTTATTTTATTTTATTTTCCATTTAATTTATTTTAGTAATTTTTTTAATGAGAATTCCATCAAGTGTATTTTTTCTTCATTCCTATAAACTCTTGCCATTTACTATTTTTTAACAAAAAGGGGCAATAGTCAATTTGGTTTCCAATAACATTGTCTTGTAGTTTTCAAACTTTAAGCATTGATTTAGCTATGCCAAAACAGAGTACAGTACTACTCCAAATTTCTGTTTTATCTCTTTTCTTCATGGGTTATTGAGAAACAATCCTAATCTAGGTTCATCCTTTGCTTCTGACTCATGTTGGTTTAATCTCTTTCAACATTCTCTCAGTCATGTCAGTTCTGAGGCCTGTACTTGATTTGGTGATTCTGTCTCTTCTCAGATTGGTTTTATGAGACACAATCCTATTCAGGGCACATCCCGTTTCCCTGGCACAAACAAACCTCTGTGGTACTTTCAGGTATGATAAGAGGAATTTCATGGTCCCAGCTCTTACCCTTTAGGAGGAGTTCTTGATCAAACAGACAAACTCTCTAAAATATATAGTTGATTAGATTTGTCTCAAACCAAGAAAAATCCATTTGCCTAACCGACATGATTTACAAATGAGAGATATCAGAGAGAGAGAGAGAGAAAGAGGCAATAGTCTTGACTCAATATGGCCAGAATATTTGAGTGCCCCCACATGAGCTGGAATCACATGCTAAGCTTCAGGTTTTTAGGTGGCCTAAGATAGCAACCAATTTGTGGTGCCACAGGCTTTACATCACTACTGACTGTCATAGAAGTCTGGAATTGTTTTTTTCCTCCTGGCATGGGCCTATCCATGCCCTTGAATCTGGAACACTTTCAATGTTTCCTTCCATTTTTTGATTGATAAATATAGTTTTAAAAACAAATATTATACGTATGTGCTAATTATGGAAATACAATTACCCTCAGAGAGTGATAATTGGGGTGGGGATCAAGCAATAAAGATAAGATGACAGGACGGGAGGCCCCAAATAACAAAGGATTGAATAAAATGTGAATGAACAAAAAAATCCACCTTCAGGGACATAACAAAAGGGAAATGAAGGAAAGATGATATACAGAGTTATTTGAATATTATCCAGTGTTTCTTATGAGTTACAGAATACTCTTTGATTTATCTTAGCTATGGTGTATATCATAACTATTAAAAAAATTACAGGAAATGTACTTTGACAGATGCCATTTTATTCCTGTTATAAATGAATTATCATTTGGAATGTTTTTGTTTATAAATATTTTAAGGAGTTTGATGGGGTCTTGGAAAGAACAACAGCACAAATCCTTAGAATCAAAATCAATTTCAGGGCATTCCCCTGTATCAGTGAACGTTGCTTCAACCCAGGGAGTGATCTTCTCTCTGGGAGAATACTCACCATAACTACTAGCTGGTGGAGGAGGCAGCTTTAAATTGGGCTGTCTGTAGGAGCATCACTGACAGACCCCTCTGGTATTTCTGTTGCCATATTTACCACCTATTAGTGTCCAATACCTCCACTTTGTTAATTTTTTATTTTTTTCGATACTACTACCCATTCTATAAACCCTCTGCTGGTAGGGAGGATATCACAGGCAATGTGTGTTTCCCACTGTTACAATTCAGTGTACTTTGTACCCTATCGTTATCATGGCATACAATGACTTTTTGACTACATAGAACCTTGGGTGAATGAAGCCCTTGCTCGTATTTAAGGGAATCATTGATCCTGCTTGAATGAAAATAATCCCCAGTTCGCCTGTCTGAATAAATCTTTTGTATTGGAAGAACTATGTGATGGTTTTCTAACCTCTCCTTTCAGTGTGCCAGCTGAAATCTCTCTACCACACAAATAGATCACTTGCTTCTATTCCATAAACTGAGAAGTATTTTTAGATAACCTATGATATTCACTAATTCTAGGTTCCATAATGATGTTTTGATTTTTCTTCTTGTAACCTTTAGTTAAAGCTTGACTGGCGAATTCTGCGGGTATGTCTACACTACCACCCTAGTTTGAACTAGAGTGGTAATGTAGGCAACCGGAGTTGCAAATGAAGCCCGGGATTTGAATTTCCCGGGCTTCATTTGCATATTGCCGGGCGCCGCCATTTTTAAATGTCTGCAACTGCGGACTCCGTGCCCTGTGGCTACACGCGGCACGGACTAGGTGGTTCGGATTAGGCTTCCTATTCCAAACTACCGTTACTCCTCGTGGAACAAGGAGTAACGGTAGTTCGGAATAGGAAGCCTAATCCGAACTACCTAGTCCGTGCCGCGTGTAGCTGCGGGGCACGGAGTCCGCACTAGCGGACATTTAAAAATGGCGGCGCCCGGCAATATGCAAATGAAGCCCGGGAAATTCAAATCCCGGGCTTCATTTGCAACTCCGGTTGCCTACATTACCACCCTAGTTCGTACTAGGGTGGTAGTGTAGACATACCCTGCTTCTTTTTTCATCTTGCCAGCATACACAGAAATTCTAATTTGTAATCAAAGCAGAAAAGTGGCTGACCTATCCCAGACATCCTTTCTGGCCTTTTCAGTCTCATTTTTCTATGATCAGTGATAAGCAATTACCAACAAGGGAGGGAAGGAAGGAAGGAAAAAAAAAAAACATAAAGAGCCCCCTCCCAAAATCTTACCTTATTTAAACACAAACTCAGTGGAACACTACTTTATTGGTGCATCAACCCTATCATCCTCAATTAGTTTCAAAGTCCTGAATTCTCATTTTGTAAGAACATCCTTCAAATGTGAAAAAAGAGAAGTGGCCTTACCTGACTCCCTTCAGTGCAGAACATTTAATAAATTAACCAATTATTGCAGATACATTTTTTCGGTATTAGCAGCAAAACACATTTTCTACATATTTAATAGATAATGGGCCAGGATATGTAAAGCTGATGCAAGGTGATTTAATTTACTTCAGGTCATGTCTACACATAGGGGTTTTGTACCAATTTAACTATTTTTAAGTGGTATGATTTTTTTCTATCACTAACCAAAATAGATACATTGCTGTAAAAAACAATGTTTACCTTTTGAACTGTGGATGCAATTATACTGGCAGAAGGATACAACTCCCCTTATTCTCATAGGGTATGTCTACACTAGCCACCCTAGTTCGGACTAGGGTGGCTAATGTAGTCATTCAAACTTGCAAATGAAGCCCGGGATTTCACTATCCTGGGCTTCATTTGCATGCTCCCGGGCGCCGCCATTTTTAAATGCCCCATAGTTCAAACTACCTGCCCGCGACTACGTAGTTTGAACTAAAGCTCCTAATTTGAACTACTGTTACTCCTCCTACAATGAGGAGTAACGGTAGTTTGAATTAGGAGCTTTAGTTCGAATTACCTAGCCCGTGCCGCGTGTAGCTGTGGGCAGATAGTTTGAACTACGGGGCATTTAAAAAAGGTGGCGCCCGAGAACATGCAAATGAAGCCCGGGATATTGAAATCCTGGGCTTCATTTGCAAGTTTGAATGACTACATTAGCCACCCTAGTCCGAGACATACCCATAGGGAACAACGTCATCATAGTTAAATGTGTACAATTTTTGTGTGTTGACAAAGCCAGAATTTTAGGATTGAAGTGTTGAAGTTGAGGGTGTTTTTAATTCAGAACTACAGCTTCATTGCAACTCCAACAGAGAAGGCTTTTGAAGGGAATATACTCAGTCAGAAATATATCCCTTTGCTACATTGGTTACTCTACTTCCCAGTAAGCACCAAACATATTGAAATTTACCTTGGCCCAGTAGAGAAATAAAGCCAATCATTTCCATCACCGGGACCTTCTGAAAGAGTGCTGACAGAGGCCTCTCGCTGAATAACCAGGAATGGACTCTGAACTGAATTTAGGCTGATGATTACTGTGACATCATGTTCTTTATAGTACTTCCTGTCCCAAGTGATTGCTATAAGCATCTAAGAAACAAAAGACTGGACAAAGGAGAAGTTTGTCTGGTTTGTGGACAGATTATCTAAAGGGAAGTGCAGCTGGCTTTGAAGAATTTCTGCAATCTGCCTAAATTAACATTTAGGGTAAGAATTTCTGCCTGTAACCAGTTTCTTTATTATACAAAGCTTAGATTTCAAGCTTGTTTTATTTGCTAGGTAATCTTCTTTGATCTGTTTGCTATCCCTTATAATCCCTTAAAACCTACCTTTTGCAGTTAATAAACTTGTTTTGTTTGGTCCCAAACCAGTGTGTAAGTGTGGAAATCATAATGTGGGGTGGAAAGCTGTGTATATCTCTTTCCACATTGAGAGAGGGAGGGAATTTCATGATCTTATGCAGTATAGATATCTGTGAAGTGCAAGATGGTATAATTCTGAGTTTACCCTATAGAGGTGGCATGTTCATTTGAATACCAGGCAGTTGCTTAGCAAAGCCTTCCCATGCAGAGCTGATTTCAGCTTCTGTGTGCATTTCTACAGCTGGGTATGTCCCTACCTGTACATGTACTGGTAAAGTGCAGTCTGATGCCTGGGGGGAAGCTTGGCAGGCTATATATCAGTACATGGTGGAAGGAATCCATGCTGGTAGGTCAGGTGGGATCAATCCTAAGTGATACCTTTAGGGGACGATATCACAATTACATTTTTCAATTATAAGCGTAGGCAGTAGTAATAGTACTTAGCAGTAATGAGGGAACTGACTGTTACATTTATGTCCTATCACTCCAAACTCAAATTTGTGAGATTGGAATTGTTTACTGCAGTTGAAACGAGGAGCCATTTTGATTTCAAAGAAATGGTGGTGAGCACTGTTTTTGCATTCCTCAGCTGAATCTAGTGTAATTGAAATCCTCTGCTGTAACAAGCTGACCAGAGCACAAGCCATGAAATATCACTTTAGATAATCAATAGTCACAAGTAAAATATTAGCCATTTCCCCTACCTTGAGTCACGACAGACCTGATCTTGCAAATGTATTTAATGTAAATCCACTAGGTTCTGGTATCTATCCATGCATAGTCACTTGCTGAACCAACAGCTAAGTCCATTCTGAAGCTTTATCATCTCCAGCTAAGATGTGGAAGAAAAAAAAATATTTTGTATAAACTGATATAGATCTCATAGAAAACATAGTGAGATTTAACAGATTCAGAACCCACTCACTTTCATTGCAGAAAGTTACTAAGTAATGGCTATCATTGGATTCTACAAGAGGTGACAACTCTTTTCTTTATAACAGTTAAACTCTAGTCACATGATCCTTTATAGCCACTATACTTAGGTTTTGATGAACAGCTCACACTAAATATAGTATGAAAAGAAATCAAATGAGAAATCCTACTCTTCCTGTTCCCATGTCTAGCTGTGATATGTCATCATATCCTACAATGCATTTATGAGTAAACATTACATTAAATGCTAGGAAATGGAATGCTGCTGCTTTATTAATTATTCAAAATATTTATCCACTAGAAAGGAGCTCCTGAAATGTAATGTTTTATTTACAAGAGTCTCCTGACAAGCACAGTAAATTGGAAACTACTGTACCAAGCAGCGCAAGAACAATTCGTCTCACACTCTCTCTCTTGTCATTTTTAAAACATCAGCGCAATAAATAAACTACATACAAGGGTTGGCTTAATGGATAACATTTTTACATGTTTCAAATGGAATAAAATCAGTTAATAATGCCAGCACGCTCTGTGATTCCATCAAAATCTCACAAGCTCTGCTAAGCCAACAGTTGCATTGAGTTTCTCCAAAGGAAAACAAATGGTGCTCCTGGAAGTGGAATTGATGATGGGTCAATAGCTGGTATTGTTCTCAATTAGTCAGTACTGCAGGAAGATGGCTGAGAAAGAACTGATTCCATCTATGATCTTTCCCTACATGTAGCCCTCTGATCTGTGTCCCACGTTCCTTTTTATTTCTGTTACCTTCTGCAGTTCAGAGTGTGGACATAATGCCTGCTATCTGAGCTCATTCATCACCCACTGAACTTACAGTATATTTCCTTCGTGAAACAAATCAGGAAGGAACTGAATTTTCATGGAACTTTTGGAAATGGGTCTATTTTCTTAAGTTTAGTTCTGGATGTATTTAGCTCCTTTTTTTTAAGGGTAGCAATTGGGCCCTTACCAAGCCCAAATGATAAAATATATTGATAAGATCTCACCATATAGTATGAAGGTGTATGAAGGAACAATTTTCAGCCTATGGATTGTACGTGAATGGTTTTCGCTGACTGAGCATTGTTCATTATTAACATTTTCTGATATCACACAAGTCACATATATGGTCTCTGTTTTCTGTCTGGGTGAATCAAGGCTTACAAACAGGATGCATGAATAAAATACACTAATTTCCAGTCTGAATTTTTACATCAATTTTAAAATTTGTGACATTTTCAAGATTCACAAACATTTTTGGCAAATGCCAGGTGGTTGCCTGAATACTAGTTGAGAATAACACACAATGAAACCCATGAATCAGAGGGAATAAAATTTGGTCCTTATAGATTAACACATTTTAAAATATTTTAAAACAAAGTCACATTACATGATAGTTTTTTAGATATTATGCAAGTATATTTGATATTGATTTGTAAATGAAAACTAACATGTTATCTTTCACTTCTTCACAATATGAGTTGTTCTACAGAAAACAGATAAAAAAAGCTTAGAAGGGCTTTCTGTAAGATAATTCTCATGTCAATAACAAGCTATAGCTTTAACTTAAGAGGAGAGACAAATAATGAAGGAATTAATAGGGAAACTTATCTACATGAACAGTGATTACAGGAAGTGCTTAATTAGATATGACAATGATTTAGAATTCAGGAGCTCAGTTCTACCCTGGATATGTGATTGATTTACTCTGTGGCTTGGGGCAAGGCACTTTGTCTCTTTGTGCCTCAGTTTTCCCCATCAGTTTTTAGTCAGTGAGGGAGTTCTCTGTTTTCAGTCAAAGTTTAAACTCTTTATTTTTTAATGCCAAAGGAAATTGAACACCGGATTTAGAATCAGAGAATCCCTGAGTTCTAATCCTCATTCTGGCATGGAAATACTATGTGATCTTAGACAAATCACTGTATCTTTTGTCTCAGTATTCACACCTGTAAAACAAGGATAATAATACCTACTTACTTACAGCACTAGGGATACTATAAGGTTTACTTATTGTCTGAACAATGCTTTGAGCATATAAGTACTGAGTGTTGTTAATATTAATATGCTCACTTTAAAGATATCCTCAAAGAAAGATTGAGGCTTAATGATCAACTTTTTAGCATCCATTCACATCGTTGGTTTAGACAACATGATGAAGGAAATAAATACATTCAACTCTGTTCTCAATCAATATTTTCCTGATAATTTCTGCTAGCATAGAAAGGGCATAATTATAGATTATGAAAAGAAACTATATTTCTGTGTTTGTGACCACTACTAACTTGTAAAAGCAGATAAACATTGCTGGACTTCATCACCTAGATTTCATCAAATAATGTGCTGATGCCTTAAACTCCTGGAGGCTTTTCTCCATTTGGTACTCAAATCCTGGCCACCCTGATTTTTAAAATTGAATTGCATGACTGTGGTACAACAACAACAGACAGCAGCAGAGAAACTGTCTTTCTTAAAGGATTTATAGATTTCACAAAATGCTGCCTGGAATGCCACCTCTGCCCACATCACTGATTCATGAGTTCATCTCCAGTAAGACAGCAGCAGAATTACTTTGCTATAGAGAAGTGATAACATCTTGGGGGAGAAAAGGGTCACGCTGTCACTTGGTGAATATCATACAACATAAAACTCAAATACTATAACACTGTAAAAACTCATCAAGTATCTCACAAAATGAGGGCCTTGTTGCTGGGATTCTGTCAGGCAGCAATTTTTACTTTGATTACCTAAAGTCACTTCATCTGTCTCTTGGCATTAACTTCTCTCCCCCCTGTCCCCCCCAAAAAGGTTATTGTCAATCTTTCTTCAGCATTTGTCGGTATGTGCTGTATGTGTTTTTTTTTATAATAAAAATACATGTTGTCTCTTTATTTTACATGCCAAATATTCCAGGGTTGTTCTCTTTCTCTCTCTCTCACCGCACACACACACAGAGCGAGAGAGAGAGAGAGAGGGAGAGAGAGTTAGCCAGTCTCTAAAATAATTGTAGTGACCTTTGGATGCATTTCAAATGCACCTCTATGCTTGAAGCTCATGTTTTCTGCCACTACGTGTTTCATTTTACATTTGCCTCCTCTAATTTTGTTACAGCCAGGGTCAACAGCAGTGACGAGGCATACGACTTGCAACATTAAAATGCTGTGATCTTGCCTCAGTATTCAGCTTTCTATAGATGAAGTATAGCTAGTTTATTCCAGGAAAAGAGTGAACTGAAGATAGCAATGAAAAAGCTGCTTAAAAAAAACAGGACTTAATTGTGACCGTGTCACTGAAGTTACAGGTATATGCACAAAATCTTATAAGCCTACTTTCATCATACTACCATTGATCAGCATTGTCTCTATAACTTAAGGGGAAAATGAGACACAGTTAGATTGTACATACTTACAAGCTGGGGTGCTGGAACAATGTGCATAGTGTGGGATGCTGAGAGCCATTGAATCAAACTGTAAGCCCTGTATGTGATGGATACCACGTCAAGCCAAGGTATGTGGCAGTACCTCCAGCACCTATTCTTAAAAGTATGCACAACTATTTCTGTAATGAGATATCTACTCTTTATTGCATATATGTAGCCATACACTGTATGTACAGTGTCTAATAGCACATATGTATCTTTTCTGTATTTAAAATACTATGCAGATGTTAATCTGGTTAAGTAGTTCTTGACATATTTCACAATATTATTATTCCTGTTTTACAGGTGGGGAAACTGAGTCAAAATGAGCTTTGTCACCCTTTTTTTTCCTTATACAGAGACACCATTCCATGTCCCAACAGACCACCGAGTCTTTGAAAATGGGAGAAATCCACTTGCAATGATGACCAGGCATGCTTTATTTTTACTTTGCCATGCCAGACATCAGAGTATGGAACTGAATGGGAGCTTGACCCATGGTTTATTTATTATTCTAGAAGACTCCCTAGACTCACTTAACTCAGATCTTGCTGCTCCTATTGGCAACCCAGCAGAAGGGACACACCCTGTAGCACCTCATTCTATATGTTGAGGGATTTTTGTCTAATACTGGTCCATCTGTGTGAAACACTTATGCAACAGGAGTTTGCTTAAAAATAGAGTGAAAATCCTATTAAAATGAAAGAAATGATTGCATAACATACCTCATCTGAACAGCTTGCAAATGTCCAGTGAGGCAAACTCCCCTGAATGTAGTTACAGAGAAGAAAGAAAAAATTATACATGACTAGAAATCAAATCTCTTTTTTGAGTTTCTATGGTCGGAATGAAAGCCATTATCTGCTACACCTACATATCTCACCCATTCCTTCTCCCTACCTCCCAGTTTATAAATCTATTCACTAGGGTAATACCCCTACCCATTTTCTGTAACAGCTCTCTGTTGATAAGATACATGACAGGGGTTGCCTCCTCCATTACACTAAGCATATTATGCAGTGTTGTTGTAACTAGGTCAGTCCCAGGACCTCATCAACTAAAAGTACAGCTTTTCACAGATAGTAAGGTGTGATTGGCTCTTGTTTATTTTTCATTTTAAACCCATTTTTAATATTTTTCCTTGCCACCAATAATACAATTAATGACAGATTACATTCCTTGTAGCATAGTAGAACTCCCAAACCAGTCATGGTAGCTGTCATTTTGGGTTTCAGTTCAAGATCACTAGTATTATTTATACTCTAACATGGAGAAATAATTTTAGTTCCTCATTTCTTTCCCTTTAGCTAAGATATATGTCATTCAGGCTGAAAAGGATATGGATTCTATTATTTTTAGGTTGCTATTTGCTCTTAAATGAACAACATTTTGCACTTAAAGAAAATTAAGAGCTTCAGGGGGTAGCCAAGTTAGTCTATAAAGTGCTACCAGACCATTTGTTGTTTTTTTCTGTAACAGACTAACAAAACATGTAGATGGTATCATGAGCTTTGTGGGCACAACACACTTCTTCAGATGACCCTCCGGTCATCTGAAGAAGTGGGCTGTGCCCACAAAAGCTCATGTTACCATCTACATGTTTTGTTAGTCTATAAAGAAAATTTAAGTTCTTTAGAATTATGTGATGATCTTGCTTGCAACAATTAACTAACAGGAAACGTGTTTTCCATTAGCTAAACAAATGGGCTGTGTCTACATTGGCACCCGTTTCCGGAAAAGGGATACTAATGAGACGCTTCGGAATTGCAAATCCGCGGGGGATTTAACTATCCCCCGCGGCATTTGCATGAACATGGCTGCCGCTTTTTTCCGGCTCGCGGTTTTGCCGGAGAAAAGCGCCAGTGTAGATGCGATTTTCCGGAAAATAAGCCCTTCTCCAGAAGATCCCTTATTCCTACTTTCAAGGAAGGGCTTATTTTCCGGAAAATCGCGTCTACACTGACGCTTTTCTCCGGCAAAAACCCTGAGCCGGAAAAAAGCGGCAGCCATATAAATGCAAATGCCGCGGGGGATATTTAAATCCCCCGCAGATTTGCAATTCCGAAGTGTCTCATTAGCATCCCTTTTTCAGAAAGGGTGCCAATGTAGACACAGCCATGGAGAAGAAGGGGTGGCTATCAACCAAAACAAATGACTTGATTTTTATAAAAGTTTTTTTTTAAAAAAAAATACAATCCAGCTCTCCACCAGAGATATGTTCTATTAAAGGAAGCACATAATTCATACTGTAGTAACTGCCAACCTAAAGATTAGCATAATTCCCTTTAAAATAAATAAATAAATACATAAATAAATAGTTTGCTTCACGGTGTGCTGGATAGATGGGAAAAGGGAAACATTTGCGCTGATTGTAAAACATTTTATTTCTACTAAGATATTCAAATTGCTTTTTCTGCACGATAACTACCTTTCAATTTTTGTAAGGTTGCATATTTGGTGGCGGGGGGGGGGAGTGATGATATTTTGGAAGAATTTTAAATTAAAAGGATTTTTTGTCATTTCTTTTCACACTCTTTAAAGCAAAAGAAAGCCATTCAAGCTGTTGAAAGATTACTTTCATTTTTAAATTGCCATACAGTGCATCCAAAAAGTGGTGTCAAACTCCTCTGTATGCAAAGAATTAAGAAAGATGTCCCAGCTTCAAAGTGCCATTGTCTGATAGGAACACATTTTCCTATCCATTTTTGTCAGTAAATTTAGCAGAAAAGTGTGTGTGGAGAAAATAATTAACACTTGAAATATTTTCAGGAAAAGATCTTCTCTGGCTTTTGTTTCAAATGAACCACAGCGATTTAGTCATTGAATCTCATGACAGCAGAAAATCACCCCAGACTGTACTGTTAAATCACAGAGAATGGTTTTATAGGCTTGACTGCTACTAGATAAGACTTAGTCAAAGCTGTCATATTTATTAGGACTGGGCTCAAGGCAAACATCATCCTGGGTTTTCTTTGAAGGAACTTAACTCTCTGTATGGAAATACCTAGAAGGTAGCTTAGTCCAGAGCACAGGATATGGGACTAGGAGATCTAGGTTACATTACTGGGTTTGCCTCTATAGACCAAATTTTCAGAGCCTAATGTACTTCTACAGTGCAATTGGACACTCACAAATGACTCTTGACACCTGACTTAGGCTCATGGGGCTTCGTCTTAACAGGGACTGTGTCTAGAATGGCAAGTTTTTCCGGAAAATCAGCAGCTTTTCCGGAAAAACTTGCCAGCTGTCTACACTGGCCGCTTGAATTTCCGGAAAAGCACTGACGATCTCATGTAAGATTGTCAGTGCTTTTCCAGAAATACTATGCTGCTCCCGTTCAGGCAAAAGTCTTTTTCTGAAAGACTTTTGTGCAAAAGGGCCAGTGTAGACAGCACAGTACTGTTTTCCTCAAAAAAGCCCCGATCGCGAAAATGGCGATCGGGGCTTTTTTGCGGAAAACCGCGTCTAGATTGGCCATGGACGCTTTTCCGCAAAAAGTGCTTTTGCGGAAAAGCATCCTGCCAATCTAGACGCGCTTTTCTGAAAGTGCTTTTAACGGAAAACTCCACAGCTCCCTAGGAGCAGTCTGCAAGCTCCCAGGAGCCTACCAGGGGACGGAAAAGGCAGGCGCTTTCCTGGTCCAGTGTGGAGATCATGGACCTGATTGAGGTTTGGGGGGAATCCTCCAATGCCCATGATCTCCACACTAGACAGAGGAACGCAGCTGTCTACAGGCAGATGGCTGCCAGCCTGGCCACCAAAGGCCACATGCAAACCCAGGAACAGGTTCGCATGAAAATAAAGGAGCTGTGGCAGACCTATGCCAGGGCCACAGGGGGCAGCTCCCAACCAAGGGCAGACCCAGACATCTGCTCCTATTTTGATGCCCTGGATTGCATCCTGGGGAGCTGGATGGTTCATGCCCCTCAGGTGGTCATCAACCCTGGGACAGAGGGCCCTGACCATAAGACCGAGAAGGAGGAGGAGGAGGATGGCCAGGAGTTGCAGGAGCCTGGAGGGAGTGTGCTGCGTACTCAGGACATCTGAGCTGTCCCAGTGAGCCTGTCACCAATGTTGTCTGAGGCTAGGGACGCAATGACACGTGAGTGCCATCACCGTCCCCTTATGTGGCTACGGGGGGAGAGAGGGAGACCACGGATCATGCAGCAACCTGTGCATGTGCCAGGCCACCCCAGGGCACGTGGCCCCAGCTGGCTGCCACACAGGGGCCTTGGCCTGTTACCCACATGCAGGTATGTATGAAAGCACATGATGTCCTCCTGACCCCGGGGTGGGACACTGCATGATGCCCTCCCTCCAAAAGCCCCCTCTATAGAGAGGCAGGGGACATCTCTCCTCCCCCTCCCCTGCACTATTTACAGCACAGGATCATGGATGCAGTCCTGGGGCAGCTTCCACTCCTGGGGATAGCAGGACATGCCAAACATGGCCTGTGTGTAAGCACATTGGATCTGATGGTGCGGAGACCTCTCATCCTCGCCATGCAGAGTGGGGCTGGGCTTCACCCACTGTGTCCCCAGGGTAACTGACCACTTCTCTTGCTTCTCCACAGCTGCAGCAGCTGCGAGTGCAGGGTGCATCACCCTGCCCAGGACATCCTCCCGCACTCGGGCCAGCAGGGTGACCCGGAACCAAGAGGAGTACCAGTGGCAGCGCCTGAGGATCCTGCGAGGTCAGCACCACACCCTGGACTAGTGGGTGCATGAAGACCTGCAGCTTCAGCAGGAGAGTGGGTGGGAGCTGCTTGTCTAGGGCCATGCCATCTGTGACCACCTGAAGACCTGGTACAGAGATTGCTGCCTCCTGCCACTCCAGCCTCTGCTGCCTCCCCACCTACTGCTCCTCCTCCCACTCTTGATTCCCCTTCCACTTCTTCCTCTCCCCGACCCATCCCACCCTCCATACCCTTCCCACCCCCCCCCCCCGGGGACACTGAGGCCCCCACACCCATAGTGCTGGGAGACAGGTGGGCCAGCAAGACCCCCAACTCTGAACTTATCCTCCTCCTTCTTCCCCTTGCCTTCCACTTCCAGCTTTCTCCTCCCAGGTTTACCCCTCCCTTCTCCCACCCTTTCGCCTCCGCTCTCACGCCCTCATCCTCCCCCACCTGAGTTTTGTTCAATAAAGAGAGTTGGTTTTCGATAACACATGTGTCTTTATTTACATGAGGAAGGGGGGCTAGGGAGGGGTCAGTGAAAGGATGTGAGGGTGGAATGAGGCACAAGGCCCCAGTGGGGCACACCAAGGAGACTTTAGTCCTCCTCTGCGTGGAAGCTCTCCTGCAGGGCCTCCCGGATACAGACAGCCCCCCGATGGGCTGACAGCCATGCAGAGCTGTGTGTATAGGCTGACCAAGAGGTTGGCCTCTGCTATCCAGACTAGCAGGAAAGCCTTCCCCTTTCGCTCACACAAATTGTGCAGTACACAGCACGCTGCCACCATATGTGGAATATTCCACACAGAGAGGTCCAGGTGAGTGAGGAGGCATCTAAAATGGGCCTTCAACTGGCCAAATGCACCCCCCCACACACACACCTCATGATGCAGGCCCTGCTGAGCTTGGCATTAAAGGCCTGTTGGGAGGGGTTAAGGTGTCCTGTGTAGGGCTTCATGAGCCATGGTTGTAAGGGATAGGCTGCATCCCCCACCAGGCACATAGTCATGTCCACGTCCCCGACCCTGATGTGGCAGTCAGGGAAGAAAGTCCTGGAGTGCAGCCTTTGGCACACACAGGAGTTGAGGTAAACCTGTGCATTGTGTGCTTTGCCAGCCCAGCCCATGTTAATGTCCATGAAGTCATCAGACATAGCCTGCAGAATGATGGAGAATTATCCCTTCTGGTTTATGTACAGGGAGGCCTGGTGGTCCAGGGCATGGATGGGGATGTGTGTCCCGTTGATTGCCCCCCAGCAGTTGAGGAAGCCCAGGGCACCAAACCCCTCAATCACCGTGTCTGCATCAGTGAGGCAGATGACTCTGTGGAGCAGCACTCTGTTGATGTCCTTGACTACCTGAAGAGGGGGACACAAAACCAGAATGCTCCTTCCCTGCTACTGCCCCACATCCCCCAGTCCCCAGGAGCAACACCCCAGCAAACCTGGCCACTGCGGGCTGTCCATAGTGTGGGTGGGACAGAACAAACCCGCCTGGGGAGGAGGACTTGCATCAACTCCCCTCCTTTTCCCTAGGGCAGCCCATCCCCTCCTTGCACCCCCACTCCTGGCACAGTGGCCAGAGGTTGCCATACCTGCATGAGCACTGCTCCAACGGTGGATCTCCCCACGCTGAACTGGTTCCCCACAGATTAGTAGCTATCCGGCATGGAGAGCTTTCAGAGGGAGATGGCCACCCGCTTCTGGAGGGGAATGGCAGGCCTCATGTGCGTGTCCCATCACCACAGAGCAGGGACAATCCACTCACAGAACTCCAGGAAGGTGTCCTCCTTCATCCTGAAGTTCTGGGTTCATTGTTGGTCTCCCTAGTGCTCCCTAGGACGTTGTGGTCCCACCAGTTACTGCACGTGTCCAGATGTGGTGGGGCATGCTGGTGTCCAGGAGCTGCAGCTGCTCCTCCACGTACCCCCAGGAGGGTCCGGATGATGGCGTGGGGGTTGGGCTGCAGCAGATGCTGTGAGGCAGCCTGCAGAAAGCGCAGCCAGGCTTGCAGCAACACATCCAAAAGAAGCACCAAAGAGCCCAGGGGCAGCTCTGGCTCCAGGGTGCAGAGTGCTGTGGTGTCCCGAGTAAAGGCAATCGGAGCACGGAGAGAAAAAAATGCTTTGCTGTCCCTCAGTAAGGTAGGCAAGCAAGCAGGGGAACCTGAGAACCAGCTGTCCAGGGGGGGTCCCTCATATTGTGTAGCTGCTGTATGAGGCTAAGTAACTCCTGACCTGATGCCTTGCTGGAACTGGTTTCAGCTGGCCTTAAATGTGATTCAGCATCCAATCAATGTGGACGTGCTATTTCAAAATAGCAAAATGCTATTTCGAAATGCATTTTGTGTGCAGACGAGTTATTTCAAAATAACGCTATAGTGTAGACGTACCCTAAGTCTCTAAGACCATGTCTACACTAGGAAACTATTTCAAAATAATTAAATTTGATTTAGTAACTCCTGATTTTACAAAACCGAAATAATGTGTCCCACTATGGGGAAGACTTGAAATTAGTCCATGTCAGGCTCTGTTAATGTAGACATGGTACCTCAACTTAGCTGCCCAGGAAGCAGTGAAGAGTCATTAGATCAAATTACTCTGGGGAGAAGTTATTTCAAAATCGCAGCACTGGAGCATCCACACTAACACTATTTCATAATTACTATTCTAAATTAGGATGATTTCCCTAGAAAAGCAGTAGTACAGACTTAAAAATAAGTGACCCATTATTTTTTCAAAATAATAGGCTTGATAATGTGGACACTCAACTTATAAATTCAACCTAAGAGGGGTTATTTTGAAATAGAGCCCTAGTGTAGACCAGAGGTAAGGTGCCACAGTACTCCTCATTGTTTTTGCAGATACAGACTAACTCAGTTTCCCTTCTGATATTTATTTAGGCATACTCTTTCATGGGTGCTTTTCACCCATTAAAGCTTATGCTCAAATAAATCTGTTAGCCTTTATGGTACCTTCGCATTGTTTTATCAGAAAAGATGTTATTCAAATTTCATCTTCCAATCATTAATACACCTTCCTTTTTTGAGGAATACATGAATACATGAATACATGAGCTTTATCACAACTAGAGGACTAGAGGGTGGAGCATCTGAAAAATATACTAGCTCTTGCTTTGACTAATAATCACTGGACATCTGTGAGTAATCATCTATCTTTGAGTGTGGCACACCTTACTGATGCTGCATGGGCACTGTAGGCAATTGTTTTAACAGCAACACATATTGAAGAGAGACATTATGTTGAAATGTGTGGAGAGTTTTTGGGATGTTGCAAAGAATGCTGTATTCAAGAAAAGATAACAACAATTAGTACCAACAGTGCACATAATATGATACCCGTAGCCAGTCATTTGCCTTTTGAGCACGTGAGATGCACTGCTCACAGTCTGCAGCTATCCATTACAGTAGTGCTTAGTGACAAAGGCTTTGAAAACATGCTCGAAACATGTAAAAGAACTCATGGGCAATTTCAAAGACACTCCAGCTAACAGCACAGAGCTAGAAATACAAGCTGCAGATGGACAGAAGCGTTAACGCTTTGTATAGGATATTTAAACCAGATACAACTCCACATTATGTATGCCCTGCTGCATTTCATTTGCGTTTCGAAACCACAATCTGTAAGTGCCGACAGGTAAAAATTTTGAAAAAAAAAAGCTAGAAACATTACTTGAACCCTGCAGGTTTGTGACTGAACTCATTGTGGGGGAATTGTAAGTCTCCTGTCCCATTTTTTTACCTGTGTTCTGTAATGTATTTTGTGTGAAGGCAGTCTTGGATGATGACCCAGCATATGTTGTTCAATTTAAGGACAACTGCAGGGCAGATCTGATAAAATGCAAAGAACGTACCAATGTCAAAGTTCAAAATACAGCTACAGCACTCAACCCAAGTCTAAAAATCCAAAGTGTCTTCAAAATGCAGAGAGACAAGGTGTGGAGCATATTTTCAGACATCTTAAAAGAGTAACATTTCAATGGGAAAACTACTGACTTCGAGCCACCAAAAGAGAAAATTATTATTCTATTGGTGACATCTGACTCAGTTGATGGAAATGAAGGTGTGCTGGTCCACAATGGTTCCTGTACTTTTCTGTCCTCTCTCTTTAAAATGTATAGTAAATCATCTATGAATGGGAGCAAGCAATTGCCTTATGTTAATCCATATAAATAATTACTGGTGATGCCTGGGAAATAAGTCTATTTGAAAATCACCAGGATTTCCTATTATTCACCTAAAGCCTCTGAAACATGAAGAGAAGCCTGGATTTGTACAGAAGATCCCTGAGTCCTGATCCATTTATATCTCAAATCTGCTTGATGCTTTATCAGAGAAAGCTTCAAGTCATAAGATTTGGGATCTCCAGTCCCATCCGGGTCCTTCCCATTATGGACATTGGACTATAATCTATGGACTAGTTCTGTAAGAACACTTCACAACTACAAAGCTCACTGTCTCTACTGTGATAGAAATGTAGCCGTGTTAGTGTGGTGTAGCTGAAACAAAAAACAGGACTATGTAGCACTTTAAAGTCTAACAAGATGGTTTATTAGGTGATGAGCTTTCGTGGGCCAGACCCACTTCCTCAGATCAAATAGTGGAAGAAAATTGTCACAACCATATATACCAAAGGATACAATTAAAAAAAAGAACACATATGAAAAGGACAAATCAAATTTAAGAACAGAAGGGGTATGGAGGGGGCGAAGGTAAATGTCTGTGAGCTAATGATATTAGAGGTGATAATTGGGGAAGCTATCTTTGTAATGGGTAAGATAATTGATGTCTTTGCAAAGACCTTTGATTTGTCCTTTTCATATGTGTTCATTTTTTAAATTGTATCCTTTGGTATATATGGTTGAGACAATTTTCTTCCACTATTTGATCTGAGGAAGTGGGTCTGGCCCACGAAAGCTCATCATCTAATAAACCATCTTGTTAGTCTTTAAAGTGCTACATAGTCCTGTTTTTTGTCTCTACTGTGAATCTGATCGCAGCTCTGTATCCACATCTGTACATATACTGATCTTTTAATCAATGCTCTCAATAAATTTGAGTTTAGTTAATAAGGATTGGTTATATTTGGGGTAAGAGCTGAAATATTAATTGACCTGGGAGGTAGTGTGTCTAGTCCTATAGGACTGGTAGAACTTTATTTGACTTGGGTGGAGACCCTAGTGCTGGGATGCTTTAAGGGAACTCTGTTGTTGGGTTCTGGGTAACCAGTAAGCTATCATAGAAACTGTTTTGTGCTGGCTTGATAAATCTAAGTATTTTAAATAACCACCAGTTTTGGGGAGCGGCTCCATCATTTTTGCAGTTTCGTCCTAAGTGAGTAATTTCAGGTGGCTCACTTGAGACCCTAGTCATACACCCAAACACAGGTGGTCAAGCAGAATGGTGCAATCAGGTCCTCAAACAGTAACTGCCCTGCTTCCTTAACTATCTCCAAGCCCATTAGCTGCCCCTGAGTCTCCATCCTGAATTTGCTTACAACAATGCCACACGTTGCTCCACCCATCAGCCTCCTATTTTTTGCTTCTTTTTTGTTTCCAAATTTTGGATTCCAGACTCATTTTCACCATGAAATTCCCACCATACCAGGGGTATCTGCCACTGCTGAGCTCATCACTTGCATCCACCAATAGCATCAAGAGCTGAGAAGGCAGCTAGAGGAAACTAAAGCAGCAAACAAATGAGGTGCTGACTAGAACCATCAACTGGTCCCCAACATCATGGTAGGAAAAACAGTCTGGTTATCCGCCTTAAATCTTAAATCTACTCATCTGTCTGCAAAGCTGGACCATCAGTACTTAGGGCCCTTCATATTACAGAATAGATACATTCTGTTTCATACAATTTGCAGATGCCAGAATCTTTTCAGATCTACTCCATGTTTCACATCTCCCATTAAAAAAATGTAAGCAGAGAATACTGTCCCACAATATACCACTCATCCCCTCTCCCCTACTAATAATTGTTTGGGATCAAGAGACATATATGATTTGGCAAACTCAGACTCCTGCCAAATCCAGGGAAAACCCCTATATTTAGCCAATTAGGAAGGATATGGCCTAGAAAATTGACAATAGAAACCTGCAGAACGTGTCCACACCCCTGAAACTCCTATTCACCTTTCACCAAATACCCTGAGAAACCCAGCCCTATGGCTTCTGGAAGGGAGTGGGGGAGGCTGTCAGCAGTTATGCCAGCTAAACCGTGCTAACATTGCTGCTAGGAAAATAATAGACCAAGATTTACTGCTCTGGAATGGCCTAACTGGCTGCAGGGACAGCAGTCTGATTTATAAGTTCAGCAGCAATAGCACGGCACTTGCTGCTAAACATACTCTGGACCCTAACTCCTGTCTCCAAGATATGTCCTTGTTTTGGACTTGCAGCTCTGAGCCTCAGCTATGCCTTGTGGCAGTGACTCCAGTTAGCCTTTGAGTTCAGCTTTGGTTTCTGACTTCTGGCTCTGACTCTTAGCTATACCTCCTGGTTGGGGCTCTTTGGCTTACCCTGGGGTTTAGTCTTTGGTGTCTGACTCCAGTTTTGACCCTTGGCTCCACTTGAGGACCACATCTTCGGAGTCCAGCTAGATCAGTGGTTGGCAACTTTCAGCACACAGCCCATCACGGTAATCAAGTGGCAGAGCCACAAGATATTTTATGTTGACCATCCTCTGAGAGGGCTCCCCACAGCTCCCAGTGCCCATGGTTTTCTGTTCCTGACCAATAGGAGCTGCAAGGATGGTCAATGTAAATAAAAAGCCTTCCAGCCTGCCAGCGGATTTCTCTGATGTTTGCCAATGTTTGCTGAACCCTGGTCCAGACTATAGCTCCAACCATTAGGTCTGCCCACATAACCTGGGCATTGACACAGATATGACTCAGTAACTCCAGCTGGGTAATACGGGGGTAGAGAGTATCAGAGGGGTAGTTGTGTTAGTCTGAATCTACAAAAGCGGCGAAGCATCCTGTGGCACCTTATATAGACTAACCAAAGTGTTGGAGCATAAGCTTTCGTGGGCAAAGATCCACTTCGTCAGATGCATGCATCTGACGAAGTGGATCTTTGCCCACGAAAGCTTATGCTCCAACACTTCAGTTAGTCTAAAGGTGCCACAGGACTCCTCACTGCTTTTATGGGAGTAGAGACGTGCTCTTGAAGGAGAGAGAAATAAAGAACTAGGATAAAGCAGGATCCCAGAAGGGAAGAAACTTAGAACTTAAATTTATATTTTGATTTACCATCAAAGCCAATTCCTAGGTAAGGAATGAGTTTTGACCTTACCTAAGAATCTCTGCTCTCAGAATGTGGTAGGAATTCATGTTTTAAAAGTCATGACTGTGGCTTCAGTATTACCCTTTTCTGTTTCAGCCATTCAGCCTTTCTTTTCTCCTCAGACTGCTCTATTCTTTCTGGCATATTATTTTACCCTCTAAGTCTCCTCTGCATCCAGTCTAGGTTCACTTCAGCCAAAACAAACAGCTATAACCTGGAGCTGTGTGTGAATAGATTGCTAGGAGAGACATGATTATTAGAATTAAAGACTGGCTTCCCAGTGAATTTTCACATATACCTTGTTCCTCAACTGTTTTGAAGTGAGAACTGAGATCAGGAACAGCAAGTGCAAGATTCAGCAAAGAACATGTTTCAAAATAAAGCTCTTATGGTATTGAAAGGGAGGAGGTGAAATTTTGTGAACAGTGTCTATTTCAATTAGTGCAAGCTAAACAAGGAGACGCACAGAAAAAAGCAAAGCTCAGCTGCTGTGTGCTCCTGAATATGGGTTCAGAATCAGTTCAGAAAGATTTTTTTTTCTGAAACAGCTATGGGGAAGTCACAATAAAATCATCACAATAAAATATTTGCTAACATTACCAACAAAGCAAGGGAATTTTTGAGTTAATCCTGCCTTCTGCCTCCTATCTCACCCCCATTGAGTAAAAGGATAGTGAAGTTTCATAATGTTACCTATGTATAGTATGCCACATACCTCATACAGCTGAGTTAAAGATGGAATAAAAGCCTTCATCACTCCACCCCTCTTTGCATTGGGTAGGCTGACCTCCTCAAGAGTTATTTTAATAAAGTTTTAAAAATTAAATACTTTCTAAACCTTATTTAAAATAATAAGGGGGACTGATGAGATAAGCCTCAACTGTAGACTAATAATTGGTTTAAAATATAGTTTAGCAAACTTATAACCCAATGGACAAGGTGATGCAAAACTAAATCATCTGGCAGTGTCCATCTCTAGGTATCAAGCAGTTGAGCAGTCAGAGAACAGAGAGATGCATGATAATGCTAAGATCATCTCCTCTGCTTCTGCTAGTGGGGATGATGGAAATCAAGCTGATTTTAATTTGAGAAAGGGAACGGGAACTGCAGACCTATGGCATCATATTCTCTCTCTCCAATCTCTCTCTTTCCCTCTCAGCCCTACCTATCTCCTGGTAAACAAGGGAGCATTTCTACTGAAGAATTAATTCTACAGAGTTTTTATATGGGCAGATGGAGCAAGAAACCATTTTATACACCATAATATCACATCCTGTTACCTATATTGTGCTCCATTTAAAAATCCTGGAATGATCTGTTGAAAATTATAAGAAACATGCTCAAAAACTTCTATTCAGATGCCCTGTTGAAATTAATCGTGTACCAGCAAATGCAGGAACAGCTAACTACAATTGCCATGGGCATCCATTCTGTGGTCTCCAAAAGGCATAAGAGTATGAATTTTTACTTCCATCAACCAATTATGAATGATCAAATAGCCATATATTTAAGGACAGGGACAGGGACAAGAGATAAAATGTATTTGATCATTTGCACTGCTGTGGGGAAGGAATGTCATGCTAGCCAGAGTTCCGCTAGCATGCCCAAAATAGCAGTGTGAATGCTGCCACCTGTGTATGGACCTCAAGCCTAAGTGACCCCTTTTGAGATTCTGATCTCCAGCCCTAGCTTTAACATCTGCACTTCAGGTTTTGGCATGTTATCCTGAGTTCCACTAGCATAAATCTGTCTGCTCAAGCTCGGAAGCTCATTCCTAGTCCCAGCTTCAGTATAGATATGCCCTCAGAGGCAGGGGCAATCAGGAATAACAAACGGAAGAGTTACTGACCTAATCTATGTATTGAGCATGATGTGCCATTTACATCATTAACTGTAGCTAGTTTTGACTTACATATTCAATCTGCCATGCAATATTGTAACCTGTCCATATTCAGAACAGTTTGTTTAGATCTAGATTCTATCTATTCTGTAGTTTGGGAACATTTGTAAAATTTCATTCTAAATTAATTTCTTATTTCCAACATCTTCCAAGTTCAGGGGAGATTAAATGAAGCCTATCTGTAATAGGGATACCTTTCTCATTCTCTTTTCATAATGTATATGTAAGAAACATGGACATATTAGCTGTCAATAACTGGACATTTTAAGATTTGGGGGGTAATATATATAGATATATATATGCGATAAGAGATACTAAATTCTCCCATGATATACTGGTTTTTTTTTTAAATTAGAGCTAGTTCAAAAATGCAGAAGCTTTTTAATTAAATGGTCAATATTTCAACAATTTTCAGCCACTCCAGTTTTTGCATCTGTTTTCTTGTTGTTTTCAGAATTTTATCAGCCATATTTCTAATATATCTTTGTATATTTCATCCACTTTACTCCACCCATATTCTTTTGTGAAACCCCATTTTCTTGTGATTATTTTCCAACCTGAAAGTGGTGTATATTTATTTGACTGTAAACTGTGGGGCAAGGACAATGTCTGCTTCACAATATAAATGAATAATGAATTTCTTGCATTTCCAGAATGGGAAGTAGCTCTATTTGTTTTCCAGCTGTGAAAATAATGCTTTTGTAGAATTGTAAATGTAAGAAGCACTGTTAACAGTTACATCAAAAGAAATAATAGTCAGAAATTCTGGATTCTCTGTTCAAATTCTGTCTCTGCCAAACTGTAAGAGCCTAGTCACACCCTGGCCTCGTGTTGACCATCGATAAAAAGTATATTATAATATTTAGCTAACTTAATGGAATGCTGTTAATCTTAATTAATATGCTGTGATCAGAGATAAAAGGTGTCATATACAAGGTCACAATTGTTTACTGTAGACACACAGCAGGAAGGCTGGTGTTTAATGCTTTTGTGAAATTGGAAACTTCAGAATTTTATATGATGTGTGCTAAGCTGCATCTTTTCAAACTGCTTTTTCTTTAAACTTACATGCAATATAGAGGTACAGTGTTTTGAAATATAGTAGAGATAGCTTTAGAGATTTTAAGAACTAATTAGGAAGAGATTTAAGGACTGGAAAGTAATGGTTCTAATGTATAAATATAAATATAAAATATAAAATAAAAAATCATTCAACATTTTACTATTAGATTTAGGGCCATATAATAATAATGTAAAATACATACAGTAAATATAATGAAGAACCTGATACAACCACAGTGGAAACATGTATGAGTAGCAGAGTGGAAAACTGACATGAGAAAGTAGTCACCGAGGGTATGTCTACACTACCCCGCTAGTTCGAACTAGCGGGGTAATGTAGGCATACTGCACTTGCAAATGATGCCCGGGATTTGAATTTCCCGGGCTTCATTTGCATAAGCGGGGAGCCGCCATTTTTAAAACACCGCTGGTTCGAACCCCGTGCAGCGTGGAACGAGGTGTACCGGTAGTTCGGAATAGGAAGCCTAATTCGAACTACCTAGTTCGAGCCCCGTGTAGCCGCGCTGCACGGGGTTCGAACCAGCGGGGGTTTAAAAATGGCGGCTCCCCGCTTATGCAAATGAAGCCCGGGAAATTCAAATCCCGGGCTTCATTTGCAAGTGCAGTATGCCTACATTACCCTCCTAGTTCGAACTAGGAGGGTAGTGTAGACATACCCCAAGCTATTTTATTTCAATGTTTTCTTCTTATGGTACATTAGTTTTCTACTGTACATTATTAATTTTTTCCAGTACCAAATATTCTTTTGACTGATCTGAAGGCTGGATGTATTATGTGCTGCCTGGTGGGGCTGGCACCATACTCATCATGTCATATTGATGGAGTTTTGAGCACAAGTTCTGTCATCCCAAGGGTGCGTCTACATTGCAGGACTTAACAAAAACAAAGGGTGTGAGGAGCATGGAGCTCTGAGTGGGGGTGTGAAAACCTTGACACAAAACCTTGACACTGTTGTCTTGGATTTTGTTACCCCAGACGGGGTGGAAACAAAACTTAGCTGAAAGGCCAAGCCATGCAAAGACAGAATGCCACACAACCACAGTGATAGTTGGCAGTACCACTAGTGACTCAACATATTTTGACACCTTAAACAATTACTTAGCCACAGCCAGAGCATGTGTCAAGATGAATAAAAGCAAGGCTTTGTGTGTGGGGATTTTGGGGTGCTTCTTTGCTCAGCCAGAGGCTTTACAGATCATAAAGATCCTTACAGGGGTTATAATGTTTTAGGATTAACCTTCAGCTGAGTTGAATTAGGAGTGATTTGCCTCCTGCCAGGTTAAGGTGATGAGGTGGAAGAGATAAAACCTGACATTGGCAGGAAGGGTGATGTTAATGAAACCATTGCAGTTAGCTTTCTATATTGAGGTGGCATATGGGATCCTCCTTCTGGCAAATTGTGGATAAAATTGACAGGGTTATTTTTTTCAGATGCTAGAGGGTAATAAATGTAACATAGTAAAGAGAACTATAATTTAATCTACCAGTTAAAGAAGGGACCTTAAGGTTGGTGTGCTCAGAAACTTTCCTGTTGGTGTGACAAATTGGAAAAATGTCTGTACTATTTCTTATTAATATTATATATGATCCTGTTCAATTTGATATTGTTATATCCCTGAATGTGAATAATCAAATCAAAGGAGACTGTAAAGAGGGGCTGTTAAGGAATCCAGCAAAGGTAAAAGAATGACACAGATAAGAAAGCGGATGGGGTATACCAGCTGAAAAAGGGTTAAGATAGCAATAGATATGTCAGAAGTTGGGGGAAGAAGCTACTTCACGAGCACAACCAAATAAACATGGGTTTTTTCTTCTTCCCAAGGTTAAGGTTGTGACTGAGAGACTATGAGGGGTTATTCCCTAGCAGAAAGGTATGACACTTGGAAACTGAAAGACAATCACAGGGTAAGCATGACGCTAAGCTAGGGGGAGAGGAAGATCAGTTGGAGAGAAGAGGTCCAGAATGACCTACAGATTAAAGGATTGGGCCAAAATAAATCTGATGAGGTTCAACAAGGACAAGTGCAGAGTTCTGCACTTGGAACGGAAGAACCCAAAGCATTGTTACAAGCTGGGGACTGACTGGCTAGGTAGCAGTTCAGCAGAAAAGGATCTGAGGATTCCAGTGGATGAGAACCTGGATATAAGTCAACAGTGTGCCCTTGTAACTAAGGAGGCTAATGGCATATCAGGGTGCATTATGAAGAGCATTGCCAGCAGATCTAAAGAAGTGATTATTCCCCTTTATTTGGCACATTGGATGTGGACACATTGGAGAGGGTCCAGCAGTGGGCAACCAAAATGATTAGGAGCACTTGACCTACGAGGAAAGGCTGAGAGATTTGGGATTATTTAGTCTACAGAAGAGAAGAGTGAGGGGAGGATTTGATAGCAGCCTTCAACTTCCTGAAGGGAGGTTCTAAAGAGGATGGAGAGAAGCTGTTGTCAGTAGTGATGGATGGCAGAACAAGGAGCAATGGTCTCAAGTGGGAGAGGCCTAGTTGGATATTAGGAAAAACTATTTCACTAGGAGGGCGGTGAAGCACTGGAATGGGTTACCTATGGAGGTGGTGGAATCTTCATCCCTAGAGATTTTTAAGTCTTGGCCTGACAAAGCCTGGCTGGGATGATTTAATTGGGGTTGGTTCTGTTTTGGGCAGGGGGCTGGACTCAATGACCTTCTGAGGTTTCCTCCAGTCCTTGGATTCTATGATGTAGACTGGCATAGCAACTGACTTGAAAGCCACCCTCTATGTTAAGCAGGCTGTAATTTGGTGCCCAGACAAAATTGGGGGAGAGTGTGATAAGGCTAAGTCATGTCTACTTAGATGCTTGAGGGAAATGATAACCATGGAAAATACAATATGCATATACATCTCTATTATTTTTAAATCTGCTTCTGTAATTTCTGTGTATTACTTGGGCAAAAAAAAATCATACTTTGTTTTTAAGAAACTGATTCCACTATCTATAGGTCCCCAGCAGAGAACTCGCACAGGGATCATGACTAGCAGAGCCTGCTAAACCTAACCTTAACTTAATTTCCTAGATTTACCAGGCTTCTTTATGTGATAATTATAGCATCTTTGCACTGTATTTTCCCTTATAACACCTGCAATTTGTATGCACAAACATTTGAGGGGCACAGGCAGAGATACAGCTGCTTGAATTTACCCACTACCTAAAGTGACCATTTCTATTACCAATGACTGTGCCTGGATGCACGTTAACCATACTTGCTATATCAAATTTCAGACTCAAATTTGGAAACTTGGTTATGGCCTCTTTAAAAATCTGATGCATAAAGTATGCACTCTGATACCAAGGTGATGGATGAGATAAAAACAACTAGTATGAATAAATTAAACTGATAATTCCCAAATCTTAACATTAATTTTTTACCTAGTAGGCAGTATGGGATCTTTCCCAGAAGATGATGATAAATAGAACATTTGAATCAGCATTAGTGATCTATATCTTAGCCATAATTTCAGTCATTTAGGATGAATGATTCAAATACCTGCCCTAAATTATATTAATGCATGTTATGTGATGACAGGCCAAAAACAAGGTTTATTAGTTATCTTCAAGACTGAATTTATGATTGGATAGATGTCACTCACAACCAGCAACTGAGGTAATTTAAGTGAAGAAGTGACTCAAAAAATCAATCTTGTCTCCAAAGAACTAAAGAATAGGTAAAATTCTAAGATTTGCTATCAGAAAGCTATCTTTAGAATTCAGAACCTTTGGTGTGGGTTTTCTGGAATAAGGCAGCTTACCTATGTCAAAACATTATTTATATTCTGCTACATATCAGGTCTATGAAGGGTGTTACCAAAGGAATATTACAAAGCCAACAGAACAATTTAAGTAGAAACAGCTCCCTTGCTTTGTCCTGCAATAGATTCAAGAAGTGACAGGGATACAGATGCAAAAGAAAAGATTGTTCTTGGCAAGAGAGATATGTTCAAATAGAAACAGCACTTAGCATGCAGTGCTTTTGCATAGCCAAAATGAGATTCAAAGGTATTATTTGATGTCAGTTAATTTAAATAGTTTAAAACTAACCAATAAGGAATGTAATAGAAATAAAATAAAATAATCAGGACATATTTCTGAAATCAATGGGACTTGAGTGCTCAAATAAATAAATAAAATACCACTCAACACCTGTCTGTATCTTTAGGTGCCTACTTTAACAATCTGCCCATGAGTGCCTTCCAGTAGTGCAGTGTGACATGACTAACTTCACAAGTGCTTAGTTTTTTCACACATCCTTTCCCCAAAGGCAAAGTGGTATTATGCACTCTAGTGATTTCCTGCAGTTCACTCTAATGTGTATACACATCTGTGTGTTTATATTAGATAATGCAAGATCAAGAAAATGTGTCTTGTACTTGAAGTGAGGAGTTTGTATAGAAGTTTTATTTTCAGTCTGAATTCAGGCCTCATGTTGGGGAGACAAACTGTACTGTTCTATGTTATTCATTATTTGCAATTCTCTAGCACCTATGTCCTAGGAGCTCTAGTTAAGAGCCAGGACTTCATTATGCGAGATGCTATACAACCAAAATAAAAAGTCCCCAGAGTTTCTAACCGTGGAGTGCTTCATGCCCTGGTATTTTGCATTGCTGGAGTGTACATGACAGGTGACAGAATCAGATATAACTGAGGTCAGGATGCTCTCCTAGATCACCAGAGATGGGTGAAAGCTTACCAACAGAGGCTTCTATACAAGCACTTAGCATCACTGAGGAACCCAAGAGCACTGCTCAAGCACAGACTGAATTGGCCAGTTGCAGGTGTGTACCTTTAACCTTCACATGCTGCAAATTCCTCAAAGTGCTTTTTCATGTCAACCAGAATAATCTCAGACTTGCTTGGGCTACGCCTCAATCTGCTGTTCTTTATATATGAACTAATCTCCTTCAAATATACATGACCATCTTTGTGTAAGTGGTATGTGGTGAAAGATAGATCAAGTCTAATTACTTAGTGAAAAAAGAGTTATACTGTCTGCAGTAATCCACAATGTTGACTCAAGCACTATATGGTTGATGGAATAGAACAGTTATGAATTCAGTGGACCAGTGCCTCGCCTATAGTAAACTAGCCAGCCTCCAGTAAAGTCAATGCAGCTACCCTCAGGCTATCAGAGATCTTCTGGAAAAACTTTTTTTGAAAGAGAGCATCCACTCAGCAAAAGCACAAGGAAAAAGCGATGTGCTTTTTCAAAAGATAGTGTCCACATTGATTAGATGCTATCTCACATTTAAGTTGTGATTAGTATGGATGAAGTGGCCATCAAGGCACCTGTGTCATTTCCTGGTGTCCTCTTCTTTCGAAAGAACTCCCTCTTCTGTGTCCACACACGCCTTTTTCCAAAAATGCTTTTTCAGAAAAAGGCTACTTCCTCGTAGAAAAAGATTTACTGCTGTCAGAAAAACCCCTCCATTCTTTTGACTTTTTGTTGAAAGAACGCAATAGCAGTGTGGATGTAAGTATAGTATTTCTGAAAAAACGGCCATTTTTCTGGAAAAGCGCTGCAGTGTAGACATATCTTCATTTACCTCAGCTGAAGATCTGACCCAGTATGGATTGAATTTTGATTTTTTTATTTTACCTGTGGTGTTTGCTGAAAAACTGTAAATCTAGTCAAATAATATATTTGTAATCTGATCAAAGTTTACTGAAGTCTATGTGAGTTCTTCCATTAGTTTCAATGGGCTTTGGATCAGATCTCTGATAAATAATACTTGACAAGTTCTAACTGGAAGGTAACTTTCCTAGTTCTAACAAGAGTATGGGCTGCCAACCCTACACACCAGACATTTTGCTTTCCTATACAAATCAGTATTGTATGGTTTCACTTAGTACCTCAGTTGCTTGTTCCATTTTGAATTCATCCTAGCTATCAGTACTTTCATTAAGGAGACAGAGACAATGCTTATGACATGAGATTAGAAATCTGAGTTTATTTCTTGGCTCTTCCATTGTTTTGTTGTGTAACTTTGGGTAAATAACCTCTTTCTGTCTCACTTTCCTCATCTGCAAATAGTGATTTGAATACATCTGAATGACCTTTGTGAAGCAATGTCTGATCTATGGCCAAGAAATGTCATACTTGCTAGTTAGCATCAGTATTATGATCACTACTAAATAAGAATTGGAGAAGATGCATTGCTTATCACTTTGGAGCATTCCAGACAAATTTCCTTTCTTCTGCATTTGGGGAAGATGGAAAAACAACAAAAATAAATAAATAACCATAAATAGCTCTTTTCTCCACTGAAGAAACAGCTGCTTTGAAAGTTCTAAAATTCAAACTCTGGTAAAATCAGCAGCAAAGTGTAGATAGTATGATGAGTGATTTTTAACCACTTCTGGGGGGAGAGGGGGAGAGGGATAAAGCCTGTGCCTGTATTTTATTTCTGTTCCATACATCATTAGTTGAAAAGGTATAGCACTTTTAGTATTTGATCTCAAGTTTCTGGAACTAAATTATTTTTCTAACTAAAAGAAAATTAGTGTTTATATCTTTTTTCTTATACTGAATTTATTTATGAACACTAGCAGATTTAGATAGGTAAGAAAGATTTTTTTTCACTCCAAAATATCTGATGTAGGTGCAATGCATCATGAGGTATGTATTGATTTTAATTAAAAAGCCATTCCTGCCCAGCTTTAATTTTTATTCTTTATGTATATTGCAGTAGCATTCAGCAGTAACCGTCAGGCTCAGGGCACTATTGTGCTAGGTGCTGTACAGTCTCAGAAAACACAGCCTCTTTCCCAGAATGGCTTATAGTATGAGACATGGTCTAGCAAAGAATCCACAACTGTAGCTTCTTACATTCACCTTCTGTGAGCCTCCACATTACCAAATGAGTCCATGTTTGCAGACTTCCTTGAAGTACTCACATTGGTTTGATAGCAACAATTTCTGGCACCCAACAAATAGGGGGAGAGTGAATTACTCAGTTGCATAAGAAGCAGCTCAACACTGCAATTAGACACACTAAAATACTTACAGATTTTTCTTTTATCTTCCTTCCTGATCGGCTACTCACTCCAGAGCTGTCTCTCTCCCCTTTTGCTCTGTAGCCCATATTTCATTTCTATAGAGTTGATTTTCATCATTTAACATTTATTTTTAGTTTTCAAACTTCCTTCTCTTTCCTCCATCTTATTTTCCCTACTCTCAGCAATCCTCAGCCTCTAATACAAAGCCATTTACTTACTGCCTTCCAAAAGGCAATGTTTCCTCTGGCAATAATGTGCAGTTCATTGCTAATGGAGAGCGTTATCAGGATATGTACCAGAGCCTGCAAGGGTACAAGTGTATTCTTGACTTGCTGCTTCTTCCAGTGATCCACAGAGATGAGGGATATGCAGGGATGAGTAGTTAAAGGAACCAGGCTAGTCTGAATCTCATTTGTGGGCTACTGAACAGCTCTGATTCCACCTTCAATGGGACTTCCGTGTAAAGGAAATCCATTTCACCAGAAAGTCAAGAGTTAAAAAAAAACTCAATCCTGAATTATTGTAAGGAATGTACTTGCACTTGAGGTGGTTTTATAAACTACTCCCTCTACATGATGGGCTGTAAAGGTCAGTCAACTGATTTGACAAGCACTTAGCAACCAGAAGTAACAGCACATTGAGGGACCAGACCATACGGATAGTAATGTCAAACAATGCCTGCTCCCTCATTCTCAAATAGGTTCATGCACATAGAAATGAAGCCTGATCCAGCATTTACTCTCAGAAAGTCTCGTTGAGATCAAATGGATGATTACCAATATTAAGAATATCCATACCATCTCCTAAAGATCAACTCTTTATTCAGATGAGAAATCTTCAAATGAATGGGAGTTCTTACCTGAGTGAGAACGGTAGGAATGGACACCAAATATCGTCAAAAATTTAAAAGACTTCTTAGATAATGTTGAGCCCGTCATCTCATATTGATCTTGCACACAACTAGTAATACAGTATAATATATGAATTTATCTGATGTATATGAATGAGTAAGCCCGTAAAATAGATTTGACAGAACTGAAAGGTTGCAAAGTCTTCTGCTGCATGAAGACAACATTGTACAGTGCATGGCATACAATGTTATCAGCTTGCATGTTAATTTGATTACGTTGGAATCAATCATTTGCCCACCACTCATGTGATAAACACAGCCTTAGTTCTCTAAGTAGTTAATTAGGTGACAATCTCACTCCAGTCTAAGAGTAGCTTCATTATCTCAAGTCAATTACTGGTTGATTTATCAATTAGTTTTGCCACTGATGGTTCCAGAAGTATCATGCATTGCAATGTGGCACAATTTAATTACACCAGAGTTTATTAGCACAGGCTTAAAGGCACTTAGAGAAATCTCAGGAGGTTAATAATAATAAATTATATTCAGGTCAAAATTTGAAAGTATAAATTAGATCATTCAAATGTTAAAACTCACCACACAAGAGTATAATAAAACATGCTTAGATTCTCACGCTGATATATTTATGATTCAAGACTTACTTTTTGCTCTTTAGTAAGCATTTCCCTCATTAAATGTTTTACAGCAGTGTTATGCAGAGCACTAAAGATGTGAGGAAACTACCTAACAAGATCAAGTTATGAAAATGAAAGGTTGTTGTGTCATGAACCATAACTAGACTAAACACTATTGAAAATATTCAATTATAAAGACAAAATTAATTAGGATTTTTTTAATCCTTCGAACAACAACAACAAAAAAATCTGCCCTTTGAGGGATTCCAGATGGCCTAAATTGTTCCACAGCAGCGCTGATAGGCAAGTACCTGGTTTTTGCTAGAACGCTTACAATGCTTTAATGGGCCGCTAAGGATGGCATATTTAACCTCGTGCAATGTATGTGATGTTAATTTGTAAAAGCGTGCAAGGCCAGAATAGAATATCCCTGATCCTGTGAGGTAATGAATACTCCTGTGAGAAATGGTCTGCCTTCAATTTCCTCTAACTTCATTGCAGTGCTGAACATGCTCACTAGCTTGCAGCAGTGTTCAACAACTTGTAGAATTCAGTGTGTAGTATTGCCTAATACTGGACTCTCACATATAAATTCTGTGATCTGTGAGCTTATTGTCCTACTAAATACAATTCAAATAAGAGATATACACTGGGCCACATATTAGGAGAAAATTGTAATTACCACTCTCTGACATTGAGGGTAATGGGAAGAAGAGTAAGCAGCATCCCTCTACATGTGACTCTAGGCTTCCTCCCTTCCCCCATCCTCCCAAAATGGTGCTGTTGTGTATACATTAATCTGGGTACCCAATCCTGGTTTTACAGAACTCAGTGTCTAAACTCCCCTTTCATCTAATTGATGGTACCCTAACAGTGAGGGTTTCAAAAGCCCTCTAGATAGTCAATCCAATGCGGAGTGTTTTGAAAATCTCACTTAAGACTTTACATGTGCAACTACCTGTCTCTCAATTAAAAATTATGTTTCTAATTGATCATTTTCAACGTAAAGTTTTACTTATAGGGCTTCAAATGAGTCTTCTTGTTAACTGAATCTGGTCCATTCTTGAGTGAAAATGTTTTTTTTTTCTGGTGGCAAGGTGGTTTGTGTGTGAACTTCCACATTTTGTGGGAAGTCTAAAAACACTCAGGTTTCAGGAGTTCTGAATACTATTGCAAAAATTTCACATCGTGTTAATGAAGCTCTTAGCTATGCACCTGAGTCATTCTGCTCAGTGGGATAACACAGTAGCAGCTCAGCAAAACCCATTAATGCGGGATCAGGTGATTCTGCACTTCCTCTTCCTGTCCAGCTATTTTTACCTTCTACATGCTGCACCATACATTTGCACTGCACAGTGTGAACGTATATTTGATACTCAAGTGAGCGAAGTCAGAATGTGAGGAAAAGCAATGGGGGAAACTGAAACAACAGATCCATCTTTCTCTCTCTAAATCTTTCTTCTGTTAGCACTTTCCATAAACTGATTAATCATAAATTATTAATGCCAGCCTCACCGATACACACTCTATCTCCTCTCATTGAAATCTGTCTCCTAGGCATTCTGGCAGTGTTTTTGACAGATAAGCCAATAGTGCCTCTATTTGCATAATTGTGCTGGCACCTTGCTGCATAGCTAACATGCTGTAGTGTTGACACAATGGCATATGATGTATTTGTGGTTGGTATAATCTTGATGGCCCAAAATCACTATTTTTGGATGAGAAGATTATAAATGTCACAATTTTAAGTTGTAATTCATTTGATTTATGTTAGTTTTTAACTATACACAATTTTTGAGGAAAGAAGTTCCCTTCCTCGTATGAAACAGTCAAATGTACAAAATATTATGTTGGGAAAGTAGCAATGTGATGGACTAGAAACAAAACAAACAAACAAAAAAAACCAGACTTCTGTGTTTTAAAGCAGCTCAGAATATGAATTACTAGCTGAGAATATTACTGCAGCAACATTTTGGTTTTCCTGTGATTCTAGATCCATTTTCTATGTATTATCCATGTTGAAAAGGTACTTACAAAGTCCTTACCTGAAGAAAAATTCATTTCACATTAGTTGCCATTTCTATTAGACAGGTATGTATGTCACATTAGCCACAACGTTAACAGCTGGCTTGTTGGTAGCCACAGAAGACACACCAACTATGATGCTGTATGGAATCTGGGAGACACTGTTATTGTCAATATCAAATATTATTATTACAAGAAATCTCATGCTCACCTTAGAGGGAACTTTGCTCTGGAGTAACTTTTCTACAAACTGAAGCTCTGGACAAGGAACTGAATGAGTCATTCAAACTCTGGATGTGTGTTCAGAGGGACTTTCAAGCCAGCAAACTGTAATGCTAAGAACCTGGTATATGGATCTTGAAGTCTTTGTATGTATCTGAGTTCTTTATCATTTAACAACTCTCTTCTTATTCTTTTTCTTTATAATAGCCCTTGGCTGTGTCTACACTGGCACCCTTTTCCGTAAAAGAGATGCTAATGAGACACTTCGGAATTGAAAGTAGGAATAAGGGATCTTGCGGAAAAGGGCTTATTTTCCGCAAGATCCCGTAAAGACTGGCGCTTTTCTCCGGCAAAACCCCGAGCCGGAAAAAAGCGGCAGCCATGTTCATGCAAATGCCACGGGGGATATTTAAATCCCCCGCGGAATTTGCAATTCTGAAGTGTCTCATTAGCATCCCTTTTACGGAAAAGGGTGCCAGTGTAGACACAGCCCTTTAGTTTGAGACACTAAAAGATTGACTGCAAGCATGGTAGTTTTTCGGGGCTGGGTTCCAACCTACTATTGACTTGATAATGTGGCTGGCCCTTGGGGGTTCAGAAGAATATTTTGTATACTGAGCAGATTTTAAAAAAAAATTTCTCACTGTACGGGACCTAGTTGTTGATTGGGAGCCAGAAAACTGGAATGCAATAAGGGGACTGCATGATTTTTTTTGTAGCTTCTTGATAACCAGTGCGGGAGATCCAATGTACACTTTTGTGACTCGCTGGTGAGTTTAACTTCAGAAATAACCATCCATTTTGGGAGTATCTGTTCTTTGGAGTCTGCCTTGATCTTGGCATTTTTGGGGAGGGCTACACCAGATCACACCATGGGTTGAATGGATCATAGAGACAGAACTGCTCTCTAATGTATGCAAGTTATTTATCCAGAAAAGGGGGCTTTTAAGGTAACAGCCATCGGTGACATCGTCATATTTTATAGGCTAGTTTTAAAGTAATGCTGAATATACTATAGCCACTCCAACTGTCAGCAATGGTGGCCTGAGAAAACAGAACGCCCACACCTTAAAAATCTTTACATTTAAGTGATACTGAGGCTCTTAAATCCCTTAAAATCACTATTCAAAATGCTCCTGTGAGCAACTAAGAAACTTACTTCCCTATAACGTACGAGTTCTTTTGTTAATTGGTCAAAGGATCCATTTGAATGAACATAGGTCTTGTACAATGGGCCCTAACATTAATTGGAAACAAGCAATAACTGAATAAGGGGCACTTATGTCTTTCCAAGCTATTGTTTTGTGGTGAAAAGACATAGCATTTGAGAATAGCTCTATAAACTTAGAGCAGTATTATTAATAGTACTGTGTGTCTGTGCTTTTAAAAACAAGTTAAATAACATAAAACAAAGGAGTGTACATAGTTTGTGGATTCTTATGGGTGAATTTAATATAGAAACGTAGAACACAAATGAAGAAATGTGTTGTCATGCTGTAATTTCCATCAATATCTCAACTGAGGGTTGCGTACAGAGGCAATATTGTTCCCTTAGTAACTATTTAAATGCATATTAGTCCTTTCTCTCTTTTGTCTTGGCAATACAGTGACTGAAAACCTAGTAAAGAACACTGGATGATTTTAAATTAATGAGAGTTAGTGGATGCATTGTCATTTGATTTTTTTTAACGTCCTTGCTTTGCAGTTTTAGAACTATGTAAGCATCTCTCTCTTCTGCAGATAAAATTTTGAAATCCTCTTTATTAATAATTTTGAATTTAAGTTGAAACATTTATTTTGATCTTCTCTTACTAGATGGGATAAATGAATTCAAGCTCTTCAGGGAGATCAGACATTTGTGTCTCTGGGTCACAAAGCGTTCCAAAGGTGTTCCCACCAGTTTGAGGTGATCATCATTTCCTTTTATGTCTTTCAATATTTGGTCTATACATATCCTCTTTTCTATGGTATACAAAGCCATCCATTCAATCTTTCAGTGACAATTTGTTTTAATTGAAACTGCTGGTTGGATATGACTTTGGCCTTATCCATGTTCATTTTTAGACCAACCCTTGTGCTTTCTCATGGAATTGCTTTAATCATGATTTCCTCCAATGTATGAGAGATCAAAACACTGTTAGCTACATAGCTCAAATTATATTTTTCTCAGCAGGCTGGAGAACTCTCAAAATATTATTTTATTTTAAATGGGAAGTGAATTTAATGCTTGTGAAGGTGCTTGAAGATGAAAGCCTTTTAATCTGCTTAAGCAGGCACTGGCACAGAGTTCAGGCAGGTGGAGGGGTGGAATTTTTCTCTGGTGGTAAAGAGCCCTGAGAAACAAAGTGTTTTAAAGCATCTGAATCTTATGGTTCATGAGGGTGAATAATTTGTTTTTACATGTATCTCAAGGGATAATGGAGTTTGAGATGGACATCATTTGTCATGGAATTTACTTAAGACCAAAATAGAAATAAGTAAATCAGTAGTTTCCTAAAGGTCTGTCTATGAAGGGGCAGTAATAATGCAAGTAGGAGTCAACATGGACCTTGCAAACCTCCCTTTTTAGGATGAATTAGTGGAGTTTGGTCTCTATCATCACTTCTTCCTTAGTGTATCTACTGAGCTTTCCTGCAAAGGTGAGTAATAATTTCGATGATGTAGACCTTGTCCATTGAGATATGTTCTAAGATTGACTCTTTTTCAAATACACCAGGAAAACACAGACTTTTACATAGTACTGGGTTTCATTCAATATCAAACAGGTCTGCATTTTGATCATTCTCAGTCTGTCTGGAATTTTGAAGCCTGTGTTCATTCCAAATCAGAACAAAACCTCAAAACTTTGCAAAATTGGAATGTGGAATGAAAAGTCCAAAACTTAAATTTGAAATCATTGAGTACTTTAGTTTTGATACTATCAAATATATAATATTTTATATTTTAATATAAAGTATTAATTATAAATAAATAACAATTATAATAAGATTTTAAAAGAACTATATTAACAATATCCCAACAAAGACAAGGAAGTCACAATTATTCATTTTGACATCTCTCTCCTCCCTCATATCAACATATCCCACAAACAGTTGATTTAAATAAAATTGATTTTTCCAATGAAGAACCCTTCTATTAATTTTTCAACCTGTTAAGTCCAGCACTGACCTCTCTCAAACCAGTCCAGCTTTTGAAAAAACTACCTCTTCTCATCCCACCAGCTCGCCATACTCCTGTGTCCTCCAAATTGCCACAAAGAACTTAAATGCAGGAGCGTTATTTATATCGTATATGGATTCATGGAAGGACGTGGACGAGAATCATGCAAAACAGGATGGTGTGGAAAAGTTGTGATCTGTATTGGTGGCGAGACTATCTGCATTGATGAAATCATGAATCTTCCAAGTTTTCATATTAACTGTCCATGACATAACTTGCTTATGAGGTGTATGAAAAGCACTTTGTAAATATTATATGGGTCCAAATTCTGTAACATTTACTGAAGAAAACTATGGGAGTTTTGGGTAGCAAGGATTTCCTAATAACATAGTACAAGTTGGACCTCCCCGGTCAGGCACCCTGGGGACCAGACCTGTCCTGAATAAGGGAATTTGGCCTCCCAGGACACTGACCCTTTCTCTGGTTTGCTCCACTCCAGCCTTTCTGCTATAGGGCTTGGGCTTTGCTCTGTCCTATTCCTGTCAGGTGGCTGCGTCTCTCTGGGGACAGAGCTCCCCAGCTACTGTGGCTCCACTTCTGTCCCACCTGGCTGGGACTTCTCAGGGATGGGGCTCCACAGCTGCCCCGTTGCTGCTGCGCCCAGCTGGGGCTTCCTGGGGATAGGGCTCTGCGGCTGCCTCACTGCTGTTGCGCTCATTCCAAGGATGGAGCTCCATAGCTGCTCTGCAGTGCTGCAGTTGGCGGGGGCTCCTTTCGATGGGGCTCCCCGCTACTGAACTCCCGACCAGCTTGCACTCCTGGGTGCTGGGGCTGGACCAGAGAGTCCCAGAGTTATGAGGTCCATCCTGTATATCTTTGTGCTCATTCTATTTGGATCATTTTGGTTTTGGTGCATAGCTTGGTGGATGGTGGGGTAACCACTACTTTAAGTGTAGATACCCAAAGCAAATATGCATCGCTTTTTAAAACTACTCTTTATGACAGACTTTACCTCATCCTATTTATGAACATGAGACATCATGGCTAGTTTGCAGTCATTTTCTCAATTATTTTTATAACCACCTATGATTATTACTACAGAAAATTAAATGGGGGAATCCAGTGAGTCTTCTCTCAAAAAAAAATCTTTTTATCGATTTACCTTTTCTCCTTTCTCATTGTGATCTTCCAGTAATGGGCATGCTCTCATTCCTCATGGCATTCAGAAGCCAATCATCTCCTCATACTAGTTCCAACAAACTTTGCATTCCTGCAAGGCCAAGACAAGAATATTAACTTTTCATGGTTAGGAATTGTTATTTCAAACCTGTTTCAGATTGTCCATGGACCCTTATTTTCTTTCAATTTATCTGCAGGAATACATTAGTTTTTCAGTTATTTAAAAAATAAGCTAAGGCATGTTATTGGGGTGAGACACCACTAGGGTAGGGGACCCTTATGATAAGAACACCTTGGTGGGGTACTTATGGGCCTGTCTCTGTGACATAGATGCAGGTCATAGCTGATGCTATCATTAGAATTGTGGGCAGTCTGTGATGGGAGACACCAGCAGGTGTCAGCATTAAATGTAAGGGTTTTTTTTTCTTTTTCAGGGTGTGAGTCTTAAAATTGAAGGAGAGTGGAAAATTATGCCATTGGGTGTTATAGCATATTTAAATTTCTCTCTGACAGTTCTGTGAGACATGGTAAGGATGCAGAATCCATAGATGTGGATACTTATATCAGCATTACACACTATTTGGGGAAAAGACACAGTGAGCACAATAATTAGAAGGATTTTAGTGGGATAGCACGGTAAGGCTTGAAAAGTGAGAGGTAAGAAGTGAATGGGTGGAGGAGAAGGAGTCTATTTGTGTCTATTTTTTTTCAGCCAACCACTATGCTTACTAGTACACAGACTGCAGCAACTTCTTCCCTTCAATGGCCACTATCTAGGATAGAACAATACTACCATATGCTGGGAATATAGATGCCCAGGGAATAGGTATAGTTAAGGGGCTCAGATTCCTCTATCCCTGTGGTAGTTGACAGGGGGAGACCAGATAATGCATTTATGAGAAGAGCATGGAAATCAAGGGGAACAAGAGGTTTAATTTCTATTCTTTTTAATTCTACCGCCTCACGAGGTTGTGTTGTCAGGAGACAAGAATTTTGGCCTTCAACACATGATAATTAATATTCTGTTTGTTTTTTCCACTAATCAAGAATTAATCATTTATAATTTAATAGAACTAGTGACCTCTCCACCCTCCAAAAATTAATGTGTTTTACCGAGACCTGTTTGGTGAGATTCTTCCATCTTCCAACCCACTGAATGGCACCTTATGCCAGCGGAGGAATGAGGCTACTCAGCATGCTAGAAGTTAACATTCTTTTTCTTTAGTATTGAGGCTTTTCCATTATGCATATTTTGTATGTAAACTAAAAAAAAAAACCCCAAATCATTTGCATGTAGAGTACTGTGTTATGCACACCTAACTACACAGCTTCTGTAGGGAAACCTGCTGGTTTCTCTAGGCAGTCTGCTTAAGTGGGCAAGAGTTAAAGGTGGAGAACATGGCCATAAAAAAGATTTTTGTAAAATATCTGAAACATTTACTGTCACTACAGTCAACAAAATGACTATATTTGGAAACGATTCGACATTTTTCCATACAAGATTTTGGAGGATGACTAGAAATAAAATGTCATTCATCCTCGATCGCAAGTGGAAGGTTAGGGTAACCTGTATAGCAGTGTTATCAGAGCAGGTATCACAAAATTGCATGCCTGGAGATCCATGCCATGAAAAATGGATTTAGTTTGTACTCCTTGCCACTCTTGTTGTGACTATATCTCAACAATGGCTTTTCCGTTCTTGTTACACTTTCTCATCAAGAGACTGCAGTATCAACTATGTAGTAACAAAAGACACTTTAGGAATAATAAGGATACGTGTACATTGCAACATTATTTCAAAATAACTAGCACTATTTCGAAATAACTTAGTCCACGTCTTCACAGCAGGCAGTTATTCACAGCAGGCAGTCGAAATACAGTACTGTCAAGCTGGAGGACTTCTTACTCCAACTCCTGTTACCCTCATTGTATGAGGAATAAGGGAAGTAGGAAGAAGAGTGCTCTATTTCAAAATAAATGCTGTGTGGACACACCCTATTTTGAAATAAGCGACACAATTGACATAGCTCAATTTTTGTAGCTTATTTCGAGTTAAGCTCTGCAGTGTGGAAATACTCTAACAGGCCATGTAGCTTGACATGCCGGCCCTTTAAATGTAATGCTCAGTAAAGTACGTGCCACATAGACAGTAATACCCACTACTTTCTTTCCTATATTGCAGTTGGCTGGTACTTGGCACTGTGGGCCCTGTGGTTAGCAGAATATTGGGATTCAGGATTCCTGTGCTCTCCCCCAGCCCTCTCTGTTTATGACCTTGAATACATTATAACTTCTCATGTGTTTTTATAATTTCACCATCTGTAAAACCAGTATAATAATCACTGCATCATAGAAACTGGAATTGAAAAAAAAAAGATTTGTTCATCAGTACAGGCAGTCCCCGGGTTACATATAAGATAGGGACTGTAGGTTTGTTCTTAAGTTGAATCTGTATGTAAGTTGGAACTGGCGTCCAGATTCAGCCGCTGCTGAAACTGACCGCCAGTTCTGACTTACATACAGAATCAACTTAAGAACCCCAAGCGTCCCCAAGTCAGCTGCTGCTGAAACTGATCAGCAGCTGATTCCAGGAAGCCCGGGGCAGAGCAACTCTGCCTCGGGCTTCCTGTAGTCAGCGCTGGTCAGTTTCAGCAACGGCTAAATCAGGACGCCTGGGGCAAAGCAGCTGGGGTGCTGCTGGGTTGCTCCAGTAGCGCCACTCCTCGGCACTACTGGACCAACCCAGCAGCACCCCATCTGCTCTGCCCCAGGCGTCCTGATTCAGCCGCTGCTGAAACTGACCAGCAGTGGCTGAATCAGGACCAGAGCAGCTGGGGTGCTGCTGGGTTGGACCAGTAGCGCCCAGAGCGGCGCTGCGGGACCAACCGGCAGCACCCCAGCTGCTCTGCCACAGGCGTCCGGAGAAAAGCCTAGTCTGCTGGGGGGGCGGGCGTACTAGCTGCGCCCCTCCTCCCCAGCAGACCAGGAAGACACAGGCGGCGGACCGAGACGCACCGCGGTCCTGCCGCCTGGGTCCTCCGCGGCTTTGCTCCCCGTCTCCCTGGTCTGCTGGAGACCAGCAGACCAGGGAGACGGGGAGCAAAGCCTCTGAGGACGCTGGCAGCGGGACAGCCGCGGGGCGTCTGGGCTGTCCCGCTGCCGGCTTCCCCCGCGGGGCGTCTGGGCTGTCCCGCTACCGGCTTCCCCCGCGGCTTTGCAACATAAGTAGGATCCGCGAAAGTCGGGGACTGCCTGTACATATCGTACACTTTGGTATTACCTTTTAGAAAAGGGGTTTAAAGTTTAAAAAAAGGAGGAAGCAAGGTAAATAACTAAACTGAAGAGCAATTACATTAAAATCTTTAGATGCTCCATGGAGGCCACTTAAGTAATGATAACAGGGGCATAGGATAACAAGATAACATTGCATATAAAGGAATTATGAAGGAGAGAAACAAATGATAATGTTACCCCTTTTGTTCTGTGCAGTTAGCTAAGATCTTCTGGGCTGTTCTACTTAGGAAGAGAAATTGAGGATGCAATTCTCTGATGCAATGCAGTCTTGATTATTTATAAAGAATGTGCAATGTCTTGTTTCCCTGAATACAACAGGAATCAAGCAAGATAGTACTTAGAGATTCCCCCCCCCCCACACACACACACTGGTCTGTACATATACCACAAACTGTTTTACTTTCTCTGAGCCACATTCCTGACACTCGTTATGACTGCATCCTTACCCATTCCCGGCTCTTACTTCTCTAGCACTTTATCCTGTTTCTCTGTTTTTCTGCCACTCCCTTTCACATGGTGGGGCTGATGAAAGGGTAGGGGTGGGGCCTTGGGCAAGCCAGTTCTTAGTGCTGCCCAGGACATGGCACTGCCCCTCTCTCCAGCTCTCAGAGCCATGGGGAGCACTTGGCACAGCATTCCATTGACAATTTAAAAGGCTCCATGGTTCCAGGTTACCATTGCTGCTGCTCCCTTTGAATTGCCTGGCCCTGGGCCAATTGTGCCCTTTGCCCCCACTTGTCAGTTGGCCTGCTTTCACACACACAAACCTCCACTAAACAACAGTCAGTGAATCCCTCTGTACAGCTCTGTCTTGCATGTGTCTTTGATTTTCTGCAGTGCTATGTGCCTATATTTGTGTTGGAGGTCTCTATGGTTTCACTTGCCGTGTGTCATAAAAAAGTTTAACTGTTTCTTCCAACTATCCCAAATGAAGGGTGTAGGTTATTCACCAGTAAAATGGTCAACACAATGCTTATTTGGACCAAAGAGATACCCTTCAGAAACTGGAAAACAAGCTTCATTTGGAACACAGATTTAAGCTCTGGCCATCCTGTTTCAAAAACAGATGTAGCAGAAACAGGTGGCATAAATGACCAGAGGAAACAAAAACTTCTATATACCAAGAAACTGAAAGTTTGGGATATTTTATTTTAGAGTGGAGAAAGAAATCCTGATAAACAAATACATATGTAATGTATAAATAACCTGTGGAACTCATTTCCATAGTATAAGGTTGAGCTCAAAATATAGTAGGATTAAAATGTATATGGATAATAGATATAATGCATTTGATAATACATAATGAATGTAAATCCTTATTCTTTAGAGCACAATTGTGCTTTTGACAAGGGGTAGACAAAGGCTTCCTCTAACAGCAACTTAGCCCATAAGTTTTCACTGCTGAGTTCCTTGTACCTTTCTCTTATTTAATTCTATTAGATTTTATTTTACTTTACTGCCCACGCATCTGTTTGGGCAGCATTTTGTCGTAATGAGACTAATTCAGCTCTTACATAGTTTTACAGGTAAGGGAACATAGACACAGAGAGCATAAGTCAGAACAAGATACAGTAACATAGCCCTAAAATACTCCTCCCATTCCTATGCACTGATTATTAACCAAAGCCAGACTGATATATAGGCATTACAATTCCATCCCCAGGCCTTACAGCTCTTGGAGTCACATGATGAACTAAGGATCTTAGCTTTCATTTTCTTAATTAACACACACACAAACACACACACACACACACACACACACACGTTCACTACTAGCTGTGATGGTTGCAAATAAGTGTTTGAAAATGTGAGCTGAGTATAACTGAATTCTGCAACCTGCTGTCATACTCAAAATGTACTGGACAATAGAAGGGATAAGGCCATAATGAGGGAGTGAAGGGATTATATGTTGATTGTGATGAGAACACAAGATATCCCAAAACCTAACAAGATCACAGTCCAAAATGGTACAGCTGCAGAGTTTAATGCAAAATTATAAGATTTGCATCAATCCGTGTATCTTTTCAGGAAGCAGCTTAAATATTGTAAGCATCTGGTTCTGGTGAATCTAAATTCATGAACTAAAAATCTGTTACAAAATGTAACAATTTAAAAAAAATCAATTCAGTGGGTCAGTCTGGCTGCCAGACTGGCTTAGGACACATTTTAATTTAGTAATAAATGAATTTACTAAATCATTTTACTGGCTAAACACAAATTATGCAGTAAGATCAATACATTAAAATAAATGCCGTCTTTGTAATAATACCCAAATTAGCATTTGAAATTCACCATACATGCACCTCTGTTTTCAATGAGAAAATGTAAATGCCAGAATTCAGTTCTGCTCTGTGACAGTGAAATTATTCTGCTTCCAGAAAAGTTTCCATGTGAGATGATTAGTCCTGCAAAAGTTGGAGGGGTATCTGTTTTTAATTGGCTATGGAGATTTTCCCTCAGAAGTCACAAAACAGCATTTCAGCAGTGCACACTAAAGTACTTAGAGGAGATGTGAAGCCAGCCTAACTTTCAATCCATGTATCAAAAATACTGGCTCTTCTGATTTCCCAGTACGTGAGACAATAATGTAAATTGAGTCAAGAAAGTTAATCTTTATCCTGAGTATTTTAATACATAAAAGATTCCTATAAAATAAGTTCTGATCCATTGGCTTTTGCCAATTATTGCCGAATTATGGGGCACATGCAGAGTAAAAATATATTACTGCTCATTATAAACCTTCTGAAAATGGATATTTATAACAGAATTATTGGCACAGCCTTAACACAAGGCCTGTGAATAGTAATACTAGCATAAAGTCAAATGCTGCAAGTCAAACTCTGGTGCAGCAAGCTACTTTATTTTCTAAGCTCTATTTCTAGAGATTTATTTTATAAGCATCACTTAATAAGCTAATTATCTACAGGCAAATGTTAGTAGTCAAAGCATGATAACTTTCAGGTTATATTAAAAATAAAACACATACGCACTCTAATCTTTCGCTATCAGGCCACCTTTCCTTTAAATATGTACATTATCTTCTATGAAAAGTGTAAGTAATTATTAATTAAATAATAACTTTGGCTGGTGTTGTGTTGATTTTTCTTTTTATTATTTAGTGTGGCATCCCTGCAGATAAACTACAGGGAGAAAGACTACTGTGAGAATTTCATTTAGTCTGTGGCTTTAAACTATGTCAAGCCCTTTTATATACCTTGATACCCATGCATCACATGGCAGGTGTGTTGTCAGAAGATAACATATGGGAGAAAGAAAATCCATCCATGGAGAAAATGTTTCCTGTCTCCTACACTTAGTGATGAATATTAGTAATTTCTTCCCGCACCACAAAGTTAATTTAAAATTATCAGATAATATAGATGAAGCATTCTAAAACATTTTCTCCACAATTATATTTTATATAAGCACTTTATTTTAAAAACAATAAGAAATGAATTTTCTGAGCCCAAAAAGAAGTTTTTCTTTGTTTTGCATCAGAATTTTTATTGTTTTGTTTAAAGTACATCAATGAAAAATAAAGTACCAAGTTTATTTAATATAAACTTTAAATTTAATAAGGTACCAAGTTTATTTAATTTCACCACTGTGAAATGAGCTATTTTTGATAGAGCAACCTATGGTATTTGTAATGTTTTAGCAAGAATCCAGAAATATTCTTGTTTGGAAAGTGTTTTCCCTGTAGTCATAAACAGTAGAGATTGGGTCTTTATTATTAAAATTAAATACAAATTGTATACCTTTGTAATTCTATTAGCGTTTGTAGAGTTATACCTGACTCATAAATTAGATCACAATAATTTTTTCATTAAAAAATGTGGCGTTAGATTCTGGAGCAAAGGGATAGAAGCCACCAGGGAAAGTATTGGCTTTTTAAGTCACTACATAGCATCCCTATTTGATCAATTTAAAATGCTAGGCATGACATTTTGTTCTCATAGAATCAATGGTAGTTTTGTCATTGACTTAACGGAGTCCAGGATTTCACCCTTGGAATCTACTTTTCTGCTGTCATTTTGTGTTCAGTTTAGTTGTGGCATGAACTCTGTCTTGAAGAGTTTACTTTTGTTTTCCTCTTTGTTGTGTTTACTTTTTAGATTAGATTTTTTTAAATCTAAAATAAAAAGTAATTCAGACTGAAAGCATACACTTGGCTTTGTGTGTACAAAATACCTCCCAGCACAAATTGACAATTTCATTTCTATTTTGTTTCCTTGTATTTACTGCTGGGATTGGGATTGACTAGAGAATGACATTGGAAAGGGAGAGGCAGGCAATAACCGAAGAAGACAAGATTGGAAAATCTGGGAAGAAAAGAAAAGAATGTGGTGCTAGCCTCACTATGGAGAAGTAGGAGCATAGAGGATAATTGACAAAAGATCACAAATGATAACAGAAGACAAGAAGACCTTCAGCAAGAAAGAATAGAATAGGGAAAGCCCGAGAATGGCACAAAAAAGAAACAGGTCTGCATGAATGGGAACTCCCTATTAAAAAGTACAGGCAAGACATTCACCAAAGTGATCTGGAGAACAGAAGGGTATTTTGTCTGCCAAAGAACTAAGATACAGGATGTGGACCTCAACTAGAAGAGAATCCTAATGGGAACAAGAAAGAATTCAACTGATTATCTTTCTTTTTATGTAAACAAATGACACCGCTAGATTCTCACTAGGATGCATCAAGGAAGACTACTTCAGAATCAGGAAGATACTTAAAGAAATAGAAGTTCACATGATCTTTAGTGGGATTCTATAAGAGGAGGAGAGCAAAGGAGAGCCATGATTATGATGCTCAACAGATGTCTCGTGCAATGGTGCTAAATGGATGCCTTTGGAAAGTCTAACCTTTGGGAGAATTTCATGGTCAGATGACTGTTTTTATGGATGGATTCCAAATTTGAATAAGGAGGCAATAGACTTCTGGAATGACGGTTGGCACAATTGATTAAAAGAGCTTTTAACTCAGAATTCACAGGAGAGGGTTGACAGATGCTCAGGAAATCTCCACACTTGATTCTAATGTTGATTCAGAAGAAAATCAAGTAAAAGAAGTCATGCAGAAACTAACAGAAACTAACTGGTGTCAAGACTGAGTTTGATAAGTTTTTATGGAAGGGATGGTATGATAAAGATTACCTACAATGACATATGACCTATTTGTATCTGCTAACCCATCTCCAATGTAGGAGATAGGACACTAGATGGGGAGGACTCTGAGGTTTAGTCTATACTAGAGCAGGAAGGTTGTTGGGTTAAGGTTCACAAATATGTAGCTGGAGTTGGCTTACCCTAAGAAGAACGTTGGTGGTGTTCACACAGCATGATGTCGACAGGAGCAAACACTCTCGTAGGCTTTCCTACTCCTTATGACTGTGAGGGAGCTTGTGGGAACTGCCCTCAGCATTCGATTTACAGGTCTTTACTATACTGCTAAATGGAATGCCAGAAGATCATCCTTTGGAGTTTTGATCTACCGGTAAGTATAGATGAGTCCTGAGTTATTACAGAGAATCCTCTTCCAGGTGTCTGGCTGGTAAATCTAATCCCCATACTCATGAGCTAACTGATCTCTATGTTTGGAATCAGACAGTATTTCTTCCCCCAGGTCTGATTGGAATGGTTCCTAGGGAACTTTGAACTTTCTCTTTATGTGATCCTAGGGCAACTTGCTGGTCCTAACTAGAACAAATGGTGGCATTTCTGAGGGGTAGCCATGTTAATCTGTAACTTAAAAAAAATAAGCTTAAAAAACGAGTGGTCCTATAGTACTTTATAGACTAACAACAAATATTGATGGTATCATAAGCTTTCATGGGCACAACCCATTTCTGGCAGATTCTCTGCAACTTGAAGTCTTTAATTCAAGTTTTGAGGACTTGACTAAGAGTACTACACTTCACGGCTATTTCGGGATACCGGAGATCTCCGAAATAGCTACTACGCATCTACACAAGCCACCCAGTATTTCAAAATATTTTTCAAAATAATAGGTGCCCTATTTTGGCTTCCCATCAACCCTCCTTCCATGAGGGTTAAGGGATGTCTTTAAGTAGCATGTTATTTCAAAATTTGGCACTGTGTAGATGCACCAAATTTCAAAATAAGCTATTTCAAAATAGATTTGAAATAAGACACACAAATTGTGTATCTTTTTTCAAGTTTAGGGTGCTGTGTAGATGCACCCTAATTCAGTCAATGGATAGGGATCTATTATAAAAAGTATGGGAGAGGTTCTGTGGCCTACAATTCATCTGGTCTTGCCTACACTTAAAATTTATGAGTCTAATGTATCAAATACATGGGATAAGATCCTTTTCCACTATTAGTACATTTTAGTTATTGCATTACGTAGGACATTTCTTCCAATCTACTCTTGAATTTGGATTGCTACATTGTCTTAATCCAAGGGTGGGAAAACTTAGGCCTGGGGGCAAAATGCTTGCCTGGATCCAGCCCCCAAAGCTCAGCCCTTTCCTCCCAGCATTAAGGAACCTGTACTGGTGCTCTTTCCCCCTCACCCGCCCCACCTACCATGTACTACCATGGGGCTGGAGCACACAAAATCTACAAGGCTGGGCCCTTCTAGGATCTGGTGAACATGGGGAATATGGGGAGTGTTTTTTTCCTTAGATGGGGTCCACATCAGCAATTTTTTTTTTTGCTTCTCACTAGTATGTGGCCCGCAACTAATTTTTCAGCAGTCCCCCTAACCCAAACTGTCTTAATACAACTCACCACTGTTAGGCATTGCAATCTCTTTGCAGAACAAAATCAATAGAGAGAGAATGCTATCTTTAGGTTATTTCATCAGTAAGATATTGTTCAGAGAACTGCCATCTTAAAACATCTGTGCAGGTCACTGGAGAACAAAAAATTCTTCAGACACATAGTTCATCCACTTCTAATCTGTCATAAAACAAAAATATTCTTCACAAAACTGTGGAGAAGCAGGAATTACAGCTAATTGCTTTCTGTTATCTTTTTTAACTCTCCATGGGGGTTGGGGAGGCCATTAGGATTTTAGGCCAGATCTGCAATTTTTTCAAGAGAGCTGTCCTTCCTTTACCATCTGTTGTAAGTCATGCGTCCATATTGGAGTAGTGACTACAAGGAGCTGACTGCTCAACATTGGCCCTCTTTTAAAAGTGCTTATTTTCTTCTTCCTGTCTCTAATTTTAATTTAAAATAGTTAAGGAATATAAATAGTTATTTTTCAAAATTAGTAATTTAGTAATTAGTATTAGTTTTAAAGAGCATTATAAAGATGAAAATATATAGGGTGCGATTGGAATAATTTTTTTTATAATAGAAAGAAAGAAAGAAAGAAAGAAAGAAAGAAAGAAAGAAAGAAAGAAAGAAAGAAAGAAAGAAAGAAAGAAAGAAAGAAAGAAAGAAAGAAAACTCATCGCATTCTAAATATCCAGGGTATGGGAAAGGAGAGAAAAGGGGAAGATCTAGGCGAGTACCTACAAAGGATTCTTTCATGTAAGTTTCCATTTTTATTAAACCGTGCTTCTTTCTAAGCAATTCTTTCTAGAGACTTTAAACTCAGTGTTGGGTGGATAGTCAAAGGAATATTTTTAACAGTGGGGGGTGGGAGAGAAAGAAAGAAATGTGATATATACATCATACTTTGATGTCTTTGAAGATGTGTTAGTGAGCATGTGAGATCTTTTCTCCCTTTTTTGATTTTACATAGTTACTACATAAAGTTTATGTAGAAAGGCCAGTTCTTCTTTAAATCTTCTCCTGAGTAAAAAAGGCGTAGGTAAAATATGTCAGGCTGTACACTGTTACCGTCCTTAAAACAGAACTGGTGAATGTTAGCTTTTCTCAGTTAATGTGGAATAATCTTTTTTCCTCTCTTGTATTTATGGTAGACTTGTAGGTGCTTTACCCAACAACTGAAGAATTAGAATCCATCGTGATGTCCACTATGAACAATGCTATGAGCAAAGCTACTTATTAAATCTAAAACACTAATTTAAATAACTTAGGGCTGGATTTTTATTAGCAGAACTGAGACAAACTAAATTGAAATAGGGTGGGAATGGTGATTAGAGCCTCAATTGCATCTCCCTGATCCTCTGCCACCCAGCCTCTTTTGAATAATGCTAGCTGGACATGGTGGGCTGAGACTGCAACACTGATTAATCCGGTGTTTAGAACTAACATGCTATGATAATGGTGCTCTAGAAATACTTAATGGAGGGGCATACTGAAATTATTCAGATGACCAAAGTGTTTCAATAGTATCCAACCCACTTTTTCAATCTAAAATTTCCACCATGTTCTAAAAACTCCACTATCAAATACATAAAAGAGACTGCTCCTCACCTTGTCTTAAGAATGTACTTCCTTGCACTTAAAAAAACTGCTGAGCCTTAAACAAAAAAGCATGGTGCCACAGGACTACTCGCCACTTTTGCAAAAAAGAATGGGCATCCATGTGCAACTGGGAGCGCTGATGCAACAGGGAAGAAACACAGTAATATAGGACAATCGTCACATGGTAAAACATCCCATCAAAAAGCCCCTTGTGGACAATGAAGCTCCTATACATGAAAGTATGAACTAATTCCTTTTGAATACAAATGCATTACATCTGCAAAAAGAATTGACCTTAGTTTCCTCAGTTTATGGTTTGGAAAGACAGCAAGGTAGGGAAATGCATGTCCTTCCAGAGAGTAATGGCTATTAATGCTCCAAAAAAAAAAATTCTAACAGGAAACAAATCAAAATATGGGTGGAATCCTGAACTTTAAATGTCCTTTCCTTTTAATATTGTACTGAGAACATAAAGATATCCAAAAAGGATCTGAAAAACAGCATGCATGGACTTCTTTTTCAAGGGAAATCTTCTCAGTGAAATTAAAAAACCTGACTTCCATCTCAACAAGTTTGCCCCGAATGTTCTCAGGACTTTAAAGCATCCTTAAACTTGTTATAAATTCAGTGCACCACTAAGGACCTTCATTTAGGCTGTATTTCATAAAGTTATATGTCTTGTATGTCCTACGTTTTTAAACATTAAAATCTAGGCTGAGATTCCTTATCAGGTGCCAACTAACAGCTCTCTTTGAAAATCTGGAGAACCAGCTTTTTAAATCAGTCGTTGATTGAATAGAAGTTGCTCATGGTTGTATTTATTCCATCTCAGTAGGATGAACATTTCTCTGGATGTCCTAACTGATTTCCTGACTGCAATTTTTTACTGTAATGCAGATGATTAAAAGGAATATTTTAAACCTACCTTTCATTTCAAGTCCCAACGTACAAAGATCTCGGTAGGCTAGGACCTGCCTAACTTCCTTTTCATATCACACCTGTGGATTGTTAATTCTAGGTATCTAATGTGCCTTGGGAAGCCTTTAGTGAAACTCTTATGTGGCAGGAGATGAAACACTTTCAGTAAGGGTTTTCAGCTCCCGAATTTATCTATGGATGAAGATTCAGATGCAGTCTTGTTTCATTACTCTTAAAGTACAACTCAGGACCTTCTGCCAATAAAAGTGGCTTCACCAAGGTTGTTGACATTTTCCCTACCCACCTTATTTTCCAAAAATGCTCAGAACCCAATAAAACAACACATTGAGGGAGGGAGGATAAATAGTCGCTAGTGTCTGAATTGCAGAGTACTGAGGGTTGACAACATCCAATGACTTCGCTTCTGAAAATAATATTGTAATTGGCCAGCAGCTACCTCTTTTCTATGCAATGCTGTATGCCTGGGTTCTCTGGTGGGAGATATTTAATACATCTGTTATTTAATTAACTCAAATGGTTAGGTTCAATAGGTGAACTGGATGAGATGAAAGGAAGCAATCTACAATTTTTAAAAATATAAATGATTAAAAATTTAAAATGGTGTGTGTCTTTATTTTCATCCGGTTGTCTTCTGTTTGCTCTCAGAAGAGCAAATAACAAAATACCATGCAAGACACTATCCTCCTATCAAAGAGGTTAGGGTTAAATGTCTAAACTTTTAATTAATACATCTTCAGAACTGTGGAATGTGTGGGGGGAACAATTAATTACATAGGCCTTCTAAATGCAACAGGTAGATCCCCAGGGGTTGATGGGGGATCTACTCTGGGTGAGTCAAGTGGATGTCCAAATTACTGACAAGGCTTGTTAATAAATTTACAAGAATAATGCTAGAACTTTGAGGAAAGTTTGGAGAAGATTAGGAAATACTGCTATTGGGCTCAGGTCACACAAATATGCTGACTAGTGATACTGAAATACATTAAACTAATACAACTCTTATTTTTACCATTCAGCAATTCTTCATATTTCAGTATTATGATTCAGTATGCATATAATAATTTATAATTATGGATAGTTAGGATGAATGACTTTGGATAGGGTACAGTTTATATCCAGCCTTAGTCTCGCTTTTTCCTGGCATGAGTGTTGTCTTGCCAATCTCTTTCTCTTACACTAACTTGTTTAGGTAATATTTACTGCTTACAGAACAAAGATGATGTTTTGTTATTGCCCTGGAGGATTTAGATACAAGGAAGTAAAACACACAAAACATCATGCGAAAAAAGTCTCTTTCTTGGGAAATCAGGCATATGGTGACAAAGACATAATGGCATCAGAATAGTGCAGATAGCAAAAGTTATGTAAACTTGAGAGCACATAGTGTACCGGTAATATAAAACACAATGGCTGTGTCTACACTGCACCCCTTTTCCGGAAAAGGGATGCAGATGAGACAAGTCGGAAGTGCAAATGCAGCTTAAATTTTCCCCACTGCATTTGCATGAACATGGCTGCCGCTTTTTTCCAGCTCGGGGCTTTGCCGGAAAAAAGCGCCAGTCTAGACGGGGATCTTTCGGAAAATAAAGCGTTTTTCGAAAGGTCCCTTATTCCTCTTAAAATCAGGAATAAGGGACCTTTCGGAAAAGGCTTTATTTTCAGAAAGATACCCGTCTAGACTGGTGCTTTTTTCCGGCAAAGCCCCGAGCTGGAAAAAAAGCGGCAGCCATGTTCATGCAAATGCAGTGGGGAAAATTTAAATCCCCGCTGCATTTGCACTTCCGACTTGTCTCATCTGCATCCCTTTTCCGGAAAAGGGGTGCAGTGTAGACACAGCCAATGCTTAATGTTGATTGGGGGAAAGCTAATGAATATATAAGGGAAAAAGTATAAGAAACAAGTTAAAATGAGCTCAACTTGGAGAAAATACCAGGCCAGAAAACCAAAGGAATAAGATTGAAGGGCAAATACCAGAGGCCAGTGTTTGAGAGCATAAGTGCTAACTCCCTATATTCTCCAGAGCTGGAGCACTATGGAAGAAAATAGTGGATGCTCAGCTTTCAATGGAAGCCTTGCACCCTGTCCCTTAACACCTCTTGCCCACTGAAATCAGCTGCTCAGTTGTGTGCAGGGAGGGCAAGGGAGTAGGAGAGTCAGGATGAGGTGGAGGCTTAGAGGAAGAGGTAGAATGGGGGAAGAGTCCGGAGCTGAGCACCTCCTGGGAACTGAGAAAGTCTGTACCTATGGCTGAGACACTCATCATGAAGTGTAGGAGAGCTTCCTGGTACCCCAGGACCTGGCAATTTAGGTCTTATCTGTTTAGTCTCTCTCATAAAAAAATCAGAAAATATGTGACAATAATTCTGTCTTAAAATGTATAAAGAAACATGAAAATTGTTTGTACCTAAATTGGGTGGACTTATGACTCCTACCTTATGCTCCTTACCAAATCAAATCTATATCATTCAGGGACCCCCCAAAAAAGTGAAAACCAACCTCCTTTCATCTATTCCTCCTACTGTAGCAAAAGCTATGTCTAGACTACATCCCTCTTTTGAAAGAGGTATGTAAATTAGACAGATAGAAATTGCAAATGAAGCTGGGATTTGAATTTCCCGTTCTTCATTTGCATAATGGGAGTTTAGAAAGTGAAACCGCCATCTAGACGCGGTTCTTTTGGAAAAAAAACACCCTTTTTTGAAAGATCCTGTATTCCTCAAAAAATAAGGTTTACAGGTTCGTTTGAAAAAGGGTTTTTCTTTCGAAAGAACTGTGTCTAGATAGCAGTTTTACTTTAGAAATACCTGTTTTCGACAGAACATGCGGCCGCCATTACAATTCAAATCCCAGCTTCATTTGCAATTTCGATCTAATTTACATACCTTTTTTGAAAGAAGGATGTAGTTTAGAGATGCCCAAACTGTTACCTCTATGGACCCAAAGACAGACAAATGCAGAATTCTGAATCTATTCAGCAGAACTAGATCCTTTCTACCACACATCCCACTCCCCACCACACACACACACACACACACACACACACACACACACACACACACACACACAAAACCAGCCAATCCAGCCGGTTGCAGTAGTATTCTTAATCTGGGGCCATTTCTCATTCCTCACTAGTTGTTCAAAATACTAGCCTAAACTTTTACTCCATTTTTGTATCTTTTCATAAACTATACTTCACGACCAATACAATTTTTATTGAGGATTTTAGAAGGCCCTATTTGCATGAGGTGCCTTCTTTGGAAGGATATGTAAAATAATATTACAGTTTATATCATCATAGTACTATTCAAACATTAATTAATTAAAACCAAGGTCCTGACCACTCATGGTCATTAAACAGTCATAGTACTTCCTACAAGAGTTGGAACATTAGCCTCGGGCTTCTGGACAAATTCCAAGTGTGTAATTACATTTGATTCACCTAAATTTCCCTGGCAATTGCTAGTAGATACGTTGTTTTTCAGTTTCTGTCCTGAACTGTAGTACAATCTAGCTATTAGCTGTTTAAAGAATGACACTTTACATTCCAAAGGTAGCTGCATTTTACAGATAGATGAAGTCATCCCATTACATGTAGTATTTTTTGATGTGAGCTTTGGGATTTTTGGATTAAAATAAGGTACTATGTCAGTCTATTGTTAATTTTAATTAATTTCTTACGCAAAAATATCTGATGATGCTTCTTATTCCCAGTCCACTTCCTAACATACGTCAAAAAGGGAATTTGTGTTTACTTTTTTAAATAGGTCACTTCTAGTAGAATTATATAAGCAGGTGAGACTATGAACTTGCATAACTGTGGGAGTAGAGGGAACAATTCATCAGTTTATTAATAGGACTGAGTACTGAATTGGTTTATGTAATGGTACAAGACACTTTTAAATGTAAACAATTATTTTTTAATTCCTTGCTCCCTGAGGTTTCTGATTTTAGAATAGAGAAAATAAGTGCACTAAAGCTATGTGTAATGTAAAATGTATTTTAAAGAGTTTTTCCTTTTAACTATATTCCGGAGTTAGTTAGGAAACAGGAGAAGGAGATAATTGAAGACATAGACAAGGTGGAGAAAAATTCAGAATCCAAGAGATTGAGAAATACATGAATTCTACTTAATGTTGCTAAAAATATAGAAGAGGGCTTTTGCAGTGAAACATAGGAAGACTATATGGTGTGTATGTATTGATGGAGTGCCACAGAAATTCTTGTGATCCTTGTTTCCTGTCCCCAGTGATGTGATGTATGTCAGATTTACATAAGATCAAGAAGATGTCATGAGTCAGGGCTCAGTGTTGCCTGTCCCCAGTGGCTAGAAAAGAAGGTTGGTGCAAGAGGAGGGAATCTGGAGAAGCAAGGGTATCAGATGCAACCATGCTGCAGAGGCACATAATCTGGGTTTGCCATGTTGTGAACTGAGCCCACGAGGCAAATCTACAGCAAGTTTTAGAACCAAAAGCAGCAAAATTAATCTGGATCTTGTGGAGCCAAGAGAGAGTTTTGAGGCTAGAACTGATAGTGTCATACTCTTAGGTCATGTACCACTTTTTGGGCAGCAGCTTTACGAATATGCTACAGTGTCATGAAAACTCCATAAAGGGGCCAGAAAGGAAAAGTAATGAGATAGTCAAAACATATCAACTATATAGACCTGATTGTCCTCACAGATGCTCTAGTGCAGTGTTTCTCAACCAGTGGTATGAGTACCCTCAGGGATACTCGAGAGAAGTTGGGGGTACACCAACACAACTGAAGTTTGGAGAAAACTGCATTTTTTGTGAGTTTTACGGTGCTTTATTATTTTTGTACTTTTTACACCCAAAAATTTCATCAATTGCCCAGCTATGATTAAATTGTTTAAACAAATGTGTTGCAAAGGTAGAAAAAATTGTGTATGTTTGACAACGGTAGGTACTGGCAGTACTTATAATTTTTTTAAAAGGGGTACTTTATAAAAAAAAGTTGAGAAATACTGCTCTAGTGCAAATCAGGAATAAGTCCATCACATAATAGCATAATAGTGAGAGAAGAACTATACCCGCTACATTGGTTCCCATGCGAGATCTAAATGGCACATTGCATTGATGTACAATACATGAACTTCAAAAAAGAAAATCTTCAATAATTTAGTCAAATAGGTGGAACAAAATGGAATAGAAATGCTTGACAAGATCCACTGTTCTACATTATATGAGTGTGTTCACATCATCATTACTTTGGTTTGTTTCAAAATATTATTGACAGAGCAATAAAACATACAGTACCTCTACTACAGACACTCGGCAAAATAGTTGATGCAATGCTTTTTCAGATGTAACAAATGGACCTGGAGCTGTACCCATAAGATTATGCTATATCTACTTGCATTTTAGTAACTGAGCATATAAACAGCACTAAATGTTGAAAGGGACATTTTTAGTTCAATAGAACTGCATAATTTAACTACTGCATACAGCTGGTGTGCCATGCTTCTGAGGCTTTCTTTATAGTGAATTTCTTTCCTTAACACCAGCACTATAGAGCGGTCTTAAATGGAGTCCCCTTCCAGTAAGAGGGGGATAAAGTTCAATGTTGTGGCTGTAGTTACTAGCCTAAGTTCCCCCTAAGCTGTGTGGTTTCCTGCAGGAAGTCAGGGTGGCTACAGAGTGCTAATCCTCCTCACTGGCTATAGCACGGAGCTGGAAAGACTAGGGCAGAAGCACCATTTCTCACCAACCCCAGCAGCATCTCCATGCTGGGACTAGTGGAATGGGGTGTCTCCCTCTTGGCCACAGCAGCTCTGTGTGGGGCCAAGGGTTCATCTCTACAGACATGGCAACTCCATGCTGGGGCAATGGGAATGGTGCCTCTGCCCCAGCAGTGGCTGTTTTTTTGCTGGGGCCAGAGAAGCACACCTCTCCCCTGGCCACAGTAACTATGACAACTTTCATTTTGTATATTAACAAGCGTGTTACTCATTCACCAAAATGCTTTCTTTTGAAGAGTCTTGACATAAAATTGCGAGCTCTTTCAGGTAGGGAACGTATTTTTTACTAAACCACCTGCACACACAAATCACAGATCCCCCCACTAAAGGGACATTTAGGAGCTACTGTCATCTGAATAAATCATAACCAGGTGTGGTTTTGTTAAATAAACTATTTGAGACTTCTCTTACTAAAATAGAATTATCCTCCTTGAATGGTGTAGCATTAATGTTAAATATTAACCAATCAAAATATGTTCTATTATTCTCGCTTTCAGCTGCTAAAAAATCATGCTATGTTCCATCACCATGGTGTCTGAATGCCTAACTAGACTATACACAGGAGCAAATTCAATAAACAAAATATTTGTCTCAACTTGTATTTAATTTTTCCCATAAAGACAATCATATTTAAGAACTGGGTTCTCTTGAAAGTTCAGCATTTTAATGATCTCAGGCAGCATGCTAGGATTTTGAGAATAATTGTCCATCATTTTTGCAAAGTAATAAATCTTGAAAAAAACAGGCACATCCAATGAAGATCAGTGAGAAATCTACATATTAACTATCATTTCTATGGCATAGAACCTAGCTAATCTGTCTCAATGGTTCAACTACAAGCACTGAAATGATCAGTAGTGTTTTCTTTGTAACTGACAGAAGTGTGTTGTTGGTGTGTCTTCAAAATCATTTCATTTCATTAGTCATCTATCACCATGACTTATCATTCTTCATGTTTCTGAACACCTTCTTTCCTAAAATATAGTTATTAAGAAGCAGCCCAGCAGTTAATGCTTGGACAAATTCATTGCTGCTGCATTTCCATGAACTCCAGTGTTGTTGCTTAATTAGTCTCAATATTTTTGACCCACAGAGACTTGAGACTTGGGGTTATGGCAATTTCACATGGAAGATTTGGATAGCAGGTGTGGGAGTGCTGGAGCAGGAATGGTGATTAGTGTAGGAGTCTGTTGGATAGGCTGGGAGAACAGCTGGGCAGGGCCTGGGGCTGAGGAAGATAGAAATGTTTCAGAGACTAGGTACAAAGGTTATTTATTTGTATTATGGTATCACCTAGATCCTCAACCAAGGATCAGGGTAGCAGTGTGCTAGATGCTGGAAAAATAATAATACTAAAAATTACAGAAAATTTACAGATCAGGTGTGTATGTGGGACAGACAGCCCCTACCATGGGGGCTTCCTCCATCTGCCCAGGTGTAAATCACTACACAAGATGTAAGGCAATAGAGACACACTCAGTATCTCCAGCCTTTAAAATTAATCTGAAGACCACAAGAGTAGGTCTTTCTTTCATACGTATTCCAAGGGAGACATACTCTCATTTTACAATATTAATGTTTTTGGCTTGAAACCAATCTTTCTAGCTTATCCAGGTCTTCAGGTGCAAGAATAATATCTAAAAAATGAAAGGGAAGCAGAAAAAAACCTGTTTTCCAATTCCCTCTTGTCATATAGAAGTCAGGAACATGAAGTGAAGTTTTTGTTTTTTGATTGTGGAAAAATGTCATTATTTCCCATGAGGGACAGTGCCAGCAAGACCACATTTGTACTGCTTCTTCAATGCAAATGTCAGTGGTGGCACGAGAACAGAGCTGGTGCCTTCATTGTTAAGGAACAATTACAATTAAGTGGTAGCTTGCAAACAATCTGTAAACATACAGCTGGTATGTAAAATACCACAATGCATTATATACAAGGTTGTTTGGAATTTCTCCATGGACATGGCTGGCATGAGACAGACACAAACTAAAGCGCTTATCAACACAGGACAATAGATGTGCAATGGAAAAAATACATTGCTTTGTTATGCTAATATTTATAGAAGAATGGGAAACTGGAACAATTTGCTGTTTAAATATTCTGGGCAAGATTTAAAAAATGAGTTTTTAAAAGCAGAGCTCTAACTGAATGCTTTAGCACCTAAATAATTAACATCTTTTTCAAGAAAGCTGGGCACCCAGTATCTACCACTAAAGTGAATTGGAGCTGTTGGATGCTCTGATTTTTTGACGGTAGATCACTAATTTAGGTACCTAAATACAGAGAGATGTAGTAGTCTATTTGTGTACCATCAACTCCCACTGACTTCATATTTATGTTGACAATGAACTACATGGAAATTTCCTGTTTTACAGTATAGACTTACCAGTATCATTTTGGGTACAATCTCTCTTCATAAAATTATCAACCTACACTATGGTCACTGTGACTCAATTATACTTAACGCTCCATGACCAAGACAAGAATCGTTTCTTATCTCATGTGCTGTAGAATTAAGCTATTCCAGGAAGCACTGGTTAAAAGCAGAAATTTTCAAACCTGGGAATTGAACCAACCACACTCTGTATTTCTCTATGGCTATGTCTAGACTATAGACCTCTTTTGGAAGAAGCTTTTTTCGGAAGAGATCTTTTTTTTTTTAAGAGATCCAAAGGTGCATCGAAAAAGCCATCTGCTTTTTCAAAAGAGAGTGTCCAGACTGAATGGACGCTCTCTCACATGTAACCTGTGAATGGCCATCAGGGCACCTGGGCTTTTTCCTCTTTCCTCTTCTTCCAAAAGAACTCTCAATTCCCCATCCACACATGCTTTTTTGTGAAAGAGCTTTTTCACAAAAACGCTTCTTCCTCGTAAAATGAGGATTATCAATGCCAGAAAAACCCCTCTGTTCTTTCAATTTTCTTGCGGAAGAATGCAATTGCGGTGTGGATGTTTCTCAAGTTTTCTCAGAAAAATGGCTGTTTTTTGGACAAAATTCTGTAATATAGATATACTCTCTGAGAGGGAGCCATGAAACTTTCTTCTGTTGCAACATAGAGGTCACATTTGTGTTCTTATTAGTTTGGATTTCTGTCCATGTATATTCTAGCAGAGGGCCTCTCCCCTAAATTGTATCTCATTCTGTGGAACCTTTCAGTACATTGAAACTCCCCACATCTCTATTACCTAAGCTGTCCTCCTTGTATATTTTATAGACTTGTGTTATAATAACCCACTGATTTTTTGTCATTCTGCTTTATTTCAATAATGTCTAATATGTTATAAATGAATAGCCGTACTGTCTAGGGTAGTTGAATAAGATCAAAAGACTTACCTGTTACTGACAAACCATGACTCACATTTTCATGCAAACTTCACTCTTCCTATCTATACTTTCCATGAACTACACATAGAATCACAGAACAGTAGAACTGGAAGGGACCTCGAGAGGTCATTGAGTCCAGTCCGCTGCCCTCATGGCAGGACCCAGTACTGTGTAGATCCAGTACTGTCTATCTAACCCACTCTTAAATATCTCCAGAGATGGAGATTCCATAACCTCCCTAGGCAATTTATTCCAGTGTTTAACCCCCCTGACAGTTAGGAAGTTTTTCCTAATGTCTAATCTAAACCTCCCTTGCTGCAGTTTAAGGCCATTACTTCTTGTCCTATCATCAGAGGCCAACGAGAACAATCCTCCTCCTTGTGACACCTTTTAGATACCTGAAACCACTATCATGTTCTGTTTCAGTCTTCTCCTTTCCAAACTAAACAAGCCCATTTCTTTCAATCTTCCTTCATAGGTCATGTTCTCTAAACCTTTAATCATTCTTATTGCTCTTCTCTGGACCTTCTCCAATTTCTTCACATCTTTCTTGAAATCTGGTCCCCAGAACTGGACACAATACTCCAATTGAGACCTGATCAGCACGGAGTAGAGCTGAAGAATGAATTCTCATTTCTTGCTCACAACACTCCTGTTAATGCATCCCAAATCACATTTGCTTTTTTTGCAACAGTATCACACTGTTGACTCATATTTAGCTTGTGGTCCACTATGACCCCTAGATCCCTCTCTGCAGTACTCCTTCCTAGAAAGTTGTTTCCCATTCTGTATGTGTGGAATGGATTGTTACTTTCTAAGTGGAGTACTTTGCATTTGTCCATATTAAACTTCATCCTATTTGCCTCAGACATATAATTCACCTGTTTGACTAATGGGTGCACCCACACACAATATTCTCTTAGTACCAAGTAAAACACCAGTCACATAAAACATTAAACACATATCCGTCAATTACATAACATATCTTTTCTCATATTTTCCTTATATCAATTCTGATGCTCTTCCTAATTACTCCTCCATTTTCTTTTCACATACATTGCCTTGTGTCATACTGCATATATTTTTTGAACGGGTGGGAGGGACTTCCATTTCAGATTTGTCCTGGACCCTAAAAAATTTCTGTGCAGCCCTGCAATACTGAAATGGATACATTAAAACTGCCCTTCAATGAAGGTTTGTTCTAGGAAAACCCTTGACATTCTAAAACATCATCACGCTTTGGGGCGAGAGACCTCTTTATTATTTCCTCTCTTTGCAGTCTTGGGTTTTATCCAGGAGCATAACTGGAAAGGCCATCACGTCAATTGCTTTATAGATATTTCATTGGGATTTGAAGATTAAAACTTGAGAAGACCTGCTCTTGGTAACTTTTTCCCTCAATTTTTAAAGAATGTACACGTCATAATATTCAGGCTACTATTTGATCTTCTATTTGCTTATCCAAACCCAAGTTTGGCTTTCTCCAATTTGAAAAAGTGATTGTGTGGTTTCATCACTATAAAGCTTTAAAATAAAATATCACCTTTCATAGACATATAAAGTTGATCCCAACAACACTTACTCCACATTAGATACTTATTTGTGTTGTCAGAAGAGCAAAGGTCAAGCATCACTGAATTCAACCTATCAAATTTTTACATTTTACAAGTCCATTTTTTAATCACCTAGGCTACATTTACACTGCAACGCTATTTCATGATACTTCTGATATCCCAAAATAGCTATTCTGCATCTTTTGAGTGCACCTGTTATTTTGAAATATAATGGGCTTACTATTCTGATGGCCCTATATACCTCATTCCACGAAGAGTAAGGGATGTTTCAGAACAGTGATTTATTTCAAAATACGTGCTGTGTAGACAGTGCAAAATTTTGAAATAAGCTATTTTGAAATTGAGTCAGAATAAACTATGCAATTTGCTACAGGTACAGTGTAGATGCACCCCTATATAGTCTTCACAGCTGTATATTCATTTTGCAGCTTTCTTTTGTTAGAAGGAATTATATTCCTAACCATCAAGAATACGTATTCCCTCTTTGTTATCTAATTTAAAAATCATTAAAATCTCTCAATATAAATAGGAAAAACCATTATATGCTTGTACTTACTTTTGAGCTAACTTGTCCTGAAAAATATTTCAATGTTGTATGTCTAGATGCTCTAAGACTTGTTAAAAACTAATAAAAATGAGAAGGCAGGTCTTCACCGAGCTGTGGAAAAATAACATGATTGGCAGTCCATTAATGTGCCTTTCAACTTCCTTCTTTCTTCTACCAAAAACTACTTCAGTTAACAGGGTCCATACATTAATGACCATCTCTTGAACTGAACACATGACTCAAGCAAATGGGGTGTATATTGGGTTGACCTGGAGGGATCAGGAAAATGCAATATTTTCTACCCTATCCTGCTGTGGTATATCAGGGCTGAATCAGAGCTATCACTGCAATATTACTATAATATTTACTACAATAATAGCTTTTGACTATCTTAGCTTCCCCTCCCCCCACAGTAGGATCATACCACCAACCCCACATTCACTGGGGCTTTAACCAGTTTATTTGCATAACCATAGCTCCATAAACCTACCTCACCACAATTTATTTTTTCTAAGGGTATGTCTACACTAGCTCGTTAATTTGAGCGAGGGAGGCAGATCAGGGAAACGGAGTTGCAAATGAAGGCTGGGATTTAAATATCCTGGGCTTTATTTGCATATTCCTGTCCGGCCGCCATTTTTAAATCCCCCTTAGTCCGAACAAACTGCCCACGGCTACACGCAGCAGTTTAAAGTTAATCTGAATTAAGTCCTTGTTTGGATTAACTGTTACTCCTCATGGAAAAAAGCAGATTTTTGATGGGAGGGAAGGAAGGGGGACAGGGTGCGCCGCAAAAGCCGCGTCTTAACTGCTTTCACTTTTGAAAGCTCTTCTGGAATTTGCATATCTTCTTTCAACCATTCCCCTAGCTGAGTTGAGCCCTAAGAGATATGCTCTAGTTCAAACAGAAATTAATAGAGGGAAGGTCTATGGCTTTTACAAAAAACATTCACCATTCCTGATGCATTCTTGGAACCATTGCAAATGTTGAAATTCATAAATACTGAGAGGCACAGCTCTAGGCCCCCACAGTGAGCGTCCCATGGTTCCTTAGCTCACCCTGGGGCTCAGAGCTGCAGGGAACTCACGACAGTTGCCGGGAGCTGCAGGGAACTCATCACAACTTTTGATGGCCCTGGGGAACTCCCTGCAGCTCTTGACAGCTGAAGAGAATTTCCCGTGGCTGTAGGGAGTTGCGGGGAACTCCTCACTGTGCTGCATAACCATGGGGAACCCATCGGGGGGCCGGGAGCCATGGTGAGTTCTCTGTGGCTCCCGATCCTTGCAGCTACCACCCAGGCCAGGCCAGGCCAGGCCAGGCCAGGCCAGGAGATCTACACTAATATGTGGAACTGAAAATAGCAATTCCACAATTGCAATGGTCTCCTGTGTTATGTAGGTCAGAGTAGATGACTACAGTATTCTCTTCTGAACTTCAAAAGAAATAGAGGTCGCTGTGTTAGTCTTTGAAGTGCTACACATTTGTTCCTTTTGTTTTACCAAGATCAGACTAACAAGATAGTTTATTAGGTGATGAGCTTTTGTGGGGCAGATATTGCCCCGTGAAAGCTCATCACCTAATAAACTATCTTGTTTGTCTTTGAAGTGCTACATATTTGTTCCTTTTCTTCTGGACTTGGCATCTATGAAAACCCACCCTACAAACTCAGGGAGGAATTCTCTATATGATGAACTGGGAGGACTCTCTGATAGAAGAAATAGGAGAGGATTTGCTCCCGTCTCTGCACAGTTAGCCTCTGAGCCTACAGTAGTAGCTCACTCCCTGTAGCTCACTCCCAAGGGTACCACTGGAACCAGGGAGGTTGGGACAGGATTTTCCCTTATATACATAGACATTCCCAAACAGTATTTAAGATTCTGTCCTCCTACAGATGTCTCTAATCAAGATACAAGGAGGCCCAACTGTGGGGACATTTCAGAAGCTGTTCATTTCACTGCCTTTGCCAACATCAGCATGCTGCTGAGTGCTGCTTCTCCTGATTCCTAAGTCACTCAAATGACTGACTTATCTTCAAACAGCAAGCACACAGAGACAGAGGCAGCTAAAGATGAGGACATTTCAAGGCACATTTGAAAAGCAGTACAGTTCTGTCAAATGTCAGCTAAAAATACATCTACAATTGTAACTGTAGACTTTGTTTTTGTAAGTGGAAGAGGCCAGCTTTCTTTTAGCTCTTAAATGTGCAGAGTACAATAATTCTGTTCTTAGGTGCAGGCACTTTGTAATGTAGCTGACCTTAAAACTGCTGAGGAATTTAAGGATACTGAGGGGATAACTGAGCATCTAACAATAGACACAAGCAACAGCCATCAGGCATTGGACTTATCACTATATATTAACTCTTTCCTTTCCAACTGTAAATATTTGCAAGGCAGTATTGAAAGGGGTAAGACCAAAGTCACTTCATTTACTCTTGCTTGCTTGCTTGCTTGCTGTCTATGACATATCTACTGTATATTTGAGAGAGTTTGTGAGTCTGTCTGTATGTCACGCTCACAGACAGATGCACAGACAGAGAGACATTTGTTCAAAACTCCTCTTAGATCCTTAAGAGCTAGGATCACAAATTTTGGTATGCAGCTTTCTCTTTCAACTTAAAGCAAGGTCAGGGTTTGGTTTTGCCAGGACAACGGGATGTGCCCGGAATCTGATTATTCCTTATTAAATGAAAATGGAGGGCTTTGATAGTAAGGACAGTTGTACCTCAGAATGACCATAGGGGGGCAGCAAGCACCTCAGTCCTGGGGAGCAGCTGGAAGCCAGGCAGCACAGCCCCACTGCCCTAGGCTGGTCCCAGGGAGCAGCTATCAGTACTCCATCTGTGCCTTGTGCCCTCCCTCACACCCAACCACTGCCCCATCTCCTGTGCACCTACCCTGAGTTCCCATACATTCCAAACTCCTTTCCTAACTTCTACACCCTCCATATCTCTATCCCTGCCCTGAGTCCCCCCACTTCCCAACCATGTGCCCTGACATCCCCCACATCCTATCATGAGTCCCCCACCTCCAAAACCTGAACCACCCACATCCAGCATACCCACATCCCCTGCTCTCTGCACTGAGGCTCTCTTCACTCCCAAACCCTGATTCCTGCATCCCCCCACACGCTCAGTTCCCTGCCCTGAAGGACTCAAACAATGCCAGCTAAATCTTCTAGTTTATATATATATATATATAAATCCATCTATAGATAGATATAATCTTTAGTCTTATTTTTCCATTACTGCACTTTTAAAGTTCTAGGTGTCCTTGCCTGCAGATGAGGCAACTGACATTGTATGAAGCATTACTTTTATTCTCATTTGTTGTTGCCCAATCTTAAATATGGAGGCATTCAGATAATGAATATGTTTGCGTTTTTTGTATGGGAAAGCAAAATATTTTGACAGTAATGGCCAAAATCAAAGACAAAGAGTTGAGGATGTGAAGGAACACTAAGGCATAATAATTGGGAAAAAGAACGTGGGCAAATTTGACAATATGGATATGTTTCAGATTAATGAAAAAGTGAAATATTTTGAATCACATGTTCACAAGTTTTGTTGCAATATCAAGAGAATTATCTGCTCATGTTACTATAGCCAGAATTACTGTAATGTTGGCCTCATATGTGTACATGTGTGGGGAGGGGATAGGAGGAAGCAGATCCAAATAATAAGTACAGTCGAAAAGTTTTTGCAGCAGAGCTAGAGAACACCACAAGTATATCTTTTATGTTAGGATAATAAAGGATGTTTTAAAAAAATTTCCTCATTATAACAAAATGTGCCAACAATTCCCCTCTGCTATATATATCTGCCAAACTGGACAGTCTCTACGTAAAAGAATAAATGGACACAAATCAGATATTAGGAATGGCAATATACTAAAACCTGTAGGAGAACACTTCAATCTCGCTGGACACACAGTCTCAGATTTAAAGGTAGCCATCCTGCAGAAAAAAAAAATTCAAGACCAGACCTCAAAGAGAAACTGCTGAGCTACAATTCATCTGCAAATTTGACACCATCAGTTTGGGATTAAACAAAGACTGTGAATGGCTAGCCAAGTACAAAAGAAGTTTCTCCTCTCTTGGTGTTTACACCTCCACATCAGCTGCTACAAGTGGGCCTCACCCTCCCTGATTGAATTAACCTTGTTATCTCTAGCCTTATTCTGGCCTGCATATTTATACCTGACTCTGGAAATTTCCAATACATGCATCTGACAAAGTGGGTCTTTGCCCACAAAAGCTTGTGCTCCAATACATCTGTTAGGGTAAGTCTACACTACAGCACTAATTCGAACTAGCTTAGTTTGAATTAGTTAATTTGAACTAAGATAATTCGAATTAGCGCATCTAGACTTGAAAACTAGTTCGAATTAGCGTTTTGCTAATTCGAACTAGCATGTCCACACTGAGTGGACCCTGAACTGAGGTTAAGGATGGCCGGAAGCAGTGCTGGCAGGGCATCAGATTAGGACTTAGAGTGTGGAGCTGCTGCCTCAGGCTAGCCGAGGGCTGTGCTTAAAGGGACCCAACCCCCACCCCGGACAGACAGTTCTCAGGGGTTCCCCGCTTGCAAAGCAGTCCTGGCTTGGAGTGCCCTGAGTGCCCACACTCGGCACATCACAGCACTCGGCCATCACCCTGGCTGCACTTGCCGCAGGCTGCCATCCGGGGGGGGGGGGGTCAATCGGGGGCTGCAGGAGAGCTTCCACCCCGAGGAGCCCGCAGAGCCACCCCAGTCCTCCCCATTAGAGGCTCATACCTCATTCCTCCCTAACCTCCTTCCACTTACCCCTCCCTAGCCCCCCTTCCTGATGTACAAACTAAAGGACACGTGTGTTCAAAAATAGAAACTCTCTTTATTGAACAAAACTGGGGGACACTGGGAAAAGGAGGTGGGAGAGGGGAAGAGAGAGGGTGGGAGAGGGGAGGGCAACTAAAATGATCAGGGATTTGGAACAGGTCCCACATGAAGAGAGGCTAAAGGGGGACTTCTCAGCTTAGAAAAGAGGAGACTGAGGGGGGATATGATAGAGGTCTATAAAAGCATGAGTGGTGTGGAGAGGGTGCATCAAGAAAAGTTCTTCATTAATTCCCATAATAGAAGGACTAAAGGATGCTAAATGAAATGAATGGGTAGCAGGCTTCAAACTAACAACAGAAAGTTCTTCACAAAGCAAATAGTCAACCTGTGGAACTCCTTGCTGCAGGAGGCTGTGATGGCTAGAACTAGAACAGAGTTTAAAGAGAAGTGAGATAAAGTCATGGAGGTTGGGTCCATGGAGTGGTATTAGCCAGGGGGTAGGAATGGTGTCCCTGGCCTCTGTTTGTGGAAGGCTGGAGATGGATGGCACGAGACAAATGGCTTGGTCATTGTCTTCGGTCCATCCCTTCCACGGTACCTAGTGTTGGCCGCAGTCGGCAGTCGCAGTCGGCTACTGGGCTAGATGGACCTTTGGTCTGACCCAGTACAGCCATTGTAAGCTCAGGGCTCAGGGTCGGGGGTCTCAGTGGACCACCTTGATTTTCATGCCAACCTGCTCCTGGTTGGCCAGGCTGGCAGGTATCCTGCCCTAGACGGCCACTTTCCTGTGCCTAGTGTGGAGGTCGTGGATGAGGTCCACGATGTCTGAACTAGACTAGGCAGGCGCCCGCCTCCTGCGGACCTGGGCAGGCTCCCGGGAGCCACCAGCCTGGTCCCGGGAAGAGGCGGAGGGCTGGGTGGCAGTGGGTGGCTGGCTTGAGCCATGCCAGGTGCAGGGTCTGCTGGCTGGGTGCTGGCAGGCTTGCACCTGGCACGGCACCGTAGCCAGCCTGTGCTCCTTTAAGGGCTCCGGGTCTGGGAGGGGGGCAGAAGAGTTTCCCTGGTGGTGCCCAGAGTGGCCACCAGGGAAAGCTGGGGAGGGCTAGCCTCCCACTAGTTCGAATTAAGTGGCTACACAGCCCTTAATTCGAACTAGTTAATTCGAACTAGGCGTTAGTCCTCATAGAATGAGGTTTACCTAGTTCGAATTAAGCGCACCACTAGTTCGAATTAAGTTCGAACTAGCGGTTTGCATGTGTAGCACCTATCAAAGTTAATTCGAACTAACGTCTGTTAGCTCAAATTAACTTTGTAGTGTAGACATACCCTTAGTCTATAAGGTGCCATAGGACTTCTTGTCGCTTTTGCAGATCCAGACTAACACGGCTACTCCTCTGACACTTGACTACACAGTGATTCAAAATTTTAAAATTTTTTACACTTTTTTTAAGGTGCTTTTTAAAAATTCACATCACCACATTCAAAACCTCAGGATAGGATTTTGAAATACACCCTTTTAATGTTTCCTGACCTTGCTTTTAATAAAATTTCCTCTCTTCCTCTGGGTCCACTGAAATGACCTCTGTTCAGTTTGCTGTAACATCCTCCTCTTGAAAAATTAGCATTACCCTAGTGGTTGAAACTCATGAAAATGCATTGTTGAAAAGTGATATCTACTAGACTTCTAAGTCAATGCAGCTAAAAGAATTAACTCTGAGGCAATAGATATGAGAAGCTTGAATAGAACTGTGTTTAGATTATGGTTGGAAATTAATAGACACAGCTTCTTAACAGTGAATCTTTAAACCATCACCCAAGTAAAATCCCCCAAATACCAATCGCTATACATCCAGATGATAAACGGGGAACCACAGTAATAGCAGAAGAAATGATGTGTTTACTCTGTTTACAAGTGTTAAGTATTTTCCCATGGGACAGTAAAAGTCAAAGTAGTTTACACAGCCATAAATAAACCTCAAGGCAAAGGGAAGTCAATGCATGAACTGTAGCTAAACTTGGAGGACTTTTTCTCATAGTGAATATTACACTTTCCTAGTTTACTGCTATTGTATCACACTAGTAAAGCAGAACAAAGTTGTGTGTGCTAAGATTACAACATATAGGGTGTGTCTACACAGCAGGACTTAACTCGAAATAAGCTACGCAAATTGAGCTACATCAACTGCGTATAACTTATTTTGAAATAGAGCACTCTTCCTCTGACTTCCCTTATTTCTCATACAATGAAGGTAACAGGAGTCAGAGTAAGAAGTCCTCCAGCTTGACAGTATTTTGACACTATTTCAAAATATCTGCCTGCTGTGTAGACACAGACTAAGTTATTTTGGAATGGCACTAATTATTTCGAAATAGTGTTACAGTGTAGATGTACCAATACTGATATAGTTGTCCAACTTTCCTGCAGTAAGATTGAGCCAGAAACTTTCTAAATAATCACATGAAATTCATTCTAACCTGGTCAAGATTTTGGATGACTCCTGTTAAGGGTGCCCAACTTGTTACCTGGCCTTACATAGGCTTGGTTTTCAGAAGGTGAACATCCAGCACTTTCTGAAAATGATCCCATTTAAGTTATTTCAAGATAGGAACCCAAAATGAAGACCTCTAAAATCACAAGTTGTTTTTGTAAATCTTTGCCCTCTTTGGACCTGATCCATAAATTGTTACAAATTTAGCCTCTTTCTTTCTATATAACTAATTTGTGAAGCTATCCTGATTTCTGCAAATACATTGTCATTTTTAAAAAGACACAAATGACTTTCCCATTCTATGGAAGTGTACGTGAACTGCTTGCTAGGCTTAGTCATGAAATGTTTAGGATTCCCATATAGCAGAGGCACTTATAAAATTTAATTCTGGTTTTATGGGCTATGATAGATTTCAGATAGATGCTTTTTATTTGAAATTGGGAATACACAAAAGTGTCTCTAGAAGAGAAAATGTGCCTGAACATGTCCATTTACATCAACACAAACAAAATAATTGTAGTTTTATAATTGTAGTCCTGAATTGTAGCTTTTATTAGCAATCTTGAGACTCTTTGGCTAAATCTTTTATTTCCTGTTACAGATGGAGAAATAGAGACACAGAGCTGTTAAGTGACTCTGCTAAAGCTAGCACTGTCACAGACTCATAGTGAGGAATAGAATTCTGTTCATTCCACTACACATTTCTGCTTCCTTACACAAAAAGATGGTAGGGAGAAAACCCAGGCACACCACCATTTCTGAAAATAAGGTTTTACTTAGTATTACTATAAAACAACCTTTTCCACCCTCAACAAATGCGGTTTTGATATTTTACCTAAAGATAATAATATTGTCTTATTTAAATCTCAAATCCCCTAAAACAAATACGTAATTAATCCTTTGGATTTATTCCACTGTTCTTTACTGGAATAGTAGGGGGAAGGGGAAAAGGGAGAAGAGAGAGAGAGAGAAAAGAAAGGAGATGATCATGAAATCTTTTCTGGTAGAGCAGTTTGCAGCTGTTTTTACTCTTCAATGACACACAGCAACATTGCAAGACACCCAAATCAATTATTTAAAATGAACAATCTGGAAAGTCAACCACACAAATCAATCACTCAAAGACTTTTTTCTTCTTTTCACTAGTCTGCTCCACTGAATTCTCATTCATCATACAAATCCAACTGAATTCATGCATTTCCATCCACTGTTAAAATGACTCCAGGGAAAGGGAAATGTACAGTAAAACTTCTCAAAGATAAAAATTTAGAGAGACTCAAGGAAGTTCATGGATCGGCATACACCTTGTCCTTTAATTCTGAACTGTAATTTGAATTGTTGTAGCCAGTGCAGGATTGAAGATGGGCTACCAAAATAAATTACCCCTGATAGCCAAACTGCCCATCACTTGCCTTCATGTAGCAGAAGTGTTTCTGTTAAAAATTGGGGGTCTGAATGTTGTGTGTCTAGAGCCTTTTCAAAGAAACCAGAATTCTGAGGTTAGGGGGAGCTCTCCAGTCTTGGTAGATGCTCATACAGCAGTAAAGTAAGAATTAAATCAAGGATGCCAGACTCCTCAAGGCAGATAATCATGCTTGGATGAAAATAACAGTGCAGTCTAGATTGTAGGGGTTAATTGCGGAAGAACTCTGTACCTGTGCAGTATAGGGATGGTGAGGCCTGCATTCTCCCTCCCCTGACCATTCCCTGTTACTAATAAGCCAAAAGCAAGCCTCTAGGAACATATGCCATTGTAGCAAGAATGAATTGTAGATAAGGGCAGGAACATAACGATCCTGTTTACCCTAATGTACTTGTAGAAGCTGTAGAAACCATTTCATATTTAGCTAAAAGCCATCTTGTATAACAGAAACCATTTCAGCTTTTCTCTCAAGCACGTAGACCAGAGTGAACTTTCTGTCACCCCGTGAGATGAGGCCTACAGGATGGGTTATTGGTATGTGTTAATTGGGCTGGTTGGGACAGGAGATGTACTCCCTCGTACCTGTCCGCCATCTTGTTGATAAGGCTTTGTTTTTCCAAGTTTAATTGAGGATTTCTGTAATTGGGTGCCCTGACGTCAGACTGTTTGGGTAAGGGTATAAAGATACTAGGATTGATTGTGTTAGCAGCCTTACTGGGCATGGCTTTGCTGGGACCACGTTTGGCTCATGCTGTGCTTTATTAATTAATAAAGCTGTTTGTTAGCTGCCTAAACAAAGAGGAGCGTTTTTTTTTTTTGGTTTTTTTTGCTTCAACATACTGATCATGTAAACAAAGTCAAAGGACAAACAGTACAGCTGAGTTATACTGTAACAAAGTGATGAGTAACTCCTGGAAATTTCCAAACTACCAAACAAGGTGGAGACACTGTATTTAAAGCTGTACCAGAGCACGGTAATTTGGACCTCTCCGATGGGCTTTGGTACTGGCACCTTGGAAGCCTAGATGATCTCCCGCTTCATCCGCAGCTGAAACAGGGTTCTCAGCTTGTAGAAGGGATGTAAAACATGGCTTTTCCTATCATGTTGTTCTTTCGTTAAGGGGCGCAGCTGATAGCTGTCAGAAAATAAACTGCTTGTGTTTGACAGATACCTGTGTAGCATGTTTTTGTACTTTGAGAACCCAGTGTCGGACCCGAGACTTACTCTTGCCGGCAACACGGATGCCACCATCATTATTGTCCATAATAACTCATGACAAGATGGCAACATTTCAAAAAAAAAAGTGGCATATTGGCTTCCATGCTCAAGGGAACAAGCATATTTGCACAGAAAATTCCAGTGGCACATTCTAGAAAGAACAACTGAATTCTAAGCAAATTAAATTGGTCAGGAGAATGTTCGCCATCAGCTCACAGAATGTCCATACCATTAAAGCTTGTTACCTCCTGCTAATACGAAATGAGCTCTCATCATATAAGTGGGATGTGACTGGTTTATGAGAGTATAGAGGGACTGGGAATAGAATGATAATTACTCCAGAAGGAAACAGGCTCATATGGAAATGTGATGATGGAATAAGACAGTATGGCACTGCACTGCTGATCTGGCAACAGATCAGCTTTTGCATGATGGTCTAAACATCAGTCAGCAGCAGTAATTAATGACCCTCAGACAGGAAGCACATTCCTATAAAATAACTCTTTTCCAGTGCTGCACCCCAGTAACTGACTGATCATGAATGAATAGAGAAATTCTGTGGCAACATCAAGAATGAGATAACATGTGTTCTCTGTAGAAACATCTTAATTGTACATATGACTGGAATGCATACATTGGTCCTCAAGATGTCAGAACCTGAGTTGGAATGGCATCACGATAGCATGAGACTGTGACTCATGCAATTTGCTTGACTTACTAATAACAAATATCTTGCTCAACACAACTGAAAGGGTGATGGACTGGGACACTGAAGAAGTTGATGTGGTTCTCTGAGGTTACTTCTACACTTGATCCCTAGTTCGAACTAGGGATGCAAATGTAGATGACTGAAATTGCTAATGAAGCAGAGATTTAAATATCCCGTGCTTCATTAGCATACTCTCGCCTGCACGTTATTCTGCTCAACAGCTTATTCAAACCAAGAAGTTCGCTCTGGGACATGTTAATTTGAATCAAAACCCTTGATTCAAATTAACGCGTCCCGGAGCGCACTTCCTGGTTTGAATCAGCTGTTGAGCGGAATAACGTGCGGGCGAGATTATGCTAATGAAGCATGGGACATTTAAATCCCCGCTTTATTAGCAATTTCAGTTGGCTACATTTGCATCCCTGGCTCGAACTAGGGAGCAAGTGTAGATGTATCCTGAGTCTGAAAATCTGGCAAATGTCATCAAAAGATTTCAAAAAGATCTCCGATGAGTAGATCCTTCAGAAGGGTTAGCACTGGATCTGATTATAATCTAATAATAGCCTATACAGAGACCAAATTTTAAATCATGAAATGAGGAGCATATCTTCAGAGACCATTATAATGTTGACATATTGAAAGTCTGTGAAACGGTAGTGGAATTCAATAAGTCAATTGAACAAGGTGTTGATCATTTCATCCTGATAATGACCATTGCTCAGTATTACAAGACCTGAAGATTCAAAAATCATGAGCCAGGAAAAAAAATCAAGAAATGGTCTTAAAGGTAGAAGATTTTAAGAAAATAGAATTTTGATACTTTTTATTTGCCATATTTACAAACACTCACAGCAACTCTATGCAGTGGGTTTGGTTACAAAAATATGATAATGCAGTTATTTGAGGAGAGGATTCCATACTTTGGGGTAGCACAAAGGAGACAGTGAATGGCTATACTGGAGTATCTAGGGATTCCCCAGATGAAGCAGGTAAAACCCAGGTAGCATTCAGTTGGCATAGTAATCTCTACCATCGAGCATAGCAGCATTGTTGAATGGATCAGTGTGATCTTTGGACAGGAGAGTGGTTTTAGTGAGCTATTCTAGTCAGTATAACAACTGAGTTGTTCTCATATATGGTTTGGCCAACAGCCAAGCCAGTCACAGGAAAGGGAAGAGGAAAAGTCACTTAAAACTCCTTTTTGCCACCAACATTTAGGGTGCATCTACACAGCACTGTTATTCCAGAATAACTGATGTTATTTCAAAATAACAATGTGAGCCTCTACATAGCAATTCCATTATTTTGAAATAAATTTGAAATAACAGATGACTTATTCTGACTTCCGTAAATCTCATTCCACGAGGAATAACACCTGTTCTGAAATAGCTATTTTGGAATAGCAGTAGTGTGGATGCTCCACTGCTGCTATCTCGAAATAGCTCCTCCCCAGAGCCATTTAAAGTAATTACTCTCCAGTGCCTCCTGGGGATCTAAATCAAGGTAGCATGTCCATGTAAGGGAAGCCTGCCTCAGACTAATTTTGAGGCTTCCCTGTAGTGTAGCCATGCTATTTCAAAATAAGCTATTTTGGAGTATTTCTTTTGGAATAACTTATTTTTAAATAAGTGTGCAGTATAGACATACCTTATACAGAACCCTAAACTCAAAATAAGATATGTAATTTCCATTACACAAATGTATCTTCTTTCGATTCTATTTTGAAATAGCTTATTTCTAAATTTGGCACATCTACACAGCATCAAATTTAGAAATAACATGCAATTTCAAGACATCCCTTAACCCTTGTAGAATGAGGGTTACAGGGATGCCGAAATACAGTGTTTGTTATTTCAAAAAATATTTCAAAATAGCAAGTGCATTTTAAAGATACGGGGTAGCTATTTCGGGATACTTCTGGTATCCTGAAATAGCCCCACTGTCTAGATGTACAATGAGGTGTTACATTCCGTGGTGAGTGATGTGTAGGGAGAGGGAGATCAGGAGGACCACCTAAAGGAAGAGGGAGGAAACATGCCGGGGCACCCCATTTGGCAATTAAAATTATTATAGAGGGTGGCACACCTCCTGAGTGCTACTACAAATCACATATTTACTGTTATACAAATAATGAATAACAAAATATCTAATTTCTGAACAGGCACTATTTCATATGAAAATATAAGTTAAGTGGCTAATAGATTAAATTTCTGCTAAAAAATTTTGCAAACATCATTTCATCATGAAAATTACATTGTTTTCAGATTACTGTAAACTAGCTAGTGGACGTTTGGATATGAAACAGGATATCATATTAAAATTATCATTATCCTCTCTTAACCATGTTTTTTCACTATGAAATATAGTCATTAATAATACTTTCTACATTTCTCATCTAATACTTTATATCTGATAGCATCAGAACACTTCACAAAGAATTTCTTAAGCATCACAGACTTCTGTAGAGTAGATAAGTATTTAAGGAAGCAAAGGCACAGAGGTGCTACATGACTAGCCCAAGGTCAAAAAGTAAAGCACTTCGATGAGATCCCATAAGAACAGACTTCTAGTTTTTTCAGTACTCACAATTAGATCACATTTCTTCAGTTAAAAAAGTTACTGCTTCAAGCCAAAAAGGGTTTGGCTAGAAATGTGGTTCCATGTAATGGTGTTATTTAAAATATTAAAAAGAAAACATCCATAAGTAAGTTGCTTCAGTGCCTCAGGTGGAGGCTTATGTGGAAAAGTCCCTTCAGATGTTCTCATAAGGAGTGAAAGACAACAAAAGTAGAGCTCCCAAATACTCCATCCTATGTTTTCCGCCTGAACCCTGTACAGTGTGACAGCACACAGGGTGGAGGTCTGCTAAAAACAGGTATTCTGATTAAAGCTGCTTCATTGTCTTAGCGGGTAACGGTGTGCTAATCAAAGGCTCCCAGTAATGAAGGTTCAACACATCCCATGACTGACATTTTGCTTTTGTAAAGAAGGTCAGCTAATATAATGGAGTTGGTCTGCATCTGGAGTTACTCCAGATAAACCAGCACCAGAGATCCTGGGTTGATGTATAGTTTTGCACTAAAATACTGAATGAAGCCAGGAGAAAATTGGCAATTTGATAATTTGTAACACAAGTTTAAACACAAAGCAAAATTTGAGATGCCTGGAACCCACCAAAACTGAGAGCAACGGAAATGTAGTTATGAGTTCCTATAGAATGCAATTGTTGAGTTTTAAACATTGCCACTTTTATTCATAAAAACTAACTTCAGTTGCTCTACAAAGCTCTCTCTGGCTATGTCAAGACTACGGAAGTATCCTGGAAAAACTCCACTGTGTTCGGGGAATGTGTCTGCTCTTCTGACATTTTTTGCTTTTTCTGACATGTTATGAGGAAGAAGGGCTCTTCCGAAAGAGGAGGTTTTTCCTGAATTTGGCCCAGTGTAGATGAAAAAACAATCGGAAAAAGGTGTGCAATTTGCATACCTTTTTCTGATAAAAAGTGGCAGTCTAGACATAACCTCTCTCTGTAATGGTTACAGGACTAGCTGCACCTCTCTTCCCCCCTCTCTTATGTCTGAGTCCATCTCCTCAGGTGTTCGGCTTCATACCTTTACTTAACTTGGGGGTAGAATTTCACAGCTCTCCCACTCATAGACAAGGCTCTGGGCTACCATAGCTGGGTGTCAACTGTTACCTTGAAGGTGCAACTTAGGGTACGTCTAGACTACATGCCTCTGGCGACAGAGTCATGTAGATTAGGCTACCAGGCATAGTAAAATGAAGCTGTTTGTCGGCTCAGCGCGGCAGCCATGTAAATTTAAATGAAGCGGCGATTATTTAAATCTCCGCTTCATTTTACTATGCCTGGTAGCCTAATCTACATGCCTCTGTCGCCAGAGGCATGTAGTCTAGACGTACCCTAAGTTCTTTCCTCCAGAACACTGTAAGTGGTGGCATTCAGTGATTAGACAGGCTTATAAAAGCCAAATTATTATTTATTTTAGGGGAAAAAAATCATTCAGCAAAACCAGGATTTTAAAAACAAACAGCTCACACATGTCTATCTTCCCTTCAGCCATCCTATCCTATTACGATGCCCTAGGATAGTTCCCCAGGTTCACTATGTGGTGACTGGATTCTCAGTCTGTCTCCTTTCAAAAGTTTCAGAGGGGTAGCCATGTTAGTCTGTAACTTAAAAAAAACAAACAAAAAAAAAACCACCCTTTTAAACTTTACTGTCGATCTTTTTTTTTCTTTGGTTTTGGGCCCTTTGTAGGTCAGCTGGGGAAAGAGGCAACATATAAGATATATCTAGCATTGTCCTTTAGAAGTTTCCTGAGTAGCTATCTTGGACCACTCTTTTCCTTCCTGCTGTGTCCCCCTCTTCAGACAGACACCTACTAAGCTAAGCCAATATATGCATAGAGTAAACAGTCCAATAACTAAGCCAACATAAAATATTCATAAATTACCAAAGGTTTGCTCCAAATCTGTCACAGATTGTTGAGTTTTTAAAAATTTGTTAGAGAGAGAAATGGATGTATGCATTGTATATCTTGATCAAATAAGAAAAAAATAGCACCTCAACATCTGCAAGTGGTCTTTTGGCAATGTTTATGCATGCGTACAATTTCTTATTAAAACTACCTGTACCTTGGGAATGTAAAGAGCTTTCTTTGGCTATATACAATACACAAGCTAATAAGATGAATGGCTAGAAGGAAATAGTCAATTTACAAACCAATATTTCAATTTTTTTTTAAAGTTTGTATTATTACAAGTAACAAAATAATTATAGCCAAAATATTTTTCTCTATTTTCAGTTTTGTTTACTTTATGAATTTGACAGCATTTTGTACAGTCAGTTTCACTGATATCCCTGCTGCTTATGGGGACGTATTACATAATGACAGAGGGAAAATAATGGTTTAGAGAACGCACGGAGAGGGTGAAAAACCACCAGAAAAAATAGATGACACAGGGATGGATCCAGGCCTTGAAACTGATTAACATTTAATTGACAATTTCAAAATGACTTTCTTTAACCCACTTGATAGTGCTGGTCACATACTATATTAAATATGGCATGTACTCGCACTCACAAAATTATGGTGAAAGGAATATTAAGGTTGGAAAGATGAGTGAATTGTCTATGAAGAGTTTCTTCATTATGTGATGTTACAGACAAGAATTAAAAACATTTTTGTCTGTTGCTGTCTTAATTTTTTGCTCTATATATAATCTCCTTTTTCTTTTTAATTCGTCTTCCATGGGTTTGCATAAAACCTGACTAATTCAGAGATAGACTGGATTAAAGAGAAAAAAAACAGCTTGCTTATGGGGCAGGTGTTTTTCAAAATTCTCCCATTGCAAAATTATGTCTATTACTTGCTGTACATGAAGTTACTGAAATGAATCATTGTAAGGGATTACATCATCACGTGTGTAAGATGGAAGAGTTCCACATTCTCACTATGCAAAGAAAAACAAAGCTTTAGCATTTAATAAAAGATCTTGTCTACCAAGTAAAATTAAAGTAAAATAGCAATCATAATTGAATGTTTTCTTTCTTGTTTTAAAAAAAGTTTATTTAAATCATAATGCATGTTGAGCCTTTCAGTGTATGCACCATTTGTTGTCTAATGGATTATTGCAAGATAATGACAGTCGCATATGTCAAGATTTCTATTAATTTCATGCTTTAGTACATGTTGCATGGCATACTTCAGAAGCTCATAATCCACACTAGAAATTAAGAACAGCATTCATTAGCTATGTGTATGAACAATTTTATACTACATTTAATATCAAGATGAAGTGGGATTTCTAGTTTTTACTTAATAATCAGATGCTTATCCTCTTTTGCTTAAAACCATTTTTGTCTCATAACAGAGAAAGAAAGAAAACACTGTATACATTAAATGCAGAATGGATTCAAAGGTAACAGCAATTTAGGCTATGTCTAGGCTGCAGAGGTTTTCTGGGATATTGGAAGTATCTCGAAAAAGCTCTGCCATGTCCAGGGAATGCATCCGCTTTTTCGGAACAGTTTCTGAAAAAGTGGGTGCATTCTTTCAGGATCCTTGTATTCCTCTCAGTGAGAGGAATAAGGGATGTTCCAACAGAGAAGGTTTTTCCAAAATTTGGCCCCGTGTAGGTGGGCCAAATTTTGGAAAAGCCTCTTCCAAAAAAAAAAAGAGGAAAAAGATACGGAAATTGCAGTTTGCAATTTGTGTATCTTTTTCCGATAAAACTCTGCAGTCAAGATATAGCCTTAATGCGGTGTAAGAATTAAGCTAGCTCCGAGAATGTGCTAAATCATCATTATACAGAATATGGCCAAATTTTCAAAATTGTTTCAATCATCTATATATTCACGTTGTATGGTCAACTTATATATTTTTCAAGATGGACCTTTGTATCCATTTTAACTGTCCACACTTTGGGTTGTATGGATCCAGGGGTTTTGGTTTGGCAAATTATAAATAAATGGGATAATTTGAAAGTTTCACATGTGAATCTTGCTTCAGTTTTCAGATTCCCATAGCCATCAAAAGCTTGATATTTGGATCAGTAGTTTTATTTTGGACATATTTTGATCACTTAGAGATATATGTGGACAAAAATGTGCCCACAAATTAAGAGAGTGGGTTGAAAATGTAGTTCAGTCTTGTAAAGATGATTTGTACAATTGTTTTAGGCAAGATAAAATAGTAAAAAAGTGATCCTCATATCATGATTTAAGGAATAAACAGGTATTCTGATCAAGTCATGACCCCGCTTCGATACTCACCACTTCTGTAAACATCAAATATGGAAACTACTGTAAGCAGAATACTGAATTAGTGAACTACCCTAATCTATTCTATTATGTATTTATTTATGGGTTTGATTTATTCAGAATGTCAGCCAAAAGCTCGTAGGCAGATGAACAATATTTAAGGCACACATATGCAACATACATTTATATTGGTACAATGTCAACAAAAACATTACAATATTCCCTTTGCCTTCAAAACCTTCTCTACTCAGCCTATCTCCCAAAGGAGAAATGTGGGTAAATAGGGACAATATGTTTTGTAAATATTCTGAAGATCTTAATACATTCGTGCTGTGGAAGAGAAAGCAGGTCTCCAAAAATTAGGAAGAAGTAAATTCTCTTCACTAAGAACACCAACTTCAGATACAAATCTAGAAGTTGAGAAGTCTCACTCTGAGATGTACAAAACCCAGCTGCTTTCTCGTGCAGTGGTACCACAGGAGACTGTCTTTGAGGATCCATAAGTTATATGCTTTATATTCTCAAATAAACTCCATAAACAAACACCTGGCAATGAATAGGAAGCCAGAACCATTTACTGAGCACAGGTGTAACAAGGTCCCTAAAGAGTTAAGCTCAATAAGAGAACAACAGCAACCCGTACTAGCAGATGTTAATGGGTGGACTTCAGGAGTAGCCACACATGGACTGCATAACAGTAATCTAATCTGGAGATAACAAAGGCATGGGTCAGTGTTGTGAGATCCATACCCGAGGTGAAGTATCTCAACTCAGCAGAAAATGGAGAAAAAATAAGTTTGGTGATGGCTTCTGTCTAGATAGCCTGTTGTAGCAAAGAGTTTCATAAAATGATGTGTAATAAAAAGATGTCATAATTTCCTAATCAAAAGGACAGATTTCATCAAATGTATCTTCTCCAGTACCTTCCCCTATATTCATTTTCATTTAGCTGATGTGGAAGGCTTTATTATACAATTTAACTGTACAATACTTTCCAAATACTTTGAATACTTTCCAAATTCAGAATGGGTTAGGCATTCCATTTCCTTCATTCTGGAAAATGGGAGAATAGACCTTCCTACTTATAGGGACACCAAAACAGTGTCCTCACATTAACCCTTAGAACATAATGTAGTTTCAAGATTGATGATATCCATAATATAAATACTCTTAAAATTCAGGGTGCAGTGGTAGGAAGCTGGGAGGGTGATGGGTCAAGAGGCCCTATTTATCTGGGCACACCAACAAGATGAAGCCATTGAGAAAAGATTGGTCTTCAAGTGCTTGGTCTTGCTCCCACTGACATCAAAAGCAAAATACCATTCACTTCACAATGCCAATCAGACTTGCCTGCCCAGTGGAGAAGGCAAGGAGGATGATTATAGAGTAAAGGTAAATCTGGCCCTCAGATATACACTTCCCAAGATAACTGCTAGTTGGTAAGAGTTAATGTTTTTATGGAGGCTGGGCTCTGTGAAACTCCATAGTTTAGTACTTTACTGATTAACAATGTGGAGATGTAGGGATTCATTCCTTCCCTGGTTCCACCAGTCTGGCTATGTCTAAACTAGACACCTTTTTCGAAAGAGGCATTTTCGAAAGATACTTTTGAAAAAGCCTCCTTTGAAAAAGGGAGTCTAGATTGCATTACACAGATCAAAAAATCGATCCACTTTTTCGAAAAAGAGCGTCCAGACTGCCTGACGCTCTTTCAAAAAAAAAAGGCACCCGGAACTGTTTCTGGAAGGGCATGGGGGCAACCTTTACTTCCCAGTGCTGCTACATGCCCTTTGCAGAGACACGTGCTTAAAGGGAACCTCCTGGACAGCCGTTATTCTGCTCCTGCTTCTGGTTTGCCTACCTCCTAGAGGGAAAGCAAAGCTGCTGCAGTGCTTGCTCTGGTTGCCCTGCTTTCTTGAATACCACAGTAGTTTCTTTTCTGGGTTTTTTTTTTCTGCTTTTCACTGTGTTTTTGGCCATGGAGCCTGAGCTGCCCCTGGGCAGGCGATGGCCCCACCCTGCCATACTGCAGCTTCTGCTGATTCTTCATGATTCTGTCATGAATCTCCTGCCCCATGTGGACCCAGACCAGACCTTTGAGACCTTTGTCCGGGATGCAGGAGCTCTGTCCTTGCCCCTAAACTTTTTTGGGGAAAGACAGAATTGGAGGCATGAGATGGGTTTGGACTGGTGGGACTGGTTCGTCATGGAGCTCTGGGATGATGACCAGTGGCTCCGCAACTTCCAGATGTGGAAGGCCACATTCCAGGAGCTGTGTGTCTGGCTCACCCCTGCTCTTGGTCACCAGGACACCCACCTGTGGCCAGCCATCTTCCTGCAGAAGTGGGTTGCAATTGCCCTTTGGAACCAGGCAACCCCCAACAGCTACTGCTCCATGGGACACCTGTTTGGCATGGGAAGGGCTACTGTCGAGGCCATTTTGATGGAGGTAAGTCACTGTTGGGTTACAGGTCCTGCTGAATGGGGAGGTTGAGAAAGGGGGACTACCAGGCAAGGGCAAGAGAGAGTGGGGGATGGAGTGGCACTTGGAGGCGGCCAACCCTCCATTGATGCGGCAGAGCGGGGTGTCCTGACAAGGAGAGGGGTGAATTGGGGGGATGGGGGTTCTCCTCCCAAGCTCTTAGGTAACCTGTCTATCTACCTGGTTTCTGTCTGTCTATTTGTCTCTTGCTGCAGGTGGTGAGGGCCATCAGTGTGGAGCTGCTGAAGAGGCTCATCCATCTCAGGAACCTGGACAACATCCTTGCCGGGTTTGCTGCCCTTGGCTTCCTGAACTGCGGAGGAGCCCTCAATGGGACACACATCCCAATCCGTGCACTGCCCCATCGAGCAGCCCAATTTATAAATAGGAAGGGCTACTATTCCATGGTGCTACAGGCCCTGGTTGACCACTGGGGACATTTTATGGACATTTGTGTCAGGTGATTGGGGAGGGCACATGATGCCTGCATATTCTGCAACTCCTACCTGTACCGCAGGTTGCAGGCAGGAACATTTTTCCCCCAGAGGCACCTCACGCTCAGGAACGTGCAGATGCCGGTGTGCATAGTGGCTGACGCAGCCTATCCCCTGATTCCGTGGCTCATGAAGCCCTACACCAGCCACCTCGATGTGAGCAAGGATCCTGTGAGGGCTTGGGAGCAGGAGGGGCTGGGAGGGAAGGTGGGGGGATGGAGGGCCTGGGGGAGAAGAAGCCTGGTATGCAGGAGGAGTGGTGCCTGTGACAGGAGCAGAGAAGGCTAGGACTTCCCAAATAGTGGCACAGATGGAAGTATGCTGCTGGACAAGTTCATCCAGCATCCTGTTGCGCCACACAGCCTCTGCCTCTGTCCTCTGCTGAAGGGTCCTGTTGAGGTCCTGCAGGGCCACTACGTGCTCCTTCAGCAGGTCAGAGTAGACATGCTAGTGCCTGCGGGTGCCATAGGTCTGGGATGGTGGTGGGTCAGGTGTGGTGCTCCCCTCTTGGGTAGAGGGTCTGGCTGTGGAGGAAAAGAAGAGGAGACAATCAATGTCTGTGTGCACCCCAGCTGTTCCCGAGGGCATGCCGTTGCTATCAGGAGCTCTTATTTGGACAGGAGACTCCTGGGTGTTACACGTGACACCGTGTGTGAGTTGGACAGTGGAATGACAGCATCACAGGGTCCCCACAGTGGCAATGGGACTAGATGGCTCCCCACACTGCCAACGCACCCGTGTGTGGTGACCCCTCAAAGTACTCACCTAACAATCCCTCCCCGATGTCCATGAATGCCTGGGAGGCGTCTGGGGTCTGGAGGACTGGCTCCTGGGAGAGGGTCCCTGCTGCCTCTTCCTCCTCATCCTCCGGGTGCAGCTCTCCTGCCTCTTCTGCCTGATCGTCTTCCCCCAGGGGTCGGTCCACGATGTGGTGGGATAAACCGGACTCCACCACATACAGTGGGGTCTGGGCTTCCCCACTACCCAGGATCTGCTCCGATTCCTTGTAGTAAGCACAGCTCCTGACAGCAATGCCTGTCTGGGTGCCTGTGTCTTTAAAATGCTGTGGCCAGGAACCACAGAGGTGCTCAATATGTAAAGGCTGGACTGTCCACGAGAGTTTCTTCCTGGAGGCCTTTTTTTCTAAAAGAACAGGCTCCCCAGTCCACACACACATTTTTCGACAGATCTCTGTTGAAAAAGGTGTCATTCCTCAGAAAATGAGGTTTACCGCCATCGACAGAACTGCCACATTCTTTTGATTTACTGTTGACAGAACACGACGGCAGTCTAGACACAGTTACAGTTTTTTCGAAAAAAGGCCACTTTTTCAAAAAAAAAACCCTGTAGTCTAGACACACCCTCTGAGAGCAACAACGACTGCCTTTAAACCAGAAACAATGTCCTGTGGTTCTCTGTCCAGCAGGCAGAAGATCTCATGAGTTCCTTACTTACTCAGGAAGAAGTAAATTTATAGCAATGTCCATATATGCATAACTTTCCAGTCCATCCTGCAGAAAACACAACCTTGAAATCATTAGGGGCATATCATTCTGTCTACCCTAATGGCCTTCGGGTATCAAGGACATGGATGCAGAGAATCTTGATTCTTCACACTACAGACCCCACTGTGGCATCTTGGTAAGTGAAACTTATAACTCTACAGAACGCACTGGGGTAATAAAGAAATAAACAAATACTGACATCAGGAATGTAAAATACTTGAGGCATTGTGTCTGCAAAAACCAGACAGCTTCCATTTACTTTGAACACATCTAGATCCCAACAGTGACTGAAATAACTATTATCTCCGTTTTTCATATGTCCTCTTTCTTTGCATCCATTGAAATGGGAGGAAGAAATGAGGGAGCAGCGGAGGAAATAGTGTCAGGGGATGACAGTGAACGTTGCTTTTAACTACTTTATCTGATAATGCTTTTTCATTATAGGGGCCAGCAATCACATTACCGCTGCAACATAAGAAAGGATGTATTTTAATTACATTAAGAAGTAGTTGGCACTGTGGTTGTCATGAAAATAACATCATGATGCAGTCTGCTGGACTGACAGAGGCTTTTACAGATTGCTCTATTATAAATGAGTAAGGGTATTTGCATATTAGGTTTAATCATTTCAGAAGCTGAAAAAGGAAGGGGGACTCTGGCCTGCAAACTCATCTAGCTCTGTGCCATTACAGAATCCTATCAGTGATCTTCCTTTTCCATTCTAGGTGTATTTCTTCTGCATGGGTTCATGAGTATCACATACATACAAACTTGTATCATCAGAATCCAAATGTGCAATTATTTAGAATTGTGCTTTGCAGAAACCTACCCTTGACTCATATCTGACATAAACCTGGTGCACAGAATCATCGGGAGGATGGGGAAGGACAAGATGAAGAGAGGGGAAGCCACATCTGAATTGTTACTATATATAGACAGATTAACATAATGGATTTGTATACATGCAAATTTTGAGTAATGTCACCCTCTAATGGTTGGCCCACAGACAGTGAGAATAATGTGCCCACTGCTACTGTTAACTAGAGCAGGAGGACTCCTTTATTGCAAGTTACAGGGCTTGTATTTTTAAAGAACAAAATTCTAATCTTTGCTCTGCAGAGATATGCATGTAAAATATTTCTAGCAATTGTCTCTTTTGTCTGCAGAATGTGGATTTGTTATGCTCTTTTCCCTGTTAATAAGGGATTGTGACCCTATACACTGAGTGCTAATTTCCTGAGAACTGCCGGTAATGAATATCAAAGCAATGGTGAGCTATAAACTTGACATATGCTCTTATCTTCAATGTAAGAGAACCAAATGCTGTTCCTTCACAATCTAAAGATACTGTGAACCAGATCTTCAACTTTTCTCAGTGTGGATCTATGCAGTCACTGGAATTTTGCCAATTTATATCAGCAAAGCATGTTCCTGTTTTTTTAAAAAAATGGCCTATTTCTAAAATGGATTAACCCCTTAACCTTCCCTATAAACCTTAGATGGCAAATGCAATGCTTATGCCTGATTTATATTGCACAGTGCAAATGCTTTTTTTATTTTTTTTATTTTAAGATTCATATTGTTTTCTGCAACAGGCAACAATTCCATCTCCACAATTTTTCCTAATGTATTTTAAAATCTAAATTGATGGTAATTTTGTTAAGAATGTATGTGGCTTTCAGTAATAATGAGGGGGAAAAAACAGAATTAAACTCAACGAGCAGTACAAATACAATTATACAAATATTCCTAAACCTCTTGTTTTGTGCCTTAAGTTGAAATAAGGGGTCGGACTTCCATTTCATTCCAGCACCTACAATTACTGTAATATTCACATGTAAATATACTTTTGTGAAATAACTTATATTTACATCTACTGTCATTTATTTTAGAAAGGCCTAATAAAATATCTTGACATTAAAAAATGTCTGTGACTGATCAGCAGCAGTTAGGGATGAGGTTGAAACTTATCCCACTGATTTAGAAGAAGGTTTGGAGTTATTTTTCTGCTATTGGTGGAATCATCCTATCTCTACCAGGGATGTCTTATCCTTGAGGTATATATTTATTTCAGATATAAGGGAGACTGGGTATTTGTTGTTGCTGTTTTTATGTCTCTGCAAAAGACTATACTAATAGCAGGGTTGGAGGTTTTTTTTCAAAAAATTATTATTCCTACAAGGTCATTCCTCTCCTCCCCTCTACACATTACAGAATCTGAATACAGATTAACATACAGTGCATATTTATGAGGGACAAAGTATAAATATTTCAGACTAATGCACTTAATATAAATTTGTTGGCCAGGAAGCATTGTCTCTACTCCTTAACTTTGGAATTTTTGAAATTCTTCCCAGAAACAGAGCTAGCAAAGATTGTCTACAGTGAGAGTTGCCTCACCATTTCCATTATAAGACCCTTTATTCAGACATTTATTTAAAAAATTGCAATGGCATGGTCAAAGAGTTACCCAGAGAATTATCAGATGCATCTATGCTCCTTCCCTTGCTTACTTCCTGTTTTAATTACTGTGTGTTACTCCCACGCTCTTTTCATGTGAAATTAAATAAAGCAGCAGTTTCCCAGACTGCCACTCTGTAAGTAAAGTTAGAAAATGGTTCATTAAGAAAACAAAAACAAACCAACCCCTGATTGGTCAGGTTTAAAAAATAATATGTAATCAGGTACTCATAGGGAATAGGGGGCAGGAAGGGGGCAGTTGCCTTAGGGCCCATTGTCAGGAGTGGTGGTGATTGGAGTCCTGGGCCCTATAGATCACTGCTGGAGCATTGCACTCTCAGCAGCACTGAGGGCTGGGTATGGGTCTGGGGAATCAGCATGGCATGCTCCATGTGGTACGGAAGGCTGGCTTCCCCACATTCCCATCTCTTCTACCTGAGGCCCCTTCCCTTCCAGGAACATGCAGCTATGTCCCCCCTCCCACACACACACACACACTGCCCAGCAGCCTGGCAAGTCTGACAGGCCCCCACCTGACCCCATATGTGAACATATAGAGACTGCATCATATGCATACGGGAGTGCATGGGGGTGAGGGTGTCATTTCTTATCTTTTGAGCACTTGACTTTGCAACCTTAAAGTTCTTCAGTGCAGTTTTTTTTGCATAGCACCAAAGGTAGAAAGAGTGCTGTATCCAAAACATTTTTGTTTCAGTGGGAAATCAAGCCCCTCTCTGCAGTAGACAATTGCTGCTACGCAAAACCACAACACAATTAACAATTTTGGAAATGCTGTTGTGATTGCGTATAAGGAGATGGTCTGCAGATGAGTTGTTTCCTTCCTTCTGAAAGCCTGTTGGTAGCACCAAATTCTACATATTCACTGTAAGTGTATGTGTGTTAATGCCTGTGCATATAGAGCACACTATGTCCTCTACAACATGCTCCCTCATATTCTGTATCCATGTGTTATCTCACTACCCTATGGTCCTTCCTCCCCCATTTTTCCTGTCCTCCCTCTCATTTGTGCCAAGTCTTCTCAACTGAGGTTGTCTGTTCTTCCTGCCACTGCCAGGGTTGGGGGCAGAGTGTGCAGAGAGGCTTCCTCTATCGGTTTCCTTATGCGCCAAGCCTGCAGAGTGTGAACTCTTTCCTCTTTCTTTATGTACCGTTAACACTGGCTGTCTCTGCCCTTTCAACACACATACAAGCTCTTTTCCTTCCTCATAGGCTGATAGGTGGTCCAACACAGATGGGAGTGTTAAGTCCTCAGCTGGTACACACATTTGCATATTTGGCACTGTATGGCTACGTCTACACTGGCATGATTTTCCGAAAATGCTTTTAACGGAAAAGTTTTCCGTTAAAAGCATTTTCGGAAAAGCACATCTAGATTGGCAGGATGCTTTTCCGCAAAAGCACTTTTTGCGGAAAAGTGTCCGTGGCCAATCTAGACGCGGTTTTCCACAAAAAAGCCCCGATCGCCATTTTCGTGATCGGGTCTTTTTTGCGGAAAACAGTACTGTGCTGTTTACACTGGCCCTTTTGTGCAAAAGTCTTTCGGAAAAAGACTTTTGCCCGAACGGGAGCAGCATAGTATTTCTGGAAAAGCACTGACGATCTTACATGAGATCGTCAGTGCTTTTCCAGAAATTCAAGCGGCCAGTGTAGACAGCTGGCAAGTTTTTCTGCAAAATCACATGATTTAGCGGAAAAACTTGCCAGTCTAGACACAACCGATGTGTGGAGGGATTCAGCTCAGCACTCACTACTACTATTGTCTGCTTCCCAAAGCCCAGGGAAAACAGAGAATAAATCTGAGAGGCCCTGAAGTTGATGTAACCCACAGAAGAAGCCAAAAAGCTGCATGGCTTCCCCAAAAGTTATCTGAGAGCCATCTCCTCTCACCCATCCTGCTCCTAGCCCCCAAACAGAGTAACTGACAATCAGGCCATTGGAATTCAGATTAGTGAACAAGGCCATCAGCCAAAATATTTGTCAAAAGGATTGTGAGCCTTTAGTTTAATTCAGATATACAATTGAGTGTTTTCAGTGATGGAGATACATAGTAATTACATTTAATTATAGAGACACCACTAGCACCAGTATAACTTTAATAAATGGACTGCCAGCATCTCTTTTGTAAACCTCCATTTAAGAGATTTATAACTCAACACACATGCACAAAAGGATGAGTAAGATTTTGGTGTTCCAGATTTCCAACAATTTTATACACACTTAAATCATTCTGTTTCAGGAGGGGGGGGGGGGGTGTGCATGCACATGAGAAAGAGAGGACAGTTTGATTAGTGGTTTCAGTTGTTTGTTCTTTTTGTGATGTGCTGCTGTAACTTTTTTATATTTCAGTGGAAAAGTTGCAGGCAACCATTGTATGGTTTGCCTCCGGATTTTAAAAATACTTTACAATAGAAAGAAATTCAAGATCAAGGAATTATATAAATAGAGCTGGCTGTGATTTATGAGAGTGACACAGTATGCCTTCCATATACATGTGTCCCTGTTGAAATATATTTACTCTTTGTGCTCCACATGTAAATTCTATTTTCACCAGCCACCTTAACATCAAAGGTTATGACCTTGTGAGTCATAATCTCTGTGTGGGTAATACGCGGGTTATGTCAGAGCAGATCATGCTGACATGGAATCATTCCTATCTAACTCAGACTTTTGTTCTATTGTAAGAGTTAGTCATTTCAGAATGGCAAATGACTATACAAACCTCTCTCTAGCCCCCAACCAACCCTGACTAACCCTAAATAGTCTTCCTAAATTTATACTTACTGATACCTACTCTGAAGAGTTTAATAACCACCATGCCACCTTGATATACAAACACTGAGAATAAAATGGGGATGGCTTATGAACCTACCTCCATGACCTTTCAACTAATCTATGATCCAGAACAATGGAATCCTTTTTATTCTGCAAAATGGACACAACACTGCTCTCCTGACATCAGTGTGTGCAATCATCCTTATCAAGCTACAAGGAGTGTATTGAAAATCTTTCCACATAGCCCACAGCATCCAATGCTTATCAAAGGTGGACTAATCATGTTTCTTGTTAGTGCCAATAAACACTTCCTGAAACTATCCCATCTTTATGCAATTTACCAACTGCAATAACACTTGCATCCCACATCTTTCTTGAAGAAGCTTACATGAAGTTCACAAAAGCCATTTACAAAGTTACCATCAAGTCAATTCCAAGAGATTGATATAAGGCCTTCGTGAGAAATGCGCATAATTCCTCACTCAATATGAAGAAAGTGGTGATCCAGACATCATACCACACATAATTTAGACTGCATGTCTGGGTATAACAGAGCAAGATGAGAACAGACTGCCATAGAATTAAATATATCAAGATCCAGTTGCAAATCCTGGATGCTAATCAGAAAACTAGATGCTGCTCAGAAGTTCCCAGCATGCATCTCTCCTACCTAGCTCTGCAAACTACATTGCTACCCACCTGAAAAATGTTACAAAGGCTGATCAGAGTAAAAATGATGAAGGAGAGTTGAAGAAGAAATGGTGATAATATAAACGGTGTCTTCCTGAATTCAAAGAACACTTCCAGCCTTTCACTGCAGATGAAAGAGAAACTGAAACATTGAAAACAGGTGAAACCCAGAGGCTTTGAAAAGTGTCTTGAGAGCTATATGCAAACAAGCTTTTTAAGCATTATTAGTAACATCTTCTGCTACTGGAGGAAACAATGACATTTTAATAGGAAAAATTGCATTGGCTAAGTTGCTGTGGAAATAGTTTTATGATTCCAACTGTAGCATAACAATGTTACAAAGTAGAATTTGGAATTAAAAACAGAAGAAAGGAAATCAATATTTAACTCTTTAGTTTTACCAGGCAGCAGACCTGCTTAGAATGTCTGTGACGTTGAAAGTCAGACAGGCTTTGCAAGCACCGCAATAGGACTATTTTGTATTCTCATTTATACCAATGAGAATAAGAGTTGGTAATACAATGTCAACTCACTTCATGCTTAGCAGTACGAGAAATGTCCTGGTGTCAAGTGCTGGGGAAAAAATTTAGCATTGGAAAAAGTTGGCCTTATTGTTTCACAGAAGCAAAGAAATTCAAAGAGTAAAAGTTGAAAATCTGAGTTTGCTCTTCAGACTGAATGTCCTCTGTGTGCCATTAATATGGTCTGTTCATCATCATGTCAAAAAATTGTTCTGGACCTGAAAGTTCAGATACCAACTTTTATATTTTTTTGCTCCTATCTCTTTTTATCCTCTCTGACATAAATCTTGCCCAGATCTTTATGTTTCCTACCAAGACTAATCAAGCCTTTTTTCTGGCTTACTTTTTTTGCATGCCTTCCACCAACATCCAGTCGATTTGCACTACTGGCAACAAACTTGTTTCCTCTCTCACCACTCAGGGCATGTTGCCTTCTCATTGAAGCCATTTTCTTGCTTCTTCCCCACCCCATCTTACCTTCATGAAAATTAAACTCCTGCTCCTAGCATATGGTTCTGCCATTTTCTGTATCTCTTCCCTTATTTCTAACCACATATGTTCACATGGGCTATTCTTTTGGTCCCACTTACTGTACAAAGTCCCTCTCCAGCATTCTCTCTTCCTTCTCTCATTTTTGATGGGCATCAGCAAGGCAGGCTCCTTCCATACCGCTAAGAAGTCCTCTATTGTGCAGAAATGGAATGTAGTTCTTAGAGGCTATGTCTACATTGGCACCCCTTTCCGGAAAAGGGATGCTAATGAGACCAGTCGGAATTGCAAATGCTGCGGGGGATTTAAATATCCCCCGCGGCATTTGTATGAACATGGCTGCCGCTTTTTTCCGGCTTGGGGATTTACCGGAGAAAAGCGCCAGTATAGAAGGGATCGTGCGGAAAATAAGCCCTTTTCCGGAAGATCCCTTATTCCGTAGGCTTATTTTCTGCAAGATCCCATCTAGACTGGCGCTTTTCTCCGGCAAAACCACGAGTCAGAAAAAAGCGGCAGCCATGTTCATGCAAATGCCATGGGGGATATTTAAATCCCCCGCGGCATTTGCAATTCCGACTGGTCTCATTAGCATCCCTTTTCCAGAAAAGGGTGCCAATGTAGACACAGCCTCAGAGATTAGGAGCATCATGTTGCAGCAGCCTCCTCCTGCAAACCTCCACATCTCAAGAGAGTACTTTAGTCCCTTAGGGTATGTCTACACTACCACCCTAGTTCGAACTAGGGTGGTAATGTAGGCAACCAGAGTTGCAAATGAAGCCCGGGATTTGAATTTCCCGGGCTTCATTTGCATCTCGCCGGGCGCCGCCATTTTTAAATGTCCGCTAGTGCGGACTCTGTGCCGCGTGGCTACACGCGGCACGGACTAGGCGTAACGGTAGTTCGGAATAGGAAGCCTAATCCGAACTACCTAGTCCATGCTGCGTGTAGCCGCGTGGCACGGAGTCCGCACTAGCGGACATTTAAAAATGGTGGCGCCCGGCGAGATGCAAATGAAGCCCGGGAAATTCAAATCCCAGGCTTCATTTGCAACTCCGGTTGCCTACATTACCACCCTAGTTCGAACTAGGGTGGTAGTGTAGACATACCCTTACTGTCACTGCCTGAGGCCCAATTCTAACCCCCACTAGGGAGCTATGCTAGTTTATTCACATTGCTGTGTATTAGCTTTCCCTGCATTAAATCATGTGGTATCTAACCTAGATTTTATGCCCCTCAAGAGAGGAACCATATGTTCATTTTTCCAAAAGCTTTATTCACATCTATGGCGATATATAGAAATGCTAACAATAATCCTAATGATCCTGGTTTCCTATAATTAAATTTTGTAAAAATGTATAGGACACGTATTCCAAAGAGCTCTATGTGGCAGAACCTAAGTCTATCACATGACACTAAAGCAAGTATTACTGCCTTTCTACAGCTGTGGATTCATATAGGGTGTGCTAAAAAAACCCATAGGGACATATTACAGATCCAACAGCCAACTCTTCTGGGTTCTGAATGAATCAGTGATAATCAGGAAATATCCACAACAAACTTTGACCATGCACCAGGAGGTATTCAACTATGATGCTAAGCGTCTACCTCATGAGATAAGGAACAAATTCCCTTAGCTGTTATCCATAGTAGTCTCCTTAACTGCTTCTTCATAACTAGAGAATGACAAAATCTCACACCAAGGAAATAAGAATTATAATTTTAATCGTAGTAAATGGTTTACAACAATTTTCAGGAATTACATTTTTAAGATTCTTTCCAAGAAAAAGACCTAGAGCCTTAAAACAAACTTAAAAAATTCCAAAAATTCCATTTTACTTTTTTGGGGGGTTATCTCCTAAACCCAGAAGGACTTTACAGAATTCCAAAGTCCGAGCTCTGGTACACAATAGATGATGTATAAACTCTATAAGAAGAGGAGTTATTAATTAAATGCTACCAATTACTTTATTAATAAGATCAAAACAAAATCTATAGCGATCCACTTCATTTACCTTCTCTGTTGTCAATACTCAGCCTGCAAAATTCTTTTTGAAAAGCATTTTGTTTCACATGTTGTTTTGCCAGCCCATCCGGTGAGCAGAGATGGAGATTATGTAAATACTGCTTATCTCTGGGGATCAATCTATTATGGAAGAAAATATAAATATTATAGTAACTGAGCAATTATAAAGCAATTACATTGTAATGAATTACAACATATGTATACATGTAACTACAATGCACAATTTTTCAAACTTATGAATGTTTTTGCAGTTATTGAATATGCCAAAATTGAATAATTTACTCCGAGTATCGGTATATAAGATCATAAATTGCTTGCACGTCATTTACTTGTTTTTCACAATTATTCACCATTGGTATGTCTACACTACGGCGCTAATTCGAACTAACTTAGTTCGAATTAGTTAATTCGAACTAAGCTAATTCGAACTAACGCATCTAGAACTAAAAACTAGTTCAAATTAGCGTTTTGCTAATTCGAACTAGCGTGTCCACATTAAGTGGACCCTGAAGCGGGGTTAAGGATGGCCGGAAGCAGTGCCGGCAGGGCATCAGAGGAGGACTTAGAGAGTGGAGATGCTGTCTTAGGCTAGCCGAGGGCTGTGCTTAAAGCCGCTTGCAAAGCAGTCCTGGCTTGGAGTGCCCAGAGTGCCCACACTGGGCACATCACAGTACTCGGCCATCAGCCTGGCTGCACTTGCCGCAGGCTGCCATCTGAGGAGAGGGGGCAACTGGGGGGCTGCAGAAGAGCTTCCACCCCCAGAAGCCCTCAGAGCCAGCCCAGTCCACCCCATCGAGGGCTCGTGCCCCATTCCTCCCTCACCTCCTTCCACTTACCCTTCCCTAGACCCTCTTCTTGATGTACAAAATAAAGATAATGGGTCTTCCAAAATGGAATCTGTCTTTATTGAAGAAAACTGGGGGAGACTGGGAAAAGGAGGTGGGAAAGGGGAAGAGAGAGGCTGGGAGAGGGGAGGGCAACTAAAATGATCAGGGGTTAGGAACAGGTCCCATAGGAAGAGAGGCTAAAGAGACTGGGACTTTTCAGCTTAGAAAAGAGGAGACGGAGGGGAGACAGGATAGGGGTCTCTAAAAGCAGGAGTTGCGTGGGGACGGTGCATATGGAAAAGTTCTTCATTAGTTCCCATAAAGAAGGACTAGAGGACACCAAAGGAAAGGAATGGGTAGCAGGCTTCAAACTAGTAAGAGAAAGTTGTTCTTCACAAAGCAAAGAGTCAACCTGTGGAACTCCTTGCTGCAGGAGGCTGTGAAGGCTAGAACTGGAACAGAGTTTAAAGAGAAGTGAGATAAAATCATGAAGCTTGGGTCCATGGAGTGGTATTACCCAGGGGGTAGGAGTGGTGTTCCTGCTCAAGGTTTGTGGAAGGCTGGAGAGGGATGGCATGAGACAAATGGCTTGGTCACTGTCTTCGGTCCATCCCCTCCATGGTCCCTAGGGTTGGCCGCTGTCGGCAGACAGGCTACTGGGCTAGATGGACCTTTGGTCTGACCCAGTACGGCCATTGTAAGCTCAGGGCTCAGTGTCGGGGGTCTCAGTGGACCCCCTTGATTCTCTTGCACACCTGCTCCTGGGTGGCCAGGCTGGCAGCTCTCCTGCCCAAGCCGGCCACTTTCCTGTGCCTAGTGCGGAGATCATGGATGAGGTCCACGATGTCCGCACTAGCCCAGGCGGGTGCCCGCCTCTTGCGGTCCCAGGCAAGCTCCCGGGAGCTGCCAGCCTGGTCCCGGGAAGAGGGGGAGGGCTGGGGGGCATCGGGTGGGTGGCTCAATCCATGCCAGGTGCAGGGTCTGCTGGCTGGGTGCTGGCAGGCTTGCACCTGGCACGGGCACCGTAGCCAGCCCGTGCCCCTTTAAGGAGTCCGGGGCCGGGAGGGGGGCAGTAGAGTTTCCCTGGTGTTGGCCAGAGTGGCCACCAGGGAAAGCTGGGGAGGGCTAGCCTCCCACTAGTTCGAATTAAGGGGCTACACAGCCCTTAATTCGAACTAGCTAGTTCGAACTAGGCTTAATCCTCGTGGAATGAGGATTACCTAGTCGAACTAAGCGCTCCGTTAGTTCGAATTAAATTCGAACTAACGGAACGCTAGTGTAGCGCCTATGAAAGTTAGTTCGAACTAACTTTGTAGTGTAGACATACCCCATGTGAACAAATTATTAAAATGAATTTGTCTGTCCAAAGAGTGGGGACATGTTCTGAAGATGGACATCGTACCCAAAGGACTGAAAGTGAACAATCCATTAAGATCAACAATCCTACTTCTGAAGACATTCAAATCTGCACTTGAAAGGGAATCCTCTGAACTGGCATTCATGCTAAAATTCGACACTCTCCGCACCGGACTTAACAAAGACCCCGGCTATCTTACACATTACAAAGATAGCTTCCCCAATTATCACCTCTAATTCTATTAACTCACAGACATTTCCCCTTCCCCACCTCTAATATCATTAACTCACTGGCATTCACCTTCCTTTCCCCCCCCCCCCACATCCCCCTTCTGTTCTGTAATGTGATTTGTCCTTTTCATTTGTGTTCATTTTTTTAAATTGTATCCTTTGGTATATATGGTTGTGACTATTTTCTTCCACTATTTGATCTGAGGAAGTGGGTCTGGCCCACGAAAGCTCATCATCTAATAAACCATCTTGTTAGTTTTTAAAGTGCTACATAGTCCTGTATTTTGTTTCAGCTACACCAGACTAACACGGCTACATCTCTATCACTATCACACAACACAGGCACACATACACTCACTTACGACTTTTTTGTTCTCCAACTTATTTTTTCTCTTATCTATCTCTATCTTACCTTCTTCTTTTGCCTTCTATCTAATAAGAATCTGACTCAAGCCACCAAGATTGTACATTTTGCAACATTGCTATAAGTCTATGACCTGAAAGGTGTAACTAAAGACAATGGCCTAAACAACTCAACTGTAGTTAGAACTTTGCCAGTCTAGAAGTGGCTGATATAATCATGTAACATATCTGTATTTTTCCAACAAGAACCTTAGAGTCAACTCCAAAGACAAAAGCTGCATTTTCTATGTTGCTGTTCTCTTCTTTCTTTTCTTGTGTGTGTCTTGTTTTATCTTCTGAGAATCTCAACAACCCTTTTCTCTTTCCTCCCAAAGTACAGTCATTATCACCTTTAATACTATTCAAGAAACTCTCACTCAGGAGGTTTTCTTCCAAAACTCTCTCCAGCCAAAGGGAAAGAGAACAAGGGAAGTTGTTAAAATGGAAATCTTATTTAATATTCTACATTTCAAACACTTTATTTTTCCCCTTTTTTCTATATTTTTAATAAATGATTAAAAGATGCTCAGTGGTATATTTACCATATCCAGGCTGATGTCTCTATCTAGCAATTCCCAACCCTTGCTTAAAACTGTTTAATTATAGAAAGTTACAGGGTCATGTTTAATACCTTTGATTCTTAGGGGCAATATATTCCTTTTGCTTAAATGCAGCGTTCCCAAATCATTGATAAGATGGGAGAGAAAAAGCTCATTGGGAGACTTTGTCATAGTTTACCTGAATCAACTGAAACTAGAAAGCAGTGCAAATTCTTGTTTGAAACTCTCATGGGATTTCCACCTTGATTTTCAAGTAAAAAGACAACTTACTACACCAATAGGAGTTCAATGCAGTCAGCATCTTGTTGTAAATGTTCAGCTTTTCACAGGACAGGACTTATATTTTATCGGAATCTGTTATCTGAAATTAACCACTGAATTGTTTGCAGTCTACCTCATTGTATCTCATCTCCTACCCTGCATACTTACTGTACTAATTATAACATCAGCAATACTAACAGCTGTAGACTGAACTTCATATGGTGCATTCATTTTGTTTCACACAAACAGACCCTTGCTTTCCCTTCTAAGCACCTTTTATAAAATAAATAAGTGCACTGGATTTTCTTGGCTATAGGATCTCTCTATTTGACATTTAATTACATAGTATGCAAATATGCAGCAGAAGTAAAGAAAATGTTAGCTGTGTCTTTGGTCTGAATTTTTCATTTTTAACCATAGCTATTCTTTTCCAATACAGTAGTAACATCTTAATGCAAAAACTGTACACATATATTCCTGTATTCATATGGCTATGTTATGTTAAACTGGACAGATTCACTGTCTCCTGTTTGAATAGGATTTGGGCTTCAGCTGAATAGAACAAGGGAAAGATACTTTAAAAGCAGAGTCCACTTAGCTTGACTTTCACCTCGGCTACCTACTTACACAATTCCCCTTTCTTTCTATTATTTCAGTTTTTTGACAAGCAAATAGAAATGAAAAGATAAAGGCTGACGGACTCAATTTGTCACAGGACTATAGCCAACAGTCACAGTGAAATGATAAATGCTCTCCAATAAATCACACTATGGACATCTAGTTCCAACATGGGATTATTTGTTCTATCCTTCCTTACCAAAAGGCAGAGAACCAGAAACAGTGAACCCACCTCACAAATGATCCAACACACTCTTTTCCAAATGGACCCAGATCACACAAATGTGTTTACTGGGAAATAGTGCCTTCCCATCCTTGAGCTGCCAAGTGTAACGTACCTCTTTTCTCTGAGGCTTAGTGATAAGGCTTTAATCACTGGGAAAGCCTCAAATTGCATTACAATTATTTTAGGAACAGCAGCATGACCATGAGAGAAATCAGTGGACAGTTTTTAATCACAGTCTGTATGGACTTCTATTCTATTTGCATTGTGGCAATGTACACTAGTTAATGTATTTATTAATAAAAGACCCATTCAGCTGCTTTTGGCTGTTTCAAAGCTGCTACATGGGGGGTACTAAAAATGAGGGCTACAAGTGTCGCATAAGAGCGAGGATGTTGTGAACAAGGTTTTTAATGCGGTGATTTGGGGAAGTCTTTTCTCGTTAACCAAGTCAGTGTCATACAGAAAAAAAAGGAAAAGCATTGTGAAGTACGTGTTGAAATCTTGAGCACAAACTGCAATGTCTATCAATGAAACACACCCACGAATTTTGCGCACAAGTGAGAGGAGTCTGGTTTTATGCATAATTTTGCATTTCTTGTGCCAGGCAGTCTTCTTCTTAAAAACAGAATTGATTCTTATCACTATAGCTCTATATCCAGTCCTCTGCATAACGATTGTAGATCCACTAGCTAAGATTATTTAGTCCATTCCTGCTGGTGTAAAAGCATTTCTTGTATTAGTTTGTTTAAAGGCTTGTGTAGTCTATTTTAAGTGTCTCAAATGCTGGAGCTCCTACCATTTCCATTTGGAAATAATTCTTCCTTCTAAGAGATCATACTCTTTGTAAATATCCCCTGATAATTGTCTAAATGTGCCTTTTACTCATGCTACCTCTGACAATAAGCCTTCTCCATCTTTAGAACCCTATCCTGAGAAAAGAATTGTATATCTCAGGTAGGCCTTTCATCAGTACTATTAGCCTTTCCTCACTATAATACAAATGTCCATTAGTGGTTCACTATCAGGCCTGACAAATAATACCACACCTAACACATTGTTGTCTTGGGCTACATTTACACTGCAATACAATTTCAGGATACCAGAGTATCCCGAAATAGTTATTCCACGTCTTCACAGCACGCCCGTTATTTCGGGCTTGCTATTCCGACATCTCTGTAAACTTCATTCTATAAGGAGTAAGGGACATTTTGTAATAGCACTTTCTTTTGAAATTTGGTGCTGTGTAGACACTGCCAAATGACAAAATAAGCAATTTTGAAATAGCATCGAAATAAGATACGCAATTTGCTTAGATCAAATTCCTACTTCAAATAAGGAATAAGAGATCCTCCGGAATAGGGCTTTATTCCGGAGGATCGGGCCAGTCTAGACGTTTTTTTCCGGCTTTTCCCCAAGCCGGAAAAAAGCGACTGACATCTTTATTTAAATCCCACGGGGGATATTTAAATCCCCCACGGATTTCCCTATTCCGAAGTTTAAAATTAGCATGCCCCTTTCGAAAAAGGGGCCAGTGTAGACATAGCCTATGGGTGTTTACCTATAAGGGACATGGTAAGAAGTGTCAAATGAAAGCTTATGTCATACCCGTCATCATAAGCATTACCAGGGCTTGACAAATCACTGAATCTACTCGCCCTTGGTGAGTAGATTTCAGCCGGTTCCCCGTTCACCAGCAGCATGCGCACGCGCAATGCGGGTCTTGTGCATGCACAATGCAGATCTGGCGAGTAGGTTTTGCTGCTGTTTGTCAAGACTTGAGCATTACAAGATGCATGTACGAGTGTTATTTAAAAAGTTGTATGTATTGTGACAAAACTTCTATTTTCACACAATGTGTCCTGCACTTCTGAGTAGCGATGGATTGAATATTATCTCTTCCCATCTGGGGAAAATGGCAACTCCCAGCATAATTGCTCTCTCATATCATTGGCAGAGCAGGGAGAAAAGGAAGGGGAAAATCCCTTAGTCTTCAGTGACCTGTCTGTATGCGGGGGCAACAGCCTAGGTGTTTTAACTCTGTCTCTCCCCATCTACTAGTAGTTTAACTCAGGAATTACTGGGGTAGGGAGAAGGAAGAGCTGGCACAAAGTAGTAGCAGTATTTACCCTCCCACACATTTTCCTCACACCTAGCTGTTGCACTCACTCTGCGTCCCTATGGATCCTACTGCTGAGGGAAATGTGGGGAGAGCTGAATGCTGCTTGTGCCCTGTGCCAGCCCCTCTCCCCCAGGTAATCCCTAAGGCCAGATTCCTCAGGGATGGGGTGCCATAATGGGGAGAGGGCAGGAAGGAGTGGGACTTGTGGGATGGGTTTGGACATGTTTCCCCATGCCATCGTGTTTCCTGGGCTGGATTGCAAATATGCTTCAGCCCGTAGATGGCCTATGGGTTGTGAGTTTGAGATCTCTGCTCTAAATAGACAAAGGATGTGAAGGGGAAAAGAGGCACAGAAAGCAATGACTTACCCAAGATCCCACAGCAGGTCAGTGGCAAAGCCAATAAAAGAATCAAGATTTTCTGCCTTCCAATCCACTGCCCTGTCAACTTGGACTATGCAACCTGTCTGTTTAAAAAATGCTGTACATAGCTGAAGATTTATCTCATAATCACCATTTCCTGGGTATTATTTCTTTCTAGTACCCACTGCTACAGCTAACTCAAATTAGCACACTCTAATTAGCCTAGCTCTAGTGAGTATGATCACACTGCAATACATTGGAGATACAGAGAGAAATTTGATTAGCAGAGAAGAGTGATGTGACTAACACTTGATGAGCTGTAATTCAAGATGGTCTCCATTACTGCAGCATGAATAGCTTGAGCATCCTCTTCTGGATGGCCCAGCTATCTTGAGTTCAAAAGTACCAGTTAATATGCACTAATATTTTTTGTGTGTGGATAGTAGTCAAATTAATTGCAAATTCCAAGTTGTAACTTGAGTTAAAAATGCTCTAAAGAAAAGCTGACTGACTAAAAGATCAAATAAAAATGCGTGTTTTGTTTGAGAAAAATAAAACAAACCAAAGCCCTTTTTGTTGGCCTTAGGGAAAAGTCTGAGTGACATGAAATTGACAAAATATTCTTGAGTTATAGGGTTTGCTCACTAAATGCAGTTGTTTTTTCCCCCCACTAGACTCATTGAATAACTGTTATTTTCAAGCTGCAAATGTCACTTGGGGCTCAATCTGAGCCTTTCAGTTGTTTTTCCAGCTGAGCAACCAGGTGGAGTAAAATGGACTGACCTGAATTTCACCTGGGTTGCAGGGAAAAACTATCAGCCAGTATCAAACAGATTTCAGAACATCTGATCCTCTTAACTGTCAGTAAGGGAATTTCAGAGAAAATAGAGCAGATGAAGTTGGTTTGCACATTTTTTCTTTTCTCTTCCAAAATCTGTTTTAGATTTTCAAGGTTTGTAATCAGCTGTCACAAAGCCCATAATACAGAACTTTGGTTATTCAAAATAATACACCCTTCTCCACTGGCAACTGAAGGACATAGCAGTGACGATCAACCTGGTAGCATGCTTCTATGTGAAGAGTGAAGGACATGAAGAGTGATCTCAGCCCTCAAGAAGAGGTATTTCCCTCCCAACATAGGCCCTTTGAGGTTTCAGAGGAACAATGTGACCAGATGTTGGTTGATAATTAACCATGAGGGATAGATTTGGTATTACTAATATTAAGGTTCTACTATTAATTAAAATAAGAAGTACAAATAAGGGTCATTTAAACTCACTAGACTCTGGCCCAAACTTCAGTAGTGAAGGTTAGTGCTCAAAAGATGCCCAGATTTCAATAAGTACCTCACTGCTCCTGGAAGGCTTGCTAGCTGATGGTGTTGCTTCCCAATGATCTCTAATAGAGCCCAAATAAACTATACTTCCTTCTTTGTACAGTTGGTTCCTGCCTGTGTCAGAATACAACCCTTTGAAGGAATGCTAAGAAGATTAATCCATACATTTTAAAAAAATGTTTTGAGATACAATATTCTGTATAAGTTCAGTGGATGATTGTTACTGGAAGCTATCATAAAAGCAGATTTTTTTAAAACTGAGTTTTGCTTTATTTCCATGATTTTCTTATGTGAAATATTTTATTTTTAACCTTGTCATTTAAGTTTCACACCATAATACAATTAATTAGTCTAATTATATTACACTACCTATAAGAAGTTCTACTCATTATGTTTTCCTATGTTATTGAATTTTTTTTTTTTTTTTGCTTCCACACCATCCGCAATGCATAATAATACACATGTGCACTAACAAACCTGAAAACCTTCTGGTAATAGGAGCAAATGTTTTCTGTGCTGACTGTTTCAAACTGATTATTGACTAAATCTTCAACTCCTTTGAATTGCCATAATTTTAGATAGAATGAAATTGTTTCTTTATGTTTCTGCCATAACATCTATAAAGCCTTCATAACCCCTTTACAGTGAGCTGTCTATCAATGCAAAATTAATCCAATATTATCTGAAAATGAGGATAGGTCTGACTTGAAAATTAACTAAGAAATTCTAAGTGAGTATTCATCCATTTGACATTTAAACTGTGAAAAAAATCTCTCAGTTTCACACTGTAAAATTCGGTCTCTTCTGCAGACCAAATAAGCCCAACTCCCTCAGCCTTTCCACATAGGTCATGTGCTCCAGCCCCCTAATCATTTGGTTGTCCTTTGTTGGACCGTCTCCAATGCCTATACTATACTATACTATACTATACTATACTATACTATACTATACTATACTATACTATACTATACTATACACATGGGCTGTGTCTACACTGGCACCCTTTTCCTTAAAAGGGATGCTAATGAGACACTTCGGAATTGCAAATGCCGCGGGGGATTTAAATATCCCCCGCGGCATTTGCATGAACATGGCTACCGCTTTTTTCCGGCTCGGGGTTTTGCCGGAGAAAAGCACCAGTCTAGACGGGATCTTGCAGAAAATAAGCCCTTTTCCAGAAGATCCCTTATTCCTACAAGAGCCTACAGGAATAAGAGATCTTCTGGAAAAGGGCTTATTTTCCGCAAGATCCCATCTAGACTGGCACTTTTCTCCAGCAAAACCCCGAGCTGGAAAAAAGCGGCAGCCATGTTCATGCAAATGCTGTGGGGATATTTAAATCCCCCGTGGATTTGCAATTCCGAATTGTCTCATTAGCATCCTTTTTACGGAAAAGGGTGCCAGTGTAGACACAGCCATGTACTCATACACACACACAAACACGCTCTGTCTTGTTTAGTTACCAACTTGTTGCTCCCCTTAATTTCACTGGCCTGGTGAGTTAGATGAGGGAGAGGATGGAGCTGGGCTTCTGTTGATCCAGATAGATGCTCCAATGTTGACAAGACCCAGGGTCTCATGCAAGAAACCCCACATTTATAGGACCTTTCCTCTCATGCAAATCTATGTACTTCAGTTGTATCAGTTAGTTCTTAATTAGATCTGTGACGCCTTTTTCTGAATGTTATCCACAATGCTGACACATTCAGCTTCAAAGAGGATGTTTACTTTTAACTCCAATTCTGCTTCAAAAGAGAGTGCTTGCTTCTGACACCCAAGGCTGTCCATATGTCTGATCCTTTCACAATGAACCCACTTGATAGTGTCTTGAGCTACATCTACACTGCACATTAGTTTCAAAATAAGCTATTCTGAAATAGTTATTCTGAAATAGCTTATTTTGAAATAGTACATCTACACTACAGGGAAGCCTCAAAATTAGTCTGAGGCAGGCGTCCCTAATGTAGACATGCTATCTTGATTTAGAGCCCCAGGAGGTACCGGGGAGGAATAACTTAGAATGGCCCTGGTGAGGGGCTATTTCGAAATAGCAGAGGTGGAGCATCTACACATGCCTTATTCTGAAATAGCTAATTCAGAATAGGCATTATTCTTCATAGAATGAAGTTTACAGATTTTGGAATAAGCTGCCTGTTATTTCTAAATTATTTCAAAATATCAGAATGGCTATGTAGGCGCTCTCATAGTTATTTCAGAATAACAGCCATTATTCCGAAATAACTTTGCTGTGTAGATATACCTTTGGGCTACGTCTATACTGCAACCTTCTTCCACAAAAGCTTATGCAAATGAGGCATGGAGTAGACTATCAACATGCTTCATTTGCACAATTAATTAGCGGCCATTTTTGTGCAAAAGGCTTTTGCGCAAAAAGGAGCTGTGTATATGGCTCCTTTTTACGCAAAACCCCCCTCTTGCGCAAGAGCTGTTCTTCCTCATTTTTTCAGGAAGAACAGCTCTTGCACAAGAGGGGTTTTTGCACAAAAAGAAGCCATCTACACAACTCCTTTTTGTGCAAAAGCCTCTTGCACAAAAATGGCTCCTAATTAATTATGCAAATGATACACAGCAATATTTTACTCCATGCTTCATTTGCATAAGCTTTTACGGAAGAAGGGTGCAGTATAGATGTAGCCTTAGTGTCCTTGGGTTTGTCTCCTATTCAACTGTTTCAACTGTTACTTGGAGGTGCTTGCCTTCTACTCCTCATTCATTCACACCACATTCTTCAAGAACATAACACACTGTCAAATCAAAGGGCTAAAATCTATTCTACTTCTAGTAAAAAGACATTTTCTTTACCTTGATTACTTCCAGGGACTATAACATTATAAAAAAAACTTAATACAAAGTTTCTATATTATAAAGAGACTTAATACAAAGTTCCTATATTATTAAAGGACCTAATACATAGTTTCTACATTCTGAAAAGACTTAAGAGACATTATAAAATGAGTAATCCAAAAATTATCTACATTATTAGGGACAAGATTAGACACGTTAAGAAAAGATACCTATGGATCTCTCAAAATTTATTCTTTCCACAAAGATCTTGCTTATGAATACTTGAGCTGCAAATTGTCAAATTTTCATAGAAGCAAGTGTCCCAGCTAACTACAGTTGACAGTAACAGTTTTCTTATGTCAGGAAAGGCATTGGGAGGTGACATGTGTTCCCTGTAGGTGACTTTGATTTCTGAAAACAGAGCATGAGGTGTTGTCCAATCAATATTTTCCTAGATATTATGATTACTGTTCAAGAACCTTTCCAGATATTGCCTATTAAAGGAAAAAGAGAGGGTATTTTTTCTGAAGTGTATTCTGCTGTCTGCAGATTCTGAATGGGAGAATTTCTAAGGGGAGAGGGTGGTCACAGGAGAATCTGTCCATGTGCATTTCTCATCAAATTTTTAAGTCCATCAAATTTTTAATGCCTGATTATAATTATGAGTGTTTTCTTTCTATTAGCTGTCACTAGAAATGGGCAAAGTTGTTTTCTTGAGATCCAGAGATTTTTCAGACTCCTAGAAATTATATGTGGAGCATTCATAGTAATTCATATGACCCTTTTTAATAATAAACAAGAATCAGAAAGGGCACCATGATTATTCAATCTGCATAAACAAACAAATCTGGCATTCACTATGCTTACTTTTCCAAGAAGCTCTTAACTAGGTTTAGACAACAAACAGATAACACCAGCAATAGAACTGGTCAAGAATTTTCTATCTATGGGTATGTCTACACTACCCCCCTAGTTCGAACTAGGGGGGTAATGTATGCATACCGAACTTGCTAATGAAGCCCGGGATTTGAATTTCCCGGGCTTCATTAGCATAAAGCCGGCGCCGCCATTTTAAAAAGCCGGCGCCGCCATTTTAAAAAGCCGGATAGTGCGAACCCCGTGCCGCGCAGCTACACGCGGCACGGACTAGGCTTAGGCTTCGGATTACGTGGAACGAGGCGTACAGATAGTTCGGATTAGGAAGCCTAATCCAAACTATCTAGTCCGTGCCGCGTGTAGCCGCGCGGCACGGGGTTCGCACTATCCGGCTTTTAAAAATGGCGGTGCCGGCTTTATGCTAATGAAGCCCGGGAAATTCAAATCCCAGGCTTCATTAGCAAGTTCAGTATGCATACATTACCCCTCTAGTTCGAACTAGGAGGGTAGTGTAGACATACCCTATGTTCTTTCAAAAGCAAATGCAGTTTTCATGGGGAAAAATAATGATTTTGCTGGCATTATTCAGTTTTCTGTTAGAAAAATCTAAAATAAATATTTAGTTTGGGGTTGTGTTTGTAGCCAGCCAGATGCATCCCCCCAACCATTGGAGTGTAGCTGACTGGACACAACACCTTTGTTTCCAACCCCGTCCCCCCTTTCCCTTCTTCTGGCTCTCTCAGCTACAATTTAAGTAGGCTTCCTGTTATGTTGAAAGTAGCTTCCTGTTATGCTAAAGCCAATAAGGCCAGATGTTTGCTTAGAAAACATATTTCTTAATTATATTAATGCTTTAGAATATGTATGTAATGTATGGAATGAGCGGGGAAGTGTGTCTGAGAAAAACCCAATCATAAGGCAGTCCGATATTTGTAAGCTTTTAAGGCAAGAAATGATACTACAAAGGCAATACATTAATGTGACAGGTGGCAAGGTCTCTCTCTCTCTTTCTCTCTCTCTCTCTCTCTGACAAGACGCAACAACACACAAAGCCTGGGAATGGACTGGAAACAGTAGAGCTCTCCCATGGATCTGAATGGACCCTAGGGAACTCTCAATCGCCTGGTGGCTCAATCTCCAGGGAGCTGTCATCTGGCCTAGTTTCAGCTACCTGTGAAATTGAAACTCACTCTCAATGCCTGCCACCTGACTCCAAACTGCCAGTATGACTAGATATATGTGAATACCACTGTACCCTTAAGAATCTGCACTAATGAACAAGCTTCAGTACTGCTCCAGTTCACCCTTTGTTTGGGCTTTATTCCTTGGCTGATTTCAAGGACAGGTAACAGTGTTCACACAAACAAATATGTTGGCTTTGCAAAATGAATCAAAACATTTCACTTTAGATCAATTCAATATTAATGTGTGTTCATCAGTGGTGTCATGGAATCTCATTGGAGTTGTAGCTGTAGTACTTCATATACAGTTTCTTCTTGTGTCCATTCTCCTCTACAGTCCAAGGTCTGTGGCTGGATTACATTTAGTAAAGAATTGTATTGGGATAAGGAATCATCTTTTCATTATGTGGAAGTACTATGTTTAGCACAATGTGGGCAGGAACACTAACTATGTCCTAATGAAAAGAAATGTGAACTAAAATTAAAAAGAAAACACAGTTATTCTGTATATATATATATATATATATATATATCCTTAAAGTCTTGAACCACATCTCCTCCTGTTTATAGTTACGGAAGACTTCATGCAGTTCTACCCAGTTTTTGTAACAGGTTTTGCTCATCTTCTTGAAGTCAATTGATTTGAACACTTTTCAATTCAATGTTAATTGCGATTTGTTGTAAACCTCTATAAAATGCTAAGAAGCTTATTTATATATCATAGTCATGCTGGGTTTTGTAGTAATGTGCTCCTATCAAGACTGCTCATTAACTAATTATAGGCATTTTTCTGGGATGAAAGGAACTATTTTTTTCTCATTTAAGATGAGATATGTACCTAGGTTTCTTTTAATCCCAATTCACAAATCCTGAAACCACCACCTCAATTTTGTGCCTTTGGGTACAATGTAAAACACAGACAGAGGGAGGGGACTCATGAGACCACATTTAACAGCATGTGATTCTGATCTGTAGCTTGTGCTAGCAGCCGTGCACTGTGGAGTAATTTCACAGCTCCATCTGCCCGTCCGCTATGCAGATTACTTTCTTGGGATCTGAGGAAATTGTGCAGAAAAGTATGGAAATAAAAAAAAAGTAAATTTGGTCTTCCTGATATTTCTTGCTCAGTAAAATGTTAGAAACACTCAAGTTAATTGAGCTTTCATCTATTTTCATTTTATTTTCAATTACCAATGAACAAGTTACAAAAATGTGCATCTTGGAGTGATCTCATACACCCACCACATGTTGTTCCATATTTAAGCAGAAGGGTATGCTTTTCCTGTTTCTGTGCACATGGGTTGTGAAACACAATGCAATTTAGCTTTAAATGTATGTGCCAATCGTTAACTAGATGTCAATACACCTGTTAGACTCATCCTCCAAGACAGCCAAAGTTGCTATAGGAGCTGATGTATCACAGATGCTGATGACAATTTCTCTGCAGCCCTTCTGTGATGGGGTGAGGCAACCCCGCACTAACGGGGCCCCCTCCCAGCGAGGCTGGGGAAAGCAGCGCGGCTTGTCTCGCCGCTGCCGAGGACGCGTCCGGTGGGGTAACCGGAACGCGCCGCTCGGCAGGCGGTCGAGCTGGCGGGACCCCGAGCAGCATGGGGGAGGGTGGTGACAGGGTGAGGCAACCCCGCACCGAGGGTGCCCCCCCAGCGGTGCAGAAAGGAGCACCGCGGCTTGGCCCGCCGCCACCGGGGACGCAGGCAGCGGGGCAGCTGGTACACGCCGCCTGGCTGGCGGCTCCCTGGACGCAGTCCGGGACACCGTGGGGAAGGGACCCCCCCGTGGTAAGGCCAGCAGGGACGACGGGGAAGGAACACCCCCCCCGCCAGCCTCGGGGCAGGCAGCCCCGCGGACGCCCCCAGCCAGCCCTATGCTCCACAGCTGCGGGAGACAGGGAGGACGCTGGGGGTGAGGGGAAACAGCTGGGGAGGAGAAGCGGGAGCTGCAGGTGAGCATAGGTGTGGGTGCTCTGGCGGGGCGGGGGTGACACCTTCCCCAGGTATAAAGCCAGTAGAAGCAGAAGCAGAGGGGAGGATGAGGAGGAGGATGCTGGAGGAAGGGACTGAGAGACACGAGGAGGCAGCGGGACAAGCCGGCTGGTGAGCGGAGGAGCGAGGGCGTGAGGAAGCAGCCCAGGACGGGTGTACTGGAACCCGAGGGTTGATGAGTTGTGGCTCTGTGCCCCATCAGCCAGGTCGGGGGAGAGAAGAGCATCTCCCCTGCCTTAGGGCCCTGGGCTGGGGTCTGGAGAGAGGGAGGGCCCGGACCCCCCTCACCTCCTCGCTCGTGGGATCTTCTGCGCGACCGACGGGAGGGTCGACCCGGCACCACATCACGGAGACTGGGACCTTTCGGGGCGGCAACTGTGGTAGTGTGGCTGCCCAGGGTGGGGTGGGCCTGTGGACCCTGTAACACGTGGTGGAGAATGTGGGCACCGGGCCCCCGAACGGAAGGGGGGGCGCTAGCGGAGCGGGGACGGCTCTAGGGTATGGATAAGGGCGGAGGTTTGTGGTCTTCTCTTTAAGAGGGCCGCCCAAATGGAGCCGGCAAAGGTATTGGAGTGGGTGATGGAAAACCAGCGTCAGCAGCAGCACCAACAGATGCAGATCGTGCAACAGCTGGCGTCGAAGTTCCAAGAGCAACAACGGCAACTGGTTAGAGAGCTCACGGAACACCAACAGGCGGTAGGGGCCCGCCGAGGGAGAGGGGAAGCCCCCTGGCCAGGGGAGGAAGACACAGCTGGAGAGGCCCAGCTGCCCGTCCGTTTAGCAAAGTTGAGCCCAGAGGACGACGTGGAGGCCTTCCTCGTAATGTTTGAGCGAGTGGCCACAGCAGCAAGATGGCCGGAGGAACATTGGGTGACTATAGTGGCTCCCTACTTGTCAGGGCCGGCCCAGATGGCATACCGGGGGTTGCCTGCGAGGGAGGCGCTCCACTACTATAAAGTGAAGGAGGCCATATTAGATCAGGTAGGGATAACCCCCAAAACGTACCGCCAGCGGTTCCGGCAAGAACGATACCGACCAGGAGACCGGCCCCGCGTGGTGGCCCACCGCCTGAAGGAGTCCGGGATGCGGTGGCTGGAACCCGAGCCCAAGACGGGAATGCAGGTGGCGGAGATGGTCATTTTGGAACAGTTTATACAGGTATTACCGGGGGGAAGGACAGAGGTGGGTTCGACGCCACCGGCCTTCCACGTTAGCCGAGGCAGTAACGTTGATGGAGGATTTTATGGCTGCGGAAGGAACAGAGGAGCACGGGAAGACTCCGGTGAGTGGTCAGCTGGGGAGAGATTCGATCGCAAGTAAGGGCCCCGCCGGGAGGGGAGAGCGGAGGCAGTCGGCGGAACCGGGGCCAGCCTGGGGGCGGAAATTAGCACCCGTGTGGCGGAACCCAGCAGAAGAGCCCAGGGAGGAGAAGAGGGGGCCCGCCACCGAGAAAGACAACGGACGGAAGGTGGGGCCACCCAGTAAGCTGGTCTGCTTCCAGTGCGGGCAGGAGGGCCACTTTCACCGGGAGTGCCCCGTAATGGACTGTACGTTCGGAAGAGTGATGACCTCGGAGGCCCAGAAGACGAAAAGCCTGCCGAGGAAGGTGATGGCAAAGATAAAAGTGGGGGGCTGTGTCGTGGAGGCACTGGTGGACTCCGGCTGCGGACAAACGAAGGGTAGACCTGGTCGAAGGGGGAGCAGCTACCGAAAGGCCCATCTGGATGCAGTGTGTCCACGGGGACGTCCGCCCTTACCCGACGGCTTGGGTCCAGATCGAAGACGGACGGCATACAGAGACGTGGTGAGTGGCGTTAGCCCCAAACCTGGCATATCCCGCCCTGCTAGGATACGACTGGCCGGGCCTGGGCCTCCTGCTCCGACAATGGGGGCAAGCAGTGACACCACCCGAGGACGGCCCCGGGGAAGGGGTGCCGGAGGTGGCGCAGGGGGAAGAAGCCCAAGCCCCGACCATCGGGCACATGGTGGGAGGGGCTACGCTGACCGGTACCGGAGAGGACGCTCAGCCGTCTAACCTGGATGTAGACGAAGGGGACTTCATCCAGCTTCAGCGAGAAGACCCCTCGCTTCAGCGAGCCTGGGACCAAGCTCCTGCTCCGGGCGAAGGAGGCGGGACTCAGGAGATCTATGGCCAGAATCCCCGATTTGAGGTACGAGGGGACCGATTATACCGGGTGACCCAGGAGAGGGAGGGACGCGATACGGTCCGCCAGCTGTTAGTCCCCACCCAGTATAGGTGGCGGGTCTTGGAATTGGCGCACGCCCACCCCTGGGCCGGTCACCTGGGGCGGGAGAAGACCCAACAGCGCGTGCTGCAGAGGTTCTTCTGGCCGGGGGTATATCGGGCTGTTCGGGACTTTTGTGACTCATGCCCACAGTGCCAGCTGACGGCCCCAGCAGGGGTCTCCAAGGCCCCGCTCGTTCCGCTCCCGGTGGTTGGGGTCCCTTTCGAACGGGTGGCTTTCGACCTGGTAGGGCCGGTCGAGAAGTCGGGCCGGGGGCACCAATTTATATTGGTTTTAATAGACTACGCAACCCGATATCCAGAAGCCGTCCCATTGCGGTCCACCACGGACCTTTGTATCTTTGTATTCATGCTAAAATTCGACACTCTCCGCACAGGACTTAACAAAGACCCCAGCTATCTTACCCATTACAAAGATAGCTTCCCCCATTATCACCTCTAATTCTATTAACTCACAGACATCTCCCCTTCCCCACCTCTAATATCATTAACTCACTGGCATTCACCTCCTTCCCCCCCTCCCCCCCCACATCCCCATTCTGTTCTGTAATGTGATTTGTCCTTTTCATGTGGGTTAATTTTTTTTAAATTGTATCCTTTGGTATATATGGTTGTGACTATTTTCTTCCATTATTTGATCTGAGGAAGTGGGTCTGGCCCACGAAAGCTCATCATCTAATAAACCATCTTGTTAGTCTTTAAAGTGCTACATAGACCTGTATTTTGTTTAATGACTAATAACATTTAAACTAGCTAAGATAGGAGGAATCAAATCTGATGCTTCAGCATGGAAGAGGATCCGTGCAAATTTCAGGAAGAATTTACTTTCCCCAGTGAAGATCATTCGTCAGTTTGGGTTCCCTTTTTCTCCAAACTGCATGGAATTTGTCACTGATGCCGGTGACAAAATACTGAACCCAGTGGATTTGTGACCTAATCCAGTGTGGCAAATCCTGTGCTTCCCCTTTCATTATCCCTATGATTCTGATCCTTGGCAGAAAACCATTGAGGAGACTGTGCCTATATTCTAGACTCTAAAATTCTTCTGGAAAGTTCTATGGAGATACATTTACCAGTTGAACCAGTGCTAATTATTTTTCCACCCAAATCCTGCAATACATTAACACAATGGCACTTAGCACAGACTCACTCCTGTACTTTAGTTGTGAAAGCAATAAGACTGAAACTGACAGAATAATATACCATGTAGTTTTACTTATTTCTAAAATGAAGTATTGGAGAGATCAAAGGAAAAGTGCTCCAACAATTGGAGAGTTACCATACTGGAGATAGGCAGCACTAGCTGGTTCTAAGGCAAAGCTTTTTCTCTCCCTTCTCTCTGTTGTTTTGCACCTGAAGAATCACAGCAAGACATTTGGTTCAATTCTGCATGTCTCCAAACTGAGACAAACTGGAGTGGAGATAGGAACCACTATAAAACCAGAAAAGCTTTTATTATACGCCCATACAGCCCTCATCCTTTGTTGTCCACAAAGCCTCGAAATAGCTCTTTTATTTGAAGAGCGCACTTTTAATAGAAAAAGAAAATCCAAATTGCTTCTCATGGCATCATGGAGAAAGTAGAACATTTAAGTGTTGTCAAGTAAGGAGTTTCAGGGCCATGCATATTTGGCAGATACTAGCCAAACTCAGGTGTCAAATAAGACACACGGCTGAAAGCTGAATACTTCCTACACTACTGTTTTTCAGGGCTCACTCATATCCTACTATGGACAATTCAGCTTAAAGTATAATTTTATAGCAATACACTTAAGTGAAATAAGTGCTGGTAAAAGATGCTGGACAAACTTCTCTGGAGAAAGAAACCCTCTCTTTAGCTACACAATGGGTTATAGCAAAGGTAGTGGCCACACACACATTCTCCATATTACTCTGCCAATGTGTTTCAGTTCTGTCCTGTAAAGCTCACCACTATAGAGGACAATGTTTCATCTAATTGTTTCCATCCATGTGCAGAATACATTTTGTTGTGTGCAGCAAGGCATGAGTGGATGTGTATCACCATCAGAAACACACCCTGGCAGCTACGGGCACTGTACACACTGTTAATCAGCTGGGAGGCATTTGAATCTCTCCTGGGTGGCTGCGCAAGCACTCAGCACACAGGGAACACTTGATCGAGGGAAGATTGTTGTCCATACTGCACACTCTCCATTCAGACTATAGTCTCTTCTGAGGCTGCCTCTATCTCTGCTCTGTACTGCATTTTATTTAAAAGAAAAGGAGCTAGTAGTAGACGTTTTTTGGAGGAGCTGGGTTTTGCTGATTTTTCAAACTGGTATTTGCAGAGGAAAGGGCCTGATGGGAATGAGGTTTAAAAGTACAGTATTTGAGGAGAAAATTCCCCCCTTTGAGTTGAGGGCTAGCTACAGGATTTTTAATTGGTTTGTTCTAAATTCTGTCAAAGACACCAAGTGTAGGCATCTTTTTTGTAGCCTTGTCTTGAGGATTCAAAATAAGTTCAATTCTTTAATGATAAGATGTCAGATAACACAGCTCAGTCAGTTTTATTAGTCAAACATACATCAGCACAAACAGAGGTAAATACATACCAATTCCTGGGAAATAGGCCTGCAGCTCAAATCTGTTTCAAAGAATATGGGCTCACTTCAGAATATATTTATACACCCTTTGTTTACAACAAACAGAAAATTTCCTGGAATTTCTTATTAGCACTAACTTTTCATCCATTTCTTTATCTTCTTTTTATACCTGTTTTTCAAGGAAGATAGAACATTTTGACCAATTATCCTAGCATCTAGTCCAGAGACAATTGTACCAATTATCCATGCCATTTGTGCAAACTTTACCAAGAGCTCTAATTATGAGTTAGCAAGTCTTAACAAAACATACATCTTGTTTCTGACAGTTCCTGTGTGTATGATATTCTGGGGTTATACAAAGTTCCCTGTAAGCTTGACATTAGTGAAAAGCATGCTGGGAGTCCCGGTTATAATTAGCTTAAACACAAAACCCTTTTAGAAATATGATATAACTTAATACTTGTAAAGCATTGGGTTGAAACGAAAGAGAAAAAAACCCAATATATGGGTACATATGAAAGGGGGTAAAGAGAGGAGAGATGATCTGGTAAATTACTGGACCAACTTAGCAGGCTATACTGACATCAGCTCATGTTTTCTCCATTCTCCCCAGCAATGGATTTTGTAAGCCCTGTCCCAAATTAGCTCTGTGCTCCCCATCAATCCCTGGGTCTTCAACCTTATGTAATGGACTGGCAGTCAGGAATTCCTGAGAGGCAGAAAGATATATAGGTTTAAGTTAAGTTATCCACATGCTTTTCTTTATATTGTTCTCTTTTAAATCCTGGAAGAAAATGAGAAGAGCTGGACTCAACTATTCTGCATTGCTATTTTCAGGTGCTAATCAAGCTCATTACTTAAAAAAAAAATGAAACTCATTTCCTCTGCAAGTGTTCCTGCTGAAGATGCTTTGCCAAAGCACTCTGGTAATTAACAAATTATCCCAACATCGCCTTTTCAATTCAAATTATGTTGCAAATTTCACTGAAAGGAATGTTCAATCAAAGAAACGGATATTTGGCACAGTTCACTGATTGCAAGCAAACAAAATGAAAACCACCGGTATTTCATTGTGCCTGTAACATATAGTATCCGCTTGTTTATCTCATGGCTGACAAGTATTGACGTCTCTTCAAGCAGAATTTGGTGAAATGCTTCATAAATGGATTTGCTGATTTGCCAGTGACTGACTCAGTGAAAGTATGCATTGCCAAAGCACAGGCAAATAAGGGACCCTAAAATTCTGCATTCTGGATTTCTCCTTGTACAATATGAAAATTGCAGATGAACATAGATCTTTTGTATGTCTGTACTGGTTCAAATCAGCATACATTTTTGCCAGTCCTACACTCACAACACAAAATGTTTCTAAATGAATGTAATGATGTTGCCAGTTAATTAATGTTATCGTCCACTTAGCATTTTGTTATGTGGTGTTATGCTCAATTTATATGCTGTTTCATTTATTAATCAATGTATGCTAAACAGATTTAAGTTGTGCAAGTGTAGAATTGTAAGATTGACAAGCATTTGGAAGTGATGAGTATGTATTGTACATATAAGCAAAGAATGGCTGTAACACAGGACCTACTGACTTAGGCCTCGGAGGACAAGTCTACACAGCAGCGTTATCTCAGAATAACATAGCACATGTCTACACTACAACCCTTTATTTAGAAATAATGTTGAGCTGGAGGATTTTTTACTCTAACTCCTGTAACCCTCATTTCACGCCGAGTAAGGGAAGTTGAAGGAAGAGCGCAATCGATGTAGCTGAAGTTGCGTAGCTTAATTTGGCTTTAGACCAGCTATGTAGATGTACCTTAAGATTTTAGCTTAGGTTTTTAGATTCAAGCTAGGCCATAGGCTTTAGAGTGGTTGATATGTGTGTGTGACCCAAAGTCAGTAAGGTGAAAAGTTTGCTGTAAAAGATGTGTCAGAAGGTGATGTTACAGAAATATGTGTTGCAAGAGACCTCAGCGTATTGTCCAAGATCACAAGAAAACTGTAACAGAATCAGAATGGGTCTGTGCTGACCACAGGCTTCCATACACACCTATTGCATATAGAAAAAGAGGAACTACAAAACAACCCGTGAAAAACAGGATAAGTCCATATTTATGGGGGATGGAAGTACAGAAAAGAAAAAGGCCATGCATATGACTTAGATATGGTCAGAATAATACAATAAAAAGAACAAGTCCCCTAGTTGGGTATAAGTCGGAAGACTCAATTGATGATACCATGGGATACCCCAGCAAGAATCATATCTGTATGGATGATTATACGGTGAATGGTCCATCACACCCTGGAAACTCCTGGGGATCTGAGTATGATCACAGTTGGAATTCTTGCACGGATTCTGTAGTATTTCTATGAACATGAGCAAATTGTAAATTATCGTTTTAATAAAACTTGTAGTTCTGTTAAGAATTTGAACTTGTTACTGTGTCTGTGGTTAATGTCCGTAGTCTTTATGAGTTCTTAAAGTCTCCACATTTGAGAAGATCATCAGAGGTGATTTTTACTCTATTGAGCTTGAAACTGTAGCAAGTGGAGCTGAACTCATAATTCATCATAAGTAAATAAGGTCATAAACAAAACTTGGCAGTTAAATGTAAATACAGATATGGATCACTTTGACTCTGTTTTTATTGAGTTGAATGTTTGCTTGATGGAGTTGTAGGCCTCAGTAAGACCTTAGATTCTACATTTCTTGGAATAAAGATGACCAGTAGGGACTTGCATTTAAGCAGGGTAGATTATTTTGGGGCTGTATCAGGGTGCTGTGAATATCAGTGTGGGAAGATGGGAAGAAGGTATGTGACAGCTTGTAGTAGCTGTTTACCCCTCCCAGATGGATACCTTGTTTAATGTGAAAAGTTTAATACAGGTGCATCCAGTAAGTAAAATTATTCTATCTCCATCCTCTCTGGCCTCCTCCTATTCGCAACCCAAAGCAGAAGGGGATTGTAACAAATGTGTATTTATTTGTTTTATTTTAAATCCATCATATATATAAATACTAGTAACAAACCTCTTTATATACCCAAATAGCTCATGATTCTGAAACAAGGGCTAAGAAGGACAAACTTTTTCACTCTTCTGGGATTATGCTGATCTCCATGGGGCTCAAAATATTATTCGTATTGAAGTTGCACCAACATAGGCCCCTCCATGAACAGAACAGGAACCCAATAATGTGGTGTGCTAGACGCATGAGTTCATTGTAGAAGGTAACAAAGCAGACTTTCTTTATCGGTGATTTTATATGGGGTGCTAAATATTGAGTCCCCCCCCTCCCCTGTAACGTTTTGGCTCATTAAAGAGAAAACTGTAATTTTGGAGAATAAATCAATTTTTTACTGATTTCTTGCATTTCTGTTGAAACAATTTCTGCAAAACACTGTAATTATTACTCAACTAGTGCACATAGAGCATGGTTGCTATGTAACTATGATGAATTATGGCCTACATACCCCATAAAAACATAGCAAAAGCTGATCAACAGGGCTTTTGCCTTTCTTCTACTTTAGTGAACAAAGGAATGAATGACCCCTTCACCTTTTATTATTTCTGGCCACAGATTATTTTTCTTTATCACTTTCAGGAGCTTGCATCAAAGTGTCAACCTGTGATATTTCAGTAATCCCAGCAGCACAGTAAAGTACACACAACCCTCCCAGCTGTGAATAAAGCCTGAAGTAAACAAATAACACTATCTAGAAGGTTTACATTACGAGCTGGACTTTGTTTGGGGTTATCAGCACAACATTCTCCTCAGAGCCCACGTTTTCAGAGCCCTGCCCTCTTCAATAATGTGAGATGTTTACAGAATTACCTATATCCTCAGTATTTTTATATCCCTGCTTTAGTGGGGGCAGAGTGGGGAGGAGGGTGGAACAGAGGCAGCAGTTTTAATTTATTATCCCTTAATAAAAGAAAACTATTCAGAAGAAGCCATCACATTTCAGCATGAAAAGAGACTGCAGAACCAGTGTCGCACAGCAGGCATACTCCTCACACAGTTTGAGAGTGAGCAACTTATAAAACCGCTCGCATATGACTTAGGTGTTATTTGCAGTATTCAGAAAATTCCAAATTACATTAGCACACTGCATAGTCACCAGCCTCCTCGATCATTTACAGAAGAGTTAAAATGAGGTCTAAATAGCAGCCTGTCATACAAAACTAAACCTTTGCAATTTTCCTGCAGAATGGCCTAAACCACATCCCCTCACTCCTGCCTAAAGCAGATTCTCATCCTTGCTCAGGCTCCGTTTATAATACCCCTTAATGAGCTCATTACCACAAGTGGAGACTACTTGCCTTGCTTGAATGATTGTTAAAAAGGCCCAGCTGCTTTTGTAAAGATCTACACATATTTGGAAGGCATTTGTAAATCCTGGCTAGGAGCACGAGGATTTGGAAGCACCTTTTTTGATAAACCCACTACCAGCCCATAGATATCCTTTGTTCTGGTGATGGCGGAAGCCTAGCTCTGCAGAATGTAAAGAAAACCAGGTGTATCTCAGTCCTAATAGGTTTTACTTGCTAAGTCCCCACCACATTGTATTGCAGTAACCTGGGCCCCAACATACACAGGGACTTAGTTTTGCAATGTCTAGCTTCTACACAGTTTGAAAATCACTGGACGTCGCATATCTTGGGTTGCACTCTCCATATAACACGTGGGATCCTCAAAAGGCAACACACTGGGTGGAGAGCCATCTAAACTAGCCAACAGCAGGTGCCAGTGCAAGAAGAGTGTGATAAGTCTTGCCTCTCTCAGGGTATGACTGTGCCAGTGTTTCTCAAACTGTGCTCCACGGAGCCCCAGGGCTCCACGAGACATCTCCAGGAGCTCCGCAAGGTTGACAAACTGGAAACATCGGTAGGTAAAACACATGCAATCGGTGGACTGCTGGGACTCTGCATACATTTTTACGCATGTAAAGGACTCCAGAGCCCAAAAAGTTTGAGAACTGCTGGTTTACACTATGGGACAAAGTCTAATTAAGATATATAATTTCAGCTACGTTAATTGCATAGTTGAAGTTGAAGTAGCTTAACTTGGCTTTTGGTGCTGTCCACACTGCAGGAAGTTGAAGGAAGAACACTCTTCCTTCGACTTCCCTTACTCTTCATGAAAGCAGGGTTACTGGCATTGACCAGAGTGCCCCTCTCAACTCAAATTAGCTGTCTTAACTAGACCACTAATTGGAACGCTGGAAGACTGAAAGCAGCAGCTTCGATCTTCCTCTGTAGTGTAGACATTCCCTTAGGGACGTGGGTGCCTATTTGGGCTGGAGAAAGGTGCCTATCTTTGCTTGGGATTCACAGCTAGGAACCCTCTCCAGGTATGTCTACACTGCCACCCTAGTTCGAACGAGGGTGGATAATGTAGGCATTCAAACTTACAAATGAAGCCCGGGATTTAAATATCCCGGGCTTCATTTGCATGTTCCTGGGCACCACCATTTTTAAATGCCCCATAGTTCAAACTACCTGCCCGTGGCTATATGCGGCATGGACTAGGTAGGTCAAATTAAAGTTCTTAATTTGAACTACCGTTATTCCTCCTAGAAGGAGATTTAACGATAGTTCAAATTAGGAGCTTTAATTCGACCTACCTAGTCCGTGCCGCATGTAGCTGTGGGCAGGTAGTTCAAACTACGGGGCATTTAAAAATGGCTGCACCCGGGAACATGCAAATGAAGCCTGGGATATTTAAATCCCTGGCTTCATTTGCAAGTTCGAATGCCTACATTATCTACCCTCGTTCGAACTAGAGTGGCAGTGTAGACATACCCTCCTAGAGTCATCCTTACACATGTCTAATTCCATACAAAGTGGCTCACTGAGAAGTAAAGATAACTGACCAAGTGGTTAGGGTCTTCACCCTGGAGATGAGAGCTCCTCCTTCAATTCCTCCCTCTACCTCATGAGAAGGGATTTAAATTCCCACTTCTTAGGCAAGTGCCTTAACTACTGACCTATGTGGTCATACCCACTCTAGTTTCTCCCTTTAGTTCAATGCATATTTAATACAAAGTGAAACAATTTATTGGGAGAGATTGAGAGCTCTCCCCATCAGACTATCTTCTAGTCTAGTGATTAGGGCATATTGCAAAGGGGGACACCAATATTCAGGTCCCTTCTCCTTATTAGGTAGGGGAGTTACCTGCGGTCTCCTATGTCCCAGGTTAGAATTGCTGCAGAATCAGGGACAAAATGCAGATCTTCTATCTCCAGGTCCAATTTGATACAGCCTCTGTTAATTATTCTGTAAAACTGTCATGGTGTGTTTTGTAAAAATTATAAATATGAGACCTAAAATCCCAGATCCATGCTCCTCCCCAAATTTGGGTGGGAAGTGTGTGAGTTTCAGAAAATTGCACCCAAATGGGGTTGCAAATCACTAATGTACAAATAGTAAGGCTGAAAAAGGAATGCAATGATAGATACTGAGGGTACGTCTACAGACCAACATTATTTCAAAATAACTTACTTCACATCTACACAGCAGGCAATTATTTTGAAATATTGTCGAAATACTGTCAATCTGGAGGACTTCTTACTATGACTCTTATAACCGTCCTTGAATGAGGAGTAAGGGAAGTTGAAGGACAAGTGCTCTACAGGCAGTCCCCTACTTACGCGGATCTGACTTATGTCGGATCCGCAGTTACGAACGGGGCTGCCCCAGAGTACACGGACTGCGGGATCTCGCGGTCCTGCCGCCCGTGTACTCTGGGGCTTTCTCTGCGTCTCCCTGGTCTGCAGACCAGGAAGACACAGAGAAAAGCCGTGGAGGGGCTCGGGCAGCCCAGGGGCGCCTGGGCTGCCCGAGCCCCCCCACCCGCCCCCTCCCCCGCGGCTTTGCAAAGCCGAGGGGGGGGGGCCTCAGGCAGCGGGGCACCCTAGGCGCGCCTGGGCTTCTCCGCTGCCGGCTTCCCCGAGGCTTTTCAAAGCCACGGGGGAAGCCGGCAGCGGGACAGCCCAGACGCCCCACGGCTGTCCCGCTGCCGGCGTCCTCAGAGGCTTTGCTCCCCGTCTCCCTGGTCTGCTGGTCTCCAGCAGACCAGGGAGACGGGGAGCAAAGCCGCGGAGGACCCAGGTGGCGGGACCGCGGTGCATCTCGGTCCGCCGCCCGTGTCTTCCTGGTCTGCTGGGGTGGGGGGGGGGGGGCGCAGCTAGTACGCCCCCCCCCCCAGCAGACTAGGCTTTTCTCCGGACGCCTGTGGCAGAGCAGCTGGGGTGCTGCCGGTTGGTCCCGCAGCGCCGCTCTGGGCACTACTGGTCCAACCCAGCAGCACCTCAGCTGCTCTGGTCCTGATTCAGCCGCTGCTGGTCAGTTTCAGCAGCGGCTGAATCAGGACGCCTGGGGCAGAGCAGATGGGGTGCTGCTGGGTTGGTCCAGTAGTGCCGAGGAGCGGCGCTACTGGAGCAACCCAGCAGCACCCCAGCTGCTCTGCCCCAGGTGTCCTGATTTAGCCGCTGCTGAAACTGACCAGCGCTGACTACAGGAACCCCGAGGCAGAGTTGCTCTGCCCGGGGCTTCCTGGAATCAGCTGCTGATCAATTTCAGCAGCAGCTGACTTGGGGACGCTTGGGGTTCTTAAGTTGATTCTGTATGTAAGTCAGAACTGGCGGTCAGTTTCAGCAGCGGCTGAATCTGGACGCCAGTTCCGACTTACATACAGATTCAACTTAAGAACAAACCTACAGTCCCTATCTTGTACGTAACCCGGGGACTGCCTGTATTTTGAAATAACTGCTGAGTAGACACTGAGTAGACACAAGCTATTTTGAAATAAGCTACGCAATTGATGTAGTTCAATATACATAGCTTATTTTGAGTTAAGCCCTGCTGTGTAGACGCACCTTTACATATCCAAAGTATTTAAGTATGAATGGAAACAGTGGCACTCTGATTCATGTATCCTGAGTAAAATCTGCAACCTTAAGATTTTGCTGGTAAAATTGCACAGTAAGGAAGAAAACAAAAATCTCGGGTTTTTTAGACCCTCTAACACACACACACGTGCACACAAAAGACATACTAGAAATAAAGTTAAAAATTGGAAGAAGAAAAAAAAAGGTTGTCACATTTCTATCATGAAATGAGGTGGAAAAAGTCATTTCACAATAGAAAGGACCAGTATTGATGTGAAGCTGCAATCTGTAGGGCCCTAAATCCAAATGACTAAATTCCATTAGATCTGGTAGAAGAAAGAAGAGAAAGAAATGTGATCTGTATTTCAAGTACCCCTGAAAAGCTAGGGCACATGGTAAAAAGAAACAGTCTCTTTCATTATCTTTCAATAAAACATTTCCAAAGTCTTTAAGTGAAACTTTATAACAAGAAACATTGGATTATTTTTGAACCAATATCTCATTGTAAATTTGCTCCTGAAATCTATCCATCAAAGCCACAGGAGCTGGTTCTGCATTTTTTTTTTTTTGCAGTTCTTCTCCACTACCGCTGACTTCAGTAAAAGCCCCCCTCATACACAGACCACACAAAAGGAATTAACTTTTAACTCGCCTGCTGCAGAATGGGCACTAACAGTCAGTAGCCTTTATTTCAAATTTTCAGACTTTTGTAGATTTTGTGCCATAGCTTTGTCATTGCTTCTGTGCCAGTGACTGAAGTTTAAATCCCTTATTTCATTTTAATTGTTAAAGACATTAAATGTATTTTTGTGCATATTAATCAATCAATGGACCAGAAGAGCTTTATGAGGTAAAGTCCTGTTTAGAATTTTTTTGGTGAAAAAAGTCCGTCCTTGTTCCAATACATTAGTGGTCATAGATTAAATCCATGGGACTATTAGGGATGAGGAACCTCATGCCTGGGGACCAGATGTGGCCCCCGGCTTGCCTGGATCCGTCCCCAAGGCTCAAGGATCTCCCCATATTGGGAAGCCCACACTAGTGCTTCAGCACCCCTGCCACCTACTCACAGGGCTGGAGCAAACAAAATCTACTAGCCTGGGCCCCCCTAGACTCTGGTGTGCAAGGGGAATGTGGGGTGTCTTTTTCCTTCTCCATCAGGGGCTTCTCACTTTGCTTCTCACTTATGTATGGCCCCCGACTGATTTTTCTGAGAGTCAGCAGTCCCCTACCAAAAAAAGTTCCTCACCCTTGGCCCTAAATCATCAAGTCAGAGTAAGAATTCAGCAGCTAGTTACTAGGAGAGAGAGTTGGAGAATTTTCATAGGGGAAGCAGCATGCTCCAGTGGACAGAGAAATGATCTGGATTCTGTATTTGGTTCTGCCACTGACTCTCTGTGAGATCTTGCAAAAGGCACATCATTTCCATTTATCTCAGTTTACCTGTGAAATGGGAATAATGATAACACACCTGTGTTAATGGCTTTGAGATCTAAAGATGGAAAATATTATGTAAGAATTGGGTATGAATATTAACTATTTAGTTTGATCTTCCATAGTCAAAAATAGTAGTATTCCTTGTTGGATTACAGGACCTGTTCTAAGATACCATTTCAATACTACTTTTCATAGCTGATCGGTGACTTCTGTAGACTATTTCTTAGTAGATGTCCATTTACAACATTAAAACAAACAAACAAACCAAGAACACAACAGCATTATCACAGTTAGAATCCTTGACTGTTTTATCAGAGACACAAAGTCTGGAATGTACATAAAAGAGAGAACAATTCGCACTCAGACATGGAAGTGTTGCCTCTAGAACTGGTGAGGGAGGAGACATACAAAGGGAAGGCAGTGTGTATTCTCACTGCCTGACATGCTTTGTTCTGTGGTTAATGTAAAAGGACTTTGCTGGCCAGTAGCTTTTGCAGGTACTAGCATTCATTCTGAAAGGAAAATGCATGTTAATTAACATATGCAATAGAATAGAAGAATTCTAAAAGAGTATTGTATGAAAGTCTGGTTAGGATACAAATTATGTACATTCTAAGTAATACACTAAACATAACTCTTTGTACATCTGTGTAGTTGCCACTTTCAAATTCAATATCGTGTTCATTTTTTAATTACAAAGTAATTGGATAATATTGTGGAGCAGAATTTACAAGTACTTTCTCCAGTATTGACCAGGTCTTCTAATTCCATTATTTTAAAATAAACTATTTCAGCTGAATAGGACTAAAAGGCATTATAAACTGGTAAATATTTATTTTGATCCCTTAGGCTTCTTTTGTGGCTCTGTGCAAAGGAATGAAATCTTGGAATAACTTTCAGTGAAGCAAAGTAAAGCAGGAAGACATCTCTACAGTTTGGTGGTCTTTGTATAGTTTTATAAAGCAGCACTAGCTCCTGCTTTGCATGCTGTCAAAATTCTTATAGGAGTCACAAAATGCACCAGGAGGCTGGCTACCCCTCAAGTTGGCTATCATCAATCAGTGTTGCCATGGCTCAGGAAAGATGGCCAGAGAGCAATGGAGGGGAATTAACCCTCTTTCAGCTGGCTGACATCCTAAGGATTGGCGCATTGTCATTAAGTGCATATCAATCCCTTCTGCCTGCTTTATGCTCCTACTGTGGTTCCAAAGACCTGGAAAAGAATGTCTGTTATATCTTCCTGGCAATTCAAAGCATAATAGAAGTAACACGCAGGCTGAGGCATGAAATACATCTGCTAACCTTCCTACCCCATCTGTCAGCTTTCTATAAAGTTCAATTACTGACTTCAGTGTAGCTATGCTGATACATAATCAAATGTATATCTGGCCATCAACATCTTTATGTCTACATGCCTACATTACTCATGCCCTGCAGAAACCTTTTGTTTTGCTGAAATTCTCTTTAATGTCAGGAGCTTTAAACAGATGTTTTAAACCAAATTACATAGTTAAAAGGCAGAGAAAATAGGGTCTTGAAATTCGATAGGTGTAATTTTCTCCCACCCTTCCGGGTCCTTTCACTACAGGCATACCCCACATGGTATGCTGCTGAAGTCAAAGCGCATTTTTCTTGCAATTTGTCTGCTGGATTTTTATAAACCATAAATTGTCACTTTGTCACTCTGCTGACTGACAGCCCATCCCACACTGAGCTGCAATATTCAGTTTTTTAAACTGACAGTATATTACTGTCTAGCATCAGCAAGTCCCGATTGATTTGAGTTGTAAATTAAATGCCCCGATGGTTGTAATATGGTGATTTATCACTAGAGTCAATGGAGGTTTTTCCTTGCAGTGGATATAAACATGCACAAAAAATAACAATTCCTGGGGGTTATGCACAAAGTGTGAGTATTCCATAATTTTCAAGGAAACAACTGCAGGAAGCCTACCCACCTGGGAGTTTCAGGGAAATAAAGTTATGAAACTAAAGGGCATCAAATATGTGCAGCGCAGACCCTGTAAAACCTCTGTCTTAAAAGTCTCATGTTTTTAAAGAGTCTTGTGTGCTACCCATAAAGAGTTTCTTTAAAAAATTGATTTGGGCTAGTAACTGAAGCTGGGGATACATTGAGCAAAAACAACAAGAGGCATTTTTTATTTTGTAAAGGGATGCTGACAGTTTACATATTGTATTTCTTTAAATGACATTAGGTAAAATCCTGGCCTTCGTGAAGTCAATGTCAAAACTCCCATTAATTTCATTGGGGCAAGAGTTCACCCACATTTATGTATTAGTATTATTAATTAATACCTTGTGTGTAAAAAAAAAATGAAGACTTAAAGTGTAACTGAATTTGCACCATCACTACTAATTTGAAAAAAATGATAGACAGAGGCTGATTTATTTTCTAAGTTAAAATAAATATATTTCCTTGTTTTGGATCTTAGGTATAACAAAGCTTTTCTGGGTGTTTATATTTGGTCCCTGCATAAAGATATTTATTTTGGGACTAAATACCCCTGATATATTTCCTCTAAGTCCAAGTCATCATTTGAATAGATTCCAAAGTGTAATAAGAAAGAAAATGTGTTTATCACCCCGCCTTCCCCACCCCATACACACACACTCCCTGTGGCCAAATATAACCAGCAATGTTTGTCTGACTTCCTCCTCACCTCATAGTTTCTTGTGTTACAGTTCCATCTTTCTATGGGGAATGGTTTCACAAAGAATAGAAACCCTTGTGACAGTTGATCATTCAAACGGAAAATCTCCACGGAATTCCAGTCTTCATGGAAAACCTCCAGTACCATCAATCTCCTATTTTCATTGGTGGCCAGTCCCCTCTCAAAAGGCAAGAATCTCCTGTTTGTGCTAGATATTTTTTATTGGGAGTCCACTGGTATCGCTGTGTGTGTAGGGGAAAACCAGGGTGCCACTGAATAAAGCTGAAGAAGGACAACCAGGGAGGAAGGAAATGGGCTTTTTATAAATGACCTCAGTTTATGTTGGTCAGATTTTTGTGAGTATTGGCTGAGGCTCATAAAACCATTGATCTTGAAAACTAAGACTAACTTTGACCATTAGGGTGTGTCTAGACTACAGGGTTTTGTCGACAAAAGTGGACTTTTGTCGACAAAACTATACCTGCGTCTACACTGCCTCTGAGTTCTGTCGACATAACGTCGACAGAACTCAGCAGTTTTGTCGACGGCTGTAAACCTCATTCTACGAGGAATAACGCCTTTTGTCGACAGAGTTCTGTCGACAGAAGGCATTATTGCATCTACACTGTCCTTTGCATCTACACGGTGCTGCTTGCTTTGTTGACAGAACTGGATGTAGTCTAGATGCTCTTTGTTGACAGAAGCTTTGTTGACGGTATCTGTCGACAAAACTTCTGTCGACAAAAGCCTGTAGTCTAGATCTACCCTTAGAGGTTCAATGTGACTATTTCTTTCAGCTCTATAATGCTATAATTAAGCTTTAAACTGCAACTTCTGCAAAGCACACAGGCCTCTCTGAGCATTTCTCTCCAGCATTACAGTGCTTTATGCTTGCTCTGTACTTGTTAATTGCCAACAACAATTGTCCACAGAAGGGACTAGGAAAACTGTTTCTTCATCTAGCAGAAGAAAATGTGTGAAAAGATTAGTGATGACATTTTCCCCTCATTGAGCTCAAAATAAAATTCCATGTTAAAATTAAAAGGAAGAATGCTGACCCTAGATAGAGTTTATAGACAGAAAAATACAGTTGACATAATAAAAAGGCACTGGTTAAAATAGTTACGTATCTGAATATAACTAAATGCTCTGCCATCAATTAAAAAGTAATATTCATTCACTCTCTGTTATAATAACTCTGTCTTTCTAGGCTGAGGATGCTATTAGAAGACGTGGGAGTGGGGAAGAGAATCCCAGATAAAAATCCATCCTTGTAGCTGAACTAGCTCCAGACAAGTATATCAAGAGCATCAGCATCTCTATACAATCTCCTTGTTTCTTGCAGTGAAAGAAAGAATACATATGAAGAAGAATGAGGCAGAAAAATATTGGTCACTGTAGAGAACAAATAGTTTTTACCAGGACCCATTTAATTTTCTTTTCTCCTCTTGGAATATTGGTGAGCAAAGTGTGATTTCCCCTAATTTATTTATTTCCCACAATTATTCAACAAATGTTTGGGGAAAGTTTAAATTCTGAATTGACTATTAAAAGATCTCTGTGAATAGCCATTATTGAATTTGTTAGCTATGATTGGCCAGCTAAATCATACAGCACTGGTTATGTTCCTCAACTGCATGTGCATGCATTTGTTTCTGGCATGAATGCTTGTTCCTGCAAATGTCAGAGTCAGTTGTTGTGAATATTCAAGTACGACTTTGAAATTTGTGTTCTGTACCAGAGAGCCCATAGTATCCACAGGCAGCAGCATGTATTTTTACTTGTGGTACATATCCATACATACCCCTCAATGCACATAACAATTTTTTTTCTGCACATGGATGGGAAAAAATAGAGGGAACACTGGCCACCATGAAAGCTATCAAATAGCAGCAACATTTGAACTTGAAGGCTACATCTAGACTGGCCCCAAATTCCGGAAAAGGGATGCAAAGCAGGTAAGTCAGCATAGGGAAATCCACGGGGGATTTAAATATCCCCCGCGGATTTAAATAAACATGTCCACCGCTTTTTTTCCGGCTTGGGGAAAAGCCGGAAAAAAAGCATCTAGACTGGCGCGATCCTCTGGAATAAAGCCCTTTTCCGGAGGATCTCTTATTCCTACTTGTTTCTGGCATGAATTCCTATTCCTTGAAAGTAGGAATAAGAAATAAGTTTGTAGGACTTCTTACTCCGACTTCCGTAACTCTCATTTTACAAGGAGTAAGAAAAGTCAAAGGAAGAGAGTGCTAACTCAGACTTCCTGCTGTATAGACAGCGCCAACAGCCAAAATAAGCTATTTTGACTTAAGCTATGCAATTGACGTAGCTCAAGTTGCATAACTTATTTTGGCTTTAGTCCTGCTATGTAGACATGGCCTTAGTGTCCACAGCCAATAATCACAGAATGGCATTTATTTCCCTGATACCTTCCTTCCTTTCTTGCTTCCTTCCCCGTGTGATTTATGAGTCTATAATAATAGTATATCCCTCCTTAAATCATCCTAAATACACTTTTGTTTCATTATCATTTAAGAAAAAAGACAAAAAATGCTTCTTTATTAAGAAACATATTGCTACATTGTTTTCATTTAAATCAGACATACTTCTGTTATGAAATGTTGATTAAGAAATCTTTTACTGAAATTATTTATCTTCAGGCATAGAACCATAGAAATAAGAGTTCTAAATGTCCCATGCCAATTTATTTATCCCCCAATCAGTGTAGAATTATTGAATACAGTATATTCATTAATGCCTGTGTACTTAAATGTCAAATGACCCAAGTAATAGGGTACCCAGCAACTTCCATATGAACACTAGTCCACAATACAGAATATATTTTTTTCAGTAATATATTTTATTTTGATATTTTAATTGTAAAGCATAATTTTATCCTACCTTTCTTAATTATAAAACCTTTTAACACTCCGGCCAATTCATTGCACTCCTTGCTCAAATGTTTGCATATTTATTTTCAGTCAAAATAAGCAGAGCAAATATCTATTATTAGAACTTTAGAATATATGTAAGACCTGTGCTTTGTATTTTGAATCCGATTTTAGTTTGCTACAAAAACAATCTGGAGCTGGAGGGTGTGATTTATGATAAAAGATCAGCAAAGATAAATATGTGTAATTTAGCTAAGTGACAACTAAAAGGGGGAGGGGAAAGTGAAACAGTTTATGAAGTTTTGAAGGGCACTAATAACAAGGAGGGGTAAGGATAATTATTTAGAGCAACATGAGTTATAAGTAGAAGTAATGGGATTAATTTAAGTACTGGAACATTTAGGCTAAATATAGGGATAAATTCCATGACAGTAAGATCTGTTAGGAAACAAAACAAGCTGTCAGTGGGAGTGACTGAAGTTCTGTTGCTTGAGATGGTGCAAACTAGACTGGGCAGTCACTGGAAAATGTGCTAAAGGGAAAAAACCTGCATTGGCAGTGGCATATATTAAATGATCACGTACAGTAGGCATTATCCATGTCTAATTTCTATGTCTCTATGATAGTTCAGTGTGCATGATTAAATTCCCATTTTGGTCTGTGACTAATTATTCAAGACCCGATTCTACCACCTCTACTCATGCTGAACGGCTCCTTGCTCCATGTTGCTGGTTCCATTGACCTCAGTGGTCTAGATGTTATTGGAAGGGCTTAGCAAGGGCTTCACCAGCTTCACGAGTATGTCAGGAAAAATTGTGGCCCAGGACTCTACAATTTTCAAGCACAGACTAGATTAAGTAAGTATGAGTATGCTTGCCCTTGAGTGGTGGTTGGTGGGATTCAGGGGTCTTCTCTGCTCATTTGTTCCTGCCATAAAGTAAAAATCTGTGTAGAACCGTGGTTCCCAAATTATGGGATGCAACACCCTAAAGGGGACTAGAGAGCATTTGGGGGAGCAGGGGCATCAGGGCTCTGGCTAGCCCCCACAGAGTGCAGGGAAGGATTACCACCCAACCCTGCCCCCAAATCTCATTCTAATTTAATTGTATTATTATGAATAAGGAAGGCAGAAAGTTGATGTTTGGTACTAGGATTAAATATCAGTGGCATTTTTCCTTATCCTATTTCTGTACAGTGGGTCATCTTGCAAATGTGAAGGGATACCCAATTCAATGTATTTTCTCAATCAAGCCCTGCTAAGCACAGTTGAGCGAGGATGCTCACAAATGCTGATAGTTTCATTTTACACAGGAGTGATGTTTCATGTAATGTGATGAAGTACAAATGACTAGCCTATCTGCCTCTTCCATAACTTGGGAGAAAGAAGCCTGCAAGGAGTTCATTTCAACTGAGAAATTACTCTTGTATTTCTGTATCCTCAGTCCCCTCTCCTTTGGGTAGCTCTGAAATGCTGTCCTGTGTGACACAAATTAACACTGCTGGAATTTGAAAGGCCTATCACCAGTTAAATTAGCAATGCCTAGTATTCTAACTGGGACTGATATGGGTGAACACATAAAAATAATCTCCATTGATCTAAATGTTAATTACAGGCAGAGTAAATTCTATACAACTGTCAATAGGAATTATAATGTATGTAGTGTAGTTATAGTTGGTCCTAGGATATTAGAGAGACAAGGTGGGTGAAATAATATCTAGATGGGTTTATGAAGGGGATGGTTTGATGAGATAACATGATCTTGGTAACTAATTGACCATTCATTATCAGTGGAAAATAGGTCAATGGAGGGATGATAGGAGTTACTATAGAGAACTTTCTTGGTGTCTGGCTGATGAGTCTTGCCCACATGCTCAGGGTTTAGCTGATCGCCATATTTGGGGTCTGGAAGGAATTTTCTTCCAGGGTAGATTGGCAGAGACCCTGGAGGTTTTTCGCCTTCCTCTGTAGCATGGGGTACAGATCACAGCTAGAGGATTCTCTGAATCTTGTGGTCTTCAAAGTATTTGAAGGCTTCAATATCTGAGATATAGGTGAGAGGATTATTCTAGGAGGGGTGGGTGAGATTCTGTGGCCTGCACTGTGCAGGGGGTCAGACTAGATGATCTTAATGGTCCCTTCTGACCTTAAAGTCTATGATTCTATATGCCCCAACTAACTGCTGTGTAGACAGCGCCAAAAAACAAATTAAGTTATTTCAGATAAAGCTATGCAATTGACGTACCTCACGTTGCATAAATTGATTTGACTTTTGTTCTGCCATGTAGATGTGCCCTTACAGTATTTTGTAACTACTTAGGCTAAACAATCTGCCCCACCTTGCTTTTTGCTGTGATGGTGGGAGTTCATTTCCCAGATCTGAAAGAGAGCTCTATTTAGCTCAAAAGCCTCTCTCTCTCTCTCACCAACAGATGGTGTTGGTCCAGTAAAAAGTATTACCTCACCCACCTTGTCTCCTTATGGTGACAATGGGTAATTATGACAGCAGGCAGGGATAGCAAGTAGAGAAGGGGACTGCAGAAACTATATCAATTTAAATTGTGATGCATCAATGACTGAGAGTCACAAACTGAGAAATGAAAAAGCAATTTTCAAATTGCTATAGACTGTACAAACATTTAGGAATTTTACTTGTAGGAGTGGCCTTTGCGCGGAGGAAAATGTGCATGGCCCTTCATCAATGAACAAAGCTTGCAAAGACTTGAACAGAACTGACAGAGTCTAGATCAGTGATCTCCAACCTTTTTACTTTTTAAATGACAGAACAAGCCAAGATCTACCACCCTGCCCCTTCCTTGAAGCCCTGCCCCTTCCTCAAAGCCCCGGCCCTTCCTCTCTATTCTCCTCTTCTCCATCACTTGCTATCCTCAACCCTTATACTGCTGCTTTTTTCCCCAATTCTTCTGTAGGAAGAGGTTTTTCCAACATTTGGCCTATCTAGACTGGACCAAATGTAAAAAAAAAAACCTTCTTTTGGAAGCCCCCTTATTCCTTGTGGAAAGAGGAATATAGGGGTTACCAAAAGAGCACGTTTGCTCTTCCACTAAAAAAAACAACAGAAGTACAAACGCACCCCTGAATGCAGAAGAGTTTTTCTGGGTTATCTCAGGAATCCTGAAAAACTCCTGGGCTACATCTCCACTGGCCCCTTTTTCGGAAGGGGCATGCTAATTTTGAAAGTGGGAATAGGGAAATCCGCGGGGGATTTAAATATCCCCCGCAAATTTAAATAAACATGTCCGCCGCTTTTTTTCCATCTTGGGGAAAAGCCGGAAAAAAAGCGTCTAGACTGGCCCGATCCTCCGGAATAAAGCCCTATTGAAGTAGGAATAAGAGATCCTTCGGAATAGGGGTTTATTCTGGAGGATCGGGCCAGTCTAGATGCTTTTTTCCGGCTTTTCCCCAAGCCGGAAAAAAAGCGGCGGACATGTTTATTTAAATCCGCGGGGATATTTAAATCCCCCGCGGATTTCCCTATTCCCACTTTCAAAATTAGCAGGCCCCTTCCGAAAAAGGGGCCAGTGTAGACATAGCCCTGCAGTCTTGTGATATGAGGGTGCAGGAACTCATATCCACAACTCATATCCATAGGAACTCATATCCACAAGCAAAAACTCCTCCTACTTGTGGATATGAGGGTGCAGGAATTTGGGTTAGGGTATGTTAGGGGCTCAGAGCAGGGGGTTACAGTGTATGATAGGTTCAGAACGAGGGTCTGGAGGAAGGGGGAGTGCAGGAGTGTTATGATGCTGTGAGCAGATGGGGGTTGGCCCCAATTGGGCGTTTGTTGGCCAGGCTTCATTTTTAAATAAAATACTATGTCAAACAAAAAAAGTTTCTGCATTGTCTTTATTTATGAGCAGGACAAGGAACGTGTTTTGAGCCAGGGGTCACTGACCCACAGAAAAGTCAGTTGGGGCCACACTAGTGAGTTGCAAAATAAAAACTCCTCCAAAACCCCCACAAGCCTCAACAATGTGGTCCCAACTGTGCTGGTGGGAGCAGAGGACATGGTATTGGGAAAGGATTCCAGGGGGTACCGGGACAGGGGAAAGGGTGCTGGGTAGGGCGTCAATGGGTGCTGGGGCAAGGGACAGGGTGCTTGTAGGTGCTGGGGAAGGAGACTGGGTGCCAGGGCAGAAGACAGGGTTCTGGGGTGCCAATGGAGGTTGGGTCAGGGTGCCAATGGGTGCTGGGACAAGCGACAGGGGTTTGGGGCAAGGGACAGGGAGCCAGTGGGTTCTGGTGCAAGGGCCTGGGGCAGAGGACAGGGTGTCAGTGGAGGCAAAGGACTGGGTACTGGTGGGGATAGGGGACATGGTGCCAGTGGAAGCAGAGTGCCAGTGGGAACAGGGGACAGGGTGTTGGCTGGGGCAGGGAATCCTTGGCATGCACCTCCCCCGACCTCTGAGGAAGGAAGCTCTTGCAAGAGCCTCCTTCTGGGACTCCTCCCCCCCTTCCCTGCAAAGGAGGAAAGCCCTGGCACATTTTTCCCCCTGGGACTCCTACCCCCTCCCCGGCATGCGCTTCCCTCCGGGACTCCTACCTCCTCACTTGCAGAGGAGGGGAGCCCCGGTGTGCGCCTCCCTTCTCCTCTCGCCCCTTCCCCAGAAAGGAAGCCCTAATGTGCGCTTCCCCCCAGGACTCCTACCTCCTCCCCCACAGAGGAGGGGAGACCCCGTGTGCACCTTTCCTCCTCTCTCTCCTCCCCGAAGTCCCAGCATGCACCTTCCTCCGGACTTCTACCTCCTTCCGGTGCACCACAGACCTGGAGGAGTGAAGCAGACAGCGCACTTCTGGAAACCCCGAAAGTGGCACGCAGCTGCTGGACTTCCCTCCACTCCGCGGGAAGTATTTTCGGAGATATGTAGTGGGGCTTCTTGAGGGTGAGGGGAATTGGGGGGGGGGGGGAAACACCTTGTGATTGACTGGTCAAGCCCTCCTAATTGACCAGTCAATCGCGATCAACGGGTTGGTGACCAAGGGCCTAGATAATACAATCTAGGCATTGGCAGGAAGTCTTAGCTATCAGCATAGACACAGAAACTTCAAAAAGTAAAAGAAGACTAATTTCTGAGTTATGTATACTTGTGCTCATCATTTTTACCTAAAGATGCATTTAGGAGACAGTATGTTTAAAATTATCAATGGAAAATATTGCTAATGTTTGGAATATTGCTAAATTATTTTGAACCTCATTCTGTCATCCTTTTTTACACTCAGGTGTTCCTTACTTCAAAAGTTGTCATTGCTCTCAGTGCCCTGGTCTATACTAGGGAGTTATTTCAAAATAACTCCCTTATTTCAAAATAACAGGCAGAGTGTCCACACTAGCAAGCCTGTTATTTCAAAATAAGGGTCTGGTTATTTCCAAATAATAACTCCTGCTTCCACAAGGAATAACACTTATTTTGAAATAGTTATTTCAAAATAGCGGTAGTGTGGACCCTCCACTCGTGCTATTTCAAAATAACTACTCGCTAGAGTAATTCAGAATAATTATTCCCCAGTGCTTTCTGGATCTCTAAGTTGAGGTGGCCGGTTCACATTAAGGGTGCATCTACACTGCACTCGGAACCCGAAATGAGCTATGCAATTTCACCTATGTATATTGCATAGCTTATTTTGAGTTAATTTTGAAATGGCTCTGTGACCGCAAACCGGAATGACCAGTTAGCAACTTTCTCAAAGTGGGCTGCAGGGCCACTGATCTATTAGCTCTTAAAAATAAATAAATACAGAGATAAAACAGAAGAATGCAATATTCCTTTTCAGAGCTATGTTGAATGTCATGTGAGCATAAATCCATGTGTTCTGCTGTTACACCTAACAACTTGGATCGTTTACAGTCCTCCTAGAAAAGTTATACTAACTGCACCAGGTAAATGGTTTTAAGATTACAAAGATCTGAATTTATGCAGTGCCTGAACTGTAGCATAATTTACTAGTCATATATGGATCATGGATCAAATTGAGAGGTCAAAGAAATGGTGACATAAGCTACAAATCTGTAAAACAACGTAAGCGGGTGTTACATGGGTTGGAAGTATGAGGTCATAACTGAAAAAGAAACTGACAGAAGAATGAAAGATACAGTTCCCATACCATACCCTTTATCCTTCTTTCATCTCCATACTGAAAAGGCTTCTGAAGCCTTGGGGATATCTAAAGGGCTTCAAACAAAAATTCAGAATTAAAGGAACCTGTCATCAGCAACTGATACAATTACTTTGACAACCCCCTAGTATAAACGACAAAAGAGCACAAAAGCTTCTCTTGCCATCAACTGCATTAGGGCCTTGATACACTAAATACTTGGTTGACACCCAAAATATCCTGTCTTCTCATGTTGTCTTTCTGTGTCTGTCCCACTGATAATCCAATGTAGGGAATACTGGGTTCTGGGTGGTAAGCCTTTTTTTATGTATGTGGAATATTTCTTTTCAGGATGTTTACATTGATTTTTGACTAATTTAATGAAAACATTATACATTTGAATGATTGAAAGCAACTTGACAGTTTTATTCAATTTTTCTTAAAAATCTAGCATGCATGAAGTATTTTACCAACATGTCATATCTGTGTTTCTCTAGTATCAGTTCAGTAATAGCAAACATTGTGCCAGATGCTGCTATGACTAAACTCAGTGCCTAAACTCCTATTGACTTGAATGTGAACAGGATTAGGTCCTTGTGCAATATTGTAACCCTTGCCTAGGGCACTGGAATGTTAATGTATTCATAGAATTGATTCCCTCTAGGTCTGTCACACATGAAACAGGTAAAATAATTGGTTATGAATATGTATGATTAATAAATTTTTCCCACAGTATTTGCACTTGTACTTGATATAATAACAGGCTCTAACTAGACTTTGAAAACAGAAGCCCAAAGGTGTGAGGTCCTAATCACCTCAGTTCCACTTCTTAAATGCAAGTTCAGGTGCCCAAAAGTTTACAGGTTTGGTCTTAAGAAAATTGAAAGCCTGTGAGGCAATAAAATGTAATTGGAGTTTGTAAGTCTCCTATTAATACTCTGTGAGAAAAAAATGTCTTCAAACACACAGGAGTGTAATTCCTATAGACATCACTGGGAATTACGCATGTAGATTGGAGGGCTGCATGTTTGGCTCTCTAATAACATTAGAGTGGTATTTGATAGCTTTGATTTGATTCCTCCTTCCTGACATAATATTAATATTTTCCCTTTATCATAATAAAAAGATATTAGATGTTATTTAGCTTCCTCACATGTTTGATTTGCAGCATCAAGAAGATGAGCTTGCAAAGGAGGGTGAAACTCAAGACAGAGCACTGGGGAAGCTAGTTGTCTCTGATGGAGTTTGTGAGAATCACCAGAAGACAAATTCATGAAGCCCTCAGGTATGTTTTTGCTCAAAACTTATGAAAATAACCATCACCCTTCATAGCACTCTACCAGTCATTCTGGCGAATGCAACTATCCAGTCAGTTGTGAAGAATCCTACACGTGACACACATGATTTTGCAAACTACCATCCAATTACTTAACAACATTTTTCAGATAGATTCTTGTTCCTCCTCATCAAGAAACCACACAGCAACTCAGTAGGGAGCATTCTGGAACTTTCTTTTTGACATATATATCACACTGCTTAAAGAAGTGGTGCCATCTCATATATTAAAATGTATTTATCCAAAACCTATTATTTGCTATTTATAATACCTTATTCAAGTTTAGATATTGGCAAGATACTTTTATTTTAGCCAAACTGTATCACTTTTTCTTTGAATATTATATGTAAATGTCTATATTAGCTTCCACTGCCCCCACCCAGTCTCCCACCTATTGATATGTATTTTTTTTATTCTCTCCATCAAATTGTATTTTTCCAGGATTAGTCAGAAATGGTGCAAGACAATCAAATTAGGACCGGTATGCTCCAGCTGCCAGAAAACCACCTGGCTATGATTGATTAAAAGCAAAATGCATCTGATTCTGAGGTTGAACCTCCTCCCCACAACTGCAGTGATTTAATATGTTTCTGTCTATAAATATGTTTTTTCTCAGCTGACAATCTTTATGGAACAGCCATCTGTTTTTGAGGATTACAAATACTATATCAAAATATTTATGACATGTTTCTCCTGAAATATGGTATCTTCTCTTTTTTTCCCAATAGATTAATGTCTTAAGGGTAACTGCAAAAGCTAAGTATACAGTGGGAAAATAAACTTTAAGATTTATCTAATTCACCAGCAAGTGACATAGCCCAGAGCCCTGGTCCTATTTTTTATTGTCATAGGGGATATTAAACTAACATCAACACAACCAGAGCAGCTGTCGTTTTATTAACAGATTTAAAGGTCATGTTAAATCAAAAATAAGTAGAATTTAAAACGGTTAATTTAATATTGAAGCTTCATGCTTCCCCTTTTCCTGATGTGCCATGCTATTTTGCCTCTGTTTCCATGCTATTTTGATGAGAATTAAAAGGTATTTCCTGTTAGGCATTTATCTTCAAGATTCACAGATGCTTCAGAGCTTGCAGGGACTTTCCTCCTTCATATCGGGTGATTTATGCAATTATTACTATTCATTGTATTATAGTCACGACAAACGCACCCCCTAAGTCAGGGCCCCATTGTGTTAGGTTTTATACAGGCATAAAGTAAAAAACACTCTCTGCTCCTAAATCTCTATAGTGATAAAAACAAGAAAATAGATGGATGAAACAAATAAATACGAGATGGGAAAGAGGACAAGTAAAAAGGGATTCATTCACATGGATCAGATGTGAGCACAAGTTGAAGTTGTAAGAAGCTGATCGGTAACAGTGGTGCTCACAACAGCTACGTCTAGACTGCATGCCTTTTTCGACAGAGGTTTTTTGAAAGTATCTTTCAAAAAAGCCTTTGTAGAAAAAGAGCATCTAGTTTGCATTACGCAGATCAAAAAAATCAATCCACTTTTTTGAAAAACAGTGTCCAGACTGCTGGATGCTCTTTCAAAAAAAAAAAAAAAAAAGGAACCTGGAAATGGTTCTGGCAGGACATGGGGGCAATCTTTATTTCCAGGTGCTGATGCATGCTCTTTGCAGAGACGCGTACTTAAAGGGATCTCCCTGGACAGCCGTTGCACTGCTCCTGCTTCTGGCTTGCCTACCTCCTAGAGGGAAAGCAAAGCTGCTGCAGTGCTTGCTCTGGTTGCCCTGCTTCCTCGGACACCACACCAGTTTATTTGCAAGGGTTTTTTTTCCCTGCTTTTCACTGTTTTTGGCCATGGAACCTGAGCTGCCCCTGGGCAGGCGATGGCCCCACGCTGCCATGCTGCAGTTTCTGCTGCAGCTTCATGACTCTGTCATGAATCTCCTGCCCCATATGGACCCAGACCACACTGAGGACACTCTCCTCCGGGATGCTGGAGCTCTGTCCTTGCCCCCTGGGGACTGGCAGATTTGGAAGCACAAGACGACATCAGACTGGTGGAACCAGCAGGACGATGAGCACTGGCTCCGCAGCTTCCGGATGTGGAAGACCACTTTCCTGGAGCTGTGCTCCTAGCTTGCCCATGCTCTGGAACACTAGGACACCCAACTGTGGCCCGCCATTCCCCTGCAGAAGCAGGTCACAATTGCCCTGTGGAAGCTGGCCATCTCCAACAGCTACCGCTCCGTGGGACACCAGTTTGGCATGGGGAGGTCTACTGTCGGGCCATTTTGATGGTGGTAAGTCACTTTCGGGGGACAGGCCCTGCTGAATGGAGGGGGGAGAGGGTTGAGAAAGGGGGAGTACCAGGCAAGGGCAAGAGGGAGTGGGGGATGGAGTGGCACTTGGAGGCTGATGCGGGGGAGAGGCGTGTCCTGACAAGGGGAAGGATGGGTTGGTAGCAGGGGAGGGTTCTTTTCCCAAGCCCTTAGGTAACTTGTCTAACTCCCTGGTTTCTGTCTGTCTATTTGTCTCATGCTGCAGGTGGTGAGGTGCCATCAATGTGGAGCTGCTGAAGAGGCTCATCCGTCTTGGGGACCTTGACAACATCCTTCCCAGGTTTGCTGCCCTTGGCTTCCCGAAATATAGAGGAGCCCTCGATGGGACACACATCCCAATCCGTGCATCAAGCAGTCCAATTTTTAAATAGGAAAGGCTACTATTCCATGGTACTGCAGGCCCTGGTCAACCACCGGGGACATTTTATGGACATTTGTAATGGGTGGTCGGGGTGGGCACATGATACCCGCACATTCCGCAACTCCTGCCTGTACCTCAGGTTGTAGTCAGGAACATTTTTCCCCCAGCAGCACCTCACACTCAGGGATGTGCAGATGCTAGTATGCATAGTGGCTGACGTGGCCTACCCACTGATGCCATGGCACATGAAACCCTACACCAGCCACCTGGATACAAGCAAGGGGCTTTTCAACACGCATCTTAGCCAGGCTTGCATCCAGGTGGAATGCGCCTTTGGACATCTGAAAAGGAGGTTCCATTGCCTCCTCTCACACCTGGAGATGGGCGAACGCAACATCCCGGAGGTGGTTGCACCCACCATAACCTGGTGGAGAGGAAAGGGGAGGCCTTCCTGCCGGGGTGGGGGACAGGTGCTGATGGCGAGGACAGGTCATTGAACAGCCTCGGATAGCTGCCATATGCCAGGATCACCAGTCTAGTGTCCGAATCCATGAGGCCCTGAGGGAGAGACTCTCAGAAGGAGCCCACTGACTCTCCCCAGGGCCTCCTCCATGGGGGGTTTGGCCTGGTCCACCCCTACCTTTCCCTCCATAACCCTCACTCACTTCCCATAAATACATACACACCCGGTTTTCTTTGGAAACAGAAATTGTTTTTTTATTAGAAACACTAGCAATACAGAAAATGTGATAACCGTGTATAAACCACCTTTCTCTTGGTACTGTTCAACTGTTTATAAACAAAGTAAATCTGTCACTCAAAAATAAAGATTTTGTTCCATAACTGAAATGTCCTCTCACTGCAGTGGTAGGGGACTGAACACTGGGAGGAGGCTCATGTAAGCTACTGCTTCTTTGAGTCCAGGGTCCTGCCACCTTCCTGCATCCTGGCACCACCACGGCTTTGGGCTCGGGTGGAATGAGAGCTAGTCCTGGCCTGGGCAGGGGGTGGGGAGGGGGCAGCTGTTGGGCCTGTGAGGACTCAGGAGCAGGAGGGGTTGAGGGGACTGAAGAAGCTGGGGGAGAAGGGGAGACTGGAGGGGATACGGGAAGCAGGAGCTTGGCATGAAGGAGGAGTGGTGCCCATGGCAGGGGCAGGCAAGGTTAGGACCTCCCACATAGTGGCACAGATGGAAGTGCTCTGCCAGACGAGCTCATCCAGAAGCCTTTTGCACCACTCGGCCTCTGCCTCCGTCCCCTGCTGAAGGGTCCTGTTGAGGTCCTGCAGGGCCATTATATGCTCCTTCAGCAGGTCTGTGTAGACACGCCAGTGCCTGTGGGTGCCACGGGGCATGGATGGTGGTGGGGTGGGTGTGGTGCTGCCCTGTTGGGTAGAGGGTCTGGCTGTGGAGGAAAAGAAGAGGAGACAATCAATGTCTGTGTGCACCCTTGCTGTCCCCAAGGGCATGCCGTGGCTCTCAGGGGCTCTTCTTTGGACAGGAGACTCAGGGGTGTTACACGTGACACCGCGTGTGAGTTGGACAGTGGCCTAAAAGCATCATAGGGGCCCCACAGTGGCAATAGGACTACATGGCTCCCCACACTGCCAACACACCCATGTGTGGTGACCCCCAAAGCACTCACCTGATGATCCCTCCCTGATGTCCACGGATGCCTGGGAAAATTCTGGGGTCTGGAGGACCGGCTCCTGGGAGAGGGTCCCTGCTGTCTCCTGTTCCTCCTCGTCCACCTCCTCCGGGTGTGGCTCTCCTGCCTCGTCGCCCTCCCTCAGGGGTCAGTCCACAATGTTGTGGGGTAACCCGGATTCCACCACACATAGTCTGGGCTTCCCCAACGCCCAGGATATACTCCAACTCCTGGTAGTAAGGGCAGCTCTGTGGGACTGGCCCAGAGTGGGAGCTCTGGTCCTAGGCCTTGGCATAACCCTTCCATAGCTCTTTGACTTTGGCCCTGACTTGGTCCAGGGTGTGGGGGTGATGCCTTTTCTTGGCCAGTCCCTGGGCCATGTGATTGTATATGTCCTCATTCCTGTGGCGCAACTGCAGGACCTGTGTTAGAGGTAAGATTGTCCATTTCATATCTATTTTTAACGTAAGCCATGTATTAACTTTGTTTACTTGCTTTTGTAGTGGTTTCTGTTGCAATGACTTTGATTTGTCCTCCCTATGTAATACACCTTTTAACAGATGTGTGTTTTTGGAAGAGGTCGCTTTTTGTAGTTATATTTAGGACGACTATATTATATAATAATACTATCAAATAAGTTTAAATAAACTTGTGGAAACCCACTTTATCTTTCAGAAACATTGTATTTTTACCAAGTTATTTCCAACTATTACTTTTATTTTACTTGATTTCCCTTTTATTTTTCTCCATAAACATGGAGCTTCTTTCAAATATTTATTATTTTGAACAGGAGCTAAACAAGACAGTGTAAAACAACTGAATGTTCTTTTCTCCATAATTTTCTTAGATCTAGGGAAAATAAATTCTTTTTCAGTAAATATAATTATTTTATAGAGATCTAATTGTACACATATATATTTTTTAGAGAAAACAAATAAAAGCTTTTCCATCCCTCCCATAAAATTCATTCACTGTTGCAACTTCTTACAACATATAGTCTCAATATTGGAAACATGATCTGTATGTTCCTATTATTAATCATGGGCATAAACATGTTTGTAAAAGTGGGGCTTATAAATGAACATTTTCAGAGTTCAGATGTTGAGATTGCAGCGCTGAACAAACTGCACAGTTTGGGTAAAGTGGAGGATTGTTTGCCAAAATATGGGAGCCCATAAATTAGATTTTTGCTTTAGGGATGGTGATGGGTAAACCACAATAAAACCTAAAAAGCCCCCAGTGCCTTAAATACACCTTTCTAAAGGACAGTTCACCTCTCTCTCGCTGAACTACGTGGGAATGAAACCTACTATGGGCATTTGATGGGAAATTCCACTATTTCAAAATTCTTCTAATTCCAAAAAAGAATAAAACAAAACCCAAAGAAATAAAATCAAAATTTCCTATGAATGAAAATTCTGAAAACAAAATCATTTTGCACTGATGAAAGCATTTAGTTCTGAAATATAAACCTAGTCTGATTTCAACCTCTTCCAAGTATTTTTAAAAAGTTTCAAATTTTAAAATGTATTATTTTGAAAATCTTATTTTAAATTAAAAAACTGAAACTTTTTGTTTCAAACGTATCAAAATGTTTCAACATTATCAACATACTTCTTTATCTAAATAAAATGTTATTGCAATCAGTGCTTTTTCGAAATACTTAGATTTTTATAAGTTGTCATTTTTATAAAACAGAAGCATTTCAGTGAACCCTGCTGGGACATGGAGCTATAATAACAAAGTCAAACACAAAAGTCTTCAAATGTAATGCTGTTTGGGCATTTCATGTATTTCTGTTGTGAAAAAAATCTTAGAGGTGAAATTCTGGTTCCATCAAATTCAATGGCAAACTTACATTCTGTTTCTTTTAGTATCTTTTGCACCAGTGTTATGCAGGGGCAGATTATTTTGTTTAGTTTAGGATTCAGTCTCTGGTGAACATCTTATTCACTCATGCATTCATGTTCACACAGTCTCAAATTCATAGAGATTTTCTAATAATTTCACTTTAACATTGATTTTAATTATTCATATATCAATCTTGCAAATTTGAAGAGCATTTCGTAAAGGCAGGCTATTTACCCACCATGTATTTCTTTCAAAGCTTCATAACTTAGCTCCTGCTAGAATTAGAATATTGTTTATTGCCAGGGGCAGATGACCGTTTTGCAGGGCCCCGGGCAGCATAATTCCGCGGGGCTCCCCCTTTGCCATGGCGCATGCGCAGTGACGCCATGCGCATGCACGGCGGCGCCACGGCGCATGCGCGGGGCTTTCTGAAGTGTGGGGCCCGCCATTCGCCCTGCCCTATATCCACCCCTGTTTATTGCAATCCCAAAGACACAAATTAAAAACAACTAAAATCAGACATTTTATATGGCTGAAAAGATGCTCACATTCACAGCATGCATCAGATGGATGAATATTTAATTTTACAATACCAAATAGTATATAGTATTTGCGTATGAGTTCAATGAACTGTTCAGCACCAAAACAGTCAGAATTTACAATTTGGATATTCAGGGAAAAAATAGCTGGAAAGATTAAATTATCCCTGTTTTATCTGAATGCTAAAGATCCGGAGAGGCATAAGGATCTTGCGCAAATTGGCAGAAAATATGCTAATGATATCGCAACTCATGCTAATGAATCCCTCATTCGCATATTTTCTGCCAAAAAAACTTGTAGTGTAGACATGGCCACACAGTATATGTTGCCACTTTTTGGGTAGTCTCTATGCAGTATTTATGTGTACTCCATTACTGTATAAACTACATCTAAGAACCTAGGTAGGCAGGTAGATTTATTAGTAGACAGAGATTTCTGAATCCTGTATAATGCATCAGGAGTGTAAGTGTGTGGGACAGGAATAAAGAAAATGTATAAAGAAGTGAAATTCAGAATTACTTTAATATTTTTATTGTTATGTGAGTGTTTATTCTTGCTATTGAATGCTGCCACATATGTAATTCACATATCAGCTTTCATATTATCAATAAGAAGGAAAACAAGCTATACAGATATCAGATTTTTTTTGCAAACCAGAAACAACATTAACATATCAATTATGATTTCACACCATCTTTCTGAAGCACTTGTGGGTTTTTTTGGGTTTTGTTTTGTTTTTTCTAGGAGGTCAAAAATACCTACCAGGCTTGAACTTATTTGGCTTATGAGAATTGACAAGATCACAGAACAAGTTATTGTAGTTGCCACAGTAAGGACATAATACTATTTAGGTATCAACTATCCAACTATGATTTTAACTTTACTTCAGGAAAAAAGGATGTGTTTAAATGTCGGTCATATTTTCAGCAATCCTGGAGAAGAAATCAAATAAGCAAAAAGGCAGCTATTGGCATTGGAAGAAAAACATAATATATCTTAAGAGAAACTTGTAATTAGTTTTGCTCCATGATTGTTTGACTTTTACCATGATATGCTGGGATATCAATATCCTTAGCATATAAATTATGGATCCATCAATATACTTTAAAATATTATTTTAAGGGCAGTATTTTCATTAACAATTTATGCTACAAGTCAAAGTCTGGGTTAAAGATGCAAGGCCAAATAGTTCTTCATATTGATTATATAATCAACAATGAAGTTACAACTTGGAAGAATTTTACTCCCAAACCTCTTTGTTTTAGAGAGGGACCCGAGCTGAAAGACTTGGGATTTTCAGAGTAGCCTGGAGGAGTTAGACGACTGATTTCCATTGGTTACCCCCATATTCTCCATTTAAATCCTATTTAGAATTCAGGCAGAGATTTGAATTCTGATCATCTGGAACTATGGGCAATTTCATATCAAGAGTTTTGCTCCAATTTCATCTACATTTGCTTTAAATTTCAACTGTGGGAGATAAACAGTTAGGTGAACTGTCTTCAAGGCTGAGACTTATGCATGCAATTTTGTTAATGTGAATAGGATTCAAACCTATAAAGCTCATACATACATAGCAAGATAGACAGTACTAGAATGAGTTTTTAAGTATGTTTAATAAATTATCAAAGCAATTAATCCAAACTTATTATTTGACCAAACCGTCTAATGAGCTACAAACCAGCTCCAAAATTGACATGTGCAGTTCTTCAGCTATCCAAATAATAGAAATCTGTATGCAAACGTGATCTGCTCACATAATTTGGACTATTTTGGAACATGTTACATTTGGAAATTCTAATACTGACTTGAAGCTCCTTTTAAAAAAATAAAAAGGTCACTCTCCCCAGGGTTCATGATTACAGAAAGCTGCTGGCAAAAAAAACAAAAAAACAAAAAACACCCCACACCAAAAATCAAACAAAACAAAAAATCAAAAACAAAAAAAAAATCCCCAAACCCATACGTCAGCTCTGAACCACTTCCATGTTAGTGAATGTGGGGATATTAGGTTCATGGATTCTGAACAAACTCTTGTTGTTTGTGCTCCAGTTCAGCTGAAAAATGAGAGGTTTTGGTTTTCTTTGTTTGAATGTGGATATCGACAGAGTGGAGCAAAATGGAAGAGCACTCATGAAAACAACTCACAATATATTGGTGCCATTTTATCCAGATCAAAATCTGAGCACTATCTCTGATTCATCCTTGGATCCTGATACTAAATCCTTGTTTTAAGATATAGATCTGAACACATTTCTTCATTCCAATTCCAATTAAAAGGCTTTCTCATAATAAAGAATGAGGGATGGAAAATGTATTTTCTGACCCGCTCTAGCAGTAATACCACAGAGACTGAAAAGGAAGTCATAACAGATGATGAATAGCGTGAGTGTGATGTGTGATTGTAGATGAAAAACAGGGCAATACCATAATGGTGAATGTTAAGAGGAGTTTCCTCATAAAATAAACCTGGTAATTACACTGACTAGGCTTCATTTGAAATATTGCAGTCAGTTTAAGATACCATACATCATGAAACTAGAAAAAGTCCATTTGCTGTATGAAGCAGAAGGGCCTAAGCCCATGTAAAACTAGACTATCTACTTACATTCATTTCTTTGTCTGTTGGAGAACCCAATATGAACTAATATATACAGTAGACTTCCGATAATCCGGCACCTTTGGGACCTACGTGCTGCCAGATTATCGGATATGCTGGAGTATCAGGAGGTACTGCATACTCCCAATGCAATTCCCCCCTTCCTCAACCTTATGCTCGGGTCTCAGTGCCACCGGTACAGACGTGCATCTCCCTCCAGGCACTGGGGTATGTGCGCTGAGCATCCAGCTTTTCAATCAGCTGGCCGGGAAGCCTTGCGTAACCCAATCCCCCTCTCCCTCCTCTTCCCCAGAACCAAACACTTCTCTTCACTGCTGTAACCCACATGAGAGCGGCTGACCTGAGCAGTTCCGGGTTCTGTCCCGGTTCCGTCAGGAGCATTTGCCATTTTGATGCTGGACTATTGGGAGTGCCAGACAATTGGGTGCCAGACTATTGGAGTTTTACTGTACTATCTATCCAGGGGTAGCTGCAAAGTGCTCATAACCAGAGATGTTATTTTAGAACCCCCTCCCTCAACCTTATGCCCAAGTCTCAGTGCCACCGGTACAGACGTGCATCTCCCTCCAGGCACTGGGGTATGTGCGCTGAGCGTCCAGCTTTTCAATCAGCTGGCCGGGAAGCCTTGTGTAACCCAATCCCCCTCCCCTTCCCTGGAATCAAACACTTCTCCTCCCTGCTGAAACCTGATCTCCCTCCTCCACCCCCAACCTTATGCTCGGGTCCACACATCTCCCTCCAGGTGCTGGGGCACGTGTTCCAAGCAGCTGGCTTTTCAATCAGCTGGCCAGGACGCCGTGTGTAACCCAAGTAAAATACATACAATTTCACAAGTACACATACACACTCATGGGTTTTAACACAATGGGTGCCAATGATACTGAACTTAATTCGATAGTTTCAGAATGTGTAACCAACTCTATCTCTCCTGTGAATGAGAGAGACACACAGACACATACAGAGAGAAAGAGACTTTAGAGTTCCCTGTTCAGAATCAGAAGTTGACATAAAGAAGAAGAATTGTCAAAATTCAACATTTCACAAATCTTTCAGCCTGATAAGCCCCCATACCTGGACTTCAATGAAGTTGGAAACAGTAACAAATCACATGTTGGCTTATTAATTTTTGTCTGGGGATGGGTCTAAAATATTTATAGATCATTTACCTTCACAAAAGAGGAAGATGATAAAACTAACGTTGTTCTTAAAAGTCCAGTGAACATTTAGTTCCAAAATGCAGAATAATACAAAATAGCCCAAAGCTTGGCCTAAATGAGAGACTGAGAATGAAGGATGATGGATAAGTCAGACATGCAGGGGAAAGGAAGGAAGGCACGGTCAATCTTCTCTTTGAAAGGCAATTGGTTCTTGTGTAGAAAAGGAAGGGGGAAAGCACAGGGTTTCAAAAAGCTGACTACAGCTGTGAACAAGGGAGTCAGTGAGTCTTAAGATGAGGCAGTGATTGCTGTTTGGCATGGAATATCATGGAATATGACAGAACAGAAGGGAGAGAGAGTAAATGTAGTGGAGTAAGGATGCATATTAGTAAAAGTTTCTCCAGAAGTGCCCAATGCGATGAGAGTAAAAGCAGAGAATGAATGTTCATGATGGAACCCGAGTAAGTAGAAGGGAAGATGAACTTTGTGGTGGAAGAGCGAGGGGGAAAACTACAATAAGTTTGCTGTTAAAACCACGGTGGCTTTCTACTTACATTTCCCACTGCATTTTCTTCATGTCAGTCTGTCCCCCAGAGAGGAAACTTAGACACATTGTTTGATCGTATATAAAGCATATTATCAGACAATAAATATGATTACAAAAGTCAACATGAGAATACTGCACTGCTGTGTATTTCTTCAAATATTGTTTTGCAAGACAATTTTATTGACATTTTCTGCCTAAACAGAAAGTTCTAAATAGAAAAAGATAAAAACCAGGGCTGCGAGCTTCAGAGCTATGAACTATTGCATTCCCAATTTGTATTAATTCCACGGAGAAATGGACATCCAATGCCTTTAGGTAGTTCTCCAGATTGTAGCCTGGACCTCTAGCAGAAACTGTAGACTAACTTCTGCTCTTAATGCAGTCATGTAAACATGATTGCACTCAAACCTTAGGCATAGAAGAGTAAAAAAGTCATTGTAGTTATTTAGATTTATTCTGGTATAACTAAGGGTACATCTACGCTGCAACACTATTTCAAAATAACTAGTGCTATTCCGAAATAAGTTAGTGTGTATCTATACAGCAGGCAGTTATTTCAAAATAGTGTCAAAATACTGTCAAGCTGGAAGACTTCTTACTCTGACTCCTGTAACCCTCACTGTACAAGGTGTAAGAGAAGTTAGAGGAAGAATGCTCTATTTCAAAATAAATTCTGGGTAGATACTCTCTATTTCAAAATAATTTATTTCAAAATAAGTTATGCAATTGACTTAGCTCAGTTTGTGTAGCTTACTTCGAATTAAGCCCTGAAGTGTAGATGCACCCTTAAGAGTTCAATTTTATTCAGTTGGAATTCTACATATGTAGCAGGGCAGAAATAGTTCTCAGAAACTGGAAGTATATGTTATACAAAGTAGAAAATGGCCTATTGGTTGGTTTTCCTGCTACATTCCTCTCCACTGGCCCCTCAGCATGGAAAGTAAAATATATCAATTTAGGCTCCTAAGTAGCTCCAGAGCAAACCAATAGATTCAGAATCAGATGGAGTAAATTCATAGGCTTTGGTTCCAAATATCCCCTCTGAAAAAAAGTTAAAGGGTTTTTAAATCTAAGTGTCTGATTCATCTTCATCATTAAAATCCACATAAAACAATACTGTTGATGAGAATACTGGTGTTGATAGAAGTGTAAATAAGTTTGAAAAAAACATTAGCATGTGTTCACAGACTTGAATAAATTTTAAAAAGTGTTAACAACAAGTACTTAAATGGCACTTTAAAGACTAACAATTTTATTATAGCATAAGCTTTTGTGAGTTACAACTCACTTTATTAGATGCACTAAGAAAAAGAAAACAGAAGGGTTACAGAGATGAGAATGTTAGATCTGAGCTAAATAATCGTGTGAATGTGTATAATAAGATGAGAATAACTAAAGTTGAAAATTACTTATTATGAGAGAGCCATTCCCAGTTCCTATTCAGACCCATTCTCATAGTGTCAAATTTGCATATGAATTCCAGTTCAGCAGTGTCACATGGCAGCCTGATTTTAAACTGTTTTGCTGGAAGATTGTAAGAAAAGTGTTGTTCTTTATAGCAGCTTAAAAGATGCTCAAAACAAGCAGTGTTGGCATCAGCTTCTACTAAACAGAAGAATATATATAAATTATACTATGACATAGTAGTAGTAGTAGTAATTGAACCAGACAACATATCTTAGAAATACACCATTTCAATGTCATATTTATAAGTACAATTGTGTTGTAGTTAATTTGAAGAAATTGAATTCTCAGTTAAAGAGGATAAGAGAAAGAAAGATCTTGCATGCCTATTATCCTTATCAGTGCATGCACAAGATACACACAGCAACTTCTTGTAGAGATAACTTAGTGCAGATCTGGGGGTATGTCTACACTACAACGTTAATTCGAACTAACTTAGTTTGAATTAGTTAATTCGAACTAAGCTAATTCGAACTAACACGTCTAGAACTAAAAACTAGTTCGAATTAGCGTTTTGCTAATTCAAACTAGCAAGTCCACATTGAGTGGACCCTGAACAGGGCTTAAGGATGGCCGGAAGCAGTGCCGGCAGGGCATCAGAGGAGGACGTAGAGCGTGGAGATGCTGTCTCAGGCTAGCCGAGGGCTGCGCTTAAAGGGTCCCAACCCCCACCCCGGACAGACAGTTCTAAGGGGTGCCCCGCTTGCAAAGCAGTCCTGGCTTGGAGTGCCCGGAGTACCCACACTGGGCACATCACACCACTCGGCCATCAGCTGCACTTGCCGCAGGCTGCCATCTGGAGAGAGGGGGCAATCGGGGGGCTGCAGGAGAGCTTCCACACCCAGAAGCCCGCAGAGCCAGCCCAGTCCTCCCCATCGGAGGCTCGTGCCCCATTCCTCCCTCACCTCTTTCCACTTACCCTTCTCTAGCCCCCCTTCTTATTGATGTACAAAATAAAGATAACGTTTCTTCCAACATTGACTCTGTCTTTATTGAAGAAAACTGGGGGAGACTGGGAAAAGGAGGTGGGAGAGGGGAAGAGAAAGGCTGGGAGAGGGGAGGGCAACTAACATGATCAGAGGTTGGGAACAGGTCCCATATGAAGAGAGGCTACAGAGACTGGGACTGTTCAGCTTAGAAAAGAGGAGATGGAGCGGGGACAGGATAGAGGTCTCTAAAAGCAGGGGTTGGGTGGAGAGGGTGCATTCAGAAAAGTTCTTCATGAGTTCCCATGAAGAAGGACTAGAGGACACCAAAGGAAAGGAATGGGTAGCAGGCTTGAAACTAGTAAAAGAAAGTTGTTCTTCTTCCCAAAGCAAATAGTTAACCTGTGGAACTCCTTGCTGCAGGAGGCTGTGAAGGCTACAACTAGAACAGAGTTTAAAGGGAAGTGAGATCAAGTCATGGAGGTTGGGTCCATGGAGTAGTCTTAGCCAGGGGGTAGGAGTGGTGTCCCTGCCCAAAGTTTGTGGAAGGCTGGAGCGGGATGGCACGAGACAAATGGCTTGGTCACTGTCTTCGGTCCATCCCCTCCAGGGTCCCTAGTGTTGGCCGCTGTCGGCAGACAGGCTACTGGGATAGATGGACCTTTGGTCTGATCCAGTACGGCCATTGTAAGCTCAGGGCTCAGGGTCGGGGGTCTCAGTGGACCCCCTTGATTTTCATGCACACCTGCTCCTGGGTGGCCAGGCTGGCAGCTCTCCTGCCCTAGCCGGCCACTTTCCTGTGCCTAGTGCAGAGATCGTGGACGAGGTCCACGATGTCCGCACTAGCCCAGGAAGGTGCCTGCCTCTTGCGGTCCAGGGCAAGCTCCCGGGAGCCGTTAGCCTGGTCCCGGGAAGAGGGGGTGGGCTGGGGGACATCGGGTGGGTGGCTCTGTGCCGTGCCATGTGCAGGGTCTGCTGGCTGGGTGCTGGCAGGCTTGCACCTGGCACGGGCACCGTAGCCAGCCCGTGCCCCTTTAAGGAGTCCGGGGCCGGGAGGGGGGCAGACGAGTTTCCCTGGTGTTGGCCAGAGTGGCCACCAGGGAAAGCTGGGGAGGGCTAGCCTCCCACTAGTTCGAATTAAGGGGCTACACACCCCTTAATTCGAACTAGTAAGTTCGAACTAGGCTTAATCCTCGTAAAATGAGGTTTTCCTAGTTCGAACTAAGCGCTCCACTAGTTCGATTCAAATTCGAACTAGCGGAGCGCTAGTGTAGCGGCTATGAATGTTAGTTCGAACTAACGTCCGTTAGTTCGAACTAACATTGTAGTGTAGACATACCCATACTGACTTGGGTGGGAAAGTAACCTCAAAAAACCAGCTGCACATTGATCAAGGACTCTTGTTTGAATCTTAGCTTTCACAATTCAGTTCTTTTCCATATGTTTGTATACTACCATATAATGATGAGGGTTAGTCATACAGACAAGATGGAAAGTAAATGGGAACTTCTATTGTTTAAATGAGTAAAGTGTGTTCTGATTTGATTTATAACATTATATTGTAAGATATTAATGTCAATCAGCTGGAATACAAGAAAATATTACAAGTTTTTTTTCTCTGCTGTTATAGGATATCAGGTAAATTTGGGGGTTCTGGTTCAGATTTTAAAACTACAATGTGAGTCACCATTGAAGTTAACATATAAATGACTGATTATTGAAATAAGAAAATCTCATCATCACCACAAAACTAGGCTTGGAAGCATTTGATATTTTTATATAAATTCCACAGGTAATATCATTGTTTATGTGTAAATATTTCTCCTAGTTATTGTTTTAAATGTTCAAAGTTTGAATTATGTGACAGGTCACACAATGGGATATGTTCTAGTCACATTAATGAGTTAATTACAGTAGACATTGAAATTCAGAAATTTAAACTGTTAGAACTCTTAAAACCAGAATGTCAACATCACAAATCAACATATACATATTACATTTCCTTAAAACAAACTTTAATAAGTTTTCAAGAAGCATTTTCTTATTTGTGTATCTGTACATTTTAATTATTGATGGAAGTTTCTGTTGTCATCTATGTGTGTAAGTGTGTAACGAGAAGTTGATATTCACCAACTTTTACAAATAAAAATCTCCCAAACAAATATTAAAGTAGTTCCATGAAAACTGGTGATGAAGTTACATTCAAAGACACATTACAGTCACGTTATCAGTTTATGAGTACTATAAACTATATCAATCTGGATATGGCATTTAGTATCCACTTCATCCACACTAGTAGATCATGATAAAAGAAAAAAAAAAAGCATTTTTCCACTGTTCAGCAGTTCTAGATATGACAACTAAATGGGATTCAGCTACTGGAGACAGAAGAATGTTTTCAGTTACTTCCCTATTACTTATCTTTTCAGTCCTGACTTTGAGTACCATGTATATGGGCATCAGAAAATTAATCTGAGATACGTTGACAAATTCATTAAGAAGTTAGACGGATGGGTTTGAAATATGTAGTTAGATCTTGTGAACAATGAACACAGAAAATTTTAAAAAATGTAGAAATTGTGACCTGATTAATTTAAATTGTAAAATCTAACTTTCCCATCTTTATAGTGCTTTGCAACTGCTTCTAGTCAGTTCTGGTGATTCTATTCTATTCTATTCTGGTTCTTGTACTGCTGCTATCAGTGCTGAATATAAATGCCTTTCTAGAACCAAGAAGAACATGCATATGGGAAAATATTAACAGGAGGTGTAGGTCAATAAACTTTCTATCACCTCAAAACATTCTGTTTCAGGATTCAGTCATTTGTGTTTTGGTCAACTGGAATGCCAATTGATCTAATTCTCTGATCCCCTACTCGGGACAAAAGGAAGTGGAGTAATTTCAGCTTAAAACAGATAAACAGTTCTTTAAATGATATTTATATTTTTAACATTCACAAGTATAAAATATGGAAAATAAAAGTTGGTTATAGCATTTCTTTTATTTTCCCCCAATCTAACCTACTGCAAGTGAATGTTAAGATGCTGAAGAACAATGTGTGATAATAAAAAATAACTACAATTTAGTAAGGTGCATTACTAACAGTGTGATAGGAAGAACAATTGATTCTCTTGCTTTATTGTTTTATGGACAATAAGATTTACAAAGGAGTTAGATAAAGCAAACAATAAAAGCGAAGTACAATGTTGTGTCTGCACTTCATGCGAGCTAGGGTATTTCTTCTACTTTTAATGGACTGTCCCAAATAATGAAGCTAACATAATTCTAAGGTTAACTTTGGATAATAGGGCATGTCTACACAGTACGGCTAAAGCTGAAATAAGCTACGCAACTTGAGCTATATCTGTTGCGTAGCTTATTTCATAATAATTTATTTTGAAATTGGGAACATCTACACAGCACTTATTTCAAAATAGAGCACTCTTCCTCTGAATTCCCTTATTCCTTGTATAATGAGGGTTAGGGTATTTTGAAATAGTTAAGTAGAAATAAGTTATTTTGAAATAACGCGTCTACTCACAAAATGCATTTCAAAATAGTGCGTCCACACTGAGTGGATGCTGAATAGCATTTAAGGCCAGCTGGAACCAGGGCAGGCAGGGCATCAAGTAGGAGTTACTTTCTGTGGCTGCTGCCTGAGGTTATCTGAGGCCTGTGCTTACAGGGACCCCCCTGGACAGCCGGTTCTCAGCTTTCCCTGGTTGCTTGCCTATCTTGATGAGGGACAGCAAAGCATTTTGTCTCTGCATGCTCCAGTTGCCCTCACTCGGGACACCACAGCACTTTGCAGCATGGAGCCAGAACTGCCGCTGGGCACTCTGGTGCTTCTCTTAAACACGTTGCTGCAAGCCGTCATCTGGGAGGTTCATTGGGGGGCTGTCAGTATTCAGGAGGTCCTGCAGGAGAGCGTCCACCCTGAAGAGCACTAAGAGACTGCCTGGTCTGCCCCACTGGGGGCTTGCGACTCATTCCTCCCTCACGTCCTTCCACTTACCCCTCCTGAACCCCCCTTCCTGATGTCACATAAAATACATGTATTTTCATGAACACAAACTCTCTTTATTTAACAAAACTGAGGGGGCGGGTAATGAAACCCTGGTGAGATGGGGGAAAGGAGATGAAAGAGTGGAGAAGAGAGGGTGGAAGAGAGGAGGGGGAAACCTGAGAGGAGGAAGCTGGAAGGGGGAAGAAGGGGAAGAAGGGGAAGGAGAAGCTCAGGGCTCAGGATTGGGGAGTCTTGCTGGACCAACTTGATTTTCATGCAAACCTGCTCCTGGGTTCACATGAGGCCTTTGGTGGCCAGGCTAGCAGCTATCCTGCCATAGACAATGGTGTTCCTCCATCTATTGTGGAGATCATGGACATTGGGGGCATCGCCCCCAAACCTGAATAAGGTCCATGATCTCCACCCTGGACCTGGAAGGCACCCACCTTGTCCGGGCCTGGGCAAGCTCCTGGGAGCTGGCAGACTGCTCCTGGGGAGCGGTGGAAGGCTGGCTGCCAGTGGCTTGCTGGCTCATGTTTTGGGGGCCACTGGGTCAGCAGCAGTGATTGCTGGCTCTGGGCCTGCAGACTTGGAGCTGGAACAGGCACTGTGGCCAGAGTCAACCCCTTTAAGGGCTCTGGAGATGGGGAGGAAGAGGAATGTTCTTGGTTGAGGCTGGAGTGGTCACCAGGGCATTCTGGGAAGGCTGGAAACCCACGATTCTGAAATAAGTGTCTACACAGCACTTATTTCGAAATAGCTATTTCGAATTTGGCATTATTTCTTGTGGAATGAGGTTTACCAAATTTAAAATAAGCGCTCCGCTATTTTGAATTAATTTTGAAATAGCAGTTTGGCTGTGTAGACGCTAGTAAAGTTATTTCGAAATAACTTTGCTGTGTAGACATACCCTTACAGAAGTTCGAGTAAGAAATCCTCCATGTCATCATTAGTTCAACAGTATGTCGAAAAAACAGCTTCCTGTTGTTATCCAGGCTGGTGTTTTTAAAATGGAGTTTATGATTTAAAATGGAGTCTGCTGATCCCTTTCCACCTCAGCAGTCTCTTCCCACCAAAACCACCTTGAAGAAGGCTTTGCACTCCACACTGTAGCCTGTGCATACAGAACCAGACCTGTGCACCCCACACTAATACCATGCATGCGCATCCCAGTTATGCACCCGGCACCCTTATCCCTATGCATACTGCCCTATTCTGTTGCACTCCACTCACTAACCCAGTTTCCTGCCTTACTGTCTTTATAAACCCTCCCCTAAGAATGGTTCCGGTTGGTTCTCCTCTACCCATCCATTGGTCTTCGTCGATCTGCTTGTAGCTGTGTTGTTGTTCGTCTTCATCTGTCAACCCTGAGGAATGCCATCCACATGTGGCCTGGCCAAGGCTGCTCAGGTCCAGCACTAGTTGCGCCCTCCTGAGGGTGAGAGAAATCTCCTCTCTCTAAGAATTTTTGGGGACTGGTGATCCTGGACTCTGGTACTATACCATCATTTTACACCTATGGACCTCACCTAATCTAAGGATTGGTGATAGGGAATCCGGAGAGTGTCCACCACATGGAGAGGTGAGGATCTACTTCGAGGACCTACTCAGGATCTGGAACTGATCGGGACCCCAAGGGATCTCCCTACAGTCCTCCCTCAAGGCTTCCAATTAGCCATGAGGTAGAAGGTCTCAGGCGTCCATCACCACCTTCTGTGTTTTAAGTATAACCCCTTTGTATATGGGATCTTTCCTAGCTCCTTTTCTTCTGGGCTAGAAAACATTTACTGTTTTCTTGTTGATTGAAATGTGTCCACAATATTTTAAAATATATGGTTTGGCCCTAAATTCCATCTCGGACCTGATTTGTGACTAGCTGTTCACCGGTGATAGATATGGGTATCAGGTCAAATTTGGCTTCTGTGGGGGAGGCGCATTAGGCTTTAATTAATTGCCCACAGCAATTGTTTACCTCAGCCTTCCGGGTAACACTGTGTAGACAATAAATCTGAATAAATTTTAGCCCCATTAGTGAAAACTTCAGGGTATGTCTACACTTGATTCCTCCTTCGAGGGAGGAATGCAAATGAAGACATTCGAAATTGCAAATGAAGTGGGGATTTAAATATCCCATGCTTCATTTGCATAATTGTGAACTGCCACTTTTCTGCAATAGCGCTATTTCGGCACATCAAACTCAGTCCCTGCGGGGTTATTTTGAGAGAAAACCTTTACCTGGAAATAACCCTTAAATCTCATTTTTTGAGGAGTAAGTGTTTTTTCTAGGGAAGGGTTTTCTCTCAAAATAACCCTGTGGGGACTGAGTTTGATGTGCCAAAATAGCGCTATTGCAGAAAAGTGGCAGTCCACAATTATGCAAATGAAGCATGGGATATTTAAATCCCTGCTTTATTTGCAATTTCGGATGTCTACATTTACATTCCTCCCTCGAAGAAGGAATCAAGTGTAGACATATCCTCAGCTCAGTGTCTAGCCCATATATGCTTCTGCTGAGGGAGTAATGCAATAGAAGCGCTTTGTACTTGCAGGGGATGTGTAAACCCTTCACTTGCACTGCAAAGATTCTTTATTCCCAATGCTAGGAGGCTCTGCATAGCTGTAGGTGAGGGAATGTAATTTATCCCTACTTCAAACTCTTGGTTTTGCAACATTTGGCTAGGAATCATTTTGTGGGATTTCCAGTGGAACTGAACAGAAATATTGTGAAAACAAATATTCAGGTGATATTTTAATTCAATTCCCTTTGGAACTAAGAATTGCAAAGTTGTATGAAAATGAAAAATAAAATATCAAGTTTTTCAAACTCAAAATATTTTTTTCAGATTAGGTTGCATTTTTCAGGAAATATTACTTTTATTTTTATTTTATTTATACAGAACAGATCACCCATTTTAATTTTTAAAATATTTTTAATTGTTAATTTTTAACCAAAAAATTCTTTTTAATTCTATTCTGTTTAACAGTTTGAACTTTCAGAAGCTGACACAGGTGTGTCTGGAAGATTTATGATAGCAGAGGGTGGCACAAGACAGCCTCCTCTCTTCTGGAGTAGCTCCCGCAGCATCCAGTTCCAGCCCCCAAAGTGGGTGTCATTGACTGGGCTAGCATGTGACACATCTCTACAGCAACCTCAACTCATGAGAACTGTGTAGGTGTCTTTGAGCATAAATCAAGCCTGCCTGCCCTTGGTAGATGCCTTGTGGAGAAACAAATGGAAACAAGCCTGCCTACCCATAGGGCTGCTCTGCCCGATCACAGAAGGCTGAACTGGTATAGAGATATGCTATGCATATTGCCCTCTCTCAGGTAGTGTGAATGTTACCCACTGATTATGGTTTGGACATCCTTTGTGATAAAAGGTGTTTACATAGATACGAGTATCACATATTTGCTCAGAACCCAATTTAGACACTTCTGTCTTGAGTCAACAAATGGGAAATAAAGCAATATGCATTCCTCATACTGTTGCAGTTGCTCCAGTTTCACACATCTGAAACGCTAATCAGAATAAAACATCAGACTTTTTCTTAGTCCTTGTCTCCAGCCACAATTGTGATTTATACTTTGGTATCACACAACAATACCACTCTTTGGTACTTACTATATAAATCTACAAGACCCAGATGCCACCCTTTCTGTAATTTTCTAATTAGTAAATGGTAACCTTTTATGATTTCTGTATGTTAAACTCTCATAATTTGTTTATATGTTAACCAACATTCTTTTTATGTTGGGTATCTAGGGCCCTACATTTGTTGAAATTGAAAAGTCCTTTGTTCTTTACTTGATCCTAGTGGGTGAATGGAAAATGAACTCAACAACTGAATGTTTGTAATCTTTTATCCTCCTTTGCCATTGACCTTTCAATATAGTCCAGACAACCAGGCAGAGAACCCTGGAAACTAATGAAGGGATTCCACTAAAGTCTGTTATAATAAACAAGACTGAGTAACTGATAAAAGGGTGCTTATAATCCAATTATATTTTGTAACTGATAAGGAATATTTGTTATCACAATTTTTTTAGGGGGGCCCCTTGAAAGATGTTTTAACTAATTAAGAAGTAATTATTATAGCAGGTACTTTTAATCATAATTAAATTAGAAATTCCAGTATATTACAAAAGAAATTCCATAGATAATGAGGTAAAATAAGATATCAAAAACAGTGCACTTCTGGGAAAAGTAATTCTTCTCCTCCAAATGAATTTCTGGGTGTGTCACCTTAGAAAGGAAAGAGCTTTAGTCATTAGATTGGTACCTAAAATTGTCTGCATTCCATCAATTACTACAACAGGATCCAGTTGCCAGCTCTTCACCTTACACAAAGATATGTAACATACATTTTTGTGTATTCTTTATAGTGCTGTATTCAGCTTTGATTGATAATCTTTAATGATATACTTTCATTCGATCCTGTTTTTTGATAACCTCAAATCATTAAATTCAAACTTCCAACATTTTTAATAAGTTAATGCTTAGATTGCATTATGGTGCCTGTATACCTTTAAACAATATTTACACAGTAACAGAAAGCTGTGTTATATAATGTCATAAGGCAACCCACGGTAATAGCTCACTAGTCTGGTGTTCCCTTATACTTCATATCATATTTAGAGATGTGAAAAATCTCCAAAGAGTTGACTCAAACAAAATCATTTTCTTTTCTGAACCAAAATGACATTTTTAGGCTAAAGATAGTATAACTGAATTGGAAACTAACATTTCTCCTACCAGCACACCTTCCTTCCCCCACTTTGAATAAGGATCAATTGCATGACAATAAAAGCCAATTATTGAAGCCATGGATCTGAGTGGTTCTATTAAATATTTATTGCTTATCCCAAAAGACTGCAGAAGGCTTTCAACCTAAATTGAGCTATTTCACCCTTCCCATCATATGGAATCAAAAACATATGCACACACAAGAGTAGCCTGAAGCTAATTTTAGGCTTTCAAAAGCAAAGTAGAATATTTCTATTATGTCCATTTCCTCCAAAACATTTTAGCAAATCTTTTCAGAGATTGTGGTAAACAGACACACACACACACAAATATATCAGGGCAAATGTTCAAACAAATTGTGTAACAGTTTCTATTCTCCCAACTTCCCTAATCACAGTAAGAATCTCTCTTTTTTAACAACCTTCTCTGGGAATCTGAGTTCCCTGAAGTCATGATTCAGTACTATTGCTGCCCACAAAGGATTCAAAGAGTGATTTGAGTTTTCCAGGACAAAGTATCCTAAAGATAGCACCTGTCACAGAAAAGTGTTGCCTTCAGAAACAGCAAAGCAGCTGCTAATCAGGGTGTATGCCTTTCCTTTATCTGCTTTATTTAGAAGTATTATCAAGACCACTGTACTTAGAATAGAACTTAAAAATATATGTTTGTGCCATAGTTGTGAGAGGCAAGATTTAACTCTAATACTTGTGTGGAGGACTAAATAGCTATCTATTAATAACAATTATATTGATATTATAGCACACTGTGCCCCATGCTCACTACACTCCCCAACTCCCCTCTCTCTGGCTGCTTTCACTTTTGCGGCCAGAGAGCATGAAAGTGTGATGACATTATTCTGTCACCTGGCAGGAAAAACTTTTTTTTTATATAGAGAGAGATAATATGAATTTAGCAGAGTAAATATAAAAGCATATGGCCAGAAACAGATTGGTTGCAGCTCCATAGATAGTAACCTCTCACCTCTCTACATTTGCTCATACTCTGTATATACCATGACTCAAAGATCCAATAATATAAAACAGGCGTATAATGTATCAGACAAATGCAAAGAGAGTAACGGTGAAAAGAACAAGATGAATCTGTGGAAGAGTGCTACCATTTTTTTTCAAAGTGGAATTTGTGCGAGCAGAGCATAAAATGCAACATATAGCGAAAAGGTGAGCAATGATTGTAATTGTACAGAACATTGTAAAATAACAATATGTCTTCCTGGAAATGTCCATTGTATATTTCCTACAGTTTGGGTGAGTCCTTTCTATAAGTTGGAACATTACAACAAAGTATAACAGAGAGGTAGGGGAGGGATGCCATGAGAGACCAGAAGAAGGGACACCAATCAGACACTGTGACCTGCAGTTGTTGTGTAAGGAATTATGAATATATACTACCATTATGTTTATAATGTTCATGTCCTGATATTGGCCAACAGGAATGTTGAAAAGTGTTGGGGGGGAGGGCAGGTTTCAGACAACTGCTACATTATATGTATATAAAGTACTGTATAATTACTAATGGGACTCCACTCACCAGTCTGAACTAAAGATTAAGGAAAGATGATCAAAACTTCAAAAGATAAGTAAAAGTAAACAAGAGGCCTGGGTTATTCTAGACAAAGGACCCTATCTTGAAGTACATATCAAAAGTTTGTTTTGGTCTACTTGGGGGAATCTTTCATTTGAGAAGTAAAGATGGCAAGTTTGCTTCATGAAAGAGAGTCTCATCCAGATCCAACTGAAAATGTTTATTAACTTGAAATAAAGTTCTTCAGACAGAAGGATAACTTGTTAGTTTAGTCTACAAAATTTATGATTTTGTTGTATACACAATCATTTGTTTCTAATGTTCTTACGCATTATCACTTGAATCTCCTTTTAAATAATAAACGTATTGTTGTTTTCAATATAAATATAATGAAGTGCCATGGGAGTAGCATAGCTGTGTTCAAATGTGTAACTTATCAAATGTGATAAGTCTTGGTAATTCTGTGAATGTTCAATGAACAAGGAGCTGGATGCTAAAGGGAACACTCAGTTAACTTGGATATTGATGTGGATATAGGGTATTACAGACTTGCTCAGAGATATCTAGGCCTGCAGATACCCAGTGGATAGTACTGTCATTCCCAGAAGCTGTTGGTTTCAGGAAGCTGAGCCAGAGGAGTCACAAGAATTCCTCAAGTTCAGAGCACCTACTAGTAAGAGGTCTCATATACCTGGAGAACATCAGGCTGTAGACCAAAGGCTTGTGTTACATGAAAAAACATAATTAAAGAAACTGGATGTTTTAACTAGCCTGGGGTTAAATTGGTTGCAGGTGTACACACATGTATTGCTGCTATCAGGAATACACTGAACCTGAACATGAATGGCTAAACAAAAGAAGATCTTATAGATCCAACTTTATTCTTCAAGAACAATTTGCAACAGCTGCTGCAAACAGAAATCTTTCCTCAACCTTATTTTGATCACATATGTTAATGAAGTAGATGCATTTGAAACAGTGGCTGCTGCTATTTCTTGGCCTGCTCCTAGAATTTGGTGGGGAGGGGGAGAGGGGAGGGCAAATAAAATGCTCTGGTGACTCTTGCATACCGATGAGTCAAAAGTAGGGGTAATAGTTCAGTCTGATTAGCCTTTTCATGGCCAATTTATTCTTCCAGAGTTAGAACATTAAAATGTTTTAGGTGACCTGAATATTATGCTATCCTAAAACTTCTTCCACTGTGTTTCAGGTCAACAGCATGAGCAAGTGAATAAATGCATCAGGTGTGGAAGAGAGCAGTCTTCAGGGAAGGAGGGCGGGGAATAAAATCAGTTTTGGTTCTATGGAACTTCAATTTTTTTGATTATTTAAAAATATTTAAAAAATTTTAAAGTTTAAAATTTAAAAATGTATTTAAAATAATTAAGAATTAATGTGGAGCTAAAAACAGTATTTTTTTTAAATGAAATTTCTTAGGTTTTATATACCTTATTCCCCTTTGCCATTACAGAATTGACCCATGGTATATTCTGTAGGGTTTCATCTAGTAATTTTTAATGTCTCATAATAAGGCTTTCACTCATTGCCTTACAGTCTGTTCCACTCTCTGGCAGATTTCAATGATATGGAACAGTCCTGACAACCATAAATGAACGAGAAGTCCTGTGGCATCCTATAGACTACCAGATTTATTGGAGCATAGCTTTCGTGGGCAAAGACCCACCTCATCAGATGCATGTGTTATGCTTATGCTCCAATCAATCTGGTAGTCTATAAGGTGCCATAGGACTTCTCATCGTTTATGCAGATTCAGACTAATATGGCTACTCCTCTGATACTTGTAACCATAATGAGTTACTCTTTACTCTTTTTCATCCCATTTCTCAAATCACCCTAGAAGTTCTCTGATGTTTGCATTCCTCAAATGTTTGTGAACATTTAGGCTGTGTCTACATTGGCACCCCTTTCCGGAAAAGGGATGCTAATGTAGACTTCGGAAATGCAAATTCCGCGGGGGATTTAAATATCCCCCGCGGCATTTGCATTTACATGGCTGCCGCTTTTTTCCGGCTTGGGGATAAGCCGGAGAAAAGCGCCAGTCTAGACATGATTCTCTGGAAAATAAGCCCTTTTCCGGAGGATTTCTTATTCCTACTTTCAATATGATTCAAGTAGGAATAAGAAATCCTCTGGAAAAGGGCTTATTTTCCAGAGAATCAGGTCTAGACTGGCGCTTTTCTCCGGCTTATTCCCAAGCTGGAAAAAAGCAGCAGCCATGTAAATGCAAATGCCGCGGGGGATATTTAAATCCCCCGTGGAATTTACAATTCCGAAGTCTACATTAGCATCCCTTTTCCGGAAAGGTGTGCCAATGTAAACACAGCCTTATTGTGTTCTCCTACTTACAAGCATTTGATAATCCTGATAAACGGGTTATTTCATTTTTATTATCTCAGTTTTGGCATATGGCTCATAATGGAATTATGGGAGCACTGAATGAGGCTTAATTGCAGAGGTTTTCTGGGGTTACAGTATGGCAGCATTTCCCACGCTGCTATTCAGGACATGCATGTGCTCCCATGGAATGCTGGACCTGCCGCTGCCAGGCCCAACCCGGGCTTGACCCCAACGACAGAGCCGCCAGCCAACCCCCCGCGACCCAGGCACCGGATCGGCCACTGCCAACCCTGACGCTGACGTGGGAAGTGCTGCTACAGCCACCCGACTCATGCAGACAGGTTGGGGCGCTTACAGGCTGAGGGAAGGGGGTAGGAAGCGACCCAGGGCAGGGAGCTGGAAAAGCCCTTGAGGGCTCAGGGCGTTGCGGGGAGGAGCCCCTGCTGAGCTGGTGGTGGGCGCCCTGAGTCGGGGCCTAGTGGAGAGGGAGGGCCCGGGCCTCTCTACCCCTCCTGCCCTGAACCCCGGCGAGTGGGGGCTCGGCTATAGGACTAGGCTGCAGATCCTGCATATGATGGACTAGGCCGGGAGGCCGTATTTCCCCTACTACAGGGGCAGTGTACTTTAAGACTAGGCCAGTGGGCCGTATTTCCCCTAATAAAGGGGCATTGCACTTGGGGACTAGATCCAAGTGGGCGGAATTATGCCCCGGACAGGGGCGGTAATCCCAAGCGAGAGGGGAGCCCCCCTACATCAATAATAGTACATTTCAAGAGTTATTTATTTTAGTGTTCAGTGTCCATTTGTTAAGATCAAGCATAATATTCCAATGATCCTTTACTCTTGATTAAAGGGTTTAAGGAGAAGTGACAAGCAAGAATAGCTCAAATATAATACTGCTATGAATTAAATACCTGCATGTTTATGCATCAGATTCTTCAGTGCCTGGGTAAATTACAGCTACATTTTCATCTTCTAACCAATGTTAGTTTGAGAGCTTTGAAATATCCAGCCTATCATATAAGCAATAGGTTATGAATATGATACATAGAGTTTCCAAAATTCACCTTTCTGTACTTAGAATTCACAGTTCCATTGGAACTGTCAAAGAGCAGAGAGGAAGAGAAATATGTATCCTACTGGGAAGCAAAATGGGGGAAAATGCAAGAAACTATTTTTGCCCTACAGAGACTTCAGACTTTCACAGTGTATAATTTGAATTCTGAAAGACAATTGTTCTTCTGAACTGCACTTTTGGTTTTGAAAACTACAAATGGGACAACCAGTTCAGGAATGATGTGGGGATCCCAACATATGGGGATCCCAAAATATGGGATGTAACCTGGTTATTCAACATACATCATAGACTCAGGCCATGTCTATGGGCAGCATTGATGGGGCTGCAATTGATGCAGCAGGGGTCAATTTATTGCTTTTAGTATATATGCAGTAAATTGACCACCGATCACTCTCCCATTGACTCTGATGCTCCACCTCAACAAAACTCAAAAGGGGAGTAAATAGGAGAGTCTCCAGTCAACATGCCACAGTGAAGATACTACTTCACTGTAAGTAGATCTAAGTATGTCGACTTCAGCTGTGATATTCACAGAGCTGAGGCTGTGTAACTTTAATCTCTTGTGGAAGTATACACTAAACCTAAGGTTGCAAGCTGAGATGAGTTACCTGCTCAAAGATCATAGTGGAATGCATGATAAAACAGAAGTTGGGTCCCAGGGTTTTGATATTTACTCTGAGCTGTCTGTTTTCTCATTTTGGTCACGTTCTATTTTTTTATTTACCTGTAAAAAGTGGGTGGCTTGATGAAGTCACAAGAACTTCCATTCTCTTTGGCTATGTCTACACTACAAAGAAAAGTCAGAAAAATATATGGAAATTGCGAACTGTAATTTGCATATCTTTTTCTGCTTTTCTTCCAAAAGAGGCTTTCCCGTCTACCCAGGGCCAAATGTCAGAAAAAAACCCTCTTTTGGAATATCCCTTCTTCCTTGTAGAATGAGGTTTACAGGGATGCTGAAAAAACACATCTGCTTTTCCGTACCCTTTGAGAAAGCTTGGGAGGAGTATGTGGAAATAGGAAGATTTAGTCAATGAATAAAGTAATTTGGACATTTAAAACTTTTTTTCCTTCTTTTACAGATTACTAGAAACAAGCCTTGACAAAGACATCTTATAAGATATTTAGGTTATTACAGTATTATCAACCGGAGTAAGGTTTATATTTAATTTTCTTATCCTAATCCCACACGCTAATTTCGTCCATGTTTCCAGTCACAATGTCTATTTAATTTCTCTGTGACAGATCTCTAGTTAGTGAGTTTGCCTGGTCCTAGATATGAAAATGGTAGGACTGACAACAACCAGGAGCTCCAAGACAAGGTGGGGGGTACCATCATGCCTCTGGAAGAGGTGGGGACAAGGGCAGAAGGGAGGGGGCCAATGGCAGGACAGCCCTTAGCACCACCTAGACTGTGGTATGATCCCACCCTAGCCCTCAGAACTGCATGGAGCGGTGTTTCAGCATTCCAGTGACAATATAAAGGGCCCTGGGGTTCCAGCTACCATTGCTATCACAATAACGGTGAGAGTGGCTGGGGGCTCCAGGCCCCTTTGACTGTCCAGGCCCCAGAACAATTGCCCCCTGTCAGTGGGGCTATATAAAAAGTATATTTACACCGAAATATATATTTTGCTTAATTATTGTAATTTTTATTTGTATCACAGTCATGTAGAAGCCCCAAATGAGTTGACCTATCCATTGTGCTAAGCATTGTATAGTGCCTGTTCTGAAATGGTTCAGTATAAATCAACAAGGAAGATAAAGGCTACGTCTATACTGCATGTCAATTTCGTAATAAACTATTCCGGAATAGTTATTCCAAAATGGCTTATTTTGAAATATCATGTCTACACTCCAGGGAAGTCTCAAAATTAGTCCAAGGCAGGCTTCCCTATTGTGGATTTGCTATCTTGATTTAGAGCCCCAGCAGGTACTAGGGAGGAATAACTTTGAATGGCTCTGAGGGGCTATTTCGAAATAGCAGCAGTGGAGCATCTACACACTCCTATTTCAGAATATGTGTTATTCTTCATAGAATAAGGTTTACAGATTTTGGAATAAGCCACCCATTATTTCAAAATTGTTTTGAAATAACAGAATGGCTGTGTAGACACTCACATATTTGTTGTGGAATAATGGCTGTTATTCTGAAATAACTTTGTTGTGTAGACATACCCAAAGAGTCAGAAAGTCAGAAGAAAAAGAAAAGATTCTTCAGCAGAACTTAAAATAAAAATACGTCTCCTGAGTCCCTGTCTAGTGCATTATCTTAAATTAGCAACTCTAGTTCCAGGCAAGGATTATGAGGACACAATCCGTACAGTTCTGTTTTGCTGGTAAGCAATATTATGGCATATGGATGAGGCACAATACTTATGACTTGGGTAGTGGTCTTCAGTTATCTGTCACCATTCACTACAGACTCCATCACGAAAGGATTAATAACTGAGATAGGAATGAACATTCATATTCTGAGCTGTGAAGGAAACAACAAAAGCCAGTTCCTGTAATAGTCAATAAATCATTGTCAACAAGCCCTTTCACTAAGTCCAGATAGTTAATGTCAATCATCTCTCTGTTTGAGGTCATTATATTTCTAATAAGAAAAGTCACTGATTACAGGTTTATGCACTGGGCAAACAAACCCATACAATGTACAATCTAGATTTATGTGGCCTTTTACCCTGTGGACTTGTAGTTCTGAATTGGTTACTGTGAACCATGTAATAAATGAGTTAATTATTGGAATAAGGATCAGAACTTCTGCACTAGGCTATGCCCCAATTCTGCCACCACTGAAATTAATACAAATATTCTCAATAGCATTGGTGGGAATCACAATCAAACCCTTATCCCCAGGTAACTCCACTGAGGCATCTAGGATAATAAATAATAATAATAATTGCACAAATATAATGAAGAGTAGAACCTGATACAAGTTCTCTGATCTGTCTCCATAATCCAAAGGCAGACGTAAAGTTATAGTACAATTGGAGGCCTTCCTTTTGAAGTGATAGTATTTAATTCCTCAGTTCAGCCATAAGAAAAAACAATGCTTTTAGTACCATACCCTTGGAAGTTTCTTATAGTGCCATCTGACAATTGACTGTATCCACTCTTTGTGTGAGGGATCTCTGGTTTAGGCCACTGTATGAAGAGATGCCCCGTCGGAGAGGATTGAAAGAATAACGTGGCCATGTATTTCACCAACAGGGAGAGAGATGGAATTCCTGGACAAATGGACAACTGCTTGGCCATTATTGCCATTGTAAAAAAAAGAGAGAGAGAGAAACCCTAGAGAGCATTGATTTTTATGATTTTACTTAGAGGGTAAAAACAAAATTATTCAGTGCAGTTCTACTCTGTAATTGTGATACAGTGGGCATATTTAGTGCTGGATGGATCATACCCATGCTCCTTGCTTTAGTGATTTAGAACTAGACTGGGATACAAAATATGAATGGGGAATCAGCTGGCTTGAATATGCCAATTTCATTTGTTTTTTTGCCAGTGGCTGTGCTGCTGATTTTCTCTTCTGTTCTTTAAAATTGATATTTCCTTTACATGTGTTTAAAAAACATATTTCATTAGATGAAATGTTGGTGAGAACTGGAGTCACTCTTTCTTAATTCAGCTCTCTCTTTCTCCCCTCCCTCCCCATACATCCCTTGAGCAGGTTTGTTGGTGGGGGCCTACAGTAGGATTGCAACTGCTAAATCCTTATATTTGCCCAGCTGTTCACTTTTCAAGCTGAGAAGATCAGTTTGCAGCTATTTTGCTGTGTATGCTGAGTAATTATTTTGCTTAGTAAACATTTTGGTTGATTGATAGAAAGTCAGTTTGTTCTTTGAGCAATGCTGGCTGTGTCTTTGTCTAATCAGTAATTAATTCAAGCGGTTTACCTGAAAGCTGAATTTTGGAAGCATTTTAAATAGCTTTTTAACTTTACCCACTGAAAATAATTTCCAGTGAAAGGAAAAGAAAACTGACATGTTTACCTATCATACGTTTTACTCTCCCATTCTGTCAGCATTCCATTATGTTACACACCCAATTTTTGTATATGTTTTTTCTCTACTTCCTAAGCCCAATTTAAAAACCTCAAGAACTTAAACAAGGCTGATGATCCTGCATATTTTGCACTTTGATGCTAATGGGAGTTTTAGGTTATGTAATTGAAAATTTGGGGCCCATTCCTGTCTTCTAAAACAGCAGTCTTCAGTTGGCTCATGTGAAATGCAATCATATAAAGCAAGAACAAATAAAAATGCAAAACAAAGTAAATACCACATAGTACAACTGGAAAAAACAACACTTCTGTGCTGAAGAACCAGAATTTGAAGCAAGCAAATGTATTGAAAAGAAAACAAAGTAATTTCCTAATGCAGTTGGATGAATCAAAGCTCTGTTGGGAGAAAACAGATGGAATGTTTCACAGATTGCCAGATCTGGCCTTCCAGAGTGCTTAAAAAAGCGGTACAATTTCATTTCTGCTAAATAGAAAGTCTAAAATAAGTGGTTATGGTTGTTTGGAAACCTCTTTTATCTTTGTAATTGATGTAATTTTATCTATTAAGTCTTGTTTTGAGCTAGTTAACACTGAAAAAAAATGAAGTCTTAACCTAAGCCATAGTACCAATCCAGATTGCTACCAGATGTGCTATGTTATATCAATTGCTTCTTACAAAACCTTCAAGAAAACTGACTTCCTGATGTCTCCTAAAATAAATTAAAGGCTGCGTAAACTAGATCTGCTCAAAATCTGAATTATGGGATATTCAAATAATGTTAAAATTTGATGTGAACCAGACTGATATAAACTTAGTGATCCCACTAACTTTGCGGACATTTGGATCTGTGTCTAAAGTTGGTGATCCAGGGCCATCTCTATAATATAATTCAAGCCAAATCATGGTTATTATCTTGAAATTTAGGTCTTGCTCTAAAATACATGGCTTCAGTCCATTTTTGAGTTCATGCAGTAGAGAATAAATTGGAGGTGCATCTGTCTAATCACCTTCCCAGAATTTTTTTTTAAAGATGGATTAACAGGTTCAGAAAAAATAAAAATCTTTATTCAAAATTTTTTAGGCTGAACCAGAGCTGAACTTTTTTTTGGAAATTGTTTCTGTAACTTAACTCAGCTTTGTGATATAGGTTGGCACCAGCAGCAGCTGTGTAAAAATAAATTGAAAAAAATTTGGTTTTTCCATCCCAAACTGAAACAGGAATTTAGGGAATTCTCACATGGAGGTCTTTCCACATGCTATCTCAAACCCAATCTCACAGATCCAAGAGATTCAAATAAACCTCATATAGAAGCATCTACAATTATATGACCTCAGTAATTTGGAATGACTAAAGACCAGCAGGAATAGGCTTATGAAGAATGATAGAAAGAATTAAACATATAGGCTGTGTCTAGACTGGCCAGTTTTTCCGGAAAATCAGCCACTTTTCTGGAAAAACTGGCCTGCTGACTACACTGGCCGCTTGAATTTCCGCAAAAGCACTGACTTTCTACTGTAAGAAATCAGTGCTTTTTGCGGAAATACTATGCTGCTCCCATTCGGGCAAAACTCCCTTTTGCGCAAAACTTTTGTGCAAAAGGGCCAGTGTAGACAGCTGAGATTTGTTTTCCGCAAAAAAGCCCCGATCGTGAAAATGGCAATCGGGGCTTTTTTGCGGAAAAGCGTGTCTAGATTGGCCACGGACGCTTTTCTGCAAAAAGTGCTTTTGCGGAAAAGCGTCCGTGCCAATCTAGATGCTCTGTTCCGAAAATGCTTTTAACGGAAAACTTTTCCATTAAAAGCATTTCCGGAAAATCATGCCAGTCTAGACGTAGCCCTATAATTTAGTTGTGCATATTAAGCTTGTCATAAAAGTTTATTTTCTTAAGATATGAGGCTCTAATTCCACTTTTTTAATATAGATTGGACTTTTTCTCCCTCTGTCTCTGTGTTGTTTCTGTTATATAGGCACCCAATTTCCCTTTTTTTGGTAGAAGTTAGCAAGGCAAATAGATAAGTAAGTTCTATTGACTTTAAAGCATGTGTTTAAGTGATTTGCAAAACCTACACCCTCATGCATCACAATATCATACACAATATCATGGGCAGCAAAGCATTTAACAAGTAACCTGCAATGGGTAGGTATTTTCCTTTATAAAACGGTAGTTTGCATAGTTCTGACAAAGTTTCTGCCCACATAATCATGTTTCCAAAGATGGTACAGTATCTTCATTTCCCAAGCCTATTTGAATATCTATAAAAAGTGAATTAAAATAATGCTGTACGGTGAAAGATTCTATTTAAAATAGTTGTTATTCAGAGAGAGTTTTCTCTCTATCATAATAAAGAGCAATAAAAGAATAAAATGTTAGGATGATTTTTTTATTCTATTTTCACTTTGTCTTCATAAATCATTTGCATAAATAATGCTTCGCCACTTAAAAAGTTGCTTTGTTTCAAAAAAGCCTTCATAGCTGTTTGCATCAATACAGTTCATTGGGTGTCTGATCTAATCCTCATTCCAGTGAAATAAAAAAAGGAAGCTATTTTCACTACTTTATTTGTGCTTCACTTGGCAAACACCTTAGTTCCAGCAGACAAAAGAAATTAACAAATTTCTGAAAATAATTTGGCTGTATTCTCTGATATTTAAGATTACAATATCCAGTGATATTCTCATTCCTCTTTTTATCTTAAAACTAAAAAGATTTTCATATTTTAGATAGATAGATAGATAGATAGATAGATAGATAGATAGATAGATAGATAGATAGATAGATAGATAGATAGATAATCAAAGGTCTTCAGTTTATATAATATATAATCTGAAGATTTTTGATAATACATTTGAATGTCTTTAATCTGGCTATCCTGGAGAAAAAGGTATGATGGATTAAAGAATTTTCTGAGCCAGGCAGAATGCTATGGAGACTGGGTATTTAGCAAGTGCGCACATGTGGCTCTGCATCCCTTGCTGGTTCCAGGCACTGACCCACTCTACTATGGGAAGCACGTTGCTGCACTGACGTTCCCACAGCTGAGAGGTTGGGGGAGCGACAGAATAGAGAACTGCTTCTTCTTCCCCCTGCCAGGCAAGGGCAACATTTATGGGGGGACTAAGCGGCCAGCAGTTCCCTCCAAGTTTGAACCCCTGGATTTCATATTTGAGGTCTGCTTAAAGCCCATGTCCTAATTCCAGAGGCAGTTCTTCAATGCAACAGAGTTTGAGCTCCTTGCAGCTTTGCTTTTGGGGCAGGGAGATTGTTATAAAAAGAGGAGGCAGGGTGATTAAGAGTAAAAAAAGGCTCAGCAATCAAGCAATTGAAGGATCATTAGATCATCGTTGTTGTGCTGCAGGGATCTGCATTTGGACCACAAGTTCAATATGAGTCAACATTGTGACACTGTTACAAAAAAAAAAAAAAAAAAAAAAAAAGCAGACATGATTCTGTGTGTTCTGAGCAAGAAATGAGAAGTCATTCTTCCACTCTACTCTGCATTGATTAAGCCTCATTTGGAGTATTGTGTCCAGTTCTGGGCACCACATTTCAAGAAAGATGTGGAAAAATTGGAAAGGGCCCAGAGAAGAGCTACAAGAATGATTAAAGGTCTAAAGAATATGCGTTATGAGGGAAGACTGAAAGAATTGGGCTTGTTTAGTTTAGAAAGGAGAAGATAGAGGGAACATGATAGAGGTTTTCAACATCTAAAAGGGTGTCACAAAGAGGAGGGAGAAAAATTCTTGGCCTCTGATGATAGGGCAAGAAGCAATGGGCTTAAACTGCAGCACGAGAGGGTTAGGTTGGATATTAGGAAAAAAAATTCTTAACTGTCAGGGTGGTTAAACACTGAAATATTTTGCCTAGGGAGGTTGTGGAATCTCCATCTCTGGACATATTTAAGAGGAGGCTAGATAGACATCTACCAGGAATGATCTACATGGTGCTTGGTCCTGCAATGAGGGCAGGGGACTGGACTCGATGACCTCTCCAGATCCCTTCCAGTTCTAGTGTTCTATGATTCTATGATCATGAAAGTGGCACTCCACATGCACCCACATGCAGAGGATGCTGCATGATCCCTAGGCTGAGAAAGCCAAGTGAGAAGGCAGCAGCCTCTCACCACCCACCGTTTCCACCGTGTATCTAGGAAAAGTAATGGCACTCACTCGATGGGCTGCCCCGTCTTTGGACAAAGTCTGAGAGAGATTCTGGGAAGGGAATACCAGCTCCAGGGCGAGCATGGCCTCCTAGCTAGTGGCATCGAGATGGTGCTGGCGTTGTCTGGCTCTGGCTCTGACTCCTCCTCCTCTGCACTGGCTCTACCCTGGAAAGGTGGCAATGGGTGTCTTCAGCCCAGAGTCCACAATGAGTGGGAGGAAAGGGACTTCCTCACCCCTGGTTTTGGTGGAGCTCAGTATAATAAGGGCAGGGCTGTGGTGCCACCCTCAAGCAGGAGCTGCACTCCCTGGCCTTTGCATAGGCCTGCTGTAGCTCCTTGATCTTCATGTGCACCTGCCCCTGGGAGCACATGTGGCCCTTGTGGCCCAGGCTGTCAGCCAACCGTCCATAGACATCTGCATTCCTGTGCCTGGTGCAGAGCTCCTCGAGGTTTGCCTCCTCTCCCCAGACCTCACTGAGGTCCAGGATCTCCACACCACACTAGAAAGGCATGCACCTCTTTCATCCCTGAGCAGAGTCCTGGAAGCTGGCTGCAGCCGTGGAGGTCTCAGACGGAGGTCGCTTATGGCAGCAGGGACACCTGTGATGGCTGCTGCTATATGGCATAGGGCTGTCAGGACCTGGGTTTTGCCACAAGCCCTTTCCTCTGTGGCTGTAGCGTTAAGAGCTGCAGGGGAAGGAGAACTATTGCGTTCTGATGAGTGTGGACAGAGTTGGAAGCACTGGAGGCCACTTTTTTCAAAATAACCACATCTGTGTTGTCCACACATGCCCTATTCCAAAACAGCTATTTCGGAATAGGTATTATTCCTTGTAAAATGAGGGTTAGAGAATGTGAAATGAGATGCCTACTATTTTGAAATAATTTCAAAATAACAGCCTTGCTGTGTTATTTTGAAATATTGCTGCTGTGTAGATGTGCCCCCAGTGTACAAAGTGTATATATAAAATATATTCATATAATATATGAAGACTTTTGATTTGTGATATACATTTACATATAAAATACCTGCTCTCTCAGCATGTGGTAATGGTAGAGAGGAGAAAAGTTGAAACCCAGTCTATGTGATGAGTCATGCTTGCATAGCTTATTTTGCCTCTAGGGCTTTATCCACAAGAAGATAACATGACCCCACAGATTTGACCAGGTGTGTGATTCCATCTGAAAAAGAAAGGGCAATGTTTCAAATACATGTATACAGTGTGTATTTATTCTAAATAGTCTTGGACTGAGAGTACACTTGTCTGATAACTGAATTCTCCCCAGAGCTGGAAAAATGTTAGATGGAAATTTCATATTTAACCCTATATGTACCATAGAGGAAACAAAGCCTTGATTGAAATCATGGCCCATAGAAGACAATGGTTTTTTTCCCATTGACTTCAGAAGCGTCAGGGTTTTACACTTTGAATCCAAACAATCCATACAAGTTAGGGGTTGAATCTGATTCCGCTGTTGAACGTTAGCATGACAGTTTAAAAATGACATAGTACAGCCTGCACTTCACTATTGTGAAGGCTTTACAACTTGCACCCTTAGTATCTGTGTATGTTCCCAGCTTTGCATTAAATATGTGATGGAAGACTGCTGTAATGTAATTTTGCAATACCTGTATGGCATTATTATTTTCATAAATTATACTATAAAATATTTACTACTATATTATGAAGTTATGCTAGTAAATTTCCCTCAATTATCAGAATAATTGAACAACTTCTTTTTTGTGATGCATCAAACCTACATATACTTTTCTTGTGTTCATTCAATTATTCACAAATGTGCTAAAATTTCTGAATGGGTTTCTGAACCCAGAAATAGACAGACTTTGAGGAACTCTGCCTTCCATTCTGATGGGAGTTAATAATGTTAACAAGTAAAACCCCAAGAGAAGAAAATATGGTCTTAGTAACTACAAAAAATAGCCCAAGTCCATCAGTTGAAGTCAACATAAGTGCAGAACTGGGGTCAGAATTAGACCTACTGACTGAAATTTTGGTCTTAAATTTTTACCCTCTGATTTTAATTATTAAACAAATCAGCATATTTGCTGAGTAGAAAACATGTAGTATGTTGTGGTTAACACAGTACTGGAACCCCTCCTCTCCACACATTATACTATAAAGAGTGAGCTGGAATCCTTCCAAAGAGGTGAACAACCTTCAAAAGAGACAATGTTGTGGATGGAAGCTGTCTCTCTCTCACAGTGCAGAACTAAAATGATCAACTTACATTGATGTGGAAAATTGATAGCCCTGCTAGATTTGATAGTTGTGTTAGCTGTTTCACCCCTAAATGCCCTAGACAGAAGCAGAACCACAAAAAGTTGAATGGCTTCTGTAACCTTAATTAATTCTTCTCGTACAACTTCTGCCTCCAGTAGTAGAAAGCCTGTACTTAGGAAGCAACTTGTACATGGATTTGAATGATAAATTATTTATTTAAAATATTTTTCTCCTAAAGAAAATCTCTCATGCTCAAAATCACTGAGTTACTTTGGCCCTGTGCTGATACACGCAAATGGCAAAATTCCCAGCAATTTTAATGGGACCAGGATTTGCCTATAATAAGTAGACATGGTTTGTACCTTAAACTGACTTTCAAACTGAACCTGGATGTAGCTACTCCATAGTTCTGTAAAAGTTTGTGATTATTCATAGGATTGGAGTCGTAAGTGATACTGTATCACAGGATAGGATATTTTCATAGAATGGATATTCCAGCCATTCCTGATGTGAAATGTGAAATGTGAAATCCAATTAAAAAGCTTGTCACAAGAAGATCTGCAGCAAACAGGCTCACAAGAGTTGCATAAGCACCTGAATTTATAGTTACTTATCCAAACCAAGCCAAACAAAACCATTAGGATGAAGTCCAAACCAAACCATAACTCTATCAGGATTAAATCATCTCTATTAATGGGGAACTTCACAGCTCAAGTGCTTTGAGAAGGATTTTTATAGTGAAATTAGAACTGAACCTCGAAAGCGAATGTTGTTCTGTTTTCGCTTACCCACTTCTCCTCAGGCAGGAAATGTTTATTAAGCTATTTCCAGCACTCCTGTGTTTTACACCTTTATTTCAAATGGAGGGTGAAGGAGGGGGAACTGGGCATAGAGGGTGGAATAAGCAGTGATATGTGGGAAATCATAAAGAATCTGCAGATATTAGGTGAAACACTGTCATTTGGCTACCCCGCAGTTTACAAAAGGAAAGATCTAGCCCTTAGTTTATTGGCATTATCAGCACGGCTACATCTCATTTATTATTTCCTTCATGCAAATGTAAGTCAAACTGCTGGCAAAAGATGAGCATATTTTTAAGTGATCCATTGCTTTTCCCTCACTCTCCCTTCTAATCTTCTTCCACAAGGCTTGCTTTGAGCCATACTGTCACACCTTGTGGGAGACAAGGGAACCCAAGGTCACTGAGGTGTTCCCAATTAACACTTCAAATTACAGTTGTGAGGCCTGAGCCTCTCTGCTCTCCACTCAGCTGTCAGAATTGCTGGGGAAAAAGTCTGTCAAGTAGCAGCCTGCAGAGAGTCATCAGACCTTGGGTATCATTGAAGATATAAATGCATTTAAAGGTCTTTAGAAAGAAAGAGTACTCTTTCTTAAACTATATGGCTGTGTCTAGACTGCATCCCTTTTTTGTAAAAAGGATGCAAATTAGACATATTGCAATTGCAAATGAAGCGGGGATTTAAATTCCCCCCGCTTCATTAGCATAAAAATGGCTGCCACTTTTTTCCGGCTCAGAGCTTTGCTGGAAAAAAGCGCCAGTCTAGACGAGGATCTTTCGGAAAATAAAGCCTTTTCCGAAAGATCCCTTATCCCTCATTTTAAGCCCTCATTTTAAGAGGGATAAAGTATCTTTCGGAAAAGGCTTTATTTTCCAAAAGATCTGCGTCTAGACTGGTGCTTTTTTCCAGCAAAGCTCCAAGTTGTAAAAAAGCGGCAGCCATTTTTATGCTAAAGAAGCAGGGGGGGATTTAAATCCCCCCTTCATTTGTAATTGCGATATGTCTTATTTGGATCCCTTTTACAGAAAAGGGATGCAGTCTAGACACAGCCTATGTGTGACTGATACCAGTAAATCAGAATTAGGAGTAAGAGGTGTGTGTGTGTGTGTGTGTGTGTGTGTGTGTGTGTGTGTGTGTGTGTGTGTGTGTGTGTGTGTGTGTGTGTGTGTGTGAGAGAGAGAGAGAGAGACAGACAGACAGACAGACAGACAGACAGACAGACAGAGAGAAGGGTAGACTTTGGTTGGTTTTTGTTGTTGCTCCTGTAGTTTTAGCCACAAAAAATTAGTAGCTGGGCTTAAGGGACAGAAATTCGAAGGTGTCATCTGTCAACCATAGCAAAGCATAGCAATATGCAGCAAAGCAAACAGCCACTCATTCCAGCCAGCCGGATATACTTTCTCCTGCCAGTGTGTTTCAAAAGGGAAATGCTAAGGTACCTGGTATGGCATTGATACCATGTCAAAAAGTACTGCATAGGTAGGCTGTCAGTACACCACGGACATGCGACCACAGTTTGGTCATTTCATTTGTTTGCAATCTGAGAAGATAAACAATTAAAGCCAGACTGGACAGAACACTGAGAAGTGCTCAGGAAGCAATTCTGTACTTGCGGAACGATATAGTAGATAGCCTAATCATGTTCCTGTCCTCCATCTCTGTAATCGGTAATTCTGTCCTGTTGTATGCTTTGAATTATAGACTTGAGAGGCATGTGCTAATTCTTTCTTGTAGCAGAAACCTTGCTGCAAGGCATAGTTTATGGGATTACACACATGTTATAGAGTTAGGTTTCCTGGGTGCAGTTCTCTCTCAAATACAAACCGGCTCTGTGACTTCATGCAAGTCACTTTATGTCTGTGCTTCAGTTACATACGGGGGCTGCATCTAGACTGGCAAGTTTTTCCACAAAAGCAGTTGCTTTTGTGGAAAAACTTGCCAGCTGTCTACACTGGCCGCTTGATTTCCTCAAGAACACTGATGATCTCATGTAAGATTGTCGGTGTTCTTGCGGAAATGCTATGCTGCTCCCGTTCGGGCAAAAGCCCTCTTGCGCAAATGTTTTTGTGCAAAAGAGCCAGTGTAGACAATGCGTTATTGTTTTGCACAAAAAAGCCCCGATTGCGAAAATGGCGATTGGGGCTTTTTTGCGCAAAACCTCGTCTAGATTGGCACGGACACTTTTCCGCAAAAAGTGCTTTTGCGGAAAATTGTCCGTGCCAATCTAGATGCTCTTTTCCGCAAATGCTTTTAACGGAAAAGTTTTTCCATTAAAAGCATTTGCGGAAAATCATGCCAGTCTAGATGTAGCCTAAGACTGTCGGTACAAATGGGTATCATAATACTCCCCCGCTTTATAAAACTCTGACGTTGATGGGAAAAAAAGAACTGTGATGGATTCATGCAATGTATTGTTAAATGTCTGGAGCCCAGTGACATTAGCCTCTGAGAATTTTGCTTCCACAAATACAACAAATAATATGTCAGAAGGAGTCTTTAACTTAGTGTGGATAGATGTATCGATAGGTTGCATAGTTTAGTCTTGTGAGTATGGTGAATAAGGGTTTTTTCTGGGGTTTTCTAGGGTTTAGGGAGGGGAGGGTCAGCTTTTTTAGGCAGCAAGGGTATAATGGGTACAGCAGCACTTGTGGCAGTGACAAAAACCCTGGATGTTACAATGACAGGATGTGGGAGCTGCAAAATGTATACAATCCCAGTGCAGCTACCTGGAAAAAGCTTTGTTTGATAGCAGTGCCAGTTGATAGAGCTGATGGAATAGAAGATCCGTAATTTGGAAGTCTTTTAAACCATGATTTGAGGACTTCAGTAATTCAGTCAGGGTATGTCTACACTACAGAGTTATTTCGAAATATCTTATTTCAAAATAGTTATTTCAAAATAGCTATTTCAAAATAATGCATCTACAAACAAAATGCATTTCATAATAGCTTTTTGGTATTTCAAAATAGCACGTCTACACTGAGTGAACTCTGAATCACATTTAAGGCTGGCTGGAACCAGGTCCGGCAGGGCATCAGGTCAGGAGTTACTTTGTGTGGCTCCTGCCTGAGGCTATCTGAGGCCTGTGCTTAAAGGAACCCCCCCTTGAACAGTCAGTTCTCAGGTTTCCCTGCTTGCTTGCCTACCTCGATGAGGGACAGCAAAGTATTTTGTCTCTGCGTGCTCTGGTTGCCCTCACTCGGGATACCACAACACTCTGCAACATGGAGTCAGAGTTGCCCCTGGGAACTCTGGTGTTTCTCTTAAATGTGTTGCTGCGAGCCTGGCTGCACTTTTTGCAGGCTACCATCTGGGAGGTCCATCAGGGGAGCTGTCAGTAACCAGGAGGCCCTGCAGGAGAGCTTCCACCCTGAAGAGCACTAAGAGACTCCCTGGTCTGCCCCACTGGGGGCTTCTGCCTCATTCCTCCCTCACGTCCTTCCACTTACCCCTCCTGAACTCCCCTTCCTGATGTCACATAAAATACATGTATTTTCATGAACACAAACTCTCTTTATTTAACAAAACTGGGGTGTGGGGGGAATGAAACTCTGGTGAGACTGGGGAAAGGAGGTGGAAAGGGGATAAGAGAGGGTCAAAGATGGGAGGGGAAAACCTGAGAGGAGGGAGCTGGAAGGGGGAAGCAAGGGGAAGAAGGGGGAGGGGAAGCTCAGGGCTCAGGGTTGGGGAGTCTCGCCGGACCACCTTGGTTTTCATGCAAACCTGCTCCTGGGTTTACATGAGGCCTTTTGTGGCCAGGCTGGCAGCTATCCTGCCATAGACAGCCGTGTTCCTCCATCTAGTGTGGAGATCATAGACGTTGGGGGCATTCCCCCAAACCTGACCAAGGTACATGATCTGCACCCTGGACCTGGATGGCTCTCACCTTCTCCGGGCCCTGGCAGGCTCCTGGGAGCTGGCAGACTGATCCTGGGGAGTGGTGGAAGGTTGGCTGCCAGTGGCTTGCTGGCTCATGTTTTGGGGCCACTGGGTCGGGGCAGTGACTGCTGGTTCTGAGCTGGCAGGCTTGGAGCTGGCACAGGCACTGTGGACAGAGTCAACCCCTTTAAGGGCTCTGGGGAGGGGGCAGGGAGGAGGGAGAGGAGTGGTCTTGGTTGAGGCTGGAGTTTCCACCAGGGCACCCTGGGAAGGCTGGAGGCCCCCTATTTCGATATAAGGGTCTACACAGCACTTATTTTGCAATAGCTATTTTGAATTTGGCGTTATTCCTCGTGGAATGAGGTTTACCAAATTCAAAATAAGCGCTCCGCTATTTCGAATTAATTTTAATTAGTGGTTTGGCTGTGTAGACACTAGGAAAGTTATTTCAAAATGATGGCTCTTATTTCATAATAACTTTGCTGTGTAGACATACCCTCAGAGAACAGGGATCTATTTCAGAACCAGGTGAAGTCAGACTAGATGATTATGATGGTCTGATATTAAAGTCTTTTTTCTGATATTAAAGTCTTTTTTCTTTTATAGGTCTGTCAGGGGTTATGTTGTCAGATACCAGTTATTGGGATTATAATCCTGAATCTGGCATTGCCTCTTTGTGGCCTGGTCTACAGTACAGGAAACATTCAAATTAAAATATGCAATTTCAGTGATGTTAGTAACCAAAGTCAAAGTATCTTAACTTGAATTCTGGCACCATCCACACTGCGGGATGTCAAAGGAAGCACACTCTCCTTTCGACATCCCTTACTTCTCGCAGATGCAGGACTAACACCATTGATGGAAGCATCCTTTCAGTTCAAATTAGCATGTCTTCACTAGATCTGCTAATTTGAACCCTGGAAGATCGACAGCATTGGCTTTGACCTTCTTTGTAGAAGGCCTGTGTGACTTTGGGGAAAACACTTAACTCCCATGTGTCTCAGTTTAATCTTGGAATCATAAAGGTTAAATCACCCAGTAAAACTCCCAGTATAACTCAGGTAAACTGAGCTGACCCAATACACCATTAGACCAGAATTGTATAAAGGTTCAATAAGGGACAAGAAACTGGAATTAGCTTCATATGAAGGGGTATGTCTACACTACCCTCCTAGTTCAAACTAGGAGGGTAATGTAGGCATACCGCACTTGCAAATGAAGCCCGGGATTTGAATTTCCCGGGCTTCATTTGCATAAGTGGGGAGCCGCCATTTTTAAAACCCCGCTGGTTCGGAACGAGGTGTACCGGTAGTTCGGAATAGGAATCCTAGTCCGAACTACCTAGTTCGAGCCCCGTGTAGCAGCGCTGCATGGGGTTCGAACCAGCGGGGTTTTAAAAATGGCGGCTTCCCGCTTATGCAAATGAAGCCCGGGAAATTCAAATCCCGGGCTTTATTTGCAAGTGCGGTATGCCTACATTACCCCGCTAATTCGAACTAGCGGGGTAGTGTAGACATACCCAAGCATTCTTCATGATTAGCAGAGAAATCATTTGATACATTTGGTTTAAACTAAACAAAAGTCTGGTTAGTGAAATCGCCATGTTTTGCACAGCTCTGGTAATTGATCTATGAAACTTCACAGAAGTATTTTGAGGCTCAGCTTCTTAATGTATGTAGATTACTTTGCAATCCACTGATGGAAGGTAATATATAAAGTGCAAAAGGTTAGCTGACCTGAAAATTAATCCTTCAAACTGTATGATAGGGGCATAGGGTAATGTGACAATAGTGCATACGCTTTGAAAATAGCAACATTAAAGAGCTGCCATGTTTACTGCTCATTGGCCAAGGTCAGATTGGATTTGGAATGTGGAGTATTCTTTGAGCAGAAATCTGCAGAAGTCATATTTTAGTGATACCAGTTTCATTAATCTCACAAGATTGATATGCTTTTAGCCATTAGATTCATTTGTGTCCTATGCCCATCTTTAACTTATTATCTCATTGCTGAAGCTGGCAAGGAAAGTGGGAAAGACCAGAGAAACCATATTCTTTTATGCAGCTCTCCTTTTCTATGTGAGGCTGAAGATGTTATAAGTCGTCTTTCTATGCATCTTACTATACCGCTAACCAGCAGACGTAAAAAGGAGGTGGGGAATACAAACCAAATCTGGCTTAAGGTTGATGTTATTTATTAGAGCTGGTTGGAAATTTCCATTTTTCTATCAGAAAAAGCAGATATTCAAAATTAAAACATTCTGTGGTAATTTGTCAAATCTGACAAAACTCCAGTGGAAATCAGGCAGGCTTCCATGTGAAATTTCCCTAGTTTTGTGCCTGCTTTCTCATCCTGATCTTCTGTAGCTTGCCTGATAGACTGGCAGGCAGCTCAAAGCCTCAGAGTGGGCTCAGACTCAGCAACCTATGATCCCAGGTGGGCTTCTTTGGAGTCCTAGAACCTAAGATCTCAGGATCATGACTAACCAGCAGCCTACAGTGCCCAGTCTTGCAGGCCAGCTTTCCTGGTAGACTATCCCAGAGCTGGAGCTCTCAGAGGTTCTAAGCTCCTCGCTTCCTAGAAGTCTTAAGACTCCTGGCTTCCCAAAGTGACCAGCTCTTTATGTGGCAGGCTGCCAGGGTCTGGATCAGGTCAAAGAGCCTCAGAAATCATTTTTTTAAAGGGTAAAACAAATATTTTTACTTTTTCAAAACACCATTTCCACAGGAAATTTCAAAATTTTATTTGTCATTCTGTTTAGGAACTTCTTTTGTAAATTTATTGCTACAGAATGGGGATTCAGTTTCTAGCCACGTCCATTGTTTGTTCTTATTTAAAGGATAAAAAGCAGATTGGTGCAACATTCCATCTGTAATGTTTACTCGTAAGAGGCTATACATTATGATGACAATACTGCCCAGAACAGGGTAAACAGAATGGTTTAGGCCACCCCTATGTCTTCTAAGCAGAGACTAGACACCACGACTCCTTGCCACAAGTTCTTTGCCTTAACCAATGAAACAAGGAGAGAGCCTACTTTTATATTGAGACATTTTTAATTTGTCCTTAATTTTGAAATAGCTTTATGCTGAAATCTTTTGAGACTCAAATAACGTTCCAAACCAACTTACTAAGCGTGTCCCTAAAATCTAGTCTGACTCACACAGCTAGGAGGTTGATATATTTAAAAACCTTTAGAAAACATACCAATCTATTATTTTATATGGTCCTCTTACCACCTCACCATCAAGATAAAAGTGATTTATGGCTCAAATCACAGTTTACCAGTTGACTCTCAATGTCCTAATTAGGTCTCCTTCAGAAGTGTGTGTGTGAATGTGTGTGTCTATAATCATTTATTTATTTAAAAAGCTAATGCTGCAAACCATGATAATTTTGGAATAGAGTCTATCAGAGGATAGGGAAATTTGAGTAAACTTAAAACAAAATAAGTGACATGGAATGAAAAGAATTTATAACTTCAGACATGAAACTAGATAATAGTATTTATAAGCCTATAAATTTTAAAGCTCCCAGCCTAATTTAAAAGCAGTTTAGTGATGCTGCTAAACTAGAAGAGCATAAACAGAAGGTTCCTTTGATTATCAAAATGTTTGCTTCTGAAAATTAAAACACAGCCATTTATCAGAGGATGTCTCAAGGCTATAATCAGTTAAACATATTCAAGAACAGAGGTAATTTAGTATGCTGAATGTCAATCAAGCTGGGACAAAACATGAAGCAATGTGCTAATGTAAATCTGAAATATGCATATGCTAAGGAAACATGTAGGAGAAAGTGATAATCAGGTACCTGATGTGCTATAGTCCTTTTAACACACATTCATGTATGTGTGAATTCAATGACTTCATAATGCCAATGTCTTCAATGAGGCCAAAGATTACTAATATTTCACAATAGTTTCAAATATTAAACAAAAAAAAGGGGGGGGGGAGGAGGGCAGACCTGGTCCAGGCAGCAGCCTCCCTTCAGCTCTCCAGGTATCCCACAACAAAATTAACAATGATTGACTCAGAAAGAACATTGGTGTCTGTGATCTGTTTTGTGAAAACACCCATTTTCCCAGGAGGGACTTAGATAAAGGTGAAAATAAGTGAAACCATGGCAGCATGACTCCATTGGTGCAAAGAGCAAATTGTAGAGAACTGAGAAAGTTCTGATTTAATTTTTAATGTGTGTCAATTTTGCCTCCCTTCTTACCTGTGACTGTAATTTCCATTTGGAAACAGCACAAGCAATTCAAGGGTAGAGCAATAGGCCACATATTATAGAAGAATATCAATGTATGAACTGAGGTATGGAATCACAGAATATTAAAAAAACAACATCTCAACTTCTTAACTTTTATACGTATCTTATAAGTAGGATGAGGGGAGGAAGGAAGCAGAAACTAAAAATCATTCTACAAGCTTAGGATAGGATCTAAATCAATCATGGTAAATAATTATTACAAATCTTTAGACAGATTAACAAGTCTGGAGAGGAGCTTTGCCTTGGAAGGGAAACTGAAGATCCTGATTTTATTAAGGAAGGTCCTAATCAAAGAAGTTCAGAACTATATAAAGTGCCATCATGATAATGCGGAGGGGCTACTTTGACTTCACCTTCTGGTCATAGCATCAATCATTTCTTTGATGAAGAAAGAACTTTAAAGTTCTGAAACCAAGCACATGTACAATGTGGTAAATGGTATTACCAGATAAACTTGTGCAGTGAGTTGCTTATTGTTTTATGTGTTTCCTCAGTTATAAATAAATACTTTGCTTTACAAAGCTGCTGCATGGTTAATCTTGTCATTGGCCCTGAGAGGACAGAATTGCTGGTGCTGAGCTAAATGACAATCACAGTGAATTGCAGCCTAATATCCTAGTGTGGAGGGAGAAGAACTGTAAAAAAATGCCCCGATACAGAAAAAAAAAAAGTGATGACAGAGGCCCACTACCTGAGAAGGGGGTTCTTAAGGAGGCCACCAAGGGGTCATAAGTTCCAGAAACTGGGAGCCCATTTGGAGACATACATTCCTTGCAAAAATGGGCCTATATTCATTTTCTTTAGCTTGCAATTCCTCCTGAATTTCACTGTGATCCTCTCAACTAGTCTGAGTTTAAATTTGACACCTGCAATTCTGTTCTCTCAAGAAGACGACAAGGTTAACAAGTCAGCCAGTCAGCCACATAAATCCCCATGGCATTTGCAGGTCCAAACTGTGTGAAGAAAATTCTGTGAAAGAAATAAATTCAGGTTTCCATAATTGCTGGGTTCCTTCTTCCCTGTGTAGGTTTTTCCCACATGGATAAAAGTCTAAGGCTGTCTCTACACTGCACCCCTTTTCCGGAAAAGGGATGCAGATTAGACACTTTGGAATAGGCAAATCCGTGGGGGATTTAAATATCCCCCACGGCATTTGCATTAACATGGTTGCCGCTTTTTTCCGGATTGGGGATAAGCCGGAGAAAAGCGGCAGTCTAGACGTGATTCTCCGGAAAATAAACCCTTTTCTGGAGGATCTTTTATTCCTACTTTCAAGGGTTTATTTTCCGGAGAATCACGTCTAGACTGCCGCTTTTCTCCGGCTTATCCCCAAGCTGGAAAAAGCCCAAGTGGCAGCCATGTTAATGCAAATGCCGTGGGGGATATTTAAATCCCCCTGCGGATTTGCCTATTCCAAAGTGTCTAATCTGCATCCCTTTTCCAGAAAAGGGGTGCAGTGTAGACACAGCCTAAGAGTTGATAACACTGATCTGGAACACTGTGCTTTTTTAGGGTATGTCTATACTACCACCCTAGTTCGAACTAGGGTGGTTAATGTAGTCAACCGAAGTTGCAAATGAAGCCTGGGATTTGAATTTCCCGGGCTTCATTTGCATATTGCCGGGCGCCGCCATTTTTAAATGTCCGCTAGTTCGGACTCTACACTCGGCACAAACTAGATAGTTCGAATTAGGCTTCCTATTCCGAATTACCGTTACTCCTTGTGGAACGAGGTGTACTGGTAGTTCGGAATAGGAAGCCTAATCCGAACTACCTAGTTCATGCTGCATGTAGCCGCGGGCATGGAGTCCGAACTAGCGGACATTTAAAAATGGCGGCGCCCGGCAATATGCAAATGAAGCCCAGGAAATTCAAATCCTGGGCTTCATTTGCAACTCCAGTTGACTACATTAACCACCCTAGTTCGAACCAGAGTGGTAGTGTAGACATACCCTTATATGCTTGTGAAGGCACTCACAGAAAAGTCTCCATTGTGGTCTGCTATGGGACATAGTAGGGTCTCTAAGCTGGGGCCCCTTGCTGACAGGCACTTTGACTCTGATAGTCTGCCCCTCTTGGGGTGAGGGGAGGTGATACAGAATTTCCAGGACCTTGGGCAAGGGTGAGGGGTTTGGCACCACAATCCCAGAAGGGGTAAGTTCTCAGGCAGAAGGGGTGGGGCTGGGAACAGCCAGCCCTCAGTACTGCTTGGACTGTGCTGTGTCCCCTGTCACTGCTGACTCTGGCCACTGCCACTGCTGCTGTAGTAACAATGGTGGTGGTGGCCAGGATGCCAGGGTCATTTTGAATGGGTGGGCCAGGGGAAGTTGTTCCCTTTGACCTCCATGGTCCAGCAGGCCTGGCCCCTCTCATGTCTTTGCCCTCTAGCCAAGTCACATATTTATGTCCATGTATATAATAAGCCAGAAACAACACTGTGCTATTGGTTAGGTACAGGCCTACAGTCCTACCCTGGGTCAAAGTCTCAGGGGCTCGACTCTTGTTTACAGGGCATTCTTTCACCAAGCTTCTCTGAATCAGGGGTACGCTTTTGGCACCTCCTGGTGGTTGTTAAGGGAACCCAGCTCCACCATCTCCACTGGGTTCTGATCTGGGGCCCAGTGGTAGGCACTTAAACCTTGCATCCAAAAGTATGTTATTGCTGCTTCCCAGAACCACTTCCTACCACATCTCTCTTTCTTCCAAAGATAAAGGTATTACATATCTGAAGACAAAGGTAAACTCTCAGGCCTTCTGAATGTCATAAGTATCTTCTCTTTGGGTTTGGCAAAGTTAACACAGACAGACCTCAAGTTGCAGGCTGCAGTGGCTTCTATAGTGCTTCTCCCCTGCAGTTCAGAGCGCAGGCCATTTCACCTCCCATGTCTGCTTTGCTGCTAAGCTGGTTTGCTCTCCTTTGGAGCTCCTTCTCTAATCCATACATGCTTTGCAGTTGGTAAGAATGTGGCTGTTTAACTACTTTCTAGTGCAGTGCTTGTAATCCCTGTCACAGCACTGCTAGGGCCCATCTACACAACAGGGCAAAAGTTGAATTAAGCTATGCAACTTAAGCTGCTCAATTGATGTAGCTCAAGTCAAAATAGCAGAATTTGGCTTTTGGCACAGTCTAGACAGCAGGAAGTTGAAGGAAGAAAACTCTGCCTTGAACTTCCCTTACTCCTCATGAAATGAGGATTACAGGAGTCAGAGTAAGAAGTCCTCAGCTCGCCATTATTTCAAAATAATGGCTTAATGTGTAAACAAGTTCCTTGTTATTTCATAACGTCAGTTATTCCAAAATAAAGCTTCTGTGTAGACATAGTCTGTATGACTTATTCTTTCCCATGAAGCCTCATTACAATAGTTGATGGAACAAGCTTGTCTTTTTCACTGTCCAGATAATATATTATTTTCTGGAAGAATTATTTTGCTGTATATAATTAATTGAAATATTAGCATTGGGCCTTTTGGGTTAATATATATATATATCTGTTATTCATTCTCTATGAAAAATTCCTGCTTCAATTGATTTCTTTTACAAAGTAGCATATTGACAGAAAACTTTCCTTTCACTTTTCTTACTGTAATCACAACTATTAGAAACATGGGAGTTGCTGTAGTAGATGAGTGATACTCAATTAGCAGCCTGCAGGAAAAATGTGGGCCCATCAAGGCTTCCTATGTGGCCCTCTAGGTCATCTTTGAAAAAAAAGTTTATAATGAAATTCATGAACAGTAATGCATTGCCTGTTATCTTCCTGTGACTTTCTTAGTAAGGAACTCACTCGCAGTGCTTGCTGGCAATCTTTGGCATGTAACAAGCACTGGTTCTGTGGCTAGAGAACAAAATTGGCTGCCAGGAACCCTGCAGTGTAGGCAGTGCCACTGCCAGAAGCAGTGCAGAGGGACAAGTGGCACAGTAGAATGTTTTGCTACCTTTACTTCTACACTGCTGCTAGCCAAAAAGATGCAATTGCTGTCTCGGAACAGACACAATGGGACTAAACCTAGGGTGGCTGGGGCTCATTCCTGGCATGCCCAGGTACATATTAATCACTGCTCACTGGATCTGAAATGCTTGCGACAGATTTGGCTATGGTTAGCTGAGACACTGTCCATTTTTCATTAGTGATGGAAATGAAGCCAAAAATGAATGCAAGTGGGAGCAAACATTGCAAAGTCAACAACAACAACATTTAAACCAAACTGAACAGTGAATTTCCTTTTTATCATATCACCGCATTTAAACACAAAGCCTTTGTATACCATCTGTAAGGTCATCAGTGTGAGGTAACATTTTGAATCACAGCACAGTAACTTCCTTGTGGTATGTCTTCCTGGCAGTGTCACAAGAAATGACAAAACTGATCATCTGAAGTCTTCGTATCACACTTCAGTTTTCATTGTCACAACGTCAGCGACTGTACAGGCAAAAGCAACAGCTGCTTTACTTCAGATGTTGTTGGTACCAACTAAACATAGAAAGCCTTTCCTGAATGCTAAGCTTATGAAGGAGTGTATGTTAGAAATGCTAGAGAAGTTTTTGCTGGAGATAACGAAGATTGCATTGTGAGCGGCATGAAGCAAGTTGCCCTGTCTGATTCCATGGCAGTGTGAAGATTGGAAGTAATTTATAAGGATTGTTTGTCAGCATGGCTTTCCGATTTAAAAAACACCACATATGTGTCTCTTGATATGGACGAATGGAATGATTTATGTGACACTGCCCAGCTATCACTGTTTGTAAGACATTCGTGATGGTGAAATTTTCAAGGAAAAATTTTTATGCTTAGTACCATTAGAAACATACACCATAGGAGAGATCATTTTGAAAACTAATCATTTCAAACATTTCAAAACTAAACATTTTGTAAAAGATCTTTTGAAAACTAATGACTTAGATTTGCAGAAAGTAACCTTGCTTGTTGCAGACGGAGGTTCCTCCATGACAGAGTATGAGAAGGAATTGCTTCATAATTGGTAGTCACACACTCTTCATTAAATACACTTCATTGCATCATACATGAGACTGTCCTGTGTGGTAAGCTGTCTTTAGAAGAATCAGAAATTAACAATAATGGAGGTAAGAAATTATACTTGACCAGCTGTCTAAGTCTGACCCCATACAAAAAAATCTGATCTTTTATGGTCCTATGATTATGTTCTTATTTCAAACAACCTAGAGCTTTCTTTTTACTTCATTCCTTTCTGGATGATATTTTATCAATCATTTAAATTCTGTAGACATTCTGTACTGAAGAAGGAAGAGAAAGATCTTTATATATATAATTCTCCACAAAAAAGCAACCTACTCAGTGAAATCATTTTAATAAAGCAGCCCTAAAACACAGCTAAGTTATATTTCAACTGCTTAGACTGTGTAATCTTCTCTTGTACACCCAAACCTATTATAACTGGATGTGCAAACTATATGGAGACTCAAATTCACACCAAGTGAAACACAAAAGCTACTCTTCACCATGTACATTGTCTGGTTTAGATTCTCTTCTCTCTTACTAGTCCCCTTAAAGAAAATGAAAGTTGGAAAAATAAAGAGAAATGGAAACAAAACAATGGAATGGGATATTTTTTACTGTAGTAAGTAAAAAAGCTTCAGGGGGTAGCCAAGTTAGTCTGTAACAGGAAAAACTTAAACAACAAATACTCTAGTAGCACCTTAAAGACTAACAAAACATGTAGGCTGTGTCTAGACTGGCCAGTTTTTCCAGAAATTCAGAAGCTTTTCCGGAAAAACTTGCCAGCTGTTTACCCTGGCCACTTGAATTTCTGCAAAAGCACTGACTTCCTACTGTAAGAAATCAGTGCTTTTTGTGGAAATACTATGCTGCTCCCGTTCGGGCAAAAGTCTTTTTCTGAAAGACTTTTGAGCAAAAGGGCCAGTGTAGACAGCAGAGGTTTCTTTTCCGCAAAAAAGCCCCGATCGCGAAAATGGCGATTGGGGCTTTTTTGCGGAAAAGTGCGTCTAGATAGGCATTTAAAAGCATTTTCGGAAAATCATGCCAGTGTAGACATAGCCGTAGATGGTATCATGAGCTTTCGTGGGCAAAACCCACTTCTTCAGATAATTGGAGTATGAGAAGTCCAGATCCAAGAATAAATAAGGGAGAGGTGACGAAAAAAAGAGAAAGGAGCAGAGGGAGGGATGGGGATGGAGGAGAGGAAAGAGAGAGAGAAACAGTGAGTAGATGGTTCAAGTAGTTACAAGAGGCTGATAAGAACAATAACCAACCAAGCAGTGGAAGTGCTAATTGCTCTTATCAGCCTCCTGTAACTACTTGAACCATGTACTCACTGTCTCTCTCTTTCCCCACCCCTCCTTTTCTCTTTTCCCCCCCCCTCCCCCCTCCCCTTATTTATTCTTGGATCTGGAGTTCTAATTCTCTACTCATCTGAAGAAATGGGTTTTGTCCATGAAAGCTCATGATACCATCTACATGGTTTTTTTGAGTCTTTAGGGTGCTACTAGACTATGCGTTATTTTTAAAGTTTTTATAGTAAGTATATGTACTTTAGGGTATGTCTACACTACCCCCCTAGTTCGAACTAGGGGGGGTAATGTAGTCATACGGAGTTGCAAATGAAGCCCGGGATTTGAATTTCCCGGGCTTCATTTGCATAAAGCCGGCCGGCGCCATTTTTAAATGCCAGCTAGTTCGGACTGCGTGCCGCGTGGCTACACGCTGCACGAACTAGCTAGTTCGAATTAGGCTTCCTAATCTGAACTAGCTGTACGCCTCATTCCATGTACAGCTAGTTTGGATAGGAAGCCTAATCTGAACTAGCTAGTTCGTGCAGCGTGTAGCTGCGCGGCACGCAGTCCGAACTAGCCGGCATTTAAAAATGGCGCCGGCCGGCTTTATGCAAATGAAGCCCGGGAAATTCAAATCCCGGGCTTCATTTGCAACTCCGTATGACTACATTACCCCCCCTAGTTCGAACTGGGGGGGGGTAGTGTAGACATACCCTCAGTGTATTACCAATCTTCACACAATATTTTCTTTCAAAGTCTAAAATAAATTCAAAATATTCTGTTATTTCTTAGCATTTTTCTGAGGACTTGCTCTAATACAGGGCCAGTAGAGTGCTCTGTATGTACCTATTAACATGAATTAATGACCTAGTTGATTGAAATCTTTTCAAACAGGATTGCATTGACTTGCACTAGATTCATTTCACAGACTACAGAAATATAATGTAAGGTAATTTAAGTGACCAGTCACACTTACACATAACATGAATATTCATAGTGCCCAATTCAAGGATAATGTGCAGGCAGAGATTTGATGTACAATTATGACTAGTGAATAAATGTGAGTCTACAGCAATCAGTTTGCTGACTGATTCTAAAGATAGCACAGAACTAAATTTGTCAGATAAATTGTTCATTGCAAACAGTTCACCTAGCAGTATCAGTAACTACCATCTGTGCTGGGTGCTTCCTCTCTCAAAACATGTTATTTGAGTTGCACTGTGTCAGAAATGCACAATGAAGCCAGACACCAGTATTGTCTCTGGTAGATCTGAAGAGGTGACGCTACAATGGAGTATTATAAAACCTACACATATAAAGTATGTAGCAGATTACATTATATGAAGGACTAGAATTCATACCCTTCAGCTATCCCAAATTTGCCTGAACTCCACATGGCTATTTACTGTTCTCACTTGTGTGAGAAACTGTTAACAATAAAACTGATGCTATAAGGTTAGTGATGGTAAAGACACCATTTTAACGTTCCAAAACTAACAGTGATCTTTGTTTCATCGCTTAGAGTCATAATACAACAACACAACTTCCAGCTTCAACCTTATCAGGTTTCATAAATCAAGCAGGGTTGGGCTTTCATAGAATCATAGAATAATAGGACTGGAAGGGACCTCGAGAGGTCATCGAGTCCAGCCCCCCGCCCTCAAGGCAGGACCAAGCTCCGTCTACACCATCTCTGACAGATGTCTATCCAACCTGTTCTTAAATATCTCCAGAGAGGGAGATTCTACCACCTCCCTTGGCAATTTATTCCAATATTTGACCACCCTGACAATTAGAAATTTTTTCCTAATGTCCAATCTAAACCTCCCCTGCTGCACTTTAAGCCCATTACTCCTTGTCCTGTCCTCAGAAACCAAGAGGAACAAATTTTCTCCTTCCTCCTTGTGACACCCTTTTAGATATTTGAAAACCGCTATCATGTCCCCCCTTAATCTTCTTTTTTCCAAACTAAACAAGCCCAGTTCATGAAGCCTGGCTTCATAGATCATGTTCTCTAAACCTTTAATCATTCTTGTCACTCTTCTCTGTACCCTTTCCAATTTCTCCACATCTTTCTTGAAATGTGGCGCCCAGAACTGGACACAGTACTCCAGCTGAGGCCTAACTAGTGCAGAGTAGAGCGGCAGAATGACTTCACGAGTTTTGCTTACAACACACCTTTGATAGCATCTGGATGGGAAGCCCTCACAGAACATCTGCATGCTTCTGGAAGCAGCAATGACAGCTCACTAGATAGCGTTCTTTCATATCAGTATTAATAATTCTGGTGATATGGGATGCATTGAAAAATGGGACCTAAAACCAAAGTTCTTACTGTATGTGCTCATTCTTAACCTTTCCAAATCCTAGCCAAATTGCAACTTGAGCAATGACATTCTGCCCACCAACAAACTGTTCTTAGGGTTTCCAATGGATGTGACACTTCTTTTCTGAACTTTTTTGTCATGCTTCTTCGTACTGTTAAATACCTGCTGTGTTTTACCTCAGAGAGGTCATAATTTCCATAGGTCATGAGGTGATTCATGCATGCATAGGGCTTCATCCTGAAGCTCCTGAACTCAGTGGATTCAAGACCAGGAGTATAATTTGTAAAATACTTCAGGATTTTTTAAGACAAAGTGTGATATTACAATGGTAATTCTTTATTATTTTTCTTATGGCCTTTGAGACCTATCATCAAAATTGTTGAGAGAGACTTACTTTTTCAAGACGACTTAGTTGAAGTTCAGTAGCTACCACAGCTTATCATGGAGCCATTGATTAACAAAGGACTCAGGACACATCTGAGAATCACAGCACAATCATTTTAAATTTCACTTGTGGGAAAAGTCTTACAAAGTCCTTTTAAGAGATCAAAACAGGAAAAGCACTTAGAAATACACAGTGTGAGCAAAGACTGATGACCTCTAAGAAAGGAAAGTCATGGCTCACCATCTAGTTGTATTTCTTTGAGGATAAGCCTACCATGGGAGAGAAAAGTGGGATGAAGTGGGCAACACATCCTCAGATATCCAGAAATGATTTGACAAAGGTCCAGCTCAGAGGTTACTTTTCTTTAGTGTAAAGTGGCTCAAAAGCATGTGGGTTAGCTCCCTGTTAGGGTTGTCTCTCTGTTCAAAGACAGTAGAGATATAGAGGAGGAGCGGGTTGGGCAGCAGGGGCATCTGGCTATATTAAGTGCTGTGAAATGCCATACATTAATGTTTCACATGGCAACACCAGCTCTATTTATCTCTGTGTCTGCCACTTTCCACAGTAGCTGCTGAATTACCTTCTGAAGTGCTGCTTTTCCATTGGAAAATAAGCCTTTCAAAGTGCAGCACCTTCTACAGCACTTGAGGTGCATTTTTCTCTGAGTATGTTGGGAGGCATTTCAGCCATTAATTCTGAGCGTGACACTAGACCATTGTTCAAAAGTTTGGGAAACATTAAAAAAAAGTGTTTTTCACTTTGACAGAATTTACATATAAAGCATGGTGTTGCACAACTTATTTGTAGGGTTTTGTGCACATTAGCACAATGTAAAATGCAATGAGAAGGACAGGGAGCATAAAGGAACTTGATTTTGAATGAAATCAATGGAACTCTATGAAGTCTATAAGACTTCATAGATACCAAGAAGGAATCATGGCGATCATCGAGTATGACTTCCTGGATAACGCAACCTCAGTAAATTGTTCCAATGGTAACTAACCTCACTGTTAAAAAATAAGCCTTATTTCCAGTCAGTTTGTCTAGCTTTCAGACATTGGATCATATTGTAAAACTGACAAGGCTATTATCAAGTATTTGTTCCTTAAGTGGGTATAAGCTGTGATTGAGTTATTATTTAACTTTAGGATTGTTAAAATATATTGAGCTATTTGACACCATTGACTATAACACACGTTTTCTGATCCTATAATCATTCTCGGGGCTCTTCCTTTAATCCTTTCCAATTTATCAACATCCTTCTTGAATTGTAGATGCAAGAACTGAACATGATGTTCTAGTAGCAGTCACACAAGTGTCAAATACAGAGGTAAAATCACCTCTCCACTCCTACTCAAGATTTCCCTGTTTATGCATCCAGGAATGTCTATTGGGAAAATAGCATATGATAGCACAGACTATCCAACTGGAACTGGATAAAGCTACTATGAAAGAGGCTGTTCTGGATTTGTTTTTGACAAATAGGGGAAAAACTGGTTGAGAATTTGAAAATGGAAAGCAGCTTAGGTGAAATTGACCATGAAACTTGATTCTAAGGAATAGTAGGAGGGGAAACACACAAGAAAAGATAACAGATTTCAAGAAGACAAATATTAACAAACTCAGGGGTCTGATAAGTAAGATCTCTTGGGAAGCAAGTCTGAGAGGAAAAGTAGTTCAAGAGAGCTAGCAGTTTTTCAAAGACACATTATTAAGGGCACAAGAGCAAACTATCCCACTGGATAGGGAAGATAGGAACTATGAGAAGAGAACACTCTGGCTTAACCAGGAGCTCTTCAAATATCTTAAACTCAAAGAGAAGTCCAGCAGAAAATGGAAACTGGGGAAATTACAAAGGATGAATATAAACAAATAACACAATTATTCAGTGACATAATTAGAAGGTCCAAGAGACAAACTGAAGTTAAACAACCAGAGACTTTAAGGGTAACAAGAAAACATTCTACAGATATATTAGAAGCAAGAGGTGCTAAATGGTTTTCTTGTTTCAGTTTCACAAAAAGGTTAGTAAAAATGCTAGCGAAAATGAGGTAGCATCAGAGGCCAAAATAGGGAAAGAACAAGTTAAAGATTATTTTGACAAGTTAGATCTCTTCAATTAACCATGGCCCTATGAAATAGATCCCACAATACTCAAGGAGCTGACTGAGGATATATCTGAGCCATCTCTTCAAAAAGTCATGAAAGATGGGAGAGATTCCAGAGGACTGGAAAAGGGCAAGTATAATGCCAATTTATGAAAAGGGAAGTTAGGACAACCAATAAAATTGTAGACCAATCAGCTTAATTTTAGTACACAGAAAGATAATAGAGCAATAATTAAGTACCGGTAATCAATTTGCAAATATCTAGATGATAATAAGGTGATAAGTAACAGCATGGATTTGTCAAGAACACATCATGCCAAATCAACTAATAGCTTTCTTTGACAGGCTAACAAGCCTTGTGGATGGGGGGAGGTGTTGATACAGTTTATCTTGGCTTTAGTAAAGCTTTTGATACTCTCTTACATGAAATTTTCATATATAAATCAGGGAAAGATAAGCTAGATCAAGCTACTATAAAGGCAGTAGTAAATGGTTGGAAAATTATTTTCAGAGAGTGGCTCAGTTAAGCTGGATGATCATATCAAGTTGAGTTCCACAGGATCAGATATTCATCGGGTTCTGTTCAAGTCATCAATTATTTAGATAATGACATAGAGAGTACATTGAGAGGAGATACATGTCATTTGGAGTATAAGATTAACATTCAAAATGATGATCTGGACAAACTAGAGAAATAGCCAAGAAGTAAATATAACAACATTAAATAAAAACAAATGCAAAGTGCTCCATTTTAGAAGGAATAATTAGTTGCACACAAAATGGGAAATGAGTACTTCGGAAAGTATACTGCAGGAACAGTTTGGGGATCATAGTCAATCACAAATTATATATGAGTCAACAGTATAACACCGTTGCAAGAAAAGCAATAATTCTGGGATGTATTAACAGGAGAATTGTAAGCAAGACATGAGAAGTAATTTCAGCATCTCCATGCTGATTACGCCTAAACTGGAGCACTGTGTCCAGTTCTGGGTACCACATTTCAGGAAAGATGTGGACAAATTAGAGAAAGCTCAGAGAAGAGCAACACAAATTATTAAAGGTCTAGAAAACATGACCCATGAGGGAAAACTGAAAAAAACTGGATTTGTTTAGTCTGGAGAACAGAAAACTAAGTACATAAAAATTGTTACAAGAAGGAGGGAGAAAAAAATATCTTCCTTAACCTGTGAGAATAGGACAAGCAGCAATGAGCTCCAACTGCAAAAAGGGCAGTTTAGAATGGACATAAGAAAAAAACCTCCTAACAGTCATGGTGGTAAAGAACTGGAATAAATTGCATAGGGAGGCCATGGAGTCTGCATTACTGGAGATTTTTAAACACACACTTATCTATCAAGGACAGATATCCTTAGTCTTGCCATGAGTGCAAGTGCCTGAATTAGATGATGTCTTAAGGTCTCTTTCACTCCTACAATTCTATGATTTATTCTTCCTCACAATAGCCTCAGTTCATGCTTCTATCCACGGGCAACTTCCAAACTCCTTGCAACAGGCATAAGGGCTTGAGTGACTAAGACCACAAGTGCTTTTATATTTATTTTATATAATGAACTATACTCAGAATAAACTAATAGACCATCAACTATTTCATCCAAATAATTGTCAGAAGAGATGAATGTCCTGTATAGTGCTAGTGACCTTAAACAAATGTGAACAAGTAATATGGAGATGAAGGGCTCTCTATTTTAGTATTAACTCCATGAACTATCCGTCCCTCTCTTTTCCTAAACAAACCCAGTTCTTTCAGTCTTCCCTCATAGGTCATATTTTCTAAACCATTTTTGTTGCTCTTCTCTGGACCCTTTCCAATTTCTCCAATATTTTTTTCAAATGTGGAACCCAGAACTGGACACAATATTCTAATTGAAGCATAATCATTGCAGAAAGGAGTGGAAGATTACTTCTCATGTCTTGCTCACAACACTCCTGTTAATGCATCCCAGAATCATGTTTGCTTTTTTTGCAACAGTGTTGAATCACTTCTTAGATTTAGCAAAAGGCACAGAATTAGTTTATATTCAGATCACTTTGAAGGGGCCAGTTCAGTGCTTGATTTGCCTTCAGTCTATTTGCACAAATATCATGTGTGCAGTTAAAACACAACTTTAAATAGATTTTGGTGGCCTTTACTATGGTGATCACCCTTTCAGAGATTATAGAGGCAGTTAAAAGTATGCTTTCACATACTTTAGCCTGCCCTCAAGAAAAGGAAAGCACCTGGAAGTATGGAATGACAACATTGTGCTATAATGATAGAAATGTAGCCGTGTTAGTCTGGGGTAGCTGAAGCAAAATGCAGGATAATGTAGCACTTTAAAGACTAACAAGATGGCTTATTAGATGATGAGCTTTCGTGGGCCAGACCCACTTCCTCAGATCAAATAGTGAGTTAACCAAGTGAGTTATAAGATCAAGAACACATATTCCTGCGCATCCAGAAATATAATCTGTGCTATCATGTGCTGAAAGTGTCCGTCTGCTATGTACATTGGACAAACATCTCAGACACTTTGCCAAAGGATTAATGCCCACTAAACAGATATCAGACAAGATCACAAAGAAAAAACAGTTTCTTGCCATTTTAACCAGAAAGGACACTCTCTCAATGACTTAACCACCTGCATTCTGCTACAAAGACCTTTTACATCTGCACTTGAAAGGGAATCCTCTGAACTGTCATTCATGTTAAAATTCGACACTCTCCAAAAAGGAATGAACAAACACTTGAACTATCTTACCCATTATCAAGATAGCTTCCCCAATTATCACCTCTAATACCATTAACTCACAAACATCCCACTCTCCCCACCTCTAATATCATCAATTCACAGACACTTACCTTCCTTCCTCCCCCCCCCCCCCCGCATCCTCCTCCTGTTCTGAAATGTGATTTGTCCTTTTCATGTGTGTTCATTTTTTTTTAATTGTATCCTTTGGTATATATGGTTGTGACTATTTTCTTCCACTATTTGATCTGAGGAAGTGGGTCTGGCCCACGAAAGCTCATCATCTAATAAACCATCTTGTTAGTCTTTAAAGTGCTACATTTTCCTGCATTTTGCTTCAACGTTGTGCTATGTTATATTGGGAGTGGTATTTCTATATTTAGAAATAGGCCCCTATACTTTATATTTATGAGGCCCTATTTCTATATTTCTTGATTCTATTAGGAAAAAACAAGGGCTTAACATGAGCTCTTCGGGCAGGCACTGCACAAACAGAAAGTAATAAAAGCAATCCTTAGTTTGAAGACCTTATAATGTTAAAGCCTTGAACTTAGTTGGGACATCTGGATACTGCAGTAACTTTTATTTTGATTCATTATAATAACTACTATGTTGGCCTGGAGTGACAGGTTTGGTCACAGAGATCCTTTTGAATGTGTCACCTGATGTGCTGATGAGCTGATAAAACCACCTACTTACCCACTGGAGTGCCCCTCCTACTGAGCCAGAATGTCTGGTTTCCCCAAGAGTTGAAGTAATAGCCCACAGCAGAGATACATAGATACTAAGATCCATTTAGGTATGGGAAGGCTCAAAGGTTCACAGTATCAGTGGAACCAAAACTCCAGATAAAGCTGTCTCATTATGCATAAAGTTTTTACAGAGTGAGTTCATACGTTGTTTGCCTCTTTTATCAATGAAAGAGAGAGCAGTGTAGTTGATGTCCTCTCCCGCCCAGGAAACAATTATTTAAACTGGGTTTATTAATAAACAAAAGTGATTTTATTAGATGTAAAATGTAGGATTTAAGTGATGCAAATAACAGCAGACAGATCAAAGTTAGTTACTAAGCAAAGTAAAACAAATCAAGGCAGCTAAGCTTACTACTTCTCTCAGAAACTTGTTACATACAATTTCTTATCCCACAGTAGTTCTTATCTCACAAGCCAGGTAGCTTCTCAGCTTGAGCCTGATCCTTCCCTAGTTCAATCTTAGAATCTTCAAGCATTCAATTTAGGTGGATAGCAGAGGTCTTGTGGTATCTAGCAGCAGCTCCTATATGTTGGTTTCATGCCTATATGTATATATTTTCCCCAGGAAAATCTTCTGTGTTTGGTTCAAATTTTTCTCATCCTGAATGGAAAAGTACAGTTTCCAAAATGGCCTCCAGCATTTGAAGGACTGGTCACAAATCATTGTAGGATCTAACCATGGTCCATGCTCACAGGAGAATCAAGACTATTCACAGCTCATTGTCCCAAAAGTCAGACCATTAAGCTTCCTAAGTACCACTAATGGCCCTCACTTAGCTGGTCTAGATCAGTAATGGTCATATTTCTAACTTCAAACACAGAAATGACAGAAAAACTAGACACATTCAGTAGATTACCAGTTTTCCAATTATAAGTTACTTGTGATATTTTGCATAAAGCACATTAGAATTAGGCATATTCATATTCAAAAGCATATTTCCATAATGAATATGGGGGTGGTTCTGGATTCTGCAGTAATGTTTTTGTTCATTATAGCAACTATTATTGTGGTCATGCCTGGGTCTTATCAAAAAATGCATGTGGGAATGCGGATGGGAAAAGTCCCCTTTTGCCCTCAGATGTGAATGAGATGCTTATACATGTTTTAAAGTCCCAGTAAGTACTTATCTGGATCATTAGGCACTTTTGTAAACCTGGTCCATCTGCACTTTTGCGAAGTTATCTTTAAGGTCTTCTTGTCTGAAAATCGAAGTTTAGTTCTTATGTCAATGAGATATTTATAATGTTGCCCTACATCTGAAAAATATGGTGAGATTAACATAAAACAAATAAACTCTCCCCAAACCTTTGAAAGATATTCCTCTTTTAGATATTGTCTTATAAAAGTATATTAAAGTTGCTCAGCATTGATTTTTTAAATTAATTACTATTTCAATTAGAGCTAATGCTAATATATAATCAGAATTCACCAGAATTAGGGTTTATGAGAGTCTTTGCATTGACTAAATAGCTAATGTTGTTTAATGGTCTCTGGTCTCTTTTTCAAATTAAAAATTACATAACTTTCTTCTCCCTTTCCTCTCCATGCAAGCCTGATGGAGCTATCAAACCTGGGATAAATATAGACAAGATGAATCTGTGACTCTACACAAGTTTGCAAAAATCTGCATACTAAGGTGATTACCCTCCTCCTGTTAAACTAAATTATTATTATTAGTTTGCTAATGAATATACATGTTATTACTGAGCCCTTTCAAAAAGCCAGTCTTAGCAGTATGGATCCAGCATGCCTCTGCAAGTCCCCAGATATTAACAGATGTTGGAAGAGAGGAAATACAGTGTCTTTCGTGGTATTCTAGAGCTGAATTAACAGAATGGAAAGATTTCCATGAACATTCCTTTAAACTTAAAAGCAAATGCTAGGTCACTTTCTGACACTATTATTATTACTGATTAACACCTTATTCCATGAGTGGTTTTACTAACTTCAACTTTATCAGTCATGGAATAATGTATAATTAAGCATGAGAGGAACAAAATTATGACATCCATTCATACAATATCTTCATATCCCTTTTATGTTGACTTTCCACACACATTTGAGCCCTAAAATTGATTAGTGAAGATACTCAAGAAAGCAAGTTTAAGTCAAAAACAAATTTTGAATGTTATATGTATTTTCAGCATCAGATGCCACAATTCTTTCCACTTTGCTTAGTTATATACATTTCTTGCTTTTATTTCTTTCCTGTGACTAGATGAGTTTCATTCTAACAGCAAGAAAATTCAAGTTAATGAGTTTCCACATATGTATTGTTCACAAATAATATATGATGAAAATTAATTTGATGAAGCAGTTTATAAATCACTTTCAACAATGAATACATTAGAACATTTTGGAAAACTTGACGGAAGATTCACAAACAGGAAAAAAAGCAAGAAGCAAAATGCATCAGATTCATTGCAAATTACTCAACTCAAGTAAACTCCGCAAAAAAGGTGATGATGTACATTAACAAATCATTTCATACAAACTATAATAAAGCACCCAATATGACAAAATAGTTTTAGGTAAATGTGGAAGTTCCAGCTTACTGGACTATCTTTAGTCCCTATCCCAAATTTTTGCGATTCAGGCAATAGATGGAGTATAAAATATAAAAAGAGTATTGGGTCTGATTCTCATTTTGGAGCAATTCCATCATTGCAACTCTCATAATTGGAATAGAAATAAGCATGATTTTCTTCAGTGATAGATTAGAACCAGGCCTCTTGTTATTTAATAAATATGATAGCATAAGAAATATGAAAATTTCACTGAGAATACCATGTCCTCTTGTGTTTAGTATAAACTCTCAGCATCTGTCATGGACTTAAATGTTTTCCCCACATATTTCTTTTTCAAGCCGTAGGAAGATTTTACATTAGCATGATATACACTGTCACTTAGGTGCTGTGCTGTGTTTTGTGCTGAATTTAGAATGTTTTTAGGGCACCAAGATACTTATCGTACTTACAGTACTTCAACAATGGGTTTTGGATAGCAATAAAAGTAAAACATTAAAACTCATGTCATTTTCATTGTTAAGCTCTGATTATCACATTTTAATAGAAGTTATACATGGATGAATTTTAATGCTTTATAATTTTTTTTAGTAATCCAACTTGTTCTGTTTTCTACCTCTAACTTATTTCTGAGTTATAATGTATTTCAGTTTATGTAATTTCTAACAGGGGGAGAGAAGCTATGCATATCTTTCATCACATCAAGGAAGGAGACAATCTTGGGTTAGTACTCAAGGAAGGTAGCGACGTATGGCTTCTAGAATAAATCTTTTAAGCTGGATCCTCTCAGAGCTCACCTTAGTGTCTATCTACATCTGAGAATGGCTTTGCCTGACGGTTTTGCTAGAGGAGGGTGGAGAGCCTGACTCAGCAAGAACAAGGGGGCCCCGAATGGCAAAGAAGTGGGGCTCAGAAGCTCCTAAGGTAACATCCAGGGGTCCTGTCCTATCACACTTGGATTTACTGATAAAGAGTTAAATTATTTATGTGAAGACGAGAAACCAAAATCATGCATCCCAGCCTGCTGTAACACCACTGATTTCAGTAAAGTTACATTGGGATGAAAATAACCCACATTATCTGCAGGTAGAAGGGAACCAAGCTTCTGAAACTGTTTTGATACCTTGATCCTGATTCATGAGTACACTTGGGGCTGTTTTACTCTGTTCCTATGACAAAAATGAGGTATGCATAATCTGTAACAGTCCAGTTAAATTTACCAGTGAATCTGGCATTGTATGTTATGCGACTGAGTGCATATAGAGAGTTAAACGTTGAATTGACATTTTGTTGATTTGTGATTCTGTGCAAAGTTGCCCTGGAAGGGATTAGTTTACCAGACTGCATCTTGCTTGATATTTCCCACTGTTGGCATAATAACTTCTCTTTGATTGCCCAGTGCAGCTTTAACATGGACATAATAATGTGTATGTTGTAAGGTTCAATTATTGTTTGCACAATGTTTTAAAGGAGGAGCAGTACAACACTGTAGCTCCATTTCATAACAGCCTGCAATGCTCTCAGATGCAAAGTGCAAATTTAGTAGAATACAAGTAAAAAGTAATAAGCCTTGAAATTCTTAAATTCTGCTTTGCACATTATGATTCTTATATAAATTAAATAAAAAGGATTGAAAAAGCAAGCAAACAAAAACCTCTTCTCTAGTGGAGGTTATGGTGCAACAAAGCAGCACTGAGGAATAGAGTGTATGATACACCAGCCCTTTTGTACTGAATTATATTTTAGCAGTTTTCTCAGTTGGCTTGACAGTCCTTTCCTGTCTGACAGTGCTTGTCTCTCTTTATCAGTAACTCTCACACCACTGAGCTCTTCAATTCTCACCATGTGGTGCCATGTAGGAAGAGGAGTCACAGCACAAATGATCCCTTGGAGAGATTTTTTTTTAAACACAGACTGTGATGATAATTCCTTATCTACAAACAATTTGCCCCCAAGTGCTCTTTGCTAAATTATGGGACTGATGCAAAGATCATTTACATCAGTGGGAGTGCTGCAATTTACTGAAATATGCTTTGCATCAAGTTTTAAAAGCTTGAGGAGTTTAGGACCAGGAGTCTCTTTAGAGATCCTTATTTTGAAGGCAAGTTTGTGTACCTAACCCATATAAAATATTTCAGTATTCAACAGTTAAGGTCCTAGCTCTATATAGTAACTAATAAATATACGCTAATGGACCCATATTATATGACACATAAATGTCAGTACAAAGGGATCATCATCAAGGCAGGCACACAAAATCATCTGATGGTTTAAAAGTACAGCAGGAGTTAAGAATGAAAAACACAAAGAATTCATAAGACAAGAAATGATCTGGCCAGATCAGATTATAGATCAGCAAGTCTTATGGTATTGGCAGCAGCAGATTTAGGACAGGGTGAGCGGGGCAGCTGCCCCGGGCCCCGTGCTTCCTGAGGCCCTGCGCATGCGCTGTGGCTGCGTTGGGTCAAAGAAGGGGCCCCACAAAATTTCGCTGCCCGGGGCCCCGCGGCATTGCCCTGGGCCCCGCAGCACTCTCATCCGCCCCTGGGTATTAGGATTATTTTCTCTGCTCTAATATTGTTAATTGTTTGAAAGAACAGTTGATTTGGAAAACAGATTATGAATGAAGTGTAGTTTATTCAAGAAAACAGGAAATCCATAGAAATCAGAATGTTTGGGTTCCATCTCTAGATCTGCTACTGTCCTTCAGTGAAAGCTTTGACATATCACTTAAGCAAACTGAGATTCAGAGAGGTTAACATTAGAAATATGGAGACTGGGAAACAAAGCATATGTAAAGCTATATATTATGTACAGGAAGCTTTCAGATGCATGTAGGAACATACATATATTGCAACGAATATGTGAAGCACTAGGGAGACACTTACAGAGATTGATAGGTGGCTAGCCACAATTACTGTCACCAGCAACATTAATTGCTTGTTTATATTTAAAAAAAACATTAAAATTTGGGGGGATACTATAACTAAATTACATAACCACAAAGTCTTATCACTGTTTCCCAATGCTCTCTGCATCTGCTTGATATACCTACTTCTTGTCTTAACTTAGTCTGTACATTCTTTGGGGCTGAGACTGTCTTGCTGCACATTTGTAGAGGGCCTTAATCTGACTGCAACCTCAGAGTAGTATTATATTCAATACAAGGCACAATAACAATAACTAGTAGAACAGGAGCCTGAGGGCCAGATTTTTAAAGGTATTTGGGCATCTAAATATGCAGTGGTTTGTCAAAAGCACCAAGACTAATTTCAATGAGAACTAATTCCAGTAGGAGGCAGGTGCTTAGGTAAATTTGAAAATTTCACTAAGGATCTATCTTCATTTTTAAATGCCCAAATACCTTTAAAAATCTGGCCTGTAGACTTGGTCCTGTGACTTGCTTCCTCAGGTTTCTGCTTGCCAAAATTGTGCATTGGACCAAAAAGTAGCAATATAGGCATTCTGAGGCTCTGAAGCAGAGCAAGATGGGCCCCAGCCCTAAGCCAAAGGACTATTTTTAGCACTGTAGTGTGAGCCTGGAAAACTCAAGTCTATAGCCCTGGTCTGCGAGACTTGCTGCCACAGGTTTCTGCTGGTTGAGTAGGTATACTGTGTCAATGTTCTTGAGCTTTATTCCCTGCTGTGCTACTGATGCACTGTCAGTAAAATAAGGAGCTTAATAGAATGTTTGTAAATCACTTCAAGGTGAAAGGTACTATATAAATACAAAGCTCTCCTTTTCCATTAGGAATCATAGATACTCTAGCTAGCTTTCCCTAATTGCTTTCCCAAGAGGTACTCCAAACCCAGGGGCTTCCTGGTGTTTTATAGACATTTGAATTACAAATAGTATTAAATATATTTTAGTGCCTTTGTTGACTAGCACATGTGTGTCAAACCTTGCAGAACTCTCTGTTGGCCATTGTACAGCAGTGTTGTATTAGTCATTTGCAAAATGAGATGGGTCTGCATGCAAATTTTTCTCTCTCTCAGTATCCATTCTGTTTTTTCAACCAGGTCAGAGAATGAGAGCAGCTTGGGCCTTGATCATCCTCACACCCAGATGATTTTGTTTCATTTACAAATAAAGCAGACACAGGTGCAGAGTGTAGCCAGACAGGAACCCCCTTGTAACATCCATTTTTGCTTGCCTGGAGCATACAGGGCACACAGAGCAGAAGGCCCAGGCTGTGTGACCATGAATGGCTATAAACAGAGATATGCCAATTGCTGACCAAGAGGCTGCCAAGGAGTGCCCTTGACTTAACCCATATTGATACGAACACACATCCATCCGCGGGGGGGAGGAATCTCTCACCCAGTAAAAAAAATGTCTAGTGCTCACAATTTAGTTATCTCTCTTGCAAGTGTAAATTAACTTGAAACTTGCTTGTAAGAACTGGCGCCACAAAACGGACCAGTAGAATTCGGCATTTTAGATAAGAAAGAGAATACGGGCCCCCAGGGGTATAAAGATAGGTCCAGCAGCGCATTCTCTTTGAGTGTCAATCTACCATCTATCTGCTGGTCGGGTTAGGTGTTTGATCTCCCGAGGTTCCAAGGGGACGCCCACCTCGTATTCGTCTTTCCTAGGAATTGAGAGACCGGCCCTGGCCTGACACGCTGGAGTCGAGAGGCACAGAAAGGGGTAAAAATTGTACCTGGATGTGGTCCTTTGTTTAAGTATATATATACATAGACTTAGAGCTCTTTAAAGATTAAGCTGTCACTTGGTACCATTATTTCTATTTTCTATCTTTATTTTCTTTGTAACCATTTTTAAAATCTGTATTTGTTAGCATTTAAGAAATAGAGCAATAGCCATTGTAACCATATGCTTTTATAAGTCTTTTAATAAACCTGTAACTGTTTAAGCTTTAACCTGACTCCTTCAGTTGCTGTAACAGAACCAAGCACAATTTAAAAGAACTTCAGCCGGTCATAAAGGGACAGACATAAGGAGAGCTTGGGCGTTTGGATCTGTGTCACTCCCAGGTGACAAGATCCGTTGGGGCACCTTTCCAGCCTTTCCCAGGCTGCCCGCTGCGAAGGAACCCCTGTGTTCTAGCAGTTAAAATCTAAGGTGTAATAAGCTCTTTCTATATAACGGGGCGTCTGTTGGCCTGCTGGCCACCCTCTGCGACGGGACCCCGGTCCTAGCAGTAAAGACACGGACGTTAAACCTTTTCTCGGAAGCATACACACACACACACTGCCCTGACCGTCGGCTGACAGAATTGGCGTAGTCGGCAGGATTGTGCTATTGGTTCAAATACAGCAGCATGAAGCCAGTCACGATTGACATGGATTTTAGCTGTATAGAAAAGGAGTTTGCCCGAGAGGGATGGGGCAACCCTAAGTGGGATAAAGAGATGTTAAGGAAAGGCGCTTGCATCTGGCTGTTAAAGGGTGTGTGGCAAGCAGCCTGCTCTAGCTACTGGAACTTAGAAACAGAGCTGATAAAGGTGCAGAGAGAGAGATACAAACTCTGGGAGCAATGCCAGAACCTGGATACCCAAGTGCGAACCCTAAATAAGGACATAGAGCACCTTTAGGAACGGCTCCTCCTGAGGCTAGAGAAGGGAAGAAGAAAGTAATTAATGGAGAAAAATGAGCTTTTGGAGCTGGCTTTAAAACTTTGCTAGTTCAAACCCCCTCTCTCCCGCCTTCCACTATAACCAAGATAAAACAGTACAGCATTCCAGCCGAAGCTATGGCTCCGGTCTGTGAACTAATTAAAGATCTGAAAAAACGGGGAATCTTAATTTGTACCTACTCCCCGTATAATTTGCTCAGGAAGCATCCTCGATAGGAATGAACCCCCATCCACGAGGAAGCTCTGAGAGACAGCTGATAACGAGATACGCACTTATCAGTCTATAAGTTCGATTTACCGTAATGAGTCCCATTTCATTTGTACCTTACTGTGGGAAACACAGAGATGTCCTATGCCTTATGGCAAGAAGGAGAAACTGTACCCCGCCGCCCCATACAGTTTGGCTCGAAGTTATGGCAGAGGTCATAGTTAAATTACACGCTTTATGAAAAGTGCTTCTGGCAGCCTACACAGCACTAAGAGAAACAAAGGAGCTAACCCAAGCTCAAGCCATAACACTTCACACTCCTCTCCCAATCATTAAGCCCATATTGGAAGGAAAGGAGTTGCCACCGGGAATAGCCCAAAGGAAAATTAAGGATTCTACTGAAACTTAATTAGTTAACTGCATAAAAGAATGAGCTCTATATATTGTAACTTTATTTTGTAGGTTTCAAATGAACTAGTTTTATTTTGTTTTAGATTATGTCCTCTTGCTTAAAATTGCAAACAGACAAAGCACAAATTAGTTAGTGCTTGCGTTAGGCATTCAACTTTTAAGGTTAAATTTGCTCTCTAAGAAAACCAAGTTATTGTTTTAAGAATCCAAACTCTGAAACTTCACTGTGTCTATGTTCAAGGCTGAGTTGATAACACTTTTAGCTTGCTCTCAGATCCAAGGTTGTAAGTGGGGGCAGACTGCCTGTCTGTTCTGACGAGGTTTGAAACCAACTGTCCCTCATAAGTAAGCCTAGAACATTGTACATATGGTTCTTTTCAAGAAAATAAAAGCTTTTTGCTTGCAGGAACAGTAACTGGCCAACCAACACCTTGTGCTAAGGAGAAGCATTATAGCTTCACACATTAAGCCTGATCTGTGGTACAAGAGAGAAACTGAGGCATGCCACCGTTGGGGAGGGCTAGCAACTCTAGAGGTAATTCAAGGGAGTGGAAGGTCACGAGTACCGATGAAGCGCCCTTGTTCTCGTAAAGTTATAGCTCACTCGCCCATAGAAGTGGTAAGGAACTAGCTGTAACCGATTCCCCTAGCAGATCTTAGGCAGTATTTTAAGTTATAATAGGCCACCCCGATGGGGGTAGAGATGTTTTCTTGTCTTTCAGATCATCAGAAAGCGCTGGTGCCAGCTGAAGAAAAACAACAAACAACAACGACAAAAAACCATGGTTCTGTGTCATGACACAATAAGTTTGTGTTCTGTCCAAGTTTGTCTTGTGTGTCTTAATTGTAATACATATTGCAAATATTGTTGTGTGTAAGATAGTGTTTTAATGAAAGGATAATTTGAGTAAAGCAGAAGCATTAATTTAAACCATCAAAATTAATAATTAGGCCCAATCAATTGGCAACTTTAAAATTCAGTGAAAAGATAATAGTTTAGAAATTGTTTAGGCTAGGAGAATGTTAACAATGTCTCCACAAGTGAATAAAGAAGAAACTGGAAAGAAGCAAGGAGTGCATCACGTGAACAGAAAGACTGGGAGTGGGGTAACAGCCCTCTCCCCCACCAGATTAGTTTTGCTTTAATAGCTCTAGAGCGCCAGAGATAATAAGAAATCTATAAGAAACAACACAGGCAAGTGGGACATCAGCATATTTAAGTAAAGATGCCCACAACAATGAGGAAACTAGTAACCTCACCATTGCAATAACAGCTACTTGCCCTGCTACTTACTGGTGCCTGATGCCTTAAAAGGCCTCAAGAATTATAGAATTGCATGGGTTAACAATTAAATATCTGTGAACCATGCTTGGTCCTTTAAAAGAAACAGTGACTCTAGTCAACGTAACCTCCTTCAAGTCACATACATAGAACAAATACACAGTCCTCTGAGTTAAAGTTTGTATAGAATACAGGCTGGTAGATGCAGTAATATCCAGTGCCTGTAAAGGCCTACACACCAGCCAAGCCAACCAAGTGATCCTAGATAGTTTGAAAGATCTGTCCAGCTCTGTGTCCACTTCACTAGATCTAACCAGATATTTGGACCAGAGACTGATTAGATTGTTAATTAATGGAACTAAATTAAAGAATTAGAAGGCCAGTATTGAAGAATAAGATAGCTTTGACCACCCAGCCCTGATGGTGGTGAGTCCCCATCTCCCCCGTGCCTACCCATGGGAGTGGGGAAGTAAAGAATCCATGAAGACCCAAAGGCCCACAGATGGCAAATGGGAAAACAGATTAGATACTGTGGTGCAAAGATTAAACAATCGGCAGACCCCTACAGGCAGTCCGATCAGTAAGAAATTTCTTCCCTACAGGGAGAACCTCTCCTAGCCACACTGTGCCACTCAAAGATTCTAAATATGCACCTGAAGACACTGTAGTAATCAAACACCCCAGTTTAAGAATGCAAACCTACGTACTGCACTCCTTCAAAGGAAAAGGAGTCTAGACCACTGCAGACGCTGGGCTAACACCAATAACCATTACTGAGGCTTGGATTGTATCCAAGACCGGTGAACTTTTTTGTTTTATTACAGGAAACTGAGGCAATGGCCCTGAACAGTGCTCCAGTGGGATGTATCCCTCCCAGCGCTGGTGTGGATCCGAGAAACCATCATGAACTTTTTGTATATATACCGCTTGCTGTTGCAGTGCTTGCAATCGCTGTTGTTATAGACTGAACTATAGAAAAAGAAACCTAAGCTGAAGCAAGACATGGTACTCCAACTCGCCATGGTCTTCTTCCTCATCCCAACTGCTACTGCTGTACCAGAACACCTTACTTAACTCCTCTACTGGACTGAGAATCGAGTTTGTCCCTCTCAGCCCAAAACAACTGATAGAACAAGAGTGACATCTTCCAATGGAGACCGGTATGGTTCGATAACAGCGACCACCGCAATCCTCAAAATAACTTTGAGGGGAGGCAAAGGAAGTGGCAATGGATGGTATAGGGTAAGACATGCTGTAACTAAGAATGTAAACATCTCATGGCTAAATTGGTTAGCCCAACAGCTGAGATTTTCCCTAACTCCTTTTTTTACACTCTGTTATAACCACTGCTCTAACCACTGTAATTTTTGTAATCATTTTCTGCATAGCTTTATGTATTGTGCAATGCCTAGTTAATGCAGCTATCTTTTCTGTGCACATTCGATATACAGCACTAGGAAAGGACCCTCGCCAATTCCTAGATCCTGAACCTTCTATTCCGGCCATCGGGCACTTCTAGATTCCCCCAAGGTGGGCAAGAGGTGCTGGTATCACCGCCATCTTGTATCCTGGGATGTGGTGTGTCGTATCAGGGGGTGGAATGTAGCCAGACAGGAACCCCCTTGTAACATCCATTTTTGCTTGCCTGGAGCATACAGGGCACACAGAGCAGAAGGCCCAGGCTGTGTGACCATGAATGGCTATAAACAGAGATATGCCAATTGCTGACCAAGAGGCTGCCAAGGAGTGCCCTTGACTTAACCCATATTGATACGAACACACATCCATCCGCGGGGGGAGGAATCTCTCGCCCAGTAAAAAAATGTCTAGTGCTCACAATTTAGTTATCTCTCTTGCAAGTGTAAATTAACTTGAAACTTGCTTGTAAGAACTGGCGCCACAAAACGGACCAGTAGAATTCGGCATTTTAGATAAGAAAGAGAATACGGGCCCCCAGGGGTATAAAGATAGGTCCAGCAGCGCATTCTCTTTGAGTGTCAATCTACCATCTATCTGCTGGTCGGGTTAGGTGTTTGATCTCCCGAGGTTCCAAGGGGACGCCCACCTCGTATTCGTCTTTCCTAGGAATTGAGAGACCGGCCCTGGCCTGACACGCTGGAGTCGAGAGGCACAGAAAGGGGTAAAAATTGTACCTGGATGTGGTCCTTTGTTTAAGTATATATATACATAGACTTAGAGCTCTTTAAAGATTAAGCTGTCACTTGGTACCATTATTTCTATTTTCTATCTTTATTTTCTTTGTAACCATTTTTAAAATCTGTATTTGTTAGCATTTAAGAAATAGAGCAATAGCCATTGTAACCATATGCTTTTATAAGTCTTTTAATAAACCTGTAACTGTTTAAGCTTTAACCTGACTCCTTCAGTTGCTGTAACAGAACCAAGCACAATTTAAAAGAACTTCAGCCGGTCATAAAGGGACAGACATAAGGAGAGCTTGGGCGTTTGGATCTGTGTCACTCCCAGGTGACAAGATCCGTTAGGGCACCTTTCCAGCCTTTCCCAGGCTGCCCGCTGCGAAGGAACCCCTGTGTTCTAGCAGTTAAAATCTAAGGTGTAATAAGCTCTTTCTATATAACGGGGCGTCTGTTGGCCTGCTGGCCACCCTCTGCGACGGGACCCCGGTCCTAGCAGTAAAGACACGGACGTTAAACCTTTTCTCGGAAGCATACACACACACACACTGCCCTGACCGTCGGCTGACACAGAGAGAAGATACAAAATAGACTCAGTGGTAGGATAGTCAAGTCATCTGAAATCTTTTTTTTACTCTTCAGATGTTGACTTTTTGGGTTTCTAAATACATGGTCACATGTTAGGTAACTGTTGGGGAAAATTCTGTGACATGATTGCATTGGAGTTAACTTGGAACAGCTGCAAAGCCACTATGATAGGGAAACATCCTGGCTGCGTCTAGACTGGCATGATTTTGCACAAATTTGCGCAAGAGGGCTTCTACATTGGCACGGATGCTTTTGCGCAAAGCACATATTTTGTGCAAAAGCACCAGTGTCAGTGTAGACGCTCTCTTGCGCAAGAAAGCTCCGATGGCCATTTTAGCCATCGGGCTTTCTTGCACAAGAAATTAACTTGCTGTCTACAGTGGCCATCTTGCAAAAGGATACTTGCACAAGGGGGCTTATCCCTGAGCGGGAGCATCAGAGTATTTGTGCAAGAAGCACTGATTTTGTACAGTACAAGGTCAGTGTTCTTGAGCAAACACTCATGGCCAATGCAGGCAGGCGGCAAGATTTTGCGCAAAAGTGTCTGCTTTTTTTTTTTCTTGCCAGGCTAGACGCAGCCCCTGTGTGTGCAGTAAACCCCATTATTTTCTATACTGCCATTAAATTTGTAAATGGAGCTGCATTATTTATTTGTTGTTTCTATTGTGTGGGTGGCCTGTAAGCCAACCTCAGTGGAAAGTTATTTAATGGTTTTCTAAAAAGGAATATTGCCCACCAGCACTGCTGAGTAGTAAGCTGGAGATACAGTATGTGTTTCCCTCCCTGAAAGCCCCCCTTTTCATTTATATTTCCAACATGTGTGCACTTTCCTTTGTGGCTCACACCTCCCTCTCCAGTCACGTCACCTATTTTAGCCTGCTCCTTTCCTGGTATACCAAAAGAAAAACTCCTGAGAGATTGGGCTTTTTTCAGTCAGGGACTTCACCACCTTGCCCTCCAATTTTGTGTTTGTGTATCACATGCCAGACTTCAGTGTTGTTATTCTGGTTTTATACCCTGTGACAAATGAGAATTTGGCCTTGCATGTCAATAGTATATTTTAGATAAAGGATACATTTACTATTATTCCATCATAAAGTCAGTTATAAGTGGCATGTACCCATTGAACTGGTTTGTTGACCCTGCTGTACGTTTGGCTACTGAAAGCTGAGCTACACAGTAGCTGCGTATTGACCTATGTTCCCCTACTGGGTATTTTTAGCCCTCATTGTAGTGATAGCTAGTCCCAATTTCACCGCACATGGGGGGGAAAATTGGGTAAATACTATCCACAAGCTGCTGCTAGCTAAATCAAATAACTCATTGGTTTATTGCTCCACATCAAGAGATTCACTCACTGTTGAGAACCTCCTTGTGGTTGGAACAGGGGATTAGCTCCACTCAGATCTGAAGCCTCCTTCTTTCTGAAGACTTTTTCCACCCCATGTCCCTCCTAGTTCTCCAGTTCATGCAATGCTCACTCTTCAGGATTCAGCTCTATGTCCAGATTCTTCATTTCAAAAGAGTGTTGAAGCCCCACTACACTAGGATAGCTGTATATATACACACCATTTTAGACAGTCTTCTGTTTCCAGGGCCTACTCCCACTTTTGTGGCAGCTACTAGGGAAATCCAAACCCACTTGTTACTGCAGATTCAAGTCCAGTGACCCCATGTTTAGTATCTCTGGCCTGCTTTCTCCCAGACCCTATCACCATTTCCCAGATATTTCCTTCTTCACTACTCTACCCACTAGACTTCCTAACCCAAACTTTCTCTTCTCAGGGAGTTACTATAGATTATCCCTTTTCTTTGGTTCTACGAGACATTCTATTATCTCAAACATTTCTCCCCATGAGGGACCATTTGTTCTTCAATCCTCTTCTGGTCTTTGTTTGCTGGCTTTATATAAGCTCAACTATTCCTGTCCATCTGGGCTTCATTCTCAATTAATGCTTGTCCTTCAACCCTAAAATTCCTCCCAGGTGCAAGCAGATTAGACAGGTGCCAGTGGATTACCAGGTTAATTGATTTTTGTGGGATGGACACCCCAGTATAACCCACCTTAGATAAAAGACCAGATGGATCCAATCATACTAATCCAATGGATGACAATTACATCTTAACAGGTAACAGAATGAAAGGAGTGGGAAGAAGGATAGGTGACTATGATGTCAGAACTGGGAGGAGAGAGTACAACAATTATTGTAGTAATTATTGTTTTTCACAGCTCATGTGTAATGGGATGTTTTGGATCTCTCTGGTTTTCTATCACCTACTGCTTCTGAAGTAATTTATTTATACATTTCTTCATTAGCTTGCCTCACAAAGGTAAAAATGAAAAGCTTTATTACTTCAAGAGTACAATTGGTTTTGTTTATGCTGTGGTATTAATATGCCTGTATTACCTACTGCATGTCATCACAGATCACTAGTAATTTGTACTACATTAAAACTGGAAAAATAGTCATGGTTAAATAACACTTGCAGAAATTAAGTTGACACTGGTTATTGTGGAGAAAGGCTTTTCACTTTCAGTGCATTTTAGACCATGGGATGTAACTGGAGATTTTTACCAGGTCCTAAATCAATCAAGAAGTTTTGATGGTATCATAAATGGAGAGTGCAAAACTTGAGCCATTTCTAATAGCATCAGAAATCTTTCAGCAGACATAATAAGCAACCAGCAGAGACTCCTACCTGTGGTCAACATACCTTGCTGCACATTTCCTGATACAGGAGAACAGCAAAGTAGTAAGTACCTCCATGGAATCTATACTGAACATGAAAGTTGGGCCTTCACAAGAGTGAGCATTCTGCATTAGGGATGTTAAATGTTGATAATCAATGTCAATAAGCGGGAGGAGAGGGAAGAAGTGCAGCAAGGAACCCAGTGCAAGTGGGAACTGAAGCAGTCCCTGCCCACACTGGGTTCTGACTTCTGCGCCTCTGCTTCCCCTGTCACCCCTATCCCTGATACAGAGGCAGCAAGGGGGGGGGGGGGGGTAAATGAGTGTAGTCACCTCAACTACCCAATAAACCTAGATTTTTTTGGGTAGCTGATTATTCAACTACTCTTTTACATCCCTATTGTGCACCATGTTAAATATAACTAGAACACTTAGCCAACAAATAGAATAAAATAACAAAATACTTACATAGTACATTACATCACAAGAAAATAGACAGCTAGTTAAAATAGGTATTCATGTACAAAAATACAACACTTAGATATCATCTATTAAATCAGTTTATCAATACTATGCCTGATTTGCATCTCACTTAAGTGCTGCACTGGCATTTATTTCAATAGACTTATCCCAGATCTACTAAACTAAATGAGAGATGAATCAGGCTTATTAGTTCTAATTTTTCAGAAACGGGAGTAGGGCCTTTTGTTACTCCTTTATAAGAAAGAAAGAAAAACAAGAGTAAATCAAAAACAACAATCAAATCCTTTTCTCTCCACCTCCCTCCCTCCTCCCCCCCCCCCCAACCTGGGAACATGTATTCATCACACTTTTCTGAGAAACCTTAGGATTTTGACATATTAGATTCTTGAAATCAACCCATGGAAAATCAAAGTAACTGTGTATATGTATTTTCTTCTTCCATTTATATAAGAACTCAAAAGCCTTTTTAAGATAGTATTATAAAGCATGATAAAAGAGGAAAACAAAGGTAACAGCTTTATCTGTAGGTATTTTTGTTATAAAGTTGCATGGGATTGTGAAAGTCAAGGTTATAGATAATTCATTTACCATTAGAAAATGTAGCTTTTATTAATACTTGCTTGTTCATAGTAAAACATATCATAGAACTCTATGCACTTTAGGGAAACACATGTATTTCTGAAAGAATTAGTGAGCAAATATCAGGCGATATTAAAATTACATTTTGTGATAGACATTGCTAACTACAACCATTTAAAGGAATGGATTTAAAAATAATTTTCAGAAATGATGTCAACAATGTCTAATTCCTTCCAATGAAAAAGTCCAGTTTAGGGGAAAATCATTAGTTTTCAGCAAAACTTACTCAGACAAGCTTCTAAAATAGTCCTTAAAAATACTAATAAAATAAAATAGCAGCACATTGCTGCAACTGGAGCTCAATACTAAGCTATCAATATACTGTCGTTGTTTAAGAAATAACAATGTAACTGAACCCACTGCAGGTGTTGCTGTGAGTGATCCAAGACCCCCTCCCGGTATCTGCTAATGCGATCATGGCACCACAAGGCCAGAGGCAAATACTGTATGTGCTCCAAAAGCTTTAGCCAACAGTAGATACCCATTATGACTCAGAAAAGCCAAAGAGCTAACAGAGGATTGCTTTAATGGAGCTACCATAAAGTAAAAGGTGCAAATAACTGAGAAAAAAATTAGTATAACAGATAGAATAAAAGCTCAACCAACAATTTCTCATGCAGCCCTTAGTGAAAGTCCACAGGGAGTAAAATTATACCCCATAGGACTCCTGAGGACCTATTCTTCAAGGGTAGGTAATAAGCGACCTGCGGCCCAGCCACAGTTTACCAGAGTTAACACCTGGAGGACTGTCAGACACTTTATTTACTTGCCAGATGCACAGGTACAGCTGCTCACAGCTACAGTTAGCCATATTTCTCTGTTCCCAGGCAATGGAAGCTGTGGCTGCTCAGGTAAATAAACCACCTGTGGACTGTGAATCATGTATTGCCCACTGCTGTAAGAGATTCTCCCTCCATTCCACTTCTTTTCCGGAAGCAACAAAACTCTGGCCTGCCAATTCTTGTCAGAACTCTTTTTTCCCCCCAAGGTTTGACCAGCACTCAATCAAATTTCCATGTTTTTATACTGTCTGCAGTTAGTTCTCATGGAATTGGAGAGGAAGAAAATTGACATATCTTTGTTTTTGTGTACTAAATCCTTACATCTCTTTTTACAGAAGCAGGCAGCCATTTTGTACTACAAAGATAACACAAACACAATATACTTTTGTCCTTATATGTTGTTTCCCTTAACCTAAAATAACAACCGTTTGGGACTGAAAACACACATGCTGATATTTGTATCTTGCAACATGATTTAATCAATATACTTTCTAACCAATTTTGCAGGCCCATGAATGCTGGATAGTTCATGTCAGATATGGATAAACAATTCAGCTTTTTATTTCATATCGAGCGTGATCTGATTTCCATAAAGTATATCCATCACTGTTTAGCAGAAAATGGCTGAGCCCTTGGAGAGGGCTTTTAAAAACAACAACAAACCTTATCAGTTGAATTTCAGCATCTATTGCTACTGCCCCTTCAATACCTTCTTTTCAAACATGTGGGATTTTTTTTAATCAAACCTTATCTCAGCACTTGATACTTGACATCAAACATTTTCTGGTGGACTATGTCCCAAAGTCCATCATTACCCTGCCCCCACTTCTGAATGTCTGCTCTATAGCCCCTTCTGCAAATTGATTTCCCACAAGCCTCTCTGATCCTCAAACCATGCCAAATTCGTTTGAGGCTTTAGAGTGGCTTTAAGGACTCAAAATTAAATTGAAGCACCAGCTAAGAAAAAAAAAAGAATAAATAAAGTGAAAATTTAACACCACAGATGAACCTATGTCACACTCTCTCTTCTTTCCATGCATTATACTTTCACTAAAATCTCAATGAAGCCTAAACCGCATTAGTCATACTTTTCCTTTTTCTACTATTATGTTTAATAGAAAAGTGCTGACAAACAAACACACAAACAAACAAAAATCCAAGCATTTACTTTCCTATAGTCAATCTCACTTTCTACAGCTCATAGACACAGCTGGGAAATTATTTACTTGCTGCATTTTCCCCTGTAATATCTATCTTTAAAATAGCCCCTTTTTTTTTCTCCTTACTTGAGGGCTGGAGGAGGAATGGCTTAATGAAAAAAAAAATCCACCTGAAATAAAAGAATGTGAAATGCAATAAACCCATGTAAAGCTGAAGAGACTCCCACTCATGGGTTTTTTGACAAATTTCATTTTTGATGATTCTGTAAATCTGAGGGAAAAAATAAGCAACCCTCTGCATTTCAATGCCTAAGAGGTAGAATGATATTTTAGTCAGAAGCAGCGTTCACTCGAAGATATTCCATCCATGAGCAGAGTGAGTTTTGTCTGAGTACCAATATTGAGGGCCTGTGTGATTGTTCAGATGTATGCCACTATGGCACTCAAGTTATTAACAAATATCTTATATACATTTTGTAAAATATTGTGGAAGAAAGAATACTAAAACAAGGGATAATTAACAAGGTGCATGATTTTAAAATGTGTATTTAATATGGAGTCAAAAAGAAAACTAATACTGCAAAGTTGTCAGTAGCCAACTTCCTCTGTTTATAGCCCTTGTAGGAGAGGATGGGCTTGAGCCAGCCGAAGATGTCACAGGAGCCATGCGTGGGATTATTTCTGTTTCTGGATGTGAGCTGGGAATGACTCACTCAGCTGCATTGCAACATCCCCTCTCCACCACAGCCATTAAATTTGGTGGGGATTAGCTAGAATTCACTGCAAAAATCCTGGCTTTCAGGCCCCGCTCCTCCTGCCCCCGCTGGAAAGCGCTCCTGCAGAGACCCCTCCGCCCCAGCAGGTCTCGTTGCCTGTGCAGAGGTCCTGTCCTCTCCTCACTCCTCAGGTCGGGGTCTCGATTGTAGACAAATGCTAGCCTGCATTGTTAAGAGCGAGGGTGAGGAGCTGCAGGTGTTGACGCACAAACAGAGGCCAGGCCCCTGCCAGGACAAGAGTGAGTAACCTGGGCAGAGTTTTGGCAGCCTGCTTCTCTGGGCTGGTGTGAAGCGGGAAGGCAGAACACAGGAGGAGCCTGAGAGGGAGCAGCTACAAAGCCCAGTGTCTGGCCCTGGAGGAAAACCTGGCTTTGATTCAGGGGTGCAGCTGGAAGCAGGTCATGGCTTTCTCCCATCTGCCAGAGACACTGGCCTTCCCTGGCTGCACCAAAAACCCAACTAGCCCCAAGTTTCCCTCTGAACGGGAATATCCCCATATGGTGACTAGCTGCAGAAAGGGGCACTGGTAGCAAGCTTCCCATATACGGGTAGTGGGGACCCTTGCCTGGGCATTGTCTTACTGCTCTCCCATGCTGATGTCTTGACCCCAACATCCTCACCCAGCTGCTTCTCATTGCCACCAGAGCAGCCGCCCACCCCCCGCCACATTGCTGCATGGTTCTGCTTAGCAGGTGGGCGGGTAGAAATTTCCTTTGTACACACACGCAAGCATGCACCTTAGAAGGAACTATGGTCAGAAGGACTTCATGGGAGTTTTTGGTCCATAAAATGTAGTCACAACTGACCTAAGATAAAACACTTTTATACAGAGAAAATTATTTTAGACTAATCTCAATGAAAGTGATGCCACCAAAATAAATTGACCTGAGATTACATATACATAGTACTGGTCAGAAAGGGTATGTCTACACTACAATGTTAGTTCGAACTAACAGACGTTAGTTCGAACTAACATTCATAGGCGCTACACTAGCGCTCCGCTAGTTCGAATTTAAATCGAACTAGTGGAGCGCTTAGTTCGAACTAGGAAAACCTCATTTTACGAGGATTAAGCCTAGTTCGAACTTACTAGTTCGAATTAAGGGGTGTGTAGCCCCTTAATTCGAACTAGTGGGAGGCTAGTCCTCCCCAGGTTTCCCTGGTGGCCACTCTGGCCAACACCAGGGAAACTCTATTGCCCCCCTCCCGGCCCCGGACCCCTTAAAGGGGCACAGGCTGGCTACGGTGCCCGTGCCAGGTGCAAGCCAGCCAGCACCCAGCCAGCAGACCCTGCACCTGGCACGACACAGAGCCACCCACCCGATGCCCCCCAGGCCACCGCCTCTTCCCGGGACCAGGCTGGCGGCTCCCGGGAGCTTACCCGGGACCGCAAGAGGCGGGCACCTTCCTGGGCTAGTGCAGACATTGTGGACCTCGTCCACGATCTCCGCACTAGGCACAGGAAAGTGGCCGGCTTGGGCAGGAGAGCTGCCAGCCTGGCCACCCAGGAGCAGGTGTGCATGAAAATCAAGGGGGTCCACTGAGACCCCCGACCCTGAGCCCTGAGCTTACAATGGCCGTCCTGGGTCAGACCAAAGGTCCATCTAGCCCAGTACCCTGTCTGCCGACAGCGGCCAACCCTAGGGACCCTGGAGGGGATGGACCGAAGACAGTGACCAAGCCATTTGTCTCGTGCCGTCCCTCTCCAGCCTTCCACAAACTTTGGGCAGGGACACCACTCCTATCCCCTGGCTAAGACTACTTCATAGACCCAACCTCCATGACTTGATCTCACTTCCCTTTCAACTCTGTTCTAGTTGTAGTCTTCACAGCCTCCTGCAGCAAGGAGTTCCACAGGTTAACTATTTGCTTTGGGAAGAAGAACAACTTTCTCTTACTAGTTTGAAGCGTGCTACCCATTCCTTTCCTTTAGTGTCCTCTAGTGCTTCTTTATGGGAACTCATGAAGAACTTTTCTGAATGCACCCTCTCCACGCAACCCCTGCTTTTAGAGACCTCTATCCTGTCCCCGCTCCATCTCCTCTTTTCTAAGCTGAACAGTCCCAGTCTCTGTAGCCTCTCTTCATCTGGGACCTGTTCCCAACCCCCGATCATGTTAGTTGCCCTCCCCCCTCCCAGCCTTTCTCTTCCCCTCTCCCACCTCCTTTTCCCAGTCTCCCCCAGTTTTCTTCAATAAAGACAGAGTCAATGTTGGAAGAAACGTTATCTTTATTTTGTACATCAATAAGAAGGGGGGCTAGGGAAGGGTAAGTGGAAGGAGGTGAGGGAGGAATGGGGTACGAGCCCCCGATGGGGAGGACTGGGCTGGCTCTGCGGGCTTCTGGGGGTGGAAGCTCTCCTGCAGCCCCCCGATTGTCCCCTCTCCCCAGATGACAGCCTGAGGCAAGTGCAGCCGGGCTGATGGCCGAGTGGTGTGATGTGCCCAGTGTGGGCACTCCGGGCACTCCAAGCCAGGACTGGTTTTCAAGCGGGGCACCCCTGAGAACTGTCTGTCCGGCGTGGGGGTCGGGTCCCTTTAAGCGCAGCCCTCGGCTAGCCTGAGACAGCATCTCTACGCTCTAAGTCCTCCTCTGATGCCCTGCCGGCACTGCTTCCGGCCATCCTTAAGCCCTGTTCAGGGTCCACTCAATGTGGACACACTAGTTCGAATTAGCAAAATGCTAATTCGAACTAGTTTTTAGTTCTAGACGCGTTAGTTCGAATTAGCTTAGTTCGAATTAACTAATTCGAACTAAGTTAGTTCGAACTAACTCTGTAGTGTAGACATACCCAAAGAGATCATTATTTTTACCAGCATGATTCTTGAGGTGTAAGGATCTCTCATAAAAAATAGAATCCTTCACAATGAAAGAATTTTTAAGTGTGATCTTGATATATGCAGGCCTATATTTCCCTGAATGAATATTAAAGTAAATATTTAGGGGACTTATGCCCTTCAGCACAGATAACACAACTACTAAAGCTTATTCAATCTTGGTTCTGGTTTGATCTCAAGGTGAAAATCAGAGTGCATTCAAGGTTCCTTTAAGTTATATGGTTGGTTATAGACCTTTATGCAACAAAGGTTGGCTGGAAATACCAGCTCTGTGGCCATATCCTCATTTCTCAACTATCCTTGGACAGAATAGGGAAAGGAACTGGTCAAGGGTACACAGTCAGTGGAAGAGCTAGAAAGAGAATCCAGAACCTTTGTTCTATACTAAGAACTCTAAACCACTCCTGGCCCAATTTCTTGACTGACCTAAAGTCTTGAGTCATCTGGCAAAAATCCAAATTATTAAAATTTTCTCAGCAAAATAATATTAATTACTGTCATCGTTGGGGGTGGAGGGAAGAATTTCAAAAAACCTTGTAATGTAGCTAGAAGGAAAAAAAGTACCTTTTTGGTGTGAAAAATATATGAAAATAATGTAATATTTAATGTAAATATGATGGCTTCTTCCATTGGGTTATGCCAAATCAACCTCTTATGCTTAGGAAAGGAAGCACAGAGTAAAAAACAGGACCAGGTAACAAAGGCTAGAACTATTTTATATTCAGAGATACTGAAACTAATCTTAATAGGTAAATGCCCTGAGCTATATGAAAAGTTCATCATCTATTGATTACTAATGAGACTCTATGGGCCAGATAGCTAGAAAACTATTTGTTAATGTCCTCAAGGCAAATGGATAAAGGCCTCATTATAGTGTTGATAAAAGTTTTAGACCACAGGTGGTTTCAGTGGCCATCCCACTTGAGCTATACGAAGACTGTATTCCAATTCACAAAACTCAATATTGATTTAAAAGCTGACACCAAAAAATTGTTAACTATTTACAGTGATACTGCAGACAGGTAATGAGCTCTCAGAGGTCTTTGATGAATTCCTATTGGCCTTAATAGCTGAAGCAACCTGGTGAGATGGTTAGCAAAATTGCAGCCAATACCAGTAATTAAACATGAATAAATATATCATAATAAATTATATATTAAAGACATTTTGCTTTTTTCTCTGCTTATTAATTGTTCATGCAGAGACTGTGATTATTTCAAATTTATTAATAATTCAAAATTATTTGCCAAATATTTGTATGGATAATCCTCTGTCTATAATTTTCCAAGCAATTTATTCTAAAACTTGACATTCAAAATTCTAAACTTTTTTGATTTGACGTATATGAAAGTTTGTGTTCGCTGATTGGATGAATTTAACATAGCCCTCAGAATCAGGCTCTCCAGGAGAATAGTCACAATTTATGTGTTCAAAATTCATGTCTTATGACTACTCTTCATTATGGTTTATGATATGCTACTTCAGAAAAAGCTCTAGCTAGCTTGTTTACTATTATATTAATGAAAGTGAACACAAATGGAATGGATACAGTGGAAGTAAATTAATATTCAAATATGAACAAATAACGATAGATAACTTTGTATGTGGTCAGATGATAGTGATGGCAAAAGTAAAAACCTTATGACAGAAAGAGTTGCCCATCTGTAGAAGTTATGTATACATTTATAGAACATAGAGGGGAAAATCACTCTGGGTACATCTACACTTCCTGGCTATTTCGAAATAAGATATTCCAGAATAGTTATTATGAAATAGCTTATTTCAAAATAGCACATCTACACTGCAGGGAAGCCTCAAAATTAGTCCAAGGCAGCTCCCCTAATGTAGATGTGCTATCTTGATTTAGAGCCCCAAGAGGCACTGCGGAGGAATACTTAGAATGGCTCTGGTGAGGGACTATTTAAAAATAACACAGTGGAGTGTCTACTCATGCATTATTTGTAAATAGGTATTTCAGAATAGGCATTATTCCTCATAGAATGAGGTTTACATATTTCAGAATAAGCCATCCATTATTTTGAAATTATTTCGAAATAACAGAATGGCTGTGTAGATGATCACATTGTTATTTCAGAATAATGCTAGTTATCTCAAGATAACAGTTCTGTGTAGACACATCCTTTGGGAATATATGTGGGGGATTATGAACAGATTATTGATGAGATATTGTCTTCACCTTTTAGGTCACTGACTTTCAGGTCCTGCTTAGTAGTCATCATAAATAGTTATTTTTTCCCCTGTTAGATTTAACCCTTGTCACTGTTAACCATGCTTTTGTTACCACAGCATTATATTATTAAAATGTTCTCAACATGCTCTATGCTATAAAACTATTTAGAAACTGCATATGGTATAGACTGTTTGGGTATGTCTACACAGCATCCCTAGTTCGAACTAGGGATGCAAATGGAGACAATCGAACTAGTTAATGAAGCGGGGATTTAAATATCCCGCGCTCCATTAACATGATCTCGCCGGCACGCTAGTTCGAATCACAGCTGATTCGAACCAGGAAGTGCGCGCCGGGACGCGTTAGTTCGGACTAAAGCCCTTAGTCCGAACTAATGTTACTCCTCAAAAAATGAGGGCTTTAGTCCGAACTAACGCGTCCCGGCGCGCACTTCCTGGTTCGAATCAGCTGTGATTCGAACTAGCGCGCCGGCGAGATCATGTTAATGGAGCGCGGGATATTTAAATCCCCGCTTCATTAACTAGTTCGATTGTCTCCATTTGCATCCCTAGTTCGAACTAGGGATGCAGTGTAGACATACCCTTTATTATTAAGCAAGCCATCTCATGGGATCATATGACACTAATGCTGTAGAATCTACACTAGCTGTTTATTGATCTCTGGGGGGAGAACAAGGTGTTGGTTATATGGTGATGGCATCTCTTCCTGTACCATGTTGCCAATCTTACAACAGCAAGCGCACTTGAGCTGAAGGTGTCCCCCACATAATAAAAGAGAGTAAACAGCTAGCCTGGTGTTATCTGTAGCTTAAACCACTATGGCTGGCATGAAAAGCTGTCTTGGGCTGTACAATTCAAGACTGGGACTTTGTGAGGGGGGATTGTCCCAAAGCCTGAGCTGCAACCCAAGCCCATTTTATAGACCAGCAGCTGAAGCTCTGAAAGCTCATCTCAGCTGTCCTGGGCAAGCTTTGGCAGTTTAATGGTTTAACTGATGTGTAGCCATACCCTAGGACCCTAGACTTTTTACCAGTTCTCTTCCCCCCACCTCACCACTTGAAATACCCTGAATTTGATGACTTTTGGACATACTCTGAGAGACACCTGTTTGACTGGGGTTTTGAACCGGGCTGAGGATGTCTTTGTCCAATGGTAAAGGGGTGAAATGAGCTTCTGTAGGTGTGTAGCTGGCTGAGTTCCTCTTCAAATTATTATTTCAGTGGTATTTAGATTTCATTGAATTGTATAATTAGGAACTCTATTAGGATACTTAGAGCCTGCAATAAACATCTTTTTATAGTTTTAAATCTTAATAAATCAATTAGTTATACAATTAATTAACTTCCTATGAACAGGCAGTTGCAACCCTGGAAGAACCATTAGTTGGCATGAACTGACACCCTTGCTGGCAATTAAAACAGAGACACAAAAAGTTAAATGGAGCCATAGAATAGGTCCTTCCTACCCCTGAGCCATAGAATAGGAATTCCTCCTTCCTACCCCTGAGTTTATTTAGCCATGCTAAGATGGAAGCATAGTGTTAGGATGGTGAGAGAAAACATTACATTGCTGCAACCAATGCTGTAGCAATTCTCTGAATAAAATGAGGACTGGAGTCTCCAGGGCTCTCAATGCAACACTTTTGGGAAAGAAACACATTTTTTAAAAGAAACATACTGAGTTTCCCAGCTGATGTACATCTTTGCCAACTGTCACACATCCTTCATGCTTTATTTATGATATCTGGTCTCAAGTCACAACCAAAGAGACACTATGTTAAGATAGGTGGGCTCCAAGGCAGTATCTAAATGGTGATTTAACCATTAGCGCTTTAAAACTACAGCCTTATAAACGAGCAAAGCTAAGGGAATCGTCATTCAATACAACTAAAGAAACATGTTTCTGGAAAGTTTAACTCTAACTTACTTAATTCAGTTTAGAATCTAGCATTAAAAAAAAAGACAAAATAATGACAAAAGAGTTTAGTCATTCCCTTAAGCAGCCTCTGTCGCTCACACACTAACATTCAAAATAATTTGAAAAATCCATGTAAGGAAGCCAGGCAGGACTGTACTTCAATATGGCAATTCAACAGAGGGGCATAACTTATGGCCTTCCTTTCTGGTTTAGGTGGGTGCCTAATATGTTTCATTATACCAAGAGTGAGCAAATACCAGCCTATGGGCCAGATTCAGACTGCCAGGGTTAGCCCCTGTGGGCTCCCACACCACTCTATTTACCTGTGCCTCTGCAGGTATGGAGGATTGCAGCTCCTGTTGGCCACCAATCGCTGTATCCGGCCAATGGGAGTTATGATTGCTCATACTTGCAGAGGTGCAGATAAATATAGCAGCAGCAACCCACCAGGAGCTAACACTGGTGAACTACCACTGTTTTATTGCCCACTCCTACATTATGCATTTTGCTATTAGATGAACTCAGAAATTTCAAAGAAAGTTATGCAGAAAAAATCAAGTTTTGATCTGTGTCTAAACCATGTCTGAAATATTTGTTTGGAAATCACGGATCTGAATTTGTTCATATACTTGGGAAGTCAGAATCCTTTCTTCCAGTTAGCATTCCTTTGCTCCCCATAAACAGCTGCCCCATTCCCTTCTGCAAGTCCTTTCACATAACATCCTAACTTGACACAATGTCATCAGGTGAGGCATCCAAAGGCTGGCTTGCTTGCTTTATTTTCAGTGCAGATGGAGGTTGTTCAGGAAGGATCTTCATTGCCTGAGTTGCCTATTGTGGTTCTGGCACTGCTGAAGGAGTTTTTGGCAAACACTTGCAAGTTGGAGCCATGTTCTTTGATGGTTCATAAAAGCTAATAGTGAGAACATGAGTTGCTAATTAGAGAGGAACTCCATTTCCTCTCTGAAGTGTAGTTGGAAACATCTCCTTCACAATGACATCCAGCTCTCAGTCTCACTTAGTTATATTTTTCAAGAGTTATTGAGTTAATTCTGATCTCCCATACAGAGTTTTACAACGGTGAACTACTTGTGAATTCATTGCTGCTGGTTTATACCATTCTAAGGGAGAGGAAAATCAGGTCCAATATAATGTAATGTCCCTTTTGGATCAATGAAGTGCTTATAATGTAACACAACCTGTTTTGTGAATGGTAAGATATGTTTTAATGCTCTATTACTAAATATGGGGATAGACAGATCACGTTGAGATTTGGGAGTAGTTTGGCTTTGGATATAAATATGAATATAAAGTTTTGTTGCTTGTTCATATTTCTATAATGAGCTGAAACAAAATCCTAGATCTGACCAATACAAAACTATTGAGGAGATTAGATACAAATATAGACCCTAATTGTGCAGCTCTAGTCTATCTCTATTTATAATAAAATCATAGATCTCTAACTCTTGTCCTCCCTTTACCTCAGATTTTCACCTTCATATGTTTGCTTCTAATTAATATTGTTACCTCACATATCCATCAGCTTCCATAATATTCTGTCAATGTCACCAAGTAACCTTATGCTGTTCTCCTGATTATAGATTAATTTATTAAGCCATCTGTTTGGTTTTTCTAGTCTATGTGTTTCTGCATTGTGTGATACTGCAGTAAACCAAATCCTTTCAATCTGATATATTAGTTTAATTTGTGAAAGATAGAATTATTTCTCTGTAAATTCTAGCTGACTTATGCAAATGTAAATGGTGCCATGCAGATGATCTTTTGATCCACACAAAAGAGAGCAATTCTCATTTCATTATCCTTATTTGTGCTGTATTTATTCTGCATTTTGTTACTTTATGACCTTTTTATTTGTTCTCTCAGTCATTCAGATACTACAGGAAAATCATTTACATTAAAAAGAACAGCCAAATAGCCTTTTTTTGATGAAGAGTTAGTTATTTTGAGCATCAGTTTCTAGAAAAGCAAGAATTATACGTCTGTGCTGGACATCATCATCTATTTGCATCTCTCATTTTTATATCACCTTTTTTCTAAATGGACCCGAAAGTACAATACAGAATATTGATAACTTAATGGATAAAATATACACAAACACACATCCTACAGTGAAACTATCCCTGGGATGAAACACTTCCAGTGTTACTGCTAAACATATTAGAATGCAAAGAACACAAAGGCCCATTGGAGAACTGATTGGAATGGATAAAAAATATTTATGCCTAAGGGATAGTATGTCTCACAAGCTATGCTACTGATCTGGGCACTTCAGAATTATGTCCTTATGAAATACAGTGTAGGTAACAAAAGCCTACATCTGCAAAATGTTCCTCTAAGTTAGTTAACCACATGTAATGATTAGTGTTATAACAATTTTATAAAGGTTTTGGTATATTATTACACAGCATTTTTGTGTCTTTTTTTCTGGAATAAATCAGGAGGAATTAACTGAAGTCCAAGGATGTTACACAGTGGTCTAACAGATAAGAGCATTTGACTAATAGTCTGCATATTATATGCAAGAAACCAAATGTGAGTACCTGGCCTAAAAAAAATTCTGACAGCTAATGTGAAATTTGGTTACCAGTTCTAATTTCATTTGCACCAAGGTAAGTCATACATAAATTCACTGAAGTTATCTGAGTTTACATAGGTGTTGAACAGTTTTTAGTGAGAGAAGAATCAGACCCAATATATTTAATTGAATTTCATTAGGTGATAAGAAACCTTTAATTTATAATAGCATCCATCCTTTCACCACCTTGATCTGTTGTAGTAATTCAGCAACTGGATTGCTGAAGAAAACATGAAAAATAAAAGTTGCATTGATTTTAATTCCAGTTCTGACTGAAAGAAAGAGAAATTTGACTTTTTTTTAAGCTGAGCCATTTACCTCAATTGAAATGTCCTTTAGAGAATTCTTAGCCATACTCACAACTTCTTTTACAGGATCTCACCTCTCATTCCACTGAATCAATTTAAGAAAGTTCAATGACTTCTTTATTGGGGGAATGAGGACGGGTTTGAAACACACACTATTATAGCATGATCTTTCACATTAATATCATTATGTTAAATTCTGCAACTCTTTCCCCCACCCTTCTTGCTTATATATTTCCTTCCTGATTTCTTTGTTGCAAATGTAATAGATGCAAATGAAATTCAGCACTTCAGAAAAAAGTATATTTGCCATAAGCCCTTTTAAAATATGCAGCACCTCAAGGTTTGGACTCTTTGTTCATTTCCAGGTGAATTTATATGTGCCTTTTGTAAACATTAGAAATGGCTTGTCTCACTTTCCTCCACAAGGGAACAAATAGTTCCAGAGGAAAAGAACCCAGAGGACATAATACCTAAAATAAAATGGCATAACTCACACATAAATATATTTAATTTAAAAAACATAATTAAGGGAATTTAATGAGAATAAAGCACAAATTAGTTGTGTTCCTGTTATTCCTAGTGTCCTTGAGGGATCTAGTTTGGTGTTAATGACTTACAGTAGGGGATTATCTACTTTAGTGCTCTTTTATGTTTTGTTTTTGTTGACTTGTTTTTTTCTTCTCATTTTCAAAAGTTTTCTTTCGAGCTCCTCTTGTGTTATATGTATTTTCTGTCCTAGATCCCTTCTCACATTCAAACAGCAGCCATTGTCCAAATTTTTACTTTGTATAGATCACCCCTCTCCCCACCCCTCGTATGACACCCTTGGGACCTGACCCATCCCAAGCAAGGGAGTTTGCTGCATCTGGGGGAAGTCAATTCCAGGCCTCCTGCATGACTCCACCCTCAGCCCCCGCCGCTGCCCCCTCCTGCCCTGGCAGCTGATCCCTCCAGACCAGCCCCACTGTCACCTGTTCACGCTGCCTGGCCCAGCTGGGCTCCCAGACACAGGTACTCGGGCTGCCAAACTCCTGGCCACCATATTTCTCTGATCCAAGAACATCTGTGGTCCTACCAGACCACAAATGTTACTGGATGAGAGAGTTCCAGTTTTGAGAGGTTCAACTTGTACTATCGTTCAACTCCCTCACTTTATGCATCTTGCTCAAGTAGACCCAACAGCTCCCTTCTATATTTCTTCAGAGGATCAACATAAGGTGCATGCATCAAAAGCAATGCAATTTACAATTTATTCCTGAAGTCAAAACCCATAATTACAGTAGTGTAGCTGAGTCCTATACATCTCCAAGACTGTTGTAAGCAAAGCTGCCCAAAGCAGAATATGTTTCTTCTCTCAGGCTACATTAAAAAAAAAGATTTTGTTTTCTACTTTCAGTTATTTGTCAAGGGACAGATTCAAAAAATATTTTTTTACTATTAGAAACACTTAGTTATAGAACTATTTGAATATTAGAACATATATATGAGGCTAACAATAAGAAATACTATGGAAGTCTGAGAAAGAAGTACATGTTCCACATATTTACTACCAATCTGACAAATAGAAATATATACGTCAGTGTTCAGATATGTTCAGGCACTGAGTGTAAGAAATAAATCATATAAACCAGAAGACTTTTCTACATATTTAAAATTTGCCACCTTTTTGTGTGGAGAGAGTGTAATGATTACTAGAATGTATTGTTTCCATAGTGACTAGTGCAGGGGAGTGGAATGCAGGACTTGGATTCTAAGGTTATTTAGTTGCCTTTATGTTCTTTAAATCTCTAAGACCCATATTGGAGAAAGAAAGCCATTTTTCTGTTCAGTTTAGTGCAGTCTTTCCCAGAAAAGACACACGATGTTCCTGACTTTTATTTTGTTCTCCCAATCTCATATAGTTATTGTACTGAAAGAATCTATTAAACTCTGTTCTTAAGGGAGGGGGAAGGAGTCAGAGCTTCCATTCTGAACTCACTGTGTGATATTCAGATAATCACTTCATAAATCTGTACCTCAGTTTCCCCATGAATAGAAATTATATAATAACTAGCCAATTAGCCCGGCATAAGATGGGATTTTCAGGTCTCTCCTCTACCTTGGTCTTCTCTCCAGAGCCTCAGGTCTCTCACACCATCTCTTTCTCTCTTTCCTCCTACTGCCTCCCCCTCTCTCAGCTCTCCTCTGTCTCCTGCCTCTCTCGCCTCTGCCTCTCTCTCTGTCTCTTTCTTTCTCTTCTTCCCCTCCTGCCTCTCACTCTCCCTTTCTCTTCTCCTCTTCCTCCTGACTCTCCCTCCCCTCTGTCTCTCCCCTTCCTCTTCCCCTTTCCCTTCCCCTTCCCCTCCCACCATGGCACTCAGCTGAGTGCTGTGCATTCAGCTGGGCCACCGCAAGGGAGCCCTAACACTCCCCTGTGGCAGCCCAGCTGAGCAAGCAGCACTCAGCTGAGCACCACGGCAGGAGGGGAAGGGGGGGCGGGGTGGTGACGTACATGGCCACACCCCCTGGCCATATACATCAGCACCCCTCCCCCCTCCCCTTCTCTCCATGGCGGCTCGGCCGAGTGCTGAGCCACTCAGCTGGGCCGTGGCAGGGGAGCAAGCAGCAGCGCAGGTCAGCAGCGCAGTGCTCGGCCGAGCCGCCACGGAGGGAAGGGAAGGGGGGGCGGGGCACTGACGTACACGGCCAGGGGGCATGGCCGTGTACGTCACTGTTACAGACCCACAGACACTGGGCTACTATAAATATGATTATTACACCAAAGAGGTGTTGGCAGAAATTGTTAATTACTATTTGTAAAATATTTTTAGATCCTCAGATGAAAGCAATTATTGAATACATATGCAAAATGTTACTAATTATTTCATTATTGCAAAATTACACAATTATCTGTCATATTTATAATATAATTGTGCCTATTACTACTTTAAGGCTTTCTTTCAATTTACACAGAGAATAACATTTCACATTCAAGAGTGAAAAATGCTGACCTACTTTAATTATTTCTTACATGAATATACCACTGTAGCTTATTGAATAAAAAGCATTATGGCCCAGATCCTCAAATTTTTAGGTTGCTAATTACCATTGCAAGAAATAAATGTTTGCTTTGAACAAAATTTTTTGTTTTTCAACTTTTCAGTTTGCAAAATATTATTCAAAAGTTTCATTTTCGGTCAGCTCAAAAAGGTATTGCCAGTGAGCCAAGGCATTAGCTGGTCTCATAGCTGTGGTCAGAAGATTCACTTGGAGATGTTAATCTGATAAACTCATCCTCATCACTCGCCACCCGTCTCCCTCCCATCAGAGAAATCATTCTTAACCTTGGAATCACTCTTTCCTTCAGTGAACCCAAAAACCCCTCACTTCATCTCTCATATATCATCAGGTGGACCCTAGAGATCTCCTTCTCTTTGCTTCTGGAACTTGGGTCCTCTCTACCATTATATCAGATCTTGGACCAGGAAACCTCTCCTAGTATAAAGGCCTTTGGAGAGTCACTGCATAAGCAACCCTATTAATAAAAGCTGGGTAGAAAATGCTAGTCCTTCATCTGCACAACAGGTATTGGATATGTGCTTTACCTAGTATTATAATTCACTAATAAAATAAATTATTAGATTAAGGTCCTGATTGTGATTGGAATATCTGGGTACTACCATAATATAAATACTAACCCGATTGAATATTCAGAGGCGCTCTGATATTTTAGCAGTTCCAACACATCCCTAACCATACTAAGAATGATGAGATGTGTTGGAATGAAGGCTCCAGCTTAATAGAGTCTTCTAGGTAACAGAATCTTCAACACAGATATGAAGAGTGTGCTCTTGTATGGATACAAGACCTGGCATACTAAAAAGTCTTCAAATCAGAAGCTACAGACATTTAAAATCAGATGCCTAAGGTACATCTTTCACATCAAATGGCAAGACATAAATTCGGAGCTTTGGAACAGAGCAGGACAAGAACCACTTGATGTTCAAATCAAGAGAAGAAAGTGGGGATGGCTAGGCCACACTCTCAGAAAACCATTATCCAGCATAGTCTGCCAAGCTCTCACATGGAACCCGCAAGGAAAATGCAAAAGAGGAAGACCTTGGACAACGTGGAGAATCTACTGAGATTGAAGGACAACAACTGGGGTACTCCTGGAGTCAGCTAGAAGTTTTGTCTCAAGACAGAGTGAAGTGGAGGAGACTTGTAGATGACCTATGTTCCACTCGGAGCACAAAGGTTTAAGGAGAAGAAGAAGGTAACAGAAGGATTGCTTCCTCATTCCCACTACATTATCTGAAGAGGAGAAAATATTTTTCCCTTAAAGAACATGAAAACGCAGCAGCACATACTGGGCAATATCTGAAGACTATCTTGGGGATCATGAGCCATGTTACCTCTAATTGTTTTCATCCATATGCTGAATACATTTTGTTATGTGTACTGAGGCATGTACAGATGTGCACTTCCAGTAGAAACACATGCTGATGGCTGCTGCCACATGTGAATGTTGAGCTAATCAGGTGGATGGCATTAGAATGTGTCCTGAGCAGCTGCCCAAGTGCTCAGTTTAGAGAGAACACTGACCATGAGGAAGGGAAGCAGTCACCTGAAGATGAGGAGATGGTACCTAGTGCATAGCTATTAACAAGATGCACTGGATAGGACAGGACCTCCAGCATTCCCTGATGAGGTAAGAAAACTGTATGGTTTGAAAGACAGACTCTTTGGAAATAAGAGGCGAGAGAGAGAGAGAGAGAGAGTGACAGCTGTGCAAACATCCTGTGCCCTTATTTACTGAAGTTACCCGAATATAGGTCAAGGTTTGAAAGTGCTTTAACAGAATCACAAATCCAAGTCTCACTTAGATTTTCTTTGAGGTTCAGTTAAGGTATTTTGCATTGCTCCATTTTGGTGCATGGTTTAAGATTACATTTGTTCTGTGTCTCTGAAAAAATATGCGGCTGATTCTGAGCTCTTATCTTTTCCTCTCAGTAAAGCAATACCATCGTGTAACACACATAATTCTGCTTTGTAGGTTTTATGGAGTGTGCATGTGTGTATAGACATGCACACACACACACTTCACAATTATTGGAACATTAGGAAGCTAAAGACAAACTAATTAAGGGGAACAGATGGAGTAACTGACCTCTGATACACTGACAGTTAAAGATCTTTCAGAAACATTAACTGCACAGCATTTTCTTTTATAAATGTCACCTGAGGGGATAACAAGATGGCAGGAAGCCCAGCAGAAGGGGGGAAAGCTAATGTAGTCTCCCTTTTTACTAATATTATACTTCCACTGCTAACCAATTATGATAATATATCACGGAGATGCTGGTAGTTTATATATGAACAGAACAGCTGTAGCCCATCCTCAAAGAAAGCATGCATATTTATAAATATATCTCTAAATGCTACAGAGGAGACATTGGGCAAACAAACTATGATAAGTGAGATATTCCAAAAGGGTAAGCATTAGGTGTTTTGTGACATTTTATGCTCTTTTGGAGGACCATCATAATAACAACCATATTATGTATATCTATTTCCCCAGAGGACTGCCACCTTGATTTGATTTAATTTTGCTGACATTTTCCTCATCAAATTATAATCAAAAATAAATGTATTCATATGAAAGCTTGGCTAAGATGAGAAAGGAACCCAGGTCTAGTCATCATATGGGAATAAAAGCACAAGAACACTTGTGTGAGGAGCATCTCTCTATATGGTGCTATGTATAGAGTGGGATGGTACGTTTGTAATTAAACCTGAAATGCCAGGTTTTGCAAAGTTTACAGTGTAACTAGGCTGCTTGATAGTTTTGGGTGAGGGCCGTGAAAAACAGTCATGGTGTGTGTGTGTGGGGAATGTTTGCATCAAACCTTGTACAACGGGGTCCTAGGCTATGACAGGTCTGCTGAATGCTGCTATGCAAGTTATGACCATTACCTTTTTGTATGGGGGTTTGCTAAGACTCAAAATTGAAAGCAAAATTAGGGCAAAATGGGTGCAAAATCCTCAAGAAATACCATTGGAAAATTAACTTCCCTGGCCTTTCACACAGACTCAGATTTATGTTGAAAGTTGATGAATCCCTGCTCTCCTTAGAGGGAACCCCCAGCTGAGTTTGCTGGGGGTTTCCTCTAAGGAGAGCAGGGATTCTTCTTCAGACCTGAACATGTACGCCAATTATGTGGCTTTGTGGTAGGCTTTGTCACTGGTCAATCCTCTGACTGTAAGGAGCCTTATTACTGGCGTTGGCTCTGTTTGGCCCAGATATGTTCTCCATCAGTAAGAGATATATTGATAGCATGGACAATAACTGGGCAAGTTTTTATACCACCCATTCCCTCACTGAGACTTGTCTGCATTCCAGTGATCTCCATCTGCTGTAATGCAGCTGGAGATGCTTCTGTATGCAACTGGACTGGTAGTTCCTCTGCTTTATACCATCTTTCACCCTGTCATTCACACTTCACTGTGCTCTGCAACTTGGCTTTAAAAGGACCTGAGTTAGGTGAATGAAGAGAGAAAAGTATATCTGCTCCAGATAGATCAATACTTAAAAATATCTAAATATAAAATATTGTAATGTATAAAATAATGTAATGTTAGCAGTGCATGAATGCCTCAAATCTTTTTAGCTTTTATTATGGAAGGTCATGTTGATCTACTACCAAAGATGCCATTACAGGTTTTACTACTTCCTCACATTAAGACTGTAGCACTACTTCAAATTACCTTCCTAAAAGGATTTGGTGTCTCATAAATTCAAAAGACAGGTAAAAGAGAAAATTTTATAAAGCGTAAGCTGAAGTGTCTTTGATAATGAAATTATTTTCTTCTGAGTTCCTGATTATAAAGCTGGCTTAAAAAAATAAAAACAAACAATCCAAAAAATTTCAAAAGCAACAACTATAACCAAAACCCACACATACACATCATAAAAATTCCACATAATTGTTTTATGTCTCATGTTATTTCTCTTTCTAAAGTTTAAAAATATTTTATGAGGTTACTTTCATTCTTCATATTTTTAACTATGCTATACCTGGGCTATGTCTAGACTCCAAGCTCTTTCGAAAAAGAGCGTCTAGACTACAACCAGTACTTTTGAAAAAGCAAGCCACTTTTTCGAAAGAGAGCACCTAGGCAGTCTGGATACTCTCTTTAGAAAAAGGACAGTTTGCATTACATAGTGCCTTTTTTCGAAAGAGCACTTTCGAAAAAAGGTGTTATTCCTTGTAAAACAAGGTTTTCCACAGTCGAAAAAACTGCTGCGTTCTTTTGATTTACAAAGAAGACAGCAGCAGTCTAGATGCAGGGGAAGTTTTTTTGAAAAAATCCTGTAATCTAGACACACCAATGGTCTAAGCTTTATTATTTATTTATTCACCCTCAAGAGTCTGGGCTCCCGTTTGGACCTGAACATGTACATCAATTAAATAGCACTGTAGTCCAACACCTACAAGTTTAAGTTAATTGATGTTAGAGAAGAAACAGGTGACCCAGGAGTAGATGGGGTAAACAGAACTGCTTTATTGCCCACGCACGTTTACCTCGGACATTCAACACAACAGCCGAGTGGCAACAAATTGGTACCAATTACACCCTTTTATCTATTTTAGTATGTTCATTCAGACATCTATCACTACTTTTCCTAAAACCTTATTTAGAAATGTTAATTCCCATAAAATTAATATTAATAAGCAGGTGATGAATATTGTTATAGCTGCCCCTAATTACTATTTGCAGAATTTCTAATTAAATCAACACTTTCCTATGTTACAAACTTTCCAAATCATCAGGTTACAGAGATTGCAAGGAAAGTAACCCTGAAATATTTATACAGAGCCAGTGATGGTAGATAAAAGACACAACAAAGAGCAGCTTCATGCTTATCTATTTTTGTAAGCTGCAAAAATGAAGGGAAAGAGCATGTCCAAGGGTAATGCCCACTGTGGCTGAACTCCTTACTACTATCCCAGACCCCTAATCATTTTACATATCCCAAAAATTGACACAGGCCAGCTGCAGGTGTTTAACTGCAGTGTGCATACTCCCTATTCTTCTATGTGCCCTGCAATCCATTCATATGTGTATCTTTTTACTTACACATGTCCACTTAGATGTGTTTAATATAACTTTCAAAATGACCTAAACATAAAAAAGATGTATAAATGCCTCTTTGTATTAAATACCTTAAGCTCACTCATGGTGAAATGATGAAGATTTGCAGGAAAATTTAATATGAAATATTCATAATGTTACTTTTTTGGAAGAGTCAATAAAATAGATTTTCCTTGTGGGAGAGCACAAACCTGTGAAAATTCAAAGTTTGTATTTCAAACTTTTTAATTTTAAAGTCACCTTTCAGCATAGGATTAACTGATAATTCATTAAAATACAACAAAAACTAAAAAGTGACAAAATTTCAAATAAAATGAGTGCAATTTTCATTTGTAACAAATTGTGAGAAATTCAGATTGTGAGTTATTTCAATTTGTTTTATAAATATTTCATTCTCTCTAGTAAGAGCTATCATCATCATTTTAAAAAGTGAGACTATATTAACCCCCAATTGAAATTAGGCATTGAATCTAATATGGCATTTAACTGAGCCATTAGATCAAAGGACTTGAAGCTAAAATAGTAGAACTAACTTAATGTCATTAGTAGTAGTCTTTCAGCAGTGTCCAAAGCCGTCAGTCACAATTAATATTCCATTGCATTAGGATCTGGAAATGTAGGGCTGGAGGGGGACCTCAAGAGATCATGAAGCCGGTTCTCTGAACTGAGGTAGAAACTAATAAATCTCTGTAGAGAGCTTACAGAACTAATATCTAGTAAACTAGAAAACTTACCCAGCATTGCTCAGGTCCTTCATGGCAGAAGGCTTGGAGTGTGGTGGGTGCAGGAGTCAGGAGTCTACACTATGGAGTTATTTCAAAATAACTCCCCTTAATTCAAAATAACAAGCAGAGCGTTCACACCACCAGACCAGTTATTTCAAAATCCAGCTTTCCATGAAGAATAATGTCTATTTCAAAATTGTTATTTTGAAATAGTATTAGTGTGGACTCTCAGCTGCTGCTGTTTCGAAATAATTGGCCTCCAGTGGCCTCTCACAGCTACACTTGTGGCTGCTCTGGCTACAGCTGCCAGCTCCACTGCTTCTCTTCTCCTGCAGAGCTTTTAAAGCAGCAGGCTGCAGGCAAAAGTCTTGCAGCACGAGGATAGCCTTGCCAGCCATGTGCTATACCAAAACCACACAGGACCTATGGTCGAGCCCAGTACACCCTCTGAGCCTCCCACAGCTGCCAGAACTCCCACAGCACGTTCTGCTACAAGTGGCCAAGGATGTAAGTGAGAACCAGCCTGCACTGGTGTGGAGATCCTGGATCTCACTGATGTCTGGGATGAGCAGACCAATATCCAGGATCTCTACACCAGAGGCGCAATAGCCATATGGCTGCCAGCCTGGCCCAGAAGGGACATATGCAGGTCTTCATGAAGTTAAAGGAGCTCTGTCAGGCCTACAATAAGGCTAGGGAGCAGAATGGATGCTCGGGGTGGCACCGGACATGTGCTGGTACTATGACCAGCTCAATGCCATCCTGGGAGTGCAGCAGCTCAACTCCCCTCCCCCCACCATTGTCACTAAATCTGGCTATAACGTGCCCGGCAGCAACTCCCAGGAGGGCAGTGTTGTGGAGGATGATGTGGAGGAAGAGGAGAAGGAGGAGGAGCAGGCCAGCCAGGTGACCATGCCTACAAGCCAGGAGCTGCTCTTCACCCTGCAGTCGTTCCCCCTCTCCCAGGAGTCAGACGAACCCAGGGAAAGCACTGCAGGTGAGTTCTGTAACTTTCCCTATGCACACACATATTCTCCGCGTGTGTGTGTGCTCGCACATGTGCACACACCCACTGTCTAACTGATTATGCACTTTTAAAAAAATCATACATATTTTGTAAGCCATGTTAGTCCATGATGGGAATGAAATTACACCAGGAAAGAAACTGGCCACATGAACCAGGGAAGGAAAAAAATCACAGAGTTTGAAAAATAAATTTCAAATTCATAATGCAAACTTTGCAGAATCAAATTTACCTTTTTTTCCCTCCAAAGTTACCCAGAAGAAAAGATGTTGAAAATATTTGTGGGGCTATAAATTCAAAGGATGTGAGCTAAAGCTACTGCTAGGGAGAATAAAGTAAAAAGATGGACATTTACTCATTTTACATTTCTGTAATGGAAAAGATGTAAATTGATTCTTCAATCACAACTAATCACATCTTAAGCCATATGAAACGATATAGTAGGACAGCACGATTGAAACTAGAATAAGAATAACTGAAGATTAATTGGTGTGAAATTTAGGTAAATTGTATGAGGCAGAAAATGAATATGGAACAATGTAAAATTAACCTTAAAGATACAACTAAATCTAAATGCTTTTAAGCTGATTCAGTAATGATGGTAATTATGTCTAAAGTAATGGGGGCTGAAAACTACAAGGAGAATTTAATTACGACTACCACAAAATAATTCTATAAAACAAGCAGAGTGAACCACAGTGATGTAGGCTAAACCTAAACAGTGGTAAGTTGAATGCCAAATGATATAAAACAAAAGCTGGTATGTATTTGCATTAAGACAGGAAAATGTGAATACTGAATGATATGCAGTCAGTGGATAAGCGTGAAAATTGAGTGTAGGAAGAGAGATGTTAAACTCACATTCTGAAACAATATCAGTTTGACCCAGGCCCATGGAAATTGACTCAACAACAAGATAGATGTGTGGAAAATGAAGAGAATAAAAAATGTTGATAACGGAATCCAAGATAAAAGGAAATAAACTAAAATGATGATGGCTGATTATACAGTTATAGGTGCAGCATCAAATTATGTGAATAGATTTAGAGATGATGGAAAATGAACTCTGTGATTGAATTGGTGTAAAGACAATATAAAACTATGCTGCAATGTTATAAGTGAATTAAAGATGATGTGTACTGAGCTCACGAGGATGGATGTGGAGTGAAATGTGTAATGAACCCGACTGATAACATGGGGAGCTACACAGAAAATGGTTTTAGTCAGTCCCCCGTGGATGTAAATGAATATAAAGAACATGAAGTAAAGTTATTATTCTGAGGATTAAACCTAAAACAAAAAGAGAAGAGATTATTCTGAAACTGTAAGAATTGACTCTAATTATGCTATTAAATTGGAAATTAATTTGAGAGCTATAATCCAAACCAGAAGTTTTCTTTTTGAATGCAAAATATGTTGAAGTAAATCCCTAACAATTGGGAAATCCACCTAGAATGACATGATCTGACTACCCAGTGAAATATTAGGTTATATTTATAAAGAAGGTGAACTAAGTAAATTGTCATTTATCCCAGAGTTTAATGATGTAATCATTTTAGTTTTCTGTAAAATAAATCTTATAAGGCAATTTCACATATGGCATTTATGGGCCGATGCACTGAAAAGGTAGAGAGCACATATATCTGAATTCTGAGGCCAGATAGCAGTAACTCCCCATCAAGAAGAACTGAAGTTTAAATTAGGATAGATGAGCTTAGGCAGAGCACTACTAAGAATGTTCTGCATAAGACCTTCTGAAGTGAAACTACTGAGTTTCATCTCTGAATTAATTCTCTGTGGAACTCCCAATCACTTTCATTATTCACGGTCCAATGTGGAACTTCTCAGCTACAAAGTTTGGATCAATATCTAAATTTCCTCAAAACTCAGGGAGTTTAGCTCTGGGACTTTGCTTTAGGCCTAACTCTGATATAAATGAGTTTGTATGTGATGCAATGGCATAATATATCGCCATACTCCATTCCAGTGGTTTTTTACCTTTTATTTATTTGTGGATTTCTAAAAATTTTTAAATGGGTATGTGGAACCCTTTGGAAATCTTAGACATAGTCTGCAGACACCCATGGCTCTACACAACACAGAGTGAAAATCACTGCTCTATTCTACAAAGGGCCAAATAATTTCTGAATTGAAATGAATTTTTTATATTAACATCTAATGTTGGCAAATAGACAGTAAATCCCTAACATTATCAAATGAGTTCTGATAAAATAATTGCAATGAAAATCTTCACCCAAAACTTATACCACAATACTTTGTGGTTTGAAAGTTAGATATTTCAGGTGAAATCCTGGTTCCACTGAAGTCAACAGGAATTTTACCATTGATTTTAATAGGACTAGTCCCGAATAGAGAGCCACATGAGACTGCCACAAAGGAACCAGTCGCTCCTGCTCACAGAGTTTCTAGAGAGGCCTGCCTGACTCCCGAACCCATGGTGTGACACCTTCTCACCACAAGCCACCACTAAGGAGGCTGGGGTCATGGACACACACAGCAGTGTTGCACATGGCACACGGTGAGGCCCACATTCCCAAGGCAGTATTCAGTCCCAGGCAAGTGCAGTGAGGCAGAGAACACTGAGCCTCTGCATGGAAACCTGTCATGGGGAAGGAAGAGGAGGGGACCCCAGCAGCAACCTCTCCAGGAAATGGTCCCTGCTGCTCACACACACCTCCCCCATCATCCTCCCCCACTGTCCTCTAGTGGTCAGGGATAGAAGTCCTCTCCCTGTGGGACCTGGCGTGAGTGTGGTATGTAGGGAAGGTGAGCTGGCCCATCTCACCCCCCCCCCCCACCCACAGTCTCGTAGCCTGGCTGGCACCTTCCCCATGCTTGCTTGTCTCTGGGGTTTGGGGTATCAAGGCTCCCTTGGGACATCTGTGCCCCTGCAGAACAGTGCCCACTGTCTAGGTCACAGATAGCCTTGCTCGAAGCACATTGCCTTCATCTGAACTGAGTGTTGGCTCAGAGATGATGGCTAGGCTTCATGCACACTGTTTCTTGAGATGACTGCCCTTCTCAATGTTCTGCACAGCTGCAAGTGGGGCGCAAGCCACACCTCTTGTGCCAACTTCATGACCTCATGAGACCTGCAGGCATCAGCGACCCTGGGAAGATCTGCAGCAGGAACACATTGCCTGCCTGCATGCTCTGCGCTGGTTTCTTGAGCAGCAAGAGCAAAGGTTGGATGCTGACTTGGAGCTGCACCATACCACCTTGTAGAAGTTATCTCAGCAGGCATGGAGCAAAGCATACATGTCTGACATCAACTGCCTGGTCGCTGCCTTTGAGTGGTCCAGCAGCCACCCACCTGCACTGACTCCTTTCCAAATCCCCTCACACCCGCCCCTACACCTGCCTCTGCCCCCCAGCCACCAAGGGCTCCACACATGAGACCATTCAAGTCAGGCGCCAGTCCCAGCTTCATCCCTGAGCTCCACCTCCCACTTCCTCCCCCCACTTCCTCCTTCCCAGGTTCTTTCCCCAGTCCCTCCCTAGTTATAGTTACCCCCAAATAAAAAAAACCAGCTTATTATTTCAAAACAAACTGTCTGGTTTATTGTATTTGCAGGGAGGGGAACCTGGGAAGGGAGGGAAGGGGTAGAGAGGAGTGGGGAAATAAAGGGAGCAATGAGGAGGCCACTTGTGGGGGTGCCCCGCTTGAAAACCAGTCCTGGCTTAGAGTGCCCGGAGTGCCCACAGTGGGCACATCACACCACTCGGCCATCAGCCCAGCTGCACTTGCCGCAGGCTGCCATCTGGGGAGAGGGGGCAATTGGGGGGCTGCAGGAGAGCTTCCACCCCAGAAGCCCACAGAGCCAGCCCAGTCCTCCCCATCGGGGGCTCGTGCCCCATTCCTCCCTCACCTCCTTCCACTTACCCTTCCCTAGCCCCTTTTCTTGATGTACAAAATAAAGGACAATTGTGTTCAAAAATGGACTCTGTCTTTATTGAACAAAACTGGGGGAGACTGGGAAAAGGAGGTGGGAGAGGGGAAGAGAGAGGATGGGAGAGGGGAGGGCAACTACAATGATCAGGGGTTGGGAACAGGTCCCATATGAAGAGAGGCTAAAGAGACTGGAACTTTTCAGCTTAGAAAAGAGGAGACAGAGGGGGGACAGGATAGAGGTCTCTAAAAGCAGGAGTTGGGTGGAGAGGATGCATACAGAAAAGTTCTTCAGTAGTTCCCATAAAGAAGGACTAGAGGACACCAAAGGAAAGGAATGGGTAGCAGGCTTCAAACTAGTAACAGAAAGTTGTTCTTCCCAAAGCAAAGAGTCAACCTGTGGAACTCCTTGCTGCAGGAGGCTGTGAAGGCTAGAACTAGAACAGAGTTGAAAGGGAAGTGAGATCAAGTGATGGAGGTTGGGTCCATGGAATGGTATTATCCAGGGGGTAGGAGTGGTGTCCCTGCCCAAAGTTTGTGGAAGGTTGGAGAGGGATGGCACGAGACAAATGGCTTGGTCACTGTCTCCGGTCCATCCCCTCCAGAGTCCCTAGTTTGGCCGCTGTCGGCAGACAGGCTACTGGGCTAGATGGACCTTTGGTCTGACCCAGGACGGCCATTGTAAGCTCAGGGCTCAGGGTCGGGGGTCTCGGTGGACCAACTTGATTTTCATGCACTCCTGCTCCTGGGTGGCCAGGCTGGCAGCTCTCCTGCCCTAGACGGCCACCTTCCTGTGCCTAGTGCGGAGATCGTGGACAAGGTCCACGATGTCCGCAGTAGCCCAGGCGGGTGCCCGCCTCTTGTAGTCCTGGGCAAGCTCCCGGGAGCCGCCAGCTTGGTCCCGGGAAGAGGGGAAGGGCTGGGGGGCATCGGGTGGCTGGCTCGATCCGTGCCAGGTGCAGGGTCTGCTGGCTGGGTACTGGCAGGCTTGCACCTGGCATGGGCACCGTAGCCAGCCTGTGCCCCTTTAAGGGGTCCGGGGCCGGGAGGGGGGCATAGAGTTTCCCTGGTGTTGGCCAGAGTGGCCACCAGGGAAACCTGGGAAGCCTTATCCTCCCACTAGTTCGAATTAAGGGGCTACACAGCCCTTAATTCGAACTAGCTAGTTCGAACTAGGCTTAATCCTCGTAAAATGAGGTTTACCTAGTTCGAACTAAGTGCTCCGCTAGTTCGAATTAAATTCGAACTAGCGGAGCGCTAGTGTAGCGCCTATTAAAGTTAGTTCGAACTAACGTCCGTTAGTTCGAACTAACTCTGTAGTGTAGACATACCCTCAGATGTGCTCAGACCCCTGATAGGATAGCCGGATGGCAGCAATGCACAGCTGCTCAAAGGCCCTGGCCAACTGCTCGGCTTCTGCCCTCTACCCTGGCAGGAAACTCCTCCCACCTTTGTTTTCATAAAGGTTGTGCAGGATACATCAGGCTACCACCAACAGGGGGACATTCTGTTTGCCGAGGTACAGGTAGGTGAGGAAGCAGCAGAATCTTCTGTTCAAATGGCCAAAGACATCCTCCACCACAATGCAGGCCCCGTTGAGCCTGCCATTGAAACATTCCTTCCTGGGATCCAGGTGTCCCGTGTAGAGCTTCATCAGTCATGAGAGCAAAGGGTAGGCTGCATTCCCCATGATGCACATCAGCATGTCCACATCCCTGACCCTGATGGTGCAGGCAGGGAAAAAAGTGCATCTTCTGGAACAGGTTGGAGTTTTGGAACATGCAGGTATCATGAGCCTTCTCTGACCACCCAAAACCGATGTCAGAGAACTAGCCTCAGTGATCCACAAGGGCCTGTTGGACCATTGATATAATCGGAGGCACAGTAGTCGGGCGCCCGAATAGAGTTGTGGGTGCCATCAATGATCTTTCTCCCCACAGTTGGGGAAGTGATGATGGGGTCCATGTCGCTCAGTATAATGACGTTTTGCAGCAGGATGGTGTTGATGGCCCCCATTACCTGCAGAAGGATACAAACATAGAATCACAGGGTTGCCAAAGCTCCAGGAATTCCCCAGGCCAACACCCTTCCCCCACACGAGGGTCAATCCCAACTTACCCCATCCAAGACAGGGCTTTGTGAAGGCAGGACTGCAAAACCTTCAGGGAGGGAGAGTTCATCTCCCCCCCTTCCTAAGGAACCCCATCAGGTAGTTCACCACTCTCCTAGGGCAATTGCAAGAGAGTCATACCTGCAGGATCACAGCCTAACACCGAACTGGTTCCCAATGGAGCAGTAGCTGTCTGGTGTGGTGAGCTTCCAAATGACGATGGTGACCTGCTTCTGGAGGGGGATAGTGGATCACACGTGGATGTCCCATTGCTGGAGGGCAGGGTGAGCCACTCACAGACCTCCACGTGCAAAAGGTCTGGAGCCACTGCTGGTCTGGAGCCACTGCTCCATCATAATCCAGTCCCACCAGTTGGAACTGCAGTCCCGACACCAGAAGCGGCTGTGCACAGTGTGCAGGGGAGGGTGGGAGAGGCTGTGCTGCATGAGAAGCACATGGAGTAGGGTGAGAAGGTGCCCCAGAGTACAGTGCTGGTCCTGGTCCTGGTCCTGGTCCTGTAGTGCCACATGGACAACCTGCAATAACTGCACAGGAGGTGCAGCATGAGATCTAAGAGCACAATAAATGCTTTGCATCAGGTTTGGCTCCATGGCAGATGTTCTGTGGTGTCTACAAAGGCAACCAGAACACATAGGGTACATCTAGACTACATGCCTCTGACGACAGAGGCATGTAGATTAGGCTACCTGGCATAGGAAAATGAAGCAGTGATTTAAATAATCGCCACTTCATTTAAATTTAAATGGCTGCCATGCTGAGCCGATCAGCTGTTTGTCGGCTCAGTGCACTAGTCTGCATGATCCGCGGTCAACATCAAAGGCATTTGTCGACCTCCCAGGTATGCCTCCTGGGATGAGGTTTACCTGGGAGGTCGACAAATACCTTTGATGTTGACTGCGGAGCGCCCAGACTAGCACGCTGAGCCGACAAACAGCTGATAGGCTCAGCGCGGCAGCCATTTAAATTTAAATAAAGCAGCGATTATTTAAATCGCCGCTTCATTTTCCTAAGCTAGGTAGCCTAATCTACATGCCTCTGTCGCCAGAGGCATGTAGTCTAGACGTACCCATAGTGAGATGAGTTTTCTGTCCCTTGAGGAGGTAGGCAAAGGTAAAGAGCCCGAGACACGACTGTAAAGGGGAGCCCCTTAAAAGCACAAATCTCAGATAGCCTCAGGCAACAGCTCCAGGAAGACAGTGTTGTCCTGATGCCCTGCTCGAAGTGCTTCCGGGGGTCTTTACATGCGATTCAGACTCCAGTCAGTGTGGATACGCTGTTTCGATACACTAACGGCCAATTCATTTCCCAAAATTAAGAATTGTGATAGAGCATAGTTTAGTATGAATTTTTTTGAAATGTTAAATTTGTATCCTGTATTGTTATTTCAGGAGCTAATATTCTAAAACAGCTTATTTCAAAACAAGCATGTAGTGTAGACATACCCTAAGAAGTGCTCTATTTCTGAGCCTATCAAATGAGGAGACTTCAGAAAGATATAAGAAGTCTGTTCTCTCATGTTTTTCAACTTGATTTCCAGATGAAAGAGGTTGGGATAAGCAAGAACAAAATTATGCATGATTATTTTATCCAAACTAATTCTTTCAAGGCCATCTTTTGGCCATCATCAATTGCTAGTATAATAATTTGACCTTGGGACCTTTTTTGACACTGTAGAAAGACACCATATGTGGTATTTATGTCTGAGGAACTATGAAGTTTACTGTTGAACAATCAAAAGAACTTGTCCAGCCACCATTGATGTGTGTATAGGTCTTGGTTGTATGGATTATATATTTCAGTATTATCAGGAGTAATTTAGTTGAAGTAATGATTGCTATAGTATGAAATGATATGGGGCAAACTCATCAGGATGATTGATGTCAAGATCTTCATATCTCCCATGCAAAATAAATCTTAAAGATGCCCGCTGTCATTGTAAGACAAATGTTCTGCTTCGCATCACGATGTAAGATCTGATTCTCATTTCTTTTTTGTGATACTGTAAAGTAATAGAATATATGTCAGTAGAAAAGAAATCTTTCTAGTGTAATGTATATAGTCTTTGTATACTCACTATAACAAAGGCTTTCTTATAATAATATGAAAGTTGCTTTTCAGTGAAATAGAGTGAAATCTGTAGAAACCTATTACCGTTTACTTAATGATATGCTTTCTCTCTCTCTCTCTCTCTCTCTCTCTCTCTCTCTCTTTCACACACACACACACACACACACACACACAATCAATTTGTCAAGCTTTTGGGTGTGTGCTGTGGGAAATCTATACAATTTATGAATTATGGTTAACACTATGTCGTTCTGATGAAGAAGCTGTATTTTTGAATACCTATATGTGTATGTGCATTCTACCTTTGCTGATAAAGGCTGTGTCATGTCCCTCCCAGGCCAGGTAAAATGGTAGTTTGTTAGAGCTCAGTGACTGCCTATTCTGGTGAAAGCACCTTGAGACAATGGGTTACCTCCAGCCTAGGCAAACTACTTTAATCATCTCTTTTTCTGTCAGAGGCTTGTGAAGGGGGAAAAGAATGGAAAATTCGGAATCAGACAGAGATAGAGGTGACAAAGCTGAATACTAAAGAAGTACTTTGTGTACATTTAAACTGCACGCTTATTTTGAAATAAGCTACTCTGGAAGAAATACTCGAAATAGCTTCTTTCGAAATAGCACGTCTACAATACAGGAATGCCTCAAAATTAATCCCAGGAGGCACTGGGGAGTAGCTATTTTGAAATAGCAGCAGTGGAGCAACCACACTACTGCTATTCCGAACTAGCCATTTTGGAATAGGCATTATTCCTCATGGAATAAGATTCACAGAAGTTGGCATAAGCTGTATGTTATTTTGAATTTATTTTGAAATAACAACGAGGGTGTCTACACAGCAATTGTGTTATTTCAGAATAATGGCCAGACATCTGTCAGGAATGGTGTAGACGGAGCTTGGTCCTGCCTTGAGGGCGGGGGGCTGGACTCGATGACCTCTTGAGGTCCCTTCCAGTCCTATTATTCTATGATTCTATGATTCTATGAAATAACACAGCTGAGTAGAGGCACTCTTAGGCTGTGTCTAGACAGCAGGGTTTTTTTGAAAAAAGTAGACTTTTTTCAAAAAAACATCACCTGCGTCTAGACTACAGTTGCGTTCTTTCAAAATTAAATCAAAAGAACACGTCTTTTCTTTCATTTCACGAGGAAGAAGGCCTTTTTCAATGGAGATCCATCAAAAAAAAAGTGTGTGGGTATGTGGCGAGCTAGTTTTTTTGGAAAAAGGTCCTCCAGGAAGAAGCCCTGGTAAACAGTCCAGGGCATGCCTTGCATCTCTCTGGTTCCTGTCTGCAGCCATCTTTTAAAGGGACAGTCACCCTCACAGCCAGTTGTGGCAGCAAAGCATCCAGAGCACACGGCTCTTCCAGTGCAGCCATCTCCCAGCCCCAAGACCCTCCAGGCCCTTCCTGACAGCCTTTTGGGGACCCAACCAAGGGCTTCAAACGCTGGGCGCTGGCAAAGTCTGGGCCAGAGGTCAAGACCCTTCTTGAGCTCTGGTCAGAGGAGGAGGCCTTACAAGACCTGAACACCAGGTGGCAAAATGCAGACATTTTTGGCCGCATGGCAGAGGCCCTGGCCAAGAGAGGGCACCACCCCTGCAACCAGGACCAGGTGTGCTCCAAAGTGAAAGAGCTGTGCCAGGGCTGCGCAGCCCCCCACTACTGCCCTTATTATTGGGAGCTTGCGCAGATCCTTTATGGTGGGGAAGCACGCACACCACTGCGTCTCATCCAGTCTGGCTTGGCTTGGCCCTGTGGTGGATGTGCCAGAGCAGGACCAAACCAGTCAGGGGAGTCTGGAGACGGGAGATAGTGCCGGAGGAGAAGGACAGCAGGAGACCATGACCCTCACTCTGGAGCCAGTCACCCATACCCCAGAGGCCTCTCATGTGTCATCTGATGCCAGAGACAAAGCAGCAGGTGACTGCAGCGAGGTCATGTAACAAACAGGTGGGGAAGGTGGGTGCACATTGGGTGACCTGTAATACTCACCATGGACCTCGTGCAGCTGGCTATGCATGTGCCAACATGTTCAGGGGTAGAGTGTGACACATGGGGGTGTGCCATGTGGTGGGATAAACCATGTCCAGAACATACCCAGGTGGTTTGTCAGTGTGAGGTCCCATTGGCTCTTTGGGACCCTTGTGATGCTCAGGCTGATGCCCAGGTCACATATGGTGTTACCTTCAGAACGTCTGAGTCCCGTCTCTGAAGGAGAGGGCATGCCCTTTTGGACAGCTGTTGCACACACGACTGATTGTGTCTTCCTCTTTTTCTCCATAGTCGAACCAGCCATGCAAGAGGGCCGCAGCACCCCAGCTCCACCTCCATCCCGGGGACTTGGGAGCCGCAGACACAAGCGTGTCTATGCAGACATCCTGAGGCAGCATGTGGTGACCGTGCAGGAGCTCAACACCATCCTGCAGGAGAGGATGGAGGAAGATGCTTGGTGGCATGATTGGCTGATGGAGGAGTTTGTCCAGCAGTGCACATCCCTGTGTGCCATTCTCAGGGAGGTCTGTGGCTTGCCTGCTCCTGCTCCTCCAGCACACCATGACCCTGCCCCACCAAACCCCCCTTCCACGGCACCATCCCTTCCCCCCTTGTACCTCCCTCTCCCTCAGCCCCCTCTCTCCCTGGCTCCCCAATCCCCCAGTACCCCTCTCCCCCTGGCCCTTCTCTCCCCCAGGCCTCCCAGACCCAAGTGCACCTACCCTCTCTTGTCCAGGCAACACTCAATCACCCCACCTGATCCTGAGGCCATGGTGGACCCCGAACGTAAGGTGCCAGGAGCCTGCGGGCAGGCAAGCACTGTCCAACCTGATCCCCTTCCCCCCTCCAGGTTTCAAGTCCCCTTCCCCCCTCCAGGTTTTACGCACCCCCACCACCGCAGTTAAACACAATGTTGGGTATTTAAGAAAATGTTTATTTTTGATGCAGAAAGTATACTTTAAGAAAAAAACTATGTACAATAAACGAAAGATTTTATATGTTTACAACATTTCTACATTCTGTTTGATATTTACAACAATAAAACAGAAGTTATTCTTTTCAGACAAAACCTGGTGTTTATTATTTCTACAAACAGTGTCAGGGTGAGGGTTCAGGAGGGAAGGTTGTATTGGGCCAGGGCCAAGCCCCCAGACAGGAGGCCCTCAGGAGACTCAGTGGCCTCCATTAGAGAATCGCTCCCGTAGGGCCTCCCGGATGCGAACACTAGACCGGTGAGCCTGGGGGATGGCAGCTATCAAAGTGGCTGGTCAAAGTGCCTCTCCTGACCATCAGCACCTGTACCCCACCCTGGTAGGAAGGCCTCCCCTTTCCTCTCCACCAGGTTATGGAGAACACAACACACGGCCACCACCTCAGGGCCATGTGAGCAAGCACCGGAATCTCCCTTTTAAACATCCGAACGTACATTCCACCTGCTTGCAATCCTGGTTAAGATGAGCATTAAACTGCTCCTTGCTTGCATCCAGATGGCCAGCTTAGGGCTTCATCAGCCACGGCATCAGGGGGTAGGCGGCATCAGCCACTATGCACACTGGCATGTGCACGTCCCCAACCGCAAAGTCACAATGCAGGGAAAATGTTCCTGCCTGCAGCCTCTGGTAGAGATACGAGTTCCTGAAGATGCGGGCATCATGTGCCCGCCCCAACCACCCAACACAAATGTCAGTAAACTGGCCACAATGGCCAGGAGGACCATTGAAAAGTAGCCCTTCCTGTTAACGAATTGGGCTTCTCGGTGGGGTGGTGCATGGATTGGAATATGTGTCCCATCAAGCGTTCCTCCACAGTTCGGGAAGCCAAGGGCAGCAAAGCCGGCCACAATGCTGTCCAGGTCTGCTAGATGGACGAGCCTGTTCAGCAGCTCAGAATTGATGGCCCTCACCACCTGCAGAAAGAGACAAATAGACAGACAATAAAATTTTAGAAGGGGTGCCTGATCTCTTGGGAGAACCCACCACCCACCTTCCCCCTCAAGCACCCTGGGAATCCCCTTCTCAGAGCTCCACCCCCCCACTTCCCAGCAGCTCAGGGTGAGTGGAGGAACTACCTCCCACTCCCACTCCCCCTTGCCCTTTCCTGACAGTCTTCCTTTTTTACCCCACCCTCAACTGTGACTCTCCCCCTACAATGACTTACCTCCATCAGGATGGACCCAACAGTAGACCTGCCCACTCCAAACTGGTGTCCCATGGAGCGGTAGCTGTCGAGGGTGGCCAGCTTCCAGAGGGCAATGGCGACCCTCTTTTCCAGGGGGATGGCGGGCCGCAGCTGGGTGTCCTGCCATTGCAGAGCGGGGGCGAGCCAGGTACACAGCTCCTGGAAATTGGCCTTCTGCATCTGGAAGTTGTGGAGCCACTGCTGGTTGTCCCACAGCTCCATAACGAGCTGGTCCCACCAGTCGGAGCTGGTGTCAAGCCTCCAAAAATGCCTCTCCATGAAGAAGTTTGGAGGCAAGGGCAGTGGGACTGCATGACAGGCAAACCTTTTGTACATCTGGTCTGGGTCCAGATGGGGAAGTAGCTTCATGACTGTGGTTTGCAGATGCAGAAAAACTTGCAGTATGATGTCATGGGACCATCGCCTGCCCAGAGGCAACTCTGGCTCCATGGCAAAAAAAGGGGATCCAAATCAGGAAAACCTCCAAACAAAAAAACCTGCTGTGCTGTCCCAGGAAGCCGGGCACTCCAAACCAGCACTGCAAAAGTGGAAATAAAACATTAAACATCAAAACTCAAATGTTTCAATAATTTTTTATGTCAAATTTTGACAAAATTGATATGTTCCCATGGAGCATTTCAGCTTCCTTGATTCAGTGTTTCTGATAGAAAATTGCTATACTGGGTCTGATCTGCTGTAAACACACACAAAACTAGGAACTTGATTCTAATATCTCTGTTTAGGAAATGTCTAAATAGGGCTAACCTATCAGTCCACAACTCTTATGTGCCAATGAAAAACAGAACACAAAATACTAGCATAAATGCTGAATTACAAGGCTGATATATGACATCTTAGCAATAAGTAGTAAGCAGAGAATTCAGCTATTAAAATAACAGGTTACTCACTACTCAGGATGATGGATTCTACCTTTGCAGCTTATTCAAGCTTTGATGTGAATACGTATGACTCAATAGTAGAGACATGAAAAATTAAAATATGTGGAGGGAAATAAATGGGGCATGATAAATTACAAAGCTGTCTAATTTATGCAAAAGTTGCATTTTGTCGCATAAACTGGGAATACCGAAGAAATAGACAAGAGACCATTTTATGAAGCATGCGGATCATTTGACTCCTTCGTTTTCCCAAAGGGACAAAAGAATTGTAGTAGAAGCTATGTCTCTGTTTTGTGCTGAGATTGTGATTCCCAGCTTTCAGACATACCTATGCTAGATCTCACTGAGCTACAATGCTAAAAAATAATAGACATTTGTTCAAGAGGTTCCCTTTTTTATTTGCCTAGAGTCTTGGATGGGTATGTACTCAACGTATGTAGCCCCTCCTGTGGCTTATGCTGCAACAGCTACACTTTATTTATAGCTCAGATAGAGCTACTGTGGATGTATCTTCTTAAGTTGGGAATTACATTGCAGCTCAAACAGACACAGTCTGACACACAGTACTGAGAGTCACGGAGCCTAGTTTCTTTTCTAACCAGGTATGCTCTGTGACCCTGGACAAGTCACTTTGTCCAAAATTAGACATACGAATGAAAATAAATGAAGTTCAGTTTTCAGAGATGTTGAGCTTCCCCCTTCCTGACTGAATTTAGTGGGAACTGTAGGTGCTCAATGCTTGTGAAAATAAAAGTACATTTAGTTTCTTAAATATGGATCTAGACAAGAAATTTATACGCTAATATTGCAAACACTTTTTTTTTTTGCCTTATGGCTTCTAATGACACTGACAATTAATTAGATGTAGACATTCTATCAATGCAGTATCATCCAAAGATGTAAAGAACATCCATCTGCCATTAAGAAGATAAAAAGGATAGTCCATAACCGGAAGGCTTGCTGTTTGTTTTTGAGCTTCAGGAGGACAATGGGAGTTCAGTAAACTCTTAAGATAAAGATGTAAGTTAAACCACCTGTGACCATAATGCACCCTATTTTTAATGAAAAAGGATCTTTTGATTCATATGCTTCTTCCAATGAATGTGTGACAACTGATCTGGAGAGACTAAGGAATGCAGATATTGAGTGACTGCAAGAAACGCACCATTAATCTACAATACTGTTGCTCAGCACTTGAGAAAGGTCATGTTTGATGTACTGTCTGAGATACCAAACTATTTCAGAAAAGAGGGCTCTTGACTTACGCAGGTATTTTGATATGGTTTGAGATGAAATTATGAAGTAAACTGTATTGAGAATTGGCTGTTGAGAATTGTGCAGTAATGTGGCCAGGGCCCTGTCCTCCCATCTAATTGCTGGGAAGCAAGGCCAACCAGAACAGGAAGGCCAGAGACTGGAGTAGCGTGAGTCACATGAGTGATGAAACAAAGGGCAGAGTTGTCCTCCCCTGCACCCCATGGTGTTCCACTCCCTTTTGCTTATCCACCCTCCTGAGCCTGGCAATATTTAGCCTAATCACTTGCCTCACTGGATCACTGTAATGCCTAGTCTAGCCCCTTGCTTCAGCGGTATACTACAATCTGATATGGCTATTCTCATCCCAGGGAAGAGTGGTTCAGGCTTTCCTTGTCCTCCGGACCCCAACCCAGAAACCCTCTAGCAGAAGCCATCCACTGTACTCCTACTACTCTCCCCTACTGCCTTCCTCCCTGGGCCACTTTCCCAGCCACAGCACCTTCAAGGCCCTTTTAAGTAGGGTCCCAGTCTGGTGGTTGTCAAGCTACCACTCCTCCAATCTCTACTGGGCTGTCCAGAACTACTTTACTTAGATGGTCCCAGGGAGCCTGTCCATCTCCCTCCAGCCACACAGAGAGACTTAGCAGCCCCTTTTTATATCACTTTCCCCAGCTCTGATTGGCTGCCTCAGGAAGCCTCCTCCTTATTGGCTTCCAACAAGTCTTTTAATAGTTGGAAGGTTCTGTCCAGTATCCTCCTGGCATGCTTTATCCTCTTCTCCTTCTGAGTAGGTAGCTGTACCAATACAATATGCAATAGATGCCATAATCAGGCCATCAATAAATGTCCATAAGGTCGCAGTGCTAGTTCTCCATGAGTGGGTAACACACCTATGATGGAGAGTGAACTGAATTTTAGCATATGTCTTCTTGATGGGTTTTTAAAAGGAATGGGATAAAACTAATTGTATCCCTAAAAAAAATTAGGATGTGGTTCTGTAGGAAACACGCATGCATGTGTGCAATTTTATTGGTCTGATGATCCTCCTTTACTTCAATGGTTTGTTCATATGAGTTAAGTTATACATATGTATGTTAGCAGGACTGTGCCTGGCAAATTCTGAAAATGCTGGCATTAACCTTTCTGTCTCAATTTTCTTAACTATAAAATGAGGAACAATGAAGAGTGTTGCAGCACCTTAAAGACTAACAAAATATGTAGATGGTCTCATGAGCTTTCATGGGCACAACTCTCTTTTTCGGATGAATGCTGAAGAAGTGGGTTGTGCCCATGAAAGCTCATGAGACTATCTACATGTTTTGTTAGCCTTTAAGGTGCTGCAAAACTATGTGTTGTTATTTAAGTTTTTCCAATTACAGACTAACTCAGCTACGCTTTAGAAGCTTATAAAATGAAGATAACTTTATTTACCTCTCATACATGAGGCACTTATAAATAATGTTATGAGAGAAGAGATGAAAAGATACATGCATACAAAATAAGGATTGAGAAAGAAAGTAAATAGGAAAATTTTAATGATCACAGTACATGAAGAAGGATATATTCAGAAAAACTGAAAGGAAGATCATTTAAAATGGCTCACTAGGAAATACTATTCAATTTATCTGTGAAACTCCTTTAAACAAAATATAATTGCATCCAAGATTTTAGTAGCATTTATATGAAGATTGCATATTTATATGGATAACAAGAATATAAAAAATAAATTACTTTCCAAATAGAAGTGATATAATCTTTCACGATTCAGGGTATAAGCCAACCTCTAACTGGGGGAATTAGGAAGAAATTTCTCCTATGGGAAAAGCTAGTTGGAATTAATTTGCTGTATTCCTATGGATGTATATTGATATATTTAATTAAAGTGTTAAGGTCATTCAGTGGTAGTGATGCGGACATAATTCCAAAAGTGTTACTGTAGGATACTGAGGGCACATCTACACTGCATGCTTGTTTTGGAACAAACTATTTCTGAGATGGTATATTTCGAAATAGAGCAACTCCACAGCAAATGCCAATCAAAATGGTGCTGAGCTACCAAAATAGAGTGTCCACACTCATTGGATGCTGAACCACATTTAAAGCCAGCTGAAAGCACTTTAGGCAGGGCATCAGGAAAGCATTCTCTTCCTGGAGCTGCTTCCTGAGGCTATCTGAGGATTGAGCTTAAAGAGCCCCCCTGCTCAGCCGTGTCTGAGGCTCTTCTCCTTTGTCCACCTCCTTGAGGGACAGCAAAGCCTTTTATTGCTCTTGTGGACATACTAACACTCCTACCATGGAGCAGGACCTGCCTTCCAGCTATCGATAGCTCTTATATGTCTTGGTGCACCTCCTGCTGCAGATTTTGCAGGCTGCCTTCCTGGCCCTGCAGGAACAGGACCCCTCAGCTCCTTGTAGGGCAATTCCTCACCTCTCCCTGGTGAGCTTGACCCTCCTCGCCCCCCGCATATCATGCACCACTGCTTCTGGTGACAGGACATCAGCTGCGACTGGTAGGACTTGATCATTTGGGAGAGGTGAAATTATCAGCAGTGGCTCCAGAATTTCTGTATGTGTGAAGGACACCTTTCTGGAGCTGTGTGAGTGGCTCGCCCCTGCCCTCTGGCGATGAGACTCACCATCCCCCTCCATAAGTGGGCTGCCATTTGTCCTTCTAGCCCTGTATCCTGTCTTCCAACAGTGGCCAATGCCAGGTGCTTCAGAAGGAATAAACAGAAGAGGCAATCATCATGATTCATCCCTTGTCATCTATTTTGTTTGTTTGAAATCTGCTGCCTGTACATTTAATTGGGTCATCTTATGTTACGTTAATAGATGAATGTCTGACATTTCCTTATGCAATTTTTTAAAACCATTCATAATTTTCTAGACTTCTAACATATCCCCCCACCTGTTAGTCATTTCTTTTACAAGCTGAGAAGTCCCAGTCTTGTTAATCTCTCCTCATGTGGAAGCTGTTCCTTACTCCCATTTCTGTTGCCTTTTCTGTACCTTTTCCAAATCCAATATATTCCTTTTTTTAGATGGGGTGACCAGATCAGCATACAACATTCAAGATGTGGGCATAAAGTGACTTGATATAGAGACAATATGGTAGTTTGTCTTATTATCTATTCTTTCCTAATGATTCCCAATATTCTGTTAGCTTTTCAATTTTTAGACTGCCACTGCACATTGAGCAGATGTTTTCAGGGAACTATCCACAAGGATTCCAAGATCTCTTTTTTTGAGTGGTAACAGCTATTTTAGACCCCATCATTTTTGTATCTATAGTTAGGATTATATTTTCCTGTGTACATTTCTTCCTACTTATCAACAGTGAATTCCATCTGTCCTTGTGTTACCCAGTCACTCAGTTTTGTGAGATCCTTTTGTATCTCTTTGCAGTCGGCTTTGGGTTAGTCACTGTTGACCCCTTTTCCAAGAACCTTTATGAGAAGTTTAATAGCAGTAGTCCAAATGCAGATCCCTGCAGCACAACACTCATTACTCCTCTTTTCCCCTTTGTCTTGTAAGTGGAGTGGCTCAGTGGTTTGATCATTAGCTTGTTAAACCCAGGGTTGTAAGCTCAATCTTTTAGGGGGCTATTTAGAGATCTGGGGCAAATCTGTCTGGGATAGTACTTGCTCTTGCTGTGAGGGCAGGGGACTGGACTTGATGACCTCTTACAGTTCCATGAGACAGGTATGCCTCCATATATAAATCTTACCCTGAATGTGAATTTGACCTAACTAATTTTCAGCTTGTAATACTGGATGGAAGTAACACAGGCTCACATTTTATTTCATGGGATTGTAGTTATTTCTAGCTTTTTATCAGGTTAGATATACCCCATTAATTCCTTTTCTCACATTACTTTGGTACATCAGCTTCCAGGCAGAGAAAGGAAATATGTAGATATACCAAAATGAAAAAATTGTTGTGGGAAAGCAAGCTATTTAGACACTGTAAAGTTAGATTTGAATTTGGTCTTGTCTTTTTCTTTTCTTTTCTTTTCTTTTCTTTTCTTTTCTTTTCTTTCCTTTTCTTTTCTTTTCTTTTCTTTTCTTTTTGAGTTGCAATTTGGCTTAGTTTTTATTGTGGCTACAGTGGTTCTCGCATCACTAATTTTTCATTGAACAAAGCAGGAGAGAATTTTCCTTCACCTGTACACATGTATTTTTCTAAGTGGAAACATGGGAGAAGTAATTCTGCAAAGATAGGTATAAGGATTGTTTCCTATACAGTCAATCTAACTGATAGGCTATGCAGATATCACTTAGACTTTTCCAGCTGCCAATACCTTTTCTTTAGGCATCATGTATAAACTATAGAGGGCTGTCTGCAGCCGTAAGGTCCTTATCAAAAATAACTCTTGGGAGCTATTTGCTTATGAATGTTATTCTGTTTCTTCTTTCTCTATGATGCAGTCAAGCAGTTGAGTCAAATTTAAGATGCAGACCTGAACAGAGAGAACCTCGCTGAAATCATTGACATGTTTGTCTTTTTTTTCCTGCTTATTTGCTCTCTCCTTAAAGTTTTACTCACAGATGACTTAAAGGATGAGTGTGTGTGTGTATAGGAGGTGGGCAGTTTAAGAAACCGTCCTAATCTTTAATTAGACTGGCTTTTTATTGGAACTACCAGAAAAATCAACAATTGGGATTATCAGGAGAATCTTTTTCTAATGTGTTACATGACGTGAAAGCAAGGGGCAAATTTTAGAGTAATTAGTAACACTCAATTTACCTCACTCTGGCAATCCTCACAGAAATACATCTTTTGTGCAACAATAGCCCATATTTCCTTACCGTAACAGAAGTGAATTTTCATTTATTGGGGTGGTTTTTTGTTTTTTGGGTTTTTTTTGGTAAATGAATGGTTTTTTGAAACTACAGCAAAAACTAAGCCCACAAAAGTCAGGCAAAGTGAGGAGAATGAATGGGAGTCTGCAGTATCAAGTCAGAATTTCTCAGTTTTATACTGTAGAAATGTGCCAAGCACTTTGTTTATTTTATTTTAGTGTTTATTTAATTATTTACTAGTGATTTGTGGTGATTCTGTTGTGGTCTCTGTTACTAATAATGAATATACTAGAACTCAATGTTAATTAAAGAAGCTATTAGCTTTCTTAAACTATATAAAAACTCATAAAATCTTTCAAAGTACACATTTAATTCATCAGGTCTTGTGCAGAACCTAGGATAGATTATTTAAGGATTCTCTTTACTTTGCTTTGACTTGTGCTGGCTCTGATTCAGGAAAGCACTTAGATGCATACTTAAATTCATCTGTCTTCAGGACAGCACCTAAGCATGTGCTTAATTTTCAGCATGAGTTCCATTGACTTTTAAATTAAACATATGTCATCCTGAACTGGGGGTGCACTTAAACTGCTACTGAGCTGTCCTCATGGCTTATGCATCCCAGTGAGTTAGCGCTATAAGTGCTCACCTTGGAGCATGCTCTTTGTATACTCCTTTGCTGCAGCTGTATGGGTCAGTATGGTTTTTCCAAAGAAACTGAGAAACAGGTCTTAAACAGCAAGCCCATATTGATTCTGTATGAGGTGTTAAATACGTATCTTGGAGTATAATTCTGATTTAGAAAATACATGTTATTTATTCAGTATTAGCCATGGTCTTCAAGGATTTTTCTGTGGTTATGCAGCTCCCAGCTGGCTATTGTATAAAAGGTAGCTGAATATTGCAATAACTGAGAGAAAAAGAGTGTGTGGGGTTTGGGGAGAGAGTAGGAAGTCAGGAGGTCAAACTGTGAAGTTAGCAGACCAGAATTCAGCCAGCTTCTTTCCTCTACAGCTGTACAGTAAAGAAAAACTGGTAGCAGGTTTAAAATGTGAAGTAAGCCAAGAGACAGAATGATTCAAGGTTAGTGATCAAATGCTTCTGCTGTCTGCTTGGTGTATCATTCATGGCATACGAAATGGGCTGAGAGACTGATGAAAATTTTGCAATTCCCATTGATTTCAGAAGGAATTTCAGGGGCCCCAAAGGTGCTCACACCTGTCAGGATATGATCTTATAAATAAAAAAGAATTGCTTTGCCCAGTTCTGAGATAGAGCTACCTTTGAGGTGGCATATAGTAATGGTTTTAACAATGTGCAGGTGTGCCACATAGCACATTAAGGAGAAGAATATTGTATGAGCTGTGGATTCAAAGGACATTTTATATAGAAAGAACTGGATCTCTATATTGGAAAGTCTGGAAGAAACTAGGAATAACATTGCTATACTTTGGAAAAAAATACCATAGTATCTTTAGGGACAAGATTTCCTATCTAGGCTTCTATTAATGTGTGAAGGTAATAACATTTAAAAATATAATGATCATTATTCAAGGCATTTTTAACAAGTAAATTCTTCACCTTTGCAAGCAAATGACAGGGCTCTGAGATCTGCATAGAGATATTTGTCCACAAAAAGTTAAGTGCACACAAATGGATATTAAACAGTGATTCTCAGCTTACTGTTTCACATGAACCCTCTGGCAGAACATGCTGGATCAGTACTGACAGACCACCACTTTTGAATCACCAGCACCAATTCCAGTAGCATCTCTAGGTGGTCCTTGATGGTCTCCACATTAATGATACATCTTGATTCTGCTTAGCTTATGAGAGCTAACAAGATTGCAACAAATGACAATTGCAAATGATTGTTATAGTCACTTAATTAAGTAAAAATGTGTGGGGAAGGCCTGTTATTGTCTTCCAATTCATAATATATTTGTTGAGGAAGTCTACTTTAAATCTGCCATGATTTCTGAATATAAGCAGGAAGTTGTTTTTTAGGAGAATTCATGAGGTTGTTATAGATGTGGGAAGTAAGGGTGTGGAGGTGCTACTCGCCCCCCGCCCCCAAGGTTTGTGGCCCAGTTCTCCACCACTGGCCCTACATCAGGGTTCTGACTGCCAGTTCACTCCCTGGGCTCCCACTGCTGTCAGAGTCCTGGCCTACATCTGAGGCTCCATAGCCACCTCCTAGCTGTGGACCAAGCCTGGGGCAGTGAGAGATATGGAAGGGGAAAGGCAGCTCAGCACTCCCTCCCTAAAAACTGTTCCAGTGCCACTGGTTGTTATGTATCTAACTAGCCATAGATTAACGCCTCTGAAATCACATAGTATATTGCATAGTTAATTCCCATACTCATGACTTGCATTATGTTTTATCTACTGTGACCACCTGGAAAGCAGCACTGAATCTGGCCCGAATGCTATCTGGAGAAGCTTTGGAAAAGCTCAATCTTCATTTGATCAATCAAGATCTAAAAGCATTACAGAGAAAGAACTACTTTGTCAGTGCAGCTGCCACTGATACTACTAATAGAAGGTAGAGTTTAAAAGTGGAGGAACAAATACAGAAATAATCAAAGTCCACTGAAAACAGCTTATTCATGTGAAAATAGAATCACAGAATCTGGAAATAGAAAGAGTATATCAGGTTATATAATCTATTTCCCTGCCAGTGCAAGATTGTCCCCATTGTACATCTATTAGTGTTTCGTCCAATCTAACTATAAATGTACCAAATAATGGCACATTTCCTATTGCTCTAGATTCTAGAGTCTAGAGAGATTACACTAGTAGATTTTACTGTCAACTGAAATTTCCCTGTCTTAATTTCATTTAATTTTTCCTACTTGTTCTTCCATACATTAAAAAAGAAAATCCTCTGACTTCTTTGAGTTTATAGTCTTCAGATTTTTGTAGAGTGTTATCACATCCTTATTGCCCATTGCTAAGTTATGAACATTTAACTCTTTTTAGAATGTTTCTTCATAAATTAGTCTCCTCTGCCAATAGATACTTTTGAAGTTCCTTTCTGCAATCACTTCAGTTCACCTATGTAATTCTGGTTCAATGAATCAAGTCATTCTTCGTTTAACTTAAATGGAGCCACAACAGTAATGAATCTGGACCTATGTTCCTTTATGTTCCAGCCACATAAAGAAAAACCATTACCTTTCTGTCACATGACATTGAAACTGCTGCATAAAACCCAAGATTGCATTGGTCCTCTTTGCTACCATATTTCATTGTAAACTCCCCTTTACTATGTTCACACTGCTGATTTGCTGGTTTCTCTCTCCAGGAGAATATCCATATTTTGAATGAAATCTGACGTTTACATTCCATGACATTTTCGTTATGACTCTGAGTTTCATTAATGGGTTCTATCTAGTTCCTATGCACTGAGATCTCACTCATGGGGAGACAAACACTATGGGTTGGATTCTTTTCTGTTGGCAGAAGTCAGATGCTGTCACCATCCAGAAAATGGGTGGTGACAGCTGGAAAGGGGCAGTGCATGGCATTCAGCAGATATGCTGCTTTGGGACACCTCTCAGGTAAATCCAAGGCAGTAAAACCTGCCTGTTTTCAGGGTGAATCTTTCCAGGGCTGCCACTGCCTACATGGGCACTGAGGATACAATTTGGACATCATGGGAGTAAATCAAGCCTAGTGATTTCAGCCTTTGGCTGAAATCTATCAGAATCTATCAGTTTGTTACCTCTAGATTCTGAATGCTTATTGTCCAGTGTGGCATGTTTTTCTCACAGTTTCACTAGAAAAAGGATGCATGTGGATTTCCCATTTCTTGTTTCCTGTTAAAAAAGTGCACAAAAGTTATCAGCTTACAATTCTTGTATTTGTAGGAATCATTAGGAGCATTATCTTGATCGTAACAATGCACATGTGTTTTAAAATGCATACACTGCCAAGATATAATATTATATATTGTATTTGTATGCCAAAGGTAAATGAAACATTATAGTGTGTCAAGTGACTGTTTGAATTTACTGGCTAAATCTGTTCCCTTTGTATTTTCAAAGCAGGATTACTTTATGGACAAAACCTCATTTACTCCTGTAACTCATAGCCCTGGCTATACTAGGGAATTATTCCAAATTAACCCCTCACACTCCCAAGCCTGTTACTTTGCAATGGGCTTGTTATTTTTAAATCTGTACTCCTGCTTTCCTACAGGAATAATGTTTATTTTGAAATTGTTATTTCGAAATATCATTAGTGTAGATGATCCAGTGCCGCTAATTGAAAGTAATTGGCCTCTAGAGGCTTCTCACAGCTGCACTTCTGACTGCTCTGGCCAAACCTGGCATCTCCACTGCTTCCCTTCTTCTTTAGAACTTAAAACTCCAGGCAGCAGGATTCAGGCTTGTGCCACATGGTGAGCTTTCCCAGCCCCATGCTGCACAGCAGCATCCCAGGGAGCCACGAGTGACTGCAATGCTCCCTCAGAGTATGCTACTGCTGCCCATACTCCTGATGCTCCCTTGGCTGCCACTGGCCTGGGACACAGGACAGCTCCGACCTTGACTGGTGCAGAGATTCTGGACCTCATCAGGGTCTAGGGGGAGGAGACCAACCTCCAGGATCTCCACACCAGAAAGAGGATTGCGGATGTGCATGGCTGGATCACTGCCAGCCTGGCCAGCAAAGGTCACAACCGGCAGAGAAAAGAAGAGGACTTGATGCAGGAGCAGATGGTCTGTCTCCAGTCCCTCTCCAGGGGCCTCAAGGAGGAGCTCCGGGTGTTAGCCACTGAGGAGGAACAACAGAAAGCCCCGTGGCCATCTGGTGTGTCAGCATGAGGCCATGTGCTCCTCCTGCACCTTAGTGATGGATTGCTTCATGCACAGAGTGGGCTACCAGCCACCTCCCTGCCCCTCCCTATGGTGTTCCCTTTTAACCCCCCCCCCCCAGGGTATCTGGGGCCCCATAACATGAGGCAATGGGACCTCCCCTTTTTTGTCTCCCCCCTAGTCAAGGGAAGGTGGGAAGAGAACAGCAAAAGGGAAGAGTGGGGGAAGAAAGGCACACAGAGGGAATCCAGGGGCCCCTTGTGTAGAGGCCCAGGGGAGAATCTCACAGCTGGTCTTGGATGAAACTTTCCATCTAGGCCTTCCTGAAGAGCATAGCCCCTTGATGTGCTTTCCTTATGGCACTGGTGTCTGGCTGCTCAAATGCCCTGGCCAGCTGTTCAGTCTTTGCCCTCCACCCTGGCAGAATAGTCTCCCCCTTGCTCTCTCAAAGGTTGTGGAGTACACACAGCAGTCTTTCATCACAAAGGGGATGTTGCATTCACTGAGTTCCAGATGGGTAAGGAGACTCTGGAACCCCCCCTTTAAATGGTTGAATGCACCTTCCACCACCACATGGCACTTGCTCAGCCTAATGTTAAAAGTCTCCTTGGTGGGGTCATGGTTGCCCGTGTAGGGCTTCATGAGCCAGGGGAGCAAGGAGTATATTGCATCGCCCAGGATGCAGATGGGTATGTCCATCTACCCGACTTTGATGGTGCAGTCGGGGAAAAATGTGCTGGTGTGCATCTTTTGGAACAGCCATGATTTCTGAAAGATGTGGGCATCGTGTGCCTTACCTGACCATCCAATGTTGATGTTAGTGAAGCATCACTTGTGATTCACAAGGGCCGGCAGCACCATGTAGCCCTTTCTGTTTATGTAGTCTGAGGCCTGGTGATCAGGGGCTAGAATGGGGATATGTGAGCCATCTATGCCCCCATTCCCTGCACCTGCAGTTGGGGAAGTCCATAGCAGCAAAGCCTTTAATGATGTTTTTCCAGTCCCCAGCAGCAAGACGATGTGGTCGCACTTCACCAAAAGCGATGTTCCACAGTGTCTAGGGGACTGAAAGACATGCACAGCAGCAGGAGTGCCAGGACCTGGGTGATGAGGGCCTGCAGTCTGGGCTGGTCCTTGTCCTGCTGGAGCAGCATGTCAGCCGTTTGGAACTACTGAGACTTTGCAGCAACATTGGCTCCATATTGTGAGTGCTATGGCATCTGCAAGGGCTATCAGGGCACACTGTGTCCATTTTGTGTCCTGCAAAAGGGGAGGCAGTGGAGGAAGGGCGTATGGCACGTGTCTGTAAAGAGGAACCCCTAAAAGCCCTTATTGCAGCTTGCCTGACCAAGCAGCTCCACAGGAAGCATCCACCCTCCTGCTGCCCACCCCAGAGTGTTTCTGGGAGCTCTAAGTCTGAGGTAGCTTCTAATCAGTGTGGATGCATTATTCTGAGTAATTCAGAGTAATTTCGATGCTCCCTCATAGCGGGGATATGCTATTTCGATTTTGTTATCTTGGGAGTTATTATTTCGATTGTACTTATTTTGAAACTATTTCCTACAGTAGACATGCTCTTAGAGAACCAAAACAGCTGTGGGAGACAGAGGCATTCTATTCTATAGAGTTCTTGCACAAAAGAAGAACTATGGCCCAGTAGTAATGAATACAAAGAAGCTGCTGGATAGCCAAAGATCTTAGGGTTCCCTTGAAATTATGTGGTGCAGATAGTGACACTGAATGATGGCATGAATCAAGAAGTTCTGGAAAGATCTACAGATTACTCCACACATTCTCCCTTATGTGTGTCCCAGAAATGATTAACTATGTTCTGACAATAGAATCTTAATCGCTAGGGTTGGTGATACAAATGTCAAGCAAAAAGAACACAACTCAAAGCTTAGCTCACAGGAAAAGTTGGCACAACTGGCCACTAAACGCAATGGAATCAATTTGATCTGGAAGTTCCCAAAACAAAAAAGAAACATAGTTTCATAATGTCCTCTTGGAAGTTATTTTACAGCATGTAGCTACACACCAAGAAGTAACATCTTTACTTTTTGGCAACCTGATATCAGACACACAGGAAACTGGGGTATGGAATTATGCATGAATAATAGGAACTCAAACAGGAATCCTGATTTCATATATCATGGATATTCAATCTAAATAAAACCCTTCAAAATGAACTATTTGTCATATCAGAACATTATACTACATGGTCCAGACGCCTTTAGTGGTCAGTATTTGATGTGTCAGTAGAAGGTGGAACCTGCCCACATTGTAAGAAGCATTTTGTGCACAGAAGAATTTATTTAAAATTCCATGAATTTGAAGCATGTTCCTGTTATTTTATCAAGTACGGGTACAAATATTGTTAATAGTCATAACATTATCTAGAACTTGTTAATCCAAAGAATTTCAATACACTCATGAAGGAAATTCAGATTAAATGAATGTGCCCTCTTAATTTGTTACCAAAATAAATGTACCAGTGATTGACTTTGACATAGTTCACCTAAGAGTCCTAAACTGACAAACAATACCAGCTAGTGCAAGGAGAAATCGGAGAGATTTCCCACAAAATATTGGTTGAATTCATTCTCCCTTCCTCCTGACTGACTTTGTCATACCCTGAGGCCATCTACTGAGGCATCAGCAGAGGAGATGAAAGACTGCCTAAAATCTGAGTAAGTGAGAACCAAAATCATTCAGAGACAGTCAACTTAAAATCTGTCTAAACCCTCTGGCACTCTGGAAATCCATTCTACAGGTAGAAATTTAATATTTAACAATCAATTTGGACATAGTTCTCAAATGCTCCTTCTTTTTGGGTCCCAGGAGCCAGTTGCACAAAGTCTGCCAGCTGAGCTTCAAATGAAGTGTTTATAGATTTGAAATGGGATAGAGATGGATCTGATTTACAGTACTTGTCACTGGACTTCCTCCAGTTTCTCAAAGAGCCAGTAAAAGAGCTCACCTCATTAGAATTCACTGTAAAATGTATTGTCATGCATGCCATTTCCAAGAAAACAGAAGTGGCTTCTCTAGTAAGTTCCATACTTTGGTATTAGTTAAGGTTTTAATGAATTTGAACCATACTGAGAAATTTTTTTAAGTCTATGGTATTTCAGAGAGGCCTATTATCTGGGAATATAACCATGAACCTAGATTATAGTAGGCTGTCTCTATTTCTAGATTCAAAATAAATTAATGGCTGTTCAACCCTGAGGCATATAAATAAACCTCATCCTGTTTTAAAGGCATGTTTGGTGCCCACCAGTGCAAACTCAAGAAGTCAGGCACTGAAGTTCTCACTGTAAAATGTAGGCTCCTCCACATCCAACATTCTAAGCCATCCAATATTCCAACAGTCAGATCTTTGGCCAGTGTTACATTTTATGTGACCGATCCCTTCTACTTCAGTTATACAGTTTGGAGACAGTGTAGGCCAGGGGATCTGTCATAAACTGTTCAACTCTATGCTGGTGGTTCAAATTAATAGGATGAATATTCAGGCCACCCTAAGATTAAATAATCATAAAGACTAAATTGCATTTCATTGCTAAAAGTGCTCCTCTAGTTGCGAATGAATGTGAAGGTGGACTAGGAAGAAGCTTTCACTGCGGCTGTCAACCTGTTATTAAACACAAGAGGACTTCATTACCTAGAGATAATAATATGCATTTTTTTCACTAGAATTTTAAGGAAGAGTTCCTGCAGTTAAAGAATTTGCCTGATCCTCAGGAGAGCTAAGTTCAGTTCCCATCTCTATCACAGTCTTCCTGTGGAGATGTCTAAACTAGCCCATAGGAAATGCCAAGGAGAAACTTGGGTCATGTGCCCAGCCAGGGTCATGTGTCTGTCTCTGCTTGGAATTCATATGCCATGATCTCACTCCTGGGGTTAAGTGTCTAAGCGAGATCAGGCGTGGTGTAGGGGAGAGAGAAAGAGAGAGAGAGAGAGTCTTCTACCTCATTATAGACCATGACTCAGTCAATAGGATATTTAAGTAGGATGTGGGAGCCCCTGGATTTAAATCCCTCCTACAGTCTAATTTAATGAACATCATAATCACTGTGCTACTGAGTTTTTCAGAAGACACACACCTTCCAGCCCCACCCAATTCCAAACATTCCCATTCTGGTTGCTCCTGGTTGTCTTTGTAAAAGGCCTGATCCTATTGGCATGCTCTGAGAACATCTATAATGGATTGGCTGGCTCATGTGAGAATCACCCTGGGGCTTATATCAGAGGGGAAGCTGTTTGAGGCTGTATCTACAAAAAGAATGAGGAATCCTGTGACACCATAAAGACTAAAATATGTATTTGGGCATAAGCTTTTATGGGCAAAGACCCACTTCATCAATTGCATAATGAAATACTAAACATATGAAGAGATGCAAGTAAATCTTTTAATCTTTAAGGTGCCATAGGACTCCTCGTTGTTCCTGAGACTTATGTGAAACTAAGACACCAAGAAAGTCAGTGGCTGGACTTTGATGGTTTTGCAAATGCCCACCTGGATTCTAGGTGCTTAGATAACTTTACAAGCAGACACTGAAATGACCAGGACATGTAGGTGCCTTCAGGGTTAGACAGCAAGGGTATGTCTAGATGACAGGCTTACGTCGACATAGGTTTTGTCGACAGACTCTGTAAACAAAACTTATGTCGACATAGTGCGTCCAGACTACATCGCTTTGTCAACAAAGTGATGAGTTTTGTCGACAAAGAGCATCCAGTCTGCAGGACGCTCTGTCGACAGAAGAAAGCACCCAGAAGTGCTTCTGAAAGGTCACAGGGGCAGCCATAAAGCCCAGGAACTACTGCATGCTCTCTGCAGAGACAGGTGCTTAAAGGGATACTCCTGGACAGCCGTAGCTCTGTTCCTGCTTCTGGCTTGCCTACCTTATACAGGGAAAGCAAAGCTGCTGCAGTTTTTCTGGCTCTAGTTGACCTTCTTCATCAGATACCACAGCTGCTTATTGTCTGGTTTGTCTCTTCGTCTCTCTGTTTCTTTGTTTGCTTCTGTGTTGCTTCTGTGTTTGTTTGGGTTTTGGCTTTTTTGGTTTTTGGTTTCTTTGTTTGTATTTTTGTCTGTTTCTTTCTTTCTTTTGTTCTTTTGTTTTCATGTTAATTTGGCTCTTTTAGCCATGAAGCCTGAGCTGCCCCATGGCAGGCGATGGCCACACACCCTGCTGCTGGAAGCTCTGCTGCAGGCTCAGGAGAGGATGATGACCTTGGCAGCAGAGCTGGAGTCTGAGCCCAGCTTTGAGCCCCTTGCTGCCTTTGCCCCCCAACTTATTCCTGGAGAGGCGAGTTTGGAGGCTGAACACCAGTTCCGACTGGTGGGACCGGCTCGTGCTGCAGCAGTGGGATGATGATCAGTGGCTCTGGAACTTCTGGATGAGGCCACTTTCCAGGAGCTCTGTACCTGGCTCGCCCCTGGCCTGCAACACCAGGACACGCACTGGCTGCCTAACATCCCCCTGGAGAGGCTCGTTACTATTGCACTGTGGAAGCTGGCCTCCCCCAACAGCTACTGATTCGTGGGGCATCAGTTTGGCATGGGGAAGTCTACCGTCAGGGCCGTCTTGATGGATTTAAGTCACTCTCAGGGGACAGTCCAGGGGGGCAGTCAGGACCAGGCACAGGGAATTGGGGATGGGGTGGCAGAGGTAGGAGCCCTCTCAGCCTCACTGTGCCATGGTGCGAGGAGAGGTTGTCTGGGGGGAGGCTGTTGGGGACTGGGGGGGGAGGGGAGGAGCACCTCTCATCAGCTGAGCCAACCCCTCTAATGTCCTGTTCTGTGTCTTTCTATTTGCCCCTTTCTGCAGGTGGTAACAACCATCAATTCCAAGCTGCTCCACAGGACCGTCTGCCTTGGAGACCTAAAGACCATCCTGGCCAGATTTGCAGAGCTGGGGTTCCCAAACTGCAGTGGAGCACTTGACGGGACCCACATTCCCCTCCGTGCCCCACCCACATTACATCAACAGGAAGGGCTACTTCTCCATTGTGCTGCAGGCCCTGGTCGACCACAGAGGACAGTTCACCAATGTTTATGTCGGGTGGTCAGGCCGGGGACACAATGCCCGCATGTTCAGGAACTCCCACCTGTACTGCAGGCTGCAGGCTGGGGCATTCTTCCCAGAGAGGAACCTGGCAATCGGGGATGTGCAGATGCCTACGTGGACACAAGCAGGGAACTGTTCAGCTCCCACTTCAATAGGGCTTGCCTCCAGGTGGAGTGGACCTTTGGCCATCTGAAGGGCAGGTTTAGGTGCCTGATCTCATGGCTGGACATGGGAGAACACAACATCTGAGGGAGCAATTCACACAGGAAGGCCCCTGATTGTCCCCATGCCCCCGGTACCTTCCTCCCTCACAGCCCCACATTCACACATTGTACTCATTCCCCACTCACTGAAAACATAGACAGGTGGTGGTGAAAACTGTTGTGCATTTAATTTAACTGTTACCTTTGGAACAAAATAAAATACATAACTCTTCTGTTCAGAGAAAAATAAAAATGTCTTTCTTAGAAAATAAACTGTTTTGAAAAAAATTATGTGTGTCCCTCAGTTTGTGTCACTGGTGGGAAGGGGGAATGTGAACTTGGAAGGGGGGAGGGAGGCTTAGGGCTGAGGGGGCTGCCTGGAGGAAGAGCTCCTGGAGGTTTGGCTCCGGAGGCCTTGTACTTGGCTGTGGGATGCCACAGCAGGGGGCTGGGCAGGAGGTGGGGCTAGGGCTGGGATTGCAGGGGCTGAGGGTGGGGGGGCAGGCTGAGGGGGAGGAGCAAGACTAGGCAAAGGACCGGGGAAGGCCATGGCCTCCTGGATGGCAGCACAGATGTCCCTGCGCTGCTGGGCAAATTCCTGCTGCAACTGGCAACACCACTCGGCCTCTGCCTCCAGCCTCCTGTCCATAGACTCCTGCGTCCCTTGCAGGACTGTGATGTGCTGGCGCACCAGCTCTAAATAGCTGTGCCAGTCCCGACAGGTTCCCTGAGGCCATCTGGGTGGTGGGGCAGGTGTGGCACCCCCCTCCTGGTCAGCTGATCTGGCTGTGGAGGACAAAAGGGAAATGTCATCAGTCATGCATGCTCACCCTTTCCCTGAGAGGGCATGCCCTCCTTCATCTCACCAGGCAGAGCCTGTGCTCAGGTCACAGGCTGCTCATGTGCGTCTCAGTAAGGCATGGTGTGGCCTGGACCACAGCCACAGCCTCCCTGGAGCCCTGGCAGTGTGCAGGCCACCGTAGTGCCCTCCCTCACGCATCCCCCATGGCTGAGAAGCATGGGGGAGTGTCAGGCCACGGTTGAGGCTCCTGCAGAGTACTGAGAGGCCTCCAGTTGTGCAGCAATCCCAGCGTCTCCAGCCCATGCCTTCATATGGCGTCTCTGTCTGCAGGAACAGGTGGTACCTAGCATCTGTGTGGGTGCAGTGGGGTAGCACAGCCCTCCTTGAGGGTGGCCATGGATGTGCCTCCTCTTCCCCCTAGACCATGCTCAGCATGACATGTCACAGCACTGCACCATCCCCTTTGCTCCCGCCTGCCCTGCCCTGTGTGTGTTGGACCCTCACAGCTCTCATCTGATGTTCTGTCGCCAATGTCCAAGGTGGTCTGAGAGGCCTCCTGTACCTGGGTGCCTGGCTCCTGGGTGCTCTGGGTGCCATCCTCCTCCTCTTCTTCCTCCTCCTGGAGCTCCTGGTCCCCCAGCAGGTGTTGTGGCCATGGTAGTACGGGTGTCTCCATCCTGGACTCCAAGAGGCAGGGATTCCCCTGGACCCAGGATCCTGACCAGCTCCTCATAGTGCAGGCAGGTGTGTGGTGCCTCCCCGGAGCAGGAGCTGCACTCACGGGCTCTGACATACCCCTGCCTCAGCTCCTTAACTTTGGCCCTGACCTGCTCCAGTGTGCGGGGGTGGTGACCTTGTTTGGCCAGGCCTTCTGCCATTCAGGCATATGTGTCCGCATTCCTCCTTTTGGTGGAGTGTATGGCCTGGAGGGAGTCCTCCTCAGCCCAGAGGCCCAGGAGGGCTTTTATCTCTGGATCTGACCAGGAGGGTGCCCAGCGTTTGGTATCTGGGGTTCTCGGGGGGATGAGTCTCTGGAGGGCCAGGTTGGTCTTGGGAGGCTTGTCCCAGTGACGTGGCTCTGACTTGCCTGACTTCAAAGAGCTGTGTGGTCTCAGGTTCCTGGCTGTAGCAGGCTTGCTGCCAAAGTGCCAATCCTGGGTGCATGTGCCTTTTAAAGATGGCTGCAGGCAGGAACAATAGAGTTGCAAGCTGTGGCAGGAGTGTCCACCAGGAGTCCTTCCTGGAGGCTTTTTCTGTCGACATAACTTTTCCTCTGCATCCACACTGCCTTTTTGTCTACATAACTACATCAATGAAGGAGTTATTCCTCGTGGAATGAGGTTTACAGCCGTCCACAAAATTCCTGATTTATGTCGACGTTATGTCGACATAACTCAAAGGCAGTGTGGATGCAGGTTTAGTTTTGTCGACAAAAGTCCACTTTTGTCAATAAAACCCTGTAGTCTAGACACACCCCAACTGAGCAGATGTTTGAGAGTCTAAATGGTGTCTACCAGTTGAACTTGAGTGCTTGAAGTAGCAGATAGCCACCATAGTTGGGTAAGGGGTCTAGCCCCTAGTCTATCTGTGCCTTAGTTCCCTCAGGGTGGGTCTACACTGCACCCATAGCTCAAAATAAGCTATGCAATTTGAGCTACACGAATGGCATAGCTTATTTCGAGTTAATTTCAAAATAGTTTATTTTAAAAAGTGGCACTATGTATATAACACTTATTTTGCAATAAATTGCTATTCTGAAATGTTCCTTACTCCTAATGGAATGAGATTTACAGGAATGTCAGATTAGTGAGCCTTTTATATTTCAAAATAACGGGCACACTCAAAAGACATGGAATAGCTATTTCAGGATCTCTCTGGTATCCCAAAATAGTGCAGCAGTGTAGATGTAGCCTCACTGTGAAACAGGGGTGTTGTGTTTTGAATGTAGATATATTAAAGATTGTGATCTCAGTTACTTCAGTAATGGGGACCACATAGATACCTAAGACATAACATTTATATTTGCCAAATTTTTCTTCTAAAAGATGAGCATTAGCATTCATGACTAGCATTCATATAACCCTACTAATGATAACAGAGATGTATGTGCATGTCTTGGGGACAAGAGAATAATGCATTTTACCTTCTTCCTGAAAAATGTGAGGTGTACAGTTCATTGACTTCAGTGGTGAAATACTAAACTTATGAAGAGAACAGAACATCTGAATCATCAGATGAGAAATAAGTTTCTAAACTCAAAAAACTACTTTAGACTCTAGTTTAGAGGATTAATCTATTCATCTCTTCGGTGAGTATTTTTCTATGTACATTATAAAAATAAAGGTTGTATTTTTTAAATATATGCTTATGTTGAGGACCTTTTACCCCAACCTTTTCAAATTGCATTAGGATATCATTTTTTTCTCAACCAAAATTGATATGAAAAGGTTAGAAATTTCTGTTTATTTAGTTATAAAATTGTCCAGAACAAGCAATCCCACCCAATAACCTACTTTCTCCCATATAGGGAGCATTATCCCATCAGTTTAAACTAATAATATTTAATAATAAAATGTATAAATAGTAATTTATGTGGAAATCCCGATAATTAGTAAAAACAGGTTTTGCAATAACCAGGATATTGCAATGTGAAAATTTCCCTAATCGTTTAGAATTAGGTAAAAACCACTCTCCCAGAATAGCATATTTGACTTCATGCATGTGTCATACAAAGAGGTGAAATTTACCCCTCTAAGTCAGAGATATGGGTCAGGTTTGCTTCAGTGTTTTTCCGCAATTACAATGACTCTCCTGTTTGGGAAAAAGCCCTCTTGCACAAATGCTTTTGCACAAGAGGGCCAGTGTAGACAGCTGAGAACCGTTTTGAGCAAAAAAGCCCGATGGCAAAAATGGCGATCGGGGCTTTCTTGAGCAAAACCGTGTCTAGATTGGTACGGACGCTTTTCCACAGAAAGTGCTTTTGCGCAAAAGCGTCTGTGCCAATCTAGATGTTCTTTTCCACAAATGCTTTTAACGGAAAAACTTTTCCGTTAAAAGCATTTGCGGAAAATCATGCCAGTCTAGACGTAGCCTCAGTGTATCAGCAGCTCTCCAAGATGAGCTGTCCATGGTTCTGTTGCTCCTTTAGCCAGCCAGTTACCCCAGTCTTCTCTCCTTCCATACTCCACTGCTATTTACTTGCTGCTGAACTTTGCATCTCCTATTGAAGGCCTCCCTGACCTCTGATTGGCCAGTTTCTTCTGGCTACTTTAGCTTCCTGGGGAACTTCTCTATGACCCTTTCTGTGCTCACGGTCTGTCCATCCCATCACAGCAGGTTAGATAAACATCTATTAGAGATGATATAGATGGTGCTTGGTCCTGCAGGGAGTTCAGGGGACTGGACTTGATTAACTCTCAAAGTCCTTTCCAGTTCTAGTATTCTATCATTCTATGATTCTTCATAATCTTAATGATGTACACCTAACTGTACTATTAATATTTTCCAAGCCCCCATATTCTCCTAGAAAATTCTTCAAAAACCACCAGCTGTTATATTATAAACCATGCTACTTTAATCCACTGGCTAGATAACAGATTATACTGGAGTAGAGGCAACTGAGAAAAGGAGAGATGCAGTGCTACTGGTGATATTGCTTTAAGGAAAAATAGCTCGGTTGAGGCTGGATCACTCACAAATCTGAAGAGGGGACCATTTTCACTACATTATTTGCTTTCATAGCTCCAATCTATTGAGTGTCAAAAGGCTGGAAAACTCAGAGACCGTTTCTTCCTCCAGTGTATTCAAGTTCACAGATTTCCCATCCATGCTGGTGTCACTTTTCTGTTCTAACAAATTATTTTTCAGTGTAATAATTAGTTGTAACAGTGATCAGACATTTTATATAAATCTAGGGCTGCTGCAGTGAGTCCAATTTTTACTACAAAATTGCTCTTTTTGCTAAATCCAAGGCACCTGCACTGAATATGAGATATAAATATTCTTTTTGTTCATATATCTCATGATACTTGATAGTGACATTTCTGGAGCTACCACTGTAACAATCACTAAAAAGTAGTTTGATATAGTCAGTTTCGCATTCTGCCGAATACATTGCTTTTCACCACCCTTTGCAGCAATTTAAACAATGCACACCTGCAACTTTTTACTTCACTGTTTTTACATGCCAGTCATTTCAAAGCGGACTTTAGATTTTGTCCCTTCCTCTCATATGCCTGATTTCAAAGCTCCTGTTGTCAGTTAATTTCCTACAAGATAGAATTCTGTATCACGATCTTTGTCCCAAATACCTCTGGGACCTCTTTTCTATTTACACAATTTCAAGAATATGACAATTACCAAGGATGCTGAAATAGTATTATCAGGACCAGGTTCTGTGCAAATGGAGTCAGGACATTTTCAATTAAGTGTGCAGGATTTTGTAATTCCCTACTTCAGGACATCAGGCTGAATCTAGACTACATTTTAAAGAATGTCTATGGATTTGGGCACCTCCATTTGTGAGTTCCCAACTATAGACAACATAAAAGAAAACATCTTCTGAGAAGATATTTCAAAATGGATACCTCAAACCTGAGGAAATCAAAATAATAACTTTACAACCTTTTGATTTATTTCAGCACAGAATGTATAATACCCAAACTTGCTGAAAGCCAGACTTTCTTTAGCACTGTATGCTATCATGAATGGCACACTAAAACAGAAAATTCCCTGTAGAATAAAAAAAGAAAGGTGTTGGTTGTTAACTTCAATTCAAATGTCTCTATCAAACTCTTAATATTACACTTAACTAGAAAAATGTGTATATCAAAATAATTCTTTGTATGACCCATCAAAACAATCTTTATAGTTCTCCACAGCCTATTGCATCTGTATCAATATTTGAACTATCACTATTAGCACTTATTATTGTAAATGTCCTCTTTTTTTCTCTCATGTACCATATCATTAAAAAATACAGAAAATAAAAGCAGGAAAGGAATAGTTAGTACAAATAACTATGCTCTAGTTGTCCTCAAAATTCTCTCTAACTACTAGAGGTGGTCCATGCAGATGAGCAGTGAAAAATATGGTTTCTTTGATTCCTCCTGTGTCCATTTCTCTATCGCTAAAAGAAAGCTTTAGTTTTTACTACTATTATTTTTGTCTGTTATTAATGTTTCTGGACCATGTTCAGGAAATGCTTTGATTATATATTTACTCAGAAAATTATAACAGTAGAAAACATGATATATTCTGTTAAGAGACAAAAGAATGCAATAATAGGCAAAAGAAAAATTATGTTGATCCTGGTACTCTTTGGTTTTACTGATTTTTACCACAATGCATACTTGTGTCGTGTCATTCTACTATTGTGGTCATAGATCTCACTCTTAAGTTAATCAACACAGTGTTATGGAAAGCAGAAAGTTGAAAGTGCCCTCAACACCCTAAAATAGAACATAAAATAACCATCAAACAAAAGGATATAAAAGGCTGCCAGAGGAAGAAATCTGCTTGAACTATATCTCTTAGAAAATGAATGGCAATTTGTAACATCTTCTGGCAATGGAGAATAGTTCACAAAGCTTGCCTGAAGCTTCCCAGATGGGGTTATCCAAGTCTGCAAGAACAAAAGTATAGCCTGGAGAACAATATGTTCAGAATTTATTTGCATCAGTTTAGACCAGAAAGCATATAAGCTGTAGGTCAGTTTAAAAATAGATATAAAAATCAAAATATGGGAAATGAGGTTTTGGTCAGTTTAGCTTCAAGTAGACATGGACCATTTCCATCTTCAGAGGAAACTGGCATCTTATAGCAGGCATCTTTGTTGACACTTCTTCTTACTCCTAGAGGTGCTCCTTCTAGCATGGAATTGTATGAATATTAGTAGTGTGAGGCAATGTGGGGAATCTTTCACTGCTGCTACCTATATTGTCTCTATCCTGTGTTTAAGTTGAAGACCTCAGTCTTCTGGGCAATCATCACTACTAAGATCTCTCTGTGAAGACTGGATATATGTAACTCACTTGTGAGTGTGTCACATGTCCTTCTCTGTGCTTAATGCACAGAGGATATGACTACGTCTCTGTCTTTAGCTACAGAGCTTTGGCTCATGTTGTAGCAGCCTAAGAATTTATCTCTGAGGATCCCAGGGTCAAATCCCTGATTTGTCAATCCTTGCTTTGCCAGCTGTCAAGTGAGTTGAGCCAAGACTCCTTAGATAGGGCTGTAATAGATTTTTGTGAATTAGGCACAAAGGAGAGACTACCCTGAATGCTCAGTGGCTGGTTATAGCCTTCCACTGACTCAAAGAAGCTTGTCCTGAGTTTCTGAAGCTCACAGTAATTTAAATGTTAGAAGATGCAGGAGAAATTTACCAACAAATTTGGCAAATGAAATTTAATGTACATAAGTGTAAAGTAATGCACATTGCAAAAAATAACCCCAACTATACGTACAGTATGATGGGGGCTAATTTTGCTATGACAAATCAGGAAAGAGATCTTGGAGTTATCGTGGAAAATTCTCTGAAAACTTCCACACAGTGTGCAGCAGCAGTCAAAAAGGCAAATATCTTACTGTCCCTCTGTAAAACTAAGGTATGCCCACATCTTGAATACTGTGTAAAGATGTGGTCTCCTCACCTCGAAAAAGATATTTTGGCCTTGGAAAGGGTTCAGAAAAGGGCAACTAAAATGATTAGGGGTTTGGAATGGGTTCCACATGAAGAGAGGTTAAAGCGACTGGGACTTTTCAGTTTAGAAAAAGGCAGACTAAGGGGGGATATGATAGAGGTATATAAAATCATGAGTTACGTGGAGAGGGTGAATAAAGAAAAGTTATTTATTAGTTCCCATAATAGAAGAACCAGAGGACACAAAATGAAGTTAATGGGTAGCAGGTTTAAAACTAATAAAAGAAAGTTCTTCTTCACACAGCGCAGAGTCAGCCTGTGGAACTGCTTGCCAGAGGAGGCTGTGAAGGCTAGGACTATAACAGAGTTTAAGGAGAAGCTAGATAATTTCATGGAGGTTAGGTCCATGAAAGGCTATTAGCCAGGGGATAGAAATGGTGTCCCTGGCCTCTGTTTGTCAGAAGCTGGAGAAGGATGGCAGGAGACAAATCGCTAGATCATTGTCTTCGGTCCACCCTCTCTGGGGCACCTGGTGCTGGCCACTGTTGGCAGACAAGATACTGGGCTGGATGGACCTTTGGTCTGACCCAGTATGGCCATTCTTATGTTCTTAACATCTGTGGTAGAGTCTACATAATTGGCAATATTTAAATTGTGATTGGCAATTTTTTCTAAAAGATATGCATTATTTCTAACAAGAATTATTGTGAGGAAGACTTACATTTGCCAGGAGTGGGATGTGTGTGTCAGACGAGATGATCACAGTGGTCCTGTCCACTTTAGAATCTATGACTGTGATGGCTGCCCTCTTGACCAAGGGTTTGAATTGTGAACTCTAGAGCCTAAAGCGCTACCGCTTGAGCTGCAGAACCTGGCTCTCTAACTGGGAGTTATAATAGACTCTACTGTTCTCTTGATCAAACATTAAAGGAAATCTGTAGCACACACCAATGAATTGCATAACATGAAGGTTCAAAAACTGCCCAAGTGAGGTTCTACCAGGGGAATAATCCACTGAAGGTGAACACTGCATATAAGACCCAGTCAAGTAAATGTTTACAGGTGTACATTTGAAAGAGCTTTCCATTTATCACCTTCAGAGTTGTACTGAATGTGAATTGAACTAAATATCCATCTTCACTGGTCAGGTTGCTGTATGATATTACTGTATATGAACATGAGCCACTAAATTCTAGCATTGAGGTTAGGGGGTTTTCTGATGGGGTTGACATGATGGCCATCTCCGGGGTTTGTAGTTTGTTGACAGGAAGAGGGCCCTATTGTTATTTGGTTACCCGGTTAGCAATGGGCCAACTTCAGACTCAGAGAATGTGTTCGCCTGGAAATTTTACCTGTACTAAGATAATTCCCTTAACTGATAATTTTGCCTGCGCTATTTTGCAATATACTCCTTCTTATGCTATTGAGATTAATGTTGCTAAAAATTATATTAGAGTTTTTAATCAACAGATATGGTATGATACTGTGTCTAAAAGAGATGATGTGTTAGGATATCGATGGACCATAGTCAATGCCACACTAGGGACTGTAAAATTTACACTGCCTTTGCCCAGCTTTCAGGTTACCTCTTTGTATCTTAACTGTTCTAAAGGGGCTGCCATTCGGTTAGCACAACAGAGGGCATGGGTTTCCACTAGGAGGAAAAGGGACTTAGGAGACCACCTCTGGGACGGTGCCAATAGTGCAGCAGCAGTGTGGAACATATACAGGGGCCAACAACATGAGGAAAGGCTGGGACAGATAGAAGAAGCCACTGGGCTTATAACTGGAGCACAGCTAACCCAAGTTCAGGCTGGAATTGGTGAATTACACGTTATCTCCGCCCTCAGTTCAATGACCCAGGAATTGCTAACAAAGATGATACTGGATATCACAGAGGCAGAGAAGGAATTGCAGTGGGATCTGGCTTGTTCGGAAATTCAGGATTTCCTGAATGACCAGCTAATGGCCATTCAGAGTGATCTTGAGCATCAGATCTGGCCCACTACCCTTGCAAATGCCTCGGGGATACCATCAGAACTGTGGCCCTGGAGACACACTTGGAGATTCTCAGGGTGGAGATGCAGGCACTCACAGTGCTCCTTCCAAGCATACAGGCCGGTTGGAGGGGTGTGGGCCCCCACATACCGAATCTTGCCGGGTCTGTTGGGAGGATGCATGTGGGACTGGGTGATTCACCGAGACATCTGGGAAATTAAAGCACCTGGTGCACCCAGCCGGTTTATAGTCAGCGCTCCTGGAATAACACCTGATATTTGGATAGGGATAGGAAATCAATGGATGCTTTGCCCTTTAGAACCCCCACAGCTTCAGTGCATACGAAAGCTGAGACCAGGGGAAGTTGTAACTGTGCATGACAGCATTTGCTGGGAAGGTATGGGACAAGGATGCACTCTAACAAGACATCTGCTCTTTCAGGCCAATGATAACTGTGTACACACTAATACCACCGTTTTACAAGACATGCACTTTCATCTCACTTCAGTTATGGGAAATCATGTCATTTATTGGCCCGCAGACAAGGTCCTACGAACAGCCCTTAGATTCCAAATACCCCTCGACTGGACTACCCTAGTACCTGACCGATTCCAGAATTTACTTTCACTCCTACCAGAGGTCCAGAAAATCTCTGAATTACAAGGTCAAATTCATGTTCTCCAAAATACCTATCAGATTGAGGCACATGCTTTCCATACAGTCTATAGAACATCCCTCCTGTGTACTGATTATGATGTATCATGTTATGTAACTAAGGCTATGCAGCGACCCCATCATAGAGTTATAGCGGGGATATTAATGATTATATTGTTTTTGCTTATTGTAGGATTATTTTATTGTTGTTATAGAGGATGTACTAATAGAAATAGTTTTCATGTTTATACTAATCCTATATTACCATTGCAATCAATCCATACCTGTGAGGTCAACCCTCTCGATGTTAAAACAGAAATACAATGTTTAATGAAATAGAGATTTGAAGGAATAGTTGTGCCTTAGTAGTTGTGCCTAGAGCACAAAAGGGGGGAGTGTGGAAGCAGGACTAAGGGAAAGGGGATTTGGGTGACCATTTCAGAGTTTGTCAGTAGCAGAGCAGGAGTCTGGGTCACTCTGACTCCTGCTAACGCGAGAGCCAGAAGAGACGCTGTGTTCGCCTTTCTGTCTCTCCCATATTGATAAGAGTGGAATGCTTACCTCAGTGAGAGCCTTGAGATAAGACAGTGACCGATGGGAACTGAGTGGGCAGGGAAGTAATTGTTTAATGTTATATGTAATAGAAAGGTATATATATTGGCTTTTAATTGTTTTGTATTTGAAGATCCGCTTATGGATGTCTTCCCTTGCAATATTGCTCGAATAAACTGCCTCTGGCTACTTGTTGCTTAAACACAACGCAGAGTGAAGGCTTGTTTTCTTCCACAATTTGGAAGACCATAACAAGAATGAATGGCTAAATAGTTGGCCTAGGTGAACTACATTCATTCCAAACATTCATTATTGTTTAGAAACTGGACTTTGGAATTCCCGAGCAAACTGGGACAGGGGAGGTGAACATTTATATGCCTGTACCCAGAATGCTTTTTCAAGGCTAATACCAGTGTTGGTGTCTAATTTCTGGGAGCAAACTGAAAGTTTTGCATATTTTTATACATGTACTTATTTCTTCTGTGTTATACAGCACAGCAGTGTGTATATTGCTCAGAATTATGTTTAAAAAGTATTCTTTTCCTGAGCAGGGGTTGCTTTATTTTATGCCGTGTTCTTAACTAGCTGCAGTGGCTTCTCAAAACTAATGCACTATGTGCACGAAATGTAAAAAGAGAAAATGGGAAATACATTTTGATTGCTGGTTTGAATATTAGCACAATAGATTTATATCTCATACCAACCTCCAGCTAAGGACAAGATATAAATAAGGGTCGTATACAAATAAAGCAAATAAACAGTTGTATTCCTATTTAATGTTCTAGCTGAGCTCTGGTTGTATGACTTCACTATACGTTAAACACACTGATAATATTTGGGAGCTGTCATTTTACTAAGAAAAGAAACAACCATCTATATACTTTTGGCCAGATCCTCAGCTGGCATACATTAGTGAAGTTGAATTGAAGTCAAAAGAACCATTAATGCCACTGAAGATTTGTCCCTTTTGTTTTCACAGAATTGATGTTGGGACACATAGCAAATAACAGTTGTGCTAAGAAAGGAGCAGGATAGGAACAAGACCTCACTCCTGTTTGTCCCTGCCTTGCTCCTGCCCTGTTCCAATGCTGGTCCAGTCTGCCCCAACTCTACTCCCTTGCTTGGCTTCACACACTAGTTCTGACTGTTGACTTTGGGTCTGAGCCTTGGCTTTATTTCTGGTTTTCGATTCAAGCTTTGGCCATGGTTCCGGCTTCTAACTCCTGGGCTCTGACCCCCACCATTAGACTGGGCTCTAGTTCTCACCACTAATTCTGACTGCTTACATCTAAGTTCTAACACCAAAGCTATCCTATCTGCACAAACTTCAGGCTTCCTTAACTATCCCTTTCCACATTTCAGGAAGGAAGGGTTATATAAATTTGTGGGAAAATGTCATCTTCCCATCCTTCCCTTATAGGAGCTAACAAGACAGATTTAAGGTCCCAACTTTTGTCTGCAACCAAAATGGAAAAAATTGTATTCTAGGACAAGATTCTAAAGACAGAGCTGTTGGGGAAGGGGTATGTCATGGAGTTCACCAAACAGTGGTGAAAATGTAACTTTACATCACTAATAGGCATTCTGTAGAGAAGCTCATTTACAAAGGGGAAAAAAACCCACTGTGGTTGTGGTTGGTGTGACCTTGGAACCTCTTGGTGGTAACTGGTAGAGGGTGCCGGAGTTCACAGAGTTTTATAAAGTCAAATAGCTGCATCTTCAGTTCACCAGAGGTTGGCATGTATGGTCTCTCCTGAGAACCAATCACTCTTTGGTCCTCATAATCATTGCAAAATGTATGTAGGTCTAATATTTATGAGACTTGGATGGGGATCCTATTTTTGATTAAAGACAAAAGATTTTGGGAGTATATCTGAGAATATAGAGTGGACTCTGGATACTCCTCTAAAAGATAAGCTAACACTATGACTTATCTCATGAAAAAGTGTTCACAGTCTGCCTATCTGGCAAGCAATACTTGGTTAGACATAATATCTTAATTAAATCTAAATGCTAGAGTTTGTTTTATACATATCACTTTGTTTTCAGTAATTCAACTTGCTGTTACTGGAAAGTCTATACTTTGTTAAATAAATTTGTACTTATTTTCACTATAAACATAGCTAACTGCTGTGTATTAAATATAGTGGCCATCTCAGGTGTAACTGGTAATTTGAGGTGTGATTTTTCTTTGAACCAAGCAAATGTACCAGTAGTGTAAGTGTCCAGTGGTACAGGTGTTGAATATTCCAGGAAGACACTTGGAAGGGAGTGTGCCTATCATTAGCCTAGAGAGAGAGAGAGAGAAGGCCAGAGAAAGAGAGAGACATAGTGCAGGGTCTATTCATACCTACAAGTGAGTGCCAGTTTCACTGGGGAACTGAGCCCCCAGAAGGTACAGACAAGTCTCCCATATGTTAAGGTCAGATGTGGGATTGGGGCAGTGTTCTCCTTGGTCTCTGATGGTCCTACTCCATAATGGAAAAGCAAGCACTGGCAGTGAAATGGGCCATAGATGTCTCAAACTATTACCTATTTGGGAACCCCTTTCTGGATCGTTCACTCCTCCAACAGTTGCACATGAAGAAAGACACAAATGGAAGGATTATGTGTTGGTATCTAGCCCTACAACCATACTGATTCAAGGTGTGTCATTTCTGAGAAGGAGGATATGTAATGAGGTGTATAGATTCTGAACTGAAAGGTAAGGTATCAGACGCTGGAGAAGGGCAGTGAAGTCTAGCCCACGTAAGGTTACACATACAGCTTCAGCCTTGCATCTGTGGAGCTGTTCATTATGAATGGCAGAGATGAACCTTTAAAATGAACTGTGCAGACAGCCTGGAGCAGAGATCACTCTGAGTGGAAAATGACTCAAGCAGTTCCTGAAGTTGCAGGAAGATCTCCCTCCTAGGCATACCTTACCCTCAATTCAACAGGGAATGGATTAAACTCCATCTTCCCTATCCTGGCTTAATGGAAATGCCTAGCATACAACCCAACAGCTTGAGAATCAATTCTATTATGTATCTAGTCTATCTAGATACGCCTAACGGAATAAGCCCAATTCAGCTCCCACTCCAAAACACACCTAGAAAATGGCTAGAGACACCCCTGAAGTAAGAAATTGATGCTGGATTGTCCCTCATTTAGTTGGCTATGAGAAGAAATTATTCTCAGGTGTGCTAGAAGATTTATTGTCCCTTTGATTTTCCATTGGAAGAGATATAATGAGGTCTGCTGAAGACAAGGTTTCCTTTGCAAAGACTAAGAAACTAAGGCCTGAACACAGGTGTCACAGTACAGTTAACTGGCCAGAGACTCTCAATTTCTGAGAGAATATCAGGGTGGGGAGAGATCATTTACGCTGCTTTTTCTCCCTGAGCAGTTGATTCTTCTGCCTCTGGGTTGCTTTGGGTCCCTTAAGGCCAACAAGAAAAGGAACATATGTTAGGTCAATTTATACATATTTTGTAAAGGTCTTTGAAGGTATAAAGTGCTGTGGTCCAGAGTTATAAAGGTATTTAGACATTGTGATGCTCAGAATTGCAATTCCTTTCTAATTTAGGATCTTAAATCTCACTTTCAAAAGACATTTTGGCACTAAATCCCAGACAGACAATGGGAGCTAGAGTCCAAAAATGAGATATTGGCTACTAAATTGGATAATGCAATGCCGAACATCACCATGCCTAAATATCTTTAAAATCTGGACCTTTACTCACAGGTGCTAAGATGCCACAACAACAAATCTCACAGAAATAGCTATAACTAAACATGAATACTTAATATTATTAGGGATTATTTTATGAGTGCTTTAGAACTTTAGAATGTTCCTGGTTGCTGCCTAATTTGTATGGGGGATAGCAATTAAAATACAAGAGTTTTATCAGTTAGGTAATTGCCAACCACAACATAAGCAGTTGGTAGCTCATAGTTTCATCAAACTATCCTTTAAAAGAAAGGGTGGTCACGTATTGACCATATTACCCTCATTTGTTTTTTCAAGGATGACATTTCCAAGTGTTTGATTCTGCAGACTGATGCTTTTTAAAATTGGTTGCTGGCAAGAATAAGAAGACTAAGTGAAACAACACAAGGCACATCAGTTTATTCATCAGGATAAACAGACTAGAATTGTTTACTGTTTGAAGTGTCAGAGCAAATTTCCTCACAAGTTCACATTTACACAGTTCTACCCACAGCACAATATGAGCATTATTTCAACTGAAAAATGAAAAAGGATATTAGAGAGCGAAGCATTGGAAATGCATGAAATAGACTTACTGGAGCAATTGATGGCTATCAACAGTTTGCATGACCTGTGGAGAGGATGCAATCTGTGAAAGGCAGTTTATCTAGATTGACAGATCTTCTGCAATATTCATGGGATATAAAAGTCTGTATATGCCATTCCACTACACCAACACCTCCATGTCCTTAGCCACATATAAGAAATTATTTCCTGAAAAATGGACATCACACAAGCATACACAATTACTGAATGTTTAAAGTTTAATTCATCATGTCAGTAGGAATTGGTTTAAATATTTCATTGATATCAGAACCTTCAAAAGCAAAGAGGTCCTTATCTTTTTCTTTTTTTCTTTTAAGTTTAAGGCATAACTCTCGTTGAAGTTAAAGTGTGCGTGGTGCAACTGGTAAGTTGGGGGTTAGAAATGAATAACAACTTCAAGATTTGGCCCTTTTTTTTCTCCTGGTGATTCATATTTTAGCAATGAGTTTTTAAGTTTGAGCAGTCCCAATCAGGTCTTTGATGACATTTCTATCACATAATGTTGATTTGGTAACACAGTTGTAAGGTTCTGTACTTCCAGATAGAAAATAAATGTTCAGTTAAAGTTTTGGTAGGGTTCTGCACCAGGCCATCAAAAGTTTAGTGGATTGCTCCTGTAGATTTTATAGTGTGAGAAAAGCACCATAGATCTGCAAAAAGCAACCCCTGTCTCCAGTTAAGGGGAAGTTCTATTAACTAGATATAATAGTAATATATAGAATGTGAGAATTACAATCCCAAAGGAATCAAAGGGTTCACATTTTTCTAATTCATCTCTGACCCAGAACAATAATTAAAGGTTTTTTGATAATGAGTAGGGATGTAAAGTAGGGAAAATATAGGGGGATCTTCAGTATCTTTTCACTATCCCAGAGACCTCTCAAATAAGGACATTTTATAATTGTTTCAAACAGAATTCTCCTATCACTCCATCTTCTTCTGCCTGCCATGGTCCTATGGCATGTTCCCCTCCACAGGCATTGGATATCTATGCCTAAGTTTTCGCATTTCATCTCCAATGGGGGCTACGTCTACATTGCAGGCTTCTTGTGCAAAAACTTTTTGTGGAAGAGATCTACTGCAAAAAGTTCTTGTGCAAGAGCGCGTCCACACTGCCATGTGCTTTTGTCCAAGAGAATGTCCACACTGCCATGGACGCTCTTGCGCAAGAAAGCTCTGACGGCCATTCACAGAATGGCCATCAGAGCACTGGTGCTTTTTCTGATAGGGGTTTCTTGTGCAAGAAACCCCTGTTGTCCGTCCACACATGCCTTTTTGTGCAAGAGTTCTGTGCAAAAACTTTGCTGTGTAGACATAGCCTAAAGGAGAAAAGTGAGGCTGAGATTAAGAGTGGCAGATCAGCTCTGTAGCATGAAGGACAAGATACTCTCCTGTCCTGATGGAAATGCCTAGCATCCAACTCAACCACTTGGGTAGCCATTCTATTATTTATCTAGTCTATCTAGGTACTTTTACATAGGATCTGAGCACGTTCTATACTGCTGTATGATAGTACATTCACTAACAATGTTCACTGTACATTTTTTATTATAAATACATTTGAAACAGTCTGATTTTTTTCATAAATGGTGATATATATGAACTTTTTTTCCTGATCTAATGATTCACTTTATAATGCTACTTAATATACTTTTATTTCAGTCAGACCTAATAACTGGATATAAACTATGCATGTATTAGCTGTCTTTCTTTCAAATTCACATTCTCCTTATTATATATGTCTACTGCATCCAGTAATCATGTGGCAATGACTGTCATAGTCAAGATGAAAAGTACAAAATCTCTCTCTATATATATAAAAAAAGTTTTTCCTGCCACATGATGGATTGACATCATCAGCCTACTTGAATGTGGAGTCTCAGCATCTTGTTTACTTGTGCTTCAACCAAAACCAACTGCAAAACTGAGCTCTGTCTGTAGAGTTATCTGTAACATGTTGTACACGAGCAATAGAGCAACTTATAGTTTTTTCTATACAGCTTTGTTCGTTCATGTTTCTATATAATCAGTGCAAGATTAACAGACTCTCTGGCCACAAAAGCAGTCAGAGAGATGGGGGCTGGCTAGAGTAGTGAGCACAGATCACAGCCCCCTAGTTTCCCATAATTTACAAACCAAAAGTTGATTGTTTTTTAAAAACTGTTAAAAAAGGGACAGAGTAAGATAGACTCCCCCCCCCCCATTTAAGTTTTATAGAAATGGCTTTTAAAAACAAACAAACCCGTCCTATAGTAGGATATATATAATCTCATATTAACACTTCAATATACCAGTAACTTGGCAATATTTGCTTGTCTCTGATAAACAAAAGAAGCATTGTCTTTGCACTCAGGACAAAAAATAAAATGACTACTCCCCTACCTCTGAAGAATCTGAAATGCTATGAGTATTTAATATTTGAATAGAATACAGTTGTAATATTGACACTCTCACAAAGACAGTTTTAGGCTCTTTGAGATGCTAGGAAACTCAAAGAACCAAATTAGGAAGTGTGGACAACAATAAATTGCCCTGTCAAGAGACATTTTTCATTCTTTTTTAGAGGAGGAGATGGAAATCTGAGGTCCCTCAGCACTTCTCCCTCAAATCAGAGTGCAACTTCCAGTGTTCTCATAACCTTCTAGTGTGGCCTAACACATCCTTCATACCCCACATTCTCCTACAGCATCCACAGAACACTGTATTTTTCTTCATTTACTGTGCTAAATTGCTGCATAGTATTGTGTACTTGATTAAAGAGAGGATTCATTCCAGATACTTACAGTTCTGGGGTGGATACTCTGGTATCTTCCTTCATTCTGTGTACAGCAAAGATTGAATTCTGTATTGTGTCAGAACTGCAAAGGCTCAGACAAGAGAGATGTACAAGTTTGTGCAGCAGGTTTATATAGGGAGCCATATCTGTGTCCCCCTCCGATTCTCAGAAATGCTGTAGGCAGTTTTGGCCTCTGGCACATTCCAAAGGAATCTGTTCTAAAATTTGCCAAAAACAGAAGCCCTGAAGGGATGTCTCAGCAGTCAAGTCCCAGACAAGTCCTCTCAGACCGGTTATATTCAAGGAGTCAATGTGTGTGTGGGGGGCGAGAGGGGAGCGGAGAAGCTGATGTTGAACAGCTAGTTACGCCAGCCTTATGTCACCTGGGATTTCCCCAAAACAATAGGAATCCCCATATGCCCTGTTAGTTGAGCTTCACATCCCCTTTTTACTGTCAGAATAGAGCAAAATGAAAAGAATAGGGGACAGGATGTGTATCTTTCATTAGCACATCTGTGTTATGTATGTTTCGTATTACAAAACACATTAAACACAGCATTTGTATAGCTTTTTTTTTCTTGATATAAAAATCTGTAAGCTCCCCATTCTCTATGATTTTTTTCAGTTAAAACTGTAACAGAATAAAAAGCTCTGAATATAGGATGGAATTAGTAAACATGTTTTTCTTTCAGACATACAGCTAAATGTATTAACTGTTTTACCCTCTTTAAATTTTAGTTGACACTTAGGGACATTTATCTCTGTTTGTCGAGAGAAGGCAAAACAGTACTTACAGCAGTTTAAGAACAAAGTCTAAAGCTTTTTTTTTTTTTTTTTAAGCTTAAAGAATGAAATCAAACCCAGGAGACATACATCAGATAGAAAAGTGTATCATAATAGCCTAAAAGGAATCCAATAGTGCTTCATTTGGTGTTATGCTGCAGTGTTTTTCTCATTGTGTTGAGGTTTAAGATTAAACCTCAATGTATTAAGCCCACTCTATAGGTATTCTTGGCAGAAGCTGATGTAAAGCAGGCAGTAAAAGCATTTTCAGAATTGCAATGATGTTTGCTAAGCACTCACAGACCCATCTCAGGGCATTTTTCTTCTCTGAATAGCATGCTGTGATTTGGCTGAATCGCCATCTATAATAGGAGAGAGAAATGGGTAGCAGCTTGCTGCTCCTTTTATCAGTGAGAAATGCCCATTATACAGGTACAATATCAGTAGCAAATGATCAGCTGGAGAGTTGACTTTCTTGTACATATGCAAAAAATAAATGTCCTCTTATATGAAAGTGGACTTCATATCTATGGGATGGATCCTACTTGTTGGTACTCAAGCAAGCATTCCTTTTCTCATGGGAGTATTCTCACCAAAATCTATTAGATATCTAGGGAGAAATCCTGTCTTTCTTGACTTCAGTAAAAGTTTTGCTGCTGACTTAAATGGTACCAGATATCATCCCTATTTTTTGGAAAAGAACAAACAAAAAAGAATAAAAAAATCTGAAATAACCCCTGCATAAATGATTCTGAAGTTCTCAAAACATAGTCTAATATCTCTTCAGTATAAGTCAAGTTTATCAGTCTTGTGTTACTTGCTCTAGAATATATAAGGCAGCACAACATTAAATTTGGAAGTTACAGATCAATGGGAAAGAAAACAGGATCACATTAAGCCATTGAAATGGCACATCAACACTTCTTCAGAGGTTCTAGATCATCACTGCATTTAAATATCACACTAGTTCATATACTACCATTACATTGCCAAGACACTAGCTACTAATGAAGTGCAATGCTTATAAGCAGTGCTGGCCTTTATCAGATTTTAACACTGGATGATGTTTAATGTCTGGGGTGAGAGCTAATAAAAAATATCCTTAGATTTTTGCATCTTAACAATCAAGTAAATAACTATTTAAAACATCTAACGAACACCTGCTCAATACTTTCCCAGGAGTGAAAAGGGAATTCCAAAAAGAAAGAAAATGCACTTTGCTTTCATAGCCTTAACTAACTCAGGCTATGTCTACACTACAGGGCTTTATCGGAAAAAGGTACACAAATTGCGCTTCACAATTTGCGTACCTTTTTCAATATTTTTTTCAGAAGAGGCTTTTCCAAAATTTGGCCCATCCAAACTGGGCCAAATTTTGGGGAAAAAAAACCTCTTTCAGAAGAACCCTTCTTCCTCATGCTCTTCCGCAAAAACAAGTGGCAGAGTTTTTCTGGGATACCTCCAGTATCCTGGAAACCTTCCCCCCCCCTCCACTCATAGTCTAGACATATCCTCATAGGACTTTGTTGCCCAATTACTTATCAGGAATCTTCTAGCCTGACTATGACTTTGAGACAGTGAGAGGGGAATTCTTCAAAGTCTATACGTACAGTATGATGGGGGCTAATTTGTCTACGACAAATCAGGAAAGAGATCTTGGCGTTATCGTGGACAGTTCTCTGAAAAATTCCACACAGTGTGCAGCGGCGGTCAAAAAGGCAAATAGGATGCTAGGAATTATTAGGAAAGGGATAGAAAATAAGACCCAGAATATCTTACTACCCCTGTATAAAACTATGGTACGCCCACATCTTGAATACTGTGTACAGATGTGGTCTCCTTACCTCAAAAAAAGATATTTTGGCCTTGGAAAAGGTTCAGAAAAGGGCAACTAAAATGATTAGGGGTTTGGAACGGGTCCCATATGAGGAGAGGTTAAAGCGACTGGGACTTTTCAGTTTAGAAAAGAGGAGACTGAGGGGGGATATGATAGAGATCTATAAAATCATGAGTGGTGTGGAGAGAGCTGATAAAGAAAAGTTATTTATTAGTTCCCATAATAGAAGAACTAGAGGACACCAAATGAAATTAATGGGTAGCAGGTTTAAAACTAATAAAAGAAAGTTCTTCTTCACACAGCGTGTAGTCAACCTGTGGAACTCCTTGCCAGAGGAGGCTGAGAGAGCTAGGACTATAATAGAGTTTAAAGAGAAGCTGGATAAATTCATGGAGGTTAGGTCCATAAAAGGCTATTAGCCAGGGGATAAAATGGTGTCCTTGGCCTCTGTTTGTCAGAGTCTGGAGAGGGATGGCAGGAGACAAATCGCTTGGTCATTGTCTTCGGTCCACCCTCTCTGGGGCACCTGGTGCTGGCCACTGTCGGTAGACAAGATACTGGGCTAGATGGACCTTTGGTCTGACCCAGTACGGCTGTTCTTATGTTCTTATGTTATGTTCTGACAATGCAAGTATAAATAAAGGGTCACTGGGACTTACGAAAATGCAGGCTGCAAGGCTAAATTCCAATTTGCTGGTCTAACACATGAATAAACTTTAAAGAACAGCATTAGAATGGTGTACAGAAAAAAAGAGACAGATAGGGAGCCATTTACTCTTTCTCTAGATTTTTTCAAAATTCTCAAAAATAAAAGCCCTGCTCAAGATTAGCCTCCAAACCAATGAATAGAGTAAGCCCAGAACAATGCCTTTTGTAGTGATAAATCAAAATAATGCTGTCATTAAATGCTATTTTTTTTATTTTGGGGGAATAATACTATTTCTTAGTCTAATAAAATTCCTTGGTTCTGATACACACACCATCAGCTAATGTCTCTAGACTGAGGTTTTATTATTCTTGTCATCTTAGCTTGCAAAACCAGACAAACTGTCACAAAAGCACTCAACACTTCAAAATCAAGCTTCATTATTCACTTTAACCCTCTGACTTTCTCTTCAACAAACACTACAACTTCCCAGAAAGCTTCCCAGAAAGCCGCCTCCTATTTTTGTTTTTTAGGGGGGAAATATAGTCGCAAATGTATGCCTGGGTGATATGTAGATAAACATTTTAAGAAGCTTCCTTTGTTGTAGCAAATCAATACAATTCAAGTTATAATGGCATTCGGCATTACACCTAGCATCTATGTTATAGACATTCTGTTAACTCATACACATAACACAGGACAAATAGTATACCAAATGCTGGTAGTGAAACTAGTCCAGAATGCTAAATTGCCATACATTACTTCTTGTCAATTAACAGGAAAAAAGGAATAGAATTTATTTATTCATTTATTATGTGGTCTAATTGGGAACCAAAAGGTGGAAAAATTCATTAATTTTTACAGATTTGTATAAAAAAACACTAAAACAAATAGCCATAACTAGGGAGTTATGATGACAATACAGTATCAATAGACCTAATGCTGTTAAAAAAAATTCCACATATCTGAAAGAATCTGTCCTAAGAAAATCTTAATTTTTCCTTTTTTAGAGAGGTGAGTGATAGGAAAAGCCCCTGGAGAGGAAGTTCTTTTTGTATTTCTTTTATGACAAAAATGATACTTCAAGAATATATAATTTGCTTGGATTATAAAGAGTTGTTTGCAGAAGTTCTTTGTTTTGCTTCCCTTCCTTTTGAGAGGTAACAAAACTATGTAATTTCTACTGTGTAATTACAAAACAAAAGCATATATTTATTTATTTATTTGGATGCTTTAAATTTGTAATGTGGTGTCATTGATTGTTTTTAAAATGCACTAACTAAATAATGGACTCACCAATTGTCCCAGATCAAATAACAGAACCCACAAACAACATAAATATAATAGAAATAAATCACACATACCTATGCATTCCAAACGATCTCCTCACAAGCAAAGAAAAGATAGGCCTGGCAGAATACACTAGAAGCTTATAAGCAAACTGTTATAGGATATTAGAGAAAGTGAGTTGCAGATATCTGGGGCCCTGTTGGAGGATGCTCCATAGACATGTGGCCCTCTCTCTTATACTGATGGAGCTTTGAGTCAGCTACCTTCAGTGACTGCAATTGCAGCAATATTTTGTGAGGAGGGAGGTGGTATCTAGGCAAGACTCTGGCTATTTAAAGATTCAGAGGTCAAAACATCTGGAAGTGAAAAGTGAGACAGTACTGACCATACAGCACAGGCTTAATATGCTCACACTAGGGGTGCATCTACACAGCATCCTAAACTCAATATAAGATAATCAACTTACACTACGCAAATTGTGTATCTGATTTTGATTCTATTTTGAAGTAGCTTATTTTGAAATTTGGCACATCTACAGCGCCAAATTACAAAATAACATGCTATTTGAGACATCCCTTAAGCCTTGTGGAATGAGGGTGATAGGGATGCTGAAATAGTGCGCCCATTTTTTCTACAAATATTTTGAAATAATGGGCAGCTTGATAAAAGCCCATGGTAGCAAAGCTGGCAACAATGGGGTCCACATCACCCAGAAAAATGAGCCAGCACAGTAGGACTTTGTTAATGGTCCTTACCATTTGTAGAAGAAGACAGAGAATCACAGGTTTGCCAGGGCCCCCAAACCCAGTTCCCCCTTCCCTTCCCACACACCAGGAGCAACCTCAGCTTGCTCCACTCTCCTCATAGGCCTTAGTTAGGGTGAGACCAAAAACTTTTCCAGGGAGGGAGCTTCCTCCATCACCAACACCAGTCCCCCACTTTCCTTGGGGAAACCCCATTCCAGCAGTTCACTACCTTCCTTGGACAATGGCATGAGGGAGTCATACCTGCATGGCCACAACTCCGACAGTCAATCTCCCCACGCCAAACTGGTTCCTGATGGATCAGTAACTGTCCAGCGTGGGGTGCAATGGTGACCCGCATCTGGATGGGGATGGCAGGTCGCATGTGGGTGTCTTTTTGCCTGAGGGAGGGTCGAGCCACTCACACATCTCCAGAAAGATGTTCTTCTCCATGTGGAAGTTCTAGAGCCACTTCTAGTTACCCCATAACTCCAGGATGATTCGGTCCCACCCATTGGAACTGCTGTCTTGTTGCCAGAAGTGGCGGTCCACAGTGTGCAGGGAAAGGCAATGGGGTCAAGCTGCAAGACCAGTACCTGGAGAAAGAGAGGAGGAACCCCGCACTGAGGTGGAGGGGCCTGTCCCTGCAGGACCACGAGGGCAGCCTGCAGAAACTGCACCATGAGGTGCAGCATAAGCTGTAAGAGTCATCGACTGCTGGGAGGCAGCTCCAGCTCCATAGCTGGGAGTGCTGTGGTGTCCAACAGGGCAATCAAAGCATGTAGTGAACATGCTTTGCTGTCCCTCAAGTGGTAGGCAAGCAGGAGGAGAAGCAGAGACGTGCCTGTGCAGGGAGGTCCCTTTAAGCTCGAGCCTCAGAAAGCCTCAGGAAGCAGCTCCAGGAAGAGACTGATGACCTGTATGAAGTGCTTCCAGGTGGCCTTAAATGAGATTCTGCATCCAATCTGTATGGACGCTCTGTTTCAAAATATCTCAGTGATATTTCAATGGCCATTTGCTGTGTAGAAACCAGGATGCAATGTAGACATAGCCTTTTTGACACTGACTCGCCTCCCATTCCTAGCCCTCCCTAGCACTTCAGAACTTACTCTGTCCGACAAGACTCCCAACCATCCCTCCAGAACACTGAAACTAGCTGCATGACCAACAGCTAGCCCATTTCAAAACTGTGCCTATGAAACATTTGGACATGCTAGAGCTCCATCCCCTTCATTTCCTCACTCTAGTATCCTGCCCCAGCAACAAGTGTGGAGCCCTCCTATCATCTATGGATGGTGTGGGGTCCCAGCGTGGGTATGTGTGTGTTTGGGTATGTAAGCATATACTAACTACGTTACTATTTTATTCTTAATAAATGCGGTATATTGCCTTTTCTTATGAGCATAACAGAGGTGATAGAGCTATGAAGTATGCAACATATCCCTCCACACCATCCCTCCCATGGCCTCATATGCAAGAGAGATGAGAAGTTGGAACCTATGAACTGCCCCAAGACAGAACCCTCAGGGAAGAGGAGCAATTGCCTGATCTCACTCTCCGAGAGCCCTTAAAGTAAGACGAAAGCCACCCAAGGACAGACCCATCCATCCCTTCTGTAGTTCACAACTGAGAAAATGTTATTTAAGACCGCTGAGCCAGTACTATCACCATGGCTATCTGATGTTCATCCATTGCCGGGAGGAGATCATTCACAACCACCAGCAGAAAAATCTCTGTTCAGTAGCCAGATTATAAGAAAAGACACTGAAACTAGAGGCCACTAGAGTCAATCAGGAATGCCTGAGTCAGATCCTCAACTGGGATAAATAAATGACAGTGGGAATTCTCCACTGGACATCTGTTGGGGATCTGTTTCTGTACATTTCACATACAGGCAGTCCCCGGGTTACATACAAGATAGGGACTGTAGGTTTGTTCTTAAGTTGAATTTGTATGTAAGTCGGAACTGGTACATATTGTAGGGGAAACTCTAGCCAAACATTTCTCCAGAGCTCAGTTTTATTCTCCCACACCTCACTTCCCTCAGGGTATGTCTACACTACCCCACTAGTTCGAACTAGCGGGGTAATGTAGGCATACCGCACTTGCAAATGAAGCCCAGGATTTGAATTTCCCAGGCTTCATTTGCATAAGCGGTGAGCCGCCATTTCTAAAACCCCGCTGGTTCGAACCCTGTGCAGCGCAGCTACACGGGGCTCGAACTAGGTAGTTCGGACTAGGTTTCCTATTCCGAACTACTGGTATACGGGGTTCGAACCAGCGGGGTTTTAGAAATGGCGGCTCCCCGCTTATGCAAATGAAGCCCGGGAAATTCAAATCCCGGGCTTCATTTGCAAGTGCGGTATGCCTACAGTACCCTCCTAGTTCGAACTAGGAGGGTAGTATAGACATACCCTCTGTCCTTTATTCTCAAGCTGAGGTGTCTGCTGAGAAAAGCCGCTCCATGTCTCCCTGGTCTGCTGGGGGGGAGGAGGGGTGCTAGCTTCGCTTCTCCCTGGTCTGCTGGGGGGAAGCAGCTAGTGCAGGGTTGCCTCACCCCATTTGTAAGTAGAGATCTGATGTAAGTCAGATTCATGTAACCCGGGGACTGCCTGTACAGGTTTTTAGAAATGCTTCTGCACTCTATTTCCATTCAATGTTTGGACCTACCAGATATGTGTATCCAGCTTCCACGGATTTCCTTTGTCCTTGCTCTAGAGGATAGATTTATATTGTTTCCTTTTGGTGAAAATCAAAGCAAAGCCAACTCCTCTGTCCAGAATAGTTGAAAGACTTACTGGGCCCTTGGGCAAGATGAGGCGCAGTTCTTCACCCTCAGAAGGGACGCTTAGGTGGAAATGGCGCTGGCCAGAGTGCACCGCTCAGGACTCTGGTGGCAATTTAAAGGGTCTAGGGCTTTGACTCTGTTGCAGAAGCTGCAGCAGCCTAGGCCCTTTTAAATTACCAGGCCTGGGGGAGCTGCCCTCTTTGCCTCCTCACCCTGTTGGCAGGCTTACCTCTATCCCATCGTGTCCACTTGCTTATCCTGGAGTCCTTGGAAGGCTTCCCTCTCCTATTTTGAGCCCCCTGTTCCCTCACATAGTTGTGAATGTGACAGAGCCAGATGTTAGATGATGTAGCAGAAACATGCCAGTTTGCAGACACTGTGTCTCTGGCACTGAATCTACAAAATCCAGTCATATTTCTGTTCTGAGTCAGCAGAGGGCACTGTTCACTCAATGACAATGTATAAGTAATTTGTTTTTTATGCTTGTACATCATACAGCATTGTCCATATGTCTGAGTCCCTGACTAATTATTGTTATTAATTATTACTAATTATACTTCTATATAGCAATTTTTTTGTCCCACATCTTTACAAACACCAGTCAAACACTTTTCAATATCTCTGGAATGTAGATCATGATTTTCATGCCTATTTTACAGTTGTGAGACAGAAAGAGGATGTGTTTGTCCAAGATTGTTCAGCAAGTCAATGTCATGGTCCTGCCATAAACTTACTGTAGACCACAAGGTTCACACTCCCAGCCTGTGGGCCATCTCCTGCGGGAGCAGTTTTGCAACTGGTTTGGGATTACTGGTAGGCGAGAGGGGACCTCTTTGTTCCCAAAGTCCAAGCCCTGCCACTTCCCACCACTGCCCTGCACTCTCCCACCCATGGCATCCTGTCCTCTGAGGGATGCAGGCTTGGGAATTAATGGGGGAAGGGGATGGCATGGGGTGGTGGAGAAAGGTGAAGCTAATGTGCCCCCTGAATGTTCTCTACTTCCTCATACTTCCAGCACCAAGGCGTGCACAGGGAGCCCACCTGCGGCTGCTGCCCAGTGCCAGGCTCCCTTGGTGATACCTGTGACTGCATCCCTCAGGGGCAGGGTGCCATTGTGGGGAGAGTACGGGGTGGTGGAAGGATGGGACAAGGCTTGGGCAACAGAAACAGACAGATCCCACCCGGTCTACCGGAACTGCAAAACGGCTGGAAATTTGAGACTCCTGCTGACCCTTGACAACATCCCCTTCTTTATGAACACTTTTCACATCTTTATGAGGGCATACGCGATTTTCAAAATATTTCCATTTGTGAGCAAGAGTCTATGGACATAAATTAACGGGAACCTGTGAAGTTTCCTTTCATATCATTTTTTTTTAAGAAAAGCTTTTTCTCAATTCCAAACATGTTCATTTTGCAAACTGTTTTCAGCCTGTTACTTAGAATCTTCATTTTCATGAAGCAACAAAATGTTCTGTTTGTTATGTGGTAAAACATAGTTGTTTCCATGAGCTCTCCCTCTGGCCTCTGTTTCAATTGAGTTGAACTAGGGGCTCTTAGTTTCCATACAAGCATCTGCATCTGCTATTCACCAGCAGCCCCCTAGCCTAAATCAAGATTTTATGTGTGCTGTCCAATTTCAGAGCATCAGTAAATGATCATTTTCAAGCAAGTTACTTTGCTCAGTTGAAATGGTAAAATGTCTTCTGACATATCACCTTGCTACTAAGGGCTTGTCTTGTCAGGAATCATACTTAACTGCAACTTCCTTTGCTTGGATGCAAAGCAAAATAGATAATTTACTGAAAACAACCATGCCAGAGGTAGTAAAAAGCAGATTGCAAAATAAAATAAAATAAAAAAGAGAGAGAAAGAAAGGGAGAGATTGTCAATGACTCAACTGTCCATCAGTCTTTAAAGATGTTTAGTATATATTCTGTCATCATCAGAGCTTTTCTGGCAGATGAATTTGTCAATGGTATAAAAGACAATGTTTCCAGAAAGTATCATAATATCAAACTGAAGGGACCTTGCAACAAGCAACGGGGTTTTATCTGAAATAAGATCTGGCAGAACTCCACTAATATTTCAAAAGATAAAGTTATTTCTTTCCTTTCCCTAAATTGCATCAGTAATAGAGGTTTAAAGGACATGCAATTTATTTACAGATAGTAGATTTCTGTTTTGGTCAGAATTAAGTACAGAGAAACAGAGCCATTTCATCCCCTGGAATATTTCCAGCAGCAGATATGAAAGGAACAGTGTTAAACCTATTCTGTTGAATCTATCAATGAGGGTCTGTATACACTGCATGGCTACCTGCATCTACTTCGCCATCCCGGTAAATCTCATTGCAAAAGGTATAAGGGAAGGCTTGAAATAGCACATTATCACAGAATTTGGCACTGTGTAGATGTGCCAAATTTCAAAATAGCCTATTTTGAAATAGATTTGAAATAAGCTACGCAATTTGCATAGCACAATTTGTGTATCTTATTTTTAGTTTAGGATGCTATGTAGATGCATCCTTAGAGTGGTAATGGAAGCAAGGCATCCTCCTCCAAACTTCTGAACACACAAGAAATATCCTGAGGAACTCTGGATTGTCCGGCTTGTGATGATTTTGGTTAGGGTCAGATGTAGGGACAGCTATCCAGATGATAGCTTGGGGTGCAAAATGGAAAATAGAATGTTTGAAGCAACCAGTTTCACGTATTCTGTATGTAGATTAATATTTCACCAACCTTCTAGAATATTCTGGACTTTTGTGGAATCTCATGCAGCTTTTCAGACTTTGAGAGCAACATTTTCCTCAAACCACTTACAATTTTGTCAGCCACAAGGCAGGGCATTGCCAGTTAATCTTATGTATGAGAGGGATAAATCATGTATGCAAATTGTGCATCAAAGTCATTAAATGGGCTCCGAATACAATACAAATATGGTATTCAAAAGTTTAACAAATAAGGGGGTGCCAAAGAAGCTATTTGCTTGGGGTACCATTTGATTCAGGACCAGCCCTGTTTATGGTCAGGGGATGGTGGTATGGTAGCCAGAGGGCGAAGCACACACTAGGACTTGGGGAATGTCTGTTCTCTATGACATCAGCCCACTAAAAACATGAAGATTTCTTTAGGGAATTTAATGCTGACTCTAAGATCACTGCATTATACAAACATATGATCATGCCTTGAAAATTTCCTTGACAGGTGGGAGGCAAAGAGCCATTCAGAATGGAAATTAGTAGATAGGGAATAACAAGGATAATTGGAGGATATGAATGGATATCTCTATCCTTCAGAGGGGTAGCCGTGTTAGTCTGAATCTGCAAAAGGGGCAAGGAGTCCTGTGGCACCTTAGGGTATGTCTGCACTACCCTCCTAGTTCGAACTAGGAGGGTAATGTAGGCATACCACACTTGCAAATGAAGCCCGGGATTTGAATTTCCCGGGCTTCATTTGCATAAGCGGGGAGCCGCCATTTTTAAAACCCCGCTGGTTCGAACCCCGTGCAGCGCGGCTACACGGGGCTCGAACTAGGTAGTTCGGACTAGGCTTCCACGAGGTGTACCGGTAGTTCGGAATAGGAAGCCTAGTCCGAACTACCTAGTTCGAGCCCCGTGTAGCCGCACTGCACGGGGTTCGAACCAGCGGGGTTTTAAAAATGGCGGCTCCCCGCTTATGCAAATGAAGCCCGGGAAATTCAAATCCCAGGCTTCATTTGCAAGTGTGGTATGCCTACATTACCCCGCTAGTTCGAAGTAGCGGGGTAGTGTAGACATACCCTAATAGATTAACTGAAGTGTAGGAGCATAAGCTTTTGTGGGCAAAGACCCACTTCGTCAGATGCATGTGACGAAGTGGGTCTTTTCCCACGAAAGCTTATGCTTCTACACTTCAGTTAGTCTATAATGGTATGTCTACACTACAGCGCTAATTCGAACTAACTAACCTCCCAGTACGTTAATTCGAACTAAGCTAATTCGAGCTAACGCATCTAGAACTAAAAACTAGTTCGAATTAGCATTTTGCTAATTCGAACTAGCGCGTCCACACTGATTGGACGAAGGGGGGCATTTAAGGGCAGCTGAAACCGGTTCTGGCAGGGCATCAGGTCAGTAGTTGCTTTGTGAGGCTGCTGTCTGAGGCTATCTCTGAGGCTCGAGCTTAAAGGGACCCCCCTGGACAGCCGGTTCTCAGCTTTTCCTGCTTGCTTGCCAACCTCGCCGAGGGACAGCAAAGTGTTGGTCTCTGTGCCCGTCTGTGTCGGTGCTTCCCTTCGGGGGGGCCACCGCAGGTGGCAACATGGAGCCACAGCTCGCCCTGCACCTTCTGGTGCACGTTCTGGACTTGCTGCTGCAAGCCTGCCAGCAATGGCTCGAGGCTGCCTGGCACCACCTGGTGAACGTCAGCCCCCTGCCTCTCCGCCTGGCCGCCCTGGGGGCCGTGGAGGAGCCGCGGCGGCGCCCCGGCACCGGCATGCCCCACCGCGTCTGGCGTCTGGACACCAGCACCGACTGGTGGGACCGCATCGTCCTGGAGCACTGGGAGGACCGACAGTGGATCCAGAACTTCAGGATGAGGAGGGACACCTTCCTGGAGCTCTGAGAGTGGCTCGCCCCTGCCCTGCGCAGAAGGGACACTCGCATGAGACCCGCCATCCCCCTTCAGAAGCGGGTGGCCATCGCCCTCTGGAAGCTCTCCATGCCGGACAGCTACTGATCCGTCGGGAACCAGTTCAGCGTGGGGAGATCCACTGTCGGAGCGATGCTCATGCAGGTATGGCGCTCGTCGGCCACCGAGCCGGGGGGGAGGGGGGCTGCGAGGAGGGGATGGGCCGCCCCAGGGACAAAGGGGGGGGGCGGGAGGAGACGAAAGCACCCCGCACCGGAGGGGTCGGGCTGTCCCGGCCGTACTACACACCACCAGGGGGGTTGCTTCTGGGAGTGGGGCGCGGGGCACTGCCAGGGCACGCACGCTCCCAGCCACCCGGGCGCCTCACTGATTGGCGCTTTGCTGTGTCTCTCTCCGCAGGTGGTCAAGGCCATCAACCGGGTGCTGCTCCGCAGGGTGGTCCGCCTCGCCGACCCGGACGCCGTCATCCAGGGATTCGGCTCCCTCGGCTTCCCCAACTGCGGGAGGGCCTCGACGGGACGCACATCCCCAACCGTGCCCCGGAACACCAGGCCTCCCAGTACGTCAACAGAAAGGGGTACTTCTCTGTGATCCTGCAGGCCATGTGTGACCACCGGGGACAGTTCACGGACATTAATGTGGGCTGGTCCGGCAAAGCACACGATGCACGGGTGTACCACAACTCCTCCGTGTGCCAGCGGCTGCAGGCCGGGACCTTCTTCTCCGACCGCCACATCAGGGTCGGGGACGTGGACATGCCCGTGTGCCTGGTGGGGGATGCCGCCTACCCACTGCAGCCCTGGCTCATGAAGCCCTACACGGGGCACCTCAATCCCTCCCACCAGGCCTTCAATGCCAGGCTGACCAGGGCCCGCATCATGGTGGAGGGGGCCTTCGGGCAACTGAAAGCCCGCTTTCGATGCCTCCTCACCCGTCTGGACCTGGCCGAGCACAACATCCCTCCTGTGGTGGCGGCATGTTGTGTGCTCCACAATTTGTGTGAGCGAAAGGGGGAGGCTTTCCTGCCAGCCTGGATGGCTGAGGCTGACCACATGGCTGGACACTACGGTCAGCCCCGCACCGCCGCCATCCGGAAAGCCCAGCGGGGGGCCGTCTGGATCCGGGAAGCCCTGCGGGAGAGCTTCCTGGTGGAGGAGGAGGAGGACTGACCTCTCCCTGCATGCCCCACTGGGGCCTTCTTCCACCCTACCCCCCTTCCCCTTTCCCCTCCCTATCTACTGTAAAATAAAGACATCTGTTTTTGAAACAAAAACGTCTGTTTATTTAACATAACTGGGTGCGGGAAGGGAGGAATGAGGGTTGGAGAGGGGAGGGGGAAACCTGGGACGAGGGAGCTGGAAGGGGAGGGAAGGGAGGAAGGGAAAGGAAAGCTCAGGGGTGGGAGTCCGGCTGCCTCTCCCGGCTCGCCACACTGCGGGTCCGGGGGCGTCGGTGGGAAATGGTTGTGGAGGGGGGGGCAGGAGGGACAGGGGGTGTGGAGGAAGCAGGAGCGGAAGCAGGAGCGGGAGCAGGAGTGGGAGCAGGGGGAGCAGGAGGAGCAGGGGGAGCAGCAGGAGGAGGAAATGGGAAGCGGTCGAGCAGGCTCTGGAGGTGGCCTCGCAGGGCACGGCCCTGCTCCTCCAGGGCCTCCAGACTCCTCCGGCGCAGCCTTAGGTCCTCCTGGACCCAGTGGTCCTGGAGACGGAGCTGTTGATCCAGGAACCGGAGGTGCCACCTCTGGTAGTCCTCCTGGTTCCTAGCTGTCCTGCTTGCCCGGGCGCGGGCGGCTGCTGCAGGCGGGGTGGTGTGCCCTGCAGTCCCAGGTGCTGCGGCTGTGGTGCAAGAAGACCAGCGGTCAATTACCCCAGGGGCCCAGGTGTGTGAAACTCAGCTCCCCTCTGCAAGGCCAGGGCCCCTGCAGGATCCCCAGCTGCTGCTCCTTGGTGGGCAAGGCCCAGGCGCACGGTCCCGGGGCTCCCTCTCGCCCCAGCCCCCCGTACACATAAGGGGAACACGAGGGTACTCACAGGTGGACGCCTCCCCAGCCTCAGACGACACAGGCAAGCGGCTCTGTGGCGTGCCTCGGGAGTCGCGGGTCCTGGGCAGGCTGGCGGCAGGCTCCTGGCTCTCAGAGCTCTCTTCCTCCTCCTCCATCTCTTGGAGTGGTCCCTCTGCCCCAGGGTCAATCACGTCCCGGGGAGCAGGGATGGCATGAGCCCCCAGGAGGCGGTCCAGGGCATGGAAGTGGGGGCAGGCCTCCGGGTCGGCCCCTGGCTGGCAGGCCCGGGAGTAGGACTGCCGCAAGTCCTTAATTTTGCAGCGGACCTGCTCCCGGCTGCGCTGGTGGCCCCTGGTGGCCAGGCTGGCAGCCATGCGGCCATAGACGGCCGCGTTCCTGTGGCTAGTGCAGAGATCGTGGACATTGGAGGCTTCCCCCCAAACCTCAATGAGGTCCACGATCTCCGCACTTGACCAGGCGGGCTCCCGCCTTTTGCGCCCCCGGGCAGGCTCCTGGGAGCCGCCAGGCTGGTCCTGGGGAGCAGTGGAGGGCTGGGAGCCCTCGGGTGGCTGGCTCATCCAGTGGCAGGTGCAGGGTCTGCTGGCATGGGTGCTTGCAGCCTTGCAACTGGCACAAACTGTGTAGCCAGTCCGTGGCCCTTTAAGGGCTCCGGGGCCAGGAGGGGGGCAATAGAGTTTCCCTGGTGTTGGCCAGAGTGGCCACCAGGGAAACCTGGGAAGCCTTAGCCTCCCACTAGTTCGAATTAAGGGTCTACACAGCCCTTAATTCGAACTAGCTAGTTCGAACTAGGCTTAATCCTCGTAAAATGAGGTTTACCTAGTTCGAACTAAGTGCTCCGTTAGTTCGAATTAAGTTCGAACTAACGGAGCGCTAGTGTAGCGCCTAGGAAAGTTAGTTCGAACTAACGTCCATTAATTCGAACTAACTTTGTAGTGTAGACATACCCTAAGGTGCCACAGGACTCCTCGCCGCTTCTATCCTTCAGAAATCTACAAGGTCACCAGAACTTCCAAGGTTATCAGGGCAACACCCTTGTCTATTTCACAAGTGGCCAAACCACAGTCCTGACAGCTTGATGTCAAAACTTTTACGCCTCAAGGCCACTGGTTTTTCTCACTTTTTTAACCTTCAGTTGGCTCTACCACAAGGGGCAAAAATTATAGTTTAGAATATGAGCTGAAATAGCAACCTGATTACTTCAATGAGACTACTGATCCTATTCTGAAATTGCACTGTGTACACCAAGAAAGAAAGCATTTCAATATTCATTTGAATACCCTTAGGCTTAGTCTACTCTGCAGAGTTTTTGCACAACAAGCCTTTTGCAGAAGTGTTCTTGCACAAAAACTTCTTGCACAAAAGCGCACCCAGACCTCAAAGCACATCGCAAAAGCGATGTGCTTTTGCACAAGAGAGCCTGAACGCTCTTGTGCAAGAAAACTGTGAATGGCCATCCATGTACCTGTGCTTTTTCCGATAGGGGTTTCTTGCGCACAAATCCCTTTGGAGAGTCCACACCTGCCCCTTTTTGTGCAAGAACTGTAGCGCAAAAAAGAGTTATTCCTCGTGGGAAGAGGAATAATTCTACCAGCACAAGCCTTCTGTTCTGTTGATTTTCTTGTGCAAAAATTCACTTGAGGTGTGGATGCTCCACTGTTTTTTGTGCAAAAACAGCCACTTTTGTGCAAAGACCTTGTAGTATAGACATAGCCTTGGAATTACCTGACAGGGGAGGGGCCTAGCATAGATTTACTACAACCACCTTTCTGTGAAATTAGAGTATTGGGGACATATAGTCTAGCATGTCTTGACTCTTTCCAGGAGAACAAACGGAGCTGGAACTGTCCACAGAATTTCTCTTTAAGCAGGTTCTAGACTCTTCAGAGAAAAAGGAACATAGATGCAGCAATAGCAGCAGCACTAGGCAAAGTCCAACCTGCCCTCAGTCCTTTGGTTTTCAGAAGCAAGTGGTGATGCTAGCTCTGCTTTTCCTAGCAGCATCTTGATAGTGTCTTTTAAACCTCCGGCTTCCTTACAACTGGCTGAGGTTCTACATGGTTTGGTTTGGATGACTGACAGATGGGAGAGACCTAGGAAAGGATAGTAACTGAGTAGGAGCTTAGAGAAAGCAAGGCCCTAGAGATAATTTCACAGCCTTGGGCCGTAGGGTCAAGACTCAGAGTGCATGCTCCAGTGCTGATCAATGAGGAAAAAGCAAACCACTAATCAAATGCATAAAACTACATAAATATGAAACAATTATAGTGAAGTGGTAGCTCCACTTTAGTTAAGGTTAGCACCAGATTTCTGTTTAAATATAAGCATGATAGGCAGGAAGCCCACACATTTTGATGCTGATGTTTAAGGGTTGTGGGAGCAAATGTTTAGAGAGCACAGTATGGGTTGAGAGGAAATATTTAATACAAATAAAATATACATGATTCAAAACCATCATGAAAACCTATGTAATCATGTGATTTTATCACTACTATCCATCATCCTCACCTCCCACCTCTCCCTCCCCTCCTGATTCCTACTTATGGTTACATTAACATGTATCTTGCCTTTATATCGATTCTAAATACTACGTCCCCTTTTGTATTTTATACAGCAGGTTGCATAGTGGGCACAAATTCTGATTGAGGCCTTTAGTGCTATTGCAATATATATAATAAGAAATTATTATTATTATTATTATTATTATTATTTTCTTTTCCTCATTCTATTCACTTATCTGATCTCTCTACCCACATTGTATGTGTGTGCATTGCTTGGGTCCTTAACTCAAATAATATTTTTGGTTTTTGGAAATGTACATTCTTCATTTGAATCATTGCTCTTGAGGGACTGCAGATGAGGTGTTCAGTGTGCAGGCTGGCCCAAGGAAAGAGGACTACCCAACCTTGTTGCAGTGCAGCAGCTTGGAGCCAGACGAGAAGCATTGCTCCACGAGCTCCAGCACAACTGGAGAAGAGATGCATGTCACCCAGTTGGGATAAGTCCAGATTCATCTGTTCCCTGTGCTCTCCGGCCAGAATGAGGAATGCAGAAAACTGTGCCCTTTTCCCTTGCTCCCTGACTAAGTGATACAGCCAGGAATGTTTCTGTATGAATTGGCGGGGAGGAGAGGGAGCTTCAGCACCACACCACAAAGGTCACCTGAAAGGTGGGAAGCTCAGCACTGAGGCAGTCTCGGACAGTGGCTCCTGTCACTTATCTGGTGATTCTGTCTCTTTTCTGTATGGTTTTATGACAAGTAATCCCATTCCAGGCACATCCTATTTTCTGTACAAGGAAACTGTATATTGAATTTGGTGGTCCTAACTCTGACCATTTAGAAGGAGATCTTGAACAAACAAGCAGACAGACAGACAGACTCTCAAATATATATACAGTAGACTTCCAATAATCCGGCATCTTTGGGACCCAGGTGGTGCCGGATTACCAGAAATGCCGGACTATCAGGAGGTATTCTGGCAGGGGCGGGTCTCGTCAGAGGGGAACAGCGCCGCAAGGAGGGGGATGAGCGGAAGCAGGGGTGTGCCAAACCCTCCCTCCTGCTGCAGGGAGGCAAAGCCTGAAAGCAGCAGAAGAAGAGAGGGAAGGAGAGGCAGGCAGCTGTTTCAAGAAGTTCTAATCAATTGCACTGCCCTGGCAACAGGCTCGCAATCTACCTTTCCTCTCTACTGCAGCAGGAGGGAGGGTTCAGCATCCCCCCGCCCGCCGACCCCCTACCCTCCCCCACCCCTCTCCCCTCCAGGCAGTAGAGAGGATCCAGCTGCAGTTAATCAATTACACTAACAACTTGAAGCAGCTGCCGGAGCACTTCCGGGTTGCAGTTGGTGCTGGACCATCAGGCGTACCAGACCACTGGATGCCGGACCACCGGAGTTTTACTGTAGCTATAAATATTCAGATAAATAGATTATAGATTCAATTGAATGGTATTTCTGATGAAGAAGGTAAATACTCTTTAAATTGCAGTGCTTTCTTGTGGTTTTCATCTTTGTGGTGTTTAAAGAAGTCTATGCAAAGGACACTGTGAGGCTCAAGGTTAATTATTTTTGAATGATTCCATGTGAAATCTGCTCAGTTTTTAGGTGAAATCCTATCCTTTTTCTGTCATCACTGCAAACTCAATTTGAGACTGCAAACAAGCTTTGTTTTTCATGCACATTAAATTACTACCATTGGTAAGGAATTTGTAGTATAGCTGAATATTATTCTGATCATGGAGTCAAAATAGAATCAAGCTCATTCCCCCACCGATGAGTTGGGTCAACAAGAATAAAACATTCTTCATGACAGCACAGTGATTGGATATGATTCAAAGACATGCAGGGCCACAAATACATTGATTATGAAAGTTCTATTTTTAAATCAGAAATTTTCTAATCATAGTTCCAATCCTGCAGTTTACAATGTATAAGCAGACTGCACCGATGATGAGTTCCTGTGACTTCAAGGGCTTTGAATTGTAAATTACAACATCAGGGCCTATTACTAGTCTTAAAAAGGGAAAAAAAAGAATGACTTCTTAAATATTAGAGGGTATGTCTACACTACAGCTCTAATTCAACTAAGCTAATTCGAACTAACGCATCTAGAACTAAAAACTAGTTCAAATTAGCGTTTTCCTAATTCGAACTAGCGCGTCCACATTAAGTGGACCCTGAAGCGGGGTTACGGATGGCCAGAAGCAGTGCCGGCAGGGCATCAGAGGAGGACTTAGAGCATGGAGATGCTGTCTCAGGCTAGCCGAGGGCTGTGCTTAAAGGGTCCCACCCCCCACCCTGGACAGACAGTTCTCAGGGTTCCCCGCTTGCAAAGCAGTCCTGGCTTGGAGTACCCTGAGTGCCCACACTGGGCACATCACACCACTCGGCCATCAGCCCGGCTGCACTTGCCGCAGGCTGCCATCTGGGGAGAGGGGGCAATTGGGGGGCTGCAGGAGAGCTTCCACCCCTAGAAGCCTGTAGAGCCAGCCCAGTTCTCCCCATCGGGGGTTCGTGCCCCATTCCTCCCTCACCTCCTTCCACTTACCCTTCCCTAGTCCCTCTTCTTGATGTACAAAATAAAGATAACATGTCTTCCAAAATGGAATCTGTCTTTATTGAACAAAACTGGGGGAGACTGGGAAAAGGAGGTGGGAGAGGGGAAGAGAGAGGCTGGGAGAGGGGAGGGCAACTAAAATGATCAGGGGTTGGGAACAGGTCCCATATGAGAGAGGCTAAAGAGACTGGGACTTCTCAGCTTAGAAAAGAGGAGACGGAGGGGGGACAGGATAGAGGTCTCTAAAAGCAGGAGTTGGGTGGAGAAAGTGCATACAGAAAAGTTCTTCATGAGTTCCCATAAAGAAGGACTAGAGGACACCAAAGGAAAGGAATGGGTAGCAGGCTTCAAACTAGTAACAAAAAGTTGTTCTTCACAAAGCAAAGAGTCAACTTGTGGAACTCTTTGCTGTAGGAGGCTGTGAAGGCTAGAACTGGAACAGAGTTTAAAGGGAAGTGAGATCAAGTCATGGAGGTTGGGTCCATGGAGTGCTATTAGCCAGGGGGTAGGAGTGGTGTCCCTGCCCAAGGTTTGTGGAAGGCTGGAGAGGGATGGCACGAGACAAATGGCTTGGTCACTGTCTTTGGTCCATCCCCTCCAGGGTCCCTAGGGTTGGCCGCTGTCGGCAGACAGGCTACTGGGCTAGATGGACCTTTGGTCTGACCCAAGATGGCCATTGTAAGCTCAGGGCTCAGGGTCGGGGGTCTCAGTGGACCCCCTTGATTCTCTTGCACACCTGCTCCTGGGTGGCCAGGCTGGCAGCTATCCTGACCAAGACGGCCACTTTCCTGTGCCTAGTGCGGAGATCATGGATGAGGTCCACGATTTCAGCACTAGCCCAGGCAGGTGCCCGCCTCTTGCGGTCCCAGGCAAGCTCCTGGGAGCCGCCAGCCTGGTCCCGGGAAGAGGGTGAGGGCTGGGGGGCATCGGGTGGGTGGCTCGATCCGTGCCAGGTGCAGGGTCTGCTGGCTGGGTGCTGGCAGGCTTGCACCTGGCACGGGCACCGTAGCCAGCCCGTGCCCCTTTAAGGGGTCCGGGGCCGGGAGGGGGGCAGTAGAGTTTCCCTGGTGTTGGCCAGAGTGACCACCAGGGAAAGCTGGGGAGGGCTAGCCTCCCACTAGTTCAAATTAAGGGGCTACACACACCTTAATTCGAACTAGCTAGTTCGAACTAGGCTTAATCCTCGTGGAATGAGGATTACCTAGTTTGAACTAAGTGCTCCGTTAGTTCGAATTAAATTCGAACTAACGGAGCACTAGTGTAGCGCCTATGAAAGTTAGTTCGAACTAACATCCGTTAGTTCGAACTAACTTTGTAGTGTAGACATACCCAGAGAGTTCAGATTAACAGAGCTGCAAGCCACTAGCATGCAATTAGCCAGACTGTATGACAGTGTGAATAGACATAGCTTCATTAAAGTCAATGTAGCTATCTCAGGCTATGTCTGCACTTGCCACTCCAAGGATTGATCTTCCTGCATTCAATTTAGTGGGTCTAGTAAGGACCTGATAAATCAAACATTGAGGCTACCCCAGTCTGCGCCGGTATTCCTACTCCTTGCAAGGATTAAGGAAATCTGACAGAAGTGTTTGCTTCCATCAACCTCCTGCTGTGAAACCATACTAAGCTTAGTTTAAGGTATGTTGACTCCAGCTACATTATTTATATGATTGGAGTTGCTTACCTTAATCTGACCTTCTGGGTTTAGAACAGATCTGGCCTCAGTTTAAACCAAGGATCTGAGAGAAGATGTCCATCTGTTGACAATTATTTTAGCATCGGTTAAATGTGAATATTAGACTATCTGTCCTTTGAATATGTAAATATGTTTTTGAGTTAATGTTAGATAGGCAAATTAGCATGTTTTGGGGGCACAAAATGACAAAATGATGTAAGAATTTTCATATTCAGAATGCTTGTTATCAGTAAAATAAAGGTTAATATCAGCATTAATAACACTCTTAGACAATCTGTGGCTTAGAGTATCAAGCTAGTATCAATCTATTAACTAACACAATATTAATGCTCTAAATTACACAAATGAAACAAACTCCAATAAATCTTAAAGATCGTGCAATGTTTACAGGGATAGTGAGACTTCTGATCACATCTCTGGTCTCTATGGGCATCACCTCAGATCTCAGACCCTGCTTTTTACCTATCTTGGGGAAAAGGACTTTTAGCCCAGTCACCAGGCTACATTACACTGTCTATTAGTTAGGTTTAACCAGAAGATATGACTGGGGCCAGGAATTTCAGTTCCTACTTTCTGGAGTTCCTCGGTAGCAGTAAATAATGTGAGTGAACAGCCTACTTTCTGAAACCAAAGTATTGTAATCGTAGCAGCAGGAACAAAGTATAAACATAATAGAACAAGGATTTTAAAATAAAGAAGGTCTACATTCATGACTCCCTACTAAGTCCTTCCACCTGTGAGAAGAGTTTAAGAAGGCTTAGCTTCTTCAGACACCCTGATGGGCATCTCTGTGTGTCAGTCTGTTGCCTCCAAACAGTTGCCCAAAGATCAAGTCATTCCTAGGGAGACAGTGTCTTTTTAAACACAGTTAAACACTTTGTTCTCTTTTCCTCAGCTTATTGACCGTGCTAGTCCTAAATCAGTTTGGTGATTTCCAGCCACTTGCCCTCTCACTTGGCATATGACTCTGTCTAGTGTTTGTTGGGGATTTCATTGTCTTGTCTCTTTCTTGCTTTTTTTTTTTACTAGCATCTTACTATTAAAACTGGGGTTCTCAACTTGTGTTTAAAACTGTTAAACCGTGTTTAAAACCCTGTTTTCATGGGTTTCTCAAGGCTGGCTTAGACTTACTGAGACCTGGGCCCAAAGCAGAAAATTAAGGGATTCAGCCTTAATGGCAGGACACAGGTTACAGGTGGTCCGTCTGGGTCTGAACATCTCGGGCTTCAGCTTTGTCCCCCATCAGGGGCACTGAGTTTTTGATTTAACTTACCAGCCCCGCCCCCCATTGAGGGCAACAAGCCTTGGGCAGGCTCAGGCTTCCATCCCCCTTCCTGGGATTGTGTATTAATTCTTGTCAGAAGAGGGATGAAGTGCAGTGAAGTTTGCGAACCCCTGAACTAAACCAATAATCACTGAGAATATCCCAATAACCATGTTTCATACAATCTTACAGAGCACCCCATCTTCTTCAGAGACCAAATTGTGACTTACAGAAAATTAAAAGAATTGTGCCAATAAATCCTATATTTTCACACAAACAGGTCCTGTATAATGTATCTGTTTTTGCTGTTTATTCTAATCCCCACCTGAAGTAATAATTATTTCTAAAGCAGCTAACTGTGCTGTCCACAAATAGAGGATTATGTTTTCTGGGGGAGAACAAACAGCAGGAGCCGATGAGCAATATTGCTGTTTTCACGCAATTATCCCTAATAATGAATAAATAGAGGATCTGGATGACAGAGGGTATTGCATTACACAGATTTTCATCTGTAGTTTACTAGTACAAGTCCATTTCCTGTCAATAGTTACCAAAGGCCATTGTTACATGAAGGCCCTTCAAGGATTTACATGAAATGAATAGGTGGTTCCAAAAGGCCTTCATGTAACAATGGCTTTTGTTCATTATTGACAAGAAATGGACTAGTACTAATAACCTACAGATGAAAATCTGTGTTGTGCAATACTCTGTCATCCAGCTCCTCTATTTATTAAATATATTTAACTGGCAGTACCTCATTTCCTTAGTAGCAGCCTCAGCTAGAACAATAAACCCCTAGAAATGGTTTCGTCAAGTTGGTACTGATCCACATAATACTCTGCTAATGTACAAGAATGCATTGCTTATGTTCTCCTTGTTCTTAGAAACAACTTTAGAGTCCAAGATCTTCAGTATAATCATTCACAACATCAACTTTAAAAAACAGAAGAAAACAGAATTGGCCCACAATATACAAAGAGAATTGTCTCCAAATATTTTCCCAACAGCTTCCAAATTTATCACTAATAGTAATGAGGTCTTTAAACCACACGTTAATTAACAATAATGATAGGTAATACATAAATAAAAACTTTTTTTCCCAAAAATATAATTGATAATTTATATAAAAAAGAAACCCTTCTGGATTGGGGGCTAATTTTCAGATACCCATTATCTAAGTGGATGAAATTGTAGATGCTAATAATTGGGAATTAAAATGAATGGCTTATTTTGTTTAAATTATTTAAGTAATTAATGTTCAGAAATACTTCATGAAAATGAAATTTCAACATGAAGCAGAAATGAAATTTCATGAGGCTTATATAGATTTGTTACTATTCGAATCTGCACGAAACCCTTACAGATGCAGTTCCAGGAAAAAAAAGGTAACTTCTGTTAAAATGGGACTCATTCTACAGATCACAAGGGAGCATAGTCTATACCATCTAACTACAGAGGCAAAGATATATGCAGTGACCTCTAGGCTCAAGGCTCCCATAACCACACATCTTGAGGCCACAGGAAAAAGAAATCAGTGTCAGAACTGTAAAGTAGGTTTTTATATTTCAAGACACAGATACAGAGAAGTTAAACAACAACAAAAAATGTTTGCTGGAAGGTTGCATACTAGGTCAGTACTTACAATTCTGAACAATAACAAATATAAATCCCAAATCAGAAAGATGATAAAAACTAACCCCTAAAACACTCACAACTCACCTACTTTACCTAAAATGGTTGTATGCAAACTGCCTGCAGTAGGCCTAGCTTACATGTTGCTCCACAGAATTTTCCTAACCTTCAAATAGAACTAGGAAATAAACTGAAATGTGAAGTGAAAATCTACAATTTTAACAAAGTTTTAATACTCCAGAGAAATCAAAACCGCTAAATGATACAGGGAAAAAAATCTGTAGCAGATAAAGGACACAGCTCAGAATTAGGATATTTATATTCTAATTCTATTTCTGCCACCGATTTTCAATCTGACCATGAACAATTAATTTTAATTTCATAATTTCCTCTGATGTCATTTATTAAACTTTGCAATGGGGATGCTAGCTCCTATGATAGCCTAGCTCCTATGTTAACAGAGATATGTTGTGCTCAATTCAGCTGTGTTCCGAAAGACTTTTGGGATCCTTTGATTATAAACACTAGTCTAAACTTAAGAGGACCATTCTACTAACAGTATTCCAACATGTATATTTTTTTACCAAGTAATTGAATACTCCTGGTTAGCCCTATAGGCTATAAGGGAAATATATATTTAACCTGTGAGCCATGTGAATGACTCCATATACATAATTTTTGCTTCAGATTTTAATACAGTATGTTGACTGATTTGGGGAAAAAGCTTCTTACAGGATATGTAACGTTGTTTAAATCCATGAGACTCTTTGATAAAAGTCTATATAAGCATTATATCTTTGGCAGCCAGAACCCTGATTTTCTAAACTTAATTATTGTAATGCAACATTTATTATCATAGGTGCTGACTCCATGGGTATGCCAAGGCTGGAGCATCCAGAGAAAAATTAATGGGCATGGAGCATCCACTAGCACCAAGCTCCTCCCCTCTCTCCCCGTGCTTCTTGTGCACTGTTGTCCCCTCTTCCTCTCAGGGGCCTCGTAAGCACCATAAACAGTTTATTTGCAGTGTTCAAGATCTAGCAGGAGAAGGAAGAGACAGGATGGCAGAGGGGAGAAGAGGCAGTGAGGGAATGATGCCTGGAGTGAAGTGGGGGGGGGGGGGGGAAGGGGAAGGGAAGGGAGTCAAGCACTGACCATCAAGAAAAGAAGTCAGTGTGTATGCTTGATATCAAAGACTGAACAATTTCCACAGTCTTGACTCAGCACTGATCTGCACCCACACAGAGTCTTACTGACGTTTATGAGGCTTCACCCATGCATAGCACTTACAGGAGTGAAGCTAAAATACGTAACATTCACAATTAGCACATTACTGGTCAATCTTATCTTTTGTCTAACGGGTGGGGTTTGCAAAGTTAGGTGCCCATCTTCCACTGGATATTAATCACAGCCAATATTCTTTAGCAAGGAAGCTTTAAAAAAAATGAAGCCTGAAAGGCCGCATGAAAGAATTTAGCTGTGTGAATTTAACCTCACCCCCACCTGCCCTAATGCCTTTTTTCGGTTGCCTTTGAACTGGGTCCTTATCCCCTTCACTTCATGTAGATAGAAAAAGGGGGAGGAGGCTGGTGAGACTTGTAAATCCATCCCCATTCAGCCTGTTGATGAATATGTAATGTAGTATGTAATAATACCTAAATAATTCTTCTATTATGAACTCAATCCAATTCTATTATGTGATTTCAGAAATAGGTTTGGAACATGGGCCTGTTTGACTAATCGGATCATTGTTTTCCTATTCTTTTCCATTTGAATGTTGAGTGGCATAGTTGTATTTGAGTAAGTCAGTGATTTCATTCTGCCAACAGAGGGAACTGCCATTCCAGCAAAGTGACAAGAGCCAAATTGGTCAAAATATTCCCTTATAGATGGAAGGGAACCACAGGAGAAATTCAGACAAAATGTCACCTCTCAAACACAATGACAACAGGATTACAAAAATCTAATTAGCTGTTTCATTAGCTGAATCCTAGCTGTGGCCATGGCAAACAATGGGTATTCGGAACCTGTCCATCCATTTTAAATACAGGCGCTGTCATGGAGATACTCTGGCTAATGTATTCTCTGCATTCCCTCTGATTGTGGAGTGACTTCAAGGTGGCATTTTGTTTAGTTTCTCAGGGAGAGGGGGTATTTTAAAGGTACATCACCACTTCCGTAATTACACATTGCATGCCTCCTGCTGAAAAAGAATTTCCTTTTCCCTGCATAGTTTAATTGAGAGTACTTGTTTTACAGTTATTATGAAAAATGTATCAAAACATGTGAATGCTCAAACCATGAGCGCCTTAAGCTTCAGAGTAACATATACATATTCAGAAACTTTCTAATTAAAAAAAGTCTAATTAGGACTCATTTAGATTTTAGAGGTAAATAAAGCGCTTTTAAGGAGATAGTTTCAAAAGAGCACACGGATCATGAAAGTGGGGTGGCATTTTCATCGCCCATACACAAAAATAAAGTTATTTTATTTTCAAAATAACAATTGTGGTTAAGCCACAATTAAGTCATCATTACTGGTCACAAGCAGTTGCAAAATATTATAGCACAGATCTTTTGCAAGAAGGAATCAGGAGCCCCCTCTCCTGCTGTTATTGGCTACAGCTGCATACTGCATACATTTATTCAAGTCTCTTGACATCCACCCAAAATGATTTGTGTCCACAGTGACTTTTCAGCTTGGCGATGCAGGCACTTGAGTACTGTCTAGAAGATGTTTAAAGTGGCAAAACTTCTTAGGGATAATCTACAAGGGGATTTGGACACCTAAGTTCAAAATTTAAATCCTCAAATCCCCTGCCTAGTTGTCAACCAACCATGGACATGCCTAAGTTTCTTAGGCACCATTTTTTCCACCAATAAGTTCCCCAAACCCAACTATTGAGAATGTATACAATTACCTAAGGACTTATGCTCAGTACCTAGCTCTGGCTTACTTTCTACTGGAATTCTTAAAGTAGGCACTTCTCTGACTATCTTGCCCACTGGGCCCAGTCTGGAAAAGGTAGTGCCCTCTTATAACCTTTCCCCTTGTGGTTAGAGCACTCACCCAGCACCTGAAATACCTAAGTTCAAATTCCCTTTCTTTTGGAGTAGAGATTTAAACCCAGTTCTTGAACCTCTCAGCAGAATGTCCTAACAATAAGGCTATAGGGTATTCTAGGATAGGGATTTTCAATCTTTCCCATGGAAGCTTTGTATAAATAATGTAGTCATTAGAACCCAGACTTGAACTAAGGTCTCCCAAATCCTGGATGAATATCCTGACTATTGTCACTATCAGTCTGTGGCCCAGCACCTTAAGAGCAATTTGGACAATACATTGGATTATCCTAATATTATAGGTGAATGTGACAGGATTCAGAATATATAAACCTGAACATGTTTGGGAGTGTGAATATTAGAATAATGGGTGTGAATACCCTGTATTGATGTAAGGGTGATAATGTTGACAGAGAGTGGGAAAATAAAAGGAGAGAAAAGCAGGAAAGATGAAAATATTTTAGAGCAAGAGTTTTGTGATATTCAAAAGACAGAGCAACGAACAAGAGCAGCGATAGATATTACTACACAAACTATAGAAAACAAAATGAATGTTGACTAAGATCAAGTGAAACTTCACTTCTGTACTTGAAATGCTATCTAGCTGGTGACAATATCGGTAGGTATTTATAAGCTTTATTTCACTAATTTCTATGTCTTAATTAAGCCCCACAGTGTCCTGCTGAGGTAGCAGTATGCCTCTTTTACAGTTGGGTTAACCTAGGGACATAGCATTGAGGTGACTTGCTGAGGATCCCAGAAGAAAGCAATAGCAAGGCCACTGGTATGCTATAAATGCAAGCATAGCAGGAGCAGCAGCAGCATGACAAAAAAGAATAATTGGGCTGAGAGGAAATAGTTTTACTGAATATCGGAAAATATTTTCCAGATGAGAAATATATGATAGTGAAGAAGCCTGTGCAGATAAAATATGGAAACACAGAGAAAATGACCTAAGTTTTTATACTAGTGCCTATCACCCTAGTATAGAATTAAATTTACTAGCTTGGCATCTACAGGATAATTTAATATCCAAAAATAAATTCAGTTTCTCTTAAAAAAAGAGGCAGATATTTAATCAGTTAATGCAAGAGGAAATGGCAGAACATCGTTTCCTTCTTCATGCATATTAAACTCATGCAAAACAAATTTGCCATTGTGATCAGCACCAAGAGTAAGTTAACAAACCATTTTCCCCCCATTGTTCAGAATACCAAACAAGTTAAAAACAAATGTCAACTAGGAAGAGAAAAAAATACATCGAAAAATCTCTGGAAGAGCTTTTCTCCTGGTGTAAGATGTAAGGAAAACATAGTTAAGGTTGGGACATTTTAGCATTACTTAATCTCTTGTGTGCATCTTTCATAAGGAAACAGTGTTTTCGTTTTGATTCGCTTATAAATTTCCTGGAGACCTATGTTGCCCCAGTTGCACTACTGTAAGGGTGTGTCTAGACTACATGCCTCCGTCGACGGAGGCATGTAGATTAGCCAGATCGGCAGAGGGAAATGAAGCCGCGATTAAAATAATTGCGGCTTCATTTAAATTTAAATGGCTGCCCCGCTCTGCCGATCAGCTGTTTGTCAGCAGATCGGGGCAGTCTGGACGCGCCGCACCGACAAAGAAGCCTTTCTTGATCGGCACAGGTAAACCTGGTTTCACGAGGCATACCTGTGCCGATCAAGAAAGGCTTCTTTGTCGGCGCGGCGCATCCAGACTGCCCCGATCTGCCGACAAACAGCTGATTGGCAGAGCGGGGCAGCCATTTAAATTTAAATGAAGCCGCGATTATTTTAATCGCGGCTTCATTTCCCTCTGCCGATCTGGCTAATCTACATGCCTCCGTCGACGGAGGCATGTAGTTTAGACGTACCCTAAGTGAAGACTGAGACCCAATAAGTTAGATAACATATGGCCTCTAGATTGGGCCACTAATTCATTAATCAACAGAAAACATATTTTAACTGTTTCTAAGAGGGGGTATGATATGTATCCCTTGATCTCCCACCTGAAAAACACATTATCATATTGTACAGTTTAAAAATAAATTTGTATGTATTAAAAATTAAAAACAAAATGGAAACAAACAAAAACAAGATAAAATCCATAGTCAAACAAGTTAACTCTAATAATCTACCTTGATTGTCATTTCTTAAACTCCATCCCTCTATCACAGCCACAGCAGAAAAAGCTTTCACAAGAGCCAGCCTTTACATCAAAGAAAAAGTTCCCAGAATGGCTTATTTTTAAAGGGTTCTTGCTTCTTTTTCTGAGGAAGAATACCTAACCTTGCTGTAGTACTGAGAACCAATGACAAAAGAAGATCAAAACAATAGAAGCACGTTGATCTCTGGGTATATTTTTTTGTGAGGGAGAGCATTAAGAACTCTGTTTATGGAGAAATGAAAATGGACTGAAGGTCAACCAAACTGAATAGACTGAAAGGAATTCATCTATTTTTAAGAAAAACAGTCTGATCAGCTCATAGTTCTGCAAGGTGAAATTCATTGAGAAGAAACTGTGTCCAAGAGAAATCTGCACCTGAAGCTAAATAGCATGTCCAGGTCACGGGCAGCCAGACCCAGAGCCAAAATCAGAACCTACAGTCACAAGACAGGAGTTGATTGGGTCAGGGTACCAGGAAGTCATATGTCAGGTTAGATAAGGATAGCACAGGGTCAGAGTCAGAAGGTCAGAACTACAAATCGGATGCCAAGAGTCACAGGATTAGAAAACAAAAAATACAATCTAAAAGATGGCAGTGCCCAGCTGTTGAGACAACTTACTGCTCATACACCTAGGCTGCGTCTAGACTGCATCCCTTTTCCATATTATTATTTTAAGAGGAATAAGGGATCTTTCGGAAAAGGCTTTATTTTCCAAAAGATCCACGTCTAGACTGGCGCTTTTTTCCGGCAAAGCTCCGAGCCGGAAAAAAGTGGCAGCCATGTTTATGCAAATGAAGCGGGGGGGATTTAAATCCCCGCTTCATTTGCAATTGCAATGTGTCTAATTTGCATCCCTTTTACGGAAAAGGGATGCAGTCTAGACACAGCCCTAGTTTAAGTATGGTCAGTGGGCCAATCAGCTGTTCTAGTACTCTGCCCATAAGACTACAGAGCTAGAGCCTCACACTGGGACAGGAGTGCATGGGATTCAGGATATGTCTACACTGCATGCTTATTCCAAAATAAGTTATTCTGGAATAGTTATTCTGAAATAGCTTATTTCAAAATAGAATGTATACACTGCAGGGAAGCCTCAAAATTAGGCAGGCTTCTCTAATGTAGACGTGCTACCTCAATTTAGAATCCCAAGAGGCACTGGGAAGGAATAACTTAGAATGCCCCTAGTGTGGAGTGGCTATTTTGAAATAGCAGCAGTGGAGCATCTACACATGCCTTATTTTGAAATAGCTATTTTGGAATATGCATTATTACTGGGGGTATGTCTACACTACCCCACTAGTTCGAACTAGTGGGGTAATGTATGCATACCGAACTTGCTAATGAAGCCCGGGATTTGAATTTCCCGGGCTTCATTAGCATAAAGCCGGCGCCGCCATTTTTAAAAGCCGGCTAGTGCGAACCCCGTGCCGCGCGGCTACAGGCGGCACGGGCTAGATAGTTCAAACTACGTAGCCATTCCAAACTATCTGTACTCCTCGTGGAACGAGCATCCACACTTCTGCTATTTTAGAATAACTATTTTGAAATAAGTGTTAGTCCTCATGCAAAACAGAAGTTATTATTTTGAAATAACTAGCCCCTTATTTAAAAATAATGGATTTGGTAGTGTGGACACTGCTTGTAATTTCAAAATAACTCCCTTATGTAGATCAGGGTAAAAAGAGCTATAAAATCATAACTGCCTTTTAATTCAGTCTCTTCCAGCTTTCAAAGATGCTTGTTTCTTCAGTAATCACCTAGTTCTCTATTGTGGATTTTCTTACCAACTTTTAGTATCATGGCCCACAGGACCCAGATTTGGGCCTGTAGCATTTATAGGAGCAGCCACATGACAGACCTCTCTCTGGGCATGTCTACACTACCCTCCTAGTTCGAACTAGGAGGGTAATGTATGCATACCGCACTTGCAAATGAAGCCCGGGATTTGAATTTCCCGGGCTTCATTTGCATAAGCCGGGCACCGCCATTTTTAAATCCCGGCTCGTTCAAACCCCGTGCCGCGCGGCACGGACTAGGTAGTTCAGACTAGGCTTCCTAGTCCGAACTACCGTTACTCCATGAGGAAATGGCATGAGGAGTACTCCATGAGGAGTAATGGTAGTTCAGACTAGGAAGCCTAGTCCGAACTACCTAGTCCGTGCCTCGTGTAGCCGCGCGGCACGGGGTTCGAACGAGCCGGGATTTAAAAATGGCGGCGCCCGGCTTATGCAAATGAAGCCCGGGAAATTCAAATCCTGGGCTTCATTTGCAAGTGCGGTATGCCTACATTACCCTCCTAGTTCGAACTAGGAGGGTAGTGTAGACATACCCTCTGGCAACCTACCACCATTTGCTCATCTGAGGGCACATATACACAGCAGTGTTATTTCGGAATAACTGACGTTATTTCAAAATAACTAAGGGTATATCTGCACTTTCCCCCTAGTTCGGACTAGGGAGGCAAATGAAGCATACTGAAGTTGTTAATGAAGTGCAGGATTTAAATATCCCGCGTTTGATTAGCATATTCGCGGCCGAATATGCTAATCCATTGCATAAGGAGTAACAGTTAATTCAAGGGAAGGGTTTTGGATTGAACTACTGCGTCTACACATGGCAAGTTAAATCAGGCAACTGGCATTTTAAAATGACGACCAGCCGCGAATATGCTAATCAAGTGTGGGATATTTAAATCCCACGCTTCATTAACAACTTCAGTATGCTTCATTTGCCTCTCTAGTCCAAACTAGGCGCAAGTGTAGACATACCCAAAGTGTGCGGTCTACGCAGCAAGCCATTATTTTGAAATAATGTCAAGATGGAGGACTTCTTACTCCATCTCCTGTAACCCTAAATTCATGAGGAGTACAGAAATTGAAGGAAGAGTGTTCTTCCTTCAATTTCCTACTGTGTAGACAGAGTCAAAAGCTGAGTTAAGCTATTTTGACTTCAGCTCTGCAACTGACCTAGCTGAAGTTGTGTATCTTAATTCAACTTTTGCCCTGAAATCTGGACATGCCCTGGGAGCTCTTTCTTAAGGGTAACTGCTCATTTAGATATGCATAGTTGTAATTATGTTTTCCAGTGTGAATTACTTTGCTTTTATCAACATTAAATTTAATCTGCCTATGTTTTGCCAAGTCACCCCATTTTGAGAGATCCATTTGAAGCTCATCAATCTGCCTGCAACTTAACTATCTCAAGTAGTTTTTTATCATTTGCAGATTTTGCCATCTCACTGTTTACTCCTTTTTCCAGATCATTTATGAATATGTTGAAACGGACTGGTCCCAAAACCGATCCTTCGGGTGCACCGGCATTTAGTTCTCTCCATTCTGAAAACTGACCATTTTGTTTCTTTTCTTTTAACCAGTTACCAATCCCTGAGAGGACCTTCCCTCTTATTCCATGGCAGTTTACCTTGCTTAAGAGCCTTTGGTGAGAACTTTGTGTAACCCTTGTGCCTGGTAGGCCTGGCAGCAACCAGGGCTGGGTTCAGTATCTAGGGGTCCATCTCACACAGAACTGGCTTAAGCCCCCACCCAGTAACCTCAGAAATTCACATACCCCTGGGTGCCTCTGAGGCAATGCTTCCCCACTCGCAAGCACAGAGACTGAGTGAGGGAAAAAACATTTAATGAAACAGAGAGAGAAGTCATACGGCATTAACTTGGGAAAACGCCACAAACAGAGTTCGTAACCCAAACATGATGGCTGTGTCTACACTGGTCTCCCTTTCGGAAAAGGGATGCTAATGTAGCACTTTGGAATAGGCAAATACGCGGGGGATTTAAATACCCCCACGGTATTTGCATTAACATGGCTGCCGCTTTTTTCCGATTTGGAGATAAGCTGGAGAAAAGCGCCAGTCTAGACATGATTCTCCGGAAAATAAAGCCTTTTCCGGAGGATCTCTTATTCCTACTTTCAAGGAAAAGGCTTTGTTTTCCGGAGAATCATGTCTAGACTGGCGCTTTTCTCCGGCTTATCTCCAGGCCGGAAAAAAGCAGCAGCCATGTTAATGCAAATACCGCGGGGGATATTTAAATCCCCCGCTGATTTGCCTATTCCAAAGTGCTACATTAGCATCCCTTTTCCGAAAGGGAGGCCAGTGTAGACACAGCCGATCAGAAATTCACTGGTTCCACTTCAGGCATGGTTCAGAGTTTACATATAAAAGTATTCATTAGAAAAGTCTAGCACAATTGTCCATTAGTCTCTCCTTTGTCAAAGCAGCTTCATAAGGTACCTAAGCCTTGGTCTATACTAAGGAGTTATTTCAAAACAACTCCCCTTATTTCAATACAAAGAGTGGCGTGTCCATACTACCAAGCCCATTGTTTCAAAATAATAACTCCTGCTTACCACAAGGAAGAATGCTTATTTTGAAATAGCTTTTCAAAATAGTGATAGTGTGGATGCTCCACTGTTGCTATTTCAAAATAACTATTCCCCAGAGCCATTCAAAGTAATTACGCAGCAGTGCTTCCTGGAGCTCTAAAGGCATGTCTACACTGGCACCCTCTTTCAAGAGAGGGATGCAAATGCAGCTGAGCGAAATTGCAAATGAAGCATGGATTTGAATTTCCAGTGCTTCATTTGCATAATCGCAGACTGTCGCTATTTTGAAATAGTGCTATTTCAAAATAACTAATGGGGCTCGTCTACACTGGCCCCTTTTCCGGAAGGGGCATGTTAATTTCAGCTATCGTAGTAGGGAAATCTGCAGGGGATTTTAATATCCCCCGCGGCATTTAAATAAAAATGTCCGCCGCTTTTTTCCGGCTTTTCTAAAAGCCGGAAAAAAGCGGCGGACATTTTTATTTAAATGCCGCGGGGGATATTTAAATCCCCCGCGGATTTCCCTACTACGATAGCTGAAATTAACATGCCCCTTCCGGAAAAGGGGCCAGTGTAGATGTAGCCATGCTGTGTAAAAGCAGTTATTTCGAAAGAAAACCCTTCTTTTGAAATAACTGTTATTTCTCCTACAATGAGGTTTACCAGTTATTTCAGAAGGGTTTTCTTTTGAAATAATCGTGTCTACACAGTGCTAGTTATGTCGAAATAGAACTATTTTGAAATAGCACCATAATGCAAATAGTCAAATCCACTCTTCATTTGCAATTTGCATGTGCATCCCCCTCTCGAAAGAAGGTGTAAGTATAGACATGCCCTAAGTCAAGATAGCGCGTTCACATTAAAGGAACCTGCCTCAGACTAATTTTGAGGATTCCCTATAGTGTGGACAATGCTATTTCAAATAATTATTTTGGGAGTGATTATTTTGAAATAATATCCTAGTGTAGACATTCCCTAAAAGTCTATGCAGAGCCCACAGTGAGGCTGATCCACCGTATTAGGGGATTCAGGAGTGCTAGTTCGAGCATCTAAGTAATCTACCAGTCAGACTAATTAATTTGAGAGTGGTTTCTATTCTTTTTATCAATACTTTATGATATTTGTATTGGTTGTTATTAATCCAAACTTTGTAAGTATGCTCTAAGTTTTGTGTAACCAGGACAAGAGTATATAGTAGCTTAGTGTATAACATTTAAGTATTTTCAGACCATCATTTTTTCCCACTTAGCAGACAGCTTAAGGGAGAAAAAAACAAAAAAAAAACCCAACCACCCACAGAAATCCTCTCCATGTGGGGAACAGAATATTGATCAACCATGAAAGAGAAAGAAATGAGGGGTAGGAGGAGGAGGAGGGTGCAGCAGAAACTCACTAATTCAAATTCACAGTTGTCTAGTCAAGCTTAAAAATCCCTATATTAGGAGATAAGCATAATAATTTTAAATTCAGGTACTTAGAAGCACATACCAAATTATCCAGCTAATAATTTTAGTCTCTTTCTGCATGTAGTAGTATTGCCCTGACTCTGCATCCAACAAAAATTTTCCAGAAACTCTGCCAGAGGAAACAAAGTTACAGTTGTAATTTCAGTATTCTCATCCATTGTCTTGTTAACTGCAGACCTGAGGACAGAAAGTACCTTTTCCTTCATTAAAAAGAAAAGAAACAAAAAATCCCACAGGAATCTAATATACTCTGCAAAAGGTTATCAGAAAAGTAGAGCCATCAGTCAGGTTATTTGAAATGAAGATTGCAGTGGAATTAGTAGTCCCGACAAATGTTTCAATTCATAATCAAATTAGCAGTTTATGGTTTAGGGAATGAATTCAAATAGATACACTCAGTCTATACAGGCTTCATAATTCTTCATTCCTTTCTTTTATCTAGAAGATAATAATAATTAAATGTGATTTGAAATTGAATGTAATAAAGTACATCTTAGCAGTATTTCAGGATTCATAACAAAAATAATTAGATCTTCTGATATTATTTGAAATCTGCTATAACCCTTTATTAAACTAAAAAAGAAAGAAAGAGAAAATGATGAATTTGTCGGCTTTATTAGAATCCAGAATAAAACCCCATTTTTAAAGAGACACTTTATATTTTTATTGCCTAAGCTATCTGGGGACACTCTCTCTCTTTCACTTTCTCACTCTTTTGTAACCTAAGATTTCCTTGACTACACAGTAGGTTCCTTGGCATTCTGCATTTGGTGAAGAAAATGAAATGTGAAAATTAAATCACAGGTAACAGGAGAAAGCTGACAGTGTACTCAAGAAACAGGGAATGGAAATGAAATGTTAGCTGATATAATGATTAGACCACTAACAATTCTGTAGAATGACAGAACAATTAACTATGTCCTGAAAGGCCCAGTCTTTTTCCTCTCCATGAGAAAAAGAAATAATTTTTTGGCTGCAGTATATCCTCAGAGGCATTTATCCTTCTTAATGCAAAGATACCCTGTCATTGGAATTTCTGACTGTTCATTGATTTTCCTAATAAAATCCAAATACTTTACTTCTATGTAGTTTTATTTCAGGGCTACCCAATATTGGCCCTCAAGTCTCATATATGTGTGGCCCTTTTACGAAGCCATCAAAAGCCTCCAAAGGAAATATAAATATGTATTTATCTTAAGAGGTATAGTTTTACTTCCTTCTGGAATTCCTTTATGTATCTCTGCCTTTTATACCCAGATGTTTACACATCCTTCTGTCTCCATTTCTCTGCTATCTCAAACCAGTTCATGGAAACCCACTTACATATCATGTAGAACATTGTCCTTGGAGAGAATTTAGCTTATATATTACATGTTTTATATTTTTCTCCCATATTATTTATTGCTAGGGATATATATATGAAAAGAGAAGGTCAGATTTCATTCTGATACCACACAAATATAGAGTATCTATTCATTATTTGTGGTGACACTTCATTTTTACATTATAAATGAGAGTAAAATCTGGTACAGAATGTCAAAGAGTTCACCGTTTCCTGTTGCTTAGCTGTCTTTTGGAACAGTAGAGCCTGCCTTTGAATACATGTGAATAACCCTATTTACATTCATGGGAGATGCTCTTACACATTCAAGGGCAGAATTCTTCATTTTATGATGTATTTGTAACTTCATAATTGGTTGCTTTGGAAATAATTGTACACATATATGAGAAATAAGCAAAAGCAATAGCTATATACTGTCAAAGAACACAGTTTTTATTAAAATGTCTCTGAAAATTGATCATGAAGAATATTAAATGCAATTTCAAAAGATAGGAAAGAAACTGAAAATACGGGTATATAGCTGTAGAAATCTCTCTAAATAGAATGGTTTTTTGGGCATCAGCAGGTCTCCAAGTTAAGGAGGCCTGTTATACATTATGCTTCAAAATCTTGATTTTGTCTTCAGAGACAGATTTGTAGGAAGAATTCTTTTCACTTTAATTTGTGAGAGACGACATTTTGTTCTTTGATGGCTTTTACTGAAGTTCTTGTATCTATTTTTTTCTTTTTCTTATAACAGACTCTTTGCTCAACAATAACAGGGGTCACATTGTGCTATTAAAACCTTTGAAATGAAAATGTAACAATGGTTGAAAGTAAGTTTTTTTTATTCATGCTGTTAAATTGAGGATCATAGTTTTTTCTTTATTATTCCCAACATTTTTTTCTTGCCCAGCATATTTGCTAAATAATAAAAAGCACTGGATTTATTTTCCTCTTCTGTGTCTATATATGAAGAGATATATAGATATAGATATATAGAGAGAGTTTGGTATGGTTTAAGATTGTTAATAGCATAGGTTTAAGATACATTATTCAAGCCAGTCAAAAATGAAATTTTGATGATTTTTTAATCAAAATTTTGAATTTTGCTGGAAGTATGGGAATATGGGAATGCATTTTAATACAAAAAAATCCCCCCAAAATACATCCTCTTTCTGTCACTGACTTTGTTCAAGAGTGGTCAAGTTGTGAATGCTAATGAGACTTTTAGCATGGGGTGGTGGAGTGGCACTGTATGTGAAAGATAATGTAGAATCAAATGAAATAAAAATATTAAATGAATCAACATGTTCAATAGAATCGCTATGGATAGTAATTCCATGCTCCAATAATAAGAAATTAGCAGTAGGGATATATTACTGACCACCTGATCAAGACAGCGATACTGACATTGAAATGCTGAGGGAGATTAGAGAGACTACCAAAATAAAAAATTCTATAATAATGGGGGATTTTAATTATCCGCATATTGACTGGATACATGTCACCTCAGGAAGAGAAGCAGAGATAAAATTTCTCAATGGCTTAAATGACTGCTTCTTGGGGCAGCTGGTACAGGAACCCACAAGGGGAGAGGCAATTCTCAATTTAGTCCTGAGTGGAGCGCAGGAGCAGGTCCAAGAGATAACAGTTACAGGACCGCTTGGGAAAAGTGACCATAATATAATAACATTTTAATATTCCTGTGGTGGGAAGAACACCTCAGCAGTCCAAGACTCTGGCATTTAATTTCAATAAGGGGAATTACACAAAAATGAGGAGGTTAGTTAAACAGAAATTAAAAGGCATAATGTCTAGAGCCAAAGCCCTGAAAGCTGCATGGAAACTTTTTAAAGACACCATAATAGAGGCCCAATTTAAATGTATACCCCAAATTAAAAAACATCGCAAGAGACCTAAAAAAGAGTCACCATAGCTTAACCACAAAAAGACATCTTTTAAGAAGTGGAAGTCCAATCCTAGTGAGATAAATAGAAAGGAACATAAACACTGTCAAATCAAGTGTAAAAATGTAATAAGAAAAGCAAAAAAATATTTTGAGGAACAGCTAGCCAAAAACTCAAAAAGAAATAACAAAATGTTTTTTAAGTACATTAGAAGCAAGAAGCCTGCTAAAAAATCTGTGGGTCCCCTTGACAATCGAGATATAAAAAGAGCAATCAAGGACGATAAAGCCATTGTTGATAAACTAAACGATTTCTTTGCTTCAGTCTTCATAGCTGAGGACATTAGGGAGATTCCCAAATCTGCACTGTCCTTTGTGGGTGATGAATCTGAGGAACTGTCCCTGATTGAAGTATCATTAGAGGAGGTTTTGGAACAAATAGAAAAACTTAATGTTAACAAATCTCCGGGACCGGATGGCATTCATCTAAGGGTTCTAAAAGAACACAAATGGGAAATTGCTGAACTATTATCTGTGGTTTGTAACCTATCCTTTAAATTGACTTCCATACCTAATGACTGGAAGGTAGCCAACGTGACACCAATATTTAAAAAGGGCTCCAGAGGCAATTCTGGCAATTCTGGATTGAGAACTGGTTAAAGGACAGGAAACAAAGGGTAGGAATAAATGGTAAATTTTCAAAATGGAGAGAGGTAACTAGTGGTGTCCCCCAAGGGTCAGTCCTGGGACCAATCCTTTTCAACTTATTCATAAATGATCTGGAGAAAGGGGTGAGCAGTAAAGTGGTAAAGTTTGCGGATGATACCAAACTGTTTAGGATAGTCAAGACAGAAGCAGACTGTGAGGGAATCCAAAAAGATCTCACCAAACTGAGTGATTGAGGCAACAAAATAGCAAATGAAATTTAATGTGGATAAGTGTAAAGTAATGCACATTGGGAAAAATAACCCCAGCTATACTATATGAAGAGAGGTTAAAGCAACTGGGACTTTTCAGTTTAGAAAAGAGGAGACTGAGGGGGGATATGACAGAGGTATATAAAATCATGAGTGAGGTGGAGAGGGCAGAAAAAAAATCAGCATTCTGTTTCATGCATTTATTTCATAGTATCAGAAACAAATCAAATCTTTGACCAAAAATTGAGCAACTCAAGTCATCATAATCTCTTGTTCTGGAAGAAAATCCTACCATACTCAAGTGCTTTCCTTAAAGAGATGGTCAATTTTTTTTTCCCACCAAATAGATTTTTTTCAGTACATGAAATTAATCACAAATGTTCGTCAAATTTGACAAATAGTTTCAATCAATTTTCCTCCAAAAGTGGATTTTTTTTGTTTTTATTTTATTTTGACCACTTAAACTTTTCATTTTGAAATGTCATTTCAGATTCAAATTTGACCATTAAAAATGAAAAATTGATTGCCAAAGGATTAGAAAAAACTTCAAGTGACCAAATTAAAGAAAAATAATATAAGTCAACCAAAATATTTCATTCAATATTTCATTCAACACTAATGTAACAGAAAACAAACAAACAAACAAACAAGCCCTAAATTCTTTGGTCAGTTCAGAAATACTATAATTTAAAACAAATTCAATGAAAAATTATGCAAAAGAGAGCAAGCCAAACTGGCTGTATTTTTATGTGGTGGGGGAATGTTTGGGTTTGGTCCCTGAACCAAAACCTCTAGTGTTCTGTCATCTTGTCAGGTTGGTTGGGATAGTCTTTCACAGAATCACTGTACCAAGCAGAGCATTGTTGCCATTTAATGTTAATTTGTAGTGGTCAAATATCCTCAAAAGAGGGTTAAATACACTGTGCCAGAGTAAAGAAACCACATCAATAATTTTGCTTTGTGTAATAATCAATTTGCATATCAACAAATGTAACTATTTTAAAGTATGCCTGCTGTAGCAATTAAAGGTGCTATAGCCCATTGCCAGTTTCTTGAGATCTGGAGTGTGATACACGTGTATTCAAATGAGTCAGCAATAAAACTGGAATTTCTGATTTAGGGCAAATGTATACAATCGATCTAAGAAGTCATAATTATGCTAAATAGTCCCCTTTTGGCTAAATACATCATGCACTTTCCTTCTCTCTTTCTTTCACAATATGTCTTTCTTCTCTACTCCCATATTCCTAGCAGTAGCTGAGCTAATTAATCTTACTGTTATTTTAAGACTTTTTTTCTCTCTCTTTCATACAAATGCATTGAAAGGAGATCTGGTAAAGAGGCCCCTTGATTTGGGGATAAAGACATAACAAAATCTAGCAAAGGGAAGATGAAGTTTGAAATATTTAAATTCAACTTTTTAACAGTTAATAGTGATCAATGTGTGATAGAGTATTACATGGACAGTGATTAATACACCTTGACTTGGAGTCTTTAGAAAGACAGGGTACCTTTCCGAAAGACATGCTGTAATTCAGTCGCAACTTTTGGGGCTTGGTATCATTCACATAGGAAATAGGGAATAGTAATTGTCCCCACTGCAAGCACTACTAGGCAAAATACTATACCCTGAGTTATGCAGGCTGATTAGACTATTACGATTGATCAAAAAAATTATTCAACAATACCCCACCCCAGCATTTTCCATTGAATGTTTTGACAGGTAGCATTCAGCCAGCTCTGGAAGAAAAATAAGTGAATGAGCAGATGGGCACAGATTTTCCCATCAGAATGCTACACAAAAGCCTGTATTCAGTATTCATCAGGCACATGATGCCAATTACATAAGAATAGCTATAGTGGGTCAGACCAAAGGTCCATCTAGCACAGTATCCATTTTACAACAGTGGCCAATGCCAGATGTCCTAGAGAGAGTGAACAGAAACAGGGAATCAAGTGATCCCTCTCCAGTCATACATTTCCAGCCTCTGACAAACAGAGGTTAGGGACACCATTCCTACCCACATTTGCTTATAAGTATTGATAGACCTAACCTCCAGTTCTTTTTTGAACCCTGTTAAAGTCCTGGTCTTCAGAGCATCCAGTGGTAGTCCTCCTATTAATAAACTTTGTAGAGATATATTGGCCTTTTATCTCAGGGTATGTCTACATAGCAAAGTTATTTCAAAATAACAGCCATTATTTTGAAATAACTTTAATAGTGTCTACACAGCCAAATTGCTATTTTGAAATTAATTCGAAATAGTGGAGAGCTTATTTTGAATTTGGTAAACCTCATTCCATGAGGAATAAAGCCAAATTCAAAATAGCTATTGCGAAATAAGTGCTGTGTAGACACTTATATTGAAATAGGAGGCCTCCAGCCTTCCCAGGGTGCCCTGGTGGCCACTCCAGCCTCAACCAAGAACATTCCTCTCCTTTCCCCCTCCTCAGAGCCCTTAAAGGGGTAGACTCTGGCCGCAGTGCCTGTGCCAGCTCCAAGCCTGCCAGCCCAGAGCCAGCAGTCACTGCCCCGACCCAGTGGCCCCAAAATATGAGCCAGCACGCCACTGGCAGCCAACCTTCCACTGCTCCCCAGGAGTAGTTTGCCAGCTCCCAAGAGCCTACCAGGGCCCGGAGAAGGTGGGCGCCTTTCTGGTTCAGGGTGGATATCATGGACCTTATTCAGGTTTGGGGGGGATGCCCCCAACATCCATGATCTCTGCACTAGACAGAGGAACACGGCCATCTATGGCAGGATAGCTGCCAGCCTGGCCACCAAAGGTCACATGCGAACCCAGGAGCAGGTTTGCATGACAATCAAGTTGGTCTGGGGAGACTCCCCAATCTTGAGCCCTGAACTTCCCCTCCTCCTTCTTCCCCTTGCTTCCCCCTTCCAGCTCCCTCCTCCCACATTTCCCTCTCCCCTCTCCCACCCTCTCGTCTCCCCTCTCCCACCTCCTTTCCCCAGTCTCACCAGAGTTTCATTCCCCCCCTCCAAGTTTTGTTAAATAAAGAGAATTTGTGTTCATGAAAATACGTGTATTTTATTTGACATGAGGAAGGGGGGTTAGGGAAGGGTAAGTGGAAGGATGTGAGGGAGGAATGAGGCACAAGCCCCCAGTGGGGCAGACCAGGGAGGCTCTTAGTGCTCCTCAGGGTGGAAGCTCTCCCACAGGGCCTCCTGGATACTGACAGCCCTCACAAATTGACCTCCCAGATGGCAGTCTTCAGAAAGTACAGCCAGGCTCACAGAAACACTTCCATGAGAAGCACCAGAGTGCCCAGGGGCAGCTCTGGCTCCATGTTGCAGAGTGCTGTGGTGTCCCGAGTGAGGGCAACCAGAGCATACAGAAACAAAATACTTTGCTGTCCCTTATTGAGATAGGCAAGCAAGCAGGGAAACCTGAGAACCGGCTGCCCGGAGGCGGGGGGGCCTTTAAGCACAGGCCTCAGATAGCCTCAGGTAGCCTCAGGCAGCAGCCACACAAAGTAACTCCTGACCTGATCCCCTGCTGGACCTGGTTCTGGCCAACCTTAAATGCAATTCAGCATCTACTCAGAGTGGATGTGCTATTTTGAAATATCAAAAAGTTATTTTGAAATGCAATTTGTGTGTAGATGCGTTATTTCAAATTAACTATTTCAAAATAAGATATTTCAAAATAAAGCTGTAGTATAGACATACCCTCACTGTTTTGCTGTTTTGTTTGTGTGTGTGTGTTTGGATGGCCACTTTTCCTATGAACATAACCAAGACTACCCGAAAGAGATTCCAAATTTTCTGAGATTAAGATAAAAGCAGAGATTCAACCATGCTCATTCAGGAGCAGTCCTAAAGTGATGTTCCTGCTTTGTTAAGCAGTACGGGGTGTGTGTGTGTGAATTTGCTTGACTACATTAGTAAAAGAGACAAGCAATCCTTTTTAAACCCATGCTTGAGATAGCAGCCATAAGGTATCCTGTTTATGTTTATCAAAGTGGTGAGGCTAAATCTCTACATGCCACTATGGTCTTAAGAACAAAGCACAAGAGCAAGATGCTCTAAGAACAGTCTCTCAGGCTTAGGTTTGAGCATATTGGCTTCATACAGCCACAGTCAGGTCTTAACATTATTTATGGATAGTTCTTTGGTAAATAAGCATTTTGTAATATCCCATGAAAGAATAAATGCAGAGAAATCAGTAAATACATTTGTGGGCAATATTTAAATTACATATTTATTATGTTCTTGAGAGATTGAAATGGCTTGCTTGGAGCTTTTCCAGTCAGTCATGCAAATCTATTTTTAATGTATTTTATTATGAAATACGAGAATCACAAGACTTAAAGATGGAAAAGACCTATTAGGTCACTCCATCTATCTTCCTGCCAAGGCAGGATTATTCTTTGATTGTAACAAATCATACACAGAGCAAATCAAGTCATATTCAACTCTTTCAGTTTCTCAATATACAGTCTCCTAACCAGCACTATGATACCAATACCCCAGAGGCAGCAGAAAAGAGTCTGCACCCACATAATGAAAATCAGCTCTTTTTGCCCAAATAAGAATCAGTCTGATTCAATAAAATAAAATTTAAAAGACATAAAATTAATTTAAAACTCAGGGGTCTAAATCAATTTAAACTTCCCTTTACTTGGTGACTTTCAGGTAATGCCCTTAAAACAAGTAGATTGTTCAGGAAGTATAGAACTGGTAGAATGGTTCCATGCTGGCCTCCCCTATATGTGTTTTGCCAATGTAGTGGGTTGTGGTTGAAGTTTTTCTGTGGGTTAGCTGTCTCAAGGGCCCCATGTGGGCTATAGCAGTGACATGTAGCTGAATGTAACTCTAAGGCTATTCTAAACTGCTGTGAGAGCTAAACTGGCACCCAAACGACCCCCAAAAATGTGGCATTTCTCCAAGTACAGCTCAGGAACACCCATAATTTGGGCTCTATGGTGGGGCAGCTGCCCCTCAAAGGCAGAAGAAGGGCTAGGGCATCCTTAGAGTGGCTGTGCAGAACCCAGGTCAATTACGAAAGAACTTAGTAGGAGAGCCAATCAAGAGAAGGCTTGCTGGAACAGCCCATATATAGTCTCTCTCTCTAGAGAATGAAGGAGAAGAACTAGCTGCTGAGGAGAACCTGAGATACGGCAGTACTGGGCTAGGTAGCAGAGCAAGAAGGAAGCTCTTATCTGAATATGGCCAGACTGAGGTCGTGAGCCAAGGGCAGGGAAGATGCTAGGGCTATAGTGCAAGTGGCCCAAGGAAATAAAGCAGGGGCAGTAAGTTACTGCCAAATATAGGGCCCCTGGTCTGGGGTCCCAATGGGAATCCCAATACTGCCAATTATAGGGCCCCTAGTCTCCCAATCACCCTTTAGAAACATTTTCTGTAATGTTTCACATCTAATGTTTCACATCTGGGCTATATCCAGACTGCAGTTTGCCCCTGAAGTGAAGAGCTAGAATAGAGACTTCAACTGGTTTCTGAGGCAAGTGGTGGGACTGAGGACTCACTGTCCCCTGAAAGAGGGGAAACAGTGGAGCAGAGCACAGTTGTAAGGCTGTGTGCAGAAGAGGATGCCACGGTAAAGAGTGGTGGAGACAGCAAAATGGTGAGCAAGACAACACTGAAGGAGGGAGCACTGTGGAAGAACTTGATCTAATTTCCTAGAGGACCAGCAGGAGATACTGTGGTGGCGTGTCCACTCTGTCACACGTGCATGTACACTTTAGATGCTGGTTTCTAACTTGAATTACTAATACCACTTTGATTACTAGAAGCAATTTAAACAAATAGCTCAAGCAATAAAAATGGTGCAAACCAGAATATAATACAAAGCCTGTTCAGCGCCAAATCATGCCATCAACCTTTAAAGAGACCAACCTCCTCCAAATTGTCAATCGGGAGTTTTGCTTAAAAAAAAGTGGAACCATCAGATTCTAGTTCATCATCATCATCATGAACAACAACCATGGGCTCAGTGCCCATTGATGCCCGATGCCTCCCTCACTATCTCCTTCCATCTTTCCCTGTGCAGTGCAGAGTGGCTTAGTTTCTGTGGACTAGCTCCGCACCAATCTACTATATTATCTACTCATTCTCTGTGGGGTCTGCCTCTCCTATTCGGACCATCTATTATGCCAAATACCAGGGTCTTAACTTTTCACTCATCATTCATTCTGCAGATATGCCCGAATAGCTGTAACTTTTATTGTATAATCTTCTGAAGTAGGTTCTCTTTTGGCTGTATCTTCCTATATAATTCCTCGTTGGTGACCTTCTGCATCCATCCTATTCTCAGGATCTTTCCATAACAACTCCTCTTGAACGCCAATATTCTTCTGTTCAAATCTTTCATTATCACCCATGTCTCACATCCGTACAACACGTTTTCAAGATGCTCAGCTTCATTCCTAAGCTAATCACTTTACTTTTCCAGATCTTATCCATCACCTTCAAGCTCACCCTGCAGGCTATCATCTCTCTCACTGAAGTCAATGGTTGTCTGGGAATGACCCATGAGAAAACTAAGGACTTCAGGATTTGACGAATTGTTTGCTGCTTGTGCTCGACTCATCTTGGACACTGACACCACACTCTATTGAATAAGAACTTACCAGTGTGAGTAACGGTTACACAATCTGACACTGAACTAGCTACTTTCATTTTTATTCCCACTCACTTTCATTTTCAGGTTGGGATGCTAGCACTCTGATTTCTATAATTTTCCATAATGTTTAACAGACAGAAATTTCAGGGGCCTTTAGCAATAAGGAAAGGAAGGGTTGTTGTAACTGTTCATTCCTCTTGGTTTGAGAACCTATGTTTTAGCACAGTGCTGCATTTTTGGGGTTGTAAACATATCAGAGAAAGCTTTGTATACATAGAGACTGGTTTCATTCATATTTTAAATTAATTTAAACACTAATACTAAATCCTTCTTTACAACACCAAATGTGGGTCCTAGTCTCCCAATCACCCTTTAGAAACATTTTCTGTAATGTTTCACATCTTTTCATATAATCAAATTCATTGCACATATTTCATCATTTATCTTGAGTTAATCCTTGATACCTTCCTGCTGTTTTGTAACAGTTCCCCCAAAGTTAAGAAAGTCTTACATATTTTTATCTTATCAAGTCACAATCTTTTGGGAATTAGCCCAAGTAAATACAGTCAGAAGCACAATTTTCCCCATTCGTTATTGTGAAATTGTAATGAGAGAACTGGACTTGATATAACTTCAGTTATTTTGTGTACTTCTCGCAATATTGTCATGAATAACTTGGCCTTTGACTAGCCAAACAAAACATCTTCATAGCTACTGTGTTGTTAAAAAGGCTAAATAAAGTGGCAGATTCATGAGCATGGGAGGGATGGAGAGTGCATAGCTAATCTTGGACTTGGGTATCCACTATGATGACTGTTTTGGTTTGGTTTTAGAAGGGAGAATTGCTTTTGCTAATAATCATAACAATTTGTTATTTGCAAATGCTAAGGAAATGGTTAGCCTACAAGGGGTTTTTATGAATTATGTACTTTGTTTTGAGCAAACTATAAGGAGATTAATTAGTGTGCACAATTTGGAGAAGTACAATTGAGAAAGTTGACATCCCACTCCCCAGTGGCGTTGAGGAAGGCTGGCCACCAGATACCTGCTGCTGACCACTTGCCGCCATCTCATACTTTGGGTAAGTATATCTGGGTTGCTCTAGACTATTATCTTAGATGTGTGCTTCAGGCTTAAATAAAAATAAGAAAATGTGGGTGAAAGCACTCCTGTGTATGCCAATCATTTATCAGACCAAAGAATTGTGTCCCCTTCAATTTATACAGGCAGTCCCCGGGTTACGTACAAGATAGGGACTGTAGGTTTGTTCTTAAGTTGAATTTGTATGTAAGTCGAAACTGGTACATATTGTAGGGGAAACGCTAGGCAAACATTTCTCCAGAGCTCAGTTTTATTCTCCCACACCTCATTTCCCTCAGTCCTTTATTCTCAAGCTGAGGTGTCTGCTGAGAAAAGCCGCTCCGCGTCTCCCTGGCCTGCTGGGGGGAAGCAGCTAGTGAGAGGTTGCCTAACCCCGTTTGTAAGTAGGGATACGATGTAAGTCGGATCCATGTAACCCGGGGACTGCCTGTATACTCAAGCCTCCTGGAAAACAAAGACTAATTACCATAGTTTCTAGTAAACCCCAGGTAAAAAGATATTTGGTTTGCTATTCAATTCAAGATGATTAAACATTTAATAAATGATGTCCCAATGCGCTATCTATTCAGGGGAAATAACAGACAGGGTCATTGTACCCTACTGAAAACTTTCTGACCATCTAAATTAAATAAAGCTTCTAGTGAATGTGATTCTCCAGGCAATTTTATTATATAACAGCCTTGTGTTTTCAATCCTGATTCTTACCATAATTAAACCTATTGATCAAATGGGATTAAGCTTTCACATCTGATAATTAACTTTATACTATCTATGTCATTTAGGGTTGGTCTGCACACGGTCGCACCAATAAAAGTTCTGTCAGCACAGTTCCACAGAATTCATCAACACTGGGCTGATTTTGCTTGTGCATTTTATCCACACAGCATCAAGCACTGTCAGCAAAAGTGTGGTGTGCTCTGTGTACACATCCCAGCATGCTTCCTGTTATTTCTATTGTGTATTGGAAACTGTTAAAATTATAAACTCTCTCTTGAAAATCTCAGGGGGGGGGTTCCTGAGAATGTTCACAGGCTAATGTTTCAGCGGGGTAGCCATGTTAGTCTGTAACTGAAAAAACTTAAAAAAAATAATGAATAATCTTGCAGTACCTTAGAGACTAACAAATGAGCTCAAGAGTAGGACATCTGGGTATTAGCTTAAAGTGAAAGTGGGGTGATTTGTGCATCTCCACCTTAGAAAGCAGCCTACTTTTTCTCTGTTTTTGTTCATCCCTAGTAGGGTTTTGGATTTTAATAAATAAGTAAACTACAAACTTTGAGAAAAATAAAAATATAAAATATTCTGACTTCCGTTTTGTATACTGTGAACATAATAATCTTCAAGCACAATATTATGAGAAATGTTCACTATGTATAGTGAAGCAGCAACTATGTATTAGGGGATACCCACACATCTCACAGGAGATTTTATGTCAAATGCCCATAATTCCCTCTAATGTATCCCATAATGTTCAAAGAAAGCAATTGTTCTACAGGTTTTGATCTACAGGAAGACATCTGGATTCATGAATTTAAAAAATTTCTGTGTTTCTGTTGGCATGTCACATGAGACACATGAATGATATTTTTTGGGAGGAAGTATGAAAGCCTTTGTGGTTGTATAAATTTGTGTGTGTAATCCCACTGCTCACAATAAAGTTGCATAAATTTATTACAGACTTCAAGTTTATATACATAATTCTGCTGCGTAGTAAATAAAGACTGATGCAAACTAGGATACAATGCATTAGAAAGTTTACACTATGTCAGAGAAAAGGAAAATAATGTAACAAATGTGCAGCTGCTTATGGTGTGGAGTTAGTTTTAAAACATAAAGGCATAATGTCTTCCCAAATCTTAAAATAATAATCAGATTGGGGGGAAAAGTAAATTTTCCCACAACCAAGTTATTAAAAAATCATTCAAAGAATACACAAAATTTAATGTATCCATATAAAAAAACCATAAAATTCCTTTTATCCTATGACTGAAGAAGTATTAAAGGGTCAGTTCACCTTGATTGCTCTCCTACAATATGTGAACTGCTTATAATAAAGAATATGTTCCAGTTTATATTTAACTGTCACACTGCATACCTTTTCCATTGTGTAGTTTGAAACTTGTCTTTCTCCAACAGAGATTGGTCTAATAAAAGACATTACTTCACCCACCTTGTCTCTCTAAAATGTAGGGACCAACATTGCTTTATGAATAGGGTATACAAAGTTCCTCCTCACACAACACTCAGTCACAAATCAAGTAGTAGGTTAGAGATGCTGATTGTCAAAAGGCTCCACCTGGAAAATTGATGCTCCCAAAGCAGCTACAAAGTACATGGGAATTGGGAGCTAGTGGGGAGGAGGGATGGGAAGGAGCAAGTGAGAAGACTGGCTGTTGGTGCTGAAAAGGCTGTGGGAAGCCTGTTACATGAGAAAGGAGAAAAGAATGGAGTTACAGGGCAGCCTGAAAATTTAACTAGCTGGGTATGTTTTCTAACATCATAAGCAACAGTTCTTTGCTTACAGTAGCAGCAGGTATTTGTTGACCATGATATCCCTTCAGCCTGTTCTGCAGCTGTCAGCTACTATGGTATCCAATTAAGTATCTCATTTAAGATCACATTTGGGTCTCCTCCATTGTCTGGGATTAAAAAGATGATAAGTTTAGAATGGGCTGAAGTCAGAGAAGAATTTTAAATTGTGAATATATGAGGAAAGCAATGGGAAAAAAATCTTGTTTTCTGATTATGCTGTGGAATATGTCTCTAATGGATTCCATTCTCAGTTTCCTTTTCTAAATAAGCTGGCATATGTCCTGCTATAGAGTTGTCAGTGCTAGAGCAAGCCTGTCACAGATCATATTTATTTGATGCAAATGTGGAACATAAAAGTTGGATGTAACTGCTGAGTTTGAGTGGACAAAGTCTCACACATTAGTTGCTGGCAAGTGACACATACGAGCAATGGCAAGTGATTTTATAATAGTGAAGCAAGGAAAGTGAACACAGTGGGGAGGTATTATAACTTTCAAACTAGCTAGAATTCAGTACTTAGCTTTGCTGAACAGTTCTCCAGTGATACTGAGAGCAGAAGATGCAAAACTGTGGGTGTGCCTAGACTACTGAGTTTTTGTTTTTTTTTAAAAAGTGACATTTTTTCAAAAAAAAACCTTTACCTGCATCTAGACTGCCGTCGCAGTCTTTCAAAAGTAAATTGAAAGAACATGGCAGTTTTTTTCAAAATTGGTAATCCTACTTTTACCAGGAAGAACACCTTTTTTTCGAAAGAGAAAAAGCCTGGATGCTCTCTTTTGAAAAAGTGAATTACTAGATGATCTCTTTCAAAAGAGGCTTGTAGTCTAGATGTACCCTGTCAGCATACATAGCCTTCTCTCTTTAACTGATCTTTGAAGTTCCAGAACATTTTCATTGACTTCAGTGGGATCTGAATCAGGCATTTGCTTCATATGACTTTCAAGAAGCCCTATGGGAAACTTTCTTTTTTTGATTTCGCCTCTTTCAATTCTTCTTGATTCTCATAATTTGTCTTTGGTCCATTGTCACCCCACATCTCTATTCTCATTCTCCAAAACTATTTTGAAATATCAGAAAATAAAACAATCTCCAAGTGGGGGCGGGGGGGGGGGGGGGGGGGAGGCCCTTATAGCCTTATTTTGCTACCCTATCTCCTTTTCTTGTGTTTTACTCTCTCCCCTCATGCTGTTTAAAAAAGCACATAAAGTGCTTTGGGCAATATAATACTTTTTAGATTCCTATCCTGGTCTCACTGAAACCACTGGCAACCCCCCCCCCCCCATCCGTTTCTGGAGGTCCTTATTGCGTACATGAACATTTATTACAAACTCTTCCCATAGTTAAACAATATAGAATCATAGAATACTAGGACTGGAAGGGACTTCGTGAGGTCATAATGTCCAGTCCTCTGCCCTCATGGCAGGACCAAATACTGTCTAGACCATCCCTGATAGACATTTATCTAATCTACTCTTAAATATCTCCAGAGATGGGGATTCCACAACCTCCCTGGGCAATTTATTCCAGTGTTTGACCACCCTGATAGTTAGGAACTTTTTCCTAATGTCCAACCTAAACCTCCCTTGCTGCAGTTTAAGCTCATTGCTTCTTGTTCTATCCTCAGAGGCCAAGATGAACAAGTTTTCTCCCTCCTCCTTATGACACCCTTTTAGTTATCTGAAAACTGCTATCATATCCCCCCTCAATCTTCTCTTTTCTAAACTAAAGAAACCCAGTTCCTTCAGCCTTCCCTCATAGGTCATGTTCTCTAGACCTTTAATCATTCTTGTTGGTCTTCTCTGGACCCTTTCCAATTTTTCCACATCTTTCTTGAAATGCGATGCCCAGAACTGGACACAATACTCCAATTGAGGCCTAACCAGCGCAGAGTAGAGCGGAAGAATGACTTCTCGTGTCTTGCTCACAGCACACCTGCTAATACATCCCGGAATCATGTTTGCTTTCTTTGCAACAGCATCACACTGCTGACTCATATTTAACTTGTGGTCCACTATAACCCCTAGATCCCTTTCTGCCGTGCTCCTTCCCAGACAGTCGCTTCCCATTCTGTATGTGTGAAACTGATTGTTCCTTCCTAAGTGGAGCACTTTGCATTTGTCTTTATTAAACTTCATCCTATTTATCTCAGACCATTTCTCCAATTTGTCCAGGTCATTTTGAATTATGACCTTATCCTCCAGATTAGTCGCAATCCCTCCCATCTTGGTATCATCTGCAAACTAAATAAACGTACTTTCTAAACCAATATCAAAATTGTTGATGAAGATATTGAACAGAGCTGGTCCCAAAACAGACCCCTGTGGGACCTCACTTGTTATGCCTTTCCAGCAGGATTGTGAACCATTAATAACTACTCTGAGTATGGTTATCCAGCAAGTTATGCATCCACCTTATAGTAGCCCCATCTAAGTTGTATTTACCTAGTTTATTGATAAGAATATCATGCGAGACCATATCAAATGCCTTACTAGAGTCTAGGTATACCACATACACCACTTCTCCCTTATCCACAAGACTCGTTATTAAAGAAAGCTATCAGATTGGTTTGACATGATTTGTTCTTTACAAATCCATGCTGGCTGTTCCCTATCACCTTGCCACTTTCCAAGTGTTTACAGATGATTTCCTTAATTACTTGCTCCATTATCTTCCCTGGCACAGAAGTTAAACTAACTGGTCTGTAGTTTCCTGGGTTGTTCTTATTTCCCTTTTTATAGATGGGCACTATATTTGCCCTTTTCCAGTCCTCTGGAATGTCTCCTGTCTCCCATGATTTTCCAAAGATGATAGCTAGAGGCTCAGATACCTTCTCTATCAGCTCCTTGAGTATATAATGTCTAATGAAAAGTAATCTGGTATTCATAATATTGGTATGATAAGTAATAATGTCCATTAAACCTCTTCCCCCTCTTCCACTGAGCATGTATAGGACGTACTGCACAGTTGAAAAAAAAATAAAATCCACAGCAATTAGCATAAAAAATTGGACACTAAAAAGCACAAAGCAGAATCGTTAAAATGTAGTGTATGGGAGAAGGGGCATTATTAATCTATTTTAACCTTTCTTTGGAGTAAATTGGGAATCACATGTTATATTTCAATGTTGTTTTATTTAGGCAAGCAATTAATAAAGGAAACATACTCAGGGATTAAAAAAGTCTTTCAGTTGTAGGAACAGAGGGATTACCTGTGATGGATACATCCAGGATGCTCATAATTTACTCTCTTGGGTCAATAAGAACTTAAGAACGGCCATAATGGGTGAGACAAAAGGTCCATGTAGCTCAATATCCTGTATTCCAACAGTGACCAATGCCAGATGTCCCAGAGGGAGTGAACAGAACAGATAATCAACAAGTGATCCATCTTGTTGGATGTGTCTTATAGTAAGAAGTGAGCACCTCAGGTAAATATATGTACCACAAATTTTGAATAAGTTATTTATGGGAACACGCTAGAGGACTGAACAGTCTTCTGAATCTTGGCACTAAAGCTGTGTGAGAAAACATTTCACTCAAACAAATATTGTTCCATATGCAGCCCTCAATGCAGCATGCAATATCTCCCTACTATTTCAGGTCTTAGTCCTGAATTAAAATTCTGTTAGTTTATGACTGATGACTATGAACAATTTTTAAGGCTTATTGATGCTATCAACTGAGCAAGATGAATGAACTAAACTCTTTCATATGAGCTGGGCAAACTGAAATATATAGTACTTTTTCTCATTTTTCTCCTTTCAGTCACAATCTGTTAAAGTGCTATGCCTACCATTTCAACTAAATGTCTCTATTTCCCCACTCAATGCAATTCTTTCCTATTTTTCACTTATCTAGTTTTATAACCTGAAAGATTTCTCCCAGAGTTTGGCTTTAGAATTTAGTAGGCCGGACCCATAAAAAATAATGTAGTCCAATGTTATGGCTAAAATCATTCAGAGTTCAGTGATTTGCTTACATGGGAAGGAAAAGGGAGCTCTCTGTGTTCACCTTAACATGCACATTCTATATAGTAATTTTAAAAAAGCCATTAGAATTTAGGCTTTAGGGCAAGGCTGGCCACAACTCTAGGTGCCCTGAGGCTGTTTAATTTCTTTATTTTCCCAACACTTTCACTTTCCTTCAATATTTTGGGCTCCTACTATGCTGCTGAAAAGCAGCAGATGAGAAAATACTATACAGATGGGCTAACTCAACATTCCTTGCATAGATGAATCTGCCATTGGAACTGAGAATTTCACTTTAATGAGGAGTGTAGGATTAGACTCATGTTGTTCTGGAATATGTTTTAATGACTTCTGTTCTCCCGCAGAATAACTGACCATTGTCTGTGAGAGCGCAAACAGTGTAGATGGCCAATGGAGGATCCGCACCCTGTGTAGAGGAATCATGAGGTGGCACAGAGGAGCCATAGCATAGTTTCGATGTCACCAATTGAAGGGGGTTTGGCTGGGGAAAAGCAAGAGAGGCTAAGGATATTTTAAATTTCTGATCCCAGACTACTGGAACAGCAATTTACTTTAGTGGGTCTGTTTCCACGTATAAAGTTATGAACGTGCTTAAGTCATTGTATTAGTCGCTGTCAAGCAATGGCGGCTACAACTTCTCACTAGCTATGAGGGTAATAACTTGTAGCTTATTTAAAGTGTGAGAACTAGGGGTGAGGGGGACGCCACAGAACTCCCAGTATTAGTGTGGAGTCCTGCTTACCACTCCAGACCCATAGTTCTGGTGCTGGTGGCCTGAGCCAGAGTTCCACTCCAGGCTCAACACAATGGGTCTCAGCAGCAGGACCTGTGCCTGGGCTCTGTTCCCAGCCCTGTCTGCAGAGTTCCAGTTGCTGCTGAACCCATGCCTAGGGCTCTGTTCCTTGCCCCACATGCAGGGGTCCTGTCTGCAGGTCTCTGTCCTAGAGTTCTGTTCCCAGCCCTGCATGCAGCCTTGTATCCAGGATTCTGTCCACAATTCCACATCTGGAGTCTACATTTGGGACTCCTGCTGCAGCCAGTCCCCCACCAGGACCTCTGCTCCCATCCCTCAATTGCCCCTTAACTCTGTGTATATTTCTCTCCTCCCATTAAGAGTTATGGTTTCACTCCTAGGTCTAGCTCTGAGCTGTTGGGAGCATGGAAAGGAGTAAGGGGAAGGTGTAGATACAGACCCCCTGGCTTTAAACACCCTATTGCAAATGTTCCAGTGTCACTGAAGTTATTAACGGTTAGTACAGTAATTCATTTTTGTTCACTTATTCCATTTTGCTATGTTTTGCAGCTGACCAGTGGTGAGGCATGTGTGTGCATATGTTTGTAAAAATTAATGACTGCATGATTATTCTTAGCTCTACACATGTTCACATTTTTTCTAAGTTTCATGTGTCTTGGTTATATTACATAAATGTAATGGTGGTTGGAACTGATGTGCAAATTAGATCTCTTGAGTACTTTTCACTTTTTGGAAATTGTAATAGAGTTCAAATGATTCTGCTTCAAGTGGTGTTATTTGTAACCCACTGGGTCAGATTTTGTTTCCCATTTATTCATTCCTTTAGGTAGGATTGAGAATAAAATGAAAACAACAAAGATGCTGCATTATCTATTGTTTCCAGATTCTAGTCCCTAATGAGAACTATATTTTAATTACTTATATGCTAGAAGTATTTTATTTTCAAGTATGATGTGATATATCAGGGTTTTCTTTTAATACCCATTTTGTTCAGGGGACTTTCCCCATTTTTCTCCTTCTAGAATTTAGAAGTAATTACATGGACATTCAATAATACATTTCAGCAAAATATTCATCTGGCTGGTGATTTTATATTCCCCAGATTTTCATATAACTTCTCATGACTGGATGTATTCCAAATTGAATACTGATTTCTAATTAATTTTAAAGGATCTCAATGGCCAGTAAGACTGTTCTTCTAGTGCATGGATTTAAAAGGAAGAAACCTGCTGCAACTTTTTATTATAATGCTGTATTTAGTTCTACAGGGATATAGTTGATTCAAAGCCAGTGCAATAAATGTGTCTCAGGATAGGCTATATGTCTTACTAAACTTTCTTCCAGGAACATCTAAGCAGCGGGGGCTATGATAAGATTCAACAGTTATGTTTTACATGTTGTAAATATTATTGCCACTTAATCAGTACCTGATTGCTAAAAGAATCAAACAAAACCTGATTCAAAACTGCTGAAACAGTAAATTTGCTAAAATGTATAAATTACTCCAAAAGTCTACTGACTGAGGCTATATGTACACTACAGAGTTTTTCTGGGATACCGGAGGTAGCCCGGAAAAACTCTGCCAATTCCAGAGAATGCATCCACCTTTTTGGATCAGTTTCTGAAAAAGTGGGCGCACTCTTTCAGAAGCCCAGTATTCCTCATTTTATTAGGAACAAGGGCTCTTCTGAAAGAGAAGGTTTTCCCCACATTTAAATGCCTGGAATTTGAACTAACTGCCTGTGGCTACACACTGCAGTCAGAAGTTAATCCGAACTAAATCCTTGGATTAACTGTTACTCCTCATTGCATGAGGAGTAACAGTTAATCTGAACTAAGGACTTAGTTTGGATTAACTTCTTACTGCTACGTGTAGCTGCAGGCAGTTAGTTCGAATTCCAGGCATTTAAATGGCGCCCACCTGGAAACATGCAAAGGAAGCCCAGGATATTTAAATCCCGGGCTTCATTTGCAAGTTCAAATGCCTACATTAGCCACCTTAGTTCAAACTACGGGGCTAGTGTAGACATACCCCCAGAAAGCAGGAAACCCACCTTCAAATCCTTACTGTTCTTCAAGTTGAGGAAATTGAACCTGTCTCCCCATTCTTGGGTGAGTGGCATGGGTTTCTGAGTGTTTTGGGGGCAAAAGTGAAAAGGCTCTCAATCTCTTGTGTTGAAGCTGTTCCATCAGGACTACCCATTTGCAAAAAAAGGGTCACTATTGTTAATTACAAATAGAGAGAGGGGCTTCCAATTAAAGGCCTAACCTATAGAATCATAGGACTAGAAGGAACCTTGAGAGGTCATCAAGTCCTGTCCCCTGCACTCAAGACAGGATCAAGCACCATTCCTAATAGGTGTTTGTCTAACCTACTTTTAATATCCAATGATGGAGACTTCACAATGTCCCTAGGTAAGGGTATGTCTACACTGCATCCCTAGTTCAGACTAGGGATGCAAATGGAGATGACTGAAGTAGTTAATGAAGTGGGGATTTAAATATCCCACCCTTCATTAACATGATCTCGCCGGCACGCTAGTTCGAATCACAGCTGATTCGAACCAGGAAGTGCATGCCGGAATGCATTAGTTCAGACTAAAGCCCTTAGTCCAAACTAACATTACTCCTCATTTTTTGAGGAATGGTTATGCAACCAATTATGCACCTTCCTTACAGTAGCTCCACTGCAATACTGTATCAATAGCCTTATCAATGTACAGAGATAGCATGTCTACCACTTTTTCCTATTTACAAGGCTTGTTTACTCTTTAAGGGTATGTCTACACTAGCCACCCAAGCTTGAACTAGAGTGGCTAATGTAGGTATTCGAACTTGCAAATGAAGCCCGGGTTTTAAATATCCTGGGCTTCATTTGCATGTTCCCGGGTGCCGCCATTTTTAAATGCCCCTTAGTCCAGACTACCTGCCCGCGGCTAAACACAGCACAGACTAGGTAGTTTGAATTAAAGCTCCTAATTCGAACCACTGTTATTCCTCCTGCAAGGAGAAGACTGCATTTTCTACCCCTTTTGTGTTATATCAGTTTAGAACAATGCCCTTCAGTCTGCATGGAGCAGCAGCAACTTTCCAAAGGTTATTGGATCAGGTACTGCAAGAACATTGACAATATGCAGCGGCATATATTGACAACATTTTCATGTATAGCATGACATAGCCCAAGCACTTGCAGCATATGCAGGCAGTTCTGGGAGCGTTGCAAGAGGCAGGGCTAACAGCAAACCCAGAAAAGTGCCACAAAGGGCAAAGAGAAGTGACATACCTAGGTTTCATGGTAGGAAGAGGGAAACTAAAACCCCTAATAAGCAAAGTCCAGGCCCTGGCAGAGTATCGCACCCTGACGACCAAAAAGCAAATGTGCCAGTTTTTTGGTGTGGTTGGTTACTACAAGAGGTTTATACCAAATTTTGCATCTGTGGCCACCCCTTTGACAGACTTAACTAGAGGCAATCAGCCCAAACAGGTGGCTTGGAGTGAGCGATGCGAGAGGGCATTCTAACAACTACGGTCGAGCCTGATGCGAGCCCTGGTGCTAGTGCAGCCCGACTTTTCTAAAGAATTTATTTTACAGATGGATGAGTTGGCCGTGGGGCTGGGAACCATGTTGACACAAGACATTGTTGATGAAGAGCATCTGGTATTATACCTTAGCAGGAAATTGTTCCCACGTGAACAAGTGTACGTCAAGATATAGAAGGAGGTGTTGGCAGTAAAATGGGCAATAGAGAGCCTAAGGTACTACCTGGTTGGGAACCCCTTAAGCTGGTGATGGACCATGTCCCCCTACAGTGGCTCCAGTCGATGAAAGAATCAAACCCCCGCATAATGAGGTGGTACCTGGCCCTGCAGCCCAACTCATTTGAGGTACAGAATTGACCAGGAGCAAGGCACAACAACGCGGACTTCTTTTCAAGGGCAATGGAGAAAGAAGAAGAGGTCCTACAGGAAGGAAACGTGAGAAACCTAAAAGGGTATGTGTGTGTTGGGGCAGTGGACATAGCAGCCGCAAAGCCACCCAAGCTCTGCACTCACCGACACCCGGAGAAAGCGTTCACCGGGAAAGGTGGGTCCTCCCGGCAGTTGTGCGCAACGTGCTCTGGTGCCACCCCTAGCTGAGGGAGGAATGCCGGCCGATGCTGGAGGTCGGGAGGTGTAGAGCCTAGGGACGCAAGGCATAGAGCAGCCTGGGCCAGAAGGTCAAAAGGGGCCCAGGCAGAGGAGACCAGGAGGAGAGTGAGCTGAGAGCTGGAGCTAGCAGAGCCGGTGTTGCAGAATCAGGAGCCCCCAGGAACACTAGGGCGATACCAGAGTAGTGATGGAGGGAAGGAAGAGACCCAGGACAGGGTGAAGAAGCCGACATCTTACGCATGGGTGGGTGAGTTACAGGGTCCACCCCACCAACCGGACAGCAAGATTTCCTCTCTGTCCTTAAGGTCCTGCGTCGGGACCTGGAGTGAGGGAGGGCCCAGGTCCCTCTCCCCTCCATCGAGGCACTTGAGGGCATCGGAAGAGTCATAAGATCGTTGAGCAGTCTGGTGGACTGAGAGACTAGGCTGCGGACGCAAGGACTGGGATGTACATTTGAGTGGTGGAGGGAGTACTTAGCTTGGTTTTAGGAGGACAGTGGGCACGTTCGACCCCGATGATTATGTGGGTGTAGATCTGAGGGAAAAAGTGTGGCTTAACACTATTCTATTCTACATAGCTCCTTCTCATACCACCCTCATAATCATACTATCTGTGTGCCTTCCCATAGTGCATTAAGCAACATGACTAGTGTGTTTAGTTCCTTCTCTCATTTATCTTCCCCCAATGGAAGAACTGTGCTATGTAGTGTTTCATTTTAAATGCATATGTTGCTATGTGTTTATAATAGAGAACACAAGGTCAAGAAAATGTGTTCTGCACTTGGAATAGAGTGGGGTGAGATTTATGATGGGCCTTAGCTCCTATGCAGATGGAAGGCACAGCACAACAAATGTGCCCACCTCTTATTTTCAGAAAGCTGCCAAGAGAAGGACTCAAATTCTAGTTGCATAGGTGCTAATTGAATTTAATAGCATGTCACCTTGAGCTATTTACTTACATATGTGTATGCAGTGAGACGTGTGTTGGGATGTTACTATTGTAATCAGCATTCATTTTACTGTTTATTGCGTTCAAATGAACTATAGCAAGTTTAAAAATACTAACCATAATTCAGTTCAGGACATTACTGCCAAAAGAAAATTAGAATGTGACTTAACTTGCATTCTAACAAGTACAAAAACTAGCCAAGTCTTTCCTATAGCAGAAGGTGATTTATTTTCCATGTCTGCAAAAGTCAGGTTTCAACAATACCAACAGACAAATAGTGTGTGTGACTGCATATAAAACCAAAGACATTTTTTTCTGGAGTTCAAAATTCACACACGTACAACTATTTAAAGAAAATAAAAATACTTGGGGAGGGGATTTATCAACTCACAGCAGACTGCTGAGCAGTTTTGTTGCTTGAAATATAATCAGCAAAGTAAAAATATATATGAATCACTACACATGTGAGAATCTGAGCTCAGATCAGAATTAGAGTAAGGCCTAGGGACGTTGCCTCTTATTTTAGCAGGAGAGGGCTTAAAATGTGAATGTGAAAAGACTTGATGCAGAAGCAGAGATGCGGCAGTTTTCCAAAGGAGTGGGGAGCCCTACAAATCATGAGCAAATAGCTTTTTCAACCAGAGCCTTTATTTGTGATTGTAACTCTAACAAGGTATGACTCAGCACTGCGGATAACTAGGTTGAGTCAGCACCAGATCAGTAACTGGTGAGGGAGTAATTTTTAGAGCACTTGCTGCTTGTCAAGTGAGTTGGTTAAAAAAAAAGTGACTCTAATGGGACAAACAAGCGGCAAGATGAAAAGCTCCTGTTGTGTTCAGCTGCTTACCACATGACTCCTGTAATTACAGTGGCTCACTCAGTTGCTTTAAAATTAGAGGATAAATAAAATGGAGTCCAACTACATTCATTATCCCCTTTCAAGAGATGGTAGATGGTTGGAGCACTAATCTCTTGGAGAGACCAAAACAATTTTAACCAAATGTCAAGTTTTGTTGCATGCAACCTCTCTCTTATGAGCCTATCTGTTTCTAGGATTGCTAATTTTTTCAAAACCAGACACTACAAGCCACTCCATTGCTAGCTCCTCTCTCCCCAGGATCCACCTGCTACCTGCAGAGCCAGTCTGGGAGGTACTAATGTGCCCGACTGGGGAGTGGCAGGATGTCAGGAAGAAGGGGTGTTGATCCTCAGAGTCAGTGGCCAGAGAAAGCTGGGACTCTAGGAGGTGAAGAAAGTGCAATGGACTGTCATGGGAAGCAAGTCTGTCATGAAAAAAAAGCTCCAATTCATGCAAACAGTCAGCTGTGGGGAAAAAAATTCCTATTTTACATCATTTCACTATATGGCCATTTTTTTTAAATATATCTTGGATGTATAGGGAGGATGCCTTGAAACTGGACTTTTGGCATCCAATCAGCAGTACTAACCGGTGTGCACCACTGAGGGGAGAGAAATAAGGCCAATAAAGAGGAAAATGCTAATACAAAGGAGAATATATTATCAGGAACGTTACATGGAAAATAATTAATCCTCCTGCAATATATATTATACACACACACACACAAAAACATGAGCGTTTGTTTAATACTTTAGAAATGCGTATGGTACATAGAGAGACAGAGTGGGTGGGGTAATATTTTCTTGATTGGGTTAACTTCTGTTAGTAAAAGAGACAAGCTTTCAAGCTACACAAAGCTCTTCTTCAGGTACACAGAAATGAACTGAGGATCTGTGGATGATCACACTTACACTGAAGTTAATTCAGCATTGCCCAGCTATAGGTAGCCACATATTCCACATAACCCTCCTTACAGGATGAATAAAATGGAGACCCCAACCCAAAAGACAACCAGAATGTATATTCAGAAAGCTGTTCTGTAGTTTTTAAGAAGTTGTTGGCTAACACAAAAAAGCTTGACCCTTAAATGCTGCCATTACCCAGCTACTACGTATGACAACTGAGCTGTATTGATTTCCCATCAATCCCTTTATTTTCAACTCAGCTGAGGGGAGAAATTGCTGACATGATGTGGATTTGCCAGTGTTTGTTGATGGCAGAGTTCCCTAATCTACTTTTCTGTGTGGCCTAACACTGTACAAGGTAAATTGACAATGACACACAAAACCTCAGCTTGCCTTCCTCCTGCCCCATTTTCCTAAAAGATGGTTGTGCTAATCATCTCTGCAGCTGGTCATCAGGCTTCCTTGTGGTCTGTGGTGAGGTTATAATGAAGCTGCATAAAAAGAGCTTATTTTTATTTCTCCCTCAGATCCTTTTATGTATGTTATGACATGACTACACTACAAACCAGAATTGGTTGAATAGCACAGATGCAGCAGTACCACTGTAGCAGTTCTGGTGAAGAAGCACTAAGCTGATGGGAAATAGCTCTCCCATTGGCTTAGTAATTCCACATCCACGACAATCAGCAAGAGCAGCTCTCCCACCACCATAGTGCTGTCTACACGGGATGTATAACTACATCGCTCAGAGGTTTTTCCTAGTTATACTGAAGTAAGTGGGTCAGGGCCTTGCAGTTCACAGAAAACAAATATAAGCTACCCGAAGATTTACCTGCCATTGCTTTGGTCTTTAACTGAATTAATTTTTGTTTTTTGAAAATAAAATGAAAATGTACATGCTTCATTTGAATCATTGCTCTGGAGTGGGGCTAGGTATGAGGGGTACAGAGTATAGGCTGCCATAGAGAGAGAGGACTACCCCAGCTCTCTCTAACTGCATCTGAGAAGCACCTTTCCATGGCTGTTGCAGCTCCAGTGGGCATAGACATGGGAGGGGTCCATGTCATGTGGCTGGGGCAGGCCCAGGTTCATCTGCCCTCTGGGCTCCCCGGTGAAAGTGAGGCATGCACAAACTGTGCACTTCTTGCCTCACTCCCTGATGAAGGTGAACAGACAACAATGTTTCTCTACAAACTGAGGAGAGCTTCAACCCTCCCTAAAGAGTGCCTGAAGGGGGGTGTGAAGACTTGAGTCTGGGGCATTCCCAGATGGAGCATTCCCAGACCCTTTCACCTTCCTGGTGATTCTCTCTCTTTTCTGTGTGGAAAGAGGAGTCAGCTGGCCCATATCTGCCTGAGCCAGCTCCCTCCCAGTTGCTTCTGATTGTCTTGCAGCCCTCTGCTTCTATTTACAGGTTTTTACCCTTTTTGAGATGCCTTTTCCTCCCTCTGCAGCAGCTCTCTGGCCTGACCCTGCCACAATTAGTACACGACCAATTAGGTTTTATTTTATTTTGACACCTTTAGGTTCTTTGTAATAATCTCATAGGTCAGATTCTGAAGTCAGGTATTCCGGGATAAATTAGAATTCTCATACTGAGCATAGGTGATTTACCCAATGTAAAGATGAACAGAATCCTTCATCTTGTCATCATAAGGGCCCCAAAGAACAACAATTATGCAGAGTTACTTCAGCATATCTCTATAACACACAAGACATTCATTCCAGATGTCAGGGTCAAATTTATGTAAATATTTTCTCATAGTAAGTCAGTATCACCAACCTTACATATTCCACATATCTAAATTATCTAAAAACAACACATATTTAGGAGGTTAATTAATCCTACCTCTGAAATGGATAATGAAAGTTAATCAGTGGTTATAGTTACTCACTTCACTTTTTTTTAGAGAAGCATTTTTTAGAGGAAACTAGGACAAATTACAAAGGATGAATATAAGCAAACAATATAGGTATGCAGGGGCAAGATTGGAAAGGCAAAGGCACAAAATGAGCTCAAACTAGATATAGACATAAGGGGAAACAAGAAGACTTACTATAAATATATTAGAAGGAAGAGGAAGACCAAGGATGGGGTAAGCCCATTGCTCTTGGAAATGGCAGGGGTGCTTAATGACTTCTTTGTTTCAGTCTTCACTAAGAAATCTGATGAAAGAATGCCTAACATAGTGAATGCTAGTGGGAATGGGGTAGGTTTAAAAGATAAAATTTTAAAAAAAAGAATGAGTTAAAAATCACTTAGAAAAGTTAGATGTCTGCAAGTCACCAGGGCCTGACAAAATGCATCCTAGAATACTCAAGGTATCTGAGCTTTTAGCTACCATCTTTGAAAAATCATGGAAAACAGGAGAGATTCCAGAAGACTGGAAAAGGGTAAATATAGTGTTGATCTATAAAAAGGGAAATAATAACAACCCAGGAAACTACACACCACGCAGTTTAACTTCTGTGCCAAGAAAGATAATGAAGCAAGTAATTAAGGAATTCATCTGCAAACATTAGGAAGAAAATAAGGTGATAGGTAACAGCTAGCATGGATTTATAAAGGACAAATCATGTCAAACCAATCTGATATCCTTCTTTGATATGGTAACAAGTCTTGTGGATAAGGGAGAAATGGTGGATGTGGTACACCTAGACTTTAGTAAGGCATTTGATATGGTCTCGCATGATCTTCTTATCAATAAACTAGATAAATACAACTTAGATGGGGCTACTATAATTGGGTGCATAACTGGCTGTATAACCATTCTTAGAGAGCAGTTATTAATGGATCACAACCATGCTGGAAGGGCATAACAAGTGGGGTTTGCAGAGGTCTGTTTTGGGACTGATTCTTTTCAATATCTTCATCAACAATTTAGATATCGGCATAGAGAATATGCTTATTAAGTTTGCAGATGATACCAAACTGGAAGGGGTTACAATTGCTTTGGAAGACAGGGTCATAATTCAAAATGATCTTGACAAACTGGAGAAATGGTCCGAGGTAAATAGGATGAAGTTTAATAAGGACAAATACAAAGTACTTCACTTAGGAAGGAACAATCCATTTCACACATACAGAATGGGAAGCAATTGTCTAGGAAGGAGTACTGCAGAAAGGGATCTAGGGTACATAGTGAACCACAAGCTAAACATGAGTCAACAGTGTGACACTTGTAAAAAAAGCAAACATGATTCAAAGTGTTTTTAGCAAGACACAGGAAGTCATTCTTCTGCGCTATTCTGCACTGATTAGGCCTCAGTTGGAGTACTGTGTCCAGTTCTGGGTCACAGCACATTTCAAGAAAGTTGTGGAGAAATTGGAGAGGGTCCAGAGAAGAACAACAATAATTATTAACGTTCTAGAGAACACAATCTATGAGGGAAGACTAAAAGAACTGGGTTTGTTTAGCTTAGAAAAGAGAAGACTGAGAGGGGACATGATAATGGTTTTCAAGTACTTAAAAGTGTTACAAGGAGGAGGGAGAAAACTTGCTCATCTTGGCCTCTAAGGACAGGACAAGAAGTAATAGGCTTAAACTGCAGCAAGGGAGTTTTAGGTTGGACATTAGGAAAAACTTCCTAACTATAAGGGTGGCTAAACACTGGAATAAATTGCCTAGGAAGGTTGTGGAATCTCCATCTCTGGAGATATTTAAGAGGAGGTTAAATAGACATCTATCAGGGATGGTAAAGACGGTACTGGGTTCTGCCATCAGGGCAGGGGACTGGACTCAATGACCTTTCAGGGTCCCTTCCAGTTCTAGTGTTCTATGATTATATGATATATATATATATATATTATTCATAAACATTAAATGAAGCCAAATCTCAAATATTAAATACAACCTTTGAGTTTTACCTGTTTTAGACTTCTGTCTAATTTTTTCTTTTTTCTTGGCAGTGATCTTTGGCTTATGTGTAACTGCAACTCCGTAGCTGATTTCAGCTGTATAAGAGAGGAGAGAAACTTGCTAATACAGCTTACATCAGTGTGATAAAGTAGACTGGGAAATTTGCAAAGTGATTTGATAAAGTTCTAATCCTTAGCAACTAAAAATTACCCACTCCCCAAAGCACTTTAACAAATTAGGTTGTAATCCTTCAGAATTGTAGTCATGTAATTTATTTTATATGATGTACGAAACACTATTGATTTCAGTTGGAAAACTCAGTGGGTTAAATCCAGCCCCATGGAAGTCAATAGCAAAATCCACATTAAATTCAGTTTCAACCACTGTGCATAAACACATGCATAAGTCATTGCAAGATTAGTGCCTGAATCCTCACCATTTTCCTGTGAAGTGCTGCAGGCAAGGAAGTACCATCAAACCCATTTTCAGATTGGGAAACAATCATAGGACACGTCTACACAGCAGGGCTAAAGCCAAAATAAGCTACATACCTTGAGCTAAGTCAACTGTGTAGCTGAAGTCGAAATAGCTTATTTCAGCTTTTGGCACTGTCTACACAGTAGGAAGTCCAAGAAAGAGAACTCTTCCTCTGACTTCTCTTATTCCTTGTTAAAGGAGGGTTACAGGAGTCAGAATAAGAAGTCCTCCTGCTTGACATTATTTCAACATTATGTCAAAATAACTGCTTGTAGTGTAGATGTTGACTATGTTATTTTGGAATAACGCAAGTTCCAAAATAACACTGCTGTGTAGACATACCCATAGAGGGTGAAATCCTGGATCCTTTGACATTTAGGACCGACTTGTCACTGACTTCAATGGAGCTAGCATGTCATCCAGAATAGGGTATGATAAGTTACTTCCTCAGCATCACAGAGGGAGTCAGCATCAAAGTTGTGATCACAGCTGCTCCTGGTTTCCAGTCCTATGCTTCTTCAAGTTAAATCGCGGTAATATCAAAGTAAACCTTGCAGTCCAAACAATTTCAGAGCCTTCTACTATTAATGTTAACAGCAAAATTCCCACTGGCTTCTATGTTGCAGGATCAGGACCTAATTGCATAGCAATTTGTTGTATAATTATGCTGATGTATGCAGGAAAAAAGATACAGATAATCAATTTGTTATTCAACATAAGTTTAAACTAAACAAAAAACAGGCAATACATTTTATTCTGATTTCCAGACGTCAATCTTCTCTCAATTTTTTGAAGCGTGGTTGCTAGCTGTTAGACGTTAGTCAAATTTTTACAGTCACTTTATAATGAAACACAGTTAGCTGAACAGTGTCTTAGCCAAAAACATGTACTCACATTTCCTGCTGACAATCTAATAGAAAAGATACCAGCTAAATATTTTACCTAAAGTTATTTTCTTCCCATTTTAATCCCCCCAACTGGCTGCTGTTTGAGTTTATCTCAGTGGAGAGAGAAAAAGACTGAGCCAGGGAAAGTAAGAAACCTTTCTGCCTGGTGAGGAAGCTGAAAGAAGGATCTCTGGAACCTTGCATAAGGGTAGAGAAGAAAGAAGGAGAAAAAAAATAAACTGATCATTTTTTAAAGATAAATCTCAGTGAAGGCTCAGTTTCTTTGGAAATAGAGTGCATAGCTTATAGAGCTGAAAGGAATGTATCAATACAAAAAGCCAAGAGACCAACACACATGAAGTGTTCAATTAAATTTTAAAAAAGATTTGAACATCCTGAGAGTTTATATAGATGTGCTTTGTTTTTCAAAGACGATTGAAAGTGTGTTTTGCAGCTACAGAAGGCACTGTATGTAGAGATTCATATGTATATTCTGCATCATTCACATGATAACTTGTTAGCAACCTGTTTGAAAAAGAAATTACTGAGCATTTTACTTTCTATTTCTGTGAGCTACCAAAATGCTTCTATCTGATGTTGCATTTTCCCTGAGGGGCAAAACTACATTTTTCACTGAGCATTTCAGTTTAAGGAGCTTTGAGAGCACCACAAAGCAGATTTTTGGTATAGTGATATCTTGATGTTTTATCAAATGATAATTCAGAGAGAGGTCCAAAACTAATTCAACCTCTTCCTTAAAAAAAGTTTTATTTTTCATAAATGTTTAATTAAACATATAGGGTTCGTCTACACTGGCCCCTTTTCCGGAAGGGGCATGTAAATTTCACCAGTCGTCGTAGGGAAATCCGCGGGGGATTTAAATATCCCCCGCGGCATTTAAATAAAAATGTCCGCCGCTTTTTTCCGGCTTTTAAAAAAGCTGGAAAAGAGCGTCTACACTGGCCCCGATCCTCCGGGAAAAGTGCCCTTTTCCGGAGGGTCTTATTCCTACTTTGAAGTAGGAATAAGAGCCTCCGGAAAAGGGTGCTTTTTCCGGAGGATCGGGGCCAGTGTAGACGCTCTTTTCCGGCTTTTCTAAAAGCCGGAAAAAAGCGGCGGACATTTTTATTTAAATGCCGCGGGGGATATTTAAATCCTCCGCGGATTTCCCTACGACTGGTGAAATTTACATGCCCCTTCCGGAAAAGGGGCCAGTGTAGACGTAGCCATAAAGTGAAACTCAAGAGAGTTCCTTTAAAAATCTAAATGTGTCTTTTCTATTGGTTTATTTAGAAAAGTAGTCAGAACATCCTGACAAAGGTTTTAAAGGGACAGATCCAGCTGTCAAGTAAAGAAAAAAAATCAACTTCAATCTATCATGGTCATTTGAGTATGCATGTGATTTTTGCCCAAAAAAATCTTTTTTTATTTATCTAGAAAGTAATGCAGTGAAGCATTATAAAGAACAGAAGTACAGTAGTGTCTGCCACAGTATTTTCATGGATTTTTTGTTGTTGTTTTAGATTATACTTTCCTTTAGAAAGTGTATTTCATATCAGAAAAGAGACTGTTTTAATCAATATATTTTTGGGTATTGCAAACCCTATATGATTTCTTTACTGACTTAAGTAAATAATTACTTTTGACTCTAAGCTTCTCATTTGTGAGAATGAGCTGGGTTTGGGGGAATTATCAGCACAGTTGTCATAAAAATTACCATTGAAGAAGTCTTTGAGACTTGGACAGAAATTTGGCATGACTTTTGGATATTAGGTGAAGATTGCAGGGCTGGTGGTTCAAATAACTATCTTTTCACATGGAATACAGATTCCAACTTCTATGAACAAATGTAGTAGTTACATGTTCATTAAATATGTGTATGCATCTTTCAGTATCTATATTTGAATATGTTGCTCAGAGTGCCTTCAGTTTTGTCTTGTCTTTCCACTGACAGAATTTCTCCCATAGTATTTAATAGTTAGTATCCCAAAAATGAGATTATATTCCTTCACATGATTCTAGGAGCCAACATATAGAATATCTTCTCTACACTTAAACACTTGAAGTCAGAGTCTGGTGCCACTGGATCTAATGATGGAAAAGGGCACCTCTTTTTTCCCCACAGGATGCAGAGAGTAAAGGGGATAGAATCTGGCCTTTGGTAATTAGATGGTTGTGTCTCCTTAACTATGCATTAAGCACAGCAACTGCTGGAAGAATTGACTGAGAGGGAATGAGAAGGAAAGCAAATTCATATTTACATATATGTCCAATTCAATCAGGAGAAAGGACAGGTGGGGAGATGATCTCTTCTCTCATAATAATTTCTATCTTTTGAAAGCCTTTCCATGCATTGCTGCCAATTACTAACAGTGACTAGAATCTGCCAAGTAGAATTGCTCCATTTCTCCTCTTATCTTGGTATTGCTCAAGATAGTTTTCAGCCAGCATGTTTGCCCTTAAAGCAACAGGAACCATTTTGGTTCCGCCTCCTCAATCCATTTAAGACAGAGGCCAGAACAAAGCCCAGTTAATAACTTTGAAAACCGACTAGCACTTCAGCTCACTGGCTGGTGAATGAAAGAACAGACTTTAAAAAAAAAACATATTGTATTACAGTCCTGCTTATCTTGTCTGGAGAAGCCTAATGTACCTTGAAATAAGTTTTGTTATGATGAAGTAGTGAATGAAAGTTGGAATGCTCCTACAGGCCAGGGGCATTTATAGAGGTGAGTACATCATGAAGGATGAAATTTAAAAGAAAGGCATAAATCTCAAGGTATTATAGATATGGGTTCTATTGGGATGACATGGGCTTTATTTTAATTTGTTTGTGATGCTTTTTTTAATGTTATTATTAGAAGTCCAATCTCTCAACTCATAACAACCAGCAAGGGCTCCTCTAGTTTCCATAGTGACATTTCCTGCTAAGGACATATCTATTCAGCTTTTGGCTTCCTAGTACAGATTACAGGTTTGATTTTGAATCATAAATTAATTTCTCTATGCTTAGTATTTGAATAGATTGCTCTTCTCTCACACACCGAGATACTGATCTTCCCATAATCCACAGAAGGGGAAAACCAGAAACCATGTAACATTCCAAAAATGGAACATTATGCTTCCCAAAGAAATACTCCCAAATTCTCAAGTCTCATTGTGCAAACAGAGAAATGCTAAAATGACACATTAAACAAGTAATTGTTAAGTCACCTTGATAGTATAAAGGAGCCTTAATATCTTTCCTGTCTCTGCAGTGATCTCTTGGGGGTGTTAAGCAGTGATCCTAGGGAGTATACCCTGTTTATGGATGTAAAGGCTTAGCCAATAGTTTTAAATGGCTGTGGTCATGTTTGATAGGTCCAAAATTAAAATTTGAGTATGCTCTTATTAATTCTCACTTTTAGGCATGTGCCGTGGGATAAAATTCACTGCACTGCAGAAATCTAACACATGGTTGTTGCACAAATTCAAGTCTGACTTAAGCCCTATTTTGAATTGCATATAAATTCTGTACTAACCCTGTGCAAAGAGACACATTTCTTCTCAAATGTATCGAAAGGACAAAAATCTAAAGAATATCTATTTGTTAAATGGTAAGTTAGAATACTGGAATTATTACAAATACTACTTTGTTTTTTAGTGATAGAAATGTAGCCGTGTTAGTCTGGGGTAGCTGAAGCAAAATGCAGGACAATGTAGCACTTTAAAGACTAACAAGATGGTTTATTAGATGATGAGCTTTCGTGGGCCAGACCCACTTCCTCAGATCAAATAGTGGAAGAAAGTAATCACAACCATATATACCAAAGGATACAATTAAAAAAAATGAACAATTATGAAAAGGACAAATCACATTGCAGAACAGGAGGGGGATGCGGGGGGGGGGAGGAAGAGGAAGGTAAGTGTCTGTAAATAGATGATATTAGAGGTAGGGAGAGTGGGATGTTTGTGAGTTAATGGTATTAGAGGTGATAATTGGGGAAACTATCTTGGTAATGGGTGAGAAAGTTCAAGTGTTTGTTGAGTCCTTTTTGGAAAGTGTCGAATTTTAACATGAATGACAGTTCAGAGGATTCCCTTTCAAGTGCAGATGTAAAAGGTCTTTGTAGCCGAATGCAGGTGATTAAGTCATTGAGAGAGTGTCCTTTCTGGTTAAAATGGCAAGAAACTGTTTTCTCTTTGTGATCTTGTCTGATATCTGTTTTGTGGGCATTAATCCTTTGGCGAAGTGTCTGAGACGTTTGTCCAATGTACATAGCAGACGGACACTTTCGGCACATGATAGCATAGATTATATTTCTGGATGCGCAGGAATATATGTTCTTGATCTTATAACTCACTTGGTTAGGTCCAATAATGGTATCAGCAGAATGAATATGTGGACAAAGCTGGCAACGGGGTTTGTTGCAAGGGAAGGTACCAGGGTTGGTATTAGTGTGGTATGTCCTGTGGTGGTTGGTAAGAATAATCTTGAGGTTAGGTGGTTGTCTATAGGAGACTATGGGTCTGTCTCCCAGAGCCTCTTTGAGTATGGTATCCTGTTCCAGTATAGGCTGTAGTTTATTGATAATGTGTTGGACAGGTTTAAGTTGGGGGTTGTAGGTGATGACAAGTGGTGTTCTATTGTTGATTTTCTTGGGTCTGTCTTGAAGTAGATGGTTTCTAGGTATTCGTCTGGCTCTTTCAATTTGCTTTTTTATTTCTCTGGGTGGGTAGTTGAGGTTTATAAATGCCTGGTAGAGATCCTGAAGCTTCTGGTCTCTGTCTGTGGGATTAGAGCAGATGCAGTTGTATCGAAGGGCTTGGCTATAGACGATGGATCGTGTGGTGTGTTCTGGATGGGAGCTGGAAGCATGTAGGTAACTGTATGAGTCGGTGGGTTTTCTGTAGAGAGTGGTGTCTAATTTTCCATTGTTGATTTGTACTGTGGTGTCCAGGAAGTGGATCTCTCGTGTAGAATGGTCCAGGCTGAGGTTGATGGTGGGGTGTAGGTTGTTGAAATCTCTGTGGAATATCTCCAGTGTTTCTTGGCCATGCGTCCAAGACACTTACCTTCACAGACACTTACCTTCCTTCCTCCCCCCCCCCCCCCTGCATCCTCCTCCTGTTCTGCAATGTGATTTGTCCTTTTCATAATTGTTCTTTTTTTTTTAATTGTATCCTTTGGTATATATGGTTGTGACTACTTTCTTCCACTATTTGATCTGAGGAACTGGGTCTGGCCCACGAAAGCTCATCATCTAATAAACCATCTTGTTAGTCTTTAAAGTGCTACATTGTCCTGCATTTTACTTTGTTTTTTGTTTAGCTTTCTATGGCTGTTTTAGAGGTCAATTTGTATATCTCATCACAGTCTATCAAGACAATAAAATGCCCGGATCTGTAAAGTCAAAAGAAGAATAAAACATACTTAAAATGATTTTTTTGAATATCTAATATCCCATAACAGCAAAATGGTTTCAAATAAGTTCCTAACCAATGTTTACTTAACACGTCTGGTTTGTTAAATAAAAGTCAAAAACAATCTGTTCTTCAGCAATTAATTTTAATATTGTACACAATATGGAATCCTTTTTAAATTCACAAGCAACAGAGGAATGACTCATCAAGACTATAGCTTTTAAGAGCTACCTGCCTTACGCATGGATTAATCTTTCAATTCTTCACTTTATCGTCTTCCTTCAGAGTCCCCTTTTCTCACATATTAGTATGTGCTAGCTAGCATTCTATAAATCATTTGTTGCAGCTTATTAAAATTCCACAATCTATTTGAACAATATTTGAACTGGAGCACAGTAGGTTTCAACAGGCAAATTTCAAATGTTTCAGAAGCAAGGTTCAAATAAGCATCCTAAATTTGGGAAGACTTATCCAGATTCTTGGACTGAATGCTTTACTAGTATAAGTGCCAGAATTAGGTGTACTGGGGATGCAGTCCTCTCGACTTGAAGTGGTACAGACACATTACATTAAGGTAAGGGAGTACCATATTAAAAGTTTGAGGACTACTGCGTTAGCGGCTGAAATAGCAACTACTCATTTGCAGTCACTCAAGCCTTTATACTGTCACCTTGACTGGAAATATTTCTATGTCATCTCAGAGCAAGTAGAAACAGTAGCTGTAATTACAGCAATTAAATTTTAGGCTGAACACTAAAAGTAAGAAAAAAAGGGGGAGGTTACACAAACACCTCCATTCAAGTTTATTTCTATTGCTCACATTCTGTAATCTTCACCAAGGGGGTGGTAATGGTAGTTTCATTCTGCCTTTTGCACAATCTGAATTCTGGGCTATCTGTGAGGTCCAAAACAGTATAGTATTATCACTGGTATTATCACTGATTCTGGTAGCAGCACAAACTAGATTAGTGTAGTGGTGTGTGTTACAGACCCAGCTCCTTTCGCTCACAACTCTATCTGCTTGCCAAGGAGACCTTACCCTATAATTTTTGTTCTGAATTGTGTGGTCTAGGTCCATCGCTGCATCCTAAGGAGCCAGTCTGGGTAATTTTGATTAATCAAGTTCCCTTTCCTAGCGTCTGAAAAGAAAGAGACAAATTGGACCATGAAGTCCTTGAAAAAACGTCAAGTTTCTGGTTTGAGTTTGGCTTCAAGTGTCTTACATCAAGAAGTAGGATGGTTCTCCAGAAGTATAGTGTTGTCCAAATTCTTTCTTAAGCACTCTGGATTAGAAATCTTTCTTTCAATTTTTTTTTCAGATTGTTCCCATACAGTTCACAAAATTTTCTTTTATTTATTTTGTCTGGGTGGGGGGAAGCAGTTTTGTAGGGTGTGTCTACCAATACAGCACTAATTCTAACTAACGTAATTTGAATTAGTTCATTCGAACTAAGCTAATTCGAATTAGTGCATCTAGACCTAAAAACTAGTTTGAATTAGCGTTTTGCTAATTCGAACTAGCATGTCCACATTGAGTGGACCCTGAACTGAAGTTAAGGCTGGCTGGAACCAGTGCCGGCAGGGCATCAGGTTAGGACTTAAGGTGTGGAGCTGCTGTCTCAGGGTAGCCGAGGGCTGTGCTTAAAGGGACCCGGCCCCCACCCCGGACACAGTTCTCAGGGTTCCCCGCTTGCTTGTCTACCTCGATGAGGGACAGCAAAGCAGTCCTGACTTGGAGTGCCCTGAGTGCCCACACTCGGCACATCACAGCACTCGGCCATCAGCCCGGCTGCACTTGCCGCAGGCTGCCATCCGGGGGGATCAATCGGGGGGCTGCAGGAGAGCTTCCACTCCAAGGAGCCCGCAGAGCCACCCCAGTCCTCCCCATCAGGGGCTCATACCCCATTCCTCCCTCACCTCCTTCCACTTACCCCTCCCTAGCCCTCCTTCCTGATGTACAAACTAAAGGACACGTGTGTTCAAAAATAGAAACTCTCTTTATTTAACAAAACTGGAGGGTGGGGGGGGATTAGCCTCTGGGGAGACTGGGAAAAGGAGGTGGGAGAGGGGAAGTGAGAGGGTGGGAGAGGGAAGGGGGAAACGTGGAAGGAGGGAGCTGGACGGGGGAAGCCAGGGGAAGAAGGAGGAGGGGAAGTATCAAACTATGGTACACCATATCTTCAGTACTGTGTACATATGTGATCTCCTCACCCCAGAAAAGATATTTTGGCCTTGGAAAGGGTTCCAAAAAAAGGCAATTAAAATGATCAGGGGTTTGGAACAGGTACCATATGAAGAGAGGCTAAAGAGACTGGAACTTTTCAGCTTAGAAAAAACGACGAGGAGTCCTGTGGCACCTTATAGACTAACTGAAGTGTAGGAGCATAAGCTTTCGTGGGCAAAGACCCACTTCATCAGATGCATGTAGTGGAAATTTCCAGAGGCAGGAATAAATATGCAGGCCAGGATCAGGCTGGAGATGACCAGGTGGATCCAATCAAGGAGGATGAGGCCCACTTCTAGCAGCTGATCTGGAGGTGTGAATTCCAAGAGAGCAGAAGCTGCTTTTGTAGTTAGCAAGCCATTCACAGTCTTTGTTTAATCCAGAGTTGATTGTGTCAAACTTAAAGATGAACTGTAGCTCAGCAGTTTCTCTTTGAAGTCTGGTCCTGAAGTTTTTTTGCTGCAGGATGGTTACTTTTAGATCTGCAATTGTGTGTCCAGGAAGATTGAAGTGTTCCCCTACAGGTTTTTGTATGTTGCCATTCCTAATATCAGATTTGTGTCCATTGATTCTTTTACGTAGGGACTGTCCTGTTTGGCCAATGTATATAGCAGTGGGGCATTGTTGGCACATGATGGCATATATTACGTTGGTGGATGTGCAGGAGAATGTACCAGTGACAGTATGGCTGATCTGGTTAGGTCCTGTGATGGTGTTGCTGGTGTATATATGTGGGCAGAGTTGGCACCGAGGTTTGTTGCAAGGATTGGTTCCTGAGTTCGAGTTATTATGGTGCGGTGTGTAGTTGCTGGTGAGAATATGCTTCAGGTTGGCGGGTTGTCTGTGGGCAAGGACCGGCCTACCTCCCAAGGCCTGTGAAAGCGAGGGATCATTGTCCAGGATGGGTTGAAGATCACTAATGATGCATTGGAGAGGTTTTAGCTGGGGACTGTAGGTGATGCCCCGCAGCATTTGCATTTACATGGCTGCCGCTTTTTTCCAGCTCGGGGTTTTTGGCGGAGAAAAGCGCCAGTGTAGATGCGATTTTCTGGAAAATAAGCCCTTTTCCGGAGGATCCCTTATTCCTACTTTCAAGGGGTTATTTTCCGGAAAATCACGTCTAGACTGGTGCTTTTCTCCGGCAAAAACCCTGAGCCGGAAAAAAGCGGCAGCCATGTAAATGCAAATGCCGTGGGGGATATTTAAATCCCCCGCGGATTTGCAATTCTGAAGTGTCTCATTAGCATCCCTTTTCCGGAAAGGGATGCCAATGTAGACACAGCCTTGTAGTGTAGTCATATCCTAAGAAAGGCATGAAGGTATGCTTAGAGTTGGCCAGGGTAGGGTACCACATCATGTCTGGCTAACTCTTGACAGTTTTCTAGCCAACTAAATGATGGTTATATCTCAGTGAAAGATCAGTAATACCTTGCTGATGAGCAGACTGGGCTCAAGATAAACTTTATATTAAGAACAGGAAATATGTACAGAATAAGATAACAAAAATGTCTCCTGCTTCACATAGCAGCAGCTTGGCAATAACCCTACCCTGGGCTTGTTTGGTTTTGCCCCATTAGGAAGTGTCACGGGAAATCCTAGGGGAGCATAACGAGTATGCAGGTAGTGAGTGGTCTCTCTATGTTACCTGGAGAAATTACCACAATGTGCCTCGGTCTCATGGAACTGAATCACAGAAATACAGTTGGAAAATCAGGAGTCTGATTCTGATCTGTACCAGTTTTGCATGAAGGTTATTTCTGATTTTATTTAGTGTTAAATGAGATCAGAATGAAGCTCAAAGGATTTTATGTTTTCTCTGGCAAGTAAGTTACCAATTGGGAGGCCCTGACTGCTAGGCAGATGGAGAAGCATGAATGAATTAACATGAAAACATTTTTTCTTTCTTCATTTCTAACTGAAATTGCTTTCAGCTTGCAGAATATTTAATGCATCCTCCGGTGATCACTTTTTTCAGTCTCCCATTTCCCCCACATGCTCTCAATGAGTTCATCTGTGAGCATCATGCACCATGGAGATGTATGAACCATATTTTAAGATGTACGGACATTATGATTGATTTTCCCTCCTTCAGTCACTGTGAGGAGTGACTGGATTCTTTGTCACTTTTAAGTTCGGTAACACACTGTTTCTCTAACCCCCCCTCCACCCTTTGCATTTAATCATATCTCAGGAAGGCATGTGATTTGGGAATGTCTGAGTCCCTCATGCTGAGCCAACAGGTTAGCTTTTAATTGGCTCTTATAAACATTTTTCAGGGATTTTGAAATGGTAACGAAAAAAGCTAAAAAAATATAAAGGGAATGTTGAGGCCTAGAAAATTCACAATTTTAAAAGGATTTCTCTTTTTGAGAACAATAATCTAATTAACTGATGGACTATTGGAAAGTGATTTCCTAATGGAAATAGGAAAACATTTTTACATTGAAACATTTACTGAGGATGGAAGCAGATCTTTTATTTTCATTTAACACAGTATGAAAATGAGATCCACCCACTATCATATTCTAGTAAAGACAGATTTATTATGCCTGAAATTGACAATCAAATTACAAGCCTATCACAAGTGCTGCTGTGCTTATTAGCGGAATATTCTCATGCCCTGAAATATAGATTCCCTCTTTTTTATTATACTAGTGGTTAGATAGTGAGTATTCCACACCTCCCACATTACATATTGCCCAGAAGACACTTCAGGTAATCCAGCTGCAAATAATAACAGCTATCAGAAATGTTGTGAAGACGATGGCAGAACGCAGTGTCACAACAGCACAACATATAACAAAGTAGGATATCTCATTCCTTATTTTTATCATCTTTATTATCAGGTTATTGTCTTCTTTTCATTTCACACTCTGTAAATTAGATCTCTCTTTTCCTATGATCAAGCATAATCTATATCTCTTAGTAAATGATCAATTATTCATAGATATTTAGTACAACAATAGAAATGACCATACTATAACAACCAAATAAAAATTTCAAATATATGGATAAATTGCAGTTCCCAAGAATTGCAGTTTCAGGGCCAAATTCAAAGACTAGAAGTCTAAATCATAAGATGGGTGAACTAGAGTGCTTCATCTTAAAGGAGGATATTGATATAATAGGCATCACAGAAACTTGGTGGAATGAGGACAATCAATGGAACAGTCATACCGGGGTACAAAATATATTGGAAGGACAGAACAGGTTGTTCAGGTAGTGGAGTGCCAGTATACGTGAAAGAAAATGTAGAATCAAATGAAGTAAAAATCTTAAGTGAGCCAAAATGTTCCATAGAATCTCTATGGCTAGTAATTCCATGCTCCAGTAATAAGAATAGAATCATAGAGCTGGAAGAGATCTTAGGTCATCAAGTCCAGCCCCCTGCCCAACATAGGACCAATCCCAACTAAATCAATCCACGCAGAGTTTGTCAAGACTTAAAAACCTCTAGGGGTGGAGATTCCACAACCTCCCTAGGTAACCCATTCCAGTACTTCACCACCCTCGTAGTGAAATAGTTTTTCCTAATATCCAACCTAGACCTCCCCCACTGTAACTTGAGACCATTGCTCCTTGTTCAGCCATCCTTCATTATAGTGAACAGCCTTTCCTCTTTGGAACCTCCCTTCAGGAAGTTGAAGGCTGCTATCAAATCCGCCCTCATTCTTCTCTTCTGCAGACTAAACATACCCATATCCCTCAGTCTCTCCTCATAGGTCATGTTCTCCGTCCCCCTAATCATTTTGGTTGCCCTCTGCTGGACCCTTTTTTCAGTGTTTCCACATCCTTTCTATAGTGGGGGGCCCAGAACTGGACACAATACTCCAGATGTGGCCTCACCAGAGCCGAATAAAGGGGAATAATCACTTCTTTAGATCTGCTGGCAATGCTCCTCCTAATGCAGCCTAATATGTCATTAGCCTTCTTGCCTACAAGGGCACATTGTTGACTTATATCCAGCTTATCATCCATTGTAATCCCCAGATCCTTTTCTGCAGAACTGCTACTTAGCCTGTCGGTCCCCAGACTGTAACAATGTTTGGGATTCTTCCATCCCAACTGCAGGACTCTTTATTTGTCCTTGCTGAATCTCATCAGATTTCTTTTGGCCCAATCCTCTAATCTGTCTCAGTCACTCTGGACCCTATCCCTGCTCTCCAGCATATCTACCTCTCCCTAGCTGAGTGTCATCTGCAAATTTGCTGAGGGTGCAATCCATCCCCTCATTCAGGTCATTAATTAAGATGTTGAACAAAGAACCAATCCTTGGGGCACTCCGCTAGAAACTGACCACCAACCTGACATCAAGCCATTGATCACTACCCGGTGGGCCCGACAGTCTAGACAACTTTCTATCCATCTTACCTCATCTCAGAAAAGATATATTGGTACCGGAAAAGGTTCAGAAAAGGGCAAAAAATGATGAGGGGGTTGGAACAGGTCCCATATGAAAAAAGATTTAAAAGACTTGGACTTTTCACCTTAGAAAAGAGGAGAATAAGAGGAGACTAAGGGAGGATTACAGGAGTGAGTGGCCTGCATTGTGCAGGGGGTCAGACTAGATGATCATAATGGTCCCTTCTGACCTTAAAGTCTATTGCTGTGTCTAGACTGCATCCCTTTTCTGTAAAAGGGATGCAAATTAGACACATTGCAATTGCAAATGAAGCGGGGATTTAAATCTCCCCCGCTTCATTTGCATAAACATGGCTGCCGCTTTTTTCCGGCTCAGAGCTTTGCTGGAAAAAAGCGCCAGTCTAGACGCGGATCTTTCGGAAAATAAAGCCTTTTTCTAAAGATCCCTTATTCCTCTTAAAATAAGGAATAAGGGATCTTTTGGAAAAGGCTTTATTTTCCTAAAGATCAACATCTAGACTGGCACTTTTTTCTGGCAAAGTCCAATACCCTTATGCCAAGTCAGAAGATTATACACTGAATGATTGCTAGGCAAATTGTCTCAATTTTTTAAAATCGTGGCCACTCAACATCTTCCTGTACAGAAAAGCCAGCAACGTACCCTCTCTCAGGGCAGCACTTGCACTCTCCTCCAAAAATGGATTGGTGTCTTCCTTTCCATTCTTCCCCCAGCCTCCACCATCTAGGAAAGACAGGGGTTCACGTTAAAGGTATCTGGAATCCAATCTAGTCACTTGCAGATCACGCTAAATACATACATAAAAATGTAATTAGGAAATGATTTGGCCCTTTCTATGTCCAGCTGCACCCTGGGACTTAGGACTTGATCCTACAAGAGACTGAACAGTTTGGCCCTGAACCAGCACTGACCATAAGCAGGTGCTTAAAGCGAAGCCCAGAGGACTCAACATCTCATAGTATCAAGCTCTTATTTGATTTTTACAAACTCTGAATGACCAGAGTAAAATCAGAAACTAAGTAAATAAATCTTTGCCATTGGGGCTTTAAGGAATTTCACGCAGCAATGGTTGGCAGCACTATGGTCTTTCCCCTTCTATGTTTTTGATGGAAAGGTATTAGTATGTGTGAGTATTTCTGAGTTCTTAAAAGAAAGCTGGAACCTGACATGGCATTTTTGTTAAGCCATATGAGTCAACAAACATGAATACTGCCATAAGCTGTGTGTATGCCATCCTTCCCAATCTAGCCCTATTATTTTTCCGCCTGGGTAATTATACTAATATACAAGAGACTGTAGTGATGCTTGCCATGATTTATGGGAAGTACGCCTTTTGAAAAATCAATATTTATTCCAAAGATGCTAATCAATTCAGAGAGACATATCTTTGCATTAATCTTTATTCTTGACAGCCCAGCTACCTTTAACACAAGCAAATCTCTCAACTTCTATAGGAAAGAAACTGCAGCCACTTCTGACCGAGTGTTCCTTCATGATTGGCATTGAGGAACATTGAAAGAAAAGTTAATCTTCAGTAGGATTATCACAGTCACATATTACACTTGAAGAAATTGAAATATTTTGTGTCTTAATCTTGCTATTTCCTGTGTGGAGTGGGAATGAAAACTGAAAAAGGAGCTGAAACTGGATTTTTTAAAAATAGTAATCTTATAGAATTGTTTGCACTGATATTCATTCGCAGTAATTTAATGCAGCATGGCTGCAAGCTCCAATCTCATGTGTGTCTCACATGAAAAACAGATTTAAACCTTTCTTTTTCAGAACAGTCATTGTCTGTTGCTTCCTGAGGCTAATTTTTTCTTGTCTAAGGCCATGTCTACACTATAAATGCTTTTCTTTCTCTCTCTCTCCCTTCCTCCCTCCCTCCCTCCCTCCCTCCCGGAAGTGGCACTGAGCCTCAGCAGGCAGGGAGTCTGCCTCAGTGGCAGCCCCACTGCATCACTGGAGATCACTGGAGATCACTATTGACAGGAAGCTGCCACTGGCTTTCTGGACTGACAGTGAATAACACTGGATTAGGGCATCTGTAATAGAAAGTTCCCTAAGAAATACAATGATCACAGTCTGTGTTTCCTAAAGCTTGGGAGCTCTTGTTGCTCTTCCCTCACCTAACGTCATAATGCAGTCTGTGTATCATGTTTCATATCCTGTGGAAAGGACTGTGATATCCCAAGAGATCAAGGTGTTATAGTATTAAGGCACAGGTCCTGTTTTCAGGCAAATTATCCAAGTAAATGAAAGAATAAGGGGGAAAGACAGAAAACAGAGTGAGCTGCATTGAATAGAATTCATGTTGAATATAGTATCTTCCAAAATTTTCCATGGCGTGTAATCTGCTCTGTAAGGGCACAGAGATTAAAATAAACATGCACTGACACTAACATGGCTGCTGGAGTAATGAAAGATGAATTGATTTTAAAGATTCCTCACAAATCTGGCAATGAGCAAGTCCCATTCATCAATTAAATTTTACAAACTGCCAAATATGGAACAAAAATTTAACTGACCAACTTTTTGAACATCACCAGTCAAAAGAAAATAAAAGTCAGGTTTGCCATTTGGCACTGACTTTGGCCTTTGGCAAAGCATTCAGAACGTGTCTACATTATGTCCACTACTTCTGGACATCGATCTTCTATTGTTTGATTTAGCATGTCTAGTGCAGACACCCTAATCAAATTCTGAGGGTACCCCTGCCAGCTTCCTGTACTTCTCAATCTGTGAGGAATAAGGGAAGTCGATCAAGTGTGTGTTCCCGTTGTCCTCCCAGTGTAGATGCTGCAGCAGCACAGCTTAAGGTAAACTGAATCCAGCTATGAATTTTGCATAGCTGGATGGCATACCTTACGCTAACCGCCTGGTCTAGTAAGGGCCAGGCCCCATTGTCTACTTACATCAGACATTTTTTTTGTTTTTAGTTTTTCTTATAAACAGGCAAATTGTCCTGTGTTTTCTGTCTTTTCCCAATCATTACTGGCAGGTCTTGCTGCTGGCCAGATCCCAGCTCACTAGTCGCCTGCCAGCAATGAGGTGGAGGGGGAGTTTCAGTAGCCAACTGTACTGAGCGTGCAGGGTTGGTGGTGAGGAAAAGCTTCAACTTACAGGGCCAGCTGCTCCCCCTGTTGGTCTGTCAGTGTAGCCTCTGCTGTGTTCCCCCTTTTGCTATCCTTTCCCGGCTTTGCCTTTTCATGACCCTGCAGCTCCACTGTTCCTCTCTGACAGCCAGAGAAAGATCCATCCTACTCCCAGTGCTGTACAGACAGACAGCCAGCCCCTGGTCAGAGTAGTCAGTTCACCAAGAGCTTGGCAGTCAGGCTGCTTCCTTCCCCCACTGCCCCTGGCTGTGCCAGTGCCCTGGGAAAGTTCACAACCCTCCAGGATTGGATGCTAGTCAGGGGGACCCAAGCTCTGCATGTGCTAAAGAGACAGCAAAACATTGGCATGGGGAACCTATCTGACTGTCAGCTAAGCTCTGGCATAGCTGCAGGGGAGGATGATTTCCAGTGTGTTCATGCCACTACGCTGCAAGATACTCAGCAGCTCCCGAGTCAGGGGCTTCACAGCTTTTCCTCTACACACACTCTGGGTCTTGCCCTCCAGGAGTGTGAGGCTGTTGCATCCTCTGCTGAGTCACCTCTCTAGCTGTGTTCACAGAAGCATTTGCAGTCAGATTCCCTGGGTCCTGGTGCACAATATAGCATTATGGCTTAACCCCTTCCTGCCCATGCTGTAGCCAGGGGACAGGTGAGGGCTGGGTTATCAGTGGTCAGCAGCAGCCTAGAGATTTTAGCTCCCTTTTGCACTGTGTGGAAAGGAAAGGACAATCTGCTTCCAGTTACTAGGGCTGTGAGGATGGGGAAGATGAGCTTTGCAAAGACAGGGGCCAGGTCTCCTCCCTAACAACTGGAAACAGCTCTCAACTATTCTCTCTTTCAAAGTACCAAAGAGTTGCTGCTGGGGAGGGGGGGAGTATAACCTCATATTACTCCCAGGCCTGGGCTTTGGGCAAGGTGAGTGAGGTGATTGCCTTGGGCCTCACGCATTCAAGGCCCCACGCTGCCCAGCTCCTGGTCCCACCCACCCAGCTGTTCACTCGCTGTCCTGACTGGAAGCCCCGTGCCTATGTGGCTGAGCCACACTGCCTTGGCCCCTGCAAACTCTTTGGCTGGGCCCGATTACTCCCACCCGCATGTTGCCACAAGAAGCATGGCACCAGAAGGGGTAGGTCCATCCTGGAGGTCCGGATAGGCAGGGAGGGCAGCGAATGCCAGGCAGGGAGGTTTAAATCTAGTCAGATCTGTCAGTCACCTCACCCCAAGCGCGCACGCGCACGAGAGAGAGAAACCTTAAATGCAAATCTTAAAGATAAAAATATAAATAAAAAGAATCCAACCACGCAGTGTTTCTTTTTAACACGGACTCAGTCATCTTGAACATTTGTACTGCATAGATCTGATTAATTGCTATTCAGCTCATTTGAACTGAGTCATTTTAACAGGGGTCCCGAATTCAGCAGAAGGAAATGCAGTCACCCTATGCATGCATTACAGTGCAAAATAATTACATGACCAATACATATAGCCAAACAGTACACACATTGATTTGCAAATGTTTTCACAAATATAAAAAGCATGATTAGTTCAATGTTACTTGGGGTGTATGTGTAATATTTATTATTTCTGTTGTGGTACCTAGAGCTTCCACTGAGGATCTACCCATTCACTTAATAACTTACACAGCTCCCATTATTATAATACTACAGAACATTGTGCTAGGACTGTACAAACACATGAGCTCACAATCTAAGAGATCTTAGTCCAAAAATCAGATCTCCAAATGCAGACCCCTGTTACCGTGTGAGGGCCCAGTTATCTCAAATACCTTTTATGATTTTACTAGGAACTCTGTTTCTCTGCTAAATTACTCATAATCAAAGCAATGTCAACCCACTGTTTGTCATGTTCTGCTTATATTTTAACACTACTGCAATAGCAGCATCTTTCTCTGGGTGTGCTGATTTATTCTGTGCCATTTTTCTGTGTAGGGACAGACTCAGAGATAAGAAGGGATAGATATGAAATAGACCCAGAGTTCTTAATGAGCAGATGGGAATTCTACTGCTTCATAGTGAGAGAATTCATGTACTGATGCTATTGCTATGGAATCGCTGCAGTAAGTTGCACATGTTGAGTAAAATGAAAAATTCCCACCTACTCAGCACAGGAAGAAAGATTTAGAGAGAATAGTCAGCAGACCTACAGCACTGAGTCCAAATTGCTGAAGCTAATAAAAAGGAGGGGTTGATTCTTTTAATATCTCTAAAGTCATAGTTGCTTCTCTTTTCTTAAAGCAATAGAACTTGGCAGTTCCTTGGACATAGTACCTTGCATTTTTCTTCTTTGCACTTCCCACCGAGGAAAAGACAGTTACTTATTGAAACGGCAGGTCTTCAAGATGTGATGCAGACGTACATGTGCAGACCCAGCTTTCTGAAGGAGAATTTTACCAAGCAGTACCAATAAAGGGATGTTGTTTACAACTGCTGGCCATCATCCCTCCCATGGATATATGAGGCTGTCCTGCCCCCTACTTTCATTTGCACTGAACACCAAGTATGTCTACATTGCATTCCTCTATTGAGGAATACCTCATTTTATAAGGAGCAAGGGTAATTTCGAAAGAAGGGTTTTCTTTTGAAATAACTGTGTTTACACAGCATTTCTTTTTTCAAAATAAGGTATTTCAAAAAAGCGGCCGAATGCAATTACACAAATGAAGTGCAGGAAATTCAAATCCGCGCTTCATTTTCAATTTCGTTCATTTGCATTTGCATTCCTCTCTCGAAAGAAGAATGCAATGTAGACATACCCCAAGAGACTAGACTCCAATGGAGGGGGGATAGAGGGTGGATGTGTGCCTTCATCACATCTCTAAGAACCACAATTACAGTAACATTTTCCCCTTCTTCAAGTACATGCAGCTGTATATTCCAATCACAGGCGGTACCCATCCCAGGAGGCAGATCCTCACAGGAGGAACAGCAGCTTATTCTGCTCCAGGACTTGCAACCCCTTTCTATCTGATAGTGGCAGCTGATTCCCCAAACATTTTCCTTTTCATGCCTGCTCTTGCTCTAGTCCTGCTCTTGCTCCCATCCTCCTCTTAGCCTTGCACCTGCCTTGCTGTCAGTCCAACTTTATGTAGTCCTGTTTTTAGCTTCTGTCACCTGATTCTAATTGTTTCCCCCAGGCTCCAATCATTGGGCATGACTGCTATGGCTCTGACCACTCAGCTTAGCTATCTTTATTATATTTCTCATATACAGCTTTCCAGTCATATTTGGACAGCAATGACCCTTGCTTAGTAATGCACATCTGGAAGGAGGAGGAGGTGTACATCTTCCTGCCTATGAGGTCCATCTATTTAGTGCTCTTATCCTTGGGAGTGGACTTAAATCTGCCTTATTGAGCTCTAGTGTTCATGGTAGTTACAACCAGGAAATTTGGGGCTGGATGTGAGAAAAACCCTCAGATCCCTACAGAGCAATGCCGTAGAATTTCTCCATGTCATTTGCAGTAGACAGTACCAAAGCTGGTGTGTTCTAGAGAAACTTAGCAGGCTCTAGCTGCCCATTGTTAATAGGGAGGGCCACTCTCCCTGAGGAAGATGACTGTGGGATACCCAATTATCAGATGCAGTAGGTATAATAGCTGGGGGAAGGCATTGCTTTCCCAAACTGGCAGCCTACCCCCACCCATACTCTGCCCCCAGAACATCTACTGTAGGCATAATGGGGGCAGAGTGTTACTGACCCCATGCATATGCCCTCCCCATGCTACGGGATGGGGAGGCTTGGGCCATGTATCACCAACCCTCCCCATGAACTGGGGTTGGGAAGGCTGGGGCTGCATACCACCTCACCCCACCTCTCTGTGGTGCTGCAGGGGGAGGCTCTGGTATGCTTTGAAATTCTCCAGCACTGAAGGAGAAGAAACAGGCTATGCAGAACTGTCTAGGGACAAAGATGAAAGGGTACTATGTCAGAGCCAGATCCTGTTCTGGGACTAATAGTCCTGGAGGGGATGACTCTAGAGGTAGGCAATAAAATGGAGGTGGTTTGCCAGGGTTAGCCTGTGGCAGGTTGCTACTGGTATATCTATGGCCATAGGTATCAGCAATCACAGCTCCCATTAGCCATGGATCACCATTCCCAGCCAATGGAAGCAGTAGGAAGAGGCATGGATGGGGACAATGCTCATTGGCCCGGAACAGCAATCCATGACCAATGAGAACTGGGATCAGTGGTACCTGCAGCAGTGCAGGAAAATATAGCAGTGGGAGTTCCGCCAAGAGATAAGGTAGACAATATCTGGCCCATGGGCTAGTATACGCCCACCCCTGCTCTAGAATGTTCACTGGTGCTTGGGCCTGTGGTAGATTGAGAGTCACTCCCACAGGCCAGATCAGTGATCTTGCCAACTTTGCCTTACAACGAGATAAGAAATGGGTCTTCTGTGACAGATTCCATGAAGGCTGCTGATATGGATAGAAATGGGTCTTCTGTCCCACAGATTCCATGAAGGCTGCTGATATGGATAGAACATTGGCAACGAGTAGGCTTCAGGCTAGGGAACCCACCCCATCCCTACCACTAGAATAAGAGCACCAACGTTGGTACCCATAGTACTCCATGAATGGTCTTTAGTGTGGGTCAGCTGATGATGAATGGAAAGAAGAAGGTTCCAACCTCAACACAGAGGAGTCTTGGGCTTCCTGGGATTAAGGCAGAGTCAGCCCTGAGGGTGCAAACTACTGGTCTGACTCATCGATAGCACAGAATGAAGAAGGAACTTGTTCCACTGATGGAAATGATACTACTGCTGGCACCATGCATGCCTCCATTGTTTCTGTTGCTGGATGCAGTGTTGACTATGAAGTAAAAAGCAGTACTGAATTTCAGAAAGTACCACCATGGATTTTTCCCTGGCAATCTAAATTTAGCTTCCAAGATTTTTCCCCTTTGCCTTCCTACATACCATTTGCACCAATACGTACCATGTCTGTGGGGTCTTCCTCACTAAGCACTAATTTTTCCTGTCCTGGTATCTTCTTATGTAAGGCAAGATGAAGAACAATTTTCACTGTCACCACATACTCAGCTAATGATATTTCTAATGATGTAATCCCATATTACTACAGCCTGTCTACATCTCACAAACATGTTCCAATCTCCTGGATTAACTTCTAGGATTAACTTCCAGGAGCTCTTGTCCTCTTATATCAAGATTGTCTGTGGTGAAGTTGTCTTGCTCTACAATAGTGGTTTTCAATCTGATGCAGGGGGGATAAAAGGTGGTTCTGGAATATGTGTCTCTATCACATTTCTAAAAACCCCAATTACATTACATAATTTTTTTCATCTTCAAATAGATGCAGCTGTATATTCCACTTAGGTAACTCACAAGCCGTAACCATTCCAGGGGGCAGATCTCAGAGCCTAGCTAAACAAGGAATGTAGGCTCACCATAACAAAACATGCATTTGCACTAGAAGATGTGATGATGGCATAGTGATTCCTAACTGTATGTGTGGATGACCATGTTGCAACCCTTCAAATGAACAATATTCTGACATCACTGAAGAATACTGTTGATATTGCTAGTGCTCCCTCTGCCCATGTTGAGGGTCTGTTTGAATTGAAATTAGAGATCTCTGTGGGTGCATAGACTACGTCAAGGATTTCCAAAGGAGCCCACAACTCTCTTTGAAATTTTAAGGGGTTTGCAAGTGAGAAAATATTGAAAACCACTGTGCTACGATATCCCTTCACATTGCCTCTGTGAAGAATTCTACTGATTCCTCTTGGTCTAGTTCAGCAGCTCTGCCCCTTACTACAAACTCTGAGGACTAAGAGCTGCTTACACTGGATACAAACACACATCACTTGGCCTAAAAAAGTCATGCATTCTCCTCTTATCTTGATTGCTTGTCTTTTGCCTCCAGGGATTTTTACTTACTGCCTTGGCTACATCTAACTTGGAGGCAAAAGTCTGTATTTGTTTTGTAGGCTTTACTTTGTCCACTGTCAAATAACTGAGCAGTCACTTCCCCTGTGGCGCTGGACTACCCCACAGCACACAAGCCTGTGTACTCATTCTGTCACAGATTCATTCCATCAACTTAAACCATTTGAGAACAGAATAAAAGGGCTACATTAGCTGAATAATTTATTCACAACATATAATTTGATCCACTCCCAAGTAGGCCATAATCTTTTTCTCCAACCATTTTCTCTACAGGCATTCCCTTCACTGTATTTACCCCAGCACCATTCTCACACAGTTTGATATCTATTTCAGCATAATAGTTTGTACAGTCCAGATTTAGATGGACTGACTTATACCTCCTCCTGAGCCACTGCCACAGTTAGCAGTAGTAGCTGCAGAAACACAGCATATAAACCAGACTGTTTTTTTACCCTCCAAGTGAGCTGCTTCTTTGCTTTTTAAATTAGACAATCACCACCAGCCCTGAAACATGATTGTAAAGCGTTGCCTTCAGGAGAGGATGAGAAGCAGAACTTGCCAAAACACTGTAAGGAAGGCAGACAACTAATACAAAGTACCAAAATTATTGTAAATATATATATATATATATATATATATATATATATTTCATTCTCCTATTTATAGACTTATGGAAATCAGAGAAAATGCATGAAAAACATCAAAACTTTTGGATGCCTCTCAGAAAGAGCTGAATCTCCAAATATTTTAGTGTGACTATAACTAGGTGAGAAGAGATGATTATAAAAGCCTGTCTTTTGCCCCTATTGAAGGTCTGTAAGAGTTGAAATTAGAGAAATCATGGGTCACTGTTTTGGGGTGGGATAGGTGGAATGGAGATGTAAGAAACAGTATGGAAGAAGGCAAAAGCACAAAAGTGAAAGAAGACAATGGAAGAGGTGAAGAGGGTTTATTGAAAGAGGGAAAGATAAGGAAGGGAGTGCAGGACAGAGGTTTTGGAGTAGACAGAGATTAATGGAGCTGATGTTGCTTAGTTGTCAGACTTGTGTTTATAGCAATAAGAATAGGATCAGAACCCATATAATTGACTTTAGGGGAGTAGAGTGCCCCTTAGTCTGTAAAGTGCTTTACAATATCTGAAGTATTAGAGGTGCTACCGGAAACCATAATTTTATTCCAGTGTTTCTTAAACTTTTTAAGACGGAGGAACACCAAACAATATTTTTTTTATGAGGAACACCAAGGATTTTTTGTTGAGGAAAAAAATGAACAACAAGAGCCAGTTATTGAGCAAGAAAAAAAAAGGCAGGGGGAGGGAAGAAATTATTTAGAAAAAAGGTCGCATGCCCTTTTAGAGGAAGCCATTTTTAACTTCTTGTTCTCAGCGGCACACCTCCAACTGCCTCGTGACACACCAGTGTGCCGCAAAACACAGTTTAAGAAACACTGTTTTATTCTGATGACTCAAATCTGTAACAAGTACCCTGATGACAGATACTAAAAAAGTCTGATATGTTGGTGGTAGTGTAAATAAATGGCTGAATAGGGCACTAGTAAAATAAACTAGTTTTTCCCTTCTAGAGATCTGGGATGATATTTTTGATGTAGGCCAGATATACAACTGAGTTTAATGATGTCCCGCTGAGGCCCTAAAGGACAGTTGTTGATATTTACAAAACTAATCTCAAAATGTCACCAGCGCTACACATTATCAGATCAATAGATCATATTTATATTGCTCATTATAGTCTTTAGTGGGTGCGATATGCATGTAAGCATTCAATACCATTGAGACAAGTGAGAAGATGTTAGATGCACTGAGTTAGAGCTCCATAGAAGCTTGCATAGAACCTTTCTAATCTAGGCATTTTAGTGAGTTTTAGTCCCTTGTGTTCATGAGCATCATATATTCAACTATGAAATGGTTCAAAAGCCAGCATGCATTACAAAAGTAATCAGGGTTTTTTTTTCCATTATCTCTTCTAGCATTGCACCCAAATGAAAGGTGACTATCCAAAATCTCCAGGCCACATGAAATAGCTATTCAAGGAATGTAGTGGAAGCCAAGTCACTTGGAACTTTTAGAACTACACTGGAGAAAGCACTAGAATTTATTTTTTATGAATAGACAGAATGAATGGTCTCATAGGTCTATTCCACTTATCCCTCCTACAATTTTGTAGAAAAAATACTAAAAAAAGGATTTTGTTTAAGAAAACCTTCCATCCGTGTAATATTTTATTTTGAATTCAGCTTTTAGATGAGCAAATCCTGTCACTAATAAAGTTCCCAAGCTTTTCTGTACCAGCAGGAACAATCCATGCTACAAATGAACCTGAAAATCTAATGTGTGTGTGTGTGTGTGTGTGTGTGTGTGTATATATATATATATATATATACAGGGCTCGCCGATCGGCGGCGAGCCCTGCTCACCAGCCACGCGGTTCTGCGCTCTGCACATGTGCAGATCATTCTGTGCATGTGCAGATCACTCCGCGCCAGCTCTTCCGGGGTGTAATCTACTTGCCACGGTGAATAGATTGAATTGTTTGCCGAGCCCTGTATATATATATATATATGTGTGTGTGTGTGTGTGTGTATGTTTACTTTTTGGAAAATCACTTTATTTCCAAATGGAAGTGTATTTTAAACAAAAATACTTCATTTTACATTAATTTTATTACAAAAAAGTAGCTATGTATAAATGTCAAGCTGCATTACGTTACATTATACACTAACATTAAATTACTGCAAACTGCTGATATGCTTTTACTCATTATCTTGCTGGGACATCTGTCAATATTAATGAGGTAAATGACTAAGCAACCAACCATTGTAAATAAGTGTATCAGATCCAAATGCAGGCACCCTCAAAGTAATTAAATGGAATCTTAGGAACAAGAGATTAATATACCAATTATTTTGAATGACATTGTTTATGCCCATTTTCACTTTATGAAAATCAATAGGTGGTTAAAATGCACATAGGAGGACAGAACAGGACTTTATCAGGACAACCTTTTCTTCCCTTTTATTATATAAAATGTGATCTGGAGTCATACCATCACTCTAAAATGCTGGAGTCATACCACCACATTAAATGTTCTACAGCAAGGCTACTCAACTTTGGAAGCCCCAGGGGCCACAATGATACTCACAGCACATGCCGAGGTCCATAACTTAAGTGTGGTTACATGTACATGCAAATATATACGCAAATATATGCAAATAATTTATTTCACACTTATGGGCAAGACTATACAACAGACAGGCCCCATTTAAGTCAGTTAGGCTATTAATAAAATGCGATATTTATCCAGTTTTCACCCACATGACAGCATTTTTAATGAGCAATGACCAGGAATTTAACTGCTAAAAGGCATATCAACAGAAGACCATTATATTGACTCGTCATGGTGGAGCATGTTCTCAGTGGAGGCCATATTCAAAGGATCCCATCCGTGGGCCACATGTTGAGCCCCACATAAACCCAACCCGCACTATGGGCCACAAACAAATGGGCTAGGGGCAGCATGAAGCCTGTGGGCTGCACGTTGAGTAGCCCTGTTCCACAGGAAGCCTAAAATGAGTATTTCTCAGTATCTCTAATCCTTATATGAGATCAATTCATTTTGTCTAGTAGCTTGACAAGTGGACTGGGAGCCAATTCTCTTGAATTCTGTGCCAAGCCTTGCCACAACTCATTGAATGGCAAAGGAAGATAAGAACGGCCATACTGGGTCAGAACTATGGTCCATCTAGCCCAGTATTCTGTCTGCTGATAGTGGCCAATACTGGATGCCCCAGAGGGAGAGACCACAACAGGTAATCTTCATGTGATCCCTCCCCTGTCATCCATTTCCAGACAAACAGGCTGGGGACACCATTCCTACCCATCCTGGCTAATAGCCATTGATGGACTTATCCTCCGTGAATCTATCTAGCTCTTTTTTGAACCCTGTTAAAGTCCTAGCCTTCACCACATCCTTTGGCAAAGATTTCCACAGCTAGACTGTGCACTGAGCGAAGAAAAACTTCATTTTGTTTGTTTTAAACCTGCTACCTATTAATTTCATTTGGTGACCCCTAGTTCTTATGTTGTGGGAATAAGTAAATAACTTTTTCTTATTCACTTTTTTCCACACAGTCATGATTTTATAGACCTCTATCATAGCCTCCCTTAGTCACCTCTTTTCTAAGCTGAAAAGTCAAAATCTTTTTAATTTCTCTTCATATGGGACCTGTTCCTAACCCCTAATCATTGATGTTGGGACAGTCAATCAGTATTGGTGAGTTTTACAGTGTAACCACTTGGAAGATAGATATAATTTTACCAACCTCGTGGTGATGTATGAATCTTAATTAATTATGTTTGCAGGTGCTTTGAAATCAGATAGCAATGCAAATGTATTTAGCACACACAGAAAAGAAGTATGCCTGTGAAATCAGTACTGTGAAGGAAAAATATTGTGAGCAGTAAATTCACACAGAAACAAATAGGATATTTGCACAGGCTCTGTCTACACAGAAGCGTTATTTTTGAATAACTGACATTATTCCAAAATAACAAAGTGTGTGTCTACACTGCAAGCCATTATTTTGAAATAAAATTGAGCTGGTGGACTTCTTACTTTGCTTCCTGTAACCCTCATTTTACAAGGAGTAAGGAAAGTTGAAGGGAGAATGTTCTTCCTTTGACTAACTGCTGTGTAGATAGCACCAAAAACCAAAATAAGTTATTTCACCTAAAGCTACACAATTGATGTAGCTCAAGTTGCGTAGCTTAATTTGACTTCAGCCCTTTTGTGTAGACATACCCATAATGAGTCACAACCACCAATCAAGCATCTGAGCCAGACAGCCAGGGATGGCATTACCCTGAGGTGAACTGAGGAGGCTGCCTCAGGTGCCAGGATGGGGGGGGAGGGGCGCCACTAGGACCCAGAGTGTAGAAAATTGTGTTTGCTGCTAGTGCATCTGTATTTTCTCTGCAATACAATGAGAGGAGTAGAACAGGAAGAAAGCAAAATTGAGACCTTTCAAAGCTTTGGCCCAAGTGAGGGAGCATGGGGGCATCATTTGAGCTCCCTGCCTCAGGTGCCAAAATGTTGTGGGCCGGCCCTGCATACAGCCAGTGATACCATTGTAGTTTTCTGGAGGAGGTGCCTATTTTTGATATATTGTTTGCCTGCAGCTGTGAAGTAGCTGTAATTGAGAACCTTACAGCTGTGACATTTACAAGGCTGTGGTTCAATACCTTATTCTTATCTTTAGCTACTTTTTTGGGATTTGCTGGCTCTTGGATCCCTTCAGGAACTGTATTCTATCTGAATCTGATGAAGTTCTTTATTTTTGCTTGTGTGCATTTTATATGAATATTAATTAAGACTTTTCACAAGGTAGGCTCTTATGAGTTTTCTACAACATTCTTGTCATCTTTTTGGTATTCTAGACAGTCCAAAGCCAAAATCAGTGAGTGTAGACATAGCCAGTGGATATTTGGCCCCGAATCACAGGATCAGTAAAGACTTCCCACAATCCTTTCAGGCAGTTTGGTATCATCTTTTTAAAAGTAGCAGATAATTCGCATTCTGGAACAAAATACATAGCATGGCAAATGGAAGAGCTGCTAATAAAATTTACAATAATAAACATAACACATTTGCACCAAGAAGCAGCTCTTCTGTTGGTGTATTGGTCAGAGTATTTTTCTTTGATGTACAACACACTGTTCCTTGATAACTTTGTCAGCAACCCAGCTGCTAGCTATATTTACACTGTAAAATAGCTTCCTATCTCCAAGACTTCCTGGAGAAGGAAAAAGGCCTTTAATGAAAGAACTATTGAGATGGTTCTCCAATCTATTTATTTCTTGAAAAAAAAATTATATAAATCTGCTGGTTTTTCTTCCTTCAGGAAATACAATGCACTTTTAAAAATGTGATTTAAGCTTTGTGATATCCCCAGGAGAGAGAAATTGTCAATGTGGGTATATCCAGGTATAGAGAAGCTAAGATTAAGACATTAATTTAGGATACTTCTAGTTTTCAGTGCTTACCTTGAAACACAATAGGCCTAATATGTGGCTGAATATCCTACTGTTACAACTGAAGGCAATAATTGTTTTTTGTGCCAGGGACCTTAAAAATATAGGTCCACATTCCTCAATTTCATCACCTAACCGCTGAGGCAGGCAAATTAGTGGCTTCTTGAGAATATTTGGCTTTAGGGCTTTTTTTTTGTTTTTTTTTTTTTTAAAGCAAAGAGACATCCCAGAGAAGCTCCTGTGCATATGTATACCTGCATTTGTACAGCCCAAAATCTGTTGTGTATATGCAAATTGATTGTTTGCAAATCAATCTTTTGTGCACCTGTACACACATGTATAATTTGATCCAGCTCTCATCTAAGTCAATGGAAAAATTCCCATAGATCTCAATGGAAGCTGGATCAGGTCCTCTGCCATTTCAAAATCCTCTAACGTCTAGTCAGGAGAACATTTCTGCTTCTCACTAGATACAGAGCCTTTCTTAACATTGCTAAGTTTTGGTAAGTGTTGCTAAGTTTTGGTTGCTACGTGTCTCATTAGAGCAAGAAGCAGAAAAAAATCCATGGACAATGTAAAGTGCTGGATAATAGCTTAAAGTAATCTGTTTGATGAATATGGTTGTCTCAAGCGGTGTGTGACTAACATGAAACTGCGAGAGTGGCAAGGAAATAAGTTATTAGGGAATGAGAAAGGGGTGGAGGAGCTTTCAATCATACTTGAAAGTATGATGTCCCCTCTTAAACAGCCAATTTCTCCATAAGTGTTTTTTGGCATTCCCCAAGCACTAATACTCCTGTTGAGAAAATGGCACTTATCCTGGGGACAAAAGAGAATGTCAGTTTAGAACAGCAAAGACTCGAAGGTACTTAGGGCCAGTGCAGATTGCTGTAAATTCCAGGAAAATAAATGCTTTCTATAAATAAGCACTTTCTAAGGTAAAAAAATAACATCCATACAAAAATAAATACGTATGTCACGATGAAAGTTTTATTTATTTGCACAGAAATCACTGGAAACTATTTTTCAGTGCTTAAACATCAAGTAATTTGTGACAAAAATCTTACTTAAATATTCTCCAACTCCTTATCAAAATGAACAAGGAGTTCTTGTAAAGAGTACTAAATCATTGGAATTAGAGATGGAAAAGAGTTCTTAAATTAGTTATTACAAACTTCCACTTCAATATTGCATGGGATTTGGACAGAATGTTTGCTATACTCCTTCAAGGAGGGACTTCTGCGGTTCATTTAGTTTTCCCATTTTCTCCTGAGATAGGGCAGAGGAAGCAAAATAAAGCAAATTACTTGCCCTTGCAGACAACACAAAAAATGAAGGTGACACAAAATCCCAGAAATAAAAGATTCAGATGGATGTAGAAGCAATGAGGAATTAACAACATTAATTCCAACTTCAAAAACTCAAGATTGCACACTTGGAGGAAAATTTATTTGCACCAAATAAATGTCTGGTGAGCAGTATTGCTGACAAAGAAGTTCATTGCAACAGAAAGGAGTGAACAAGTGTACTATGGTGGAAAGGGAAGCTAGTTCTTTAATGTAGAGTTGTAGGTTAAAGAGGTAACAGTTACTCTCAGCATAAGGTTGGTACACCCTAGTTTTGAAACTACATATAGTTTCAGACTTTCTAGTTCACGAATGATATCAGCAATTTGGGAGGGATTGCTGAGGAGAGAATAAATAGTGGTTAAAAGTGAAAAGGGAGGATTGATTAGAAGGATTTTGGGTAAGCTGGCTCAGAATAAGGTATTTCTGAATCACGCATCTTAATGGTATCTAGAGGTCCAGACAATGAGTTGTGATGAGATAAGTTTCCAAATAGGAGAGGATAGCAACTTTAAGGAGAGGGGGATTATTAAGTATGATTTTGGTGTATAAGAATTAAAATTAACTAGGAACATATTGCTGGATATCAGGTAAAAAGTCTTAAAAATCAGGCCAGTTGGATTTGCAAAGGCAAAGTTATTTCAGCTTGGCCCAGATAGAATATTCAAAAACACTTTGTGGAGAACCGTAGTCTACGTGAATGGGAGGGGACTAGACAACCATAGGTCTTTTCAGTCCTTAAATTAATTTTTAAAATTGTTTAAGAATGAATATAAAACATTAGAGTCAGAGGATTGCAAAACACCCTACACTGACAGGTAAGAAGAGAAAGAAACTATGCACTTATGAATTTCCAGTGGATAGTTTGCTAATAAAATGACATAAATGTTTAATGCTGGAACATTTCTGCCCTACCTGCACATTACTATTTAGTTTTTTTCTGGTGTTCCATACATTTTGGATGTCAGTGTTATTATGTTTTAAGTTATTTCCTGAGAGCATTCAAATGTCAACATCTAAACTCCAACAGAGACTTTAAAATTGCTTGGTAAGAATAAGCTCATGTTCTCATGAAATGAGCTATTTATACAAGGAAAAGAGGAGACCCATTCCTTCAAGTCATAAGCTGAATCTTGCAAACACAACTTCTGCCCAAGGCTTTATTCTGTCCTTAGAATACATGAGCTCAATGCAAAGACCAATACATCAGCTGTCCCATGTTCTAGTACTCAAACAGTGAAACGTGTAATATTGATACACAGATTCAAGCGAATTATCATCAAACCAACAGAGGAAGCTGGATGTACAGACAAATTGCTCTATATCAAAAATAAACTCCCCACATACTATTTTTCACTGCAATCACATTGAAAACTGCCTGTGCATAGTAATGAAATGGCCTCTCAAATCCCTCTCTCCCCCATGCCTATACAGAAGAACACACCACAGCTAGTGTAAAGCGTAAATAGTGTTTATATTTCTTTGTTTTGCAATGACAATAAAACCAACTCATCATCTTAGCTTTAGAAAACCTTTTGCTCTTATTGATCATGTTTGCTTCAGGCTCTTATTTACAATGAAGTCAGATATAACAAAAATCCAATGAAGCAATGTGACAGTCTCAATGGTATTACTCTTTTGCATTGTGTACATTCCCCTCCAGTGGAAGTGGGCATGAAACAGAATCTGTTTCTGTCCTGATTTTCTCCAAATTGTAGTAGTGGTGGTGGGGAGGCTTGGTGAGACTAGAGGACAGTATTCAGACTCTCTGGTCTTGTTTGGGCCCGTTATAGAGAATAGACTATGCCATACAACTCAGATTTGGAGCTAGTTCTGGATCCAAACTTCCACAAAGACCAGGTACTTTGAACCTGATAAAGTTAATCTAAGATTTTCTAAGTTCCCACTGGAAAGTGATGGGAATATGCAAACACATCTAGGGAGCTTTGAAAATCTTAGCCTACAGTTTTGGAAATAACTTTATTATAAATGTTGCTTTTTATGCGATGACTTCAAAGTACTTTACAACCACTGATCATAGGCTGGGAAATGGCCATGGGTAAGCTACTTAACCAATAGCCCTTGGAGAAATTGTTGCCTAGACACATATCTGAGTCAAACTCTTCCTATGTGATTACTTGATTGCTACAATTACTGTTCTGAACTGGATAAGCAAGTGAGTGAGGCTCCATCTGTTACCTTCTCACTGGCTCTGGGGAAAAATCAAGCAGCTATTACTCTGGCTTACCCCCCAGCACAGAGCCCAAGGTCCAAGCAGCACTTGTGAGATAATTTTTTCCACTCTCTTATGCTCCAGTGCAGGCACACAATCTAACCCACTAGTCACAGGCCCTCTGAAAGCTGATATGTATTCATACCACAACTGTGATATCCAGTATTCACCTATTTACAGAGATCCTGACAGGGAGCTGAAACCACACTGCACAATTAAGAAGATCAAACAGCATGAATACGGTAATAAACAGGGAATCCATGGAAGCAAATAGCATAGATACAAACCCATGGGTGATGAAAAGTATTTTCCCAAACTACTTGGTGGATTATAACATATATATTCAGAGAAAATCAGATTGCTTTGCAACGTAGTCACTAGACAATAAATAAAAGGTGACATTCCTTGTAAATATAATTTATAAATGAAGAGGGTGACTAAATCTAGTGGAATGTCCCAAGTACAGTAGCATAGAGAACATTGTTTAGAAAATAATAAATGTTATGAATGTTAATATGTCTTCTACTGGGATTGTGCATCCTGGTGCTATCATCATAAACAACGACCATGTGCCAAATTGACTACGTTTTATCACTGATATCAGCGGCAGCAGAATCACTCCCAAACTAACAGGACATTTTTCTTTGGGCAATCACTATTGCTTTGTTTTCCATAGCATTCATATTTCCTGAAGGGTTTTAATATCACAATCAAAACCACCTGTCCCAAATACACAGCACATCAATACCACATCATCTCTTTCAAATCACAAATTCACAGGTACTAATTCTCCTGGAATGCAAAAAGATAAAATACTTTCTCTGATAAACTACAATTAATTGCCAGTACAATTGTTTAATCAATTTTTAATAATGAAAATAAAGCCTCTTGAATGAAGCAATCAAATTTGTCTTTCCCTTTTAAAATTATAATCACTTCAAAAATTGAGAACTTGGCTATTTAAATTATTGCCTGGGAAGGAAAAACTTGCAACAATGAATGCATCTAAATCACCCACTCTAGTGTTTTCAGAAGTGTTGATATTGTATTATACTATTTTGTATCACCTCTGCCAGGAGAAGAGAAAGAATCCTAGAATGAAAATCTAAAATGGGATATGTATACCCATTATCTTTTTGTAAAAGCTCTTTTATCCAGGAGACATCAACAAGCATTTGGCTGTTGTCAATGGATCTTGAACCTGATTGATTATATTCATTGTACATGTATGTGGATGGGGATTTAACTTTTGTTTATCAAGCTGGAAAAAGGTAGGACAGATGGGTGAATTCTCACTTCAGACTGGAAGTAAATCCTAGTGTTTTTCAGAGCTCAACATGGATTTGATCAACTTCTCCCTCTTGCCTTCCCCTAAACTCATATTTTGTTGATTTCTATTTTCTTCTTGTACTTCAGAGACTAAAAATGAATCTGACAAAATCACACAGAAAAGTTGCTCTCACAATATTCCTTTTCCAAGAATAAGTAGGTTGTACCTGAAATCTTATTAAATGCATTGTCTAGCACAGCAGATCTCAACCTGTGGCATGGGTCCCTAAAGTGGGTTGCCACCCCATTTTAATGGAGACACTGGGGCTGATCTAGGCTTGCTGAGGCACAGGGACAAAGCCTGAGTCCCACCACTAGAGTTACCAGTTTTGATTTTATCAATCCTGGAGATATCACGTGACAATCTTGAATTAAAGATTAGTTTAAATGGCCTGGAGTCTCCAGGAAAATCCTGGAGAGTTGACAAACTTCCCACTGCCCAGGGGGCAAAGCAGAAGCCTGAGGGCTTCAGCTTTGGGTGACAGGGCTAAGGTTATAGCCCCCCAGCTGGATCTGGAAGTCTTGGACTTTGGCCACCCTTGCCAGTTTGGGCTTAGTTGAACTAAGCCTTCACACCTCCCCCCCCCCCATCTTGGAGTCATGTAGTAATTTCTGTTGTCAAAAGGAGGTTATGTTGCAGTGAAGTTTGAGAACTCCTGATCAAGCAAAATTTACAGACAGTTTTGCAGAATCAAAAGGTTATAACCATTTGGGAAAGTTACAATTGATCATTAGGAACTTGGGTGCTTACATGAATGGAATCACCAAACCTTTGGAGGCTTTCAACAGTTGTCAAACTGATAAACTAATTCTTTGGATTTTGGCTGAGTTTGGTGATTTATTGGTAGATTAATTCTCTTAGCCTCTGCTCATTAGTCATGTGCCCCAGCCCCCTAATCATTTTCATTGTCCTCTGTTGGACTTTCTCTAATTTGTCCACATCCTTTCTATAGTGAGGGCCCAAAACTGGATTCAGTACTCCAGATGTGGCCTCACCAGTGCCAAGAAGAGGGGAATGCACATCTAAATGCACATGTCTCCAAACTAAACCTAGTTGGCTTTCTTTGAATTGATTGCTTGAATTTTGTCTGCTTCTGTAGTCCTTCAGGCTGGTTACACCCTCTTACCCAAACAATGCCTAGCCAAGTCCTTGCCCACATATCCCTGTGAGGGTTTGGATGTGCATTTCTTTGGCTGAACTCATAAGTATGTGTTTTTGGTGCTACTTCTATATTGTCCAGTCACTTCTTTATATTATCCTGAATGAAAGGTCCTGGTTACACCTTATCCATAACAACAAGGTTTGATTTAACCCACAACAGTATTTCGTTTTCTATCTACATATGTATCTCATCACTATGGTTTCAGTGCTTCTGTTCCACCAACTGTCTCTGCATCTTTTCTATTAATTCCCATGAGGTTCCATATTTAGACAATTCAGACTCAAAACAATTTTCCATTTTAAAGTAAAACTGTTTGGGGATTTTTTGATGTTATTTTTAACATTAGAACATTCATAAAGCATAGTTTTAAGTCCAAACCTCTGGGAATGGAATGACACTGATTAACATTAGCTGTCACTTACACAAGTAGAACTAACCTGTATGTTCTCCATGTGTCTGTGTGTGTGATGAAATTCTGGTAACATGGCAGGATCTTACCATGTGTGATAGTTATTTTTTGCAAGATCAATCTCTCTTTCTCTAGGCTTCGACCACCTGAGTCTGCAACACAAAATAGCACACTTCAGCTGTTCATTGTCAGAGCTGTTGTGTCTGATTCATTTATTATGAACTATGATTCTAAATATAAAAATGAGACATACAAATAGTTCCTAAAGTAAGGTGCTCTTTAGTCGATGAATCTTTTTCCTATTTGACCTGGTGAGTCACTTAAAATGACAGATTCTGATTTCACTTCACATGTGTATAACTAGACTAATTTCCATTGTGTCAATTGAGTTCTTCAGTGTCTCATCTGTGTAACTGACAGGTAGAACGATCCATCTCCTTTTTTAAATTCCCCACTCCCTCCAGTAATATTACACCAGCCTCTTTTGTATAGGGCTGATCAGAAAACAATTCCATTCTGGAATTAAATAACCCTGAGGTTTTGGGAAGAAAAACTCACTGTTATGTGAAACAAAACTGATTTTTTGGGAAAAAAAAAACAAAGAAAAATTCTAAAAAGCAGATCCGGACAAGAATGTCAAATTTCCTAGGTGGTTTAGCCCACTCTCTCAAGATGGAGAGTATTAAGTTCAAATCCCTACACTGAATCAGACTAATCTGGAATGGGCCTGTCTGTCTTTCATCAGAAATTCCATCCTGGGCCTTCCCGACAGTTTAGTCAAAAGTGATACGTGTCCATGAAAGTTTTGATTTCCATAAACTGGTATTTTCAGAACAGAAAGAGCTAAAGAGCTTTGTTTCTATGTCTCTTCTCACTGGTGGTACAAATATCTTCCCATTTGTAACAGTCTATCAATGCAGTATTTCTCAATCTTTTTTTATTAAGTACCCCTTTACAAAAATTGTAAGTACCCCCTTTTTCAAAAAAAAATTTGTAAGTACCCTCAGTACCTACAGTTTTCAGATGCAGAATTTTTTTTCTACTATTGCAACATATTTGTTTAAACAACTTATTTGTAACCAGGCTGGTGGATTAAATTTTTAGGTATAAAAAGTACAAAAATAATAAAGTGCTGTAAAACTTAAAACAAAAATTCAGTTTTCTTCCAATTTCAATTGTGTTGACGCACCCCCCCCCCCCCCATCCCACACTTCTTTCAAATACTTCTAAGGGTACTAGTACCACTGGTTGAGAAACACTGTACTAATGTATTGAAAAACAACCTTTTCTCTTGAATTCTTCTTTCTCTGGATTTTCTCTATTGACTGAATGCTGTCATTTATTTATCGAACAACTGTCTTTTACTTGCATTTGTTTTTCCAATTTATACCAAATTGTCCATTCTCTTGTATTATTTAAGTCTATGAAAGCATTTTGGGGACACAGATTGCAATAATGGTACTATACATCCGTATTACTTTGTATTTCAATGCTTACTATAGACTTGCAAGAGATATTTTTAAAGAGCGGACTGCTGGATGACAATCCAAAAATTGAGAGTGCTTGCAAAATACTTGTACATAAGAATGAATGTATTGGACTCCTGAAAATGAAATTATGGCATTAGATTAATTAAAAGTGGATCCTAGATTGATGTATGTATGTCAGCCCTAATATGCAAGAACTTGAGAGAGGCATGTGTGCTAAAGTGGCACAAAACCATGTGTGAAACCACCAGATCCTAAGTCACTTGTAAACTTGAGGGTTGCTCTAAATCAGGGGATCTCAAACTCAGTTTACCTTAGACGTGTGTGTGTGTGTGTCTCTCTCTCTCTCTCCTGGCTCACATGCTCACCCTCCCAACATACCCTCTGGCCTCACCTGCTGCCCCCAGATTGGCACAGATATCCCCCTGGCAGGGAGTTTGAGATCCCTTCTCTAAGTTATGTCAACAAGGAGCTGTCATGATAATCAGTAATTGCTTGAAGACATGGAAACTCAGTCATAATTTTTTTTTTTGGCTGCAGCCCCTATACTGACAGGAACAAGAAGCTGGTGGATGGCCACATTTGGCAGTTTTAGGGTTGCTGCTGAAGCAAAGCCAAACAGCCAGAAAACAGCTGATGATTAGTGTTAATTATATGATAGTTAAAACCATAGTTACATTTCCACTATTGTCCAACTTCACTCACTGGATGTGTGCAGTATATCACAGATGTCCCTGAAAATACGCTAGACATACTGTATATTAAAGTTCATGAATAGAGAAAAATGAATATAAGGACAGATCATCCACTATGATATACAGTAACAATTATGGGAGTCTTCCATGGTTGCCAATATGCTGTCTATCTGGGACTTGATAGAAAAAGCAGAGAAAGAATTTAGGGTCTAATGCTGCCAACCACTTCAGCGAAGAAAGCTCAGTTAGTATTTCTCTCTAGAAGTGCATTCTGAGTAGACCTCATTTCCATTAGTAGGGAACAGTACAGTAGTACACATTCACAACAGCCTGTACATTTCAAAATGGGCAAATTAATTCCCATAATTGTTAATCATATATATCACTATCCTATTTAGGAAAAAGTTTCCTTGCATTCTAAATTTCAAAACAAAAACAATAGACAAGATCATCAGCTGTGTAAAACATTTTCACTATATTGAAATCAATGGAGTGAAACTAGTTTGCACCAGTTGAGAATCTGTCTTAATGTTCTATTCTCGCTATTTGTTTCTTGAAACAATTCTTGGAAAAGTTGGACTACATTGTGAACTTCTCCAGTTTTTCCTATGTCTGTTGAGGAATTGGCAGTTTGATGTGTTAGTTTATGGTGGAATCAAATATTTATTCAGAAATGTATGAATCATTACATATTATAGCACTCTTGGAGCAGATGCCTCGAAAAGCTTAATTAAATAAAAGAGCTTGCAATTAAAAGGCATATCCAAATGAATAAACCCTAAGGGTTGATTTAAAAATCACTCAGGAGAGTCACGACAATAAACTTGCAATGAGAAGGGAATGTCATAGGTAGGTCATAAGAATAGATGTATCCTGCATAATTGGAAGTCCAAATATTACAATAGTAATTATGAATAATACATCGTATTTTATAGCATCTTTCATCCAAACACCCTTTATATGCTTTCTCTGGATAGGTAAAAGTCATTTTAACATTTTTGAAATGTAGAATATACCATGTTGTTAATTTGTCAATCAATTCCAGTTTAGTTATGTTTCCATAAAAAATAAGTTTACACTAGAAAATGTAAAACTACATATTTTTGGGGAAAAAAAAACCTTCAAAAATTGTCTCTGCTAAGAAGTGAAGACAAACAACCAAATCTCACAAAGTGGGCATTTTACCCAAGTACGATTATCCAGGTCTATTCTTACGCCATTTTTAGGAAAATATTACATGCAGGCTTATGTGAATAGAATGCTTCAAATTAACACTCCTACACGGTAAAAGTAAAAGCCCCCCAAAACAAAAGTTAATAATGGAAATAGAGTGTGACCTTCTCTCTATAGAAGCTTTTGTAGCTACCACCATCTGTAACATGGGGATTTGTCAAATTCTAATACTGTACTTAAGGGGGAAAGTATTTGGGTGCCCATCAGGAATGTATGAACCAGTTGAAATAAAGTAGGCAGCCCTCCTTTACTCTTCCTCCTTTCATCAAAGTTTAATTCCCTTTTGTGAGATTCATAATAATCTGTTAATTTGGCTCTCTTCTCTCACTGTAATTACATTTCCTCTTTCCAACAGGACGCAGAGCAAAAGGAACAAAGAGTCGCATAAAGAGCTGTTTATGTAATTTCTCTATCTTGACCACTGGAAGAAGAGAGAAATCTTAAACTAGCCTATTCTCCTCAGGTTCCCAGTCTATTTTCACAGAAACAAGAGGACATAAGATGCTTCCACACTTATGATTGGTCCCTCCCAAAAAATCAGGAGCATTGGCACACTTTTTCTATCACTGAAAGTGCAAAGCAGCAGAAGTTTGAGTGCTGTGGGAATGATCAGAATATGATCACCTTGGCAATATTTTGTGGCTCTGGCACAGGTGGTGGCATGTCGATGTGATAATTTTGCTGCTGCTGAGATTTCAGAGAGAGTGTGCTGATGAGGAAGCAAAGCAGATCTTTGTAACTGCTTGGTGAGATGGATACAGTCGGTGTCAATTTAAAAATTAAATTTATTTTTATGATCCTTTGCTCTAGTTTTATGTTACCATAAATACTGGCTGTGCTCTGGGTGACATTTATGACTCCTTAGAGGTCTTCCAGTATCAGAGAAGGCTTTTGTTTCCTGAATAGCAGTGGCACATGCTATATGTCAATCTTCAGGGTTGCTTTACAGTTATTTTGAGACCAATGTGGTTTTTTGGTGAGATTATTGAGAGGCATGCAAAAAAATAGGTTTATTGGGAAGGTAAGAGTGATTGGCTATGTGGATATAGAGCCATTGCTATCCAATACAACATTTAAACCAACAATCAGTAGGCAGTGAGTAATTAATCTGTTGCAGTGCAGAGCTGTTTAGAGCCTATGGGTCCTACTACTGAAATTCACATATGTGCAGAAGGCCAGGACTAACTTTATGTAAGGAGCTAATCATTTCATGTGTGTGAATTTTATACTTACTGTAATTACCCATAACCAATCAATTTATATTTTTGTATTAATTTACACCTGGGTAGTAATGAGCCTCATTTCATTTACACAATAAAGGACTCAATACTGCTATGCTGGCTCACGATGGTTTACGTGGGGGTTCTTTCAAAACATATGCTATTTAACATGAGTCAGGGTGACAGACTGAGACCTAAATAGTGGACAATCAAATATGTGAGCATAGCACATGAATAAATCTTCCCTTCCTTGGCTGGTACTGCCAGCATTGTCTTATTATGTGAGACAAACCTTAAGGCAGGAGAAAATGGACAAATCAACATGATGTACTCCTTTTCCTACAAATTCACCACCACGCAAGATATTTCTAGAATGTACTTTACTTGTGCTGTTTATTGATTGATAGGAAGTTCTACCGTTTCTTGCCTGGAGTGGAAAAAGATAAATGTATCACGAAAAATGAATCTCTGTAATGAGCATCATTGAGCTGACTTAGTATTACACTGTTCAATTATTTTAATTTGTGATATTAAACGAAAACCTAGAAGGAATGCAGACAATGGTAGTTAAACATTCAGCCCCAAATTGCATGTATAACTTATTTTTTATCAATAATACTTTTATTACATTTGTACGTTGAAAAAAGAAAACAGGAAAGTTCAACCATTATTATAAACTAACCACCTAGCATATAAAGACTTCACAGACAGACAGACAGACAGACAGATAGATATTAAACTAAGGCTAAATGTTGTCAAAAAGCTCCAAATCACAAAAACCTCAGCTGGTAATCAGGTTTTCTTTACAAAGTTAAAAATGAAGTTTCGGCGCAGATTCTTATTTTGCAGAAGGCATAGTCCTATATGTGTGAAGAGCAGAGGGAGGGGGTGTACAAACGTCGTTTTAACTCACTTTTGCCCCTGTTGGATTATGGACTCCGCCGATCATATGTTAGAACAGAAACCTCAAAGTATTGAGCACTATGGATACCCCTTCTCCCCTATATGATCCATCTTGACCCCAGTACAGGCATAAGCAGGGCACTCTGATGGAAAGTAGCATAGGATCACTAATGCAATGCACTTCACAGTGTGTTTTGTATGCTCATTTAACAGAGAATGAGCATCTATTACAGTTCTCAGCTTTGGATCCTTATTTTATATAAATAGTTCTGGCTGTGCACTACAATACATTGTTTTAGCAAAGATGGCAAACTTTGCACTTACATCAGTCTAGCACTGCTCTACAGGCCTGTCTCCTTTATATGGTACTGGAGCAGAGCAGAGAGCTAGAATCAGCTTCCAGGTTTGTCAATATACAGTAAAACCTGTGTTATCCAGCACACTCGGGAATTAGGGCGTTCCAGTTATCTAAAAATTCCAGTTATCTGAGGGTTCCATCAACCTAGGAAAATCAATGGGCAATAATAGTAAAACTCAAGTTTTTAATATTGGTAGTTTTGTAGTGTGAGGCAGTTGGTCTCCCATTTCTATTTTGAGTTAAAGATGATTAGTACTTCTTAAATAAAAAATTGTTAAGCCAATTATGGTAAACCAAGCCAGACCTGTGCGCCTGAAAATGTGACAATATTGTGGCTGGGGGCAATGCCAGTTAACAAAGTTTTCTGGTTAACAAAGTGCCGGATAACAAAAGGTTTCATTGTATTTGTTATTTTTTTCTAAATTAGTCACTAAACCTTTGCGTCTTAAAAGCAGTGAACACATGTAATATGTCACTACACCTCAGAAGAATGCAGACAACAGTAACATTGTAGCGATAGGCAAGATGAAGCACAGAAATGTTAATAAATCCTAAATTATGTGTCTATCTTCCGTACTGATAGGCAAGAAGACGCACATAAATGTTAATGAATCCTAAGTTATTCGTCTATTTTCTGAATTGAAACAAAAGGGCTTTATTCCGGAGGATCGCGCCAGTCTAGATGCTTTTTTCCGGCTTTTCCCCAAGCCGGAAAAAAAGCGGCGGACATGTTTATTTAAATCCCGTGGGGTATATTTAAATCCCCCGTGGATTTCCCTATTCCAAAGTTGGAAATTAGCATGGCTATTTCGGAATAGGGGCCAGTCTAGACATAGCCCAAGAGAAACAAGAATACTGATCTCCATTAAAATCCAAGTCATCAGCTCACCCTGTATATTTTTTTTTCTTTCAGAGCCTAACAGAAGGAAAGCAGAAGAGGAATCCAATTTACTGCATGATGCCAAGAATTTACTTTCATCATTGCGATCACTGATTTTGATAGCTCCTTTAAAAGGGCAGTATGCTTGAAAATATTCAAAGATCCATTTCACCATGAGAAATAATGAAAGATGGATCTGATACAGAAAAAAAAGAAAAAAATGGCCTGAATTCTAGGTACCAATCAGAAGATGGTCAGTAGTGGGCATGGAAGTCAGTAAGGTCTTTCATGTCATTCTGTTCTTCCTCTGAGCAGAGAGGTCACTGTATAGGTTCTCTATAATGTGTCAAAAGTAAATATTCACAGAGTACCATCTGCTCTTGTACTTGCATTTCTCTCTTCATCCCGGAATGTTTCCATAGCCAGATTTGAATTCCTCACAGAAATCATCATCAGAGTAGTGCTCAGAATGGACTGGACATTTCAGTTACTTGTGTCCAATTATGCACTGGTTCAACATTATATCCATTTAAAAGGGCAAAGAGAGCCAGGAGAAGATAGAGAGGGCACAAATTAAAATAAGATACAGTACTTAAACTTACAATACATTCACATAAAAATATTTTAGGAAGTTCCTAATAAGTCTAAATCCACCAAATCAATTTCTGGTTAATTATTTTTTCCATTCTAGTGAATCAAAAGACAACATGCCTCACATCTTTGTTAGTTACCACTTGACCTGGGTTTTAAATATTCCTCATAAGTGGCTCCCATTTCTTATCACTCTTTGAATTTCCTATAGTTTCTGACATCTATATATAGAGAGAGATTGATTTAATTTCTTGTAGATAGTATCCCTTGTTCCTGTGAAATCTTTGGTACCATGGACATTCTCTCCCCATCATCTGAGAACAAGTTACTCAGAGTTACTCAACATTATTGTTTGAAACTCTTGGTTTCACCATATGATGGACAACAAGGCTTTATAGTCCCAGGCAGCGGTTCTCATTCCCTAGTCTGGGGGCCCCTAGTGGTTCACAAGGCCTTTCCTTATCGCTGTGCACAATGAAACTTCATGGGAACCAAGCAATGGGTTGGTAGTAAAGATGTACTCTGCAGAAATCTCCCTATTTCTTATGAGATGATCTGCAGCATGATGGAGCTCATCTCAGGAATATTAAACAAGATTAAGCTGCACTGAAGCAAATCAAATGGGAAAAAAATATAAGTTTAACAGTCTACATTTTCTTCTGAAAAGAGACTGGTTTTGACAAAAGGTTACAACTGACAAGTTAAGTTGACTAAGATTCAGAGTGCCTAGTGGTAAGATAAGTGATTCATTTAAAGGAGTAAATTTGATAAAAGTCACATGTATGTTGCTTGCACGGAATGAAAGAAAAATAACAACAGATACTAATTTAGTCTGTAAAATAAGAATGATAGAAAATCATGTCAGGTCTCCGCCCCCATTCAGGCTGAATCTTGTTCACTGTCCTATAATAGGAGCTAATCATAGAGTCAGACTTTTATTTTGAAGAACAGGTTATTAGATTTACAGGGTCATGTCCTTTGTTCTGTTAAATGATGAATTTCTTGTTCTGAATTTGCAAGATATTATATATTTCAGACCAATGGATAGTTTTTATTATCTATTGTGTTACCTGTACATTTAGACAATCTGAAAATCTGAGATTGGTGGAGGGGGAGAGGAGTTGCTAGGGAAATAACTTGTGAATCTGCTTCTGCCTATTATAGCTTTCACAGAAAGAACAGGTCACAACTGATACACTTGACCTGCTACACCGTGTTCAATACATCAAAAAATATCTGTGGAAACAACCAGATGGAGAGAGCCTTCAACTTCAAATGTGTGTGAAAGGTATCTGAGTTTAATGTTCTTAAACACATACCCATACCCCTACCCCTCACATTAAATCCTGCACAACTGAAATGGATAAAGCTTAAAGCCTCCTATTAGAGCCTTGTTAACCTTTAATAAGGTTTCTTCTGGCAAGCTTATGTTTCTGGATCTTGCAGAATGACCACCACTGAATAACACCTGGATATGGTAAAACACCATTCTTTCAGGCTAGGTGGAATTTTAAAACTCCAGGACTTTACCAAATATTCTATCACACATGATTATAACCATTTTTTTTCTTTAGAGACTGGGACTGAGGTCTGGGGATGGCAAGTCCCGAAGGGGATATTAATGCTGGGTTAAAAACTGGTATAAGATGCTCTAGGGGAGTGGGATGAAGTAGGACTGGCTAGAAGAAAAGACTGGTATAGAAATGAGAAGCCAGATACTTGAAGGGGATGTGGACTATATCAAGAGGCTGTGGTGGAAAAGGACACAAATTGAGTGTGAGGGAATGGAACAGAAAAGGTCAGGTTTGCAGAAGCTAAACAGGCAGAGAGTCTGTGACCACTGGAAAATACTCCCCTCTAATGCTTGAAGTAAAACCCCAAATTCCTGACTCCCACAGAGAAATGCACTCGCAAATTGTGTCTCATCCCACTTTAGTGCCAGTCCACACAGAGGATGACAACCCATTAATGCTATCCATTACTCAAAAGCTTAAGAGTGGTAGCGGAGTTAGTGACAGGAAAAACTTAAAAAACAACAAATAGTCTAGAAGCACTTTAAAGACTAACAAAACATGTAGATGGTATCATGAGCTTTTGTGGGCACAACCCACTTCTTCAGATGACAGGAGTGTTAGAAGTCCAGATCCAAGAATAAATAAGGGAAGGAGGGGAAGGGAAGAAGGAAAAGAGGAGAAAAAAAGAAGGGGAGAAAGAAAAAAAAGAGAGACGGTGAGTAGATAAGCTTCAGAGGGATAGCTGAGTTAGTCTGTAATAGGAACTCAGTTAGTTCAAGTGGCAGACATCCATATTGTAGATCTAATGCTGGTCATTTATGTGGGTATCAATATAATACCTCATGTTGGAATTGCTTCAATTTGTGATTTTTTAAGAAACTTAGGAAGTTACACATAAAAAAACTAAGATAAAGAACATTTAAAAACTTAAAAGTTAAAAAATGCCAGAAATAAGGTTGAATGTGCAATCATAATTAAGCCCTCTTGTTCATATGAATTATTACATAGATTTTAATAGCATAAACACATACTATTTTTGATAAGACCCATGCCTCATTCAGATGCACCTTTTTTATATAGTAATGGAGGCTGTTAGTTGTAAGTTTGCTTTCTCATTTGCTGCAGAAATTAAAAGGTGTACATCTTTTGTGGCTCTGGAAAATAGAGGACTTATATCCTAAAAGCTCTGTTCCTGTAGAAGATGTGTAGAACAAGGACAAGAATTGCAGAAAGAGGAAGAATGGTCTTATGGTTAAAGTAATTGAATACTGCCCTGAAACAGGGCCAGATTTCCAATTAGGTACGTAGGCACATGCCTGGGGTGACTTACCATTCTAAAACTAAGTGCAATATAAAGATCAGCTGTGGGGAATGGGGCACTGAATATGCTATACCCAAAGACACATAGGGAACGTCTTATCCAGGGCCGTGTAGTTTGAAATAAGCTACATAATTTGAGCTGCAAATTTTGAAATTTTAGCTTATTTTGAAATAGACCAATATTCTGTCAAGTCCCTTAATCCTCATTGAATGAGGTTTACCGGGATGTCAAAACAGCAATATATTTCTTTCTAATGTATTTCAAAACAACAGACTAGTTGCTAAGAGATAGAAAACACTATTTTGGGATTCCGGACATATACCAAAATAGTGCCTCAGTCTAGACATACCCATATGGTGTAAATTCAACCATACCCTGGATAAATACCTTTGTCTCTACCACAAAGGTAATCTAGGCAAGACACTTATACCCAGCTATTCACATTGGTCTGTTGGTTTCAGATTTTCAGAGTGCCTAAATTGAAAAACTTGGGGTGTGATTTACAAGAATGTATAACTCTCAAAACTGCAACTAAACTCAATCGGAGCTGTGTTTTGACCACATAAAATGCTATTCACAATTCTGGAGTTATTTGAAAAAATCAGAGTTTAGGTTTGTTGTACTGTGCTCCCAAAACTCAGTGGGCACTTTTGACCTTAATCTCTGTGCCGCATTTCCCCATCTGTAATATGGAAGAATGATAAATAATGCAGAAGAGACAGAAGTGTTCAATAAATATTTCCATTCAGTATTTGGGAGAAATGACATAGTTTCATTATGTGGTGATGATAATACTCTCTCCATCCACTGGTGTCTCTGGAGATTTTAAACAGAAGCTATTAAAGTTTGACATTTGTAAATCAGCCCATGCATACTGCCATTGCTTTTAAAACTCTTGGGTGTCAGGTAAGGTGTTTACTAGAGTATTAATGTTGATTTTCGTTATGTGTTGGAGAACTAGGAAGTTCCAGAAAATAGTTAATGTTTTGCCTTTTTTTAAAGAGGCTACACAGGATGACCCAATGTCTTGGCATATTCACTCACCTCATTTGAAACCTGCTCCTATCTTTCTTATAGGTCCAACATCTCTCCTGGTGGGCGCTTCACCTGTTGTCTGCCATCTCTTTTTCTCTATGAGGCTCGTCTCTCTCTCTCCAGGAGCTTCATCTTCTTCTTGGGGGTATGTCTACACGGCAGGGCTGAACTCAAATTAAGCTACATAACTTGAGCTACATCAATTGCATAGCTTAAGTCGAAATAGCTTAACTTGGCTTTTGGCACTGTCTCACAGCAGGAAATCGAAGGAAGAACACTCAATTTCCCTTACTCCTCGTAAAATGATGAGTACCAGGAATTTAATGTAATTATTATGAAATAACGGCTTGGAGTATAGACACACACTTTGTTATTTTGGAATAATGTCATAGCCTGAGATTCAGCCCTCAAGTCAGGTCACCTCAAATTTCCCCTTCCAGAGTATAGAGTCTCACAGAACCTAATGTCCTCACACTACTGCTCTGTGTCAGTGGTTGAAAGGGGAACTCAGGCTTGCTTAATATTCTGGGCTTCAGCCCAGGGCCTGTACAGCACACAGTCACGGTCTGCTCAGTCCCCAATCTTGCTGCTGCCTCTCTGAGCCACTTGCTACTCACTTCCCACAGGTTTTCTTCCTTCAGGACAAGACTCTTGGGCTACATCTAGACTGGCATGATTTTCCGCAAATGCTTTTAACGGAAAAGTTTTCCATTAAAAGCATTTGCGGAAAAGAGCGTCTAGATTGGCACGGTTGCTTTTCCGCAAAAGCACTTTTTGCGGAAAAGCAACTGTGCCAGTCTAGACGCGGTTTTGTGCAAGAAAGCCTCAATAGCCATTTTTGCGATTGGGGCTTTTTTGCGCAAAACAATACCGCGTTGTCTACACTGGCACTCTTGCACAAAAGCATTTGCCCAAACAGGAGCAGCATAGTATTTCCACAAGAACACTGTCAATCTTACATGAGATTGTCAGTGTTCTTGTGGAAATTCAAGCGGCCAGTGTAGACAGCTGGCAAGTTTTTCCGCAAAAGCAATTGCTTTTGTGGAAAAACTTGCCAGTCTAGATGCAGCACTGGTGTTCTGATGCTTTTCTGATTTCTCTTCTTACCACTCTTAATGCACAGATGATGACTACTGACTTCCTCACTGCAGCAATTTGTGTTTCTGATGTCCTGGCTTTATAGCAGTTGAGTCCATACCTGCTCCAAAACCCCATCACCACACAACTACCCTGAAAGGATTAAAGAAGCTCTGAAAGGGCCAGCTAGTGTTATTGGTTTCACATGAGGGCTTTAGTTTGGAAGAGCTACTCCTGATTGGATGACAGGAGATGATCACCCAAATATTTCCATGTTCTGTTCATTCCCTCTGAAAAATCCGGTGTTGGAATCTGTTAGAAGACAGGATACTGGGAACATTGGTCTGACACAATATAAGGGGAATATAACCAATCCAAATCAACATTTGTTTATGGAAGATAGATCGGGTCAACCTAAATTGATATTTTTCTGACGTTAAAAAATGTTGTTAATAAAGGCAATAGTGTTGATGTAATACATTTAGGGGTGAAGTGTTTTCCTTGGCATCATTTGTCATTTTGAATACAAAAAACTCAGAATGGTATACAAACAATCCATTTAATATGTATCATGTTAAAGACAGGCAAATGGATAGGTCTCAAAATGTAATTGTAAATGTGGAATACGGGGATCAGTTATTTGCCTTATGATATTAAACACTTGAGCCAATGACCTGAAAGAGAAAATAATGTGTCATCCTTGCTCCCATTGATGATTTTAAAAATGGGTCAAGGGCATGCCTCTCCAGCATAACCTCCATGCAGGGATCTTGCACTCAGCACTTCTTAGGAAGCTTTTCCCTACACAGAATAGTGATAGAGACGTAGCCGTGTTAGTCTGGTGTAGCTGAAACAAAATACAGGACTATGTAGCACTTTAAAGACTAACAAGATGGTTTATTAGATGATGAGCTTTCGTGGGCCAGACCCACTTCCTCAGATCAAATAATGGAAGAAAATAGTCACAACCATATATACCAAAGGATACAATTTTAAAAAAATGAACACACATGAAAAGGACAAATCACATTACAGAACAGAAGGGGAATGGGGGGGGGGGGGGAAGGAAGGTGAATGCCAGTGAGTTAATGATATTAGAGGTGGGGAAGGGGAAATGTCTGTGAGTAAATAGTATTAGAGGTGATAATTGGGGAAGCTATCTTTGTAATGTGTAAGATAGTTGGGGTCTTTGTTAAATCCAGTGTGGAGAGTGTCGAATTTTAGCATGAATGCCAGTTCAGAGGATTCACTTTCAAGTGCAGATTTGAATGTCTTCTGAAGTAGGATGCAGGTTAGCAGGTCATTGAGACTGTGTCCTTTCTGGTTGAAATGACAAGCAACTGTTTTTTCTTTGTGATCCTGTCTAATGTCTGTTTTGTGGGCATTGATACTTTGGCGAAGGGTCTGAGACGTTTGCCCAATGTACATAGCAGATGGACACTTTCGGCACATGATAGCATAGATTATATTTCTGGAGGCGCAGGAATATGTATTCTTGATCTTGTAACTCACTTGGTTAGGCCCAATAATGGTGTCAGCAGAGTGAATATGTGGACAAAGCTGGCAGCGGGGTTTGTTGCAGGGGAAAGTACCAGGGTTGGTATTAGTGTGGTATGTCCTGTGGTTGTTGGTAAGAATCATCTTGAGGTTAGGTGGTTGTCTATAGGAGACTATGGGTCTGTCTCCCAGAGCTTCTTGGAGTTTAGTGTCCTGTTCCAGTATAGGCTGTAATCTATTGATAATGTGTTGGACAGGTATAAATTGGGAGCTGTAGGTGATGACAAGTGGTGTTCTATTGTTGGTTTTCTTGGGTCTGTCTTGTAGTAGATGGTTTCTAGGTATTCGTTTGGCTCTTTCAATTTGCTTTTTTATTTCTCCAGGTGGGTAGTTGAGATTTATAAATGCTTGGTAGAGATCCTGAAGTTTCTGGTCTCTGTCTGTGGGATTAGAGCAGATGCGGTTGTATCGAAGGGCTTGGCTATAGATGATGGATCGTATGGTGTGTGCTGGATGGGAGCTGGAAGCATGTAGGTAACTGTATGAGTCAGTGGGTTTTCTGTAGAGGGTGGTGTCTAATTTTCCATTGTTGATTTGTACTGTGGTGTCCAGGAAATGGATCTCTCGTGTGGAATGGTCCAGGCTGAGGTTAATGGTGGGGTGTAGGTTGTTGAAATCTCTGTGGAATGTCTCCAGTGTTTCTTGGCCATGCGTCCAGATCATAAAGATGTCATCGATGTAGCGTAAGTAGAGAACGGGTAAAAGGGGACGGGAGTTGAGGAAACATTGTTCTAGGTCAGCCATAAAGATATTAGCATACTGTGGGGCCATGCGTGTACCCATGGCTGTGCCGCTGATCTGGAGGTATAAGTTGTTCTCAAACTGGAAATAATTGTGGGTGAGAACAAAGTTACATAGGTCTGCTACCAGGTTGGCAGTGGTGTCCTCTGGGATAGTGTTTCTAATAGCTTGTAATCCGTCTTCATGTGGGATGTTGGTGTATAGTGCTTCTACATCCATGGTGGCAAGGATGGTGTTATTGGGGAGGTTATTGATGTTTTGTAGTTTCCTTAGGAAGTCAGTAGTGTCTCGGAGATAGCTGGGGGTGTTGGTTGCGTAGGGTTTGAGGAGACAGTCTACATAGCTGGATAGACCAGTAGTGAGTGTGCCAATACCAGAGATGATGGGGTGTCATCACAAAGAAAAAACAGTTGCTTGTCATTTCAACCAGAAAGGACACAGTCTCAATGACCTGCTAACCTGCATCCTACTTCAGAAGACATTCAAATCTGCACTTGAAAGGGAATCCTCTGAACTGGCATTCATGCTAAAATTCGACACTCTCCACACTGGACTTAACAAAGACCCCAACTATCTTACACATTACAAAGATAGCTTCCCCAATTATCACCTCTAATACTATTTACTCACAGACATTTCCCCTTCCCCATCTCTAATATCATTAACTCACTGGCATTCACCTTCCTTCCCCCCCTCCCATCCCCCTTCTGTTCTGTAATGTGATTTGTCCTTTTCATGTGTGTTCATTTTTTTTAAATTGTATCCTTTGGTATATATGGTTGTGACTATTTTCTTCCATTATTTGATCTGAGGAAGTGGGTCTGGCCCACGAAAGCTCATCATCTAATAAACCATCTTGCTAGTCTTTAAAGTGCTACATAGTCCTGTATTTTGTTTTCCCTACACAATTACCCATATAAGAGCAGTTCAAACCCCCTTTGCAGGATCTGGTTTATTCCCTCATTCTATAGAAGGCAACATACTTTTTAGTTGCTTAAGTTCTCACCCATTGTGGGTCTATGTAAGATTCCTGGTCTATTTCCTTCCCCATTCAGAAAGTCATAGCCATGCTCCCAGACCTAGGGTGTAAAATTCTCTCTGTCCTCTTCTAAGGATAGGAGCCTTCTAGTGCTTCTCAGTGAAACTAGAGTCGTACTTTGGGGCAGCTGCAGAACCTTAGACAACTTCTCCTCCTGCCTGGACCTTTTCCCAATCAGTCCTCCCACTTTCAGACAGGGAGGTCTAATACCTTCCCCTGTTAGCAGAGGTCCCTGATAGAATCTGACTATCTTCTATAGTGCAAACCATCATCCCCCTGATGTGCTGTGAGGGGAAAGGCAGCTTGGCTCATTTCTTATTGGCTGAAAGAGAAGGGAGATGTATATCACCCTTTCCTCTCTATCCTTTGTATTATATATAAGAGCACTCCAAACTCATAGAGGGCCAAACATGATGGGATAAGCTGAGTGCTAAATACCACTACCCTTAAAATGACTGGTTTCCCCTTTACAGGAAGCACATGTTCTCCCCACAAAAATAATTATGAAACTACTCTGCATATTTAAAGTAGCTCTTAGTGCTGTGCCCCCATTGTGGACTCTCTGGATCCATCTCTGCCTGCTCCTGGTCAAGACCCACCTATTCCCTAAATACTACTAGGTAGTAAAGTCTGAGGGCTATCAAACAGGGGATATGCATCCACATAAAACCTTCCTGAATCCAACCACCTACCTTCAACAGATCTGCACTGGTTCTGCTTCCAGAGGAACTTTGATGGCTGCAAAGATGAGGGCTAATTTTGCCCCAGCATACACATGAAGTGAGAAAACACTATATTACGTTTGAGATTCTGAATGCAGAAATTTTGGGAAATATCATGTATAGTGGTAGTTACCAAAGTAAGCATAACATGATCTCATTGCATAGAATGCATATTAAGGAATATAAGAATATATCTACACCACAAAGTTTTTTTCAGAAAAATGGTCGGTTTTCTGAAAAAACTTCACTTATGTCCATTCTGCAATCATGTGTTTTTGAAAAAAAAATGGAAAGAACTGAGGGTATTTTCCAACATTGGTAAACCTCTTTCTACAAGGAAGAGCTCTGTCAGAAAAAAGTGTGTGTGGACGATAAAGAGGTATCTCTTTCGCAAGATGAGGAAAGAGGAAAAAGCACAGGTGTCCTGGTGGCTATTCTGCATATAGTAATCATAGCTTACATGTGGAAAGTGCCCTTTCAGTGTGGGTGCTATCTGTCCAAAAAGCAGATGGCTTTTTCGATGCACTTTTGCAGTGTTGACGCTCTTTTGAAAGAAGTTTTTTTGGAAGATCTCTTCCGGAAAAGCTTTTTCCAAAAGAAGCCTGCAGTCTAGACATAACCAAAGTTATCACTGTTGATAAAATAGAAACTTTCTCCTGTGCCAGATGGCCAAGTTATGTTTGCAGATCTTCAGTATGTTTATCAACATCCACCTGTTCTGGAGAATCTTGTACAGACTAAAAACTTTATGGGAGGAAGGCAGGCACAGGCATGTGTGTGTGTGTGTGTGTGTGTGTGTACAGAAGCTAATACAATGGGGATTGGATCTATGACCGGGACTCTTAAGTGCTTTTAGTATACAAATAACAGGAGCTTTGGGAGTGCCTGGATTTTGTTCATAGGAAATTGATACCACAACTGTGTATTAGCTTGACTATCTGCATGTAATTTGACTTCCACAATGAAGAGATATAGAAATGCCAATATTAAGTTTAGCGGGTAAGTTATTACTGTGCACTGACAGTCTGAAAAGCCCAAAGTACAGCATTGTTTGTAACAACTATTAGTTATACAGCAGTTGTTAAGGAGAGCATTGTTCATTTCAGGTTGAACAACTGACACAAATTACTGTGGAAAAACGGTGGCCATTGGGAATTAAACTAAGAACGGATAACTGCAGAATGTCTTTAAGTTGAAAGCTTTGCAGAAGAGACTGAGGGAGGGGAAAATTGCTGATTCACAGTCCTATTTTTTTGAGGTGGGGGCTGGAAGAAGCCTTTTTTGTTTTGTACATAGCCTGAGAATAAAATGCATTTAAAAACATTGCACATCTGAAATTTTAGAACAAAGGAATATCATTCTTAGAAGAGCTTTTTGAAGAAAAAGAGGGTGGAAATGAAGTCAATAGTCTTGTAAAAGAAGAAAATAACTCGGAGATAAGTCGGTGCTCTGTAGAAAATTAAATACCTTGCTCTGTGCATCACTACTGTCTTTTTGGATCAAAATCATATGCTATGTATTTTCTATCCACTACAAAATAATTTACATTTGCTGGGGCTGGTTTGCTGATGGCAGCAAGAGAAAAATAAGGCTTAATTGACTACAGCATGGTCAGTCTAACACACAGGCATTTCAGCTGAGATTTGGGCCATATTTGTCATTCTGGGAGTGAAAGTTTCCATGGCAACTCCAAAGCCTTTTAAAGCCCTGGCCTTTCTCAGAATGTGCTTCTCACAGGCTTTTAGAGTTAAGTGTTATGGAATTTTTTGTAATGTGTCATTATTTGTGGTCAGACAGTGGCGAGTAAAGATAAACTTGGTAGTGTCACAGTCAGGCACTCCTAAGTGTGGAAAACCATATTTCGAGGGGTATGTTTCTTCAGTGCATAGCTATGATAAATTCATATTGTTAAAAGTGTCCTGATACCTTTTTCAGAGTTTTAAAAAGTGCATTAGATCATGATGGGTCTATTATCTTTACATTGTGGATCATTGTGATTTAAGAATTTTAAACTTGTGGGAAATCCTTATTTACTGCTAGAATCCCACTTTTTAAAATTTTAATCTGCACAACACAACCAAGGCTATGGAGTCAGTCAGTGCTGGCCTTGGAACATGGGAATTCCTGATCTCAGTGTTGCGTTTAAAGGCCTCACCTTACCTTCTGACTTTTATGCCATACTGTCGCAGATCCCCACATTTTCCCTTCATAGAAACAGTCAAAGCAATTGAATAGTCCTTTTCTGAAGTTTCTTCCTCAGTGGCATAAAAAATTGTTATGCTTCCCCAGTGTCTTAAGTCTTAATAGTCCAGAACTCTGTAGTCAAGCAACATCCGTGGTCTGACATGATTTTAGTTAGACCGATATACGCTTATCATGGATGCTGCCACCTTTCCCCACAGTCCCATAAAGTTTGTTTACCACCACCAATCCTAGGTCTCAATTTGGTTCTAATTTACTAATAAATGTCTTCTAAGAGCCCAGCAAGAGCGGAAGGATTGGTAATGCTGCTAAGCATAAGCATGTTTTTTTATGCTTTATCTACTTATTTCCTTGTGCCAATACAATAAAATTGTGTCACAACACTAACACTTTGTTATGAAGAGAGTTGATAAGTCTTGTCCAGGCATAGGCTTACATGAGGTGTATCAGTTGGAGTCATAACATTACTAAGCAACATTGCAAACATTTTTCCACTTTTTTATTTTTATTTCACCAAGAAAATAAAGACCGACTTAGTACAATATCAACCTCCAGTTTTTAGGCAAATTTTCTGGTTCAGCACCCTTCAAGTCCTGAGAGTGCTGGACTAGAGAGATTCAACCTGTACTGCAAAAGTTACTGTGGTATCTTCTCCCAATTAAAATAGTTGCAGAATAAAACAATTCCTGGGAAGTACTCATTGATTGGAACCTTCTGTCATGCTCTGCCTACATAAGACAATGTTATTTATGTCTTATGTTCCTTTCATATATACATACAACTTGCATTAGCGTTAATAGGAAGCATACATAAGAATCATGAGGAAACTAATAGCGTTTACTTACACAGTCTCCTGCTTAAATGGCAGGGAAAATACTTTTCAGATGAAACTGCATTCTGATGGCTTAATCTGTTAATAGTGTTCATGTTTCATCATCTTAAATTGCTCATGAACATTTTGAGTCTGAACAAAATGCTACCAACAAAAGGGTAGATAATTAGAGAAGATACTTACAGAATACTTGTTGGCTCTAATGCGGAGTACGGACAAGCTAATCAGACTGAACAATCGCTGAAGCTTCTTTGTGATCCACCATTATCAGGATTCCTACTGAGAGATTACACTGTGTATGTTATGGAGTTTTCTTGAAAAGCAGACTGTGTCTGTAATTTGCTGATAGCAAGCGATTAATTAATGTTTGTGTGCTCAGCAGAACATTCTCAATGTTGCCATGTACAAATGTCCAAACAAATTTTCTGTCTGAATAAACAGTGGAGAAAATGGATTTCAGAATGAAGTTGGTAATTAAAATGGATATTTCCCACTATCATCACGGGCCATGAGGGTCCATTCTAAACTTGCTATAGAGGAATAGAAAACATTGGAGCACTAGAGGTGAGCCACCATTGGTGAATTAGATCAGCTATATTAGTGTCTGTCCATGACTGGTCCAGTGCTGGTGTCAGTCTGCTAGATCTCCCTGACACAGTTTATGAATGAGGAGTTCTGTGGAACCTTAAAGACTAACAAACTATATAGTATTGTGAGCTTTTGTGCATAAAACCCACTTCATCAAATGAATTGGACCGGGAATATTCAAGATATATGTAACAGCAAAATCAGTTGCTTATTAATTACAGGACCCATGTTAATTAAGAAAATTAAGCTGGATATCTCCCATTCATAGTTTTTGAAGTGGAAATGCGGATGTCAAAAGCAGGGGAAAGTGACTTTGTTGTGTGTTAACCAGTTAATGTCCTTTATTCAAGCCCAATGTAACAGTATCAAATTTGTAGATTAATTCCAGTTCAGAGGTCTCTCTCTGTAATTGGGTGGTGACATTCCTTTACAGAAGAAATAATACTTTTAAAACCATGACTGAGTTTATGAAGGCAGTAAGGGTATGTCTACACTACAAAGTTAATTCAAACTAATAGACGTTAGTTCGAATTAACTTTGATAGGCGCTACACATGCAAACCGCTAGTTTGAACTTAATTCGAACTAGCGGTGCGCTTAATTCGAACTAGGTAAACCTCATTCCACGAGGACTAATGCCTAGTTCAAATTAACTAGTTCGAATTAAGGGCTGTGTAGCCACTTAATTCAAACTAGTGGGAGGCTAGCCCTCCCCAGCTTTCCCTGATGGCCACTCTGGACACCACCAGGGAAACTTGTCTGCCCCCCTCCCGGCCCCGGAGCCCTTAAAGGGGCACGGTCTGGCTACGGTGCCCATGCCAGGTGCAAGCCTGCCAGCACCCAGCCAGCAGACCCTGCACCTGGCACGGCTCAAGCCAGCTACCCGCTGTCAACCAGCCCTCCTGGGAGCCTGCACAGGTCCACAAGAGGCGGGCACCCACCTGGTTTAGTGCAGACATTGTGGACCTCATCCACGACCTCCACACTAGGCGGAGGAAAGTGGCCGTCTAGGACAGGCTAGCTGCCAGCCTGGCCACCCAGAAGCAGGTTTGAATGAAAATCAAGGTGGTCCACTGAGACCCCCAACCCTGAGCCCTGAGCTTAGGATGGCCATACTGGGTCAGACCAAAGGTCCAGCTAGCCCAGTAGCCTGTCTGCCGACTGCGGCCAACACTAGGGACGCTGGAGGGGATGGACCGAAGACAATGACCAAGCCATTTGTCTCGTGCCATCCATCTTCAGCCTTCCACAAACAGAGGCCAGGGACACCATTTCTACCCCCTGGCTAATACCACTCCATGGACCCAACCTCCATCACTTTATCTCACTTCTCTTTAAACTCTGTTCTAGTTCTAGCCTTCACAGCTAGAGTCTAGTTCCACAGGTTGACTCTTTGCTTTGTGAAGAAAAACGTTTTGCTGTTAGTTTGAAGCCTGCTACGCATTCATTTCATTTGGTGTCCTTTAGTCCTTCTATTATGGGAACTAATGAAGAACTTTTCTTTATGCACCCTCTCCACACCACTCATGCTTTTATAGACCTGTATCATATCCGCCCTCCGTCTCCTCTTTTATAAGCTGAAAAGTCCCAGTCTCTTTAGCCTCTCTTCATATGGGACCTGTTCCAAACCCCTGATCATTTTAGTTGCCCTCCCCTCTCCCACCCCCTCTCTTCCCCTCTCCCACCTCCTTTTCCCAGTCTCCCTGAGTTTTGTTTAATAAAGAGAGTTTCTATTTTTGAACATACGTGTCCTTTATTTTGAACATCAGGAAGGGGGGCTAGGGAGGGTTAAGTGGAAGGAGGAGAGGGAGGAATGGGGCACGAGACCCCGATGGGGAGGACTGGGGTGGCTCTGCGGGCTCCTCGGGGTGGAAGCTCTCCTGCAGCCCCCCAGATTGACACCCCCCCGATGGCAGCCATTGGCAAGTGCAACCGGTCTGATGGCCGAGTGCTGTGATGTGCTGAGTGTGGGCACTCAGGGCACTCCAAGCCAGGATTGCTTTGCAAGCGGGGAACCCCTGAGAACTGTCTGTCCGGGTGGGAGTCGGGACCCTTTAAGCACAGCCCTCGGCTAGCCTGAGACAGCAGCTCCACGCTCTAAGTCCTACACTGATGCCCTGCCGGCACTGCTTCCGGCCATCCTTAACCTCGGTTCAGGGTCCACTCAATGTGGACATGCTAGTTCGAATTAGCAAAATGCTAATTCGAACTAGTTTTTAGGTCTAGATGCACTAATTTGAATTAGCTTAGTTCGAATTAACTAATTAACTAAGTTAGTTCGAATTAGTGCTGTAGTGTAGACATACCCTAACCTGGTCACTGGTATTAACAAATTTCCGAAACACTGAGCTAGACCACAGAGAGCGCTTAAAAGCCCAGTAGTGACAAAGGCTAAGAACTTTCAAAATCTCAATCAGCATTGTGCCAGACCATGGATGGCTTGACAGGGCAGAAATGCCTACACCAAATGGTTAAGACAGAATCAAAGACTATAGGGCTCGTGTATCTACAGTTTATGCTACAGCTTTAATGCAAGTAAACTGGATGTTCCCAAAATAACAAATCTTAGCCTTCTCTAGGAACTGAAGGACTAAGAGCTCCACTATTTTAATTTTAATACTCAGATTGATATAAGGAGCTTTCAGTGGAATTATGCTTATTTACATTAGCTGAAAATCTGACTTAGACAGTCCAGTGACTGGAGAAACAACTGGTCTCAATCTTTTCCTTAGCTGGACTCACCTTTTCTATACTGGAGTTCTTTTTCAAGGATCCACCAAACATCAAGCAAAATCTAGTCAGTCCCTTCCCATATTTATCAATATGGGAAGAACAGGGTGGTTATAACACTCAACACCTGTTCATAAGCCTCCTCTTGAAGCTGAGAACTCCTGAGCCAAAGAATCATGGCAGCTCTTCCATTCTCACTGATAGCTCATACAGAGCCTTCTACATTTGAACGTGTCTGGCTGAAAGTAGAGATGATTAATGTATTATCTATTATGTATTCCCATATCTTTTTGTGAAATACCATGTGATTATAACTTGCATGAGAGCATCTTGCAGGCACATGGAAAAGAAACCTCTGTTAATGGGGCAACTCTTTTTGTTTTATGATTGAAATTCATTGGAATAAGAGTTTAAAAGTTCAATTTAATCTCATTATTACTGTGTTTATATTCCACTTAGGAAAACTGTGAGAAAAGGAGTGGAGAAGGGAGAGAGAAAATACATAGGAAGGAAAACTGTGAGAAAAGGAGTGGAGAAGGGAGAGAGAAAATACATAGGACATCTATTTGTGCCAGATTAGCTTTTGGAGGCCTCTTTTATCAACTGAACATATCACGCTTCCTTTTATAATTCAAAAACTCTTTGCTTGTTTTTAACTGAATCACTCTTGAGAAAATTAATAGGCTTTAATTGCTAAAGGGAAAAAGTCAAATATTTCAACTAATTTTGCATACCTGAAAATTACTCTGAGAAGTGTGCCAAATCTCAAATACCATAAGATTTCCCCAAATCTTTGTATAACAATGCAATATTCATTGTCAAAAAACTATGGTAAGACAGAGATAAGATGTTGGTGATATGTCATGCCTTCCAGAACAGTGAACTGAGCAAAGCTCAAGCTTCTGAAAACCAGGACAGATACAGTTAAAGTTGACCACACAACGTTAACTCTGCTCTGTATCAGCAAAGACCTGTTAACACACATATTTTTATTCTGCCAACCCAACATCTAATAAACAAATTCTTTACCTCTTTTTACAACCCTTTCATTGGCATCCACAGGTTTCCATCTAAAATTATTAATGGACAAAACAGGGGCCAGAAATGTTGTCTAGGCTTTTCAGGATTACATTTTCAAACAAGACTTACGGCCTAAATCTATTTTATTTTAAATTCAAAGGGAATCAGACACCAAAATATCTTAGTGGTCCTGGTTGCTAGGCACTTAGGAAGATGTATCTCATTGAAATCACTGAGACTCCAAAGTCACTTGGTATAAAATTTTCAAAAGTACCTAAATTTATATGTGAAATTCTTAATTGTGTAATAGAGCAATACTGGGTTTTACACGGTGTTAAGGGCAGCTGGATTCTGAGGTATTTTATTAAACATACCCATCACCATAATAACATCAAAGTAAAGATTGGGTTTGACTTTTATACATTGATATTTTTGTTGTGCAGAGACCATACTAATACAAGAGAACACAATCCACTTCTCCTTTCCAATGGCTATAGTTTTTTTTGCAAGAGAACACTGACACAGAAGATTTACCCCCTTCTTCAGATACAGTCCATTTGGTGTCCAAGATCCAATCAAAGCAGGTCAATCATGATTAATTGTTCTTGCTCCATCCCACCATAAAGACTATTACATAATACTGAATAGATTGGATCTGGACCACACAGAGGTCTCCCCCTCTCATTATTGATGCACCTGACAAGAAAAAAAATCATGTATCCACACTGGACCCTCTTTTGTCCTAAAATAACTGGTATTTTCAGCACCCTTACTAATTATGCCTGTACCTTCAGATCCCATGGGCATTTCATCAAGACATACTCCAATGTGTCCTGCGTCCCATCTTCAGCCTAGTTTTTGCAAGGTTTTCTGTATTCCCTACCACTCTCCCCCTGGCAAGCCTCCAACACATTTCTTTATATTTAAAACTGGCGCTCTGGACCTATTGAAGCCTCAAAGGCCCTGAAATGACTGAATCATCTGGACAACTGGCCACCAGCAATGGCTCATATACCTTAGCCTCCAACATATGCTGATACATCCCCAACTTGGTAAGCCCTCCCTTCCCTTCTTCTTTGTGTGTCCCCCACTTCTATAAGTAGTGGAACACACTGAAGAGATTCATGGAGCTAGTCTGGCTTCTTATCCCACTTTTCCATTCTTGCCTTGGTTTCACAGGTTTCTCTTCCCATCACCTCTCCAATGATGCCCACCAACCCCTATGCTGATAGCACTGAACCCAGATTGGTACCATATTATGAGTATGACTCTTTTTGTTTCTCAAGGCTTCCTGTATCTTTTGCAGATAAAATGCAATCTCGAGGTCCTATTAAACTTGTATGGTATCTCATCACTACGCCCCCCATTTTCCACCTGTTGACAGATTAAAGACATCTTAAGATTTCTTCCTCCATCCCTAAGGATGTTACATTTGAGCTTGTTTCATACAAAGATCTACTTAGTAACAGCACATAGCTACTTTGTCCTTTATCCTTCTGTTGCAGCAATTTGAACTATTCTAGGATGAAATCTATGATTTCTCATAGGAAGTGAATTAATATGCATTCTCATCCCAGTCTCTGGTATGTTTTCCCACTTTTGCACAAGGCCAATGCTGACAAAGATTTAGAATTAATGATATTTGATGTAAAAAATGAGGTATTATTTCCCAGGCACTGATAATTTTCCCTTACTCATTGATTTTCTTCATCAGTTTGGTGGATGTTAACCTTGTTTTCTTGCGAGAAAGCTTCTTTATAACTGTGCGAGACCTTGGCAGTAGATCATGCATTATTAGTCCTTGAAGGTTGACAGCATAATGACATTATGCCCCCTTCCTCAAGCACACACATAAAGAGTCCAACTGAATCAGAACCGGGAAACAAACAATGAAGCAGGAACTCTATAGTCTCTTACATGCCAGAGGTAAATTTGGAGGTAGATTTCTTTTGGGACAGAAAGGGGTAAAGTGTGTAAAGTGTGGGTGGTCTTAGCCTATATAATGGCAAGATCATACACGTTGTATTTTTTTTCCATTTCCCAGCTTGGAAGATTCTATGTGGGCAGGGATTCTTTTCCTCCACCATCACATTATACTCCTTGCAAAGCTCTTTCACTTAGACCAGATCTACACTAATGGATAAGGTCGGACTAAGATATGCAACTCCAGTCATGTAAATAAAGTACCTGGAGTCAACTTACCTTAAGGTGAATTTCTCAAGCATTCCCACAGTGGGTGGTCAATGGGAAAAACTGTCAACTTCCCTTACTCCTTGCAACTTTGAAGAGTACTGAAATCAATGGGGTCATCCTCAGCATTTGATTTAGTGAGTTTTTAGTAGATCTACTAAATTGAATTCTGGAAGATCAGCCTCCACCAAGGACTAAGAGCACATATCCAGAAGTGGAGATATGCCTTTGGTCCTTGGTTATCTAGAATTTTCACCCTGTCTATTTTAACAGCCATTTCAGCATTTTACAGTTTCAGAAGTACTCTGTTAGTAAAGAAAAATATTCCTCCCTCCCTTCAGACTGCCCTAACTCAATCATCCATTGACCTTGGTTTTCTATTAGAACTTAAATGACAACGAGGACAAAACAAGAGTGAGGATTTGTTGTTTGTTTTCTTCACTCATTCTAAAATGCTCTTACCTGTTTTATTGTTCCCACCTTAGCAGTAACAGGGCTGACATGATGCACTGCCCATATGAGAATGATATTTTTCACACTAAATCATTCTTGTGCTCCTTTGGGTCTCCCACTTTAGATGGCACTTTATCAGGTCTTACAGTTATTGGATTTCTTTGTTTTCTTTCTATTTAAGTGAATTTAATACCTGTGAAGGGTGCTAGGTTGACAGCCCTGGAGAATGAAGTCCTCTGTTTATCCACAGATCAATTTATCTCAGACCGGAGTTGGAGGCTCAACTTGTAGGGGTGACAATGGAGTCACTCCTTCTCTCCTCTCCTTAGCCTCTTTTCTGATATTGGTGGTGGTAGTTTTCATGATGTAGGCATCTTTGCAGTAGGAACTAATGTAAAAACACTAGCTTATTTCACATCAGGTGTAGCTCTTTTTTGGTATGTTTATAACAGTAATGAGTGCCAATTATGTGAAGACTGTTTCAAATATGAAAGTAAAATAAAATTTTAACAACACATCATACATTATTCCTGTATCTTCTCTAAGTATTTAATGTGTTGGAATTATTACCTACTGACATGATACCATCTGAAGGTTATGACATGGTAGTTATTTAACCATGCATAGTTTCACACTTCATTTTAGGCCAAGAAATAAGGTGTGTTGTGCACAGGTGGAATCATAGAAATTATAGAAATGTTAGGCATCAAGAGACCACAAGAAGTCACATAGTACTTCCCCTGTGCTCTCTGGCAAGACCAAGACAGCTCAGAACATCCCTGACAGGTAGTTATTTAACCTGTTTTCAAAAAACCTCCAGTGATGGGGATTCCACAACATCCTTTGAAAATCTATTCCAAAGCTTAATTATCCCCCTGTTTAGAAAACTTTTCCTAATAGCTAACCTAAATCTCCCTTGCTGCAGATTAAGCCCATTATTCTTGTCATACCTTCTATGGTCATGGAGAGCAATTGATCAGGGTCCTCTTTATAAAAGACCTTAACATCTTTGAAGACTATTATCAGGTGCCTCCTTCGTCTCCTTTTCTTATGTCTAAACATTCCGGCTGTGTCTACATTGGCATCCCTTTCCGGAAAAGGGATGCTAATGAGACACATCACAATTGCAAATCCATGGGGGATTTAAATATCCCCCGCGGCATTTGCATTTACATGGCTGCCGCTTTTTTCTGGCTTGGGGATAAGCCGGAGAAAAGCGCCAGTCTAGACATGATTCTCGGAAAATAAGCCCTTTTCCGGAGGATCTCTTATTCCTACTTGAAAGTACTTATTCCATGTAAATGCAAATGCCGTGGGGGATACTTAAATCCCCTGCGGATTTGCAATTGCGATGTGTCTCATTAGCATCCCTTTTCTGGAAAGGGATGCCAATGTAGACACAGCCACCCAGGGTATGTTTACACTACCACCCTAGTTCGAACTAGGGTGGTAATGTAGGCATACCGCAATTGCAAATGAAGCCCGGGATTTGAATTTCCCTGGGCTTCATTTGCATCAAGCCGGCCGGCGCCATTTTTAAATGCCGGCTTGTTCGAACCCCGTGCCGCGCGGCTACACGCGGCACGGGCTAGATAGTTCGAACTAGCGTACAGTTGGATATTTTTAATAATTTTGTTGGAAGGTTGACTGAATTGCAACACAGCCAAATTAGGCTCCTACCATTCTGCCTCCAGTTCTGATTCACCTGTGCACATTTCCATCATGGACAATAAATCCAATCTTGTATGAGCCTGAGGACCACAGACCCAGGGTAGAATTCCATGGGGGAAAATATGAATACACTGTAAATTGCTATGCAACAGAATAATCAGTTTATTTCCAAATAGAAATATCTTCATAGCTTAACCACAGCTTTGGAAAAGGTACACAGAAAATTGCATGTCAAAATGATAAATCTGTCAATTTGTAAAACTGCTTATTGTTATGGGCATGACACTGACAATAAAATGAGGGGGGGGGAAGCCTTATGTTGGAAAGGTTCTGCTACAAAAGACATACCACACCTGCTCTTCATTTATATTTGCATTTGGCTGCTGCATTTCTTCAGGATACTCCCCCCCCCCCCCCCAGGTCCATTGGTCAAAAGGAAAAGCACAATCAAAACACTTGTCTGTACAAAAGTAGCTCGTATATTTGAGGGTCACCACAGGTATAATTACATTAACTGTTTGCCAAATTAATGATTCCAAGCCATCAAATCCTAATGTTCATTCCAAGCAATAGGATATATGAATGGGATACATGTCTCACTGCAATAGGAACCAGAGTACAAGAAGGGAAAATAGAAAGATCTTCTTGGGGATGATTAGTTGGCTCTTGGGCTCTCTCAGGCTAAGCCTACAGACTAGACTTACACAGAGCTGTGGAAGAGCAAGGAAAGTGTAGAGGCCTTAAAAAAAAGGGACTTGACCCTGTATCCATAACACAAAAGAGTGCTGCTACTAAAGTCATGTCCTCCCAAGTCCATTGAAGCATATGAGATGCTTTCCACAGACTTTTAATGAATCTTCACTCAGACCATAAATTTCAGAAAAACTGAACAGTCAGTGGAAATTCTTTGCTTCCTTCTTTGGATATGTTTTGACACATTTTTAGCACCTTAAGATGCATTATTGGATACTCTCTTTAAATACTCTGGCTTTAAAAAAAATCTTTAAAAGACAATATTATGAGTTACAACTCATGTTTTTTCAGCTCTCTTAAAAGTTATTCCCATACAGGAGAGAAATGGTTCTTCAATTCCTAGTCATGCAAAACTCTCTCGCTTCACTGAAGTCAATAACAGTTCTTTCTAAAAACTTAAAAAATGATTATTGTCAACAGATTTAAGTAAAAATAATTTTAAAAAACCCTCATATCTACAACTAGTCAAACATTTCAAACTGAAAATTTCAATTGAAAAGTGCCATTTGATTAAATCTGTGTGTTCACAAAAATGTACTAGTTCTGAAGCTTACGGAAAATCATCAAAGCCTTTAGGTTTAACTTTATCTTTTCAACTTCAATAATGGTGAAAATGTTATCAAATATAAAATTCAAAATACCTAAACTAAACCAAAATATTTGTATCTTAGTGAAACATTTTGGTAAGAGCAGCAAAGAGTCCTGTGGCACCTTATAGACTAACAGAGCATAAGCTTTTGTGGGCAAAGACCCACTTTGTCAGATGCATGGAGTGGAAATTTCCAGAGGCAGGTATAAATATGCAGGCTAGAATTTTGGTAAGGTTATAAAATGTTTTGGAATACTTTGTTTCAGAAATTTCAAACTTTTTAGTATTTATTTCTCTAGAATGAAACCAAACTTCAGATTTCTCATTGAATGAAAATTCTATTTTTCAGTCAGTTCTCCTAATAACTGATAAAAAAAATAAGACATGAATTGAAAGACACTGTAATTAAACTCTTACGTGTCTTTTAACATTATGTATATTTTATACTATTCGTGTTATCTGGTATTGATATGTAGTAGTCCACGGATTTATTTGTATATATTATCTTGAAATATGAAGTTTTAAATAAAGAAAACATAAAGGGAATTTATTCTGTTGCAATATAACCTCTGAATGAAAAATGCAAAAAAAAAATCCTTTTCATTATATTTCATAAAATAAGCAGAAGTGAGATATTCCATATAAGCACACACATTTGTTTTTGTTCCAATAAGAAAAAAAAAACCCTAGAACACCATGTAAAAAAAGAAAGTTATTTTGCACTGTAGTCCAAAACAGATAGCTTCTAAATCATGAAGTGCTTGAAGAAGAAATTCAGGAAATATATTTGAATATTTCAACTGTTTGAGTCCTCTTGCTCTATCTTTTCAGATCTTCCTTTTTGACAATTGTTTAAAGAAACATACATATCTGTTAGTACTTAAATAATTTATCCAGTGGATTTAGCCATTCAATAAAGAATACAACATTCCTTTGTTGTCATCTCTGCTCTCCCCCATGACTGTGAATTGGTCTCAGTTCTTTGTGGCTATTTGATGCTTTCCCATTTAAGCAGCGTTGATTAGTTTTGACTGGCATGAGAAACCCCATGGTATTGCTTCTCTTCTCTGACTGCATATAATATGCAGCTACAGATGAATATGAAAAGTAAACTTCGCATACTCACACAGGCAAAAATTTAGTGCATAATCCAAGTTCAATGAATGACCACTGCAAATGAGCCAGAGTGGCCAAATTACATTCATTTTCATTGACTAGTCAAGGCATTTGTGGGAAGTATTTTGTAGTAAATACCTAGCTCTAATAGAACATTCCCCCCCTTTGCAATCTAATTTGCTCAGAATCATTTTTGTGTCTGTGTGAAATCCCGTTGATTTTATGGGACTCGCCACAGGAGTCCTTTGTCCACACACAAATCCCATCAAAATCAAGAGGCTTTGCGTGGGTACAATGGGCCATCTGTGTATATCTGTTTGAATGATCAGGGCACGTATATGAATAATCTTTTTCATTCAATCTTTCCTACAAGGAACGGTTAGAGCTCTAATGTTACGGACATACCTGCCCTTTTACACAGCTCTAAACTGAAGATATCCAGAGCAATCTACTATAGGTCTGTTATGGAATATACATTTTCTGTGTTAAATATAGTATGATAAATCAATTCTGCATGGACTACTGGAAAGACATGTGCCTTCAGGACAGTGGATTCCTCGCTAATGGATCTCACATATGCATTATGATTATATTTGCTGAGAATACAGATTGGACCTCGCTGATCTGGCACCCTCGGGACCTGACTGGTCCTGAATGAGGTGATTTGCTGAACCAGGGAATTTCTCTCCCCTTCTGGCCCATGCTGCCATTGGGTTAGGACTCCAGCCTGACTCTGCTGCTGTCCCAGACCCATGACGCACAGCACCAGAGCTCCATAGCTGGGGCAGAGCTCAGCAGCTGCCTGGCTCTGTGGCCAGGGTGGGGGCTTTCCAGTAAGGGCTGAGGTGGAGGTCTAGGGACAGAGCTCCCTGGCCGCTGCTGGGGCTGGAGCTCCACAGCCACTGATGGGGCCAGAACTCCCCAATATGCTATTCATTCCTTCCCCCCCGCACACACACCTTGAGTTGCTGGTGCCCCCTAACATGCTCCTGCCCCACTGCCAGACCTCCCTGTTCCTGGACCACAGATGTTACCTGACGAGGGAATCCCATTTAAGGGAAGTACAACCTGTATCATATATAAAAATAGAGATCAGTGGTTAGAGTAGATGGAAAAGAACTACTGATAACATTACATAATGCCCCAAGAGCATAAAATATCCCAATTTTACATTACTCAAAAAGTTTCTTGTGCTGTCTTGTTTATGGGGTTAGAAACATCTCTCCCTATCTCCTAATCTGTATTCTTTCAAAGAGAAAGAAAATGTTTCTCTTTCATTCCTATAGCTAATGGAAACATTCCCTTATATCCTGTATTAACTTCTGGAAAGCCACCTCCTCTTTCATCTTCATGACACCCTCATTACCCTCCAGCTATGCTTTTAGTAGGTCTATATACAATTTTTATTTTGGGAGGAGGATGCAAATAGTGCTGCACCTTTGCATATTTCCTCGGGGGTTTTTTGGAAAATGCTCCAGTGTCCACATGCGGCCAAATTTTGAAATAACCCCCTATTTAGAAAGATCCCTGTAAGCCTCATTGTGGGAGGAATAAGGGATCTTTTGAAAAAGAGGTTTATTTCTAAATTCGGCCATGTGTAGATGCAGGTAAATACCAGAAGACCATATTCTGAAAAAAAACCCGGAGGAAGTATGCAAATGCACAGCACTATTTGCATCCTTCTCCCAAAATAAAAAATGTGTGTAGGTATCTGAGTATTACTGCTAAGACCAACTCCCCTGCCCATCATTTAGAGAATTACTGTTTACGTCTTAGCACTAACATTAGGAAACCCATCAGTTTTCTGCACCCATCAGCAAATGCTCCACAAGTGTAGTTGTTACTACACCAATCTGAGACCACTGACCTAAAAGATAATCAGCCTTTTCCTGCTTGATGCCACTTAATTTGCACTGTTATTGTGGCCAGCATTTTTCCATTTCATGTATTGGAGAGGGGAGGGAAGAGACGGTTACTCTTCTTGCCTTGAAGATTTTACTATTAATGTTCCATACATTTAGGAATATAGATAAGTACCCCAAAACATGGAGATTGCTGGGAATCTGTTTGTTTTCTCCATACATCTACCATATGCCAATCTCTCCTCTTTAACCATATCTTTTATTATAATATCTCCAAAGAACTTTTGAATACTACTTTTATGCAGAAGGCATTTATAAGGCTACATTGCTAAGCAGAGGTTAAATTGGAAAGTGTGTGTCATGTGTTTCAAATTCAGCTCTGTCATAAGGGCATGTCAGTCTACAAGAGCTATGTCCACTTCCACTATGAATAACCCAAGAAGTCCTTTCTTTTGAAAGAGTCTCAAGTCTATCTTACTTCAGCATTAAACAGATGATGTGAAATAAAAAGGGAAAATGGTTCATATAAGAATTTACATATGTATTCAACTAGTACACATTTTCAATATTCAAATGCTGAACAAGTAAAAAAATTACAACTATCATTTGTTTTTTGTGCAATTTCCTACTTCACATTCAACAAACAGAAATTAAGACAACATAAAGAAAAAGCACTATATTTAATGTGGCAAAACACATTTGCCAAGAAATAGAAAATGGAAGATGGATTTTGATGGGGTTTATATTAATACTAATGGATATATGAATTGCACTCCCCATTTTGCTGGGGCATCCTGGATGAGTTTCACAGACATATGCAAATATATCAACAGTTCATTCTAGGCTGAGCTATGACAGAATAATTAAACATGAAAAGACATGTTGGATCATCCAATTTATATGTCAGCTAGTATAGAAGTGTACCATGCAGCATATTATGTATTGATATCTCCAGTCCAATTCTGGAGTGTCAGCTGTTAAGGCTTATGCCAATTACCAGCTAAATATGTTCTAGGCTGTACAGATATCAATATTTGTACTATTTTCCTTACAGCCATCATAAATCTTCCTTATGATTCCTAGTTACAGATTTATGTGTCCAAGTAATGCCTTTCTGCCTTTGTGTTCACACCCTTCAAATTATTCAGATGATTACCGGATATCCTAGTTTTCCACTATTAAAAAAATCAACAAAATGTCTCATAAAATCATAAAAATCCATGTTTTTCTGTGATTACAATGAAATCTTGAACTTTTGTCTTCCAAGCCACAACACACACGGGTATGTTCAACAAGTGCAATCTATCATTATAATAAAATAAAATTAATGAAGTTGCAGTTCACATTTCTTACATATATCAAATACTTCAATGTCTGTATTTTCAGAAAATAGGGGTTTTTAAAACATGTTGGAATGATCCTGGTGCACCGCATTGTTTCTTTTTACTGTTGTTGATGGTTCTTCTATTTCAAGCCTCTTGTTTTAAGCTTTTTTTCAGTTTATGTTTATTGCTTTCCATGTATTCTACAATTCTCTGCCTTCAAACTTAACCTACAGCTTTGCCGCATGCAGTACAGAACAGCACATTACTATCGATGTGAAATTTGTCCTTGCCAAACTCAGTCATATAGTCTTTAAAGTTTTCAGCATCTTTTCATAACTTTAATTACTCATGTCTGAAAACTGATTGATAGGAGCTGCTGTCATATGATGTTGAGCCTTTGGCACTGAAGTGCTCAGAGGATAGGTCTACACTAGGAAATAATTTCCAAATAAGTAAAATCGAAATAATAACTCCCCAAATAACAACATTGAAATAGTGTGCATGCACTATGGGGGAACATTGAAATTAGTTGGAATTATTTCAAAATGGCGCATCCACACTGATTGGAGCCTGCCTCAGCTTAGAGCCTCTGGAAGCACTTTGGGGAGGACACCAGCAAGGAGGACACTTCCTGTGGCTACTTGGTCAGGCAAGATACGACACATGCTTTCAGGAGCTCCTCTCTAGAGCCATGTCTCACCTGCCCCTCCTACACTGCCTCCCACCTTGTGGGACACAAAACAGACACGGTGTGCCCTGGTTGCCCTTCTAGACATCACAGCAGTGACAACATGGAGCCAGAGCTGTTGCAAAGCAGTTCCAGGCTCATGGGCCTCGTGTTGTGCCTGATGGCACAGTTTGCCCTGACCACTCACATGCTGCTACAGCAGGCTGACAACCAGACCGGACCGGAGGTCTTCATCACCCAGGTCCTGATGCTCCTGCTGCTATGCGTGCCCCTCGGTTCCCTGGACACTGTGAAATACAGCTTCCTGTGGAAGGAGATCAGTTTGGATTGATGGGACCGCATCGTCCTGCAGCGATGGGACAACCTCTGCATGTGGAAGGCCTCAGGGGCAGGTGTAGGAGGGGCAGGTGAGACATGGCTCTAGAGAGGAACTCCTGAAAGCATGTGTCATATCTTGCCTGACCAAGTAGCCACAGGAAGTGTCCTCCTTGCTGGTGTCCTCCCCAAAGTAGCCTCAAAACTTCTGCATGTGGAAGGCCACCTTCCTGGAACTCTGAAAGTGGCTCACCCCTGTCCTGAGGTGACAGGACACCCAACTGAAACTCACAATCCCGGTGCAGAAGTGTGTCACCACCACCCTCTGGAAGCTTTCCATGGTGGATAGCTACCACTCTGGTGGAAAGCAATTTGGCATGAGGAAATTCACAGTAAGGGCATGCTCCTGCAAGTAGTCAAGGCCATTAACCATGTGCTGGCACAGAATGTTGTCATTCTGGGGAGCGTGGATAGCATCATTGATGTCTTTGCTGCCATGGGCTTCCCAATCTGCGGGGGGGCCATAAACGGCACTCACATGCCCAACCTGGCCCCCTGACCACCATGCCTTGGACTATATCACCAGGGAGGGGAACTACTCCAAGGTACTGCAGGCCCTCATGGATCACAAGGGACGCTTCACCAACATCAATGATGGCTAGTCAGGGAAGATGCTTGAGGCCCGCATCTTCTGGAACTCGAGCCTCTTCCACAAGATGCACACTGGCACTTTTTTCCCATATCGCACCATCAGAGTTGGGGAGGAGGAAATGCCCATCTGCACCTTGGGTGACACTGCCTACCTCTTGTTCCCTTGGCTCATAGACAGCCTGGGCCTCACCAAGGAGCACTTCAACACTAGGTTGAGCAGGTGCCACATAGTGGTCGAGTGTATATTCGACCATTTAAAGGGGAGGTTCCAGAGTCTCCTCACCTGGACCTCAGCGAGTGCGACATTCCCTTTGTGGTGGTGGCCTGCTGTGTGCTCCACAACCTCTATGAGAGAGACTTTTATGCCAGGGTGGGGGGCAGAGACTGAATAGCTGGCCAGGTATACGAGCAGCCAGACATCAGCACCATTCGGCAAACACGTCAAGGAGCTATGCTCATCAGGGAGGCCTTGAGGGAGAGTTTCAGCCAAGGCCAGCTGTGACACTCTCTCCCCGTGGGTTTCCACAAGGAGCCTCTGCATTCCCTCTGTGTCCTTTTCCTCTCCAAAGACTGTTTATTTGGGGGATATACAAAGAGGGTGGGACTGGTGAAAGAATCTGTAATGTGGGATGGGAAGGAGGAGGATGGGGAGCTCAGGGCTGGGGCTGGGACTAGATCCTGCTTTGGATAGCTTGTGCAGCTTTGGCTGCTCTAGTGGTTCCACCGCTACATGTTCTGGAGCCCTGGAAGTCCCTGTTTGGGCTAGGAGGGGAAGCTACTGGGGGAGGAGAGTGGAGAGGTGGCTGGTGGTCTGCTCCATGCATAAAGCCATGAATTCCATCACTGAGGTGAAGAAGGAGGACTTGACCTTGTACTGGCATGCCAGCTGATCCCAGGTGGGCTTCCACTGCTCCCAGTCAGCGGCCTGCTCCTCCTCAAGCCCCCAGAAGAGGGACTGCAGGCAAGAAATCTGCTCCCTCATTAGGTCCTCCTGGGTGTGTTTCTTCCTGACAGCCATGGGAGACTCAGAGGGAGCTTTAGGGTCTGCTAGGACTCTGTCGGCTTCTGCTGTCTGGTCCGGGGCTTACCAAACTGGCCATATGCCACAAGCCCTTCTCCTGAAACCTGCTGTTTTAAGCTCTGCAGGAGAAAGGGAGCAGAAGAGTTGGCAGGTTTGGCCAGAGCAGTCACAAATGCATCTGAGAGAGGCCTCTGGAGACCAATTATTTTGAATTAGCAGCACCAGAGCATCCACACTAACTCTATTTTGAAATAACGATTTCAAAATAAGTGTTATTCCCCAAGGAAAGCAGGAGTATAGATTTTGAAATAACAGTCTTGGGTTATTTCGAAATAACTCCCTAGGGTTGACCAGGGCTGAGAGTTAAGTCCATGTCTCTTTGTTGCCTTCAGTCCTGAGCCTGAGACAAAATGTATTCATAGCTATTCTTCCTGGCACTGTGCTTTACTTTTATGGAGTGGGTTTTCAATGTCAGGAAGATGATGTGGGAGGTGGAGTATGTGTCATGTTCACAGCTGGCCCAGCTTTGAAGAAATTTACAAGGTTATGAAGCCTAGCCCTAACCTCTGAGCAACACCAAAGGTCTTGGGTCAGACGATGGTGATGTGCTTCAAGCAAAGCCATCTGTTGCCTACATAGCAGGCACATTCCTGCAGGGGCAGGCATCCCAGAGGAGCCTTGCAATCCCCATAACCCAAGGATGCTGGATCCAGCACTGGTCGCATCCCAGAGAGAGAGAACTTCTATCCTTTCCCCTTCGGGGTGGAGGGTGTTGGGGGAAGTGTATGAAAGTGGGAGACACTACTTGCCAGAAAGAATGCTACTGGGTTCTTCTCTCCCGCCCTTCCTCCCCAGCAGGTTCCCATTCTTAGGATCAGTCTCCTCCACATTGCCACACTTGATTGGGAGCTAATGCTGTCCAAGTGCGGGCATAATCCTATGCTATGTGCGGCACTGCTATTTGTTTCCATGACACCAGTCTCCTTTGTGGTACCTTGTCATGAGAAGATATCCCACCATGGAGGTTGGAGTAAAGCAGGCTTCTCCAGGAACTTTGTAAGAAAGACAAAGGGGATCCTTTGTGAGAGCATCTTGGAGCTAAGTGCTCTGGACTGGTGCTCCATGTGCACCTAGGTGAACAGGCTGTTGTGCAATCCCCGGGCCAAGTAGCTGAGTGAGTAGTGTGCAGCCTGTCACAGACTTTCGCCTGCCCCTGCGTGTGTACAGGGAAAGATATAGAACTCACCAGAAATGCCTTCTCCAGGTTTGTCCGAAGCTTGGGAGACACCCTTGGGAGACACCTGGCTCTAGAGTGAAGAACAAGTCCTGTCTGGTGGGCGTAGTTGCCTGGCTGGCCTCCTCCTCATCCTCTCTCTGCTATTCCTCCCCCTTCTTGTCTGCAACCCCACCCTCATGGAAGCTGAAGCCAGATGATTCTAGCCTGGATTTGACAAGGATGGTGTGGGGGTGGGGTGACTGGCCTTCCTCCAAGAATGGCATTGAACTGATCGTAGTAGCAGCAGGTGTGTGGTGCTGCCCCAGAGGCTGGTGACCATCTGGCCATACACATTGGCTTTCTTTTCTCTGGTATGGAGATCCTGGAGGTTGGTCTCCTCTCCCCAGACCTTGATGAGATCCAGGATCTCTGCACCAGTCCAGGCTGGAGCTCTCCTATATTCCTGGCTAGTGGCAGTCAAGGGTACTGCAGGGGTGCTGACAGCCATGGGAGACTCAGAGGGAGCATTAGGGTCTGCTAGGACTCTGTCGGCTTCTGCTGTCTGGTCCGGGGCTTACCAAACTGGCCATGTGCCACAAGCCCTTCTCCTGAAACCTGCTGTTTTAAGCTCTGCAGGAGAAAGGGAGCAGAAGAGTTGGCAGGTTTGGCCAGAGCAGTCACAAATGCATCTGAGAGAGGCCTCTGGAGACCAATTATTTTGAATTAGCAGCACCAGAGCATCCACACTAACTCTATTTTGAAATAACGATTTCAAAATAAGTGTTATTCCCCAAGGAAAGCAGGAGTACAGATTTTGAAATAACAGTCTTGGGTTATTTCGAAATAACTCCCTAGGGTTGACCAGGGCTGAGAGTTAAGTCCATGTCTCTTTGTTGCCTTCAGTCCTGAGCCTGAGACAAAAAGTATTCATAGCTATTCTTCCTGGCACTGTGCTTTACTTTTATGGAGTGGGTTTTCACAGCCCAGAGCAGGATATTCCCTCCTCAGCTCAGAGCAGGGATTTACCATGCTCAGAAAGTAGTCACTTCACTGGACTTTATCCTCATTTTCATCTTTGTTCTGCTAATCATTCCTAAATACCCGTTTTTAAAAAGGCCGTGCCTTGAAACAAAGTGTTCTGACTCCAGGCCCCAGGCCTTGCCACCTCTGAAGTACAAAATCCAGGACATCTGAAATGGTCTTGAACCCACTGAACTGCACAGTTGGTAGTGAATACTGAGCATCCTTCCATATTTCCCAGGACAGCTACCTCAAACAAGAGAGAACCCTGGGCAAACCTGGGCAGGTGGCAACCTCGCTAGGTCTCAACTATCCTTACAGGGGATGGACCATTTTTGTTATAGTTCCCAAGCTCTCTCCCTTCTTCTAGTTACATGTGTATTTCTCATGTCTTTCCTGATAACTCAGTCTTTCCCTACTCTGTAATCATCTTTTATTACTCTTCTCTGAACTCTCTCTATTTTATCAACATCTCTCAGATATTGAAATCTCTTGAATGGAAGAAAGCATTCCAGATATTGTCTAATATCTATTGCACATTGCCTAACTGTGAACAGAATCCAAAAATGTGTCACTGAATCAGTTTTAGAAACCAGTGGTCTTTTTATTTGAAATAAAGCAAGTGATGTAGTCAGTTCTTAGTAACAATGTCATCTGCCACCAAATATTATCTATGCAAAGACTAAAAAGAGACACGGCTTTCCTCCTTGCTGAAATAAAGCACAATCTAATCGCAGAGATTTTAAAATTTACTTCCCTTAGTGGATTTGCTACCCAGGAGTCTGTGCCTGTTCTAAGCTATGTATCATTTTTGCGATACTTGCTCTCACCCATATTAGCATTTGTATTGAACTCAGAGGATGATCGACATAACTACATCCAGCATTGCACAGATTAGATTGAAAGGCACAAGGGAACTTATAGAGTGCGGTGTAAAAGAAGATGGCCTTGTAAACTTTTAACACCAAACTGAATTATGATGAGGCAGAGGCTAAAGCATCTGCAAACACCTTCTCCTACCCACTGAAGTGAACTGAAGTGGAACTACTCGGTTATTTGGCTGATCACATTTTTTAAATATATGGCTCAGGCTTTGATTAAAATTAATTGTGCTGATAATAACAATAAAAACCTCATTGTAACTAATATAACTATGCATGGATGGAGGCTGTATTTTGAGAGCTTTTTGAAGCAGTTTTATATCGAGCTTATTTTCTTAATAAAAGAATATATAAGATTATTTCAGAACCATAATATTAAATGTATACACTTTGCACCTAATGAATTAGTAGATCTGTGGGCCAAAGGAGATAGGTTCATAGTCTACAGCAAGGCAGAATTATTTCTATGGACTGACACTCAGTTGCATCATCTTTATATTAAAGAAATTTTCATCCAACTCCAGTTCAGCTATGGAAACATAGGATAAAATTCTGGATTCATTGAAATCAAGGGGAAAAAAATCTTATTGCCTTGAATAGGGCCAGGGTTTCAAAACCCTCTACTTTATAAAGTCTGCTGGTTATGTCATTGTTTGAAGCACCGTGTTATGTGAGGTTATCCAGAGCTAGTCTAATCAGAACAGTGCTGTAAATGATGACAGCTGTTAATAGAACATCTGCATTCTGATTCCCAAATGTTCATACCACTCGTGTTGACCAGGGCTGGATTAAGACCTTTAGCGGCCCTACGCACTGATAACATTATGGTGCCCTCCCCATATGTAATTCAAAATAAATGCAATACTATACCATAAAATCTCTCCCTTTTTTTTGTGTGTGTGTCCCTGCTTTGCTGGTTCCCTAAGCATGTGCTTAGTCTGCCTATTGGGTAATCCAGCCCTGGTGTTGACAAGATAATTTATAAATGTGATATTTTTGCAAAGTGTCTCTATAGTCATTCAGGGCCTTACCGTAAAATTACACAAAACCCTTTTCCCAGTAGAAGATAATTATTCTTCATTTTGAAAGTTTCTTTTTATATTAGTGCTGTTGATTTCCTAAGTTTACCATTAATCCACAAATTAAAAAAATGTTATTTTTTTCATAAACAAAGAGGGTAAGTTGTATTGACTGTGAGTATGTGGAGAGCTACTGCTTTATCTGTGCAAATGTTTATGAATTCTGAAAGTTCCAAAAAGTTTAGCACAATTGGCTAAGTTATTCATTATTCATTATTCAGTGTTGTCCATTCTAGTCTTGAAATTCCTCAATCATTAAGTCATGAAGTCGGATCCCTACTTACGAATGGGGCTTTTCTCACCATGGAGGATGCGGGCGGCGGGACTGCGGCGCGTCTGGGCGGTCCCGCTGCCTGTGTCCTCCACAGCGAGAAAAGCCGCTCCACGTCTCCCTAGTCTGCTGGGGGGGCCCAGCTGCTCTGCCTCAGGCTTCCTGGAATCAGCCGCTGATCAGTTTCAGCATCAGCTGACTGGGGGACACCTGGGGTAGAGCAGCTGGTGTGCTGCCGGGTTGGTCCCGCCGTGCCGAGGTGCGGCGCTACCAGACCAACCCAGCAGCACTCCAGCTGCTCTGCCTCAGGCGTGTCTGATTCAGCCGCTGCTGGTCAGTTTTTCTTCCGCAAAAGGCTTCTTGCGCAAAAGCCCTGCAGTGTAGACAAAGCCTTTGAGAGAAATACAGAGCAATGAAAGGAGGAATGGGATTAATGATTTACAGACTCCAATGGCAGAAGGGACCTCCACAAATATCTAGCTTGACTTTTGTGCACACACACACTTTAGTATTTCTCCAGGAAGCTTAATTAAAGGCTACCTTTCTGAAAGATTTCTAATCTCATTTTAAAGACTCCAAGAAAGAGTGAATCTACCACTTTCCCTGGTAAACTGCTTCAGTATTAATTACCCTCACTGCTAGGAAATTGCATCTTATTTCAAGGTTGAATTTGTTTAAGTTCAGTTTTCAGCCCTTGGCTCTTGTTATGCCTTTGACAACAAGATTCAAAAGCCTTCTACAATTAGATATTTTTTCCTTGTGTAAGTGCCTATGTATAGTGATCAAGTCACTTCTCAGCCTTCCTTTTGATAAAAAGCCTCTCATCAAAAGTTCTTTTCAGATGGTTTCCTATCATTGTAGCACTGCATATATCATTGTTGCACAAGTTAAAAGGACTATCTGGAATATTAACCTGGAGATATAGCTTTATTGCTTTAATAACCAATATTCCCCACAAAACACCTTTCAGGATCCATGGGTCCTATATACGCCTATACATGCAGTGAATTTCATTCAGTGCATCAGATATACCAACTGCAACTATGTGGGTGAAATCAGATAATCACTACACACTTGGATAAACTCACACAGAAAAATGATAAATCATAGTCTCATCAGACTGGAGGGACCTTAAGAGTTCATCTAGTCTAGTCCTCTGCCCTCATAGCTGGACTAAGTATTGTCTAAACCATGCCTGACAGGTGTTTGTCTAACCTGCTCTTAAAAAATCTCTATTAATGGACATTCCACAACCGCTTTAGTAAATTTAATCCAATGCTTACTCAACCAGACAGTTAGGAAATCTTTCCTAATGTCCAACCTGAACCTCTTTTGCTGTAATTTAAGCTCATTGGTTCTTGTCCTGTCCTCAGAGCTGAAACAGAATATTTTTCCTTCTCCTCCTTGTAAATAAACTCCTATATATTTGAAAAAAGTTATATTCCCTCTCAGTTTTCTTTTTTCAAAACTAAACAAACCCAGTTTTTCCATCTTTCTTCATGTTTTCTAGATCTGTAATCATTAAAGATGCTGTTCTCTAGACTTTTTCCAGTTTGTCCACATCTTTTCTGAAATGTGGCTTACAGAACTGTAAACTATACTCCTAGTCAGCATGGAAAAGATTGGAAGAATTACTTCTCATATCTTATTTGCATCATTCCTGCTAATGCACTGCAAAATGATGGAATTTTTTTACAGCAATGTTACATTTAATTTGCTCTCCACTTTGACCTTCACATACCTTTCTGCAGTATTCTTTCCTAGCCAGTTATTTCCAATTTTATATGTGTGCAACTTACTGTGCCTTCCTAGGTAAAATACTTTGCATTTGTCCTTACTGAATTTCATCCTGTTTACTTCAGGCTCTTTTTCCAGTTTGTTCAGATCATTTCGAATTATGCACCCACTTTATAGTAGGTCCATCTAGGTTGTATTTCTCTAGTGCATTAATGAGAATGTCATGTGAAATGGTATCAGAACACTAAAGTGAAGATAAACCATATTTACTGATTCCCTCATCCAAAAATCTTGGTACTCTGTGGCTGTGTCTAGACTGGCCACTTTTTCCAGAAAAGCAGCTGCTTTTCCGGAAAAACTTGCCAGCTGTCTACACTGGCTGCTTGAATTTCCGCAAAAGCACTGACGATCTCATGTAAGATTGTCAGTACTTTTGCGGAAATACTATGCTGCTCCCATTCGGGCAAAAGTCTTTTTCCGAAAAACTTTTGCGCAAAAGGGCCAGTGTAGACAACAGAGATTTGTTTTCCGCAAAAAATCCCCGTTCGTGAAAATGACAATCGGCGATTTTTTGCAGAAAAGCGCGTCTAGATTGGCCACAGACGCTTTTCTGCAAAAAGTGCCTTTGCTGAAAAGCGTCCTTCCAATCTAGACTCGCTTTTCCGAAAATGCTTTTAACAGAAAACTTTTCCCTTAAAAGCATTTCCGGAAAATCATGCCAGTCTCGACATAGCCTGTTAGAAGTGAAGGGGGGAGGGGGAAGGGAATGTGAATGGTGTGAGGACCTCTGGGAGGAAGCAAAGCTCTGGGGTTGCCCACCCACCATATAATGTGTTTTTTGTGGATGACAGACAGCTGAAACCTGAAACACCCAAAATGAACTGAAAAGAATGGTACCCATCAAATATTCATAACACTTGGCTTCCTTTACTGTTGTAGGCAAAACAGCAAGCAGTCTTAATTTGCAATGCTTTTTAATGCCCTGCAGAATGGGCTGATTTCTTTTGTCCTTGCAAATTACTGCTGTTAATATTGCTAAAGCAATCTTGAATGGCATAACCAATATCAAGTAATTGTGACTCAGAACTTAATCCTTAATTCTGTAGCATTATGATCTGGGCAGTTAGGGTATGTCTACACAGCAAAGTTATTTCAAAATAACTTTCCTAGCATCTACACAAGCAAACTGCTATTTCGAAATTAATTCGAAATAGTGGAGGGTTTATTTAGAAATTGGTAAACTTCATTCCATGAGGAATAGTGCCAATTTCAAAATTGCTATTTCAAAATAAGCGCTGTGCAGATGCTTATTTTGAAATAGGGGGCCTCCAGCCATTCCCAGAGTGCCCTGCTGGCCACCCTGGCTCAAGGTAACTTCTGTCCTGATGCCCTGCCGGAACCAGTTCTGGCTGGCATTAAATGCAATTCAGTGTCCAATTAGTGTGGACACGCTATATTGAAATAGCAAAAAGCTATTTTGAAATGCATTTTGTGTGTAGATGCGTTATTTCGACATAAGATATTTCTAAATACTGTACAGTAAAACTCCAATAGTCCGGCATCCAATAGTCCAGTACTCCTGATAGTCCGGCATCAAAATGGCAAAAGCCTAGTGAGTGAGCTTCGGCAAAAAATGAGTCACAAGGCAGCAACGGCAGCAGCTGAACTGAGCAAAAAGGGTAAAAAAGGCTTAAAAAAACTAAAATATTACAGTATACTGTATACAGTATGTACAATAAAAAGAGTTAAGAACACTTTATATACAGTATATAATACATACAGTATATATATAACCATCTTATAGTACACCTCCTGATAGTCCGGCATATCTGATAATCCAGCACCACCTAGGTCCCATAGGTTTATTATCGGAAGTCTACTGTAACTATTTCAAAATTAGATATTTTGAAATAACGCTATAGCATAGACATACCCTTAGACATGTAAATGCTGGGAGTGTACAATAAAGAATGAATTATCCTTAATTCATATGACTAATTATTAAGTGTTTATCATCATTAGTTTTATTACCCTAGACTAGTGTTTCTCAAAGTGGGCAATGGGTGAACTGGAACCAATGGGAGCAACAAGGCTACGGACCCTTTAGGTAACCAAAGTGGCATAGACCCATTAGAGCAGGGCTGGGCAAAATAATGACTATGGGCAGGAGGGTTAAGAGGGTTTGGATGGTGACCTGGGGGAGGGAGTTGGGGGTGCAGGAGGAGCAGGGGTGCCAGAGGCAGGCTCTGGCTGGGGATGGATCTGGCCCACCAATTCAGCAAATCTGGCCCATGGACCACGCTACCAGCATTCTCAGGCACTCAGTTCATAGAATCATAGAATCATAGGACTGGAAGGGACCTCGAGAGGTCATCGAGTCCAGCCCCCCGCCCTCAAGGCAGGACCAAGCTCCGTCTACACCATCCCTGACAGATGTCTATCCAACCTGTTCTTAAATATCTCCAGAGAGGGAGATTCCACCACCTCCCTTGGCAATTTATTCCAATATTTGACGACCCTGACAGTTAGGAATTTTTTTCCTAATGTCCAATCTAAACCTCCCCTGCTGCACTTTAAGCCCATTACTCCTTGTCCTGTCCTCAGAAACCAAGAGGAACAAATTTTCGCCTTCCTCCTTGTGACACCCTTTTAGATATTTGAAAACCGCTATCATGTCCCCCCTTAATCTTCTTTTTTCCAAACTAAACAAGCCCAGTTCATGAAGCCTGGCTTCATAGGTCATGTTCTCTAGACCTTTAATCATTCTTGTCGCTCTTCTCTGTACCCTTTCCAATTTCTCCACATCTTTCTTGAAATGTGGTGCCCAGAACTGGACACAGTACTCCAGCTGAGGCCTAACTAGTGCAGAGTAGAGCGGCAGAATGACTTCACGAGTTTTGCTTACAACACACCTGTTGATACAACCTAGAATCATATTTGCTTTTTTTGCAACATCATCACACTGTTGACTCATATTCAACTTGTGGTCCAAAGGTTGCTGAGGTTTAAAGTGCTGTCCCTGTTTCTCTCTGCTCTGCAGGGAAGGAGGAAATGTCGTGTGATCTCCTTGCCCCCAGACCAATCCTCAGCTCCTATTGGCCAGAAACAATCAGCCAATAAAAACTGACCTCAGCCTGTCTCTCAGTTTCTATTGCCTGGATCAGCCAACCAAGCAAAGCTGAAAGATTGGCCTGGGAGCTGGGGGGCCTCATAAGCCTGTTCCCCCACCCAGAGCTGAGAGCCACATGAAGGGAACAGCCTGCATTTCCAAGCAGTCTGGGGCTGCAGCAGTGAGGCCCTTGACCACTTACCAAAATCTTGAAGTGGCTCCCCACCAAATATTATTGCCCATCCCTATGCTAGAGGCTTTCCAAAAATAGGCCTGCAGCTCACTTTGAGAAAACATTGCCCCAGGCTGAGTCTTTTGGGATCATGCATTAAAAATCCTGTCAATATCGGAGCCCTTCAGAGGGTGCTCTGTAGGTCTGAGGAGCTCACTGAAAGGAAGGAATAGGCACAATGAAGACTCAGGGCAGAAGTGGGCAGGCCAAGCCAGATGCATATTAGTTCTCCCTATTCAAAAAGGGTTACTAAATGTGTGGGAAAATGTGTACACATTGTGGGGGGGAAATATTTTCTGTAGAGACAAGTGATGGGAGACAGAAGGCCTTTGGGTGGATGGGTGAGCAACCACAACCTCCTCTATTGGACTGGGGGAGTAAATTTTATTCTCTGAAGAGATTCTGTGTGGGTATGGCTATACTTGCACCCTCTTTCGATAGAGGGATGCAAATGCAGACATTCGAAATTGTAAATGAATCCGGGATTTAAATATCCCATGCTTCATTTGCATAATTGCGTTATGACACTATTTTGAAATAACAGACACTGTCAAGACATGGTTATTTTGAGAGAAACCCCTTCTCTTGAAATAACTGGCAAACCTCATTGTTATTGAGAGAAGGGTTTTCTCTCAAAATAACCGTGTCTTAATAGTGTCTGTTTTTTCGAAATAGTGCTATTTTGAAATAGCGCCATAATGCAAATATGCAAATGAAGCATGGGATATTTAAATCCCAGCTACATTTATAATTTCAAATGTCTTCATCTGCATCCCTCTCTCAAAAGAGGGTGAAAGTGTAGACATACCCTGTGATGGACTCTACAAAGTGGTTTCCACTTGGAAAGTTCCTGACCCAGTGCTCTGTATTGCTGTTGTAGGGATAACATATCAATGTATTGATAATGATTCCCCCAAATGGAAGTGACTCCCCATAATTTGTTCCCCAAAACTTAAAGTGTTTAGATTTATTATTAATTCTTCTTCTTCTTCTTCTTCTTCTCTGTTAAGATTGTTAAATGTTTAGATTTACTATTATTATTGCCCCTTTAGAATATAATGTATTAGGTCATGTAACTTAGAACTGTTAAGAATATAATCCTATGTGGCCAGAAAGAGCCCCCTGCCCCCATCTATGTCCCAGGGCATGCTCAAGCTTGTGCAAGGGGCTGCTTGAAATTGACATTGCAGAGATACATTGTAACAATGCATTGTCAAGCCACTAACTCTGCTATGGGAGCCAAGCCCTGTAATTGACTAAGGGCATTGTTACTTAATTGACGCCTGTTCTCTTTAAAACATTGTAACTTTACTTAGCACTCAGAGAATGTTTTAAGCAATACCACCCAGAAACTTTTGTAACTAAAACTTTTATTATTATACAAAATACTGTATGGGAAACATTAATTAGGGAAAGTATGTAAGAGAGAGAGAGTGCTTGGATGATGAATGAATGGTTCTGAGAGGTGCCAGCCCGAGAATACAGCAACAAAGGGCATCAGGTGCCAGTGCAACCAAAAGGTGTCAAGTGGAGAAAACCAAGTACTGGAGGTCCACCCGATGAAATCACTGATGAGCACCTGGCAGCCACCCTGGAGACATTAGCATGATGCAGCAATTTCCATAGACTGGCATAGGAAGAAATTCCTATAAGAATTGAACTAAAAAACTATGGAATCAGAGTCCAAGGTTCTGCTGCCAGCCTACCAGGAGCTTCAGATGCACATCTGATCAGGACTTCGCTCCCCACTACCATCACTTGTGTACAGAATACCTGGCCAGTATTCTGTCACAAGCAACTTCCAGGCTGGTAACTATAACAAATACACAGAACCTGAATGAATGGATGAATGAATGTTTATATGTATATGGATTAAGTAGTTAAACAACGTTGTTTGCTTCTATTTTTTCTTTATTTTTTTATTATTATCTTTACAATAAATGTGGCTTTTTGCCTTATCCCCCTCATAAGATCCTGCTTGCTTTTATTTGGTATAACACTGTAGGCAGGAATGATCTGGATTTATGAATAATATTATCTAATACAGGTTGTACCTCCAAAATCCGGGACTCTTTGATCTGGCAACATCCCTGGTCTAAAGGACCATGGATGATCCTAGAGCAGAGAGCCTGGGAGCCTAAGGGTAGGAGGACCAGCTGAGCAGGACACCAGCCCAGCTGGGGTAGCTCGGGACCAGGGTCAGAGCCTTCTAGAATCTCCCAGGAGCGTAAGGCCAGGGATGGAGCCGGAGCCCCGATGCTTTCCCCGAGTGCATGGGGCTGTGCAGGGCCAGGGTCAGAGCCCCAGGCCCACGGCTGCTCCCAGCTGCCCAGGAACAGAGCCCCATGGCAGGAGCTGGAGCCTGTGCCACCCAGGGAGCCAGCAGTAACTTGGCAAGCAGCCCAGCCAGTTTGGGGGGGGGGGGGGAGAAGGGGAGGCAGGATTGCCTGCTGGGGCGCCTGCCAGCAGTGGGTGATAAGCTTGGAGGCCAGTGACTGGAGATCTCCCTTGATCTGGCAAATTCTCTTGTTCAGGAGTGGTCAGGCCCCAGTGATGCTGGACCAGAGATGTCCAACCTATACCCATTTCTTAGATATCTGTATCCATAATGTGGACACCAATGATTGGAGTTTACCTTTCCTTAGATTTCCCATTACTAACAAAGCATTCTTTAGTTTCCAGATACTTGTCTTCACTGAACCCATTACTACTCAATCATGAGCTTCAGAGCATGAGAGAGGTTGCCTTGGAAACTCCACCAGTAGCACATTCAGTAGCATGTGTGGTGCTTTTATGTATCTGCTTTTCTTGCTTTTAGTTAAATTATTTCTCTGCTTAGAAGGGTAGAACCATAAAGTTCACTACATTCTGAAAATGTGTTCTATTCTATTGGATAGCATGACTTGTTACTTTTCTAAATTATTTTGTACTAGCACTATTAAAAAATCCATACTTGCCTCTCTGAAACTTTATCTTTAGCGTCTTCTAGTAGCTGACTGCTTTCTTTTCAGTGCTTTTGACTCTGTCTAGGGTACAATTAGTTAGCAGCCCCTTTGTATGGGGAAGAATTTTTTTGCCATAAGTAGTGGCTCATTACAATCAGAATTGAAATCTGTACATTGCAGTATGCTGAAATATCAATTGAAGCTTTGCACTGAAATTATTTGACTTTCATTCTATTTCACTGTAACTGAGGTTTCACTATATCAAATCACTAACACATTGTAATATTAAATGAATACATGACAAATCATGGCCTAGCTTTCATGGCCAGATAGAAGAATACAGGTATATATGGCACTTCCTTACTCCCCTCAGCAGGTTACCTATATTGTAGAAACCAGGGATGGAGAGAGCACAGCCTTTGTGGAACTGCTGTATTTTTACTCATCCCTCACCATAAGTTTGTTGATAGGAAAGACACAATGGGTGGAGAATGGGAAGAGATAGTTTCCCCTTTATAATGTACTTTCCACCGTAGCTGCACAGCATGCTGGGAAAGGTATTCAGTACCAGTTTTAGAGCTGGTGCGGAATATTTCTACCCTTTTGCTTGGGGCTTATAACAAAGGCACAATGTAATTGATAGTATTCACCAAAAGCTAGATTGCAAAATTAGAATATGCTAGAAGAACATGTTCATGTAGGAACAAATCAGAGAATGATGTCAAAATTTCCCCCCTGCTCCTCTATTGCTCTGGAGAAGGGGTGAATTAGTTTACCAATTTTTGTATAGCAGCTTATTTCCTCCATGGAAGCCTGCCTAGCAAATAAATGGATGAAAGTTCCTCCTCATAATCTGCTAAGATTCCTAGCCCATTTAATTGCACCTGGGAGTATCAGGTGAGAAGTCCTTGCTCTGGAAATTGAGCAGGTCATTTGGGGGTCTTGTGTTGGTTTATGTTACAGTATGGGGGTTGAGTTCAAGCCTGAATCACAATTGAGATTCAGATATGCTGACGCCAAAACTGTGTAAGATGAAAATACTTAATGGCAGCAAGAGGCTTTAAGAATTATTCAGTTAGGAGTAGGAGAGGTGCTGTAGTGGCATCTGATGGGTCTAACATTGGCCCTCAGCAGCTGTTTAGGAGAAAGGAACAGTGCGACTTTGAGTGATGCAGCCAGGGCAGCAGTAGCTGGGGCCCCTGGCTATGGATCCTGGGCAACCACCATATGTAGGGGGGTAAGTTAATTTAGCTGCCAAGGGATACATGAAGACCTGGGGAAGGCACAGATTGCCTGGTGTGGTGACCAAAGGTCACTACATTGGGAAACAGGGCACCCAAACAGTGAGGCTAAGTTGGATAGAATGAATATCAAAGACTGGCTGGCTAAGTGCCTCCCTAGAGAAGCATGCATACAGCCAGACAAGATCCCTAAGAAATACGTCTGGGAATGCCAACAATACAGCTTCCAGCTTCACACCACAGGTAGCTGCAGACATGGTCAGGGCAGCTGACAAATAGCTCCATGAAGGGTTGATGGAATTAGCAGACTCAGTTTCCTGAGTAGAGGTACTTCAGAAGAAAGAAGACCATTGGCACAGATATATATGGTGATGAGGTGTCCCAGAAGACCTATGTCCTGAAGTTACCCCAAAAGGCACTGACTGGGGCTACGTCTAGACTGCAAGCCTCTTTTGAAGAGGCTTTTTCGAAAGAATCTTTCGAAAAAGCCTCTTTCGAAAAAGAGCGTCTAGACTGCAACCAGTACTTTCAAAAAAGCAAGCCGCTTTTTTGAAAGAAAGCACCCAGGCAGTCTGGATGCTCTCTTTCGAAAATGCCCTGTTTGCATTCAAGAACACCTTTTTTCGAAAGAGCACTTTCGAAAAAAGGCGTTCTTCCTCGTGAAATTAGGTTTACCGCCGTTGAAAGAAAAGCCGCGTTCTTTCGAATTAATTTCGTAGTCTAGACGCAAGTGAAGTTTTTTTGAAAAAAAGGCTACTTTTTTCGAAAAAAACCCTTAAGTCTGGACACAGCCTGGGTTGTGGTGACTCCCCCAACAACAAGTGATAGTACTCTCAAGAGAATGGGGAACTTAACAGATGTTGACAGTACCCCAGCCCTCTTTACTGAGGGACACATAGATAAATGGTTCCCAAACTTTCTAGCAAGGTGATCAACTACCTACATTTTGCCTTATGTTGTGACAATTTGTTACATATACACACACTCTGGCCTGGCATTACAATTTTGATCCTGACCCATAGTGCAGAGGAGACCTTGGAAAGGGGGAGCTAGACAGTGATCTACTACATAATCCCCATCGAATTGGGTCACCTGTCCCATGAGGCCTGGGTGTGGCTCCGTGCTTTGGAAGCTATCACATAGCAATGAGGTTTGGCCTGGCCATCCCACCATCATGAAACAGGGATGGCCGGGCCAAACTTGTCTGTGTGACATTCCAACCTGGTATATGCTACTCAGCTTTGGTCCATTCATTTCTCTGAGACAAATCTGAGTGGCATGACCCGTGAGCCAAACTCAGCCCCAGCCTCGCCTAACAGGACCTGCTGCTATAAGGTAAATGAAAGATTGGCTCACGGTCCAAAATTCCTTCTAGGGCTTCTCCTCCAAATCAGGCTGGGAGGAATTTATGTTTCACTAGGACCCAGTGATAGACTAATCTAGCCCTGGACAACTAGAAGCTTCTTGTGCCCCACTGGTGGCTCAGGACCCACTTTAGGGTAATTCTAATGCAGATCATTCTTCCATGGGAGAAATTAGGTGAGGAGTGGTTGGAAATTTAGCTTTGCTCCCCCTTTGTCAGCCAGGATAGCTAGCCAGAGATATAAAGGACAATAAATGGTATGAGTATATTTATTCCCTATCCGCTCACCCCCCCCCCCAACCCACACTCCCCAGAGCAGGGAGGAAGCAGGGGAGAAATTATGACTCAAAAAGAGTTCTTGATAAAATAAATGAGTACCAGGACTATCCTTGGGTATGTCTACACTACAAAGTTAATTCGAACTAACAGACGTTAGTTCGAATTAACTTTGATAGGCGTTACATTAGCGCTCCGCTAGTTCGAACTTAATTCGAAGCAGCGGAGCGCTTAGTTTGAACTAGGTAAACCTCATTCTACAAGGACTAAGCCTAGTTCGAACTTACTAGCCCCTTAATTCAAACTAGTGGGAGGCTAGACCTCCCCAGCTTTCCCTGGTGGCCACTCTGGCCAACACCAGGGAAACTCTATTGCCCCCCTCCCGGCCCCGGACCCCATAAAGGGGCACGGGCTGGCTACGGTGCCCGTGCCAGGTGCAAGCCTGCCAGCACTCAGCTAGCAGACCCTGCACCTGGCATGGCTCGAGCCAGCCACCCGATGCCCCCCAGCCCTCCCACTCTTCCCGGGACCAGGCTGGCAGCTCCCGGGAGCTTGCCTGGGACCTCAAGAGGCAGGAACCTGCCTGGTCTACTGCGGACATCGTGGACCTCATCCACAACCTCCGCACTAGGCACAGGAAAGTGGCCATCTAGGGCAGGAGAGCTGCCAGCCTGGCCACCCAGGAGCAGGTGTGCATGAAAATCAAGGTGGTCCACTGAGACCCCCGACCCTGAGCCCTGAGCTTACAATGGCCGTACTGGGTCAGACCAAAGGTCCATCTAGCCCAGTAACCTGTCTGCCGACAGCGGCCAACCCTAGGGACCCTGGAGGGGATGGACCGAAGACAGTGACCAAGCCATTTGTCTCGTGCCATCCCTCTCCAGCCTTCCACAAACTTTGGGCAGGGACACCACTCCTACCCCCTGGCTAATACCACTCCATGGACCCAGCTCCATCACTTTATCTCACTTCTCTTTAAACTCTGTTCTAGTTGTAGCCTTCACAGCCTCCTGCAGCAAGGAGTTCCACTGGTTGACTCTTTGCTTTGTGAAGAACAACTTTCTGTTACTAGTTTGAAACCTGCTACCCATTCCTTTCCTTTGGTGTCCTCTAGTCCTTTTATTATGGGAACTAATGAAGAACTTTTCTTGATGCACCCTCTCTACCCCACTCATGCTTTTATAGACCTCTATCCTATCCCCCCTTAGTCTCCTCTTTTCTAAACTGAAAAGTCCCAGTCTCTTTAGCCTCTCTTCATATGGGACCCGTTCCAAACCTCTGATCATTTTAGTTGCCCTCCCCTCTCCCAGCCTCTCTCTTCCCCTCTCCCACCTCCTTTTCCCAGTCTCCCTGAGTTTTGTTCAATAAACAGGGATTCTATTTTTGACCACACATTTTCTTTATTTTGTACATCAGGAAGGGGGGCTAGGGAAGGGTAAGTGGAAGGAGGTGAGGGAGGAATGGGGTACGAGCCCCCGATGGGGAGGACTGGGCTGGCTCTGTGGGCTTCTGGGGGTGGTAGCTCTCCTGCAGCCCCCCAATTGTCCCCTCTCCCCAGATGGCAGCCTGTGGCAAGTGCAGCCAGTCTGATGGCTGAGTGCTGTGATGTGCCCAGTGTGGGCACTCAGGGCACTCCAAGCCAGGACTGCTTTGCAAGTGGGGAATCCCTGAGAACTGTCTGTCCGGGGTGGGGGTTGGGACCCTTTAAGCACAGCCCTCGGCTAGCCTGAGGCAGCAGCTCCACGCTCTAAGTCCTCATCTGATGCCCTGCCGGCACTGCTTCCGGCCATCCTTAACCCCGGTTCAGGATCCACTTAATGTGGACATGCTAGTTCGAATTAGAAAAACGCTAATTTGAACTAGTTTTTTAGTCTGGATCCGTTAGTTCGAATTAGCTTAGTTCGAATTAACTAAGTTAGTTCGAATTAGCGCTGTAGTGTAGACATACCCCTTGAGACATAGTAGCTTGAACATTACCTCCCTTGCTCAGTGATGTGCTCAAAGTTACAATGTTGATTATGTTTGCTTTCTTGCCTTTTTTTGTTGTTATAAACACTAAACCATGATTTCCTTGCCGATTATCACTGTTTTATTTTCTCTGGAATCATTTCATTAATACAGTAATTCTTTCCAGATTTTTTCTCAGTAGAACTTTTTCTTATACAGGTTAGTTTTAAACCCAGGTTTTATAAAATTAGCATTTGTAATAAAAGATGTTGTGTGCAAATAATATTGCTGGACAAACAAACTAACATTTCTTAAAGTCTAAATAAATGTTAATGGGTGTTTTAAAAAAGTCAAATTAAAAATACTTGTATGTATACATTCCGCAACAAACTGTTATGTTATGATAAAGGGACATATTGCCATTTTTAAAAATAAGAAAAAATCAAATAATGCTTGATGCCTAATTTTCTAGATGAATGAGATTCATTGTCAGTCAAACAAGATATCAAAATATGTACCGATATTACTTTCAATATTAGCATAATTCATAGATTCATATACAACTTGGCTGGCATCAGACACTTTCTATGAAAACAAGCAAAGAAAATGACCAAAAATAATCCAATATAACCATTCCACCATCACTGCTATATTACAGAGAGCCAGTAATCAAACATCATGTCCAGTGATCCTACAGATATAGAGCAGAAGGAGCTAGATATATTTGGGATGCTGTGTGGACCTCAGCATAAACCTTTCCTCACAGCATATATATTACCTAGATAAGCCTTCCTAGCACACTCAAATCATTGTTTGTTTCATTACTTTTCATCCTGAGGTAAACTGTTGGGGAGTAATCAGTGTCCTTGGCCCCTATTTGATTAACTCTATTCTGCAGTGGACCCGAGGTTAATACAACTTTTATTACCTCTTTATGAGATAATTTTATTGAATGTCACTGGGCACAGCACTATAGCACAGCCAATGAGTGAAGGAAATAATCTCTGCAATGGAATATAGTGAAATAGAACTCCAAGACAATGGTAAAACATGCTTATACTTCTTAAAATTATCCCTATATAAATTTTTGTCAGGACATCCCATCACCCTATGGGAGGAATTTTTCTCTAAGCCAAACACAATGATTTAGCACTGTTAGTCCTGGAGGATATTACAGACACAAGAATCACCATATTGCTTATTGAACTGTAACCCTAAAATACTGGTATCTATGTTTGTTTATAACACAAAGTTCTAAAACTTCTTTTTCCTGCATGGTAGTAAAAGAGTAATGGGATTATTTCCAGTTACCATAGTAGAGTAGTGACAAAATTATTTTATGGGCTAAATTAATTTTTGAAGAGTTTAGCATTTTACAGAATTAAAGAAATTAAGTCTCAGTGCAAGTGGATGTGTAACAGAAAGTGTTTTATAAGGCAATGAAATCTGGTGGTTCGAGCAGAGCCATCAAAAGACCTGGATTGTGCTCCTGACCTTGATGTTGCTCACAGTGTGATCTTAGACAAGACATATATATCAACTTTTTTTCCAATATGCAAATGTCTTGTTTGATTCAATTCTGACCTCCAAACTTCATCACCAATACGCTCGTCACAAATTCAGCCACTGTTTAACTCAACTTTTCTCCCTGCTTCAAAATAAAAAAAAGTAAAATGGTGTTTTTAATATTTTGTTGCAAAACATATTGAGTCACTAAACATTTCACTACAGTGGTAAAAATAATCTGGTGCACCATAAATTGGCTTCATCAATAATATTGAATTGCCTTGCTGACCTTTTGTTGCAAGATAGCAGACTTACTCACCCTTGAGAGGAATCCTGAAGGTTCCATTAACTAATCACCCAGTAAATGGTTTAGTAAAGCACACCATTTGCCCATTCATACACAGAGACTCTATTTCTATATTAACTTGTGTTTCTTGTCTCATATGTCTCTACCAACCTTCCTAGTTACAGTTGTGGCTTACAGCCTCAGCCATGACTGAGGATTGCACAAACCATCTTAAGATGGAGTGTGCAAAAGTGATACTCATCTTTATACTCTCCTTTTAAGCCTGGCCAATTCACAGTATTAGTAAAAGTATGGTGAAGTCTATTTGAAGATATTGTAAGTACCAGTTTCCCTGAGGCAACCCTACAGATATTAGAGACCAGCCACATCCTATGCTGGCATAAAGGGGAATGTAAACTGGAATGCCAGTGGATTATCCTGGCTTTAGGATTTTTTTTATCAGTGTGACATACAGGAACATCACCCTTACATTGAATCTGAGTCAATATTTATGATTCAACCCAGAGAAAAAGTTTAGATAGTTAGAGGTTTCCAGCGTTACAGTATCATATAAACCCCTTGTACAACTAATTGTAAATATAAAGTCCATGTGTGTTAATATTAACAGTCTAAGGAGATGAAGAACAAATAAAAGAGAGGACACTGGACTGTTAGTCTGTGCAAGCTGTGGGAAGCAAAAAGAAGTGAAGCAGGCTGCATGTGTTAGAGAGTGAGGTAACATCAGAAGAAGGCTGTGATCCTAATTAAATTATTATGTTCCTATACTTGTATTCAATGAGATCTATTACATCAGTTCAAGGCATGATCAGTCAGAAGAGTGGTCAGATAAATTAGAATAAAGTCTATAGATTTCTGTGACAGTGCAAGAGAGAGAACATTTGTTATATGCTCAAAGTACAAAATTGTAGAATTGGAGGGGAAATAAAATAAAATTGCCAAATAATCAGTTATATTCTCCATGGTAAGGGGAGTGAAACTGAACTCGATCTATCTTGAACAAGTAACCAAAGAGACAACAATTTGTTTTTGCTGTCCTTCATTGTCTGGGTGCTGGGTAACAACACAAAGGATGGACAGCTCCATTTAGGCTGACAGAAACTCATGACACTTTGGTAAATTGCATTCCGGTCTTAACAGTAGTGAAACTAGCAAGCAACCTGTGCACCTGACATAGCTAGCACAGGAGAATCACCATTTGATGAGTACGAGAGAAAGCATATTTGAAAGCATAAAGTACTGCATACTTAAAACCAGTGCCTGAACACCTGCTGCTCTCTTGAATTCAGTGGGATTTGTGAGTATTCAACAACTCAGCAAAAACAGGTACTTTTTAATGTAGTTTTTTAGCAACCTAATTTTAAGATCTCAGATTTTAAATTGTATCTCAAAATGGTGTTATTAATAGCTTAGGATATGTCTACCTAGTTCGAACTAGGGTGGCTAATGTAGTTATTCGAACTTGCAAATGAAGCCCGGGATTTAAATATCCTGGGCTTTATTTGCATGATCCCGGGCACCGCCATTTTTAAATGCCAGGTAGTTCAGACTCCCTGCTCACGGCTACACGCAGCATGGGCTAGGTAGTTTGAACTAAAGCCCCTAATTTGGACTACTGTTACTCCTTATTGCAGGAGGAGTAACAGTAGTCCGAATTAGGGGCTTTAGTTCTAACTACCTAGCCTGTGCTGTGTGTAGCCACGGGCAGGGAGTCCGAAATACGGGCATTTAAAAATGGCACCTTCGTCCGCAGTCTACCCGGGGTCCCAGGCTTGCAGGATGGTACGTAAGATATGCCGCTTCTTTATTATGTTGATCTTCCAGTTATGGGGCACAGCTGTTAGCTGTCAGGAAATAAACTACTTGTGTTTGACAGATACCTGTGTGGCGTATTTTGTATTTTGGGAACCCAGTGTCGGACCTGAGCCGGCTACATTAACCGATAATAATTCCCTCAAAATTCACAATCACACATGATGTTTGCCAGTGAGCTGATTGCTATGTAGTTGTTTACAACAGAGACCTGAGTCTGTTTCTACTAGTGAGCCTTTGAATAATATTTTCCCTTAGCTTTAAGCATGTAAGTTGTCTACTTTCACAGCTATTTATTGCCAGATATAAAATCCATTATTTGACCCCTTTGTAAATGTGATAAATTGAAAGGGAGCAACAACTCCTCCTAAATTAAATAAAATAAAATTTCAGCCAAATAAATAAAGCAGCTCAAACCATGTGAACAGAAGTCCTCTATAGTTTCTTAAACCATGAGACTATGTTTTATAGACCATTACGAAACTTTCCACAAGACCTCACATTCACATATAAGGAATAAGCTATGAATGTGCTGCAGATTTTTACAGTGCATCAGTACAAATGATTGAGCACAGGATAACTTTGGGTGGACCAGTAGCAAGACATAGTAATAAAATACTTATTCCAGGGCCAGACTGTGATTTCAGCTACACCAAGGCAATTGGCTTCAAAGGAGTTATTCTAGATTTAACAGCAGTTTAAATGAGATCACCATCGGATCTACAGTGCTGGTTAGGTAACAAAAATGTATGGCCATTTCATTATGAATCCTCAAGCCAAGCCACATGTTGAACCAACGTATTAAAAAAAATTCAAGTCAAAGGGATTGAACATATTGGATTCAAGCAACAAAATGTAGCTGAACTTCCTGTAAATAAAAATTACTATGTTTTGCATTACTCTAGCAGGTGGGAATTTCTGTACTGCTCATATAGCTGCATTGGGCCAAATATATCTTGTTTAAACTCCCTTAAATTCAGCCAATTAAATTGATAATTTAATTCATTTTTATGGCATAAAGGGGTACAAGGTGCTCTCTCTTTCATAAAAAAATGTTAGTTAAAATGTTATGTTGGAAAAGCCTAAGGAACATATTCTCCATTAAAGTCAACTATATCTCTTCTTGGATTTAAATTAACAGACAGTGAAAGGAGAATCAGATTCACAATGTTAATTTTTTTTAACAGAACATCTATAACGAAAACATACACTTATGTATGGAGGAAAATGTATTTCCATTTTGTGGCCAGTGATGATACTCATATATTGTACACATGTCTCTTATTTTAGGAAATCTGGGCATGATGTTCTCCACAAGTGTTTCAGGTTTCTGGAGTGATACTAAATATAGACTTCTGAATTCATAAGAATGCCCAGATGAGTAAATCATAGAATCATAGGACTGGACAGGACTTTGAGAGATCATCTAGTCCAGACCCCGCAATCATGGCAGGATTAAATATTATTTAGACCATCCTTGAGGTTTTTGTCTAACCTGCTCTTAAAAATTTCCAATAATAGAGATTCCACAATCTACTCATGAAATTTATTCTAGTGCTTAACTACCTTGACAGCAAGGAATTTTTTGCCTAACGACCCGCCTAAATTACTCTTAGAATCATAGAATCATAGAATAATAGGACTGGAAGGGACCTCGAGAGGTCATCGAGTCCAGCCCCCCGCCCTCAAGGCAGGACCAAGCTCCACCTACACCATCCCTGACAGATGTCTTACTGCAATATAAGGCCATTGCTTTTATTACAGTCCTCAGAGGTAAGGAAAACAGTTTTCCCCTCTCTTCCTTCTAACAGCCTTTTATGTCCTTGAAAACTGTTATAACATCACCCCTCAGTTTTCTCTCTCTAGATGAAACTACGCAATTTTTTCATTCTTTCTTAATAGGTCATGTTTTTTAGAACGTTGATAACTTTGTTGTTGTTCTCTGGAGTTTTTTCAATTTGTCCACATATTTCCTGAAACATGGTGCCCAGAACTGGACACAATTTTCTAGCTGAGTATGCAGTAGGGCAGCAGAATTACTTCTAACACTTCTAACACCCCTGCTAATGCATCCAAGAATCATGTTTGCTTTTTTCCCCAACAATATCACACTGTTGACTCATAGGCTATATCTACACTGCAGGCTTCTTTTGGAAAAAGCTTTTCCGGAAGAGCTCTTCCAAAAAAAGTCTTCCAAAAGCAAGTATCCACACTGCAAAAGTGCATTGAAAAAGCGATCTGCTTTTTCGAAAGATCCCTGTGGGACCCTAGTCATTATGCCCTTGCAGTATTACTGAAAACCATTACGCTCTGGGGCTACATCTAGACTGCATCCCTCTGTCGACAGAGGGATGCAAATCAAGCACATCAACATTGCTAATGAAGCAGAGATTTAAATATCCTGTGCTTCATTAGCATAAACATAGCCGCCACTTTTTTTTCGAAACAGAGCTTTTTGGAAAAAAAACCCGGCAGTCTAGACGGGAATCTGTCGAAAATAAACCCTTTTCTGACAGAACCTGTAAACCTCATTTTTTTTAAGAATACAGGATCTGTCAAAAAAGAGTTTATTTTCGACAGATTCCTATCTAGACTGCTGGGTTTTTTTTCAAAAAAGTTCCGTTTTGAAAAAAGCGGCGGCCATGTTTATGCTAATGAAGCGTGGAATATTTAAATTCCTGCTTCATTAGCAATTTCGATATGCCTAATCTACATCTCTCTGTCAACAGAGAGGTGTAGTCTAGACACACCCTGGGAATGTTTTTTCAACCATGTATGTATTCACCTTATAGTAGCTCCATCTAGGTTGTATTTCCCTAGATTGTTTATGAGAAGGTCATTGGAGATGGTTTCCAGAACCTTATTAAAGTTGAGATATAACACATCTACAGCTTCCTCTCATCCACAAGGCTTATTACGCTGTCAAAGAAAGTTCTCAGGTTGGTTTGACCATGATTTGTTCTTGACAAATCCATGCACATTATTACTTATCACCTTATTATCTTATAGATCAGGGGTTAGCAACCCGCAGCATCCATGCCCCTAGTGTCGTGCAAGCTGATTTTCACTGGCACGTGGGGGTGGGAGCTAAGCCCTGATTTCCCCTACCCCCGCCCTGCACAGCAAGGAGCTCATACTGCAGCTCCAGTCTCAGTCACAAAGTTGCAGGCTGGAGCAACAGCTCTGGCCTCCTGCTGGTTTGGAGGCAGAAGATGCGCACACGTGCATCCCTAAGGCTGCCCCTGCTCCATCTGGGCATGCAGCTCCCAAGAGCAAAGGGGTTAACGCTCCCCTCTTGGCCACAGGCTTTGCTTCCTGCTTCAGGAGGGAGTGAGGCTGGGCCTGTTCCTCAGAGCCAGGGCTGGGCAGCTGGTCACATGTGGCACTTTGGGGCCCAGGCTGCACTGTGCTGCTCCCCATGGGCTGTGTGCAGAGCCAGGATGCCCTTTTCCCAGTGCCTCACTGCACCCGTCTGGGCTGGAGCCAGCCTTGTGCAGTCCTGAGCTCTGTCTGCCCCAGTCCTGGAACTGCATCCTACAGGCAAATGGCTGGGCCATGCAGGGAAGATACTCTGCCCCCCTGCATCTCCCCACCCCAGTGCTGTTCTGGGGGACTGCGAGTCCCAGTGCTGCTGTCCTGCTGATGAGTGAACTGGGGCTACAGGGATTTGGGGGCAGAGGAGTGAAGGAGGATGTGGGGGCAGGATGGGCGGGGGCAGAGGTTGCACTGAGGGGCATGGGGAAATGCAAGGTATCAGGCTGGGGGGAGGAATCATGGGGCTGAGGGGAGTAAGGTTGGAGCAGAGGGAAGATGTGAAGAGGGATACAAGCTTACTGTGCAAAAACTACTTTCCTTTACTCTCCACTTCTTTGCCTCCCTCCCCATCTAGCTATTTGGCTGCATTCTCACCCTCTCACCTTTTCTGCAACACGCCCCCAGCCCTTTTTCATTCCCAAACTCCCTCTCGTACCTCTACCCCATACCCTCTCCTGCTGCCAAACTCCCTTCCAGACTCTGCCCTCCTCAACCTGTCCTGCACTCCACTTCCCACATGGATCCTGCATCCCTATCCTACTTGCTGGCAGCCCTGTTCTGCACATTGAACCCCTAATTTTTGTTCCCACCCCAGCGCCTAAGGGGACTCACAAAATCCACTAACTCTGGACTCCAGAAAAGTAAATCTGGCGCTTAGGAAGCCCTGAACCTCAGTCTTTCCCATCCCTTTTCTGCATCCTGTGGGGGCTGGAGCACCACAGCAGTGAGGAGTTTCAGTTAGGGTTGTGGGTTTGGGGAGGAGTTTTTTTGCTTCTCACTTGTATGGTCCCCAATTGATTTTTCTGTGGGTCAGTAGCCCTTGACCCAAAAAGGGTTCCTCATCCCTGACTAAATAAAGAAAACATTGAAATCTTTTGTGTTGGACATAATGTTTTACTCACTTTAATATGAAGTTTGATAAACTAACATGAGAACGTTAAAATATTTAATCTGTTTAGTAATTTGAATTAAACAATTCTCCCAAACTGAAACACTAGTAAAATGACTGGAGCATGATTATGTACTTAATGGCGAGTTTCCATTAGCAACTGGCAATATGTGGAAAGGTTTGCATTGATCCAGGTGGTCCATAGGGTGCGTGGTGGAGAGAGCCCCTCCCTGCTCCCAGGAGAGTGGCATGGTCCAGGACAGGAGGGTTAAATCTTGGCATGTGACTTCAGAAAGGTTTCTGATCCCTGTTATAGATGTATGCCAATTGATAGCTTAATTATTTGCTCGATGATCTTTTCCAGTGCTGAAATTAAGATGACTTGTTTGTAGTTCCATGGTTTGTTCTTATTTCCCATTTCATAGGCAGGCACTGTTTTTGTCCCTTTCAAGTCCTCTCATATCTGTGCCATTTTCCATTACTTTTTTAATTCAATTACTAATTGCTCAGATATCTTCTCAGTCATCTTCTTAAGTATTCTAGGATGCATCAAGCCCTGGTGACTTGAAGATATCTAACTTGTCTTTTTGTCTAAGGAAGTTGTAACTTGTTGTTTTCCTATTTTAGCCTCTAATACTGCCTCAGTTCACTGGCATTCACTATGTCAGATGTCACTGGCAGCTTCCTGATCCTAATGCCAGCCAGCCATAGACTGGGCCATTCATCTATATAGTTTAGATCAGTGGTGAGCAAATACTGGCCTATGGGCTGGATCCAGATCACCACAGTTAGCCCCTGGTGGGCCACTGAACCTATATTTACCTGCACCTCTGCAGGGACTAGTGATTGCAGCTCCCTTGCCAGTGGGAGCTGAGGAAAGTGGTATCCTGGTCCACACTGGGTTTCCACAGCTCCCATTGTCCAGGACTGGTGACCCACAGACAATAGGAGCTGCAATAGCCCATACCTGCAGTTAAATATAGTGGCAGCAGCCATCTAGGAGCTAACACTGGTGAACAGCTGCTTTTTTTTTCATACACAAAAATCATACACAAAGGGCCAGCTAGTCTCTCGAGACTGGCTGTGATCCTTCTCACAAGGAATATTACTGTGACACCATCTTTTCTAGAAGTTATGCATGCACTCTGGACTACCTACGGCCTCCCTCATGCTGGAGGAATCTGATCTGCATAGATCCAGCTGTTAGAGGGACTACTATGGATAAACACACGTACTGAGATAGAAAAAGTCTGAACACTGCAAAGATCATCACAGAGGCAAGGTCTACAGAATGGAGTTTTTCCAGGATAATGGATACATCCCGAAAAAATTCTGCTGTGTCCAGGGAACGCGTCTGCTCTTCCAAAATTTTTTGCAGAGAGCAGACACACTCTTTCGGGAGCCCTGTAAACCTCATTTCACAAGGAAGAAGGACTTTTATGAAAGAGGAGGTTTTTCCAAAATTTGGCCCAGTACAGATGGGTCACATTTAAGAAAAGTCTCTTTGAAAAAAACAATTGGAAAATACTATGCAAATTGCGGAGCACAATTTGTGTACCTTTTTCTGAAAAAGAAGTGTAGTGTAGACATAGCCAAAGTTTCCTTACTCTGAATGATGGATTGCAGAGGGAGTTATGAGGAGAGGTCATTATTGGTTACACATATCTTGTGTGAAGACTCTGAGGCTATGTCTACACTGCACGCTTATTTCAAAATAACTTGAGTTTTTTGAAATAACAGAGTACACATCTGCATAGCAAGCTCTTTATTTTGCAATTATTTCAAAATAACAGGCTTCTTACTCCAACTTCTGTAACCTTTATTTCACAAGGAGTAAGGAAATCAAAGGAAGAGTGTTCTTCCTTCGACTTCCTGCTGTACACACAGCACCAAAAGCTGAATTAAGCTACTCTGACATCAGCTACACAATTAACGTAGCTGAAGGTGCATATCTTAACTTGACTTTAGCCCACAGTGTAGACATACCCTGAGAAAAGCAAATGTTCTGGTGAAATAATTCTGAACATGATATGGGGAGCTGGAGACTAGAGAGACAAGCCAAACAATGCATGTGCATTTAACTGGCTGTATCCTAGCTCCAGATGCCAGGAATCAGATTTGGGAAAAGCCAAACTGGAAAATGAACAAACAAACATATTCAGACATTGTTATAGCCTGGCAACCAGAATGACCCAATATATCACTCAGGGTTTTCTGTTGTACATAACAATATAAATTATACTGTGGTTAGCTTTGCATATGTTTATACTTACTTGGCTAAGTTTAGAGATATTTTAAGGGGATTTCCTACAATTAATTTTAATGCATTCTCCCCCTCCTACATAATTTCTGAATTTGGTTGACTACATCAATAGCTTGCAGATTTTTTTACATGTTTTTAGCTGGCTGTAGCTTTACCCTTTTTTGAAGATTTTAGGAAACTCTTTTCCATGCCTGTGCTTACTGGAGAGGAGGATATAAACTCAGAGACATCCAGGTCCTCCCACGCTAATCAGTGCCAATTTATGTCCTTCATGAACTCCGACAGCTCTAAATCTGTTTGCATTCCTATCCTTTACCGATTGTCATTTTCCTGACAATTCAACCATTATATGAGTTTCTTCCAGAAGCAAAAAAGTATTTTGTCTACGATGCATTTTACACCTGAATCTCCTCATATAATATATGAAATGTCAAAAAGAATATTAGTTGTAGGTGTTGGACCTTAAAGTATTTGAGACTCAGTGTTGAAAAGTTGAAAGTTTATTAAAGCAAGTTTGGGTATGACAAAAAGTTAATTTAAGCTGTGCTAAGACTAATAACTTCTTTCAATGACTGCTTCTCAAATGCTGGTGAATGTCATCTTCTTGTTTACTAGCTCTTTCAAAACATGAAGGGCTGTTAACCTGTATTAGCAGTGAAAACTCTGGACAAACATATACTGTGATGAATATTAATGAATGTTTTTAACAGTCTGTTCGTGCTTTCATATGCAGTGTTGATCCCAGGATATTAGAGAAACAAGATTGGACCAACTTTGGTTGGTGAAAGGGACATGCTTTTAAGCTACACAGATCACATCACAAAGAGTTCTGTATAGCTCCAAAGTTTGTCTCTTTCACCAAGATAAGATGGTCCTATAAAAGTTATTATGTTATCCACCTTGTCATGATGAATACATGTGTTTTATTACAGTCAAGGTGAATGGTTTTCAAGGATGCAGTAGGTAATATTGTCCTTTTACTGGTTTGGGGGATGATGCATAAAGCATCTATTCCCCCATCTATTCCCTTTAACAGCCTGTATGCCCAGGAGGTCTCAGAGTTGAAGGAGACAACAGATTCCATGGAGCTGTGATGATGAGCAGGAAGTAGACAGGCAGGATAGGCACCGCTTTGGCTTCATTCCACAATGGGGGTATGTCTAGATTACATGCCTCTGCCAATAGAGGCATGTAAAATAGGCTACCCGACATAGCCATCGGGTTTTCTTGCACAAGAAATTAATGTTGCCTGTCTACACTGGCCTGTTGCGCAAGAACAGTTGTGCAAGAGGGCTTATTCCTGAGCGGGAGCATCTTAGTTCTTGCACAAGAAGCACTGATTTCACACATTAGAACCTCAGTGTTCTTGCGCAAGAACTCTTCGTCAGTGTAGACAGGTAGCATGTTTTTGCGCAAAAGTGGCCGCTTTGGCAGAAGAGCGCGCCAATGTAGACACAGCCCGTGACTTTAGTGTTATGCATCATCCAACTCTATACTCATTTTTCATATACTTTCTATATTTGAATCAATATATTACTAATTTGTGAACCTCATAATCATCTAATAAACTATTACAAAATAAGCATGGGATGGTGATGAAACAGCTGGGATCAATACTTACGTTATTCTGATCCTCAAAAGCACACAGTCTGTGGCACTATAAAGTAATCAAGTATTCTCTGAGCAGAATGGGAAGGATGCAACACAACAATAGCTATGTCTGGCAGAAGAATTGGCAATGCTCATTTTCTGCTGCCCAGAAAAGTTGTGAAAGCAATACATTCTCACATTCATGTGTCTAGGAAGAAAAAGAAAAAAAAAGGTGGGGAGGGTATCAAAGGAAATAAAAAGAGATGCCCCAGAATATTAGACTAATGACATCAGCATTCAGCATGTAGATTTTTGATCTCATTTATTTTAGTGTAAGTCTCGAATAATTCCACTGAATTCAAATTAGAGGTGAATATGTGCAAACAATGTACAACGAATAAGCTAGTATAAGAGGAAATAGCTTCTTGCTACCTTAACTAATATTATACTATCAATGGCTAACATTCCTTGGGATGAATTACCCATTATATAATCATTGGCAACTCAGACATGTGCACACCCATTGCTAGGATTGAATTTGAGTTCAACAGAATACCAACTGTATCTAAAGATACAGTTGCACACATATTGCATACATATTAAACATCAAAATCATAGAAGTTACCAATTTTCTCTTAGGCTACATCTAGACTATAGGCTTCTTTTGGAAGAAGCTTTTTTCAGAAGAGATCTTCCGAAAAAACTTCTTCCAAAAGAGAGCGTCTCCACTGCAAAAGTGCATCAAAAAAGCAATCTGCTTTTTCGAAAGATAGTGTCCACACTGAATGGACACTCTCTTGCATGTAAGCTGTGATTGCTATGGACGGAACGGCTACCAGGGTACCTGTGCTTTTTTCCTCTTTCCTCTTCTTCTGAAAGAACTCCCTCTTCCCTGTCTACACACACCTTTTTGTGAGAGTTCTTTCGCAAAAAGGATTCTTCCTCATAGAATGAATATTACCAATGCTGGAAAAACCCCTCTGTTCTTTCGATTTTCTTGTGGAAGAACACAGTTGCGGTGTGGATGTTCTTCAAGTTTAGTTGGGAAAAACTAATGTTTTTCTAACCAAACTCTGTAGTGCAGACATACCTTTATTTCCATTTCCCAATAAACCTGCTCTAATAAACCTATTTCAACACTGTTGAATTTGCCCAAAATCTTCATGGGAGCTGTACTTGCTTATTTCAAATGGCAATTGACTCTTTCTTTTCACAGTCCATTTTTTCATGCTCTAATAAAATATTTTGTTTCATTTTCCAACTGAGCAAGGAGAGGTTTAAATTTTAAAAAAATTAAATATATTTAAAATGATATTTGTAGTAGACCAAAATCATTCCTGATTTAATTATAGTGTCAAAGTGAACGTCAGTGGAGTTTTGAACCAAATTTGAGGCACGTCAAAACATTGATGTGTATGATCATCGTCCTCCTCATGAACTGGGTCCTTTATTTTACAAACTACATCCAATTGACTCAGTTCCTAGGTTCAGTCACCATCAGGTGACAAGTCTGTTGAATTTTGGAAGACAAAAATATTCCAGAATTTCAAGCTGTAGAAACCATACACAGTTCTTAAAACTACATGCACCACTATAGGGAATAGTAGTTCTGCCTTTGCTGATCTTATTTTGTGAAAAACTACAGATCTTGAATACTAGAGATGATAATCTAATGCCTTTCAATATTACATACACTTTTTTAAAAAAATGTTGTGCTCTGGAAACTTATAGTTATAAAATATCCCCTGAAACCAAGTCTGGAAATAATACCATTCATGTTTCATGAACTGACAACACCCCAGGGCTACGTCTACACTGGCCCCTTCTTCGGAAGAGGCATGCTAATTTCTAACTTTGGAATAGGGAAATCCACGGGGGATTTAAATATCCCCCGCGGGATTTAAATAAACATGGCTGCCGCTTTTTTTCCGGCTTGGGGAAAAGCCGGAAAAGAGCATCCAGACTGGCGCGATCCTCCGGAATAAAGCCCTTTTCCGGAGGATCTCTTATTCATACTTGAAACTTGAAAGTAGGAATAAGAGATCCTCCGGAAAAGGGCTTTATTCCAGAGGATCGCGCCAGTCTGGACGCTCTTTTTTGGCTTTTCCCCAAGCCGGAAAAAAAGCGGCAGCCATGTTTATTTAAATCCCGCGGGGGATATTTAAATCCCCCGCAAATTTCCCTATTCCAAAGTTAGAAATTAGCATGCCTCTTCCGAAGAAGGGGCCAGTGTAGACGTAGCCCAGAAGTTAACATAGAAATGACGTGTTGGCCTTTTAATATTCTAGACAAATTCACAAGACTAAACCTGGAATCAATTCACTGGACATTTAGTATCCTACAAACACCTCTACAGATTCCTATGAATGCAAGTCTTCCAAATGGCAGCCAGTTGACCAGCTGCCAAGCCATGAAACTTGGATCTATGTATTGAAGCTGCCTTCCATTTTAAATGCATCACACTGATTTCAGATGATAGTTCATCTGTAACTATTTGGTAGAAATTGTTTAAAACAGGCTTTGCATCTTGGGCATTGAAGAGAAATGAAATATGATCCCACCGAGTTATTAATCCTGCTTGAATAAATCCTAAAGAACCCAGTGAAGTATACAACTCTGTAGTGTTTTTTTCCCCCTGAATAATGGTGTAATAGCAGAAAAGAATAACTTATCCAGGCTTAATATTTTCCATTTTCGGTCTTCATCCATTGCCAGGAAACTTTAATTAGTTCAGAAGAATTCCTCACAATATAACACATGGAAACAGTTTCCAATGTTACTTTCAATAGATCTGAAGAGAGGTAATACACTAGCAACAGGGCCTATTGCCTACAGTGTCTACATAGCACCCTAAACTCTAAATAAGATACGCAATTTGTGCTACGCAAATTGCGTATCTTATTTCAAAACTATTTTGAAATAGCTTATTTTGAAATTTGGCATGTCTACACAGTGTCAAATTTCAAAATAACCCACTATTTAAAGCCATCCTGTAGCCAGACAGGAACCCCCCTATAACATCCATTTTTGCTTGCCTGAAGCATGCAGGGGCCACAGAGCAGTAAAAGCCTTGAACAGGAGACCCAGATATGCAGACCCTGAATGGCTGTAAACAGAGATACGCCAATGGCTGACCAAGAGGCTGCCAAGGAGTGCCCTTGTCTGAAACCCATATTGATACGAACACACAGCCGTCCGCGGGGGGAGTAATCTCTCGCCCAGTAAAAAAAATGTCCAGTACTCACAATTTAGTTCTCTCTCTTACAAGTGTAAATTAAGTTGAAACTCGCTTGTAAGAACTGGCGTCACAAAGACGGACCAACACAATTTGGCATCTTAGATAAGAAAGAGGATACGGGCCCCTATGGGTATTAAGATGGGTCCAGCAGCACATTTTCTCTGAGTGTCAATCTACCATCTACCTGCTGGTTGGGTTAGGTGATTGACCTCCCGAGGTTCCACGGGGACGCCCACCTCGTATTCGTCTTTCCTAGGAATTGAGGGACTGGCCCTGGCTTGACCTGCTGGAGTCGAGAGGCACAGAAAGGGGTAAAAATTGTACCTGGATGTGGTCCTTTGTCTTAAGTGTAAACATAGAGCTCTTTAAAGATTAAGCTGTCACTTGGTACCATTATTTCTATTTTCTATCTTTATTTTCTTTGTAACCATTTTTAAGATCTACATTTGCTAGCAGTTAAGAAATAGAGCAATAGCCATTGTAACCATATGATTTATAAGCTTCTTTAATAAACTGTAACTGTTTAAGTTTTAACCTGACTCCTTCAGTTGCTGTAACAGAACCAGGCACAATTTAAAAGAACTTCAGCCGGTCATAAGGGACAGGTATAGGAAGAGCTTGGGCGTTTTGGATCGTGTCCCTCTCAGGGGACAGATCCATTGGGGCAACTCTCAGTCTTCCCTAGACTGCCTGCTGCGCAGGGATCCTGTATCCTAGCAGTTGAAATCTGAGATGTAATAAGCTGTCCCTATAAACTCTGGGGCATCTGTCAGCCTGTTGGCTGCCCTTCGCAACGGGACCCCGGTCCTAGCGGTAAAGACACGGACGTTAAACTCGGAGCATCTGTCAGCCTATTGGCTGCCCTCCGCGATGGGATCCCGGTCCTAGTGGTAAAGACACAGACGTTAAACCTTTTCTCGGTAACACACACACACAGTGCCTTGACCGTCGGCTGGCACATCCCTTATCCCTCATGCAACGAGGTTTACCGGGATGGTGAAATAGTACACCCATTATTTCAAAATAACGGGCAGCTTGTGTAGACCCAGGGTAGTTCCGGTATCCGAAAATAGCTGTGCAGTGTAGACCTACCCTTAGTGATAACTACTAGTTCCACTAGACTTACAGAACTGCCGAGGGTCTCTGCTAGGAAGGGGGATATATATTTTTCACGTAAGTGGAATAACAATGAATTCTCGGGATACATAATAGGAATAGAATGCTTAAAATATTTTATGAACACTCTTTTATGGAACCATTGTAAGTATTTTGCACTCTGTTGGGTAGTACGACTTATGGTCTACGGATATGAGTGTTTATGAGTATAACACAGGATACTCAGCTAACTTTTAGGATCCAAATCTGGAGGTGAGCAAGTTCTTCTATCTTCAACACATTGAGAGCAATCCCATGTGCTGACACCCTCATCAGACATGGAAGTGAAGATAAGCTGCCTACATATGTCAGGAGTCAGGGTCTGCTACAATTAGTCTCCAAGGCCAATAATGGCCATTATTCCAAAATAAGGACCCAAGAGTCTACTCAGAAAATCCATTATTTCAAAATAATTTCAAAATAACAGATGGCTTATTTGACTTCTGTAAACCTCGTTCTATGAAGAATAATGCCTATTCCAAAACAGCTATTTAGAAATAAGGCAAGTGTAGATGCTCCACTTCTGCTATTTTGAAATAGCCCCTCACCAAGCCATTCTAAGTTATTCCTCTGGGGACTCTAAATGGAGATAGCGTGTCTACATTAGGGAAGCCTGCCTTGGACTAATTCTCAGGCGTTCCTGTAGTGTAGACATGCTATTTCAAAATAACCTATTTCAGAATAACTATTTTAGAATAGTGTATTCAGAAATAACTGCAGTATAGACATAGCCTCAATGTCCTAGCCTTCTTCTATGCCTGGTAATACAATATCTTGTTTCTTCTGCTCCTGCCATCTACCCAGCCTTGCCTTTGTCCTGCCCTTGACTTGCACCCCTCATTGCCTGATATCCTGTTCAATCCAGTTTCTGCCTTCTGGTATGACCCTTAGCATTGGCTCCTGACTACTGGCTTTGGTTAGACCATTGTGTTCTGACTCTGGCTCTGATGCTAATTTTTGGGACTCAAGGTTTGTCCTGACCAGGAGGCCTGATGCCCACCCCATTCACTAGGCTAGATTGCCCTCATCACAACTGAAGAACCACCATAAAATTAGGCCAGCTGTACTCAGCACTAGCATGGATAATGCTAAGACCCCAGTGGTACTAGTGGATGCTGTCCATAAGCTACAGGTTAAAGCAACCAACCTGCCATCAAAGAATGTGGTCCTGAAGGTGCTCTTGGCTCTCTCGGCTTTGTCTTCTCCCAATACTATGTGGCAATTTTATCCCTGGTTTGTCTCCTGGTTTAATTCTTGATTCCAGCTTCCAACTCCTAATTGTGACCCTGACCCAAGGCCTTGAATTCTGATGCGTTCCCAGTCACTAAGCTTGATATCTGCGACAATCACTGAGCTAGACTGCACTCATCACAGTTGGCTGACAAGGTTGCATTTTCTAACTCTTTTCTCTGGACAACAAAAGGTACAGGACAGGGATCTTTCATGCAGGGGGAGAGAAGAGACAAAAGACGATGCATCATCCACTCATAAATGGCAGGGATGCTATGTTTTGCATGTAGCACTCCTCCTTTGGGAAACTCTGTTCTTGGCAGCCTATGTCAAATTTCTAACAGTTTATTGAAGCTGAACTGTCAAGAGGCTGGGAGATGGACAGGAGGACAGGTAGTCTCACAGTCATAAACAAATGGTCCTGTATCTCCAGCGGATCTACAGAGATTCTTTATGTTTTGGAGAAATTCTTATTTCAAGATAGTATGAAGCTTCAAATTCAGATCCTAATTTCAAGTACCCCAAATTACAGAGTGTTCTGATCCAGTAGTTTTATTGTGCATATTATCAAAAGACAGATGATATGAAAAATATATATTCATATTGGTATTTTGAACTCTGAATTTCAGGAACTTTAGTTATGGGATTTTGTTTTAGGACAATCTGTAGTATTATTTTATAAAACTATTTGTAAACAATGGAGACAATAGAGCTCTTCAAAATATGTATTATATAAATTGTTAGGAAATTTAAATACAGGAGTCATAACATCCTCTTTTAGTAATGAACTTTACCTTAATATTAGGAAAAGAACTAGGTGCATGCTGCAGTCCCTATATGTACAATAATTTCCCATTGATATTATAAAATTGTGGCAACATGACATGCCTCAGTGTCGAAATGGAGTCAGCCATTTGCTTTAGAATGATAGTACATTAATCCCAGTCAAGATACAGTGTGTGTGGAGGGGGGGGGGGGGGGCGGGGGGAGGCATGTTAGACCTTTAAAGGTCACTTACCAGGTGGAAGCAGCTTGGAACAAAGAGCTAGATGAAGCACAGGGAAACAAATTTGACCAAGTTTCTCCACAGCAGGCTTAAGGAAAGAGAGAATGGAAAATTCCCAGCTGCAGAACCAAAGGACAAAGGTTACAAAGCAGAAGGTTAAGAAAACTCAAGAAATACACTTAGGAGGTTCAGGCTGGTCCCAGAGGCAAGGAAATTAGACTGTGGAGTCTCAAGATTAAGAACATGGTGTTGACAGAGTATTTGCATCCTCTGCTTTGACCAAGAGGATTAAGCCGGGGCAGTCTCAGGAAACTTAAAGCACCCAAAAACAATAGCTTGGGGAGTGTCAAAGGTTTTCATTCACATGTTTAAATGAATTAATGTTGACTGTGTTGACACTCCTTTTGCATTTACTTTCTATTAGAAGTCCATCTGTATGTTTAGGTACTTGGATGGCCCAACTAACAATATCTGAGGACCTAGTAAATTCCATCACATGAGTCAGTTGATGGGAAATTTGATGGAAAGAGGAGATTTTAAGCAAATATTGCAGATAGTTCATGGGAAGCTAATCTCCGATTAGCCATTAGACCTATTAACACCAAAATCTGCTTCAAGGTGTCTACTCGTGTCAGGGAAAAATTCTTACTATTTGACCTGTGTGTCCACTCAAAGAGTTTTCAGTTACTTGCAATAAACTCCTTTTGAACAAGTCCCACCCCAAAATCTTTCACTGAAATTATATGACACATAATTTCAAATAAAATACATTTCAGACATCGCAATCTGCTCGCAGATGAGATGCAAACAGTAAAAAATAAAGAGGTGAAAATCACTGAATAAATTATTCATTAAAAATAATTAGCTCAGCTCTAATCAGGATGGCTTCAGGTGTGGATTATCATGCAAAAGCCGATGAAGTTCTTAAACAACTATAATCCTCATCACAAATATGCAATACATCTAGAGGCTAGATTGTGAAATGTTATTTAGTTGGTGAGCACTTACTCAACTGAGCAATCCCATTAAAGTCAATGACACTGCTTGTGTGAGTAAGTGCTAAACTAACATGAATAATGAGCCTTGTTTAGTAACAAGCAAGTGGAGGAAAGAGAAATTCAATAGTCACCTTGTTAAATATTTTTCAAAGTTACCTAAGGCTTCTTGCCTCTTTAGAACACATGCCAAGAGAAATGGAGGCTGCTGCCACCCTTACGTTTTAGCTGTCCCTAATGTACTAAATAGTCATTGCAGCTCATACGGAAGGCCCGGGGATGAACATGTCAAAACTGATCTGATAGGAAGTGTCATATAGTGGTTAGAGCAAACAATTGGATGCTAAGAGTGCTTGCTAGAGTCCGTTCCTGGGTCCATTGCTGGGGAGGAAGGATATCTCTGTATTAAAAGTACTGAATAATGACTCTGAAGAGCTGGCTTCAGTTCTCCGGTCTGTCACAGATATTTTGAAAGCTGTTGGGCACACATCATACTAACCTACTTTTACCATAGTTCCCCATCTTTAATATGGGGATAATAATACTGACCTGCCTGCTACAGTTATTGTGAGAATAAATTCATTCTAGTTTTGGGGGGCAAGATACTACATTGGTGAGGGGATTATCAGAACAAAGCAAGAAAACCCACCTTCTGGACCTGAGAAAGTTACAGACCTTTTTAATTTGTGTGAAACTCCTTTAAGATTGCTAAGGAAAAGGAGCACAGACACCATGGAGGCAAAATGGCATTAGTAGTTCTGTAATTGACATAACACAATAAACCAATGGGAAGAGACTGCTCTGACAGGGAAATTCCCTGCTTTTGTTGGTTTACGTCAAACCCTCAGTGTTATTAAGATGTAGTTTTCTTTTTAACTTAATTTGGTGTCTAATTAACACACGAGTGCTCCTTCATGCATTATGACAGCATATTAAATGCCATGTTGCTTTTCACTTAGCAACTTAATGATTCATGACCTGAATGATAATTGACATATGAATTGTAATCTCAGCACATGAATGCTGCTTTGTCGATGTGCCACTCCTTGATCCCTCCTTCCGCTCACACTGGGAGAACTGCAAGAAACAGACTGAAATCCCAGATGTGAAGAGCATGGTACAGTTGTTTCTCCTTGCATACAGCTGCCAGACTCCTGTGTCACACTATGCTAATGATTCATCTACACTTAAACCAGCACCTCATACACTTCAGTGGAGCATTATGGGAATCTAACTGAAATGAGCAAAATAAATGCAGCAGTCTCAAGACACCTGCTAAAGCATCATTGTCAGCCTTACTTTTGTGTTTCTTTTTCATGTTGCTTCATATCTGGAGATCCACAGGGAACATAAACATGTGAGGCGATATATGATAGTTCTCTGTTTCCTCTTCCAGTTACTTTGAGCTTCCTTCATGACTAAATTATACTTTAAAGTATAATTGATGTAATTGCTGCCTGTGAAGATTGACACACTGAAGAATGAACCCCGCTCATTATGTATATACAGGTAGTCCCCGAGTTACGAGGATCCAACTTACGTCGGATCCGCAGTTACGAACGGGGATTTCTCACCTGGAGAACTAGAGCAGCGGGACGTCTGGTCCCACCACCCGCCTTCTCCGGGGTGAGAAAAGCTGTTCCCCGTCTCCCTGGTCTGCTGGCTCCGCCAGCAGACCAGGGAGACGGGAGCAAAGCGGCGGAGCACCGGGGGCCGGACCCGCGGCCGCTTCCAGATCAGCTGGAAGCGGTGCGGGTCCTGCCGGGTGCTCCGCCGCTCTGTTCAGCGTCTCCCTGGTCAGCTGATCTGGAAGCCGCGGGTCCTCCTGGGTCCTCCGTGGCGTTGCTCAGCGTCTCCCTGGTCTGCAGACCAGGGAGACACTGAGAAAAGCCGCGGAGGACCCGGGCCGGACCGCGGCGCTGATCTGGAAGCGCCATGGTTCGGCCCGGGTCCTCCGCAGCTTTGCTCCACGTCTCCCTGGTCGAGGCGTACAGATAGTTCGGAATAGCTTACTAGTCCGAACTATCTAGCCCGTGCCGCGTGTAGCCGCGCGGCACGGGGTTCGAACAAGCCGGCATTTAAAAATGGCGCCGGCCGGCTTATGCAAATAAAGCCCGGGAAATTCAAATCCCGGGCTTCATTTGCACGTTCGGTATGCATACATTACCTCGCTAGTTCGCACTAGCGGGGTAGTGTAGACATACCCCATGTAAGTGGAACTGGTGTCCAGATTCAGCGGCTGTTGAAACTGATCAGTTTCAGCAGTGGCTGATGCCAGTTCTGACTTACATACAGATTCAACTTAAGAACAAACCTACAGTCCCTATCTTGTACGTAACCCGGGGACTGCCTGTGATGTAAAATTCAACCCTGCACAGAGGAGGTATGCAAGGACTAAACTCGGCTAAAGTCCCACCTTAAGCTTTCAAAATCTGTCTTAAATGTTACTTGTGCCTCACGTGGGCCTTTTACTCAGGAGTAAATTTCACCCATAGAGAATATGTGCACGATAGGAGACACCTGGAGAAGTTTCCCTTGGTCTGTCCTCTGGTATAACTCAAGTCTATTCTGCAAGGCTCAGATTTAGAGTTGAAAGGATTGTTCAGCTTCTCTCTGGTTCAATGATCCCTTAACCTCTTTATTATAAGTGCCCACAAGATGGCCACTTAATGCTAAATGTGATGTGAGCTTTGCAAAGCCCCTTCTTGCTTTCTTCTATAATGATTTAATGTTGAGACAAATCTATTACCTTCCCCGCTTCTTTTTCTTTCGCCCCTCCTCCAAATCACATGTCAGTGGATGGCATCTTGGTTGTCAGTCTGGATAAGTCACACTATATTACAGTAAGTAACCTAACACTACTGATGCAACATGACATATTTTACCAAGTAATTTCTCAGCAGAAAAAAATCTTGGGAAGAAGAAAAGAGAGATGTATTTTTGTTTATAACTCATCACCTTCCCTTTTTGGTATTTTTGGAAAAGAAAGAAAGAAAGAAAGAAAGAAAGAAAGAAAGAAAGAAAGAAAGAAAGAAAGAAAGAAAGAAAGAAAGAAAGAAAGAAAGAAAGAAAGAAAGAAAGAAAAATCCTGTTTGTCCAAAGCAGTAACTAATGCCTGCACCTTGCCTCATTCACACAATAAATTAAAAAAAATAAACTGGATAAATACTAATAGAAATGTAGCCGTGTTAGCCTGGTGTAGCTGAAGCAAAATACAGGACTATGTAGCACTTTAAAGACTAACAAGATGGTTTATTCTATGATGAGTTTTCGTGGGCCAGACCCACTGGGTCTGAAGTGAGTCTGGCCCACGAAAGCTCATCATAGAATAAACCATCTTGTTAGTCTTTAAAGTGCTACATAGTCCTGTATTTTGCTTTGGATAAATACTGACATTCCTGCCAATGGGTGAGCTTTTTCAACATCCAGTAAATAACTGCACATAGAAGGCATGAAGATACATCTGTTTTATTAAATATAGATTATGCAAATACAGTTCTCTGGAGAAGCACAAAATCTCATTTAATGCATCATTTCAATTATTAACCATTTTATTTTTGTATATCTTGCAATTTTTCTAAATTGTTAATGAGTTTATAGTCAATTTAGCTACCATGGTTGAAGTTTTCATTGCCTTCTCCCCACCCTCAGACATAACATGATTTTAGAACAAGACTGTATTATTAGCTAGAGACTGTACTATACAGTCTTGAAAATGAGGGCTGGTTTGAAAGTGTTGAGCTATGTAAGGATTAAATAACAACCTGGGCAGCCATTACCATGATATAGGGAAGAATGGCAGACAGAACTATTTCTTTTGCTGTTAATTTGTTACTTACTCAGACAGGGTTTTTGGGGGTTTGAGGTGGACCACAGATCTGCAATAAAGAACCCTGTCTACTTCATCCACCTCCCATTCATTTGCAACTGAAAGTAGGAATAAGTTTAATATAAATGAATAAATTATACAATACATAATCATTTAAAGATCTTTAATTGTTTTACAAAAATTGTATTACTGTCCCCACTGACATTAAATTCCATTCCAAATATGGGGCAAATAAAGGCACTAAATGTTCACATGACTTACCCAAGGTCTTAAGACACGCTGGCTCTTCTACTTGTGCCCCAACAGAGCACAGCAACAAATTTTGGGCCATGCCATACTTTCACTTTGGGACATGCATCCAAGGACACTTCCTAATGTTTACTTCCTGGGTATCCTTTGGAAGGGATCCCAAGAAGAAGTTGGGGAAAAGGATATTGTCAGATACTATGATACCATCAGAACCTGAGATGCTAAGGATTTGTAGGGTTAGAATATGCATTCCCGTGGTCTAGCATTTCCAAGGTGATAGCTTGCTCTGTCCCCAGGCCCATGGCAGACAGTATCTATTTAGACTACCTCTCCCAGCTCAGGTCCCTTTCACTTGCTGCAGAAGAGAACACTTTTTCTCCAGTGTTTTTCCATTTCCACTTATCATACTTCAACAAGGGCTACCCCCTTCATCCTGATTTCAAGTTCCAGTGCTTTATGATCAACATAGATGGGCTTGTTCCTATAAAGTTGGGCTCAGAAGAGAAGCAAGACATGCAATGAAATGGGAAATGGGGAAGGATTAAAATAAACCAACTATTCTAAAAATGCCAAAAATGCCGCTTTCTGTTCCATTTTGTCTTTTAATTGCAGGTTAAATAAATAGTTGCACAAGCTTGGCATCTAGTCTGAAGCTTCACTTGCAAAGTAACGATAAGGAAGAAGTATTTCTCTTTTCTCAGTTCTGTGCCATTTTCTGAGTTGGGCAATCTGTAATGAATTTCCCCATTACTTGTGCCAGTTCTGAGAGCCCTTCTAAATCCTTAATATTCTTCTAATGGTTATTTGCTTACAATGTCCACTCTAATGTTATTGGATCTGCCAAGCTAAGAAGATAACCAACTTCCAGAATGAACCAGTTTATATAAAGTAATTTCTGTATCTACTGTTCAGGTATCTACTTTGTAATTCTTATTTTTAACTAACTATACTGTTTACAATTCTAAAATATTTACTGACTTCAATAGCATTCTGCCAAAGAAAGAAGTAAACAGAAGAATAGATATACTAATATATTATTAGTATATCTAATACTAATGGATTTCATGGAGCTTTGCTGATTTTCACTAAATGAGGAACTTGGCCATAAAGGAAGTGTGGGAACTGTAAATATATAAACAAGGAAATCATGCTTTGAATATGGAAGATGAAATTAAGGATTAACTCCTTTTCCTATTTAAATATAATTAGTAGGGTTTTTTTTTTAACTGTCCACCGTGTGGCCCAGATTTTAAGGACTTCCTATAAGTAGCTGTCACACACATAATTTGCATTGGAATTTAACACAGTTGCAAGTAATTGAAAATGCAGTTAAATAGAAATATTGCAAGTCATTTGTACTTGCATTTCATGCATACAGACAACTCTCAATTCTGTATGCAAGGAGGAGAAGCTTCCCCTCCCTGTAAAAATATGGAGAAGGAGGAAGAAGTAGTGAAAATTCACACCTACCTTATCTCAAGTGCATAAACTTCTATCCCATTGAACTGTGTCATGTGAATGGGGCTAGGAAATGAACAGAAGCCTCTTCCTAGAACTTTTGTCTCATGAAACCAGATGAATCTTTCAGTATGAAAGGAAATCTGACAGTGAACTAGCAGTGGTGAATGCATTCCTTATATTATTTTCTTAGAAACAAATGGCATTGCTAAGGAATTGGAGAGTGTGAAATCCTTCCACGCTGCTGTGAGTGGAAGTCACAAGAAATTTGCAGTACAGTTGATTTACAATATGGTTGAGAAATAGCAGAAAGAGGACTGTAAATTGCTTGGGGAAAAAAATTCCAAATGTTCAAGAATACTTTGATTCCTACTAGAATTAAATCTAGAAAAGGAAAAATAATTTCTTTACACGAAACCAGCTGGCAGGTAAGACTATTGATCTTATGTTACAGACATCCCTAATGGAGTTATTTAGTTCAAAGAAGCATTTAAGGGAAGGATTAATCAAAGACCAAATTAATTGTGGCATACTTTATAACCAAGAAAAATAAGGTGATTGTGAGATTTAGATTTGACATTGCAAAGAACAGGAAAATTTGCAGAGCTAATGAAAACTGTAGTACCCAAAAAAGTATTAACTGTGAAAGTCCTGAAGTACATGTAATTAAGAATACACAATAAATAAAGATGAAAGAGTAGGTTAAATAAAATTTCATATACCATCTTCCAGGAATTCATTGCCCCTATGGGATCTGAGATATTAATCTTCCTTACATAGAACTGGAAAAGAAGGGTTTTGTTGTTGTTGTTGTTTCGTTTGTTCTAGGAAATCAAGCAATAGAATTCATCCTGTATCATGAGAAGTGAACTTTTGAGACTCCAAAAATATAAGTCAAATATGGGAAAGAAAGGGAATGAAGTGCTCACCTAGGCAGTTTGGTTAGTTTATTAACAAACAAACTCTGCTAATAACTACATTAAAATGTAGCTATATTTTAAAAATCATGAATTATGTACATTACAAGTTCTTTGGAGAAAGGTTAGTAGCATTTCCTGAGTTTGGCACAGTGCCGAGCATATTATTGGTAGCTCAATAAATAAATGAAAAAATAGTTAATAAAGTAATATCCTCATCTCCTTGTAAATGAACCACTCATCCCACTCCAAAACATAGTTCCTGAATGGGAACAGACTGTTCACTCCTGCATAATTATATGGGGCTATGTCTAGACTACGGGATTCCAGGTATCCTGGAAAAATGCTGCTGCATCCAGGAAACACGTCTGCTCTTCCGCAAAAAAAGCAGACACGTGGAAGAAGGGCTCTTCCGAAAGAAGGGTTTTTTTCCAAAATTTGGCCCAGTGTAGATGGCATTTTTCTGATAAAGCCCCATAGTGTAGACATAGCCTAAGTGAGATGACCACTACTATGTGAACTTGTACCACTGCTTGCATTCACTTTCAAGGCCCTTCATGATCAAGCCTCATCCTACCCATCATGACTTATTTGCTATCAAGCAGTCAGTGCTCACTTCTGATTGGTTCATGATGCCAGCCTCCCCTGCCTACTTGTTAAATTTTCTAACAAACAACTGTGTGCTTTCTCCCCATAAATATATGCAAAGCTTCCTTGTTATCCACCTTCAAATCCCTCCTTAAAATGTTCTTTCACCGTAGTGCCTACAAGAACTTGACAAAGGTTAGACTGCAAGTGTGCTGAGGCCACTGTCTATCATGCTGACCAATGTCGTCTTGCTCTTTTCTTGTATTCCCTTGTCGCTCTGTATCCAGTTATGGTCTCTTGTCTTATACTTGGACAGGGGCAGGAAGTGTCTTTGGTTCTGTGTTAGTATAGCATCTAGCTCAATGCAGTCAGGAATCCTAAATGCTATCTAAAAATAAATATTAATAACAATTAAAGAATTGCTTAGGAGACAAAACATCTACAGAGGCAGCATAATTGTGTTTGGTAAGAAGAGTACTAGGATTCCAGGGCTCTGTAATAGCAGCTGTCCATTACTCCACTGCTTTGTGTATCTCTCTCTCTCTTTCTTTTTTTTTCTTTTTCTATATGGAAAATGAGGTTATTTTCTCCCTACAGATGTTGGTATTTTAATTGACTTGGGATCATGAAATGCCAGGTGTTTTCATTACTTAAAATAAGACAACACTATAACATTGACCTTTCCCCCTTTCTTACCGGGACAGTTTATATGGGAACTCATAGACCTGAGCATTTTTGCAGTAAAATATTCCCAGCTCTTTATTTTTAAACACTATTCTTTCCTTCACTAGATGGCACTTTGTCTCACTTCATACACTATGCTACACTTATTACAGCTCCTTGATACAGACAGATGCCCACTGTGCTTTTTTTTAAATCCTGGCTTCATTGACTATGTCGGCTAGCCTATTTTACATGCCTCTGTCAGCAGAGGCATGTAATCTAGACATACTCTTAGTCTCTAGGGTGCTGCAAGACTATTCATTGTTTTTTAAATATGATGAATTCATCTTTTTTCAACTGAAAATGCCTGGAGATTAGGAAATAGTGGTAGTGTTGCCCCTCATGAACCCAAAAGGAAACATTTGAAAAAAAAATCCCATGGTACTTAAGAATAATCCTGTGCAATGACATTATATTACAGACAGATAAACTAGGAGAGAAGAATTTGGTTTTTTTCCCCTCTTTACTTTTTTTTCAGAAAGATAAAATTGAAGACCTTGCCATTCATTGTTTTGTCAAGGTACTGCTGAAGATTTTGATAAAGTTATAAACCTTGGGTGTCCTCATCAAATTCTAACTTGGCAAATACATTTTGTTCCTATGAAAATTCAGTAGCTATAGTCCACTGGCAAAATTATTCTTCATTTCATCTCCTAAAATAAGTGGAGGCAGCATTCTGCTCTAAAAGTGGCAGCATTTCTGTGGTAGGTGAGTAAAAATATTTTTGAAGTTGGATGTACTATAGCAGGAACATTTTTTGGGTCGGGGCCACTGACCCATAGAAAAATCAGTTGGGGGCCGCACACAAGTGAGAAGTGAAAAAAACAACCACCCACTACCTCTCATGATGTGCCCCCCGACTGAGAAGTAGAAAGACTCTTCCCACATTCCTCTTCCACACTAAAGCTTATGGAGGACCAGACTAGTAAATTTTGTGTGCTCCAGTCCCTTGGGGGTCAGTTGGGGGGACTGGAGCACTGACACTCCTAATGGTGGGTGGAGAGCCCTGAGCCTCAGGGGCCAGATCCAGGCAAACTGGGGGCTGCATCTGGACCCCAAGCATTAGGTTCCCCACCTCTGTGCTATAGGAACATGTACTATTCTTATTTTAAACTGTCGTGTTTTAGTGCTCTTATCTACTGAGAACATCTAGTATATAATTTGCTAATAAATATACAGATTCAGCAACCAGGACTTCAGTTCTTGCCCTCTAGCTCTTTTATTTTAACTCAGTTTCAATCCCAACCATGATCACCACCTTCAAACCTTGCTCATAAAATAAACAGAAAAAAAATTTCTGGGTTTGAAATGTAACCCAACTCTTACGCTCCTAGTGCTCTCAAATTCATTTTCTTTCTGTTTCACAACCAGCCACTCTTATAGACCTTCCCCTGAATACCTGTAAAGACACTAACATGGCTTTAATTTTTTGTCTGCCATAGACAGGAATTTCCCTCATCACTGAGCAAATATCCAAAGCTGGGCAATTCTGTGGATTCTGTAAAATAACCTAGAGGCAATGTCTGTTTTTTTCTAAGCTATGTTTTGATGAATAGATATCCACCCATTTGTCTAGTGTTTTTCACTACCACTGTCATGAACTGTGCAATGTATAGTTGTTAAATGTAGAGAGGAAGTGTGATTCATTTTTCATTACACAGCATGTTTAACTCCTCTTGTATGTCTGCTAAAGGGAGTGCTGTGAATTAATTCAAGAGGTTTATAATAAAATGAGTCACACATACTGTGATCTTTTTCTCGGTATTCCATGGAAATTTATATTAGTTTTGCTTCGTCCTGCCTTTGTTTATCTGAAACAAAAGTTTGTGCATACTTGACACTTTGTGTTTGGAAACAGAACAGTTCGGTCCTGCATTTTAATAATACTGCCTGTAAATTCAATGGCCTATTGGGAAATCCCTTGAGGAGATGTAGCCAGACAGACCAACCCCCCATATCATCCATCTTATTTGCCTCTCTGAAGCATACAGGGCAGAGAAGAAGCAGTAAAATCAGCATAGTCTATGCTGGCTCATCTGATCCTGAGAAGCTGAAAAAACAGATATGTGGAGAGAGAGTGATTAAGTCAATAAGCTGGCCTCGAGGCTGCGAGAACTGCCCCGGCTGGCACCCATGTTGATTCGAACACACACACAGTCCCTGGGAGAGGAATTTCCCACTGAGAAAAGAATCCCCAGTAATTCCAATTTAGTTATCGCTCTTACAAGTGTAAATTAAGTTCACAACTCCCTTGTAAGAACTGGTCTCACAAAAGACAGACCAGCCCCATTTGGCATAACAGTTAAGAAAGAGAAGTACGTGACCCCATGAGTATAAAGGTGGGACAGCAGCACACTCTCTTTTGAGTGTCATTCTACCCTCTACCTGCTGGTTGGGTTAGGTGTTTGACCTCCCAAGGTTCTATGGGAGGTCACCTCGTATTTTTGTCTTTCCTAGGAATTGAGGGACTGGCCCTGGCCTGACATGTTGGAGTCGAGAGGCATAGAAGGGGGTAAAAATTGTAGCTGGATGTGGTCCTCTGTCTTAAGTGTACACATAGAAAGAGTAAGCTGTTACTTGGTACCATTATTTCTATTTTTCTATCTTTATCTTCTTTGTAACCATTTTTAAGATCTATATTTTGCTAGTAGTTAAGAAATAGAGCAATAGCCATTGTAACCATATGATTCATAAGCTTCTTTAATAAATCTGTAACTGTTTAAGCTTTAACCTGACTCCTTCAGTTGCTGTAACAGAACCAGGCACAATTTAAAAGAACTTCAGCCGGTCTTAAGGGACAGATATAGGGAGCCCTGACCGTCGGCTGACAGGAGAAAAGCAACAGACACAACAATATATGTCACTTATTATTAGAAATTGTTTTGCATCTGTGTAATCTAGTATAAAAAACAAAACATTTATTTGTGTGGATTTTTTAAAAATGGTACATTTATTCCTTGGCAATTCTGAATGTACAGTGTTCTTGGGATGTTTTTACTATTTATTTTATATATTGAGACAGACTCTCAAAATATGCTAGGAGCAAGGTGAACATAGAAGAAATTACAATTCCCACTTTATCAGTAAAAATAACGTTGGTTTAGCAAGATCCATTGGTCAGTAATAACTACCATTATGTGGCCACTGACTCATGTTTGGTAAGAGTGTGGGCTAATTGCAATACAATATGTTCCTTGAGACAAAATATTGCAGTTGACTTTGTCTGGTCTCCAAGCATTGATGAGTCACAATATAATGGACAATCAGCAGCCTCAATATGTCAGTAAAACAGGATAAATTAAGGATTTTGGTTTGAGCTTTCTTCCAGCTCGATCACAAGATGCCATATAATGAACTTTTTGAGTGTTATTTTTTGCCTACCATTTCAAGTCCTTCCATTTACTGCTTCAAATTCACAGTTCATTGCTCTCATCTACTTGATATGCTGCATTTGTCTTCCAATGGACCTGACAAAGCAAATTGTCCAAAGAAAGAGCCAATCTAATCAGATACTTAACTTGAAAAGTTCTACTGAAACCACTCTAATAGGTTTCCTCTTTTTTCAAATCTTCAATGAGCTTTAGATTGTAATAAAAATCAAATGCAAAGTATTCTTTCACAGACATGTTATAACAATAAACAAAGGCAACTATGAACTGGAGGAAAGTGATATTGGCTATCAAATACTGGGAAAGGAGAAGAAAAATAGATCATAGTCTTTGTGCACTGACAAGGTAATCCTCGTACGAAAAGGAAAGTTTTTGTATCCCTTTTTTATTCTAGTAAACATTTGGTGTGGGATAACTTGTTGGTGAAGCTGAACTTGCTAATGAACCTTGAGTGAATTCTGCTTTTATTTTCAGCCTTGTAAATCCAATGTAATGCCACTGACTTCAATACTGTTGTGTATTAAACCCATTGTTGAAAATGAGATGAAAATCTAGCACATAGTATAAGTCTTCAATTGTGCATGCTCACTTTTCCACCACCCTAAAATGGACAAATAGGTAAGGAGATGGTCATAATAATGGATTTAGAGTTCCAAGTCTGAAAATATGGAGAAGTCACTCTAGATTTCAATACAAGTAATAGCCCTCATGAGCCAGTGGAATGGAATAGCTCTTGAGTACTGCAAGTCTTTCCTGTTTGTATCCTGTAACATTGCATCACTGTATAATTTGAGTGGACCACTGTTCAGTCTGACAGGCATAAGCAAACAATCTTCTCCTGAAAAAGAGCTACACCCAATCCTTTCTTGGATGAATCACTTTGGAGTGTCAGTGGCTCTTCTGGCTAGAAGTACTTCATGATTTATCACATCAAATGCTTAGTGTTGGGTACCTGCCCAGTCCCACTCAACATTATGCTTTGTGAGCTGATGTATGGATTCTATCACTGTAGTCAGGTGTGTGCAGAACTTGGACAGAAAATTCATCATCACTATGAAGAACTTTTATATCCTCTGGAAATGGAATGTCTCTGACTCCCTTGATTTTGATGGGATCTGCTTTCAGTCCCTCTGCTGTGAGCAGATATCCAATGTATGCGAACTCATGCTGTTTCAGTTGTACTGGTTTCTGGTTTCTTTTGTATGTTTTTGTCCCTGCATCACTGTAGAGAAATGTTTAGTTTTCTGTCATAGCCTCATTCAGCTTCTGTATCATTGTTCCCTTCACCTACAACAAGGATATATTCAATTGTTTTCACCAGAGGCAGTTCTTTCAGAATTGGGCAAGTCTTTTCTGGAACATATCTAATGCCTATCAGCATGCACAGCCATCTGTCCTGACCAAATGGTGTTACAAAAGTTGCCAGCATGCTGGACTCTTTCTCCAGGATTCTATGCCAAAATCCATTCCTTACATCACAGACCATTGAGATTCTGGCTTTGTAAAGTTTTGGCCAGATGCCATCACTTGTAGGCACCTTTACAATGCCTGGCTTGGTAACTCAGGGCCTATTCAGATACATAAATTGCCTGATGGCTTTTTTTACCATGGTCATACTGCTAGCCCATTTTTAATGGCCCCTTCAGGCACCATGATACCCCTGCTCTGCAGAGTGTTGAGCTCCTTGTCCACTGAATTACATAGTGCCACTGGAATTTTTCTTCATGGTAAGCACACACATTCCACAGCAGAGTCCACTTTCAATTTCAGCTTTCCTTCAAGGCACCATTGCATTTGAAAATATCCCCATTTTACTTTTTAAATTGTTTCCATTGTCCTTCTAATGCCCCCTTTTGGTTTCTGTAAAGCAGCTATAAAATTCTGCTTTATCTCCCCATTATATCCATGGCTTATATAGCTGGTATGCCTCAAGTGGGATCCAAGGTACTTATCATTCACCACCACAAACTTTAGTTGGTGCCATCTTATTTATTTTTTGGACTAGTTGCTTTGAGGTCACATTTTCCTATGGGCTGCATTATGCTCTTACCGTGCATTACTATGTGGTGCCTGCTGTTTGTAATTGGTATGTGTGATTCCAATTCACCCAAAGGAATCCTATTGCAGGATGCGATCCAATACAGCAGAAATTGCACAGGATATTTCCCTAATAACATTGTTGCATGAACTGAATTTAGTATTGTTCCAGTCCCAAAAGCCTGAACCTGATATGATCTCATAGTCAAGGATAAAGTCCTGATGTCATCACTGCTGTCTGTCGTGCCATCCTTCTTTTGTGCACCTCTGACTGAATCTTTGTGGGACTTTCCAGGGGTCTTGCAAAAACTGCTATGATGGATCAACTTGCCACATTCTTTGCAATAGTTTCCTAGTGTAGGGAGTTTTATTGTCCATTCATGTGGACCATAAATCCATCTCACTATGAGTGTGGAATCCTGGCCTCCTGGGTTTTTTTTTTTTTTTTGGTGTTGTCTCATTGTACATAATCTTGGGAGTGACGTGCCTCATAGAACTGCTGTTTCCACTGCATGCCCCATCTGTTTAATGTGAGGTTACTTTCACAGAGCACTTGATTTCCTAAGTGGTGATCACAAGTGCTCACTCCCATTGAGATTGATCTCTAGTGAGCGAAACCAGTGTTGTTCTCAGTTTCATTCTGCTTTGGGCAGCAGTATATCCCTGGGGATTGTGGGACGGCTGTAAGGCATGAGCAGGGACGGCTTGAGCCATTCCTGTGCCCCGGGCACATGGTGCATGCACGGCTCCAGCCCCGGGCACACGGCACATGCAGGGTCCCATCCCCCGGCACGCTGCGCACCTTACAGCCACAGCGCCTGATTGCAGCTCCAAGGGGCACTGCGTGGCCCCCAGCCCTGGGCACGCAGCGCCTCTTACAGCTGCCATCAGGTGCCCCCCATAGGTTGGCGCCCCAGGCAGCTGCTTGGTTGCCCCCCCCCCTTCCCTTATCTGGCCCTGGACATGAGGCACTGGTGAACTGGGTTAGGGCTGTGTCTCTAAAATCCTGGAGCTGGCGGGGGCAGGGGAGGGAGAGGACTTCATACCAAGGTTCATGGCTCACGTTCTACTCCAGGAACTCACAGCTGGGATGCTGCCAACATTTTTCATTAGCACACAATGAAACTGAATTCAGGTTAAGTTTCAGGTTCAAAAAGTGGAACTTTATTAAATCCTGTCCCCTGCTCTGTCTCTGTGGTACATTTCCTCCAGACTAACACCACCCATTTCCCTAGTTCAATCAATGTCCTTCCTTAACAGAGTCTGCAGGGAAAATGGACCCTTTGACTCTAGTTCCACTCATCATAATTCAGAGACCAATAAGTCCAAGTTCCTTGCTGATTACCTGTATCCCCAGGGGATCTATGGGTAATAAGATGGAGTCTCTGCATATTTGAAAGCCATGTCTCCAATGAAGAAGCGAGTAGGAACCTCCCTGAGTTGTAATCGTAGCTGCCTGATCTAAATAACAGGGAGAAACATGGGATGGAGAACTATATTGGGGGAAGGAATAGTTAGCCAAAACAAACCCATGAACTTTTCAATTGCCTCTTCTATGCGGCAATAATGCTCACTGAGAAAACTTGGAACCATTACTGTGGCATATGGTAATATTTCTGAAAAAGACCTAAAAATGAACTGTGCAACCATATTATATACACAGAAGTATAAGGAAATCATCAGTTCTCCTAAAAGGGAAACAGGATAATCAAATGCCTGAGTAAGAAAATGAGGCACTTTAGATGTTTTGTTATGGTTTCCAATCTGTACAGGCAGTCATCCATTTTCCTCCTCCCCCTCTTGCTTCATCAGGATGTTGCAAATATGCAGCTGCCTGCTCAATAGAGTTAATGAATTCCAGAACAGGTGCTCTTGATTGTATTGCATAATCGAAACCTTTTCTTCTCCCTAGTCTTTCTATCTTTACTGTGCTTTAAATTTACATTTTCACTTGGAGAAAACAAGAGTTTTATTGCTTTAAGGGTATTCTCATTAGCAAGTAAAGGGTGATTCTGTTTAAAAAAGGGTTAATAAAAAGGAGCTGAGCCTAAAGCAGAGTAGTCTATGCAAATGCAATGAAGAAATTAAGTTTTACAGATATAATAGTGACACTGCTTTCAACCTGATCGCTACAATTGTAATTGTAGTTACTTACTCATCTGATGGGATGCTATGAGACTAGTTAAAACACCTTGAAAATACGAAGTACTAAATAAGGATGTGTCATTCTAAGGACAGAAGCAAGTAGAAATTCATTGTGTGTGAAATCCTGGCCCCACTGCAGTTGCTGGCAAAGCTCCTATTGACTCACTAGAATTTTAGCAAAGGCAGGTTGTGTTAATCCTACATTTACCTTTGTACTGCAGTATGTATATTCCACAATGATGCTTTCTTTGATCAATGCTTTGTCAAGGAAGCTGGAAGTCTGGTTTGTTAAAGCAGCACAGAGTATCCTAACAAGGTTATCACATTTCATCTCCATGAAAGGACTTGATGTCAGATTCTGTCTGAACCTATGTGTCATTTGAATATAATAAGGCAAGCTCCAGGTGTGGAGATACGTAAATGCCAACTGTGACTAATGGACAACCAAGTTACTAAAGCCCTGCTATGCAATAAGGAAAGCTCAAGCTGGTAAACTCCTACTTGCAGTACAGCAAATGTCAGTCAGCAGTCTCCCACAGTGCAGTGTGGAAAATTCCTTAGAAGCATCTGAGCCCTGCAAATTTGGGGCAGATAGAAAAAATGAGCAAATTAGATGATAGTTTGCAGTTGGCATTCCTGAGAAAGAATTGCCACAAATGTTACAGACATTGCCAAAGCTGATACAGGCAAAAATTATTCAGTTTGTCACTCTTACTTCATTGACAAGCAAAGAACAGACCAAGGAACAAACATGGAGCAGATTGGAGTTGTTTATTGGTTAGTTCAGCCTAAACAAGACAAACGGATGAACTAGAGTATGTTCAAGGAAACTAGAAGATATCAGAGAACATTTTTAAAAAGGAAGATTTCTCATATTTACAGCAGTCACAGGCAAAACAAAAAGGGAAACAGTCCATCACAATTTAAGAGGTGCAGGAAATATAACAAACTGAAGCACTTAGAGATCCATGTGTCTACTAAAATGTTGAAAGGAGTAATCACTAGAAGCACAGAACAAAACCAAGGATCATTGTTTTAGGGACTGATTACATGTCATGACTCATTATGACACATCAAAACTATGTGTGCTTATTGGAGAATTAACAGATAATTGGACTGACTTTACAGCAGACAAATTTCAGCATTATGAACTTCAGTCAAGTTTCAGAAATGATGTGTTCCAGCACAGAACTACAAGACCTCATTACAATCCATTAAATGGTGCTCAAGGTCCTTTGTCAATATTTGTTCCACAGTTAGTGCTTTTTTAAAATTTAATTGAGGTACTTCACTGCAGCAACTGTTGTGAAGGAAGTGGGCCATCCATAGTTAATGATCAAATGTCAAATTACAATCTGTGTCTAGATGAAGAGGCAAGTTTTCATGGCAGGTTGGTACAGGAAACTAATGAGACTGCCAAAAGAAGCATATGATACTTCTTTCACAAAAGGTATTCTCCGAGAGTTCCTGAAAACAGATAATAATCTCCAGAGTAGATGGGAATAAACAATGATAATAGAACAGAAGTAGTAAGGTGTAAAGAAGCTATGTAAATCCCTGTGTTCTGGGGATTACTAACAGCATCTTCCACAGGAAGATTCACAGCATACAGTATATTTTCAGAGTTACAAACATTTCATGAATAGAGGATGTTCATAACTGAACAAAACATGATGGTTGTTCTTTCTAAAGTTTACAACTGAACATTCAGTTAATACAGGTTTTAAATTGTATTAAGCAGACTAAGCATGCTTTTCCTATTTTATAGTATTTGCATTTTTTCTTTGTTTTTGGTCTCAGATGCTGCCTGATAATGTGTTTCTAGTTCCAAATGAGATGTGTGATTGACTGGTCAGTTCATAAATCTGTTTTTTGTAACCCTGAGGTTCTACTGTATATCCCTAACCAAGGACATTGGGGCTACATCTACACTGCGGAGCTATTCCACATCTTTCAAGTAAGCCTGTGTCTTTTCAGCAAGCCCGCTATTTTGAAATATAAAGGGCTTCCTATTCCAATGTCCCTGTAAACCTCGTTCCACGAGGAGTAAGGGATGTTTCAGAATAGTGCTCTATTTAAAAATTAACTAGAAATAAGCTACGCGATTTCTGTAGCTCAAATTGTGTATCTTATTTTGATCTCCGGTTACAATGTAGACATACCCTAAGATGTACTACAAGAGACAGCCTACTTACGCTCTGACTCTATCTGGTAGTTGGACCAACTTCATCTTCAGATAATGGGGCTATATCACCTGTACTAATATGCCGTAACTTCAAGTGTCAATCACAATCTCAAGTGGAAGACATGTGAGAAAACATCCATGCAACAATGCTGATAGTTGAATAGATAATTGAACTAGAGTTCTGAAGAAATGCCTACACTGGTGTTGAAATAAGAGAAACCCAAGGTTTGTTAGACAAAATCTTTAATGTGTTAATGTTTAATATTCTCATATCAACTCATCCCCCTCCTACCCTCTGAACACATTATCTTTGGCCCCACCTACGGAGTCCCAGAAAATTTAATAGCCCTGGGCCCCCAGAAGTGCTGACCAAGCTCTATCTGTACATAGAGTTTGTTTATCAACTGTCAAGTATTAATATCTTCTGTTTATAAACTGTTGTCGGCAAGAGTGAGTCTCAGGTCCGACACTGGGTTCTCAATGTACAAAAAATGCTACACAGGTATCTGTCAAACACAAGCAGTTTATTTCCTAACAGCAGTCAGCTATGCCCCTTAACTAAAAGAACAACATGATAGGAAAAGTGGCATTTCTTACTTCCTTTCTGCTAGCCAGAGAACCCGTTTCAGCTGCGGATGAAGTGGGAGACTGTCTCAGCTTCCAAGATGCTGGCACCCAAAGTCCATTGCTGAGGTCCAAATTGCTGTGCTCTGGTACAGCTTTAAATACCGTGTCTTTCCCTTGTTTGTGGCAGTTTGGAAATTTCCAGGGGTTACTCTTTGCTTGTTAAAGTATGGTTCAGCTGTACTGCTTGTCCTTTGACTTTGTTTACATGATCAGTACATTTAGGTAAACAAGATTGTTATGTTTCCACCCTTATCTACAATTTGTTCTTGCAATAATGACATATGTTCCTAGAGGCTTGCTTCTGGCTCATCAGTAGTAGGGAAAGGGGGCGGGGAATGGGAAAGCAGGGGGGAATGCAGGCTCACCACCCCTATACTTCACATGTACAGAGTTCTTCCGCAATTGACCCCTACATAAACCACACTCAAGCCAATACCTGGAAAACAAAGACTGTGTCCCTTTAACAATCACCCACTTTCCCTCCTAGAGGGAGGTTGAGCAGATGAGCATTTAGGTTTTGGGTCATGGAAGGAGAAGCATGAATAAGAGGAAAGACAAGTTTTCAAACAGTCTTCCAACCAAACAAAGTTATTTCTTATTTCCTGGGGCTTACGAGCCATTAAGGCATTAAGTGTTCTCTTACATCGGAATGTGCACCAGTGTTTAGACATATTTACATTTTTAATGTAGTTAACCTAATTCATGAAACACAAATTAGTTCACTGTATGGGATAAGGAGGATGCTGCTGGGGGACTCTAGCTACAAACCTGCATGCGGGTAGTGCAATAGTCATTGTCATTCAAAATTGGCTCTGGGTAACATTAAATTCAGGGACAGGGGAGAAAGAGTTTCTCAACATTACTCAATTCAATTTGGTAGACTAGATGGTCATCCAATTGTGTAGTAAAAAGCAACATCACACACAAACAACACTGAACTTTGCATCCTGGAATATTTGTATTTGTTCTGATTATGCTGGTTGGAAAGGAGCACTCCACACATCTGAAAAGAACTTAACAAATACAACATTGATATAGCCACACTGAGTGCAGTACATCTCCCAGGCAAGTTTCACCATGGAGAGTTCAATGTTCGATACACATTCTACCCGATAGACAAATACATACAAGAGAGGACTTCAAGGGGTAGGCTTTGCTATTTGGACATATGTTGCATGAACACTTGCTTGTGTACAAAAAAGGAATAAAAGCACTGATGGTGCTTTGCCTCGGCTTGATATCTGCATGTCATGTAATGGTGATTTGTGCATATTCACCCCTTCTTACTATGTCAAAGAGAAGTTCTACAAAGATTTGAACAACTCCATAAAGTCAGCTTAGCAGTATGACAAATTAATCGTCATAGGAGACTAATGGCAGAGTTGGTCATGAAGCTTGGCCTAAAGTAATCTGATGTCGAAAAAAAAATCAGATGCCATGTTATTTCATTGCATGTTGGTTTGTGATAACTAGCTGCTTCTCAATACACTATGAGGACTACAAAACATGAGTGCATCCCTGCTATGCCACCACAACTGCTGTGATGTGAAAATCACCTGTACAATGCAAAAGACAATGCATGTGATCTGATCATTGGCATAGATATAAAATGACACTGATCTTCCAGTTAAAATAGGACAAATGTTATCAGTCTCCAATACCCAACCTCAACACGCACACATTGAAGTCTGAGCTCACGTAGGCAAGGCTTGTTAAAAAAAATGTACTGAAGATATACACTTGCTCAGTAAGACAGAATAAACACAGTGTCTGCCTGGTCAGCTTTATAAGGAGAAGGCATCAGGACTGTTCTGACGAAAATTACATCCAGATAAAACAACTTCTGATATCATTTCGTGTATTTCACATTATGAATAAATTCTATAAAAAGGTCAATTATTCATGGACAACGTGTTATGTGCAAGCTAATCTTCCACACAAGAAGGATAGCAGATGGAACCTGAAAGGTGAGCAGTCTGAAGCAACTGAAGACAAAAAAGATTATTTTTTTCTGATTTGCTTAATGCCCCAGAATCTAATGGTACCTCCCGTATAATGAATACAGATTAGTAACTGCTTCTGCCTGATCATGGAGAATTTCTGAAAAGATGGTATAAACACTATAATAATGGTTCTGAACTGCTGGTGCACTATGTTAGGATCAGCGCTTATTGATCTTGAACAACTTGAAATTCTGCCAAATATATGAGACTAGAAGATTTACCCAGCATTGCTTGGGAAGGGGTGCATATCCTGCAGCTGAGGTCGGTCCAATTCTTCTGGACGCTGGACACCCAGAGTGAGGAATGCAACAAACTCTGCACTTTTCCCTTGCTCCCTCATGAAGGGGAACAGCCAGAAATGTTCACATATGAATTGGGGTGGAAGGGAGAGCTTCACTTCCAGGTGCCTAGTGATTCTTTCTTCTTTCTGCATGGTTTTATGAGAAGGAATCCCAATCCAGGTACATACCATTTTCCTGGAACAACCAACTCATCACCTTGCTTTAAGTTATGATAACAGTAAGTTGTATGCTGAATCTGGTGGTCAGATTCCACCTGTGATGCCACCTGTGTGCTGCCCCTGCTGGCTGGCTGCCTGTCGCTGCACCTACCGGCCACCCACTGGTCATTCCCACCAGCTGCTCTGCTGGCCACCTGCTGTTGCTTCTACCGGTCGCCTACCAGTCGCAATGTGTCTGGCTCCAGGCCAAACCAGTGACTTCAGCTCTTAGTGATTTCAACTCTGTAGGCACCACCTAGGCTGGCAAAAGATTCCAGCTTCCACTGGACTAGCAAAAAGACTCCTGATGGGGTCTCCTTTAGGTCTATCTTTAGAACAAGAGGGGGAAAAAGGCAGGTTGAACTAGTCTTAAAGCTCACACCTGGCAGGCATGAAGCAGGCTGGCTTAAGCCCTTTCCCCCCAACTCAGTTCACTCAACTCTGGAAGGCGGAGGCTTGTTCATCTGAGACCCCTTACAATCATGGTGTTTCTCCTTCAAGCATTGGTGTCATATTTTACAGTTCCCACATGTACGGGTAGCATGATTTGTGACCCCACAACAGCCCAAATTAGTTACATCACATTGCATTCTAACAACTGATCCTCCATCAGCCTTTGCTGAATTGGATTTATATAACCACACCCTGGATTTTTTCCCCATCCCAGCATGAGCTGTATTTACATATCAACAGTTAATTATATTGCAGGGCTAAACAATTTGAGTGAGCATATCCACACCCAAGTTTGCTCTTATCTCATACTCTTCTTTTAGATGGCTGATTGCAAGCAGTGGGTCAGCCCCTGCTTACATAGATTTTAACAATCTTATCTCATACCCTCCTTAGAGAACAATATTATAAAACCGGTCCAATGAATTGAATGTCTGACAAATGACATGACTTTGAAATGAAATTGAGATCCAGAATCAAATCCCATGAAAATGGTTCTTGTAGATCTGGGTTGAAGTAAATGACTGGGTAGGTACTAGCATAATTTGGCACAATAAAACAAGAGTCTCCGTTTCCATCACAGCTGCTGTGTTTTAATCAAATCTAAGCAAACACTTTTGTATTTAGTGCTTACTTTTAAATACAGAAATATTCACATTAATATGAATTTCCCATTAAGATATCCAACAAAACATCTGTAAAATGTATGTATTGGAAAGATTTTTATTACTCTGTTAGATTTCTCCCTGCAAAATTATTGTTATGGTTATTGAACAGATGTCTGAAGTGGACGTTGATATTAATGACACTATGATATTACACATCTTAAAATCAGCCTTTTAATTTAATTGATAATTAGTCATTTTTGGTAATGTGAAGTGACACTAACGTATATAAACAAAATAGGAAGGAAGTAGGGAAAAGGAGTTTCACTGAACTCTCTACTACCCTGGTAGGAAATTAGGTCCCATAAAGTTTTACCAGAGGCTGCAACATCATTTTGATGGATATCATAGACTCATAGGGCTAGAAGAGCTCTCAGGAAATCATCGAGTCCAGCCCCCTGCCCTAAGCAGGACAAATCCCTACTAAATCATCCCAACCAGGGCTTTGTCAAGCCAAGACTTAAAAACCTCAAGGAATGGAGATTCAACCATCTCCCTAGGTAACCAATTCCAGTACTTCACTACCCTCCAGGTGAAATAGATTTTCCTAATATCCAACCTACACCTTCCCCACTATAATTTGAGACCATTGCTCCTTGTTCTGCCATCCGTCACTACTGAGAACAGCCTCTCTCCATCCTCATTGAAACCTCCCTTCAGGAAGTTGAAGGCTACTATCAAATCCCCCCTCACTCTTCTCTTCTGAAGAATAAATAAGCCCAAATCCCTCAGCCTCTCCTCATAGGTCATGTGCTCCAGTCCCCTAATCATTTTGGTTGCCTTCCGCTGGACCCTCTCCAATGCATCCACATCCTTTCTATAGCTGGGAGCCTAGGACTGGACACAGTACTCCAGATGTGGCCTCAACAATGCAGAATAAAGGGGAATAATCATTTCTCTAGATCTGCTGGCAATGCTCCTTCTAATACACCCTAATATGCCATTAGCCTTCTTGGCTGTTGACTTATATCCAACTTCTCATCTATTGTAATCCTTGGGTCCTTTTCTCTCTTTTTAAAATATATTTTAATATAGGTGAAAGATGCTTGATTAATATCCCTACCTACTGAATTACTCTATTTATCCTAGAGAGCATGGGCAAACACTAGATCACTGTAATGTATCTCAGCCCAGACTAATATTGGAGTCTGAGGAGGAAGTAGCCTATTCAGGCATGGCATTTCTCTAACAAAACTATATATGTAATAAAAGGTTTGTCGTAAAAATGTACTTCATTTTGATTAAAGACAATTTTCATATGTGAATCATTGCAAATATGAGGAATAGGGAGGTAAGAATTATGGAGAGGAAGGCTGATTACACGGTGAAAGCAATGCACCTAGATTTCTCTTCTTAGAAGTTAGCCTTCACATTTGCTTTTTAACACCTTGATGTTTTTTAGTAACTCCTTTAAAAACTGAGAAGAAATAATTGGCCAGATTATTTGATATGTTCCACCTTCTTCGTGACAAATACAACTGAATCTGAATTTAGGGGTTAGCCTCTTGTCGTAGATTAGAATTTCCACAAAAGGCTAGATGTCACTGTTAAAGAAGAACTAATCCCAGAATCAGGGAGTCAAAACTGATGCCTTTTTGCATTTCTTCCCCTTTCTATCTGTGCTCATCAAATAGATAATGTGTGAGGGGTTCAATCATAGAGATCCCTTTGAGGTAATCACCTGATGTTAATATAGTACCACTGACCCTGAGTATCTTCCCTCTAGCATGCCCCACAATCCTGTCCAGTTGGGCCAGAAGGTCTGGTCTCTCCCAGCAAAGGCACACAGTTAGGGTAACTTTCTCTACCACCTTCCCTCCTCCAGCAGAGGAACACAGATGCTAAACCAGCTCAGCTCTGAAAGTTCTTAGTTATAGGGACTTGATGGCACCCTAAAAGCTCACCCCTCAAAAGCACCAAACCCCAAATAAATCTGTCTTGCTCTGTATAAGAGTTTTACACAGAAAGTTAGTCTAGACTGCAAGCTTCTTTCAAAAGAAGCTTTTTCAGAAGAGATCTTCTGAAAAAACTTCTTTTGAAAGGGAGAGTCCACACAGCAAAAGCGCTTTGAAAAAGCGATCTGCTTTTTTGAAAGATAGCGTCCACACTGAATTAATACTATCTCGCATTTAAGCTGTGATTACTACGAATGGAGTGGCCACCAGGGCATGTGTGATTTTTCTTGGAGGCCTTTTCTTTCGAAAAAACACTCTCTCCAGTATCCACACACGCCTTTTTCAGAAAGAGCTCTTTCGGAAAAGGCGTTCTTCCTCTTAGAATTAGGTTTAGCAATGTCAGAAAAAGCCCTGCGTTCTTTTGATTTTCTTTCGAAAGAACGCAATAGCAGTGTGGACATAAGTGAAATTTTTTTTTCAGAAAAACAGCCTTTTTTCTGAAACCCCCTGGTAATCTAGATGCACCCAGAGAAAGCTCATAAGTTCACTTTCTTTATCACTGAAAGAGTGATATGCACAGCTGTGGCTCCTTTCCAGCTAACAATTATTTACACTGGGTTTGATAATAAACAAAAGTGTTTTATTAAGTATAAAAAGTAGGATTTATGTGATTGCAAGTGAAAACAGACACATCAAAGCAAAATACGAGGCAAAGTGTCACATGGTGCAGATAAGAATTTGGCCCTATGTTTGGCATTTATTTTTATCATGGGCTATAACAATGAAAGGCAAACCTGAGACAGTTCTGATGTTCAGTTTGCATTGTATGAATATCCCTGATTTTTTTTATACCAATCTGCAAACTCAGGCTAGAAACCTCATGGCAGATTCTATCGTACAACTTATTAGCAGTTATTTCTTTTTCATTTATAGGTACTTGTGTAGTTAACGTATTCCAATATGTCTGGCTATTATTTGTTTTTCTCTATAGATCCTACCATCTCTCAGTTGAGGTGGGAGTATGCAGCACAGTTATAGCTCTTGTTTAATATGTAAATCTGTCTAGGGAGCCAGATCTTTGTAAGCTCACCTTTCTCTCTGCAATTTTTAATAAATAAATTGGAGCCTCTATGCTGCAAATGAGCAGGCAAGAGGGGAAACAGCCTTTGTTGAAGAGTGCAAAACTTTCAAATTACCATGTGGAGGGAAAGGGAGTTCATCATGAGGAAATGCTACTCTTAGTTACAGAAACCAATGAAACTGAGCTCGTATAAATGAGAGAATAACTTCATTCTGGCAGTAATGATATAGACTGAATGATATGCAAAAAAATTCTGTTCTCTACAATCCAATAAAATAGGCTAGGATTTGAAAATTGTCCATCAGCTACAGTTTTATTCAAAGCATAGACCAATATTTATTATTACCATTAGATGAAATTGGAATAATTGCACAAATCTTATGTCAAAAACATTTGTTATCACAGAACAGCTTCTGGGAAAGAACCTAGGACTTGAAGAGCAGACTGATGGCTGTCAAATGTTTCTGAAGGTCATACAATTCTTTCAATATGCTTCAAAGACAGAAGGACAAGATAGGATATTTAAGACAAAAATAACTACAGACGAAAAAGGTGAATAACCAAAGTTGAAATCTGAAAAACACTGAAAAACAAAGTATCATTGATAATTTAACTACCCTTTAGTTCTAAATCTCAGGACATCTTTCACAATTAAGAAAGTTGGACATAATAGTCCTCAAAAGACTGAATGAGATGGGCAGGAGTTTTCTTCTTTTTTAAGTAAGTGGATAGAATAATTCCAGCACAAATGTATTATACACAGAGATAAAATATACTGCCAGTTGGCTACAAAGGAAAACCAGTTTGCCAGCCTTCTGTAAAAACCTCTGCACTGTTGGGAGGCATAGGAGGAACAGGGAATAAACATTACATTTAGAATAAAAATGTTACGTCTGTTGAAATTATCAACCAGGCCCAATCTATCAAGGCTGTCTGTTAAAATTGCTAACACAGTTCATGCAACTGTACATACAGGAACAATTCACATGAATAGATTAAAAACATGGAGACAGCAGGGTATCTAAACTGGAAATGTAACAGTTTATGCAGGGAAAAGGTAACAGTAGAGATTAACAGTACCCTGGTAATCACTAAGGAGATGTAGAAAAAAAGTCACCCCCTTTCAAGTTTTGTTTTTCTTACTTTCTGAGAAGGAAGAGATGAGGTTTGTTTGTGTATTTGCTGTTACAGTGATTGGGCTATACATGAACTAAATAAAATGGAAGTAACCATTTTGAATCCCCATCTTTAAAATTTCACTCAAAATGTAAAAAAAATAAAAATTCTGTTATTGGATTCAAATAAGTTGCATCAACTTCATTCATCTATTGTATTTACTAGTTTTTCTGTAAATCATAACCCATGTTCTGATCGTACAGAACAGAGGATTCTATCATGGGAATTGACTGAAAAAAAGTTGAGAGCTGTGGTATATAATGAGCTGAACAAAAGCTTCAAATGTGATGTTGAGTCCCGTTGTGATGCCTGTAGTTCAATTGATAAATTGGAGAGGGTTGAAAGAAGAGCCATGAGAATGATTACATGGTTAGAGAGCCTTTGCTATAGTGATTGACTCAACTTAAAATACAGTAGACTTCCAATAATCTGGAACCTATGGGACCTAGGTGGTGCTGGATTATCAGAATATCAGGAGGTACTATAAACTGGTTGTGTATATACTGTATACAGTATATAATGTATATAAAGTGTTCTTAACCCTTTTATTGTACATACTGTATACAGTATACTGTAATGTTTTAGTTTTTGTAACCCTTTTTTACCCTTTTCGCTCAGTTCAGCTGCTGCCGCTGTTACCTTGTGCCTCATTTTTTGCCGAAGCTCAGTCACTAGGCTCTTGCCATTTTGATGCCTGACTATCAGGAGTGCCGGACTATTGGATGCCGGACTATTGGAGTTTTACTTTATTTCATTTAATAAGAGAAATTTAGATCACAGTCTATAAGAATCTACATGGAGAACACATATTAAACAATGGGTTCTTCAATCCAGCAGAGAGGGGCAAAACACGATGTACAACTGGATGTTGAAGCTAGACAAATTCAGACTGGAAATAAGGTATACATTTTTAATGGTGAGAGCAATTAAGCTTTGGAATAAGTTACTGCAGGTGATCGTGGGTTCTCCATCACTGACAATTTTTAAATCAAGAATGGATTTTTTAAAGATATGCTGCAGACATTAATTTGGGGATGTTTTATGGCCTGTGTTACACAGAAGGTCAGACTGATTAGCACAATGGTCCCTTCTGACCTTGAAATCTATAAATCTAAGGTTTTGTGTCTAGGAGTTATCACTAACATTAAATAAACATATAAGAGAAAGAAGGAAAACAAGTTCTGCAAACCTGTGACGTCTGCAATCATATTTATCTGAATAGGTCTTTAAGCTTGATTATCACAAGGATCAGTCACCTGGAAAGAGAACAAGTGCCTAAAATTACATATTTCACCTGTCTGGTAACTTCACCTTGCTTTTTCAGAATTTTATAGGGAAAAGATAAATTTAACTTTGCCCCTTCCTTGTTTTTTAATATCTGCTTTTTAGTGCATTACTTTACAGCCTGAAGAGAAGTGTTTCATGTTGGCTATCTGATGTTTGTAGTCTGCTTAGTAAGGCCCAGTGCTAGAAATAGCTTTAATAAAGTCTAATCAATAAAAAGACTCTGGTTTGGCAAAAACAATTCCTGTAAAGGAATGCTTCTCTAGTAATTTCATTTTTAACAACCCTTTCCATAAGCCAAATACTGGGTCTGCCATAATGCTTTCCATTTATTCATGCCAGCACTGCCTTCTCCACCCTGACATTTTTTTCTGTACGTATTTTTATTTAGTTTTAAATCTTGACTCTGGCATTGATCATGCTCCCAACTCCCTAACAAGACTCTAAAATGTCCAGCTATATGAAGCATGAAGTTCTATATCCTATAGGGAAAAAAAACCCCACAACCACAGACACCTAACATAGCAAATATGGGTGACCATGGGGTAGGTTCAGAAGAACAAGTTAAAAATTACTTAGACAAACTAGGTGCCTTTAAGTCACCAGATCCTATTGAAATGCATCCTAGAATAGTCAAAGAGCTTATTAATGAGATATCTGAGCCATTAGCTATTATCTCTGAAAATTCAGGGAGGACGATAGATATTCCAGATGATTAGAACAGGGCAAATATAGTGTCCATCTATAAAAAGGGAAATAAGGACAACCCAGGGAATTACAGACCAGCTCAGTTTCTGTGCCCGAAAAGACAATGGAGCAAGTGATTAAGGAATCCATTTGCAAATATTTAAACAATAATAAGGTGATAAGAACCAGTCAGCATGGATTTGTCAAGAACAAATTGTATCAAGTCAATCTGATAGCTTTCTTTGATAGGATAACAAACTTTGTGGATAAGCATTCGATGCAGTCTTGCATGACCTTCTCATTAATAAATTAGGGAACTACAACCTAGATGTGCCTACTGTAAGGTGGGTGCATAACCGATTGGATAATCATTCCCAGAGATCTGAACAAACTGGAAAAATTGTCTGAGGTAAATAGGATAAAATTCAACAAGGACAAATGCAAAGTACTCCACTTAGAAAGGAACAATTAGTTGCACAAGATACAAAATGGTATGGGAAGGAGTACTACAGAAAGAGATCTAGAGGTCTCAGGGCTATAGTAGACTAGAAGCTAAAGAAGAGTCAATGATGTGACATTGTTGCCAAAAAAGCAGATATTCATGGATATATTAACAGGAGAGCTGTAAGCAAGACACGGGAGGTAATTCTTCTACTCTACTATATACTGATTAGGTCTCCACTGGGGTCTGGATGCCACATTTCAGGAAAGATATGGACATATTGGAAAAGGTACAGAGAAGAGTAACAAAAATGAAAACATGACCTATGATGGAAGACTGAAAGAACTGGGTTTGTTAAGTTTGGAAAAAAGAAAACTGAGAAGGGACATGATAACAGCTTTCAAGTACCTAAAAGGTTACTACAAAAAAGAGGGAGAAAAATTATTCTCATCAATCTCTAATGATAGGACAAGAAGCAATGGACTTTAATTGCAGCAAAGGAGGTTTATGTTGAACATTAGAAAAAACTTTCTAACTACCAGGGTAGTTAAGCACTGTAAGAAATTGAGTAGGGAGGCTGTGGAATCTCCATTATTGTCTAAACTGCTCTTAAATATCTCCAACATCTGTCAGAGATGGTCTAGAATAGATGGTGCGTGGCCCTGCTATAAGTGCATGGGGACTGGATTTGATGACCTCTCAAGAAACCTTCCAGTTTTGATTTTCTCACAGGTTTTCACAATCAGTCATTCTGACATATATTAATGATGGACTCATGACACAAAAACTGAGGTCCAGACATTGCCCCTAAGTTTCAGACATCTTGGTATTTGAGGTCTTTGTTCTAATTCTTTCTATTAATCACAACTCAAATGACTATTTGGAAATAAGGATAGGTCTACATGACAACATTATTTCGAAATAACTTAGTCCACATCTACACAGAAGGCTGTTATTTGGAAATAATGTCAAAATACTGTCAAGCTGGAGGACTTCTTACTCCAACACCTGTAACACCATTGTACAAGGACTAAGGAAAGTCAGAGAAAGAGTGCTATTTCAAAGTAAGTGCTGTGTAGATGCTCCCAATTTCTAAATAAGCTATTTCAAAATAAGCTACACAATTGACGTAGCTCAATTTCTGTCATATATTTCGAGTTAAGCCCTCTTGTGTAGACACACCGTAAAAAAAATATCATTAGATGTCTGGGGAATAGCACAAGAAGATGTGTGAACATATCTGTATTTTTTCCAAGAAGTCCAGTGCCACAGTACTTTAATTATTTATTTTAATGAAGTAGCTGCTTTGAAAGATTAAACAAAATCCTAACAGTTGCTGGTAAGAATGAATTTAAACACATCACAATTTATTTGGAGAAATTACTTTTTAAAAGTTGGGGGATTTTTGTAAAGGGGCAAATTTCAGCTCTGTTATCAATCAAATTTAGCCTGTAATATTTAGAAAATTGTGCGATGAACAAAGTTCTCATTAGGGCTAGGCAATATCACTGATTCATTTTCAGCCCACGATACCATATAGCATTCAAAAACTATGACAGGAACTAAAGTATTGATGGGATTCACAGTCTATATAGAATGAACTCTGAAAAACAAAGATGGCAGAGAAAGGAAATAGAAAATTTTCTAAAATAATAATAAATAATGTGCAGATAACTAGGCAGCATATAATATGTAGGATACCAAATTGTGCCAAACTGCAATTTTGGAGCATGGAAAGGAGTTGGTTCTTTCTCTAATTCACTAAGAGTTATTTATTTTCCTTTAGCTACATGTAATATGCCAGGTATGTGTGTTTTCATGTCTCTCTGCTAGTAGCTATGTTGCAGCCTTCAGTTTTTATCTCCATTGATGACCCATACTCACAAAGGCTACGTCTACACTGCCCTCTCCTGGGCAAAAAAAATGCAAATAAGGTGAAGCATGGAGTATCACTGTGCCTTATTTGCATTATTAATGAAACTCCGTTTTTGTGCAAAGCCCCCTCTTGCGCAAGAGCTGTTCTTCCTGAAAAAAAGTGGAAGAATGGCTGTTGCGCAAAAGCCTGATGCAAAAACGGAGCCTAATTAATTATGCAGATGAAGTGTGGTGATAGTCTATGCTTCACCTCATTTGCATATATTTTGCACAAGACAGGGCAGTGTAGATGTAGTGAAACACTTTTTTTAAAAAAGACAATCCCCTCCAGAATAAGAGCTATTAGAGTTTATAAATTATACATATGAAAACACTACTGATTCAGAGCTTTGTGACCCTCCATATAGCAGTATAACCTTATGACCCATCCAAAACAAATTCCATGCATCTCCTATTGCAGTGCATGGACTGTATATATGAATGGGAGAATGATGCTGTGAATGGAGGGCACATGACAGAGAAACAGTGCAGAGCTAGTTAAAACAGTCCTTTTCTTTTCCCACTGCTGAGGAAAGTTCACTATGGGGTGATTAGGCTCCTTTTGGATAGATATCAACAAGTTTGGACATTTGTCTGAGAGGAATGCTCGGTTGTGAAGATTGGAATAAAAATACACCTCAGTGCTTCAAATAATTTCAAACTGACTAAATTACTTCCTTCCCAAACTAAAGTCCTCATCTTCCGTTCTGCCTATGAACTTCCACTTACTATGGCCCTGGGACTTCCTCTCATTGTACTCCTTGACAGTCCCTAGAACTTTGTCCTTCCTTCCCAAATTCCCTCAGGGTACATTTAACTGCAGGGGTTTTCTGGCAGGTGTCCTGGAAAAACTCTGCTGAGTCCAGGAAATGCGTTTGCTCTTCCGCTTTTTTTTGCAGAAAAGCAAACGCGCTCTTTCGGAAGCCTTGTCTTCCTTGTTCTATGAGGAAGAAGGGATCTTCAGGAAGTGGGGGATTTTCCAAAATTTGGCCCAGTGTAGACAGGCCAAAATTTGGAAAAGTCTCTTCAAAAATTTTTTTTTAAAAAATCAGGCCCCAAATCTCTGTAGGGATATCTCTGGCTGCTTTCATATATTCTTTCCCTTTAAGTGGCTTTGATTATGTGTAAATTCATCCTGCAAGGTGTAAAATACTCCAACTGAAATCAATGGGAGTTCTGAATGCTAAGCACCAGACAGGGTAAAGTAAACTAGTTGGCTACTGTCAGAAGACAGGATACGGGCCTGAATGGACCTTTGGTCTGATCCTCTTTCTTTTTCTCTATATAAACTTTCATATAAACCTTTCTGGGGCGGGGGGATGAGGAGGGATGGCAGAGAGCCAGGGCTGGCACTGTTGCTGGAGGCCAGGCATGGGGAGAGCCAGGAGGGTTAAAGGGGAGGCGAGAGCTGCCACACCTCGGCCCAGCACCCTCCAGTGGCTAAGGAGGAGAGCCAGGGCTGCCCTCCTCCAGAGAGAGGAGGATTGGTGAGAGTAGTGAGCAGGGGACACAGCCCCCTAGTGTTCTTATAATTACACTTTCATAGAAATACTTTATCATAATCAGACACATCATAATCAGCTGAAATGTTTTTTCATGCAAGCAGGGTGCCCATAAATGCGAAAAATATATTTCCAATGAAAATTAAAAAGTTGCTATGTATATGACTGTTCTGATAGAGTGAAGTTTTACTTTGGAATCCCAGTTTCCAAGACATTTTTGTTCCCATTTTTTTGTCCTAGATATCTGATTACAAGAGTTATTTACTGCCACAGGAATAGCACATGGGATTTTACGACACTTACTCAGTAACTACATGTTTACTCTACTGGAAACAGTGGTAATAGCACAATTACTTTCAGCAACACTACTGCGTTATCTGATGATAATATGGTAAATAGCTCAAGGCAATGCTTTGTAATTTGTTCCTTGTTAGAAAATGCAATTTACTCATTTCCAGTTATTAGCCTTATGGGGATGCTATGGTTTTCATAAAGAGGGATATTTTTACCAGCTGGGGTTGAACAACTTCTAAGGGTGAATTGTTCAAACACTACAAAATAAGGTGCAATGGGAGGGGGAGTAATTTTGCCTAACGCATTCAACATTGGACATTTTCAGAAACTCGCTTCAGGAGTGCGATTATTAATGCGTGCATGTGGGTATGGAAAATACTATGTCTTTTATTTAATGTGATTTATTATTTTAATTTCTCTGAGGAAAGAATAAGGAAGGAAAATAGGGTGTGTCTAAACTACATGCCTCCGTTAACGGAGGCATGTAGGTTAGACAGATCGGCAGAGGGAAATGAAGCCGCGATTAAAATAATCGCAGCTTCATTTAAATTTAAATGGCTGCCCTGCTCTGCCAATCAGCTGTTTGTCGGCAGATCGGGGCAGTCTGGACGCGCCGCGCCGACAAAGAAGCCTTTCTTGATCGGCACAGGTAAACCTGGTTTCACGAGGCATACCTGTGCCGATCAAGAAAGGCTTCTTTGTCGGTGCGGCGCGTCCAGACTGCCTCGATCTGCCGACAAACAGCTGATCAGCAGAGCAGGGCAGCCATTTAAATTTAAATGAAGCCGCGATTATTTTAATCGCGGCTTCATTTCCCTCTGCCGATCTGTCTAATCTACATGCCTCCGTCGATGGAGGCATGTAGTTTAGACACACCCATAGAGTGCAACCCCAATCTACTGAATGCAAGTTAACCAAAGTTCTATGATAACGGAAGGCCAGTGATAAGCTCCTTAGGAATGGACTACTCAGTACTGTAGAGCTCTTAAGCTCCACAGCATTTAAGATGTATTCCTGCAGAGAACTATGGAGTGGAAGTAGGGGAAGCTTCCCCTTGTCCTCCTGGCTCAGCAGGGCTTATGTACTTATCCTCAGCACATTAAAAACTTTATACAGATAGGTCTTGTTGATAGGTCAGCCTAGGATAAGCTGGAACAGAGTGGTCAGGGGAGTTTTGCTCATGTAACACCCTGATTTTAAAAAGTGTTTGGGTATTCAAGCTGTTTATGAAGTTGAGTTTACACCTTTTTCCATTGAAGTGGATGGCAAAACATCCATTAACTTCAGCAGGGCTTTGTATGAACAAAGTCAATGACTTACTTAAACACTAGTGAAACCGTATTTTCCAGATCAGTGTTTAAAATGCAGTCAAACTACCATAACTTGTTGGCAAGCTATTGGACTAACTTGAGGCTCTGCATCAAAAGGAGGATTGAGGAGAGGCACCTTTTTGAGAAGGAAAATCTTCTCAATTTAAATTAAAAGCTGAAACTTTGCTTGTCGGAACTAGCTTTAGGCAAGTGGTAAAATTCAGGGTTTCTAAGTGGCTGAAACAAGTTGAAAAAGAATGGCTTTCAGGTGTTTTAAATCTCTATGGAGCAAAATGTCTACTTCAAGTAAGTTGTGAATCCTCACATCTCACTTTTTTATAGTAGATTTTGCTTAGTTTCCTTTTAGTTTTGAAAAAGAAAACATGGAATGCTTTCTATAATATCTGCTTAGGGCTGTTTTGCTAAATTTGATACAATTTCCCTTCCCTTTCAGCATTTAAGTTTAAATCAGCTAAATAAGCTCCAGTGGGCCAACGCATGGATAATGAGCAGCATTTAATTCTCCCAGATGTTATTCGATCAAGGGTTCTTTTCCTTTTAGAACATTACACTGACTGGTTGATGTAATGGTCTTAGTTTCTGGGACTGTATTTGATAATCTTAGAAGCAAGATAAAATGTAAGGATATGTCTAGACTACATGACTCCGTGGATGGAGCCATGTAAACTAGCTTACCCGGCATAGTCAATGAAGCGGGGATTTAAATAATCTCCGCTTCATTAAAATAAACATGGCTGCTGCGCTGTGCCGACGATCAGCTGATCAGGCACTGTGCAGCAGTCTAGACATGGATCTGTCAGCTGGGGAAGCCTTTGCTGACCGATCCTGTAGAACTCGTTTCACGAGGCATAAGGGATCGGTCAGCAAAGGCTTCCCCAGCCGACAGATCTGCGTCTAAACTGACACGCTGTGCCGGATCAGCTGATCGTTGGCACAGCGCGGCAGCCATGTTTATTTTAATGAAGCAGGGATTATTTAAATCCCCGCTTCATTGACTATGCCGGGTAAACTAGTTAACATGGCTCCGTTGATGGAGCCATGTAGTCTAGACATACCCTATCTGGGCTGTTTCAGAATTTAAGAGGGCTACTAACAAGTTTAGGTTTACAGTAAAAAAACCCTGCATGCTCTCAAGTTAGATTTTAAGAGGAAGAGTTTTCAATGTTAGGTGGCCATCCTGTGCTTTATATTCATCAGTAAATTGAATAATTGGACCCCCTCATATGAGAATGAATTCAATATAAATACTGTGTAGGCAAATGAAGTTAGACAGATTAGTGAACATTATTCCCGTGTGCTGCTTTCCAAAAGGACTTAAAGCAACCTCAGACATGATCCTTGTGTGAAGCAAACACTATATATCCTCTAATCTTAGGCATGCTATGTGTGGAACATGCATGAATAGGGAAGGAGCAGAGCTGGTCTGCTGGGCAGACTAGTCCAACCCTAAAAACAAATGGAGTGGGCAAAATAATTATAAAATGCTAGCAAATCAGAACAGTGGTGTTTTATGCTTCTTTGGCACACATGTCATTGACTGCACCAGGTGTAAGCCATTGGAAATTCAGACTTTCAATGCAGTCATAGAATCAGAGAAATGTAGATCTGGAAGGGTACTTGAGAGATAATCTAATCCAGTCTTGAATGCTGAAGTAAGACCAAATAAACCTAAACCATTGCTGACATTTTTTTGTCTAACCTAGTCTTGATGGAAATTCTCCAAGCTCGCTTGGAAGCTTAATGAAAAGAATAACTACCCCATATAGTTAGAAAGCTTTCCCCCATATCTAACCTAATTTCCTTCATTGCAGATTAAGAATATTACATTTTGCTCTACCTTTAATGGACATGGAGAATCACTGTCCTCTTTATAAGAAACCTTTCTATATTCAAAGACTTATTACATACCCCCTCAGTCCTCTTTTCTCAAAACTAGGTATTCCCATTGGTCAGGATTTCCAGACCTTTTATTTTTTTGGTTTTCCTCTGAACTCTGTACAATTGTCCACATCTTCCATGAAGGGTGGTACTATTTCAAAAGACATCTTCTTGTGCATGTGAGCACTGTGAAGAAAGGAGCATGATAACTAGATTCAATTTAAGTCAACTAGGTAAAAAAGAGCCTTCCACTCCAAGGGGTTGTAGTAGATGAATAGTACCAGTGTTTTTTTTGTGATAGTACTGCCCGGCACTCAGTACCAGCACCTCCAGTCAGAGCTCAACAACTTTTCTCCTGGAGTACCGGCACCTTTTTTTTTTTTTTTAAACAAAAAAAGCACTGAGTAGTATATATGATGACAAAGTTTATGAACTGCCCCTCAAGTTGTGTAAATAACTACTTTAAGGATGCTCTATATTTCAGCAGAATGGCCTATCCATCTTTGTCTTTATCTGTGTATTACTTTGAACTTTCCATCCTCAGCAGTGTTTCTTGACATTCTTCCCATTCTATTGGACAGGTTTTCTAATTTTCTAATTTTCCTCTTGACAAAAGAAATCAGGCTTGCAGCCTAGAAATGCTACAACAGTCTCTTGTAGCCAGATACTTCAAATACCTAACCATCTGCCTTTAATGATGTTACTGAAAGACTACACTCAAAATAATGTGCTTGGCATTTTTAGGGACAACAGAACTTTGTAATAATATATTGACTCCTAGATTTTTAAGGCTAGATGGGACCACTATGATCACCTAGTCTGGTGTTTCTCAAAGTTGTCTAGTGGTCTGGTTTGTTTACTTACCAGTTCCACAATCACAGAGCCTCACGGCTCCCTTTGGGGTCAGTTCTCCATTTGTAGCCAAGGGGAGCCTGTGGGAAGCAGTATGATCCAGGCCACTGCTTCCTGCATCTCCCCTTGGTTGCAAACTGCAGCTGATTGGAGCTGCAAGGCTCAGTGGCTGTGAAGCTGGTAAGTAAACAAAATGGAGTGGCCCAGTAGCAGCTTTCTCAGAGTGCGCCCTTGGACCACTTTGAGAAACATTGACCTAGTCTGACCCCCTGCATAGTACAGGCCATAGAATTTTACCAAGTGAGTCCTGCGTCAGGGCCAATTTTTCCTCTCAGTTTATATATATATATATATATATATATATATATATATATATATATATATATATATATATATATATATATCCCTCTGACTAAGCTGCTGCAGTACAGGTGCACTACCTGAATAAAGGAGGATTCACTCTAAATGGCAAGAAATTTACAAAATTGTGTGGTTTTCATTGTCTATACAGCATAAAATAATTGCAACTTTATCAAAATAAGATGCATTTAGGAGTACATTAAATGCCACTATCATCGATCCAGTAAAATGGCAGCCAATTAACATGACAGTGTGTTGACATTTTCCAAACATCACTGAAAAAGCACATTTGCTCTTCCGCAAAAGAAGCAGAAGAATAAACGAATTCTCTGGACGCAGCGGAATTTTTCCAGGATACCTCCAGGATATCGGAAAAAAACCTCAGTGTAGACATAGCAGGAGTGTAAAGCACAATATATAACAGTTGCCTTATTCATTGAGCATGACATAGTGTTTACTCTGACTAAGGTAAAGCATCAGTGGAAAACTAGTGCATGACCATTAGAGATTTTTGAGGTGTGAATTCATCAGGAGTTCAGGTGGACACTTTACTTTTGTAAGTTCCTTATTGTTTACTCTTTGTGTGCACCTGCCATGTTTTTTAATGTACATATTTTGTATGGGGTTGCTCTCCTATAATTCTGAAATGTATTACGTAGAGGTATCTAGAGAATTCCTCCCCAGGATCTCACAGGAGATATAGCTTTTCTCTATCCATTAATGTGTGTAATTTGTACAATATAGCACTATGAGAGGATGGATTATCTACATTCATAGATGAAGAACAAATAGGGAGAGTAGGTGATTTGTCCAAGATCACAGAGGGAGTTACGGACAAAACTACTGTACTGCTGAATGCTTTTTGACTGAGACCTGCAAACAGCACTTTTCTTTCCCTTTTTTTTTAAACATTAAATTTGTGCCCAGTAATTCAACCCATTGCATAGGTACTGTGTAAAGACCAAAACTTATCCTGTGTCCACTGTAACAAAGACTGAGTACCAGCAATTTCCAGGTACACCAGTCATGTGGCATTAGGACCTTCCATTCCAAAACACAGATCTCTGTGGCTTCAGCTAATGGGAAGTCTCCATCAGCTAGCACTCCATCAGTAGTAGCATGACGTCTTTTCTGTCTGTAGACTGCAGACAGACTTTAGTGGTCAATATGGTCCCATTCATTACATTGCAATGAATCCACATTGATTTGGCAGAACAAGTTCATTTGTACAACCATTTGCTCTGTCTTAATACCTTCAGGATAAGAAATATATTAAAAAGCTCTTGTTCTGTGTTTTGATGGTAGTCTAGGGCATTGTACAGTGTATTTATAATGGGCTAGCTAACATATTAACACATTTCAGAATCAGAGTTGACAAGGCATTTATAGTTTAACGTGTTTAGCTGGCTGAGGTAAATGCTACAGAGGAACAGTGTGATATAAAGTGCTCTCACAAGATGGGGTGACTGGGCAACAAAGCGATATATATATTTTAGCATTCATAAGTTCAAAATAATACATACAAAAGGATGTTTTCCATTGAAGAAAGAGATCCTTGTGTCATCATGGAGGGTGTGTCTAGACTACAGGATTTTTTCAAAAAAAGTGGCCTTTTCTCGAAAAAACTTCCCCAGCGTCTAGACTGCTGCTGCGTTCTTTCAAAAGTAAATCAAAAGAACATTGCGGTTTTTTCGACCACGGGAAAACCATGTTTTATGAGGAAGAACGCCTTTTTTCAAAAGTGCTCTTTCAAAAAAAGGTGCTATGTAATGCCAACTGTGCTTTTTTCAAAGAGAATATCCAGACTGCCTAAATGCTCTCTTTCGAAAAAGCGGCTTGCTTTTTCAAAAGTATTGGTTGTAGTCTAGATGCTCTTTTTCAAAAGAGGATTTTTTGAAAGTATCTTTCGAAAAAAGCCTCTTTCGAAAGAAGCTTGCAGTCTAGGCATAGCCAGATAGTTCTCTGAACACATATACTCTATGTGCAGTGGGAGTCAAAAAACAAAAATAAAACAAAAATGACAAAAAAAATCAACCTAACACAATGTTAGGAGCCATTAGAAAAGGCATAGAAAATAAAACAGAAAACACCACTAAATAAATGCATGGTACATGCTGCCATGACGTGCTCCGCTCATTGCTAGTTCTGTGCCTCCTGGCTACTTTGGGGATTAGTTTAAGAGGTCTTCATCTCCTCCTATGTCACCCCATCATTCTGTCTCTCTCACTAGTCTACGGCCCCCTCTTGTTCCGAGAACTACATCATCCTGTTCATGATTTGGTCTTCCAGCCAGAACACTATGTGCATTTCCCCTTCTGGGGTATAGTCCTTTAAATTCTGTTCCTCCCACAGTGATTCATGCAGGTTTCCAGTTCACTGATGATGCCTGGTCTATGCCATGCCCTCAATGTCTGGGAGGGAAACCTAGAACTACCCATCACTCCAGGGTCCTACCTACAGACCCCAAATTCAGCAGTTGTGGGCTTTCCTCGCCCTTACTGCTCCTTAACTGGTCTCATTCCCTATCATTCCTGGTCTCTTCGCCCCCTCTCCCCCCCCCCCCAGGTCTAATAGCTAGAAATCCTCCTCCCTTTTCCCAGGAAGCGACTGTCCTTTCGCAACAGCCTTCTTTGTTGCCAGCTTCATAGGCCCTGCCGGATCTGCCCAGCTGAGCCTGTTTGCATTCCATTCCCTGCTCCTTGGTTCTCCCTTTAGATGCAGTCGGTGGAGTCATGGCCTACCCGGCCACCTTAACTCCTTCCAGTCCTGTGTGCGGTGGACACATATCACAGACCCACACTTTGATTACAGGATACAGTTTTGATACTGCATCTCAAAAAAAGATACATTAGAATTGAAAAAAGGACAGAAAAGGGCAACAAAATAATTAGAGATATGGAACAGTTTCCATATGAGGAAAGATGTAAAGGGTTGGAATTGTTCACCTTAGTATAGTCAACTAAGAAGGGATAAGATAGAGGTCTAGAAAAACATGAACGATGTATTGAAGGTGAATAGAGAGATTTGATTTACCCCATCAACCCTTCATAGAGAGAGTTAGTGACAAAACTATGAATAATAGCTCAGTGCTTGGCTTCCACTCCTCTGTTGACCAAAACCAGGAGACAGGAGGATGCTCTCTTTTCTTATGTCATAAGCACAAATGAAATAGCCATCAGGTTAAAAACAGGAATAAATAAGAACATATGAACAATTCTTCACATAGTGTACAGTTGACCTATGGAACTCAGTGCCAGGAGATATTATGCATGTCAAAAGTATAAATAGGTTCATAGAAAATTAGATAAGTTCATGGACGATAGATCCCTCAATAGCTACTAGATAACATGGTCAGGAATACAAAACAAGGTCTGGGGTCCCTAAATCTCTGACTGCCAAAAACTAGGACTAGGTGGCTGTGGATGGATCACTTGATACTTGCCCTATTTTATTCATTCCCTTTGAAGTATCTGGCACTGTGGACTCTCAGCAGACATGTTCTTAGGCTAGATGAACCATTAGACTGTCTCAGTATTATCATTATTATGTTCTTAAGCAACTTAGGTGCCTCCAGAGAGTTTACCATAACCAAGTAAACACTATTTAACTGTGACAAAACATTTATTTATATGTGAAACTTTTGCACATATCCTGAAATTAGTGTATTTTGACTTGTCACTTTGGTTCCATAGATGGTGAAGAAGATTCTGTTTATTTCTATCCTCAATAGTTTCATGAGGACTTTTTTCCTAAAAGGAGAAAATAGTTTTCTCCAGCAAACAACCTATATCACAGAAACAGTCAAGGAATGTAAAAACTGATGAGCATTTGTAAACATTGGTGTAATTCAGCAAAAAAAAAATTCAGTTTTCCTGAAAATATTTTTCATAGACAATTGCAGCTAGTTTTATTTTTTTAAAATAGCCTCTTGGAAAGGTAGAATGCTTAAGCGAATAAAGTAGGGAACTGCGAACCAGAATTCCTGTGATCTATTGGGGTACGTCTACACTTGCTCCCTCGTTCAAGGTAGGGATGCAAATGTAGGCGACTGAAATTGCTAATGAAGTGGGGATTTAAATGTCCCACGCGTCATTAGCATGATCTCGCCAGCGCGTTACTCTGCTCAACAGCTGTTTCGAACCAGGAAGTGCATGCTGGGATGCATTAATTCAAACCAAATCACTTGGTTCAAACTAATGTTACTCCCCATTTTTTTAGGAGTAACGTTAGTTCAAACCAAGGGGTTTGGTTCAAACTATCGCGTCCCAGCGCGCACTTCCTGGTTTGAATCAGCTGTTGAGTGGAGTAACGCACCAGCGAGATCATGCTAATGACGCGTGGGATATTTAAATCCCCACTTCATTAGCAATTTCGGTCACCTACATTTGCATCCCTGGCTCGAACTAGGGAGCAAGTGTAGATGTACCCTTGCTGAATCTGCCACTGACTCAATTCATTACTCTAAACAAGTCACCTAATGTGTATATATATCCCCCTATTTAATCTTCTGCAAAAAGGGATAATATCACTATCTCGCTTGTTTCATTAATTACTTAATGTTTATTATTTATAAAGAAACTTTCATTAGAGGACACTGAAGCCATTTATAATTTTAGTGCTGCAGTTTGGCAAAATGCATAATTTTCACAAAATACAACACCAAAGTCAATAAAAATCTGAATGTATAGGGACCAATGTTTGATGTAGCATGGGATCGAAATTTACATTCAGTATTAAATTACATCAGTGATTTACATTCAGTATTAAAACTGCATTATCCAGAGAGATTTGAAATAAAGGCAAACACATGCCTGCATTCAGCTGTGCTTTTGCACAAAAATACAGTGTGAGGAATAGCAACAGGAATTGATTTTTCAGCTCAGAGCAACGTGAGAGAATATTTTAATTCATATTCTCAAGTGCTCACAGCACTTCCCATCTCGATTTTGCTGTCACTGTATCTCCTGTCATGGTGCGGTAAAGAGCTCAGCGCAACAGAAGTACTTCCAAGGTCAACAGACAGAAACATACTGTTCTCTTTATGTTTGTTAATAGGCCATAATCATTTGTTCTCAAACGGAGGACAATGCAGCCTGTCAGAATGTAGTGGGGTAATTGACAATGTTTCCATTACTCTGAGGAACTTGTCCTCTGCTAGACTAGAAAATATTCAGATACCTCAGGATCTGAAATAAAACAAGCAGAATACCATCAAATGGAGTCAGTGGTATTTGAGGGCACTCAGGACCTTGCAGAATCAAGCCCAGTGTTAGTAAGACACAGTTCCTAATATCCTTTTTAAAGCATACTGGAAATAAGCATAAATTTATGCCATTATCTTGCCCTAAAATTGATAGTGATCATGTGCACGTTTGTACTTCATGTGTCTAGAATGACAGAAAGATAAAACTCACTCATGACCTGACCTGTGAAGTGTTGAGTATCAGAGACGATACTGAGCAGTATGAATAGTGAGGCACTTAGAGAAAGAAGAGAAGCATGACTGCTTTCTAAAACAATATGGTTGATTCTAAAAAACCCAAAAATCTTATGAAGTGGGATGGATAATCCAGTTTAGAAAATAAATTAGGCAAATATTTACAATTCATTCCAGCACCCTTTAATTTCTCTAGATGTTATTTGATTGTTTTAATGAAAAATGGCAAAATCTGTAATTACAGGGCTTGTGGAAAAAGTTCTGAAGCTGCTTAGTGGAAAGTAAATTTCCTTGAGCTACAGATAGGGTTTTTTTGCACAATTGATAAGTTTCGCAGGCAACATTAGCAAAGCTTCTAGTGTCCTCATAGTGGAATTGATTAATTTTTCTCCAGCTCACAAATTATTTTGGAAATATAACCAGAGCTCATCATTAGCTTGTTCTGGAGTTACCAGAGTCATTCATCTCATTGCTTTGGAGTGAAGCTTCTTGCTGTAATAACAAGTATGTACCACCACTGCCCACTGAGTTTACAATAGCCTCCTGCTTCTGCAGGTGAGTTTGTAAATTCCTATACACCCGTGGAGTTCCTGTGTGCCCACTGCATTTTTTGTCTCGGGTGCCACCTACTGAATTATTCCGTATCCCTGGAAGAAGGACTTGGATGTATAATGTTCCCTGTGAACTCCACTAAACCTCCAGAAAGAATAATAAATATAATCAAAACAATATTTTAAAATGTTCCAAAGGAAAACACCTCAGATAAAAACATTTCAACATTAATTATGAAAAGAGAGATGGAATTAGTTACTAAATCTCAGAGATCAATTAATAGCCCATCTGGTTCTATTCATTTTTTTATAATTAATTGTCCTTGGGACACTACTGAAATTACTCATATCTGAGTATTATACATTCACATTGTGTAAAACGCTATTTAATTTGCCACATATCAAAACATTGGTATGGCTTACTTGCTCTTTTTTCATACTTTGTGATTTCCACTAGACAACTTATTGTATAAGGGCTGAATTCTAGACCCACACAAGGTATTTTCCAAAACATGGATGGTATCACTAGCCTCTACCTTAATACAATAAAATATTTCAAATATTAATATTTCAACCACAGCCATAGATATTAAGAACCATTAATTTTGCTAAAAGCAATACAACCCCCTAAAACTGACAGTGACAGTCTTTGTGAAGTATTAATGTTAGCATCATCTTAAAAGGAGCACACTTTCTAGTATTTCCATCATATGAAAAAACATTTATTTTCATATATTTTATTGGAACAGCTCTGATCCTATTTTGTGACATGCATGAACCTGGTTTTGTGACATGAATGAGCCTTCCCTTAACCAGAAGGAATGGATCACAGAGCAGACATGGAGAATGATTGAAGAAAGGAAGGCACTCAAAGAACAAGTTAAGCAAGCAAAAACAAAAGGCCAGAAACAAGCTCTATCACCCAGATACCATGAAATCGCTGGGGAAGTAAAGAAAAGTCTCCTCAGGGATAAGAGAAATGTTATAAACGAGACTGCAGAAAAAGCAGAGGCAGCATCTAAACAAGGGGACTTGAAAACCCTGTACAATACAACTCGAGTCTTGAGTGGAAGGAAGAGAAACCCAAACTGATCTGTCAAAAACAAAGATGGTCAGCTACTTACCTCAGTGGATGAGCAGCTAGCCAGATGGAAGGAATATTTTGAAGAAGTGTTAAACAGACCACCACCATTAAATCCACCATTAAATCCAGCTAGAAGTAGGAGAACCCGTAGACATTAACACAGGGGCAATTAAAAAAGAGGAATTCTGCAAGGCAATAAGGAATATAAAGAATGGCAAGGCAGCAGGACCTGATAATATTCCACCTGAAGTACTAAAGGAAAGAGGAGCTGCTATAGTGGACCAGCTATACAGTTTGCTAAATCTGATATGGACAACAGAAGAGATCCCAAAGAACTGGAGAAAAGGGCTGCTAGTGAAACTCCCTAAATCCGGTGATATGTCACTGTGTGAAAAGTGGAGGGAGATTACTCTCCTGTCCATCCCAAGCAAAGTATTAACCAGAGTCATACTAGAACAAATGAAAGATGCCATAGACCATAAACTAAGAGAAGAACAGGCTGGTTTTAGGAGAGGACGATCTTGCACAGACCAGACAGTAACACTTCGGATCATCGTAGAACAATGCATTGAATGGCAAGCACCATTCTATATCAACTTCATAGACTTTATGGAAGTCTTCGATAGTGTGGACAGGCAGTCCATCTGGATCATCATGCAACATTATGGAGTTCCAGACAAACTGAGTACCGTCATCAAGAAACTGCATGAAGAATACCCTTTCCAGGTCATCCATGATGGAAAATTGTCAGAAAAATTCCAAGTCATAACAGATGTATGCCAAGGCTGCCTTCTTTCACCATTACTCTTCCTGATTGGCCTAGACTGGGTCACAAAAACAGCATATGCTGACTCAGGAAGGGGACTCCAATGGACTCAGACTAGGAAACTTGAAGATCGAGGGTATGTCTACACTACCACCCCAGTTCGAACTAGGGTGGTTAATGTAGTCATACGAACTTGCAAATGAAGCCCGGGATTTGAATTTCCCGGGCTTCATTTGCATGTTGCCGGGTGCCGCCATTTTTAAATGTCCGCTTGTGTGGACTCCATGCCCACAGCTACACGCGGCACGAACTAGATAGTTCGGAATAGGAAGCCTAGTCTGAACTATCTAGTTCGTGCCGCGTGTAGCCGTGGGCATGGAGTCCACACAAGCGGACATTTAAAAATGGCGGCACCCGGCAACATGCAAATGAAGCCCGGGAAATTCAAATCCCGGGCTTCATTTGCAAGTTTGTATGACTACATTAACCACCCTAGTTCGAACTAGGGTGGTAGTGTAGACATACCCCTAGAGTCTGCAAATGACTTAGCCCTGCTTGCAGACAAATTAGAGCATATGCAAGAGAAGACAGATGCCCTACAGGAAACAGCTGAGCGAGTGGGCCTCAAGATTAGTCAAGAGAAGACCAAGTTGATGTGTATTAACAACAGACAAGAAGGTGAAATTAAAATTGAAGGAAAAGCAGTGTTGAGGAACTGAAGAGGACATCAGTGCAAGAATAAGAAAGGCGCAACAAACTTTTGCCATACTACGACCAGTCTGGGGTTGTTCAGAGCAACACTAAAAGAGTTCAGACTATAAGGCAGAAGTGATATATTTAAGTGAAATGTGAAAATGTGAACAGAAATGTATGACATCAATTGTAAATTTACCCTGTGAATTTTTGTACAGTGCATAGGACTGATATTAATTATTTATACATATGTATGTATGTCAATTTACTCATTTATAATGCATAAAGACTCAAATATAGCAGAGTTCTGCAATATCTCAAAATGGAGTCTAAAACTCCATTTTGAAAACCATAGAACTTTCTCTGAGCATCCATTTGAAATGTAAATTCTGTCTCGTCCACAGGTAGCAGTTAGAGATTTAAAAACAGCAACTCACCTACCTGTTAAAATTTGAATAAGTTATGAATATTCATCAGCATTCTCCACTAACCAATCAGTTCAAACCATGCAGTAAGAGCATCTTTATCAACCAATCATTTTAAGTCTAGAATGCTCTTACATATTCATGAGCCCTGAGTATAAAAGCCTCTGCTGCACAGCAGTTTCTGCTGGTCCCTGGGCTTATCCCTGGGTCAGACAGCCTTGGGCTTTGGGGTGCGTCGGGTATAGGTCTTAAGAGAGAGAGAGAGAGAGAGAGAACAAGGTTCTAGATACTCTTGTCCTAGGTCTAGTATGAGTGAGGTCCTGTAAAGGTCATTTTGGAGAAGCTAGTGGAAGGCTATGCTTTCTCCAATTAAGTAAATTTAGTTTTAGAGTCAGGCTGACGGAAGGTCAGATCCTTTCTCTATTAGGTTAGTTTAGGTAGCATAGTATTTAGTTAGAATAGCTTTTGTCATCGAGACTGTGCGTGGACCGATGCGACCTTACGTATGTCGGCCATCGTCGTGTCTGTCCATCAGGCTCGTCGGGTTTAGATAAGGTTTTATTTTTAGATTAGAGTTAGGGTAAGTAAGATATGGGCTAGCATCAATCGCCTGATCCTGCCGCACCGAAGCACGGAGAAGGGATCACGAGGACCAGGAGACTTCGTGGAAGACGAATCTACCGTCATCGCTCTCTGCTCACACTTCGAGGGATCACCTTGGCTGTTCCTCCCTGACGGCTTTCAATTAGCCCGAAGGTTGTAGGTCGCCAAGTGCCGGAATCAGCCGATGAGGGACGCCTAGCTGTCCTCCCTAAAGGCTTTCAATTAGCCCGAGGGTTGTAGGTCGCTAGTAGCTCAATCGTCTCCATCGCCGTAGACTCTGTGGTAGGCATAGGGACCTGGAAGGACTTCCCTTCCTGGTCCATTTAATGTAAAAAGGGGACTGCCCTCTTTATGTTAATGTGAGGTATTGTTTGTTAAATTTATTTTCTGTAATAATATAGTCTTGTGGTTGTCAGTTACAATCCACATCTCCAGTTTTTATTTCACGCGTCCTATTAAGCTATGATTTGACATTCACTGGCGATCAGATACGGATAGAGGGTCGCTACCTTAAATACCATCCTTTGCGGATGAGACGGGCTATCAAATAGCTCTCGGGAGCAGTGTCCTTAAGACCTTCTCCAATTCTGTCAAAGAGATACCGTAACAAGACATTTGTCAATAAATGCCTTAGACCAGTGTTTCCCAATTTTATTTGGCCACGGAACCCTTTTAAACTCAAAAGAATTTTGCAGAACCCCTAATATATGGAGCTGAAAAGTAGACCACAAATAAGTAAGGATAATAATAAACAAATGCTAAACAACATCGTGAGATCAACATTTAGTTCAATTGCACATATTTAAAAACAAAAATCACATGTTAATTTTTTTAAAAATCATAAAATGTTACTGTAATGGAATTTTCTCACTGAACCCTCATTTTCATTTTGCAGAACCCTAGGGGTCCATGGAACACCATTTGGGAAACACTGCCTTAGACACAATCTCTAGCTAAAGTGGTATGATAGAGTACCAAATTGAACCTTGTGGACCAGAACAAATCAGAAACCAATGGAGGTTCAGATTAAGAAAAGAAAATGGTGATGGGCAGGCCATATTCTGCGTAAGGACTGTGTGGAATGTATCACAAGACAAGTGTTAGAATGGAATCCAAAGGGGAAGAGAAAAAGGGGACGTCCCAAATAAACATGGCGACAAAGCTGCCTGGATGAAGTAAAAGCAGCTGGCTTAACATAGGATCAAATCAAGACTATTGCTAAGGATTGCAAGAGATGGAGAGGATTGCAAGAGGGGAGGCCCTATGCTCCATTAGGAGCCCAAAGGACTAATAGATAGATAGAGGAGTCTGGTTCTGTCTCTGAGTGCCCAGTAAATCCTATGTAAAATTTTAAACTTCATTGACTCCTCTTATATGTCCATTTAATCCTTTGTATATTTGTCAAAATTTTCTCCAAGGTCTCAGACACTCTGTTCGTACAAAGTTTTAAACTGATCCTAACTTGGATGGAAACAGTATCAGCCTTGTTATATTATCAAATAATATTCACTCTCATTCTAGATTAAATGATGATGATGAACATCCAGCAATTACTTGTCTATTACTCTCACTTGTGAGTAGGGGCTCTATGTAGATACAAATCAGTTTATGTGCTCAAAGTAAGACTTTCCAAGTGGGAACAGAGATTTTGGGTGCCCAAAGTGTGAGGTGTTAAAGAAAGCTAAGCTGAGTTGTAGATGAAACATGCACAGCAGTTTCTGAGAAGTACTCCCTTTAAGGTGTCTGAATTTGGGCATCTAAAACCGCTACCAATTTTTAGAAATTTTGACTTAGGTATAGCCTGATTTTCTAATACAGAGGATCATAAAACTTGCTAACCTATCTAAGAGTCAAATTCCATTTAATTCAGTATCATCTCCCCAACAGTGTCCGATACCAGCTACTTCAGTGCACAATGCAAGAAACTGGGCTGTGGGAAACAGTTGGATAATTTGTCCCCAAGGGAAGCCTCCTTTTATCCTGCAAAAGTTACAGGTGACCTGAAGTTGTGAAGCATGAGATTTTTATACTTTGGCTATTCTTTTATCCAGATAACTGTCTAATCACCTTTTTGTCTTGTATTCTTTTCTTCAACAAAATTCTGTGGAAATGAATTCCACAGTCTAAGCAAAAATAAATCTAATGTCCCTTCCCCTTTAGCCAGGAACCATCAAACTGCTCCCAAATATACCCCAGAACTGTTCTCCAAGGAGAAAGAAATAAGAAAATAACTCAGACCCTGTGCCCTGAAGCCTTTTTTGGAGGTAGGAGAATGAAGAACTACCTGGTTTTCATTTGAGTATAAGCTTTATTTTCTTCCTGGTTTTTTTTCCCCAGCAGGCATCAGAAGCACCAAAATACCATCTAGTGCCCCAAAATACCAGAAATGTCATAAAGAATTCAGCCTGCTTTCTAGATGTGTAAAGTCTACCCAAAGTCAGCCCAAAGTCAGCCCAAAATGGCAGCCCCATCCAGCTAGTCGTGACCTTCAAGCAGTCAAAGACACACTCTAAACACTTTAGGAATGTAAAATTAATGGAATTTGTTGTATGAAAATCAAAGTGAAGATCTAATAGGGGCAGTGGGAAAAAGAAGTTCACAGACTCACCAGCTGTGCGACCATCCTCATTGCTTGCATTTGTGCAATTTCATCACTACAGATTGAGGCTGACAAACACATAAAACCTCCAGCACAAGGCTCATTTCAAATGGGTTTGAGATCCAATGCAAATGTTTATACAGTCCTGTCCAAAAAGTTTAGTTAAATAGTAGATCTACTGGATGCTTATCCAAATCTCCAAAGCTTTTAAAGCAATTTTGCATATGAACGATTTCTCCTCTTTCCCTGCTTCTTGTTTTTATATATTTATCATGGTTAACTTCATAATAATTTCACCCTGTCTGGTTCTACAAGCACATGCTGCAAAGCATAAAGCAGTGATGTATGGCTTTTTATGGCTAGTAATTTTCTTTTCGGTATTATCCATATTTTGTATTAATTTGCTCATTTGTAACTAGTGATCTCCTGCTTACTGATTTGATGGAGCAAACGGACCCTGCTTAAAGATGATTATGAGGCTAAACAGCTCAAATTCACTAGCATTTCAAATCCACAGCCCTCCCCATCTGCATGGATTCCTGTCTCCTTTTCACTCTTAAACTTTGACCTTGGTCTTCCTTCCAAGCAAAGGAGTCCAGCCCAGCCCAGCTGGCTGTTGGCCAAGAGCAATTAGCTGAGAACCATGTCATTGGCTGCTTCTCTGCCTCTGCGTGTGTTACATCTGGATGTCCTTGGAGTACAAGGCATGGGTGCTGAAGATCATTGTTTAATCTGCTGGATTATTTTATGTTATTTTTGAGCTGATAAAAATAATTGGGCATATTTATATATATGTACGAATTCAAGGTTCAGGGCCCTTGGGATATTCTAGTTGGAAGTAGAAAATTGATGAAGTCTATTTACTTTGATGAAATCATTTTTATTTACAAAGAATGTACAAACACTGAGTTTCTGTTCACAGAAGGAAGCAAGGAGAAATGTCTTAACTTGCATCCTCAAACTACAGCATCAACACAAAAACTGTCTCTTCAGTCTGTACTTTTTCCAGGATTACCTGGAGCTTACTGGCTCCTGCTTAGCTTTCTTGCTTCTCTTTCTCTTGTCTGACAGCTTTTAGTTTCTGTGTGATTTCTCTTCTCTCCCTCAATCACATCTAAAACCAAATTTAACCAGGAGCTCCTCAGAGGTTCCTCCACCTTTTTCTTCTATAGTGATTTATGCTTTAGGTTATGTTAACTGAAATCTGAGTTCACAATTATCAATCTCAAGGGGGTTTTAATTTACTCTGTAACAAGCTTGAGGCATACATAACAATACCTCCCACTTCCACTTTCCTCCTTACCTGTTGAGGCCTAGAATGGTGATACTTCTTTTTCAATTCTGAATGCGTGGGTAATGCGGCAAAGAAAAATGATACAAATTTGATTGTTAGAGCATCCTACTATTAAAATGTTTTCAAATCAACTCACCATAATACTATTGTATAGTTTGTAATACTCACTGCAGGGATATATTCTCCCTGGGTTTGCTTCCAGTCAGCTCCTGCACAATGTATGTATTTCTGTGGAATTTGCCATTCAGGGCAGATCCTCCCAGGCTATGTCTACACCGCAGGCTTTTTGCACAAGAACCGTTTTGCACAAGAGTTCTTGTGCAAAAGGTCTTCCACAAGAGCGCGTCCACACTGTCATGTGCTTTTGTGCAAGAGCACCCATGGCAGTGTGGACACTCTCTTGCACAAGAAAGCTTGATGGCCATTTTAGCCACAGGGGTTTCTTGCGCAAGAAAATCATGTTGCCTATCTACACTGCCTTCATGTGGAAGAGCTCTTGCGCAAGATGGTTTATTCCTCGTGGGAGAGGAATAACTCTTGTGGAAGAAGCCCTATTTTCCAACGCTGTACTGTAAATGTACTTGCACAAGAATGCGCATGCAGTGTAGACACCTAGCAAGTTTTTGCACAAGAACAAGTGTTCTTGTGCAAAAAGCTTTCAATGTAGACCTAGCCCCATTGTGTTACATGGGTAATAAAGATGGTCGAGAGGATGAAATAATGGTAAGGGAAGTTTCAGACTGGCACAAGAAATCCAACAGATCTGTCAGACTCTCCCAGTAGGTACCATCTTCGTGCTTATGAGGACCTCTATGTTATTATTGAACAAGTTTGTTATTATTAATTTTATGGATGATTATCATTTGTCACTATCCAAATGCTTGCAGAGTCTCACATCACACTCTCAAGTTTATTTCCTACTGTGCATTTATGTAGGTTTGGTGCCACTGAGTGTCTACTTGTTTACAACTGGACCCAAGGTAGAATGCTGGTTGATGCATGAAGTTGCTTTACATGAGTATAAGAGGATACAATTATTTGCAATGTACTCTTCAGGGGGATTTTGAAAGTTTCATTAGTGTACATCTGCTTACCGTCAGGAGTTTTTTTTATATAGCCCTGTGAGGGGGTCACTCACCACCGTAGCGGGGGTCCGTCGTCTGTCCCCGGAATCAGTCCATTCCGCCCGCACAGGCCTCCGCTCACGTGGCGTTTCCCCTCTGGAATCTTCTGGTCGCGTTGCTCTCTTCGCTACACTGCCCTCCAGCAGTGCCCAAGTCACTCGCTCTGAGCCCCCCTTCCGGGGGTTTGGTGTCTCTCCAGCAGGCCTGTCCGCAGGCCTAGCAGGCTGGCTGGTTGGCTGTCCGAGCACCCTGGCCCAGCCTAACTCTCTAGCCCTGCCCTAGCTCCAGAGAGCGTCCTGCTCCCTCGGCAGCCAGGCTCACACCCTTGCCGCAGGCCTAGCAGGCTGGCCGGTTGGCTGTCCAAGCGTCCTGGCCCAGCCTGACTCTCTAGCCCTGCCCTAGCCCCAGAGAGCGTCCTGCTCCCTCGGCAGCCAGGCTCACACTGCTGCTGCAGGCCTAGCAGGCTGGCCAGTTGGCTGTCCAAGCGTCCTGGCCCAGCCTGACTCTCTAGCCCTGCCCTAGCTCCAGAGAGCGTCCTGCTCCCTCAGCAGCCAGGCTCACACTGCCTTGGTTGAAGCAGCCCTGCCCTTTTATAGCCCCCAGCTGGGCCTTAATTGGCCAGCGCCGCCCAGCTGGGCTGAACTCCCCGGGCCTGCTCCAGGCTGGGGTTTGGCTCTTAAGGGGCCAGTACAGGGCAGCTGCCCTGTTACAAGCCCCCTCTTTATCTTTTATTTAGCTGCAAGGGAACTTCAGAGGGAACTGAAATTATTTAGCTCAAGGGAACCTAAGTTGTAAACCAGGAGTGTATTGGTCAAGCATTCTAGGTATATTACCTTTCTCTGTGTGACTCTTCTTTATTCTATTTATGTTGCTCCTTTGGTGTCTATGCAGATTTTTAGCTCTACCCTATTCTATTTCTTTTTATTAAAGAAAAGGGAGCAGAATAAAATAAATAAAATAAAATACAAACCAAACAATGATCTCCACTTAAGGAGAACTGAATCTTTCTCAGACATCTCAGAAGGGTAGCCGTGTTAGTCTGTAACTTCAAACACAACTTTTAAAAACAAGGAGTAGACCTGCAGCACACAATGGGCTATACTCTGTTGTATTAATTTTGTTGCAACAAATTGCCTCAAAGACTCGGAGGTCCAATCATTGATCCTATCATTGCCTGACATTAAATAGGATTAGTCAAGATTTGGGGTTTGGTATATACAGACGTCAGTTTGCTTAGCCTTATGGGAAATGCAGCATTGAACATATTTTTAATCTTTTCTTGAAGACACAGAAGAGAAGCAAGAAGCAAGGTTAAAGCATTTGAAATGTAAAATATTATGTACGACTTTCATTTTAATACTATCTCCTGTAACTTTTCCCAGCTGTAGAGAGCTTTTAGAAGGAATACCTCTCACCCTCTCTTCCTGACATGCTTTTAGATGGTGTTAAAAATAGTAATAACTGTCCTTTTGGGGAAAACTAAAATAAATTAGTTGAGATGGCTGAAGCTATTGCTGCTAGTGCTGTGGTTACAATCTCAGCTTGTTTTCTAGAAGACAAATGGGAAAGAAAAGAACAGCAAAAAATGAAAAAGCGGTTATCTGGTGTTGATTTTTGCTTTCAACTTCCAGGCACAAGGTCTTATCAGCCATTCTGAGACTTAGCAAACTTGTATCAGCAAAGGGTTTTTCAGGACATTTCTGTTAGCTGCCTCTTTGGTCACAGGCTTAAAGCAATGTTTCAAAATATACTGTTTTTGCCAACTGAGGTAGAACAAGAAGACAAAAAGAGAAGGACAGAGAAGAGAAGACAACATGAGGAAGGAAAAGGGTACACAATGCAATGCATATATGGTTCTGGAATTTGATTTATCTTTTCTGATTGTATGTGGGGAGTAAACAGAGGAAATGTATAGGGTGACTTCCAGGAGTCTGAACAATACTCTTCAAAACGGGTAACATGCTATAGCCTGTGATCAAATGTAATGTTGTTTGGCAACACATGGAGCTTGAAGATGTGGTTGAAAAACAAAATCACCAATCCCATCTGCAAAGTTTCTACCAAGGAACAAAGTATTCTATTTTTGTAAGGAAGTTTATAATGACCAGAACTGGGAAGATGAGTAATGAAGTCCATTGAGATAGATACTCAGGTTTGGAGCAGAATCAAAACTAGGATCAAGGCAAAGTGAAATGAATCTTTGTTATAAGACTATTAATTATATTAATATTCATACAGCACCATAATATTTAAGGGATATTTCACAGATATTGAAGAAAATAACTTGATGACCACCTGTGAGTGACAAACAAATGCAAGAAATAAAGACAACTTTGGTCTAGATCAGGGTTGGGCAAACTAGCCAGTCTATCAGTCATTTTAATCTGGCCCTCAAATTTCCACAGGGGAGCAGGATAAGGGGCTTGTCCTGCTCCACAAGACTCCTAACCTCCTGTGCCAATGCACCCCTGCAGCTCACATTTCCTGGGAACTACAGCCAATGAGAGCTTTGGGAGCAGTGCCAACAAACAAAAAAGTAGGCAGAGCTGCCTGGCAGTGCCGCTGTATAGGAGACAGAAAGGGGACTTGCTGCTGCTTCCAGGAGTCACTTGAGGTAATTCTTGCAAGGAGAACTTCCCCTAACTTCCTCCCATGTTCAAATTGTCTGCCTCATCCCTGATTCTATTCCTGTCCTTGATCCCAGGCCAGATTATCCTTCTGCATCCCATATACCTCATCTATGGCCACACACCAGAACTCATGTCCCCAGCTGAAGCCTTCAAACCCCTTGCACCTCAACCCCATAACCCAGCCCTGATCTACCTGATCTAACGTAGTGAATACAAGCAGAGAGAGGGTAAATTTAGAAGATAGGATACACAAAGAACAAGTTAAAAATCACTTAGGAAAGTTAGATGTCAGGTCCTGATGAAATGCATCCCAGGATACTCAAGGAGCTGATAGAGGAGGTATCTGAGCCTTTAGCTATGATCTTTGAAAAATCATGGAAGACAGGGGAGATCCCAGAAGACTGGAAAAGGGCAAATATTGTGCCCATCTATAAAAAGGTGAATAAGAACAACCCAGGAAACTACAGACCGGTCAGTTTAACGTCTGTCCCAGGGAAGATAATGTAGCAGGTAATTAAGGAAATCATATGCAAACACTTGGAAGGTAATAAAGTGATAGGGAATAGCCAGCATGGGTTTGTGAAGAAGAAGTCATGCCAAACTAATCTGATAGCTTTCTTTGATAGGATAACGAGCCTTGTGAATAAGGGAGAAGTGGTGGATGTCATATACCTAGACTTTAGTAAGGCATTTGATACGGTCTCGCATGATATTCTTATTGATAAACTAGGCAAATATAACTTAGATAGGGCCACGATAAGGTGGGTGCATAATTGGCTGGATAACCGTAGTCAGAGAGTTGTTGTTAACGGTGCTAAATCCTGCTGGAAAGGGATAACAAGTGGAGTTCCGCAAGGGTCTGTTTTGGGACCCGTACTGTTCAATATCTTCATCAATGATGTAGATATTGGGATAGAGAGTACGCTTATTAAGTTTGCAGATGATACCAAATTGGGCTTCATGAACTGGGCTTGTTTAGTTTGGAAAAAAGAAGATTAAGGGGGGACATGATAGCGGTTTTCAAATATCTAAAAGGGTGTCACAAGGAGGAAGGAGAAAATTTGTTCCTCTTGGTTTCTGAGGACAGGACAAGGAGTAATGGGCTTAAAGTGCAGCAGGGGAGGTTTAGATTGGACATTAGGAAAAAATTCCTAACTGTCAGGGTGGTCAAATATTGGAATAAATTGCCAAGGGAGGTGGTGGAATCTCCCTCTCTGGAGATATTTAAGAACAGGTTAGATAGACATCTGTCAGGGATGGTGTAGACGGAGCTTGGTCCTGCCTTGAGGGCAGGGGGCTGGACTCGATGACCTCTCGAGGTCCCTTACAGTCCTATGATTCTACCTCCTACACCTCCAACTCCTCATCCCCAGCCCAGAGTCTGCATTCCCAGCTGGAGCCCACACCCATTCCTCATCTCAATACCAATTTTGTGAGCATTCATACATATCATTTTCATTCCCTGATGTGGGCCTCAGTCCAAAAAGTTTGCATACCTGTGGCCTAGAACCTCAAAAGTATTTGGTATCTAACTCTCTAGATCTTAGATAGTATGGAACTGGACAAACAGACAACAGATATGAATGGAAGGGATAATAATGTTTTATAGTATTGTGGGTAAGCTTTACAGGGTAAATCCTGCTTTTTTACTGAACAGATACTAGTGAGGTAGGGAAATGGAATGGGGATGATTACAAAATGTTGAAGTAGAGGTTAAAGGTGGAAAGAAAAAAGGATGTAGAGGAGTGATTTAAAGAAGAAGAATATGGTTGGGACACAGGACATGGGAGTCTGTTCTAGGAGTAAGTATCAAAGCGGAAAAAAGGCACAATTCTGAAAGTGGCAGAAAGAGACCCAAGGAATTAAGCAGGAGGAAGAGTAGATAGAAAACATAGAGCCTTGATGATAAGAGAGCAGTCTTTCCCAGTGTTGCAACCCCCAATCATTCAAGAAATCATGAGCAAGACCCTCAAAATCAGGAGATTGATTTAAAAACACTAAGGCTGTGTCTACACTGCACCCCTTTTCCAGAAAAGGGATGCAGATTAGACACATCGGAATAGCAAAATCCGCACGGGATTTAAATATCCCCCGCGGCATTTGCATTAACATGGCAAGTAGAAATAAGAGATCCTCCGGAAAAGTGCTTATTATCCGGAGAATCACGTCTAGACTGGCGCTTTTCTCCGGCTTATCCCCAAGCTGGAAAAAAGCGGCAGCCATGTTAATGCAAATGCCGCAGGGGATATTTAAATCCCCCACGGATTTTGCTATTCCGATGTGTCTAATCTGCATCCCTTTTCTGGAAAAGGGGTGCAGTGTAGACACAGCCTAAGGGTATGTCTACACTCCAGCACTATTTCGAATTAACTTCATTCAAAATAGTTAATTCGAATTAAGCTAATTCAAAATAACACATCTATACACAAAAGCTATTTTGAAATAGCACGTCCACACTGAGTGGACCCTGAACCTAAGTTAAGGCTGGCTGGAACCAGTGCCAGCAGGGCATCAGGTTAGGACTCAGTGTGTGGGGTAGCTGCCTGAGGCTAACTGAACTCCATGCTTAAAGGTACCCTACCCCCTGCCTCCCTGGACAGACAGTTCTCAGGGTTCCCTGCTTGCTTGTCTACCACGATGAGGGACAGCAAAGCAGTCCTGTCTTGGAGTGCCCTGAGTGCCCGCACTCGGGACACCACAGCACTCGGCCACATGGAGCAAGAGCTGCCCCTAGGCATACAGGTGTGTCTCGTGTGGTTGGTGCCATCAGCTCGGCTGCACTTGCAGCAGGCTGTCATCTGGAGGGTCCATCGGGGGGCTGTCAGGATCCAGGAGGCCCTGCAGGAGAGCGTCCATCCCAAGGAGCCCTCAGAGCCTCCCCAGTCCTCCCTACTGGGGGGCTCATGACCCATTCTTCCCTCACATCCTTCCACTTACCCTTTCCTAGCCCCCCTTCCTGATGTCAAATAAAAGATACGTAGGTTCAAAAATAGAAACTGGGTTTATTGAACAAAACTGGGGGGGAGATGAATCTCTGGTGAGACTGGGAAAAGGAGGTGAGAGAGGGGAAGAGAGAGGGTGGAAGAGAGGAGAGGGAAACCTGGGAGTAGGTAGCTGGAAGAGGGAAGCAAGGGGAAGAAGAGGGAGGGGAAGCTCAGGGCTGGGAGTCTCACTGGACCAACCTGACTTTCATGCTAACCTGCTCCTGGGTTCGCAGGTGGCCTTTGGTGGCCAGGCTGGCAGCTATCCTGCTATAGACGGCCGCATTCCTCCGTCTAGTGCAGAGTTCATGGACATTGGGCGCATTCCCCCCAAACCTGAATAAGGCCCATGATCTCCACCCTGGACCAGGAAGGCGCCTGTCTTCTCCAGCCCCTGTCAGGCTCCTGCAAGCTGCCAGACTGATCCTGGGGAGTGGTTGAGGGCTGGGTGCCAGTGGCTTGCCAGCTCATGTTTTGGGGTACTAGGTCAGGGGCCCTGATGGCCACTGCTGGCTCTGGGCTGGCAGACTTAGAGCTGGCACAGTCACTGTGACCACGGTCAACCCCTTTAATGTCTCTGGGGCTGGGGGAGAGGAGAGTAAGCTTTCCTGGTTGTGCCCAGAGTAGCCACCAGGGCTCCTTGGAAAGGGCTCCTATATCGAATTAAGTGTCTACATGGCCCCCTATTTCGAATTTCGTGTTACTCCTCGAAGAATGAGGTTTACCAAATTTGAAATAGCGGTTTGCCTGTGTAGACACTATTAAAGTTAATTCGAAATTGCTGTTATTTTGAATTAACTTTGTAGTGTAGACATACCCTAAGATTGCTAAATGAAATAAATAAATTGGGGTCTTTCTCTTTGCTCTCTGCTTTTCCTTTCTTCAGGGTGTACCTGAGTAGTATTTTCAGGCTTTTCTATGGAATTATGAGATCTAGAAAGTGATGAGCTAAAGTAAATAGTGTATTGCACAATAGTGGAGGGAAGAATAAATGCAGCTTTCCTTGTGTGTTCTTAATTAGCAAATGCACTTCACATCTACTATTTCATAAATGGTGTAGGGCACAGAAAGAAAAAAAACAATTACATTTGCATGCGCCTGTCTTCTGAACAATTTATTCTCTGCATGTCATTTGTGATTAGAATCTGAGCAGCTTCACCTCTTAACTAATTCCAGAAATATTAATTGGTTATCTTGCTTAGCTCCATTTATTAAAAATAAACTAACGGTTATGGAATGACTTTGAAAAATTGCCTTTGACAGAGTGTTTAAGCCTGCAGCCACAGTCTTGTATCACAAAGCATTTGTTAGCCAATATTCCAATAATTCACACACAAATAATTCACACACAAATAATTTTACATTATGCATGCTGACCTTTGCAGAACATCTTCTGTTTTCTTAACCAATGAATTTTACATGTTATTATCAACTGTGATTTAATTTCCTAGACATCAAATTAAACCCTGCTAGTTTTAATATTAAAAGGATAAACAGTTTTGAAATGACTTCTTGCTGCATTTAGGAACTCAGAACACATAAGAAAATAAATAAAGAAGAGATCTTGTCACTCAAAAATCTTTCAATAATACATTTCATAATTTATTTTTTATTGAGAGAAATACCAAATAAAACCAAAGCCAATTAGTTATAAAGTTAAAATACAGCAAATGTAAGGCATACCACAAGCTCAGAGAGCACTCTCAAAGAGGAAGCATAGAAAAAATTAAGAAAATTATTGGCCTGATTCAAAACATATTAAAGTTGTTAGGTGTGCTGTTTAAGAAAGTTTTGTTTCTATGTATGTATTGTAACTAGAAAATGGTCATTTTGGGCATATGTATGTAGCACTGTGTATAAATCAATAGTAGAGCTGGTCAGTATGGGTACATCTACACATCAGCCTCATTTTGGAACAACTGACATTATTCCAAAATAACAAAAGAGCATGTCTACATTGCTAGCTATTATTTCAAAATAATGGCGTGCTGGAGGACCTCTTACTCCGACTTCTATAGCCCCCATTTCACGAGGAGTAAGGGAAGTTGAAGGAAGAGCCAAAAGTTGAAGGAAGTTGAAGGAAGAGTTCTTCATTCAACTGCCTGCTGTTCAGACAGAGCCAAAAGCTGAATTAAGCTATTTTGACTTTAGCTCCGTAGTTGAAGTTACATAGCTGCATTCGAGGTTTGTCCTGCTGTGTAGACGTACCCTATATTTCCCAGGGAACAGTTTACCCTCAGAAAATTCTGATTGAACAAAATAAAACAGTTCATAAGTAGCATATTGATTTATTTTGTTGACTTTTTTGACAAAACCTTATTGAAATATTTCTTTTGATCAGATCAAAGAGGTTTATTTTCACTATTTTATTATAACATATATTAACAAAAGTGTTTCTTTTGAGCCTATAAAAATGAAGCACTAAAATAGGTTTCTTTTTATATATTTGAAAAAAAATATATGTTTCATGGAAAATTTTGAAATTTCAATTTAGAATTGGATTTCAAAATAAAAAGAATTTTCAAAATGTTGAAATTTTCTGTGGAACAGAAATTCTAAATTTTGACCAGCTCTAGGTAGTAGGTTGAATAAAGTTGTTGTGCAGAGGCAAATGGATTCCAGAATGCTGTTTTTAACATGCAACTACTAAGTTGGTGTGCGCTGTGTCATTTGTATTCATACTAGGGCTTTGGTCAATGGACTCTATTCTAGGCCCTGGAGGCTCATGATGTACCAAAAACGTGTGCATACATTTTTGCTGCAATCAAGATAGAGACCCTTTAAGAGAAACCAGAATCTAGGGGGGCATTTTGCAGTTACTCGTGTCCAAGGATCCAGGGAGAGAAAGAAAAAAAGAATGAAGACCATGGTAGACTGTGTGTTATGAATCACAGCAGTGGCTAGAAACTGATCTGATAGAATCCAGTTGTGCTGCAGGCAATGGGATTGCTTGAAAGTGCATTAAATGGTCTCTTTGTTTGAACCTCCTGAGTTATGTTTGTGTTTAAACTGTCTCTTTTTGCCATTTTCTTCACTGGGAGGTGGATTATGGCCTTCATGGGTGAAATTTAACTGTGTACCTAAAGGCCACAGAAGCCTGAGTTTAGCTTACAAATAGATGCACTTAAACCCTATTTTTAAGTGATGCATATGCCTTTTGCTAATCATCAGCATAGGGTAGAATTTTACTCCTTGAGGGGAAAGCATCTTGTGGTTTCATGGACTCCCTTGGCCACAAGACAAAATCCTGTAGCATCTTAGGTCATATCTGCACTTGGAAATTTTTTGAAATAATTTATTTTGAAATAATAACTCCTAACATAACTATTTTTAAATAGCATGTCCACACTACTGGGAAACCTCTTAATTAGTCCAACGAATGTTCCCTTAATGTGGATGCACTTCCTCAATTTAGAGCCCCAAGAAGCTCTGGGGTGTAACTACTTTGAAAGAGTCTGGGAAGTAGTTATTTTAAAATAGCAGCAGTGGAGCATCCACACTACCGCTATTTCAAAATAACTATTTCAAAATTGTGGAATGAGGTTTACCAAAGTCAGAATAAGCCATCTGTTATTTCAAATCTATTTCAAAATAATGGAATTGTTGTGTAGACTGTTTTGAAATAACCAGCCTCTTATTTCAAAATAACAGGTTAAGTAGTGTAAACCCTAAACTTGTTATTTCTAAATAACTGCCTAGCGTAGACTAGGGCTTAGAGACTAACAAAAATATATATATAGTATCATGAGCTTGCATGAGCAAAACCCAGTTACCCTGAGGAAGTGGGATTTTGTTTTACAGAAAAAATAGAGCCTTGTGATGTTTAAATTGTGTTCAGAACACTGATGATGTTCCTCTCCCATGACCCCACACACGTCTCTCTCCTCACACCTGCCTACAATTCACCCAGTCTTCGTCTAAGATTGTCTTATCCTTGGATAGACCACATACCCACAAAATGCATTCTGGAAGGTCAGAGGGTTGGGACATAAATGTTGCTGAGGAGCTCTTACTACAACATAATAAAGGGGAGAGACATGCACAGAGGGGCCTCTCCATGCACAGATCTCAGGGGGGTGACCTGGGCTATAGAATTAAAAGAGAACAATCTCCATTCTGCAGTTGTTTTTTTAAAATCTGATAAGAACCACAGGCAAGAGAGAAGTATTTATTGAAATCCAGAGGCAGATTCATGGGGTTATTCTGTATTACATGCTGTAGGGCAGCGGCTCAAACTCCTAGGCTGTGGTCCATCCCTAGATGGAGCAATTGCCCAGTCTGGCCTGGGACTCCTGGTGGGTCAGAGGAGGGGGCTGTCTGTTACCAGCCTACAAACCACAACACCCACCATCCCCCACATGGCACCCCATTCCCAAGGATGCAACTTCAGGAATCACTGGGAATGGGATGCTTGGTGTGTCATCAGTAGTCAACCCTCTCCAGCAACCTGCTCTGCCCCGCTGTTCTGCCCTCCTGGCCCACTGCTTTGGTTTCTCCATGGAGGTGGGAAGCAGAGTGCCCTGGACCAAGGGTGCTCTACTTCCCACCTCTGCGGAGAAGCAGGGTGCAGCAAACTGCAAGGGTGTCATAGCAAGGCAGAGCAGGCTGCAGGGCTGCTTTAGCTTTCACAACTCATTGGGTGAGTTGGGGGGGGGGGGTGACTCTGCCTCCACACCAGGCCCCTGTAGTCTACTTGGCCACACTGCCCAAGGGATGGGTCAAGGGAGCGTAGCAGGGATGGGGCTTGGGGAAAGGGGGTAGAGGTAAAGCCTGTGACAGGGGGTTTCCCCCGCACCTGCACCTAGGACACAGGGGGGAAGGGATTGCCCAAGATTCGGTGCCCCCTTCAGGATGGCCCCATTGATGCATTAAGTATTTATAGTATGTTATACCATCACGTATGTTTAAATGCACTGCTTTATTGCAACAGAAAAAGAAAAAATGTTTTCTGTAACAAAATAGTGTATGTAACTCTTCAGTTCTGCATGAAATATCTGCTTCATTGTGAGTTGGGAACAAAATAATACTTCACACCCTAAACTTTTTTCCTCTTTGACAGTCAAGTTATCCTTTTCATTTACTAATGGTACCTCTGACAGTTGTCGCAGAGCTGTGTGTTGCATCTCTTGTGCTATTTTGATGAAGATTTTAATAGCAGTATCATCACATAATATTAATAATGGGATCTAATCTCATTAGCATCCTAGCATTTGGTTGAACTATCATTATTTTCTCTTTGGATTTCACCTGACATTATTTTATAGAGCCATAATGATATTGCATATCTATATCTATATCTATATCTATATCTATATCTATATCTATAATCTATATCTATATCTATATATATGGAGTTACCAGAAACATACTCTAGGCTTGAGAGTGAAATTAATTTATTATTTGATTTAAGGAAGATGGAATATTTACTGAAGCAGCTAAAATTAAGTTTCTCATTTATAATTTAATCACATCAGTAGCAAAGCTGCTCAAAATTTCAGTGGCCAGCAATAGAATTTTATGAACTATAGTCACTAACACAGAATGGACTTTATATATATCCTTTTCTCCAGTGCACAAATTTTATGTAGCAGAAGCTTCAGTTGCCTTTACAGTATCTATTCTGAACTGTATCCTTTCTAAAGTTCAAAGACATTCCATTTTTTTATCACTTGCATTGATCCTTTTTTTATGCCATGAGGGACTTTAAAATTTCCAAAGTGACATGTTTTCCAATTAAAAACAGACAAACTTCTGTCATATTTTCCCTTATATTAAACATCTTTGTGGTGTGAAAAGAACTTTCAGACTAAGCTAATTATGGATAATTTATTTAATAAGATTAAAATATTGTAGAGTGTTTCATGGATCTAAATTTTATTTCCATATTGTATATAATTTCCTGTAAAGTCATAATGGTAAAATATGGACCTATAGTCATGGCTTTTATGTGTCTGACATTCTGTGCCCATGTATTCACCCATTTCACGGGATTATAATAAATTTTCTATAAAATCCTTGTGAGATATCATTTGAAAATTCATATTTTCCTGATCATTTTGCTCCTGGAAAAATATGTATGTAAAGTTCTAATATTCCTTGTCTCAGAGGGGTAGTTGTGTTATTCTGTATCTGCAAAAACAGCAAGGCAAAAAGATTTATTTGGGCATAAGATTTTGTGGATAATTCCCAACTCCTCATTAAATCTCTTAGGGTATGTCTATACTTGCCCCCTAGTTCAAACTAGGGAGGCAAATGAAGCATACCGAAGTTACTCATGAAGCACGGGATTTAAATATCAAATTAACTGTTATTCCTCGTGCAATGAGGAATAACATTTCTTTCAAGGGAAGGGTTTTAGATTGGAGTACCGCGTCTACATGCAGCGAGTTAATTCAGGCTACTGGCTTTTTACAATGGCGACCGGCCATGAATATCCTAATCAAGCATGGGATATTTAAATCCCGCACTTCATGAGCAACTTCGGTATGCTTCGTTTGCCTCCCTAGTTCGAACTAGGGGGCAAGTGTAGACATACTCTTAATCTTTAAAGTGCTACAGGACTCCTCATTATAAAATTCTTGTGATATTTCTAAGGCCAGGTCTACACTACTGGAGAAAGTTGACCTAAGATACTGAACTCCAACTATGAGAATTGCATAGCTGGAGTTGACATACTTTGAGTCAAATTTCTGCCTCATCCCCACAGTAGGAGGTTATTTGGGGAAATTCCCCCATTGACTTCCCTTACTCTTTGTAATCCGGAAGAGTACCAGGATTGACAGGGGTATCAAAATAGTCAATTTAGCAGATCGTAGACCCACTAAATCAAACTCCAGGAAATCGATCTCTGTACTATTGATCTCGAGCTAAGTGAAAGGAAGCCCTAAGCCCTATTCTAAGGTGTGGGGAGCTCTTTCATACCAGCTATATAGTGACATGGGCAAAATGTCAAACATTTATGGAAGAAGTAGAGCAAAGCTGGATTAGCAAAGCTCTGACAAGATCTGGATGTAAATGTGGAGGAACTCCTGCAGCCTATGTCAAAATATTCTGAATTATATAATTATGAATGACAACTGAATCTGATTTGCAGTGTATAATATTTCATTAGGTTAAACTATAAAATAAGGACTTAATTCCCAATGCCAGCACAATATGTTCTCCATTATTTTAAGAGCACAGCATATGTTACCACCTAGGATGCCTCTTATTGGCTCACATTTTTATATCAAGTTCATCCAAACCCATATTGCAAACTAATAAAACTGATGACAAGAAAATTGCTTTTTTTAAAAAAAATCCAAGTATAGTATTTCAGAAACTTCTTTAGCATTAGCACAACACCAGGGAAGCAAGATGAAAACTGAACTACATGTTAGGAAAGAATACATTAAGACTTCAAATCAAGTTTACTCCAGCAATCTTGTTGAAATTATCCCATGTCACACAATCACTGATTTTGATGTTTAATTCTGATAACAAAAAGGTCTGTGAACTGGCCAGTGATTTGTTCAGCATTACTGACTGCATAATGTTTCTATTACTTGATTACTTGTGGGGCTTTTTTTCTTCATAATGGACAGCAGAAATTTCATTTTTTGTTACCTCTTCATGCCAGTTCATTATACAAAGACTGTTTGTGTGATTGTCCATAAGTTTCTGAGTTCTAGTATATACCCCATTCTAATCAGGAGTCAGATCTTTGATTACAAATTGATTGATTTAAAAATGACTTTTTTCCACTATATTTTTTATTTTATACAGGATTAAAAAAGGCTAACCAAACTTAGAGGGATTCAATAAAACACTGTGACTTTTGAAGTAAATTTAAGAACTGTATATTGTACATGAATAAATGCATCCTTGCAGGAGTGTTAACAAGAAGGAAGGAGAGGAATTATATTCAGCGTGGTGACAAGAGAAATGAGGATGAAACTAAGACAATTAAAAATAAGCTAAATAGGAAAAACTTCACTACAAGGATGTCGCTCGGATCATGGGGGGTCGGTCAGCGGCTCCGGAGTTGGGGCCGAGCCCGGCGGAGGCCCAGCAGCGGCGCATTCAGCCCTCTTGGTGACTCCCTCTCTGGCCGATGGGCATTAGCTCCAGCTCAGGCTGCAGTCTGCCCCTTCTGAGCAGGCCAGCAGCCTTTTGTACCTGGGCTTCCCTTGGAGCATGCCCAGTAGGGCTGTGTGGGTGGGGCCCTCTCTGCCCCTGGCACCAGGTTTCCCTAGGCTTGAGTGCGGGGCGGGGCTGCCCCGTCACACAGGACATGTGAAATAATTCCTCAAATTAGATGATAGAAGCTGTCACTTGAGACTTTTAAATTAATCATGTGACAATGGTAAAGAATCACAGAAATGAACACTTCTTCAGAAACCTATTTAGACAATGCACTAGAAAATGTGTTCTTACAAGCCATCTGCAGTTCTGCTTGAACTATGTCATTTGCATCGCTAACTTTTTCTAATCTTTTATGGCTTGCCTTTATAACAATGAATATTGAAGTGGTATTTAAATAATTACAGAGCTCATCATATGTTTGGTGCTGCTTTAATCTTCAGGTTATATGATTACAAGCTCAGTGTGGAATCATTTCTAAAAGACACTTTACCCTCAGACATATCAATGTCTAGACCAGGTCTGATGACAGGAGAGGCAAAGGGGGCAATTACCCTGGGGCCCAGCAATTCAAAGGGGCCTGAGGTGTCTGGTATCCACTGCTGCTATTGCAGAAGCAGAGATGGCCACAGACCTGAGCCCTGTAAATCACCAGTGGAGCGCCGAGCTGTGCACTTTGCATGACACTAAGGGCTTGGGGACAGGGGTTAAACCATGCTCCTAGTCCCAGCTGAGGGCTGGCTGCCCTGACCCCGCTCCTTCTTCCTGAGGCTCTACCCCTCGGGAGGGGGGGGGGGGGAATGCAGAGCAGGGCCCCTCACATTTCCCAGGTGAAGGCTGTTGACACTCCTATTCTAAATAGGGATGTCTTTGGAAAAGAACTCGTAAATTACAAGCTGTCATTGCCCCCACTGAATTATACTTTCATAATGCAATGGGACAAAGCAAAAGTTACTTAAATGTCTTTATGTTACTTAAATGTCTTTATGTCCACATAAAGCCACTTATTGTATTAATGGCCAGGTTGACAGGGATATAGTTCCATCACAAAATGGCACTGAACTGCAAAAATAAATACTATGGAGAAGATTAAGGAGGGGGAGAAGGAGGAGAGAGAGACTTAAAAAAATTCAACTAGTTTACAGAAATTTTTATTCTATATCCAGATCATATTCTGTAAAAGCCAAGTCTTTCAGAGATATATTCAAAAATTTCACCAATTCTTCATATTTCTTGAACTTAAATATGTGTTGTAGCAAAGAAAATTTTATTGCACTCCATGCCCTAATGATTAAATCCAGGTCCATTTTATAACAGTAGGAACATTTGCCACAAATGTTGATGAAACTGATATGGCCCTAAAGCTCTTTCCCTAAAATAGCCTGCTATTTCCAATAAGAATATACAGAAACTTTCAAACAAGCTTACGACAGGCAGAAGGTAGTCTCGGATCACAAAGTAAATAAGCCATTTAGGGGGTTTGTGCATGTTTTAAATATTAACTCTGTGAAATGCAAAGACAGAACTGGAAATGGAACCTATGAGATCCTCTTGGCAGCCCACTGTTTTAGCCACTCAGTAAATACTCCTTTCTGAACTAAATGGGCTAGCATTTATGGGGACATAAGAACAAACCAACTTCTTGGTCAATATGACACAATAAGAACTTTGTATATAGTCTTTTTTAATGTAAAGTTATAACAACAATTAACAAATTATTCCATATTGATCATATTTACCATGTATGTCAAGAAGACCCATCTATAATCATATGTTAATCCAATTATATGGTTTGCCCTGCAGCTGCCATAACTGAAAAATGTGGTGAAGATACTAAAGGAATTTTATAAGAAGCCAGACAGGAAGCCAACCACAGACCCAGATGCTATTGCTAGGAACACAGATTTGAGAGCGTTCCATCTGGGGTCTTTTATCTGCCAAATTTGTCACATAAGTGGTCACAGCAGTTAGGTTCTGTGCTCCACATGAGAGAGTAAGGTACCAAAGGGAACCATTTTCCACCTGCAATCAACAGGAAAATACTGTGCCAACTGAAATTGTAATTATATCTTCAGCAACGTGCTAATGAGCTTTGAAAATGTTTAGCTGAATAAAAGAATTGTCTCAAATATGGAGATCAAATATACTGTACAAGGACATCAAATTAAATAATAACATCTATGATTTTAAAAATATCTTAATTAGCCTTAAGCTATCTATAAGACAATCAAGCTGAGAGGAAAGCTATGTCAAACTGCTTTGCTTGACTGTGTAACTGGTTCGCTTCTCATTGGTAGTTTGAGCTCTGATTGGTGTATGTGTATGTGTGTGGGGGGGGGGTGGGAAGAGACTTGCTACAGCCTTGGTCCCTAGATGAGCAGTCACACTGCATAGTCAACCAGAGGAACTCATTAGCAGAGGATGTTATGAAGGGCAAAAAATATAACTGGGTTTGAAAAGAATTAAATAGGTGCATTCATAGAGGTTAAGAAGACTGGTCTAGATGGACCACTACTACCTAAATGTACCACAACTAATGGCTCCTCCCTAGCACTACACGTAAGTCTATTTAGATTTCTTTAGAGATCCATAACCTTTGCACCCAGCAGGGAAGTCACCATGCAGTTTTCTCAGTTATCACAAAGGGTATGTCTATACTACCCCGCTAGTGCGAACTAGCGGGGTAATGTATGCATACCGAACGTGCAAATGAAGCCCGGGATTTGAATTTCCCGGGCTTTATTTGCATAAGCCGGCCGGCGCCATTTTTAAATGCCGGCTTGTCGAACCCCGTGCCGCGCGGCTACACGCGGCACGGGGTTCGAACAAGCCGGCATTTAAAAATGGCGCCGGCCGGCTTATGCAAATAAAGCCCGGGAAATTCAAATCCCGGGCTTCATTTGCACGTTCGGTATGCATACATTACCCCGCTAGTTCGCACTAGCGGGGTAGTGTAGACATACCCAAACTGAGCTATCTAGGTTTCTAAAGATTGAATCCTCCATTTATTAAACAGCTGTCTCCTTCCTAATAACTGAAATAACTGGAGAGGTATCCTCAGTGCAAAAATATACCATGATGTCATCTGGAAAAAGGGTTCTATCTATAAGATCATTTCCCTCTTCTCCAGATTGATGTCCCCTTCCTGGAGATTTTCATCCTCAACAGTACAGAGGCAGTCAGATCAGTTTACTATGTCCCAGAAATTCTCATCTATGTACCTATCTGCCACCCTTAGCTCCTCCAATTCAGCCACTGTGGAGTCCAAAGAATGTATACAGTCTCTTAAAGCCAGGAGCTCTTTATACCAAATGCCCTGGCTATAGGGTAGGCTATAGAGTAGGCAATCTTATATGCTACATCCAGTGCAATAAATTGGGTAGCTTCCCATTCCCACCTGTTGATAGATTTCTACCTGCACTCTCATTTTATTCCTGCAACTCTTTCCTTTATAGTTGTTCAGTTTTTATCAAGGGGCATTGATTGCCTTAAGTTTACAGAATGTTAATAAAGTGTGTCTAGCTATTCCTTCCACTCCACCTCTAAATTCCCTTACAATACTCAGGTTTGCTGCTTCTGTTTCTAGCTCTTCAGTTCTTTTAGGAGCCAGCTTTTTAATCCCAGAGTAGACACCCCTATGCTGCAGATAAGAGCTGATAGGTGCTAAACAACTTGGGCATTAAGGCCTTATCAAAAAGCTCTCAGCATTGCCTAGCAGCCTACTAGCATCAGCACATAGTCACCCAAAGAGGCCACACTATATTCTTCAGTCAAGAAGCAACCACACCACAAACACAAACTCACATTCCAAAGATAATAAACTTACCCCAAGGGTCACAGAGTTACGCCTTCTTCACCTGGAGAACTCCCTTGCAAAACTCCCCTGTTATCTGCTCCTGTTTTCTGTCTCCTCTGGTTGCTTAGGAGCAGGCTTTAAACGCCTGTTTTCCCTACAATATGCAATGTCAATAACAGATATAAAATATTTATCTGGAGCAGCTGGTAAAGACATGTTGTCACTGTTCTTTATGACTGTGTCCCCAGGGCTTTTGAAAATTTCTTTAGAATTGATAAAGTCATATATTTTACACTGTATGATCCTATACAACAAAACCCCTGAATACGCAAACATTGGCTGCATCATACAGAGATGTATAATAGTTGTCACTCTGTTATGGGTTCCTAAAAAATTGGAGAGAAGTGTAGAGTCACAGACTCTTTCCAGGGCCATGGACTGCACTCTACAGTGTGAGAGTTTGGCAAACAGCATGCTGGCTGGCATTTTGGAGCAGATATTAGCTGGCATGCTTCCTTTAAAATCATCCAGCCCCTTTCTTGACCAATTTATCCAAAGATTTTCTGGTTTCCCTAAAGACTCAAATAGAAAAATATTGTACTGCATATTTATTTTAAATGCCCAAATTGTTATAAAATTATTTCTGGAAATGTTCACTCTTGATGACCAAAGACAAGAAGTTATTATCACTCATCACATAAAGGAAGAGAATAGTACCACGGTAAAGCAAATTGCTTATTGCTTTATAATGCAATGCTGGAGGCTGCCAATTATAGTGTAATGCAGGATGCTCCCCTAGTTAGTGCCTATACAAATTATATATAGTGAAGGATTTACTGAAAGAAAAAGGTAAGAAGTCAGAGAAAAAAATGTCAAAGTTATAGACAAGCTTAACAAGGTAAAGAGTGCAGTGGAAAAAGATGCCTTGTATTTATCTCCTTTTAAACACTATGGCCTTTTTTGGCATTAGTTGCTCCTGCTCTTCCATTCTTCCAGTGGGCCAGGCATTCTCCCTTCTGACAAAGTCAATGACCTAGAGGCAGGAGTTAAGGCTAGAGACAGGGCCAGCCCACAACATTTTGGCACCTAAGGCGGGGAGCTCAAATGATGTCCCCATGCCACCTTTTCTCCTGTCTGCCTGTTATGTCTCTTGTGCCCTCCTTCCTACAGCACAGCACTCCACCATCTCTGTGCATCTAGAGCAGAGAGAATACATATGCACCAGAAGCAGACACAATTTTCTACACTCTGGGTCCTAGTGGCGCCTCCCCTCAGTCTGACACCTGAGGTGACTGCCTCAGTTCGTCTCGTGGTGAGGCCAACCCTGGCTAGAGAGTGCAGATGTAGCCTAACTCCCTCTTGCTCTTTGCTCAGAGCAAAGGAGAGATTCCCCTCTTCTCCCTGGCCCACAAGTAAGCAGTGCTCCCACATATCTTCCCTCCTTCTTGGCTGCTATTCTAAGCTCCTCACTCCTCTCCCCCCTCCCTGTTTCAAACAATTTTAATCAAGTCTTAGAACCTTTTGCATGGCTCCACTTTCATGAGCCAAACAGTAAAGTTCAGCAAAGGCTTCACAGTGATCGTCTCAGATCAATTCTACGTTAATTGGATTCCATATGAACTGTATTCCGTGTGAAAATCATATGATTTTCATCTGTATTCCATGTGAAAATCATATGATTGCCCTGTCCTTAATGTTTAGTTTTGAAAGTTCTCCTTCTTTGTCCTTTGAAAGATAGGAGCATGAGAACAAGCTTGGCAATACAGCTGGGCTACAAACAGTTGTACAATCCCTGAAATAGTGTTGAGAATACTATATTGTCATATACAAAAAGTGAACTGAAAAACCAAAACATTTCAGTTCTGGTCAATCAAAATTATGTAACTTAAAAATGTCAAAACCCTTTATTTTATTTCAACCTTTTCCTTTGTAGCACTGTTTAATTTAACTTTCTAAATGAAAAATCATTTCAAATAAAAAAAATCTGTTTTTGTTTCAGAAGTGTCAAAATTGGACATTTTGACTATTTCAAAATATTTCCCTCCTTCTTTCAAGTTAAGAGATTAATCAGGGTATGTCTACATTGCATGCTTATTTTGAAATAAGCTGTTTCAGAATAGTTATTCTGAAAGGAATGCAAATGCAGACACCCAAAATTGCATAATTATATTATGGCACTATTGCGGAATAGCGCTATTTCGAAAGGAAAAAATGGGCTTATTTTGAGATGAAACCTTTCCCTCAAAATAACCCTTACTCCTCAAAAAATTAGGGTTTATCTTGAAATAACCCCATTTTTTCTCTCGAAGTAGCACTATTTCACAATAGCGCCATAATATGATTATGCAAATGAAGCATGGGATATTTAAATCCCTGCTTCATTTTCAATTTTGGGTGTCTACATTTTCATTCCTCTCTATAGAGAGGAATGAAGTGTAGACATACCCCTACACTGCAGGGAAGCCTCAAAATTAGTTCGAGGCAGGCTTCCCTAATGTTGATGTGCTATCTTGATTTAGAGCCCCAGGTGGCACTGGGAAGGAATAACTTAGAATGGCCCTTGTGGGGGGCTATTTTGAAATAGCAGAAATGGAGCATCTATAGTCATTTTATTTCGAAACAGCTATTTCAGAATAGGCATTATTCCTCACAGAATGAGGTTTACAGATTTCAGAAAAAGACATCCATTATTCCAAAATTATTACGAAATACTGGAATGGTTGATAACACTAATTATCTTAAAATAACGGTGAAGTATAGACACATCCTCAGAAACTAACCATAAATTTAGATCAGTTTGTAACAAATAGGAATTCTACAACAAAACAGGTTGTCAAAAAAATCTTGACCAGCTCTGAGGTAATTCACTGAGCTCCTCTATTTGGAAAAAAGAGGAAAAAACCCTCCAAGAATCAGATAAAAGGGATGAGCAAGGATGGTAAAAGAATGGCTGGAGTCACTCAAGAACAAGATGCCGCAACATTTTATGATGACTGGAAATACAATTAATTTATATCATCATTTCTGCAGCCACCAAATCACATTACACACGATGACGTAGGTCAAGATAGATTTATTGAGGGTGATTAGGTTCCAACATTTTCTCACAGCATATAAGTAACATCTTGATTACTTTTACTAAAGGGATCCCATTCACTGGAACTTGGAACACTAGGAATCATCCAGTCATAATACTGAGTGCATTAAATATTGAACAGCATATACTCTTTGTAACGCGAGTCATACTGCAACAGGTCTTGCTCTGTAGCCTGTCTGGCACAGAATTCCTCATTTCTGCATCTGGTAGACCTGACAGCAGCAGCTTCCCTGATGATGATCATGCATGAACAGTTTAGGTAGCAGTACATAATATGCTACCATGAGAGTGCAGAGTGTCTGCTTCCCTCAGCACAGCCTGTAGCCCCAACCTTGAGCCACAAGAGCTAATCAAAGATTTATGAGTGAGCCCATCAGAGTGAAAAAAGATGTATGGCAAAATTGGACTTGAATTCTATAGTTCTTATAAAAAGAACCTCAGAGGAGAAAGGTGTATGAGGAAATAAACAGCCTTCCACAGTCATAAGCACAGGGGTCAAGTTTGCATGTGTATAGAGCAAGGGAATATTAACTTCTAAGTTCATCCAAGGACATTTGCAGAGCTGTCACTGTTATATGTCAAGTGTAGCTTGAGAGCCATTATACAAGTGACGTTATGTTACTGCACTGTACATCAAGATGAAAGTTACAAAGCATGCATTTATTCACTCCTTCCCCTTCATCCAATGTTTTTTGTGCTATGTGGCATTTCAATAAATTAGACCAGTTAATTTGGCATTGATGGTGACTAAGGGCTGCATTGTGACATACAGGCTCATCTCTGCCTGGAGGCCAGTGCCAAGTTCATTTCATTGCAAGTTTGAGGCAAAATGTAGGACTGTTTTATTATTATTATTATTATTATTTATTTCTTCTAACTCAAGTTTCTCCATTTCAGTTATGAAAAATATTAAAATAAGGCATTCAAATATATGATAATCCATTTTATAAAAATTTTAGCAGCACTGATAATTTTTTACAGTAAGAAAAGGGGTGAGGAGTCAGGACTTTAAACAGAGCTAGGAAAATAATACCCAAAGAGAAATATATTCTAGGAATGTCACCCTCTTCAGTGTGTTTGTGACCTGACTATGAACAGACTGAGAATCTCTTGACTTTTGCCATATTAAAAATGGTTGAATAGTTCCCAAGAATAATTCTGTCTATAACTTCTTCATATACAGCAAGTTGTAAATACAGTACTCAGTATCATTTTTCAAGTTCTATGACTGGATTTGCGTACCACATGGTAACCTATTTTTATGTTTGATTATTGGATGAGCAGATGTCTCACAATTAGGCTTCTAGTGAAAAGTATGAGCTGGAAAATTTGTTTTCTACACATATTGTGCAATATTTGCTTATAATTCCCTGTTTCAGCAAATATTCCTGCCTGTATACATATTTGCTAGAATATTTACAAATGGCAAAGCTAAAGGACAGCAAACATTGTCAAAACATTAGCTATTATAATAACCCCCAACAACACAATTAGAATGAATGTTTGCAGAAGTTAATTAACAGTATTTATTTGCTTTCTTTTTTCACATTTCTAAAATACAAACTAACAGGGCCTTGCCAGCACTCTGAGTGTCTACAACATACATTAAAATAAAATAAAGAACTTCCCATGAATATGTTCACCATAACCCACCATCTTCTGCAATGACTTTAAGAAAGAGGGGGGAAAAGACACTCAGAAGTTTAACAAATCTGGACCAAGTGGTGGGAGAATGATTCCAAACTGAGGATTCCTCACAGATAACAGTCTGTCAACTGACATTTACACTGAGAGAACTGCAACTCCAGTATCAATGCTGATCTCAACTGTGGCAGTACCTTCTGGCGAGAGAAGTGATCTGTCAGATTGCCAGGTTCCAAACTATTTACAGATGTATAGCTGAAAACACTTTGGTTTCTGCCTGGAAACATACTGGAAGGCCCTGCAGATAGGGTTGCCAGGTGTCCGGTTTTGAACCGGACAGTTCAGTGTTTGAGCTTTCTGTTCAGGAAACAAATTGAGAAAATATAAATGAGAAAATACAAATGTCCAGTATTTTCTAAATAAGATGTAGTGTAGATTGTGAAGTAATGTCAAGTATGTCTGGTATTTTTGTTGAAACAATCTAGCAACCCTACCTGCAGATTGTGAATCTCCTTCTATGCTTCAAGTATGCAATTCCACCCAGAAGAGTCTAATGAAGAGTAATTAATGTTTGTGATGCATCCAGGTGCTATGTTAGTGAGCAACACAGATTAATCCCATGAGAAAGTTAATAGTTCTGCATTGACAGCAATGTTTCAATTGGATGCAGTACATAAGGCATGGGACCACAAGCTGAATAATGAGGATAAAACAAAATACGCAACAGCTGCTCTTTTAGTGAGCACATACCATTCTGTGCATTTGAATGACGGAATGTGGAAAATGTACCACATGATCATGTAATTAAAGGCTGCATCATTAGTCATATGAGCAAGGCATCAAATTTAAGGATTATAATGCAACCTTCATTCCAGTGCTTACTAATTTTTCAGTGATAGAAATGTAGCTGTGTTAGTCTGGTGTAGCTGAAACAAAATATAGCACTTTAAAGACTAACAAGATGGTTTATTAGATGATGAGCTTTCGTGGGCCAGACCCACTTCCTCAGATCAAATAGTGGAAGAAAATAGTCACAACCATATATACCAAAGGATACAATTAAAAAAATGAACACATATGAAAAGGACAAATCAAATTTCGTTCTGTTACATAGTAACATAGTAACAGAACTATGTTACTAGTAACCTAGTAACATAGGGTATGTCTACACTACAATGTTAGTTCAAACTAACAGACGTTAGTTCGAACTAACATTCATAGCCGCTACACTAGCGCTCCGCTAGTTCGAATTTGAATCGAACTAGCGGAGCGCTTAGTTCGAACTAGGAAAACCTCATTTTACGAGGATTAAGTCTAGTTCGAACTTACTAGTTCGAATTAAGGGGTGTGTAGCTCCTTAATTCGAACTAGTGGGAGGCTAGCCCTCCCCAGCTTTCCCTGGTGGCCACTCTGGCCAACACCAGGGAAACTCTATGCCCCCCTCCCGGCCCCGGACCCCTTAAAGGGGCATGGGCTGGCTACGGTGCCCGTGCCAGGTGCAAGCCTGCCAGCACCCAGCCAGCAGACCCTGCACCTGGCACGGCACAGAGCCACCCACCCGATCTCCCCCAGCCCACCCCCTCTTCCCGGGACCAGGCTGGCGGCTCCCGGGAGCTTGCCCTGGACCGCAAGAGGCGGGCACCTTCCTGGGCTAGTGCGGACATCGTGGACCTCGTCCACGATCTCCGCAGTAGGCACAGGAAAGTGGCCGTCTAGGGCAGGAGAGCTGCCAGCCTGGCCACCCAGGAGCAGGTGTGCATGAAAATCAAGGGGGTCCACTGAGACCCCCGACCCTGAGCCCTGAGCTTACAATGGCCGTACTGGGTCAGACCAAAGGTCCATCTAGCCCAGTAGCCTGTCTGCCGACAGCGGCCAACCCTAGGGACCCTGGAGGGGATGGACCGAAGACAGTGACCAAGCCATTTGTCTCGTGCCATCCCTCTCCAGCCTTCCACAAACTTTGGGCAGGGACACCACTCCTACCCCCTGGCTAAAACTACTCCATGGACCCAACCTCCATGACTTGATCTTACTTCCCTTTAAACTCTGTTCTAGTTGTAGCCTTCACAGCCTCCTGCAGCAAGGAGTTCCGCAGGTTAACTATTTGCTTTGGGAAGAACAACAACTTTCTGTTACTAGTTTGAAACCTGCTACCCATTCCTTTCCTTTGGTGTCCTCTAGTCCTTCTTTATGGGAACTCAGGAAGAACTTTTCTGAATGCACCCTCTCCACCCAACCCCTGCTTTTAGAGACCTCTATCCTGTCCCCCCTCCGTCTCCTCTTTTCTAAGCTGAACAGTCCCAGTCTCTGTAGCCTCTCTTCATCTGGGACCTGTTCCCAACCCCTGATCATGTTAGTTGCCCTCCCCTCTCCCAGCCTTTCTCTTCCCCTCTCCCACCTCCTTTTCCCAGTCTCCCCCAGTTTTGTTCAATAAAGACAGAGTCAATGTTGGAAGAAACGTTATCTTTATTTTGTACATCAATAAGAAGGGGGGCTAGGGAAGGGTAAGTGGAAGGAGGTGAGAGAGGAATGGGGTATGAGCCCCCGATGGGGAGGACGGGGCTGGCTCTGCAGGCTTCTGGGGGTGGAAGCTCTCCTGCAGCCCCCCGATTGCCCCCTCTCCCCAGATGGCAGCCTGCGGCAAGTGCAGCCGGGCTGATGGCCGAATGGTGTGATGGGCCCAGTGTGGGTACTCCGGGCAATCCAAGCCAGGACTGCTTTGCAAGCGGGCTACCCCTTAAAACTGTCTGTCCGGGGTGGGGGTCGGGACCCTTTAAGCGCAGCCCTCGGCTAGCCTGAGACAGCATCTCCACGCTCTAAGTCCTCCTCTGATGCCCTGCCGGCACTGCTTCCGGCCATCCTTAAGCCCTGTTCAGGGTCCACTCAATGTGGACTTGCTAGTTCGAATTAGCAAAACGCTAATTCGAACTAGTTTTTAGTTCTAGACGCGTTAGTTCGACTTAGCTTAGTTCGAATTAACTAATTCGAACTAAGTTAGTTCGAATTAACGTTGTAGTGTAGACGTACCCATAGGTACCCCCGTGAGACTTTTTAATAAAAATGTGCATGCCGTTATTTTAATTATATACTTATTATTAATTAATACTTCAAACTTCTTTAGAAGTGTCTTCCCAAGTCTCTTAAAGCTATTTTAAAAAATGAGCTTCACATATCTTTTGAGAAATGGATAAGCAGTACTACTTCCTCATAACCTTTAAGATCAGAAGGGATTATCATAATCATCTAGTCTGACATCTTTCACTTTGCAGCCTAGGGGTCTGGGGCCGGGAGGGGGGCATAGAGTTTCCCTGGTGTTGGCCAGAGTGGCCACCAGGGAAACCTGGGGAGGGCTAGCCTCCCGCTAGTTCGAATTAAGGGGCTACACTCCCCTTAATTCGAACTAGCTAGTTCGAACTAGGCTTAGTCCTCGTAAAATGAGGTTTACCTAGTTCGAACTAAGCGCTCCGCTAGTTCGATTCAAATTCGAACTAGCGGAGCGCTAGTGTAGCACCTATTAAAGTTAGTTCGAACTAACCTCCGTTAGTTCGAACTAACTTTGTAGTGTAGACATACCCCTACAGAACCTTACCTACCTACTCATTTAATAGGCCCGAACCTCTGTGTAAGTTACCGAAGTGACCTTATTTTCTAAATCAGGGAACAGGTATAGAGAAGCTAAATCCTAAGTTCTCAAGCGTCCAATTCTTGTAGGTGCATTCAGGAGTAGTATAAATAAGGACACAGAAAAGGAGGTTACCCCAAAAGAGTGGATGCTTTTTAAATTCTAGATTTAAGTTAAGTTGTGCAACGTCATGAAAGTGAATCAAAGACAGACCCAGGAATAGATTCCAGCTTTCCTTATTCCAATTTCCCTGTTCCAAGTTTAATGCAAACATATTTGTCCTTACAGAAGCCACAGTTAACTAAAAGCATGAAAGGAAGTTGTGGTCTAAGCTGATTTAGATTCCAAACTCTCATGGGCAGAATTAGTATTTGAGGCATGTAAATGGGCACAGTAAAGCTAATCTCTTATGTCAGTAATAAGCAAGCTAAGTACTTGGGTCATAAGAGAGGACATCAGTGTATTGCAGACATCAAATGAATAGCGAAGTTGACTACCGGCAGCAGGAGACAGAGCCAACCAAGCAAAGGGAAAGAGAAAGCAATTGAGAAGAAGGATGGTCAACTGAGGAGGACTTGACAGAAGGCAAGAGTGCCAATCATAAAATGACAAATAAAAAAAAAACAGGGAGTGGTATCTGACAAGTACAAATATCAGCCAAACAATTTTTTTAAAATTCCAAGATTCATAAAATAACAACAACAAATTGTTGATGTAAACAAGTAAAACCTATTTTTTTTTTTACGAAAAATGAAATGAATTTCTAAATATTTTGGATTTTTTTAAAAATAAAAGTTTCAGCGGGGTAGCCGAGTTAGTCTGTACAGGATAAACTTAAAAAACAAACAAATAGTCTGGTAGCACTTTAGGGTATGTCTACACTACAAAGTTAGTTCGAACTAACAGACGTTAGTTCGAACTAACTTTCATAGGTGCTACACTAGCGCTCCGTTAGTTCGAACTTAATTAGAACTAACGGAGCGCTTAGTTCGAACTAGGTAAACCTCATTTTACGAGGATTAAGCCTAGTTCGAACTAGCTAGTTCGAATTAAGGGCTGTGTAGACCCTTAATTCGAACTAGTGGGAGGCTAATCCTTCCCAGGTTTCCCTGGTGGCCACTCTGGCCAACACCAGGGAAACTCTATTGCCCCCCTCCCAGCCCCGGAGCCCTTAAAGGGCCACGGGCTGGCTACACAGTTTGTGCCAGTTGCAAGGCTGCCAGCACCCAGCCAGCAGACCCTGCACCTGCCACAACATGAGCCAGCCACCCGAGGACACCCAGCCCTCCACTGCTCCCCAGAACCAGCCTGGCGGCTCCCAGGAGCCTGCCCAGGGACGCAAGAGGCGGGCACCCGCTTGGTCAAGTGCGGAGATCGTGGACCTCATTGAGGTTTGGGGGGAAGCCTCCAATGTCCACGATCTCTGCACTAGCCACAGGAACGTGGCAGTCTACGGCCGCATGGCTGCCAGTCTGGCCACCAGGGGCCACCAGCGCAGCCGGGAGCAGGTCCGCTGCAAGGTCAAAGACCTGCGGCAGTCCTACTCCTGGGCCTGCCAGCCAGGGGCCGACCCAGAGGCCTGCCCCCACTTCCACGCCCTGGACCGCCTCCTGAGGGCTCATGCCGTCCCTGCCCCCTCGGGACGTGATTGACCCCGGGGCAGAGGGCTCGCTCCAGGAGATGGAGGAGGAGGAGGAGGGCTCCGAGAGCCAGGAGCCTGCCGGCAGCCTGCCCAGGACCTGGGACCCCGAGGCACCCCACAGAGCCGCTCGCCTCTGTCGTCCGAGGCAGGGGAGGCGTCCACCTTAGAGTACCATCATGCTCCCCTTATGTGTACGGGGGGCTGGGGCGAGAGGGAGCCCCGGGACCGTGCACCTGGGCCTTGCCCACCACGGAGCAGCAGCTGGGGAGCCTGCAGGGGCCCTGGCCTTGCAGAGGGGAGCTGGGTTTCACACACCTGGGCCCCTGGGGTAATTGACCGCTGGTCTTGTTGCACCACAGCTGCAGCACCTGGGCCTGCAGGGCGCACCACACCGCCTGCTGCAGCTGCCCGTGCCCGGGCAAGCAGGAGAGCCAGGAACGAGGAGGACTACCAGAGGCGGCACCTCCGGTTCCTGGATCACCAGCTCCGCACCCAGGACCACTGGGTCCAGGAGGACCTGAGGCTGTGCTGGAGGAGTTTGGAGGCCCTGGAGGAGTAGGGCCGTGCCCTGCAAGGCCACCTCCAGAGCCTGCTCGACCGCTTCCCAATTCCTCCTGCTCCTGCTCCTGCTCCCCCTGCTGCTCCCCCTGCTTCTCCTGCTTCCCCTGCTGCTCCCCCTGCTCCCTCTGCTCCTCCTGCTCCCCCTGCTCCCCCTCCTGCTCCCGCTCCTGCTTCCTCCACACCCCCCGTCCCTCCTGCCCCACCCTCCACAACCATTCCCCACTGAGGCTCCCGGCCCCGCAGTGTGGCGAGACGGGAGAGGCAGCCGGACTCGCACCCCTGAGCTTTCCTGTCCCTTCCTCTCTTCCCACCTCTTCCAGCTCCCTCATCCCAGGTTTCCCCCTCCCCTCTCCCACCCTCATTCCTCCTTTCCCCCACCCCAGTTATGTGAAATAAACATACGTTTTTGTTTGAAAAACAGGTGTCTTTATTTGACAGTAGGTAGGGAGGGAAAAGGGGAAAGGGGTAGGGTGGAAGAAGGCCCCAATGGGGCATGCAAGGGAGAGGTCAGTCCTCCTCCTCCACCTGGAAGCTCTCCCACAGGGCTTCCCGAATCCGGATGGCCCCCTGCTGGGCTTCCCGGACGGCGGTGGTGCGGGGCTGACCGTAGTGGCCAGCCATGCAGTCAGCCTCAGCCATCCAGGCTGGCAGGAAAGCCTCCCCCTTTCGCTCACACAAATTGTGGAGCACATAACATGCTGCCACCACGGGAGGGATGTTGTGCTCGGCCAGGTCCAGACGGGTGAGGAGGCATCGAAAGCGGGCTTTCAGTTACCCGAAGGCCCCCTCCACCACGATGCGGGCCCTGGTCAGCCTGGCATTGAAGGCCTGGCGTGAGGGATTGAGGTGCCCCATGTAGGGCTTCATCAGCCACGGCTGCAATTGGTAGGCGGCATCCCCCACCAGGCACACGGGCATGTCCACGTCCCCGACCCTGATGTGGCGGTCGGGAAAGAAGGTCCCGTCCTGCAGCCGCTGGCACATGGAGGAGTTGCGGTACATCCGGGCGTCATGTGCTTTGCCAGACCAGCCCACATTAATGTCCGTGAACTGTCCCCGGTGGTCACACACGGCCTGCAGGAGAATGGAGAAGTACCCCTTGTGGTTGACGTACCGGGATGCCTGGTGTTCCGGGGCATGGATGGGGATGTGCGTCCCGTCGATGGCCCCGCTGCAGTTGAGGAAGCCAAGGGCACCGAATCCCCGGATGACGGCGTCCGGGTCGGCGAGGCAGACCACCCTGCGGAGCATCACCCGGTTGATGGCCTTGACCACCTGCAGAGAGAGACACAGCAAAGCGCCAATCAGTGGGGCGCCTGGGTGGCTGGGAGCATTCGTGCCCTGGCAGTGCCCCGTGCCCCACTCCCGGAAGCAACCCCCCTGGCGGCGTGTAGTACGGCCGGGACAGACCGACCCCTCCGGTGCGGGGCACTTTTGCCTCCTCCCACCCCCCCTTTGTCCCTGGGGAGGCCCATCCCCTCCTCGCAGCCTCCCCCCCCCCCGGCTTGGTGGCCGACGAGTGCCATACCTGCATGAGCACCGCTCCGACGGTGGATCTCCCCACGCCGAACTGGTTCCCGACGGATCGGTAGCTGTCCGGCGTGGAGAGCTTCCAGAGGGCGATGGCCACCCGCTTCTGGAGGGGGATGGCGGGCCTCATGCGAGTGTCCCTTCTGCGCAGGGCAGGGGCGAGCCACTCGCAGAGCTCCAGGAAGGTGTCCCTCCTCATCCTGAAGTTCTGGGTCCACTGTCGGTCCTCCCAGCGCTCCAGGACGATGCGGTCCCACCAGTCGCTGCTGGTGTCCAGACGTCAGACGCGGCGGGGCAAGCCGGTGCCGGGGCGCCTCCGCGGCTCCTCCACGGCCCCCAGGGTGGCCAGGCGGAGAGGCAGGGGGCTGACGTGCACCAGGAGGTGCCAGGCAGCCTCGAGCCATTGCTGGCAGGCTTGCAACAGCAAGTCCAGAAAGTGCACCAGAAGGTGCAGGGCGAGCTCTGGCTCCATGTTGCCACCTGCGGCGGGTCCCCAAAGGGAAGCACCGACACAGATGGGCACAGAGACCAACACTTCGTTGTCCCTCGGCGAGGTTGGCAAGGAAGCAGGAAAAGCTGAGAACCGGCTGTCCGAGGGGGTCCCTTTAAGCACGAGCCTCAGATAGCCTCAGACAGCAGCCACACAAAGCAACTACTGACCTGATGCCCTGCCAGAACCGGTTTCAGCTGCCCTTAAATGCCCCCCTGAGTCCAATCAGTGTGGACACGCTAGTTCAAATTAGCAAAACGCTAATTCGAACTAATTTTTAGTTTTAGATGCGTTAGTTCGAATTAGCGCTGTAGTGTAGATGTACCCTTAAAGACTAACAAAACATATACATGGTATCATGACATGTTGTGGGCACAGCCCACTTCTTCAGATGACCAGAGTGTTGCATGTCCAGGACCAAAATAAATAGTGGAGAAGGGAGGGAGGAAGGAAGCGAGGGAGGGTGGAAGAAGGAAAAAAATAGAAGGGGAAAAATATCAAGGGGAAAGCTGAGCTGGAATGTAATAGGAAAAACATATAGTTTGTAAGAACCTAAAGGCTGGATAGTCAAAAGAGGCAGATAAGAACCATTAATTAGCAGACAACACATGGTCATCATCATCAACAACCATGGGCTCAACTCCCGTTGGTATCCAATGCCTCCCTCACTATGGGTATGTCTACACTACCCCGTTAGTTCGAACTCGCGGGGTAATGTAGGCATACCGCACTTGCAAATGAAGCCCGGGATTTGAATTTCCCGGGCTTCATTTGCATAAGTGGGGAGCTGCCATTTTTAAAACCCCGCTGGTTCGAACCCCGTGCAGCGCGGCTACATGGGGCTCGAAGTAGGTAGTTCGAACTAGGATTCCTATTCCAAACTACCGGTATACCTCATTCCACGTACCGAGGTGTACCGGTAGTTCGGAATAGGAATCCTAGTTCGAACCAGTGGGGTTTTAAAAATGGCGGCTCCCCGCTTATGCAAATGAAGCCCGGGAAATTCAAATCCCGGGCTTCATTTGCAAGTGCGGTATGCCTACATTACCCTCCTAGTTCGAACTAGGAGGGTGGTGTAGACATACCCTATTTCCTTCCTTCTTTCCCTTTCCAGCGCAGAGTGGCTTAGTTTCTGTAGACTAGCTCTGCACCAATCTACTATATCATCTACCCATTCTCTGTGGGGTCTGCCTCCCTTATGCGGACCATCCATTATGCCGAATACCAGGGTCTTAACTTTTTGCTCATCATTCATTCGTCAGATATGCCTGAATAGCTATAACTTCCATTGTATAACCTCCTGCAGTATGCTTTCTTTCAGCTGTATCTTCCTATATAATTCCTCGTTGGTAAACTTTTGCATCCATCCTATTTTCAGGATCTTTCTATAACAATTCCTCTACAACGCCAATATCCTTCTCTTCAAATCTTTCATTATCACACATCTCTCACATCCATACAACATGCTGCTAAATACATGTTTTCAAGATGCTCAGCTTCATTCCTAAGCTAATTACTTTACTTTTCTAGATCTTATCCATCGCCTTCAAACTCACTCTTGCTTTCGCTATTCTAGTTGCTATTTTCTTCTTACAGTCTAGATCATATGTCATGTTGCTCTCCAAATACCTGAACTTCTCTACATTCTCTAGTTCGATCCCATCTACACTGATCTTCCTTCCTATTTCCTTATCTTCAAATACCATTGTCTTCATTTTGTCAATATTCATAATCCGTCCATACCACTTCCTTTTCTCATTTAGCACCTGTACCATTCTCGCTAACTTCTCTTCATCTTTCTCGATGATAACTATATCATCCGTAAACCTCATAAGAACATAATAATGGTAATACTGAGTCAGACCAAAGGTCCATCCAGCCCAGTATCCTGTCTGCTGACAGTGGCCAATGCCAGGTGCCCCAGAGGGAGTGAACTGAACAGGTAATGATCAAACAATTTCTCTCCTGCCATCCACCTCCACCTTCTGACAAACAGAGGCTAGGAACACCATTCCTTACCCATCCTGGCTAATAGCCGTTAATGGACTTAACCTCCATGAATTTATCTAGTTCTCTTTTAAACCCTGTTATAGTCCTAGCCTTCACAACCTCCTCTGGTAAGGCATTCACAGGCTGACTGTGTGCTACGTGAAGAACTTCCTTTTATTTGTGTTAAACCCACTATCCATTAATTTCATTTGGTGGCCCCTTGTTCTTATATTATGGGAATAAGTAAATAACTTTTCCTTATTCACTTTCTCCACACCACTCATGATTTTATATATCTCTATAATATCCCCCCAAAGGCTATGTCTAGACTGCAGGGTTTTTTCAAAAAAAGTAGCCTTTTTTCGAAAAAATTTCACCTGTTTCTAGACTACAGCCACGTTCTTTCAAAATTAAATCGAAAGAACACAGCTTTTCTTTCAACGGCGGTACTCCTCATTTCACAAGGCAGAACGCCTTTTTTCGAAAATGCTCTTTTGAAAAAAAGCATTCTTGAATGCAAACAGGGCTTTTTCGAAAGAGAGCATACAGACTGCCTGGGTGCTCTCTTTCGAAAAAGCGCCTTGCTTTTTCGAAAGTACTGCTTGCAGTTTAGACCCTCTTTTTCGAAAGAGGCTTTTTTGAAAGTATCTTTCGAAAGAGGCTTGCAGTCTAGACGTAGCCTTAGTCTCTTCTTTTCCAAGCTGAAAAGCCCTAGTCTCTTTAATCTCTCCTCATATGAGACCCGTTTCAAACCCCTAATCATTTTAGTTGCCCTTCTCTGAACCTTTTCTAATGCCAGAACCTCAAGTTGTTAATTCTCATCCCGTGCACCAATATCCTTTCTACCTCTTCCTTGATCTTGTCCATAGCTCTATCTAGGTATGTGATGAAGGTACTTGGCAATATTGGATCTCCTTGTCTCATACCTCTACTCATTCTAAACCAACTTCCCAACTCTCCACACATTCTCAGCGCTGCCCCCGCATTACCACTGGTATCCTTCAACAACTGTATCAGTCTGCTATCCACTCCATATGACTCCAACACCACCCAAGTCACTTTCTGAATTATACTGTCAAATGCCTTCTGAAAATCGACAAAGCAGCTGTAGATGTTCTTGTTCTTTCACTGAGCTTTCTCTGCTATCAATCTTAGTGCCAATATCTGCTGTAACAAATGGTCAGGTAGCACTTAAAGACTGACAAAACATGTAGATGGTATCATGAGATTCTACATCATGAGAATCTCATGATACCATCTACATGTTTTGTCAGTCTTTAAGTGCTACCTGACCATTTGGGCTACATCTACACTGCAGGGATTTTGTGCAAGAAGTCTTCTGCGTAAGTGTTGTTGCACAAAAACTTCTTGCGCAAAAGTGTAGTCACACCTCAAAGCACATCGTTTTTGTGAAGAGCTTTTGCAGAAGAGAGTGTCCACACTGCATGAATGCTCTTACGCAAGAATACTCTGATGGCCATACACAGAATGGCCATCAGAGCACCTGTGCTTTTTCAGATAGGCTCTTTTTTTTCTGGCTGTTTTTGTGCAGAAACCCTGCAGTGTAGACATAGCATCGTTGTTTGCTAATTAATGGTTATCATCTGCCTCTTTTGACTATCCAGCCTCTGACAGAGACCAGAAGCTTCAGGATCTCTACCAAGCATTTATAAATCTCAACTACCCACCCAGAGAAATAAAAAAGCAAATTGAAAGCCAGACGAATACCTAGAAACCATCTACTTCAAGACAGACCCAAGAAAATCAACAATAGAACACCACTTGTCCTCACCTACAACCCCCAACTTAAACCTGTCCAACACATTCTCAATAAACTACAGCCTATAATGGAACAGGATACCATACTCAAAGAGGCTCTGGGAGACAGACCCATAGTCTCCTGTAGACAACCACCTAACCTCAAGATGATTCTTACCAACCACCACAGGACATACCAGTCTAATACCAACCCTGGTACATTCCCTTGCAACAAACCCCGTTGCCAGCTTTGTCCACATATTAATTCTGCTGATACCATTATTGGACCTAACCAAGTGAGTTATAAGATCAAGAACTCATATTCCTGCGCAACCAGAAATATAATCTATGCTATCATGTGTTGAAAGTGTCCGTCTGCTATGTACATTGGACAAACATTTCAGACACTTCGCCAAAGGTTTAATGCCCACAAAACAGATATCAGACAAGATCACAAAGAGAAAACAGTTTCTTGCCATTATAACCAGAAAGGACACTCTCTCAATGACTTGACCACCTGCATTCTGCTACAAAGACCTTTTACATCTGCACTTGTAAGGGAATCCTCTGAACTGTCATTCATCTTAAAATTCGACACTTGCCAACAAGGACTTAACAAACATTTGAACTATCTCACCCATTACCTAGATAGTTTCCCCAATTATCACCTCTAATACCATTAACTCACAAACATCCCACTCTCCCTACCTCTAATATCATCAATTCACAGACACTTACCTTCCTCCCCCCCCCCCCCCGCATTCCCCTCCTGTTCTGCAATGTGATTTGTCCTTTTCATATTTGTTCATTTTTTTAATTGTATCCTTTGGTATATATGGTTGGGACTACTTTCTTCCACTATTTGATCTGAGGAAGTGGGTCTGGCCCACGAAAGCTCATCATCTAATAAACCATCTTGTTAGTCTTTAAAGTGCTACATTGTCCTGCATTTTGCTATAAGGTGCTAGTTTGACAACCTAGCAGAATGAAGGCCACACTATGTTTAAAAGAATCTGTCATTGGGGTGGAAATTTTACATAGGTCTACATAAAAGCACTAGAAAAATCAGTAGAAACTAAAATTTAATACAGAAAATAACTTGATTACACTGCTCTACATGATACACTGAAATGTAAGAACAATATTTATCTGTTAATGATTTGTTTTATAATCACATGATAAAATTAGGAGGCAAACTTTTTTTTCAGTGTGCTGTGACTCTTTTTTATCTTATGTCTGATTTTGAAAGCCAGTGGATTTTAAATGAGGTGAAACTTAGGGGTACAAAAGATATATCGGACTCCTGAACAGTAGTCTGGAAAAGTTGAGAACCACTGCCCTAAGAGGTCTGGAAATCACCAATTTAAAGTTATTGAAACATATTCCTGATGAATGGAGAAATCCTGTACTTTACTTCCCTAATCTTGTGCTTCCACTGTACAATATGGATCTGTTTTTCTGAGGTTCTGAACACCTGCAGCAACAACTGAATTCAGCTGGAATTACTGGAGCTTAGCAAGTCTGAAAATCATGTGCTATATTGAACAAATAGTGGCACTTTGTTGTGGACACTTCAGTATGCTAATTTAAGTGGATTGTAGTGTTTGCAGGACATTTCTTGCGTACTATTTGCCTCTCCTCTTCCCCTGAGAAAGGTAGATTACACTGAGAGGGTTGATTTTCTTTGTGGTAAAGAGAGGCATAGGCTGGAGATATGGCTCCAGTGGAAGCAGATTATCTTGTTTTCAATATGTATATAATTTTACACATGTTTAAAATTGTGCATGTTAGGCAAATACTTGTCTGAGAAGTTCTAGATAATACTTACACCTGCCATAATGGCAGAGGATTGGAATATATGACCTCTCAATGTTCCTTCCACAGCTATGATTCTATGAGCCTAAAGTATGTGATAAGTACATTGTAAAAATGAAATTCAAATAAATAAACCAACAAACCACTTTAGGAAAAAAACAAAACACAAACACAACAATGGAAGAATGAGAAGTCTATAGTAAAAGTAGGCCATATATAAGAGTTATTGATATTATCAGTTAGCTGTGATATATTTTTTAGAAAACCAGACTGCATGGCCAAACATCAAAATAGCAAGAGAAACAAGTGACTCCTATATACTTTTTCTCCCTTTCCATATTGTCACAGCAAGCCAGTTTTCTCATATTCATTAAAAGTCCCTCTTTGAGCTAGCAAATATTAATGGATTTCTTTCTTTCCTTCCTTCCTTATCAGCTTGACCCTGTCTGTAAAAACAAAGCATAAGAGTAGGAATATTTTTTTCTCATTCCTATGATTTGATAGGTGGTTCTATACCAGGAGCATAAATGCCAAATTTACAAAAGGTGCCATCCCTTAGGCTGAAGTAGTTTGTACCAGTAGATTGGCACTTATGTCTCAAGTGCAGGTGCAAATCTGAGTTCTTGCACGTACTAGCAGAAGCATAAATTGTGCTGTCAGAAAAGGGAATCAGATGAAAATGGGGGCCACAAAGAAAATACATATTGCATGCAGTAAATAGTTGACTTCAATAAGTCTTAAATATTTATTTATTTATTTATGACAACACAACAAACTCCAAAAAAATAGATTAAAAATACTCTGCCAAATCTCCTTGCTATGGATTTCTTTCCAGAATAATTCCTTCTCTTTGGCTACGTCTACACTGGCATGATTTTCTGGAAATGCTTTTAACAGAAAAGTTTTCCGTTAAAAGCATTTTTGGAAAAGCGCATCTAGATTGGCAGGACGCTTTTCCGCAAAAGCACTTTTTGTGGAAAAGCGTCCGTGGCCAATCTAGACGTGCTTTTATGCAAAAAAGCCCCAATTGCCATTTTCGCAATTGGGGCTTTTTTGCGGAAAACAAATCTCTGCTGTCTACACTGGCCCTTTTGCGCAAAAGTTTTTCGGAAAAAGACTTTTGCCCGAACGGGAGCAGCATAGTATTTCCGCAAAAACACTGACAATCTTACATTAGATCATCAGTGCTTTTGCAGAAATACAAGCGGCCAGTGTAGACAGCTGGCAAGTTTTTCCGCAAAAGCAGATGATTTTGCGGAAAAACTTGCCAGTCTAGACACAGCCTTTGTGTGTTGGTTCCTACTGTAGAAAGCACCAAACTGGTTTATCATTCACTGTCCTTTCTTTTTCTCTTTGGCATGAACTATGCTACATGGGAAGGTTGAACTAAGATACACAGTTCCAGCTACATAAATACATAGCTGGAGTTGATGTATCTTACATCATTTTTCCACACCATCCACACAGCAGGAAGCTGACAGGAGCAAATGATCCCATCAGCTTTCCTTACTCCTTGTGAGGAGCATGATTATTGGCACTGACAGGCACCCTTTGAGTTCAATCTAGCAGGTCTATACTACATCCACTAAATTGAACTCCAGAAGATAGGCTACGGCAGCATTGATCTTCCATATAGTGTTGATGTGCCCCTAGGTATCTGAGGCTAGAATCTGTTTATAGATCCTAGTTCTAATATGTCACCTGGACCTAAGTTTCTGCTACTCCTACGTCTAAAGTTCTTGTCTTTTGTCACAGTGTCCATTTTTGTCTCTATTTTTTTCCTGCTGATCCTGCTTTTGAATTTATTACTTTTCCAACTCTTTGTGCTGGGCCTTGGTTCTTTGATCTTAGTCTGCTCTGTTTTTCCTAATTTCAGATTGTCATTCCTGCATAATATACAGCAACCTATGTGACAAACAGTTAGGGTGACTGATGGAAATAGCACATGTGGTCTAATTATTTCTACTTGTTACATTATTGGGGAAATTAAATATCAGCCCCCACCTGGACGTACACAATGTTATACACATACTTATATGCATTCAGACTTTTTTGTGCAAATTCGGTTATTGACTTTATTACTTTATTAATTTCAACAGTCTTACACCTGCATATAGATGCTCTACAATTTGTATCCACAAATCCCATTGTGCTATATCTTCTAAATATCACCATCACATGACTTATTTTATTGACAGTGTGAGTGCAAGTGTTTGCAGATATTTTGTGATACCTAGTGCATGTATACATATTTCCATGAATGCACAAGTTGAATTTCCAACAGATATCCTTTTAAAACCCATTATCAGAGCCATGTTTTGCACATGGCTCCTAACTGTATAATATGTAGATCTTGTTGGAATATATATATATATATATGGTAAAGTGCTGAAAACCCAAATATTTTGGCCAAAAATGAAATACTTTAATTCACAAATGCTTCTGCTGCCTCATTTGAGTTGCAGTTTGGTTACCATATGTTCCCATTCATAGGTAGCATCTGAGTTCTCTCTACATCTCCCATGATCCACCACTTTCTCCCAGTTTGGTGAGGTCAGATGAGAGTCATAGTAATCTATGGCTGTGGAACATCATGTACTAACCCCAAAGTATTTTGTTTACATTTTCCTAAGAGAAAATTGAAAAAAAAATCTGCTGAAAATTGAAATTCTTCTATGGAAAATTGTGCTTTAGTTCAATGAAAATTTTCCAACCAGCACTATCAATAAGATCCAACTGTTGATACGAGTGATTAGAAATCACCCTATTTTTTCTAAATAAGGCTTTAATAACTGACCAGATACTGACTCAACAGAAGATCCTTTGATTCATATATAGAATTCACAGGCTTACTAGCCTATAATGAGGTGATGAAGTTTATTGTGAAATAGCAGTTCAAAGAGCTAATTTTGTAAACCAAATAGTGTCCTAGGCAAATTAAACAGCAGGGGTGGTCTAATGTGAAGTCTTGTGATTTTTAAAACATGCACACTCTGAAAGCAGTCTAGTTATTAATATCGTACATTTTGGTCCACAAATGAAGGATATTAATCTTCCAGGAAAATCCACAGGCATTTCTATTTCATGATTATTTTCTTTGATTATCGCTATCTGGAATCAAGGTATTAAGAGTCTTCTGAGAAATATCTTGACCCTTAAAGCCAGCCTGGAAATTGAATTTATTCTCAGAGCTCTTAAACATCTTCCTTCTGATTTCAGATTATCAGTTTTCACTGCATCTGAAAGACATTCACTTGAAGGGAAAGAAAAGAAGGAAAGGTGAGCTTAGTTTCTTGAAAGATTACCCATTTGAGGAGTTGTTTGGGAGAAAATATTTTGTATTTGCTTAAAAGATATATAGCTGAAATGAGTTATGTAAGCTATCTGGGCAGTTTTTCCATTTTTCATTATGAAACTACTTGACCAACTTCACTGGTAATTGGTTTTTATAGATACAAATGGAGCTACAGTGAACTTTTCCTCAAAGTTGCAAGCTCTGACGAAGCTGAATAGTTGAATTAATTTATCATTATGAATATGGTATGTGCTACAATGAATTTTGTGTATGTTCAGGTTCCAAGACCATTAGCTAACATAATGATAGGCTTGAATATCACTCTGCAAACTTATAAGGCCCTGCCTAAATGATGGAGCAGCTGAGCTGCCTTAATCAAATTAATATGATATAGTGAAAGAAGTATAAAGTTATAAACAAACTTATAGAGTTTGTGGACAATACCAACTGGGGAAGGTTTCAAGTGCTTTGGAGGATAGGATTAAAATTCTAAATGATCTGGACAAACTAGAGAAGTAAACAGGATGAAATTCAAAAAGACAAATTCAAAGTTCTACAATCAGGAAGGAACAATCACTTATACACATACAAAATGGGAAAGGACTGCCTAGGAAAGAGCATGGTGGATAAAGACCTGGGGGTCAGAGGGCATGTCTACACTTGCTCCCTAGTTTGAACTAGGGATGTAAATGTAGGTGACCGAAATTGCTAATGAAGCGGGTATTTAAATATCCCGCTCTTCATTAGCATTATCTTGTTGCCACGTTACTCCGCTCAACAGCTGTTTCGAAAGTGAAAGTGTGCGCTGGGACCCATTAGTTCAAACCAAACCCCTTGGTTCGAACTAACATTACTCCTCAAAAAATGAGGAGTAATGTTAGTTCAAACCAAGGGGTTTGGTTCAAACTAGCACATCCCGGCGCGCACTTTCACTTTTGAAAAAGCTGTTGAGCAGAATAACGTGCCAGTGAGATCATGCTAATGAAGCATGGGATATTTAAATCCCTGCTTCATTAGTAATTTCAGTCGCCTACATTTGCATCCCAAGTTTGAACTAGGGAGCAAGTGTAGGTGTACCCATAGTGTGCCACAACTTAAATATGAGTCAAAAGTGTAACACTGCTGAAGAAAATCCAAATATATTTCTGGAATGTATTAGCAGGAGTGTTGTAAACACGACAGGAAAAATAATTCTTCCACTCTACTCCACACTAATTAGGCCTCAACAGGTGAACTGTGTTCAGTTTTGGGTACCTACCACGTGTCAGGAAATATATGGACAAATTGGTGAAAGTCCAGCAAAGAGCAGCAACAATTAGTAAATATGAATATGGTATGGTAAAAGTCTAGAAAATGTCTCTTGTGCAAAAAGATTTAAAAATGGGCATGTTTATTCTAGAGTGGGGAATGATAACAGTTTTCAAGTACATAAAAGGTTCTTAAAATAGAGAGAGGAAAAATGTTCTCTTTAACCTTTGAAGATAAGACAAGAAGCAACAGGCCTAAATTGCAAAGGCAGTTTAGGTTGGTGTAGTGAGCAGGGGTGGCCATTCACTGACCCCAAGGGGGAAGAACCCCTCTCCAAGACCGGGTGGACTGAGCCAGGTCCTGTCCTGCCAAGGGGTGGGGCAGGTAGGATTAAAGCCTAGCCCAGGAGTTCAGTAAGGCCCCAACCACTGAGGAAGCAGAGCCCTGCCCTGAGCTCCCAAGCCAGGAGGGCCCTGAGGACCTTGCAGAGGCTGAGGACTGGCCCAGACAACAGGGTCCTTGCCCCGAAGAGAAGATCTTCTACACCGTGCCCAAGGGTTCAGCTGACCATGACCCTGAGAATCAGCAGCCAGAATGGAGCCAAGTAGATGCTGAGGAGGAGTTAATCAGTGGCCCAGGGGAAGTCGACAACCGTCAGGCTGATCTGATAACATTTTAGAGTGTGTCAGCATGTTGCAGGCTGGATTCACATTGACACCAATGGCAGCCAAAGCTGCCACTGCTAGGGCCCTGGGCTGGGACATGGTGGAGTAGGGAGGGATGGCATCGCTCCCCTACAACTCCCCATACCGGGTGGCAGTCTTCCCCCCAGACCCATGGACTTGTGTTTGTTTGCTGCCCTGCTCTGAACCAGGGCCTGGGCCTTACTAACTGGAATTGTGTTTGCTTGCTGCCCCATGCTGAACCACGGTCTGGGTCTCACTAACTTTGAGACTACTTCACTTTTTTTCCTGCCTTGAACCGGGGCCAGGACCTCACTAACTGTGGGACTGCTTTGCTCTGCTGGCTGCCCTGAACCAGGGCCTGGGGTTTATTGACTGTGGGACAGTGTTCGTATTGCTGCCTGCCCGGCTCGCAGGATCCCTAGTTTGGACGGAGCCACTTGACCTGTATTTACAGGGCTGAGCACAGGACTCCAGCCAACTGGCTTACAGTTGGACATTAGGAAAAACTTCCTATCAGGGTACTTAAGCAGTGGAAGAAATTGCCTAGGAAGGTTGTAGAATCTCCATGTTGGCAGATTTTTAAAGAGCAGGTTAGACAAACATCTGTCAGAAATGATCTAGATGCTATTTATTCCTGCCATGAGTGCCGGGGATTGAACTAGATGCGATCTCAAGGGTCCTTACCGTCCCATGAGTATATGATACAGATGGAAGTCATCCTTAGTAGTCATGTTAGGTAAAGGTTAATACTAAAAGCATGTGAGCTGGTCATGTTTTAGATGATGACAGGTATTGCTTGGGGGAAGGCAAATTCTGGTCCCACCCCTTCGGTCCCCCTTGCTGCAGAGACAACACTGAGGTGCCCACTGATTCCCTTGTTCCTCTCACAAGGCCTCTAGGTCTCACTAGCATGAGCCGATGCTACCAGAAATCAATATCCCCAAGGCTGTGCCAGGCTTCAACACCACTTTTTGAAGTTTGACCTGGCTTGCCTCCATTTGTAGGGAAGATTGGATGGGTCAAATTTCAAAGGTGTTGCCACCACGGAGCTGGAGCAATATGGGACCACTGATTAAAAGTAGTGAGGCCGTTGTTCCCCAGCTCCATGGCCCATGGAATTATGAGCAAGTGAAAAAACTTTGGATGAGCGACCATTCATCCCTTGCTGGGGCCCATTAGTTTGTACTACTTTCTGGGGAATGTCAAGGGGAGTTTCTGATCAAATTAAGCTAACCTAATAGAGTTAACTTTGCTTAAAATATATATTTTTTAATCTGGTGTCCACAGAGAGATTGAATGGCCACATCTTCTCTGACTTTTCATTCTCTCTGCCTACAATGGAAGACAAAGTAATCTGGTCCTTTGAATATGGAATATGTGAATACAGAATGCATTGAAAACAATCAAACACAAGTATCGGGAGAGGGGAAGCTTCCTTTGAAATAGGGTTTAAAATATTCTGAACAAAGTCTTTTGAATCTCAGTTTTCTCTGTACAATGCTCTGTTATAAAGTCCTTAATATATTTGCCGGAAGGCTTTATGTGATTGGCTATGCAGAGACTAGTAGAGTGTGAAATATAAATAGATTTTAAATGATGACTTTCACAATTATCCTAAATGTGAGGAACCCACCCCTACCCCACTCTCCACAATGAGAATCAAACGTGAAGGATGATGAATTGGACTAGCTTGGTCCAGTTCTGCATTGATCGAAGTGGAAGGGCTGTCTGAGTAAGGACTGCAAGATCAGACTTTAAAGTCTTAATGACCAATTACATAAAGAACAGCAATATATTAATGACTTTTTGTTAAAAAAATCGATTCTATTACATAGTGCCTAGTAAATCCAAGAAGAGGTTTTAAAGTGTTTGGCAAACAATAGTTTATGAAGCCTCATAACACCTCTGTGAGGCAATGGGAACAGAGCTGGAGGACTTTAGTGATTTAGCATGCATCCTTGCAGGTTACCAGCCCAGGTGAATGCAGTACCTGGAGTCCAGCCCGTATTCACACCTGTCTCAGACAGCTCTGGTTTAAAGTACCACCAAACTTTGGGTATGTCTACACTACAGCGCTAGTTCGAACTAACCAGCAGCGACTGGTGGGACCGCATCGTCCTGGAGCGCTGGGACGACCGACAGTGGACCCAGAACTTTAGGATGAGGAGGGACACCTTCCTGGAGCTCTGCGAGTGGCTCGCCCCTGCCCTGCAAAGAAGGGACACTCGCATGAGGCCCGCCATCCCCCTCCAGAAGCGGGTGGCCATCGCCCTCTGGAAGCTCTCCACGCCGGACAGCTACCGATCCGTCGGGAACCAGTTCGGCGTGGGGAGATCCACTGTCGGAGCAGTGCTCATGCAGGTACGGCGCTCGTCGGCCACCGAGCCGGGGGGCAGGGGGGCTGCGAGGAGGGGATGGGCCGCCCCAGGGACAAAGGGGGGGGCGGGAGGAGGCGAAAGCGCCCCGCACCGGAGGGGTCGGGCTGTCCCGGCCGTACTACACGCCGCCAGGGGGGTTGCTTCCGGGAGTGGGGCGCGGGGCACTGCCAGGGCACGCACGCTCCCAGCCACCCGGGCGCCCCACTGATTGACGCTTTGCTGTGTCTCTCTCCGCAGGTGGTCAAGGCCATCAACCGGGTGCTGCTCCGCAGGGTGGTCCGCCTCGCCGACCCGGATGCCGTCATCCGGGGATTCGGCGCCCTCGGCTTCCCCAACTGCGGGGGGGCCATCGACGGGACGCACATCCCCATCCGTGCCCCGGAACACCAGGCGTCCCGGTACGTGAACCGCAAGGGGTACTTCTCCGTCATCCTGCAGGCCGTATGTGACCACCGGGGACAGTTGACGGACATAAATGTGGGCTGGTCCGGCAAAGCACACGACGCCCGGGTGTACCGGAACTCCTCCGTGTGCCAGCGGCTGCAGGACGGGACCTTCTTCCCCGACCGCCACATCAGGGTCGGGGACGTGGACATGCCCGTCTGCCTGGTGGGGGATGCCGCCTACCCACTGCAGCCCTGGCTCATGAAGCCCTACACGGGACACCTCAATCCCTCCCGCCAGGCCTTCAATAACAGGCTGAGCAGGGCCCGCATCGTGGTGGAGGGGGCCTTCGGGCGACTGAAAGCCCGCTTTCGATGCCTCCTCACCCGTCTGGACCTGGCCGAGCACAACATCCCTCCCGTGGTGGCGGCATGTTGTGTGCTCCACAATTTGTGTGAGCGGAAGGGGGAGGCTTTCTTGCCAGCCTGGATGGCTGAGGCTGACCGCATGGCTGGACACTACGGTCAGCCCCGCACCGCCGCCGTCCGGGAAGCCCAGCGGGGGGCCATCCGGATCCGGGAAGCCCTGCGGGAGAGCTTCCAGGTGGAGGAGGAGGAGGACTGACCTCTCCCTGCATGCCCCACCGGGGCCTTCTTCCACCCTACCCCCCCCCTTCCCCTTTCCCCTCCCTAGCTACTGTACAATAAAGACACCTGTTTTTCAAACAAAAACGTCTGTTTATTTCAGAGAACTGGGGTGGGGGAGGGAGGAATGAAGGTGGGAGAAGGGAGGGGGAAACCTGGGACGAGGGAGCTGGGAGGGGAGGGGAGGGAAGGGAGGAAGGGAAAGGAAAGCTCAGGGGTGGGAGTCTGGGTGCCTCTCCCGTCTCGCCACACTGCGGGTCCGGGGGCGTCGGTGGGGAATGGTTGTGGAGGGGGGGGCAGAGAGGACAGGGGGTGTGGAGGAAGCAGGAGCGGAAGCAGGAGGAGCAGGAGGAGCAGGAGGAGCAAGAGGGGGAGCAGGGGGAGCAAGAGGGGGAGCAAGAGGGGGAGCAGGAGGAGCAAGAGGGGGAGCAGGAGGAGCAAGAGGGGGAGCAAGAGGGGGAGCAGGGGGAGCAAGAGGGGGAGCAAGAGGGGGAGCAGGGGGAGGAGGAAATGGAAAGCGGTCTAGCAGGCTCTGGAGGTGGCCTCGCAGGGCACGGCCCTGCTCCTCCAGGGCCTCCAGACTCCTCTGGCGCAGCCTGAGGTCCTCCTGGACCCAGTGGTCCTGGAGACGGAGCTGTCGGTCCAGGAACCGGAGATGCCGCCTCTGGTAGTCCTCCTGGTTCCTGGCTGTCCTGCTTGCCCGGGCGCGGGCGGCTGCTGCAGGCGGTGTGGTGCGCCCTGCAGTCCCCGGTGCTGCAGCTGTGGTGCAAGAAGACCAGCGGTCAATTACCCCAGGGGCCCAGGTGTGTGAAACCCAGCTCCCCTCTGCAAGGCCAGGGCCCCTGCAGGATCCCCAGCTGCTGCTCCGTGGTGGGCAAGGCCCAGGCGCACGGTCCCGGGGCTCCCTCTCGCCCCAGCCCCCCGTACACATAAGGGGAACACGAGGGTACTCACAGGTGGACGCCTCCCCGGCCTCTGATGATGCAGGCGAGCGGCTCTGTGGGGTGCCTCGGGGGTCCCGGGTCCTGGGAAGGCTGGCAGCAGGCTCCTGGCTCTCAGAGCCCTCTTGCTCCTCCTCGGTGTCCAGGAGCGGTCCCTCTGCCCCGGGGTCAATCACGTCCCGGGGGGCAGGGACGGCATGAGGCCCCAGGATGCGGTCCAGGGCATGGAAGTGGGGGCAGGCCTCCGGGTCAGCCCCTGGCAGGCAGGCCCGGGAGTAGGACTGCCGCAAGTCTTTAATCTTGCAGCGCACCTGCTCCCGGCTGCGCTGGTGGCCCCTGGCGGCCAGGCTGGCAGCCATGCGTCCATAGACGGCCGCGTTCCGGTGGCTAGTGCGGAGATCGTGGACATTTGAGGCTTCCCCCCAAACCTCGATGAGGTCCACGATCTCCGCACTTGACCAGGCGGGCTGGGAGCCCTCGGATGGCTGGCTCATGGTGTGGCAGGTGCAGGCTGTGCAGGCACGGGTGCTGGCAGCCTTGCAACTGGCACAAAGTGAGTAGCCAGCCCGTGGCCCTTTAAGGGCTCCGGGGCCGGGAGGGGGGCAATAGAGTTTCCCTGGTGTTGGCCAGAGTGGCCACCAGGGAAACCTGGGAAGCCTTAGCCTCCCACTAGTTCGAACTAAAGGGCTACACAGCCCTTAGTTCGAACTAGCTAGTTCGAACTAGGCGTTAGTCCTCGTAAAATGAGGTTTACCTAGTTCGAACTAAGCGCTCCGTTAGTTCGAATTAAGTTCGAACTAACGGAGCGCTAGTGTAGCGCATAGGAAAGTTAGTTCGAACTAACGTCCGTTAGTTCGAACTAACTTTCTAGTGTAGACATACCCTTTGAGAGTATTTTGTGTGTGTGGATGGTAGGGTTGTTTGGGCAACAGACAGTTAGATTAACTCTACACTGCTTTCATACTACCCTAATATTCTTGTTCTAACTATATATATATATATATATAATATTAATTAAGCAAAGCTGAATTTAAGAATGGGCTACTACTCCAAATCAATGACCAGCTTTGACTGCCAGCCTCTGTGCATTTTTTGATGAGCAGTAAGAGGTAACTAAGACATCATACTTGAAGTTGCAGCATGAGCGCTTATTGAAGGGATTTGTGTGTGTGTGTGTGTGTGTCACAGCAACAAACTGGAAAGTGATATACATTTCAGGGAACACAATAAGATCTTCATCCTGACTAACAGCTACTGCAGGAATGGAACATTGCAGTAGTAAGCAGACTTTTGTCTCTATTTTCTTCCATAGCTTAATAGTCTAAGCACACATAAGAGTTTTCCTCCACAGAGAAATACCATGTCATCTGCTGAAGAAGCAATGCCCCCATTTTGTAGGAGCAATTTTCTCCTGACTTACCCATTTAATTAGCCAGAAGTACTGTACTCTCAGGCACAGTATGAGTGCATTTTGATTGGCACTCTGAGTGGGATTTGGTAAGAATATAGAGTGGCTTCTGCCATGCATGGAGTAATGATGTGATTTCAGTCTGAATTTTGGAGTTATAAGAAAAAAATACCCTGGAGAATGCTTGTGTTCAATTATACATTGTATACCTTTAGGATTCCCAAAAGAATTTCTGCCTTCAATCAAGAAGATAATAGATATTCTGCCACTGTTGCCAGCTCAGCTGACACCTTGGTCTTGCTGAGATATACAAGGGAAGAGAGAGTCTCCTCTAAGTTTGTTCCTCCTGCATAGCAACTTAATATAATCCAAGTAGTTCTATTTTTTATGATATTGTTCTATCTGAGGCAAAATCTCTCTTGTATCTGCCCTCCTCCCCAAATGTGTCTCTACACATTGCCCCCAAATGAAAGACAATGGCTTAAAGCCATAATTTGCCTTAGTCCTTTTAGAGTATCACCTGGGTTATTTTTTCAGGCTCCATTTCAGCTGAATAAGTGAGTAATTACAAAGGGCTGATGTTAATTAAACCTTATACATTAATAGGCTGAAAGGGGAAAAAAGGCACCACATTTGTGAAACAGAAAATAGCAGTGTCAAAGGGAAACCTAAGCCTCAGAATTAAGATGTAAATAAACACCTCCCTTGAGCTAGAGCGGGGGTAAATTCTACATACCTTCCCTGGAATCAATTAATAGACTCACTGGAGTCAGCTGAGCATCTAACCCAACACATCTACACATACCAAACTCAGCAGTACTGTCCTCCACATTGGCATGTTATATTCACACTAGGAATGCTAATATTTTTATACTTTTGTTCTTTTGAAGCAGATTAGTCAATTCAGAAATCAGGGTATGTCTACACTAGCCCCCTAGTTCGAACTAGGGAGGCTAATGTAGGCATTCAAAGTTGCAAATGAAGCCTGGGATTTAAATATCTCGGGCTTCCTTTGCATGTTCCTGTCCGGATGCCATATTTAAATCCCCCTAGTCCTGTTCCCATCCAGGTGCCATTTTTAAATCCCCCTAGTCTGAACTAACTGCCCGTGGCTACACTCAGCAGTCAAACGTTAACTCGAACAAAATCCTTAGTTCGAGTTAACTGTTACACCTCGTGGAATGAGGTGTAACAGTTAACTCGAACTAAGGACTTAGTTCGAGTTAACGTTTGACTGCCGCGTGTAGCTGTGGGCAGTTAGTTCAGACTAGGGCGATTTTAAAATGGTGCCCAGACAGGAAGATGCAAATAAAGCCCTGGATATTTAAATCCTGGCTTCATTTGCAACTTTGAATGCCTACATTAACCTCCCTAGTTCAAACTAGGGGGCTAGTGTAGACATACCCTCAGAGAGAATCTTCTTTCCCAAGGGCCGTGATAAAATATAAGGAAACTGCAATCTAGCAGCAATGGCAAAAATTGAACCCAAAATGAGGCCACTCCTTAAGTAATAACAAACTTCAAAAGGTTCAGACGTTGGCTTGTTCAAATACATCTCCAGAATTCCAGTTGCTTCTGTGCAGCGCAGATCTCAGGACCCTGTAAAATAGGCTGGAAATCTTATGAGAGAGAACTATATGAACCTACTAATTTCTGTTCCTATGCAAGGACCTATCTACCACCCTTCCTAGCTAAGCTGCTTTGTCCTGCAGTGCAACAGCACAATTACAAAGCTGAAGAGCAATGAAGACTCAGAGGATCCACCTAAGAAAACACTTGGGAGAAGAGGAAAAATCAAAAGCTATGGCAGCTAGCACCCTTGATTTCTATGGAGTATCTGCTGATTTACACTAGCGTACGTGACATCAGAATCAGGTGCTTAAATTTTTAATGTGTCTGTGTACTTGCATGAATCAAATGCTACATCATACCACACATGCTTTTGTAGGTTATTTATCCAGAGACCAGCACTACTACAGTACTTATTGCTGGAAGAGATGACACTATGGGACAAACCATTAGAATGGACACACTCAAATCACAGCTGTATTAACTCAGACATTCAGTATTCTGATGTCAAATGGTCTGGTAGCACTTTATAGACTAATGAAACATGTAGATGGTATCATGAGCTTTCATGGGTCATCTGAAGAAGTGGGCTGTGCCCACGAAAGCTCATGATACCATCTATGTTTCGTTAGTTTATAAATTGCTACCAGACCATTTGTTGTTTTTTTTCTGTAACAGACTAACTCAGCTACCCCCTGAAGCTCCAGTATTCTGATGAACATTCATTTTGTACAATTTTTCAGACTTTAAAAGCCAATGCTCTGTCTATTTTGCATAACTTGAATAAGAACCAAGAGCCTCTGCTGATGTAAATGTTTGCAACTCCACTTACTTCAATAGACCTATGGTAAATAATGCCAATGAACTTCATAATTCCAAAGACCGAGTGGTATTTTGCTTATAGTGGGGATTTCTCCAGTACATCCCGCCTCTTCTTTTTCTGTTTGCAAAGCTTTTCTTGTCTGACAGGCTACCATCCTGATTGATTCATTGTTATAGTCAAGCTATTTCTCCATGTATGTTATCTAACACAGGTCCCTCAGCCCTCATTCTTTGGCCAATATTTTGTAAAGTAATTTGGAATCCTTTGTCCTTTGGTATAGAAACTGCTATATAAATCAAAGATATTTTATTATTAATTCTTATTTATTATTATTCAACTATGGAATTGGAGAGATTCCAAATGTGCCAAGATACTTTTATTTAGACATGTACAATAATGTGGAATTTATGCTTTTTATGAAACATAATCTGTTGCATAATAAAAAAGAATCATTTATGAGGCAGACACACACAATAAGTCAAGCAGTGTGAAATAAGGTAACTAAATTCACGTTTTAAAATATACATCTCATATCATGCTACAGCTCAAACTGAGTTTTTTAAAGTGTCATAGTTGGCTTTCTATTTAGATTTTTAAGATGCTTCCTGAATGTCATTAGATCAGAATAATTCCAGGGAAACTCTCCAGCATGTGGCAATTCATTTTTTAATACAAGACATCTTAGACATTAATGAACCCTGCATTCTAGGGCTATGTCTACACTATGAGTTTTCTCAGCAAAAATATGGAAATGAGGGACTCATTTTCATATTTTCTGCTGATCCGTTTTTACTGATCTTACAGAAAAAGGGGTTTTTGAGCAAAAAGAAAACATCCACACTGATCGTTTTTGCGCAAAAACCCCAGCGCAAAAAGGGATCAGCAGAAAATATGCAAATGAGATCATGACTCATGCAAATGAGTCCTTCATTTCCATGTTTTTTGCCAAGAAAACTCATAGTGTAGACGTAGCCTAGTGCTTCTGGGAATGTAACAAGCACACAGAAGAACATACTTCTTCTGGCTTCTTTGGACATTTCTTATTTACTTGTGGCTAAGGGAGGATTCAAGTGTTCCATATAACTCCGACTTTGTAGTGTCTGTAGGACTCCTTCAGGTCCTTCTTTCCCACCCTCACGCTCACGCTCATGCCAGGGTCTTCATATGCAACCTTCATTCCCATCACAGCTCTATGCTATGAGATCTGTGTGCACCTTATCTGGGTTCCCCAATTACCCTTCCCCAGGGGTTTTGTATGCCTCCCATTCTCCCTGTATGCCAAAGGTTCTGTATACACTCCCCATCCTCTTCTTTCTCCCATACTCCCTTATTTTCCCTTTCCCCCATTGTGTTATTGGTCTGCAAGAAAAAGTCATCCAGGGTGTCAATGCATTAAAATCTATTGAGGGACAGAGCAGGGATGAGTTGGGGTATTATTATACTGGAAAGCATCAACTAGTCCGTTGATCAATAGACAATCTTAGAAGTGCTTGAAGCTATACTTGAGCTCAACATATCGTAGGGCAATTAAACACAGCTTGTCAGATGACAACGGGCTTATGGAGTTCAGGCTTCAGAGCTGTAAAATGGGCTTGGGTTGAAGCCTGAGCTCTGGCAACCTTTCTCATCCCATCCCATCGCATCCTTTTGCATCCTTACACTAGAGCTGTGGTAGTAAAGGATTGCTCTAGCACAGCACCTATCATAGTGATCGCCTCTTTGAGGCATGAGGAAGTGAGAGAGGCAATAGTATCTGTCTCTGATACTCTTGTGCAACTGACAAGCAACATTGGCCTCTTATGGAAGAGATTGCACCTCCTGCGAAACACAAGCAACACAGATGACACCATAAAGAAAGCAGACTGCTGCATAGTGAGCATGGTAATTGCTTGTTGACATTCACACAAAAGATTTTGCCCACATTTCTAAACCACCTCTTTCTCTGCTTTCATCACTCCTGGAATTCTAACACTTTTATTAGTGGCATTTAAAACATTCTGTGGTAACTAGACTATATCTCTTGATAAGTCAACAGCTGTTAGATGTTTTCTTAAATAATTTTCACAGGGTCGGTGAAAGGGCTGGAGCTAATTATTTATAATTTCACATCATTTTGTTAATTTCTAACCCAACAGGACATCCCCTCTTGTAGATGTGCCAGGATTGGCTTTTAATGGCCTCTAGGCTACTGACAGTGACTGGTATCTAATTATGCCCAGTCTGTTTATATGTATAGATTTCCAGAATGAATAAACTGCATCAGATGATAATGGAAACTTTAAATTGGGTGTTAGTAGGCCCTTCCCCTAGGTTTCCTTCCTTCCCCAAGGAAGTAGTCTGGCCTTGTGGCTAGAGACTGGACATGGATTCAGGAGACATGAGAGTCTATTACCAGCTTTGCCAATAGCCTGCCATCTGATTTGGGAATATAACTGACCTCTCTGTGCCTCTGTTCTCATCTGCAAAATGGAGATAATGAAATTTAGTGCCATTGTAAAGTGCTATGAAAGAAGAATGGTATCAGTTATATTATTAATTATTACTATTTTAAAGATTCAGTTGTTCCTTGCAACCATAGTAAGACTGAGATGCTACCATATAATTTTGTGTATTATTATTTATTTATATTGTGAATATAATAAAGGCACTGTATAATCACATAACAAAAAGATGATCTCAGGCACAGAGTTTAACTTAAGAACACAAGAACAGCCATACTGGGTAAGACCAAAGGTCCATCTAGCCCAGTATCCTGTTTTCTGACGGGGGCCAATGTCAGAAGCCCCAGAAGGAGTGAACAAAACAGGTAATTATCAAGTGATCCCTCTCCTATCATCCATTTCCAGGCCCTGACAAACAGAGGCTAGGGACACTGTTTTTATCCATTCTGGCTAATAAGTATTGATGGACCTAACCTCTATGAATTTATCTAGTTCTTTTTTGAATTCTATTAAAGTCCTGTTCTTCACAACATCCTCTGGCAAGGAGTCCCACAGGGTGACTCTGTGTGGCGTGAAGAAAAATTTCCTTTTGTTTGTTTTAAACCTATTGCTAATTAATTTCATTTGGTGACTCCTTAGTTCTTATGTTATAGAAACAAGTACATAATTTTTCCTTATTCACTTTCTCTATAACTGTCATGATTGTATAGACCTCTATCATATCACCCCCCCCCCCTTAGGGTATGTTTACACAACAAGCCATTATTTCAAAATAATGGTGAGCTGGAGGACTTACTCCAACTCCTGTAACCCTCATTTCACAAGAAATAGGGGAAGTTGAAGGAACAGAGTTCTTCCTTTGACTTCCTGCTGTGTAGACCACACCAAAAGCTATTTTGACTTTAGCTATGCAATCAACGTAGCTGAAATTTCATAGCTTAATTCAACTTTTACCTTGCTGTGTAGATGTGCCCCTCACCTCCTCTTTTCTAAGATGGAAAGTTCCAGTCTTTTTAATCTCTCTTCATATGGCATCTGTTCCAAATGCCGAATCATTTTTGTTGCCCTTTTCTGAACCTTTTCCAATGCTAATATATCTTTTTTGAGGTGAGGTGACCATATCTGCACGCAGTATTCAAGATATGGGTGTACCATAATTTATACAGAGGCAATAAGATATTCTCTCTTATTCTCTATCCCTTTTTCAATGATTCTTAACATTCTGTTTGCTTTGTTGACTGCCACTGCACGTTGAGTTTACAGCAGGGGAAGGCAAGATACCACTCACAGGCTGGATCCAGCCCACCAAATCTTTCAATCTGATCCCGGCTTACCCCTCCGATGCTCAGACAGGGAGCAACAACAGGGCTCAGGTGCCCAGGTGCTCCATCTGTCTCTCTGTGCCTGGGAAGGGGCAGAAGGGGGAAGCTTCATGCACTGCCCCCAACCTCTGTACAATCTTTCAGCTCCTATTGACTGGTTCTGGCCAATGGGAGCTGAAAGATTTTGCTGGGGGCAGGGACAGTGCATGAATCCTTCCCTTCCCTTTTCCCCCTCCCCCTCCCGAGAGGCACATGGAGTAGCCAGTCGCTCTGAGCGTTGGGGCTGAAGCAGGCAGGGAGCCTACCTGAATGTCCCACTGGGCTGCTAGCCAGGATCGGTCTTAATAAGTGTCTCCTAGCTAGAGCCTGTACCTGGAAACCCACCCCCTCTCATCCTAACTCACTGCTTCAGGTCATCACCAAAACACTCTGCACACACATAACCCCAGCACCATGTCATAACCCCCCTCTCAGATCCCACACTCCCTTCTACACCCCTCTTCCAAGCCAGAATCCTCTCCTGCACCCATACTCCCACCCAGACCCGGCACGCAATCCTCTACCCAAGATCACAAACCATTTCTTCACCCAAAGTACCTCAGAGCCAAAACTCTACCCTGCACCCCATCCCAAGCTTCCTTCTGCACCCAACTTCCATTCTAGATGACCGCACTTTCTCCATAGAAAAGTGCAGCCCTTTACTACTTACCAAAATCTTGGAGTGCCCTCTCCCCATCAAAAATTATTGCCCAGCCTTGGTTTATGGTCTAAGTACTGTACGACTATACATTTTCCACCTTTTTGTCACTTCTGGTTTTGGTTAGACCTACAAAGTACAAAATTTGCAGAGAAAAGGTTGCACCCATTTTTCACTTATTTGTTCATTTTGGACTTCGAGAATTTTAAATTTGGTACAGTACAGGTTTCAAACAGCTCATTTAGGTTATGCTCTCCAAATCTAGTGGCGTAAAAAGACAACTTATTCTCTTCAACAAAATGCCACATTAGATTAGCTGTGACCATAAAAGGGTCCCTAAATAAGGGAAGGCTAACAATCCTCCACTTCAAAGCTCATTTTTGGAAATCTCAAAAGAGCAGATTTTGTTCCCCATTTTATCATTATGGTGTCAAATCCTGTTTGCATTAATCAACAGAATTTCAAAATCAATTTGAAAATTGGAGCACTTTATATAGTATTTTATGTTTTATATTTTACAGTCAATTTATCCTGCAGGCATACATATGTATACACACTTACACACTACATTAGTGTTTCAAGTTTTTCAGTCTGGGCCAGAATGCAGACATGTAAAATTATATATTTCAGTCTGAAACATTTTGTTTTGAGATTATGGGAAAGATTTTCATTGTATTGCAGTCAGGTTTGCTTATTTCTAGCAGCAATGGGCCCCATCATAAAATTCATATCCAAAGTTCTGAAAGTCTGGAAGGATTTTCCAGGATTTTCGTTCTGGATATTCTTTAGCTATATCTAGACTACCCCCTCTTGTGTATGAGAATATGAAAATGAGGTGAAGCGGTGAATATCGCCGCACCTCATTTGCATTCTTAATGAGCTTCCATTTTGCACAAGGGGCTTTTGCACAAAAAGGAGCCATCTACATGGCTCTTTTTTGCACAAAACCCCCCTCTAGGGCAAGAGCCGTTCTTCCTGAAAAAAAGCAGAAAAATGGCTCTTGCGCAAGAGGAGGGGTTGTGCAAAAAGGAGCTGTGTAGCGACTCCTTTTTGTACAAAAGCCCCTTGCGCAAAATGGCAGCTCATTAAGAATGCAAATGAGGTGCGGTGATATTCACCGCTTCACCTCATTTTCATATTCTCTTGCACAAGAGGGGGCAGTCTAGACGTAGCCTTTATTTTTAAAAAAGAGAATTAAAATGCACAAATATTTAAAAGTCCCTTGAAATGACGTATTAGTGCAAAACGTATGCCAAGTATTAAATATATTAATTCACTTTTTTCTTCCTAGTTGCAATGAGGCTGGGCCCATAAATTCTCCCTAATTACTGAAAACAAAGGAAAGGAAATAAGTATGTACTGTAACATCTTTCATTGTAGGGCACACACAGAAAAACAAAAGATACAGGATTTTGAAAGACAACAGCATTTTATTTTTATTTTTAAAGATATGGGGGAAAATGTTCCCCAGATACCTTAGGCTGGTGTGGAAAAAGAACAACAAAGATAGTGTCTGTCCTATCTTATGTATTTGAAAAATAATCAGTCCTACTTAGCAGCACCAGGACTTTACTGAGATCCAACTTGTAAACCAATAGATAGAATTCCCCAGGAGGAGCACCCTTTCAATCACATTTTCAAATCTATAGCGAGGATTAGTGTAGATTTAGCCCTGATGGACAGATAAAAGTAGTAATATGTGGAGACTTACTGTTTAATAGACTGGATCTTTGGTATCAATGCAGAAATGGACAGTCAGATAATGTAGATGGAAAAACACAATTTTGGTTTTCTGGTTACCCTTATCAACTCCTAAAATTAAAAAAAAAAATCTATCCTGTGCCTGCATTAACTAATGCTTCAAATGTTCCACTGGAAGACCAAGCGATAGCAGACAAGTGAACTGGTAGGTACAAACAATACTCTCAAATACTGATTTAAAATTTGGAATGTCTCTTCTTATTGCATTTGTATCCCCTCTTCTTTTCTGATTATGAACTTACACATAAATATGTTTTATTCATGTTTCTGGAAATGGTCCTTGTTCATATGAGTGCCATATTTCCTTCTCAAAAAGAGTATTTAAAGCAGAAAAAGAGTTTTTGCCACTTGCTACTCTCCTGTTTGAAACAAAAACAAAACAACAAAAAACCCTACCCAGAGACTAGTCACACAAAATGGTGAATAGTCATCAGTTGTAGTAACTGGTTCATAAATACTTCTTAGGCTTACATTTTTTTATATGAACAGTTTGGTGAATATTTGGAATACAGAATACATTCACAGAAATGAAGCTAGGATCACAAATAATTCATATAAGTAAATGGCTAGACGATTCACCAAAGCACAGATCCAGAAACTCTGTTCCTCTTTCGCAACCTAACTTACCCAACCATTCCAAATTACCATATGCTCTGAAGTACAAAGAGTCCCATACATCATTGCTTTATCCGGAGAAGGTTATATAGACCCTTGCATTCACAGCATTGTGAGGATAAAAGCTTTCTATATAATGGAAGATGCTAAAGCTAACCTATTAGCCCAATGTGTCAATTTAATTTGTGTTTTTATATCCTGTTCATTGCCAGCCTATGTGAGCAACTTGGAAGAATTATTTTGGCTCAAGTGATAGATGCTTATGCTTTTGAGACTTGATCCTGCATCACTGGGTGCTTTTAATCAAATCACAGCATGGTATGCCATTGATTTTGATGCTCACAGAATAACACATCTCTGTAAAACCCTCCCCTCCTTTTCCTCCAGCAGTCAGGGATAGAAGTCCTCTCTCTATGGGACACCACTGCCAGACCCAGTGCATGAATGTCACGGAGAGAAGCCCAGTCATCCTGTCACCTCTCTCCCACCCACAGGCTCCCACCTTAGCTGGCACCATCCCATCCCTGCTTGTCCCTGGGTTGTGGGGGTAGCAAGGCATCTCCTGGGGACATCTTTGCCCCTGAAGGAAGGAGCCCACTGTCTAGGCCACAAATGGCCTTGCACGAAGCACATCACCATCATCTGAACTGAGATCTTTTGGTGTCGGGTCAGAGATGAGGTCTAAACTTCATGCAGAATGTCTCCTGTGATGACTGCCCTTCTCATTTTTCTTCACAGCTGGACCAGCTGTGAGTGAGGCGCATCCATCACCTCCCACACCATTCTCCCGACCCTACAAGAGCCACTGCCATGAGGGTCTGAAGCGGGAACACATTGCCTGCCTGCGTACCCTGCAGTGGTGTCTCAAATGGCAGGAACTGAGGTGGGATGCAGATTTGGAGTTGCACAGCACCGCCTGTCAGGAGCTGTTCCAGCAGCCCTCAACTATGTGCGCAGCATACACCACCACCGTCAAAACCTGGTTGCCACAATTGAGTGGTCCAGCAGCTGCCCCATGCACCTACTCCTTCCTAAGTTCCCCCCACATCCTTTCCTGCTCCTGACCCTGCCTCTCTGGCTTCACCCCTAGTTCCACCGAGGGCCACACACATGAGGTGGTGGGACAACCTGAGACAGGTGCCAGCTCCAGCCCCAGCCCTGAGCCCCTCTTCCCCCTTCCTCCCTCTTCCATTCCCCTTCTCCCAGGTTCTTTCCCAAGTCCCTTCCCAAGTTCCTTCCCAGTGATTTTACCCCAATTAAAAATAACAGAATATTTATTGTTCCAAAAAAAAATCGGTGCATTTGGTCTGCAGGTGAGGAGAAGGTGGGATAGGAGGGCCAGGGAAGGGAGGGATGTGGGAGAAGAGGCACACAGGAGTAGTGCAGAGTCCCCTTGTGGGGAGGCCAGGGGAGAGTCTCACAGATAGCTTTGGCTGAAAAGCTCCCTCTGGGCCTCCTGGATGTGCACAGCTCCCTGCCGGATGTCAGCCGTATGCAGCTGCTCAAAGACCCTGGCTAACTGCTCAACCTCTGCCCCTCCCTTCTCCCCCACACATCCTTCCAGGAATGTCTCTGAACTTGTTCAGGACATAGCAGGCTGCCACCAGCTAGGAGATGTTCCGCTAGTTGAGGTTCAAATGGCCAAAGGTGCCCTCCATCACGATGCGAGCCCTGCTGAGCCAGGCACTGAACCGTTCTTTCATGTGCTAGGGCTTCATTAGCCAGGTGAGCAAGAGGTAGACTGTGTCACCCACGAATGATTAGGGGTTTGGAACGGGTCCCATATGAGGAGAGGTTAAAGTGACTGGGACTTTTCAGTTTAGAAAAAAGGAGACTGGGGGGGGATATGATAGAGGTATATAAAATCATGAGTGGTGTGGAGAGGGCTGATAAAGAAAAGTTATTTATTAGTTCCCATAATAGAAGAACTAGAGGACACCAAATGAAATTAATGGGTAGCAGGTTTAAAACGAATAAAAGAAAGTTCTTCTTCACACAGCGTGTAGTCAACCTGTGGAACTCCTTGCCAGAGGAGGCTGTGAAGGCTAGGACTATAATAGAGTTTAAAGAGAAGCTGGATAAATTCATGGAGGTTAGGTCCATAGAAGGCTATTAGCCAGGGGATAAAATGGTGTCCTTGGCCTCTGTTTGTCCGAGGTTGAAGAGGGATGGCAGGAGACAAATCGCTTGATCATTGTCTTCGGTCCACCCTCTCTGGGGCACCTGGTGCTGGCCACTGTTGGTAGACAGGATACTGGGCTACTTCCACTAGGGACAGCAAATTCTTCTCACTGCCTGTTCTGGTTGCCCTTGCACGCATCACAGCACTCCAGTTCTTAAACATCCTGCTGCATCTCCTGGCACAGTTAATACAGGCTACCCTACTCCTCTCTCTCCATTTGCTGCTCATGCAGCACAACTGCTCCCACCGTCCCCTGCACACCGTGCACCTCCACTTATGGTGCCGAGAAGCCGGTTCTGACTGGTAGGACTGGAATGTCATGTAGTGGTGTAATGACCAGGAGTGGCTCCAGAAATTCTGCATGTGGAAGGACATCTTCCTGAAGCTCTGCAAGTGGCTTGCCCCTCTCCTATGGTGATGATACTCCCACATGTGACATACCATCCCTCTCCAGAAGCGTATTGCCATCACACTTTGGAAGCTTGCCTTCGGTCTGACTCAGTACGGCCATTCTTATGTTCGTATGTTCTTATGATGCACATAGGCATGTATACATCCCTGATCCTCATGATGCAGTCAGGGTATAAAGTGCCAGTGTGCATCTTCTGAAAGAGGCTGGAGTTCCTAAAGATTCGGGCATCATGAACCATTCCTGACCATCTGACATTAATGTCAGTGAAGCCACCCTGGTGATCCATGAGGGCCTACAGCACCATTGAAAAGTATCCTTCCGGTTGATGTAATCAGAAGCATAGTGGCCAGGGGCCCGGATGGGGATGTGGGTGACATCACTGCCTCCCCTATAGTTGGGGAAGCCCATAGTGGCAAAACGGGTGACAATAGGGTCCACATCACCTAGGATGACAACCTTGTGCAACCGGATGGTGTTGATGGCCATCATCCCATATGAGAGGATACAAACAGAGAATCACAGGGTTGCGAGAGGTCTTGGAAGGTTTCCAAGCCCAATCCCCTTCCCACAGAAAGATCAACCCCAACTATCTCATCCCCAACACAGCGTTATGAAAGCAGGACTGCAATACCTTCAGGGAGGGAGAGTCTGCACCCCCCCCCCTTCAGTAGGGAACCCCATTTTGGTGGTTCACCACCCCCCTGGGACAATAGTAAGAGAGAAAAACCTGCATGAGCATGGTCACAATGGTCGATTTCCCCACCCCAAACTGTTTCCTGATGGAGTGGTAATTGTCCAGCATGGCAAGCTTCCAAAGTGTGATGGCAATACGCTTCTGGAGAGGGATGGTATGTCACATGTGGGAGTATCATCACCATAGGAGAGGGGCAAGCCACTTGCAGAGCTTCAGGAAGATGTCCTTCCACATGCAGAATTTCTGGAGCCACTCCTGGTCATTACACCACTACATGACATTCCAGTCCTACCAGTCAGAACCGGCTTCTCGGCACCATAAGTGGAGGTGCACGGTGTGCAGGGGACGGTGGGAGCAGTTGTGCTGCATGAGCAGCAAATGGAGAGAGAGGAGTAGGGTAGCCTGTATTAACTGTGCCAGGAGATGCAGCAGGATGTTTAAGAACTGGAGTGCTGTGATGCGTGCAAGGGCAACCAGAACAGGCAGTGAGAAGAATTTGCTGCCCCTAGTGGAAGTAGGCAATGGAGAGGAGACTGAGACATGGCTGTTGGGGGTAGCCCCTTTAAGTACAAACCTCAGATAGCCTCAGGCAGCAGCTCCAGAAAGTCACTGGTGTCCTAATGCCCTGCCCGGAGTGCATCTGGGGGACTTTAAATGTGATTCAGCCTCCAATCATTGTGGATGCGCTATTTCAATATAGCTCTGCGCTATTTCGAGGGGCATATATAGTGTGGAAGTTGTATTTCAAAATAGCTATTTAGGGAGTTATTATTCCAAAATAGCTTATTTCAAAATAAGAGTATAGTGTAGACATACCCTGGGAATCCACTCAATAAGTCTTGCCAGTTTGACCACAAACTATCTATAGCTATTCTTTGAATACATTTTTTCAGTAGTCAGGCACACAATTTATAGTAATTTAATTACTGCATGTTCCTAGTATGTTTATAAGAATGTCACATGGACTGTGTTAAAAGCCTTCCAAAAAATCAAGATGTATCACATCTATCTCTCTCTAACCCATCAAACAAGGAGATTGAGTTGATCTGATATGTTATATTCATGTTAGCCGTTATGTATAACCCTATTATCTTCATGTCCTGACAAGTTTATTGTTTAAAAAATTGTTTCAATATCTTTCCAGACATAAAAATTAACCAAATTGGTCTGTAATTTCCAAATTCCACTTTGTTCCCCTTCTTCAAGATGAGTATCATGTTTGCCCTTCTCTAGTCATGTGGGACTTCATCTATTCTCTCAGTGTTCTCTAAGGCACATCACTAAGAATTTCTTCACTTAGTTCTTTAATTTCTAAATACATCCTAACATCCCCCAATCCTGACTCCTGCACCTCCACTTCCCAGCCCCCTGCCCTGAGCCCCCTTCTCACACTTCTAACCTGATTCCTGCACCCCCACCTTCAGCTTTGAGCCCCCTTCTTACACCCTTCATGCTGACTCCTGCATCCCCCACATCTCCACCCTCTGCCCTGAGCCCTTCACACCCCAACACTTGCCCTTAGACCCCCCCCCCCACTATAACCCTCTGTCTTGTGCCCCCAATGCTTCAATCCGACATTTAAATTTCTTAGAGGTACTTTCAAATCCCAACCCCTCCCATTTCTCTGCCTGGAGCCCCCCTCCGGGAGAAGTGACATGACAATACCTATAAGAAATGTAAGTTACTATCACCCCTTGTTAAGCATCAGGACATACCCTTGGTAATGAAGACTGAAGCAAAACAGGCATTAAGCACCTTGGCCTTCTTGATGTCATATTCTATTAGCTCTCCTTCCCCATAACATAGTGGGACCTATACTTTTCTTCATTTTTTTCATGCTCCTTATAGATTTTTGTTTATAAAGCCTCTTCTTATTGCCTTTTTTTGTCCTTTGCTAGGTGCAACTCATTTTGTTCCTTAGCCTTTTTGATTTTGTTCCAGCATGCTTCTGCTATCCTTTTGTACTCCTCCTTAGGGATTTGTCCGTGTTTTTACTTTTTGTAGGATTCCTTTTAGATTTTCAGATCATTAAAGCATTCTTGATGGAGCCATATTGGATTCTTACTATTCTTATCATCTTTCCTTCACAGCAGGATAGCTTTCTCTTTTGCGTTTAATGCCTTAACGAAAAACTACCATCTCTTCTGAACACCCATTTTCCTTAAATTTTCTTCTTCTTCTTTGAGGTTTTTTTAAGTCTGTTTTTTCGGGGGGGGGGGGGAGGGAGAGAAGAGCGCGTTGAAGCAGATTATTCTTAGTTTGCTGCTCTCACTTCTTCCTTTCATTAGAATCATGAAATCTATCTTCTCATGATCACTTTCAACCAAATTGCCTTCTACCTTCAGATTCACAGCTATTTCCTGTTAGTCAAAATGAAACCGAAATGTCTGACCTCCTATCACTTCCTCCAACTTCTGAAATTAAAAGTTGTCCCCACAACCTTCCAATAACTTATTGAACATTTTGTGTTTTGCCATATTACGTTTCCAATAGCTGTCTGGGTAATTAAAATGCTCTATTACGAGCAAGTCTTGGATTGTAGATATTTCTGTTGTTTAGTCTACAGTCCTAGAGCCGTTATTTAGGGCTTTATAATAAATCCCATACCCGTGACATCACTCCTGTTTTTCTCCTTTTATCCACTCTGGCTCACACAAGATTGCCTGTGAGTACCCAGTACTCTTCATTGATGGGCCTTTTACAGTAAACCATTAGTTACTCTCGTTCCTCTCAAGCCATCAAGTTGGCTGCATAATTGCATGATTTGAAGAAGAAACATTAATTCTTTCAGTGATTTTCTTTACTCTGTAATCTTTATTTTTTTTAGATTCATCTCTGCCTATCCTCACAAAAGTGAAAAAACCACAGATGTGTAGGAATAGAAATGTAGCCTTGTTAGTCTGGTGTAGCTGAAACAAAATACAGGACTATGTAGCACTTTAAAGACTAACAAGATGGCTTATTAAATGATGAGCCTTCGTGGGCCAGATCCACTTCCTCAGATCAAATAGTGGAAGAAAATAGTCACAACCATATATACCAAAGGATACAATTAAAAAAAATGAACACATATGAAAAGGACAAATCAAATTTCAGAACAGAAAGAGGGTGTGGGGGAAGGAGGAGAAAGTAAATGTCTGTGAGCTAATGGTATTAGAGATGATAATTGGGGAAGCTATCTTTGTAATGGGTAAGATAGATGTGTAGGAGAGTGTAATTCTACTTTTTCGTCTTGTATTTAGTTTTACAAGCATTTAAGAGATCAGAAAACTATAGTTTTCCTCTGAACTGGTATGCAAGGTATTTCAATCTCTCTCAGTAGGAACAATTTTCAAATCCTATTATTTATTAATGCAAGACCTTTATTTTCTTTTAAGCAATTCCAGGCCTTTTCCTTACTGTGAATGAGCTGACAGTTCGACACAACAGGCACTATCAACACCCATCTAGGCAATGAGCATCCCCTTCTACTGATATTCTGCATCCTCCCATAATACTTTGCACCATTCTAAAGGTACTTGTCCTGTATCATGGCACCATCTGCCCATAACATGGGATGCAAAGCAGAGAATGTCTGCACTTTGAAATGTTCTGCCATTTTTGCTCTCCCAGATCGGGAGGTATTTACAATAAAAAACAGTGGCTTATTAAGACAGTTATTCCCTACACCACATCCTTATTAACCATGTGCCAACATTTCAAGGAAACTTAAATGGGAAGAAGTTTAACAATGGCTTCCTTAAACTGACCAATTCATCCCATGGTTTCAATGTACTAAGTATGGCTTCTTTGGTCATTCTCCTACAAATGCAATCCTCAGGATGCTCATGAAGTCTATTCTGGGCCTAGAGACAATAAATCTTACCCACTTTCTCCCCCTCCCTTCCTACCTTCCCCTGCCCCCTCAGATAGTTTCTGCTTTTGCTTACAACATAGACAGCCATGTGCACAGACCACATTGGACAACTTTTGTGTTCTGTTTCCTAACTATTTAGACTGCCACTTCCTTCCTTAGTATGATGTGAAACGAGGCCTTGACAAGAGGGTTTTCAACTACTACTACCTGAAAACAGCTTGGAAATTGGTAGCAATTAGCTATTCATGCAGCTGCTTATGAGTGGCTTAGTGCTCTACCAGGCCTTCTGACTAAGATGTACAGATTCCAACAAACCTCACTTTTTAGAACCGGGTTTTTCTCTTGGTGGAGGAGAATATTTGTTCAGCTGGGACAGGCATAAACATTTTTAGAAAGAAAAATGACAAAGAAAAAAGGATCAATCTGTGTATTTGACTTGTTTATTGTAAAAAAAAATATCAGAAACAGAAAAGAGGAAATAGAAGTTCAGCACCATCCCTTCTTATCCAGATGCCACAGAGGATTTGATAGGTTTGGTATCTACTTTGTGGTAGTAACGTGGGGGAAGTCAGGGAAAATACAGGATCTGAACAAGTTGGAAGCAGGCATTCTCACATTGGGAAGGAGGAGAGCTGGTGAAGAAGAACCCTGAGGATATAGCTTTTATCTAGGACAGGCTCTATCTCTATGGAGCTGTTTGAAGCTACCTGTCTCCCTCCCTGAAAAGGTGGGTGTCACACTGTCTGGTAAGCACCAGAGGGGTAGCTGAGTTAGTCTGTAACAGGAAAAACTTTAAAAACCAACAAATAGTCTGGTAGCACTTTGAAGACTAACAAAACATGTAGATGGTGTGAGCAAAACCCACTTCTTCAGATGACAGGAGTGCTGGAAGTCTAGAACCAAGAATAAAAGTTGCACTGTCTGGTGTAACTTACAGTCGTGAATGTCTATGTCTGGGCAAACTGTCAGAAAATAGGGCAGACAGCCCAAACTACTGGTGTGTTCTATAATTAGATTTCACCCAGTGACCAATGTGACCTACTGAATTACTATAACGGTCTTACTGTGGAGTCATAGACCTTGCCCTTCCACCTTCAGTCTAGCTTGTCACACAGACGTAGTGATATGAGGACACTTAAACCAAAAATCATACCACATCAAGTTGTTCTCAGTCCCAAGAAACCAGTAAATTACTCAAGATCAATGAGTACTCTAGATCATATATCAAAACCAATCCTGGTATCCAATTCCCTAGTAAACTAATTAAAGGTTTATTAGCTAAGGAAAGGAAGAGATAGTTACTGAGATGTTAAAGCAGGTAAAATATATGCACAGGTGAGTCACAATCTATAATTCTAAAGGTTGTTGTGGTCTAATAAGCTGGCCTCCAAGGCCTGCAAGGGCTAATCAGTTATTCCATCCTGTTAGAACACTGTACTACTATACTAGAATATTATAATACTTCCCAGAATTAAGTGGATTTTTTTGTTTTTCAACTGTATTATATTTTTCTTCTTAGTGTAGGCCCAATGTTCTTCATATGGCATATGATTTGGTAGTAAATGATCCACTGTAGCTCCAGATACTTTTTTGCAATGCTCATTAAATAATCATTTCTCTTTTTATATTTGTACAATTACTTACTTATGCCTAAGTGTAGTACTTTACATTTTTCCTTGTTGAATTTCATCACATTTTGTTCAGACTATTTTTTCAGTGTGTCATGATCATTTTGAATTCTAATCCTGTCTTCCAAAGTGCCTCGCACTCCTGCAGGGCTGGTTGCCGGTGCTGTGAGAAGACCAGGTCCTGCAGTGGAGCTAGTGTGACACATGCTCCCTGGTGTCCGGGGAGTTTAGCGCCAGCCCAATGCCAGGGGGAGCGAAGGGACGCTGATGCTGCATCCTCAAACATGGGCAGCATATCGTCAGGATATTTAAACCCACTGAGCACACCGAAGAGGGGGTTGCCAAAGTGCTCTGGAGAATCACGCTGGGCCTCCAACGGAGCACAGGACAGTGGGAGCCTCCAACTCGCGGTCCCCATTGCGGCTTAATGGGGGTTGAGGCAACTGGCAAGAGTGCCTCCCCGCATGTGTGGCTCATGACACGGCAGCAAAAGAGTGGACTTTTGGTGAATCTGTGGACTTGGTGCTCCCCCCGGCAGTGCAGGCTATAAGTCACTGGCTCGGAGATGTGCTGGAAGGGGGGTAGGAAGTGACCCAGGGTGGGGCCTTGGATAGTGGCCTGTGGGTTGGCGAGTTTCAGGCAGACCCTGTCAGCCAGACAAGGAGCAAATTCCTCCTGTCCTCAGGACCCTGGGCCGGGATCCAGCAGAGAGGGAGGGTCTGGTTCCCTTCAAGCAGGGTGCGGTCGTCGCAGACTTTCGGAGGTTGGTGTGTGGCAATAACTGCGAAGAAATGCTTCCTGAGACACAGCAGCACAACTTAAAGGAGAGTTAAGAGTCTGCACCTCAACAGAGTGACCAAATCCAAACTTTGGGTGGCCAGACCTGCAGGTGGGTGGGGTGTGGATTGTGACACATGGCAATATCTGCAAGTTATATCAGTGTATTCTCCATGATATTTTTCTTACAAATCCATACTAACTATAGTTTATTACCTTTTCTTGTTCTAGGTACTTACAAATAGGTCATTTGTACTATTTTTCCAGGTACTGAAGCTAAATTGAGTGGTCTGATAATTCTCTGGCCTGTCTTTATTCCCCTTTTTATACATATGTACAATATTTTTCCTTTTTCAGTTCTCTGGGATCTTTCCCATCCATTATTTCTCACTATAATTGCAAGTGGTTCAGAGAATACTTCAGTGAATTCTTTAAATATTCTAGAATGTTTTTTCATCAGGTGCTCCAATCTTAAGACGTCTAAGTAATTCTTAACTTTTTCTATTTTAGCCTCAAATCATACATCATTAACACTCATGTTAGTCATCCAATCACTGATAACTTTTTTGGGTAAAAACTGAAAAAGACATTTAACACTTAGACGATTGCAGTGTTTTATATTATCATCTTTCTTACCTTGTGCTTGGCTTTCCTCTTGTTTCTAACATATTTATAAGATGTTTTCTTGTTGCCTTCTTTTCACATAGCTAGTGTAATATCATTCTGTGCTTTGGCCTTTCTAATTTTGTCCCTACTTTCTTGTGTTGTTGGTTTTTTAAAAAAATATTCATACTTTGTAAATTTGTCATACTTTTTATTTGTAATGGAATCTCGGGGGAGGGGGGAGGCGGGGATTGAGGGATCTAACTAGTTCAGTTTTGAGGATCAGAGCCATATAGTCTATGTTTACACCCTTCTAAAGGAAAACAAAGCTCTTCATAGGACTAAGAGAATCATTGGGCTGGAAGCTACCTCAGGAGGACATCGATTCCAACCCTCTGCCAACCCTCTGCCCAAAACAGGACCACAACTAAATCATCCCAGACAGGGGTTTGTCAAGCCAAGACTTAAAAAACCTGCGGGATGCAGATTCCACCACTTCCCTAGTAACCTGTTCCATTGCTTTGCCACCCTCCTGGGCTGTGTCTACACTGGCATGATTTTGGTGCAAAAACATGCTGCCTGTCTACACTGGCGGGGAGTTCTTGATCAAGAACACTGACATTCTAATGTGTGAAATCAGTGCTTCTTGCACGATAACTATGATGCTCCCACTCAGGAATAAGCCCTCTTGCACAACTGTTCTTGCACAAGAGGCCAGTGTAGACAGGCAACATAAATTTCTTTTGCAAGAAAGCCCGATGGCTAAAATGGCCATCGGAGCTTTCTTACGCAAGAGAGCATCTACACTGGCATGGATGCTTTTGTGCAAAAGCACATCTCTTGCGCAAAAGCACATGCCAGTGTAGACGCTCTCTTGCACAAATATTTTAATGCAAAAACTCTTGCGGTAAAAGTATTTGCGCAAACTCTTGCCAATGTAGACATAGCCTTAGTAAAATAGGTTTTTTTCCTAATGTCCAATCTAGACCTCCCCCTCTTCATCAAACATATTCTTAACTGAATTGAGTATTTTTATTTAACCCCTGATTCTTCTCTGGGTGAATTCCACGCCTCATATAGAAGATACACTGAAGTTCCCCTTGTTAAGCCTTATTTATAAACATATGTGATATTTATATTTACATGCCACTTAGAACAGGAGTTGGGTAGAATCAGTTTTCCTGACCTTTGAAAAGAGAGATTTGGATACTTAGGGAGCATTTACACAGCACCCTAAACTTGAAATAAGATACGCAATTTGCGCTACAAAATTATGCATCTTATTTTCAAATTTGGCACATCTGCACAGCACCAAATTTTGAAGTAAAGAATTATTTTGACACATTCCTTAAGTATCATGGAGTGAGGGTTACAAGGATATCAAAATAGCACATCCATTATTTCAAAAAATATTTTGAAATAATGGGCATGTTTAAAATACATGGGGTAGCTATTTCAGGATAGCTTCACTGTCTAGATGTACCCTTAGTCTCAATTTTATGTAGGGCAATTTTTCAAAATCTTGACAAATGTAGGAAGAAAGAAAATCTGAAACAAATGAAAAAAGATTTGAATCAACTGAAACATTTCGTATTTGATCATTTGTATTGTTTAATTTCAGTTTTGATATTTTTTAATGTTGATAATTTGAATTATGTTTATTATGACTGTCTTATTGTATGACCATATGTTTCTCATTTCTCAAAATATGTAAATGGTTTGACAAATAAGAACTATTTTTTCATATATTTTTAGTAGAAAAAATTATCAAAATCAAGTCTGTCCTGAAAAAAGTTTCAATTTCTATTAGCATATTCTGATGAAAAAAAATGTTTCACTGAAAAATTACCAACCAGCTATACATGGAATGTACCAATAGGTAGGTATATTTCACTTTCTGGTTCCCATGCAACAGTCCAAATTCATTATATTTTGATTTCCAACATTGTAAGGAAACTTTAAATAAATAAATAAATAAATACATTTTGATAAAAAAAGTAATGAAAATAACATTTTTAAAACATCCTTAAGAACCCAGCCATTAAAAACTCCTAAATCTAGCCTTAAACTACAATTACTTATTAATACTTATATGAGGTGTACATTATCAGGCCATTACAAACATTAACTAATACATTTTCACAGTACTCTGTGAGGTAAAGATGTACTATTATTCTCATTCAAAAGAGTGATTATATCCCTTTATTTGTAATACTATATATATTTATTTTCTTGTTTTAAATCAAAAGCCCTGGCTAAGAAAATGGGAGAACAAATACAATAAAACTTGTATCTCTGAAAGTATAATTAAAAAAAAATGTTTTCTACATGCAGTTAGGAAATAAGATAATTAGTTTGCCTTTTATGAACTAGAGATACTACAAAGCAAATAAACAGATGATTTTTACATTGCCCTATAATATACCTTCCACCTGTAAATCCAAAACATGCAAGCCCTAAAGACAATATGCTGTCAAATAACAATTCAATTAAACAGGTAAGTCATTTATCATCACTGCACAGTGATTAAAATGTCCTTGGTTATCAGCACTATCATCCTTTAGGTAAAGGCAAGATCTGTTTCAACGAAGGAAATCAACAAAATGAGGTACAGCAAATTTGATTAATCAGGTCTTAATTGCCAAAGACTGACAGAATATTTAAAAAATAATAATAATACAGGAGCAACTAGCATGGAAATTTTAGAACATGGAGATAATAAAGAGCAAGAGATAATATGTTCTGTTGTCATGTTTCAAAAGTGGCATTTGCAATCTTCGGTGAGTTGTCAGCATCAGATATTATTAACCTTTTCTTAGCATTTTGTGCAAAGCATGTACATGTGCACTTTGCCTGAGATAAAACAAATTGCTTTCTTTGCTGGGTTACAGCATTAAGGATGAAAAAAGAGCAGGTTAGCTGACACCAGCTGGCACCAATATTTTAAAGTGTAATGCTAGTATTAAAAATCCAGAAGAGGCTAGGAAACAAGGTAAACAACAGCAGACTGGGGTTTGCCCTCTAAGACTAAATAAGAGTGAAATCATTTCATGAAAGTTTCAGGCAAATTATGAACAGCAACTGCACAGGTTAGCATGGTAGAAAGAAAACATTGGGTCATTTTCTCCTTTTTAGATCCACAATAGCACTGATCATATCAGTCTTTGTGCACCTTCAGAGGGTGTGTAGAAATAGTAGGACATATGGTGTGAGCTCATGATATACCACAATGAGGAAGGGTCAAGAAGTTTCTTTACTACATAAAGTTTCTACAGCTTTCTACTACTGGATGTAAAGCACCCTACTGTAGCCCTAGATCATGGCTACTTATTCCCCATCATTTAGTTTGTTTGTAAGATTAAAATACTTCCGGTATCCATCAGGCAGACATGTGAGGAGCCAGGCAAAATATATTCTGTTGTAATAAACACAGAAAATATGCTCAAAGGGTGCTTATTGGCACCTTTTAGATCTACAAAGCTGTACTAGAACTCTGTTACCAAAAGGCTATATTACCATGATTTACCAGTCCTGGTTTTGCTGCTTTACATACTTGTGCCTCTAATATTAACTAGGACCATGGATTCCAGAAAAATAGACTGCTAAAAATACCATGGGGTCAAAGGGGCTTTTTAAAACTTTTATAAATCACATGAAAGGCTTAGCTTGAGTGGGGATTGAATTTTGCTCAAGGTCAGACTTTATCAAAAATCAGAAAAAGTAGTTTGGATAAAGTCCTGGAGAGTTAGATTAAAAGTCAAGATGTTTACCCACTACTTGTAGTGGATCTGCTTGCTTTAAATGAACAGTAGGCCTGGGCTAAACTACCCTCAATAGGTGACCATAAATTGTCAGGCTGTAGCTACGTAAAGGATTGTCCCAATTTAACATCATTAATTAAACCCCCACAAAAAGCAACACATGCGCATAACTCTTTTGAAATGAGCTTAGACATCCTCACATTCACTTAAGATTAGGAACTTATGTTCAGGACAAAGTGAGAGATGATGTATGTGAAATTAAAATGGGGATGTAAGCCACACTGTGATAGTCAGGATACAGTCAACAATTAAATCGATTAGAATGTAGAGGGAACCTAAGTCAAATGCTGTTACATATACATTTGAAGCAATCATAATAGAGTGCAAGTTGTCTCCCTTCCTCCCTATACTGTAGTTAGAGAATATTAGATCCTAGTCTCCAATGAGTTGACCATATAGGATACATTCCACAAGCACAAGGTCTGCTTAAACCCATTGATAATAAGGCAATACATTAACACAGGTTGAACCTTTCTAGTTCAGCACTCTCTGACTGGTGCCAAACCAGAGAATTTGTCAAACAATAGGAGGTCAATATTGTTTAGCAGCATTACCAACACTTCCACTGCTTACTGAGCTCTTACAAGACATTTAAGAGCAAATTAGGGCTAAATTACTGCATCGAACACTAAGAGCCAGGACTGGTGGCTGTAACAGACTTTATGGGACTGCAGGAAAGTTGTCCACATGGATGAGAAGTGGACTTCCAGCTAACTAAGTCATGACAGACCTTGGATGATGCTGGACCAGAGAGTGCCAGACTACAGAGGTTCAGCCTGTGAACGTGTTTAATATAATGCCAGTCATAAATTGTTACCATGTTTCTTGAAGTACTGAACACATCAATTTCTACTCGATAATATTTTCAGCATTTGTATGTTGGAGCAATATTTTTAATTAAAATCTTGAACAAAGGTTAAAATGGCAACTGGATTTTTTAAAAAATCTGCTTATTAAATAATCAGTAACATGGATAATGAAGCAGAGAATATACTTACTAGATTGACAAGTTGGAAATTCTTTGAAGTGTAGGATTAACATTCAAAATGACCTTCAAAATTTGGAGGTTTATTCTAAAAATCAACAAGATGAAATTGAGTAAAGGTAAGTGCAAAGTACTTCACATTGAAAGGAAAAATCAAATGAGAAATAAATGGCTAAATAGTAATACTGCAGAAAAAGATCTGCATGGCACTTGGTCACAAATTGAAAATGAGCTAACAATTGATGTGACCGCAAAAGAGACTATTATCATTCTGGGGTGTATTGGCAGGAATGTCGCATGTCAGACATGGGAGGTAATTGCCCCACTCTACCCATTACTGGCGAGAACTTAGCTGAAGTACTGTGTTCATTACTGAGTGCCACACTAGAAGAAATCTGTGGACAAGCTGAAGAGCATTGAGAGGGGAATAACAAAAATGGTAAAAGCTTTAGAAAACCTGACCTCTGAGAAATGGTTAAAAAAAACGTGGTATGTTTAACTTTGAGATAAAAAGACCAAAAGGGAACCTGGTAACACTCTTCAAATATATTAAAGGATGTTATAAAGAGGACTAAAGGTCCACTGAAGGTAGGACAAGACATAATGTACTTAATCTGCAACAAGGGATATTTAGGTTAGATATTGAGAAAAACTCTCTAATTATAAAGGTATTTAATTGCTTGAATTGGATCCCACGGCTGTGAAATGACTGTAACTGGATATTTTTTAAAAACCGGACATGCACATGTCAGGGTTTATCTCTGAGGCCCCTTTAAGTATATATTTCTGTTATTCTATTGTATGAAAAATTATGATAAAAGATGTGCTTTCAAGTTGCTTGTATGATCTATCTATAAAAAGCCAAACAATTGACAGTATGTGGCAAAGGTCCAGTGCTGGGTTTCCTGCTCTCTCTCTCTCTCTCTCTCTCTCTCTCTCTCTCTCTCTCTTTCTCTCTCTCTGTCTCATGATTATTTGTTATGTTGGCTACTTTCCTCACTAACAAAAATGACACAAACTGAAACTTAGCCAGAAAGAAATGACTCCTGGGTTTAGTGAACAATAAACATCACTTCATAAATCTGTAGAGCTTCTTCTGAAGCAGTACATCCCATTTGTTATTTCCACTATCTCTCTGGCCCAGGAGGCAAGGCCAAGTTATACAGTTGTCCTTTTATGTCATTCTTACCACAAATATGTCTCTTTGGGTAGCATTAAACATTAACCACATTCTCTCCCTTTCCATTAGAGTAATTATTTGTCTCTCCCTCCCTCCTGTGTCTGATTATTATGTCTACAATCTATCTACATAAGTGTTATGGAGTGTAAATATATATCTTCTCTCAGGGCGTCTATTATATGTAAATCCACCATCTTTCTCCATTATGGTAATGAGTGGATTGCACTTCTGATTAAAATAATCTGGCTTCTATAAATGACTTCTTAAAACTCAGAGAAATAAAAATAAATATTTTAACTGAAAATAACTTTGGATCAAAAGCAAAGGAAAACATCTCCTTGGCATTGAACATGCAGCATGATGGCTTAACTGAAAGCAAAGAAAACATGTTACTGTTTTGGATTCCAGTGCTATTTCAACCAAAGCTAGCAGTCAGAATGTTACGAAGGCAGGCACTCCTAGCATATTGTTTCCTTAGTGATAGATGAGTACTGCTTAGGTAGAGTTGATATAAATTACTTTGCTCATCTTCCCCTTTTCACGGGGGATGCAGATACGTGTCTATAACTAACAATCTGAATGCGGATACGTGTGTATAGCGAGCAATCTCCAAAGGTGAGTAATGCCGAGGGACAGGACAACACAGCAAGGTTTTTTGCTTGTTTATTTTTTGCTTCTTGTTCACTGGTTCAAATACATCACAGGTCAAAATTGTTACCTTCTGATAGGCATGAGGTCTTTTTCTGGGTTCTTACTCACTTCTGTGGGATATGTGTCCACAAAATAAAATAGAATTCTACTAATTGGCATGCTTATCAATTCTCATTATGAGGCCAAAGTAAAAGTATGGGTCCTGCTGTGGAGCTACTTGAAAGTTTTTTACATGAACAGTTTTCCATTGGATATGCTGATTTGTCAGTTTTGAGATGTTCTTTGAGACTGTATTGATTTTATCAACACTTATAATGAAAACTACACAGGCTGAGATATCATTTCTCAGGGTCAGTAGTAATCTGTACAGTGGGTTACCAAGGATTTGAGATTTCCTGGGCTCAAGGCTCTTGAGTCCTTGACAGCCCTGCTGGAAGACTTCTGGGTAGCCCAAACTTTGAAGTTCCTCCACAGACTGCCTGGCATACTGCTGTGGACCCAAAATTCCTTGGCTCTCAAACTTCTCAGTTCCATGATAGACCACCAGGCAGACTGCCATGGACTTGGAACTCTGGGAGCTGCTACCAGGATATTCTGTTTCCTCTGAAACAGAATTTGTTGAAAATGTCCCTGCTGTAAAAAAATTTAAATATCCAACTTCTTTGTCTGATTCATAACATTTTCTTTTTGAGATATGCAAAATTTTCAGTAGGAAAATATCCATCTCTAACAATCTGCCTTTTTACCTGCAGAGATAATCTTTCTCCTACTAGAAACATTGCAAATAAACTATGGAAGAAGTATGAACTATAAATGCTTGTATTGTACCAGGTCTTTGACAAGAAGTCATTTCAGAAGGTGGCTGTCAACTCACCACCAAATTTGTTGTAAATATGGGTACCTATTTTACTTATATTAATTTCTGTAGTAATAGACAAGAAGGACAGCAACATTCCTACAGACACTTAAAAAATCTATTGCTATAAGCAGAGGTAAAATGAATAACTAGTTGATGCACTAGATCAGTAGTTCTCAAACTTTTTGGCGAATGGACCACATGGCTCAATATAAACCTTGCCTCAGACCACCAGGTGCTGATAGAAACTCACCGTTAATTACATAATTTTGCCCAAGCCATTTTGCTAGTGCTGCAGCTAGGGAGAATGGTTTAATTTACATTATTAAATAGATGAAGCATTTTAACTTTCTCCTGTCTTCATTTTAAATAAAGTGAAATATTAATTCATGTCCAACAGAAAAGATTTTTGAAGATCTGTTGATCAAGCCCAGGTAGTCTCTTTCTATACTCTCTAAATTCCCTATGCAATGGGATAGTCTGATCTTGTGCCCTTAATAATATCTCTCTGAAAAACTACCAGTTGTTTTCAGTTGTTTTTCCCCTTAGACTTTCTTCTCATGGGTTCTTACCTACCAACTTCCTGAATTTGCTAAAGTCTTACTTTGTGAAATTCATAGTCTTTCTTTTGTTGTTTACCTTCCTATTTCTTATATTCTTGAAATCTACCATTTAGAGATCACTCTAATGAAAGCTACCTTCCACTTTCAAATTCTCAACCAGCTCCTCCCTATTTGTCAAAATCAAATCTAAAACAATCTCCCTGTCAATAGTTTTCTCCACCTTATGCAATAAACAAAAATTGTCTTCAATACATTCAAAAAATGTGTTGGATAATCCATGTCCTACCCTGTTATTTTCCCAACAGATGTCTGGGTAGTTGAATTCTCCCATGACCATCAAGTCCTATGTTTTGTGCGATTGTCTTAGCTGTTTAAAAACAAAGCCCTATCCGCCTCTTCTTCTGGTCTAGATTGTAGTAAATCCCTGCCATTACATCATCCTAATTTTTACCCCTTTTTACCTCTACCTAGAAACTTTCAAAAGTCTGTCTCTTTTTTCCATTTCAATTTCTATCCAAGTGTAAACATTTTCAAGGCAACACAACCTCATTTTTCCTGGCATGACCTTTCTGAGCAAATTGTACCGTTTTATTTACAGTCATACTGCTATATTCCAGTCATACTGTTATCCTACTAAGTCTCTGTGGGTACGTCTACACTACAACATTATCATAGAATCATAGAATCATAGAATAATAGGACTGGAAGGGACCTCAAGAGGTCATCGAGTCCAGCCCCCCGCCCTCAAGGCAGGACCAAGCTCCACCTACACCATCCCTGACAGATGTCTATCTAACCTGTTCTTAAATATCTCCAGAGAGGGAGATTCCACCACCTCCCTTGGCAATTTATTCCAATATTTGACCACCCTGACAGTTAAGAATTTTTTCCTAATGTCCAATCTAAACCTCCCCTGCTGCACTTTAAGCCCATTACTCCTTGTCCTGTCCTCAGAAACCAAGAGGAACAAATTTTCTCCTTCCTCCTTGTGACACCCTTTTAGATATTTGAAAACCGCTATCATGTCCCCCCTTAATCTTCTTTTTTCCAAACTAAACAAGCCCAGTTCATGAAGCCTGGCTTCATAGGTCATGTTCTCTAGACCTTTAATCATTCTTGTCACTCTTCTCTTTACCCTTTCCAATTTCTCCACATCTTTCTTGAAATGTGGCGCCCAGAACTGGACACAGTACTCCAGTTGAGGCCTAACTAGTGCAGAGTAGAGCGGCAGAATGACTTCACGAGTTTTGCTTACAACACACCTGTTGATACAACCTAGAATCATATTTGCTTTTTTTGCAACAGCATCACACTGTTGACTCATATTCAACTTGTGGTCCACTATGACCCCTAGATCCCTTTCTGCCATGCTACTTCCTAGACAGTCGCTTCCCATCTTGTATGTATGGAACTGATTGTTCCTTCCTAAGTGGAGCACTTTGCATTTCTCTTTATTAAACCTCATCCTGTTTACCTCTGACCATTTCTCTAACTTGCTAAGGTCATTTTGAATTATGTCCCTATCCTCCAAAGAAGTCGCAACCCCACCCAGTTTGGGGTTGGGAACAGGTCCCATATGAAGGAGGCTAAAGAAACTGGGACTTTTCAGCTTAGAAAAGAGGAGACGGAGGGGGGACAGGATAGAGGTCTCTAAAAGCAGGAGTTGGGTGGAGAGTGTGCATACAGAAAAGTTCTTCATTAGTTCCCATAAAGAAGGACTAGAGGACACCAAAGGAATGGAATGGGTAGCAGGCTTCAAACTAGTAACAGAAAGTTGTTCTTCACAAAGCAAAGAGTCAACCTGTGGAACTCCTTGCTGCAGGAGGCTGTGAAGGCTAGAACTGGAACAGAGTTTAAAGGGAAGTGAGATCAAGTCATGGAGGCTGGGTCCATGGAGTGGTATTAGCCAGGGGGTAGGAGTGGTGTCCCTGCCCAAGGTTTGTGGAAGGCTGGAGAGGGATGGCACAAGACAAATGGCTTGGTCATTGTCTTCAGTCCATCCCCTCCAGGGTCCCTAGGGTTGGCCACTGTCGGCAGACAGGCTACTGGGCTAGATGGACCTTTGGTCTGACCCAGGACGGCCATTGTAAGCTCAGGGCTCAGGGTCGGGGGTCTCAGTGGACCCCCTTGATTTTCATGCACACCTGCTCCTGGGTGGCCAGGCTGGCAGCTCTCCTGCCCTAGACGGCCACTTTCCTGTGCCTACTGCGGAGATCGTGGACGAGGTCCACGATGTCCGCACTAGCCCAGGAAGGTGCCCGCCTCTTGCGGTCCAGGGCAAGCTCCCGGGAACCGCCAGCCTGGTCCCGGGAAGAGGGGGTGGGCTGGGGGACATCGGGTGGGTGGCTCTGTGCCGTGCCAAGTGCAGGGTCTGCTGGCTGGATGCTGGCAGGCTTGCACCTGGCACGGGCACCGTAGCCAGCCCGTGCCCCTTTAAGGGGTCCGGGGCCGGGAGGGGGGCATAGAGTTTCCCTGGTGTTGGCCAGAGTGGCCACCAGGGAAACCTGGGGAGGGCTAGCCTCCCACTAGTTCGAATTAAGGGGCTACACACCCCTTAATTCGAACTAGTAAGTTCGAACTAGGCTTAATCCTCGTAAAATGAGGTTTTCCTAGTTCGAACTAAGCGCTCCGCTAGTTCGATTCAAATTCGAACTAGCGGAGCGCTAGTGTAGTGGCTATGAATGTTAGTTCGAACTAACATCCGTTAGTTCGAACTAACATTGTAGTGTAGACATACCCTGTGATGCCAACTATGTCATAGTTGGGTTAATTTACTAGCATTTTGAGTTCTTGTCTTATTCCTCTCACATCAGAATACAGACATCTATAATACATTTCATATAATTTCTGAGTGTATCATTGTACCTGGGCATACTGCGTATTTGAGGCTCAATCCAGATCCCACAGGTTTAACAGATTTTAGATTGAGACATCTGCATCACTTGCCAGAACTTCAGTGATGCTGGAAAAGAATAGTGGTAATATTTTCCTACCTACAGATTTGAACAGATGTGTTAATTTATTTGTATATGAACTTAACATATGTCACAGATATACCCCTGCCCAGGAAACAATTTAAATGTTTTTTATCTGTTAGCACATGCATGAATCACACTGAAATAAAAAGTTAACTGCAAAGCACTTTTCAGAATAAGAATGGACTGCTTCACAGGGCCTATACAGAGCAAGGTGTTAGGAATGGTGGCCTGTCTGAAGCTATGGGAAAGAAAAACAAACAAAAGGAAGTTTTTTTCATGCAGCACACAATCAGCCTGTGGAACTCCTTGTCAGGGGATGTTGTGAAGACTAGGACTTTAACAGGGCTCAAAAAAGAGCTAGCTAAATTCATGGAGGATGGTTAGGAATGATATCCTTAGCCTCTGTTTAACTGAAAATGGACAACAGGTGAGGGATCACGTGATGATTACCTGTTGCATTCACTTCCTCTGGGGCATCTGGCATTGGCTGCTGTCAGGAAACAGGATACTGTGCCAGATGGACCTTTGGTCTAACCCAATATGTCCATTCATATGTTCTTATGTTTGAAAGAACTGTGCCAGTCCTATTTTGTGGGGGTTGAATGAGGAGCCAGAGCCTGATGTGAAGAAGTTAGATGATATTTGAGGTCGACCTATGAGGCAATGAGGTAACCGTCTGAGTTTACAGATGAAAGAACATTATGGGGGTTGCATGTGTGAGACAGAGGCTGTGAACTAAATCTCACGAGGGTTAATGATTTAGTTACTTTTATACTTCAGTTCTGGGGTCGGTGCTATGCCTGATGGTTTAGGAAGAGAAAACCTTCTCCTGCCGAGAATACCAGATGCCCATGCCTAAAGAAGAATGACTCAGGTATAGGAATCTCCCTCACATCTTCTGCAGTGAAGATTTATCCACGTAATTGATTTAATTTCTTTGCAATGGCCGTGTCTTCTCTTAGCACTTGTTTAACATTTTGATCATTCAGTGGCTCCATAGATTGTTTTGTGGACTTCCTGCTTCCAAGATATTTAAAAGTATTTTTTGCTGTTCATTTTTGAGTCTTTGGATAGGTGTTCTTCCACTTCTTTTTTGGCCTGATTATATTGTTATGATTAATCTTGTTCGAATTTAAGCGCCTTTCAATTTTCCATGATTTAACTTCCAATTTTTAAAGAGTGCTAGGGTGAAAGTGATCACAAAATGAAGTTCAGAGCATCTCTATACTATGCAGCCAGCCATGCTGCTAAAAGGTACATAGTGTAGCCACTGTTTGTTGGCATTCCTGCCAATAGAAAACTTCCATCCCCAATGAGTAGCACTAAGTTTGTTGGCAGCAGAGCATGCTTGCCAACAAAGCACTGTTCAGACTGGCATCTGTCATCACAGACCACAATATTAGAAAGTCCAAGAAACAATATGATAATATTTTAATTAGGGGCATAAAGGGTAACAAGAAAACATTTTACAATATGCAGAAACCAGTGGAAGACCAAGGAGGTTCCTTACTCAATGTGGAGGCAAAGACAGTAACAGAAAATACAATAATAGCTGACATGGTAAATGTTAAATAGTTTTGTCACAGAGTCTGATGAAATATATCCTACAATACCTAAGGAACTGGCTCAAGAGATCTCTAAGCCATTACCCAGTATCTCTGTGAACCTACGGATAACAGGAGAGATCCCAGGGGATCAGAAAAGGACAAATGTAGTACCTATGTATAGAATGGATATTGAAGAAAGCCCAGAGAATTATAGAAAAGTCAACAAGTCATATGATAGGAACTAATTAAGCTACAACTAATCAGGAAAGAGATCTTGGAATCATCACGGATAGTTCTCTGAAGACATCCATGCAGTGTTCAGATGCAGTCAAAAATAGCAAACAGAATGTTAGGAATCATTTAAAAAGGGATAGAGAATAAGACAGAGAATATCTTATTGTCCTTATATAAATCCACAGTATGCCCACATTTTGAATACTGAGTACAGACGTGGTCTCCTCATCTCAAAAAAATATACTGGAAAAGGTTCAGAGAAGGGGAACTAAATGATTATGGGTTTGGAACAGGTCCCATATGAGGAGCGATTAAAGAGACTAGGGCTTTTCAGCTTGGAAAAGAGAAGGCTACGGGGGGATATGATAGAGGTCTATAAAATCATGAGTGGTGTGGAGAAAGTGAATAAGGAAAAGCTATTTACTGGTTCCCATAATATAAGAAGAAGGGGCCACCAAATGAAATTAATGGGCAGCAGGTTTAAAACAAATAAAAGGAAGTTCTTCTTCACACAGCGCACAGTCAACCTGTGGAACTCCTTGCATGAGAAGGTTGTGAAGTTTGAACTAGGGTGGCTAATGTAGGCATTTGAACTTGCAAATGAAGCCTGGGATTTCAATATCCTGGGCTTTATTTGCATGTTCCTGGGCGCCACCATTTTTAAATGCTCTGTAGTTCGAACTTCCTGCCCGCGGCTACATGCGGCACGGACTAGGTAGTTCGAATTAAAGCTCCTACTTTGAACTACCGTTACTCCTCCTGCAATGAGGAGTAATGTTAGTTCAAATTAGCAGCTTTAATTCAAACTACCTAGTCCGTGCCACGTGTGGCCGCAGGCAGGGAGTTCGAACTATGGAGCATTTAAAAATGGCAGCGCCCGGGAACATGCAAATGAAGCCCGGGATATTGAAATTCCAGGCTTCATTTGCAAGTTTGAATGCCTACATTAGCCACCCTAGTTCAAACTAGGATGGCAGTGTAGACATACCCTATGAGTCAACGATGAAATACTGTTGAAAAAATAACCTATTTAAATATTCTGTAATGTATTAAGAGGAATGGTTAAGTAAGACATGAGACATATTATATCCTGTTCTGGATACTACATTTCAGCAAATGTGTGGGAAATTATAGAATGTCCAGAAAAGAGAAACAAAAATTAACATCTGGAAAAATTGACCTCTGAGGAACATTGAAAAAAAATGGAGATGATAAGACTGAGAGGGGCCAGGATAACAGTTTTCAAGTACATAAAAGGTAACAAGGAGGAGAGAGAAGAAACGTTCTTCTTAACCTTAAAAAATTCCTAATTGTCAGGGCATTTTTAAACACTGGAGCAAATTAGCAAGGGAGGTTGTGGAATCACAATCATTGGAGGTTTTTAAGAGCAGATTAGACAAACACTTGTTAAAGATGGTCTAGAGCAGGGGTGGACAAATACCAGTCTTCAGGCTGGATCCGGTTTGCCAGAGTTAACTGCTGACAGGCCACCACCACTATATGTACCTGTACCTCAGCAAGTACAGGTGTTTGCAGCTCCCATTGGCTACATTTCACCATTCTTGGCCAATGAGAGCTATGGGAAGCGGTGTCTCAATCTGCACTGCTATTTTATTGCCCACCCTGGTCTAGATAATACTTGCTCCTGTCTCTGTGCTGGGGACTGGACTAATTCTACATTTGTATGATTTTGTACATTGCCACACTCCATATAGCAACCAATACAATGGGATACAAAGTCTGAACTCTTTCTTTCCTAGGCATTAGAAAAGGAGTTTGAGAGTCAGGATGAATAAGTTAATTCATAGAATCATTGAAGTTTAGGGTTGGAAGAGACCTCAGGAGGTCATCTAGTGCAACCCCCTAACTCAAATCAGGAATAGTATCTAATTCCCCTAGCTTAACCTGAATTTTGAGTTGCCAACACGTATGTTGGATGTGTCCCTGGATTTCAAATTGTAGTGGTATGAGAGTCTCTTAAAGTCAGGTCTCCTACAGATGACTCATGAAAGACACATAGAAACTAGGGCACACAAAGTGGTATTAGGTACTAAAAAATTTTTCTTGACTTCTATGTGCCTTTCTGTAATTAATTCAATAGTCCACTAGGGTGCGTCTACACTGTACCCTTACCTAAAAATAAGCTACACAATTGTCAGGGTTTAAAAATTGTCTACAATTTTTAAACACTGGAATCAATTAACGATGGAGGATGTGGAATCATAGTCATCGGAGGTTTTTAAGAACAGATTAGACAAACACTTGTTAAAGGTGTTCTAGACCGGGGGGAGGGCAAATACACAAATTGCGTAGCTTATTTCGAAATAATTTTGAAATAGCTACACAGTGCCAAATTTTGAAATAAAGTGCTATTTCAAAACACCCATTAACCCTCATGGAACAAGGTTACAGAGACACTGTAATAGTACGCCCTTTATTTTGAAATAAATTTTGAAACAATGGGTGTGCTCAAAAGACATGGAATAGCTATTTTGAGATACTTCTGGTATCCCACAATAGCACCACAGTGTAGATGTATTCCTGCATTATGAAGTTATTTGTAGATAGTGGATATCACAACATTTCAATACAATTGAACAAGAAATCCTGCCCGAAAACATACAGAACAAATAAACAATACCATGGATGATTATGATACTACTACTACTAAACCTCTAATTGATAAACCACAGGCACTTAGAGATTTTTGCTCTAGGACATTAGACATTTTCCCAAGATAACTATTGGAAATGTCTTTCTGAATTTTATCCTCTTCTCTCCCCCTGCACTCCCAAAAATGTGTCTTAACAGGCAAAACACAAAAAGTATTTTTAAAAACCACTTCTATTGCCTTGGCTAAAGTGATTTTTTTCTATGGAGAATAATTCACTGCAAGGCTAACAGGATAATCATCAGCCAAAAGCCCAGTCTCAAAATTACAAGGTTACAAAACCCAACCACAATCTTGAAACCAGTAGATGAGGTTATCTACAAAGTAATTTGACAGAAGAATTCTGCCATATCTTTCTATCAGTAAAGGAAATTAAACTACAATGTGCTGTGTTATGGTTCCTATGAAAGCTACCTCTCAATCTCAAATTCTCCACATCACACTGTGACACTATCTGTATCTTTGTCATCCAGGTTAGTTAAATATTCTTAGTTTTAAAACACTTGTAGAAAACTTGCTATATCAAATGGTACGCAAATAGTGTCTTCTGACTACACAGGTTCCCTGTATTCTGGACCAATGCTCTGTGCAAACAAATGAGCCAACAAATTAATAATCTTGGCTCTGACAAGGGTCCAAACCTGTTTAATATTCTTTTCATGTGGAAGCTGTTGTCTGCTCATTAATCATGTTTAGTTGCACCTGCAATTATTTTTTCATATCCTTAATATGTCAATTTTATTACAGTGACTTCTCTCAGGAGGCTTGTAACAGTGATTAAAGCTTTGTTAATTGTTGCATGCATTTTAAGATTGTTTCAAAGTCAATGTGCTCCAGGGTGAGGGCCATAAATGGCAAGGTTACCAGTGTAGAAAGTTTTTATTTAAATTCACAAAGCCATTTAAAATACTACACAAAGTTTAGACTATTTTCCCCAGGTTTAAAAAAAAAAAAGCTTTCACGTTAATACATGTACTGGATTTTTTTTTTCATTGAAAAGATTCCCAAGCATTTCACATGCTATGGGTAAAAACCACAGAAGAGGAAACAGGTCTTAGGAGTCTGTGATATCCTTGCTATCAGTGCTAACAACACTTAATATCTTGAAAACTTCTTTACACTCTTTTGCAAGCAGCTGACAATATCTCAATCTACACAATGATTGAACTAGCAAAATCACTGCTCCCAGTTGGAACACAGCCCTTGTCTTGTTGGAAAAAAAATGAAGAAAGTGTCTGATCTGGGAGAAAAAAAAGTGCCTGGAAACTTTGTAAATACAGTCTTTGCTAGAACACTAGGGGCATCTAGCTCTGTATCTAAGGGCTACCTTAATTGAGAACACTGACAGTCTAGATCAATGAATCTTCAGGATTCCAGAGGAAGAGTGAATAATTAGATAGAGATCACTGTTATGGGACACAGCTGCTCTCTCAAAAATTGTTATTCTGAAAATAAGCCCAAACTATTCAAGCAAATTTTGTGAGGAGGTAAGTCCTCTGAAAATGTAAACTTAGGGGCGTTCTGTATTACTGAACAATAAGTAAGTGTATCAACCTTTGTCCTATGTTAGTACTTTTATATTAGACTATTTAGCTCAAGTGACAGGGTCTTGTGTTAGGTTATAAGCTTTTGATGTAGGTTATGAGCTTTATTTCTGTGCACAATAATTTTTTGGCTCAGTCTCACTATTAATTGTTTGCCCAATTAATGTGACTTTTCCCATACTGGAAATATTGAAATGGTATCTATTGCAGGATTTTGTACCATCAATGTAGTGTAAGAGCACACCCCATAGCAAGGTTCTTAGTGCATTTCATGGAGTCTTCATCCCTTTATGGGTATAAGAAGCTTTTGGATCTTAGTTTCCTTTTTTGTTGAAAGGGACAGCTGCTGTTGTGGTGATTTTCCATTTGGTGGATGAGCTCTATCAAAGTTCATTGTTTTTAGTGTGATATAAAGGTCACCATATTCTGGAAAAAATCTAATCTCTTCTGAAGTTTATTCCCCAGCCAGATGTCCATAACTAAAAATAGATTTACTCTGCCCCATATGCTTATCCTCTGTTTTGTCTTACAGGAGTGCAACTGTTTGGGTGCTTTGTTGATGTGGTTTCTAATGAAGCTGGAACATGATTCACTAATGACTTTAATGCTCAAGATCAAAGCATAGACCTGGAAGTGGAATTGAGTGGGAGCTAGTAGAGAGATGAAAACAAAAGTCTGCTATGTAGAAGGATTCCTCCATATGCCAAACCTCTGAACATGTCTATACTGCAGGGGGAAAATACCCTCACCCTCACTAACACTCCCAGCAGTACATCTTCAGCTTAGATACATTGACTCAAGCCCATGCTTTGTGGCTAAAAATATCGTTGATAATTTCCAAGCTTGCACTGGAGCTTGAGCTCAGAGATCCTTTCCCTTTGCCAGGCTCAAAGCACAAGCTCTTCAAAACAGAGTTTTCGGAGGCTCTCTAACACGTTGTTGCTGTTTGTTTGTTTGTTTATTTGTTTGTTTTTTCAATGAGGACATTCTCTATGATCACAATGACAGTCTTTTCTTCACAGTGGGTCTGGCCCATGAAAGCTCATCACCTAATAAACCATCTTGTTAGTCTTTAAAGCGCTACATAGTCCTGTTTTTTGTTTCAGCTACACCAGACTAACATGGCTACATTTCTATCAGTCTTTTCTTTGTTTTCATTCAGTTTCAGATAGTATTGCATTACAGTAATCCAGCATGCCCTCGCAGCAGGATGAAGCACCATCTAGGTCATCCCTGATAGCTGTCTATCTAACTTGCTCTTAATTATCTCCAATGATGGAGAGTCTACAACTTCCCTAGGAAATTTATTCCAGTATTTAACTACCCTGACAGTTAAGAAGCTTTCCTAACATCCAACTTAAACCTCCCTTGCTGCAATTTAAGCCCATTGCTTCTTGCCCTATCATCAGAGGTCAAGGAGAACAATTTTTATCCCTCTTCCTTGTAACACCCTTTTAGGTACTTGAAAACTGCTATCATGTCCCATCTCAGTCTTCTCTTTTCCAAACTAAACAAACCCATTTTGAGTTGTATTGAAATATGTGAACAAAAAGAAGAGTATTTCTAAAAGAACTATAAAGCTTTTCTGTCGAGGAAATAATTTGTGGCTGCTTCAAGATAACTATACACTTCCCCATAAAGCAGACACACTGGATAAAATGGCAGGAGCATAATATTTTAAAAGTTTTGATTTGGAATCATGACACTATAAGAATAAAGTAGGGAAAATATTTCTTTGTGACACCCTATGAACTGTTTAAATTTAGCAGAAGACCCCTCAGGCTCATGAATGCATCAGGGACCTGTCAGAGGATCATAAATTATCTAACCCACATAATGAGAACTGAAGACTTCTTTACATATTTGGACAATTCTAAAGCTTTAAAACATCACAATTTAAACTTGCAGGAAAGAAATGTCAATTTGTGAAGAGTCATATGACTGCCATAGGACTGGTTGAAGCCTTAACCTCAAAAGTTGAACAAAATTTAGGACTTTCCCAGTCCTTTAACGTTGGAGGAGGCACAGCAATTTGTAGGCTTCTGCATATTCTACAGGACAGTGGAGATAGATCAATAGATCTTAATTACAGATCAGGTAGTACCATTATATCAGATAACAGAGTAACTTTGGGTAGAGAAATACCAAAAAGTTTAGCAGTTACTGAAGGATGGACTTCTATGTTATGTTTTCCTATAATTCACAGATCCATCAGAACCATCTATGATAACTTCTGATGCCTCAATGAGCTTAAATTGCAGCAAGGGAGATTTCAGTTGGACATTAGAAAAAACTTTGTAACTGTCAGGGTGGTTAAACCCTGAAATAAATTGTCTAGGGAAGTTGTGGAATCTCTATTTCTGGAGATATTCAAGAGCAAGTTGGAGAGGCCTCTATCAGGGATGATCTAGATGGTTCTTTGTCCTGCCATGAGGGCAAGGAACTGGACTTGATGACCTCTCATCTCAAGGTCCCTTCCAGTTCTATGATGATGATGATTCTCCATGGGAATCCAGTAGATATAGTATACTTGGATTTTCAGAAAGCCTTTGACAAGGTCCCTCACCAAAGGCTCTTGTGTAAATTATATGGCCATGGGATAAGAGGGAAGGTCCTTTCTTGGATTGAGAACTGGCTAAAAGACAGGAAACAAAGGGTAGGAATAAATGGTAAATTTTCAGATTGGAGAGGGGTAACTAGTGGTGTACTAGTCCTGGGACCAATCCTTTTCAACTTATTCATAAATGATCTGGAGAAAGGGGTAAGCAGTGAGGTAGTAAAGTTTGCAGATGATACCAAACTGTTTAGGATAGTCAAGACAGAAGCAGACTGTGAGGGACTCCAAGAAGATCTCACCAAACTGAGTGATTGGGCAACAAAATGGCAAATGAAATTTAATGTGGATAAGTGTAAAGTAATGCACATCGGGAAAAATAACCCCAACTATACGTACAGTATGATGGGGGCTAATTTGGCTACGACAAATCAGGAAAGAGATCTTGGAGTTATCGTGGACAGTTCTCTGAAAACTTCCACACAGTGTGCAGCGGCGGTCAAAAAGGCAAATAGGATGCTAGGAATTATTAGGAAAGGGATAGAAAATAAGACCCAGAACATCTTACTGCCCCTGTATAAAAATATGGTACGCCCACATCTTGAATACTGTGTACAGATGTGGTCTCTTCACCTCAAAAAAGATATTTTGGCCTTGGAAAGGGTTCAGAAAAGGGCAACTAAAATAATTAGGGGTTTGGAACGGGTCCCATATGAGGAGAGGCTAAAGAGACTGGGACTTTTCAGTTTAGAAAAGAGGAGACTGAGGGGGGATATGATAGAGGTCTATAAAATCATGAGTGGTGTGGAGAGGGCTGATAAAGAAAAGTTATTTATTAGTTCCCATAATAGAAGAACTAGAGGACACCAAATGAAATTAATGGGGAGCAGGTTTAAAACTAATAAAAGGAAGTTCTTCTTCACACAGCGTGTTGTCAACCTGTGGAACTCCTTGCCAGAGGAGGCGGTGAAGGCTAGGACTATAATAGAGTTTAAAGAGAAGCTGGATAAATTTATGGAGGTTAGGTCCATAAAAGGCTATTAGCCAGGGGATAAAATGGTGTCTTTGGCCTCTGTTTGTCAGAGGCTGGAGAGGGATGGCAGGAGACAAATCGCTTGATCATTGTCTTCGGTCAACCCTCTCTGGGGTACTTGGTGTTGGCCACTGTCGGTAGACAGGATACTGGGCTAGATGGACCTTTGGTCTGACCCAGTACGGCCGTTCTTATGTTCTTATGTTCTTATTCTATAAAAAAAATGTTGCTGTTGGATTTGCACTTGAACAAAATTGATGAGCTTGGTAGACATAGACCAGAAGCTTGTGGAGGCCACAAGTTAAATAGGGAAGGAATCATGTGTTAAGCTCTAAAACTGGAGAGTCTGGCTATTACAGAGATACTCATAGACTTCTTTATTTGTTATGTACAGAATTCATAGTATGGACAGAACAGTGTCGTGCAATGACTCCTTATGCTGCACAACCCAGAATGATTCCCATGGAGATGAATTCACAAACTGTCTGAATACACATTTACAGTTGATCATAAACATGGAAAAACCAAAGTCTGCAGATACTTGCAGTTAGGTGTGGGCAGTGAAAATAGACTCAGCATAGACTTATGAGGAAATACAGCACAAACAGACTGAAAACCCTGAGTTAAGTTCGCTGCATCAACAGATCAATCAAAGGAGCCCTAAGGCAGGGATGTTTAAGGCAGTTCAGGAATTATTATCCATTGATTCAGCAACCAGCTGAATTATCTTTGTAGCAAGCGTACAGAGAATGGAACTGGAGTGTCTCCATGATAACGAAGCAGCAGGAGACCTGACGTACAAAAACACAGTCACCCAAGTATCCAGCAGATTGTTTTGACTGGATAGGGCTGCAGAAGTTTAGGACTGGATACTTTCCTGTCAAGAAAGGAAAGAATTGGGAAGAAGAGGAAGAACTACATTAGGGGAAATGCCTCAAGCTAGTAAGCCCATTATCAAGCACATCAGTTAGAAATCACTTTCTACTGGGGTGTATGATGGCACTTTTTCAAATTATGTGGTGGTGAAACCACTGTAGGATAAAAAGGAAGAACACAATATAATGGTCCTTCACTCTCAAGTGGAGGGAGGGAGGCCACTCTGCCCCCACTACAGGCAGATTGTAAGTCACAGTCTTGTAGGGAAGAGCTCCATCTGGGACAGACAGTAATTTTCAGCCTATAATTTCTGTCTGCCGGGGAGCTCTGGTCCTCTGCAGAGAGTAAGGCCATGAACAGACTTTAACGCATGGCCAGTTGGTTGGGGCACACAGCTATTATTAAATTAATAGTATTAATAATATTATTAAACAAATATTATTAAATTACTCAAAATTAAATGGAAAAATTAACAATCACCTTTTTAAAGAAGTCTTAAATAAAATAACTTCATAAAAACAATGCTGTATTTTTGAAAAATACCATCACTTAAATAAAGCATTCTTCTTTTATTTAAAAAAACGTATTTGAGTTCAGGACCTAAGCAATGCTGGGTAAATCTGTTAGTTACCTATTATGCAAATTGTATGTCTGTTTGCAGACACACTCTTTACCACAGATCAAAAGCTACCTTCCTCATGAAACTTTTGTCTCCAACAACAGTGGTCACATGATGTTGTATACAATATAGCCTAACACTGTTGCTGGTTTTCATAAGCTCTTTTTGTTTCTAAATTTATACAAAGCAAAAGACTCATTTGTGATTTCTGAGTTCTGGTGTAATAATGAGCTTTGATATGCACTTACATCTCAAGTCAAACACCTCAGCTGATGTCTCCTTGTCGACAAATATGTTTTTCTCCTCTCTTTTTTTCTTTGTAGCAAGAATGAGTGCTAATTGTTCCTAATTTGATTTTGATGAGTTCTCACCTAATTAGCACTTAAAGAGATGTTCTGATGATGAAGAAGACTCATTACCATTTTTACATATCAGCACAAAAGATTCCTAATGAAAAAAAAATTACATTTTCATATTCTTGCCTGACCTATCAAGCACTGCGATTTTCTGATCTAATTTCTTTATTTGAAAGCTGCAGCCTTTTGGATTTTGACATATTGCTAATGTGAAGAGATGTGCCTCTATTGCTCTGACTACTAATTAATCTTTATAATTATAACATCTTCCAACAATAATCAAGATCATAAGCAGTGTAATGCTGGTTAAAAAGAAAGAAACGCCTTCATCTACACTGCAGATAAAAACACTCTCACTTGACAGAATATGGTGTAAAAGGAAATACTGTTTTGTGATAATTGGCATACTTATGGTTATTTTAGTGGAACTTGATCACTTTCTCTGCATTTGATCTCCACATTTTTCATGGTAATCTTAAAACCCTAATGATTCATTGTGATAAATTACAAAGTCATTCAATAACATTGTTGATGTTCTCTACAAATATCTAAGTGTACTTTAATTTATTAGTTGAGTAGCATATATAGAAAAATAGAAGGCCAGACTTTTAGTACTATACATAATTACACAGTTGAAGTCAGTGTGTCCATTTCATCTAATTTTAGTCATTTTGTTGATTAAAAATCCCTTATCTGAAATATGGTTGATGGATTTCCATCCATCCATACCATATGAAGAAACTTGCACAGATACAGACAGACATCACTTATCTGAAATAGTTATTCTGGCACAAAAATATATCTGTACATCAGGACCTAGGAACTACAGCTCTTCCACTAACCATGCATATTGGGAGCACAACTCACAATGACTTTCAAGTCCACAATATAAGGCCTGAGTCTCTATTGCAATGCAACTTGTATAGTAATTCAGGCCAGTGTAAAGTGGGTGTGAAGTGCTACTATTCTGCTTTCCAGTTCACACTAGCATCAGTGGAAGTTGTACATAGAGAGAATGAAATCCAACACTTCAAGCCTCCAAAATTTAAGTGGGATAGAAGTGGTGGTTGGCTCTTGAGACCATCAGCACAGTGGTGAATTTCACTCTTCTGGAAAGCAAAATGATCATCCACATTTCCTTTTGGCTGATCCAAGAGGCTGACATATCTGTAATATACCAAATTGAAAATGTTCTGTGAAGTGATTTTATATTGCAGAAATTATCAAGTATTTTAAAGATCAATTGCCACACATCCTTCAGTTCTATTCTGTAAGACTGAATGGAAAAAAATAGCACACTTATTCTGAGGCTGTCTATGGCTCTCTAGTCCAGCACTCTTGGGACCTGACCAAGTTCTGAATTAGGGTATGTCTACACTACAAAGTTAGTTCGAACTAACGTCTGTTAGTTCGAACTAACTTTCATAGGCGCTACACTAGCGCTCCGTTAGTTCGAATTTAATTCGAACTAACGGAGCGCTTAGTTCGAACTAGGAAAACCTCATTTTATGAGGATTAAGCCTAGTTCGAACTAGCTAGTTCGAATGAAGGGGTGTGTAGCCCCTTAATTCGAACTAGTGGGAGGCTAGCCCTCCCCAGCTTTCCCTGGTGGCCACTCTGGCCAACACCAGGGAAACTCTTCTGCCCCCCTCCCGGCCCCGGACCCCTTAAAGGGGCACGGGCTGGCTACGGTGCCCGTGACAGGTGCAAGCCTGCCAGCACCCAGCTAGCAGACCCTGCACCTGGCATGGATCGAGCCACCCATCCGATGCCCCCCAGCCCTCCCCCTCTTCCCGGGACCAGGCTGCTAGCTCCCGGGAGCTTGCCCTGGACCGCAAGAGGCAGGCACCCGCCTGGGCTAGTGCGGACATCGTGGACCTTGTCCACGATCTCCGCACTAGGCTCAGGAAAGTGGCCATCTAGGGCAGGATAGCTGCCAGCCTGGCCACCCAGGAACAGGTGTGCAAGAGAATCAAGGGGGTCTAGTGAGACCCCCGACCCTGAACCCTGAGCTTACAGTGGCCGTACTGGGTCAGACCAAAGGTCCATCTAGCTCAGTAGCCTGTCTGCTGACAGCGGCCAACCCTAGGGACCCTGGAGGGGATGGACCGAAGACAGTGACCAAGCCATTTGTCTCGTGCCATCCCTCTCCAGCCTTCTACAAACTTTGGGCAGGAACACCACTCCTACCCCCTGGCTAACACCACTCCATGGACCCAACCTCCATGACTTGATCTCACTTCCCTTTAAACTCTGTTCGAGTTGTAGCCTTCACAGCCTCCTGCAGCAAGGAGTTCCACAGGTTGACTCTTTGCTTTGTAAAGAACAACTTTCTGTTACTAGTTTGAAGCCTGCTACCCATTCCTTTCCTTTGGTGTCCTCTAGTCCTTCTTTATGGGAACTAATGAAGAACTTTTCTGTATGCACCCTCTCCACCCCACTCATGCTTTTATAGACCTCTATCCTGTCCCCCCTCCGTCTCCTCTTTTCTAATCTGAAAAGTCCCATTCTCTTTAGCCTCTTTTCATATGGGACCTGTTCCCAACCACTGATCATTTTAGTTGCCCTCCCCTCTCCCAGCCTCTCTCTTCCCCTCTCCCACCTCCTTTTCCCAGTCTCCCCCAGTTTTGTTCAATAAAGACAGAGTCAATGTTGGAAGAAACGTTATCTTTATTTTGTACATCAAGAAGAGGGGCTAGGGAAGGGTATGTGGAAGGAGGTGTGGGGGGAATGGGGCACGAGCCCCCAGTGGGGTGGACTGGGCTGGCTCTGCGGGCTTCAGGGGGTGGAAGCTCTCCTGCAGCCCTCCCAATTGCTCCCTCTCCCCAGATGGCAGCCTGCAGCAAGTGCAGCCGGTCTGATGGCCGAGTGCTGTGATGTGCCCAGTGTGGGCACTCTGGGCACTCCAAGCCAGGACTGCTTTGCAAGCAGGGCACCCCTGAGAACTGTCTGTCCGGGGTGGGGGTCGAGACCCTTTAAGCACAGCCCTCGGCTAGCCTGAGACAGCATCTCCACGCTCTAAGTCCTCCTCTGATGCCCTGCCGGCACTGCTTCTGGCCATCCTTAAGCCCGGTTCAGGGTCCACTTAATGTGGACATGCTAGTTCGAATTAGCAAAACGCTAATTCGAACTAGTTTTTTAGTCTGGATCCATTAGTTCGAATTAGCTTAGTTCGAATTAACTAATTCGAACTAAGTTAGTTCGAATTAACGTTTTAGTATAGACATACCCTTAGAGAATTTGTTGAACCACTGGAAGTCAATATTGTCCAGCAGAATTACCAGTACTTACATTGCTTTCTGGGCTCTTACAAAATATTTAGAAGTAAATTAGAGCTAAATAATAGCACAGAACACTGAGCACGAGGACTGGCGGCTCAAACAAACTTAATGGGACTGCAGGAAACTTGGGCACACCCATATAAGTGGACATCCAGCTAACTAAAATCATGCTGGAACATGGTTATTGCTGGAGCAGAGAGTGCCAGACTAGAGATGTTCGACTTGTACATAGAATCAACCATAGACTCACAAACTTACTGTATGGCTATTTTAACCCTTGTAGAATAACTAAACATGTTATTATGGAAAAGAGAAAATAAAAGCTGACAGCTAATAAAATCTCAAATCAGTCACAAGAATGTAAAACAGTAGAATAATAAAATCCACGAGTCAAAATAATGTACAGCTCCAAATTTAAACGTGTAGAGTTTCTGACTCATTCTCTCCAGAGAGGATGTAGGCTAGTACCAACACAGAGGCATATTCACTGTCCCATGCTGGTCCAAAATATGTCAGGTCCTGGGGCAACTATGTGGAGCATTCTGTCACTAGCCCATCACTTATTCATGGACATCCAACCATAAGCATCCACAAGTAATGAGATTTTAAATATATTAAAATATATTAATATATATTAATTTGGAGATGGAGAGGAGTTATTTGCCTTTTAGCTTTTGAACCTGTAGGTTTCTTGTTTCCAAACTTTCTTTGGCAACTGTATGGACTAAAATTTAGTTTTCTTTTCATAAAGCCAGTGTTTCTCTTGTAAATCACATGACATCAGGATGCTTTAAAAAAACAAACCCTGCCAGATAACACAGGACTCATGATGGAGTAATTAGTTGGCATCACTGGAAAACATCAGTTTGGCAGATGATAATAAATTCTGTCTCCACATAAACTCTTGACTCAAACGAAGGTGTCTGCTGCCAGCCCATAATTTTAATTGCAGGCTGATATGGCCACAAAGAACCAGTCATAATGCTTTTTATTTTAAGAGCAATGTAATGTTTCCAAATAATGTCTTTATTTACCCTTTCAACAACAGATATTGATAACTTCAAAGACTTCCATTGCACAAATGTGGGGTCCGGTGATTCACAAGTTCTATTGCTGTGCATGAGTCTGTATTGGTTTTATGAGGCTTGCATTATATATACAGATGCAATGTATATGCAAAATGGTGCAAATATCTTAATTGGATTTTCAAATTGAAAATCTGTACTGGTGTGCCCCACTTTCAATACTCATCTATTTTTTATGAATAATACAATAAGTAAATCAGTAACTTTCCAACTAGGATATCATGTACAAATAATAACAATAAATAAACAAATGTATTGCAAACTGCTAACAAGCACTAGCAGAGGCTTAGGACAATGTCATTTTGCAGCAGTTTTTTGGAGCATCATACCAGTTTGCTCAGTTTTGGTCTTGTGTTCAAATGTGTTTCAAAAAACAAATGTCAATAATTCTGTTACAACAGTTAACATGTATTCCTAATTAATTCTTAAACAGAAAAACAGCTAAAAAGTGTACTTTAATGTCCCACCCCACCTTAATTTGTAAGTGAATTCATGAATATATGAATCATACTATATTGGTAATTGTAGACAATGATACATCCCTTACTTCCATAACATAGGCTAGGTCTACACTGCAAAGAAAAGTTGGGAAAAGACGTGAACTGCAATTTGTGTATCTTTTTCCTCTTTTCTTTCAAAAGAGGCTTTTCCGAAATTTGGCATATCTACATGGTGCCTAATTTCAGAAAAACTTCCTCTTTCAGCATATCTCTTCTTCCTCATAGAATGAGGATTACAGGGATGGTGAAATAATGTGTCCACTTTTTCAGAAATTGTTTTGGAAATTGATACCTTTGGTATCCTGGAAAAGCTCTGCATTATAGACATAGCCATAGTTATTTCACACATACTGGCAATACCAGCAGTCCCCACACTTCTCCCTAAAGCAGGGCTACTCAACTTTGGAAGCCATGGGGGCCACAGTGATACTCATAGCATGTGCCGAGGGCTGCAACTTAAGTGTGGTTGCATATACATGAAAAAATATATATAAACAGCTTCTTTCGCACTGACAGGCATGAATACAAAGATTAAGGCAAGACTACTCCACTCAGGCCCCATTTAAGTCAGTTCTGCTGATATTAATAAAATGCAATATTGACCCGATTTCCATCCATATGACAGCACTTTTAATGAGCAATGACAGTCCAGGAATGTAGCTACTAAAATGCATATAAACAGAAGACCATTATATTGACTCGCCATTGTGGAGCATGTTCCCAGTGGAGGCCATGTTCAAAGGAACCCCGGGTAAACCCAAACCGCACCACGGGCCTCAAACAAATCGGCCGTGGGCCACATGTGGCCTGCAGGCCATGTGTTGAGTAGCCCTGCCCTTAAAGATATGTATCAACCATGTTTCAGAAGAATACCCTCTAGAAGAACATTTCATCTATTAAAATATGGCTTCTCAAGAGGAATCGCTGAGAAAGAAGTCAATTGTTGCTACTTGGGATGGATGTCTTCTGTTGTTTTGTTTTGTGATGGTATTGGGCACAATGAACTTGAATTGAGTTTGTAAACTTATTTCACACCACAGATGCTACTATATAGCCATCATATGATAGTGACTTGTATTCTGAACCAGATATCATTTCATCCTTTAATCCCAGTGTCCAGATCCATCTAGAGACTCTGTGCAATTTTTTTAAAGATTTGTGGCATGACAGGAAAATATCTTATGTAATTTATTATCGTATTTGCTAACAAGAAGAACTAGGGCTGTCAGTTCATCTCAGTTAACTCACAATTCACACAAAAAATTAATTGTGATGAAAAATTAATCACGATTAAAATAATCACAATTAAATACAGTTTTAATCACACCATTAAATAGTAGAATCCCAAGTACATTTTAAAATTTATTGACTTCAATTACAACACTGAATACAGTGTACAGTGCTCACTTTATATTCTTATTGATTACAAACATTTGCACTGTAAAAAAAAAGTAATAGTACTTTTCAATTCACCTTCTACATGCATTGTAGTACAGTTTCTTTATTGTGAAAGTACAACTTAGAAATGCAAGGGCTTTTTTGTAGTGTAACTGCACTCAAAAGCAAAATAGTATAAAACTGTAGAATTTACAAGTCCACTCAGTCCTGCTTCTTGTTCAGTCAACCACTAAGACAAACAAATTTGTGTACATTTACAGGAGATAATGCTACCCACTTTTTATTTACAATTTTCCCTGAAAAGAAGAACAGCATTGCAAGGTATTTACATACCTGAAATGCTAAACAGTCATATTCCCCTTTTTGTTTCAGTCTCCGTCAGTGTTCCCTCTAAGCAGTGTGACATAGGTGATTAATCAGCCCCACCTAGTCAGAGGCTCAAGGCTCAGTGCACCAGAGCTGACTGACTGGGTGGGGCTTATAAATCACCTGTGAAGCTGTGCTACAGTGCAGATTAGAGGGAACACTGATCCCCATGCCAGAGAATATGCTTCCATGCTAATGATGTGTATTATAAAAAAACCCGCAAATGTATTAATAAAATTTGTGACTGAACACCTTCGGGGAAAATTGTATGCCTCCTGCTCTGTTTTACCCACATTCTGTCATATATTTCATGTTATAGCAGTCTTGGATGATGACCCAATACATGTTGTTTTTTTTAAGAACACTTTCACAGTAGATTTGACAAAACACAAAAAAGATACCAGTGTGATTTCTAAAGATAGGTACAACACTTGACCCAAGACTTAGGAATCTGCAGTGCTTTCCAAAATCTGAGAGTGAAGAGGTATGGAGCACGTTTCTAATCTCTTGAAAGAGCAAGACTCTGATGCAGAGACCACAAACCTCATGTGATGGGTTCTGTCACAGAGATCCTCTTGTGATCACCAGTGAATATATTTAAATACTACTTAGCCTTACTGCCCTTCTGGGCACCCATCAACTGTTGATCCAGGCCCTCCATCCTTTTCCAGCATTGATACCAATCTAGGGTCACAACTTTTTGGAATATAACACAGGGTATGTCTACACTACAAAGTTAGTTCGAACTAATGTCCGTTAGTTCGAACTAACTTTCATAGGCGCTACACTAGCGCTCCGTTAGTTCGAATTTAATTCGAACTAACGGAGCGCTTAGTTCGAACAAGGTAATCCTCATTCCACGAGGATTAAGCCTAGTTCGAACTTACTAGTTCGAATGAAGGGGTGTGTAGCCCCTTAATTCGAACTAGTGGGAGGCTAGCCCTCCCCAGGTTTCCCTGGTGGCCACTCTGGCCAACACCAGGGAAACTCGTCTGCCCTCCTCCCGGCCCCGGACCCCTTAAAGTGGCACAGGCTGGCTACAGTGCCCATGCCAGGTGCAAACCTGCCAGCACCCAGCCAGCAGACCCTGCACCTGGCACGGATCGAGCCACCCACCCGATGCCCCCCAGCCCTCCCCCTCTTCCTGGGACCAGGCTGCTGGCTCCTGGGAGCTTGCCCGGGATTACAAGAGGCGGGCACCCGCCTGGGCTAGTGCGGACATCGTGGACCTCGTCCACGATCTCCGCACTAGGCACAGGAAAGTGGCCGGCTAGGGCAGGAGAGCTGCCAGCCTGGCCACCCAGGAGCAGGTGTGCATGAAAATCAAGGGGGTCCACTGAGACCCCCGACCCTGAACCCTGAGCTTACAATGGCCATACTGGGTCAGACCAAAGGTCCATCTAGCCCAGTAGCCTGTCTGTTAGCCGACAGCGGCCAACCCTAGGGACCCTGGAGGGGATGGACCGAAGACAGTGACCAAGCCATTTGTCTCGTGCCATCGCTCTCCAGCCTTCCACAAACTTTGGGCAGGGACACCACTCCTACCCCCTGGCTAATACCACTCCATGGACCCAACCTCCATGACTTGATCTCACTTCCCTTTAAACTCTGTTCTAGTTCTAGCCTTCACAGCCTCCTGCAGCAAGGAGTTCCACAGGTTGACTCTTTGCTTTGTGAAGAACAACTTTCTGTTACTAGTTTGAAGCCTGCTACCCATTCCTTTCCTTTGGTGTCCTCTAGTCCTTCTTTATGGGAACTAATGAAGAACTTTTCTGTATGCACCCTCTCCACCCAACTCCTGCTTTTAGAGACCTCTATCCTGTCCCCCCTCCGTCTCCTCTTTTCTAAGCTGAAAAGTCCCAGTCCCTTTAGCCTCTATTCATATGGGACCTGTTCCCAACCCCTGATCATTTTAGTTGCCCTCCCCTCTCCCACCCTCTCTCTTCCCCTCTCCCACTTCCTTTTCCCAGTCTCCCCCAGTTTTGTTCAATAAAGACAGAGTCCATTTTTGAACACAATTGTCCTTTATTTTGTACATCAAGAAAAGGGGCTAGGGAAGGGTAAGAGGAAGGAGGTGAGGGAGGAATGGGGTATGAGCCCCCGATGGGGAGGACTGGGCTGGCTCTGCGGGCTTCTGGGGGTGGAAGCTCTCCTGCAGCCCCCCAATTGCTCCCTCTCCCCAGATGGCAGCCTGCGGTAAGTGCAGCCGGTCTGATGGCCGAGTGCTGTGATGTGCCCAGTGTGGGTAGTCCAGGCACTCCAAGCCAGGACTGCTTTGCAAGCGGGGCACCCCTGAGAACTGTCTGTCCGGGGTGGGGGTCGGGACCCGTTAAGCGCAGCCCTCGGCTAGCCTGAGACAGCATTTCCACGCTCTAAGTCCTCCTCTGATGCCCTGGCGGCACTGCTTCTGGCCATCCTTAAGCCCGGTTCAGGGTCCACTTAATGTGGACATGCTAGTTCGAATTAGCAAAATGCTAATTCGAACTAGTTTTTAGTTCTAGATGCGTTAGTTCGAATTAGCTTAGTTCGAATTAACTAATTCAAACTAAGTTATTTCGAATTAGCGCTGTAGTGTAGACATACCCACAGACACTGAGATCAGGTCAGTTCTGGGAAGGCTCAGCCAAAGGGATTTGCCTCAGAACCCAAATGCACAACCCTAATGGGACCTGACCCCCCAGATAAATCCATCTTAGTCTGTATAAAGTAATATATAAGGTATGCTCATGTTCACATTTTTTCTCAGGTAAAGAGAGAGATATTACTTGTTCCCCCAGTAACAATTAATTATGCTGCATTTATTGATAAAAAGGGATTTTATTAAGTGGTCATAAGAGATAGTACACAGAAGAAAGTAGGTTACAGAACACACATCCTAAGCTTAACACACTAAGAAACTGATTACATGTAATATCTCACCCTTAGGGTTGTTCTTTGACTGAGCAGAAAGCATCCCATATTAGGGTTTAATTATTCCCTCTTTCAGTCTTAGGGGCTGTGTCTACATTGGCACCCCTTTCCGGAAAAGGGATGCTAATGAGACACTTCGGAATTGCAAATTCCGCAGGGAATTTAAATATCCTCCGTGGCATTTGCATGAACATGGCTGCCGCTTTTTTCTGGCTCGGGGTTTTGCCGGAGAAAAGTGCCAGTCTAGACGGGATCTTGCGGAAAATAAGCCCTTTTCCGGAAGATCGCTTATTCCTAAAAGGGCTTATTTTCTGCAAGATCCCGTCTAGACTGGCTCTTTTCTCCGGCAAAACCCCGAGCTGGAAAAAAGCCGTAGCCATGTTCATGCAAATGTCACGGGGGATATTTAAATCCCCTGCGTAGTTTGCAATTCTGACTGGTCTCATTAGCATCCCTTTTCCGGAAAGGGGTGCCAATGTAGACACAGCCAGGGTGTGTCTAGACTGCTAATTCAGGATATCCTGAAATAGCAATTCTGCGTCTTGAAATGCTCCTCCTATTTCCTGAAATAGTGGGTGCACTATTCCAGTGTTCCTGTAGCCCTCATTCCATGAGGGTTATGGGATTTGTTGGAATAGTGCCTAATTTTGAAATTTGACGCAGTCTACATAGCACAAAATTTCAAAATAAGCTCTTTCGACCTACACTTTTTAAAGCTATACTCATAGCTCATTCCTATAGAAGGGTGCTTTCCTGATGCACTATTAGATGTTTCCAGAAGTCATGGGTGGTAAAAACAGGGGTATGCTGACTATTGTCAGGGGCCCCTATTGTCTGATTTCCCCCCTTTATATAGGATTTTCAAAATGCAGGAAACCTCTTTGTTCAGTTTAAACTCCCTTCCAGGTTTTCATGGAAAAGTACATGGTTTAAGATGGATTCTAGTATCAGGTGACATGGTCACATGCTTTGCAGGACTCCTCACAGCCCCTCCATATGAGCTTACAGAAAAAAACAAGTTTATTCACAGATCATTATTCTGAGTACTGGGCCATTAAGTTCCTTGAGTAGTACTAATGATGCTCATTTAGCATATCTACATTAATAACACAGGTTTATATTGTTTTTTTAACTATAAACACAGGGATTTTAACTTCAAATATGGGAATGATACATGCATGCAAATGGGATAAACATATTCAGTGGATAATAACTTTTCCAATGTTACCTTACATGAAGTGTTGCACATAAAATATATCCAGTTATACCATGTGCATAACGTGTTTTCATGAAGCCTATGGAATGCTCCATGACAATCCAAATCACTAAAAAAGAAAAACCAATCATCTGCTGATGGCATGTGATTCAGATGATAAAAATGAACAAGCATTAGTCTGTACTATTTTGGACTATTATCAAGCAGAAACCATCATCAGCATGGTCACATGTACTTTAGGTGATTAGATGCTGGTCAACATGTAAATATCTTTCAATGTCAGCTATGACAGTGCCATATGAGCACCCGTTCACAGTTCCAGTTGAGTTTTAAACAAAAAAGCAGGCAGCATTATCTACTGCACATGTAATTAAATATATTTGTTTGGGAAATGGGCTCAGCAAGAAGTAGTACTGAGTAGACTTATAGGATCTAAAGTTTTACATTGTTTTGTTTTTGAATGAAGTTTTTTTGTACATTGTTCTACAGTTGCAAGTTTACCTTTCATAATACATAAATTGCACCAGAGTAATTGGGGAACTGAAAAATACTATTTCTTTGGGGGGGGGGGTTACAGTGGAAATATTTGTAATAAAAATAAATTTAAACTGAGCACTGTGCATTTTTTTTGTGTATTGCAATAGAAATCAGTAAATTTGAAAATGTTATTGTTTTATTTTTAATCACTTGAGAGCTCTAATAAAAACCACCTGAACTAGAATAGAAACATATCCAAGTTTTAGCATGTTTCTAAGGAGTGGTTTACCATTAGAAATAATCCTTCTATTTTCAGTGTGGAGAAGATGTAGAAACACTTATATTAATATGATGAAAAGAGCAGTGTAAACAACATCTCAGTGATCCTTGAATATTTGAAAAACATTGTGTTTCTCTGGTTCAATCTGCCATTTTGTTATTTTTTCATATCTGTTTGGGTCAATTATACTCAGGTATTTTTGTGTGTATGAAGAGGAAACAAAAGGTAAGAGAAAGAGTACATAAGTGTTTTATTGTGGGTCTCTCAGGCTATGAGACGTAGGCTTTGATGCAGCTAAGTGTCATTCCCAGAAAGAGGACAGTGCAATCTAATCTCCATGGAGACTGCCTAATTTAATAGCCTGATCCTATGTTGGTATCTGCCTTGGACAATGATTGCTTTAAAAAAAACATAGATGACAAATGTCAACAATACTACTATTACAACAGTTAACATGCACTCCTAATTAATTCTTAAGCATATAATCGGTTACAAAGTGTATTTTGAAATCAGATGGTCTAAGATTTCCAAGGTATCTAGAAGAGAAGGATACCTCATTAAAAATTCTGTCTTTAGTCCAGGTCAGCTAATATGTATTCAGTGTGTGTCCTAACTGAAGGTGAACTAAATAATTGTTGATATATAAAACCAGGGGATTGGAAAAGAGGATAGGGTGCACAAAGTCTACCTTTTTGCTGTTGTGATTGTGTGGCACTGAAAGTCAGGAAAATTAAGTGTTAAGGGGTTTTCCTATACCTACCACCCCCGATTTTTGTCACAGACAGAAAGCAGAACACAAAAAATCCAAAGATGAGGCAATGTGATATTTCCTGGAGTTAGTTCCATGCAAACATATCCCCAGCTCTATATGCCAGCAGAGTCTCTTACCCAGTGTTTCAATTCCAGCTCTGACTCCACAAAGCCTTTACCCCATGCTCCCCTTCTCAGCTATGCTGCTGCAGAGCCTTGTCTGTGTCTCTGTTCGTCATTCCCCATCTCCATATTCCTATTCCCACTTCCTCATACTTAGCAAGCACATATATACTTGTAGTGTATGCTCCCAGGCATACCCCTTAAAGTTGATGCTCATGTTCCATTTTGGAGGCTTGTGAAACTGGGAACTTCATCCCTCCACTTTTGTGTCACACAGGAGGGTAAGGAGTGAAGCTGTGCTCTGGTGAAGGCCAAGTTTTCCTTGGGTTTTTAATGTTTCTTATTCCTCCCCCTGCATTCTCCTTCATCACTCCTAACTGATTATTTGACCTTGTCTTGAGAGAGAAACCAGGCAGCCTTACAGTGTATGCTCATTTATATTGCACTCCCACCATACCCTGTGACACTTCAGCTCCACCTCTAATCTCTTTCACCTCATCTACTTATGGTCAGATATAATACACTCTGTCTTTCATCAAGGCTCAGTATTTCATCAATACAGTTCAATGTGTACATCAAATGCTTCCCTTCTACATTCTCACACATCTGCTGCAGCTACCAAGTTCAGTCCTTCTCAAAAACAGACGAGTTCTTGAATGATGACATGAAGCTCATTGCAGACTATTGTAGTGAATGGCACCTTCAGATGAGCTTTGTCAAGTCAGTTTCTCGTGTATTTGTATCTTCACAATGCTAGCACAAGCCACAAATTAAACATTTTCTTCAATGGCTATCCACAGCATGATCTAAAACCATTGTACCTTGGAGCGACACTGGATAAATAATTGATGTACCACAACTACTTGAAAAAGATGGCAGCCAAAGTCAATATTTGGACCAACCTGTTCAGAAAATTGGCTGATTCAACCTGGGGTGTGAACACCAATAAGTTTAGAACATCAGACATTGCTCTCTGCTATTCAACAACAGAGCATTGCACTCCTGCCTGGTGTTACTCATCTCAGATGAAGCTGGTCAATATAGAGCTTAACAAAGTTATATGATTTTTTGGGGGACTTTATGTGCAACTCCATTGCCATGGCTGCTAATACATACAGGCTGTGTCTACGCTGGCCCCTTCTTTGGAATAGCCATGCTAATTTAGAACTTTGGAATAGGGAAATGCGTGGGGGATTTAAATATCCCCCACGGGATTTAAATAAACATGGCCGCCGCTTTTTTCCCGGCTTGGGGAAAAGCTGGAAAAGAGCATCCAGACTGTATTTCCTACTTTCAAGTAGGAATAAGAGATCCTCCGGAACAGGGCTTTATTCCGGAGGATCGCGCCAGTCCAGACGCTCTTTTCTGGCTTTCCCCAAGCCGGAAAAAAAGCGGTGGCCATGTTTATTTAAATCCCGTGGGGGATATTTAAATCCCCCACACATTTCCCTATTCCAAAGTTCTAAATTAGCATGGCTATTCCAAAGAAGGGGCCAGTGTAGACGTAGCCAACGAGAAAGCCTCTGTCATGCTGCAGGCTAAGATCCACGTGAACAGTGATCTGCCTTTGTATGCTGACATTTTCAACCCTGCTGGAGCTCACCTGTCTTCTAGATGCCCTTTATGGTCATTTGTGCTATCACAAGACATGGCAAAGGAATCTTCATGACTCAATGAGTGGTCAGCAATAACATTTGTTATTCTGTTCACCAGACTTTGATCTGCCTAAGGTAATCTCTGAACTGATTTTGAACAGGACAAGACAACTATGAAGCTAATCTCTTTAAATTTGATTTCTCTAATAACCCATGATACAGCTGTGGTCTACTTCAAACCATGTTGTATATTTCTGATGAGTGCCCACTGACTTACTTTGACAGATTACTATTGGATGCTACTGATATGATCACATGGCTGGGCACGTTGCACATACACTGAAAGAATGGACCCACATCAAACGATCATGGGCTCTGGACCATGCTTTTCCTCACTTGCTCTAGAACACGAACAGGGATGGTGCTTCACCCAGTTCTCTTACTAATGTATATTACTACACAAAGGCTTTTATTGTTAAGAAACCTTTTCCTAATATCGAACTGAGTCTTTTCCTTCAAGTCAGTGTTTCTTTACCTACTATGTGATCAGTAGTTGCTAGACAGTTTAACAACATACTGAAGGATAAAAGTAAATGATTGTTACACTTAATTTCATATTTTTATAAAATATTCACATTCATCTTACATTTGCTCAATAGTGTGCCAACATAATTTGCTCTTACTCGATCATTTGTTTTTAAAAAGGAAAATTCTTCATAAGCAATCAGTTGTCATGTTGCAAAAAAATCACCATATTTATGAGTTCCCAATTTAATTAAGTGGAATGGAAATTGTTTTAAACTTCATAATCTTCAGAAATTCTGCTCCTCTTTTGATTTTGCAGCTGAACAGAGATAGGAGGACAAAAGCATCACACTTCTGAGATCTATGTATTAGATTCTGTCAGCAAGTCCTCAACAGAAACTGAGCCCATTATTTGGAGAATTTGCATTAGCGCAGATAAGCAATCATTCTTTTCCATCTGAAAGACAATTAATTCCTGGTTTGTCAATGTACAATTCAGCAAACTACAATTTTTTCTTGCACACAAAATCATGTCTTATCTTTTGAGATGACAAGCCATGCATCAGCAATTTTACTTAAACACACACTTCAAATAAATTGTCATACAATGCAAAAAATGGTAATTGCTTAGACTTAGTGACTAACTGGGTGTCTGTCTAAGAATTCTGTATATTGCTCACCGCCATTATACATGGTCACCACCATTATATATGGATCATTGTACCCATGAACTTATAAGAGGTGTGAATTACGAAGCCTGGATAAAGCTCTGCAATTTCACTATATTTCCCAGTGATGTTGGGCCAAATTCAGTGGTAAGGTCGCAAGTAGTGTGAAGTGGATGCCATTAAATCATAATAACGAGTGTTAGAGATAAAGTAGTGTGTAACTTGTACCATTTTGGTATTCTGAGTGGCTATTTGGTGCAAAAATTAATATGCTTTTCCAGATGAGACCAGAGTTAAAGTAAAGCAGGTCTCCCATTCGCCATATTTTTTCACCACAAAGGCCAGATTTGGTTCTCATTTAGAACACTAAATCCAGAGTACCATTTCTCCAGATTATTTTACATCAGAATCTGGCCCCTAATCCTGATTGCACATGAACCTGACTGATCTCAACCTCTGTTGAGCCTAATGACCTTTGACACCAAAGTGAATTTCATCCCTTTAGAAGAGAACCTAAAAAGCCAAATGTTTATGAACTGATGAGTACTTTTCAGGATCAACTAAGACTAATATTCCAGCCTAATTCCAATTAATGTTAGACATTACATAGACATTTTGGACCTGACTCATAGTCCATGTCGCTCCATCTAGTTAAGATTTGATCAACTTTTATGTTTCGCTATCATGCTATTTAAAATCATTTGCATTCAGAGCTAAAAGCTGTGATCATCTCACCTTAGTGCAGTGGAGGGCACACTGCAGCCCATTGGGGTTCTATATGTGACCCATGAGATATTTTGTTTATCGTTTCCCAGATGCACGGTTGCCAGATCCCTCTGGTTTCAGAACACATACGTTTTTTTCCTAACACACACATAAAGCAAGGGCCGGGCTGATTGCACACAACATTGACTGTGAGAGCCATGTACTCCCTCTGCCTCCAGCTGGCACACCCCAGAAATACTAGGTATGCAAACTCAGTTAGCAAAATTACCCTATTCTGGGAGACCATCTTGGCTATAACAATTTTGCAGTCTACCAAGATGAAGGATGGCCACTCATAGAGCCCACTCACTAGACTAGATTGCCCATCACTTTCTTGGTCCTTTAACTTAAGGGCAGACTCTTCCTACTGTTTTCATTTTCCTTAAATCATAAGCACAAGTCAACAAAAGCCAGTGGCGTTCAACATCTTTTATGAAAGCTATCTTATAGACTTATCAGGAACCAGTTGGCCTAGGTTTGACTAGAATCTATTAGCATAGCAGGTTAAGTAGTACATGTTCCCAAACCTGTACTGCTATATAACCATATAAATGTGCTTGTTTCATTTAAGTGTTAGGTGAAGTGATGCATCTTAAATGAGAAACCTGATCCTCAAACTTTTTATTCCTGTCAGTGGTCCTCAACTGAAAAAATTAGTCCCACTGAAGTTAAAACCATTTGTATCTGGTCGATAAATCTTTATGTGATTTACAGTTCCATATCTGATAACAATGTATATATATATGCTATCAACTCGTGGGCTGGATTTGATAGATTTATTGGGTTATCCTGTGGTTTATTGGAAGCAAAAAGGTCTTTCTTGTAAATTATATTGGAGAAAAAAAGTATAAAAAAGAGATTAAGTGAATTTACCACAAGAATAAAATATAAATGGAGTTACTATTGCAAGGGTAGAGGCCATTAATTCTACATTCAATTAACTTCCATAAGTTTATTGTTGAAATAAAATGATTGGTTTGCTGCTGATGGATTCCATCATCTGAACATTAACCATCTTTAATATGCTAATAATCATGAATGTGTTAACAACAGAAACCCAAATACTTAGAAAACTAAAATTTCAAGGCAAGTAATCCTTTATCATCAAAACATATCATAGCAAAGCAGGAAAAGGTGTGGCTAACATTTTCAAAATTGGATGCTAGATGGGAGGCACCTAAACCTATTATGATAAGGAATCTGAAAAACATACGTTTGTTTTCAAAAGGTAGGAATCACTTGCAGCTTTCAGTGACATCAAACACAGAATGCATGTCTTGGTTTAGTAAACAGTGTTCTGAGTAACATTAAACACAGGTTTTGAGAGTGATTGTTTTTACCGCTACATTTTTATTGAAATGAATATGAAGGAAATCCTGAGAAGACATTCTTTCTGTTACTGTTATAATACCACTCAGACTTCAAGACAGAGACAGTAATCAATCTCACTTTCACCTGATTCAAAATTAAGGCTCACCTTCTGATTTGGAATAACAAAACACATGTCTCTGGTAAATACACCTACTTATGGTGAGGCTGAAGTTGGTCTTAAAGCTGTAAGATTGCATGTGTATGTGTATGAGAAAGAGAATAGTCCAATTGAACAGACACATAGGTAATGAGCATAAGATGAAATTTAACTCTTTACTCCAAATTAGCCCAATGCCAAGGACAATTTAAACATTTTATTTATACCCTATTTTAATGGATTAACTGCAATTTAAAGTGGTGCACATGCCTTGTACTGATCATCTGTACAGGACTGAATTATATCCTTTAATAATCAGAATGAATTGACTACTGCTGTTCACCTTGCTCTCATGTATGGTTATTAATTTGTGCTTTGTACATTTAATTATTATGTCATTCAATCCTGAGAAAAGCAGCATAAATGTATTGATAGAACCTTGCCTAGACAAAGCAAATTAGGTATGTTTAAGAACAAAATCTCCTGAAATGAACTATTTAATTTTTCAACAGAGCAAAATCAACAGAAGAAATAAAAAACAATGGAAAACACAGCCTGTAAAGTTTTTGATCTGCACAACTAAAATTGTTTATATTTGCATAAAGGAATTGTTTTGCTCATCTTTTCACTGCATTATACAAGTAGCTGCATGCTTTATAAAATCCAGTGAAGCAAGTGTCTTGTTCTTGTGATAAATAGAAGCACAGAGCAGAACATGTTGTTTCCAAACAAAACCCATAATTTCTAACCAGTGTTTTGTTTTAACAATGTAACTATCATTATGTATTGTAAATTTTTAATGTATTACCTTTCTGTAGTATGTCCTTAAAATAAATGGGAAGAGACATTAACTTAATTTAGGATCTCACAGGATTCATGGCCAAACTAAAAACTTTTTCACTTACATTATAAGCTGCACGGTCACGCTAAATTTACACCAATAGAAATGATCAAGTTGACAGGTCAGGATAACAATTAAGTACTAAAATACTGATCTGGGTACCAGTGACATGCCAGAAAATATCAGTTTCTTCACTCCCCTGAGCAATGGTATTTGGACTGTGGCTGGCCCTTTCGCAAAGGGTACACACAAAAAAAGAAAAAAAAAAGAAAAGCTGCTTATGTCATTGATGAAAGGGCTGGAAAGAGTCTAGCCATTAAGCTCTCGGATGCCATTTCCAGAAAAACAATCTCTTAATTTTTTTCCTTCCAATGTTGAGCAATAATGCCTCAAGATATCCAGGACTGTAACACAAAAAATATTAACACAAGAATAGACAAATGGCTAGTCTCATTGGATCTCTCAAGTAGCTAATGTCTGACATTGACCAGTTCCAAAGGAAGGTGTAAAAAGGGTGATACTTTTTCTTGAACCAAGCTAGTGCTCAGCTAACAAAAAAATGCATAATTTATATGAAATAAAGGGGCTATGGTAATGCATAGTAAGTATTGAATACTTCTGAAAGGAGCTGAATTATTGGCCACAACAATATTCTGTGGGAAAACTTTAAACATATATTTCATAGGGAAGCATTTCCTTTGATTTAACCTGAAGCAAAGGTTTAGTACTGATTTGAACACAGGATCTGGAGCCAGGAACTCCTGGCACTAACAATGAGGCTTTCTCTTCTGTGCACTTGGGCAAGTCATGTAGCTGCTCTCAGCCTCCATTTGTTTTTGAGGATTAAAGAATTAAACAGTACAGTGCTTTGAAGATTAAAAACACTGTATTAATGCTAATTATTATTCTCTGTTTTGAATATCTAATCAAGGTACCAGAACATTTTCAAAACCCAAATGAGAATAAAGATAGTGACATCATTTCTTTAGATGATCAAGGAGGCTGAGAATAGTCATTAAACATCTGCCCATTATAACAGTAGAATTCCCCTTATTCAGAAATTCAAGAGCTTTTTCAACTTACCTGTAACAATTCCCGTTTCAATGCCTAATATATTAACTACACTTAATTCTTTCATAGGATGCCAGAGTGTGTTATTGTTAATTAAGGGAAAAATTTTATTCTATAATTCTGATAAGTTGTTAAAGCTTTTTGCCTTGTTAGGGCTCGAGAACTCCCTTGGTGTGATTATTGAGCCATTAAATGTACTGTGGTTCTGGACCACTGACACTTCTGTGCATTTATGCTGCTTCAATTATGACAATGATTTACAACTACTTGACCTTTTCAAGTGAGACAAAAACTTCATTTCTGAATGCTCTAGTGCATATGTTCATTTCAGATTCCATTTTGTAAGAACATAAAATTATGCATGACACAGACTAACGACATTAGCCCTGTTGGATTGGCAAGAGATGAAATCTGTGGCCTCATAATGATATATATAAGATATGATAACTGAAATCTAAAATGAGAAATAAGTGCTATCTACTCTAGATTCAGAATGAAAAACACCTAAATACAGTTGGTTGAAAATATAGTGTGAATAAATCGTGGACATGTATTCCTTTCCAACTGTAATTAGTTCAAAAGCGCTCTTGGTTCTTCAAATACATTTGATACACGTAAGTATTCTCTTAATTGTTTGCACAAACAATTTTCATCCTAAGGAGTATTTGCAAATTGTTCACTTTTAACTATTTTTCTATGACTTATCAGAGATGTGAGTGTATCAGAGAGCATTGTTTATGCTTTGTGATTGGGTCTGTGGAACTTTAAAAAAAGGGAGAATTACAAATGAGAAATAGGTATTAAAAGAACTATCCTTATTCCTAAGTCCATACAAGTGCAGGACCAAAATGAAGTTCACTCAGCTCACATGAAGACAGAGGCCTTTTCTACACTATGCACCTCTGCTGATTTACTTCAGTTACGCAAATAGCATAGTTGAAGTCGACATACTTCTTGCATGAAGAAAGGTTGGTGGAGGTTGCTGTCCCATCAATGGTAGCTATTCTTCTTGTTCTGTACTGGGTGTGTTGATGGGAGTGTGCTCAGAGATCAATTTATCACATCTAGAGCAGATGTGATAAATTGACGATCGGTGGATTGATCACTGCAGCGTCACTTCATCATATATTGGAGACAAGTCTTGAGTGGTATGTTGCTGGAGCAGGAAGTGAAATCCATCCTGCAATCAAGAGGTCTCCTCTGGATGCTATTCCAAACTACAGGTTATTGAAGCACATATGCTGAAGTAAGTTTGTCAGAAGCAATACAAGGAATATTCAAAACATAGGAAGCCTTTCAGGAAGATGCGAAAATGTTTTAGCTGGTCACATACCCTATACTCTATGACAGTACTAGTGGAGATAGTGTTGTAGGAGCGTGGCAAGGAAAGGAGGAGGTATAGCATGGACACCAGTGGCAAGGAAAGGAGGAGGCATAGCATGTACACCACTAATCCTACAGCTATTCCACAAACACAGTGGGACCCAGCTACTAGAGGTTTACATCATAGGTCAATCTCTAGACATGATCTAATCTGTTCCAATGCTGATCCAAGAGTCCCAGGATAGAAAATATGTAAGCCAGCCATCCTCCATCCTTGCACCAGGCTCTTATCTGGCACAGAAATTAATTAAACATTACATGGCTCTGTTGCCATACTAGACATGCCCAAATGAAGCAGCGATTTGAATGAATAATCGCCGCTTCATTTAAATTAAAATGGCTGCCGCACTGTGCCGATCAGCTGTTTGGTGGCACAGTGCTATAGTCTGGACGCTCCGCGGTCGACATCAAAGGCATTTGTCAACCTCCCCGGTAAACCTCACCCCACGAGGCATAACAGGGAGGTCAACAAATGCCTTTGATGTTGACCGCGAAGCGTCCAGACTACAGCGCTGTGCCACCAAACAGCTTATCGGCACAGTGCGGCAGCCATTTTAATTTAAATGAAGTGGCGATTATTTAAATTGCCACTTCATTTGGTTATGTCTAGTAAACTAATCTACATGGCTCTGATGACAGAGCCATGTAGTCTAGACATACCCTCACAGTAAAACAAAAGGAAAAAGTTTTCTGGTGGATTCCGTTTCAACAGCCCAGAAGGTGGTAACATTTTTCCTGTTAACTAAATGGATTACTTCTGGTATCACAAAATAGTGTTTCTGAGTCTTTATAGCGCACCTGTTTCTTTGACATCGTTTTTGAAGTAACAGGCGCACTATTCCAACACCACTGTAAACCTCATTTCATGAGGATTAAGGGATGGTTTGGAATAGTGCCCTATTTTGAAATTTGGCGCTGTGTAGACAGCACTAAATTTCAAAATAAGCTATTTCAAAATTCACTTGACATAAGCTACACAATTTGCATAGCTCAAATTGTGTAGCTTATTTCAAGCTAAGGGTGCAGTGTAGACACACCCTAATGGAAAAAAAGACCTTATTCCTATAAAGTTTTTTCCTGTTCTTAGATCAGGGCTTTCTCTTTTTCATTCTGACTATGTCTCTAATTATGTGACTCCTACAACTTCTGTTATCACAGCTAGACAAAAAGGTTTTTTTTTAATTTGCTTAACCCACACATGATCAGCAATAGCTGTGCTAACCACTATATTTAGAAAGTAAGCTCTTTGGGGCATGAGTCTCTTGTTCTCTGTGTTTGTATAGCATCTAGCTAAGGGGCTACTGGTAGCAGACTCATTTAATGAGGCTGTAGCTGACTCATTAATCTGTTGGAGGCCGAGGTGCCAAAAGGTGGGGGGGGGGGGTTGCAGGGGGGAGGCAAAGAACCACACCCAGCAGGCATGTTACTCTATTATTATAGACATTAATATTTGTTGTGCTTTTTGGGAGTTGTATGTTCATCCATAAACATTTGGACAGTGAATAGTTTATTCATGATAAAGAGTGCAAAAACTGAAAGTTGAACAAATTTTAGAAAAGATGATTATTCAACTGAAATTGACACTAAATGTATGTGCTGGAAGTAATGAGATAAAACAACATTATGTAAAACATAGGCTATATGATCTAGAAAAGTAAATGACTGAGGATTAGGGAAACAATTATCAAAATAATGATGAAATCACTTTAGTATCTAGTCTAGGAAAAGAATATATTTAATCAGAGTGAATTTTTGAGAAAAAAGTGGGTTTTTTTTAAATTAAATGTGTATCTAGTTGGTACACATAGGAATGAAGTGGTATCTTTAAAAAAATCAGATACTTGGTTTTCACTGAACTGGATGCTAATTCGCTCCAACTACATGGTGAATAATATACCTATTACCTCGGGGACAAAGACTCTTTCAGTCTTCTGATATGACACTCTTTACTCCCCCATTCCACATCTATGAGTCAGTATCAGACACTTAATCTCTGCTTTTCCTCACAACTGTGTGGGAGTTTGTTTTGACTGGAATTAGACAAGCATCAATACTGTAATGCTCCATGCTTCTAGGGAGAACTTCTAATGCAACCTCTTTAGTTGTAATTATCTCTCAGACAGCTGTCCTCTTCATGGAAAAGTTTAAGATTCCAAGTCCATAATTACATTCACTTCATGCAACTTTAATATGACAGGTATATTCATTTTTTTTAAAAGTGAAAAAAAGAACCCTACCTTCTTCACCTTGTACCTGGGAATAACAGAGTCCTTGTTCCCACATATTTCCCCTCATTCACCCTCCCCCCCACACACACATACTCACACACAAAGAAATAGTGGAAGCCACATGCACCTTAAACTAGAAATATACTAAAGCGACGAGGAGTCCTGTGGCACCTTATAGACTAACTGAAGTGTAGGAGCATAAGCTGTATCAATATATACTGTATCAATACTTATTTTATTTCCAACTTTATTTACTTTCCACAGAAAATTGGCCATGATCCCATTTTTCCAGACTGGTTTGTGTAACAATCTACTCTGTTAAGTGACTGACACATTGCACTTCAGAAGTGGTTGCATTTCAATAATGTGTGAAGTGACTGCTGAGTGTCTGCAATAATAGATATTGAGACTACTGGGACTGGTGCTTCCAGAAGACTTGTGAAAATCTGGTGCTGAGTTTAAATATTTTACCTCTAAATCAAACAGAAGAGTTTGTATTAGAACCCTGACAGAAATGTAGCCGTGTTAGTCTGGTGTAGCTGAAACAAAATACAGGACTATGTAGCACTTTAAAGACTAACAAGATGGTTTATTAGAAGATGAGCTTTCGTGGGCCAGACCCACTTCCTCAGATCAGAGGAAGTGGGTCTGGCCCACGAAAGCTCATCTTCTAATAAACCATCTTGTTAGTCTTTAAAGTGCTACATAGTCCTGTATTTTATTAGAACCCTGGACCTCTGATTCCCATTTCTTTCGTAAAAATGTCCAATGTAGTCTAAAGCAGGGGTTCTCAAACTTATGATACTGCGACCCCTCTCTCAGTTGCTCACGACCATCCTCTCCATTGCCACTACCCCCCCTCTCAGTTGCTCATGACCCCCCAGTTTGAGAAACGCTGGTTTAAAGGAAGAAAAGTTCCTCCTACCACATGTAGTATAATGCTTCATTATACTACAAGAACTATTATCTATTGTTATTATACTTACAATGTTTTAATCATAAGCTATTTTACACTATTGACAATTTGAAATCTGATATATCTATATTTCACCAATGTAGCTTCATGGAAGTTCTAGATACAATGAAAAAAATATTAAGTCTGTCCTGAGACTCCTGACACATTTGAGCTACCATTGCTTACTGCATTTTTCTGGCTTACTCAAACAGTAGCCTAAATTTTTTTGGAGTATTAATGAATTCAGAATATACAATTTTACTACACTCGCCATCACCCACACACATGGTTTTCAGAGGGAAGAAATCAAGTAAAAAAATTAACAAAACAAAAATTGATTCATCTTCCACATTATATTAATTTATTTATGGAGCTCCTTACAGAACTAGGCAAGTGGCTGATAAAATACTACACAGACTTTTCTATGTTTTCATCCCAACTGATTTTCAGCTATAGACCATAGTTTTCACTTTTCTCTGCAGCATAACTCTGTCTACGAAGTTAACTCCTCCTTTGGCATATTGGGACCGAACGATTTCTCATTTAGTTAGAGAAAGATTCAAGATGAAAAGTTCAGACACGTTTCTCCACAGTTCAGATCAGCCATTTGAGTTCAGCCCATTGCAAGGACATTGGTCATACATGCACAGACTGAGGGACAGTCCACACTATAAATGTAAGTTGACCTTTACATACACCTGTGATGTAGTGGGAGTGTTGTTACATTTGCTCTTTGCTGTATTGTGCTGTGTGTGTGTGTGTACCTCAGTTTCCACCAGGCATCGCAGCACTCTCTGCATGAGGAGGGAGAGGCTAAGCATGACTCACTCCAGTTGTGTATTGGGCCCAGACACCTGAGGCCCAGAAATAGGAGATAACTCCTGCCCGGGGAAAGGAGACAGGGCTGACTTCTGGCTGGAGATAGGGTCTGCAGGAAGAGTCAGTCTCATCTGGGCTAGGATGAGAGAAAGGGCTTAGAGCAGGAAAGGGGGCGGGGAAGGATCTAGGACCCCTTCTTCCCAAAATTAACAATACTGTCTGCTCTTGATACTTGTGCTAACGTTGATTCTATGCTATGCTATGCCCCTGTGACCCAATACAACTTCTGTTCTACCTGCAGGCTGAGAGTCACATCTGGCTGCGAATGGAGGTACAGGGTCGGGGAACCCTTGACATGCTGTGACAACACCCACTGCAGTAATCTGGTTTTGCATGTCCATGCTAGCTCCTTTGTTCAGCAGTGATCTGTGTGGCGCTGACAGCTGGAACAATCAAATGTAGACACTGTGTTGCTTACACTGACACTACATTGACTTATGTACATGAAAATAAGTGCTACACCTCTCGCAGAGGTGAAGTAAGTTTGTGTAGTGGGTGACCTACATCAGCAGGAGATACATTTTAATATAGAGTAAGGTCAACGTAAATTGCCTTGTATTCAGGTTCAAACTCCAGCCAAGGCAGGAGTTATCGAGAACTGAGGGTCTGGATCTGGCATTTAACTTTGTTTAAAATCCTAATATAAATGAATTAAGTTTAAACAAAATATGCATCCAGTCACACCAAGAAAATTTGTGGCTTACTTCATATATGCTGCTAAAGGAATGTGGCAAGTTCTGGAAAGCATGGGGTAGGGAAAGGAGGTGATTCCCAAAACCATTGCTTTATAGAAATTGGGCAGTCAGGCAATTGACCAGGATAATGACCATAATGCTGAGGAGCTAACTGAAACTTTCAAACTGCTAAAGTACAGAGTTACTATCTTCAGAAAACTTTTAGGTTCCTATAGATGGTATACTAAATGAAGTCATTAGTTTACAAGATAACAGCTACCGGGATCTGAAATGGCAAGTTGTAGATGACTGATGATGAAGTAATTGCTAACAGGAAACAGTTTCTCTCCCCTATAAATCATTCTTTCAGGCAAGGCTCAAAACAGAAATGGCCATTTGATGACTGTTCTATAGTATACAAGATACATTATCGGTTGCAGTGAGTGCTTATGTGCCCACTGGCCTATACTGAACAAAATATTATCCCCGTTGACATTAATGGGCATCTTTTGCTAGCAGTCCCATAACAGCCACATGCTGATGAATATGTATGTTGAAAAACGTATGTTGAAAAAAAAAAAGAATTCCACTGAACAATACGGGGTGAATTAGTAGGACTGGGTAGTGAGTACCCTTATTCTGCTGTACAGGTGCTTTAAGGATAACATGAGTAGGCCTTTGGGAATTAACCCATTGTTGTATGATACTCGTGAAGTACAGACATTCTCAACAGAGTTCATTGTACAGATCTCATATCTATGGATCAATGCCTTGACTTAACATTTTCCAGAGTGTGATGTGTGCTGCATTGAGGGACTCAATGGGATAGTGACAGTGTAGGTCTCCCTACCCTCAAACTGTCCTAAAATAAGGTGGGGCCAAACAAGGGGAATACTGATTTAATTATGTCCCTGAAGGGAGACAGAGCTTTCAAAATATGTCCACTACTGAGCTAAAGAGTGCCTAGTAACTGAGGACACACTCCATATTTGTTATATGTCTGGGAAACTCCACTACTCAGCTTTGCCAGTCCAGCACATTTTAACAGCACTAGATTCATTTAATATCAGGCTGAGTTAAAAAAAAAGTAAATTTGTATTAAAACTGCCATTTGGAAATATGTTTTCCAGTTTGCACTTGATGAAAAATGCTTCTTGCTGTGGCAAATCTCAGAACACAGCACTGAGCAAAGAAGAGGCCCATTTCCTTTTAATGTGTGTGCATAACAATATTAGTTTCAGATGGCTGAACAGATAGTACAATATTTCAGGAAGTCATTTGTGCATCCATTCATATGTTAAATACTGTGTCCAGCATAACATACAGTATCAGAGACATCCTTGAGCTGTCAGACATCTTGCTTCCTGGTGTTTGCCAATATTCATCACAAGAACTGCTGATTAAGAAGGAAAATATTGCTTGCTTTATTCATGCTCTTCTGAAGGTATTAGAACATATTCAAGCAGAGCCCAGTGTAAATCACAGAAACCAGACAAATTTCACAGTTACAGTTTGTTCATAGTATCAGTATCAAGTGTCCAGCTTTGCGATTGATTGAATGGAGATTTTTTCTCCTGTGTTGTGTACATTTTCAGGTAATTTAAGAGTTTTGCAAAGATTATTTGGAAATAAGAACATAAAATAAATGTGTGTTGTTAGACTTTACACATTCAAATATACTGAAATTGGTACACCTATGTTATATTTACATGCAAGAAAGCTACAGATAGGGCACATAAATGTGTATGCCAACATGCATGTTTTAAAGGGATTAATTCAAGCAACTGCACTTGAAAAATTGGCAATAGATGTTGAATCTCTGTGGTCCCGGACACCCTGGTCCAGCAACATCCGAAGTCTGGCAGGACTATGGATGTTGCTAGAATAGAGACTCCTAGTGCAGAAGTTGCTGGCAGCTGGGAGCAGAGCCATCCAGTGGGGCCAGTCTGGCAGTGGAGCCTTTAGGGCACCAGAACTTGCACCTGATGGCACTGGGAAGCTGTTGGGGCTGCCGGAGCCTGCAGGGTTGGGTGGTCACGGATTCTGCAGCCAGTGGGGCCGAGAGCACCGGTTGGGCTGCTGGAATGGCTGCCGGATGCTGCATGGATGGGCTCTATTCTAGCAACGTCCATGGTCCTGCTGAAATTTTTCATCTTCTCACAAAAGCCTGGAAGCTACTCAACTCTGGAAAGACTTGTGTTGTGGCAACAGGTCCCTAACTTCAATCCTCTCTTTTCCTGGAGTCAGAGCACAAATGTCACTTAAGAAGCTAGAAGAAGAAAATTCTAACATTAGTCATCACCTGTCAGGGTTTTAATGTCACACAATTAGTGATTTCCCACAATAATTTCAAGGGAGTGTAAAGCTGTTTGGGTGCCAATACAAGTGTGAGAAGTGGTTTTGCATGTGTATTAAGTGAGGCTAAGTGCTGAGTGAGCTCCCCCACACTTAACAACAGTAAGTCTGTAAACCTCCATGCAAACTTTTCTGACATGTACAGGGCAAAAAAGTGGGATATGGAAAAATCTTGTTTGTAAAAGAAATCTCCTTCACTATCAGTTAGTAGCTAGCTCATTCCATAAAGCATGAGTTGCATATAGTGTATCTACTCCAATACAATTATGGACCATCCTTGCTTCCATATAAATTGACTCATACCTTTCTGAATCTGCCAGTCTTTTGGACTCACTGATATCTCGCATCAGAGAGTTCCACTGCTTAGCTTTCTGCTGTGTTTAAAGTAGCTGTTTAAACTCTTCTTGGGGAACAACCACCACATTCAGTCTAGAGCCTGCCTGGGTATGTCTACACTGCCACCCTAGTTCTAACTAGGGTGGGTAATGTAGGCAATCGAAGTTGCAAATGAAGCCCGGGATTTAAATACGTTAGTACTGTTACACCTCGTTAGAAAGCCTAATTCGAACTACCTACTCCGTGCCACGTGTAGCCGTGAGCACGGAGTCCGCACTAACGGGGATTTAAAAATGGCGGCACCCGGCAAGATGCAAATGAAGCCTGGGATTTTAAATCCTGGGCTTCATTTGCAACTTCAATTGCCTACATTACCCACCCTAGTTCGAACTAGGGTGGCAGTGTAGACATACCCCATGTTTGTAAATAACATACTACATTAGGTTCTTGATTCTATGAGAGATGCTGGTGTACCAAATGCCAGCTGTGGCTACTGATATAGGTGTTAGCTAAGAACTAACAAACTCATTGCTAGAAAGCAGCTGTATGTTTCCTGTATGTTAGTTTTGTTCAAAAGAGATATATTAGTCTTATGGCAATGTATTTGGCATTTAGGGTGTGTCTAGACCACATGGCTCTGTCGACGGAGCCATGTAGATGAGTTTACTCCGCAAAGGGAAATGAAGCGGCGATTTAAATAATCGCCGCTTCATTTACATCAAAATGGCCGCTGCGCTGTGCTGATCAGCTGTTTGTTGGCACAGCCCGGCAGTCTAGATGGGGATCCGCCGACCCCAGAAAACCTTTGTCGACAGATCCTTTATGCCTCGTGTAACTTCTAAATAACTCTTTTATGACCTTGTTCTAGTTTATAAGCCTTTAGGTTTGGCCTGGTCTCTCCAGGCATTAAAGATTATGTCATGTGATGAGACCTCCAGGAAAATGGCAATCAAATAGGCAACTCTAAATTTTAATTAATTATGGGGTTAAATACAGATGATGTGAGGTGTAAGTGTTAGGTCTAAGGTACAGATTGACGTGGAGTAAGTAACTGTCCTATTGGTACTGGGAGAAACCTGAATGTTTTGTGATATTTGGTGTAAGTGCCCATTTATCACCAAGCTTGCCTGGGTGGTAAGATTGACTATAGAGCCTAATGTGACTGCCCAGTGACTACATGATAAGATAGTTACAGTGATCCAGGCATTCACATTTGTTATTGAATTGGTGAAATTTAACTGCAGAATATACCAATACTTTGGGGGGAGAGGGAGGTCTGCAGAGATGAAAGTGAGCCCCAGTATTTCCCCTGAAAACTTGTTTTTTACATATCAGTTACTAAGGCAGCATGACTACTAAAGTAAATACAGGGTATAGCTGTTAATATCATAAGTCTTTGTTTAGGTTCTTGCAGAGAAAGGCAACTTTAACCATCATAAAATAATTTATTTTAATGGAGTGTGGGGAAACAGGTGCATTCCTAGAAGCAGTTCATTTTAATAGGAACATTTCATGGTTAAGAGCATAAGATTGGCCATTCTGGGTCAAAAAAAGGTCTGTCTAGTCCAGTATCCTGTATTCCAACAGTGGCTAATTCCAGCTGCTCCAGAGAGAGTGACAGAACAGTGATTCCTTCTAACATCCATTTCCAGCCTCTGGCAAACATAGGCCTGGAACAACATTCCTACTCATCCTGGCCAATAAGTATTGATGGACCTAACATCCATGAATTTATCTAGTTCCTTTTTGAACCCTGTTAAAGTCCTGGTCTATACAACATCCTCTGGCAAGGAGTTCCACAAGTTAACTATGTGCTGCATGAAGAAATACTTCCTTTTGTTTAAAAACCTTCTACCTATAATTGTATAGATTCTATACATAGATTTATAGAACTGGGAATTAGGAAGACATATAGCATTTATTGCTGACTGATGCAGAGCAGTGCAACTTTGTTATGACTTAGTTTCCCATTTATAAGATGAAGAGCTGCATAGCTTGCTTAATTATTCATGAAGCCTTTTGAAAGCCTTAGTTGGAATGCCTTACAGAGATGGAAAAATACTCTAATCTTGACCCCATTCCTGAGCATTAATAATCTGTAGTAAAATGACTGATGACCCATTTAATTCTTAGCATAGCTAGTACAACTTCAAAAGCTATTCTCACAGGTATAGGTGCCAATTGCTTTATGGTTTCTTTTTTCCAGCATAAACTATTTATTAATCTAACCACTTTTTGGCTGACATGATATGATATGAACAGGCACTATTCAGCTCCCCATGTACAATAATTCTGGTTTGCACCTATTTTGTAAAATGATTGTTACGTTCCATGATTATGTCTGCAATCTCTAACTACCAGTAACAAGCACTAATGTCATATCGGTTTACCAGAAATATGAGTTTGCTTTTGAGGCGCGAAAAAGGCTCAGTCTCTTTGGTGACATGTAACAACGAACTGGAGGTGGAGAAAACAGAAAAAGACAGTTGCTGGCAGAACAAGTTCTTGAGGAGAGGATGACAGCATAAAGAAAAATGGGACAATTTGAAGAACACGTCTTTACATACCAAACATAAGCCACTGAAAAGCCATTGGATCTGATTTTGCTCCAGCAAAGTCACCCCAGAATATCTGAGAGCAGGATCTGTTTTGCTTCCTCTACAGATAATAAATAGCAGAATTAGACTAGATACTGATCTCAGTTACTCCACTGTAAATCTGAAGAAATTCGTGTATGTCTAAAATCGGTGGTGTTATTCCAGATTTGTGGCTGAGATCAGTGTCTAGCCTTGTGTGGGGGTGCTGCACTCTACTATATGACTGCGTCTAGACTGGCAAGTTTTGCACAAAAACTTGCCAGCTGTCTACACTGGCCGCTTGATTTTGCGCAAAAGCACTGACGTTCTACTGTCTGAAATCAGTCCTTCTTGCGCTGACGTTCTACTGTCTGAAATCAGTGCTTCTTGTGCAAATGCTTTGATGTTCCCGTTCGGGCAAAAGCCCTTTTCCGGAAATGTTTTTGCGCAAGAGGGCCAGTGTAGACAGCTAAAAACTGTTTTGCGCAAAAAAGCCCCGATGGCGAAAATGGCGATCGGGGCTTTCTTGCGCAAAACCGCGTCTAGATTGGCATGGACACTTTTCCACAAAAAGTGCTTTTGCGGAAAAGCGTCCGTGCCAATCTAGACGCTCTTTTCCACAAATGCTTTTAATGGAAAAACTTTTCTGTTAAAAGCATTTGCGGAAAATCATGCCAGTCTAGACGTAGCCTATTTGTAAAATGAATCAGAACAGAGGCTTGCATTATAGATTCCTTGCCCTATGGGAATTCTTTCCTTGTCATCTTTAATTAGGGAGAAGGAAGCATTTCCCAGCTAGGAAGACTTTCCCAATCAAATGAAAGTATAATTAGATCTACAACTCAAATAAAGATTACCTTTTAAGATTAATCCAGAGCAAATAAGACTTGCTGATTCTCTTCATTCCATGCCACTGCTGCCAAACCATTCACATCAACAAGGTATGCAGATCTAAAACAAAATCGTGGCCATACTGAAACCAATGTGAATTTTGTCATTTTTTTTCAGAGGAATAACGATTTCACTCTAGAAGTTCTGAAAACTTACTTTTCTAATGGATTTCCTGCCTTCCATGGTGAATGCCATTAAACAAAATGGAGGTATAACAATGGGCTGTCCAGCTGCAGTAACTAGGACACCCCATTCCAAGTGGAGCTGATTGTCCCACAGGAATTGTTTCTCTCTGTTCTGAATGTTTGACCTTCTGTTATGAGTTCCCCTCGTGGGGTTCAAGTCTTCCCTAATCTCCTCTGTTACCAAACACCAGTTTAAACCTCTGTGCATGGTAGCAGTTTCACGGTTTGCTTTATTTCTATATTCTATGGGTCACCCCAGGTGATTGCTTACCCGTACAAGACGGGTTTTGCTTCCAGGGTACTGGGGAAGAGGATTTGGGCCCTCCCTCTCTCCAAACCCCGGCCCAGGGCCCTAAGGTAGAGGAGAGGATGACAGCATAAAGAAAAATGGGACAATTTGAAGAACACGTCTTTACATACCAAACATAAGCTACTGAAAAGCCAGTGGATCTGATTTTGCCCCCCCCCCTACTTACAGGGTCCACGACCCTGCCCTGAGCCACTTCTTCCCCAGTTCCACATCCATGTCCACCCGGTGGGGCCAGGTTAAAGCTCACCCTGGTTGTCCACTCCCCTTGGTCCACTCGTCGCTTGCTCAGGCGTCTGCCCTCTCCGCTCTCCGTCTCTCCTTTCCTGCAGTTCCTCCCTCCCTCGGGCTTCCCTAACCATTTTAAATATCCCACCATGGCGTCCAGGGCTCTGCCTCCCCTGGCGTCCCCAATCCTCCCCTCCTGGCTCGTTGGGATGACATCCCAAGTGACGTCATCCACCTGCTTCCCTGGCGGCTGACGGGCCGCGTCTCCCGCTCTGCCGTCCATGCTTTCTCCGGCCGTTCCCCAGCCGGGCTTTCCCGGGGCTCCCTGCCCCTGGTCTGCAACTCCCCACACTCCCCGATTCGGCATTTGGGGGAGGGGTTCCAGTGCGGGGCGGAGGCGCCCCGTCATACCGCCATTATGAAAATGGTAACATTTTAATCCTTGCAAGCAGATGAGATTGTAAAGAATGTGAGATTTTTTTTTATTATGTAACTTTGAATTTTGTCTAATAAGAAATGTTATCTGCCCTGCTCTCTAACTCCAAAAAAAAAAAAATTAAAAGAATTTTCTTCAAACTATCAGCATTTCCACAGATGCACCTGGCCAGAAATAGAATGCAGAATATTAGAATTTCTCTCACAGTGTAAGGGGAGATTTTTTCATTTTTATTATTATTTTATTCAAGACCCTTTGCCTCTGGGGCTGCTTCATTCCCTCCCAAGGTAACTTATTTCACTGTTAGATGAAGTGATCCAATTTGACATGCAATTTATCATGGAATTTTTGGATTAAAAACCAGCAAAGTCAAAGAAGTTGTCAATGTTTGTCATTACAATTCAGGTACATCTAAACTGTACCCTTCTTATGGCACTGTGTAGAGTCTATGGGAGCCTTCCCCCATTATAGAATGGGTATAAATAGCAGCACTGATGAATAGCTTAAGCACGTAGAACTGTGGTTTTCAAACTTTTTTTCTCACAGCCTACTTGAAGAAAATTGTTGATGTTTGTAACCCAACATAATTATATCTTTTGACTCAGGGAGGAATGAGTGGTCTGGGATGCTGGAGGGGGCTTCTCATTGGGGGCCTCAGTGCTGGAGAAAGGGTTTGGTGCTCATAGTTGGGCATAGGTTTACCTCCAGCTGCTCCTGGTCAGTGGTGCAGCAGGGGTGCTAATGCAGGCTTCCTGCCTCTCCCAGAAGCAGCCAATAGCAGGTCTGGATTTTAAGCAGAGGCACGTAAATGGCTCTGAATCCTGCTCTTGCCTGCGGGTACAGATCGCACCTCCCCCCACAGCTCCCAATGGCCTAAAACTGGCCAATGAGAGGGTGAAGCCACTGCCCACAGTGGAGGCAGCACACAGAGGCCTGTGCCTCCCCCTCCTCCACCTAGCAGGCAGACCTCTTGCCGGCTACTTCCAGGATGCAGCATCATCTGCCTTAGAAACCCCACTATTCACTGGGTCAACCTACAGCACGGTGACCCAGTGCCTGACATTGTGCGACCCAGTGCTAGGTTACAACCCATACTTTGAAAACGACTGATATGGCAGATAGACACTCCAGATTCCTGTGAATATGGATCCAGGGATACAGCCCCACAGATCCCTATTAACCCAAATAGTTCCTACCCCTGGCTAAACTGCTATTTTAGCTGTGTAGTAACCTGCTGCCTCCCACTGTCAGCCACTGTCAGCCAGATTCTGGCAACAGGGTGAGACTCCTGCAGATGTGTTTCCAATCTTTTTTCTTTTGCCTCCCTAGTGAAAGCCTTTCACTGACCATACCAACAATGTAGCCTTCTTTTCACTGCTACATGCAGGTACACTACAGGCTGCCTCAAGAAGTATGCAATGCAAACATGAAAGTATGCCAACTTATTGCAAGAAACTTAGATTATCATCCTCACATTTGGCATCAACAAGTAAGAAGTGAAAAAACAACAGCCATACACATTGATAAACTGCAGTAGTGTTGAGAGAAGGGGAGATATTTTGTTCTTACCAACTAGCAACTACATATTATTAATTTTGGTCCAAAGTTTCCTTGCCCCACCAAAAAAAACCCCACCCACACACATGTGGTTAATGCCTTTATTTATTGTAAATTAATTCCATCAGGAATGTTGAACTGTGAATTGTTATGTGAGTTAGACAACTAGATCCCTGGACCAGCCAAAGCTTCCATTCTTGCATCATTCACTCGGAGTCCTTGTCTTATGATAATATTCCTCAACTAAAGAGTGGCAAAACATATCTGGCAAGTTTGATTCTGGTCTCATTTGTAATAGAGGGCATCTTTCTAATTTTATTGACTTCAGTGTGGACTTCTGTTTTACATTGGTATGTGATAATAATTAGCCCAGGCAGGTGCATTTTAATGAAACGAAGGGAATCCTAGTAGCTGCAAAATGCAATAACACTTTCATTTAGTTTTAAAAGATCATGACATTTGCTTGTGGAGAAGTACCTAGTGGGTGTCACACTGAGCCACAGCTTCTTTGAAATGCTATTTAGGTGAGACTGATTTTTAGATTGCTTCATGAGAGTTCTGGCTTCTCCTTTCCTAGCTGGGACAAAACTATCATGATGACAATCTTTCTAATTTTGAATCAGGATTTCTGCATCCAGAAAGAGGAAGTAGAGAAGTTAATGATTTTTTTCCCAAAAAATAAAATTTGGGAAGGAGTTACCCAAACATTTTTTTCCAATTTCCTAAAATAATTGGCTTGGATTTGCTTTTAATTTCAGACAAAGTTTCAGCCAGCTCTTATTTTATCCAAACCAGTTTGCTCATATATCCTTTTCAAAACAATTCAACAGGCATTAATAGGTATTGTTTATTGATGCAAAATGGAGAAGCCAGCATCATTCTACCAAACTAAACAGTATTCTGTGATTATAGAGAATGAGAACATCTCTATTATAGCAGACCATAGAATATTGTTCCCCAATTCCAGAATTAAATTGACTTTTTAAAAACTAGAACTATATAGAGGATACAATCCTCTGTTATGTTGTATTGTTTTTTTCCCTACATGTTATATCTACTCCCTTGATAAAGCAGTAACTCCAAAGGGTTGATTAATTGAATATTTATTAAAATATACAGAGAATGATAATATTTAGAAGTACTCTGGGTATGATATTACTGGCTCAGGCTATTGCCATATGCTAAATCAGAAGGCTTCATTTGGCTTTTTGACTTCCATTATTTCATTTCACACAATTCATTTTCATGAGTAACAAATTACAGCTATTTCATTTTGCAGATACAGTATAATTTCTCTTCCAAAACAAGACAGACACCTTGCAGGAAGTATTCAGTAATCCTTATATAATTCAGTTTGTTTCTATAGGGTGAAGACCAAGCTCTGAAGTGAGCCAAAGTGTATGTGGTTCATGGATACTTTCAGTTTAGTTTGATTTAGGTTGACATAGGTGTGAAGAACATGTTGGACACACGACTTCAGCAGAGTAAGTAACATTTAGAAATTTTAGAATAGCTACCAAAAATGATGGTATGATTCACTCATGCAATTCACACTCCCCTCTAATTTCTTGCACAAAATTGTTCTGTGATTTAAGTTCTATAAGGAAAAAAGTCTGCCTCAATTTTTGTTTCAGGTTCATGGATTTGAGCTGTGGTGGCTTCATCTCATAAGCAAAAAGCATCAGGATAAGGCTCAGCATCTGAGTTGAAAAGCAGAATGTGGCACTACAGTATAAGGCACAGGTACTGCAGACCTTTTTGCATGTCAGTAAAAGCCCCAGAGTTACCAAAACGTGCCAAAATGCTAGCAGGTTTAAAACTCAAATGTATGTAAATTATGGTACAGTCAGTTTATAACACTTATGCTAACAAGTATGTCTGGGGATTACACAAACACCACACAAGTTATATGTGGAAAACAATCACTTTGCAGGTAAGTTACACACATAGGAAAATTTCATTTTCCACTCAGTGGAACTAGAGCTTTATGTACTGCACAAGTTACCCACAGCAGCAACATTGTGCAATATACCAATTCTTCAAGAAACTTTTTAATACAACTTGAGTGGTCCAGTTAGATAAACAGAAATCGTTACCTGAGTCGTACTTTTTTTGCTGCTTTCAAAAGCCAACTATCTGGCAACATCTACAGAGGCTTTTCAAATCAATGTCAAGGATGTCAGTGAGCATGGAAATAAGGTAAAGAATGATATATGTCCTCTAAAATGATCTTTTCATCAGAAAAAGTACAGCACTTGAACATTAAATAAATAAAGTGCATTTTACTGACAGCAAATTAAGATACAGCTATCAGACTGATAACAGAACTGAAAGCTTTTTAAGTTCACCAGTCATAGCTGGACTCCGTTAGAAGTCCTCTCTCTCTCCAAACCAGCTTATACAGCAAAGAGTGCAAGGAGTTAACTCTGCAGAATTTGTAATTTTTATTTTATACTGAATGAAGAACCCAGTTTTGAGTTTTGGTTCTGTTCCAATAAACACTTGGATTTTTATAAACATCAGTATTTAAATTTCCCTTATTCACAGTAGACATGGTATATGTAGTCCTTAGTAAAGCATTTGATACAGTCTTCCATGACTTTCTTATCAATAAACTAGGGAAATACAATGTAGATGGGGCTACTGTAAGGTGTGGGCATAACTGACTGGTTAACTGTTCTCAGAGACTAGTTATTAATGGTTCAGTCATGCTGAAAGGGCATAACAAATGGGATTCCACATGGATCAGTTTGGGGACCAGTCCTGTTCAATATTTTCATCAGCGATTTTGATAATGGCATAGAGAGTATGCATATAAAGATTGTGGATGATACCAAACTGGGAAGTACTTGAAGTACTTTGGCAGAATTAAAAATTATCTAGACAAATTGCAGAAATGGTTCGAGGTAAACAGGATGAAATTCAGCAAGGAAAAATGCAAAGTATTCTGCTTTGGAAGAAACACTTTCACACATACAAAATGGGAAGTGACTATCTAGGAAGGAGTACTGCTGAAAGTGATTTAGGGGTCACTGTGGACCACAAACTAAATATGTGTCAACAGTGTGACACTGTGGCAAAAAAGCAAACATCATTCTGGGATATATTAAACTGGAGTGTTGTAAGCAAAACACAAGGCTAGGTCTACATTTTTGCACAAGAACAGTTGCAAAAACTTGCAGATCGACTACACTGCACGCACGTTCTTGTGCAAGTAAATTTACAGTAAAGCATTGGAAAACAAGGCTTCATTGAAGATTTTTAAGAGCAAGTTAGACAAACATTTGTCAGGGATCATCTATATGGTGCTTGGTCCTGCTGTGAGGGCAGGGGACTGGACTAGATGATCTCTCAAGGTCCCTTCCAGTTCTAGTATTCTGTGATTCTATAATCACTTTGTCTGGTAGATCAAAGGGACTGTCATAAAGGGAAAAGTCCCTAGGCCTGATCGATAAAAAGCCAGTGAAGCTCTATGTTACCCCTCTCCAATAGAAGGGACATAACAGAAGTGGCTAAGTGGTGAGAGATGGCAATAGTACAGCTCTACTCCACCAGTTCCTAGACCGCAGAACAGCCCATGCATAAGGGTATCACCAGCAATGTGAAACACATACCACCTTTACTCCTTTGCACACATCCTCACCACTGCCAGTCCTGTGCTGATCAAAGCCAAGTCCAAGAATTAATCCTAAGACTTAAGGGTAAAAGCACCTAAGTCCTATTTTCAAAAATGATTTAGGCATTTAAGAAATGGAATCTCTCCGACTTTCAGTGAGACTTAGGGTATGTTTACACTGCATTCCTCTTTTGAGAGATGAATGCAAATGAAGCTGAGCAAAATTACAAATGAAGTGCGGATTTGAATTTTTCATGCGTCATTTGCATAATGGTGTCCGGGTGCTTTTTTCAAATACCCTATTTAAAAAAACGACAAGGAGTCCTGTGGCACCTTATAGACTAACTGAAGTGTAGGATAGTGATAGAGATGTAGTGTAGGAGCATAAGCTTTCGTGGGCAAAGACCCACTTCGTCAGATGCATGTAGTGGAAATTTCCAGAGGCAGGTATAAATATGCAGGCCAGGATCAGGCTGGAGATGACGAGGTGGATTCAATCAGGGAGGATGAGGCCCACTTCTAGCAGCTGATCTGGAGGTGTGAATTCCAAGAGAGCAGAAGCTGCTTTTGTAGTTAGCGAGCCATTCACAGTCTTTGTTTAATCCAGAGTTGATTGTGTCAAACTTAAAGATGAACTGTAGCTCAGCAGTTTCTCTTTGAAGTCTGGTCCTGAAGTTTTTTTGCTGCAGGATGGCTACTTTTAGATCTGCAATTGTACTGACATACAAAAACCTGTAGGGGAACACTTCAATCTTCCTGGACACACAATTGCACACTACAAAAGCAGCTTCTGCTCTCTTGGAATTCACACCTCCAGATCAGCTGCTAGAAGTGGGCCTCATCCTCCCTGATTGGATCCACCTCGTCATCTCCAGCCTGATCCTGGCCTGCATATTTATACCTGCCTCTGGAAATTTCCACTACATGCATCTGACGAAGTGGGTCTTTGCTCCTACACTTCAGTTAGTCTATAAGGTGCCACAGGACTCGTCGTCGCTTTTGCAGATTCAGACTAACACGGCTACCCCCTGATACTATTTTAAAAAAATACCCAACAACCCTTCTTTCGAAATAACCCTTAAACCTAATTTTTTAAAGAGTAAGAGTTATTTTGAAAGAAGGGTTTGGGGTTTTTTTTTTTCCGAAATAACCCTGTCTAGATAGCAGGGGTTTTTTCAAAATAGGGTATATCAAAAAAGCGCCCGTACGTCATTATGCAAATGAAGTATGAGAAATTCAAAACCGTTCATTTGCAATTTAGCTCGGCTGCATTTGCATTCCTCTCTCAAAGGAGGAATGCAGTGTAGACATACCCTTCGTTAATAGAGTGTTTTGTATGAGCTTAGGTGCTATTATAATAAATACCTTTAAGGATTTGGACCTAATTCTCATTTGAAAAGGGGACTAAGTAAAACACCCCTCTCTCAAAACAAAGTCTCTGACAAAATTTCATTATGATCACTTTTCTGAATAGACCAGAAGCATTACAAGAAAATACTTTGGTTTGGGAGTTCAGATAAGAAATAGAAGTGAACAGGCAAACAAATTAATAAAATGTTAATCATGTGAGGTCTCATGACATTTCTATTTGATTTGCAGAGCTTTAATTACCAAAAAGTTGTCATCCTTAAAGTTTCTTCTCACAGAAAACCTCTGAAAATCTTTCTCCATGTCTAAATTTCTACCAGAACATCAGTTTGCGTACATTAACAAAAAGTTCCACACTAACCTTATCAGCAGGACACCTGGGACAGTTTATTATAACTTTAAAAGGAGATCACCTTTGTGACCCACAAATCCTCACAGTGTTTCTTGATAACAATGTCACTCATGCTCAGGAAGTCTTATCTTCCGTTTTCTTTCCTGAATGCCAAAGATCAGTGAGTTCAGTATAGCCTTTAAAAAAAAAAAAAAAAAAGCAAGTAACCATTTAGCACATATGTCTTCCCAATTTCCCCAGATACAGCAGGTATGACTAGCAATCAGGTTAATTCTAAAGGCTGTTCCACAACTAGATTTGAAAGTTACTCTGTTGTATATTTCATTTGGGTTCTACCTGCATAAAATTACATGCACATTTGCATTGTGTGTCTACTCCTAATATAATTAATACTCAACTGACAAGCATGCCATTTATCAGTGCAGAAGCTATAAAGAAGGCCAAACACATGGCTGCCTTCCTGTTTGCCAATTCTGCATGCTGCTTTTATATTGTGTGGACAGGACCCCATAAATCACGTATGTAATTGATTTTTCTAATTATCCATACCAGAACACACTACCTCATGAGTTCCTGGCAACATTCTGGACATACACTAGATAAGGAGTTCTTAACCTTTTTACCCTCACACCTCCCCTGAAAGTGAACTTCATGTTCACACACCCCCGGGAGCCATTTTGTGCACTGCCTAGCCCTGACCCCTCATCTGACAGGAAGCTAAGGGGCATGGCTAGGACTATAAGAACTCTGCCAGGGAGCTCAGTTGGGGCCCAACCTCTGAGGGAAACAGAAGCCTGTCCAGAGCGCCTTGCTGATGAGGCTAAGACCTGGCCCGGGCCTCCCACAGGCGCCTTCCCTCAGGCCAGCAAAGGCTTCCCTGCCTGGGCTGCCAAGGTCTGGCTAAGCCAGCCAGCAGGGCTACTTTCTGACCTAGAGGAACCCAAGGTTCTACTGGTGCCTGGCAATTCCTGAGGCCTACCTGAACCCTGGTGAACCAGCTGGACCCCTGTATTGGATACTTTATCACCGGAAGCACTGTAGGATAGCTTCCCAGGGTTCCCCGGGTACCTTGGTGACTGTTTGAAAGTGTGGAAAATAGGCACTGTTGTGGTTATGGTAGATTTTCTGCTGTGTGGACACAAGTTGAACTATGTCACTTGGACCTGATATATGTGGACAAATCTGTAATTTAAACCATACAATATTTATTTGTACAAAGCATGTGACAGAGCTGACTTTCACTGTCACAGAAGATTTTAAGATGTAGTTAACAATCACAGACTGACCTCAGCAGTTGATTCTACTCTTTCTTTCACTACTAGGGGAAAATATGATCAGTTGCATTTACTAAGGTGACCCAATAAAAGGTTTGTCAGTAAAATGGGAAAATCTTTGCTACCTACCGAGAAGTTCCTAAGTTCCTGATGCTTTCAGAGAAGGAGATAACGGACACTAGGGATTTATTTTATTCAGTGTACGTAGATGGAGAAAATCCCCCAAAGTCTGATTATCATCACTTGACAAGCAGTTACATTTGAGGAATACTAATTTTACAGTTAAAACCACAGACACTGCATATGAACAACAGTCTGGAACTCAAGTAGCTTAGATTTTCATTCCTGAGAATACATATGTATGCTGGAAATAATAATACAAATTTCTGAACAAAGTAGGCCTGTAAAAATGAAGAAATACTTTTATGATTCTTTAACAAATATACACTTTCAGAGTTAGCTTGAAAAAGACCACATATTACAGTTTCCACTATACCAGGTGAAGTGTAGTTTGCCTGCTTTGTTTTGACTAGATAATATTTTTGTTTAATTTCTATGAACATGCCAATACTAGCTATATGGGCAAAAGTCTGATATCACCATTAGCAATTTAATTCAGTCACTTGCTGATTTATTTCTTTGCGCAACTTGCAGCAGTGATAGGATTTCAGAGCTTCTCCAAAGTGATTAAAATTAGCCATAGTGATTTTGGTGTTTCTAAATAAGATGAAGGTCATTTGCTGACCCATTTACGTGCATCTCAGCCTCAAACTGTGACAACGTCTCAGAATAGTTTAAAGCAAGAACTCGGTAGCTCCTGAAATGTTCATGCAAATTAGGGAATAATCCGATACCTTATTTCTGCAAAAAGAAACAGGTCTTTTTTAGTTTCATGAGTAAGTGAGGAGAACTGATTATTTTCTTTTAATCTTTTTAACTATAGTAGAGTACAAATGATTCCTCTCTTTATTGGTGGTAAAACTTATGAGGAAATCCCTGACAAGGGCTGTTCCCCACTGAAGATTTATGGCAAAATAATGCCTTTCACCCATAGGCTGCGTCTAGACTGGCATGATTTTGCGCAAAATCTTGCCACCTGTCTACACTGGCCATGAGTATTTGCGCAAGAACATTGACTTTGTAATGTACAAAATCAGTGGTTTTTGCGCAAATACTCTGATGCTCCACTCAGGGATAGGCTCTCTTGCACAAGTATTCTTGCGCAAGAAATTAATGTTGTTGTCTACACTGGCCCTCTTGCACAAGAAAGCCCGATGGCTAAAATGGCCATCAGAGCTTTCTTGCACACAAGAGCGTCTACACTGGCACGGATGTTTTTGCGCAAAAGCAAATCTTTTGTGCAAAGGCACATGCCAGTATAGATGCTCTCTTGCGCAAACACTTTTAAGGGAAAAACTTTTCCATTAAAAGAATTTGTGCAAAATCATGCCAGTCTAGATGCAGCCACAGTGTATGAATGGCCCCAAACAACAACCTGGTTTGGACCATGATTCTTCTAACTAGTCTCAGGGGAGTTTTGAATGTCTTTTACCTATCCCACCAAGACTGCATGAACATGACTTTAGATACTTGCATTTTAAATAGTAGTGGTGAGAACTCACTCTGAGAGCACCCTTTGAAAGAAGACGTGTTACATTGCAATCGTTTTTCTACTTGAACACCTTCCCCTACACCTGGTTTTACTACCATCTGCATCTTTTGTGGCCCACTCCTCCAGTCAGAGTCACTCTTCAGATCTGGAATCTTTTAGGGAAAATAGAAAAGACCGAACAGAAACAGCCACATATCATGGCCCTTATACAAGGTTTTCAACCAGGGCCAGCTCTAGGTTTTTTGCTGCCCCAAGAAAAAAATGTTTGGCTGCCCTGCTACTCCCCCCCCCCTTTTTTGTTGGTTTTTACACGTTTGCACTTCACAATTTTTTTTGTTTTGTTTTGGTGACAGACAAGATTTCCAGCTCACAAAAAGCTCTTTTTCAAGAGTGGGAAATGTACCTTAAATCTCTACTTTATTGTTCTTATAGGCTACTTTTTAATTGTGGTTTGAATGCATGAAAAACTATTAACACAATTAGTTAAGGAAATATAAACTAAGTACCAAAAATAGGAGGTAGAACCTGTGCCACATCAAACTCAAGTAGTTTATGCCTATACTTAATCTTCAAACCAATTACAATCAGCAATCCATTCTGTTAACATACTTGTCAACCAATTATGATAACTATAGCACATAATACACCTAAACTAAATCAATAAATATTTATATTGTTAAACAAGATTTGTTTTGGAATGCAGTGGCTCCTTATGCAGCTCTAATCCATCTATGTTATCAGATAAACTGAGATCAGTGGGTGTGCATGTGCACATTATTTTTGTGTCCACCTTGTTAGTAGCCATTATATATTCAAGTTTATGAGGTGTTAGAGGGAGTGGAGAGTTGTATGTGCCCAATACAACTATATATGGGGTATGTCTACACTACAAAGTTAATTCGAACTAACGGACGTTAGTTCGAATTAACTTTGATAGATGCTACACTAGCGCTCCGCTAGTTCGAACTTAATTCGAACTAGCAGAGCGCTTAGTTCGAACTAGGTAAACCTAATTCTACGAGGACTAAGCCTAGTTTGAACTTACAAGTTCGAATTAAGGGGTGTGTAGCCCCTTAATTCGAACTAGTGGGAGGCTAGCCCTCCCCAGCTTTCCCTGGTGGCCACTCTGGCCAACACCAGGGAAACTCTATTGCCCCCCTCCCGGCCCCGGACCCCTTAAAGGGGCACGGGCTGGCTACGATGCCCGTGCCAGGTGCAAGCCTGCCAGCACCCAGCTAGCAGACCCTGCACCTGGAACGGCTCGAGCCAGCCACCCGATGTCCCCCAGCCATCCCCGTCTTTCCAGGACCAGGCTGGCGGCTCCCAGGAGCTTGCCCGGGACCGCAAGAGGCGGGCACCCACCTGGTCTAGTGCGGACATCGTGGACCTTGTCCATGACCTCCACACTAGGCACAGGAAAGTGGCCGTCTAGGGCAGGAGAGCTGCCAGCCTGGCCACCCAGGAGCAGGTGTGCATGAAAATCAAGGTGGTCCACTGAGATCCCCCGACCCTGAGCCCTGAGCTTACAATGGCCATACTGGGTCAAACCAAAGGTCCATCTAGCCCAGTAGCCTGTCTGCCGACAGTGGCCAACAATAGGGACCCTGGAGGGGATGGACCGAAGACAGTGACCAAGCCATTTGTCTTGTGCCATCCATCTCCAGCCTTCCACAAATTTTGGGCAGGGACACCACTCCTACCCCCTCGCTAATACCACTCCATGGACCCAACCTCCATCACTTGATCTCACTTCCCTTTAAACTCTGTTCTAGTTGTAGCCTTCACAGCCTCCTGCAGCAAGGAGTTCCACAGGTTGACTCTTTGCTTTGTGAAGAACAACTTTCTGTTACTAGTTTGAAGCCTGATACCCATTCCTTTCCTTTGGTGTCCTCTAGTCCTTTTATTATGGGAACTAATGAAGAACTTTTCTTTATGCATCCTCTCCACCCCACTCATGCTTTTATAGACCTCTATCCTATCCCCCCTCAGTCTCCTCTTTTCTAAACTGAAAAGTCCCAGTCTCTTTAGCCTCTCTTCATATGGGACCCGTTCCAAACCTCTGATCATTGTAGTTGCCCTCCTCTCTCCCACCCTCTCTCTTCCCCTCTCCCACCTCCTATTCCCAGTCTCCCCCAGTTTTGTTCAATAAAGAGAGGTTCTATTTTTGACCACACATTTTCTTTATTTTGTACATCAGGATGGGGGGCTAGGGAAGGGTAAGTGGAAGGAGGTGAGGGAGGAATGTGGTATGAGCCCCCGATGGGCTGGCTCTGAGGGCTTCTGGGGGTGGAAGCTCTCCTGCAGTCCCCCAATTGACCCCTCTCCCCAGATGGCAGCCTGCGGCAAGTGCAGCCGGTCTGATGGCCGAGTGCTGTGATGTGCCCAGTGTGGGCACTCTGGGCACTCCAAGCCAGGACTGCTTTGCAAGCGGGGCACCCCTGAGAACTGTCTGTCCGGGGTGGGGGTCGGGACCCTTTAAGCGCAGCCCTCGGCTAGCCTGAGACAGCATCTCCACGCTCCAAGTCCTCATCTGATGCCCTGCCGGCACTGCTTCCGGCCACCCTTAACCCCGGTTCAGGGTCCACTTATTGTGGACATGCTAGTTCGAATTAGCAAAATGCTAATTCAAACTAGTTTTTTAGTCTGGATCCGTTAGTTCGAATTAGCTTAGTTCGAATTAACTAATTCAAACTAAGTTAGTTCGAATTAGCGCTGTAGTTTAGACATACCCTATGGAATGAAGCTTGCCTTAGACATCAAATACAAAAGTTTACCCAGATCAACGAAGTTTCATTCTTTAAAGAAATATCTAGGAAAGTGTGTGTGCGTGTGCGCACTTTAAACATGAACAAGAGAAATATACTAGGAACAGACTTCAAAGGGTCCGTGGGGCTGAGGGAGTCAGGAGCTGGGCCTGGAGGGATAGGCCGGGCGCTGGGCCAGCGGGCTGAGTGTTTGTAGGTTTGCCAGGTGTCCTGTATTTTCTGACTTTTTCTTTTACTGGACAGGAGGTGAAAATACTGGACACCTGGAAATCCCTTACCTGGGATTTCCCTACAATGCAGGTGGAGAGGTGGCTGATGGCTTGGAGTGGAGAGGCTTTCGGAGGAGGTAGCAGCCACCAGGGAGGAGTAGGACTCAGGACTAGGAGACAGGGGCAGACAGCAGGCTCCGGGGTCAGTAGCACATAGTACCAGTGCTGCCTGCACAGCCGTGATGTCTCCCGCAGTCCTTTAAATTGGTGGGGCAGGGCAGGGCGGGGCTAAGCATTGCCAAGGGCAGGGAGGAGCAGCATGGAGAGGAGACAGGGGGAGGCCAACAGGCTCCAGAAAGCATTGGGCCACAGCCCTTTAAATCGGCAGGGCGGGGCATTGCCGGGGGAAGGGAGGAGCAGGAGAGGAGACAGGGGTGGCCAGCAGGCTCCGGGTGCATTGGTGCTGCCAGCTGGCTGTGCACAGCTGCAGCATTTCCTGGGCTGAGGCCCTTTAAATCGGCAGGGCGGGGATAGGCATTGCCAGGGGCAGCACCGGCTGCTTACCTGAAATGCTGCCCTTGGCAAAGTGCTGCCCAAAGCACCTGCCTGATTTGCTGGTGCCTAGAGCCAGCCCTGTTTTCAACATCCCTCTGAAAGTTTTCAGTTTTGTTTTAATTATAAAGCTTATATTTCCTCCTCTTCTTGGGGAACCATAAAATCTACCCCCACCTTTCCTCTGGGCTTCTAGCTCAAGAATCCAGTAGCTAACAATTGTCCCTTACAATTTCTTGTCACTTCCCTAGACTACTCCAATTTTTTCCTCCTAGCATTGTCTCTCACACACACCTACAGATTGTTTTTTCTATTGCTACTCTGCATTTCTGCTCCTTTATATAGTTCCCTCTCAGCCAACAATATAAGTAGCTTCTTCAGATTCTCTAACAGACCCCAGAATCCTCTTGGAGCTTGAGTCAGTCCTATATTTATTGACTCCCCCTCCTTCATGTCAGCAGGACATGATACTAAATTGGTCTTGACCACAGGTGTAACCTGGTAGGCTAATTTGACCCTCAAATCTTGTTAATCTTTCATTAAACAGCATGAGGCATGTAGTACATTTCTCACTAATATTTTACTCAACTTTTTGGTTGTTAGTGAGCCTTATTGAAGTCCTTGCTAAGCTGCCCAGAAGGATTTTTAGATCTTAATTCAGAAATCAGCAGTGTAACAATTTACTGATCTGCATTGTTATATTTTGCCATGGAATTTCCTGTTCTAAATTTAGTTTGAATTGTTTCATCTGACTGACATTATGCCACTCTGTCTACAATCTATTTGATAGCATGCTCAGGATTATTAGATCAGGAGTTCTCCACTGTTCTCTTTAAACTCAGATATCCTAAATAATTGTGTCATGAAAGCATAAACTATGCCCAATGGTAACCCTTGAAATATATCAGTAGTTTCAGATACCTATGAGATGTGACTCTGCATTTGGTTTATTCAAGGCACATAGTAAAACCGGAAGATATAATTGAAGACTGTGGCTATTGTTGTAACTTTACCTGCTTTTTATTTGGATTAAACCTCATGGAAGGTGGTGGTCAAAACCATCATATTTCATTTACAATAGTGGAGACATTTAAACTAATTTTTTAATGAAATAATAGTGGTCTCTATACAAAACTAAGGCATATCCAAGACCCCTCAGGAAGACCTATATGTGCACTACATAACACCACTTGTCATGACTTACAGCCCCCAACTTAAACCCATCCAACACATTATCAATAAACTACAACCTATGCTGGAACAAGATACTAAACTCCGAGAGGCTCTGGGAGAGAGACCCATAGTCTCCTATAGACAACCACCTAACCTCAAGATGATTCTTACCAACAACCACAGGACATACCACACTAATACCAACCCTGGAACTTTCCCTTGGAAAAAACCCTGTTGCCAGCTTTGTCCACATATTCACTCTACTGATATCATTATTGGACCTAACCAATTGAGTTATAAGATCAAGGACACATATTCCTGCTCATCCAGAAAAATAATTTATGCTATCATGTGCCGACAGTGTCTGTCTGCTATGTACATTGGACAAACATCTCAGACACTTCGCCAAAGAATCAATGCTCACAAAACAGATATTAGACAGGATCACAAAGAAAAAACAGTTTCTTGCCATTTCAACCAGAAAGGGCATTGTCTCAAGGACTTAACTACCTGCATCCTGCTTCAAAGACATTTTAACATTAGACTTGAAAGAGAATCCTCTGAACTGTCATTCATTCTTAAATTTGACACTTTACATCTAGGTCTTAACAAAGACGATAATGATCTTACCCATTACAAAGATAGCTTCCCCAATTATCACCTCTAATATCATTAGCTCACAGACATTTACCTTCCCCTCCCCTCCAATACCCCTTCTGTTCTGAAATTTGATTTGTCCTTTTCATGTGTTAATTTTTTTGATTGTATCCTTTAGTATATACGGTCATGCCAATTTTCTTCCACTATTTGATCTGAGGAAGTGGGTCTGGCCCACAAAAGCTCATCACCTAATAAACCATCTTGTTAGTCTTTAAAGTGCAACATAGTCCTGTTTTGTATATATGCAAGGGTTTTGCTAGGTATTGATTGAATAGATGCCTATCTGTGCAAGAGAGATAAAATCAGAAAAGGAAGGTCTACACAGCTACAATGTTTGTGGCTCTCTGAGAAGCCTTGAGATAAAAATTTTGTGGCTGGGGCCTTGAGCCTCTGACTGGGCGGGGCTGATTAATCACTGGTTAAGCTATGCTGCTGCATAACTTAGAAGGCACACTGGTAACTCAGGGTATGTCTACACTACCCTCCTAGTTCGCACTAGGAGGGTAATGTAGGCATACCGCACTTGCAAATGAAGCCCGGGATTTGAATTTCCCGGGCTTCATTTGCATAAGCGGGGAGCCGCCATTTTTAAATCCCCGCTTGTTCGAACCCCGTGCAGCGCGGCTACACGGGGTTCGAACTAGGTAGTTCGGACTAGGATTCCTATTCCGAACTACCGGTACACCTCGTTTCACACCTAGTTCGAACCCCGTGTAGCCGCGCTGCACGGGGTTCGAACAAGCGGGGATTTAAAAATGGCGGCTCCCCGCTTATGCAAATGAAGCCCGGGAAATTCAAATCCCGGGCTTCATTTGCAAGTGCGGTATGCCTACATTACCCTTCTAGTGCGAACTAGGAGGGTAGTGTAGACATACCCTCAGAGGCTTGGGGATATGAGCAAAAGCATTATCCCATGTTTGGGTTTTCCTCTGTTCAGGAAATGGGCTTGTATTACAGTCTTTGGAAACAAACAAAACTGCATCAAAGGTACAGCTGTGGCCTGTTGTATTAATTTAGATGGAATGAAGAGTTCAGAGAGTTAAAGGTGTTAACATGACTCAGTTACTATCCAACATGAAACAGTGTTGATCAGGAATTGGGAGGTGGAATACAGAGATCTCAGTCTGCTTATAACCGAAGGAAGGAAAGAGTCAAGCATTTGAAACGTAAAGTATAACTTCTACTTTTAACATATGCCTTGTTCCTTGTCATTTTAGCTATAGAGAATTTTTAGCAGGAATAAAAACACCCCCTCTCTGACAATTTCAGTACAGCAGTTCTTCTGCTCCTCTAGGCTTTTTCTTTGGCACCCAAGAATTATCATGTTGACCACATAATACTGTAGTTCCAAAATCTTAATGTGAATTGGTTTTAATCACAGATGGCAGGACTGCCAGTGAAAGGCCACTAATGATTACAAAAACAATCTTACTAACTATACACAAAGTTTTTGCTGAACAAGGCTGAAAAGGTTGGAAAGTCTTGTAAAATTCACTGGGCTATCTTACTTTCAGGGACAAGAAAAAGTGCCTGCATCTGCTTAATCTCATGGGATAGGCTTTTAAATTCCTAATTAATACCCATGGGAAGTTTACCAATAACTTCAGTAGGAGCAGAGTTAGACCAATGCTGAGTGCTTTAGATACTGTAATGATCTCAGGCCAGCTGACTGGGAGGGCAAAGCATGCAATTGTCCTAGAATCCAGCAAGGCCAAAGGACCCTTTAAATTGCTACCAGAGTACCACATAGCATGCTCTGGGTGGCTAAGGGCTGGGGGAGAGGCATGGCATGCTCAGGCGGGTGGGTGTGCTGGGGGCTGGATGTCCTGGCCTTGCCCCTTCGGGGAATACTGAGCCACCCCCCATCTTGCCCAAAGGTCCAGCATGGCTGTTGGCTCCCTGATTTGATCTTCACTGTCAGAATCCATATTCTATCTTGGTTACACTGTTTGTTACACATTTATGCATGGTATTGATATAACAGATACTTAGTGGGTACCCATAGACTGGCCCTAAGTAGGTGTATGTATAGAAATACAAGCAAACTTGATAAAATAATCAATTAGCAATTACATGGCAAACACTTGGGGTAAAGTTTCTTTAAATATGACAAACTGAGGGTGGTTAGGCTAATTATATGGGACACTTCCACTGGAAATTCAACTGCTGCAGGAAACAGTGCTAATACTTCATAGGTGGCACAAATAAGTCAATTGCCCAGTTTGGTACATGGGGAGATATTTTTCACTTTCTTTCCTAAGAAGCTGTATGATATTTGTGCACACTATCACACATGCTCCATATCACCCACAGTTTGAGAGAGTGAATTTGCCCTGTTTATAAAAGGCTTTTGGATCCTTCAACTTGAAAAGAACCATTATACAGTTGTGATTTTGTTATTTCCTGTGATTGGGGAGCCCTCATCATAAACTAAAACTGCACTACCATTTTTATCAGTATCCTCAAGTGGGGAAAGCAGTAGCAATCCCTACCTGGCAGCAGCAGCTGGAGGATGCTGCAAAGAGATGAAATCTACACCTCACTGAGCTGGTTGTCACTGAATCTGATTCAATGTATTTCTGAGGCTCCTGCTGTCAGCTTCCTTTTCTACCTTATAGCAATAGCCCTGAAAAGACTTAGGGCCTGACAGCACTACAGATGTATGTTGATTTAAGTTATGTGGGCAAATAGCTGCTGCAGTTATTCCATTGCTTGTGTGTGTGCACGTACTTGGCTCTTTGTATCGGCAACATGCCTCCTCACCCAGAGCACGTGCACTAATGCAGAGGTCGGAGCACTGCAGTAGGTATTCCATTGTGCATTTTGCCACCACGTAGTCATGAGCCTTGCAAGCGTATGAAGCATGATCCTGCAATATTTGCAGAGCTGCAATATGATTCCCTGGTGGTTAGATTGCTGTCATAGACGGAAACAATTCAAGATCATTTTAATGTAGTGTGTGGTGCTTTAATGCGTTCCACCTGGCCTTGCTTTTTTGCAGCTTGGTATGAATCTTCTACAGCCAACTACATAAGTAGCTTCTTCAGATTCTCTAACAGACCCCAGAATCCTCTTGGAGTTTGGACCTGAGCAGTCCTGAACCAGGGAATTTACTGGGATGGGGGAAATTAACACAGCTGGGGGGCTCCGCTTCCCCCTCTGGCCACCAGAGGGTGGACTCAGCTTTTCCCTGATGGTTGGGGACTCTGCTTTCCCACTCAGGGCTCCACTCTCCCTCTGGGGCTCGAGTCTCCCCACAGCAGCTAGAGGTTCCACTTTTCCCCTGGTGTCTGTCACCCAGGGCTCCACTCTCCCTTCAGTGGCTGGGGTCTCCTCTTTCCCTGGTGACCCTATTCTCCCACAGGATCCTAGTCTAGCAATACTCCCAGTCCCAGCCCACTGCTTTGTCCCCAAGAGTTTGCCTATGGAGTTGCCAATGATGAACAAGAGGTGTTGCCAGACGGGAAGTCAAGATTATGGAGGTTCAACCTGTAGTGATGGCTGTGCATATAGGGAATATGTAACATTACTGATACTCCTATTTACAGTGTTTGGGGATGATGTGATGGAGTGTTTGACATGTTGCAGGAACAGAAAATTGGTCACCGTCAGACTTGCTCTGCACCAGTTGGCATATGCTGTGAACTAATGTAGATGTAGTGTTCCAAAAATGGATTTTTATTCTGTAACACAAACCAGACAATTAAAAAATAAAACTTAATAAATCAAGCAAATGGAACTTACAAAGGGTAAAGAACAGTCATTTCCATTTCAGGTATATGTACACCAACTGTGGCTTTGTCACAGGACAGTGTATGTGAAGCAATGATTGTCTTTAGTGTCTGCCCAGGTGAAGTGGTAACGGCTGACTGCTGATGCCCCATGGATTATTAAGGGGAGGAACAGCAAGGTCTGTATGTTGAGTTCTCTGTGGGCTACAGATAAAGGCAAGCATGGGATTATTGAACCTGTAGGTCCATCAGAATTCATAGCATTTGTTCACTGTCTGAGATGTGCAAACATCTTCTGGTGTGCATCCCTCTCCTTTTCCTGTGCCTTTCTCCTCCCCAGTCTATCCTTGTCCATGTTGTCTGCCAGGGTGATATTCCAAGCCTTGTTTTTATTCTCTGATGCAGCATGGACTTGCAGGATCTCCTGCAATGTGTCATCCTGAGTTTTCTTCTCTCTCCTCTTTAAATTCTCAGGGTGTGGCAGGGAAGGCCTTGAAGGCTTCAATGGCAGAAACTGCAGATACAACACAGAGAAATCAGTATCCGAGTATTCACAATGGAAACTGGAATTTAAGAAGCTGAAATCATGCTCCTTGTGCCCCAAAGTTGTAAGCACTGCATTCTTGTGACTTGATCAATCCCAGGCAGAAGCAACACCAGGCATAGTAAGTGTGGCCTCTAGGATCGAAGAAAAGAGGAGGGAATAGCTTGATTGCATGATTCTAGTTCTGTGGGGCAATGGAGCTGGATGCCAGAACTGTTTAATCAATTTCCATGTTTCTATAACTGGATTGGGATGTGCCTACACAGCTCTTGCTCACAGCTGCAGGAGTTCCACTGCCTCCTGTGCACTCCAGGCAGGAGCATGTCTGCAGCAAGTAGCCAGCATGGTCATCTGGGTGGTTACAGTCTAGGCTGCTTGGTGTGCTCACCAAGCTAGACAAACAGGAAAAGGAATTTCAAAGAATTGATGGGGGCTTAAAAGGGAGGGGCGGCTTCTCTTCTACCTGACCCCTGGGCAGCAGACTTCACAATGGTGGTCAGTGTGGTGCATTGTGGGATGGTTCTTGAAGAACAGTAACAGTCAATTTAAGGAATATAATATTCACTGTGTTGCACTAAATGAGCCATTGATCATGTCACGCTGCTCAGGGAGATTGTAAGTCAGTATAGCAGGGTACTTACTTTGGCAAATTTAGGTGAAGACAAATTCTACCATGTAATTTAGACCAAGTCTTACACACACTTTTAACTTCAGGCATGTGAGTAGTCCCATTTAATTCAAATGGGGATATTCACATGTTTCAAGTGAATGTGTAAGTCTTTGCATGTTCCTAGCCTACAAAAAAAGTATAAATATAACTGCTTAGTCAGACAGGCAGATAAAATTCGGAAGGGGAGGTTATGATGTACAGCAACAAGTTCAATTTAAATATTAACTTTCCTCTCCTCCTGATGCCCTATTTGCAATTTCACACAGCAGAAAGGAGACAGAAGCTACCTTTGGCCATAAGTAAAGTCACACATGGAACTGAGAGATGAGATTTTTCTCTCTGCAAAAACTGTCAAAACTGCAGCTTTCACTTTACTTGTGACGATCTTCAAATATTTGAAAAGCTTTGACCCTAATCAGCAGTTTGATATTTGTTTAGTAGAGCCTTATTCTATTTCAATGAATCACCTGGATAATTTTGTGTCAGAAAATACAAAGTTCTAATTTAAACTAGAAAATTAATTATAGTGTGTGGGGGGAGGGGCAGATTTGAGCACTCCTCTTTCTTACTACTTGTCTACTTTTTAGTCACAGGGGCAGTGACATCAAACTTGAACACCTTGGGCAAAGATGCAAAGCTGTGAAAGCAGCATCTGTTCTCTGGCAAAGCCTACAGGATATTGAGCTCAAGTCGCATCTATATCTATCACGTTGCTAAACTATTGACCCTTCCAGATACTCTTCTCTTACTTATCTGTGCTTCAAAGGAGTTTGTACTTCTTCAGCTTGGTGGAGATTAAGCTCCTGTGCAAAATCGTTAATGTAAATACTTTTTCATTTAAAAACAAAAGTCTTGTTCCCTAATAATCACATTCATTTTTGCATGAATAAATATTGCACATACTGAATTCTAAATTTACTTCTATATAATCTATATTTCTATAGTGACTCTCATCCAAAAATCTTAAATTTTTACAAAAACAACTGCAAAAACTTAGGGTATGTCTACGCTACAAAGTTAATTCGAACTAACAGACGTTAGTTCGAATTAACTTTAATAGGCGCTACACATACAAACTGCTAGTTCGAACTTAATTCGAACTAGCAGAGCGCTTAATTTGAACTAGGTAAACCTCATTCTACGAGGACTAATGCCTAGTTCGATTTAAGGGCTGTGTGGCCACTTAATTCGAACTAGTGGGAGACTAGCCCTCCCCAGCTTTCCCTGGTGGCCACTCTGGGCACCACCAGAGAAACTCTTCTGCCCCCCTCCTGGCCCGGGAGCCCTTAAAGGGGCTTGGTCTGGCTACGGTGCCCGTGCCAGGTGCAAGCCTGCCAGCACCCAACCAGCAGACCCTGCACCTGGCACAGCACGAGCCAGCCACCCACTGCCACCCAGCCCTCCGCCTCTTCCCGGGACCAGGCTGGCGGCTCCTAGGAGCCTGCCCGGGGCCACAAGAAGCAGGCGCCCGCCTGGTCTAGTGCGGAGATCGTGGACCTCATCCATGATGTCTGCACTAGGCACAGGAAAGTGGCCGTCTAGGGCAGGATAGCTGCCAGCCTGGCCACCCAGAAGCAGGTTTACATGAAAATCAGGGTGGTCCAGTGAGACCCCCAACCCTGAGCCCTGAGCTTAGAACATAAGAATAGCCGTACTGGGTCAGACCAAAGGTCCATCTAGCCTAGTAGCCTGTCTGGCGACAGCGGCCAACACTAGATACCCTGGAGGGGATGGACCGAAGACAATGACCAAGCCATTTGTCTCGTGCCATCCATCTCCAGCCATCCATCTCCAGCCTTCCACAAACAGAGGCCAGGGACCCCATTTCTACCCCCTGGCTAATACCACTCCATGGACTCAACCTCCATGAATTTATGTAACTTCTCTTTAAACTCTGTTATAGTTCTAGCCTTCACAGCCTCCTGCAGCAAGGAGTTCCACAGGTTGACTCTTTGCTTTGTGAAGAACTTTATTAGTTTGAAGCCTGCTAACCATTCATTTCATTTGGTGTCCTCTAGTCCTTTTATTATGAGAACTAATGAAGAACTTTTCTTTATGCACCCTCTTCACAGCACTCATGCTTTTATAGACATCTATCATATCCCCCCTCAGTCTGCTCTTTTCTAAGATGAAAAGTCCCAGTCTCTTTAGCCTCTCTACATATGGGATCTGTTCCAACCCCCTGATCATTTTAGTTGCCCTTTTCTGAACCTTTTCCAAGGCCAAAATATCTTTTCTGGGGTGAGGAGATCACATCTGTACACAGTACTGAAGATATGGCGTACCATACTTTGATATTTCTCCTTCTCCTTCTTCCCCCTTCCAGCTCCCTCCTCCCAGGTTTCCTCCTCCCTTCTCCCACGCTCTCTCTTCCCCTCTCCCACCTCCTTTTCCCAGTCTCCCCGAGTTTTGTTCAATAAAGAGAGTTTCTATTTTTGAACACGTGTCCTTTAGTTTGTACATCAGGAAGGAGGGCTAGGGAGGGGTAATTGGAAGGAGGTGAGGGAGGAATGGGGTACGAGCCCCTGATGGGGAGGACTGGGGTGGCTCTGTGGGCTCCTCGGGGTGGAAGCTCTCCTGCAGCCCCCCAATGGTCTCCCGGATGGCAGCCTGCGGTAAGTGCAGCCGGGCTAATGGCCGAGTGCTGTGATGTGCCGAGTGTGGGCATTCAGGGCACTCCAAGCCAGGACTGCTTTGCTGTCCCTCATCAAGTTAGACAAGTGAGCGGGGAACCCCAGAGAACTGTCTGTCCAGGGTGGGGGTCGGGTCACCTTAAAGCACAGCTCTCGGCTAGCCTGAGACAGCAGCTCCACGCTCTAATTCCTAATCTGATGCCCTGCCAGCACTGCTTCCGGCCATCCTTAACCTCGGTTCAGGGTCCACTCAATGTGGACATGCTAGTTAGAATTAGCAAAATGCTAATTCAAACTAGTTTTTAGGTCTAGATGCACTATCTTGAATTAGCTTAGTTCGAATTAACTAATTCGAATTAAGTTAGTTCGAATTAGTGCTGTAGTGTAGACATACCCTTAGATAGGTAATTTATCATACACAATATATAGGGGAGTGATACATGCCGCCAAATCTAATCTTTCCCCCTTGCTCAAGGGCATTCAGTTCTTGGTTTACAGTTAGATCTAGGTTTTCCAGTTAGTGGCAATCTCTAATTATAGATGGGTAAACTAAGGCACAGAAAATTTGGTCTTGAGCATTGTTTCAGCAACAAAAGCAATAAATAACTGGATTTTATCCCAGTTATTACTAATATATTCACCTCACTAGAACATAATGCTGCAACGTTCCTAATTCAGGTTGTTCCACAGATGGTGAGGGAATCTTTCCTTGTGAATTGGATTATTATAACTTGAGCAAGAGACCAATCTGGCCCTATGAAGAATAGGGAAAGCAAAAGTGGTATTAAACTACTTTGTCCCTTGCCATCATCTCTTGGATCCTGTGTCAAGCACAGCTCAATTGAAACAACGGAGTAGGAATTTATCTTTTAAAAGCCTCACTTTTATCCTTAACGACTACCTAGAACATTTTTCTTACTGACCCGAATTTTTCCCTCCAATGTATGTACCTGGCTCCCATTGATTCCAGTGGGTACCCCATGGTCACCCCAGTGGCAACACTTAGTTTATGGTATATTAAGGATGTTATCCTGCATTGTTTAGCATCATATTTGAGAGAGAGAGAGAGACTGGTGAAGTTAAGTGACCTGAGCACAGGATTCAGAGATTCAGTTCTAATCTAGATCTAGATGATGCTTGGTCCTGCCGTGAGGGCAGGGGAGTGAACTTGATGACTTCTCAAAGTCCCTTCCAGTTCTAGTGTTCTATGATTCTAATCTCAGCTGCTCCTTCCTTTGAATTCTACTGCTTACAAACTCCAGGAGACTAATAGGGTACAGTTAGACTACACGTTTTTGTAGAAAAAAAGGTACTCAAATTGCGCTCCGCATTTTAAGTATCTTTTTCTGATTCTTTTGTCAGAAGAGGCTTTTCTGACATTTGGCCCGTCTAGACTGGGCCAAATGATGGGGGGGGGAAATCCTCTTTCAGAAGCCCCCTTCTTCCTCGTAGAATGAACAATACAGAGGCTTCCGAAAGAGCATGTTTGCTCGGCCACAAAAAAAGCGGAAGAGCAAACATATCCTGACTCTGCCCTCACTTCCCACAGTCTAATCATACCCATAGTGACCATAAGAAGTCAGTACCCTGACTTTACAACTCTTCTGCGGGATACATCCAGCAATGCAGTATCCCCTACCGTAGTGCATTGGACTCAAATACTGCCATCTTCTGAAGAGTGCCACCTACTAAGTCACCTCTACTGTCTCCTGCAGCACCTATATAGTTCATAACCTGAACAAACTGATTTCCCTGGGCTTCAAAGCCTTACTCTGGAGCATTATTGGTCTAGGGAATTAAGTAATGTTAGACATGTACTTTATATATTTTTTCTGTCTCTTGTCTACATTTGATGCCTCCAGCTACACCTTCATTCTATACTTAGTATTGTTTTCAAATAATGCTAATGAATAATATAAAATATATATTTTACAGTATCAGCAAGACTGTTCAAATAAGAATGCCACACCCATTAAAGGGTGCACAAAAAAAACCCCTTAAACTTCTGAGGTACATCATATCTGCTGCATTGCTGACTTTATAAGGTGCAATCTAACATTTTTCAAATCTTATTTAATTTGATATTAAATACTGACATCTTGTATTTATATTTAGACCAGAGAGAACACAAGTCACAGGCAACGTTCCCCACCAAAGTGCCTTTCGCTTGAACTTGAAGGGAGCATCATTAAAGCAGCAATGGTCATTTAACCTTAATAGTTCACTTAGTTCTTTTGGCCTTTGCATCTTCTCCTCTACAACTATCTATGAAGAGATAAATTAGTGACATGTTAGTAGTAGCGGTTTATGGTACAAACTTCTATCCAAACTGAGATCATCCATTTGTTTCACCTAGACATTGAGTATGTATCAGACGGTAACAATAGCCAACCTATAGTAAACTGGCCCTGTATTGCAGTCAGGAAAACACCATTGTGGATTACAAGGATCGGAAATAGTCCTGAAGCCACAGTGAGGGGATTATCCCTAGCAGAATAAGAAGTTGGGGAGGCTATACACTGCTCCCCCTCAGCAGTCTTTCCCGGGTGTTTAGAACTATACCGATATTACTTGGAAACAAAAGTATGGAAGGCTCCATATGAATTGCCTGAGCAATACATTTTCCTGTCCCTTAATTTCAACAGAATATTAATAGTTGAGGGTAGCCTAATAGGAACAGTGGAATGATGCCAGCAGATCCAATGGGGTTAATACAGAATTGCCTAATAAATGGGTAGCTACAAAGTTAATGGTGAATCTGTTTCATACTCTATTTTACTGAAAGAAGAATCCAGAAAAACCTCCACAAATAGTCATTCTTACTCAAGTCCCACATCTATTTTTACATGTATTTTGAGCATTCCATGACAGCTAAGAAGTGCTAGTTACTATGCATGATGGCTGCAGCCCCCTGGCAAGAGATGAAGGTGTTGACAAACTCCTCCTCTAAAATAGAGGAGATTAACAGCAAATACTTCATACACTCCTCCTTCTCACCAAGAAATGAGGGGCGAAGTGCTGGGGGAGGGGGAAGGGGTTGTGACTTATGTCATATTTAGAACAGCGGGATTTCATTTTCAGTTAAATGTCAATTCAGTTACTGTGCAGGCAACTGTTAGCTCTTCTCTACTCAAAAATAGCCCATGTCTCTTCCACTAGGCTATGTGTCAGAACCACAAAAATGTGGAAAGACCCACTGCAGCAGAATCACACCAATGCCTCTAGCCCATTCTGGGACCAAAAACAAGTGGCAGAGAAACTTTTCAAAGGGAGAATGATGATGGTGACTTTTGCACCATTGTATAATCAAATGGTACATATGGCCTGAGTGGTGGTTTTCTGAGTTACCAGTTCAGTCAAACCACAGGGAGCTGCAATTGTTGACAGTGGATGAGAGTCTCTTTTCGCGTACAACAGCTTGAAGCTAGTGTCACTCCATTGGCTTTAGTAAGCATGCCAGAAGCAGGCCCCATGTGAGTCTATTTAGTTCAGAGCAATATGAAAATTCTACTGGTTTACATGTGAGTGGAGTACGTGTAATTAGACTTATCCAAAAGGTCAGTGGTAGTTTATGAGAATCGTAAAGACAACACACTGCGTGCTGGGAAACCTCATGCTGAAACTTTCTATGCTGTGGTTACATTAACAAGACTCCACTGTTTCTCTTCCCCTTCCCCACCTCTCCTTGTTATATTTCTCTATTTAACTATAATTTTTATTATGATTAATAAAGTCTGTTATCTAAACAACTGTGCCTTGCACCTGTGACTAGTGCCTTGTACATTGTGTGTTCCTGGAGTACATATAATAAACACTTATTATTTCATACTGTTCATATTATTTCATTTAAAGAAGCTTTGGACATAAGGTCTATATCCCCAAAAACATATAGTTTAAAACTGACATGACTCAGCTTATGTGTGCAGAACTCAAATGTTAATTCGTGCCCCCCCCACACACACACTGTGACTTGCCGTGAGCAGAGGGCTGCTCCAGCCCTACTGGGCCCTAGACCAGGATGCAGCTGTCCTTGACTGGGATCCCACTTAGTTGGTTAACCAATTAAACATTAGGTTAACCGAACATCCAGTTAAATGATTAAACAGGATTTTACATTCCTAGTTGAAGTAATGATGATGGTATGTGCATAAAATATTGGTAAATATTGCTGACTGAGTCCAGAATATTCAGTAGCTTATATGTTATCTCTCTTAGTTTTCTCCCATTCAAAAATGAAGTAATCTTTGCTGCCTACTCATTTATCCCATTTGCCTAGTTTGTGGAAGAACTACAGGTAAGAAAAACCATTTGACTGAGCTGATATACCGAGAACCAAAAGAAAACTGAACCTTATGAGTAAGATGGTGATGGATGGGTTGGCAGCAGCAGACTTCTTGGCGGTGGGATGATGCAGAGACATATGTTGCAAAAGGAAGAGAGATTTCTGCCATCTTTGCTGTCCTCAAAATCATGCCAAATAGATTTCCTGGCAAGACTAACGTAAAAGGAAACATATCTGTTATACTAGGAGCCTCCTTACGTGTGGGGGATGGGAAGACAGGGGTGGGGGGCAAATAGAGTAAATATTAAAGACTCTTTAATCTTAATAAAGGTAGAAGACTTTCTAAAATGAAGGAATGAAATTACAGCTCTTGGAAAATCTTTTGGCTGCTAATTCCATCTGAGACCAGAGTGCGCGCCAAATTCTGGATGATTGTGAAGCTTTTCTAAAGCCTGAGATTTCATTAAATTCTGGCAAAGTTAATAATCATTAGCATGTTCATTAATTTGGTGCAATAGATGGTTCAAGGAACTAATTAGGAGAAAACAGTAACACAGTGCACTGTTTTTATCCAATGATCTCAAAGAACTTTACAAACTTGGAGTAACTGAGCATTATAATAATTTTAGGAGACTGGGAAGCATTATTACAGCTGTGGAAAATGTGGGTTTCCCAAAATCTCAAACCAAATGTACCCAAAATCTCAAACTTAATGGAAAAAACCTTTCCTATTCAATCTAGTTTCTGGTCAATACAATGCAGACCCACCATTTTCAGTGACAATCCATACATCATACTACTAGATCAAGTCCCCTCTAGTTACAAACCTCATGTCCACTTTGGTTTCATTTTGGACTTGGCAACATAACCACAAATCAGGTTGGTTGTGCATAGTTTGAAATTTGTTTTTTGCAGTCCTATCACAAATCATTACAAATAAGTAAATGGAAACCTATCAAAATCACATCAGTTGCCAAGACCAGAGTGAGTGATAGAACTGAGGGTGGGGCAGTCTTGTGCTCAAACTAGTAGTTTTCTTTTCCAACTTTACAAGTCTGTCTTCTAGGCCATTTACTGAAATTCCTCCCAAAGCAGAAGTTACTCTAAGTTCTATTTATCTATCTAAATCCCTACTAGATGTGGTGGCCCTCAATACTATTATCATCTGACAGTTGTTTAATGAATAACTTTTCCTGATGAACAGTGGCAATAGGGAGTATCAGTACCAGCAAGGGAGAGGAGGCCTGAGCCAGGAAATGACTCACCCATTCCTTGAGATAACTCAGACACACACAGGTGTGTGGATTAATTTGCTTCTGAGACTGTCACATACTAATTTAAAAAAAAGACACATACTTTAAACAGAGAAGTATGATAAAGTAAAGCAATGTCTTTCAAAGAGTCAAGAGGATTCAAACAGTTGTGTTAAGTATGGTGCCATCTTTAAGATGTATCCTTCTGCTCTCTCTCGCTCTCTCTTAGCACATTTCCCTCCTAGACCCGTTTTGATATACTGTATTATTAATATTAGTGTAGGTACAAGACAGCCTGATGAGGCTTTCAGAGAAGTCTTGGGAGAAGGGAGCACTTAAGAGTTTTCACAGTGACAGAATACCCTAGGGCCTGTATATTTATGCCAGGAAAATAAAGGCCTGCTATTGAAATCGGTATGGTTGAACCACATTTATCTGTTCATTAAAAGGGAAAAAAAGATTCCACCTCTCTCACACATACACTCCCCTCCCATGCCTGAGTGTAAGAAAATATCAAAATCTGTGAGAAATTTAGCCATCTGGGAATCTGAATGACATAAACAGAGGTGTTTTTTCTTTTCTCTTCTGCAAAGTGGTTTTATAAATAAGTATTTTTGGAAAGGGGGAAAAACATTTTCAGTGTCCCTCTGTGGACATGCTCTGTGACTTGTTTGCTAGTCAATGTGCAGTGTTTGTTGCAGAATACTTCACATGATGTTAAGGTTCAGATATAGTGACTATGTGAAGGGGGAAAAGAGAGAAGTAAGCTTTTAGAACTTTTGAATCAATGAAAAGCACACTCTGGGCCCTTGAAGAGAAAGAAATCCAGATCAGCAATGTTAGAAGCAATGAGGATCTTAAAACCTGGAGCAATGCCAAAGCCAGCTGTGGTGAGGAGGAAGGAGTTGAGCAAGTTTATGTGCCTAGCATCAGCTGTATGACTTGGTGTTGTTGCCCTAGGGACGTGGACAAGCAATTTAGAATAAAGGTGGCCAATGATGTGGATATAAAAACAGGGAGAAGGAGTCCCTACGCAGAAGACAGATCTGACCTGAGAGCCGTATCTAATCACCGGTGGATCACTAGCCACAAATCAGGCATACACAATTTTAGGGCCAAACCATGTATTGAGTAGAATAGTGGAACAGATATACAGTTAACAGCAAGTTTCAACAAACCAACCCTCCCTAACCCGAAGAAAGGAGATAGAACAGTTCCCTAGATACATAAGGTATATACAAAGCCTCAGACGATTGATGCCTGCGACCTTCAACCCTCGGGCTATTTGTAAGCCTCTGGGGAGGACAAGCAGGGAGATCCCATGGTAGTGAGTCCTCTGTGAAGAGACGACCCCGATATGGATCCTTGATCTGGAAAGGAATCCCCTCTGGACACAGTCTGATCCGTCCTTCGACAACACCGTCTGATCCAGTAGGCGGGTAATCCAATGAAGATGATAGGAAAAGAGAGTCCCGGTTCCAGTAACCAATGCAAACAGGAAAATCTTGTGAATATTTACCACACAAGGGTAGCACAGTTCAAAAGTCCAGGCCTCTGATTACATAGATGGTATCCAAGCTTCAGGCAAACAATACAGAGGAGCAACAAATGAGTAGATCCAAGGCTGGGCAATATCCAAGGACCCAAGCCCTTGATAGCTCAGGGCTTTTATTGGCCCAGAGGCAGGAAAAGTATGCTAATGAACCTAGGTGTTGAGTGCAGCTTCCTAGGGGCTGTGGGCAGCGGTTTTGGTGCTGAGTGCACCTCTTTTGGTGCTGAGTGCACCAGATATTAACGGGTGCACAGCCTGTTTGAGAGGGATGCACAAGGTAGTACCGTGTGCAAATTAACAGTTTGAGCGGGAAAACCTCCATCATGTAGAGAAAAAGGAACTGTCTCTTTCAAAATGGAACCCACTGAACCAAACTATAATATAGCCCCCTTTTCTAGGGTAACAGTGTAAAATAAGCTGGAAAAATGCAAAAAGGAGGGACCTGTGCTGGAGGAGACAGAGACAAGCAGGGAAATATAAATTAAGAACTACTCAGCAGGAGTATAGCCTATGCATCAAAAGAGATTACTGTATATCACATACAAAATGGGCTAGATTATCAGATGGTGTAAATCAGCAAAGCTGCAAGTTCTGCTTGAAGCCAAAGGAAACTGACAATTTACACCAGCTGAGAATCAGCTAAATATAGACACACAGATGAACACACAAGAGAGAGACTTGAAGATTTCAGTCTCATGGCTTTCTCTAATTATTCTGATATTTCAAAACCTGAATTACACAGAAACCCTTCTACCACACTTTTCTAAATACTGTAACACAACAGCAAAGTTGCTTCCAAATTTAAAAGTGACAAGTTGTGTTTAAAACTTCATCCTACGTATCACAGGACCCCTCATTCTAGCCAAAAAGAGAAACTTCCTGAGAAGCTTAAAAAAAGGTTTTGTTTGTTTTGTTGGTTTTTTGGTTTTGGGGGATTTTATTTTTAGTTCAGAGTCATAGAAATGGATGATGAAGGGATCTGGAGGAACCATCTAGTGCATACCCAAGTATGCCCACGCCATCCTTTGATGCATATTTTGTCTAGAACATAACATAAGAACATAACGGCCGTACTGGGTCAGATCAAAGGTCCTTCTACCCCAGTACCCTGTCTGCCGACAGTGGCTAGCACCAGGTGCCCCAGAGAGGGTGGACCGAAGACAATGATCAAGTGATTTGTCTCCTGCCATCCCTCTCCAGCCTCTGACAAACAGAGGCCAAGGACACCATTTTATCCCCTGGCTAATAGCCTTTTATTGACCTAACCTCCTTGAAATTATCTAGCTTCTCTTTAAACTCTATTATAGTCCTAGCCTTCACAGCCTCCTCTGGCAAGGAGTTCCACAGGTCTAACCTGTTGACTAGTCTTCAATTTGTGAAGTTCTGTAATGCCCAGATTCTTTCCAGCAGTACTGCTGTCTAGCAAGTTACTTTCCATTTTGTAGTTGTGCATTTGATTTTTCCTTCCCAAGTATAGTACTTTGTATTTATTTTTGTGGATGTCAGACCAATTCTCTAATTTAAGATCAATTCTAGTCCTTTCCTCTCGGGTTCTTGCCACCTCTCCCAGATTGATGTAATTTGTAAGTATTCTCCATTACATTATCCAAGTCAAAAAGGGAACTGATGGATTCAGAGCAGACCCTACTAGATACACCCTTCCCCCTCAGTACAACAGTGAACCATTGAGAATTAGTCTTTGAGTATATGCTGTCAAGCAGTTTTGTACCACCTTACAGTTATTTCATCTAGACCACATTTTCCTAGTTTGCTTATGAGAATGTCATGTTTGACAGTCAAAATCCTTACTTCAATAAAGAGATGCCATGGCTACCACTTCCTGCTATCTTGCTAGTAATCCCATAAGGGAAGAAAACTAGGTTGGTTTGTCATGATTTGTTCTTGAGTAATCCATCTTGACTATTGTTTATAGCTCTGTTATCCTCTAGGTACTTAGAAATGGGTCAGCATCTTCCAGATGAGTTTAAGCCCATTGGAAAGTCAAAAGAATAGTTTCATTTTAGTGGAGGAAAACATGCAAATCTGTTAAATGAATGCTTACATTTATTCTTCTGTTGACTATCTTCCTATATATTCATTCCTCAGAGACATACTTTATCTGCTCTCACAGGTTGCCTGTCTGACTTTACGTCATTTTAGCTCTATAGTGTCAAGCACGGTCATTTCAGAGGACCGTATTAGAACACATTTCTTTCCCTTACTCTCTTAAAGCTGGCCAAAGATTTTTTTTGAAGTTCACAAATTAAATAATATTTTCCTTTGAAACTTCAAGATTCCATTTGGTAAAAGTCATTAATTTCATTTCATCATACTATTGTTCCATTAGCAATCTATTTGGAACATTTGAATATATGAGGTTTTTAATGATTTTTGTAGGAATTTTTGTAGATTTTTCCAAGGGTGGGATTTGAAAAAATATGTTTTTAAACTTTTTAAACCATAGGTGTAAATTACAATCTAGATGAGAGTTGATTGTGTTCATATGTTCCTGAATTCTATCAAAGCCTTGGAAAGAGAGAGCCCATAGCAAGGCTTAGAATACATCTGCCGTACAAGATAGAAAGTTGTATTGACTGACTCCACAATATGGTTACTCCTGTGATATTGATGAACCCCCAAAATGCCTTTGGGCTCATGAACATCATTCTTAACTCTGGTATGGGAAGGTTGTATGTCTACAAATGGAACATGCAGAGTGTAAAAGCTTATACTGCTATGCTAGTCTTTAAAGGGAATCTTATTCTTCCTTTCTGGTCAAGGAAAACAAAGAACAGAGCAGGTTGAGTAGTGCAAGATGGAGATCTTCTAGAGTTAAGTGGCTGGTGGATTCAAGCAAGTTCATGTCTGTACTGTAACTTGCAAAATATTCTCTGGCCCAGATATGGATATGGATTCAATATCCACCTCTACTACTGGTTTAGTGAGTCATTTTCCCAACCCAGTGCCTCAGTTTAACTATCTGTAAAATAGAATAATTATGTCAGCTTCATTTGTAAAGTGTTTTCAGATCTCTGGATGAAATCTGCTATATAAGAGCACAGCATTTTTTATTAAACTGTGTGTTAATATCATGTTATGTGTTTGGCTCATGAGCATGAGTGTCATTATCAGAACAGAATGACCTCAAATGAATTGTATGTTCTATAATTAGATTTCACCAATTAAGTAAAAGTATGAAGTTCTAAAGTATCACGTCAGCCTTAGCATGGAGTCACAGATAGTCCATTTAAATACTCAGTCTATTTTGTCACTCAGGAAAGTTTGTTTTCGTGATAGATTAAAAATTACAATAATATTCAGAAAAAAAACCAAATGGTCTGGTAGCACTTTATAGACTAATAAAACTCTATGGCTACGTCTACACTGGCACCTTTTTCCGGAAATGCTTAAAACGGAACAGTTTTTCTGTTATAAGTATTTCCGGAAAAGTGCGTCTACATTGACAGGATGATTTTCCGGAAAAGCATTTTCGCGATCGGGGCTTTTTTGCGGAAAAGACTACTGTGCTGTCTACACTGGCCCTTTTCCGGAACAGTTTTTCCGGAAAAGTACTTTTGCCTGAATGGGAGCAGCATAGTTTTTCCAGAAAAACAATGATGATTTTACATTAGATCATCATTGCTTTTCCGGAAAAGCAAGCGGCCAGTGTAGACAGCTCGCAGCTTATTCCGGAAAAGCGGCTGCTTTTCCAGAATAAGTGGCCCAGTGTAGACACAGCCTATATGTTTTGTTAGTCTATGAAGTGCTACCAGACCATTTGTTGTTTTTTTTCTGTACAGACTAACTCAGCTACCCCCTGAAGCAAATAATATTCAGGTTACTCCAGTCTCAGGAACAGTCACTTACTCTAGGTCAATTGTACCCTAGATCTCTCAAATGATGCTTGCAGACAATCTTGTAAAAAATCTATAGTCAATTTTTAACTAAGATAGGAAACGTGTTATTTACAAGGTTAAGTAGGTAACACACAAAAATGAGTTAGTCTTAGATTCTGAAAGATGATAGAAACTTTTTATAATAAGAAATTTCTGTCCTTTATGGCAAATTCAGAAAAAAACAGCTAGGGAGCTCATGCTTATGCTTAGTGATTCTTGACCCTTTAGCAGCCAAGGAGCAAAAAGAACCAATTTCTCAGGTATTTTTATCTCCTTGTATCCAGAGCCCAAGGATAGGATTAGATCAAGCACAGTTCTCCTCTTCCTGGAAAGATTGAGGAGTGCAATTAACAAAGTCTTTGTTCTTTTGATATCTCACAATGTCTCATTTGGTTTCAAAGGCCTTCTCCTTGAGCAGGACCTAACATTTTATGTAGAAAGCCAGCATTTGCATTAGAGAATGTTTCTTTCCTTTTTGAGTTACACAGTTACAGAGGTTGACAATGCAAATCATTGCTATTGCCTTATAATCTGGCAGCCAAACTTGTTGGCCTGCCAAGCCACATATGACATCTTCAGAAGTTGGAGAGATGAGGCTCACCTGCTGGAGCCTGAGGCTGTGATCCCACAGGAGACATCTGATGGGGCTTGGCACTTTGGCCCCACACTTGCTGAAGCCCTGAACCCTGTCAGGTGTGCCCTACCGGGGAGAACCATGAGATGAGAACCCACCCCCTCTCTGGGCAGTAACACCTACCACACTATCCTGCTGCAAGACAGAGATCCTGAACCCTCCACCCTATCTGGTTGGTAGGTAATGGAGGAGGCTGGGTGGAGTGGGCGGGTTGAGCTGCACTTTAAAGGTAAATGAGCCACATGTGGCTCATGAACCACAGTTTGGCCACCCCTCCTTTATAACATGGGGTAAACATAAGTAAGACTACAGGCAGTCCCCGAGTTACGCGGATCCGACTTATGTCGGATCCGCAGTTACGAACGGGGCTTTTCTCGCCCCGGAGGACAGGACCGACGGGACGCCCAGATGCGCCGCGGTCCGCCGCCCCCGTCCTCCGGGGCGAAAAAAGATGCTCCCTGTCTCCCTGGTCTGCAGAGAGACAGGGAGCAAAGCCTTGGAGCACGCCCGCAGCGGGACAGCCTGGGTGAGCTTGAGCTGTCCCCCTGCGGGCGTGCTCGGGGGCTTTGCTCCCCATCTCCTGACCAGCAGACCAGGGAGACGGGGAGAAAAGCCTTGGAGCACGCCCACAGCAGGACAGCCCAAGCGCGCCTGGGCTGTCCTGCTGCGGCGTGCTCCAAGGCTTTGCTCCCCATCTCCCTGCAGACCAGGTGTGCCCTACCAGGTGTGCCCTGTGGGCGTGCTCCAAGGCTTTAAGACTTTTCTGGCTAAAACAAGAATAAACTTTCACTCCCACCTCTTTTTTTTTCTAATATCAAAGAACCATAAAGGGAAAATAAATTGATTTTCAATTCAGAAGAAATATTCATAATCCAACCTGCTCTAGTTGTGAAGTTTCCTGAAATTTCTTTCCCCAACATTTCTCAGAATTTTTTCTGATACCACCTTGGCTACGTCTACACTGGCCCCTTTTCCGGAAGGGGCATGTTAATTTCACCTATCGTAGTAGGGAAATCCGCGGGGGGATTTAAATATCCCCCGCGGCATTTAAATAAAAATGTCCGCCGCTTTTTTCCGGCTTTTAAAAAAGCCGGAAAAGAGCGTCTACACTGGCCCCTACTTTGAAGTAGGAATAAGAGCCTCCGGAAAAGGGCGCTTTTTCCGGAGGATCGGGGCCAGTGTAGACGCTCTTTTCCGGCTTTTTTAAAAGCCGGAAAAAAGCGGCGGACATTTTTATTTAAATGCCGCGGGGGATATTTAAATCCCCCGCGGATTTCCCTACTACGATAGGTGAAATTAACATGCCCCTTCCGGAAAAGGGGCCAGTGTAGACGAGCCCCTTGTGTGTTGCTTCCCAAAATAATTATTCTTGCATCTAGTATTAACAATCTGACAGAATGTACTCATTTTGATGGTGTGTAGGTAGCCAAAATTATTATTCATCTTACATGGAAACTCCAACTAAGCTCAGGAACCCTCTGTATTAGGCACAGAGTGAGAGATGGCCCTTGCCCAAAGAGTTTACTGTCTAAATAAATAAGGGTGCGAGGATATATAAATAGTAATAACCACTTTTCTGTGTATTACTGTAGTATCCAGGGGCCCCAGATGGATGATTTGCCCATGGTCATGTAGCAGGATAGTGGCAGATCCAGGAATAAACCTCATCGCTCCTGATCCTCAATCCAATGCCTTACACACGGGCTAATGCTTCTCCTCTAAATAATCACACTACTGCAAGATTGTCATCAGAAGTTCTTGCTTCATAAGTACCTTAATATCCCAGACTTTGTTGGCAGAACTTGTATTGAAATATTTAATATTTCTGTTTGAAGTTCAAAATAAGTTATATTTCCCATTTTATCTCTAGCCTAATTAAAACTGAGTTATCACTGTATACATGTAATCTCCTAATAACCAGTGGATGAAAACCCTGGTAAGGTCTTATATTTGAGATGTATTAAATGAAGCGTAAAGGGAAACAAATTAATATCTCTAATTGTTCTCCACTTCAGGCAGTAAGGTACAGAAATTAACTGTACCTAATCAAGTCAATTTTTCATATAGCAAAAACAGTTTTGATCTGTAAAACTCTCCAAAATGCTTCTATCCTGAAAAATTCAGATAACTTATGAAGAACAAGAGATTTTATTATAGACTTCTATTAATAATATTGTTCTCTGACATATAATGAGCCTTTATATATAATTTAAGAAATGGTTATTGGTTTTATTAGGCTAATTCTAAATATTTATGTATTTTAAAAATCTGTGGTGTAGCTGAAGATATTTATTCTGCTACTATCTTCTGCCCTATTCCTCTATATTCTGTTTCTTTCATGCTAGCAACTAGTTCCCATGGATTATCACCAGGGCAGCTGCTCCAAGACCCAGTGATTTAAAAGGACACAGGTCTCCTGGCACCAATGCTGCTACTATGGCAGTGGCTGGAGACCTGGCTGTTTAAATCACTTCCAACACCCTCAGAACATGGCCATAGAAGTGCTGAAGACCTGGCTGGGGGAAGTTAGCTCTCAGCTTCACCCCTTCTGCATTAAGTGCCGTCTCACCCTCCCCTCCCCCCCGCCCTAAATCACTCTAAGGCCCAACAATTCTGTTGGAAGCTGTGGCCATCACTTAAATTCATAGCTAATCTAGTGCATTACAGCAACAAGTTTTGCCACTTTGCCTAATCCCATAAAGCATAGTACGTATGTTGGCTCTCTGCCCATGTCTCTGCTCTGTTTTATTCACTGCATAGTGTGACAGCAAGTGTGAAAATTGGGATTAAGGTGCTGGGTAATAGGTATCTATATAAGACAAAGCCCCAAATATGCTACTTTTTATAGTAACTGTCCTGATATCTGCTCATTCTAGTGGCATGAACCAACAGGACACAAGATCTTGCAGTGCTCTTAAGTAAACAATTTTCTGCAAATAATGCTGGCATGCAATTCACAACATGAGAGAAAGTGTTCAAATATAAAAAATCATTTTTATGACAAATGAAACATGCTATATGTTAAAAACATTCTCAATAAGTCTGTCTTTTGGATTAAAGTGGCAAAAAAGCCCAACAATTTAAAATGTGTTTCAACTACAGTGATTTTTTTTCTAGATAGAGTTGTGCTCCTTTGATTATTTTTCTTTATTGGATTGCCAGGTAATGGCATTAAATTGAAGCCACTAGACTTTTGTCTCATGATCAGAGAGAATTGAATAGTTTTCTGTTTACAAAGGGTCTGCTTATTCTGACCTTTAAGTGTAATAACTACTAATTAAACATACTTTATTCTAGAATTCCGACAGAGGAAGCTCAGGCCTGTATTTCAGAACGTATTTCTAGTGTGATGCCACCTGAACTTAAAGATTAAATTTAAAATAATCAGCCAGTAAAAGGGTGGAGAGGAGAGAAGAAACAAAATTGCACATAAAAGAGTCTTCACCAGCTTAAATGACAACCAGTGGCAGAATCAGATCAGCTACAGAGGGAAGAGAGTATCAGTGGGGTTTTATCACCAGTTCCCTATTACATTCTTTGTTGCCAGGCACTTCATGTTCTTTGCTCCATTGGCATCCACTGCACCCAAATCTCCAATGGAACACACAGCTGCAATAATGATCCTCAAGGGCGGTTGGGGGGGCGGGGATCAAATGTGGTGTAAGGAGCTCATATGAGCACCATCTTTCTTTGTCTATAGCTAGCCTCTTTTATATCTCATCCTTCTCCACGGAATATGAGCATGAGGTACCTACATTCCTGTCCTAAAATGTCCCATGAAAATGATTTGCCTTACATCTGAAATGGCAAAACTACCATAACATGACCCATCTCACTGTATTGCCAGCCATGTCAAAAGTCATTACCTCTATATATGAAGCAAAGTTCTTCTTTGATCAGTGTCCCATGGATGCTCCACTGAAGGTGTTGGGCTTGCACCCGGCGCTGCAGATCGGAGATCTTTTCTAGCCATAGTCTGCTGGACCGCACATGCGCGAAGTGAAGCTCGTGATTTTTTGCGCCATTTGAGCGTGGGCAGTCCGGCTCCCACCAGTTCCTCCTGACCGTCCTCAGCCGTGGACGGACTGACTGCTCTCTCATGAACTCCTGTTTCACAAAGACAGAGAGAGCTTATTATTAGTTGTTATATATAGTCAAAAGTTATAGTTCTTTCTTAGTTATAGTTAATAGTTCTAGCTGTTAAAAAAAATTCTTCAATAGTTATACTGTAAATAGCCAATGCCTGGGTTTAAGAAATGTGGTGAGTGTTGCGAGGCAATGCCTACCTCTGACAGACAGTCCCTGTATATCAGGTGCCTCGGGGAAGGCCACATACCCCAAAAATGTCCCCGTTGCTCTAAGCTCACAGCCAGAGCAAGAAGAGACAGGGCCCATGCAATTGAAGATCCTCTTATTTCACAAAGCCCTGCAGCCCCAAACCCAACAACCAAAGTGGTATAGAGAACAAACAAAGAAGATGAAGAGGAGACCGTCTCCAGTGCGATCCCTCCCGCCTTTGTGGACGAGCGTCAGTGATAAGCCAGGGACATCAGTGGCAGATGCCTCACGTGCCGCTGTAGAGCCGAAAGACAGCCAGAGTAAGTCAGCTCCGAGCCCCTCTATATCAGGCTCCTCAGTCTCCAAACTGCCTCCAGGGACCTCCGTGGCTTTGAGAACCTTTCTCGGTGCAGGACGCTCCCCGGTACCAACCCGCTCATCGAAGCGGCCTGCGGCACAGAGCCACTCCTCGGCACCGACTCATTCTCTGGCATGATCACCAGCTCAGAGCCGCTCAGAGCCCCAGGCACATGCGGCGCCTCCAAGACAACCAGCACCGCGACCCCCAGTGCAGAAATGCTCTGTGACACCTGAGCACCCTTCCTCTCCTACAGGTTTGCTGGCACCAAGTCAATCATCGACACCGAGGAGTCCTTTGCCTCCTTCACACTCGCGGGCACCAAGACACTGATCATCGGTGAGGCACTCACCAGCATCGGAGCGTCCCTCCCAACTGGAACATTTGCCGGCACCAGGTTGCCTTTCTGCACTGGGCCAATTGTCGGTACAGAGGCTTCCTTCTCTAGCAAGGCACTCACCAGCACCGAGATGGCCTTCCCCTTTGAGATGCTCTCCAGAAACGAGGTGATCCCCTCCTTCCAAACATCACTCTGGCCTATCACAATCGTCAGTGCCAACACGCTCTACATAGGCACACCCCTCGGTGCCAGAGGGAACTTTGTCACTATCTTCTTCAATACCAGTGGAGATAATCCCTCAAACAGTACTCTCCACTCCAACTTCCTCTCCACCGGAACAGTTGTTGGCATTACGTACTCACAGAACCAGGAAACTACCTTCTCTGTCCCCAGGTCCAGAATTCTCTCCTGAAGTACGGTCACCATCCCCAGCGTACTCTGGGTACTCTCGTACTGGCCATGTTTCTCCACGATCAGGACATTTCTACCGTCATGATTGTCGGTCATCCAGCTACAACACCTATTATAGAGAGAGGTCACGGTCTCCAAGATCACCCACGTTTTCAACTCATTCTGACTATTCCAAAAGGTACTGTCACTCCACGTTGCCCTATTATCACTATAGATCGTCGTCTCTTCATCACCGGTTCCCTCAGATACACTCCCTTTCCTCCCTTACCCGGGAACATTCTGCTCTTCCCACATCTTCAAGACCACTAGCTCCGTCCGGGTCTCCTTCTCACACTCAACAACCTCTTCCCACTCGAGGTCCCAAACCTGATTGATCGCCTACAGACCAATCTTCATCGTCCCCAGACAACACTGTTTTTCAAGGAGACACCTCACCCTTGGATGACCTCACCAGTTTCAAGAGCTTTTTAAGAGAGTGGCAGAGAGCCAAAACATGCAGATGGGGGATGTGCAACAGAAACAACACCACCTCCTCCGTAATATTAAGCAGTCTCACCAGCCCAAGATCTCACTGCTGTTAGATTAAGCAATTCTTGAAATAGCTGACAATATTTGACAGCTGCCTGCATCCGTCCCACCCACACATAAAAAGGCAGATAAAAAGTATTTCATCCCCGCTAAGGGAATGGAATTCCTTTTTACTCATCCACAGCCCAATTCGTTGGTTGTGGATGCACTACAGCAAAAAGCAAAGATGCCCCAATATAAGCCTACCACCACAGACAGGGATAGTAAGCGCCTTGACTTATTTGGCCACAAAGTATATTTTTCTGCAACACTCACTCTGCGTATGGCCAATTATTCAGCACTGTTGGCGAATCAGTTTCGACAATTACACCAAACTTGTACCACTGCTTCAGCACCTTCCAGAGGCCAAACAGGACATCTTGAAGTCAGTAATACAAGAGAGCTCCTCAGCCTCCAGAACGGCTCTACATATTGCCCGGGATACAGCCGACATTGCAGCGTGCATGACTGCTACATCGGTCATTATGCGCAGAGTATCTTGGCTGCAGCAGTCGTCTGCCCCCAAGGATCTTTTATCGAAAGTCAAGGATTTACCCTTCGACAGACAATCTCTTCTCCGATAAGATGGACCAACTCCTCCACTCGGGGAAAGACTCCAGGACCACTTTAAAAATGCTGGGCATGTACACACCACCATACCGTCGGAAATGATACACCCCCTACCAAAAACAAAGACCTTTTCTCTGGCAACCTCCCCCGTATAGGCCACACGAGCCAACAGAAGTAGCATGTTCACAATCTGTCAAACACATATTACTAAACAGTAGAAAATTATCTACGTGAACTACTTACCTCTCAAAATGGTCCTGCTTCTCATCATGGTGTTTCCAAATGGACCTGGATCCGAATTCTGCATCCATACGGTTCATCCTAGACTACCTCGTGCACCTCAAAAATTCTGGCCTTACCTGCGCTTCCATTAAGGTACATGTCGCTGCAATAACTGCCTTTCACCAACCTTTCGAGGGATGTTCAGTATTCTCCCATCCGACAATGAAAAGGTTCCTGAAAGGAATGGCCAGCTTGTACCCACATTATACCCAACCTGCAGATCCTTGGGATCTTGAAATGGTCCTGAATACTTTGACAGGCAAACCCTTTGAACCACTAGCAACATGCAGTCTTCGTAACCTGTCCATGAAGGTCTTTTTCTTGCTAGCAATTACTTCCATGAGAAGAGTCAGGTACTAGCTGCTCTATCAGCCTCTCCTCCCTATACGATATTCACTCACCAAGGGGTGATATTGCAACCGCAACCGCGTTTTCTCCCCAAAGTGATCTCTCGTTTTCACATCAACGAACCTATAGTTCTGGCTATCTTCCACCCCCAACCACACCCTTTGCCCGAGCATGCGTGTCTACACACTTTGGATGTCAGACGCGCACTGGCCTTCTATATCGAGAGAACCAGACCTTTTCGAAGGGCAGACACACTACTAATATCAATAGCGGACCATTCTAAAGGCCGCCCATTATCAGTGCAATGCATCTCCTCCATTATTGTGCAATGTATAAGGAGTTGCTATAACCTGTGGAGCAAACCACTGCCATCGACATTGAGGGCCCATTTGACTCGGGCTGTTGCAACATCCACTGCTTTCCTCAAGGGAGTTCCTTTGAGAGAGATTTGTAGAGCTGCTACATGGTCTTCCAACTTAACCTTCACTACACATTACGCCATCCCCAATATCTTAATACTGGATTCAGCAGTGGCATCAGCAGTGTTATCCACGACTACGGCATACTAGCTCCGAACCCTCCTCCATTCGCGAGCTTCTGCTATACATTCACTGACAGTGGAGCACCCATGGGACACTGCTTGAAGAAGTTACTCACCTTGTACAGTAATGATGGTTCTTCGAGATGTGTGCCCCGTGGGTGCTCCACGACCTGCCCTCCTCCCCTCTTTGGAGTTTCTCTATTTTATATCTTTCAGATCAAGAGGCAGGAGGAACTGGCAGGAGCCAGACCGCTCACGCTCAAACGGCGCAAAAAGCCATGAGCTGCACTTCGCGCATGCACGGTCCAGCAAACTACAGCTAGAAAAGATCTCCAATCTGCGGCGCCGGGACAAGCCCGACACCTTCAGTGGAACACCCACGGGACACACATCTTGAAGAACCATCGTTACTGCACAAGGTGAGTAACTTCTTCTTCTTTGCGGGGAGATACTGCCATGGAGCAGGTGGGGCCTGATCAGGACCTAGGAATTTGAGCAAATGTTTCAAACCTATGTGAAAATCTTTTGATGTGGAGATTACACTGCATGTCTCATGAAATTCACTGGCTGGCTCATCAATTCCTTTTACATTTATGAACCAAAGGAGGGCTTATTTTTTTCTGTTTTCTCTACATGCTTTCTACGGGTTTTTATTTTGCCAGGTTTTTATTTTATTTGCTTGCCCCAATCGGAGTTGGAAATTTTCATGACCTTAGACTGAATTTGTCTCCGATTTTAGCTTTTGGTATTAAAAGTGACTTAAAAAAACAAATACTTTTGATCCAGCACTTCTCAGTTGACAATTATAGTCTAATAAGTACACCAAATAGATTTTTCCAGTATGAGAGAGTTCTCTAAGATATTTCAGTTTTCAGGATTGTAATATGATTGACAAGGATTTGAAATAAAAGATAGTGCTGTAAAGTTAATGAGAGATTTTCTGCTATAGACTCTGAATATAGCTTGTGGGGGGAGGGGAAGAAGGTCGGGTACATTATAATAGAATGATTTGGTTTATGAACACTTACAAAAATAGGTACCTGGGAATGACAGATGTGCTTCTGACTGCATTTGGGAAATAAAACATTTCTATTTCTGCTTCTACAGTAGAAGAATATTTCATACCAGGGACAATGTGGTACTCTTGCCCTCAAATTACACATCTGAGCAAGGGATTATTTTTAAATCAGAGGTATGGTTTTGTGGAAGAAAACATTGTCCTCACTCTGAGTTTGTAAGCAACAAGTAGCCAGAGGCAGTTTTATTACGAGCTGCAGCAAGGGAAAAACTGATTCGGACAGGGGGGGAAGCTCCCCCCCTCCGAGGCAGATCTTCGAATACAAGCAATTATGAAGCAGTTTATATACTGTCTATTAGATATAATAACAATAACAATTAGTCTCCTTCCTATTACAAACACCAATGGCTAACAGTTGTTTAGTTCCACCTAGATGCTCTTTATCTCAAGGTCTCTGCCAGAGTCAGCATTCTATCTTTATCTCCGTATGGAGGCGAGAGGCAAAGGCAGCGTCTAATTACAGATCTCGCGTTGTCAGGCCACAGACTTAGCCTGACTCTTGCTCTCTTGTTAACAAGACTAAGATGGCTGCACACAAATTCCTTTATTCCTTTTTCTTGCTTCCACAATCCCCCCTTTTGTGCTTACAGCACAACTATCTTTTTAAACTTTTATTTTCATTAAATATTACATAATTAGTACAAACATAAAAGCTATTTTTATTACTACATCTTTTACAACAACAATCAAATATGAAACTTTTAATAAGCAAAAGCAATATAATCATTAATATTTTCAATATAATTCTATGATGGGACTGTTCTATAATTTTAGTAACATCATACAACATATCATAATTAGTAACTAAATTAGGGAGGGCAGGTACGTGCTGATGGTACCTGTCTATAAGCACAGAGTCTAGATCAAAGAGAGAAACCTAAACTACTCTTACAAGTTTCTCCTTGGCAATATACAATACTTCGCCTCTTTCACTAAGGTCAGTTCTTAATGTCTTTTTTTAGTCAGAAATCTTTGGGCTTTGGCGGTGTCAGAGGAGTGGACTCTTTAATATATTGTATGTAAGAGAGCGGAAACACTATTTTCTTCTTTTTTTTTTTGAAACAGTCGTGGTTCAGCATCATGTAGGGGAGAGGTTACCAGCACATCACTTTGTAATATTTTGGTTCTTCTGGTGTCCAGCATGTAGGAAAGCAGGACCAGAAAAGAGAGGCTTACCAGCAATCGGGGTAGGATCATTTCGAGATGGAGGGATCTTTTTGCAGTGAGAAGCATTGGCTAACAGTCAGTTCTTGGCACTTCACAGCGGTGTTGGTGGTTAGCAAAACTTGGTAAAGGTCTTTCTAGAGCAGTCTTTCGCTGATGGACATACGAGTCTTTATTCTCTGAGCTAAAAGCTAGCTAGCTCTTTTGGAACCAAGGTTATTTCCTAGGAATAAAGCAAATTGTAAAAACAATCTCGCGTGGTTGTTTGGTTGTTTGGTACTAGCTTTATCAAAGTGAGGCTTTTTTGGAATGTGGTTGCCAGGGGAACCAGGGTCACAGTAACTGTTGAACTGTTTTACTTCTTAAGCTGGCCTAATACTTTGAGTTTGTCAGTTCTCAGCAAGATACTATGGACAGCCTCAGTTTACTCTTATAGTTCCTTTCTCTTGACTTTGGGGTTTTCTTTAACCTACAAGGTTAAATACAATTTAAGGGGTTTTAATTTACTCTGGAAGTACGAGTACAGCACCAGCACTGTTATAAATGTTATAATCGAAACTTCTTACATAATTTGACAAACACTATTCAACTCTATCTTCAAGATATTTCATCGCTTTACTGGCGCTGCCCATGATTATAGGTTTGACCTCTACTGCTTGGTTGAGTGCTGCAGAGGTAGGTGTTTGGCATGGTCTACGGTGTTTCCCTATCTGTGTGTACTTCAGACGGCTAGCCTCGACATATCTTTGGGCATTGGCTACTAACTCTTCGATCTTCGCTTGCAGGGCCAGTAAACCCTCCTCTAGGTACTTACTTCCGCTGTGTTACTCAGAATTTCATGTTGGGTTACTAATCACTGCCGAAGTGCGATAGAGCTGCATTCTATTAATGGTCAGGATCATCCGGCGAGGGGCTGTTATACACACAGACGGATATATAGAGGGGCAGGATGGAGTGATCTGTCTGGGTAGTCAAACACTAGTACGTACCGTTTATTTGGACTAGCTCAATGTTTTTGTTTCTTTGAGACAACCACAGTAAACTTAGGCAGATTCGTCATGATGTTAAATGGGCAGGTACATAAAATTTCCTTATCAAAGTGGGTGCAACAATCTTTGGGTATAGGAAGGCTCTTACACTTTCAGAATAAGCGATGCCTTTGATCTATCTATATGCTCTTGCCTTGGTACAGGCAGGGAGGTTACTATTCTGATCTGATCTGAGTGAGGAATCTTTAGAGGGGCTAAAAACAAACTGTTATACTATGCTTTGTCTAGGTGGGCCTTTGGGTCCTTATGGATTCTCTACTTCTTTACTCCTATGGGTAGGCACAGGGGAGATGGGGACTTACCACTATAAGGGTGGTCAAAGCTATCTTATTCTTCAATACTGGCTTTCTAATTCTTTTAATTTAGTTCCATTAATTAACAATCTAATTAACCTCTGGTCTAAATATCTGGTTAGGTTTAGTGAAATGGACACAGAGCTGGACAGATCCTTCAAACTATTTAGGATCAATTGATTGGCTTGGCTGGTGTCTAGGCCTTTACGGGCTCTGGATATTACTGCATCTATTAGCTTGGATTTTATATAATTTCTGGACTATGACATAAGTATTGCTGACAGAGTTTTCAGGCTTAAACTAATCTGCGATGGTATCTGCTAAGCTTTTTCGTTGCTTAATCAGGCACTTGCTAATTTGATTAGCTAGTCTAGCACACAGCTGGTCTATACCAGTGTGGAATATCACTAAGGTAAGGACCAGTGACCGTTGTCCTGGTTCTGGGACAGGTCTGTTCAGGGCATGATGCACAATTGGGAGGCTCTATTTTGTCCTTAAGGACCTGGTTAATAATATCTAAATGAGGGCAAGTTAGCAATGGCTATTGTTTAACAAATGACAGCCATGCTTCAGGGGTTACTTTTGTCTGGGCTTTAAGTGGTAAGCTTTAGTGGGAGTCAGTAGGTCTAACTTCAGTGGCTTAATGTTAGTGTTTAGCTTCTTTCTTAAAATATTCTATACAAACTTTAACTTGGAGGACTGTGTATTCTTTGTCTTCGTAGTGTTCATGTTGTTACAATAAACAAAATGATTATGTGTGAATGAGGGGAGGCCTAAGGCCGTGTATTCTTTATTGCTATTAGTGTGTATTTGTTCTACCAACAACCACAGGACATACCACACTAATACCAACCCTGGTACCTTCCCTTGCAACAAACCCCGTTGCCAGCTTTGTCCACATATTCATTCTGCTGATACCATTATTGGACCTAACCAAGTGAGTTATAAGATCAAGAACACACATTCCTGCGCATCCAGAAATATAATCTATGCTATCATGTGCCGAAAGTGTCCGTCTGCTATGTACATTGGACAAACATCTCAGACACTTCGCCAAAGGATTAATGCCCACAAAACAGATATCAGACAAGATCACAAAGAAAAAACAGTTTCTTGTCATTTTAACCAGAAAGGATACTCTCTCAATGACTTAACCACCTGCATTCTGCTACAAAGACCTTTTACATCTGCACTTGAAAGGGAATCCTCTGAACTGTCATTCATGTTAAAATTCCATACTCTCCAAAGAGGAATGAACAAACACTTGAACTATCTTACCCATTATCAAGATAGCTTCCCCAATTATCACCTCTAATACCATTAACTCACAAACATCCCACTCTCCCCACTACTAATATCATCAATTCACGGACACTTACCTTCCTTCCTTTCCCCCCTCCCCCCCTCGCATCCCCCTTCTGTTCTGAAATGTGATTTGTCCTTTTCATATGTGTTCATTTTTTTAAATTGTATCCTTTGGTATATATGGTTGTGACTATTTTCTTCCACTATTTGATCTGAGGAAGTGGGTCTGGCCCACGAAAGCTCATCATCTAATAAACCATCTTGTTAGTCTTTAAAGTGCTACATTGTCCTGCATTTTGCTTCAGCTACCCCAGACTAACACGGCTACATTTCTATCACTATTTGTTCTATGTATGTGACTTGAAGGAGGTTACATTGACTAGTCACTGTTTCTCTTATAGGACTAAGCATGGTTCACAGATGTTTAATTGTTAATAGGAACTTATGCAATTCTATAATTCTTGAGGCCTTTTAAGGCAACAGGCACTAATGAGTAGCAGGGCAAGTAGCTGTTATTGCAATGGTGAGGTTACTAGTTTCTTCATTGTTGTGGGCATCTTTACTTAAATATGCTGATGTCTCACTTGCTTGTGTTGTTACTTATAGATTTCTTATTATTTCTGGCTAAACTACTTTTATGGTTGGTGTGCAAATTTGCAGAAGCTAAATATTTCATTTGTGTAGCTATTAAAGCAAAACTAATCCGGTGGGGGAGAGGGCTGGTACTTTACTTTCAGTCCTTCTGTTCACGTGATGCACTTTTTGCTTCTTTCTAGTTTTTTTTTTTTGTTTACTTGTGGAGACTTTGTTAACATTCTCCTAGCTTAAACAATTACTAAACTATTATCTTTTCACTGAATTTTAAAGTTGCCAATTGATTGCTAATTGATTGGGCCTAATTATTAATTTTGATGGTTTAAATTAATGCTTTTGCTTTACTCAAATTATCTTTTCATTAAAACAATATCTTACACACAACAATATTTGCAATACGTATTACAATTAAGACACACAAGACAAACTTGGGCAGAACACAAACTTATTATGTCATGACACAGAACCATGGTTTTTTGTTGTTGTTGTTGTTGTTTGTTGTTTTTCTTCAGCTGGCACTAGCGCTTTCTGATGATCTGAAAGACAAGAAAATATTTCTACTTTCGTCGGGGTGGCTTATTATAACTTAAAATACTGCTTAAGATCTGCTAGGGGAACCTGTTACAGCTAGTTCTTTTCCACTTCCATGGGCGAATGAGCTATAACTTTACGAGAACAAGAGCGCTTCATCGGTACTCATGACTTTCTACTCTTTCGAATTACTTCTAGAGTTGCTAGCTCTCCCCAACAGTGGCATGCTTCAGTTTCCTTCTTGTACTACAGATCAGGCTTAATGTGTGAAGCTATAATGCTTTTCTTTAGCACAAGGTGTTGGTCAGTTATTGTTCTAGCAAGCAAAAAGCTTTTCTTTTCTTGAAAAGAATCATATACAGTGTTACTTATTAAGACTATAGTAATAATAATATTGACATTAAATTTTGTTAAATGGGCGCTTATAAATATTTTGTTTGTATTTGGACAATTTACTTGAGGGGACAGGTGTTTTATATTCTTTTTAAATAGCTAGGTAGCTTGTATTCACATATAATGTTGGATTTGAAAGCAAGTCAAAAGTGTTATCAACTCAGCTTTGAACAGAGACACAGTGAAGTTTCAGGGCTTGGATTCTTAAAACAAAGATTGTTTTCTTAAAGAGTAAATTTAACTTTAAGGATTGAATGTATAGATTTTATTCTTTTATACAGTTAACTAGTTAAGTGTCAATAGAATTCTTTATTTTCCTTTTGCAGATTTAACAAAAGTGTCCGTAGCTAAATTGTTACATTTGATTGTTTCTTTGCTTGGATTATTGAAAAAGGCTGCAAAAAACAAGGAGCCACTTTTTAAAGCAGGTTTCTTTTCATATATTACAATAATCGCTTAATTCTTTCTTATGATCTGTCCTGATTCTTGCTAAATAACTTTTCTTAATGACACATGTTTGTCTAGTATTAATTTGGTAAGGAGGGTGGGCTTTTTTATTATCTTCTTCACTTCTTAATTTTTTTCAATAGGTAAATCTATATGTGTATTATTGCAGTCAGCTATTACTAATTTTAAACTTCTCAGTATAGGGTTTTCATAACATCTATGCTGCAGCAGTTGATCTATGCTGCTGACTCTGGGGTGGATCACTTGACCATGCTCTGTAAGGAGATTTATGTTGCAGAATGTGTCTCTTTGTTAGGGCAGATTTAGCTTCTAGTGATTACATCTTTAAATTCAATTCTCACTAGTTGGCTTTTAGGGTGGGTTTTAGGTTATGTCCTCCCACGCCTTTAAGCTAATTATAACAGTGTGTGAGGGAAAGGTTTTAACTGTTTTTTTTTTTTTTGTTCTGGACAGCCCCCACTTGTGCATTGTGAAACATCCTTGGGTAGCTTGCGATTCTAGCTAGAGAGGCTGTAGTTATCTATTTGCTAACAAGGGTTTGAAAATCTCTTAAAGTTGCTTGGCAGCTTTTTCCTACTCCTGCGTTGTGTTCTGTGTATATGTTTCTAACTAAAATGCCTAGGGCTAATATGGCTTGATGGTCGGCAGGCATTCTTTCTTTGAGAATTTGGAGGAATACTTCTTACAAGCTGTTAAGTCTTTTCTAAAACTCAGTGTTTTGCTTTGGATCGGACAGATTTGTAACTAGAGCCCATTCTTCTAAAGGGAAGATCTGACACTTTTCAATTATCTTCTGTGCCTCCTCTCTATCTTCAGTAATGTGTGGTAAGGGCCCATATAGGGCTGGGCATAGAGAGGAGTAGAGGGGGTAATGTTGGGCTAAATTCCCCTCTAAGCTTGGGAGATGCTGTGCACTTACGTGTAAGTTACATTTCTCACTGCAGGGTGGATTTTTGCTTTTCTGAGCTTCAATCTTATCTTTCAGGGCTTTAATTTCTTTCTCTGTCAATCTGTCAAATGCTTACAGGTTTTTGGACTATGATGCACGTACATGTAGTATGCAGGGGTGCTTTTTAGCAGTCTGGGGGGGTATGCTTAGACTGACTTTATCTATTTTAGTCATTCAAGGGGAGCATCTTGTTCACTCCCCGTCTGTTCAGTGGCTTATAGGAAACTAAATCTACACACTCCAAAGAAGGGGTCTGCTGGGTCTAGAGTGTCAGACTTTATCAGCAGCTCATGAAATAAGGGGAATCGTTACTCTTTTACATATCTGCTCAGTCTTGAGGTTCGGCTGACCCCCCTTGCGTTCAGAACTCCCTCGTGGGAGAGCCCTGGTGCGGCTGGAATCAGCTTACTTTTCAGAGACTTGGGCAGCGGCATTCACACTCTACTCATTACATTCACACTCAGCATGCTTTTCACACAGAAATTTTCTTACTTTTAGATGCATCTCTCATTATGGACCTCGTCCATATTTGGGGCAGCAAACAACACTGTTCTCTTTAGGGAGAGCAAACAACACGTTTCCCTTCAGAACCACAGCAGTTCCTAGCACTGCATAAACTTAGGTGCCTTAAGTCCAGACGCAATACAACTTTCTTCTTGTACTTGGGGCGGCACTACTAGAACCACAGCAGTTCTCAGCACTGCATAAACTTAGGCTTACTCGGGGATAACAAAACAACTTTCTCGGAACCGTTTTGCGTCTGACGTAATCTAACGTTCAGAAGGTGGGCTGGAGGCAACATTGTAAATCACTGAAATCAGTTGGAAATTTGCTATCAACTTCAGCATAGCCACAATTTCACCTTAGGACTCAGAATTCTTAGGTACATATGAACGGTCATACTCAGTCAGAACAAAGGTCTGACTAGCCCAGTATCCTGTCTGCCGACAGTGGTCAATGCCAGGTGCCTCAGAAATAATAAACCGAACAGGTAATTATCAAGTGACCCGTTCCCTGCTTCTGGCAAGCAGAGGCTAAGGATGCCATTCTGCCTAATAGCCATTGGTAGACCTATCCACCATGAACTTTTCTTCAGCTATTAATGTTCTCTTTTGTCTCACTATGTGACCACAGGCAAGTCACTTAATGTCCTGACTCATTTTCACAACGTGTGAAGCATCCCAACTCACAGAATTACAGTTAAGCTTAAAAAAATAAATATTTGTAAAATGCTTTGAGATCCTCAGAAGACATAGAAGGTAAATGCAGCACTATGGCAATTTACTGCCACACAAACCTAGCTCAGAATTTCAGCATTAGCATTAAAAAAATATGCTGAAACTGGCACACACACACACACACACACACACACCAAAAAAAAAAAAAAAAAGAAGCAACACTGAAGAGCAGAGGCAGAAGATTAAAATAATGTGGTATAATTGCATAATTTAGTTTCTTTAAGATATAAACATTTTCTCTAATTTTAATGATACCACATTTCTGGGGTTGGGAATATACAGAAATGAAGGAAATTACAGCTGCTTTATGTAAAATGAAGGTAAATTTGGGATTACGTTGTCTAGCGTACTGGAGTTATAATGAGGGGTAGTTGGGAGATATTCACGTAGTTCTAGCACTAATAAATTCACTTGTCATGCTTCCTATGCCATTACTGAAAGAGCAGACAGAACAGCTGTTGTCCAACAGTGATGGAAATCAGTAGCTTTCTGCACTGTATAAAGCCATTTTCTAAGGCTAGGATGTTGTTTGGCATATGCTTAGACACCTATTTGGCATTTATCTTCACACAAAGCCTGTCATACAAACTAGGCAGACAAAATCCACATAGCCCATAACTGTCGTAAACAACATACTGCTGATATTGCTATGATAAAGGATAACATGTATGGCTCTAAGGATACCAGCAAATTGAAGTTTAACTGTGGGGCAAAGGAGTATACAAGGAAAATGTGGGCGATGTAAACACAGTACAGGTTGTACCTCCCTTAACCGGGACTCTCTGGTCCAGCAACTTCTGTGGTCAGGCAGGACCATGGATGTTCCTGGACCACAGAGCCCAAGAACAGGGAGGTCAAGCTGTGGGGCAGGAGTAGCAAGGGGGTATGGAGATTCAGCCAGGAGCCATTGGGCAAAGCACTGAAGGGTGGGCAGTGCAGCAGAGAGCTCTGGCCCCCATGGCCACATGGTAGCAGAGGCCCAACAGCAGAAGCCACATAACTCTGGACCTGGCCACAGAGCTTGAGGACTGCAGCAGCAGTTGTGGAGCTCCAGCAGTGGCAACCAGAGTGTCCCTCTCATTTCAATTAGCATGTCTTCACTAGACCTGCTAATTTGAACCCTAGAAGATCGACAGCGGCAGCTTTGATCTTCTCTGAGGTGTAGACATACCCAGGGCTGGCCCAACGTATTCTGGTGACCTGGGAATGCATGCATGGCCCGGATACAGCCGCTGGCACGCAGCCCAGGGCGTGGCCCAGCTATGGCCACTGGCACGCAGCCTGGGGCCCGCCCCTAGGGCACATGGCGCAAGCACGGCCCAGCTGTCGCTGCTGGCACACACGCCGGGCTGTGTAGGGCCCCGTAGCCATGGGGGGAAGGGCATTGCTGGCCGGCACTGCGGGACCCGGGCGCGCGGTGCCTGATGGCAACTATAAGAGGCACCGCGTGCCCCTTACAGCTGCCCTCGGACACCCCCCATCTGTTGGTGCCCTGGGCAGCTGCCCGGCTCGCCCATGCCTTCGTCCGGCCTGGGACGTACCCTCAGATATCAGGGAGAAGAAACGGGATAGCTATTTTGAGATTCTCCGGTATCCCAAAATAGCTTTGCAGTGTAGACGTACTCTAAGTAGCCCTGGTTTTAAGCAATTTTCCCTGATCTGATGCTTTCATCAGTGCCCAGACTGACCCAGTATATTACACTTTGTGGGCAACGGACGGAACTTGATGACCGCTTGAGGTCCCTTTCAGTTCCATGAACATGGAAAACTGACAACCACCTTGGCAAATGCTTGATGATGCAAAGAAAATATAAGGCCATTGAGCGAAAAACTTTGCACTGAAATTTTTTCTGGGGTAACATGATGGTGCTAAGAATCGTGTTGCTTCCCAGTATTCCTTGTGTGGTTTATTATCAGAAATGGATTTCTCATCACATGCTTCCCCAGACATGTTGACACAATACAGACTTCTCTTCCTTTCACTGTGCCTGAGGAAGTGTGAATTTGGGTTCAATATTCAGTGTACAGGCATTAGTTATACTACAGTAGGGCTTAGAGGCTGCAAGTGAGATTTAGTGACTGTTGTACTAGGTACAGTACAAAAGTAGGTAGTTCCCGACTTGAAGACATTACAGGCTATATAGACAAGGCTAAGATAGTGAGGAGGGTGGGGAAATGAGGCACAAAGATGGAAAGTAATATTTCCATAGTTATATAGCAGTAAAGCTTGGAAGAGAACCCGAATTCCCTAATTCTCCACCCAACATCCTAACTACTCCCCACAGTTTCCCTCTAAATTTAGATATTTGTGTGAAACTTTATAGAAAGATCATTTCAAATGAAAAATACACTCTTCTCTTTGAGTTCTGCCCAAGAAGCATTTCCCAACACTGAACACAACACACTACTTTAGCTAATGGCATGTGACTATATTGTTATGTTTCTATTGTTTTCAAATGTGGCCCCTAGTTTTGGGTGGCTAAATATATAAATGCCCAACCTGAAATACCTAGAGCCTAGTTTTTAAATGCACAAAGTGCCTGTAGTTCTTAATGACTTCACTGTGAGCTGCAGATATATAGTAGGCTTTCATGCAAGGCACTTCTTTAGGGGCCTAAATCTTGCCCAAAATAGTTTTGTTCAATTTACTTCAGAAGGACTTTAAATGTCTTAACTTCCCCTATTGCATGAATAAATATGAACTTTAAAAAGTCTAAGGGGGCAAAAAAACTGCCAATCACTGGATAAATGTTTAAAGCTCATTTTATTGTTTTGCAGCTGGTGCCCTTTGCTGAAGAATTGTTCCTGAGCTGCAGAACGTGAATAAAAACATTTCATTTTAAGAATGCAATTAGAAACACATCTGTTGTTTCAGGATCTTTTATATTAAAAGCAAGTCCACACAAACCAGCCATTGAAATTTAAAATCAATTTTCAGCATGCTAAAAGGAGCTGTTTATATAGGACTATTTTATGCAAAAGTACCTCTTTCCTACTGAGGATACCTGAGTAAGATACTTTCACTGAAGCCAAAAGAAAGACTAGCATTAACTTCAGAGGTATTTAGATCAGATACATTTCAAGAACATATTCTGCTGGGGGGAGAGGGGTCATTCCTTTGAACTTCAGAGAGACAGAGTCATGTGAGAACACAGTGTTGGCGCTTGTAGATTTTCACTTTCCTGTTTTCTTTGAGTTGTCAGATACACTAATGGGGAATCTCAATTTGGTGTCCGTATACTGTAATGCACAATATTTTGTAGTTAGAGTGAGTAAGGATACGTGCTCCATTCATGACATATCACTTAATATGTGGGCAATAGCATTCTACTGTGTCTTCCACTTCTGAGTGGTAGAGAACTATATTGTAAAGTACAAAATAGTGAACTGGTCTTGATTGGATAAAAACATCCACCAGTTTCAAGGTCCACACCCAAAAGAAATATCTTCATTCTTCTTACTAAGTGCAGAAAGATAGAAAGCATGTATTGACTGTAACTGCTCTTTGAATGGCCAAAATCAATCATGATAAGAGAACACCCCTAAATTGCAAATGGCAGGTGCACTCATGCTACTGAGGGTATTAATGTCATCTGATACCGTTTTTCTGGTTGTTTTGTCCATCCTGCCTATAGAGCCTGAAAAGTCATAAAATGACCCTCAGCTATCTAGCTTTTATTTCCAAATCCTGTGTAGACAATGGATATAGTCTTGCAAGGCACTAGCCACATCAGGTGTTCTACATATTTGTGTAAGGAGTATGTTTAGGCACTGTTTGCATCAAACCATATTTGAAAGCCATCTGAGTCTTAGAAGACTGTAATTACACTTCATCCCATTACCTGCAAAGAGTAGGATTATTAATAGAAACAAAACCAAAATAACAGTGCAGAACACGCGTAGTGTCCTATCCTTCAGAGTAGGGTAAGATAATTTTCATTTCACAGTGGAAGGAAAAGTGGAGGAAAGGATCTTCTAAATTTGGTCCAGATTCCAAAAGAACTCTCATTCTTTATCAACCTTTCAATTTCAGGGGCTACATACTGGATATAACGAGTCCGTTTTTGTTCTTTTTGATTCTGGTGCAAGTCAGAAGTAGCTTCATTGACACCAGCGGAGTTCTACAAGAGTAAAAGCTATGAGAGAAAGATTCAGATCCATTGTGTTAATTCTCCAAAGTCATAGTCCGAGACTGTTCTAATGCTAATATAAAAAAGTAGATTATAGATGTTAAATGCCACTGATGACCGGAAATGTGGTATTTTCACAATATCATCACCTGTGTAAAGAGAACTTGACTCCAATTGCAAAATGGCTGCTGTCAGACATCAGCTTGGAAAGGGTGGTTTGGCAAGGTAAGGTGATCACAGTCCTTGCTTTGGAAGGCTTACTGAAGAGCGAGTAGGAACAAAGCATGTGGGAGGTATGCTGAATCTCCCAGTTTCAACTTTGATACATATGACATCCTATCTATCCAAAAGCAAAACTGGCCCAATTTGGTGGAGAAGTCCTGCACAGCTGATGCTTGGCCTTTTCCAGATATCTTGAAGAAATGGAAGAAGGAAGATCTTGTGTTTAAGACAATAGACTTATTAGGATCAGGGCCTTCAACTCAGGTGCACTAATCACTGGATTATTGTCTATATACTCTGGAGAGTTGATGGATACAGGTAGGAAGGAAAGTCTGTGTGTGTATAAAATAAACAAAATGTAGTTTCACCCCAATGCAGAATGAAAGCAAATTCGGAATCCTCATATTATTTCTTGAAATGGAATTCTTGTGTTCTAGCCAACCCCAGTTCAGATGCTGTTGTGATGGGTGTGTATTAAACTCTCTCTCTCGCTCTCTCTCTCTCTCTCTATATATATATGATAATATGTATGGGTACGTCTAGACTACATGGCTCCATCGACGAAGCCATGTAGATTTGTTTGTTCAGCAAAGGGAAATGAAGCCATGATTTAAATAATCGCGGTTTCATTTAAATTTAAATGGCTGCCCCGCTCTGCCGATCAGCTGTTTGTCGGCAGATCGGGGCAGTCTGGACACTCCCCTGCCGACATGAAAGCCCTTTATCGACCTCCCCGGTAAACCTCATCCTATGAGGCATAACGGGGAGGTCAATAAAGGGCTTTCAGGTCGGCGCGGGAGCATCCAGACTAGCGCGCTGAGCCGACAAACAGCTGATCAGCTCTTTGTCGGCTCAGCGCGACAGATATTTAAATTTAAATGAAGCCGCGATTATTTAAATCAAGGCTTCATTTCCGTTTGCCGATCAGCCTAATCTACATGGCTTCATAGATGGAGCCATGTAGTTTAGCTACACCCTATATGTAGGAAAGGATTCCTTTTGTGTCCTAATAGGAATACTGGTGAAACAATCCAAAGGCATTGGCTAATTCATTTAGGCACTAAATTCTCAATGTGTTCTTTTATAGAGTGCCATTCAGGATCAGTTACTTGATTACCCATTGGCACTTGGGCAAGATAACCATAATGGACACAGGCCATACCCATCATCTAATCAGGTGAAACATATAGATAATATAACACCTTATAATGACTTCTAATTGCACTTCAGTGAAGTTGAGTTGGTAGGAAACACACTGTGATTAAAAGAGCTTTCATTTCTTCCCTTGAAGCAGGTCGCTTCTCTTTATGACATCATAAACTTCTCTCTCCTAGGCTTCTTGTGGCAGAATTCAGAGGAAATAATGTTTTATTACAACACAGTAAGCCTCATTGTGCAAGGTACAGAGGCTGTATTTTTATTATTTCTAAAGCTGGTATTCTGCTAGCGAGTTAGAATCTAATTTAGTCACACAGACAATATATATTTTAGGTGCAAACAGAGTAGCAAGAACCATCTAATAACACCTAGCCCTATGGCATTTCTATATAAGGACTTGATTTTCCTCCTCAGATGCGTGTGCTCTTGTGGAAGTAATATGCACCTTACCATGAAGGCAAAGATATGCAGAAGATGATATACCCTGTGGAAAAGGTGTTACTATTACCTTGTCCCTTAACCACAACAGGGAGAAGAGCTTTAAGCCAAACATCTAAAGACCCATAATCTCTCTGGCTTGTTCTGGCTATGCAGAAATTAAATGACTGCAGTAGGCCTATGTCAGCTGGCTTGGGCTCAGGCTGTGGGATGTTTAAGCTCAGTTAGATTCCCCCAATTCTGGGGCTGCGTCTACACTGCAGGCTTCTTGCACAAGAGCACATCCACACCACAAAGCACATCACAAAAGTGATGTGCTTTTGCGCAAGAGAGCGTCCAGACTGCATGGATGCTCTTGTGCAAGAAAGCTCAGATGGCCATTCACAGAATGGCCAGCAGAGCACCTGTGCTTTTTCCCAGAGGGGTTTCTCGTGCAAAACCCCCTCTGGAGCATCCACACTTGCCTTTTTGCACAACAGCTACAGCGCAAAAGGGAATTATGCCTCATACAAGGAGGTTTACTTACACTGGCAAAAGCCTTCTGTTCTGCCATTTTTCTGCCAATTTACTTGTGCAAAAGTGCATTTAAGGTGCCAACGCGCAGAAGGTTTTTGAGCAAAATGGCCGTTATTTTGCAAAAACCTTGCAGTGTAGACATAGCCTAGGAGACCCACAGGGGAAGCCTGAGCCTGATCATCTGCACAGTAATTTTTAGCCCTGAAGCCTGAGATTTGCTAGTGCAAATCAGCTGACATGGGCCAACCTATGGCCTTTTATTCAAAGGCTGTAGTGACGCCTTTTGGTACTGGAATACAGATGCCCAGAATTTCTTGGGAGAATTAGGTCTGAAACTAGATGGAAATGCCAATTCTTTCTGCTAGATTTATTTGGGCAGGAGACACCAGTACAGCAAACCAAATGTCCTTAAATTTCCTTCAACATTTCCCAGATGACTGAAAATAAAGCATAACAAAAATACACATTGGCTGTGTCTAGACTGCATCCCTTTTTCGTAAAAGGGATGCAAATTAGACACATCGAAATTGCAAATGAAGCAGGGATTCAAATCCCCCCCGCTTCATTTGCATAAACATGGCTGCCGCTTTTTTCCAGCTCGGAGCTTTGCCGGAAAAAAGCGCCAGTCTAGACGGGGATCTTTCGGAAAATAAAGCCATTTCCGAAAGATCCCTTATTCCTCTTAAAAAAAGGAATAAGGGATCTTTTGGAAAAGGCTTTATTTTCTGAAAGATCCCCGTCTAGACTGGCGCTTTTTTCCAGCAAAGCTCCGAGCTGGAAAAAAGCGGCAGCCATGTTTATGCAAATGAAGTGGGGGGATTTAAATCCCCGCTTCATTTACAATTGCGATGTGTCTAATTTGCATCCCTTTTACTGAAAAGGGATGCAGTCTAGACACAGCCATTTTGTGATGTAGTTAATATCTTTTAACTCCATTTTACTGACAGTGGAACTGAGGAACCAATGCTAAAGTGACATTTGCAGAGTACTCCCTCCTCTTTAAATTATTGCTATTATTACAGAGCCTTGCATCTGGGGATCTCAAAGTACTTTTCAAATGTTAATAAATCTTTATCATGTAGGTACATATTATTTGGCACAGTTTTACAGATAACGAAACAGATACAGAGATGCCCTTATTTCTCTGTATCATCATTAGAGGATATTGTGAGACAACAAAGGCAATTCTGCTAGCAATACAACAATGACACATAACTGTCAACTTTTTATACACCAGAGAAAATGTTGTGTCTCAGATATCTCAGTGCACAAGGTGTTTGCAATCTACATTAACAGGACTGGCTCAAATGTAAACCTACTGAGAAACAGCTGTCAAAGGCACCTTGCAAATGTATAGGAAAAAAGTCATTCACCCAGTGTCACCTAAGAAATCTTTGATGCACCAGAGAATGGGAGCCAGATCTCCTGCATTAAAGTCAGCTTGATCAAATGTTCCTTTCAAACCTGGAGCAATTCAAGGCTTAATTCTGCTTCCACTTGGGGTACATCTAGACTGCAAGCTCCTTTAGAAAGAGAGTGTCCAGACTGCATGGATGCTCTCTCAAAAGAAAGCCCTGATTGCTATTCACAGAATGGTCACCAGGGCACCTGTGGGTTTTTTTCTATTGCCTCTTCTTTTGAAAAATGTCCCTGTTCTGTGTTCACACACTCCTGTTTTTGGAAGAGCTCTTCCAAAAAGGTGTTCTTCCTCATAATTTGAGGTTTACCAATGTCGAAAAAACCCTGCATTCTTTCCATTTAATTTCAAAAGAACGTGATTGCAGTGTGGATGAAGGTGAAGTTTTTTTGAAAAGAGGCAGGTTTTTTTTAAAATGTAGTTTAGACATGCCCATAGTGTAAATCAGAAGTAACTTTATTAAGATCCATTGACTTAGTCGTGTAAATCCATCAAGAAACCAGAATCAGATCCTCATTGACTATATGCACTGAAAACAGGAATGTAAAATTATGAAATACACACCATTGCTCCCTGAAAATGTATTTGATAAATATATAAATAATGTAGAAAACAACCTGTGGGATAAAATGCATACACTGGAAAATGAACATAATTATAATTGGAACTTCACTGAATCACAATCTTGTTGAGGCTTCTTGAAATTACTGGCTAATTAGATACTGCAAAAAATCTTTTAGGTTATGACTTTTTTTGTTGTTTTAGCAAAGTTTTTAAGCACTAGACAATTACGGGGTAACCTGTTCTAACAAGAACAACTAATGACAAGATGCTGTCAGATACAACAAGGAGTTCTACAGAAATGTCTCTCTGAACTTTGTCCTACAATAGGATCCATACAGACTGACCCTCAACCCAACATGACAGGATTGGGTCATACCTAACCATGTCTCTAAAACAGGGGTGGGCAATACTTTTTGATCAGGGATCACTTCAGAAATTTTTGAAGTAGTCCTGGGCTGCCCCAGAAGGGGTGGGGCAAGAACACTTCTGTGCTTCCCCACCCTCAGACCCTGACTGGTCTGGGGGTAAGGGAGAATGAAAGTCCCCCCTCCCCCTCCAAGAGAATGGCCAGCTCTTCTGAACAACTGGCAGTTCCCTGTAGGTATGTGTGCCTCTGGCAGTAGGAAGAGACTTTGCATGTCCCCCTCCCCCGTCATCCCCAGGTCAATCAGGGCCTAGTGAGGGGGAGCATATGAAGTCTCTCGCTCCCTCCCCCTACCCAACTAGGGAGCGTGGTGCTTAGAGTCAACCACCAGCAGAGCAGCAGCTGGTGGTTGACTTTAAATGCTGAGCCCCTTTCAGGGTGGGAGGAGACTTCATGTACTTCCCCCGTACTCATGTCCTGATTGGTCTGGGGGTAGGGCAGAAGTGTACTAAGGCTCCTCCCACTCTGTCCTCACCCCACAAGGAGTGTACAGTGCTTAGAAGCGCCGCATACTCCTGGCAAGGCGGGAGGAGAATGCGTGCTCCCCATCGTTCCCAGGCCAGTCGGAGCCTGGGGGCGGAGGGAAGGGTGTAAAGTCTCCTCCCATCCTTCCAGGAGTGCTCAGCACTCCTTTCTTAGAAGCACCCGGCACTCCTTTCAGGGTAGGGGCAGGGCAGAAGGAGACTTTGTGCATCTCCCCTCTGCCCCCAGGCCCAGATTGGCCTGAGGGCGGGGGGAGCAGCAGGGCCTCCACAGGCAAGATCAATTCACTTGGTGGACCGGATTCAGCCCTTGGAGGCCGGATTCAGCCCTTTTTGCCCACCCCTGCCCTAAACTGTTTTAATCTCCTGTTATGACAGTTCATACTGTTTTTACAATTAGTGGGGTCTCACACACATGCCTGCAATGAATAAATGTTTCCTCGTGGTCTATTTTTTTGACTCACCAAGTTAATTTTACTGTCTGCACATGAATACCCAAGCTCCAAATCATATGGGGGCAGGATGTATACCAGGCAAAGTAAAATGAAACTTTTAACCCCCCCACCTTTTTTTTAAAAAGCTAAAATCAACAGAATCTAGATGCACATGTATTCAGGATGCTCATTGGTGAAGGATTAGCATTTTATCTAAACTGTGATTGAAATTAGTGCAGTGGGCACCCCCTAGTGGCTAATTGTTAAAGAAACAAACCCTTTTTTTATTGATAGCTCTGTTTTCCAGTAAAACACAGCCATATTGTTGCATTATATTTAATTACATGCTTTGTACTTACAAAAAAAACCAAACACCCTTTTGCCATACTCCTTTCAGATGAGTATATTCCAGGTTAAATCTGAGCCCTATTAAAGACTTGCACAAATGAAGTGAACTCCTTTCCTCAGGTTTGGGAAACAAATATATTACTGCAATTTGCTTGTGTTTGCTGTAAATAAAAATTGAAGATAATGAGTTGCAAGTCCCCCATTCACCCAAAAAACACAAGTAAAGAGACCTTCTGGAAAAACAAAATAGACGTCTATTAACAGGTGTCTTGCAACAAAATTCAGTATTAATTCTTACCTGACAACACAATCTTATAGGTACAATCAAGTTCCTTGTCATAGGACCAATACCTGAAAAACTTTGTGCAGGCATAACTACCACTAACTTCAGCACACATTGTCTGACTAGGCTTTTCAGCAGGATTAACCCCTTACCATCACCAGATCAATTTTATTCAAAGCAGAGGTTTATTTCTTTCTCAGTGTGATGCACTGGAAGAAATTTAATAGCACTTCAATATAAAGAGAATTTAAGTAGATCTCTTTTCATCATAAACAGGTTCCACAGTGGCCATTACTTTTAATTAAATGCAAAAAGCTATATTCTCTCTATGCTAATGCAAGTGGAGGGAAAGCACAGCGGGAGATAAAACCCTCTAGTAACTATGCTGCCAGGAAAAGTAAAACCAAATAGGCTGCTAAAAGAGCCAGAAAGTACCACAGAGGCTTCAGCATGCATGGGCTGGGAACAGAGTTTCCCATGGGTCCTGGGGTTGTCATGAGACAAGAGGGAAGGTCCTTTCATGGACTGATATCTGGTTAAAAGACCAGAAACAAACAATTGGAATAAATGGTAAGTTTTCAGAGAGGAGAGGTAACTAGTGGTGGCCCCCAAGAGTCTGTCCTGGTACCAATCCTATTCAACTTATTTATAAATTAGCAGAAATATCCGGCATTGTCCGGGGAAAATATAGTAAAAGGTGTGGTGAATGAACTATGTCAATGACATTAACATAGCATATTTTATTGGAAATACTTTTCTCTTATATATTACTGTAAGAAATTTACTTAGCTAGTACTTTCTCTATTATCATAGGGAAAGAATCTCAAGTTGCAATTTATGTGTCACGTTCGACAGAAGAGTCCAGCAAATGCCTATCACCAGGTGCTACTAAAAGCTAATTAGTGGCCCGGGGCCCAATTGGGGCTCTTGGGAAATCGATTTCGAGATATAACCAATCCAGTGATTGAAGTTAGGAAATCAGGAGTATCCAAAATTTGGTATTTCTAGTTCTTACTGTTTCGGGGATCTTTCAGAATAATCAGTGGGACCAACTGGGGCTTTGGGGAAACTGGAGGAACTGATTTTGAGATATAACCAAGCCAGTTATTTAAGTTTGGAAATCAGTAGTATTTGTGCAAATTTTGGTGTTTCTAGCTCTTACAGTTTCGGAAATCTTTCAGAATTATCAATGGGCCTAATTGGGGCTCTGGGAGAGCCAGGGGAACTGATTTCAAGAGCTAACCAATCCAGTTAAGTTAGGAAATCAGTAGTATCAGTGCAACATTTGGTGTTTCTAGCTTTTACTGTTTCTGAGATCTTTCAGGACAAACAAACTAACTAACTAACTTTCAGAAATATTTATAAGATGATCTAGAGAAAGTGGTAAACAAGTGAGGTGACAAAATTTGCAGATGATACCAAACTGCTCAAGACCAAAGCAGACTGTGAAGAGTTTCAAAAAAGATCTCACCAAACTAATTGATTGGGCAACAAAATGGCAAATGAAATTTAATGTGGATAAATGTAAAGTAATGCACATTGGAAAAAATAATCCCAACTATACATACAATATGATGGGGACTAATTTATCTACAGCCACTCAAGAGAGAGATCTTGAAGTCATTGAGGATAGTTCTCTGAAAACATCCACTCAGTGTGCAGAGGCAGTCAAAAATGCAAATAGAAGGTTAGGAATCATTAAAAACAGGATGGAGAATAAGACAGAAAATATCTTAATGTCTCTATATAAAACCGTGGTATTCTCACATCTTGAATACTGCATACAGATGTTGTCACCTCATCTCAAAAAAAAATATATTGGCATTGGAAAAGGTTAAGAAAAGGGCAACAAAAATGATTAGGGGTTTGGAACGGGTCCCGTATGAAGAGAGATTAAAAAGATTTCGACTTTTCATTTTAGAAAAGAGGAGACTAAGGGGGGATATGATAGAGGTCTATAAAATAATGACTGGTGTGGAAAAAGTGAATACGTAAAAGTTATTTACTTATTCCCACAATATGAGAACTAGGGGTCACCAAATGAAATTATAGGCAGCAGGTTTAAAACAAACAAAAGGAAGATTTTCTTCACTCAGTGCACAGTCAACTTGTGGAACTCCTTACCAGAGGATGTTGTGAAGATTAGGACTTTAAGGGGGTTCAAGAAAAAGCTAGATACAATCATAGAAGTTAGGTGTATCAATGGCTATTAGCTAGGATGGGTAGTAATAGTGTCCCTAGCCTCTGGAAATGGATGACAGGAGAGGGATCACATGATTGCGTGTTGTGTTCCCTCCCTCTGGGGCACCTGATATTGGCCACTGTTAGCAGGCAGGCTACTGGGCTAGATGGAGCTTTGGTCTGACCTAGTATGGCCATTCTTATGAGGTATCCGAAGATTGTGAGTAAGCATCCCGAAACTCTGTTCTGAGAGATGCACTGTGAAGTCATTGTGTGGGCCAAATTTTGTTTCTGGGGATCTATATGATCCTCACTCCTCTATGAAAAGGAACAATATGGACTTAATTCAATGGCATCATTTAATTGTGTTACGTTGACCAAGACAACAAGATTGTGCTGAAGCTACAGCAATAAAAGTGTTAAAATGGAACTCTCCTGTAGCTGAGTAGCATGGTCAATTTTTCCATCAGCCTGAGTGCTCGTCGTGAGGCCCTTGCTGAGTCCATTACGTTCAGAAAGAGAAAACATATTGACAGTCCATGTAGTGTGAATTCAAGTTTCCCCCATGCTGAGTATTTTAGTGTTGGGTTGGACCTAAGGGGGGCTCCAAACCCAGATCCAATTTACTTAGAACAGAGAGTGAAAAAAAGGAGATCTGGGCTCTAATTCAGCAACTGATAGGATGTGGGCATTTTTTTTCTCCTATGGGGAATCCCAATGATGTCCATGGGGCTCCATGAGATTACAATTCGAAACCCATGTGCCAGCAGTTGAAGCTTCAATGTGTGGAAAAAGGTAGAAAGGGGAACATTTTTTTTTAATGAAATACATTTTATGCACTAGAGAGAGAACCTATATTGCCTCTCAGGGCCAGACTATCTTTGTCCCTCGTGGGTGCCAGGAAAGATGTTTCTCTTTTCTCCCTCTTCAACCAACCAACCAGTCCAAAAAACACGGAGTCATTACAGCTGGAAAAGTAGACAGTCTCTCTCTGCATGGGAAATCAGCACACACAGGGCTAGGGAGGTCACAATGCTACTGGCTACATTTACCCTATGGAGTGGGCAAAAAAGGCTTTCAGAAAGGACAGTGCAGTTTGTGTGCTCTCCCTGAGCACCAGAGAACTTAAAGAGGGAATGCATGGCCATGATGTTCATTTACTCTTGGAGTTCCCCCTAAGTGCTGTTTCCTGTGTCTTAAGTGTGCAATTAAATTGCAGTTGGTGAAGTGCCTGTAAATTTGAATTAATTTTGCAAATCCTGTTAGACTAAAACATAGATTGTGAGGTATGCAGAATATTGCTTAGCCCTAGTAATCCTCCATATTTCACTAAGATGTTTGCAAAGATATTTAGGCCTGCAACCACTATTATCTTCAACTGAAATTTGTTTTCCAAACACATTAAATAGTAAACAATCAAGCCTACAATATCAGTTAAGGTATTATTTCTCACAAGTTACAATATTTCTAATGAATGTACTAACGCAAGAAAATCTAACAAGATTAGTGGGTTTGCTTTCCAGTTAACATTAGGAGCATTGTAGACTATATTTTCAGTTGTTGTAAACTCACATGCTAAATGGAGCTGGTTTACACTAGATGAAGATCTGGCGTTTGTTTTTTGCAGCAGACAAAACAAATATACTTGTAACGGCAAACTTCATTTTCCAGTCTCTCTTTTGAATGTCGTGTTCAATTCTATATTTCTTCATCAAAACCAGTGAACAGCATCGCTGGTTAGATTGTGGATATCCTCCAATGAGCCAGTGAATTTTCGTGTTGGGTATTCCGCAACAATATGATGCATAGTTTGTGGACTGCCACAATCACGAAGTGGAGATAGCCAACAAATTCCACTTATGCAGTAGATAACCACACTTACCCTGACCAGTCCTAAGCCAGTTCAGGACACACCGCAGTGTCCAGGGAAGATCGAAACCTTTCTTCTCAGTGGTGGGATCCAACACAAGATGTTTGTTTGGGATGTCTACTTGCTGCCATTCAGCTCACCATAGTTCCTTGACATTGGCCGTGGTGACTTCCTTCGCTCTCTGACAGGGAGGCTTATGGGATTTTAGACATGATGTTGATGGCTGATCAAAGTATTTCTTTATGAGAAAAGGTTGGCTGCTGTGGTCGATATGTTGGTATAATCTGTATGCCTGCTCCTGTCGACAAATGCTTGGTGGGGCAATGTTTGCCAGCAGCAGTAACCATTCTATGGCAGTGGACTTTAAAGTTCCCATTATCACTCGCATGGTGCTATTCAGTTGAATGTCAACTAGCTTTGTGTGGGCGCTTTCTGACCACACAGGAGAGCAATATTCAGCAACAGTATACACCAGGACTATTGCTGAGGTCCTCAAGGTGTGCTCCTGCTCCCCAACTGGTTGCAGCGAGTTTTCTTAGAAGATTGATCCTTGGCTTTAGTTTCTCCTTTGTTTGTTCCAGATGGTATCGGAAGGAGAGCAGTTATTTTCTTTCAGTGTTAAGAGCTTCCATAAGCATAGCTTCCATAATCATTAACCTGCATTTCAGTGATTCCCTTTGGAATTATTTTTGCACATTTTATAAATGAGTCGGTTTGTATAAGAGTTTAATATTTCATCCTGTGCATGTACTAACATTCAGTTTCTTTAATGACCTCAGTTAGATTTTACACCAGAAACTCTTTAATTTTCAGATTTGCTCATATTTATTTCTTCTTCCTTCCTTCTACAAGTTTCAACTTTCTCATAGTTACTGTGCTTTTATGTCTTTTCCTGTATCTTTAATGGCCTTTCTGACCTAGTACACTAGACTGATTCCTTTTCTTTTCCTCTGAACCAATTTTTCCCACAATGATCTTCTTTTAATTTCCTATAAATATTTTTAAATGCAGTAATTACTTTGATTATTTTAATAAATAAACATGCCACATGTTGTATGTGTTCAAACACTAGAGTATAACATGATTTGTGTGTCTTTCCTAGTAAAAGGGACCTCGGGACAAGATAAAGAGGTTAGGAAAGGAAAATCCCTAGGGACAACAAAGCTGAGAAAGCTTAGACATTTTATGTTTTATCTGATATTTCTGTTTATGCTGAGTAGTACTTTACTGGGTATAGTTCTGAAATAATGGCAAGACTTGTGGACTCGTACTGCTCACTCTGAAATGTAGAATTTGCCCACTATGACAGGAGCAGGGCAAGAATGCCACCTGTTTGATGCCCAAAGTGACCCCATAATCCAGGGGGCTTCAAACTTGCATTGTGGACCCATTGGGGAAAGCCCCTAGTGGGATTGCAATACTTTGTTTACTCAAAAGCTCCACAGCCACAGAGCCTGGCAGCTCCCACCGGTTATGGTTTGCCATTTCCAGCCCAGAGGAGCTGTGCGAAGTGATGGTTTGGGACATTACAGCTCCCCGTGGCTGGAGATGGCAAACCACAGCCAATGGGAGCTGTGAGGCTCTGTGGCTGTGGAGCCTTAGAGTAAACAAAGCGTCAGCAGCCTGCCAGGGGCTTTCCCTGGTGGGTCTGCAACCCAAGTTTGAAAACTCCTGGGCAGACTTTTCTGGGTGTGATTTCCAGCTCACCTCTGTCCCCATTATTTGCTGCTCTCTCTTATGTGTCTCACATTTTTGTTTCTTTTATTGACCATTTACTGGAGAAAGGAATATTTTATTGGTTTTTAGTTGACAACCCCCCTAAAAAAGCACTAAACTGTTGTCTTTTGGACATTTTCAGTGAAAACCTAAAACATTTGTTAAACTTTCATGTTCATCAAACATATATTTTCTTCTATTTTTTTCCACGGAAAATAAAATGCCAGTTGTAATATTCACTCTAGCACCCATCACAGTGGCACCTATCAGGCTTCTCCTCTGACCTCTAGAAAACACTTATCATTCATCAGTTCACTAGCACTTTTATTACATTTTCATTGAAGTACATTTGCTGCATCAGTACATGAATATGAAGAATTAATAGAAATTCATCAGAAGCCCTCAAATTACATCAAATGTAAGTTAGCATTATGGCATTTATGTGAATTCATATTGGGGAAAGTGTTTTCATTATTATGTTCTTGGTGAAAAACAAGAGTCTTCTGTCTAAATTCAATTTCAGAACAAAATTGATTTTTTACTTCTAATGTGACTGTCAGGGATGTGGTTGAAGCAGATGAGACAAAGAAGGCTGCAAAGAACAGAAATACATTAAACAGACCCAGAGATTCAGTGGAGTGGGCCAGATGCTTTGTTTTGTTAGTTTTATAGTTACGAAGTACACAAATAGAAAATACACAAATTATCAATAACAATGATGATGGTGATGATAATGGCAGTTGATTAACTTGACTGCATGTACACAAATTAGAAAGAATGCTGGGGAGATTCCCTAACAGTAATATTGAAAGAAGTGAGTCTGCTAAAAGGCAGAGTGAGACCTTAACCTTCTAATTTTTTGTTATTAATACGTACCACTTTGGTATATATCTTAATTACATTTCCCACATGGTAATGGAGGTTGCAGGGGATGTTAAATACAGACACAAACACATACATGCACACAGCTTCTGTTTACGGGGAAATGACAATCTTTCTCAACTTGATGGACAGCTTCATTTCTTATAGTGCTATTTATTAATCTCAGGTAGCCAGAGATAAAGGTGAAAAAGGTTAAAAAAAAAGCCTATATAGATAGATGAGGGATACCTGACCCTGGAGATAGTTAATTTGGTTCACTGAAAGTGAAGGCCAGTCTTTCTGCAGCTGTTAGTCTAGCCCTCACCCTGGAATATCAGCCACTGCTACTCCCCACCATATATACTGGCCCAGATTAATCCTACCGGTTCAAGGGAATATAATTTGCATGTTGCGGGGATTACGAATGAAAGGATGGATTTGTCCCAGCTCCTCTAAAAAGTTCCACAAGGGGAAGACAACTTTTAAATCTGAGTTGTTTAATAGGATTTTTACTAGTGGAGGTGTAAGTAGGGGTGGTGTTGAATCATCACTTCTCCTGACTAGGCAGGACACACTCATTGCTGGGTGAGCTACATGTTTTTCCAGGGCTGTGCTGGTTGGCTCCAGGATGCTTACAATTGTGGAGTAGTAATTTCAGCTTGTGCAGATGCTTCTTCCCTAATCCTTCCACCTCCAAACAGACTTATCTCCATTATCAGGGATCCAACAGCCTAGATTACACCAGTTTACAGTGGTATAACATAGGGAGCTAATCTGTCTCATGAGGTTGTCTGGGAGATCTAACCTTCTCAAGCACAGATCCCTTGGTCTTATGCCTAAGACACATTCTTATGGTACTTTACACATTTTCCCACTTGTGGCTGTCTAATGATGTCTATAATGCTACTGTGCCTGCTTTTACCCTGAGTGCCTCGAATAAGGGTTAAGACTTGCATTGGCGGGTGCACCACAGGTGAAATTTACCCACAGTTAGTACATGAATTTGAAGAAACTGACAGAGTAAGTGCCTGGGAATATTTCCTTGTTGTTGCCAAACATAACACTATTAAGTTAAAAAAATTGCTGGCAGCCAGCATAAGAAGCCACATATGCAGTTCTTCAGGGCTATTGACCCTTTTTAAAAAGGCACTTCAAAATAAAAATCAATATTAAATTATGTTTGATGTGTTTTTTTATTAAAAGCCACAACTTCCTATATTTTTTGCAGGAATGATTTATACCTATTAGATCAAACAAAATGTTCTTTTCATCCCAGAAATCTGATCATTTTGGTTAGCACAGTGAATATGACGCCAAAAATAAAATTCCTGTCTGCTACAGTTATTATTATTAAAGATAATGCAAGCAGAGCTGTACAAAGCTAGCGTGTGTCTTCCATGCCTCACTGATGTGTGATAATTGTCATGCTATAGAGATGGCATTGGCTGTGGAAAAATATCAGGGAGAATAATAGAGGCTTCAGAATAGTTTCACATAGCGATGAAAAAGAAATATCCGTTTGCTGCATTAAAGAGCCTTTTATTATGTGTTTTAGTCTGTCAGTGTTCCTTTTTTACTGGAATGAAGGAAAGAGCAGGTTATTAGTTACACATTTTAGGGGGTGTCTACAAGTCTACAATAGGCATTTTTGGCTCGGATTTCCTACTCCTGATAGCAGCTGTTCAACTTTACCAGTGGTAGTAATGGTGGGAATCCCAGTGTAGACAAGGAATTAGTGGATACTGTTTCTGTGTTAACTCATGAAGACATGCTCTGATGACCGATAACAGTTCTCAAAAGATCAGTAACCATCTGGAGCCCCTTTGGTCTATCAGTCGTACCTAAATTACTCCTGGAATAGCTGTACCAGTTAGGGATGTTAGTTATTGCACAAAATATTGTTGGTTACACGACTACTTGATAGTCCCCAGGGGAGGGGCTGGCAGCCAGTGCGCTCCCAGCCCCACTTCCGGGGAGCACCCTGTCACCCTGTGCTGCTGCCTCTGTATCAGCTTCTGCATGTGGTAGGCCCAGGCTCACTGTGGATGGAGGCTGCTCTGGGAGATGTGAAGCAACCTCTGTCCACATGGATCTTGGGCGCCCCACATTCAGGGGCTGCTACCACAAAGTTGCTGCCCCTGCTCCCGTCCCCGCACTGCTGCCTCTGATAGAGCTGTTCTATCAGAGGCAGCAGTGTGGGAGGAGGGAGGCAGCACCGTAGAGCTAGTGCTGTGGGGAACTGGCTTTTAAGATGGCTTCCCCCAGCACTGGCTCCTTCTTCCCCATGCCCCAAGCTTAGGCTTATTGGTTAATCATCTAGTTGACTACTCGTTGACATCCCTAGTATCAGTGGTTGTGGTAGTGAGAAGTGAAGCATAGTATAACTACCTCCATCTTCTGATTAAGGGCAGGCAGGAACAGTTCCACTAATTGATTCTTGTAAGGAAAGGATTTTAGAAAATTAGATGTGATTTGAAATACTTCAAGTTTGTTTTAGCTGAAAATAAGTTCTTTTAAGAGGCTGTTTCTATTTTGGAGTGACTAACTATGATTACTGGAGTGTACAAATTAAACTGGACCCCTGGGAGCTTGGAGGTACTTCTCTTTGCTTCTTTTTGATTTTTTTTAATTGTATCCATTCTATGATTCTGATTGAGCCAGTTCATTATAGAAAACATCTACCATAATCTCTATCTCTTCTCGATCAGCCAATTTTGTTTGTATTTCTGTAGATACTTTTAGCATTTTGAGGGGAGACTTTTCTTCTGAGGACACTTACGTCTAGACTACCGTGTTTTGTCGACGGAAGTTTTGTCGACAGATACTGTCGACAAAACTTCCATCGACAATTTGCGTCCAGACACATGGAGTTCTGTCGACAAAGCAAGCCGCTTTGTCGACAGAACTCCATAGTCTGGACGCAACGTTACAGGCAATAACACCTTCTGTCGACAGAACTCTGTCGACAGAAGGTGTTTTGCCTCGTAAAATGAGGTATACCAGCGTCGACAAAACCGTGGAGTTCTGTCGACATAATGTCGACAGAACTCCGCGGTAGTGTAGACGCTGGTATTGTTTTGTTGACAAAAGTCCACTTTTGTCGACAAAACTAGGTAGTCTAGACACACCCTTAGGAAGATTCTGAGATCATTAGATACAACAGCCCAACAGTAGCTCGTGATATTTGTGGATAAACAGCACTGACAGGTTAAAAATCAGGCCCTTAAAGTTAAAACACACACTTTGCTAATACTATAAAGATATTGGGAAAATAGTTAATACATGAACAAAATTAATATACAAAAAGAAAAAGTATAATAAAAAGGATTAATATTTACGAACAGGAAGTAACTTAATGTTTTAAGTGACGTCAAATACAAATTATATGGAGATACTAAAGGATTTACCCAACATTGTTTGGATTCTTAACTCAAATAAGTTTTGTTTTTGTAATTTTAAATTGCTGTTTAGGCGGGCAGGCTGTGGATGAGAGGTTCATTGTGCAGGTGTAACCCACACACCTGCGTCTATACTGCCACCTTCTTCCACAAAAGCTTATGCAAATGAAACATGGAGTAGAATATTGTGGAGCTTCATGTGCATAATTAATTAGCAGCCTTTTTTTTGCAAGAGTCATTCTTCCTCATTTTTTCAGGAAGAACGTCTACACAGCTCCTTTTTGTGCAAAAGCCTCTTGCGCAAAAACGGTTGCTAATTAATTATGCAAATGAAGCATGGTGATATTCTACTCCACGCTTCATTTGCATACTCTTTTGCGAAGAAGGCTGCAGTATAGTATCACAAGTGTGGTTCACTGTCCCATGCAGTGGCACTTAGACCACAGCAACAGATAAGTCCAAGGGTATGTCTACACTAGCTCATTAATTCGAGCTAGGTAGGCAAATCAGGCAATGGGAGTTGAAAATGAAGCCCGGGATTTAAATATCCCAGGCTTTATTTGCATGTTCCCGTCTGGCCGCCATTTTTAAATCCCCCTTAGTCTGAAATAACTGCCCGCGGCTACACACGGCAGTTTAAAGTTAATCCGAACAAAGGACTTAACTAAGGATTAACTGAGTCAAGTGAGAAACACCTGTCCATGGCTGCCGCAACTGGGTGTATGCTCCCCCGCTGCGGGACAGACACATAGACAAACTCTCTGAAATATATAGTATATAGGTGTCCCTTTCTCCATCACTGCCCCCTGCTAGAACAATGGGGGTATCGCTGTTCCACTCCCCATCTCTGGCTCTTTGCTGCTCCTCATGGTCATTCCACAGTAAAGTCCTTCTCCTACCAGACCCCTGCCATTCCATTTTATGACACACAATTTAATTCCAGGCACATCCCATTGTCCTAGTACAATCAAACCTTTACCTTGCTGTAAGTTATGATAAGAGGAAGCTGCATATCAAATTTAGTGCTCTTAGTTCTTACTGTTTAGGATGAGTTCTTAAAAAAGTAAACTCTCAGACATCCAGACACACATTTTATATATATGTGAATCTTGAAATAATAAAAGTGAGTAATAAAGATAATATTATATATAAATAATCTTTTCATCCAAAATAATCCTTCATATTTTTTCTTCATATGAGGAAACAGAATAAATAGAATCTGCAGGTATAGACCATAAAAGGATATACAACAAGTAGTAATGAAGCTATAAATTGTAAAGTGTTTTCTTTTAAGGCTCATAGTTATTAATTTCACTATCCATAAGCAAAGTTAAAATAAATACCTAACGGTCAAAATAGGAACATTATGTGAAATCAGTGACAGTCATTAGTTTATATTTGTCTAGTCTCTTGTACTAAGTACACCTATATTTTGTATAATCCTGGCTGAGCTGAAATGAACCAGATGACCTCTTGAAAACCCTTGTAGTCCCTCATTTTTATCTTATAAAACATTCTTTATTTCATCAGTAGATTAAGAATGAATACTTTCTTTAATTGCATCAGTAGGCTTTTATTACTGCACTTATGCTTACTGGCACTGTCTGCTCTTTGGTCCTGATCCAGCTTTCACAGAACTCAGTGAAAAGACTACCATTGATTTCAATAGGGCTTGTTAACTCATGTCTTTACTCCACCTAGGATTAATCAGTTTCTGGTGTTACTATAGATATGTATCTGATTGCAGAATTTGGCCCATTTTCTTTTTCTAAAAATTGAAAACAAACAGGTCTGAGGCTTAGTTTAGCTAACACCTCTTCTTGCCCCAAGAGTGAATGGAAGTCTGCGCAGCGTCAGCATCATAGAATGGGTGCAATTAAAAAAAAACCAAGCAAAGCAAAGTCCCTTCCAGGGGTCCAGTTTTTGTTTGTACATTCTGGTAAGTCATAGTTACTACTTTGCAGTTTGAATCTCCACCTGTTGATTTTCCAGACAACTGTTTTTATGATGTTATGCCTTAGACAACTGTTCCCAAATTAGATCCTAATTGAATGACACAAGACAAAATCCTTATAATTATCAATCATATTATCTAAATTTATCTAGCTATCTGGAACTCCATAGGTACATTTGCCCTCAGACTTTCATACTGCAGCTCCCTGTTATCTTGGCCAGAATTTACATGGGTCTTTCATCCATTTAACAATCAGGCAAGAACTGATGTTTGTTATTTCCAGTTTGAAAAACTTTTCTTGTCATAATCCTCTAGGTGATCAGCATGATTTTCTTTAAGTTCAGTTCATTAATTTAGTTAACATTAGTTTACTTTTCTTCAAAAGTGATTATTTTGGGTGCCTGAGTCTTCTGGGTTTCCAGATTGAGAGATCTAAAGGGTCATTATTTTCAGGCCTTTTTAATACAGCTGAAGTTCTGAAGCCTAAAACTAAAGCACTCAAAATCCCCCGTCACTTGGAAAGTTAGACATATTTTTCTTGTGCTCATGAGGCTGAATCTCTTTCTTCAAACTCAGTGTGGCGACATATTGTAAACTCTAAGACCTCCTCTCCATTCTCTTTTGGCTAAAAGAGTCCTGTACACATTTAACTTCCTTTTGCACTCAAAATCGAGATTTCTCCTGTTCTCTAAAGTAAAATTCGAAGGGTTTATGAGATGTGTAAAGTTTGTAAGTATATTTATTAACTATCCAAGTCTCAAGATTGTAACACTAGTCTGCAAATTTGTAAACTAACTAACTAACTAAATCTTTTCCCATAGTCTTTACTCCCTCTACTTCAGAACAAGAATTATAGAGAATCAAGGACTGGAAAAAAAACTACAAAATCCTTTGCATTTCTTTTTTGCAAATAAATCAGATTTGATTTATTTGATATGTCAGGAAAGACTATATTTTGAATTTCTCAGATACAGTTTATCTATCACCACTACATTTTGTGGGGAGGTTGCTATGGTATTCTTTTTCTCAAGAAGAATTAATAAGTTATAGATATGAATATATGCAGTGTGGTCAGAACTTTGTGAGCAGCTATATTCCTGCTACTTTATTATCTTGGATTGAGGATTATGGGGATAAGGAGGGAGAGAGAGGACAGACTGCTGCAGCTCTGATCAATTACAACTATCTCATATGTAAATGAAAGATGAAAGCTATTTTGACTACATATTCATAAAGTTTAGTAAGTTCACATTGCAAATGTTGGATTTACTCCTGAGATCCTCAGTGTGCATGTGTGAATGAGAGAGTTTGCTCAGTGCTAGCTGAGCCCATGGAGAATGTAATCAATCTAATTATTCTATCAGTTATGGGATTTTTCTTTTATAGAAAGTAGCACAGGACAATGTCTTTGGAGCTGAAGTACCTGGGTTCTAGTCCCTATTCCCTGGATGCATATGCAATTTATATGGTAATTGAGTCTGTTGTCTAAAGTGCATGGATTTGATCCAGTATGTTATCTCATGTCTTAAGATATTAACTCTAGGAACTTAAAAACTCAGATTTGTTTTGGTTTACCTGCTGAGTATTGCCAAGTATGTGATAATGTCAAAATGTCATGAACAGTTCATTAATCTGAGGGAAAAAGCTTTAGATATTGATATGATAATGACTTGAGTGTCTTAGAGGGAATCTATTGTGATCTGGAATTTAGGTATGTATGAACAGGCATCAGCATGAAGTAGCTTACACAACAAATCACTTTTGTATTTAACTTTCATAAATATAAACTAACCTCTTTTGCATAATGTACAGCAACCAATGTCGTGAGTCAGAGGTTTAGTACAAGAATGTAAAAACAGGGACTTCAGTGTCAGCTCCTCTAGAGTCTCTAGTGTCACACATAATTTGATTTCTCATTTTCAGTGAAATGAAGTTGAGATTTGAATTAGCTTTGGATAACTACGGGTAGTGAATTTTCACTTTTGACATTCAGTATGCACAGCTAAGCAGACTGAAAGCCAGGATCAATATTGTTATTCCAATGTGCAGCTCTACCCATGAAACCATCATAATATTTCAAAATAGATTTCACATGGGGCCAATTTTCAAGAGTTCAGGACCAGATTTTCAATAGCTCATCTCCCATGTAGGCACCTAAATAAAGGCCAGATTTTCATAAACATTGAGTGGTACCCAACATGCTGAGGTATTCAGAAAACCTGGACAATTATTTTGATACTTTGTGTGGAGCTTATCTCAACTGAAAATCTGACTTTCATAATTATATCCTAAAATAAATGGAGACAACTAAAAGGAACCTGATGCTCTTCTTGTGGGTCCCTTTGATGGGGTGGACTGATAAGAACCTGACTTGTAATATCAGCATAATGAGAAATGAAAGAGGTGGGGAAAGATGAAGAAAAAGGGGAAATAAATTTGGTTAACTATATGGTATGTAAATACAGGCAGTCCCCGGGTTACGTACAAGATAGGGACTGTAGGTTTGTTCTTAAGTTGAATCTGTATGTAAGTCGGAACTGGCGTCAGCCACTGCTGAAACTCGTCATTTTCAACCGCGGCTGAATCTGGATGCCAGTTCTGACTTACATACAGATTCAACTTAAGAAACCCAGGCATCCCCAAGTCAGCTGCTGCTGAAACTGATCAGCGGCTGATTCCAGGAAGCCTGGGGCAGAGCAACTCTGCCTCGGGCTTCCTGTAGTCAGCGCTGGTCAGTTTCAGCAGCGGCTGACTTGGGGACGCCTGGGGCAGAGCAGCTGGGATGCTGCTGGGTTGCTCCAGTAGCGCAGCTCCTCCGCGCTGCTGGAGCAACCCAGCAGCACCCCAGCTGCTCTGCCCCAGGCGTCCTGATTCAGCCGCTGCTGAAACTGACCAGCAGCAGCTGAATCAGGACGCCTGGGGCAGAGCAGCTGGGGTGCTGCTGGGTTGGTCTGGAACGGCGCTGCGGAACCAACCCGGCAGCCCCCAGCTGCTCTACCCCAGGGGTAGGCAAGAAAATCCTGGTCTGCTGGGGGGGGGGGCACTAGCTGTATCCCCCCCCCCCAGCAGACCAGGGAGACGGGGTGGCGGGACTACCCAAGTCCTCCATGGCTTTGCTCCGTCTCCCTGGTCTGCTGACCTGGGAGACGCGGAGCAAAGCCACAGAGCACGCGGGCAGCGGGACAGTCCAGGCGCGCCGCGGCTGTCCCACTGCTGGCGTGCTCCGAGGCTTTGCTCCCCATCTCCCTAGTCTGCTCCCCATCTCCCTGGTCTGCTGTCCCTGGGCTGTCCTGCGGGTGTGCTCCAAGGCTTTGCTCCCCATCTCCCTGCAAAGCTGCTGGAACCCCCAGCAAAGCCGCTGGACCCCTCCCCCCCCAGCAGACCAGGGAGACCGGGAGAAGCTTTTCTCACCCCGGAGGACAGGGGTGGCGACCCGCCGCCCATGAGCTCCGGGGCGAGAAAAGCCCCCTTCGTAAGTGCGGATCCGACATAAGTCGGATCTGCGTAAGTCGGGGACTGCCTGTAATCAATTTTCTCTCTTGGTTAACTAAAAAAAAGTTACAAGTGAGTCATGTGGCCTGCTTTCAGAGGTTAATATTGATTTGAATAATAAGAGTTATAAGCTTGACTATTAATCTGATCAGAAGATAATAAGCTTCTTGTCCCAGAATCAGGTTACACAGACTATGCAAAGGTCCCTCAAGAGTATGAGAAGATGTTCTTACAGAGATAAATATAGTTTAAAACTTTTGATATATATGGAATATTTTAATAGTAAAATAAATTGAAGTTACAAATGCAATACTATTATCCTAAAGATAAATATGGTATTGTATTCTAAAACGCCTTGATTAATATACTCCCACCCTTCCATAATAAAATGGTAGTTATAGATAAAAGACCAGCCTTACTTCTGGCATGCCAAAAGTGTTCAGCTCCAGGTTCCTTGATTCTTGAGGAGAACATGCAGAACTTAAAAGCTAAAGATGAGAGCTGCTAAAACTAACATAGTTTTAATTTTAAGTTTTAGGTCAGTTGAGTAAACTAACAGACTATTAGAAAGACAAACTTTAGAGACTTAGAAACTAGCTGAGAAAAAGAGCTTACCTTCCTGCTACTTAAAATCAAGCCCTGGCATCCTTTTTTATATGGCTTAGGTGCTTGGTCCCTCCTTCTATGTCCAAACATATCTTCCTCAACAGCGAAAAAAAAATTAGGGTATACTTACTTCGAAGGCTGGATAAATATAGTATGTTTGTATATATTGAAGAAATGTACATTCATATTAATGACATTAGACCATTATCACAGTCATTATTTTTGTTCTCCTGGTTATTTTAATTCTTTTCTTGTGGCATACCTTTCGGCTACATCTAGACTGGCATGATTTTCCTCAAATGCTTTTAACAGAAAAGTTTTCCGTTAAAAGCATTTGCGGAAAAGAGTGTCTAGATTGGCATGAACGCTTTTCTGCAAAAGCACTTTTTGCGGAAAAGCGTCCGTGCCAATCTCGATGCACTTTTGCGCAAAACAAATCTGAGCTGTCTACACTGGCCCTTTTGTGCAAAAGCTTTGCGCAAAAGGGACTTTTGCCCGAATGGGAGCAGCATAGTATTTCTGCAAGAAGCACTGCTTTCATACAGTAGGAGGTCAGTGTTCTTGTGGAAATTCAAGCAGCCAGTGTAGACAGCTGGCAAATTTTTCCACAAAAGCAGCGGAAAAACTTGTCAGTCTAGACACAGCCATAGAGTTTGAGGGTATATTTGGAAGCCTCTGATGCCACTAAAAGACCCATATATTCAGAACCTTTTAGTGAGGCAGATACTGATAAAATAAAGTATGTTGATTTTGCTACCTAGGTGAAAGGTCCCAGACATATATTTTGCTAACTTTGTCTTTGCACAACATACAGGATATGGCTTGTTCGGTCCCTTGCATTACAGCCAAATTACTTTACTATAAACCTATTCTAATAAAACAAGTAGTGAAAACCGTAAGGAAATAAGGGTATGTCTACACTACCCTGCTAGTTCGAACTAGCGGGGTAATGTATGCATACCAAACGTGCAAATGAAGCCCGGGATTTGAATTTCCAGGGGTTTATTTGCATAAGCCGGCCGGCGCCATTTTTAAATGCTGGCTTGTTCGAACCCCGTGCCGCGCGGCTACACGCGGCACGGGCTAGATAGTTCGAACTAGCTAGCCATTCCGAACTATCTGTACGAGGTGTACTGAACGAGGTGTACAGATAGTTTGGAATGGCTAGCTAGTTCGAACTATCTAGCCCGTGCCGCGAGTAGCCGCGCGGCACGGGGTTCGAACAAGCCGGCATTTAAAAATGGCGCCGGCCGGCTTATGCAAATAAAGCCCGGGAAATTCAAATCCCGGGCTTCATTTGCACGTTCGGTATGCATACATTACCCCGCTAGTTCGAACTAGCGGGGTAGTGTAGACATACCCTAAGAGATCTATACACGTTAGTCATTTAGCAGGAGTAGGCAAATTCCGGTCCCTGGTCCGAATCCAGTCCAGAGGATTTATCCATGGCGGGTCCCCACCACTATGTTTACCTGCACCTCTACAGGTATCAGACGATGACCTTTCGCAGCCAATGAGAGCTGTGATCATCCGATACATGGGAAGGTGCCAGTAAACATTGTTTCTTGTGAATTGCTCTGCACTGAATATTAAGATAGAAAACCAGAGTTCCTTACAAATGATGCTGATTGTTCTGGTCTCTGGATATAAACATACTAAAATTAGTAAGTGTCCCAGAGGGTCAGAGCTATCCTTCGTACATTTACAGCCTAAGGGACTTCAACAGAGTTCTTAAACAACTGACTCTAACTCAAAAACTGTATTTGAGATTTGTACATGTGCTGAACATACTAATTATCCTATTATTCTGCTTATCACACACTTCTTCTCTACTACGACCTTTTTATAATATGCAGAGGTGTTGAGAACAAACTCTGCTAATGCCTGTCTTTTATGTATAATCAGTCACTGAATTCTACTAACTCTTTAGACTTCAGGTTTGCAGTTGTGACACTAACATTTTTGCCATGATTCTTCTGGAAGTTTCCCATTTAACAAAAACATTTTATCCATTTCATTGTTTTATTCCCACTTTCTCTCTTACACCTCTCATCTTTTGTTTCCTGTGGTGGTGTATGTAGCTGGTGGTCTCAGGCCTCACAACTCCTAATGTCCAAAGCTTAGGATAAAGGGAATAGCCCCAGTGTCTGGGACAACAGGACCTATCAGCCTAAATCAATTATTTCTGTCCTTCTGTACAAGGCAGTGTGTCCTTATAGCCAGAGTAAGTATAATGGCCCTTCAGTCCACGTCCATATGTCCTAAGAGCAAGAGTCAATATGACAGTGTTTCATTGCAGGACAGCATGACCTAATGACAGTACCAAAGAAGCCACCAACAGTCTAGCTGGCAGCCCAGATGGGGGTCCCAGGCCCACTGACCTCCCTGGGCTCCCACCAGGGCCCGGTAGTTGTGGAGTAGTCCATCATTGCCTCAGGGGGAATCCCTCCACATCTCTGAGTTTACCCAAGTGGAAAATATCACTTAATCACCCTCCCTGGGTTACTTCCTAACTTACTTTTTGCTATGGCAGTCCATGAAGCCTTGGCATCTCCAGATTCCTCAGAGGAGGTCCCTCCTTGAGGTTCCATCAGTTGTGGAGACTTACTTTTGCACTTGGGGTCTCCCCTTTTTAGTGGAAATCCAGACTAAGCTGAGTTTTTTCCTTTTATACTGGCCCAGCACTTTGAGCATGCCCATTATGGTCAGGGAGCCGAACTTCCTCCAACGACAGTGTGATGTTAATTCCTTCTGGCCTCCTGTGGGATATACACATCCACTCATACTTCCCCAGTTAGCTCAGGACAAGTAGGCGTGAAATGCTAGCCAACACGTGTCACAATTTAACATTTGCTCATCTGTGAAAGTCTGTTTTAAAGTCAGGTTGTGCTTAGGTGTTCCCCTTTCCAGCTCTGAAGTTAGGGCCCAGTCCAGTTCCCACTGAAGTCAGAGAAAATATTTCACTCAACTTCTATGAAAGTTGGAGGAGATGCTGAATGTACTTAGAGTTGAATAAAATTTCATATTTTTAGTGTGATACACATGTGGAAATATCCTGCTCTCTAAGGGCATGTCTACACTACAGTGTTATTTCAAAATATCTTATTTCAAAACACTTCTACACACAAAAAATGCATTTCGAAATAGCAGTTTGCTATTTTGAAATAGCATGTCCACACTGAGTGGACTCTGAATCACATTTAAGGCTGGCCGGAACTCTGGAGAGACTGAGGAAAGGAAGTGGGAGAGGGGAAAAGAGAGAGTGGGAGAGGAGAGGGGGAAACTTGGGAGGAGGGAGCTGGAAGGGGGAAGCAAGGGGAAGAAGTGGAAGGGGAAGCTCATGGCTCAGGGTTGGGGGTCTCGCCAGACCAACTTGATTGTCATGAAAACCTGCTCCTGGGTTTGCACGTGGCCTTTGGTGGCCAGGCTGGCAGCTATCCTGCCATAGATGGCCGTGTTCCTCCATCTAGTACGGAGATCATGGACGTTAGGGGCATCTCCCCCAAACCTGAATAAGGTCTATAATCTCAATTCTGGATCAGGAAGGCACCTGCCTTCTCCGGACCCTAGCAGGCTCCTGGGAACTGGAAGACTGCTCCTGGGGAGCAGTGGAAGGCTGACTGCCAGTCGCTTGCTGGCTCATATTTTGGGGCCACTGGGTCAGGGGCAGTGACTGCTGGCTCTGGGCTGGCAGGCTTGGAGCTGGCACAGGCTCTGTGGCCAGAGTCTACCCCTTTAAGGGCTGCAGGGAGGGAGAGAAGTGTTCTTGGTTGAGGCTGGAGTGGCCACCAGAGCACCCTGGGAAGGCTGGAAGCCCCTTATTTTGAAAAAAGTGTCTACACAGCACTTATTTCGAAATAGCTATTTCGAATTTGGCGTTATTCCTCGTAGAATGAGGTTTACCAAATTCGAAATAAGCGCTCCGCTATTTTGATTTTATTTCGAGATAGTGGCTTGGCTGTGTAGATGCTAGGAAAGTTATTTCAAAATAACATACCCTTTTTAGACATACTCTGAGGGTATGTCTACACTACAAAGTTAATTCGAACTAACGGACGTTAGTTCGAATTAACTTTGATAGGCGCTACACTAGCGCTCCGTTAGTTCGAACTTAATTCGAACTAACAGGGCGCTTAGTTTGAACTAGGTAATCCTCATTCCACGAGGACTAAGCCTAGTTCGAACTTACTAGTTCGAATTAAGGGCTGTGTATACCCTTAATTCGAACTAGTGGGAGGCTAGCCCTTCCCAGGTTCCCCCTGGTGGCCTCTCTGGGCACAACCAGGAAAACTCCTCTCCTCTCCCCCAGCCCTGGGCCCTTAAAGGGGAAGACTCTGGCCAGACGACACTTGAGACAGCCAGCCCTGCCAGCAGTCTCTGCCCCTGACCCAGTGGCCCCACCATGAGCCAGGCAGCCAGTGGCAGCGAGCCGTCCCCTGCCCAGTCCCTCAGCACCCAGGGGCCAGCCAGGGGCCGTAGACGGTGCGTGGCCCCCTGGACTAGTGCGGAGGTCATGGGACCTCATTGAGGTTTGGGGGCAGGCCCCCAATCTCCATGATCTCCGCACTAGGAGGAGGAACGCGGCCGTCTATGGCTGCATAGCGACTGCCATGGCCCAAAAGGGACACAGGCGCTCCCGGGAGCAGGTGCGCATTAAAGTGAAGCAGCTGTGGCAGGGGTACGCCAGGGCCACCAGGGGCGGCGCCGCTGCAGGGGCTGACATCTGCCCCTACTTCCTCTCCCTCGACAGACTCTTGCGGGGCGGGGCGGTCCGTGCCAGCCCGGGGGACAGTGAGCCGGGACCGGAGAGCCCTGATCCGGGCACACCGGAGGGGCCACCGCAGGATGTCCGAGTGTCCAGGGAGACCATACCGGGTAAGTAGTTCGAATTAAGTAGTTCGGGGGGGGGGGGAGGCGGGAGGGAGACCAGAGACCACGCATGTAGGCCATGCCTTCCACAGATCACGCAGACACCTGTGCACGTGCTCGCACGTGCCATGCCACCCTTGGGCAGGTGGCTCCAGCTGCGTGACACCCAGGGTCCGTGGCCCAATAGGCACATGCTTGTGCGAAGAAACCTGACATGCTCCCAACCCTGGGGCGGGACCCAGCAGGATGCTTTCCCTTCACATGTCCCCTCTACACGGAGGCAGGGGACATCTCCCCCTTCCCCCCGCCACCCCGGCCACACTATACATGGCACAGGGACATGGGTGTGGTCTTGGGGCAGCTCCCAGTCCCAGGGAGAGCCAGACATCCTGACCATGGCCTCTGTACAAGCACTGTGGCTCTGACGGTGCAGGACATGGTCACCCTCACGTTGCGGGGTGGGGGAGAGGGCTTGGCATCATCCTTTGCGTCCCCAGGGAGAACTGACCACTTCTCTTCTTTCTCTACAGCTGCACCAGCTGCTCGTGCAGGGCGCACCACCCTGCCTGGGACATGCTCCTGCACCCATGGCCTGCTCCAGACCGCCAGCACGGAGCAGAAGTATTGGAACCAGCACCTGGGGTCCTTGCGAGCCGTGCACCGCACACTGGAGGCCTGAATGCAGGCAGACCTGCAGCTCCGCCACGAGCTGCTAACTGAGATCCAAGGGCTGAGCACAAACCTGCAGGTCCTGCTGCAGAGCATGGTGCCCCGTGCCGGTCCTGCACCTGCTGCCCCCCCAACTGCTGTCCCTCCTCCCACTCCTGCTCCCCCTCCCACCTCTTCCTCCTCAACCCCCACACCCTCTTCCTCAATGTCCACACCCGCCACCCCAACCTCCGCACCCTCCACCCCATCCCCCCGGGGATGCCGAGGCCCACTCCCTCGCCGTGCTGAGAGGCGGTTGGCCCGGCGAGACCCCCACCCCTGATCCTTGAGTTTCCCCACCCCCTCCTTTCCCTTGCTTCCCCCTTCCAGCTCCCTCCTCCCAGTTTTCCCCCTCCCCTCTCCCACCCTCTCTCTTCCCCTCTCCCACCTCCTTTTCCCAGTTTCCCCCAGTTTTGTTAAATAAAGAGTTTCTATTTTTGAACACACGTGTCCTTTATTTTGTACATCAGGAAGGGGGGCTAGGGAAGGGTAAGTGGAAGGAGGTGAGGGTGGAATGGGGTACGAGCCCCCGATGGGGAGGACTGTGCTGGCTCTGCAGATTCCTCGGGGTGGAAGCTCTCCTGCAACCCCCCAATTGCCTCCTCTCCCCGGATGGCAGCCTGCGGCAAGTGCAGCCGGTCTGATGTCCAAGTGCTGTGATATGCCGAGTGTGGGTACTTCGGGCACTCCAAGCCAGGACTGCTTTGCAAGCAGGGCACCCCTGAGAACTGTCTGTCCGGGGTGGGGGTCGGGTCCCTTTAAGCACAGCCCTCGGCTAGCCTGAGACAGCAGCTCCACGCTCTAAGTCGTACTCTGATGCCCTGCCGGCACTGCTTCCGGCCATCCTTAACCTCAGTTCAGGGTCCACTCAGTGTGGACAAGCTAGTTCAAATTAGCAAAACGCTAATTCGAACTAGTTTTTAAGTCTAGATGCGCTAATTCGAATTAGCTTAGTTCGAATTAGCTTAGTTCGAATTAGCCCTAAGTTAGTTCGAATTAGCGCTGTAGTGTAGACATGCCCTAATTGACAATATTTTTTCCTATTTTTTCTTTCTCTTTCCATACCCATTCCCTCTCTTTCTGTTATTTATTTGTTCCCTGGACCCCTTACTCCCTTCAACTGAAGAAGTGGGCTGTGCCCACGAAAGCTCAGGATACCATCTACATTTTTTATTAGTCTTTTATTTTTGAGAGTACAAGTTGACCTCCCTGCTCTGGCACCCTCGGGACTTGACTGGTCATGAATGAAGGATTTTACCACACCAGGGGAAGTCATATCTGGCCCTCTCTCAATCTCCCACCCTCCCCAAGCCTGGCTCTGCTCCTGTCCTGGCTGCCCACCTCCCCCATCTGGGCTCATGGTCAAAGCAGGTCTGCTGGTACCCTGCTTCTGGTCTCCCTGTTGGCTCCCCCACTGCCAGCCTCACTGGTCTTTTGGTTTCACTGGCAGCCCACTGCCGAGCCAAACTCCCAGCCTTGCCGGCCTCACCAGCAGCCTGCTGCCTCATCGGGGCTCCTGGCCCCACTGTCAACTTGCTTCCCCGCCAGCCCCAATGGAGGCCGCTGGCACACCAGGTGCCCTGCCACTGGCTCAGCCCAACACCTGTGACAGGGCTCCCAGCCACTGTCACCTTGTAGCCAGCCCAACTAGAACCACAGTCCCCACAGGTCTCCTGTTCCAGCCCTTCACTGGTACTCTCTGCTCCATGAACATCTATGGTCCAGCTGGACTACAGATATTGCCAGACCAGAGAGTCTCAGTTTAGAGAGTTTTAACCTGTACATTAAGTAAGGCTATGTCTACGCTGCAGCACTATTTTGAGATACCTGTAAACCTCATTCCACATCCTTGTAAACCTCATTTCACAAGGAGTAAGGGACGTTTCAGAATAGCGATTTATTTCAAAATAAGTGCTGTGTAGACAGTACTAAATTTCAAAATCAGCTATTTTGAAATTAATTTGAAATCAGCTACGCAATTTGCATAGCTCAAATTGCGTAGCTTATTTCAAGCTTCGGGTGCAGTGTAGACACACCCTATGTGTTGTAAATATGTAACTGAAAGATGCATATTTCAATGCACCTTAACTATACAAGATCTTTTATTGTGTTTCAGTCACAGATATCAGTTTGTTAAATAAACAAACAGCATACTTTTTGTTTTATGGTTTGGATTTTAAGTCTAATTTAAAGATCAGCCTCTAAACACTCTAATATACTAATACAACATTTAGCTGTTTCTGAGATAATTTTATGCAACCATTCTGCTTATATTTTCACCAAAAAAACACTAATTGCCTTGAATTAGAAAAGAAAACTACATAAAGCTTGTTTATAAAATGCAGTGTTTACTGGATTGAAATATACAGCTGAAATTATTTAGTGCTGCAGTGAGTGAGTGAAATATATTGCTGGTGTTCATACTTCCATGTTAGTTGCTCGGGGTTTATAAAACACTTGCAAACAAGTTACTATATGCAAAATATAATGTAGCTGGTTTGAGTGTTTTCTGCAACTCTGAGCCTTATTGGTGTTTATGGCCTCATTATTGATATTTTCATATTTTGATTGACTTAGAAGTTCCTGTAGCACCCTGGCAGAGGATAAACTGTGATTCTAAGCCCATGATAGGAGTACTGCAGTAGCTAGAAGGCTCCTTCTTCATCTAGAAGAAACAGGGTTGATGTTAAAAGAGCTCCAAATGTTTCATATTTAAGGAATTTTTTCAAACACTAGAGTTCTTTTCTGATTTGTTAGTGAATTCAGTGGGATGCAAATAGACTTTCGTGCTTTATGATCAAAAGCTCCAGAGGGGCAACAGAGTTAGTCTATAACTGAAAAACTTAAAAAACAATAAATAGTCTAGAAGCACCTTAAAAACTAACAAAACATGTACATGGTATCATGAACTTTTGTGGTACAACTCACTTCTTCAGATGACTGGAGTATTGAAAGTCCAGATCCAAGAATAAATAAGGGAAGGCAGGGGGAAAAAGAGGTGTGTGTGTGTGGGGGGGGGGGGGGCGGGGTGGAATAGTGAATTGGATTGTTCAAGTTACAAGAGACTGATAAGAACAATTTGCACCTCTATAAGTACCAATTGGTTGGTTGGTTAAGTCATTATGATGCTAGACCTTGCTGTTCTTGTGTCACAAGTACTGCCAGTTAAGTACACAGCATGAACTAGTAGTAAAAGCACAACACTAGGAACTGAGAAGCCTGAATCATAATAGTAGCACTGCAGTTTCCTTGTTTGTGGTAACTTTTTATTTTGTAAAGAGATTTTTTTCTCTCTAAAATAATGGGAGAAGAGGAGAGGGAAGACAAACTTGTTTTTAAGATATGGATCAGTTCTTAACCTTTGAAAATATTTGCTTTGCTCTTGTTATTCTGACTATAGTTGTTTAGTCAGAGGAAGGCTCCTTTTAGACTCATGACAGAATGACAGCCTAAAAAAGATGCAATATTTAGGGAAGAGAAGTGTATGGAGTAGAGTAAAATCATAAATATGAAAATTCCATCAGGAACCATAAGAAGTAGACAGCAAGCAGCCAAATAACCATATCTGTCCCTCCACATACTGCATGGAGCCTCTAGCCTTTCTGGGGTATCTCAAAACAAGCTCATCTGTAATTTACATAGCTAGGTATTGGGACTAGCCACTGTGTGGCATATATTCCCCTCCAAAGGCCACATCACATAATATAGCTTACTCTGAGCAATAGCTCATCTTCTGTAGACAACATAGGGAATTCATTCCCATATGGCTGCAGGAGCCAGCTAATAGAAACATGACTGGCCCAGTACCCTGTTAATGCTGCACAGAGTCCTGGGGGGGAATGTGAATGGAAAAGAGACAGAAATAATAAGTTCTCTATCTGTAGATTTAAACAGCATCCATCCCTGTAGTATTTGAGCTTGTTCCTACAGACCTTGGGTCTCAGAAAGAACCATGCTCACCCAATTCTATCCTGTCATTAATGTTGCATCATGCAAGGAGGAGTGCAAAACAGAATGAACAGAGTCAAGGTTGCAGATGTATACAAGAAATTTTGATGAAGTTCTGTGAGAAGTAGGGGAATATAGGTCCATTAGAACTGTTTGAGTTTCTGGATCTGCTTATGTGTGAGATGCAGTCATGTTTTTTTTAATCCAGCTAGCAGGTAAGAGAAATCTACTAAACAAAGTTTGATCTTGTTTCTAGCCATCAGCTTCTGGTAGATACAAAAACCAAGATACTTTTGAAATCAATGTTTTTCTAGCAAGGACAGGTTATTGGAGGAATGCATTTGAAACAGACACTCAGATATCACTCTCTGTATTTCTTCTTGCCAGTGTTTTGTGCTCAGGTTGGAATTCTGCTTTCAATAACAAAAAATTGATGAACTTTTCAAAGTCTAAGGTATGATCTATCCAAAGCAAAACTGTAGCTTCTGTGTGTTTGTATATAGTGGTTCAACATCTTGATAGACAAAAGGAGATTTGGCAAAGACAATCCATAAGTGATGCTTATCAAGAGTATGGGGAAAGAGCCTGATACATGACTTGAAAACTTTTCCACAGTGGCCACTAATTTAGTTGCCAGATGGAAGTTGAAACACTCTGCTTCCTGGCATTTCTGTAGGACTAAGACTTGGGCTCTCTTGTGGTTCTCTGAATTGACTGCACCAAGTCTTAATCTGGCTTCTTCAAATTGAACGATCGTGGACAGGCTTTTCCCAGTTGTCAGTGGGAATGCTGAATTTCTGAAAGCCTTGCTTGATCTTATCAGCATATCAGAACTTGAATCTTCCTCTTCATTGCAGATAGTTCTTTAGTTGGCCATAGAGCACAGCCTTTGGCAAATGATCTTGAAACATGCACTCTGTGTGTTCCAATGAGCAAAGCCAGTAAACACCCAACATAGATGAATATACTGTAGTATGTTTCTCTCTATTTCTTTGCTATTGGTGATCCTTGATGACTTCAAGGAATTTTCTAAGCAGAGGTGGAAAACTGTTCAATCACGGCTCCTGCTTGGAGAACATAACCCATCTTTCACACCCACAGAAGGGAATTCTAAGAACAGAAGCCTGCTAAATAGACACCTTTGTGTTCAGGGTTAGCATCTTATTGTGCCAAACACATGAGGTAAGTTTGCCAAAGGTTCAAGTTCCCTATCAAGGTTAAGAGAGCTAGTAAGTACTGAGCCCAGATAGCAGAAATTATCCATGTTATCCAGAACTTCATTATAGACATAGATTTTAGGTGGAATGTAAATATGATCTAACATAACTGGTTTTTTATAGTGATTACTATACCAAACTTGGTGCATGCATCAGAAATTTTTTTTATTGTATTGCTTCTGTAAACAGTGAAGAATGATTGAACTATCAAACCTCCATTCTCTATACCCAGGATTTCCAGGGTTTCAGTTATTTGCTTACACATTTATTAACAAATATGAGTTTTAAAGTAATTTTGAATTTCCATAAGTAAATGATTGTTCATATAAATAATTCATTTGCATACCTTTCAAATGCTGGTACCACTAAAGGCATAATTAGATTGTCAAAAAGCCCTGTTTCAGCCCCCAAATGACATTAAGTAGCTTGCCATAAGAGATGCATATGTCAGAGGCATACACTTTATTGTGTTTCTAATGGAGATTTGCTGAAGAGCACACATATTCAGCATATTCCTGAAAAACAGTGAAGACTACAAGCAGTCATTTAATTTAATTGTGATTTAATTTAGTGATTTAGAGGCTCAGATGAAGTCCCAGTTATGATTCTAGAAAATCTGGTGTCCTTCGGTGTATTTTTTACTTTTAACCACTGAATTGTAATAATGGTTCCTCTTTGCCATTCTGATTATATATAAGCGTATGGATTATGCTGCTAGAAAGAGATATACAATGTATGCAGTGCCAATAATTTTTAGTACTAGCCAAACATACCAAAGCTGATCACTCAGGGTATGTCTACACTACAAAGTTAGTTCCAACTAACGGACGTTAGTTCGAACTAACTTTAATAGGCGCTACACTAGCGCTCCGCTAGTTCAAATTTGAATCGAACTAGCGGAGCGCTTAGTTCGAACTAGGTAAACCTCATTTTACGAGGATTAAGCCTAGTTCGAACTAGCTAGTTCGAATTAAGGGGTGTGTAGCCCCTTAATTCGAACTAGTGGGAGGCTAGCCCTCCCCAGGCTTCCCTGGTGGCCACTCTGGCCAACACCAGGGAAACTCTATGCCCCCTTCCCGGCCCCGGACCCCTTAAAGGGGCACGGGCTGGCTACGGTGCCCGTGCCAGGTGCAAGCCTGCCAGCACCCAGCCAGCAGACCCTGCACCTGGCACGGCACAGAGCCACCCACCCGATGTCCCCCAGCCCACCCCCTCTTCCCGGGACCAGGCTGGTGGCTCCCGGGAGCTTGCCCTGGACCGCAAGAGGCAGGCACCTGCCTGGGCTAGTGCGGACATCGTGGACCTCCTCCACGATCTCTGCACTAGGCACAGGAAAGTGGCCGTCTAGGGCAGGAGAGCTGCCAGCCTGGCCACCCAGAAGCAGGTGTGCATGAAAATCAAGGGGGTCCACTGAGACCCCCGACCCTGAGCCCTGAGCTTACAATGGCCGTCCTGGGTCAGACCAAAGGTCCATCTAGCCCAGTAGCCTGTCTGCCGACAGTGGCCAACCCTAGGGACCCTGGAGGGGATGGACCGAAGACAGTGACCAAGCCATTTGTCTCGTGCCATCCCTCTCCAGCCTTCCACAAACTTTGGGCAGGGACACCACTCCTACCCCCTGGCTAAGACTACTCCATGGACCCAACCTCCATGACTTGATCTCACTTCCCTTTAAACTCTGTTCTAGTTGTAGCCTTCACAGCCTCCTGCAGCAAGGAGTTCCGCAGGTTAACTATTTGCTTTGGGAAGAACAACAACTTTCTCTTACTAGTTTCAAGCCTGCTACCCATTCCTTTCCTTTGGTGTCCTCTAGTCCTTCTTTATGGGAACTCAGGAAGAACTTTTCTGAATGCACCCTCTCCCCCCAACCCCTGCTTTTAGAGACCTCTATTCTGTCCCAGCTCCATCTCCTCTTTTCTAAGCTGAACAGTCCCAGTCTCTGTAGCTTCTCTTCATCTGGGACCTGTTCCCAACCCCTGATCATGTTAGTTGCCCTCCCCTCTCCCAGCCTTTCTCTTCCCTTCTCCCACCTCCTTTTCCCAGTCTCCCCCAGTTTTGTTCAATAAAGACAGAGTCAATGTTGGAAGAAACATTATCTTTATTTTGTACATCAATAAGAAGGGGGGCTAGGGAAGGGTAAGTGGAAGGAGGTGAGGGAGGAATGGGGTACGAGCCCCCGATGGGGAGGACTGGGCTGGCTCTGCGGGCTTCTGGGGGTGGAAGCTCTCCTGCAGCCCCCCAATTGCCCCCTCTCCCCAGATGGCAGCCTGCGGCAAGTGCAGCCGGGCTGATGGCCGAGTGGTGTGATGTGCCCAGTGTGGGTACTCCGGGCACTTCAAGCCAGAACTTCTTTGCAAGCGGGGCACCCCTTAGAACTGTGTGTCCGGGGTGGGGGTCGGGACCCTTTAAGCACAGCCCTCGGCTAGCCTGAGACAGCATCTCCATGCTCTAAGTCCTCCTCTTATGCCCTGCCAGCACTGCTTCCGGCCATCCTTAAGCCCTGTTCAGAGTCCACTCAATGTGGACTTGCTAGTTCGAATTAGCAAAACGCTAATCGAACTAGTTTTTAGTTCTAGACGCGTTAGTTCGAATTAGCGCTGTAGTGTAGACATACCCTCAGTTTCTAGTTTTATTTGGATGCTGGTTGAAATGTTAAGGCAGCTTTTCTATTGTGTGATTTAAGTTTGCATCTACTTTGGGAGTTGAGGAAAGAGTTATAGGGAGGGAATGTTGAGTTGAAATCTTATGGTCGGTGGTGTGGCCAGGAGTTAGTAGTTATCAGCATGCTTTGGAAGGAATACATACCACTCTATTGAATACTAATTTAGATGTGTCCCAGATTACACTCCCTTCATGCTCTTCTTGGGTGACTTTGCCCTAAGATATCATGATAGCTAATGGCCCACTTGCCTGGCTCCGCTTTATATCTGTAGCACCCATCTCCAGTTCACTTAGAACACGTAGTGCAAGGTTTGGCTTAAGGTTCTTGGTTCCCACAAAATAAAGAGAAATATTTCTTCAGACAAATGGCCTAGGAACAGAACAGCTATGATTAAGTATGGAAGGCTATTAAAGGTTATTTAACAGTGAAGGTGGAAAGAAAAGAGATCATTTCTTATCAGCAGTAATAAAGGAAGATACAGGCTCAAACACTGAGGAAAAGTGAAACATATAAAACCCAGAAGGTGAGAATTTAAATGGAAAGTATTTTCCCTCCAATTTGACTTCTATTGTGAGACTCAAATGAATGTACAAATATAATGCTTTATATGCATTGACAATATGAAAGGCACAGCCAAAATATCTGTTAAAATGTAACTGCATTATCTACTGTATTATAATTTTATTATTAGCTTTGGTCAGTTGCATAGAAAAAACAGTTTTGAAAGTTCCTCATTGTTGTGGATTATATTAAAACAAGTGCAAGAATATTATTTTTTCTGTGATTAGTTTGCCTAATAGGTACATTTTTTATCACACATTTCATTTAACGATCTTAGAGTGTTTTACAGACATTAATTAAGCCTCACAATAGCTTTCTAAATCACTTCATTAATTATCTTGATTTTGTACTGGATTGTTATTTGCAATGAAATGGACAAGAAGAACAAAAAATGTTCTTGACACATAACCAGGCAAAAGGTGGTTTCTCTATTCAACAACAGAAAATAAAAATAATTGTGCTGAGACCAATTCTTCTCTTACAATATCTGGACACCAAACTTCATATTGCAGGCTGTAAAAATCAAGGCAGTCCAAACATCAGCTGTATGAACTGTATGAAAAGATATAAAGGTCAGAAGGGACAATTAGATCACATAGTCTGACTTCCTAAATAACACAAGTCCATAGATGCATAAACCTGTATTGAATCCAATAACTTGTGTTTGACTAAAGCATTAACTTTCTGAAAATAATCCAGTCCTCATTTGAGATGGAAAATCCACTACATATATTGGTTATTTGTTCCAAAAGATAATTACCCACTGAAAAAATATGTACCTTGCTGTGACCTATGGCTTCCATTTTGACAATACTGAATCCAACCTCCTACACAGAATTAAGGAATTTTTAAGCTGTCTGTATGGAAATGACAGCTGTATCTTATAGAGTCACAAGTATGTTACCAGCATTCCCAAGCTGCACAAAACAAAAGTATATTATAGTGCCATTTTTGCAGCCAAAGCACAATAAGGTGAAATGACTTGCCCAAGGTCACAAAGGCAGTATCAGGAATAGATTTTGATCCCAGGAGTCTTGACTCTAGTAATTTTTCTGAGCTAAGCAATAGTTAACACAACACAACACATACCATTGTACAACTTATAAGCTTCTTGCTGAATTCCTATATCGGTAGTAATATCTTTGTTGAAATAACTATAGCAACTTTTGCTCTCGTCAATTTAGTTTTCTCAGATTCTAATGATTTCTAAATCCTTTATGAAAATAATGTGATGATTATTAGTGGAATTGCTTTCCAGAATTATAGTTCACCGTACTTACTATCTCATCCTAGAACTGATATCCCCTCATAGGCAATACAAAGCAGGCAGAATACTATTTCTAAATCCCATAGTACCAATAAATTTTATTCTTATTTAAGCTGTTTGGTTTTATGATTATTATTAATTATTCATTCTTTAGCTAGTGACAAATAGACAACAGATTTTTTTTTGAATTCTCAATATTCACAACTTATGTTTTGGAATTTGGCACATTTGAAACCGCCCCAAATAATGATATGCAAGTAAAGACTGCAGTGCAAGTTTTATTCATTTGGGTTAATCAACACGTATAAAGATAGTAAAAATAATAATGATTCAGGCACTTTAATGTACCATAATGTAGCTTGTTCATCTGTCAAGAGAACAAGGAGTCATGAAGCAGAGTTAAGCTATTAGACTGAATATGGGATTGGAAGAAACACAGTTTTATGCTCATGTGATATTCGAGTAAGTAATACTCTAAAGGAAATTATGAGCTGTTTAAGAAAAGAATGGGCAAAACATTAAAAATGTACTATAGGACAACCTGAGTTGTCAAAAAATGGACTAATTTAGGACTTAAATAAACGTTTACTGTAAACCCTGCGTAAGCATTAATCCTGGGCGAAATTGTATCTCTCTAATCTCTTTTCTTTATTCCTCTTTGTTACACTAGACCAGGCAGGTTGGCTTAGGGCACACAACTCCAGCTATGCAAAATGCTATAGCTATAATGCTATAAATGCTTAAGCCAAGCTATCGTGGCATCCACGTAGTGGGAGGCCAATGAGAGCATACGCTCCCATCGGCTTCCCTTGCTCCTCACAGAAGAAGGAGTACTAGACGTCAGTTGGGACTGCCCTCAGAATGTGATTTAGGGGTCTATACTAGACCCACTACATTGAACTCTAGAAGATCAACCTCCAGAGCATCAATCTTCTTGTAAGTGTAGATATGCAGCTTACATCTCTTCTTGCATTAGCTCATCTCTTTGGCTAGCCAAAACTTTATGGAACCAGCACCAATACACTCAACCCCACTTCAGCCCAATTGCTTGAACATCCCTGCCAATGCTGCTGTTTGCTCAGACTTGGACTTGGCTGGTCTTTTATCCATTTACTTTTCTGTGTAGCCACGAACGACAAAGTGACAACAAAACTTTAACTTCCATCATGGAATTCCATGACAATAGTAATAGGTTGAAGATACATAAGGTAAAATGATGATACATTTTTCCTTATGCACCTTACATATATTAATGACTAAACAGAATAAGGTAAGACTAGCACAAAAACTTCCCAAGCATATTTGGGATTGCCATCACTGCACATGTACAAAACTAGACTGAATACTGTTCATTAGAGATGATTTAAAGATAAAACAAATTCATGTTGCTTAAAGAAGGTGTATGAATAAGTTGGCCAAGAGGCCATTTTCTACTCAATCAGTCCTAAGACTAAAAGTCTACATGTGTGTTAACTGCAAGGATTTACATAACAAATGATAATACAACCACCTCATAAACAGGGACAGCGAACATTGATATTGGTGGAAAAGTCAGAGTAAGAATACTCATGGTCTTTTGAATCTGCAAAGTAGAATGGAACAATTATGAGACTAAGTTCTATTGATAAATTTCTGGTAACGACTCTCTGCCTCTAGGTTGGCTAGAAATGAAAATAGCCTTTCTTGAAGCAATTCAGCACTTTCACTACAGTCTTATATAAATAATAAACAATCACATCTCCATTATCATGAAAAAAGCTAAGCAAGAAGCCAGTTTTGAACCTCAACATAGATAAAATTCTGGTTCATTCTCAGTTTTAATCAGAATTGGTTCATCCACCCTTTGTACATTTCTTTAGACTCTTAGGGTACGTCTACACTACAGCGCTAGTTCGAACTAACTTAGTTCGAATTAGTTAATTCGAACTAAGCTAGTTCGAACTAACGCATCTAGAACTAAAAACTAGTTCGAACTAGCGTTTTGCTAGTTCGAACTAGTAAGTCCACATTGAGTGGACTCTGAACAGGGCTTAATGATGGCCGGAAGCAGTGCCGGCAGGGCATAAAAGGAGGACTTAGAGCATGGAGATACTGTCTCAGGCTAGCCGAGGGCTGCGCTTAAAGGGTCCCGACCCCCACCCCGGACACACAGTTCTAAGGGGTGCCCCGCTTGCAAAGAAGTTCTGGCTTGGAGTGCCCTGAGTGCCCACACTGGGCACATCACACCACTCGGCCATCAGCCCGGCTGCACTTGCCGCAGGCTGCCATCTGGGGAGAGGGAGTAATTGGGGGGCTGCAGGAGAGCTTCCACCCCCAGAAGCCCGCAGAGCCAGCCCAGTCCTCCCCATCGGGGGCTCGTACCCCATTCCTCCCTCACCTCCTTCCACTTGCCCTTCCCTAGCCCCCCTTCTTATTGATGTACAAAATAAAGATAACGTTTCTTCCAACATTGACTCTGTCTTTATTGAACAAAACTGGGGGAGACTGGGAAAAGGAGGTGGGAGAGGGGAAGAGAAAGGCTGGGAGAGGGGAGGGCAACTAACATGATCAGGGGTTGGGAACAGGTCCCAGATGAAGAGAGGCTACAGAGACTGGGACTGTTCAGCTTAGAAAAGAGGAGACGGAGGGGGGACAGGATAGAGGTCTCTAAAAGCAGGGGTTGGGTGGAGAGGGTGCATTCAGAAAAGTTCTTCCTGAGTTCCCATAAAGAAGGACTAGAGGACACCAAAGGAAAGGAATGGGTAGCAGGCTTCAAACTAGTAAGAGAAAGTTGTTCTTCTTGACAAAGCAAATAGTTAACCTGTGGAACTCCTTGCTGCAGGAGGCTGTGAAGGCTACAACTAGAACAGAGTTGAAAGGGAAGTGAGATCAAGTCATGGAGGTTGGGTCCATGGAGTCCTATTAGCCAGAGGGTAGGAGTGGTGTCCCTGCCCAAAGTTTGTGGAAGGCTGGAGAGGGATGGCACGAGACAAATGGCTTGGTCATTGTCTTCGGTCCATCCCCTCCAGGGTCCCTAGGGTTGGCCGCTGTGGGCAGACAGGCTACTGGGCTAGATGGACCTTTGGTCTGACCCAGGACGGCCATTGTAAGCTCAGGGCTCAGTGTCGGGGGTCTCAGTGGACCCCCTTGATTTTCATGCACACCTGGTCCTGGGTGGCCAGGCTGGCAGCTCTCCTGCCCTAGACGGCCACTTTCCTGTGCCTAGTGCGGAGATCGTGGACGAGGTCCACGATGTCCGCACTAGCCCAGGAAGGTGCCCGCCTCTTGCGGTCCAGGGCAAGCTCCCGGGAGCCGCCAGCCTGGTCCCGGCAAGAGGGGGTGGGCTGGGGGGCATCGGGTGGGTGGCTCTGTGCCGTGCCAGGTGCAGGGTCTGCTAGCTGGGTGCTGGCAGGCTTGCACCTGGCACGGGCACCGTAGCCAGCCCGTGCCCCTTTAAGGGGTCCGGGGCCGGGAGGGGGGCATAGAGTTTCCCTGGTGTTGGCCAGAGTGGCCACCAGGGAAACCTGGGGAGGGCTAGCCTCCCACTAGTTCGAACTAAAGGGCTACACAGCCCTTAGTTCGAACTAGCTAGTTCGAACTAGGCGTTAGTCCTCGTAAAATGAGGTTTACCTAGTTCGAACTAAGCGCTCCGCTAGTTCGATTCAAATTCGAACTAGCGAAGCGCTAGTGTAGCGCATAGGAAAGTTAGTTCGAACTAACGTCCGTTAGTTCGAACTAACTTTCTAGTGTAGACATACCCTTAGTTACTTTTGTGATGCTTTAAATGCAAGACAGAAATAAACAGATTGTGACCTTTATGTCCACAATCCATACATTCTGTTTATATGGTGATACTTGCAAGAGGAATTTACACTATCAGACCAACACACAGCTCTGCTAGAAATCATTACTCTTCATAATTCCTCAGATCTGACTCCTGAACAGATACACTTTATGGCGTTTTACCAGTTCCTATACTTCCAAGTAACTAAGGGTGACAAAAATAATTTGCATGCATATTTTAGCTTACATGTTCATGACAGCACTTCGATAAATTGATTGATTGTGTTTCAAAGAACCATTAACAGTTAGAAGAAAGACATCTTAATGTTACACTATGTACCCATCACTAATCAGAGATTCACATGGACAGTACATCTGAGGTAATTACAGAAAAGAATATGGAAAATGGTTACTCTTCTATAAGCTTTATTTTGTGATTTATTTATTTTAAATAAAATGAGCTTACCTTAGCTTGTGCCAAAAGCCTTAAATTAATCTTAGTTTTAAATGTTTAGGAGAGAAATACAGTGAAAGCAATTAAATTACATCTTTTTTTTTAAACATTGTAGAACATTTTTTAAACAGATTTTACCTAATGAGCAATTTCAAAGCTGGCTTCACTCTTTTCCAATTAAAGTCAATGGATATTTTTTTCTGTTATGGCCAAGGAGACAGACTTAGGTCAAAGTGCCCAGTGCTTTTGAATAATCTACCTTTAATGTTAGAATTGAGGTTCACTCAGGCAAATAAGAGTTATGGTCATTGTCTGCTTTGTAGCCCTGGATGTCTTATGCCTACACAGATTTGGTGCATAGCTCTGATTCCAACAGCTTGTCAGCAGCCCACAAGCCTCACTCTGTTAAATCATAGCTAAGCAAGGGACATTGGGTGACCCAGTCATTTGAGGGTGTGGCACGACTAAAGCAGGCAAAGCAACAGGATCAGGGCTACTATGCACCACTGTGGAAGCGCCTTTGATTTGGGAAGTTGCATCATGAATAAAAAACAAAAGGAAAAACTATGTAGCACTTTAAAGATTAACAAGATGGTTTAATAGGTGATGAGCTTTCGTGGGCCAGACCCACTTCCCCAGATCATATTCAGGAAGAGAATTGGCATGACCATATATACCAAAGGAATACAATGAAAAAAGTGAACACATTATTAAACTGACAAATCAGGTTTAGTACAGAAGGTGGGGTGAGGAAGAGAGAAGGAGAGGAATAGCTATTTATGAGTCAATGGATGGCTAATCTGGGGTGATAACTGAGGAAGCTATCTTTCTAATCGGTAAGGTAATTAACATCTTGGTTAAGGCCCATTCGTAAAGTGTCAAATTTAAGCATGAATGAAAGTTCTGAAGTTTTCCTCTGTAATCTGGTATTAAAGTCTCTTTGGGTATGTCTACACTACAAAGTTAGTTCAAACTAACGGACGTTAGTTCTAACTAACTTTCATAGGCGCTACACTAGCGCTCCGTTAGTTCGAATTTAATTCGAACTAACGGAGCGCTTAGTTCAAACTAGGTAATCCTCATTCCACGAGGATTAAGCCTAGTTTGAACTTACTAGTTTGAATTAAGGGCTGTGTAGACCCTTAATTCGAACTAGTGGGAGGCTAGCCCTTCCCAGCTTGCCCTGGTGGCCACTCTGGCCAACACCAGGCAAACTCTACTGCCCCCCTCCTGGCCCCGGAGCCCTTAAAGTGCCACGGGCTGGCTACACAGTTTGTGCCAGTTGCAAGGCTGCCAGCACCCGTGCCAGCACACCCAGCAGCTGACACCCACGAGCCAGCCACCCGATGACACCCAGCCCTCCCCCTCTTCCCGGGACCAGCCTGGCGGCTCCCAGGACCCTGCCCGGGGCCGCAAGAGGCGGGCGTCCGCGAGGTCTAGTGCGGAGATTGTGGACCTCATCGAGGTTTAGGGGGAAGCCTCCAATGTCCACGATCTCCGCACTAGCCACAGGAACGTGGCAGTCTATGGCCACATGGCTGCCAGCCTGGCCACCAGGGGCCACCAGCGCAGCCGGGAGCAGGTGCGCTGGAAAATAAAGGACCTGCGGCAGTCCTACTCCCGGGCTTGCCTGTCAGGGGCCGACCCGGAGGAGTGCCCCCACTTCCAGGCTCTGGACCGCCTCCTGGGGGCTCATGCCGTCCCTGCCCCCCGGGACGTGATAGACCCCGGGGCAGAGGGACCGCTCCAAGAGACGGAGGAGGAGAAGGAGGAGGAGGAGGAGGAGGAGGAGGGCTCCAAGAGCCAGGAGCCTGCCGGCACCCTGCCCAGGACCCAGGACCCCCGAGGCACCCCACAGAGCTGCTTGCCTGTGTCGTGCGAGGCCGGGGAGGCGTCCAGCTGTGAGTACCATCATACTCCCCTTATGTGTACGGGGGGCTGGGGCGAGAGGGAGCCCCGGGACCGTGCGCCTGGGCCTTGCCCACCACGGAGCAGCAGCTGGGGATCCTGCAGGGGCCCTGGCCTTGCATAGGGGAGCTGGGTTTCACACACCTGGGGCCCTGGGGTAATTGACCGCTGTTCTTGTTTCACCACAGCCGCAGCACCTGGGACTGCAGGGCACACCACCCCGCCTGCAGCAGCTGCCCGTGCCCGGGCAAGCAGGAGAGCCCGGAACCAGGAAGAGTACCAGAGGAGGCACCTCCGGTTCCTGGAACAACAGCTCCGTCTCCAGGACCACTGGACCTGAGGTTGCACCGGAGGAGCTTGGAGGCACTGGAGGCGCAGGGCCGTGCCCTGAGAGGCCACCTCCAGAGCCTGCTCGACCACTTCCCAATTCCTCCTGCTCCCCCTCCTGCTCCCCCTCCTGCTACCCCTGCTCCTCCTCCTCCTCCTCCTCCTCCTCCTCCTCCTCCCTCTGCTCTCCCTCCTGCTCCCACTCCTGCTTCCTCCACACCCCCCATCCCTCCTGCCCCACCCTCCACAAACATTCCCCACCAACGCCCCCGGACCCGCAGTGTGACGAGACAAGACGGGAGAGGGAGCAGGACCCCAAACCCTCAGCCTTCCTTTCCCTTCCTCCCTTCCCTCCCCTTCCAGCTCCCTCATCCCAGGTTTCCCCCTCCCCTCTCCCACCCTCCGTCAACCCTCTCTCCCCCCACCCTGGTTATGTAAAATAAAAAGACGTTTTTGTTTGAAAAACAGGTTTCTTTATTTGACAGTAGGTAGGGAGGGGAAAGGAGAAGGGGGGTAGGGTGGAAGAAGGTCCCAGTGGGGCATGCAGGGAGAGGTCAGTCCTCCTCCTCCACCAGGAAGCTCTCCCGCAGGGCTTCCCGGATCCGGACAGCCCCCCGCTGGGCTTCCCGAACAGCGGCGGTGCGGGTCTGACCGTAGTGGCCAGCCATGAGGTCAGCCTCAGCCATCCAGGCTGGCAGGAAAGCCTCCCCTTTAAATTGTGAAGCACACAACATGCTGCTACCACGGGAGGGATGTTGTGCTCGGCCAGGTCGAGACGGGTGAGGAGGCATCGAAAGCGGGCTTTCAGTCGCCCGAAGGCCCCCTCCACCACGATGCGGGCCCTGGTCAGCCTGGCATTGAAGGCCTGGCGGGAGGGATTGAGGTGCCCCGTGTAGGGCTTCATGAGCCAGGGCTGCAGTGGGTAGGCGGCATCCCCCACCAGGCACACGGGCATGTCCACGTCCCCGACCCTGATGTGGCGGTCGGGGAAGAAGGTCCCGGCCTGCAGCCGCTGGCACACGGAGGAGTTGCGGTACAGCCGGGCGTCATGTGCTTTGCCGGACCAGCCCACATTAATGTCCGTGAACTGTCCCCGGTGGTCACACATGGCCTGCAGGAGGATGGAGAAGTACCCTTTGCGGTTCACATAATGGGACGCCTGGTGTTCCGGGGCACGGATGGGGATGGGCGTCCCGTTGATGCCCCCCCCCCCCCGCAGTTGGGGAAGCCGAGGGCACCGGATGATGGTGTCCGGGTCGGCGAGGCGGACCACCCTGCATAGCAACACCCGGTTGATGGCCTTGACCACCTGCAGAGAGAGACACAGCAAAGCGCCAATCAGTGGGGCACCCGGGTGGCTGGGAGCATTCGTGCCCTGGCAGTGCCCCGCGCCCCACTCCCGGAAGCAACCCCCCTGGCAGCGTGTAGTACAGCCGGGACAGACCAACCCCTCCGGTGCGGGGCGCTTTCTCTTCCTCCTGCCCCCCCTTTGTCCCTGGGGCGGCCCATCCCCTCCTTGCAGCCTCCCTCGCCCTCCGGCGCAGTGGCCGACGAGTGCCATACCTGCATGAGCACCGCTCCGACGGTGGATCTCCCCACGCCGAACTGGTTCCCGACGGATCGGTAGCTGTCTGGCGTGGAGAGCTTCCAGAGGGCGATGGCCACCCGCTTCTGGAGGGGGATGGCGGGCCGCATGTGAGTGTCCCTTCTGTGCAGAGCAGGGGCGAGCCACTCGCAGAGCTCCAGGAAGGTGTCCCTCCTCATCATGAAGTTCTGGGTCCACTGTCGGTCTTCCCAGCACTCCAGGACGATGTGGTCCCACCAGTCGCTGCTGGTGTCCAGACGCCAGATGCGGCGGGGCACGCTGGTGCCGGGGCGCTGCCGCGGCTCCTCCACGGCCCCCAGGGCGGCCAGGTGGAGAGGCAGGGGGCTGACGTGCACCAGGTGGTGCCAGGCAGCCTCGAGCCATTGGTGGCAGGCTTGCAGCAGCAAGTCCAGAAAGTGCCCCAGAAGGTGCAGGGCGAGCTCTGGCTCCATGTTGCCACCTGCGGCGGCATCCCCGAAGGGAAGCACCGACACAGACGGGCACAGAGACCTACGCTTTGCTGACCCTCAGCGAGGTTGGCAAGCAAGCAGGAAAAGCTGAGAACCGGCTGTCCAGGGGGGTCCCTTTAAGCACGAGCCTCAGATAGCCTCAGACAGCAGCCACACAACGCAATTACTGACCCGATGCCCTGCCAGAACCAGTTACAGCCGCCCTTAAATGCACCCCTGCGTCCAATCAGCGTGGACGCACTAGTTCGAATTAGCAAAATGCTAATTCGAACTAGTTTTTAGTTCTAGATGCGTTAGTTCGAATTAGCTTAGTTCGAATTAACTAATTTGAACTAAGTTAGTTCGAATTAGCGCTATAGTGTAGACGTACATGCATGTAAGGTCATTAAGACTATGTCCAGGCTGAAATGAAAAGCAACTGGTTTTTCCTTGTGAAGATGTCTGATGTCTGATTTGTGGGCATTAATTTTTTGGCAAAGTGCCTGAGAAGTCTGTCCAATATACATAGCAGAGGGACACTGTTGGCACATGATGGCATAAATTATATTTCTGGATGAACAGGCATATGTGTTCTTGATCATGTAACTGACATGGTTAGGTCCAGTGATTAATTTGAAAGTTACTTTATTAAAGTGAGTAACTGAATTAGCTATTTGAATGACTATCGATTGATGTGACTAGTGCTGTACTCTGGAGACACTGAAGTTTTTATTGATAGTCACAGAACATGGCATAAGAGCTTCCCTTAACCTTTTTCATACACCTAGAGGTTAGCCACAATTATAGTCCGAAGTCTGTCTGTCTTGTTAGCATTGCATGATTTGGCTAAGCTGCATTTTCTGAAGGGTATCTCAGTGACTGTGTTTCTCAGTAGCACTGGAATCAGTTTGGCTCTGCACTGATGCTACTTGATACCTTTGCTTGATAGGCTCAGTCTTACCATCTGTTTGTACATTTTTTCAGGATTAATAATTTACAAAATTATTAATAAAAGGCTAGAGATTTTTGTCAGGGAACATAAAGGTCATCCTACAAGAGAAGCAAACAAAACCTACTATTTGTCAGTGAATTACCCAGGAAGAGTAGAGGTCAGACAAATTAATTGTCCATCTCCTGAATTCCACTTCCTCTAATCATCAAGACTGTCAGTCCCCGTAATACACGAGGTTCGAAGGGATGCCGGAAAGGATGAGACCACAACTGGGGGTTTCAAAAAGCACAAACTGATTTTATTTTGATGGCGCCAGACAATCATCAGAACAAAAATTAAACAGATTGCCAGACAACACAAAACAATTCCCTGAGGCTTTTTTAAATCACAATAATTTCCAATAACTGCCCAGGGGTTAGGAACAGTTGAATTAACACTGGTATTGTCCATAGGGCTGATTATTTACACAACTTTATACAAGGAAACAGTAAAAAAACCTAAACCACAACTATTTATAAACTAACTTAGTAACTTTTTAGACACTGTCACTTGGCAAGCAATAAGGACAACTAAAAAATCAATTAGGATAGGGATGATGGTGGAGGGGGGGGGTTATACCAGTTCTGGAGACAGCAGGACCACAAGTACCGGTCACACGCTCATAAACTGTCTCCACTCGGGTCGACCAACTCGGAGTACGCTCAGTAAGACTCAAGAGCGGGGGGTTCAAGGTGTCTGGGTGATCAGGCCAGGCATTCACTCGATGCGAATCCCCAGTGAGAGAGGGGCTGCCTGCCTGTTTTATTGCCTGTGAACTTATCACCCCATAGGTTGGTTTTTGCTGCAGTGGGTGGAGTAGCAGGCCTGAGCACCAGTCAGCCCACTGGCTGATCTGTTACTGCAATGGGTGGAGCGAGCAGGGGAAGATTATTAATTTACATGCCCTTATATGGAAAACACTCCACCTCACAGACAGAGCCCCCTATACCAGCCTTAGAGGTATTACAGGTTATGGCTCCCTGCGACGGGCAGCCATTTCTGATGTTCTGTCTCGGACAAAGACAAGTAGCCACCCCACCATTATCCACAGAACTGGACTGGAAGGGACAACTATAGCCACTGATACAAGTGTGGCTAGTTTCTTCAGTTACCATAGTTTTGGAGGTTCCAGAAGAACATTCATTTATGGCTTGCAAATTTAAACTATGCCCCTCCTGGAGATATTAATATATTAATATGGGATTAGTGCTTCCCCACTACGGGAACATAACACTCAAATAAATGAGAGTTAGGATTCTGCTCAAGAAACTGTTTCAGTTTTCTCAGTTTTCACTTTGTCTCTTGTTTTCCCTTTGCCAAGCTCTACGCTAAGGAATTATTTCTAAATATTTTGAAATAACAAGTGGAGAAGCCACAATACCAAGCCCATTATTTCAAAATAGCAGGCTGATTATTTTGAAATAACTCCTGCTTTCCTCAGGGAATAACACTTATTTTGAAATAGTGTTAGTGTGGACGCTCCACTGCTGCTGTTTTGAAATAACTACTCCCCAGAGTCATTTGAAGCAATTACTCCCCAGTGCTTCCTGAGGTTCTAAGTCGAGATAGCACATCCACATTAAGGGAACCTGCCTTGGACTAATTTTGAGGCTTCCGTGTAGTGTGGACATGCTGTTTGGGTATGTCTACACTGCATTCCTCTTTCAAGAGAGGAATGCAAATGCAGAAGAGAGAAATTGCAAATGAAGTGCAGATTGAATTTCCCACACTTCATTTGCATAATCACACCCAGCTACTATTTCGAAATACCTTATTTCAAAAAAAGAAACGCTGTCTAGATGTGGTTATTTCAAAAGAAAACCCTTCTTTTGAAATTACCCTTAAACCTCATTTTATAAGGAGTAAGAGTAATTTCAAAAGAAGGGTTTCGAACGTCTAGACAGTGTTTCTTTTTTCAAAATAGGGCATTTTGAAATAGCGCCCGGACATGATTACGCAAATGAAGCTCAGGAAATTCAAATCCATGCTTCATTTGCAATTTCGCTCCTCTGCATTTGCATTCCTCTCTTGAAAGAGGAATGCAGTATAGACATACCCTTTCAAAATAGTTATTTCAGGAGCTATTATTTTGAAATAAGTTATTTTGAAATGATTTCCTAGTGTAGACATGCCTTTTTTAGGGACATGTGAGAAGGCAGATGGTGGTTTACAGTAACTTGGAGCCTTTGTATTTCCTTGATCCTTTGCAGATGGACTTATGGGTTGCATACAGTGCAGAAACCATTCTAGCTTCATTGATTGTTGATCTCTCCTTTGCAATGGACAAAGATCAGATGTCTGCTGATTTGCTATCATGAGCCATGGTGGCTGTGCATTTAATCTGAACAGCTCTCAATTCCAGAATTGACTTCCACAGGTCTTCTAACAGAGGAAACAACTTAAGTAGGAGACTATGATCAAGAGGCATGGCATTCTCTTTTTGATGCAAAATACACCCCACCTTTCTATGTACCAGATTCTGCAATCCTTTCTCTTGTTGAATAAAACTATATGCTCCCATGAGAAGTGGGAAGAATCTCATTGGAGCAGAGTATTACTCAGACAGCAAATATGAATGTGGCAGAATGTGAATTTCTTGGCTCTATGCTGAGAAATGAATGCATGCATTTGTTGCTCTATCTGGCCAAATTAAATTGGTTTATCTGAGTGTTCTTTATGTTCTTGACATATTCTGGATATAATTGACAGTCTTTGGAGGGGAAAAGAATTCATTTTCTTCATATAGGCTAATTAAGGTGCAAATAAAAGTTTCAATTCATGAAATTATCTGTGTCTCATCAGGAAAGAAGTTTTGATTCCTTGTTCTCTAATTAATTTGCTGAGCATCTGAAATCAACTGAGACTTTTATCAGTTACATGCAGAGTCACTTTAAAAAGCATCCATAGCTGTGCATGGATACAAATTTATTTCTGTGGATGTGGATATCCATGGATAGAAATTGGTATTTGCTTGTTTTCAGCACATAGCTCTCCAGAACTGCAAAAAAGGAAGAAGAAAGTATGAGCTTCCCACATCAACTGCATCTCCATCTGTACTGTAGGAAGCAGCTCTAATGGAGGACAGCCCCTGTCCAGCTCTATACAGATGGACATGCAGCTCCGTAGAAGGGCAAGGAAGAGGGCTGGGAGTTGTACTCTGGAAGCTAAACTGCAGGGCTTTCTTGGGAACTGCACTGGGAAAGGAGCTGAAATGGCAGTTCCTCTGTAGTGCAACTGTGTGGAAGGGTAGGAGGTGATACAGTAACTGTTCTGTTCCTTTTCTGAAGTTTCTAGCACAACAGTAGGAGGACAGAGAACACAAGGGTCCTTTCTCTAGGTAAAGTGGAATGGATCATGGGGAGGGTATGAGGAGAATCTGTGGGAGGGATCCCAGGGCTGGGGGTGGGGCAGGAGGGAGTCACATGAAGTCGCATAGGGTACGTCTACACTGCATACCCCGCATCTACACAAGCTGCCCGTTATTTCAAAATAGCTTTCAAAATAATGGACGCGCTATTTTGCTATCCCAGTAAATCTCCTTGCATGAGGGATAAGGGATGTCTCAAAATACTGTGTTATTTTGAAATACTGCTGTGTAGATGGGCCAAATTTCAAAATAAGCTATTTTGAAATAGATTTTAAATAATATATGCAATTTGCATAGCACAAATTGTGGATCTTATTTTGAGTTTAGGGTGCTGTGTAGACATCCCTCAGAGATTTACATAACCCTCTTTGCTGGTGCTCCTTCTGTACTGGTAAGAAAGGGATTTTACTTGCACAATGTGTAAAGCCCTATTCCTTTGTCTAGGACAGAGCTTTTTACCACCTTTGCCTCATCTATAGGTATATCTACATTGCACCGTTTTTCCAGAATAACAGCCATTATTCCAGAAAAATAATATGAGAGTCCACACTGCAATTGTGTTATTTCTACAGAAGGTTGAAATAATGGATGGCTTTTTCCAGCAGCAGTAAACCTCATTCCACAAGGAATAAGCCCTTTTTGGAAAAAGCTCTTTCGGAAGAGGGTGTGTGTAGATGCTCCACGGCTGCTATGTCGAAATAGCCCCTCACCAAGGCCATTCTAAAGTTATTCCTCCCCAGTCCTCCTAGGGCTCTAAGTTGAGATAGTGCATCCACACTACAGGGAAGCCTCAAAATTAGTCTAGGACTGGCTCCCCTAATGTGGATGCACTGCCTTTGACTAATTTTGAGGCTTCCCCATAGTGTGGGTGCTCTATTTCAAAAAAAGCTTTTCTGGAAGATATCTTCCGGAAAAATTTATTCTGAAAGCTTTCAGTGTAGATGTGTCCTAGGCAGTCTTGTCTTAAAACATGTTCTAGAAACATCATACACGGGGAATTCAAAATTTAATGTATGGGATCAATACACGCATTTTCCTGTGATATAAATAAGTAGTCTCATGAGGTGTATTTTGTACCAATATTGTTGTAATGGTGCATGGAGCCTGAATACAGAGTTGCCTAGTGTCACACCATGTTTAAAGACAGAATCCAATATTTGCATGATCACTTCTTTACAAATAGAATTATCTAACTTCTACAATTTTGTGGCATGATATTGATCCTTATACCTTTTAGCCTCTTCCCTTCTCCTTTCTCTTAGATCTATGTCCAAGGTTCGCTGCAGTAGAAACCAATGTGCTGTGTGACCGCAACACACTTCGAAGAGATATTGACTGGCTTTGGCAATTTTCACTTTGCAGTGCACACAGCCTGTCTCTTCCCCTAAATACCCAGCAAAGTGAGTTTTACCAAAGCTAGTAAATTTCACATGGAAGATCATTGTTGCACAGCAGTAGAGGGAGAGGGTGATGGAAATTGGATAAGTTGAACTGGTGAGCAATATGAGGAGGCTTGTGAAATTGCATGAACTGGTGAGCAATATGAGGAGGCTTGTGAAAGTGTGGGGGAACAAAGATCCTGGATGTGGGACACTCCCTCCTCAGGAAAGAGGCTTGACAGGGATGTGTACAGATTCTTTGGGAAGGTTTAAAGCTATACCATTCTCCCTCTCTTGGTTCTTCCTCTCTCTGCCTTTGAAAATTATTACCCACATATTAACTCTAAAGGGATGTCTTGTAAATGTCAGAGAAAAACTGTTCCAACAAGTGAGATCATAATTATTTTCAAGCTCCCAAAACTATGCTAGAAGCCTGAAATGATGATGCTCTGGTTTCACTCCAAATGCCGCTTTGCATATTGCAGCTGTTCTGCCTCCTCTTGCATTGGGAATTGCTGGAGCCCAACAAAAAAACAAAACAGAAACCCCAAAACAAACCCTTTATATTCTGCATGAGCCATCATATTCAGGTTTGCTGTAAAAAGCAACCTGAAGGGGTCTGTAGCACTAAACATATTCTTTTAGGAGGTTCTCTAAGTAGTTATCAGAACTAAATCAAAATTGTCATAATTGTCTAGAAATAATTTTAAAGCAACCTAAAATTAGGATATAAATATGCCGTAAAAATATAGATGTAGTCAAAAAGAATGCACCTGGAGAATAAACACAAGAATTAAAAATATAAAAGCAAGCAGACAAGGGAGGAAGAATTGAAAAGAAGCTAAAATTAAAAAGAAAGATGTCACAGAATGCTGCCATATTGCGTAAGGAACACTGTGACATTATTGATGTATTTTTATAATGATACTTTAATTGACTTAATATCTAATAGATCTTGATAAAGTATAACGTTTCTTAATTACCATACATCACTCAAGATTGTTTTAGTAGTATTCATCACTGTCATTTTTTTTAAGATTGGGGGGAAACAACTCTGTAGAGAACATTTAATATGCTTCGATTTAAATTAAAATTGTACATTTGGGATTACATTAAGTTTGTTATTGATCATTTCTTCCGTGAACCATACAGCTGGGACTATTGTCTCTTCCTTACGGTCTCATCCACATGTTGCACATATTTGTCATGATTCCTCCCTCACATTAGAGCCTCAGGACAAAGGAGTAGTGTCATCAAATCAGCTCAGAAACATCAAGAAAAGAAAAAAAATGTGACTGACTTCCTAAAAGGTTGTATGAGTCCCAATTAACAACTGTGATTGAGAAATATTAGAAGAGGAGAGCATGAGAGAAATCAGAATTAAAAAGAGTCTGGCAAGTACACTCACCCAAATGTGGCCATAAAGCTCTGAAAATGTGCAATTAGCACATGCTTCGAAGATACTTAGAGTTTCAGCAAAAACCACGGAAGAGTCCATCTTCACTGAAAATGCTGGATCTCTTTCAAATTCACTGTGTACACTCCAGATAGCACATGTGCCACTCCGTTACAATAATTGAGCATATATTCCATCCTGGGGCTGCAGGGTTGAACAGGGTGCTTTTTGCAGTTACTTCTCCTGCCTAATGGAAACCAATGTGATGTCAGGTGAAAGCAGGAAAAATGCCTCTCTTGTGCTCTCAGTGCCTCTCCCTGATGGCACCCAGGAAGCACAGAGGAGAACACTGAGTTAAATGCAGCGAGGTGAGAAGTGGCATGGGAAAGCGAAATTCAAAAGAGAAGCCAAAATTGGGAAGAGTGTGGAAGAAGCAGTGGAAAGGAAGGAGCGAAGAACTGTGGCAAGGGTTGGGAACAGGGTAGGAGCCAAGAAATGTGGGGGGAAAGCAGGACCCAGGAAGGATAATAGTGTAGATGGGTGCAGTGGCAGAATATAGAGAGTAGGGGTGGGATGGACAGTAGAAAAGAAAGAGGGCAGAGAGGGTCATGGAGGCAGAAGGATGTGTGACTACTAGAGTATGCTCCACTCCAGAACCTGGAAATGTACCCATTATTTCTGAGTCTCAACATTCCTTTGCTGTGAGGAGGTAGGTGAGAAATCCACTGGCAATGGGCCTATAATTGCTACCACAGTGTCTTTATTAGTCCAAGTGGTAGACGACTGTGCTATTATGGATCTAGAGATCCCAATCCTGTTGCTAATCCAGGTGGGAGTCTATATGGTTCCACCTTACATAGTGTCTTTTTTTGTGAGGGTTTAATATTTTTTAACACAAAACAAAACCTATCCTAATGAAGGTGAAAGACCTGTTCCTGGAGCCTCCTGCCTCATTCACTACATCTTCCAGCTTCTGCTACAAGTACAGGCAGTCCCCGAGTTACGTGGATCCGACTTACGTCGATCCGCAGTTACGAACGGGGCGTTCCTCTCCCTTATCTCCAGCAGACCAGGGAGAGGAAGCAAAGCGGCGGAACACGTGGGCAGCGGACAGGGCTGTCCGCTGCCCACACGCTCCGAGGCTTGGCTCTGCTTTGCCCCCCCCCCCCCCCGGTCTGCAGACAAGGGGGACGGGGGGGGGGCAAAGCAGAGCCAAGCCGTGGAGTACACGGTCAGCTGACAGCTGTCAGCTGGCCGCGTCCTCCGCGGCTTGGCTCTGCTTTGCCCCCCCCCCCATCCTCCTGGTCTGCAGACCAGGGGGACGGGGGGCAAAGCAGAGCAAAGCTGCAGAGCCTGAGGGCAGCAGAACAGCCACGGCGCGTCTGGGCTGTCCCGCTGCCCCCGTGCTCCATGGCTTTGCTCCGGACACCTGTGGTACAGCAGCTGGGGCGCTGCCAGTTGGTCCCGTAGCGCCGCTCTGGGCGCTACTGGACCAACCGGGCAGCACCCCAGCTGTTCTGCCCCAGGCGTCCTGATTCAGCCACTGCTGGTCAGATTCAGCAGCAGCTGAATCAGGACGCCTGGGGCAGAGCAGCTTGGGTGCTGCCGGGTTGGTCCAGTAGCGCCGAGGAGCGGCGGCGCTACTGGACCAACCCAGCAGCACCCCAGCTGCTCTGCCCCAGGCGTCCCCAAGTCAGCCGCTGCTGAAACTGACCAGTGGCTGACTACAGGAAGCCCCTACCCTGGGCTTCCTGGAATCAGCCGCTGATCAGTTTCAGCAGCAGCTGACTTGGGGATGCCTGGGGTTCTTAAGTTGAATCTGTATGTAAGTCGGAACTGGCGTCCAGATTCAGCCGCTGTTGAAACTGATCAGTTTCAGCAGCGTCTGAATCTGGATGCCAGTTCCGACTTACATACAGATTCAACTTAAGAACAACCTACAGTCCCTATCTTGTACGTAACCCCGGGACTGCCTGTAAAGTGGAGATCCTGTATAATGAACGAAGCAGGGGTTCTGTGGGGAAAAAAATAGTATGTGTTTCTATAAAACCTTAACTCTGATTGTTTCCTAACTTGACTTTGCAAACCTAACATGCTTTGAACACAATGCTGTGTTTTTCTAATGTAATTTTATAAATAGAAGAATATTTTATTAGACAGGTACTGAAACAAATGGTTTCATTAGTAATCAGGTCTGACTTATGGACACACACAGAAGAGATATAGGGACTAATCAGGGTGCCATTTTACACACACAAATACCCTAATAGCTTCCTACGGTTAGTTAGAAATTTAATTTTAGAAAGCCATTTGTGAAATCTTGTGAAAGATTTGCAGATAAGAAAGCACGTAAGGGGGCCAAAAATACCATTACAATTAGCGCAACTTGTTCTAACCCAGACATTTGGATGCATTTCACAACTCACGCCCTTCATTGTAATATGCTAATTTCCTCTTGAACCATATTGAGGCAGATAGCTGGGATTGTAGTACAGTGTGATAAAAGATTATTTTCTGGAAATATGAAGAGGAAGGGAAAATTTTGGATCATCTCCATCAACCCATCTGTTTTCATTTTCAGCTAAATCAAAACATGTTTTAACAACTAAGTGATGTGAAGGTTAATTGTAAGTCTGCTATTCACAGACATCTTTGTCTAAAGATTGAGGTACCATCTATAGTTTATTGAAGCAATATTTCATATGGTCAGTTCAGTAATCAAAGCTTTGACTCGGGTTTTTGTGTGGTTCAGCGTTAAAGCTAATCTCCAATTACTGTGCTTGGGCCTGGCTAGTAGGATAAAGAGCATAGCAAAAGCTCAGCCACAGCAGGAAAGGGTGGGAAGCCTTGGTCTGATGTTTCTACCTTTGACAGAGAGATTTTTGCCTTATTTCATCCAGATGAGAGTAAGTCTAAATAAGGGAAGATTACCACATGTTTTTATAAAATTCTTCTTTAAAATTCACACATTTAACAAAATTTATCTATACATAATTAATATAGACCTTTAAAATGATGCAATTGTGAATTATATAGCCTTTTTCTTCTGAAGCACTCCATAGTATCATAGGTTAGAAAGTACTTATGTTTTATCCACAACATTCTGATTCATGTGAAAAAATACTTTATAAAACCTATATAAGAACATAAGAATGGCCATACTGGGTCAGACCAAAGGTCCATTTAGCCCAGCATCCTGTCTGCCAACAGAAGCCAATGCCAGATGCCCCAGAAGGATTGTACACAGCAAGTAATCCTCACACGATCCCTCTCCTGCCATCCATTTCCAGATAAACAGACTAAGGACACCATTCCTACCCATCCTGGCTAATAGCTAGTCTTTACACCATCTTTGGACACCGAGTTCCACAGATTGACTATATGCTGAGTGAAGTAAACTTCCTTTTATTTGTTTTAAACCTGCTACTTATTCATTTATTTTGGTGACCCCTGGTTCTTAAATTATGGGAATGAGTAAATACTTTTCCTTATTCACTTTTTCCACACCAGTCATGATTTTATAGACCTCTATCATATCCCCCCTTTGTCTCCTCTTTTCTTAAATGAAAAATCCAAGTCTTTTCAATCTCTCTTCATATGGGACCAGTTCCAAACACCTAATAATTTCTTTTGCCCTTTTCTGAACCTTTTCCAATGCCAATATATCTTTTTTGAGATGAGGCAATCACATCTGTACACAGTAGTCAAGATGTGGGAATATCAGAGTTTTATATAGAGGCAATAAGATATTCTCTGTCTTATTTTCTATCCCTTTTTAAATTATTCCTAACATTCTGTTTGCTTTTTTGACTGCCACTGCATACTGAGTGGATGTTTTCAGAGAACTATCAACAATGACTCCATGATCTCTCTCAATTAATTCTAGCTAAATTAGTCCCCATTGTATAGTATGTATAACTGGGATTTTTTTTTCCAATGTGCATTACTTTACATTTATCAACATTACATTTTATTTGCCATTTTGTTATCGAATCATTTAGTTTGGTGAGATCATTTTGAAGCTCTTCACAGTCTGCTTTGGTCTTAATTATCTTGAGCAGTTTAGTATTGTTGCAAATTTTGCAAAGGATTCCTGGAAATCTAAGTACTGTATACTATACCCACTGGTTCATATTTGTTTACACCTTCAAAGAACTCTAGTAGATTAGTAAGGCACGATTTCCCTTTACAGAAACCATGCTGACTTTCCCCCAACAAATTATGTTAATCTATGTGTCTGACAATTTTATGTTTTACAATAGTTTCAACTAATTTGCTCGGTGCTGACATTAGAGTTACATGTCTAATTGCCAGGATCTTCTCTAGAATCCTTTTAAAATATTGGAATCTTGTTAGCTAGCTTCCAGTCATTAGGTACAGAAGCTGATTTAAAGAATAGGTTATAAATCATAATTAATAGTTCAGCAATTTCACATTTGAGTTCTTTCAGAACTCTCGGGTGAATGCCATCTGGTCCTGGTGACTTTTCACTATAGAGTTTGATCAATTTGTTCCAAAATCTCCTCTAATGACACCTCAATCTGGGACAATTCCTCAGATTTGTCATCTAAAATGAATTGGTCATGTTTGGGAATCTCCATAATATCCTCAGGCATGAAGACTGAATCAAAGAATTCCTTTAATTTCTTTGCAATGATTTTATCATCTTTGAGTGCTCCTTTATCATCTCGATCATCCAAGGGCACCACTGGTTGTTTAGAAGGCTTCCTGCTTCTGATGTACTTAAAAAAAATCAATTTATTATAGAAACATTTATATTTATCCATGACATTTTGCTGAATTGCTTTCTCAGGCACTTGAAAGATTTGCTTCTCTTTGCACGTGCGGCATCATTAACAGAAGGTGTTTAGGCCAGACCATTGGAATTAGCTCAATGGACCACTGTTGGCCTATGACCACCATCTGTGAACTATTACTGTCTAAAAACAATCTGCTTGGCCATGAGCTTCTGGTTTTCTGACTGCCATCTTATCTCAAACTATGTCTATGCTACATGCTGGAACTGTAATCTCTATTCCTATCCCTAATAATGGTGGGTATGCACTTGGAATAGTTCAGACATGGCTCTGTTGTTACAACCTGTTTTACTGCAGCCACCTTGCTCCTTATACTCACAATGGCCCAGTCAGCACTAATGCAAGTATGGGTATGTGAGCAAGAGAATCACACCCCTAAATCATTGTTTAGGTGTTGCCTCAGGATTGGGATTGTGAATAATAATGTGGATATTATTATGATGTTGTTATATAAATTAATGCTGCAGCTTCATCTGGAATACTGTGTGGTGTATTGGGCACCCCATCTAAAAAAAGACTATTTCAGAACTAGAGGATGGAGGAGGACATGTGGGGCCTAGAAAAACTCATATGAAGAGATTTGTCATAACTGGGATTGTTTCCCATATAAACAGTTAATTATCTTGTAAGGCTAAACAACTTCAGCTGTCTGCATTTCAAGCAGTCCTTCAGACCCCTGGCTTACATAAACATAATTCAGGCCATCCTTTTATAATATATAAGGGTCATCATTTGAGCAAGGGTCACAGATCTTTATCCAGTAAACATGAATAGCCATATTCTAAGTAAAATAGGGGTACATCTACTCTGCAAGCTTCTTTTGGAATAAGCTTTTCTGGAAGGTATCTTCTGAAATAGCTTATTTTGAAACAGAGAGTTCACACTACAGGGAAGCCTCAAAATCAGTCTGAGGCAGTCTCACCTAATGTGTATGCACTATCTTGATTTAGAGGCCCAGGAGGCACTGAGGAGGAATAACTTAGAATGGCCCTGATGAGTTATTTCGACATAGTAGCAGTGGAGTGTCCACACAAACCATCTCCTGAAAGAGCTTTTTCAAAAGAGATGTTATTCTTCATGGAATGAGTTTTACCAGCATCTGGAAAAGCTGTCCTTTATTTTGATTTTCTTTCAAAATAAGGCAATTGCTATGTGGATTCTAGTATTTTTTCTGGAATAATGGCCATTATTCTGGAAAAACGGTGCAATGTAGACTCACCCTAAGGCTACATCTACACTGGCATGATTTTCCAAAAATACTTTTAACGGAAAACTTTTCCGTTAAAAGCATTTTCGGAAAAGCACGTCTAGATTGGCAGGATGCTTTTCTGCAAAAGCACTTTTTGCGGAAAAGTGTCCGTGGCCAATCTAGACACGGTTTTCCGCAAAAAAGCCCCAATCGCCATTTTCGCGATTGGGGCTTTTTTGCGGAAAACAGTACTGTGCTGTCTACACTGGCCCTTTTGCGCAAAAGTCTTTCGGAAAAAGACTTTTGCCCGAAAGGGAGCAGCATAGTATTTCCGGAAAAGCACTGATGATTTTACATGAGATCGTCAGTGCTTTTCTGGAAATTCAAGCGTCCAGTGTAGACAGCTGGCAAGTTTTTTCGCAAAATTAGATGATTTTGCAGAAAAACTTGCCAGTCTAGACACAGCCTAAGTGTTTAAGGTGACAGCATTATCATTGCATTAGATCTTTTCATCCTTCTTGTCACCTACCAAGTACCCTCTCTACTCTTTTTTAATGTATATGTATGCCTACCTTAGGAGGGGTGGAGGAGATACAAATTATATATTCTAATGAAAACCTTTCAGACATGTCCGAGGCATTACAAAATTTTCATCTTGAACACACACAAAAATGTAAGCACAACAGTGACAAGGAAAGGAACAACCTAGTTTCACAAATATGTTAGAAACAAAAATAGACAATATGAACTGGGCAGTTTTTGCTTTTCCCATCCACCCTGCTCTGCCTTTCATCTGAATAGTCTTTCCTAGGGCTCCAAAAGCCTTCCAGACCTTTTCTCCCTAATTCTGTACTTAAGTAGGCTCAGCTATGATACTCAGCTGGGGAGCTCCTTTCAGTTTTTTCTATTCTCAGGGAACCACAGTGAGGGACTCTGAAAAACCCGATCCAGAACCGTGGGGGAAACTTGTTTTTATTATTATTTTCTTTTCCTCACCTTGCTACCCACACACTTCTCACTCTTATTTTTCTTTCCCCCTTTGAATACCATATAGCTGCAGAACAGAGAGAGAAGAAAACAGTAAGCTTCCATCCCCATCCCCATGCTCTTTAATTTACAAAGAGTGAGATCTGACAGTTGCTAGGGAAACAAAAAGCCACCACTTTCACTATACACCTAAGCAATTATCAAATCATTGCAGACCAAAAAAAAAAAATAAAAAAATAAATGGAATACACATTTCAACATTGTGAATTTTGTACCTTTTATCCTAGAATGCATTAAGCTAATCATTTAAGATTTTACATTACAAGATAAACTCTTCTGCAAAACCACACTGTTTATAAACATGTTCAGCATGACGTTTAATAACTAGCCATGTAAAATGGAGGTGTCATCACTGCAGTTTGTTTCAACACTCATGTGGCGTACATAACGAAAGCCACTGAATCTTCAGCACAGCAATGACCGGTATCTTAGAAATGCCTACAGAGATTGATTAGCATGAACTCGAGAAATGTCTCTTTTTTCAATTTCGTCCCTGCATGTGCGCACACACATGAACACATATGAGAGAAGCATTTTCCAGCTCTCCCTTTCAGGGTATGCCTGAGGTTGATTCAATCCCCACTGTAAGCTAGTGCAGCCCTGAAAGCAACTTTAATTACTGCTTCTATTGTAAATGGCCATTTCAGTTATTCAGGATCTTTAGCACATGAAAGCATAATAGTTATGTCTGCATCTACTCCCCGGCAACATACACTGCTTCTTCCTCCACCTCATCCCTGACTGCTTCAGAAAGGTGCCTGAAGAGGGACTACTGTGGTATTGGTACAGAACTGGAACAGTTGAATCTGCATTTGCCATGGGTACTTGTCTTATGGAGCAGGGTATGTACTTACATCTCTTTGCCCTAATGGAGATGGCACAAAGGGGATTCATGCCAACAGTACCATGCATGGTACTAATGATACTAATTTTGTTTGAGTTTCTGGAGAACAGACCACAACATTTCTGGAGAACAGACCATAACCTTTAACACAAAACACAAAATCATGTATTATAATATATAATCTGGGGGAACCGCTACCCACAGTATGTTTCTGTTTACTTAAAAAACAAAACCAAAGAAACAGTAGGGAACTGATTAAAATTAATTTCTTAATGATAATTACTTAGTTTATTATTTTGTGGGCTTCTTTCATGTTTCTCTACTTGCTGTTCATTCTTTTTCCAATGTCATAAGCAACAAATGATAGTTTGAAGAAAGCTTTCCTTCTGTCATAAGCACATCTGACATATATGTAATAATTACAGACAATTTTGGTATTTCCTTTCCCTATGCATGACAGACCAATGTAGGTCATCTTTTTTTAGAAAGTAGACCTACTGATTTTGACCCTTAGGAGGCCTTTAAAATGCCATCACTTTTACTGGTTACATTTAAAACTCTGAAACAAACCATGAATAGAACACTTAATTCAAGGTTTTAAAAGGAAGTTAAGACTTTGAAAGGCAAAACTTCAATTTGTATAATAAGTGCCTTTACTTTTGTGTAGAAGTAAATAAACCCATTCTAAAGTCTAAATGTTCTTCATTTTTTTACTTCAATTTGTTTTATAAAAGATACAGACCATAGCCCTACTGGAATTGATTTCCTAATGCATTCCCCTTTCTTCCATAAAATCAGGCACATGGAATTCTGGATCTCTGGTGATATAAGTAAAACAAATTAAATCTTACTAAGTTTATCTACAAACATATATTATTTGTGATATATAGAGTATCATGAGAAAACACTCCATGGAGGAAATAGAAATATTTTCATTTTTGTATTTGTTAATTTGATAAAGACTAATGGGCACTGCAATGGCAATTTTTAATTAATATATTTAACTTGATAATGATCTTACAATTATAGTTCATCCTCTTATCTAGATAGATCACAAAGATCCAGTTCCAAAGCCCATTGAAGTAAGTGGAAAAGCTCTCATTTACTTCACTGTGGTTAGGATCAAGCCCAAAGTACATAAAAATAGTACCTGTGTATTTACCCTTTAAACATCACTATGGCAACCTTTCCCTTTTGTTGACAGATACCCAATTAAATGAATACATGACCACAACCTCAGATGTACTAATCTTCCTCTCACGCACTCCCAATTCAATTTTTTTTTACCTATTACCCTGCCAGCTCCCCAGCTTTAAGCACTGACAAGCATTGCACATGCAATTCGATTCTGGTGGGCAGGTTCCTAGCTGCTTCAAGAGCCAGGAAACCCAAAGACCCTGATACCTTTCCAAGTCACAGTTGCAACAGTTGTTTAGTAGGCTCCTTTCTTAGCTTATTCCCAAGTGTTTGGGTTGGGTGAGAGACCCCATCAATACTGCATTGTTCTTGGTTCTGGGTGCTTAAAGAAACAGCAAAAGGTTTCACTTCCCCATAGGTCCTATTTTCCTGATCTTTGCCTACATGAGATCTTTCTAGCTCTTAAAGGGCCACATCTGTGGGACAGATGTGAGCTGACCCCTTGGAAGTTCTTACCTTAAGTAAAGCCTAGATTTGTCTCTTTGGTAGTACTAGCCACAAGGAACTCATCAGACCAGATTTTTAGTACAAGAAAACTTAAACACACACACACACATCTATATAAACACATATATATTTGTTTGGCTCATGCTCTGGGTTATATGAAGCCTCAAATTATACTACTACTACTACTGCTCTTCACCTTTCACTAGTTCCCTGACAGATATCAGACCAAGTCAAGTTCTTTGCCCTAATATTTAAGAAGGTCAGTGTGCCAGGACCAGGTTTACACGGGGATTGCCTCAGCTCCAACCTGCCCCTAACTCTTGAGATTACTGCACTCATGAGAGACATTAAAACCTGATTTGTCCAGAGTGAGGGTGGACCTACACAGCACCCTAAACTCAAAATAAGCTATGCAATTTGTGCTATGCAAATTGCGTAGCTTATTTAGATGTTATTTCAAAATAGCTTATTTCAAAATTTAGCACTGTCTACACAATGCCAAATTTCAAAATAAGTCACTACTCCAAAACATCCCTTATCCCTTGTGCAATGAGGTTTACAGGGACATTGGAATAGCGAGCCCATGTAGAGGTAGCCTGAGAGTCTGAGGAGTTAGACAGGTTAATGGAAAATATACTTTAGTTTCACTTCCTTCACAGTCCACAGTGAAACCTTCCCCTCTCCCCTTTTCTTCTTTTTAGAAAAAGACTTCTCCCAATAATACATATATATAATTATATAAATCAAAGTAGCTGCATTAGCTGGAATACCATGTAGAGTACTGATCAATCCATATCACAAAAGATATTGCCGATTTGGATCATACTCAAAGAAAAGTGACAAAAATGACTAGGAACATTGAAAACTCCTTGTAGGAAGAAAGAGAGAAAATACTGATGGTGTTTAGCTTAGAAAGCCAATGAATAAGAAAAGGAAGGATAAAATACATAAAATTATTAATAATATAGAGAAGACTAATTGGGAGCTTCGGTTCTCTCTGTGCAATAAAACAAGAGCAAAGGGACACACAGTGAAATTAAAAGATGGTAAACTGAAAATTAATAAGAGGAAATTCTATTTCATACCAAATGATTGAACTGTTGAACTCATTATCACAGGATAATTGCTGAGGCCAAGAATTTAGTAAGATTCTACGATTGACATTTTTGGAGATCTAAAGTTATAATTTTAATGCTAAAAACAAATTTGAAGGAATTGTAAAACCTCAAGTTTGAGGTCTTAACAAACCCTTATTAAGACGAGAGTTTAATAAAAGGCATATTATCCCACATCTCGTACTGTGAGGTTTCTTCCACCAGGATCTAGTGCTTGCCACTTCTGGAAACTTGATTCTAAATGGACTTGTGACTCTGGCTACTATGTTAGGAACTTAGAAGTTCCATTAAGGATCTGAACCAGTATTTCATCTAGTCCACTACCTTTTCTCCAACAGGAACTTCATGTGTAGGTACAAGACATTTCTTAATCTCTAGAAGTTAAAGATTACTTTAAATCTTATACCTTGGCACTTACCATATGCTTCGTTTATCTGGTGTTGCTTGAATTCTTTACTCAATTTTTGGCTTTTGGACTATAAAATGAAAATGTACATGCTTCATTTGAATGATTGCTCTGGAATGGGATTGTGAATAAGGGCTTCAGTACACAGCATGCCCCAAGAGAGAAGACTACCCAAGGCCTCTCTTACCACAACAGGTTGGGACCAGGTGAGAAGTGTTTCTCTATGGCTTCTGCAGCTCCAGTAGGCTCATCTGAGGCATGGCAGAGGGAGGTGTTAATGTCCCCAGCCTGGAACAAATCCAGGTTTGTCTGCCTCTGCTCTCCCCATGCAGGAATGTAGCAAACTCAGCATTTTACCCTCTCTTCCTGATGAATGGAAACAGTCAGCAATGTTCTCATATGAATGGGGAGGGAGCCTCAGCTCTGGTAAAAATGGGATGGGGTCCTTCAGTCCTTCCTACCTTCCCAAAAGGGTGCCTGGGGGTGGGAGGTGAGGCAGTCCCAGGGTGGGGTGTCCCCAGATAGCCATTTTCACCTGCCTGGTGATTATCTTTTTTCTGTATGATTTTATGAGAAGCTCTCCCATTCCAGGCACGTCCCATTTTCCTGGTACAAGGAAACCCTTACCTTGCTCTTACTGTTTAGGAGGTGTTCTTGAACAAGCAGACAGACAAACTCTTTCAAATAAATAATAAACTAGCCAATTAGCCCATTATAAGATGATTTTCAGGTCTCTCCTCCACGACGATCTTCTCTCCTGAGCCTCTGGTCGGTCTGTCTGTCTGTCTCTCCCTCTCTCCCTCCCTCTCCCTCTCCCTCTCCTCCCTCCTACTGCCTCCTCCTACTGCCTCCTCCCCGTCTCTCTGAGCTCTCTCTCTGTCTCTCTCTTTCTCTACTCCTCCCCCTCCTACCTCTCACTCCTGCCTCTCCCTGCATGGGGAGCACGGAGCCCAAATGGCTGCTTGATCCACTTGCTCCCCCACGGCGGCCCGGCTGAGCAGCGCAGAAGTCAGCCAAGTGCCATGGCGGGAGGCAAAGGGGGGCGGGGCGGTGACATGTGGCATGACAGCAGCTCCAGGCCCCACCCTCTGGCCATAAACATCACTGCTTGCCCCCCTCTGCCTCCCGCCATGGCGCTCAGCTGACTTCTGCGCCACTCACGAGGGTGCTGCATGGGGACCACGGCTCCCAAACGGCTGCTTGTGCAGCTTGCTCCCCCACGGCGGCCCGGCTGAGCAGCGCAGAAGTCAGCCGAGTGCCACAGCAGGAGGCAACAGCTCCGCCCAGAGGGAACAGTCAGAATTTCAGTGTTACAGAGTCAGAGACATTGGGTACTATATATATATAATAACCACACCCATGAGGATAATATTTAAAAATAAAAGACTCAAATGACTGAACCTCAGGAAGGTATACACAGAACTTACCCACTTTAGTGTTTAGCCTTATTTTCTGACCAGTTCTACTCATAGTAATCCTGTTTCATGGACTATTTCAATATTTCAAATTGTGTGTTAGCTCTATTTTTAAATGAAAACTCCAAAAATCCAGTTTACTCCATAGAAGAGAATGAAAGTCTACTGCCTACTCCTGAGGCAGTCTTCTTAGCAGGCTTTCTTGGATCCTGAGGTGTCTGGGTCTGAGGCAGTATGTGCAGTAAACTGCTATAGAGTTGCAAACCTGCCAAAATGGAAGGTAGATTACATGGCAGGCTGTTGTGGAACCAGGGATTTCTACTGAACCAGCACTTTTCAGTTCCTTCACTGAGTAGACAAAGTAAACAGATGATACTAAATTACTCAAGCTAGTTAAGTCCGAAGTGGACTGCAAAGAGTTACAAAGGGCATTCACCAAACAGGCTGACTGATCAACCAAATAGCAGATGAAATATGTTGATAAATTCAAAGTGATGTAATCACAAACATGTAATTCCAACTATCAGTAAAAATGAGGGGTCTAAATTAGCTATTACTACTCAAGAAAAAAGATCTTGAAGTCATTGTGGATAGTTCTCTGAAAATATCTCCTCAATGTATATCAAAAGTCAGAAAAAGCTAACAGAATGTTAGGAACTATTAGAAATGAGACCGATAAAAAGACAGAAAATATCATAATGCTTCTTTATAAATCCATGACATGCCCCCACCTTGATTACTGCATGCAGTTCTGTTCGCTGAATCTCAGAAAAGATACATTAGAATTGGAAAATGTACAGAGAATTTTAACAAAATGATTAGGATTATGGAACAGGTTTCACATGCGAGGAGATTAAACAGACTGGGACTGTTCAGCTTAGAAGGAGCATATGATAGAAGTCTATAAAATCATGACTAGTGTGGAGAAAGTGAACATGGAAGTGTTCTTTTACCTTTCAATAACAGAAGAAATGGGGTCACACAAAGCAATTAGTAGGCAGCAGGTTTAAACCAAACACAAGGAAGGACTTTCTAACCAAATGCACAGTCAGCCTGTGGAACTCATTGCCACATGTAACAGGGTTTCACTCACCTCTTGTGAGTGCCCCCTGGCCAAATAGGTGGGCCAGCACTTTCTCTTTGTTTATGGAGGCTTTTGGTGACTCAGCCCTCCAGTCAAGTCACACACAGTTTGTGTGCAAAATAAAACAAACTCCTTCCAGGGTATAAGTCCAGCAGGACCTCTCTTGGTGCCCTCTTTAATGTGTGTCAGCTTGTTTCCACTCTGAAATAGAGTGGTGCCCCTAATACTTTCTTCCTAGAGGCAAAATCTTCACCTTCTCAGAGTCCTTCTGATTCCAGCCCTTCAATTAGATCACTATAATCCAATTCCCCTTCCCCCTCAGGATGCCTCAAGATCCAGGCCACTTCCTCCAATGGCTGATATTAGTGTGGGGGAGCCCAGTCCAGGGACCCTGTTGATAGCGGTTATCTTTTATGTCCGTTCCACTGCTGCTCTATTTCCCTGAGCCACTTCCCCTTGACTGTGTGCCTTCTTCGCCCTTACCTCAGGGCTCTGGCTTGTTTGCCATGAACTCTCCACATTGAGCTATCCATGGCACTGCCACTCTTCCAGGCACCCAGTCGTCATTCCTTGATTTCTACACAGCAACTGACTGCTTCTCTGTTCTGCAGCTCCTTTTATAAGGCTTTTCTGGCCCCGATTGGCAGCTTCCTCTGCGGCCACTCTAGCCTTATTGGAGGACTTCTCTACTGCCTTTTTTATGGAGTGTGGTGTGGCAGGGTCACAAGGCCTCTAGTAGGAGGGCTCAGGGTTAGTCCATCCCATAACACCAGGGAATGTTGTGAAGCCAAACATATAACTGCACTCAAAAAAATAATAGACACATTAATGGAGGATATGTTCATCAATTGCTGTTAGCCAATGTGGTCAGGGATGCAGCCTATGATTTGAGTGTCCCTAAGCCTCTGACTTCCAGAAGCTGGAACTGGATGACTGCAGATGGATTGTTCAAATAATTGCCCTAATCTGTTTGTTATTTCTGAAGCAACTGGCACCAACCACTGTCATAAGACAGTGGCTAGATGTATTACAGGTCAGTTTCAATAGGGCCATTCTTACATTCAGATTGGTGAGGTGGTAGGCTGATTTTGAAACCTCTCTGAGAAATGTTTTTATTTCAACATATCAGCAATCTTTAACCGAAAAAGTTTAATTGGAACTTTTCCTACAACCTCTGCTTATGAGTCTTTTACTGTCTTCTGCACCCACATACTACTGCAATTTTTAGTCTTTGCCAAGCCAATTTTTCATGTTATTCATCTGCTTTATTTCTGCCCAGAGAAATAGGATCTCAGCAGTGAGTGCAACCATTGCAGGATGATAGAGATGATTATATAAATGCAGTATTGTTGTAATAAATTTAGATCAAATAAAGATGAGAATAGATGAGTTCTTTCTTCCAGCACAAAGGGACATTTGTCTCTGCTACTGTTCACAACATAATATAGACTTATGCTTTAAATTGATCGAGTCAATTTAAAAAACAAAGCAAAATAAAAACAAATAAGCACTTCCTTAGGCTTTCAGAATCATAGATTATTAAATGTGAGATTCAGAAATAATTGTTTGCAGAAAGAGAATTTATTTTGCAATACATTATATTCAATATTTGTATGACAGCATCCTAATTTTTTCCTGAGAATCAAGATATCCTTGTTAACTCTAGTTTCACTGTCTGTCACATTTTCAGTTTTGGGATAAGACCAATCCTGAAGCCACTGGAAGAAGGAAAGAAGCCTTAATCTTCAGATATGTTGAATTGCTTAGCATTCTTAGGTAGAAACAATACATTTGCCAATAAAATGATTAAAGTTACAAAAGGCAAATATGCAGATGAGAATCATAGGACTGAAAAGGTACGTCTTCACTGTAGGCTAAAGTTGAGTTAAGATCTGCAACTTCAGCTACATTAATTGTGAAGCTGAAATTGAAGAACCTTAAATTGACTTTAGGTGCTGTCTACACAGCAGGAAGTCGAAGGAAGAACATTCTTCCTTTGACTTCCCTTACTCCTTCTAAAATGAGGGTTATAAAATCAGCATAAGAAACCCATTATTTTGAAATTTTTTTTTAAAAAACAGGCTTTCTGTGTAGATGTACACTCTATTCAGTGCTTGCAGTGTAGACATAGTCAAAGGTTCCTCAAAAGTTCTTTTAGTATAATCCCCTACTTTCAAGGAAGGACTAAGAATTATCTGGACCATCACTGGCAGATGTTTGTCTAACCTGCTCTTAAAAAATCTCCAGTGACAGGGATTCAACAACATCCCTAGGCAATTTTTGTCAGTGCTTCATCAACATGATAGTTAGAAGTCCATCATAGTTCATATTTTCTAGACATTTTTCTCATTTTTGTTGCTCTTCTCAGGACTTTCTTCAATTTGCCCACATCTTTCATGAAATGTAACACCCACTATACTCCAGATGAGGCTGTGATGCAGTGTATAAAAAGTTCCCATTTATATAACTGTTATTTCCACTATTAAAAAAGTACATAAGTATTGTACCCAATATATCACATAAAGTATCAATAGAAAAGCTATGAATTGCTAAGTATGATTATCATGTTTATAGTATAATCTTTTATAAGAAGTTACAAATATTCACTATGTACTTGTATCTTATACATGTATTGTTTTGTTGAGTAATACAACACAGGGCTAGACAGCTGTGTGTTGATGGCCCATCTTAAGGACACTGAGTTCACAATGTACCACTGAAAAAATTCTTCCCTTTCAGAAAGACCCTGTGAATCAGCATAATGTGAAGTGATAAAGAAATGTGATCCTGGAGACAATCTTGAGCCAGTAACTTTCCATGCACCTGGCCTGTGGGCTTTGGGACAGTAAACATCCATGCACATAGTAAAAGATATAAAAGACTTTAGAACTATCTCCATTTTTCTTCTTCCTGCTCTAATTCTCTGGACTATGGATTTACAGCTAAAAGGAACATCTTGAACTATGGACTGAGGACCCTCCAATCAAATTACCTGAGAGACTTTTTCAAGCAAACTATCTATTCCATCACTAATATATGGATTTTGCAATCATTTGTAAATATACAACCTATTAACAATGTATACCTCTTTCTTTTTATTCATGCATAGTTTACTAAAGATTGTCTGACAGTGTAGTATTTGAGTAGAATCTGAACTACATATTGACCTGGAGTAAATGTCTTATCTTTTGGGATTAGTAAAAACCTCACATATGGTGAAATGGATTTTTAAAAACCTTTCACTATATTAGACTTGACTGTCAAGATGAGAGCCAAGAGCATAAATGCCTAATGGGGGCTAACGAGCATGGTATTGCAGAAGCTCTTTTGTTCCTGACTTAGTGAATCTAATTAAAGAATAAACCACCAATTTGCGGGTCGAGGGGGTTTTCTGCACTATTTCTTTTAGTCTGTTCTGAGCGTAGCATTCCAAGTGTGTTTTTTCCCAGGCATCTGATAACAGAGGCCTAATTATCACAGAATCATAGAATACTAGGACTGGAAGGGACCTTGAGAAGTCATCAAGTCCAGTCCCCTGCCCTCATGGCAGGACCAAATACTGTCTAGACCATCCCTGATAGACATTTATCTAACCTACTCTTAAATATCTCCAGAGATGGAGATTCCACAATCTCCCTGGGCAATTTATTCCAGTGTTTGACTACCCTGACAGTTAGGAACTTTTTCCTAATGTCCAACCTAAACCTCAGAAAAGAGTCTCCAACCACCACTACCCTACGTTTCCTATTCACAGTGGTGGCAGCAGACCTCCCCGCCTTGAGGGTACGGGGCTTCTCCTCCTCCGGTGTAGGGAGTGATTGCTTATCTCCTGTATAAAGAAGAGCATAACAGTTTCCTAGTTCCATGGCAGGAGGGTTTGGAGCAGGGGTGGAACAGTGCCTGCTGCCAGAAGTAACCAGCTGCCACTATCCACCCTGAGCCGTCTCCTCCTCCAGTGGTGCATCCCCAGCCCTGTGTACCGGGACAGCTACCTCAGCTGTCTCCTCATAAACACGGTCCAGGACTTTCTCATGGATGCAGGTGCTCCTCAACCTAGCCACCTCCTCCTGTAGCTCTGCCACCTGCTGCCTGAGAGATTCCACCAGCAGGCACCTTTCGCATTGGATGATCTCCCCAGCATGGATATCAATAAGAGACTGGATATCAATTTTACAGTCTCTGCAAAACCACACTAGGATCTGAGTAGAGGCATCCATGCTCAGCTGCTCTGTCTGGCTACAGGCGCCGGTGGGGGACACAGAAGCAGTGCTGGCACAGGTGTTGTGGGTCTTCCTGACCATTGTAAGCCTCCCTCTGCCAAACTCCCTCTCAAACTTCCCTGTCTGCAGCTCCTGTCCGTTTCGCACAAGGTTAAAGCACAAGATTTATTTACTGTATCTTGCTTATAACAATACTGCTAATATATACCACCATGATGTTTGCAACAGTGTCACATTGTTGACTCGTGTGTAGCTTTTTATCCATTATGACCCTTCCCTCTCTGGCCCCAATTCCTTTCTGCAGTACTTCTTCATAGTAAGCTATTTTCCATTTTGTATACATGCAATTGATTTCTATATGGAGAATTTTGCATTTTTCCTTACTAAATTTCATCCTATTCACCTCAGACCATTTCTCCGTATCTTCCAGATAATTTTGAATTTTAATCATATCCTCTAAAGCACTTGCAGCTCCTCTCAGTGTGGTATTCTCCACAAACTTTATACAGGCAGTCCCCGGGTTACGTACAAGATAGGGACTGTAGGTTTGTTCTTAAGTTGAATCTGTATGTAAGTCGGAACTGGCGTCCAGATTCAGACACTGCTGAAACTGACCGCCAGCTCTGACTTACATACAGAATCAACTTAAGAACCCCAGGCGTCCCCAAGTCAGCTGCTGCTGAAACTGATCAGCAGCTGATTCCAGGAAGCCCGGGGCAGAGCAACTCTGCCTCGGGCTTCCTGTAGTCAGCGCTGGTCAGTTTCAGCAGAAGCTGACTTGGGGACGCCTGGGGCAGAGCAGCTGGGGTGCTACTGGACGAACCCAGCAGCACCCCATCTGCTCTGCCCCAGACGTCCTGATTCAGCCGCTGCTGAAACTGACCAGCAGCGGCTGAATCAGGACCTGGGGCAGAGCAGCTGGGGTGCTGCCGGGTTGGTCCAGTAGTGCCCACGGGTGCTGCAGGACCAATCGGCAGCGCCCCAGCTGCTCTGCCCCAGAGTCCAAAACAAAAGCCTGGTCTGCTGGGGGGGGGGGAGCACACTAGCTGCGCCCCCCCCCCCCAGCAGACCAGGGACATGGGGAGCAGAGCCGCAGTGGCAGCGGGATGCCGCGCCTCTGAGGCTTTGCTCTGGCAAAGCCTCAGAGGCGAGGGACCCCGCAACGGCTGCGGCTTCAGTCTGGGTGCCTGTGGTCTGCTGGGGACGGTCCCCAGCAGACCACAGGCACCCGGACTGAAGCCGCAGCCGCGGGGGGGTCCCGTGCCTCTGAGGCTTTGCCAGAGCAAAGCCTCAGAGGCAAGGGACCCTGCCATGGCTGCGGCTTCAGTCCGGGTGCCTGTGGTCTGCTGGGGACCGTCCCCAGCAGACCACAGGCACCCAGACTGGAGCGGCAGCAGCGGCGGTTCCCCGCGCCTCTGAGGCTTTGCTCTGGCAAAGCCTCAGAGGCGCGGGACCCCCCGTGGCTGCGGCTTCAGTCCGGGTGCCTGTGGTCTGCTGGGGACCGTCCCCAGCAGACCACAGGCACCGGGTCTCAAGGGGCAGCAGCAGCGGTTCCCGCACTTCTGAGGCTTTGCTCTGGCAAAGCCTCAGAAGCGCGGGAACCCGCCTGGTGTCCCTGGTCTGCTGGCGACGGTCTCCAGCAGACCAGGGGCACCGGAGCAGCTTACGAACGGGGCTTTCTCGCCCCGACTTCCGGGGCGAGAAAGCTCCGTTCGTAAGTGCGGATCCGACGTAAGTCGGATCCGCGTAAGTCGGGGACTGCCTGTAACCCTCTACCATTATCTAAATAATTGGTGAAGATATTAAACAGAACAGGACCCAAAATGGAGCCCTCCAGGACCCCATTAGGAATGCCCTTCCAGGATTGACTGTGAACCACTGATAACCACTCTCTGGGAATGGTTTTCCAACCAATTATGCCCCCTTCTTACAGTAGCTCTATCTAGGTTATATTTCCTTAGTTTGTTTATGAGACGGTCATGTGAGACTGTATCAAAAGGCTTACTAAACTCAAGATATACCCCGTCTACTGCTTTCCCCCACCACAAGACTTGTTATCTTGACAAAGAATTCTATCAGGTTGATTTGATTAATATTTTTATTACAGAAAAAGCAAGGTTAGAAACAGCTGCAGAGGAGGATGCAATTTATTAACAGAAAATGCTCTGTGCGTAAAAGAGTGATTCTTAAGTTATGTCTACGGCAAACTATTATAAAGTTTCTAGGTGTTATCATGCAGAGCATCACAATGCATAATGTGGTGCCATTTGGCTGTGTTAGTTTGTTGCATCCTACTCATGTCTGCATGTATGGCAGCTTCTCTTTGATGGCCGTGGGCAAAAGGATATCAGCTGGTGGATAAGAATGCAAAGTTCATTCTTGATGTAATTTCTGATGCAAGTTCCCACTAACCTACATCACACCATAAAACACCTGGAGGGGTTGCTGTTTGTATTACCCTGTTTATAAGGGCAATACTTAATGACAATGCAATGAACAGCTCGTGATGCAGTATACAGTGTGAAAATAATATCACAGGTAAATGGCTTTCTGAATTGAATTTACAATAGCCCTATCATGTTGACAATTGATGGGAATCAGATTTTTCCAATCCTTTGGAAAAACAACTTTGCGTTTTAAATGTATGAAGCAAATCACAATCGTAAATCCTGCAGAATTCTCTGCACATTACCTGATTTTGAAAATAGGAAAACATACATACAGGTACAAGAAAGGATGTATGAAGATGGTCTGTTGTGCATTTGTGGTTCTATATTCCTTCCTATGAATTTAAGCTCAAACAGGATTTAAGCATCCGAGCGTCACATGGCAAACAGGAACAAGAAATTCATAAGTACGTTGACATCAGGTGTACTGATCAAAATCTTACACATAGAATAGATGTGACAAAACTCATAGCTTCATGGGGATTAGAGTGATTTGTTTTCTATTGGCTCATGCCAGGAAAAGAAAATGATACTGAATTTCAGTAGTAATTCTCACAGCAACCACAGACCAAGTTTTTAATGTATATGCACCATTGGGAAACTTTTAGTTTCTTCTGCTGATAATTTAGGTAGATAAAGTATATATATATATTTATATTTTAATATTTAGTGTGTGTATGTATGTGTACACACACACACACACACACAGAGTGTGTGGAGTTTGTGTGCTTGATCAAGCGCCAGATGTGGGGAGCCCTGCCAGCCAGCGGCCCCATGGTCATGGCTCCTGAGAAGCACCACCAGCAGCAGGGGTGGCATGTCCATATAGGTGAACTAGGCAGTCACCTAAGGTGCCAAGTTAAATGGGGTTCCAAATGGTGGTACAATATCATTGAGGGGTTTGGAGGTGGGGGCGCTGATTGCATGGTTTGCCTATGGCACCAGTTGCTGGCAGCTAGTCTAGGGCCACCCCCAACCAGCAGGATGGTTGGCTCAGAAAGCAGCTTCTGGGTTGTTCCCTGACCCCCCAACCAACATCTCCCAACACCCTTCTCTGAGTTCCCTGCCTTGTCCCCACACATACATGCATACCTCCCAATACCCTAAGCATGAGTTATGGACCCGAGCAACATTGGGTGTATGTGCTACTATATATTTTTTTTCAATGTTCCACCCATATTAATGTAAAGTAATAGATGTCTTTTGGCAAGTTTGATTATAGTTATGGGCTTTTCCAAATTAATTATTACTATAAAAACAGAATTTAAAGAAATAAAATCTAGTTTTTATGTCCATTATTACTTGAATTTAATGTATGGTGTATGGTGCATGGACTGGAAAATTACCAGGGGAATAACAAAGAGCATTTCAGTAATATTATAGGCAAAAATAGAATGGAAGACATAAGGAAACCTTAGGCACATGATATATAGGACATTTTTATTGTCTGTTTGCCATTTTGAAGATTTGAGAAGTACAGACTAAGGTGGAGGTGGGGAAACCAAAACTGACAGCCCTGCCTATCTGCTTAAAGGTATAGAAAACTTGGAGGATGGATTGAAGGAGGAGTTACATTAGGGAGTCTGACATGCCTTGCCAATGAACAATACTCAAAATAGCCTACATGTGACTAGAAATGTTCAGGCATATGCTCCTCCTCAAACCAGCACTTTCAGGGAGAGAAGGGAGGCAAGCAACTTGGTTTCCAGAAGCCATAAAACATATATATCAGCAGTCATCCCTTTACCGTGCAGGGGGACTTCAATAATTGTTTTTTGCAAATAGGGGAACCCAGCTGACCAGAAGCACTGATGGTTTTCCATTCAGCTAGCTATCTGCATTCATTTTGGACATTGAAGCTAATCCTCTCATACCCAGGCACATATATGTAGCCAACAGATACGGGAGGAGGCAGCTGGCTTTAGTCTGGGAGCTTGTACTAGTAGCTGTACTAGGAGATAAGAGAATGTATTTAGCCATCCAGGGTTTGTCTAGACTACAGGGTTTTGTCAACAAAAGTGGACTTTTGTCCACAAAACTATACCTGTGTCTACATTACCATCGAGTTCTGTCGACAGTAAGTCGACAGAATGCGGCAGTTTTGTCGACGGCAGTAAACCTCATTCTATGAGGAATAATGCCTTTGTTGACAGGGTTCTGTCGACAAAAGGTAAGCGTGGATGCGGGGAAGAATTTATGTCGACAATAAAAGCCTCCAGGAAGAAGCTCTGGTGGATGCTCCTGCCACAGCTTTCAACTCTATTGTTCCTGCCTTTAGCCATCTTTAAAAGGCACAGGCACCCAGTATTAGCATTCTGGCAGCAAGCAAGCTCCAGCCAGGACCCTGAGACTGTGCTGCTCTTTCTGGTCAGGCAACTCTGAGCCAAGTCCCAGGGACAAGCCCCCCAAGACTCCCCTGGCCCTTCCAGGGACACATCCCCACAGGAAGTCAGGGGCACCAAATGCTGGGCACCCTCCTGGTCTGGACCTGATATAAAAGCCCTGTTGGAGCTCTGGTCTGAGGAGGAAACTCTTGAGGCCCCACAGTCCAGGCGGAGGAATACGGACAGCTATGCCAGGTCAGAGCCAAGGTCAAGGAGCTGCAGCAGGGGTACGTCAGGGCCTGTGAGCACAGCTCCTGCTCTGGAGAAATGGCAAACTACTGTGCCTACCCCGAAGACCTGGACCAAATCCTGGGGGCAGAGGAACCCCTGCCTCCCAGGACGGTTGTGGAGTCTGGCCTGGAGACCCCTGAGAAGCAGCAGCCGCAACTCCAGGGTGAGACCCCAGCAGACAACCAGGAGCTCCAAGAGGAGGAGGAGGATGAGGAAGACAGCACCAGGAGCACCCAGGAGCCAGATGCCCACACTCAGGAGGCCTCCCAGACAACTTCAGACACTGAGGAGGGAACATCAGGTGAGTGCTGTGAGGTTCCAACACACACAGGGCAGAGCAGGGCAGGCGGGAGCAAAGTGGATGGTGCCGTGCTGTGACATGTTATGCTGATCACAGACTGGGAGGGGGACACACACATGACTGACTTCAGGGAGGGCCGTCCTACTCCTACACCCACATGGCTGCGAGGCACAACCTGCTCCTACAGGCAGTGATGCCAGGTGCAGGCATGAGTTGGGGATGCTGGGGCTGTGTCTAGACTACATGGCTCCATCAATGGAGCCATGTAGATTAGGGTTGTAGGCAAAGGGAAATGAAGTGGCAATTTAAATAATCGCTGCTTCATTTAAATTTAAATGGCTGCCACGCTGAGGTGACAAACAGCTGATCAGCTTTTTGTCGGCTCAGCGCGCTAGTCTGGACACCCCATAGTCGACATCAAAGTCCTTTGTCGACAGTCCCATTATTCCTCGTGGGATGAGGTTTACCGGGACGGTCGACAAAGGGCTTTGATGTCGACCGCAGAGCGTCCAGACTAGCGCACTGAGCCAACAAACAGCTGATCAGCTGTTTGTCACCTCAGCACGGCAGCCATTTAAATTTAAATGAAGCAGCGATTATTTAAATTGCCGCTTCATTTCCCTTTGCCCAATAAACAAATCTATATGGCTCCGTCAATGGAGCCATGTAGTCTAGACATAACCTGGGATTGCCACACAGCTTCAGGCCTCTCAGCAACCTGCAGGAACCCTAACCGTGGCCTGAAACTTGTGTGTGCTGCTTGGCCATGGGGTGTGTGTGACGGGGGGCATGATGGTGGCTTGCACACCTTCTGGGCTCCAGGGAGGCTGTGACTGATGGTCAGGGCACACCATGACTTCCTGAGAAGCACATAAGCATCTTCTGACCCTATGATAGACATTGACTTCTGAGAAGAAGGAGGGCATGCCCTCTCAAGGGAAAGTGTGGGCATGCATGACTGATGACTTTTCCCTCTTGTTCTCTATAGCCGGACCAGCTGACCAGGAGGGGGGTGCCACACCTGCCCCACCACCCAGATGGCTGCAGGGAACCCATTGGCACTGACACATGTATTTGGACCTGGTGCGCCAGCACATCTTGGTCCTGCAAGGGATGCAATGAACCGGAGGATGGAAGCAGAGGCAGAGTGGCGCAGGTGCTTGCTGGACAAGTTTGTCCAGCAGCACACAGATTTGTGCTGTGATCCGGGAGGTCATGGCCTTCCCCAGTCCTGTGCCTGGTCCTGCTCCCACTGCTCAGCCTGCCTTCCCCCCTCAGCCCCTGCTCCCCCTCAGCTCCTGCCATCCCAGACCCAAGTACAGTCCTACCTTCTGCCCAGCCTCCTACTGTCCCAGCCTGCATACATGACTGGGTGCGAGAAGGCCTCCGTAGCCAAAGTGCCAGGGGATCTTCATCAAGGCAGCACCCTCATCCCTGAGCCTCCCTTCTCTCTTCCAGGTTGACATTGCCCCTTCCCACCTGTGAGAGTTGTGGAGGGAAGCACTTTATGTTGTTTACAAACCCTTTATTTTTCTGAACAAAAGAGTATTTTAGTTTTTCAAAAAACCAACAGTGAAATAAACTGTAAACATTTTTTCATCAACACCTGTCTCTGTTCTCAGTATGAATGAGTACAATGTGTGAATGTGGGGCTGGGAAGGGTTTGGGGGGGGGAAGGCACCCGGGGAATGGGGCAATCCCACATTTGGAAGGCCCTGGGGAAAATCATCGGCCTCCCTCAGGGCTTCTCGAATGCATAAGTCCAGCTGGTGGGCTTGCCAGATGGCAGCTGTCCGGGGCTGCTCAAAGTGCCTCCCCTCCACATCAGCCCGTCCCCCAGGGTATGTCTACACTACAAAGTTAGTTCGAACTAACCTCTGTTAGTTCGAACTAACTTTGATAGGCGCTACACTAGCGCTCCGTTAGTTCGAATTTAATTCGAACTAACGGAGCACTTAGTTCGAACTAGGTAATCCTCATTCCACGAGGATTAAGCCTAGTTCGAACTTACTAGTTCGAATTAATGGCTGTGTAGACCCTTAATTCGAACTAGTGGGAGGCTAGCCCTTCCCAGCTTGCCCTGGTAGCCACTCTGGCCAACACCAGGCGAACTCTACTGCCCCCCTCCCAGCCCCGGAGCCCTTAAAGGGCCACAGGCTGGCTACACAGTTTGTGCCAGTTGCAAGGCTGCCAGCACCCGTGCCAACACACCCAGCAGCTGACACCCATGAGCCAGCCCTCCCCCTCTTCCCGGGACCAGCCTGGCGGCTCCCAGGACACTGCCGGGGGCCGTAAGAGGCGGGCGCCTGCGTGGTCTAGTGCGGAGATCGTGGACCTCATCGAGGTTTGGGGGGAAGCCTCCAATGTCCATGATCTCCGCACTAGCCACAGGAACGCGGCAGTCTACGGCCGCATGGATGCCAGCCTGGCCGCCAGGGGCCACCAGCGCAGCCAGGAGCAGGTGCGCTGCAAAATCAAGGACGTGCAGCAGTCTTACTCCCGGGCCTGCCTACCAGGGGCCGACCCGGAGGCGTGCCCCCACTTCCAGGCTCTGGACTGCCTCCTGGGGGCTCATGCCGTCCCTGCCCCCCGGGACGTGATAGACCCCCGGGCAGAGGGACCGCTCCAGGAGACGGAGGAAGAGGAGGAGGAGGAAGAGGGCTCCGTGAGCCAGGAGCCTGTCAGCAGCCTGCCCAGGACCCGGGACCCCCAAGGCACCCCACAGAGCCACTCGCCTGTGTCGTCCGAGGCCGGGGAGGCGCCCACCTGTGAGTACCATCATGCTCCCCTTATGTGTACGGGGGGCTGGGGTGAGAGGGAGCCCCGGGACCGTGCGCCTGGGCCTTGCCCACCACAGAGCAGCAGCTGGGGATCCTGCAGGGGCCCTGGCCTTGCAGAGGGGAGCTGGGTTTCACACACCTAGGCCCCTGGGGTAATTGACCGCTGTTCTTGTTTCACCACAGCCGCAGCACCTGGGACTGCAGGGCGCACCACCCCGCCTGCAGCAGCCGCCTGTGCCCGGGCCAGCAGGAGAGCCAGGAACCAGGAGGACTACCAGAGGCGGCACCTCCGGTTCCTGGAGCAACAGCTTCGTCTCCAGGACCACTGGGTCCAGGAGGACCTGAGGCTGCGCCAGAGGAGCTTGGAGGCACCGGAGGAGCAGCACCGTGCCCTGTGAGGCAACCTCCAGAGCCTGCTCGACCGCTTCCAAATTCCTCCTGCTCCCCCTCATCCCCCTCCTGCTCCCCCTGTTCCCCCTGCTCCCACTCCTGCTCCCCCTGCTCCCGCTCCTGCTCCCGCTCATGCTTCCTCCACACCCCCCGTCCCTCCTGCCCCACCCTCCTCAACTGTTTCCCACCAATGCCCCCGGACCCGCAGCGTTGCGAAAAAGGAGAGGCAGCTGGACCCCCCACCCCTGAGCTTTCCTTTCCCTTCCTCCCTTCCCTCCCCTTCCAGCTCCCTCATCCCAGGTTTCCTCCTCCCCTCTCCCACCCTCCTTCCTCCCTCCCCCCACCCCAGTTATGTAAAATAAAAAGACGTTTTTGTTTGAAAAACAGGTGTCTTTATTTGACAGTAGGTAGGGAGGGGAAAGGGGAAGAGGGATAGGGTGGAAGAAGGCCCCAGTGGGGCATGCAGGGAGAGGTCAGTCCTCCTCCTCCTCCACCAGGAAGCTCTCCCGCAGGGCTTCCTGGATCTGGACGGCCCCCCGCTGGGCTTCCCGGATGGTGGCGGTGCGGGGCTGACCGTAGTGGCCAGCCATGCCGTCAGCCTCAGCCATCCAGGCTGGCAGGAAAGCCTCCCCCTTTCTTTCACATAAATTGTGGAACACACAACAAGCTGCCACCACAGGAGGGATGTTGTGCTCAGCGAGGTCGAGACAGGTGAGGAGGCATCGAAAGCGGGCTTTCAGTCGCCCGAAGGCCCCCTCCACCATGATGCGGGCCCTGGTCAGCCTGGTATTGAAGGCCTGGCAGGAGGGATTGAGGTGCCCCGTGTAGGGCTTCATCAGCCACGGCTGCAGTGAGTAGGCAGCATCCCCCACCAGGCACACGGGCATGTCCACGTCCCCGACCCTGATGTGGCGGTCGGGGAAGAAGGTCCCGTCCTGCAGCCGCTGGCACACGGAGGAGTTGCAGTACACCCGGGCGTTGTGTGCTTTGCCGGACCAGCCCACATTAATGTCCATGAACTGTCCCCGGTGGTCACAAACGGCCTGCAGGGGATGGAGAAGTACCCCTTGCGGTTGACGTACTGGGATACCTGGTGTTCTGGGGCACGGATGGGGATGTGCATCCCGTCGATGGCCCCCCCGCAGTTGGGGAAGCCGAGGGTGCCGAATCCCTGGATGACGGCATCCGGGTCAGCGAGGCGGACCACCCTGCGGAGCAGCACCCGGTTGATGGCCTTGACCACCTGCGGAGAGAGACACAGCAAAGCACCAATCAGTGGGGTGCCCGGGTGGCTGGCAGCATTCGTGCCCTGGCAGTGCCCCGCACCCCACTCCCGGAAGCAACCCCCCTGGTGGCGTGTAGTATGGCCGGGACAGACCGACCCCTCCGGTGCAGGGCGCTTTCTCCTCCTCCCTCCCCCCCTTTGTCCCTGGGGCGGTCCATCCCCTCCTTGCAGCCCTCCTCCTCCCCGGTGCAGTGGCCGATGAGTGCCATACCTGCATGAGCACTGCTCCGACTGTGGATCGCCCCACGCCGAGCTGGTTCCCGACGGATCGGTAGCTGTCCGGTGTGGAGAGCTTCCATAGGGCGATGGCCACCCGCTTCTGGAGGGGGATGGCGGGCCTCATGCGAGTGTCCCTTCTGCACAGAGCAGGGGCGAGCCACTTGCAGAGCTCCAGGAATGTGTCCCTCCTCATCCTGAAGTTCTGGGTCCACTGTCGGTCTTCCCAGCGCTCCAGGACGATGCGGTCCTACCAGTCGCTGCTGGTGTCCAGACGCCAGATGCGGCGGGGCATGCCGGTGCCGGGGTGCCGCCGTGGCTCCTCCATGGCCCCCAGGGTGGCCAGGCGGAGAGGCAGGGGGCTGACGTGCACCAGGTGGTGCCAGGCAGCCTCGAGCCATTGCTGGCAGGCTTGCAGCAGCAAGTCCAGAAAGTGCACCAGAAGGTGCAGGGCGAGCTCTTGCTCCATGTTGCCACCTGCGGCGGCGTCCCTGAAGGGAAGCACCGACACAGACGAGCACAGAGACCAATGCTTTGCTGTCCCTCGGTGAGGTTGGCAAGCAAGCAGGAAAAGCTGAGAACCAGCTGTCCGGTGGGTTCCCTTTAAGCACGAGCCTCAGATAGCAGCCACACAAAGCAACTACTGACCTGATGCGCTGCCAGAACCGGTTTCAGCCGCCCTTAAATGCGCCCCTGCGTCCAATCAGTGTGGACGCACTAGTTCGAATTAGCAAAACGCTAATTCGAACTAGTTTTTAGTTCTAGATGCGTTAGTTCGAATTAGCTTAGTTTGAATGAACTAATTCGAACTAAGTTAGTTCGAATTAGCACTGCAGTGTAGACGTACCCCCAGGCAGGGAGGAAGGCCTCCCCTTTCCTCTCCACTAGGTTGTGCAGCACACAGCATGATGCAACCACATCAGGGATGTTGTGTTCCCCCATGTCCAGCCAAATGAGCAGGCATCTAAATCTGCCCTTCAGACAGCCAAAGGCACACTCCACCTGAAAGCAAGCCCGATTCAGGGAGAAGTTAAACAGTTCCCTGCTCGCATTCAGGTGACCAGTTTAGGGCTTCATGAGCCAGGGTATAAGGGGGTACGCCGCGTCGTCCACGATGCACGTAAGCATCTTCACATCTCTGACTGCATAGTTCCTCCAGAAAGAATGTCCCAGCCTGCAGCCTGCAATACAAGTAGGTGTTCCAGAATATGCGGGCATCGTGTGCCAGGCCTGACCACTCCACACAAATGTCTCTGAATTGTTCCCAGTGGTCGACCAGGGCCTGCGGCACCATGGAAAAGTAGCCCTTTCTATTAATATACTGTTCTGCTTGATGGAGTGGTGCACGAATCGGGATTTGAGTCCCGTCGAGTGCTCCACCGCAGTTCGTAAAACCCAGCCCTGAAAATCCAGAGCCAAGATGGTATGTAGGTCTCTGAGGTGGACAGTCCGGTGAAGCAGCTCCGAATTGATGGCCGTCACCACCTGCAGAAAGGGACAAATACAAACACACATAACAGGACATTAGAGGAGCTGAGTGAGCTGATGAGAGGTGCTCCCCCACCCCTCCCCTCCCAGACCCCGAGAGCCTCCCCTCAAGCAACCCCCCCCATACCCCAGCACCACTGCAGGGTGAGACCAGGCAGGCTTCTACCACTCCCACCTCATCCCCCATTCCCTGTGCCCAGTTCTGACCATCCCCCTTATCCGCCCACCCCCGCCCCCATGGACTGTTCCCAAAGAATGACTTCCCTCCATCAAGACAGTCCCAACAGTAGACCTCCCCACACCAAACTGATGTTCCACTGAGCGGTAGCTGTCGGGGGTGGCCAGCTTCTACAGAGCGATAGTGATGCACTTCTCCGGGGTGTCCTTGCTTTGCAGGGCAGGGGCAAGACATGCACAGAGCTCCTGGAAGGTAGACTTCTGCATCCAAGTTTCAGAGCCACTGGTCGTCATCCCACTGCTGCATAACAAGCCAGTCCCACCAGTTGGAACAGGTGTCCAGCCTCCAAACTCGCCTCTCCAGGAATAAGTTCGGGGGCAAGGGCAGTAGGGCTGCAGCCTGAGTGAGGAGCTCAAAGCTGGGCTCTGAATCCAGCTCTGCCACAAACGTCATGATGCTGTCATGCAGATGCAGCAGAACTTCCATCATCACAGTGTGGGGCCATTGCCTGCCCAGGGGCAACTCAAGCTCCATGGCCAAAAACACAGTGCAAAGCAAAAAAACAAACCTGAAAATAAACTGCTGTGGTGTTCGAGGAAGCAGGGCAACCAGAGCAAAAACTGCAGCAGCTTTGCTTTCCCTCTTGGAGGTAGGCAAGCCAGAAGCAGGAGCAGAGCAACAGCTGGCTGTCCAGGAGGATCTCTTTAAGCACACGTGTCTGAAAAGAGCATGCAGCAATGCCTGGACTTTAAGGCTGCCCCTGTGATCTGCCAGAAGCACTTCCGGGTGCCTTCGTTTATCCACAGAGTGTCCAGCAGTCTGGATGCTCTTTGTCGACAAAGGCGATTGTTTTTTCAATCCGCATAATGCAGTCTAGATGCTCTTTTTTGACAGAGGCTTCATCAACAGTATCTGTCGACAAAGCTTGTCGACAAAAGCCTGTTGTCTAGACGTACCCCCAGTGACCACCTCTGCTACTGTGAGTGATCTGCAAGCATCACAGAAAGAGGACATCACAACAGTCATGGGAGCATGGGAACTGGATCCTGTGTCTCAGGAGCAGGTTGTAGAGTCATTTTCATGCTTGCTATCTCTCTGGCTTTATTAATTTCATCACTGTTTACAGTGAAACCGTTTTAACGCTGGGTCAGAAAGTGAAAACATAAGGGACTCTGAATCCTAGTTGTTAGAGTATTGTGAGGTAGATGTTTGAATATGACTTTTCTCCCCTTAGAATCATAGAACTGGAAGAGACCTCAGAAGGTCATCAAGTCCAGCCCCCTGCTCTAGGCAGGACCAATTCCAACTAAATCAACCCGGCCAGGGCTTTGTCAAGCCGAGACTTAAACACCTCTAGGGATGGAGACTCCACTACTTCCCTAGGTAACCCATTCCAGTGCTTCACCACCCTCCTAGTGAAATAGTTTTTCCTAATATCCAACCTGGACCTCTCCCACCACAACTTGAGACCATTGCTCCTTGTTCTGCCATCTGTCACTACTGAGAACAGCCTCTCTCCATCCTCTTTGGAACCTCCCTTCAGGAAGTTGAAGGCTGCTATCAAATCCCCCCTCACTCTTCTCTTCTGCAGACTAAACAGACCCAAGTCCCTCAGCCTCTCCTCATAAGTCATATGCTCCAGCCCCCTAATCATTTTGGTTGCCCTCCGCCGGACCCTCTCCAATGCGTCCACATCCTTTTTGTAGTGGGGGGCCCAGAACTGGACACAATACTCCAGATTCGGCCTCACCAAAGCCGAATAAAGGGGAATGATGACATCTCTGGATCTGCTGGCAATGCTCCTCTTAATGCAACCTAATATGCCATTAGCCTTCTTGGCTACAAGGACACATTGTTGACTCATATCTAGCTTCTCATCCACTGTAACCCCCAGGTTCTTTTCTGCAGAACTACTACTTAACCGGTTGGTCCCCAGCTTGTAACTATGTTTGGGATTCTTCCGTCCCAAGTGCAGGACTCTACACTTGTCCTTGTTGAACCTCATCAGATTTCTTGTGGCCCAATCCTCCAATCTGTCCAAGTCATTCTGTACCCTATCTCTGCCCTTTAGCATATCTACCTCTCCCCCCAGCTTAGTGTCATCCGCAAACTTGCTGAGGGTGCAATCCATCCCCTCATCCAGATCATTAATAAATATATTGAACAAAACCGGTCCTAAAACCGAACGTCGGGGCACTCCGCTAGAAACCGACCGCCATCCTGACATCGAGCCATTGATCACTACCCGCTGGGCCCAGCCTTCTAGCCATCTTTCTATCCATCTTACCATCCATTTATCCAATCCACAATCCCTTAACTTGCTGGCAAGAATATTGTGGGAGACCGTATCAAAAGCCTTGCTAAAGTCAAGGTATATAACATCCACTAACTTCCCCAAGTCCACCGAGCCAGTTACCTCATCATAGAAGCTAATCAGATTGGTCAGGCATGACTTGTGAATCCATGCTGACTATTCCTAATCACTTTCCTCTCATCCAAGTGCCTCAATATGGATTCCTTAAGGATCCCTTCCATGATTTTTCCAGGAACCGAGGTAAGACTGACCGGCCTATAGTTCCCTGGATCTTCCCTTTTTTGAAGATGGGCACTAATGACTTGCTTTAATGACTTTTTAAAAATGATTTATTTACAGTGGAACAGATTTAAGAGAGGAGATCTGTAAAGAACCCCACATCAGAATAGTCCATAGCTGTGTCCAGGCTACATACTTGAGAGGTGGCAGGACTCACTTTAAATCTTTCCCCTTTGAAGTTGAGGGGCAACTCAAACTGTGGCTCTCCCACATAGCAGGTATGTACCCTGATCACTTGGCTCAAAGCTATAATAGTGCTCCCCACACCAAGAGATGGATTGCAACTGAGAATTCCAAGTGCCTCCCTACAGTCCAGACTTCAGTGCCTAGCTCAGAAGGATGAAGCTAACACACACACACTTCTTCTATCTCCAACTGGCTATATTAGGTGAGGAGCTGTGTTGCATGTTTGCTATGTGCATTCTTTGGTGCCTATCGGTCCTCGTGCATTTTATAGGGAGACTAGACCCTGAACTCAGGCTTTGTAAATCCTGGTGATTTTCTAGATATCTAAAAGTTATTATGCCTAAAGGGTTTGGTTTTTTCTTCTTGAATTTAGTCCTCTGTCTCCAAAGTTCAGATGAAACAATCAGTATGGAAACTTTCTTTGGCTGATCTTCCTGGATTCAGAAAGGAAAGGTGGGACTCTTGCTAAATGAAGATTGGTTTTGCAGGAGATAAATTAATGTATGCATGAGGAGATGGGAAAATGGGAGGATTGATGGCTTTGTGGTTAAGGAACTGAAGTGAGCCCCTATGCTTTAATAATACTAGCCGCTTCATCTATAATTCACCCAGCTCTCAGCTATGTATCCATATTTTTTTTAATCTAGAAAATAAAGAGGCATGGTTCTATCTAAAACTCTATGTGTTTTAATGTGTGCTGTGTAGGTGGAGGGGGAAGAGTAAATCTGTGGAATTTATTCATGGTTTCAGGTATAATGTGAAAATTTAACTTTGAGAGAAAGCTATAAAATTTGCATTTTCAAATTTATACCTAGTTTGACACCCTCTGGGCCACGACAAGTAACAGATGCTGTCAATACAAATTACAGCACTTATATAATATTGTGACATACTTGAGTGAATTCAAGTATTCATCTCAACTGTCTGACTGTTACAAGGGCAACCCCTTTTTGCATATGCCTTTCTCCTTCCTTCTATCCTTCCCATATCCCTCTCTAGAGAAAATGAAGCACCCATCCATAATGATAACAAACGCATCACCTTAAACTCATTCTAGAGATTTGCTATTTTATTTCTTTTTCCCCTGAGTAAATTTCCTGCTGTTAAAAGGCGTGAGATGGACAGCTCTCAAATAAGTCTCTTACATATGGAATAGTGTGTGTTAGTTGCATGGCCTATTCTGGGGTAGCAGAATAGATCATGCAACTAACACACACTCTATTTAAGAGAATATTTAAGAGAATATACTATAATCAGCAGTGAGAAAGCTGGAGTACACCATGGCTACGTGTACACTGGCCTGATTTTCCGGAAATGTTTTTAACGGAAAAGTTTTCCGTTAAAAGAATTTTCCGAAAAGCGCATCTAGATTGGCAGGACGCTTTTCCGCAAAAGCACTTTTTGCGGAAAAGTGTCCGTGGCCAATCTAGACACGCTTTTCAGCAAAAAAGCCCCGATTGCCATTTTCGCGATCGGGGCTTTTTTGTGGAAAAAAGTACTGTGCTGTCTACACTGGCCCTTTTGCGCAAAGGTCTTTCAGAAAAAGACTTTTGCCCGAACGGGAGCAGCATAGTATTTCTGGAAAAGCACCGACAATCTTATATTCAAGCGGCCAGTGTAGATTGTATTGATGTTTTAGATGAAACCGATGCCAAATGGCTTTTAAATTAATAAAGTAAAGCTTGTGTGACAACTGAGTTATGGTAAACCTTAATTAACTTAGACTTTTTTTCATGTAAGTCACAGACTGACAAAAAGTGAGAGCGATAGTGTCAATTGAATCATACATTGCCCTCTTCCCATGCCTTTTATAGGCGTTTCTGTTCACTAATAGCCATACTGAGATCAACCCAAGATGAATTGTGGGAGAGACAGAAAATCATAGGAAATCCCTCTGGGAAGATTTGTAGAATATGCAGCTTTGTTAGGTAGCAGTGATCATCAATGTATAGTTTTTTTGTTGTTGTATTATGATGGTTAATATTACTCTGGCCCAAATGTGTGTTTTTAAACCTTTTGCAAGGTTTGCAAGGCACCACTGAGATATTTGCTCCCATCTTTGTGGCAGCCACTGTGAGGAAGGACTGCTTAAACTGGCTGGTCAAACATGATGACTGATGTAAGAATATTAAAATACTATTTTCCATAGGCAAATCACAAATTTTGAGGAGTGTAATGTTAATTTTATCTTTTCAGCTATTTTTGTTCCTTCAAGTATGTGGGCTTACGACCAACAAATGTTACCCCTCTTCCTACCCCCAAAAAGCCAACTTGGACAGGTGTTCGACTGCCAGAATGCATCTATAACACCAGGTATAAGATGATGATGCAGATTCTGAAGGAGAAATAACTAGAAATTAGAATATCAAGGTTGCTCAAAGGAGAATTAAAAGTAAAGAATATAACTGCTGCTAGAGGGTAACTTTGTTCCAATGTGCTCAGTCTTTTGCACAAAAAACAGCTGAATTTTCTCACAAATCATTCCAAAAGCATTAACCCCAGGTGGTAAAAGAATGACTTTGTTAAAAAATCCCATTAATTATGGAGGGGAGAAAGAGACAGAGACATTTTTCATATTTGCAAACTCTTGGAAAAATTTATTTCTTCCTGGGAACCTCATTTAAGATGCAGTAAGATACACTTTTTTCTAATTAAATTCTGTTACAACTTTGGGAATAGAAAATAAAAATTAAGATCTTGCATCTCAGTTTGCATCTTCCTTCCTGAGTCCTTGTATAGTAATGTAGATAGAATATATGGGCTAATGGCTTTAACATAATCTAGTCCCTTGTATTTTTACGCTTTTTTTCTAGTTATGTTGACCATCCGGATAAATTTGTAGGCCCAATCCTCACAATGCTCCCAGATAGTGAGAGTAGCTATTGGTATGAATGGATAGAGACCCATCCCATTTGCTGAAGTATTAGTTTTTGGTAGCCCTGATCCATGTCATGCTATTGAAGGCAGGGGATGAACATGAGTCTCTGACCAACATTTAGTTGTAATATCCCTGTGTTTCACATAAGGATTCCTTTGTTAGAATGGCATCCTGGATTTTGTCTTGCTCCATGTTTTTTCATACTCATACTTTTCCCCTCTTATCTTCAAGAACTGTTACAGTCTTATTTGCTCTCCAGATTTTTCTCTCTTTCTCTTGGACCATCTATTCTTCTATCCTCTTTGCACTCCTCCAATTCACTCTCTACTTCCTTTTTCTTCTCTTTACCGCTCCTTTTCTGTCTGTCTTTCTGTTTCCCATCCAGGCACTGATTCCATTCCTTTCTAATTTTGCTGCAGGCTCCTTTCTTCACCAAAAGTACCATATGACAGAGTATCACAGAAAATTAAATATAAATGATTGAAATTTCAGAGGAAATTCAGGGATGCATAATGTAATTATCTGACATGGAGTGTGGCTGAGAGAGGGAGGTTAACACCTTTACTATTATTAAAAGTGCCATGGGGTTTTTAATTACCACAAGTGGTCAGGACCTCAGTTTTACATCTGTTCTCTTTTTGTGATCTACAGCAGCTGGATTCCATCCAGTACTTTGATGGAGTGTTGTGCTTCCACAGTAACTAGGCTATCAGCAGGAACAGTGACATCTACTGAAACATTTTAATAAAAAACTAAAAAATTAGAAACCCATCTTACAATGTAGGACCTACACTAATGAAAATTATGAGTCACTGCAGCATTTGCTTCTTTCAGAAGACTTGATACAAAGTAGAATAGAGTGATAAATCACTAATTCCCCAATACAGTAAATAGATTCCCATAGACAAATGAATCCCTGAAGTCCATCTCTGCCAAGCATCATGGGCCATTTCAATAGAGACTCACATAGATAAATATCTATAAAGCTTCATGTACCAACAGGACACAGGCAAAAAAAAAACCCCACCCCTGCTATCAAACTTGTATTACTAATGTGTTTATTATGTATCATAATAATCAGGACTTATTCATTCAAATCTTGAACCTGTTCCACTAAGTAATGACGAGTGACTGGAGCAGGAGTTCTGCAGCCAGGGTCTCCCACCTCTTAAGTGGTTCTCTAGCCACTGGACTGCAGTGTATGTCTGTGTATGCATCTTTCTCTTCCCAAAGGACTATTTAATGATTTATCCACAGTGGGACAGCTTCTACATAAGAGGTTGAGAGAGTCCCACATCAGTATATCCAATAGTTCAATGATTAGAAATTTCCTAAGAGGTACAAGATCCCTGTTCAAATACTATCTCTCCTTTCTGGGAGAGAGTGCACAATTGAACCTGAGTCGCCAACATGATAGGCAAGTATTTTAACCACTTAGCTAAAAGTTATAAGTTAGGCACCAACCCTACCCCTCTCACATATTTTATATGGAGTGAAGCAGGTGCCTAATCCATTCCTGGAAGACATGGTTTAGGTCAGTGGTCCCCAATGTAGTGCCTGTGGGTGCCATGGCACCCGCCGGGCCATTTCTGTGCGCCTGCCAAGTGATCAGGGCCGGCCCCAGCCCTGGCCCTACCCCTAGGCGCATGGCGCAAGGGTGGTGCCGGCCCCTGGGCGTGCAGTGTATGGGTGGCCCTGCTCCCGGGTGCACGGCACAAGGGATGTGCCGGCCATGGGCGCACAGCATGTGGGTGTCCTCGCTCCTGGGCATGTGGCACAGGAGTGGCGCCGGCCCCAGGAGCGTGGCGTATGGGTAGCCCCATCCATGGGCGTGCACGTGGTCCTGCCCCTGGGTGCCCGGTGTTTGAGTGGCCCTGCCCCCGGGTGCCTGGCAGCCCCAGAAGGTTGGGGACCACTGGTTTAGGTGCATACATTGACTTACTTCAGGAGAGGGGTTCATGTTTGAGAATTGATAGTTGAGAGAGATCCCTGCAGCCAAGGATTAGATGCCTATCTCAAAGAACGGGGTGAGTTTTAGCACACACACCCTGTTAGCATTTCCCACTGAATAGCTTAGGTGGCTTCCCACCTCAGTGTGTCACTTTTGGTTGATCTCATTCTTAGACGCTTTTCTTTCCCCATGAAAGAGCCTAGGTACCAAATTCAACTTTGTGGAACACAATATTCCTGTGATTTTTTTTCTAGGTGCCTAACAGATAGGTGCTATGATGCTCAGCATTGCAAAGCCTACGTGCTCTTGTTCCTAACTTGTACACATGATCATTTTTTGTCATGGTTTTGTTCCTAGTAAGTTTGGCATTCCTCAGCTGTGCCATTGTATTTGTATGACGCGATGAATTATCTGCATAAGAAATGGAGCTGAGATATTATGGATATGGTGCTGATCCATATTTTAACCCGGCAAGCCATTCCTTGAGATTCCCTAATAATATTGATATAATCATATCTATAGAGTTTTTTCATGGAAATTAGGGTCAGATTCTAACTCCCACGAGTGTTCAAGAATGTTTCGATTAGAGGTTCACAGTGTGGGGTTGTCTCAGGCCTGATATTTATAATAATAATAATGAATTATAGTTTTACATGATTGATAAATGCAATAGTATTTATTTAGTAGAGAATCCTAAAGGTACAAATCAGGATTTGGAAAGATGTGGAGGCAGTGAGCCAGGCAGAGGGAGAGTGAGCCACATTCTTCATTTAATTTGACAATTAAATAAATCCACATCACTCAGGGGATGCATAGTACATGCTTGCTGTTCCATGGGATCTGTTTCTGAGCCAAAGAGATGCACAATATAACAGTGGGAGAAAAATACACAGTGGTAATAAATATTAAACTTTTTAGCATTCTTATTCTGGTATATTAAATGTATTTGCATATTAATTATTCCCCAAGAATTTTTATGATATTAGCAAAGAGTGTGCTAAAATTCTTCAGTCCAAATTATCTTTCAGAAACTAAGAGTAACCTGTGCTAAGGAATGTTATGTGATCAGGTGTTGGGCTATTTAATTATCCTTGGCATCTCCAAGTCTGTGGGAACAAAGATGTACAGGAAAAAGAGCCCTCAAATTATTAAAAGTCTATACAAGTGTTATAAACAAAACTGAGTAATTAATAAGGAATAATTGTTATTATTATTATTGCCAATGGAACAGAGAAGTGGGTGTTGGGGGATGTATGATCTCTTCTCTAAAGAGATATTTGTCCATCTAAGGAAGACAAACTAAACCTTGCAGGAGATTCTATACTAAGGATAATGGAAAATATTCTGCAAAGCATAAGAAGTCGATAGGATGGTATGCTATCTTTTTTGAATCACTTTATGAGAGGATAAGCATCTGAAGTCTGCGGGCAATCCACTGGTGATGATGCAAATAGTCAATAGTGAAAATGTATTGTAGAATATCTCACATATTATAGACAACTTCAAGAAATGCAGAAAGGTACCGGAGGAGATGAATGCCCACGTGATCTTCTTTGAGTTTTTTCATGTTCCATGATTGAAGGAAAATGGAAGCAAAAGATTCTGGATGTGAACCGCTGACTAGGTACATCATATGAGATAGAGAGGTTTGATTTTGGATTAAATATACTAGCTCATTTTAATGTCTTAAAATGTAATTGAAAATGGGGAATTAAAATCAGCTAGTACAGGACAGACCCAACAAAGAAAGCAACAGAACACCGCTGGCCATCACTTATATCCCCTATCTAAAACCTCTCCTACATATCATCAAGTGGGCTGACAGCCACTGTAAGACCTGGGGCAAAGTATGGCTTTGTGCCCCAGAAGGGGCGGGGCCTTTGGGTGGAAGGGCAGGGCCTCAGGCAGAAGGGGCAGAGCTGAGAGTAGTCACCCCTAATGCTCCTCCAAACCAAACTTCACTCCCAGCCTCCAAACCACACAAGGCAGCACTTTGGTACTCTGGCAGCAATTCAAAGCTCCTAGGGCTGTCACCACTGACACAGTAGCAGCAGCAGTCAGGAGTTCTAGACTCCTTTGAATCTCCAGGCCCTGGGGCAATTTCCCCTTTACCCTTCAGTCTGCCCCCTTCCATCGGCGGGCCTAATTGAGGATCTACAACCAATCCTAGATGACAATTCCTTGATCTCACAGACATTGGGAGGCAGGCCAGTACTTACAGACAGCTCCCCCAACTTGAAACAAATGCTCACCACCAACTACACACCGCATAACAGAAACACTATCCCAGGAACCAATCCCTGCAACAAACCTCGTTGCCAACTTTTTGTCCATATATACCCTAGTTACATCAACATAGGATCTATCCACATTAACCATACTTTCAGACAGGAGCGGCTCGAGGTGAGCTGCTGGCAGCTGGCATTCTAGGCAGAATGCCGTGATCTACGCCTCCGCCTCCATAGCCCTCAATGGCATGATGTCATCATTGGGAGCCCCGTTGCCTGCATCCACGGGCTGCCCCTGCTTTCAAAGCTTCATTCACCTGCACATCTTTTAATGTGATGATAGAATCATAGAACACTAGAACTGGAAGGGACCTCGAGAGATCAAGTCCAGTCCCCTCATGGCAGGACCAAGCATCCCTGATAGATGTCTCTCTAACCTGCTCTTAAATATCTCCACTGATAGAGATTCCACAACCTCCCTTGACAATTTATTCCAGTGTTTAACTTCCCTGACAATTAGGAATTTTTTTCTGATGTCCAACCTAAACCTCTCTTGCTGCAGTTTAAGCCCATTGCTTCTTGTCCTATATCTTGTGATACATGCCATCAAGTGCCAGCAATGCCTCTCTACCATGTACATTGGCCAAACCAGACTGTCTGGTAAAGAATAAATGGACACAAATCAGACATCAAGAATGGTAACATACAAAAATAGGAGAGCACTTTAACCTCCCTGGACACACAGTTACAGACTTGAAAGTTACCATAGTTGAGCAAAATAACCTCAAAAACAGACTGTAGGATGAAACTGCTGAGCTGGAGTTCATATGCAAATTTGACACCATCAAGATTTTTCTGAATAGGGACTGGAAATGGCTAGTTCAGTATTAAAGGTAATTTTCCCCTTCAGGTGTTTTCATCTTCCTATCACTGTTGGAAATGGGCCACATCCAGCTTGATTGAATTAGCCTCATTATCACTAATGTAACACTTCCATCTCTGTGTGTATGTAAAAAACCCTGCCGTCTGAAGCTTTCACTTCATGAATCTGACAAGGAGAGCTGCAGCCCACAAAAACTTACACCAGGGTGGGCAATAATTTTTGATGAGGGAGCCACTCCAAGATTTTGGTAAGTGGCAAAGGGCTGCACATTTTTATGGAGGGGGTTCAGGGAGTTTTATCAAGGGCCTCCCTTTTCTATTGAGATTGAGTATGGAAGGGAGCTCTGGGTAAGGGACTAGGTTGTGGATTTTGGGGAGTTTGGGTGAAGGAGGGAGTTGTGACTTGGAGCAGAGGATTAGAGTGCAGGATCCAGAAGGGGTTAGGGTGCAGGAGAGAATTCTTGCCTGAGAGAGGGGTATATGAGAGACTGCAGGGTCTGGGAGGGAATTGTGACCTAGGGTAGGGAGTGGAGGATCCAGAAGGTTTAGATGCTGACCCGGGGAAGGGGATTATGATGCAGGGTGCAGAAGAGAGTATGGGTGCAGGAGAGGATTTTGGCCTGTAGGAGAGATGTAGGAAGAAGTGCAGGGTCTAGAAGGGAGCTGGGGTGTGGGTGGAGGTTTTCTGGCAAGCACTGGGTGAGAGATGCTTGCATAAACAGCTTCCAGCCAGCAGCACTCTCGGGTGCCAGCAGCCCCAAACTGCTCTGTTCCATGTGACTCTGCACCACGCTTCTGGCTAATAGGATCTGAGAGACTTTTCTGGGGTTGTGGTTAGTACACAAAGCTTGCCTCCTTTCCTGTAGAATAGAGAGCCACAGGGAGCAGCCAGCTGCTTTGAGCAGCACTGCTGCAGGGGAAGACCATGGGCTGGATTAAAAGGATTAACAGACTGAATCTGGCCCATGAGCCATATTTTGCCCACCCCATGTAACACTTATCACATGGGTATGTTTTTGGAGTTCCACAGAGATTGATTAATGTGCTTACAATAATTAATATTCATTAATATTCTTATCAATGACCTGGAAAAGAATATGAAATCATTACTGGAGAATACACAAAACTTGAGGAAGAGGTAAATAACGAAGAAGATGTGTCACAGACTGAGAAATCTGGATGACTTAGTCAGATGGCTGCAATTTGCATTTCAATATGGCCAAGTGTAAAGATATACATCCGGGAACAAAGAATGCAGGCCACACTTACAAGACAGTTAGTGAACTGTGAACAAAAGTGTCTTGAAATCTTGTTACATTTCCAATCAATCCCTCTAGCAGGTAATTTTATGCAAGGAGCTATCTAGGTTATCTATAATCAAGCATTATGAACATATAGTAAGCAGAACTGAGCTTTCTTCTCCCCCAAATCCAGGGACTAAAAGCACTGCTTATCGGAAGCAGCAGCTGTTGATGGGGAAAAGAGTACCAGAGTCATGGCAAGAAGCTGAATATTCTATGGCAACTGTTTCTTTCCCATTCCAAACCTCTTCTACATCAGAATCTGCTTATCCTAAATCCCTTTAGAAAAACCATATTTCTATCTTTGGTGTCATAATTTGTAGCTAAAGGCCAAAAGTTTAATTACTCAGCCAGTGCCCTGTAACTTGATCCTTTTGACCCTGAGTACTAATTAATTATGCTTGCCTGTTGGCTCACAGTATGAAGGAGTATGAAGTATGAGCTATTATAATGTTGGCATAGTTACAATGTTTGGTATCTAACACGTGATCAATGCCTATTGATAAAATATATCAAATAAAATTCTTTTTTTGCTTCATTGTATCCTAATTGTTCTTCCCATTTAGTGACTGTTAGTACTAGAAAGATACCTACTGGCCATGTAAGTGCTATCTGTAAAGCACAGTTAGTAGAATTGACAAACTGTTTTTTCAGTGTCATTCACCAGGCAAAAGCTTAACTGACACAGGAGGCAGGCTCTACCACTCTGACTGAAGTATTAGCAGTGACAGCCATAGCATTGCTCTTCACTCTCTGCAGAGGCAGAGATACAGCAGTGAATGAGTGTGAGAGCATGGAAATTCCAGTGGGAATTCTGGGATAAGAGGAATAGCTTTTACCTTTATGTGTTTCAGGGGTTCAATGTATCTTAAATGTTTTCAAAGCGCTTCAGCTGTTCTGTTGGGGGAGGACACTAGATAAAGATTTCAGAAATGACAACTGACTGCATCCCCTGCATTAGTAGGACAGATTCAGCTGAAACAACAACAGAAGGCCCGTTTGCTTCTAACTACTTTTCTTGTCACTAGGCTTTGCTTTTGACTTCAGCTGCTAAATACACGATATTAAATTGTGTAGCTGTGTGGTATATGTGTGAGAGAGACATCACACAGTTAATCTAAGTCTTCATTTTTTCAACAAAGAGTTTATTTTTTTTTCAGAGACAGGAAAAATCCCAGCTGGAGCCTAAATCTTTGAAAGTAGGGACTTGAAGTTTCTCCAGAGAAACCAGGTACTGTAATAGGATAAGCCTTAAAGCTAGTTATTATGATAATCAATAGCAAAACAAAGCTGTATTTTGTTTCTTGTCTGTGTTTGTTTGTTTTTTCAGTTTACCAAATCAGGTAACTTGACCCCATCTGTTCAATTATAAAACAATTAGAAGAGGATAGGGAGGTATTTCCCCCTCCAAGCTACGATGTAGAAGTTATTTGGAGACAGAAGCTTTGATTCTCTACTCTGATATGGTGGAGAGGAATGATGCAGAGGTCCTTTGTATCTCCCTGATTCAGGATTACCTAGACCATTTATTGGTTAGGATTGTTTCACCATGTCTCCCACACCTATTCCACCCCCATTCTCATTATGCTAAGGGTAGTACCATCAGCAGGTACATCAGACTCTGGCTAAGCATTCCCATTGGAGGGGGTAATTTTCTGTCAGCTATTCTTGACTAAATGAGGATGCTCATAGAGTGCAAAGTTGTCTTTGCTGAATGAAGAATCTTGCCTGAAGGAAGGATCTTTTAAATTATATATCACATAAGAAGATAGATATACACAAAACTGGCAAATAATTCCAGAGGTTGACTGTATGCTGAGTGAAGAAAAACTTTTTGTTTGTTTTAAACCTGCTGCCTATTAATTTCATTTGGTGACCTCCAGTTCTTATATTGTGGGAATAAATAAATAACTTTTCCTTATTTACTTTTTCCACACCAGTCATGATTTTATAGACGTTTATCATATCCCCCCTTAGTCTCCTCTTTTCTAAGATGAAAAGTCCCAGTCTTTTTAATCTCTCTTCATATAGGACCCGTTCCAAACTCCTAATAATTTTTATTGCCCTTTTCTGAACCTTTTCTAATGCCAATATATCTTTTTTGAGATAAGGTGACTACATCTGTTTGCCGTATTCAATATATGGGTGCCCCATGCTTTAGGTATTTTCCGTCTTATTCTCTGCCCTTTTTAAAATGATTCCTAACAATCTATTTGCTTTTTAGACTGCTGCTACACACTGAGTGGATGTTTTCAGGCAATGTTATTGCCTCTATCCTTTCCCATTACCTCTTTTCCCCACACATGCTTTTTTTTCTAGTAGGAGATTAACTGGAGAAAATAAATAGGTTTCCTGATAAATCACAGGGACCTAAAACCAGTGGTGGGCAACCTGCAGCCTGAGGATTATATGAAGCCCATCAAGGTTCTATGAGTGGACCACAAGTCATTTTATTTACTATTGCCCATATGCAGGGTTGCCAGATTCCACTGGTTTCATCCATAATTTTTTTTCAGACCAGTATTACTAAAGTGTCATGCACATAAAGCAAGGGCATGAAAAGTGAGGTGAGTGGTGATTGCACTAAAACAAAGCATTGTTATGACTCAGTTGGCACACTGAAAACTTTAGGCATGCAAGAGCTGTTAGAAAAAATATCCTAGCCCTGTCTTGATTACCACAATCTTGTAGCCCACTGAAATGGAGGGTCATTCCTGCAGCCCACTCACTAGCCTTGGTTGCTCATCATTGCCTAAAACTGTTGTTAGTATTTATACATCAAACACAACATTGTTTCTTCATAACCTCATGTATGCCCAATGACCAAAGTAAATATAAAAATATTTTTATTGCCCGTGCTTCCTAAAATGAACCTTATTTATGTGAAATCCAGAAGCTACTAATAATGTGCCTTTGTTTTATGGTAAATAAAGCCAGGAGTTTGTCTTTAATACATGACAAAATGGAATCTAAAATACAAAGACTATAGACTCAGTGTAAAAAATTCATGTTGCCATATTTAGCAAAAGCTGAGGATCAGGCCCTGAATTTTTATAACCTATTTTAAAAAAAAGAATTAAAACATAAACTTTGAGATAAATGTTTTCAAGATTCAAATGCCAGCAAGTTTATGATATTTGGTTTGGTTGTTTTGCCAACTTTTGAATGAACAGCAACCACATCTCTGTCCCACCAAATTATTTAGGTGTACATCTGCCATGCACATTGGGTGCTAGCAGAACAAATGTGCTTTTCTTGTTATGGTATAGAGATCTCTGATTAGATCTGTTATGCTTTTTAGTGGCCACATTTATGATTCTTCAATAGTTCATGTAAATTTAAATGAAGCGGCGATTATTTAAATTGCCGCTTCATTTCCCTTTGCCTACAACCCTCATCTATATGGCTCCGTCGATGGAGCCAAGTAGTCTAAACACAGCCTTGGTGTTCACACCTCCAGATCAGCTGCTAGAAGTGGGACACACCCTCCCTGCCTGAATTAACCTCATTATCTCTAGCCTTCTTCTGGCCTGCATATTTATACCTGCTTCTGGAAATTTCCACTACATGCATCTGACAAAGTGGGTCTTTGCCCACGAAAGCTTATGCTCCAATACATCTGTTAGTGATTCATTGGTCTCCAACCTTTTGGGGTTGCCGGGCGCCTGGGGATGGGGCTGCTCATGTGCTGGGCACCCAGGGGTGGGGCCACACATGCACCCAGGGGCAGGGCCGCGCACGTGCCTGGGGGCGGGGTCACCCATGCACCGTGCGCCTGGAGCTGGCGCCACCCATGTGCTGCAATCCCGGGGCCAGCGCCGCTCCTGTGCCGCATGCCCAAGGGTAGGGACTGCCCATACGCCACATGCCCAGGGCCGGGAGCTCTGAAGCCATGCGCCCAGGGGTGGGCCTGCCCATATGCCGTGCGCCGGGGCTGCCACCGCCCATGTGCTACATGCCTGGGGCCAGTGCCGCTCCTGTGCTTCGTGCCCGGGGCTGGTGCCACTCCTGTGCCGCAAGCCCAGGGGCCAACACTGCCCGTATGCCGTGCGCCCGGGGCCGGCACTGCCCATGTGCCATGCGCCTGCAGCGGGTGCCACCCGTATGCCGCATGCCCGGGGCCAGCACCACCCATATGCTGTTTGCCTAGGGCCGGCACAGGCCTTGCGCTGTGCACCTTGGGGCAGGGCCACCCAGACGCTGCGCACCTGGGGGAAGGGCCAGCCATGTGCTGCACACCCGGGGCCAATGCTGCCCATGCGCCGTGCACCCGGGGGGGGCTGGCCCCGATCACTTGGTGGGCACACAGAAATGGCCCGGCGGGTGCCATGGTGCCCGGAGGCACCATGCTGGGAACCACTGTAGCAATTCATCTATAAGGTGCCACAGGACTCCTTGTCACTTTTGCAGATCCAGACGAACACGGCTACCTCTCTGATACTTGATATATATATATATATATATATATATATATATATATATATATATATATATATATATATATGTAGTCTACTTTTAGACATACAAATATGTAAATAACAACACCTGACTCCCAAAATATGAATAGGATTGATACACAAGTTGGTGGTTGAATGGTGCAATTAAGTATACCCCTATTTTATCATAGATAATCAATGTTTTGTCAATTCTATAACAAGCATCAGCAATAACTCCTGAGGGAATTCAGTGTCACTGTGCACATGCAAGATTCATGTGCCCTACAGATATATTTTTCCATAAAATATACATTCCATCAGAGAGACACTGCAGTTACATCGTCCACCCATGTGGGTTTGCTGTGGCTGCCGGAATAGGGACTCAGTACTTAGGATTCCACCAGACTGGAAATTAATATTATTGAATGTATTTCTTTATTCCCTTTTCAAACTTAAGGGATAACCTCCACTTGTTCTTATGCTCATCTTGTCTGCCTTCCATTCCAGAAAAAGCAACCTTTTATCACAATGTTGATCTTATTGTATCTATAATTTTTATTTTAAAATTTCTTTCAATTATACAGTGTATCAATCACACATTATGTGAGGGTGTCTCCTTTTCCCACAACGACTAGCCAATGATTCATATCTATCAATTTGCATGCCTCTTCAACCTACTAAAATAGATATTTAGTCTCATGCTATCATTCAATATTTGAGCTGAAATGTTCCTCTTTGATATATTATGCATATTTAGTTTAACTTAAATGCAAATCATACAGATAGTTAGCTTATACAACATAGGACCCTTTGAACTGTTCTGTTCTAGTCTTATTTCCATGACACGTTAAATTTCTCATTTATTCTAGAAGGAGAGAGGTTTCCCCAATAACAAGAATGTATTACGCATTTTTATAAGCAAATGAATTTATTTGAGCAGCAAATAGTAAAAAATAGTTGAAAATATTGGTATTCAGAGGAGAAGTTCCAGAGTGCTCACAGACTTAAAGTTTGCTTCATCCCAACTCTGAACTCTCGTGTGACCTTTGACAAACTATTCAAACACACTGGTCCTGAAATCCCCCTTCCAAACTTTTGTTTGCACTATTTAGACTCTGAGATCTCCTGAAGCGGCAGGGAGTCCTGTGGCACCTTATAGACTAACCGAAGTGTTGGAGCATGAGCTTTTGTGGGCAAAGACCCACTTCATCAGATGCACGAAGTGGGTCTTTGCCCATGAAATCTTATGCTCCAACACTTCAGTTAGTCTGTAAGGTGCCACAGGACTCCTTGCCGCTTTTGCAGATTCAGACTAACACGGCTACCCCTCTGATATTTGAGATCTCCTGAGATGTGGAATATTTCTTATCATATGTCTAGCATTATATGATCTTTAATTTTGATCTCAATTCCCATTTGCTACTGGAATAAAAAATAAATATAATATTGATTTAAGGTATCCAGATATGAAGTCACCCTTGAAGTGAAAACAACGGATATAGAAAGACTATTATAGAATGGGCATAAGGTGGAAGCAGTACTCCATCTCACTCACTCAAAACTGGTTTCACTACTGATTTAAGGAATAATATATTTTGGTCTCAACTTTGCTATACAGGAGTGTTTATACTAGAATCATGCTCTCAAGGTATAATCTCTGTTGAATGCTTTCTTCCAGAATATGATCTGAGGAAGTGGGTCTGGCCCATGAAAGCTCATCACCTAATAAACCATCTTGTTAGTCTTTAAAGTGCTACATAGTTTTTCCTTTTGTTTTAGCAAGATCAGACTAACACAGCTACCTCTCCAGTACTATTCTACAAAGTGACATACAGAAGAGATTGTGACTGTAGCAACCATCGTTTCAAGCTTTTTTGTGTTATTGCTATTAATAATTGTGAATAATATGCAAGTCTTTAATCATCATGTCCCCAAAGGCATAGTTAGAACCCAATGTGACTACATTGGCAAGAATAGTTATTAAAATTTGGCAATTATCTTTGTTTTTTAGCCTATTATTTCAGCAGATAAAAATACTTAAACCCTTCCAGTGTAGTTACCAGAAAGAAAGAAGAGACAAGTGGTTCCCCTAACTAGTTACTCCATAATGAGAAATTTGCAGAATGAGTACAACATGAGGTAGTGACCAACTTCCTTGTACAGTACTTCCACCAATATGTCTCAGACCTGTTTAGGAAGCCCATATCTTGAAGCTAGGAGGCATTCAGCTCATAGTGGCTTTTCTGTGAGTATGAATGAAGTGGTGGAACGAGGAGTAATGGTAGTTCGGAATAGGAAGCCTAATCTGAACTACCTAGTCCGTGCCGCGTGTAGCCGCGCGGCACGGAGTCCGCACTAGCGGACATTTAAAAATGGCGGCGCCTGGCAATATGTAAATGAAGCCTGGGAAATTCAAATCCCGGGCTTCATTTGCAACTCTGGTTGCCTACATTACCACCCTAGTTCGAACTAGGGTGGTAGTGTAGACATACCCCCACACCTCACTTCCCTCAGTCCTTTATTCTCAAGCTGAGGTGTCTGCTGAGAAAAGACTGCTCCGCGTCTCCTTGGTCTGCTGGGAGGAGGGGAGGGGGCACTAGCTTCGCGTCTCCCTGGTCTGCTGGGGGGAAGCAGCTAGTGCGGGGTTGCCTCACCCCGTTTGTAAGTAGGGATCCGATGTAAGTCGGATCCATGTAACCCGGGGACTGCCGGACTGATTTGTTTGTCGGCTCAGCGCGCTAGTCTGGATGCTCCCCTGCCGACATCAAAGCCCTTTGTCGGCAACCCCGTTATTCCTCGTGGGATGAGGTTTACCGGGGCTGCCGACGAAGGGCTTTGATGTTAGCAGGGGAGCATCCAGACTCGCGCGCTGAGCCGACAAACAGCTGATCAGCTGTTTGTCGGCTCAGTGTGGCAGACATGTAAATTTAAATGAAGCCGCGATCATTTAAATCGACGATTCATTTCCCTTTGCCCAATAAACAAATCTACATGGCTCCGTCGACGGAGCCATGTAGTGTAGACGTACCCCAAGAGTGAAGAAACTGCTTTTGTAGTTGGCTAGCGATTCATGGTCTTTGTTTAATCCTAAAATGATGGTGTCAAATTTGTAGATTACAAATATTGGACCATATCCTGTAGATCTTAACTCACTTTAGGAATCCTATCTTTCATAAGCAAGTCAATGGACACAGTGGGGTTAGTAAAGGGTGTTCAGAATTAGACACACTGACTGAATTCAAAGATACTGAATCCTTGACATAAGTAATAGGTCTCTATTATTTCCTGTCTGATGGCTGACAGTCCTTTTCTTTTTCACTCGTGCCTTTATTTCTTTAATCCACTAGTGATAGTTTGGAAGCTATTAAACTTGGGTGAACTTTGTTTCTGACCTGATGCTGTTTCTGTAGTATTTTTTTTTTAAAGTTTAGATATGCATTTAGCAAGGGCAGGTGGCGGTTAATAGATTGAAAGTCCTCATTATGTGAAACAAAATGCTTGCTTTAATAAGGTGCCTAATAGACATGTGCAAGTTGCCAACTCCTTATAATAATTCAATTTGGCTGAATGTTAATTTTAACTTTCATATGTAAGGGAACCTGTAGGCAGTATTTCAGTTTGAGACATCATTCAGTTTGTTAGTCAGGATTCATTTTGTTAGTCAGACAAAAGGAAATATAGTTGAATTATGCTTGCTAATTTGTACATGTATAAATGCGTGAGAGAAACACCATGCACCTTCAGCTTTCTGTGTCCCACTATTTATTTTTTAAAAAAACATCAACAAAGCATGTTAAAGGAAAGCATTTTCCCTCCTCCCACTCCCTTGCTCTGGTATTTTGCTCATTCGAATTTTAGGAGGAGAATCAAAGCACCTAGAATAATATGATGAATACTACTTTCCCAGACATCAAGCTTCAGCAAGAACAAAATAAATAGTTCAACACAGAGGAAATCCCTATTTCCCAGATATTGGGGCAAGAGTCTTTCCTGTAGATACACTGGCTTGTCTCTGAATTGCTGGCTTCCTCCTTGGCAGATGTCTGTAGGTCATCTATCTTTTCTTCTGACTGACTGTCACCTCTCACCATGGTTTTTTTTTCAGCCCAGGATATCGGCCTTCATATATTTCACTTTTTTTCACTACTCTGTGGCACCTTGCTCAATGCCATTTCCTAGTCATAGAATGTCCTGTATAAACTAGACTATATAAGCATGACTTTCACCTCCCTCAAATCCCTCCTAAAGATCCACTTCCACTGACTTACTTATTCTATATTAGCAACTTTAAATGTCCAGATAGTCCAGGTGTGATACAGGTACCCCTTAGAAAAGTACTCATTTCTCTTTTCAAACAATTTAGCTCAGACCTGACAAACTCATTAAGTTGACTATGTTTAAGGGATATTAATCCATAAAGAGTAGCATGTGAGATATCTATCAAGGCTCGTAACTTACCGAGATTCATATTCATTTTGAAATGTACATATTGGTAAGTGTCAAGGAATAAGACAACTATATGGAAAGTATGCTTTGTGGACTCAGAGTAAATATTAGCCACCTCACAGGGAGGTGAATTATCTACAGCAGTGGGAGAATCCATCTCAGTGGCCTAAACAGTATCTACCTTAAGTGATACAGTGGCACAGCTGTGCCACTGTAACATTTTAAGGGAGTGTCAACAATACAAAGTTAGATTATATTGACTTAAATAAAATCAAAGCCTAAACAAGTCAATTCTGCATGTCTACACTATACACATTTGGTCAGCAGAGTGCATCCTAACTAGCAGGGCTTGTATTGACTTGGAGTGATGCACTGTGGGTAGCTATCCCACAGAACCTGGAGATGACTGAATCACTGTTAGGCAATGCCTCATGAGATGAAATTATTTTCGCAAGTAACTATGGTTGCATTGTGTCAGCCTCCCATTATGCACTTATCAACCACCCTTCCTCACTGAAATCAATGGCAAATGAGTCAAGCCTTTTCCATGTCTTTTTTCCCTACTCCTGGGTGAAGACACCATAGCTTGGCAAGCATGGACTTGTCTCAGCTGTATACTGGTGTTCTGAGCATTGCGAACACCTTATGCCTTATCCTCCAAAACAGGAACCACTGCATAGAATAATGTGATGCCATGCAAACAACTATTGGAAGACATGGATGGGAGCAATTTGCAGATGCTGGCAACAATTGTGCATGCACTCTTTCTGGGCTCGGGAAACAAGCTGTGACTGGTAGGACCAAATAATGATGCAACTAATGAATAAGATGCAACATTTTTCAGATTAGTAAATCCACTGTACAATGAGCTTTTCCTAGGCCTGAAGTGCTGCAATACCAAAATGAGACCTGCTCTGACAGGTGAGAATGGTGATAGCTCTGTAGAAGCTTGCAATGCCAGATTGCTATTGGTCAGTGGGAAATCAGTTTGGAGTATATTAATCTAATGTGGGAGCGCTGTGATCCAAGCTACCATGGTAATCAGTATACTTCTGCTAAGCAGGGAAATATCTCTGGAGAATGTGCAGGACATAGTGGATGGTTTTGTCATAATGGGGTTCCCTAACTGCGGTGGGGGACTGACAGAATGTGTATCCCTATCCTGGCACCAGACTACTTTGCCAAAGAGTACATAAACCACAAGGAGTACTTTTCAATGGTGTTGCAAGTGCTAGTGGATCACATGGGCCATTTTACTGACATCAGCATAAGATGATCAGGAAAGGTACGGAACAGAATTCTAGTGTGTTCAGAAAGCTGCAAGAAGGAACTTTCTTTCCAGATAGCAAATTACTGGTGGTGACACTGGCATGCCAATAATTATTCTGGGAGAGTTGGCCTACCTCTTGCTCCCCTGGCTTATGAAACTGCACAGAGGCAGCCTGGAGAATTCAACTATAGGTTGAGCAAGTGTAAATGGTGGTAGCATGTGCCTTTGGATGTTTAATTTGCTTGTGTAAAGCAGAGCCAAGTTGGGGTAGAAAGGAACAGGATTAGAACAGGAAGTGTGGCCCCATCTTCCTTTTAAAAATATTGGTTGTAGTATGGGGTGATCCCCTCCAAGGACAAACAGAGCATACCCAGGAAAACATTTATTTTTTAAATCTAAAAGTTTCAGGGCTAGCAGTTGTAAAACTTTCCCAATTTTGCCTCACTAACCATATCTAATATCACTATCCTGAGCTCAACCGGGGTAGAAAGTCTTATTTTCCTCCTCTTTCTGTTCAGTAGTATCTTCCTCCTCATTGCTGCTTGATGTCATTTGGGGCTCCCCAGAGGTATTCATGCACAGGTTTGGGGTAGTGTTGAAGACCACATAGAATCACACGCAGGAGCTCATAGAAGTGACATGCCTGTAGCTCAAAACCAGACTGACTGTTGGCCTCTTTTGTCTTCTGGTATGCTTGCCTAATCTCTTTTATTTTCCCATAGTAATGCTGGTATCCCTGTTGTAGGCCTTCTGCCCCCATGCTGTGTGCAATTTTGTCATTTCTTCTGCTGGTTCAGAGATCTGCCTTTACAGACTCTCCTCCCCACACAGAAATAGGCTCGTGTTTCCTATATACTCCCTGAAATGAATGGCAAACTAGTCAAGCCTTTTTCATGACTTCTTTCCCTAATCCTATGGTTACCCACGAAGACACCATACCATGGCAAACATGGACTTGTCTCAGTTGTACACTGGTGTGGTGAGAACTGCAAACACCTCATGCCTTATCCTCCTAAGGAGGAGCCACTGCGTAGAATAATGTGATGCCATGCAAACAACTGCTAGGAGACATGGGAGCAATTTGCAGATGCTGGCAACAGTTGTGCAGGTAGCGCGCAATTGACACTTTGGGCATCCATGATTAGCTGTGCTGGTGTTAGCCGATGGTCAGGGCAGTGTGTGTGTGTATGTTACACCCGAGTCTTCAACTGCTGGGACACAAGGCCCTGTCTCAGTGGGCAGTCTAGGAGACTGACAGGTGCCCCAAGGAGTTTAACATCCGGGTCTTTGTCTGCTAGGATCAGGATCCCTTCGCGGAGGTCAGCCAACAGGCTGGCAGACACCACCAAGTTTATAGGAAGAGCTTATTACATCTCAGATTTTAACTGCTAGGATACAGGATCCCTTCGCAGCAGGCAGCCTAGGGAAGACTGAGAGATGCCCCTACAGATCTGTCCTCTGGAAGCGACATGATCCAAATGCCCCAGCTCCTCCTACATCTGTCCCTTATGACTTGCTGAAGTTCTTTTAAATTGTGCTTGGTTCTGTTATAGCAACTGAAGGATTCAGGTTAAAGCTTAAACAATTACAGGTTTATTAAAGAAGCTTATAAATCATATGGTTACAATGGCTATTGCTCTTTTCTTAACTGCTAGCAAATATAGATCTTAAAAATGGTTACAAAGAACATAAAGATAGAAAATAGAAAGAATGGTACCAAGTGACAACTTAATCTTTAAAGAGCACTAAGTCTATGTGTATTCTTAAGACAAAGGACACATCCAGGTACAATTTTTACCCCCTTCTGTGCCTCTTGACTCCAGCGTATCAAGCCAGGGCCGGTCCCTCAATTCCTAGGAAAGACAAATACGAGGTGGGCGTCCCTGTGGAACCTCAGGAGGCCAATCACCTAACCCAACCTGCAGATAAATGGTAGATTGACACTCTGAGTATGTGTGCTGCTGGACCCATCTTTATACCCATAGGGGCCCGTATCCTCTTTCTTATCTAAGATGCCAAATTGTGTTGGTCCGTCTTTGTGACGCCAGTTCTTACAAGCGAGTTTCAACTTAATGTACACTTGCAAGAGAGAGAACTAAATTGTGAGTACTGGACATTTTGTTTTACTGGGCGGGAGATTCCTCCCCCCGGACAGTGTGTGTTCGTATCAATATAGGTTTCAGTCAAGGGCACTCCTTGGCAGCCTCTTGGTCAGCAATTGGCGTATCTCTGTTTATAGCCATCCGGGGTCACAGCAGCCTGCATATCCAGGCCTTCTGTCAAGGATTTTACTGCTCTGTGTGCCCTGTATGCTCCAGGCAAGCAAAAATGGATGTTACAGGAGGGGGGTTTCCTGTCTGGCTACAGTTGGTAAGCACTCCATGCTGATCAAACAGAAAATGAAAATTCAGAAGTTTTGTTGTGGGGCTGTAACAGGGGAATGTCTGTTTCCTGTGTACCTGGCTGAAGTGTAGTGGAGCTGAAATTGCTCAGAGAGTGGTCATAGCAGAGCACTCTGAGACACCATTGTCTTCAAATTTTACAGCATTGGGTCAACACTAGTGCTATGTTAATGCATGGATTTCACCTGAAGTGCTATGTCTTTCACGTAGAGGGGGTACAGAAGTTAACTTATAATCCCTTAGGTCAGTGGAAGGGGCTCAGTAGTTTTTATACATACATTATTTATTTACTCAGTTTAACACAGCATATGTCAACCAGGCAAGCTGACAGACTCACTGGCACTGGACCACGTCGCCCCCCTCAACACCGTACATCGTGCGCAGTTGGGGTCCAGTGGCAATTTAAAGGGCCCAGTGCTCCAGCCACCACTGCTGCTGCAGTAGCCATTGTGATAGCAGGCCCTGGGATAATTGTCCTCTTTGTCTTCTACCCCCACCCTCTGCCCAATCAACAGGCCTGGAGTCAACCTAACTTTATAGTGTAGACCAGGCCTGAATACAGACAAGCCCTAAGACTTTCAATCAGAAACTACAGGTGGCAACTGCGAACAATCATAACTTCTTGAAAGTAAAAAGAAGGGTGACCTTGTTTATGAATAAAATCAAGAATGCTTCAGTATAACAGAAGAGAGGGAAAGACTCTGGATAGAGGAAATCCCTTGTGATTTGGTGGTGTTTTTATGAAAATTTGGATCCTTGTTCTTGTGAAACCAGGTAGTTGTAGAACAGACTGAACTTTGGGGGGAAACACATTTTATTGGATAGGAAAGGTCATTGTTAATAAGTGTAGCCCCATGTTTTATGATTTTGTTTTGTATTATAACCATTTGTTTACATCACCTACTCTCATTCCTAATTCAATCTTTATCCTTTCCAAAGTAAACCTACTTGGGAGTAATAAAACAGTGTTGTGCAATAGTTTACCTTAAGGTTGTAGTGTCCAGCATGCTAACCACAAGGCACATGTGGCAATTTGGCCAGTTGAGTGTGACAAGTTGGCTTGAACAATGTGGCTATTTGGTCAGTTGAGTGTGGCTAATTCATTATAGTGGCTACTGGTTCAGAACTGATTGGACAACACAGCTTTAAGTAATAGTTTAAGGTAAAAAAGGTAGATTGGTATACACTGTACCTATGAGTGGATCTGGGATATCTATGAATAGCCAGTATCAGAGGTTACATATGATAAGAAAACTATTCAAAGTGAGTCAGCAATTGGTGTTCACTTTACTGTTAACCAGAAAGGTGAAGTTAGAGCTGGAAGAGCCTAGAGGAGACTGCTTAAGTGGCTGAAAGGCAGATGGTACTAGGGAACTGATATTCAGCCAAGCCCAGCAAGACTCTCATATACTGGGGGGAAGTAACAAGGTGACTCTCAATCCTGAGTTCCCCCAAAAGCATCACAAAAATGACTTTGGATATTTCTAAGTACAAAATGGGGGGAAATGCTCAAACCAATGAACTATATATTTTATGGGCTGTTGTGATAATTGGGCATATAAATTTACTCTGAGTGTTAACTCAATGGTAAAAAGCATATGAAAGCTCATAAAATGCCATAATAAATGCTCTTAGGAAAATGTAGAGAAAGGAGAATGCCTGACTTAATCTAAACAAGAAGGCCTAGTGATATAACTCAAGGATCATGTTAAAACTCTGCTTGGTAACCAAGAAAATGCAGGTTTGGAAATTAACAAACCAAAACTGGTGTCACACATTAAGCATAATTGGTGAACAAAATAACGAAGGAATGGATTATTCCAACTAACACTCTCATTTTGGGCCGTTACAGAAAGAAACTTTAGGATAGAGCAAAACTGAAGCACAAACGGAAGCTACTGAAGGAAATTTAACCATTTGCTTCAGTGTGGCACCATTTTGTGGGACTCCTTTCCTTTACCACCCTAAACCTGAAAATGTCTTGGTCAGACTGGCCAGAAAGGGGGACCAAGACAACATTACCACATCTACTGTCTTCATCAGAATTCCAAACCACTACTTACAATGAAATTTTAACAGCAGCAGCAACAAAAACACTAGTTCCAACCCATCTCAACTAATTTTCCTTCTTTACTTTAGTAAAAGAGTTTAAAAAATGTGTAATAGTTTGCCATGGTTCTAAGCAGGCTGTATACCAGGCCCCAAGCCTTATTTAACACTGCTTAATTTTGGACAGTAACTGGTTTATGTTAATGCCTTTAGTCCATTTGTTCCAGTTACAGCTTGCAGTAATGTCAGGGATAAGAGATTTTATTTATGGGGCTCAGATCAAAATTAGCTACTTTTGGCAAGGCCAAAAATACATAATTTTATAGAGACCTTTAGATTTGAATGTTATTTATCATGCTTGGCATTATAACCTGGTGTATATTTTGATTGAAGATAACTGAGCTCAATTGTGCTGAATGACCTTCTGAAAATACCAACTTACAGCTTATTTATGACATCTACTACTCTTAAAATTATTGGTAATCTTTGAAAAGATCTCTGTGAACTTCAATATTGAAGTAGTAAAAAAATACTTAAAGGTGAACTGAAAATCATTTATTTAAACTTTTAAGATCCCAAATGGGTAATAGATTATATGTTTAGATTTTAAAATAACAAATATTTCTGTCTCAAAAAACCAAAAGGTGGAAAATTGGTTCCTTTTTAACTTTCATGCCAAGACTGCAGTTTAGATTTCCCTATTACTCTGCAACAGCTAATCTTGCAAGCAGTTTAGAGCCTGATTTTTTTCTAAAAGAATTGGTGTTCTCAGCCTATTTAAGGACAAGGAGGAGCAGTGGTCAGCATCTTTAAAAGATATCAGACCCCTGATTCATAACCAGACATATATAAAGAATTCATGTGTTTTTCTATTTTCAGTTAAAATTTTAAGTATCACAGAGAAAACACATGATCCTACACTCACATCTTGCAGAATACTGTTTTCTAATAAAATAATGTATTTCTGAAGCTATAAATCATTTTTAACTCCGCCATTCTGATGGGTTCAGTTCATTCTGTAAAGCCACTCCAAATTACAGAGGCTTACCTGTACACCTTTGGACTGCAAAAATGGATTAGAAAGAGTAGAAGATCCTGAGCCTGCTTTTACTCCATTTACAAGACAACATCAAAAATGCATGCAATAGATGTCAGCGTCTATACTGAACCATTATTTCAATATAACTAACGTTATTTCGAAATAACGCTAATGTGAACGTCTACACAGACATTCCATTATTTCAAAATTATTAAAGGCTTGTTCCGAAATCTGTAAATCTCATTCTATGAGGAATAACACCTATTCCATAATAGCTATTTCAAAATAAGGCGTGTGTAGACGCTCCACGGCTGCTATTTCGAAATAGCCTCTCACCAGGGCCATTCTAAGTATTCCTCCCCAGTGCCTCCTGGGGCTCTATTAAGATGGCATGGTCTACATTAGGGAACCCTGCCTTGGACTGATTTTGAGGCTTCCCAGCTGTGTAGACGTACTATTTCGAAACAAACTATTTCTGAATAAGTGTTCTGGAATAGCTTATTTTGAAATAGCCGTGCAGTATAGATATACCCTGAAGCATCAGAGATTAGAAACCCAAAACACTATGATTATTAGGGTGGATACAAACTTCTTCCTTTTTTGTTTACATATATCATTTCCTTCTTGTGATATACCTACTGGACACACTGGATAGTGGCTATAAATTCTCACAACTAACAGTAGAGGCAATCATAAGGACTAAAATGTGTGCCTTGAGTACATAGGGATCTCTGAATTTGAAGTTAACTAGGTTCAAGAATTTTGTAGCTCTGACATTGCCATTTTCTTTGACTATTATCTAGACTGGTAGCGGACATGTAGTATTCATCTCCTTATTGTGTTGCCCATCTTGCCTTTGCATAACCAGCACGAGACTTTAAAGTATCATGTCACTTGTGACCAAGGATCGAGAAGTGTGCAGTAGTGAAATTTTTCAGAGTTTGTGTGGTTCAGATTTGGTTTGTTATAAACCAAAGCTTTTAGAGAAGAGAGATATTTTATTCAAATCCTGTTGACTGTCTTTAACTGAATATATTCCAGTTGCTGATCTGGGATCTGAAACAGCTTGAAGGCTTTTTATTTGTTTTATATTTATTAAACTCTTTTCATCTTAATCTTTAAAGTACTGTGACTCAAACTAATTAAAATATTGTTTAGTGAAGTACTTTATCATTTTCTGCTCCTGAGGACAGTGTTGATGCAAGTTCTATTATTAGTATTATTAGAGCTAGTCAGAATTCTTGCATCAAAACATTTTTAAAGAAAATTGGCTCTTTCTGAAATTATTTTTCCAAAATCTTCTGCTTTTTTCAATAGAAACTAAAAACTGAAATGTTTGTGGGTTTTTTTTCATGAATGGCCCCCCTCCCTTTCTCCTACTACCTATTTGCTTCCTTCCTCACACACATTCACATACCTTTTTTCCCCAGTGGAAAGGAATTCAAAATTCATAATTTTTTTAGCTTTATTTTTACTTTCCCTTTCAATTTGTTTGTGGCTGTGAGGTTAAGGGGCCACTGCAATTAGTGAAGCAGCAATAGGACGGGGCTACCCCTTCTCTGGGAAATAACATTGTAGATTTTGTAGGCTACTCTCTAGCCCTTGCTCAACAAAACTGACAGAATGCTCAGCAAGAGCAAAAGGTCTGGTATGATAAACATGCCAGAGGGCGTTCCTTCAAGGTATGAGTGCAAGTCATGGTCTTGAAGGAGCTTCAGTCCAATAAGATGGAAGCATCCTAGGACAGACCATTCATGGCCCAAGACCACATAGGAGTAGTTAACTACCTCATAGGATTCCCAGATTCTAACTTTAAGCCTAAGGTATATCATGTTCATTTTCTAAAGCCCTTTTATTTTCAAGAATTCAAGGTTCCTCAGTTCCCAGCCCATGAGAGAGATGACACTGAGTGGCCTGAAGGAGCCTACTGTGATGGGAAGGTCAAGGGTGGTGTTGAAGAGGTAACCCTCTCCATGAGCCTCAACCCCATTAGCAGTGACAGAAGATCCAGGAGTTTGTGCACCAGCTTTGCACTGATGTTTTCAGCCACCTCAGGATGAACTGAATGGACTTACCACTCTATTAACACAGGTGAAACTCACCCAAACAGAAACCAGCCCTACCAGATGGCTTCTTTGGTCAAAGATGCTATAGAAAAAGAGAACAAGGACATGTTATAGATGAGTGTAATTCACCCCTCTGAAAGTTCATGGTCCTCTCTGGTGGCCCTGATTCTCCCAAACCAGATGGAGAAATCAACTTTTATATGGACTGTCATAAGTTAAATGCTGTAACTCACCCAGACAACTATCCAATGCCCTGCACAGATGAGCTATTGGAGAAACTGGGATGCGCCCAGTTCATCTCCACCCTAGACTTATCCAAGCGATACTAGCAAGTACTTCTGCATGAGTCAACCAAGGAAAGTCAGTCTTCATTACACATGTGGGCCTGTGTGAATTTAAAGTTCTCCCTTTCAGGCTATGCAATGCACCCAGAACCTTCCAAAGTCTTGTCGATAATCTACTAGAAGGATTTGGCGAATTTACAGTAGCCTATCAGGATGATGCGACTGTATTCTCTGATTCCTGGGCAAAACACCTAGAATATCTCCAAGCTGTCTTGCAGTGCATAAGGGAGGGTGAGTTGACTGTTAAGGCTAGGAAGTGTCAAATAGGCTTCAATAGGGTAACTTACCTGGGACATCAGGTGGGTCAAGTAGAGGCTATCCAAAACTGACTTGTCTCTAAGTTAAAAAAACCAGGTCCAATCCTTTTTAGGGTATGCAGAATATTACAGGTGATTTGTACCACATTACAGTCAAATCGCTGTACCACTAACTGACCTGACCAGAAAAAAACAACCAAATGCAGTTAAATGGACCGAAGTGTCAGGAAGCTTTTAAGTAGCTTAAGGCTGCTCTTATGTCTGACCATGTCCTGAGGACCCCAGTCTACGACAAACCTTTCTTCATTACCATGGACATGTCAGAGCATGGTGCAGGGCCAGTTTTGATGCAAACAGGGCCAGATCAACAATTCCATCCTGTTGTGTTCCTCGGTAAAAAAACCTGAGAGGGAAAGCCACTGTATATGCTATAGAGAAGCTATGACCATATATTTGGGAACTACACTTTCATCTGCAGACTGACCATTTTGCTTTGCAGTGGCTTCACTCAGTCAAAGAGACTAACAAGAAACTTCTTTATTGGAGTTTGGCTCTCCAAGACTTTGACTCACATACAACACTTTTCAGGAATTTCTAGCAAAGTGGCTGATGCACTCTCCTGTGATAGTTTTCCAGAATAAGCCAGTCAAAACTCTCCCTATATCTAAGTCATTGTATTCCATACATGTGGGGAATCATGTTTTGTTCTTTGTGTATTCAGGAGTGAATATAATGTGTGCATGTACATTATTATCTATGTTTATCCTGGACCTCCCTGAAGAAATCACAGCCAATGTGGGCAAGCCTATCCAGCACTATCTGTGATTTGGGGAGCATGTGATGGATAGGAGGAATGCTGGCCAGGCACCTGCTGTAAAGGGTTAAACTTAGGTAGCTAGCAAGGTGTTGGCAGGAGGCCAGAAAAACCAATGGGACACAGTGCTGAAATCTGAATTGCATATAGATACCTTGCCTGCTCTATTTATGTGAAAATTCTAAGTTAAGGGCTGGAGGGAGCAGATGCAGTAATCAGTATTACTATGCCTATATAAAATATTGGACATGGGAGTGAACTGGGCCTTGAAGCACAGATCAGCACGGATTGTGAGCAGAGGGAAAACATATATTTAGTCATGATCAGGTTACTTTTCTTTATATTGCTCTTTGGTAAAACTTCTCTGTGTAAAATCCATGTACTTGCCCCTCCCCA